>NW_027132342.1:13877500-23877500 GCF_026122565.2 Emydura macquarii macquarii | reverse complement strand
TGGATAGCTGCGAGCATATGGTTGAAACCTATATTGTTTTCTCCTGGTTGCAGGTATGTGAATTCCAAGGGCTTCTAAGGTCCCTCGTGAGTTCTTCATCATATGGTCTTCTCTGCAAAGAGCTTAACTTTGTCAAACTGGAGATCCTTTTATTTTTGCCTGTAGTTCTCTAGGCAGGGCGGCAGTGTGGAGCCATGACGCCTATGCATGACGACCGCTGTGGCTGTCATTCTGGACGCTGTATCAGCAACATGTAGGGATGCCTGTACAGCCATTCTTACAATGAGTTGGCCCTCATTTATGAGTGATCTGAATTGTTCCCTTTTGTTATTTGGGATGTCATTAATACGTTCTGAAATTTTGTCATATATATTATGGTCATAGTTGGATAATAAAGCTGCATAGTTGGCTACTCCCAGTTGTAGTGTTGATGATACGTATATCTTTCTGCATAGCAATTCTAGCCTTTTCCAGTCATTATCGTGAAGTGTTGGTTTGTTTACCCCTCTGATTTGCAATCTCAGTAATGAGGGAGTTCAGGGGGGTATGATTAAATAAAAATTCCATCCCTTTGGCAAAGACATAATATTTTCTATCCATCCTTTTAAAGGTGGTTTGAATAGTGGCTGGTGTTTGCCAGATGTTAGCTGGCTCCAAAAGTGTATCATTCATGGGTAACGCGATTTTTGATGAGGTTGTAGCTTGGAGGATCTTTAACAGCTTACGGTGGGGTTCCGTGACCTCTTCAAGAAGGATTTTCAGGTTTTCCACCACTCTTTTAGTTTGTGGAAATGTTTAAAGTCAGTGGCGGCTGTGGGTGGAGGTAGAATTATTGCCTCATCTGGCAAGGCTGAGGAGTTGTGTCTAGGAGATGACGTTTCTTGATCAAGGCCTTCCTTCCTCTCCTGTACATTTTCATGAGTCACTTCAGACACAGATGGAACAAAGCGTGTAGAGGATTTAGAGGATCTAGAGGATCTGTGTTTATGGTGGCTGGGTGGTCTACTATGAGCTCTTGAGTAGTCTGACTACGTGTCCCCATTCTGCCACTGAATGGGATAAGGGATAGGCAGTCTGAACCATGGTGGGCCATACCATGGATATGTATTGCTTCCCTTAAGAAGTGTATATCAGGGTGCCTCTGAAGGTGATCTGATAGTGGAGGAATGCTGAGATGAAAATTCAGCTTCCTGTGCCTCGCTATCCTCTCTACTCGAAAATGGTATTGGGAAGAGAGCTTCATCATGTGCAAAGTGCACAGGGAAACTGTCTGTTTCTAGAACCGGAGAGAGAGATGATATTAATGTTGTCTCTGCCTGTTGACAATGTTGTTGTTTCTCCTTTCTCTTCTGAAACGGTACTGATATCAGCGCCGTGTCTCAGATCGGTGCTGTACTCTGCTTCGGTGCCGTGTCTTGGGGTTGGTGCCATACTCAGCTTCAGTGACATCGTTGGCACCTTGTCAGTTACTGGTGTTGTCTTTGGTGCCGTAGTCGATACCGAGGCATATTTTGGCACCAGGATCCTCACTGGTGCTAGAGCTGCAGACTGTATTCATAGTCAGCGCAGTGGCCTCTGTTGGCACCGAAGTTGTGACAGTGGACAGTTTTGATCTTTGATCAGTCTTCTTTGTTGGTGCCGTGCTGGAGGAGGTCGTCTTATTTTTACCTCTAAACTCTGCACCAGGACATTGTGAGTCCTTTGGTGCCACAGCCCACACAGTACCTGAGAAACCTGGTGCCTCATAGGTACTCAGTCATAGGGCTGTTGTTATCCTTATGGGCGAACTCCTCTTCTTTGCTGTCTCCCTACTAGGTGAGGTTGAGGCTCTTTTCCTTGAATTTTTTTCTGATTTTTCTGAAGAGGTGTTCTCTGGCCCTGGGTCAGAGGAGGTCTCAGAGATTTTTCCATCAGGATAAGTTTTAATCGTAGCTCCCTCACTCTTCTGACTCTGGCTTTAAGATTCTTACAGTGTACACATTTTTGAGGTATGTGCTCTTCACCCAGGCAGCAGATACACTGGGAGTGACCGTCCAACACTGGGATGGCATCTCTGCATGACATACACCTTTTAAAACCTGGTGAACCAGGCATGGTGGAATTTCTTTGGTTACCAGTAAACTATTCTACTCTATCAAAATGGTGAGTAGGAGAGGAGGTAAAAGGAGAGGAATTTTTTTTTAAATTGGGACGATAGGCAGGGTTAACTATTGACTAGACTAAGGTAATTAGTGACTAAACTATTTATAAAAGTTATACATAGTAAGATGAGTTAATTCAGGAACTGCTGGGGGCTCTGTCTTGGACCATGGACTGTTTAGAAGGAACTGAGGGGATCGGGTCATGTGCACACCAAAGAGGCTCCTACAGTGCCGCAAGACGGGAGCTGTGCACATGCGGCCTGGACAAGCACTGCTGTATAAAGCTCTGATCAAGAATGCAGAGACGCATCAACACCTAGAGTGGGGCACCTACAGGGATACCACTTGAAGAAGAAGCAGGCACACATACAATGGAATACCCATAGGGACACTACTCAAAGAAGAACTATTGTGCCCTTGAGCCCAAGCGGTTAGCCAGTGTCTGGGGGCTTTCCAGGCTATTTTTGTTAGGAGGAGAAATTCATTATACAAATTAGGTATTTCTTTGGTGCAATCCTGTTTATGTACAAAAAATGTTCAGAGGCCTGTTTCCCTCAACACAGTAGGAACAGGAGGCAGTTTCCTTGCTCACAATTTCTAAATCTGATTTTCCAGTACTTCGTTATTATTTATTATTTGTATTACCATAGTGCCTCGGAACCCTCTCTATGTACCAGGATTCCATTTTGCTAGGGGCTGTGCAGATACAGAAAAAAAAAAAGATGGTTTCTGCTCCAGAGAACTTACTATCAAAGTATGACAAAAGAGAAAACAGATGGATACAGACAGACAGGGGAGTATAAGGAAACAATGAGACATTAATGACTTGGATAATGGAGTGAAGAATATTTACAGGTGACACCAAGCTGCGAGGAGTTGTTAGCACTGTGGAGGACAGGATTAGAATTCAAAAGTCTTGACAAACTGGAGAATTAGTCTAAAATCAACAAAATAAAATTCACTAATGACAAGTGCAAAGTACTTCATTCACGTAGGAAGAAAAAAATCAAATCCACAGTTACAAAATGGGGGAATGCTAACTAGTTGGTAGTATTGCTGAAAAGGATCTGGGGGTTAACAGTACAACACAAATTGAATATGAGTTAACAATATGATGTAGTTGCAAAAAAGGCTAATATAATTCTGGGGTGCATTAACAGACATAGGAGGTAATTGTCCCACTCTACTTGGCATTGATGAGGCTTCAGTGGGAGTACTTTGTACACCACACTTTAGGAAAGATGCGGACAAATTGGAGAGAATGCAGAGGAGAGCAATAAAAATGATTAAATGTTTAGAAAACCTCACCTCTGAGGAAAGGCTAAAATAACTGGGCATATTTAGTCTTGAGAAAACAACACTGAAGAGGGACTTGATAACAGTCTTCAAATATGTTAAGGGCTGTTATAAAGAGGACAGGCATCAATTGTTCTCCATGTCCACTGAAGGTAGGGAAAGAAGTAATGGGCAGCATGGGAGATTTAAATTAGATATTAGGAAAAACTTTCTAACTATAAGGGTAGGTAAGCTCTGGTAGGCTTCCAATGGCAGTTGTAATATCAGTCATGGAAGGTTTTTAAGAACAGGCTGGACAAAGACCTATCAGGGATGGTCTAGGTTTACTTGATTCTACTTCAGCACAGGGGGCTGGTCTTGATGACCTTCAAGGTCCCTTCCAAGCCAGACCTACATTTATATGATTTTATGAATATTGGTAAGCATGATAGGCACTAATCTCAGCACACCAGTAGTCTAACCCTTGTCAAGCTTTTTGTAGGCATCATGGCCAAGGAGAGCTTCAAGGAAAGACTCACGGAGATTAAGAAGATAGCTTGGTGGATATTTACAGGGAGCACCTCCCAAACTTGAGAGAAAGTATAGGAGCAGACACAAAGGTGCTTGCTTGAAAGTTTAGCAAGTGGGTGATGGAGGTTGGTATCATGCCGATCAGAGGTGAGAGTCAACATCTCGGTAGCGAATGAGAGATGATAGGTAGGCTAGGGATAGACAATCACTCAAAAAAGAAGAGAAAGTTACCCATCTTGTGCAGTAACTGAGGTTCTTCGAGATGTGTGTCTCTGTGGATGCTCCACTTCAGGTGTCAGTGCATCCTGGTGCCATTGATCGGAGATTTGTGTAGCAGTGCCTGTACGGGCTGCGCATGCGTAGAGGGTCCGCCCTTACCACGGTGCTCATGGCCCGACCCCCTCAGTTCCTTCTCTACCACGGAGGCTTCTAGATACTCTGAAGTAGAGAGGAGGAGGGTGGGTACTAGAGCACTCACAGGGACACACATCTTGAAGAACCTCGGTTACTGCATGAGGTGAGTAATTTTTTCTTCTTCTTTGAGTGATGTCCCTGTGGGTGCTCCACTTCAGGTGACTGGAGAGCAGTGTCCCACTACCGGCAGGGGGAACTTCGGAACATTCTCAATAGCTGATACCAATACAGTGGAATCTAGTTTAGTGTCTAGGTTTGCATTCGTTGTGATTGTGTAGTGATTTATAAACATGCGTTCGGAAGCCCAAGAGGCTGCTTTACATATTTCAGATATAAAAATGTTGTTGAGGAAAGCAACGGAGGTTACTATTGCTCTAGTTGGGTGAGTTTTAATACGTACTGGCAGTTTTGTACCTGATAGTTAATAACATAGTTGTATACATTCTGATATCCATTTTGATACTCTTTGGGTCGCTATTGTGTTGCCCTTTGAGCGTTCTGTCGTAGAGACAAATAGTCTCGGAGATTTGCGAAACAGTTTAGTTCTGTTAAGGTAGAAAAGTAGTGCCCTTCATACTTCTAATGTGTGCCATCTAGCATCTGATTGATTCTTGTGGGGTTTGGGCCAAATTGTTGGTAGGTATATGGTCTGGTTTAGGTGAAAGGAGGATGATACTTTTGGTAAAAGTTTTGGGTGTGGTCTCATAATCACATGGTCTTTGTAAAAAAATGGTATGCGGGGGTTAGCCATGAGGGCCCCTATCTCACCCACTCTTCTCGCTGAGGTTATGGCAACTAGAAATGATACCTTCATTGACAGATGAAAGAGGAAACAATTGGCTAGGGGCTCAAAACGGGGATGTGTGAGAGTCCTTAACATCAAATTTAGGTCCCAGGCTGGTGTGGGTTCATGTATCTCTGGGTATAAGTTTTGAAGGCCGGTCAAAAAGCATTTCATAACGGGGTGAGAGAAAATGGGTGGTGATGATGATCCACCTTGGTGGAATGTGCTAATGGATGTACCTTAACAGAGTTAAGGGATAATCCTGAGATTTTTAATTCCAGTAGGTATTCAAGTACTTTGGTTTCGGCACCCCTGACACCAGATATGTTCTTGGTGTGGCACCATATACTAAATCTTTTCCATTTCTGCAGACATATTTTGTGCATGGACGGCTTCCTGCTGTTAAGTAATATATTTTGTACTTGGGCTGATCATGATCTTTCTATTAGTTGGAACCAAGGTGCCTCCAGGCTGTCAGATGGAGCATGGCCAGATTGGGGTGAGTCGTTGTACCCCCATTCTGTGATAAGAGATCTCCCTCTGTTGGGAGTCATATCAGAGTGCAGGTGGACATTATCGTTAGGTATGGGTACCCCGGTTGTCTGGGCCATACTGAAGCTATCAGAATGATGGAGGCACAGTCCCATCATATCTTGTTTATTACTCATGATAGGAGAGGGAATGGTGGGAATGCATACAGTAACGTCCCTTTTCACTCAAGCAGAAAGGCATCCCCTAGTGATTGGTGTCCCTGTCCTGCTCTGGAGCAATATTGGTTGAATTTGCGGTTTGTTCTCTTGTGAATAGGTCTATGAACAGTGTGCCCCAGCGTTGAAAGATGTTGTGTAGGGCCCTGTTGTTGATCTCCCACTCGTGTGCCAGCCCGAATCTCCTGCTCAGCATGTCCGCTGTTGTATTCATGCGTCTGGAAGGTCTGTGGTGGATATGTCTATGATATGGCCAAAGCTTTATCACCTTGGTGCATAATGAGTGAGACTGAATGTCTCCCTGTCTGTTTGTGTAAAACATGCAGGCTATATTGTCCATCATGATTTGGATTGATTTGTGCCTTATCTGCAGAAGGAAATGAACGCATGCTTTGCGTACTGCTCTCAGTTCTAATAAGTTGATATGTAACTGGGTTTCTGGCGGAGTCTGTTTGCCCTGGACAGCAAGACCTTGCATGTGTCCCCCCAGCCTATTAGTGAGGCATCAGTAGTAATTATGTTTGATGGTATGTGTTTTTGGAATAGTAGACCCCCTGCATAAATTGTCTGGGTTTATCCTCCAGTCTAGGAAGCCTTTGATTGTTGGAGGTACAGTTAGTTGTTTGTTCAGTCTGTGTCTGCTTGGAAGGAAGATTGAATGTAACCATCCTTGTAGGCCTCTCATGTGCAGTCTGGCGTATTGTACCACAAAGTTGGTGGCTGCCATATGGCCCAGCAGCTGGAGGCAAGTGCAGGCTGTGATGGAAGGACTGGTTTTGAATTCCAGTATGAGGTTTGAAATTTGAAACCTTTGAGTAGGTAGACTGGCTGTGGCCATGACTGAGTTTAGATGTGCCCCTATGAATTCTAGGGTCTGGGTTGATACAGTGACGGATTTTTGATAAATTATCTGTAGACATAGCTCTTGGAAAATATGTATGGTTCTCTGAGTGTTGTATACTGCCTCTGTAGAGGTTGGACTTCAGTGGAGGCAGTCATCTAGGTACAGAAAAATTAAATCACACCTAAGCGTCGTAGATGTGCCGCGACAACAGAGAGCATTTTGGAAAAGACACATGGAGTGGTGGACAGGCCCAAGGGTAGCACTGCATATTGGTAGTGCTCCATATCAGCCATAAAGCAAAGGAACCATCGATGAGACGGGTGTATGGTAATATGAAAGTAAGCGTCCTTTAGGTCGAGGGCTGAGAACCAATCTGCCCATTCTAATGCAGGAATGATCATTTCTAGAGTAACCATTTTGAATTTTTGACCTGAATGAACTTGTTGAGTGCTCTTAGATCTAGAATTGGTCTCCACTGCCCACAATTCTGTGTAAAGAAATACTTGGAGTAGAATCCTATGTCCCAGTATTGAGGTGGGACCTTTTCTAGCACTCTCAATTGTAGTAAATGGAGCACCTCCTGCTGCAGAAGTTGCTTGTTGGAGGGGTCCCTGAAGAGGGACAAGGGGAAGGGTGTGTGGGTGTTATGGATGTGAAGGGTATGATGTAGCCCTTGTTGATGATTTCTAGGGCCCATCTGTCCGTAGTAATTTCTGCCCACTTGGTGAAAAAGGCGTAATTGGTGTCCGACAATGGCTGATGTTCCTGATAGTGGGCTGTGTCTCAGACCCTCGACCAAGCCCTCAAAACGACTGTTTGGGTTGAGTTGGTTGAGAGGAGTTGGAATTGTTGGATGATGACTGTATTCTTCTTTGAGGTCTCTGCTTCTGTCTATAGCTATGGTCTTTGTTGTTGATTGGAAGAGAAATCCCTCCTCTGGTATGGTTGATACCTTTTACATTTGAACAGTGGGGTATATATCTCCAAGGTTCTAAGGGTCATCCTGGAGTCTTTCATGGAGTGTAAGGTATCATCAGTCTTGGCAGAGAATAGTTTGTCCTTATCAAACGGTAAATCTTCCACCTTCGTTTGAAAGTCTCTCGGAATGCCAGAGGACTGGAGCCAGGAGGTGTGGCGCATAGCAAAGGCTTTCACCGTTGTGTGAGCTGCAGTGTCTGCTATGTCGAGGGCTGCCTGCAGAGCTATTCATGTAATCAACTGGCCCTCATCTACCAGTGACTTAAATTGTGTCTGCTTGTCTTTGGATAAGTATTGTTTCAGTTAGTTGATCTTCCCATAATTATCACGGTCATATTTGGCTAATAGGGCATTATAATTAGCCACTCTAAATTGTAGGGATGCCGAGGAGTATACTTTGCGCCTGAACAGGTCTAGGCGTTCGTTGTCTTTATCACCTGGGGTGGATTTAGGCTGTGATTGTTTAGATCTGTGATGTACTGTGTCTATCACAAGGGAGTTGGGAAGAGGATGAGTGAATAGGAACTCACTTCCCTTTGATGGAACGTAATACTTCCTATCAGCCCTTTTACAGGTTGGTGGGATTGATGCCCGGCTTTGCCAGATGGAGTCAGCAGGTTGCATTATGGCATTGTTAATTGGTAGGGATATTTTCGTATTGGCTGATGTGTGTAATATTTGACGTAGCTTATGTTGGTTTTCTTCAACCTTCTATAGAGGTATGTCCTAGCTTATTGCTACTCATTTAATCAAGTCTTGGAATTGTTAGAAATCATTAGCCATAGATGCGGGGGAGGAGGGATACAGACTTCAGTACAGACTTGGCTGGTGTTGACAGTGTGGTAGCTGGCATTGTTTTCTGGGTCGGTGATGATGTGGTTTTGGTACTGACGGTGCTGGAAAAGGTAAGCACCATAGCTAAACTCTCCCTTGAGATGGACGGTATGGGAGGTAAAGACCTGGCCAGAGACCACTTATGTTTGGGCACATCTCTAATGGGTGAGGTCGTAGCTCTCTTCCTTTTTACACTGGAGGATTGAGCTATAGTTTTACCTTTGTCTCCTGTGTCAGACTTGGAGGTAGGCTGTAGGGACTTTTCCATGAGGATAAGCTTAAGGCGGAGATCTCCGTCTCGCCTGGTTCTAGCTTTAAGCTTGGCACAGTGAGTGCACTTAGAGATATGGCCCTCTCCCAGGTATCGAAGCAGATAGAATGCCCGTACAACATCGGGATTGTATCTCTGCAGGATTCACATCTCTTAAATCCTGGTGATCCCAGCATTTCTCAGGGTTTTTTTTGGTAGAGAAATGATACTCCGCATATCTAATTAAACTAGCTATATTAACAAAAGAAAATAGTTAACCTATATAGTTAAAAAAAAAAGTTAACTTATTTCATGACTAAAATCTATGACAAACTATTCCTAAACTAACTACTTTTTAACTTTTATCTTAGAGTGAAAGGAGTTCTGCGGAGCTCTGTCTCAGGCTGGGGACGTTCGAGAAGGAACTGAGGGGATCAGGCCATGCGCATGGTGGTTAGGGTGCCAACAACGCCATGAGACATACGCTGCCTGTACAGGTACTGCTGCACAAATCTCCAATCAACGGCGCCAGGATGGACTGACACCTTAACTGGAGCACCCACGGGGACATCACTCGAAGAAGAAGAGATGGTTAGTTGAAGAGAGGAAGATCTCATCATATTTTTTGTCAATTTCTCTTGGAAAAAATCAGAAAGATCCTGTGCAAAGAGAGCAGTGGAGTCAGGAGGGTTTGAGAAGTGAATCAAAAGGTGGTGAAAAGGTGGCAGTGGCTATGGCCATGGCAGTCAATTCATTTGGACATAAGGAGTTGCTTAGTTAGGAAGATGGCAAAACTGAAGTAAAAGAGAACCATTTTGTAATGGAAGAAGTCAACCTCTTCTTCTTCTCCTTTATGCTGCTTTTCTTTATGATGGTTGTGGTGCCAGCATGGAGAGTAGGGAGGATCCAGACCTCCCTTTCTTCTTCAACAGGTTCTAGCTCCTCCTGGATGGTTCCCAGGCCAACCAGGAGATAAAATCCCTCCTGTGTGTTGTGGGTCAGCCTTGAGGCCTCCTCCCAGTGGGACGTGCCCAGTATAACTCCAAAGGAAGCCTATTGGGGGGCATACTTATCAGGTGCTCAAACCATCTTAGCTGACTCCTCTCGATCTGGAGGAGCAGCAGCTCCCATTCACAAAAGGAGAAAGAATGGGAAGAGGAGGAGGGAGTCCTCTGCCCAAAGAAGTTCTCTCCAGGCTTCTTCCCAGGAACACACTCTGATACTGTTTCCCTTGCTGTCTGCTCACTTTCTGGTTCTGTACACACACACTGAGACAGACAGCTGTAAACAAATCAATGCCCCAACCCCCCTCTTTGCAATCAGTTTCCAGACAAACCACTCAGACACACGGCTCAGCTTCTACTCAGGCCTTGCCGGTCAGTGCTTTGGGCGGAAAAATCAGGGAAAAGCAGCAGCAGGAAAGAGCTATCACTAAATAAAGGGGCATTTAATTGCTCCCTCATTAGCTAGAATAAAGCCTGGTTGACCATGCCCATAAGCTTCAGTGACATCTGAGATTGCCCTTAGATCAAAGACATCCTTGTAGGCAGCCACCAACACCCTCCAGCATGATTTTCATTATTGTCACCCGTTACACTGGTGACGAGCTGAGCAAAACAGGGAGGGACTTTGAGTGAGAAGGAGGGACTTTGAGTGAGAAGGAGATATGCACCTTTGAGGCATGTTTCCCCTTTCTCTGGTACCAATCCTGGTGGTGTTGATGCTGGGTGATCACTGTTATATGAAGCAGCATCTTTCACTACTCTTACATCTACAGGGACATCATAGAATAAAATAATGAGGACACTGTCAATATTATCTTTAGCTGCTTTCCACTGTACACAATGAGCTCCCATCCTTTCCTTGTCTGAAATGTGAATACTAGCATATTGCTGGGACAGAAGCTAGCAAAGAGACCATGGTATAACATACATCTTGAGAGGAAATGTGCAGCCATGCGGGAAGAGGGGAACCAGGGTATTCAGGCAAAAACCCCAGCCTGTTCATGGATGGTCCAAGAGCTGTAGGATATTCACCAGAGTTTGGGATATCCATGGATTTGGAGACCAAAATCCCTTCCCATTCTGTGCAGAGAAAGGAGACAAATGAGCACTCCAGTGGAATCATCTAAAGAAAACGCTGAATTGAACCTCTCAGAGGTTCCTGTGTAGGGGATGATATAACCTGTTCCTATTAGCAATCACAAAATATGTGCTTGAATACATTTTTTTTCAGTCAGTGTTAACATTTGTGTTTGAAATGACTTCCAAACATTACTCATGCTCTCAAATGAGGCTTCCTGATTCACTAGATAAATGGAAGTGAGCTGAGCAAAATGACTTAAGAATAAGAATATTATGATACAATGTTTTATTTCACAGCATGCTAAAAAATGATTAAAGAAAAGTGAAGAGCAAAAGATGACATTCTTTAACTTTACTTTCATATACAGTAATACAACCATGGAACCACTCTGATGTGCTGCGACATGATCCATTCTGTGCCCATTAACCAGCTTCATCAAAAAATGAAATACAAACCTACATATTTGATCTTACTGCAGCAGCAGCACAGTCTTTGTATACTGAGAGCTTCTGAATGGTAAAATGGGAATTTAGGTCAGTGACAACAGTCCGAGCTTAGGGGTCTATTCTCCTCTCAATGTCTTAATATACTTCCACTATTCACAGAAATTATGTAAAGACCTTAAACAGGGAGAATAGACATGTGAAAAGAGCCCACTTATAAAATCAACAGGGGAGGAGGAAAAACAATGAGAAACTAAATTTCTCTGGGTTAAAAGAATATCACCAGCAGAATCATATGCAGAGACACAGAATATACTATTACTCGCCCAGTTTCCAGTGGATCTGTGCAATTTGTGAACCAGATTGCAATGCCATTACTACTCCCTTGCCCCTTCCACAACCTCTAAGATGCTTCCATAGAGATGACTGCCAAGGAGACTGGTACTAGAAAATTGTGGCATGTCAGCTGCATTTCATCCTTCTGATTCCCTTGTAACCAGAAGTATTAATTATTAGTGATTATGAAATTTGATCACTATACTATTTTCCACGCAATCTAGTTTTGTACCCTGATTTTCATGCAACAATTATCTCACATCCCCAGATGAGAGTTTTATAGCAGATCACACACTCACTTTTTTTGTTTAAATGCATATACTTTAATTCTATTCCCAGGACCAGAAGCTCTCGTGCAGTGTGGCTACTTTGTGCTACAATACTGGTAGAATCTGTGTATCTAGGTGCAGGGCAATCACCCCTGAGTAGAGAGTGGGAGAAAAGAAGTATTAATAAACTTTTTATTTAAACACAGAAGGGGAACTGAGGCACAGCTAAATTAAGTGATTTGCCCAAGGTCACACAGAAAGTCTTTGACATAACCAGGAACTGTATCCACATTTCCTTAGTCCTAATCCAGTCCCTAATCACAAAACCATGCCGGCTCCACATACAGAAGCCCTAGATTCAGGACAGTGCAAAGAAAAGTTTTATGAACCTTTGCACCCGACCCCAACCCACTCTATATGCAGTGTGGCCAGATACTCTAGGATCTGCTCCACAATATTCATTGTCTTTATTAAATAATATAAATATGAAACCAGATTTTTCTATTGTTTCCTTATGCTGCTTTGTTTTCATAAACTAAACATAGGCCTTGTGAAAAAAATCAAAGCATTCTCTCTCATGAGACAACTCTACTTTAAGAGGAAAATGTTGATGCTTTCCTGACTGACATCAACAGCCAGCTTTTTGATCACAAATGATAAACTAGAAGAGTGACGTTATACAGATGTACACTTTTTGCCAGAGAAAAAAGTATAATCTTTATTCTGAATATAAAAAGCAGTAAGTATTAATTCCTAAGTATATTACCTAAAATAACTGATTTACCAGAGAGAGACAAATGAGAAGTAAATGATTTAAGATTTAACTAACTATAGGGCCACCTAAAACATGGCTACTTACCTGTATTGCAACTGTTGTTCTTTGAGATGTGATGCAGATGAATATTCCATGTAGGTGTGTGCGTATCTAGTGCCCTGGTGCTGGAAGATTTTGCCTAGAAGTACCCGTAGGGGCGGCACTTGCGCCTTGTGGCTATAGCCCCTCCCCTGGCTATATGAGGCGGCACCACCTCGACCTCCCTCAGTTCCTTTGGAGCCAAACATCAAGAGTGTAGACCACGATGCAGAGGGGATGGAGAGTGGGTTGTGGAATACATGTCTGCATCACATCTCCAAGAACAACAGCTGCAATACAGAAAACTAACTTTTTTTTCTTCAAAGTAGCTGGAGCCATATATTCCACGTAGGTGACTCACAAGCAGTACTCACAGGATGTGGGTCTCAAAGTTTATTTAAACAAGGATTGCAGAACTGCCTTCCCAAAGCTTGCATCTGCTCTGGATGTTGCGGTAATGGCAAAATGGTTCATAAAGGTAAGTACAGTTGATCAAGTGGCAGCCCTGTGAATGTCCAATATTGAAACGTCACTTAAACATCGATGTAACCTGTGCTCTCGTAGAATGGACTCACACCCTTTGAGGGTGAGTAGTCAGAGCTATTTCGTATGCAGTCTTGATATAGGCAGGTATTCACTTAGAGATCATCTGCAAAGAGACTGCCTATCCCTTCATTTGGTCTGCATATGACACAAACAGATGAGGTGAAGCATGAAAAGATTTAGTATTGTCCAGGTTAAAGGCTAGACATAGCTTGACATCCAACATGTCAAAATGCTGCTCCTCTGGGGTTGAATGAAGTTTAGGAAAGAACACAGGTAAATGCACCACCTAGTTCAAATGAAATTGAGAAACCACTTTAGATAAGAACTTAGAGTGACCTTGCAGCTGCACCCTATCTTTGGAGGACTGAGTGTCAGGAAGCTCTGCCATCAAAGTCTGCAACTCACATACTCTCTTTGCAGATGTTGTTACCAGCAAGAGTGCAGTTTTTTGACACAAAAGAGAAAAAGAAGAAAAGGCCAGAGGCTTAAATGGCAGTCCCATCAAAGCTTCTAAAACCTTATTAAAGTCTCACAAAGGACCTAATTTTCTCTCATGAATGGAGATGAAGGACTCCTTTCAAGAATCTTGTTACCACGGTATTAGAAAATACTGATCTCCCATGGATGGGGGGATGAAATGCTGAAATAGCTGCCAGATGCACCCTCAGTTGAACTAAGTACAGTAAAGCCTCAGAGTTACGAACATCTTGGGAATGGAAGTTGTCTGTAACTCTGAACAAAATATTCTGGCTGTTCTTTCAAAAGTTTACAACTGAACATTGACTTATTACAGTTTTGAAACTTTGCTATGCAGAAAAAAATGCTGTTTTCCCTTTTTTTTTTTAAAATAGTTTATATTTAACACAGTACTGTACTGTATCTCTGCTGCTTCCTGATTACATGCTTCTGGCTCCAAATGAAGTGCGTGGTTGACTGTCTAAGTTCATAACTCTGGTGTTCATAACTCTGAGGTTCTACTGTATAAGACCTGATGACTGAAGATCATAGGCAGCGGATATAAGAGACTCAGGGAGGCTAAGCCTCCCTAAACAACCGCTGCCACTAGAAGCTTCTGCTCCATCCTTGTTCCGCCTCTTTCTGCCCCTGCAGAAGAATTGGAAGAAGTGGAGGGGGAGGGGGTGAGAGAAGTAAGCAGTGGGGGGTGCCTCATGGGAAAGGGCCTCATGGAAAGGAGGCAGAGTGGGGGTGGGGCCTGGAGCAGAGCCTGGGGGGAGGAGTGGGAGGGAGAACCAGCCTCTTCAAATTCAAGAGGAACGTGCCGCCTATGCTGAAGATGTAACAAATACTCCATGACGTCCTGGATACAGCCAGCTTTGGTTTAACTCCATGGACCCAACGACCATATGGAAAAATGCTTTCATTTGACCAAATAGGCCAGTCTGGTAGAGGGCTTCCTACTACTAAGTAGAATTTGTCGAATAACCTCTGACCACCACTCTTCCTCCTCATTTAACCATGCAGCAGCCACTCAGAGAGATGCAGAGGGTTCAGCGCAGGATGCAAAATCTGACTATGAGCCTGAATCAGGAGGTTGGGATGAAGAGACCAAATCAATAAATGCGAGAAGATCAGAAAACCAACACTGCTTCAGCCATGCTGGAGCAATGAGGATGACTGAGGTACAGTCCAATTTCAGTTTGAGGAGGACCTGTGGGATGATCGGAATCGGAGGGAAAGCGTGCTGGAATGCAGAGTCCCAACTCAGGTGAAAGGCATTGGTCAGGGAGCCTGGACTAGCAAAACAGATGTCATTTCATGTTGTCTCTTGTGGAAAACAGGTTGATTGTCAGGCTGCCCCCAAGCTGCAAAGATGGACTGCAGAGCACAGGGCTTCAGAGATCACTTGTGACTCAGAGATAAATTTCTGCTGAAGTAATCATCAAATTGATACTGGACCCCAGGTAAGTGATTGGCCACTGGAGTAATGCTCTTCCTGATGCAAAACTGCCAGAGCCTGATCACCTCCGAACACAGAATGCTTGAGTATGTTTCCCCTTGAGTACATTCCCCCTCATCATATAATACATCCCGGTGGTATTGAAGGTAAGTATGTGAACTACTGACCTCTTGATGTAATCTTGGAAAGCATAACAGGCATTGTAGATGGCCCAAAGCCCTAGGATGCTGATATGAAGAGAAGCTTCCTGTTCTGACCACAGGCCCTGAACTTTCAATGACCTCAGATGTGCTCCCCAGCACATCAAGGAGCCGTTGGTGACAATATTCCTGGTTGGTGGCGGCCCAGCAAAAAAGAATGCTCTGGCATACATTATCCTGAGCCATCCAGGATGGGTGGAGGCAGTCAGACAGTCTGTCCAAGGGATGATGGGTCAGATGATAGACTGACTTCAGCCACATTTGGAGAGGGCGAAGATGCAATCTGGCAAAATGGACAACCCGTGTGCATGCAGCCATGTGACCCAGTAGTCTCAGGCACACTTGAGCTGTGGTAGAGGATGGAGACTGCAGCTCCAGAAAAAGGTGAAGAATCATCTGAAAACAGTTGGTCGGCAAAAATGCTCTCAATCATAGAATCTATTAGGGTCCCAATGAACTTGATTATTTTGAGCGGAGATCAACATTGACTTCCCATTGTTTAGGCTGAGGCCCAGGCAATTGAGTGAGTATAGAACACAGTACGGCTCGTGAATCTTTCAAAGAGTACTAGGTCTTGCTAAAGTTCCAGAGGGGTCTTGCTAATCTTTTTTGAGAATAGCACCCAACCATTGATGGGAAGGTCCTCAATAGTCAATGCACATCAGGAGCAATGCCTGAATTTTAGAGCCATTACGCCCTCCTCACGGCCACAGCTGAGACCATAATTCTGCCCAATGTATCTACCATGTCCAGTGCTGACTGCAGAGAAGTCTTAGCCACCAAAGAGCCTTCAGTCACAAAAGTTCTAAAAATTCTTCTCTAGAGGCTTCCTGCAACTTGTCTGCAAATTTAGATATGACTGTTCAATTAAAGTCATATTTGAATAGCAACACCTGTTGGCTTGTAATACACATTTGCAGAAAACAGGTGGTATACATCTATCTTTCTCCCCATCAAGCCCGTCTTTTTAGACTCCTTTTTCTTGGGAATACATTTATACTACCCTGCTGAGCCCTATCATTTGCCACAGTCACAAGAGAATTAGGAACCGGGTGAGAATAGAAACCCCCCTGCATAGGGAATAGTGCTTCTCCAAATGCTTCAGCTTTGGTGCTACCCATGGTGGAGTGCTCCAGAGGGCCTTTGTGGGTTCCAGAAGACTGTTATTAACAGAGAGAGCTACTCTCCCTGGAGCAGATTGTTGGAAGCTGTCGGGCAACTTGTGCATATTCTCCTGTAAAAATTCTACCTCTTCTAAGACAACAGAGCTTCCATCACTTAGACAGAGCTGCCTGTCCTCTCTAATTGACTCCTCATAAAAGCCATGATGTTTAGTGGAATCTTCTGGGGTCTAAGAACTAAGGAGGGCCCTGAATGGATAGATTCTGGCTGACAAGCAGAGACTTGGAGGATGGGACAGAAGTGTCACCAGCTCTGAGTAAGAACAACAACATGATCATGGGGGAAAAAAAAAAAAAATCACTGGACTGACAGATGTCCCCCAAGCATAGATAATAGTGGAATCATAAAATGCACGGCAGAGACCTTTTGGCAATAGCTGAGAGACTATCCAGGGCTCTCTCTTCAGCTCTTGTGTCTGGCCTCTGAAGTAAAAGCATGTGATCTATCTTGGAGGCATATAGGTCCATTCTGAGTTTTCAAATGTCTTTGCAAGAAAGGCGAACACTGAAAGGTCTGTAGACCACCTGCTAGTCTGCTTGGAAGCAGAACTGAAATGGCAGGCTGCCATAGAGGATGAACCAAGTTCTAGCCTAATGACTGACAGGTCTGGTCTTTATCCCCAGAGGGAAACTCATTGCTGCAGGAAAACCAATCCTGGCTGTGCAAGAAAAAACTAATATAATCATCTATGAGTGGACAATTTAGAAAACTTGTCCTAATAAAATTATATAAAATGCTACAATAAAGTGTTAAAAATACAGGTAATTTTGTCTTAAATGTACCCATCTGAAAGGCTGCCAAACACATAGTGTGACTTTAGCTAGTTTGCTAGAAAATTGGATGTCCTTTGTGCTTAATCTATTTTCTTCCAGATAGTAAGGAAACTATTCTAGTGGGTTAATTATATTTTTTCTACTAAAAGCAATAAATAATATCAGTAATTTCAATTATTATTACTGCTACAGTATATACTAATACATTTTGTATAACTCATTGCCACTAACAGCAACCCATCAACTGCTCCTGCAAATAATGCAATACCATGTTACCTAGCAACTGAGCAGTCTCTGCTACACTGAAAAAACAATCTGAATGTCGACAGAACATTCAGAAAGAACACAAAATAATCCATTCCAATGCTCAGAAATTCAAAATTTAAATAAAATATACTTATCCTCATCGTGTTATAAGTATCTTCAAAAGCTGGGTTTAGATAAAACATGCATTATACAGTACTGACAGTATCTTTATCTAATGTTCCTGCTGAGGTGCTTTTTGGAATATTTTATGGACATGTGTCTGTGTGTGTCTGTCTGTGTGTGTGGGGTGGGGGGGAGGGGGGGAGGGAGAGAATGCATACTATTAATATTGCCAAGTCTGATTTTTTTTTTAGTGTAGCTTCCATAGGAACTTTAAAATGTCAGCTTTATTTACATTAAGTGAAATTCTTTTCTTTCTTATTTCAAACACACAACTACACAATTCCATTCTTTATAGAATCTTTAGCTCTTTTAAAGGATACTGTCAGGTATACAAAATTATGTCCTGTGTTCCAAAAGAAAAAAATAAAGAAACAGACAAACACCCCTGACTGCATTGTATTTCATCACCATTTTGACAATTATGATTTTTTTATGCTGTGCAAATTCCTCACTAACCAAGAAAGAACAATCATCCTTCAAAATGACTTCTTGTGTGGAGCGATATTCTTGGGCAAGATGTGACTTCTGCAGGGCAAGCTTGGAACCTTCTAGTTATTAGTGTCTTTTGGCCTACATGTACATTCTCACTAGCAAGTGTATAAAAGGTTACATAGCCCCTAGTGCTACTCAGGTTCCTCCACTTATATCAAGAATCTACAGGAAAATTCTGAAATAATGGGAGTATGGATCCATGAAAATAATCATCTTGAAGGACTTCATACTAGAGTATGTAAGCATTCTTTCTTATTTAAGCATTGCCTGCTGTGATCACCACTGTAGGTGATTAACAAGCAGGGAAGTGGATCTGAGAACTCAGTTAAAGAGTGACTGCAGGACTACTCTCCAAATTGAACTTCAGACCTAGAGACTAAACCAAAAGAGTAATGCCATGTAAAGTGATAGATACAACCTCAGGTAGCAGCATATGTAACAGAAACATTTCTGAGACATGTAGTAAAAGTAGCCTTGGAAATGGTTAAAAGTGCCCCTAATCTCTGCCAGTACTGAGATACTGGCTAGTGTGGCAAGGTGGGCCTGTTTGGCCCCCTGGGTCTGCGCTCCCTACGGCTATGCCAGTGGAGTGGGAGCAAGGGGGGGGCCGGTCCCGCCCTCTACCCCAGGCAAGGAGTAGCCTCAAACAGCTTAGTCCAGGGGTACTACCTTCCCTGGGTCGCTCCTCTGTAGCCCCCCCAGCTTGTGGTTCTCCTTCAGTCTCTTTGGGACCGGCATCCTCTTGTCTTGCCTGGACAGGCTCCTTCTTAACTCCCGTGGCTGGGTGCTCTCACCACACCCACACTAGCTCCTCCACCAGCTCCGCACCTTGCAGCAGCTCTGCTCCGCTCCGCTCCGCTCCGCTCCGCTCCTCCAATGACTCCACGCCTTGTAGCAGCACAGCTCCACTCAACTCCCTCTCAGCTGCCCCCATCTGCCTGACTGGGAGGCTTTTAACTGCTGGGGCAAGCTCCTTGATTGGCCTCAGCTGGCCTAATTGGCCTAATTGCCCTGGAGTAGCCCCAGCTGGATTACCCAGGGTACAGGGATTTGCTAAGCCTGGGGCTGATATATATGCCTTCCAGCACCCTCCTATAGCCGTCAGGGCTGGCCCTGTCACACTAGGTCAATCATAACAGGAACATACACACAATTTAGGCCTTACTAGTTCATAACAAGAGTATACAGAATATAAACACACTTGAACAAACTCTGGGTGCAACCTGAGTGGCCCCTAGCACAGGAGCTGACTTTTGTTTTTGCTGGCCAGTGCTCCTCTCTGCCCCCTCCCCCAAGATGCTCCCCCACCTTGCCGCTCGCCCTTTTCTGCCCCCTCCTGTCTTAAGCATGAGTGACAGTGTGGAACCTGGGGCAGAAAGGAGCAAGTGACATGTGGGATTAGCCTCAGGGGAAGAGGCGGAGTGGAAGCAGGGCAGAGGGGCAGAATGGGACAGAACACGGGCAGGTTCACTTCCTGGGAGTTTCTGGCGGTGGTGCTCCAAAAAGTGGTGGGCTCCAAGACTGCCTGATAGAAGGTTTTAATTTGTAATTGCCTATATATGCAGTACTAGTCTATGAAATATTCTAGAAACTAGCATTTTAATTCAGCGACAGTTATGCATAGATCAGCGTTAAGTGTTGGAGAAGGCAATACACCGTTTCATATTATGAATATGCAAAAGTTATGAGAGAAAGAAGTGGCCTAACAAGTAGTAGTAAAGACTGAGTTCATAAACAAGGGATGAAGAGCATGTTACAGCTCTTACCAGCCATGTCATCCACAATATGACAAACTCATTTGACCCTCAGCCATATCCAGAAGTGCTTAACATATCTACTGGACCACATGCAACATCAGATGTTCAAGGGTCTCTACTGAAAATAGTAGATGTTAGTGAAGAATAAATGGAGAGATCCGTGAGAGATACACTTGATTCTGATAGGACATGTAGCTTCTCCAGCCCAGTCAAGAAATCTGGCATCAAAACATTTGCTGACATGGCCAAGAAGGCCAAATATAGTTTGGCAATGGAGAAATAATCACAGAAGCTTTCACTCCAGAAACTGTTTTCTGCAGAGCCTGTCCTTAGCAAGATGCAGAGATGATATCTCAACGGCAACTGTTCTTAGTTACCCAGTAGGACCTATGGTTATATCCCTCTTCCATATTGCTAGAACAACGAGAAGAACAGACAAAGCTGAATTTGGGAATCAGCTGGAAGCTCAAGCAGAAAAAAAATCCATGAACTAAGAGCATGCCACAAAGAAACCACACAGCGTACATCAGATATGCCATGGGTGTTGTACAAATGAAGGCTGGAGACAAATTCCACACATTCTGTGAATTGGCTGATGTGTGCTTGAGACAGTTCCTAAAAGGATTTGATAAAACTAACTCTGTAATCGAAGTCTTTGACAGATATAACAGTAACTGTGAAAACTTCAGACAGACAGTGTCAGACCAGATCTAAGGTTAGATGCAAGAAATACCAAGTGAATACCCTGTGCCCTCATGGAAAAGTTTCTAAATTGGCATCCAACATGCAGTCACTTGAATTCCTGTTGATATATGGTTCAAAATGCATCTGAGAGTGCAGAAGCCCAGCCAACACACTCCTCCTTGCTAGAGTAGCAAAGTCCATCACCAATAGAGATGTTGGAGAAGTCCAAGATTTGTATAGTACTCATGAGGAAGTGGACACAAGGATGTTTCTGCATGCTGAATGTGACAATAAGCTTTTTGGGTTTCTTGGTGTCAAAGGAATCGTTGTAATTAGGTCATCTGATACCGAAGTTTTGATTCTTGCTGCTCACTGTTTTCTAAAATGGAACACACAGATAACATGTGGATTGAAACAGGTACTGTTACCAGCACAAGTGACAAAGTGTCACTTCATATCTGTGTGTGCAATCTGTGATGCACTCACTCCTGACTTCTGCAAGATATTTCCTGTTGTACACGCATTAAACAGGATGTGACTCCCTATTTGGTATCAGGAAAAAAATCCGTTTAATGTTGTCAAAACAAAGGAAGCTTACTACTTCAGAGATCTTGCCACACTGGAGGAGACTGATGGACAAGCCACAATTTTTGCAGCAAGGAATTGGGTATTAGTGCTGTATGACAAGGGCGAGAAAGAAAATGGGAACAACAGAGACCAGAATTGCTTGTGCCATCAAAAAGGACAAGTCACCGGCCAAACTTCCACCATGAGAGGACAGTTTGGAAAAGCATGTTGAAAGAGCACCTTGGCAAACAAAGATTTGGATGCCTTTGCACATAGGTAAATGAGATATTGGATGCCCATTGCAACATGGATGGAAAAATGTGGATGATGAACTACTTCCTATATTCTAAAGCCCAATGGCATCTGAGTTTCTACATAATGTTATTTGTGCCTGTACCAACAGAGGTCACTGCACAATCAACTGTGTCTACAATTAGAACAATCTTCCTTGAACAGAACTGTACTACATGCCAAAGCAATTAAGACTGGTAACCCATGTACTCTCAGAGCTCATAATGATGAACATGATGATGATGATAATGATGTTGACTAGAAAGGTCACCAAAGGTATTACATTTCAGTGATACCTGTACAGATTATTAGATTTTGTTTTACCCTTTAGTTTGTTGTTGTGATGCTTTGAGGTGCCAAAGAGATCCAATTTTATGTCTTGAAATAATACATAGAGTCATTAAACTAACAGAAACAACTGCAAATATTTCAATATGGCCATTTTAACCTACTGATGAGGTCATTGTTTATCCCCATTTCTATGTGGTAACAGAACCATTTGACAGCTCTACATCATCCCTCATCTTAAAGTACATATAAAAAGTTTTCAAATAATATTCACGGGTGTGGAGGGGATACATTAATTTGGCCAAATTGGTGGTGTCTGCTATTTGCCTATGAAGATCTCATGGTGACAGCAGTTGCTATTGTCCTAGCTGTTGAAGCAGAAGCAATGGCAATGGCTCTGAGGACATGCTTGGTAGTTTGCGGGTGTTCAGTTAAGATGGCTTGGTTTCGTTGGTGTCTTCAGACAGCTGGCCCAATAAAAGTGTAATTTATCTCAAATCTGAAAATCTGTATTTGCCTACCACTGCTGGGTAATTCACTATACACGTTAAGAGTGGCCAAAAAACATTTTGGTTCCTTCCATCAAGGAAGAAGATTGAGTACTGTGCCAATCACAGCATCAAGAAGATTAATCTGCAACATGGTTACACTTCTACTTCCTGGGCTCTGAAGAGGAATCATAATAACTCACGGTACCAAGAGGCAGAGTCCTTAACAGACTTCAGGTCTCTGCCTTGAATTCAGCACATAGGCAACCTCAACATGCAAGAGTGGGGATCCACACAGGCAATGCTCAAATAACTACCAGTTTAGGATTCTCTGATTTTTCTGTTAAGTGGCATGAATGACATGTTTTAGCAAACTGTAAATCAAAATTAATATCACCATCTTACATGAAAGAATAAACTTAAACTTACAAAAGCAAGAAAATTCAAATTGTAGGCTAAAAACCCTAGGCCAAAGTTATATCTGTCCAATCCCATAGGTTTGACACCTTCCATGTAAAATAGGCTGGTAATAGCAAAGTCCATCATGAATTTCTTGGGAGTTCATCATCTTCTCCCTTTTCAGGTTATAGAAATTTCTTCTTCACATACGTTTTTTTAGGGGTGGGTGGGAAAAGAAGGAAGGGGTGGTTGATGTTGTGAATGTCATTATGAATGCAACACAGCTCTTCAGAATGTCTCTACAGTGTAAACAAAGATACTCTATGCACAGCCTACATACTGCAATGTATAATATGCATAAGGTTTCTTTTAACAAAAGATATTTTTGCGGAACAGCAGCACATAGATGTCCAAAATCAGTTAACATTTTTACTTTTCTGTTATTAAAAAATGCTATAGTGAGTTTAAAAAGTTATATATATGTGCACCCAGTTAAGACTTTGTGGGGCAAACTCAGACATGGCATAAGCAGATGCAGCAACTATGGAAACCTCTGGTCTGAATAAAATGGTGATGCAAGTTACACACTGACAGTCCAGATCTCCAGCAGCTGGAGTGCAGAGATAGCTTTAATCCATATTTGTGCTCCCCTAATCCTCAGAGCTGTTGGGGCCCAGTGTGATTCTCATCACTTACAGCTGCATCAGGACTGATTTAACTTTCATTGGCTTCATAACAGCCCACTAGGAATGACCTGTAGCCATACCTTTTTTCTCTCTCCCTATCCTCCATGCTGAGAGTGAGGTAGCAGAGCCAGTAGATATGGCACAGAGCTGGTATAGTTAGCCTTGCAATAACTAGAGATTCCCCTATGCCAAGGAAAACCTCACCTGTAGTGATAGGGCAGCTTTCCAGCCCATTTGCACCACTGGAGAAGCAACATGGAACCAGAGCAAAGGCCAAGATATGATACTGGGAGTTAGTAGGTGTAAAAGATAAATCAGAATAACTTTCACTGATTCATTCGGTGTGTGGAAGCATGCTGAAGAAGCAGAAGGGGATTGTGCAGAAGGAAGAAATAAGATATAAACAGGGGTTTAGCACTTTGGGTTTTTTTACACTCTCTCATGAAATGCTTTTCTTGCTACACCACCACTTTGTGCTCACTCTACATGAAAGAGATTCATTTTGCATCCCTGTAACATCCCAAATCGATACAAATCATACTTAAAAAAAACCCCAAACAACTACCCTATTTGCTAAATTGATGCCAATATTTATGTCACTGCTGAATTTGGATTAATATGCCATAGTTTCAACCAGTACATTGGTTTGTGACTGAAATACAAATGTTCTAAAAATGAGACTTCATAAATGAGATATTTCCACTTTTAACACTAGTAGCAATAGCACACACAACTACTGTATAATACTTGAACACAGGAGTACTTATGTGAACTTAATATTCTCATATTAAACTGAAAATCGAGATATACTGTGAAGGGCAGACATCTTTAAAGAAAGAGATTAGTTAGGACATAAAATTTTTAAATTAATATTTGTACCTCCAGAAATAAATATACTGCAATTATTTCTGTAGTGAAGGGCAGATATACATGACCATTTTATGTATATATTGCATAACTCAAAATACGTAACATTAATGTCACAGGCAGAGGGTTTCCAATCAAAATCATCTGGACAAACTGGAGAAATGGTCTGAAGAAAATAGGATGAAATTCAGTAAGGACAAATGCAAAGTACCCTACTTAGGAAGGAACACTCATACAAAATGGGAAATGACTGCCTAGGAAGGAGTACTGTGGAAAGGGATATGAGGGTCATAGTGGATCATAAGGTAAATCTGAGTCAACAGTGTAACTGTTCCAAAAAAACAATCATTCTGGGATGCATTAGCAGGAGAGTTGTAAGCAAGATATGAGAAGTAATTCTTCTGCTCTACTCTGCACTGATTAGGCCTCAGCTGGAGTATTGTGTCCAGTTCCAGGCACCACATTTCAGGAAAGATTTGGAGAAAATCCAGAGAAAAGCAACAAAAAAATTATTAAAGATGTAGAAAATATGACCTATGAGGGAAGATTGAAAAGATTGTGTTTATTTAGTCTGGAGAAAAAATGACTGAGGGGGGACATGATAACAGTTTTCAAGTATATAAAGAAAGTTATATAAAGATTATATAAAGGTTATAAGGAAGAGAGAGAAATATTGTTCTCCATAATCTTTGGGGACAGGACAAGAGGCAATGGGCTTAAATTGCAGCAAGGGCGGTTTAGGTTGGACATCAGGAAAAACTTCCTAACTGTCAGGGTAGTTAAGAATTGGAATAAATTGCCTAGGGAGGTTGTGGAATCTCCATCACTAGAGATTTTTAAAAGCAGGTTAGACAATCACCTCTCAGGGATGGTCTACATAAAGCTTGGTCCTGCCATAAATGCAAGGGACTGGACTAGATGACCTAATTCTAGCCCTGCGATTCTATGACTATCAATGTCAAAGATACAGAAATCAAGAACATAGTGGAGTAAGAAAAAATTAGGATAAAATATATATTAACACTAAAAAAAGTATGTCATTTGAATATACTCAAAATATTCAGAGAGGAAAATCTGTCACTGAGAACTCATTTTTAGGCACTATGCATTAGTCTAGACTTTATTTCAAAACATTCTAAGGTTTTATTGAAATTACTATTTTTATGTTATTATTCTTATTTTATTATTGTGAAAACATGATCTGTAACATTATCCTTTAATTTTCAAAATGGAAGCACATATGGATTTCAGTAAAATTTTCCAGCCATACAGGTTGCCTCATTTATATATATTCAAAGATCACAGTATACGTAAAGGAGGGTAGCCCAGGGGAAGATCACCTGAGTTAGCATGCTTGAGCCAAAAATGTTAAATATGGATTGCCTAATGTTAATTTCTTAATTCCCTATTTAGGTCCCCAAATAGGGGACTTTGGCCTGAATTTCAGACATGCCAAACAACCCCAGCTCCCTCTGAAATCAGTTGGAGCTTCAAGTACTCAACACCTTTGAAAAACCACACCACTTCTATTTTGGTGCTGAAATATAAAATTTGGACCCCAACTTTAGGTAACAAAGTTTGAAAATTTTGGCCTGTATCTTGATTAAACACAAACAGTTTCTCAGAAGTTCTAGTTGAGTGATTAGTCAACATGACAGGTTCAATAGTAAATAGATTATGTCTTACTAAGTTATGTCTTCCCTAGCAGAGGTACACAAGGAGCAGCAGAGGGCTCAGGCAGACCCTTCTGCCCCAGCACATCCATGCTGGAGGCAGCCATAATGTAGCCAGCTAATGCAATCTCTGCTGTCCTAGAAAGAATGTATCTAGATAGGCTGCCTCACCAGCACTTGCTTTGTTGAGGGAAGTGCTGATTCAAACTTTTAAAAAACACACAACTAGAGATGTTGCTCAGCACTACCTCCTACCAATATCCAGGCTTAGTGTGCTTGACACAGGCATAATGGGTCAGATCCTCAACTAATACAAATTGTTGCTCAATTGAAGTCAATGGAGCTATGACAATTTACACCAGCTAAGGATCTGGCCTTTAAGCACCATCACTTCAAACAGTGACCCTTTCCCCACCCTTGCTGTGCAGCTCTGCATTTTAGAGGCATAATTAAGCCCTAACTTTTGTGAAAAACTGAATGGCTACAGATAATATAGAGCTGTTGATGTGCTCCATGCATTCCAGTCTTACAGAACATCATATGGTGGTTGTTTGGTGGTGTTAGAGAGTGTTTTGAAAGTACCCTTAACATGGAAAACATTTCTATAGAAGTGTTTGTTATTATTGTGCAGTGAACATGCTTAATGTAGAAAAAGCATTTGACTGCATCGAGTGGAGCAATACAGATATGTTCTGAGATGGGTAGGGCTTGGACAGAATTTCTGAAACTGTCCTTATGTACTGGCCCTAAATCACTGAATGTCATTCTCAAAATTTTCACTAGGCAGAGACGCTAAACAGGGGTTCCACCTGTTACCCCTATTATGTAATGTGGCCATAAAGATGCTCATTCAAATGATAACAAAACATCTAGACTAAATTGAGTAAAAGTAGAAAATTATATAATGAAAGAATTATAAATTATAATTATATAATTAATATCATTCCTGTGCTGTTGTCATGCTCTTATTCCTGAAATAATTGAAACTTTAGAAAAATTATATGAGCTCAAAGGTTTATTCCCATCATGTATGGATATGAAAATTATAATCAAGGCTCACTTTGTTACATTAATCAATGGTGTGGAATTCCTCTAGTAAACAGACTGGTGTAAAGGGCAAGTACATCCCTAAAGACTTGAGTTCCAGTTCCATAACACATTGCAAGTAAAAATGAGTTTGGTAGTTTCAGCCAAGTCTCCATTAGAGTATTTTCAAAAGTCAACACATAATAAGTCTTTGCTTATGAGAGGCATGAGCATGGAGTAACACAGGACACTGCAGATCCGGACTGAGGTGCACTACCACAGTTCTGTGAGGAAGCTTCAGTCCAGGTTTCTTGGTTCAGGATAGTGCTAAGACTCTTCCTCATATTCATGAATGCTCACTCACTTTCATATTTTTAAGGAAAATAATTATATGCAAACAATTCTGTAATGTGGCTTAATGGTAATCCCATAATTGATATTATACAATCTCTTTTCACTAAAAATGAACAGAATAATTTTTTCTAAAATATTTTTCTATGCATTTTGAGCCCACTGACTTAAATGGTAATTTATTGATGTTAATGGAAAGTGTTATAGATTTACTTACATTTATCATATAATTGCAGCAGAGATGTTTGACAGGTGAATCAGGTTTTAATTAAAAATGAGCTTTCTAGGTGACTGCATTATTGATAATACTGCTCTGTTATTACATTTCAGTATGATATATGAAGTCAGATTTGGAAAATTAAATATCAAAACAATTAAATGACAAATGTTTTACTGTTTCTGTATAGGCTTGACTTTTCTGCTTAGGCATCCTTCTGCTATTTTAAATTCTAATTTCTAACTATTTGTAAATTGCTGCTTACTCAAGAATTCAAACTACACTTGAAACTATTTAAGACTTTATAAAGCAGAATAAAAACATCAATATATTAGATTATTTCTACAAAATATTGAGCCTTTTGAAGTTGATGTGTGTTCTGATATTGACCTCACTGAATGCAGGTGTGATGAAGTGGGAATTTTTTGTACTATTTTTTATGAGTCCTCATTATTATGTGTGCCTTGGTTTCCCCTGTGTATTGCATTGCTATGCAGTGGGGGTGGAAAGGGACTGTTTGCTCTCAGGGCAAGCTAAGAGACATGGGTGTGGCCATTGGCTACCTGTCTGTGGCTAGGTCCCTATATCAATGGAGTATTTGAGAAGACAATGGCAAATCCAATTGCCCAGACACTGACACCTAGTAACCAAATGACCCAGAGAGATTTGGAACTCCCCACTGCTCAGCAGGTAGGCTGAGGAACATTTCCCAGCTGGAGAACAAATGACTGAGAAGGTGTAAGGTGGGGAGATAAGAGCTGATTTCTGGAAGGACTCAGGGCTTTCACATGGAATATGATCAAGGAGGTCAGATAGAAAGAAAGACTGAGCTTAAACCAAGGGGTTCACTGCACCTCAGCGGGGCTCTGGGCTAACCAGAATGGACTATGCTTTAACCTTCCATTCTCTATACTACTGTTAAGACTTCCTATGCTGTGTTCTAGTTCACAAATAAACCCTACTGTTTTGACAACGCTGTGTGAGTGTCTCAGCAAATGCTTGATGAAGTGAATTAATTCTTAACAGTGTACAAGTCTCCATCAGGAGTCTGTTTCAGCTGGACTCACTGAACAGAGTACATGGTGTGAAGTAGGAATGCTGAAGGCCCAGAGATCCAGTTTAAGAAGGCATTGAAGCCACGTGACTTATCCTGCAGGAAGAGAGAGACCCGTCAGGGGATCTGGCACATTTAAGGGGTTCCTTCTAGAGACTGTTTGAAAACAGGGGGCATAGCACCAATCCTGTGGATCCATGATAGCAGGATGAGACCCATAATCACACAAATGGCCAATCATTATAACACATCATTTTAATCTATAGTTGTTCTTCATCCACATATTTTGGTAACGTATAAATATACAGCCATAAACCCTGATGAACACTGTCATTCACTTTGTATTTTCATACACAGAGATAATCACACTCACTCACTTTTTTACTCATTATTCTACCCATGAGTTTACAATCATTCATAGCTCTTAGAAATTAAAACAAATTAAGAATAATACGATGTTCACCACTGCAACATAGAATCAGAAGAAAGAAATTGCCGTGACTGTGCTCTTTGGGGCTCATATATACTAATGGGGCTGCTATTCCCACTGATTTCTGTGAGAAAACTCCCACTGACTTCAATCAAAGCAGGACTGGGTCTTATGGAATACATGTTTGTGTCACAGATTACGTTAAGGGTCTGCTCTTGCATGGCAGTCAGTGGGACCACTCAACTAATTAAGGGATTACATGATCACCTGCCAAACTCATACTTAACTACAGCAGGACAAGTGAAAGAATGATTCACCTTCTTTTATGTAATATTTCCCATCTTACTTTTCTCTGATTTTTAACTATTTATTCCCACCCCTCCACCCCAAAATACTGTCTGAGGAAAGCATTTTAGAATTTAATCAATGGACTAAATCCTGCAGTTAAACATGCAGGACTCTCCATTGACTTCATTTGTTGTTGTTATTACAAAGTGCCATCACTGTGGTCTTTAGTATTCCAAATAAGAGTGGAACCACCTGATCTCCTGCTGCCTGCAGTTTTCAAAGAGAATGGAGAAGAATCTGTCCAATCACGTGGGAACTCAGGATCTCCTAAGTGAACCAGATGGAAACACTTGTACAACAGAGATGCATCTTGCAGCAATTTCTAAATGTGCTTAAATATCCAGATTTGTGTTTAAATGTATTTCTGGGGAGAGCACATTCTAAAAGGCACAGGCCTGCTAGAGAGGCTGCTCTGCCTGCAACACCATTAGATCTCATTCATGGGACATAGAGTTTGAACATTCCATCAGATGGCATGCTGGGGAATAATCTGATGGTCATTAAGGTCATCTTAGTTAAGATAACTGTATCACACAAGCACCTTGTATTTTACTGAGTAGCTGAAGAGCAGACAGTGCTGTAGCACAAGTATAGGTGTGATGTGCTTTCATTGGACCAATCCACTCCACTTCTGCATTGTGAACTAGCAGGAATTTCCAGCTATCTTTTACAAAGAATCCTACTATAGTCCATTTCAGCAATCTGGCCAAGAGGTCATGAAAGCATGGGTAACTGAAACATGATCTATATATGGGGAAAAATAACAACAGAAAAATCTCTTTTTCATTTGTAGACTGGGAGGTTAGGAGCAGTGATGGGTCTAAGCAGTGTCCTTATGTTGTGGACCACTTTGAGAATGATTCAGCAGATACCCTCTGTTGATGGAGAAGTTATAGACTTTACCAGGTCCTGAAAGCTATTACCATTGAGCATTGGCATCATCTTTGTCTTGTCCAGATTGAAACCTTTGGCTTTTATACAGATCCCTATTTCTGAGTCTTGTTATGGTGGTGTCTGGGTCAGATAAAAATTAAGCAGAGTGGGTATCAACAATATACTGATGACATTACTGCCTATATCTCATGATACCCTCAAAAGCGTCACTTAGATGTTTAATAGAAAAGGTGACAGGATTGGGTCCTGTGGAAACCTACCTATGAGGGTCCTGGTAGGAAAAGCAGACACCCATCACCACCCTCTGGGAAGGACTGGAAAGAAATGAGCAGGATGCTCTAACATATTCCATCCACACCTGCTATGGCAGGCACTTGTATAAGAAGTAGCTCATGACTGATAATGTCAAAGGCTGTTGAAGATGGAGGAATGTCAGCAAAGAGGACTAGCCTTTTTCCAGTGTCCTTGTAAGATCAACCATAGCAATAGAGGCATTTCCATACTGTGGCCCAGTTTTGAGTGTATCAGATATTTTTGGAGTTTGTTTGCTATCACTTTCTCAATGATTTTTCCTAGACAGAGACGTTAGTTATTCTGGACACTGGCGCCCAAAGTGGTTTCTTTAGCAGAGCCCTGACAATAGTTTGTTTCACAGTAGCCAACATTCCTCTCAGCCAGTTGGAATTGGCACAGACACAGTTAACATGAAGTCAGGCATACTGCTTGCAAAGTTGCAAGTTTCTCCATTTGAGACACAGGTTTAAATTAACTGAGGCATAATAGTGTGGTTGCCCTCTTCCACCTTCACCTTGTTCTCCCAGATCTCATGAGGGAGATTTGAATCCCTAAATCTGGGCAATTTAGTCCAGATTACGCAAATACAAAGGCAGAAGAAAAAAGTTCTGTCTTTCTCCCTGTGCTGACTGCTGCACAGTATTACAAGAACTCTTTATGTCAGAGAAAGATTAATTGCTGGACCTCTCACAGCAACTCCCTAGCGTTCTTCACACTTTTTCATTTGTTACAGGTATTGAGTAAACGAATGTGACCTACTGAAGATGGATCATAGAGAAGGAGCATGCTGGTGGTTCTGTAGAGCTGAATTGTTACAGAGATATACTAGACCACCTGTTCTTTGGAATGGATGAGGAAAGACTTGTCTTCCAGGGTATTTGAAAATTATTAGGATCAATACATCCTTCATAAAAGTAGTGATCAAACCATGATAACAATGGTTTCCCTAGTTCTGTTTCAATGGCAGAGACAAGGTCTAGAACATCTTGAACACCTGGGACTAAAGTTTATTTGTTTTAGACATGAGTTGGCATGAAGACCAGGAGACCTTGTGCTAGTAACTCACTGCTAACTCCAGTACCAAAAGACAAATTGTGGTGGTTTTTTGGTGGTTCAAAAGGCTGGTGCAATACTCTGGAGGTGTCATTTTTTTCTCCAAATGTAACTTTCATTTTTTAAAACTGAAAAAAAGCATTCACTAGTACTTATAGTTGTGAAGAAAACTCTTAAAATGTGAACCAAGTAGAAACTGAGTCTGTCTGAGTCTGCAGACAGACTGAAACAATAACTCTGACAGAGGTATGAACTACAATTCATCTCAAAGGTGTGCTAACTTTGAAGCCTAATATCATTTAAATTTTCAACTTTGTTAATCAAGACTGAACAAATCATGGGACGTGACAATAATATGAACAGCTGTACAGTCTAAAGAGAGTGGCACCTTGTTTCTCTGCATGTTTTAACTGGGTGAAGTTTCGACTATGTATGGCGTTTAGAAAGGTACCACCTATTTCCTTCTCTGTGCCTCTCCACACCCCTCCCCCTCCAGTTCAACCCCTATCCTGCTTGCAGAATGAAATCTCCCAGGACCAATTGTCTAGGGAACTTTAAAACAAGTCTTGACAACATCTCAGTAAACTCTGAGCACTGTGGAAGTTTGATATATATATGAAGACTGCTATACATTATGCTTATCATTATGGTTTAACAGATAAATACACAGAATGATTTTTTCATAAATGTGTACTTTTGACAGATTAAACAAAATGGAATCAGTACTGCCCAGATTGCTGACAAAATCAAAAAGAAAACAAATAAATAAAAACATCCAGCACTGAAACACAATTAATGGTGATCTGATTTTGGAACTTAAGTTAAATCATGACTGAGCTGTAGGAATGGTCCTTCTTGAAGGTCCTCAGCTATAGAACTTCTACCTTTACTTTTGCTTTACTCTCTCACTGGCAGCATTTAGGGAATGCTGCAAATTGCAGCTAGCACACCCTTATTTTGATTTTGCATCAGCTCCCCCTTTTCTTTTCCATTCCTTTAAGTAGTTTGGAAATTGATCCATTTGAAAGTGGAGGAATTTTTTTTTTAAATGGCATCACATGCAGGAAAACTGAGTCTTTAACCATCTGACTTTGTTTGTTACTGCACAGTGCTTAGATCCCTTGTGATGGGTGACCTATAAATGCCTTGAATTAATGCACAGGAGCATAGTATATTTTTGTAATTGCATTTTTTACGGATAAGCTTGTCTGACATTGGCTGATTACCACATCTCTTTCCTTTAAACCAATCCAAATTTACAGATAAATAGCAATACAAGATTTTCTTTGCCTCATTGATATATATGGGTATTTTTTCTGATCCCAATTCTGCAACCATGTGTACACATGCTTAACAGGGAAAATCATTGGGACTGCCCACAAATTTAAAGTTAAGCACACCTGTAACAGGCTGAAAGATCAGGGCCTGTGTGAGTTACAAATCCACATCAAAGAGAAAAGATCCCCACAGTGAACAAGTGTCAAATTACTACACCAAAATTCATCAGCTAAGATAACTAATCTCCATTCCTTTTATAGTACCATTAAACATTTTGTTATGCCATCGGAATGGAGTTTTATGACACCATGGTAATTACACGTTGCAGGTTCAAGTCTTCCTGCTTTGAAAATAAGCTTCTACTCATTTTACGTAAATGCCTCGGTTTTGTATTGGCATTCATTTAGAAATAGGAAACCATTATACTGTAACAACATTCTAGTCTGCTGACCTTGTCTCTTCAGCAGAGTGTTATCTCTTATTATTTCTTATATACAGTGTAGCACATAAATATGCAGATTTTTAACATGGATCCAAAAGAACAGTTACTGTCTGTCACAGCAAAGGCTACTTTCAGACAACTTTGTAACTCATTGACACAATAGACCAGAATGTTTCCAAAGGAACCATTAAGATATGTTATGTCAGTAATGTTCCCAAAACTAGACATTATGGTTTATTTTGTTAATGTTACTGTTGTCCAGAGCACTGTGGACTAAATCTTGATTTCATGCATATGGGCATGCATTGCCAACAATCAACCACTTCACATACGTGTACAAAAGTGGAAAGGAATTTTGCAGGATACATGAAAATATGCCTTAATCCACATGCCTAAAATCCTTAAAGAAAACATTACTGCACATGTGCAGTAAGTAGCATTCTAAATAACATTCTGAATAAAATACTCTGGGATAATTTTTCTTCTTTCAAAATGTTAGTACTACCAACCCTCACTCCCGAATATAAAATAACGGCATGTTAAATTTTATTTTCAAAATCTAAGCCTTTTTGAGTTATGAAATCATGAATCATGAAATCATGATTTCAACCTGTATACACTGCTTTCTTTCTTTTTCACATTCATAGCCCTTAATAGCTGAACTGATTTTCTTGAAAATGTCTCAACAAAAGGGATAAAATAGTATGGTTGTAAAGCTGAGACCTTCTTTGACAAGTTTTAGTCCGCAGCAAATTACATCCAAGTTATAAAGTCACTGAAAATGGGGGCTTACAATGTAAACGCTGACACAACCTTCATGAAAGCAGCAATTGCAAGCTCTGCATGCTATATTATAGCTCTCCAGGGTGTATCACTGGAAAGTACATGCCCTCTCTCCCCCACCCCAAAAGATTAATCATTGCTTAAAATACATGGAGCGAGCACAGTGTAGATAAAGCTTTTCAGTGTCTCTTCCTCCCAGTATCACTCAGAGGTGATGAAAACTCACCAGACGACAGGAGCATCTCCATCAGGCAGCTGAAACTACATCGCACGCGATGAACATTTCGCTCTATCTGATTCTTTTTTTTTAAAGGAACGATCGACATGCCTGAAGACGGAGCATTTGAGGGGGAGGAGGGGAAGAACCGATCCTTTGGGATCACCTGCACTTTGCAACACCACAAAGCTGGAGCAAGGCAGGCAGATACATAGAGAGACAGCACAGGTTAATATATAAATTAATCCCACACCATCAACCCAAACTACAGCAAATGGGGGGAGGGGGGAAAGGGGGAAATGAGCCTCTTTGGGCTCAGCTTCCTGGGCTTTCTGACCCATTTACAGAAATCGCCCTTTCCCACCAAACCCGGGGGCTGCAGGGAGGTGAACAGCGGTCTATGCAATGGCAATCCAGGAGCACTGGCTACTCACCAGCCCCCGGTCTCACCTAGGAGCAGCAGCAGCAGCAGCAGCGGCGGCGGCGGCAGGTTGGGCGAGTGAGCCCGGCCGGGCTGGGCGGGGAGCTGCTCTCCGGGATATTTATACGCTGCAGCTTGTTTTATCCCTCGCCTTTGTGCATCTTGCCTTGCCCCGCTGAGTGAGGCAGGGAGAGCGCGGCGGAGCCGAGCACAGCTGAGCGCTCACCCCCTCCCCTCCCCAGCCAGCCGGCACCGTCGAGCGCGCCCCCGCGCAGCCAACGCCGCCGCCGCCCCCCTCCTCGCTGCCTCCCTTCGCGCACCCGCGGCGCGCTCCGGGCAGGGACAGCGGCTCGCTCCTCGCTTAGCGCCACTCGCTCTCGCGCTGGGCTGCGGGGGCGCCGCAGCTGGGGGAGCGGGGCGCGCGCGCACCCGCCCCTGGGGGCTGGCTGCTGCGGGCGGGGCGCTACCGCTGCGCGCCCCCCGGCCGGCCCCCGCTCGCATCCCGTTACTATGGTTATTCTCGGTGTCTCCCCCGCGCGGCGATGGGGAGGGGGCGGCGGCGGCCGCTCTGCAGGCGCCCACATGCCGCCCCGGGGACGCGGCTGCTGCCGCCCCTGCCCAGGCCAGGGGTCCCTCCGCTGCCTGCGCCTGGGGCAGCAGCCAGCCGGGGGCTGGCGAGTGGGAGCCGGGGAGGGTCACAGAGGAGGCAGACAGAGGTAGAGTCTGGCCCCTCCCGCAGTGGCGGGCCGGAGACCAGTCACCCCTGTTCCTCTGGCGGGAATGGGGCAGAGAGAGACCCCGAAAGTGCAGGGCCAGGGCAAAGTCACTGGCTGCGGCGGCTGCAACTTACAGAGTGCGGGGAGGGAGAAGAAAACCATTTTGCTTCCTACCAGCTCCCAAACAGCTTCATTGTCTCTCCCCTCAGCTTAGCCACTTTGTTTTACATCACTGTTTAAATACATCTGAGCATATCTTAAATTCATGAGTTAATATGAACAAATAACCAGCCCACAGGATTGTTTCCTTAGGGTAAGGCAGCTCCCTCAGCAGCTACAACACCCGCTCATAAAGGAAATATAAAAGGAAAAGATAATTTCCTTAATATTTAACTTTTAAAAATGTCTGAGAGCAGAGTTGCACTGGCAGATCCTCAGGGTGGCTCTCACATGTCATTTGCTCTCCCAAGGGAAGTTTTAATTTATGAAAGATGAGCAGATTATCAGTCAACATCTGCCCAATGGGTCTAAGAGCAGAATTTTGCCAAGTCAAAATATCTTACTATAATGAGCTAAGCGGAATGATGTGAAGTATAGTTTCTAGTGAAAATTATGTTACTTTGGTACAGTTCCAACAGACTGAAAGGTTTACCCTAGGAACTAGTGGGTTAAAGAACTTAGGCCATTATTCTGCAATTGGATCCACACAGCATCAGTAGTCCACCCATGTGGATTGTAGGATCAGGGCCTATTTTAGATTTTGGGTTTACTAAAACAAAACAAACAAACAAAAAAGTGAATTTAGTGGTTTTACCCTATTCTCAATTTCTAAATATCCAAAGTCAAATTGAATATGATTTTCAACATCTGAAAAGGAAAGATTAAGGCCTTGTCTACACTATGAAATGAAGCTGACCTAAATTAGGTTGATGTACAGCCACTGGTTTTTCATGTCCACACTACCCTCCTTTTGCCGGTGGTGCTCATCTTCACCAGGAATGCTTGCACCAACTTAAGTGGGGCAATGTGGGGGAATGACAGCCTGAGCTGTCAGCTCTGCACCAGACATACAGATGGAACCCTGCATGGGTCTGACAGCCAACAGCCGAAGTAAATAACACAGTGTCTACATTGGACACTGCGTCGCTCTAACTACGTTGATCTAAGCACAATGCCTCTTGCGGAGATGAAGTTAATTGGTTGGTGTAGTGGGTAATTTACATTGGGAGCAACGTTATAGTGTAGACGCTTAGAGAGTTAGGTTGACGTAAACTGCATTATGTCGACCTAACTGTAGTGGAGACCAGGCCCAAAGGAGGGAGGGATGTAGCAGATCAAAGCTGAGGTGCAGGGAGTAAGCTGTTCAAGTTACCTTTCACAGCACCTACATGCTGTAATCCAATACTCTTGAATTTCTCATTTGCACAGGCACTAAATTCACCTATAAATTAAAACAAAAGTGAAATTCACTTTTCATTTTGTATGTGTATGTGCACAGAATTGCAGACATTCGTTATTTTGTGCACAGGATTAACGTTTGGTTGAGGCCCTTTTGAAATGTTATTCCTCAAAGTCTTAATTATGTCTTAAACCAATGCTGAGCTAAAACATTTTGAAAAGCACCATAACTCAAACAGTAAATGTTTACTGTTCATAAAAGGCTGACTTCATTACTGTGTTAATAACAATAAAATGTGTTTACGGCGCAGATCGTTCTCTCCTTCTCTCCCTCCACAAAAAACACGATATGGCATAAATAGAAAAGTTGTGTGACACTTACTGATTAATTAGCTGACCCACACTTTGGAAAAAATTGAAAAGCATAATAATATTGACTATGGATAGAGTAATACATGTTTTACTAAAGTGAGGAAAATAACTTTTAGTATAATGCACCACTTGTATAATTGCTGATTACTGCTTGTGGTTTAAATACTGGAATCCATGCTCAGACAGGCTTTCCTACAATATTTAAAAAAAAACAAACTTCTGTATATAATAACTGAATTTATGTAAGTAGATCTGCCAAATAAACATTTGACAATTTTAGGCTTAATTCAATACAAAATCCTGGAAGGCGTTTTGGGGAGTCATTTTGTGTTTGACTGAATACCATATGCTACTACCTAAAGCGCCAATCCTGTAGTTGCATCCACATGGACAGACCCTTTAACAGGATTGCAGGATTGGACCTATGTTTGGAAACAAGTCCATAAGAGTAGAGCTGATAATAAAATGGAATTTCCATCCTGTGGGAAATTCCAACATTCTGACATTTGTTTTTGTCCTGAATTGGGACAAAAAATCGAAATGTTGAAATTTTTGTGGAATAGAAATTTGAATTTTTTAATTTCAGAAACATGAAAACAAATATATTGAAATGTTTTATTTCAATATTTTTGAAAAGTTTCATTTCAGTAATAAAATATTAAATATTAAATATAATATATGGCTCGTCTATGTTGTGAGTATCATTTGTGCTGTGCTGGAAAGGCTTTTTTGAAGAGGAATGTTTTGCAGCACTTGCTGAAGATGGTCAGTCTCTCAATTTGTCTAATCTCCTCTAGAAGTTGTTTCCATAGGTGAATCCTTTTGACTGAGTATGCTTTGTCCTTAGCTTTGTCCTGAGTTTTGTGATCTGCATTGTCTCGGTGGTTAACAGATTGAAATTCAGTCTTTAATGTAGCAGGGGCTTGATCCGTTATGTGCTTTGAAGATTAGAACCAGGGCCTTAAAGTGGGATCTGAAACTTCCTGGGAGCCAATAAAAGGACTTGAGCATGGACCTGATGTGATCGCTATGACTTAGGTCAGTGGTTCCCAACCTTTTTGACTGAAAGCCCCCCTAGTTAACACTAGGTAAAGCACGCGTTCCTCCCTGCCCTGACCCGTCCCCTCACCAGCCATAAAGACATAGAACTGCTATAAATACATATAATGATAATAAATAACACTAAATTACATTAATAATAATGATAATAAATTACTCTTACCTGTTCCATGCACACTGCACCATCTTAGTGAGAACCCTGGGGGGCGCGGGGCTTGGGGGTGCTCTGGCACAAGGGGCTTGGGTTGCTGCTCCCGGGGGGGGGGGGAGGGGGCTGCTCCTTCGCTACAGTGGCCCGGACCTGAGAGCTGTGGCTTCCGGGGTCTGCTTCTCTGCTGCAGCCGGGTGTCCAGCAGGCATGGGGCTCGTGGGGGCTGCTGTGCTCGGCCAGCATTTAGCTCAGAGTGGCTCGACTGGACCTCAATATTACAGGAGCCTCAGGGACCCCCTGTAATATTTGACGCCCCCCTCAAGGGGGCCGCAGACCTCAGGTTGGGAACCACTGACTTAGATCATGGAGGAAGTCCGCAACCATGTTGTATACCAGCTAGAGCCTGGGCATCATCATCATATTCAGCTTCAGATATAGTGACTTACAATAATTCAGCCTGGAGGTGACAAATAGCCAGGTCCTACAAAGATGCGAGGATTCTTAGCAAGCTGGAGGTAAAAGAAGGCATTTTTAGAAACTGACACCATCTTGCCCTCCAGTCTTAGTGAGGTGTCAAACAGAACCCCAATGCTTTGCATCAATTTTACAAATGGGGACTGTACTCATTCAATGGAAAGTGGGGATAGTATTGTAAGTAATTCTTCAATATCTTTCTCCTTTTCAACCATCATCGCTTTGGTTTTACCTGGAATCAGCTTGAGCTAGTGACTCTCCATCCAAGAGCTTATCTCTTGTAGGCATTCTGGTAACTTAATAGTGTTGGTGGTTGTGTCAGTGGTGAATGAGAAATAACTGAGTATTCTCTGTATATTGTTGGCAGCTGAGCTGGTGATGTGTCTCTCTCTTTGTGTTCTCAATTATATATTGAAGAGAAGAGAAGATCCTTGTAGGATATTGCAGGTGAGGAACAGAGGAATGAATGAAAACATTGTAGTGCTGGGCCAGCTACTCCTGGTATGTCATGTAGGCAGGTCAGCAGTATCTTGTATCAGAGAGGTCCATCAGTATGAGCATGGAGATCGTGCTCCATGGCCCAATGGCCATAAAGGGGCAGTCTTTCAGCACTTCTAGGGTTGTCTCTGTGCTACGCTCAGTCAGAACCCTGACTGTCATGTATCCAAGATGTTGGCTGATGTCACATGGTGTTGAAGCTTGGTGGTTACTATTTGCTCAATTATTTTGCCCAGGAATGAGCTGCTGGAGATGGGATGGTAGTTAAAGAAGTCATCAGGATCCAGTTTTGGCTTCTTGAAGAATGCTGTATTTTTCAATGAGTTTGGTAGCTATGCTTCTCTGAGGGAGGCATTAACAATTTCCATTAGTAGTGGGGATAGTTAATCTTCGCTTCCATCAGTCAGGAGGGGCAGGGATCCATTTCACAGGTTGTGGCTAAATATGTTTCAGGGCTTCTTGAGCATAGGCATGTGTGATGTAGTCAAACTCAGTTGGAGTGGTGAGATGGAAAACATGATTTGATCAGGAATGGAATGCTCTTTCCTGCTTAGTTTCATATGTATTCAGTTGATCTTATCAGCAAAGTACACTGGCAGCTTTTCAGAGTGGTCAATGCTTGGTCCAACATCAGGCCTATGCAATCTGGATTCACTATGCGGAATTGCTCTTTTGTCTGTGAGTCTTCCTGCAGAGAAGCAGAAGGCTCATTTTGCATCCTTTATTGCAGTGGCATAATCCAGTAAAATTGTTAGTGCTGATGGTGGATGGATTCAGAATGCTTTTTGTGCCATTGACATTCTAACTATTTGGACACTTCATATACTGTATTTCATCTGTGAACCATGGTGATGCTCTTGGTTGGTGAGGTAGCCCAAGTGTCGATGATAATAGACATTAGGTGATTGTACTGCTGTACTAACTCATTGGCACCTTGATCTTGTATTTGGGTAGTTGTTATCCTAGGATGAATTGAAAATCTTGAGGGTTGAGGGAGTTTTGGGGGTGTACCAGCTTTGGATGTTCACTACCCTGTCAGGAAGGAGTAAAGACTCTGATCTTCATCTGGACAAGGTGATAGTCAGACCAGGAGAGTGGTATGTTGATGATTTTTCCAATGTCCATTCCTACTCTGAAAATATGATTTATCATATATATGGTTGTATGTGTGGGTCCAGAGATGGCCAGAGAGAATCCTTTTGTTTCCACGTGGGCCATGAGGTCAAGTACCTTGAGATATGTTTCATTTTTATGGAGTCCAAATTTAGAGAGACTTCCACACTCCAACCATAATTATTTCAGTAGTTATTGACTACAAGCCTGATCCAACTTCCAGTGAAGCCAATGGAAAAACTTGTATTGATTTCAAGGGGAACTGTATCTAGTATTTTATGTGCTGGGAAAAAGCACCTCATACATTGTCTTCTCCTGGAAAGGGAAACGTCCTCCATTCACACCAAAACAGCCAGACTTATTTTTTAGAACAAAAAAAAAAAAAAAAAGCCCTAGTGAAGATGGCTAAAGAGCTCATCATGTTACACATTTTCCAGACTCAAAGTGTGAATAAAGATGTGCTCTTCTCTTTTTGTGAGACAATGCATAGCAGACTTTGTTCAGATATTTAACAAAATGGCTTCTGCAGATTAGTTGATCCTGCAGCTTCTACTGAGAAGCCAGATTTTGAGCATTTGTGGTGTTTAAGTACGGATGGTTGCAGGTTATTTTAAGCAAATTGAGGACTGTTGGAGGGAGGGGAAAACTTGTTTTCTTACCAAAATGTATTGTTAATAAATATCTCCACAATCTTTATCTTGGAATTTTTCTACCCAATTGAGATTATTTTCCTGTGACAATTAACTAATTATCTTGTAAAGGTAAATTGAAGCAATTTTTTTCAGTAAACCTTCTTAAACATTATTATAATGTCCTGAATACTCAAACAACTTTTCACAAGTTTCAGTGTTAAATAATTTTTCCTTTTCAGGTCTGAAAAATTCTTCCCCACAGTCATTTGACTCAGTGTTAAAAATTAGCACTGCCAGTTTGGACTGGACTGCTGACAAAATACCACCATTTATCATGAGGTTGAGATGGAAATAGGAGACAGACCTGTTGAAAGTCTCTAGGTAAGGATAAAAGGTAAAAACAAGGATGATGCCATGGTAGGGGTCTACTACAGACCACCTAACCAGGAAGGAGAGGTGGATGAGGCTTTTTAAAAATGATTAACAAAATCATCCAAAGTATAGGACTTGGTGGTGATGGGAGATTTCAACTACGCAGACATCTGTTGGGAAAATAACATGGCAGGCACACACAGATTATCCAACAAGTTCTTGGAATGTACTGGAGACAATTTTTTATTTCAGAATGTAGAGAAAGATACTGGGGAGATGCTGTTCTAGATTTGATTTTGACAAATAGAGAAGAACTGGTTGAGAATTTGAAAGTGGAAGGCAGCTTAGGTGAAAGTGATCATGAATTGGTAGAGTTCATGATTCTAAGGAATGGTAGGAGGGAAAACAGCACAATAAAGATAATGGATTTCAAGAAGGCAGACTTTAGCAAACTCAGGAAGTTGGTAGGTAAGATCCCATGGGAAGCAAATCTAAGGGGAAAAACAGTTTAAGAGAGTTGGCAGTTTTCCAAAGAGACATTATTAAGGGCACAATAGTAAATTATCCCACTGCATAGGAAAGATAGAAAGTATGGCAAGAGATCACCCTGGCTTAACAAGGAAATCTTCAATTACCTAAAAATCAAAAAAGAGTTCCACAAAAAGTGGAAACTAGGTCAAATTACAAAGGATGAATATAAACAAATAACACAAGTATGTTTAGACAAAATTAGAAAGGTCAAAGCACAAAATGAGATTAGACAAGCTAAAGACATAAAGGATAACAAGAACAAATTCTACAAATACATTTGAAGCAAGAGGAAGACCAAAGACAGGGCAGGCCCATTACTCAATGAGGGTGAAAAACAATAACAGAAAATGTGGAAATGGCAGAAGTGCTAAATGACTTTTTTGTTTCAGTTTTCACCAGAAAGGTTAGTAGTGATTGGACATCTAACACAATGAATGACAAAAATAAGGTAGGATCTGAGGCTAAAATAGTGAAAGAACAAGTTAAAAATTACATAGATAAGTTAAATGTCTTCAAGCCACCAGGGCCTGATGAAATACATCTTAGAATACTCAAGGAGCTGACTGAGGAGATATCTGAGCCATTAGCAATTATCTTCAAAAAGTCATGGAAGACGGGAGAGATTCCAGAGAACTGGAAAAGGGAAAATACAGTACCAATCTATAAAAAGGGAAATAAGGACAATCTGGGGAATAACAGACCAGTCATCTTAACTTCAGTACCCAGAAAGATAATGGAGCAATAATTAAGCAATCAGTGTGCAAACACCTAGAAAATAAGTAACAGTCAGCATGGATTTGTCAAGAACAAATTATGTAAAACCAATCTGATAGCTTTCTTTGACAGGGTAACAAGCCTTATGGATGGGGGGAAGTGGTAGATGTGATATATCTTGACTTGAGTAAGGCTTTTTATACTGTCTCGCATGACCTCATAAAGAAACTAGGAAAATACAACCTAAATGGAGCAACTATAAGTTGGGTGCATAACTGGTTGGAAAACCATTCCCAGAGAGTAAAATTAATCATCACTGGTAATCATCAGTGATACAAGCTAAAATTAATCATTAGTGGGAAGTTAAAGGCCTCTGAGCAGCTAGCTGTACTCTGAGAACAAGAGCAAGATAAAACAATATAAAATAAGATTTAAAGGGCCTGGTCCTGTAGTCCTTACTCAGGCAAAACTCTCATTGACTTCAAAGGGAATTTGAATTACGAGTACACAGTTGGCTCCACAATTATAGGTTTTATAAGTACTCAAGGTCAGCAAAATGTGCAGAGAGTTGGGTACGAGACTTGTGAACAATATTTACTGAGCAGTAGAAGTGAAATTACAAAAACAATAGAAAAATGACTTGAACTGAAAAATCTCAATGGTATAAAGAACTGTTTAGTTGTACTGGTATATTGTACTAAATTAAACCTTTACAGCAGTGAGAAACCACCAGGATAGAAAAAGCAGCAGTGCAAGTCCTACTAAACTGGAGTTTGCTTGGAGTGGGAGTGAGGAACTGAATGATTTAGGCATCTGAACCAGAGCTGAGTGGGTGACCAGAGGTGGGAGTAAACTCACTCTTCTTTATTGATCTTGAGATATCTGCTTGTTTGTTACTATGGGATTATATTTTTCTTTAACTTTTCCTTAAGTAAGGAAACAGAATAGAAGGGCAAGCAGAGCCCAATTTGCTAACCTTGGCATTTTTACTCTTTGCTGCTGGACAGTGGTGATATTGCTGGAGAGGGCTTTTTGGTGTTGGCAATAGATGACTGAGCATGAAATAAGGAATCATTTAACCTTTTCAATCATGAAGAGTATGTATACTCTAAGGGTCCTATATGAACATGATTGCCCAATTTGACAGGAGAGAGGCTGAATCTGAATCAGCCAGGACCCCTCATGGGGGGTTCCCACAGTCTGTCCCCTCCAAAACAAGCTGTCTCTCTAGCTCGCACCACATCCCTTAGATTAGAAGGTATGATAAGCAAGTTTTTGCGGTAGGGTTTAGAGAAATATTTAACTGCGTAGCATAAACTAGGACAGGAAACGGGCACTAAAAGAAGTTAGGATGGAACAGCACTCATTAACTCAGTTCATTCCTGTCAGCTAGATCAGAGAGAATGAATGCCGCCACTCCAAGAGCTCTTGTGTGGGCTCCTGAAGGGTCCAGATGATTCCTTCTCTTCCTCAGCATACTCTTGAGACCACTTGGGGAGATAGAGACCACACCAATGGATTCAAATGTCAGCAACTCAGGGATGCGAGAGGGAGAGGGAGCACTGTTCTTCTCTCCTGTCTCTTCCACAGGAGGAAAGGCAGCCTGAGAGCTTGCCAGTTGTGAGAGAGGCAACACAAGTGCATGTTCCACATATCTTTGTCTCCCTTATGCAGCCCTGGGTCCAAGTTTATCTCTGCCAGTGGTGTCATGCTGGGGAGGGAAAAAGAGGGATGATTAAGGTACCCCCTGCTGGTACTACATGGAATTGCTGGTGCTAATTTTTTCTTTTAATTGCTCTGGGAGCTCAGTAGAAGAGCCTGAGACAGTGTTTCCACTTGCCCTCCCTTGGTGACAATCCTGTCCATTTGGGAGAGAAGAATGCTTCACTCACACTCAATCCTAATACAGCGTGTGAAAGAAAAATGAAGAGATATGCATAAAACTCCCATTGTCTTCCTGGGGGGGAAAGGAGCACTCACCTAACCTGGTGATCCTGGTCTTTTGAGAACAAGAGAGGCATGGGAATATTGCTATTTAGGGCTATCTTTAATCGTTGTGCAGTGCTTAGATATCACAGCAATAGGCACTTTAGGCAAACATATGGATTAGATACCTACCAACTTGAGCTGAGAAACTCCATGAAAGAATGGCACCCCATGGAAGGTTCTAATGTTGAGGTTTAGGCTAATATGAGGATGTGCATGAAGACAAAACTGACTTTCATGAAGAGAAGGTGTATGGATTTGAGCACTATCTGAAAACTCTGAGGCAGATGAGGACGTCAGAAGAAGATATTGACAAACTACTATAAGAGGTACTGTCAGAGGAGCAGGACAGGTAGAGACCACAGTGCTTCAGCACTAAACAGAGTGGAACAACATGATTGTTAAGAAATAGGGAGTGCAAATGCTTTTGGTGTTTTGACACATCAGCAAGGCTCCTGACCCTTGATAATCTTGAAAATGAGAAATTGAACCAGAGATCTACTCTCTGAGAGGCTAGCTAGCAACTGAGACAGGAATTGAATGAATGCAAACAAGTTTAACCTGAGAGGGAGTTAGGTACTGAGAAATGAACTGAGGTAATGTCATTTTTAGCAGATGTGGGAGCTAAAAAACATAGAGCATTCAAAAAGTTTTCCTAGTAGTGAACAGGAGACTGCACATGGTGGTTTTTTCCTCTTTTTTTACATTAACATGTTCCAGCAAGCAGGGGTGCTGGAATTAGAGGTGCTGGAGGTGTGATAGCACCCCGTGGCTTGAAGTAGTTTCCATCATATACAGGATGGAATATGCAATATACAGGATGGAATATACAATTTGTTCAATGGCTTTCAGCACCACCACTATAAAAATTGTTCCAACGCCACAGTGAGCAAGAGAGGAGGCATCTTGAAATCCAAGCAGAAACTGCTGCAAAGATGACTTCTAAAAGACCCTGGTCAGTCTGATGTAAAGGCTGTGCAATATGTCTGTTCATGAATGAAGACTATGAGTCTATGACTATGAGTCTAAGACTATGATTTATGAGTGAAGACATAGGTATGAAGTATACGACAGTTTTTATTCTGGAGGAAAAAGCAGAACTTTGAATGGCTGCTGAAAGCTCTAAAAGAGACAAAGAACATCGGATGGAGAATGAAGAAAAAAGAGAACAAAGAACAAACAATCATTAAGTGAGACAAAGTAGGGTAAGACCCTGAATGGGAGAGAAATAAGATGTAGATATGTGGCATCAACAAAGTTAGAAGCTGTATGAAGAACAGAAGGGAAAAATGCATGGAGCCATTTAACTTTTACAGCAATGATAGGAATTCCACCTTTGACAAAACAGAGGAGAATTAAACAGAGGCCAAGGGAGATCAGTAGTCTAATCGTGATCAAGCGGTAAGCACTGAAAGGAAGCTACCAAAATTAAAGAGGCCTTAGTTAACCTTGATTAGTGACTACATAGTATGTAATATGGTCTGAGAACTGCAGAACAGTATATAGTTTCCCAGTAAATTTAATTTAAATACCTGGTAAATTGCTCGAATAAGTAATCAATATGTGAGCACCTACAGGAAAATACTGTTATTCATATTATCATCACTGGGTCTGATCCTGCATGGACTGAATTGGACTGAAATTTTCTGTCAGAATGATTTTCTGTCAGAAAATGCAGTTTCTACAAAACCAACATTTTCCATGGGAAAATTACAATTTTGCCAAAAAATACCAGTTTTCCACTGGGAAAATCTAAATGAAAGTATTTCCTTTTCTGTTGGTTTCAGCCAAAACAGAATATTTTGTTTTGTTGAACTGATCCAAAGTATTTAATTTAAAATCAGTTCAACAAAATATTACATTGCATTTCCCTATGAGCGCATTGCTTCATGGGAATTTTTGTTCAGGCCCTATTGTTTATTATGGTCTAGGCTCCCTGGAGGAAAACATCTTACTTAATGCAAAGTGGATTCCCCTCTGACCAAACTGCATGGTGCATCACAGGAGCCACATGACTATGAGTGCGTCATGGAAGAAGTAGTCTGGCCAAGTAGCCTGGCACATAGGAGAGGATGGCGGCATCAGGCTCCCAAAGTACAATTCTTATGAGACAATGTGCCACAAAGTGTTTTGTGTCAGTTCAACAAACTGAAACCAAACATTTCAATATTTGGAATGCTGAAATGTTTCATTCTGATTGATAATTTTCAAGTGAAACATTTCAACATTTTTCAGTAGAATTTTTTTATATATTTTGTTCCTCGAAAAATTTCAAATTTTTGTCCCATTTTTGGACAAAACCAAATGTTGACATATTAGAATTTTCTGTGAAACAGAAATTCTGAATTTTGCTCAGCTTGAATGAAATCAATAAAATGAGTGTTAAAATGTAAAGTATTTCACAGAATGAGGAATAATTAAAGACAGCATAGATTGGACAAATACAGGTAAGTAGTAATACCTCATTTTAAGTCCAGAAAGGACCACTATGATCCCCTAGTCTGTCCTCTTTAATAACACAGGCCAAAATTATTATCCAACAATTGTCACTTCCTCCTTCAGGATTACATATAAACTGAATCTAAGTAAGCAGTTCAAAGCTGGTGTAGAAGAGAGAAATGCTCTATTTAGTTGTTTTAAGTAAAAAGAATATCACATATATAACAAACTAGGGCATGGCTTGTCTTATGCCTGTAATTGCATAAAACACCCCTCTTCAAGGGACCGCATAACATACATATCCCTGATGAACCAGCCAGAGTATCACCACCTATTTCTTGTCTGTGATTCCATCTGACTCTGGTTCCAGTAGGCAATGGCAAGGAATTCCCAGACTGCTTTTCCAGCTGCTACCAGTTACTTTATTCCATTCTCTTCCTCCTGATTTGCTCTTTGGCCTCTTCTCCATACTCACTGGTTTCCTACATACTGGTCTCCAACATAACTTCCCAAAGACTCTGGAAAAATCTAACACTAATAATGAGCACAAGGTAGTTATAACTCAAAACATTACATTTACCTTTGGGGACCACACTTTTGAAAAGATGCATGCAAATTGGAGAAAGTTTGGCAGAGAGCAATACAAATGAAAAGTTTTGGAAAACAAGATCTATGAGGGATTGTTAACAGAATTAAATAGATTTATTCTAGCCCAAAGAGACGTAACAGCGACTATTTACAAAAAATTAGAGAGATGTCATAAAATGCGTCAATTTTTCTGATTGATCAAAGAAGAATGCACAATTAGTTGAACATGTAGAAGGGAAAATTTAGGTTAAACAGTAGGAAAAATTATATAACTATACAAGCAGTGAGGTGATGGTACAATCCAGGGAGGCTGTGACATTGCCATTTTAGGCTGAACTGTTGTATAAGAAGTCCATTTATTATTCTTGGGGATGGTTTATAAATAACTGAATCAATCCTGCATGTTACTAGAGGATGTACTAGATGACCCTCACAGAAGTCACCTCCAGCCAGAATTATTCTATAGCTATATTAATCTAAAGCTTTTGTTGAAAGGCAGCAAAATATGAGACACATTTACCTTTTTATAGTTACTACAATAATAAATTATTACTGTACTTTAAAAAAATCTGGTATTTTACTCAATACCATTACATAAGCAAGCCAGCAATTAATTTTAGTAAATGTTTTGCTTCAAAAATTGTAATATTATGAACTTTAATGTGCCTATGATATAAATGGACAGTAATGAATATGGACTTGGTTCAATGAAAAACAGGCTACAGAGCCAGATGTAAAACCTATATCTGATTTCAGAGACAGAATCCTTTTCTGCTGGGCTAATTTTCTGATGTAAAAAATTCAGTACCAGTCCACCGATGACATTGACCACTTATGTCCCAGTCTGTAAAAAGCTCTATGTGAGCAGTCCCCTGTAACTTGCATAAAACTTGTACCAGCACTTTCCCCCTCAAGCATTATCTCTTCCTGTATATATTCAGCTATTTAAAGTTTTTACAAGTTTTTTAAATTTTAGGGTCATATTCTTCATTGGTGTAACTCCATTGATGTCAGTAGAATTATATCAGGTCAGACTTTGTCTTTTAATTATTACTGGAACAAGAATTACTTGGAAATCTTTGGAGAAACTGAATTAAAACACACAAACAACTTTCATTACTTCATGTCTTCATTCCTTCATCAATCTGGAATAAGGATCATTCATAATTTGACTTCTTTCTCATGACACATGAACATTGCCTCTAAATATCTTTCCTTTGCTATTCAATTTGCTGAACAAGTATGCTAATCCAATCTATAGATTAATAGTGTAAGCAATTGATTGCTTTCAGATAAAAGAAGAAATTCCAGTACTGTAATGTCTTTTAGCACTTTCAGAAGTAAATAAAACAAAGAAACAGGTGTATAGACTTTGATATAGTGTGATCAATATTCAGTAGGTTTATAAAACCTAATTCTCAGTTAAAATTGGTTTTGGATATAATTTAAATTAATTTCCTTAAAATGTCACTAAAACATTTGGGATTGCATTGAATTTCTGAACAGGCCCTGGACCTTATTCACAGAGGTTGGGACCTGCAAACCAGAGCAAAAGTTAATGACAGGCTTGGCAGAATTTGAGTTTTATTTTTTAAATAATTTTGACAGATATCAATATTTATTTGAAGCATTTTTTAAGATTGTAATTGATTACATTTTCACTGTTGCAGGAAATTATGGTGGGGCCAGACAATAACTATTTAATGATAGTAGACGTTCAGATTAAAAAATTTAAAGCTTTATAAACCATTAACACAAATTATCAACATCACATATTAAATATACAAAGTAAATTTCTTTAAATCAACAAATCATACCTGTTTTTAATATTCATTTGCTAGTCCATCTGTAACAAACCTAATTAAAAAATTAAAATCCCTGGATTTTGACTCTAAAAGTTCTCAAGCAGCATTTTTCTTACTTTGCTTATCTGTAAATTTCAATTCTTTATCAACTGAAATATTCTTTGTTGGTTTGTGTGTGCATTGTGAAATTGAATTTTACTGACATTTACCAATAAAAATCTAATTCTTCCAAGCCTAATTATTGAACAAGAAGACAGAAAGCAGAAGGAAAATTCTCGATACTGGTCCCTTGTAAGTTAGTATTGTTGTTACCTGGATTTCTCATTTCCATGGAAATCATTAAGGAATGGAGGGCTGGAGAATTTTTATGTGTCTCACATATTTGAATGAACTTCAGTTTAAAGCTGTAATATACTTAATACTTAGCTATAAAATGAGATTTGTTCAGCTACCCAAATTAATATGTGAAACAGCCAAGTTTGCACCTCCTTAATTTCCTTCTTAGGGTTGCCATCTTATATTTTATTTATTTATTTAATTTCATTTTATTATTTTATTCATCGTGAATAAAGGCAAATTGCTAAGTGGCAATGACTAGGTAGTTGGCCAGCAAAGACTTCTATTTATGATCTTTATCTTATTTATGTGTTTATACCTTAATTTACATTTTAAACATTTCTCAGAACTGTCTAGTTGTGCACTTACCTGGCTTATATAAATGAATTTAATTAATTAATTAATTACTATTTTCCTTGTTATGCTTCATTTCCTCCAGTTGTTTGCTACACTCTTTGGGGTGGCTTTCAACTGTCTTATCCAGAAGACTGTCCTTGCTCTTTTCTTGCAGTCCCTTTTCTTATTCTCTCCACACCTTCCAATTACTGCAATGAAGGGGGAGGGGGCTACAGACAAGAGCCTCATTCACTGTACAACTCTGGTTTATTCACTAGGCACTGTCCAAATCATGCACTAAATGAGGCAGAGGTACTGGGGAAAAATAGTATGTCATTATGAGAATAAAGACCGTCGGTATGTCTACACTGCAGCTGGGAAAATGCTTCCTAACCTGGGTAGCTAAACATGCGCTAGCTCTCTTTAAGCTAGCAAGCTACAAATAGCAGTGTAGCTGGGGGTAGCGCCCATCGTGGTTCGGGCTAGCTACTCAACTGTGTACCCATGGTGACATATCCATCTATTTTATCCATGGACCATGTATCCATCTATTTTAGGGTTTTATACAGGCACCCATCATCACACTATTGAGTGTCTTCCATCGAGTCTCTGGCACAGTATCTCTGGTATCATAACGCAGATGTACAAGGATGCCAAATAAAGGTTGCATGGGCAATCTTAGTTCTGGCATTTCCCAACTTTTGCCGTGATTGACTTGGCAATCTAAATAATTTTTTAACATAGATTTTTATATGTAATTTCCTAGTTTTTTAGAAAAGAAAAAACAAATTCTAGTATGTGCTGCCACTCTCCCGATAATAACAACAGCTAGAGTGACAGCCAAATCTGTCACTTCATGGAGAGGATTTGCTAACTATTCTCTTTCATATAGAGCTCATGTCATGCTAGAATGCTCCAGAACACCATTCCAGGACTCTTTTGGGGAGTCAGAACAGTGTCTTGTGGTACTTCTGGTGCTTGAGTTTGAGCATTTCTCAACCACTGTCCTCATCCCCCGATTTCACATCATTTCCTCAGGAAATCTTGCAAATCTTTCTATCTTTTCTGATGGGCTTTTTATGGACACTTGTGGAAATCACTCTCCTAATTTTAATTAAATTCAACTTAGACTTCTTTGTAAGTAGGCACTGGTTAAATACTTCAGCATCATCATTTAAGCAGTTCAGACTATCACAGGTTCTATCTATGCCAAGGCACAATACTTTTGGTGGTTCAGCTGACAATTTTTGAAGCAGTTCTTTGTGTTCTTCATCATTATTAGCTATCAAATTTACATCCAGAGTTCAATGTTATACTAATTACAAAGGCCGATCAGATTATTTACAAACAGGATATTAAGCCTAGTTCTAACAGTTCTTACATGTATGATTCAGGCAGTACGAAGTGGTGGCTTTGCTTCATAATGATTTTTCAAACCAATGCAACATAAAACACACAAATAAAGATATATAGTGCCAAATTCACCACAAAGTCTACAATGAGAAAAACCAGTGTAAGCCTAGAGAAAGGTCTCCAATGGCAGTCTGTCAGGACACAAAAGCAGGGAACACAAAGCAACTACATCTTTGCTTCTGTTGGAGGAGTGGGGGTAGAAGGAGCCAGCCATCTCAAAAAATTAGTTTTACTGGCTGGAAGGGGGCATAGTTAGGGCAGTCAGATAGGACACTGTTTCTGCCCTTCTCTATTGCTCCCATTGATAGAGTTCTGTGGACTTCTAGAAAGAGATAAAGCTTTCACTTCCCATCAGAAACCAGTGTGCACAGCAGTTGTGGTACCAACATCTCTTAGGTGAATTCCACCTCCAGAGAAGGAAGTTTAGTTGGCTCAGGGAAGTACAAATTACACTTCTTTGTGCCAGGTTTTCTGAATCTTGTCCACAATATTGTCCACAAGATTCTTTATTAATGATTGTAGGACGGGCTCCTGCCCGGTCCAGTCCTGGCGGCCCTCCCGCGGGCCCAGGCTCCGAGGCAGGCCACTGCGCCTTCCTACAAGACAGGGGAATGTTAGTTTTTCAGTCTTTCGCCCAGGCCCTCAGGCAGGGCGGGCGAGCAAGGAGTCTTTCACCCCGGCCCTCAGGCAGGGCGGGCGAGCAAGGAGTCTTTCGCCCCGGCCCTCCGGCAGGGCGGGCGAGCAAGAAGTCTTTTGCCCCGGCCTTCAGGCAGGGCGGGCGAGCAAGGAGCAGTGGCTCGAGTTTAGCGGGCGGCAGAGGCTGATTCCCTTTTGGGGATTGGCAAGGATCAGGGGGGAGGGAAGGGGGACGCAGGCCCACCCAACTCCACTGCGTCCCAGCCCAGGGCCCTAGCAGTGGCACGGGTGTTGCCACTCAGTCGGCGGGGTTCCTGCCGCAACACGCCGACTGGGCGTTACCCCTAGTACAGCCATGCCTCTGGCTGTCCCTGGGCTCCTTCCTCCCCGGATTCCCCGGTACCTATGTCCGTCGGCTCCTCGGGGTCGTCGGGGTACACCGCACGGGGTAGGCCAGTCAGTCCTTCTGCGTCGACGGGGGGTAGGTTGGGGAGCTCCTCAGCGAGGGGCAGCTCCTCCAGGTCGCTGGGCTGGGGGTACGGTCCAGCCTCCGGCAACTCCTCCAGGTCGGATCCTGTCTCCAGGGGTTGGGCGTCTGGCAGCTCTTCCAGGTCCGGACCAGCTTCTGGGCGGAACTCCCAGCTCTCTGGTTCAGGTGGCTCGTCCCAGCCACTGCAGGCCTGAGGCTGGGCCCAGCGCCTCGGGCCTGGAGACCTCGGCCAGTCCAGAGGGCCTGGAGGCCCAATCCAGGCCTTAGAGGTGGGTCGCCGGGGCCGCAAGGCTGGGAGGGGGTTACCTGCGGCCGTAGTCTGGCGTGGTTCAGCCCCTTGCCGCAGATGGCGAGGCAGCGCGTCTGTCTCCGCCGGCAGCCTTCTCCCTTCTGAGCTGTAGGGCCTGCTTCTTATAGCTGCTGCCCTCCCTAAGGCTCCGCCCCCCTGCTGCTGGGTTGGCCGCCCGGCAGGACCTATCGGGGCCCAGCTGTCTACTTTCCGGGCAGACTGGGCTGCCGGCCAGTCTGGAGTCGGATTGGGTGCCTGCGGCCCTCCCGCGGGCCCAGGCTCAGAGGAAGGCCACTGCGCCTTCCTACACACCCCTCCCTTCAAGTCCAGCCCCCGGTCTCTGGGGCTGGTTAGCTCTGGTGGGTCCATCCGGGATAAGGCGTCCGCATTCGCATGGTCCCTCCCTGCGCGGTGTTCGACCGTAAATGTGAACGGCTGCAGGGCCAGGTACCACCTCATTACCCGGGCGTTGGTCTCTTTCATATGCTGGAGCCAGCGAAGGGGGGCGTGGTCCGTAACAACTGTGAAGGGACTCCCCAGCAGGTAATACCACAGCGCTTCCAAGGCCCATTTTACGGCTAGCGCTTCCTTTTCTATCGTGGCATAACGTTCTTCTCGAGGCAACAGCCGGCGACTTAGGTAAAGGATGGGGTGCTCCTCCCCATCAAATACTTGTGTTAGTACGGCCCCCAACCCAACGGCCGAGGCGTCCGTTTGCACGATAAATGGCTGGGAAAAGTCCGGGCTGTGGAGTATGGGCTCGCGGCACAGGGCCTCCTTGAGTGCAATAAACGCCCGGTTCCGCTCCGGGGTCCACTGGACGCGGAGCAGTTGGTCCTTCCGCAGGGCATCTGTAAGCGGCGCCGCGAGGGAGGCGAAGTTTGGTACAAACCTTCGATAATATCCGGCCAGCCCCAAAAACTGTCTGACCTGCTTCTTGGTTGCCGGTCGTATATATTCCTGGAGGGCTTGTACCTTGCTGATTAGGGGTCGCAAGGTCCCTTGGCCTAAAGTGTAGCCCAGGTAGGTCGTCTCCCGCCACCCAATGGGGCACTTCCGCGGGTTAGCGGTCAAGCCCGCATCGCGGAGGGTCCTCAGCACGGTGGCCACCTGGTTGAGGTGGTCGCTCCAGTCTTGACTGTAGATTACCACATCGTCTAAATAGGCAGCAGCGTAACTTATGTGGGGGGCCAGGAGCTGATCCATCATCCTCTGGAAGGTCGCGGGTGCTCCGGGTAGTCCGAAGGGCATCCGGACGAAGTGGTATAGGCCACTAGGTGTTGCAAAGGCTGTCTTCTCTCGAGAGCTGGCCGCCAAGGGGATCTGCCAGTACCCCTTGGTCAGGTCAAGTGTAGAGAAGTATCTGGCCTCCCCAAGCCGGTCGAGTAGCTCGTCAATACGAGGCATGGGGTACGCGTCGAATTTAGATATTTCATTGACGTGCCGAAAGTCAATACAAAAACGCTGGGAACCGTCCGGCTTAGGTACCAGTACCACTGGGCTCCGCCACTCGCTGGTCGAGGGCTCGATGACTCCTAGGTGTAACATGGCCTGGACCTCTTCTTCTACCGCCGCTTGAAGGTAGCGGGGCGGTGAGCGGGCCCCTGTCCGCACGACCTCGCCCGGTCACGTCTCGATGGTGTGGTACACCCGGTCGGTGTGTCCAGGAGTGGCGGTGAAGGTGGCGGCGAAGGTCTCAATCAGGTGTTGGACCTGTCGGAGCTGAGGTCCACTTAGGGTATCCCCGAGTTGGGGTTCTCCCGGCCCCTCCTGTTCGGGTACCAGTGGGCCTAGCTCCGGGTCTGGAGGCTGCGGGTTGATTAGGAGCCCTTCTCGCAGCCCTTCTTCTTTAGCAGGTTCACATGATACACCTGCCTCTTTTTCCGCCGGTCGGGTTGGCGGACCTCGTAATTCACGGGACCCACGGCCCGAAGGATCTCATAGGGCCCCTGCCATCGGGCTAGGAGCTTGGACTCCGTGGAGGGCAGTAGTACCAGGACCCGGTTCCCGGGCTCAAACGATCGAGTGCGGGCCCCCTGATTATACGACTGGGCCTGTCTCTGCTGTGCGGCATGCAGGTTCTCCTGGGCCAACCTCCCCACCTGGCGGAGGTTTTTCTGGAGAGTAAATACATACTGGAGCATCCCCTGCGAGGGGGATGGTGTCTGCTCCCGGTGTTCCCTCATTAAGTCGAGGATCCCGCGGGGCTGTCGGCCGTACAGCAGCTTGAAAGGTGAGAACTGTGTGGAGGCCTGCGGGACTTCTCGAATGGCGAGGAGTAAGGGGGGGATAAGTTGGTCCCATCGTCGCAGGTCCTCCGGTCGAAACTTCCGCATCATGTGTTTCAGTGTGCGGTTAAACCGCTCGACGAGGCCGTCAGTCTGGGGATGGTAAACGGAGGTCCTAAGTTTCCGAATCCCGAGGATGGCACACACTTCCCGTAGTAATCAGGATGTAAAGTTGGTCCCCTGGTCGGTTAACAATTCCCGGGGGAGCCCGACTCGGGCGAACACTTTAACAAGTTCACTGGCCACCGTCCGGGCGGTGGCATTCCTCAGGTCGACTAGGACCAGGAGGTAGCGGAACCCGGCGACGCTCCGTTCTAGGGGTCCCACCAGGTCCACAGCCACCCTTTCAAAGGGGGTCCCGACCACGGGGAGGGGCACAAGGGGGGCACGTGGAATTCCTGCCGGAGCCATCCGTTGGCATTCGGGGCAGGAGGCGCAGTAGTCCCGGACCTCCCGATGTATGCCCGGCCAATAAAATCGGGAGAGGACCCGGGCCAGAGTTTTGTCGATGCCTAGGTGTCCAGCCGCCGGGATATCATGGGCCAACTTCAAAACGGCCCTACGGTGGGGCCGTGGCACCACCAACTGGGTATGGGGTTCCTGTGTTTGTGGGTCTCTCTCTAGGCGGTATAGCCAGTCCCGCCGCAGCTCGAACCAGGGCCATTGAGCGGCTCGTTGTAGGTCAGTCGGGGTCCCGTCCACCGCAGCCAGCTGTTCATAGGCCCGGCTTAGGGTGGGATCCTCCCTCTGTTCGCGGCAGAAATCCGCCATGGGGTCACCCGAGGGTGGCGGATCCCCGTCTATCCGGCTGGTTTCGTCCTCTGGTCTCCGGGTTTCAGGGTCTGGTGCGGCGGCGGAATCCGGCTGGTCCTCGGCTCCGGGTGGATCGGGTGCCTCGGGGGATTCTCCCTCGGGGGCCCCGGCATCGGGGTCTTCGGTGGTACTGGCTCGTAGTAGGACACCCGCCAAGTCGGGCCAGTCCCGCCCGAGGATCACCGGATAGGGCAAACGAGGTGCTAGGCCTACGGAGAGGACGCGGGTCTGTGGCCCGACGGTCAGAGGGACCTGCATTGTTGGGTAGTATCGCAGGTCCCCGTGAATACAACGCAGGCCAACCTGGCCCAGCGGCTTCCCATCCTCGGGGACCAGGCCCCGCAAGATCAGGGTCTGTCCACACCCCGTGTCGACGAGGGCCTCGACCTTTCTTCCGGCCAGGCCCACCGGGGTGGTGGTCTTCGGCCCAGAGGGGCCCCGAGACCGTCCTTCCCCGGCGTACACCATCCCATAGGTGCAGCTTAGGGTCGGGCACTGCCGACGCAAGTGCCCCCGCTGGCCACACGCGAAGCAGGGGCCTGGGTCCCCAGGCCCCTGAGGTGGTCGATTCGGGGGCCGGCTGCGACTGGGCTCCAAACTCTTGGGCGGTCGAGGGTTCGGCCCAGATGGGGGCTTTCCTGCCCCAACAGGCCCGGCCCGCCCAGGACCTGTAGCCATGGGTCCTATGGGCCTCTCAGCAGCCAGGTAGTCCTCCATCAGGCGGACCGCCCCCGTCATGGTGGTGGGGCAGTGCCTGATTACCCAGGTCCTCCCCTGGGTTGGCAAGATATGTAAAAATTGTTCTAAAATTACTTGCTCCGCCACGGCGGAGGCCGTGTTCTGTTCGGGTTGGAGCCAGCGCCAGCCGGCGTCCCGGAGCTCCTGGGCCACGGCCTAGGGTCGGGCTCCGGGGGGAAAAGTCTTCTCCCGAAACCGCCTTCTGTAGGTCTCTGGGCTAATATCGAGGGCGTCCATAATCGCCGCCCTCACCGTCGCGTAGTCCTGTGCCTCTTCACTGCCCAGGGCCCGATACTTGACTGGGGCCTCCCAGGCAGCCTATGGGGCCAGGAGGATTGCCCACTGGGCTGGATCCCAACCCGCGGCCGTGGCCACCCGCTCGAACGTCACAAGGAAGGCTCTAGGTCGTCTGCGGGTCCCATTTTTGTGAGGCGTGGCTGGAGCCAGGTGACGGGCGAGCTTCGGCCGGACGCCTCGTCCAGCCCGGGGCTGGCCAGCCCCATACGGCCACTCAGCTGCTGCATTAGTTGGCGTTGGAGCTCCTGCTGTTGGGCCCCCAGGTCTCGTAACAGCTGCTGCTGCTGGGAGCCGAGGGTCTGGAGGAGCTGCTGTTGCTGTTGTAGTTGGGCCGTCTGTTGCTGCTGCTGCGCCTTGGTCCACCACTTGATCAGCTTCTCGGTATCCATGTCGGTCGGATCGGCCGACGTCCCTGTTCCTAGGGAGAGTCGGCCCAGGCAGTCCCCCTTTTAGTCAGGGGGGGAGGACTGCCTGCATTCTCCACCACGTGTAGGACGGGCTCCTGCCCGGTCCAGTCCTGGCGGCCCTCCCGCGGGCCCAGGCTCCGAGGAAGGCCACTGCGCCTTCCTACAAGACAGGGGAATGTTAGTTTTTCAGTCTTTCGCCCCGGCCCTCAGGCAGGGCGGGCGAGCAAGGAGTCTTTCGCCCTGGCCCTCAGGCAGGGCGGGTGAGCAAGGAGTCTTTCGCCCCGGCCCTCCGGCAGGGCGGGCGAGCAAGGAGTCTTTCGCCCCGGCCCTCCGGCAGGGCGGGCGAGCAAGGAGTCTTTCGCCCCGGCCCTCCGGCAGGGCGGGCGAGCAAGGAGTCTTTCGCCCCGGCCCTCCGGCAGGGCGGGCGAGCAAGGAGCAGTGGCTTGAGTTTAGCGGGCGGCAGAGGCTGATTCCCTTTTGGGGATTGGCAAGGATCAGGGGGGAGGGAAGGGGGATGCAGGCCCACCCAACTCCACTGCGTCCCAGCCCAGGGCCCTAGCAGTGGCACGGGTGTTGCCACTCAGTCGGCGGGGCTCCTGCCGCAACACGCCGACTGGGCATTACCCCTAGTACAGCCACGCCTCTGGCTGTCCCTGGGCTCCTTCCTCCCCGGATCCCCCCGGTACCTATGTCCGTCGGCTCCTCGGCGTCGTCAGGGTACACCGCACGGGGTAGGCCAGTCAGTCCTTCTGCATCGACGGGGGGGTAGGTTGGGGAGCTCCTCAACGAGGGGCAGCTCCTCCAGGTCGCTGGGCTGGGGGTACGGTCCAGCCTCCGGCAACTCCTCCAGGTCGGATCCTGTCTCCAGGGGTTGGGCGTCTGGCAGCTCTTCCAGGTCCGGACCAGCTTCTGGGCGGAACTCCCAGCTCTCTGGTTCAGGTGGCTCATCCCAGCCACTGCGGGCCTGAGGCTGGGCCCAGCGCCTCGGACCTGGAGACCTCGGCCAGTCCAGAGGGCCTGGAGGCCCAACCCAGGCCTTAGAGGTCGCCGGGGCCGCAAGGCCGGGAGGGGGTTACCTGCGGCCGTAGTCTGGCGTGGTTCAGCCCCTTGCCGCAGCCGGCGAGGCAGCACGTCTGTCTCCGCTGGCAGCCTTCTCCCTTCTGAGCTGTAGGGCCTGCTTCTTATAGCTGCTGCCCTCCCTAAGGCTCCGCCCCCTGCTGCTGGGTTGGCCGCCCGGCAGGACCTATCGGGGCCCAGCTGTCTGGTTGCCGGGCAGACTGGGCTGCCGGCCAGTCTGGAGTCAGATTGGGTGCCTGCGGCCCGTCCGCGGGCCCAGGCTCAGAGGAAGGCCACTGCGCCTTCCTACAATGATGATAAAGCATAACAGACTCAAAACTCCAATGGTAAAAACAATATTTGGTAATGAATCAGCAGAAAAGTATTCAGATGTTGTGTCTGCAAACCAGTGAAAAAATGCTAATTCAAATAATAAAGGAACAAATAAAAGTAATACTTTATAATAGCTGAGATCTTACTTTAATACATGTTGAAATTAAGCACATAAATGTTTGGTTGTATGTAGTTCTGGGCAGTTAAAAGTGGGAAATTTCTGACCAAACACACCTTGAAACCTACATCAACTGTGTGTTCCTCAACTGTCCCTCTTACAGCTGTCATATATTTTTATTTCAAGCCCATGCCTATTTTTTGCTAAATACCATTACAAGGCCAGCAAGCCAAATACAGAGGCAGATTCTGTGCCCCATTCTACTCCCTTTGCACTGCTCAGGATGGGATAAGATAGAAAATCAGTAAGCCATAACCATCTCCCTTAAGTCCCCCTCTCTGATGCACCCAGCAGAAGAGGGACACAGCAGAGAATCTAGTCCATGTTTAATGTTCTTTTGATTGAGTGGTTTCTATCTTTGGTAGGTAGATACCTCTCTTATATAGTGCAGGAAGAACCAAAGGTTACAACTTGCACCGTTGTCTGAGAATGTGCAGTGGCACCGACAGTTGATAATTATGCAACATCCATTTTTAGTGTATCTGAAAAAGTAGCTTCAAGATAATCAGCATTTTGAAGCTGCCTCGACTGGGGTGTGAAATCAACCTGATTCTGTCCATCACTGATACAGGCAGTTTTGTTTGTTGATGAATACATTATAAAGTGTATAATCTCTCATTGCATGGTATTTACTCCATTTAAAATATTTGGTCTTATCAAATAAATTATAACTGTAGAGATCAAAACACTCAGGACAACGGTAACAAAAAATCAATTTTGATAATTTATTTACTTCAGATAAGACAAACTGAAGGAATGAAAGACTAACAATTAAATGCACTGGGTCAGAAACAAAACCTTAATTAAGTTTTCTTGATGTAAACTATGTAGTATTTTTAAAATCTCAATTAATTTTGTTTGTCTTTCTTTTTCTGTCTAGACTCCTATCCTTTTACCATATATACATCCTTGTAGGCCTGAGCCAGTGAAGTGAAATAGAATGGCACAAAAAAAAATTCTCTATCGTTAAGGAGTGTGGTTTAGTGATTAAAGCAAAGGGCTGAGGAATTGGGGTTCAGATTTAGGTTGAACCAATGACTTAATGTGTGATGTAGCATCACCTGAGTATCTTCTACTTTAGTCAGCACAGTTGTAAAATTAGTCAAAAGTAAGGGACATGACTGAAATCACATGCTACATCTGACTAAATAAAAAAATAAAGCAAAAACAAACAAACAAAAAAACAACCCCAAACCCTCTGCTAATATTTTGGTAAATATACCCTAGCCATTTTTGGCAAACAATTAAGAAGACGAAACCCTGTATCTGGAAAACAATGTGTGGGGAACATTTTTATTCTGCTTTACTTTAAGGCTTGCTGTTTTTTTTTTGGTTTCTGTCATAAGGAAATGTAATTAGTTTGGACTATTTTTATAAAAAAATTGATAATACAACTTGCTATGCAACTTGAACGTCTTTTTTTCAATCTGCAGAGTAAGAATCAACAGCAGCCAAACCATCATCTTCGTGTTTTCTTTTCCCCATATACGTAATTGTTGGAATAAATATATATGGAGTGTCATACCATATTGTTAGGCTTGTAACTGAGATCAAATTCTGCCTCCACTCTCTTTTGGATCTAGCTATAATAATTGGCTTTTAGAACAAAAATATTTATATTTTCTCTTGCTCATCTTTTTCAATATATACAGTGTTAAAAACCTAATAAAAGCAGAGTTGTAAAAGTAAAATTCACATTTTCATGTTTTCTTCCCATTGAATGGGAATGCAATACTCTGTCAGGCTTGGAAAACTTCTGGGTTGTATGTCAGAAACAGAACAAAAGGGTCCCTTTGCAGTTTTCCCAGTCTCCCTCATTACCTTCTTTACAGTATCCTCTCTAGTTGCACTGTTGTGGAACTGTGGATACATCTTGTCCAAGGTCATATTGCCAAATATACAAAAATAAAGATCCTGATGCTGCAAACATCAATGAAAAAACTTAACTTTAAGCACAAATCACATTTTGATTTCAGTGGTATTATGTGTTTGCTTAAAGTCATACATGTGCATAAGTGTTGCCAGATAAAACCAGATAAAAATCTTGAAGAATCAAGATAGAATACTTTCTCAAGCAGGTATATTTGATATTCTCTTGTCTCTACAACCAAAAATAATCTGATTAGACTAACATTGATCAACAAAGAAACTGAACAGAGTTGCCAAGAGCAACCAACACGTGATAGGTCCTGGTGGAGCATCGAATTATTCTTCCGGGGTTACAAAATTGTAGTTAAGGAAACTAATTTTATTGTTCTTTTATGGATAACTATATTGTTCATCATGGAAATCTGTTGGCCAGCCGGGCTTGGAAAACTGAGGGTCATCACATGGAACCTGAGTTGCCCTTATCTTCAGACAAGGTTCATGATAGAAAATGTTCCAAGATCACTACCCATCCTTGCTGATATGATCACCAAATGGAAGGTGAACTTTAAGATTAATAATCATTCAGATTAATAAGTACAAATTTCTGTGGGCATAAGCTTTCATGGGCTGCAACCCACTTCATCAGATGCAGATGCAGCCCTTGAAAGCTTATGCCCACAGAAATTTGTTAGTCTTTAAGGTGCTACAGGACTCTCGTTGTTTTTGCTGTATAAAGACTAACACGACTACCCCTCAAGTACAAAGAAGCTTCCCACATGAAGGAGCTTTCAGTGAGAACTTTTGTTGGAGAAAAAATTCCTGACCCCAGGGAAATGAAAGAGACAAAAGGACTGATAGTTCAAGTATTGCTCTAAGCTGTTGTTGTGGCTAAATGAACTGACACCCCTCTAAGCATATCTACATGAGGGTTGGCTAAGCTTAATTTCATTCATATCTGGTGAGTCCTTTAGAGCTTTTTCTAGATTTGCTGAAAAGTGTCATGCCGTCTATGGGTGTCTGAATAAGCTTGCTTCTGGAAGTGGTGACTGTATCTACAGATCACAATCGCATATTTCTTTGTGCTACAGTATTACAGAAGAGAGAACTCATGAAAAATCTGGTGTCAACCTAGAGAATAGCTAATGCTGTCTTCATAGGTGACAGGGGTTTTTTTTGGTATCCCTACAGGATTTTTACAGGATCTATTCTTCTAAGAGTACAAGAGTGAGGGAGTGATGGATAGAGCTGTGCTAGCACACATCAGACACATCACTTTAGTATGGAGGAGGATTCAAAACCCCTCTTAAGGAATTTCTCAAATGACTTTGGGGGCACAACTTGAGAAATTCAGTCACTGAGATCAAAATTTTCTTACTATGCCACTGTTCTCAGCTGAGATTCAAGAAGGGTGAATGAACAGAGAATGGATAGACTTGTCCTGCTAGACTTCACATAATTTCTAGGTAGCCTTGCTGCATCTTTTCTTGTGATGAAAAGATGCATCTTTTCTTGTGATATCTAGACCATTCAAGAGTCCACAATTTCTCCAGAAATTCTTTTATGAGAAAGACAGAATTGCCCTTTCTATACCTTTCTACCTTAAGAGACTCCAGAGCTGGGAAAGATAAGCCATTGGCTCTGCTCTGTTGAGGATGGAAAGAATTATTTTCACTAAAACTGCCATATATTCATTTAAGAACAGATGACCTGAGTTACCTGAATCAGTGCATTCTGAGTGGAAGGAGAGTTTGTCATCCTCATTAAGAATGTAAGACCAGCTATACTACGTCAGACCAATGGTCCACCTAGCCCAGTAACATGTCTTCATACAGTGGCCCATGCCAGATGCTTTTGAGGGTGGGAACAGAACAGGGTAATTTATCGAGTGATCTATCCCATGTTATTCAATCCCAGCTTCTAGCAATGAGTGGTTTGGGAATACCCAGAGCATGGGGATGCATCACTGTCCATCTTGGCTAATTGCCATTGATGGATGTATCCTCCATGAACGTATGTAATTCTTTTTTTAACCCCATTATAGTTTTTGCCTTCACAACATTCCCTGGCAACAAATTCCACAGGTTGTATGAATAAGTACTTCATTTTGTTTGTTTAAAACCTGCTGCCTATTTATTTCATTGGGGAGCCCTGGTTCTTGTGTTATGTGAAGGAGTAAATAACACTTCCTTTTTCACTTTCTCTATGTCATTTATGATTTTATAGACCTTTATTATATCCCTCCTTTAACATCTCTTTTCCAAACTGAAAAGGTCCAGTGTTTTTAATCTCTCTTCATATGTAAGGTGTTTCATACCCTTGCTCATTTTTGTTGCCCTTTTCTGTACCTTTTCCAATACTAATATATCTTTTTGAGATAGGGTAACCAGAACTGCAAGTAGTATTCAAGGTGTGGGTGTACCATGGATTTATATAGTGACATGACATTTTCATGCCTCTCTTAATGGTTCCTAACAGTCTGTTAGCTTTTTTTGGTCTGCCACTGTACATTGAGTGGATGTTTTCAGAGAACAATCCACGACACCAAGATCTCTTTCTTGAGTTGTAACAGCTAATTTAGACCCCATCATTTTGTATGTATATTTGGGATTATATTTTCTAATGTGCATTATTTTGCATTTATCGACATTGAATTTCATCTGCAATTTTGTTGCCCAGTCAATCACTTTTGTGAGATCCCTTTGTAACTCTTCATAGTCTGCTTTGGACTTAACTATCTTGAGTAGTTTTGTATTGTCTGCAAATTTTGCCACCTCACTGTTTACTATCTGTGGTGCCTGGGGGAATCCTTGGAAGAGGTGTCTGGTTTGCTTGCTTTGGAATACTGTTTGTGTCCCTGCTGAAGGAAGACGAGAGGTAGGATGGAGAGTCCCCTGGACACAATTTGGAGCAGGTTAGTGGTGGTGGTTTGGATGAGGGTGAGCTATTGAAGGAGATTGGGAGTTCTTGCAACCAAAGTCATTCACATGATTGTACTTTGCATTGAGATGACTGAATAAATTGTTGGTCTCACAGGGACATCTAGAAGATACGTTGATCTTAAGGTTTTGCAAAAGAGTGAGAACCTGCAAATCCTCCTCTGACTGAAAAAGGGATATTGTGATTTTGGATAACAGTGAGGTTTGAGAGTCAGTGCAGGGCTGACTCTGGGAAGAGACATCCTCAGGGAGACTTGAGGGGATATTCTAAGACAAATTGAAGGATGAACATTGAGGGAGTAAGGCAAGGAAGGAGTAAGAGCATTGGAGGCAGTAGGAGCCCACCACTATAGCAGTTGATAGGGGTGGGGGTGCCCAATCCCCATTTCTTGCCTTTCTGAATGACCCATCCTCTGCTGGCTGTCAGGCCTAGGGAAAAAAGGTCAGGAATAAAGCAGGTTCTTGGCAAAATTTTGCCAAGAAGCAAGGTACCTGCTGACACAGAACCTCCCCAGATGCTGTTCAGCCAACTGAGATGGGTGGGGGCACCAGCACAAAGAACTGAGTATGGGAACCAGAGCCCTATGAAGTTGTTGTTGGGCCAACTCAACTGCTGTTGGTGTTGATACGGAATCTGGGTTCTGCTGCTATTCTAGCAAAGTCACTGGGCCTTCCTCTAGTGATTCTGTGAAAACCCTTTTCCTACTAGATGGGGGTGAAACCAGAAGGAGAGAGAGAAAATTTAAAGATAATTGCCTGAAAAGATTCAGAGGAGCCACTGTCTTTGAGTATTGAGCAGAAGACTGAGGAGATGTATATACAGTTTCATACATGTGGCATCAAAGGGCACTGTAAAGAAGGCTGAAAGAGGAAATAAAAGCTTCAAGTGCTTGGACACTGTAGAAAAACCCAGCTATTTTCCAAGTGTGGTGGAGCAGTGGGTTCACAAGAGAATCAGATTAGATTGCGCAGAAGTTCATTGATGGTGAAAGTGCTGGTTAGCCATTTAACCTAGTTTAATATGGGCAGGCCAAAGTCATTGTTTGTATAAAGAGACACTGCTCCACTGAAGTCAACTGAGTTGCACCAAGTTACACCAGCAGGGAATTTAGCCAATCATCTCTCCAAGTACTTTTTGTTTTTAGCATTGCAACCACCTGGGAATAAAAAGTGGTGTCTATGTGTGTGTGAGATTGAAGAGGACAAGAATAGAAGAAACTGAGGGGGGATATCAACAAGATAGTAAAAAGGGCATGTCCCTCTTATTCCCCAGTGGTTGCATGAGAGATGCAACCCTTTAAAACCCATGCATGAAAATCTGGCCCTGTTGAAGTTAAGAGAAATTTTGTCCTTGATTTCAATAGGTCAGGATTTCACCACTATGTTTATCTGATCTCTAATTGCCCCTTTATTCCTTAGTTATTGTGTTTTTATTGGTTTTGTTTTTTAAATCTTACAGGAGTTGCCAGTTAGAGGAAGCACTGAAGGGACACTGTCAATCTGAAATCCAGTCAGTTTGAAGAATTGAGTTAAAATAGTTTCAGGTTTGGAAGCTATCCATGACCTCCCTAAGCAATCCTTGAGATTTTAGAATAATATTTTCCTATATTTTAAATAATATTTTTCTCTCCTGTTGCTAAGTGAAAAGAATCATATTAAAACCAGGGCTAACTGAATGACTACACTGATTATTTAGACTGCAAGCTCTTCATGGCAGGCACCATCTTTTCATTATTTGTGTGTTCAGGACTTAGCACAATAGGACTTGGACATCTACTGCAAATAAATAACTTACAGGAAAAAAAGTGGAAATGACTATACCCAGTGCCATCAAGTGCACAAAGTAAACAAAGTGGGAAAAAATAGAAAAACTAATGTTTTTCTCTAAACTTTTCCAGTTAGTATGTAATAGTGGGAAACAATTTTCAGAGAAAAGTATTATATTTAACTTGATGACATCTTTTTCTAATTTCCTGAAAATCCAAATGAATTCAAACTCGTCTATGCAAGATCACAATCTTGAATGAAGCACTTTATATTTTATCGACTATTGCAGATCTCAGTCTGCTGGAACTATAGTTTTACAACTTGTAACTTTATCATCTTGAACTGTGATCTTGTCAGATCTCATATGCTACTAAAATAGAATTAGGCCTCTATCTATGGATAGAAGTCCTGTAAAGAAACCCCAGGTAATTGTTATGGTTGCTCAGTTAGTACTAGTCTTTCTTATGAGTAAGTAACAAATCAGTACAATTTCCATACTCCATATTATTTAAATAATTGTCTCTGATTAGTTGTAATTAAAAGCTTCTGAATATTTTAAAAGTCTTGCCCAGAAAATTTCTGCAATTGAATCATATTTTGGATAATTGGATGGATATATTTTATTATATAACTTATTGTCGCCATCTGATATACAACACCAGTTCCTTAGTCATTACCAAATGTCTTGTTTCTGTTCTTTTGTGGGGGGCCTATTGTGCATATTCCCATTCTCTGCACTCTGTTTTAAAGAGTTTTTTAAAATCACTATTTTAGTCCCATAAAGTTTTTAGCAATAATTCTTAAATACCTGTGGAGTGATTATATTCCAGATAACTAATTAAAACATTGGGTCTTAAATTCAAATTAGCATATATGAAGAGACCCAATCTGAAATCAAACAGCTAGAAAATAAATATTTCTGGTAATTCACTGGTGTTTTGATTCTTTTAGCTGCACAATAGCATTTAAGTGAAGGATACACAGGTACTTACAGAAACTAGGCAACCATCCAATCCATTTATCAAAGTGTTTGTAGTTTCAATTTCAGGACAGATGAAATATTAATGAACATGGATTAAGGAAAGTAAATCAGAGATTTAAATAAACAATTTTACAAAAGAATCAGAATACACAGACAGCCCCATTCTGCAAACACTTATACTTGTGAGTATCCCATTTACTCATGTGTGTGTTTGCAGGATCGGGGTTTAGTATTATGAACAATTCCAAAAGGACACATATAAAGTGCTATTGAGAAGTCTGTATAAGTACATGAATGTGCTCAAAGTTATTTGGATGCATCCTTCTACTGAAGGCTTCTAAACTGTTGGAAGGTTTAAACCTCTCAGGAAGTTTTCATGAATAGCTATAGAAAATATTGCTACCAGCTTGCTTCTTTCCATTAGGAGTCAGGGATGCAGAATACCGCCTTAATGATTTCTGTCAAGCAATAGTGAACCATACTTTGCTTTTGCTTTTTATTTTTGAGCAGGGTATTGTCTCTCTCTCAAATAGTTTGCTCACATTCACTTTATGATAAAAATAATTTAATTGCCAAAGGAGTGTTCCCCCAACAAATTCTTTGAGTTTCTGGATGTTATTAAAAACTTGACAGAATACAATACAAGATGTTTAAAAAATACACCACTAACATCTGAAATGAATAAAACAATCAAGAAAATTAACTGCAAAATAAAGGAACAAAAAAAGAGAATGGGAGTAAAGAGAATAAAAGTAAATCCCAGCTAGCCACAGTCATATTAAAAATACCTTTGGAAAAAAGCATTTCAAGGTATTTTTAGGAGAGCAGAGGATAAAATGAGACGGCTGCCATGGGGGAGGAAGTGCAGCATCCTAGAGCCCACCACATCAAAGGTACAATCACACGCTTATTGATAGCTTGGTGGCAGGTGGTATGGAAGTCCAGACATCGGTCAGGATGAGGCTCATGCAAGAGGGTCCTGAATGGAATCCAGCCTTGCGAAGTTAAGGGCTTTAACAACCGGATTTTCTCTCTCATAATTGCATAGACTTCAGTTTTACCCTCAGAATCTTATAATACTGAGCCATTTTAATCTTTTTCCCAATTAATACAAATTTAACTGCGCTAATATTTCTCCATAGGTCCTCAAGACGCTCATCTTTACAAGTTTGATTTTTGTAGTCTCCTTCCTATAATATAGTGCACAAAATTGTGCACAGTACTTTAGAGTTGGTCTCACCAGCTCTTTGTATGCTAATTGCTTCTGATTTTAGCTCTGCTTCTCTGTTGACACATCCCTATGTTCTGTTTGCTTTCCTAAACACTGCTGGATATTGAAGTGATGGTTATAAAATTCAGTCTATTACTTCCATATCTTTTTTCCTATCACTACCCACAGCTGTGACCATTTAAAGCATAATATCTTTTGTCATTTTCCATCCTTCACTTTATTACTTCACACTTTTCTATATTAAATTGATTAATAGAAGTTAGAGATGGAGAAGGTCTCTTTGAGCATCCTGTTCAACTCCCAGCAAATACAAGATTATTCCCCAGAAATATTTTTTACGGTGTTTGTCCAGTCTAGTTTAAAAGGTCCCAACAGACTGGGCTTCTATTGTTTCCATTGGGAAGTGGTGCCACAGCCTAATGCATCTTTACAATACGATTCCTGCCCCTCCCCACCCCCGATATTCAACCTCATTTTTTCCTTTATTAATTTCATCCCTTTACTCCTGTTTATAACTTTATGAAGCTTACTACATCATCCTTATTCCTCCTTGGTGTTTTACACTCTTCAACTATTTGCAGACTCTTATGTTTCCTCTTAGACCTGAGCCTGCAAATATTTAAGCAGGTATGCAGGTTAATATATGTGAGTAAAGTTACACAGGTTAAGTGTTCACAGTGTTTGGGACTTAGTCAAACTACACATATTTAGTTTTTAATCTTTCCTCATAAATCAATCCCTCAAACCCTAGGCTTATTTGTTTCCCTCCAATCTGTCAATATATTTCTGGTCAAATAAGGGGAAATTTCCCCCTAAAATTTTAATCAATTTTAAAATTAATTCAGTTAAGCCAATTTTAACACTGATAGAAATCTATCCTTTATTTGGATCATCAGTACAAAGACCTATGGACAGAAGGACAAAACTTTAGTGCCAACATCTAACCAGCTGCTTGCGCCAAAGAGAATTCACTATGAAATAGATACAAAAGAACTATGTGCCAAGAAACTAGAGCAAAAGATACACTAGAACAAGAATGCCAACCAGTTACTGCCCATGCTAATGGGAAAGAATGTTAGATTTCAAGGAGAAAGAAGTTGGCAATAGCTACTAAAAGCTATGCAGTACATACCACGATCATTTGCCAAAACCATCCCTGAGGTTCATTCCTACAGCAGGAACAGAAGACATCTAAACAAAGTCAAGTTTGACACTAGCTCATTGTTTCTTGAGGACATTCAGAATATTACTGACAGAGACCTACATGCCCCCTCCCTTATGCTGAAAGGAGGTTCCAGTGTAGGAGACAGTGGAGATAGGCAGGGAGCTGCTTCCATCCACTCTGCACTGGCAGAGATTCTCTTAACTCTGGGGGAATGGAGGCAATCTCCAGCTGCTTTAAGTTCATTAATTGGTACAAAGTGAACTTGACAAACCAAAGAATTCAGTCCAATGTATTTAAAGTGCAACAGACTACTTTGTATCCTGTAAAAGAAAACAAGAAACAGAAATTGTACAAGTCAACTAGCTCAGTTTTTAAGATATTAAAGGAGTTAGCTAACAAACTTACTGGAACATTGACAATTATTTTTGAAAATTCCTGGACAATAGGGAATAAAAGCAAATGTGCTACTGATTTTCCAAACAGAAAAGAACCACAAACCTGGCAATATACTGTACTATACCTCTAATTATTATCCCTAACAATACTCTATCCCTAGCTCCCTTCTTGACAGTATAGTGAGGAATCTCTCTGCCACTTCTGCCAGAGACTCCAACTTGAGTTTGTGTGGCTGGCACTTAGAAAAAATATAGCTGTTTATCTGTAAATTAAGCACAGTTGTGGAAATTATTGAAACATGGTGGGCCAAATTCTGCTCTCAGCTACACTGGTGCCATCACACTGACTTCCTGTGGCAATGGTACTTGCTTAAGCCAGAGCACAATTTGGTCGAATAGATATGGAACCCCATCATGCCAATTTATTGTTGGGTATTTATGTTAAAGTGAATTTTTGTTCTGGAAACGACTCAGGGCAGATTGTGATATAGCCCTGAATTATTTTTCAAACTAGAACGTCACTTTAACATAAATTCCCTATCTTGGCACTGATATGAAAAGCATAGTTCAAGAAAAAAATGCCTTATTTACTTCATAAGTAAATGATCAACCATTAATCTCGTGGCTCTCAAAATATTGTTCCTTATGGTATCTGCAAGTTACATGTTAGCACCAGACAGTTGTCTTATGTTCACTAACTTCATATCACGAACATGCCTAGGCTTAGCTAATATTTTATTTGAAGGGTTGCCTATCAATGAATTATAAAAAGTGTTAAGCAAGCTATAGTGTACAGCTATACATAAATAATTTATAAATGAAATATTTGTCACACTGAACAGTTACAGCACAACAGCTGCTGCTGCATATTATTTTTAATGGCTACTCATGTCATTATAAAGCACTTCAAGAAAGACTGGAAATGTTCTCTAATCAACACACTTTGTATTATGCTTTATTTAAGGACTAGTGGACTTCTGCTGGCATTGGGACAACAGTGCTTGAAGAAGAACCACCCCCAAGGGAGAGTAGGTGGGGTATACTCTGCTATCATCCCCTCAGGTATGTGGGGGACAGGGGAAGTAGTGGCTCTTTTCCAAGCTTCATCTACTAAATAAGTTCCATCCGTGTGGTGCTCTCAGCAGATTATACATATATTCAAATTATGACCATGTATACTCCCTGGCCCCGCTGGGCATCTTTGGCTTGGCTACCTATTGCTGATGCTCAGATGCCCTGCTGGGCTCTGCTTAGCTCCTCCGTGATTGAGGATTAAAATAAGTGGAAGTATTCTCAAGTCCTCCCGCTTGTGCACCAAAATGAGCAGTCATTCAGAGTAAATCGTGTAGATCTTCATAATGTGAGTCTTCATTTCCTTTCTACTTGCTTTGATGAGCAGTTAAATAGTTAACAGTTTTGACATTTAAAATACAGAAGTGCCAGTAAAGCATACAGCCATATACCACCGCAGTTCAAGTCCTGATGGAAGTCAATGGGAGCTGTGCTATTATATCTGATGACACAATTTGTCCATTTATAAGCGAACTCTTAAAATAAAGTAAATGCAGTTTACTAGTTGCTGATGTATGAGAACTAGTGTGCTATAATTACAGCACTTAGTAAATTATGTGTAAGTTATTATAAATGAATCCTTCTGCTTACCAGTGAATAGGTTAATCTACAATACCTTACATATAATCAGAAAATTACTGGCATTTGCTCTTTCAAATGCATGTCAAGGGAGGGGAGATAATGGATGTTCTTTCTCCATGTAAGCAATTAAAATACAAAAAAATATCAGACATATCAAATACCTCCAGGACCTACAATACAAAACTATATCAGCTCCTGTTCAATCTCCTTTCTTATTAAGTAGTTTTTTCTTCTCCAACCCTGTCTTTTAGTTTCCCACTGTCAATAGGGCCAGGATATCACCCCTTGGTTCCAGCTTGCTTTCATACAGAACTGAGCATGTCAATGGGAGCTGAGGGTGCTCCAGAAGTTGCTCAGCACTTTGCAGCATCAAGCGCACAGAGAGAGCCAAGGCAATCATTCTGACAGTGTGAAGTAGAAAGTGGTCTTTAGCCCGTGCCTATACCAACACCATCAACAGGGCTAAAATGCTCATTTGAAACCATTCTGCTCCTTGATATTTTGTTTTTCATTGAAACTTGTTCCCAAAGCCTTTCAATGTTTTCTCTCTGTACTAGATGAAAGTCTAATGTGTATATTTTTAAAGATGCTAAAAGGAAAAGAAGCAAGATTTTAAAAAAAATTATTTAAATTAAATTTCAATGATTTAAATGCTGAGGGCATCCCTTCTCCCTCAAGATGGGATAGAGGGTCCAATCCTCCTCTTGTTAACTTCAGTGGGAGAAGGCAACCATGTTGAATTCTCCCCTACTTGCCAGTTTTCCTAACTGTTATAGTTAAATCATTCCATTACTTGGAAAAAAAAAAGATGTTGTCCAATACATTAGAATCTCTTTGGATGACAAAATTAATTAACTACTGAGCTGTGTTTTAATGATTTGTGATAATAACTGGATTGGCTGTTCTGAGAACAATGCAGCTCTAATAATTGTTAAAATTGAGCAACAGGACTGCAAAATAGCAACAGGTCACCATAACAGATTTTTAGAATAAAATCAGGGCTTTATCTTACCATTTAATACTTGCCTGAAACCAAGTATACACCATCAAAATCTGAGGCTAAAGCTGACCCAATGGCCTACTGATTAGTGCTCTGTATTACCATGAAAGAGACTTGGGTTCAATTTTATGTCCTGGTCTCTCAGTTTCAGGCTGGAAACACTGTGCAGACAGCATGCTTATGCCCTTAAGGAGAAAGAATGCCATATGTTGCCCACTAGTAATTCTTTTGATTGATTAAATAGTACGTATTATGGTCTCTGAAGGGAGTCCTGTTTTTCCTGGGCCAGAAGTCAATAATCCACATTGAAGTGTTATTCAAGGCCTTGTCTGGAAACACTCTTAGAAAGAGACAAAGTGGCAATTTGAAATTGGGAAGCTGGGATGTGGCTCTGAGCCACACTTCATTACACAAATACTGTGCCCACATTTGCCTTGTATGTCACAGGGATACAATGAATCAGGAGTAGAACACAACTCCTGATTCAGCTTTTTTTAATTTAGAGGCTCATGTAAGGGATGACTAAGCCTTGGAGTTCAGGTGCATTAGGGGACGGGGAGCTGCTGTCCACAGCAGGAAAACAGTAACTTAAAAAATAAGAACAGAAAATAAAAGTTATTAAAAACAAACAAGTATTTTACTTATTTGATTTTTAACTTTCATTTCAGTCCTAGAAAATGATTTTATATATGTCATAATTATTTTATATAAAAATTTATTTTTTGTTTGTATTAGTTTAGAATAATAGTAATATTTATACAGGGTCTTTTCTAATCTCAGTAAGACACTCCAGGCCGTGCACTAGACAGAATGTCACCATATATGCCTTGAATGGTAGCAACTTTCTAACAATAGACCAGGGCATAGCAGCCTATCAGCACAAGATACACCCTGCCATGCTGTATTGCACAAATTTGAGCAATAAGAGAATTCACAATATTCTGTTCACGAGACTTTGGAAGGTGGCTGTGGCCCTATGTAACCTGAAAAGCATCATGGTGAACTGATACAGTCCAAATAGCGTAGGGAAGGCAGTCTTCTCATGGGAAGTCGGAGTCAAAGGGATCTGGCAGTACCCCTTGGTTAAGTCCAGCATGGAGATGAATTCTGCGTTACCTCGTTGCTTGAGGAGTTTGTCCACCGAGGCATCAGGTACGCATCAAAGTGGGAGATGGCGTGCACCTTCCTGAAATCAATGCAGAACCTGACAGCTCCATTGGGTGTGGGTACCAGGACTGTGGGGCTTTGCCACTCACTCCGCAACTCCTTGACTACCCCCAGGCACAGCATCATCTCCAATTCCTTTTGTACGACCCCCCCACATCTTGTTGTGGAGCAGCCGTTGGTTATCCCTCACCTTCTGGCCGGAGATGGTGGCAATGTGGCAGAACATCACATTCGTTCTCCCTGGACAAGTCAACAATATGTTGGGGAAGGCCTGGGCTAGCCGTCGTACCTGGTCCTGTTGTTCAGGGTCAAGTTCCTGCCCAACAGCCACTAGCCTTGCCTCTGCAGGTTCATTGGCCAGTGCCCCAATTCTGGTTCAGAGGGCTATGGTGCAATCATCCGGCCTTTCCAGGCTGATTACCTTGAAGGGCCCCTGCCACCTGGCCAACAATTTGGACTCGGATGAGGGTAGTAACAGCAAGACCTGGTCTCCGGACTCTAAAGTCTGCAATCATGCCCCTGGTTATACTGTTCCTCTTGGGCATGCTGAGCCTGCAACAGGTTCTTGTGGGCTAAGACGCCCAATGCCTCGAGTCATTCCTGTAACTAAGTATATAATAGATGGAGCCTCTTACAGGTCCAGGATGCCCCGGGGCTGCCTCCCATAGAGGAATTCAAATGGGGAAAAACCCGTGATGCTTGTGGAATCTCTCACACCACGAAGAGCAGCGTTGGCAGTACCTTATCCCAGTGCCAGGAGTCATTCTCCATAAACTTCCTCACCAGCCTGTTCAGAGTCCCATTGAACCGTTCCACCAATCCATCCATCTGGGGGTGGTAGATGGAGGTTCTGAGGGTACAAATATTTAGCAGGAGGCAGAGCTCTGCTATCAGTTTAGATGTCACATTGGCCCCTTGGTCTGTCAATATTTTGTGAGGGAGTCCAACTCTGGCAAAAATCTGCAGGAACTCTTTGGTAAATTTGGTATCTGTGGTTGTCCGCAACAAGATGGCCTCAGGGTAACACGTCACGTAGTCTACGACAATGAGGATAAACTTATGACCAAAGCTTCTCTTTTCCAAAGGTCCCACCTGATCCAGGCTGATGCACTTGAAGGGGACCCCTACCACTGGCAGGAGCACACGGGGGCATTTGGCACTCCTTTGGGCTGGCTTTCTGGCACTAGGGGCAAGAAGCACAGTGGGCCCATACTTCTCGGTGTATGCCGGGCCAGAAGAATCTCTTTGCCACCCACTGTAACATTTTCTTCCTCCCCAGGTGTCCTGCCCAGGGCCCTGAGTAGGCCAGGCAAAGCTGGGAGGCTAGCTGTTGGAGCAACAGAGCCTGCTGCTATTGCATGGCCTGCTGCTGCTGACTCTCCAATAGCCATTGCAAAAGCTTTTTGATTTCCATGACCATCGTATGGGAGCCGGGGGGGAGAGATGCCACCTACTAGCAGGTCCTGATCATTGTCCGCATTCTCCACCAGTTGTTGTGGGGCTTTTGGGGTGGGGGTAGGGGCATGGTGGCAGTTGGGTCTAACTGTCCAACTTGCATTTCAAGGCAGCATGGCCTAGTGGCCCGAATCAATGGTTGACCCTCTTGTCTGGGCTTTGTGGCCTAATGGCTAGGGTTAATATGGCTGCCCTTATGGTCAGGAGGACTGCATGGCCTAGTGGCCAAAGTCAATAAAGTGATCCTTGTGGTTAGGGCACCGTGGCCCAATGGCCACGATCAATAAAGTCACCCATCTCTGTGGGATAATTTGGCCTATTGGCACGTTGGGGAAGTGGGGCACCACCTAGGTGTGTGTGGCACCCAGAGTAGGAGGGCTTAGGCCCTTCCTGCTTCTATGAGTCCCAGCCCCGAGCCCTGACAGTGGTGAGGGTACCCACCACCTAGTCAGCAGACTGGTTCCCTGATTCCCCTGCTGGAGCAATGTTTAAGTCTCGTGGACTACTTCCTACTCTGTTCTCTGGCTCTCTCGGGTCTCTGGGGTCATTGGCTAGTGCAGGTCCCAGTGACTCTGTTCCCTCTGGGGCTCCTTCAGACAGTGGGGCATCTGCATGGGTTGTGGTACCATTGGCCTCTGCGGTCTGAGGCTCTGACAGCTTCTGGGCAGGAACCTGCAAGGTGCATCCTCTCTCCTCAGCGGTCCACCCCAACTGAGCTGGGCTGCTCTCTTTTGTACTCAAGCTGCAGGTGGAACATGCCCAAAAGAGCCAAGGGGGTACGGTCTCCTCACCCCACAGAGTGGAATCAATCCCAGTTGGTCCAATCCGGGTTTTATACACCCTGTCACAATTGCTGACAATTTTTTATATTGGATAAGATGCTGATATTAAAAAACTACTGTTAATTCTGTTTTCTTTTTTACTAAGTAGATGGTATATTCCGTGTAAGAAAGTAAGAGCTATTTTTAAAATTCTATTAAGGAACAAATTATTTTCTATTTGGATTATGCTTTTTACTTTCAATATTATTATTTTGATTTACCCTCTGTGGGAGCCAGCTATTCCAGATTTTGTAGAAATGCTCTGTTTTATATTGAAGGTGTTGCTGATGACTCCATATCAAAAGTTGTATTGAGATTTGAAGTTTTAGAGGAGATTAAATCTTTGTTATATAGGAAAAAATGTGCAAATCTGGTGATTTTGCAACATGCTTAGAGTGTTATTTTTCTGAAAAGGTACAGGTAAACCTTTTCAGTGATTAAAAATGTCTTCTTTTTTAAATTTAGGCCTTGTGTCCAGGGGAAAGCTTTTTCAGCATAAACTGCTTGGCATCCATATACAAATGATCTCTTTTTTTTGCTTTATGTTGCATCTCATCCCACTATAATTAATCCACTTTGGGAACAACATAACTATTTCAGAATGAGTTATATCACAATAAGATTTGTGTGGATGCATCCCCATTTTAAATACTACTTCAGGTAGTCCTCCCACTGATATCCCACACTGCATTGCTTTGATCTGGATTAGCCTGTCTGGTTACCTATTCACTCTCCACTGCCTGAGGTCATCATGACCCTCCTCTGTTTAAATGCTAGCATATATCCAAGTTCATCTGTTAGCAATTCCATCTGGTGGCAAGCTCACAGGCCCTAAGTCCATTACAGTCACAATGCCTGTGTTTCTGTGTGGCCTCATCGTGAAATCCTGAACTTGGTTGCCGTTGGGAGAGGCGCATGTTCAGTCTCATCTTTCTTATAGTCACTAGAACACCAAGTTCTGCCAGCAACTATTGGAGCAAATGCAGGAAAAGAGGTACTTCTAAGACATGAGTCAATGCCATGCCAAAGCCAAGGAACTGAGGCAGAATTACAAAATCACCAAAGACAAACCAAGACCTCAGATAACAATCTCAGTACCTGTGCTTACTGTCAGGAACTGGACCAGATTTTTGTCCGAGGCCATCACACAACCCTAATATATGATGAACATTCTACCAATGGCCTGCGACTAGTCAGACACATTGCTGAAAGTACACAGGCAGCCACAGACCAAACAAGAAAAAAGACGCTTCTCTGTTTCTTGGGGACACACCTCAAGGTAATATCCTCCAGCATAAGAACAGCCTAGCTGGCAGAGGTATACATGCAGGGGTATACCTGCAATTACTATCCTACTCCTTGGGAATCCACCCACCCACCAAAAAATGTATAATGGTAATTTAAAGGGTACTGACACACCATGGTGCAGGGACTACATTAGACGGGAAATAACTTTTAAAAAGTCTTACCATTTCCAAATGCACTCCAGACTGGAAAGAGCGCAAGACAATGAAATTCCAAAATTGAGAACATTTGGAAAGCAGTAACTTTTATCATTGTTGACACGGTGGTTGTAATATTGTTATAGTAACTACTTGTCTGGTTTCTCTGTTCTTCTAGCATGGCATGGCCCACACGGAAAGGAGTGTTTGTCCATAGCTGAGTGCTGAAGGAAGAGAAAGAGGATGAGGAAGGAGGTGTTTAAAGACCTTATGAATGAATCTCAACAGAGGCCACAACCCCCTCTGGAAAATGGAAGGAAGGATTCATGCTGCAGGACAAGAAAGAGAGAGAAGTACAAGGAACATGGCAAGACATTGTCAAGGGAGCATATGAACCCATGGGACAGAGAAAGAGATGTGCAAGAATAGATGGTGGATATGATGCATAAGTGGACGGGGTTTCCCGGAGATGACTTTTTGTGCTGTGCTCATGCATAACATCCCACCCTAACCCTGTCCTGCAGCCTGCAGATTACACAGGATACTGGGAGGCCCCTCCCTCAACTCTATGGGACAGGCAGGTCCAGTGCTATTCCACATGCCAAGACAAGAACAGCTATGATATCACCTATTCATTTTTGTGACTCAATCCACCCAAACACACGTTCACTCAACACTTTGGCTATTTCTGCACCATGTTGGTTGTTTTTAAATTTGTACTGTCTTGTTATGTGTTAGATCAATACTTTTTTCATTATTTACAGTTGCATTTGGCTGAAAAAATTCATTAAGGTTCAGGTCTCCTCTTTAACATCCATTACTAATAAAATCAATTCTCAGAGTGTGTGTTTTACATTGTGTTCATTTAAATTCATTTCATTCATTACAATGTATTCATTTTCCTCCCCTACACCTTGTTCTTAAATTATGAGCACGTTTTCCTGACCCTGGTTCTCTGGCCTGTAGGGACATTTGATAGAGGCACTATGTCTGGCTATACAAAGCATTCTGATATTCTCTCCACTTCTGTCTTCCTGCCATTTGTGAGGACCTCTCCCTTGCTCTCATAGATGCCATGCAAACAAAACAAGCAACTATAATAAAAGGCAGATTTTTCTCAAAAGCCTCCAGCCTTCTCATGGGGCATCTCTACCTTTTTTTCAGTCTTCCAAATGTACACTTCATAAGTCATTCCACAACTGCTCAGGATATAGTTAAACAACTCCTTTCTCTCATCCAGATGACCAGTAAAAGGCTTCATACAACAGGGAAGCAGAGAGGAAGCTGGGATCTCCCAGAACAATAGCTGGAATCCAACACCATTCATGTTTATATTGATTTTGGAGGCAAAAATTCCATTTTTCATTGCATAAAAGATCCTGGCATCATGGACCATTTTTGGCTATCCACATTAATATTATTGTTAATGAACTTGCCACAGTGATCAACTAGAACTTGCAGCACTATGGAGAAATAATTCTTTTCTGTTTATGAATTCTGAGGCCTTTTAAGGAAAAGAGGATAAATAATAATAGGCACATGGGTCCTATCAATGGTCCCAATACATTCTGGGAACCCCAAGCATTTAAAGCTGTTAATAACCCCCTGCACATTGCCAAGATTCATGAACTGGGCCAGCAGCAACCTCTCAATAGCAGTGCACACCTCCATGACAACAGCTCCAACAGCTGATTTACCAAGACTAAATTGGTTAGCTACTGGCTGATAGAAATCAGGTCTGGCAATCTTCCAGATGGCAACAACCTCTCACTTCTCCACATGTTAATGGTCTGACTCTGCAGCTGTGGGGTGAGCTCTGTGCAGATTTCCAGTGGCCTTCAGCATCTTGAAGTTCTGCAGCCACTACTGCTCATCCAGGTCTGCAGTAATATCCTGTCCAGTTGTTGCTTGTTGGCCGGGCCCACTGCTGGTGGTGCTCTACTGAATGAAGCCCATTCAGGAAAATATGCCGAAATAACTTCTCAGTTTCCTCCTCCTTTAGCAATGTCCATGTCACACTATGATGGTAGTGATGTTCCATTTCCTTCAAAGCCATGTAACTGTGTGATTGCCAATACATCTGTATCAGCCTGTTCATATTAATGGTGGCCAGGATTCTAGTGCTCAGCAGTGCGGCCTCTATGCTGCCTGACAGCAATTTGAAAATGTATGGGAGACAAGGAAGGGATCCTTAGTCTTCAACTCCAAGTCCCAGAATTCCAGTAGGTTATGGAGGGTATTTAACAATCTACCATGATATACAACCCATAATGCACTGAGCCTAGCAACAGAACATTGCACCATTGGATACCTGCCTAGAATGCTGTGCACATATGTAGAAAAGGTGTAATGCTGCATGGATGCTCTGATTCACCAGGAAATAGCTTAAACCACTTTAGACAAAACAATGTGGACTTAGTCTTTTGGCTTGGTTCTACCTGTATAATTAAAAGTAAAACTATGTAAAAACCCCTTTCCTGTGTAAACAAGGCTTTAGACTTAAATTTTCCTTCAGATTCCTCTAGTTAAAAATGGCTTGGTTCAAGTCAATGAATAGGGAAGTTATGGCAGTGTGGCACTAACTAGATACCTTAATTACTGATGTCCAAACTTTCTGATTCTTAAGTATTTGAAAATGTATTTTTTTTTTCATTGTAGAGTGCTTTTCTTTTGATTGATGGCAATAGAAAATGTAGACACTATTTCAAACTTAACAGCTTTTCATTTGGCATTATAGAGTCTTTTGAGTGTGATTTTGTAACTTGCAGAAGAGGTTCTATACATGTTTCCACTTCTATTAATAATAGTCAAGGACTCAAGCTGAGCAGTTTTTAACTTAAATATGCTTGTGCTGCTCAGGATGTTTGGTGTAGCAAAATTCTTCTCTTGTGTATCCTCACAGGTGCACAAAATGGTCAGAAGAAAAGCTCCTTCCCCTTTAGGAGGTGCAGAGGAGTGACGTTGCAGTGTCATGAATCACTTAAAATCTGCAAGAAAGTTGCTCCTAAGGAGAGCAGAAAAATTTCTGGAAAAGTTCAAACCTGGCACACTTACTACATTAATACATTCAAGGCATATGGATGGATTTCACCTAAATTCGTACAAAAATGTGTGTCTTGTAAGGATGTGGCCTACCAAATATCAAGTTGTTTGGTTATTGTTTTGAAAAGTGAGAGCGAGAATGTGTGTATACATGTGAAAGGTGGCTTTATAATGGGATCCTTGCTTCATCCTTAATGATGGAGAAAATAGTGTTCTTTCATAGTAACTGAATCGTATATTTTTTCTACCTCACCAATAAAAAAGTGTAAAGAGATTTTTTTTTCATATTCAGCAGATGAAATTTTCAGTTATCAAATAAGTGAAGAGATGTTTATTTTTTATACTTACAATACACTCCAAATTCTCTTTGCCAAATATCATAAAAATCCAAATACGATTTAGCAACCTAGATGTACAGCATCTGGGAATAACTTGTTCAGAGAAAAATAAGAATTGATAAAAACTATGATTTAGGCTCAGAAATATAAACAGCCATTTGAAATGTGTATACACACCAGATGATATGCTCTTTGGCCATTGCATTTATATTTTATTCAGTCTTTTTACACTCTTGTTTTCCCTCTTAGTTTTATGTTTAATACATTTTACAGTGTCCTTCAGTTTCTTTTATCTCATGCAATTTTTTCATTTCTTTTTTAGACTATTTCCCCCTTTTGATGCTATTCATTATTTCATTTCCCATGTATAGTTCTTTACCTATATTTTCCCCTTCTGTAGCCTTCCTTCAATTTAATATTATATTTTCAATTTTGTATTCAGCTTCATGCTTATCTCAGTTAGCCCACCTCTCTTTTAACCACTCCCCACTGTATCAGTATCTCTTAATGTCTTCCCTGTCTTGTTTTTTCATTCCCCCATTTTAATGGTTCTTCCCAGAACAGGCATAGCACAAGCAGTCGAACTGTAAGCATACCAACAGGCCTGACAATGGGCATCTGGAGGAATCATCTCTCGGGACATGAGAATAATTTTGCCTCCATGTCCATTCAATCCTTGGCCTTTTGTTTGGATTTCCAACAAGACTGACAATTTGTGCCCTATGTGGAAACTGGAACTGAGACCATAAAACCCATTTCACACAAATCACCAAACAGCCATCACACAGCAACGACTTTGGGTATTAACCTGTATCAGACTAGAAGCACTCACCCATATGTAGAAGAAAAAGGTTCTGTGCACTACTATTAGTATCCAGAGCCACCTGGTCAGCAAATATTAAAGGGTATTGTATGATCTGCAAGATGTTTTGATACTTCTGTCCCCCTACATTACTGTAAATGGTGACATCCTGGTGGTGTGCCTCTCATCTGCTAAACTCATCCTGTTGTGTTCTGTTCTCTGATCTACTTTCCTCAATGTACATATCACAAGCTACACAACAAAATGGAGAGAGGATAGGGAGCTGATGAAGGTGACCAGGTGTAAAATTAGGTCTTATATGGAAATCATCTGAATCTCCTGCCCCAAAGGTTAGCAGAGAAAGGATACAGGAAGGAGGGGCCACACTCTAATGTTGAACAATGGTTATTTTTAGTATTTATAAGTAAACATTGAAAATGATAGTGCCTAAGCAATAGATTGCTAAGTCCCTTGGGGCTTTACTTTTAATTGCACTTGCAGTGGGAGAAGACACCCACCTATATTATTCCAGATGAAGGTTTTACTAAGGATGTTTTGTTTAGCATCTGGTCCAATTGCTGTTAGCTACCTGCCCTCCTTTCCACTTTAAAATGTTATTTCTGACCATCTTTTTAATTTCCCTCACTTTTCTCTCTTTCCTTCTATTTCTCTGCTGCTCATTGCTCTCCTGTTCTTTCACTTTTCAAAGTCTCAAGGAAGTGTTCAGTTACACAAGCCTATTCTCCATAGCAGTTCTCTTCCTCTTGGAAACAGACCATAAAGTGGAAAAACTACATAATACTTGTTAGTTTCACAGTGTTGCCACTGTTATTGAGGGATCAGGTTCCACTTTTAAAGTCTTAGCTGGGTTTGAAATATTACCCCCAGAAGTAAAATATTGTAAGTCATAGTATATGCTTGTCTGCTCTCATGCTTATTCTATACCTCTCTGTGAACCTTTTTTTTAACTGATAAAAGTCAAAATTGTGTAATTTCTCTCTTATAGGGAGAGCAAAATGTGCTGCGTCCCACTCCTTTTTAATGGACATCTTGAAGTTTGTATTTAACTCTGTTTTCTCTCCTCATACCTCTTAAACAGAACATGTGGAGCCCTTGGGATTTCCTAGCCAATCCAATCTATGGGGAGCAATGTTTCACTAGCTTCTCTTCCTGCTTTCAAGGTATGGCTGTTGTTCATCAATGCCAGGAACTTTGTAATGTGAGTCTGCCAAAATTACTTCTACTTTTTAATCATTGGAAACCATAGCACATGGGATCATCATTCATAAATTCATCACAGATATATATTTTTGAGTCAGCTGGGATGAATGTCTTTTAGTCTTGCATTTGTGAAGAATAGATAAAGTCTGAAGAATAATCTGGAAACTTTAGCAGGACATTGGAGGGTTATTCTAATCCTAGAATTGATAGTAAAAGGGACACCTCAGTTAAAGCAATGGAGATCTATTGAGATAATCCAGTGTTCCAGGTCTGAGATGCATGAAGGAATTATCAGATAAAGTATCTGAATGAGAATCACAGGGGCCAGATCCAAAAACTAAGAGAGCAGCCTGGATAAATTAACAAATAGAGATAGGTAAAATTGTTCAATGAATAGTTAATTTGCCAAAAATATGTGGTTTTGGGTCAACTGAAGCTGTCTCAAATTTAGACAGATGGAGTAAATAGATTGGGGTGTGTGTGTGAATGGGGGTGGGGGTGGTGTCAGAGACATTTAATTTCAACATTTTCTAAATGTAACATTTCAACTTTTCATTTTGAAATTCCTTTTCACTTCAAATTTTGTCAAGATTTAATGAGAAGACACAAAAAGCACTAAAAATACCCCCAAAATGAAATGTTTGAGATGATGGAATGAAAAATAAAATATTTAATTTGACCTGAAATATTTTAAATTTTTTACTTCAGCAAGAAAAAACTAAAAATTGTTATTTCAGGTTGACCAGGAACAACTTTTTTTTTGGTTTGGCCTCTGAACTGAAAGCTCAGTTATTCATCCAGCTCTATTAGAGAGCACAGACACTGAATCAAGGGGTCTGATGAGACGCTTTTACGGAGATTTCACAAACAGATCAATCTCTGCCTTGAAGAATATTAGCAATGTTTTGTTCAGTCATGATGTGGAAGATTTTATGCTGCTGTGGAGAATTGGTGAAAGTACTCTGATTTGCTACAGAACAGATGGCTGCAGGAGGCAGTTTGCTTAAGTCCTGCTTCAGGTGTTTCACAGAGCTGCTTTCATGCTTCACATGTATGAATGCAACCCAGTATGATAGCTGCTATCTTGAGATTGGTGGATGCACCATGACTGAGAGTGCTATTTTTAATCACTGATGATTACAGACTTCTGAGAGTGTTTCTTCTAACAGCAGTCATTCATCCCTCTTTCTTCCCTTTCACAATCCACCCAGATGCTGTCTAATGTGACTTTTTCTACTCTCATTTCACCTTGCTTTTTGGAAGCACTTTTTAAAAATCTATCTGGTGCTCCATAACAAATGTAACTTATCTTTGTCTCTGAGTATTTTGGGACAGGTAGTGTTGCTCTTGGTATCTATAATAGTTGGTTTACAGTAGTACTGTGAAAGCAACTGCACAGTCATTTAATTCTGCCTCAAGGCAGCCTTTGACATATTTTTCAGTTTGTTTTAATAAAGTGAGGAAAGGAAGTTTGGCTCTGAGGTTTGTTCTTTTTGATTTCCAGAAGGATGGGAACTTTAATCAAAACTTTTTATTGTTCAAGAGGTCTTTTAGGGATACTACGTTTTGGTTTATCTACTCATTGAAGGAATAGCTTTTATATTGTTTTCTATTGCTAACTTTTTTATGTTGATAGATAATAATCTTTGGTAATTGTCTGAGGAGATGAGACTCATAAATGCAAAAATGTTTTCAGTTGGTGGTATTTGGCCTACTCAGTAACATCAAATAATGATGATCACTCTAGTGATCTCAGAAGGCCTCAGGTAAGCAAACAACATCCTTTCATAAAAGTTATGTTAAAGAGGCTTACCCAAAATTCAAATGGAGGGCTGTGTGTACCTTCTGTTCTTTACAGAGAGTATAGCGGAGGTGATGGATCATTAACATCTACATATCTGAGGGCTCCCATTCTGCTATGATCCAACAGGTGGCAGTGCTTCCAGGAATTTCTAGAGATTTTCCTTCTGGGCTCCTATGTTAGGTTAGGTATGGTTGTCCCTCTGCCTGAAAAAAAGGCAGAAGAACAAGCCATTATAAAACGTAATGAATTTCTTAGTGTTTATTTTCATTACATTAATTTGTATAGGAGAAAATGGTAATTGCTCCTTTTGGTTGTCAAATGGGATTGCTATCTGAAGTATTTTTTTAGCAAATATGTTAGATGCAATATCTCTAAAATCAGTGTCCTTTTTAAGTGTATCCATCGTACACTCTAGACAACAATTTGTTTATAGGGAATGTTTTCATAGTTTTGCGTACAGTTGCCAGAAACGGCATCTGTTAGCCTTGGAAATTAAAACCATCAGTGAAAATATAAGAGCAGAAGAAGGGCAGTCAGTGATGGAATGTATGGCCTATATTCTGCCCTAAATTATAGTTCTGTAATTGCAGAATAAAGCTATAGACGTCAATAGCTACTTTGGAATGAAATCAGTGTAACAGAGGGCAGAATTTGGCCAGATAAGTTTAAAACTTTTAATCTTTTAATTAATTTGCATCTTAGAATATAAATGTTAATGATAATGGAGTGTAAATTATATCAATTTTGGTTTATCTGACTGAATAAAAGTTGTTATTTAATATATGAGTATTTCACTAAGCAAGATTCTTGCTGATGATAGGAGGCTTAGAAATGCCACGTAAAAAGAAAAAATTCTAAATATAATTGACAGTTTATCCATATCAAGAAATGTTTCTCACCCTGCATCATGTCAAATTGTATCATGGGTCATGACTGATCAGGCAAAAGTCACCAACCTGTGGCAGTATGATTCATCAGCAAAAGAGAGAAGCAGACTTTGCACAGTAGTGGCCCAGAACTAAAATTATAATCTCCGTACGTAGCTGCTCACATATCAGAAATATTTTCTTTGAATTAATTGTGGCCCTGTAGGACAAGGAACAGTGATAGATGTCTTAATTTTATCCTGTAGTTAGTCTTACAGTTTCTGTATTTTGTTAATAAAGGGGACAGAAGAAGTGGTGGACTCTGATTGGTTTAGGGTGGTTTTGTTTTTATTATCACATGATAGATAAGTAGATAGATTAGAATTTAATTTATGTTACATTGGAAATGGTATGTTCATCCTTTATCCCTCTATCCCTAGATCATGCAGACAATTAATTCATTAAGGGACACATATATTGTTTGGAATTTTCAAGTAACTGTACTGGTAAAATGTGTTACCTACAAGGTTAGCACGAGTAATGGTCAGGGAGGTTTGAAGTCAGTCTATAAACTCATTTGGAAAAAAATTCAGAAAATGATTTGAACTGAATTTCTCTTCTCACTGGAAAAATCTGTGTATAGATAGATAGATTAGTCTTCTTATTCTTCCCGAGTGCTCAAATATTTCCTTCATCATGTGGTGTTTTTGACAAGGCTACAAAAGAGATGCCTTTCACGTGGTAATAGCTGATAAATGTCTAGTTCAAATTTATCAAAGAAATTAATCAAGGGAAACATCTGCTTTCCCTATAATCTCTTAGATGTTACAAAATTATAGCCATGTAAATGATTTTTTCTCTACATCTTTTCCATTTACGGTAGTCTGTTGGGATTAGTGTGTGATTTTCACACTAACAACATTACATTTGCTTAGTTAACAATGTAGCTTAATTTTTCAAAATCCATAGATGTTTAAGCTATTTGCATTACAAAATTTCATGAAGGCTTGCAGAAAAGCGATATAAAAAAAATCAAGGCTAGATTCTTTGCTGGTGTAAATCAGTGTAGTGCCACTGAAGTCAGTAAAGTAAAATTTCTAATGCAGAAAGAATATTTACTAGCAGCTAAACACGTTGGGCTAGTACGGTGATGTTGGCTGCACACATGCTCAGAGGCATAAGGGGGACTAAGACCTGCACTTAACCCCAGCACAAGCTACCTAGAACTCACATATTATCTCCTCTACTTCAAAGGGAGCACAGATTTCAGGATCTATGGGATCCCATTTTCCAGTCAGAGAAAATGAGGTCATATCTACTCTGGCAGCTCAGGGAAACCTCCAGGTGAACATGCCCAAGGAAATCTGGATTGACTAGATCTCATAGAATACCTCAACATTCCCATTAAAATTTGCTTGAATAACACACTGCATATACTTTGGCTGGGTTTGCACTCCTTTGTGTTTACTTTCTATGCATATTGCAGTGAATGAAGTTAATAGCAGGATGGTTTGCAGAAACAAATCATTTTAAGCATTTATTAGCGAATGTTCACACAAAGCAAATTTTGAAGTTGTAAATGAGAATATTCACAATAGAAATTTGATTCTGAGAGTTTCTTTCAACCAGTCCTGGAACAGAAACTTACTGTTCCAATTAAGTGTCCAATCATATGTCTGTAAAACAGCTCAATATTTGAATTTTTAATACTTGCAATTGTGAACAATTTGTAAACTAAGAGTTATTCAGAGAAATTATTCCATGAAATATTTCAAATAGTGAATACATTTGAGAAAACAGTAAGATTCTCCTGACTAATTCACATACAGAAACTAAGGTAAAATTAATTTGAGTACATTATTCACTATAGAGTATTTAGTCACACCAGAGTGTTAAACTTGTGAGGTAAATTAAGCTAACAGTAGTTTACAGCAAAAGTAGTTTCACTCAAAATAGCAAATGCACATACATTTCCTCAAATTCAAATTACTTATTATTTTTAGAGCTGTCTGAATATTAATTGATCATGTTTTGTCAAATTTTTCTTTTTTATTGTTGAACAATTTTGTTATATTTGACCAGCTCATTATTGTTACAGCTGGCAAAAGTGTGCTGGATAATTTACAGTACAAAGAGAAAGACATAAATCTGGTTCTAAAGAATATATTGTAAGAATATTTTTGTTAGGGTTCCTGCAAGTGCTCATAAAAATATAAATGATGGTGATCATTTATACAGACAATATGAACACTGTTGCTTACCCAAACAAATTGGGACAAAGCAGAAGCAGTAACATTTTTGTTTTGTCAGTATGCAGAATAACTTGTTGTTGTGGAAAGTCGTTCATTTAGCATTTTAGCAACAATCCATAATTTAAAACCTAAAAGATAGCAGAAGGGCTCCATCAACCAGTTAGTGCTTATTTAGACATGCAGTTAATGGGGTATTCTGGAGATGGATCACTGGTGTTGGGAACACACTAGAGATAGGAAGAACCTTGAGTGAGGTATACAGTCTCTATCCTGGGGTTGCACTAGTTTCACTATAGTTTTTCCCATCTTTCTTCAGATTTCACTAATGAAAATGCAAAAGATCAAACTACAGACTGATGTGATAGCACCTTGTGATGGAGTTGTGAATCCCACTATATCATTTGTCCCACATGAAAGAAAGCCTTGTGTACAATTTGTTTTAAGATATGCTCAGAAAGAAGGAGAAAACTTGTTCATAGAGGCAGGAGCTCAGTTTGACCCTTAGTAGTTATAGGCCGAGGTATGACTCTTTTTCATTTGCTGTCTCTATTAAGGAACTACGAGAAAGAAACTCCTCCTGATTTCTGTGATCTATGTCAGGAGTTGCAAGTCAGCACAGCTGGGTTGCAAAGCATTAAAAAAGAATATACATGAGCATTCTATATTTCAGTGCGTGGATTATTTGATTCATACTCATAGTTCAAGTAGATGCCTCTGAAAATGGCCTGGGAGCAGCACTGAAACTCCCTTGGAAAAGGAAGGAGCACCGTGCCAGCTAGCCTATACATGCAGAAAGCCTTTCCACAGAGAAACAACATATGCCAGTTTAGAAAGAGAATGGGCAGTGCAGTGGGTCAATTTTTTTCCCCATGGGTGACATTTTATTCTCAAAAAGAATAGTAAAAGGATTACAGTGGGTTGCAAATCATGAAAGCTCACAATTCTTATATAAGTAGGTGGTACCGTGTCATGCAGTCACATGATTTTGCTATTTGAAATAAACCGGAACATAAAAATTTGATGAGAGATTACGTCTCCTAGTTTCCTTCAGTTTTTGGTCCAAAGAAAGAGAAAGGATAATATGACAGGGCAAGCTATCAGTGGAGAGTAAAAAAGGGTCTCAGGAAAGAACAAATCAGTGCTCACTAACAGCTGCACTTTATATCCATGTTCATGTTTTGTTAGGGGCCCCAAGACTGTAGTTCTGAGAAAAGAGAGGATCAGTGCTTCCCCTTTCCTCCAGTGATGGAAAACTGGGGTTACCCAGTTCCATGAGTTGCAGGACAGGAAGCTGGTCCTGAAAAGTTTATTCCTTTCTTACCTGAAGGATAGATTCAGCGCCTGATTCAGAGCAGACTGGTTCTGTAACAGAGAAAGGAGTATGCCATTTCAGGAATGTGGGGAGAAGGTCTAGATGTCATTCTTTTAATAGCAAATGGCAAAGCATGACAGGATTTCTCGAAAGTCCTTAAAATATAGACTCTTCTGCCTCTAAAGGCACTTGGAAGGAAGACAGCACAGAGGAAAGAAGTTGTTTGAGAATGATCCGGAGGAAGCAGAGCCAGTGAAGAGAGCTTGTAGAGGCTTCCCACATGGTTTTGGTCTCTAACAACAGCTGTATTGTGGATGCTCTTGGGGTGTGTTGCATTGCAGTTTGGAGGACTGCTCAGTATGTTAGTTATTTGTGTGTCTTGCAGGCTACTAACCACTTTGGGTTTAATGAAAATCTCCTTTCACCTTTGTTCTTCATCTTACCATTTCTGTGGTGGGCAGACATCCTGACTCACTGCTGTGGTCCTGCAGGAGGAGGCATGAGAGCGACTGCTGGAGTTGGGCAATGCTGTTGGTATGTTGCATCTAAGCATTTTCGTACACAGATTTGACATAAGTCTTCAATCCTCTGATGGTTGGCCATAGAGTCTAAACTACAATTCAATTTTCATCCATCCCACTTTCTCCTCATGTTGAATAGATTTCTGCAGTTTCTATTCTTCTTTCTCTTTTTGCATTGCTATTCTGTATGCCCTTAATATTTACCACTTTTTTGGGGTGGGGAGAGATTCAGTCTTAGGTATTACATATACTCATCCCTGGGGGACCAAATATTAAATAAGAGCTGGTAGATACTGATCTCAATAGGCAATTGGAGAGGGTCATCCTCCTTACTTATTCCTCTTTCTCTCCCACTTGATCTGATGTCTTTAGCAAATCAGAGCCTTTAGCAAATCTCCTTGGCCCCTTTTGTAAAATGAGGCCAATGTCATCCTTCAGTCTTCTGTTCTTTTTGTGAAGATTGTATAGCCATTTTTCAGTTGACTCTTATTTTGGCCTCTTTTATGCTGGTGTGTGGCCTTCGTTGTCTTGTGCTGTCTTCTCCCTTCTGACAGCAGCATCTAGAAAAGAAATGAAAGGCATGAAGGGTTACCAAGGATATTCAGTGCAATGTATTTCCTGATTGTGTTTCAGATATGAAATACATGAAAGATATGTGGGTACAGGAACTATGCTGATTTACATCATCTGAGGATCTGGCCCTTAATATTTACTATTTGGGGGTAGTGGGATTCAGCCTAGGGTCTTACAGACACTCCTTTATAGGGGACCAGATGTTAAATGAGAGCACAGTGGTAGATATTGCAGCCCTAGATGCTCCAGCACCAGTCTAAGAGATCATGTTTATTTTGGACAAATCTGCCCCATGAGATTTATAATTGAGTGATATAAGTTGATGTTAAGTTCTGATACTCTGGTGATCTGGATAGGCCATCTTGGCTACACTACAAGAAAGGCTACTTTGCCTTGCAAACTTAGTGCTAAGCTGGCAAAATGGATGACTGAATGGCTCACTGATCAGAAACCTGGTAAACAGGAATGTTAAAACAAAGATAGATTGTTACCTGTAGTAGACAGCTGCCCAGTCCCACCACCTGAGTGCAGCTGGGCTGATTCATTAATAGCAATAACCAGCTAGGCTTTTGGTACTTGCTAAGTAGTTTACTGTGATAAATAGATCTGGCTTTGTGAATAGGCTTTAATGCTGGCTGTGTCTAATCTGAAACTTTTAAATTTTGCCATTCAAGTGCCATTTTGGTGTCAGTAACCATGGGATCCAATTGCCAGTGGGGAGGCCTACATACTTCTGGGCTCAAAAGAAACAACACCATTGTAAACATAGCGATTGCCTAGAGCCAAATTCATAGCAAAGGTGGGGAACCGACCAGAAGGTTGGTAGTGCTCCCGTGAGGGGCTGATATGGTTCATTTATGTAGGCAGCTGGTCTTCTAGGCATTGTTTAACAACACAGTAGGGTTCCTATGCCCTGGTTGTTTACCTGATGACTTATAAATGGAGAGATAGGGCAGGGAAGGGGAACTTTCTTTCCTACTGGAGGCCATATCCATAGTTAAAATGACACAGTGAATCAATGAATTTGGCTACTGGCCCCACAAAAACACACACAAGAAAATCATTTTAATAACGAGCAAAATACCTTGTCTGGCAGGTTCTTCTTCTCCTTCGTCCTCTGCTCCATCCCCAGTGATTGGCTTTGATAGTCAGTCCCTAAAGTCTGGAGTGTTCCAAGTCCCCACCTGTGTTCTGTTCCTACTGCCAACTTCTGTCCCCCCACCACACACCACCAGATTGTTTCTGGATACTGTTCAGTAGTCTGGGAAGCTCACTTGATGCAATACGCTTCAGAATCTGCTTCAGCTCATTTAGGAAGGAGCAGATGTGCCTTCCCAGCCTGGAGGTTTGGTTGTTGTCCAAGATCTGGTTAAAGTGCACTTGAAAGGCTTTGTCTTTTGTCCTAGCACTTTTTAGTTCTGTGGTCAAACTCCTGCCAGCCTCTGAGCAATTTTCACATACACCAGCATGTTCTGTATTGGGGAGTGGTGCTTGGATGGACAGTGGCACAAATGAGAAGTTGTCATAACCTTGAAAGCTTACTTAGAATCGGAAGAGCCAATAAGTGTGGGTCGTTCAATCATGCTTTCACTTGATGGTTAAGACTAAAATGTGCTTATATATTCAGAACTGCCACTGAGAGGTAAACAAAGTCTTGCATTCAAAGGTAAATGAGTCCACCTGGGGACTCCAATAATATGGTGGAGTGAGTGCTGTATAAGTACTTAATTTCCTTAAAGGTTTACAGTACTCAGCAGTAGCATCCTGTTAGCCTGAGGAAGTTAGTCTGCTGCTGCGTAGCATCTAGCTGGATAGATACAAAACACTATTACCATGGCACAGCTGAATTAGCTCATGTACACCTCCAAACCCCTCATTTGCTGAGACCTACAAAACTGAGTCCTTTTTCCCCATATTATTCAATACCTATAAGAATTGTTGCTCAGATACTATAGTCATAGTAGAGCCAAAGCGCAGATGCCAGGGCCAGGCGAGTCAGTCAGTGCCATGGAGTCTAGGTATTTCCTTAATGCAATTTGTTCATGTTAAACTGTACATCAGCATTTGAACAGAGGTGGTCCCAAACAGTAAACCCCCTTTTCAGGAATCTCAGTCCATAATCCAGTGCCCAGTTCCTAAAAAGCAATTTCGTAACAAGCATGGGATCTAATTAGAGAGATTAAAGCAGAGCGCATACAAAATTCTCTTGCTGTTTGTCACAACACTGCCCACAAAAAAACTTTACCACAAAAGAAACTAACAACGATAGAATTTCTTCAGAAAAGTACAATACTCACATGCTAAAAAAAAAGAACTTGTGAGACTCTGTGTAACAGGGACATCTATGACTTGTGCCATAAGAAGTATTTAGAAAAAGCTGTTGGGAGAGCTAGTGAGCCAACACAGACTGAAGTGCCAGAATGCAGACAACTTGCAGCTCCACATGTCCTTTATGCCAAATGTAAACAGCACCACCTACCAGCTTTCCCGAACCTAGCTGAAATCAGCAAATGATAAAACTAAACTCAGGCAAGACTCAGGTGAAGCTGGTAGGAAAAGAAAAAGCACTTGGAAGAACTTGCCTCATCGATAACATCTCTCACTGTTATGGGCATTTCCCCTCAGACAGTTATATCAGGCCACAGCCTTGGGATATTTTTGGACTCCTCGCTACTTTTGAATGCTCAAATAGCCTGGATGCAATTCCATCTGTATTCCATCCTACTGAACATAAATCTGGCCAAGGGGATCCACACATTTGTGATTTCCAGCTTTGATTATTACAACGTATGGTGCTTAGAATAAATCACACATACTTTGTTTAGCAGTAAAAGCTGCTGTGAACACATAATCCCAGTGCTTTGTCTGCACTGGCTCCCCAATGAAAATAGACTCCAGTTCAAGGTCTCCATCCTGATGGCCAGTACTCCCCTGTGCTTGTCCCTAGCTATCCAAGAAATCAACTCTATCTCCATGACCATGACCATGTAAAATTCACCTACATTCCCCTGAAACAATGAAACTTATAAACCAACAGGGAGAGGCTTGTGACTGTGGGAGACAGAACCTTCGTAGGATCTGGGCGTAGATTATGGCTCAGTCTGACAAAAGATACTGAATACCAAACTCACTACTTCCAGAACTAAATGCAAAACACTTTTCTTTGCTTTAGCCTCCTTCAGTTTAACAAAGACAGCATGCACACAAAATTACATTAATGGAGTTATTTCTCTTATTGTCTGACATGAAAGAGAGAGATAACTAGTTATCGTAATAGCTATTTCATACACCTAGGAGATGCTCAGATATTAAGATGATAGGGTCATGTAAGTACCTAGATTGATCAGATAGATATGCAAAGGTACAATATACAAAAGCCAAGTTATAACACATTTATGTGCTATGTAAAAACTTTCCTGAGCTTTCTGATAAACATTATTGGTATCCCAGACTTTGTCTTGATGAGACCATAACTTAATGAGAGCATGATAGACTAACACACCTCGATCAACCCGTTCACATTTAAATGATTTCATGACTGACTCACTTGAACTCAGATTTCTAACTTTGACATTATTACATTAGTAACTATTAAAAGGTCCTGATTCATTAACAATTAACACATACTTTCTGGGGGATAACCCAGATTTCCCCCCCTGAAATTGAATGAGAAATAACTGTGGTAACTGTGTGATATCTTTTGGTAAGTGATGGCTTTCTAATAGCAACCACAGTACAATCACACATAGACAGATATCCAGTAACCCCTGTTTAAGTTTTAAAATATATTGAAAAAATTCAGACAACCAGCTAAAGATATTGTCATATTTTATAAAGCTCTGAATGGTGCTAAATAGCTAAGTTACCACACACAGTGAAATGAAAGGAAAAATAAAATGCCAAATTTCAGGGTACTCTAAAATGATTCTTGCGCAGACACTCTTAAAAAATGTACACATGACTACTTCTATCATGTAGAGATTCTCAATAGAAAATGACTACATGTACATCTACACTCCAGTAATCACCAGCAAAATGATGTCTAACATTCCCAGCATTTGCTGGAGAGGGTATGGGCAAATAGGTCACTGCACATGCATGTAGGAAACTGCAGAAAGATCCAAACATTTTGGTCACTGATATAAAAAATTGTACAGAAAATGGTCAACATACTTGTATAAAAATCCAACCTATTATGTTCTGAGAGAACTTTCCCCAAGCTCTATAAAACAAGAAGGGATTTTAACAAAAGCAACAAGGAAATACTTTACCATGCTTTGCCTCACAAGAAAAACCATACCCTCACACTCTGTCTAAGCAACACATGAGGGCTATAACAAATAACTTCAGATTAGACACTCACAAAATCAATTTAAGGGACTTTGGGTTTTAGTCAATGAGCTACTTGTAACATGCAAAAAACAAAGACAAACGATGTCTTTGACCTAAAATCAAATTGTACTGTACCTAAGGAGATGTCAATCTTCCATCCCATGCCCTGTTTACCCAGGCTCACAAACATGGTGTCATATATCATTTATTTCCCTTCATACTTCCAGGCTGTTGCTAAAGCTTGCTGTTTCCCTCTCTACTGCCAAAAATCCATGCTTTTATCTTCTTTGCTACTGCTAAAATACTGGTCCATGTCCTCTGCAAAGTGGCTCCACAGAACTTGATCATGCAATTCTGTGCCTTGCATTTCATACTGACTTAGTTTGCAATTTAAAACATTATTTTTCTAAATGACAGTACTGAAAACTCACCCTGGCACCTGAAAGTCAAGTTGATTCCTTTTTGGCTCATGCATCATCAATAGTAGGAAAGATTCTGCAACTGGAACTTTAATTAATGACTCTGTTAATGATGTGCAAACCAGGGAAGAATTCAGTTGGCTCACAGAGCTGATAGGACTAAAAAGGAGCAGACTTTTTCTTGTAAAATCAATGTAAACTTATCAAAGGAAGAAGTTATTATTTGCTACTAAAGCAAGCAACTATACCCATAGGTAGCAAATCATGATATCACAGAATATTTGCCTGTTGGGAAACAGAACAGAAGACTGATGGAATGTAAATGGATAAGAAGATACACCATTTTAACAAATCATACAATTTCAAATTTATGTTTTTATCTGTGCATATATCACAAGCATCTACACACTATTATATCCTTGCTCTGCCCAAGTTTTTAAAACTTCAGCTTTTAAGAGGAACATACAGTAACAGAATAAATCAATAATGTGCTAAAGGTTCTTATATAGTATTTACATACAGCATGCTGTCAAAAGGGTACAGTAGAGTCCAAATTAAAATGTAAATATTTCAAGCTGCTACTTATAAAACTGAATAGGGAGAAAGACAGGTTGGTGAAGAAGCATTTCCTTATGCTTGTTTTAAAGTTGTGCCTAATAATTTAATTGGGTGACCCCTTGTTCTTGTGTTATGTGAAGGAGTTTGACTTACCAGAGTTTATTCTCTTTATTTTCCTCGCTAAGATTTGACTTCCAATTTCTAAAATATATCGTTTTGCCTCTGTCTCTTTTACTCTGTTTAGTCATGGTGGCATTTTTTTGGGTCATTTTAATGATTTTTTTTTAAATGTGGGGTATACATTTAGTTTGAACCTCTTTTATGGGGTTTTTTAAAAGTTTCCATGCAATTTGCAGGCATTTCACTTTTGTGACTGTTCCTTTTAATTTCTGTTTAACTAGCTTCCTCATTTTTGTATAGTTCCCCCTTTTTGAAGTTTAATGCTACTGTTGTGCATTTCTTTGGTATTTCCCCCCTACAAGGATGTTACATTTAATTACATTATGTTTGTTATTACCAAACGGGTTCAGCTATATTCATCTCTTGGATGAGATTCTGTGCGCCATTTAGGACTAAATCAAGAATTGCCTCTCCCTTTGTGGGTTCCAGGACAAGCTGCTCCAAATCATTAATGGTATCTAGAAATGTTATCTCTGTATCTTGTCCTGAGGTGACGTACCCAGTTGATATGAGGATAGCTGAAATCACCTATTATTATGGAGTTTTCTGTTTTTGTAACCTCAGTCTATAATCTTCCTGAGCATTTCACAATCAACATCCTGGTCAGGTGGTCAGTAGTATATTCCCATTACTATAATCTTATTATTCAAGAATGGAATTTCTATCCATAGGGAGTCTATGGTATATAGTTTGATTCATTTTAGATTTTTACTATATTTGACTCAATGCTTTCCTTCACATATAAAACCACTCCCCCACCTGCTTGACCTACTCTGTCATTCCTATATATTTTGTACCATGGTATTTGAGTGTCTCATTGATTACATCATTCCCCCAAGTTTCTATCGTGTCTATTATATCAATATCCTCATTTAATACTAGACACTCAAGTTTCCCTATCTTAATATTTAGATTTCTAGTATTTATATACAAGTACTTATATAATTTGTCAATATTTAATTGTCTGCCTTCATGTGATGTAATGGAATGGGACTCTTTTTTGTCTGACTGTTTCTCCTAATTTCCTACCTAAGTTTTATCAACGTCTATCCTGTCCTCTTTACTAGGATATAGTGAATCTCTTTTAAAAGCTCCTCCCCTAAAGGATGTCTCTGTCTGAACCATGTGCGTCTTCATCCCTGTCACCTTTCCCGCAGTCCTTAGTTTAAATGTTTAATTTAACCAGCAATCTGGTTCCCTTTTGGTTTAGGTAGAACCCATCCTTCCTGTATAGGCTCCTCCTGTCCCAAAAGGTCCCCCAGTTTCTAATAATCTTAAATCCCTCTTCCAAGCACCATCATTTAATCTATGCATTGAGATCTTGTAGCTCTGCCTATTTACCTGGCCCTCTGTGTAGTACTGGAAGCATTTCAGAGTATTCTATCATGGAGGTCCTGGATTTTAATCTTTTATCTAGTAGCCTACATTTGGCCTCCAGGACCTCTCTCCTATCTTTCCCTATGTCACTAGTACTTACAGGTACCAGGACCACTGGCTCCTCCCTACCACTTCACATAAATCTAGCTGGATACATCAAGATATTTGCAACTTTTATACCTGTCAGGGAATTCACCATGCTGTTCTCTCATTCATCAAAAACCCAACTATCTATATTTCTAATAATTGAATCTCCCATTACTATTACTTGTCTCTTCCTAATAACTGAGATATCCTCAATGTAAGAGAATACCAGGACATCATCTGGAAGGAGGCTCCCAACTATTTGATTGTTTCTCTTTACTCCAGCTTAATGTTCTCTTTCCTCAACACTTTCCTCCTCCTTAACAGCACAGAGGTGGTCAGACTAGGGAGTGGAACCGCTTTACTTTGTCCTGGAAAGTCTTGTCTATGCACCTCTGTCGCTCTTAGCTCCACCAGTTCAGCCAGTCTGGTGTCAAGAGCCTGTACTCAGTCTTTGGGGGCCATGAATTGCTTGCACTGAATGCACACATATGGCACTTGCCCACAAGGCAGGCAATCATGCATGCTACACTGAGTGCAATAAACTAGATAGCCTTCACTCTGCTGCCGGACTACATCTTCCTAAATCCCTGTTGAGATCCAAGCATTTAGATTTTTATAATGAATTGTTGTTATAGCAACACAGAAATTATGATGAGATTCAATAAAATTGAGAGGAAAAGTGCCCATAGTTAAGCATGTGTGTTGGTCATTGCGGACAGAACAAGAGATTTTAGGTGGCACAATGCATGTATACATCTAAAAATGTGAACATAAAGATCAGACTGATGTCACAAACACTGCTGTCCCTACTAGATTATCAGGACAGAGGACAGTGATCAGAAAGTGGGGAAGGAGCAAAAAGAAAACCTGAACTGATTTTTTTAAAAGCACCTACTCTTTAGAAAAATATAAAAAGGACTCCGACCTGAAAAGAAATGCTATAGGGAGGAATAGGGCGATGGGTGGGCATCAGTGTAGAATTGCTCTCCATCAACTAATAAAAAAAATTACAAGTATATTCCTAGGTTGGTGTTTGTGTGAATTTGCCAGTTTTGGCTGTGACATTTTATATGCTTTCCTTGGAAACTACAAACAATAGGTGGGTACTCTAATAATAATAGTACACAATGACAGACATTATTAAAGACAGAATAGAAACATTGCATTGAACACATAAGAAGAAAAGAACAGAAAATCTTTCAGTTTTCTGATTATGATTCCAGTTATGGAAGTGCAGATGGAGAAGTCACAATGAAAGGGTTGTTTATTTTAACACTTCTATCGTTTTTATCCACAGATGTGAGACACACTCTAAAGTCCAAGTGTTGGCTGAAATTTATTTGGCTTTCACACATCATGTAGGGATGGGTTTTTTTTTTAATAATATGGCTATTGGAATTTTAGTATTCTGTACCATTCATTTGTCTTCCGGATGACATGTGGTCTTAAGTGAAGCATGATGAATCAGGCTTGCTGATCCTCCTCGTATCATGTATTCCCCTTCACTGGTTCTCCCACTTCCCCAGAGGTTAGCATGGGTCATAATGATACTCCTCAGTAGCCAATAATGTACAACAGTAGTGATCAAATTATCTTTAAAGTAATAACATCCAATTCACATTTAACTCATCAGATCTCTGGGCAGATGTTGACATTTGAAGCACAAAGACAAATAGTTTTCAGGGAGATCTGCTTATCACCAACGCCCTCCTCAATTGCCACATCTTGGCACTGGTAAATGTTGAATGCTCATGCACTTATGCGTTTAAAACTGGTGATAATTACATGACACTAAGGGCTTGGCTACTGGAGAATGAATCTCTTTGCATATGTCACTTTTGTGCTCTGATACCCTTCGCTCCGATACCCTTTACTGCCTTCCTAAAGTAACATAAGCCACAAAGGTATTTCCATCAAGCTGTCTGGAATGGCTCATGACTGTGAGTGCCAACCTCAGGGCAGACTGTTGAGAAGCAGGGCACAGACCCCAAATTGGTTGTGCTTCTATACTTAGATTTCATCAACCGAGTATCAAGTGTGAACTCCTCAAGCACTATACCAGCTTTAACATGGAGTCACAGACAGTCCCGTTAGGTACTCCGGTCCATCTTGACACTCAGACAAGCCTGCCTTTGTGATTAGATGGCCCCTTGCACCAAAAATCAAAATAATAGTCAGGTTACCCCCAGTTCAAAGGACGAGTCATTCACCCTAAAATAATTGTACCTCAGATCTCACACCAAAGATAATGCATGTAGCCAATCCTATAATAAACTAACTAAAGATTTATTAATTAGTAAGAAGAAATAAGAGTTTTTTTACAAGGTTAAAGCAGGTAAACATATGCACACAAATGAGTTACAGTTTTAGGTTTCAAAAAGGAATAGAAGCTACTGTAATGTGCAAGCTCTATATGTCCTTTAAAGTTAACTCAAGCTAAACAGCTGGGGATCCCTTGCTTATGCTTAGATGTCTTGCCCTCTCCCTGAACTCCAAGCAGCATAGGGACACAGTTCCTTCTGGTCAGGGATTTTTATTCCCATCACCCAGAATTCAAACTGATGGAACAAGTGTTTGCACCCATCTCCTCTTCATGGAAGTGTGTGTTTGGGGGGGAGAAGGCAATCAGCAAAGTTTGTTCTTTGCTGTTTCACAGTGGCTCACTTGGTTTCAGTGGGCCTTCTTGTGTGCAGGACCAACACTTTACATTAATTAATGCTTCTTTCCTGTTTGATGAGTTACACAGTTGCAGAGGTTTACAATGCAAACACTCAATATAACTTTATACCATGAGATACAGATGTTACAAGAGAGATCAATGTATTCAGCATCCTACAAGCACTTAATCAAGTCTAAACTGTAACCCCTTTTTATAACTTCCAATATTTTTTTTAACAATACTATACAATACACAGGTGTGTCAGTTGGGTTTCCAGGTATGCATTTCTCAGTGTTCAGTGAGGCCTAGGGGTCTTGGCATGAGCTGGTACTTGGTCTGCCAGCGTCACAATTTCAACACACAAATCATAATCCATTGTAGATCTGATCCTCTATTTATGTTGTATTTTTAGCCTGGATCCTGCGGATTGTTAAAAAGTATCTGATCTCACACTGTTGCTACAATTTTGTTATGGCAAGGTAAGAGAAGGGACTGTGCCTTCAGAAGAACTGTTTCTTTTTCTTGTGGTAAGAATTTCTCTAAGGTTTCTTCTCTTTTCGTACAGAAAAATAGGGAGTTTTGTGAATATCAGCCAAATCAGCACATCCCGATGATTTTTATATTTGTTTATTTTGCACGTTGAATGTCATCACACAGGTGATTGGTGTGACAGTTTCTTTTGAAGCTTTTTGCCAGCAAAGTGCCTCTAATCTCAGCCTTGACCATTGCTTGAAATAAATATCCTTCCTATGTCCACCTTACAAAAACAAAATAAAAAAACTCAGAATACCCCAATGTGTGTTAGGCAATTCAATCCCCGTTCAAGCAAACTGTTGGGTGTGAGGCATAGGGAATAGGCTGGAATAGCAGATGAAGACAGCTGGTGCAACCCTATGGCTTTGTACCTGTCTCAAACATGATTTCGCAGGTTTTGTGAAAGGATGGGTGAATGTCACCAACAGAAATGAAAAGCGAGCTACCCAGATGCACACAGTTTTGAGAAGTTACTCATGTGAACTACCACAGCTGCTGTCAAGCCCTAGAACAAATGTGAACTAAGAGAAGCTTAGCCTAAAGGCACTTTAACAGAGACCGCTTTACTTAAAACCTGAAATGTCTGTAGAAAGTACTAATAAAAAAGACAACTAGTGTCAATATTCTTCAAAAAGTGGATTCAGCAGTTACGTGGGGTGGGAGGAAAGGAATGAAGTTGAAAAGGTGAAATTGGCAGAGCTAGTTCTGCTCCTTTAGTTCGAATTTTTTTTCATGAGCTTGCACTTTCTGTTAACATAAAATAATGTTTGGTCTCTGATTTGTTCATAAGCATTTCGTTGTTATGTATTCAAAATTCTACGTGAGAGCTACTGTTTGCTGATTAATTTTGACTGGACACATAGTTCATCTCTAGCATAATATCTGCTCCTGACTGGATGAGCATATCTCTTAGAATCAAGTTTCTGCTGCAAATACTCAGAATTTATTTTCATTACTATTCTCTACTATTCACTTAAAATTCATGGGAACATTCCAGACAGTCAATTCATACTCATTCAAATATGTGTGGGCAAACACAGCAGAAACAAATTCAATTTTTTATTTGAGTTAATACTGGGTTTGTCAACATTTTTGAAGTTGTCAACTAGCTGTAACTGCATGCACCAAAGAAAAAAAAGAGGACCACCAAAAACTACATAATATAAAGGGAAAAATCCCAGGGTTTCAACTCTGGTAGCATTTGCAGCATCCTCTAAATATATTCCAGTCATTTAAATATGTTAGCAGATTAATGCTGCCTTACAAAATAAAACTGGCAATGTCCACTGAAATTCTATGGAAAGTTTACTGACGAAATTCTCTCTTCATTCACATCCATGCAACACTACAGACTTCAGCAAAGCTGCACAGGTAGAACTTGGGGGAGAATTTAGCTCCCATATTGATTTAACTGATAAGCACTAAACTATAACTCACCAATGCAATTTAACAATACTAAACTGTCTCATACTGACATATCTGTAACCAGATTAACTATGAGGAATATATTAATATATCCATTAGGAAAACATCCACATTGTTAGATTCTGACATATGCAGCATAGTTTGAGACGTGAGAATTTGATGGCAAAGCAAGAAGTTACAATTAGAACACTAAAATTCTTGATACTTGAGAGTAGAACACCAGAACCACCTAGTGGAATTTTCATTTACTACAGTGATTTTTAATGCCATTCTGTAAACAGTAATTGCAAATATAAGTTTCCTTAAGGAGAAGTTAAATGTTAGTATGTGATATCACCCATTGAATCATAAGAATTTGGGATGAAAAAGACATTTCTGACAATGAGGTGCCCAAAGCTAAATGAAATATTCCAGGTGTAGTGACATTAGAGACTATTAACTCCTAGTTCTGTGATACTTTTTTCATAAGTGAGGAAACTACTTTGGTCTCCCTTTTGGTGCCCTATCGCATGTCTAGCAAGGTATCCACTGTCACTCCTAAGTCTCTGTCAACATTATTGCTTTTTAGACAGCTCTTCCCTGTGCTGTCAATGTCATTTACACATTCAAATGACATCCAGTTTGAATATCATTTTATTATTTTCCTCCACTTAGGTTTCTTTGCACTATTTCTCTGTCCTCACTTGTGTTTGCAACTCCTCCAAACATAATAAGAACTGTAAATTTCATTAGCATGGTGTTTACTCTCTTGTTCACAGCATTAGGACACAAGATAGATTATTACAGATCTTAAATAAAGAGAGTTGACACAAAGTGTTCTAGGCCACATTTAAAAAACCTGTTTGTCCGTACCTAACTTTAGGCAACATTTTTGCACACTATCATTCACGCATCAACAATTTATACACATCCACTGTGCACTGTATGAATACTATGGTCACCAGTGATATTATGCAAAAACTGTGTGTGCATTTGCACAAATTGTGCACAAAAATTAAGCCTGACTTAAGATACATTTTGACAATTTGGCTCTTTTAGCCATTATTTTTTCAGCAGCTAATCAATATATTCAGGCTTGCCTCACAACCTTAACTAAACCTCGGGGTACAGCCTAAAGTTGATGAGTTTTACATGTGTACCTGCTGATTTTCTGTAAATAGGACCACAGAATTAAACTGGAATCCTTAAGAGCCTGTGACAGAAATCTCACTACTGGAGTTTTGTAAACAACAGCTATTGCAGTTTGCTGGCAATTAAAAAAAATCCTTTCGGGTCAATCACATCAAAATTTAGTGACAAGGAAAAAAAAAATGTTTTGGGTCAAATTAAAAATTTGGTTCGATCTGAAACAAAATGTTTCATTTCAATTGAGAAATTTTTTATGTGTTTGAGTTCTTAAACATAAAATTGAAGGAAATATCCAAACAAAAAGTAATTTCAAACAGAAAAATCAAAACATTTCATTTTAAAAAAAGTTGAAACGTTTCAACATTTGGGGATTTTTTATGTGAACAATTTGGCAAAACAGACATGCATTTGCAAAATGTTTTAGTGCTGCCAAAAAAGTTTTGGCCAAAAAAGTTTGCCCAGCTCTGCTCACTATATGGATCGGCCTGTAAGACAGGTTTGATGTCTGCAAAGCTGAAGCATATAGTCAACTGAATCTAAGCTGACACATCTGGGTCTAAATTTTCAGTGACTGTTTGAGTATAAGGTGCTTTATTCTTGTTGCCAAGCACAGAATGGACTCTGATCACTCTGCAATTAAATTCACAGGGAACATTATCCTTCTTTGAACTGATTGTATGAAGTGTGTATGAAGTGTAGGTTCAGGCGTCAAGCAAAATTCAAAAGGCCTGGTTTTCAGAGCCACTGAGCACCTACAACTTCAGCTGAGGTCAGTGTGAGTTGTAGGTGGTCAGAACCTCAGAAAGGCAGGCCCCAAATGACCTTGAATGTGAATTTTGCCCAAGTAAGTAATGCAGATTTGACAGAAAATGTCTGGGATTCAAGACAAGGATAACACAACAGCTCATCTGAAAGTCTGTTCTATACTGGATTATTCTACACTTTTCTCTCCCAAAAGATAACATACAATACAAAATAAGACTAACAATCAATTAATGACTGTGCTATACACTGCCAGTTCATCATTGTCATCACTAAAAGGATAAGGTGCAAAAAGCAAACAGTATTGGCTGCTATATTTTGTAGTACATGTGCCATGAAAATGAACGCCATATAGCATGGCAGGGCTAAAAACCAGGTATATGACAATCATTTCCACTTCCCTAACAGATGTGCTATATTCTGCAGTATGTTACAACCATAACATTTCCAGCCTCTCACATTTTGGAAAAATAATTTCTATTCTGTTTTCTCTTCCATGCAACCATAGTCAGTCCTACTGTAAGCTGATGCAACTCCATTTATTTCATAAGGCACAGCTATGCCAGGGCTGAATTTGACCCACAGTGTTCACAACCAGCTTAAAGAAAACACTAATAATTTGCTTATTCCAAATGTCTGAAATTTCAAGAGGTGATCTTCCTATATAAGATATATTTTCAAGTTAATTCATGCTGAATTGTTAATGCTTAGCTTTTGAAACTTCTGGGAGATAGTTTCAGGAAGAGGGTTGAAATTTCCTTTCACAAGCATGACACCTTTGGGAGAAAGGTCTTCTCTCTCTCAAGCCTTTTAAAAAAAAAATAGAAATAAAATCATCTGGGAAGTGTCCCATATTCTTCATGATGTGCTTGAATGCTAATATTTGCATTGAGACTTTTACATTAACAGATGTGTCTGTGAAAAACATGCAGCCTTCCATCTGTCTAGTGGCTCTGCATTACTACACTTCAGTTATTTCACCTAATGATTGGAATATATTTTAAACTGAATTGGCCTTCTTAGTCTAGTGCCAAGATGGATGACTATCTTAATGGTGCATTTTGCCAAATCCTGCCCCCTTTGAGCATTTGTTGGAAAAGGCATGGATTTGGCATAAAACAACCTATGGAGTGTGGAAGAATTCTGGGAATGTCCAGTTAAATGTTTCAGTCTCTAAAATACTTGAATTAAACATCTTAGCTGTGTATATACTTGAAAAATGTGAACTTCCTAGTTCTGACTAGGTCAGAAACAGCATGAGAATGGCATTGCTCCTGATTTTTCAGTATTACTGTTTTCAATACTGTTTAAAAGCAGGAAACTGAGACATATCCAACTTCAGAAGGCAGGGGAGGGAGGAAGTAAGCAAGATAACCATAACACAAGAAGCAGTTCAGAAAGCTATACTTTAAATTATATCACCTTGTTTAGTAATAGTGTAATGCTCCCTTTTAATTTTATTGAATTTGTATATAACTTTTACATCACATCTATATTCTTCAGACTGCCTTTCTGTAATAATTAGTTCATACATTTTAAACCTCCTTGAGAGTCTCATAACAAGTAATATATTGGACATCCATCCTGGGTTATTAAAATACTGGCGGAGCCATATAAGTAGATAAATTAGATGGCTAGAAAGGGACATACACACACACACTAACATGAATACATACACACAAGCCAAACTGACAGCTATCTTAGATGGGCACAGCTTCAGTGAAGTCATTGATCCATACAAAAAAAAAATCCCTTCCTATAATGTTTACCAACATTTATTGTTTATGAGCCACAATGCGTTGCTTTTAGAATTATGTCATCAGCACAGGATTAAGAATTCAAGTGGGAAACTAGCAGTTAGGAGCAGATGAACTCTGAAGCAACAAAAGCCTGTTTTCATGAAAAACATCCCTGGAGATTTTTTTTTTAAAAGGTGTGTGTGTGGGGAGAAACCAAAATGGCATATAAACAGGATTGTTTCTGAATAGTGTTTTTCAAAGGTTTTTGAGGAGCCAGTTATCCTTCCAAATAGATAAACTATGCTAAATTATAGTTATCAGATTAGTCATGTACAGGGGACTGACCAGGTACCATTTGTAATACTTGTCTATTCCATGCAGTACAGTGTGAGAGAATGATTTTTTACTTAATCTGCAACAGCATTCTCACCCAGAGGCATTTCCTCCATCTAATAATCATTCACCCAAACACACTTATTGGCTGCTAAACGGGGGTGGAAGTGGAAAAGGGAGGGTGGTTATATATTCCCCCCACACACACTTTTCTTTTCTTTTAACGAACCAGTAGAATCTTACAAGGATTTTTTTTAATGTGAGATTTCAGATGTTGAGATTGATGTAGATGGTGATTTTGATGACAGATTACCTATAATGTCAATAAACACAAGTTTCTGCATATCCTTAGTCATTTATCCTCACGTTGATCTCCTGTTTCTGGAAATATTATATTTCCTGGCCTTGACATATATTTATTGTCTTGTAGGTTGTGACATGGAAGACTCAAAACAAATAAACGAGAACCAAATCCAAATAAAAGTGTTCATTTCCTTATTGCTCAAATGCAGGTGGAAACTGGTTTGTCGTAACAGGTTAAAATCATTCTATTGTGTGTGTGCCCCGAGTCCATGATGAGAAAGGAACAAGTAACCAATTTATATGTGATAAATGAAGAAATCTACTGAAGGCTGTTAATTGTGTTTCAAGGTTTTGTAACCAATTATTTTTGTAGCTGTTTTTTGCTATTTTGTAGTAGATAAGGGGAAGTTCTTAGTTTTGAGATAAGTAAGTATGAGTTATGAGCCAGATGGGGGAGAAAACTCAAAGGCAGCAAAGAACTCCGACTTGACCAAAAAATGAGCGATTAAATTTGAAATAAGAGGGACTTGTGAACCCAGCAGTTCCAGGCCCATATTTGGAAGTTTGCAGTCGCTGCAACTTTTAGTTGGCAAGTTACACCTGGTCAAGGATAAACTCCTGGCCTAGGAATTCCTCAAGGAGTGACCGACAAAGTGACGTAGAAAATGCCCATAATTGGTTTTACGGGCGTATAGGCTGGAGTGGAGATAAAAGGGTTGTCAGACAAAGCAAAAATTAGAGAGCCTTGTCGTGGGGACCACCAAGCCTCCCCAAGGGGTACACCAGAATCGTGCCTGCAAGAGGGTCTGATCAGCCATCCTGCCTCTCTCCAGCCCATTGTAATTGGGCTGATAACCCATTGGGACTTGTCCTGCGGATGATAACGTGGGTGTGAATATGATAGAGGTTCCACCTGGATAAAAAATAGAGCTCTAAATAAAAAGACCAGGTCATAAAATATTTGTTGTTTTGCTGCAGCTGAGTTCATCTCTGTATGTGGTGAGTAGTAAATGTGAATGTAAAATTAGCAATAATTCTACTTGTATTCCAGGAGTGATTGTGATTGTAATTGTTGGAATATTTGTTTTTTGTATTTGTTTTGTAATTGTTAGTTGGTTTTTTTAGTTTTATATGTGTTTTGAAGGTTTGTAATAGAATAAGGGAACAAGATTTTTGGTAAAACAAATTGCTTAAGTTTTAAGTTGTTGTATTAGTAAGTTTTGTATCTAACATTTAATCATTATAATCAATTTTTTGTTGTTTGTAATTATATAAAAAAATGAATCAGTAAAAGAAAGATTCAATTTAAGTAGTTGTAGCAAGTTAATAAATAAAGGCTATTAAATGGTTAAGAATCTGAGTAAGCCTGCCTAGGTATTCTGCCTGTCCCTAGAGGAGGACAACAAAGGCGTGACAAGATTATGATGAACAACAGATGGCTCAGGCAGTGATGCTACAAGGAGGGCTTTGGGATGTATGGCCACTGGGAAGCACTCACGGACAGAGGACTGTTCACCTGGGATGAACTTCACCTGAGTAGGGAGGGAAATAGACTTCTAGGATGGGGGTTAGCACAGCTGATTAAGAGAGCTTTAAACTAGAAATTTGGGGGAGATGCCCAGGTAATAGCCACACCTGATTTTAACATTGAGAGGGAGGAAAATGAAGTAAGAAAGGATACAGCAGTGGGTAGGAGAATGGACATTAAGAGGAAGAGCAGTGTAGCCACAAGTCTAATAGGAGATACTGGCAGTAGAATAACTGTGCGAAATCGGGTAAGGAATGTGAGCGAAGCCAAACAGCAAAAATTAAGATGTTTGTACACCAATGCGAGGAGCCTGGGCAACAAAATGGAGGAACTAGAGCTACTGGTGCAGGAGTGAAACCAGATATTGTAAGGATAACAGAAACATGGTAGAATAGTAGTCATGACTGGAGTACCGGTATTGAAGGGTATGTGCTGTTTAGGAAAGACAGAAATAAAGGTGGTGGAGTAGCATTGTAGGACAATGAGGAGGTAGACTGTAAAGAAATTAGAAGTGATGGAATGGATAAGATGGAATCTGTCTGTCTGAAAATCACATTGAGGAAGGAAGCTACTAGAGCTTCCCCTGGGATAGTGGTTGGGTGTGCTACAGACCACTGGAATCTGATTTGGCTATGGATTGAGACCTCTTTAATGTTTTTAATGAAGTAAATACTACTGGGAATTGTGTAATTATGGGAGACTTTAACTTTCCAGATATAGACTGGAAGACATGTGCTAGTAGTAATAATAGGGCCCAGATTTTCCTGGATGTGATAGCTGACAGATTCCTTCACCAAATAGTTGCTGAACCAACAAGATGGGATGCCATTTTAGATTTGGTATTGGTAAGTAGTGAAGACCTCATAGAAGAATTGATTGTAGGGGACAACCTTGGTTCGAGCAACCATGAGCTAATTCAGTTTAAACTAAATGGAACGATAAACAAAAATAGATCTGTGACTACAGTCTTTGATTTAAAAAGGGCTAACTTTAAAAAATTAAGGGAATTAGTTAGGGAAGTGAACTGGACTGAAGAACTCAGGGATCTAAAGGTGGAGGAGGGTTGGAATTACTTCATGTCAAAGTTGCAGAAACTATCTGAAGCCTGCATCCCAAGGAAGGGGAAAAAATTCATAGGCAAGAATGGTAGACCAAGCTGGATGAGCAAGCATCTCAGACAGGTTATTAGGAGAAAGCAGAAAGCCTTCAAGGAGTGGAAGATGGCAGGGATCATTAAGGAAAGCTACCTCTTAGAGGTCAGAACATGTAGGGATAAAGTGAGAAATGCCAAAAGCCAAGTAGAGTTGGACCTTGAAAAGGGAATTAAAACCAATAGTAAAAGTTTCTTTAGCCATATAAATAGGAAGAAAACAAAGAAGAAGTGGGACCACTAAGCACTGAGTTTGGGGTGGAGGTTAAGGATAATCTAGGCATGGCCCAATATCTAAACAAATACTTTGCCTCAGTTTTTAATGAGGCTAATGAAGAGTTTAGGGATAATGGCTAATGGGAATGAGGATATGGAAGTAGAAATTACTACATCCGAGGTAGAAGCCAAACTTGAACAGCTTAATGGGACTAAATCGGGGGGCCTGGATAACCTCCATCCAAGAATATTAAAGGAATTGGTACATGAAATTGCAAGCCCATTAGCAAGGATTTTTAATGAATCTGTAAACTCAGGAATTGTACCATATGACTGGAGAATTGCTAACATAGTTCCTATTTTTAAGAAAAGGAAAAATAAGTGATCCAGGTAACTACAGGCCTGTTAATTTGACCTTAGTAGTATGCAAGGTCTTGGGAAAAAAAATTAAAGAAAAAATAGTTAAAGACATTGAGGTTAACTGTAATAAGAACAAAATACAACATGGTTTTGCAAAAGGTAGATCGTGACAGACAAACCTGATCTCTTTCTTTGAGAAGATAACAGCTTTCTTAGACAAAGGGAATTCAGTGGATCTAATTTACCTAGATTTCAGTAAGGCATTTGATACAGTTCAACATGGGGAATTATAAATTAAATTGGAAAAGACAGGGATTAATATGAAAATTGAAATGTGTATAAGGAACTGGTTAAAGGGGAGACTACAATGGGTCTAACTGAAAGGTGAACTGTCAGGTTGGAGGGAGATTACTAATGGAGTTCCTCAGGGATTGGTTTTGGGATAATTTTATTTAACCTTTTTATTACCGACCTTGGTACAAAAAGTGGGAGTGAGCTAATAACGTTTGTGGATGACACAAAGTTGGGAGGTATTGCTAATACGGAGAAGGACCGGGATATCATACAAGAAGATCTGGATGACTTTGTAAACTGGAGTAATAGAAATAGGATGAAATGTAATGGTGGAAAGTGCAAGGTCATGCATTTAGAGACTAATAACAAAAAATTTGCTATAAACTGGGGATGCATCAATTGGAAGTGAGAGAGAAGGAGGAGTACTATGAGCAGGACTTTGTCCTGTTTTGAGCAGGGGGTTTAATTAGATGACCTCCTGAGGTCCCTCCCAATTCTAATCTTTTATGATTCTATGACTTGGGTGTATTGGTTGATCACAGAATGACTATGAGCTGCCAATGTGATGTGTCCATGAAGAACGCTAATTCAGTCCTAGGATACATCAGGCGAGATATTTCCAGTAGAGATAGGGAGGTGTTAGTACTGTTATACAAGGCACTGGTAAGATCTCATCTAGAATACTTTGTGCAGTTCTGGTCTCTCATGTTTAAAAAAGATTAATTCAAACTGGAACATGTGCAGGAAAGGGCTACTAGGATGATCCGAGGAATGGAAAATATGCCTTATGACAGAAGCCTCAAAGAGCTTGGCTTGTTTAGCCTAACAAAAAGAAGGCTGATGGAAGATATGATTGCTCTCTATATATATAGGCGGGATAAATATAAGGGAGGGAGGGGAATTATTTAAGTTCAGCACCAATGTGGACAACAGGAACTACTGGCTATAAACTGGCCATCAGGAAGTTTAGACTTGAAATTAAATGAAGGTTTCTAACCATTAGAGGAGTGAAGTTCTGGAACAGCGTTCAAAGGGGAGCAGTGGGGGCAAAAAACCTAGCTGGCTTCAAGACTGAGCTTGATAAGTTTATGGAGTGGATGATATGATGGGACAGTCTAATTTGGCAATTAACTGATCTTTGACTACTAGTGATAAACATGCCCAATGCCCTGTGAATTGATGTTAGATGAGGTGGGTTCTGAGTTACTACAGAGAATTCTTTCTGGATGTCTGGCTGGTGAGTCTTGCCAACATGCTCAGGGTTTAGCTGATCGCCATATTTGGGGTCAGGAAGGAATTTTCCCTCAGGGCAGATTGGTAGAGGCCGTGCGGGGTGGTGGTGGGGGGATTGCCTTCCTCTGCAGTATGGGGCACAGGTCACTTGCTGGTGGATTCTCTGTACCTTAAAGTCCTTACACCATTATTTGAGGACTTCAATAACTCAATCATAGGTTAGGGGTCTACTACAGGAGTGGTTGGGTGAGGTTCTGTGGCCTGCATTGTGCAGGAAGTCAGACTAGATGATCATAATGGTCCCTTCTGATCTTCAAGTCTATACTGAACTGTGAACAAAATTTGCCCTTTTGCTCCTTACAAAAGAGAGACAAAGACCAATACATACTTAAACTGAAATACAGTACATATTAGAACTACAACAATAGAGCAATAAACTAGGTTAACCTGTGGAAATACAGTAAACTTGCAGAACTAAACATGAAATCCTTTCTGTTTTGCCTACCATCACCCTGCTTCAATTGAGTGAGTGGGGCGTACTCCAATTAAATGGGAATATCTGTATGCAAAGTGCATAGCTGGGGAAATGCAGAGAAGGAGGCAGGTAATTGCTCCTTTGCTCCTTAACAGAGTTCCAAAGAACATTCACAAATTTTGCAATGAAAAAGCAAATTACATTAATGCACCACTCAAAATAAAAATATGCTAGCAAGCTTTGCCACCTTAAAATCCACTTCTTCAAAAGCATCCTTTCTACATTGGTCTACTCTCCAGTGAACTCTTCACACAAGCCTTACTACTTGAAATAAGGTCCTGTGTTTTGTCTTGTCTGATACAAACTCTTTGAAATGGGACATGGATCTTTTCAGTTTTCTCTAGAGTTCCATTTTGGTATTATATAAACATTGATAAACTATCAACAATAGAGTCTACAGTTTTGGGCAATATCTTGATTAGTCTTCTAAGGGCTTTCGAGAAATGCATGAAGACAGTTTCCTGCCCTAAACAGCTTGCAATTACAATCAAATAATCAAATTACAGACCAAAGGAAAATGGAGACCGGAAAGTAATCTTGCATATTATAGAACTTCACAACTAATTGCTACTACATATCTTCAGGTTTTTTGTTCGTTAAATAAACTCTAATCTATTTTTTCTCTTTTTAAATAACCCTTTTCTTTCTGTTGTATGACACACATACACTTCATGTATATTAGTCTCCTTGCCTAGTTCTATTCTTTCCTATTGTGTTATTTTAACTAACCAAATAACTCCTTCCATCACCTCCTAGGCTTGACTCTGACCTCTGCTTTATATTATGAGTCCACTGTTTATTACCTCACCCAACAGTCATCCTCTCTCCTTTCCCTCTTCCCCATGGTTTAATCCTATGAAAATCATGTCATACAATGTAGTTGAGGAATGATTTCAATGCAGATAAGTTCTGATGATGTCAGTGGGCTCCTGAAGAGTTCACTGAGACACTGGACATCACCAGGATGGTGGTGTGTGAATGCCTGTCTGTTGCAAGCCCCCAATGCTAAAATCACCACTATACCTATATTCTTCCCAGAGCCAGGAGTTCTGTAACTATGGAGCACTGCATTATCAAATACACTTCAATATGTTATAACATGCCACTATTTTAAAAACATACAACTATTATGAGGCACCTGCATTATTTTGTCTTCTGACAGTGACATGACAAGTTTTGGGGAGCTTGGTGAACACGGAGAATTACTTATTGGGGACTGATCACATTGGCACATATGACACAAATTGAACATATCTAAAACAAAACTTAATTTGAGGGTTTGCATGGTAATTTGTAACATTCACTTAATGAAGAGGCAATCATTAGCTATTAATAAAGTATTTTGTGACTCAATTATTGTCTGGTTGAGGCCAAGAGTACGCCAGGGCTAAGGTAAAAACTAAATACAACCTTAGGTGATGTAACACAAACTGTCATGATTTCAGGAACAAAACTATTTTTTCTACTGTGAAGAATGAAATTAATTTAATAAATGAAAAGGGTTTAATTGTTGATTGGTAGATGTAACTTCTGCAAGGTATGTTGCTGGGAAGAATGTGTGTGCAAAGCTTGGTAATAAGTCAGCTTCAGTTAGTTTGCTCATTTTTATTCAGGTCTGAATTTCTCCTCTTTTGCTATATTGAATCCTCCTCTTCAGAGTGAGAGCACATTAGATCTCACTACCATTTATTCTGAAGATGCAGTGGATATACGTACACAATGGGCCCAAGTCTCTTCTTACCTACACCGGTGTCAATTAGGAGTTAATCCACTGAAGGCAACTTATTTACTGTAATGCAAAACTAGTTTAAGTGGGAGGAGAGTCAGGCCTTATATGAAAATCCTCTTGTATTTTAAAAATCTTGACAAAATGACAAGCATACTTAATATTCATTTCTCCACATAATTCACATTTTGTACTTCCACTTTCCAGGGAGCCACAAATTAACAAAAACAAAATCACAAATCAAACCAGATCATATAGGTTAATGGTGTGTGTATTGGAAATCCCATTCAAGATCCACTGCACATCCCAGGGTTAACAGGATTAAGTAACAACAAAGAGAACAGGTTCCACAGTATTTAAATTCATTACACCTCTTAGCAAATTGTTCTTAGTTCAAACAAAAGAAATCACATATATCCATTCTCTAATTACTCTTTTTATAGTGTACATTTAGGAATCAGCCCAGAATTTTGCCATCCAATCTTCCTCAGGTACTGCATCAATGTTATTGTTAATATAGGTCTTCCAGATGTTGAACTCATAAGACAGGAAGCACAAACTGATTTGTGTTTAGTTATATTTATTAAAAACATTGTAGAAACATCTTGGGTTGGGGAACACGAATGTTTAATTCACTTTATTCACTTATATAGCTTTTCATAAATCTTGCTCTAATGCTGTACAGTATATGGATTCCTTTGTTGCTTATTGGAAGGACAAGTATTTTCAGTAGTTATTATGATGGCTGTATTTTGTTTCTTCAGGTGGCTTACGCATGAAGAGGGGATGATGAGGGGGGATCCTCTTTGATGATGTAGCTGGCCGATCAGCTGTGAGGCAGCTCAGCTGCGTCTACCCCTGATGTTTAGTTTTGACTCTCTGATGTTGTTTTAAATAGTAGTGTAGCATCCTGGATGTGTAACCCCTGAGGAAAGCAGGATGGCCAAACCCTTGGGCTGATTCCTGTATGTATAATAAAAATAGCAGTTAGGAGAATGGATATGTAATTAGGTTTTCTTTTTTGACTAGGAATAATTGCTATGGGAGACAGAGATATAAATACTACTTGTCTAGATTCTGATCCGTTATACTCTTGTTAATCCAGAATAACTCTACCAGCGTCAATGGATTTACAACAGTGTAAATAAGATCAGAATCTGACTACATTTTTCAGTATTTGTTCCATTTGCTAGTCTCTAAGCACCCAATCAAAGTATATATTATTATTTCTTCCTGATGCTGAACAGCCATAGATTAAACATTGTACAAGATTTTCCCAATGCTTTGGATCATATTGATGCCATTTTTTATGATAAAATGTAAAGCGCTTTCAAATTCTTTCAGCAAACTAAGAAAAGCAGATCTGAAACAGCCATAGTGCAACTCATTATCTGAGTACTGTTCTATATATCAGTAGACATGCACACACTACTACTCCCATTTTCCTAAATTCCTGTCCGAATTATACAATAAAAGGAATTTTAAGTTCATATATTACTGCTGAATAGAATAGTATTTTAGTTTCTTTATATGAGTTTGAGAACAATATTTAGAACAAAAAAATTAAAAATAAAACCCAAAACCAGGAGGCTGGAGAAACTGAGATAAAAAAAGATCAAAAGAGCTACGTATGCATAGGTTGGTTACGCCATGACTACTAAGGGGAGGGAACAATAACAGCTTCTTACAAATATTTAAACGGTGTAGATACTAGGATTAAAGATGTATTACTTGAAGTTGTAGAAGAAGGTATAACTAGAGATAATGGGACATAATTAATAAAAGAAAATGCAGATCAAATATCAAAGGATTCCCTACAGTGAGGTCTATTAGAATGTGGAATAGTTCCCTCTGGGAAGTGACAGAAGCTTCATTGCTTAGGGCTTTTAAAAGAATGGTCAAAATCTCAAAAATGTATTGATGGATACAATCCCTCACTTTCTGCAGATGCATTAGATAAGGCAATAGATCTTTTCCAGTTAAAATGAAAGCAGCTTCTCCTCCTTCCTGTCGACATTTCCAAAATTCTGCCCTCACCTATGCAAACAGTGTTGCTGTTTGTATGCAACTCCTCACTCAGGTATCACCCCCAAATCCTGTGGTAGAACAAAAACTATGGTCTCAAAAATCTGTCCTTTCCTCACTATCTCTGTGACTAAAATTGTTGCCAAACCTCTTTGTTATTTCCTCCCTTAATTACAAACTCTGGTGGGGGAGAGGCAGGGAAGGGCAACTGAAAATTCAGGATCTTATGCCCTCTTCCACAGGAGTCAGAGTCCAGCCATAGCTCTACTATTTCATAACTGGGCTCCCTCCACAGGAGCTGGAGAAGCACAAGTAGCCAGCAGGTTGGGGAACCAGGGTGATGATCTTCATTCCTTGGCAGGGGATAGAGAAGTGAGGTGAGGGTTAGGAATGTTGTGTTGCTGCCTGCCAAGGCTACTGAAAGGGAAAAGGCCTGGGCAGCAACACATAAATGAGAAGGAGGGGGATGGTGGAAGATGTGGTTTTGGTCATGTTTTAGATGGGCTGAGACTCACAACAATAAAGATCTCATCTCTCAAAACTATGAAGGAACAGACGTTCCTGAATTAAAAACATTATTTTAAAAAGGAATTAAACTATTCCTGAGAAAAGCTATTCAAAGGAAACACTATCTGAAAATTGGCAGTATCCCTATAAAAGCAAAGGGTGGTACTGCAATGTGTGGAAACATTATATAATAAACTGCATGTTTCATTGTCTTATGAACTGGGGATTCTTTACTGTGACCTCTGCCACTGACGAAATTTCTCCCAAGCAAAGATAGCAAAATTGGTTTACAACATTGTATAAATGTGCTCATAACTTTAGCTCCAGTATATTTATGTTCACTTTAGCTACCATGGACTTCAAATACGCTCTTCAAACAACCTAATCTATTTTAAATGTCTGCAGCCAAAACTATGAGAGGCAGGGCTTTTGGGGTAGCAACCTCAAATTGAAAGAAACAATTTGTTCCATCAAAATTAGCACAAACATTATCTGACTTTAAGGAACTTATAAAAAGGCTTTTGAGTGCAAAAACAAAATTTAAATCATCATGGTTTGGTGATTTTAGAGGGAGTGTCTTCTATTAAATATTTTTTTATGGTATTGAAGGATACTTTTGTGAGACTGCATGTTCACTGGGACTTGAACTAAATGAGATGTGTCTCTCAAGACACTATCTTGGTGATTAAATGTTTTAAATAATGTGAATTAAGATAGCTGAACAGGGGACACATATCTTTTGACTATATGTCCCTTTTTATTGTATTTGTGGTGTAGCTCACTGATACCAAAAGGGTTAAGAAGATAAAGTATAATTACTTTATTCATGGTTGTTCAAACATACTGTAGGCAGAACAAATAGTTGCCTACAGCAACAAAATGCTTAGTAACTATTTTATGTGTTTATTGTCTGAGAGATTGTGGGCTGTGAAGGGGGGGTGGTCAGTCATTTTCTATTTGCTTAAGGGCAGTAGGAATTCTAAGGTTGTGCTTGAGTTTATTATCCTGCTTTTGTACTTCCTAGAATGGAGATATTATGCTGAAACTTCAGAAGGAAAACATTGAGATTTAATAGAGCTGATTAGGTGATATGGCAGGTTATTTTCCTCCTGTGTGATGGAAGACTTCATTATGATATTTCCAGGAGGGCACCCTCTGCTTCAGCAAACAGAGAAAGGCTCCATAATAAAAAAAATACATCTTACATAATAAATGATTCATTTGTGCAGCATAGTGTTCCATTATAAGAAAATCCTCCTGCAAGTAAAACACAATAGATACTAAAATTGCTCAGCTTTGATTATTGGTGCTTAAAATTGCTGCCAATCAACAGTTTCAGTCCCCGACTGTAATATGTTTTAGAAAGAGTGGAGGTGTTAAGGAAAGAGAGACAGGGAAAAATTGTAATACTTTAAAACAGTCCTAATATAAAAAAAACCAAAAAACATTTTCCTATCAAGAGAGGAGTAGGAGGCATTGTTATAAGATTCACTTTGATATTACTGAAGATCTTAAATTTAAATATTTCACTGGGAAGTCGAAAACTAAATTAAAGAGATATGAAAGTTTCAGTTACAAGGTGTGCTAAATCAAACGTTATAATGGTTGTATTATTTGTAACTTTTATCATAAAGAGTGAACCATTTTTATTAAATTGACAAAGTCCAAGGAAGATTAAATATGATAAACTGATTATGTTATATTTACATACATTGTTTTATTAATTAGTTTCTGAAGAAGTACTGCACAAGATAGATGAGAAGAAATTCACTGTCTCATCAGAAAACTATTTATAACTGATGAGATTCACAGTGGAAATGTTCCTTACCTTCAGCTCTCTTCCTATATATATTATAAAACCAAACAAACTACTTTTTAGCAAAAGGAACTGCTTCCCACCCACTTTTCCTGAATCTGAGCCTTGCTGAGATCCAAGATGAAATGAGGAGATGGTGGTGCAGGGGAAAATTTGGAAAAATTGCCAGCACTTGCACAGTATCCTAATCTTCAGTTAGAAACAGCATAGGCTAAAGTTGCTGATATATTTAGAAGGTGTTTTGTATTACCATCAAGAGCAGGATGAACAGTTTGTGCATCAAGCCAGACAACAGCTGTGTGAATCACAATCCACACGAGATAATGTCAGTTACAGCCATTTGAGTGCAGGACGCTCATAAAACAAGAGTAACCTCAGCAGAGAATCCAAAGGTAGTGAAGTAACTTGTTGCCACATTTAGCACATGGCTGCAGGATATCAAAAATTGTTAACTTCCAGTAGGATATCTGGCAGAAGACAGCAATATTAAAAGCATAACAATAGCTTTTGAAAAACCAGCAACAACCATACATGTTCAAGAACTCAGCAACTGATAATGCCATTACCATTATTCAAAGTGGGAAGGAAAGGATAGCAGAAGGAAACCTTTTCCATGACCAAAGGCAAGATCCAATAGAAGAAACTGATCTATAAGACTACAGTTGCTGAGCATACATCCCTGCATAAGCCACCCCTCTCTGACCAAAAAAACAAAATAAAACTGTACAATAAAAAGACCAACCTGGACATATGGGACACATAAGTCCATATTTGTATGGGGAAACAAATTACATTATACATAATTTTCATATAATTTGCTTATTGAACACAACATATTATTGATACTATTCCAAAGAGAGCTAGTCATCTAAGAGTTGTCATTTGGATTTACAGTTGCACCAGCTTGCACCAAATTAATTTAAGATATGCAATAGAATTCTATTATTCCCAAGAACTATCTGGTGCAAATCCATATACATAGCTTAGCCTCATTAAGAAAAAAAATGACAAGATAAGTCATTCAATTCCATTCAAGTATTACAAAAATGTGGTTGCAAATGTCATGTTTTATGTGTATAAGTAACCGTTCCATAAAAAACTGCCTAACTGTAGGTATTTGGTCTTAGTATTTATACTAGCAGGTGTTTGCAAACAGACAAGCTGGGAGTATGTATGTAAACAAATTTTGAAACTTTTTTCCTTGCACATTTCTCCAAATCAATCATATATATGAACTCATTGTTTCAGATTTGGGGTTACTTACATGTATAGATACCCACCTGTAGGTATATACATCTGTGGTTATTTATATATATAACACCTCAAAGTGTAACCGAAAGGAATTTCTTAGATATGCTAAACATCTCTATACATAGATTATAACTAATAGCTGAAGGAACTGTAACTCAACCTGCCTGCTAGAAATCTTTAAAGATCCTCATGATAACTAGAAAGGCAAAAAATACTTGTTTCCTAATATAACTATCATATACATTTGCTTAGAATAATATACAGGTTCAGTCATTTCACGTTGGCTGTAAAATTTGAAGATCTAGCATAGTTGTATGCAAAGAGTCCAATATACACACTATTCTGGAACAGCTGAACAAAATGACTCATTTGTAAATTTTTGAAGTTCACAAATCACAATTTTAAAGTACTGAAAATAGTTAGGTTACGTTTTGGGCCTCTGATCGGGCCTTCCATTTATTTTGCACTTCTATAATTTAAAGAAGTGTCTTTTGAAACTTTTACTACCGAAAAATGTACAAAGCATTAATTACAGTCTGGATTATACTCTACTATTTAAAACATGAAATTGTTGAGTTAAGGACTGAAAAGTGGCACAACACACACTGTAAATAGATATTTATATGAGCTCCTTCTAGATTAAAGATACTTGGGGATGAGGGGAACAATCCTTGGTTTGAATGAGAAGGAATCTGCTGGTAGGGAGGGTCAGAAGCAGAAGTGTGTGAGCAAGAGATGGTAAATGTCACTTCCCAGTCTAACCTCTGCTGGGACACAGTCTCTGTCTGAATGCTACTATGCTGGCTCTGCCCACACATTACCAAAGGACTGGCATTCAATCAGAGATAGGAACCTTGGAATCAAATACTAACTAAAAAGAAAATGTTAATGAAAACCTTTTAAAAAATCCCTTGTGATGTATTTTGAAAGCACTTTCATATCTTCAGAAAGAAGAGGGTTGGGAGAAAAGTGGGAAAAATATACGTTCAGCTCTATGGTACCTTGTTTTGATGGGTTTAAGTATTATTTGAATGTAGTTTTGGGTGTCATGCATTCAAAGTGGCAATTTAATAATACAAAGCAAAAAATAAGTCCTAGACAATAAGGACTTTTTATGGCATTTCAGCCATAGTGTGTGACAGTGTAATACAACCTACCCAATGCCACAAAGCAGCAGCATCTGAATACATTGTGCCTACATTGTGCCTGGTGCAGAAAGGGGTCAGTTTATGGCCTCACATGCATCTCACCCCTTTTGCAGAATATAGCACTATCACTTATTCTAAATTATCCTGGTCCTTGCACACTGGGAGTGCAAGGACAAAGACTTTGGTTGTTCCCTGTGCAGGTACCTATTGAATAGGGGTGAGTGGGAATGGGTTCTTTGAGCCTTCTGCACTTTCTTTGACACTTACACTGGGCCATCCATCATCATTTACTGAAGTGTAAAATTGATACATTCCATCAAGTAAAAGTCATGTGGGACAAGTATTGTGTCTAAATATCAAAAGCATGACTTCTAGAAAAAACATCACTAACAATATTATATCATGTCCCTATCCACAGCCCTTTAGGAAAGTCCTGATCCAAATGCCAATGAAATAAGTGGGAAGATTCCTAATGACTTTAATGGGCCTTTGATCCTGTCCCAAATGTATAAAATGTTAGCAAAGAAGAGAAGGTTATTCATCCTGTGCAGTAACTGAGGTTTTTTGAGATGTATCTCCCTTTGGGGGCTCCACTGTAGGTGCAGAAGCACCCCCTTCACTTGGGATCAGAGATGTTCATCAACAGTGCCTGTTGGACTGCACATTTCCCCCCTCTTGCACTCTGCACGGGACATATTATATAACTATATATAGAGAGAGAGAGAGAGAGAGAGAGAGAGCTGTGTGGTCCAACCGCTCCCAGTTCCTTCTCTGCTGCAGAGTTTATGTTTTTGGCTCCAAAGTAGAGGGGAGATGGGCGGGTAATGAAGCATCCAGAGGGACGCACATCTTGAAGAACCTCAGTTACTGCACAGAATGAGTAACTTTTCTTTTCTGAGTGATGTCCCTATGACTGCTTCACTGTAGGTGACTATAAAGCAGTGTCCCTTGTTGGAAGGCTGGGGCTTCGGAGCGACATGTACTGCTGAGGATAGGACAGCATGCCCTAGGAGACTGTCTGTTGTGGTGGCGTGCATTATAGTATAATGCTGGGCGAAAGTGTCTGTCGATGTCCATGTGGCAGTTTTATAAATGTCATCAATGGGGACGTTATTAAGAAAGCCAAGCAAGGTAGATTACAAATGTGTCGAATGTGTTCTGATTGAGGTAGGAAGTTGTCTATCGTGGAGTTCATAAGATAAACATATGCACTGTGAGATCCACTTGTAGAGGCTTGGTTAGATAAGGCAGTGCTTCTGGATCTTTTGGTGGTGGAGAAGAATAATCATGGTGATTTCTGGAAGGGTTTAGTACTGCCCAAGTAAAAGGCTAATGCCTGCCTCACATCTACGGTGTGTAGAGCCACCTCTTGTTGGTTACTGTGAGGATTCGGGAAGATGCATGGAAGGTGTATTGGTTGATTGAGATGAAAAGATGTTGGGACCTTAGGTAAATATCTTGTGGATGTGGGCATAGTGACTTTATCTTTATAAAACAATTTGTATGGTGGATATGGCATAAGGGCTGAAATTTTGCGAACCTATTCAGCAGAAGTGATGGTGACAAGGAAGGCCATTTTCATGGATAGGTGTACGTAAGAGTAGGTTGCCATTGGTTTAAATGGAGATCTAGTGAGAGAACATAGGACTACCTTGGGGTCCCAGGCAGGGGTTGGATCTCGTATCTGGGGATAAAGATTTTGATGCCCCTCAAAAAGTGTTTTGTGAGCAGCTGTGCAAAGGCAGAATGCCCATCTATAGGGAAGTGAAAAGTAGTGATTGCCACCAAGTGTACCCTAATGGCACTAGTGGCTAATCCTAACTGTTTAAGGTGTAGCATGCAGTGAATTATAAGTGATACTAGAGGGTATGTTGCATCAACTTGGTGGGAGGTGCACCAACAGCGAAATCTAGTCCATTTGTGAACGTAAGTGTGTCTGGTCATGTCACGCCTGCTATTCAAAAGTATCTGTTTGATTGGGTACAAAAAGGTTATTTCTGATTCTTGGAGCCACAGAGAAATTGGGCTTGAGGTGGAGCATCCGTGGATTGGGATGGAGAATGCGTCCTGCATCCTGTGAAAGGTGGTGTTAGGTGGAGAGAGATCAGTCAGCATACCATCGTGTGGAGGAGGTAAGTATACCAGACCTGTCAAGGCCATGTTGGATCTATAAGTATGATATGAGCTTATTCTTCCTGTATTTTGTGAAATAGTCAGAACAGGAGGAAAAAGGGAGGAAAGGTATAAAGGAGTGGTGCATCCCATGTTATGAGGAATGTGTCTCACAGCGATCCATGTCCCAGTCCTGCTCTGGAACAAAATTGAAGGCAGCGGGTGTTCTGTGGAGTGGCAAGGAGATCTATGGTAGGGTGGTCCCATCAGCTGAATATGAGTTGAAGTGCTCGCATATCCAGTTCCCACTCATGATCGTGTGAGAACATCCTGCTCAATGTCTCTGTGGTGGTGTACTGGTGTCCAGGGAGATATGCTGCTGAAATGGAGATGTTGTTCTGCATACACCAATTCCACAGTTTGAATGCCTCTGAGCATAAAGAGTGGGATCTCACTCTGCTCTGCCTGTTGATGTAATACATGCAGGTAGACTATCCATCATCACTCTTATGGTATGAATTTTGAGAAGGGGTAGGAAATACTGGCAAACGTTGCAGACTGCTGATAGCTCTAGAAGATTGATGTGATAGGTGGATTCAGTGGACGACCATCTGCCCTGCATTGTATGCTCATGTAGTTGCACTCCCCAACTGATTAGGGAGGCATCGGTGGTTGGGATCATAATCAGTGCTGATTGTAGGAAAGGAACTCTGACAAAGACATTATTGGGCTATGTCCACCGCAGCAGTGAATCTTTGACTCGCATCGGCATGGATAAAAGTTTTTGGGGAAGATATACCATATGGGGCCATGCTCGAACACATTGCATGTGGAGTCTTGCATGCCTGACCATGAACGTGGCTGCTGCCATGTGGCCTAGCAACTGGAGACACATTTGAGCCAAGATCTGGGGGCAGACCTGTGCAGTGATACCAGATCTGTCATAGCTGAGAATCTGTGAGCTGATAGGAAGGCTCTGGCTTGTATGGCATCCAACCGTGTGCTGATGAATTTCAACCACTTTACTGGTGTTAAAGTGGACTTTTCTAGGTTGAGAAGGAGGCCTAGCTTCAAAAACAGGTCCATTGTTATGTGGATGGCTTGGAGAGCAATGTTTTCAGATGGGTCCTTGAGAAGACAGTTGTCCAAGTACGGAAAAATGATTATTCCTTGTTTCCTTAGGCAGGCAATGCCTACCATGAGGATCTTGGAGAACACCTGAGGTGCCATGGTTAGTCCAAAGGGGCAGTACTTTGTACTGGTAGTGGTCAGGGCCCATGGAGGAATTGTCTGTGGGCAGGGTGTATGGAAACATGTGTCTTGGAGGTCGAGGGCTGAGAACCACTTCCCCTGTTCCAGTGCTGGGTGATACTGGAGAGGGTAACCATCTTGAAGCATTGCTGTTTGAGTAATTTGTTTAGATTGAGAAGGTCCAGGATAGGAAGCCAGCCGCTAAACTTCTTCTGAATCAGAAAATAGTGGGAGTAGAAACCCTATTTCCTGTGTTGAGAAGGGATCTGTTCTATGGCTCCCAATTACAGAAGATATTTTATTTCTCTTCGTAGAATGGAATCATGAGATGGGTTCCTGAAGAAGGATGGGGAGAGGGGTAGAGCCACAGAATGGATAGGAAAGGGATGGAGTATCCTTCCCTGATTATCTCTATGACCTGTTTGTCCAAGGTGATGAATCTCTAAGATTGGAAGAATGGAAGTAGTCGGTCACCAAACTGATGGAACATTGCAGATGGTGGGAATGACTGGAAAAGGGGGAGGCTCCTCGGGATCTTGACCACACCTTAAAAATTGTTGCTTTGGTTTTGGTATAGGAGAGGTATACCCCTGAGGAGAGGCCTTTGTCATCAGCCCTGGGTATCATAGTACTGTTGAGGAGTGTATTGTTATGTTTGGAATCAAGGGGAGAGTTGGTACTTCCCTGAGAATCTCTTTGGTGCTGGCATGTATATCCCGAGAGAATGAAGAGTGGCTTGGGAATTTTTAAGGGAGTGTAGAGAATTATCTGCACAGTCTGAGAATAGTTTCTGGTTCTTGAATGGTAAGTCCTCTATTGTGGTTTGTACCTCCTTAGGAAAACCCGAGAGGTGGAGACATGATGCATGCCTCATAATGACAGCAGTCGCAATGGAATGAGCAGCAGTGTCTGCAGAGTCTAGTGAGGGTTGTAGGGATGTATGGGCTAGGAGGCGTCCTAATATTAAGGATTGGAATGGCTACTTCTTGGTCTCCAGTTGGTCATGGCAGAGTTCCTCCAATTTGGAGTAGTTTAGGTAGTTATCTTTGCCATGAGAGCTTCATAGTTTGAAATCCTAAATTGGAGCGTGGCTGATGAATAGGTGCAGGTGTTTCCAATCTCTACCTGGATTGTTAGAATGGGATTGGAATTGACGGCCTAATTCTTGCACTGCATTGACCACCAGAGAATTTGGGATGGGGAGTGAAAATAAGAAATCTGCATCTTTTCTGGAATATAATATATCCTGTTGGCACATTTGCAGGTCGGAGGGATGGACGCCAGGGTCTACCACAGTACCTTTGCAGGGTTGAGAAGAGCCTGATTGATTGATTGATTGGTAGTGTGATCTTGGAGGAAAAGGATGTGGGGAGGACATCCAGTAGTTTATGCTGCTAGTCTTTAACTTCCTCCAAAGTGATCTGTAAGGAGTCTGCTATCCCTGTGGAATAAATCTTGAAAGTGTCTGAAGTTGTCAGCAGATGTAGAGGATGGAGACATGATAACCTCGTCAAGTGAGAAGGATGAAAAATGTAAAGTTGGTGGACCTTCCTCCTCCTGCTCTTCCTTTTATTCTTCCTCTTCAGTTGGTATCGGCAGTGGTTCGACCTCCTGAGGGTGAGAGACTGATGTAAAAGGGAGAGGTATAAGTTTCTGGCTTTGCTACCTGGGAGGGTTCCCAAACTGCATGCTGTACATGCCCAATGATCTCAATATGACCAGGTTGGTGAGAGTGGAACATGTGGCTGCATCCACAGTGGTCCCTGCCAGGATTGAGGACCAGAGGTAGACTGTGTATAGGGAGGATGAGCAGGTGCAAGTTGTCCAGTAGTTGAGGGAATGATTGAACCGTCCTCCTCCTCCTTTTCCTCATCATTGGAGAAGGGAGGTGTCGTTCTCGGTGGAGATCGGGAGGAGTGTCGTGAGTCTGGGGAAGAGGGTGGAAGGTGGGAGAGGTAACATTGCAGAAGTGGAGACTCAGGGGTGTCAGAGACCAACTGGCCTGTTGGGTATCTGAAGTCTTGTGGAGGGGGAAGACGCATCACTGGTGCTGGTGTAAGACATGGTGCTGAAGGAAGATGTCCCTGAGACATTGGTAGATGGTGCCAGAGGTCTGGTCTGCGCTGAAGATTTGGTCGGTACCGATGACTTGGCTGGTGCCAGTGACTAGGTCAGTGGCAACAATTTTGATAACAGGAAGGTCTTACTTGATGCTGACGTTTTCGTCAGTTTCAGAAACAGCATCAGTGCTGTAGCTTCTGAAAGGTAGACTGTCTCGATCCCTAGAGCTGGGAAATGGTGTGGAGGGATGTAGGACTGCCCCGGTTAGAATCTTTAGACCATTTCTTTGAGTCAATACTGAAGGTAATTGGATGAGCCTTGGAGCAATGTCCCCGTCAGATGAGGCTGAAGCAACTCACCTCACTAGGGACAGCATTCTAGTGGGCTGTACCTCAGAGTGTGAGGAAGAAGCCCATTTCTTGTCATTTAAAAGAGCAAGTGATGACTTTATTTTCAGCGGCTGTAGGGAGTGGGGATTGGCAGACGACCTGGCAGAGCATGAAGGCCTCTCTAGGAAAGAGCCCAAGCCAGGGTCCAATGTCAGTTGTAGTGATTTCTCCTATAAGAAGTTTCAACCTAATGTCCTGGTCTTTTCTGGTCCCAGGTTTCAGGCCAAGGCAGTGGGAACACTTTTGTGGTATGTGTCCCTCACCCAGACTTATGTTGTGTAGTCTGGCTTTCCTAGGAAAGCATTCTGGGAAGAAGAGTGAGAGATTAGTAGATGAATTAAAGTGAAATTGTAAAAATACATTTGCACCCTAAATTCATCCTTGAAGTAACACCACCAACTCCTCTTTGCTGATGTCTGTGAAAGATCAACCTGGCATAAGTGCCTGAATTTCTCTTACTCACATGGTGGAAATAACTTAAACCAATAGTGCAATTTGGGAAATATAATATAAAGTACACTCCCCATTGGCTCAAACTATGAAGGATACAAGCCTGGTAAGAATTAAATTTAAGAACACTTGAAGCTAGATGATTATGCACCATAAAATAAAGATGATTAATCCATATATGAAATCCTTTAGAAGATATGAATGTTGAAGATTCTTGTAGTGTAGGGATAGTGCTGCAGTAGCTGCCGGATAAACAAATCTAGATGAAAGATGAACCAAATTTCTTCAGGGAGAATCAGTAGTTCAGAATAAAAAGACACTGAGTGCAAGAGGGAGGAACGTTTTTATTAGTCCACATGGAAAAGCATTTCCACTTGAAAGAATAGGTCTCCATTTTAGACAAATTAAGCAATTTCAGAAGAATGTGCCTTTTTCAGAAACCCAGGTTGAGTTCTAGAAAAGGGTCTAAAGATCCATCCAGCTAGATAAAGTGAACCTAAACCTTTCATTTTGCTCATGGACTAGGAAATTTGGGAGGTAAGAACACAAACAGTGGAAACTCCATTTTCAGGGCAAGGAGACCTGAGTACTAAATCTGACAAGCTGAGGATAGGGCTGTTAAAACAATGTGAGCTCTGTCCTGTCTCACCATTTTAAGAAATTCATAAAGGAGGAGGATTGGGAGGCTGGCATAAATCCTTGATTTCAATGTAGGAGAAATGAATCCTACAGAGTCTAAATCCTGGAGTCAGCATCCCTGAAAGGGGATAAAGAAAGAAGCTGTGAGACAGCATGAAGTAGAAGAGAATAGTACTTTCCCCCCACTATGATTTCTAAGATTCAACTATTAGAAATAATGCTACTCCATGGTGCAAGGGAATGAGAAATAATCTCTAAAAGGTTAAGGAAAGAATAACAGACACTGTAGTAGGCACTAGTTCATATCTGTTAATCTGCATATCAAAATAGTTGCTTTGTGCCAAGAAGGTCGATGGAGGAACTAGAGTAGCTAAAGGGGTTGGCATATGCTGCTGGTAAAGATTCAAACTGTCTTCCTCTCTAGGCTTGCTTAGAATATCCATTTTGTTAGGTATATAGTAACCCAAATGATAACTTCTCTGGGACTGTTGGAACTATGTTGAAACCAGAATAAGAGCTGCTCTATAGGAAGACAGCAAAATTCAGAGATCTGACAATTCTAACCTACTTCTGCTTTCCAAAAAATTTCATTTGATTTTGTACTGAATAGGTCTGTGCCCTCAAATTGACCAAAACTGATCTTTTTCTGTACCTGTTGTTCTTTGAGCTGTGTTGCACATGTCCATTCCACTGTAGGGGTGTGCATGCCTTATGCATAGTTGGAGATTTTTCCCTCAGCAGTACCTGTTGGGCATCCTCTGCTACCTCGCTCCATTGCATACAGGTAAAAAGGGTGGAGCTGTCACCAAACCTCCTCAGTTCCCTTGTACCAGAAAGACTCTATCAGAGTTGGGAAGGAGGGAAGGATGTGGAATGGACATGTGCGATGCATCTTAGAGAACAAGAATTACAGGAAAAAGGTTAGTAACTTTTTTTTTGTCTTTGAGTGATTGCACATGTCCATTCCTCTGTAGGTCACTCACAAGCAGTTTGAACTGGAGGCTGCTTCTGTGTCTACGTGAACAGGGATTGTAGTATCACTTGTCCAAATTTGGCATCATTTCTAGACTGATGAGAGATGGCATAGTGAGAGGCAAACATGGATCAATGACTAGGTTGCTACCTAACAAATGTCCAGGATGGGCACATGAGCCAGAAAGGCCACGGAAGCTGCCTACAACCTGGTCAAATTAGCCAACACTCTACCTGGTGGTACAATACCAGCCAGTCAGTAACAAGACAAATACAGCTGGAAATCCAGGAAGAGATCCTTTGGGTGGATACTGGATGGCCCTTTATTCTGTCCAAAACCTCAGTGAGCAATTCTGATAAAGACCTTAATGGCCTACTCCAATCCCGGTAAAAAGCTAAAGCTCTTCTAACATCTAGAGTATGAAGTTTTTCTTCTCTTTTACTCAAATGAGGCTTTGGAAAAAAGTGGTAAATAAATTGCTTGGTTAATGTGAAAACTGGAATCCACTTTAATCAAGAACTTTGGGTGAAGCAGAAAAAACCTTATCTCTAAGGATCATATAAGGAGCTTCTGATACTTAGGCTCACAATTCCCCTACTCTCCCAGCTGATGTAATTGCAGCCAAGAAAACCACCTTCATAGAAAGGTATAAAGAGAACAGGTTGCCATCAACTTTGCTAGAATTAAATGTAAGTTCCGCGGGGGGATCAGGCTGTGTACCTGTGGATATAATATGTCCAAACCTTTCAGAAATCTGATGGACATAGGATTTGAAAAAAGCACAGGAGGGTGGAAAGCTGAAATAGCTACCAGGTGGACTCTGATGGAATTAACAGCTAACTCTTATTATTTCAAAAACAAGAGATAATCCAATATCATATAATGACTAGGAGCTCTAGCCAGAGAAATGCCTTTCTGTGCAGAACAAATGGAGAATCTTTTTCATATAGCAAGGTAAGCAGACCTAGCTGAAGGCTTTCTACTGTTTAGAACAACCTCCTTCCAAGGGTGTCAGACATAATGCATCCACACTGTCAGGTGAAGGACCTCCAGGTTGGGATGAAGGAGGCGGCTGTGGTCCTAGGAGATCACATCTGTATCTCGCAGGAGTGACAGTGGAGGTCTAACTCATAGGGCTAGCAGAGTCAAGAACTAATGTTGATGGGGACATACAGGGACTATTGGTATAAAGTGAGCATGATCATGTTTGACTTTGGCCAAGACCTTGGGCAGGAGTGGAAATGGAAGGAAGGAATATAGCAGGCTCTTTGATCAAGATAGAAGGAGGGTTGTGGCCTGCTAGGGAACAAAAAAGATGGTGCTTTTGTTGCAAATAGGTCCATTTGGGGAATCCCCCACAGCTGGAAAATGAACTTGGACATATCTGGACAAAGAGACCACTAGTGATGATTTGTGAATGACCTGCTTAGGTGATCTGCCAGAATATTCCGAACTCCTGGAAGGTAAGCAGCTTTCAGGTTGATGTAACTGGTGGTGCAGAAATTCCAAAGAAGAATTTTGCCTCTTGGCATAACTTTGTCAACAACCTCCCACCTCTTGTTTGTTTGCATAAAATATGGCTGCTGTGTTGTCTGTGAGCACCAACAAATTCTGTCTCTTGATATGTGGAAACAATGCCATGCAAGCCAAACAGATGGCCCACAGCTCCCTGATATTTAAATGGAACTTTAAATTGCAGATAAATCAAAGACCTTGTGTCTGAAAGGGACCTAAGTGAGCTCCACAATCTAGCTCTGATGTATCAAATGGTTCTATCCACCAATCCAGAGAACAAAACATAATTAGATACTTGAACCACCTAAATTACAAGTTTGCTCACTGCACTATATTTTTAATACAGTTGTTAATAAACTAATCTACAAGAATTAACAAGAAAAAAAGAGAAAAAAAATTAGTAAAATTTACATTGAATAGACTGAGATGAAGATTCTGAGCCACAACTGCTTATGGCAGGTTAGGATCAGAGAACCGTTAGGATCAGAAATCTTGTATAACTTAATCTACAGTGTTCAATTTGGTGGGTAAGATGTGTGTAGCCACAACAGCTATTGCTTTTTAAATCATTCTAGGGCTGATGGCATCAAGGAAGGTGCCTCCCAAAATGAGGATGAGCAGGGACAATTCTCAAAGGAGACATAATATTAATTTTAAAAAATTCTAGGGCCCTATTCTGATTTGACTTACACCAGTTTTACAGTAGAGCAACTATACTGACTTCAGTGCAGCTACTCCTCATTTACATTGGTCTAAGTGAGAAAAGAATCAGGCCAGAAGCCTCTAAGGAGGTTTAAACATCCACTTGGGGGAACTAAAGAGTAATTTGTTGCCAAATTGATTTTGGCAAAGTGTTCAGGGTGCATAATTAATTTAGAGTAGGTAGTATGGACAGGGAGCCCTGTGAAACAAATTTCTCCATCCATTACCTTGTTCAGCTCAGTGTTGATAATCTGTCAGCTAAACTTCTGAAAGAGTTTTTTTCATTGCTGGCCAGACTTCCAGACAGATTTTATTTCACTGATTCTGCCTCAGGTCTTCACAGTTATACTTAACCCCCCTGCACCCCCAGTCACATTTAGAGATAAGATCTGAATGTCAGCCTCTGTTGTCAGCTATGTGCATATAATACCTATTGAATTCAAAAGGCATTATGCATGTGTAGAACATCTGGGGAGAATTAGGTCCCTATTGCAATCCATTTTCATGTTAATAAATGCTTATAATAGGATTCTCATAGGAGCATTGTGAGGAGAAGAAATTGTATCAAGTAGTAATTTTATCTTTCAATTTATGAATTATCTTTTTTCAGGCCCCTGTCCTGGACTGCATCTGAGCTGTGCACTGTGCAACTCAAAGGACAGTGGAAGACGGCTTTATACCATCTTTATTCCCACCCTGGAGTTCACTGGGGACTGGGCTGTTCTCCAGCATAAGTTAGAACACCTACTCTAATTTATACCTGGCTGCCTATGGCCCCCAAGGGACTGTATCTGGCAGCCAGGGATCAATGGAGCATAGAAGCACTATGACAATGCCCTCTTCACCAGGGAGAGGAGTACACCTTCTGTTTCTATAGGGAGAGCAGAAAGTGTGTGGCATAAGAGGTCTTTGCCATCCAGAGAATCCCCTACAGGTTGGTTCAGCTGACTGTATGGCTGTTTTGAGCCATTATAGCATTAATCTTTTACAAATAGAGAACAATTCAGTTGCAGATACCTTAGCCTCTTTGGAAGCAATATATGATACTGTTGTGCTGTCAAGTTAGTCATTATAACACAGTGCAAAATTGGACTTGCTTTACAGTCAATATAAAACAAGGTTTACAGTTACTTTCATGTATTCGTGCATCATCAAATCTATCTTAATTGAGAGATACAAAAACAAGGTTACAAACGGAAGTGAAGAGTTAAAATATTTTGTTTCTTAAATATAGTTTCTTGAGTACATTCAAGGCTTGTTTTATCTATGCTTCATTTATGGAAATAATAAATTATAAGCAACCTTATAGCAAGTATTATTGCTATACTCTTCTCAATCAAACTGAAGATACTAAGTTTTTAGTCATCACCTTTGTTTTCATATACTTTTTAGAAAAATGTACTTTTAAAAAAGTTGTTAGTCTTCCTGAAACCAAAGCCCATAGCTTACTAATTTAGTTACATGATTAAGAGAAAGCCAAAGTAAATGAAAATGAAAGATAGATTCATTTCAGGTATAAAAGCTGAAATCTTTACAATAAATAAAAGATAGGAACAGTATAAGAATATCAGTTTATATTGCTATTTCTTTTATATTATCTCTTTGATTTGTAATAAGCCATATTGAAGGGTATTTAAAACTAAGTTTGCTCATTGCAGAATTGCTTTTCATGCTACAAATAGATCAACTTACATTAATTAATTCACTCTCCCAGATTTTTTTCACAAGGTCCATCGATGTATAGCCATTAATCAGAAAGGGTTTGGTATAGTCACCCAGTTCAATGGAGTCCAGCCACTCTGCCACAGAGGTGGGATTGTAGCCATCATTACCAATCTGCTTCATCTGAAATATACAAATGACTAAGGATTACTAGAAATATTATTAAGCACCTTTTATGACAGCAATAAAATGTATTAAGTTCTTTGGGGCAGAGTTATCTTCTTTTGTCCAATATTCCTTTAATGATTAATGCAATCTCACAAAAGGGAGAAATATTAGGACTTTGATTTTATTTTTCTAAATTCCACTAAGCTAACAGTAAGTAACTTCTCTTTCTGAATTGCCTCTCAATGACACAATTGAAGATTTTGAAGTTAACTATTCATGGTAAAGTTTGAAAGAATAAAATATATAAAATCTCTGCTTGTTCATATTAATACATAAAGCAATATACAATAGTACTAGATTAAATTGCATATGGAAGAAGAATGAATTACACAACAGCATCAATAATATTATAAGCATCACATATTTATACAAAAGTGTGACTACTGGTAAGACACATTTTGAAGTAGTAAATTTTTAGGATGGTTTAGGAGGATTAGAAGGCCTAATATTTTGCACAGAATTTAAAGTACATGAAACTATAAATCAGTGTGTGCTGACAGCCAGTCTCTAACTTTTCTCTGCTATATACATTTTTACTTTAAGGGAACAAAACAAGTGTGACAGGAGCATAATGCTTTTGAGCTTAAGTTTTAAGTGAGTGACAACCTAATTTAAAAAGTAGAGACTGCTGAGCTTAAAAACTTGCCTGAATCAATTTTATTTCTTTACAGTATATTTGAAACATAATTTGAATTCAAGACACTAGAAACATTTTAAAGTTTGCTTTTGAAAGCTGGAGTAGTGTTCACCTAAGTATACAATGCTGTAACTTCAAATACTTAGCAGACACCTAGCATATCATAATCTTGATCTTATTTTGTTGCAGTTCCCTGAAGGAACAGGCTAAACTTGGCACACTGCACTATGGGTCTGCCACTCTATTCTCTGGCTTTTTGTTGCACATGCTGGATATAAAAGTTTATACGATGAATGTGAGATTGTTGTCTTAGATCATAGAACAAGGACTTGATAGGCTTCCCCAGAGCTGGGGCCCTGGAAGTCAGCGCTCTCAGAACTCTGAGGCAGTCTACCCAGAGGGCTATATTTGAGCAGGGCATCCCATTTTCCCAGCTCTGGAGAAGCTTTCAATTTCAATTCACTGAGAACTTCAAAATTTTGGGGGGTTGATCTGAACTGGAATGAACCAGACTTTGAAATCCTCTGTGAAACAGAATTACTGTTCTCTGCCAGGTTCTACTACAGACATCCATAACTCAGTTTTTATTATAAGGCTGCTCACACTAAATCTCACTCATTGACATGAGAGATACAGCGTTCAGTCACAGAAGTAGAGATGATAAACTAAGTAGCTTATTACTAATTCCATGAACTCTCCAGTCCCTGTTTTATGATCTAAGACAACAATCTCACATCATCATAAACTTTTATATCCAGCCACGTGAAACATAAAGCTAGAGAACAGAGTGGCAGACCCTCTGTGCAGTGTGCCTAGTTTTGCCAGTTCCTCCAGGGAACTGAAACAAAATAATATCAAGATTAAGATGTGCTAGGTGTCTGCCAAGTATGTGAAGTGACAGCATTGTATATTTAGGTGAACACTACTCCAGCTTTCAAAAGCAAACTTTAACATTTTTTTCTACTGCCTTGAATTCAAATTACATTTCAAATAAACTGTAAAGAAACAAAATTGGGTCAGGCAAGACTTTAAGTTCAGCAGTCTCTACTTTTTAAATTACTTTGGCTTTGTCTTGTTTGATTTTCGTCAGGACTCTGAATTAGAGGAATTTAGAGGAGGAGAAGGATGTATAAAGGAGTCCCACATCCCAGTGTAAAAGAAACATAGCCAAGATGGATTGGGTTTCTTCATCTTCTCTGGAGCAAAACCTCTGACATTTGGAGCTGACTTATTTGTAACAAGACACTATTTCCAGTTATTCTGACAGTGAGAAAATATTGTTGGCTAGTAAGTATTAGAGTGACTACTTGTGCTGATCATATAAATCTCTACTCAGCTGATCTGCCAGTATATTACTCTTGCCTGCAAAATGAAGAGCATGGAGCTATGGTTTTTTTGCATAGCTGTTTCGATGTTTCCTGCTGGTTTTTTCACCTAAAACATTGCTATCATCTTGTCAGTAACTACTAGAACCAATTTCCCATATAAATGATGGAGAAAAGACTTGAGAGCCCAATGTATTGCTCTTAATTATAGAACACTTACATGGGTTTTTTTCTCCCAGGAATTCCAGTGACTGTAAATTGTCAATTACACTGATTGAAGGCATCAGAGGCGAATATGTCCAATGGAGCTGGGGGGTTGAATACAACTCCTGTGAGATCACTGTGATGCTGAATCCATCATTTAAATGATAAGATGACATTCCTGGCTAGTGTCAATTTCATAAACATGCTGCCTGTATTTAGTATATAGGGTCTTGATAACCAGTGTCATAGAAGATTCATCTTTGGACATGGACACAAAGTTACATATGTCAGCAAAGACACAAAGCCCATCAGCTTGATGAAGAACATCACTGTCTGACATGACCTCTCCTGTAGTATGTCTATAGCTGTAAGGATTTTAGGTACCTTCTTCTGGAAGAAAAACTCTGCCTTTTGGAAAATTCAGAACTGCCCCAATAAAAGCTGCAATCTAGGCTAAAGCTGTGTGTAATTTCTTCTGGTTTATCTTGAACCTCATAATTTAGAATAGGGTACATGTTTATGTTGTAGCTTTACATAGGGCCTTCTTTGAGGATGCCCTGATGAGCCAATTATCCAAATAAAGATCAACATGGATACTCTGATATCTCAAGTGTGCTACTACCAGAGAAAGGCAGTTTATGAATACTTGAGGTGCCAAAGGAAGGACTTCATATTGGTAATGATTTGATCCCACAACAAAAAACGAAGTTAGTTTCAAGTGAATGTTGACTGAGAAGTGAAAATATGCGTCTTGTGAACTGAGAGCCTCAGACCAGTCATGGGTAGATAAGGAGGGGGTGACTGAATTTGACTTTTCTGATGAAAGACTTGAGCTTCAGAGATCTCCATTTTGGGGAGATGAGAAAGCATCTGAAATAAAATCCCTTCCACAGAAACTCAATGGGAACTTCCTCTATGACACCTGACTCTAGTAGCCAATTAATTTCGGATCTTAGCAAGTTCTCATGGGAAGGATCCCTGTAGAAGGATGGGGATTTGAACTGAATGGAGTAACCATCTTGGACAATCTCCAAGGTCCATTGGTCTGTGATAATAATACAGGAGGTATATGACTAATGGGAAAGAAAGCAGAAGTTCTCATGCATCCCATAAAACTGAGAAGTCAGTGCAAGGATGATGTTGCAGTGTATCTCCCTTTAGCCCATGGTTTGTCAGGTCTGTGTCTCTGCTGATGCTGAATAGGGATTAGTTGTTGGGACTGCTTTTTTTTAAATGAATAGGAAGTAGAGGCCAGGTATAGTTGTCTCAGCTAATGAAACTCTAGTATCTCAAATCATTTCCTAGGGTGTTAGGAAACCCCAAAGATCTTACAGTAGACACCACGTCTTTGTCTGTCTAGAACCTCACCTGTTCTATAGCTAAACAGCACTTTACCATTAAATGGGAGGTCTTTTACTAAATTCTTGTTTTGGGGAGAGGCCAGATAAACATAACCATGAGTGGTGCATCAAAGTAGTTATGGATGCTACTGGTCTAGACACAACATACAAAGCATCGAAGGATGCCCTTAGGCGAATTTAGCTACTAACTGACTGTAAGCAATCAGGGCTTTGGCTAATCTTCACTTCTGCTTCCTGCAATAGCATAGGTGATTCTAGTGCTGATTCTAGTGCTCCCTTCTGGCCCTGGAATCAAAGTGCAGCACAAAGAGTAACAAGAAGGTGAACGACCTTCTCCCAACAAGGCCAAACAATGCATATATGTCTGAAGCAGGAAAAACAGGAGGGCAAGAGGCATACATCTTGAACTCTGATTTTGTTGTCTTCATTTCCAACAAATTGGAACCAAAGTCTGATGTGCCATGGTAGGAAGACTCTCAGTCAAAATGTAAGAAGAACTAACTAACTAAAAGCTAACTAAACTAAGAGGATGTCACTGGAAGCAATTTTCAAAAGACCTGGCAAAGTTGCTGGTACATATACTACCAAGTTTGGAAAGAATTGAGGTAGCTTTGCTCACCAAACATTTGTAGCTGCAATGGGAAGGGTAGGTTGCATGAGAATACTTCAACAAGCACTGCCACTAGGAGGTTCCACTGACCCAGACAGCACCATCAGCTCATTCCCAAGAGTGGAAATGTGCGGAGGCCACCCAAAGAACAATCTACTTGTAGCAGACACTTAGTGAATAGCAGATACTTAGTGAAAGCAGCATCATAGTAGTAGTTAGAGATGCGATTGTCAGAAACCATATTTGCCCATCTGATAAGGATTCTTCCCTCTGTTGTGGAGTGCAAAAACCTTCATAATGCTTGAAGGTGTGGACTTAGGTTCATTTAGAGAAAAATGGCAACTCAAAATTCCACCAATGTCTCTATGAACAGAGGAGGCAGCTGAAGAGTGTGTTACTGGTTTCGGAACTTCTGAAGCCCACCAGTTGTGGTTTCTACACCTTGAAAAATGGCACCTCTAATGTGCTGCGCTGGGACTATTGCATACAAAGTTGCATTAGGGCTTGCAGTCTGCACTAAGCAATTAGGCAATGAAACAAAGCATCTATGTTGAGCTGAGCTTGGAGTCACTGTCTGTGGGATTTGTCAGAGCACCCCAAATTCACCCTTGGATACTGTGATTTAATGCTGATAAGATCCTGAGGGCAATTCATGGATGAGTCCTCTTACATGGAGAAATGTGTTTCTTTTAATACAATAAGAACGGTCTATGCACACCTTACAAACAACTTCATAATATCCCATCAATCCAAATTTTATGCACTGAGGATATATGGGAAGTGGGGGTAGATGCCAATGGCCCAAAACATCTCAGAGTAGAACACACCAGGGGAATTCAAGCATGGGTAATGCTACAAAAAAATTTCCTGCACACAATATTAGGAACGTTTGGAAAGGCACTACTGCTCCAGTACTTTGCTGGTCTACCTGATGTCTAGGAATAGAAGGTGCCATTGCCATCATATAATATAGCTTCATGATGGAGCACCTCTTATTCATGGTACCTAAAGTCTGACTGCTAAACTCTAGGACACGTGTCCTCCTCAAGACACAATGTGAAAGACACTGCCTACCTAATCCCCACAAAGCCAATGCACACCAGAGTCTAGTTACTGGAAAGCCAGGACAATCCCCTTGCAGTGTTACTGATGTGCTAGTATAAAGGCATCAATGTGCTGATCATGGTGCCGAGGTGGAGGCTCCAAAGGATTGATGCTCCAAAGCTGAGGTGCCAATGCAGAGGCATTTCACCTCCATAATGCATGTGCTCCAAGTTCAAGCATCTCACTTTTCTGATGCTGCTGCACAGAGATTCAATTTACTTCTATGGCTCTAATGAGCTTGAAGCCCTGCATCTCTATGGGACCCTAATAATTAGGCATCTCCTCACTAAGACAGTAATTCATGTAGGCAGAGATTCTGGAGTGCTTCTTCTGCTTGGTGCCAATGCACTGAGTCAGATACATAATGCACCAAACCTGACTAACACCAGCACACAAAGGCAGAGACTCCAGAGAACCGGAGTGTTTTTCTGACTGGTAGTAAAGGGTTGAGCAAGCTGGATTGGTATGTTGGGCTTCTTCTGCATGACCACCAATTCTCTATGTTTCAGGACTTAAGTGCTCTTGCACATTTTAATTATAACATCTTATCCTTCTAATCAGATAAATGAGATACCCAATAGAGACTCTGGGGTCCTCTCAAAGAGGATTGACAACTTGGGCCAAGTTTGGAGTTATGTTTGCAGGGATATGGTGGCAGTCTATTATCCAGAAAGCACAAAACAAAGCTCACATTCTATGTGGTGAGGCAGAGGTGGAGAGAATCTCCATGTTGATTAATCCCTGAAAAACCTCCCAAGAGAAATCTTAAAAATCAGAAATACAAATCTACCCCAACAACTGGTTTGGCAAAGCAATTATTCTCAGATGTCACAGACCAAATGAAAAGTGAAAGACAAAGCCATTGGTCTAAGCTATCACAAGCAGAGTATTTGGAAGAAGCAGCTGTTCTGAACTTCTACAGGCTGACAAAGAGCAGCTGCTTCAAACCCCAGACTTCAATAAGAAAAAAAGAACTGCAGCTTCAAAGAAAATCCCAGACAAAAGGTTAAGTACCAGTTGAAAGCTGATTAATTGGAACAACTGAGGGGAGAAGGACCAACACAGAGTACAATGGAGTGCCTAAAGTAAGACAGTGTCCTAGAAAGAGCTGGAGCAGCACTGGGAAATATCTAGAGCACAACTTCTAACTGCAGTTACAAAGAAATGACTGAGAAGATTCTGAGGGGAGATGAGCCAAAAAATGGAACAGAACGCAGGAGAGGGCTCATGCCCTACCACCTATATCTTAGAGTACAAAAAACAGAACAAGAAACCTAAAAGCAAGGGGAGTTCCAACATGTCTCACCCAAGGAAGTAAAAACTCAAAAATAGGAATCCTGTGTGTATGTTGTCTTTTAAGGAACAGTATTTTCCCCAAAGGCATAGCTAAATACAACATAGGAAATAAAGATTTGATTTAAGAGGCTACGTGACTTATTTACAATTTTTGTTGTTAGTTTAGTTGTTAGTTTTTGTTGTTAGTTTTTATTGTGTGCCTTTTAAGGGAATTACACATTAGAAAATACAATTGAAATTTGATTAGATAAGTACGAACCCCATTCCCTTTGTTCATAATACAGTAAGCTAAAACAGCTTCTTTGCAGCTAGTTTTTTTAATACAATGTGAATATGTTTTTCAACAGTGATGTGAATAAAGAATGATGAGAAAACTTGTTGCTTTGCTGTTGATGCAAACAGTTTGAACATTAATTCCAGATACTGCCATGATTAAATGTTTAGTGGCCATTATAAAGCTTTTCCATGTGATTGTAGTGGTCATGAAAGGACAGTGGTACAGTAAGGACAGTAGCAGGGCAGGATTTCCCACACTGCATGACCAACCTGCCTCAAAACCTTGACCCGGAGGGAACACTTTTAAGAGTAAGAGGACAGTTCGACACAGCTGTTCCTTGGCCTCTTGCTGAGATTACCAACAAAGACTGCTGTAACCTCTCACCTCACCTATCTTTCCATTCTGTCCGAAACAATGGAGTTAAAAAAAAAATCACATAGCTATCCCATTCCTCCAAATGTCCCTTCAAACCCCTTCATTAGCTTCTCATTTACCATATCAAATGACTTGTCCTAATCAAGGATCTGGACAGGTCCATTCTTGCCTAAGGGTAAAATTTTCAAAAGTGCCTAAGTACGGGCTTGTCTACACAGACACTTAGTTTGCAGGCAGATGGGATATAAATCTACCTGCACTAGCCTGCTGTGTACTAAGTGGCCATGTGGACCCTGCTGCCATGCACTAAAAGTTCCATAGCGTGCTTTAATCTACTCCCGTTTCAGAGTTGGAAAACTCACCAGGGAACTTTTCGTATGTGGCAACAGGGCCCACATGGACAGTGAGTGAGCCAGGGTAGATTTACACCCCTGCTTGCTGCAAACTAAGGGTATGTCTACACAGCAGCTAGACATCCGTGGCTAGCCCATGCCAGCCGACTCGGGCTATTGGGGCTTGAGCTACAGGGCTATTTTATTATAGTGTAGACGTTCAGGCTCAGGCTGGAACCCAGCTCTAGGTCTTGTGAGATTGGAGGGTCCTTGAGATCAGGCTCCAGCCTGAAGTGAGGAAGACAATATATCAATGAAAGCCTGACAGCCCAAGCTCCGTGAGCCCAAGTTGGCTGGCATGGGCCAGCTGTGGATGTCTAGTCGCTGTGTAGACATACCCTAAGTATTTGTTTAGACAAGCCCTATGTTTGAAGCCTACGCCCCATTTACAAAAGTGATTTAAGCACTTAGAAACCCAAGGATTTGTCTACATTGCTGCTGGAAGGGTGCTTCCCAGCACAGATACACAGACACGTTAGCTCTGCTTGAGCCAGCACCCTAAAAACAGCAGCGTGTCCATGGCAACACAGGCGACAGCTCAAGCTAGCTGCTCAATACAATCCCACTGGACCCCCAGGGTCTGTATTTGGGAAGCATCTGACCAGCTGATTTGTACACATACCTAAGCCTCATTGAAAGTCAATAGGTGCAGCTCCTCAGTGTCAAAACTTTTGAAAATAGGTCTCAGGTTCCTATATCACTTAGGCCCTTTTGAAAATTTTACCCATTTCTCATCTTATTTCCTTCAATCATTTATTGTGTACACTGCACCCAACTTTTTCCTTAGTGCTCCCTTTTTCCTTAAGTCCCTCAACTTATGCACTTAAAAAAAAAATACTGCCCCCCTATATCTCTATACTTTTCTGAGCTTCCTTTTACCAGTGCACTGAGTGAATTATCTCTTCAAATGGACTTGTACTCCTTAGTCACTTTGGTCCTTTTGAAAATTCTGTCCCTAAAACTTAACTTTTATTTTTTAATTATGTTGTGATAATTGGGCCTAAAAATTTATCTTAATTGTAAGCTAAACTGTAAAAAGTTTGCAAAAATTTATAAATTGTCAGAATGATCTGTTATATAGAATTGTTTAAGAAATGATGTAAGGAGGAGACAAAAAGAATGAATTAATTTAAACCGAAAGGTTTTACAAATACCACTCAAGGACAGTGTTGAAATTGTGACTGGCAATAGAAAACCAGAAATCAATGGACCAAAATCAGTTTGTTAGAAATTAGGCCTATTGGTTGACAAAATAATAAGATGACAGATTCTTCTGCCCATCACTTCCTTTTGGGTTCTTAAAAGAAAAGACTTTTGGGAAAAATTAGGAGAACCAGCAGCTGTCTGCCAACAACCACTGCAGCAAACTTTATCATCAGGGCTGCCGCCCCCACCATCTTCTAGGACCTTCTTCATCCTAATCCTCAGAGATATCTTGACCAGACTGGGCCAAGAAGAAGGACCTAGAAGACACTGTCATCTCCACTGGCACTGGTTAAATCCTGAACATTACCTGAGCTGGGACTTCATCACCCACTTCTCCCCCACCCCATCGTGTGACCTTTTCCTTCCCTACCTCATTTCTTTTCTTTCCTATCTCTCCTTTTTTGCCTTCCGTTTAATAAGAGTCTGGTTTAGCTGGCAACATTGATGTAAGCCTGTGACCAAAGAGGCAACTAAAAACAATGCCCTTGAACAGCCTGAGGCTAGTACAAACTTAGTGTGTACAAACTTAGTACACCTCTTAGTGTGACCATGCACTGTGCCTGTGATTTTCCAGCAGTGAGACTGCAACACTAGAGATAGAAGCTGCATTTTCTATCTTTGCTATTCTTTTCTATCCCCTTTTGTGTACGATTGTCTTGTTTTGTCTTTTTAGGAAACAGGACTGGACTGTAACATCATTATCAAAGCTCCAACCCATCTTAACTAACTTCTTCTCTTTTTCCCAGAAAGGACAGAAGGTACCATCTTTAATACCATCCAAGAAACTGTCGAACAAGTGGGGTTTCTTTCTAAAAACTCTTCAGATAAAGTGAAAGGAATGTTGTTAAAATAAAAGCTTTATTTAATACTTTACATTTCAAATGTCTTAACTGCTTTTCTTTCTTTTCTGTATCTTTAATAAAAAGTTAAAAGAATGTTTATGAATGCATTTGCCATCATGCTAAGAAGGCTAAGGTCTCTGTATATCAACTCCCAAACTTGTTTAAAACTATTTAATGTTTCACAGTGACTTGGTTATGTTAACACCTTTAATTCTTTGGGCCCTTTATTCCATCCTAATTAACACATTTTCATTCAGAAACAAGTGACCCACATTTTGTCAAACTCTGTTAAGAAATTTACTCTCAAGCTGAGACCAAGCATGATATATTTCAATTTTAAAGCAATAATTTCATAAGTTATATTTATTCAGAAACCCATTCTCATCCTTAACTAATAGTAAAGAGCTCTCATTTAGACTCATGTAAATCTTGAATAACTCTATTAACTTCAGTGGAGTTACTCTACATTTGCATCAATGAGCAACCAGAATTTGTCCCAGTATCTCCAACCCAACACCATAATACAAAATGGTATTATGAAAACAGTAATCTGATTAGATGATTCCAACTGTGTTTATCTGTTATAACCATACTATAGTCTGATCTTTTCAATTTCTCCTCAGATAAATTATTACAAAGGGAAAAATAGTAACATATTTTGAAAACTGTGGGCCAAATCCACTTTGTTATACTGGGTGTAAATATAGTATAAGAGAGTACAGAATGAAATTCTATAATTTAAAAAAAAAAAAAAAAAAAAAAAAGTAATTATTTTTCTCGATCCTAAAATATTATAAACTTTAGCAGGTAAGCTCCCAGATCTGTCAGTGGTGTTAGAAATGAGGTTACTCACTTTGTGCAGTAACTGAGGTTCTTCAAGATGTGTGTCCCTGTGGGTGCTCCACTCTAGATGTCTGGTGTGCCCTCGTGTCCCGATCAGAGATTTCCGTCAGCAATGTCTGCTTGGGTTGCGCATGTGCAGCCTGTCTCACGGCACCACACATGACCCAAACTCCTCTGTTCCTTCTCCACCGTGGGTCAATAAAAGCAAGTTCTGAAGTAGAGGTGAAGAGGGGAGGGAGGGTAGTGGAGCACCCACAGGAACACACATCTCAAAGAACCTCAGTTACTACACAAGGTGAGTAGCCTTCTCTTCTTCATCGAGTGGTGTCCCTGTGCGTGCTACACTCCAGGTGACTATGTAGCAGTGTCTCTCATTTGGCGGAGAGAACTTCGGAGTTGTTGTGGTCTATGGATGATAGCACATTTAAGCCTAAGGTTGCATCTGACCTGGAAGCTTGGTCAATGGCATGTTTGGCAAATTGTATGTAGAGAGGCCCATGTAGCTGCTTTACATGTGTTAGCTATGGGAACGTTCTTAAGGAAGGCTGCGGATGTTTCCATTCCTCTGGTGGAGTACATTCTGATCCCTTGCAGGATTGCGCATTCTTTAGGGTGTAACATAAGTGAATGCAGTCTTTTATGCACTTGGAAAGTCTCTAATTAGATATGGTCTCTCCTTTGGAATGTTCTGCTATCGATACAAATAGTATTGATGTTTTCCTGAAGGATTTCATCCTATCCAAGTAGAAGGCTAATGTGCATCTAACGTCCAATGTGTGTCGCGATGCACTTCATGCATTATCATGAGGTTTCTGATAAAAAGTAGGTAGGTGAATTGGTTGATTAATATGGAATAATGAATTGACCTTTGGCAAGAATTTTGGGTGAGGATGTAGAGTGATTTTGTCTTTGTAAAAAATTGTGTATGGTGGGTGCGCCATGAGTGCCCCAATTTCACCTACATGTTGGGCAGCTGTTATGGCCACTAAAAAGATATTTTCATGGACATATGAGAAGGGAACATGTTGTTAGTGGTTCAAATGGGTATTCAGTGATGGTGCACAACACTAAGTTCAGGTCCCATGGTATAGTAGGCATGCAGAAATGTGTTTTGTATGCTGCTAAGGAATCCTTTGACCATCAGGTGAGTAAATATTGTCTTGTCTGCTATTTTCAATTTGAAAGTGGTTATGGTGGCCAAATGAACTTTGATGGCATTGAATGATAAGCCTGAGTTTTTGAGTTTGAGAATGAATTCCAGAAAAGTTGAGACTGAAGCTGACATGGGTAAGATATGTCTGCTTTTACACCATTCATTGAACCTGGTCCATTTTTGGAGATAAGTTTTGCGAGTTGTTGATTTTATGCTGTTTAATAACATATTTTTGACCTGTGTTGAGCATTCTAACTCTTCCCCTTGAAACCATGTAGGAGCCATGCCATGACATGGAGTTTGTCTATGTGTGGGTTCAGAGTCTGACCTTTGTCTTGATGGAGTAGGTCTCTGCGTGTTGGAAGGATCACTGGTGTGCACATGGACATCTGAAGCATGTAGGAATACCACACTTGTCTCGGCCATGCGGGATTATTTTTGCTCTGTCCAAATGTATTTTGTGTATGACTTTCAGAATCATTGGTATGGGGGGAAATGCATATAGTAGATATTTGTTCCAGCTGATGAGGAAGGCATCACCCATAAAACCAGTACCCAGACCCGCTCTGGAGGAGAATAGTGGGCATTTCCGGTTCTGTGGGGTTGCAAAATGGTCGATGGTTGGACAGCCCCATTGTCGGCAGATGTCCCATAGTACTGTCTCATTTAATTCCCATTCGTGTTTCTCTCCAAAGTTCCTGCTGAGGGCATCTGCAGTTATATTCTGGCATCCTGGTAGATATGAAGCTGAGATACTGATTCCATGATGGATGCACCATTTCCATAGCTTCATCGCCTCTTTGTATAGCGAGCATGACCAGACTCCCCCTTGATGGTTTATATAATACATGCATGTGATGTTGTCCGTGAGGACTTTTATTGTTTTGTTCTTTATACGTGGAAGGAAATGTGAGCATGCATTACATACGGCTCAGAGTTCCAGCAAGTTTATGTTCAGGCATGTTTCTGTTCATGACCACCTGCCCTGTGCAATGTGGTGTGATAGATGTGCACCTCATCCAATGAGGGATGCATCTGTTGTGATTATAATTGAGGGTGGCTCTTGATAGAATGGGATGCCAGTCCTCATGCTGGTGGGTTGTGTCCACCACAGTAGTGAGTCTTTGACGTGGTTGGGCATCGTTAGCACTTTGAATAGGCCATGTCTGCGAGGTTTGTATGCCATAGACAGCCATGCTTGTAGGCAGCACATTTGTTGAGGCACATGTCTTACTACACAAGTTGTGGCTGCCACATGGCCCAGAAATTGGAGTCGTGTGGGCTGTAAGTGTAGGGCTGTTTCTTCTTGAAGAGATTAGGCTTCTGTTGGTGTTAAATCTCTTTTCCGGTAATGACGCCCTTGCTGATGTTGAGTTGAGGTATGCACCTATGAATTCTAGCTGCTGTACTGCAACCAGTGTGGATTTTTGATGGTTTATCATGAGTCCCAGGGCTTGGAATAGTGATGTTGTTTGCTGAGTGGCTCTTAAGGCCTCTATTTGAGTGCATGCTTTTATAAGGCAGTTGTCTAGATATAGAAATACCTTCAAAGGCAATGTATAATTTTATGGAATTACTATGGCCAATATCTTTGAGAAGACCTTGGTGCTGTAGAGAGGCTGAAGAGAAGTACTCTATATTGATAGTGTCTGTCTGTGCCCCGGATGTATGGTGATATGAAAATAGGCATCCTGAAAACCAGTCCCCTTGTTCCAGTGCTGGTATAATGGTTGATAGTGTGACCATTTTGAATTGCCATACCCTTATGAACTAATTTAGTCTTCTGAGATCTAATATGGGTCTCCATCCTCCGTTTTTCTTTTGGGTTAAAAAGTATCGAGAATAGAAACCCTTCCCTTTGTGTGTTTGTGGCACCTGCTCTACTGTGCCAAGGAGTACTAGATGATCTACTTCTTGCTGTAAGAGGTGCTTATGACTTGGGTTCCTGAAGAGGGACAGGGAAGGGGGTTGGATGGTAGGGATAAAGGAGAAAGGGAAGGATTATCCTAAGCGTTTTATCTCTAGCACCCATCTGTCTGATGTAGTGGATGCCCAGATATTCTGGAATGGACAGAGACAGTGTCCAAATTAGATGGTTACTTGTAGCACTGGAATTTGAGGGAGGTTGTTCAGGCCCTCAACCAATTTTTCAAAATTGTTTTTTCAGTGATGATGGCTAGGATGTTGACTGTTGCTGATGATTTTGCCGTATTCTCTGGGGTCTTTGTCTGGATCAATTTGTGTCATATTGCCTCTGCTAGTAAGGGTACTTCAGGTATCTCCTTTGGTAAGGTTGGTATCTAACGTGTCTCCTTCTCGCTGCAGGAATGTAGATACCCAGGGTCTGCAACATGGCTCGCGAGTCCTTCATTGTGTGAAGGACCTCATCTGTCTTTTTGCTGAATAGTTTGGCTTTGTCAAATGGAACGTCCTCGATCGTCAATGGTAGATCCCTGGGTCTAGCAGCTGAGTGGAGCCAGGAAGCTCTTTGCATGACAAGTGCCATGGCCATCATTCTGGCAGCTGTATCTGCTGCATTGAGAGCCTGCCAGTAGGGCAGTTCTAGCTATGAGCTGGTCTTCCATAACAAGGGATTGAAAATGATCCTGTCTTGCTTCCGGTATGACATCAATAAAGTCCATAAATCTCAAGTATGTGTTATAGTCATAACTGGAAAGCAATGCAGTGTAGTTGGCTACATGTAATTGTAAAGTGGCCAAGGAGTAAACTTTCCGGCCAAATAAATCCACCCTCTTCCAGTCCTTATCCTGGGGTGTGGATTTGTGGTGGATTTGTTTGCCCCTTTGATGTGCTGCTTCCATGACCAGGGAATTGGGTGGAGGATGAGTGAACAGAAACTACGCTCCCTTAGAAGGGACATAATATTTTTATCAGCCCTTTTGCATGTGGGTGGGATGGTTGCTGGGGTTTGCCATGTGTTGTCAGTTGGTGCCATTATTGTTTTGTCCTTCGGCAAAGGTTTCTTAGATGGGGCTGTGGTATGCAGGATCTTCAAAAGTTTGTGATGTTTCTCCAATACCTCTTTAAGTGGCATCTCCAGATATTGTGCCACTCTTGTAAACAGGTCTTGAAATTGCCTGAAATCATCCACACTTGGAGGTGAAGGTGGTATCATGGTATCATCTGGGTAAGAGGAGGAGTTGTGTCATGTTGGTAATTCTTCAGGTCCTGCTGCATCATCAACCTCCTCAATGGTTTCTGATGGAGGATCCATGACCGATCATGTTGAATAGTCTGGAGACATATCTCTATCCCTATGGGAAATAGAGGGTCTACTCTAGTCCCTGGCATACGGTGATCATGTTTTACAATTATGCCACTGCACTGGGGATGACATGGGTGGGGCAAACCATGGTTATTCTGGGTAACCGCCATATCCTCTATGAACAGAGGGGAGAGAAGTGAGTGTATGAGGTGAGGAATGTTGAGAGAACACTCCTTCTTCAATATTATCTTCTTCCCTGCTGGATGATAATACTGGGGACCTGATCCTATGTGGAGATGGTGATGTGTCTGTGCCATATAATGGTGAGTCCGCCTGTTCATGATGCTTCATTTTTTACTTGTGTTTCCCTCCCGGTGCCGAACTTGGTGCCATGGAGTCGATCTGTGCCGACATCTGAGCCGGTTACAATGGGATGATCAGCATCGTTACTATCTGCATGGATGTCAGCTTTGGTGCCATGCTCGTGGTGGGTGCCAGAGCTGTGGTCTGCACAGCAGTGTGAGTCAGTGCTGAGGTCATGGTCGGTGCTGTTTTCGGTGTCATGGCTGTCAGTGCCAACATCTGTTTTGTTGATGACGAATCAGAGGAGGTCTTTACTGTTTTAGTCCTCGACTCCATGCTGTTTTTATGACTCTCCTTTGGTGCCATTAAGGCTGCAGCAAGTGAAGGGGTGTGAGTGACAGTTATTTTAGTCGGTGCTGTCCCCTTTTCTGGCGGGCTTTTAAATGGCATTGAAGCTTTTTTTCCCCCGAGATGTTTATCTGATGGTAACGGTGATGGCTCATGCCCAGGGTCTGAGGCAGGTCTCAGGGAATTTTCCATTAAAATCAACTTAACTTGAGTTCCCTGTCCTTCCTGGCTCTTGCCTTGAAGTTTTTATACTGGGGAAATTTCTGTGTAACATCTCCCTCACTGAGGCATTGAATACATTGAGCATGGCAGTCCGATGCCAGCAAGGCATCTCTGCACAAAGTGCAATTTTGAAGCCTGGAGAACCAGGCATAATAACTATCTTATTACTATCTATGCTAAAGTATTGGGAAAAGGAATTAAATCTATTTAATTTATTTTTTAAGGAAAAGGGTATGGAAGAGGTAACTAACTAAACTAAGTTAACTTTTATTTTATTCTAACTTTTTTCTCAGAATGAGCGGCTGAAGAGAACTGCTGCAGCTCCGTCTCGGACCGTGGACAGTTGAGAAGCAACTAAAGGGATCAGGTTGCGCGAGCACGCGGCTTCAAGTACCAATGGCGCTGTGAGGCAAGCTGCGCATGCGTGACCCAAGCAGACACTGCTGACGAAAATCTCCGATTTGGATGCGAGGGGACACCAGACACCTGGAGGGGAGCACCCACATGGACATCACTTGATGAAGAAGCAAAAGTTTCGTTACTCAGCAGGCAGCCAGCATCTAAGTGTCAAAGGACAGTTTTCATTTTCCACTACTGGCTGACTGCTGCATTTCCAATCTCATTTCCACAAAAATATAGGTTGGGTAAGGTAAAAAGACAGCTTTTAAAAAAAACATTTTAAAAGTTTAACATTAGGAGATACAATATTACAAAATCCTGTTACTGGTTTTTGAGTTATGTGAAGAAGAAAAAACATGCCCTCCACGAAAAAAAAAAGAGAATCATTCAGACAAAATATTGTAAATACTGTAGTGTAAATATAACATCATAGCTAAAACATACCATAAACTCACAGTTAAAATGTAAACACCAAACTTATTTCAGCACCTCACTTACCTACTACCTATACCCTAAAAAATCTATTTCCTAGTCCCCCTTACCTCCATCTATATTTCCAGTACAGTCTACGGAATACATGTCACTATCCTTAACCATGCTGCACTATATACAGACTGTTACCAACTACATACAAAGATGCACTGGAAGCTCACTTTTCCAACCCATTTTCTCACTACAGGCCAGATCATCTTATTCTTCACAAGTGGCCCCAAGAACACACCCTTCCTTATCCATCCAGCCACTATGAATTAGAAAGCCTATTTCACCTAATTCATCTTATTGTACAGACTGGAAAAATCTTTTCTTTGCTCTGCACACATTCTCCATAGAGGGTTAGAGGCTGTATTTACTTTGATTATTCTACACATGGTGTCCACAAGCTCCAGAGCACTCTTACACCTTAAACTGGGCTTTGTTCCTGCGCTGTTATCTTCTACAGAGCCAATATGCATGTAGGCCTGCTTGGCAGCCTCTTTGGCCTCAGGCAGATTGCAACTTCAGCTTCTGCCTGACATCATTCCCCTAGGTGGTTTCGCAAATCATGCGACAGACAACCTGCAGGGTCAAGATATGCCCAGTGCATCTTCTCAATCAGTTTTCTGCACAAGGCAAAGCTGGCAAGAAATAGGTATCAGCAGTCAGCTGTGAACAACCACTGGCAAATCTTGGTGTTCTATCTAGCATGTAATTTAAATCCCCAAAATACAAGCATCTTCTCTTAGCATGACTGACACACTCCCAATCTGTAATAAAGACCATTCTACACCCAAAGTACATTGAAAAAATGGGTGCAAGATACAGGATCACATATTTGAAGAGCAAAATTTATATACTCAGCAGAGCAAACAAATAAAATATAGCAACTGCTGATTATCTCCAATCCACATCTGAAAGATGTGTATTGGATCCATAATGGAATATCCTGAGTTTCTAGGGTTCATTAATTCGATTAATGTTGTTTTAAAGAACAATATATTTCCAATCTTACCTCTATAGTAAGAAAAATTAGTTTGGGATTTATACACAAAAATTTAGTTACAGAGGTGACACAAAAGAATGTCTAATAAGCAAAACCTGACCTAAATATACCACCTTAACCCCACTTCATTTGTTTTTGGCTTTATGTGCTAACATATAGAAAAACAAAACATTTCTATAATAATTTCTAAATGAATTAGCATCATGAATATGAGACCTGACTATCCTTTGCTTTGCACTTGTGTAGTCATTCACATCTGTGCAAACTGGGTGTAAAACACTACCAAACCAGAATGATAGCATTTTACACCTATTTTGTATGGTGTAATTGACTAGAAAAAGCATAAGGCAATGGAGAATTAGGCTCATGATGTCCACATTTCTATTTAACAATGGTATTAAGTTTTAAGAATTAAAAGCTCTTGGTGATACTACTGGTATCCAGATAATAAAAGAAACTGTACCTTTGGAAGAAGCTGGATTGCTTGTAGAATTCTTTGCCTGTGTCCAGAGTTAAGTATTCCTATTTCCAACAGATCCTGATCCTCCATTACATTGCTTCCCTGAAAAAGGAGATATTTAGATCTGAAACTATCCTGAAACAAGACCTTAGGCTGTGTTTAAAAGAGAATAACTTTACTTAAAATACAGTATCAGAAAAGGATTATAAATTACTGATGATTGCATTGATTTCCAGTCTACAAAATGTAAAATAAACTTGAACTCATGGACAATTAATAGTGTGCTGGCAGCATTGCCAATGGAGAAACTGCAGTTCCCACTAAAAACAAATTGCCTAAATGAATCTTCCCCCCCCTCTCATTTGATTGAGAACAGGGATGTAATTATAAAATGTAACTGTATCCAGACAGTGCCCATTTGTTTCTTTCTCCCCATCCTCTGTACACTATACCCATTTTTCCTTAAGCTGGAAAAAACATCACACACAATAAGATCAACACAGTGGATGCAATTAGACAGAATTATTTAGTAATGTGTTAATAAAGTGCCTTGTAACGGGGTGGCTTGCCCTTGGACTGGAAGGGGCTGGAGTGAAGCAAACCCTAATCACAGAATGAGCTCCACCTGAGCAGAGTCAGGCAATTTCTTATAAAGAACAACCGGTGACTGTAGCAGGTGGAAGTGAGACTGTAGAGAATGAGACTGACTTCCTTAGGGAAGACCCTGAGACAAGAGACAACTCTCCAGCTAGGAAGGGTTTTGACCAGACCAGCTCAGGGGAGTTTGAGCTGTACCCAGCTGAAGGCAGGAGTGAAGACCTTTGTGTTTAGGTTTGAACTTTAAGCTAATAAATCAGACCCTAAGTAGAGCTGTTGTCACGGGACTGGAAAAACCCTGTGGAGTTTACGTGGGGATCCAAGAAAGCAAACTGAGGTGACTGTCTGTTTGCAGGCCTATCTGGTAGCTGCCACAAGGTGCTGTGAGGAGGCTACTCATCTCATCTACATGCCTGAAGAGGACCCTCAGCCCCCAAAAGTGAATTAAACTGTACAACATGGCATATATATTATACAGATTCCAAGGCCAGAAGGAACCACTGTGATCATTAGTCTGACCTCCTGTATAACACAGGACATAGACTTCCCCAAAATAATTCCTAGAGCAGATCTTTTAGAAAAACATCCAATCTTGACTTAAAAATTGCCATTGATGGAGAATCCACCACAACTCTTGGTAAATTGTGCCAATGGTTAATTACCCTCACTGTTAAAAAATGTACATCTTATTTCCAATATCAGTTTGTTTAGCTTCAGCTTCAAGCCATTGGATCATGTTATAGATTTCTCTGCTAGATTGAAGAGACACTGTTAAATATTTGTTACCCATGTAGGAATTTATAGATTAATCAAGTCACTCCTTAAACTTCTTTTTGTTAAACTAAATAGATTGAGCTTCTTGAGTTGATCACTGTAAAGAATGTTTTCTAATCCTTTAATTATTCTCATCTCTGAACCTGCTTCAGTTTATCAACATCCTTCTTGAATTGTGAACACCACATACATAATTGTGTCTACATACATGATTAAGGAGAATCTAAGTTGCAGAATGACAGAAGTTTATCCTCAGAAATTGTGACCTCCCAGCAGTTAGGAGGAGCAACTGCAGGGGAAAATGTTTACTCACCTGAATTGTAACTGTTCTTTGAGATATGGTTCACAAGTGTGTTTCATTCAGGTGAATACACACCCAAGTGTGCTGGATAGCTTTTTGGAGCAGTACCTGTTGGAAAAGTGCATATGCCCTGCACCTCCTCTTGGCCCCTCCCAAGGCTGTATAAGGGTGATGGTGCCCTGACTCCCTTCAGTTCCTTCGCACCAGAATGTGTGGTTCAGAACTCCAATGCAGAGGGGATGAAGGGCAAGTTGTGGAATACATGTGGAAACTACATTTTTAAGAACAACAGTTACAATACAGGTAAGTAACATTTTTCTTCTTTGAGTAGATGCCTCACTTCCAGGTCCAAATATAACACATGCAAAATCTTATAATTGATGTACTTGTTGAGATTTCAAAGGCCAAGTAAGGTTCTCAGATCCCTTGGACTTGAGGATAGGAAAATATTTTGGGCAAAATCCCATTCCCCAGTGTTAAAGGGAGAACTTCTTCTATGGTCCCTAGTAAGAGCAGAGTCTGAACATCTTGAAAGAGCACTGAATTCTGAGATGGGTCACTGTAAGGGAAGCAGTAGGTGGATGAGTGAAGGAGATGAAGAGCAATTGGATAGAATATCGCAATCTCACAGTGCATAGGTCTCACTTGTCCATAGTTATGGCTTCCCAAACATTAAGGAAATGGGAGGGAGGGGGGAGAAAGATAGCTGGATAGTGACTGTATTGCTGTTCTTGAGGAAGAACTCAAATGTGCTGCTTCCCCACGGCTGACTGAGGGTGGGCTGGTTGATTTAAATTGGAGCTGGACAACCTCCTCCTCTGTGACTTTTGTGCTTTCTCCTCGAAATGTCATGCTCCCTTGGAAGATATCCAGGCTGTCTGTAATACTGAACAAAAACTGTCCATCGAAAAAGAGGTACTCTATGGTTTGCTGGATGTCAGAGGCTATCCCAGAGTTCTGTAATCATGAGGTTCTCACTGTTATTGCAGAGTCCATCACCCTAGAAGAAGCATCCATTGGCTGGAGTGATGTCTCAGCCACCAAATGATCTTATGTCAGGAAAGTTCTGAACTTCTCCCATGTATCTTTAGGCAGGTTGTCAGTGAACTTAGATGTTACATCCCAGTTTACAAAATCATATTTTCATAACAGCACCTGCTGGTTATCTCTGCACATCTGCAGAGAAGAGGTGGAATACATTTTTCTCCAGACCAAGTCAAGTCTCATGGACTCTTTCTCTTTGGGAGCTGATCTGAATCTCCCTTGACATGATCTCTTATTAGCAGCAGTGACCATGAGAGAGTTTGGGGCGTGGTTAGGATAAAACCACCGGAAGCCTTGCAGATGGACATACCTTCATATGTCCATGTGCTTGGCTGTAGGAGCTCAGGAGGCTGGTGTGTGTCACAAGGTCTTACTTGTTCCAAAAGAACTTTATTACTAGAGAGGTCTGCACTTCTGGGGGTTGTTGCCTGAAGACTGTCCAAAAGCTTGTGAGCCTTCTCTTGTACAAGCTCAGTTTGTATGGCCAGTACTGCCATCATCATGAAAGAACAGCAGATACTGCACCTCTCTGTAATGTATCCCTTGTTAAGACACAAAAGGCAATGTGTGGGCATCTGTGTCACAATTCAGAATAGACACCCCACAAGATAGGCAGTGCTTAAAGCCTGGTGAGTGCTGCATACTATCAGTGCTTCTCACCAAAAACTAATCACTAATTGACTAAAAACAAATTAAAACAGTACAGGAAACCTAACTACTGGGTACTAACTATTATCAGGAAAAAAAAGCATTGAACTAACTCGCTCACTGTACAGACAAAACACATGAGGTAAACTACATGGGGAGGTCTGATTCAGGCCACAGGAAGTAAGAAGAACCTAGAGGGGGTCGGGGCGGCACCAGCCTTACATAGTCTTGAGAGGGGCCACAAAGAGGTGCAGGGCACATGCACTGCTCTGACAGAAATGTGTTTGGTTCCAGCACACAGGGCATGCACACACCTAAGTCAAATACATGTGTGCAACTACTTGAAGAAAGTCCTGTTCAGCTTCTGCACCCTCAGGATGGAACATGTTTAGTCACTATGTGGGGATGGTGTATGCACAGTCTGGTCAGCACATTATTGCTGTGACATCAGCGCAGGGAGGATAATCCAAGAATTTAGCTGCCAAACTAACAAGTATGCTGAGCACATGCAAACTGATATTTTTTTCTAGGCTTATAACTTGGCCAAAAAGTTCTCCAACAACTGTGCACGGGGCGTGCACACACCTACAGTGGAATGGACATGTGTGACACTTCTGGAGGAACAACAGTCATGGAAAGATAGGCAACTGTTTTTTTTTCTTCAAGTGATTGCACGTGTCCATTCCACTATACGTGACTCACAAGCAGATTAACATGAGGGTGGGCTTGGAGCTACCTGAACAGTGATTGTGGATCAATCTGTCCAAAACTTGCATTGTTCATGGACTGACAGGAAATGGCATAAAGAGCAGCAAATATGTGTACTGATAAGCAAGCTGCTGCTTTGCAAATGTCTCAAATAGATACTTGCACTAGGAAAGTTACTGAAGCTGTTTGCGCTCTGGTTGAATGAGCCAGTACTTTAGAAGATGGCATGACATTAGCTAACTGGTAGCACAAACAAATGCAAGAGGAAATCTAGGAGGAAATTCCCTGAGTGGAAATCGGTTTACCTTCATCTGGTTCACAATCCAGTCAAATAACTGTGTTGAGGATCTCAAGGGTCTGGTGCAGTCCAAGTAGAAGGCTAATGCTCTCATCACATACAATGAATGAAGCCTGTGTTCATCTGTATATGTGTGAGGCTTCAGGAAAAAAATTGGCAAATAAATTGCCTAGTTAATGTGGAAATTGGAAACCACCTTTTTTCAAGAATTTTGGATAAGGGCAGAGGTAAACTTTATCCTTATGGAATATAAGAAGGTTCTGAGACCAAGACTCTCAATGCACCCACTCCCCTTGCTGGTAACTGCAAGAAAAAAGTCACATAGAGAGGTTGAGTAGGGAGAAAATTGCTAGAGGTTCAAAGGGAGATCCCATTAATTTTGCCAGCATGAGGTTGCGATCCCATGGGGGAACAGATTCTTGCACCTGAGAGTGTAATATGTCCAATCCTTTTAGAAATTTGATCGTTATGAGCTTGGGAAAAAAGCATTCCATTACCACTAGAGGGTGGAATGCTGAAATCACTGCCAAATGTACTTTAATGTAACTAACTGTAAGACCTTCATGTTTTCAGCAGGTAATACAAAATGTGATTAATAGGAGTCTCCACTGGAGAGACACGTTTCTGATGAGACCAGGTGGAAACACATTTCCATTTGGCAAGGTAATGCCTAGTTGAAGACTTTCTGTTATTCAGAAGTACTTCCTGAACATCTTTCAAGGAAGCCATTTCCACTGGTGTTAGCCATGAAGCAGCCATGCTGTCAAGTTGAGGACTTGTAGGTTGGGATGAAGCAGATGGCCTTGGTCCTGAGAAATCAAGTCTGAATCCAATGTAAGAGACACAGGTCTCACTAATAATGCTAGTGGGGGAGGAGACAGACCTCAATCGTGACTGGAGGGTCCTGAGCCTGGAGTAGAGGGCAGGCCCAGGTTTCCCTGACAGCCATTGAGGAAGTGGCACCACGAGGCAGTGAATGGGAAGACTACCTAGGATAGCTGAAGAAGGACTTTGGGACCCTGGAAGTGGAAACCGCTAAGTGACCTGGCCAGACAGCCAATTCACAAAGAGGCAGCAACAGTTCCCTGGAGCGAGAGGGGGCTGCAGACAGAGAGAACAATGGAGAGATGGGCTGTAACCATAAGAAGGGGTCCCGGATCTGAAAAGAGCAAATCCCTAAAGCAGTCAGGAGGAGACACCATCTGTGGTGAGTAGACCCCATGACATAGCCGCAACGTATTGAAGGTGGACTGAATGATAGTGATGCTGGACAGTACATGAAACTCAGACTGACCTCTCACAGCCAGTCATCCAGGTAGGGGAAGACATGTATTCCCATTCCCCTCAAATGCACAACTATCATTGTCATGCTCTTTGTGAAAATGCAAGGGACTGCTGATAGGCAAAACAGAAATACTGTGAGTTGGTAGCAGGTTCCATTCACTATGAACCTGAGAAACTGCTGGTGGCGTGGATGGATTACTGTAAGTAAGTAATGGAAGTAAGCATCCTGTAAGTTGAGGCAGCATACCAGTCACCCTTTCCCAGGAAAGGAATAATAGAAGCTAGGGTAACCATGCAGAACTTTATTTTCTTCAGATACTTATTTAACTTTCTTAGATCTAAAATAGGTCTGAGACCATCTTTTGCTTTGGGAATAAGGAAATAGCAGGAATAAAAACCTTCCCCTGAGGAACTGAGGAACTTCCTCTATGGCTTCTGCTAGAAGGAGAGTTTGGACCTCCACCTCTTCTATTTGAATGTCTAAAACTGAGGCCACCCTTTTAAGCACTCCTTGGTGAGCCTTGTAATTCTCTGGTAGTGGAGAATCTGGTGATGAGGAAGAAGATGCACCGGGATGCTGAGGCAATGGCTGGTCAGTCTGTTAGTGTGTAGGAGCTGCCTGAGCAACTTCCAGTTGCTTTGTACTGGTCCTGATACCAGGTGTCAGAGAAAGTTGTCTGTAGTGCTGATGATCTCAGTGCATTCTCCAGGAAGTCAACTCAGATGGATAATGGGAGGTCTACCTGGGGAAGGGGACACCCCACAGTGTCTAGAAAGGCCACTGACATGGTGGTAATGGGCCTCATAGTAGCACAGGTCATTGTCCATTGCAATGTGCCTACTGCTGGGGCTGCTGTGACATCCATGGACCCCCCAGGTTCTGGTGAAGGGTAAGCTTCCCTTATGTATGGCACATAAAAGACCCCACTTCTGAACAAACGAAGATCACTCCAAATCCCTGAAATAACAGTGAAGCAGAACCCATGTGGAGATAGTTGAGCTAACCCCAGAAATGGTGGTACCGGGAATGGTAACAGTGACTTGCCTGTGGAATGTTACCAGGCTTTTAGGTACTGGAAGTGGCATCGTTACCACATGCTTTTGTGGAGCTAGTATAGAAATTAGAGTTGCTGGTACTGACTGAAACCCTTCCTGCACCACCAAGGACACTAGTACCGAAGGGTTAAACAATTCTCTGGTGGCATCTTTGGTACCAGAACTGGGTCTTGAGTCTGGCATACAGTAACTTTAGGAGCTAGCCTCGACAGACCTTGCGCAGGTTCCGGATTCGATGAACCTTCCCTTTGTAGCAAAGCAATTCTCTTGGGATCATTTCCCGTCAGAGTCCCACCCAGAATCCTTGCCTCTAGCTGGCCTTGGTACCAAAGGTCTTGCTGAATGAGATACTATGTCCTTGGAAGATGTCTCTTCTTTGGTATAGGTGCTGAAGACATCTCGGGAGGTGCAGTCAGTACTGATGGTAGCACACTCAGAGTATGCTCTGAACCAGATGGCTCTGATGGAGGGCAAAGAGCCGCCTCCATAAGGAGACACTTAAATCTCACTGCTCTATGTTCTTTAGAGCAAGGGTTAAACCCTCTAGAAACGTGACACTTGTCACTGATGTGGGACTCCCCCAAACATTTTAGACAGCTAGGGTGTGGGTCCCTGACCGGCATAGGTTTGACACATAACCAGCAGGACTTGAACCCAGAGAGTTCCTAGTCTTGGAACCAAGAATCATATTTGGTCCAAAAAAGACCTAAAAACTGAAACCTAGCACTAACATTAACTATACTCTATGTCTAACTAACTACTAAACAACAAAAAGACTATACACAAAGTGTGAGGGAAATAAACTTGCAATAGTTGACTGGAAGTACTCCAACAACCATCATGGCTGTAAGAAGAAACTGAGGAGGGTTGGGTTGGCTCTATCCTCTTATACCAGCATGTAGTGGTGTGTGGCAACAGTAGGTGCTCAAACTGCCTCAGTGGGACAGCTGGGGAAAAGTTATCTCACAACTGTGCATGAGGTGGGCATACACTTACACTGGAATAGACATATGCAATCACTTGAAGCAGAACAGGGATATATACTGGACATTATTGGGCAACCTGAACTATTGGTATCATTATTTGCTCCACCTTTAATGAAAACCCATTTTGACACTGCAGGTTTTCTTAAACCTATTCTGTAGTCTGCCGGTTCAGCAGGTCTAGAACCTCTCTGACCTTTGGTTCCAACTGCCCTTCTTGGGATCCTGACACTCTATTCCTTGGAGCAGGAGGTCTCTGTGGTTTCCAAAACGGCTGCTCCAAAAAGTGCTCTCTAGACAAGTTTGGAGGATCCACATTCACTGCTCTTTTCCTCTCAGCTTGCTGCTTCCTGGGACTGGGTGTAGTAGGTCTCCAGGACCCCCAACAGCACATAGTTCCCACCACACTAAGGATTTGGGGCTCTTCCCAGGGGTAGGATTTCCTCCTGTTTTGGAAAAGAAGTCTGCGACCTCATGTTGAACTCCTGGGTGATGCCATCATTTAAAGGCGTAATGCCAGATACCATGTGTTGAAATGCCAGATACCATGTGTAATCCTCAGATTGGTAACTTTAATCTCCTGTGTCCACTTCAAGAAAGTGTGATCCGTGAGTAGTCCAAATGAGGCTCCCAGAAATAGTCCAAATGAGGCTCCCAGAAGGTAATAGCATAGCATCACTAATGCCCAGTGTATGGCCAAGCATTCTCTTTCTGTGGTGGAATACTTTGTCTCTCATTACTGGAGCTTCCTACTTAAGTAGAGGATTAAAAGTTCTGTCCCTTGAAAGTTCTGAGACAGTACAGTCTCCAAATCTATGGCGGATGTGTCTGTGTGTGAAATAAAAGATAATGAAACATCTGAGCACTGCAGCACCAGGTACTGTCCCAAAATGTTTCTTTTTTAAAAATTCCTCTTGATACTCCCATGTCCACAATACTGTTTTCAGCACTGATGTCTTGATAAGATCCGTGTGGTGTGACTAATGTCTCAAAATGGGGAATAAACCAATGATAATAGCTGGCCAGGCCCTAAAAGGCCCACACTTGTTTTTTGTTTTCCAATGCCTCTGTCTTATTTTGCAGGGGCTGTATTTTTCCATTCCCTAACAGATATTTGGTCTCTTGGATGCCAAGTTTACATTTCTTCAGGTTTGCCATGAGCCTTCTTCAGCGACTGTGGTACAGATGTTGTGTGCACCAGGTATGATTGCCAGTCTTCACTGAAGATCAACATATGATCCAGACTTATAGCAGTAGATAGTACAGCCAGATATCCAGTAGAGATTATTTGCTTGAAAACTGGAGATCCCTTAGTTCCATCTGCAATGGAAAGAAAGAATATGGCAGATTTTCTAAAAGGCTTAGTCCTGTCTAAGTAAATGGCTAATGCCCTTCTGATATTGAGTGTATGTAGTGTTGCATCTCCCTTATCCAGGTGTGATTTAGGGGAAAAACTGGAAGGTAGATAGGTTGGTTTATGTGGAAGTCCAAGGATACCTTCAGTAAGAACTTGGGGTGTGGTCATAATGTGACCTTATCCTTAAAAAATACTGTGAATAGAGGATATGCCAAAAGGCTGTTTTCATAGACAAGTGTAGAAGGAAGCAGGTGGCCATGGGTTCAAAAGGGGGCCTCATAAGGCATCTAAGTACCAAGTTGAGGTCCCAAACTGGAGTAGGGCATCTGACTTGTGGAAAGAGGTTCCCCAGTCTCTTGAGAAACCTTGTTGTTGTTGGATGAGCGAGCACAGAAAAACCCTCCACTATAGGATGGAAGGCTGTAATAGCTGCCAAATGTACTCAACAGAGCTTAGAGACAACCCCATTATTTTTAGCTCTAAGATGTAATTTAGTATATCTGAGAGTGGAGAGGCTATAGGTGAAAGATGTCTTTAGTCACACCAATGACTGAATGATGTCCACTTTTGCAGGTAGGCATTAGAAGTGGATTGTTTCCTACTACGTAATAGCATCCTGAAAGAGAAGATGGGAGATGGTATGGAGAGTTATTGGTCGACAAACTGCAAGCTGGGTGAGGCAAGGGAACCATGTTTGTCTTGGCCACACTGGAACTACTAGAATAATCCTGGCTTTGTCTTTCTGTATTTTGATCAATACTTTGGATATCAAGGGAGTTAGGGGGAATGCATACATGAGGTCTGAACTCCGATGAAGGAGAAAGGCATCTCCCAAGGAATGGTGATCTAGTCTTCCTCTTAAGTGGAACTGGGAACACTTCTTCTTCTTGGCTGTAGCAAACAGGTCTATCTGCAGGATGCCTCAGAATCAAAAAATGAAGTGGAGTATAGTGGGATCCAACTCCCATTTGTGATCTTGTGAGAAATGCCTGCTGAGGGCATTTTTGTGATGTTTTGCATGCCTGGAAGGTAAACTGCTGAGATGTTGATCTGATTTCAAATGCACCAAATCCACTCCTTTGGCGCAGAGGGAGGGTGAGCTTGATTTCCCTTGATGGTTGATATTGAATATGCATGATATTTTGTCTGTCATGATCTTTGTATATTTGCCCCCGATCAGTGGAAGAAAATGGAGGCAGGCATTTATGACTGCTCTGAGTTCCAGTAAGTTGATGTGTAGGGTAGACTCAAGAGATGGCCACCTGCTTTGAGCAGTGTGAATGTCTAGATGGGCTCTCCATCCCAATAGGGATGTGTTTGTTGTTATTGATGTTGGAGATGGCTGAGCAAAGGGGGAACCTTGCGCAAACATTTTGAGGGTCCTTTTTCCAGTCAAGGCATGGAGAGTAATTTGTTCAAACTGTGTTTGCTCAGTGAATAAACAGTTCTGAGCCACCCTCGGAGGCAGCGCATGTGAAATCTTCCAGAGGGGTAGCTGTGTTAGTCAGTATACAGCAAAAACAATGAGAGTCCTGTAGCACTTTAAAGACTAACAAATTTAATTTCTGCAGGCATAAGCTTTTGTGGGCTGTAACATATGACGAAGTGGGTTACAGCCCACGAAAACTTATGCATGCAGAAATTAAATTAGTTAGTCTTTAAAGTGTGAAATCTTGTGTGGCTTATCATGAAAGTACCAACTGTCATACATCCCAACAGCTGGAGACAATTTCTGGCTGATGCCTGTGGGCTGATCTGGATTGTAGTGACTAAATTGGCTAGGGTAAACTTGGGTAGTGGGAGGTATGTTTTCGACACTACCACATCCAAGTAAGATCCTATGAATGCCAAACTTTGCACTGGGTTTAAAGTGGACTTTTAGATATTAATTGTAGTTCCAGCCTCAGAAATAGATCTATGGCCCTTTGAGTGGCCAGTGAGGCTTCATTGTAGGAGCATCCCTTGAGCAGTCAATCGTTGAGGTATGGGAATATTAGAATTTCTTATCCATGGAGATAAGCAGCCATCAGTGAGAGAACTTTTGTGAGTTTTCTGGGTACCAAGGAGAGAACAAGTGGGAGCCACCTGTGTTGGAAATGTTGTTGCTCCAGAGTTAAGTGGACGAACCGTCTCTGGGAGAAATGACTCACTATATGAAAATAAGCGTCCTGGAGGTCAACAGCTGAAAACCAATCTGTTGGTCTAATGATGGAATTATTGATCCAAGAGATACCGTCTTCAACTTGTGAATCTTTACAAATCTGTTGAGTAATCTAGATATAGATTGGATCTAGAATGGGTCTCCAGCCATCATTTATTTTTGGAACCAGGAAGGTACCTGAAATAAAAACTCTTCCCTCTGTGTTTTGTAGGAACTGTTTCTGTGGCACTCAAGTTCAGGAGACAGTCTATTTCCTGTCATAGAAGGTGCTCGTGAGAGGGGTCCCTGAAGAGGGACAGGGAAGGGGTGCGATGGTGGGAGGGAAATAAAGTGGATGGAATATCCTGTTGAAATGATCTCTAAGATCCACTTGTCTGTAATGATATGTTCCCAAGATAAGCAGAGGTGAAAAAGGTGGTCACCAAAGCAAGGGAGACATGCAGATTGTTACAGCAGGTATGCATGGGGATGGTAACTCAGCACTTCAATGATCCCATCAAAATTGATGTTTTAAAGTTGTTGCTTGTGAGGTTGATGCCTGAGAGGTAGATAATCTCTTCTTCTGGAACCATTGCCTCTAATGTTGGGGTTTGTAAGGTCTCTGGGAAGCAGAAAACTGAGTGGTATGGGATCTCTGCTTTGTCTGGGACTTCCTGAACTTTCTTTTTTGTGCATGGGTATAATTTCACAGAGAACACAAGGTTGCCCTGGAGTTTAAGGTCTGCAGAGATTTGTTGGTCTTTTCCACAAACAGTTCTGATCCATCAAAAGGAAGGTCCTAAACTGTATTTTGGACTTCTCTCAGAAACCCTGAGAGCTGAAGCCAACAGGCCCTCCTCATTACTAGTGCCACAGAGACAGAATGAGGAGCTATATCAATGGCATCCAGAGAGGCCCACCATTATGTTCTGGCCAGCAGCTGTCCCTTTGCAATGATTGCCTGAAATTGTTCTCTGTGCTCTGGTGGAAGATGCTCAATAAAGGAATTACATTTTAAATAGTTATTATGGCTGTATTTTGCCATGAGGTCTTGGTAGTTGGCGATCCTGAGTTGTGGAATAGCTGATGAATGACTTACAGCCATATAAATCAAGCCATTTTAGATCTTTGTCTATTACAAAATTACTAAATGACATTGAGCATGATGCTGTCTTCTATGTTCATTTTCAGAATCAACCACAAGGGAATTGGGGAAGTAACTGAAGAATAGAAATTCCAGGTGCTTAGAGGGGACATAATATTTTTGTACTTTACAGGTACATGGTATTGTTGCCAGGGTATGCCAATCTATTTTTGCAAGGTCTAGTACAACTTCATTAATAGGTAGTGCGATGCAGGCAGATGACATTGCATGCAAGATGCCAAGCAGTTTATTCTGTGACTCCTTGACCTCCTCAAGAAGAATTCACACAGACTCTGCTATCCTTTTAATAAAGTTCTGGAACTCTTTGAAATTATCAGCCAAGGACGGCAGAGAAGGCATAATGGCTTCATCTAGGGATGAGGAAGAGATATTAGTAGTTGGCATGACCTCCTTGTCCACTTTTGTTTCCTGCTCCTCAAAGGTCTCTTTCTGTGGGTCAGATACCCTAGAGAGGAGCTGGTGGGGACTGTCTGCCTTTTTCCTGATGAGAAACACTAAGGGCCCCGAAGAATTGTCAGGAAGCCACACAAAGGTCTCAATATAGCCAATGCAGTAGTACATACGACATGGATAGAGGCACCCAAGGGTGTCATATCAGCAGGATGGAGCATGAGGATCTCTCTCATGGGGATGCTCTGACTCCCTGGAAGTCTCAGGAAAGAAGGTCTCCTTGTAAAGGGGAGCCCTGAAAGGAAATCTGAGAGACTGAGGAGAGAGATTGAGAAGTCGTTGGTACCAAGAACAGGTCGGGGATGAACAAAGGATATTCAGGTATCTCTGTTACTGTCAGGACCTGAGGGAACTGCAACTATTACGGTACAGAAACAAAGGTTGGTGCTGACGTGCAAGCCTGGGCAGAAATAACTGTGGCAGAGGGAGCCAATGGTACTGAAGGTCTTACACACTCCAATGATTGGCCAGTGGGTCTTTTGTGGTGCCGAAGTGCTAGGTACTGAGGACCTGATCGACTCTATTGGTACTGGTTTAGCAGTGCTGATCACCAGGCCAATTTTCTGGAGCCAGAACCCTTAGAATTCTTGAGTTTGCTGGTGGTCATGTTACCTGAGGAGCCTGCAGCCTTTTGGATACCTAGCTGGAGATTGGTAGGCATCGAAGCGGTCATCTGAACTGGAGAGATCATCTCCTTGAGGAAGATTCTCTACCTAGAGAACTTGAAGCCCACTTCCTAGAGTCCTTTTGAGAGGATTCCAGAGTTTTCCTCTTCAAAGCTCTAGGGGGTGCTGCACTGAGGAGGTTGAGCTGATCAACTTGCTCAGATTGTTTTATGGGAGTGGGGGGAGGGTCGATCAGAGTAAACTCTCCATCATCAGGAGAAGAAGCTTAAGTTCCTGGTTCTTTCTAGCTCTTGATTTTAATGCCATGCAGAAGTTACACTTATGGGGAACATTGACTTCCCAAGGCAATGGACCCATTGAAAGTACCCATCACTCACCGGGATTGCCTCCTGGTATGAAAGGCAGTGCTTAAAATCAGGAGAACCGAGTATGCCCTCTCAGTGTTTTAGTTTCCCAGAGGGGAAAAAGGGACACAAAAGGACAACATTCCTTATGCTAAACTATGGCCTGGTCTACACTGTTGGCGAAATCTGGACGCAGTTGATGGGAGTTACGCAAGCTACGCAGAGTAGCTTGCGTAACTCCCATTGACTTCGTAACTTCTGTTTAGTGAGCCGTCCTCACTGTGCTGTGCCGACAGGAAATGCGTAACCATCGATGCAGCACTATGCTTTTTGGGGAGGTGGTTTTATTAAATCAACTTCCGGATCGATTGAGCATACTTTCACTGCCGCTCAACTGAACCAGAAAAATCGAGCTGATGGCAGCGAATTTGCTACTGTCAGTGTAGACATAGCCTATGTATGTCTATATTAGGGCTGTCAATTAACTACAGTTAATGCATGTGATTAAGGCAAAACAACTAAATTAACTAAATTAGAAAAAATAGTCATGATTGATCACAGTTTTCATTGCACTGTTAAACAATAATAGAATATCATTTACATTTATTGTAAATAGTATTTTTTAATTCACCTCATACAAGTCCACCAGTCCTTGTTGTTCAACCAATAGCTAAGATAAACAAGTTTGTTTACATTTATGGGAGATAATGCTGCCTGCTTTTTATTTACATCACCTGAAAGTGAGAACAGGCATTCACATTGCAATGTTATAGTCAGTGTTGCAAGGCATTTACATGCCAGATATGCTAAACATTCATATGCTTCATGCTTCAACTTGTAGGCTCTAGAGTTTTATGTTGTTTTGTTTTTGAGTGCAGTTATGTTAAAAAAAAATTATACATTTGTAAGTTGCACTTTCACAACAAAGAGATTGCACTATAGTATTTATGAGGTGAATTGAAAAATATTATTTCTTTTGTTTCTTTTTTACACTGCAAATATTTGTAATAAAATAATATAAAGTGAGCACTTTACACTTTGTATTCTGTGTTCTAATGGAAATCAATATATTTAAGAATGTAGAAACACATCTAAAAATATTTATAATAAATTTAAATTGGTAGTCTATTATTAACAGTGCAATTAAAACTACGATTAATCACGACTATTTTTTATTTTGCGATTAATTGCGATTATTTTTAATTGTTTGATAGCCCTAGTCTGTTTATATATGTATAAATAATAATTATTTTAATAGAATTATTATAACTGACACAAAACTAACTGACTAGTAAATAAGAGGAAAAATACAGATGAGCTAAGCTTGGACGCTTCTGAGGCTCCATCTCAGGCCAACGTGGCTGAGAAGGAACTGAGGCCAGTTTGCCTAATCAGTTCTATATAGTCATGGTGCAGAGCACAAGGCTGCATTGGGTGCATTTGTGAACTGAATGGGCACTGATACCTAAAATCTTCAATCTGAGGTGCATGCACATCTAGAGTGAAGCACACATGGGGACACTTTGAAGAAGAACTAGGCATTCAGGCATCTGTACCACACATTGGACTTTATTTTGGTCTTGGGAAGGCTGCTCCTCCCAGGTCTCCTTGAGCAGATCCATGATTCCCTGGGGTTGCTCACCATAAATTCAAAAGGGGATGTCTGCAGCACCTCTCATTCTGGTATGTCAGGACTTGGTCTCAATTGTGAGGGTCTCTGTAGTTCATAGCATCACAGAAGATTAGGGTTGGAAAGGACCTCACGAGGTCACCTAATCCAAACCCCCTGCTCAAAGCAAGACCAACTCCAACTCAATCATCCCAGCCAGGGCTTTATCAAGCTGGGCCTTAAAGACCTCTAAGGATGGAGATTCCACCGCCTCCCTAGGTAACCCATTCCAGTGCTTCACCACCCTCCTCATGAAAAAGTTTTTCCTAATATCCAACCTAGACCTCCCCCACTACAACTTGAGATCATTCTCCTTGTTCTGTCATCTGCTGCCACTGAGAACACCTAGCTCCATCTTCCCTGGAACCCTCCTTCAGATAATTGAAGGTCGCTATCAAATCTCCCCTTACTCTTCTCTTCTGCAGATTAAACAAACCTTGTTCCCTCAGCCTCTCCTCATAAGTCATTATAATTTTAACACATTTTTCAGGATTGGATTAAACCTTTCCACCAGGTCATCTATTTGGGGGTGGTACATGGAGATCTCAAGGGGTTTAACCTTTTGGAATGCCCACACTGCCCTTTGTGACCAGTGCATAAAGTTCATTGTTTGATCCATGAGGACCTCAGTGGGTATACCTACCCAAGAGAAAAGCTGCATCAGTTCCCTCGCTACAGTTTGTGCCATACTGAGCACATGGGGACTGCCTCTGGGTATCATATGGCATATTCTACCATGACCATATATGTTGCTGTGCCCATGAAGCTTTTTCTAGGGAACCCACAATACTGATCCTTATCTTTTTAAAGACATATCTATTAGAGGTGTGAATTTTTGCTATTAGAGTTATGGATTTTTGCAACTTTCAGTTGCACCCAACCTGTAGGGTAGGAATGGACATCTCTATGTACATATGTCACCTTCATACTGTCATCCTATTGGAGGGTGTTAGGATTGAGCAAGGCCTCTCAAATTAAGTTTTGGGAGCACCCTGAGTCCACAATCCTGGCAGAGTGCCCTCCCCCTGACTTCATACTGGGCTATATATATATGGTCAGTTTTCAGAAAGAAGAGAGGTAAAGAGTGATATTCCTGAGGGGTCTGTACTGGGACAAGTATAGTTCAACATATTCATAAATGATCTGGAAAAAGGGGTAAATAATGAGGTGGCAAAATTTGCAAATGATACAAAACTACTTACGATAGTTAAGACCAAAGTAGACTGCAAAGAGTTACAAAAGGATCTCACAAAATTGGGTGACTGGGCAACAAATTGGCAGATGAAATTCTATGTTGATAAATGCAAAGTAATGCAGATTAGAAAACATAATCTCAAATATACATATAAAATGAAGGGTCTAAATTAGCTGTTACCACTCAAGAAAGAGATCTTGGAGTCATTGTGGATAGTTCTCTGAAAACATCTACTCAATGTGCAGCAGCAGTCAAAAAAGCTAACAGAATGTTGGGAAACATTAGGAAAGGTATAGAAAATAAGACAGAAAATATTATATTACCTCTATATAAATCAATGGTACACCCACATCTTGAATACTGTGTGCAGATCTGGTTGACCCATCTTAAAAAAGATATATTGGAATTGGAAAGGATACAGAAAAGGATTCTGAAATTATTAGGGGTATGGAAAATCTTCCATATGACGAGAGATTAATAAAACTAGGACTTTTTAGCTTGGAAAAGAGACGACTAAGGAGGGATATGACAGAGGTATATAAAATCATTACTGGTGTGGAGAAAGTAAATAAGGAACTGTTATTTACTACTTCTCATAATACAAGAACAGCACAGTCCCAGTACAGATCTCTGGAGGATCCCGCTATTTATTTCTTTCCATTGTGAAAACTGACCATTTAGTCCTGCCCTTTGTTTCCTATTTTTAACCAGTTACTGATCCATGAAAGGACCTTCCCTCTTATCACATGACAGCTTAGTTTGCTTAATAGTTTTTGGTGAGGGACCTCATCAATGGCTTTCTAAAAGTCCAAATACACTAGGGCTATGTCTACACTGCTGGCAGCACTGCAGGACTCGCTCAATCAAACCCAGAAGTCAACTCTGTAAATCCACGCCAGCAAGAAGTATAGCGCAGTGGAGATGCTGTGGTAAGTAGACGTTAGGATCAGTCCACTAGAATCTTTTATAGATCCATATTTTCTTGACAGCAGGTGCCGCTTTGAACAATTAATAGATGATTACTTGGGACTCTGAAGTATCATCTCCTATGTCCTGTGCACAGCAGTAACTAGTTACGTTAGCACAAGGTAACTGGCCATTTACAACCATTTACAGGAATTTACTACTTAAACTTCAAAGAGAAATACAAACAATAGTATTGTTACATTCAAAGTTCCATCTAAATGTTCATATGTTCCTTTTGAACTCTTAAGCAATAGAACAGTAATAGACAAGAAAGCAGTTTATCTACACTGCTAACTTCTAACAAGAAATATGTAAACAACATCAAATAACTACCAACAATACACTTGCATATCAAAGCTCTAGTCTACTTATGAGGAATGACCCTCACTACCATTGTAGTTTCCTATAATTTATCTTTAAAAGTTAGATTTGGGCCATGCAATTTGTAAAGTTGCTTGGCTTTTTTGGGCCTAGCGTCACAGTTGGGCAAAACTCATTGGGCCAAACTCTCTGCTGTGTCCAGCTCATGTTGGGCACAGGGAGCAAAAAGGGGCAAAGTCAAATAGCCGAGGGACTGTCTGCCAGCTACATATGTATTGCTGGAGTACGTTGTCCTTGGCTCCCCCCACATCTCTACTCCCTGTGAAAGGGTCTTCAGAGAGGGAGGCAGAACAGCCAGATACAGAGGCTCTATATCTGCTGACTCCTACACACTAGAGGTATCACCAGGTAGGGGCTTGTGGTTACGTCCCACTCAGTGCCACCTGACTGCTGCAAAGTGAATAGAATGCGGCAGAGAATCTATGACATTCTTTTTTAACTTCATAAAATTTCATAGACAAATTCTGACAGGAAACTCTGTGAAAACAATGAAGAGATTATACAGCCATTACCTTAAAGTCCTCACCTTTTGGCAAAGGCCTATTTTTTATTTTTTCAAATCCCTTTGCCCAAAGAGATTAGCCTCACCAGAGGATTCTTCACTGACTCTTATAAGTCATTGCACTGCAGTTTCTAGCAGCCACCAATGCTACAAACTCAGGCTTGGTCTACACTTACCTCCGCAATTTGGCAGCAGTCGACGGGAGTTACTCAAAGAACTTGCATTACTCCCATCGACTTCTGTGCTTCTCTTCTGCACGCCATCTTCACTGCACTGCACTGATGGGAACTGCATTCTCGTCGACACAGCACTACGCCACTTGCTGGGCTGGATTAATAATGTTGACTTCTGGATCAACTGAGCGGGTCTTCACTGACCGCTCAGTTGATCCAGATAAGTCTATCTGATGGCAGCGACTTTGCCACCGTCAGTGTAGACATAGCCTATAATACAGTAAATTTACTGAAGCTAAAGCATAATCTCCTAGGGAACTGTGCTGTTATTGACTGGCACTGGCTGGAAAACACTCTGGCTATGTCTTCACTGACGGCGGCAAATTCACCGCCATCAGATCGATTTATCTGGATCGACTGAGCGGTCAGTGAAGACCCACTCAGTTGATCCAGAAATCGACGAATTAAGACCACCTTCTCAAGTGGCGTAGTGCTGCATCAATGGGAATGCGGTTCCTGTTGGAGCAGTGCAGCGAAGACAGAGCACAGAACAGAAGCACAGAAGTTGACGAGAGTTACGTAAGTTTTTTGTGTCGTTTGCGTAACTCTGGCCGACGGCCGCCGAATCTCCGAGGTAAGTGAAAACAAGCCCTAAGACACCTCACAAAATTATTAGGAACGTCTTGAATCTGTTTCTGTTTCTTTTTCATTTTCTAAGGCCTGGTCTACACTGGCGACTTAGCTCAACTTAAAGTCACTTACGTCGACCTACTTACACCCGCATCTACACTGGCACCACTGTTAATTTGAATTAAGGTGCCTGGAAAATTGACTTAATAAAACCACCACTGCAAGTAGCGTAGCGCCTAAATCGAATTGTTAAATCGATTTAGTGTCAGTGTAGATACAATGTCACTTAAATCAAATTGATCTCCAGAATGTATCCCACAATGCCCTGTTTTGACCGCTCTGGACAGTTGTGCTGTGCTGCTCAGTGGTCATGCGAACAGGAGAAGTCCCCTCCCCTTAAGCCCGGGGAAGATTTGAATTTTCATTTCCTGTGCTGCCAGCGTGGAGAGAGTTTTGTCTCTGTTCTCTGCATGGCTACTGCAAAGCCCAAACACACTCCAGCATGGAATTGACAAGAGGTCTTAGATCTCATTGGGCTGTGGAGTCTATTCTGGCTCAGCTCAGAGCCAGCAAAAGGAATCTGGATATTTATGGGAAGATATCCCAGGGCATGCTGGAGAAGGGACACAAGAGGGATGCTCAGCAGTGCCGCGTGAGGATCAAGGAGCTGCGTCAGTCTTATCAGAAAGCCAGGGAAGCTAACAGCTGTTCTGGCTCCTCGCCCAAAACATGCCACTTCTATGATGAGGTGCACGCAATTCTCGGTGGCGATCCCGCCACGGTGCCGTCCTGCAGCATCAATACCTCTGCTCAGTAACAGTTCATGGTCAATGATGAGGACTCTGTGGAGGAGGAGGAGGCTGAGGAGAGCAGGGTGCAGGAAAGCGGGGTGTCCATTCTCCCAGAAAGTCAAGACATATTCCTGACCCCCAAGCAGTCCAGCAGCACACAGGACAGCACAGATGATATCGGGGAAGGCACATCTGGTGAGTTTTTTTTCTTCTTAGCATTTCTGTCCTTTTACATTGGGGGGTGGGGTGGGAGGTGGCATGAAGGGGATTCAGGTGTTTCGGTGATTGTACTGTGGGGTTACCCAAGGAACAATTGATTTATGTGATGAGAAATGCTACGTTTATCATTAGTTGATATCTCACAGAAACTTTCATGTAGGTAATCTGTTATCCTTTGCAAAACTTTTCAGGGGAGGGCTGCCTTGTTCCTCCTTCCACGGTAGGATACTTCACTGCAATCAAGGGACCTGCATCATGGCGGAACACTGCTGGTACCCTGCTGCGTCCAGCAAATCTGTGTTTTAAGCATAGACTCAACCCCACACTCTCCGCAGTTCCTCTCTGTAAGTGTTTAAAAGACCAGCAGAGTTCCCCCCCCACACACACCACGCTGTCCTTTGATCCTCTCTGAAAGTGTTTAAAAGACCAGCAGAGTTCCCCCCACCACCACCACGCTGTCCTCTGATCCCCTCTGTAAAGGTATGTCAGGAATGGAATGAGGCTCTTTGTTTGCTCTGTGCACTGCATTGCGATTATTGTCTACATTGTATCATGGGATCATTTTCTACATTTTTCTCAGAGGATCATTGTCTACATTGTATCAGGGAATCATTATCTATATTGTTATAGTTGCATCATTTTCTTCACTATGCTAACAGTGGCTACCTTGTTATTTTTCTTTCATTCCGTAGACACCTCGGCAGTGGACCGACCTTCAAGAAATGCTGAGGAAAGACTAGCGCAGATTAGAAAGAGAGGAAAAAAACCCCAAGAGATGATGGTGAAGGCAAGCAGAAAGCAGTGGTGGCCAAGCTGACTGCTGGCCAGCAAGCTATCACCCTACCCCTTGAGACAGTGAAAGGACACTCCACCCTTCCCCCATTACTTGAATGTTAAGAAATAAAGTTTTGCATCTTTTCAACATGTTTCTTTATTAAATCATATCTTGTTCAGGAAGGATTTGGTGGGCACAGATATAGTTGGGAGCGGGAGGGGTTCACCAAAGGCAAACAAGATACAGGAACAGAAATCAGTCCTGCATCTCATTGTAGAACCTGATTTTCAAAGCTTCCCTAATGCAAAGCACTCCGCAGCTAGCTCTCAGTGTAGTGCTGGCAACTGGCTGCTCATAGCCCAACCCTAGAGGAACCTTTCACTCTTCGCTTCACACACATTATGAAGAACACAGCACGCAGATATCACCGAAGGGAGGGTTTTTTCACTCATGTCCAGCCTACTGAGGAGACTCCTCCATCTACCCTTTAAACGCCCAAAGGCACATTCTACAACCATTGTGCAACTGCTTAACCTCTTATTAAAACACTCCTTGTCACTCTCAAGGTGACCAGTGTACGACTTCATTAGCCAAGGGAGCAAGGGGTAAGCAGGATCCCCCAGGATCACTATGGGCATTTCCACACCCCCCGATGTGAGTTTTTTGGTCAGGGAAGAAAGTGCCCACCTGCATCTTAGAAAATAGCCCTGAATTACAAAATACACGAGAGTCATGCACCTTCCCAGACCACCCCACATAGACATCAGTGAAAGACCCCTGTGATCCACAAGCCCCTGCAGGACCATGGAAAAGTACCCCTTGCAGTTTATGTACTCGGTTGCTAGGTGGGCAGGCGCTAAGATAGGGATGTGCGTCCCATCAACGGCCCCCCTGCAGTTTGGGAACCCCATCGCGGCAAACCCCTCCACTATATCCTGCACATTTCCCAAAGTCACTAGCTTTCGTAGCAGAAGTCTATTTATGACACTGCACACTTGATTTCACGGCAGCACCCACTGTAGATTTACCGACTCTGAATTGATTCCCAAGCGAGCGGTAACAGTCAGGGGTTGCCAGCTTCCACAGAGTGATGGCGACTTGCTTCTCCACTGTCATAACTTGTCTCAAGCGAGTATTCACGTGCTTCAGGGACGGGGCCAGCTCCAAGCACAGTTCCAGGAAAGTCGCTTTTCGCATACAAAAGTTTTGCAGCCACTGATCATCATCCCACAGCTGCATAACGATGGGGTCCCACCAGTCTGTGCTTGTTTCCCTGCACCAGAACCGACTCTCCACGGTATGACTCATTACAGCCTGCCGTAATCAGGAATTGTTCTGCTCGATGGCTTGTAGCAGGGCAGCGTCAGTGGCATTGGTGTTGTCTGTGCTTCGGCTTCTTGCTCTATTTCTAAAATAATCGATGATAAGCCGTGATGTATTTGTCACACACATAATAATAGTGCAGAGCTGAGCTGACTCCATGTCTCTGCAGCAATGGCGATCGTGGGGAGTAAAAAAACGGCGCGAAAATAATTTTCCTGTTTGTTTGGGGGGGGGAGGGGGAAGAAGGGTGGGGAAAGCAGTATTGCATCATGGGATGATGACACTCATCCCAACAGCCACCATGGCTAGTTGCACTGTGGGATAGCTACCCACACTGCACTGCTTTGCAATTCGAATTAAGGCTGGTCAGTGTAAACGCAGGAGACTGCGCAAACAGTGTAGTGTAGACATGCTGCTGCGATTTCTAATAATTGGCTGCTGAAAGTCGACTTAAAGTAAGTTGCCTTCCCTTGGCAATATAGACATAGCCTCAGTCTTGTGCCAGAAGGCCTATAAATTTCTGGCATGGCATAGTTTTTCCACAAGGCAGAAAAGATTATTCTTCAGAGGGCTGGGAGCAGGAGAAGGGTAAATGTAGTTTTCACTCATCAAAACTGCTTCTTGTTAATAAGAAAATTTCAGGCAATGTGTCATACATTCATTTCAAAATCAGAACTGGCAAACAATTAGAAATGTGCTTGTTTCAATGTGGGTGAAAAAAGTTAGCATCTCTCTAGTGTATCACCATTAATAGAAAACAAGCTCTGTAGGAATCTTTAAATGAAATGCTTAACCTGTACTTGAAGGTAAGGAACATTTATTAAATCCCTGCAGCTACTATAGAAATTCTTGCTACACCCAGAGACCTGATTGGTCCACATGAGGAAAAACCCTGAAGAACAATGAAACTTTGGCTTAGTTGTAAGTAAAGATTATGAGAACATAAAATGTGGCATGGAAAAATAGATTTAATATGCTGTGCAATAACTATTTGATTCTGTTTAAGGCATTTCAGCATTTGTGGTACTCAATTATATTGAACTGATGAATAAAGACATCAGATTTTTTTTAAAAATTTATTCCTCCATGCTGTCACTACAAGTTTTTTGGGTGATTAACTGTACAATTCCATACCTCAATATATCTGGATTTCTTTTAATTGTAATCTTAACTTGGACTTTCCAGGTTTTGTAATTTTTTGGTTTGGGAATAATTACAACATATCTGTAATTCTTGTATCCTTAAATTACCAATACTGATATATACTCTCTACCTTAACTTCAACTTACTGTAGTTTTCTGTCTTGGAATTTCCTATTTCCTTAAATTTATACATGAACAATAAAGAAGAAACCCAAAGAGAATGTTACAATATTACTATGCAATATTTCTAATGATTTAAAGAAATGTAGTACAGTATCAACATTAATTAAAAAAAAAATTTAAAGGACATTTTCACCCATATACAGTGCAGCACAAAGCAGACAGCGTGCACTGACTAATTAAACTGGGTTTATAGGTGTTTTCGTCATTAGAAACAACTCAAGGCAGCCCAAGTTTATTAATAAAATCTAGCCTTTAAATTACAGTTAATTTATTGGTTTGGAGGGCTTTGTTAGTCAGCATTATGTGAAAGGGAGGATAAGAGAAGCCCAGTAGTTCCTTAGTTCCAATGTCTCTTTGCTTTAAGGATTCCCCCTCAGTGCTGCCTCACTGGAGCTGAGGCAGCAATGCCATTGAGAGCCTTTCCAATACAGATGGTCAAATCAGTATCAACCAGAAACCTTCAAAAAGCAGTGACAGTTGGACCAAATAATCAACCAATGAGAACTGTTGACACTTCTCCCTCATTACGATCAATGGAATTGTTGCATGTAAATTATCTATCTATAAAGGAAAGATGAATTACCTCTGATGTCACAGTGACCCACTTAAGAATTACTTGTGCTGTTGACCTAACCCTATATGTAGCCTATATAATCAGAATAATTAGCGACAACAATTATTAATAATTTAGTTTATAATTACAGCCTAATTTCTTAAAATGTAGATTATGCACAAGATTTCAAGTAATTGTAACTAATTTTGAGAAATCTGTTTTATTATGTAATTAAGATCCCTGGAGACCGTTGAATTAGACGCTAAGTTTCCTAAAGGACCCATTTTAAAATAATTTTAATTTAAAGTAATAAACATGTAAATTCTCAGAAAATTTTTTCTTTAATCCAGAAGTAAGTGCTGCAAATTTGGGTAGAAAACACCCTTTTTCCACACATAACAAAGATGTTGAATCCCTGCTTTAAGTGCAAAATGGAATTCAACTATAAAGATGAGACTGATGTCTCTTTAATAAATTTAAGCCACTCCTTCCAGAAAAGTCCCACAATATTACTCATGTGAACATCTTAAGATAACTGTATTTTATTTCTATCAAACTTGTCCGTCCTTGCCTTGCTACAGTTTGTCATCCTCAGTTGTTGTATCAATTCTAAAATGTTGACCCTGATAACTCATTGTGATCCATGTAGATGCAGCAGTCCATTTGTGAAGATCACAATGCAGGATCAAGGCCTTAAACTGTAAACTCTTTGGGCATGGACCATGTCTAATTAAAAGTGTCCAGCTCAAATTTCAGTTTCATAGTATAATAATAAAAATAAGAAACAGCAGTAAGGAATTTAATAACCTAACTGATTGTATTCTTTTATGTTTAGGTGCAATCTAATAAATTAACTCTGAAAATGACAAATATTAGAAACAAAAATATGCTTTCTCTGTATAGTGGATTTAATACATAGTTACACAATAAGGGTGAACATGAATGAGATACAAATCACACCATAAGGGTGTACATGGGGTACAATGTGTCACACATGTTTAAATATGTTTCCCCTGCTGTGCCTAATCTGTAACATTGACAAAGAAATTAAAGATAATCACATTTGCAAGCACAACAGAGCAGCCACAAAGCAATTGAGAAATGCTGTCTTTTACTTACATGTACATCACTGGGAAAAATATTCAATTTGGCTTGTGTGATCAAAAATACAAAAAATTAGCTTGTTCTTCCTTAGAATCATTATGTCAGAACTCTTTTTTGGTCCATTCCTGTATATTTTGGCTCACATTTTAAAAAGTATTTAGGTGATGCTTGTGCTCAGTATTGCAATGCCTAACTGATTTAGGAGCCTAAATCTCATTTTCAAAAGGGATTTAGGCACTTACGAGCCAGGAGAATTGTGGCTAAGTGCCTAAATCCCTTCTGAAAATGAGATTTAGGCATTGCAATGCTGAGCACAAGCAGCACCTAAATGCCTTTTAAAATCTGGGCCTTTGCTCACAGTAGGATTGAATTAGCTGCCATCTAATGTTGTACACCCTTGAGATTTCTGTTATACAGTCTGGTGTAATTTACTTTCATAGTGGTGCAGAAATTTTACCTTCCAAGTCCTGAAACCCAAGGAGAAATGGAGATGATCTCTATTTCCTTCATGCTCTTTCTAAAAATGTAAGAACATTTGATTAAGGGTTGACAATTTTCTTTTCTTTCTTGTTATTGTAATTCATTTCACACAGGAAGTGGGCTGTGTTTTTCTTATTCTTTCCAATTCAGCAGCTGAGCCGCTCTCTTTGCTGGCCCACTCTAGTTACCGTGGCAACAACAAGGTTGCTGTAAGATGATCCCATGTGCTTTATGTCAATACACCGTGCTATTGTTCTGTGATAATATTTTTGAGAATATCTTTCCACATTCTGATGAAACAAGTTTAGTTAGTATTTGACTGGTGCATGGGCCACATCATTGTTCTAGGAGCCGTTGGAGGAGGAGATTCCGGGAAGGTTGAGATGTGCCTTGGAGCATGTGCTGGGCATTGACCAGTTGCCCTTTTCTCTGTTATTAGATTTGATCCTGCAAGGTGCTTAGTTCTCAGACCCTGGTCCAGTGAAGTACATAATATATGGTTAACTTTAAGCACATGAATTGCTCCATTGATATCAGTAAAGTTAAACTTGTATTATTTAACTGCTTTGCAGGACTGAGACTAGAGTGCTGAATGCAATGCATCACTGAGCTCATAATCATCAGTGACATAGCTACTGCTGGTTACTTGAGGCTCAGTTGCTCTCCATTGCTCAGAGGGAACTTGCTGCTACCACACCCCTTCAGGGGTGCAACATATCCCCTGTTCTGCCAGGTCTGCTCTTTGTCCTGGCACATCTTCTTTGGGATGATGTACATGCAAATGCCAAAAGAAGGAGCAGTTCCTGCAGGATCTGTACTGCAGCAAGCCCACACCTGCTGTATGCAGAGAAGTGGGGAATCTTCTCCCTTTCATTCTTTGGTCTAGCACTATCTGGCCCATACCAAATACTGAAAGAACTGGAAGCAAACTAGGTAGACTTGCTTAATGAGTCTTGGAATGGGGTACACCAGTCAAAGAACTATTTTATTTAAAAATGAAAGCTTAGATTTTGGAAAATAATTTTGTGGTAAGGGGTAGGTGTGGGGTGAATTTTGCAGCAAATTCCACTACAAATGGTGCCCTGGTTATAATATTTTCTCTCTCAAACAAGCCAGGACATTGTTTTTAATAATATTTCAAGTGTCATGGTATGGCATCACCTACAACAAACCAAATTACTAGCTATTAAGTTGGTCCCATGTAGTATATTACCTATTACTAGCATCAAAATAGATTTTTCATTGTCTTTTAATTATCTAGTCCAGCAGCAATAACACTTTTGACTTTCAAATGTCAGAAGAAACACCTGATTATGTTCACGGCCATACCTGGTGCCTATTGCACTGAACCCTTCCCTCCCTTACACCTCCCTCCCCTACTCCCATAGCTACTTCTCTTCCTACAGCACTTAATTCTTCCCAAACCACATTAAGCTTCCACACCTAGTTCAGTTAATCCTACCCCTCATTCTGTCCACATTCTTCCCTTCATTCACAACTGCATAATATTCAATTTTCCACCTCTTTACATATATTTCCTGTATCTAGTATCTTAGCTATACCATAAAAACAGCAGTCACCACTAATACCTCAGTATTTAGCACTACAAGTGGAGGCCTCCTCCCATATGTGAGCAGCTCAGGTACTTGGAAGTTGTAAATATTTGAGAAATTAGCTACTTTTTAATGTTGATCTGCAAATTACCTATATGTGTAATGACTGACTTAGTCCTTCTCTGCTGGTGAATAAAAGAAAAGGTCCTTCCAATTCAAGAATTTTATTCTCAGTAATTTCTCATCCCCTAGAAGGCATTTATCACTTTCTCTCATATTTCATACCTTACACAACCTGGAGATATCCTCACAGCCTTTCCATTCTTCCCTAAGGGTATGCCATTTTGGTCTATTTTTAATGGAGATTTGAAGAGGAAAAACCCAAGAGGTAATATACAATTTCTTGCCCTCATGTTAGTGAAGACAGTCTTGAAAACATGAACAACATGTAACTAATGCAGTGTTGTCTGGAGACAGCAGACAGCCAGAGAAGTGTGAACTGCTCTATTCATCTCAATGTACTGTTAACATAAAAACCTAACAGTGAGAGAGACAAGGTAGATGAGGTAATATTTTTTACTGGACTAACTTCTGTTGGTGAGAGAGACAAGCTTTCAAGACCCAGCATCTTTACTGGGTCCATGATTTTTACTTTCTGACAGAATTATGAATTTAAGCTCCCAGGCTCATCTTTTGAATGTGTTGTGCAGGTTTCTTTTGAGGAGGAAGACTGAGAGGTCAGGTATGGAGTGATTGCTTTGTGAAAAGCGTTCACCCATGGATGACATGGTGTTTTTCATCTTTTATCTTCTTTTATGTGTGAGTTCATTCAAGAGTGTAGTGATCATCTCAGGTAACCCACATAGTAGTTATTGGGGCATTTAGTGCATTGGATGAGGTGCACCTCTAAGCATATACAGAACCCCTGGATCTTGAAAGTTGTGTTGTGGGAGGCATTGATAATTGTAGCAGTGAAGATGTCTGCAGGTTTTGCATCTGTTGTTATGGCATTTGTATTTGCACTAAACTTATTCCTCCAAGCTGTTTCCTGAGGAGATGCTTGGTTTTTCTGGTACTGCATAATTCACATCTAGATTTTTTTGTTGGAGTCAAAATAATAACTTTTGAACTGATACTGTCCAGTCTAAGACTGTTAACATGATTTTAAAGCAGGCAAAGTCGTATATAATAAATGTGATTAAATTTTCTGAGGAGCTGACATGAATAAAAGTAGTAGGCATAGTCTGTGGATTTCAATTACTCAATACAATATTGCATAAAACTATTATTAAAAGTCTGGAACTTGTGATTTCAAGTGAGACGGGTTGGATGTTATCAATAGTTATATTTAGCATCAGCTTCAGTAGATACAGCATAAGAGAAATACAATGTATTGTTGTTAAAAGATGTTATCTCACCTGTACACTAACTGAAGTTATATGAGAGATGGCAAACTACAATAAGTCTCAGTGGTAAGAATACATATATAATTGTGTGTAAAATTCAGGTTCTTTAATTATTTGTTTAGTTGTTTGCATTACTTGTTTCTTGAACTATACTTCCATGAAAAGGGGACTAAGTAAAAGACTGGACACCAAACTGGCCACTAGTGGTGTAAGAAGTGCAACTCTAGTGAAGCCAAATGGATTTAACAGCAGTGATTTAACTCTGCGGCTTTGTCAATCAGAAAATCAATTAGAAGAAATGGGGGAAGGAAGATGAACATTAATAAGATAGCTACCCAGATAATTCTGAGTTAAATTAAAGTCAGGTCTGGTAGGTCTGGTAGCACCACCTATTATTAAGATTTCCCATTATTCAACCCTGTTGAAGTTATGCTTATAATTTTGCCAAACTTTAACTGTTTGTGCTGAAATTTTCCATGGTAAGTATCTACTTCAAACGGACTCCCTTTTTTTTTTTTAAATGGGAGGAAATTTCAGCCATAGTGATCCAGCCATTTTCAAGAATGAGGCTTGGAAAAAATAAGTTGTTTTGCTCATGTTAAATTCTTCAGCCCTTTTCTTTGAAATGCTCTAGCATCGCTGTGCTTTGGAGCAGGAACTAAAATTTTGGCAGGAGCTGGCTTTTGTATCAGAGATACGCCCTTTGCTTTTTTTGTGAAAATCTGTGCAAATTTGGCCAAGTGATAAGCCTTTTTAAAAAAAAATCCATTCATAAATGTTCAGTAATACAGTTTTAATAACTATAATCTCTGCAGATTTCATCTTCCCTGAGCATGTGCCAGCCTAATGCTCACAAAGCCTAGTGCTGACAGGACTGTGTATGCACTATTCCTTCCTAGCATGCTCTAGTCCCAGGGGAAAGAGATGAAGCCAGCTTTCCCTGTAATTGGTTTCCAGGCCAGGGTGGAGCCAGAGATCCCATGTTTCCTGTGATCTTAATCACTCCTTTCCCCTCTGTTGCTTCCCAGGGCAGTGTGGAGGAGGAAGTCATCTGACTCAAATGATGAGGAGCCAGGGTGCAGGGAGAGTACTGGGACTGGCTGGGCAAGAAGACGAGGAAAAGGAATTGGGAAGGTAGTTGGGTGGAGAATGAGATTGGATGCAGAGCTTGGGGAGGGGAACAGGGAGCCAACATGGTGTGGAAAAAAAAGGGGCAGGATGATGGCGGGGACATCTGGAAGCTGGGAGGGGGACAGAGAGATTGGATGAAGAATTAGGAAGAGGGGGTACTAGAACTGATGGGACATTTAGTCTGGGAGAGAATGAGAGACCAAGAGAAGGAGAAAGTAGGAGAGGGCAAGGAGACTGGGACTTGGAAGATAAGTCTGAGGAGGGGAGACTAGGACTAGGAAGGAAAGGATAATTGGACTGGAATGGGAAAGAGATGGGACTGGGACAGGGTCAAGTTGGAGAGGAGGGGCAGAACGGGTGAATCTTGGAGGTAACGGGCACAAAGGTCTGTGATCACTAGAGCACACTCCTCTTCAAAGCATGGAATAGAACCCAATATTCCTGAGTCTCAACCATTCCTCTGCTGTCAACAAATAACTGTGAACCCTCTGGCAACGTGTGTCATCCTCTAGCGCTGGTTCACATAAAAGATGACAACCTATAATTGCTATCCATTACTCTGTTAGTGCAAGTGGCGGAAGTCTGTTTGGTGGATCTAAAGGTTCCAGCCCTGGTGATGAACCATGCAGGTGATAATATGATGCCACATGATGAAATATCTTGATTTTTCAGTTTGCTTTTTTAAAAACCTCAGTAATGTCACATAAAAACACATTAAAAGAACATTATAAAGATTGTAAAGACAAGTTCTCAAGTTAGGAAATGCAAGAATTAAGGTTGCCTGTGCAGTATTAATTCAGCCTGGTTGCATTGTATGCATTATACTACAGTATAATTAATTACATGATCACATAGTATTTTTTACCACAGGGCCCTTGCCTCATTCAGTTTACAAACTAGATAGGTGCTTGGGATGAATGAGTCTTGTGTAATAAAGCAGGCTGTTACTTGTAGGACCCCTGCCTCAGTTGTTGCAGAAGTTAGAAGGTGTGTAATGAATGAGGCAGGGGACTCCAGGAAGAAAAAGGATGGTTTCATAGTTAAGGTCATTGTATGCTGTCCTGGATAACTGGATTCTATCCCTGCCTCTGTACCAGAGCTCCTACGCAATGCTGGGCAAGTCATTTAAACCAAACTTTTCACAAACGGTCACTAATATTTGTGTATTCTTCATTTGGGTGCCAAATTTGAGACCCTGCAGTTTGATTTGCAGAAGTGCTAAGCTCTCATATTTACAACTGAAGTCAATGGGAGCTATGCTTCGAACAGGAAGTGCTATATAATCCTTTACTATGGGCAGGTTATTAGATCCTCCTCTATAGTTTCTCCCTCTTCTTCATGTTTGAACTGGCTTTGATGGAGGTAATGCTAATTATCTTACTGAAGAGAGGCACAGTCTCTGGTACAATAAATCTTTTCCCTTTGCTGCATACTATCCCCTCCTCCCTTCCCTCACCACGAACCCCAATATTACTGGCAGTAGCTATTTAGTGGTAATAATGTTCCTACCAATTTCTGGCTCAGATGGTGCACCAGACTGTCCCATTTGGGAGGGTTCAGTGCAAATAGATCAGTAAAGTGGGATTGTGTACCCAGAGTGCAATCCTGTGCTCTGAAATGAATCTTGGTACTATTTTACATTTATGCTAATCCTCTAGTCCCTCATTTCTTCCATATAAATTCTTACAGAGGTCTGCCAAAAGATCTGTTTCTTCTGCCAATTTCTTAAGACCCCTTGGACAAATATCATCTGACCCAGATGATTCATATGTTTAAATTATCTAAGTATTCTTTTATCTGTCGCCTATAAATTCTGTGTCCCTAATATCCCAATGGTCTTCATTAACATTTACTGTATTTCACTCAGCCTCCTGCTTTATTCTTTATGCAAAAACCCCAAATAACTTTTTAGTATTTCAGAACATTCTCCATGTCCTCTATTATCTGAACTTTAGCAGCAGTCATATATTTTCCTTAATATTTGTTTTAACCTTGATATATGTATAAAGCTTTTCTTATTTAATTTTACTTCCCTAGTTAGTCTGACATCATTGTGCTTGCCTAATTTTTCCCTCTTTGTTTCTTTTAGTCCTGTTCATGTTTTGTAGTCACTCTTTTATTTTACATTTAATTTATTGTTCACTTCCACCCCTTAAGCAGCTGCTGGTATAACTACCTTTCCCCTCATGTTACCTTATTTTATGTGTAGGGGGATAGTTATCTGCTTTGTCTTGATTACAGTATTGCTTAGGATCTTACGCACATGCTCAGTTTTCTTATAGTACCTCTGCCATTAAGTGTTATCTATTAACTCCTTTAATTTTTCAAAATATAATTACTTGTAATCAAGTCCTTCTGTACTGTTGTCTCTTACTAGCTCCATCCTTAATGTAGTCATCGAATACTACCAGTTAATCGTTATGTGAGTTGAGTTTACCTGTAAGCCCAATCTCCCAACTATTTTTTTCCTATCAGTTAATATTGTTCTAGAACATTTATATAACGGTGCTTTGATCTGCTTCCTTTGAAATCTCCTACAATGCACAATTTCTTTTGGTGTTAAGAACTTTTCTCCAATAGATTACATAATAGATTCAGACCACTGGCTCCTTGTCCTACTGTAATTTACATTGTAATATTTCTCTTCTTTCATCTATATTCTATAATGTGAATTTAAATATACAGTTGCCATGTGTCCCTCAAGTCTTCTGAACTATATATATATTATTTCCCTTAGTTTTAACTCTTCTGATCTTTCAATCTTTAGATCATTTTTGTTGTCTTTCTTTATATTTTCACCAGTTTTTCTGTATCCTTCCTAAATGCTAAGGAATAGCATTACATACATTATTCCAGGTAGAGTCTCTTTGGAGCCCTGGGAATGTGGCCACTGACTTCAGTGACATTATATCAGTATGGCTTAGAGGCAAGCACACTAGCTTAGAAGCCAGGCAAACTGGGTTCTATTCCTGGCACTGGATCTAGAATGCTATGCAAGCTACTTTATCTTCCTCTGCCTCAGTTTCCCTATCTATCCTTACCTCCTTTTATAAAGTGTTTGGAGACTACAGATGAAACTGTTGCCATATAAGTCTAAGCATTTCCAGACTTTCTCTTAAGTTTTGTCACAAGAACATATATTTGACTTTAAGCATATTGGCACATAAAAGTATGTAAAAAAATACTACTACCACAACAGAAATGTGTCTAAGTGCACGACCCTTTCATAGCCTATTTTTGCAGCTGCTTAAAGTTGGGTTTTTTTGCTAAGTGAATAACAAATTAACTAAAATTACAAGAAAGGGATAAGTAGGTAGACTCATTGTAAAAGGAGAAACTGGTAGCAAAATAGTTTTATTATTGCGATGTAAATCACCTCGCAGAAAATGTTAAATTTGAGTATGTAACCAACCGCAAAGAGCAAAATGAAATGATTGATTAAGATGCTTGTTTTGAACCCAAACTAAGCTCTTTTTTAATAGGCCAAAGTTGTCCTGGTTACAAGGAACCATAAATTTGGAGCATTATGGAACGTGCTGTTGACAAGAAGTTGACATTCGATGATAATTGGATAATGCTCAATAATGCAGCCAACCACAAACTGTAATATGAGGTAACCAAGTACTGTCTAAATACACATGAAAATTTTAACAATGTGGACCAGTGCAAGTGACAAGCCTGGACACCAGATCAGTATGTATTACCTTTCTGTATTCGTGCTGATTAATTCTAGACATCTAATCTTGATCAGTCTTTGATTAATAAATCAGTTGAGATTGACCATTTGATGTCTCATTGATCACTTCTTTAAATCAGTGGTTTTCAACTTTTTTTATTTGTGGACTCCAAAAAAATTCAAATGGAGGTGCGGAACCCTTTGGAAATCTTAGACACAGCCTGTAGACACCCAGGAGTTTGCAGACTAAAGGTTGAAAACACTGGTCTAAATAGAATCCATTATTACAAAAAGCACTATATAAGAGGTAGGTATCATTATTATTCAATGGGAGCAGAATCAGCCTCCAATTCTTTTTGCCACTAGAAAATACATAATAAGAGTATATACTGGCATGACATCTCTTATTTTAGTAGTAGTTACTCTAGAAAGTCATGCTTAAATATATCACATTCATTGAATTTTAGTTGTTTCAACTCAGCTTTTACAGAAAATATTTGCTGCTAATTTTGTATACGCTAATATTTATGGGCCACAAGAAAATTCTTTAAACATGTGGTCTCAAATTTTTCACTCTTTTTAAACACAATGGTGGCATCTAATTGTGTTTAACACTGAAGTAAATGTATTTAACCCTATCCTTTTATATTAGAGTACTGGCATATTTTAGCTCAACGTACTATTGTAGCACATTACCTAAATTAGTAATGATACTAGTGCTCAATCCAGATTTGCCTACTCACACAAGTAGTCCCATTAAATAATTGCATTTAATTAATTAATGAATTAGTTACATATTTTGAGTGCAACTGTATATAAAGTAATCTGTGTCTCAAATTTAACTCTCTCATATTGCAAAGTGCATTAAAACTGAGTTTAGATTATTCTGATAGAATCATAGAGTTAGAAGGGACCCCAAGTGTCATCTACTTTAACCCATTGCCAAGATGCAGGATTTGCTGTGTCTAAACCATCCAAGACAGATGGCTATCCAGCCTCCTTTTGAAAACCTCCAGTGAAGCAGCTTCCACAACCTCCCTAGACAGTCTGTTCCATTGTCCTACTGTTTACAGTTAGGAAGTTTTTTCCAGAGATTTAATCTAAATCAGCTATTCTGTACTTGAACCCATTGCCTCATGTTCTGCCTTCTGTGGCAAGAGAGAACAACTTTGCTCCATCTTTTTTATAGCAGCCTTTCAAGTATTTGAAGACTGCTATAATGTCCCCCATAATCTCCTCAAGCTTGATATGATTGATTTTTACTTCTTTGAAAATGGGCAAAGGTTGAGATTGGTAAAGAGAGAATATATTGCATTTACACTGTATAAAATTTGGTTTATAGAAATATATTTTAAAATCACCCATCTGGTTTTAGGCAGCCTGGCAGTATTTTTAAAAGACACCAATTAATACAACAAAAATATAACTTCAGCAGTTAACTCAGCCACCATAATATTAAAAATCATGTAAATTAGCCATTGGGAAGGAAACAGGTGACAGGGAAGTTAAAGGAGTAATGCAAATTTGCACAGGCATCTAGATGTAATATGTACTGTTGTGACTAGGAACTGAGGAAAACATTTTTAAAGCTTGGGTGCCTACAGATTGGCAGTAAGTGAAAGTGGCCTGATTTTCAGAGGCACAGAGCACCTATTGAAGATTAGAGATTCAAAAACTGTATTTGGAAGCATGCCGTAAGGAATCTGTTGTAGATAGGGAAGGAAGAAGAGAGGATGCACTGACACTCATCTTCCCCCAATGTACATATGGTAGGAGGTAGCCACAATGCTGATGCCTGTGCTCCCGCACCATAAGATGCAGTTTAATGGGTACACAAGAGATACATGTTCAGTTCCCAGCCCTGTATGACCTTGGGCAAGTCACTTAGTGAGTCACTAAGTGCCTCATTTCCCCATCTGTAAAAAGTGGATGAATTTATCAATATTTGGGAGATGCCAGATACTATGGTGATGGAGACCATATAAGTAATTGGATAGATAGGCGTGCATGTACCTATGTGAAGTACCTGGATGTGAAGAACCTGGATAGATAGGCGTGCATGTGTGTATATTCCTAAGTAGTGAGAGGATAAAATGATAGGCAAGCCATTGCTCCAGTGTCAAAATGCCAATTAAAGTTAATGAAGTGTTAAATGTTTGGATACTAGTGAACAGTAAGTATTGGAAGATAAAAATAATTTGTTCATCAAATCAAATGTTTCATACTTTTCTATGAACTCTGCCTCTTTTTGGTGGTTTGGTCCACATTCATCTCATATGTTTATAGGTCTCAGAACTCAATTTGGTCAGATTGTAATATTGAGCAAGTGATATGATTTAAATATCTCAATATAAATTATTAGGAAAATGTACAAATACATGCTCGTATGCAGGCCTTAATCAGAACCAGTCCCCAACAGATACTGTGATCTGAATTTGTTGCTATTGTCTCTGGGCATCCACCTCCCTAATCCACAATGAAAGTGTCTATGATGCATCTCCAAATTTATAAACAGACATATGCAAGGACACAAACCAACCAATCTTTGATCTCCTATATTTTTCATCCATCCATTAAGGTGTCCATTAGTTCATTAGGTTTCCTCATTGCTTAGATCCAGACAACATACTCTAATTTACAACAAGCTGTATTGATCTAATGGTCAGGATATAAATCCTCCTCTGTCTGGGAGTCAGTTTAATTGGAAATGAATCTTTACATTGTCAGATTTTCAATGTCATCAGTGTCTCTACCACACTTCCACAGCACTGCACCGAACTTCTACTGCAAGTTTTCACATCCAAAAGGATACAACTCTTTGTTTGACAAACAACAACAACAACAATAATAAAATATTCATAATAATGACTGGATACATTTGACTATGATTCTATCTCAACAAATAGCCATGAGCCAAGTCTTGGCACTGAACTCATGTATGGCCCACTAAATGTTACGTGGATGCTGCAATAATAATATGACAGGAATTTCACTTGCTGTGTGCACAAATACTCTAAAAACAGAAACAGATTTGGTAAGAAAAGCAAAAGCAATTTTTCAAATACTGGTTTTAAATACTACATTTTAAAACAACTGTAAATACCCCTACATGAATTGAAAAACTACTGGAAAAGAATAATTCATATAGTAAAGTTTATAGGTACATGCACAGAAAATTGAGAGAGTAAATCTTGTGAATTCTAATGGCAGTTAAGTGCCTATCTTCCCTGCACAGTGAAGGGAGAATAAAGCCAAGGATATAATTTCTATGAATCTAATTAATGATTTAGCATGAAATCCTTTTATCCGAAAAATACCTTAGTTACCAGAATGTTAATTTAATTAATAGAATTTTGCAGCTGAGAGTTGCCTAAATAGAATATATTTGTTCTCAGATATGGTATGATATTTCCAACATTAATTATATCATCATGATATTCCCTTTCCTGTTCTAAACATTTAGTAAGACTCGTACTACTACATCATATATAATAGGAGTTCCATGGCTGTTGCTTAGGCAACAAGATGAATAAATGCAGGTCAGAATGTGCTTTCAGAAAAACAAAAGCAGAAATATGGTACAGAATAAAGAACAGATATGTCTAACTGAATTTTCATTGCATTAAAACAACAGTATTGTTTGAAAGCAGACAGCCAAGCTATTTTAGTCAAGTCTATAACTGAATAAATAAGCTTACATAAAATAGATGAATATAAACAATTTTTAATAAAGTAAACAATTTTCTTATATTATAAAAAGATGTAACATAGCACATTTAAGTTAACAGATATCTCATTTTTCCTATTAGTCTAACAGACCTTCATTCTCCAATTTTAATAATCTATGTTCCAGGTTTAATTTTCTTCTATCCTTTTGGATAGAAAGGAAAGTATTTTAGTGAAAATAAACATTTTTTAAAATTACGGCAGGAGAAACTTCTTACACTATGTAATGATGATATATGCAAAAGAATCATATATACACAAATATTGATTTATGATCAATTTATTATCTTTTTGCTGCAATAAAATATTTGATATACTGTAGCCCAAAATAAAGCATATCAAATTATTGTAAATACTGTAAAGTTATCATTATTGTTTTATTATTATTTCACAGCAATATGTTTAATCACTAGATTCAATGTAGGGGGTCTAATCTCTCACACATACATGCACCTAACTCCAACTAACATCAGTGGAAATTGTATGTTTTATCTGTGATATATATTCAAGAAGAAACTAGATTAGAAAAGAACTAGTAGACTAAGCTGACCAGAACGATGTGGCTACCATACAAACACCCATATCATAACTTGACCCACATGGTACCTGACAAAGTTTGGTTTGGGTATTTACTAACAGAACTTCATATTGAAATAGGTACATTTACATAAATATGTCAGAGAGACTTAGGACTTGTCCATTGAAGTTAATGACCGTGTGCACATTGACTCCAATGGACTTTGGATCAGGCCTCTCTAGTTCTAGTAATGTCTGGAAAGCATCCCAAGTCATTTTCTCTGTTCCTACAATGCTCACTGTTTACCTGTGGTAAGTGAATCTCTACACATTTGTTATGCCACCTACTGCCCTCTATGAACAATGTCCCTTTTTATAATATTTGTATGACTTGTGCTCATCTGCTTTAGTAATTCTTTTATTGGATAGATGAAGCCTACAAATTACATATGTGTTTTTTATTTTATTTATTTATTTTGATTTGGGTCTAGTTTTTCTGCTTTTAAAATTGAGAATATTTAAAAGAGGAGCAAAAACTGCAAATATTTTTATTGATATAATAATAATAATAAAAAAAAACCCATATAGCAGCCATATAGAAACAAAAAGAAAAATAAAAAATACTTACATATGGAAATAAAAATAGATAAGTCTTTCACAATTTTCTTATCAACAACCCATAGATGTATATTATTACTGGAAAAATAGGTGAATTGGGGAAAATATGACTGAGATGATGGCTTTATAATCATAACATATTCATGCCAAAGACCACTTGTACATCTTAAATACTCTATGTAAGGTGTTCATTAAGATAGTAGCTCTAGAGCTACCCAAGGATGAAAATATTTACTAAGAAAAATACCTTAATTAGGGACAAAGAATAATTTGTTGAGATCTGGTACTGTACAACAAGTATGATGAATGGTTTTATCACAAATAAAAAAGGATAAACATTGGAAAAGATATATACATGGTTATGTAGCAATTTTATAGGTTACTTCCCCCCTTTACCATATTCATTTCAGTGGAAAGTTTGTATACATGAGGTTTGTCATTCCATACCACCCTAAATTCTAAGATATCTGAAATAATTTGGTTGTTTTCTCCATATCAATGAAATATTTATAGTTAAACTAGGAAAGTTTTTGGTATCCATTTAAAGGAATACACTTGCTTTCCAGTTCAAACAAGTGAATCCCATAAACTGATTACCTAAAAAACCCCAATCAACCCCACTTTACGAAGACATCCAGAATTAGTTAGAGTTGCACAATTTGTTAAAGTATTATCCATAATTAAAATACACCTGTAACAATGGCATGACATGTCATTTAATTAACTTGGTGTTAATGTTTAAATAAAAGTAATACCATGTGATGTGCTACAGATAGGGGTGTGGCCAAACCTTTCAATATGGGGGAATTGCCCCCTCTCAAGGTTGGTGTACAAGCATTACGCACTTCTACTTTTTTAAAAACCTGGAGATTGATATGGGGGAGGGAGAGAACCTTAATCCCCAACTTCTCCTTGGCCAAGTCCCTGGCTATAGATATTATTTCATAACATGTATATTCTGGAAGTTTATCCTATGGACACCTTACATATTGATTCAGCTGTATGTAGAAAACTGAAGCACTACCAAATTTCAGTGAAAAGCAGAATAGTTCTAACCTATTTAAGATCACATAAGAAACACAGACAGATAATAAAAAACAGAAAGCAGCTACAGTGTCTGTACACAGCAACACATAGGATTCTTACCATAAACTGCACATTGTCAAATCCATTAGCCAGCAAGTGGTTCTCATACTGTGGTAGCCCAATATTTTCCAACCATTGTCCCACTGTCTGGACAGGGCATCTGGGTCCTGTAAGAGGGTGAAGAGGGAGGCGTTTAAGCAATGAGTAGCCATCCACTGGATAGTAGCGATAGTCCTGGGCTGAGAGGTGGCATTGCCACATCATGTTCCTGGCAAAGTTGTTATCAAAGGAGCCCGCCAGCTTGACAGATTAATGTTTTCAGCAAGGAAGAAAGTCAGAAGTAAAACATAGTTTACAGGGCAGTCTATAGAGTATAATCTGATCCTAGCTCAACATTTCTTAGTTATTAATCTTTACTATAGACCACAACGTCATATCGTGAAAAAAAAAGGCATATCAAGCTGTCAGCTAAGCTGTTTTCCGTTATATGTGATTGTTGGAATACTCCACAATGAGCAATGCACTGCGAGCAGCAAGAATTCTTTTTATCAAGTACTCCTACACTCATCAGTATGCAGTTCCATGCTCCTTGCTCCCCCTCGCTCGCTCCCCTTCATTACCCAGCCTAGGCTACACCTCGCATTTTCAATAATAGCCATCAGATAAGGCAGATTTTTTTTGTCTGCAAGCTGTAAGCCTGCTGCTGCTGCTTCCTCCTACACACTCATCCAAGTGTCAATCTTGAATGATGAGAGCAGTCAAAACAAATGCAGAAAATAGAAAGATTCAAAAGCAAACTAAAGCTCTTAAATCTGAATAGAATCTTCATACCAGTTACGCATTACAGATCTGTTTGTTGTAGATTTTTTACGTTTCAAAAGACATCAGGAAATGCAAAGCATTAACCATAGTCTATTGCATGGTTTACTACATGTTCCCTTTTTCATAGAACACAAATACTGGTCTGTAGCTCAACTTACATAATTCTGAAAATAATCATTTTCTTTAATGAACCAACAACAAACAAATACATTTTCAAATGTCTTTCCTGTAACCCTGAACAAGGCATAAACTGCACAACAAGCTTTTAGTCAAAATAATTAGTTTACTATCTCCAGGATTTTTCAACCGTAAAATATTATTAGACACAAGAAAACCTTCATTCTAACTTGCTTATGATTCAACTTGAAAAGATTACCATTTCAAATCAATCATTAAAGGGATATTTTTAACCAAATAAAATTGAAAGTACAGATTCTTTTTAAAAAAATGAATGTTTAATGATAACAGATGTGAGTCTCAATGAAAGGTAAAGAGGTTGTGTATTCTCTCTTAATTTACAAGGGAAAAGTCAAAGATACAGATGATAAATTGGATGATAAAGAACTATATTATTCAAGTGCTTAGACTTTGGCTTTCCTCCTTTCATGAAGCTTTGAACTAATCAGAAGCATTATTTAAACCCAACAATATTTGCCAATAGGCTAGCTTTCTATTACTTTGGATGACCATGTTAGATTTTGTTAGAAATTATTTTTACTAAACCTAATATTAAACAGAAATGTTTTCATGGCACACACAAACAAAATCAATACAGTTTCAACTTAAACATTTCCCCGCAGCATTTACAACCTAAATGTTGCAGCACTTTGCTCATGCAGGAGAATCATAAAGTACAATAAACTAAAGTCCCAACTCAGCATCTAAGGAATGGGAAGACTCCCAATGATTACAAAGGGCACTCTAAAGCTTCCACTCCTGTGATAGATATACTGGTGCTAACAACTAGGCTCATACACAGAGTTCATTGAAGACAATGGTTCACTTTACTTCCTCTGGCTTTGCACATGAATAACTTTGACTCCAAAGGTGTTACGACTAATTCACAACAGAGTAAGCCAGAACAGAGTTAGGAACAGTGGGAATACGCACAGGCATAATAAGCATTTGCACCAGTGCATCAATGTGCCACATCATGACTAAATCTAATTTCAACATCCAACCTTAATTAAATGCTAAAGTAAATTACAGAATGTGTGTTAAAAAGTTGGTTAGATTTTAACATCTCTCAATTTTAATGGTTGAAAATGTTATTAGTTATACAATCCAATAAAAAGTATGTTTAAACCAACGACTTTTCATTTGACAAGTTTCACTCCTGGACCCATTCAAATTTCAAGATCCAATATCTTATGATGCTCCAGGGCTAGAAACACAACAGAGAATTCCCTTTCTCTCCATAATATACAGCATTTGAATCCAGTAATGATGATGGCACATTGATTTATTCTGAACTAGGTTACTCAGAGGAATTTCTTCTAATTTCTTTCTCTGAGACCTCTTTAGCTGGACTCTTGGTATTAACATTGCTGGGAAAAACACAAAAATAGTGCAAATAACAATTTTTATAACTCTTAATAGAAGTCCTGATATTTCTGTGAATGTATTTCTCAAAATACATGATAGTAATTGCACTACTGAGCAGGACTAAACTTGATTATTTTAACTTTTGCTGTATTTGTATAAAAATTACTGGGCAAGCTCTTTTTTTTGGTCTGTCTTCCACAAAAAGTAAGGAGCAAAACAGAATAAAAAATTAGTTTTTATATTTTGCACACATGTAGTCCTTGGTATGACCTAGGAAACATAACTTGAACTCCAAAGGCCAGATTATTATTTATTAAAATAAACTGTTGTCATTCACATGGCCATTGTGCAACATTAATCCCAAGTCTGCAGAGGAAGGTGTACACTATTGCTCAGGGCACCACACAAAGGAACCATAGAGAGGCTCACACAGATAATCCATGTCCATTGTGTGTGCTGCCTGGAGCGTTAATGAGATCTACAGTGGTGCAGATAGGTTTCACAGCTTGTCTATGGGGTTGCTGCTTTATGTTACACCCTTCAGTTACTGACTTCTGGACATTTGCAAGTCCACAGTTTAGGTGTAGCGGGACTCTTATTTGGCAAGTCCTCTTTTTCACTAGTCATGCCTCATTCTCCCTCCTCCGTAAAAGGAGTTATGCCTTGACTATACTAGAAAAGCACATCAGTTTAACAAAGTGATTTAAAAACTGGCCTAGTTACACTGGTGCAAATCTCTAATCTAGGCATACTTAATCCTTGCTGATATCAATGTAACCTAAATTGGTAATTTACTGACACAAACTAAATTGATATGAGTGAGGAGTTAAGTGGTTTCAGTGTGTCTTCATTAGGCGTTTGCACAAGTTTAGATAAATTAATTTTTAAATCAATGTCCTTGAACCGGGGGACTCTTTTAGTAGAGATAAAAACTATGACTCATTTTGCAGTACTACAGAATGTGAAATCAGTACAGCTTTGCCACATACATCTATTTTCTGACTATCTTGCACCTCATGACTAATTTACATTGCTGGATATGACCCTGATCCTACAACTGGCTCTGTGCAGGTACAGGGTCCAGCAATTGACTCAACTACTGAATTGAGGTCACCACAGAAGTTTGTTCTAAGTCTTCCTCCTAAGAACTTGTGGAAGTATCTCTGGCCCAGATCCACAAAAGGAGTTAAGCATTTAGATGTCTACTAAATCACTGGAACAACACTGCAATCCACAAAGCCTCAGTTAGTTACCAGATTCCCTATACAATGAATGGGGAGGGATGGGAGCCTAAGAACAGGATCCACAAAGGCTAGCATACTAGACAGGGAACCACCTAAACTAGCAAATGGGAGGTGCCAACGAGAGATGTGTGTACTAAGCCCCACCCCTATCACAGATATAGGTGCCTAAATCCAAGCTGCAGGCAGGCATCTATCTCTGCCAGTGGTACACAACCAGGAACCCCTCTCCTGGAGTTAGGTGGCTTGGGCACCTAAGTCATTTCTTGTGGAGAGTTAGGTGCCTGCCTCATTCTACACAAAACAGATAGAGGAGGTGGTGATGGTCATGCCCACCTTATAATTTTCATCCTAGTGGTTAGAGTACTCACCTGGATATGGAAGACCAGGGTTCAATTCCCCCCTCTGCTGATCAGTAGAAGGGATTTGAACAGGCCTCTCTTACCGCTCAGGAGAGTGCCCTAACCACTGAAATATGGAATATTCTGATGCGGGGTTCACTCAATCTGTCCTGTTCCACTTTGGATAAATAATTAAAGAGTCACTGGAGCAGAGGGACTGGACCTTGGGTCTCCCACCTCCTAGGTGGGTGCCTGACCCACTGGACTATAGACTCCTTCTCTCATGCTCACTGGCTCAATAACTTTTTAGTTATTTAAGCCAACATGTAAGAACTTCAACAGCAGAGACTGTGGGAGCCCCACAGCAGAATATCCCAAAGCTCAGTGGTCAGAGAAGTCTCTTGAGATGTAGAAGTCTCCTATTCAAATTTTTTCTCCCCATCAGGCAAAGAGAGTAATTGAACCTGGGTCTCCCACATCCCAGGTGAATGTTCTAAACACTGGTCTAAAAGGTGTAAGGTGGGCAGTGGCAGCTGCTGCATCTGCTCCTGCTGCAGTTGCTGGATTTTGAACAGGGTCCAATCTGGTAAGGATGCTCATAAGATGCTCCTCCACCTATCCTCCCCCAGTTCCTGGATTGCTTCTGGAGCTTTGGTAGGAGATAGATGGCCAGATCCCTGGAAGAAGGCTAAGGCATGCATGCTCGGAGGCAGAAACTTTGGTGCCTACATACCTTTTACAACAAAAATTTAGATGCTGAGTGAATTTCGATGCCTACATGCTTAGGCAGCAAGTGAGTGGGAGTTCTGTGGTTTGGAGTGGTGCCTAAAACTGGAACTTAGGTGTCTAAGTCTAGGGTTTAGGTGCCTAAGTACCTTTGTGGATCTGGGCCTCTGCCTCTAGTTTGCTGGAATGGGGCTCTGATAAAGGGTTGTGCCTGAAGGCATTAGAGATGGAAATAGCCATTCTACATAAAATGCTTCTCTTACAGCCATGCAGATATCCAGACAAGAATTAATGTTGATCTTAGCAGCACTGATGGATATTCTATGCCTGTTCTCCACTCAAGGAGGGGAGTATAGCACACACATATGGGCAGAAAATCCAATGAGAATCCTAAGAGATGGGGAGAGCAGGAGGCCACGTGAGGGTAAAATATGGCCCAATATACGGTAATTAACAAGCTTTCATTACATTTTGCTTACGGGTACCTTTCTGTATACAACAAATATACACTGAAATTTGTTCAAACTAACACATTTTGTTTTCCCATCTTTATGACTGTGTCTACCACATATATATTCATAAAAATGATATTACTCCTAAATTTCCAGTAATTTTGTTGGTGGTATATATTTATTTACATGTCTATTAATTTTTCCATACGTTATCACAGATTAATTATTACCACTTTTCTAAATTTAAAAATATATATCTGATTAAACATTTCACAGTATAAAGAACTCAAAATAGAAAAATCAATTCAGAGGTTAAGAAACGACGGTTACTTACCTGTACTGTAACTGTTATTCTGAGAAATGTGGGTGCAGATATGTATTCCATTCAGGTGTGTGCATACTGAGCACACCAAAGCCATAGAACTTTGCCTACCAAACCCACAGGGATGGCCCTTATGCCCTTTGGCCCTAAGCCCTCCTCCCAGATACTTAAGGGCAGTACCATCCTGACCCATCTTAGTTCCTTCAATAATTGAGACTCTGATGTAGTGGAAACGGAGGGTGGGTTGTGGAATACACATCTGCACCCACATCTCAAAGCACAATAGTTAAAGTACAGGTCCATAACCATCTCTTCTTTGAGTGGTTGCAGACATATACTCCACTCAGGTGACTCACAGGCAGTATCAGAAGGAGATGAGACTTGGAGTCTACTCAAAGACTGATTACAAGGCTCAAGCTTGTGAAATGTAGTAGGGCCCAATGAACTCAATTTTTTTTTAGTTGGTACTAACATCGACTTCCTCTTGTTCAAAATCAGGCCCAGATGATTGAAAAGGCATAGTGTGACCTGAACATGCAAAGGGACATATTCTCTTCATTTGCCTCTCACCCCTCTAGGTACAGGAAGATGTGAATTCCTCTCTTCCTGTCATATGTAGCCACTCCCATCATTAGTAAAAACTCAAAAAAAAGCCCAAGAGAGGTCAAAGGGAAGCACAGTGTACTGATAATATTGATTTGCCAGGACAAATCTTAGAAACTTCCTGTTACTTGGGCAAATCACTATGTGGAAGTAAGCATCCTGAATATTCAGGGCAGCAAACTGGTTATTGTTATTTAATGTAGGAAGAATCATTGCCAGAGTCACCATGTGAAATCTCACATATTTGATGTATTTGTTGAGACTGTGGAAAAATTTAGAATAGGTCTCATCCATCTCTTGGATGTGGGGACCAGGAAATACCTGGAATAAACTCTCCTCAATGCTGCAGAGGGATCTCCTCTATAGCTCCTGAAGCACACAAGACCTGGACCTTCAGAAGGATAAGCGGCTTGTGAGAGGGGTCCCTGAAGAGGGATGTGGAAGGGAGATACACAGAAACTGGATGGCATAACCTGATCTCACAGTGCTTAGGACCCATTTGTCCATGGTTACTGAGTCCCAAGCACTGGAAAAGCAAGACAGTCTGTCCTGAACTGAGGAGACAGGGATGGGGAAAGCACAACTGGAATGCTGTCCTGGACATACAAGTCAAAATGGCTGTTTCCTCAACAATGAAGGAGGGCGAGCTGGCTGGTTGAAATTGGGCCCAGAAGCTTTCCTCCTTTGTGACCTATGACCCTTCCCTTTGCCTTACAAAAAGGATGACTGTTTGAAAAACTGCTGTGAGTGTTATTGCTGCCCTAGCTATTAACTCCCATACTAATGCTTCTTTGTGGCTGGGGTATAAACATCCAACAAATGCAAAGTAGCTCGGGGGTTCTTAAACAAATGTAAAGTCTCATCAATTTTCTCTGAAAACAAAAACCGACCATCAAAAGATAAGTCCTTAATACTCTGCTGAACATCAAAATCTATATTGAAATTCTGCAACCCAGCTAATGCTGTAATTCTGGAAGCAGCATTCGCCACAGCCAGAGACTATTGTAACCAAGTTTTGGCCACCAGATGGCCCTCCACAGTGAACACCGTAAACTCTTCCCTGAAGCAACTTATCTGTGAATTTGTACATAGAGTCTCAACTGATGAGGTCATATTTAGATGCTGATGTGTATCTGCAATGGAGAAGTTGGGTAAATTTTTCTCCCCATCAAGTACAATGTCTTAGATTCTTTGTCCTTCGGAGTGTATTTATATCTCCCCTGTTGTAATCTATCATTTACTATTATCTTGAGAGTTAGGGGTTGGATGAGAATAAAAGCACTCAAAGCCCTACATAGGAACATAATACTGCTTCTCAGAATGATTTGCTCCAGGAAAAGATGAAGTTGGGGTATTCCAGTGGTCCAAGAGAGCTTCAATTATCAGGAGAGCTACCCTCCCCTAGCTGACAACTAGAGAATACACAGCAATTTATGTGTATTCTCCTGCACAATCTCAGTCTTAATGCTTAAGGAAAAAGCCATAGGCCTTAAGAGGACCTGGTATGACTTAAAATCCTTTGGCACAGGTGAGGAAGAATCCAGTACTGTAGAGTCATCTGGAAAGGAAGAAGAAGGAGGGTGTGGGGCCAAGGGGGGCATCCTATACGAGAGGATCTATCTGGACCAGCACAGGAGAAATTACCTCAGGCTGTGCTTGTAATAGAGGTAACTCAGGAAGAGAAACTGCAGCCAGAATTGGCAACCTAGCCCTGGATTGCATTGAAGAATGTGATTTTCCAGACTGAGAAATATCTCAATGATTCCAAGGAGACCTCTGGGAATAGGATAAGGCATTGGTGGCCAGTAAGGACTAAGCCTGGGACCCCAATTTGTACTGCAGGAAAGGTGCCAGTTTCAGTGCTGACAGTGACCAGAGGATGGTCATGAGGACTTCTGAGAATGGAAAGGAGAAAGATGTCTCTGAACTTATGTCTCTGATATGTATTCACTCAAAGATAGAAAACAGAGTTACTTACCAGTAACTGTTGTTCTTCGAGATGTGTTGCTCATATCCATTCCAATATAGGTGAGTGCGCGCCCTGTGCATTGGTTCCCGGAACTTTTTTCCCCTTAGCAAGCCCCGTAGGGTCGGCTCAGGTGCTCCCTGGAGTACCACGCTCATGCCGCGGTACATAGGGCACCGCCGACCCCACGGGCCCTTGGTCCCTTCTTTCTGCCGACTCCGGCAGCGGGAACGGAGGGTGGGTGTGGAATGGATATGAGCAACACATCTCGAAGAACAACAATTACTGGTAAGTAACCCTGTTTTCTATCTTTGAGTGATTGCTCATATCCATTCCAATATAGGTGATTAAATAGCCATACCTTGGAGGTGGGTAGGAGTCAGCGTTGAGCTGCTCTTGCCAGCATGGCTCTGCCGAAGCCTGCGTCCTCTCTCGCCTGCTGCATGATGGCATAGTGGGACGTGAAGGGGTGGACCGATGACCAGAAAGGCCACCGATGAGGCCTGGGCTCTGGTTGAGTGCGCCGTCACAGCTCCTGGAAGTAGCACCTTCGCCCGCTTGTAACAGGTCCTGATGCAGGCAGTGATCCAGGTGGAGATGCGCTGGGTGGAGACAGGTGAACCCTTCATCCGGTCCGCTACGGCCACAAACAGCTGCGTTTACTTCCAAGCCTAGTCCGCTCAATGTAGTAGGCCGACATCTACAGTGCCGTCATGGTGATGAACTGCTGGCGGAGCTTGAACGCCTCCTCCGCCTCGATGTTTTGCGGCAACACTTCCCACCCTGGGACTGGAGCAGTGCCGCTGGTGCCGACGCATGGAGCGGAACCGTGTGGAGCGGGACCGGCTGCGAGGTTCCGAAGCTGCCGGTGCCAAAGCCATCGTAGCCGGTGGTCGATGACTGGTTTCAGCGGGCACCGGGATCTGCGCCGGGCTGCGTGCCGGGGATCGAGACCAGTACCGTGTGCTGGTCGGGGTGTGCGTCGGGGATGATGACCGGCACCGAGCCGGGCTCTCCATGGAGGAGTGAGAGCTGGAACTGTGATCCCTGCGCAAGGCAGGACTGGAGCAGCATCGCCTCGCGTGTGAGCCTCTCTACCGCCTTTGGTGCTGCGGTGTCAAGGAGCTCGACGACTCGGGCCAGAGCTGGGAGGGGAGCACATACTCTCTACCCTCCGTGACCGTCTGGGGGGAGACTTCGACTCCTGTCTCCACCACCCACTTGGGCCCCCAGCGCGGGTTTACCCTAAGACACCGGTCCCTGCGCCCTCGGCCAAGGGGGGGACAGAGGTGTGGGCATGCTCATGAGGGCGCATGCCGCAGCGAACACCTCCAACGTCAACGGTCCCTGCAGGGGCACTCCCCCACTATGCGGAGTCGGGGGAGGCTCCCTGTGTGGAAATGCCGGTGCCAGAGTAATCTCGACGGCACGTGGCTGGGGCATCTCCTGACTCCCCCCAGTCCGGATGGGTGGTGCAGGGGAGTCTCGGTGCGCGGCGTCCTTCCCCTTGTGGTGCTTCGGTGCTGGGCCCTGGACTGTTGAGGTCGGTGCCGATGGAGCGCTCCGCAGCGAGGAGACGCTCGGTGCCGAGGGGGAACATGCTGGTTCTGAGTCTGGCCGAAACGCAGACTCCATAAGGATAGCCTTCAGGCATGCAACTCTCTACTTTTGAATGTGAGGCTTGAAGGCTTTACAAATGTGGCATTTGTCTCTGCGGTGCTGCTCTCTAAGGCAGCAGAGGCAGCGATTGTGAGGGTCGCTCATGGGGAAAGCACACACGGTGCAGGCTTTGAAGCCGGTTGAGCCAGGCATGGCCCAACCTGAAGCCCCTGAGGGCTACTATCTAACTTCTAAAGTACTTAACTACTTAACTCTACTTAACGTTTTAACAGTCTATTAACAACAACAGTTCTATAGAGAACAAAGGGAATGCTACTTGCTAAAGCAAGAGGCAGACGTTCCAGTAACCGTCACAGGCGGAAAGAATGAACTGAGGGCCCGTGGGGTCGGCGGTGTCCTATGTACCGCGGCATGAGTGCGGTACTCCAGGGGACACTTGAGCCAACCCTACGGGGCTTGTTAAGGGGAAATAAGTTCTGGGAACCAGTGCACGGGGTGCACACTCACCTATATTGGAATGGATATGAGCAATCACTCGAAGATAGAACTTAAAATTCTTCCCCCTAATAGAAATCCCTGCAGGAGGGCAGCAGCAGCGTAACTACCTGCTAACATTGTGAGAAATCTTTCTTGGTGCCCAGGAAGTATAATTTACACCTTCCTGCTCCAGCTTCAGTGAAAGTGAACCATAGTCTTTTGAGAATAGGAAAGATTGTTTCTCAGAAAGTGCTGTGGTATAGCTGCATTTAAAGCAATATTGAGAATGTTTTTCCTGCTGCTTGCATGAGATTCTTAGTAAGTTCTTAGAATAATAGTAACACTATGCCCACCACCTATGAGTAATTATTGTCATTGCTTTTAACTACTTTTAAGGCAAAAAAAATCTTCAAATCTGGCATGACAATTTCATTCAAAATGTATTATTTAACTCAGTAAAGCATTTTGAGATACTGTTTTTAGGAAAAGACTATTTTATACTATAGTATATGACAGCATAAAACACTATAATTAAAACATATTTTTAAAAGCAAGTCTTTTTGTAGCTCTATCCTCAGGAACACTTGTCTTGCAAAGTAGAAGTGGACAGAGGAATGTTGAACAAAATGATCAAAAAAAGAATTAAGAGCACCCTTCTTGCACAGGAATGTCTGAAGCAGTGGAGCATGCAGGCTGAAAGTTTGCAAGGCTGTAAAATAAATGGTAGCCTTAACATTAAGGAACTTGAAAGCTGCTTAGATTTCTAGTAAGGCCCAATGGCACTGGTAGAAAGGCCTATACAGACACTGTAGCCAATTTCAGGTCTAGAAGTGTTGAATCTTAAATTGACACAAGATGGAGTGTTTAGGTTTTTTTCATGTTACAAGTCAGTTTGGAAGGACACCTTCCTTTTGTCTTATTTTCAGTACCCCTTCTCTTCCTGTTCTTTCTATATCTGCACACTGTTAGAATGGCTATAAAGTGCTAAGTAAGATGATGATGTTTATATTAATGTGTTATGTGTGTAGTGGAAGTTTAGGGGACATATTTGATGTACCTGTATTTCAAATTGTGCTGGCTGTGATACACCCCACACAGAAAGGTGGCAGGATAATAGCCGGCTTAATAGCCCATCAAAACCTTTACAGAAGCAAAGGGCCCAGGAAGAAACTAAAGACATGCCTGAAGAGTTACTAGGATTGGCCCATGTGACTCTGGACTCCATTTTAGCTCCTGTAAGTTTCCACAGGCTGCATGGCCAGAGACAGAGGCTATATAAGATCAAACCACAGAAACCATTTTGCCTTTGTTCCTGTTCAGTTATTGACATATACCTGTCTCTGGATCAATTCACTTGCAACTGAACTGAAAGACTTAGACCCATCCAGGTGTTGGATGTATACCAGAGGAACTGTACAAGCTTGCAACTCCACATTTCTTCTAGAAACCTGATGTATATGGACTTTCAATCATTTGTATGTATTTGATTTGCTTTGACCCTTTAACATTTCTTTCATAGTTTGTTTCTTTCCTCTTACAATAAACCTTTAGTTTTAGTTACTAACGGATTGGCTGGCAGAATGGTATTCTAGGTAAGATCCAAACTCATACTGAACTGGTACTGTGGCTGACCCCTTAGGGTCAGAGGGAACCTTTTTAGTAAAGAGCATAGAGTTTAAATAACTGGTCCCTTTACTGGACAAGTAGCTGATTTGGAAGCCAAGAACTGGAATGCAGTAAGGGGGCTGTGTGCATTTGTGTACTGGCTTCTGTGCAGATTCAGAAGTGCAGTTTGTGGCTGGTTGGGAAGTCTGGCTTCAGTGCCATCCACCAGTGCTGGGAGAATCTGCCCTCCTTTTACAGCCTGCCCTGACCTTGGCATTTTCAGGTGGCTGCCCTGAGCACGGACGGGTCACAGTATTCACCCAAGAATTCTGAAGGAACTCAAATATGAATTGCAGAACTATTAAAAATGGTATGTAACCTATTGCTAAGTCAGCCTTTGTACCAGATGACTGTAGGATAGCTAATGTGACACCAATTTTAAAAAAAAGGCTCCAGAGGAGATTCTAGCAATTATAGGCCAGCAAGCCTAACTTCAATACCCGGGCAAATTGGTTGAAACCATAGTAAAGAACAGAATTATCAGACCTCATAGATGAATATGATATGTTGGGGAAGAGTCACATAGGTTTTGCAAGGGAAATCATACCTCACCAATCTATTAGAATTCTTTGAGGGGGTCAACAAACATGAGGACAAAGATGATCCAGTTGATATAGTGTATTTGGATTTTCAGAAAGCCTTTGACAAGATCCCTCGCCAAAGACTCTTAAGCAAAGTAAGCAGTTATGGGACAAGAGAGAAGACCCTCTCATTGATCAGTAACTGGTTGAAAGATAGGAAACAAAAGCTAGGAATAAGTGTTCAGTTTTCACAATGGAGAGAGAGGTAAATAGCGGGATCCCCTGAGGATCTGTACTGGGACCAGTGCTGTTTAACATATTCATAAATGATCTAGTAAAAGGGATAAACAGTGAGGTGGTATAGCCCACAGGGCTAATTTGCCTTTATTATATTAACTGTTTTTCATTATATTCAGTAGTAATGCAAGGAACCTAGGCCTGTATCCTGTATGCATTAGCTTCAGCAAGTTAGCATAAGGCGTAAGGCCTATGAACTTTGAACAGATAAATGACCCAATAGAAAACCCCAAGTATGGGAGAGCTGAAAATAGAGTGTTTAAGGGGAATTTCTGGCTACAGAAACATCACCCAACCAAAAGGGCGTCATAGCAATGAATTGATGTACATAATAGGTACATGAATTACATCTGCAGATACCGAGCCACAAGAGGGCTGTGATAACAAATTGACATATATGATAGTAAATTGAGATCACTGTTATACTAACCTAGAGAAGGACACTCCAACATTAGTGAGGTGTGAAAATACAAATAAGGAAAAGGGGAAAAACCCTACTGAATATGTATCAAACATAGTGGTGTCAGCATATCGTATTATAAAAGTTAAATTCCATTTTACGGCAGTAGAAGAAAGAGATGTAGCCCGTGGGAGGTACCAGAATGATAGCACTTGGTGATGAGGGGTAAGGTGATGGTGATAAGGAAGATGATGACTAACATTTCAGGTTGTCCAGCAAGGGATGGTGAGAGTATTTGGGTGTGCAGTTGTCCATTCTGTAGTATCTCTATCTACCTGACTGAGTTGGGGTGGTTGTGACTGTGCTAAATGTATTAATAAACTATTCGTAAATACGGAAGAATTCCTACAGTGTGAGTGTTGCAATTGTGCATCGGGGATCCCAACTATATAATAATTTGAATAATACTGGGTCTGATCTTGGGACAAGAACCTGTCAACCCTCAAAGTGATAACTGAGAATTCTTAAGTAATCAATACAATCAATATATAGTCTATGAATCAGACTACAGTGGCAAAGATTGCTGACACAAAATTACGCAAGATGGTTAAGTCCAAAGCAGACTGCAAAGAGTTACAAAGGGATCTCACAAAACTGGGTGACTGGGCAACACAATAACAGATGAATGTCAATGTTGATAAATGCAAAGTTATGTACATTGGAAAACATAATCCCAACTACTCATACAAAATGATGGGGTCTAAATTATCTGTTGCCACTCAAGAAAGATCTTGGAGTCATCATGGAGAGTTTCTGAAAACATTTGCTCAATGTGCAATGGCAGTCAAAAAAGCTAACAGAATGTTAGGAACCATTAGGAAAGGGACAGATAATAAGACCAGAAAATATCATAATGCCACTATGTAAATCCATGGTACACCCACACCTTGAACACTGCATGCAGTTCTGGTCACCCCATCCCCAAAAAGATAAATTAGAATTGGAAAAATGGTTAGTGATATGGAGCAGCTTCAATATAAGGAGATATTAATAAGACTGGGACTGTTCAGCTTGGAAAAGAGACAGTTAAGGGGGGATAGGGCAGAGGTCTATAAAATCATATATGGTGTGGAGAAAATGAATAAATGTTATTTATCCCTTCACATAACACAGGAACCAGTGGTGTCCCAATGAAATGAATAGGCAACAGGTTTTAAACAAACAGAAGGAAGTACTTCTTTACACAATGCACAGTCAACCTATGGAATTCGTTGCCAGGAGATGTTGTGAAGGCCAAAACTATAACTGGGCTCAGAAAAGAATTAGTTAAGTTCATGAAGGATAAATCAATCAGTGGCTATTAGCCAAGATGGACAGGGATGCAACCCCATGCTCTGGGTGTCCATAAACCTCTGACTGCCAAAAGCTGTGATTGGATGATGGGATGCATCACACAAATTGCCCTGTTCTGGTCCATCCTTCTCAAGCAGCTGGCACAGGCTACTGTAAGAAGACAGGATACTGAGCGAGATGGACCCTTGGTCTGACCTAGTATGGCCGTTCTTATCTTCTTATGTAAACAAGTTTCAAGACTAGAGCTGGTTGAGTACTCATAATCAGCATTCATAGACATTCACTTGAATTCTGAGCCACTGTTTGACTGAGTCACATTCATATTCCCTTGTTATTCAACTGTTTGCAAACATTCCTGGTGAATGGATTTGTGTTTGCATAAATTTGGGGGGGGATGGCTGCTTCTTATATAAATACCATAATCACATGCAAATAGGGTTATTTATGCCTGAACAAGATAATTCATTCTTTGCAATTATGCTCTTTAAAAAGTTTCAGACATCTAATGAGAAAACAGAAATAATGCAAAGTAATTCAGGTAACCAATGAGACCCAATAAATAGCAAATACTCAAAATTGGACAGTTTCTAAACAATTAAATGAAGTATAGTAGGCCAATAAACTGCTGATTGTAATGAGATGAACATGCTATTATGTTAATGATCTGGGTCATAGAATTTAAAGCCAGAAGGGACCATCAGATCATCTAGTGAGAGCACCTGATATTGGCCTAACACACTTTCTTAATAAATCCTTGCAGCTGAATCCCCTAAGGTCCTGAGAGAGTTATAATGGCTGTGCCACTTAATGTCTCTAGTTCATAACCCATGGTGCCACAAAAACTCCCAGAACTTTGCTTTTCTGGCAAATGTCACCTGATTCTTTTATATCTTAATCCAAGTTAGAACTGATTGCATTATATAAGTTCTTTGTAGTTCTTGTTCAATTATCATCATCACAGACCATTAACACCACTCAGGACCCTCACAATAAACACAAGTGAAATTAGACCAAAAGTATAAAAGCCCTAATATGTTATGTGCCTCAGGCAGGACTGAGGTACACAAATGCCTAAGGCCCCTGCAATAGCAGGAAATTAGATGAGATATATATACTCAGATTACCTTAGCACACAAACTATACCTGGCACTACAGAGGAAGGCAAGCCACCCCCTGCAAGATCACCACCAATCTGACCTGGAGGAAAGTTCCTTCCTAACCCCACATATGATGATTCAATAGGCAGTGCTCTTCTCCCTAAGGACTGTGTCTTCCAATCTCTTCATGCAGGTAGATCATAATGTCTATCCACAGTACCAACGTATGCTCTTCAGGAACAAATTCATGTTTTTTTACTCGTTTTGTGAGGCATTTAACACACTTTTGGATGCTAAAAATTATACAATTGACTAGGGCACCAAAGTTAACATCCTTTCTTTTGGGAAAAGTTTAATGACCAGAAGTGGGTCAGGACCTCTGTTTTAGTTCTCCTCCAGAAATGGCACCTCCAGTGGAACAATGACTTTTGAAATCATGCTGTTTTAGGCCTAAATCCTTCAATTAGATCATCATAGACGGAAGGCCCTTTTTGCACATACACTGTCCTATTGAGGTCACTATAAGTTTAGTATTACGCAAGTGTGAGTCTCAAATAGCCAAGAGGTAAAGGAAGGGGAGAGGAAGGGCAAGACTGACAATAACAAGATCTCTGAGTTACCCAGTGAAATATACCATGATAGTAGGTTCTATTTTTTTAAAAAAATTATTTTTTAACAACCTAACATCTACTTCAGCCTACCAGCTTGTACTAGGTGAAATGGCAGAAGTGAGGTTTTTTCATAGGGATTTGAATGTGGTGAAGGAATTGGCTTGGTGGACAGGTTCAGAGAGGGAATTCTAAGCATAAAGGACGGCACAGGAAAATAAAAGGCACAAGAGAGAAAGATGTGAAGGCAGCATTGAGGCAGGAGTTATTCTTGACAAGCAGGAAGATGAAAAAGGAGACCATGTCAGAGATGTAGAAAACTTGGGTTAATATTAATACTAAAATTTCCCCTGTAGTTTCAGTGGGATATAGTGGTGTTCTTGTTTTTTCCTCCTTATCTGTGGCATATTTTTACTTAGGGGCTGCATTTCAGTGGTATATGGAGTATATACATGTGTTTGTTATATTTACGAGCCTTCAGGGTGAAATTTGCCAGTGCAACTGGAATATAGAAATAACAGATATTGAAGGAGATGCTCAGGTGTAAATTTCTACACAAGGTGTGAAGCAATGGAGAATTAGGTCTATATGTTTGTAAATTAGATGAGATAAATTGTTGTCTTTGACATTATTTGCAGAGAACATGACATGCATAATATATTGTATGTCTTTGAATACATCATTAGGATCAAATATATTTGATAGAACATTTTATAAGTAATTAAAGTCAGTGGGTGTTGGGAACCAAATATTTGTTCTATTAAATGTATCTGATTCTAATGATGTATTCAAAGACATACAATATATAATGCATGTCATGTTCTCTGCAAATAATGTCAAAGACAACAATTTATCTCATCTAATTTACAAACATATAGACCTAATTCTCCATTGCTTCGCACCTTGTGTAGAAATGTATACCTAAAAACAGGTTTCAAACCTAGCCATTCCGATATGGTAGACTTTTATACCATATACTTTACACAGGTGCAAATGAATATACTAGATGTAAAGCAGTGGAGAATCAGGTCCATATATGTGGGCCAATTCCCAAATATTTGTGGTGATAAAGAGAAGAGTTCGCAGCCCCACATTTTAAATAATTGGAAAACTCATATGGAGATTTTATCTATAAATAACAAATGACATAAACCATCTGTATATGGTGAACAGCTGCATCTATTTATTAGGCTGGACAGATACATGTTGAATATTTTGCAATATTCATCCCATGCCTTATTTGTACAACTCATTAATCTCTAGATGAGAAAACCATAAAATCTGGATATACAGTAATGCTTCTGGGATCTTTTACGCAACTTATTAGCCTCTTAGGCTTTCTGAGAGCTCCAACGGCTTCTCCCTTTCACACTGATAGTTGACTATGTAGTCTCTGCCTTCCCGCACAAGCTATTCCCTCCCACCATTTAACCATCCTTCCCGTCACTGAAGATCACAACCTTGTTGCCATATTCCACTTCTCTTTCTTCTTTTCAACCACCACCATCTAGGCTTTTGCTAAATTTTGCAGTTTCTTCCTCTAAGTTATCCCCAAACTACATTGTTTCCCATACTGCCACAATTATGACTTGATCGTCTTTTGTAATCACTTAAGCAATCTTGACCTCTGGCTTCCTGGCCTTCTTAGGTCTCAGATCGCATTCTTCAGGTTTGTCCAACTTACTGTTGCTCAAATCATATCTCTTGCCTCTTATCCCAATTCTGTATCACCTCTTGAGTCTTTGTATTGGCTTTTGATTGCCAGCTGTAACAATCAAATTCCTCATCCTCAAACATTCCACTACCCTACATTCTCTAAATTTGGCATGTGTTTTACTCCTCTAGCCTTCTACTCCCATTAGTGACTGCATGAGCAAAATGATGCTCTCATTTACACTAATATAAATCCAGAGTAACTCTATTGACTTCCAATTGAGTTATTTAAAATGCATGCAGATATAACAGAACAAAATTGGAACCTACACTTTTCCTCATATACCACCATTTCCCATAACTAGACCATGATCCATAGCTCTACCTGCAATGCAGCCTCACTCTCTTTAAAAACTCTCATAAAACTCACTTCTTTTGATCCGTTTTCCATCACTGACGTTCATCCAGGTCTCAAAGACAATGGCAGAATCGTCATTCACTCCCCTAATCCCTAGTAGTACTGAGCTGTCCATTGTGCTGAAATTCTCTTTAGCCAGCCAGGAGCACTCTTGCACGCCTCTAGCTCCAGGAAGGAATTGTCTGTCTCTGGGTCTGCAGCTCCTTTTTACAGGCACTCCTGGGCCCTGACTGGCTGCTCCCTGCAGCCTTTCTGATTGCTGCTCCCTTGCAGCCATTCTAGCCCAGTTGGAGGACTTCTCTACTGCTCCTTTTCTGGGACTAATGTGGCAGGAGCCTGAGGCTTCCAGCTGGGGGCCCATGGGCCTAGTGCACACACAGAGACCCTCCAATGAAAAGTGCTAAATTAAAACAAAGAATTCTTACTATTAGCATTTATTATCAATTTTATTACTCATAATTAAATTATCTCAGCTCCTTTTAAAATCCAAATACAGTATATAGGCTCAATTTTGCCCTCAGTTACATCAGTAAAAATCCAGAATAACTCTGCTGACTGCAATAGATTCCTTTGAACTTACACTGGTTAAACTGAGAGTAAAATTTGGCCATTGACTAAAACAATGAATTTCACAGGTTAAGAAGTAGTATTTCCTTTTATTTGTTTTAAATTTACCTGCCATTAACTCTGAGTGCCCATAGTGGGGTGACTAGATTGCTCAGCAGGCCTAGTGGTCTAGGCTTCTGACCCCAGTCTTTCTGTTAGTTCCAAAGATATCCCAAGCCTCTGTATGAGATCTTAGCTGGATTGACCTCTTTGATGGTAATCCCTATCTCTCCTCGTCTTGGGAACCAGGGGTCATAGCGCCAGGGTGAGTAGGAGAACCCGGGCCCTCTCTCTCCATCAAGTTCCAGTCAGGGCCCTGAAGGTGCAGTAGTGTGCACTGGCCTACATTCAGCTGGCCCACTTGCTCACCTTCCTCTCGGCCACTTCCTACCACCCCTTCATCTCAGTTCAGAGTACAGTTGCAATGGATTTAAAGTCTTCCCTTCAAAATCCTCACATTCCAGGGTTGATGCTTGTGGCCTTCTCAAGCTCCTGCCCCTGTTCTCCCTCCCTGTTGTGGGGTGTCTAGGAGCGTGGAAAAGTCTCACAGACAGGTCCCCTCAGCAGAAGCTTCCTCTCCCCTTGGTGCAGAACAGAGCTCCTCTATTAAATGGTCTTTTTCCTTCCCCACTGCCTGAGGCTGCTGAAGCTCCCTTTATGCTGATCTTCTCCTCAGAAGCATACATGGCAGTGGCTAAGGTGCAGGGTCTCTGTAGCCCAGTACTTCTCCAACCTATCTCTCAGCCTTAGCATAGGGTTTGTAAACCGCATCACAGCCCCTTTTTCTCCTACTATTGTACAGTATTAAAAGGAAGGACTTATTTGTTTGTACTAAACCCCTCACTGAATTGCCTCACATCCATTCTATCTAGTCTCCTTTCAAGACTACATAATTCCTGGTTGCACAATATCTCCTTATACTATATGTTAGCCCTTCCATATCTTTAATCATCTTTGCTTGTTTACTCTGGATCTTTTAAATCTGGGCTAGAGATTTTTCAAGGAAAGTCTTTCAAGTATAATCCAAAACCAGATTTTTAAAAAATATTCACTGCTTTGAGATTAGACATTCAAGTTATATACCATGAACATCTTAACTACTATCTGTGTCTGACAGACTGCAAGCTCTTTTGGGGCAGGAATTTGGTCTTGTTTGTACAGCACTAAGTATGCTGATAGCTCTCAAAAATATTTATATAAAATATAAAACGTTAAGGTGCTGTGACCAAAAATTAACAGAGTATTCAAAAGCAGGGAATACCATTGATTATTATACGTCTGGAAGCTTGTTTTTATTATTTTAATCCCATCTACCCTATTTCCTTTGTTGTAGTTTCGTTATCCTTTTAAAAATAGTTATGAACTATGTATTTCTGTGGCAAATAATAAAAAACCCCTCAAAGTGAAGGTAACTATTGAAGAGGAAACTCATTTTTAATGACCTGCTAAACTTTGGGAGAACTTTGCAGTTCCAAGCTGCATTAAAAGAATAGACAACTAGCTTACAGAGGAGGTCTTCATGTCATATCAACGAATTGTGTGAGATAGGATAAACCTTTCAGACAGAGCCATATGTCTAAAACTAAATCCACGACCCTAAAACATTTGCTGAAATGGTGGTGTAATATACTTGGGGAAAAAAAGGAAAAATCCTTCTGGTCATAGGGGAATAAAATTACACCTATAAGAAACAAACCTTTTTTCTAAGTGTGACAAATCCAGACCTCAAAAATCTTCTAATGGAAAACACATAGGTACTCCAAGGTAAATGAAAGTCATCTTAAAACCACTTTGCACCTAATAGATCACACTCATCTCAGGTGAAATGCCACTAAAATAGAACAAAGTCACACCTGGAATGAACTTGGCCCATAAAGAAAAGAACATACATATCACATATATGCCCAATATCACTAAAATAAAAATTCATTAAATAATAAAAACAGTATTAAATTCATGATGGTTATCATCTACTTAGGTACACTACACATTTGCTACTGGACTAATATACTAAGGTGACACCTCAAACATTATAGAAATCCCTCTCCACCAATTCCAATTTCATCATACATTGGTTAGACAAGACTTTTTCATCTTGAGACAAATTCAACATTGGGAGAGTAATTCAAAACCCAATTATATAGTCTTTTGTTTCATTTAATGAGACGGCAAATTGCTGCAAAATTACCAGTTCTCAAACTAATATGTTAGCAGTGAGTTCTGAAGCAAATATTCCTAAACTATCAAAATTGATCTGATAACAGTGAAAAGGATTTTCTAGTCAGAACTACCATCCTGTCCTCTAGCTCGGTTTTGAAAGAGCATCTCCTATTTCACAAATACAGACACTTTGCAGTTGAGGATGTAAAGATGCAGGCAATTCCTGCACGCCCCCTTGAAGCCAGGTGAGTCCCCAAATTTCCCCAAATGTAGAGCAATTGATTCACTTTAATCGCCCAGGGCAAGGAGAAGCCAACATATTTTAACACAATAACATGTCCCCTTTTTAATCAGATGCCAGGACAGGAATCATTTTAACAAATAGTTCATCGAGGCCCTGGATCAGGGCTTCCAAATTTATAGTCCATGCCTAAGTCTCTGAATAAGATAGGTTAAGCTTGTCCCCTGGTGTCTGAGAGAGTAATTGCCACCCTTTGCAGCCTGCCTGGCTTCTTGTCCCCACCCTGACGCTGCTCTGCCTTCTGTTCATATGGTTGAGCACCCCCAGAGCAGGGCAGGGCCTCCTTGATTATCCCCAGGCTGTAGGCTCCAGCTTAACCCTTAAAAAAGTAATAGTGCTATACACTCATTCACATAGTACAGTGGGAAAAAATTATTTATGCCAAGCAGTTGACTGTGAGCTATAAAAGTAAAACGTTTTTGAGAAATTATTGCAGAACTCTAAAAAGCTACTGATAAACCACTGATAGAATTACTTCTTTAAAGTTACCAAAGTTGATACATGACATATCCTCATAAGTGGTCTCTGGATCATGGAAAGATCAAATCAGATTTAGACTCCTGGTACACATATCTCCTCTCCTCACAACCTCCCACACTCATCAGTGACTTCAGTTTCCATGTGGATGACCCATTCATCCCCTGAGCTGCATGCTTCCTCAACCTCTCCTCTTCATTCGACCTGTGACCCTGATTCAACTGTCCCACTTGCCAAAATGGCCATTCATTTAACTTGATCTTCACCAAACAATACTGTCTCTCTCTGATCTTTCTGTTGCTGAGTTTCTCTCTCTTACCAACACTCAGTTTCTTTCAGCATCACTCATCAACCCCCTCCCTAATAACTGTAACTTGTCTCATCTTTAAAAAACCACACATCTAGAGTCCATTTGCCTCTTCAGCTACTGTCCCATATCTCGTTCACCTCTGAGTTCTTAGCATGCGCAATCTAAAAGTGCTGTCTGGAGTTCCTCTCCTGAAATTCTATTCTAGAGCTTCACCAAACTATCTTCTGCCCATTGCACTCCACTCCACCCTTCACACCGTTGCTGTAACATCCTTCTCCAAGGCCTTGATAAATGCAGTCTTGGCGCATTCAGATCCATTCAGAATACTGCTGTAAAGATCTTTTTCCTGGTCCTTGTTTCAACCATGTCATCTTCTCTTTGCATCAAACATGATCTATTTGTCCTCACTTTTGCAGTCTATCCCCATGCTACCTATCACATCTCATTCACTATTAAGATGTCAACTCCTGCCTCCAACTGGCCAATGAGGCAAGACTCCATTTTCAAACCAGCACATCTGTGCTTTCACTCATGCTGCCCATTCTGTTTGGAAGGTGCTCCCCATAATCATCTGCTATTTCATTATCCTCATTCAAATCCTTCCTCAAAGTTCTTCTTTGTCTGATGCATACAAAAAAGTTGACAACAGTTAAGTTGCTGATGTACTGAGACCACTGCCTATCATACTGATTAATATTGTCTCACTGTTTCGTTGTACCCTCCCTGCCATCTATCAGCATGTACTCATCTGTTGTCTCTTGTCTACAGTGTAAACTCTTTGGGACATGGACTGTCTTTCTGTTCTGTGTTCATACAGTGCCCTAGCCCAATGGGGTCCTTGTCCATGATAGGAATCCAAGGTGCTACAATAATACAATAATTTCCCTGGTGCCAGTGACTTGAGTTCGCCAAGTAAATGAACTTCAGGCCTTAATTACTAGTCTATCTTATTTCCATTTTTACAAAGGTGAATTGGTACTGTGACTTCAATCTAGATTCATCTCTAAAATGGTGTTGTAAATCTAAATTAAAGAGCATATTGTCCTGCTGAGATTATCTTAATATTCCAGTGGAATCACTTCTCCATAAATTTGATGCTAAATGTTTAGTGAGCTTATGCTCTGAAAGTCCACCTAATTCTTTGTTTCTTATTTCTCTTTGTTTCTTCAATTCATCAAGCAATGCTGTTACTAAAGAGGATCATGTCTAACGATATGTTTGACTGAATTTCACATTGCTATAACCTGGCTGGTCTGACTAAAAACTCATGTCAAGGCTCAGTTGATTTGAACTAAGGCTGTTATCAAGGCCTGCCTCAGGGATTTTTCCATCAGTCACTTGTAAAACAGCTCCATGCTCCTCTCTCTACATGTTTATAAATGAACTATACCTTTAATTTGGCCTTTGGTGGGGAATCTCATTTTTTACTTTACATATTCCAAAACCTTACAACTAAGGCCCAGTAGTGAGCAACCTGCAACATATCTTTAGAGAAGCAGAATTACAGATAATTTTCTCTTTACAGCAAATTCCTATGCATCATACAACCTTAACACCTTCTCTCATCCACTGATAAGGACATCCAAATAGGATGGAAATTGAATAACAATAATGAAATTTCACTCAGATTATTGATCCGGGCACTAAAAAACTAACATTACGCAAAATATCAGTTCCCCTAGAGAACAACTCAGCAAAAGAGTGAAACTCTTTCTTTGACCTTAGGCCTTACAGAGTCAAAAACTCAAATGCACATTTGGTACATAAAGCTAATGTCAAATAACTTGAAATGTTCTTTACTGTTAAGTAATTTCTTAGGTTTCCACCTTTTGGTTCCTTGAGAGAAGGAAAAGAGAGAAGAAAATGATAAGTAAAGACTTCAGATGACTCTACACTTTCATTACAAGAAAGTCTACTTTAAATTCTAAGGGTGAAATCTTGGATCCACTGAAGTAAACGGGACAAGGATTTCATCCTACATTTTTTTCCCTATGTGGCACAATACATACTCCAGCACACAGAATATGGTCAAAATTTTCAAAAGTGGGTGTGAAATTTAGCTCTTAAACCCATGTTTAGGCATTTAAGTGGCCTGAGAACTTATAGAATCATGGAAGTGTAGGGCTGGAATTGATCTCTAGAGATCACCTTGCTGGGTCCTGTGCTATGGCAGGACCAAGTAAACCTAGACCATCCCTGATAGGTGTTTGTCGAACTTGTTCTAAAAAACCCTCAGTGATGGTGTTTCCACAACCTCCCTTGGAAGCCTGTTACAGTGGTTAACTATCTTTATAGTTAGCAAGTTTTTCCTAATATCTAACCTAAATCTCCTTGCTGCAGATTAAACCAATTACGTCTTGGAGATGGAGAACATCTTGGACCTTCAGTGGACATGGAGAACAATTGGCCACCTTCCTCTTTATAACAGCCTTTAACATGAAGATTTTTATCAGGTTCCTCCTTCCCCACCATTGTCTTTTTTCTCAAGACTAAACATGGCTAGTTTTTTTTGTTTTTTTTTTAAACCTTTCCTCATAGCTCAGGTTTTCTAAACCCTTTATCATTTTTGTTGCTCTCCTCTGGATTCCCTCCAATTTGTCCATGTTTTTCTTAAAATAAGGCATCCAGAACTGGGCACAATACTCCAGCTGAGGCTTCACCAGTGCTGAGTAGAGCAGGACAATTATCTCCTATGTCTTAATACAACACTATTGTTAATATACCACACAATCTTAGCCTTTTTAGCAACTGCATCAAATAGCTGACTCATTCAATTTGTGATCCACTATAATCCCTAGATCCTTTTTGGCAGTACTACTGCCTAGCCAGTTTCTCCCATTTTGTAGTTGTGCATTTGCTTTTTTCTTCCTAAATATAGTACTTTGCATTTAGAGAGATAAGGAGGGTGAGATTATATCTTTTATTGGACCAATTTCTGTTGGTGAGAGAGCTCTGTTAGGCTTGAAAGCTTCTCTCTCTCATGAGAGAAGTTGGTCCAATAAAAGATATTACCTCATCCACCTTGTCTTTCGAATAGCCAGGGACCAACATGGCTACAACTACACTGCATATTTTGCACTTGTCTTTATTGAATTTTATCTTGCTGATTTCAGACCAATTCTCCAATATGTCAGGGTAGTTTTGAATTCTAATCCTGTCCTCCATAGTATTAGCAGCCTCTCCCATCTGCAAATTTTATAAGCACACTCTCCACTGCATTATCCAAGTTATTCATTAAAATATTGAATAGTATTGGACACACAACAGACCCCAGCAGTACCCCACTAGGTATGCCCCCCAGTTTGACAGTGGACCATTGATAACTACTCTTTGAATATGGTCTTTCAACAAGTTTTGCACCCACCATATTTCCCTTGTTTTCTTATGGAAATGTCATGTGGGACTGTCTCAAAAGCCTTACTAAAATCAGGATATGTCATGTCTACAGCTTCTTTTCTATCCAGTAGGCCATTAGCCCTGTCAAACAAGGAAATTAGGTTAGTTTGGGATGATTTGTTCTTGACAGATCCATGTTAGCTATAACCCTATTATCCTCTATGTTCTTACAAACTGATTGCTTAATAATTTGTTCCAGTATCTTTCCATGTATTAAAGTAAGGCTGAGTGGTCTATAGCTCCTTAGGTCTTCTTTGTTCTCCTTTGCAAAGATAGGTACTATGTTTGCCCTCCTCCAGTCCTCTGGGACCTCATCTGTCCCCCATGAGTTCTCGAAGGTAATCACTAATGGTTCCGAGATTGGTCCAGTTAGTTCCTTAAGTACCCTAGGATAAATTTCCTCAGGACCTGATGCCTTCAATACATTGAATTTATCTAAATATTCCTTAATCTATTATTTTCCTATTTTGGTTTGCATTCCTTTCCCTTTGTTGTTAATATTAATTGTGTTAAGTATCTGGTCACAATTTACCGTTTTAGTGAAGACTGAGGCAAAATAGGCATTAAACACCTCAGCCTTCTTGATGCCATTCATTATTAGTTCTCCTTCCACATTAAGTAGAGGACCTACACTTTCCTTCATCTTTCTCTCGCTTCTAATGTATTGATAGAACATTTCTTTTTGCCTTTTATCTCCCTTGCTAAGTGTAACTCATTTTGTGCCTTAGCCTTTCTCATTTTGTCCTTAGCTATTTGTCTATATTTTGATGTTTTGTAGAGTTCCTTTTAGATTTTCAGGCCATTAAAGAGCTCCTGATGGAGCCATATTGGCCTCTTACTATTCTTCCTGTCTTTTCTTTGCCTTGGGATAGTTTGCTGTTGTGCCTTTAATATTGTGTCTCTGGGAAACTGACAGCTCCCCTAAACCTTTTTCTCAGATTTTCTTCCCATGAGACCTTTCCTACCTATTCTCTGAGTTTGTTAAAATCTGTTTTTTTGAAGACCATTGTCTCATTTTGCTGCTCTCACATCTTTCTTACCATATAATCATGAAATCTATCATTTCATGTTCAAGTTCACCCAAACTGCACTCAACCTTCATATTCACAACCAATTCCTCCCTATTAGTCAGAATCAGGTCTAAAATGGCTGGTTACTTCCTCCACCTTCTGAAACAAAAAGTTGTCCCCAATACATTACAAGAACTAATTGGACATATTGTGTTTTACCATATTACTTTTCCAACAGATATCTGGGTAAAGTCCCCCATGACTACCAAGACTTAGATTTTGGATGTTTCTGTTATTTATTCTAGAAATGCTTCATCACCTCCTCCTGATTTAATGGTCTATAGTAGACCCCTATCATGACATTGCCCCATTTTCCCCCCTTTTATCTTCAACCCAGAGACTTTCAATTGCTCCACCTCTCAGCTCCTTCTGGACCTCAGGACAACGATATATATTGTTGATATATAATTCAACCCTCCTCCCTTTTTTTCCTGCCTGTCCTTCCTGAATAAGCATAACCCTCTATACCAGGGGTGGCCAAACTGTGGCTCATGAGCTGCGTGCAACTCTTTTACAGTTAAAGTGCGGTTTGCAGAGCCCCCATACCCTCCCACATACTCTGCCTACCAGACTGCGATGGGGAGCTCAGAGTTTCTGCCCTGTGGCAGGGTAGTGGGGCTAGAGGATTCTGCCCAACTGGGAGGGAGTTTTTGTGGGGTCAGAAAGTTTGGTCACCCCTGCTCTACACCAATATTCCACTCATGAGATCTATCCCACCAAATTTCTGTGCTGCCAGTAAAGTCATAAATTAGTTTATGGACTAATAAATCCAGTTCTTCCTGTTTATTACCCATACTCCTTGCATTTGTTTATAGACATTTAAGATGTTGAGCAGATTCCTCAATTGTTTTCCCTCTTGTCGTTCATATGATCCTACTGTACTCCAACCTCCCACCCCCCAACATTTAGACCTCTGTTAAGATCACCTTCCATTACACCAAACTGTGGACTTTTGTCACATGCCCCCTTTGAAGTTAGTTTAAAATCCTTTTCACTAAGTTGATCACTCAGTGTGTGAAGATACTCTTTCTCTTCTTGGTTACATGGACCTTATCTCTTCTTAACAGTCCCAAAATAGCATCCCATGGCTGAGGAAACTGATTTGACAATTCCTAGTGAGTGCCTAAATATGGATTTAACTTAGGATACTAGTTTGAAACTGCTGAAAATAAATTATTTTTTTTACACCAGAGATGATTGTAACTTCAGTATATAGTGATCTCAAAATTCATTCAAAGATTACAAGGTCAGAAGGGACCACCATGATCATCTAGTCTGACTTCCTGCATAACACAGGCCATAGAACTTCCCCAAATAATTCCTATAACATAACTTTTAGAAAACATCCCATCTTGATTTTAAAATTGCCATGGTTCTTGGTAAATTGTTCCAAAGGTTAACTACTCTCACTGTTAAAAATGTACATTCTATTTCCAATCTTAATTTGTCTAGCTTCAAATTCCAGCCATTGGATTACGTTATATCTTTCTCTTCTAGACTGAAGAGTCCATTAACAAATATTTGTTCCCCATGTAGTCACTTATAGACTGTAATCAAATCACCCCTTAACCTTCTTTTTGTTAAACTACATAGATTGAGCTCCTTGAGTCTCTCTCTATCAGAAATGTTTTCTAATCCTTTAATCATTCTTGTGGCTCTTCGCTGAACCCTCTCCAATTTATCCATATCCTTGTTGAATTACGCACACCAGAATTGGACACAGTATTCCAGCAGCAGTCACACCAGTGCCAAATACAATGGTAAAATAATCTCTCTACTCCTATGTGAGATTCCCCTGTTTATGTACACAAGGACTGTATTAGCCCTTTTGGCAATAGCATCACACTAGGAACTCATGTTAAGCTCATTATTCACCACAACCCCCTACACAGGTCAACCTGAAGAAGAGTTTAGTGTTTTGCTCAAAAGCTTGTCTGTTTAGCTCAAAAACTTGTCTTGTTCACCAACAGAAGTTGATCCAATGAAAGATATTACCTCAACCACCTTGTCTCTCTAATGGCAGTAGCAGACATTTATGATAAATCTAAACAAAGGACTATAGATGAGCAGAGAACCTCTCATTAAACTGAGCACCTCTCATTAAACATGAACTGGATATATTATACTAAGATGCTAGGTTTAACCATGCTGTCAGTTAAAGAGAGGAAGCAATTGCTACAAACTAAACACGTAAACTACAATTAAAAGATATCATTTCAGATATATAACTAACCACTGCAAAAACAGCTTTATGCCAAGATGCCTACACATATCTAATTAAAATACTGCCTTAATTAAGTACTTACAATTTATCTGTTTTCTGCCCTTGAGAAGGGAGGATATTAACAGCTTTGGAGGAAGACTGCTTTGCCAAAGCTGCAACCATATGGCAGCAGACAGAGAAAAAGGCCAGCCCAATAAGTCTTCCTTTGTACAAAGAAAGTTTGACTTTTTTGGAGTCAACTTCTAGCTTTTTCAAGCAGAAGCACACTGGGGGAGGTGAAGATTTCATGTCTGAATAGTAGCATCCCAAGTCATTTAGTATGTGCAGAACAGATGAGAGAAGGAGAGAAAGCTGCACACCTAACTTCTGGGAAACATGGGTCCAAAAAGCTCACTTACAGGCTACTGTGTTATAGAGTGTAGCATGACCTCTTCTTGCTCTCATTCAGCTTCTTTGGCAATGGTTTCACCCTCACTCCATCCCTTCCCAATGGGAAAGCCTAATGCCGAGGTCTCCACTTTAATTCCCCACTCCTTGTGCTCAAGAATGAGTCTGGTTGCTGCAGAGTGAAAAGATGGCTTGTTGAAATCTTTCCCACCTGCAGCACACGCATATGACTAGGAGCAATCCAGCCCCTTAAAAAGGAATACTGTGTGCTGTTCTAACACCTGCAGCCTAACTCCAGCAGGTGCAAAAGGTAGTGAGGAAATGTGGATTTTTGCAGTAAGGAGCACCACCTAGCACATTAGCGAGCCAAACACTCTAACGCTCAAGAGGATGCTGTATCTATTCTAGCTGTCTCTTATACAGGTACACAGAATGGGAAAGAGACTTCCTGCACCATTTTACATCCTCTTTCAATCCATCTAAGCAAAAGCAATCACAATAACACTTAAAAATATTAATCTGCAAATGAACCACCACCTCTGCAACCTATTCTACACAAATAGTTCCATCAAATGTCCAAATAGACCCCCAAATGATTTTAATTTTGGAAGTCAAATCCTACTCAGGAAGAAAGAAAGGAACACACTCTGGCAAGTCAAGTGAAAAATATAATTAGGTAGGCCAAAAAGAATTTGAAGAGCAATTAGCAAAAGAAACAAAAACGAACAGCAAAATATTTTAAAGTTCATCAGAAGCAAGAAATCTCCGAAAGAATGTGTGGAGGAGGGGGGACTGGATGATCCAGGTGCTAACATAAAACTCAAGGAAGACAAGGCTGTTGCAGAGAAGCTAAATTAATTATTTGCATCTTTCTTCACTGCAGAGAATGTGAGAGAGAATCCCACACCTGAGCCATTCTTTTTAAGTGACAAATCTGAGGAACTGTCCCAGTTTGACGTATAGAGGAAATTTTGAAACAAACTGATAAAACAGTAATAAGTCAGCAGGACCAGATGTTAGTCACACAAGAGCTCTGAAAGAACTTAAATATGAAATTGCAAAACTACTAACTGTGGTATGTTAATACCTATCACTTAAATCATCCTCTGTACCAGATTATTAGTCAATAACTATTGACATGCTGATTTTTAAAAAAAGCTCCAGAGGTAGTCTTTACAATTATAGGCTGGTAAACCTAACTTCACAACTAGGCAAATTGGTTGAAATGATAGCAAAGAACAGAATTATCACACACATAGATGAACATAATTCGTTGGGAAAGAGTTAACACGACTTTTTTAAAGGGAAATCATGCCTCACCAATCTATTAAAATTCTTTGAGGGGGTCAACAAACATGAGTACAAGGATGATCCAGTTGATATAGTGTATTTGGATTTTCAGAAAGCCTTTGACAAGTCCCACACTAAAGGCTCTTAAGCAAAGTAAACAGTCCTGAGATAAAAGGAAAGGTCCTCTCATGGATAAATAACTGGTTAAAAGACAGGAAACAAAGGGTAAGAATAAAGGGTAAGTTTTCAGAGTGAAGAGAGGTAAATAGCAGGGTCCATCAAGAAACTGTACTGGGACAGTGCTGTTCAACATATTCATAAAAGATCTGAAAAAGGGGCAAACAGTGAGGTGGGAAAGTTGGCAGTTTATATAAAATTGTTCAAGATACATCAGTCCAAAAGAGAATGTGAAGAGTTACAAAGGTATCTCACAAAACTGGGTGACTGGACAACACAACAACAGATGAAATTCAATGTTGATAAATGCAAGGTAATGCACAATGGAGACCATAATTCAAATGATACATATAAAATGATGGGGCTTAAATTAGCTCTTACCACTCAAGAAAGAGATCTTGGAATCATCATAGAGGGTCTCTGAAAATATCTGCTGCATATGCAGCAGCAGTCAAAAAAAGCTAACAGAATGTTAGGACCCATTAGGAAAGGGATAGATAATAAAATAGAAAATATCATATTGCCTCTTTACAAATCAATGGAACACCCACATCTTGAATATTTCATGCAGTTTTGGTTGCTCCATCTCAAAAAAGATATATTAGAATTAGAAATAATACAGAGAAGGGGAACAAAAATGATTAGTTGTATGGAACAGCTTCCATATGAGGAAAGACTAAAACGACTGGGATTGTTCAGTTTAGAAAAGAGAGAACTATGGGGGATATGATAGAGATCTATAAAATCAACAATGGTGTGGAGAAAGTGAATAGGAAAATGTTACTTACCCCTTCACCTAACACAAGAACAAAGAGTCACCCAATGAAATTAATAGGCAATAGGTTTAAAACAAACAGTAGAAAGTATCTCTTTACACATCACACAGTAAACCTGTGGAACTCATTGCCAGGGGATGTTGTGAAGTCCAAAATTATAACTGGGTTAAAAAAAGACTAAGATAAGTTCATGAAGAATAGGTCCATCAATGGTTACTAGCCAAGATGGTCAGGGACGTAACTTCATGCTCTGGGTGTCCCCAAATCTCAGACTACTGGAAGCTGGGAATAGATGACAGGGATGGATCACTTGATAAATTGCCCTGTTCTGCTCTTTCTCTCTGAAGCATCCGACACCAGCCACTGTTATAAGAAAGGATATTGGGCTGCATGGACCACTGATCTGACCCACTATGGCCATTCTTATGTTCTTCTAACTTGCTTTGATGTAAACCATCCAGGATTAGCCTAACTCATCATTCATTTAAATACTAGTCCCCTGAAGCATTCTTATTTCAAATATGAGGTACTTCCTATTCCCTGTGTTCAAGAGCCATTTCTCCCCAAAGTGGCTAATTCTTTTAGTTATTCCCTTTTAAGTAACTTTCAGAAATAAACAAACTCTGAGCCCCAGATCTCCAGACTGCTTCTGAGGAACCAGGAATCTCTCATTAATATGGAAATACTACTCTGCATTTCTTGAAAGAAAAAATTATGTAGAAATATGTGTTTATAATTACGCAAAAGAAAATGTAAATTTGAACTTTATTATTATTATTATTATTACATGGAAATGCAGATAGTTAATATTTCAGTTTATTTGCTTTTCTAAAGACTTTGCAGAATGTATATTACACTAAACAAATTTAGGTATCTTGTCTGCCAAAAAAAAAGACAGCTGTTTAATTGATTAAACTCCACCTCTAGATTGGTTACAGTTAACTCACGTTATCATAATAGTCAGCACAGTCCACATTTATATTTAGCCATTCTATTATTAACGCAAGACATATATTTCATACATAAAAATATCATTCAATGAAAGTGAGATACTACGCAATTCAGAAGCCCTTTCATACTTGTTAAACCAAGTATACGTGTGTGTAAGTTTCATTTAATAATAATAATAATAATAATAATAATAGCTGTCTCCACTAACATGTATTGAAAATACCACTGCATAGTAATAAATGAACAGAAATAAAAATGAAGTGTGACATTTCATATTATGTTTCAGAATGTGTATTATTTGAATTTTTATTGATTGCTAAATTAAATTAGAAAACTGACATTTCCTGAAAAATTATCTAAATAATTTATGCAGTTTCAAACAAATGAGCTCAACATTCACAGAAATCTTTCCAGTTTATACAGTGAACTCTAATAGTAATTCACCATTTTCAGTCTATAGCTCTGTAACTCTCTTACAAAGACATTTAAATAAAACTAACAGAAGATTTGCTATATCTATGACATTTAGAAAACTGATTAAGTATTTAATATATGAGATTATATAAAATAATAATTCTCACTTATTACATTATTTTTTCTGTATAAATATATGTTTGAGCCTCATGAATGGTTGAGCTGAGTGCTGTGCAGGATGTGGCAGGGAGAGAGAAAAGACAAAGATGGCTTTCTTCTACCTTTGTGCATGACTTGAATTTGGGTGAGTGCCCTAACTACCAAGCTGTAGAGTCATTCCCACACTATCCATGGGTCAAAAATGTAGAAGGGAGGCAGTAGAAGGGAGCAGCTGCCTGTTCTGTAAATCCTTTACTTTGCTCGTCAAAACACCTTAAAATCTAAATTAATTTTTTTGAGTCAAAACAAAACATTTAATTTTGACATTACTGAAAAGTTTTGACTTTTTCAGTTCAGCTGGAATATCCGGCAAACTCGACATGAATTTGCAAATATTTTCAGTCAGCCTGAAACTGCATTGTTTGGTGAATAAACTGTCCAAAAATTTTCACCCAGTTCTAATGATTTATTATTCATATTACTGTAGTGCCTAGAAGCCCTAGGCATGGACCAGGACTTTGTTGTGATCAGTGCTATACAACACAGAGCAAAGAGACAGTCCAAAATTGAAGATACTGCTAGCATTCAAATAATTTAACCCAATCTCATTCAGATATAATAGTTTAAAAATATTTAATTAGATCAAGCATATGCATTATATATGTCTTGGAAATGTTAGAGTATGTAGTAAGAATTGTTTATTTAATACCACAGTGAGATCTTGTACTTCTTTATATGCTTTATGGATATACAGGATGACTCTGTGATGAGTTTCTCCCTGCTAAACTAGATTTTCCCCCTCTATTCATTTTTTAGATGGCATGCTCCCCTCATGCCTTTTTTAAAGCATGACAGTAAAAGCCAGCTGTTTGATTTAAGAGTAATTTCTGTCTTGTACACTGATATTTCTTGGAAAAGGCGCTATTATTACAGCCCTTTAGGATTCAGGTAAATCAAGCAATGTTCTTTCTGTGTATGTGTTTTAAAAAGCATAACTTATCTAGCTGTAGTCTTTTTCAAACTGAGTATAAAATGAAAGATGAATTCAAACTGGAACAGGTGTAGAAAAGGGCTTCTAGCATTGTCCGAGGAATGGAAAACCTACCTTATGAAAGGAGAATTAAAAAGCTGGACTTGTTTAGCCTAACCAAAAGAAGATTGAGGGGAGAGATGATTACTTTCTATAAATATACCAGAGGGATAAATACCAGGCAGGGAGAGGAGTTATTTAAGTTAAGTACCAATGTTGACACAAGAACAAATGGATATAAACCGGCCATCAGCATGTTTAATTAGATTAAGATTTCTAAGTATCAGAGGAGTGAAGTTCTGGAACAGCCTTCCAAGAGGAGGAGTGGGGTCAAAAAACCTAACGGTTTTCAAGAGTGAGTTTGATAAGTTTATGGAGGGGATGGTATGAGACTGCCTACAGTGGCATGTAGCCAATCTGTGACTGCTAGCAGCAAATATCCCTAAGGCCTGGTGATGGAACACTAGATGGGGAAGGGTCTAAGTTACTACAAAGAATTCTTTCCCAAGTGGGTGGCTGTTGGGTCTTGCTGAAATGCTCAGGGTCCAACTGACCAACCATATTTAGGGTTGGGAAGGATTTTTCCCCCTTGTCAGAGTGGCAGAAACCCTGGTTTTTTGTTTTGTTTTTGGGTTTTTTTTGCATTCCTCTGCAGCATGGGGCACGGGTCACTTGAAGGTTTAGACTAGAGTACATGGTGGATTCTCTGTAACTTGAAGTCTTTAAGTCATTAGTTCATGACTTCAGTAACTCAGTTAGAGATTATGGGTCTATTACAGGAATGGGTGGGTGGCCTGTAATATGTAGGTGGTCATTCTAAATGACCATGATGGTTCCTTCTGTCTTTAACGTCTGAGAGTCTAAATTCTCACAAAACAGAACATTCTTTGATGTCATCTATCACGGAATACAATGCACTCATGATGGAACTAAATTTATCCCTTAGAATTTAAGTATTGTTTGACATATATTTGAGGGACTTTTACTATACAATATAATGTTTCTGATATTGCATTGGGTTTCCTCTCATTCACTAGCTAGATTGCAGTTGGCTGGAGCTAGAGATGATATAAAGGAATGCAGCCAGCTCTAAAATAAACTGGCACTCCTTTAAAAAGAGCTTTGTTTGCATTAAATATGATTAGATTAGAAAAATATGGTCTTGCTTTGTTCATTTGTATACTTCTGATTCTTCACTGATGGTGGAATTATATAATGGAACTCAACTGAACATACACTTATAAAGAAAAGGTGGTAGAGGAAAAGCTGGGTTGTCAGCCAGCTGCAAACTCAAGAGAAGGAAGTTGAGAACCACAGAGGCTCTTTTGGAACAGAAGAATGAAGAACACAGTAAATTTCTGGCCAATGGAAAGGACTGGAGAACCAAATGTCACATGTGAGTGTCAGGAAAAAGAGTATGGAACATAGTGGCTACAGATAAGGCAGAAAGCACATGTGCAGATGTCTAGAATTGTTGGGATGCTTACCTGATACAGTTTTAAAAAAATCACAGGGAAAATGAATGTCTGAACACAAGAAGTAATGGGGGCCTATCTGCATGTAACTAAGCTAGGTAACTGTGTGTGCCTGTTAGTGTTTATTTGTTGTCCCGTTTCCCTAGCCCACACCTTTTTCTTGTGTGTCTTCATATTGAGGCTCTGATTTTGTTTGAGGTCTCAGAGTGCTACCATAGTTCAAAATAATAACAATCATTGTCATCCTGGATTAGGATGGCCAGATATCCCAATTTTATAGGGACAGTCCTGATATTCGGGGCTTCATCTTATATAGGAGCCTATTACCTCCACCCCAGTCCTGATTTTTCACACTTGCTATCTGGTCACCCTATCCTGGCTGGACAGGTCTTACCATGGCTTAAGGAAGGATTACCTGTCTAGAGAGCCTCTTCCCATAACTCTACTAAAGAGCATTACAAATTCCAGAAAGTCAGCACAACATGGCTGCTATTTTTCAGTCTCTCTTAATTTCACTCTCTTGAGTTTTTCCACCATTCTGCTCATTCTCTTCCACAAACAAATCTGCATGTGTCTTGTACTTTTTTATAACCATATTTGCATTCAAGTCTGTTATTTCCCCCAATTTTTCCAGATTTCCTTTTTACTGACTAGCAATTATTTCTGCCTAATCGATAAGATGCATAGTCTTCTCTAGGACAGACACCAGTATTGCTCTGTGAAAAAGCTAGCTAACGGAATACTCTGTTTTATACTACCTAAATGATAAAATGCATAATCCCTGCCCAATACAGGCATGTGTTACTCCATGGAAGAACTAGCAGGGATTTTCCAATAGTGGTGTGACATGATACCCTTTCTCAAAGAGCAAGTTACTCACCATTCAACTCTTTCTTTCACCTGCATTGGGAGTTGAAATGGTAAAATAATTTCTAAAATCTGATCTCTCAGCACAGCAAAATAGATTTATTCTGACATGCCAATATGCTAGCTATGACTTAGACACCTCAGGTTTGCCTATACTAGGTATAGATTGAAAAATTTTCTACCATTGCTACTGCCCGTCTCTGACTGTCAGCACTATTTTCAGCAGTGTCAAGGAATTGCTCCAAGCAAAGACAACATAGTGCTTAAAACAGTGTCAGCAGCTGGTAGGCTGCCTACACTAGGAATCCCAACATTGCTAGCAAAGACTCATCTGAATGAGTTTTAAAATTTTTCCCTATTGAAGACAACGTTTTGTTACAGAAATATTTGCAGAACTTTTTCTCTGCTAAGGTAACAAAACAACATTAATGATTTCAATATGCCATTTATAGTAATGATTGTGGAATAGCTGGCATACTGCATCTATAAAAGTGAATGAAACTAATTCTGTCCACTGGTATTAAAATAAATATGAGATGATTTCAACATATTGAGTTTCTTAGCAGAATTCTATCACCAATTTTGCTATGTATCCTAAAAGCCAACTAATCAAGTAATATTTAGAAAAGAAAATTAAGGTTTTCTTTCTTACTTGCAGAATCATCATTCATCTCTTCTAGCCCAGTGCTAATTCCAGCATCTATGGAACTCATTATTTTATCAATCTGAAAGAGAAAAAGCAGGAAAAATATCCATTAAACTCATCTATTATATTTATAATAATTTTTCAAGCACAGAAACTAGGGCATTGTTATAAAAACAATAATACAATCAAGAAGATCACAAAGAAAAATGTAAAGGCCAACTTCTTCACAGTTTAATTTTTATTTTTCCTAGTTCTTTTCCTATTCACAAACTCCAATTCACATATAACCGTATCAGTACATTTTCAACTACTTTATCATACTTTAGATGTGTGTAATAAGGAAGAAAAAGTTAAGATATATAAAATGGTGACAAATCTATTTAGCTTAACAAATAGAAGGTTAAAGGGTGAATTGATCACAGTTTATAAGTACCTATATGGAGAACAAAACTTTGATAATAGACTTGTCAGTGTACCAGACAAAGGTATTATAAGATCCGATGGCTGGAAGTTGAAGCTAGACAAATTCACACTGGAAATAAGGTGCAAATTTTGGGCAGTGAGAGTAATTAACCATTTGGATCAAACTTTCTAAGATGGATTCTCCATCATTAGCAATTTTGAAGTCAAGGTTGGATGTTTTGCTAAAAAATACGTTCTAATTTATTAAGGAATTAATTCAGGGAAGTTTTATGGCCTGTGTTATACAGGAGGTCAAGCTAGATGAACACAATAGTCCCATTTGTCTCTGACATGGGAACTTAATTTATAGGCTGCAATAAGGCACTGATTTGTTTGATGATATTTGTAAGCCATTAGTGGACTACATAAACAGCAATGTTAATTGTTCGCCAAGGTCACCCACTCTAGGCTCCTGGTTCCTCAGCTGTCACCTCTTTTGGATAGAGACCTGCCTCTCTCTCTCCCACCTGACTGGGATTTTTCCAGACTGCACAGTTCCCTAACTACATTGTGATATTCTTAGCAAGTCAGAATGCCTAAACAGACCAGAATCTATGCTTTGATTTCTCTCTGGAGGCTAATGAATACTAATTGCCAGGAGTTATAAGTCAACACATGGCCCTGTATAAAGAAGCACATTTATTCTTAAAGTAAAAAGTATTATAGAAAAAACATATAAAAGGAATAAAAAAATCCCTGGCCCACAGTGATACATAAACTTAATACAGTAAGATCTCCCAGATATATTGCAGGAAATTGCAATATCTGGATAGAGATATTGGTTTGGGTTATAAAGTACTACTTCACTTGTTTATTTAAAATTGTAGGGTAATTTTCTAAATCCCCTATTTTTTTGTTTTACACCCCCCCCCCCCCCAAGCCTACTGAATAGATGGAAAATATAATTGTGCCTACAATGGAGTGATAAAGATTGTGAAGCCATATTGCATTCCTCTCAAGATGCATTTGCACATTTGTTAATTTGTAAGTTTTCACTAGGTGCATAGATTCCAAGGACAGAGGGACCACTGTCATCTGGTCTGACCTCCTGTGTAACATAAGCTAGCCAGAGAACTGCCCCAAAATAATTCGTGGAACATAGCATTTAGGAAAAAAATCCAATTTTGATTTAAAAATTGCCAGTAATGTAGAATCCACCATAATTCTTGGTAAACTGTTCCACTGATTAATTAATCTCACTATTATGAAAATTATGCCTTATTTTCAGTTCAATTTGTGTAGCTTCAGCTTCCAGCCATTAGATCATTTCATACCTCTCTGTTAGACTGAAGAGCCCATTATTAAATATTTGTTCCCAGTGATAGTACCTATAGTCTGTAATAATCTTCTCTTTGTTAAACTAAATAGACTGAGCTCCTTGTGTCTATTACTATAAGGCACGCTCTTTAATCCTTTAACGATTCTCATGACTCTTTTCTGAACCCTCTCCAATTTATCAAAATCCTTACTGAATTGTGGGCATCAGAACTGGACACAGTATTCCAGCAGCAGTCACACCAGTGCTAAACACAACAGTAAAATAACCTCTCTGCTCCTATGTGAGATTCCCCTATTTATGCATCCAATGATCAGATTAGCTCTTTTGGCCACAGCATTGCACTGGGAGTTCATGTTCAGCTGATTATCAACCACAACCTCAAAATCTTCTTTTAAAGATGCTGCTTCCCAGGATAGAATTCCTCATCCTATAAGAATGGGCTACATTCTTTGTTCCTACATGTATACATTTAGAGGTATTAAAACACTCCTTGTTTGCTTGCATCCAATTTACCAAGCAATCCAGATCACTACGCATTAGTGACCTGTCTTTATTTTTTACCACCCCCAATTTTTGTGTCATCTGCAAACTTTATCAGTGATAATTTTATATTTTCTTTCACGTCATTGATAAAAATGTTAAATGGCATAGAGCCAAGAACCAATCTTCACTAGAAACAAACCCACTCAATGACATTTTGAGACCTATCAGTTAGCCAACTTTTAATCCATTTAGTGTGTTCCATGTTAATTTTATATGGTTGTAATGTCGTGTAGCACCAAGTCAAACCCCTTACAGAAGAATAAGTATATTATATCAACATTACCAATCACACTTGTAATCTCCTTAAAAAATAGATATCATGTTAGTTTGACAGCATCTATTTTTCATAAACACATGTTGGTTGGCATTAACTATATTACGTCCTTGAATTCTTTATTAATTCAATCCTGTTTCAGCTGCTCCGTTATCTTTCCCAGGGTTGATGTCAGACTGACAGGTCTACAATTACCCAGGTCATCCCTTTCACCCTTTTTAATATTAGAGCTACTGCACTTAATGCAATTTCCTGCCTCACCCCTCTCCCCTCCCCACAAGAATGACCATAAAACAAAAAAGTGGATGCAAGGGCTGGCATGGTACAATAAGTGAGAAAACATGATGACAATAAATAAAAGTATTTGGAAACAGAACAAGGATTTGTTTGTTTGTTCTTTTTTTAATGTTAGGAAAGGGGAGTTCTACTTTTTCCTATGTGAGAATGACCAATGACAGGAGAAAAATCAAAGATATGATATAAAAATCCCAGAATCTGCAATTTTAGGACCACTACACAATTTTTGGTAATTACATTTTCTTTATTTTTAAAGGGTCAAATTTTGATCTCAGTAACTTCATGATTTCCCTAATATGTATACCAGTGATTGAGACTGTAATGTGACTTTAAGCATCTTCATTTAGAAGATACAGCCTTCATAATTCAAACCACCTTGTTAGTGCCCTATTAAATCAGTTGTAAAAGTGATCTGCAATAACATTTTTAAAAATTGAGTTTTTTTCTGTGACAAGAGGGGGGTCTGAAAGTTTTAGGGTTCTTTCAATTTTTTATGGCTTTTTAATTTTTTTTAGTACCCTGGAGCTTGTCTCCACTGGAGGGTTATGCACTCGTGTAGCTAATCTGAGGAAGCTCACGTATTAGCATTAGTGTGCAAACTGGGAGGGTAGATGATTGCAGTGCACTGGTGTAAAAAATGACCTGCACCAGAAAATGGCTTAGCTCAGTTTCAAACCCAGGTGCATAAAACAAACAAATCCTGAATGTTAGACAAGACTTTAGAATATCAGTTTTTATTGTCCCTGGTTATCGTCCTCCTTGCTAAAGGAGATAATAGAGGTTTCTGAGGGTATGCACTGTTAGCTTTTACATCTTAATTGAAAAGAGGTGGTGGCATAGCTTTAACTAAAATGTTCTCTCTCTATAATGTTAGTCAGTCATTGATGTCAAATAGGTGGTAACATTTTTTTAAAAATAATTTTGAAACAGAGTCTAAAAGGCCTTCCCCTCTCAACTGCTTAGTTTTCTCCCTCTCATCTCTTGTGATATCACTTTATTAGGCATTAGAGAATCTTCCAGGAAAGACAGGACATGAATTTCTAATTTTGAAGAACAAGCTTTAAAAAATAAACCAAACCAACCCAAAAACTAAAACCAAAAAGCTCTCCACACCTTTCATGATTTCTTTATATGTCATAAAATGGGGGTTTGTGTGTTTGGGGAGAGATACTCCTCTTTTGTAGCTTACCTTTAAAGAAAGATGACTGCAGCTATACAACAGTTTCAAAATTTCAAACTCTTTCCCCCTCCCACCTAATTCACCTCAATATGATGGGAACTTCTGTGTCTACTGGGGACAATTTACATGCTTAACAATTTAGCACAGCAGAAAGGAAAAAACTCAATTAGAATAAAGGTGCTATAATAATACTGAAAATTTTAAATCAAATTTTGAAACTACAGAAAAATATCCTTCAAGCGCAGCACGAAAGCAACATTAACAGTTGCTCACATCCCAGATCAAAATAGCCCCAGACACAGATTCCCTTCAAACACCCACACATTCCTGCAAGGATCAGGAACATACGAAGTGCTGTGTACAAGAGCTATTGCCAGTCAGAGGATGTTATAGATCAAGGGCTTATGGAAACTCAACAGTTTTTGTTCCACCTAAAAAAAAAGGAGCTACAGATTTTTCATATCTGCCATTTTCTGTTGTCCCTTGTGGGCATTAAATGGTGTCCTAAAGAGGCTACTTGAAATAATCACCAAGCATGGAAATAATGAGCAGTAGCAGCAATATGAAGATATTTTATCAGGTATAATCTCCTGTAGTGAAGTGGTTTAGTAGGATATAATATGAGCTGTCTTCTGATCACAGAAAGCTACATGATTACTTCTGGTTGACTTCAATCCCTATGGAAACAATAGACTCTACTAAGTGTCTGGCATTGTGAGCAAAAGTGCATTCCGTTTTGTCTTAGCTGTCAAGACACTATGCATTACCCCATGATATACCTTGCCTGAGGATTTGCAATTGGGCATATTCACTTTGTAATTTCTTCCCCCTGTGACTTTGTAAAGAGAATAGTTTCTTCACAATTGTATAGCATTTGTTTGTGTGTAAAGTGACCAAAGACTTACTTCTTCCCATTCTGAAGTGAAGGATGGTGTTCTTTCAGAATTTCCTTTAGAATTTTGTTGGCTTGGTGTGGGTTCACTCCAGTTGCTTCTTGCTTTTTTCCCATTAGGTGGATAGGAGATGAGATTAGAGTCAGACTTCGAAACATTTTTGGATAAATGCATTTCAAGCAGTGTCTTTGGCAAAGATCGTATCCTCCCAAGTGTGCATGCTCGCTCCACAAATCCCCCAGTAGTAATAACCCATTGCTCGCCTATTCTTGTTCTTGTGCCAACCAATGTATGATTTTCTAATGGATTAATTTTAGTATGAAATATGGTTCTGTTTACAATTGGTGGTTTTTTTTTCTTAGCTGGAGCATCAGGGTTGTTCTTCTGCTGTAGCTGTCTCTGTTGTACTGTGTTCTTGTTTAAACTGCTTTCCTGTGGATCGCTGCAATGGTTTGCTTTACTATATAGTTGAAGTGGATTTTCAGGTGGGTCACATGCAGGTGAAGATCCATGAAGCAGACCAGCAAATTGTTCAGCAGGATGTCCTTTGGGAAGCTTGTTTTCAGTGGATGTTTCTTGCTGACAAAGATTCTCTGCAAAATAGCAAGTGTTTTTTCTGTTTAAATTTTCATCAAATACCTTTAAAAAACCATACTGATTTTAACACAGGAATATCTTTGGTATGCTCTTTGGTTCTTAAATATGTATGGAAACAGAAGCTTGATATTTCCTATTATAGCAGTTATGCACTGGTTTACTGTTAATCTTTTAAAAAGTTGCACTTTCTTTTTCTCTTGATAAATTTGACTAATTTGCTGGGTTTAGTTGGAAAATAAACACAAGCACCTTAGGAGTGCTGAAAATAAGAGCTAGTAGAAAGAGGATTGTTAAGGTACTACTAGTCATTTTTACCTGTTAACATGATGGTGACTATAAGTTTACTGTTGAGAAGAAATAGCTATAAACTATACAATCTGGTATAAACTAAAATAGCTGCGTAAACTTTTGGTGGTAAAATTCATGTGCAATTATCATTGAATGAAATATTGTATCATCAATAATTATTCTTTCTACAGCCAGTTTATATCTATACTAGGATTCCTTTTTCCTGACAACAGCTAAAGAACAGTTCCAGATTTAGTTTTTATTTCTTACAATTTGCAAGAAGAGTTTCAAAATAACAGCAACCATTGTAAAAAAAGAATAGGAAATCAAATACATTTTATTGTCTCCAAAATATCCCATGTCTCTTCTCTTTTAACAACAATAGTTTTCGGTATTATTTAGTACAAAACACACTTTTTTTAGCAATCACTATGAATGTATTTGCCCTTGTAAACCTGTATCTACACAGGCCAAGAGAAAGGACTGAGGGTTTCTTCACACAAAAAAGTTGTACTGCTTTCATTATACTGATAAAGTAAAAGCAGTACAATTCCCTTAGTATGGATGCAGTTATAGTGGTGTAAAGATGTGCCTTATTATTCCTGGTGCCTTTATATCAGTATAACTGTGGCTACACTAGGGTTATACCTGTATAACTATTTCAGTTAAAAAACAAACCAATATCACACCCCTAACTGAAATAATTATATCAGCATAATAACGGTACATAAAAACTTTTAAAGTCAGTTTGATTTTGCATGCAGCAGGGCTATTGGAAGAAATACCATATATATCAAGATATCATAAATTGCAGGAAAGTTGATCAGTTTCCTCCCATTTGGTAAAACTTGTCATAGACCATGGTTCTCAAACTATAGTCCATAAAACCCTCCTTGATGGTCCATAAAATGAAACAAAATCTGAGAAACAAACAGTGGGAGATCTAGAGAGTTGGGAGAGGAGATTGAATGCAAGAAGCCCTCTTCTCTCACTAGTCAATTGTCTGAAAAAGTTGGAGAACTACTCCTCCAAGCACATTGCTCACCACTATTGCAAAATACTTAGCAGAGCTAAAGGAATGTAATAGCCTGTTAAATAAAAACTACTTATCTCCTTTGAAAAACAGAGCCCTAAAATATATCTGTTAGGCAGACCTGAGCATTTTGAAACAGAGAAGGTGTAGGATGTTATGGCAAAGGAGACGATGTGGGATGTGATAGAGTTTGAAGAATCAATGACATCAGGAAGGCTGTTTTATTTTCTATTGACTTTTGAAATTTGCTGGGTGAGTTCTGTCAGGGCATCACTTGGAGGGTAAATTCGGAAGGCAGCAGTTGTATACGAGCTGACTTACCTGACTCTACTTAGAAAGCAGGAACACTGTTACTGTGCACCTAACAACCATGACTGTGAGATCTCTCTTTCTGGTTGTGTGTCTAATGTACTTAGAAGTGTTAGTTGATAGCTTGCCTTTTCTTTTTCTGGGCATTTTCCTTTCTATAGTGTGCTCAAAATAATAGTTTGTTATATGTAAGAAACAATTTGTTGTATACAATCCTTTCTTTTCCCAGTTCCAGTTGCACACAGAATATTCTCTAAGTAAATGCAATATATATATTTGCTTGGTTTTATTGCTGCTAACTCTCTGTGGGTTCTTAGTGTAAGACATCTAGGTGTAAGTAATCTGGCCTAGCAGTCACATCCGGGCTGGGATCTGCACGTTAAGGATCTGCAGTGAGCAAGGATTGGAGGAATCGCTAGAACTGAGATCAATAAGCAAAAGTCAGGGTCAAAGTCAGGCTGGGATAGGAGACTAGAGATCAAAGGTTCCAGGCTGGAAGAAGAAGGCAGGAATCAAGATCAGAGACAGGCCAGGATCAGAAGCCAGAAATCAGGAGACAATGTGAGGTCTGGAGTTGCAGCAGGCCCAAAGTCTGTATGGTATGGTTGCCCAGACAACTTCCTGAGGCACCCCCTCCAAATAAATAGGGCAGTTGGCCAATCAGAAGGTCACACAGGGTACCATCACTCTGGCTCTCTTGGACGGTACTTCCTGTGGAGACTACTCTCCATACTGCTCCCTGTCTGTGGCTCTGCATGGCCACCTAGTAGCACTGCGGGACCACCAGTGGTCCCAAGCTCTGCAGACTAAGGTTCTAGTCCCCAGATCCTTATATGACCTCCCTCTTCAGAGGCATCCTTCCTCCAGGTGGGTACTGGACCTGGTTTATCTGTGTGGACTAGATGAAACCTTTTCACCAGGTCAGGAACACAGACTTGGGTAGGGGGCTCCCAGGAGTGTTCTTTAGGACCATAGCCTTCCCAATCAGTTAGGTAGTACAGTCTGCCACTCAGCAGTTTAGAGCCAAGCATAGTATGGACTATTTATTCCTCATGTCAATGGACCTGGATTGGCGGGGTATTTGTTGAGACTGATTGGGAAAAGAGTCCTCTGTATAAAGCTTCAGCAGCGATACATGGAAAATAGGATGCATCTTAAGAGATCGAGGGAGCTGCCATTTGAAGGTGACGGGTTAGATTTGCTGACAAATCCACAAGGTTCCAAGGAACTGGTGGTCTAACTTGCAAGATGTCCCATTTGTATGGAGGTATTTTGCTGCAAGCCAGACCTTTTGGCCTACTATGGGAGCTGGGCCTTCCTGGTGTCGATGGTCTATGTACTGCTTATAGTCTCTTTTTTTTTACCTTTTTTTCACCTTTGAGCAGGTCTTGGCCCTGGCTCTCTCTAGAATGAGAGTAGTGGTGAAAGCAGCTTTGAGCTGTTTGAAAGCATGGTGAGATTTGGATGTCCAAACAAATTTTGCAGCATTGCAGAGAAGGTTGGTCATGGAGACTATTTGTCCTGAGAAGCCTGGAATGAATGGTTGGTAAAAATTCACAAAGCCTATGAAGCGCTGTAACTCCCATCTGGACCTGGGCATGGCCCATCTGCAACCAGCCTCCACCTTCTGGAGGTCCATCTTGATGCCTTCTGGGGAAAAGATGTAACTTAAGAATTCTATCCATAGTCTTTCCAGAATGGAATGAACATGGTAATGATGGTGCTCAGAATTATCTGAAAACACAAGTTTGTCATCAACATAGCTAATTACAAACTGGTCCAGGATGTCTATAAATGATTCTGTAACATTATTCATGAAGTGTTGAATGGTCACAGGAGCACTGGTTAGCCCAAATGGCATTACTCAATAGTCAAAGGTTCGAAAAGCAGTCTTCCATTCATCTCCTACCCTGGGGCACATTAAGTTATAAGTGTCCCTGAGGTCCAGTTTGGTGAAAATTCTGGCAGACCGAACACTATCTAGTAATTCCAAGATGATGCAGAGAGGATACTTGTTTCAGACAGCCACCTGGTTTAGAGCCCGATAGTCTACACAGAGGCATAGCGTTTTGTCCCTTTTCTTCACTAAAAGGACTGGAGCCCCTGCTGCGGAGGCTGAATGTCAGCTGAAGTCCGAGGTCAGGTTTTCCTGGATGTATGCATAAAGGGCTGACAATTTGGGCTCAGACATTGCATAGATCCATCCATAAGGTACCTTCGCCCTCGGTTGCAGATCTATGGGGCATTCATAGTCCCGGTACAGAGGTAGAGTGTCTGCGTTCTTTTTTCTAAAACATCCACATAATCCCCCATACTTTTCAGGGAGATGGGGACTCAGATTTGGAATGACTTCTTCTGTCTGGCTGCCTCCATCTGGTATTCCCCAACGGTGCTGTTGCTTCCGATCGGCTGCAGGAGTCCAAAACTAGGGCATTGGGGCCGATTGCATGCAGGCAGACACTTGGGCAGCATTCAGAACGGAAGCTGATCCTTTTTTCTTGCCAGGAGATGCAAAGGTCTTGCTGCTCAGCCAGGTGATGCTAAGAATTCAGGGGAAATGTGGAGAATACATCACAGTAAACTGTAGCACTTTCCGACAGCCCTGGATTATGGCCTCTAGGAGCATTGTTTCCTGCATCACTGGCCCGAAGGACAGGAGAGACACATCTATCATTTCTATGAGAACTGATGTGGGAGTGGGATTTATACAGAGGGGAACTTGTAGCACTCGAGCAGCTTTGGCATCTATGTTCAGTAGTTCTGGAATCAATCAGAGCCATTGGGAGGGGAATCAGCATGGCTCCATCCATGATACATAACTCTATTCATACTTGAAAGTGTTGGGAAGACTATGTGTCCTAGATTGGGTTTCTCTCAAGGGCTTGGAGTAGCTCCGGAGCATATTGCCATGGCAGTGCCATGGTGGTGCCCAGGCCAGCCCCCCAAATATCCTGGGCTCACTCGTTTCCCCAGTTCTTTGCAGGTTGAGGTCCATAATGGGCACAAGGCAAGGGCATGTCCTGGTGCTGTGCAATAAAAAAAAACCCTAGATTATTGTGCTGTCACCATTCCTTTTCTTGCAAGGTCTAGAGTTGATAGCCCAGATCCAACCTCCATCAGTTCATGGTTGGGCCCTGAGTTTTCAGTGTGGGTGAAGCAGTGGCTGGGTGACCTTTCTCTCCTCCTTTTGCTCATGCAGCCAGTTGTCAGTGCGGATAGAGAGTCAATAAGTGCATCCAAATGGGTCAAGCTTCCAATATGGGCTAGTTCATCCTTCACTTCCTCACTAAGTCCATACTGAAAATGATGCAGTTGGGATGCCTCGTTCCACTCAATGTCAGCTGCAAGTCACCGGAACAGGGCAGCATATGAGGCAGCTGGCCCTTGCCCTTGCTGGAGCCTTTGTAGTGCAGCTTCCACTGAGCAAGTGCAATGACTGTCATCAAAAATTGCAGAAAATGCTTGCAGGAAGACATTCCAGTCCATTAACACTGGGCTGTCCTGCTCTAGCAGGGCAGAAGACCAGTCCAGAACTTCTCTAGAAAGCAAACTGATAACCGTCCCATCCTGGCCTCGTTGGTGGGATGCATTTGAGGGAAGACCAGGAAAAGGAGATAGCATTGGTTCAGAAACCCTTTGAATTTCTGGTGGTTCCCATCAAAATGTTTGGGTAGTGCTTCTGTGGGGCCCTGTTCAGACGGCAGTGGCACAACCCCAGCCTGGAAAATGGAATTCTTTTCCAAGGACCATGCTAGCTGCTTGTGAAGTGTTGTAGAAACTGCGCTACTTGGGACTGCAGCAGATGGTTCTGAGTTTGGAGTTGCAGGACCCACTCCTGCTGATCTGGGGTTTTTTATTGCTGTTTTAATGCTGTTTTTGTGCTTTTTTATTTTGCATTTGAATTTCCATCAAAATAGAGCATAATAGAAATCATAAGTAAAAAAATTAATCATTAATAAATAAATGCATCATTCATCATTTTCTAATGTAATAAAAACTTAACTTACATTTATTCATATTCTTAAATTTTAATTTATGTAATTGCTTGAATAAATGTTTATAGAAATAATGTATCGTCCTGGTTAGCAGAAAGAAGCACCAACTTTTGTGCAAAGGGTATATTTAGTTGCAAATCAACAAGTTTTAATGGTTTCCAACCATTGATAATCAACCTTACTTTAAGAAAATAAGAAATACAAATGCAATTTAAATCAAGGCTTCCTGCTTGCTGATTTAAATCAATCCACCCTGCTTTTTGACTGCTATCGTACATTGAAAAGGTGTTTTCACTGAGTTGTCTCTAGTGAGGCTTAAAGTTTTTTCTTGTTGGCTACAGTTAATTTTAAACCCATCAAGGTATATGAGCAGTTAAAATTGTTCTTTCCAATGTGCTCAATGCCCTAGTTTTCTTAGGTCCCTCTGAAGCTCTTCGGTCTTCACTAGGTATTTTATAACTTTCTTTAATTGTTGTTTCAGTCTATTTAATTAGCACTGAAGTAAGGTCATTGTTTTGTCAGAAGGTTAACACCACCAGCTCAGCCTTCCCTACCCTGGCACAGATGCTCAGAGGAAAATCTATATGAGCGGCTCCTTGGGATACCCAAGAAACAGAATATTTGGAGAAGGCCGAGTGGCTCAGCTGAATCCCACCTGGAGGAATTCTGTTTATGTCAAACTATTTTCTTTTCTTTTTTAACTCTGAAGAAAAAAACCTTGATATAGAGATCTTGCTTATGAAGAGGACATTGTTTTGCTGCTGCTGCAACATTCTGCAAGCTTACAGTCATGAATAATATCTGAAATGCAAAAATACATAGAGGTGTTCATCTTTCAGCATTTCTGATGTCATCACTATTCTTAGGTGCAGCACATCTATTGTCTGCCTATCTGACCGCCTTTGTTATGGAAGTGTCCATAATATTACTGTGTGTGCAGTGCAGGTAATACATTTTAAAATATATTTCCCTTTATAGACATTAAACAATTTTGGTTTGCTATCTCTCACAGCCTCAGATTGCTATTTTGCTGGTATCACTAGAGAATATACAACGAGTTTTCATTTAGACGACAGATTGCAATTCAAACACCTATTTCCACCTGGGTGCAGCACAATACACCTCCTGTGGTTAGAAATGTGGATTTCTGCTGACTACCATTTCCTGTTTACACCACGTGAATAGTGTAATTCCAAATACCTCATCAGACTAACATGACTATTTCTGAATCTCACTCAGAGATTGCAGAATTTATTAAATAAAGTTCAGGAGTATACTAAATTCAAATATATTCTGTGAATTTCCTATTCTGACTTATTATAACTGATTTATTCATACTTGCATCCCAAGAGATGCCCATTTCAAAAGAGAAGTAGACTCAGCAAAAGAGTAGTGCCTATTAATAGGCAAAAAAAGGAAAAATGCTAAAAAATGTAATGGATAAATTATATCTACCAAGTTACATCTTTAACAAGCACTGTTGTTGCCATGGCAAGGGTTTCTAATGTAGAATAAAAATCCGCTGTTAGAGATTTGTGTATAGCTATGGTAACAACCAAATTACGACACCTGTGCTTCTAATTATTCAAATTCTGTTTGTGTTTGATTTGGAAAGATGTTTTTAGCAATATACTCTGCACACATGTAATAGCTATCCAAAACTGTATCCTTAGAACTGAATTCTACATAATCACTCAGTTGACAAAACTGTCAATACAATTTCAGTGATATTAATAGAATGAGCTGCTCTTGTGCTTTCGTACATATTTATGCAAGTTGGAGCCACCTGCTTAGAAGGACGGTAGGCAAACGGCAGCTTGTTTGTCTGATTAAAAAAATGGTTTTGACATACTGGAATACTTTGAGTGTCAATGACATCACTTATATTTTCAGGTAGTATCATTAAATAAGCCACATAAAGTAGCAAATTTCCAGTATTTTAGCTCTGAAATGGAAATGTTCAGCAAAAGCAATAGGACAGCAAACCATTACTTCATATGGCAGACAACAGTGCTTTGAATAAGTGCTAGCTACTTGAAGGCAATGTGGTAGCTGCAGATGTCTTTAAAGAAGTACTTTTTCACTCTGTATTTTTTCACTCTGCTAAATGTTATAGCTAGGTACATTGGACCTGTGTAGGAGATGTAGTAATGTGATTATTAAGCAATTTAGCAAGAACATGGGCTATTGCTTAGACTTGTATTTTCTCTACTGTGAAACTCTAGTCACCAGTAGCAGCACAAATAAGGAGCATCAATGGCCAGCTGTGTTATCTCTCCTTCCTTTCACTTTCCCACTATAAAAAATGGTTACTAATCTTCTGTAACTTGTTCTTCAAGATGTGTTGCTCATGTCCATCCAAGTAGGTGTGTGCGCACCACGTGCAGAGTTTGTCAGAAGGTTTTTCTCCAATGGTACATATAGGGTTGGCTCTAGTGCCCCCTGATGTTGTGCCCTCATGGCGCCCTATATAAGGTCCTGCCAACCCTCCGCCTTTGTTCCTTCTTGCCAGTTGGCTCCAATGGAGGGGCAGGCAGGTGAGTCTTGGAATGGACATGAGCAGCACATCTTGAACAACAGTTACAGAAGGTTAGTAACCATTTTTTCTTTTTCGAGTGCTTGCTCAGGTTGATTCCAAGTAGGTGACTCTCAAGCTAAACCGTAGGAGGAAGGGTCAAAGTTCAACGACCCGTAGATTGAAGCACTGCTCTACCAAAAGTTGCATCGTCTCTGGCATGCTGGGTGATAGCATAGTGAGTGGCGAAAGTGTGACTAGATGACCAGGTCACTGCTCTACAAATGTCCTGGATTGGTACCTGTGCCAGGAATGCTGCAGAGGACACTTGGGCCCTCGTAAAATGGGCCATTATTACAGGGGCAGGCACATTCACCCAGTCATAACAACTGCTGATACACGAAGTGATCCATGACGAAATCCTTTGAGAAGACACAGATAGCCCTTTCATTCTATCTGCTACTGCTACAAAGAGCTGGGTTGTTTTCCTGAAGAGTTTGGTTCTTTTGATGTAAAAGGCCGAGGCACGCCTGACATCCAGCAAATGGAGTCTACGCTCCCAACTTTTAGCATGTGGTTTTGTGTAGAAAACTGGGAGGAGTATGTCCTGGTTATCATGAAACTAGGAAACCACTTTTGGAAGGAAAGCTGGGTGAAAGCGGAGTTGAACTTTATCCTTGAAGAAAGTTGTATAGGACAGTTCTGAAGTGAGTGCCTTAAGTTCCAATAGTCTCCTGGCAGAAGTTATGGGGCTACTTGGAAGGCTACCTTCCAGGATAGTAGAGAAGCTAGCACATTGCTAGGGTTTCAAACGATGGTCCCGTCAGCCTTGAGAGAACAGGGTTGAGGTCCCATTAGGGAACTGGCAAGCACGTAGCTGGGTACAGTCTGTCCAAACTCTTTAGGAAACGCCCAACCAACGGGTTAGCGAAGACCGAGCAACCTGCTACCCTGGGATGGAATGCTGAAATGGCTACCAGGTGGACCTTAATTGATGGCCTCGATAGCTTTTGTTGCTTAAGATATAGCAAACAGTTCAGAATTGGCAGAACTGATGCCAGTGTGGCCTGGGTGTCCTTCTGGGCAGTCCAGACCAAAAACCTCTTCCACTTAGGTAGGTATATGGCTCTAGTGGAGGGTTTCCTACTGACAAGGAGGACCCCCTTAACCAGTTCCGAGCATGCTAGTTTCAAGGGTTTCCGCCATGGAGCATCCATGCTTTGAGGTGTAGTAACTTGAGTTTGGGATGTCGGAAGTTGCCATGCTCCTGAGTAATCACGTCCGGAAGTAGAGGAAGAGTTACTGGAGCGTCCATGGAGAGATCGAGGACCGTGGTGTACCAATGCTGCTGAGGCCAAGCAGGAGCTATCAGAATCATGGCGGACTTTTCCTGCCTGATCTTCAGCAGAACCCTGTGGATGAGTGGGGTAGGTGGGAAGGCATAGGGATGAAGAAGGTGTCCGCAATGGATCCCAAGCTATGATTCTGGAAGGAGCAGAACTGCAGGCACTTCCACTGAGCTTGTGGTGAATAAGTCCATGTGGGGAAACCCCACCGATGGAAGATGTTGCTCAACACATCTGGGCAGATTGACCACTCGTGACTGAGGAAGGACCTGCTGAGGCTGTCTGCCAATGCATTCTGAGCTCCTGGCAAGTATGATGCTTCCAGGTATATTGATCAAGTGATGCAGAAATCCCATAGTCTGAGGGCTTCCTGGCACAGGGGAGAGGAGTAAGCTCGACCCTGGCTGTTTATATAAAACATCGCTGTCATACTGTCTGTCAGGACTGATACTACCTTGCCCTTCAGATGATCTTGGAAGCCTTGGAAAGCCAGGTGCACTGCTCTCAGCTCCCTCATATTGGTGCGAAGTAAGAGCTCTGCCTGGGACCAAGATCTTGGGTCCTGAGTTCCCCTAGCTGAGCTCCCCAACCCACTGCTGAAGTGTCCATCACCAGAATAGTGAGGGCAGGGTGCTCAAAAGGGGGCTCCTGCACATATAGTGTGAAGGTTGCACCACCAGTCTATGGTCTCTAACACCAAAGGGGGGAGCGAAATTACCTTGTCTATGTTGTTCCAGGCTGGATGGTAAACCATGGCTAGCCATACTTGTCGTGGCCTGAGGCGTAGTCTTGCATGTTGAATGACATAAGTTTATGCTGCCATGTGCCCCAGCAGCTTTAGGCAATTCCGAGCCATTGTATTGGGATAACATTTTAAGTCCTCTGTGATGCCCAGAAGAGCCAGAAAATGAGCCTCTGGGAGGGATGCTCTGGTCTGACCAGAATCCAGCACTGCTCCCAATGAATTCTATCCTCTGGGTGGGCGTGAGTGTCAACTTCTGTTCGTTGATCATGAGAACCAACTTGTCGAAGGTAGACCTTATCAGCCTCATGTTCACCTTCACTTGTGCTCTGGTACGTCCCTTGATCAACCAGTCATCAAGGTAAGGATACATTTGTACTCTCCTCTTTCTCAAAAGAGACACAACTATCACCATGCATTTGGTGAATACCCAAGGGGCAGCAAACAGACCGAAGAGCTGGACTGTAAACTGGTAATGAGCTTAACTGACTACAAATTGAAGAAACCTCCTGTGGCCCAGAAAGATTGCTACATGGAAGGTATGCATCTTTCAAGTCGAGGGCAGCATATCAATCACCCGGATCCGGAAAGGGAATGATGGAGGCCAAGAAGACCATTTGGAATCTCAGTTTCTTCATGAATCTGTTGAGATTTCACAGGTCGAGAATGGGACGAAGTCCACCTTTGGCTTTTGGGATTAGGAAATAACAAGAGTAAAAACCCTTTCCCCTTAGCTCCCAAGGGACCTCTTTCACTGCTCTTACTCTTAGAAGAGGTTGCTGAAGAAGTTGCTGAAGAAGTTGCTTGTGAGATGGGTCCCTGAAGAGGGATGAAGAGGGTGGGGGATTGGAAGGTAGGAAAGATGAAAACTGGAGCAAGTATCCCAGTTTTACTGTGCGTAGGACCCACGGATCTAAAGTAGTCTGGGACCACTCAGAGTAGAAGTGGGATACCTGGTCTGAAAATAAAAGGGGGGGGGGTGGATCCGAGATACTGATTGGTATGCCTTCCTGGGGATCACCCTCAAAAGTTTTGCTTGGACCCTGAGCACTACCTCGCTTGTCCAGAGCCCTGGTTAGAAGTTTTTAAGGTCCTCCCTTCTATTGTTTCTACCTCTTCTGTGGTTGGGGTCCTGCCTTGGCTGGCATTGGTAGAATTGAGGCATGGGCTGCATGAAATTTTTCCTCTGGGGTACTGGTTTATGCAAACCCAGGAACTTTAGTGTGGCCTATGAATCTTTCAACCTATGCAGCTTGGAGCCAGTTTGAGATGAAAACAAGGCTGGGCCTCGAACGCTAGGTCCTGAATTGTTAGCTGGTCCTCGTGCAGGAGGCCCAAAGCCTGGAGCCAGGAGCTCTTTCTCACGGCTACCCCTAAAGCCATAGACTGAGCTGCCGCATCTGCTTCCTCTAGGGCTGCCTGAAACAGGGTCTGTGTCACCACTTTACGCATCTTCACCATGGAAATGAATTCAGTCCTCAAATTTGGTGGTACTGACTCTGTGAATTTTTCCATGGACTGCCAGGAATTGAAGGCGTACCTGCTGAGGATGGCCTGTTGATTTGCAATCTGTAGTTGGAGGCCCTCGGTGGAGTACACCTTCCTTCGAAGAGCTCCAACTTCTTGGCATCCTTAGACTTCAGCGTAGGGCCTTGTTGACCTTGCCTCTCATGCTTGTTGGCAGTCACTACCACAAGTGAACCTGGAGAAGGGTGTGTGTAGAAGTACTCATGGTCTTTCAAAGGCACAAAGTACTTTCTTTCTACCTTCTTCACGTAGGAGGTAGAGAGGCAGGTGTTTACCACAAGGACTTTGTGGTCTCTTGGATAGTGTAAATTAGTGGCAGAACAACTATGGAGGGATCCTTCAGGGCCAGAATGTCCACCATAGGGGTCTGCTCCCTCCATGACCTCCTCCGCCTGGAGGCCCATAGTCTGGACCACTCTGCAAAGTAGCTCTTGGTGTGCCCTGTTGTCATCCGGTATAGGTTTGGGCACCGCACCTGCCATGGCTTCGTCAGGAGACAAGAAGCATGACACTTTGAGAGGCATGATCGATGTTTCCTGAACTTCGGCACCAGAAAGATTGTGCGGTGCCAGATCCTCATCCTCACTACCAGGGACGAGGGCAGTTAGAGCCATCCCTGGCGCTGTGAAGTAGGCTTCCGGTAGAGTGGGATGGCTGGGACCTGAAATCTAAGGCAAAGAGGTGTGATCTGCTGGACTGGTGGTACGCCCATGGGGCCCAAAACGGCCACCCAGCAGGCATCTGCCAATGAGGGGGCCATGGCATCGAGAATGGGTGTGCCGCCTCTACCCTCTGGCATCTGCTAGGGTGGAGTCGGCTCCTCCTCAATGAAAATTACTGCGTCTTGGAGTCGAAGGAGAGCTGCTCACTTCTTGGGGACCATGGAGGTGCGATGCATGTGGTGCCTGGGAGCAGTGCTGTGGGGAATGCGACCTCGCCATCATGGTGTGCTTGCCTTTTGATGGCACCGGGTTCTCTCTCAATGTTGGCTCTTGGTCCCAATCCTGTCTTGGTAGAAGTGTGGCAGGGCCATATCCTCAATAAGCTCCCTCAACCTCAAACATTTCGGGTGGAGGGAAGCTGTAACCCCTTCTCTTGTCTGTCTCCCTGTGGGGAGATGGTTAGGCCTGGACTCGATGAACCCCTCTCTGGGGCTGGAGTCAATGGTACCTCTACTGTGGGCTCAGGACTTAGTGACCTGACGTAGGCTGTACCTTGCTGAAGCCCTTGTGTGCTGATGACATTGGCACCAGCAAGTGCCCCCTACCCAACTTTTTCTGCTTCTTGCATGGCACCAGGGAGTGGGAAAGGTACCACATTTTTCCATGTGTCAAATCCTTTGAGGCCAGGGAGGACGCCGGTGCTGGGATTCTCTCATTGCAGAGTCCTGCCTCGGTGCCACTTCCCTCACCGATGACAATGCACTTCACACGGAGGCCAAAATGCAAGATCTCTGGTCCACCGGGCCCTGCTCCATGGGGCGGAGGGCTGATTTCATTAACAGAAATGTGAGTCTCTGGCTCCTTTCCTTCTAGGTCCTGGGGCAGAAGCCTCTACAAATCTTACAAGGATCCCACTGGTGAGACTCTCCTAAGCACTTCAGGCAGGATGAGTGGGGATCGTCCCTGGGCATAGGCTTCTTACAGGACCCGGAGGACTTGAAGTCAGGCATGCCTCGCCCCAAGATGGGGAGGGGGAAACAAAACTGATAAGCGCTATCTATCCCACTCTAAGACTTTACTAACTAATCAACAACTATTTACAACTATTTTACAGGTGCTCCTCGAAGAACAATGGTGAAAATTGCAAAGCAAGAGCAAAGTTCCAGTGACCATCATGGGCAGTAAGAAGAAACGGAAGGGCTCCATAAGGGCGTGACGCCAGGGGTCACTAGACTCGACCCTATGGGGACCATTAGGGGAAAAAACCTTCCAGTGAATCGTGCATACAGTGCGCACACACCTATTTGGAATGGACATGAGGAAGCACTCAAAGAAGAACCAAAGGAACCTGACACCAGTGGCTCCAAAATGCCATATACACAATCATCAATGCCACTGACAGCACAAGCCTTCTGAAGCCCCTAAGTCCCAGAGAGATCACTACAAGATTTTTGGAGCCCCCAATAATTTTTTATTTTTATTTTTTTTGCTCAGTCTCACGTCATGGCATTCACTTTAGCTGCAGAGCACCACATCAGCACCTAATTGGACAACCAAGGACTCCACCATCTAACTACTTACTGGCTCACTAGTGATACCTATCTAATAGTGTTTACTGCCACCCGTTTTCTCTCCTGCCTTATCTTGACCCGTCTCTTTATTCTTCTGGTATGTACCAGTAACCTTTTTCCTCTCTCATGACCATCTCCTCTGCATCACTCACAGCTCTGTTTTTCCTTATTTCTCTGTTTCCCCTGTTCCAAAATGAGTGAAAATTGTTGCAAAATATCATTATGCATTATGCAGAAAGTTAATATACAGTATAGCTGCATCAAGAAGTTCTGTCAGCTTGTCTTGTTTGTGGGAGAGAGAGGCTGGTTGAGTAGGAAGCAGTTATGCTCAGACAGTAGAGATTATTCTTTACTATATAGTGCATCAAAGAATAGCAGTGGAAGAAGAAAAGTCAGTAGCACTTAACAATCAAGCCAATGATGCACATGAGGGTGGACAGTTTGTGCTCCTGGGGCCAAATTCTTCTATGAGGGTCTCCAGTGAAGTCCAATTAATTTGCCCCTTTACTGATAACCCATCATCACAAAACAAATGAAAATATAAAGAGTGAAATGAATGAAGAATAAGTCTTCCTCCAAGTAGGAACAAAGATTATTAACCACTATGGGCAAAATAGAGGTTAAAAACTGATGGTTTTTTTCATATATTGCTATGTTTTAAAGGAAGAGTATGGCTAAGCAGTGTTCCAAAGTCTTTTATCTCGAATGAAAGCCTTGGCTTCTACAAATTCCAGGATAGCTTCAATGAAGGACATGTTCTGATTATCTCAGTTTATCTGCAGACCTATGGACTGAAACAGACTGCATATTTGCCTCAAAGATTCTTCCAAGACTTGTGACTTAGTTTGAATCAGTCAGTTGTCCAGGTATGGGTGCATGTAGATTCCATGATATGTGAGAGATGCTACCACTACTGCCAAGCACTTGGTTAACACTCCTGGTGCTAAAGCAAGGAGAAAGGGTAAATCTTAGTAATGACAGCCCACAGGCAAAAGATTAAGGTATTTAACTGGTCTTGCTTGACTAGAGTATGAAAATACACACTTTTTAGTTTGTAAGTCCAGACCAGTTTCAAAGCAAGAAAAAGTTCAAACTCTACATGCTTTCTGGTTTAACTCTTCAATTTCCTTAAGTTCATCATGAGGCAAAGGTTATTTTTCTTTCCTGAAATAATAAAGTAACTCAGATATAAACAACTCTATCTTCTGTACTGCTCCAAGACTTCTGTCCATTCTATCCTTTATAAGGAATCCACTTCAGATCTGAGCAGTGTTTCCTGAGAGGAATCCTTGAAAAAGGATGAGAGGTGGGTGGAGGGTTGTTTGGAAGGTGGCCAAGAATGTAATTGGATTAAGTGTCTGAACTAAATCATTTTCAACAACTAAAAATCTACGATAATTCCACGCTATGAGCATAAGAAATGGATGAAACAGTTTGCCAAATGAAGGGTGGATGCAACTAGATGGAGGAGGTTTTGGGAATGGCTTGCAATGCCTCTTGGGACCAAAACATTGTTGCAGGGGAGAATGGGATCATGGCTTCGACCTCCTGTGATCCAGTTTCCTCCCTCCCTCTCATGATAAATGGCAAACAACTCATACTTTTTCACACCTTTTTTTGAAAGCGTGACTTAGCCGTGCATTATCAATAGCCCAATAAGCATGGATTCTGCTCAACTATGCACTCTTGTTGTGAGCATTACAAACACCTCACGCCTTACCCTGCAGTATTTCCTGAGCCAAGACAGGAGCCGCCGTCTGGAACATTGCAATGTCATTCAAGCAGCCCAGTTGCAAGCCATATAATAAAACAATGCCTGGTTGCTGCTGGCAGTCACGCAGCAGCTGAACATGATAGAGTGTTGATTCTCATCCCGGGAAACAAGCACTGACTGGTGGGATTGCATTGTTATGCAGCTATGGGATGACAAGCAGTGGCTGCACAGCTTTTGAATGCAGAAGGCCATTTTCCAGGAACTTTGTGCAGAGCTTTACCCAGCCCTGAAGCACAGAAACACTAAAATCAGACCTGCTCTGATAGTGGAGAAGTGAGTGGTGATAGCTCTGTGGAAGTTTGCAATGCCAGACTGCTATCGGTCAGTGGGAATCAATTCGGAGTTGATAAGTCCACCGTGGGAGCTGTTGTGATCCAAATAAGCAGGGCCACTAATCAATTTCTGCTAAGAAGGATAGTGATTCTCGGCAATATGTAGGACATAGTGGATGGTTTTTCTGCAATGGGGTTCTCAAACTTTCTCGTCCAATATGTCCTCCTCATTGTTGTCTGAGGTGGCAGGGCACTCAGATTCCTGAAAGATGTCCATGTTGCATTTGGGGGTGGGGTCGCCAACAAGATTTGCATGCACCTCATTGTAGAAGCTGCATCTCTGTGGTGCAGAACCAGAATGACTGTTTACCTCCATTGTCATCAAGTATGCCTGATGAAGTTCTTTGATTTTTACGCAGCACTGCTGCATGTCCCATGTACAGCCCTTGTCCACCATGCCCATATGATCTTTTCATAGAGTTCTATGTTTCTTCAGCTGGATAAGAGCTGTGCTTGCACAGACTCTTCTTTCAACAGACTGATAAGATCCACCACCTCCTACATACTCCAGGCTGGAGTGCATTTGGGGCGTTGAGTTGTCATAATCAGCTGGGCTAGTGAGCTCTCCATGCTGACCAAACAGAAAATGGGGATTCAAAAGTTCCCTGGGGCTTTAACAAGGAAGTGGCTGTTTCCTATGTATCGGGCTGCTGTGCAGTGGAGTTGAAAACTATCTCTAGAGTGGGCACAGTGGAGCATTGTGGGATACCTCCTGGAGGCCAATTCAGTCGACATACACAATGCTGCATTTCCATTACCTCTCTGTTGACCCATCAACATCAAATTAAGCGCTACACGTCTCATGGAGGTGGAATAATTAAGTTGAGGTTACCGGTGAGTTAGGTCCATGGAAGGGACCTGTTAGTGTAGATACATACATTATTAGATTGAAATAAGGTGGCTTCTGTCGACCTAAATTTGTAGTGTAGACAAGGCTTAAATATCTAAGTGCTTAAGCAATTACTCTTGCATGAGCACATAAAATGGCTGTTTGAGTGTGCAAATATGGATTTTGCTAACTCAATGGATGGATGTGCAAATTAAGCCTACAAGAAATTACTTATGGTAGTATTTTCTCAAGAGAAGCCAAAAAGCAATGGGCATCACTTCCACATCTGAGGATGGAATGATGCAGTGCTCCTCTCCCTCCCTATAGAAAAGATCAACATCTCATAGCATCTTTCAAGATTTCTAGAGAAATCTTGTTTTCTGATCCTGCAGCCAACCTATAACTCACCAATATACCAGCCAGGAACTCTCTCTGTACTCCTGACCATGGCAAACTAGAAGTTCTTTTTTCCATGTAAGTATTTAATCAACCATAGTGCAGGATTGACAGTCTTGGAGACAAAAGTCCTTTCTTCTAAACTAATACAGCAGCAATGCAAACTTATACACAATTATTACTCTCACTACTATCAGGTACTGTACATCAATCTTGAGCCAGCCGGATTGATTACCTAGTCCAGTCTCTTTTCCCATTCTGTTCTTGCATGGTTAGGAGATGGGAGAGGTTGTTTATAAAGGCTCTGATACATTTCTGGTGCACTGAAGATCCCAAAAGTTTTCACCCTATGCAAGTTACTTGATATCTTTTGGACTACTAGGCTGTGCTATCTCTCCCTTATACAAATCACTTCATACCTTTGAGATTTAAAAGACTTTACCTAGAATACTTAAACATGACAGTTTGGTCCTGAAAATGCCAGTTGTCTAACACAAATAAACTCTTATATAGCTCTTCCCATGTATAGAAATCAAAGCACTTTACAAAACAAGGGGAGGTGCAATGCCGTCTGTATTCCTTACACATATCATGGTATGTTGATTATGAAACAAGCTGTGCTTTTAAAGCTGTATTTCAGACACAAAAGTGTAATCTGTTATATTTACATCAATAATTTTAAATGGCATTATACATTTTCTTTTTCTTTATTACTAGAAACACAGAATGATTTCTGAATAGACAAAAACATTTCCAACTATCAAACATTAACTGAGTAACACTATAATGGTAGTGTTAAGAAATGACCCAATTTTGGCCTCTTTTGTATATAACCTAATCAATAGAACACAGTTAACATAATCCCAAGGATGCAGAAGACACAAATGACATTTCAGAGGAGATTCCAATAATAAATCCCTAAGGGCTTTTAAAGATAACACTGACTGGGTTAACAGCATATTTATTATATTCAAAATCACAAGTTCAAACTATGACATTTGAAAAAATAGAACAGTTGAGTCTGATGATGTTGTATAAAGGATTGCACCAGCTATGCAAGAGTTATTTAGAGGTCTTTAATGCACCTCTCTCCAATGGTTCTATATAATTCAGTATAACAGTAATTCATAAATAAGTCTTTTGTGCACCAATGAAGCATTTCTAATAAGAGTCACATGAATAAGAATATACATTTAGCAGTATGTGTTTTATGGGCTGAATATGCCACATGCTTTCATGAGGAAATGAACTTTATTTTAAAGACTGATTAAAAGAAATGTTGGCAGCATAAAGAAAAACCAGGCATATAATACATTTGTAAATGACATCTAAATATTTCTATCTAATTCTGAGCTTTCATTAATTTTACAGCACCCAGACAAGTGCTAAGCACATCAGAGAACACAACACAAAGCAGGTCCCTGCATTAAAGCACAAACAAGATAACTGCTTCTTAAAGGTTTCTTATGCTAAAATTAAATTGTCTTATTCTAATACCATCAGATTCAAATGTTGTATGTTCCCATTTTTACTGCTTGCAAAGCAAAGATTCAGCATAACTAGGACATTTCCAGGGTTCAACATTAATCCAAACTTGGGGTCCAACTGTACCCCTGTGATATACACATGCAGCTCCCCACTGGTTTCAATAAGATTGCATATGCGCACAGTGGCCACTATTACAATGTTAATATTGACCAAACAGCATCAGAGATATTACAGTTATTTGCTGTTCTTACTTAACTGTTGGTAAATGCAGATGCTCCTAGCTCTGCAGTTATAGGTTGCAGAATCCACAAGGGAGAAATACTGTAAGAACCACCATCTTGTGGTATTTTCACAGTTTTGCTCCAAGCCAAAACTCAGAATCACAGAAATGTGATGAAAAATTAAACAATAATAATTGAGAGAAGCAGCTGAAGTTTTTAGACCACAAAGTAGGTTGGGTTTAGGTTTGATCTGAATTTTCAACTTTGAATGCTCTCAAATGCAAAAGATATTTTTAAAATGTATTTGTACAGCACCCCATACAATAGAAATGTAAACTTTGATTGGGTCTTGCATTCAGTACAGAAAAAAGGAAAAATGTTTTGACAAAGCTCTTCCTCTACCTCAGTGGGTCCAGCACTTCCTTCTAGGGGTAGGTCAGGGAATTCCTTCACCCCTTAGTGTTTCTTCCACCCTCTAGTGGTGGGTGAGGGTAATGCAATCACTCTAAGACGACCACTCCCTGCTGGCTCCCAGTCCTGCCTCTGGTTCTCTTGGGTCCCTGCCTCTTTGGTGGGGCTCTTGCCCCTCCAGTAAATAGCCGGTGGGGGATTGTGAGGGGACCCAATCCCACCCTCGACTCCAGGCCGCAGCCCAGGGACACTACAAACAGCAGCCTCACACTATGGCTTCAGGAAAGCTGCTAGCTTCCCTGGGTTACTTCCCTGTTCCCCTTGACTTAATGTCCATACCCTGCTCGATCAGGGGCCTTTCCTGGTCTCCTTGCCAGGGAAGGTTCTTGAGCTCTGACAGCCCCACAGGCATGAGAGTGCCCAAACCAAATGTCCAGTTCAATCCTTCCCATCTGGCAGGGTCTCTTCTCTTAAGCCTCCAGGCCTGGGAAAGGTCCTTTGCTCTCTTTGGGTAGGGTTTTTCCCTCCCCCAGTCTTTGTACCTGCAGAGTCCTCTCCTGTCAGTGTTCTGCTCCTTCTCCTAAACCCTCCTGGCTCTTGACAGTGTCTTGCCTCCTCAAACACTCTCTGACAGCTCCTCTCACTCCCACAACTTGAGCCACACCCTTTCTCTGCAGGGGAGGCTTTTTAACAAGTCCTGGGTGGGGCCTTGATTGGCTCCAGATGTATTAAATAACCGGGAGTAACCCCTGCTCAGATACCAGGGGAAAAGGGACTTACTGATCCTAGGGCTGATATATCGGCCTTCTGGCACTCTCCAGTAGCCATCTGGTCTGACTCTGTTACAAATAATAATAATAACGGGTGAAGGTTTGGGGGTGTAGTAAGTTTTGATTGTATCCAAATCAATTCACACCTCCCTAATTTTAAACTATGTTGATGTTTGTTGTCCTTTCAGATTACTATCTGGAATGACAGATATCAGTAATATTAAATATTACCTATCAAGCTACGATGAACACAGTTCAAACTATGGAGCATTAGAGTAAGCAAAATAAGATTAATCACCAAGAAATTAAATACATGACTTTCAAATAGGATTTTAAACAATGCTGCAATGAAATATTGCAAAAAGATTTAAATTATGTTTTTAATAGTAAGCTCCATGGTAATAGTAAGCTTCACGATATTATTTAAAACCCACTAATGTTGTGCCTCCCCGAGCATTTTTCTTCAAGTTTCCCACTGGTTGCACTACCAGTGATTTAGCTCTACTGATTTTAGCAATGGTGTCAACCTTAGTGTAAGTCACCTGCCCACATTCCTCAAACCTAAACCTAAGTCAAGATGACAGCAGTTAGAATCTGAGTAGCCTGTTTATAGTAGTGTTCTCACTGTTGCTACCTTTGATAGAGCTGCACAAGTGGTAGTGCAGTAGTGGAAAATGTAAAAACAAATGCTAGTGTAAACTAATCCTAAAGGATTCAAATTATTGTTGTGTCTTTTTGCCAATTCTGGAAGCTAGTTCAGTAACAAGAGCTGCCTGTTCCAGGACAAGAAATTATATCACATCAGTACTTGTTGATAATTTTGCAAGTCTCATTTAAAGTGTGGCAGACAAATATGATTTTCTCCCTAAAATCCATGTTGAGGGGTGACGAATTAACCCTTTAGTGGTTTGACTTCTCATTAAATTACCTTAACCAGAAAGGTTGACTTGGAGGGAATATAAACATTTATCAAATCATCATTGTGGACTTGGTGAAGTCTATCCACTTATTTGGATATAAGCAGGATAAAGGCAGTCATTAGCTAAAGATTCCCAGCTGCTGAAAGGAGATTCAGGGGAACAGCCAATCTGCTCTTCTCCTGGAACTCCAAGATACCAAATAAATTGCTAGATGTCTAAAAAAAAGTTCAATATCTAATCATTCAGCTTCATAGATTTTAAGGACAGAAGGAACCATTATGATTATCTAGTCTGACCAACTTCCTGTTTTGCCCTCCCACCTAGTTCTCAAGGTGTTCATAAACCGTTATGCCTGTGGCTTGTCAGAGACTCAGGATATTATGGACCTATGGTCTAATCTGAGGTTTGTAGTAAATCAGAGATGAATGAGTTGATCCTTTCCAATGAGTAAATTTAGGGGAATCTTTGACAAATCCCTGAGACCACACTTGCACTCTTAAGAGAGGATTGAGAGGGCAATTCTCACTCAGAAACAGATCACTCAAATACTGGCAAGAAATATCCTCTCAGACAGGTTTCATCTATCAGGAAACATACTATTCTTCTTTTGGTCAATGGAATCTGAAGTAAGGAGCTCTACAAGTCTAAATTACTCTAACTGCTAAAGTCAGCTATTTAATAGCATTGTGGGGGAATATAGCAAACATCTCAACAAGGATGACCTTATAAGATTTAAGAGATAACGATCAGCATAGACTCTAGCTTCTGAGGACAGGGAGCCAATGTAGTGTACCACTCAGCCAAAAGATGACTGACATACTTTTTCCTGTTACAGAGTCTTGTTATGAATTATTCATTTGAATTAAAAACCTTTTGCTGATTTGAACTGAAACTACATCCTTAGCTTTAATTTACGCTTAATTTATTGAAACATAAGCCTGGCTTAAAGGAGTGCATCACAATTCAAACGATGGCACCTTCAAAAGTACAGTGCCTCATAACCACTTTGGGACCTTTAATTTACTGTTGACTCAGAGGAAAGATGACCACATATTAAATATCAACTTCCTGGAGGACTCTGGGTTTTCTTGAGATCACTCAAATTCTGAAAAGGCCTGACTAACAAGTTATAAGATTTAATAAAGGTGGTATTTCTACTAATGCCACTTATATACAACACATTATTTACATAACAAATAATACCTTGTACTTTTATAGCACCTTTACAATTTAAAGAATCAACTGAAGAACATTGCATAGATGATTAAGTATTGTTATCCTGCACACAGAGGCTAAGTCTGAAGATCATACAGCAGGTTAGTAGCAGAGTCAGGAATACAATCTCCATCTGCTAACTTACAGTCCTTTCCTTTATCATTAGGTCATTCTGCCTCAAAGTTTGCATGACTCTTCAAAAGTGCATAAAAGACACTTACATGAAGGGGCTTACAATCTAACTCACATTTCTACGATACAACAGATACCAATTCTACAAAGCACATGTTGTTAAAGAGAAATGTTGGAAGAATTTGCAAAGCAAGAAGATTATAAAGAAGGATTTGAAACTGAAGTTGTTTAGTGCATGAGAATCAAGAAGACATTCCAGGCATAGAGGATGATATGTAAGAAGCTGAAAGTGGAAGAACTAAAAAATATCAGTTAAGGAAGACTCTATTCATTACTATCTGTACACTGTTCATTTATTTTCTGGCTCTCATCTAAGCAAGAGATAAATCAAGAACTTTATCCATATACCAGCTGCATGCAAGCAAATCTGGCATACTTTGCACATACTTTTAGCACTACTACATTTATACCTCCTGCTAAGTAACTCATTTGGTTAACGAAAGTTGAAATTAGCTACATTTCAGCCATTCTCCTTCACCATCTCCTACATCTGTTGAAAATGATTATCTAGGGGCAAACTGAGGCTTTCAAATACTTGTTTATTACTCAGCCTCCACTTGTGTCTTTGTAATTGAGGTGCATTACATTGGGGTCATTAGTTTCACTGTGTACCTTGCATATGTTTAATTATGCTAGTATGCAACTTTTTCTTTTCAAATAATAATGGCATTATTTTCAGTATTTCATTTTATTTCATCTGCTATAATTCAGGCTGTAGATTTGTCATGGACAATTTTGTGGATGAGTCATGATAACTTTGTCAATATCACAGCTCTTGGGAATCACAGGGAAAATTATAAAAAGTCATAAAAAGGTTTTGTAGGAGCTAAACTACTTATGCAAAACCAGGTATTTGGTTCCTTTAAAAACATGTTTTTAGAGAACCACAACGCTTTCTGGATACTTAGTGTTGTGTGGCTTTGATTTCTTCCCTTTGGTACAGGATAGATCTCTTTTTAGACTCTGAGGCTTTGTCTTAATTGGAAATTTAACTATGTTCCCACTAGGAATTTTCTCCTTAACACGTCCCCCATTCACACAACACCCCACTCATGCCATAGTTGTGTCATGTGACAAGGCAGCCACCATGCCCTGAGGTATGGGGCAGAGATGAGTTAGCTTATCTCATATTTTGTTAATCCAGAGAAACTGCAGTGAAAATACGTTACCATGACCAATGACAACAATTGGTAGATGATGGTCCACCAATCCCTTCCCATAAGCCCTCTATGTGCCCCACTGTAAAAGTCCCCTGGCGGGGGTGAAGCCAACAGTCCTCCCTCGCTGTCAATCTCCGATGGAGGCCACACCTCACAGCGCCTGTGCCCTGTGGGGAGTTCTAGCAAAAGGGGGATGTTTCTAGCCCTCAGTAGAGCAAGCTCTTAGGCCCGAGGCTACCAGAAGGGAGCAGTCTCTAGCCCTCAGCAGAGCGAGTAAACAGTTCAAAGCCCTGGCCTTTTGGCAGGGCGGGCCAAGCAAACGGGAACAGTCTCCAGCCCTCTGCAGGGCGAGCATACAATTCAGGGACCTGGCCCTGAGGCAGGAGGGGAGCAGTCTCTAACCCTCAGTGGGGTGAGCAAACAGTTCAGAGCCCCAGCCACACCTCCTGGCTACAACCATGTCGGGTACAATATTGTCATCTATCTGTATTCTGACCAGAAGTCAACTACTTTCATCTGCCTCTGCTTAGTACTCAGTCCGATGCTACTCTACATCTTTGGTTATCTTTGATTTCTGGAAGAAGGCTTGGTAACAAGCCCATGTATCAGCATGTAGCCATCTGGCTGGAGGTTGACCCCAAATCTTGGTTGATCTTGGGGCTGAAGCATGCAACATCCATGACTTCAGGTCCTTGAAGAGGAACCTTCATTTCAACTGTGAATGCAATCATGGGCATTTAAAACTACTAGCTGATCATGGGATCAAACAGACCAGACAACAGTGAAGGAAGAATATTAAGAGTATCAGGGTGAGCTACCAGAAAGTCAAGGATAATAAGCACAAGTGCAGTGCTGTCCTGAGGAGCTCTCCATTTTATGAGATGACTGCCTGCTGAGAAGAGCCCTGAGCATAGAGCCCCACTACAGCATGGACTCATTTGTGGAATGATTACAGATGTTCAGACCTGGATGCCTACAAGGATATGGAATCCATCCCTCTAAACAGCAAACCCTCCTGGAGAGGACCTCAGTTCCAAATCACAAGGACTCTTCAGAGATTCAGACCAGGAAGAGCACAGGGTGCTGAGGGGTCTTCATGGAAGAACCAGGGGAGAACACTGCATCTCAGCTGGGTAAGATGGGTGCAGCCATTGTTTGTATTATTATTCAGAATCTTATGAAATATGTGGGCAAGTTTTAGTCCTTCTACCAGGTCTTTTAACCTATGGACAACAATGGCTGTGGAAGTCAGTCAATCAGGCAACCAATAAGCCATGAAAATACATCAGTATTATCTGCTATACTCCAAATCTGTTCCAACATGGGTAAAAAAACAGATACACTGATGATATGCTGTTTCATTATTTATTACACATCGTGATTACGTGCTATGTCTGGGAGGTTTGTTTTGCAATTATTCTGCCTTCCCCCCCACCATGCCTACCCCCATCTCTACACTGTATCAGGTCAGCTGGACTGCCCACATATGTTTATCCTCAAAAGACTTAGGTAAAGAAAAATAAAAATGCCAAATGAAACATATATGTTTTTTAATTCATGTGAAATCACTACATTTGATTTCCAGGCAACAGCCCCATGTGCCAGTCCCATTAAATTATCCTCTGTGTACTCTCCATGCAGTGCAGGATAGTGAATGCATGAGACATCTCTTATGTCTTTTGCTGTACAGAACCTGCACCAGCATCAGTAAGCACAAAGTAGTAGTCTCTAAGCAGATCCCCAAACCACCATTGTCCTTGATCCATTGCACACTAAAATAGTCCCCCTTATCCTCACATATACTGAGGAAGCACACAACAGTCCCCCATCACGTGTATGGGATTATATGTATTATAGAACCGTATGCAGTGCCACATTGCTTTCAGTTGGCCAGATACACATTCCATCACCATCTTGCACCTGCTCAGTGTAGCTGAACTGCCTCCTGCCCAGTGGGTACAATTCAAGATAAGCCTTCATCAAACTATGGCAACAGAAAATAAGACTGGATCACCTAAAATCACAATTGGCAGAGACACCCAAATAATGGCAGTGTCATTACAGGCAGAACAACATATCAGCTTTTCCATGTCAAAACAGGCCAGATCTCAAGGTCACCTTTGCATGATACACTTGGACAGTGCATCCTATGCGGGTGTCCATGAACATGCCACAGCGATCTATTGTTGTGCACTTCCGCTTGTAACTGCAGGTCTCTGCCTCTGCCCTTTCTGGGCAAAAAGCCACCTCGGAAACACCCATCACTGTACCTTTGCAGCAGCTTCTGCAGAATCATGTCAAAGAAACACTGCCTCCATAAAAGTCAGCAGCCGTTGGTCCTAGATCTTAGGATAGCAGGATCCATAGCTTCAGCACTAGGACACACAGCACACCACTACAGCAGTTTAGATCTTACCCGTATGACTAATGCATTTCCTGAGCCTAGATCATTTCCCCCCACAATCTCCAGTGGGCAGACAAGTTGTCCCACAAAAGTGAACATGGAGCAGGATAGTGAGTAAGCACCCAGATATCTGAACTGCCTCTCATGTCCCAGATACAGCACCAGTGTGGATACAGGCATAGCTACAGCATGAATAACTAGACAGAACTAACTAGTGCGTTAGGATACTATGAGATGATTAACCTACAATTGCTCAATTTGTGATTAGCCTGCAATGAGGACATAGCCGAAGACTTGTCTTCAGTAGGACAAAAAGGTGTTTTCCTAACTGGAGTTAACTAGCAAGAGCTAAAATCCTAGTGTAGATAAGACAGTTTGTAGTTTATATACAAATTAGCAGACCAAGTTAGACTACTGTTTACCTTGGTCTGTTAACTCATGTGAAAACTACAAACTACCTTATCTACACTAGAATTTTACTTCCTGTTAGCTAACTCAAGTTAAGAACTCTTTTCCTAGTGACGATGCACCCTGAGAGTGTAGTTGGGTCAAGTGAGAGTGTGCATGGGTGCTTGAGATATTTTGGTTACAATTAGTGATTGAAGAGTGTGGGCAGGCAGTGGAGAGAGAGGAAGATTAGATGAAGGGAAGGAAAGAACTTGAGACAATGGGCAAGATGAGAAAAAAAAAGTAGGGGCTGAACAGAAGGAAGAGTTCTCAGCAATGAACAAAGCAATGTGCGGGAGAAAACAAGAGAGTAACAAGAGGGAAAAGGGAGAGAAAAATTATTATGAAGGGAACAAACACTGGAAAAGAGGAAAGATGGTGGATTCTAGAAGGAAAAATAAAACCCTTGAAAATTGAAAAAGGAGGAAAACAAAAACATAGGAAGACAATGCAAATTAAAGTAATTTAAATAAATTTCTTTCAATTCTACTTTCACAAGAATGAAGAAATTCATCTATCCCTTTTTCTGATGAAAGAAAAAATACAGCTAAGCTCATTTTTTTCCTGGTAGGAAGAGTAATCAAGCAACAGCTGTCCAAGCACCAACTGAAGGAAGCTATTAGGTCATTAGAAAGACAGTTGATTGTACACATTTCACAGAAGAGGGGTCAAATTGCTTGGAAGACAGCAATTATCTATTAGATTTGACAAACATCCAAGAAATCTATCAATCAAAAGGTCAATACCAAGGTCATTTATTCCTGTAGGAACACATTTAATGAAGTACTGATTGGAGGAGTAAGGAACTCAAATTAGGTTTCTATATAAAGTAGCAACCTAAGCTTTGTCAAGGGTATTTGTCAAACATGGCATGAATGAACACAGATCATATTTTTGGCTTTTGGATTCTCCAAGTCATAAGTGGAAGAGATAAGTAGACCCAGTGATTAAAATGAAGGTAGAGTGAGAAGAGAATACCTTTCTCTTGTAAGTATGAATCCCCTCTGTGTCCCTGTTTTCCCATCTGTAAAATGGGGATAATGATACTTCTCTTCTTTGTAAAACACTGAGATCTACTGTTGAAAAGTGCTATATAAGAGATAGGTGGTATTAGAGTCCAAAAATAATGGGCCAGTCCATCAGCTGATTCAATAACTGATTGACACTATCTGAAGATTTAGCCATGAGTGCTAAAATTCTTTTAAAAAATGTTTAAAGACTTTTTCTGTTCCCATGTTGATGTTTGAAAGAGTCCTTTTTGCATATAAGAAATTTACTATAAAAGGAAAACTGTGAAATTAACTACAGAATACACAAAATGCTGTTGAATGTACGAAGTGGAGTGAGAAGTTAGAAAAAAAATGTTTTGCTAACTCATTTCAGTTTTAGTAATAACAAGTGTTACTTGTAACTATAGTAGATATACATATTTCAGACAGAAATATAATTATTTAAAATAGTGTCTCTTTAATAGGGTGAAATTAAAGTGTTCAGACAGTATGCATTTTTCTTTTCGTTCAGATATACTTACTTTAAAAAGACAGATGTCTTTACTCTTCAGATAATACAATGAAACTAAATCAGAGACAGATGGTGCCTGGTATTCCCAGCTACAGACAAAGCAGCAGTCTTAGACAGACAATCTACTTTTCTTGTTCTCCTTGAGCCAAATTATCCAAGCCCTCTATGGGAAAGCAAGGCCCAAAACACAATGAAAATGAAGCACTTCTAGTGTGAGAGGGCTGAGAAAATAAAACACAGGTAAAAGAGTCTGCATTGTGATTGCTGCAGGAGCACAAAGAAGGGAATTGAAGGAATACATGATAGTGTGCTATCAATAGGGTGACCAGATGTCCCAATTTTATAGGGACAGTCTTGATATTCAGGGCTTTTTTTTATATGGGTGCCTATTACCTCCAACCCCCATCCCAATTATTCACATGTGCTATCTGATCGCTATCAGGGTTTTGTGACCATGAGATGATATGAATGGTAGAGAGAGAGATGGGGAATGTGTGTATAGACAATGATTTTATAATTTCTACTTTTGAGAAAACTTCAAACGGTGATAAATGCACTGAAGTTAAATATTGTCACTTAGGCCTTGATCCAAAACCCATTGAAGAAAATGGTCACTTTCGTGATTGACTCTGGATCAGGCCCTTAACCTCCTGTTAAAAAATCTAAAGAGGATCAGTGTCTTATATGACAAACTGCTTTAATATATATAATTATTAGTTTTACTATACAAATTAATCATCTTTCACAGTTTAATATTAGTTATATTATTTCTCAATAATTAGTAAATAAAATGGATTGCCAAAGTGCGGTAAACCAAAGTATTTTTAGATTCAAATTACTTGTTTCTAGCAATAAGCAATTATAACAGTGAGAATTATGTAGCATTATTTTTCCTACACTGGATATATGGTAGTTTTAACTCTTTAGATTTTGGAAATATCAGGTTACCTTTCTGTAACATCTGCATAGTAATAGTACAGAAAAGTTTTTCATGGACTTCTGCCTATTTATTATAATTATTAACGTAGTGTTGTAAATGTACACAGCACTTTATAAAACAGACTATAAAATAAAACTGCTTACAGACAAAACCCTTGACTAACACTAGTTAGGATGTAATTTGTTAAACTTTCAGACAACAGGAACTAAATACATCCAATCTACTTAGATGTTTATATTTGATTACTGATAATTATTTTTTAATATGTTGTATATATGATCAATCAGTATTTTTCCCTGCAATAAATTTATTAATATTTCTAATTAGCCAGCAGCAGCACATAACAGATTTATTCAATCTGCATGTAGAAGTTGCTAATAATGTGATAAAAACTAAAAGCACTAATTTTGTTGTCAATTCCATATCCTTGTAATTACTTCTTAAACAGGCAGCATTTTTCTTATAGTAATCACTGCAGTTTTCAAAAGTCTTAAAATGTAGAAAAAAAACCAGTTTAGTTAATTCTTCAAAGAGAAAATAATTTATTATGACATATTTCCCACATAGGGCTCATGCCTTCATACAGTTACACGTGTGTAATTTTACTCATACAAGTTGCCAAAGTAACTCCAGTGGGACAACTCATGTAAATCTAACTACACGTGTGCAACTATTAGTGGGATCAGGCCCTCTGGAAAGTCTGCCTCTTCTAAATGTGCAGAATACATTTTAATTTATAATTAATATTTATTTTATAACACATGTACAAAGGAGTTTTCAGGATAGGACCCTATAATAGTTAATCTTGATATTTAAATAATCATCAAAAGAATACAGAATTAACTCCAATTAAAGTGCATGTGGTTTGGTTCACACGTTTCCCAGAATTACTAATATGAACTCTTAGCTCTTGTTCAGCAACAGAAAGCAACCTAACAGCTGCCCTCTCAGAGTGGTTGAGGATTTTCCCCAACACAAAGGAATCTGTGGGTGCAAACATAGCACTGAGAGCGATACTCATATAGGGAGTGTGTTGGAGCTAGGGAGGAGGCTAGGGTGACCAGATGTCCTGATTTTATAGGGACAGTCCCGATATGCAGGGTTTTTTCTTATATAGGCACCTATTGCCCTCCACCCCCTGTCCTGATTTTTCCATACTTACTATCTGGTGACCGTAGACCAGTGTTTCCCAACTTTTTTGAGTGAAAGCCCCACTAGTTAACGCTAGGTAAAATACGTGCTCCCTCTACTCCCCCACCCCACCCCACCCCTCACTGGCCATAAACACATATAACCGCTATAAACGCATATAATCATAAGGATAACACTAAATAAAATAAATAATAATAATAAATTATTTTTACCTGAGTAAGACGCTAAGCCTTCCCTGGCACAGCCGCCACTGCATGCCCCATGTGGTCCTGCCTCTTCCCGTCCCCCATGGACTGAGGGTAATGGAGGCAGGCCCCGGTGGGTTGGCCGGGGCTGCTCCAAGCCCCCATCAGCACAGGGCTGGTTCCTCTGTGGCCAGGCACCCGGCTAATGCAGGGCTGGCAGGGCTGCTTCTTCACTTCAGCTGGCATGGAGTTCAAGTTGGTTCCTCTGCTCTGGCCAGAACAGCGCTCGGGGGGAGGGGAGGGCTGCGACCAGTTGGCGCAGAGCTTGCGGGGGGCTGCTCCTCCACTTTGGCTGGCAGGGAGCTCATGACTGCTGCACCTAATCCTTGGCCTGCAGAGCTTCATAGTTGCTCTATATTACACTAAGGCAATTTTTGTTTGTGGCTGGCACAAGATAGGGGGAGCAAAAAAGGTGGCTTAAAGCCATCTGCTTCTTCCAGCTGAGTCTATTGTAAACTCAGGGGATTGAGCCCATTGTTTCAGGCTATCTGAATACTCAAAAAGAGAACACTGCATTGCTTTACATTAGGTTCATATTTGGAAGGATTTCTTCACTACTAGAAGAGCTAAAAACTCCCATTTCTTCCTGCCCTCTCCCCATTTTCTAAACTTCCACATTCTAATACACCTTCAGATTGCCTCCATTTTTACACTTCTGTAAAATATTGTCCTCCCATGCAGCTATATGGGAAATATAAACAAGAAGAAAAAGAATCAACTTAATTTTAAAAATTGCATGAAATAATTTGCTGTAATAGTTCAAATGAGAAATTAAGCACTCAAAGTCAGAAAATGCAGTGTTAGGGTTGATACTTCAACTTTTCCCTTTTTATATATGTCAGAAAATGTAGCATGTTTTCTATCATATAATTTGTCAATTTTTCAGATTATAATATGTAATCTGAGGGGCGTTTAATTAAATTCATACATTTAACATTATAGAGGGTCTCAACTGTGAATAGGATTTTAATTATAATATTTCTCATCTATATATATAGTTAGAGAAAGATCAATATTCTCTACAAATCTAAGGCCCTTGATCCTACAATTAACTGTATACTGATGCACAGAGCCTGACTGACTTCACTGAATTCCAATATCAGAACTTAAGCTTTCAGTTCTTTAAAAAAATGTTAATGGTACTCAGTACACTGTAGGATTTCAAGCACATTTTGCTCAAAAGAAAGGCTATTTCAAACAAATGTTTGCACTGAGATAGATATTGATTTATCTTTTCTCTCACACAAATAGGACGATCTAAATTTAAACAATGCTATAGAATAACATCAAAGACAAAACTAAATGCCACCCAAGTGACTAACTCACATACTGTTGTAGCAGTTAACCTACTTAACTTCTGTTTCAATTTTCCCATTTGTAAAATGGAACAATTATAGATAATTACATAAATACAATCTTATAGCATACTAGTAAGGACAGTATTTGGCACAATATGACTATTGCAAATATGTTACAATTTCTGATGTATTCTAGATCAGTGAACTTTCGTTGTAGGTAGAACATAGAAATAGGAAAGTACTATTTTATATAACTTTAATATATTTAAAATATTGTTTGATAAGGATACGGAGGACTAAATTCTTTCTATTATGGGAGAATTTGCATAACACTCCTCCCCTATCCTAATGCATATATGGACACATATGTATGTTTTAAAGTTGCCCTAAATATGTGTCTATTTTCTGACAGACACAGACATGTACGTATTCCCCCTCACACATTCTATAACTGCTAAGATTATGATTATTTGTTTGGGAAACTGAACCAGATGCTATATAAGCATATCCACATTATGCTGGAGGCTCACCAGCTCCCAACAAGTATGTCTTTGCTCTATGGGCAATCACATCACTAAAGCTGTTGTGCATGATAGCTGCGTCTAAATTAGGGAAAACCATCACTCAAGGATATTTAATTTCACCCAGATACCTCAATATTGAGTCAAAAGACTTTACTTAGACCAAAGTATTTCATCCTCATGAGCAGTCTTCAGGAGATTAAACTGCATGCCACCCAGGAGCAACTGGTGCCTTATGCAATGGGAGGGAATTGATTAGGTGAAATATGCTCCAATGATCCCAGCATGCGAATCATGTCCCCATGCTACAGAAGGCAGCAAATACCCCAACCACCCACCCACAAGTTCCCTGCCAATCTGATTTGGGGAGAAATTATTTCCAAATCCCAAATCTGGCAACCAATATGACCTTTAGCACATGAGCAGGACACACCAACCAAGCATCTGAAAAGTGGATTCACTGTACCATTTTAGAACACTGATCCATACTGTCTGGTGTCCCATCTTCAGCTGTGAACAATCTCTGATGCTTCAGAGGAAGGCAAACTCCTGTCCCCCACCATCAAAGAATACATCTAGCCAATTGTTGGAAAGTTTCCGACTAGCTCCAATTGTGACCATTTAACAATGCGATTCTGATTACTCTGATTAATCTGTCTTCCTCATTTACTACATTAGTAACTAATTCCACAAAATTGTTAAATGAATGATGTAGATATAAAACCTTACATGATAAACACAGAACAAGCCAAGTTCAATTTCTGAATTTCTAAAGCTATGTGCTAGTATCCACATATGATTAAAAATGCAATTTGTTGAAATGATCTTCCTTTTTTCCCCTCAATAGAACTCAATCCAAAGAGAGACATTTTAATCAAGTAGATGTCTGAATTCCAAAGACTTCTTCAAAGACCTGTTTAGTTCAGTTTTATTTGACCACTAATCACTGAATTTGTGAGGCGGTGTCAAATGTAATGTAACCTCAACACAAAAGAGTAAGTACTGGTATAAGTTTAGACATAAATGGCTGTGATTCATGTGAAGAATAAGGTTGAAGGGTCAAAATTTTCATTTTAGACAGCATATGGAGTCAGCATGGACCAAGAAATAGGTCAGTGAACTTGGTGTAAGAATAGTGGCCCTATTCCTGGCTCTGCCACTAACCTGTTGTATGACCTTCACCTGTCTGTGCTTCAGTTTTCCCATCTGTCAAATGGGGTTAATGATCATCAAAATCACAGAAATGTAGGACTGGAAGGGACCTTGAGTAGTCATTAAGTCCAGTCCCCTAAGCTGAGGCAGGACTAAGTAAACCTAAACTATCCCTGACAGGTGTTTGTCCAAGCTGTTCTTAAAAACCTCCAGTGACAGGGATTCCTCAACCTCCCATGAAAGCCTATTTCAGAGCTTAGCAACCCCTGTAGTTAGAAAGTTTCTCCAAATATCTAATCTGAATCTTCTTTGCTGAAGACTGAACCCATTGCTGTCTTGTCCTCCCTTCAGTGTACATAGAGAACAATTGATCCCTGTCCTCTTTATAACAGTCCTTAACATATTTGAAGACTGTTATCAAGTCCCCCGCTCAGTTCTCCTTTACTTACCTTCCTTTGTAAATTTCTTTGAGGACTATGGATGAAAAGAGCTAAGTATTATTATTATATTAGAAAGATGCTTTGTAGAATTCCTAAATTTCTAGACATTTTGAAAAGTTATAGCAATTAGATATTTCTCCCCCAAAAGTTTAAAACAGTATTTCATGTAATTATATGAAAAATATCTCTCTCAGTGGAATTACCTTACAGATGAGTTTAGTTCTGTGACTCAGTCAGATACTGTATTCCTTTCCAAAGCAAAGTAGCCATAATAATTAACAGACTAACAGCTTATCCACTTTCAGTTTTGTGGTAACTCAAAATGCCTTCCTTTATAGTCATTTCAGACTGGTGCTTGGTCTACACTACAGACTTATGTCAGTATAACTACACCCCTGAGCGACACAGTTATACCAACTGAACTTCTGGAGCAGGCAGTGCTATGTTGACAGAGCTACGACCTCTTGGGGAGGTGGATTACCTATGCCAGCGGGAGCAGCTCTCCCATCAGTTTAGATAGCATCTTCACTAAGAGCTACAACAATGTAGCTGCACTACTGCTGTGCTGTATGTATAGATAAGCCCTGATTAATTTACATAGCCATATCACACCTAATACACTAGATCTGCTTAAAATATACAAGCTAGCAAAAAGGCAATCACTGCATCCCTATCTTTGAGTTTTGCTGGTTGCTTAGGCAACCCAGCTACAATGTTATGAAACTGATTATAAAAAATGAAAAAATAATACCACTGAATGGAAGTCCATTCAAAATCAGAAATATTAATCTTATTGCTGATTACATTTACCACAAAACTTTTTAGAAGATCAGACTAACTGTCCATTAAATATTTGTTAAGCATTTTTAAACCAATAAAGCTGAAAAAGAACTAATACTAACCATTTATATAGATTAGGGAGCTTTGAAGGGGTTCACTCACTGCAGGTGCCCCCGTGTGGCTGGACATGGATGTAGAAGGCTCTCCTCTTTCCAGGTACCCCTTACAGACAGCGACTCTGTCTTTGCAACGATCTGACCCTCTTGTGACTCAGCCCTTCGGCCAGGTAATGCATTTATGTCCACCCGTTTTGGGGTATATATGGAGTCCAGCAAAGGGTAGTCCTATCTATCAGGTGAAGAACTCCAGACCTCTCCTGGGTCAGGAACTCAGGGTCTTGATCCTTCTGACTTCAGGGTCTTCTCTTCCCCCATATCAGGGATAGGCTTTTTGCCTTCTTCATCCCCTAGGGGTTGATAGGCCCACCCTCTCCATCGGGTTCCCATCCAGAGCCCGGTGGCAGGCAGCTAAGTCCTGCATCAAAAAAAGACTACACTGCTGCTTCCCTGGATCACTTTCTACCAATCCCCTCTTTCCCAAGAGATAAAATAGACAATAAGCAACTGAAATGAAAGGTAAAGTCTCAGATCTTCTGAGTATTGCAAGTATCTTCTGTGTGGGTCTGGCAAACTACCCATAGCTAAAGACCTCAATCATCTGGACTCCCTGCAGTGCTCCTTCCCAGGAATTCAGAGTGTAATTCAGTAGCTCGCCTTCACCATCTGCACTTTGGTCTGTTCTCCTTTTGAGCTCCTCCTCCAAGCCATGTATGCTTTGAAGTTTTGGCTAGGTAGAGCCACCTAGACTAGAGCAGCTGCTTAATCCCTTCCTTAACCATGTGGGGTTTGTATACCTTGTCACAGGAGCAATACTCCTGTTGATTTCAAGTAAAGATCTGATTCTTTGCTCTTTTTTTACATTAGGATCACTAACCCACCACTGCCACAGATGGCTACTGAAAACAAAACAAATAACATGGTATAGACTGCAACTGTCTCAGTTCAGGCACTGCTCAGCTGAAAATATGAATGCACACAATTATCCATGTAAATAATTGAGAGGCTGTTGATCTATATTCCTCTCTAGAAATTAAGATCCAAAATTAAAACTATTTACCAATTATGAAAAAACACAACTTTCTCGGTATTAGTGACTAATACTAACCAATGTAGCTACATATTAACAAAACTGGCAATAAACTTATTGTGTGGGTTTTCTTTTTAAGAGATGAAAATCAGTCAGCTCCTTTCAGAAGCAGCTCCCAACTCTCTTAATTATAGTAGGAGAAAGCTTTAAAAAAAGTTAAGATCTTCTTCATTGTCTCCATGTTCCAACACCAGCACACAATGCTAATATTTTAGAAAGAAAATAAAACTTAATATAGAAAACTTAATATAGAAAAAGATTCCTTTCACTGACATGCTAGCCTCACAGCTGGGCTTGATTCTGCCACTCTGATGCTCGATGACGGGTGCCTTAATCTGTGAGTTGTTCCATGGATTTAAATGGGACCACTCATGGAGAAAGGTAGTTGCATCTGGAGCTAAGCACGACATAATTGTTGACTAGAAATGTCTGAAACTCAAGCAATGAAGAACCACTTAGCAAGAAATGCTCTTGCTACCTAGCTGTTTTGTGTGGTTAATCAAGAGGAAAGAGTGTTCAGAGTAGTTTGTGGTAGGGAAGATGGTACAGGGAGAAAGCCTGGAGGAGACTGACTAGAAATAAAATAAGTTTATGTTAACAACAAAACAACTTCTGCTTCCCATCTATGTGTAGGTAAACAAAAAGTATAAATTCTCATGAGTGAGTTGTACCTGTTTGACTTCTGAGATGCTAGACTCAAGCTACAAGCTTCTACAAGATGGTTTCCTGGTTTTTATATTTAATGTGTTTCAAAAAATTAAAAAATAGTGACCTATATGCAATATCAGTAAGAATTCAAGGTAGGCCTAGGTCAGCCATGTTCACTGCCTGGGACAACGTGACTTGTCCTGTTCAAAAAATGTTTAGCAAATATAATTCCTAATCTGAATAATACTGCATATATGGCTTATTGAATTAAGTTTAAGTATCTTTGCAGTCCATTGTATTAAATTCAAAGGTGATGTATTATTGTGAGCCCTGGGAAGTGTTATGAACTTGAAAGCACTATATTGAACAATAGGCTGGAGAAGAATAGACTTTTTCAAGTGGTTTGCCTGGAGAATCTGTAGGGGGAGGTTAATGCAGATTCCCACCTATGCCCTGAGGAAAGAACCATTATCTTCTGATTACCTGTTCCCAGAATCTGAAGATCAAAGGCCCGAGATATATAAAGGAAAGACTAACCTATGCATGCATGTACTTGTTCCGAGCTGAAGCTGTTTTGAATGTGTAACCACAGAAAAACTCCTTTGTGGGGTTTGAAGGACTGACTCCTACCAGAGCCCTGCTGGAGATTGGGGGTGATCTCTGGTAACCTTATTATGCATGCAGATTATTTTATTGTTTTTAATATGTTTTCTCTGTAATGCTTTCACGTAAAGAATAAAAGTGCTTGCTTAGCAAGAGCTGTGTGGTAATTTATATCTGTGGGCAATTATGCTGTTTATAGGCTCTGAAGAGAAAGCTGCACAGAGGCTGGTCTGTTTAGGAAATCTGGCTTGCTGGAAATAACAGTGTGGGGTAGGAACTGTTCAGCCTGGAAAAAACCTGGTCAAAAGGGAGAGATACGCAGGATTCAGCCCAAGAGAGGTGACAGCTGAGGACCTGGAGCCCTAGAGCAGCTACTCTTGGTGGACCACAAGCGGGAAAACAGAAATGAAGTTGCCCTGAGCTGTCACAAACAGTATCAGACAAAAGAGGGGCACTAATACTTTGGTCAAGGGCATAGCCAGAGGAAATAAGATGCTGAATCTTATCTTTTCTTAGATCTGCAACTTTTGAAATTGTCAGTAGTCATCAGAAGATGACACAGATGTAGATATGATTCTATCTCAAAAGAAGTGGAAGACTGCACTTTCTGGATTTGTAGGCAAAGATAGCTGAAGGCTCGTTAACACAACCTACTGCTTCATCCCCATTTAATTTCAACAAGTTTTCAAGGACACTTGTAAAAGGTGGAGAAAAGAAGCCATATTACATAACCTAAGGTGGTGGTGATTGTTTAGACTTCTCAACAGAGTTCAATGATGATCTAAAGTAGCAAGCTTCTTCACAGGCCTATTATGATCACCTGACTACCAAAAAAATTGAAGGAGGTTCCTGCCAACATGACTGCCTCACCCAAGGGTTAAAAGTGGGTGGTGCAAGGAAAAAAATTCTGCATAGAAATGCCCTGTAAAGCCTGAGAGGCCTAGGGAAGAAAATCCTAGAGGAGCCAGAGAAGAGACATGAATCTCTCCCTCTCTTCACCACACAACCAACTCCCAAAACCTGATGCTATCTTATCCTGGAAGACATCAAGCAAATCTCAAAACATATCCTTGATGGTACCAAGGCCAAGTGGGTGGCATCTGGAAGCAAGATTTAAAAATAAAAAAACTCAGATACATCCTTTGGATTCAAAGGAAAACCTTCACCACATCTCTCCACTAAAGAGTGGATACCATGGGGAAGAGGGATGTGTAAAGCATTGAGGAAACCTGTCCTATGTCTTCTAGAGGCAGAGTCCAATAATTTTCTAGGGATTATTGGAGCAGGGATTGATATTATATCCCCCACTCCCTGTCCCACAAGTGTTTTAACCACCAGGCCAGAGAATCATTCTCACTTCCTCTGTCTGGCCCAGTGACTAGTCAAGTATTTTATACAAAATGGAACAACTTCAACAGGAGAGAATGAAAGAGACCCACCGTAGTATACTCTATAGCCTGGGGTTAGGATCTGAGAAGCCTGGGCTCAAGATGCTGCTCTGGAGTGGGGATCTGAACCTGGGTCTCCCACATTCCAGGTGAGTGCCCTAATAATTAGACTAAAGTTATAAGGTGAGAAGGGCATCATCACCACCTCCTGGTTTTGTGAATCTAGTTCTTCATTCCATTAGCTATAGTTAAAAATGCCCTCAAACAAAATGTTTCATTGGACTCAAAACAAAATTTTTCTGATTTTTTCAGTTTGTCAGAAATTCAAAATAATTTTAGTTTTGGTTCAGGTTGAACCAAAATTTTTTAGATTTTTTTCAAATCTGCCAGTAAACTAAAAGATCAGTTACTCACACAGCTCCTACTTCCAATCCATCAATGTGCACACAGGATCTTTGGTAGTGTTTCTATAATGACACTAAGCCCTTTGGTGTGGAGACCCTTCCAAGGTCCACTCCCTTTTATCCTTGTATTTGAGGGCAGATAGGAGTGAAATCAAAATTTCTATAAATCCCAGGCCTAACTGAGACCCCACATCCAAGGGAAACTTGACAATGCCAAGAACCTGTCCAGCCAAAAGCTTCCCCAATTCCAAAAAACTCTGGTGACAAAAAAACTGTATTAGTTGCTCCAGCCTGGAACCAGGCACCATACATGCCCTAGCACCAGCAGACTCAGGAGACAGAGCCAGCTTCCTCAGGGGAGTCATAGAATGAACAGAGTGGCCTGCTGTCTTGGAGTAACTAGTTTTAAAACTGATTAAAGCCTACTTCAACCTGGCCTGGAAATGGGGCCTTGACCAGAGGGTTTGGCTCATAGAATTTCTGATATTGGGAAGGTCTGGAAGCAAGCATGCATGTCATTTTGGGTCAGAGATGCAAAGACCCAGTATGCCAAACATTGATCTGAGGTGTGGCGTTCCTTGAGATACATCCCTGAGGCTTTTACTTCTGGAATACGAAAGAGCATGAAATATTACGTTTACATTTTCTCTAAATCTTTATAATCTGGATTAGACATAATGTCCCAGAACTGAACTGAAGGTAGCTCAGGAATCTAAATTGCACAATAGCACAGAAACTACTTAAAATTAGCTATCTAAAATGTCTAATCAACACCTCTTTTGAGTTAGAAATATTTTAGGTAAAACACAATAAAACAGCTCTCTGCACATGAAGCAGAGGTCCCTACACTCACTACTAGGCATGAAAGAGAAAGAAATGAGGCAACTGTGGACCTGCTGGACTTTTATAACCTTAGATCTGAATGTTTGGTGCCCTGAAAGAGTGCTTGTGCAGCCCCGAAAACCACTATTTTCTGGAAGGCTCAATGAATACCACTGAGAGCACCTCAAAGAACAATGCATTTCTCTCCCATTTAAAATGCCAGCAATTATGTCAGGTTAATGCCTTAGCAAGCAGCATATAATTCAGGTTCTTACTGCAAGCATACTTCATGAGAGAGGAAATAAATTAAGAAACATTCTTTTTAAATGACCAACTAGTTCACAAGAATGAAACTAGAGAGAAGAAAATGTAACCTGATTTTTTAAAATGAGGATTTGTGTAGCAACAGAAGGAATAAAAAACGCCAATTCACCCTTGTTACTGCTTATTTTGCACTTAAATTCCTTTGAAAAATAATATTGCATCAGTGGGAATAAGTATTTGGAATGCTTTTTTCACAGAAGTTCAGATATAGGAATTCTTGAGCTAGGTTTCCTGTTTGGTATCCTAAGTACTCAGAAAATAGGACCTCATAAAAACACTAGAATCTGAATACCAATAATTGTACCAAACCAAACAGCAGAACACACAAAGGAAGCACTATCTCCTTTTGTTGATACTCTTGTGATGATCTCTCATAGATGCTCACATACAACATTTCACAAAGTTGCCCCAGGAGCATGTAAATACAGAATAATACTAATAGAATTCAGAATAGTAATAATATTTTATATTTCTTGTCTTTTATAATAGATTTCAGAATACCTAATTGTAGGAAGGTGCTGTGGCCTTCCTCAGAGCCTGGGCCCGAGGAAGGGCTGCAATGCCCCTGCTGGGCAGATCAGGACACTGCAGGCCACAGACCTTAGAAGCAGAGGGGTGAGCCAGGACAGGAAGGGGAAGTATAAAAGGCTGGCCTAGCATCTCAGTCAGGGGAAAGCTGCTGACAAGAAGGATGTGCCTTTCCTGAGGCTGTGGTCTGGGCCTGACTCAGGCCCTGCAGAGCAAGCCCTCCAGTGACTGGAGCCTCCAGAGCTGCCAGGCCCTAGGGACAGGGAAGGGCTACCAGAGGCTGCTGACTGGGAGTGACCCCCGAGGCCAGCCCTGACCTAGAGGAGCTGCCCGTTGCGGGGACCCACCAGAGCTGCCTGAATCCAGTGTGCTGAAGGACCCATTGGGATCCTGTGACTTGGAGGAGCTTCCATCCGCTGATGGCCCTGAGAAGTTCCTGGACCTGACACTGGCTGACTCCCACTCGTCATCTACCCCTGTGACTTGGAGGAAGACCCCTGGCTCCAGGTACCTGAGTTCAGGGTGGGAGGAAGTAGCCGAGGGGCAGCTGACTATAGTTTGGCTGAGTTTGTGGTTGCACCAGTGTCAGCATATTGTGGCTGGAGCCCTGCTGACCCAGTGGCAGAACCCCTTTGCCACTGATAGGGCCCTGGGCTGGGATGCAGTGGAGTTGGGTGGGCCTACATCCCCCTCCCTGCTTCCCTAGCCACCCTGGGAGTGCTTGTCTCCTCTGAACCTACTGCCACAGAGGATACTGAGCATTGGGACTAGAGACTCCTTGCTGGCCTTGTGTGCTTGAGGGCCAGGGACTACAGGCTACTTGGCTGCCCCGCCCTGCTTGAGGGCCAGGGGCTACAGACTACTTGCCAGCTCTGCCCCACCTGGGGGCTGGGGACTAAAGACTCGTGTGAACCCGCTAACTCTTTCTTTGGAACAAGGCACTGTGGCCTTCCTTGGAGCCTGATCTTTGGTGCACTACATAATAGATGATTAAGAAAGAAAGTTGCCGTGAGGACATTTACTGCTGAGGGGAGACACAAATGAATAAGATGGTATCTGAGATGTTTAGAGCCAAGAGCTGAGTGTACTTTAGTAAAGCTAATGGAAGGTAGTTGCATGCTAGAATATCACAGGATATTCCTTTTAGAGAGGGAGATACACCATATAAGTGCTGGAACCAGTCATTATAGCCCAGCAACCCCACATCAGAAGAAGCCACTGCACTGCTTGTTCTGACAATCTAAAACTATTAGGTACTGGAGAGTAAGCAAAAGGAAGGATGGATAGTCAGGATACCTGTAAGCCCTGTTTACATAGATAATTTAAGTGAAGATAAAGTCCTAACCCCAAATCCTTTGTCACATGCTAAAATACGTAAGAATGGCCATACTGAGTCAGAACAATGGTCTATCTAGTCCTGTATTCTGTCTTTCAACAGTGGCCAGTGCCAGATGTGAACAGAACAGGACAATATATTGAGTGATCCATCCCGTCACCTGGGATATTGTCCCAGCTTCTGACAGTCAACGGTTAAGGGACACCAAGAGCATGGGGTTGAGTCTCTGACCATGTTGGCTAAGAGCCATTGATGGATCTATCCTCCATGGACTTATCTAATTCTTTTTTTTGAAAGCAGTTATACTTTTGGCCTTCACAACACCCCTGGCAACAAGTTACACAGATTGACTGCGCATTGTGTGAAGTAGTACTTCCTTATGTTTTAAACCTCCTGCCTATGAATTTCATTGGGTGACCCTTGGTTCTTGTGTTATGTGAAGGAGTAAATAACAGTTCCTTATTTACTTTATCCACACCGTTCATGATTTTATAGACCTCTATCATATCCCTCCTTAATTCTCTCTTTTCTAAGATGAACAGTCTGTCTTTTTAATTTCTCTTCATATGGAAGCTGTTGCACACCTCTTATCATTTTTGTTGCCTTTCTTTGTACTTTTTCCAATTCTAATATATCTGGTGTGTGTGTGTATATTGTGATTCTAACCTTTGTGTATAATTTCCACCAATAAGATGACATTAGCATCTCTAAAAAAAGTGCTTCTTAGATTGGCTGCATGTCACAGCTATATTTGCTACTTGACATGGTCTCTGAACCTATACATTTACAGGAAGAGTGGGAGACTTCTTGACCTTCTGATATGCCATTAGAGAGGAGAATAACATTGTTGCAGATATTTGGATATATGCCTCTATTCTTGTCAATCAAGGTTTTCACGTATATGATCAAGGAGAATGATCTTGTTTCAGATTTTAAAGGAAAGACAAGAATAAATATTTTCCTTTCCTTTTCCAATTTTTATGTACATTGGCATTAAGGGTCTCAGTTTTTGCTTCTTTATAAATATTAGTTCATTTTCTTCCTCTATTTATCCTTTAACTTCTCAGTTTTCTCCACTATTTTGCTCCCAAATAACAAAATACCTTTCTCCTAACAGCATTCTCACTTTTCCAATGCCAATAAAAGAAGGAAATGTGCTATATATCTGCAAACAGATACATACTGAGTACTATTGCCTCCCAGGAGATCTGGGACTATACTAAAACATAATTGCCAGTCATATAGCAACTTTCATCCAAAGATCACAAAGCACTCAAACCTTGCAAAATTGTCACAGTGCACAGGGATCATGTCATCTACCAGCAACATGCAGCCACCTCTTCAGATGATGGCAGCTTTCTTCATGGTGCGTAACAACATCACACAATAGTCCAGGGCAGATACAATCTAAATCTATACTTTCACTTACTCCATCATTAAACCCACAAACTGCTCTTATAACTCACCACTCTAATGACAATTCACATGGCAAGAGACTCCCCAGTGCCTTGCTAATGAGACAATCTACACAATTTTGCAATAAAAGCTGCAGACTAGTTCCTCGATGTACACATACTCCCCTTTCCTTTACTCGCACACAGGATGGGCATAACCCCTCATCTCCTCACATCACAACCACAGCTCTGTGATGCTATAATAAGCCATCTCTGAGACTGATAAGTGCTCTGTCTGATTACCTGAGGGCACCACATCACTGAATCAGATCTCAGACAATCCAGGCCAGGGACATAGGCTCCCAATGAGAGCAGCCACTAGGTCATATGGTGCTAGCTCTTCTCATTTCCAACTGCTTCTACAAGAGTTCTGGCTCTTCACTGTATTGCTTGATTATTTGCTCCATTACCTTTACAAGATAATCATTAATGGCTCATATCTCCTCAGTCTGCTCCTTGAGTATTCACTGTAAAAAGAGCCTGAGGCTCTGAATTAGCAGCCAGAAACAAAGGGGAGACTCTACCCTAGCTGCCTCCACTAGATGCTCCTCCAACAACTATGAGGAGGAGGGGAAATGGGAATTGTTCTGAGGTGGCACTGGAGTTGCCAATCACTGGGGTCTTTTTTATTTAAGAATGACCATTCCATAGTTTTCCCCTTTCATACCCAAAATATGGGACACAGAAGAATATCTGTATAGTATTATTTTTCATAAAACATTAATTAACTATGCAAAAGATGTGAGGAAATGGGGCACATTAATGCAGGGGCACACACAAATGTCTGTTTAACTTCAGAACAACTTTTCCATTTTTCTTACAGAAGAGTTTGTCAAGATTTCAATTTCAAAAAATAATTTAACAGTTTTCAACATAATTAGCTTGATTTTGAGACAGAAGTGACATCTGTTATATGAATTAATTGTCAATACTGCATACTACACAGCAAAGTAAAGCTCTAAATTTCAGTATTTTAATCAAGTAAGCATTTCTTATGTTGCATTGACTTGCACAGCACAATGCATGTATCAAACTTGAGATAAAAAATTGTACAAAACTTAAAAGAATACTGCACCAGTTATAATACAATATAGCTAAACAGAGTATTTAATAAATTAATATTCAAATGACAAGGAATTTGAAGACAGGGAGAACACTTGAAGGGCAACAGAAAATATTAGCTGTTAGATCATATTCTTAAATGGTATTTTCATGATTACTGGTAATCAAATGTTGACTTGATGCTACAAACCATGTAATAATGCGTTTGATTAAAAATATTTTTGGTACCAAAACCTACATGTAGAGATTGCAACAGATTCTATTTAAGAAATCTGTCCATAACTGAACAGAGCTGATGTCCATGTCACAGATTTTTTATTTATATTTCCCAGAATAAAATAATATCTCATGATGTAAGTTACAACATAGGAAAAGCAGGAGATATTAAAGGCCAATTTTTTTAAAGAGGGAGGAAGGTAAATTGTCATCTGCAATTTTTGTGCACATTTACTCTTCTTTCTAATAAGTGGTAACGATTAGAATACATCGCAGTTTTCACTTTAAAAATGCAAAAGAATCTTCATGAACACAATGACATTTTGAGTACCAATTTAAATTCCTTGGAGTGAAATTTTACCATCTGGGAGATTCTCACATTTAACTTGGTTTTCAGAAACTCTGCACACTATAGGGAAAGCACAATTTTTTCCAAATCCTTCTCTATCACAAATATGCATTCTCAATATGTTGATCTAGTTATGAGAAGTATTTCCAGAACCACACGTGGAACTACACTTAAGTGTGTTTTGTTTATTCAAGGATTCAGCTACAATATACAACCATAGTAATTATCTTTTCTAAAAGCACATTCATATTGTCATCCCCAGTTATAAAGATAATCCAAAGACTATATTAATTGTATATTTCTGCTGATAGACCAAAGAACAAAAAATGATTATCAAAAAGATAATTCCATAACAAACTATCCTGGACACTTTCATTTCATTGACATGAATGCCACATGCCACAAAATGTAAATGCCTCTCACGTTTTGAATGAGCAGCTTCTGTTCTATTATTCTCTCTCACACATGGGGTTCTAAATCATTTAGCAGAACCCTGTATCCATTTTGCTGATCCTAGAAATCTGGAGTCTCAAAAAGAGGATGTAAAACTAATTTCCATGTGTCTTAGAGCATAACTGAGAATAAGCAAGCTATCTTTTGACATGAAATGATAGAGTTCATGATTCTAAAGAATGGTAGGAGGGAAAGTAGCAGAATAAAGATAATTGATTTCAAGAAGTCAGACTTTAGCAACTCAGGGAGTTGGTAGGTAAGATCCCATGAGAAGAAAGTCTAAGAGGAAAAACAGTTTGAGAAAGTTAGTAGTTTTCAAAGAGACATTATTAAGGGCACAAGAGCAAACTATTCCACTGCATAAGAAAGATAGGAAGTATAGCAAGAGACCACCCTGGCTTAACCAGGAGATCTTCAATTATCTGAAACTCAAAAAAGAGTCCTACAAAAAAGTGGAAACTAGGTCAAATTACAAAGGATGAATATAAACAAACAACCCAGCATGTAGGGACAAAATTGGAAAGACCAATGCACAAAATGAGATTAAACTAGTGAGAGATATAAAGGATAACAATAAAACATTCTACAAATACATTAGAAGCAAGAGGAAGACCCAGGACAGAATAGTCCTATTATTCAATGCTGCGGGGGGGACAATAACAGAAAATGTGGAAATGGCAGAAGTGCTAAATTACATTTTTGTTTCAGTTTTCATCGGAAAAGTTAGTAGTGATTGGATGTCTAACATAATGAATGTCAGTGAAAATGAGGTAGGATCTAAGGCTAAAGAAAGTGAAAGAATAAGTTAAAAATGAGTTAGACAAACTAGGTGTCTTCAAATCAGCAGGGCCTGAGGAAATACTTCCTAGAATACTCAAGGAGCAGACTGAGGAGATATCTGAGCCATTAATGATTATCTTGGAAAGATAATGGAGCAAATAATCAAGCAATCAATTTGCAAACACCTAGAAGATAATAAGGTGATAAGTAACAGTTAACATGGATTTGCCAAGAACAAATAGTGTCAAAGTAACCTAATAGTTTTCTTTGACAGGGTAACAAGTCTTGTAGATGGGGGGAAGTGATAGATGTGATATATTTTGACTTTAGTAAGGCTTTTGATATTGTCTCACATGATCTTCTCATAAACAAACTAGATGAAGCCTAGATGGAGCTACTATATACCCTGTGGGTGTATAACTAGTTGGAAAGCTGTTAACCAGAAAGTTCTCAACCGTGGTTCACAGTCAAACGGGAAGGGCATATTGAATGGAGACCCACAGGGATCAGCCCTCGGTCCGGTTCTGTTCAATATCTTAGATATTAGATATATCTTAGATATTAGATATGTATATATATATTATTATATATTAGATATATCTTAGATATCTGTATATATTAGATATAAAGCACACAGAGTACACTTATAAAGTTTGCAGATGATAAACTGGGAAGGATTGCAAGTGCTTTGGAGGATAGGATTAAAATTCAAAATGTTCTGGACAAATTGGAGAAGTGGTCTGAAATAAATAGGATGAAATTAAAAAAGGACAAATGCAAAGTATTCCACTTAGAAAGGAACAATCAATAGCACAAATACAAAATGGGAAATGACGGTCTAGGAAGGAGTACTATGGAAAGAGATCTGGGGATTATAGTGGATGACAAGCTAAATGAGTCATAGCTTAACACTGTTGCAAAATAAGAAAACATCATTCTGGTATATATTAGCAGGAGTATTGTATGCAAGACATGAGAAGTAATTCTTCCACTCTACCCTGCGCTGATAAGGCCTCAAGTGGAGTATGGTGTCCAGTTCTGGGCACCACATTCCATGAAAAAATATGGACAAATTGGAGAAAGTCCAGAGCAAAAATGATTATAGGTCTAGAAAACATGACCTCTGAGGAAAGATTGAAAAAATTAGGTTTGTTTAGTATGGAGAAGAAGGGGAACATAACAGTTTTCAAATACATAAAAAGTTGTTACAAGGAGGAGGGTGAAAAATTGTTCTCCTTAACTTTATGGAGGTTTAGGTTGGACATTAGGAAAAACTTTCTGTAAGGGTAGTTAAGCACTAGAACAAATTGCCTAGGGGGGCTGTGGAATCTCCATCATTGGAGGTTTTCAAGAACAGGTTAGACAAACACCTATCAGGAATGGTCTAGTTATTACGTAGTCCTGACTTGAGTACAAGGGACTGGATTAGATGACCTCTCGAGGTCCTTTCCAATCCAACACGTCCACACTTATATGATTCTATACCTGGCTGAATTCATCCAGGGATTATGGTGGCAAAAAACCCAGTGAAAGATCAAGACAAAGAGCAACCTCTCTTTAACTGAGACCAGGGGTGGCTAGTGAAAGATAAACATTGACCATCACTGATTTGTAGTCAAGATGGCTGAGAGATGCATTGATTTCAGAGCACCAATTTAAGCAGGTGGTGGGGCTTTTTCAGAATCCCTGACAAAATTAAAACTGTCTACTAGTCCCCAGGCAGAAACCCTCCCAAGGACTGTGATAACAAGTCCTGGCCTCCCTTTAGATGAAACCTCCTAGTGGGTCTTGCTAGCACAGTGGGATCTAATTTACCCCTCCTTCCCACAGCAATAGAGATGTTGGGCTGGTATTTCATAGTGCAGATCTGAGGAAAATTAGTACATTTCCTTTCAAATAGCTTGTCATTTTATTCTTGCCAAAAGCTGCTAAAAATTTTTATCGACTCAAAGGCCTTCAGGGATTGTTCTAAATCTACACAGGACCAGACTGAGTGCTGCCTTTGCTCAGCTATGCAGGGATAGAAGCATGAGCAGCTGTTCAAGAACAGAACACAATGGTAATTTTTGTGCTCCTTGTACTCTTGGTAGTGCAGAGATTGACTGCTCCTGTTCTTTCCCCCTGCCGCTACTGAGAAGAAGGTAGTCAAAAGGGGTTGGGGACAGGAGTCCGTGGCTACATGTTTTTCCAGCACCAGCCTGCACACTGGGGCTGGCATGCCAAAGGAAACCTTCTGTACCAGCCCTCTGCTCCCATAAACATGAAACAGCATTGGAGCAGACTGCACCTGCCTGAGACACAATGTCCTTGATGTTCCTCTTTGGGCAGGACTTGTGACTACACGCCGCAATTTAGCACATAATGTTCTGAATGTTAAAGCTGGCACTAAAGCTTTTACATTACTGTTTTTATGAATATATTTTTTTTCCTTAGCAATTATTGACTCCACATCTGACGAAGCTGCTGAAAATGAGTTATTCTATCTAAGGTCAGAAATAATTTTTGCTTCCGGCATGTACTTCAAAGCAATTTTTAGAATATGAAACCAAAACGATATCCTGTGCTAAAATGCCCCATTTTGATCTTCAGCCTCAGAAACATGGAAGGCATACAGATTTAAACACTTTTTTAGAGCATGACAGAATCATGTGGATCATCAATTAATGTTCCAGTCCAACAAAACCCAATTTTAAGTAACTTTTCAAACATATATTCATGTAGCTATCTGGTTTAGAATTGTGCCCCCAGTATTTTTTGAATGCATACATTTGTATCTAGTATTTTTTTTTACTGAAAAAAAATTGACCTGATTAAGAAACTGCCATCCAAGTAATTTTATTGTGCGAGGTCTGATCCAATCCAAAGCCCACTACAACTCAGCGAATCTATTTCCATAGACTTCATTGGGCTCTGGATCAGCCCCTCAAGAATAAATATGTTTTGACTAGTACTCAGAATTTAATAGACTACACAGTTTGTATCAGAGATTCTATTACATTTACCAGGACTTAAAAATATAATCAATTGCACAAACATAGGCTCATATCTAAGGTATCTGGATAGTTGGGTCAATATAACCATATGGAGTCCTAGTGCCTTCAAGGAACAGCTTATTGTATAGCGTTGTATCTAGTCAAATAGTTTTGAGACATTTCATTAATAGTTTTCAGTTTACAAACCAGTCCATCAGTGCACACAGAGAAGCTTCTGAAATTCATTCAAGTACCATGGGGATCTTTTCTGATTCCACTGCCTTATAATACATAAAATTGAACATGAAAAATAAAAGAATGCAAACAATTTTTCAGAAACAGTAGAACCATATTCAGGAGGATACCTAAGAGAAGCATTGGATCCAGTAGAATATTCTGGTTGTGCTCCAGCTATAGTTCTCAAAACACCAAGATTAAAATGAAGGCTGAGATGGATGACAAAGAACCAAGATGAGAGACATGAAAAAATATTCATTGAGGAAACTTTGATGTGTAGGATTCATTCCTTTAGAATTATAATTCTTTGTATAATCTCTCATGATTCTTGAGGGCTGTCCAATTTGTATTGAACAGAGGTATGTTTGGGACTAAAATGAGTGACATTTGAGAGATATGGTTCCAACTGTCCATTCACTATTTTATTTTGTATATATTTTCCTAGGAGCTCAGTAATTATTTTTAATGACCATACTTAGTAATAATTACTTAATTTAGTATCTGACGAAGCATCTGACGAAGTGGGTTGCAGCCCACGAAAGCTTATGCCTGCAGAAACTAAATTTGTTAGTCTTTAAAGTGCTACAGGACTCTCGTCATTTTTTTAAAATTTAGTAATTAATTTTTAACGTTCAATATGTTTGGGGGTTAAAAGCCACACTCAACAAGATCTGTAATCTGAGTTAAAGTGAGCTACAGGCTGATCCTGCAAACGGTGAGGAATTGAGCCTCAATTGATGTAAATTGTCATAGGTACAATGAATTCACTAGCTGACTATCAGCCCTGAATGCAGTGCTTATTACTAGTAGTAGTGCCATTTGCTGCAATGGGACTATTTGTAATAATTTGTGCCCAGTGGTAAGTGCATGACTGATTCCTTTACACTGTTGCACCAGTGCAAGAAAGTGAATAGCTAGCTAGCTCTGACAAACAGCTATGGACCAAATTCCATCCTTGCAAGAAAGCATATGAGTCCCATAAAAGTCAAATCTAGTATTTTCCATGAAACGTTAAAATTAAAACAATAGAGAGTAAAATCTCAACACAATACTTAATTATACTCATAGACTTTAAGTCAGAAGAGACAATTATGATCATCTAGTCTGACCTCCTGCACAACGTAGGCCACAGAACCTCATCCACCCACTCCTGTAATGGACCCCTAACCTATGACTGAGTTAATGAAGTCTTCAAATAATGGTTTAAAGACTTCAAGATACAGAGAATCCACCAGCAAGTGACCCATGCCCCATGCTGCAGAGGACGGCGAAAAACTTCCAGGGTCTCTGCCAATCTGCCCTGAGTGAAAATTCTTTCCTGATCCCAAATATGGTGACTAAACCCTGATCATGTGGGCAAGATCCCTAGCCAGTCATGCGGAAAGAATTCTCTGTTGTAACCCAGAACCCACCCCATCTAATATTCCATCACAGGCCATTGGGCATGTTTACCGCTAGTAGTCCAAGATCAGTTAACTGCCAAATAAGGCTTTCCCATTGTACCATCCCCTCCATAAATTTATCAAGCTTAGTCTTGAAGCCAGCTAGGTTTTTTGCCTCCACTGCTCCCCTTGGAAAATACTGAAAATATCAAAAATGATTCAGCGTCTATCCAGCTCTGACTTATTTAAATCTCATCTGGTGAAGAAAGGAAATTATTTTACAATACTTTCATAGGCCATTACATTGAGTATTTTTGTAGGGGGAATTGGTACTAAGATAACCCATGATCATCCACAGAGTAAGAAGTGATAGTGTACCATAGTCCAATAGATGTGAAATTGCTAAATTTACAGAGATGCCCTCTAAAATCTGAAGAGCTAAAATGTGCAGTAATAAAGCATATCTGGTCAAGATTTCAGCAGTGCGCTAGGCAAAATTCTATTGTTCTAATACTAATATAGCACAGCTTTTGTGACAATGGTGTGCTTTCACTGCTGAAAAGGAAAATTATTTCCCCTAAACTACTGTTGCTATTGGTGATATTGAAATTTCTGTGATATATTGCAGAACACTGAAGAATTTTGATGACTGAAAGAAGATAGACTGTAACAATTCAGCATTTCCTGAGAAGAAAGATTGTCTTGTGGTTATGGCCCTGGATTGGGACTCGGGAGATCTCTAGTCCATTAAGTGACTTACCCATGATTGAAGAGAAATAATCTCTCTGGCCCAGATCCTCTAAAATATTTAGGATCCAAACTTCCAATGAAATCAATGGAAGTTAGTGGCCTAAATACCTTTGAGGATCTGGGCCTCTTTCCCATGTGTAACATGAGGTTAATAATACCTCTTCTCTCCCATTCTGTTTGTCTGGACTGTCCCTCCCTACATGTATGGATAACAGTTATCAGCCTCAGGATGTCTGTAAATTTCACTGACTTGTAATGACACCCTAGAAGCCATTTTATCTTCAGGGATTGTTGTACAGCTCACTTTGGCCATGATCCTCTCATTACTGGGAAGGGGAGGGCTGGGCTCCTGGAGTCAGTCTAGCCCTAATAATTTGATGATTGATTTACTGTCTGAAACAAAGATTGTTTTGAATGCTCAACATTCACTTGTATCACTCCTTAAGGATGACACAAAACTATTTGCTAAACTAAAATGAAAAGAATGGATGGTATTTTTGCCCAGGTTGCTCTATGAAAATCAAGTGGATTTTTGCCACTTTTAGAAGTCTACCTGATAATTTACAGAGATTGAAGGGCTTTTCCAGATCTTCAGAAACCAGATAATTCAATGCTACCTTTCCTTTGAGGCTTGACATGTATTTCCCTTTTGTTGTCCCTTTTCTCTTGGCTGGCATAGGCCTGTGAGGAGTGTGTAAGCTGGCAACAGCTAACTGGCACCTTGTGAAGGGAGAGAAATAAAAGGCCAGCAAGCAGGTGGAGGGAACTCATGGATCTCCCTCATGCATTTGTCTACAGGCCACAATGGGTCATACCCAAGCACTGTTTAAGTCAGCTAATATCCAGTACATTTAAGATCTTTGCTCAGAAGTAATAGATAGCACTGATCACTTTATTTGGGGTCAAAGCAATATTCTGTCATGGAAAACTGGCATGGCTGGGCTGAGTTTGGTAGTCATCTGTGGAAATTTTCGATGGGAATAGCTCTTATAGATGTAGCTACCTTTATTAGCATGCCAGAGTATGCCGGTTCATATGTTGAATGGAGTAATTGTTTCTGATATGTTACTGAATGGGCATGAACTGGTTTGTTCATGTTTTGTCACAACTTTAAAAGCAGTGTCCCTCTTGCAGTGTGTGAAGGATGTTAGCCTAGCACAACAAAGCGAGGCTCAAAATGGGAATGACAGGCCTTAGTTGTGGGACAGATCTCAATATGAGGCACAGGTTTGAGAACTCGCACCCTTAACATGCCCATTTCTCTCTTCAAAAAAGGGGAGGAAATAGGGCTACCACCTCTCTTTCTGGCTGTGACACAGCTGGATGCTATTTACTGTTTTAACAATGTTTTACAGGAGTTCATTTTGAAAAAGAATTGCAGCCAGTAACCTCAAATCCAAACACCTGTGTTCAGTGTACTTATTTGTGTGGGTTGCATAAACCAGGAGTGGCATTTCACAATCGTGTATCATTTAGAATACAGTGTAGCTGACAAGAAGAATAAAAGAAAAGTATGCCCACTGGAAAAAGCTAAGCTTATTACTCACCATATAGTACAACAGAAATTAACTCACTGCCATAAATGTGGTTTTGCTGTGAAGGGTACTAGTGATTTGCCTATCAATTTTTTTAATAACCCTCCAGGTGAAGCAAAGTAGGCATCTATTCCCTTGTTCTTTTTAGACAAAAGTATTTAATATCCAGAAAGGCAAGTGACAAGCAAAATCCATTAGGAAGTCAGCCTTGGATGCTAATAGCCTTAGTAAAGTAATTACTAAGGATTAGGATAAGTTACGCTCTTCTCCCATATATGACAATATTTTTCTAGATGCAAATCAATTTATCAAAAGAAATAAACAGTTTATAGACCTGAAGACTAAATATCAAAAGAAACTGACATTTTACATTTAATTATTCTGAACATTAGCAGGTCTCAGAAAATGCACTGTATTACTGGTTTATCCAAAAACTGATCAGTCATCTATCCACTTTTGATTTGATAATGCTTATATTTAAAAAAATTAAGAAGTGCAACAGTAACAAGACAGGTCTTATATAATTTTAAATGAGCAAGTATGTGTGTGTGTGTGTGTGTGTGTGTGTTAGTTATTCAAGGAACCAGCAAGAATATCTCAAGTGGTTAAGATTGTTAAACCTTAAAACAGACTTTCCTATATTCAAATTAGTCATAACTCTCAAACTTACTGAATCCCAGTTTACACAGTTTAACTGAATTTAAGTTAAACCAGACTCTTAGGGTATGTCTTCACTTACAGTGGCAAATTCGGTGCCACCAGATCGATTCTCCGGGATCAATTGAGCAGAAGTGGAGACCCGCTCAATTGATCCAGAAGTCAACTCAATAAATCCACCCCCAGAAAAAGAGTAATGCTGCATCGATGGGAGGGTATTTCCTGTCAGTGCAGTGTAATGGGGACGCTGCACTAATTAGAATTTAAGAAGTCGACAGGAGATACGCAAGCTATTGTACGTCAACTGCCACCGAATTTCACAGTAAGTGTAGACCAGGCCTTAGTCAAATGATGATGATCATCAAAATGGGACAATGCATTAGCTTTTCATACAGATCTGGCTGATGGAATTTTCCAAAACAAATTTCTATTTAATCAAGGGGATTCCCAATCCTGTAGCTGTGTCGTATGGGTAGATGCCCATGCACCTACATAAAGCCACATTGTTTTCAATGGGGTTCCATGAGGGTGCCAGGCCCCCCCAGCAAAAGAGCTACCTTTAGGGAGCAATCATGTTCTCTACATGGCAAAATATCTGATCTATTTCAAGAAGATCACCTCCACTAGTAAGTAATGCAAATTGTTTTCTAATTAATGGGAAATGGATGGTATACCACTGCACATTCTGTCCATGATGATACAAAAACAATATCATGTTTATATTCTCTTCTATTGTTGTCAGTGTATAATCTGGGGAGCAAGGATGAAGAAATAATTTGGATCTTCCTACCAAGATGACAATAACCCTCTCAAAAGGTGTAGTCTTCAAAATTAAATCTTTGGGATACAGATAATATCTTCCTTTGTGTTTGTTCAGTGCCTAGGCATTATGGGGCCCCTAATGTTAGCTGGGGTCTTTGAGCACTAATGAAATACAAATTAATAACACTATCTGAATATTTCAATAGTACAGCAAGTCTCTTATTTTCACTGCTCTCATTTTTAGTAAGTCTCCAACCACTGAACAGTCACAAATCAACACTGAAAACTGCAAAAGTAGCATAAGAAAACATCAACAGTAATAGAAAGAAGAATTTGTATTTCAGTGGTTATAGTATATAGGTTCCAGAGGGGTAGCTGTCTTAGTCTGTATACAGCAAAAACAATAAGTCCTGTAGCACTTTAAAGACTAATAAATTTAATTTCTGCAGGCATAACCTTTCGTGGACTGCAACCCACTTTGTCAGATGCAAGAAATAGAAATCAGATGGGGATATATATATATATATATATACACACACATCCAAGGGTAAGGAACAACAACGGGGAGGGTAGGTGTTAGCAATGTCCATTCAGTTAGACTAGATGAGGCCTATTCACAACCATTGATTAGAAGGTGAGAATGTGTGAACAGTGACAATTACTTCTTGTAATGAGATAACCATTCCAAGTCCCTATTCAGACCCAGTTTGATTGTGTCAAGTTTGCATATGAGTTCCAGCTCTGCAGTTTCTCGCTGAAGTCTGTTTTTGAAGTTTTTTTGTAGAAGTATGGCAACTTTCAAGTCAGTTACAGAGTGTCCTGGGAGATTGAAGTGGTCTCCGACTGGTTTATGGATGTTACCATTTTTTATCTCTGATTTGTGTCCATTTATTCTTTTGCATAGTGACAGTCTGGTTTGGCCAATGTACATGGCAGAGGGGCATTGCTGGCACATGATGGCATATATTACATTAGTAGATGTGCAAGTGAATGAGCTCCTTATGGTGTGGCTGATGTGGTTAGGACCTGTGATGGTATCACCAGAGTCGATATGCAGGCAGAGCTGGCAACGGGTTTTGTTGCAGGGATAGGTTCCTGGGTTAGTGTTCTTGTTGTATGGTGTACGGTTGCTGGTGAGTATTTGCTTCAGATTGGGGGGCTGTCTGTAAGCAAGGATAGTTCTGCCTCCCATGGCTTGAGCGAGTGAGGGCTCATCGGCTAGGATAGGTTGTAGATCCTTAATGATGTGTTGGAGAGATTTTAGCTGGGGGCTGTAGGTGATGGCCAGTGGTGTTCTGTTGTTTTCTTTGTTGGGTCTGTCCTGTAGTAGGTGACTTCTGGGTACCCGTCTGGCTCTGTCAATTTGTTTCTTCACCTCCCCAGATGGGTATTGTAGTTTTAAGAATGTTTTATGGAGATCATGTAAGTGTTTGTCTCTGTCTGACAGATCAGGAGCAAATCTGGTTGTATCTTAGGGCTTGGCTGTAGACAATGGATCATGTAATGTGTCCAGGGTGGAAACTGGAGGAATGAAGATATGTATTGCAGTCAGTTGGTTTTCTGTATAAGATGGTATTAATGTGACCATCCTTTATTTGTATTTCAGTGTCCAGAAAGTTCATTTCTTGTGTGGACTGGTCCAGACTGAGGTTGATGGTGAGGTGGAAATTATTGAAATCCTGGTGGAATTCTTCAAGGGACTCTTTCCCGTGGGTCCAGATCTACACAGACACACCTTCTGAGCCCCGACAAGGGTTATTCTATCTGCTACCCAAGATCCACAAACCTGGGAACCCTGGATGCCCCATCATCTCAGGCATTGGCGCACTCACAGCAGGACTGTCAGTCTATTTGGACTTTCTCCTCAGGCCGTATGCCACCAGCACTCCTAGCTATCTTCATGATACCACTGACTTTCTGAGAAAACTACAATCCACCAGTGATCTCCCAGAAAACACCATCCTAGCCACTATGGATGTAGAAGCTCTCTACACCAACATTACACACAAAGATGGACTACAAGCCATCAGGGATATTTTCCCTGATGATGATATGGAACACGTGGTAGCTGAACTTTGTGACTTTGTCCTGACTCACAACTACTTCAGATTTGGAGGTAATCTATACCTTCAAGTCAGTGGCACAGCTATGGGCATCCACATGGCCCCACAGTACGCCAACATTTTTATGGCTGACCTAGAATACCGCTTCCTCAAAACTCGTCCCCAAGCATCTCTCCTTTACCTACACTACACTGATGACATTTTCATCATCTGGACCCACAGGAAAGAGTCAGATGCATGTAGACGCATGCAGATTGCATCTGATGAAGTGGGTTGCAGCACACGAAAGCTTATGCCCACAGAAATTTGTTAGTCTTTAAGGTGCTACAGGACTCTTGTTGTTTAATTCAAAAATAAATAAATAAATAAGTCAGACTTGACTCTAGACTTGAGTCACATTCAAATTTAACACTGAATTTATAAATTCTACCAAAGCAAAAGCAGTGTAAAATTTTGGAATACTTTGAATACAGCATAGATAGAAGTTTCCAGCAAAGCTACTTTAAAATAATCACTGACAGCACTATAAGAAAATTGTTTCTATTACTATTTCACAAGGCCTGATTCTGTCTCGTTTAAGTCATTGGTGTTTTGTGTTTGACGAATTGGGAATAGGTTGGTTCAAAATGTTGCCACCATTAGGATGGATATAAACTGGCCATTAACAAGTTTAGGAATCAAATTAGACAAAGACTTCTAACCATCAGAGGAGTAAAGTTCTGGAACAGCCTTTCAAGAGGAGCAATGGGGGCGAAAAACCTAACTGGCTTCAAGACTGAGCTTGATAAATTTATGGAGGGGATGGTATGATGAGACAGGCTACATGCCATTGTAGGCAATCTGCAGCTGCTAGCAGCAAATATCTCCAATGGCTGGTGATGAGAAGGTAGATAAGGAGGGCTCTGAGTTACTACAGAGAATTCTTTCCCAGGTGTCTGGCTGGTGGGTCTTGTCTACATGCTCAGCATCTAACTGATCGCCATATTTGGGGTCAGGAAGAAATTTTCCCCCAGGATTAGACTGGCAGAGACACTGTGGTTTTGTTTTTTTTTGCCTTCCCCTGCACCTTGGGGGATGGGTCACTTGCAGGTTTAAACAAGTGTAAATGGTGGATTCTCTGTAACTTGGGTGAGGCGATCGACAGGTCCATCAGCATACTGAACCAATGCTGTCTTGGCCAGGCCAGGGTGATGAGTATCACATCCGCCCTGTCCCTCTTGATTTTTGAGAGAACTTTGGGCAGGAACAAAATGGGGGTAAATGCATACATGAGAGTCCCTGTCCATTTGATGAGGAACGCATCAGATATCGATCACAGCTTGCGACCCTGGAGCGAGCAGAACCACAGGCATTTCTTGTTCCAGGACGACGCGAACAAGTCCAGTTGAGGAACACCTGCCTTGTGGAAGATCAAAGTCATGACCTCCGGGTGCCACGACCAGTCGTGGCGGGGTAGAAACAACCTGCTGAGGCAGTTCACCTCGTCGTTCCTCACCCCTGGGAGGTGAGAGGCAGATAAGTGGAAGTTGTGCCTCATTGCAAAGTCCCACAGTCGTATGACCTCCTGACAGAGGGCTGAGGAGCACGCTCCCACCTTCTTGTTTATATAAAACATGACTGTGGTGTTGTCCGTCAGCACCTGCACCACCCTGCCCATCAGGAATCGGAGGAACACCTTGCACGCTAATCGAATGGCCCTGGGCTCCTTTACATTGATGTGCAGGCATTTTCCCTCCTCCACCCAGGTCCCCTGAGTGCTCAGGTTGGCGCTGATGTGGGCTCCACATCCGAGGTGTCTGATATCAGGGTGACAGATGGAACAAGGTCTCTGAATGGGACGCCCCTCATCACTACCTTGGGAATCCGCCACCAGTTCAGGGAGGCTAGGACGAGCGGGGGAACCGTGACCACCCTGTCCAAGGGGTGTCTGCTCAGCACGTACACCGAGGCCAACCAAGCCTGAAGCGGCCGAAGCCTCAGGCAAGCTAGCCTCACTACATAAGTATAGGCCGCCATGAGGCCTAACAGCTGTAGGCAATGCCTGGCTGTTGTTGTAGGGCACCAGTGCAGCTGGTGATGATCGTGGCCACGGCCTCAAACTGTGGCTGAGGGAGGAAGGCTCTGACTTGGATAGTGTCCAAGGTGGCCTCTATGAGTTCTATTCGCTGCATCGGGGTTAGCGTGGACTTCTGCTCGTTTATGAGCAGTCCCAACCTGTTACACGTAGTGTAAGTGAGGGTGACACTGTCCTGCACAAGGGACCTGGATCTGCCCCTGATTAACCAGTCGTCCAGGTAAGAGAAAATCTGTACACCTCTGCGCCTCAGGTGGGCTGCCACTTCCGCCATGCGGCCCTGGGAGCCGATGAGAGGCCAAAGGGCAGGGCTGTAAATTGGTAGTGGGTACCAGCCACCATGAAGCAAAGGAAACGCGTGTGGCTGGAGAGGACTGACACATGAAAGTATGCGTCCTTCAGGTCGAGGGCGGCATACCAGTCTCCTGGATCCAGAGAGAGATGATGGAGGCTAGGGAGACCATGCAAAACCTGAGTCGCCTGATGTATTTGTTTAGGCGACGCAGGTCTAATATGGGTCTCAGACCTCCCTTTACCTTGGGGATGAGGAATACCTCAAATAAAACCCCTTCCCCCTTTTGTCTTGGGGGACCATTTCCACAGCTCCCTGGTTGAGGAGGGTGACCACCTCCTGCAGGAGGAGTTGCTCGTGAAGGGGTCCCTGAAGAGGGACAGAGGGGAGTGGTGTTGGGAGGGGGGGTGATGTAAATTGCAGGGCGTAGCCCCAAAGGACTCTCTCGAGGACCCAATGGTCTGATGTGATGCTTGCCCATTCAGAATAAAAGGGCCTTAGTCTGCGCAAGAAGGGGCGGGGCGGATCCAGGGAAGTGATATGGGTGCCACCCTTGGGCGCACTATCAAAATTGACCCTTCCGATTACTGGACCCCTTGGGGGCCCCTGCTGGGGGGTCAAGGACGAGGTAGGGGGCTGGTTCTGCCTTCTAAACCCCCTGTTTCTGTCTCTGCCCCTGTAGGGCTGGAAGGGCCTAGGCGGAGGCTGTGGTTGCTACTGTGCCTGGGGCCGATTCTGCCGCCTGGAAGCCTGGGGTGTGTACAGGCCCAGGGAGCGGAGTGTGGCCCTGGAGTCTTTGAGGCCATACAGCTTAGCATCTGTTTTGTCTGAAAACAGGCCCGGACCGTCGAAGGGAAGGTCCTGGATCGACTGCTACACCTCCTGAGACAGCCCCGAAGACTGCAGCCACAAGCAGTGCCTCATAGCGATGGTAAAGGCTATTGCCCTGCTTGCCAAATCTGTGGCATCGCTGGACATTTGAAGGGCCGCCCTAGCCACTGTGATCCCTTTGTCCAGGACTGTGGCGAAGTCCGTGGCCTGGTCTTGGGGCAGGGCCTCAGCGAAGCACCTGAGGGAGTCCCATAAATTGAAATTGTACCTGCCTAGCAGGGCCTGGTGGTTGGCAATTCTAAATTGTAGGGCTGCAGTGGCATAAATTTTCTTCCAGTTTCTTATTGTCCTTGTTTTTGGGAGTAGACCCTTGATGGCCTTGTCTGTCCCTTTGGTTGGCCGCATCCACCACCAGGGTTCCCGGGGTCGGGTGGGTAAATAGGAACTCCAACCCCTTGGCCGGAACATAATACTTTTTTTGGCCCCCTTAGATGTAGGGGTGACCGAGGCAGAGGTTTGCCACAGGGCCTGAGCAATTTTAAGGACCCTGTCATGTACAGGAAGGGCCACCCTTGCCGGGGCATCTGCCCCCAGCACATTGAAGAGGGTATCCTTTTCCTCCTCTAGTTCTTTAATTTCCAGGTTTAAGTTAGAGGCCACCCTCTTGAGCAGCTCCTGGTGCACACTGAAGTCTCTCAGCGGCGACGTGGTACCTGGAGGCTGCCTCGTCTGGGAAGGAGGAGGAGGATTGCCAAGGCACAGTCTGCGGCTGGTCCCCTCCCCAATGGGAGGGCCCTGTAGAGGGTCCCTCCCCTAGGTCTGATTCCTCATCCGAGGAATGGTCTCTATGGGCTTTCTCCAGTGCAGGAGGCGCAAACTGGATCCCCATCGATGGGATGGACTTTGGCCCCGGTCCCATTTGGATGCCCCATGGGCCCCAATAAGGCCATTGCTGCTGCCAAAGACTGTGTGGCCAAACAGGCTGGTTACAGCACTGGCTGGGGTGTCTTGTGGGGGTGTCGGCTGGCCTCACGAGCATGCCCCCGGCTGTACCCCTTTTGGGACCCCGAGCCACTGGAGCGGTGATGGCAAGCCCATCTCCAGCTCCCGGCACTGATCCGTGCCGGTGACCGACCCCTCGACGCCTCCGATGTAGAGGACAACGAGGTCCGCCTCCTCGATTGGTGCTGGCGGGCAGAGGAGCGCTCCAAAGAGCTCAAAGTCGTCGAACGCCATCTCGGCACCGACAAATTCCGGTGCCGTTTGCCCTTAGAATGGGAGCAGTGCCGATGGGAGCGTTGCGGTGCCAATTCTGAGTCCGTCGACCGGGTCCTGCGCCGCGCTCGTGCAGGCAAGCCCTTCGGTACCGGGCTCTCAGACCCTGACCTGGATCTACACCAGCTGGTCGCAGGCGATCCCCTCAGTAGCGGGATTGGGACCTAGCACTGTCCCTGTGCCGCACGGCTGAGGTTGAGCAGTTCTGTCTTTCCCACGCTGCCTCTAGTGTCAGGGACCAACTTCGGTGCCGAGGGGAGGATCTGCTCGACGAGATGGACTCAGAGCTGCTGTTAGGGGAGTGTCCTCGCTCTACCCTTGATGGCTGTCCGGCGGGAGACTTTTCCACCCCTTCCGGGGGTCTCCACCACCCTTCGGGGGGACCCAACATGGGCTTGCCCTGGGACACCATCCCTCTCCCCCTCTTCTGAGGGGGGCGCATAGGCGGCGTAGGCAAGGCCAGCAAGGCTCTTGCCGCCTGGAAAGCCTCCGGTGTTAACGGCACTGGCAGGAGCACTCCCCCACCCCCAGGAGTTGGGGGAGGCTCCCTGCTCGGAGATGGAGGCGCTGGAGAGGACTCGACGGGCCGTGGCTGGTGCATCTCCGAACTCTCTATGCCAGGGATACCTCTCAGCGCCGGGTCGAAGTCAGTGCCAGGGGTGCACTCTGCACTGAGGTCATGCTCGGTGCTGACGTAGATCAGGTGGGCTCGGAGGCCGGGCGGAGCGCTGTCCCCATGAGAATGGCTTTTAACCGAATATCTCGGTCCTTCTGTGTCCTCAGTTTAAAAGCCCAACAGATCTTGCATTTTTCTTTCCTGTGCTCTTCCCCCAGGCATCTAAGGCAGTAGTCATGGGAGTCGCTCTGCAGGAAAGCCTTCCTGCAGGAGGCACAGGGCTTAAAGCCAGGTGACCTGGGCATGGCTGGGCCACCCTAAGCCCTTCAGGGCTTCTAAACTAACACTACTTAACTACACTAATGACTAACAGCAAATTTCAACAAAGGGGAATGGTACTTGCAAAGAGCAAGATGTCATTCCAGCAACCGTCACAGGTGGAAAGAAGGAACTGAGGGGCCGTAGGGTCGGCAGTGCCTCATATACTGTGGCATGTACGTGAGGCTCCAGGGGGCACTAGAGCCGACCCTACGGGGTCTGCTAAGGGGAAAAAAGTTCCGGGAACTGTGCACGCTGGCGTGCACTCACCTATATTGGAATGGACAGGAGCAATCACTCGAAGGAGAAGGAGAAGTTACACTGACATCCTACATTGTGATACAAATGTTACCAGTCATATTTTTTCACTTCATGAACATACATTGTAATGAGAGCAGAAACAGACTTTGGAAATCTGTACAGAAAAACATGCTAAAAGACTAAGTAGATTTTTTGAAGTTATTTCAGATTATTTCAAATACTATGTAAAGTGTTTCTTTGTTTATTTTAAATGTAACTTTTATATACTAAGAGATTGTATGGTACATAGAGTAGAGGCTGAACTAAAAAATGCCCAAAAATCAAACTGAAATAATTTTTTTTTTCCATTTCCATTGAACTGAGAACTCAAAAAATGTTAATTTCAAATAGATCAAAACATTTTAGGTCAATGTGAAACAAAATTTTTCAGCATTTTTCATTGATTTTTGAGTTGATCAGAATATTTCATTAAACTAAAATGAATTTTTTTCAAGTTTTTCGTTTTGATTCAGCCATTTTTGGGTGTTTCTCACCCTTTTTTAAAATTGGCCATATCTGAAAACACAAAACCGTTTCAAATTGAAAACATGAAATAAAACTTAAGAGTTTTTCAAAACAAAACATTTCAAAACAATGAAAACATTTCAACATTTTGAATTTTTTTCATGTTTTTTTCAACCAGAATTATTGATCAAATTTGATCTGAATTCAGGAATCATTTCAGAGCACCAAAAATGCATTTTTTCTGCAAAAACTGTATTAGCTGAAAAATGTCACCCGGTTCTAGGGGTACTATTTTTGAAAGTGACTAGGAGCTGTAACTAACACCTAAATTGAGGGTTTTGAAAAATTACCTGTGCAGTAACTATTTAACTAGTGGTATGTATGCTCCCTAGTCTTTTAGACAGCAGTATCTGTTGTGGCCATGCATGCACCTCAAGTGTCCTCATGCCCCATACCAAGGGCATAAAGAACAGAGGAGGCCAACTGCCAGTCCGTTTTTCCATCTCTGAAGAATCTGAAAGATCTAGGACTCTGAACCAGAAGGGAAGGAGAGTGGATTGTGAAATAGGTATAAGGATAACAAATCTTGAAGAACTCCTGTTACTGTACCAGGTAAATAACTTTCTTTTCTCTTTTGAGGGACTGTTCATATATATATTCCACTCCCAAACAGTGGACCAATGCAATGATGGTGGGAGCTCAGTATCTAGGAGAATAAAGATTTTAGGTACAACCTTTCAAAAAGCAGCATCTCAATCGAGAAGACTCTGTGACAGCAAAGTACTTGAAGAATATGTGAATTGTTCAGTCAGCTTAACTTTGGTACTCAGAAAAATAATGTAGCAAATAATCAAACAATTAATTTGTAAGCATCTAAAAGAAAATAGGATGATAAGTAACAATCAGCATAGATTTATCAAGAACACATCATGTCAAACCAACCTGATATCTTTCTTTGACAGAGTAACAAGCCTTGTGGATAAAGGAGAAGCAGTAGATGTCATATATCTTGACTTTAGAAAGGCTTTTGATGGTAGGTGCACAACTGGTTGGAAAACCGTACTCAGTGTGTGAACCATTGATAATTACTCAAGCTTTAAGAGCACACTGAGTGGAATCCCACAGGAATATCTATCATGGGTCTGGTTCTATTCAATATCTTCATAAATGATTTGGGTAATGGCATAGAGAATACACTTATAAAGTTTGCAGATGATACCAACCTGGGAGGGGTTGCAAGCACTTTGGAGGACAGGAATAGAATTCAAAATATATTGACAAATTGGAGAAATGTTATTTAATTCAGACCATGAAATTCAATAAGGACAAATGCAAAGTATTCTACTCTGCTCAGCACTGATAAGGCCTCAAATTGAATATTGTATCCACTTCTGAGCACTACACTTCAGGAAAGATTTAGATAAACTGGAGAAAGTCCAAAGGAGACCAACAATGATTAAAAGTTTAGAAAACATGATCTATGAGGAAAGACTGAAAAAAAGAAATGGGTTTGTTTAGTCTGGAGAAGAGAAGAGTGAATGGGGATATGATCACAGTCTTCAAATACGTAAAAAGTTGTTATAAAGGGAAGGGTGACAAATTGTTCTCCCTAACCACCGAGGACAGGACATGAAGTAATGGGCTTAAATTGCAGCAAAGTAGTTTCAGGTTAGACAATAAGAAAAACTTCCTAACTGTAAGGATAGTTAAGAACTGGAACAGATTACCTCAGGAGGTTGTGAATCTCGGTAACTGGAGGTTTTAAAGAACAGGTTAGACAAACACCTGTCAGAAATGGTCTAGGTAATATTTAGCTCTGCCTCAGTGCAGGGAACTGAACTAGATGACCTATCAAGGTCCCTTCCAGTCCTACATAGCTGTGATTCTATATGGCTGCTTTTTGAAAGATGCTGTGGAGGTTGCCTGAGCTCCTCCTGGAGTGACCTCTGAGAGAAGCAAAAATGATTTAATTTAGCCATTTCAGTACAGACTCCTAAGCAGTCTGATAATCACAGAAATAATCTTTGACAAGATGATAGCACAAAGGATAACCTGAGATAAAAAGTCTTGGTGAAGATCTAAAAGATCTACTCCTCTCATATAGAATGCCAAAGTCTGTCTGTCTGTCCAACATATAAAGCTTACCATCTTCCTCATTTAGAATAAATATAGGCAGATGAAGCTGCTGGTTCAGATGAAAATCTGTGACAGTTTCTGGATGAAAATTGGGATTTGTTTGAGCGATACTTTGTCTGGATAGAACTCTGTACAAGATAGAACCCCCTCCCGCTCCAGGGCTTGCATTTCCCCAATTCTTCTTGCAGATGTAATTGCACTACAAATACCATCTTCATAGACAAATGTAACAATGAGCACATTGCCATTGGTTTGAAAGGCAGATCCATTGAGGCAGATCAGACTAAGTTAAGATCCACCTTGAAAAGAACCTTCAAAAAGACCCTTGTAACAGTCACATGAGGAGAAAAAATATGAATGGCCCTCTGTCAGAAGGTGGTGCACATAGGTGGCCACAAAGTGAACTGTGACTGAACTAAATTGAAAGACAGATATTTATTCTTGAGTAAGTATTCTAGAAGATCAGAGTATCCTGTGGAAGAGTAATCAGATGCTGACAAAGACAATGATGAAAAGGAACATTCTAGGTCTAGCAGTGGGACAACAGAGAAAGCAGTCAATAATTGAACCACAGTTCTAGATGTACTTGGTATCACAGATAGAGATGGCCTTGATGCCACTGATGTTAGAGTCAAAGAAATCAATGGGAACTCACACTCTTGCCTGATCTGCAGGTCCCTTTGTACCATGTATGTTGTCAGTACTGTAAAATGGAGAGGAGTAAAAAGTGGAGCTGGGATTGAAGAGTCAGAAGTGCTGTTATTATCAGTACTGATATAATTGGTATCAGAGTAGTGGTCCCAAGGAATGCCAAGGAAGCTGTACTGGAGGTTGATGGCATTAAGAGTTAAGCAGAGACAGCAATATGAGTCAGAACTAGTGCAGCCATAGTTTGCATATACTGTTTCAGTGCTGAAGCCTCAGTACCAAGATCTTCAATGGTAACCACATTGTCTCTGTACATCTCAAATGGTATGGGGAAACCATTCTCTCAAAGAACACCTTTGTTGGGGATCTATTTCTAACCTCCAAGCTATGTGCCTTTTTGCAGAAAGTTTATCATTGGACTTACTTGAGTTTGGAGCTGAAGTTTGATGAGGCATGAGAGGTGGTAGAGCTTGTGCTGACTGGGACATTACTGCAAATAGGCATTTCACACACAGGGGGTGAGACACACCGAGATCTGATGCCAGTCTCATAGATCTGTCCATTAAAAACATTTGAAGGTGGGCTGCCTTGGATTTAAACATCATCACACATTTACCAGGGATTTATGATTTCCCCCAAACTAAACAAGCATCTTGTGTCCCCATCATTAATAAGCATAGCCATCTTGCATGAGGGGTAGTATTTCAATCTGTGGGATATAGGATTAACTATCCCTACACCCCGGTACCAAGAAATAACAAATATAAAATGTCTGGTCTAAAGGAAACCTCTTTCTTCTGCCTGGCACAGGCCTGTGAGGAGTATGTGAGCTGGCAACAGCTAACTGGCACCTTGCAAAGCGAAAGAAATAAAAGGCCAGCAAGCAGGTGGGAGGCGCCTCATGGATCTCCATCATGTGCTTGTCTACAGGTCACAATGGTCATGCTCAAGCAGAGTACTGGATAGCACTGATCTCTGGATTTGGAGGTCAGAAAGCAATATTCCCTGTCATGGAAAGCTGGCATGGCTGGGCTGAATTTGGTATTCGTCTGTGGAAATTTTCAATGGGAATGGCTCTTATAGTTGTAGCTAGATTTATCAGCATGCCAGAGCATGCTGGTTCACTTGTTAAATAAATTAAGAAGTGCAACAGTCACAAGACAGGTCTCAGATATATTTTTCCCCTGTTTTTCAAAAGGAAACCTATTAAAAGGTTTTGCCAATGGACAAATAATTAACCTAATTATCTCTTATACTAACTACTAACTGGGGAGGACTATACCCAAGAAAAACAAGACAGCAGTACATAAAGAACGGACAGCAAGCAGCTCCATCTTGAAACCAGAGATGTTACTGAGACATCCTTTATGTCCTTAGTGAAGGGCATGAGGACACTCTCAGGGTATATGCATAGCCACAATGGACACTGCTGGCCAAAAGACTTCGCTCTCAGGTGCATGCACACCATACATGGAATGTATATGTGAAGTCATTCAAAAGAGAACCTTAGCCTTGACTGCGTAATGTTTCAGAAACATCCTGAAAAGGCTGAAGTCTGTCTGTGCTTCAACAAAGAATTAAGCTGATGCAGGAAAAGTACTACATAGTTTTCCCTGATATCCCACATTATATTAGCACAGAAGTTGTAGTGAGCCATTTGATTTAATTTTGAACTCTAGCTAACCCTCTATGCTCTTTAAAAAGAAATATGAAGCTTCTGGTTCACTTTATTTAGCCCATTAAAAATAGAGATAAAAAAATTGTTTCCCTGCTTGGGGTTGAATCATTTACCAGTAAAAAAAATGGAAGTCCTCAGTCATTTTCGTTACCTTTGGAAAGATTCTAGTGAATGGTCATTAAGATGATTAGAGCAAGTGAGGGTAGCACTATAGCTGGATGTGAAGGAACTGTGACTGAAGAGAAAAGTATAAATGTAGCTGAGTTGGGAGTACACAAACTAGGGAGAAAGAAGAGGAAAGAAAAGATTTGCCCTCCTCCACACAAAGGATTAAGGGGAAAAGGGAACCAAGAGTAACGTGTTGGTACTAGTTAGTCTGTAGAAGGATAGATGGATGTGATTTTTTTCAGTTGGTCAATAGAAAAAACTCAGAGACTGAAGGTTTTTTTAAAAAATACATGCTTAGCAGGTTTTTGCCAGTTCTTTTTTCTCCAGTCATCTCACATATGTCACACAAACATAACTGATAAGCAGAAAGCTTTTAAAAAAGTTATAAGCAATCTGTCTTCTCCAAACAAGGAGAAGAATCTGAAAAATCTATCAAAATAAGAATAAGTAGGCAGGATAGTTACAGGAGAAAAATATATATTGAATATAAATTGCATAGAATATTCTAACTTATAATGAAAGGTTGTTTAAATGTATTCACAACAGACAGAAGAGAGAGAAATCTGGACTACTCATACCATAGTGGATAAACTGAGATTGTTTACTAAAAGGTTTTTTTCTCTCTGAGGTGCTTTTACAGTTATTTTTCTCTCTGAGGCCCTTACATTTATTAATAATTGAAAAAAACATAATTGTATTGCTTTTGCAGCTTTCACTCTCAAGGCCTTCACTTCACATTGACAACTCCTCTGGATGAGGAAATTCAGAAGAGACTTCCTCATTAGGCTTGGTCAATCTTTTTCCCCAAATGGCCACAGGGATTGTAAGAGAACAATGCAAGGCAGGCTGGCTGCCTGCCTATGGACTGAGTGATCTGTCTCTGCAGTGTTCCCACTCCATGACAACCTAGTTATAAGGTTATTTTATTTCTAGCTTGACAAGAGCAGCAGCAAGTAGAGAGTTGGCTGAGACAACAGCAGGGCAAAATTTGAGTATTGTACATAACTACTAGGAATGTAGAAATGATTAACAATTGACTCAAGGGTAAATGAAAATTTAAGTTTGAACTCAATTCTCTTATGATTCTTTTCTTCGTTGCTGAAACTGTGCATTACAGATACATATACAACTGAAATACTTGCTTGAGATATTTGTAATAATAATTGTATCCATAACGTATTCCTCCCTAGAAGTAATTTTCTATTCTACATAGGTCCTTTTATTGCATTTATCACTGTAGTATCTGAGTAACTTCCAGTAGTGCATTGAGCAATGTGAAAGGTTAAAAAAACTTGGCATTTTTAGTCCTGAGAAAAGAAGACTGAGGGGAGACCTGATAACAGTCTTCAAATACGTTAACGCTGTTATAAAGCTGTTCTTCATGTCCGCTGAAGGGAGGATAAGAAGTAATGGGCTTAATCTGCAGTAAGAAAGATTTAGCTTAGATATTAGGAAAGCTTTCTAAAGATAAGAATAGTTAAATGATGGAATAGGCTTCCAAGGGCAGTTATTCCAAGGGAATCTCCATCATTGGAGGTTTTTAAAAACAAAAAACAGGATGGACAAACAGCTGTCAGGGATGGACTACATTTACTTGGTCCTGCCACAGTGCAGGGGACTGGACTTAATGACTTCTTGAGGTCCCTTCCAAGCCTACCTTTCTGTGATTCTATGTGACTACATCTGTCACATGTGGTTCACTCTCTCATCGTTTCCCTGGGGTAGAAGTGTGCATAGTGGAGTGCTTTGTTTTGGAATTTTTTATATGTATAATACACACACATACAGAACTATGTGTTTATGCTAGAGAAGGCAAGGTAAAAAAAAAAAAAGTGCCTTGCATTTAGAGTGCAAGGTGATGAGGATTGTGATGGCTCACAGTTCCTGTTGGAGTTTTTCCACATTCTTGAGCTGGTCCCTGAGAAAGCACTATCTCCTGCATTATTATATGCTATATTTCATTGTTTAATCTGGTGTTTTGTTTTTTGTCCTAGGATGAAGGCCTAGGATTCTATCAGGGCACTCTTTTTCAAAATTAAGTGCCCTTCCATGCATTTCATTAGGAGTTTTCACCTGCGTAGCCAGCTCTTGATTCCGACCTCACTTGATTCATGGTAAGTATAAAGGGAAAATAAAGATCAAGCACACTCGAACATGCAAGTTTGAGTAAAACATAACTACACTCACATTACTCAGCACATGATTGTGACCTTCAGATGGGTTGCAACTGTACTTGGAGTTAGGGGTGTAATTCCCAGCTTGAATCGAAATACTCAAGGTAGCTCTCATCAAGCTAGCATTCTAAAAATAGAAGTGTAGCTGTGGAAGCATGAACAGTGGCGAGCAGCAGCATTGGCAAGCTACCTGTGTACAAACCTGGACGCCAAGGGTATATGCTTGGGGCCACTAGCCAATGCTGCCACTAGCCACTGCCTGTACTACCGGGACTGAGTTACTGTTTTTAGCATGCTAGCTCAATGAGAGCAAATGTGAGGATGACTACATGAGCCAGAAATCACATCCCCAGCTCCAACAGCAGATGAAGCAAAGGTCAGAAGGTTCATGAGTTTTATCTGAGAAAATGTCAAATGTTCATGTCAGTTCTCATTTTATCTGCACCTCCATATTAGAACACTTATTAGAAGCCCAGAATGATAATATACTTTCATTGCTTGAATATGCCTACTTTAAACCAACCTATTTTAATACTGAGAGTTCTGTGGCACTTTAAAGACTAACAAATTTAATATTTGTAGACATAAGCTTTCGAGAGACTTCAGCTCTCTTCTTCAGATTCAGAGAGCTGAAGTCTCTCGAAAGCTTATGTCTACAAATATTAAATTTGTTAGTCTTTAAAGTGCCACAGAACTCTCGTTGTTTTTGCTGTATACAGACTAACACGGCTACCCTTCTGGAACTATTTTAACACTGGTTTAACAATCAGAATAACTGTATGATTCTGGTAACAAGTACACTCTGAGGGCAGGTCTGCACTAGAAGCGCAACATCAGCACAGCAGCATGCTGATGGGAGAATGCTCTCCCGTCGACATAATTACCCCACCTCCGCAAGAGGCGGAAGCTATATCAGCGGGAAAACATCTTCCAGTGATATAGCACTGGCATGGACAGCGCTAAGGTCGCTGTAACTTGTGTTACTCAAGGGGATGTCTTTTTCACATGCCTAAGCAACGTAAGTTAGATCGACTTAAGCAATAGTATAGGCCTGCTCTGAGTGCAGAGGAATCCTGAGCAACTGTTACCACAGTTCAGTCCATCACAGACTTATATTCTTATCTCTGACTTAAATGAAGGCATTGACAGAAGGATTTCACCTTATTTTTACTAGGTTTTACTAGGAGAGCTAGATAATGAATTGTTATATACCTTATGTGGGAGACAAATAGCTATGTATCACCTAAAAGATAGTGAAGATTCTTTTGACACTCAAGAATATGGGACTTATAGACCTAAAGTAAGTACATTTTCAATTAAAACGTACTGCAAAATGCTCCTGCAGAGACATAATATATTGCCTTAGGAGAGACTTGAATCTTGCAGTTCCAAATGAGCTATCCCTTCCTCGCTTAAGAGAACTCCTATTACATTTTTTTCAGGGATCTTGCAGTATCTTACTAGACTGAGCTTTGCCTGACATTCTTCTTTGTATAATTAGATTTAATATTGACATTAAAAATAATAATATCCTGCTTTGTCAAAAAGATGTTCTTACCAAATTGGAGGATCTGAAGGCAATAATAATAATTAATATTATGACCTTCCATTTAAGTATTATTGCCACAATCATTCAAAGATACCTCAATTTCTCCATTCCCAAGGGGTAAACTGTGCCCCTACCTTACATTGCTGTACACAAGCAGGGGGGCAGGTATGAAGGAAGTAAGAAGCCCACACAAGGAGAGTCCGGAAGTCTCTCTCCCTGGCCTTCTTTACAAAAGGCCCTTTAAATGGATGTCACAAAACAAAGCCGTTTGGAGAGGCATTGCCTCTCTCTGAGGAATGATGCCTGCCTTAGGTAGTCTGTCTCTATACTGCCTCTTACTATTGTCTCCTATCAGGCACATTTTAGACCTTTGAGATTAGTGGCTCCTGTGTGAAAGAAGGGAGAAGAAAATTTGAGAGTCCTGGGATTTATATGGGCACTCAGTTCATTCTTGGGAATAAATCTGGGGGAAAGGCACACAGCATTTACAATTTAAAAGGCTCAAGTCAGCATGACCTGACTGAAGGATTAAAAAATCATGGTGTGTTGCAGTCAGGTGTGGGGTGGAAGAAGTAGTCTACCAGATTACCCCTACAGAAAAAAAAACCCTGGATTGGGCCTTCAACTCTTTTTCTTCATCTGGTAGGAAGATTTTAGTTAAGGACTTTGTATGTTCATTAACTTAAAAAATATTCAGATTCCATCTGGGATGAGGAATGGGCAGTGGTTCAGCTGTTTATTTTATTTTTTAATGCATTTAATGAATACATAAAAATGAAAAAAATGTTAATGGTATAAAAGAGCCCAGATAGCCAACGCATATGCAAAACTAATCTTTTAAGGGAGGTATTTGAGGAAGGAGATCTTAGTTAAAAGGTTCCATTGGTTGTTACTGATTTTGTTTATATGTTTAATTGTGCTTTTAAAATGATCGTCAAAGATGCCTAAAGCTTGGGATAAGGTCATTTTTGTCTGCGTTATAAATCTTAATTAAAAAAATAAAACGATTGGAGATAAATGTAGAACTATAGCCTACATAAAATCTCCAAATAGCCGTCAGGTTAAAAGGAAGTGTACCACCATGAAAGCATAATAAGGAAGCAAGAAGTACTATAGCTCCTATATACTTTAGTTATTACAGAAAATTAAACTATACAATAATGTATATTAAAAGAAAGATACTGATTACAATCAACTTATAACATTACAGTCTAGCCTACATAAAACAAACATACTAAGCAAAGTTAAAGCAAATATTCAGGTTAAAAGCATTGAAGAAGAAATGTGGAACATCAGAAATGTTCAGAAATCCATTATCCAACTCTAATCAATTTTCTATTTCTTCCCTCTGATTGCCTGTTTTCAAGCACTCCAGACATGCTTAGATTCATTGGAGTTGTACAAATAAACTTCTGATCACTAGAAATAATCTGTAATATGGCAGGGATAAAAATATCTATGAACCCAAATAATAAAAAAATGCCATTCAAGTAAATTATTTTCTGCTGATCTTGAATAGACTTGGCATATCCATGAATACATGTATGATCTTGGTTTGATAAAATATGTCCTTTTTTCAAAACTGAAGACATAAGCTTTTCCTTATCCTCAGGAGAGGAGACAGAGAGAATTATCATTGCCAGAAAGTGTCTATTTTTTAAAATTTTCACTGGACTGGCTCTCATTCTTTGTTTATTGTAGAAAAGTTTGATGCCAGGGAATATTTGTCCAGTAATGTATAAAAATGGTTAAACATTACTTTTTATCTGTCTATAGTATTAGAGACAGATGGAATTTTTTCAAATCAATTGTCACTATCTAAAAATATCATTTATCAACAACAAATTCTATATCTTTCAGATTTTCTCAAAAAAAGATTTTAATAGACTCTTGTGTTTGATTAAGGCAGATGTGTCACAGGAAAAAGAGATACTGCGGAGGCCAGCAACAATTGCCCGGTCTGTCACGTGTAACTGTCTATCCATTATAAATTCCTGCTGATGCTAGTCCCATAATCCTGTAAACGCAGGATTAAATATCCATTTAACTTTTACACCTCAGCAACCCCTTTCATCTCAATCTCCATAGAAAAATCTGAATTTCACTTACAGTATCAGGGTGAGTTATTAGAAGAACAGAGGTCTGATTTTCCTCCGGTTATTCTGAATAACTGAGATTTTTGACACAGACTGCATTTGTAGAGAAATTCTTTTTGAGTGGAAAAAAATAACCAACAAAATATACTATTAAAATGCATAGAATATCTTATAACTGGAGCTGGATCTTGTTATAGGTTGTCCTAAAACCTTCAGATTTAGGAAAAGGTCAATTAGGAAAAGAATACTTTCCTATGGAATATTTTCCTATTTATGATTTGCTAATCAAGTACTAATACTTTGTTGAAGATCTGTTATTTTTAGAGGGGAATATTGAGGTTTCAATAGCATGGGTTCCATTCATCCCACGAGAGCCAGGAGGTGTCTCTAAGGGTGGAGTGTTCTTTACTGAGCAATGGAGTGAAGGAAAGGCAGAAGTGTTTGCAATAGTGCCCACCACTAGGGTTCTGGCAGGAAAGGAGAGCTGTAAATTGCAGTTGGGGTAGCCAACAAAGGCAGAAAAGACTATCCAAGGGACAAGCTGAATCAGAATATCCCACTGTTGCCACCTCTCTCAATTTTTTCACGTTTATGATATTTGGAATTTTTCTTAAAGCCCCTGGTGCTGGAATCACAAGAATGCATGAGAATCTCAGGTTTCATTTAATGAAAGTTAAGTTTCTAGCTGGCATGGTTATGGAGAAAACCTTGAAAACAAAGCCAGAAAGCAAATAAAAAGAACCAACAAATATTTTTTTAAAATCATGATTTTTAAACCAATGTTATAAGTTTTGAAATCTGACTCATGATTTTCAGGTGCTTGCAGGTTTTCTGTAAATTGGGGCTGGGAATTTTTTGACAAAATGTTTTTTGTTGAACAATGCTGATTCAAAAACAAAACATTTCAGCTAAAACTTAGTCAGGAAGGGTTTGAGGTCCAGGTTGGAATTTCTGGGCAGAGACAGAAAGCCCGTAAAGGCTAATAGCCCAGTGCTTCAGGCACTTATCTGGGATGCCAGAGACCCAGGTTTAAGTTCTAGCTCTGAACCAACTAGAGTGGGGATTTAAACCAGGGTCTCTCACACCAGAGGTGAGTGCCCTAACTACTGGGACACCTTCTGAGGTGGGCCTGCCAGTCTCGCTCACTGTTTTTTCACAAAATATTCAAAAGGTCTCAGTTTCGTTCCAATACAGAATGAAAATAAATGTCAAAATCTTATACAGCAGGTCAGATTAGATGATCACTGTGGTCCCTTCCAACCTTGGAATTTATTAATTTTTTTATGAAATGGAATTCTTGCTTTCTTGTCAGCTCTAGTTTTCCATACTGATATCTGCCACCCATACCATTAATGTCCCTTGCCAGCACCATGCAGTTCTACCTGCTGTTGTCTGTTCTGTACAGCTGCAGGCCCTTCCATTTGAGGGGAAAGATTTTGGGCTCCTCCATTGTCAGGGGGCTTGCACTCTGTATTACAGCTGCTTCAGTTAGCATAATCCATGGCTGAATCTAGCACTGTCTGTGTGTGTATGAGTCTTCTTTTTAAAAATATCAAGAAATACAATGTTGTGTTACGTTTGTCTAGCTGACCAGCAAGTTTTTTTCTCATGCTGTATCAGTCTAGATACACTAAATCAAAAGCTCATTACTGCAGTTATTCAAAGCTACCTTTGTGTTTCAGATGAACTGGTGACAAAATGGCCCTATTAACAATTCATGTAAACTCACTAAAGACAAATTACATGTCAGTAGCATTCAGCAAGTGGAGTTTGACTGAATCTCTCCTTTCATTGCAATTTTTGGTGGAAACAGACAGAATTTCATTTTCTCACTAATGCTATTACTTGAGAACAACAAATTCTTGAATTAGTTCTGAAGCAGAAAAAAAACAACAAAACTACAAAACATTGGACATGAAAATGTATCAATATGACTTGATATGCAAAATACACCTTAAGTGGCATATGATTAAATAATTGCATCCTGTAGTATGATGGGCCTTCAGCTACAATAGTTATAATTCTGAGTTATAGGATAATACTGTTTGGAAATAAAAGGATGTGCAACCTAAAACTAGTAGTGTTTCAAATAGGGTTTGCTTTTAAATCTTGGAGTTGTTTGACTCATGCTGTTTTTTCTCTAGAAGTCAGTATATTTTTATTATTTAATACAGACAGTTTGTTACATATTAGTTATATTTCACCATCCAATATACTTATCTAAACCAAATGTATTCTTTAAGATATGCATTTCTATAAAAGCTAATGAAGTGAAAGACAGTTTAAACCAAATCAAAGGATTTTAAATTATGTACATCAGCAGAGGCAGATACATGGCTAAAACAAAATAAGCTTATAAATAAATGAATTCTATAATCCTCTTAACTACAGTAACACTTCATAATAAGCACTTCCAATTAACAGGGAATATATATCATTTATCAGAAAGATTTTCCAGTATGTTTACATTTCCAAGTATTGTCCTCTTTTTGATATTACAAAGTAAAACAAATTTTAGTTCAATCGTTTTTAGCTTAACTGAAAGTGTTCTTGATGTAATAGTTTGTGTATGAAATTTTTTAAAATTATACTATTTAAGAGCTCATGCAGCGTGTTGGTGGCTATTTTTTTAAACTTACAATACACAGTTTTAGTTATATTGTTAAACTAAATTGTCAGTGTCGGATAACTTGATATAATATGCACAGAATAGGTGCAAAACATGAAAATAATTACATGTTAAGTACACTTTCAAGATAGGGTAGCACCTGTATATATTAAGAGTGGGTTCAATTTTTTACTTAAAGCAAGTATTCAACCTCTTTGTTTTGTATGAAAAATATAATGCAATTTATAGCACTATCTATGAGTAAAGATTGAATTCCCTAGGGATTTTCAACTGAATCTTTATTTAGTTTGAGTTAACTGAAACTGATTTTAAAATGGGACATTTAATAAATGTCCTGTATCTGACTTTTTTTTTTAACTTCATTTACTAATAAGTGGCTGGCTTCCTATCTTTCAAATTTTCCATTATTATTACAACTCATTGCCAGCTATCAGTGATTTACATTTGAAGAATTAGGTTGTCATTAAGCAAAGTTATTAATAATTGTTTCTATTCTTTCCATTATATTAACAACATTCCTCTTTTCAAAACATCTTCACAGTATAATACAAAACCTAAATCACAGCCTCAGGAACATAAGTAAATATTTAGGATTGATATGTGTTTGTGGGGGAAGCATGAACTCATAATTAAGGTCTTGGAAGGCAGATGAATGTGTTGCCTGTAGTGTGATTCTTTATCAGTTGGAGGCAGAAGGAAGTTCCTTGTGATAACGCAGAATCTGTCACTATCAGTGTAAATGTGCTCTGTGGGCATTAATGTACAGTATAGAAGCATCCATAACTTGGCATTTCCCTGCTTCTTAGTTTTTGCATTGGGAGGCAGGATGATTCACACTTAACCAACTTCAATCCCTTTTAAATAAAGTTTTTTTTATGGAATAAAGCTATATATAACAAATATCTAACAGATATGTACAGTATATTTAAAACAGAATAAGTATTACTCAATTGCAATAGTAGAAATAAGAAATTTGCCTTCCCTTCATCGTCCTTACTGAGGCAAATTTATAATTTCTAATTCAATTTATTTTCACTTAACCTAAAGTTCGTATTGTGGAATCAGGTTATTCCAAAGCAAACAGAAATTGTGAACCTCAAATATATTTTCCACATATACAATACCAATGTTTCATGCAATTATGTAAAAAGAATCTAAGCTTATAAAAACAATAAAATTCAGGAAAAGCTAATATATTGTAATGATAGTGGTAGGGTTTTGTGAGTTCACTTGTAGAGTTGCATGAAAAGTGTCAGACACAGGTTTGCACTTTTACAGTCAAACTTTTTTCCACCAGCCAAAGCTAGAAGTTGTGTCACTCTTTTGTTGGGGAAAAAAACATTTCATAGTAGAAACTGGCAATATTTGTACTATTAAAATTACATGGAACATTAACAAGCTCTATTCTGTTTTCTCATGAAAACCTTTCCAAGTACCAAAACCGAAATCTTGCTCAATTTATTTAGTACCCAAGGCCTCTCCTTTCCTAGCTTCAAAAAAAATTAAGCTTTATTTGTTTGGTTTTTTTACCTGGAAGTTCGCTCTCTTCAATTGATCCAATGGAAAAATTAGCTGGACTGATTGAAGGACTGGACGTAAAGCTTGCATATCCAATGGATGAGTTGATTTCAAAATAATCGTGGCTGTGATTTAGTCGGTGAAATTCCAGAGAAGATACTATTGATGTGCGCTGCTTGGGCTGGAAAAAAAAAGAGTTCAAAGTGTAACTCCAGACTTTAGACTATTTTTTCCCTATCTTTATTATTTGACATTCACCTCCACATACTTGGAGTTCATCTTTTTCTAAAAAATTTATTTATCCAAAGACAAGACGAGCTGTGATGACTTAGATCTAACTTTTTCTCCAAAATCTGAACATCAGTTTTGAATACTTGTCACCTTAATCACAGAAAACATATTTGCTTAGGAAGAGAACAGGCTTCTATAGGTTTACATACATTAATTGTAATACTTTTTTAAAAGACAGAAGGGCATTCCTTTCAGTAGCTAGATAGCTGGCTCTGAACTTTTGCTCCACTGACCATATATCTTGCAAAACATTTAGATCTATCTCATTGATGTCTAAATAACGAAAGTAGCAAACCAGTGATAATAGTAGATAGATTCCATTCAGCATGGTCAGGCAGCCCCCTAATGTTTATTCATACAGGTGAGACTCTTAAATTTGACTGCAGGCCAGGCTGATCTTAATTAGTCAAAGACTCAAAGATCTAAGAGCTTATTTATAGCTAACGGGAAAATGTCAGCTTAAAAAACATATATTGGAAACACTCATTCCTTCACCTATGTCCATAATACTCTATATGATTAAAACTGGAAGTACAAAAATAGAGGTGGAGCTTTGGTTATCTTCTCAACATGCCTGGATAGCATAGCATATGTAGTGATCATTTGAAGAAAAAAATCTGCTCCTGGTCAGGGTCCATAGCAGATGATTAACCCCAGGAGCAATGGGCTCTTCCTAGGACCATGTACTTACTCACCCCTTACTCAGAACAAGATGTTAAAGTACAATCTAGCCCAATTAAGTTGTTTTCACTTTTCTTTATGGTCCATTTCATATCTGAAGTTATTAATGCTGCAATGTTTGTATTACAATTATAGAAAACAGAATTTTTTTGGCTAAAAAGCAACTGTTTCCATTAGAATGTTAAAAAAATCTTGAACATGTAATTTGATTTAGGTTTTGTAAAAGTTTACTTGTTCAATAGCTAAATTTTGGACATAATTTGAATTGACTTGTCCTGTTAAAATTGAAAAAGTTGTGTAGGTAAGGAGAGGCACCCAGCTGGGACTCGTTTGCAGTCTGTGGAAGGGGATTAATTTCTTTAATAATCCAAAAAATAATTTATGCCTCGCAAGGCTCATTTCTAAAGCTAATAATTGCAGTGAAGAGTTTCATGAAGGGGGACAGACTCCAGCAACAAATAGCTTTGAGTAAGAGATACTGATATGGATCTGAGTCAAACTACTTCTGTGATCTGGTCAAAAACATTAATGTGTGCTAACAAAAGTGCACCATTTATTTTTGCTAAACTGATATTCACCAATGATATAATTACATTTAAAAGGGATATGTTGCAAGAAGGTTTCTCATCCATCAGATAAATATTCTTGCCCCATGTCTAAACAGTGGTTGGTTTTTGGGGTCTTGCAGCAGGTTAGTTTCTGTTGTTGAGTGAAGCTGATGTCCTGGAGCTAAGTCTGGTGTAATTGGTTTATTCACATAGATACATGACTCTAATTTTTCTCAAACTAAGACAGGCCCAACCTAGGGTGATCAGATGTCCTGATTTTATAGGGACGGTCCTGATATTTGGGGCTTTTTCTTATATAGGCACCTATTACTCCCCACCCCCTGTCCTGGTACCGCATGGGCAGTGACAGTTCAGGCTTTGCACTTGTGCCTTCCCATGAGCCTCTATTTTGACCTGGAGGGATCACCACGCCTGTTTCATTCCCAGCCTAATTATTACTCCTGTGGGAATTCTGCATCACTGTGCAATGCAGAATTTGCAGAGAATTAAAGTTCTGTGCAAAATTTCACTTTTTCCTGCAGAATTGGTGCTGCAGGGCTGCTAGCTGCCACTAGAGGCTGCTGGACCCAGCAGAGCCTGACTTCCCAGCTCACAGTGCACCTACGCGGGAGGCATGAGAGGGCTGCGATTTCCAGATTTCCAGTTCCACTTGGTCAGATGGTGTGGTCAGGCCCCTTCTCTGCACAGTAGTTGCCAGAGCAGGTGAGCTGTGCCCTCAGAAAGAGGCAGGAGCAACTGCTGGGAGTTGCTGCTTTCCACGAGGAAAGACTGAGGGTAATCGAGGGGGCCAGCTGGGGAAAAGGGAGGGCGTGACTTGAGCTGTTCTGGGGACGGCTGAATGTTTAAATTGTGCCTCTCCCCTCCCCACTATCAGCAGGTAAGGGTCATCTGTGCCCAGCGGGACAATAATGAGGTTGCACAGAGCAGAGCCTGTGGCTGAGCTCTGGGGAGAATGGATGCAGGTGTCTGGCCCTGCGGTTGGGCTCTGGGGGGAGGAAGGGGCGAGTGTCTTGGCTGGGGGGGCCCACATAACCCCCTCCAACACCCTCAAATACCCTCCCAGTACACACACACCCCTCCATTGTCCCCCATATACCCCATCTAGCACCCTCCAAATACCCCCTCCCACTCCACACACCCTACCAACACCCCCCAACTGTACATCTCCCCACTTCAGCTCCTTCTCCCCGCAGCAATATCCTCTATTTGGGAACATGAAATATGGTAACCCTACAGGGGCAATGCGAAAAAATGAGAATTGACTAAAAGACTGGAGGGACAGAGCTTTCGCCCCAAGATGTGCCCAGCTGGCATGTGTGATACACACAGAGTGAGGCACCCAACAAAAGTATGACAGAGAAACAGGAACGGAGTTGTCATACGGGTTTCTTTAACTTTCTACTCCTGGGGAATCCTTTTTGTTGTCTGTATTGTTACCAATATATTTGCTGACAGGTATTGTGAAATAAATTACCAAAATAATTGAAACTGGCATGTTTACACTGTGCTATTTTGACAAATAAAATATGCAGAACTTTAAAATATTGTGTTCAGAATTTAATTTTTTCACACAGAATTCCCTCAGGAGGAAATTATTGAGCTTAGCAGCAACAACGGTGCCAACTGTTCATTAAATATATATCTGCTTATCAGGATCTGTACTGAGAGTATCAAATAGCCATCAGATGGTAACAACTTTTGGTCCCTACTGAACTGGGTTTCATTCAGTCTAGTCATCTAGAGATGGAAAGACTTGATTGTCCCATTTGTTCTTCAAACATCAAAATAAATGAACAAGTAGAAGAAACACTGTCCTTTTAATTAGCTACATTAGTTTTTTCATAGCTTTGGATGTTAAAATTTCATATAACCTTATCTCAAATTATAAATGTGACTAAAATTAAAGGTAAATAAGGCAGGCAAGTTTCCGCATTCATATGAATATTCTTGTTTTTATTTTTTACCTTCTAACATATAATTCAGAGCAGCAGGCAGTAATTATACTGTATTTAGCAGAAAATATGTCCCAAGCAGCTACAAGAGGAGCTTATAACACCATGAGAATTTAAAAAATGAAAGAAGGATAAATAAATGTGTGCATTACTTTTTAACTATAAATTACTCTCTTCTAGAAGGGCAATAAACTCTAAAATTACATTTAATTTTACTGTCAATAAAAATATTCCTAGTGACTTCTGTTTCAACCAAAGAGATTCTGAATTAATACAGTGTGACCTCCTGCATGCTGCTCAGTCAGCTGGTCCACTCCTCCTCATTCCTCAGGATGGCCTGACAGTGTGTTAGCATACTTCCTTGACATCTGAGAGTTATTGACACACACAAGGAAGGCACAGATGTCATTGTCCCTTTATGTATTTTTGTGTGCATTGTGTATCCACGGTGCTTTCTGTTCCTACACATTCACAGTGTCTCTTCTGTTTGTTATCCCAGCTCCTCCTCCTCTGCTGAAGGAAGTAACCAAATGCCAGCAATCAGCTGTGCTGTTCTTCTCTCCTCTTCTGCTTTATCTCAGACCACCGCTTTGTTTGATACGAGTGAAGGCTGGGAGTGAAGGAGGGTACATATAGTGCTTCTCTCCTCTTCTTTGGGCCCCAGTTCTCATTTCTTAATTTCAGCCAGCCAGCCAACCAGCAGCAATGAGTTGTAAGGTGTGACATGTATTGCAGCTCTCCCACTGTTAGGAACTCAGTTGTCTCTAGACTCAGTCCCTGGCAAACCAACGAGCTCAGCCGGGCCCAATAAATCCATGACTGTGCTCCCCAGTTGGTCAGAAGAGCCAACAAATCATCATTTAAGCCTTGTAGCAACAGTAGTACTGTGGCTGCTCTTATGTATTCCACATTTGCACGTGTGCCAGGCCTGTTTCCTGTATAGCCCTTGTTCCAATCCTTACCAGCTCTGCCCCTAGTCCCTGCCTATCCCTGAGCTCCTGGCTCTGACTATGGCTTGCCTCCTAACCATGCCTCTGGCTCGACCTTTTGGTTCTGCTCTGACCATTAGGCCAGATTCCTGGCTCCAACCACTAGGTTGTACCATCTACACCTTGTTGTGTGACACTCACTTTGTTCTGATGCACTAAAGTTGTTGTGTCTTTGTGGATATTGTCCCCTTTGTGATGGATGGGACTAGATTCCAAAGATCCACAGTTAATCCTATCTTGGGAAAAGTGATGTCTGATTATATAAAGTGAGTTGGAAAATTTTGATAAACTACTTAAGGGACTGACTTTCAAGAAGAGATAATAAATGTAGAGGGCAGGCAAAAGAGCTATTTTGAGTCAGAAGGTGAAAAATTGGAGTTTGTTATAGAGCCCGATTTTCAGAAGAGTTCTTTCCAGTTATTCCACAATATCCAATTTAAAACAGTTCATAAATTAAATCTGGTCCCAATTATTTTTTAAAATCTGTCACTTAATGTGTAAAACATCAAAGAGTACTGAACATTTTCTAATGATGGTTTGAGTGTGTTTGGTGATTATCCAATTGATAGTGGTATAGTGGAGAACAATGGAAAAATTTACATTGCCAGTGCTGTACCTAATCTGTAGATACAGAGAAGATTTTAGCCTCAGATTATGAAAGGTTGCATATTCACAAACTTTATATGCATCATAGTCACTTAAAAAATGGCTGTTGAATTATTCATAGAGGCTTTTACATATTCTATGATGCACTGTTCATCTAAGGTGAAGAGTTCCAGAGGGGTAGCCATGTTAGTCTGTATACAGCAAAAACAACAAGAGTCCTGTAGCACATTTGATGACGTGGGTTGCAGCCCACGAAAGCTTATGCCTGCAGAAATTTGTTAGTCTTTAAGGTGCTACAGGACTCTCGCTGTTTTTACTGTTCATCCATTTACCTGTAACAGGCCTGATCCTCAAGTCTCATTGACTTCAAAGAGTTGGGGATGCTCAGTACCTCACAGGCTTGGGCCCATACACTGTAAACAGAGTTGTTCATATCTCTGAATTCCTGACGCTTATGTACACACTGAAAACTAAAACTACAAGACAGCTCCAGAGAGGCAAGTCAGCTTCAACAGGAGAAAAGTATCTATCTTGAAACAATATTCTCCAAACATATCACTGCTAATAGTGAGGTTTACTCACATGCTTAAACTTAGACGTGTACTTAAGTTCCTTGCCGAACCAAGGATGAATCAAAGCTTTAATACACTCAAACAGCTTATTTGCTTTTTTCTTCACTACTGTGTATTGAACAGATGTTTTTGTTTTCATATTTGCTCAGCTCTAATTAAAATCATCTAATTGGAATCATGTTTTATAATGAGTTGTCAGAGAATAAGGTCTATTAAAATGTGCACAATTAATAATATTTTAGTTAATGGTGTTAAATAGTCACTGAGTATCTATTATTTCTTAAACAAGGATTTCTGAATATTCTGCTCTAGAAATATTATTAGCGTTCTTCTCTCTAATTATATTATTAAGTCTTTTATTTCTAAACATGTATGACTCCTATTTAAGTATTTTGGAATACCACGGAAGGTGTTTTTTGTTCTACTTGTAATCGTGTATATGAATTGTTAGCTTTTTAAATAGACATTCATAGCATACCTGTTATTTCTTTTTTATGACTATTTCGGAAAGCGTTCTTGCTTTCAGTATTACTAGGATAAGGAAGGTTTTGAACTATTCCCAGTAGATTTGGGTAAACACTTTAGGTTTAAAAAATAATTCCATATAAACAATACAACTATCTGAGAATCAGGAATTAAGGCTATGTCTACACAACAATTAAACACCCATGACTGACTTGGGTCAGCTGACTCAGGCTCACAGGGCTTGGGTTGCAGGGCTGTAAAACTGAAGAGAAGATATTCGGGCTTGGCCTGGAGTCCAAGGTCTGGGACCCTGTGAAGAGGAGAGGGTCCCAGAGCCCAGGTTCCATTCTGAACCTGAAAGTGACACAGCAATTTTTAGACCTGCAAACCTAAGTTCGCTGACCTGGGCCAGCCACAGGTCTTTTATTCCAGCATAGATGTATTCTAAGTCCATGTCTAAACGTTGGGTCTAATCGTGCAAGGTGCTAAGCACCTTGACTTTAATGGGAGTCTGGGATGCTCAGAATTTTGCAGGGAGTACTTAGCATCTCACAGGACTTGGCCCTTTGTAGATATATTTCTTTCTTTCTTTCTTGTGATATGAAATGCCATGATAAGAGGTCTTCTGGCAATAGAGTATTTCCACACATTTGTAGTGGTGTTCCCTTAGATGTTTCACAAGACTTTTTTATCTGCCTCCTGCTATTCTGTTATGAATTTTGGTGGCTCTCTTAAAGGTAGTTGAAATCAGTGGAGATGAGTAATTATGGTGATGGAATGACCAGCCTGAGGCACCAGAGCAGTATATAACAAATTATGTTGGGTTTTTTTAAAGCGCAAGAAACAAGCAAAAAATTAAAATGTAAACACCCGTTTTCTCTGCAGCAGCTTTGCCTGCAAATAACCCACACGCAATGTCAGAAAAATAAAAAAATATATATAGTCAGTTTGCTGGATTACACATATACTATGAATTTTTGAGGAGCTGGGAGATAGTGACATAGATCTTTGTGGTTTATCTGTTAATAAAATTGTGAAATTGGCTGCTAACATCTGAAAAGTCTTTCAGATACAACGCATACTGTTTCAGCTGAGATGTGGGTAGTGTAATATGCTCTACCATAGACTAGCCTATGTGACATTGGACAAGTTACTTAATCTCTCTGAGCCTCAGTTTCCAATCTGTAAATAGGGTAAATAATAGTTCCTTTCTTCTACCACATAGCTCTATGGAACTCCAGTTTCAGTTTGGGCCTCTAGTCTAAGCAATACTGTAACACAGATTAATGATAATTGCTGCAGTTTGAAATAATTTACTATGCTTTTCCGCCAGTATGTAGTATGTCATTTCCCAACATCCATGATAATGTGTGCCATGTCATAAAGCATGATCAAGTCCTTAGTCTTTAGCCACATTTTTAGTGGGGAAAGTGGTCTTCTGGACCATAATGTCTCCTTTGCTTAGCCATGACCTCTTTAACAGACATCTCTATAGCATGCTTTTGTGAGTGGAGAGGAATCTCTCACATCTACTTGTAAAATGTTTGGATCCCATTTTTTCGGCTGTAAATCAATGCCACTCCTTGTGTCAGCCAGAGAGGTTCTATAGTGATTGAAATAATTTTCTCTGTCCTCTGAAGAGCTGAACTACTATCTCCACATTTCTCCTAGCTCCTAGCCCTGCCAGCGGTGATGGACCATGGCTGGCACTCAAATGTATTCACTATATGCTGCTAGTGTATGAGATTACCATTCTTTTAAAGACAGTTCTTCCAAAATCAGCAGAACAGGAGATGTTAAAAAGAATTCTTCTAGGAGGTCATTTGGGAGTTGAGCAACATAAACAGCAAGTGTGAGAGAGAGGTGGTTTTAGTCAATAATATTCGGATAGATAAAAAACCCCTGTATCTAAATGTGACCTGTCACAAATACTGAAATTCATTCCTCCCTCCCAAAGCCCCCAGAAAACCCCATTCATTAAATACCTGACCACTTATGACAATTTCTGGGAACAGTCTTTTTCACATAAAATGAAAATGAGCATTTACTCATGGAAGATAATGCCCAAAGTATTTTTTAAATAGTCCACACTTTGAACACCAAAAACAATCACTACAGTTAGCCATGTAAAACCCACCTTAGCAAGACACAAAGAGAAAAAGCAGACAATACATTATACTTAATAAATGAAGAATTTAAAAAGGTTTCTCAGAGAGTTCAGAATTGAATTCATGATTATTGCCCAAGACTCCACAAGTATATGGGTAGGCCAAGAAAAAAAACTCACATGAGGTGCTGAGATGGTTGATCCTTGTATTTGCGTCTTGGAATGTTATAGAGATATCATTACATGAGAATTTTGCTCACCTAAAAAATGTCTCTATTGCAATTAAAAACCCACAGCTGGCTCCGAGGTGGGAGGTTCTCAGAGCTCAGGCTGCAGCCCAAACTTGGAAGTCTACACTGCTATTAAACTGCCCTGCAGCCTGAGTCCCGTGAGCTGACATTGGCCAACCACAAGTTTCTAATTAGTGTAGACATACCTGTATTCAAATGATGATTAATGCTGTAAATCCCGAGCGCTTTGCTCAATGTGCTGACAAATGCACATATGTCTTTACATGTGGGCTGAGTTTAATTTAGGTTTTTGTTAAACTAAGATTTAAAGATATGATATCAGATAAAGTTAGCTAGCCCAATCTAACGAACACCTTCTCCAGCTCTAGTGCAGACAAGGCAAGATGTACTTTAGCACACGCTAAACTGGTGAAGATAAAGCTCAAGAGGGACTCTAGAATTTTAGAAGGTGTTACTTAGATCAGTGTTTCCCAACTGGTGTGCTGTCAGGCCTGAGCAGGTATGCCGTAGAATTTTTTGAAAAACTACTTGAAGAGTTCTGGATTGGCTAATGAATCTATATGGTGGGGTCCCTCAAAATAATTAAAGGTATCCAGGTGTGCCATGGCAGAGAAAAGGTTGGGAACCACTGACTTACATCAAGCTATTTTATATAATCCAACACCACAACTTTAAATCATAGTCTAGACAGAGCCTTTTTGGAGACAGTGGGATTGGTGTTTCATAGAGTGTCACCTACCGACTCTGACATTCTACTGGGGGACTTCAGTGCGCACATGGGGAACGATGGAGATATCTGGAGGGGAGTGATCGGGAGGAACGGCCTCCCTGATCTGGACCCGAAAGGTGAGTTGTTGCTGGACTTCTGTGCTAGTCATGGATTGGCCATAACAAGCACAATGTTCAAACAGAAGGTTTCTCATAAATGTCCCTTGTACCAGAGCACCTTGGGATGAAGATTGATGACCAACTTTATAGTTGTTTCATCAGACCAAAGACAGCATGTTCTGGACACCCAAGTGAAGAGAGGAGCAGAGCTGTCAACCAATCACTACTTGGTAGTGAGTTGGATCCAACACACGGGATGCCAGCTGGATAGACACAGGATGCCCAAACGATCAGTGAGGGTCACCTGGGAATGTCTGATGGAGGACACTGTGAGGAAAGACTTCAATTTCCATTTTGGAAGGACTTCTTTGGTATCCTGGGCAAGGTTGTGGACATTGAGTCCAAGTGAACCATGTTCAGGGCCTAAATTATTGAGGCAGCCACAAAAAGCTGTGGCCTGCAGGTGGTTGATGCCTGTCATGGTGGCAACTCTAGGAACCACTGGTGAGGGAAGCTGTCAATGCAAAGAAGGAGGCCTTCAAGAAATGTGCTTGAACCATACTCCTGACATGACTGAGAGGTACTGGCGGGCTAGGAGGGCTGTGGCGGTCGTTGACGTGAGAGCCCAGGCCTTGGAGGAGTTTGGAATCACCATGGAGAATGACTACTGAACAGCCTCAAAAGTGTTCTGGCAAACTATTTGCTGCTTTAGGAGGGGTCGATTTGACATTACCCAGGCTGTTCTCAGCATGGGTAGTGAAACGGTGACCATGCCTGAGAAGATTGTTGAGATGTGGAAGGAGCACTCTGAGGAACTCCTCAACTTGATGGACATGCCCTCCTTTCAGGACTGTTTTCAGCAGTGCTGGAAACCCCCAGTGGAATCGGATCTATTTCTGTTGGTGGGGTCACTCGGTGGTAAAGTGCCTTCGCAGCAGTAAGGCAGCGGGGGTGGACAGACCTGGAGATATTGAAATCACTGGACAAAGTCAGGGTGTCATGGTTAACGCACCTCTTCAAAGTTGCATGTAAGGCAGATGCAGTACCTAGGGATTAGCAAACCCGGGCGGTGGTCCCTATCTTTAAGAAAGGAGAAAAGAGAGTATGTTCCAGTTACAGGAGAACCACACTTCTCAAAGCCTATGCCAGGTTGATGGAGAGGAGGCTACACCCATTAGTTGAACCTTAGATTCAGGAGGAACAATGCAGTTTCTGTCCCAGACATGGAACAACAGACCAGTTCTTTGCTCTCTCACAGATACTCAAGAGGTCGTGGGAATTTGCTAACCTGATCTACCTTTGTTTTGTAGACCTGGAGAAAGCTTATGACCGCATTCCCTGAGATATCCTGTGGGAAGTGCTACTGCTGCGTGCTATCCACTCCCTCTATTCCTGGAGTGAGAGTTGTGACTGCATTCTTGGCATTAAGTGGAGTTCATTCAAGGAGGGTGCTGGACTCCACCAAGGGTTCATCCTGTCCCCACTCCTGATTGTGATCTTCATGGCCAGGATATCAAGGCCCAACTATGTTGGGGAGTGTATCCGGTATGAGTACTTGGAAATGGCATCTCTGCTGTTTGCAGATGATGATATCCTTCTTAATTCTTCAGACTGTGATCTCCAACGCGCACTCAAATGCTTCACTGCTGAGTGTGAAGCCACTGGGATGAAAATCAGCACCTCCAAATCAAAAGTTGTGGTTCTTTCCCGGAAGAAAGTGGAGTGTTCTCCCTAGGTGAAGGGGGAGTAGCTGCCCTTAGTGGAAGAGTTTAAGTATGTTGGGGTCTTGTTTATGAGTGATAGTAAGTGGGAGCATGAGATTGACAGGCGGATTAGTGCAGTGGTGGCAGTGATGCAGGCACTGTACCAATCTGCAGTGGTGAAGCAGGAGCTAAGTTTTTGGATGAAGCTCTTGGTTTCCAGGTCACTCTACGTCCCCATTCTCACCTATGGTCATGAACTTTGGGTAATGACCAAAAGGACTAGATCATAGGTACAAGTGTCGGAAATGAGATTTCTCCACAGGGCGGCTGGGCTGACTCTCTCAGATAGAGTGAGGGGCTCAGCTGTTCAGGATAGCCTTGCAGTAGAGCTGCTACTCTTCTGGATCAAGGAGTCAGCTCAGGTGGTTTGGGCACCTGATAAGGATGACCCCAGGTAGGCTTCTTTTGGAACTATATTGGGCATGTTCCACTTGGAGGAGGCCCCAGGCTGACCCAGGACACGCTGCAGGGTCACAGCATTTTTCTGTTTGTCTGTATATAACATGATAACTCTGAATCAATTTCAAGGAATGTTCTAAGCATCAATGGTCATAACACTATTGGGGTTTTTGATAAAAATCAGAGAACCAGAAAAGCCTGATTCAGAGGAAAATCAAGGCCTGGGTCTGCAGGCAAATGAATCTCTGGGATATTGTATTCTGCTGCCTACACATGTCAGAGGCAGCTTCTTAACTTTCTGCCTAGGGAGGTTGTCTGTAGCCTGGAGTCTAACAGAAATAAGAGAGCCCTAAGGGAGGGATTTTAGAGGGAACAGAGGACCAAGGAAGGCAGTGGAATATGAGGAAAGTGAGGACCCAGAAGGGATTGGGTGGGGAGCTGGCAAACTGCGGTCCTGAAAATCAGGGCACAGATATATGCCCTTGCAAAAGGACAAAGCAGATCTGAGTGCATGGGCTGGGGGAGCGCTGTAGCCCAAATCAGCCAGAGAACTTTACATTCTGGCACTCCTGTCCAACCCCGTCGCTCCCCTGGCATGTCCCTATGCTGGATGGAGAAGAGGAAAAAAGTGGCATATTAGTTTAGTCCACTCTTGGGCTGGGGCTGTTCCCTATGAGCTGTTTCTGTTCCCTTTAAAACCACTTTACTCTGTCAGAATGGCATAAAGGGGCCTTAGCATGGAACATGCCCCTAAAATGAATTAATCTGTGTGTATTACATATCATTATTATTAATAATTTGTATTATGATAGTGCCTAGAGGCCAACCAAGATCAGGGCCACATTGTACTAAGCTGGCACTTTATAGTCAGAGTAATTGTCCCTCCTCCAAAGAGCTTGCAATCTAAATAGACAAGACAGACAAAGGGCAGTGGAAAGGGAATAAACAAACAACCAAAATTAACAGAGAGTAATACTTTGCAAACATCATGTTAGTTCCACAATTTCTTTTAAAAAAATTCTTAGGGTAGGGTTTTGTTGGAAGGAGATTAGCTAAATGGAAAGATAAATGAACGGTGTGGGACATAGCAGATAGGGATGTAAGGGATATATCGGAAAGAGAAGGCAGAGGGGTGCTGAGAGCTGTAACAGACCCATCTCCTCAGTGGATTAGACACAGACACATAACTCACACGGACGAATAAGTTACATACATACTATTGAAGTCTTCTACATAGCAAAAAGAGTGACTAACTGGCATGTCAGTTATTTTGACTGTCCATACTAACAAGAATGGTGAGGTTCTGACCATAATCTTAATGTACTGAAGGAGCAGCTTTTCTTCTGTAGTAGCATGAGAGCAGTTCTGATACCACATATACTCAGTGGGTGAATGGTTCTGATTTAAATCAAACAACTCCTTTTGTGAGTCCCATGAACTCCATTCACGATGAACTAGCACAAGAACATCAACCATTCAATATTCTCGGTCCATCTGTTGGTGATATCATGATGAAAATAGATTTTTAAAAGTTATTTTCAATAAACTATCACACAACAACTTGTTCCAACAATATTTCCAATGTTTGTCTGCTTGCTCCTACTAGAAAAAACAAATAAGAGGGAAAGTGGTACTCCAATAGTACTGTGATGTATGGGAGGGGGAGAGAGAAAGAGAGAGAGAGAGCCTATGGAAATAGAAAAAGAGGGAGACAAGTGGGAAAGGCAAAAAAGGACAAGAAGCTAATATTCTAGACATTGCACATCTGGATTCAAGCCAGAACATGGCACTGAAACTGGTAATGATGGTCTCCTGCTGTTGATGGATGGAGGGCAGACATCTATTCTCATCCTTCTGGACCTATCTGCAGCATTTGACACCATGGGGTGATGGGTGATGCTTCCTTTAAGGGAGGCTAACTCCCTATCCCGTCTCTTCCGCCCCAGTCCCCGCCACCACTCTGCCCTAAGCCCCACTCCCTCGACCTGCTCGTCACTATGTCCCTCCCACTGCACTCTGGGCCCGGACCCACCATTTGCAGCCTCCCTCCATCCCTTCCTTCCCTCCCCCCCCCGCTTGGCCCCATCCTCTCTTCCACACACCCTCTCTCATTCTCAGCCTCCCAGCCTTTTACCAGCCTCGCACCTGGGCCCAGTGGCCCCAGACTCATGGGGAGCCCTGGGCAGTGCTCGCTGAGCCCCCCCAGCTGTGGGGCCTCATATGGGCTCAGGGCCCAGCATGGGTATTCGATGGCAACACATCCTGGAGTGTCCTCTGGGCCAAGAGCGGCATCTGGGAACTTGGGAAAGGACCCAGCAGCAGTCTACTGACCCCCATCTTGCCCAATGGCAGGGGCCCCCCAGCCCGGCCACTCACCATGTGCAGCTTCTCCAGGCTCCATTTGGGCTCGGTCCCGGAGACTGGGATCTTCGCACCACTGGCCAGGCTGGGGCCCTCTCCATTTATTACCGCCCCAATCTGCCTGCAGCACCCAGGGAGCCTGTCTGGAACCCTCTGCCCACTGGACCAGCCTGGGGAGATGCTGCTTCTGGGCAAGCTGGAAGTCCCTAGGCTGCTGCTGGGTCCTTCCCCTGGTTCCCAGCAGCTGCTCTTCAGCCAGGGGGTCACGCTGGGGTGCATCTCCATGGACATCCATGCCAGGCCCTGTGCCCACATGCAGCCCCTCAGCCAGGGTCTTGGCAAGCATCGTGGGTCTGGAGTCACCAAGCCCATGTCTGAGACCAGCAGGAGGCTGGGGAGCCCAGCGAGGAGGGTCAGCCAGTCCTGGGGATGCACCTGGCTGCAGGGAGCTGATTCTGGGCTAGCAGAGGTTGTGTTGTGTTGCTTGTCCAGGGGGCAACTTTGGGAGAGGGAGTCAAGCGGGGATGGCATGCAGGTTCCTGGGTGGCTGAGGAGGCGGTATCTACTACTCAGCTTCCTGGGTTCATCAATAATCTTCCTGGGGAGTCCAAGGGACCCAGGAAGCTGAGTAGCAGATACCTTCTCCACAGCTGCTGGGGAAAGGGGAATCCAGCAGGGAGGAGAAGAAGTGGGGCCACCATAGCCCAGTTATGCATCTGGCAGCATGATGGTGGCAGCTGCACCGGGGAAGGCCTTTGATACCTGCCACCTATGTTTAACACTGTCAACTATGAGATATTACTTCTGATGTGAGAGTTGGCAAGGGTGCAGGTAATATGCTAAAATGGATTGAGTCATTTCTGGAGGCATGCATCCAAGGAGTAGTGATAAGAAACTGCACCTCCACCACTAGACCCTCACTGTGGAGTCTCACAAGGATCAATTATCTCTCTGGTTCTTTTCAACGTCTTTGTGCAGCCATTAGGTGAACTGTTCAGACAACTGAAGTGTCAGCAATATGCAGGTGACACACAGCTCTACCTATCTTTCACCACATATGACGACCACACCATTATCACCAAAATAGACCAATGTTTGGCTGGCAACAGCTCATGAATGAAGAACATCTAGCTGAAGCTGAACCCAAGCAAGACAAAAGTGACGCTGGTGGACAGAGGAAAACATTTTGCAAAGTTTGCAGGTAAAATACAGTCTCCTTTGATTGAAAGTATCAAGTCACAATTGATCAATTCAGTCTGTAATTTAAGAATAATCTTGGATTCCTCACTGTTGCTAAGCTCGCCATAGCAGCAGTTGGTTAGGAGACTCCATCCATCCTAGTGGATGATGACCTGGACTTAGTTATTCATGTCTGTTTCTTAGTTGAACTACAGCAATGTGACAATATATCTGGGCATGATGTCTTCAGCCTCTCTGCTCTTTCCATGAATCCCATGGACTAATGAATCAAATTCAAAGTCTAGATCCTTATTTTCAGGGCACTCCGTTGCCTGGTCCCAGGATAGCTAATAGACCACCTAAAGCTCTGGGATGAAGATTGTAATCAACAACTTTGCTCCTCTGGCACAACGGAACTCTCTACAATAAGGGCAAAGCTCATCCATGTAGGAGACAGAATTTTGGGATGGCTGGTCCCAAACTCTGGAGTGAATTCTCCAGGAATTAAAAGACTATCACAAACCACATCCCCTTTTACTCCAATTATAAGATATTTATTTGACTTTGTTTTCTGTAACAGATTCATAATAACATGTGTATTTAAAAAAAAACAAATACCAAAACAAGACACTCCACTACATATGCTTCTCTCCCTGGATAGAGAATAAGAAAACAAACAAATAACTTGTGACAAATGTCAGTCACATTGTTTAATGCCCACTGGAAGGTGCTCTGATACTATAGCGATAAGCAGGTACGAGACCCTTTCATCTATTCTATAAACATACTTAGAAATATGTGGAAAAGTTTAAAATTACGTAGACAACAATAATATGAGAGAAAGTAAAATATAGAGAATGCATAAAAGGTTGTGGATTCCAGTGGACAGAATAAAGTATAGCAAAGGAAGCAGGCCTGGAAAAAGGATGAAAAGAAAACAAAAACTTGGAGGAAAACTAATGGCAGCCAAAAATTGCACTACAACTAGACAAAGATTTTATTTGTCATTAATTCTGTAACAAGAAAAAGTTGTATTAATTATTTTAACACATTGTACATCTCTCTGACCATCATACCACAGGTTCTAATTTCCCCTTGTATAACCAAGATTTTTTTCTGGGTACAGAAAATGTTTTGAACTTCTCTGTTTCTCCATTTTTTAATTAATTATCTCCATTTATATATTCAAAAGGTCCTTATTAGAGACAAAGTACATGCATACATACATGTGCACACACACACATAGTTAACTGTTCACAGAATAAGAAACAATTAACAAGAGAAAGTTTATTCTGATTACCTACCTGAGGGCGTATAACTTTTACTATATTTTTAAGTGCAGTGTCTGGTGATGGAGGAGAGCAGTCAGGTGTTGGGCCTGTAGAGCTGTTTCTATGGTTACCAGTTCCTGGTGCAGTAATTGCTACCTGAGGAGCATTATCTGTGAACAAAAAAATAGCATTTTGATGAACCTACTATTCTAGCACAGTATATTTCTTTTAAAATCAGAAGATACTTTTGAAAACAGAGCAATATTTCAACTCTGAAAAATTAATATTGTTGAGCACAGAGAGTGAGAAAATTACTGCATATTTATCCTATATTTTTATTAAATGTTTTCTTTCCACTTAAGCTGGTATATATCACCCCCTATGGTAGCTAAATATTAGTGCACACAAAATGAAAAAATATTGTTTAATTCATGATTCTGAATTACTCATTGCAATTCTGAATTCTGCTTTTATAATCAGAATGATCTAAGGCTAAATAGCAACTGCAGATCATATTGCTTTTTGGTCAGTTTTGTTATAATAAGACCATTGAGGCACCAATTCAGCAAAGTACTTAAACATGTGCCTAATTTAAAGCATATATGCAATCCCACAGGAGTCAGTGTAACTACTTGCATGCTTAAAATTAAGTACCCGATTAAGTGCTATGTTGGACTGAGGTTCACATGTTCCTGTGGGTTAGGGAATATTAGTGTGACAGACACACCACTGAAAATACACATATCAAAGTATGAATCCTGTTAAGAGAAGTAGGGGAGAGATGTAATGACACTTTTCTTAGAAGCTAAATACATATAAGGCCTCTTAATTACACTAAATCTCCTTTACCTTACTTCCACTTTAAGGCTTCTTTACACTGCCAGAACTGCATAAACCAGAAGTAGTGTAGATAAGAATCAGGCTTTTTTGTGTTTATTGGAATACCCTATAATCTTAGATACTAACTTCTGCAAACAACATAATTCAATTATGCAAGCACCCGGAAAAAACACAACAGCTCAACACTTCAGACCCTCTGTTCTTTCTTATGGGAATAAAGCATCCGATATGTAGCTGTTTCTTATAAACCATGTCCTTATTGTGAATAGCTTTATTTTCACTGTATGACCCATCATCAGATGACCAATAATGATGTACCACATGGGTTTTCTCCATCAAAGAGAGAGAATCATTACCAATTCAACTATAGCAAAGGGATTTTCTAGTCTAAGTATATGGTATGCCGTTTCATTAATAATAAAAAGCCTTGAATTAATTTTCTTCTGTAATATAAATTATTGCATAATTGTAATGCTCTCATTTTCTTTCCCTTTCTGTTTGCTCGGAATAGGACCAAAGAATATATTTGAAGGTAGTATTTTTTTTAAGCTAGCTCTAACTATAAATACATTCAGATTAATAAAACTTTTTAGTGCAGCAATTCATGACAAAAGGAAGGAAGTTACCCTTGAAATAGTAGAGCCAGACTCTGCCGCATCCAGTGGAAAGTGAGCTGGCAGCCAGAGACTAGGGTGGCAGTGAGCTAGTTATTGGTCTCTGATTCTCTGCCTGTTCCAGGAAAAAGTTATAGTAGTCTAGGGGCTGTTCTAGCATGCACCAGCTGCCAACGGTCCCCAACCATGCACTCCAGTAATCTGCACTTCAGTCACGTTCTCCCCCTACCCCCAACACACCAGCTGTCACAGGAAGGGTGTTGTAGAAGCCAGAATGCCCACTGGGAACTGCCCCATGTTAGGGGCTTGTGGTCATTTTTTGCTCCGTTTGAGACTTATGGGCAGAACAAAGAAAGAGAAGAGCATCAGAGAATATGCAGAGAAATTAGGAGCTGATCTATAGGCACTTAGTCTTTTGAAAAGCTTGGCCACTATGTCTCAAAGATCTTACTGAAGATGGAACTTATTTATTTTTATCGGTATGATAAACAATATGAGAATTATTTTCTACTCCCTTTTCTGGAGCTAACAGGCTAGCAGGAACTCAACAGGAAATAAAAGTCATGGAAGGGACTGGAGGTCTCATTAATGCCTAGTGGTGACTGCTTAGTGTTTATACCTACTAGGGTTGCTTATATCTAAGAAAACTTACATTTGTTCCCAAAGAATTATAAAAAGCAGAATGAAAAAAATTAAAAATAGCTTCCCTTCTTTATTACAGCTGCAAACTATGTTGTTCTTCTTTCGCTATTTAAATGTATTGTCATATATGAAAAGGAAACATCAAAACATTAATGGTTTAATTAGAATTATAAAGAAGTCATGCAATTGGGAACTAGACCATACAACTTCAATTAAAAATGAATTCACTGATGTCTATGTCCTTTTATGTGCTACAATACTAGAAGAAAGAAAACTTATTGTATGAACAATAGTACACAAATATCAATGTAATTATACAGCAGCAGTTTTTTGTTCTCATCCCATTATTTGTACGCTATTGAAAACAACTGTACATTGAAAATCTTCTGACCCAGAAGATTATTTTGAAATAGTTGGCAAAGATGAGAACAATCAAATGATGGATAGCATTGCACTCATATAGTGCCTATTTATTATATTATTCATTATTATTATTATTAAGCAGGCAACAAGTATGCCATCACCAAGCAGAACTTGAGCAAAAAGCTAAGCCCTTTCTGAAATACAATGCTGTACTTGAGGATTCGTGAATGTACAGATTAAAAAAGGCCAAACCAATTCAGTATGTTTTTAAATATAGCATGTTGGGGCCAGATAAACCGGTGTGCTGCTTTGGTTACACAAAGTAGCTGTAAATATGACTTATCTCGTGGGAGGTTTCCTGCTGTTTTGTGTCACACTGTCACTGAAGTTGTGTAAGACAACTAGTATATTGGAGAATCTGGCCCTATACGTTTGTCTACATTTTAGATCTCATCTGAACTTTAGATTTATAAATTAGATATTCTTGACACTCAGCATGTTGCAGAACAAAGGAAGACAAAATTTTAAATTAAAAAAAAAAAATAACCACACTGCTCTGAAAAGAATTTTTGTCTTTGTGATTTTCAACACAATTATCTGTACAGTGCTATAGGAATTGAGAACAAAAATTACCACAATTTTATGAAGTCATTGGCTAAGCACAGTGAATGCTAAAATGAAACCGCTCCCTTCAATAATGAAGGCTCCCATAGACATCAATGAATTGCACATCCAAAATGAGTAAAATGTTGATTTCAGTGCATCCGTGGTTAAAAAGAACAGGATTCTTCATTCAAAGGTAGCTGTGTTTAAACATTTGTTTCATCTGAAAAAAAATATAGTGGGCTTGATTTATCTCTTGGGATCCATTGGGCAAACCGGACTGCTGTTTCCAGCAATAGTAAGCATCCCGGAATGGAGTCACAGTGGCCCAAGCCACTGAAGATGCTGGAGCCAACAGGCCCAAAATTGGGCACAGCAGCTCCCAAACTGGTGGAAGTTTCACTGATTCAGTACCATTCCGTCTCCACCAGTGTGGGGCTCCAAACTTAAAAGCAGTCCTTCCTTAGCAGAACCCTACAGGTGAATCTCACCCCCTAACCAATGTCTAACTACCCCCACCGGCACAAAACTCAGAATTAAAGACAGGGACAAACTTACATAATTTAGGATCCAAAAACAACAGAAATATTACTATAGAAAATGCAAAAAGACCAGATTGAAGATTCAGGCATAGAATCAATGAGTAGCTGAACTTGATATGTGGGAAGAACAGGTTGCATTAAACTATATGAATTTGTTCTCTTGAACTTGTTTTGTTTCCTATATACTTAAACCTGAATTAGCATTGTTCTGAGTAGAATAGTAAATATATAGCTGCAACTATTTTGCTGAAAGCACTTGTAGCTATAACTAGCTTGGTATTGGATCTGGTAGCTATTTTGAGATAGTGTTTGGAATTAATTACTAGTGAAGTACATTCCAGTGGCAGCAGGGAGTGTGATTAGTTGTTTCTGCATCATCTGTGAGAGTTTGGGTATGATGATTATCAACTTTTTATTTCCTCTCATCACCCACCTGCAAAAATAGATCTTGGAAGTTTTTCAAATTTGCATGACCTTAGCAAACAATGGTCTGGAAAGACCTCTCTCATTAAGTAGTAATGAGAGATGATTGGTCAGTTACACCACTTCTTGAATAATCTTTTGGTACTCTACCTCTGCAAGCTGTAGATACATAATAGAACTTTCAAAAACAATGCTACAGTTATTTATCCTATACTTGTTTTTTGTAACCTCACAATTATGAGTGTTTAGCACTGGCTTTTACATGTTTACAATGGCGTGTTTGCAGTGTCTATGACACATTTCATAGCCTTGCACATTTTCCTTGTCTCAGTATTCTAGTTGTTAGGTTTCTAGAAGGTGAATGAAAAGCACAGAATGTGATTACAGATGCCAAAATATTTGATTATTTCAGTAATTCACTAAAAAATGGAACACCTTATTGATCTTGTAAAGAAAACCATCCTGAAAGAGAATAACCCAGCATGTTAGTGGGGGCTGATTGCGCTCATATTTATGTTAATAACAAAACTCCCATTTACTTAAGTGGGAGCAGGATTGGGCCATTGAATTCTACCCTATATACTGTATATTATTTTGCAAAGGCTTATTGAATAACAAACCAAGGTGCATATATAGACAAACTTTGTTCTGAAAGCATTGTCAGAACTTTAGTGGATGACAGATGAGGTGTGCTTTATTTGCAGTCCATTTCAGAATGCACCAGAGATATGTCATCTGAGTCAGCCATCCTAATCCATTTTAGTAGTGTTGATAGTAGCCTCCAGAGATTGCTCTTGGCAATGACCAAACTTCAGCAATCTTGAAAGTAAGAGCCTGAAGTATTCATTAATCTATATCCAGCCTGCTGTATGACAGTGCAATGTAGTTTTCAGACAAAATTACATATGTACAACCTTCATTCTGTGTTAAGTATCAGTTACCTAATAAAACTAATTTTAAAAACATTGCAATTATAAAATAAACCAAACACCTGGAAGCTTGAAAGCTCTACAATAAGAATGAAATTTAAAAACAACCAAGCATTTTAAAGTCTGGTAACATAGTTAAGCTTGAGATAGTTATGTTATTGTTAAACGTCATCTACCTTAATTCTGACTTTTTCAGAATTGACTTTACAAACTTAATATTATTATTATTTTAATATTTGTGTATGTTATAAATATTTACAATGAGGTTTTGTGTTCCGTATTAACAATGCAGAAGAGGCCTTTTGGTACAATGGTTAAGTGTACATTGGTATATTGGGTCGGTGTAAGGGGATGTTATAGATGTAGAGGGATAGCCATTGATACATGGTCAAAATTAACATAATGTGTTGATTCTGTACTATGAATTTCATGGCAACATAGAAATTGCCATGCCAGATCAAACCAGTGATCCAGTTAGCTCAGTATTCTCTCTCTCGGACATTGGCCAGGACTAGATGCTTCAGAGGAAAGGGAAAGAAATACTGTGGTGTATAATTTTGAAATTACTTATCTATAGGGAAATCTTTTTCTTAATTACTGGCAGTTAGTTATTGGCTTATGCTATTAAAGCATGAGTGTTTAAAGCACTTATAAAAATAATATCTAATACATTTCTGGATGTATTTGTTACCTAAAGGAAATCCAGATTTTAAGCACTTTTTTATCATTAATATCCTAGCAAAATATTCTCATAAGTAAATGATTTATATTTACAATTTTTATTCTGTTTTAACATTCTTTGGGAATTTCCTTAGTGTTTTTTTTTCTCTTTTTTATAGATATGCCAAGAAAAAAAAAGAGTCCATGTAATGAAGAACTTTCTCTACCAGTAAATGTAAATTAAATAACATGAAATACTCGCTAACACCGTGGTTGTCTCTTATCAAAGATATCTTTTGCTTGGTAGAACAGCAGTCTTCAGAATCTCCAGATTTAAAGAATTCTGTAGGCTGTACCAGTGGATTTTGTAAAGTCCGAAGCCAAATCAAGAAAGTTAAAAGACTAAGGGTATGTCTATACTAATGGCAGCAAAGTTGCCACTGTCAGATCGATCTTTCTGGATTGATTGAGCGGTCAGTGTAGACCTGTTCAATTGATCAGGAAGTCGACGTCAGTAAACCACCCCCTCAAGTGGCGTAGCGCTGCATTGACAGATGAAGACAGAGCGCAGAATGGAAGCATTGCAGTCAATGGGAGTTATACAAGCTACGCAGACTCCCATTGACAGCCACCAAATCTCAAGGTAAGTGTAGACCAGGGCTAAGAAATCCGGAAATGTACCTTGGAATCTTTTAAAAATTCTTCACAATGAGTGTTTCAAGAAATGGAGCTTACAAAGTCTCCCACAGAGGCAGCAGACTATATGAAGCCTACATAAAGCTCTGGGATTTTTAAGAGGTGCAGAAAACTACAGCAAATAATTTAAAAATTAACCCTCAAAACTTGAAAAATACCCAAAGGCATTTTCCAGCGACGGAAAACTAAACCAAATGCAGAATTCTTAGATAAAGCTCTCTTTTGTAGATATGTGGCCTGATTCTTTGGTCTGTTAAGGCTGCTCTGCATGGGTTCCCTGAAGCAGAGTGGACTTAAACCTGGTGGATCCAGGCAGTGGAGATTCCCCCAGCATAGGGGAATTCTCCAGTGGCACAGAGCCTTAGTGACAGATCCTGTCCACCGACCACATCCAGTCACCAACACAGGGAGTGTTCCTGTCCCCCAAGACAGAGGGAGCATACATATTCCCTCTAGCCCCCCCAAACCTCTGGTCTTGCACAGCTTAGCCAGACCAGAGGAATTGGCTTACAATGTTGCCAAAAAATATATATTTTTTACAAAAATGAAATGCCTCTGATTTTTTCAAACTGTCACATCTTATCTTTTTGCCCATGTTTACCAAAAATGTCTCCTTTGCCGGAGGATCATACATGAGAATTTCAGGCAGACCAACTGAATTCAGTCAAAATCACATAGAATGAAAAGAGGATGGTCAAATCAATCTTATAATGGAAAGCTAACTACAACCTTGACTATACAGAAAGTTTTGCATATCCATAATTCTTAGCATTTACTTTATTGAGCTGTTCATTTTCAAAACCCTTTACAAACTAATTATTATTATAACCTATGGAGCTGCTGCTGCTGCTCCTCCAAAATCTTAGTTTTTATTCTTCCTTATTTTAAAAATGGGAGTATATTTTTGTGATCACAACTCAAAAAAGACAGAATGGATTTTACATGTTAACTTAATGAGACATATGTTTTATCAGCAATGCTTGTGAGAGTTACAAGCTCTTGGCTAAACTGATTACTCTTGCTCTAATTTCCCATGTGATTTAGATATGGCTCAGGTCTCATAAGCCTCAGAGACACCAGCTAGTATCTGGAATAAGTAGAATATCTTGGACTCCACAGAATTTTATCAGCATAATTTGTAGCTCTTTAAGCCAGCATGCTGTCCACATTTTAGGCTTCTCTAAAGTTAGAAATTTCATCAGCATATCCCATGGAAATGAGGCTTGTACCAGGGTATTTACAGGACTTATAACTAACCCTTGAGTGAATAATTTATTCAACAAATTTAGCCTTTTACTGTTCAGTTTGTCCACAAGAATCTTATAATTTTTATCAGATTTATTTTCCAAGTACTTTCTGGGAATATTTCTTAGTCTGTAGATTGTTCACAAACTGTTTGTTACATATATTTGATACTCAACATGTGAAAAGTTTTGGATAGGTTTGATTGAACATTTGTCACTTGCTACATTTCTCTTCACTGGCTGGCTAAACATAACTCTTAGACTCATATCTTCAGTGCCAATACTTGCATTTATGAATTCAAAATTCACTTTCTGAAATATACTTCCCAAAAATATCTGGACACAGGTAGCATTAATTATAAACAAAAATTAAAAAGGTCAAGCATGCTAAGTATGAAATAAATAGAAAAAAGCAATAGTTTAAATTACTCTTTTAAAATTTGGCACTGTTGCCACTTGTAAAAAAAGAGAAAATAATGACACGGGCCCAGATTTTTAAAGGTATTTAGGCATTGCTCCATTCACTGGTTCACACTGTGGACTTATGTCGATTTAAAGTCCCCTATATCGATTTAAGTACTCCGATGTTCACACTGTCACCACTGTTAAATCGACTTAAGGTGCCAGTAAAATTGATTTAATAAGACCATCTCTGCAAGTGACATAGCTCCTAAATCGACTTTGTAAATTCAAATTAGTGTTTGTGTGAACGTAATGGAGTTTAATTCAAATTATTTAGCCTCCAGAATGTATCCGATTATGCTCCATTTTCACCTTTCTGGCCAATCAATCTGTGGTGCTCTGTGGTCACAATAGCAGGTAAAGTCCCCTCCCCTCAAGCCCCGGGAAGATTTGATTTTCCTGTTTGTTTGGGAGGGGGAAAGGCATGCTGGGGAAGGGACATCTGGTGAGTTCTCTTTCTTCCATTCCAGTCCCTGTGTGTGTGTTGAATGCAAGCAGAGAAATCCAACACCCCCACAACCCCCGTCTTTCTATCTGTGAGGGTTTGGAATGCAAACAGAGAAAGCAACTCCCCCACACCCTCCACCCCGATCCTGTCTGTGTGTGTGTTGAATGCAAGAAGAGAAATCCAACTTCCCCACAACCCCCTTTTCTCCTATCTATGTGTGTTTGGAATGCAAGCTGGGAAATCAACACCCCCTTCCCCCCTGCCCTAATCAGTTCCCAATAGCTCTCCATTTTTCTTTGGACTGCAGGCAGATAAATCCCTCCCCCCCCCCCCCCCAAAAAAAAAAAAAAAACCTGATCCCCTCTCTGTGTGTTTGTGATGTCAGTCAATTACCCCACAGCCCTCCATATGGTCTGCATTGGAAAGTCACTTGCTACATTGTATAAAATCATAATTATGACAACTGAAACATACCTCTCTTCTTACTCTTCAATATACAAACTAGAGGCAACATTGTGTCACACCATCATTGCTGAAATTGATCAATAGATACATTCTTCCTAACTTTAAAAACTGTGTCTACATTGTATCCAAGCATCATTAGTTCAAAATCTTACGTATGTATATTGTTCTTCACTAATTTGGCTGTGGCTATCTTGTTATTTTTTTTTCATTCTGAAGACACCTTGCCAGTGGCCCAACCATTAATCAGTGCTGCACGCATACTGTCTCAGATTAGGAAAAGGAAGAAACTAAACACCCTACCCTACCTCTGGAGAAAGTGAAGGAACCCTTCCCCCCACCTCTTCACCCAAGACATAACTGTTCAAAAATAAAATTTTGGATCTTTTCAAAACATTTCTTTATTAAAGAAAATCTTGTTCATGAGGGATTTTCTGGGCACAGATCTGGCAAGCAACAAAGGGGGGGTGGGGGTGCTGGGTGGATGAAAACAGGCAAGCAACGGGGGGGGGTGCATGAGAAAAGGCAAGTAACATAGGGGAGGGTGGGTGCTGGGTGGATGAGAGAAGGCAAGCAAAATACAGAGGGGGGTGTACGAGAAAAAGCTAGCAACATACAGGGACAGAAATCACTAATGTATCACTCATTCATTGCCTGCAGCAATTGGGAATTGTTCTGCTGGATGTCTTGAAGCAGGGCAGCTGTGGCTGCTTCACCTTCTTGCTCTTTTTCTCAAGTACCCCATGCTAAGCCGCAAAAAGCAATGGCAAAATCAGGGAGCAAAAAAACCAGCTCAAAAATCCTTTTCCTGTTTGTTCGGGAGGGGGAAAGGGTGGGGGAAGCAGCGATGCATCCTGGGACAATGCCACAGCCTCCGTCGGTAGTTGCACTGTGGGATAGCTACCCAGATTGCACTGCTTTCTAATTCGAATTAAGGCTGGAATGTGTGAATGCAAGAGACCAGCTCAAATAGCATAGTGAGAACAGTCTGCTGCTATTTCTTTAAGTCGATCTAAGCTAATTCGAATTAGCACTGCAGTGTGAACATAGCCTCAGTGTTGCAATGCCTAACTGATTTAGGAGCTTAAGTCTCATTTTCAAAAATGACCTCAGCACTTAAGAGCTTAAGTAATTGATTTGCAAGAATATTTAGGCTCCTACCTACCTAAGTCACTTTTGAAAATGAGACAAACTCTTAAATGCAATACTGAGTGGAGCAATGGCTTAATACCTTTAAAAATCTGAGTCAGACTTCCTAAAGGGCCTGATACTTCACTCTTTACTCAAGCAAAAATCCCATTAAAATTAACAGCATTTTTGCTTGAGTAAGGACTAAGCCCAAAGGTGAGAGTTAAAAGCAAATGGAAAACTGATTAACATACAAAGAGAAAACCCAGCTTCCTGCTCAAACTACAGTTCATTTTATTCAATTATCTTTCTTGCTGTAATACATACACAAGAAGACCTTGTCTACACACAAAAATAGAAACAATTTAACTAACTCAATACAAATAATAATGTAATTAAACTGGTGCAACACTTTTTCTTCAACACTATTAAAAATGGGTCTGAGAGTAGCATATCAATTTAGCTTAGGTTTGAACCAGTCCACACACAATTTTGCCAACCAGGATAACTATTCCAGTTAAGGAAGTGACTTTTTCTGAAATAGTTATACCATTACAATATCAAATGTGGGCATAGTTATATAGATATAAAGATGACATATCACTATAGTTTAATTCCCTTCTTAGGAATAAGCGACACTGATAGAACTAGACCCCCAACAGTAGGACTGTACTGCTTTAAATTATACCAATCCAGTTAAAGCCAGATAGCTTGTGAGTGTAGACAACTGTGCCCTTAATAGGTAGGGCTGGTTGACTTTTTTTAATAAAATATTTGAGTCAGAAAATGCAGTTTCACGTAAACCACAATTTTCTGTGGTAATGTTGAAATATTGGAATTTCCTGTGGGACAGAAATTTAATTTTTCAATCAGCTCTATTTGTAAGAAATTGGTTTCAGCTATATTATATAAAGTCACTCAAATCTCTTCCAATAAGGGAGGGGAATGGCATGTGGGTGAAAAAAGGAGAAGGGTTTGTGTAGCTTCACAAGAATAATTTTATCACTGGCTGCTGGTACCAAACTCCCTTTGCTGCATGGGTGGGCTCTACTGCATGGGGTGATATGGTGTATTATGTAAATGGTAGTACAGACTGGTGCAGATGAAAGGGGATGATCTTTTTGAAAAGCCTTTCTGTTTTTGAAAAACACATTTTCTCTGATGTACTCTCAAATCTTCCAAATTTGCACTTTCAGAGAGACATTTTGGGGAGAAAGGAGATACTGATTAACTTGTTATTCTGTCTGAAGTTGTTAATAATTCCATCTAGTAAAAATATTCTGTATCTATAATAATGCAGTAGTATCCCCAGTGCTATCCCTTATGCTTGGTATTCCTTGTGCAATCAAAATTTCCATTTGAGTTGACCTCAGCCTGCATTTTTTGCACATATAAGACTACCACTGAAGTCAGTGGCAGTTTTGGGTGTGCAATAAATGCAAAAAACTGGTTCATGACTCTTTTTTGCATAAAAGTGATATGACACCAGAAAAAAGAAAGAAAGAAATGGAAGAAACAGAGTTTTCTGGCAGCAAACTGCACATTGCCATCAGGAATAGCAGATGCAGCAAGGGAGAGAGAAACAGAAAAGGGAAGTAAACAAGATTTGTTATTATTGAACTTAAAATAAAACAGGAGAGAATTTTTTACAAGATATAATACTGATTACCTTCACTGGGAACCAATGTGTTTTTAAATCAAACCATCAACACTGTACAAAATAAATAAATCTGTTCATTATGTACAGAAGTGGTCCATTTTTGTAATCACTAAATATTTTAACAAATATTTTGAATTTGACACCATAAAGCAAACTGTGCCAACTTTTTTGCCTTCTAAGTCTACTAAAGTTACAGGAAAGTTTACTTCTCGATTCTACTAACATGTCTTTTATGCTAATGTAAGAAGTCAGTTCCTGATATAACACAATGGAAATTCTTTCCATTTTAAATGCCAAATCTTGTGGCCCTTGAGGGCAATCTCCTTAACATTTCAGACAAATCCAAAATTAAATTTTTTAATTGTATAACTGAGGAGATTGGTAATGAGATATGAAGCATTTCACCCTTAGGTTACTAGTTTGTAACTGACTCAGATCAGCAGGGAATGAAAATTAACATTATTGATAGCTATATTAGTGAATTAAGATAAAACATTGAGGGCCCAATTCTGCCATTACTCAGAGAACACTTGCAATAAGGGATCTGTCTGGGTAAGAACTTCAGAACTGGGCCCTAACTTTTTAGTGTGAGACTGTAACTTTGCTCTAACACAACTGTGCAGGGAAGTAGCAGAAGTAAAATTACTAACAACCACGCTCATGTAGTCATATCAAAGCTATTAGATCTTAGTTCTGGGTGGGGGGGAAGGAACACAGTAACCATATGACAGATGCTCCCTCCAGGCATAAGTGATGGAGAGCAGGTGGGGTGTGGACAGGGCCATAATTCTGCCACATCTAAGCACCAGCAAGTGGCGCTGGCAGGATATACACAGGAGTGAGGAGTAGCCTGTACTCTGAAAAGGGCTGCAGCAAATTACTCTTTCCCTGCACAAGTGGGGTACCCAGGAAGCATAGATAATTCAAGTTAGATTGCCTCCTGGGGCTCTTCATGGAGTGGTCTGCCTATGAAACTCCCCTTACACAATTTTGGCCCCAAAAGAACAAACTGGAACATTGTTAAATGTACATACATTAGAGGCAAAACACACAGAGTTTTACTACTGTTATTAACTATGGAAATCAGATAAGTTTGTATAGAAACATTATCCTTCATATATCAGCTCTAATTTACAATTAACCATCACTTTTATATCTGTTTAAATTACAAAACAGAATAATAGTTGAGAGGCTTTTTAAAGAATGCAGTTATTGAATAGACTAAACTGGTTTGTACACTGCCTCTGTGCATTTCACCCCTAATTAAAATCAACTACCAAAAGAAATCATAACTAATAGCTATTTCACAAAAAGTAAATGTGACAAAAAGCATTTGTGTAAAAACTCTCAAATGCAGAGAATCTCAAAACAATTACATATCTCTGAATAATTTTCTTGATTTTAAAAAGTGGCTTTGTTGAACAAACTGCAGTCAGGTCTACAATGAAATCATTCTGCATAGAAATCACCCTTCGGTGAATGAAGCCCAGTTCTGGTCAGAATTTATGCATGTTGATGAGAAAAAAAATTATATTTTCACCACCCAGTGCTTAAAACTGTTCAAATCTCCCCTGAAAGCTACATTTCCTTTTACTGTTGTTTAATGGATAATAATAATAAATAGTGAACCATAATGCAATGTTTAACATATGTCAGCCTGACATTTTTGTCGATAAAAGAGAGACTGTCAGTGCTATGGAAATAGAATGATCATTCTAACCATATAAAAATATGTTTATCATTGGGATAGATGCATACCCACATGTATTTTGATAATTGTTTGCACAAGTGCCATAAAAGGTTCTTACTTCATTTCCACATGTATTATCTTTGGGAAAATGCTACAGTATGTCTAGGAATAATATTTTATGCAGTGCAGCACATATCTAGAGGAAGATGATAAGTGGAACCATTAGAACATAACATCTTAATTACACACACAAAACTCTATTAAAAACATATTATGGTTGCAAAGTCAAACACCTAAAAGTTAGGAAGTGCCAGAATTAAAATAGCCTGTGCAACCTTGATTTGGCCCTTGTGTTCACATGCATTAAGATACAGGCGTTAGTTATATGATCACATTTTTTTTTCACAGGACCCTGCCTCATTCAGTGGAAGGTGAGAAAGGAACAAATGAGCACTTATTTAGCACAAAATCAAGATGTCAAGCACAAAGTTAGTCAAGGTACCAAGTGAGGTCAAGAGAAGAAATTAGTAAGCAAAGGGAAGGGAAGTGACAGTATATATAAAAAATGGCACTACGTTTCTTCCACGTTCCTGACAACTCAGAAACAGATGACTTTGAATGCTTACAGATCAATGTTCTAACATATGAAGCACAAGATGGGGTACTTCATGTCTTGCTACAGACTATCAAATCACACTAGAGAATAGGATGATGAGCTCCTTAAGCACCCTTCTATAATGTGTAGGAAAAAAAAGCTGTTATTATGGGGAAATACAATCTGAGTGACAGAGGCTGGAGGTCTCATGCTACCAGCACTAAAAATGTCCTTGACAATTTCCTAATTCAAGAAGTGTTGCATCCAACATGGAGAATTTTTTTATTACACCTCAGCTTGACAGAAAAGGGGAACTAATCACATAACTAAGTATCAGTGGTTGCTTAAGTGCAAGTGATCGTGATTTGATATATTTGTTATGTGTAAACAGAATGAAGTCCCAACTAGTAATATACATACTTGGTGCTTTAAATGGGCCAATTTCAAAGCTGAAAATGATTATGGGCCAAATCAGTTAGAAAAAAATATTTAGACATAAAAATGTGAATGATAATCAGGAAAAGTTTAAGAACATTTTACTAGATACCCAAAAGCCCACAATCCCACTATTGACAAAAAAAGCTACACTGGTTTAAAAAACAAAAAACAGCCAAACAAAAAACCAGTCTGGCTTACTGAGGAAGTGAAACAGCATTTAATATATAACAAATGGGAAAAGGAGGAGTTGATTGCAATGAATAGAAATTAGAAGCTAGGAATTGTAGAAAATTGATAAAGGAAGCAAGAGGACACAAGGCGAAATCTACAGCTGTCAGAATTAAGGACAGTAAGAAGCAGGTTTTTAAATATATTAGGAACAAAAAGAATCCTAACAATGATACTGGTCCATTACTAAATGGCAATAGTAGAACTGTCAATAATAATGCATAAAAGGCAGATGTGTTCAATAAATATTTCTGTTCTATATTTGGAAAAAAAAAGATTGTCACAGAGCACCTCCATCACTACCCGGTGAACCTCACTGCCTGACTAGTTCAGGTGGTTCTGCAGTTATAAATACACACCTGGCTGTTTATCCTTCACCAAGGTGTGCATTTATTTTCCTCTTATATCTCCATAACATGCAATATAGACCTATAGTAAGGATAGGCTTCACTGCAGCCCTCACTCCCCAATCCAGGCTCACACTCTGAGCTTCCTTCTGAGCTCCCTCCTCACTCCATTTTGCTTTCTGTTTCCTCTCCTTACACTGTCCCAGTTACCTTGTTAGCAGTGATTGCCACTCAGGTGCTCACAATCCCCCAACAGAAAATGTATAAATGCCCTCAGCTGTGCCTACAGCCTTCTCCAGGATGCAGCACTGTCAGTGATTAGGGTGCTGCTGAAAGCATCCTGTCACACACTTCCCCCATCCCATTTCATCTAAAGCCCTTTCTTGCCTCTAGGAGAGCTTTTCTTTGCTACCCTTGCCCTACCATCACTATGGAGTTGGGATCCCACTGGGGGTTCCTCTACTATTTGGAGATGGCTCTCCAGGTATCATTGGTGTGGGTCTCTTGCCTTCCACCCAGAAAACAAACACTTCGAGGGTGGAGGTTGCCCCCATATCTCTGCCTCAGCCCACAGGTCTTCCCCCCAGTTCACTTGGCTCTGGATTTATATCTGCTCAACTGCACGGTCCTTCTAGGGTCAGAATTCTCTCTTCCCCTGACTGATCTTGCCCTTAGTTTAGGGCTGTCAGGGTAGGTTCACCCAACAATGCTTCCCTATCAGGATCCTTTTCTTGATCTTCAGCTTTTTCTTTACTCTATGCCTCATGCAGGGCTCGCCTCTCCCGGGTGTCAGCTATACCTCCACTCTCCTTGTCCTAAAGGTGTCCTTCCACTGTCAATCCCTGCTTCGCCGTCTCCTTCTCACATTTTTCTCCTTCCCCCAAGTCCTCCAGTGTGCCACCTCTTTCTGAGCTTCTTTCCTTACATCTAGGGTTGTCACAAACTGGATCTGGAAGATTCCCTGGAGGGTCTACACTCATAGACCCTTGATGCAGACCATGAGCCAGGGTCCCTTACCCCACTACCCACTCTTTTTACTTACAGGGAATGGGATTCAGTCAGTCCCCATCATTACTGAGTAGGATAATGATTTTACTACCAGCACTCGCACCATCTGAACTTTCCTTCTACTTCCAGGCGGATGACGGCCATAGGATAGGTGCTCTTTCCCCCATGTACAAGACAGATTGTTATTGTTGCCCCCTCCTGTTACCACTGTGGCATAAGGAAGGTGCTCCATACAAGGGAACATGGAGCCACTGAATCCACCATGTCCCTGGTCATTCTTTGGCCTTCTTTGACTGAAATCGTTGTTATCCCTAGTCCCCCTTTTACACCGGTCCATCCACAGAACTCCGTGAACGCAGTCCTCTTTGTGTGTCCTTTACTCTCACACTGGTAGTAGACTACCACTCAGGCACCTGGGACACCCTCTTTTGCACCCTGCATAACCTTCCCAGGCTTTGTTGCTTGTGGCTCTTCAGCCCTCCTTCCCTAATCCTTAGTCATTGGGATATGTAGCTCTTTTTGCAGAAAGTCTGCCTCCACATAGTCCACCATTAATTTTACAGCTACATCAAGTGATTTTGGCTGGTGCCTCCAAACTCAGACCCTTGTAGTCTCAGGGAGGCTCTGCATAAACTGCTCTAAAATAATGAAGTCCAGTAGGGCTTCAATGTCCCGCCTATCTGGTCACAATCATCAAATGGCCCAATCTGACAACTTCTGCACAAAAGCCCTTTGGTGTATCCCATTGTGCCATCTGGCTGCCCTGAGCTTTTGGTGGCACTTCTCAGCTGATAGGCCCACCCTGTCCAAAATTGCAGCCTTCAGCGTATCATGGGCTTTCGCCTGGTGTTCACTCAAGGCCATATAGGCTGCCAGAGCCTCGCCAGCCAGATAAAGTGCCAGTTAAAGTGCCCAGGAACCCTTGTTCCATCCAGCAATAGTAGCCACCCACTCAAAAGTTAATAAAAAGGTGTCGGGGACATCATGGAAATGAAACACTTTCCATTCCACCAGTAACTCATAAGGATGTTAAACAGTAGCAACTAAAGTTAGACATTTAAAATCAACAGATCTGGTTAACTTATATCCAAGAGTTTTAAAAGATGGCCAAGAACTCTCTGGCCCATTAATGTTGAATTTTAAATAAGTCTTGGAACACTTGGGGAAATTCCAGAGGACTAGAAAAAAAACTATTATTGACACAGTTAAAAATGGTAAGTGGGATGACCTGAGTAATTACAGGACTGTCAGCCTGACATTGAATCCAGGCAAAATAATGGAATAGTTGATATGCAACTTCATTAATAAAGAACTAAAGGAGAGTAATATAATTAATGGAATTAGCATGGGTTTTATGGAAAATAAATCTTGTGAAGCTAACTTAATATCATTTTTGCTGAGATTATATATTTGTTTGATAAAATAAACAGTGATGTAATAGATTTCTGTAAGGCATTTGATTTGGTACTGCATGACATTTTGATTAAGAACCTAAAATGTTACAAAATCAGAATGGTGCACACAATCGATTACAAACTGGCTAAATGATAGATTTCAAAATGTAATTGTAAATGGGGACACCTCATTAAACAGGTGTTTTTAGTGGGCTCACAAAGAGATTGGTTCTTGCCTATGTTGTTTAAATATTTTTATCAAAGACCTTGAAGAAAACAAATAATTACTGAAGGTTTGTGAATGACACAAAGAGTGAGGGAGTAATAAATAATGGAGAGGACAGGTGATTGATAGAGTAATCTTGATTGCTTAGTAAACTGGAAGCAAGCAAACAATATTTGTTTCACATCGAGAAACTGAGAATGTAGGCCATACTTACAGGATGTGGGGGAGAAGGAGACCCTATCCTGTGAAGCAGTGACTCTGAAAAGGATTTGGAGTTAATGGCAGATAGCTGAATATTAGCTCCCAGTGCAACCCTAGATTAATGTGATCTTTTGATGTATATCCAATATTAAGTAGGGAGGTCATATTACCTATGTATTTGGCACCTGTGCAACTGCTACTGGAATACTATGTCCCGTTCTGGTGTTCAGACTTCATGAAGGATGTTGAAAAATTGAAGACAGTCCAGAGAAGAGCCAAGAGATTATTTAAAGGATTGGAAAACATGCCTTCTTAATGAGAGGCGCATGGAGCTCAAGCCAATTAGCTTATAAAAAAGGTTAATGGGTGACTTCATCACAATCTATAAATCTGAATATGGGGAACAAAAATTTGATAGTAAAGGGGTCTTCAGACTAGGAGACAAAGGTGTAACAAGATCCAATGGCTAAAAGTTGAAGCTAGACAAATTTAGACTAGAAATAAAGTGCAAATTTTTAATAGTGAGTGTAATTAATCAATGGAAAAACAAGGGTTGCTGTGGATCCTTCATCACTGGAAATTTTTAAATCAAGACTGGGTGTTTTTCTAAAAGATATAGTTTAGTTCAAGCACAACTACCGGATTTGAAGCAGGAATTAATTCAGGGAACTCCTATGGCCTACGTTATGCAGGAGGTCAGACATAATCACAATGCTCCCTTTTGGCCTTAAAATCTATGATTTTTTTAAAATTCTCCTTTACACTCCTTGGCTTCTCATACCAGTTCTAGGCTCCTTGGCCAGCAAATCCGAGTTTCCCCCTTGGGGCTCTTCATCTGAGTCCCAGTCTTTGTCCACCTCACAATCTTCCACCCAACTTGGTTCCTTCTCCCAGTCTTCCCTCCCTCACCTTTGCCCCAAACTGGCCCCCTATATCTTCCCCCAATAGTTTACCCTGCCTCTCAGTCCTGGTCTTTTTGTCCAGCCAGTCACAGTCTCCCTGTCCTCCATTATGAAGCTCTCAGTCCCAGTTTCTCCCCCACACCCACCAGCTCCCACACCCCCAGGCTCTTTGTACCAATCTCCTTCTTCAGTTACCTCAAGTACAGTCCTTGTCCCCTCTGCATTCCATTCAAGATTTTTCCTCTTCTACTCTGTCTAGGCACCAGCAGGGGAGCATTGAGAGCACAGAAAAGACAGCCTCCCTACTCTCAGTTCTTGTACCCAGTATCAGTGTTCAACAGAAGGCAAAGTCCTGCTTATCCTCTACTGAAGCATCCCCAGTAGAGACAGAATCTTCAGAGAATTTAGCTGTCAAAATCGAATAAGTCTCTACGGAGCATGAGCAAACTGACATTTTTTATAAGGCTAATAACTTGTCCAAATTTGAGGGTTTTTTCCTCATGGGAACAGCAAAAAGCAATCCTTGACATCATGGCAACCCTCCCCCTCCCAAATTTGAACTCATTGGCACCAAAGCATGAAAGTGCTAGAGCTTCTCAATTAAATGGTTGTAAGGATTCTTTTAACGTGGGCAAAACAATGTATATTTTCTTAATCTCATTCCTGGAAATAGCTGAACTATTTTTGTTAAAATTAAAAAAACAAATTCAGCCTGTGGAGACACTCAGTGCGGGAAAATTTTAGCCTTCATGCTTAAGGTTTGGCAAAATTACAAGTAACTAAAAACCATCTTCTGATGGAAGTGTTAAACAACCAAAGTATAGGTAGTGCCAATAATTCTATCTATAGTAATAATACTTAGCTCTTATGTAATGTAGTTCTTTTCATCTGTAGATCCCAAAGCATTTTACAAAATAAATTAAGGTTAGTTACTTGTAACTGGAATTTTTCAAGATGGATGCTGGATATTCATATTCCTGAGACACTGACTGGTGAAGCTTGAATGGAGAACCTTAGATAGCAGTGCCTGTTGGTGTGCACACACCCTTCTCTGCCCATAACTTTCACAAATGTTTGAGCACAAAGCTATAAACAGGGACATGGCACGACACCCACTTCAGTTCCTTCCCTTGTGATCTCAGGTCCTTTTTGATTATTAGCATTATGAGGGAGAGGAGGGATGGGGGAGTGTAAGTATGCAGCGTCCATCTCAAAGAACTCCAATTAAAGGTAAGTAACTTTCATTTATTTTTCAAGTGTTTTCCGCATATTCCCAATCCTAGAATAGATTGACAAGCAGTACACCTATTCTAAGAAGGTAGGTCACCCTTTTAATTAGGTAAAGATTGGATAACTGCTTTACTAAGTTGTATATCTGAACTAGACTCTAATCTAAAGAGTAGTATTTGGTAAAAGTATGAATGGAGCTTTATGTAGCTGCTATATAAATTCCAAGTAATGGAATATATCTGTTGAATGCATAGAGGCTGCCTTTGCTCTACTAGACTGAAATCTAATTTTTTCAGGAAGCAGAACAGATGCTCACTTATATGCCTTCAGAATACAAAGTCTAACCTATTTAGACAAATTAGTACAGTAATAGCATGATTTTTCCTTCTCTCTGTATAAAAACAAAAAGGTTGCATGATTGTCTAAGTTGTTCAGCTCTGTTTTACAATTCAATTGAGCATGTGTAGACTGGTCTCACTTGCATGACTGTGATTTGGGGAAAGAATACCAGTAAATTAATCATTTGATTAATAGGAAATTCAAAAACCACCTTGGATAAGAAACTAGTGTGAGTACAGTACATAGCACTCCTTTGTCTTTTTGGACAATAGTAAATGATGTCTCAGCCTTAGTGCTTGTAGCTCACTAATTCTCCTTGCTGAGGTAATAGCTATTAGAAAAGCCATCTTAATGGCATAAGTGGAAAAGCATACCTTCCCCCACAGGTACAAAAGAGTGTTGCACAAGTTGAGTAAATATTATAATTGGTTCTTAGGATGGTACAGGATCTTTAACTGGCAAATATAAAATTATATATATATTAATCTATAATAAAATATAATATTATAAAATTATTAAGCCCTCAAGAGTTTTTTTTTTACCCTATCTTGAACAAACACTGATTTATTATCAAACAGGAACATTGGATGTAAAAATAGCTGAGATGAACCCTGATGGATAATCAAAGACCAGACATTTTAAGATGAAGCAAGTATTCTATATATACTAAAAAGGTGCTGTTTAAAGATTTATGTTACTACTGTTTACTTATAACAAAAAACTTTTCCATTTATGTGCATAATATCTCTGTGTGGATTCTTTTCCTGAATTAATCAGAACATTCTGTACTTCTAAGGAACAAAACTGTTTCAAGTATCTCAAAGTCCTATCACCCATATTGTTAGGTTAGATTAAGCAACTGAGGTTCTGTTTCTTGCTGTTGTGACAATCAATAAGTCTGAGGATAGTGGCAGGATCTTCTATATTCCCCTGGAGAGATGAATCAAGTCCGAATGCCACTATTGCCCGGACCAACCTGGGGTTATTAAAATTCTGTCCCCATTTATTTTATCCCCACCTTCTGAATGAGAGGGAAAGGTGTAAATGTATATAGGTGATCCTGTCCCTGGTGCATCAGGAATGCAACTGAGATGATCCCTTTTCTCTCCCCATCTGTAATCAGAATTTTTGGATGCAAAGAGTTCTATAGTTTGTTGTCCACACAATTTGAAGATTTTTTTCACCACTGAAGTTCACGGATCACTCAAACATTTACAAAGCTTTTCTGCATCAACCATTTGCAAGAATGTTGCTTTTCTTTGCTAGATGAATGGCCACTGGGTAAATATCATAGTCTATAACCCAATCCCAAAGGGATATTGCTTTCTTGCATAATTGAGGGAAATGAGCACCCTGTACTTGTTTGGATAGTACATGACAGTTGTATTGTCCTACCTGAACCACTCTGGGATGGATTTGAGGCAAACACATCTTTAGGGCCACCTGATGAGTCTCAGTTCCAGTATGTTGATATGCATCTTTCTCTTTGAGAGAAAGCAATAATTTTTATTGTGATGTTGTTCAGATGCGCTCCCCAGACTAGACTGGATGTGTCCAAATGAATATTATTGATAGTATCAAAGGATTGAAAGGTCTCCCTTTCATAATGTTCAGATATTGTACCAACCACTTTTGTGATCATAACGCTTCCTGAGGAACTGCACACTTACAATGCATGCTGTCTACGTTGGGTCTGTAATTGCTTGTTAGCCATTGCTATAGAATTCTCATTCATAGTTGAGCCGAAGAGATCACAGACATGGTCGAGGCTATGAGCTCCATCAGTCTGAGAAAGAAGATCTATAATTCTGAGGATTTTTGAAGTAGAGATATGACCACCTATTTTTACATCTGTCTCTTATGGCAGAAAAAAACTACCTATGACTGAGTCCAGTGTAGCTAGCCCCTATGAATAATATCCTCTGAATGGGTTCCAGAAGTAACTTTTCCCAGTTAAGCCACAGCCCTTGACTGTCAAAGAGGAAGCATATCTGTGTTATTGACCACGCCTCTCAGGGACTGTTTGACTAGTCAATTGTCTAGATAAGGCTATTGCTTCTTGAGGTGTGCAACAACTATGAAGAGACAGTTATTTAAAACTCTAGGGGCAGTATAAAGACCATAGGAGGAGTACCATGTATTTAAAGTGGTCCTTTCATACCATAAAATATAAGTATTTTCAATAAGAAGGTGTTATTGAAATATGAATATACGCATCCTTCAGATCAATAGCAACAAACTAGCCCATTATAGAAAGGGAGATGCTAGAGACAACATGTGGATTCAGAACTTCTTGATGAATGAAGTTTGTTCTCTGAAAAATGGTACAAAGATCCGCATCATGTTTGGAATTATGAAATATTTTGAATAAAATTTATTTCCTCTGCAGTCACATGGAACTTTCAGGAAACTTCTCTCCCACTCTTAGAAGGAAAAGAACAACAGCTTTCAACAGGTTCTTATGAGATTGGTCCCCAAAAAAAGATTTATGAGGAAGAAGTTGGAAGAAAGGATGGTTTCAAATTAGATATAATATCTGCTGAGAACAATCTCCCAAATTCACCTGTCTGATGTTATCGATTGACAGTGATAGTAGAATTGGAACAGGTAGCCTCCAAAGGGGGTAGGGTAAGTGCTAATAGGACTGCACTGTATTTTTCTATCCTCCTGTGGCTGCAGTCCAGAAAATGATGTGGCTGAAGATTTTTACCATATTATGGAATTTAAAGGGTTTCTTCCTCTGCTGCTGAGGAGATCTGGTCATCTGGGAGATTCTTTATAAATGTCATCATCTTTTCTCAGAGATGTGCTAATATGCTACCACAAAAGAAGGTGACAAAGATTTTTCTTCCCAGTATGTCTAGTCTTACCTTTCCTGTCAGTTGGTGCTGAATTAATTTGTCCCCCCCCCCTGATCTCTGAAGTGCAGCTTCCAACACCAAAGAATTTGGGGCTGGATGAGTATGAAACATGGAGAAACCCTTCTGAAGGAACTAATATAGTTTATCAGCCTTTTTGACATTTGTTGAATTGATAAAAGTGCAAACCCTATTTCTTTTGCTGGTTGAGAAAGTCCATCTAAGAGAGGAAGTGTAACTCTGTCTCATTGATGCCCCCATAATGTCAAATATTGGATGCATCATTTCTTCTATTGACAGCAAAAGAATGTTCAGTGTCTGTCATTCTATCCACTAACTCATAGAATAGTACAGCATTATCTGAAGGGGAAGAAAATAATGTCACCCCCACACTTTCCTTTGGAGAGGTTACTTCTGCATCTGGATCGGACTCCTGAGGTTGTTCTATTTGCTGCACCTCTTCCAATAAAATGTCTTGCACAATTGTAGGGGACCTGTCTCGGTGTTGTAGCTCCAGATTTGTGATCTTGGGATCCAAAGGCTGGAATCCTTCTCAGATCCATGGCAGGGAAAGCTACTTCATATAAAAAGGGATAATCTTGGTATTGCACTGGGGAAGGCCAGTGTGGCTACTTCACCAGGGTGGAGCTTGCCATTCTGACTAAAATCCTATATTTGGATTGGGTTGGTAAAATCTAGGGTGGAACAAATCCTGAACATATCTTTATCCAGAAGAATATATCTCTGAAGTAAAAGACATGCTCTAGTTCAATGTATAATTACGGATCCGATCTTTGTTCTTATAATATCAGAGACAGAGGTTTAGTTGAACAAATGAGATGGTGACAAGTTTTTATTCAGAGATCCCAGTGGAGTTTTGGGTAGAGTCCAGATCTGTATCTCTTCTACCCTTCTTCATTTCTCCATAGGACTACAAGATACCAACATGGATAGAGGCCAGCAGCATTTCTGAAACCTCTCTTTCTGATGTCATCAACTCCAATATTTGAGGTGGAGATGAAGCCAAGAGATGGAATTAAGCCATCATTATCCATTGAGGGATTGCTGATCTGTGGATCTAAGGTAAACAGATTTTTTCTCTTAGATGGGAGGTCAACTCTATATGTTTTGCTTCAGATCCAATAATTTGGATTTGAAGGAATCAAATTTGAGGGATGCCTCTTGCCCGAATTTTTTCCAATCTCTGGTTTCTTAGAGATCATTGGATCAGATGATCATTGGATCATTGGATGAAAACTTTTCCTTGTGGATTGACTCTTCATACAGGGACCAATACAAACAGGGATTTTTCATTTTTATTCTTTAGATCTTTTCTTGGAGACTCAGATCTTTTGACACTGGGCACTGAAGCAGATAATTTCTACAAAGTCTAGGCTTCTTAGCTCCTCATGTATGCTGGGCTGATGCCAGTCTGTGGAGACTCTTGGATGATGGATTGCACTGAATACTTGGATCCAGTGGACTTCATTGTCAATGCATCCTGAAGCCAAATCACTTGCAGTCTTTTCTGCTGCTCTTCTCCACACTTTGTGTAAATATTCAGCAGATAAAGCATTTATATGAAGAGTGACCTTCTTCTCAGCATGTAAGGCATGTGTCCGCACAACAGATGCTGAGAAAACCAATGAGTAGGAAAAACAATCTTACCGCTGGCTTCTTAGTCTTTGATCTGTGTGATGGACTCACAGCACTCATCACTGACTGGGGAATAGCTCAAGCAGATGCCCACGTCTGGAGGTGCGCTCTATCACACTTCCTTAGGGTTCACTGGTAGTCCTTTTCAATGCTGTCAGGACCCACTGCATCCTCTTCCTGATCCGGTCCTCTGGTCAAGCCACAATCCATGTCCCCCCTTTTGGGGGGATTCTGCAGTCCGGGTTCCGCCACTTACTTTAGTGGCTGCTGCAGTCTACCACCCTTCCAACGGCAGTCTGGGGGAGGAGGGAGTGACCCGGGCCCTTCCACTACTCCAAGTCCCAGACCAGGGACCCTATGTGTGGCCAGTTTTCACTGCATCTCCCCAAACTCTTTGGCAGACTTCCTTGGGCCACTTCCCCACAGCCCCAGTATCTCTTCTGCCTTTGTATCAGGGCATCTGCTCTGCTGAGATCCATCAGTCAACCACTGCTCTGTCCCAGGTGCTGCCCTCCTTCCACCTGCAGGGCTGCAAACCTTGCCTTCCCTTCCCAAGTTCCTGGGATTGACTGCCCCTGCTCTGCTTGGCAGCTCCCTTTTATACTGGGATCCCGTGTCCTGACTGGCTATCCTGCAGCCCCAATGCCATTGGTTGCTTCTCCAAGGACTCTCTTAACCCCTTCTTAACTACTGCGGGCAGACGCCCCGCCACACACCCTCCCCCTCAGGCCTGCCACCCTCGCGGGTAGGGATGTCTCCTGCTCTATGCTATCCAGAGATGGCCTCTCAGGGTCTCCCACTGCTTCTCAGTGTCCTTTAAGTGCAGGCACACCTTCTCCTCTTTCTCTTTCAGCACAATCTGCAGTGCTTGTTCAGTAGCTACCAGCTTCCCCTGTAGCTCTTCTACCTGGCTCACTTAATCCCCCAGCACCCTCTCCTCCAGGGTCTGGGTCCCTTCCTCAGCTTGTTTGGCTTTTATGCGGGTTTCCTTATCTATCTGGGTACTCTCTGTCCCAGTCATTTTATCTACCATCTCCTTCTTGCCCCCTGTGGGGTGTGGGAGATGACTCTCAGCTAGGCCCTCGGAACTCAGTGGCCCATCCCTCTGGTCAGTCTCTGACCTAGCCTGGCTCCTAGGCATCTCTTTCTTAGCCCATCTTTGCTTCAGGGGCAATGTCTTTTTAAATGGCCCTGTTCCTGGCACTGAAAACATCTTTGGTCTCTTCCAGGCCACAGGCCTCCCTTGCTCAGCCCCTTCCCGTGGACTGGCCTTTTCCTTTTTGTTTCTTTCTGGGCATTCCCTCTGTCGGTGCTCTTTGAGCCCACAGGCCCAACATGTCCACCCTCACCCTGTTCTCTTCACAGGTGGGCTTCCCTTGTGCTTCTTTTATGTCCTGCTTTCTGGGTGAGGCTTCCACCAGCCCCCTTGATAGGGGCAGCCTCTCTGTAGATGACCCAGCTTGTCACACAGGTAACAGCGCTTTGGTTGGGCTCTCTGCTGATTTTCCAGAACCTGTGTCAGCAGGGCCTGGATTTGCCCTGACAGTTTGTCGTCTTTGTTGGGGTTGGCCAGTCCAAGGCCATCTCGGTAGGGTTTTTCTCCCTTCAGCAAATAGTGCCTCCACATATTGTGACTCCATCGTTCGGCACTTGCTCTGTCTCTCAAATACTACATCAGGAAATTTTCCCAATGGTCTTCTGTCCCAATGTAGTCTGGAGATTATAATTAGGTTATTACATAATGGACAAGAATGATGGAAAAATTCTAAGCCTCACTCATAACTCTGGGAATCAAATACAAGATAAAGCCCTATTTTAAAAATTGTGTATGTGCATTGTGAATATGTATAAACTGTAGACACAATTATTAAGATTGCATTTGCAGGTTGAGTGATTGTGGCCCAGACTCAATAGAATACTTAACTGTTCTTTACTTTCAGCACATGCCTAAATCCATCCATGATTAGCAAAGCACTTATGCACCTTTCACTAGGACCTAAACATGTACTTAAGTGTTTTGCTGAATTTGGGGCTACAATACACACATGGCCATTAGCACACACATTTAGATAATCTGTGCACGCAGCTGAAGTAATTTTTTTTAAAATGGGTCTGTTTCCCTATTTATATAAGAATGTAATTGCACCATCTCCATTACTATTTCTTATCACATACTCTCCCTTCTTTCTCAGGGAACTTGAGACACATAACTAAGGGGAAAACAAAATAAAAATTGCAGGTAATTTTAACCCATTTCAATTTATGAACATGCATTTTATACATTATTTTTATGCTTTTCTTCCAAGAAGCCTACATACTCTCTCTTTTCAAATGCTTTCTGTTGGGAGTTTGAGCATTGCAGATCACGTGAGTAAGATTCAGCCCATGAAAAAGTGACACAGCAAGAAACAGTATTCATCAAAAGCTTCCACTGACTGCTACCCCATCTGTGACATATAAGTTTAATTTTTTCTTAGTGCAAAACAGTTTAATTGGCAAATGCTGCTTTAAGTTAGAGGCAAGAAATAGCTAAGTGAAACAGAGAAAAGAAAGGTTTTGTCTTTTTTGCAAATCCAGCAAAGAACTAAAAATTTCAAGTCATGTTTTGCATTCGCCACTCTCTGGTCATGGAGTAATTTGAGGATTTCAGGTCTTCAGTCACATTTCACATGATAAAACTTTGTCCAAGTTACAGAATTCCTCTGGCATTTAAAACACAGATTAACTGAGAAAACAACTGACGGGTGGGACTTTGTCTCATATTCCTTGGCCTGCTCATGCGAAAAATCAGCATACTGGCTGGACAACTATTACCCAGTTTTTTATAACTTGATTTTTCTCATCCATTTGCTTTGAGAATATATATGTAGATTGAGCCACATAGTAGTGAAATAGGTGCTTATATTTGTGACAGATGTGTTACTGGGACGACATCAGCTACCATTGTATCAGATTTACATATGTTAAATGTATCTTTATGAGCTGACTAGTGTTTGTATTCCAAACTCAATGGGTGAGCTAAACCATTCTTCTGACAGGAACCAAAATCTTGGGGTGGGAGGCTGAAGGGGAAGAGTATTAGTGCAAATCCATATGCAAGTAACAAGCCTCTGAAAGTTTCACCGTTTTTGGAGTAAACAGTATATACTGATTAGACCTAGTTCAAGAGGCCTACCATTAAAAGAACTGTGAACTGTATAAAGCAATCATTCTGACACAGGGAGCATGGTCACTCCCACTCAATCCAATGACTGACTGAAACAATGGAATACAGAGAGAGCCCTCAAATTATCTGAAGTACTTCAACCTTATCACGGTCTCCAAGTGGAAGATGGGTGAATGCCTGACGAGCTAAGACCTGCATAGAATCTATTTATTGTTTTCAAAACATGTTTTCTCTGTAATGTTTGGGTTGTGAATAATACTTGATTTATGAAAGCTGTCAGTGATCACTGGTTAACCCTATCACTGCCCTACGGGTATGTCCTACACTGCAATAAATAACCCATGGCACAGAAGCGTGGGTCAGCTGACTCGACATCATGGGGCTTGGGCTGCAGGGGCTAAAAATTGCAGTGTAGACATTCAGGCTTGAGCTCGAGACTGGGGTCTGAGACCCTTTCCCCTTGTGGGGTTTCCACCAAGCCTGAGCTCTAGCCCAAACCTACACATCTACAGTGCAATTTTATAGCCCTGCAGCCCAAGACCTGTAAGCACCAGTCAACTAAAGTCAGACCTGCTGAGATAAGCACAGTAAATTGCAGGAATCTGCAGTTTAAGACTCAGATCTAGAGGGACTGTGTCATAGGACTCCACACGGAGCAAGCTGACAGCTTGAGTCTTGAGACCTAAGTGGGATACCTTCAAGCAGCCCACGAAAGGATCAGGGAGCAGTTGCACACAGGAGAGGTTACTGCAGTAACTGGAGTTCTTTGAGATGTGAATCCTTGTGAGTGCTCCACTTCAAGTGACTCTCTACCAATAACTCCTTAAGGAGGTGGAAATTTCATATCAGAATCCATCGCTGAAGAAAGACCTGCATTGTCTACTACAGCATCTGATTTTTGCAGTGTGAATTAAGGTATAGTGGTCAGAGAATGTGTGCACCAAGGATCATGTTGTAGCCCTGCAGATTTCAGCAACTGGAACATCTTTGAATTGGTCAAGGGTCACAAACAAATCCCCAGATTCCAGAGGAATTATAGCTGCTAGGGACACCATCCTGAATTTCAGATTCTGACATGCTAGTTCAATTGTCTGAGACCTAGTATCGGCCTCCAACCCTGTTTTTATTGGGTATCAGAAAATATCTTGAATAGAACCCTTTTCTCCTGTGTTGAAGTTGGACAGATTCTATGGCTTCTAGATTTAGGAGCAATGAGATCTCCTTTGTCAGTACTTGAATGTGAGAAGGGTCATTGAAAAGGGACAGAGAAAGGGATTGGAAGGACAGGATGGAGGTAAATTGGATAGTATAACCTGAAGTAATGGCCTCCAATACCCATTTGTTCAATGTTATAGCCTCTCATGCTTGATGAAGTAGAGAGTGGCAATGCCCAAATTGAGGAGGGGTTGTGTCATGCAGCTGACAAAACCCAGTCATTGGGTGGTCTGGACTCTAGACCAAACCATCAAAACTTGGATTTTGGCATTTGGATGCTGCTGAAGGGTGGGATGAAGCAGTTGAGGTAGTTTCAGGCTTTTTCTTTGTAAATCTCTACCTCTTAGCTGGTGGTTCCAGTTACCTACAGAAGGTGAGAAACTGAGCAGGGCAAGATCTTTGTGCTGATTGAGATCTGCTAAACTTCCTTTTATTTGTAGGTATGTATATTCCAAAATAACTAAATGTTGTTCTAGAGTCCTTTAGGGTATGAAGCGAGTTGTCCATGGAATCTGCAAAAAGCTTCTGGACAATGAAAGGTAAATCTTTGAAGGTTGATTGTACTGCCTGCAGAAACCCAGGCAACTGAAGCCAAGAAGCTGACCTCATCACTACTGTGGTGGAAATGGACCTGGATGCAATGTCAACTGCATCAAGTGAAGCTTACAGTACAGTTTTTGCCAAGAGCTGACCCTCCTCTATTATGAAGTTGAACTGTTCTTGGTGTTCCTATGGCAAACAGTTAATGAAAGCATTAAATGTCTCATAGGTCAGGTAGTCATATTTTGATATCTGTGCTTGGAGATTAATTATCCTGGACTGCAATGTTGCTGATGAGTAACTCATGACCAAGAAATCCAGATGTTTCTGGTCCTTATACAAGGTGACTTTTTGGGTGTGTTGTCTGCCCCTTTTATTGATTGCATCCACAATCAGAAAATCTGGTGCTGTGTGAGAATAAAAACTCAGAATCCCTGTGTGAGAGTGTCTTCCCCACACAGAACTGGAAGGGGTTAAGATAGCTATGTGGGCCAATTAAGCACACAGGCTGAACCTGGATGAGGACCCAGGAAGAAAGTGATTGATTAGGAGCAGGCTCAGCTGTGCAGGAACAGGCAGGATTTCCATAAAGCCAGGGAGCAGACAGCTGAAGCAGGCTGCAGGGGAACTAGGCTGCAATCAATCCCTGGGAGGAGGAAGGTGCATTATGGGCTAGAGGTTAGTCCACAGTTACTCCCTTAGAGGAGGGATCTAGGAGGCTGGTGAATGTAGAGGGGGAGCTGGGGAGGGAAGAAAGCATTAAGGCAGGCCAGTGCAGGTCTTGGCTGCTGATTGGAGGGTCCCAATCAGCTGGAACACAGAGTAAAGGGCAGGCCTGGGTTCCTCTACCAGCCATTGGGGATAAGGCACAGCCCAGGGAGAGGACAACAGACTCCCTGGGATGGTTTGTCCGGGGAAAAACTTTGTTACATCAACCTCGAAGGGGAACATGTATGGTGACCCAGTCAGAGGGCTAAGTCATGAAGAGGAGACTGCAGTCCCTGGAGCGAGAGAGGTCCACAGATGAGAGGATGACAGGAGAGAGACTGCTAGAGGGGGATCCAATTCTTGGCCAGAGCTAATCTCCAGGATGGCCAGCAGAAGGTGCTACCAGCAGTGAGTGCACTCCATGACAGACTGTCCAGGATGTGGTGTGGAGTTTTTTTTGTTTTTTCGGGGGGGGGGTTGTTTTAAATCAGCCCACTTGCATGTAGGGAGGGGTATTATTGGAGTTTGTCAGATGGTCTTGGCTGCCTCAAGGAGGTCTTCATTAATTAGCAATGCCACTCATGCTGAGGTAGAGGTGTGCAATATGTTCAGGAGCTTGTGATGGTAATCCTGATCTTCTTCCAGAGGAATTTGCACAGTGTCAGTGAACCCATTTCATCAGGTTCTGAAAGTGCCTAATGTCATCAGCGCAGGATGGCAGTGGTGGCATTACAACCTTGCCGGGTGACAATAAAGAGATGTTTGTAAGAGGTGTGATGGGGTGCTCTACTCACTGCTGGATGGCACCATCTCCTGGCAGTTCTGGGGATTAGTTCTGAGAGGTAGATGCCCCTTCCTGTGGTCACACCCTGTCTCTCTATGCAGCCCTCCATCCCCATCCAAGAGCTCCTGTTGCCTCTTCGGGACTTGGTCCTCCGGCCAGGTCACTCAGTGGTTTCCCCTTCCAGGGTAGTCTTTCAAAGTTCCTTTCCAGAACCAGCACAAGGCAGTCCTCACACCTGCTTCCCTGACTGTCACTCCAACAGTGACTCCAGCAGTGTTTGTATCAACTGCCCTTAGCATCAACACTCTGCAGTGGTTGGTAGGGGAACCCAGGCCTACCCTCTTCTCTAGATTCCAGTCCAAGGCCCTGTAATGAACAGTTAAGATGTGCATCTCCACCATCTTATTGCTCTCACCTCAGGGGCTTCCTCCCTGCTGCTTCCCTGCCCTGTTGCCAGCCTCCTGGCTTTATAGAAACACCACCTGTTCCTTCACAGGTGAGGTTCCTTCTAGTTAGCTTCTTCCAGCCTAAATCTCCCTTGTTTTCCATTTAATTGGCTGATATAATTCAGATTTCTCCGGGCTAGTGTGGGGAGTACACCTCATCACAAGGGGATTGTCCACCCTTGCCTCTTGCTCCTCAAAGGTCTCCTTGGGCTCAGAGTGGAGAGGAGGAATGGACAGGACCAGGGAACAAGGTTTTCTGTGTTCCCTGTGGGACTGAGTTGAGGTCCCTCAGAATTGCTGGCAGTGCATTGTCCATGAATCCTAGCAAGACCAATAGGGGAGATCATGAGGGAAGGTTTCCAAAGTTGGTAATCCTAAGTGTTAGTAGAAAGAGGTCTAGAGTCCTGCCTTTGTTTCATCTGCATCAGGGAATGATGTCTGCTAATAAATAGGAGAACCTTGAACAGAAAATTTAGCATCTGAGTCAGAATGCTTCTCCACATACTGTATCAGAGGTGACAACTCCTCCTCATGGATAGTAGAAGAAGGAGAAGAGGTAGATCTCACAGGAACAATAGCAGTTGGTGACTCAGATGACCTCAGTACTGAGAGGTGTCTATAAATTGCAAGGAGGGGAGATTAAGGTTCATTTGGTACCATGAGGTCTTTCAGGTACTGGAATTCCTGTGGTACCAGGAGCACAACAGAACTCTGCATAGACACTGAAGATGTTGCAAGAAATGTTGTGTGAGTGGCTGATGTTGGTACCAAGGAGGTCAAGAATTCCATTGAAGTCATTCTCTTGGTCACAGTAGTCTTCAGTACTGACCCCTTTACCACTGAGGTATGGGACTTAGTTGAAGTCTTAGTGTGCTTCATGCAATACAAACTACTCAGAGCCTCACTAGCACTCCTCTTGGGGCCTGAGGTCTCCAGTGACTGGATCTTCTTTGATGAGGAACTCTCTGTTCTCCTCCTCTTATCCCCCTCCTTAGATTTTGAGTGGGAAGCTCTCAATACTGCCAGTGTGTTATCAGCACCTCACTCATGGAGAATTTTTGAGACTGGGGTTTCAATGCCATCTTCCTGTTGGAAGCTCTCAGTGGCCATGCTCTTGGTGATGACAGGGCACTGACAGGGGTAGAAGGTCACTGTTAGGGGGGTTCTCTACACCTGGATCAGAAGCCAGTCTTAAGGCTTGCTCCATCATTAAGAACCTATACCCTTAAAAAGTGCAGATCTTGCACTTGCTGGGAATATGAAAGTCCTCCAAACAATGAATGCACTGGGAGTGCCCATCGTTAACAGTGATTGCTTCTTGACACAAGAGGCACTTTTTAAACCCCGGAGAGCCTAGCATCCCCAACAGAAAAAAACTTGTTCAAGCCCAAAAGAAAAACCAAATATATAAGAAAAGGGGAAGAAAGTTCCAACAACAATAAGGTACTACACCACTATTACTACTAAGAACTAACTATCAAAGCTAAAATGCTCATAAGAGAGGGAACAGGCACACAACAAACAGGCTAAATGTGTTAAACTCCATCTCTGATGGAAGGCAGTTGAGAAGGAACTGAGGGCGATTCACTTGTACAGCTCTATATAGTTTCAGTTCAGGGCAGGAGAATGTGTAGGGCACATGAGTGGGTCAAACAGGCACTGCTACCAAAAATCTCTAATCAAAAGCACAGTGGTATATGTGCACCTAAAGTGGAATACCACAATGACACTACTCAAGGAATTTAAATTTTATGTCATTTTCCCTGTGTAACTTAATGGAAGGGTTGCCAAGTGAGATCCCAATATTTTGCCAATTGTCTTACCAGAAAGCCTACAAAGAATGGAAGAAAGGAAGGATCAACAAGGAAAGCTACCTCTTGGAGGTCAAAGTGTAGGGATAAAGTGAGAACTGCCAAAAACCAAGCAGAGCTGGAGCTTGCAAAGGAGATTAAAACATTAGTAAAAGGTACATTAGTTATATAAATAAAAAGAAAACAAGGAAAGAAATGTGACCACTAAGCACTGAGGATGTGGTGAAAATTAAAGATTAATCTAGGCATGGTCCAACACCTAAATAAACACTTTGCCTCAGTTTTGAATAAGGGTAAGAGCTTAGAGGTAGTGGCAGGGTAGCTAATGGGAGTGAGGATATGGAAGTAGAAATTACCACATCTGAGATGGAAGTCAGATTCAAACAGTTTAATGGGACTAAATCAGAATCTCAATCCAAAAATATTAAAGGAAGTGGCACATGAAATTGAAAACCCAGTAGAAAGGATGCTCAATTTGACAAAGTAAAAGCTGGTTAAACTGGTTAGTGACATTTAATTGTATGTAGGAATGAAGTAGAATAAGAATACTTACCATTCATAATTAATAAAATAATATAAGAAGACAAAGGAAATTGATGTTTGCCAGTATTCCTCTAAAATGCTCCACTAATTTAAGAAAACAGAATATGAAGACAGCAATGTGAAAGTTGGCAATATGATTCTACTGTATTTGAACAATATTAAGCACAGCTGTATTCAGTTCCTGTCTACTACTCACTACAATTTATACAAGATTTTATAGGACTTGAGAAGTAAACAGAAAAGATCAACAATACTCATTCCAAAGACAAACCATTGCAAATCAAAGAGGAGGGTATGCTACAAAATCTATATTTGTAGTGAAAAACTATGATTAAAAAAAATGGGGATGACTTCAGATGATTAGTAAACTGAAATTGCAACCCTAGGATATTCAGGCTCCTGGAAATAAGAGAAAGTAAAAGAAAAAGTATTTCAGCAAATGTCAGCAAATTCTTAAAAGTAGAAAATAAATGATAAACTCAAGGGAATATCTGACCAATAAAGGCATCATTGTGGCCATCTTGAGGCATCACTGTGAGTACATTCAGAAAACCTATTATATTATTGGAGAATAAGTGCTTAAAAACAATGCTACTTCATGGAAAGAATCCCCAAATGTCACTAAAATTTAGTGTAAAATTTTAAAAGTTCTATTTGCAAACAAATACTGCATTAATCTTGGATATTTTTATATGGAAATGTGCACTCTATTATGGCAGTGAGCGTGATTAAAAAATGAAGCATGCCATCACTGTCATCTGGTTAGGAGGAGTTTAGTTTTGAATCTATTACATTGCTTTATGTTGGTGATTTATATTTTGGAGCTCTGAATGTAGAGTTTCTCTCTTTGTAAATTAACCTCTGAGGACAAGTAAATTGTAAGATTCTTTGTTAAAGCCGAAATCCTCCCTACTGCTCAAAGGGTTAATCAAGATCAGCTAAAAGCATATGAGTCTCATAAGCCATCTGCTTTAAAAGATCAGAATTAAAATATGGTAGTGATGGGAAAGAATGCATGGATCTTTTTCATTGGAGTCTCTCTAATGGGGATTGTGAGCAGATGAAAAAAAGCAAAAGATTTAGTTGGTTGTAGTTACCTCATTACCTTGTTTCATTAATGGCTCTCCACGCAAGTTATTGCCATGTAAAGATATCTCTTAAAATATATTTTCAAAAATTCTTGTGGGACTATGAGGACCAACAAACACCCTGAAAAATGTGTTTTGGGAAGAAGTTTGTGACCAATACCACTACCAACTCTCATTTCCTGCTTAGTCCTTCGACCGCTCTTCTTGTGATTGCTTTCTGCAGCCTACCGGCAGCAAAATGCACTGAAGCAGACACTTTAGTCTCTTGCTGAAACTAAGAAGGGGTGTAGCTTCCAAAAACCCTTTACTCTTCAGCACCTTTCCTTAGGAGGTTAAGGTTCTCTTTTCTCCAGGGACAACAGCACGAAATTACCCAAAACGGTAATCTTCCCCAAACCAAGAATTATTAAAAAGAGGAAATAGTGGAACTAAATCAAAATAAACTTTTTTTTTAACATACCTAGATTTACACTTCTCATAAAAAAAAGATCGTGTGTGTCTAAACAGCAGTCCCTGCTTTGACATCCCTTTGTCAGAGTCTGCCTCGGGTGTAGTGTTCAGAGAAAGATGCATGTCTCCCTCACTCAGAAAGCCCATCAAGCCCTCCCTCTACCTTCAAAATTTTTCTCCATTCACCTACATGCATGGAATGGGAGAGTCCTAAGGAATAGATCAATGTGGATACATAAATGCTTTAACAATGAATAATAGTAGTCTTTCAAATGCTCAACAACCTTGCTCAGAGCATCTCTTTTCTGCATACACCAAGGGCTTGTTTGTACTAGAAAGCCTTTAACATTTAACTATATTGGTATAATTAACATGGTACAACTCATCTTAGAGCAGATGCAACTATATTTGTATAAAGAGATATATCATTATAGTACTCCTGTATAGGAGAGGAATAACAATACTAGTATATGTCACCTTTCCATCAGTTAACTGCACCCACACTATGGTTTTTCCTGGTATAACTATTCTGCTTAAAAAAAAAAAATTACACCTGAACTAAAATAATTATAAACAGTAACACTTTTGAGGTTAGATCACGCCCAATCTTCATTTCTGAAGAACAGAATTAGTCTGGGTGTGGCCTTTAAAAAAAAAAAAAAAAAAAAAAAATCCCCTACTGTGAAACAATTAGCCCAACTCAACTTCCCATTGCTATGAAATATAAATTGACAAATCCTCAAAGTCCTACTGTCACAAGATAAAATGTTATTGTTGGGCTTGATAGTCTTGAGATTTTACAGTGTGGACTTTCCAAAGTGTTTAACACAGCACGCACTTAGCACACTAGCAGAATTTAGCATATTTACTTTTTTTCACACAGTGCAATTAACATCTTTTAGTCCTGGTATTTTAGTCACCGGTTAATTGATTTTTATGTAAAATGGGCAAACTCTAAATCACTGCAGGTGCTTAGTAGTTACTATTTTAGCAACACAATTATCCAGTGCCTAAGGCCTCTTAGAGATGTATTAGACTTTTACACCTTTTCAGAGGATGATGGATTTGTTGCTAAAAGTTCAAAGCTTGACTACAGCCTTAAGATCAGAAGGAGAATATTAATGTCTGTCTTATGAACTATTATGATTTTATGATTTCCAAGGTTAAGTATGTCACATACACGGATCTTTTAATAGATAGGCGATAAGTAAATTAAACTGCCTAAAAGAAGTGTATTACAGGCAATCCAGGTCTTACTCGGGAAAAAGCCAAAGTAGATGAGTCAAATTAACCTTTCTGATCTGTTATGAGACAGACAATTGAACTCCCAATTTGCAGACTGTCTAACAGAAAAATTGCCTGAAAGACTTCTTTTTTTTTTAAAAAACAAAAACAAAAAAACCCCACTTTGTTTAGGATAGAACTTCCCCTCCATCCAAAGTTGCAAAATTATCCTTAGGAAAATAAATGAATGCCTTATGAGAAAGGTAAGTATTATCTTAATTTTAAACATGGGAACACTGTGTCAGAGAGAGGTTAAGTCACTCAGCAAGCCTGTAGCAGACTCAGGAACAGAACATATGGTGAGATCTATGAAAGGACTTAGATGTTGCAATGCTGAGCATCACATTGTGTAACTTTTAGGTATCTAGAAAATCACAGGAAGAACACTGTGATCCAAGTTAGGCACCTAGGCTCCCTACATAATGAATGGGGAGAGATAAGCACCTAAGAATGAGATCCACAGAAGCCAGCACACTAGGCACTAAGCCACCTAGGCTAGCCAATGGGAGATGGTGACGATAAGGATGTGTGTTACCCTCTCTTGAAGATAGGCACCTAAGTCTGGACTGCAAGAAGTGCCTATCTCTGTTTAGCAATCCATAAATGGTAACCAGCTGCTCAGAGTCAGGAGGTTTAGGCACCTAAGGTGTTTCTTGTAGAAATGAGTTAGTTACCTGCCACACTCCATGCAGAATGGTAAAGGAAGGGGTACCCAGCTTATAACTTTTAACCTAGTGGTTAGAGAACTCACCTGTGATGTGGGGCTCCCTTCCTCTTTCCTGTTGAAGCTGTACCACTGTGAATAAATAACAAAAGTGATTAGAGCAGGGGACTAGACTCTGGGTCTCCAACTAGACGACAGAATCATTCTCTCTCTCTGCCCTGATGACTGTTCCACAGTGGATAAGAAAGAAGGAAACTATAATCCAGTGGTTAGGGCACCCAGCTAGGAGGTGGGAGACCCAGGATCCAGTCCACCTGCTCCAATCACTCTTGCATTATTTATCCACGGTGGAACAGCAGGGAAAACACGGTGCTGCCCTTTGCTCAGGGTAGATAATTAACTCATGATCTAGCCCCTAATAATCTGACATTCATACATATTTCCAAAATCATGATTCATGAACAAGATTATAGTGATAAAAAAGTCAATGGTGTTATTCCACATAGTTCTATACACTGTTGTGATTTCTCACTTGTCAAAACGTGCTCTCATTCCAATTATTCGTAGTTAGAAGATTATATCTTGCAAATTTGGTATAAATGGGTACCAGGTGGTGACTCAGGAAAAAGTCAAAACAAGGGCAATAGGGAGAAGTATATAATTTTGGAAAATGTAAACAGAGTCCTATTTTATAATATTATTTCATATGACTCATTATAATTGTTATTATCTTGTAAACATAACTCATTGCTGTTCAGAACTGTGTGCTCCACATACTAATTTGTCAAATTAAAAATATTTAGAATGTCACTTCATGTCTCTTTCAGTTTTTATTCACAAGTATTTGAAATGGGAAGTTTAGGCTTTTGTTTTATATACATATATATTAATTCAAAGTTACTTTCTTTAATTTTATTCTCTCCTGTTATTTTGTTAATTGTTGAGTATTTTAGATATTCAGAACCTTTTTATTTATTTTGTAGTTTATATTACAGATTAGTGTTAAGTACTTGGTGAAAATAGAATGACGATGAGGTTACTGCACAGGCCTGGGACTCTGGAAATTTGACTTCTATTCCTGGCTTTTCCACAGACTTCCATGTGAATGTTGGAATGTTATAACCTTTGATTCAGCTTTCCTTTTATAAATTGTGGATAATATTTACCTACCTCCTAGAAGTTCATTAATGGCATAAATCACGCAAGGCACTGTAGTGTGCAAAATATTATAGCCACCAGTGAAATATTATACATATCATCAGAATGTACCAGTGATAAGGTAAGAGACTAAAGGTGACTTACCTGTTCTTGAGGAAGGTACTCTTACTATTTCTAAAGAACAAGGTTTCTTCTTAACTGCTATGTCCATGAAATCACAAAGGTTGTTCTCGTTTTCTGAAGGATGAGCATCAAGAGAAGCAGATGGTACTACTTCCAGTGTATAGCTCCTTTTCTTTGGGTAAGACTCCTGAAAAGTAGAAATGCATGATGAAAACAGCTTTGCAGTAAAACTGGAAAAGAGAAAGTGGTTCAATAACTCTGTCAAAAATAGATCCTAAAATTCAACAGATTAAATAAATCACTTCCTACTGAAACCCTGATTTTTGGTGGTCATGAGACTTTATTTATTTATGCTAAAATATAAGTAAACAAATAAATCTCACTATTGAATATTTTATTTTTTTTATTTATGATTATGATTATGTATGGATTTCTCTAACTCTACACTTGACATATGGCAAATGCTCTAATGCAGTTGCTTCTACTGTACCTTTTTTGTTAGGTTCTGATTCAGGTATACATCCTGATCAGATTTTTAAAAGTGTATTTTTCTGAAAGAAACAATTATATAAAGTTAATAAATGGAATTTCTTTGCTTACAGGGATTTAGTGAGTTTGTTCATACTATACATATAACACATGGGTAACTGATCTATTGTTTGATGGCAGAACCCAGAAGAGGTGAATGATGGTTAGTTTCCTTTGAATATCCTGAATAGCTAGCATTACAAGTACTAGGATGCACTTTGGTTATTCTTTTATGTGTTTTTTGTGAATAGAAGCAATTAGAAGTGGATACTTAGTAGTTGTGATTTCCTGAGAAACAGGAAGCATCCCTTGGTATCTACAGGCTCAATCCAAATTCCCATGAAGTCAATAAAAAAACCTCCTAATGGACTTCAAGGGGAATTGAATTGTGCCTTAAACTAATATTTAAATATTTGTGGTGGATTCTGGGAGTATGAGCTCCCTACATTTGCTAATGCTGGAAGGAACCAAACAGATAGAAGATATGATATGTTCACTCTGCCAAATCATGAGATTGGTTTCAGTATTCAAAGCCACTCAAATAAGCAGGGGTTGGCTAGTTCAGATCATGAGTGAAAAATAGCACAGTCTGACAGTAATTTCTCTATTTTTGTGGTTGCAATCCAGCAAAAAATGATAAAGTATGCAAAGACAATATCTCACAGGAACACAGTGTTTGGCTACTCTACATCAACCATATGGATGCATGTAGAAATCAGACATCATATAAATTTAATTTGACAAGAAACTATGCAGAGGCCCAGAAAGCACCATGTGTTCATAACAGTCACACATAAGCAAAAGTACTTCCCAGCAAACAATGTAAGAAAATGCCACCCAGAGGAGGTCATGGCATATCAATTTCTCCATAGACTAAAATATACATCATCCAGCCTAAGGCAAACTGATGGCTGTAGATAACCAGACCATTTCTGCTGTGGGAGATTTGTGCTTTGATTGGCCCTTTAAACTACTAGAATCTTCTGTAGTTTTTCCTCTACTCTTTTCTGCCTGATACATACAGAAGTTCAAAAGCAAGTTATAATTCTGAACCTACTGGGAGGCAGAGACGCAGGTAGCAAGCAGTGTCATGGCAAGAGCAGTTTGAGTACCTTCATAGCCTATTCAGCATTCCACCTACTGACATTAGCAGAACCAAATTTCAGTGAAATGTTGTTTATAGAGGACAAAGGGGATGTGGATTCAGGGAAGAGGAGATTATTGGAAGGGAAGTATAAAGAAGAAGCTGAGAGAAAACCAGAGTCACTATGTGTCATGGAAAACGGTAGATTAAACAACTATAAACTGATTATAGGAAATAATTTTCAGAGAAAATAAAAATATATATTTGTAATACATAGAATATATGCAAGAGAACAAATAGGCTGGCATTAATAATTAAAAATTAACTATTTCCATTAGGAAACAATAAAAAGCAAATGGTGTTCAAAATAAAATTTAGAAAAGAAAACACTAAATGGGGAGAAAAAAACTGACATCTTTTATCCTTCAGTCCTTTATCTGTATGTTTGTATATTCAGAGTGTAGGCTTTGTGGGATAGCATCTTTATTTATATTTCTGTACAGTGCCTAGCACACTTTAGGGCACTATATAAACAAAGGATTGGGCAAGTTTTGCATTTGGACCTCCATTGTCAAGTATGATTTTTTAAATTAAAAAATGGTCTCATTCCCCAGATGAAGAAAATACAAAATGGTGCCTTTGACACCAATCTTGCAAAGACTTGCACCTGTGCTTAGTTTTATACACTTTAAAATGTACAGTTGAAGACAACAGGATTATTCACAGTGAGAAAAAACATAGCACATGGATAAGTCTCTGCAGGATTGGTGCCTTAGATCTGGCTCTCAAAGGACCTTGCAAAATTCTGCATTTTGTACAAGATGGAAATGATGGCACTGTACTAGTAAAGTGTTTCCTTTCTTTCAATCAGAATTAAAGCAGAATACTTCTTCTACCTATCCTAACTGATTATTGTGTATTATGTAATGGTTTTGTTTTGTGCATATGAAATTAATGAAGAGAAGAAGAGAAGAAATTTTTCAAATTAGTGTAGGGAAGCAAACAACATGGTTTCTTCTGCATTTAGCTAAAAGTCAGGACAGTTATTTCTAAAGCTTGTACTCTATCTCCTCCCTCACAGGGATACACTGTCCCCAGACACAACAGAGCCAATGTGGTTCCACTTTACTGGAAGGTGGCGATTCTGAAAGCCCATTGTGCATGCCCTGGCAGTCTATTCCACAGAGGTTTCCTGCAAGTAGTCTCACAAAGGAGGAAGGAGGAGGGTTTAGGGGTGATAGTTCTGATGCATTGCAGATCTAGTAGCCACTGCCCCTTCACAGAGGGTTGTTAGATGCCACTACTCCATAGCAAAAGGAAAGGATTTCTTTCCTATGACCTCTGGGGAAGGATTTGCCCTTTTGTGCTTATGACTGTGTTTTACAATGACAGCACAAATTTATTTTCCATGGCAACTAAATACACTAGCAGAGCTCAATTCAGCCCTTGTTCATGACATCTTCTGCTGGCATAATACAGGATGCAAGACTCATGGTGATGGCAAATCTGCTGCTAGAGTGGATTGCAGCACAAGCTGCCTGGTGACCCACAGGCAAGTTGTTGGCACTGATTGGAGAGGGGCCATGCCCAAGGTGTCTGGGGATGCCCAAGATGTCCAGCCCCAGTTTGCAAATTCTGCGATGAGGACAAATCTGTGCAACACATGTCATAAGAGTGCTATAAAATGCCAGGCAAAAATTGTGAAAGGGGATAGGGTTACTGGTAAAGTTGGTGGTACCTGAGTTACTCACAAGTAAATGCCTCCTAATATTCTAATAGTACAAATAATGCCAATAAAATGGCCAATGTAAGTTACACATGCCAAAGGCAAAAATTCGTCATTAACCAATAACAAAAAACGTCTGGAATAGTATCAGATGAGTGATTCAATCAAAAAATTAAGCCTCAACTCAATAAAGAGTATGTAGATAATAAAAAGGCAGATTTAAAATTAATTTTTGCTGAAACAAGAAGTAAATGCGAAGACTTCATGGTCTGTGTATGATGCTCCTTTCTGTATATGCCAACATACATTCTTGAAATTGCAGAGCTACATACAATTTAAATAGCTAGATGTTATCAAGTCACAAAACTGTTTTCAAAACTCAGGCATCAAGCAATGTAATCCTCACTTATTTCTAAAATGGAAAGCTGTTCAGTAATCTTTTCAATATTATTTAGGAGCTTTTGTTTCCCTTCTCCCCATTCCCCCACCAGGCAATTTTAGAGTGCAGTAAGTCCACACTGTTCCCAAATATCTCCTAAATGTAGAAATGCACATAATAAATACCATTAAAAATGATAGTTGCATTACTGTTGAGTAATCTTTAGTGCATAGACTCAAAACCTCACTTGTATTTGGTTTTAATTTTAACCAGTTAAAGATGATTCAATCTTGAATCTCTATAAACTAATTTGAAATGTCAGAGCTGTCTAGGATTTGATAGGAAAGCTATACACATAACCACATATCAGCTACTTAGTAGCTAACAGTGTTGTCAGAATTAGTTCTAATTTGGAATAAGAACTTCAGAAAGTTCTAAAGTAAGCTCAGTAGGCTGCCAGCACGTTGCAGTTAGTAATGTAGGAGAGAGGATGAATGTGTATAAACATACATAATAGGAAAAATGTTGTAACAGGTGGGAAAAGCATGAGAGTGCAGGGTAGCAAGTGAAGCAAAAATATTTGGTCTTTGCTGCTCCTAGCCATGACAACAGTTTGCTGGGTTGCAGTTGCTGTAAGATTGCCAGGGGCACGCCAGTTCCCTGATTGGAAGATATCCAGACAATTTTCACTGTTCTGAACATCAACTGATTAGCTGTTTCATTTTCTTCAACTACATGATTTAAGTGTCATACTTAGGCCAAGAGCGTAAAATGGGTGGAGAGCAGAAAGGGGACAAAAGATTGAGATTGAAGATATGTGGGAGTAGATTCCTAGGCACAAATAAAAAAACAACACTAGGCAGCTATGAAGGAGGAGAAAGTCTATCTAATTTAAATCATTATATGCTATTAAAAAACCAAAAGAAGAATAGAACAATTAAACATTATGTAAAGGGAATCTGTCAACTGAACGATTATGACCCAAATTCTGGTCTTGTTAAGAACAATGCTTCATAGGTACATATCAACAAACAAACCAAACCTCTATTGCTCTTGACACTGTAAGGCACAAATCTGGTCTTCCATTGAGTTTCAGAACTCCATCTTCTTCTACGTCAACTAGCGTTTAAAGATATTATGTTAGCATGTGTTAGCTTAATACATGCTGACACATTTTAAATGCCTACTGTAAATGAGGCACACTTGTAAATTGGTTGAGTTAAAGTCTAGGCTGCCTGCTATGCTTTATCTTGACCAGGTTAGCATGTGCTAAAGCACAACTTTCCTCATCTGGACTAGAGATTTAAAAGGTGCTAGACAGAGTTAGGTAACAATCTAATGTCACACCTTTAAATCCTAGACAAGAGAAGGCTTTAGTTTAGTGTCTCCTTTGATGGATCCACCTCACTTCTCAATCCCTGGTTCCCTCTTCCTCTTTTACACCTTATGTCTGTGATCTCATCCAATCATGTAGTTTCAGCTGTCATCTTTATGATGATAATGATTATTCACAAATTTACCATTTCACTCTCAACCTGTCTTCCACCATCCAAACCCGCATTTCATCTCCTCTTGGACCTCACATTGTCATCTTAAAATTAACATGGCCAAAACCCTACCCACTCCCTCCATTCTTTGTCACTGTTGACAATCATCAACTTCCCTATCATTCTGGCTAATAATCTGGAGTCATCTTTAATTCTTCCCTCTTCATATACAACCAGACTGCATCCAAATCTTACCACTTCATCCTCCATATAATTTTCTGAAATCCAAGTTTTTTTCTGTCCACACTTCAAAAATAATTCAGGACATTATCTCCTATCCTTATTATGGCATCTTTTCTGGTCTCTCTCATACACACACAACTTCCTACAATCTACAAAGTACACCCAGCAAGATAATCTTTAATAACTATAGATCTAAACACAGCATGCCTCCTCTTTGAATGCCTCCATTGACTATCCTTTTCTTTACTGTTTCCAGTTCATGCTTCTTGTTTCGCTTTCCAGGCCCTCTACTACTACACTCCTCACAGTTAATGTAACATACATATAATATACTCATAAATAATATACTTATCCACTTATCTCTTATCATGTTGATCCCATGTCCCTACACTCTATCAGTGATGCCAGACTCAATTGTCAGTTGTCCCTACACTCTATCAGTGATGCCAGACATAAACCTTTGTGTTTTCTTCCATGCTGCCCCTTATGGATGGAACTCCCCTCCGTACTGATCTACACAGTACCCTACCTCCTCTATAGAACTTACTTCATGCCAGTCACGTTATTTGACTAGAGCTGAGAATGGAAATCCACTAGAGTAAATTCAAAGCCCAGTACACAAATGTTTATTTCTAGCTGCCCTTAGTTTTTTTCTATTTTAAGGTTCTATTGTTTGTATTCACTGTCAGTTTATCATAACATGATGCCATTTTCAGGAATACTACCTCCAAGTATATGCACTATATTTAGGTGTGTTATGTTACAGCATCTTTAGCACAGTAATCATCATTCCCAGTTGTAACATCTTCCAGAGATGGCATTACTTAGAATTACACCAATGGGAAGGCTGACTGTGGCTTGGTCTACACTGCCGGCAAATTTTGGTGGCAGTCGACAGGAGATACACAAGGTACCCTACATAGAGTAGCTTGCATATCTCCTGTCAACTTCCTAACGTCTACTTACAGTTGACACAGTGTTACTCTTTGGGGTGGATTAACACCGTCGACTTCTGGATCGATTGAGCGGATCTCCACTGCAGCTCAATTGATTCCACAGAATTGATCTGGCAGTGCAGACAGTGCCGCCATCAATGTATACATATTGTGACCTTCTGCTTAGCGTTAAAGAACCAACTCAATGCTGCAGTTGTGCTCACTTATGTAAATTTAGCTCAAGAACTAAAAGTCAGAAGCAATTATGGCTCAAATCTAGCCTGAGTTAGTGTCTCACTGTTTGAACTTAGACGCTTCCCTTATTACTGCTTCTATGAACACAACTGACAAACTGGAGAAAAGGGAAGCTCATTGAAAGTCTGGGGCCCTATTCTTTCTTTACATGACATGAGTATCTCTTGTTAAATCAACTGGAATTACTTACACATATGTGGGAAGAATAGGGCGGCAGATATCTGATCTTAACATTACTGTGTAAGTAAATTACCTTCAATCCTCTAGGGAAAAAAAACCCCTAGAACCAGTGATGTCCGAATAGGCTTAATTTCAATTTTATTGGGAACTGTTGAGGTGTCAGGAGACCAGAATCCCGGTCTTCAGTTCACATAGATTAACAAAAGTTTAGTGGCCAATAAGGTTTCCATCATTTTGATTTAATTAAGGGGCCCTCAACTTTGCATGTATCACTGAAAGCTACTTGAACAACATTGAAGGACCTGATCTGGAGCAAGTTGGTGTTATCTGAATAGTCAGTTCAAGACTGTAGCCAGGAGGGGTGGTCCCCCTCTGAGAAGGACCGAGAGGGGGAATCTGACCCACCCTGGCTGGTAGAGCCCCGAAGGAAAACCCCTGACCGGAAGCAGGTGTCAAGCCGTCAGAAGCCCCAGGGACACCACCTGACCGGAAGCCGGGGGGTGGAGCCAGGCCTTTAAAATCCCAGCCTGCAAGCTCAGTCAGGGGGAGACAGTCGAGGGAGAAGAACACCTCTTCTCCAAGGCTCCCAGCTAAAACGAGGCCGGAGACCCACGCCGACAGGGAGCGGCCGGTCTTGCCACCAGCCTGGAACCGGTGGAGGGCCCACCTGAGTTACCCACTGCCTGGGAACTGGAGGAGGGCCGACCGGAGCAGTACAGAGCCTGGGACCCGGAGAACTTACTGGCCCTGCTTGCGGCCTGGGGGCTGGAGGACCTACCCTCTGTGGACGAACCCATGGAGTTGCCAGAGCTGCCACCCGTTGATGAAGAGGGCTTCGTAGGACTACCACACCCCAGCGGCCCAAAGGAGGCAGGTACCTGGGGGTCTGGGGAGGAAGAAGCCCAGGGGCAGCCATAAATAGTGGCTGAGTCTGGGACAACCCTGTCGGCGTGTTGTGGCAGGAGTCCCGCTGGCCCAGTGGCAAACGCTTTTTGCCACTGCGAGGGCCTTGGGCTGGGACGCAGTGGAGACGGGTGGGCCTGCGTTCCCCTTTCCCCTTCCCTAGCCACCCTCAGAAAGCCTCACCCTCCAGACCGCTCCAGAGAGCGGGCCTGCTCATTGGCCAGCCCTGCCTGAGGGCCTGGCCCTAGACTGCTCATTGGCCAGACGCCAAAGGGCCTTGCCCGAGATTGCTTGCTTGCCCGGTGAGCGGGCCTGAGACTGCTTCCCGACAGGAAATAGCCAGGAGGGGTGGACCCCCTCTGAGGAGGACCCAGAGGGAAAACCCCGGACGCTGCCCCCCCCTCGCAGGGGCCCGTCCACAAAAACGAACAAAATAATTATGGAAGTAGTGTTGCCATGCAATTTGCATCTGATTGAGGGGCTTCCCACTGGAAAAGAACATCCATTTTGTATGTGAGTCCTGGTAGTAAAGGTGTACAGGTCACCCCAATGCACTATAAAGTCCCTAAAGGAATTGACTATGCTCCTCAGTTCTCTTGATCTCGTAGCTGCTAGCTAGTTGTGCTTAATAAATTCAGTATCCATGTAGACACTGAGTCTGAGTCCAATTCAAAATTTCACAAGGACCACAGGCATGGGCAGCCAAACTCCTATTCTAGAGTTAGGGATGGGGTTGAGGAAATAAAATTGAGGAAATAAAATATTTTATCCATGTCTTGGATTGACCATTATCTCCTGTGATTTGAGATTGGGTGGTGTGGCCGGGAGGGGTGGTCCCCTCTGAGGAGGACCCAGAGAGGGAGCCAGACCCACCCTGGCTGACAGAGGCCTGCCCCAGGGAAACCCCTGACCGGAAGCAGGGGGTCGGAGCTAGGCCTTTAAGAGCCAGGCCGGTGAGCTCAGTTGGGGGGAGACGGCTGAAGGGGAAGGACGTGTCTCCTCTGGAGCTCCTAGCGAAGGCCGGGCCGGGGAGCTGTGCTGAGAGAGAGTGGCCAGCCTTAAACCCAGCCTGGGGATCGACCGAGGCCTCCCCCAGGTACCCTACGGCCTGGGAGTTGGAGGGCCCACCAGAGACCCCCACAGCCTGGGAGCCGGAAGAAGGCCTGTCGGGGCTCCCTGCGGACTACGAGCCTGAGGAGAACCCCCCAGAGACACCCGGGGCTTGGGAGCCGGAAGCGGACCTGCCAGAGCAGTGCCGAGCCTGGGACCCCGAGAACCTACCGGCCCTGCCCGAGGCCTGGGGACCGCAGGACCTGGAGGAGCTACCCTCTGAAGATGAGCCCATGGAGCTACCTGAGCTGCCGCCTGTGGATGAGGAGGGCCTAGCAGGTCTACCAAACCTCAGCGACCCAGAGGAGGCAGGTACCGGGGGTTTCGGGAAGGAAGAAGCCCAGGGATCGCCACACGTTAGTGGCTGAGTCAGGGGCAACCCGGGCGGCGTGTTGCGGCCGGAGCCCCGCCGACCCAGTGGCAAATGCCGTTGCCACCGCAAGGGCCCTGGGCTAGGACGCAGTGGAGACGGGTGGGCCTGCGTCCCCCTCCCCCCTTCCCTATCCTCCGTGAGGAAGCCTTCCCCGCCGTGCCGTTCCAGAGAGTGGCTTGCTCACCTGCCAGCCCTGCCTGAGGGCCTGGCTTCAGACTACTTGCCCGGCCAGCCCTGCCTGAGGGCCTGGCTTCAGACTGCTTGCCCGGCCAGCCCTGCCTGAGGGCCTGGTGCATAAACTGCTACCTTGCCAGCCCTGCCTGAGGGCCTGGTGCATAAACTGCTTGCCTTGCCAGCCCTGCCTGAGGGCCTGGTGCATAAACTGCTTGCCTTGCCAGCCCTGCCTGAGGGCCTGGCCTTAAGACTGCTTGCTTTGCCAGCCCGGCCTGAGGGTCTGGCCGTAGACTGCTTGCCCTGAAAAGGGCACAAGACTGCTCCCGGTGGGAGGTGGCCGGGAGGGGTGGTCCCCCTCTGAGGAGGACCCAGAGAGGGGAAAACCCGGACGCTGCTCCCCGGTTCCAGGGGTACGTCCACAGGTGGCACCTTTCTTGTTGGGTCAAAATACCTGTTTTTATGTCTGAGACTGGTGGAAATTGAGCATTTCACAGAAACAGAATTGTTGTTTTTACTTTTTCAGTGGTTTGGTAGGCTTTCATAATAATCTTTAGTCCTCCACCATGGATATAGTGGATTCTAGGCATATTCTTGGGTCTCTGTGTGATGACTGTTGACCAGTGAAAAGTGAGCTTTTGTCATGTCTGTATATAGTGCTTTCATGGCTTCAAAGCATTTTATAAATATTTACTAAAACATTCACATGTCTCCAAGCTGTTTCTTACTTTACCAACACTATGTATTTCCTATTCTGAATATAAGAAAAATTAAAAATATTGCATCCATGGTAAATATTTTTAAAATGGAAACCACTGCAGACTAATACATGTCATTATCCCTCTTTTACATAAATGGAATTTCAAACACAAAAATTAAGCAACATATTTCCAAACATGGCCTCAATTTCTGAGATTCCCAATGAATTTTAAGTACACTCAGGGCTTCTGAAAATCAGGCTCTAGATGTTTAGAAATGGGCACCCAAAAATGTAGGTATCCAGGATTTAAAACACCTTTGAAAAACTGTGTCTAAGTGACTCAATCATAAGTCAGTGAGTCAGATTGGAGTAGGGAATTTGAACTCAGGAGTTCCTGTTTCTTCCATAATGCTACTCCCATAACATCACAAAAATATTACTTCCCACTTGCATGTTGACAAAAATCTCATTGTCACAGATGTCTGTTATCCATCTACTTCATTTATGGGAAAAAACAGTCCAATTGTATTGTGTTCTTAGCTACTGTTGCAAACAGTTTTGTACACCAATACAGATTCAGAAATATGTTTGACTTTAACCTAGCATATCAAATGCATAACACAATTTAAAAATTCTTTAGCTATTTCTTGGAGTGCCCATAGAACTCATTAGACTGAATAACCTACCTTTAGTATAACTGTACTCTTCAAGTTAGAACCATCTCTGAAGAAGTGATATGACTCTAGAAAGCATATATAGTCAAAATAACCTGTCATAGATTTTTTGTTTCTATTTTCATATTAAAGAGATATTGTCAAGACAGATCCTTAAAAATGGTCTAAAATTATACATCCCATGTCAGCTTTGTTTTAGTTCTTAGACAGGTGTGAAAGTTATCAATCATGGCCCTAGCCCAAATGGCACCCAGGCAAGGAGTGTCTTCAGCGTTCCACCCCCCCATTTGTTAAACTTTTGAATACTTTATTTTTATTGCATTTGTAGCCCATTTCACAACTTTGATGCACAATTTGCATGCATGATTTATCCCTGTCATATAAGATGATAAATTTGCATGCTAGGATCTGTAAATCTGTATTTATTCATGCCATATATAAGCAAATAAAACAATTGTTTCCTCTAAGTTTATAGAAACTTTTTTATTTTAAGAATAACTGAAATGTACTAACGTCAAGAAACTGAAGTGTGCACCAACACTGGGTAGACCGGTATTAAATAATGTTACAGTAGGTGATGTAGCCCATAGGGCTAGCTTGCTATATTATATATCCTGTTTTTCTGTATTGGTTTGATTGATTATATGATTTTGGCTTATATTTTATATTGAATAATTTCAGCAGACATTACTTCATTATATTTGGCTGTAATGCAAGGAACCAATAGGCCTGTATACTGTCTGATTATCTACAGTAAGTTAGCATGAGTGTTTGTAACCTTTGGCATAGATAAATGGCTTACTGGTTACCCTTTTAGACTTTGGGGAACTGAATGTGTTTACCAAAATTCTGGGACATGCTGGCAACCACAAGGTACACTGCAGGAATATGGAAGTAACAGTCTAGGCCAAAGGTAATGGGTTTTGAGAAAGAGATAATTAGTATTAATATGTATGGGTATGCTATTAATATATTTAACTGTTAGCCTATAGAGTAAGTGTAGCCTTATGCCCTCCTGGACTACCCACAAGGGCAGTGGGGGTTTGATGAGCCATAGATAGTACCATCTACCCTCATTACGGTAGCAGGCATATCCTGACCTGACACCTATGTGAAAGCATCCAAGTACTAGTCATACAGGTAACATCAGAAACATGTATGATGGGATCAATAAAGCCTTGGGTCCAATCTCAAAGAAAACAGCCCCACTGAAATCTAAAACAGTGGAAACAATCAATGACCGCACCAACCATATGGATCACCGGATAAAACACTATTCTGAGCTTTACTCTCATGAATATATAATTACAGACACAGCCATCAATGCTATTGAAAGCCTGCCTATTAGGAACCAACTTGACAATGAACAAACCGTTGAGGAGTTTTAGCCTTACTATAGATGGCCTCCCCAATGAAAAGGCCCCCAGAAAAGACTGCATACAATCAGAGGTTATAAAATGCGAAAAACCTATTCTACTGCAACACCTTTACAAGTTGCTCTGTCTGTTCTGGAAAGAAGGCGAAGTAACACAAGAAATGAGAGATGCCAACATCATCACTCTCTATAAAAACAAGGGTGATAGGAGCAACTGTAACAACTCTTGTGGTATTTCCCTTCTTAGCATCATGGGAAAAGCCTTTGCCGAGTCATCCTGAATAGACTTCAGATCCTGGCAGACAGAATTTATCCTGAATCACAGTGCAGCTTCAGAGTCAAAAGGTCTACTATCGACATGATTTTCTCACTGAGACAACAAGAGAAATGCAGAGAACAAAAAAAAAAACCCTTTACATAGCCTTTATTGATCTCAAAGACTTTTGACCTTGTCAGTAGAAGCGGACTATTTGCCCTTCTAGAAAAGATTAGGTATCCCCTCAAGCTCTTAAGCATGATTCAGTCCCTTCCATGAAAACATGTACAGCACAGTCCAATATGATGGCTCAGCCTCTGAGGCCTTCCAGATTCATAATGGGGTCAAGCAAGGCTGTGTACTTGCCCCAACTATGTTCAGGATCGTCTTCTCCTTACTAGTGAAACAAGCTTTCAACTGATGGAATCTACTTGCACACCAAGCTCAACTGAAGGAATCTACTTGCACAACAAGATTTGATGGAAAGCTGTTCAAACTTGCAAGACTTAGATCTAAAACCAAGACTTGGGAGGTTCTTATCCAACACTTCCTCTTTGCTGATGATGCAACAGTGACAACACGCACAGAAGCCAATCTCCAAAATCTCATGGACAATTTTTCCAAAGCCTGCCAAGACTTCAGGCTTACTATAAGCTTAAAAAAGACTAACATACTGTGCCAATGAGTTGAAAAACCTTCCATCAACATCAGTAATTATGGACTTGAAGTGGTGAATGAGTTCACACACTTGGGGTCCATTATCACAGACGACCTTTCACTTGAAACAGAACTCAACATCTGCATTGGAAAAGCTGCCACAATAATATCTAGATTGTGCAAGTGGATATGGCAACACAATAAACTGACAGAACACACAAAGATCTGTGTGTATCGTGCATGTGTTAGCAGTAATTTTGCATGGGAGAGAGACATGGACCTTATACTCTCATCAGGAAAAAAGGTTCAACAACTTTCATATTCATTGTCTTTGTGGAATTTTTGGAATCTCCTGGAGGGACAGAGTGACCAACACCGAGTTCAAGTGAGCCAACATACCCAGCATGCAAAATACTCCTTAAAACAGAAACACCTCCGCTGGCTTGAGCATGTGTGCTGAATGAAAGATGGGCATATCCCAAAGGACATCCTGTATGGCCAACTGGCATCTAGAAAAAGACCTAAAAGATGCCCAAAATTGTGTTTCAATGATGTATGCAAGTGACACCTCAAAGAAATGGACATGGATATGGATAACTGGGAAGATCACATTCAGCACCACAGCCTTTGGAAACAAGAGATCAATAAAGGTCTTCAAAGATACTAGAGGAAGAAGTTCAGCTTATCAGAGAAAAAAAAAGCTCACAGAAGGCAGAGCCCAAAGGGTCAAAATACGACCTTTAAATGTGAAAAATGCAGCAGACATTGTCTCTCTCAAAAAGGTCTCTTCAGCTACAGCTGTAGCTGCCATAAAACCAAATTTTCTCTCTCTCAGGGGTGCATCTTTTGAGACCAAAGGATGCCTACCAGTACTAGAGTAAGTGTACCCTAAGATTTACATGGGTGAAGAAATGAGATTTGGGCATGGAAGGTTGGACGCTGACATGAATATTCAGGATAGTGCCAAGACCCTATCAGAGAGCAAATAACCATGTGGCATGATCCTTTTACTTCTTAAGCTTTTTAGATCTTTAGTTCCTCTTCGTTTTAGCTATCATTTATTAGCTTAGTTTTGCAGTATAGTTTAGCTACTTCACATAGACTCTTCTCTCCACTACCTCAGCACTGAGGAACCTGGACCATCGGATTCATTGGCATGCCAGAAATGAGGCTGGTCCTTTGTCTCTTACCACCAGGTCCGAAGGGAAGGATGTGAGTATACTTAATCTAGAGTAGCTTTGTAAGGAATGTTACCATGAGTATCCCTAGAATTGTATTATTTCTTCTTAATTCTGTGGCTTGGAGCTTTGGTAACTTTTTCCTTTATTTTAATAAAAAAATCTCTAAATCCTGGCTTTGTCCTCAGCATGAGTGTCCTTACTGCACACCCCAGGGGTTTGTACAAGGTACTGAATTCTCTACATTCTCTTACTCTGTAGCCTGATTTTGGGACAAGAACCTATGTATCTTTTGGTCAGATCACTGACCAGTCCTCTAAAAATCAGGTTAACAGTGACAGCCTTAGAATGTTAACCCTAGTCCTTTAGTTCAAAAGGTTGCTTTTATCGCCTTTGCTTTTGCAAACTGAAGCATAACGTCAGAGAGATCCAAAGACTGGCCAATGGCATTTTCAAGCAATAAAATAGCAAGTGATGTCAATCTCTTATTGGTCATCGTTGATCAAAGATATGTTTTAATGAGCCTGAGCTTTGAAAAGCTGCGCTCACCACTCGTGACTGTGACCGGCAGAGTAAGTAGAATCTGCAAAGTTATCCACACATTAGGAAAAGTGTCCTTCCATTCTGCATCATGAATGAATTGGAGAACTTGGAGTAGAGAGAGCTTCCTGTATGGCAAAATGTGATGTCTGAACATTCCCCATGTGGCATCCGTGAAGGGCCGTACAATTGTTCAAGAGTGTTTTCCTGTTTGCCGGCAGCTTACTAATGTCATACCAGGTCTTTTCATGGTGCTTCATTTGTCCGAACCTTTCTTCGATGTACACTCAAGCAGTGTCAACGAGCAAGAAAAAAAATTCCCTCTTGATTTTTTCTTTCGAGCTTCGCCATCACCTCATCTCTGCCCTCATAACCAAACTTTCTTATCCTCCAATGAACATGAGTTTCCTTGAAAACAGGCTCAACTCCTAAGTTTTCTGCCATTGCTTTGGCAACAATGATGGCATCTTCAAATCTGTTTTCTCTGGAGGCCACAATGAAACCAAGGCAGCTTCTTATCAAAGTAATAGCAATCACAATGTCCATCAACTGAGTTTGTAATGCCTTGCTTACAATGTTTACTTGGAATAGGATATCACGCCAAACCACAACTGAGACCAGAAATTTGAAGTCAAAGACTGGGTTGCCAGGGTTTGCACCTTGGGTCACTACTTACACTCTTCAAGTCTTAAAACACAAGTACACGTTCACAATTATGCAATAAAACAAGCTTCACAATAGCGCAGTTGGGCTCTCGCTTCAGTTCATTCTTAAATTTCACTGACTGCTTGGCAATGCCCCTCTATTTATATACCCATGGGGGCATGGCTGACAACATTTTAAGAGGTTTGATGAAAATGTAGTTCTCAGAAAGTCTGGAAGGTTCCACAAGATTCTACAAAGGACCAGAACATTCTAGGAGGTTAGTGAAAAATGAATCCATACACAGAATACTTGAAACATTTTACTTCAACATTCTATTTTTCCTTCTGTCACTAACAACAAAAACAGCACCCGAGGCCAACATCCCCCAAACCTGGCACCCCAAGCATGGCCAGGGTTTCCTGCCCCTAAATATGGCTCTGAAAATTATATCATCTTTCTGGTTCACCTGTTGCTTCTGTTTATGTGAGATGGAGGGCTCAAAACTTTCATCATAACTTGCCAAAGCAGTTTGAAAAAAAACACAGAGTAGTTTTCCAAGTAAAGTTGGGCTGGGTGAAAGAAAGTATTGGGCTACACTGTGGAAGAGGGTACACAACAAAATGAAAATTGGAAAAAGAACAGAGTTGTTCCACTTTTAAGGATGTTAGTTTTACATCAGTCTATATGGCAACTTTAGTAGAATATGTAGCTTTTACCTATGAAAACTGATTTTTTGATAGTACAAAATAGTATAAAGAGACAGAATGGTTAATACGTCCATTAAAAACATGATTTTTTTTCTTAATATATTCCAGGATTAAATATTTTCACTTAACTCTATGGTGACGGATCAGCCACTGTGAAGATAAGATATTAAACATGGCAGTTCTTGTTTGGGAGGGCTGATAATGTTCACAGCATTAGGAGATAAAATATTCTAAAATGTCATTTTAGGTTAGCTTCCCTTAACAGTAGTCTGTACAAAAACCCTCCAGGGCAAATTAAGTACATAAAAATGTAAAATTAATGTTGTATAACTCAGGTATATCCACAAAAACTAGGAAATCTGGAGTTACGGCTTTATTATTTCAGATTTCTGTCATGCCTTTGTGCTTAGATGTTCACTGCAAACTGTACTCTCCTGCTTTTTTTAAGGGCAAATAACTCCCATTTTAATCAATATGAATTTTATGTGCTTAAGTGCTGCAAAATCAAGACCATGGGTAAGGTCTCAGACTCAAACTCTGAAGTCAGAATGAACCAATCTAGTCTGACCTCCTGCACAATGCAGGAGCTCACCAACCCACTCCTATAATAAACCTCTAACCTATGACTGAGTTATTAAAGTCTTCAAATAATGGTTTAAAGACTGTAAGATAGAGAAAATCCACCAGCAAGTGAGCTGTGCCCCATGCTACAGAGGAAGGTGAAAAACCTTTGGAGCCTTTGCCAGTCTGCCCTGGGGGGAAATTCCTTCCTGACCCCAAATATGGTAATCAGTTAAACCCTGAGCATGTGGGTAAGACTCACCAGCCAGCCACCCAAAAAGGAATCTCTGTAATAACTCAGCACTCACCCATCTGACATCCCTTCACAGGTCATTGGCGTACCACTAGCACTCAAAGATCAGTCAATTGCAAAACTATCATCATACCATACCCATCATACCATCCTCTCCACAAATTTATCAAACTCAGTTTTGAAGCCAGCTAGCTTTTTTGCCCCCACTGCTCTTCTTGGAAGGCTATTCTAGAATTTCACTCCCCTGACGGTTAGAAACCTGTGTCTAATTTCAAGTCTAAACTTTCTGATGGCCAGTTTATATCCCTTAGTTCTTGTGTCCACATTGGCGCTGAACTTTAATAATTCCTCTCCCTCCCTGGTATTTATCCCTCTGATATATTTATAGAGAGCAATCATATCTCCTTTCAACCTTCTTTTGGTTAAACTAAACAAGCCAAGCTCTTTGAGTCTCCTCTCATAAGGCAGGTTATCCATTCCTCGGATCATCCTAGTAGCCCTTCACTGCAACTGTTCCAGTTTGAATTCTTTTTTCTTAAACATGGGGGGACCAGAACTTCACACAGTATTCCAGATGAGGTTTCCCCAGCGCCTTGTATAATGGTACTAACACCTCCCTATCTCTACTCAAAATACCTCGTCTGATGCATCCAAGGATCGCATTACCTTTTTTCATGGCCACAAATATGCCATGAGTCACCATATAATATCTTCTTTATAATTTATGGATTCTAAATTTATGAACACTTACTTTCAACTCCTCCTAGATTATTAGGCGTTGAAAGCCATATCATACTCAGTCATTTGAAAACTAACTAGTCCTACAAGTGGTTAAGTCTCTATTTTAATATATAACTTCATTGTCATTAAATGTTAGTTGCTGCCATATTTTACGTAATAGACATATAATAAAAATAAAAGATTAGAGGAATTAGTTCACTTAGCCTTAAGACATCTTTATGGGAATGGGATAGTGTGACACAGTAACCAATATGTGCCAACTGGTAGAGAGTATAGGGAGGATTAGAGTTTTATGGGATCCCTAAGTCAAGCATATGCACAATAATTCATCGAAGTGTGGCATAAGAACATAAGAATAGCCACAGTGGGTCAGACCAATTGTCCATCTAGCCCAGTATCCTGTCCTTCAACAATGGCCAATGCCAGGTGCTTCAGAGGGAGTGAACAGAACAGGTAATCCTTAAGTGATTCATTCCCAGACTCTGGCAAACAATAAACCCTGTCTATTCTGGCTAATAGCCATTAATAGGCCAATCCTGCATGAATTTATCCAGTTCTTTTTTGAACCCCATTATGGTCTTGGCCTTCACAACATCCTCTGGCAAGGAGTTCCACAGGTTGACTGTGTGTTGTGTGGAAAAAATACTTCCTTTTGTTCATTTTAAACCTACTGCCTATTAATTTCATTTGGTGATCCCTACTTTGTGTGTTAGGAGGAGTAAATAACACTTCCTTATTTACTTTCTCCACACCAGTCATAATTGTATAGCCCTCTGTCATATCCCCCTTAGTTGTCTCTTTTCCAAGCTGAAAAATCCCAGTATTATTAAGATCTCTAGGCATGTAAGTTCTCTAACAAGACTAGAAGGCCACTGGTCATCATAATCATTGGAGAATGTGTGTATGGATAATATTTAAGAAGTTATATATCTATAGTGGAAATTATATTATTAAAGTCTTGAAGTTTAAAGATAGGTCACCAGCTGGTGATATGCCTCGAACAGGTTCTGTTCAGACAGAGGGAAATAGATTCTTATCTCTGTCTGGTTAGTGTGTACTGTCTCTCACAATGCAATTCTATATGCATACTGAGCCACCAGCTAATCAAAATTGCAAAATCTACTGGAAGGAACACACACAGCAGGAGGGTGTCTGTTTATAATGATCTCAGGTCTGTGGAGCTTGAGACAGCTGACATTCGCACATCAACTCTGGGAGGCCATGCAGAATCACATCTAAGGAGCACTATGAAGATTAGGTGCTGCAGAAAGTACCACCCAAAAGGTACCAGAGCAACAGCACTCTGTGGCCCTCTGATTGGACCACACTTACTATTTAACCCTGGAGCGTGTCTCAAGAAGTTGTCTGGGCAACTATGCAGATGTCCGGCTCCAGACCTCATTTCACTCTCTTATCTCTGACCTGAGTCTGACTTTGACCCTGACTCTTGTCTCTGGACCCCAGCCTATCACCTACTTCCAACCTTTGATCTCTGACCTCAGCCTGATTGATCCTGACTTTTAACCACTGATTTCAGCTGTCACTACTCCTCTGACGCTTGCTAACCGACCACTGCCACAGGGTCACCCCTTGAATCCATGGCACCAGCCTAGCAGTAACCACTCAGCCTGACCGCCTCAGTCCCCTCAGCAGTTTATGAATAAAGATCAAAGCACTGTTTTGATATACCTGGGTTTACAAAAGAAACACATAGTATCTTTTCCTAGGGGAGAATCATAGACAGACCTGGCTTAAAAATTCTGGAAGGACTCTGGGGTGAGCTTTTTTCTATATGACATGAGAGTATCTAGTTAAATAAAAAATGGATACCTATATTTCCATAATTGTTATTCTTCAAGATGTATTGTTCATATCCATTCCACAGTTGGTATGTGCGTACCCCGTTCATACACAGATTTTTTTTCCCCTCAGTGGTACCCGTCAGGGTGGCTCAAGCACCCTCTGTCACGGTGCACCACTGCATGCTGGTATAACAGAGCAGAGCCTCAGTTTCTTGGTATTGGACAGACTCTGATACAGAAGGGAAGGTGAGCAGGTCATGGAATGGATATGTGCAACACTTTTTGAAGAACAATGGCTATGGAAAAATACACAACCATATTTTCTTCACTGAGTGATTGCACATGTCAAGTCCATTGTAGGTGAGTTACAAGCTAACATCCACGAAGGTGGGTTTGGAGTCTATCTGAACAGTGATTGTAACCTGAAACTGAAACCTGTAACCTGAAACTGGCATTGTAACCTGAAACTGGCATTGTCTCTGGACTGATGGGAAATGGCATAATCAAAACAAAAAGTGTGGACTGATGACCAAGTTGCTGCTTTACAAATGTCAGCAACTGGCCAGGAAAGCTGCAGAAGCTGCCTATGCTCTAGTAGAATGTGCCCACACTCTAGCTGGTAGGATGGTATTAGCCAGTTGGGAGCATAAGCAAATGCATGAAGAGATTCAGGAAGAGATTCTCTGAGTAGAAACTGATTGGCACTTAACTCTATCTGCAACTGTTAACAAACAGTTGTGAAGAGGATCTGAAAGATTTAGCACACTGCAGGTAGAAAGCTAACACCCTTCTGACATCCAGTGACTGAAGCTTTTCCTCATCTCTAAAACACATGGGGTTTTGGAAAATATGTGGGCAAACAGATTGCTTCGTTAATATGAAAATCAGAGACTCTTTTTGTAAGAAACTTCGAGTGAGAGTGGAGATAAACTTTATCTTTATGGAAAAGTATATGGGGGTGGGTTCTGACACCAGAGCTTTCAACTCACCCACACTTCTGACTGAGGTAATTGCCAGTAGACAGGTGAAGGAGGGAGGAAATTGCAAGGGGTTCGATGGGAGATCCCATCAATTTTGCTAGGACTAAGTTCAGATTCTAAGGAGGGATGGGGGTCTTGTACTTGAGAGAACAAAACCCTTTAGGAATCAGGTAAAAATGGGGTTGGAGAAAAGGGATCTGTTATCCACCCAGATGTGGAAGGCCAAAAATAGCTGCCAGATGCACCCTTATAGAGCTAACAGCCAAACTCGGTTTTAGATTTAGAAGATAGTCCAGCACGAGGTCCAGGGGTGCCCACTCTGGGGATACACCTTTCCTATGACATTAAATGAAGAAGCAGTTCCATGTAGCCAGGTAAGTGTTCCTAGGTGAGGGTTATCTGCTAATCAGAAGCATGTTTTGGACATCCTTAAAACAGAGCTTTTCAAAGGGTGAGTGCCCATGAAGCATCTGCACTGTTAGATGGAGAACTCAGAGGTTGGAATGAAGCAGACGCCTGTGGTCCTGGGAAATTATGTCTACATCCAACAGGAGGGACAGAGGAGGTTCAGCCAACAAGCCTACCAGGGTCGGGTACCAGTAATGATGGGGCCACGCTGGTGCTATAAGGAGGAGAGCATGGTCTTGTTTTATTCTGAATATGACTCTGGGAAGTAAAAGAATGGGAGGGAGGGCATACATGAGGAAATTTTTCTAGGATAGGAGAAAAGCATGTCAGTGAGACTGGGTCGAGCCCCCCAAGGAACAGAACTGATGGTATTTTCTGTTAGTTCTTGTTGCAAACAGATCCATTTGGGGAATCCCCCACAATTGGAAGATGGACCTGGCCACATCTGGACATAATGACCAGTCGTGTTGATCAAAGAAGGATCTGCTCAGCTGATCCATTAGCATGTTCTGTTTCCCCAGAAGATAAGCAGCTTTGAGATGAAGTGAATAGGAGATACAGAAATCCCAGAGGTGGACTGTCTCCTGGCAGAGTTTGTTTGATCGTGCTCCTCCTTGTCTGTTTATGTAAAACATGGTCACCAAATTTGTCAGACTCAATAGATTTTCCCCCACTATGTGGGGGAGGAAGGCCAAGCAGGCTATATGTACCACTCTTAACTCCCTGATATTTATGTGAGATTCTAGATCTTGAGATGACCAAAGACCTTGAGTCTGGAGTGACCCCATATGAGTTCCCCATCACAGAGGTCTTACATGTGTGATTAGCATGAAGTTTGGTAGCTAGGGGAGATAGGGAATGCCACAGAAACTTTCAGAGGGTCCATCCACTAATCTAGAGATGACAAAACTAATGTTGGCACCCAAACCATTTTGTCCAAATGGTGACAATCTGGAGTATACACTGATGTATACTGCAGCTTTCCTGGCATGCTGAACTACATAGGTAGATGGTGCCATGTGGCCTAGGAGACTGAGGTAGCTGTTTGCTGTTGTAAGAGGGTATACTTTCATTCACAGAACTACCTCTTGTAAGGTTTTTAATCTGGCTTGTTGTAGAAAGGCCTTGACCTTCATGGAGTCTAAGACTGCTTTAATGAACTCTGTTGTCTGTACTGATTTCAGGATTGATTTGTCCTGATTTGCTAGAAGCCCTGCCATGTTGAATGTGGACAGAATGGTGGGTACGGATAGGATTTGAGTCTCAGACCAACATCTGATCAACCAGTCATCCAGAAACAGGAACATGTGGACACCTAATTTTCAAAGATGAGCTGCCACCATTGCCACTCAAGGAGCAGCTGCACGGGAGCACTGTGAACTGATAATGGCAACCTTTCACCTTGAACCTGAGAAACTTCCAATGGTCATATTGGAAGCCTGGAAATAAGAGTCCTTTAAACTGAGGGCAGCACACCAGTCCCCCTGTTCTACAGAAGGGATAATGAAGCTAGGGTAACCAGGCAGAATTTTATTTTCTTCAAGAATTTGTTCAACTCTCTCAGATCTAAAATAGGCCTGAGATCTCCTTTCCCTTTGGGGATCAGAAAATATTGGAAATAGAAGCCTTTTCCCCTGAGGCACAACTGAACTTCCTCTATGGTCCCTACCTGAAGAAGAGATTGGACCTCATGTTGAAAGGCAATCTCATGAGAGTGGTCCCTGAAGATAGAAATGAATTAAGTGGTATACCCCTGTTCCACCAGGCTTAAGATCCATGGCCTGCTGTTATGTGGACCCAAGCACTTATGAAGTGGGATAAGTGATTGGTAGATAAAAGATGAGGAACAGATGGAACTCAAATAGCTGGTAATGCGGTCCTCAACTATCCCAAAACGACTGTTTGGAAGAGGCAGCTAGATGGGATCAGCCCCCTGATGCTGAAGAGGAGGGCTGTGGAGACTGCTTCCTAAAACCCCATCCCTTTTTTCTTGTTGGATCTTGGGATCAGGGAGCAAAACTCTTGTGTTTGTACGGCTGCTGTGGATGAAAATGCTTTCTTTTCATCCAAAGGAACTGAGTGTCACCCTGGAATCTTTGAGGGTATGAAGCTTGTCATCCATTTTCTCTGAATACAGAGAGAGGCTTTTGAAAGGGAGGTCTTGGATAGTCTGTTGGAACTCTAAGGGTAGTTCAGATGACTGCAACCATGAAAACCTCCTCAGAGTAATGGCTGATGCCATTGTTCAAGCAACCAAATTTGCACCATCTCAACTGTCTAGGAGGGCAGTCCTAGTGACCAGCTTACCCTCCTCAGCTATTACTGAAAACTTTTGTCTACAGTCCTCTGATAACTTGTCTTTGACATTTTTTAAATGTTCTCTATGATATTCCGGGGTACAATCCAGACCAGTGAGGGGTTGTGTCATCACCTGCCCTGCAGCCTGGAGTGCCTCACAATGCTTTGCTGCTGTTGCTTCCAATCTGGGCCCCCTCACAAACAGCATATAGGTCATACTCTGAATGTCTGTGTATAGCTACAGCCTGCCAGCACAGTCCCGTGACACACTGACTTCCATCAGTCTTTGCTACCACTTGCATGGTGACTCCAACACACCATCACTCCTAAATTTTCCCTCAAAAATGTGTGTTCTGCACTATCCAGCCCTTTTCTGGAGAGTTCAGATATTTTAGGTCCATTGCCCCTATAAAGGAATAACATTATCCAACAATTTGCTACTTTAAATGGAGTTATGCACACAATTCAGTTTGAATGCATCACTGGATTAGTCTGATTAAAGAATGAAACAAGCTTATTTAACACAAAGATAGATTTTAAGTGAATACAAGTACAAGGCATTAAAGTCAGAAATGGTACAAGAGAAAAAGATCAATCGCTTTCTAGTGCTAAAACTTAAGCTAGACTTCGTTCAAGATAAAATGATTACCACATGCTTTCAGTGACTGGTCTGACAAATTTTCAGGTCAGGATCTCTCCCAAAGTCAGATGGATGTTTCTTTTGTTGTCTTAGGTGGGTGAGAGAGAGAGAGAGGAGAAATCTCTTGGGGTGTTTTGCCCCTCACTTTACAGTCCAGTCCACTTTTGCAATACATTTTCATGAGGGTTACCTCTAGATAAAGTTAATTCCCGTGGTGAGGATGGAAACAAGGAGTCCCATGGTGAAAGAGGTTCCATGCTGTTGTTGGCTAAAATGCAGATTACTTTGTTCCTGTCCCCCCTTCCCTGCCAAACAATGGCTACTTGACAAGTGATTGCCCATGAACTTTGATGGCACCTGGCTAGAGGCGTCAGCTTGTCCTTTGACTTTGAGCAACTGATTTATCCATTCCCCAGACTTGTCTGGGAACCGAATTTCCATTATAATTTTACTTATGATCTTAACTTTATATAATGTTGATACATACATTTCACCATGATATTATTGACCAGTGAGTTATTAGTTTTCAAATGATACCTCACAAGGCATATTTTGTACAAAGATTATTACAATAGTGTGTAGGATGTGAATACAGGGGTGCACTCAGTCACATTCTTCCAGAAGAGTGGTTCTCAACCTGCGGTCCGCGGTCCGCATGCGACCCAATCAGCACACAGCTGCAGCCCATGTGACATCCTCAGGGTCATACAAGTAGTATCGGATGCAGCTCACAAGACATTGTGAGCCCCATATGTGGCCCACAATGGTAAACAGATTCAGAACCCCTGTTCCAGAAGATGAAGTCATATCTACTCAGGAGCACCTGTTGGTTTGCAATCCTGAATTGCAGGCTTCCTGAAGAATAAAACTTGCAACCAAACAGATCCAGTCTCTTCAAGTCTTTGCCTTTTGGTGTGGAAGCTTGTTGTCCCAGTCTTTCCCGTTCCTTGGTGGCTGCCACCACAAGAGAACCCAGGCAGGGGAGTAAGAATAAAAATGTTCCTACCCCTTAGAGGGGACAAATTACCTCCTCTCAGCTCATTCTGCTGGAAGCCTGGGGGGCAAGGAGGAGAGTGTCTGCAAAAAAGCCTTGACTGGCTCCATGATGGTTTCCTTAATTGGTAGAGCCATCTTAGCCAGGGTAGCTGACACCAGGATGTCCACCAACCTGGAAGAGATTTTGGACATCACTTCTGCCTGAATGTCAAGTACAGAGGCCATTCCTTTTAAAAGATCTAGATAGACTCTGTAGTGACTTGACAGCTCACTAACATCATCTGGCGATGAGGACACAATCGGCATTTAAGGTGGTGTATAGTCCATAACTTGAAGTCAAAGGCTTTTGACAGAGAAGGGGCCAATTCAGATGGGACTGGTGAAAGGTACGTGAGCCTGGAAATAGTAGTACCAGGAAAATCATGGGAGGTTTTCCTTTTGACAAGACAAGCTTCCGTAGGGGTTTGGGTAATGGTACTGCAGGACCTCTGTGTGGTAAGATATCTGCCAATGACACTGCCAAGAATGATCTTGAGCGGATCACTGCGGACTATGTGGCTCTGGGAAAAGAGATAAAGGAGTTTGAAGCGCAAGTGGTGTTCTCATCCATCCTCCCTGTTCAGGGAAAAGGCCCAGGTAGGGACCGTCGCATTGCGGAAGTAAATGCGTGGTTACGCAGGTGGTATCGAAGAGAGGGCTTTGGATTCTTTGATCGTGGAATGCTGTTCCAGGGAGAAGGATTACTAGGAAGAGACGGGATTCATCTAATGAAGACAGGGAAGAGTATCTTCGCAGACAGGCTGGCTAACCTACTGAGGAGGGCTTTAAACTAGTTTCGACGGGGGACGGGGACCTAAGCCCGAAGGTTAGGGGGGAAGAGGGACACCACGAGGAAGCAGAAGGAGGAGGGTGCAGCAGGGGAGGCCTCCCGATTCATACTGCGAAAGTAGGCCAGTTGGCTACTTATCTCAAGTGCCTGTACACAAATGCAAGAAGCCTGGGAAACAAGCAGGAACAACTGGAAGTCCTGGCACAGTCAAGAAACTACGACATGATTGGAATAACTGAGACTTGGTGGAATAACTCTCACAATTGGAGCACTGTCATGGATGGGTATAAACTGTTCAGGAAGGACAGGCAGGGGCGAAAGGGGGAAGGAATTGCACTGTATGTAAGAGAGCACTATGACTGCTCTGAGCTCCAGTATGAAACTGGAGATAAGCCAGTTGAGAGTCTCTGGGTTAAGCTTAGAAGCAAGAACAATAAGCGTGATGTCCTGGTGGGTGTCTGTTACAGACCACCAGACCAGGAGGATGAGGTAGATGAGGCTTTCTTTACTCAACTAGGGAAAGTTTCCAGTTCACAGGACCTGATTCTCATGGGAGACTTCAATCACCCTGACATCTGCTGGAAGAGCAATACAGCAGAGCACAAACAATCCAGGAAGTTTTTGGAGAGTGTCGCTGACAATTTCCTGGTGCAAGTGCTGGAGCAACCAACTAGGGGCCGTGCTTCTCTTGACCTGCTGCTCACAAACAGGGAAGATTTGGTAAGGGAAGTAGAAGTGGGTGGCAACCTAGGCAGCAGTGACCATGAGATGGTCGAGTTCAGGATCCTGACGAAAGGAAGAAAGGAGATCAGCAGGATACGGACCATGGACTTCAGAAAAGTGGACTTTGACTCCCTCAGGGAACTGATGGGCAGGATTCCTTGGGAGGCTAATATGAGGGGGAAAGGAACCCAAGAGAGCTGGCTGTATTTTAAAGAGACCTTATTGAGGGCACAAGAGCAAACCATCCCGATATGCAGAAAGAATAGCAAATATGGTAGGCGTCCAGCTTGGCTTAACAAAGATGGCCTTGGCGAACTTAAACGCAAAAAAGAAGCTTACAAGAAGTGGAAGCTTGGTCAGATGACTAGGGAGGAGTACAAAAACACTGCTCGAACGTGCAGGAATGAAATCAGGAAGGCCAAAGCGCAATTAGAGTTGCAGCTAGCAAGGGAAGTGAAGGGGAACAAGAAGGGTTTCTACAGGCATGTGGCCAACAAGAGGAAGGTTCGGGAAAGGGTGGGCCCCTTAGAGAATGAGGGAGGCGACCTAGTGACGGAGGATGTGGAGAAAGCTGAGGTACTCAATGCCTTTTTTGCCTCTGTCTTCACAGACAAGATCAGCTCCCAGACTGCCGTACTGGGTGGCACAGAATGGGAAAGAGGCGAACATCACGCAGTGCTGAAGGAACGGGTTCAAGACTATTTAGAAGGATTGGACATTCACAAGTCCCCCCCGAGGGTGCTGAGGGAGTTGGCTGATGTGATTTCAGAGCCATTGGCTATTATCTTTGAAAGCTCGTGGCAACAGGGGGAGGTCCCAGAGGACTGGAAAAAAGCAAATATAGTGCCCATCTTCAAAAAAGGGAGGAAAGAGGATCCAGGGAACTACAGACCGGTCAGCCCCACCTCAATCCCTGGAAAAATCATGCAGCAGGTCCTTAAGGAATCCATTTTAAGGCACTTGGAAGAGAGGAAGGTGATAAGGAACAGTCAACACAGATTCACCAAGGGAAAGTCATGCCTGACCAACCTGATTGCTTTCTATGATGAGGTGACTGGCTCTGTGGATGTAGGGAAGGCGGTGGACGTGATATACCTTGACTTTAGCAAAGCTTTTGATACGGTCTCTCACAGTATTCTTATCAGCAAGGTAAAGAAGTATGGGTTGGATGAATGGATTATAAAATGGATAGAGAACTGGCTAGAGCATAGGGCTCAACGAGTAGTGATCAATGGCTCCATGTCTAGCTGGCAACCGGTCACAAGCAGAGTGCCCCAGGGGTCGGTCCTAGGGCCGGTTTTGTTCAACATCTTTATTAATGATCTGGAGGATGGGGTAGATTGCACCCTCAGCAAGTTTGCGGACGACACTAAGCTGGGGGGAGTGGTAGATACCCTGCAAGGTAGGGATAGGATACAGAGTGACCCAAACAAACTGGAGAATTGGGCCAAAAGAAATCTAATGAGGTTCAACAAAGAAAAGTGCAGAGTCCTCCACTTAGGAAGGAAGAATCCCATGCACAGCTACAGACTGGGGACTGACGAACTGGGCAGCAGCTCTGCAGAAAGGGACCTGGGGGTAACGGTGGATAAAAAGCTGGATATGAGTCACCAGTGTGCCCTGGTTGTCAAGAAGGCTAATGGCATATTGGGCTGCATTAAGAGGGGCATTGCCAGCAAGTCACGGGAAGTGATTATTCCCCTCTATTCGGCATTGGTGAGGCCACATTTAGAATACTGTGTCCAGTTTTGGGCCCCCCACTACAAAAAGGATGTGGACAAGTTGGAGAGAGTGCAGCGGAGGGCAACAAAAATGATTAGGGGGCTGGAGCACAGGACTTATGAGAGGCTGAGGGAACTGGGCTTGTTTAGTCTGCAAAAGAGAAGAGTGAGGGGGGATTTGATAGCGGCCTTTAACTACCTGAAAGGGGTTCCAGGGAGGATGGGGCTAGGCTGTTCTCGGTGGTGGCAGATGACAGAACAAGGAACAACGGTCTCAAGTTGCAGGGCGGGAGGTCTAGGTTGGACATTAGGAAAAAGTTTTTTACTAGGAGGGTGGTGAAGCACTGGAATGGGTTACCTAGGGAGGTGGTGGAATCTCCATCCTTAGAGGTTTTTAAGCTGAGACTTGACAAAGCCCTGGTTGGGATGATATAGCTGAGGTTAGTCCTGCTTTGAGCAGGGGGTTGGACTAGATGACCTCCTGAGGTCCCTTCCAACTCTAATATTCTATGATCAGCCACAGGCATTGGCACCAGCTGGAGGCTTTCTATTGCTGGTGATACCAGTACTGAGAGGCTAACCTAGTCTCTTGTGGCTGCATATGCCTCTGGAGTGATTGGTATCTGCACTGTCTGCTGGTTCCACAAATGTCTTTCAGGGACAGCTTCAATGTACCTGGCACAGGCGCCAGAGGCAGAGATTCCCTCTTGGTAAGTGAAGAACATTCTAGTGTTGGCTTTTCTTCCAAACACTTAATGGAATCCCTGCCTCTACCTTGCTTCAGTACAGACACAGAAGACCGAGAAGTGGAATGCAAGGAAGGCCTGCGTCTTTTCTGTGGTAGCTGGGAATGAAATCAAGCAGATGTAGACATCTCCTGTGGGCTCTATACCAAAGTTGACGTACTTGGGATGCTCTCCCTTGTGATGACTCCAATGCGGATTGAAGTGCTGCTTTCATAAGCAAGCACTTAAACTTCACTGCCCTATCTGTTTTTCAGCTGGGCTTGAAATCTTTACAAATAGGACCTGTGTCATTGATATGGGATTTTCCTAAACATTTCAGGCAGGTTAGATGAGGGTCGCTGACCAGCATAGGTTTTGTGTAGGTCCGGCAGAACTTAAATGCCGGCAAGTGAGGCATCATTATTGTACCGATACGAGTCCCAAAAGAGAAAAAGAGGTAAAAAAAGAGACCAACTCCTCATCCCCCATCAAAGCCTAGCTTTAATTTTAATCAATTTAGACAGTTTTAACTATAACACATTACTAATCTACAAACATACAAAGAAGAGTGAGGAAAGTACTTGAATTTATCAAGTCTAGAATTGCTCTGACTGCCATCGTGGGTGGAAAGAAGAAACAGAGGGGTCAGGGTGGCTCCACTCTCTTACACCAGCATGCAGTGGCATGTGGCAAGAGAGGGCACCCAAGCCACCCCAACAGGTACCACTGAGGGAAAAAAAATCTCTGATGTCTGTGCATGGGCTGCACACACACCTTCAGTGGAACAAACAGATACAATCACTTGAAGCAATAGTCTAGATTCTACAATGTTTTAATACATAACCATTTGTTTCCAATATTTCTACTTTCTATCATTTGAATCTTTTCTCTTTGTTAAACACACTTTTGTTTGTTTTCATTGTAGACATAGCCACGTGCTGTGTGTTAAACAGAATGGTAATCTGAGGTTAAACTGGGATGTACTGCTTCTTTGGGAGTAGTAAATCTGTGACCATTGTGAGGTTCAGCGGAACAGAGGATACACACTCCAGGGAGAAGCTTAGAGATCTTGGGGGTTAGAGAGTGCCTATTGCTAACCTGGAAAGAGAGCGGGGACTAAGTAGGCCTAGATGGATGCTTGTGTTGCCCTTGACCGGTGGAGTTGGGAAGCTGATCCCCAGCAGGCACAGACAAGACTTCCTCATATTAAAGGCAGGTGGTAGTGAGGATACCCCTAAGAAGCATCACAGGTTGGGTGCATGAATGTTCCTGAAAATGCCATTGAGTTCAAACCAAATTTTCTTCACTTGCTATCATCTACTGGCCAAAATTCTTATAGTGATTGATAGTGACATTTCTAATATTTAACTTACATCTCGGATGAGCTGCTTCTCAATCAGTTAAATCTAGCTAATTCTTACTATTGCATTGACTGCTTTTGGAATCCACAAGCAGCACAGTTTGATGGAGGTTAACAATCAATATCATATACATTATCCAGACAATATATTTACAAAATAAAATTTACAAATAAAATTCTCTGCCAGGAGAAAATTCTCTGCTCATACCTCTCAGGAATTATCAGTGTCACAACTGGTTACTGCAGAAATATGGGGAGAGATTTATTTTTCTATAAGGAACTGATAAAAACATAAGGGAGATTCTAACTTTGAAATTAATTAAAGAACTTATGGGGATAGAAGTCATTGCAAGCAATACTATTGCATGACAATACTCATATCTGGTGAAGGATGTCATTGGGCTTAAATGGGAAGCAGGTACAAATGAGGAATTTTACTAATTTTAAATTATAAATTTTAAATTTGCTAATTTTAGATTATATTCTCAGATAATGAAGACTGCATTAAAATAGAGTTAAGGTTGTAAATATTGATTAGTTCTAGACAATATAATTAGAAGTAGAACAAAGGTTCCGTATTTTCTCGGTGTTAAATGTTCCTACAAACACACGCTAGCATAACTCCTGCTAAGGAGCCATGATTCAAGAGTAGGAATCCATTCTATGTGGCATCTTTAGACAATTCATTTCCCATTTGTTTCCAGAAGTTCTAAGATAATTTTTCTTAAACCTTTGAATGGTTATAATAGTAGAAGTAAAAATGTTATAAAATGTTTCCAATTTCAAAATAACCTATGAACATAATTAAATAGCAAATAATTCATTATGATTGCTTTTTCATTCATCTGAAAATAGTAGTGTTGCTGTAATTTTACGGTTAGTAAAAACAAGAATTTTTCTATCTATTGTTAGTAATTTAATGCAAGTCATTTTTGTAATATCGTAATTAGAACCATTTTTCATGACTGAATCAAACTATGTTAGATATACTTTGTTATGACAGCTAGCTACATGAATATGTAATTTGTCACAGAATGGGTAATAAGGTACATTTCCTGCTTTATAACAGAATTTGATAGAACCGTTGATATAGCACCAGTCAGGGGCCATCACTTGGACTGCAAGATTTGCTTCTGGCTTGCACCGAGAATGTATAGTAATGGGTTTAAAAAGAACTCGGTCATACCCATTTCAGGGATGGCATTAGGTCTAAACAGTCGATTTGTTGTGGCAGTGTCATGGAATGTATATAGCATATGGTGGGCCAGCAACCAAGGGGTTAATGCAAGTACTGCTGGCCAAGGCTGATTGGCAGCCTTGCAACAGCTAGAAGAATAAAAAAATCTGGGAAGGAGAGTGGTGGGGTGGCTGCCAGAGGAGCAAGCAGGCCGGAGAAGCAAAGTCCTCCAGCCAGCAAACTGCTGAGAAGCCACGCAGAGACAGCACCATGAGAAGGGGAAACCAACCAACAAGCTGAAAAGCCTACAGAAACCAGGGGAGGTAGAAAGAAGCTCAGGGCACAGCAGGAATTGTTGAGCCCCAATTCTACCTGTCTAGCTTCAGAGCCCAGTGGAGTGAGTGGGCCTGGGTTCCCCTACCAACTCCTGAGGAACGTAAGTGCTGAGGGAGCCTTCAGACCCCCTGGGCACAAGGACCAGCTGACCCCACCAAGAATAAGGAGAAAAAACAAATACCAGCAGGGCTCCAGCAAGAGGAACTGGCTGACTTGTCCCATTAGACTGAGCAAACTCTGGTGCAATGCTCCACTTGGCCAGAGGGGGCACTGTTGCATTGCTGCACCAGCCCACAAGCAGCAATATGAATAAATGCCCAAAGATTAGTTGAAATGAATTTTCTTCCTCTCCAACACTTGGAAGAGGCTTTGTAAATATACATTGTCATCTGAAGAGATGAGAAAAATATTCCCAACAAAATTCTGAACAAGACAACATGTCTTGCTTACGATTGATATAAATTTGAAATTCAGATCATGTCCATAAAAGTATTCAGAAATGTTCACGCAACATTGGGTTACTGAATGATTGTATTTGCAAAAAATTGAAGACATGCTTGCACATGATTTTTATGCCACAACAGGTATATTACCATATCAAGTGAGTTTTCTTAAGCAGTTTTAAGTTCATTCAAACCTAAAATTCAAAGCAAAACTACATAGATGTGAATCCTTGCAAATTGAAACCAAAGAATCTTTGCACAAACCTCTGCAAAACAAAGCCACCTAGTAGCATGGCTCCAGTTATAAATATCTGAAAACAGGAGTGAGTTGTGAAAATGCCAGTACAATTTTAACTAGAAAAGAGTGATCTCTATAGAATGGACCTCATCTTTTTGAGAATGAAGGTTTCATAATTCTAACTGATAAATGTTTGCCATTTAAAATTCAGTTAGATTGTTTGTAGACCTCTTACATGCTACCATATGCATACAAAGAGGAGGCAAAGAAAAAGAGCTTTCTGCAATAACTCTCTGTTATAAATAGTATACTGTTAAAACTCTAATAATTTGTTTCATACAAATGCTGATGATTATGTATGTTAACAGAGAACAATACAGTAACTGGCTCCAAACATTAATTCAGCCTATCTAAAAGCAATTATACATGCTGAATGATTTACAAACTAGACATCTGACCATTTTTGCATTTGTTTTCTTTAGGTGAAGTTAAACAAAAAGCAGGTCACTCTATAGAGAAGTGCATGAAAAGATTAAGTGTCCTTGAAGAGATAAAATTAGCTAAAATATTAGTTCCATGGAAACAGATAATAATGTTTATTTCAGGTAATTGTTTATTCTTCTGTAATCTTTAAACCTGCAATTTTTGCCCTAACAGAAGATATAAATAAAAAAATCTCATCAGCATACAGAGTATATATTAGCACCTTAAAGAAACTTTCAGGATGAAAAAGATTTAGAATAAAATGATTAAATCCTACATATTACTGCTTATTTAGAATACTGGGAATACATACAGTAATTTAATCCCTTTCTAGCTATAAAAGTACTTAGATGGTACTGTGACAAGTTGTACAGATCTTTTGGGACATCAACAGGAATCTCAATAGACATGGTATTTGCATGAACTAGTTTCTCTAGTGAAAGGAGGTACATCTGTTTGGGAATTAGGAAGCTAAGACCCAGAGAAATCCTTCCAAAAGATCAAAGGGTGAGGGCAGGGCAGCTGCACCTAACTTTGAAAAGCTCATATAAGAAGGGCAGTCCAGCTGTTGCAGCAAGAAGAAAAAGTACTCTCCATTTCCCGAGGGACTGCTACAAATATATGTGCTTTTCTTTACTTATTCTTGGGCTCTGAGCCCTATTTGGATAAGCAGTCCAGAAGTGCTGAGGACTTCTATGAAGGGCAGATGACCTCAATAGTGAGGATGTCTGAAGCACTTCCCTCGGCCTTCCAGCATTCTGCAACATAAATGTTGTTATTCCGTTTCTTACGCTCTAGAAATGCCGGCATTTCTAGAGATTCTCCAGCATCTGCTTTAGGCCTGAGCTCAGCAATGGAATTAAGGATGTGCTTAACTTTAATCATATGAATAGCCCTATTTAATTCCTATTTAAGTTAAGCATGTTCTGAAGTGCTTTATTACATCAGGGCCTTACATAATTCCACAGTGAGAAAGTAGAGCTGGTCAGAAATAGAAGGAAAAAATTATTTAAGATTTTCATGAAATTCCCATCTTCCCTTCTTATTCATATTTTGTTCAGCTGTAAAATTTCTAACCAGCTCCAGCAGAAAGCAATCATTTAAAATCATCTTGAGTAAATGTAATGAGGAGAGCCACAATTTAACCCTAGGGTGTAAATACTCCTTTATGATAAGGAATCCACAAATTCTCTAGTGGGTTGTCATGGTGGCATCAAGGAACATGTGGATCATTTCAAAATAGTATTAGTTTTAGTGTGGGGATGTTTCTATTTTTCATTTTTATCATTATTAATATTCCTTATTTTAAGACTATAAGCTCTTCAAAGCATGAATGAGTATTCCTCTGTGTTTGGAAAGTTCCTACAACATTTTCAAGCTCCATGGCAACATAAATAATAAATCACCATCATAGGCTTGAAAAAAAATAATGAAAAGTATAACATTCATTTTGGGAATTACCTTGATTTCCTTGTTGAATCTGCTTAACAGATAGGGCTGGGAGCATGGAATTCAAAAGACTTCCTCCCATTAGAATCATGGATCAAATTTTAAATCAATAATTAGACCAAACATACCTTAACGTAAAACCATACAATAAAGTAGGCTCTCAATTTTCTTTGACATCTTGAATATAGAAGATCCTGGACTTCAATATAGTTTTTTGTAACTTCTGATTTATGAGTTAATGTAATATTTATTTTATTAACAGTGGAAAAAACTAATTTAACAGAATCTATTTCAAATCTTAAAAAGTCCTTGCAATTTCTAGTACATGAAAAAAAGCTTCTAGAAATTTTTGGCCCTCAAAAATCAGTGTAGTGCTTAATTTAAGACATCGGATTTTAGTCTCCGAATAGTTGTCTGTAGTAATAAAAGCTGGGAGAACAGTTTTTAGTGAAATTCAAAAACCAGAGGACAGTTCATTTTGTACAGTAGAAGAGGATCTACAACAAGTTCCAGAATATAAAGGTGTCCCCTTAAGCATCAAAACTGCAACCAAATAATGGTCAACCAACTCCTGTCAGTTTTTGGATTTCTCTGGGGATTTTATTCTTATTGCTGTTTCGGGCAAGAATCCCTCAACTCATAATTCCTGAAAAAAAGCTACCCAACAGTTTTCAATATTATCCCATCAATGGTTCTCAAATATATTTGCCCCACCACCGAAAAAAAAAAAAAAAAATTTAAAATAAAAAAAAAAAAAAAAAAAAAAAAAAAAAAAAAGGGACACGTTGCAAAACAAAAAAGCCACCCAAAAGTGTTATAATGTCCAAAAAATCCAATGTTGATTAACTGGGAGCTGCTCAGTAGCTGCGGCCATATCACTAGCATCTCCAATAGCCCAACAGGACCAGAAACTAATTACCAATACCTCCAGTAATCTCAGTGCTACACCTACCTGGGTATCAGCACTTACAATCATCTCTCAGTTCCAACTACCCAGAATCCTAGTCTCTTGACCAGTGGCTCTTCACTAACTTCAGGTTATCCAATCAGCAGCAATGACAAGGTACCTTTAAAAAGGTACCTCTACTCTACCCCATAATTGTAATTAATAATTAGACAAATTTGGGCAGCTGACCCAGCAAACCACTAAGGACGTTTCAGTGCTCCAGCTGACAGTTTTGAAAGTTTAATAGCCCCAAATCTGAGCAGCCAGGGTTCAAGCAAACATGTTGAGTACAAAGTGGAAATGGTATGCCTACAAAACTATCTGCTATCCACTACTCTAGCCTTCAATATTAAAATGTAGTGTAGAATTTTTCCCATAACTTATCAGGCAGAAAACTATATAGAAAGCAAAGACATTCTATAAAAATATTTCATCCTGTTCACCACAAAATTGCAAATTGTACAATACCATATTAATATGTAATTAATATGTAATTAATTAATTAATTATGTATATATTTAATAATGTAATTAATTATTTAATTATGTACTAATGTAATAATTATGTAATTAATTATGCAATTATATAATAATTAACTAATATGTCATATTAATATGTTTATTACAATATTGAATATCCTCATAATTGAGTGCTATACTATATTTCAGTTACAAATGTGACCATTTGTGATTCAGAATTGATGTGGGATGAAATCTGGATACATTAGTAGATTTATATTTATACAATTTAATTTTAAAAGTCTGTGCAACAATCAGTACTTAAGATAACTACCGATACATGAAAATGGTCATTTAAAGTATACTTTGGCATCCTCAGAATCTGGATTCAGATTTAATAACTGCTCAACACTGACCATTTTTCTTTAACATCCAGTAATTCACAAAAGTGAGAAAGAATTAGAGATTCATTGCATTCTAATTTCAGTGTATATGTTTGACCTACTTGAAATAGTTCATCTTTTTTGTTCACCTGGTTTTTTAATATCCAAAATAAGACAGTTTTAGTTTAGTTCAACTTTTTTTAAGTTATATGTATATTCACATACTAAATTACACTCATTAAATTGACCTCATCTTCCATATATGAAACTTTTTGGCTAATTTAAACTATTGATATTGCATTAGCATAGTGATCATATAGTGAACCAAATGTAGTGGTCAGGATTTGACCTTTATAATGAGTCAAGATTGTGACTGGTCTCTGTGTAGGTGAGGAGATGGCACAATAAGCCATCCAGCCCCTGTGTCTGAAGGTGTGGGGGGGGGGGGGTCACACTGGTTGTTCTTGCATTTTTCTAAGGTCAGTACAGCTGCCATCACTAGCACTCTCAAAAGTGATGGGAAAAAAACAGATCCAAGGCCCAGCCCCTCAAAACAGCCAGGAGAATTGATTCTGCACAGCACTGAGAGAGGACAAGAGAGGAGAGGAAGTCAGTTGTACCCAAACCAAGGTAGTGCAGTGCCCATGATGGCGTGCTATTCTGAAGACACAGTGCTCTAGGAGCTCCTGCTGGGATAACGTGCATCCACATTACTCCCTGCTGCAATTGCTCTTGTACTAGAGCAACTTAAACTAGAGCCCTGTGCGGGACTATTTTTTTTAATCCCACTCCCATTCTCCCCACTCCAACTCCCACCCACTCTCACATTGTTTGTAGAAATTTTATCCTGCACCTGCTATTATCCCAGTCCCACTGCAGGGCTCCAACTTATACCTTAAATGTTCATTTGATTTTTTACACAAGATGACTAAAGTGAGTGTATTTATAATTCAGTGACAGTGGTACTATGTTTTACAAAATCTTGCAGAATATTTTTTGCATTAAATTTCTGTCTTTAATGTTCCATGGATTTTTTTAAAAAATTGCTACAGTAGAATGCATATATTACAGTACATCAGAAATCATGTACAACTGGAACTGTATATTCTAAATCAAGAAGTCATATACTGTATCTAAGGAGTCAATGATTAGCTTCATTTTTTTTAAAAAGTACAACCAATGTAGTGTAGCATTAAAATAAGGCACAACTTTTTTTTTTTTTTCAATATACTGATTTTACATCACAGTTCAGCAGGATATAATCATCACCTGCTGACTCTTTCTGTGCAGAATACATATTGTACTTTTCAGTAGCTGCTTGAATGTGTGGGTGGTATGTTCTTGAAATTACCAATAAACCTTCAGTTTAATTAGAACTGCAAAGGAAACACCATTAAGGCAAGAGTTCAATACAAAATAATCTTAACTTTATATGGATATTGTAGATTCCCAGATGAAATTCATTTAAATAAAATCAATCTAATTTTGTAAAATTAAAAAAAGATAACAATCAGTTTAGCAACAATTTTCATATGGCTAATGGAGACCCTGCCAAGCTGCAGGCAGATTAAGTACATGCTAGAAAGAATGGTTCAACTGGCTTGCAGCAAATGAGAACACCGTAAGGTAGAAGACTTTCTTGTACTAATCCCACCACTCTCTGGCACCTGTCTCCATTCCCTACCATGATAAGTAGTTCAGACTATTTACATGAACTGGCAGATACAACGCTAGTGTAACAGGTGTAATTATCTTAATCAGCTGTAACTAGCAATTTAACAGGGAAAAAAGCCAGTGAAAAAATTATACTCCTATAAATATCTTCCTGTCTCATTTGATCTCTTTGTGAATTAGTTGGCTCAGCAGCCATTCATTAGTTTTTCCTTGTGAACGGACAAACTATCATCATCCATGGCATCAAATTGAAAAAAAAAAAAAGAGTAATATCTAAATAAAGCCTATACATGGAATTTTTTAGGGCCAGGTCGTCTTGTCTGGTTTATAATGGCAGGGCTACAAATTCTAAGGAGTTACACTAATTTAGATCACTGGAAGATCTGTCTCTTTCACATCTTTCATGTAAACTATATCCCAAAATGCTTAAATACACCACGGCTGACAACGTCATCAATTGCAGAAAAAAGGAGTAAAGACTTCGGGCAAAATTTGACTTTGGGACAACTGGGCACAAACTCAGTTAAGTTAAAAGGGTTGCTTCTCCTTAGGCCAAGGCTGAAAAGGGTGGATATTATGGAGACCAGTTAAAAATGCAATTACTGTCAAAAAAGTGACTCGGCAAAAACATTTATTGCAGTGGTTATTTATATTGTAGAAATGCCTAGACACCTCAGTTGATATCAGGGCACCATTATCTTACTTGGCATAGGCATATATAATGAAAGGACAGCGTGAGCTCTTCGGGGCAGGGACCAGCGGGAAGAAAACAGATAGAGTGAGTAACAAGGAAACAGTCAGACAGATAGGATTATGCAATAAGCATTGGTCACTGCACACCAGCTCCTTAGCCATTGTAAGCATTTTGCAGACATCATGGCAGAGGTGAGTTTTAAGGAGAGATTTGAGGATTTTTGCAGGAATCCTTTTTATCCATAAGCACAGCATGGAAAAAAGTCCAAAGTTGTTTATCTACTTGTGAAATTTTCAGTCAAGGATGTTGTTATTGGCAGAGCAGAGAAAGGCAGTCAATAGTTTAATAGCATATAAGGTATACTAGGGAGGTAGCACATAGGCCATGAATGGTCTTAAAAGTGAAGACATTCAGTTTGTGCTTAATGCAATGGAAAAGGGGAAGCCAGAGAATAGATGCACAAGAAATAGTAATGTGGTCAAAATAATGAGGCAGGAAGATTATTTTTGTAGCAGTATTCTGAACAAATTTAAGAAAGTAAGGGTATGTCTATACTGACAGTGGCAAAGTCGCTGCTGTCAGATCAGCCTATTTGGATTGAGTGAGCAATCAGTAAAGACCCGCTCAGTCGATCCAGAAGTTGACACTGATAAACCACCCCCTTAAGTGGAATAGTGCAGCGTCAACAGGAACTTAGTTCCCATTGGTGCAGTGCAGACGCCACTCAGAAGGGAAGCACAGCAGTTGATGAGAGTTACTCAAACTACCCTGTGTAGCTTGCATAACTCCCGTCGACTGCCGCTGAATCGCCAGGTACGTGTAGACCAGGGCTAAGATAGAATTTGTCAACACCAGAAAGGAAGAAACTGCAATTAGTCAAGACATCAGATAATGAGAACCTGAATGACTAATTTTATCTGGCTGGATGGAGAGGAAAAGCTGGATCTTTGGGACATTCTGCAGGAAGGACTTGCAAGATTTTGGATGTCACTTGGATGTGTGGAACTGGAGAAAGGAAAGAGCATTGTCAAAGACGACATCCAGGTTATAGGCTTGGGTGACTGGTGGTGGTGTGCCAGTGACTAAGAATAGGGAAAGTGTTTGTAGAGAGATGAAGCAGGGGAGCCAAAAGCAAACTTTTGATCTATATTGAGCTGAAGTTGATGGTTGAACGTCCATGTGAAGTCAGAAATGTGTCTTTGGTGTCATGTTTGTTAAGTTTGTGTTTTGTTCATTAACAAACTCTGCAGACTCAATAGAGCTTTAAGCGGGTAAACTGGATTCTCCTCTTTCTCACACATCATCAACAGAATAGTAAAACTTGACACAATCAAACTGGGTCTGAATAAGGACTTGGAATGGTTCTCTCATTACAAGAAGTAATTATCACTGTTCACACATTCTCACTTTCTAATCAATGGTTGTGAATAGCCTCATCTACTCTAACTAAATGGACTTTGTTTACACCTACCCTCCCCATTGTTGTTTCTGACTCTTGGATGTGAATATATACCTCCTATCGGATTTCTATTTCATGCATCTGATGAAGTGGGTTGCAGCTCACGAAAGCTTATGCCTGCAGAAATTTGTTAGTCTTTAAAGTGCTACAGGACTCTCATTGTGGGTGTTTTTTGTTTGTGTGTGTGTGTGTTCAGACTGTAGAATCTTTATTACTAGTGATGCAGCAACAGGCTATCAACCTGAAAACTCAGTCATAATATTCAACATTGGTTAGTGGGTCACTGACACTCAGACATGAACCACTTTTTCCCCTTTTCTATGCAGCAACTGTGACCTCTCATTCATATCTCAAATAAAAAACAAACATTCTGGCAACTGATTAGATAGATAGAAAATACAGAATCAAAACCCTTTTATTCTGTTGCATTTGTATGACATAGCAGTAAGAAACTGTCATTGCAATTCTAGGTGGGCATTCCAAGTTGGGAAACACATGAAAGATAAAAAAATATTTGTAATGATTTCTACTCTGAGGCTCTTGGTAGTGGCAATAAGCTCTTTCAAATTTATGATGAAGCCACGAGTAAGGAGAATGTCTAGCATCCTAGATTGCCAGTTCCTGTCTGGGACGACGGACACAATAAGCATGTCATCCAGGAAGTAGCAAATGTGAGTTTCTTAGTCCCATACAGCATAAAGACTTCTGAAAGCACTCAAAGAACTGAGGAGAGGCAGCAAAACAGTATCTCCAGAAGTAAATCTCAAGAAGTTGCAACTGACATTCTCTCATGGGATACGTAAGTAATAAGCCTCAGCCACAGCTATTATGATCATGAAATAGCCTGGGAATGTTGTAGAAAGTGACTTTGCTCAGAACTTTGTTTTCCTAATGTAAGTAATGAGTGTTTTTTTAGCTTCAGTACCACTTGGATTCCGTCTGTCCTTTTGCCAAACAAGAATACAAAGCACACCCACAGAACATTTCTGATGCTGGTATTAGTTGTATGACTCACAAAACAAGAAGAGAGATTTCCTGATTAATTCATATATATTTTCTCAGGTAATGCAATAGGATTTTTTCCTCTTTGACTTCTGTGACCATCAGCATTAAGAAACGTTAGCCTTAGCTGTTTCTGTATTAATCTACTTGAAGTGTGTTTAGGAGGTGGTGTTGTCAGTAGAGTGATGACACAATTGCTAGGGTACAATCCATTCAAGCACTTTAGCCAAAAATAGTAATAAATTATTGTGTTCTCTAGATCCGCTTTCATTGAGGATCATGAAAACCCATTCACTCTCTTATGCTACCGATTGCACCTTAGCAGACTAAAAAGAAGATGGCTAATAAGACTCTGACAAATCAAATCTTTAAAAAATTCTTTAAAAGGCAATTGAAAATAGTAAGGGGGAAAAATTAATGTAGAAGAATATGCTAAAGTAAAACAAGAAGAATGACCAATAAATATCACTTATACTGATATCCCCTAGAGTCCAGCAACATATATCAGATGATTTGATGGATATGTGACAAATGAGTCATCCTCTGATCTAGTTTCCTTAGGCATTTTCCATGTAAATCGAAATGTCTTCAAAATGGAAAATTTGCAATACAATAATCAATATCACAATAGTGTCAGCATTAACCCTAGCAATATGGAAAGAGATATATTGTGATATGGGGGTGGGGGGGGGATTTGCTTCAGTTAGAGAGAGGAAATCCCATTTCCTTTTTCTGTGGTGCTTTAATTGAAAAGATAGTCTTGATAAAGTAGGACAGGAGACATAAGCCTATTAATTAATGCCTCAAACTCTGAAGTCTAAATATTCCCAATGCCATACATTTATCAGTTACACCCTCCCCCATCACAGCCTGTAGCTATACAGAAATGCAGGGAACAGTATTATGCATGACTTGTTTTATTTTCTGGTAATGAAGTCAGGATCCATTTTGTCTTATTGCCTCCGCTAAATCCAAGAATGAGGCATCTTCAGCTAATCCCACTTCTGTGGCAAAATTTATGAAAGCGTGTCAAGTAAAAACTTTAACTTTGTGTTAAAAGTTTTGGGTATTACTGTGCCTAAGGAATAAAACATTTATATAAGCAGAACAGCTTGGTTCTTCGTCTTAATGATAAAAACTATGTAAAGCTCTCTTATAATAGCACTACATCTAGAAGCTTGTCTACACAAGGATATAGATACCCAGCAAGCTACGGTGTGAATCTGCAGCACACAAGCCTGCAACACACTAAGTGACCGTATGAACCCTGAAGCTGCATGCTAAAAGTTCCATAAAGTGCTTGATCTGCTGCTTTTTTTTCAAACTACAGAACTTTTAGTGCACAGCAGCAGGGGCCATGCTGCCACTTAATGCCTGGTAGATTAGAAAGCTGTAGATTTACACCCCGGCTTGCTGCGCACTAAATCGCCATATAGATATGTCCTAGAAATCTGTACATCTGACATTTACATAATTTATAGTTCTTAATAAAATATTTTGGTAAACTTTCCAGATCCATCTGTGTTTCTTCAAAATAGCTATATTTAGAGGCAGATGTTAACATGAGGATTTATGGTAATCTTAGAAGTAGTTTATGACTGATATATACACTTCTATTTAAATTCAACTTTTTAACAGCAGCTACTACAGACAGAAAATGTGTTCTAGAGGAGCATTAAGTTCATGCTGCTACATTTAAACTAATTGGACCTTCATACTTGAATATCACATCAGACATGGGGAATAAGTGTCAATTTTAAGCTATATGTACAGCATTCAGTTCAAGACATATTTCAGTCAATGAACATATTGCAATAAGATCTACCAAGATTCTACACAGTGTGTTCAACTCTGAACAGTCAAACCCAGCTCCTCATGCAATTAGCATAATATGTTTGTATGGCTGACCAGTACATCAAATATAAACTACTCATAATCAAGAAAAAGGAATGAAATCTACATGTAAGCTCTTTGAAGCTGTGCTGCTTTTTTCAAAAGAAAATGTGTAGTAAATAGTCTGTCTCCTGTGGGCTTTAATTCTTTGGTCTAATTTCGGTTGTTGAGTTTAATATGTGAGTGTAGGATGGTGGTGTTGGTGATCTGCGATATATAGGAGGTCAGACTGGATGATCTGCAGTCTTGGCCTTAAACTCTGACTCCACTGACTAAATTATTAAAATGCATATGTTAGAGACCCTATAGAAAAGGACTAAGAGCTAGATTATAACTTGGACCACACTCCTGAGTAGAAGAATAAGGCAGAGGAAGACCCCCTATCTTACATCAATGCATGGGCTTCCTGAATCCTCAGTCCAGATGCATAACAGCACCTTCTTATTCCCCTGTACCTCAGGACAGACAGTCAGAGACTCACCCATTCCCTCCCCCTCTCCACCCTCCTCATGTGCCAGCCAGTATAAGAGAGTTCAACGTTTGCTGCTGGTGTTGGCCAGGAGCAAATTAATGCTATTTGGAGCAAGGGGAAACTGGGAGAAAATCATGCCTCAGAATCATGTCTCTTAGGCATACTATCTTCTGGTGCCACTTCTGTGCTGGTGCATTTTACTCACCATTCCTCTCTCAGGCTGTGCCTAAAGTACACAATCTAGCCCTCTGTCAATAAAGATATACTTGATGCTGTCAAAGAAATTAGTTCACTTTTAAAAAACCAGTGAAAACACAATATGCTCCACAGAAGCCCTTAAGACTGTAGAGAATACATATGATAGGTGGGGCTGGTAGAACTGCATATTAAAGTTGCCTGACACTTCCCATTACAAGACCTTGTTTTCAGTTGCTTGTTGCTTTGTCAAATGTTAACCATTCAGGTTGAAGTTTTTCATGCTGGGTGTCAGCCTCAGGCTGATTTTTTGGGGGGAACTTTAAGCCAAGATAGTCCATCCATTTCTGAGAGTGAGGTTAGGGAAGAATATGTTGTTTTCAATAGAATCTTAGCACACTCATCATTTGAAGCAAGGACTTGAAATTTTGCAGGGGGTGGATCTTTTGTCAAAGATGTGCCTTTTGCTGTCCCTGTGAAAATATGTCCAGATTTTATGAAATTACAAGCTTTTGGAAAAAATCTGAATTTTCACAGGCTCAGTCGAGACTTTAAAATTTAGAAGCTAAAAATCTCTGAAAATTCTGTCTTCACTGAACATGCTTCAGGCCCTCACAGATCCTAGTGCCTACTAGACTAAGCATGTGACATCCCCACAGGACAACTGAGTATGGCCCAGCCCCGGGGGTATGGGATGTAAAGCCAAATTTGCCCTTGCTGCTCCCGGATCTCCAGGCTGGGGTGGGGCCAGGCAACTATCTCTGCTGTGCTCTTAATTACCCTCCTGCTGGTTCCCAAAAATGTGGACAAGGAAGCCACCTGACAAATGCAGAGGGATAAGAGCCAGAGGAGGGGTGGGATGGAGGAGGGAGTAGACTGGGAAAAGGAGCTTGGGAGTGGAGGCCAAGGTGGAGAGGGAAAGAGAAAGTGACTGGGATTTGAGATGGACTGGGATGAGTGAGGCAAGAAGACTGAGCTGGAGAGAGGAGGCTGGAACTGACTGGGCAATGAAACGGGGACTGGAACCAGCGGTAGGGAGGCTGGAACTATTTGGGCAATGAAACTGGGACCTAGTGAGGTGTTGAGTGAGACTGGGAACCAATTATGCTATGGCACATCTTACAAGGAGCTGGGATGAGGTGGAAGAACTGGGACTAGTTGGGTAAGGAAACAGAGTGGGACATTTAGACTCAGACAGCTAGCCTTGAGGCAAGACAAGGACTCTCTGGGCAAAGAAATTGGGACTGGAACAAGAAGACTGAGGAATGGAGACTGGGACTGGGTAAGCAAGGAGAATGTGACTGAGATAATGAGCCAGAGGTGAGGAATTGATAGGACTGGGACAAGGACAGGTTGGAGGGCATGCGACAAAAAGAGGCAAATTTGGAAGGACAGGGAGTGGAAGGAATAGGCAAAAGAATCTGTAGGCACTGGAGCACTTTCAGTTTGATAGCTTGGAATGGAACACAAGATTTCTGTGTCAGCATTCTTCTGCTGTCAGTAAATAGCTGTGAAATCGATTTGTCTCATCCCCCACTAGTCCTGGTTGATGTAGCAATAGTAGGTTATCATCCTTTATCAATTACTCTGCTAGTTGAAGTGTCAGAGGGTCAAAGCTTCCAAAACTATGATGATCCTTGTAAGTGTCAGAGTAATGACACCTGATGGAATTTTTTTACTTTGCTTTTTTAAAAACCTAGGAAATTACATGGAAAAAAAACAAAAACAAAAACAAAGAACAGTTACTAATCTTTTGTAATGGTTGTTCTTTGAGATGTGTTGCACATATCCATTCCACTCTTGGTGTGTACACACCCCAAACACAGTCGCTGAAATTTTTTTCCCCCTCAATGGTACCCATCCATGACAGCTTGATCGCCCTCTGCTACTGTTCAGACATTGCCAAGTTCCCACAATTCCTTCTTTCTGAAAACTCTGCTGCAGAGGGGTAGGAGGGCAGGTCGTAGAATGGACATGTGCAACACACCTCAAAGAACAACAGTTATGAAAAGTTAGTAACCGTTTTTTCTTCTTTGACTGATTGCACCTGTGCATTCCACTTTTTGGGACTCCCAAGCAGTTAAATAGATGGTGGGATCAGAGTTCATGTATGCACAGACTGCAGTACAGCTTGACCAAATTTGGCATCATCGCTTGAGTACCGAGTGGTGGTGCAATGGGAGAAGAAACTGTGCACCGATGGCCAGGTTACTGATTTGCAAGTGTCCAGGAAAGAGATCTGCAGCAGGAATGCCATTGAGGATGCTTGTGATCTTGTGGAGTGGGCAGTCAGCTTGTCTGGAGAGAGGTCTCACAAGATCATAACATGCATAGATATAAGAAAATATCCAGGATAAAATTATCTGAGCAGAGATTGGATTCATTAATTGATTAATTCTGTCCACGAACAGTTGGATGGACTGCTGAAATGGTTTAGTCCTGTCTATGCAGAACATCAGTGCTCATCTTATATCCAATGTGTGCAGCTGTTGCTTGTTCCTATTTGTGTGTGGTTTGGGGTAAAATATAGGTAAGTAAATTGATTGATTTATATGAAAATTTGAAACTACCATACAAAGAAAACTTAGATGAGAGCATTAAGTAAACCTTATCCTTAAAGAAGACTGTGTACAGTGGTCCGGATGTGAAAGTATGCAGTTTGGAAACCCTTAACAATTAGCAATTAGGAAAACCATGTTGCTAGAAGAAGTGGTCCCATAAGTTTAGACAAAACCAAGTTCAAGTCCCAAAGAGAAACAGTGTCCCTTATTTGAGGGTACCATCTTTACAGGCCTTTAAGAAATCTAATTGTCATGTCATTAGAAAAAAACAGAAAAGTTATCCACACAAGGGTGGAGAACCGATATTGCTGCCAGCTGAACTTTGATAGAGGAAATTGCTAAGCCTTGCTGTTTCAGGTGCAGCAGATAGTTGAGTATTTGTTAGATGGATGACTGCATCGGTGAGACTCTGGTTTGACAAGCCCAGAACTGATTCAATTTTGACAGGTAGATGGCCTTGGTGGAGGGCTTTCTGCTACCTAGTAAGACCTGGTGAACTTGCGCCGACCAAGCCTGCTCTTTGGGATTTAACCATGGAGCTTCCAGGTCGTTAAATAAAGGGATGGAGGTTCAGGTGGAGCAGCCAACCATGGTCCTCAGAGACCGAATCAGGGTGCAATGGGTGTGAGATTGGAGATGCCACTGAGAGGGTCCAATAGAGTGGAGAACCAGATTTGACAAAGTCACGCTGAGGTTATTAATATAACCCAGGCATGGTACTGCTTGATCTTTAGTAGTGCTCTGTGTAGGAATTGGGATACATCCATGGAAAGAGACCACTTATGGTGACTGGAGAAAGACCTGCTCAGGCAATCTGCTATCTCATTTTGTACCCCTGGAAGGTAAGAGGCCTTAGGGTTCACTGAATGGGCTATGGAAAATTCCATAGGTGAATTGTTTCCTGACCCAGCAGGAATAATTGAGCTCCTCCTTGCCTGTTGAGCTAAACCTTACTGCGATTCAGCCACCAATTCAGTAAAATTGGAACCCAAAAAGGTACCATGAGCACAGAATCCAGATGAAAAAGGCTTAGTGAGTAGACTGAGGCCAGTCATATCTGAAGAGGTCTAAGGTGCAGCCTCGCATGTTGTACTGCATATGTGGGTGAGGCCATGTGCCCTAGGAGCTTCATATGGTTTCGGGCTGTTGTGATCAGATGGATTTTGAGATCTGCCATGAGAAATCAAATAGATTGAAATCTCGACTGTGGGAGGAACGCTCCAGCCTGGATAGAGTCCAACAAAGCACCTATGAACTCTATCCTTTGTACTGGGCAAAAGTCAGATTTGTCTCCACTGATCAATAATTCTAAGGCATCGTAGGCTGACTGAATATACTGGACATAACTTGAGTTTTGGACCAGCCCTTGACTAGCCAGTCATGAAGGTAAGAGTAGACCTGCACTCCTAGTCTCCTGAGGAACATTGCTATCACAACCATAAACATTTTGAATGCCCGAGGGGCTGCAGATAGGCTGAATGGAAATACTGTGAACTAGTAATGTGAGTGCTTCACTACAAATCTGAGGAACTTTCAGTGCCATTGGTATATCAACACATGAAAGTAGGTATCGCTTAAATTGAGGGTGGCATACCAGTCTCTGTGATCCAGAGAGGGATTAATGGATGCCAGGGTGACCATGCAAAATTTTATCTTTTTGAGATATTTGGTGAGCTGATGCAGGTCTAAAAGAGGCCTGACACCTCCCTTGGCTTTTGGGATTAGGAAATAATGGGAATAGCAATTTCTCCTTCTTAAATTCTGAGGAACCTCTTCTATGTCTCCCCCCTGAAGGAGAGATTGAACCTCCTGGACCAAAAGTTGTTTTTGAGGGGGTCCATAAAGAGGGATGGGGAGGAAGGTTAGAAGGAGGGATAGAAATAAATGTAAGAATGTATCCCACTTCTACAGTGTTCAACACCCAACAGTGATACGTGACCAAGCACTGAGAAAATGGGAAAGGTGGTTTGCAAACAAAGATAAACAGGGTGTGGCATTCTGAGAACTGGTACGGCATCCTTGAGACTCCTATCAAAATGCCTGCTTAGAACCCTCAGATGTCTAGACAGGACAGACATTAAAACAGAGGTAAGAGGAGGAGTTGGTCTACATGTACAGCCTCTACTATTCTTTCTCTGCAGGTCCTGACAGACAGCTGGAGCAGAATACTGAAGGTGTTGCTGAGGCCTGAAGTGCTTCCTGTGAGGTGATGGGGTATACAATCCAAGGGTTTTTAGGGTTGCCTTGAAGCCCTTTAACCCATGGAGTTTAGCATCAGTTTACTTGAAAAGAGGTAGGGTTCTTTGAAAGGCAGATCCTGCACAGTCTGCTGGTCCTCCTGTGAGAGCCCAGAGGATTGCAACCCAGAGTTTCTATACAAAGACACTGCCAAAGCCATGGATTGGCAGCCAAATCAGCCACATTCAGAGCAGCTTGCAGTGAGGCCCTCACCACCAATTATTCCTCATCCACTAGCAAAGAGAACTCCTACCTAGCCTCTTCTGGAACCATGTATTTAAATTTCAGCATGGAGTCCCATACATTTAAATCATACCTGCCCAAAAGCGCATGCTGGTTTGCAATCTGGACCTGCAGCCCAATTGGTAGAATAAACTGTCCTGCCAAACAGATTTAATTTCTTTGAGTCTTTTGATTTTTGGCATTGCACCCTTATGTCCTTGCCTTTCCCTTCCCTCTCATTGGCAGCAGATACTGCCAGCAACTCCAGGAGGCAGGGGGAAATGGGAGTAAGGAAACATATAACCCAGGGTGGGTACATAATACTTGAGCTTAGCCCTCTTTGAAGTTAGGGGAAGGGATGTAGGTGTCCTTCACAGTCCCCTAACTGAGTCCATATAATGGCCTCACTGAGAGGGAGGATCACTCTGGAAGGACCTGCAGTGGCTAAAATATCAACCAGGTGGTGAAAGGATTCTTTTAACTTCCTCCACCTGTATGGCACACCAAGAAGCAACAATCCCCCCACCTGGCCCTGTTCTGATACTGCCTCATGCCAGCAATGATTGCAGATGCTCTTCCTCCCTTTCTTGATCTGAAGGGTCCTGTTGAGCAAACTCTTGGAGTCCAGTATTGGGTTCAGTACTGGAGTCAGGAATGAGTGCTGCCCAGTGACTAGGTGCCACATGACTTTCTGAGGTCACCAAATAGGAGTGCCTGGAATATGGTCTGGAAACAGGGTGAAAGCCTCACGGATTTCAAAAAAGCCACTGGATGGGTGTAGGCCCTCAGGGACCTCCTGGCCTATAATTCAATAGTACTCCTGTGACCAGATCCAAAGAAGGGTGGAAATGTCTGGAGCAGGAGTAAAGAGAGTGGTTCTGAGGATGGAAAATGTAGGACCCAACCTTTGATTCAGAAGATGAACAAGGTGCAATTTCAGATGGTGCCAGCAAGCAATGCAGAGGTGGAGAGGCCTGCAAAGAATCAAGCATCAAGAGTTTCCACAGTGACAATACTGAAGGGCAAACCATCAAGGGTGCATGAAGCTGGCAAAGTACCGAATGTTGTAGTGATCTTGCTGTTTCTCCTGTGTCAGCTGGCATCAACAACATTGACTCTCATACTGCTGGCAATACCGGCACCGACAGAGTCAGGAGGTCCCTGGCAGCCGCAAATATCTTCAGCGTGGTCAGTACTGAGAGTGTTGGTATGGTGCAGTGCTGCAGATATGGAAAGAGTTCCTTCTTGCTCTGGACTCAACCAAATCTTCCTAGGCACCATAGACAATGCTGCGATTTTTTGCAGTTCCAAAGCACAGAAGTGCTTAGATTTAGAACATACACTACTCTTATCTCCATGCCTAGCAGATTTTGGTGCCAGGGATCTCCCTCTTTTGGCAGTCTGCTTCTTATGCCTCTTTTTAGGCACTGAGGATGGTGAGCGGTGTTTGGACTCAGGTATGGTAGGAGGCACATTCCTTACCAACACCAAGGCACTTGGTACCCAGTCTGACCAACCTAGCTCAGATGGAGGCCTCAAGGCTTCCTCTCTCAATAGAAGCCTTAGCCTGGCTTCACAATCTTTCTCTGTTTGAGGCTTAAAGTCCCTGAATATTTGGGACACTAAGTAACTTCAGTGTGGTTTGCTCATGGGCATATCATTATTGCAGGAAATACAGGACTTGAAGCCCAGTGACCGAGGCATCCCTCATCATTGGGAGAAAACCAAAACTCTGAGATGGTTTAAAAATCTAACTAATTAAATACTAATAACCTTAACAAACACTAACTATTTACAATACAAGAGAAAACAGTCCACTGAGAGAATTTGCAAATGCAAGAAGAGCAGTTCCCGCAACCTGTCACGGGTTCAGGCCCTTTTTACTGACACATTCGAGTCATCCCAAGAGGTACCACTAACGGAAAAATTTCTGGTGTCTGTGCACGGGCTGTAAACACATCAAGAATGGAATCGTAGAATCATAGAATATTAGAGTTGGAAGGGACCTCAGGAGGTCATCTAGTCCAATCCCCTGCTCAAAGCAGGACAAATCTTAGCTATATCATCCCAGCCAGGGCTTTGTCAAGCTTCAGCTTAAAAACCTCTAAAGATGGAGATTCCACCACCTCCCTAGGTAACCCATTCCAGTGCTTCACCACCCTCCTAGTGAAAAACGTTTTCCTAATGTCCAACCTAGACCTCCCCAACTGTAACTTGAGACCGTTGATCCTTGTTCTGTCATTTGCCACCATCGAGAACAGCCTAGCCCCATCCTCCCTGGAACCCCCTTTCAGGTAGTTAAAGGCTGCTATCAAATCCCCCCTCATTCTTCTCTTTTGCAGACTAAACAAGCCCATTTTCCTTAGCCTCTCCTCATAAGTCCTGTGCTCCAGCCCCCTAATCATTTTTGTTGCGCATGTGCAATCACTCAAAGAATAACTTACATTAAAAGAGCATGAAGATGCAAAGTCAAACACTCAGAAGTTAGGAAATGCCAGAATTAAAGTTGCCTCTGCACCCTTAATTTGCCCCTTTTGTGTGTATGCTGTTATAATGTGATCTTTAGGTACATGATCACATACTATTTTTTTTCCCACAGGACCCCTTCCTTATTCAGTGCACAGGATGGGTGGTATTCACTTATCGAGCAACTACTGAATATTTTTTCTCCTCACTGTTCCATGGGTGGCCCATGCCTTATTTACTCCACACTATTAATAATTCTGTCTGCAGACTTTGAATTTCCTCATGGACTTTTCAATGTCACTCACCACACAATAACCGAGTGCTTCACAAACATTCATTAATTTATCTTCATACAAAGGGACTAAATTAAGGTTGCACAAGCTTGCACTCAAACACTTAGCCTACTCGCCTGACAAAATACCAGGTGTGAAATTTAATAACCACTTCACACTTGGTAAAGTGTAATATTCTGTCAGGACAATAAGCTTTAAGTGTAAGGAAGGTGCAGGTAGCTCCTTTCCTTTACAGGGAAAAGGCGGAATATATGTATTGTATGGGTATTTTGGGGCATTGCTCAAAGAGAGTTGGGCCCCCACCCTGGCTAGGTGCCGCCCTGAGGCTGCCAGAGGCTGGAGCAGAGGCCCCAAGGGCCTGGGATCAGAATGACTCAGCCCTGCCCTGCCAGAGCAAGGAGGCGCCACCCTAGGAAACAATTCACAGCTGATTGATTTAACCTGATTAAATCAAACAACTAATCAGAGGCCGGGGGGGTGGAGTAAGACAAACTGCAGCCACAGTCCCTGGGTGAAATAGCTGATCCGCGGACTCTGCCAATAGCTAATCACCCCGAGCATCCCACTGGGTGCTGAGCCTCAAATTATTGCTGTTTGAACTGCTGTTCAAATTACATTTCTCCAAACTGAATAAAATACAATAAAATATAAAATAAATAAAAAACCCACCACCACCACAAAACACTTTGGCAGGGACAGATATTTCCCAATGTTTACAGTTTATTCATAGATTTCTGTCCTGCGCGGGTTTCAAACTTGCTAGAATCCATGAAGTTAATGAAATGCTGTTTTTTTCCTGGGGGTTGAATTTTAGGAATTTCTTGCTCAAACGACCCTACATTTGGATTACTAATCCTGTGCTCCTCTTGCATGAGGCATAGGAAACTTCAAGACAACCCATTTAAGCACATAGAGTATTTAAAACACTTGTTCTTTGCACAAGTGTAGGCTTCCCAATTTTAGCTAGGGCCTGGTCTACACTAGAGAGTTTTGTCTACAAAAGTCAGCTTTTGTCAACAAAACAGTGCTGGTGTACACACTGCAACCACCCCTTGCCGACAAAACTGCCACGACGAGAGGTGTAGGGGTTTTGTCGGTAAAGCAGTGTCAATGTAGACACAGTCCCCTTACAGCGGCAGAGGGGCTGTCATTTTTGTCTTGTAGTTGGGACCGGGCAGGACACGGGCCAGGATGTGGGTAGCTGGAACCTGGCTCCTGGCTGCAAGCCAGGACACCCGACTGGTACTGGGGAGGGAAAAAGTCCCCATGCGGTTGCCCCTCACGGGGACCGGGAATGGAGGGACAGCCCACAGAGAGTCTGGGAGCCTGTGAGCTCCTGGCAGGGAGCTGAGAGATGGGGCTCTCAGCTCCTCACACTGCCACTTAGGTCGGTGGAAGTGCTCCTGGTGAGGACACCTCCACTGATCCAAGGAGAGCTGTGTGGACATCAGCTACCGCTGCAATTATAGCAGTGGCAGTAAGTCAACATATCTTATGTCAACTTATTTTTTTAGTGTAGACAAGACCTAGAGAAGAGCTCTACTCAGCTATAATACTGCATGCAAATTAGAGGCAGAATGAAGGGAAGGGGCTCTACACATCTATCTTCAGTTTAGCAGGCCCGGAGGGGTGTGAAGTGGCCCATTAATCTCAATGAGATATGTTCTCAGTTGAAAGAATACCCAATGGAGATGAATACATCCTGAAATAATAGCTCTGAGATACGTGAACTGCTCCATTCATGGCAGTGGCTCCTCCCATGACCCCTCCCCAGTGCTGAGGATGGTTTCTGATATGTGTCAAGCATGCCTGTTCTAATCTTCCAACCCAAAGGGGCAGGGTTTCCCCAGATCTTGGCTCACATGTACGGGTGAGGAGAAGGGTAGGGAGATGGGCTCAGTGCCCCCTTGTAAGGCAAGGCACCTGCAGAATATGGCTCACATAAGAGAAGATAAGGAAGGGGTGTGTGTGTGTCAGACTTCCATAGAGGGGAAAGGACCCCCAGATCCTGGCACACACATGAAGGTAGAGAGAGGGAATCAGATCCCCAGATCTTGACGTGCAAGATTTCCCGCAGTTCACTCCCTTATTCTCTTCCCAGTGGGTCCTTCACCTCTCCTACCACCCGTCCTCAGTCATTTCCCTTCCCATAAATCCTTTCTCTCCTGGATGCGGCCTCACACCCCTCTTACCACTATTTCCCCCTCCACGCCTCCACCTCATAAATGCCCCTCCCATGCAGCAAGCATTTGCATGTCTAATTTTGTAAAAACTTTGATAACATTCCCCCATACTTTAAAAAGGAAAACACATACTAACAGATTTTATCACCATCCCTTCAACTTTGTCCAGATTTCTATCCAAAGTGGAAATTGAACTGATGCTGGCTGGATATGTCAGGGCCAAAGACCTATTGCTTGTTTTCTTGAGCTATCCAGATGCTGTGACATTTCAAATGCTATAAACCTTGTTAACAACTTTGTCCACACATGCTCAGTGTAATCCATTTGGCACATGAGCCTTAGAACTGGTTGGTGTGTTCCTAACTGGAGAAGGCAACTCTTTCTTCAAATAGTGTTTTAATTTCCAGGGCTGGCGGGTACCATGCACTCTGTTGAGGTAACCTTCAAGTATTGGAGATCCTGGTGATTTAAGCCCTATCTGTGAGCAAAAGAGCATTGCCAGAGTAGATCAACTTTAAGAAATACTTTTCCCCCCCCAAGGGGCTGTATCTCAGGACCCCTCGGCCAAATGGCCCCAAATTTGGATCACTGACCCTATGCTGAACCCCAATGAGGCACACCAAATTGCAAGGCAATCCAAGTACAGATTTTAAAGCTCTTATAATGGTCAAACTTTAAACAGAAAGCTAGTCTTAACTTGAACTATAACAGAACAAAGACTTTCATGATGTATAATCAATCACAAGAGGCACGGTTAAGATAGTATGCACAACTACTCAGTAACTGAAGAGGCTGGGAAGGAAGAATTCCAATCCACAGTTCCTTTATATATGATCAGTTTGTGGCTCCATTATTCAAGCTGGAAGTTGGGTTCTATGTTTAGGCCCAAATCATTATCATTACTGTCCTCGAAAGTGGTTTCATAACATGTAGAAACACTATGCATTATCTGACTAGATATTTTTCCAAACAATAAAATAAGTGTCAACTACCTAAGATGTTACAATGAAGTAATTTTAATGGCCAAATGCTTCCCTCAGATTCATGCATGTTATTTCCACTGAGTTCAATGTTGCAGTGTGTGCATAGCTGAGGGAAAATTCAGTCCTAAAGCTCTGTCTTGAGCTAACAAAAACACATCACTGTATCAGATATGGCACAGGGGAATAAGTTAAACATGAAGTTTGTCATTCATCAATGTTAATTTCTATGCTGTCAATGTCATTAATCTCAATTCTTTGGTGAAGGCAATAGAAATCAATGAAAAATCAGCTACACTAATAGCGACCTTATTTCCAGGAAGAGGACTGGTCCTCTGGAGTTCAGTGGAAACTCATCCAGGAGCAGAAGCTTAAAGGTTGACAGGGCCAAAAACCTGATAAAGCATTTCTTTGCACTGTATGTTGGTTTTCAAAGTCTATGTAACTAGGTTTCTCACCACTCCCCTCTCTCCCCATTTCCTCAAATAAATGTTTCAATGATTTTTCTGAAAAAGCAATATGAAGCAGCCTGGCAATCAAAAGCAATAGCAATCCAGACTGTAGCCAGTAGGGAAATACATTCTGTAAGTAGACAGATTTCAGTCTCAAGATTTCAGGAGATTATAATAAAGGATGAATATTGTATATATAAAATACCTTGAGAGTTTCCTGAGTTCAGGACAACAGAATATACTATTCTGAATTTATAAACAAGATGAATATACATGAAGAATATCTCAATATTTTTGTTATAAAGTTTGGTTTTTTGCTAAAAAAGGAGAACGTCTATGAAAATATGAAAGAATCCAGAAAATAGAGTAAGAGGTTTATCCATTTCAATTATCCTTCATGTTCTTAAAAGCTTTTAAAGCCTTGCTTAGGAAGACACAAAAAGGTATAGGAATTCCAATCAGAATTGCTGGCTGCCAAAAGGTACTGAGCCAGATTCTCATCTGGGCTAGATTAGTGTAACTCCACAATGCTGACACATCTATGCAGCAAAACAGGGAAAAAGAGAGGAACAAGGGACTGCACGACAAATTTCTACTTAGAAACCTTATGTTCTGAGTCGTGTGGTGACAAGGATCCTGTTTTAACTTATGCTGCTGGTGCAAGGTCCCTTACACCAATGGAAGACTGATCATAGCAGAGCTTAGTTCCATCACACTTCCTCACATCCTCACCTCTCCTTTATGCTAAGGGGTGGAGGAGCTGCTAGTGTAGGAAGTGGCTATACTGCTTCTGCCAGCACTATGCCAGCAGAGGTTCTCCCTAGAGTGGAAGAATTCTTCGCTGTAAATCTGTGGCTTGTTTAAGACCTCTTTGCACTGACGGTTAAAAGTACAATTGTCAGGCACTCCCTCCTGGTAGTCAGGCCTACTTGTTGGAGCAGAAGTCAAAGCCAAACATAGGGTTGTGATTGGGCCAATGGTGGCACTGGAATCAAGATCCAAGGGTAGGCCAGGGTCAGAATTGAGATCAGAATTCATAGACAACCAGTGCCATAGCTGGAGTTGAGGCGCAAGTCAGAGATCGAAGCCAAGGTGGTCAGAATCTGATTGTCAGGGAAGGGTCAGGAAATTGAGACACGGCTGGAGCAGGTCAGTAACAGGACTAGAGTGAGGTCAGATTAGGGCAAGGACAAGATTGGAACAGAGCTCGAGCAAGGCTAGAGCAGGAACAAGAGCAACAGCAGGCTGAGAGTCTCAAGAGTCTGATACAGTGCGAGGCAGCAGGAGGGTTCCTGACTTGGTAATGCTGTTATACAAGCTGATTTGTGGTTCTGGCAGGTTTGGGGAAATATCTGCGCCTTGGAATCATCTGACCCAGGCTCAGCTCAGGGGTAGGTTGCGGTCGCATGCCTGAGGCCTGAGTTACTGCAGGCTCTGTTGGAAAGGCAGCTGAGTAAGTAAAATTTGCACACAAAAAAATTCTAGAAAAAAATAGTTTCTGTTGTACACTTCAATATAAAGATAAGAGGCTTGATTTATAGAGGTGCTGAGAACCCATAACATCAGGTGACGTCAATAAGAGCATCACCGGTAGTCAGCACCTCTGAAAAATAGGCCATAGTGTCAGGGTCAACCCCATTACCTGTGGGGAACATGCGCGCAGACCAGTATCTCTTATTTAGAAATCCTCTTACCAATCCATCAAATATAAATGTGAATTTAGCTACAAGAGGGGATTTGAGTTCTATATTCCCCTAAATGTGGGAAATGTTCAGCCAATAGATATTGCCATACCTTGGACACACTTATGCACATGTTCTTGATTCAAGATTCCCTGGTTCAGAGGGTTACTTTATTCCTAACTGTACAAAACACATCATTAATAGGAATCATTCACAGTTATTCGATTAGCGTTTCCTTTCCGTGTCCTCTCCTCTCACTGATCTAGTGCAGTGAGATTTCTCCAGATATTAAAAAATAAAAGTTCCTTACTCGTTTTCCACTTTTGAGTCAATTTTAACAGAGAACTGTGTATGCAGTACCTTTTTCTTTGAGCCTGGCTCTTGGGACAGGCAGAATTTTCATTAGTGCCATACTTTGAATCTAATGCGGACTCTATCTAGACCTCAAACAATCACTAAAACGTTAAGTTATTTTAGAAATAGCTATAATTACAGGTGCTCATTACTAACAGCAGGAAGAGATGCTAACAGTGCTGCACCTGTATAAAGGCTGGTACAAAGATACCAAAAAACTTGCTTTAGGGGAAATGAATGCCAAGAAACCCTGTGGCACTAGAGGTTTAGAGTTCTGTGCATATGGAGAGCTCTGGATTGTAGACTGAACTCATCCTCTGGCCAACTTCTAATTTTGGATTTATTTTATTTAAGATTATTTTAGGATGCAGGAGCAGGTAAAGGCAGGTTCCTGTTCTGCAGATACCCCTAGCAGTGTAAGGGTCTCCCTCCTGCTCTGACTGGAGTGGGTAGGGAGCTACCATGTCCTCACTGACTGAAGGTTTCAGCAAAGGGAAACCTGAGGCAGAAGTGCTTAGAGCAGCCTTGAGAATAGCTACATCCCTGCTACTGCAGGATTTCTATGCTAACAGCACGAGAGCTACTTTCACGAAACTTCAGTTATTGTCAGATTTTTTTTAAATGACACCTACACACAGTACAACAGAAATTATTATTATTTAATTGTATTTCTGTAGCACCCAGAACACCTTGTTATGGACCACAACCCCTTTGTGGTAGGCGTGGTGCTAAAACAGAACAAAGAGCTTACAACCTAAATATAAACATAAAAGACAACACATTGCCCAAGGAGCTTACAACCTAAGAATATGATAAAAGACAACAGATTGGGGAGTAGAAGACTACAATGAGACAAAACTGGCCAGGTAATGGTTCTGGCACACCAGTCTGACCATTGTCAAGTTTTTTTGTAAGCATCACCGCAAAGGAAAATTCAGAGGAGGGATTTGAAAGTGGATAATGAGATACCTTTGCAGATGTTTACATGAGCAGCACCCAAGCATGTGAAGCAGCATGGGAGAAAGCACAAAGAGCAGAATGGGAGAAAGCATAAAAGCGCTTGTTTGAAAATTTAGCAAGTGGGGAATAAAGGCTGTCATCGTGGGCTGATTGGAGGCAAGCATTGACAGATTGATAAGAAATGAGAGCTCATAGGTAGAGTGGGGACGGAATATGAAGGAGCTTGAAAGTGAATAAAAGTAGCTTATGTTGAAGCAATAGAGAAGGGGGAACCAGCGGAGAGATTGAAAGAAGGGTGACACGCTCAAAGCTGAGAGCTAGAAAATTGATCTTTGCAGCAGAATTCTGCATGGATATGATATTAGCTATTGCATGTTCTGAAGTACTGCCAGCCAAGCTCTTTTTCTGAACTAAAATACAAAAACAGTAAAGAAATCAAATTGGTCTCAAACTTGGAAATCAATCCTTATTTTCCTCTTAATACTGCTAGCTCATTAGGTCAGAGACAGACATCGTCTTCATCTCAATCAAAATTTACCTCTTTAGTTAGAATTATTCTCCCAACTGCCTATCTAAAGTAAAAATCAACTTTCATGTGACATTCCCCTTTAATCTATAAATACAATGTTTATAGAACAGTTAAGATTTATTCCCAATTAGAACAGAAATGCAAAATGGACTAACTGATGGCGTTCGATAATTGACAGATCATTCTACCTATTTGGCTTCTCAGAAAAATGTGTGCAATTTTAAAAGGATGATGCCGAGTACTTTACTGCTATATTCTGTGTGTCTTCATAATGAGATCTGAATCTTTGACATGTCAAATGTGCTGACATGACTAATAAGAATATTTTTGTTGCCATTTTACATGAGAAACATAGGAGTTGGATTGAACCAGGTCAAGGTGTTAGTTTAAACCTAAAAAGCTCTACATGATTTGTGTCCTGGATACCTTAAAGATAGTTTCTTTCTCTCTTCATTAGATACTGCAGTAGTTTAAATTAACTTGGGTGCCTAGGTTAACAGCCCTACATTTTCAGCCCTCAATTCTGGAATTTGCCTCTTGAGAGCCCAGATCTGTGGACCAAGTCACACTGCAAATTTCATCTATTTTCCCAGGCTCACTATCAATGTGTGAATTATGATAGTCTTAGTTTGGGCCATGTCAATCATGGATATGTTCACAAAAGATACATCAAAGATACAAAATGCAAAACATTTAATTTGGAGCAAGTTTTGCACATCTCTAGAATTACAGCCATATCTTTCAGGAAGCGCCCACAGAAAGTTTTAATTGTCATTATGTGGTATGGAACATTGCCATCAGCATATTCTGTAGCAATAAGTGTATGCCCATCAATCTTCCTAGTGGCTTTTTATCTGTGGTAGCTGATTACACATCAGAAATACGGTTTCTTTGGCATCTGACATGGTCTTTAGTATGGCCAGATTTAGAATAGGGGTTTAATCAAGACAATAAGCCTCTTTTGTTGATAAACACTCTCCTGGGGAACTTCAATTACCCAGACATTTCTTGAGAAATACAGTAAGGCACAGATTATCCAACAAGATCTTGGAATGAAATGCAGGAAACATTTTATTACAGAAATTGTAGAAAGCAACTAGAGGAGAGGCTATTTTGGATATAATTCTGACAAAAAGGGAGGAACTAGTTGAGAATCTGAACCTGGAAGGCAGCATGTATGAAAGAGATCATGAAATGATGAGTTCATGATTCTAAGGAATGGTGAAACAGGAAAAACAGCAGAATAAAGACAGTGAACTTCAAGGAGACAGGCTTTAGTGAACTCAGATAATTGGTTGGTATGGGTCTCTTCAACATATTCATAAATAATCTGGAAAAAGGGGTAAACCGTGAGGTGGCAAAATTTGCAGATGATACAAAACTACTCAAGATAGTTAAGTCCAAAACAGACTGAAGAATTACAAAGGGATCTCACAAAACTGAATGACTGGGCAACAAAATGGCAGATAAAATTCAATATTCATAAATGCAAAGTAATACACAGTGGAAAACACAATCCCAACGATAAATACAAAATGATGACATCTAAATTAGCTGTTACCACTCAAGAAAGATCTTGGAGTCATTGTGGATAGTTCTCTGAAAACAACAATTCAATGTGCAGCAGCAGTCAAAAAAAGCTAACAGAATGTTGGGAATCATTAGGAAAGGAATAGGTAAAACAGAAAATATCGTATTGCCTCTTTATAAAACCATGGTACGCCCACATCTTGAATACTGTGTGCAAATCTGGTCAGCCATTTCAAAAAAGATATACTGGAATTGGAAAAGGTACATAAAAAGGCAACAAAAATTATTAGGAGTATGGAACACCTTCCATATGAGAAGAGATTAATAAAACTGGTATTTTCATCTTGGAGAAGAGATGACTAAAGGGTGATATGATGGAGGTCTATATAATCATGACTGATGTGGAGAAAGTAAATAAGGAAGTATTATTTACTTCCCATAACACAAGACTTAGTGGTCACCAAATGAAATTAATAGGCAGCAGGTTTTAAACAAATAAAAGGAAGTATTTCTTCACACAACGCACAGTCAACCTGTAGAACCCTTTGCCAGAGTATGTTGTGAAGGCCAAGACTATAACAGTGTTCAAAAAATAACTAGATAAGTTCATGGTGGATAGGTCCATCAATGGCTATTAGACAGGAGGGGCAGGGATAAAAAACCATGCTCTGAAGTGTCCCTAGCCTCTGTTTGCCAAAAGCTGGGAATGGGTGACAGGGGATGGATCACTTGATGATTACTGGTCCTGTTTATTCCCTCTGAAGTACCTGGCATTGGCTACTGTTGGAAGACAGAATACTGGGCTAGATGGACCATTTGGCTAAGCCAGTATGGAAGCAAGATGAGCTATCTGAGCCTGCGGGAAGCAAGTCTAAGGGGGGAAAAAAAGAGTTCAAGAGAACTGGCGGTTTTTTAAAGAGCAAGCTATACCAATGCATAGGAAAGACAGGAAGTATGGCAAGATGCCACCCTGGCTTAACCAGGAGATCTTTAATGACCTGAAAAGCCAAAAAAGATTTATATAAGAAGTAGAAACTAGGTTAAATTATAAAGGTTGACTATAAAATAACTCCACCACAACAAAGCATGTAGGGACAAAATTAGAAAGGCCAAAGCACAAAACAAGGTTAAACTAACTAGGATATAAAGGGTAACAAGAAAGCAGTATACAAATACATGAGAAGCAAAAGGAAGACCAGGGACAGAGTAGGGCTATTACTACATGAGGAATGAAAGACTCCAACAACAACAACAAAAACACAGCATGGCCAAAGTGTTAATGTCTTTTTCATTTCTGTTTTCACCAAAAGAGTTAGCAGTGATTGGATGACTAACATAGTGAACATCAGTGGAAACAGAGTAAGATCTTCTGGCTAAAATAGGAAAAGAACAAGTTAAGAATTACTTATGCAAGTTAGATATCTTCAAGTCAGCAGGGCCTGATTAAATACATCCTAGAATACTTAAGGTACAGGCTGAAAAGATCAGAGCCATTAGCAATTATCTTTGAGAATTCATGGAGGATGGGAGAGATACCAGAGGACTGGAAAAGGGAAAATATAGTACCTATCTATAAAAAGGGGGAATAAGGACAACCCAGGGAATTATAGTCAGCTTAACTTCGTTACCTGGAAAGATAATGGAACAAATAATCAAACAATCAATTTGTAAGCACCTCGAAGAAAATAAGGTAATAAGTAACAGCCAATATGGATTTGTCCACAACAATTCACATTAAACCAACCTAGTATCCTTCACTGACAGAGTAACAAGCCTCGTGCATAGGGGGGGAAGAAATAGATGTCAAAAGCAGTAAGGCTTTTGATATTTCTCAAATGACCATTTCAAAAAAAACTTAAGAAATATAGCCTTGATGAACCTTCTGTAATGTGAGTGCACAGCTGTCTAGAAAACCATACTCAGAGTAGTTATCAATGGTTCATAGTTAAACTAGAAGAGCATATTGAGTGGAGTCCTGCAGGGATTTCTCCTGTGTCCAGTAACTTCTATTCAAGAACTTCATAAATGATTTGGATAATGGCATAGTGAGTACATTTGTAAAATGTGTAGACAATACTGAGCTTGGGAGGAGTTGCAAGTGGTTTGGGGGCACAGGATTGGAATTCAAAATGATCTTGACAAATTGGAGAAATGGGAATTAAATAGAATGAAATTCACTAAGGACAAATGCAAAGTACTACACTTAGGAAGGAATAATCAATTTCACAAATACAAAATGGGAAATGACTGTCTAAGAAGGAGTACTGCAGAAAAGTATCTGGCGGCTGTAGTAGATCACAAACTTAATATGGGTCTACAATGTGATAATGTTGCAAAAAAAGCAACATTTTCAGATGTAATAGCCAAAATGTTGTAAGGAAGATATGAGAAGTAACACTTCCACTCTACTCAGCACTGATACGTCCTCAACTGGAGTATTGTATCCAGTTTTGGGCACCACATTTCAGGAAAGATGTGAACAAACTGGAGAAAGTCCAGAGGAGAGCAACAAAAATGATTAAAGGTCTAGAAAACATGACCTATGAGGAAAGATACAAAAAATGAGTTTGTTTAGTCTGGGAAAGAGAAGAGAGTTGGAACATGATAACAATCTTCATGTACATAAAAGGTATAAAGAGGAGGGTGATAAATTGTTCTCCTTAACCACGAGGCAAGAAGTAACAGGCTTAAATTGCACCCATGGAGATTTAGGACAGACATTAGGAAAAGCTTCCTAACTGTACAGGTAGTAAGTATTGGAACAAATTATCTCAGGAGGTTGTGGAATCTCCATCACTGGAAGTTTTTTAGAACAGAACAGACAAACACCTGTCGGGGATGGTCTAGATCAGTGGTTCTCAACCTATTTACCATTGTGGGCTGCATATGCAGTTTGCTATGTGTTATGTGGGCCGCATCCACACAATACACACACACAGAGTACCTGTATGGCCTTGAGGTTGCCACATAGTCTGCAGCTGTGTGCTGACTGGGCTGCAAGCAGCCTGTGGACCGCAGGTTGAGAACCACTGGTCTAGATAATACTTAGTCCTGCCTCAGTGCAGGGGACTGGACTAAATGATCTATCAAGATCTCTTCCACTCCTACATTTCTATGATTCACACATATTCCCCATGGGAAGAGTAACAAGTAATTAATCCATAAATGGCATAAATCCAAAGTAAAAATACCAACTTTACAAACAATTTATTAAAAAGTAGGAGCTGATAACCAGTAACAACCTAAAATACAGGTATATCTTTTGGAGATCTGATAACACTGCACCTTGCCACATGCTAAAGATGTCTAAAAATTATAAAATGTCATTAAGTAGAAAGTAAATGTTGAAATGTTGAAGAAACATAGAAGTAGCTCATAAAAAGATGGAGCAAGATCAAGTCCCAGGACACTAAAGGGTATTTAAAAATCCAGTCGCCATAAGCAAGCAAGAGAGCGCACGGTGGTGAGGATGGGCATTATTATCCTACTCCAGTACCCAACTTAGTGCCAAGTAAGAACACAATTAAGAAAACAGGCATAGCAAAATGGCATAGCTAATCAGAAATTGGACAAGCCCACATTCACTAGCACAACAGAAGTGCAAAACATAACAGAAGTGAGAAAACTACACTAGGAGAAAAGAGACAGCAAGTGCTCTGATGTACTGGACAGTCCTGATGCGCCATCCTGCACATCCGCAGTACGATTTCCCTTGCACAGGATTCCCCTTGCACCTGCTGACCTGTTTAGGTAGATGCTACTGTTCAGTCTTTTCAGTGGATAAGGAGGATTTAGCTCTACATTTCTTATCGATTTTCCTTTATCCTTCTCCATAATATCAAGAGTGTTAGCGATTACTTGACAAATGTCAGGATTTACGTGAAAGATTATTTTTGGAAGTTATGCAAACTACAAAGGAGGGGTCTTGAGGTATACTATTATACCAGTTCAGAGATCTATGTATTAAGTCCCCAAAACTACTCAAAGAGGAAGGAACTACAGTGCCATTATACTAACAAAGCTGGTTTTAAAAAAAAAAAAAAAGGAATTTATGTCCTTCAGAAAATTTTAAGATTTCAAAATTTTGTTTAATCCCAAACTGAGAAGAAAAATTGAAATCTTGGAATTTTCATGAAATGTTTCATAAATATCATATTGACTATTATATTCTAATTTTATAATATAACAAAAGTTGAAACATGTTTCAGCTTCACTGAATCAATATTTTCCAATGGAAAACGGTTCTATTGGAACATTTTCAACCAGCTCCAATATTAACAAATGTTTGTTTTAAAATAGCATAAAAATATGTGACATTTCCTTATTCCTTGGGGGAGGGGGGAAACAACATCTGTCCTTGCATACTGTAGATTTCATGCTCTAAAAATTAAACAAACAAAAACCCCAAAACAACTTATTACTGAAAGCTTGATGTAGTTGAAAGAGAGCCATATATTTTAAACTCATCTAAAATGTTATATGTAAATACCCTCTCCAAGAAAATTTAAGATATTAAGCTCAAGAAGTACTCTTTCCTAAAATATATAGACATATAGGGCCAAACTTTCATGTTACAAAACTGAGAGGAGAATTTGTCCAATGCGTATGCAGTAGCAGTTGTACAGTGATCCCAATGGCTTTATGTGACTTTGAAGAAATTCATTTCCCCTGATCCCCACAGTTGCCTTGTGAATTTCCCAAGAAGAATAGTCTACCTAAAACTGGAGTAAACAAACATTTAAAAGTGCCTTAGTGAACTGAACATTTTGTACATTAAGCTAAACTAGATGGGTAATACAATAAGATGTTTGCCCCTTTTAAATTACATGAAGATGATTTTTGTAGTTAAAAGATTGCAGATAAAATTTTCAGAAGTGCCTATGTGATTTAGGCAACTGAGACCCTGTCTACACTTACCTCCGGGATTCGGCAGCAGTCGACGGGAGTTATACAAGCTACGCAAAAAACTTGCGTAACTCCCATCGACTTCTCTGCTCCTCTTCTGTGTGCCGTCTTCACTGCACTGAGCCACTTGCGAAGGGGTCTTAGTATGTTGATTTCTGGATCCACTGAGCAGGTCTTCACTGACTGCTCAGTCAATCCAGAGAAATCAACCTGATGATGGTGACTTTGCCACCGTCAGTGTAGCCATAGCCATTTTCAAAAGTGACTTGGGCACTTCAGGACTTAAATTTCATTGGATCACGTAATCACTTAGGAACCTTTGCCCTGTGTCTTTTTAAAGAGTTTTCAGGAAATTGGAATTTTGCTACTTCAATCGGATGTCTATTGCTCAAGAGAATCCTTTTTCTGTACATTGGTCCATTTTTAAATGTTACTGTTTTCTAAAGGGAAAGCATAGGAAAAAGTGTTATTTTCTATAGATGGAAGTGTGTTGTAGATATTTTTGTGCAAGTAGATTACATTTATAATCTAGATGATACTGTGCACTCCTGTGGATTTAGGAACATGATAACAGAAACAGCGGCAAAAGGTCTGGCAGAGAAGAGATTGTGAGAATACTCTATAGCTTACACATTTTAAGATGGAAAGGTAAAATACCTGTGTAAGAATGGGGAATCCAAGGTTCCTACACCCATTGCAGGGTGTTAGTGCCTCCCATAAACCTGCAGGTCCACAACTGTTTTCCCGGGCATCTTCCTCTTCCTCCTCTCCCAGAGATAGGTTTGTTGATGAAGATCTCTGTGGACAAAGTAGTACTACTTTCAAAATTAAGTTTACTGGCACATAATGCAGAAACATTTTGCTTTATTTTATCATAGTTAACAACACTAAGATTGATTGAGAATCTTCACATTTCTAGAAGCAGATAAATATACTGCATTTTCAACTTAATACAGTGCATCTATTCAATCAATAATCATTAAAGCATATTATATTATCTAAAGAAAAAACTATATGTGCTGAGCTACAATAAGCTGTATTTTAAATAGGATTCCACATAGACATTAAGTGACTCTTACTGTTCACTTTCAGTCTACAAATAATGTTCAGATTATGTATGATGTACAGAACCAAATGCCTGGCAACATTTCAATTGAAAAATAAAGTATGTTTATTTTAATTTAAACTTTAGCTTTTACATTCTTATTTTTCACTACAGTTGCAATGAATGAAAACTAACATTGTTATTAAATTTTTACTGCTCTTAGAAATTGCACAGTAATTAGAAGATTGCAGAAACACCACAAGATAATGGGATCTTGTTTCCATAGCCAATTATTATATTAATTTTAAAATATAACTACAACCATTTTAGCTTGAATTGGCCAATGGCTTTTGCAGAGAATTAGTAGAAATTTAATCACAATTTAGGATTTCATTTTTAGTTTGATTTTACCAACGATGAAATAAAGGTAACTTATGTATGGTGAACAATACTTATTCATTTTTTATTTAAAAACAAGCTGCTGTGTTTGTTTGCCCTAAACTGCAAGGGCAAGGGATTTCAGATAAAATGATTCTATTGTTATCATTTTCTTTCCTGCTTCAAACCCCAGTTGTACAGGGACTGGGAGTCAAAATTATGCCTACTGTGCGGTCACTGGGGATATCTGTAACACATTTTATGGTTTCATTTTCAACACTGTCATGATTCTATAATGGCTGTTGGGAGAAAAGGTGGGCATTTTTCTATTTACACAGATCATCCCCCTTTTCTTGATTGTGATCCCACCTGCTGTCCCCATCCTTAGTACCGGGTTGTAGGATGGGATTTTCAAAGTTATACTGTGTTAGCCTATCTTTGATCCCACTGAAGTGAATCTCAGTTTTATTATTTATTTCAGTAGTTCATGATTAAGGATAAGATTATATCATGGAGGACACAGAAGTCACAGATTCCATGACTTTCAGAGACTTCTGTCACATTTTCCACTTCAGCGCTGGTGTGGCAGGGTCATAGCTATTCGCAGGCGGGGGCCCTGGAGTTCTGAGCCCCCACAGTGAGGACCCAGGAACTCTCAGCTGCTGTGGGCAGCAGGAGGATGCGGAGCTCTGAGCTGCAGCAGTGGGATATGAAGTTCTGAGCCACCATGGGTAGCGGGTGCTGCCCCTCTTCCTCCGCCGCAGTGGGGCACAGGCTGTCATCCCCCCTCATGCTTCAGTTATCCCCCTCATTATTTTTAGTAAAATTCATGGACTGGTCGCAGACGTCTGTGAATTTTTATTTATTGCCCACGACCGGTCTGTGACTTTTACTAAAAATAACTATGACAAAATCTTAATCCAAGTCATGATATAAGTCAATGCCACATGCTTCTGAAAAATCCCACCCTTAGAACAAAGTTACAGTAAATAAAAACTAACATCTTGTAACTTACAATTCCATCTTAATTCCACATCCCATGTGATTATTTTGCTCATGTCTAATTCAGGGGTATAGAATACCTGGCCCACGGACCAGTTCCAGCCTGTATGATATGTTTATGTGGCCCAGCTAACATTCAGATTCTTAACTTTCATTAAAAAAAAAAAAAAAAAAAAGTTTGGAGCTCTCATGATTGCAAAATGTGAGTGGGACTTGAGTGTAAACCAATGTAATGTCTGTCTTCCTGAGTCTGCAAGCAGCTTGAGACAGTGACTGACAAATGTGGCCTCCCACACCCCACATGATATCAACTCTAAAGGTGATTGATGATACAAATGTCAACATTAACAAGTTCATTGCAGATCATTTTAGCAGATAGAAAAGGGAAATGAGTAGGACTTGCTGCAAGGAAAAAAATGCAGAGGGAACACAGACACCAAAGAGCAAGAGAAAGAGTGGAGGGAAAAAAAGAAACAGGACAGAAATAGCAGAGTTCTGAAGATGAACTTATTTTCCCCGCTGACTGATGCTGAATATGACAAGAAGGTTTTGCACCCATATATGTCATACATTAAGTAAAAATTTAGTTAAGTGCATTCAACCTTTGCTCTTTATGCTAACCTCCCAAAAACATATATGGGCATTTCTCTGTAGCCTGAAGAGAGTAAGTAGACCTAAATTCAGACCCCAGCCCTTTGACCCAAGATTAAATTCAGATTTTGTTGCTCTCCACCAATTTAACTCCCTTGGTTTATATTTGCTGCATCACCCATTACAAGACTGGAGAATCACATTCTAGGTTGTTTTTTTCAGGTTTTTTTGTTGGTTGTTTTTTCTTGAGGGAAAGAGGAGGGGGCTTTTAAGAGTGCATGTTTGTTTACTTTGCATTTTAAGATTCATTTTCTAAACATGTTATTTTATTAGGTTATTTTGACAGTCAAGTAGTGCTACAAAATGTGTTGCCATAGCAACAGCATTCTTGCATGGATTATTAAGAGGATTGGGTGAACTCTACAGGGCTTGGGTCATGAAGGAGTTCTATTGTTCTATAGTTGTGTGGGATTAGAGCAGCCCCCAGGCCCTTGCTGTCTTGAATTATGTGATGCTACCTTCTGTCATTTTTATTCTATATGTTTACATTTGAAATACATAAACTTTAACCATGTTGACAAAGAAAAAAAGCACTCCCTTAACCAAAAATGCTACTCTGTCCCCTGTTCCCCAACAAAGGTGACAATCTACTTCTAATCACAAAAATTATTTAGATATAAAATAAACAATGCCTATCCCATGCTTTGGCACACTTGCCTAATTTTGTTTTCATAACTGTGTCAGACTGCCTATGCCACTCCAAAAATATAGAAATATTTCCTAAAAGATATAATAAAAAGCTTTCTTCACTGCTGGCATAATAAAATAACTCCAATTCTAGTCTTCCAGTTCCAGCCTGTCCACCCACCTCAGGTCAGTCAAACTTAATTTCACAACCACTCAGCTTTAATTTAAGTGTTTTAATCATAACATCTCATCTGAAACTTCTGATACCTGAGTCCTGCTTTCTCCAACTTTATTTCTTGATTCAGATAAGGTGACTAATACTGGACACTGTACTCCAAATATGGTGTAACAAGTAATCTTATTTGGAGTTTGCCAACTGCACTCTGCCACTTGGCTCCCAGAACTAGAATTTGACTAAAATACCTGCAGGCTTGCTTGAAGATGTGAGTTCAGGAAACTTGAACCTATATGGGGAACTCTGTGCAACACTCTCCCCCTCCTTATCTCCAGTTACTCCCTCCTTTCCCAGGGGTCCCCTCTAAATAAGAAGAGGGAAATACATTGAACAAACTCACTAATGACTTGATTTCTGAGTCTTAGGATAGAAAATGAAGGCATAACCAGCTCAACTGATGATCCCAGAGCTATACTGCTTATTCCATATACAAAGGAAGAGTGAAGAACAAGATTGACGAGGTGGAGTAGAGAAAATGGGAGAGTGAATTTTCAGCAAAGCTGGTCCACTTATATTGTTAAGAGGACTATACGTCCTTCACTGATCTGTAAGATGAGCTGAGACTGTCACCACCTATGTGTCCAATTATCTGCACTACTAAAATAACTGGTTTACTACATACAAAAAGGATAAGTAGTTCTAAGTGTACGCCCAGCCCACAGACCAAAATTAAAGATGCCCCCTATAGTAAGAGGCAGAGAACTGCAACAGCACCTGACAACTACAAAAATGCAACAAACTAATCTGTAACTTCATAGGCAAGTGAAAGTAAGTCACAGAACATGCTCTGTAGTCTAAATTAAAAAATGTTAAGACTGTATAAAATGAGAGGCTCCTTTAACATAACTGCAAGGAATATGTATAATAAAATGGATGAACTGGAATTATGCTAGAGATAATATGATTATTTAGCTATTACAGAAATATAGTGGGACAAATAGATAAAATGCTAATGAACAACAGATGAATATAAACTATTCACAAATGATAGAGGAAGGAGAGGGGTGATTGCTTTATGTAAAACATGCAAATATAAAATTGAGATAAGTCAGGCTCATGTAACTTGAATTAAATGCTATGGATAAAAACCAAAGGAAATGGAAATACTTTATAGGCAGAATATTTCTAGACTGTCCCATCAAAGAGTAAATAAGGACAAATAGATTCTGAGACATTAGACAGATGGCTAGAATAAATGAATTAGTGCTCTTGGATGACTCCAACTATACACATAATGGTTGGGAGGAAATCTTTAGTGAAGCAGAAGTCCTCCATAAATGTTTCTCATTTCATAAAAAATGGCTTTGAATTACAAGAAATTAAAATACAAACAAGAATTAGACTCTCTTATACATAGCACGCACCACCAGAAAAGAATTGGTAACATGTAAAGGTAAGTAGAAGTCATTAGGTCAAGGATCCTGAATTAATTGAGTTTAATATATTAACAATAGGTTACATACAGTTTCACCCTAATAGAAATGCTAAAATTCCAGAAGACCAATTGTCCTAACCTAAAAGGGTTATCAATATCAGAAAAGCATATATACTAACAAAAAAAAAAAAAAAACCTTAAAGAGATATTATACAAGATGCCCATAACGGAATAGCCAGAAAGAAAACCATAAGAGACTAATGGGGTAAAAAGGTTTAATAAAAGACTCAAAGATGCCATCTGTATTGATTACTAATATATGAAATAAGTATTAGATATTCATAACAGTAAAAGATTTAGAGTGAAGTCCTGGCCCTACCAAAATCAATGGCAAAACTATTGATTCTAATGAGGCCAGGATTTGACTCCTGATAATCTCAGATGTTGAGCACCCTGAATTACCCCTCCAGAAGGTAGCTGTGGAATCTCCATCTACAGTGAAGCTCACCTGCACCCTCTTCAACATGCTTTTGGCTAATTTTGCTCAGCATATGTTTTAGGATCTAAGCATAGTTTTCTGTCTTGAGGAGAGTTATTTTTTATATTGGCTAGTGTGTGCATGTGACACACTGGTTATCATATAAATTGGACATCCCCAGCACTCAAGAGCACAAACCAGCACCCAAAGAGGGGAGGACAGAAGGAGAAAACCTTCTTTATTTATCCAGACTTCCACATCCCTGGACTCAACAAAACAGTCTCTTTACTACTCTCAACTATAGTTCACAATCAGTCCAAATAAAAATAAAAACACTCCTCTCAATTCATAGCCCAAGTCTCCATCCTCTCATGGCAGCCTCCACAGTCTCTCCCTCTCACCTTGTATAACAACAGTGCAAAGTTTGGACCTTCCCTCACATTAGTCAAAGCCACTGCATATATACTTCACTACCTAGACAGATCTTGTTCAGACAAGACCTAGACAGACCCCTGGTTCCAAGGCACTCCATTAAATCCTTCTTATCCTAGTCCAGCATTCACTCTATCACTTTCAGTTAAAATTTTCCCCTCAAAATATTCAGCTTGAAATTCTGATCTTTGACCACTCTGGGCTAAAAAATAATCTGCGACTGTGCACCCAGTGGAAATATGGCAATGCATGCCACACATCTGAGATCTACAATCAAACAGTGAACTGTTTCTCTGCTTATATTATTTGCATTTTTGCATAACTACCTTCAGTCTGTAGAAGTGTGGCCAATAAGTTGACTTTAAATCAGTATCCATTAGAATTATTCAGTGTCACCAAAATGTTAAAGATGTTAACTGCTAGAGCTTTTTAGCATTTTCATCACATAATTCTAAAGCCTACTTATTAACTTATATTTGCTACAGATGCCATGTTAGGAACAATTATTGAATACTCACTTGTAATAACAGTTTCAGAGATGGAGGTTTGGACTGCAAGAGTCATTCAGCTGTAGGACATTTGTCCTCTAAATCTGGTCTCCCCTTCTCTCCAGTTTCCAGTTATTTTACATTCTTTTATTTAACCCTTGGAAACTACAGTAACATTGATACAAAGGTCCCTGCCTCTTGAAGACTGCATTATCCCTGTTCTGTGGCAGTTTTGAAGCAGAAAATACATTATAGGCCAAAACTATGTGTTTTCAACTGATAGTGAAGTCAAGGGGAGTTTTATGAATCTGACAAAATAATTTGGCAGTTACAAAACTGTGCATAATATTTCATATGAATATTACCTGCATGTATAATGTAGAGACTTTACCATGAAAGGGGCCTACCTCTCAAATCTGGCTCTGTTGTACTTTCTGCAAGACATGAGGCAATGGTGGCTTTATGCCACAGTCTCTAATTCTGGGCCAAGTCAGGGACTGATTTGCTCCCCAGCCTAAATTAGAGCAATCCTGAGGATCCTACGTACGCATACAGACATATCTGGGGGGTATGTGGGAGAAATTGTATAATGGAGGATTTTATTTTCATAATAGGCTACTCAGAAAAAACTTTAAAACTATGTGAGAATTTGTTATATAAAATACATTAGTTAATTTACTTCAAGATGTACCAATGAGAACACAGATACATAGAGACACTGATATACAGAGCCTTCACCTCCACTCAACATACAGCATGGTTTCAGTGGCCCAGCAACTGTCAAGTCTAACTGAGCTCAGAATTAAGTCAGGGTTTTTTTTTCAGTTGTATATGCCGCACTATAATATATCTATACAGAACAGTGAAATATGGATTGATGGCTACAGACAAGTAGTGTTAAGATGACAAAGTATCAATCATAAGATGGGTAGGAGTATGCAGGTAGCTGGTAGATATGGAAGGGGGTATGCAATAAAAATGTTTGGGAACCTCTGCTCTAAATTATACCTAGCTGCCCAGGGCCAAAAGAGGTCATTCTAGCAGTAAGGGCATAAGGACAACTCTGCCATAACCTCTACCAAAGGAATAACCCCCCTCTTCCCTGTCTGGAGGACTAAACCCAGGCTGAATGTATCCAATAATACACTGCAGGAACTGTAAAACAACTAGAAAATAAAGTAATGAATCTCAAGATCTCTAATTCTGAACTACGTGACATAGTTACTGCTACTATGAAAGAAAATGGGATACATCTTTGGAATCAAATGGACAGGATAACAGATAATGAATCTGAAATATAAGTTCAGTTGGAACTCTGAAGAGAGTGGAAATAAGAAATACAAAGACCTTTTTAATATTCTGATCTTACATATTATTGAGAGAGGCCCTAATAATGAGAATAATTGTTTCCTAATATTAGTTCTAAATGGACCCATTTATTATTGCTTTTAAATGATAACACTATTATATGTAGCTCAGATATTTTAATTTTGTTAGAGAAGAAAAAATGACAATGTATTCAGCAACATCTTCCACAAGGATCCTCATTAGAAGAGGTACTGGTTGTGCCTATAATTACGGTTGCACAATGCTTTCCATTATAAGACCAAATGTTCAGTTGATTACAACTTTGCCAAAATGTAAACATTCAAGATGAAATTTATTGTGCTGGGTAGCTGCCACAAGCTTTTTATTTATTTATTAATTATTATTATTAATATTTATTATTATTAACGTTTCAGCAAAAATGGTTCAGCTGTTTTTGGGAACAAGATTAAGAAAAAAATCAATTGTTTTGCACATGTTAAAAAAGTTACAATATTTTAGTTGAGACGCTCTAGTGCTTCAATACTTTAGAAAAAACACTTGAAATTTGGCAAGAGGATCCTTGCTGTTTGGGATGTCCCTTTTTCTATCCCATGAAAAACTGCCCAAGTCTGACCAAGCAGCAAACCTTTGAAAAAAGTCTTAGTAGAGATTTGTTATAGATTCCAGATGTATCGAGCATGCTCCATCACAGGGCTGCAAGGATTGAGTATGATGTATTTAAAAGTGTGATAAAAATGTAGGCTGTCACTTTAAACGTCACGGGGTTTTCCTGCTCCTGCTTGCAAGCTTGAGGGCTTTGTAAGGAAGTGTAATCAGTTTGTAATCTGTGTAATCAGTTTACAGCCAGCCATTTTAGAGTAAAGTGGGGTGAGTGCTGCCTCTTTGTTTTAGGGAGCAGCCTGCTTTGGTTCGCCTGCTTTGGTGTTCTTATGTTTTATTGTTCTGAATTCTAAGAAATAAAGTAGTGCTACACTGCAGTCCACCAGCAAGAGTATTTTTTGTTTGAAATCTAACTTTTCTGTGTGTGTGCTGTGAACACAACACTGAGCAGGACTTTCCTGAAATTGTTATTCCCATCTTCTGTGAGCTGCTGTGTCACCAGGCACAGGAACTGAGAGCAGGGAGACTGTTTCTCCTGTGTTCTCAGTGCTCCCCCTACTGGCGCCCCAGTAGCAAGAAAATGAAAACAGCTTGACTCAAATGCAGGGGGGACAAAAGCTGGACTGGGGGAAATGGAAGACTGTGAGGGAGGGAAGAGGAAGGAGTAGACTGAAACAAGAGCCTTGTGGGGAGACTAGGACTGGCTTAGCAAGGAGACAGGAACTGGGGGAATGGGAAGACTGATGTCAGATGAGGTGCCAGGGGAGACTTGGCCTGGCAGGGCCATGACACTGGGGAAAAAGGGAGAAGGATGGCAACTGGGACTATATGGGGTGCCTAGGATTGGAAGGAGGAGCTAGGGAGTGTGTGGGAGGGACAGGATTGGAAAAGGCCGGAGGAGACAGGGATAGACATGTCTGAAATCACTAGAAACAGTCCTTTCAGAATCTGGATTAGAATCCAGCATTCCTAAATCTCAACATTCCTCTGCTGTCAAAAAATAACACTAAAACCCACTGGTCAAGTGTGTGTGTGTCTCACCCTCCCCCCCCCTTTAGTGACTGGCATTCAGAATGACAAGCGACTACTACTATCACTTATTCTATTAGCTCAAGTGGCAGAGGTCAGTGCTGTGAATTTAGAGTTCCAGCCATGCTGATGCCCCACATAAGTGTCAATTTTTTTAGTTTGCTTTTTTTAAAAACAAAAAACCTAGAAAATTATATCCCCCAAAAGAAAAAGCTACATGAAAAAACATTAAAATTGCAAAATCAAGCACTCAAAAGTTAGGAAATGTCAGAATTAAGGTTGCCCATACAACCTTAATTCCCCCCACTTGTGCATGTATATTATGATATAGTCTTTACATGATCACATGCTATTTTTTCCATCGGACCCCTGCCTTATTCGGTGCATAGAATGAACGGTGCTCTTGGAATAAGTCTGTAAGACCCCCGTCTCATTTGTTGCAGAAGTTGGAAGGGGTGTGTACTACTTGTCATACTGTAACAGGAGGGTCTAAGCCTGCTCATAACTAAAGGCCTGACCCCTCGGAGGAACCACAAAGTCCAGGCTACTAGTGAGTTCCTGGGACAACGAATGAAAAGAGAGGAGTGGGAGTGAGGCCAAAGGTTACAAACAAGGTAGCCATAGGGAAACACCAAACAGAAAACCCCAGAAAGTACCCATTGTTCCTCGAAGGCATTTAAGGAGTCAGTAGACCCTACCCAGAAAAGCTCTGCCCAGAGACATGACCAAGTTAAGGATCTGAAATAGGTCCCACGGTCACAGAGCACCCTCCATATCCAGCTTCCTCTTTCCAGTGTGATGAATGGCCATTTTACCAGCATCAGCAGGAGGCTAGTACTGGCTGGTGTCACCAGACTCGGAGACCTCCTGGACTATGATCAGAGGGACTGGGTTGACCCTGTGGCACTCAGCCAGCATATGGAACTGTCCAGTCTGCACATCCGCTATTGTATGCTCCAAGAAATGAGGATAGCCTGGTCTCCTGCTTCTCTTGCTTTCCTTGAGCAGGCCCTGAAGGAGGATTCTCCCTGCCCACCCTTCAACCCCTGGAACTCATCATAGGGCCCCTGACCTGTGAGGCTCCCCAGCCTCCCCTGACATGCCACCTGAGCCAGCAGCATGATATCCAGCTGGTTCACCTCCAAACCACAACCAGAGAACATCTGTACATGCTCATACTTCACACCATCTATTTCCTTGTCCTTGTATTCCACCCCGACACCAGTGGCAGGGCCTGTTACTGCCTAAGGACAGTGAGGAACGGCAATGATCCACTCTGTACTCCATGCTGGTTCCATGGCCCACCAAGGATATTAGTTGCCCTCCATAGAGCCATAAAAACGGGCATGTAGGTAGTGCAATTCACAAACTCCCTGACACCTGTCCCTTTTGCACCAAGAGGGAGATTTGGCACACATCTGGCACATGCATCAGACTGCAGCCCCCCTTCCAGTGCCTCCAAAACCTTTTATTGAAGTTCTAGCTGCATTTTTCCCAGTACCTCCTGATCTCTACACACCCTGGCCAGAAAAAAAGCTCCAGGATCCTCTTCTGGAGGCTGAACAGGGTTCCTGGTGGCAGACTCAGGGTGCTGAACTGGTGTCAGAGCATGGACAGGACCAATTGGTTGAGCCCCAGCACTCTCTCCTGAAGGGAAAGGCACTAGAGTTAGACCCCATCCACCTCCACAACTAATCAGACACCTTGGCCTCCAGATCAATCCAGTTCTCCAGTGGGGAGCGATTTATATCAGAAAGGTACACACTCAGGCCAGCAGACCCACACCCCACCAGATGGCCTAGAGCGTGAGTGGGAAGCAGCCTGCCTGCCACCCATCCCCAACCATCAGGCCAGAGCTCTTGACCCAGGTAGAGGAGGCTGCTGAATAGATGGCTTGACAAGCCTCCACCACACCAGGTCTCCTGGGCTGCGAGGAATACATCAGAATATACCAACAGGACCACGCTCAAGTCTGAATCCTGTAGCAACAACCCCATCGGCATCTTGCAGAGGAGACAGAGGAAGGGCTCAACAGCAGTGGCACAGAGCTAGCGGGACCACAGGAAGCCCTAACATACTCCTTGAACAAAGGTGACAGGTTACCATGACTGGAACATGTGCAGTCTGACATAGTGATGGGAGCAGGATTCAGAAGCCAGGCCGGGTCAGATACCAGGATGTCATAATCCAAGAAAGGCCAGAGGGCAATCTGAGAGTCAGGTGTCAGAGAGCAGGCAGGGTCAAGATATCATGATATCAGAGTTCAAGACAAGCCAAAGGACAAACCGGGAGGCAGGAGGCAGGCAGGGTCAGGTTACCAGGAGATAGGCAGTAGAAGTAGGTATCATAGGGGAAGTAGTCCAAAGCAGGGAGAATCCACTTACATGGACAACTTCCTGTTCCTGTACTGGGTTTATATAGAAATTGTGAACCAATAAGGACCCCCAGTATTCTGCCAACTAGAGTCCAGCTTCTATTCCAGCAACTTTCAGCAGATCCCTGGGTGGCAGGTTTGAGCTTACTAACTTTCAAGAGCCCTATGACCCGAGTTCAAGAGCTACAGTCCCTAATGCAGGTTTGGTCTGCAGACTACTGCAGGCACTCTGCAGAAACATAGAGCACTTAGATAAACCCCACAAAGTTGGGCCTTAAGCTGAACACCTGCAGAGTGCCCATGAGATATCTGTGATCAACCCTGTCAACTGCTTTCTCCTGCTTCAGATAGAGCTGGACTATCCCTGCACACTAGATTGAGTAGGTCCTAGACCAAATAGAGATTATTGAAGATGGTCTGGCCCAAGACAGCGTAGGGCTGGCTGGGGTTGATCACACTTGACAGCATGGACTTCAGTTGCAGCAAGATAGCTTTTACTACAACCTTGTAATCCATACTGAGGAACAAAACTGGGCACCAATTCTTGAGGTCATGGAGATCCCCCTTTTTAGGCAGCAGGGCAAGCATGGCCCACTCCCTAATAACCCGGCCCAGGCAATGCTGAAATCCAGGCCAAAGACAAACCAGAATACGGGGTAGAACTCCATGTCAGCCTGTAGATGCCCAGAAATTTGTTGGTGGCTATCAAATGGAGGGCTTCCAAGAACTCAGCCAGTGTGAGAGATTGCTCTAAATGGTCTCAGTCACCCATGCTGACTATAAGGTGTTCATACCACAGGATCCCACAGATGTCAACATTGGTCAGATCTGGGGATAAAAGGGTGGCATAGAAGACCCTGGTCCTTCCCCACATCTCCACTGGATCCATGAAAAGGGTGCTGTCCTCCACTAGAGGCAGGTGATATGCTTTTTGGCACTTCTCTTTTTCTCCAGGTCATAGAATAAGTAGGAACTGCAATCCATCTCCCAAGGGAGCTGGGTGAGGGTTCAAATGAAGGCATACCAGGCTGAGTGGCTGTTGAGGGCCTGGTAATTAGGATCCTAACAAGAGCAGTTGGGACCAAGGGTCAGAGCAAGTTCAAAGCTGAGGCTGGGAGTAGTGGAGTAGTTTGTAGTCAGGTTCCAGGCCAGCGTCAGTCTGAGTCAGGTATCAGGGTCTGGGGGTGAAGTCCAAATTAAGCCGAGATCAAAGCCAGGCGTTCAAGCACAGGAAAGGTCATGGCAACTACAGGAAATCCACACTGTTGTCTGGACACTTCCTGGAACACGCCAAGGGTTTATATAGGACAGGGAGACAATCAGGAGCAATGAGGCTGCTGCCTGTCAGAACCCCCAAGGGCAGGATTTCCCATGGTCTGTGTCTACAATGGGTTGTGAGTAATGGAGCACAAACTAGTTTCAGCTGCTGCTGGGTAGAAGCTTTGCAGGCCCAAGTTCTAGATCCTCTGGGCCTTACAGCTGGAGCTCATCATACTTTTCCTAAAACTCTCTGCAGAAGGATGGATCCCCAAGGCAAGTGGCCAGGTGCCTTACCAACTGCAACCCTCCAGCTCTAGCTGCTCTATCATTGCACTCCTCCACTGGCAGGCCCCTCTGGTGTAGTTGTGGCAGAAAAGCCAAGCACAGACCTTACCTACATCCCACTACCTCTGCACTGAGAGAAAGGCATACTTCTCTCTCAGCCAGAACTCCAAGAAAGATGCCACAAGCCCACATCCTCCAACAGGCTGTTATTGAAAGGCCAGTAGGCTGGCTTGTCCCAGCCTCTCAGGCATCAATGAGGCAGTCACAGCCACCAGGTGGTGGCCTGAGAATGGGGCTGGCCTGATGCTGGAGGAGCAGGCCTGCAAGATATGAAATTGAGACAGGTAAATTAGGTCTAACTGGGAGTGGCACAACTGAGTGTCCTCCACCCAGACATAAGTGAATGTGGTGGAGTTGGCCATGGAGTGGTCACGTCATACATTCACCAGGGAGTGATGGTCGACAATATTGCTGAGGATGTCCGTGGTGGCCTGCCACATTGTGCATCCAGGGTGGTGTTAAAATACCCACCCAGGACCAGGCACTCCCGAGGATCCACAGTGCTGAGGAAGGCAGATGCCTGATGATAAAAGCACACCTGCTCCTGGCCTGGTATGGGGGAATATCAGGAGTGTTAACCGGGTTGAGAATCAGCCCTTCCACACAGATCCAGAGATGCCATAGGCATCCTGGCATGACCTTGGAAACCTCCAACACCTTAGGCCAGAGGTCTGGGGACAACAGGGTGGACACTCCACCCAAGAGTACAATGAGATCGCTAAAGTACAACTCATCTCTCACTTCCACCGCCAGATTGGTTTGTGTCTCCTGCAGGAAGATCACAGATTACCCCCATACACACACTTGAAGAAGTAGATTACTTGGAACCTGGAGACTCACCCTACAGTCCCTGATGTTCAGCAATGCAAAGGCAGCAATGGAGAGGAAGGATGGTATGGAGGTAAAGACCACCTGTTCTCCCAGGTGTTAAGGAAGGCAGGCAAGCTAACAGACAGGGGATCTGGGCAGGATAGGGGAGGCAAGTAACAAACAATAAAGGGGGAAGCCTTAGGTAGGGCAGGGAAAGAATGTAACAAACTGAGGGGGGGTCAGCAGCAAATGCAAAGGAGAGAAGGGGGCCATGTTAAACAGGGTTGGGGGGAGCCTTGAACTATAAGGGAAAGGGGCTCCACATGAGACGGGGGGGATGGCAAACCATGAGGGAGAAGGGCTGGTGGGCAGGCAGGGGGAGGAGGAGCTCACCAGCCTAATGCAAACTGAGGGGAATGGAGGGAGAGGGAAAGACAAGGGGGAAGCATGTGTACCCACCTGTGCTTGCAAACGAGTTTGCCTGGAGAAATGGATTCTATCCCTGCCTCTGCCAGAGAGTTCCTATAAGATGCTGGACAGGTCACTTAAACCAAACTTTTCACAGGTGGCCATTAATTACATGTTCTACGTTTTGTGGATGCCAAACTTAAGACCTTGGGGTCTGATTTGCAGAAGTGCTGAATACTCACAACTAAATTTGAACTCACTGGGAGCTGTGCTTTGAACATATGCATGCAATATAATGCTAAATACTCTGAAACATCAGGTCCTAGGCACCTGAAATTAAGCACTCAAAATTGGTGGACACTTTTTACATTAATCACGCTATGCCTTAGTTCCCCATCTTTAAAATGATTATATTAATAATCCCTCACCTCATAGGGATGTTGTGAAAATAAATTCATTATTATAAAAACACTCAGATATTGTAATACTAAGTGCCATAAAAAAAACCCATGAGGAAATTATTAGTTCTGTATTCAGAGCAGAATTTGAATAGTGTGCTGTAAATAAGGCCAGGCACTGACCAATGAGGAAAAACCAAAATATAGAATAGCTTTTAATTGAGCACCATCCACCTGTGCTCAGAAAGAGGCCTAGGCCCTATGACTAATTAGTAAGAGATAATGTAATTAAAGATTGTATTATAATGCATACATACAAGAAGAAGAATAAAGATTGCACAGGTATCTTTAATTCTGGTATTTTCTAACTTTGAGTGCTTGACTTTGCAACCTTAACCTCATGTAATGTTTCAATGTAATTTGTGTAATATATAGTGAAAGTAAAAACATTTCTGAATCTGTTTACTGTAGATATGAAAGGATATGTTCAAGGTGACAAAACCATCATCTATTAAAAAGCTTAATGGACAAACTGTTAATGAATCACTGCAGGGAAATGTCAAGTGTAAAAATGAGAGTTTCCTTTTCTTAAATTGTAAATCAATTACCAAATTTACAAGCGAGAACAACTTTTCATCTGTTAAAAAAATAAATACATTAAAATAAATTAAAATAAATTAAAAATAAAAGGGACAAATTGGCAGATCTAACACTACTGAAGTCAGAGATGCATGTATTTACACCAAGGCTGAATTTGGACCATGGTCCTTACTCTAAAGGTAACAGGGTATCAGTTTAGAAAAATTAGCTTAGCTATAAAACATTATTTCTTTTCTTATATGAATTCTTCTACAATGAAACTGATTTTTAGTGTCCTGATTTATTCCTATGTATTAAATGCTAAAGACGTGAATATATCCCAAAAGAAATCTTTCCTCCTTAATTTTTCACTTCCTCTATTACTCATTAGTTTGGCTGTAAACATTTTGTTTAACACTCGAAAAATATTTTAAGATACAGTAAGTATGAAAGAACATCCAGAAAGAAATTAGCAGTGTACCGAAGTTGAAGGACTGCTGATAAACTGTTTAGGGTATTTGTCCAGAATAACTGGACAATAACCTGCACAGAATCTCTTTGGCTGTATGATAGAAAAGAATTTTAAAAGGAGGCTTCTGAAGTCTTGATGTGGGTGAACTAATACATTACTCAAGATTTTCAGCTGCTAAAATAATTTAAGAAAGATTTTAACAAACAATGTGAAGATTTATCTCTGGATGGCATATTGAAATGCTTTTAGTAAAGTAATTATCTTTTGATTATATTAAGCAGATATTGGATAAGGATGACACAGTGAGCACAGTCATTGGAAATTTTTTTGCAAGTATCTTGGGAAGGAGATACTTCATTTGTGCTCAGAGCTGAAAAAGCAGGATTAAGTATTAAGGGCTTGATCCTGTAATGTTCTGAGCACTAGCCTCGATTCAGCAAAATACTTAAGCAAATGCTTAATTTTCAGCATGTGAGTAGTCCCATTCTAATCAATGGGGCTATTCACATGCTTAATGTTAGCATATATTTAAAAGCTTTGCAGGATCAATGACACAGTGGTCAGTACCTTGCAGGATCAAGCCCTAGAGATGAAATTCAGCTAGCAAGCACAAGCACAGTGTAAGCACCCACCCACACAGCAGAACATGAGTGTTTATAGGGGGCTCTGCATCCTACTCATACAGCGGATCTGAGCTTCAGATTAGCTGTCTATAAACCAACGCGAAGGGAGAGTGTGGAGGTACCGTGGGCTGGGTGAACAGCATAGGTAGGGCATATTGTGTTTTAAGTCCCAGATTCAGCAAGGCACTTGAGCATGTCCCAAAGCTGAAGTACATGACTGGTTCCAATGAAGTTAATGGGACTTTTCATGTGCTTGAAGTTAAGCATGAGTTTAATTATCTCACTTCATCAAGACCTGAGTGTACACACTCAATGAATCATGCCAAAATTTGATTCATTGTGTGGAACCAGTGTAATCTTTACCATAAAAAAAAAAAAAAAGACTGGCAATGAAGGGTATCAGGGTCTAAAGAAAAATGAAATCAAGGATTAATGTTTAAAAATATCAGTCAAATGTGAGGAAAAATGGAAGCTTGTTTAGTTTTAGTACATACAAGAAAAAAATAATTCAGGATCAACGCAATTATAATATTTTTTGTAATGCAGTTACCCAGCAAAAAAAATCAAAACATTTCATGTTAAACACCTAATAATTTAGCTATATATCCCCCATCTCTACACTATCTGAGTGTTATCCTTATACAAACATTTGTAAAACTTAACAAAGTTTAAAAGCAAATTAGCCAGAAAATGTATATTTTTCCTTTGCTTTAAGTTGTGAAAGAAAGAGTGGATAGGTGGGTGGCAGAATGATGGAGCTTATAGAAAATGCATTATTGTTCTTGAAATATGGCAGCAGGGAACAGAAATTAAAGAAGCAGGGGAAAATTATGTGATAAGCGAGTGGGCAGCAGTCACCATTTTATTATCCTCCTACCAGCTCACACATTTTTTGGATTAAAATACATATTCTCAACAGAAGTGTGTTACTGAAAGTGCAGTTCTTTTTGATTAAGATGTTCTTTTTCTTATAAAGGTCTCAGAGAATACATGTGTGAATGGGCAAAGCCTTTCAAAAGAGAAAATATGTACTGTCACAAATTAGTCATCTGAAGATGAAGGCTGGATAAGAATGGATAGTCAAAAAGACTTAGAAGAATACTTACACCGTATTAATTCTGATTCCATTAATGAGAAGCTGGTTGAGGTTTGCTATGTTGTATCGTACATGATAAACATGTAAACATATAAAACTGGGTGCACAGGAACAACTGAGAATCCGTTGAATTAGAGCTCTCACTATTTGCCCAGCACAGTAAAGGAACTGAAAGTGTAACTAGCAAAGGATGATGCCCAGGGCCAAATTCTTGACCCAGCCTTTTGTCTCATACCCTAGCTGGGGCCTCGGGCTTCTCCACACTATTAAAGAGAAGAAGGAATCCTTTGCCCACTGCACAGGCTGTAGAGCAGTATCAATTGGTCTACAGGTGAAACTGCAGCAACTACTGCCAGGGTCCCCACCCTATAATGGGGTACGTAAATCCTCCCTTCCATCCCTGCCTTTTTCACAGTGGAACATGTGAGTTTGTGGAGTAACTGTCATGCTGAGTAAGGCTGCAGAAACCAGAAGTCATATTCCTTTCTGGAAGGTGGAGCTCTGGACTGCAGGCACAAAACATACTGGCAGACTAAAGCTCAAAGAACCCTCTCATAACTGTATTATATAATGCATTATTGCCAATCTCAAGAGATCAAAAAACATGATTTGGATGCCAAAAAAATCATGATTTAAAAAAATAAAGATCGAACAATGTTTTTTAGTCTTTTGACTTTTTAATTCCACTCCACATCTCTGTCAATGCATGCGTGATAATTTCAGGTTGAAAAGTCAACCTTTAAAGCATACAAAAATGTACACCTCTCCCTGGCTACTCAGAGGAAGACTCCACTTACCCTCTCCTCACCCCATAGATAGAACTGCCATCCATTTCCTAAATCATTATTATTTTAAAATCTGCTTTACAAGTGTTATAAAATGGAGCTGGAGAATGAACATCCAAGAAACATAAAATACTCTTTCTGTACCAAGTTTTCCAATTATTTCTAATAAAGACTTACGTGAGCTGCAAAGACCTTTACATGTGAGAAGATCTTTACGCCATCAAATTACCTTGCTAGCTGCTGGAAAACCTAACACAGTGGTTCTCAACTATTTACCACCGTGGGCTGCATATGCAGCTCTCCATGTGTTATGTGGGCTGCATCCACACAATATATATGTATGGCCTACCTGTATGGACCTGAAGAGGTCACATGGGATGCAGCTGTGTGCTGGTTGGGTCACAAGTGACCCGTGGGCCATAGGTTGAGAAACACTGCTCTAACCCAAGTAGAGCTTCAGTATCTCAGTGCAGTAATGATATTTATAATCCTTAAACGTGTGTGTGTCTATATAAATAATCCATTCAGTCACATTTAAAACATTTTAAATTATTCTACTTTCTTCCTATAATTTTGATTACTGGGTAATTTATATTTATGTAGTTATTACAAAAAATAATTTTTAAAATCCCATTATAATTAATTGTCCAAATTATAGCTAAAATAATTTTTATTTTAATTATTCTTCCCTCCCTCTGCCCAAGGCTTCTCCTCTGCCTGGATCTCAGCAATACCACTTCCCTGACTTCATTGCCTCCTGTTGCTCTGGTCCCAGGGGATTCGGATTAGTGGTGGTATCAGTCCTGGGTAAAGAAGATCTGGGCAGCAGGTGGCAGCAATCTGAGCCTGAGCCCAGCAGCAACTTTCTTCAATCTCCCTTTCCCCTACCTCCTGTTGCACAACTTGCTCTCTGCTAAGACCAATACATAGAGGCAGGCAGGGAAGGTCTCATGTCCTCAGCCCTGAAGCTCTCTGCCTGCATACCTAGCCCCAAAAATAATGGGAACATAAGGCTTTCTTGCATCATCACAAGAGCCTCTTCTGAAGGCTCCAAAAATGCTATTTCTCTCAATGAATTTATGAGAGTTTAAATAAAAAGAATTTAAGTGCTAAATACAAGCTCTCTGGATCTTTAAAAAAAAAGAACAGCAGAGAGGGCAGGGTTTGCCCTTTAGACTATACAAGTTTTCACAGTAATCTTGATTGTCATGGATTCTTGGGAAGTTGGAGAGTTAATACTCAATATCTTTCTTCTGCCACTTGATCACACAGTACATTCAAATATACTGTAAGATTCAGATGAATAAGTAATACAGTATCATCTTCTGACAGTGGCCGGTGCCAGATGCTTAAGCGCGAATGAACAGAACAGGGCAATTTACCAAGTGAGCTATCCCTTGTCATCCAGTCACAGCTTCTGGCAGTCAGAGATTTAGGGATGAGTATGAGTCGCCAATGTGATATGGCCGTGAAAAAGACTAATGCAATCCTAGGATGCATAAGGCGATATATTTTCAGTAGAAATAGGGAAGGGTTATTACTATTATACAAGGCACTGGTGAGACCTCATCTGGAATACTCTGTGCATTTCTGGTTTCCCTTGTTTAAGAAAGATGAATTCAAATTGGAATAGGTACAGAGAAGATGGATCACTTCATGATTACCTGTTCTATTCATTCTCTCTGAAGCACCTGGCACAGGTCACTGTCGGAAGACAGGATACTGGGGTAGACGGACTATTGGTCTGACCCATTATGGACGTTCTTACATTCTTATGTTGATTAGAGGAATGAAAACCTACTTTACAAGAAGAGACTCAAGTAGCTTGGCTTGTTTAGCCTAACACAACGAAGACTGAGGGGAGATATGATTACTCTCTACAAATATATCAGAGGGATAAATACCAGGGAGAAAGAGGAGTTATTTAAGTTAAGCACCAAAGTTGGCACAAGAACAAATGGACATAAACTGGCCATCAACAAGTTTAGGCTTGAAATTAGACAAATGTTTCTAGCCATCAGAGGAGTGAAGTTCTGGAACAGCCTTCCAAGGGGAGCTGTAGGGGAAAAAACCTAATTGGTTTTAAGACTGAGCGTGATAAGTTTGTGGAGGGGATGGTATGATGAGATTGCCTACAAAGGCATGTAGCCGATCTGTGACTGCTAGAAGCAAATATCCTAAACAGTCAGAGATAGGACACTAGATGGGGAGGGCTCTGAGTTACCACAGTGACTTCTTTCCCAAGTGTCTGGCTGGTAGGTCTTGCCCACATGCTAAGAGTCTACCTGATTGCCATATTTGGGGTCAGGAATGAATTTTCCCCCAGGTCAGAATGGCAGAGACCCTAGGGGTTTTTTGTCTTCCTCTGAAGCACAGGTCATGAGTCACTTGCTGGTTTAAACTAGTGTAAATGGTAGTTTCTCTGTAATTTGAAGTTTTTAAATCATGATTTGAGGACTTCAGTAACTCAGCCACAGGTTATGGGTGTATTACAGGAGTAGGTGGGTGAGGTTCTGTGGCCTGCGACATACAGAGGTCAGACTAAATGATCCGGAGGTTTTAGCTGACAGGAATTTCTGTAGAAGGAGGGCCTGGAATCTATTTTCCCTCTGCTTTCTGGTTCATGGTGTAAATGTCCCATAGAGCATTGAGAAGGAGCATGTCCCCTCTCCTAAGCATTTCAGGTTTTTGGATGTCAGATGCCAGAAAAACTGCAGCACATGATGCACATGGCTTAAATCCATGTTTCTTGTTCTTTGGATCTGCCACTCTAACTAAAGTAACACTAAACTAACTCTAATACTAACTAGGATAACTAGCTAACTATTTGCAGAAAACACAAGGCACTTACCTAAGTTGCTAAGGATCTTGAATCCTGAAGAAGGCTCACATCTGTCTGTGGTAGCAGTTGGAAGGAACTGAGGCGTAACCATTGCTTTGCTCGCTTTTACAGCCCAGCCCTCAGAACATGCTCAAATACTAAGGGGGGAATCCACACAGGGTACATGAATGCTCAGAGAGGCACTGCTAGTAGAAGGCTGCACTGTTCAATAGCACTAGTCAGCACATAACCCAAGAGTGGGAATATGTAGCGGACACTCCAAAAACTATAATAATTAAACCTGACGTCTGAAGGTGGATAAATTAGCATGGAGTAAGGGGCAAAGTCTGCAAAGGATACCAAAAGTTGTTAAATTAATGTGAACAGAATCAGAATAAATGGAAACTTCTCAGACAATGAAGTTTGCCAATGATGCAAAATTTTGGTTAGTAGCAGTTATGAAGGAGTGGACTGGGCAACATAAGACATTTCAGTTAGACAAAAACACTGCATATTGGCAAAAAAAAATCTCAGGCCAAACTATGATCTTTGTTACAGCTGTGAAAATCCAGATTACCTCCACTGAAATTGATGTAATTATTTTGGATTTACAAGGTGTAACTAACAGCAGAGATTAGTCTTCAACTGCATATATGTTTATTATTGTAAAACTCTGAAAGTATAGGATCCCCTTTGAAAAGAGATGCAAGAGCCACAGTAATTAACTTAATAAAAATATCTGCCCTGTAGGATGCAGCAATAAAAACAAATAGGACTGAGTATATAAAATATTATTAATCATTTCTAAAGCACCCTAAATGTACATGATGCTTTACAGTCATAAAGACAAACATGTTCTCTGCTCTGAAGCACTTATATTATAATGACTTTACATGGAACTCTTCTCTATGGGGGAATATCACGTGCATTAGAAACTGAGACTCCCCGATGAACTGTAATTACGTAGTATCTTCTAAAAAATCTCACTTTAAGAGTAGTACAGTCTTATGTTTTGAGAGTGGATATACTTTTTCATATGAGGAAAGCATTTTAAATGTGACATTTCCATTGTTTGTGAGGGAACAACATCATTTTTATTTTGAGTGGAAATGAAAATCAGTATATGCCTGTAGAAGGAGACCTGTGATTGGTAAACCAGAACAGGACTGAAGAATTAAAGATCAACCTAATATACTATTCTTGAGCAGTCCTTTTGGCCTTGGGGGAATCTGACAGTGTATATAGAATTTGTCCCAAGTAACAAAAGGGATTATGTTTAGCAATATCACTGCAAACCCTGACCTTCTCTATAATAATTTTTTGGGGAAAGAAATTCACTCTGAATACTACCAAAACATCGCAGAACTGTATTGTTTAATCAATTTCACATTTCTCATAATAATGCCATGTACTAATGGAAATTTGAATTTATACTATTTTTCAACAAACTTCCTAACTGTGAGACCAATTAGAGTGTCAAGGTCTTCCAGAAGAGAAGAAGGAAGCCCCATTGCTTGAGAAATGTAAAACTCAGATGATCAAAGCACCAGAAAATATATTATAGGGCACAATCTTACACTGGCAAGAGAAGATACCAGGTGACCTCAGATCTTTTTCTAAAATAGAAAAGATGAGAGAAGGAGATGAGAAAGGAAGGTTATCTTGAGCTGTAGTTTTCTGAAGGTACTATATTACCTCAGCAGATCAGCAAATCTTGTGTTAGCTTACACATAAGGCCACAGAACCATTCAAAGCAGTTGAGGTACAGGTTTGTCATGGGTCCAAATATATTAAAAACAGAGGATATAAAGAGAATCTTGTTTACGAAATGTCCCTCAGTTCTTGTCCTTCAAAAGAATTTCATTAGGATCTTGAAGAAATACAGAAAGAGGAAGGATGAGTGTGGAACTTCTGAAACAATACATGTGGAGAACTCTATTTACTATAAGTTAACCTTTTGTCTTCCTTGTTACGAATAGCAGTGTCAATCACCCAGAAAGAAGGCTGAGGAACATTAAGAGAAAAAGAGACTGAAGTACTATTCTCCTGAATTGGGTATCTGATTAGACTCCAACATAAAGAGAATTGTGTTCAATCAAGCTCCAATCAGCCACTCTGCAAATTTACAGCACAGATTCAGTCCTAAAGTAAATACTCCTACTATAGTGAGGCCTTCTGGTAACTGGATCCCTACCTGGTAATACATTTGAATGCATAACTATTTGGAAAATTTCACATGCTTAGACATCTAGGATAACACAAACATCCCTGAATAACACAAACAAAGAAGGAGTTTTGTGAAAATGTTTGTCCAACCAAGGCAGTAAATAAATGTCCTTTTAACAGCTAGTTTATGGAATCTGATCTTCACAGGTAAATCACAAGATTTGAAGGAGGAGACAGGAAGAGTTTAGCTTAAGTGGAAGTCAGATTGTGGCAAAGTTGCTGCCCTAACACCCCCCCTCTTGACTGACTATGGCACTGCAGCAACTTTTACCTCAGTTTCCTCCTTGGGTTGCCACCTCCGAGACACCATAAAACTGGCTATTGCTCCTCTCCACACCAGCCTGACTCCCCTCTGCCCTTTCACACAAAGGCAGTGGTTCAGGACAAGAAGCTGAGGGTGGTTTCAAGGTCTCTTTGGTTCTCACCTTCCCTGCCCCATTCTGGCCTGTCTGGCTGTGGAGGCAGGTAGCTCCAGACCTTTGACTAACCCACAAGCAGCCAGAGGGGAATGGGAATCCACAGCAACAAACCCACCCACCTCCTTTCTCCTAATGAAATGGAAGCTAGAGAACCCAGCCGATTCCAGAGCATGCCGGGATGGAAGGGAAGGCAACTGAGTCCCCCAAGGGTGGCCCAGCTGTTAAAGGGACAGGATCACAGGAAGTCTCTGCAACGCATTTCCTTCCCATTCAGCCTTGGGAGCATCAGGAGCAGGGAGAAGGGAAAAAAATACAAAACAGAACCAGCATATCTTCACCAGCAACCGGCGAGGCAGTACAAAAAACAGCCAGGCAGATTAAAATTCAGCCAGGTGTCAACCTTATGTTGACACAGGCATGCCTTCTCCTCTCTCTGACTAGATCAATCCTCAATCCAGACCTGGCACACTCTTCCCCTTACTCAGGGTTTCTGGCAGGCTCCAGCTCATCAGGGCCCCCATCTCAGTCAGGCTTTCTGTTTGCCCCTGGAGAAGCCTGTCTGATGTTTTTCCTTTTTTCCTCACAGCCTTCTTTTCAGAAAGAGAGAGAGAATGAGATAGCATGAGAGTTGGGCTTTATTTCAAAATTAGTCCTGGCCATTCCTCCAGATGCACCCAGGCTGAAGCCCATATTAATCGTCTTGCAACCTGTGGGGGGTAAGCAACCCACCACAAAGATAATACCAAAAGATTTTAGGATGAAGACAAACACAAATGTATACATACAGGACCCAGAAATAAACACAGTTCTCTCAGTTCTTTGCTTTTCCCATGAGACTATCCTTTCCTTCCAGAGTTACAACCAAACTTTTAGAACTGCACACTATGCAGAACTGTTTGCAGTTGAACAGTTAAAAGAGGTGAGCTGCATTTGTGCAAGCAGTTACAGAGATTGCAATCAGAATTTCATATTCCTTTCTAATGCATATACAGTTCCATAAGTCTAGCTCTTTTCAGTATTCCTAAACTACACATTGACTCTAATCATTTTCAATGCCCTTAACTGGCTCCTTTCTATTTCACCTCTTTGCTTTTTGAGATGAGGGAACTAAAAGTGAAAGTGTCCAAAGTGAAAGTACGTGATCTATGTATATAATAACATTATTATAAATTCTCTGTCTTAATACAACTCAGTATCAGATTCCTTTTTTGGATTGCTGTACATTAAACAGGTATAATAACTCAGATACCTTGAGAATTTACAGATTTTTTCATTGTGTACTAGTAGTTTAAATTACTGCTTCCGATCTTCATTACCTAGCATTTAACCACATTCAATTTAATCTGTTATTGTGTTGTACAATCCCCCACTTTCATTAAATCCTTCTGTGGTTCTAATAATTTTGCATTTTTTACTATCCATTCCTGAATATTACTCTATAACCAGGAAATTTGGGCAGCTCACTATTCAATTTATATTCCAGGTAATTAAATAGAATCTTTTAATTACTATATAATTCATTGTTTGTAGCACAAAAAAATCTCCTTAGAGCAATAACTTTGCAAAGCTTGTATTCATTTCACATATCTAAAGGTAGTGACTTGTACATGCAGTTACATGTGCAAATATAAGAACCTAGCATTTTGTATTTGCAGTAGAGTTTCAGTGAAATTAAATTTGTGGGCAAAATATACATGCAAATATAAGATTAGACAGGAAGGAGGCAGCGAAAAGAATGTGTGTGTGCAAATGCAGTTTTCAGCAGCACACGTATCAGATTTGAAATATTTGAAAATCAGCTTTATTTCCAAAATGTATATTTTACTGATCTCTCCACAGACCCTGATAGCACTGGCAATGACTGAATTATATCAATGATAGAAGATTGACCTCTAATCAGAAGAGATGATTGGCTATGAATTATATACTGTTTATTCATAAAACTTTACTTTTAGTCAAGTGAGGAGCATTGGTGCTTTTCAAATTCAACCATACTTCTTGGTTCATTTCTAATTATTAGATGTAGAATAGCCTCTAATCTGATTGGTTATTCAGGATCCTGGTCCTGATTCTCATATATACTGAAGCTCATCGAGCTAGCTTGGGTATAAATAGTAGCATAGCCCCGATAGCACTCATGGAGCAGTGGAAACATGGCTAAGCCATGCCCAGTACAAACCCACCTGAAAACAGTTGGTATATACTCGGTACATTTCAGCCACGCCTTTGCTGCCTCTACCAGTGCTTCTGCAGCTACACTGCTATTTATACTTGCACTAATGCAATGATAGGGAGTCACATTCCTAGCTCATAGCGTAGGCATAGGCATATACATACCTGAACTAACGTTAATTTAGTTAGCTTTGATAAAGAGAGGTTACTCACCTTGTGCAGTAACTGGAGTTCTTTGAAATGTGTGTCCCTGTGAGGCATCTTATGCCTTTGATCGGAGATCTCTCATAGCAGTTCACATTCAGTCCATGCATAAGCCCTACAGATCCTCATGCCCCATACCAAGGCTAAATGGGGCTGTGCAGGTGAACTGCCCTCAGTTCCTTCTCTATTGCAAAGTCTCAGAGAGGAAATTCCAAAGCAGAGGGGAGGAAGGCAGGTAGTGGAGCACCCATGGGAACATACATTTCAAAGAACTTCAGTTACTGCACAAAGTGAGTAACTTCTCCTTCTTCTTTGAGTAGTGTCCTTATGGTTGCTCCATTTCAGGTGACTCCCTAGCAATAACCCCTAAGGAGGTAAGAGTTTCAGAATAGTCTATCACAGAAGAAAGAACTGCACTGCTTTCTACCACATCTGATCTTGCAGCATGATCCAAAGCATAGTGGATGGAAAACATACACACTAAGGACCATGTTGCAGCCTTGTAGATTTCAGCAACTGAAACATCCTTGAGTCGGGCTACAGATGTAGATTGTGATCTAGTAGAATGCACAATCACTCTTAGGGAAGGTGGAACCTCAGCGGAACCCTAACAAGCAGTAATACATCCAGAGATCCATTTAGAAAATCTCTGAGTAGAGATAGAGGCTCTTCTAGACCTATCTGCAATAGAAACAAAGACGTTAGGGTCCTCCTGAATAGCCTAGTTCTGTCCAAGTAAAAGGCTAATGCCCTCTTAACATCAAGTGCATAGAGGGCAGATTCCTGTGTACACTGATGTGGCTTAAGAAAGAAAACTGGAAGGTGAATACTTTAGTTAATGTGAAACTCAGAGAAACCTTAGATAAAATTTTTGGATGGGATCATGGTGATATCTTCTCCTGGAGGACACAGTAAATGGAGGTCCCACCATCTCCTCAACCCTTCGAGCAGAAGTGTTGGCCACCAAAAAGGCCGTCTTAATAGACAGATATAGCAGCATGCACATAGCTAGAGGTTCAAAGGGATGGTTAAGAACAAGGTTGAAATCACAAAGTGGCATAAGGGTTCTAATCTGTGGGAAAAGATTCACAAGGCCTTTCAGGAATCTCATTGTGGTTGGATGAGTGAATATTTGAGAAATCTTTTATTGGCACATGGAAAGCTGTTATTGCTGCTAAATGAACTTTTCTGGAACATGTAGAAAGACTGGACTTTACAATTCAAAACAGGTAATCTAAGATTGTGCAAAGAGACAACTGGATAGATGGTGCCAGTTACACCACAGAGGTATCTTCTCGATTTGTGAAGGTAAGTGTGTCTTGCAGATTCCTTTCCTTCTTTTAAAAGTACATTGTGTACTCCCAGTGAACAGGCTACCTCTAGTTCTGGTAACCATTGAGGAACCATGCTTGTAGTTGCAAAATGTTCAGATTGGGTTGAAGTGTCTGACCTGCATCCTGGGACAACAGTCTAGAATTGGTTGGGAGCACTGACACCTGTTTGTTCGGACTGTATTTGTTGGATACATAAACTGTCTGAGGCATTCCTGGAGACATCAAAGATGAAAATGGCATAGAGTGTCACAAAAACACAAACTGTAATGTCTTCGAGCAATTGCAGACATATTTCTGGAACTTGAGGACTAAGCTGCATTCTTTGGATAAGGTCCTTTAGAGCAAGGAACTTGTTGGAAAGGAGATAAGCTCTGCCCATTATAAAATCCAGGAAACTGCATAGGTGTTGAGATTGATTTCTCAAGATTTATCTGAAGGCCTAGACTTCAAAATAATTAAGTTATTGTTTGAATGCCAATGACACTTCCTATAAGATTGACCTTTGAGGAGCAAGTTTTTGAGATAAGGAAAAATTGGTATTCTTAGATGATGGAGGTAGACAGCTAGAACTGCCATGATTTTTGAGAACACCGTTGTGGCAGAAGACAGGCCAAAGGGTAGTACTTGTCACTGGTAATGATTGTGATTGAATGTGAAACAAAGAAATCTTCCATAAGAGGGATGAATCACTATGGGAAGTAGGCATCTTTGAGGCCAAGGGTCTCAAACCAGTCCCCAGACTCCAGGTAGGGAATTATAGCTGCTAGGGACACCATACTGAATTTCAGATGTCTGACAGGCTTGTTCAATTGTCTGGAATCTAGTATTGGCCACCAACCTCTGGGTTTTTTGGGTATCAGAAAATATCTTAAGTAGAACCCTTTTCCCTTGTATTAAAGTGGAACTGGTTCTCTGGCCCCTAGACTTAGGAGCAATGAGATCTCCTGTGTCAACAAATGATCATGAGAAGGGTCCTTGAATAAGAACTGGGGGTGGGAGGGCAGGATGGAGGTAAACTCAATAGTATAACCCGATTTAATGGCCTCCAATACTAGTTTGTCTGATATTATAGTCTTCCATCCTCTATAGAATAGAAAGAGGTGGCACCCAAATTGAGGAAGGAGGGCTGTGTTGTTCAGCCGAGAAACTCTGGTTACTGGGTAGTTTGGACTCTTGATCAAACCATCAGAATTAGGTTTTGGATGCTGTTGATAGTTGGGATGATGCAGTCGAGATAGTTGCAAGCTTCTTTTACAAAATATCAACGTCTTAGTCAGTGGCTTTGGAAGCCTGCAGAAGGCAGAAAATTGAGCAACACAGGATCTTTTAATCAATTGTGACTTGCTAAATTTTCCCTGATTTGTCAGTGTGTATATCCCTAAGACTAACTTTAGGATGCGAAGCGAGTCATCTGTAGAGGCTGCAAAGAGCTTGTAGCCCTCCAAAGGTAAATCTTCTATGGTTGATTGTACTTCCTGCGGAAAACCAGACAGTTGAAGCCAGGAAGCTCATCTCATTACTATTGTGGTGGAAACAGACCTGTAAAGCCTACAGAGATGTCTTTGTTAAGAGCTGACCTTCCTTTATTATGGTGCTAAATTGTTCTTGGTGATCCGGTGGCAAATTATCAATAAAAGCATTAAACTTCCTGTAGTTCACCTAGTCGTATTTTGACATCAGCACCTGGTGATTAGCTATCTTGAATTGTAATGTTGCCAAAGAATTGCTTTTATGACCAAAAAGGTCCAGACATTTCTGGTCCTTATTATATAGGGTGGCTTTTTGGATATGTTACCTACCACTTTCATTGATTGCATCCACAACCAGAGAATTTGGTGCTGGGTGAGATAACAAAAATTCAGAATCCCTAGCCAGGAGATGGTATTTTTTATCAGCCTGCTTGCATGTAGGAGCAGCTGTTCCTGGAATTTGCCAGACAATTTTGGCTGGTTGAAAAAGGGCTTCATCAATTGGCAGTGCCACCTGTGCAGAAGCAGAAGTGTGCAACATGTCCAGTAACTTGTGTTGGGAAGAGAAGATTACTTATCCTGTGCAGTAACTGAATTTCTTTAAGATGGGTCTCCCTGTGGATGCTCCACTTTAGGTGATTGTTTGCCCCTGCACTTGTAATCAGAGATTTGTAGTAGCAGTTGGTTGGGTTGCACATGTGCTGTCTCTGTCTCGTGTCACCTCAGCTGGTTACATCGCACCGTGTAACCAACGCCCCCTTTGGTTCCTTCTCCACCACAGAGTAGCCACCATGAAAATTCCAAACTAGAGGGGAGGAGGAAGGATAGTGGATCACCCACAGGGATAACCATTTTGAAGAACCTCAGTTACTAAACAGAATGAGTAATCTTCTCTTCTTTCTTGAGGAGTGTCCCTGTGGGTGTTCCACTTTAGATGACTGTAAAGCAGTGCCCTTCAGTGGAAGGAAGGGGTTTGGGGGTTGCAGTCATGTCAGATGATAAAACCATAAGTCCGAATAGAGCATCTGATGATGAAAGCTGCTCTATGGCATAATATTGTGTGAATGTATGGGCTGACGCCCAAGTTGTTGCTTTGCAGATGTCCATAATGGGGACATTGTTAAGGAAGGCTATTGAAGCAGATAGAGCTCTGGTGGAGTGGGAGATGTAGCTGCTGTTGGTGATTGCAAAAATCAATGCATCTAGAGATCCATTTAAACAGCCTCTGTTTAGATATGGCATCTCCTTTTGATTGTTCTGTGATGGAAAAGAATAATTTTGGTGATTTCTTGAAAGTCTTTGTTCTCTCGATGTAAAAGACTAGTGCCCTTTGGATGTCCAGGGTGTGGAGTGCTGCTTCTTGTTTATTCCCAAGGGGTTCTGGGAAGAACGATGGGAGGTGAATGGGCTGGTTAAGATGGAATGAGGCATCACTGTTACCTAAGAACTTGCAATGTGGTCTTAAGGTAACTTTATTTTTTTTAAATGTTGTGTAGGGGGGTGTACCATGAGGGCCCCCTGTTTCCCCATCCATCTGGCGGATGTGATGGAAACAAAGAAGGCCATCTTCATAGAAAGACAGAGTAGTGAACACGTCACTAGTGGTTCAAATGTGGGTCCAGTAAGGCCTCATAACACCAGATTGAGTTCCCATGATGGGAGTTCATATGTCAGGGTAGATGTTACGAAGGCCCTTGAGAAAACATTTGGCAATTGGGTGAGTGAAAATCGAGAATTCATCCACCTTGTCATGAAACACTGTGACAGCTGCGACGCGTACTCTGACCAAGCTCATGGAGAGGCCCAATTTCTTAAGTTCCACTATATAGTCAAGTACCAGAGGTAGAGGAGAGAAGACTGCCATGATTTGTCTCATCTGGCAGCATGTATTGAATCATCTTCATTTATGCAGGTAGGAATGTCAAGTAGTTTGTCTACGATTATTTAACAGAATGTCCCTTACTTTCTCTAAACAGGTCATTTCAGTTTCTCGGAGCCATGGGGTAGCCACACCATGAAGTGAAGTCTTGCTAGGATTGAGTGTTGAATATGGCCTGCATCCTGGGAGAGGAGATGAGGTAGAAGAGGAAGATTGTGCAGTAGGCACAGGCCATCTTTAGGAGGTAAGGAAACCACATTTGCCTGAGCCATGTGGGGGCTATCAAGATTGGTCTTGAGTTGTCTGTCCTGATTTTGTGCATGATCCGTGATAGAAGAGGGGTCAGAGGGAAGGTGTACAGTAGGGGTATATTCCATTTGATGAGAAAAGTATCGCCCAGGAACCCAACCCCACTCTGGAGCAGAAATGTGGGCACTTGGCGTTTTGGGTTGCTGCAAAAAGGTCTATAATTGAGGACCCTCACTATTTGAATATATTCCATAGAACTCTGGGGTTCATTTCCCACCCATGGTCCTGGAAAATTTTTCTGCTCAGTGCATCTGCAAAGGTGTTTTGACATCCTGGTAGATAGGAAGCTGACATGTTGATGTTGTGACTGATGCACCAATTCCGTAGTAGTATGGCTTCCGTGCATAGGGCGTGTGACCATGACCCCCCTTGCCAGTTTATATAAAACATGCAAGTGATGTTGTCTGTAAGGATCTTTATAGTTTTGTACTTGACCATAAGTAGGAAATGGGAGCATGCTTTGCAAACTGCCCGTAGCTCCAGTAGGTTTATATGTAGGATGGATTCTGATGGAGACCAGATGCCTTAGACCATGTGATTGTGCAACTGTGCTCCCCAAATTAATAGGGAAGCATCCATTGTGATTGTCATCATTAGAGGGTTCTGTATAAAGAGGACTCCTGCACATTTTTGGTTGTGTCCACCAATGTAGCGAGATCTTTACTTTGTTTGGCATTGTGAGATGTTTGTTGAGCATGTTGTGTCTGTGAGGAATGTACACTGTCCGGAGACAGGCTTGCAGGGATCTCATGTGCATTCTAGCATATTTGACGACAAACGTCATTGCAGACATGTGATCCAACAGTTGGAGGCAGGTCCTGGATGATAGGTCTGGGGGCTGCCAAATGTCTTGGAGATTAGATTGAATAAAGTCATGAATCCTTGAGGCAATGAGGCTGTGTCTTCTGGAGAGTTGAGATAGGCCCTGATGAACTCCAGATTCTGCACAGGTGTGAACGTTGATTTCCATGTGTTTATCTGAAGGCCAAGATGTGTGAAAAGAGCTACTTTGTTTTGAGTAGCTTTTAGTGTCCTTTGTTGAGTCGATCCTTTGAGTAAACAATCATCCAAACAGGGGAATGACCCCTTCTCTGCAGAGGTAAGCCACTACCACCACAAGAACTTTCGAAAATATCCATGGGGCAGTGGACAGTCTGAAGGCCAGTACTTTGTAGAACAAACCTGAGGAACCTCCTGTGTAAAGGATGTATTCTTATGTAAAAATAGGCATCCTGGAGGTTGAGGGCCGAGAACCAGTCCCCTCTTTCCAGTGCCGGAATTAAGGTTGCTAACATCCTGAAGCATTGGGTCTTCACAAATGTATTGAGTTTCCGTAAGTTGAGAATGGACCTCCATCCTCCAATTTTTTTCTGGGTTAAAAAATAATGTGAATAGAATCCCCTCTTTCTGTGTTGTGTTGGTACTGGTTCTACTGCGCCTAGGCATATGAGATGATTTATCTCCTGTCACAGTAGATGTTCATGAGAGGGGTCCCTGAAGAGGGACGGGTAGGGAGGGGATGTAGGGAAGATGGAGGTAAATTGGATGGAATAGCCAGTCTCGATGTTCTCTATAACCCATCTATCTGACATGACAGTCTGCCAAGCTAGATGGAATGGGGTCAGATGGTCTCTGAATGGATGGAAGGTAGTGGGTGTTTTCAGTACTTGAAATTGTATATATCTTGGGCCCTCAACTAAAACCTCAAAATTATTATCTTGAAGGAAGTTGCTGGGATGTCAAAGGCTGGGACAGGGATTGTCATTCTGCAGGTCACTGCTTCTGTCTTTGTGGGTCATATTGTCTCTGAGGTTGTGTATAAGGCACAGACCAGAATCTTTGTGCTGAGTAGTACATATCCTATTTTTTCTTATTCATAAGCTTATATATGTGCAACGATTTCAGTGTCACTCTGGAGTCCTTCAATGCTTGAAGGGACTCATCAGTTTGGATGAGAATAGCTTGGAGCCTTCAAATAGGAGATCCTCGACCATTGATTGTACTTCTTTGGGAAAACGATAGAGGTGGAGCCAAGATGTGTGTTGCATGACTACAATCATGGCAATGGAATGTGCCGCCTGAGTCCAGTAATGCTTGCAAAGCTGTTTGAGCGAGAAGATGGCCCTCTCAGATGGTCACCCTGAATTGTTTCTTTTTTTCTTCCAGCAAAAACTCAATAAAATCTGATCGTTTTGAGTAATTTGTATAAATGTACTTGGCCATTAACCTCTTATACCTGGGAATCCTAAATTGTAGGGTGCAGATTAGTAGGCCTTACAACCAAAAATGTCTAGTTTCTTCCAGTCTTTGTCATATGGGATGGTTCTGGAATGGTGTTGTCTGCCATGTTCATTCACTGCTTCCACCACCAGGAAGTTTGGGCTGAGGTGTGAAAAAAGAAATTCCATTCCCTTAAAGGGCACAAAATACTTTTTATCCTCCCTTTTGCAGGTTGGTGGGACTGTTGCAGGGGTCTGCCAGATGGTTTTGGCTGGGTCCATGAAGATATCATTGATTGGAAGGGCGATTCTGGAGGAAGTTGATATGTATAGCATGTCCAAACCTTATGCTGACACTCAGGCACTTCCTCCAGTGGAATGTCCAAGGAATCTGCCACTCTCTTAAAGAGCTCCTGAAATTGTTTAAAATCATCCTCTGTGGTGGGAGGTGGGGGTATGATGGTTTCATCCTGGGAAGAGGTTGGCTGCTGGTGCAGCTTCCTGATCTGAAGCCTCCTCCAGTTCCTTGACCGCCTCTTCTGGGGGCTTGGAGGGTCCTGGTACAGAGGGTGAAAGGGAGTGTCTCAACTTCACTCTGGGTGGGCTGGGAGGCTTGTGCTGTTGTGTTTGGAATGCTGCCCATGGGTCCCAGTAAGGAACCCTCTGATGGGAAAGGTATGGGTGGTGGCATCCATGCATGTCTGTATAAGCTCTGAGTTTGAGATCCTGGGTGAAAATCCCATTTTTGTGATGGACCTGGCCTGGCAGATGTATGAGGAGGCGAAGAGTGCTGGGAGGAGTAGATTTCCCCTTCATCCTCATCATCCTCATCACTTGAAAAGGGAGGAGCAGATCTGGGCAGTATGGTAAGATGGCTTGGTACCAAGGGTACTGGAGTGAAGTTGGTACCAAGAAGAGGAGATCCTTGTGTTAAGGAATTGCCGCAGTGCTGAAAGCATAGATACCGATGAAGATGTCATCAGCGGTACTGACGTCTGGAGTGCAGTTGTCAGTGCTGATAATTGCATGCTGTGTGCTATGGAGGAAGAAGATGGTACTATAGCCTGCAGTGGTGTTGAGCTACTCAGTGCCGAGTGCTTCATCGGCTTTGAGGCAGAGGGTTTCGCTTTCCCTTTGCTGCCCTTATCTGAGCTAGCTCATTTAGGATATTTGCTTGTGCGGTACTCACAGTACTGGATGGTCCCGCTACTTCAGAGGTGGAAGATCTCGGTGCAGTCGGTATTGATGGGTATGCTAAGTTGGAGAACACTGTTTCTTGGAGGATTCCCAAGGAGGGGAAGTTGGAGCCCACTTTTTAGTCACCTTCTTGGTGAAGTGCTCTTTTGCCTGAGCCTGTGAAGGGAAGTCTCTGTCAGAGGCTGTCATACGAGACCATTGTCCGAGATTTGCCAGATGCCTGGCATAGAGACTTTTTGGCTCAGGCTTTCAGGTTATGGCAGTGTGAGCACTTCTGCAGGATGTGAGTCTTGCCAAGGCAGTGGACACTCTGTGAATGCCCATCTGAGACCGAGATAGAGAGTCTGCATGTAAGGCAGCATTTAAACCCAGAGAGCTGGGCACGCCCCACAGAGAAGGGTTTTCTCCCGTAAGGAAGGACAACTATGCTATTCTAAAGGGTCACTAACAATTGAAACTTAATTTTCTAATATAAGAGAAAAAAAGGTTTTTATTTTATTTATTTTATTTTTTTAAAAGGAGAAAGAAAATAAACAGTGAAGGAGAGGTAACTATAAACTAACCAACAACTATTAACTAAATAATTAGACTAACTAGGTTAAAGTACAGGCTAAGTGCTCTGACTCAAGTGAAAGGTGGAACTGAGGGGGGTTGGTTGCATGGCGCTATGTAATCGCCTGAGGCGGCGCGAGACGGGGACAGCGCATATATGACCCAACCATGCACTGCTTCCACAAATCTCCGTTGACAAGTACAGGGGCACGCAATCACCTAAAGTGGAGCAACCACAGAGACACTCCTCAAAGAAGAATTCTGGACTTCTTTCAGTGGAATTTGCAGGATGTCAGTAACCCTCTTCATCAAGTCCTGGAATTGCCTAAAGTCAGTGGCTGATGATGGTGGTAGTGGCATAACCACCTCCTCAAGTAAGGACAAAGATACATTTGTAAAGGGGATAATCTCCTTTTCTGCCCTTGCCTTTTTCTCCTCAAAGGTCTCCTCTGCTAACTCAGAGTGGAGGGGAAGGAGGGATGGTACTGGGGAACAAGTTCCTCTGGGTTCCTTATGGGACTGAACTGGGGCCCCTCAAAATTGTTGGCGATATGTTGCCCTTGGATTCCTAGTAATGCCAATGAGAAGGACCATAAGTCATGGTGAGTGGGGAAGTATTCAATGTTGTTCATCCCAAGTGTTAATAGGCAGGAGTCTAGCATTCTGCCTTTCTTGAATATGCATTGGGGAAAAGTGTCTCTTGGAGTAAACTGGGGATCCTTGAATGGAAAGTTCCAAGTCTGACTCCGAATGCTTCTCCACATATTGTATAGAAGGTTACAACATCTATTCCTGGATCATATAAGCTGGGGAAGAGGTAGGTCTCATGAAAACATGAACGGTCAGTGACCCACAGACATTGGTACCAGCAGGTGTCCAGAAGTCACAAGGAGAGGAGACTCAAGTTCATTCAGTACCATAAGGTCTTTCAGGTACCAGAACTCCTGCGGCACTAAGAGAACTTGGTATGGGCACCAATGATGTTCCCAATGCTACTGTCCAAGGTGCTTGTATCAGTACTGAGGGGATTATGAATTCCATTGAAAGCACTCTCTTGGTGTGATGGGGGCCACTCACCTCCTGAGTGTGCCTCCTATCTGGTGTGCATCTGCCTGCTCTCACTCTGCTTTTGTGGTGCTCTCTGCTGGCAGTCTCTCTTTCTCAGATGGGTTTTCAGTGACTCAGACCTCTGGCCGAGTCACACACAGTCCATGCATGAAACAAAATAGACCCCTTCTGGGGTAATCAGTCCAACAGGGCCTATGCCAGTATCCTGGTTGGTCTTCTGCAGTCCCCCCTAGGCTAATTCTCAGGTAGTCCCTTTGGACTACTTTAGAATTGAGCAGTGCCCCCAGGGACTCCTTCCTGGAGACTCTGTTCTATAGCAAGCCTTGACTGATCCCAGGTCTCCAGTGGAACTTCTCTTTCAGTTCAGTTCATCCCCATTCCGGGGTAATAAGGTTCAACACATATTGAGTCCTTCGGGTCTTCAGCCCCTTCCCTAGGCCTATGTAAACTGCCTTCTCAGGGCACTCAGCTGGTGGGGGGGACCCAGGCCTGTCCACTACACCTCATCCAAACCCAGCAATCCTACAAATAGCAGCCACCTGCTGCATCCCTTTAACTAACTTGTTGCTGCTACTGTTCCCTGGGCTACTTCCCCATGGCCCCAGCACATTCAGCTTCACCCTTATCTCGGGCTGGTCCTACTTGAGTCCCAGCAGCCAGCCAGACCACCTGGAGTCTGAAGCGTCCACAGAAAGAGATATCGAGGCAGAATGAGTTTCTTTCATAGCCCAGTCTTTTATCAAGAAAGTTATAAAATGGAAAAGGGAAGAGTGATGTAGTTCAGATACAGTTTCAAAGTTGTATGAGAAAAGAGCTATAGAACTTACGCAAACCATGGTTGTCAGGCAGTAAAGAGTCTGCAAAAGCAACCTCCCTATCCCAAGATGCTTTTTGCGTTTCTGTTGGGGCCCTACCATTAGGAATGCTGTCAATCTGCAAGTAGATAGGATCAGGTGGGGAAGTGGGAGTGAGAAATGAACGGTTTTATGTTTTATACCAGTTAGGTTTTTGACTCTGCACACTTTTAAACATTACACTTTAACTATTTATTTTGTTACTGTATAATTTCTTGTCTTGAATAATCAACATATTAAAAAATATAATTAAAGTAAGATATCACATTTGTGAAAGAAAGGGATTGAAGTACCGCATGCAATATGAAAATCTTCTGCATACATGCGTGGGAGTTGTGGCAGTTTCTTTGATGAAACGTTTCTGTTCTACAACTTAGCAGTTTCCTCAGGCTACCCATATCAAACAAAGAGCAAACATATAGTTCCAGGGTACTCATGTGACTTATTTTTGGTCTGAACAAAATTGCACTGTTTCTCCTTTCCTTAGTATTTTTTCTCTGCTCTTGCTCTCACATAAACATAGTTAAACAAATCCATTATTATAAATACTACACATTTCTGTTTTCATTCTAGAGCTTAAAAAGGTGTGCAGAAATATCAAGCCTCCGCAGAAACTTGTATTGGGGTAAGCTATATATTAGAGTTTGAAGAAAGTGGCATCTAAGCTAAAGCAATTTACATAGAGAAGGAATGAAGATGGTGGTTTGTATGTGTGTGTTTTTACATCCCGGTATTAGGTCTCCTGCTACATCCCTTTCTTCTGGCTCCCTGGAATGTAAGTAGACATCCTTAGCTTCCCTTGGACTCATTTAGATTCCTTTAACATCCACTTACTGACATGTAAGGTACCTTACACAAGACCCATAAATTAGTCCCTGAGTTTTTATCCAGCTTCTTAGATACGTATGTTATCCATTTTTACTATGTCAAAATAATTAAAGTTTTTTTATTATTAAGTAATTTGTCTGGCAAATTCTGTTAAAAAGCTATCACCTTAACACAGTAATAAAAAAAATTATAAGTTGAAAAATTGTTATATAAGATGGCTGCTTTTGTTCTTTAAAATACTGAGCCAGACTGCCATCTATTGGAAAATAAAGATTTTTAAAATTATTCTGTATCTAAGGAAATACACTAGAAACTAGGAAATCTCATTGTCAAAGGCTGTCATTGACAGTAATCTATTCAGTCATGCTTAAGATAGCCTTGATTTTCTCCTGAAAATAATGCTTGTACATGCAAAACCTGTTTACTTAGGCTGAGAACAGGGTGAAGGATTTGCCCCTATGTCTTTTTCTTCTCAAATTTTCATTACACATTTTCAAATAAGCATCAGTCCAGGGTTCCTTTCACTCCTTGCTGCTTAGTCAATTTCAATTATTCTTTGAACAATTTCTTCAGATACAAACATTGTGGTTTCTGGCAACTCATGGACTGAAGTGTCTTCACAGGGCAGTAAGAGAGTATAAAACCCTTCCAACTCACTTGTACAGTCATCCAGGGCTTACCTGGATGAAGAGTCTACACAGGGGATGGAGTGGGAGAGAAGTATACTCAACATGGTTGGAATGCCCCACTGTGAACAAATGGGCAGAAAGCTGTATGGAGTAAGTACTGTCATGACTTCACCCATCACTACACACAACACACAGAGAAGGGAGTATACTGTGTCTGGAAATAGGCCAACTCAACATACTACCCCACCCTTGAGCAACACAGGAGCTCAGGGGGAACTGTGATTCAGAAAGGAGCCTTGGAGTTACAATTTTTTTTTGGAATTCTTCCTGAAACGGCTCACTTACATAACATCCCACACTCACGGTTTCAAATAAAGGCTCAAAAGCAGACCGTTAACTAGGTGAACAGTGCTAGCAAGGAACTGTTAACCCACAACTTGCACTGTGGATATTTTTGAGGTAGATTAATTTAAATTAACAAATCAGTTATTTTAATACTTACTTTTTCTAATATTAAATCCAAAAAACTGCATCAAAAAAAATTTAAGGTTGCAAAGTCAAGCATACAAAGTTAGGAATTGCCAGAATTAAGGTCACCTGTGTAACTTTAATTTGGCCTCCTTGTGTGCATGCATTGTGATACAGTATTTAATTAAGAACAAAATTAGTCAAGAAACCAAAGGACATGAAGAGAAGAAATTCTTTAATTGCCTATACACCAGTGCTAGGAGCCTGGATAACAAACAAGAGGAATAGGAATTGTTCATTTATGAGTATAAATTCTATCTAGTTGGTATTACTGAAACCTGGTGGGATGATATGCACAATTGGACTGTTAAAATCAATGGTTATAACCTAATTATGAATGACTGAGTGGGAAAAAGGGATGGGGAGTGGCACTCTATGCAAAAAAAATGACATTACTTGTTTCTGAGTCACCAATAACTTCGAAGAAAATGATCTTGAATGCTTATGGATCAATGTCCTAACAGTAAAGCAGAAGATGAGGTACTATTTCGTGTCTGCTATAGACCACCAAATCACACTAGGGACTGCTTCCTTACACACCTAACTACACTATGTAGGAAAAAAAGCTGTGATCATGGGGGACTTCAATTTGAGTGACACATGCTGGAGGTCTCATCCTGCCAGTACTAAAATATCCTTGGAAATTCTAAACATAATAGATGACAACTTCCTAACTCAAAAAGTATTGCAACTAACATGGAGGAATTCTATATTAGACCTTGTCCTAACTGATAGAGGAACTGATCACAGAACTAAAAATTAATGGTACAAGTGATCATGACTTGATCACATTTATAATATGAAAACAGAATAAAGTCCAGACCATTAATATATATACTTGGTGCTTTAATAGGGACAATTTTACAAAATTGAAAATAATTATGAGCCAAATCAGCTGGGAGGAAGAATTTAATCAGAAAAATGTGAATGATAATTGGGACTCATCCCGTCTAACTAACTTGATACTTTTTTTTGATGAGAGTACAAATTTGGCTGATAAAGGTAACAATGGTGAAGTAATATACGCAGGCTTCTCTAAGGCATTTGACTTGGTACTGCATGACATTTTGTTTAAAAAAATAGATCAATATAAAATTAACATTGCACACATTACATGGATTAAAAACTGGCTAACTGATAGGTCTCAAAATTTAATTGTAAACAGGGAATCATCATTGAGGGGGGTATTTTTCCAGTGGCATCCTATAGGGGGCAGTTCCTGGTTCTATGCCATTTAACATTTTTATCAATGACCTGAAAGAAAACATATCAACTGATAAAGTTTTCAGCTGACACAAAAATTGGGGGAGTGGTACATAATAAAGAGGTTCAGATGAGTAGCCATGTTAGTATGTTTTTAGCAAAACAGCGAGAAACCCATGAAAGCTTTTGCCCAAATAAACATGTTAGTCTTTAAGGTGCCACAGGACTCTCCCTGTTCTTTTATAATAAAGAGGATAGGTCACTGATTCAGAACGGTTTGGATCAGTTGTAAAATGGGAGCAAGTAAACAATATGCATTTTAATGTGGTTAAATGTGTACATCTAGGAACAAAGAATGAAGGCCATACTTAAAGGATGGAGGACTCTATCATAGGAAGCAGTGATTCTTAAAAAGATTTGGAGGACATGGTAGACAATCAGCTGAACATGAGCTCCCACTGTGACGCTGTGGCCAAAAGGGCTAATGTGATCCTCGAGTAGGAAAAAAGCGGTTATTTTACCTCTGTGTTTGGCACTAGTGTGGCCACTGTTGGAATACTGTATCCAGTCTGCTGCTCATAATTTAGGGAGGATGTTGATAACTTGGAGAGGATTCAGAGAAGAGCCATAAGGATGATTAAAGCATTAGAAAACATGCCTTATAGTGACAGACTCAAAGAGCTCAATCTATTTAGTTTAACAAAGAGAAGGCTAAGGGGTGACTTGATTACAGTCTATAAATACCTACATGGAGAAACAATATTTAATAATGGGCACTTCAATCTAGCAGAGTTGAAGCTAGACAAATTGAGACAGGAAATAAGGCATACGTTTTTAATGGTGAGAGTCATTAAGCATTGGAACAATTCAACACAGTGGAGTCTCCATTACTGACCATTTTTAAATCAAGATTGGATGTTTTTCTAGAAGATATGCTCTAGGAATGTTCTCTGGCCTGATATATACAGGAGATCAGACTAAATGATCACAATGGTCTATTCTGGCCTTGGAATCCATGGATCTATGAACACTGGGAACAAAGTGCTCCCAGGCTGATTGGAAGCAAGGGAGAGACTGAATGGACTAAGTGGCCTGAAGACTCCTTATGAATTACAATTACCTGGCAATTACAGACCAGTAAACCTAAGTTCAGTACCAGGCAAACTGGTTTAAGTTATAGTAAAGAACAGAATTATCAGACACATAGATTAACATGATTTGCTGGAGAAGAATCAAGATGGGTTTTGTAAAGGGAAATCATGCCTCACCAATCGATTAGAATTCTTTGAGGGTGTCAACAAGCATGTGCACAAGGGTGATCCAGTTGATATAATGTACATGGACTTTCAGAAAGCCTTTGACAAGGTCTCACACAAAAGGTTCTTAAGCAAAGTAAGCAGGCATGGGATAAGAAGGAAGGTCTTCTCATGGATCAATAACTGGTTAAAACACAGGAAACCAAGAATAGGAATAAGTGATTAGTTTTCACAGTGGAGAGCGGTAAGCAGCAGTGTCTCACCAGGACCTGTGCTGGGACCTGTGCTTTTCAACATATTCATAAATGATCTGGAAAAGAGGGCTAACAGTGAGATAGCAACATTTGTAGATAATACTAAATTACTCAAGACAGTTATGTCCAAAGCTGACTGCAAAAGTTAAAAGGCATCTCATAAAACTGGGTGACTAGGCAACAAAACGTGAGATGAAATTCAATGTTGATAAGTGCAAAGTAATGCACTTTGGAAAACATAACCCCAACTATATATGCAAAATGACAGGGTCTAAATTAGCTATTACCACTCAAGAAAGATATATTGGAGTCATTGTGGATATTTTCCTGGAAACTTCTGCTCAACGTCCAGCAGCAGCCAAAAAAGCTAACAGAATGTTAGGAACCATTAGGAAAGGGATTGATAATAGGATAGAAAATATCATAATGCCACTAAATAAGTCTATGGTATGCCCACAACTTGAATACTGCAAGCAGTTTTGGTCACCCCATCTCATGGTAGATATATTAGAATTGGAAAAAGTACAGAGAAAGGCAAGAAAATTGACTAGGGGTATGAAACAGCTTCTATATGAGGAGGGATTACAAATACTGGGACTGTTCCTCTTTGGAAAAAAAGGAACTAAGGGGTGGGGGATATGATAGAAGTCTATACAATCAGGAATGGTTTGGAGAAATTGAATAGGAAAAAGTTATGTACCCCTTCACATAACACAAGAACCAGGGTCACTCAATGAAATTAATAGCCAGAAGGTTTAAAACAAACATAAGGAAGTACTTTTTCATACAGTGCACATTCAACCTGTGGAACTCTTTGCCAGGGGCTGTTGTGAAGGCCAAAAGTATAATTGGGCTCAAAAAAGGATTGGGTAGATCCATAGAGGATAAGTCCATCAATGGCTATTAGCCAAGATGGTCAGAGATGCAACCTCGTGCTCTGGGTGTCCCTAAACCTCGGACTGCCAGAAGTTGGGAGTGGAGGACAGGGGATGGATCATTTGATAACTGCCCTGTTCTGTTCATTCCCTCTGAAGCATCTGGCACTGGCAAGTCAGGAAACTGGGCTAGATGGACCATTGGTCTGACCAAGCATGACCATTCTTATGTTGTTATGAATCTGAAATGGAGCTATCAGCTGGAGAGAGGACAGAAGCCCATTAGGGTAAAGAGATTTCTCTCCACAGGAAACTGAAGCAGGGTAGTATGATAGAACAGCCCCTACCTCCCCCCAAAGCCTCTAGCCTCCAAGATATGATACTGTTTTATCAAATTACCCGATCAAAGGGGTACCACTGCCTAGTAATGTGAAAGAAAATCTGTTTCAGTATATTTTGTATTTATCTTTGTATTTACCACAGCTGTTAAAATTCATTTGAAAACATACATTTCAATATAGGGCCTGCAAATCTACAGTCCTTAGTCCTTACTGAAATAACATTCTCATTGACTTCAATAATTTTCCTGGGTGAGGATTGGAAAAAGACTATAGGATTTCTTCCACAATAATTAGTAATGAACTACAATTTTTAAAGGTCAAATTTTATTACTAGTTTAATTCACAAATGATCTTGATTAGATGAAATTTCAGTAAATATATTTGTCTAATTTACCATATTTTTTGCATGTTGCATGTAAAAAGCAGATTTTAAAGTACACAGGTATTTCTTACTCACTTTCCCCTTAACTTTGTATAGTTAAGCAAGATTTTTAATGTTAGATTAGAAGATTATATTGATTATATTTCCTGCAAGATGGTAACTGAAGGCCAGATTTACAAAGGTTTTTAGGTGCCTAAAGATGCAGACAGGCACATAATGAGATCTATGAAGTGCCTAAACAGGGTAGTAGGCATATAACTCACATTGACTTCAGTGAAGGAATTAAATATACTTTTGTAACTCCTACTAGGTTTGTCTACCTGCATCATTAGGCACTGAAATACTTTTGTAAATGTAGTCCTGACACCCCTGTACTGTAACATAGACAACAGCACAGAAGATTATTCAATTAGCTATGCTTTCCCCACGTCTATATAATATTCTTTTAGAAATGTATTATCTGAAGGTGGCAGCTGGCATTTTTGCCTTTAAGAACACAAATAGCCCAATTCAGCCACTTTATTCTATGAGTAGTCCCACTGATTTTACTCAGTGAGTAGGGTACAATTCAACATAAACAATGTCGCAGAATCAAGCTTAAAGGATGTGATCTTATTACTGTAAAATAAGGAACAATCCTGGAAATCTTTATTCACAAGAATAGTTCTATTTAAGTCAAATTCCTATCTAAGATTGTTGATGTCAAGGGCTACTAATGTCAATAAAGACTTACAGTTCCAGGCCCTATTCCTTTAATGCTATTAATCCCTTTGCATACCCATATATTTTTCATCCTGTATGAGGATGGAGTTGAAGATGCTCAGCATTTTACAGGATTGAGCACTTTGTGCATGGTCCTATGAGCACTTAGTACCAGGTATAATAGTTGAAAACATGAGTAGTCCCACTAACTTCAGTGGTATTGCTTACAGTAGAAAGCTCTGTGCTCTGATGAAACTGTTTGCAATATGCAGTCTTATGGGCTAGACTGTGAACCCTCTACTCACATTGGCGACCAGTTCTCAGCAAAATGATGCCATTAAAGCAATGAGAGTACTTGTGAGTAACAGCTCACCAATATAAGTAAGGGGTTTATAATCTGGTCCTATATGTTTAAGAGACACACACTATATGCTTTTACAGATGGTTAGATTTTTTATATCAGTCTTCTTTATATTACTTTTTCTTTAATTCTTGTATGTCCAATAAGTAATGTAAAATATAATTGAAAAAGTTCTCTTTATATCCCATCTTACTTACTATATTAAGTTTAGTTTGGCTTCCATTGCTCATAAATTCTTCTTCTTCTATCTTACTAAAATTGTCCAGATAGTGGTCTGATATTGTATGACACAGATCTTCAAAAGAATATTCCTTTTCTTGGCACAGTTTGATTTCATCTAAGAGCTTTGATAACTCTCCAGTCACAGCTTCACCTTTTAAAAGATAGATATAATTAGTCAGAATAATTAGAATTTATAGGGGATTTTTCTTGCTAAAAAGTAATGCAAAACTTCTGAATCTTGGAGTAGATATAATGGTACTACAGACGATTCCTTACATTGCATGCCTTATAGTCTACATCTTGACTCTTACATACGACCTCGAATAAAGGATAATGTAATGGTGCCTTCACTCCAATGGGAGCACTGAGAGGCATTCTACATCCTCCTGCTTTTCCCTGTACACTGTGTGCCACTGTGTATGGGACACTAACCATGACTCCACTGTCTCTCTGCCCTTTGAGCCTAAAAAACTGCAGCTAGTGAAGAATGCCAGGATCCATCTCTAGAAGGAGGAAGCTGCTATAACCACACAAAATGCTTTGTAGTGGCTACCTGTTTGTTTCTGTGAGCAATTAAGAAGTTGGCTAGATAAGACTTGCTGTTTGCCCTAGGATTAAATTCTTCGGGATTTGTGACAAGATATTTTCAGTGAAAAACACATAATACTAGAACCTGCTCCCTTCAGCAGTTCAAGTTTGGTGAGTTTCAGGGTATTGCAGGATTAAGAGTCCTGTTATTATATTTTTTACTTTGAAGATGTTATTATTCCTTTGTTAATGACTGTCTTTAGTGATGCAAGGTCCCAGCTGATAAGGCAATGGGCCCCATGAATTAATTAGGGCCAACCAGATTCTAATACCCTTACTCACACTGAGTAACACTTTATTCTGAAAGTAGTCATATTGAAATCAGTAGGATCTTTTACAGAGCAAGGTGCTGTTCAGCACGAGTAATAGTTTCAGAATCTGGCCCTAAATAAATGTCATCTGCACTATATGTACAAAATCATTGCCTTCAACGGTAAGGGCCAGATTGTAAATGATCATGGTAAGGGGCAACCCAAGAAATCTCCTTCACTTACCCAACTGTTTTCCTCAGCAGAAGGCACTTCACTCCCTGTGCTTTAGCTGAGAGCCAGCACTAAGCATAAGCAGACTAAGCAATTGCTTAGGGCCCCAGACAGCTCAAGGGGGCCCCTATTCACTTTTTTAGTATCTCTTGTGTGGAGGGAGCCTCCGATAATATTCCTGTTTAGGGCCCACATGGGCTATCACTGCCTCAGCTCTAGCTAGTACAAGGACTGCTCCCTCTTGGGGAGTAAGAAGCTTAAAAAGACAAACCTCTTCACTTTTCCCCTAGTCTACAGAGTGGTGCCAATGCACTGAGGAAGAGCAGTGTAATCCCTCCTAATGGATGGAGCAGTTAGTACACTGTCTGTATGCCTAAAGAAGCCTCAGAATGATTGCGCCTGCCTGATGTGTGTGCTTCCTGATGCAGCTCTGCAATGCCATGATCTAGATCTAATGATAATTTTAAAAAATACAACTAAGGGCCAAAGTTATGGCTGAGATTTTCAAAACCATCAAAGGAAGCTGTATGATAAATTCTCCCATTTGGCTTCGAAAATCCATGGACTTTCTATATTCAATACTCCCATTAACTTCAGTGGGATTTTTGTCCAAAAATTATGGGTAGAACATGGCTCAAAATCAGAATTTTTAATTTTTCACGTTTAGTTTTCTGATTAGAAAACAGAAGTTAATAAAAATGCATGTTGCAATAAAAAAATAAAAAATGCAAGTTAGAGAGATCACTATTAAAAAACATTTTAAAACCATGTCTCTGTGCCTTTTTTTAAAAAGTCCAGCTAAAGAAAACTAAACAAAAAAAATTAATCATATTTTCTTACATTATTCACACCCTGAATGCAGAAACAAGAAATGTAAGACTAAAATCTTACTATTAACAAGAAAGGAAACTTTATGCTTAAAATTTTAATAATTAATTTCAGGCCATATAGTATTTTTTTATAGGTTTTTTTTTGTTTTTTTTTTGGCAGGGTAAGAAAATAATAAAAGTGAAAAAATAAAACTTTATTGCCAGAGAGTACTTTGGAATTTCACATAGGGGAATTTTTCTTTTTTGGGGTGACAAGAGTCAATGCTTAGGGTTCCTTTTACCAGAGTAGTGGGGAGTATCTACAGCTAGGGTATTTCTAAACAGTGAGTGGGAGTGCACCATACATACGAAAGGTCTTCACTGTGAAGGGGGTAAGAGGAGTATAAATCTCTACTCCTATACAGGGACTGGCAGTACATAATCTGAGGGGAAAGCACCCAGGGACCACAGTGATGATCATGGTACAAGAAAGTCATGGTGTAAGAATTCTCTATGTGAAGAATGGGAGTGCAAGTGATCTCTGCTGGAGCAATGGGAGTGTAATAAAGGGAAAATTAACTGTATGGGACAGCAAGAATAAATTGTGTTGGGCATTTAAAGGGGAAGTGTCAGCAGAGCCCTGTGGCACACAGAGCATGTTTCTGTTATGCTTCAGTGTGAAAGTTGTACCTTAATATCAAACAAATTAAAAAACAGATAAGATAAACTCATTATAATGTATTATGGTCCATTAGTAGCTCTTCACTTCCTACATAACACACATTATGGTGTATATTATAAATATGAGAAAATCAGCTATTCTGTTTATTGGAGTGTGGAGTCAAGCTCATTAGTCTCCCTAAGAAATAAAGCTTCTCAATGTCAATATCTTCCTTTATTTCTTCTCTCTAACATATATTAGTATAAAATAAAATCTTAGTAGTAGTATAAAATATACTATTAGGGAGAGAATCTTTGGCATAGCTTCTGCAGTCATAAAACAGAAATATTTACTTTTAGTTGTACGGGATGGAGAAACTTCTGGGGATAAAATGCAAGACTGATGTTCTGCAACTGGGCATTCCTGTGTGGGTTCCTCCAAAATGGTTGCATTTCCTGTTTCTATGTATTCTGTAATTAAAAAGACACACACAACAACAACAACTCTTAAATGTATCATTTTTCCAAACACAAATATATCTCCTTTTTTTTTCCCATGAAAGGGTATTTCCATTTCTCACTTTCCCATGTACAATCATTCACAAATGACTGCTTTGCAGTGTTATTTATCTTCAATATTCTAAAGCTTCTTAATGGCCAGCCAGTCACCTCATTTAATTTGCTGAATATATTAAAACCTCATCTTAGAATTAATTGATTTTGGCTTCCACTCTACTCTACTATTATTGTTGAAGGACATTTTTCGGTTTTTGTTTTTTAAATTGGTATTTATTTTTATTAAAATAAGCTAATGAAGGTAAACATTTTGATATTGCTTATTAATACTTTGGAGATCAAATATACCATGTTATATGCACACACAACATCCTCCTAAACTTTATTTTAGCTGGCAGTCTAGAAAATACAGTATTCTAAAGGTTAACTCCTTGATTTGATCCATACTCTCTCCTCCTTCAAATCTCTCCCAAAGACTCAACTCTGCTGAAATGCTTATGAGAAATCAGCCAGTTTATTATAGCTAGGATGACGATCAAATGAAGCTAAATTTTATTTATTATAACAATGGTTTCTGCAAATGTACATATTGTATGTATTTAATTGTCTTAATACATGGTTGTACACTGCCTAGCACAATGAGATACTGATCCTGAATATGGCCTCTGTATGCTATTGTAATGCAAATATTAAATAAGAACAATAAATAAGTTAACTTGTGCTATTTTTCCTAACAGAGTGATTCAGTTCTTAGTTAGACAAAGATATTTTGACTACTAATTCTTTTGGTTTAATGTAATCTGCTTATGCAAACACGCTCTAATAACAAGAGGTAATAATAGCACATATTGTAACATACAGAAGAGAACCACAATAACTTAACTCACTGGTATCACTTGTAGTGTGGGCATTTATTTTAGCAATCAATAACTGGCTTACTTCCCTGAAAAAGAAATCTTCCCAGTTGTTTAATAGCCATGGTCAGTGACATGAAGTTTAATAATAATAAAATCCTACATTAAAAATAACCCTTTGAGGCAAAGACTGGGATTATCAAGGAAAGAGCGTATACCAAGTAAAGCATCTTAATTTTCAGAATTCTTTAAAGATTTTTACAAGTGTATGTTTCCTGGGTTACATTTTTAAACTCTCTTGACTGGCAACTGTCTCCTGGTTGGACTGACATATGTTTCCCTTTCTTTATAGAAAGAGGGTGTGATGGGATATATAAACGCCACACTGGACAACAAGGACCTGCTCTGGGCTCAGCCTGCCCTGCCCTGCCACACCTGCAAGAGATGCACAAACTGGAGAAGCTGTTAAAGAGAGCAGAACAGCTCACTTGTGGGTAGACCAGGGAAGAGAAAGGACATCTACCTTGCAGCTCCTGAGAAAAGGGCTGAGGGAAGACAGGTACTCTTCCCTCAACTGCCTGAAGGTCCCTGCCTGACGTAAGGAAGGACCTGTTTCTGTTATACCCAGAAAGGGAGGCATTTCCCCCTCTCCCCTACTAACCAGGTTTATTTGTGTTGTTTTCCTGTGTTTTATTTATGGACTACCCCAGAATGGGAGAGTCTTGGAACTATTCTGGCTAGAGGGTCAAGGCACAAGAGGAGGCAGTCGCCACCCCAAGAAGGAGAGAGCTACCATTCCATGCCTGGCTGTGCAGAAGTGCCAAGCAGTGAGCTGACCCCTTTCACAGCCTCCTGTTACAGATTGCAAACTTTGGACAATAGGGGGTGGTAGGAAATGGCCCAGAGAGGGCAGCTTTAAGGTGCTCCTGGGTGTCAGACCTTTGTGTTGCCCACACAGGGCCTGGGCCAGAGTCCAATGGAGTGGGAGGACCCAGGCTCCCCTCCCAACTCCATCCCCACCCCTGCATGTCAAAGGGCCTAAGGCCTGACCACTAAGCAACGTTCCTCACGAGTAAAGACTATCACAGGGAAACACAGCAAGCGACAATACACTCTGAAATCCATCTTGATAGTCTCTGAGTAGAAATACTAGATCCCTTAGATCTGTCCACAATGGAGATAAATAGTCTGGAAGACTTCCGAAATGATTTGGTCCTATCTAGATAGAAGACCAATGCTCTTCTAACATCTAAGGTATGGAAAGAAACTTCCTGTCCTGAGCTGTGTGGTTTCGGGGAAAAAAATGAGTCTCATTCAGATAAAATTTGGACAAGTCCTTAGGTAGGAATTTAGGGTGTTGACATAAGGAAACCTTGTCCTTGAAGAATACTGTAAAGGGAAGATCGGCCATCAATGTTTTGATTTCTCCAACTCTGAGAGCTGACATAATGGTTGTTTAAAAAGCAATCTTCCCAGACAAGTTCAGTAAGGAATAGGTCACCACTGATTAAAATAGGGATCTTGTGAGACCTCTGAGAACTAGATTAAGATCCCAGACTGAAGTGGGGGTCTTTATTTGAGGAAAGACGTTCCCCAGTCCTCTAATGAACCTTACAGTTGTAGGGTGAGAAAACATTGAGAACCCTTCAACTAGAGAAAGAAAAGCCTTTATCACAGCTAAATGAACTTTAAACAAGCTACTTGTTAAACCTGTTTTCTTCAGTTGTAGCAGATAATCCAAGATAAGCACAAGTGAAGAAGATTCAGGAGTGAGTCACTGATTTTCACATCAATAGTTAAATTTTTTTCACTTCTGAAGGTAAGTACTAGAGATAAATGCTTTCCTGCTGTTTAGAAATACCTGCTATACCTCTTCAGACAGGTAGATTCTATTCCCACAAACCATCAAAGAGCCATGCCTGGAAGCAGCAAATTTCTTGGTTGTGATGAATCACTTAGCTGACATCTTGACAGAGGAGACAAGGGATGCACAAAAGATTGATTGCTGGGACAAGGAAGCAATCAAAAGAAGTAAGGGTACCATGTTTGTTTTGGCCACGTTGGGACTATTAGGATAACCCTGGCTTTGTCCTACCTGATCTTGTTGATCACCCTTAGAATTAGAGGCATTGAGGAAAACATGAAATACAGGCCCTTCAACCAAGATAGAAGGGAGGGCACCCTGCAGGAAATGGAGGCCTTGATGCCCGCTTCTGAACAGAACAGATGACACTTCCTGTATGTGACAGTAGGGAAGAGGTCCAGTTCCAGGAACAACCATGTGTGGCGGGGTGCGCCTGTTCCGCCCTGTGGATCCTGCGCTTCACCGGCTACGCCAGTGGTGCGGCTGGGAGGAGAGTGAAGGAGGGGGACCCGGTCCCGCCCTCTGCCCCGGGCCCCCGACCCAGGGACCCTGTGAGGAGTGGTCTCACCCTACTTAGTCCCTGAGACCGACTACCTTCCCTGAGTCGCCTGGCCGTTGCCCCCCGGCCTGTAGCCTGCTCCCTGGTACCGGCGTGAAGGGTTGTTCAGCCTTCCCCGGCTGGAGCCTCTCCGTCTCGGTATGGTAGCGGCAGCAGATGATAGTCCCAAGCCCTGCAGCTACAGCTGCAGCAGGGCAGGGCAGCTCCGCTCCGCTTCTCTTTGCTCTGCGTTGCTTCGCTTTGCTCTGCCTCCTCTCCTCTGGCTGTTAATTCCCTTTCCGCCCTCTTGGCCTGCCTGAAATGGAGGCTTTTAACTGCTGGGGCAGCTTCTTTGATAGGCTCCAGGTGGCCTAACTGGCCCAATTGTCTTGAATTAGCCCCAGCTGGGTTACCCAGGGAAGAGGGCTTTATGGAGCCTGGGGCTAATATACATGCCTTCCAGCACTCTTTCATAGCCATGAGGTCTGGCCCTGTCACACATGTTAAAAATATGTCATCTAGTATTCACGGATCCAATTCCCATTTGTAGTCCTGGGAGAAGTGCCTGCTGAGAGCATTCACCATGGTGTTTTGCACTCTGGGAAGGTAGATTGTCACAATGTGAATGTGATGGACTATGCACCAATTCCATATCTTTACTGCTTCAGCACACAGAGAGGGATCTCTCTCTCTGCCTTGCCTGTTGATACAAAATATGCAGGCTATATTGTTTGTCATAATTTCGATAGACTTTCCTCTGATGATAAGATGAAAATGAAAACAGACATTCCTGATTGCCCTTTATTCGAATAGGCTGATATGAAGGCTGGCCTCTTGAGGTGACCAGATGCCCCGGATTTGCATGAGCATCAAGATGTGCCCCCAATCACAGCAGTGATGCAGTGATCAATGGTTCGGTGTCTAGTTGGCAGTTGGTAAAAAGGTGAGTGCCACAGCGGTCAGTCCTGGGGCCAGGTTTGTTCAATATCTTCATTAATGATCTGGAGGATGGAGTGGATTGTATCCTCAGCAAGTTTGCAGATGACACTAAACTGGGAGGAGTGGTAGATACGCTGAAGGGTAAGGATAGGATACAGAGTGACCTAGACAAAAAAGAAATCTGATGAGATTCAACAAGGATAAGTGCAGAATCCTGCACTTAAGAGGGAAGAATCCTATGCACTGCTACAGACTGGGGACCGACTAGCTAAGCAACAGTTATGCAGAAAAGGACCTGGGGGTTACAGTGGACAAGAAGCTGGATATGAGTCAATGGTGTGCGCTTGTTGCCAAGAAGGCTAATTGCATATTGGGCTGCATTAGTAGGAGCATTGCCAGCAGATCGAGGGAAGTGATTATTCCTCTCTATTCGGCACTGGTGAGGTCACATCTGGAGTATTGTGTACAGTTTTGGGCCCCCACACTACAGAAAGGATGTGGACAAATTGGAGAGAATCCAACGGAGGGCAACAAAAATGGTTAGGAGGCTGAAGCACATGACTTATGAGAAGAGGCTGAGGGAACTAGGCTTGTTTAGTCTGCAGAAGAGAAAAGTGAGGGGTGATTTGACAGCAGCCTTCAATTACCTGAAGGATGGTTCCAGGGAAGATGGAACTAGGCTTTCACAGTGGTGGCACATGACAGAACAAGAAGCAATGGTCTCAAGTTGCAGTGGGGGAGGTCTAGCTTGGATATTAGGAAAATCTTTTTACTGGGAAGGTGGTGAAACACTGGAATGGTTACCTAGGGAGGAATCTCCATCCTTAGAAGCTTTTAAGGCCTGACTTGACAAAGCCTTGGCTTGAATGATTTAGTTGGAGTATGTCCTGCTTTGAGCAGGGTGTTGGATTAGATAACCTCTTGAGGTCCCTTCCAACCCTAATATTCTATGATTCTATGATCTGTCACCATAGTCACTTTTGGCATCCGATGGAGAAATGGAATGCTGGCACCAATATTCAGGTGATCTTTCCACCCGTCTAGGGAATCTGTCACTTGGCAAGAAAGAGAAACTTGTTTGTCTAACGTGTGTGTGTTTGGCAAGTGGATGTTCTGAACCACCCCTGAAAATAGCGAAGGTGTAATCTTGCATGATCTGTGATGAAAGTGCAAGCTGCCATGTGAGCCAGGAGCTGGAGGCAGTTCCTCACTGAGGTTTGAGGGCTCCTTTGAATAGTTCTGACAAGGTTTGATAGGGTAATGAATCTGTGCATGAGAAGATAGCCCTGACAGACAGCAAATTCAAGGATGCCCCTATGAAATATATTTTCTGTACTGGGGTTAGGGTGGATTTCTCTATATTTATCTGGAGTCTTAATTGTGGAAACAAAGATAGGGCCCTTTGGTGGCTTGTTGACTGCCTCAACCACCAGAGAATTAGGCGGGAGATGGGAGAACACAAATGCAGAGTCCTTGGTGGGGATATAATATTTTTGTCAGACCTCTTCCAAGATGGGGTCTGCCAAACCATGTTAGCAGGAACAAGAAATGCCTCATTGGTCAGGAGGGCAACTCTGGTCAGTGTTACTGACTGGAGGATGTTCAATAAAAAATAGTTACTAACCTATTCTATAACTGTTGTTCTTTGAGATGTGTTCCCCATGTCCATTCCACTCTTGGTGTCTGTGCGCCCAGCTCATGGCCATTAGAAACCTTGGTCCTCAGTGGTACCTGTTGGGTGGCACAAGCTCCCTCTGCTAGTGTGTACCTCCGCATGCAGGTATAAATGGCAGAGCTATCCTTAGCCCACCTCAGTTCCTTCTTGCCATAATTATGATGTAGAGGAGTAGAAGGGCAGGTTGTGGAATGGACATGAGCAACACATCTCAAAGAACAACAATTAAGGCACAGGTTAATAACTGTTTTTACTTCTTTGAGTGATTGCACACATGTATTCCTCTCTTAGTTACTCACAAGCTATATAACAGGAGATGGGATCAGAGTTTATTTCAATAAAGATTGGAGAACAACTCATCCCATTCTAGCATTGTCTCTGAAGTCTTGAGCCACAGCACTGGCTCATAGTGGGAGGCAAACATATGGATTGAGGGCCAGATGGCTGCTTTACAAATATCTGCAATTAGAACTTGTGCCAGAAAGGCCACTAAAGTTGATTGTCAACTGATCAAATGAGCTGTGACTTTGATGGGTGGAGCAACATTAGACAAATCATAGCACGTGGGTATACAAGATGTGATTCAGGAAGAAATTTTCTGAGTGACACCAACTGACCTCTTACTCTGTCAGTCATTGATAAGATTTATGAAAGTGTCTGGTTCTATCTAGGTAAAATGCCAAGGCTCTTTCAATGTCCAAGATATACAAATACTCTTCCTCCCTGTTCGTATGTGGTTTTGGGCAGAGAACAGGCAAATAAATTGGCTTATTGATGTAGAAAAAGAGGGAAACGCCTTTAGGAGGCACTTTGGATGAGGACGTAGGCAAACCTCGTCCCTAAAGAAGATCATATATGGAGGTCCTAACATTGATGCCCACAGTTCCCCCACACTTCTGGCCAAGGGGGAGAAGCAGCAGAGAGCAGGTTACCAACAGTTCAAATGGGGGATCCATAAGTCTTGACAAGGTTAGATCCCACAGGGGAATGGGGTCTTGTACTTGAGGGTATAATTTGACTAAGCCCTTTAAAAAAAATTATGGACATGCCATTGGAGAAATAGAACAATTGTCCACCTTAGGATGGAATGCTGAAATAGCAGCCAGATGTACCTTGATGGAACTAATTGCCAAATATTGGTGTTTCAGATGTAACAAGTAGTCAAAAATATGCTGAACTGAAGAACTGAATGTTGATACCATATCTTGATGACACCAGATGGAGAAATGCCTCCATTTAGCAAGGTAAGTCGCTCTTGTAGAAGGCTTTCTACTATTTAGCAGGATCTCTTTAACGCCTTCAAGCAAGCTTGCTCTCTAGTGTTTAGCTATGGAGCATCCATGCTGTTAAATGAAGGGATTGCAGGCTCAAGTGGAGAATGCAATCATGATCCTGGGAGATTACATCCAAGTCCAGTGGAAGTGATTGGGGCTTTCACTGACAGCACTAGGAGAGTGGAGAATCAGTGCTGATGGGCCTCTCCTGGGGCTACAAATATGATTCTGGCCTGGTCCTGTCTTATTTTTAGCAATACTCTGTGAATGAGTGGGACTGGTGGAAAAGAGTAGAGAAGCATGCCTGACTATGTCAGTAAAAAAGTATCTGTCATGGAACCCAGACTGTGATCCCATAGGGAGCAGAACTGCTGACATCTTCTGTTGGACTTTGTTGCAAATAGGTCTACTTGGGAAATCTCCTTCTCTCCCACTGGAAGATGTATCAGGTCACAGCTAGGAGAAGAGGCCACTTGTGATAACTTATAAATGATCTGTTCAGGTATTCTGCTAGGTCATTCTATATGCCTGGCAGGTTAGATGCTTCTAGATATATTAAGTTGACAATATAGATTTCCCAGAGTAGAGCTGCTTCTTGAGAGTGGAGAAAAGGGAGCTCTCCCCTGATTGCCAAGGTAAAACATTGCTGCCATGTTGTCTGTGAGGATTAACAGGCTGCTTTCCCTGATCTGTGATAGAAATACCTGGCAAGCCAGTCTGACAGCTTTCAGTTCCCTGATGATGTATAAAGTTAAGTCCTCTGAGGACCATAGAACCTGCATCTGTGGAGAACCAAGGTGGACTCCCCATCCCAGGGCTGAAGCATCTGCTACTAGCATGAGAGTCGGTTGTGGGTGGGCAAATGGAATGTCAACATATACATTGGGTTAATCTGTCCACCAATTTAGGGAGGAGACAACAAGGGAGGCCACTCTTACCACAGACTGATGGCAGCTTGGCGAGTAGGCCGGTGCCAGCCAGCCCTGCAGAGTTCTGAGTCGCAGTCTGGCATATTGACTCAGAAGCCTCAAACAGTTACGTGCTGTTGTGGTCAGGTGAGCCTTCACACCTATGACAGTTGAACAAATTGCCTGGAAACTGGAATCCAGAATAAAGGCCCTGGCTCAAGTTGCGTCTACTACAGCTCTTATACCTCTATCCTCTAGACTGGGGAGAGAAGAGGTTTTTCTGTGTTAATTAACAGCCCAGAGCATTGAACGTTGACTGGATCAGGGCAACACTGCTCTGCACTTCTCATTTGGACCAGCCCTTGACAAACCACTCATCTAGGAGTAAACCTGAACTCCTGATCATCAAAGGAATGCAGCTATTACTGAAATGACCTTTGTAAAAACCCAGGGAGCTGCTGACAGGCCAAAGGGTAGTACAGTGAACAGGTAATGGTTTTGACTTGCCAGAAATTGGTGGTATTTCCTGTGAGTTGATTGGTTGCCACATGGAAGTAGGCATCTTTTAAGTCAAGGGCAGCATGCCAGTCCCCAGGATCAGGGGAAGGCATAATAGAAGCTAGAGTGACCATACTGACTTTATCCTTTTTAAGAATTTGTTGAGTTGACACAGATATAAAATTGGTCAGACTCTCTTTACTATTGGAACCAGGTAATATTAGAAATAAAACTCCTACCCTCTGAGACCATGTGGAAAAAACTATTACTAACCTTTAGTGACTGTTGTTCTTTGAGATGTGTTGCACATATCCATTCCACTCTTAGTGTGCATGGGCCCTACGCACAGTTGCCAGAAATTCCAATGCCCTCTGCTGCCACATGCCTCCGTCACCAGGATAAAGGGCTCAGCCGACCCTGAGCCCCCTCAATTCCTTCTTTCCAGAAACTCCAGTGTAGAGGGGTGGCAGGGCAAGTCATGGAATGGAGAGGTGCAACGCATTTTGAAGAACAACAGTTACAAAAGGTTAGTAACTGTATTTTCCTCTCTAAGTGATTGTGCATGTGCATTCCACTCTTGGTGATTCCAAAGCAATTAAATATGTGAAGTAACTGGAGTTCATGTACACACAGACTGTAATACAGCTTGACCAAATTTGTTAGCATCTCTTTGGTATTGGGTGATGTCCTAATGCGAGGAGAAAGTGTGCACTAATGACCAGGTTGATGCTTCACAGATGTCCAGGATAGGGATCTGCACTAGGAATGCCATTGAGGATGATTGCAATCTTGTGAAGTGAGCAGTCAGTTTGTCTGGTAGTGAAACGCCTGCCAGATCACATCAGGCACAGATAGAAGTTATCCAAGATGAAATTCTCTGCGAGGAGATTTGAAGACCTTTCATTCTGTGCAATACAGCCATGAACAATTGGGTGGGTTGCTGAAATGGTTTGGTCCTGTCTATGTAGAATACCAGTGCTCATCTAACATCCAGTGTGCGTTGCCATTGCTCATCTCTGTTTGTCTTTGGTTTTGGATAAAACACAGGTAAGTATATTGATTGATTGCTATGAAAATCTGAAACTACCTTTGAGAGAAAACTCAGATCAGAGAATAAGTACACCTTATCTTTAAAGAAGACTGTGTATGGTGGCTCGGATGTGAAAACATGCAGCTTGGAGACCCTTCTTGCATAAGTGATAGGAAAACCACCTTCTGTGAAAGGTGTAGTAAGGAGCATGTTGTTAAAGGCTCAAATGGGAGTCCCATAAGTTTAGACAAAACCAAGTTCAACTCCCAAGAGGGAAGAGGCTCCCTTAATTGAGGGTACAATCTTTCCAAAACAGAACAGTAATCCATGCGAGGGTGGAAAGCTGATATTGCTGCTAGGTGAACCTTGATAGAGGAAATTGCTAAGGCTTGCTGTTTCAGGTGCAGCAAACAGTCAAGAATTTGTTGGATGGATGAATGCATCAGTGAGACTCTGATTTGACAAGCTCAGATACACAACACTTTCCATTTTGACAGGTAGGTAGCCCTAGTGGAGGGCTTAGTAAGACCTGGTGAACTTTCTCCAACCAAGCCTGTTCTTTGGGACTTAACCATGAAGCTTCCAGGGCATTAAATGAACGGATTGCAGGTTTGGGTGGAGCAGCCAACCATGGTCCTGGGAGATAAAATCTGGGAGCAATGGGTGTGAGGTGGGAGTTGCCATTTAGAGGTCCAGTATAGTGGAGAACCAGTATTGGTGAGGCCACACTGGGGCTATTAATATAACCCAGGCATGGTCCCACTTGATCTTTAGAAGTACTCTGTGTAGGGGTGAGATTGGGGGGAAAAGCATAGTAAAGCTTTCCTGTCCAGAGTAGCAGGAAGACATCTGTGATGGACCCTGCACTATGGCCTTCCAGAGAGGAGAACTGGTAGAATTTTCTGTTGTATTTGTTCACAAATAGGTCTATTTGAGGAGTCCCCCACTGCCAGAAAATGTATTTGCTTACATCTGGATGAAGAGACCACTTCTGGTGACTGGAAAATGACCTGCTCAGGTGGTCTGCTAGTTTGTTCCACACCCCTGAAAGATAGGAGGCCTCAAGGTTGATTGAATGAGCTAAACAAAATTCCCATAGATGAATTGCTTCCTGACACAGGAGGAATGATGTGTTCCTCCACGACTATTGACGTAAAACATCACTGTGATGTTGTCTGTATGGAGAAATAGGTTTCTCCCACTGATATGAGATAGGAAAGCCTGACAGGCAAGATGAATCACCCTGAGCTTTCTGATGTTGGTATGAAGAGAGAGCTCTGTCAAGAACCAAAGATTCTGAGTTCAGAGTGGATCTAGGGGAGCTCCCCACCCTAAAGCTCAAACAGCTGAGACCAGAATAATTCACAGTTGAGGGAGAGGAAAGAAATGCCCGCACAAACATTGAGAGGATCCAATCACCAAGTTAGCAAAATTAGAACCCACCAAGGCACCATGAGTAGCGTCCACAGGAAGATGGCTTGGTGAGTATACTAAGGCCAGCCATGTCTGAATGAGCCTGAGGTGCAGCCTCGTGTATTGTACTACATATGTGCACAAGGCTATGTGCCCTAGGAGCCTGTGATAGGGTATACAAACCCCACACTGGGCAACAAGGGATGCCAGTTCATTGCTCTGGATTCAGCCATCCCTGCCCCACCACACCGGTAGGAAATGCACCAATTGGAGGAGGAGTTAAAAGGCAGGAGGGCAGCTCACTTGGTGGCAGACCAAGGAAGAGAGCAGACCTACAACCTGCAGCTCCAGCAGAGATAAACTGAGGGGAAGGCAGAATCTCTTCCTAAAACAACTGTCCAAGGGTCCCTCCCTGAGAAAAGGGAGGACCTACTACAGAGACAGCCTGAGAGGGAAGCATTCCCCTCTCCCTCTCATACAAACTCTAGACTTTGTTAATTCCCTTTATTTTGCTTGGACTACCCCCATAGGGGAAAACCTTAGGACTGATCTGGCTCAGAGTGGGGCCATACCATAGGAGGAAGTAGAGCCACTCAAGAGAGAAGAGATACCCACACTATACACAGCTACCAGAAAGTGCCTTGTGATAAGTGGATATCCTTCATGCCATCTTAACCCAGACGACAACTTATGAACAACTGCAGGAGGAGTGATAGGAAGTGTCCCAGGGAGGGAGGTCTTAAGCATCCCCAGCTGTCATATCAATGCTAACCTTCAAAGGGCCCTTAGTCAGAGCCCAGTGGATTCAGCCAGGCTCCCCTTCGAACAATCCCCCTACAAGTCACGGGCCTAAGCCCTGACCACTAAGAGATGCTATGCTACCAACCAACCTCTGAGTGAGGACTGTCACAGAGCCTCAGACAGTTTCAGGATGTTGCGATTGAATGAATCTTGAAGTCTGTCACGAGAGATCAAATAGATTTGTATCTCAACTCTGGGAGGAACTCTCTGGCCTCGATAGAGTCCAACCAACCCCTATAAACTCTATCCTTTGTATCAGGCAAAGATAGACTTGTCTGTATTGATTAGCAGGCAAAATGCCTTGAAGGTTGACTGAATGAGTTGCATACCAGTCCTTAACTAGCCAGTCATCCAGGTAAGGGTAGACCTGCACTCCTAATCTCCTGAGGAACGCTGCTACCACGGTTATACATTTTGTGTTGCTGCAGACAGGCCAAACAGAAGCATTGTGAACTGGTAATGCAAGTTCTTCACTATGAATCTGAGGAAATTTCTGTGCCCTTGATATATCGACACATGATGCTAAGAGACCATGATATATCGACACATGATGCTAAGAGACCATGTGAAACTTTATCTTTTTGAGGTAGTTGTTGAGTTGACAGAGGTCTAAAATAGGTCTAAGATCTCCCTTGGCTTTCAGGATTAGGAAATAATAGGAAACTCTTCCCTCTAAAATTCTGTAGAACCTCCTCTATGGCTCCCACCTGAAGGAGAGATTGAATCTCCTGGACCAGAAGTTCTTCATGCGATGGGTCCCTAAAGAGGGATGATGAGGGAGAGTAGGAAGGAGGGGTAGAAATAAACTGGAGAATGTAGCCTACTTCTACTGTGCTCAACACCCAACCATTTGTGGTGATATGGGACCAAACACTAAGCAAACAGGAAAGGCAGTTTTCCTACAAAGGAAAAATGGATTCTAGCATCCTGGGAACTGGTACGGCATCCTCTAGTGGCCCATCAAAACACCTGTTTAGAACCCCCTGGATGTCTAGGTGTGGCAGGCCTTGATGCAGAGGCAGAAGAGGGAGGTCTATGCCAATAATCACTAATCTTGTTTCTCTGCAAGTCCTGACAGACAGCTGGAGCAGTATACCAGAGGGATTGCTGAGGCCAGAAGTATTTCTTGGAAGGGGCTTGGGTGTACAACCCAAGAGACTTTAGGGTTGCCCTCAAGCTCTTTAAGCATGGAGCTTAATGTCAGGCTGCTCTGAAAAGAGCGAGGAACCCTCAAAGGACAGATCCTGCACAAACTGTTGGACCTCCTGCGGGAGCCCAGAGGACTGACACCAGAAGCTCCTATGCATGGCCACTGCTGAAGCCATGGACCTGGCAGCTAAGTCATTCGCATCCAGAGCAGCTTACAGGAAGGCCCTCACCACCAATATTCCCTCATCCATTTGCCTAGCCTCTTCTGGGAGCATGTCTTTAAATTTTAGCATGGAGTCCCATACATAAAATCATACCTGCCCAAAAGTGTGTGCTGGTTTGCAATCCTGAGTTGCAACCCCTGGTAAAATAAAACCTTCCTACCAATCAGGTCTAACTTTTTTAAGTCTTTCAATTTTAACGTTGATCCCCGATGCCCCTGTCCCTTTCAGAGACCTCTCTCAGGAATGAGTGCTGCCCGGTGGGTTGGTGCCACATGCCTTCCTGATGCCACTGAATAGGAGTGCCTGGAAAATGATTTGGAGGGTGGGGAAAGCCCCACAGATTCCAAAAATGTCACTGGACAGGGAAAGACCCCCAGTTACCTCCTGGACAACCACTCAATGGTACTCCTGTGATAGGATCCATGGAAGAGTGGAAACTTCTGGAGGAGGGGTAGCAAGAGCAGCTCCAAAGATGGGAAATGTAGAACCCAACCTCCAATTCAGAAGATGACAACTCTCCTTCTGCTGACTACAAAGGTGCCATTCTAGACAGTGTTGGTGATCAGTACTGAGGTTGTACTGTACATGATACCAGCACCAACGGGGTCAGGCGGTCCTTGACAGCTGCAAACATCTCCAAGCATGGTTGGTATCAAGACAGTATTGATATGGTGTGGTGCAATGGATGTGGAAGGAGCTCCTTCTCACTCCAGACTCAGTGGAACCTGCCTAGGTGCTGGACTCAAGAGTGCTGTCTTCTGCAGTACGTAAGCAAAGGAGTGTTTAGATTTAGACCGCACTCTACTCTTATCCCCATGCCTAGCAGACTTCCGTGCTAGAGATCTCCCCCTTTCAGCAGTCTGCTTCTTGTGTCTCTTCTTAGGCACTGAGGAGGTGAACAATGTCAGGACTCATGCAAGGTAAGAGACACACTTCTTACCAATACTAAGGCACTCGGTGCCGAGTCTGACCAACTTGGTTCAGATGGAGGTCTCAAGGCTACCTCCATTAGCAGAAACTTTAGCCTGGCTTTATGATCTTTCTTCATGTAAGGCTTAAAGAATCTGCAGCTTTAGCAATGCTCCCTAATATGAGCTTCCCTGAGACAGTTTAGGCAGCTTGAGTGCAAGTCACTCATGGCATAGCCTGATTGCAGGAAACACAGGGCTTGAAGCCCAGTGACCGCGGCATCCTTCAGTACTGGGAATTGACTGAAATCTCATGAAAGAAGTCTCTGAAGAGGGACAGGGAGTAGGGATTGGAGGAAGAAGTAGAAGCGAACTGGAGAACACATCCACCTTCCACTGTGCTCAAGACAGTCTGGTCTGAAGTACTCTGAGACTAAGCACTGTGGAAGTGGGACATACAATTTGCAAAGGTGAGATGTTTGGGTCTGAAGATATGGAGACTGGTATGCCGACTCTGACTGGCCCATCAAAATGCCTGCTTTGCAGTTCCCAGGTCCAGGAACAAGAGCTGAAATAGCAGGATGGGAGTGGTAGCCTAGTGCCCATGACACTCTCATTATATGACTAATGAGCCCATTGTTGGGTGAGTACAGAGATACTCAAAACCTTGAGAGGGAAAACAATATTTTCTTCCTGTTTTTTTCGAGGTGGGAGGCAGTGAAGATGGAGTCCGCCATACAGCCTTTATAGGCTCTATCACCTCAGTAATTGGCAGAGCTACCTGGGAGGGACCCATCAATGATAAAATGTCAATGTGATGTGACAAGGCAATGTGAAGATTCCCTGATCTCTACAACCTGGACAACTAGGTCTGCGGACACTCTCTTTTATTAACTCCTGATAAACTTTAAAATCATCAGGAGGAGGTGAAGTTGTGCCAAATGAAAGCGCCTCATCTGGTGTGGACAAAAAGGAAGTCAAGACTGAAAGAGATAAATTCTCCACTACCAGCTGTTGCTCTGGCTCTGTAAGCTCCTCCTGATGATCAGTACCACGACCATTACTGGATTCTAGGGACAGAGTTGCTCAGTGCAGAGACTCAGCCCTTCTAGATGAGGACACTGAGTATGCATGATGTGGGGGAGATCTGGACATTTGGAGAAATCCCCAAGGGTTCCAAAGTGGCCATTATTGATACGGAGAGAGGCTGCATTGTTCCTGCCCCATTCCTATGGGAGGTGCCACTGAAGGGTCACAATGGTAACCAGGAAAAGAGGATCTGTGCAAAGACTGGTGGGTCCTGCTTTGGGGTTGAGATACACATGACCCCACCTCCAAGTCCGATGAGGAGGACTCCACTTCATCTGACCATGGTGGAGCTGATCCAGTTGGTGCCAGAGACCAGTGCCAGAAGCCAGGAGATGGGCGAAGAGACACCATCATAGCAGGCTTCCCCTTGGAAGGTACTGAGAGATCATTTGTCCGGGAACAGGTAACTGTGGTACCAGAGGTGAAATCACTTGCAGCGGTGCTGAGGGACCAGATTCTTGAAAGATTGGAGACGCTGGAACTGAGAGGCAAAACACATTTATTGCTACCCAAATGCCTCAGGGCTAGTCAGTCTTGTTTTGGAGCTGAATAATTTGATGGTGGCTTTTCCGGAACCAGACTTGACAGTGCCTCTTGTGGTGCCAGAGCCAACTATACCGATTTAGGCGCAGATTTGGAGGAGGAGTGCCTAGGCTACAGGTGCACTCTGATTCCTTCTCAATGTTCTTACAAGACTTAGAGGTTAAAGATTTTCCTCTGGCAAGTGCCTGTCCAATGGAGAAGCCCCAGCTTAAAAGGGTGGTGAGTCAGGTAGTACCAGTGATAGATGAACATCTGGTCATTGAACAGGTCCAGGTACTGAGAGGCCTTTGATGCCCATGATTAGCGTGGTCTCCGGTTCCTCCATTATAGTCAAGTTCTTCAAGTACCTAAATTCTTGAGGCACCAAATGGTGCATCCGTGCTGACGTGATGGTTGCTCTCAAAGTGGACAGTACTGAAGGTTTAGATGGCCCCAATGACGGTGCCAATAGAGGCAGATGCTTCAATTTATATGGTACTGAGGGACCCATCAAGGGGATTACTAGAGGTAGGGTTACGTCCAATGGTACCAGTCTGGAGGAATGTCTCTCCTTGCCATCTCTGATGCCCTGGCTGTACCAAAGCCTGCTTATTGCCATGTTTGCTTTTAGAAGAACTACAGGGTTTCCTGACTCTGCCGCTAAGAGAGGAACCTGCAGTCTGAATGATGCTGGGTAGAAGAAGCCAGCAATTCTGAGACCATCAACTCAATGGGGGATTATAGTCTTTTAGGACTCTTTGAAAGGTAACTTAAAGAGCTTCTCTTCCTGGGACTTTTGGAAGTATCTGAAGCTTTCCCTTTTTGGGGGAAATGCTGAGCTGCAGTTGAAGAGGTGAAAGATCTACTCTGAGATTGATATACAGAGGGTGCTCTGAGGCAGGGCAAAGTGAGTTCTCCATCACAGGAGGCCTCGACTTGATCTCCTGGTTCTTCCTCACCCTGGATTTAAGGGCTAGAAAGAAGTTACTCCTCTGTGGGATGTGAGACTCCCCCAGGCAGCAAAACCCACTTGGAGTGGCTGTCAATAGCAGGGATGGCCTCCTGGCAAGTGAGACAGCATTTGAAGCCTGGAGAGCTGGGCATGCCCTCCTAAGGAAAGCAAGCCTCCACAAAGGGAAGAGAGAGGAAAAACAGTTTAGTCTTCTTGCTAGTAAAAACTAACTACTTAACAACTATATTAAGCCAAACTAATACTGAAATTTTAGTAGACATGCTAGAGCTCTGTCTCAGGCCAAGGTGATTGAGAAGGACTTCAAGATAATTTGTCTGCAAAGCCCTATATACTATATAGCCTCAGTGCAGGGCACAAGGATGTGTAGGACGCATTCCCAGGCTGAATGGACACAACTCTTGAAAATCTCTGATCAAAGGCACATGGGGCACCTGAAGTGGAGAACCCAGAGAGACACTACTTAAAGAAGAACCTAAGATTTTGGAAATTCTTTGTCTCTCTTTGTATCAATTAAGGCACTTTGATCCAGTCCTCTTTGAAACAGGACTAGATTACAGCCCATTAACGAACTGTTAATGCGCATCAGCAGCGTGCACATGGACAGTTAGTCCACAGCAGGCAAATGCAGAGTAGATTCACACCCCAGTTTGCCACAAACTAATTGTTCATGTAGATAAGCTCTTAGACTGTAAGCTCTTTGGGACAGGGAATGTCTTTTTGTCGTGTGTTTGTACAGCGCCTACCACAATGGGGTCCTGGTCCATGATTGGGGCTCCTAGACACTATAGAAATACAAATAATAATAATAATAATAATAATGATGATAACTACCTCATGTAGCACACTAGATCTCAAAACACATTATAAAACAAGCTAAGCATAGTTATCCCCACAATATCCCCATAATAATTACAATTATAATTAAAAATAGAAATCTGCAACTTAAAGTGCAATTTCAAGAACACATTCTGCCCTCCATTTCTCAAGCTGCATAGACTCTTACTTTGGAAGCAGTCCTATTGTTTACAATATGAGTAAAAAGTAAGAGGGCAGAACAAGCCCCTCTATTGTTGTACTGTGTAATCCTACACCAATCAAAAGAAAATGGAGTTTCTTTGCATTTGTGGGCAAACACTTTCTTATCCTGTCATTTCTCTGATCTGCCTGCTTACTGATTCCTATTTTCATAATAGCAAGAATCCTGCTGCCTGAATTAGTCAGGGAGCAGTATTCTAATATAGAATAGAGCAGGCTGCAGAAAAGAGTTAAAGAATGGTCCAACATGCACCTGCGTCACGTTAGCACGTGATAAAACTAAAACACAGCTGGTTGGTTTAATTTTAGGTCTCCCAGTCTTGGCAGAATTCCTTTTATCTTCAAAGCCTAATTATAATTCCCTAAATGCCAACACTGTTAACTACTTCAATTTTGAATGATATCATTTTGCCATTGAATAAATATCCAGGAAAGTGGCCTTATTTGGCACCTCCTGATATTTTATTCTTTGAATAGAGGATGCTTACTGCAATAAGTAGTTCCATTTTTATGTTTTAACTGTGAAATTTTATGCAGCTCACATCTACACAAACCACAGAAAATGATAACATCCAGCATATGAGAAATATTTAAAATTGAACTGTCATTTCTAATCAATCCATCTAGGATTAACAATTACTGCAGAATACTTAAATAGATGTGTAGTTTGGTCATTCTGTATTAAATTGCTTTTGTGAGTGATTTCATCAGTTTTTTTTCTAGCACAAAATGGGCAACTTTTCTGCAGATGTAGGCCGACTCTTCTTTCACCCAAGCCTCAAATGTTAAGACCATGTGAGACAAAGACACTAAATGAGGGACACCATAAAACAATTACTGCAAGAGCTTGAATTAATCAAGATGTTGGAAAAAGGTGTGGGATAAAAAAATCACAACCACTAGAATCTCTTCCAAATTCTTATATGCAACATCTTTTACTTGCTTTAAACACACAAATTCTCAAAAGTCACTTTGGGAATGGCTGCATGATAACTGAGGCCACAGTGCCCATAGAAACTTCCGTCTTTGATTTTCATATATTGGAGACTTTCTTGCAGGAGTACCATGACTTGAATCTGTCCTGTCAGTGTCTGTCATTAACTGCTGTGACCACCAGGGAATTTGGAGCCAGGTGGAAATAAAACCCTCATATCCCTGAATTGGCACAAAATAGTGCTTCTTCAAGCACTTGGCCACTGGTGGTACTGAAACTGGCATATCCCAAAAAGCCCTTTCAGGTTGGAGAAACACCTCATTAATCAGGAGGACCACCCTCCCAGGGACAGAGAGCTGGAGAATGTCCACAAGTTAATGGGTATTCTCCTGCATAAACTCTGCCTGAATACCCAGGGAAAAGGCCACCCAATGTAAAGGGTCCTGATACACCTTGAAGTCCTCTGGGATGGAAAGGGAGGATGAACGAGGCAACACTGCATCATGTAGAGATGAGAATGAGGCTGTTGGCTGGTCCAGAGGCAGATCGTGCTCCTGGAGCAGCATCTGCAAACAGGAAACTCTGGGGGTTCCACAAAAAAGGGAACCGAAGGCTTCTAAACTTGCAGCTGATCCACAGCCCCTAATGACACAAGGAGTCAATCTCACTTTTGATTTGGATGACAAGTGAGACCTCTAGGATAAAGAAGCTTCCCTCTGAGCCCAAGGGTGACACTGGTATGGGTAAGGAATTGGTGGCCAGTAGGCACTGGGTCAGGGGCCTCCATCCTGGCCTTGGGGCACATGCCAATCCTGGTAGGCCTACTGGTCTATCAGCGGCCTTCAGACCCTCTCCAGTGAAATGACGCAGAAGGACAAGAAACCCAAGTCTGAATCAGACGAAACCTGGAACCTCAGAGACACATGAGGGGCAACTGAAGAGAAAGCCAACAGGCGATGTAACTCATCTGTGGTCCAGAATGAGGTTGAATTCAGCATTCCCGATGCCGAAAAAGTTGGTTCTGCAGGTGAGGTTGGTCCCGATGCAAACAGCAGTATTGGAGTACCCACATGCTTCGATGTCCAGGTAATAACCTCCACAGAAACATCTGCAGCATCAATTGCATCAGTGCCAAGAAAGGGCCCGGTACCAAAGAAATTTGTACTGTCTCTGATACCGTGCCCACACTAACCACAGGGAGGGATGCTTCATGGTGTATTGCCAAGACTTTGGCAGCACGATCCAACTCAGGGGCCATCCTGGGTTCCAGTCTCGCGAAGTCTTGGGCAGGCAGCGAGGACAGGACCAAAAGGCAGAGTAGGTCCACTGCAGTCTGGTACACTGACATCACTGACACTATCAGCACAGGCATCGTTCCCTTCAGTACTGGACTCAATGGATGACCGGAGGCCAGAACCAGAGTTGATGGTATTGGGTGTCTGCCCTCCCTACCCTGTACCACGGGATGGTCAGATGCACCGGTGCCATCCTGTGCGCCAGAGCAAGCCCTGTGCCGGTCCATGCTCATTAGGGGTAGCAGAAGAGTTGTTTCGAGACCTGGAGCACTCCCGATTGGTCTTATGCAACCTCTTCTTTGCAATAAAGAACAACTCCTGCACCTCTTTGGTGAGGCCTCTACCCTGGAATGTGAAGCAACAGCACTTTCCAAACTGGGGGGTGATATGCAGCCTGAAGCAGGCCTCGGTACCAGAATTCAAGCAGGTGCTGCTTAAAGTGAAGATCCCGTGATACCTGAATCCTCTTCTTGAATGATCTACAGATCGAACAGCACTGTTTAAGGTGGGCTTCACCAAGGCGGAGCAAACACTATGTGAGGGAGTCACTGTTGGGAATTGCCACTCCACACGAAGCGCAATAATGGAACCCCAATGAGGGCATCACCGGGAAGCACTAGTGCTAACACTATACTATATCTATAACTTTTACTCTAACACTAACTAACTATGTATCAGAGAACTAGGCTAAGAAAATAAATTGTAAGGTTGTGAAGTAACAACCACACAGAGCTTCAACTCCAGAGGACCCAGTCAGCAGGAGCTGACGGGGGAATGGGCGGCACCACCTCATATTGCCAGTGGAAGGGCTACAGGCACAAGGTGTGAGTACTGCCTTTCTACAAATACTGCTAGGCAAAAGTCTCGGGCTCTGGTGCACAGGGTACATACACACCTATTTGGAATACACATTTGCATCTACTCAAAGAAGAAGTAAGAAGTACAAGGTATGTTCCAAAAGAAAAAAAAAATAGGCTGCAATGAGCAGCAATAATATGCCCAATGCCAGTAGTGTACAGAAATGTTCCTTCTTAATTTAAATCTAGGAACAAAGAGGAGTGAGAAGCCCCTTAAATGCTCATCATCAGACACTCAATTTATGTATGCAGAAGGAAACAGGAGGAAAAACTTGAAAAAATGGTCATATGACCACTGGTACCTAGAATCATTATATCCCTCTCCACTACAACAGTATAAAGGTATGAGAAAATCTGGAGGCTTCAATATGGAGCTGTCTAGAGACAGGAGCTTTAACAGGGGTGCATTTGGGAGCTGCTAGGCCCCTCTCAGCACCTCCCACCTCTCTTGTGCAGAGGCTCTGTCCTACCCAATGACCTGGAGCTTATTAACAACAAAATCAAGTTTTGAGATCCTGATTCTTTGCAGAGACCTCAGCTTTGACTGGAATAGCACCTACACGTCATTGAGGAAGCTGCCCCACTGGCTTACCAGTGGCAAGACAAGCCTGTTTCAGTGTATGCAATGCCAGAACTGAGTCCTGGCAATCCAACTCTTCACCAACTCAAGCTTTATCTCTGAGAGTTTACACTTCACAGGATTCCTGGCTGGCTTTGTGCTAGACACTGAGGAGTCTCAATAGGGTGCCATAAGGAAGGTCTGAAGATGCTCCTCACATTTCTTCAATACACAGGTGGCGCTTGAAGGCAAATTTGGCATCCCTGAACATCACTGTTGACTCTAAGGCAGACAAAGCAATGAACATAGCTGCCATTATGGGACAGTCAGATAGTTTGAAGCCTCTGAGCAGCCTTCTTTGCTCCCTTTGAAGACATCATTATAAGAAGAGTTTGGATGGCAGAACAGCAAAAAATACCTTGAAACTGATTACATTATTTTCGGTCTTTAGAATTCAGAGCAGATATTGATGCACTGAAAGACATAAGAGACACTGAGACACCCTTTTTCAGGGGCTGGGTATACCATGTAAAACAAGGTTTCATAGTTCAAGAGCATTTTGAAAAAAACTGGCTAATTCACGGAGCTGAGGTTACTAGAATACTGTACTGAAGAAATGAGACAGGCACCAGGTTTGACACCAAAGTGTCAGAGAAAAAGCACAGGAGTGGATGTGCGATGGTATTCACTTGGACGCTAAAGACTGTGCTGAAGTGTTTGAGGCAACCACTTCACAAGAAATATAGGCAACCATACTAAATTGAGTATGTATGGGTAAATTTGAAAAGAATATACTGATCTTCAGTAACACAGTTGGGAGTACAGCAGAAATAAATTCTCCAACAGGGAGCAACTTCACAAATTACAATCAAGAAATGAATGGAATATTCAAAGGTCAATGCTTGGCAAACGGTGGTCTACAACATTTAGTTGCAGGGTCAGGTTCATGTTCCACCCTTCTACAGCCATCCTCTAGGGTCAAAAACTTAAACAATTGAAGGAGTTCCATTAGTCTCACTCCAAGGAACTAAGATCCAAGAACAAGAAGCCTGTCCAAATGGTATCTTTAAAAAATGATAATATTACTATCATCAGCACAATTACAATTTTTTTTGCTAATTAGAGCTGATTGAAAGATGACAAAAATGACACGAAACTATTTGTTCATTTTTTCTTTCCACTTTTTGTTGAAATTTCAATCAGCTTTACTACTAATGTACTAATTAACCAATTCTACAGTACTTAAGAGTAATAAATTTTAAAGAAATTGGTAGAGACAAGGAGGCTAAGTTAATATATTTTATTGGACCAACTTGTGTTGGTGAAAAAAAGACAAGCTTTCAAGCTCCACACAGCTCTTCTTCAGATCTGTGGAGCTCAAAAACTTGTCTCTTTCACCAACAGAAGTTGGTCCAATAAAAGATATTACCTCACCCACCTTATCTTTCTTATAATCTGGGACCGACATGGCTATAATACCACTGCAAACAATGAAACTGAAGTCAGATGTTATAGAAGTTAATTTTACAAAAAGTAATGTAATATTAAGTACTAATGACATATCAGATTAGTGTGACTTCTTACATTTCATTATCAGAGGGAGAAAAGAGTGAAATTTTAAAAACTGTACAACAAAATGTGACTATTGAACTTTGTATGCTTACCAAACAATAACAATGTACTGCAGTGTTTTTAATTCACAAGAAGAAAATCATGAAGTAACACAAGGTAAGAGAACAGTATACATTTTAGCTTACCTGTAATTTTATTCTTATTTATCTCTCTTTTGGCTAGCATATGATTTAATATAACTCACCTTGAAGTAGTGTAGCAATTTGTAGTGATTGCTGAGATGGATGTTCTTTAAGGATATCTAAAACAGTTCTACCTAAGCTGTCTTTTATGTTGGCATCAATTCCTGAAAGAAAAATAACTATAATGTACTATGAAAAGAAAAATATTTAACCCAAAATGTCTGATTATAAATGTAATACGTCAAGCTTGGCAAACTGGCTACTAACAGTTTTACCATCGTAGCGAAGAGGCAGCTCTGCTATAGTTAAGGTTGGGTATCACTTTCTGTTTAAAGCCTAACTATTCTAATTGCTCTAAAATTCACATATTGTTTGAAATGTGTTTCTCTCTCATAGGGTTGCAGGCTAGGGTTAATGGTCCAAATTTGGGGTGATTCGAGCAAGGGGTTCTCAAGATGCAGCCCTCTAAAACCAACATTTTACAAAATCAACTTGTTCTAATGTTTTGGGCACCAATGTGGCTCATTCTATAGCTCTAGTCTGATTTTAATCATTTGGGATTTATCTCAGCTAGTGTTCTCAGGAAGCAATACTAAAAAAAATTATTAACCTTAGAGTTTGGAACTTCAGGTTGGTTCATGCCAAACTTCTGAGCCAAAGTGATTGAAAGTGTGCATGTGCAAAAAATCTAGGGTTCTGTTGTTAACTATCTGACAATTTCCAGTCAAATAGCTGTCACACTAATAAGATGGTTGAAGAGGACATGCAGTACCCATTGAACTGGAACTACACCCATGCATTGTGATATCAAGATCTACCCTTGGCAGTTTTCAGAGAATGTGTGTTGTGTACATTCCTTATGCTCTGCTTGCATTCTCCAGGGGCTCATTTGAAAGTTTTGCCCTGAGACCAAAATTTCTGGTTTAAAAGTGATATTTTAGGTGCTCTAAAACCTACATGAAGGCTCTGATTTTACTTTAGAAGTATTGTCAAGGAAATTTGCACCAATAAAACATAGTGCTGATGAAAGACTGTAGTCGACAGGTATAATAATGTAATCATAACTCATAGTCTTCACCCATTTACTGAATAATGAAACTGAGCATGACCAAAGGAAAGCAAGACACTGGGTTAGTTGGTCCAGTGATTCCTGATACATAGCCTCCCTTTCATGAATTGCTCACAAATTTTCAGTTTCTTATACACCTTCTGGGGCTGATCTGGAATATGGGGATTGGAGCAGTGAGGAAGAATGTTTGTATAGGAGTGTGGAGGGTGCAGGATGAGGGCCTTGCCTCTTAGGGCTATGGGGAGACAGCACACCCCTAGACAACAACCTTTATTACTATAAGGGATCAGTCTGACTCTTTGTTTGGTTCACACAGTTGTCTCCTATTTGATGCTCTCGACGATTCTCCTCAGCTTGGCTGGGTGAGGTGGTTGGGAGTAGGGGAAGATGCTTCCCATTCACAGCCTCATCTCTCAACGCAACATTCAGGGGATAGATTGTGAACTGGGATCTGGGAACACCTCTTCCCGCCTGCCACATATGTGAGCTGTGACTCAGGGGCTCCACTCCCTGCCCCCCCATGTGTGAGCCGGAACCTAGGAGGTCTCTGACCCTCTGGGAAGTCTGAGCATCTGACCTGGGCCCCCCCACTCTAACACAAATTGAGATCTAAGGGAGCCCTTTCTCGCAGGATGAGATGCTAGAAACAGGCATCCTTGGTGCATGGCACAGGTGCAAAAGCACTGACACCATAGAGAGGGGATGAGAAACTTCACGATGAAAAGAGCAGTGCACATGTTTCAAAGCAATTTTGCAGGGTGTATTAATCTCCCTACAGTGTTCTAATTCAGTTTAGAACATCTTATTTAGATGAATGGACCACTTGGCACCTCTCTGAGGGTCCTGCTCTGCAAATAGATGTATAGAGCACTTTCCCCATAAATAAGCCCAGATTTAGGGTAGGAACTCTGTATCTCCACTTTCCTCCCCATTCCTGTCTCCAACTGGTATATGCACTCCTTGCAGCCCTACCACCTTCTCATACCACCTCCTTGTCACTCCATGCCCCTGATTAGCTTTGAAGGGCCATGGAGTGGCAAGAAGGACAGTGGAGCTGGCGTGCATGGGAAGGGGGTTGAAAGCACTAGGGGGCTGGGAGGACTTGGAGCAGCAAAAATGTGTTTGGAAAAGCAATGGGTGCAGAGCAATGGGCATGAGGAAGGGAGGGAATGTTAGAGGAGTTAGAGCAATGTTGGAGCAATGGTAAGGGAGTGTGAGCAGCTGGGGGAACATGGAGGTTCAGAGCAGTGAAGAGGAGTGTTGAAACAATGCAGGGAAGAGTAGGGTGAAAAGGAGGTGGTCAGAACTGTGCAGTGGGGCATGTTGAGAGAATTCATCTCTGTTCCCCCTCCCCACACACACACACACACATACATAAAAATGGTTACTGGCCTTCCATAACTGTCGTTCTTTGAGATGTATTGCTCATGTCCATTCCAATGCAGGTGTGTGCTTGCCCCAAGCACTGCCGCTGGAATGTTTTTCCTCAGTGCTATCCATCAGGTCTGCTTTGGTGACCCCCTGGTATCCCATAGTACTGGTATAAAAGGTCCCACCGACCCATAGCCCCCTCAGTTCCTTCTTGCTAGCTAACTTTGATAGAGGAGCAGGAGGTGTGGGGCTTGGCTGGGGGGGGGGGGAGGTGTTGGAATGGACATGAGCAACACATCTTGAAGAACAACAGTTACAGAAGGTCCATAACCATTTTTTCTTCTTCAAGTGCTTGCTTATGACCATTCCAATGTAGGTGACTCTCAAGCAGTTATACAGGTGGAAGGTTCAGAGTTTACTGGCATGCCAATTGTAACGCTGCTCAGGCAAATCCAGCATCATCTCGAGCTGCTGGGCAATGGCGTATTGAGACACGAAGGTGTGAACTGAAGACCAAGTCGCTGCTCTGCAAATGTACTGGATAGGAACTTGTGCCACAAATGCTGCTAACAATGTCTGGGCTCTTGTGGAATGTGCCACAGGGCTGGAGGAGCAGGAACCTTTGCCAGGCTGTAGCATGTGCAGATACAGGAAGTGATCCATGATTAAAATTCTCTGGGCTGAGACTGGAAGACCTTTCATCCTCTCTGCAATGGCTATGAACAGCCGAGGGGATTTTTGAAATGATTTAGTCCTTTCTATGTAGAAAGCTAATGCGCATCTAACATCCAGAGAGTGGAGCCTCTGTTTCTCTCTGTTGCCATTTGGTTTTGGATAGAAGACTGGTAAGAAAATATCCTGGTTACTATGGAATTGGGAGACTACCTTTGAAGGAAGGTCGGTGTAGATGCAGTTGGGCCTTGTCCTTGAAGAATACTGTGTAAGGTGTACTGGCCAAAGTAATGGACAGCAGGAAGGCTACCTTTCATGATAGGTGGAGAAGAAGCGAGCATATTGCCAGAAATTCAAGCGGAGGCCCTATCAGTCTTGTCAATACCAAATTGAGTTCTCAGAGAGGGACTGGTTGCCGTACCAGGGTGACAGTCTCTCAAGGCCTATAAGAAGTCGACTGCAGATAAAGCTCGAGAAAACAGAACAGCTGTTCACCCAAGGGTGGAAGGCCGAGATTGCAGCCAGATGGACCCTAATAGAAAACACAGTTAGCTCTTGCTGTTTCAGATGAAGTAAGCAGTCTAAAATGAATAGCAGTGTTGACCAAGTAGGTGAAATGCCTTTTTGTGTAGACCAGATTGAGAACCTTTTAAGATGTGGAAATAAATGTCCTTCAAATTGAGGGCAGCATACCAGTCCCCTGGATCCAGGGAGGGGATGATGGAGGCCATGGAGATCATGTGGAACTTTAGCTTCTTCATGAATCTGTTGAGGTTTCACAGGTCTAGAATTGGTCTGAAAGCACCGTTGGCCTTCGGAATTAGGAAATAATGGGAGTAGAACCTGACCCCTTAACTCCAGTGAAACCTCCTCCATTGTTCCCACCTTTAGGAGCAACTGCACCTCTTGGGCTCAAAGTTCCTCATGAGAAGGGTCCCTGAAGAGGGATAGGGAGGGAGGGTGGAAAGGAGAGGAACAACTGAACTGAAGGATGTATCCCAGCACTATCATGCGTAGCACCCACCAATCCAAGGTAATACGGGCCCATGCCCGATAGAAGTAGGATAGCCAGTCCACAAAAACCGGGGAAGTTGGATCTACAAATTCTCCTAATATGCTGTCCCTGAGCATCCCATCAAAAGGCCTGCTTAGACCTCACCAAATCTCTAGGGAGGGCAAACAGATGCAGATACGTATTATATTTAATTCCTTTTAATTGCTTGTATTCAGAGAGAAAAATCAGCACAGGATCACAGAGACACACAACACAGGGAACATCTTTATTGAACTAATACTAAAAACCAGCCAGGACTGACTGAACTATCCCCTAATAGTCTAACTCTATTGCTACAGCAACAAGCTAAGCTCTGTTGCTATGGCAACCTAGGCATTTAGGCAAGACACAAAATACACAACATATTCCTCCCCCTTAATGAAAACACCCATTTAACAGAACAATCACTAAACTAGGGAATGAGGGTAGACTGCCTCAGTTCCCAGCTAAACCCCGGGGATTATTCTGCCCTGTAACGTGGGTTTGCCCTAGCTAAAGATCCAGCCGTTGAGAAGGCCTTCTCCCTCTAGGTGGATTACGGCGGACTTCTGGTGTTCTTGCACTGGAAGCTGTCATTGGTGCGGATCTAACAATGGGCTCAGGACTCATACCTCGAACAGGTGAGGATGTTGTATCTGCTCAAACAGGGGAGAGGGCTGTATCTTCTGCAGAGGTGGATAGAGAAGGGGAGTCAGGAACAGTTGACTCCTAATTCGATGATATCTCACCTGCAATGGTGGAGATGTGTCCTTGGGACATGTATGACCTGGCAACAACTGATCTACATGCCGCTGCCCCGTGAGATCATCTGCAGTCTAGACAGTATAGGAAACAGGGCCTGTTTGGGTGATGACTGTACCAAGGACCCATTTAGCTCCAGAAGCATAGTTCAGAGCTAGGACAGACTGTCCAGGACTAAAGATTTGGTCTCTTGCTCTGTATGCACGTCTGATTACTTGGTTTTGCTGTTGACGTTGCACAACTTGTCGTGCTTTGGTGGGTTTCAGCAGATCAAAGCAAGTGCGCAGCTGTCGTCCCATCATTAAAAAGGCTAGGGACGCTTTGGTCATAGCATGAGGTGTGATAGTAAGAAGGTGTCCAGATGCTTTTGAATGGATGAATGTCCCTTGCTGATCTTAAAGCTTGTTTCATGTTCTGCACAAACCTTTCATTTAATCCATTGATGGATGGATGATACAGTGCTGAAGTGATGTGATGTATGCCATTTGCTTTCATAAAATTTTCAAATTTCTGAGAGACGAATTGTGGTCCGTTGTCGCTCACGAGTTGTCCTGGCAGACCAAAACGACTAAAGATTTCACACAGGTTCTAGATAGTAACTTCAGCAGTAGTGGATGGCATTACAGAGACTTCTGGTCATTTAGAATGGATGTCTACAACAACCAGGAACATCCTTCCTTCAAATGGACTAGCAAAATCAATGTGAATAAGCTGCCATGGGTTTTCAGGCCGGTCCCATGGGTGTAGGGGCGCTAACTGAGGTGTGTTCCTCACATTCTGACATGAAGTACAAGCTCCTGCCTTCTCTTCAATGGCACTGTCCAGGCCAGGCCACCAAAAGTAGCTTCGTGCAATTTCTTTCATGTGCACTATTCCACAGTGATCTGAATGTAGCTGTTCTAACATCGGAGATTTCAGTAGTGGTGGAATAATGACGTGTATCCCCCACAACAAGCAACCAGAATGGATTGATAACTCCATCCTCCTGGACATGTAGGGAAGAAGATCGGGTGAGACCTGAGAGCCCCATAGAGATGTTCCATGCATCACTAGGTCCATAACTTGGGGCAGTACTGGGTCAACCCAAGTTGCCTTCTTTACTTGAGTAGAGTGATGGGTGTGTTCTCTACCTGTTCAAAGTAGAAGATTTTTTTCTGGCCAGTATCTTGATGTTTAACTGGTAAAGGCAGCCTTGAGAGACCATCTGTGTTGCAGTGCAGAGTGGATTTCTGATATTTGATCTCATACGTGTGTGCGGAAGCAACAATGCCCATTGTTCCATACGACTAGCAGTCAATGGTGGAATTGATTGTGTGTGGTCCAAAAATCGATGTTAGAGGTCGATGGTCAGTGAGAAGTATGAACTTCTGTTGAAACAGATACTGGTGAAATTTCCAAATTCCGAAAACGATTCCCAGCGCTTCACATTCAATTTGGGCATAGTTCATTTCTGCTTTGCTTAAGGTGTGTGAGGCAAAAGCAATGGGTCTCTCCTCTCCCGAAGGCATAATGTGTGACGTGACCACTCTCACACAACAAGGGGAGGCATTGCAGGCCAACTGTAGAGGTAAGGAAGGTTCAAAGTGCCTCATAACTTCTGAATTTAGCAATGCACATTTAGCCTTGTTAAATGCAACATCACAGGCTTCTGTCCACTTCAAGACCTTTTTCTGGCCAAGGAATTCATGTAATGGTTTTAGTAGTGTTGTTAATTGTGGAATAAACTTTCTATAATAGTTCAATAGCCCTAAAAGACAGCAAAGTTGGCTTACATTTTGAGGAGGTGGAGCTTCCACAATAGCCTCGACTTTTGCAGGAGCCTTATGAAGGCCAGTAGCATCTATAATATGTCCCAAATATTCAACAGAGAGCTGGAAGAATTCATATTTGTCTTTGCGGACTCATCGGCCATACTCTTCAAGTCTTTGTAGGGCAGCTTCCAAATTCTTAAGGTGATCCTCCTCATTCTTCCCAGTGACCAGGATGTTGTCAAGATAGCACTGGACTCCTGGCAAGCCACTCAAGATCTGGTCAATAGCCCTCTGGAACAAAGCTGAAGCAGACATTATTCCGAAGGGCAAGCGACAGCATCGGTACAGCCCTTTATGTGTCACAACAGTCAACAGTTCTTTGGACTTCTCATTGACATGCATCTGTAAATACGCGTGACTCAGATCAACATTGCTGAACTTTTGTCCACCAGCCAAGCCAGTGAAGAGGTCATCGATGTGGGGAAGAGGGTACTGCTCTACACACAACATAGGGTTAACAGTGACCTTAAAATCCCCATAAATCTGAATGGAGCCATCTTTCTTCAATAGTGGAACGATTGGGGTTGCTCATTGGCTGTGGCTAACTGGTACTAGGATTCCATTTTTGACCAGGCACTTCAGGTCTGCTTCAACCTTTGGCCTTATGGCATATGGCAAAGTTCTGGCTTTAAGACATTTTGGTTGGCTGTCAGGCTTAATGTTCAATTTCACAGTAATTCCCTTCATACTTCCCAGGTCCTCTCAAAAAACAGCAGCATATTTCTTTAACACAGCTAAAAAAGAAACAGCTCTGACAGCCATCGTGTGCACTTCTGCCCAGTTCAGATGAATCTTCCTAAGCCATGACCTTCCCATTAAGACTGGGTAATTGCCTTCCACCACAAACAGTGGCAATTTAGTAGTCTGTCCATTGAGCTCCACCTTAACATCAGTAGTGCCCAACATGGGTACAGCTTCTCCAGTGTATGTCTTCAGAATAATTTGTCGGCTTAAGCTTTAGCTTCTCCTTATACACAGTGTCTGAGACCAGCAAAACTGCTACGCCCGTGTCCAGTTTCATGTACAAGTTTACCTTCCAACAGCGGGGTTACCAAATATTCATGCGAGCCAACTGCCATGGACAAGACATGGAGTGGCACTTTTTCTTCTGACTGGCTGTCACTTTGATCATCCGGAGTCTGCTCTACCACGTGCAGATTTTATTTTTTGGTCCGTCGGACAGCAGGCTTCTTTGTCTCTGGTTTGCCTGTTCTGTTTGACTCTTCTTTCTTTTGTTTGCAGGCATGCTCAATGTGTCCCTTTTTGCCACCTTGTTGATACACTAGGTCTTTACACCAGCATTCCAATGCATGGTCCCCGGCTCCCCACAGCGGTAACATTCCCGGCTCCCCATTGTCTTGTGGGTAGGTTCCTGTGACACCTTATGCACTCTGGCCAATGCATTGAGCTGTTGGGCTTCCTTTGTGGCCAGCTCCATAGAGATTGTGATTTCAATGGCCTTCTGCCAGGTGAGCTGGGCCTCTATCAACAGGCATTTCTGTATTGCTTCATTGTGCAGACTACACACTAACCTATCAGGTCGGGTTCAGGTCACAATGCTCAGCAAGCTTCTTCAGAGCTGCTACAAATTGCACAATTGTTTCACCTTCTTGATTCCTATTGTGGAACCTAAATCTCTCTGCAATTACCAGTGGCTTTGGAGAAAAATGTGCCTCCAGGATTTTCACAATGTCACTATAAGATTTTGTCTCTGGCTTATCAGGATTCACTATGCTGTGCAATAAAGTATAGGTTTTAGCTCCTAAATACTTATGAAAATGGACACCTTCTTTGCATCTCTAATTCCATTTGCAATAACAAAAAACTGAAAGTGCTCAGGATATGAGTTCCAATTCTCTAGAGTCTCATCAAAAGGTCCCAGGGGCCACATAAATGTAGCCATTGCTTCCCCTCTTTCCCCCCACCCTCTTTCTTTCTCTTGTCTTTTAGTGTCTTTTATTGCTTGTATTGGGGTCGTTCACATACAATTGCTGGTGATTTCCATTCAGTAACACTGCTTTGTTTCTTCCCTGTTCCCAGTGTGCCTGCTTCACTTTGGTAAGAACAAAGCAGATCCTGTTTTAGTTTCATTTTGAACTGTCAGTGTAAACAGCCCAACCCCCAAAACAGCTAAAAGGTTTTTTCTTACATTGACTTTTACTTTTTTGCTAGTGCAGCACAGGTCGATCCTATCCTCCGTCACCACTTTTGTTATGTTGAATTCCTTTTAATTGCTTGTATTCAGAGAGAAATCAGCACAGGATCACAGAGAGATACAACACAGGGAGCATCCTTGTTGAACTAACACTAAAAACCAGCCAGGACTGGCTGAGCTATCCCCTAATAGTTTAATTCTCTTGCTACGGCAACAAGCTAAGCTCTGTTGCTACGGCAACCTAGGTAATTAGGCAAGACACAAAATACACAACAATAAGGATTGGGATGGAGGTCTTCTCCTGAAGCCCCTGCTCCTCCTCTTAGTATAATCTTGCCAGGCAGGTGTTGGGAAGAAATGAGTAGCCAGCTGGGCTTACAGTGCTTCCTAGAGGGAGCACATGCATACAGCCCCAAGGACTTCAGGGTGGCTCTCAAGCAGCGGAGAGGCTCTAGATTCTGATACAACAGAGTAAGACTTTCTGGAATGTGACTCCTGGATTGGACGAAAAGCCCAAGGGTTCCAGAACAGCCACTGTAGTGGCACCTGCCACTGTACCAGTGGCCAAACCACAAATGGGATGCCCTAGCCCAAGTCTGCCATTGGGTGGTGTTGCCTGGAGTGTCGGTGCCAGTTCCAGTCGGAGACATACTCCTCCACCTCTGTAAATGGCACCGGACGAGTTGCAGGAGCCTCAGAGTGGCGAGGCATGGGTCGCACTTTGCTAGCAACTCTTTGCCCAATTGACCTCGGAGTTGGGGATCACCCTCTGTCTCTATTCTTCTGCTTCCTTCTCAGCACCGGCAATGGAGAAGGGTGCCAAGAGTATCTTGCCAGAGTGATCTTTTTTGGCACTGGGGATGGCTGACAGTGCTGGGAGTCCCTCCAAGAAGCTGAAGGAGCATCCTTTTTCGATACTGGAGGGGACTGGTGCTGAGTCTCCCTAAGAGAAGCCGGGACTCTTTGTATCGAGGCTGAAGTACTCGGTACCAAGTAAGCATGACTTGGGTCCAAGGGAGGAAGAAGTGCTGCCTCCATGAGGAGAAACATAAGCCTAGTGTGTCTGTCTTTTTTAGTGCGGGACCTGAATCTTTGCAGATCTTGCAGCTCTCAGGCACATGAACTTTCCCCAGGCATTTAATGTAGCTGGAATGGGGTCATTGACAAGCATAGGCTTGTGGTATGAGGCACAAAGCTTAAATCCGGGAGAGTGAGGCACGCCCTGATGCTGAAAAGGACTAACCCCACTGAGTGGGGTTCACTATACTAACTAACTAAATTAACTGAAACTTAATCATTATGAATAAAGATACCTATATACAATCAAAGAATCAAAGTCCACTGAAAGGAGTACCTGTGAAATGCAAGGATGAGCTATAGTTCCAGCGATCAGGAGGTAAGAAGGAACTAAGGGCGCTGCAGGTCAATTGGACCCTTTATACTGGCGCTATGAGCACGCAGCTCCAGGGGGCACTAGGGCCGACCCAACAGATACCACTGAGGGAAAAACTTTCCAGCGCCGGTGCTTGAATGAGCACACACCTACATTGGAATGGACACTTGTCAGGAGGGCCTGCAGCTGGGCCTGGGATCAGTTAGCCAATCACAGCTGAAATCCCTAATCAGCCAGATTACCTGAGTAGTTTACTGTCAAGGATTGCTCTTAAACCCAGGATTGCTCTTAAGCCCAGTAGTAGCACATAGCCAGTGGCAGCTCAACACTTGTGCCTGCAGCTACAATTGCTCCCATACCTGCCTTGTTCCAACATGGCTCCTTCCCTGCTCCAGCACATTTCATCTCTGCTACCCTGCTTGATTTTTTACTCATGGTTACTGCCCCTCGGCTCCAATCATTAAGCCTGACTGCCACTGCTCTAGACAACTAGGCCTGAGCTCCTATACCCTGATCTGTGACAACAGTAAAGTCTCCCTTCTCTCATATTGCCCCATATCTGTCCTCCCTTCAAAAAAAATATACCCACTGTCTCCAAGCTAGTCCCTGCACTATTCTTGCATCCTCTACCCAACTCCTTAACCCACCAGTCCCAGGCTGACACCTGTATCTCCCAGTGGAGAAGAGCTGAGAAGGGAGCATCAAACTACGCTGAACAGGCAGAGAGACAAGCAGTGAGGAAATGATGCAGGAGGAATAATGGGATTAATATGTAACCACTGCACTCTGTGACCGAAGTAACTGTTGCCAAGTAGTGAGAGGTAGTGGAGAAGGAAACCTGGGCTATAGTACATCAGGCAACTGAGAAATTATTTTTATTTAAAAAAACATAAAACATCCCAAACTTTGTTAATGCAGCATTAAGGTTGCCTAGTGGTGCCTTGTACTCTTCCAGAATGTGAAGAGTTACTAAACTTAAACCTCTGAAAACCAGGATGTGAAGAGTTAAGGTATACAAGTTTATCTTGTGTATACCTTATCTCTGTTCTCCTTGAATGATGCCCCAAGACATCAACAACACACATACTAGCATTCTACCCTCACAGAGGCTACAGGGTACCAAGAACATGAGCACTAGGGGAAAGTCTAACACATTCTTTTTACTGAGGCAAAACTTGGGTTTAGGTGGTGTAACAAACTAGAGCTACCTATATTGGGGCTATACTCAAACAGTGAGATCTATTGTACACTAACCACCCCAGATTTCAGATCATTAGAGGCTCCTGTGGATGGAGAGGAATGGTGGACTTGTTGCTGTTGTCCTTTATTTTCTGTGTGCTGAATCCATACATTTTTGGCTCTCTTCCTGTGTGTACAGCACAACAGACATTTTGTTGTCAGACTTGCCTCTAATATGTTGTAAACTGAGTCATACCAACATTGAGTCCTTGAGTGGAGATGTTACTTGTGTTCTTTCCTGTCTGTAGTATTTGTTTAATCTAAAATAAAGTTAATTTAGACTGTCATACATATTTTACTCTGTGTGTATGGAAATGCAAGGGTTGAGACAGCCAGAAGCAACCAGTTCTTGGCTTTAGGGGCAGAGGTAGTGTTGCATCAAGAGGGGCCCAGATTTCAGGAGGTAGAGCTTCTCTAGGTTGCACAAGGGGCTTTCTTGTTTTAGACACTGAGTGTCTTGTAGGATGAACTGGAATCCGTGCGGTAGATAGGATGCCAGGGTGAGAGATGCCTGAAAAAGCAGGGAGAAACTCTTTAGCAATCCATCTGAAGGAAGCATGAATCCTCTATGGGGAGAGATCTGCTTTGGTCTGCCTAAATTGCCTTATAAATGAGGGGGTATCAGGAATCTGCCCTTCATGGGACTCCTTCTCTTTCCTACAAGAATTCTTCAAGTGTGAATCTCAGCCTAACCTGGTACCTTTTTTACCTCCTGGTCTGCTACCCACTTGGGTGAAGAACCTGACTTAGAGTCGGTCTTGTATGTGGAAGCCGGGTAGAATGGTCACTTCCTGGCCCTGGAGCAGGAGGGCTGGCTCACTACACGAGGCTGTCAGTACATCACACAGTGCTGAAGCAGCAAATGAACACCAATGTGCAATCGGAAACTTTCCTAGGCCTCTGTGGTCTACTCTATGCTCTCTGGAAGCATATAAACCCCTAATATGGAAGAATAACATCACCAACATACATATCATCTCTGTCTGCCAACAGGGAGGAACTATACCCAAGCATCTGGGCTAGCACAGAAGATCAACAAGAGAAAGCATTCATTGAAATCAGAAATATGAAGGACACTTGTTACTTTAGAAATCACATGAGAAATAAACATGGTATACCTGTTTCTAACAAAATGCGTACTACATCCACCTTTCCAAATAAGGCTGCTTCATGAAGTGCACTCCCTTTTTCTGTCTAGAATAGAACAATATTGATGCATTAAAAACACTAAAATACCAAGGAATCCTTTCAAAAACAAATATATTTAGACAAAGAGCATTTACTTTTTGCTCTCTTAACTATAATAAGAATAATTATCAACAATATTTATTAAAATCATTCATGCAGGGTTGCAACATACAGAAGTGGAGAAAGTTCTATCATAAAGATCACTTAACAACAACATAAAACAAGATACAGTAAATATACATGGCCCTGATTCTACAGTTCTTACTTAGGCAAAATTCCTAGTGAAATCATTTGGAGTTTTGCTTGAGTAAAAATTGCAGCTCTGACAACAAAACTTAGGGTAAATAAATAAATCTATCTTAGGGTTTCATACTGATGCCCATCACCAAAGTATGTGGGTGCCTTCCATGTAAAATCAATAGCAATAGTGAAAACTCTAGTGGACCCCAGAGAATCTCTGGCTCTCCTCCACTTTCACAGTAAAAACTTTACTTGAAGAATGGTTTTGTTTGTGTGTGTTTTACATTTTTTGTTGTTGTTGTTTCAGTTTTAGTTTTCTTGAATGGTGTATTTCAGTAGAAGGGTGTGTCAGTATTTTGAGTGTCAATCTTGCTATGGTGGTAAAGACCCTTTCAATGAAAAAATACTTTTATTCTGTGCATTAAACTAGTCACCTTTGTTCTTCCTTTGCGCTATCAGAAAGTACCAGTCTTACAGCAACACAAACTATATTCCTTTCAGGTGCAACAGAGTATGCAACTTAACACTGAGTGTTACACAGATTTGCAGTAGCAAGAAGCTTAGTTCCATATAAAATGACAAAAACTGGAAATACCTCCTGCTTCTGCATTAATTTGAGATAAAACAGAATTTTTAAAAGTGACAAATGTGAAGACCTTTTTCATTTACAGCTGATAATGCAAATATAGTAGCACATTTTTATTCTCTATGTTATATCAAGTAGATTCAAGACTTACAGTCAATTTTCTATGCCTTACATCCTGCAGGTTTTTATATCCTTTTGGAGTGTATGTTCCCCAAAAAGTGAGTGCTGTTGGTGTGGCTAGAAATCCTCCTAAAGTGACATCTAGAGCAAAGGATGCCAATCATATTTCATAAGTATGATGGGCCAAATTCTGCTCTCATTTACATCATTCAAATCTGAAGTGAATCCACTGATTTCAGTTTTTCTCACAGTAAATACAGAGCCCCTAATCAGGATTGAGATCCCATTGTACTAGGCATGTAGAAAAAGACAATCCCTGATCCGCTTGTAGCTAAACAGAGAGAAGATGTAATAAGTGGACATGGAAAACAACCCAGGAGGGAGGGAAAAGAAAAGGTAAAAGCAATAGGAACACCACAATACAAAGATCAGCTATGTGTGCAATTTGCAGGCTCACCTCCAAGCTGCAAGGTTTTTTATTAGTTAGTGTTTTAATATATAACTAAAGAAAAGATTTTAATGAATATCTAATAGGCAACCTGCCTAACCCTTATCATTAGGCAGTTCATGATAGAAGTGGGCTGGAGGAGATGATTTAAAGTACAGGGCGGTTGCTTTTCAAGTTGATTCAGGGAGTGTATTCCGCATGCAAGTGTCAGCAAGAAGAATGAGGCATAGGTGTTTGTGGGAAAAATAGACTGACAGGCAATGGAGGTTGCCATCTTTAATGAAACAGATTGGGAGGGTGAAAACAGGGTAAGGTAAAAGATTGGATAAACAGAGGGGGCTAAGTTATGAAGGGCCTTCACAACTATGCAAATAATCCTTGCATAGAGCACATTGTACTGTGCAATGTCATTTAAGACTAAGGGCCCAAAGTCTATCACTCACCAAAACCTGTGTATTTTTCATATGTTTCAATTAAAATGAAAACTTCAAATCATAAATAGAGGAAGCAGATTTGTATTGCCCACTTCTAAATAATTTCAGACTGAAGGACATTGGAAAGACCTGGGAAATGAATAAAATGTGTGATTAATTCAATCCAAAATTAATTGTCAATTATTAGTCCAAATATTTGCTAAGATTAAAAGTGATCAGCGAGTACAGAAGAGACTAATCAAATGGCTAAAATAAACCTTCCACTTACACAAATAAATGCTTACAAACACAAAGGAGATTGCAGATACTTCTATAATTATGTCTCTACATTCTGAGAGTTCTTTACTGCTGATAAAGCTGAATTTGTTTAAAGTATATGAACATGTACAATTTAATTTACCACATGGAGTTACACTTTTTACGTTGTTCCCTCCCAATTAGTGATGCAGAGCAATTTAATGAATTCTAAAACAGCTGAGTTCAGTTTTAAGTAACAGACTGATATTGTACGGTCTGTTCAGTTTAATGAACTGATAGTAATCATCAGCAAAAAAGCATTCAGAAGTTACAGAAGTAGTAAGTTAAGAACACAGCCAGAGCCAACTTGGCAATGCACCAAGATGCAGAATTAAGAGAATTTATTGACAGAGAAGATGGATATTGCTGGGAAAATAAATAAATTCTTCACCATAGAGAGCAGGTGAAACATAGCAGAAACAGAAATTGACCCATCCCATAAAATGGAAAGTGAAACAAACTAAGGATAGCATCAAAATTGGTTAAGAAAAATTAGAGCAACTGAAAATAAAGGCAATTGTTGGATTCTAACATAGATGGCAAACAAAATGTCCTTAAAAAGTAGTGAATATTTTTCATTCCTCACTAAAAACAGGGAAGCTATATTACAAAGGCTAGAAAGAAGCTGAAGTACAACCTACATTTAAAAGAGGATCAGTGACGAAACTAAAGATCTTTAAAGACTGTCTGTCATCAATGTTTCTAGTAGGACATCATATAGAATACTCCAACATCTGCAAACTGCTCAAAAACAGCACTTATTTAAAATGAGAGGTCACATTTAAGAAATTTCGTTAACTTGTTTGAGAATCAGTAACAAGAGTCAACAGGTAAATTAAACATAATTTAGACTGAGGAGTGTTTTCAATAAAGTGTTTTATATATATATATATATATATATATATATATATATATATATATATATGAAAGTTCATAAGTATTATACTTAATGTGAAACTCAAAGCAGTGGTGAAATTATACTGATTATATAAGAGGGGCGCATCCAATATCTTGTAAAGTTATTGAATACAAATTCATCCTTGACGTAATTCTGTTGGTTTATATGGCTCTACGACAGGGGTGATTTTCAGAGCAAAATACTATTTCTTATGGAAACCTGCATTAAGGCAGTTTGAGACTAGTTTCTTCCCCATTCATTTTCTCGAGATGCAAAAAAAGATATATAATCAGAAATACTTTTTAGAGGGATGTGTTATTCCTTACTTTAGCTTTCTTACTTTCAAATAGTATAACTAAAAATGATAATCCTGGCAATCTTAGTGCAAGTTTGATAGTTGCAACTCTGCATGCAGAAGAAAAAAGTTCATGCAAAACATTTTAATATGAAAACTTTGATGAAGGATAAACAAGGATATCCCTAAAAACCTAGAGCCAGCCATAAGCAGCAAAATAATTTTGCAAAACATTTTCAAATTTCAAAGTTGCTATCATTTTGCAGGATTTGAAAGAGATCCATTTTCATTTTTTTGTGATTTAAAATAAGTATTTTTTCAATATTTTTCAAGTTTTGTTCTTTTGTTTTTGCCTTCTTTTATTTTCTTCTTTCTTTCCTTTTCCCCTTTTCTTTTTTTCCTTCCAATCATTTTTAAAAATATGTCCTTAATGGATGAGTCCAGGAATAATAACAAATAATTTGGCGCTTGGAAAACAGATGCAAATATGTAATACTTATATTAAAGGCAGAGTTGTGTTCAAAGCTGATAATTAAAATTAATATAATTCTAGAAAATTTAAACTGGCTGATCTGCTATAAGGTTTACAGGAGTACCTATTAGTAAATATTTCCCAGATCTGATCTTATTCATGGGAAAGTTTATGGTATTTATTTAAAAAATGGATATTAGGGAGGAACCACTATATGTGGTAGAACATTGCTGCATACCCACAAAACCAACAAACAATTTCAAATTTGAAGTGTGGCTGATGGCCAGCTTCCCTCCAGTGGGTCTCACACCTTCCTGCTTGTAGTGGGCCAGGAAGTTGCCTGTCACCCCGTCTTCCCAGGGGAGGGGGTAGGGACCCAGGCCCACCCGCTCCTCCGGGTCCCAGCCTGGGGCCCTATGAGAAGCAGCTATGTGCTGCTAGTACTGCTTTCCAGACGGCACACTCTTCCCCTGGACTAATTCTCCCCCTCCTTCAGTCTTTCTGGCCTCTTGAGCCGATACCTTCCTCCTCACTGTTTGACCGCTGAGCTCCGCTCCACAGCACAGCACAGCACTCCTACTTCCTCCAACTTATGCCCTGTGTGGTTGGGGGGGGGGGGGGGGGAGAGGGCCTTTTATGGAGCACCTGGCTGAACCTTAATCAGCTTCAGCTGCTCCTAATTGCCCCCAGTGGCTCTGAGTTAGTCAGCAGGGAACAAGGCCCGGAGCATTCTGGGGCTCACATACCTCCCATCCACCACTCTTCTACTGCCTTCTGCCTTCACCATATCACAGAAGGTAAAAACATTATTTTTACCCCAAAAATAGTGCAGCGATACAAAACAAGAAAAATCTCATGTATTAGAAAAGACTTCATAAATAACAGGGTCAAATACCATATTATTATTTCCTACTCTTTAACTGAGAAGCTAGATCATTTCTACATAGCCTCAGTAGATGTAAATCAGCACAGTGCCATTGAGGCCAAAGGAAGTGTATCAATTTATACCAGCTGAAGATGGGGCTATGCCAGTTTATATCAGATGAGGATCTGGCCCATACTATCCACTTAATCTCATAGGCCCTGGTTCAGGAAAGCTTTTAAGCATGTGTTTAACTTTAAAATAATGGGATTTAACCAAGGGACACTTTCCTGAATCTGGGCTACAGTATCTATTAAGTACACTCTGTAGATTGTAAATATTAGTCTATTTTTATATATCACTTTTCAGAATTTCATGATTTCTTATAAAATGGCACATAAATGTATTTTAAAACAGAGAAATGAAATGGAGCTTTATTTATATATAAAGACTGGAAGAAAATAGCACACTAACTTGGCAGCTGACATCCATTCCAGCCTCTAGTAACACCTGTACAACAGCTTTGTGGCCATTACGTGCAGCAAGATGCAAAGGTGTGTGTTTCCTAGTATTGCAGCTCATCAGGTTTGGATATGCATTGATGATCATCTTCACCACCTGCAGACGCCCATATAGTGCTGCCAGATCCAAAGGAGTTTCTAATTTATTGTTTCTTATTGTAGGGTCTGTTAGTTCTTCCAGTAAAACAGCGACTACTTCTGAATGTCCATATTGAGCTGCACAATGCAAAGCCGTTTCATTTTCATTGTTCTGTTAAAAAAGAAAATCTTGAGTTCACGTTCAACAACACAGAATGCTAACTCTGCCTCTATGAAGCCGTTGTAAATAAAAGGTTTGAAATATGATGTAATTTAAATACTGGGAAACAAATCTACCAAACTGTTACTAATTTAGTAAGAATGTGTTACTAGTTTAGTAAGAATGTCTCTAATCAAGCCTGGTGACCCTCCAGCAATTCAGCTCTGCCCACACAGGTCCCAGCCCATCTTCCTTACCACACTGCCTGTTACCCCTGATCATTTGCTGAGACCAGTTATCTCTCTCTTGACCCAGCTTCCTCTGAAATTACAATTCAAGATCTTTTGCTCAGAAATACCCTAACAGTTAGCACCCTAACTTAATGGCCAATAGTAGTCATTTAAAATAAAAGCAAAGTTGGTTAACATAGTAGAGAAAATACAGAGAAAGCTTGGAAAATGTAAATTGTTTAAACATTTTAATCATTTAACATATCACTATAAATATGGAGGCTGAAGGCAACTATAAACCTTTGTAGCAAGATCTTTGTGTGACAATCAGGGTCCAGACACCCCAAGGGGAAAATAGGGGGTGTGAACCCCAAAGAATAAGGAGCTGAATCAACTGATTGTATACAATGTTTTTGTGCTATAAAAATATGTTGAGTAAGGTCTTTTATGAAACCTTGTAATGTTCGAAACTTAATGGTCATTATCAGTTATGTATACAGACTGTGGTTATGATTTATGTATTTGTGTTTACAGAAAACCATTCTTATAATCTGTGGTGCAGCTTCACTGCCATCTCACAGTAGGGTGGTGGGCAGTTAGGCATGGAGGGGCAGCCACCACAACCAGAGGAAACTAGCTGCAAGCCCCTAGCATTGTACAACCCAGGAAAAGACAAATGATGGGCCATTAGAGTTAATGGAAAGACATTGAAACAACTGGGAATCTCCCCAATCTGAATAACCAGGAGTCACCATGTAGGTAATCTGTTAACCTTTGCAGAAGGTTTCTGGGAAGGGAAGCCTTATTTCTTCCACCACAGTAGGATACTTTTCCCTGCCACTCTAATATTAAATGAGCAGGTATCATTGTGGAACAAAGCATAGCAGCATAAAGGCCAGGCCTGCACCCTGATGCTTGCAGCAAATCTTCCCTTTCCGCCTGCGTTACCCTCAGGAGACTGATATCACACATGGTCACCTAGAGAAGATGGCGCAAGTTTAAAGTACCTGACTAATACACCCACTCCATTTTATTCCTCTGCTGTGGATGGGGTCCCTGGGTGCCTCCCCAAGACTATTCCTAGTCCATACTGTTGCAATGGGTATTATGGGTTGGGACACTGGTTGCCCTGTTTTCTGCCACTACAATTCATCCGCAGTGTCCTCTAATCTGTTCTGCCCACCTCTTCCCAAACTGATCTTTGGCATGTTACAGGGGAGACCAGTGATCCCTCTCTTTGCTCAAGTGTGGATTGTGGATTTTAGTGCTAATGAAGCCTCTCTATAACAGATGCAAGGGCCCTTTGCTTACCATGTCTGTAACACCAGTCTGACCCTTCTGATATATACAGAATGGAATGCGGGTCTGACTTAGCCTTGTGAACATGAAAGGGAGTACTCTTTACATAGTAACATTTCATTTACTACTTTGGGTCAGCTAACAATGGCAACTTTGTGCTTTGCTTATCTTACAGTAGACACCTCAGCTTTCGGCCCCCCTTGCCGAACTCCAGCTGAAAGACTTTCCCAGATTAGGAAGTGGGAAAAAAAAACAACAGGGAGTGACATGTTCAGCGACCTAATGAACGTCTCCACGACTGCTGACAGAAATCTCAGAGCCTGGAGGATGTCCTTGTCTGAAAAACTAGACATGGACATGGAACACAGAAGATCTGCAGAGGAGCAGGAGTGTGATATGCAACAGGAGATGATGAGTATTATGAGGGATAAGTCTGACATGCTAAGGCATCTGGTAGAGCTCCAGGAAGAGCAGAAGCAGGACAGACTCCCTCTGCAGCCCCTCCAAAATACTCTGCCGCCTACCACTTTGTTATCAGCCCCCATCCCCAAGTAGTCTAGGAGGAGACTGAGCAGGGTGCAGTACGTGCTGCACTCCACACTGCTGTAGACGAGCAAAAGGATGTGATGTTCCCTTAAAAACTGCATACAACTACAGTTGCTTGCACAGTGACACTTTACAATGTTAAGTTACCATCCTTTGCCCCCCAATAAAATGGGTCACAAAAAAAACTTTGTAGCATCAAAAACATCTGTCTTTATTCAATCATAGCTTGGGTGGGGAGAGAAGGGGAGGGGGCTGCTGGAGCGAGGGTGGGGGATGGAAATTAAAGGCACAGCAAAGACATACATTACTGCAGTTCATTGCAAAACCGGTTTTTCAATGCTTCCCGAAGCCAAAGTGCTCCACGGTTGGCTCTGAGCATAGCACTAGAATCTGGCTGCTCAAAATTTGTAGCCAGCCTATCGGCCACCGTGGCCCAACCCTGGGGAAACTTTTCCCCTTTCATTTCACAAAAATTATGGAGCACCCAACACACAGATATAACTGACGGGATGTTCTTTTCAGTGATGTCAAGCCTAGTAAGCAGACATCTCCATTTGACTTTTAAACGGACAAGTGCACATTCCACCACCATTCTGCACTTGCTAAGCCTGTTATTGAAACGCTCCTTCTTGCTGTCCAGGTGCGCCATGTAGGGCTTCATTAGCCAAGGGAGCAAGGGGTAGGCAGGATCCCCCAGGATCACTACTGGCATTTCCACATCCCAAATGTTTATTTTTTGGTCAGTGAAGAAAGTGCCTGCCTGCATCTCATTGAATAGACCTGAGTTCCTAAAGATCCACGCGTCATGCACCTTTCCAGACCACCCCACACTGATGTTGGTGAAACGTTCCCTGTGATCCACAAAAGCCTGCAACACCATTGAGAAGTATCCCTTCCGGTTTATGTACTCTGTGGAAAGGTGGTCAGGTATTAGGATAGGGAGATTTGTGCCATCTATTGCCCCCCCACAGTTTGGGAATCCCATTGCATCAAACCCATCCACTATGTCCTGCATGTTTCCCAAAGTCACTATCCTTCTTAGCAGAAGCCTATTGATGGCCCTGCACACTTGCATCACAGCAGCTCCAGTGGTGGATTTACCAACTCTGAATTGATTCCCAGCTGACCGGTAGCAGTTTGGGGTTGCCAGCTTCCACAGAGCGATGGCCACTTGCTTCTCCACTGTCAGAGCTGGTCTCAAGTGAGTATTCACGCGCTTCAGGGCTGGGGACAGCTCCATGCAAAGTTCAAAGAAAGTGGCCTTTCACATACAAAAATTCTGCAGCCACTGCTCATCATCCCACACCTTCATTACAATATGATCCCACCAATCTGTGCTTGTTTCCCGGGACCAGAACTGGCACTCCACGGACTGAAGATGATGTGTGACAGCCTGCAGCAAACGGGAATTGTTCCAATCTATGGCTTGTAGCAGGGCAGCCTCAGTAACATCGCTATTTTCCATGCTGCGGCTCCTGTCTCACCTTTGAAAATACTGCAGGATAAATCATGAGGTATTTGTGATGCTCACAATGATAGTGCAGAGTTGAGCGGACTCCATGTCTCTCCAGCAACGGCAAAAATAAACAGCGCAAAAAAGCGTTTGCAGTTTGTTTGGGACAAGAAGCGAGGGGGAGGGAGCACATTGCATCATGGGAGGATGACAAGCTTCCCAAAAGCCTCTACAGCTAGTTGCACTGTGGGATAGCTACCCATGGTGCACTGCTTTGAATGTTGACTCAAGCGTAGCGAGTGGGGACACAGGAGCCAAGTGTGAACACGCTCCTGCAACTTCTAAAATTCGGCGGGTAAAAGTCGATTTAAAGTAAATTGACTTTCAGTCTGCAGTGTAGACACACCCTAAGGCAATATCCTCTCTGACTGCACTCTTCCTGTCTTGTATACATACCACAATGCTTGAGATTTTTGAGATTCTTTATGTGCTCTAATGACTCCCAATGCGTCTTTGGTGTTATGAGTCTCGGTTAAGAAAATCTTTGTAAAGAGTTTGTCCCCAAAACTATGCCCCAAATCACAAGTACAAGTTACTCATACAGGCATAAGTTTTGAGAATGTTGTGTACAAAACTGCACTAAAACAAACAGCAATTGCAGCCTAAGTTTCACGCACACTTACTGCAATTATGTATGCACATCAGATAATTGAAATAAAATTACCAATTATGGTACCTTGTGGATGCAATTCCTTATGTGCATATGCAATGGAAGTGGTTTCACAAAGAAATTAGATGTGCAATTGCATCCACATTTTGTGTGGATAATATTAAAAATGTGGACTGTAGAAATGTTATAAAGGTTTAGAAGTTTAATAAAAAATTATAAATCAGATATAGCTACCCATCAAATGTATGATTTATTTTTTAATATGAAGGGTTATAACGTTTTTAGTCATTCATGGATGATATATAAAAGCATCTGGAATTTAATGCCAATATTCTGATATATTTGTCTGGAAACAATGCAATTCCATTTTCATTAAATCACATGCAGTTCACATATCCCTGATGATCTGGCTATTTATATTTTCCTAAAGATGATTCAGACAAAATGTGTTCAGCTGCAAACATACAGGTACCGAAAAGATACCAGTTGATCCAAAATCCTAATACTGTAGGATGGGATGAAAATTACCTCCTTTTGCATAATGAATACCTGACCCGAATTCTTATTTGAGAACATATTTAAAGAAAAGTAGATTTCAAAACACTATTTTGGAATGAGTGCTTCTGCAAACCAGTTTTTTGAAAAAAATATTGTTCTACATTTTTTGCATAAATTCCCACATATCCATTTGCAAAAGTAAACCTATACTTGGATTAAAGATAAAACACATTGATTTTGAAATTAAAAAATATCAAGCATTGCTGAACTAGAAATAGAGTGATCCCATTTAGAAAAGACCTGATATTAATTAAACAGAATATATCTGCTGACAGAACAGGTAATGTATATACTGTGTTATCACACCCTTAATTAAACCTTTATAATGTAAAATAAACCCTTCCCCCCAAAAAAAATAAATGAATGGAGTCATTCATTAATGAGACAGAATGACTAACTTTTAAAGAGAGAGTTCCAACCTATTTAGAAACCCTGTACAATACTGAGCTATCTAAATTGACAGACTGCCAGTATTTACCTGAAATACTCTATCCTGTAAGCAAGTGTTGATACCAATGGGGAAAATTAAGTGGGTTCTTACAGAATCAGCATATTCTGAATGTAGGAGGGGCAGGAGAAGTATTCTAAAGAGAGAGAAGACAGGATTTGTATAGAGTACTTCTGCCCAACTTGTCTGCCCCTCCTGGAGGTAAGATCTGAGCTGAAGTTAATGTTGTATTTTTATTCATTTCTGTGTTAATAAAATCAAGTCCCCTGAAGGAAGGATTATGGACTCTACATACAGCGTGGACTGAATTTGAAAACATGCTGGTAATGGCACGTTCATCATTAGGGCCTACCAAATTCATGGCCATGAAAAATGAGTCACAGACTGTGAGATCTGGTCTCCTCAGTGAAATCTGGCTATTGGAGGGGAGACCAGATTTCCCAGAGCTGTGCAGCCAGAAAGTGGCAGCTGCTGGCCAAAAACCCAGCTCTGAAGGCAGCGCTACCACCAGCAGCTTTGCAGAAGTGAGGGTGGTATGGTATAGGGGAGCATCACTGAGAGGGGACAGGGTGGGTAAGTGGGCGAGGACCAAGAGTGCCGTGGTCAGCCCACACATACAGCCAGCCTAAGGCCTCTTTTACTCCTGAGCACTGGGCTTGGAGCCAGGGAGATGGTGCAGACGTGATGGTGGCTGTGAATTTGGTAAGGCCTTACTCCTCACCATGGACTGGATCATCCCACCAGATCTGTGCATTGAATAAAAAAGGTGGGGATGTTCAGCCACCTCCACAGCACTGTTTCCCTGCCCTTTGGACCCCACAGAATACACTCTACAAGATGATATTGGAGACGGTGTGGAGCCTGGATTGTCTGGAAGAGAAACAGAGGGAAGGGGGATACAATTACTAACTCCAGCCCATGGTGTTTAGGTGGAAAAAATAATACAGCCTAGGTCTATATTATTTTTTCCACCGAGTCCCCTCCTGGGGATCCTGAGAACAGCCTTGCCAGGATGTGATTCAAGAGGGAAACCCAGGAACTAGAGCGAGTGAAGAGGCACAGGATATCCACACAGACAGCCCTGACCTTCTGTGACAGGTGCCAAACTGTTGAGATCCACCAGGTATGGGTGGGGCCAATGGCATATTCTATGGGTGGGACAAACCTTGCTCTCCAATTAAATGATGGGAAGGAACTTTGGAAAGGGATTCCTACAAATTTCCTGCCTCAGAAGCCCCTAATGTTTTTTTTTTTTTTACCACGGGAGTGGATGATCTTCATCTATGGTAAGTAAAAATCTAACATGGCATGTTAAGAGCTTTTACTTGTGATGAATATATTTTCTTTTATCTTACTATTTTAAGGCTTCTAATTATTTATTTAATAATGTCAACAATGCTGTTATTACTGACTTGTCTAAATAGTGTGGGCAAAATTTATCTCTGAAGGGAATTAGGGGAAGTGGACAGGACTGAAGAACACATAGATCTAAAGGCAGAGGAGGCTTAGAATTACTTCAAGTCAAAGTTGCAGAAACTATTTGAAGTCTGCATCCCAAGGAAGGGTAAAAAATTCATAGGCAAGAGTTGTAGACCAAGCTGGATGAGCAAGCATCTCAGACAAGTTATTAGGAAAAAGCAGAAAGCCTACAAGGAATGAAAGCTGGGAGGGATCAGCAAGAAAAGCTACCTCTTGGAGATCAGGACATGTAGGGATAAAGTGAGAAATGCTAAAAGCAAAGTAGAGTTGAATCTTGCAAAGGGAATTAAAACAAACAGTAAAAGGATTTATAGCCATATAAATAGGAAGAAAACAAAGAAAGAAGAAGTGGGACTGCTAAGCACTGAAGATGGGGTGGAGGTTAAGGATAATCTAGGCCCAATATCTAAACAAATACTTTGCCTCAGTTTTTAATGAAGCTAATGAAGATCTTAGGGATAATGACAGGGTGGCTAATGGGAATGAGGATATGGAGGTGGAAATTACCATATCCAAGGTAGAAACCAAACTTGAACAGTTTAATGGGACTAAATCAGGGGGCCCGGATAATCTCCATCCAAGAATATTAAAGGAACTACCACATGAATTTGTAAGCCCATTAGCCAGGATTTTTAATGAATCTGTAAACTCAGGGGATGTACTGTATGACTGGAGAATTGCTAACATAATTCCTATTTTTAAGAAAGGGAAAAAAAGTGCTCCAGGTAATTACAGGCCTGTTAGTTTGATCTCAATAGTAAGCAAGGTCTTGGGAAAAATTTTGAAAGAGAAAGTAGTTAAGGGTATCGATGTTAATGGTAATTGGGATAAAATACAACATGGTTTTACAAAAGGTAGATCATGCCAGACCAATCTGATATCCTTCTTTGAGAAGATAACAAAAGGATGCATGCAAATAAGTGTGTACTTTTTGTGGAGGCAACAGATGTACAAACAGTTGAGAATTTGGCACACTGTGCTGAGGGAACGGATAGTCTCCCTACACCCAATCTGATATCCATGAGATAACCAATGCACCTAGTCCAGAAGAAATACAAGAAATTTCAGAAGCACATTACCTGTGGCTCCAGTTGCTGATTGAAACTGACTAAGACTATGCGAGCCCAGTTGATTTCAATCTATACTCAGTTTCATTGGTAAAGCACTTCTATTGCAGTTTTACTGAAACTGTTGGATTGATCCTAAAAAAGGAAGGGGGAGGAACCCAGGAAGGGAGAGCACAAAAGAGAGAGAGAAATAAGGAAGATGGGAAATACAGAGTAAGAAACCCAAAGGATAAAAAGAAAGGAGGGAGAACAGGACAGTAGAGGTAGATAAGGTACAAAAAAGTGCCCTATCTTTCCTACCTAATATCATTTTTTAAACAAGTAGTTACAACTAGGTCCCAAATTACCTATTGCAGAAACCTGAAAGGCATCCCTGTGACATAGCCTTCACCCTTATGTAATCACATTTTAGCTTATTTTTAGACTCGTATCTTCTTGATGATAAGTCACTAGAGACTGACATGATCCCATGTGCTTTAAATAGGTCAGAACTGAAGCTTGTGGACCAGGATCTAGCTGCTGAAGAGTAACATGGCCAAACACTAGACTAGGGCCTGGTCTACACTGGCGACTTAGGTCGACTTAAAGTCACTTACGTCGACCTACTTACACCTGCGTCTACAGTGGCACCACTGCTAATTTGAATTAAGGTGCCTGGAAAATCGACTTAATAAGACCATCTCCGCAAGTGGCGTAGAGCCTAAATCGAATTTCTTAAATGTCTTAGTGTCAGTGTAGACACAATGTTGCTTAAATCGAATTTATTGACCACCAGAATGTACCCCAGAATGCCATGTTTTGACTGCTCTGGACAGTTGTGCTGTGCTGCTCAGTGGTCACACTACCAGGAAAAGTCCCCTCCCCACAAGCCCTGGGAAGATTTGAATTTTCATTTCCTGTGCTGCCAGCGTGTAGAGAGCTTTGTCACTGCTCTCCACATGGCTACTGCAAAGCCCAAACGCGCTCCAGCATGGAGTTGACCAGAGGTCTTAGATCTCATTGGACTGTGAGGCGAGGAGTCCGTTCTGGCTCAGCTCAGAGCCAGCAAAAGGAATCTGGACATTTATGGGAAGATATCCCAGGGAATGCTGGAGAAGGAACACAAGAGGAACGCTCAGCAGTGCCGTGTGAAGATCAAGGAGCTGCATCAGTCCTATCAGAAAACCAGGGAAGCTAACAGCTGTTCTGGCTCCTCGCCCAAAACATGCCGCTTCTATGATGAGGTGCATGCAATTCTCGGTGGCGATCCCACCACGGTGTCACCTCGCAGCATCGATACCTCCGTTAGGTCACAGTCCATGGACAATGATGAGGACTCCATGGACAAGGAAGAGGCTGGAGAGAGAAGGGTGCAGGAGAGGGTGGTGTCCGTTCTCCCAGAAAGTCAGGACATATTCCTGACCCCCAAGCAGTCCAGCAGCACAGAGGACAGCACTAATGATCCCGGGGAAGGCACATTTGGTGAGCTTCTTTTCTTCTTAGCATTTCTGTTCTTTTACATTGGGGGGGGGGGGGCACAAAGGGGATTTCAGGCATTTCGGTGACTGTACTGTGGTGTCAGCCAAGGAACAGTTGATTTATGTGATGAGAAATGCTACTTTTATCATCTCAAGGGACCCTGCATAATGGCGGAACACTGCTGGTACCCCGCTGCATCCAGAAAATCTGTATTTTAAGCATAGACTTCCCGCCCCACCCTACCCCCACACTCTCCATACTTCCTCTCTGTAAGGGTTTAAAATACAATCAGAGCTTCCCCACCACCACCACGTTGTCCTCTGATCCTCTCTGTAAGTGTTTAAAAGACCAGCCGAGTTCCCCCCCTTACGCTGTCCTCTGATCCTCTTTGTAAGTGTTTAAAAGACCAGCAGAGTTTTCCCCCCACACCACCACGCTGTCTTCTGATCCTCTCTGTAATGGCACGGTGAGAAGACCCTTCTGGGACATCAAGAATGGAATGAGGCTCTGCATTTGTCCTGTGAACTGCCTGGAGATTATTGTCTAAAATACAGCAGGGGATTATTGTCTACATTGTATCATGGGGATCATTTTCTACATTGTATCATGGGGATCATTTTCTACATTATATCAGGGCATCACTTTCTACATTGTTACAGTTGTATCATTTTCTTCACTATGGTAACAGTAGCTACCTTGTTATTTTCTTTCATTCTGTAGACACTTCGGCATTGGACCAACCCTCAAGAAATGCTGCGGAAAGACTAGCGCAGATTAGAAACAGGAAAAAAATACAAGAGATGACATGTTTGGCGAGCTCATGAGCGCCTCAGCTGCCGCAGAGACAGAGCAAAGAGCGTGGAGGCTGAGCTTGTCCCAGAATATGGACATGGACAGGGATAGTTTCCAAGAAAAGATGGAGCATGATCGCAGTACCATGCAGGAAATGCTGTGAATCATGCGGGACCAGGCAGAGATGCTCCGGCGGCTTGTAGAGCTTCAGGAGGAGTGGAGGCAGGACAGAGTCCCGCTGCAGCTCCTCCATAATGCTCCATAATGCTTTGCCGCCCTCCTCCTCCCCCAAGAGGTCTTGGAGGAGATTGTCCAGGCTGCAGTACTTGCTCGCCTCTACCCCAGTCGAGGTGAGCAGAAAGCAGCAGCAGCCAAACTGACTGCTGGCCAGCAAGCTACCACCCTACCCGTTGAGACAGTGAATGAACACTCCTGCCCTTCCCCCATGACTTGAATGTTAAGAAATAAAGTTTTGCATAATTTCAACACGTTTCTTTATTAAATCATATCTTTTTCAGGAGGGACTTGGTGGGCACAGATATCATTGGGGGGTGGGGAGGTTTACCAAAGGCAAACAAGATACAGGAACAGAAATCAGTCCTGCATCTCATTGCAGAACCTGTTTTTCAAAGCTTCCCTAATGCAAAGCGCTCCGCGGCTGGCTCGCAGCATAGTGCTGGCATCTGGCTGCTCATAATTGGCAGCCAGTCTTTCTGCCTCCATAGCCCAACCCTGGGGGAACCTCTCACCCTTCACTTCACATACATTATGAAGAACACAGCAAACAGATATCACAGAAGGGAGGTACTTCTCACTCATGTCCAGCCTAGTGAGGAGACTCCTCCATCTAACCTTTAAATGCCCAAAGGCACATTCTACAACCATTCTGCAACTATTTAACTTCTTGTTAAAACACTCCTTGTCACTGTCAAGGTGACCAGTGTATGACTTCATTAGCCAAGGGAGCAAGGGGTAAGCAGGATCCCCCAGGATCACTATTGGTATTTCCACATCCCTGATGTGAGTTTTTTGGTTAGGGAAAAAAGTGCCTGCCTGCATCTAAGAGAACAGCCCCGAGTTCCGAAATATGCCCACGTCATGCACCTTTCCAGACCACCCCACATAGATATCTGTAAAATGACCCCTGTGATCCACAAGCTCCTGCAGGACCATGGAAAAGTACCTCTTGCGGTTTATATATTCAGTCGAGAGGTGGGCAGGTGCTAAGATAGGGATGTGCATCCCATCAATGGCCAACCCACAGTTTGGGATCCCCATCGTGGCAAACCCATCCACTATGTCCTGCACGTTTCCCAAAGTCACTAGCCTTCTTAGCAGAAGTCTATGAATGGCCTTGCACACTTGAATCACGGCAGTTCCCACTGAAGATTTACCAACTCTGAAGTGATTCTCAACTGAATGGTAACAGTTGGGGGTTGGCAGCTTTCACAGAGCGATGGACACTCGCTTCTCCACCGTCAGAGCTTGTCTCAAGCGAGTATTCACGCACTTCAGGGATGGGGCCAGCTCTAAGCAAAGTTCAAGGAAAGTGGTCTTTTGCATACAGAAGTTTTGAAGCCACTGGTCATCATCCCACAGCTACATAACGATGCAGTCCCATCAGTCTGTGCTTGTTTCCCGGGACCAGAATGGCGCTCCATGGACTGCAGATGATGCGTTATGGCCTGCAGCAATCGGGAATTTTTCCGCTCGATGGCTTGTAGCAGGGCAGCCTTGGTGGCATAACGGTTGCCTGTGCTTTGGGTTCTTGCTCTTCTTTGAAAATTCTCCATGATAAGCCGAGATGTATTTTTGACACTCACAATAATAGAGCAGAGTTGAACTGGCTCCATGTCTCCGCAGCAATGGTGAGCGCGCGGCATAAACAAATGGCGTGAAAATCGGTTTCCTGTTTGTTTGGGGGAAGAAGGGAGGAGGAAGAAGCATTGCATCATGGGATGATGAATCTTGTCCCAATAGCCACCGCGGCTAGTTGCATTGTGGGATAGCTACCTACAGTGCACTGTTTGACTGCTGAAACAATCATGGCAAATGTTGATGCATGAGCCCAGCGCAAGGAACATGGTGTGGACATGATCCAGCGATTTCTAAAAATGTGCGGGTGAAAGTCGACTTTAAGTAAGTTGACTTCACTCTTCAGTGTAGACATACCCTAACTCTCCTTGTCGAGGAGTAGGGTTCCATGACCTGTTAAAGTCTGTTCTGCCTAGAAAGCTACAAATATTTTTATAACAGATCAAGCACTGGATGATTTAAACACAAAGATGAGAATAATTTTAAACTTCAATTAAGAAAATGTCTGCATTTCCACAATTTTTTACTGCCATTGGATGCATATATGTGGCTTCCATTAACTTATCATAGTTTTCTGGGGAACATAATTTGGGGGGGGAAAGGGGGATGATTTGGGCTATCTGGAGATCACGAGAAAGTGATGAGAGGTTGTTTTCACATAAACTAGCCTTGGAAAGATCCCAGCAAGAAAAACTAAGGTCTAATGGTTAGCCAGCTCAGAAGTTCTAACAAACCAGCACAAAGACATTTAAGAGAACTAAGTATCTGTAGACAAAGTATGTTTGCAACAGAAATGTAGTAAAATTCTAAAATAATCTACCAGATGCTACAAATGTCAGTTGCAAGAAGATAAATACTTTACAATAATTATTTAATTAAGAGCTGAAGAACATTCACTCTCCCTGTTGCAAGATATTATGTTTCTCTTCATTTCTCTCCTTTAGAGCAGCAGCAATCTCATATTAAGGGATTGAGCTTTTTTAATCAATGACACTCAGTTCCTCCCCAGTTTTTTCTTGTAAGTGAAGTTCAAGTTGTTTCATGCACACCCTGAATGCAGCAGAGGTCATGCTTTGGAGAAGACAACCCACCTTATTTTAAAATGGAGGGTAGGGGGTGGAGTAGATTTTTTTAATTAAATACAGAATACAAAAAAGACATTTTGTTAGCCAATTTTGGGCTTGATCCTTGCACCCACTGGAGTCACTGAAGTGACAGTAAGAGTATGTAATATCGAAACCTTATTCTGATACTTCAGGGACCCCAATAAATGTATGAAAAGTTAATTATTCACATGTTATTACAGCAATATAGACATCCAGCACTCCTTTTCCTCACCTTATAGCAAATTTTTCAATAGGTACTGCAGGCACTATAGAAATATATAACAAGATCACTTTTTTAATTAAAAATACAGTCTGATGCACTGAAACATGCTGCTCTAAATTAAATGAACAAAGTTCTGAAAATGTCTGTGCCAGATGCAGAGAAAAGGGCAGAGACAGTTACAACTGTAGAGGGAAAACTACCAACAAACATCACCTGTATCCACATCTTGCATCTGATGAAGTGGGTTTCTGCCCACGAAAGCTTATGCCCAAATAAATGTGTTAATATTTAAGGTGCCACAGGACTCTCGCCGTTGTGTCCACATCATTTCTTTAAATTTGTTAATGTTCATACTTTGTCAATAAATGTAAAAAGACCAGAATTTTGAACCAGGTATTCATCCTCCATATCTTTAATCATTTTATGCCTGATTATGTTTTCACACTTTTCTTGCACTACTCATATTTCCATACTGAGCCATCTGGTGGCTATCCTTTGGTGCATGTTATCTGTTGGGTTTTTAAATATATATTATGGCTTCTTAACATACATACATATTTTATGAGAATTATTATTATAATCTCCACAGGAATGCTTGAATAGATGGAACTATATTTATTAAAGTATTAGCCTGAACATGTATTGACATATTTTATATATTTATAGTGCCTATGGTATTTTTAGTTATATGATGCATTAATTTATTAACAAATCTGGATCTCTCATTCGCCAGTCAATCTACTGCCAAATTATAGCTTAAACATTTTCAGCGTTCTACATCAGTTCAGTTTAAACATTTTCCATTTTGCAGTATCAACCCTCTTACTTTTTGTAACACAATCTACATACCATTCACATTAGCTAAAATATATCTATTTAAATAATGCCTTCACTAATCTTAATTATATATTATTTGTCCTACAGTAATTGATCTATGTTTATTTTGGAGAGTAATCAGTCTACATTTCCCTCTCCCCCATGATTGTCATTCAATTGTTGGCCTCCTTAAGACACAGTTTTACATAACTGGAACAGCAGGGGGCATTCAGAGCTTAAGATGCTGGATATGCTTACATGATATAAGCAGATTACATTTGAAGTCTGTAGCAAATACTTTTGCTCATTTACAATACCATATCTGAAATCCATTAATTGATGTTTTGTGTATATAATACTATTATGTAGGACATGCTGCTGTACATCATTTGCTGTACATCATTAATTCTTGCTCTGTCCTTTAATATTGTATTCTTTTCTAAACCATTTATTTTACATAAAATTCCAATAAATTATGTGACAAGTAAGAATATGTTACAAAAGTAATGTTAACCATTTTTAATCATGGGCAAAATTATCCCTTTGTGCAGAAAAACCCAGGGAAAAGTATGCAAACCATGCAAAAAGTGACTTGGAGTGGGTGTGTGAGATATGATGGCCGAGAAGTGGCAGAGAATATGGCTATAAAACAAGGAAGCTTAATGCATTAGCTGTCAGGAGAGCAAAGTGTTTGATCTCATTTAAACTATTAATTGCAAGCAAAATCTTTGAGAGATTTCCCATCATTTTTAGGGTGAGTGGCTCAAAATTCTAGATTCCACTTGATCTCAGACAACCAGTAGATGACAGAACTGAATACATAAGAAGAATTGTTAGCAGCCAAGAAGTGAATGGGACTTTGGGACTTCTACCACCATTCCAACCAAGGAATCCTTGAAGGAGACACTGGAATCCAAGATTAAATCTGTAATTGTTTTCCGGGACGTGACTACAAAATCCACTTGACAGGTCAGATAACCCTGTTTCTGTAAATTCCTGAAGGAGTTGCTGATAGCTAGCCAGCTCAGGTCACAACCTCAAAGAAGTGTTAATTGTACCCATTCACTTGTGTGTGTGGATAGCAAAGAGGTATTATGTGGGTTGGTAGACATAAATCCATTCACTGGTGTTCATAAGAAATCAAGGAAAATGTTGATAGTATTGTTTTCATCTGTCTGCATCCTGTACTTAATTAACCTTAAGATCAAAGATATGTATACACTACATGAAACTAATGAATATTATCTGTATTGTCTTCACTTATCTATCCCTGTTATAATGAATGGCTGGCAATTACCTTATGTAAATCAGTGTAACTTGATTACTTGAGTATGCATGGAAAATAGAAGGTTAACTTCAAAGGATAGGTCATTGTGTATCCCACAATGGGAAGTCTATGGACACATCCTGTGCTAGGAACATCTACCAAACTGTTTTCAGATGGTCTTCCTGTGAGCAAGATCTATAAAATACTGGATCCTGGAAGCAATTCTGCATCTCCGGACTGGTTGGATTCTGACAGGGGGAACCTTATGCGATTGAACAGAGGACCCCAAAATTATTTTGGGAAACCTGAGGAACTTATGGAAAGGAAACAGACATTACATCTCTGCATCATTTAGACTACAATACTGATTCCCCTGCAATGTATTTTATCTGCTTTAGCCTCTCAATAATTCTATCTCCTTTTTTCTTAGCTAATAAATCTATAGTTTAGTTACCAAAAGATTGGCTACAGCATTATCTTTGATGAGACCTGAAGTATACCTTGACCTGGGGGTAAATGACTGGCCATCTGGGGTTGGAAGTAACCTAATCTGTGGTGAATTTGGTTTTAATAACCTTTCATCATAAAGTCCAGTTTATCTGGGTGGTAAAAAGGGAATGGAATGCCTAAGTGGACTGTCTGTGACTCCATGTTAAAACTAATATAGTGATACAGAAGTACGCTTTTATTACTGGATTCTAATGATAGAATATATCACTATTTGAAGGTATCTGCCCTATTTTCTGATAGTCTGTCCTGAGTTTGGCATTCTTAGCTGTGTGCCACTCCAGGCATTGTGACAGCTACATCTTCTGAACAATCTTAGCACAGGAAGGCTTGTCAGCCATGAAGATAAATACTTTCTACATAAAATTTCAGGCATAGGAGTGAACTGGGCAAGCTTTTTCTTGCTTTTCCACCCCCAGGAACATGTGTGGCTCTGAAAGATCCAGTTTCTCCTCTGGCCTTCTAAGTCTCATAGGTTCAGACATTCCTCAAACCATTTTCCCAGTCTTCATTTAAGATTCCTTGCTAAATCAGCAAGCTGCACCTCAGGCTCAATCTAACACCTTCACCTTCCTGAGATGAAAACTGGGAAGGTTGATGGCACAACAAAGCAACAAGACTTTGGGACTGCCAAAGCCTTGGCACTTGTACTCATGGATTTCGTTTTAGGAGCTGCGGCAAATAATTATCTGGATAAAGTTACAGAAGTTTCCAGGGACGCTCTTAGCCACACTCTTAGGATTTTTCTTTGGAGGATAGAAAAAAGACTTTTAAAAAGCATAAGCCTTCATGAAGCCTTTATTATTCCACCTAATGACTGCTGGCAGTAGGGACATAGACTGAAAGGGGATGACAACACTTATCTCATCTTCTGATCTTTCAGGGAGGGCCTCTTCTCCAGCAAGTCAGTTCTTCTTGCCTTCGTGCCAGCTAACAGGGATGGTTTGCCTTTTAGCAGGAACCTGCACAGCCTCTGTAAGACCAGCAGCTACTCATTATTCCTATGTGCACTGGCAGCAGCTCCTGGCAAATTATTACTTCAGGAAGCAGAGACTGTGCTTTTTCTTCAAATTTAGTGTACATCTGGTAAAAACTTTTCTAGCATGAAAAATTTTCATTTGGTTTGATTTTCTGGAATGAAAAATTTAATAACCAATTAAATGTAATTTTTATTTCATTCAGATATTGAGAGAAAAGGAGGAAACTTCCCTTCCCCTCCAAAAGACATGCAATTTTTCAGTTTGAAGCAAATTGAAATTTTTCATTTAGTTCATTTTTAAAGTTTTTCATTAAAAAAATGAAAAAACCCACAAAATTTCTAATGAAATAAAAAGTTTCCATTTCTTTCTAATTTTTTCATGCAAAATACATATCTTTTTCAACCAGCCCTACTTCTTAAAATGTTCTGAGAAAGAACTCAGGAGCTATAAGGAAGCCTGAGAAGTCTCTTCAAGATGGTGGCCAGATATAGCCATAGAGGTAGCCTTGCTTATTTCTTGCATAGAGGCAGCACTCAAACTGCAGAAGAGTACATCACATTGACAATGTGATAATCCTGTAACTCAACCGGTCTTATCCTTGTCAGGTGCTGGTTCCAGGTAGTCAGGTCTTGTGGTTGGAACAGAGGTTGAAGCCAGACATGGGGTCAGGACCAGTCCAAGGGCAGTGCTGGAACTAGAGTCCAAGAACAGGCTAGGGTCAAAACTGAAATCAGAGTCCATAGACAAAGCCAAATCAATATCGTAGCTGAAGTCCAAATGCAGGCCAAAGGTCAAAGATAGATGGACAGAGTCCAAGGGTCTGGGGGTCAGGAGGCAGATGTAGGGCTGGAATAGGTCTATAACAGAACTGGAGCACGATCAGAATAAGGCATGGACAAAGCTAGAATGGGCCTAGGCAAGGCTGGGGCAGGAACAGGAACCAGTTGCTGAGTAAGCTGGGAGTAGAGAGTCTGTTACACTGCAAGGCACTGGGAGGATTCCTGGTCAGATAACGCCATTACACAGACTAATTTACAGCTTAGGTGGGTTTGGGGAAATACCTGAGCCGGGGTCAGATGACCTGGGCTCTGCTCAAGGATAGGCTGCTGTCTGGCTACTTATCCCACAAGTGTAACTATTATGAAACATGCAGAACAGCCACAGAGGGTCTTACAGCAGCTACATAATCAATTAATAGCCTTTTGAATAGACCATGCCCCTTAATTGTTATATTATCCATATCTCTTTTGCCAGCATTTGCCATGCAGCAGAAGAGATGGATCATTTAGCCCGTTACTCATAGATATATGCCTGCCATATTTGTTTTAATATATATTTGCACAATAATTTGTTTTATGTTACATTCCAAATATTCCAGATATATAGGAAAATATTGCAATTTACTGCATAAAAGTCATTTTAACTGGAAGTAAATATGTTCTACAATGAGTATGTTGCTTATTGTACTTGATTGTACAAGTGTACTGTGAAAGCTAAAGTTATGCCTTCAAAAGAACTCTAGAAACAAATAACAAAGTCTCAATCTTCCTTAAATACAATTTCTTTAGTGCCTGTGCCCAATAGAGAAGAAAATATATTCTGCACATGAAACTTGGAAGACTTTACCAAAACCAAAAATAAGTAGCTAGAGCATTAAATTTAATGGAAAACAGACATATTTTGCTGACTCTGGTTGTAACTGTGTCAAACCTAAACAATACTTACTTTTATTTTCTGATGACATAAACAAAGATTTTTAATCACTTCACCTGTTCATTCACTCTGGAGTGTGATGGCCCATGATGGATGAGAATCTTCACAATATCTACATCTCCTTTCCAAGCAGCCAAGTGTATAGGAAAATAGCCTTTATTATCTGCCACATTAGTTGATGCTTCATACTGAAGTAATTTGAGAACTATATCCCTGGAAAACAAGGGAGAGGGAGGGGAAAAAGCTAAAAATTGAGAGGACAGCTTGTTTTATAAAGTTCATGCACATTGTCAAAATGTTTATTCTTAATAACAGAAGAGCCATATCCCACAGTTATTCATGCAAAACTACTGAAATTAATTTATCTAAAAATGGAATACAGACCGCAAAACATAGCCCAAAATATTATATATGACTGAATTTCATGTTTGTTCTTTATTTTAATGACTGAATAAAGGAGTTACTTACTGACAGTAACTTTGGTTCTTTTAATGTATTGCCTCCACAGAGGCAAACTGTAAGTCATATGAGTCTATCCATGTGGTCACCGAACCTTTTTAAACAGGAGCTGGCATTAAGAGGGCACATGCATATCCCTCCAGATTTACGTTCCACAGAATGAAAGTATACATATCTTACGCCCTTAGTTCCTCTCCCCCTTCAGAAGTCTTGCTATGAGTTGAGTTCTGAAGCACAGCCAGGAGGGAGAGTCAATGTGGGTCTGTAAAAGCAGTTCATTTAGAGTACAAGAGTACTGTTGGGAAGTAACCCCTTTTTCTTCCTCATGACATTGCCTCCACAGAGTCCCATAGCAAGAGATCATCTAACAATAACATACTTAGGTATTTACTAATCTGCCTGGAAATCCTGTTTTCATTTTTGGCTTCTTACTTTCCATCTCCCAAGATCAATGAGGAATAAAAACTATATTATTTTTTCATCTATATCTGATTCCTGTAAGCACTTTTAAATTGTATTTTATAGGGATTTACCATACTTTATAATAAGAGATTAAACAGAAGGTGCTTTATTAAGCCACTGATTTTTAAGCAAAATTCCATATTGATTTCAACAGGAAGTTCTGCTTAAAAATGATAGAAATGTATGAGCTACAATTAGCACGTATGCTAGAAAATAAATCAATTGTGTCTTACCTGTAAATTTGTCTTCTCATCTTCTGTCACCCCTAAATAATTAATAAATTAACCAGACCCATCAGCTAGTAGAGGCAGTACTGGACAAGCAAACACTGGCTCTTTGAGAGCTGGCATGTACCAAAAACATTAGGAGTATTTTCAAATTAGACTACAAAAACATTATTTAATGCATTAAGAACTTAGGCCTTGACTAAAAATACAGGCAAAAGTAAAGCCTGAAGAAATAGCTGTGGTCCCTAAATCTGTCCTAAACACTACAGTATGGACAGTGGCATACTGTTGGAGAGACTGGACAAAAGAGGGAGAAAGCCTACCGATGATTGAAGCACACCCCTATCTTGCTACTGAAAGAGCATTGCTGCCTTCAGAAGAAGACATGACAAATCTAGCACAGGGAGACCAAATAAGGACTATGCATTCCAATGGACCATTGCATGTTTCTTGAGTGGTACCTTATGCTAGGCTTTACCTACCACTGAGGTCAAACGGTGAAAAAAAGGCCACAGTCAGCAAGGTTAGCCCCACTAGCTTTTTTGCTCCAAAAGTGTGGAACCAAGAAACACGTTCAATCATTGCTGTGTTTCAACTCCTTCCTGGTGGAAGCAAATGACTGAATGGTGTGGCTTATGTGGGCTCTTAAACAGCCAACGCTTTGACTTCCAACAAAAACGTACCTTGAACTCCTCAAGAGGCTGGTAGGCGTACTTAACCTAGGAATTGTCCTTCAGGACCACAGTAGAACCAGTTGATTGAGAAAATATAACACAAACTATATTGTTTAAAGGGTAGCAGACTGTAGTAGTAAAATGAAACATAGCAGATAATGAATGGAGTATGCAGTGTAGCAAGGTGATGTGGCCTTCCTTGGAGCCTGGGCCCGAGGAAGGGTCGCGACGCCCCCGCTGGACAGAACAAGACCCTAGAGACCAAATACCCTGGAAGCAGAGGGGCGGAGCCAGGACAGGAAAGGGAAACATAAAAGGCCGGCCTAGCAGCTCAGTCAGGGGAAAGCTGCTGCTCGAGACAGACATGTTTTCCCAGAGGCTGCGGTCTGTGCCTGACCCAGGCCCTGAGGCTGTGCAGAGCAACCGCCCCACTGACCGGAGCCTCCAAAGCCTGCCCGGGCCGCCGGGGCCGAGTGACTGGAGAGGGCACCGGGCCCGAGTGACTGGGAAGGTTCGACAGGCCCTAATAGCTGGGAAGAACTACCCGAGTCTACTGAGTAGGAGAAACCCCCTGAGGCCAGCCCTGGCCTGGAGGAGCTGCCCAATGTCGGGGACCGACTGGAGCTGCCTGAGCCTGGTGTACCAGAGGACCCCCTGGAACCCTATGACCTGGAGGAGTTGCCCTCCACTGATGACCCCAAGGAGTTTCTGGACCTGCCACCGGTTGATGGGGAGGGACTCGTGCGGCTCCCGCTTGTCGTATACCCCAGCAACCTGGAGGAAGCCCCCTGGCTATAGATACCTGGGGACAGGGTGGGAGGAAGTAGCCCAAAGACAGCCGGCAGTAGAGTGGCTGAGAGTGTAACTAAACCAGTCAGCGTGTTGCAGCTGGTCCCCGTTGACCCGGTGGCAAACCACTTTGCCACTGATAGGGCCCTGGGCTGGGTTCCCCCCTTCCCTAACCATGCCGGGAGTGTTTGGTTTCCTCTGAACTTGCCTACCAGAGGATACCGAGCTTTGCCAGCCCCGTCTGCCTGCAAGGCCGGGGGCTCTAGACTATTCTACCTGCCTCGCTTGCTTGAGGGCCAGGGACTATTGATTGCTTCACCAGCCTTGCCCGTCTTGAGGGCCAGGGTCTGTAAACTGCTTACCTGACCCGCCCGCTTAAGGGCTGGGGGCTACTGACTACTTCACCAGCTCTGCCTGGCTTGAGGGCCAGGGGCTGTAAACTGATTATCTGCCCTGCTCTGCCTGAGGGCCAGGGGCTACAGACTGTGTGACTAGCCCGCCCCGCCTGGGGGCCGGGGCTAAAGGCTCATAACACTGCGAGCTTCTTCCCCTTAGAACCAGGCGCTGTGGCTTTCCTCGGAGCTGGGCATGTCGCCAGCCTACATGCAGCAATTGGGATTAGGTCCAATATTTATTCTATAAACAAAATATTTTGATCAAAATACAACTCAGATGGAGTAGTAAATAAATATTTTATACTTTTGTTTTCTCCAAATTAGATGAACCAGCAAACGATGTAGAACAATGAAATCAAAATTCAGAGACAGCTAGAGTGGTTATGAGTATGGATATCCCAGGAGTTGCAGTTTAGGTAGATATAAATTAATGAGGTCTAAGGAGCAAAAGCTGCCTAAAGAGTATACTTTTAACTGAACACAGAACAAGTAAAAGACCTGGGAGTGATAACAAACATAATCAAGAATGATTTCAAACAGAAAATAGGGACATACAATAGAAATACTGGAAGATCATAAATGACATATTAAAGGAATGTATTATATCATCCCCTGAATGACTTATTAAACTACTAGTAGGCTGAAGTACACAATGATGAACATTGGCAATAAAAAAAAATAATTGGTGAGATATAAAAGGCATAGAACAGAACAAAGATAGAAGTGATAGAATCAACTGGACAAAAAGTGTAATTAGAATAGTTCTGGATTTTATTTTATTGTGTTTTTCATGCTCTATGTACCCCATGGCACTTTACAAAGCACTGAGTTTACCACTGATACGGCAGTGATTCTGAGGTCAAACACAGCATCCATAATGTATTCACTGGTAAATAATCACTATGTCCTGGCCAACATTTCTTCTTTTACTAAAACAGACTTTCATGTTCAAGGTTGTTTGTTATCTTCCACTCTTTCAAAAAATACCACAGTAACCTTAACTTCCTACTGACATCTATCAAAAATGTAAAGAATGGATGTCTTTTTAACAGCTCATTTGAACAATATTTACTGTGGATGCCATGAAACTGAAAGGATAAAAGTTGTTTTGACAGGACACAAGAATCAGAGATCATGGACTAAAGCGAAAAAATAGCTTTAAAGGAGTTTAAGAGAAATGTTCTATATAAATGTGAATAACCACATTAAAGCAACGTTAAAAGTACACATTTAAAATCACAAACAAACAAGCACAATCAGAAAATGCCAAAATTAAGACTCCCGTAACAATATTGACTAGGCTCCATTGTGCATACTGTATATTTTATAGTAAGTAGTAATTTATTATAATCTACAATGTTAACCAGAAAAAAGCAGGAATAAACAATGCAATATATCTGCAATACAGCCAATTAATGTTGCTGTAAAAAATGCTGTTATTTTAATTTCCTGACTATTTGTGATTTTGATTTGCAACCCTAACATTTTAATGTACCTTTTTCATTTAATTTCATTTAATGTTTTTGGCTGGAGTCCTTTTTTAAGAGGTTTATATTGTTGCAACTCTTTTGTTACAACACAGAGAGATATTTCCTTTTTTTAAAAAAAAATAGTAAAATCTGAATATTTGTAAAATCTGAATATTTGTAAAATACTATTTAATGCAACAGTAGGCAGATATCCTGAAATCACAGGATCTTCAAAAAAAATTGCATTTTTGTTTTGTTTTCTGTCCCTGATGATAAGGCAGGCAGTGTTTTTGGACTATTTTGAAACCTGTGTGTTTTAGTGTGATATTTACAATTTCCCTCATTAAATTTTTCCAGGTCCTGCTTTGCCCATCCCTTTACTCAGGGAAGTAGCTGTCCTCCTGCCTGTCAAAATAGGTAGGATAAATGTACAGTGTGATCTCACAGAGTGGTGATGGGGAGACTGAGACTTCATTAGGTGTTCCTAAATCTTACCAAATTATATGAGCATGCTTGGAATTGATTTTGAAGTCAGTTGGAGTTGAGCGTGCTCTGCACCTGCCAGAAGGTACTTATACCTCATAGGCTTGTGCCCTATGTCCACACCAACTTTCAAATATTAAATTCTAGCCATTTTTGCTGTAATTCTATTTTTTAAAAAGTGTAATCCTGTCTAAATCATCAATGGTAGCAGAGTTAGGCCAGCAAAGAGCATGTTTGAAAATAATATCCTAAGTACTTAAAGAAAAAATAGTGTAAGATATTTAAACACTAACCAAATAGATAATGTAAATAGACCTAAAGAGGCCACCTGTCCTCCCTATGTTCCAGAATGCTAACATGTTACTATGATTAGCCTCAAGTCTGTGGCTGGTTCTGGATATCATAGCAACATTTATGATTCTGCTCAGATTTTCTCTTTTTAAAGTAGTAAGGTGATGGTTTGTGTTCAGTAGTTTCATATTTTCTGAAACATTCAAAACCAAACTGAAACACTGGACAGTTTTTGCAAGCTAAACCTTGGTCTTTTGACATCTGGGAATACATAGTTGCACAAGGAATAAATCATAAGAAAAAGGCCCATGATGTTTCTGTTTTTTCAAAGAGACAGAATTTAGTGGGCTACATTAATCACTTTGGGCTTATTCCAGGGAGATAAATTACATTAATTGACTATTCTGAATCTAGCTCAAGGAGTGAAATTTAGAGGGCTCACAATACTGACCTTAGCATTATTTGCTCTTGTCTGTTAAGTGCTAATTTTATTTCTAAAGTATGGACTGTAAGATGAATATTATCTACAGTAATATTAGAGAAATGGCAGTTTTGGATAATACAATTTAACATACATAATAAATATTCTGTCTTTCCTATGTTACTTCACCTGTCTGCAGTCAAGAGCATAACTATTTGTGACTAAATAAACTAGGAATACAATTATCCTGGGTCTATGTTGTTCTATTTAGCGTCTGATCCAAAACCGGTTGAAGTCAATGCAAGTCTCTCCATTAACTTCAATAGGCTTTGGATCACGCCCTTATCTCCAGTCTTGATGTCCAAATCTTTCTCAAACTATGAAAAGACAAGACAGTATTAATATTCCCAATTTAGAAATGGGGTAACCAAGGCAGAGGCTAAGAAATTTGTTCAAAGTCAAATATGACAGTGGAAGAATCATAACAGAATCCAGAACTCTGATTCTGACTCTCATTTCCCTGTTCTAACTGTTAGATCACAATACTGCCTCATTAGTGCCAATCACATGGTCTCAGAAATTCTGTAAATATGCCTCTTGGAAAAGGAGTTTAATTCAAATATTTTTGGTAAGTCAATTTATTAGACTGTTGTCACCCATGTTAAGATGAATATGTTACTTACCTTATACACTAACTGAAGTTCTTTGAGAGTGGGTGCTCCACTTAGGTGCACATGTGCCTTTGATTTGAGACTTTGGTAGGACTGCCCATTCAGTTTGCACATGTGCCCTTGCTATCTTTGTGCACCATAGCGAAAGTATATAGAGCAGTGTCAGACGAACTGTCCTCAGGTCTGTTAGGGAATGTTTATGAGTTCATGTAAATATGTTTAAAATAGTTCCCAATGTTGTAAATAGGCCCGACAAGACCAGACTCCATATTGGATTTACTATCCAAGATGGAGTCAAATAAGATCAGCATAAGCAGGGATGCTTGGTAGAATGCCAGGGAGGGCAAGTCTGCCCAGCGATGGACAAAAAGGCGGGAAAACCTAGAGGATTTAGTGCCGTGTGCACTAAATCAGGGGGTCATGTGCACTGACCCGGTGGGCAGTGTGCATAAATTGGTGCCGTGTGCACAGAGACAGTGCCGTGTGCATACTGTAAAGGCAGAAGAATCCCAGCCTATGATTGGGTAAGAACCGAAGAAATCAGAAAGCATATAAGGACACTCAGCACCCTAGAGGTTTGCTGCCCATCCAATTGGCAGTGTGGGGAGGGTGCGCTTGATCTGTGAGAACAGCCTGTACCAAGGAAGAGAAGCAGACGACATTAGACCTGGGACTGAAGCAGATGCTTGACCAGATTGAGACCAATGCTCGGTGGTCCAAGTGAAGACCAATTGTGAGACTAAGAGACTTTTGGGGAACCAAGGGTTTGATTTGTGGTTGTGGGACCTGGGGTTCATCCCCATTTGTTTGTTTTCTTGACGTTAGTGGTTTTGTTAAGTTGCCACACAATAAATTGTCATTTTGTTTTGGAAACTTCAGCAGTGTGACTCTTGCAATCCATCCCCGGTGATAGATCCAGTCGTCAGGGTAAAGTCCCGAAAGATTCCCCATAACAGGTCTTTATTTACTGCGAAGTCCACAAGGCAAAGACATTGAAGCAATGGGAAAGGAGAGTGAGTGGTGGATCATCCATAGGGACACATATCTCAAAGAATTTCAGTTACTGTACAAGGTAAGTAACTTCTTCTTAAAGTATTGTCCCTAATGGTGCTCTGCTTCAGATGACTCCCAAACAGTATGCTCTAAAGAGGTGGGTGCTTCAGAGCCAGACCTAAGACTGACTGGAAACTGTGGAACCACAGAGGACACATACCTTAGAGGTGTGAACTACAGCATATTTGTTAGAAAAGGTGTGAACTGAAGCCCATGTGGCAGTTTTGCATATTTCTGCAATTGAAACATTCTTTGATAAGGCTGAAGAAGTAGACTATGATCTAGTGGAGTGTGATATGACCCAAGAAGGAGGTTGGATATTAGCAGCTTTGTAACAAGAGAGGATATATTGAGAGACCCACTTAAAAAGTCTCCAGATCAAGAAAGGAGTTCCACTAACTCTATGTGCAAAAAAAACAAACAATCTGGGGGAGGTCCTAAAGAGTTTAGTCCTTTCCAAATAAAAAGCTAATCTCTTCTGACATCTAAAGTATGAAGAGAAGGTTTTGTCTTTAGTTTGGTGAGGTTTGGGGGAGAAAACCAGCAGCTGAGTGACCTGGTTAATGTAGAAGTCAGTAGTGACCTTAGGTGAAAAGTAAGGGTGCTTTATTTATAATAGGTGGTATACAGATGGTCAGTCATTAAAGCTCCTAGTTCTCCAATTCTCCTACCACAGATAATAGCCACTATGAATCCAGTTTTCCTAGAGAGATGTAGAAGAGAGCCAGTGGTTCAAAAGGAGGCCTTATCATGGAACTGAAGAACAAGTTTAAATCCCACACTAGCGTCTAACATGCAGTAAAAGGTTTGATAATTCTTCAATAAATCATGAAGTGGTGGGGTGAGCAAAGACTGAGCGTCCTTTGACCATGGAGTGGAAAGCTGTAATTACCTCTAGATAAACTCTAACAGAGTACGAGTGATGACCCAAGCCCCCTCTTGAACAAAATTTCCTACTGGAAGCAGTGGCAAAGAGGTCTAATTCCTGAAGACCCCAGATAAGGACAGGAGCACCTCCAGAACTTTTTCACACGATATGCACAATGCATGGTGCCTGTGGAGGGAGGTCCAACCCAAAGTTTCTTCTCCAACCAAACTCCTGTGTAGAGTTAGGAAACAAAATTGAGTCACCCACTGAGACCTATCACTGGACCTTTACCAAAAAACTCTGGTGTCTGTCCCTCTCCAGGGGTGCCTGGCACCCTTCTCACAGCCAGCTACCACTTATGGGCACTCACTACAGCTCTCCATATTCGTAACAAATCTAGAGGCTGTTGCTGAATGAATCCTGTGGGAAGAGCAGAGATCCTGTTTTTAGGAAGTCTTATCTTTGTCCATGTGATGGGTGGAGACCCCTTGAGTCCCCACCAGACCATAGTTTGGGTTGCTTCCCTTCCCTTGCTTGGAGTATACAAGAGTATCCTAAATAGTTCCAGGTAGTCTATATTTTGCAGGGTTGGCTGTGAAGCCCGCATATTGTAGGATCCTTAATACTGCTCTTAAATACTGCAGGTGCTCTCGTCATGTCGGCTCTACATGACAATGTCATGCTGCAGCATACTGATGATGACTGAAGATTTCATTCATAAGCTGCTGGAGAGTCGCCGCAGCCCCATGGAGTCCAAAATTGCATGGTCTCAAATTGGAAATGCCCAAAGGGGGTTAAGAAAGTATTTTTCTCTTGTGAGGATATAGATAAAGGGATTTGCCAGTAATCCTTTTTCAGATTGATAATATTCAGATACTTTGCCAGTCCCAGATGCTCTAATAATTCGTCTACCCTTGGCAATGGTAGGCTTCAAATTTCGAGATAGTGTTAACTTTCCTAAAATCAATGCAAAACCAAACTGAACCGTCCGGTTTGGGAACCAGAACTGTGAGGCTCTTCCATTCACTTTTGGACTCCCTAATTACCCCCAATATCCCACGTCACTCGTACTTCTTGGATTGTGTCCCATGTCCTCTGTGGTAAGGGCCAAGAGTTCTCCCTGATCTGTTGGCCCAGGATGGCTTCTCAGTCATGTTAAATTAACTGCATTCTCCCTGGAGGAGGGGTGAAATACAGTAGCAAAATCCTCAGTCAATTGGAGGCATTGTTTCCTCTGTATAGGAGCAAGCCCCTCATTCCCAAATGCTAGTGTTGGGTCTTGGCCAATGGGTACTTGGAGCACTAATTCATGCTCCATAGTGAAGGGAGTTATTAACAGGGCTTCTTGTGTCTTCCAAGGTTTAAGAAGATTCACATGGTACATTTTGGTTTCCTTCTTTCTGCCTGGTATTTTTATCTCATAGTCTACTAGTCCTACCAGCCAAATGACTTTAAATGAACCCTACTACCAGGCCATTAAATTTTTCTCTACTGAGGGAAGCAATAAAAAGACCCTATCACAAAGGTAAAAAGCCCATAGTTGCACCCTTCAATTATAATTCTGCTCCAGTGCATGTTGGGCCTTTCTTAAATTTTCTCTGGAGAAAATCTTTATGTCCCGGAGTAGTGTCCTTACTTGTAAGATGGGTTGGGTCGCGCTTAACAGACCTCTGTCTTGTTCCTCCTAGCCCTCTCATAGCCAGTCCAAAATTCCCCAAGCATGGTGGCCATAAAGTAACTCGAACCCCATGGGAGAACCCATAGAGGCCTTTCGGACATCCCTTATGGCAAACAGGAACTGTGGGAATAGCTGGTCCCAGTGCATGGGGTTCATAACTAACAAAGCATCTCAACATTCCCTTTGGAGATTTTTTAAGTTGCTCCACTAGGCCATCTGTCTGTGGGTAGTACACCAAAGTTTTCGGAAACTTGACCTTCAGCAGAGTGCATAATTCGCACATCAGCTGGAGGATGGAGTTAGTATCTTGATCTGTTAGCATTTCCCAGGGAAATCCCAAGCATGAGAAGAGCTTCAGGAACTCTGGGGCTACTGATGTAGCTTTCGCTTAGTGAAGGTGAACAGCTTCTGGATACCTGGCTGCATAGTCAACAATTACTAATATGTACTGGTGTCCAGATGCATTCCTTTACAAGGTTCTGACCATTTCTATTTCGATTCTTTCAAAGAGTGTCTCAGTCAAGGACAAAGGGACTAAGGGAGCCTTGGTAGTCCCTTTGTCACTGTACAGTTAGTACTCTGGGAAAGAGGAACAGTATTCTCGCAACACCTGATGCACACCTGGCCAATAGAATTGGACTAGTACCCATGACAGTGTTTTCTTCCTTCCCAGATGTCCAGTGCATGGGATGTCATATGTGTGCTGTAATGTCCAGAGATATTTGTGCAACACCTACAGTTGTCTCTTTACTACCCCAAATTGAAGATCTCTTTTCAGTTTGGTACAGATGCTCTTTCTCAAACACAAAGCGTTCATACTGCTTGACCTTCTGAGGCTCCATTACTTCCCCATTTACGGAGGCCAACTGGTCATGTGCACAGCTCAATATAAGTCAATCCTCTGTTCCTGAACAAAATTCCCATCCTGGGAGTTGATTACCTCTTCCTCCCTTGCAGGGCTGATGACAATGTTGCTTCTGATGTTCTCTCCTCAGAGTCTTCTAACTTCCCAAGGTCTTCCCAACTTCATCAGGCTTTGGGGCTCATTCTGCAATGATTGATTCGGATTCCCGTTCACTGCGTGGGCCTGTTAGTTAATGACTTGCCAAAAAATGGCCAATCCAGTTTATGAGTATAGAGTAGGCCAATTTCTCAGTTCAATTTCTCAGTGCTACAGTTACCACCTTGGTACATGTCCCCAGGGTCGGTCGTAAACATTGGCTGGAGTGACTTTTCACATCACCCTGTATACACTGAAGGTGAATCAAAATTTTAAGGGTGCCATCATCTCCTACTAAGGAGGCTTGGACCATTAATTACTGTCTGACTACAGGTGGAGTCCAAGAGTCCTTCCTTTGGACCATTACTGGCACCGTCAATCTGGAGAGAGCCCTTTTCAACACGTGGGTTTCTGCAATCCAGCCCTGGGCATACTCACATTCCATAAAATGGCATTCTTTCTTGATGTATCCTGTCTGCCCACAGGATTAGCATATTACTGGGGCGGCGCTGACAGAATCTTTCCTAGCTTGGGTTGAACTCAGCCATGGAGTAGTGGCCAGCCCTCCTTCTGTAGGTCCTATTTCAGTTGCTTGAGATGACTGGTGGTTCTACTGGTGATCTCATGTCTGACCATCTAGTGGTGAGTCAGACCATCTTGGAGGACATCCCTGAGGGTGGACCCCTTAGAATGTGTGTTACTGACTGGAAATTGCCCTCTCAGGTCTTTCTCAAGTCTGACCAGTGTGATGTAAAGGACCTTGGGAATTCTGGCTCTAGCAACCTTTCAGCCTCTAGAAAGCTCTCCATTAACTGCACTGCATCTGAGAAGGTCCCTGGGTGGTGCCATAATACTCACTCCTGGCAACTTAGGCAATGCTTAAAACCTTTGGATTCAGACATAACCCAAGAGAGGAAAATAATTTCTTTCAAAAGAAGGAGAAATCCCTCAGGGAGTTGGTGGGGGAGACCTCAAACAAGAGGAGGCATGAGAGGGAGATAAAAGTTATCTTGAAAAAAATCCCCTCAAACACTAACAAAAAATAAAACTAAGGAGGCCGATATCTACCTAATTACTAAATTAGAGGGGGAAAACTAGCTCTAAAAGCAGACTTGTAAAGAAGTTGGCACTACAAGTTGCTCCATCTGAGGCTGAAGCAGTTGAGAAGGAACTGAGCGCGGTTTATCTGACACTGCCCTGTATACACTTGATATGGGGCATAAGGATAGTTAGGGTACAGGTGAGGACCAAATGGACACTGCTACCAAAATTGTCTGATCAAAGTCACCTGGGGCATATGAACACCTGAAATGGAACCCACAGGGACAATACTTGAAGAAGTTAGTGTTATGCTACATGCTTTAAGTTTACTCAGAGAAATACAGCCATAAATATTGGGCACATGGCACTTACTTGTGTCCATTTAAAGCTGCGTGATGTAAAGCAGTGTAACCCGAACTGTCTGTGCAGTTTATATTTGGGCCTCGCCAGATGCTGCAAATAAAACACAATTGTAAAGTTATTGTTTGTAATGGCAAACAAAAATGTTTGAAGATAGGTGAAAATATAATATGAATGTAAAGATTCATGCAATATAAGTGGCTAATATATCAGGCACAAGATATCTAGAAATGCCCTGTACATGGAAAGTGACATACTGATGTTAAAGTCATTTATTTCTAAAAATTATTTTGCATATGTTCATCTTATAGAAATCATGAACTTCATGTAGGGTAATTCTTAAAAATTAATGACTATTCTGTAATTTCAGTCAGATCTCTTCTTCCAGCAATAAGCTTCTTTTAAAGTAGGAAAATATTATTGTAAAACTACGAGTCATTATAGTACTTGAAACTACTGTCAATTCATTTTTTTAATTGATTACATTTCAAGCTGACTATGTCCCTTTAAACTATGGAAGTATTTAGAACTATATTACTTTATCCAATATAGACTTTTAAAAAATTAACATTTTAACTTTCAGAACATGGAATCATGAGATTTGAGCAGCAGTCCTGGTTCACATCAAGTATGAACATAATTATCAGCCTTCATAGACAAACAATATTCTTCCTTTACTTCCTACCTAGGTAATTATGCGCTGTGTTTTCAAAGAAAATGGTCTGAAGCAATTCAGTTTAAAAAATAAATTCTGCATTACTGAAGTTTGCTATGATCAAAGTCACCAAACATGGCTGCAGAAATGGCTAATTGTGTCCAGCAGATTTTTTTAAAATACTCCTATATTGTCTGTATTTGTTGTCTAGAGATTACCTATTTCCATATTTTAGTCTTTTTTCAGTATTTGTTCCTGAATGATTAGTTAGTTCAGAATTATAAATAATTGTATTTTTCCATGAGAAATGTCATAGCCATTCTGTATAAATGGCACCATACGTCATGAACCGTTTGTTCCTATGAAGTGCTGAGTACTTTGCCTCCCACTGAAATCAATAGCAATTGAGGACACTAAGTCTCTTGCAGGTTCAGGCTTTAAATGTCTTCTTGGATGTTATTATAAAGCAAAATCTATTTCTTGGTCTTTCAAGAATTATAAAGCCGTTTTTCAATTTTCCTATGTTCCAACATTATACATACATAGCACTATGTCTACATTTTTTTATCCAGTGATTCTCACTGCATGTCCAATAATAGGATATCCAGACACTTTGAAAATATTACTCAACATGTCATGTGAACAACTTGCAGTTATAAGAGTCACCTTTATCTCTGGACCCTTCAATTAAAACAGTTAATTTCAGCTTCTTGAAGAAGGAAGAATTGAAAGGCATTTTGGCATATTAAAAAATTGACAAAAGAAACATTATTAGATGCTAATTCCTTTCTTCTAAAGCTGACATCCACTAATTTATCACTAATGGTTATACTTAGGCTTAGCCTCCAGACAAATCAGTCAAAGAACAAAAATTGTTTCCATTCAATAGCAAAAAGAGAGGGAGCATTTCTAATTCAATACTATGTAGAAAAGACCATAGAAAAATGTGTTTTCATTTTAACCAATTTAATTCCTTATTTTTAAGGTTTCAATTCAATAAATAGTTATCAAAGGGATACTAACTTTTCCTCTGTTTTGCTTTATTACTTTCCCTAAAATATATCTTTCATTGCTTATTACTTTGCTTTAGAGACAACTGATGAACGATGAAAGAATTTAGAAACAAATTCTTGCCAATTAATTTCTCTTCTCTGAAATCAACACATTCTTTAGGCCAAATATGTCCTTAAAAAGGAGGTGAACAGTAAATATATATTTACAGCCATAAATATAATATTTTGCTCTTTTAGTTTTTTTACACAACATTGAAAGAACATATTCAAAATACACCTGAATTTAAAACTTATTAAGGCCTTTATTCTAAAAACACTTACACCGTGTGCTTAGTTTTAAATGCATAAGTATTTTAAGTACTCAAAATATATAACTATTGAACAAACTATGTACTTTAACTACAAAACTATTAAGTCAATAGGACTATTCATATCCTTAATGTAAAGCACATGTTTATTTGTAGGATCAGGACCTATATTGTTAAACCCAGACTGTGCACCAAGGGCCATGGCTAAAATTTTCAAAAGCAGACTTGACTGGAGGACAATAATTCTATTTTGCAAGACTTTCGAGGTTTCATATTTTGTTTTTGTTCTGGATTGTAAATGGAAACAAAACCTTTCAAATGTTTTCGTGAAATGAAATTCTATGAAAAAGTTTGGTTTTGGATTGAAAAGGTCAGGTTTTCAATTCAGGTCTCAGGCCTGGTCTACACTGCCACTGACGGTCGACAGGAGATATGCAAGCTACATAATGTAGCTTGCGTACCTCCCGTCGACTTACTTACGTTGCTTTACCGTGGCATCTCCACTGCGCTGAGTCAATGGGAGGCGCCCTCCAGTCGATGTAGCCTTACTTCTTTCGGTGGGAGTGGATTATGGCATCAACCAGAGAGCACTTCCGGGATTGATTGAGTGGGTCACCACAGCCTGCTCAATCGATCCCACTGCATCGATCCCTGCAGCCCCGGCAATGTAGACATACTCTCAGACTATCTCTTGCTCTCTTTTTCTCTTTACAAGTGACTAGAGAGTCTATCCTGGGTCTTTGAGACCTTCCCGCTGAAAACTTTGTCAAAATTAATACATCTTTGTGAAATGTTTGGCTTCAGCAAAACAGCATATTTCAATGGAAAAGTATTTCATTGAAAATGTTCCTAGTAGACCTATTTAAAAGTGCCTAACAATGAGATTTTCAAAAGTGCCTAAACAGTTTAGATCCTCACTCACATTGATTTCAATGTGAATTAGAAATCAAACCTGCTTCAGTGCTTTCCTAAATTTTATTAGTCACCTATAGGCATTTTAAGTTGCCTAAATATCTTTGACGATCTGGCCTTTAGGAACTTACGTGTCACTGAAAGTCATTTTTTAAAATGGGACATAGATGCCTAAATCAGCTGGTTTTTTTGAAAATTTTTGCTTAAATGACAGTTTTGTGAAGGGTAAGCCCTACTGTGATAGACTGGTTTTATTTGAATGGCAAATAAAACTCATTTAATCCCACTAACTACTTGGTTATTCATTCACAGTACAATACCCATTTATAGATTTGCATAACATTTAAGAATTTTTTTAATTATTGGGTTCTACCTTCTCACCTAACTCTGGTTTGCACCAGCTCATTTCGGTACTTTAGCAAACACAATTAACCAAAGAAATGAAAAGACTAAAGTTGTTAAAGAGGGAAGTTGGCAGAACAAAATAGAAAACTCCAAGTGGGTCACAAAATCAGACTTTAATTACCAAAAGTAAAAATACACAAATTTAGTTTCCTTAGGTGTAGCTTTTGTTTCTCAAAATGGAAGCCACCCCCTGGCATATATATTACTAATGCTGGGTTAGACCAGCTCATTCCACCACAATGGAAGTATCCTAAGCTTTTTTTTTCCCTTTCCTCCTTTCAGTTCAGTCTCCTTTTGCTGAACTGTGGCACCACTGGACTCTGATCTCAGGAAATGACTTCCAGATCTGAAACTACATAAACTAGGTAGAAAATATTCCCTTGTAGATTATAGGATTAATAGATGTAAAGGTTATCTATCAAGAACATTTTGATATATAGAGAGGATCTATCCTAATCAGTGGATGCTCTCTATGATGAGAAATAAAAATTATAGGTAAAAGGCAAGTAATTTTCTCTTTCTCATTCATGGACATCATCTGGTCTGGACATTACTTGTGGGAAACAACAAACAGTAAGAGCCAGTCTGGGGAAGAAACATCATATATAATGGAACATGAATCATGTGGGATTAAACCACAGCTTTATTAACAAGTCTGATCATTTTAATTTTATTTCCTTGCTTAGTTTAGATCAAGATGCATCAGCCAAGGAGAGACTGTCAGTCTTGTAGAACTTGAGGAAGGAAGCAGAAATCTCAAGTGACCGCATTGTGAATCTCAGCCCAAGACCTAGAGGAGCCTGTCACAGAATATACTTGGATGCTGCCGGAATGGATCTTAATGGCTACTTTTCAGGCTTGGTTTATGTCTGATGTGATACATTGACAGATTGGGAATTGGATGTCTTGAAGCAGTTTTTGAGGCTACTCTTCCCCCCACTGTTACCAATTAAAAAATAAAGGGTATCTGATTTTCTCCATTCTTAGTTCCAGCATGGATAGACTTTAATGTCTATTTCACATCTAAAGGATGAAGCTGTTTTTTAATAATATTTGAGATTGAAGATAAAGGTTTTTTAAATGAAAGATCTCCCAACTAATTGACTGTCCCAGCTGATGTATTTGCTATAGTGCAGGATGCAGGAACAAATATGTTGAAGCCTCCCCTATAGGATTAAAAATGAAACTTTGGGTGGGCCTGCAGAAACAGGCTGAAGCGTCGTTTCACTGGGACTACTCCTTGTGTGACAGCTATGAAGAAACAGAAGATGTGAGGGTGTAGGAGATGGCTGCTATGAAACAGCCGGAATAATAACACTGAGGCCAGACACTTGCACCTTTGGATAACTGAGGCCTGCTGCCCAATGGAGATCACAGGTGACCATTTGGAAGATTTCTGTGACAGACATTTGGAGTGGATTTAGGCTGAAGTCCATGTACCAGATGAACAAATCCTCCAAATCAATTTACCAGCTCCTAAGAGTACTTACTGAAGGCTCAAATTCAGCACTTACAATCAAATATTTGAAGGTCTGGATGATTAAGATGGTCTTCGATAAGCAGACTGTTCAAAACCTGGAAGCTTCCAGTATTTGCATATTGCCACTTTTATGTGCCCAATCTTACCAACAAGAGGAAGATTAGGGAAAGTGTGGGCCCCTTACAGAATGGGGGAGGCAACCTAGTGACAGAGGATGTGGAGAAAGCTGAGGTACTCAATGCCTTTTTTGCCTCTGTCTTCACAGACAAGGTCAGCTCCTAGACTACTGCACTGGGCGGCACAGAATGGGAAGGCGGTGAACATCCCGCGGTGCTGAAGGAACAGGTCCAAGACTATTTAGAAAGATTGGACATTCACAAGTCCATGGGGCCAGATGCAATGCACTCGAGGGTGCTGAGGGAGTTGGCTGATGTGATTTCAGAACCATTGGCTATTATCTTTGAAAGCTCGTGGCAAATGGGGGAAGTCCCTGATGACTGGAAAAAAGCAAATATAGTGCCCATCTTCAAGAAAGGGAGAAAAGAGGATCCAGGGAACTATAGACCAGTCAGCCTCACCTCAATCCCTGGAAAAATCATGGAGCAGGTCCTTAAGGAATCCATTTTAAGGCACTTGGAAGAGAGGAAGGTGATCAGGAACAGTCAACATGGATTCACCAAGGGAAACTCATGCCTGATCAACCTGATTGCTTTCTATGAAGAGGTGATGGCTCTGTGGATGTGGGGAAAGCGGTGGACGTGATATACCTTGACTTTAGCAAAGCTTTTGATACGGTCTCTCACAGTATTCTTATCAGCAAGTTAAAGAAGTATGGGTTGGATGAATGGACTATAAAATGGATAGAGAACTGGCTAAAGCATAGGGCTCAATGAGTAATGATAAATGGCTCCATGTCTAGCTGGCAGCCAGTCACATGCGGAGTGCCCCAGGGGTCGGTCCTGGGGCCAGTTTTGTTCAACATCTTCATTAATGATCTGGAGGATGGGGTAGATTGCACCCTCAACAAGTTTGCAGATGACACTAAGCTAGGGGGAGTGGTAGATACCCTGGAACGTAGGGATAGGATATAGAATGACCTAAACAAACTGGAGAATTGGGCCAAAAGAAATCTGATGAGGTTCAACAAGGACAAGTGCAGAGTTCTGCACTTAGCACGGAAGAATCCCATGCACAGCTACAGACTGGGGACCGATGAGCAAGGCAGCAGTTCTGCAGAAAAGGACCTGGGGTAACAGTGGATACGAAGCTGGATATGAGTCAGCAGTGTGCCTGGTTGCCAAGAAGGCTAATAGCATATTGGGCTGCATTAGTAGGAGCATTGCCAGCAGATCACGGGAAGTGCTTATTCCCCTCTATTCAGCATTGGTGAGGCCACATTTGGAGTATTGTGTCCAGTTTTGGGCCCCCCACTACAAAAAGGATGTGGACAAGTTGGAGAGAGTCCAGCGGAGGGCAACAAAAATGATTAGGGGGTTGGAGCACAGGACTTATGAGGAGAGGCTGAGGGAACTAGGCTTGTTTAGTCTGCAGAAGAGAAGAATGAGGGGGGATTTGATAGCAGCCTTTAACTACCTGAAAGGGGGTTCCAGGGAGGAGAGAGCTAGACTGTTCTCAGTGGTGGCAGATGACAGAACAAGGAGAAATGGTCTCAAGTTGCAGTGGGGGAGGTCTAGGTTGGACATTAGGAAAAAAAATTTCACTAGGAGGGTGGTGAAGCCCTGGAATGGGTTACCTAGGGAGGTGGTGGAATCTCCATCTTTAGAGGTTTTTAAGCTGCGGCTTGACAAAACCCTCGCTGGGATTATTTAGCTGAGGTTAGTCCTGCTTTGAGCAGAGGGCTGGACTAGATGACCTCCTGAGGTCCCTTCCAACTCTATGATTCTATGAATCTGATCAAAGTACATAATGCTTAGGATTACGAATGCTCTATTTAATCTTCTTTTTCAAAACCCTTTTGGTGATTGCTGAAAAGCAGGATGCACATCTTTCAGTGGGAAGAAGAATGGTCTGTTTTCCATGCCAAAGGAGGTCACTGTAAAGAGAAAAATACTGGTTGTTCTAAACTTCACATAAATCTAGACCAAAGCGGAAAAACTGATCAAATGGCATGTCTACACTGACTCACAGTTTGGACTACAGTGGTGTTAATAGCAGCATGCATCAAACTGCTGTGCTATAAATTCCCTGTGTAGTCCACTGCAGACATGGACTAAAATGTTCCTACTTCACATTAAAGTAATACTGCTTGAAGAAGACTACATTAGTGTGAACCTTTTAGTCCATGCCCATAACTTCCACATGGGGGGCTCCACTTATCTGCAGTCATCATTAAGGTTGCTATCTCTTGGGCATATGTTGTTCTGAAAAACAGTCAGAGCTTCTCTAGGAATGAAAGGATTCTGGAGGCCCTGTAGATCATATTTGTACTCTTTGTTCTTCTCTAGTATTTTACGTATTGTCCAGAAGTCACTCCTGACAAAGAATTAGATATTCTTGGGAATTTTGTGAAGCAAGCCTTCAGTGGCATTTCTGACTGCACAATCAAATCATGAAATGAATTAATGCCAATTGTTCAGGAAAAAGAATTGAAGGATCTAGAAGTTCTGCATTGTTCATTTAATTTGTATGTGTACAACACCAATGTGAGAATGAACTACAGATATTGGGAGAATAAGGCTGAATAGAATGTTGGATAAGAAAGATTATAAACTGGAATTTTAGAAATTAGAATAATGGGAACAATACTACTTGAAATAAACTGAACTCCAAGATAGATAAGATTTGGATATGATACCAAAGTGATTGTTTTTTAATCACTGTTGGCACAGTTACTAGACCAGAGGTTCTCAAACGAGGGGGGAGGGGGCGGGGACATATCCCCCACCGTGGAATGTATTCTGGGGAGATGTGAGAAGCTTTAGGAGAGCAGTGGCTGCTAGTCAGGTGCCCAGCTCTGAAGGCAGCACTGCTGCCTGCAACAGTGCAGAAGTAAGGGTGGCACAAAGAAGGAGGGCTCGATCAAATTCGTTTGAGAACCACTGTACTAGACTATGTGGAGAGATCCTTCCTTTAAGTACATTTTCAGCAGTAAATTGTTCAGATAATATAGATGTCAGAGATGTAAACCTTGCTCTGAGACTTCTAGGGATGTGCCCCTGACCTCCACCCCTAAAAAGGGAGAAGGGAAGGATCAGCCCTGGGAAAGCTGGTCTCCTATGCCACCAAGTGACCTTAATCACCTTAGCCAGTCCTGAGCATGGACTGCTTTCCTGGGATGATCCTGATCCTCCTCTCCCTCATCTGTCATGTTCCCACTCTCCTTCTCACCCACTGCCTCCTCCTACCCCTATGGTTTCTCCTCCTGTGCAGACTGCACGAGGGTCTGACAGGAAGCAAGTTGTGGAGATTGTCAGTGGGGCTTGAGGTGTTGGCTTCACTGATCAAGCTACAGAATGTGTGTTTCGCTCTAACTACTCCCTGTGGACCCTGGGGGTATGCTCTAGGTATGTAGAGCATGTTAACGTAGTCCGTCAGGATCCACATAGGGCAGTTATTGAGCAACACTCAGCCTGTGACTTGGGCAGGAAGCCAGCAGTGCCCCAATCCATTCAGAATTGCTACAGCTTGCCTCCTATCAGATCCTCACAGTGCAGGCTGTATGTGAGTCATGGGGCATGCAGTGCTACTTGTGCATTCATCAGGCCCAAGTCATGCTGAGTCACACAAATGCATATTTTATATATATATATAAAAACGTGTGTGCAAATAAAAAATCTGTGCTTGCAAAATTAGTAGATTTAAACTTGAATTAATAATTTCATAATTACATGTAAAAACTGGAAAGATTATGGAAAATTAGAAAGGGCTGACATCTCTGAAATAATCATTTTCTCTTCCTTCCTCTGGACTATTATGATCACTTCTGAGAAAAAAAGAAAATGGCACACTCTGAACTAGTTCATTTCAAATGCCATTATTTATCAATTGATTTATTTATCTTTGGTCTTCTGAAAAGTAATATTGAAAGTAATGCAGCAGTTTAAAAAATCTGCAACAGATTCCTTTCCCTTTTGGTTAAAGGTTCTCGTACAACTAGAATTATATTTCTATAAGGAATTACCTTGGATTCAAGCCTCTTGTCCTTCTTGTTTCCCATAGGATTTCTGACTATTTGTAGAAGGCATGAAATATTTGGGAGAAATATTAATTGTTCTGCATGGGTGGAAGGTTCTTCAAGGAAAAGTTATTAATAATCCTCCGGGTCTTTGTCTTGACTAACATTCTAATAAGATGTTAAACTCCTCTACTTCTACAGCAATTTGCTACTAACACAATCTGCGCACACCTTGAACGGAGAAAGGAACAACCTCTGAAAAAGGGGAGGTTAAGACTGAGAGACTAGAAGAGCTAGGCCACTTTTCTCCCTTAATTCTAACTTAATGTTGCAGAATTAAAGCCATTTGTATTGTTCACTGGCATGATGGTGGCATAAGATATTACACCTCTGCTGCATTGCTTTTTGGACAACCCTCAGCACAACTAAAAAGATGGAAACTTAGGCTAAACTGCTGTGACACACACAGGGAGGAAACTGAAAGGAGAAAAAATTTGCTTTACTTTTTTCTGCGGATTCCAGCTACTGGATGATCTGCTGGTACAGGCATGCTGGTGGATGGACTAGACCAGTGGTTCTCAACCTGCAGTCCACGGGCTACTTGCAGCCCAATCAGCACATAACTGCAGGTCATGTGACATCCTCAGCGCCATACAGGTAGTATTGAATGCAGGCCACATAACACATTGTGGGCGCATATACGGCCCACAACGGTAAATAGGTTGAGAACCACTGGGCTAGCCTGATCTGCTTTGCTGCTGAGAAAAGCCAGTGAAAGGAGTGGTCAAATGGCAGACAGGGTTAGGCTGTATTGACACACTCACAGACACAAACATTATGGAACTGGTGGGAATACAGAAGGTCCACTAGCACAGGTAGGCTTGTGTAATGGGCTAGACTACTTTTGCTGCATTCCTGTACAAAGCTTATGGAAGGTGTGATAACATGGTGGATTGGGCTGAGCTACACTGACACAGAGTGTTGGAGGGAGTCAGAAAGAATGTAGTCTACTGGTGCAGGCTAGCTGGTGCTATTGATCAGACCATCCTGCTATGCTGCTGACGGAAGTCTAAGGAAATTGGGGTAACATGACAGGCTGGCTTAGGCTGCAGTGACACACACAGACGCTGAGGGAGTCAGAATTAATGCAGAATCAGCACAGAGGATCCTCAGGTTGCCCTAAAAGGAAGGCCAAAAGGTTCCAATTACTGAAAATCAAATTCATTTGAAGTTTCCAGCAGTCTGTGAGTGGAAATTCTCACACTCTAAAGCTCTCTGTTGTGTCCCGTAGTGCATTTAAAGCAGCTCTCAGAGTTAGAGTAAATGGGGCAGAAGTGCAGTGCTGCAGCAGTCCAGAAGATGGAATCCTATTTCAAAAGAGGATGGGGGGAGGACAAGCATAAATTGCCTTTCTTGTTATGAAATTATCAAGTCTAACCCATGAGTAATGACAAGACCAGTGGATACCCATATATGAGAAGCATTTAATAGCTATTATGGAACCTTTATCACTAAGGGGAATGTGGAATGTGGAAATCAAGTTACCATTCAGGCATGTCTACACTAAAAGCTTAAGTCAACCTATGTTAGGTCGACTTACAGCCACCACAGTAATTACTGCGAAGGTTCATGTCCACACTGCCCTTCTTCTGTTGGAGGTGTGCGTCCTCACCAGGAGTGCTTCCACCAACTTAAGAAGAGCAGTTTGGGGGGCTGAGACCCTGGGCTCTCAGCTCTGCACGCAATTCCCCACTGGGATCTGAGCTATCCCCAGGCTCTCAGCTCCCTGTTCCTCACCAGGAGCCCCAGAGCTGCTCCCAGGCTCCCAGCTCCCTGCCGGAAGCCCAAGGGCTGCCCCGAGGCTCCCAGCTCTCTGGTGGAAGCCCACGTGCTCGCCAGAGGCTCCCGGCTCCACGCTTGGAACTGGGCTGCATCCACCAAGCTCCCCACTCCTAGCTGTGCTGTTGCTCAGGTTCCCAGCTCCCCGCTTCCATCTGGGCTGCCTCCTAGGCTCCAATCTCCCCGCTTCCCTGAGGCTCTAGGCTTGCTGCTCCTTGCTGGGAGCAGGGCTGCTCCTCCCCTCCCCTCCTGCTGTCAGCTCCCTTCTGGGCAGCTGCTGTGCTCCCAGCAGGGGGCAGAGAGCAGGAGCCTTGGCAGCTGTTGAGCTCCCGGCAGGGAGCCAGGACCCTTGAAGCAGCAGGGAGCGGAGGCTGGGAGCCTCGGGGCAGCATCTGGGTTTCCAGCAGGGAGCGAGAAGCCTCAGTGCTGCTAGGCTCACAGCAGGGAACAGAAAGCTGAGAGCCTGAGGGGCAGGCCGGCTGGAAGCAGGAAACTGAGAACCTGGGCAACAAACCGGTGGGTAGCAGGGAGCCAGGACCTTGGGGCAGCCAGGCTGTAGCTGGAACACCCCCCCCCCCCCCAACGCACCTGGCTTTCTTGTCAATTTCATAGCTCCTGGCTAGAGCCATGAAATTGACAAGAATGGCAACCAATAGCTCATTTAAGTAACCTGCAGTGTTCACACGGAGACTGCATCGCCCTCACTACCCCAACATACACTCTATGCCACTCATGGAGTGGAATTATTATGTCGACGTAGTAGGGCACTCAGACCCTGTCTACACTTACCTTCGAGATTCAGCGGCAGTCAATGGGAGTTACACAAGCTATGCAAAAATCTTGTGTAACTCCTGTCGACTTCTCTGCTCCTCTTCTGCGTGGTGTCTTCACTGCACTGCACTGATGGGAACCACATTCCTGTCGACGCAGCGCTATGCCACTTGTGAAGGTGGTCTTAGTAAGTCGATTTCTGGATCGACTGAATAGGTCTTCACTGACCGCTCAGACGATCCAGAGAAATTTATCTGAGGGCGGCGACTTTGCCGCCATCAAGGTAGCCGTAGCCTCACCTGAGTGGAGTGTGTACACGACATAATTAGGTCAATGTAAGCTGCCTTATGTTGACCTAACACTGTAGTGCAGACCAAGCCTCAATCTCCAGGAAAGAATATGCCTTGACAGAAAAATGAGTCTTTAAGTGAATATTTGTATTTAATGCTACTCAAACATGCTATTCCAAATTTCTTCTGTGCATTTAGCAAACAGAAACCTTTCATGGGGTTTTATAATCACTAGTAAAATCTGGGAAATCTTGCTGCTAGCAAGTTTAAGAATGTGTTTTATTAAATTTATTGAGCCTGTTTAATACTTCTTAAAATATAATGAAGTTGTAGTTTTATTTTATGAAGCAAAGTTCTTTTTTGAAGATTTTACTTTTTTTCAAGGAAGTAAATCTTTAATTGATGCTAAATAAGACTATATAATTGAGTCCAACAATGAATTTCTCCTATTAAATATTTCCTGAAGGGAAGCACAAAGGAGCTTAATTGTGTTTCTTGTGCTGTTTCAACTGCATTGGCAGAAACATGTAGACTTTTGATGGCATTTACTCTCAGTGTAGACAAAAAAAATTGACCTTTCCAAACAGATGTAAAATACTAACCAGAAAAGCTTTTATAAAGGCTGAATATGTTAAATTAAACTATACAACATCAAGAACAAACCCAACAACCTAGCATTTCTAGAATATTAAAATTGCAAGAAAAGCGCTTGAGATAGGAAATTCCAAAAGTTAAAGCTGAGTCAGCACTCTTAACTGTGCCATGTCACAAATCCTGTACACATTAATACACAAAACCAATCTTCATTGTTAAGTAGGTGCTGCTATACATGCAACATACCTAACCCCCAGCAAGGAAATGAGAAGTTAAGCCACTTAACACTACATACCCTGTACTCTCCACACACACCTTGTGCACCTTACCACAACCTACCATACAGTACAGAAACACCTTCACTATACTAATGTCTCCCAACACTAGTAGTTGTGGGTGCTTAGAGTAGTAGTTAGGTGTACTGGGAGTGGGTAATCTGGTAAACATAATGATGAAAGGCTGGCATTCCAAGGGGGACAGAGTTAAAGTTATAGTGTATAGTATTGCAATTTTTAGTTGCTATCTGTACAACGGGTGAAATTTCCCCCTTAAATCATGAAGTGCACTGCGAGGACTGGATGGCTGAGCAGAGGCAGAACAGGATGACTAAAGGTGGTTGAGGGAGAATAATTGTGTTTACCTCATTACATCATATTGGCATTTTAGCAGGGCTAAATGTAAAGTCATACGTCTAGAAACAAAGAATTCAGGCCATACTTTCAGGATGAGAGACTATCTTTGAAAACAACTTGTGGGTCATGGTAGCTAATCAGCTGAACACGAGCTCTTAGTGTGATGCAGTGACCAAAAGGTCTAATGTGATCCTTGGATGTATAAACAAAGGAATATTGAGTAGGAGTACAGAGTTATATTACCTCTGTATTTGAGACAAGAACAACGGCTATTGGAAATCTATGTCTATTTCTGGTGTCCACACTTCAAGAAGGATGTTGAAAAACTGATGAATGTTCAGAGAAGAGCCTTGAGAATGATTAAAAGACTGGAAAATATGCCTTAATGTTAAAGACCCAAGGAGCTCAATCTATTTATCTTATCAAAGAGAAAGTTAAGGGTGACTTGATCACAATCTATATATTCCTACACAAGGAACAGAAATTTGATAATAGAGAGCTCTTGAATCTGACAGACAAGAACTACTTGTTGGAGGACAAATTTAGACTACAAATAAAATAAGGTATACAATTTTAATAGTGAGGGTAATTAACTATTGGAACAACTTACCAAAGGCTCTGGTAGATTCTTAATTACTGGAAATTTTTAAGTTATGATTGTATGATTTTTTTTTCTAAAAGATATGCTTTAATTCAAATGGAATTAATTCAGGGACATTCTATAGCCTGTGTTTTCCTGCAGACAGACTAGGAGACCAGAGTGGTCTCTTCTGGTTTTATAATTTATGAATCTACACCAAAAAAAAAGAAAAGAAAAAGCAAAATACACTTCCCGCTAGCATGCAGGGGATCATGACAACGAGGTCATGACATCTCTTATATTAGCTGGACCTCCCAGCTAGCATTCAAAAGAGTTCTAGACCCACATAAGGCCCTATGCTTGCACAGATACATTTACAGGGAAAGAGAGAGTAGAAAAATGTGGACAGTAAATGAAATCTCACAGATGAGTGAAAAAATAAGGAAAGTGCCCCCATCCTTCAATATCATAGTAGTTTATAAGTGGGCATTTTCAGCTTTGGCACTAATTTAATCTTCACAATGTCCAAATATTTCAAAGACTGTCATTTGATAAGAGCAGAATGGAACTAGATTTTAAGCTGTGTCTTTCACCATGTTTCATTCTCAGTTGACTGCTAAAGCTTTTACAGTTTCATTGAAAGATGTGACATCTTGAAAATCTTGATCACAACCAGTCCTGTGTGTTTTACATGGGTATGTTGATGTTTGCAGCATTGTATTGATACATGACATATTCTTACTAGCTCACTATTCTCAATAAGTTGCTCACCTCCTTTATAAGTTACAGCAAAATCAAATTCAATTTATTTGCAATAATGAATATATTGTATAGTTCATATTGGAAGTAAAAATATGTAAGAAATTGTTTAGCCCACAGTGAATAGCTGTTTTTTCACTGCTTTTATTTGCTATTTGGAGACAGTCACTTCATCCTCAAGGAAAGGACTGAAACAAGGACCTATGCACAACTTTTATTATTATTTACAGTAGTGTCTATGGGGCCTTCACTGAGGTAGGCACTGTACAAACATAGAATTATAGATAGTCGATGCCTCCAAATTTTTACAAACTAAATAGACAACACAAAAGGTAAGGGAAAGAGAGATAAATAGACAAGCAGAATTACAGGGTGAAGGTTTGCGAAAATCATGTCAGTCCCATGTATATTTTTTTAGGGGAGGCAGGAAGCTTGATAACAGGTTGTTTTATTTTGTAATTCTTTGGGTGGGGTTTTGGTAGGAGGGAATTAGGTAAACAGAAAGATAAAGGAAGGGAGCAGAAACCTAGAAGAGAGAGGTTGTAAGGGGACTAATGCAGAAGAGAAGAGGGAGGGAAGGAAAGAAAGAAGGGAGCATGGAGGGTGGGTGGAGTAAGGCTGAGATGAAAAGACAGTGAGGGAGCTGGAGCAAACAGACAATCAGCACAGGGATGAGAATGTTCAGAATAGCAGCTACAGAAAGCAGTCCAGTGACATCAACAGTAGCTAGTGGTCCCTGCTGAGGTTGCTCACTGGATTGCTCCCATCAGTTTAAGTTTCTCTGGTCCCAGAGTCTGGCTCTCTGAACCCATATGGTTAGGAAGAGGAAAATGGCATTTCATGTGTCAATGCAGTGGATGGGGGAAGGGGATCACATCTGCACATTACTGGATCTGAGCTTATTAGTGCCAGGGGTGGTTCTGGCTGGGCCTCATGTGTTCCACTGAATGTGTCCCAATGTATCTGCTGACGCTACTCCTTGAGTGCCACTTAAGTCCTTAAATGGATGGATTAAGTGGTGCAAAGAGCCATGAAACTAGTGAATTTCAACCCTAGGCCTCATCCTGCTCCCACTGGCAAAAACCCCATCAGCTTCAATGGGAGAAGGTTAAGGCCCTTTATTTCTCCATTTTTCACAGGGCAAATAACAAACAGATTTTTTTTATTGTTAAAATTATGACCCATATTTCCAAATGTGCATGTTCATTTTTGCATAAACCTGATGTGCCAGGTTAGGGTCACATGAGTGCATAGTCATGTGCCTGCACAAATTCCTGATCTGCACATGCTCATTTGGTATTTGCAGTCAGGCAAATTGGGCACACAGAAATGCGAAAGCATTTTTGAAAATGTGGATCTATCTGCACATTATACACACCATCAAACTATTAAAATTCAAAACTGTAATTTTGTCTCATTGTGAACAGATACCCACTAGCTCCCATCCCTCTTTTTTGATGCATAGATACCACATAGCCCAAAATTATTTTAGTATATCGCTTTTTCAATTTCTAGTCCAATATATATGAATCTTTTCAAAGTTTCTTTTTATGAACTGTTACCAGACCACACAATCAACAAAGTTTAAATGTTTTTAAAAATTTTTAGTTTCCCATTCAGTAGCATATTTGAGGAATCCAATATTTATGAAAAATAATAAATTTTATTTAAGAATGGTTCATTTCTTTCTTTTTTTCAGAGCTTTATATATAATTCGTACTATTTCACTTAATTTTAGGGGTGTTCTTTCAAATTGCTTCCCAAGAAAGTAGGTTTAAAAGCTTTAATGCATGCCTTTAGTGAATAAAATTGGACAAGCAATAATTTTCACACACAATATATTCTAATAAACATGTTTTTATACACAATACAAAGTATTCAGAAGTTGTGCATGCAAAGAGACTTCAAAAAGGCATAGTGCAACTCTTTGTGGACAAGCTCAACTATAAATTTTGAACTGATAAAGGCAGAAGATATTCTTAACCATGCATTTTATTTTAAATCTTCATTGAAATACTGAAAAGGGCTACTGCAAACACACAGAGAGTGTAAAAAAGTCAAATCAACCAAAAATAACCATAACTGAAAATTAAGAATACAGTCCAAAAGATAAATGTTAGAATTTTTTCCTTATTTTAATAGATATTATCATCAAGCCAAAATATAGACTGAAAAAGGGACTCTGAAATTGATTCACCACTCTAGTTTCTTGTTGTGATGTTGTTACCTGTTGAAATCTAAAGTAAGGCTTTCATTATTACTTTATGATTTTTAATTTTTTGAAATTCCTTTTTACTTTCAGATTAGATTATGCTTTTAGGCAATTCACTAAGTGTGGTACAATATAAAGTGGGCATGGAGGGAAGGATTCCCATCCCACAAGAATTTTTAAGATTTTGAAAAAATGTCCTGTCCTGAATCAGGACAAGAAGTCACAATCTCAAAAATTTTGTGAACTGACAAACCAAAAAAAATTTCCGTTTGGGTCAACTGAAATTTTTTTATTTTTAAATGTTAAGCCAGGACATTTAAACAATTTTAAAACTTTTTTTTTTGAGTAGGAAGATTACTGAAAATCAACCCTATTTCATAAACAGTTTTGGCTTCAATTAGAACTGTCAACTAATCGCAGTTAACTCAAGCAATTAATTTGTTTTGAGTTAACTCGATTAAAAAAATTAATCGCTACTAATAGCAGTTTTAATTGGTTATACCTGGCATTGCAAGGTATTTTATGTTCCAGATATGCTAATCATTGATATGCCTCCTCATGCTTCAGCCACCATTCCAGAGGACATGCTTCCATGCTGATGACGTGCGTTAAAAAAATAATGCGCTAATTACATTAGTGTCTGAACTCCTTGGGAGAAAATTATACGTCTCCTGCTCTGTTGTTTTACCTGCATTCTACCATATATTTTGTGTTATGGCAATCTCAGATGACGACCCAGCACATATTGTTCGATTTAAGAACGCTTTCACTGCAGATATGACAAAACACAAAAAAGGTATCAAAACCAATGTGAGATTTCTAAAGATAGCTACAACACTCAAAGGTTTAAGAATATGAAGTGCCTTCCAAAATCTGAGGGATGAGGTGTGGAACATGCTGTTAGAAGTCTTAAAAGAGCAACACTCCAATGCAGAAACTACAGAACCCAAACCACCAAAAAAGAAAATCAACCTTCTGTTAGCGGCATCTGACTCAGATAATGAAAATGAACATGCTTCAGTCTGCACTGCTCTGGATCATTATCAAGCAGTAGCAGTCATCGGCATGGAAGCATGTCCTCTGGAATGGTGGTCGAAGCATGAAGGGGCATACAAATGTTTAATGCATCTGGCTCATAAATATCTTGCGACTCTGGCTATAGCAATGCCATGCAAACACCTGTTCTCACTTTCAGGTGACATTGTAAACAAGAAGCAGGCAGCATTATTTTCCGTAAATGTAAACAAACTTGTTTGTCTTAGTGATTGACTGAACTAGAAGTAGGACTAAGTGGACTTGTAAGTTCTGAAGATTTACATTGTTTTATTTTTTAGTACAGTTAATTTTTTACATAATTCTACATTTGTAAGTTCAACTTTCATGATAAAGAGATTGCACTACAGTACTTGTATGAGGTGACTTGAAATACTATTTATTTTTTACAATGCAAATATTTGTAATAAAAATAAATATAAAGTGAGCACTGTACACTTTGTATTGTGCTGTAACTGAAATCAATGTTTTTGAAAATGTAGAAAACACCCCAAAAATATTTAAATAAATGGTATTCTATTATTGTTTAACATCATGATTAATTGCATGATTAATCACGATTAATTTTTTTAATCGCTTGATAGCCCCAGTTTCAATGAATCAGGACTTTGTGTAAAAAAAATGTTGCCAAAAATTTCCAGCAAGCTTTAGTGCAAGTGCAGACCCCCTCTAGGGAAAGCTCAGAGAGCAGTTGTGCACTTAGGGAGGAACAGTCCCTCAGATTAAATATTTTGTTTCTGTTCAAATTATGCTTTCTTCTTTATTTTCCTCTTTTTGAAACATTCTTCAATAAAATCCTACAGGGCGTAAATAAAAGCAATAACTGGAACAAAATATTGATTGTAATATCACAGCCTTTCTATTAGGAATTATTGATCCAGATGCCCCATTTAGTTTATGTAAGCAGAGGCAAAGCAAAGCTTGCAAATCTGGGCTTTAAAATCCATGTAGGAGTTAATGCTATTTGCAGTGATAATTTGACTCAGAGGCAGGATGACTATATACACAAGTAGGAAAGCCAGTAACCAAAGGTTGTGCTACCAGTGGTGAAAGAGAGCACAAGAAAGTGGTCATCTATCTGTGCTACAACCATGTGATTGTCTCGGCTACAATTTCATTTCCCTAAGAGCCTAGGGACTAGAAGCATTTCTTGAACATACTCCACACTAGTACTAGGTTAGAATTTCCTTCCTTCTCTGGATAGAACGGGAAGGAAATTCCATGAGGTGAATTTCACAGACTGTCCAGCAATTTTCTGCCATTCCTCACCTTGGGTTTTTCTAAAGGAGGTCATTATTGGCCCGATTAATATTGTGTTTTAAAATGTTTAATTGTATAGTTGCACTATTTTAAGTGCTGTTTTTATATCTAAGTGAAAGGTGGCTCATCAGTGTATCTCTGGAAGTTTCACTGTTGAATGTGTGGCACATGTTTAGTCTGTTTTGATTTCTGTTTTCTAGTTGTATCAGTAACAATAATACAAAAAAAAATCTATCTGCAAATAAAGTTATGGATTAAAAATATCATTCAAATTCAGGTCACAAAATAGTTTCCTGAACTACTACTTTCTTCCAATCTGGATTTGTTTACAATCCTTGGTCATATGTTGTTTAATAGTGGGACATTTATGAGGGATGTCTGATTGATTGCTACATAAACTCTTTTTAATATAACCCTAAATATCCTAAATAGTATTTTAAAAAGTAAAGGGTCATGTTCTGAGTGATTTTAGTGAGGGGGAGGTGTTGGAGGTGGGCTATGTGCAGGAAGCCCCCAATCCCCTCCTTGTGCAGCCTATGTAAAAGCCTATCACAACTGAGAACTCTGAGCTCCTGTATCCAGGGTCAGTTCCCTTGATGCACCCTGAATGGGTGAATGTCCTGGATTAATTTAATCATACATGTATACTGCCGGTGATGAAGTCATAACAGCTCAGTTAGAATATGTTTTGTAGATTGTTTTTACTGTTTATAGAGAAATGGTCAGGTAAGTGAAATCCTGCATGGCTTACTGGGACAAAATTCCCATAAAAGACAGTGGGAGTTTGCCTGAGTAAAGACAGAATAAGTATTCCAGGATTTCGCTGGAAGGCACAAAACTCTGGCTATTAGAACACTGATTCCGACGTAACTCCTTAGTTAATTTATATTGGTGTAAGAGAGAGTACAATTTAATCTAATGTATTAACTTTATAAACTGCTTGATTTGGATAAGGTTCTGCAACTCCCACTGAAATAACAACTGTGTATTTTTGTGCGTATTTGGGTTTTAAATATTTCCAAGATTTATTAATAATAGTTGGTGATATGGCCACATATTCCCTAGATCAAATTCTGCTTTCAGATGTACTGGTGTATACTGACTGAAGCCAATGAAGTTACTGGTGTAAAGGAGAGCAGAATTGGACCCCCTGACTTTAATGGTTAAAAAGCAAATCCTGCTTCCCCGTTTCCTTTGCCATGGAGTCCCTGATGCCAAAGGAAATTATCCAGCTTCACTGAGCAGTGGATAGATAACATACACTGACACTGCTCAGGGATCTACATCCCCTTCCCAACATGGTTCTGTGTTTAGTGGGATTTATTGCATTCCAACATGTAGTAAGAATCTGGAGGAGGAAAAGGGACAGACTAGGAAAAGAACAAGGACAGAGCCAGTTAATCCATCATTATGCTGATACAATAACCATTCCCTCCCAGCTGCCATTGAGATCTTCAGCACACAACATACTAACTTGAGCTGCTCATTAGGAACAGAAGAGTGTTAGAAAAACAAGTTAGACAGACAGGGCCAGATCTAGAGCTGTGAGAATAACTGATTTTTCAGTTTGCTGGCTGTTCTGAAAAATCGTAAAAAACAGTTGTTTTGGGTTAAGCAATATGTTTCACTTTTGAGCTTTTTTAAAATAAAACTGAAGTAAATTTCAAAATGTAAAGTTGTTTCAAAGTGAAAAAAGGTTTAATTTTGAAAATGGTCAAATAAAACATTTAGGCTTTTCAGGATTTTTTTAAGCTTTTATTTTTTGTCCCACTGTGGCAATTCAGCAAATTTTACATGGCTTCACAAAATATTTTGGTTAACCTGAACCTACATTTTTCAGTGAAAAATAGCTTCAGCCAAAAAATTTTGCCCAGCTCTAGCCAGATCCTTCTAATCTAATTTATGTACAAAATAGCCTTGTTAATCTTCACAGAATCTTCCTGCTATACTTGCTGTACTTGGTTTGAGAATTCAGTACTATCATTCAAAAAATGTTTGGTCTTTTCTATGTACATCAATCTTCCTGAAAAAATCCCAGAAATGTTCTTTGTAGAGCATATCACCAATCATCCCTAAATTTAGGGGTCCCAAATATCCACAAAATTGCATCAGCCATGGAATTTACAAAGGTGTAAAATTGAGGTGAATGAATCAAGCCCTGATTCTTTACTGTAATTTAATATAGTGGAGCTTCACATTGTTCTAATTTATTGAAATGTGCAAATTAAAATTCCAGTTATAGTTCAATAAATAAGGCTTCGTTATAAAACAGCACTACTGTACTTAGATTTTCTGTCTAAATTGTTTAAGACCTGTTTACAGCATACAAAAAAATCAACACTATGCAAGTAGGTTTAAATTTAAATTTTCTGCTGTGAATCTTCTCTCTTAATGAGGTTTTAACTTTTAACGTAGTAAAATGACTGATATCCCATTAGAAAATGGAAAGCAATCTCAATTAAATTAAAAAGAAACAACTATCTATTAGCTCTCATGTAGCCATCCTAAAAGGAAACCACTTCTGACATAATACTTACACAGACTTGCAAATCTATTGAAATTGACAGAATTTTGTGTAAATACTTTGCTTGTTCTGTTGACCTACCCTAAAATCAATCAGCACTGTCATTCTTACTGGCAAGCAAAATACACTAACGTAAGGCAAAAGACAGCCGCAGTATACGATTGGTCAGTCAAGAATCTGTTGTCTCTATCAGTATGAAGGTTAAACTCTGTAGTCTCAAAAATGTATAGCACACCGCTGCAAAAGTTGCTTTTTTTCCATTTTAGCCTACATGACAAATCTGAATTTAGAATATCAGAAATGTAAGACCTGTATTACATTTTGAGCTGTGTTTTTCAAGTCAACAAATTAGAAATCTTATATATTAATACGTATTTTTTTAAATTCAGAAATATTCTGCTTGGAAAGAAGGCAAGCAAGATAAGGGGGCAGGAGGATAAAACAAAAGCCACTCGGTGTTTATAATTTAGTACTTGAGATAGAGTTAAAACTAATGAATGGAAGTCTGGATATAAACTGTTGGAAATATTTTCAGTCTTGTTCTGAACTCTGTTTGACCAGTGTATCTTAACTTAGGAGTAACTTCATTTAAATGGATATGTCTCCATTGAAGTGGAATTACAGTAGCTTGATAACTGAGATAAAAAGCTGGCCCTTTAGAAGTGAAAATGAAAGAGGCACATTTTCACTTATAGTTGAATTAATGTAATAATAAGCATGAAGATGAAGGAAATCCCACAAAGTCATAATTTGTTAAGTCTGTTACACAGATAGGGTAACTATTTGTATGATCTCTGATGTTTATGGATGTCTCATCAGGAAGCATGGCTGTTAGATATCATATGGCTATAAAACCTAATATTCAAAGTACAGTATGTTTCTGGATAATAGTTGCTGGTTTTGTCTTAGCCTTATAGTCAAGTCCAGTATCCCCTGAATGATTTAAAGGGAGTAGGCTTTCATCAGAGCCATGACAGCTGGATTTTGATGTATTCCAATTGTCTATATGGACAAGCTGGGACTTTGCTCAATTTATAATAACCCTTAATAACTCCCGTTTGCCAATGATGAGTGAAACAGTTCCTTGGATCCATTCAAGAGAGAGATGGCCTGGAGTATCTAGTCATATAGATAGGGGAAAATATTAACTTTCATTCTATGTTAACATACTTCAACAATTATTAACCTTTTTGTAAAAACATGCAATGCCAAAGCCAAATCAAACAGGCAGTAACTTGAATTGGTCACAGTATTCATCTTTCAGAAAACTGAGATACATATTACCACTATTATTATTACAGTAACACCCAGAAACATCAACCAGGTTCAGGGCTCCATTGTGCCAGGTGCTGTACAAACATAGTCCCTGCTCTCAACATTTTACAATTTAAAAAGACAAGAATTTGAGAAACATATCATCGGTGGGGAGAGGGAAGCAATCCAATGTATTTGATTATGTACATTTTAATGTGCATTTATTTTTGTAATTACATCAATACATAAATATTAACGTCCCTAAATTTCTGTCAGATAACTGCCTCTCAACCCATTTGTTTAAATGGTGGCTGATTTCTTGTAGGCATAGCAGCGGAAGTGGGAGAAAGGATTTGAATGATTTTGTGTATTTAGTGTTTGGGAAGTATCTTTATGTGAATGTAAGCTTCTATAATCTCTAAAGCATATAATCAGTATTTTATTTCAAACAATAGTGAAATTGCTCCTAGAGAAACTAGTCTAAATTTCTTTTTTAAAGAGAACTGGTTGATACAGCTAAGATCCATATTGAATGATAAGTCTCCTGATATTTTTCATATCAGACACTATCTGAAATAAATCCCTTTCCTCTTTCTCCCAGTGGCACAAGCTTGATGGTTTTTAATTAGAAGGGATGGAACTTTCAGCCTTATTTGTTACTGGTAGTACTGAAGACAATTATGTTGGGTTTCCCAAAACATGATTTTGTATCTCCATTGTATAATGCTGAACCATCATATCTTCATGGTGATTAGGTCCATTAGGGACAGGAAAATGTTAATATCTATTCCACAAGGAGATACTCCAAATAGCTAGTTATGTACTATGGAACATTTATGCTACTTGATTGGATGGGCCCTAGAATTCTGAGGCTCTGTTATTAGGAGGCACAGCACTCTTCAGAAAGTAATGGATACTCAAAACTGTAACTACTTGTATGTGACAGGGCCTTTCTTTTGCTCTCTCAAAATGCCAAGAAAAAAATGCGGCACTGTTGAAATAAGGGTCAGATAAATGAATTCCACTCTGACACAAAATGCCAGGTGTGAGATTCTGTGCTATGCCTTTAAGGGTATGTCTACACTAAAATCACGGCATATGATTGCAGCTCATGTAGTCATACCCAAGCTAGCTTTAATCTAGCTAGCTTGGGTATCAGTGCAGTGAAGCCAGGTTTCTGCTCTGGCTAGCTGACCGAGTACACAGGGTTCCGGGTGTGCTTGGACACCCAGCTCTGAAGCCCATGCTGTCATGGCGTCACTGATCCATTATTTGAACTAGCTAGATTAAAGCTAACTGGGTACGTCTACATGAGATGCAATCACATGTTACTGCAGTGTTGACATATCCTAAAAGGTACAGCACAAAGCTTGCAGCCCATGGGCAGTGAAGTTAAGCAGGCTTTTAACACCCTTTGCCACCTCCAGCCCCCACACATTCCTCCCACCTCCAGCTCCATGCCTGGCACCCTTTATGATGAGGTTTCAAAGGGGTCTTTAGAAAACAGCCTGCAGCTCTTAGTTCCTGCACCAGGGATATTCTCTCCAGCGCCATTATGTGGCATACAAGGACAAGAGTGAGGATGAGAGTCTCACTCCAGATTTTTAAATCTGAAGGATGTTAGTTCAAGCACCCATGACAACCTTGCACCCCATGCCCAAGCCTTCATATCCCTAGCTAAAGCAGTGTTGGTTGGCCCTGTTGCCCAAAAGGATAATGAATGGGGAAGCCGCAGAAGCTGACTACCTAAATAAGAACCCCGAGGTAGGCTTCAAGATCTACCGTACCAGAAACTTATGAAAATAAATTAAAATACAGGTGGCATGTGAGCTTTCCTGCTCTTTCCAAAAACAATTCCAAAGGTATTTGGCCTCTATAGCCCCAAGAAGATCATGAGCTAAGGCTCAGTAGTGCTTGTTGGTAGCCTACCAAGGAACACATTTCCAGAGCTGTAGGTAATTCAAAGTGGCCCTTGATCAGAATGATCTCAATCTAGTCCTGATTTAACACTGAACCATGATACAAAAACAATATTTGCCACAATTAGTTACTTCTCTGGAGTAACAGAGTGTTACATATTACATATTACTGGTGCACTATAAGAATTGTGTTGAAAAGTTCACAGCACATGCTCACACCGAATGTGGTCCCAATCAACGCTAATCCTCACTCCCTTTCATTAACACCAAACTATCATTCCTAAACAAAGAAAATGAGAAAAGGCATATATAAAACAGAAAGATACAGTAAATGACAATAAACAATAATGGAAATTAATGTTAAATAAATGACAACTCAGTAGATATAATTGCCTCCATACTTCAGTTCTGCATTCAAGTTATGATTCTTGCATAAAATAACAAATTATAATACCTAATCAGATACCAATAATTTAATAGCTCATTGTTCATTTCTTTTAATTGGACTGACATTATGTGAAATTAGTTATTACAATCATGTAGAGTTGATCAAAACCAGTCATTGACCATGTTTTCTAAGAGACTTAAATATCAGATTACAATCTGCCAACTATAAAATATATAAACTATAAAATATATCAGACATAGTACATAAATGTCATCTTTACAATCTACACAAAATGTAATTTCTTAATATGTCAAACTGTTATAATTTAAGTTTAATTTAAGTTGGTACTGGCATAGTGCAAAAAAAGTCTTCTATAACAATAGTAATCACTACACCAGGCATGAAAAGGAAAAAACTAGAGCAATTTTTGGCTAGATCTTACACGCCATACTCAAAAAGGGCAGAAGACAAAGAGAGCTTTCCCTGAATAACAAGTGTAGGACTGATCTCTTCCATCTCTCCTCTAGACATATCCAATATCTGGAATATTGCTGAGGCAAAAGGATGATACAGAGCACATGCCTGATCTGTTTTTGTATCATCCACAGGGGCCAGAGGCAGCTCAGTGGCACCCAGAGCCTCATGTTCCTTACTACTTCAGTGAGCATGACTGAATTATCCTACAAGCAGAAAACCCCTTTTAAAAAGAAAGCCGAATAATATAACTTAAAAGGAGAAACTAAAGATTTCAAAACTATAGGTGTCACTAGGTTTCTCCAATGTATTTTGGGTGGTTTATAAGACTTTCATGAATGTCTCAACTTATTCTGTAAAATAATAATACAGTACTGATTAATGAAAGATTCGCAGGTCAGTGCTGTCAAATCATCAATAAAATGTTGTGCATAGAATGCTTGTAACCATTTGAATGACCCAAAAAAAGACAAATATAGATAATAATGTCTTTTATTAAACTAACAATTTATAATATAACTTGCAAGGCAAAATGTTGTAATTATTGTAGGAAACATTCACTGAATCTGCTTTGCAGTCAATTTATGTTCAAGTTTCTCATTCAGATCCATTATGGTCTATTGTTTCTTTTTCTATTAAAAAACACTTATCAAATGTAGGCATGAAAGCCAAGACTCAGATGTTCAATGGCACAGCAGTATGTACTACAAGAGAGAGATGTGACTGATGTTTAGATAATACCCCAGACTGAAATAAAGTCTACAAATGGCTTATTACTAAATGTATCTAAAAAGAATGTCATGCTTTTGGGGTCTATACAAAAAATTGTGAATTAACACTGAACTTATCATTACTGAATAAATGTATATAAAATAAACACCCTGTTTTGGAGGTTTACAAAAAATTGTGAACTATGAATGCTGAACTCATAATTACTGCATATCTCCAAATAGTACTGCAAGAACATTTAGTCCATAACTACTGTAAGTGTTCTGTTAGATTGTAGTTTTATTGACCATGACCATATCAGCAATCTAGCAGAAGATAAATACTAAATTTGGTCATACAAAATTTTAGATTATGTCTGACCTAGTAACTGAATAAACTGTTAGTGCTCTTGATACCTTGGACCCATGCTCCCATTTGAGGCAGAACCAGTATCTGTTCACAAGCCTATCTGTATCAGACTTCCATCTGTGAAAACGTCCATGGGAATCAGCCAACAGGGGAGGAATGTCACAGTGTTCTTCTTGAAGGAGGTGTTTGGGGGACTAGATTTTGGAGGCAAATATCCCTCCCCATCTCACTAATTCTAAGGAACCATAGAGAGGGGAGCCAACTAAGAATGAAAAAGACAGTTACTTACCTATAACTGGTGTTCTTCGAGATGTATTGCTCATGTCCATTCCAAGCAGGTGTCTGCGCGCTGTGTGCACAGTTCACTGGAAAGTTTTCTCCCAGAAGTACCCATATTGCTCTGGAGTCGCACCTCTATGGCGCTCTATTTAGGGGCTTGGCGACCCTCCGGCCCTTCAGTTCCTTCTTGCCGGATGGCTCCGACAGAGGGGTAGGCTGGTGGGTCTTGGAATGGACATGAGCAACGCATCTCGAAGAACATCAGTTACAGGTAAGTAACCATCTTTTCTTCTTTGACTGCTTGTTCATGTCCACTCCAACAGGTGATTCCCCAACTAGACTTAGGTGGTGGGGTCGGAGCTCAGAGAACTGCGGACTGGAGAACCGCTCTACTGAATGCAGAGTTGTCTCTGGCTTGCTGAGTGATTGCATAATGAGCTGCGAAAGTATGGATAGTGGACCTCGTAGCTGCTCTGCAGATGTCCTGAATTGGAACTTGAGCCAGATAGGCTTCTGATGAGGCTTGGGCTCTCGTTGAATAGGCCATGAGCTCTAGGGCCAGCATTTTCGCTAATTCATAACAAGCTCTGATGCATGACGTAATCCATGAGGAAATTCTCTGGGAAGAAATCAGAAGACCTTTCATCCTTTCCGCCATCACCATGAAGAACTGAGTGGTTTTCCTGAATTGTTTGGTTCTTTCCATATAGAAAGCCAATGCCCTCCTAATGTCCAGAGAGTGGAGTCTACATTCACGGTCATTGGTATGAGGTTTAGAATAGAAGACCGGAAGGAAGATATCCTGACTTACATGGAAGTGGGACACCACATTTGGCAGGAATGCTGGGTGGGGACATAGTTGAACCTTGTCTTTAAAAAATACTATGAATAATGGCTCCGATGTGAGTGACCTGAGTTTGGAGACCCTCCTGGCCGAAGTGACAATTATAAGGAATGACACCTTCTATGACAAATATAATCGGGAGCATGATGCAAGAGGCTCGAACGGGGGTCCCATCAATTTCGAGAGGACAAGATTGAGATCCCATGAAGGGACTGGTTGGTGACAGGAAGGATACAATATATCCAGGCCTTTCAGGACCTTGAAATCATCGCATTGGCGAAAACAGAGTGCCAGTCCACACCTGGGTGGAAGGCAGAGATTGCTGCAAGGTGCACCTTAATTGAAGAATGTGCAAGGCCAGACTGCTTCAGATACAATAACCAGTCCAGGATAATGGGAATTGGGGCCCACTGAGCCTAGATGCCCCCGTGGGTAGCCCACGTAGAGAACCTTTTCCACTTGGATAGATAGGTTGCCCTTGTGGATGGCTTTCTACTACCCAGGAACACCTCCCTTCCCCTTTCCAAGCATGAAATTTCCATGGGATTTAACCATGGAGCTTCCAGGCCATGAGGTGAAGGGACTTGAGGCTGGGATGAAATAAAGTCCCGTGATCCTATGAGATGAGATCTGGGAGCAGCGGCAGGATGATTTGATTTTCCACTGAGAGGCTGAGTAACAAGGTGTACCAGGGTTGTCGAGGCCAGACTTAGGCTATGAGGATCACCAATGCCCTGTCCCATTTGATCTTCGGCAGGACCCTGAGAATAAGTGGGGTCGGCAGAAAGGCGTAGAATAACTGGCTGGTCCACTGGATGAGGAAGGCATCCATTATCAACCCTGGACTGCGTTTCTGAAAAGAGCAAAACCACAGGCATTTCCTGTTGGACCTTGTGGCAAACAGGTCTACCTGGGGAACTCCCCACTTCTGGAAGATGATGTTCAACATGTCCAAACAGATGGGCCATTCGTACATGAGAAAAGATCTGCTGAGGCTGTCTGCCAACGTATTTTGAGCCCCTTGCAGGTACAAAACCTCTAGGTGTATCGATCAAGTGATGCAGAAGTCCCAAAGATTGGGGGCCTCTCGACACAGGGAAGAGGAGCGAGCTCCACCCTGTCTGTTGATATAAAATATCACTGTCGTGTTGTCTGTGAGGACTGATACCACCTTGCCTTCCAGATGCTCTTGAAAGGCTTGACAGGTGAGACATACCACTCTCAGCTCTCTCACATTGATATGAAGTAGGAGCTCTGACTGGGACCAAACACCCTGTGTTCATAACTTCCCCAAATGGGCTCCCCAACCCATAACTGAGGCGTCCATCACCAGGCGCACTGATGGCTGAGGAGCCAAAAAGGGAACCCCCCCACACAAATGTTGTTCGGGTCGCGCCACCAGGTCAGAGACTCCAACACCACTGGAGGAGGAGAAACTCTGACACCCAAATTGTAATAAGCTGGCCGGTAGACTGTTGACTGGAGGGGTCTGAGGCTCAATCTTGCATGTCTCAAAACATGCGTGCATGTTGCCATGTGCCCTAACACTTTCAGGCAGTTCTGGGACATCGTATGTGGGTACAGTCTCAAGTCCTTGCCAGTTTCATCATGCGAAGGACCCACTGATCTGAGGTGATTTGGGACCAGGCACTGTGAAAATCTGATAAACGGTGCGAAAACAATAGGGGTGGATCCGGGGAAGTAGATGCTACGCCATCCTCAGGCTCACCCTCAAAAGTTCTGTTTGTTTCCCAAGGACTGCCTCGGGTGGCCAAAGATCCTGTTGGAGGAGGGATTTTGGTGCCTATGCCTGTTGTTGTTCCTGCCCCCTCGGTAGTTTGTGTCCCATCTGGATGAGCCCTGGTAGAAAAGAGGCCAGGGCCATGGCCTAAAGGGTCTCCTCTGTGGAGCTGGCATGTGAAGCCCCAAGGACTTTAGGGTGGCCTGCAAGTCTTTCAGACTGCAATTTGCCGTCCTTCTGAGAGGAGAACAGTGCTGGGCCCTCAAATGGGAGGTCTTGGATGGTAGTTTGAACCTCCTGAGGCAGCCTTGAAACCTGGAGGTAAGAGCTTTGTCTCATCGTTACCCCAGACTGTCCAGCGCCGCCTGGAGCAAAGTCTTTGAGACAGCCTTTCCCTCTTTAACATGCCCCTCAAATTCAGTCTTCGAATCGGGGGGGGGGGGGTGTAGGGCATCCCCAAATTTCTCCATAGAGAGCCAAGAACTAAAAGCATATCTGCTGAGGGTAGCTTGTTGGTTTGCTATCCTAAGCTGGAGCCCCCAGACGTAATAAGCTTTCCTACCAAAGAGGTCCAATTTCTTGGCCCCTTTCACTTTAGGGGTGGGCCCCTGTTGTCCCTGACGCTCTCTTTCATTTGCTGCCGCTGCCACCAGCAACCCCACATGTGGATGGATAAAGAAATGCTTGTGTCCCTTTGAGGGGAGGAAATATTTCCTCTCCACTCATTTGGCCATTGGGGCCAAGGAGGCAGGAGTCTGCCACAGGACCACAGTGTTGTCTTTAATAATTTTTAAGAAGGGGAGAGCCACCATGGAAGGCCCCTCCAGTGTTAGGATATCCACCATAGGGTCCCCTCTCTCAGTGATTTTCTCAGCCTGAAGGCCCATATTCCTAGCTACTCTGCGGAGCAGTTCTTGATGCACCCTACTGTTGTCTGGAACTGGCGCAGCCCGGGTCCCTGCGACCACCTCATCTGGTAACAAGGATGAAAATGCTCTTACCCCTGGGTCCTGCACATCTGATGGGTCCTGCACTGGCTCATCCTCTTCGGTGCCTGGATTGTGAAAAATGCTGGCCCTGGTGCTGGGGTCCAAGCTCTCTATGGCACCGTGCAATGCACTCACTGCCGAATGGGAAGTCTGCTCCTTGTAGCTGAAGCCAGCAGGTAGGACCTTGGGGAAGGAGCCCCTTGGTCCTGGTGGTAAGCCCAAGGTATCCAAAACAGCCACTGGTATGGGATCTGCCATTGCAGAGCCCATGGCACCGCAAATGGTTGTGCTTCCTGTAGTGCCACAGTATGCCCCCGTTGCTTGCTGTGGTGCTGGCTTCTACGTGAGGTGCATGACTCCGCCTCAGAGTCTGACGAGAATTGTTCACTCCTTGGTGACCACGGGAGGGCGATGCCGGTGACCAGTGTTGTGGTGATCTTGACCTCGACATCATGGCTGGCTTGCCCCAGGATGGTATCGTGGGTCTCCTCAGTACCAGATCATGTTGCCGAGGGAGGGCAGGAGGAGGCAACTAGGGTGGTGGAGCTGTCTCCTCAATAAGGTCTCTGGCTGCCTTGAAAGTCTCTGGGGTGGAGGGAAGTTGAATGTCATCCTCCTCCTCTCTATCCCCCGGTGGGGATAGCACTGGTGCCAGACTCGACAAGGCCCTCTTCTAGCCCTGAGTCAACAGAACCGAGGTCGAAGACTGCGGGATCCGGAATCCCACCGCGGGACACACCTACACCACCTCTCCAGCATGGATTTGGGCATCGAGGAGTGCCCTCCGTCCTCGCTCCTTCTCTGCAGCAACGGGGAATGTGAGCAGTGCTGCTTCTCCACCCAAGCCGAGTCTCTCGATGCCAGGGACCAGTGCCAAGACCCCTTCTGTGTCGGGGAGGCCTGCTGGTGCCAGGACTTCTTCAATGCGAACTCCTTCCTCGGTGCCGTGGCCTTTGTCGAGGCTGGAGCACTCTGCACCGACGCCAATAAACCTGCTCTCTGTTCTGCAGGTTGGAAAGCGGCTTCCATGAGCAAAATCTTTAAGTGCTGACTGCGCTCTTTCTGAATCCATGGCTTGAAACCTTTGCAGACCTTACACTTGTCCTTTAAATGGGACTCCCCAAGGCACTTGAGACAGGCCAAGTGCAGGTTGTCCCTTGGCATAGGTTTCAAGCAGGAGCTGCAGGACTTAAAGCCCAGCATCCCCTGTCCCCAGAGGGAAGGGGAGGTTAATAACCCGATAAGTGGGCACTTATCCTACTATACTATTAACAGCCAATTGAACAAACTACAAACTATTTACAGGTACTTAGAAAAGGAAAAAAAACAATCTGAGGGAAGCACTTGCTAGGCAAGGGCAACAGTTCCAGCGACCATCACAGGTGGTAAGAAGGAACTGAGGGGCCGGAGGGTCAGCAAGCCCCTAAATAGAGCGCTATAGAGGTGTAACTCCAGGGGGCACTACAGCTGACCCTATGGGTACTTCTGAGGGAAAAATTTCCAGCAAACTGTGCATGCAGCGTGCACGCACCTGCTTGGAATGGACATGAGCAAGCACTCAAAGAAGAACAGAAGCCGTCCTGTAGGGACTGTTGAATTTAGCTTCCCACCTCCACTCTTGGCCCCACATCTCTGCAGAAGTCATGAAACCCTAATTACCATTTGTATTTAACATTTGCATATTGTCTAATACATGTTCATAGCATTGTACAAACTGCACACAATCCCTGACTAAAGAATTTATAATCTAAACTGAGTACGACAAGGCAGGATGTAATGCAATACCATGTTTTTGCATGTACCTTTCAGACTCTGGATGGTGTGATTCTGATGAGCAAATATCTTGTCTGGCAGGGGCCAGATGCTGGTGGAAAGAATACACAATTCTATCCCAAAATGCTATGGCCAGTTCTGATCCAGTCCTCATATTACCTTTTTTGAGGGAGGGGAGAAGACTCATGTCTTCGGGGCTCCAAAAAACAAACAACTCACGAGGAATATTTTGAAAAAATTCTTGTAGCTACTGACATTCAGAAAATCACATCAAAGAATGGTAGAAAGAATGATGCCTTTTGGATAGTATTTGGCGGATGCATACTCTCCAAGTGCATATGAGTATGACAGGCAAGAGGGAAGCAATACCCAAAATAAGACTGGGTGGGATGGAGGCTTCACATTAATTCCTAGTATTCTAAAAATATTTACATAATATTTATTTTTATTATTTTTAAAGGGCATTACATTTAGAGCATTAACAAAGAAGAGAGGTCATTGTTTGAAAAATTATTGAAAAGGGGGGTTTTGAAGAGGGATTTGAAGGAAGATATGGAAAATGTGTTGTACAAAAGATAATTGGTTGGATAGCAACTGTTGAGGGAACCCAAATGAAATAATATATGCCCTTCTATTTGGATTGCAATATTGGAAAAATAGAAGTGCCTTACCTACATCTCATTTTGAGGGCTCCCAGGATGAGGGGAGTTTGTGTTGTTCATTCAGGTATCTTGAGAGTAGAATAGTTTCAGTTCAGCCGAAAATTCCACATTTTCATTTGTTAATAGGAAACCTGAATCACCTAAATTGAGATGCTTAGAGTAGGAGAATAATTTCCCTTCATGTGCTGAGAACTGGGACAAATACTTGTATTATCTAGGGGAATCTTCAGAAGACTGGTGTATTCTTTAAGGAGGATGGTGTTTCTGGCCCTCACCTGAAGGGTCTCAATAAAGAGAGCCCCATCTTTGGTGCTTTAAGTGAACTGAGAGGCAAAAGGGGGAGCTGTCTAAGGAGAACCAGTAACCACAGATGTCCATGTGGTGCAGATCTGCAAGCAGCTAGATGAACAGTGTGACATGATTTGAGGGTGTCTAGGTGGAAATGGCATCTTAAGCTGCTTGGGGGCAAGGGTTAGTCAGGCTCATCCTAAGATTGATATGAGCTGTTGAGTTAGTGAATCACTTCTAGTTTGAGGGGTGGAGGAGGACTGTTCCAGAGCAGGAGACCCTGAGGAGCTCTAGGGTGAGCTCTTGAGTAAAGTGAAAGGGTGAAAGGAGCTGAACATCAGAACAGAACAGGAGCCTTTTGATACTATTACTGGGATCCTGAAGCAGCTGCGGATATGGTGCTAGGGTAAGGGAATTCCCAGCTTTCATCAAAGTGTTCCCCCAAAGACTCTCACCCTGCCAGATGGAGAGTAGTGTGGACACACAAGGAACAGGCAAACAATTCTCCAAGAAAAGAGCCCACAGAGAAAGCTACTGAAGTTAACTCTTCTTTTAGCATGGGAACAGAAGGGATGCAATGTCTGTGCAATTCACTAAGTGTGGTTATAGAAAGGCAGAGAGCACTGACAGAAAAACCACGTTGAAATAAAAAAAACCAAACCCAAAACACCTCTTGCCTGTCTCTAACATTAGGAAAAGGTGGAAAAACCCAGCAGTTCAAAAGCTGATGGAGCAATAGATTCCCATGACAGATACATGCAACTGTATATTTGGTTGACAGTATAGTGCAGTCATATAGGAGACAAGTTTAATATCAAACTCAGGACATAAAATGAATTGATATATGAAGAAGATTTGGGGGCTTTTCTTAAATGTCAAGAGGAATTTTAGACTTAAATGCTAAAAAATGTCGCTAGAACGTTAGGCAACGGAAAGGGGCAGGTTAGAAACTTTACATCTCAGTTTGTGCATGATATCATCCTATTTATACAGCTAACCTCAAGCTACTCTTTCCCTTTCCTTTAATATACTGTTTGTAACTTAAACTAAACTATTTGGCTTAAAATTGAATTGGGAAAGACAAACCAAAGAGATAGTACTTGCTTTTCTCTCCAAAGACTAACAGCTGCAACTGGTTAACTCACTTAAAATATCTGAAAATACAAATATATGTAATAACCGTGTGAAACAAATGACTAAAAACTCATTTACCATCCAATGTGTTATAATATTGTTGAGGATCTGAATCTAGAGACTTTTCTTCCACTCTCTTCAATAGGAGGGAACAATACTCCACCAGGGTGACCTGCTTGTTTCAGAGCATAGTCTGTTTCTTGCCAGCTTGTTTTTTCTGAGATAATGATCTCCTTCCTATTGACTGATGTTTTAACTAAATAATTTGCCAGTCTCAGATGAGACAGTGACAATTCTTAATGATCAATCTTGTTATCCAGCCATTCAAGCACAATTTATTGCTTCCTGGCTCAGGGACTTTGTATTATTTGGCTGTTGGGCAAATTCACTGCAGGCATGAAATAGGTATAAACAATCCATTTTACCAGTGGCAAAATTGGTTGACTAACTCTAAAATAGAAAAGGAAGATGTGGGCCCTGTAAATCTAATAGAGCCTACAGGCATTAAATAATGTGTGGTAAAGATGCTTGGAACGACATTGATTAAGGAAGCAGTAGCTGAGGTATCTGAAACCCTCCAGGTAAATACCCTTTTTCCCTAGTACAACATCCAAAAACACAACATCCAGAAACATGTCAAAATAAATAAACAAACAAATAAAACCTGCTTACGAGATGAAGCGCTGGCCAAGCTGCTTGATGTATTTTTATGACCTGGTTGACCTATTCAGATTCTGTAGAATCTAAACTTTCATTTTAAAAAAATTTCTAGCCCTCATGGTTAGGAAGAAAAGCTTACACACTTGAACCAAACATAAACTAATGCTGTGTGAGGGAGACATACAAAGACAAGGAAAGGAGAAACAAACTGAGAAAGAAAGATGGAGAAGGAAAAGAAGCAATAAACTAAAAAAGTAATCGTCCTACTGAATGATACTGAATGTAACAATAAGGCTCTTAAATAATAAAAGATAATGTTAAGAGGAGTATGTAATCTTAAATTTATACCTCAGCCCAGGAATCAAAAAAGGAAAAGGAAAACAGTAGCTCACAGACAGCAGTTTATGTCAATATACATACAATTCCGAACTGGAAACTAGATCTCTCCTTGCATACTAACTATATGATGTGACTCTATCTTAAACTTTAATCATTTTAATTAAATATAGTAGATGCTATATACAAAATCACACACCCACAAATTCAGTGTGACTATCTTCTGTATATTACATTCTGTGGAGGACTTTGTAATAGAATAAATACAAACAGGCAGTAAGTTTATTTACTTGTCTCTTCCTAAGGCCAAAAGTGCATTACCCTTATTTGGAAATCACTCTTGTCCCTAGACACTAAGCTATACCAAACAGAAATTATATTCTTAATATCTCTGGTAAAAAGCTTCAAATTCCTCCAATAGAAAATACTGGGACTTAGCGTTTATTCAGAAGCCCATTCAGAGACTTACTAAATAGGACATAAATAGCTCAAACCTTCTACAAGTGAGAAACAATATAAAGGTCAATATAGCTACAATAGAAAACAGCACTTGAAGATTTCAACATGAGGATTATACCACAAAGGCTTTCATTTTCATTTTACTACAGCATTTGGTACATTGTTATCAGATGTAAATTATATATACCATTGAAGTTGAATCAGCTAATTTACTTTGTCAATGGTTCAAGATCATTCAAGAACACAAGATGCTATTACAGACACGAGACCAGTCTGTCTAAATAATGTTTGGTTTCGTTTTTTCTTTTTCCCTTGTTCTTTTGGATAGTTACATGAACACATAAATATCTGATGATAAATAATAACTGTGAAATAAGTAACCCTCATTGAAGACGTATGTCTGGTCTTTCTTTTTTATATAATTGGAAAAAGCCCTTTAAGCAAAGATTTTTTTCAAGAAAAAGGTAGCTCAAATGTAAAAGTTTTACAACTTTAAATATATCTAAAAAGATTAACTTTGTTAATGACAAAATTCTGGAAGAAAATTTTCACTCATCTGTAGTGCTAACTGAATTTTACAGAAACATATATAATCTTTCAAAGAAATCTACTGGATTGTTTTAAAATAGAGATGTGTGAACCTTGGAATCTTCATCTAGAGATGAATGAACCTTAAAGCCTGTCAAGCCATTAAAAATATATTTTGACGTTTCACTTCAAAACTTTAGGAAAAAAATAACTTCAGAGGCTTGCAAATCTTCTAACTCTTCCCTCACCCACCTTTCCCCCTTATTCCCTTCTCTACCAAAAGACTAAACAGCTTTCATATCAAATGCTGGCATAAAATTCTTCAAGTAAGATGGGAAGACAGGGTGACAAATGTGAAAGTGTTAAATTGTGCTGGTATGTCATTCATGGGAACCTTGATTAGTAAGAAAAGACTCAGGTGGCTTGGACATGTCAAGCGAATGCCAGATTGCAGAATCCCGAACAGTGTGCTGTACTTTGAAGCCCATGAAGGAGCTAAAAAGAGAGGCAGATCACTGCAGATTTTGGGACACTTGCAAAGATGACTTAGTATTCTTTGGAATCTCTGTGGATCATTGGGAAAGGAGTGCAAAATGCCACTCTGGTTGGTGGAGTCAGTTTGTAGATGGAACCTGGGTAACAAAATGGAGGAATTAGAGCTACTGGTGCAGGAAGTGAAACCAGATATTATAGGGACAACAGAAATATGGTGGAATAGTAGTCATGACAGGTATTGAAGGGTATGTGCTGTTTAGGAAAGACAGAAATAAAGGCAAAGGTGGTGGAGTAGCATCATATATCAATGATGAGGTAGACTGTAAATAAATTAGAAGTGATGGAATGGATAAGACAGAGTCTGTCTGAGTGGAAATCACATTGGGGAAGAAAGCTACTAGAGTTTCCCTTGGGATAATACTTGGGGTGTGCTACAGACCACTGGGGTCTGATCTGGATATGGATAGAGACCTCTTTAATGCTTTTAATGAAGTAAATATTACTGGGAATTGTGTGATTATGAGAGACTTAAACTTCCCAGATATAGACTGAAGGACAAGAGCTAGTAATAATAATAGGGCCCAGATTTTTCTGGATGTGATAGCTGACGGATTCCTTCACCAAATAGTTGCTGAACTAACAAGACGGGATGCCATTTTAGAATTGGTATTGGTGAGGAGTGAGGACCTAATAGAAGAACTACTTATAGGGGACAACCTTGGTCCGAGTGACCATGAGTGAATTCAGTTCAAACTAAATGGAAGGGTAAGCAAAAATAGATCTGTGACTAGGTCTTTGATTTCAAAAGGGCTAACTTTAAAAAACTAAGGGAATTAGTTAGAAAAATGGACTGGACTGAAGAACTCCTGGATCTAAAGATGGAGCAGACTTAGAATTACAGTAGAACCCAAAGATATGAATACCAGAGTTACGAACTGACTGGTCAACCGAACACCATATGAAACCAGAAGTAAGCAATCAGGCTGCAGCGGAGGGGAAAAAAAAATAAGAAAGCAAATACTGTGCCTGTATTGCATCTTAAAGATCGGCATGCAGAGTAAAAACAGCTTGGAATCTGTGCTGTTTCCTCTGTAAGCCAAGAGCGCTGTTTCACCCCCTCCCATACCACTCCGCTGGGAGGAGGAAGCTGTTTTCACACACACCCCAGCCCGGGAAAGAAAGCTGTCACAGGGAGCTGCTGCAAGGAACCCAAGGTTGCAGCCAAAGTCTGGCCTGGAGCTGGAGTGGGAGTCAGAGCTCTGAAGGAGTTTTAAAGGGAACCAGCCTGTGTACCAATGTGGCCCAAACTTTGCCCATGGTTGCACTCCTGGATCCTGCCAGCATCTCTGGGAGTGCAAGGGGCAGGGAGGAAGGGGCTCTGGCAGCGAGCTGACACCAACACCCTGCCACATGCTGCCTCTGGAGCACGGTAAGCAATGCACTGAGCAGGGTGACTCCGGGGAGAGGTGGCTGAGGGCTGGGGCTTGTAGTGGCAAGGGTGGGGGGCAGACCCCCCCAGTTCATTCCAAAGGCAAGAAACAGGAATAGGGGAGGGAGCTGCTTACAAACCAGGCAGTGCTGCCAGGTGTCACCTTTGCAGAGATCTCTTCCAGGCCTCAGCTGGAAGACATTGACTGCAGGGTACTTTACCATGTTTTGTTCAGACTTACGAACATTACAGAGTTACGAACAACCTCCATTCCCGAGATGTTCGTATCTTTGAGGTTCTGCTGTACTTCAAGTCAAAGTTACACAAACTATCTGAAACCTTTATCCCAAGGACGGGGAAATATTCATAGACAGGAGCTGTAGACCATGTTGGATGAGCAAGCATCTCAGACAGGTTATTAAGAAAAAGCAGAAAGCCTACAAGGAGTGAAAGCTGGGAGGGATCAGCAAGAAAAGCTACCTCTTGAAGGTCAGAACATGTAGGGATAAAGTGAGAAATGCCAAAAGGCAAGTAGAATTGGACCTTGCAAAGGGAATTAAAACCAATAGTAAAAGGTTCTATAGCCATATAAATAAGAATAATAAAGAAAGAAGAAGTGGGACCGTTAAGCACTGAGGATGGGGTGGAGGTTAAGGATAATCTAGGCATGGCCCAATATCTAAACAAATACTTTGCCTCAGTTTTTAATGAGGCTAATGAAGAGTTTAGGGATAGTGGCAGGCTGGCTAATGGGAATGAGGATGTGGAGGTAGAAATTACCATATCCGAGATAGAAGCCAAACTTGAACAATTTAATGGGACTAAATCAGGGGACCCGAATAATCTCCATCCAAGAATATTAAAGGAACTGGCACATGAAATTGCAAGCCAATTAATAAGGATTTTTAATGAATCTGTAAACTCAGGGGTTGTACCGTATGACTGGAGAATTGCTAGCATAGTTCCTATTTTTAAGAAAGGGGAAAAAATTATCTGGATAACTACATGCCTGTAAATTTGACCTCAGTAGTATGCAAGGTCTTGGGGGTGGGGGGAATTGAAAGAAAAAGTAGTTAAGGACATCGAGGTTAACAGTAATTGGGACAAAATAAAACATGGTTTTACAAAAGGTAGATTGTGCCAGACCAACCTGATCTCCTTCTTTGGGAAGATAACAGATTTTTAGACAAAGGGAAGGCAGAGGATCTAATATACCTAGATTTCAGTAAGACATTTGATATGTTTACATGGGGAATTATTAGTTAAATTAGAAAAGATGGAGATTAATTTAAAAATTGAAAGATAGATAAGGAACTGACTAAAGGGGAGACTACAGTGGGTCATACTGAAAGGTGAACTGTCAGGCTGGAGGGAGATTACTAGTGGAGTTCTTCAGGGATTGGTCTTGGGACCAATCTTATTTAACCTTTTTATTACTGACCTTGGCACAAAAAGTGGGAGTATGCTAATACAGTTTGCGGATGATACAAAGTTGAGAGGTATGGCCAATACAGAGAAGCACCAGGATATCATATAAGAAGATCTGGATGACCTTGTAAACTGGAGTAATAAAAATAGGATGAAATTTAATAGCAGAAAGTGCAAGGTCATGCATTTAGGGACTAATAACAAGAATTTTTGCTATATGCTGGGGACACATTAGTTGGAAGTGACAGAAGAGGAAAAGGACCTGGGCGTATTGGTTGATCACAGGATGTCTATGAGTCGCCAGTGTGATGTGGCTGTGAAAAAAGCTAATGTGGTCCTAGGATGCATCATATGAGGTATTTCCAGTAGAGATAAAGAGGTGTTAATACCGTTATACAAGGCACTGGTGAGACCTCATCTGGAATACTATGTGCAGTTCTGTCTCCCATGTTTAAGAAAAATAAATTCAAACTGGAACAGTTGCAGGAAAGGGCTACTAGGATGATCCAAGGTATGGAAAACCTGCCTTGTGAGAGGAGACCCAAAGAGCTTGGCTTGTTTAGCCTAACCAAAAGAAGACTGAGGGGAGATATGATTGCTGTCTATAAATACATCAGAGGTATGAATACCAGGGAGGGAGAGGAATTATTTAAGTTCAGCACCAATGTGGAGACAAGAACAAATGGATATAAACTGGCCATCAGGAAGTTTAGACTTGAAAATAGACAAACGTTCCTAAGCATCAGAGGAGTGAAGTTCTGGAACAGCCTTCAAAGGGGAGCACAGGGGGCAAAAAACCTAGATGACTTCAAGACTGAGCTTGATAAGTTTATGGAGGGGATAGTATGATGGGACAGCCTAATTTGACAATTAACTGATCTTTGACTACTAGCAGTAAATATACTCAGTGGCCTGTGATGGGATGTTAGATGGGGTGAGTTCTGAGTCACTACTGAGAATTCTTTCCCAGGTGTCTGGCTAGTGAGTCTTGCCCACATGCTCAGGGTTTAACTGATCACCATATTTTGGGTTGGAAAGGAATGTTCCCACAGGGCAGATTGGCAGAGGCTTTGGGGGGTTTTTGCCTTCCTCTGCAACATAAAGCATGGGTCACCTGGTGGTGAATTCTCTGTACCTTGAAGTCCTTAAACCATGATTTGAGGACTTCAATAACTCAGTCATAGGTTAGGTGTCTATTACAGGAGTGGGTGGGTGCGGTTCTGTGGCTGCATTGTGTAAGAGGTCAGACTAGATGATCATAATGGTCTCTTCTGACCTTAAAGTCAATGAGTCTGTGGAGCGAGGTGGATAGGATCAAGCTTTGTGATGACCGATGTCAGAGCAAGAAAGAATCTTCTGCTTGGATTCAGAGCATTGTTCATGTGTGGGTGTGCCCTACCTGTGGATGGGACTGTCATTCATGCATCAGATTCAGCAACCATCAAAGAACTCATCAGTGCATACATCATGCTCTGTAAAGAGCCACAGTGCCATTGATTCAATAGGATTCACAGTTAGGCAAAATGATTTTGCCCATTCACTCATTTATTGAAATAATCCTATTCTTTGGAATGTTAATGGTACAGGCATTGAGGGTGTGCCCTTTTCTTTTGGATGCAGACCTCTCTACAGTTGCTCTTGTTATGCTTTTTTTCCACTAAAGAGCCTTTGAGTACCCCAAATTTTCTTCCTGTGAAGGTACCCACACCATTTGATCTTCTTTTTGATCAACTAAACAGATTGACCTCTAAGTTTCTCACTGAAAGCTATATTTTCCAGCCCACAAAATGTTTTTGTGGCTGTTCTCTCCACTCCTCCAATTTTTAAAACTTCTTTTTATAATGTGGACACCTGAGCTGGACACAGCATTCCAGTATTGCTCTCACCAATGTGGTATATAAAAGCAAAATTACCTCCCTATTCCTATTCGCTACTCCTCTGTTTATACATCCAAAAAGGGCATTAGTCCTTTTTCCCACAACATCGCAATGAGAGCTCATGTTCAGTAGCTTGTCCACTATGACTTCCAAAACCTTTTCAGAGTCACTGCTTTCTGGGATACAGTTCCCCATTCTATAGGTATGCCCGGCATTCATTTTCCTAGATGTACAGCCTTGCATTTAGCTATATTAAAACACATTTTTATAGGCCCAGCTTATTAGGAGATCCAGATCACAGTGAATGACTGCCTTGTCCTCATCATTTACCACTCTTACAGTCTTTGTATATTCATAGATTTTATTATCAGTAACTTTATATTTACTTCCAGTTCAACGATAAAAATATTGAATAGCATTGGGCCTAGAATCAATCGCTGTTGAACTACTAGAAATACACCCATTCAATGATGATTCCCCCAGTGATAACTACATTTTGAGATTTATCTGTTAGCCAGCTCTTAAACCATTTAACACATGCTTTTATGTAGTATAGTGCTTGGTTTTTAATCAGAATATCGTGCAAACTAAGTTGAACATTTTACAAAGTTTTAAATATATTACATCTATGCACTTATCTTTATCAACAAAACTTTTTATCTCATCAAAGAATGAAATCAGGTTTGTTTGACATGACCTATTTTCCATAAAATCCCGTTGACTGGAATTTAATTATATTCCCATGCTTATTTCTTTATTGATTGACTTGCATATTAGTTTTTCCATTATTTTGCCTGGGATTGATGTCAGGCTAACCAGCTAACCCAAGTTATTTTGTTAGCCCTTTATGAATATTGGTACAACATAAGCACTCTTCCAGTGTTCTGGTATTCTCCCAGTAATCCATGATTCATTAAAAATTAACATCAGAGTTCCAGAGGTCTCATCTGCAAACTCTTAATAATACTTGTTAGTTACATACCGTTTAACATCCTCCTTAGTTACTAAGGCCTGGATCCACAAAGGGTCTTAGGCATTTCGACACACTGTGTAGTGACGCTTAACATTTAGGCACCTAGAAAATCGCTGGAACAACACGATGATCCACCAAAGCCTGAGTTAGGCACCTAAGCTCACTATCCAATGCCTGGGGAGAGATATGTGCCTAAGGGCTTGTCTTCATGTACAGTGCTACAGCAGCTTCTCCCATCAGCACAGTTAATCCACCTCCCCAAGAGGCGGAGAGCTTCTCCCCACAACACAGCCCTGTCTATATGGGAGGTTAGGTCGGTATAACTACATAGCTCAGGGGTGTGGATTTTTCACACCACTGAGCAACATAGTTATACCGATATAGATCTGTAGTTAGACTTAACCTAAGAATGGGATCCACAAAAGCCAGCGTGATAGGCAAAAAGCTGCCTAAGCTAGCCAATGGGAGATGCCAATGACAGGAATGTGTCCTAAACCCTGCCTCTCTCACGGAGTTAGGCACCTAAGTCTAGGCTGCAGGAAGGTGCCTATTCCTGTTTGCGATGCACAGCCAGGAATCTCTCTCCTGGAGTCAGGCAGCTTAGTAGACTAAGTCATTTTCTTCTCAGAATGAATTAGGCACCTGCCTTACTCCACAAAAAATGGCTGAAGGAGGAGGCAGTGTTACTTGTGTCTACATTACAGCCCAGTGGCTAGCGCACTCACCATGGGTATGGAAGAGCCAGCTTCAATTCTTTCTTTCTGCCTGATGGGGAGAAAGGATTTGAACTGGGGTCTCCCACCTCTCAGGAGAGCATTCTAACCACAGAGCAAATAAGTAGAACTGGCTAGAAAATGGAAATCCCTTCCTACAAGGGGTTTTTAATGTTTTGTTCCAATGTGGAATGAAAAAAATTACAAAAATGCAAAATTTTGATGGAAAAGGATTTCCATTTTTCAGCCAGTTCTCCTAATTTATTTTGATTGATTTAAAGTGCTGTTTTACACTGAAGAGTGCTTCTATATAAATGGCATTGTAAAGTAGTGGGCCTTGCACCATGCAGTTCTCTGTTGTCTTTCACCATGTGTAGCTCTGAGCTCTTTGACTCCTCAGAGAGGCTGAAGGGCAGAGGGTCAAGGAGCTCAGGCTTGGCAGCACACCAGGAAAGCTTTGTCAATTTTGCAAGTGGGTTGTGTTTTTAACAAGGGATAGTTTAATGAAAAAACAAAAAAATATATACTCTAGTTTGTAGCAATATCTTCCTTACTTGAGATTTACATTATCTGAGATCTAATATGCAACAGTCACACTGGACGAAACCCAAAACATCTCAAAGTTCAATTTTCTTTTTGCACAGAATATAAGCTAGTCCTGAAATGTTTTGCATCCTCATTATTATTATTATTTGTACTACCACAGTGCCTAGGAGCCCCAGTCCTGGACAAGGACTCCATTGTCCTAGTGTCAGGAATCAGGGCCTACAGCAGAACTAATCTCCAGGCAGCCTCATCAGTACAGCTGCAGCAGGCTGCCTGATTGATCGTGCCACTGTAGTGGCTATATGGGCCAGCAGGCTGGCTCTTAAAACAGTTGCAGCAGAAGCTTGCTGACTTCTCAGTGCTCATGCCCATCACTGTGACTGCTCCTGACTTGCCCCCAGCCTTGCCTCTGTCCTATCCCTGCCTTGAACCCTTCCTTGCCTGCTTACTGTACTTGTTCCAGTTCTTGCCCTCTGGTTTCACCCTTGGCTTTAGCTCCTAAGTACTGATTCTGACTTGACCCTTGGTTTTGGTATCCAGTTCCTGCCCTCCAATTTACCCTGGGCTTTGGCTCCTGACTACTGACTCTGGCTCTATAGCGTTTGATACCTGCTCTGACCAAGGGGCCTGAGTGCCCTCATACTGGTTGGCTGACACCTAGGTGCTGAACAAATAGAGAAAAAAGACAGTCCCTGCACCAAGGAGTTTCCACTCCAGGTAAGGGACTTACAGTGGCATGTTTCAAGATGTTGAGAGTACTAGGCAGTTCTGTGCCAGAAAGGTGGCTAATCTAGATAGTGTCCTACCCTCCCCTAACTAAAAAGCTAATTCCAGTTGCCACTGCTGCCTGGACCTCATTTCAGGGAACACCAAAGGGTGGGAAATCTTGAGAGGCTGCAAGGAAGGTGATGAGGCAGAACAGGCATAGAGCCCATAGTACCTTTGCATGACAGAGTTCAGCCGCCAGGAGAGTGAAAGAAAGTGAGAAGCACGTGCATCTCCTCCTGACTTTTTTTATTCCTGCTGGAGGAGGTAAATTAGTGAGGCAGTAGGCAGTAGGCATCTCTTTAAAAATAAAAGAAGATTAAGAAAATAGGATTATGCTGTGATCGTATGTGAGAGAAAATTGGGGAAAGGGATGGAAGCTGTGTTAATATAGAATTCCAGGGACAGATACACTTGCCCTTTGTGATTTAAGGGTTAAAGAAACAGACATCATCGCTGTTGTCAGACTTCAAAACTAGCAATTATCCTGAAGCCAGCTGTCCCTAAAATTCCATTCTAAATTTAATATCCTCTAGAAAATGTTATCTTTCTAAATTAAAATGATTTGCAAAAGATATGAGTAAAACACAGCCAACTAATACATCCACACTGTCACAAACAACTCCCACCATCTTTACTACGTTGCATCATGGATTAGCCCTGACAGAGTATTTACAATTTTATTGGAGATATCATTTTCTTTTCTTCTGTGCCCTCTTTTTTCTGCTCTGTTTCCCTTTCTAAAGTCAAGTCTAATCTCAGTCTCAACCCTACAAGCACTGGGCATGTGCTTAACTTTATGTATGTGAGTAGTCCTATTGACTTCAATTACACTACCCACATGCATAACTTTATAAAATAAAAATACATTAAGGTGCCTACAGAAAACTTGTTTTCAGTTTACAATGTTCTTGATTTACTAACGTCCTTTAAATTTTACAGTGCAGTTGCAAGTCCATTATTTTTCTTAATTTTGTGCTTGCAAATTACTGAATTCAAAGGATTTTTTGAAAATTTAAATGAAAATATGGATAAAGTGGAAAAGTTGCAGTTGTAAACAACGTAAGTTAAGGGAAAGGGCATCAGTTCTAGATAAATACGCCTAAACAATTGGAAAATAAGTTGTACTTATTGCAGTAATGACTGAAAGGAAAATTAGAACACAAATATTAATGTTATTTGCGGTCTCTACAGGAGCTACTGGTAACTTGCCAAGGGGGTATTTTAAACAATGATAGGCATTGGAACTTTATTTTTGTATATTTAAAGACCTACTCACAAACAAAGGAGTATTTTAATTGATAACCTGTTTATAAACAAAGTATAAGAAAACTCTTCATCTCACTTTGGACCATCTCCAAAAGTTTTGGACCATCTCCTTGCTTAGTTTTTACTCAGCAAAACTCCCACTGATTACAAGTACAATAGGAATAATGTAAGAATAAGGACTAAGGGACTGTTCCTGTTGTCCTTAAAGTGACCCTAGATAAGTACTTGAAGAGTTTGCCTTCATTAGCTCCAATTTTCATTATCCTTTATATATGCATAGCCTGATAAGAACTTGAAATGCTTTACTGGAACTCTAGATATTTTATAATATACTATTAACGTTTTTAATTGCAATTCTCAGCATGTTTCTACTGCATTCATGAACCACTCAATAGGCCAATAATGGGCTTAATCCAGAAGCCAAAAAATTCTTTAAATACCCTTGATGTTAACAAAGATTTCTACAGACTAATGGAAAACTGTCTGTTTTATACGTCAAAATTTAAGTTAAAATATTAAAAAATTGAATTATTTCAACAAAAAGTTAATTTTTTTATTTTTAAACGTATCACTACATTTTTAACATTTGATTGCAATTATCCAAAATATTAAAGATTTTTTCAAGATATACAAAGTATCAATTTTAATGAAATTTTAGAACAAAAAATGATCATACTGGGTCAGACCAATGGTCCATCTAACCCAGTATCCTGACTTCCTACAGTGGCCAGTGCCAGATGATTCAGGAAGAATAAACAAGATAGGGCAACTGAGTGACATATTCCAATTCTCCAGTCCCAGCTTCTGACAGACGTTGAGGGACACCAAGAGCACTGGGATGCATCCCTGCGTCCCTGACTCATAGCCATTGATAGACCTATCCTCCATGAATGTATCTAATACTTTTTTTAACCAAGTTATACTTTTGGCCTTCACAAGATCCCCGGCAACAAGTTCCACAGGTTGACTCTGCACTGTGTGAAGAAGTACTTCCTTATGTTTTAAACCTGCTGCCTAATAATTTCATTGGGTGACCTCTGGTTCTTGCGTTATATGAAGGGGTAAATTCACTTTCTCCACATCATTCATGACTTTATAGTCCTCTATCATACCCTCCCTAAGGTTGTTTTTTTTCCAAGCTGAACAGTCTGAGCCTTTTTAATCTCTCCTCATATGGAAGCTGTTCCTTACCCCTAATCATTTCTGTTGCCCTTCTATGTACTTTTTCCAATTCTAATATATCTTTTTTGAGTTGGGGTAATGAGAACTGCACACTGTATTCAAGATGTGGGCATATCATAGATTTATATAATGGCATTATGATATTTTCTGTCTTAATATCTATCCCTTTCTGAATTATTCCCAACATTCTGTTAGCTTTTTTGACAGCTGTTGCATATTGAGTAGATGTTTTCAGAGAACTATCCACGATGACTCCAAGATGTTTCTTGAGTGGTAACAACTAATTTAGATCCCATCATTTTGTATGTATACTTGGGATTATGTTTTCTAATGAGTATAACTGTGCATTTATCAACGTTGAATTTCATCTGCCATTTTGTTGCCCAATCACTCAGTTTTTTTAGATCTCTTTGTAACTCTTCACAGGCTGCTTTGGACTTAACTAGCTTGAGTAATTTTATATAGTCTACAGACTTTGCCACCTCACTGTCTACCCCCTTTTCCAGATAATTTATGAATATGTTGAACAGCACTGGCCCAGTACATATCTTTGGGGTAACCCACTATTTACCTCTCTCCACTGTGAAAATTGACCATTTATTCCTACCCTTGGTTTCTTAACTTTTAACAAATTACTGATCCATGAGGGGACCTTCCCTCTTACCCATGACTGCTTACTTTCCTTAAGAGCCTTTGGTGTGGGACCTTGTCAAAAGTTTTCTGAAAATCTGAGTACAGTATATCAGCTGGATCATCCTTGTTCGTGTTCTTGTTGACACTAGCACTATTAGAATTCTAATTGTTTAGGCATGATTTCTCTTTACAAAAGCCTTGTTGACTCTTCCCCAACAAATTGTTTTCATCAGAGTCTTATAATTCTGTTCTTTACTATAGTTTCAACAGATTGGCCTCATACTGAAGTTTGGCTTACTAGCCTGTAACTATCAGGTTCTTCTCGAGAGCCTTTTTTAAAAGTCAGCATTACATTAGCTATCCTCCAATCATCTGGTACATAGGTTGGTTTAAGTGATAGGTTACAAACCACTGTTAGTAGTTCTGCAACTTATTTGAATTCCTTCAGAACTCTTGAGTGAATAACATCTGGTCCTACTGACTTATTGTTTAATTCATCAGTTTTTTCCAAAACCTCCTCTCCTGACACCTCAATTTGGGACTGTTCCTCAGATTTGTGACCTAAAAGTAATGGCTCATGTGTGGGAATCTCCCTGACATCTTTTGCAGTGAAGACCAATACAAAGAATTCTTTAGTTTCTCTGCAACAGCCTTGTCTTCCTAGAGTGCTCCTTTGTACTTTGATTGTCCAGTGGCCCTACTAATGGTTAGGCAGGCTTCCTGCTTCTGATGTACTTCAGAAAAATTTTGCAGTTAGTTTTTGTGTCTTTTGCTAGTTGCTCTTCAAATTCTTTTTTTAGCCCATCTAATTATACTTTTATACTTAACTTGTGAGAATTTCCTCACAAGGATTTGACCTCAAGTTTTTAAAAGGACTTTTTTTTTTTTTGGCCTCTAACCGCCTCTTTTACTCTGTTGTTTAGCCATGGTGGCTTTTGGTCCTCTTACTGGTTTTTATTTTTTTTTAATTGGGGTATACATTTAGTTTGAGCCTCTATTATGCTGTTTTTCAATAGTTTCCAAGCAGTTTGCAGGCATTTCACTCTTGTGACTGTTCCTTTTATTTTCTGTTTAACTAGCTTCCTCATTTCTCTGGAGTTCCCCTTTTTGAAGTTAAATGCTACTGTGGTGGGTTTCTTTGCTAATTTCCCCTATAAGGAAGTTACAATTAATTACATTATGGTTGTCATTATTGAATGGTTCAGTTATATTAACCTATTGGGCCACAACCTGTGCTCCATTTAGGACTAAATCAAGAATTGCCTCCCCCCTTGTGGGTTCCAGGACTAGCTGCTCCAAGAAGCAGCATGTCTAGAAATTCTCTCTCTGTATGCTATTCTGAGGTGACGTGTATCCAATCAATATGGGGATAGTCAAAATCCTCCATTATTGTTGGGTTTTCTGTTTTTGAAGCTTCTCTAATCTCCCTAAGCATTTCACAATCAACATCATCATCCTGGTCAGGTTGTCTGTAGTATATTGCTACTGCTCTACTCTTATTAATCATGCATGGAATATATAGTCAGAGAGATTCTATAGCAGTTTCATTCATTTAAGAATGTTATTATATTTGACTCTATGCTTTCTTTCACATATAGTGCCACTCGCCATCAGCATGAATTACTCTCATTCCTATATATTTTGTACCCTGATGTTACTGTGTCCCACTGATTATTATCATTCCGCCATGTTTCTGTGATGCCTATTACATCAATATCCTCATTTAATACCAGGTACTCAAGTTCCCCCATCTTAGTATTTAGACTTCTTGCAGCTATATTCAAGAACTTATACAATTTGTCAATATTTAACTGTCTTCCTTCATATGATGTAATTGAATGGGATTCTTTTTTGTTTGACTGATTCTCTTCAGTTCCTACCTGTACTTTATCAACTTTTATCCTCTCCTCTTCACTAGAATATAGAATATCCCTTCCCCTAAGGGATGTCTCTGTCCATACCAGGTGCACTTCCACACCTGTTGGCTTTCTCCTGGCTGTTAGTTGAAAAACTCCTCAATAATCCTTTTAATTTTACATGCCAGCAATCTGGTTCCATTTTGGTATAGGTAGAGCCCATCTTTCCTGTATAGGCTCCTCCTTTCCCAAAAGGTTTCCCAGTTCCAAAAAAACCTAAATCCTCCCTGCCAGCACCATCGTCTCATCCATGCATTGAGACTCTGCAGTTATACCTGTCTAACTGGCCCTGCACATGGAACTAGAAGCAATTCAGAGAATACTACCATGGAGATCCTGAACATCAATCTCTTACCGAACAGCCTAAATTTGGCCTCCAGGACCTCTCTCCTACCTTTCCCTATGTCACTGGTGCCTATATATACCACAACCACTGGCTCCTCCCCACCACTGCACATAAGTCTATCTAGATGTCTCAAGAGATCTGCAATCTTCGCACCTAGCAGGCAATTCACCATACTATTCTCCCAGTCATCACAAACCCAACTATCTATATTTCTAATAATGCAGAATTAAGGTAGCTTGATGGCATGTTGTCCCCTTGAAGAATGTTCAGTTGAGCAACACTCAAACTTTTGAAACCAGAAAATACAGTTAAGGTTGCCCATGGAAACTTTACTCTGCCCTCTTTCAGCAATGTACCCATATGCTCCATAAACACACGAAGCTTTACTTTACCAATGCTACAGTTGCCTTTTCACCTCCTTTTACAATACACTGATGGTCATTCCCAGGATTCCCTCTATTGCTATGTCTACACTGATGGAGGCAAAGTCGCCGCCGTCAGATCGACTTATCTGGATCGACCGAGCAGTCAGTGAAGACCCGCTCAGTCGATCCAGAAGTCGATATACTAAAACAACCTCATTAAGTGGCATAGCACTGCATCGACGGCAACGTGGTTCCCATTGGCACAGTACAGTGAAGACGGCGCGCAGAAAAGAAGCACAGCAGTCGACGGGAGTTATGCAAGTTTTCTGTGTAGTTTGCATAACTCCCATCAACCCGGCAATTCGGCAGCAGTCAAGTGTAGACCAAGCCTATCACTATTCAAGGACAAAAGGAGGTGGTGTGGAGAGAAGTTGCCCACACAACCTTCCCTCTGTTCGGAGCTATCATTAGCCAACAGAAATTATTTGTGTACACTCTAGGGCTTGGTCTCCACTTACCTCAGCGGCAGTCGATGGGAGTTATGGAAAGTACGCAAAGAACTTGCATAATTCCCGTCGACTTCTATGCTTCTCTTCTGCACGCCATCTTCACTGCATTATGCCGATGGGAACCGCGTTCCTGTCGATGCAGTGCTACGCCACTTAAGGAGGTTGTTTTAGTACGTCGACTTCTGGATCGACTGAGTGGGTCTTCACTGACCGCTCAGTGAGCCAGATAAGTCGATCTGACGGCGGCGACTTTGCCGCCGTCAGTGTAGACATAGCCTAGGTGCAGTCATGTGTGTTACATATACCTAAACTAAATGATGGAGGCAGTAGTTGGGCCTGCTTGGTAGAAGTGTGTTTGTGATATGAGTCCATGAGAATTACTTTGAGGTGTGTGACAGAACAGTAATTATGATATGAGGAAATCTGTTTTGCACTCTCCAATGTGTATGAGCAAAGGAAAAAGCTGCACTTGTATCTTCAGAATCCAGTATATATCATTTCAGTGCAGAATGGTGTATGTTATAGAATCTCTCTCTCCCGCTAATTATATTACAAAGGGTATTGTCAGTAATGAGCTGGGATATGATAGCAGTCTAAGCATTTATTATCTGCAAGTGAGTGTCATCTGCTAAGTATAGCTGTACTGAGTAGTGGAGACAGTAGTTTGCTCTGCTTGGTAGAGGTGTGTTGTAAGAAATGTAGATTAATCTGAGGTGTGTGACAGAGTTGTGATTGTGATCTGAGCAGCTCTATGTTTTGCCCCCTCTCATGTTCAGGAAATGGAAGAGGTGCATGAATACCTTCAGAATGCAGTTTGCATCATTTCAGCAGAATTGTTATATTATGGCAGTAACAGGCATAGTGCTTTTATTATAAAGGATATTGTCAGCAGTGATGTGGAATATAAGAAGATTCTATTGCTTTAATGATGGTTAAATGAAAGTGAAGGTTGAGATGGTATCCTGTGAATAATGGTACTTTTATATTTGAGCTAGGAGGCGTGATTCACAGTTTGCAGAGATGTACCCTTGCTAGCTCTGATTGAGCTAGCGCACTAAAAATAGCAGTGCAGCTGGGGTAGTATGGGTGGTGGCTTAGGATAGCTGCATGAGTATAAACTCGCCCAGACTCCTTGGATACGTACTCGGGCAGTTAGCCTGAGCCACCACCTGTACTATTCCAGTTACAATGATATTTTCAGCATGCTAGCTTGAGCAGAACAAGTATGGGTATATCTATGCAAGCTGGGAATCGCCACTTCCAGCTCAAATGTAGATGTACTCCCAGGGCAAAGGAGTTATAAAAGGCTATAAAGGGATTCTTAAATTGTACGTGTAGCGTTCTTTCTGGAGAGTTGGCTAAGTGTGTGAATAGATGCTGGGATCTGCAACCTCATGAATCTTACAGAGCTAAAGGCCAGTGTTAGTATGTGTTATGTGAATATTGAGGCATTGCTTGAACAGGGTAGAGGGACGATAGCAGGCTTGTTATTTTCCTTATCTTTTTTTCTTTTCATAAGGTTAGATGGAATCCTGTGAGTGAGAGTGAATAGGTTGTAAAAGAAGGTGAAGAGCTTGTACATTTCAGCAACTGTGGAGATATGTGTGTTATGGGGACTTATTGGGGCATTGCTGAAAGAGGGCAGAGTTAAGGTTGCATTGGTAACCTTCACTCTGCATTCCCTGTTTTTCAGAAGTTTTGTTCATTAAAGCATTGTGCAAGGGGACAACATACCACCAAGCAACCTTAACTCTTCATTAACGTAGTTTTTTGCCATTGAATTTCCTAGTTTTTTTAACAGGAAAAGATACATTGGTGATAGGAATTAGTAATCATTTAGGTTGTACATATCATGTCCTGCAATTAGCATACTAAGCCAGCCACCTCGACTCCCCCACATCAGCTGTGCCCCACCAGTCCTGCTTCAGAATGCTTCCTCACCACAAGCAGAGAACACATCTCCCTGAAGCCTTCACTTCCTGGTACACAAATGTTTCTATCGCTGTTACTTCTCCACTCATAACCCCACTCACATGCAATGAAGGACAACTATGTTACAGTGGAATGGTGTTCCTGGTTGTGTTTTAGAGTGGTTAGAGGGTGGAGTTTGTGGCAGAGCTGGCGAGAGAAATCACAGATAGAGTTTCTGTTCCAAAATACTGAGAGTTTTATGTTTGAGAAAGATTCTCAAGCCCCTGTCCAATAGATCTTAATACGCATCTCTGAGCAACACTAAGGTGTCATGGCTTGTAATGTTTCTGTGCCATATAATACACATTTTCCGGTCAGCCATGAACCTTCCAATTTCCCGATTAATGTTATTCCAACACTCATTAATAGTTTTCATACAGTGTTAGGGTGCACTGGCATAGCTGTGGACTACAGAGGGGTTGGGGAGCAGACGGGTGGGGTGCACTGGCAGAGCTTGTGGTGCAGCGGGGGCTGCTGTATACTGGCAGAGCTGTGAGGTGCAGGAAGGGTGAGGGCAAGGAGGTGGGGGTCTGCTGGCAGAGATGTGGGTGCTGAGAAGTTGGGGTGCACTGGCATAGCTGTGGACTGCAGAGGGGTTGGGGAGCAGAAGGGTGGGGTGCATTGGGAGGCTGGGGTGTACTGGCAAAGCTATGTACTACAGGAAGCATGAGGTGCAAGGAGCTGGGGGTCTACTGGCAGAGCTGAGGGTGCAGAGGTGCTGGGGTGCACTGGCAGAGCTGGGGCATGCATGGGGGTTGGGGTGAAATGGCAGAGCTGTGAGGTGCAGGGGTTCGGGTGCAAGATTATGGTGCACTTTCAGAGCTGTGGAATGCAAGCAGGCTGAGGTGCAGGGTGGCTGGGATGTACTGACAGATCTTGGTGTGCAGGGGTAGGGCACGGAGGGGCTAGGTGGACTGTGAGAAACTGGGAGCTTCATGTCTCTCTCACCTGAGCTCCCAACCTCTCTTGCCTCCCATAACCCCCCTTCCTTCACTGCAGCTCCAAACCCGTCTCACCTTATTTCCCTCACATCTCTGCCTCCTAATACCTTCCCTTTCCACGATGCATTCACGTCTAAATTTTTCCCCAAATACTTTGATTACATACCTCCCAAAATGAAATTGCAACCCATGACTCACAAATTGTAGCACCCTCCAGCCATTCAGTTCAAAACTCTAGTCTTAGGTAGGGTATGATGATTAACTTATCCTTAGAGATGTTAATTAATGGGTGATTTCTCAACCATCAAGCAGTCTGTGATTCAGCCAGTCATTATTAACACCTCTCAAGCTATGGCTACACCACAGAGCTTATAGCGACACAGCTCTTCCTGTCGACTTAATTACTCCAGCTCCTGCCAAAGGCAGTAGCTATATTGGCAGGAAAAGCTGTCCATACTGCCACTTCAGTTGGTGTAATTTATATTGCTCAGGAAGTGGCTTAGTCACACGTATGAGCAACATAAGTCATACTCACTACGCCATTGTGACATTGACAGGCCAGTTTAGGTCAGAGACTCAGAGCAATTCACTTGGGCATGAATCTCAAAGAAGTGTTAAGCATACCAATTCACTTGTATATCAGCATAGTCCAAAGGAATATAATGTTATTAATTAGCCCTAGATCAAAGGACATATTAACATTTAGATGTGAATTCACTTAATGTGTAAAACTTCCTGAAAATTAATTAAAGATTGTTTGGATGGCTGTAACTAAATGCATATTGGTACCATTCCCGCTTATCTATTGTCTAAATTGTCATCAAGGAGGGATATTAACTTCAAAGAATGGGTCTTTATGTTCAACAAAGGAAAATCCACAAACTTTGTCTGCGTTTAATCAACAAAGCAACAGCCCATGCTGTGCTGGAAACCCTTGTCAGACCATTTTCAACTATAAGAAGGAACCCTGGAAGTGATTCTGCAGCTCTGAACTGATTAATTCTGACAGGGTGGAATTCTGAGCAAGTGGACAGAGGTTCCCAGAGCCATTTTGGGTAACCCTGAGAGACTTATGGAAACTAGCAGACATTACATCACTACTATCATTTGGACTACAAACTTAGACTCGTCTGTAATGTATTTTACCTGCTTTAACCTCTTGAGGACTCATTTCTTTTTCTTAGCTAATAAATCTTTAGTTAGTTTACTAGAGAAAACTGGCTGCAACATTGTCTTTGATGAGATCAAGAGTATCCATTGACCTGGAGTATGTGACTGGCCCCTTGGGGTCGGGAGTAACCTAATGTGTGGTGAATTTTGGTTTTAGTGACCTTTCATCACGAAGTCCATTTTGTTTGGGTGAGAAAGACGGGCTGGAGAGCTTATGGCAAGACTAATATAGTAGTCCAGGAGTGCACATTTGTTACTGGCTTAGTGAAATCTAATTATAGGATATACCACCAGTTTGGGGTGTCTGCCCTGTTTTCTTACAGTGTGACCTGATATTGGCACTCCCAGTTGTAAACCATACCAGAAACCGTGACAGCTGTAGTGTGTACATAGCCTCAGTTTCACAGCACAAGGCAGCAAAAGGAAACTGTTTTATTGGGAGCCTGTAAATTACCCCAAATTTCTATCACTAATGGTACTCTGTTCCTGCATCAGTCACACTAAATTTCAAAGTAATCTGAATAACCATTTTGCTATTAGATCACGTAAGGGTCAAAGCATAAAAAATGGCAGGAACGGAAACTCTCATTTCTTTCTGTATTGGTGCATGCACAGTGTAAAAATGTACATATTCTTACATACTGTTCTCAGTTTGGATTCCAGAGAGATTTAGTGGGTGCCATGCACTACTCTGGGTAAAACTCAACAGATTGAGACCATTTCGACGCACACCACTAGTTTGATCTCTGGCTCGGAGCCAAACAAAAAACAAAAGCCACACCTAGAAACTTTTTTAAAATAGTTATTTTCGGGGGGAGGGAGGGGAAGGTGGGCTTATATTTCTGGAACGCTTTGCTCAAATGATTCCAAATATGGGTCACTAACTCTACCCTGCACCTTCCTGAGGTATGTCAAATTTCAAATAAATCTGACAATGCATGTCAACTCTAGTGGACTAAGCAGGTTGACCTTGAAACAGGTGTCATGATAAAACCTTAACCATAGTGGAGCTACTGCACCACTATAAGTTAAAATCCAAATATATTATATCTACCATTTTCTCTTCCTCCTTTAATTTTATAATTCTATCCTAAAATGCAGCCAACTTTGGCACAAATTCTTCATAAATCACTGATGCTAACCGCTCATCTTGTAGAAAATTAGTAATTATTTTTCTTATAATCCTAATAATAATAAGTCTAATCGAACATTTATTCTATGGACAGCAACTTCGAGAATCTCTTTATCTTTTTGCAAATTGGTATCATATTTGATACTCTCATCTTTCAGCATCTTCCCAGGTCTCCTTGGCATTTCAAAAATAAATGCCAATCATAATTGGTTTCCTAGCTAATTCCTTAATACCACAGGATGATTATCCTTTAGATTAAACAAATATTCAAGTATTATATTCTGTTACTTCATCTTTATCAATAGTTATTTCTCCAGTGTCTTCTCTCCTTTCCAGTTGCTCAAAACCATTTAAAATGTATATTTCTTGTTAAAGTTGATTTAATAAAGGAATTCAATCTCAGCCATTCTGAGTCAAAATTAATTAAATTATCCTCTTCCTTTCTTGATAGATTTGCTTTCTCCCTACTACTTTCTTTGCTTCCCACTTGATACATTTGTAAGTGTTCTCCTACTCCTCTAAATCCTTTTGGGTAACATCATATTATTGCTTTTTTGCTGCTCTTAACTTTCTCTTACTAGTCTTTACTGGCTAAGTAGTCTTCTATGGGTTCTTCAATTTTTCCATTATAATATTTTGAGGCTTTTTTAACCTTAAAACTTTGTGCAGTCCTTTGCAAAGCCATATTGGAAGCCTCGTGCATTATTCCATTTCTGAAAAATCTGTCACAATTTTTTTTTATGATTCCACAGCCTTTTTCATTTTAAGACTTTTCCTATTGCACTTTACTCCCAGATTTCTTCATTCTCCAAGGTTTGCTTTCCTTGGGTCTAATACCCATGTATTACTGTGCTCTGTGAATCTGTTCATCCTACTATACTGAATTCAAGTAGTTCATGGTCCCTGGGCCAACCTTCCTAAGATATCTCACATTCTCAACCAATTTATCCTTACCTATAAAAGGTAAATCCAAGAATGCATATTCTCTGGCTGGTTTTTCTACTTTCTGGATAGTAAAGTTAATACAGGTGGGGCTGGTAACTCCTATTATCAAGTTTGACCAATACTTCCCATTGATACCCTGTTTTCAGTACCATATAACTTTGTCAAACTTTAATCATTTGGGCTGAAATTTTCTATGTTGGGTGTCTCTCTTTTTGGAAAAAATGTTGTTGAACCAAAGAAAGAATAAGAGAAATACATTGTTTTGCCCATTTTTAAAAATTCTGGAAACCTCTTCTTGTGAAGCTTTAGTGCCACCATGCTTTGGACCTGAAATTGACCTTTGTATAAGTGATATGCCTTTTGATTTCCCCATGAAAATTTGACACAAATTTGGCCAAGTTAAAAATCTTCTGAGAATTATAGATTGCATATGCTCTGTAGAGCTTTCTTAGACTTTAGCACCTAAATTCCCTGAAGATTCCATCCACATTGAACATGCTCCAGCCTGGGAATTTGCAGGATTTTCCCTGCAATTGCAGCTCTCAGCTGTGTGAAACATCCCAAGTCCAGACATCTGAACTGAGATCAGGGAGTCTGCCTCTTCTGTGGCCCAAACAGTGTGGAGGAGAAAGCTGCCTGATTTGTATGCAGAGAGGATAAAAGCTATACCTTTCTGTGATGGGGGTGGGGAAGCAGAGAGGAGCATGGCTGGATGGGCAGGCAAAAACTGGGATTGGAGGCTAGCACAGGAGAGGGAAATTGAGACTTGGATGTGGGATGGAAGGCGAAGACTGGGACTGGCTGGACAAGGAGACTGGGACTAGGAAACAGGGGCCATTGGGAGCCAACAAGATGGGGGGGCAAACAAATAGGTTAGAAAAGGAGACTGGGAAAATGAGTCTCTGAAACCTTAATTTGGCCCCTATTATGTGTATGTATTATGATATGGTCTTTATTTACATGTGTGACAGGCTAGAAATATGTGTGAACTCAATTGGGTTTTGTGAATGCCATTTTGATTGTATCCTTCACTGTAACTTTCACTTTGTTTTGTAATTTCCATATTGGCTTTAAACAACCAGGTAGTGTGGAAAACCAATCTAATCTTGATAAGATCAGTCTATTCTAAACCCTGTTGCGCTCATGCTAAGGTGTAGAAATCCTCAGCGAGGGCTGCCAGTGAGAGGGCCATCAACTCTGATTTTCTTTCAACTATCAGCCCATCCACAAGAACAATGAACTCTCCAAACAGATGACCGTCTGGGAGAAGGAATGGCAGTGTCACAGTGCCATATGGCCAAAGGGATCAAAGACCATTTTTAAGGAGGAATGCTGTCTGTGAGGGGGGGACAGAACAATGCCAGATGCCAGAAGATCAACTGAAGGAGACAGAAGGCAGAAAGAGGTGCCTGGCCTAAGGACACTGACCAGATTTTAAACTCACAAAAGGGATGAGATCAGACCAAGGAGGTTATATTCACTAAATTGTTGTTTTTCAAAGGTCTGTAACCCTCTAGTGGGCTTTCAAGAGTAAACTGTGTGTAGCTAATTCCTTTGCTAAGCCTGTGTTCTTTGCTTTCCTGAAGGGGGATGGAATTTGTTTATAAACCAGACCTTCCACAACCATGTATGTTTCCACAAAGAGTGCACCTAAGTAAATGGGGTTTAGGAAGGGCTGTGTCATGGGTTTAGGGGTCTACAGTAGCTGGACTAAGGGGTCCCCCTGCCCAGAAGGGTGTCACACATGAAGTCAACACCTAAAGGTGTGCCTGTGAGACCCAGAGCTAGAATCAGAGACCATTCACCACCAAGACCCAGGGCCTTAGCCCTACATGGGATCCAATGGTTGAATCCACTTGCAATAGAGTGGTATCTGTCCAGGGAGGGGGAACTGGGCAGGATTGCATCCTATTTTTTCCACCAGACCCCTGAATCATTCAGTTCACAGGACCAGCTCTAGGGAAGTATCAGGGTTGTGTAAGGAATGAGATTGCTGTCTGTAGGACCACAATGGAATGTGGGTACTGAATAAGACATGGGATAGCCGGAGGAGAAAGGATGGTCTCACGGTTAAGGCTGCTGAATTCCACCCTGGATAACTGGATTCTATCTTTGCCTCTACCACCGAGTTCCTATGTGATGCTAGGCAAGTGACTTAAAGCCAAAAGTAGTCAGTTGTGTTCCTCATCTTTTGGGTGCCTGACTTGAAACCCTTAGATCTGATGTGCAGAAGCACTGAGTACTCACATCTGCAACTGAAGTTAATGGGAGCTGTGCTTTGAACATACAGAGTATTATATAATACTAAATACTCTCAAAAATCAGATCCCAGTCTCACATTGGGCACTCAATATTAATTATGATACTTTTGACCTTAACTTCTCTGTGCCTCAATTCCCTATCTGTAAAATGGGGATAATACCTCTTCTCACAGGGATTGCTGTGAAAATATATTAATGTTTATGAAGCACTCTAATACTCTAATGATGAGCACCCATGAGGAAATCAAAAAGTTTGTATTCAGAGCAGCGTTTGAATAGTGTGGAGTAAATAAGGCATGGGATCACACACTGAATGAGAAAATAAAATATTGAATAGCTGCTGATTGAGTGTGCACCTTCCATTCTGTGCACTGACAGATGTGGATCCTGTGAAAAAATAGTATGTGATCATGTAACTAAAGACTGTATCATAATGCTTAAACATAAGAAGGGCATATTAAGTGCAATATGCGATAAGTAATTTAATTCTAGCATCATCTAACTTTTGAATGCTTAAACTTGCAACCTCAATTATTTTAATAGAGTTTGTGGGTGTGAAATCTTCCATATAAATTAGGAACCTAGATGATCATACAAATTTGTTACTAATTAGATATCTAGGTACTCAATCTGCCCTTCCCCCACCCCCCCATAAAGCTTGTTGTGAGTTTAAATATTCTAGGAATTTATATTCACATCCTAGCTCTTAGAATCATCCCAATCAAGTTTATTATAGCCCACTAGATTATAATCACCAACATTATTCTTCCCCATGCTCCCTGCACTTGTACACAGACTTTTAGTATGCTCATATTCTGCATATTCTGGAACAAAACTACTCCATCTTCCTGCTTCCATTATAAATTCAAAAGTACACACCAGACCTTTTCAGTTAAGTGAAGGCTCTTCTTGTCTCTTTTGTCTAGAGTACACAAACAAGGTTTCCCAGTTCTGAACCTAAGCGGTACCCATCTAATGCAAGCAAGCTAATGTCACAAAAGACATACCAATGCTTATGTATCCAAAACCTTCCTCTTCAACTACCAGTAATTCATAGTATCAGTATTCTTTTTTCTTGACTTATAACTGTCATCAGATGTATCACTGAAAAGAGATACTGCATCATTTTGTTATTAAATTCCCTTTTCAACTGACTGAAATACTTTATGTTCCTAACAGATGCTTCTTCATTGGTTTTTGTTCCTTCATGGACTTCAGTGCAAGAAGAACGAAAAACTCCTTGGACTTTCCACTGATTGTAATAATAGCAATTTGGTCCCCATTGGACAATATAAAACCCAAACATATTTCTTCAGTCTCAACCACAAAAAATTCTCCATCCAAACAACACTATGAATAAGCCAATAAGTTTTACTTGCCCCTTCTTTCATTTCACACCATCCTTCTTGGTTACTGGTTGGATTAATGTCTGGATTTGACCTATTTTCAATCTGATGATACTTGTGAACTGTTTTCTCCTCAAGGTCAGAACGCCAATTTTTTTTGTAACTAGACAAAGGCTTCACTTTCTCTTAATATTTCTTGTTGCCATATTCTTCCTCCTACTTACTTGATCATCTGTTCTTTCAACTGCCAATGGTCCTTGTTTTTTTCCTCCTATTTTGTTTCATAGGAGTTTCCTTGTGAATTCAGCTGCAAATGATGTACTTATATTTTCATCTCAAAATGAGGATATCTTCATACACTATAATGTGAAAATACTGAGAGCTCATTGCAAGAAAGAAAAATAATTTTATTCATAAAGAAATTGACTTAAAAGCAGCACTATTATTCTCTTTTGGGGGTCTGCTCCACTGAAATTAGAAAAAATGGCAATATATTGTAATCAAGTTTAATGCTGCTGGATGCTAATGTTGAAATATTGTGGCGAGATTATGAAAAAAGAAAATTGGAACTAGAAATACTTAACAAGCAATTCTATAATCTAATGTTTCATTAAGCTGTATTGATGAAACAAATACTTTTCTTCAGACTATTAAGAAGCACACTCACAGTGATACAAGTCATTTAAGTTGATGAAGATTACTGTATAAATATAAAAACCTGTTGTGAATAATGCATTGATAGATTGATGTGAACGCCTCCGTGCACGGTTCCCGGAACTTTTTTCCCCTTAGCAGATCCCGTAGGGCCGGCTCCAGCTCCCTCTGGAACCCCACGCACATGCCGCTGTATAAGAGGCACTGCTGGTCCTTCACCCCCTCAGTCACTTCTTTCTGCCAACTCCAGCAGCGGGGACGGGGGGTGGGTTGTGGAATGGACATGAGCAACACATCTCGAAGAACATCAGTGACTGGTAAGTAACCGTGTTTTCTTCTTCGAGTGATTGCTCATGTCCATTCCACTAAAGGTGACTAACAAGCAATACCTTTGGAGGTGGGTCGGAGTTACCGGTGAGCTGCCCTCAGCACTGTTCTGCCGAATTCCATGTACTCTCTCGCCTGCTGGACGATGGCGTAGTGGGACGTGAAGTTAGGCACCGATGACCAAGTGGCAGCTTTGCAGATGTCCTGCTGGGGCACTCTCTCCAGGAAGGCTGTAGACGAGGCTTGAGCTCAGGTTGAGTGCGCTCTGATGGTTCCTGAAAGCAGCACCCTCTGCTCGTAGCAGAACTTGATGCATGATATAATCCACGAGGAGATGCGCTGGGTGGAGACAGGTGAGCCTTTCATCTGGTCAGCCACTGCAACGAAGAGCTGCGTCGATTTCCAGAACAGCTTTGTACGCTTGATGAAGACCAGGGCTAGTCTCACATCCAGCGAATGCAATCTCCTCTCCTCCTCCGAACCGTGCAATTTGGGAAAAAACACGGGGAGAAAAATATCTTGGTTACACTGAAATTGGGAAACAACCTTGGGCAGAAAGCTGGATGCGGCCTCAACTGCACCATATCCTTATAGAATACCATATAAGGGGGCTACGAGGTCAAGGCCCTAATCCCGGAGATCCTCCTAGCTGAGGTAATGGCCGCCAGGAAGGCTTCCTTCCATGAAAGCATGAGCAGAGGGCATGAAGCCATGGGTTCAAAGGGGGGGCCCATGAGTCTCGAGAGGACCAGGTTGAGATCCCAGGGAGGCCCCGGGTCATGGAGCTGCGGATAAAGCCTCTCCACCCTCTTGAGGAACCTGACCGACATGGAGTGGGAGAACAGGGATCTCCCCTCTAGCGGCAGATGGAAGGCCGAAATGGCCGCCAGGTGAACCTTCAACGAGGCCAGCGCCAGACCCTGCAGCTTTAGCTGAAGCAGATACTCCAGGATCGCCTGTACAGGTGATAAGCTGGGCGGAATGCCCCGGGACTCCACCCATGAGGTAAACCTTTTCCACTTAGCCAGATACACAACCTGTGTGGAAGATTTCCTGCTGCAAAGCAGGACATGTTGGACCTGCATCAAGCAGGCTCTCTCTCCCTCCATCAGCCTCCAGGCTGTGAGGTGCAGGGAGTCCAGATCCGCGTGCAAAAAGGCGCCTCAGGAGCTCCAGGGGCAGGGCAATTGAAAGGTCCAGCAGCATGCTGAACCAGTGCTGTCTCAGCCAGGCCGGAGCGATGAATATAACATCTGCCCTGTCCCTCTTTATTTTCAGCAGGACCTTGGGCAGGAGCGGAATGGGTGGGAACTCGTACATGAGGGTCCCCATCCAGTCGATAAGGAACGCGTTGGAAATCGATCCAGTCTCGCGATCCCAGAGCGAGCAGAACCTCAGGCACTTCGTGTTAAGGCTGACATGAATAGGTCCAGTTGGGGAATGCCCCATTTCTGGAAGATTGTAGTCACCACCTCCGGGTGCAATGACCAGTCATGGCGGGGTAGAAACGACCTGCTGAGGCGATCCACCTCGTCGTTCCTCACCCCCGGGAGGTGAGAGGCAGTCAAGTGGAAATCGTGCCTCACGGCAAAGTTCCACAGATGGATAGCTTCCTTGCAGAGGGCCGAGGAGTGTGCTCCCCCCTGCCTGTTTATGTAAAACATGGCTGCAGTATTGTCCGTCAGCACCTGTACCACTCTGCCTGTCAGGAATTGTAGGAACACCTTCCACGCTAGGCAAATGGCCCTCATCTCCTTTACGTTGATGTGCAGGTGCCTCTCCTCCCCCGACCAGAGCCCCTGAGTGCCTAGGTTGGCGCTGATGTGGGCTCCCCATCCCACATCCGAGGTGTCGGAGATTAGAGTGACCGACGGGACCAGTTCCCTGAACAGAACACTCTTCAACACTGCCTAGGGAGTCCGCCACCAATTTAGGGAGGCTAGGACGGGCAGGGGAACTGTGACCACCCAATCTAGTAGGTGTCTGCTTAGCACATATACCGAGGCCAACCACGCCTGAAGCAGTCTGAGCCCCAGGCGAGCTAGTCTCACTAAGTACGTGCAGGCTGCCATGTGGCCTAACAGCTGTAGGCAGTGCCTGGCTGTTGTCGTGGGGCATCGGTGTAGTTGGGAGATGATAGAGATCATCGCCTCGAAATGTGGTTGAGGCAGGAAGGCTCTGGCCTGGAAAGCGTCCAGGGTGGCCCCAATGAATTCTATATGTTGCACTGGGGTTAGTGTGGACTTCTGCTCGTTTATGAGCAGTCCCAGCCAGCTGCACGTGGAGCAAGTGAGGGTCACACTCTCCTGCACTTGGGACCTGGACCTGCCCCTGATCAGCCAATCATCCAGGTAAGGAAAAATTTGCACACCCTTTCATCTCAGGTGGGCAGCCACTACTGCCATGCATTTGGTGAACACCCTTAGAGCCGAAGATAGGCCAAAGGATAGGGCTGTAAACTGGTAGTGGGAGCCAGCCACGGTGAAGCAAAGAAAGTGCCTGTGATTGGGAAGGATAGATATATGAAAGTATGCGTCCTTGAGATCGAGGGCAGTGTACCAGCAAACCATGTGAAACCTGAGTCGTTTGACATATTTGTTTAGATGATGCAGGTCTAATATGGGTCTCAGACCCCCCTTTGCCCTGGGGATGAGGAATTACCTTGAATAGAACCCCTTCCCCCTTCTGTCTTGAGGGACCATTTCCACCGCTCCTATGTTGAGGAGGGTGTCCACCTCCTGCAAGAGGAGTTGTTCGTGAGAGGGGTCCCTGAAGAGGGATGTAGGAGGAGGGTTGATGGGGGGTAGATGTAAACTATAGGGAATAACCCCCTGAGACTATCCCAAGGACCCAGCGGTCCAACGTGCTCTTTGCCCATTCAGGATAGAAAGGCCTTAACCTGTTTGGGAAGGGGCGGGACGGATCCAGGAGAGTAGTCAGGGCACCACCCTCAGGCTCACCATCAAAACTGTCTCCTCCAGTTGCCTGACCCCCTGGGGGGTCCCTGCTGGGGGACTGAGGACGAGCTGGATTCCTCTTTCTAAACCCACTATTCCTGTCCCTATTTCTATAGGGCTGAAAGGGCCTAGGGGGAGGCCTTGGCTGCTGCTGCGCCTGGGGCCATGACTGATGCCTGGAAGCCTGGGGCATGTACAGGCCCAAGGAGCGAAGTGTGGCCCTGGAGTCCTTCAGACCGTGCAGCTTCTCATCAGACTGGTCAGAGAATAGGGCCGACCCATCAAAGGGGAGGTCCTGAATGGATTGCTGCACCTCCTGATACAGGCCCGAGGACTGCAGCCATGAGCACCTTCTCATGGAGATGGCAGAGGCTATGGCCCGACCCGCCGAGTCAGCAGCATCACTGGACATCTGGAGCGCTGCCCTAGCCACCATGGTTCTTTCCTCCACGATGGTGATAAAGTCTGCGGCCTGGTCCTGGGATAGAGCCTCAGCGAACCGCCTGAGGGAGTCCCACAAGTTAAAATTATATCTACTCAGGAGGGCCTGATGGTTGGCAATCCTGAACTGCAGGGCTGCCGTGGAACAAATCTTTCTCCCAAATAAATCCAGCTTTTTGTTGTTTTTGTTCTTGGAAGTAGAACCTAGCTGACCTTGCCTGGCCCGCTGGTTGGCTGCATCTACCATCAGGGTCCCCGGGGCCAGGTGAGAGAACAGATACTCAAACCCTTCGGCTGGGACATAATACTTTTTCTTGGCCACCTTTGACATAGGGGTGACCGAGGAAGGGGTTTGCCACAGGGCCTTTACAATTTTGAGGACCCTTTCGTGGACTGGCAGGGCCACTCTGAGAGCAAGGGCCACTCTGAGAACAAGGCTAGTTCCAGCAACTGTCACGGGCAAAAAGAAGGAACTGAGGGGACATAGGGCCGGCAGCACCTCATATACCACGGCATGTGCGCGGGGCTCCAGGGGGCAATGCAGCTGGCCCTACGTGATCTGCTAAGAGGAAAAAAGTTCCGGGAACTGTGCACGGAGGCATGCACTCACCTATAGTGGAATGGACATGAGCAATCACTCAAAGAATAATAATTTCTTCTTTAATTGTCCATATATATCCCATTCTTAGCAATTTACTGACCTGGTGAGATGGAAGTGGGTGCTTAGTCTACCTAAACAAAGACTACAGCTCTGCAAAAAGGCACATCAGAACCTGATGCTCCATCTAGGGAATAGTGTTTTATAAAAATATAGACTGAACCCCAGGAAGATGCTCTGCATATTTTTGAGATAGGTATGCTTCTCAAGGAAGCTGCAGGCGCTGCCTGAGCTCGAGTAGAATAAGTACTAATCAGAGCTGCACGGGCTATAGAGTCTAGTCCTTTGTAAATAATAATAGTGGTCTGAGAACATCCAGTGTATGTAATCTAGCCTCCCCCTTATTGGTTTGTGGTTTCGGAAAGAAAACTAGTAAATTTATCATTTGGTTTAATTTAAAGTACCTGAACCAAAAGTTGATATGGCGCCTAAAGGTGACCTTATCCTTATGGAAAATTGCATACGGAGGGCCTACTGTCAACATTCCCTCTAAATTTTTTTTTGTATTGTGTGGGCTACAAACTCCAATGAAGACTACATTTTTGTCCTTGGGCAAGCTTAAACTTGGTGTCTGTGTCTGTTTATCCATCCGTCCTTCCCTTCCTCCCTCCCTCCCCCTGGAAACCAACTGCTGGGTAAAGGGCAGCACTTTGGCTCCATCTTGCCGCAGCACTGGAACCTTGACTGACACTGGAGAATCTGTCCAGGTCATTCATCGGAGATCCTGAACAAGGGGCACCCAGAGCCACAGCCTCTTCCTGGTTGGGCTCAGTGTGACCCAGAGACCGGAAGTGCTTCCACTCCCCTCCAGTGAGGAGGTGGGGCCATACACACTGTGTTATGTGGGGAGGGCAGGGAGGCTCTGAGCAGAACACAGAAGGGCCATGCCAAATCCCTGCTGGGGCTGCACAGAGGAGACGTGAGCAGCATAGTGTCTGATCTGTGCAGTATATACAATATTGCTGTGAAGTCGCGCATGTACACAATTTACTGAGAACATTGCCTGCCATAAGAGCCTGTGTTTCCCCAACTCTCAGAGTAGACATAATTGCTACTAAATATGCTGTTTTTATGAATAAATGTAACAGAGTAAGTTGCTTGGGGATCAAACAGGGGCCCCATCAGACCCACTAGGAACACACTGAGGTCCCAGGGAGGGGAATGCCCCCTAACTAAGGGAAAAACATGTAGAAGACTCTTAGGAGTTTAGCCATCCCTTTAAGAAAATAGCAACAGTTGGGTAGAAGAAAATTGTGCATTCTGGAGTGATGGTGATATGCTGATACAACTGCTAAGCGCACTTGAACAGAACAGAGATAGTCCAATGTTCTTTAAAATCAGCAAACAATCCAAGATATCTGGGAGTTGAGTGTTCATAGGAGGTAATGTTGCTTATCTCATACTGAGAACCTCTTCCACTTGGCAGCATATGTTAGCCTGGAGGAATCCTTCCCACTCTGAATCAAAATGTTTTGATTGTGTACAGAGCAGACTCTCTCTCTGTCAGTCATCCAGCCAGCATCCAGGCTGTGAGGTGGAGGGAAGAAGCAGGAACTGGGTGCAATATGTCCCATCATCCTAAGAGATTAAGCCTGACAGAAAAGGTAAGGAGAATGAGCTGATCAGATAATCAGATCCGTGTACCAAAACTGCTATAGTGAAGTGGATGACATCATAATGACTGGCTGAATCCTGTGTGACCTTCCTCAATACTCTCAAGATCAGGGGAATTGGAGGGTAAGCATACATCATACCTGGAGACCATGAATGAGGAATGTGTCTGATAGGGAACATGGGGGTAGGCCTCCCATTGAGTAGAACTTGTGACATTTCTTGTTTCTAACTGTCACAAAAGAGGTCTACTGATGATTGGCTTTGTTTCTGTGAGATGCTTCATATTATGGACTCATTGATAGTCTGCTTGTGATCTATATAGAACTGTCTGCTCAGGCAATTTCCCCAAGCATTTTGTAGTCCTGGGACGTGCAGTGCTATGTGAGAGACTTGATGGTGGATGCACCAATTCCAGAACAGCCTCATAACATAGAGAGGTTGAACAAACTCACCCCTGTCTGTGTATATAAACACAAATGCCATGTTGTCTGTCAATTTGATTATTGAATTCTTGAATCATTGGAAGAAATGCTGTAAAGATTCAATAAATACCCTGAGAGTTCTAATACATTTATGTGCAATCTCATCTCATAGGTAAATAGACCCTAAACCTATTGGTGCTGCAGATGAGCTACCCACCCTACAAGAGATGCATTGGTCATTAGGGTCTTGGTATGAAGAAGTTGGGAGAATGATACTCATTTGCATACTTGTTTGGGATCTTTCAACAAATTCAGGAAGGAAACAACCGTGGGAAGAACTAGCACTGATATGTGTACATGGTGTCTGTTTGGTAGGTACACCAACTTCAATCAGTTGTTTGTATAGTGTAGATGAATTCTGGCCTAATGTGTGATATATGTACAAGAGGCCAGGTGCCTCAGGAGACTCAAAACACATTTTCACTGAGGTATATGGTTGATGTTGCAACTGACTGATAAGGATGGTCATGGATTCAAATCTGTCCTGATGCAAATCAGCTCTGGTTGTGGTAGTGTCTATCATTGCCCCTATGATTTCTATTCCTTGTGATGGAGTCAGAAATTTTTTCTTTGTTGATATTTTTCAGGCCTAGCTCACTGAAGAGATGGAGAATTTGATTAATATAATTCTCCACTTGCTGAAGTGACCTTCCTTAGATCAGCCAGTTGTTGATATATGAGAGAAGCGATTCCATTTCCTGCTGTAACAGACTTTGTGAAAAAGGGTCCCTAAAAAAGGAGGGGGAGGCAAGAAGGGTAGGAGCAGTATGGAACTGCAGGGAAACTATTTCTAGTACCCAGCAAACTGATGTTATCAGTTCCCATGTTCCCTGAAAAAAATAAAGATTGTCTCCAAATGTGGGGGAGGAAGGGTAAAGATCCATCAGAATGATTGTAAAGAGACTCTCAATCAACCCATCAGAATGAATGTTTTCAGATGGTTGCAGAATGACATTTGGATGATGTTGAGGTTGAATATCTCCTCTTTTGAAAGTACTGCCACATCCATGGACATTCAGTGGACTTCTGGTGACAAAGGGTACCAGGTGATGATCTCTACCTGACGTAGGCTTTCCCTGCTTCCTTCTCTCTCTCACACACACACACACACACACACTCTCTCTCTCCCGCTTCCCCCCTCTCCCCCAAGAGAATAAAGCAGGAGTCCCTTGGTGAATGAAAATTCTCATACATCTTTGTACTAAAAGATCCAGACTCACAAAGGGAAGATCTTCCTCCATCAACTACAGCGCTTGTCAGGTTGCTGGAAGATTGGAGCTAAGATGCTCTTCTCATGATGATGCAAATTGCCATAGAATGTGATGTAAAGGGCATCAAGAGCTGCCTGAATAAATGTTCTGGTTATCAACTTTCCTTCTAAAATGAAAGATTTAAATTCCTCCCAGCATTTCTGCAGGAGTTTTTCAACAAAATCCAAGAATTGAAAATTCACAAAATCATATCTTGCTAACAATGTCTGGTGTGTAGAGATCCTAAATTGCATGGTAGCTGATGAATAGCTTTTCCTTCCACATAAATCAAATCACTTTTGCTTTCTATCTTTTGGTATCACTCTTGGTAGTTGTCTGTTTATTTCATTAGCCACTGCAACCATCAGCGAGACGGGTATTAGATGAGCACACAGGTACTTAGAGCCAGTATTTGATGCCACTAATCTGCCTTCTTAGAAATTGGAAGTCATTGATGCTGGAGTCTGTCTGATAAACAGTGCTGGCTCTAACAAGGTTTCATTTATGGGTAATGCCAAGCAGTATGAAATATGTCCAAAAGTCTGTGGAAGCTCTCCTGTGCCAATTTCACTGGGATTTCTAGAGAACCAGCTATACATTTGAGCAAATCTTGAAAGTTCTCACAATCACTGGGATAAGATTGTATAATTAAGACCACTACCTCATCCAGGGATGAAGATATAGCAGCTAGCCTGGTTTGTTCTTCCATCTGAGAATACTCCTTTTTAGACAGTTTTTCTGGTTGATCAGGTTGGTAGATCAACATTTCAGACACCCTTGCTGTCTGCGTAGGTGCAGGATAGTAAGGTCTCACCTTAGAAGGTGCAATGTACTTTGTCTCATGTGAATCAAATTCTAAAGATTCCAAATTGGCCATCATTGAATGTTGTATGGAAAAGGGCCTAAGGGCCAGGTAGAAAGTTACCAAGACACATGCCTCTCCCTATTACCCCTATATGACTGAGGCATATGTGACTTGACCATCTTTCCAACCCATAAGGAGAAAATGAAGGGGCCCTTGTGAAATTCATAGGGGATGCCTCACCATTCTGTTGGGAATCAGGTGGGAAGAAACACTCTTCATTCAAAGGATGGGCAATCCTAAATGGGGGCTTGATTGCATCATGGCATGAGTCTTAGTCAGTACCAGAGAGGCAGTTGGTATTGGAGCAGCAGTAGTCATTGCCTTGGTGGAAATATTCAGCACTATGGAGAGCATCAGAAACACTGCTTTCTTCATCACACGTAGCTCTCATGGTACCACAAAGGTCCTTGGTACAGAGAAAAACAGTGCTATAAACCTCTGGTGTGGTTGGTGCCAAAGTGAATGGTGCCAAAGCAGTTAGTGTTGAGGTGAATGGTACCATAGGGATTAGTGCACAAGTGAGTCGTGTTGAGGTAGAGATTAGTACTATGGACTCAGTATCCAAGCCAGGAGATTTCAATTCCCAAAATGGTGCTGCAAATACAGTACTATGTTCCCACAGTGATACCCAATTTAGGTCATGAAGTCCCCTTAGAGTGGGATTAGTGAGGTGATTTGAACCTGTTCTTGCTGGAGACTTCTGACTGAGATTACTCCCTCTGTTTCCCAAGGAGCAGTACTCCTTTTTCTCTCAGGATCTAACAGTCCTACTGAGTCTGAAGTCGTAGCAGTCTTAGAAGACTGGGCTTGGGAGATAGATGATGATCTGGTGCTCATGGGGGCATTTCTGGAATTAGATGGAGGTGATCCAGGTGGATCTACTTTGCCCAAATTGGAGGCATGCTGCATGGAGCAGTCTAACAGTAATAGTATATGGTACACATCTCTTGCCTTTTGAAAAAAAGACTTACAAACATAACATATATCAGTGATATGATTCTGTAGGAAGGTGCAGTGGCCTTCCTCAGAGCCTGGGCCCGAGGAAGGGCCACAACGCCCAGAACAGACAGTGAAAGGGCCGGCAGACCAGTCTGCCAGGCAACTGGGGAGTCGGACCGAGATAGGTTCCCCCGACCAGCCTATCTGGCAGCAGAGGGGCGGAGCTTCCTCCGGGGCAGGAGGTATAAAAGACAGGCCCCGCAGTTCAGTCAGAATCAGACTGCTGCCAGACGCAGACGTGCCGTCCTGCCGGCTGCTGTGTAGGCCTGACCCCAGCTGGGCTGCTGCCCCGAGTGAGAGCCTCCCAGAGCAGAGGCGACAGGAACAGCCCAAGCGACCAGGCCCTACAGACTGGATTGGGCCTCTGGGCCCCAGAGACTGGCCTGAGCCACCAGGCCCCAAGGACTGGACAGGGCCTCTGGGCCCCAGAGACTGGACTGAGCCCCCCGAGCCTGAGGGCTGGGGGATACCCTCGGAGGCCGGCCCTGGCCTGGAGGAGCTGCCTGATGCTGAAACTCCAGAGCCCTGTGACCTGGAGGAGTTGCCCTCTGCAGAGGAACCCCAGAAACCCTGCGACCTAGATGAGCTGCCCTCCGCCAAGGAGCTCCCCGCCTTGCTGCCTGTGGACAAAGTGGGATTGGTGAGCCTGCTGCAGGACATGTACCCCAGTGACCCCGAGGATCTGGCAGATACAGGTACCTGTGGATATGGGTAGGAAGTGGCCCAGGGACAGCCATAACCAGTGACTGAGGCAGCGGCAAGCCCCATCGGCGTGTTGCTGAGGGAGCCCCGCCGACTCAGTGGCAACACCTTTGCCACTGCTAGGGCCCTGCGTCCCCCTCCCCCCTTCCCTAACTATCCCAGGAGAAAGTGAACTACCGACAGCGGGGCGCTAGACTGCCCGCTCGCCCGCCCTGCCCAAGGGCTGGGGCACGACACTGCTGGGCAGTCCGCCCTGCCGGAGGGCCAGGGCTAAGGCTCGTGCGAGACACTAACATTCCGCTTGTTGGGGGACTGACCGGCCGGACCGGATGCGATCTTACAGATCCTCTCCGAGGCAGAAAAGGCATCTAGTGGGGCAATCATTCAGAGAGCCAGTCACAGTACTTAATCCCAGGGATTTAGGATTGGACATGGCTAAACCCTGGCACCAGCAAAAGTCTTTCCATCAACAAAACAAAACAAAACAAAACAAAACACGAACAAAACAAAACAAAACAGAATAGCTCAACTGTGAAAGAATTGCCAGCAGACAAACTACCTTAATGATTAAACCGAAGTAACACTACTAATATATAAATATCTACACTAAAGCTCAGAAAAAGTGTGGTGAGATGCAGACACTAGGGTTCAATCTTGTAGCCACAGGTGGTAAAAAAAGAAGTGAGGGGCAGTTGGACACATCCTCAGACCCAAGTGACATTGCTGACCAAAATTTCCCAGTCTGAAGCACTTGGGGCATATGCATGCAGAGAGTGGAATATATATGGACAATCACTCTAAGAAGAACTGAAAGTTTGAGCAGGAGGGATGGACACAGAAAACACCTTTTCTTTGCAGCATAGTGCCCTGGCAACCCAGGGGATTTTAATACTGATTAGGATAGAATTAATTCCCTCTCTAGTGCTTTACATACACATGCATGCACACCCCTTGATAGAATATTAGGCATCTGGATATCAGGGAAAGCCAAAGGCATCATGGCTTTTGAGGAAGCTATTCTCTTGCAGGAGGGACTGGCTCTCTTCACTGATGTTCCAGGATCCACAGGAGGGACATATGATTTCATGGTCATGCCCTCACACCTTCTCAAAGGCAGCATGGTTTCCACTACAAGGGAGAGAACTGTTCAAGTTCATTTGCAATGTTTTCTAAGCACTTTTTTCTCCTAGTCTTGTTTTCTGCAGGAGGGGACATTTAGCCGTAATTCATTAGTACATACAAGAGAGCTTCTCCCGCTGACATAGCTACCACCTCTTGTGTAGGCAGGAGTTAAACCAATGGGAGAGCTCTCTCCCATCAGCTTTAGAGTGTCTTCACCAGAAGCACTACAGCCTAAGCCCTACCACACTACAATCATGATACCTAATGACACATCATTTCATTTAAAAATGAATAAAAAATAAAAATAAGAAAAATTGTACATCCAGCATAGAATGTTTAACTGATGCTCTAAATACAAATTAACTTGAATGACACTTAAACATATTTAAAGTTAAGCACAAGTGTAAGTGCTTTCCTGAATTGGGGCTAAAGTATTACATGGTTTATAGGGATAATGTTCAGATGTTTGGATAATTGTTCTACAAATGTATTTGTTCATCTGTTCTATTAAATATCCCACGGTTTTACTAGATAAGAATAAGAATACTGCTTTAATTTACATTTGCTTCTTCAACCAAAATGGCAGAGTGCTGTAGCTTTGCTAATATAATTACTGAGCCACAGACAGAAATATGTTGCAATGTACTGAGAACATATTATAGTCTTCATTCTTAGCTTATTATTTCAAAATAAAAAAAGAGTATATCGAACTGTGGCAATTAACTCAAGCTGAGCAGCATGATCTGTTCATGTCATAACTTTACCTCCTTCCTTTACTTAAATGGCAGAAGAGGGAGGAGGGGAAAATTATGAACAGTGGTTTCTGTGGATCCCTGTTTCATTACTCCATTGTCCTCACGCCAGAGTTACTGGGAGATTTTATCATGGAAACTGGTTGCAACATTAACTATGAAGAGGCTACTGCATCTTCTTCATAAAATTAATTTTGTAAAAAATGAGTAATTATTACCAGTATATATATAATTTATAAATCAATTTTCACATGAGAACATGAATATTAATATTTGCATGTATGCATAGTATATGTTTTGAAATGACATTAAGGTATGTGCTACAGTTACAGGGTTAGCTGCATCTCTGATACATCTCTGAGTACACCCCTGACAGGTTTTAATTCTCATGCCTTTACCTTCCTGGGGTGGAAAAGATGGTTACTAACCTTTCGTAACTGTTCTTTGAGATGTGTTGTACATTTGCATTCCACTCTTGGTGTGCGCACACTCCGTGTATAGTTGTTGGAAATTCTTCCTTCAGTAGTACCTGTCAGCATGGCTCATGTGGCCTCTGCTGCCATGGTCCACTGCGTGCCATTTTAAAGAACCCAGCTGTCCCCAAGAGCCCTCAGTTCCTTCTTGCCAGACAACGCCAATGCAGAGGGGTAGGAGGGCAGGTCATGGAATGGACATGTGCAACACATTTCAAAGAACAACAATTATGAAAGTTTAGTAACCCTTTTTTCTTCTTCTTCGAGTAACTGCATATATGCATTCCACTCTTGGTGACTCACAAGTTATAACACAGAAGGAGGGATCAGAGTTCATGTACACACAGACTGGAGTACAACTCATCCAAATTTAGCATCATCTCCGAGTACTGAGTACTGTAGAACCTCAGAGTTATGAACACCTCAGGAATGGAGGTTGTTCGTAACTCTGAACAAAACATGATTGCTCCTTCAAATGTTTACAACTGACATTGACTTAATATCACTTTGAAACTTTACTATGCAGAAGAAAAATGCTGCTATTAAGCATCTTAAATGAAACAAGCACAGAAACCGTTTCCTTACCTTGTCAAATTTTTTTTAAAACTTTTCCTTTATTTTTTTTTAGTAGTTTACATTTAACACTGAATTGTACATTATTTGTTTTGGTTTTTTTGTCTCTGCTGCCTGATTGCATACCTCCAGTTCCAAATGAGGGGTGTGGTTGACTGGTCAGTACGTAACTCTGGTGTTCATAAATCTGAGGTTCTACTATAATGGCACAATGGGATGCAAAGGTTTGAACTAAAGACCAGGATGCTGCTCTACAAATGTCCTGGATAGGAAACTTGCACAAGGAATGCCATTGAGGTTGCTTGCAATCTTATGGAATGTGCCATCAGTTCATCCACCAGGGAAATGCGAAATTGGAGCTGCCACTGACAGAGCCAATACAGTGGAGAACCAGTGCTGTCTAGGTCATGCTAGGACTATTAATATAACTCAGGCCTCATCCAGCTTGATCTTTAGTAGCACTCTGTGTAGGAGTGGGATTGGAGGGAAAGTGTAGTAGAGCTTGTTTATCCAGGGTAGCAGGAAAGCAACTGTGATGGAACCAGAAGTGTGGCCTTGTTCAGAGCAAAACGGCTGGCATTTCCTGTTGGCCTTGCTTGCAGATAGGTGTATCTGGGGAGTCCCCCACTGCTCAGAAAAGCATCTGGCTATATTCAGGCGGAGAGACCACTTGTGATGACTCGTAAATTATCAGTTTAGGTGGTCCACCGGCTTGTTCTGCACCCCAGAAGGTAAGAGGCTTTAAGATTTGCATTGCCAGTTCAATCAAAGTTCCATGATGAATTGCTACCTGACAAAGCAACAGTGAGCTCCCCACTACCTGTTGAGGTAAAACATTGCTGCATTGTCATCTGTGAGAACAAATAGGCTTTTTCCCTTGACATGCAGTAGGAAGGCCTAACAGGCAAGGCAGACAGACCTTAGCTCTCTGTCACTGATAGGAAAGAAAAAAGATCCCTTGAGAACCACAAGCCACGAGTTCATAGGGGGCCCACATGAGCTCCCCAACACAGGGCAGATGCATCCATCACCAGTGTCAGTGAATGCCAAGGACAGATAAAGGGAATGCCCACAAAAACAGTGAGTGGGTCTGACCACCAATCTAGCAAAGTCAGTTCCTGTGAAGGCACAATGAGCACAGTATTCAGATGGTGGCAATTTGGTGAAAAAACGGAGGCCAGCCAACTTTGAAGAATCCTGAGGTGCAGCCTGGCATGTTGACAACATATGTGCACGAAGTATCATACAGTTCTGAGCTGTTGTGATGGGGTGAACCTTAATATCTGTGACAAGAGATCAAATTGTTTGGAATCCTGTGTCCAGAAGGGACGCTCTGGCCTGAGTAGAGTCCAGCACTGTTCCTATAAGCTTTAATCTCTGCGTTGGACAAAGGGTAGATCTATCTAAGTAGATCAGCTAGAGCTTTGAAGGTGAGTTGAACACTGGAGAGAAACTGAGCCCTGGACATGCCCTTGACTAGTCAGTCATCCAGATAAGGGTATATCTATACTGTTATTCTGTGTACACCACTACCACAAACATAGAACCCTACCCGCTGTGACACTGTGGAACCTTGTCTATGGCTCCTACATGAAGGAGAGACTGAACCCCCTGGAATAGGAGCTCCTCATGAGAGTGGTCCTGAACAGGGACTGGGGGACAGAGGGAGAAATAAATTGGAGAATATATTCACTTTCACAGTGCTTAATACCCAGTGGGAAAGGCAATTTACAAACCTGGGGAAAATGGAATCTGGCATCATGGAAAATGGCATGGCATCCTCAAGCATTCCATCAGAATGCTTATTTAGTATCCCCAGGTGTCTAGATGGAGCAGCCTTTGATGCAGAGGCAGAAGGAAGAGGTCTACATTTATAACTCCTACGCCTCTTTCTCTGCAGGTTCTGCTGAGGAGCAGGGGCAGAGTAACAGTAGTCTGCTGAGGGTGGAAGTGCTTTCTGGACAGGACTGGAATGCACAACCCCAAATATTTCAGAGTTGCTCTAGAGTCCTTCAAGCTGTGGAGCTTAGTCAGTTTGCTCTCAAAACAGCAAAGACCCTTCAAGAGGCAGGTCCTGTAAAGTTCATTGGCCCTCTTGTGGAAGCCCTGAATATTGCAGCCAAACACTGCGGAAGACTGGTGACCGAGGAGGCATCCCTCGGAACCAAGTAATGGAAAAAAAACCCACACAACTTGGGACCAGAAAAGAAAACGTACACTATCTACAACTAATTTACAATGCACACACCAAGAGCATTTGCTTAGGCAACCCAAGCAATTCCAACAACCATCATGGGCAGCAAGAAGGAACAGAGAGCTTGGTGGCTGCTAAGCTCTCTATGCTAGCACGTGGTGGTGCATGGCAGCAGAGGGAACTCAAGCCACTCCAAAAGGTACCACTGAGGGAAACATTTCTGATAACTGTACACAGAGTGCGCACACACCAAAAGTGGAATGTACATGTGCAATCATTCAAAGAAGAATTATGCAATTATGCAATTTCCCCTCTTAGAGCAGGGCCTGGGCTACAGTACGCTGTCTATCAACCGCGCTTACTCAGCAGTTCCAGCTGGATTTGGAACCTATAGGTCTTCCTTTTAAGAGCAAGTAACCAGTGGGTTAGTGACCTAAAACTGTCTTCTTAAAACTAAACATATTGCTTATTTATTCACAGGGACAAAGCATTGCAAAAGAGAAAAGAGTTTTAAAACAAGAGGTATACATACATGTGTATCTTACCCAAAGCCCTACCCTCCTGGTGTCTGAGTCTGTTGGTTCCGCTCAACTCTGTCTTTAAATAAACTTTGTTACCAGTTTCCCTGGCTTGGACTTGCTGTGAAAACTAGTGTGGAGAACTCCACAAGAGATTGAGCCAGGTAGCAAAGTGAATGGCACTTGCATTGTCCCTCAGGTGTTCTGCTTCCTGGTTGCATTTCTTGATACTCCTGCTATTGAATTAACTCTCTCTCTGTCTCTCTCATTTATTTATATATATAAAAATACACTAAACATCAAAATTACCCAGTTAACATACAGTATTTATAAATTATTACAGGCACCTTCAATTCCATCAAATATTTCCTGTTCATATCAAAATGGATGGGTATGCTTCTAGGCATAAATGGGAAGTTTTTATGTGCCCTTGCATGTCAGCATTACCCCAGAATTTCTGATTCTGCAGCTGGAACTTGAACTGGCCACTTCCTCCTTCCTTTCACCTACAAGAGATTGAAGTCGGCATTGATCACTTATGCCTTAATGCCTAACTACCGAGGCTATATGACGGGTTCTCTCCCCCTTCAGTCAGGATAGGTTTAATCCCCTGTAAAGCTGGTCTTAACCAAGCAGTAATTCCTAACCACATTCCTCAGCTTTGGCATGCCTCAAGGTCCTATCTCCATCCCTGGGCTACGTGGATATGAGGAACCATCTTCTGTCTTGAAGATAACCCTTTGCTCTTTCTCCAGACAACTGTTCTCTCTCTCTTTTTAAAAGCAGGGGGGAGGGGCGGGAAGACCCATGCCCCAACCCTCAAGTGCCTTCATTTGCATCTTCACAAATGACCTTTTGTTGTGACAAGCAATCAGCACTTGATCTTCTGACTCCAACTTAGCCTTCTCGGGCAGCAGAACAGAAGTCTGATTCAATTATGTAACATCATTTACCAACAAAATATCAAAAGGAATATACTCAGCATCAGCCTCCCTGAGTCCTCCTTGGTCTTTACAGAGATTTGGGCTAGAGGCAGGCAACAAGATACAGTATTCATACATTATTACAGGAAGCTCCATATCCATCCCAGTATGCTTCCACTACTTTATTTTACTTACACATAATTAAGCCATATTTGCGATATAAATATATCTTATATACAAAAGCTATGTTAAAAGAACATTAAAAGTTGCAAAATCAAGTATTCAAAAATTAGGAAATGACAGAATTAAGGTTGCCTGTGCAACCTTAAAGTGGCCACCTTGTGAATATGCCCTATCCCTCCAACCTGTCTCTGTTCCAGTCCTGTCTCTTCCCAACTTCTGGCTCCTCATCCTAGTCCCATTTTTCTCATCTACCCAGTCCCAGTCGCTTTACCCAGCAAGTCCTATTCTCACCCCTCTGGATAACCCAACTTCCCAATCCCCATCACTAAGTGCCAGTCTCTTTGCTCTGTCATTCCCAATTTCCCCCTCCTCCCAGTTTTTTGTCTCCAGTCTACTTGCCCAGCCAGTCCCAATTCCTCTCCCCCTCCCCCAGTTCCTCATGTAATTAATCTCTCATCCCCACCCTGACCACTAGTGACCATTCACCTCACCCACATTCCCCTTCCCCACTGGCTTTCTGTCCCAATCTTCCTCCTTGGACTCCTTCCCCAATCTAAGTGTATGTCTACACTGCAGTTGGAGGTATGATTGCAGTTTGTGTATGCATACCTGTGCTAGTTTTAAATCTACTAGCTAGCATGGCTAAAGATAGCAGTGGAGATGCACTAAGAACATAGCATTTTGGGCATGCATCTACAACCCATTCTGAAGCCTGCACCAATGAGCCTTCACTGCTATTTTTAGCCACAGTAGCTAGATTAGAGCTAGCATGGGTATGATCACATGTTTAATTGCAGTGTAGACATACCCTCAGTATCTCATGCCCCAGCTGCTTGTCCTGTCTCTTTGCCTAGCCAGTCCCTGTCCCAACACTCTGGCTCATCAGGTCTGTCTTCTTCTTCCTACCCTACTGATTCTCAGCCCCAGTCTGATTGCCCAGCTAGTTCCAGTTTCCCTCCCAGCTCCCCATCTACGCCCCATCTCCCAATCCCATACAACTTGTCCAGACAATCCTATTCTCCACCCCAGCTCCAGTTTCCCTCCTTCACACCAACTCCAAGTCATAGGTTCCATCTCCAGACTCCTTGTCCCAAGCTACTCTCCCTGCCCCATATCCCACAGATCTGGCTCTTCTCCACTCTGCATTCAACTCAGGCAGCTCCTTCTTCCACACTGCCTGGATCCAGCCATGTGGGCACTGAGTATAGAGAAGGGACAGGCTCTCTGTTCAGATCCTCAGATCCAGCATAGCCTGCAACAGCCCAGAGCTGGACATGCAGGGAAAAATTCTGCTCAGTTTGAGGCTGGAGCATACCCAGTGCAGGCAGAATCTTTGGGGAATTTAGCTGTTAGCATTTAAGAAGTCTTTACTAAGCATGTAGAAACTGATTTTTTTTAAACAAGATATTTAAATTGGCCAAATTTAGGCAGATTTTCACAAGGATGGCAAACTGCACATTCCTGATACAAAGGCCACCCACTGCCATGTTTCAGGTCCCTGCTCCAAAGAATGTCACTAAAGCTTCTCAAAGAAAAGGTTGTCAGAATGTTTTAACATGGGCAAAACAATGTATTTTTCCTGGCTTCATTACTGGAAATAGCTGACCGCTTCTGGCTGAAATTTTCCCAAAAACTTCAGACTTGGGCAGACACCCAGCATGGAAAATTTCATCCCAAATGGTTAGTTTGGCAAAGTCAGCAGCAACTGAAAACAGGGTCTTTATAATGGAAAGTATCAGGTAGCCTTAATAATAGGTGGTGCTCCCAGCCCTGAATACTATGTCATGTTGTCCACTGTTGTGTGACCTTAAGCACAGCCCTAAGCAATGGATAGTACATAAGCTACACCCAATGAGGAGTAGCCCCACATGTTAATGTGACTGAGAGACACACGTTTCCAAGTCACAATTCCTCCCTTGCTTCCATCTTGCTTTGGGAAGGAATTTAGTGTTGGCCCATACCAACAGTAAATTACTACCTGAACCAACAGCTATTCCTTCCCCTTTCCTCTCGCCCTCACATGTGCTGATTCAGCTACCCTGGTCAGAGAGTTGGGAAGAGGGGCACCAATGTAGATTATACAACTATTCCTTGTAAGTAGCCCTATTTACTCCTATGCTCCCGGATCCAATATCCAGGTAGCACACAAGTGTAGGGGTGAGGAGTACTAACTCCCTTACACAGGCACAGAGTCCAAAACACAATCTAGCTCACAATGAAAATCATCTCATAACAGGCAAGAAGATTGATTGTTAACATATACATACATAAATGTAATATAATAAATTTAGTTTATATATACATTTATATTTGGTGCATTGAAATGTTACTTATCCCCCATTATGCAAGAAGGTTCCTGACTGATCACTTGGCCACTTGACTACATATGATACTACACTGCAATATATGTGCGCAATACAGAAAGCAAAGTGATTGCAAAATTATTTATGTGCATAATTTGACAAATTAGCCAGCGATGCCAAGCAGGATATGGAAGTGGATAAATAATTACTTGGGAAAATAGAACACTAAAAATAAGTGACAGTGATGTTATTGAGAAAAGTAGAGCAGAGGTTTAATTGAGATCCTAAGGTCACTACTTCCAATATTGGTTTTTTTAACCTACAGGAATGACCTAGATATAGAAATCAATTAGTCATATTTACTGGTAATTTAAAATGTAAACCAATGAACATTGACAAGGCAGCAATTACATTTAAAAGAATTTTAATAATAATCTCTTAACCCTCAGAACTATCATTCATCTGTAAAGTACAGCCTATAGGTAAAAGTCAAAAATACTTGGAAATAAGTAAAAAGCATTCAGTATATTTTGTCTATACTGTTTCTTCCTGTGTAAAATTTGGACAGCTTCTTTACTATAAATATGTAATAAAGAAGCAAGTACATTTAGTAAAATTATGGAGGCACTGACAGTAGTTCCATAATTAGAGCTGTGTTAGGCTTTGCAGGATCGCAAAAGCTCTCGGGGAGGGGAGGGGGGGGGGTAATTGTGGTTCTTCAAGAAGTGTTCCTATGGCTGCCCCACTTCAGGTGTGCATGCTCCTCATGAGCCTTTCATCTGAGATTTTAGATAGTAATACCCATTCATCCTGCACATGAACCCTAACCAGCCCCGTGCTCATACCGTGGCTATATAGAGCTGCTTGGACGAACTGCTGTCCATTCCTTCTCTATCACAAAGCTCCATTGTAGAGAACTCAGAAGGAGGGCAGGTAGTGGAGCACCTATACGGATACACATCTCAAAGAACCACAGTTACTGCACAGGATGAGTAATCCCTTCCTCTTCTTCAAGTAGTGATCCCATAGGTACTCCACTTCAGATGACTACCTAACAGTACCTTGTAAGGAGGGTGGGCAGGCGGACAGACTTCAGAGTCAAGTGCAAAATAGAAGATAGCACATTAGAGCCAAATATAGCAGCGGAAGCTTAGTTATGGGTTACTAAGTAACATTCACATAGGTTTGTATGGAGGTTCAAGTTGCAGCTCTACATATTTCAGCAATGGGACATTCTTAAGAAAGGTTACTGAAATAGAAAGAGATCTTACTGAATGGGTTCATGCTCTCAAAGGACGTTGGAGACTATGAGACTGATAACAGGTAATTGCAGCCAGATATCAATCAAGAGAGTCTTTGTTTGGCAACTGAAGATCCCTTAGATTTGTCTGCAGTAGACACAAGCAATCTGGGAGATTTTCTAAATGGCTCAGTCCTGTCCATATAAAAGAAGAAAGCCCTTCTGACATCAAGTGCATGCAATACCGCATCTGCCAGATTAATAGTCTGTTTAATGCAGAAATCAGAGGACACCTTTGGTTAGAATTTATAAGATGTGACTTTTTCCTTGAAAAACATTGTGAAAGGGGGATATGCCATCAGAATCTCATCTCCCCAACTCTTCAAGCATAAGTACTGGCTACTGTAAGGCTGTTTTTATCTAGAGGTCAAGGAAAGAGCAGATCACCATAGGTTCAAACGGGGTGGGGGATCTCGTAAGACATCTAAGCATCAAGTTGAAGTCCCAAATCAGGGTAGGACATTTGACTTGTGGAAAAAGATTTCCCAATCCTTGAGAAACCTCATTGTCACTGGATGAGTGAATACCAAAAAATCATCTACCGGGGAGTGGAAGGCCATAATGACTGCCAAATGTACTCTAACACAGCGGTTCTCAACCTTTTTTTCCCGAATACCACTCGGGTCAGGTACAGTCAGATCAAGTACCACTTGACCTGACTGTACCTTACCCAACTAACACTTGGGAAAAAAAGCGGGGGGGACTTTCGGCGGCGGCGGGGTTACATGGGGGGAACAATGCCCTCCACCGAAACCCTGTCGCCGTTTGCCCCTTTTTGGCGGCAGCGTTTCGTGCGAGTGGGTGGGACTTTCGGCGGCGGCAGGCAGCGCGGTACGGCTCGCGTACCACCCAGCCTTCTTCCGCGTACCACCAGTTGAGAACCGCTGCTCTAACAGAACTCAGAGACAACCCGGATTTTTTCAATTGCAGGATGTAGTTTAGCATATTTGACACTGAAGAGGACGCAAGCAGAATGTGTCTAAAGTTACACTAGTGGCTGAGTCACATCCACCTTTGCAGCCAAGTATTACAAGTAGACTGCTTCCTGCTAGGTAACAGTACTCTTTTTAACTCCTCAGAACAGGTTGTTTGCAACCCCACAAACAATCAACCAGCCATGAGTTGAGGGGAAGAACTCAGACGTTGAGATGAAGAATTTAACCAGAGAGAAAAGATGAGGGAAGGTGTGGAGAGTGATCAGTTGACAAACAGCCAAATGGATGAGATAAGGAAACCATGTCTATCTTGGCTACGTTGGGACAACCAGAATAACCCTGGCCTTGTCTTTCCTTATCTTGATAAGTACCTTCAATATTAGAAGAGTTGGAGGAAATGTATACAGCAAACCTGACGTCCAACAAAGGAGAAAGGCATCTCCCAAGGACTGGCAGCCCAATCTGCCTCTTAAGCAAAACTGGGAGCATTTCTTATTTCTGGACATGGTGAACAAGTCTCTCTGCAGGATGCCCAATCATTGAAATATGTTGTGGAGCACAATGGGATCTATTTCCCATTTGTGGTCCTGAGAGAAATGTTTAAAGGGAATCTGCAGTAATGATTTGACAGCCTAGAAGGTAAGCTGCTGCAACATTGATATGATTTTGTATGCACCAACTCCAGCATCTTACTGCTTCAGCAAAGCGAGAGGGTGACCTCACTCCCCCTTCACAGTTGATATAAAACATGCATGACATGTTGCCTGTCACAATCTTCACATATTTGCCGCTGATCAATGGCAAAAAATGGAAACAGGCATTTCTGACTGCCCTGAGTTCCAGCAAGCTGATATGTAGAGTAGTCTCAAAAAATGACCACCTGCCTTGAGCTGTGTGAGTGTCCAGGTGTGATCCCTATCCTAACAGGGATGCATCTGCTATTGTTACTGCCATTGGAATTGGTTAAGCAAAAGGGACTCCTGCACAGATGCTCTAAGGGTTTTTCCACCAGTCAAGGGATTTCTTCATGAATGTGGGCATCAAGAGTAATTTGTTCAAGCTGTGTTTGCTCAGCAAATAAACAATTCTGAGCCACCCCTGAAGGCAGTGCATCCACAAGCTTCCATGGCTTATCACAAAAGTACCAGATGCCATATGCCACTGTTGCTGGAGACAGTTTTTGGCTGGTGTCTGGAGGTTGATGTGGACTCTAGTAACCATATTTGACAGTGCTGCAACCTGTGTTGGGCGGTAGGCTTTGGTTGCTACCACATCGAAGTAAACAAGGACTTTTCAGTGTTTAATTGCAGATCCAATCTGAGAAGTAGATTTATAGCCTTCTGAGTGGCCATGAAGGCCTTGCTGTAGGAGTGTCCTTCAGCAGCCACTTGTCGAGGTATGGAAACATCAGGATTCCTCCTCTGCAAAGGTAAGCCATTACCACTGATAGAACCTTTGAAAAACACTCTGGGAGCAGAGGGGAAACCGTATGGAAGCACTCTGTGTTGCAAGTTGTTTCGACCTAGAATGAAACATAGAAATCTTCTCTGGGAAGACTGAATTGCTATATTAAAATATACATCTTGTAGACTGAGAGCTGAGAACCAACCCTCTTGGTCCAATGATGGTATCATTGCTACAAGTGTTACCATTTTGAACTTTTGTATCTTCACAAAGCTGTTGAGTAGCCTTAGAACTAGAATGGGTCTCCACGTGTTGTTCTTTTTTAAAATCAAGAAGTACTTGAAATAAAACCCTTTCCTTTGTGTTGCACAGCTACTGGTTCTACAGCACCCAAGTGCAGGAGAAGAGTCTATTTTCTGCTTCAGAGGTAGCTTGAGAGAGGGGTCCTTGAGGAAGGACGGGGAAGAGGGATTGGATGGCGAGAGGGAAGTAAAGTAGATGGAGTACCCTGCTGATATGATCTCCAAAGCTCACTTGTCCATAATGATAAGTTCCTAAGCCCACCAGAAGTGATAAAGGTGGTCACCAAAGCAAGGAAGGCACATGAATCACTGCTGCTGATATGAAGGGGAATGTTAACTCAGAACCCCGACCAATCCCCCATCAAAATTGGTGTTTAGAAGATTAAGGTTGCGAGGTCGCTGCTTGTGTTGAAGGTCTTTTCCTGGAACCTCTGTCTCTTATGCTGGGATTCATACAGTCTTCAGGAACCAGGGAATTGAGCAGAATGAGATCTCAATGCTGTCTTAGGATTTACTAAATTTCCTCATATGTAGATGTGTAAATTCCCAGAGAATGGAAAGTGGCCCTGGAATTCTTTAATGTATACAGAGATTTGTCAATGTTCTCCACAAACAATTTCAAGCCACTGAAGAATAGGTCCTTGATTGCATTTTGAAATCCTGAGAGCTGAAGTCAAGAGGCCCTCTCATGACCACCGCCATAGAAACAGAATGAGTGGCTGTGTCCGCAGCATCCAGAGATGCCTGCACAGATGTTCTGGCAAGAAGCTGACCCTCTGTAATGATTGCCTGGAATTGTTCCCTCTGCTATGGCAGAAGATACTCAATAAATGAATTAAAGTTCAAGTAGTTGGTGTGATTATATTTCACCATCAACACCTAATAGTTGCTGATTCTAAACTGCGGAGTAGCTGACAAATATGATTTACAGACAAATCAGGGCGCTTCTGATCTTTGTTGTACAGCACTGACTTAGCATCCATGTTGCATTCCATGTTCGTTGACCACCTCAACAACTAGTGAATTGGAAGAGAGATGAGAAAATAAAAATTCTGAATCCTTAGATGATACAAAATTTTGTATCTGCCCTCTTACAAGTGGGTGGTATAGTTGCTGCGGTATGCTAGATTATTTTTGTGGGATAAAACAGAGCCTGATTAATAGGTAACACAATCCAGGCAAATGATACATTGTTTTAACATTTTGCATACATTGCAGTAAGTTGTGACTCCTTAACCTCCTCAAATGGAATCTGTAAAAAGTCGATTATCATTTTAATGAGGTCCTGGAGCTGCTTGAAGTCATCAGCCAGGGATGGTGGGGAAGCTATGACGGTTTCACCTGGGGATGAAGAAGAGATGTTGGTTTGGGGGATAGAGGGGTGACCTCTCTTGTCCACTCTCACCTTCTGCTCCTCAAAGGTCTTTTCCTGTGGATCGAGCCTTCTAGAGAGAGAGGAGAATGGGGAATGTCTACCCTTATTGTGGTGACAAGTGGTACTAGAGGTCATATAAAACTGTTGATAAGCCATCCATGCATCCCAATGTGGCCAAGGAAGGGGCCCATCTGGTATAGGTATGAGGACCCAAGGATGTTCATACCTCCGAGATGGAGCCTGAAGGTGCCTCTCATGAGCACATCCTGCCTCCCTCAAAGTCTCTGAGAAAACACTCCTTTGATAATGAGAGCCCTGAACTGAAATTTGAGAGACAGATGAGAAGTCCTCATGCTCTTCCTCCTCAACATCACTTTGTAGAAGTGGTGCACCAGAAGAAGAAGGTGGTGACTCTGTCAGTACTGGGTGAATGTCCAGAGACCTAGAGAAACAGGAACAGAAAACAGACCAGTACAGAACAAAGGGGAGTCAGGCATCTCAGATACTGCAAGGTCCTGAGAAAGTCTAAATTCCTGCAGTACCAACATATTTCTCAGTACCAAGGTGGCAGCCTGGGCAAAGGTGATTATGGTAGTGGAAACAGATGGTACCATAGTCCTTACACGCTCTGAGGAGTGTCTGCTAACTGCTAGTCTGCTCTTCTGCAGCTGAGTGAGAAGAGGTAGTAGTCTTATCCTTGCCACCTCGATCCTGTGATGGCACCAAAAGATTGTCTGGAGCTGAAACCCTTAAAGTCCTCGGATTTGCTGGTGCTCATGGTACCTGAGGAACCTGCAGCCTTGTGGGTATGGAGTTTGAGACTGATGGATGCCAAAGTGGTTGCCTGAATTGGCAAGCATGGTTTCTTTGAGGTACATTACCTACCTGTTTTCTGGAGTCTTTTTGAGAGGAATTTTGAGTCTTCTTCTTAGATGCTTTAGGGGAGTGTGGTGTCTAAGTGGTTAAGGCAAGCTAATTGCTCGGAGACTGTTGTATGGGGGATCCCCTGGAGTGGATTAAGAAAACAGATGGAGGGAGCTCTCCATCATGAGGATACTTGATTTAATCTCACGGTTCTTTCTGGCTCTTGATTTTAAAGCCAGGCAAAAGTTACACTTTTGGGGATATGTGAATGGCCAATGCCAAGGACACATCAGAAGTGCCTGTCACTCACTGGGATAGCCTTCCGGCACAAAAGGCAACACTTAAACCAAAAGAACTAGGCATACCTTCTCAGCAATCTAAAGTGCCCCAGAGGGTAGAAACAAAAATAAAGGACAACAGTTCTTACAGCAATTTTTAAAAAAAATTTCTACTACTACTACTACTAAATGCCAGTACTAAAAACTAACTACTAAGTAAAACTGAAAGATTGCAGTTGAGGTAAGCTCAACTCTGACACTGTTGAGGCTCTGTCTGAGGCCGAGGAGGTTAAGATAGAACTGAAAGTGGTTAGTCTGCACAGCTCTATATATAGCCACAGAGCTGGATAGGGCGCATGTGTGGGTTAAACAGGCTCTGCTATCAAAAATCTCCAATCAAAGGAGCATGAGGTGCTTGCGCACCTGAAGTGGAGTACCCATAGGGACACTGCTCAAAGATGAGCACTAGGTTACCTTTTTTGGGGGGGGGAGGAGTAGAAATTATTCTGAGTGGGAAGGCATCTGTTAATTTTTTTAAAGTATATTTTGGTGACTGGCAAATGTTCATGGTAAAAGAAATAAATCTTCAAAAATAACACTTTTCAGAGATTTTGTCTGGTGTGCTTCACTGAATTTTCTACTCTATTTGCACAAAATTAATCACACCTACCAACCTCAATATTTACAGACATCAACATCAACCTTCTTTAAACTACAAACCCTTTTCCCCCTGGCTGAAATCTTTTTAGCCCTTCTCTTCAAAATTCATCTACTTAACTGAAAAGATAAACACTAAAACAAAGATATTGCCAATCTGCAGCAGCGTCAACATACAATTTCTCCATCTAGAAAGTGCATGGCCAGTGGAGCTGTAAAGGGCTGGGGAGGTGAAATAATAGGGGAAAACACCACATCATACATTTCACCAGTGGATAGATGTCTGAAGTTGGAATTAATGTTTTGAAGTATAGTGTGATCATGAGGAATGTAATGTATGTATTGTGTTACTGTACATGTTGGAGATTAAAAAAAAACAAACAAACAAACAAAAAACACAGACCTGGCTGTGTGAGCAGACACTATTAGAGAAGGGGAGCAAAGAGGAATAAAATCTGCAGACTTACCAAGAGAAAGAATAAAGGGAAAAAACTGAAAGGAAATATAATTGATGAAAAGCAAATTGATCAAAAAGTTTTATTAGATGAAAACAGATCCTGAAAACCGTAAATGAGATGCCCCTCATAGAGGACCTAAAATAAATGAACAGAAAGAATGACTGTTTGACCATCTATTGAAAGAACACAGGTCAAAGGCACCTAATAGGACAAATGAGGGACACCAGGTAAAGAAACCCTGCTTATGGATAAACTCGGTGCAAAGAGGTGCAGCCACACGAATGTTGAACCTGAGGAGCACTTCAAACTGAAGAGAAACAGAGGATCAGACAGCAAGAGCAGAACTGGACTTACAGCCACGGAGACAAAAAGTTGATTCTTCTCTGAAGTGACACAGTGTATTGTTGATTAATTTCTTTTGTTCTCATTAATAACAATGTATTTGGTATTAACTGCACAGAATAAGGAAGCTCTGCACAAACTCGCAACAGTTAATGTGATTGTAATCTATATCTTATTAATATAAGCAGCAAGTACTTGGTAATGTTCTATATTAATTAATCTCCTGGTATAACTTTTGGGTTTTCACTTAATAAAGTTCTAAAAATTTAAAATTATTCTTTTTGTTTTGATTTGCTTCTGCCTCCTCACAGATAGCTTAGCCTAGAAGCCTAGCTGGGTCACTGCAGTCACAGAGCAGGAGTACAGTGGGAACCAGGAGCAAAGGCAGGGGTGAGGCAGAAGCCAGGAGCAGAGCAGAAATCAGGAACAGGGTTGGTTGCAGGAGGCAGGCACCAGCAGGGCCCAATCCAACACCAACAGAGAGTCACCTAGCTGCTCAGACAACTTCCTGTGCCTCCTTCTGGCTTAAATATCATGGTTGGACCAACTGGAGAAGCTGGGCGATCCTCCAATCAGTGATCCTGTGGGTGGTGCCTTGGCTGAGGCTGTGGTCCTAGTAGCTCCTTGGCCCACCAGGTTTCAGCAGATATTGAGTGGAGGCTAGGATGCAATTGCTGTAGAGGAACTCATAGGCCTGGGTTTGAGACCCAAGATATCCCACTCTTATTTTAGAAAATTGAATAGCATTATTAGAGCCTTCCTGTAGGGCCCTGGTTAACTCCCATGGCTATCATTTTAAACTCCTATAGAGAAGGAGGAGTTTGGGTTCCCAATGTACAAAATTACTATTCAGCTTTTATGATGTCACAGATGTCAAACTGGTTCAACCATGCGAATACCCTTATGTCCACCCTTATGTGGGTGGAAAATGAACATCCATTAATACATCTATTCCCTCTGCTGTTCTCCTCGGTTTCTCGTTTGTTCAATGGAGAAAAATAAAGTGCCCACAATGACAGCTGCGTGAAGGGTCAGGACTATCCCAGCTATGAGGTACCAATTTAATCTTCACAGTCATGCAAAAGCACCCATTTGGGGCAACCCAGGACTTGCAAATTGGGACAAACCTATAAATTGGAAGAACTGGCCGAGTATGGGCATCATGTTGATTTCCGAGATAGTCAGTGATGAGGCCTTTGCCCCTTTTCTAATGCTAAAACAATGTTATGACCTGCCTTCCTCAGTGGACTTACTGTACTTACAACTAAGACAGTTGATAACTGATCAGTTTTGTCCAGATGCCCTATGTCTGCTAGAGGCCCCAGAACTACTGGGATCTTTAGAAAGGCTTTATAAATTCCCCAAACCCATGTCCACTATGTATATTTTGTTAATAAAGAGAAACTCCATGAATTTGGAGTTCTTTGTGAAATCATCAGAGGGGGCTTTATCCCAGCCCTTAGAAGAATCCCAGTGCCATAGCATATTAGATAAGTTTAGAAATGTCTGTGTGGATCTCAGTATATTCTTGTTATAACAAAAGATTTTATTCAAAATGTATTGGATGCTACTGAGGTTGTACAAAATAAAGGCCTTATCCTCTGATGTTTGTTGGCACTTGAAGAAAGAAAAAGGAATCCTGACACATATCCTATGGGACTGTCCAACAGCCAGGCAGGTGTGGAAGGAAATGGACACAAGAGTTAAAATAGTGCTCAGCTTCAGCAGCCAAACCTCAGCCAAAAATTATACCCTAGGATTTACCTGCTAAACTGGGTTTAGCTCCACCACAAAGACTTTGGAGTTTGAGGGCTGCAATGATCACCAAGCACATTATTCTACAAAAATGGAAGAATAGGTTTATGCCCAGAATAAAGCAGTGGTATTCGTAACTGTCTCAGTTAGCAGCCAAAGAAAGAATAGCCTATCACACAGAGAGCAATCATATGAATTCAAAGAAAATTGGACCCCATTTCTAGATAGATGTGGATAAAAAAAAAGTTAAGATGGCTTAAAGAATTCCAGACCTTCCCTCTTCCCACTGCTTCCTCTTCCTCTCCCTCTCTTCTCTCCCTATTCATGTATGTCTTCTCTTAGGCCTGATCTACACTGTCACCGGTGGTTGATGGGAGACATGTATCTCCCATTGACTTACATATGTTGTCGTACCGCAGCATCTCCACTGTGCTGTGTCAACGGGAAATGCCCTCCGATCCATGGAGCCCTACTCCTTTGGGGGGGTGGAGGGTGGATTAACGGCGTCAACCAGAGAGCACTTCTGGGATCGATCCCTGCAGCCCCGGTAGTGTTGACATACTCCTATTTTATTACTGTTACCCCACCATAATACAATATGTCTATATAGTTTCTGGTGCTGCAGCATTGACAAGTTGTAAAATTGCATAATTCTATTGGAGACCATATGAAGTATGCAGTATACAAACGGAGAGTCATTTCCCTTTTTGTTTCTTTAAGAAAAAAATTAATCACACATACCACTCAATCCTTTAATACTCAGTCTTGTAAATAGTTATCTCAAGACATAATTGGTGGGAAAAAATTTGAACTAAACCAAAAAGAACGTTTTTTTAGACTTTTGGCAAATTGAAAAGTTGAAAAAAGGTTTGTTTTGTGTCAAACAAAACATTTCATTTAACCTGAAACGTTTTATTTTGATTTGGAGCATTTTTTACATTTTAATTTTTTCTAAAATAAAATGTAAACAAAAAGCCATATGGAATAAAAAACAAACATTTCATTTAAAAATTGTTGAAATAAAAAAAGTTAGATTTTTTAAATGTTTTTGTTGCATTACATTGTGGCAAAATCGACGCAAATTTACAAAACGTTTTGGTGTCGCCAAATCTGCATTTTTCACCAAAAAAAGTTTTGGTTGAAAAATTTTGCCCAGCACTACTTACTATTGTGAGAAGTCCTAGTGACAAAGTAATAATACTATTGACTGCAGAAAATGCTACGCTCAGCTACGCAAAGCACAGCATTGGGTCTATATAGATTGTGCACTTTTATATATCAGTTCACTATTTAATTCTTTCATAATTTATTTTAAACGTGTTGTATGTTGTATTCTTATTTCTGAAGTTTCCTGTTTACATTTCTTCATTTTTAAAAGGTTGAAAAAGCTTATCCATTGATTTTGTTTTGAGACATAACATTAGAAGTTTCGTGGTCACAATAATATACTAGTTTTACTTTCATTATAATAAAACAAACCAAAGTGCTTACTGTAGAAGAAAATATCTGACTTATACAACATGAAATGTTTGTCACTAATGATCAATGACTACCATAACCCATTAACCAATATTCTATTATATCCATTTGTACATCATACAAACCACACTGTGAATACAGCTAATATGCCAGTTTTCTATAATCGGAAAAACACAAGCAAACACACTTTCTTACACAGAATTATAGGACTTGTGATTTTCAATAAGAAAGTACCAGTGCACCAGCAGGGCAGAGGGACCAGCTCTAAAAAATAAATTAACTATATAAATATATCCAGTTGAAGTGGTTCTTAAATGGATAATCATTGTACTGAAATAAACTACATTCTGGTAAAATGATGTTGTTACAGAGAAATATGTATCACATTGTAATAAGTGATGCTTATCATTTAAATTCAATCAATTATCTGACAGGCTATTCAATTAAAGTACCAAAAGCAATTATACAAATGTATTTTAACTTTGGCCAACATATTAGTAATTAAATAAAAGTTAATTGTGTTGCGGCCACTATGGCATCACAAAGGTTTGATAAACTGTGTATCTAAACTGTTGTTTATTGCGATAAAAAATTAAAATAAAAAAAAATTAATAGAGTTTAATTGGTATAATTTTGACAGGAATATTACAGTTCCTACTATGGAGAATATCATAGGTTATATAAATAAAGTGGCCTGTAGAGATGTACTGGCAGTATAATTTTCAATGAGTTAACCTTTCTTGCCTTTCATTTAAAGAATTTCCATTAATCTGGGCCTGTTTCTTTTCTTCCAGTAGAACACATTTAATGATTAGTTCAAGTTTTAGGTCAATTGTGTTTCAATTCATTCTGCCTTGCTGTGCTGTGTCTAGTATAATGTACAGCACTGGTAGCAGATTGCGTGCTGCAGACCTTTTATTTGAAAAATGTCAAATGCTTGTGATAATGTACTTTTCACTTGCAACATGCTGAAACTTCACATCAAAAGCCCTCCTACAAACTGCATGAGATATGACTAAAGACTAAAGTTGACTCCTTTCACCCAGATAGACTCAACTAAATCCAGATATCTTGAAAGTACCACTACTGTTACCTAAACTGCTCCATAAGTTTTACATCTACTCTGTGTTGATGACCTCTCTTCAAAAGGTTCACTTTCTTCATTTTATAGACTCATTACCCTGGCATGGTTAATTTCTTCTGCAAGTTAGGGTAGCAACTATGGGTGAGAGCCTGGGAAGAAGTTATGGCTTTTTCCATATAACACACAATAGCATCTCTGTCATTAGCAATTGGATCACATTTTGTAAAAAACCATTCAAAGAAAAAAAAAGAGATAGAACATTTTAAAGGAAACCTGAGTAACTACACCATTGTGCAAAGCAATCCACCCAACAAATGCATAAGTTCTGCACCAATGTTAGTAATATAGGAGAAACAAGCACCCTGCTGACACAATGAAGGCAATACATTCAAAATTCCTCTTTTAATATAATGAATGTCTGTGACTTTAAGCACTGACACATTGTACTTGCTAACGAGAGTGAACATTTTGTGGTTACTATGAAAAATACAGGCATGAGGATGGTGAGGATGGTAATGATGGGGAGGGGGAAGGTTAATATCCCCAGCACCTGCTGGGGATTCATGTCCCTACCTCAGTAAGCTGGATAGTGGAATAGCTCCAGATCCACTGCCCAGGATCCCTCCTTTCCTCCCCGACAGGAGTTTCTCCACGAGAGCCACATTCCCAGTCCGGGCAGCTTCCAGCAGCTCCTGGTCCTTGCCCATGGTCAGTAACCAGACAGTCCCTCCCGCCCCCCCTCACGAAATACTATAGACAGAGCTAAACCCTTCAAAAAAAAGTCCCCTCCCTCGATCAAATAATCTCCTCCTTGCCTAAAAGCCCTGATTCAGATCTGGGCAGAGAGGAGATCCCTGCAGCCCCTACAGAGCAGCAGCAGGAGAATCACCTCCCCCTAGTTTCACTAGCTCATTTCTGGGTGGGGTGTGTAGCAGCAAAGCTGGGAGGGGGACGAGAAGGGAGGAAATGAGGCCAATAAAGGACCTTCCCCCACATCCCCCAAATCCCAGCCTGCAGGGTGGATGAGAGGGGCAGGCTCAGCCCCACAGCCTATTGAGGCGAGGGGGAGCGAGAGATAATGACCAGCAGGGAGGAATGGACCGAGGAGGCGCAGCCCCGACCAGCCCAGGCCCGTTGCTGGGGAGACACAGATCTGGCTCTCTGAGTGGCTAGCTGGGTTTGGTCCCACCCACCTCCCTTCTCCTTCCCCAGGATCCCAGTCCCAGGCTCCCAGCGCCTCGCCTCGCTTTGCTCCTGCAAGCGATGTGCTGGGGATTCTGTCACCTCGACCGGCCCGCCCAGCAGCGGCTCCTCGCGCTTCACTGCGGGGCCGCGCGCGGCGGGACCGTTAACGGCTGCTGAAGACAAGGCGCTGCGCGTGCTGGCGGGGGGCGGGGAGGGGGGTGTCACATATAGCGCAAGGCAATGGGGTCTCGATGGCGCCGCGGGTGATAGGAGCAGGTGTTCTCGATGCAACTGAGCCAGGGGAAGCCGGGTGGTTCTTGCTGTGGCCTCGGAATAGCTGCAGCCGGATCAGCGCTGGATCTTGGGGGAGAGGTGCTGAGGGGTCGTCGGGCCTCACGCTGGGATCCGAGGGCAGCGTGACCCCCCTCTAGTGGTGGGGCGGGGCTGCTTCGTTTATGAGGGGAGGGGAGAGGGAGAAGGACTCAGAATCGCAGATGGGAGCGGTAGGGAACGCGAGGGGTGGGAGGGGAGTGGCGACGTTCAGCTCCCGGCCAGGCACCGACACCTTGGGGAGACCAGGCCAGACAGAGGGGTCGCCTGGATGCAGCCACGAGCTCGTCTGGGGGGACATTATAGCTGGCCACACAGCCGACCCCTGCGGTGGGGGGGAGGTAAAATCCTGGCTCCATTGAAGTCAATGGCAAAATTCCCCCTGACTTCACTGGTGTCAGGCTTTCACTCACTGAGTCAGCAGGAGTCCACTGAGCTTGGAGGGCCATGGCCTCACATTTGTCAAAGGGGTGGGGGGGCGAGTTGCGGGAACCAGGCCCCCTTTAGACTTCATCTTCCCTGGGGCTGGAGGCGCTGGTGGTGTTGGCACAGAGTGTTTTAATGGGAAGGTTCTTCCTTGATGATGATGAAAATTATTCTTCTCCCATCTTGGCAGCTGGAGTAGTTTTCTTCTTCAACTGGAGTGGGTTTTATAAGCTATGTGGAAAATTTGCTCTGTGGCCTGAATCATTAGTTGATCTTTGTCTAATGCACTGTTTATATATGGAAAGTCAATTAATAACCTTTTCACCCAACTGATTTAGTAGATTACCTTTAGTATTTATTTCTGTAGCAACACAGGTGTTACAGGCAAATAATAAGACCAAGCCCCTTAGAAGTCCTGCCTCATCAAAAGCAATAGCAATGCACCCATTAACAGTGGGTGCAGGTTGAGGTCATAAGTTAGATCCTGATCCAGTAACTCACATGAATAAATTTATGCATGCATGTGTTTGCAGGATCAAAGTCTTAATTAATAACAAAAAACATATCATAGTGGGCAAGAAATTAAGAAAGGCTGGAGAAGGCTAGGAATATTTAATATGCTTCTTCAACAGTCTATGTTCAAGTCAAAGGAAATTTACCTGTTGACTTCAAAGGAGTTGGATTAAGTCCTTGGTAGGGAAAACTGCTCTTTTGGGGAGCCATAGTTTTTTCCATATTTAGCAGATCCTATAACAGTTTTGTTTTAGTTGATTACATTATAACTTTTTTAAAAAATGAATTTGTTTATATCTTAACTTTTCTCTAACTGTAAAAATATACCATTTGGAATCACAATCTAGCGATTATGCTGCAAATCTAGCTGTTCACAGCATATTTAAACAAATAAAATCCACTTTCTATCCAGAAAATGAATCTTTCATATTTTAAATTTTTTAGGATGTGATGGTTTCCCCCATAATGGTAGCAGAACACTTAATAGGGCATCTAAATGCGAATTATTAGGTATGGAGACTCTATAGCTCTTGCCTTCTTGACAGAATTATCGTTGTTTGATATAAATATTAATTTTAGGACCTGATTCTGTAAGACTTTACTCATATAAGTATGTGTGTGTTTCCATTAAAGTTTATTTTTGTATAAATAAATACATGAATTAATATTTGCATTTTCAGCCCTTAGTCACAATGGATCTGGGTCACATTTAAACCAGCAATCTAAAGTAGAGATAATAAAATACAGTCCTTATTACCGAACACCTGAGTCATCCAAGTCTATCCCTGAAAGTCATTATAAATGGGGTAACCCCCATATTCCAGCATCTAGATAGTTGCCCATTATATGGCTGGCCAATTGTAGCCTTTAGTTCCATCAGCCAATGGGATTGCATCTATCTGAGCATCTAATGTGGTACATGATGTATATGAAGGTATTGAAAACACTGGCCTTGACTCTGCAATAAACTCCACACCTGCAGACTCTTGCACCTGTGCTGAGCTCTGTTGAAGTCACTGGGGTTCCACACAGGCTCAGAGGTCTGTCTCTGTGGTGCTTGTTGCAGGGCTAAAATCTGCATGTTTGCAGATAATAAGATTGGAAGCAGAGCAAATACTAAAGAGCAACCAGAGTTTAAGAATTTGGATTGGTTAGGTGATTGAACCAGCAGATGGCAAATGACTCAGTGTAAACAAATGTTACATAATTAGTCTGGGGAAAATAAAATCTAAGGATGTGCTAAGTGAAAATGCCATCCAGGAGACAGATTAGGAAACAAATAGAGGAGCAGGGTGGAAATATCATTGGGCCAAATTGTGCACCCATTGACACTGGTAAATTCAGTGTGGTTTCTTGGGTGTAGCTGAGTTCAGAATATACCAAATTGAAGCCATCAGCCCAGTGTCGAGCAGCACTAAAATATCCAGACAGAGTATTAGGTTGTGTTAGCGGATAATAGAAAATAATTATTCTAAAAATTAGAAAGCAAAATTGATAAGGAATTTGGGCCAAACTATGTAATAGAAGGGTTACACATGGATAAGTGCCTGGGGCAGCTGAAGCAGAGAATTCAAGACACAACTTGATCTGTTTCTAGAGATGACATTGATAGTAGAGTGCAGTGAAAAAGCAGAATGATGGGATTAAATTGAACCAAAAAGGGCAGGTATATTGGGCCAAATGGCCTCCCCTCTTCCTAAAAGGTCTTATATTCTTAATTATTTATGGTATAATCACAGCATTGTGAGCAGTGTTGAAAATTACATGCACCACAAATAAGTTAAATAGGGTTAAAATGTAGAAATACAGCTTTGTTATATATGCTAAGTGATGAGGATAATTTGTAAAATAGCCAAAAGATGTTTCAGTACCTTTTATGCTTTTTGAATAACACTGTTCTATACCTGAGCAGAATATTGATTGTGATTTTAATACTTGGGCAGGCATTTTTCACTTACATCCATTTTGGCATCATTCATCCAATTCTAAAATTTCTCTGTAGCAGAAACATAGGTTTTAGTTTCCATTTTCTTTGTATTTGCCAAAAAGCTAAAGACATCAGTTAGCATAACTAGAAACTTCTTAATGTGTTTATCACTTCAAAATATGGGTATGATTGTAACAAGTGTGTTGGTGGCAGTGTAAAAACAGTCAATAAAAGAACTCCCCATCACACAGTTTTCTTATCTCAGCGGGACAGAATATAATTCCTTGACTTCCCCTTCTTTCTTTAATATACCAATTTGAAGGCAGATTAAGTTGGGTTTTCTCTCTCCTTCTCCCCCTTTATTTACAAGTAAAATGATAGATAAACTCAAACATAAACAGTTGCATAGCATACCTAAGCATATCACTACCTAACACTAACGATTCAAAAGCTCTCATCAATTCTCCAACACAAAGACTGTGTAAAAAAAAATGCTAAGAACTCAATCAAGAGTGCTGGTGGCCATTATGAGAGACAGCTACAAATAATGAAACAATATATCAAGTTAATTTTGGTAATAAAAACATTATTTTCCCTTTCCCCAACATTGCATACCCTGAATGAGGTCACGGACAATGGCTGCCCCTGTGCCCAAGGGATTAAAGGGTACTGCTCCCCACATACTCCTAAGGTAGTGCATATCACCCCAAAGACTTTGAGAAGCAGTGTGTCTTTTGGGCTTTACACAACAAACATAACATGAAGGAACTAAACAGGCATAGTGAGGTCCAAATGACCACTATACACAATATGCAAAGCCTAGCTCCATATACACCCTGCTATTCTAGGGGAACACAGAACAGAACACAGAAAGCACCATGAGAGGGGCTGGATTGTCTTCCACAGAGAAAATATGCTTCCAGTTGTTTATAATGTTCTTCTCCCCCAGTTCATAGCACAGGAGGGCTTCTCTGAATCAAACAGACAAAAGAAAGGTCCTCTCCCTCTCTTTCCCTTATGAGAAAGGGGACTTGGTATGAAAACAGAGAAAGGCAAAGATGGGCTGACTATCAAGCAGTCTTTCTGGATTCCATCCTTTGGGCTTAATCTGCCAGTGGATTTATTGTCTTTTAATGGGGGAGACTACTCCAGCCCCTCCTCTTGGGGAGTACTGTGTTGCAGCTGTACTATGTGGCTTCAAGAGCAGTGAGGCCTGCTTCTGTCTCCCTTTCAGCTGGCAAATTTTCCCTTCTTACATTCCCTGCTCCTCTCCCTCTTCTCTCCCCCAGCAGAACAAGCCTTGCAGGTGTGCCTCCTTAGAGCTGAACTGGCCCAGAAGAGCTTGTTCATCTTCTCTCCACTAGAGTGAGGGTGTGTCCCTTCACAATTTGCAATACCATGTGAGGAAAAAGCAATGCAATTTTTCATGGCATAGCCAGAAGTGTTATATAATGGAGCATGGAAATAATTGTTTCTGTTTATACAGCTCTGCTTAGACCATGCCTTGAATGCACATTCAGTTCTGGACATCTCATTATCAGATGGAGGGAATTCAACAAACAGCAAAGAGAATCAGGTTATGTCTTCCTGCTCTACAGTTATACAAGCAAAGAGGGCATGTAAGAAAATGGTCTCCTCTCCCTTGTGACCCTACACAGCGGCAGGATGCAATTGCAGACTGCTTTTTCTGTATGCCCACTGGGGCTCAAGACACACCATAGGGGAAGAGTCAGGGCCCTGTTTCCTCAGATACTAGCGCTAACCACGTGATGAGGAATGTGCTGCATTCCTTCTAAGGTTCTAATAGCAGGGAGTTTGCTGTTCCTGCATTCTCTGGACCTGCATGGTTGTGCCTACATTAGAGAACTGAACCACTGAGAAGTGAACTGGTGGGGTAATACTGATGTAAATAGTAATGGTGTCTCCATCAGCCATGGCATACCTGGTGCAATTTTGCCCAGATAAGGGCTAAGATTAACGAACATACTACTTAATTTCTTTACATGCATTTGGTGTATTACAGTGGGTTGAATGAGCAGTATAATCATTCCCACAGCCCTCATGTCCTGTGCTAGTTTTACATCACTTTGCTCTCAGAATATGCCCTGACTGTTTTTCATGCATTAATGTATGAAATGTACAATGAAATGTGATTGCTTATAGATAAGAGCAGCATGCTAATTAAATGCTTCAGTCCAGCACATGAGCTGACAGATACAATATAATGAAAAAACTTTGGCTATATTGCCCAATATGTAGCTTATTGCCATAAAAATCTCCTATATTTTCAGTTGGTACATTGCAGTTGCTGTGTGACTTAAAAACATATTGTTCCACACTTGTCTTCCATCTCTGCACCCATGCCACACATCAGCTTTTGGTCAGCTGTAGGGTATGTTAAGAGGAAAGCCTCCTCTGAGACATGCTAGCAGTGAATGGCATAGAACAGAGCTGAAGAAATTGATTACCATTAACACAGAGCACAAATGAGATTCTTGGTGTGTGCAGCACTATTTGTACAAGCGTATTTGGACAAACATGATACCTGCATAGCAAAGTACACAAAGGAGATCAGACAAGCCACCTAAATAATAACTGGTGCACTGTGGGATGGTAGGACTGCTTGCACTGCTAGGGCAATTTTGCCAGTGATTCCCATCCTCACTGATTCTCCACTGGTGGAGACTGGGTAGTGGAAGACTATATGGTGATTAGCCTTGCTGAAATCAAGTCTAATCCAAAGGGTGAAGTGATCGCCTGTGCATCCATTGGGTGCATTTGAGTTTCTGGATATGTGCTTGGATGACCAAATGGTGGTTAGTACCCCAAATTTCTCTGTACACAAGTCCTTGAGGCAGAATCATTTTAAAGCCCCTACTGGGAAGGAAAAGGGGTGTAGCTTCATACCTCACTGCATACAAGACTGTGCCTTATAGGTGTCACCTGACTCATAATGAGTCAGGCACTAAGGATAAGGAGACTGTTGATTGATGAGGAAAGATTCAAAAGGATATGATTTGGTTAATGTTGATTAAGGGAGGGACATAACTCTCTACATTGTATAAGGTGGTATAATTGGGAATAATGGGAAGAAATATGAAAGAAAAATGCAAAATGAAATCTGGAAAACTTCCAAATGATGCCAGTGAGACTTGAGAAATGGAAATGGTGCAATCTTATAATTTGAATAGTTGAAAACTACCATGGACAAAGCAATAGCAAATATTCAATAAGGAACCGTCCTGCATTAGTAGTGTAATTAACTAGATGACTTAATAAGTCTTTTCTAGTTTCTGCAACTTTTTTTTAGAGAGCAAGCATGTAGAAGCTAGCTAACTCTGGACTAGATTTCTGGGCCTGGCCAAGCTCTCATTGCTATGGTACCCAAGTAGAAGTGGGACAAAGATGTCTCTGTCACCTTTATGACCCCAGATTTCAGGATCAGTTCAACCCCCACCTTAATTTAAAACAGCCTCAGGACTGCTCTAACTTGCACTTGATTGCCTTAATTCTGTTCTGGCAAGTAAACATTTGTTGGATCACAGATGCACTTTGGCCACACCCCCAGACCTTCGGCCATGCACATGACTTCATGCCCTACCTCCATTTTAGTCAATTTCCTAGTCATTGGATTTTTAAAATAGTCAACTTCATGTTTTGTTGTTTACCTCTGAAATTTCATAGTGTTGTAACCATGGGGGTCCCAACCCAGAAGGAGGTCGTGGGGGAAGGGATATCACAAAGCTATTGTAGGGATGGTCATGGGATTGCCACTCTTACTTCTGACTGCTCCTGGCACGGTGCTGCCTTCAGAGCTGGGCAGCCAGAGAGCAGTAGTTGCTTGCCAGGCGCTAAGTTCTAAAGTCAGCGCTACCACCAGCAGCAGTGCAGAAGTGAGAGTCACAGGTTATGGGTAGATGGGTTACCATATGTCCGGATTTTCCCAACAGCCTCCTTCCCGGGTCAGGGGCTAACAGTTTGAGCCATAGCCTCCTGCCCAGGTTGGGGGCTGTCTCAGCCAGCAGCCGTGGAGCTTCCTGCAATTGAGGGAGATTCCCAGAGGTAGGTTTGACCCAGCTCTGGGAGTAGCCCCTGCAGGGATGAGGAAGTCCCATCTCTCCCCAGTCCAGGCCGGGACTAACATCTGGAGCCCCCAGCGTTGCCCCTCCCCTACAATAGCCAGATTTCATGGGGGAGATAAGATTTCATAGTCTGTGACGTGTTTTTCACAGCCATGAATTTGATAGATCCCTACCTATAATGTCATCATACTCTTTAGATGATGGGATACCACCTCAACAGCACCTGTCAGAAGCAATTTCTGCACTTCTGAAAGTAGAATAGCTGTGTAAGAAGGTTCTCTGAAAAGAGAAGGGTAGGGAGAATTGAAAGAGAGTAGTTTCTCAACTGAATGACAACCCTTTTCTATAATTTCTAAGATTCATTTGTCTGATGTAATAAGCCTCCCCTTTCTTGATAAAATGGACTAGCCTATCTCCAAACAGAGAAAGGGAAGGATCCTTGCTGATTGGTTCTCGATTGGTACTCTTCACATGTAATTCAAGGTCTGGTATTCAACAAAGACAACAGGGAGAAAGCAGATTGTTTAGATTTAGTCCTTGATTTAAAAGACCTGTTCTTCTGTTGGCTCTGGGAAGATGTAACCTGTTGGTGTCATTGTTGATTACTTTGATTTGACAAAAATAAGTCAAGGAATATTGCAAATAATACTGTCTCTTGTAATGAAAAGAAGGAGTAGAAGGTCTTCTTCCTACTACAAGAATTCAAGCCCAAAAATCTTGTCTCCTTTAGCTTTTCCAGCAAATCATCTATCTGTTCACTGAAAAGACCATCCCCTTCAAAGGGGAGAACATCCACCTTAATTCTAGTATACAGAGACTAAGCAGTGAAGTCAAGCATGTCTTCTTAGAGTAACTGCAGAAGCCAATGCTCTGGCAGAAGAGTCAGAGGCATCAAACAAAACTCTGAGAGCATGCTTTGCCAGATTTTGATCCTCCATTAGGATTGCATTTTCCAGTTTCCTTTTGTAATCTAGCAAATCCTGCACAAACAGTGCCATCTTTTCCCATAGGTGGAATTGATAGTGGGCCATAACTCCTTGATGATTTGCCACCTAATATCAAGAGAGGAAGAGGAAAACACCTTTCTCCCAAGGTCTCCCAATATATCTTCCTTTCTCTATCAATAGGGATGGAATGTGCTTGTCCATACCTAAACCTGCTACCGGCAGCAACCACTATCAGTGAATTAGGTATAGGGTGTTTCTGGAAAATATGAAAAACCATCCAAGGATATCTGATATAATTTGTCTGCCCTCTTGGAAATAGGCTGGCAAGAGGCAGGAGTGGACCAAACAGTCTTAGCAGGCTGCAGCAGACCATCAAGAATTGGTAACAATATCCTACACTTGGATGTAGCACCAAGAATGTTGAACACCTGATAGGAGGTTTCCTCCACAGCTACTGAAGGTAAGTTCAGTGTGGAAGCCATACAATCCACCAGACCACTGAACTGCAGAGCATCCTCAGAAGGGGAAGAGGCAGAAGCCACTCCCACATGCTCATCTGGTGACAAATCAAGATTGTCAAGTGTGTCAGTATGCTCTTTTTCTAAAAGTGGAGCTATATCCTCTTCTTCATACAGATATTAGGCACCACTGCCTGAGATGCAGACAGATCCACTGGAACTGGATCCAAGGATTTCTCTCCACCATCAGATCTTTTACAGATGAAACATCACCTCTCCATCCATAAGGACAAAAACTCAAAAATTCCTATGGCAGCATCCAATAAGGCCATGGAGCCTAGGATTGCCAGTCTCCCCAGCAATTGGGATCTGGGAACATACCTGCAGGAGGAGGAGCAAAAGGGAGCATGAACCAGGAAGAAACGTGTTTCTTTATTCTTTCTCTATCCTCCTCTAGACACAGATCTGGCCTCAGATCTGTGATGGAGTGCACTGGAGACAGCAGTGGACCTGGAAGGTGGAGAGAAATGAATGGAGAGAAAGTTTTATAGCGACCTTGTAGGAGTCATTGGAGGAGGAGGTAAAGAAGGATTAAGAGAATCTGATTAACTGATAATCTCTTCTGTTCTTCTCCTTTCAGATGAAGATGCCGCCAACCTTGGAACCAATGAAGTCTGTCTCTTCCTTGAGACCCTCTCGTTTGGATCCAAGGAATGCTCACAAGCTGAAAGGTGTACATCAACCACCAACGTAAAATTCCTCTTTGAATCTGAAAATAGACCTAGACTTGGAGCAGAGGGTTGAAGCCAGAGATGAAGATCGGGAGAGGAGGGGAACAGGAACCAGTGAAATACTCAGGTCCACCGCTTTGGTCCTTGAAGCTGAAGCTAGAACTGGCCTGGGTTTCAGAGCCAGAACTGTAGAGACACTGTCAGAATTGGAGAGATCTGACAGATCGGACATGCAGGATCTGGCACTGCTAATAGTGGCCATCTTCTCCCTTGCCACCTTCTTCAGAACTGACACAGCTAGAGCCAACAACGAGGCTCTCGGTTCCATAGCAGGCACTCTGCCCTTCTCCAATAGCAGTGCTTTCAAAGCCCTGCATGCTTGAGCAGCAGGATCTGGAGCTCTACCTGACAAAGATTCTTGTTTCCTGGAACCTCTAAGCAAGCTGAAGGAAGTCAAAGGAGTGGAGACTGGCCTCAGATGTTGGATCTGAAGCGTGCCCAAAACCTCAAGGGCCTCAAGGGCCTTTTTAAGAAGCATCTGCATTATGTTCTGCCTCTCCTTGTGAGCTCTGTGTATGAAAATCTGACAGATGGAACACCCAGAATGAGAATAGCTGTCTTCTCAGCACTTCAGGTACCTAACATTGTTACCTGCATAAATCTAGGGTACCCATCTATATCCTACCAAGGGCTCAAGGCATGACCCCCCCTCCCCCTTTTCCTACAAGGCATGACCCCCCCTCCCCCTTTTCCTACCGAGGGCTCGGGGTGTAAGGCACCTACCCTTAACCCACTGAGCTCAGGGAAAAAATATGGTCAATTTAAGTACCCACCCCTACCCACGGGGCTTGGGGCTTTACAGGTCTGCAGGATCTTTTATGAGTGAAAGACCCTTAGATAGCAGTGCTCTATATATTAGCTACACACAGAGAATACATATGCCAAGCAAATCTGTTATGCTCACCACTCCCAATATACAGAGAAACTTCACCCAATGGTCAGTTAGAATTCACTCATCTTTGGTTGCCGGTGATGCTTCTGCATGTCATGGTCATGCTGAGGGCTAAGAGTTCTGGCAGCTTGATGTTGAACTGCAATCCAGCGATGGTTTTTCATTTACATTATATAGGTAAAACCAGCTACCTCTTTAACTTTACTAAACCTATCCTATTATTCAATACTCCTAGCTAACAAAATTTAACAAATCACACACTAGCACCTAAGTTTTTTCCTCCCTGCTTGTCTTTTTTGCATTTTTTTCTTATGCCCAAATTGTAACTTATTTATGATCTTTGTTTGTGCAGATGGTCAGCATAAATTCGCTGGTCAGAGCCTATCTTATCTATCTTACCCTTTGCTGGGTCTTTCTGTATCCTCCCTAAACTTCCCAGCATCTGGATGTCTCTACTGTACAACCCTTTATAACTCTTGTTAGAGGCATTCCTGAGGTGAAGGGTGCTTTACCAGCAGTGGAGCATTTTTTCTTGATTTTAGTGGTGAAATCCCTATTTCACCCAAGGCTGGTTTAATATGGGGATGAGTAAAGTCCCAGGCCTATACATTATGGGGGTGAGTTAAGCCCCAGGCCTACAACATGGCCATCCAACACCAGGAAGATAGCTGGGCATGAAGTATATCTCTTGAATCATGGTGTCAGGAATTAGGGCTTGCAGCTGAGCCTGGAACCAGCTGGCTTTGCCTCACTAGTGAGCAATAGAAGTCTCACAGTTGAATCACAGTCAGCTTGTAGCAGAATCACCTGACTGGCCAGACTGTTTGATTGGCTGGAGGAACCAAGAGGTGTGCTCCTAAGCCCAGCAGCAGCATTAAGACAATTGCTCAATACTTATGCCACAGTTGCAATTGCTCATACCTGCCTTGTTACCAACCTTGCTCCTCCAGCTGGGGGAGGGGCTTTTAGCCATGGGCGGGCTTGTGCCTGCCCACAGCCCAGTACCCAAATAGTACCAACCTTGCTCCAGTCCTGCTCCGGCTTTGTTCCCAGCCTTGCTCCAACCCTGTTCATGCCTTGTTCCTGTCCTTTTGGTTCCTGATTCTGGGTTTGACCCTTAGCTCTGACTCCTGGTTTCTGACCCACAGCTCTGACCATTGGCTCTGGCTCCTGTTTCCTAACTTTGGCTCCACCCACAAGGCCTGGCTGCCCACTGCTCTGTCCATTAGGCCTGGACACCTACTGCTTTGCCTATTAGGCCTAGCTGCCTAGCACCCCAATACATGGCACCCTGTTTCTTTTTTCTTCTCTTTCGCCAGAACCCACTAACTTATACTTATCACTAAACTAGAACTATACTAAAACAATTATAAAGACCATAAGAATTGAAGAAAACCACAGATCCAAAGAGACCAGAATAGTTTACTTCTTTCTGGCACAGAGGTTGGAAGAAACTGAGGTGGCAGAGAGTGCTGCACCCCCTCATAAAATCTAGCACTCAAAACATTTGGAGATGCTATGGGGAGAGGTAGGAGGAGGTGCACAGGTGGTCTAATTGCCACTGCTTGGCAAGGTCCTATCGTTAGGACAAGGCAATGCAATGCCCATCAGTAGGAATATGGAGAGCCACTGAAATAACTTCAAATCCTTCTTTACTATGTTTTCCACCTCTCCCCCCCCCTCCCCCCCCCCCCCCACTGAGGGCATCAACTCCTAGGAACCAAATATATAGCACATTATGTGTATAATACAGTAAAATTCAAAGGCAACCAGATTAACTCTCTGTTGGTGAAACAGTTTCTCAAGTCCCAGTTCAAGGAGTCTCTTCAATTCTTGTTGTTATAATTTTGAAGGATACCTTTTCTGTCATCTAAACTGAAAATGCTTCTGATAATTGCAAGAGGAAAGTTACATTTCACTTCTCAGGTCATCACCACTTTCAGATATTTCTTCAGATTAAATGGTTTGGACACTTTTGACACAGTTCCTCATTTGATGTTATAAACTGTCAGATGTTAGTGACAAGGTTTGTACATGGCCACTAGGACTCAGGATTAAATTAAGGCTCCACAGACAATTAATAGCATTAATATGCTGCTTTGAGGAATATCACAGCAATTAGTTGTCAACTCACCAGAATCCTTGTTGTACTCACATTTAAACACTGAAAAGCTGGAGATTACACTTTTAGAGACATGGTAACTAAGCCCTTGTCTAGGTCATCTTCAAAATACTCAAGAATTTTCTTAATAGATCTTTTTTCTGGTGAAATGTTTTTTCATTTATCACCAAGAAGTATCTTGTAAGATGCTGCATGTCTTATATTTTAGATATAAAAGATTTTTCTGGATTTCATCATATTATGCATTTTGCCTGAAATGCCTGATTTCTCTCACAAACTTGACTCAAGAATTATGTCGACAGCTGCAACTGTTTTGTATCCAATGTATTATCAGATTCTGTAACATCTCCCAAGATACCAGAAATTATGTGTGTTGTTACACTGCAAGATGTTTCTCCACTTACTATGACTTTAAAGTCTATTAGATAGATTATCTCAGGTCAAGACACACAGGACAGAAATATTTTTCTTATTAGAGAACATAAGAATGGCCATACTGGGTCAGACAATGGTCCATCTAGCTCTGTATCCTCTTTTGACAGTGGCCAATGACAGGTGCTTCAGAGGGAATGAACAGAACCATTTTAAATAGTAACCTGAATGAGAATGCATCTGCTTTATATGATGTTTTCTCCAGCTACTTGTGTTGGGTTGTGATGGTGTGGGGATTACTTATTTTTTTTAATTTTAAATGATTACATTCCATTGGTAAATTTTATGGAGATTGCTTTTGACACTGTTCCCATGGACTGGTTTTATTCCTGTGTAGTCATTCTCCCTGGAAGTTATTGACACCAAACATGATCTAGAAAGGAATAACCCCAGATAACTTTCCAGTGAGGAAAAGGCAGGGGATATGGCAAGAGGAGGACAAGCAAAATAGGGATAGGATTATGTTTCTGCCCAGATTTGCTGTGAATGCATCAGGTTGGGTATGTTTGGAGGTATCTTAGTTTTTACCTATGAAACACCCTTTCTATAAACTGCTATCTCACACCCGTCTATAGCCTTCATTTCTTTTGGAATGCTTTATTTGGGGAGAGACTCCGCACTTGCAGTCAGAAGGATGTTTTAGCTGTTTTGGACAATTTAGTTCTGCCATTTGTTTTACCAAGAACAACAATATGGTACATCATTGAAATTTGCTCTAAGAGATTGGGGGAATCTGAAAGTTGGGGGGGAAAAAGTTATCACATTTAAAATATCTTTTTATAATTAAAACTAGTGTGAACTTTTTCCATCAAATCTAGCAAACACTTTATCCATTAAGCTCCCCAGAATTTACTTAGTAGCCAATTAAATTTAGAGAAACAAGGTTTGAGCCTTTTCTCACTTACACTGGTTTTGCTTTCATGTAACTCCACTACCTACCTTCAGTGGAGTTACTGCTAATTTACACCAGTTTAAGTGAGAGGAAAATCAGGCTCCCTATTTCTAGTGCAGAGCATCCATCTTATATCATAAATGCAATAAAGAGAATTTCAAAGAAAAATTAGTTTTAAAACTGAATATAAGGGTGTATATATATATATAGAATATATAACTCAAACTTAAGCTATTTCCTCATTAATACCAAGATCAACATTCAGGCATGTTTTAATTAGGCTTGATTCACTGTGTTCTGCTTCTTCAGCAAAAGTAAGAACAATTTTTTTGGCCTTTGGCTACACAATAAGCCCATTATGAATTGGTCTCTACACTATGGACTGGAGAGCATCTCCAGTTCAGCACTGCACAGGTCTGCTACGAAATCCGCAATTCTATGGCTATAGAGGTTCTAACAACTGCTGCAAAAGACTTGGGGCTGTTATTCCAACTCAGACTGAGATTCGGGGTGGGAAAGGGCAAGCTTGTCTTGTGGTACACACCCACACCATGGTCCCCGGTTGAGGTGGATGGATTTGTAAATTTTAGCAAATACTTGAATTGATTGATTGTTCTTCATTATTCGTTGACATGTTACTAAGACCATTTTCAGTTTGTACAAGAGGGAAGAGAAATTGATTTCAAAAGGGAGTTACTGCACCAGCACTTGGCTGCAAATAAAGTAATTCTTTAGCATTCTGTGCTAAATGTCCCAACCACCAGGCTGAGGGGGATATTCCATATACAGATCCAGTCACAGTGTGGCTTGCTTGCTTCTGATCCCTGTAATGTCTTCACGTTCTATGCCCCCAACGCTGAAAATACTTGACATGTTTAACTTTATTCATGTGAGTATTGTCATTGACTTCAGTGTGACCAATTGTGAATAAAGTTAAGCACGTGTCACATCAGCCATAGGAAACCTGCTGTTGCCTGGAATTAGCCAATGGAGGTCAAATATGTGATTCCAAGAGAAGTAAGAGGCCCTCAGAAGCTAGGCGTACCTGTTAATATTGCAAATTCAGCAAAGGATTGGAATAGCTACAGCAAACAGCAGATGTGGATCAAGGAGCAGGGCCAACCACTCAGGATTCATGGTGAGTCATGGAAGTTGTTAGACGAGGTGAGTTAGGGAGGACTAGAAGAGCCATAGGAGTTGGATGGCTAGGATGTTGCAGGGGAGAGTAGAGAAGGAAAAAAGTTATCTTGGAGAGCTGTGGGGTGATAGGTGGTTTCAGGAAGCTGTATTCCTGGTGTGCCTCTTTGCACAGATTTTAAATCGCCGCTTACCAATGGTCTGGCACCATGATTGATGTAAATATCATAAGCTTAAGTGTGTGCTGGGATGGTTCTTTGAGCTGCCATACGATCTAAAAGTGAGTTAAGCTGTAACTTTTTGCCTAATTATTGGGGCATTCATCACTATTTCTAAATATGGTGGATTAGCATTAAATTTATTTGAGGCTAATTTGAATTCACATGAAAAACAGCAAATAGAGTCATGGCAACACTTCATCCATGAGCCCTCTGGAGTCAATTTTCAGTGTGAATTTCATTCCTCCCCCGCCACATATGCATACATTTCATTCCTCATCCCCTTCATTAAGGATAATAGATGGTCCTTCAATGAATAAAAGGCTCAAATAGGCTCTGCTGCTGATAAAAATTTTAAGACTATGACTTGAGTGGTTTATGAATGGTAGCAGAGCCCTGAGCATGAATTACAGATTTGTACTTTATCTGAGGCCATCAATTGCCATTTATAATTTAACATATTAAGGTTTACTTTTTTAAACTGTCATTTCAAAAATTAAACTAATTTTCCCTTTACGTGATTTCAGTAGAAAAATGGATTTAAATGGCAGGATGTTATCCTTCTCAGTAACACCAAGTACACTGTAGAACTCAGCACAAACAACCATACCCATATCTTTTAAACTGTTCCCAGACACTGCCCATTACTGTGAAATAACTCTGAGCATTCAGTGTTAGAAAGCAAATGGAGCAGGGCCAGAATGCCAATATTCAATATCGCCACAAGCAGCTTTTTAAAGTGAAAGGGAAGTTACCTTGTGCTAACAAGGATGCGTTTGGTATTGCTGGTTTATTCTTTTCTTATGGTTTATAAACAAAACCTCAAAGCAGAAAAGTAACATTCCAAACCCCAGCAGCATGTTAGCAAGTACTTTATATTTCTCTCTCTCAGATATTTGGATCCTTAGATGGTGTTAACTGGCCTAGCTCCATTAACTTTAAGAAGATTTATACCAGCTGGGGAGTTGAGTCTCAGACTATACTATCAACACTTCATTGTCTTAATACACATCCTAACTATTTATATTTAGTTTCTCCTTTAGGGTCCAGTATTGAATTCATTTTTTAATTCTTATTCAGGAAAACTTCCACTGTATAATGGAGGTTTCACCAGAGTAAGGGTTTCAGGAAGTGGGGTCTTAAATAGTGAAAATCCACTCTTTTTCTAAAAATTCCTAGTAAAAATCATAGATTTTAACCATCTATATTTATCAATGCAAATTCTGTATTAAAACATAAGAATGGCCATACTGTGTCAGACCGATGGTCCATCTAGCCCGGTATCCTGTCTTTCCAGTGGCCAGTGTCAGATGCTTCAAAGGGAATGAACAGAACAGGGCAATTATTGAGAGATTCATCCCCAATCATCCAGACCCAGCACCTGGTACTCAGAGGCTTAGGGACATCCAGAGCATGGGATTGCATCTCTGACCATTTTGGTTAATAGCCATTAATTGACCTATCCTCCGTGAGCTTATCTAAATCCATTTTGAACCCAGTTATAGTTTTGGTCTTCACTACATCCCCTGGCAATGAGTTCTACACAGGTTGATTGTGCATTGTGTAAAGAAGTACTTCCTTTTGTTTGTTTTAAACCTGCTGCCTGTTAATTTCATCAGGTGACTCCTGATTCTTATTTACCCCTTCACATAAACACTTTCTTATTCACCTTCTCTACACCATTCATAATTTGATAGACCTCTATCATATCCCCCCTGAGCCATCTCTTTTCCAAGCTAAACAGTCCTGGTTTCTTTAATTGCTCCTCATATGGAAAATGTTCCTTACCCCATATCATTTCTGTTGCCCTTCTCTGTACCTTTTCCGATTCTAATATATCTTTTTTGATATTGGATGAACAGAACTGCAAGCAGTATTCAAGATGTGGCATACTATGGATTTATATAGTGGCATTATGATATTTGCTGTTTTATTATCTATCCCTTTCCTAATTGTTCCTAACATTCCACTATTTTTTACTGTCTCTGCCATTGAGTGGATGTTTTAAGAGAACTATCCACAGTGACTCCAAGATGTCCTACATAAAGCTCTAAAATAAAACAGTTCCATAGTCTGAATATGTAAGGTCAACCATAGGATATTAAAGACTTTAATAGATTTGTTTGCATATCTACAAATAAAACTTCCCTCAATTATCCTGTGGTGCAGAAACAAGTGTAGTATCAATTAAATGTCTTCAGTTGACAGATTCAGTAAGGTCACTAGTTAAATTATTCAGTAATTTACTTCTTGCAAAAACAAAGTCTCAAAGGAATGTACATGTTTTTGTTTGTTGTTAAAACTGATTAGAGGCATACACTAGAAGTCTGTATTTTGTGCTTTTTTATTTATACATTTCCATCAGTTCTTTTAGCTGAAAATTATAGTTCAATTTGTACAAATCACCCACAGTTTAAACTGCATAATTACACTTTCATGTAACTTCACAAGTTTAACAGGGTAATGAATGATTCTCAAGTTTTTTTCAAATACAATAATATACAATTTATTAATCCTAGTAAGTCTTTGTTTTTTAACAAATGAACAGTTACATATTTAAATACATTGAGCCAGATTCTTGGGTGTGGCTGATCCATGCAGCATGTGGGTTGGGGTTTGTGTAAAGATGGCTTAAAGCTCATGTTTGCACACACTCCTGATTCTGTTGCTGTCTCTGTGCACAGCAAGTCCCACTGTATGGGATAGAACAGATTAAGGGATGATCTGAATTACACCAGGCTGCAATACCCACAATGAAGCCAAGGACTGGCATGGCAGGGGTACCCAACACTATGATCCTTTTCCTAAGGTCCCAATCCTTTACCAGGTATATCAGCAGTGGAAGAGAGCAGTGTAAGTCTCTGTGCCACAGGAGGATACTCTTAAACTTGGTCATCCTGCCTGGGTTAGTTACACTGACTTAGGCCAGTTTGAGGCCAATTAACTTTTCATGGCTAAAGAATGGGGCCCATTCAGTTTATAGTGCAAATGTAATCTTTAAAATATTTCTTCTGTTAACAGTAAACTCATTTAGTCTTAGCAAATAAAGATACCATATATCAAAGATGCTTGGTACACATTTTACTCAATTACTCATGTAAACACCTTCCCTTGCTCATTGAACCATCTCATTATCAGATCTGTTCCCCAGATAACATTTCCTCAGATATTATTAAAAGTAGAAGATCATATCCTTGTTAGGAAAATTAGTAAAGTACAGTATAAATTGATTTTTTCCTGCATTCCTGCAGTTTAAACAGGGCTAAACAGAAAAACAACTGTGGTGTCTAATCCTACTCCTTTGTAAATTCTCAGGATAGCATTTATTCCACAAATATATTGTTCTATGCTCATGTCAAAAGACAGTTTTCCACTAATTCACAAACAGTATTTAAATACATCCCTTCTTACTCTAATGCAGTATTTGAAATACATTATCCACTACTGTTGATGTTCAATAGTCATCCTCTTTATATGATGAAGCAGAGTGTCTTTTTCCATGTGGACCTCAGCCAGAGCCATTTTAGCCTTGGCTAGTTCCTGTTTAAGACATTCATTTTCTTCAATAAGCTGAAATAATTAAATTGAAAAAGAAAAGAATAAGTATTGCTGTGTACTGCCCACCTTCTCCAGTAGAGTAGCATTTACAAATGCTGGGCCCAGGTGCTCACCCTGCTGGGTGGGGTGCAGCTTTGATGGGGTAGGGAGAAGTGGAGACATGTTCTGGAGTTGGGTGATTGGCTCATGTTTGGTGTTAATGGAGCACAAGGGGGGCTGATGCAACAGTTTGCTGCCAAGGCAAGGTGGCCATTGTGGGCTCCTTGAGTCAATCCCACCCTTAATCTAGTAGCTGGATCTCTGGTGATGTCATAGGCTAGGCTGATTGCCAATTTTGGGGTCTAGGAAGGGATTTTTACAATATGGCAAACTGCTGTGTGGGTTCTGACCTTCCACCCAGCATCCAAGAAGTCTGGCTTGAGATGTTTAAATTACAATTATTTCAACTTTGGCAGGTTCCGGTATGGCTGGGCTAGGAACAGGCTGACTGAGCTGCCTGGGCATTAGTCTGGGTGTACACATTGCATGATGAGGTAATATGCCTCTGTGGCTCATGCAGCTGGTGGCTCAACTTCATTTTAACCCTCCTGCCTCTTGTGTGAAAGAGACAAGAGGGATGAATCTCTGGGAAGGCTTGAGGGTACAGAGGGGGCATGGTCTTCACACTCCCCCTGAGGTTTGTGATATACCGGAGGCATTGGTACCAGTTGAGATCCACAATGGAACAACCCTGCCAGATATTTTGGGGTGGGTACCTCAATTAGACAAAAGTTTTAAATAAAGTTGCAGCCCTCTGCATTTAACCACAGTATGGTGTCTGTGCCTTGTTGTTTCTGTGTTCACACAAAAACAACAAAAATGAAATCCTAACAGTCAAAATATATAACCTGTAACAATTAAACAGTTTTGATAGTTTATTACTACAATGTGATTTAATAAAATTAAAATAAAATTAACTTAGTTTTATTATTACCTCCTCTCTGAGGAAGTCAGCTGGAGACCATCTTGATGTAGAAGGTCTGGGAATTTCTGGAGATGTCTGGATGGCTTGAGACACATAATCCTGTGTTTTGTGTCTGGTAACTCCACTCACTTGCTGCACTGTAGCATTCAATTTCTTGTAGTTCAATACATCATTACTTAGTGTTTGATTATCTGTTTCACAGAAACACAGCAGGAACTTTGAAATGTTTAGCTTTTATTGAATCTTGTTAATATTGAATTAAAACAATACAAGTTTAACATTAAGTATTAGTATATCTACATGTTCTTGTCACTATCACATTAAAATAAAAAATATTTATTTTCTTAGAAGGGAGAAAAAAGGTGTATTACACCTGGCAGCTTAAATGTGTAAATAGTAAATGTGAATAACTGTCAAAAATCATCATGGAAAAATCATTTTAACTGACTATTTAGCTAAACATAACAAGGAAACTAACTATTCAAAAAGTATATCTAAATACTATTTTAAGCTAGGATCATCACATGCATGTAACTTGCACTGAAGTCAATGGGAGTTTTGTGTGCTGTTACTATTATTACTAATAAATGTGTGTATTACCATAGTGCCTAAGGGCATGTCTACACTGCAATTAAACACCTGCAGCTGGCCCGTGTCAGCTGACTCGGGCGGCAGGGACGTAACATTGCAGTGTAGACATTCAGCCTTGGTCTGGAGCCTGGGGTCCTATAGCCTCCTGTGTTGCGGTATCCCAGAGCTTGAGCTCTCACCTGCAACTGTACAGCCCCATAGCACAGACTCATGAACCCAAGTCAGCTGTGGGTGTTTAACTGCAGTGTAGATATGCTCCAAGGGTTCCAATCAGCATTGGGACCTATACTTATATACGAAGACATGGTGTGAAAAGCCTACTGGACCTGGTCCTTAAGACAATTTTAAATATTTCCAAGTTTAAACATTAAAGTAACGTTTTTCTATTTAATAATAATATATTTTATTTAAACATTATTGAAGATGCACTCATGTTTAACATACTTACAGGTAGGGCAAAATGAGAGTTGCAGTTTGTTTGTAATCTAAATCTTCATAAACATATTTTAAACATTTCTCTCTAAACTACATGATTTGCCATTGTGTTAAAAAAAACATACTCCATGGTTCATGACTATATATATAGATACACATCTCTATCACTGAAGGTACTTTGACCTCTACCTTGGTGTTCACTGCACCTGAGGTGTCCACACCAAAGGATTAGGAAATATGAGAGAACTTTATAACTTAAATACATTTTACCCAATGGAAAGAAGGATACAAATGATTGAAAGAGACCTTAGAATTGTACATTTTTACATAAAATAACAAACACTCACACTTTTCAGTTTTGAAGCATCTAAAATTACTAAGAAGCATAATTCTAATGTACCAGACAACGTATAACAAAAAAAATATGTAAGCTATCCTCACTTTGTGTAGGTGGATTCATTAAGTATCTGTGCTACGTTAAGTGGTGAAGACCCATCTTCTAAATATAAATCTTTATTACCATGTTGTTATGCATTATGATTTGTGTATATAGTGTATGTGTACACACTGAAACTGTGTGCACACAAGTGCGTGTATGCACACAGATATATTTTTCATATGAAACAGAGGTTAAATTCCAGTTTTAGATGCAAATCTCAATGCAATCCTTCCTATGGAGCTGCTATGGTACCTCCATAATACACAGAATCATAGCCCTAGACAGAGAATTTTTTTTGTTTTAAACTACATATAATACAGTACCTACTGCTCCTGTCCTTTTTGCTTCACACAGACCACTCAGAGGCTTCCCTCATATAGATACCACCAAGCAGTTTATTTAGTGTTTCACTCCAACACCTTCCACATACAAGTACAGTTACAGTATTTACGTCATCCAGTTTTATCGACCTTTCTCCAAAGGGCGGAGGGGGAGAACAGATGGCTCCTACCATAGAACTCCATTTTGTCAGGCTCCACTAGCCTCTCTTCTGTTTCTCTCCCTCTCCCACTTCTTTCTTGTGCTCTTTTATCCAATTTCCTTGTTAATGGGTTAATTAGCTTACAAGCTTCAATCTGATCTGGTAATCAGGGACTCCTCTCCTTAATCAGTCCCCCACCCACTCCTACCCAGGGTCTAACTGATTAAACAGTGACCAGAGTGTTGGTTCAGCATTCTTTAATACAATGCTTTAACTTATTTCCTTATTATATACACAGAATCTGGCACAATGGGGCTGTGCATTCTAGATGCTACTGCAAAGCAAATAAATAATAATAAATAACAGTAATTAGTTGTTCATTATGTAGTTACCTGTAATATATATGTATGAGAAATAGCTGAGACAACAGGTCACCACTTCTCTCCAACATTTAGAGACAGTTAAATTGTTTTTAGTCATCTCTGAAAGAATCTGGAATTGAACATGTGTAGTATGAAGTGATATGAATCATTATTCATCCATTAGTTTGACTGCAGGACCAGGGCCACAGTCAAAACACTGCAACTGGGGACTATTTTCCATTATGTAAGTTTCAGTTTTAGTGTACAATGTACACTGTGGCGACGTCTACACTATGAGCTACAGGATGATTCCCCCTATAGTCACGCTAGCTCTGAGCTAATACAAGTGTGTGTACATGAACCGGGAACCACACCCCTAGCTCACAGCATAGACATAGCCACAGTGGGGTTTAGCAATGCTGTGAGGTAACTCACTTTCTGATTATTAGCTATATGTCCAAAATAATGTTCACACAAAGTAAATATATTATCATGTACTTTCAATTATTGAGCTGTTAGATTTTGGGAAGAACGTATCAATACACACCTCTGATGCAAAAAGAACCATCATCATTCCTCTCTACCAAAAGTAGGTCAATATGCAGTGTTACTGGGGCTGGTTGAGGAGCTGAGAGATTATCACGTGAACTGTCATCCTACAGAATAAAAGTAATAAAAATAGGATTTTTAATGTCCCTCTTTATCAATGGTAGGAAATCAAAACAGCTAATTAAAAACTTCAATTAAACGTATCTGAACAGACTTAATGAAACCCAAAAAACCCTCTCATTTGAAAGGCATTTGGAGCAGAATTTTCTCATCAGATATCTACAAAACTTCAGTGTCATTACAATTAGTCTGAGTTACAGAAAAACAAAGAACCCAATTTACCTCTGGTCAGAGCCCACTGAAGGTCAGTATATATAGTTTGACTAGAATACCTTAATGGGAACAAAGCACGACATTCTTTAGCACAGGAGCCCTCAACAAAAACGGAGTTAAGAAACCAGTGCTATATAATCTCTCATATTTTGGGGAAGGGTGTTTTTGTTTTTTTAGAATTTACATTGGAATGATAGCTCTTATCAAGGATATCACTGCAGCCAAAAAGACAAAAGAAACCTCACAAACTGCTTCTGGTGGTTCCGCCTCAATTATGGCTCACTGTTCCTGTCAAGTGGAGCAGTGTCTTTAATGTCTTCAGAAAGAAAACACATCAGCAGTATTATCAGCATTTATCAGCATAAGATGATAAATAACAAATTGTGAAAGTGTGACTGCCAAGACTGCTTCAAAGAGCAAAGACTGCAGTATGAATAAACACCTCCCAAAACTCACTCAGGAAACAGTGCGTCAACTTCAGTGCAAAGAAAATATTCCACTAAATGGGAAATCCAACCACAAAACTGAACAATTGACTGACTTCATGATGATTTGGTGAGTAATGCGCTTACCGGGAACTTTTCACTGCCAACAACCTCTTATCATCATCTTAATAATGTACAATCTTTACCTACAAAACTGACCATTTTGTCAAAAATCTTTGCTTGAGCCTGCCCCCCTGCCAGGAAAATACAGGAGACCAATTTTCAAAATTAGGTGAATATATGTTAAAGCATTCATTTCTGCATTTGGACACTCAACTAGGTGCTTAAGTGACAATTTGAGCTACAAAAACCTTCACTACATGCTGCTCCAATGGCACAAATGGCACTTTAAAGTTGCCTAAGCATGCAGCTGAAAATTTCCCTACCACAGAGAATCCTCAGATGGTGTAAAGCCAGCATACAAGGGACTGTTGATGCAGGGAGGGAGTCACAGAACTCTGCCAGATCCTTGAGCCGGCAGAATGGAGACTGCACTAGCTGGTGCAGCTTAGAGTAGTGCTTAAATTTAAGCACGATTGTGGCACAGCTGAGGCTTGAGCCCCAAGTGCAGAGTTAGGGACCCTATCTTGGGTCCCAATCTGGAAATTGCATCTCTTTTATCTCGCACTGTTCTGAAATTTTCCAAGGCTATTTGTGTGTGTGTGGTTTTTTTTTAAATTTTTGGCTTTGGCAGCAGTCACATTATAATCCCAAATCTCTATTTTAAATAAACTAAACAAACACACACACACACACACACACACACACACAAACTTCCATAACACTTATAGCCTTTCTAGCTGCCCCTCAGTGAAATAATTTTCTGTTTTAAGTGTTTGAGGGGAAACACTGGGAGACTGCACTGCAGTGTCCTCTTAATGTTGCTATTTTAAGCCACACTAGTGAGAAAGTCTTGTATTATTTAGTAACTGTTTCTAGGTATGGCAGAACATGAAATCTGGGCTCAAGTTAATAGACAAACTGGATTGAATCTGAGTCCTCAATCTCTTTCCTCCCTCTATGCTAAACTCATCACCACAGCTATCCTTGAAGGAGGAGGACTGTTGAGCCCATAGTGAACTTCTCTGTTAATGGTGATTTTGATTGGAAAGCAGGTGTTAGTTACTGCAAAACAACAAAAGGCTCACTCTCCTCTTGGGAACCTGAAACACCTTATCTGTTACATTCCCAGCCACTGCTATTCTGGGGACTGGGACAAGGTAAAGGAAAAAAAGACAAGTATAAAACTAAATTCATATAACCAGTTTGGTCATGCACAGAATTTACCTCTAGGCAGGCCACTGAGCTAACCCAGTTTATGGATTTTTAAATTGTTTTAGTGTTATCTAATAGTAAATATCCAATTGAGACTTTAAAGCATAAGATATGAGTTTCTTTGAAGTTAACTAATTTATCGGCAAAGAAATAAGGACATACAGTCTAAAAAATTAAAAGACGCAAAATGGCTCCTAGTTAACATACTTTTAATTTAATCCTTGTATTAGAAACTTTTATTTTCATAGGCATTACTGCTGCAACAGTTTCATCTTCTAAAAAATGCTGAATGTTCATGAGGGAAGATGTTAAGAATTCAGCACTAAAATTCTCTACGTGACACTGCAGAAAGCCATTTTTTACAGCCAGCAGAGAGTGTACTACAGCACTCGGCCCACTTTCCCATCTCAAATTAATTTCAGGAGATGACTTAATTGGTCCAGCCACAGATTTATGATCTGAACCTAGTGTAGAAGAAAACAAAATTAGGATTAAAATTTTATAGCACACAAAAGGCATCACAATAAGCAATCATTACACAATTATTTTTACCTGCATTGTATTTTCATAATCACAAAAGAAAAATAGAAACATAACTAGTTTTCTAACAAATTAATCTCAATTTCATTCTTTTATTCAGAAAATCCCATGCCTTGAGATAAATCAGAATTATAGTAGTGCACACACATAATGTACTGTGAGCAATTTTCTATCACGTTTTCATCTCTTAATTTGTAATATAAAGGTAGTACAGAAGGAGCAATAAACTGTACATACAAGTAGCTCGCAACATACATAACAACAGTATATATGTACTTATAAGGACCCTGCCTTCTTTGTGCATGCAAAACTTGTGTTGTCTTCAGTGGGAGATCTGCATGCCCAGGAAACACAAAACCAGGTGCTTGCAAGCTTATTTTTAAAAAATTACTGAAGGCTGTGATTCAGGAAAGCACTTAAGTTTATCCCTGTTCTGGAGAGTGCTTAAGAACAGTGTTCAACTTTAAGTATAAGTGCTCTCCTGAACAAAACGGTTACTTACACCTATATTGTAACTGTTGTTCTTTGAGATGTGGTTCACAGGTGTATTCCACTCACACACGTGTGCACCCAGCACATTGGAGCCAGAGAGCCCTCTGTAATAGTACTGTTAAGGTGGCACATACACCCTGTGCCTCCTTGTGGCCCCTCTGAGGTTGCATAAGGGCAGCACCACCCCAGCCCCCTCAATTCCTTAGCATCGGAATATGTGGCTCCGGACTACAATGCAGAGGGAGAAGGCAGTTGTGGAATACAGGTGCAAACCAAATCTTAAAGAACAGTCACAATAAAGGTAAGTAACTATTTTTCTTCTTCAAGTGGGTTGCAGACATGTATTTCACTCAGGTGACTCACAAGCAGTACTATTAGAAGGTGGGGCTCGGAGTCTACTTAAATAGTGGCAGAATTGCTTTCCCAAAGTTTGCTTCCAGATTTTATGCAGTCATGATGGCACAATGATGCATGAAGGGATCAAGGGGTAGCATTTCTTACGGCTGTCCCCATGCTGGATATTTGCAGTACTGTGAGATGGCCCATTCAACGAGGGTTCAGGCTAACAGTCTCTCCAGGAAAGGGGTGTTTGCTACCCCATGCGCCATCATGGAAGTAATCCACATGGAAACTGTTTATGCTGAAACTACCTGATCTTCCTACTGTCAGCAAATGAGACAAAGAGCCAAGGAGATAGCATAAAAGGATTGGTTCTGTCCAGATAGAAGGCCAGGACTCGCCTTATGTCCAAAGTATGCAGTCACTCTTCATCACTACTTGAGTGCAGCTTCAGGGAAAAAAAAAAACAGGCAAGTATGTTGTTTGATTGAGATGGCACTACTTTGGTTAAAACTTAGAATGATGCCTCAAGACTACTTTATCTTGGAAAGCAACATATATGGTGGTTCTGCCATCAGGCCTGAAGCTCACCTACTCTTCTGGCTGACACAACAGCTATAAGAAAGGATGTCTTCTAACACAGGTGAGGCAAAGAATAGGCTACCAAAGGATTAAATGGAGAACCCATCATCCTGATAATACAGTGTTAAGGTTTCACTTTGAAACCTTGTATTTAGTAGGATGAAAAAGCTGAACAATGCCTTTTAAAAATCTAGCCGGGACAGAGGAGGGGGGGAGACGAGACACAACCAACAATCTCCTTTGAATAGCAGGATGAATACTCAAGATTGCTACGAAGTGGACTGTCAGGGAACTTAGAGAAAGACCCGAAGATTTACAGTGCAGCAGGTATTCAAAAATGTCCTGAATCCTAGCATATGTTGGCTGTATCCCGTTACTGGTAGACCAGATCAAGAAATACTTCCACTTAGCTAAATAAGCAGATCTAATGGACTGCTTTCTGCTATTGAGTAGTGTCTCCTGAACTGCCATTGAGCAGTCTTTTCCCACTTGGTCTAAACACTGAATAGCTATGCTGTGAGGTACAGACTGCTCAGATCCAAGTGCCACATTTGTCTGTGCTGTTGGAACAGCAGGTCTGGAAGAGGAGGCAAAGGCCATGGGGTTTGAATCAAGAGACCATGAAGATCCAAGAACCAGCACTCTCTTAATCATGCTGGCACAATGAGAATTACCTTGGTGTAATCTTGTTTCAATGTGAATATGACCTGAGGGATGTGCAGAATAGGGGGAAATGCATACATAAATGCATGTACATTGTGAATAGGTCAACTTATGAATATCCCCAGCTTCGACGATGGTCATCATCTCACTGTTCTTGAGGGACCACTTGTAATTTCAGGAGAGTGTCCTGCTGAGATGGTCAGCCAATTGATTCTGGGAGCAGCATCTTCCTTGATGCGAAAGTGCCAGAATTTCATTGTTTCTTGACAAAGCTGTTGGAATCATGCTCCTCCCCGTCTGTTCAGATAGTACATTGCAGCTGTATTGTCAGTGAGTATCTGGACCAATAAGCCCCTGATATGAGGGAGGAAAGAACAGCAAGCATTGTGAATGCTCAAAGCTCAAGGACATTGATATGAGGAGCCACTAATTGCTCCATCCACAAATCTTGGGTTCTACCCCACCATGAACATACCTCACCCTCTCAGAGAGGCATTGGTAATGATCGTCTTGATCAGAAGGAGGCAATCAAATAATACACCTCTATATATGTTATACTTATCCATCCACTATTCTTGGGAACACAGGAGGAATCTGGATCAACTTGTCCAAGAGGTGTCTGTTCACTCAATAGATTAACTTCAGCCACCCCAGAAGGATGCACAGGCATAGCCTGGCATGCAGGATCACATAAATACATGAGGCCACGTGGCCTAGTTACCCTAGACATTCTTGGACTGTGGTGGTGGGTGTAATTTTAGAGAGGCACATAACTGGCGAATAGGCTGAAACCTGTCCTGTGAGAAAAATGCCATCGAATTTGTAGAATAGAGTAGGGCCAATTAACTCAATTTTTTGTGAGGGAATTATGTGGACTCTCTTCTTCAGCATGAGTCCTAGACGATGGAAAAGACAGATGATAAAATGGATGTGGCAGAGAAACACATCCTGTTTCTCCTCCAGTAGGCCACCATCATTGCCATGCACTTGATCAATATGTGTGGAGCTGAGAACAGGACAAAAGGAAGTACTGTGTATTGATAATGTTGACCTGCCACTATGAATCTCAGAATCTTCTGGTGACTTGGCAACACTAAGAGTACGTCTACACTAGGAAGGTAAGTCGACCTATATTATGTCAACTTACAACCCCTGCAGTAATTACTGTGATGGTGCATGTCCACATCATCCTCCTTGAGGGCAGTGTGGGGAGTCGAGAGCCTGGTCTCTCAGTCCCACAGGCTCCCGGGCTCCCAGCGGGTTGCCCCCACCCCTTGCTCCCCATTCCCTGCTGGGAGTGGGAGAAAGCCACCCAGGGTTTCTTGCCTCCCAGTTCCCCACCAGGAGTGGGGCCAGGAAGAAGCCACCCAGGGTGTCTCACTTGCGGAGAGCAGGGTCTAGCTGCTTTGGCTTCTTCTCTCCCCACCCACCCCATGAGGAGCTGGATAGCCTTGTCAATTTCACGGTTGGGAGAGGGGTACAGCCGCCCAGGCTTCTCTCTCGGCTCTCTAGGGGAGAGGTAGGTAGCTGGGCTCTAGCTGCCCCGCTTTCTTGTCAATTCCACGGCTCCTCCTAACTACATCAACATAAGCCTTACACCTCCCGTGGAAGTGGAGTTTTTATGTTGGTGTAGAGTAGGGCATTTACATCAGCGGGAGGAAAGCTATAGTGTAGACACTGACATAATTAGGTTGATGTAAGCTGCCTTACGTCCATCTAAGTGTGTAGTGTAGACCAGCCCTTACATGTGGAAGAAGGCCACTTGAAGATTGAGGGCTGATGCCAAAGTTGAAAATCGTACTGGTACCAACATGGTATGCGTTGGCGTTGAAGACAGTGCCAAGATTGAGTCTTTGTTATGTTTCTTGGCTGGAACCGACACTGATACCACTAACAATCTCTGTACTGGAGCCAAAGATTCAGATGGACAGGGAACAGCAGGAGATGCCTTCACTTGAAAGGAAGAGTCAGGGACAGAGAAACAGAGCAAGTCTTTTGATGCCTCATAAGGTTGTGGCAGCGGTACCACCAATAATGCTGGTACTGGCACTCTGTCTGTTGGGTACTGGACTCAACTGTCCCACAGCCAGTACCAGAGTTGATGGTACAGTACCAATATCTTCCCGCTGCAGTACTGGGGGGAGACAGGTTGACAGCTCAGCTGTACCTGAGTACCAAAGAGTCCGGCAATGTTTCAAGTTCTTCTTCTCTGAAGAACCACCATCACCTTTCTTCAAATCAGGAGGGACATCAGTCTGTGTTATGGGCCCTCCTTCAAGGAAACCCTGAAGACAACAACTGACCTCTCTCTTTCTCCAAGGAGAAGAGTATGAGTTCAGAGATCGGTCAGAGACCACTGCAGCCTCCATAACAGATGGTAACAGAGTGTGTAGTTGAAGGCCCTGGCTCCGAGGCAGGTTTCAGTGCTCGCTTCATAAAGAGTTGCTTGAGGCATAGATCTCTGGATATATGTGTTCTTTTTTTGAAAGAAAACAGCAGATTCTGCACCTCTCTAACATCTTCGTCACTGAGACACAAAAGGCAGAGCATGGGGGGGTGGGGGAGGCTACTGGGAAGAGACACCTCACATAACAGGTAGTGCGTAAAGCTTGGTGGGCACTGCATGCCATCAGTGCACCACGCCAAAAACTAATTCATAACTAATTAAAATAAGTTAAAACAATAAAAGAAGCCTGACTCCTGGATAGTAACTATTTACAGGAAGAGAAGAAAGCTGAATTCGCTGACTGAGTTTGCTGCCACAGTTCCAGCATCATCATTATTGCTGGTGCCACTGCCACAAGCTTATGAGGCATCAAAAGAAAAAAATTGTGAGGTAAATCTCACAGGGAGCTCTGACTCAGACCATGGGTGGTGAGAAGGAACTGTGAGGGATCAGGATGGTAGTGCCCTTACATAGTCTCAGCAGGGGCCATGAAAATGTGCAAGGTGCGTGTGCCACCCCAACAGGTACTGGTACAGAAAACTGTCTGGCTCCAGTGTGCTGGGCATGAACACACCTGAGTGGAATACAAGTGTGCAACCACTTGAAGAAAAAGGGATACTTTCCTGAATCAAGGCCTTAATGCATAATAAAGAAGGTTACTGGTACTGAGAAAACTGAAATAACAATTTAATAGCTAGAATAAAGTGCCAGATGTTGCTCCCATTACTTAAATGGGAATAGGACTGTCTACTAATAAAGTAGAGCAGCACTTTCTATTTATTAATCTCAATATCTCTACCCAGTAAAAGGCAACTGAAATACTGAATTGGGCATTTCTATAAAATGAAGGTGAACAGAAGTGTTGGATAAATATTGAAATTCTATCTATTTGCTATGCAAAAGAAATAGATCTTTTTGCCTAATCATCATCTCTTCAGGTTTAATACACTAAAAATAATTAGTACCAAAAAGGATAGTTAAAATTCATTTGCATCAACTTTCTGACTGATTGTTATATAGCTATAATTTGTAAGGCTTGCACACAAAATATTTTTAAGTTGTACGATACTGTTCACAGTGGGTATACTAACTAAACAGTAGACTAACTGGTCCAGATGCTCAATTATATACATTGAAGTAGATCAAGTGAAGTCAATTGAACTATGCTGATTTACACTAGCTGAGATTCTGGCCCTTATTTCAAATTTATGCTTTTCACAACAGAGGGATTATTTTTTAAAATTAATTTAGAAGTTTTCAGTTGAAACTCTTCAGTTCTCTAGGCACATTCCAACAATTACAAACTAGGGAACAGGAAATACTTACAGGTGGGTTTAATTTAAAAGTCATTCAAGTATGACTAATCAGGAACCAGATTTTGGATCATACTTTCCTATTTCTATTTCCGTTTCTTTCTCTAAGCTATCCCTTATTCTCCCCAAATATACTTGATTATGCATTTGCTGAAAAAGTAATTTTCTAAGTGTCTTCCGCCTCATTCTGCTACACTGCTTTTAGCAGGGTTTGCAGCCTCATACACATTCCAAGCTCCATGACATTTTCTTTCATTGTAATGTACCCTGGGATGCCTCTAAATAAGGAAACCAGGCTCCACAGAAGTAGTGATATCTATGAATTGAGCATCTGGTTTATGGACAGAGGCAATGAATTTAATTGAAATTAAAAGGTACCAATGATGATCACATGGTACATTCAAGAGACACATACCATTATAGAGTTCTATTTATTTTGATGTGTAGTGCTCCATTTAGAGAGACCTATTTGAACCTACTGCAGAATTGATTCTGGACCAGTTGGACATATTTATTGCAAAACATCATTAATGTCTGTTAACTGCCAGTGCAATGATATAATAATCATTCACAACTTCAGCAGTTAAGCATCAAAAACTTATCTTAAAAAAATAAGATGGTTACTTACCTTGTAACTGTTGTTCTTCGAGATGTATTGCTCATGTCCATTCCACTGTAGGTGCGTGCACGCCTCCATGTATGGTTACTGGAACTTTTTTCCCTTTAGCAGTACCCATAGGGCCAGCTCCTGCACCCCTGCGCACATACCGTGGTATATGAGGTGCTGCCGACCCTATACCCCCTAAGTTCCTTCTTGCCGCCAGCAGCAGGGATGGAGGGTGGGTCATGGAATGGACATAAGCAACACATCTCGAAGAACAACAGTTGCAAGGTAAGTAACCGTATTTTCTTCTTTGAGTGCTTGCTCATGTCCATTCCATTGTAGGTGACTCACAAGCAATACCTTGGAGGTGGGCCGGAGTTACGGATGAGCTGCCTGCAGCACCGCTGTGCCAAAGCCTGTATCGTCCCGCGCCTGCTGGACGATGGCATAGTTGGACGTAAAGGTGTGTACAGACAACCAGGTGGCAGCCCTGCAGATGTCTTGCACAGGCACTCTAGCCAGGAAGGTTGTGGACGAAGCTTGAGCTCTGGTTGACTGGGCTGTAATTATCTCCGGAAGTTGCATCTTTGCCTGCTCATAGCAGAACTTGATGTAGGAAGTTATCCACCATGAGATGCGCTGGGCGGACACAGGTAAGCCTTTCATTCAATCAGCCACCGCGACGAAGAGTTGTGTAGATCTCAGGAACGGTCTCGTATGCTCGATGTAGAATGCTAATGCCAGTCTAACATCTAGCGTGTGCCACCTCCTTTCCTCCTCTGAACCATGCTGTTTGGGAAAACATGGGGAAAAAATATCTTGGTTATAATGAAATTGGGAAACCATCTTAGGCAGGAAGGCCGGGTGTGGCTGCAACTGAACTTTTTCTTTATAGAACACAGTATAAGGAGGCTCCGAGGTCAGTGTCCTAATCTCGGAGACCCTCCTTGCCAAGGTAATGGCCACAAGGAAGACCACCTTCCATGACAGCAGCAGTAAAGGGCATGTAGTCATGGGCTCGAAGGGACGGGCCCCATGAGCCGCGAAAGGACCAGGTTGAGATCCCAGGGAGGCACCAGGTCACAGACCTACAGATAGAGCCTCTCCACCTCTAATTGTCATAGGGTGGGAGAAAACTGATCTCCCCTCCAAAGGGTGGTGGAACGCTGATATAGCTGCTAGGTGGACCTTCAGGGAGGCTCTGGAGTTTTAACTGCAACAAATACTCCTGTAACAGCGATAACCCAGGCGAAATTCCCTGGGACTCTGCCCAACAGGTAAATCACTTCTATTTTGCCCAATACGCGACCTATGTGGAAGGTTTCCTGCTACCCAGCAGGATTTGCTGGACTTGCGCCAAACAGGCTTGCTTGTCTGCGCTCAGCCATGGAGCGTCCATGCCGTGAGGTGTAGGGAGTCCAGGTCCAGATATAGCAAGCAACCGTGGTTCTGGGACAGGAGATCGTGCTGTCTCAGTGGCTCCAGAAGGGGGTGCAATTGATAGGTCCAGCAGTATGCTGAATCAGTGCAGGCGTGGCCAGCCCAGTGCAATTAAGATAAAGTCCACCTTGTCCCTCTTGATTTTCAGCAGAACTTTGTGAAGAAGAGGAATGGGTGGAAATGTGTACATGAAGCTCCCCGACCACTGAAGCAGGAAGGCATAGGGGAGCAACCTGGCCTCCAGAGGCCGCAGAGGGAGCAAAACTGTGGGCATTTCCTGTTCCATGCTGACGCAAACAGGTCCACCTGTGGAGAGCCCCACCATTGGAACATTGCAGAGATCACACATGGGTGAAGCGACCAGTCGTGGCAGGGTAAGAATAACCTGCTGAGGCAGTCCGCCTCATTGTTCCTCGCTCCAGGGAGGTGAGAGGCTTTTGTGTGAAAATTGTGCCTCACTGCCAGGTCCCACAGACAAACTGCTTCCTTGCAGAGGGCTGAGGAACAGGGTCCCCGTCTGTTGATGTAATACATGGCCGCTGTATTGTCTGTCAGTACCTGCACCACCTTGCCCGCAATAAAGCGGAGGAACACTCCACAGACTAGGCAAATAACCCGTAACTCTCTCACGTTGATGTGCATGCACTGCTCCTCCCTTGACCAGACCCCTTGTGTGCTGAGGTTGGCGCTGATATGGGCCCCCCACCCTAAGTCCGAGGTGTCCGATACCAGAGTGACTGAGGGGACTAGCTCTTTGAACAGTACACCCCTTGACACTGCCTGGGGGCTCCACTAGCAGTCTAGTGCTGCCAGGATCTGGGGGGGTGGGGAAGACTGTGACCACCTGATCCAGGGAACTTCTGCTCAGGGCATAAACCGAGGCAAGCCACGACTGAAGTGGTCTGAGTCTTAGTTGAGCCAGCCTCACCATGTAAGTGCAGGCCGCCATGTGGCTGTTGTAGTCAGGCAGAGGTCCAGGCAAGCGATGATGGCAGACATCGCCTCGAAGCATGGCTGGGCCAGGAAAGCTCTGGCTTGGGAAGTGTCCAGGACCATCCTGATGAATTCTATCAGCTGCACCCGAGTTAAGGGGTCTTCTGCTCACTTATTAGCAGGTCCAGCCGGCAGCAGGTGGCGCATGTCAGATTTACGCTCTTCTGGACCTGGGCTCTGGACCTGTCTCTGATTAGCCAATCGTCCAGGTTGGGGAAATTTGGACCCCTTTGCACCTCAGGTGCGCCGCCACTACTGCCATACATTTTGTAAACACCCTCGAGTCCCAGAGATTGAAGTTGTACCTGCCCAGGAGAGCCTGCTGATTGGCAATTTGAAACTGCAGACTTGCCATCGAATAAACCTCTCCCCCGAACAGGTCCAATTTTTTGTCGTCTTTATTTCTGAGCATGGGACTAAGCTGTCCCTGCCTATCCCGCTGGTTGATAGCATCTACCACCAGAGTACCGGGTGAGGGGTGGGTGAAAAGATATTCAAATCCTTCGGCCGGGACATAATATTTCTTCTCAGCCCCTTTAGGAGGTGGGGCCACTGATGAAGGCATCTGCCACAGGGCCTTCACTATCTTTAATATCCCCTCATGCACAGGGAGGGCAACCCAGGCTGGAGTGGCCACTGCCAGGACATTACTGTCAGACACCTCCTTCAGCTCCTCTGCCTCTAACCCCAAGTTGGAAGCAACCCTCTTGAGAAGATCTTGATGCGCCCTGAAATCATCCAGGGGCACCGATGGTCCCTGGGTAACCGCCTCATCTGGGGAAGAGGAGGAGGACTGGAGGGGTGCAGTAGGTGGTGGCATCCCTTCTCGCTGATGAGGGGCCACAACAGAGGTCCCTTCCTTGGGGTCCGAATCGTCATTGGAGGCCAAATGATGGTCCTTCTCCGGCACCGGTGGTGCAGACTGCACTCCAGACAAGCTGAACGACTGCGGATCTGGCCCCACCGGAAACCTCCAAGGTCCCCCAATACAGCCATTAGGGTGGCCACTGCCCCTGAGGCCATTCCAGGACTGCCTGAGCAGAGGGGTGCTCCGGCATCTTTTGCTGGCAGTGATGACTCTCCCAGCGGCCGCCCTCGAGAGGATGTCAACACACTGTCAGATGACCACAGTGGGGCTGCATCGGAGGCTCTCACTTTACAGTGTCGAGTGGAGGGGGAGTGATGACCCAATCCCTGGGTGCTCTGTTACTCTGGAGAATGACCTCTCGGCAGCATCGATCATGATGACGAGCTGCGGTGCCGTGACCAGTGCCGATGCAGGGAATCATGTTCCAACCACGAGCTGGAATGCCCAGAGTGGCGCCTGGGCACCAATGACTTATGGTGCTGCTTCCCCCTCGGTGCCGAGTCTGCCTTCGGTTACTGGGTTCTGCCCCACACTGGTGCGGGCGAACTCCTTGGTGCCGGGGAGCGGGAGCTGTGCCGACTTCCTTCTGGGGAGTGGCCTCTTGCAGGCGAACCAGACAGGCACCGCCTCCTGGAATGGGTTTTGCCCTGTGCCGGGGACCACGACCGGTGCCGAGAGGGCGACCTCGCTCCTTGCCCCACCAATGCGGGGTGCTCTGGCAACTGACCCAGAGTGACTTCTCAGGGAGCAGCACCACGTCAACCCTTCCACTCGGGGCGACCGGGCTGTTGGAGATCATCCCCCAGGCACTGGGGATCGCCAAAGCCAACCAAGGGGTCCCAACACGGGCTTCCCCTGAGACACCAGCACCTTCTCTCTGGGCGGAGGCCAGGGTGTGGTTGGCATGGGCAAGACCAACAAGGTCCATGCCGCATAAAAAACCTCCGGTGTTGATGGCACCGGCAGGTGCAGAGATGTTCTCCCATTCCCAGGAGTTGGGGGTAGCTCTCTGGTTGGACACATAAGCTCCGGCAGTGGTGAGCAAGTCTCCACTGTCTGACCTTGGTGTGGCCCCATTCTCAACCCCGCTTTCTTGGACTGTGCAGGGGAGTGGTCTTGCTGTGTGCGCTGCTTTCACTGCTTCTTCCTCGAAAGAGAGAAAGAAGTCCGGTGCCGAGGCGGGGCCGGTGCCGATGATAGGCTCTGCATCGATGCCATGCTCGATACCGAGGTAGAACAGGTTGGTTCAGAGGCCAGTCTGAGTGCTGCCTCCATTAGTAAGGCTTTCAAGCAGATCTCTCTGTCTTTTTGGGTTCGAGGTCTGAAAGCCTTACAAATCTTGCTTTTTTCCTTACAATTAGCTTCCCCCAGGCACTTTAGGCAACTATCATGGGGGTCGCTCAGTGGAAAGGCCTTCCCATAGGAGGCACAAGGTTTGAAGCCCGGTGACCGGGGCATGCCCCGCCCCCGGCAAAGTCCCAACCAGGACTATCCTAAACGACTAACTACCACCATTAACAACACTTAAGGACTAATCTACCTAACTAAGACAAACAACAAATGATTAAGGAGAACAAAAGAGATTAAGAACACTTGCGATGCAAGACTTAGCAGTTCCAGCAACCGTCACAGGCAGAAAGAAGGTACTGAGGGGGCGTAGGGCCAGCAACGCATATATCGTGGCATATGCAGAGGGCTCCAGGGGTGCTGGAGACGGCCCTACAGGTACTGCTAAAGGGAAAAAGTTCCGGTAATCATGCATGGAGGAGCCCATACACCTACAATGGAATGGACATGAGCAAGCACTCGAAGAAGAACATAAAATTGCACTTAACCCCTCCTGAGACTGGGTTAGATAGTAATTTTCCTTAACTAAGAAATTTAAAATTAAAATGAGGTGTGGGTGTTGAGATATATTTCCATAGATTAGAATTTTTAAAGTTATTTTGAAGTAAAGAATAATCTGCTCTCATTGAAGGCTCACTAGACAAAGATATATTCAAATTCAGGAAAGTTAGAGACTGATGATAATGAAGTTCCAGCTTTATAAAATATCAAGAATCTAATGCAGGATATTTGATAAAAAGCAAGTGAAGCCACAGAACTCACTTATATTTGGTTTCCTCTTTTTACCCACCATCCTAAGCAGTTCTATTTTTATTCTCCTCCCACTCACTGCCTGATGATTAGGAAAGAAGGTAGTTGAAATAGTGATTCTAAAATGATTGATAAAAGCTATTCTAACATTAACAAGGCTTTTTTGGTACTTTAAGTTTGAGACTAATACAGATATTTTTATATGTAAGTATCAGAGGAAAAGACAACCATAAAACTTCCAATAACTCTTTCATTGTAAAAACAAATGTTTTTCCAGCTCAAATTCCATAGTGAGAGTGGAAATTAAATATCTTGTTAATTCTTACCCACAGTTCTGTTGCAAAGATAATGTCGAACACTGATATTGCCCAACTGGCTTGGTATCACCTGATTCACCTGAAGGCATACTTCTGTGTCTTCACCTTTGATGTCAATTTCACCATTAACGCCAAAGATTTTAAAAACCACAACAGACATCTATCAACAAATTAAGAAACATCTGCGATTATAAATTAATTTTTTTTAAATTACAACGTTCATTAGCGTGCAAATATAAACAATGAATCAAGCTTACATTCAAAAATCACAAAAAGAAACTTGTATCAATGCAATTCAATCAAGCATTTTGGAATTGAAGCTCTTTATTCACCCATTTTTCCACTCACAAGAGAGGTACTCAGAGACACAAGGAACAGTTATTTTTCCCTTTTTATTTCCTCACTTTTAACCCTATAATGAACTAGTCGATGCACAATGAAAGACACATGCGACTCCCTCCTTCAGCCCATCAATACTGATTCAGAAATAGCCAGAAGGGTCACAACAACATGAGATGGTTCCCCCAAGACAATGAATTTGCTGCCTATGCCATGCCTACAGTATCTTAAACATGTGCCTAATATTAAGCGTGTGTGTAGCTGACATCATTCAATTGCTGAATCAAAGCCAGAGCAAGGAACCTGGCTAGATTTTAGCTCCCCTTTAATATCAGTGACTGTTTAATTTACTAAACCTGCTCCTTTAATTTATTTATTTCAATAACATTACCATTTCTTCATTCGTCTCTTGCGCACTCTCTGAAGCTGCACTGATGGCATCTGGAGATGACCCAGCATAATTGTCAACTCCTGTGACTTCATCTTGAGCATTTTCTACTGGCCTTTGGTAATTCATGGCTGTGATAGCTTCCATATGCATATCGTCAGAAAAATATGAAAGGTCAATATAATATAATCTGAACTGTTCATACATTAATAAAACACTATGTATAATCCTAATTTTTATAAAAGAGTTAAATATTTTTATTTGGATAATTATTAATAAACAAACCTTTATGATTAACAAAATAAACTAGCCAAATATTAGGCATACTGATTTTTGCCATGTCACTGAGCTCATGTGGCAGACTGATTGTTAGCACTGGCCAGACAAAAGGAAATGTCTGTGTCTGTCTGTCTATATACCTATTCTCTTGCACACAAAATATGCTCTTTGGGTGAAATCCACTCCATTTACACAGAGCCCAAGTATTCAGACCGTATGAAGGGGAGCAATTAAGGAGATGAAATCCGCCCCTCCAACTCATGCAGCCATAGTGAGGCGTGCCTGCTATTCTAGTCTGAAGGGTGGAATAGCACCTGTAGCTCCTCGATGCCTCTTACACAGGGTACTGGATCCACATAAACATGTGACCCCTTTCCTGCCTAACACAGCCAATTCATTGTGGCTTCCATGCTACTGGGCTGGCATAGACTTTTCACAGTACAGAGGGGATGCATATGTGGCCATTTCACCAGCAGACATTCAGTGCATCCAGAGGTGAGAAGGGCCTTGCTGTCATCTTCCATAACAGAAGTGAATTTCACCCTGTGAGAGGTTTGTTAAAGTCCCCCAAAAGTCAATGATCTGCAAAATATGCATAGATACATTTTCAAAGCCTTTAGCGTAAGTGGCTACAGTTCTTTTGTTTATAGAAATATTCAATCAGGCTATATTATTTTATTTTGTTAAAGCTATCATGGAAATTATTGTTTCCTTAACAACTAGGAAACATACAGCCTTATAATCTGCACATAAGGATAATTTATGAATACAACAAAGTACAAAAAAATGTAAAGGTAATATTCTGGTAACACTCCAACAACGCCAAGATAAAATAGGTCTGTAAGGGGTACACCATTATTTTTGTCTTGAGAACAACAACAAAAACACAGATGAATATATTGGCTGAGAATACTTTTCTATTCATGTGAAAGATAGGAGTACAGAGGAAATTGACCTTTTAGAGTCTTGCTACTGTACTTGTTACTTTTTAACAAAATTATTTCATCAGCCTTCTCTCAGTAGCTCATCAGAATTTACATAATCCCACAGTACTACAGATTATCTAAAACTAATAGATATTCAACATCAGGCCAAATTTCTCCCTCAGATATGCATGAATGGCTCCTACTGAAGTAATCAGAAGTTGGACATGCATCTGATAGCAGAATTCAGCCAATAAGTACAAACTGCACCATGAGGAGAGAGTCAAATCTGTCTGCTTGCTTATCAGCATTGCTGGTGTTAATGCCAAATGGAAACCACTTACTCACCCCCACATTTTTAAAACCAAAAATCTTGTTATATATTTGCAATGGTAAATGAACATTATAATTTAGAGTCCAATCCTGCAAATATCTACCGCTGGCCTACTGCCCACTAATGGGAGTAGTTCCAAGGAATTCCTGGTCCTAAAGCAGCACTATAACTTGGTTCCTTCCTCCAAAAAAACTCCACAAACACCATCTTTGGAAGAGGTAATAACTGAGTCAGTTGCCAGTTTATTTTTAAATGATATATTTTGTCTGGGTAGGAAAATATTTGTTGCCACCAACTGATGCAGTAAATAGAACTGCTTGAGTAAACCAAACAGGATTTAACCCACTATATCCTTTTAGCACACACTATGATAAAATTTACATGTTTGTAGGTAATTATTTAGTTACATTTATTTACCTTTCTCCTGAAAGTTTTGGCTGTCACTTCCATCACTCTCTAGTAAATGTTCTTCTAATATCATACTATCAATAGAAACGGTATCCAAAGAGACCTGTGATGGACTTCTCTTCATGTTCTTATAAGAAACAGAGAATGCAGGGAGGTTGGACTGGCAGCGTTCCTTAGGCTTTCCACTTTTTAATATAAAGATATTAGGAAATTATTACTTAAAATGAAAGGAATTCTATAAAAGAAAATCAAAATCCTCCAACCCAGGAACAAAATTAAAGAAACATTGGTATGTAATACAAAATGATTCAGTAATCCTTGGGGGGGGGGGGGGGGGAAATTTAGAGATAGACAAAAAGAGAGCATTTGTTCACTGTGGTCTATAAATTATGTTGTAGACATCCGTGTCAATGATTTTGTTTTTTGCAACTATTTATTCGAGAATATGAAATATTCAGTATTCTGTAAACAATTTAAAGTTCAGTTAACAGAAAGTTTAATTTTTAACCTTTATTTATTGTGGGATTCCACTTTCACTGTATATCTACAGAATTTATTAAAGCTTAAAATGATATCTGTTTTGAACTACTAAATTTTCAGTTGTATTATCCAGGGCAATTATCTATTTTATTTGACATACTATTAGCTAACTTTTCCTGGGACATAAAAGAGTGAATTCACTAATTAAAATATTAAATCTTTTATACCTTAAGGTAGACTGGGATGCAAGCATTCTAACTGTAGACACTTTTTCTTTGTTGATTTCAATATCTTCAGATTGTAAGGCGGTTTCTGGTTCTGTAAAGTCTGTAACTTTAACCGGAGAGCCTTCAGTTCCACTTTTCTCAGTTAACTTATTTGAAAAAATATTTTTATCATCCTCTTTATCCGTGAATAACTCAGTAGAATCTTCTCTGTTATTTAAAACATTCACTGAATCCCTAGAATACAAGCTACTTTTGTCACTTACTGCCAGACAAACCTCTTCTGAATCACTCCTACTAAAAAGTCCACTGCTGTCTTCTTCATTTGTTTTTCCCAAACATTTATCTGGTGTATCGTCTGAAAATGAAATTTCCTTCTGAAAATCCATATCACTATATGATTTTAAAAGAGGGTCCATCAAAACAACTTTGTTAACCTCAGTGCTTGCAGACCTACAGTCAGTTACATAATTAATACCCACAGTACCAGTCTGCATTATATCATTAGTTATCAATTTACTCTCTGATACAAGAGCTTCCTCATTTTCCAAAGGTGAAAGATCTTCTGCCATGAGACTTTCTTCTTCCAGAACTGGAGACTTGCAGGGCTTTGCTTGAGCCACTGGGTGGAGCAATAAAGCTACTTCTGCACTTTCAAGTAATATCCCAATGCAGACATCTGTATGTTGTGCAGGTTTGCCTGTCACTGCTGCTACATCTTTCCTTAGGTTTTCCAGGAGCAGTACAAGGGATTCATGGAGCAACAGTAAGAAATGGTATTGGTAATGATTAATTTGCATGCTCATATGTTTTTGAATATGAACAAGGACATGTACATCTGCATCAGAGGAAGAACTTGCAGAGAGAACTCCTGAAGTGCTGTCTGAAGGATGAAGCTTTTGAATGCCATTGGTCAAGGGCTCAGTGCTATAATATTCCCTCAAAAGTTTTTTGCGCTGAAGTCTATTAGCTAGTTCACTAGAGTCACTTTTTGGAATGTTAAAAGCTGTTTGATTATAAGAAAATAGCTCCTTTTGTGACTCTGCAAATCTCGTTGGCTGGCAAACCCAAAGTGAGAGTGGGAATGAATCCACAAAGCTTATTGGGCGGCCTTTCCCACTTTTCATTCCCTCATAATCTATCCAAAATTGGGAAAAATGCACAGCCCAGACATCGGTAGCAGCAGATGTTTTTAGTGCATATTTATTTAGCTTTGGGGTAATATAACCTTTATAAACATCATGCATCTTAGTATCTTGTTCATGAGCATGTCTCTGGAAGATTGGGTGCAGAAGATTAAAATTGTCATGGGATTTGGGAAAGTTGGTGAAAGTTCTACTGAAAAATTCACAATCTTTGAAGTTCTGGAACAAGGCTTCCAAGTCAGAGTGTCTACAGTTTGGCGAGTGTCTCGTGTTTGTAGCAATCATTTCAGAACTCTGAATAGAAATTGCACGTGGCTGATCTTTATGGATTTCAGGTTTCTTTTCAGATGGAATGATAAACTGAAATAGAAAAATATATTAATATAAGTACAAAGTAGATTACAAAAGTACACATACCTCTAAAGAAAACAATAGTTATGTAAGAGAAAACGAATGAAATTAAAGTTTTGTAGGATGACAATTACACTAATACAGAACAGGAGAAGCCAGGCTCATGATTCTGCAGCTTTTCATCTGGGTTCCCCAAATTTTGACTAAGGACACTACACACAACGCTATTCATTACAAAATTGCTATGAATCTCAATGTCCATACAAAGATAACAGGGCCTATTAATATATAATTAATATATTTCTTAGGAAGCACTATAGAGTACATAACAGATGTTTTGTAATCTGATCATGTAATAAAAACTCACCTATCATGTATATTGCAGGGGTGGCCAAACTGTGGCTCCTGAGCCACATTCAGCTCTTTTACAGTTAAAGTGTGGCTCACGAAGCCCACTATGCCCACCTCATTCTCTGCCTACCGGACTGGGGTGGGGAGCTCAGAGCTTCTGCACTGCAGCAGGGTGGTGGGGCTAGAGGATTCTGCCCAGTGGGGAACAGAGCTTCAGGCGGGTCAGTAAGTTTGGCCACCCCTGGTGTATTGGCAAAATGGTGTGTTTGAATCGTCATTCTGAATTTTTTATTTTTGTGTGATTAAAATCTCAGCTTTAGATGTTGCATTAACAATTTTTTTTTTGTGATAAAAGTAAATTTATTAGAACTCAAAATCTTGAGGTATTCTAGTATGCTGGAATAATCTCAAATTGCACATCTTCACCCTCCAAGTGTTCAAAAGGAAATAATTAATATTGGAGACCCTGATCTTGCATCAGGATCTGCTAACATGGACGCTGGCCACCAGACATAATCCCAGTGGGGTCAATGGGACTCCACCCAGACATAAGGATCTTCGGGGCTGGATCCATTTGCAATGTTAGTGTTTAGGGAATTTGATCCTACAAACATTTGAGCACAAAAGTAACTTGCCCTGTTATCTTAAATGGGACTACTCATGTGAGTAAAGTTATTCATGTAATTAACTGTATGCAGAGTTAGACCCCAAATTTGTAAGTAAGTATTCATTACACCACAAATATATTTTCATAATCAGTATTTGTGTAACTTACAACACCTGCTATTACATATACCTATCAAATGCATAGTTAGGAAGTTTCATTTAAAGCATTACACTTTCATACTAAAAGCTTGTCTAAATGGTGAGGTAATGTGCTTTATGAGGGTGTGATTTCTAAAATGCACCAAGGTGTTTCACATTAACAGGTCCTACTAGTGTGCACTAAAAATTCCCTAGTGCACTTAATGTAGTCCTGTTTCAAAGAACAATATGTTAAAGCACATTAGTAGGGTCTACACATGCAACACATTATCATGCTTTAGAAATCACACTTCAGTAAAACACATTACCTCCCCATGCAGACAAGCCTTAAATTTTGCTAAATCTGCAAAAATGGCAGTTATGGAGTTTGTTTCCTCTTTTCTTCGAGTTTTCTTTGCCATCCACAGGGATAAACTTATTATGCAGTGCCACTTACGACAATTTAATTGCCTTTTGCAATCTTGTTTGTTTCTCAGCTGAAAGCCAGACCAAAAAGAATTTCAAAAACATGCAATCAAATAACTGATTAGATCTTTGTATCTCAGGAGCTCAGCTCTGTAATACATCAGTTTCATAAAGCCTATAAAGCTCCATGGTGCAGTGGGGTGGGCAACCTTACTACAAAAAAGGAAAGATTCTCTCTCTGCATAACAGTAAAACTGCTTAAGATGCACTCTCCCCTCAAGATCCACAGAACAGCTGCAGTTCTACAAAGAGCAGGAAAAGGGCACGATCAGATATATGTAATAATAGCTTGGTCTTGACACCTGACACCCCTCAAAAAGCTGTAGATCTCAGAGTTAACTATTTATGGCAAGTTATTACTGTTCTGTGCATATTAGAGGTACAACTGCCCGCACAGAGATCTGAACTATATTTCCAATGGGTAGGAAAAGGATGCCTTCTTCTGACTATCATGGATAAGATATAGCTTTTGTCTCAATGCGTATTTGTACAGAGGGCCAGTAAGAGGTTCAGGAATCTATTTCAAAAACACTACTTTTGCCCAAGCTCTCTGCTCCTGCAGAGCCTCTACATTCCGTAATTGGGATCCAGGCATACTTTCTGCTATTAACAATGCCAGGATGGCCTGTTGCCAGTGAGACTTTTAGCCAAGACTACTGACTACTCTGCATCCAGGCGCTATGTCCAGAAGAGAAGATGGTCTGCCACACCATGTTCTCTGTTCTGCCTCGCACATCTTTCCTTAGATCTTCATACTTTGTTAACATATTCTCCTTTTTTCATTACTTGGCTAATAACTCTTTTCAGAAATAAAGAGAATGTATTTTGCTCCAAAAAACCCCCCAAATACCCCTTCCATACAGTACCTTTAACATAAGTCCATCAATTCTAACATCAACATGCTCATCAGATTTTGAATTGTCAGTTAATTTATACATGGCCATGAACTGATTGAGACTTTGTTTCAAATCCAATGCAAATTGATTTAGCCAAAGAATACTTCTCTCATCTAGAGTGAACTGTAGAGCATTCAGTTGCACATACAGGTTTGGACAGGGAACTAAGGAAAAGACAAAACAAAATTAAAGCAAATTATAACATTTATTTTAGCTTAATAATGCAGAGCCATATCATCTCCTCTACTTTCTATCCTTGAAGAAATGGAAAACACATTCCCCTTTGGCCATGGGCAAGGGTACGCTGAGGGAGCCTAAGTGTATCACTCCCTACTCTCTCTGATTCCAGGGGAGATGCTGTCCCAATCACTGCATGTAAAAACTTAAATTAAAATAGAATAAAAAGGAGGCGGGACACCACAGCTGAAGGAAAAGGGAGGGCTACAGGAGAGCCCCTGTCCTGAGCATCATCCCCAGGAAGCCTGTTGGGATTTCTTTACACAAGAGAATGCTGAACCCTGTCACATGTTACTAAAATAACTGTAGCAGATCTTTTGTTATTTCTTTGGTAGTACTGCAGTAGCTTGATTTCTTGTACAGCTAAGCAGTGCAAATATTCAAAAAATGTATATATAGTGTATAATCAGTATTTTATTTCTTGGTAAAAAGTGTCATGCACGTTTTCAGACTTAAAATGTAACATTTACAAAATCAATGCTTTAAATGTGTTGGTATGTAGGAGCAAACATCAGTGAAAATGGTGAAGCGTCATGTTCACAAAAATAATTTTACAATTAATTCAGCGCAAAAAGCTTTTGACCATTTTTGAATGTCAAACTTGAATCATTATTTCCATCAGATCTCAAGCTACCATTAGGCTTTGCAAAATGGAAAATAATGCAAGAGATTTCTTTTTCAGAACAAAAGCCTTACTGGGATAGTCTTTTCCATCTGGATAGTAGTATTCAGTGAATTCAATATGAATAGCTGACATTTCTGGTGGAAGATAAAGTGACTTTTTATTGCAAGATATCAGAGTTTTAGGGGAAGAACGACACTGGTCTGCTGTAGAGACCTGCAAAAGACAAATGTTCAGTTTTATCAATATGTAACTATATTTTTCTGAGTCATTAAATGCTTGATCCTGCCAGTGGTGCAAGGGATAGTGCTACCTCACAGATGGGATCTGCAACATGAGTATTGGCACGGTAACCCCACTGATGTAGATTCCCAATCACATCCATTGCAAAGAGCAACGCATACATGACTGTCAGGTAGTAGAGGCAGTCTGCACACACTCATCTCCAAGGGTTCACACAGAGGACAGAAGGGACACGGTGATGGACAGAGTCAGGAGATGGCACTACAATCCCTGTGCACATGTGATCTGGGAAGCAGCAGGTGCATGCAGCAAACACCCCCTCCACCAAATTCCCCTATGCCTTCCACCTGCCAGCATTGGGGAGATCCACACAGATAAGAGCCAGGCAAGGACCTGAAGGGACACAGCAGCTGCACCATGAACACCATGGCCCCAAATACATACAGCTCTGCTGGGGAACAGATGAGCTTGAAGGATGGCCACCCATGTTTTCCCCACCTCAGCCAGCTAGAGAGATGACACCAGACAAAATTTCCCTCTCTCTGCACTGTGCTAGAGCCATATGTGCTGCAGTTTGTGTACCACCTCTCCAGGGGCAGGCTGGGGATCACATGCTGCTCTGCAGGGTGCTCAGCACGCTACTGCAGGGTTCTGTGGGCTTGGTGACACCATGAGGTCTGCATGGCAGCAGAATCAAGTCCTAGCAGAACAACATCTTTCCACTTTTGCTTTTAACAATATAAACTTTACATTAATTGCTTCCAAAGAAAATTATGAAACAGAAAAGTGTTACTTTTGGAATATAATTTATCTGAATCTTCCGATCGCTTAAGATTTCTTTGAGTGTGGACTAATTTAAGAAATGTCTGCCAAGCCAAAAATGCTTTCATCTAGAGTTTTTGTATGTCAGCTTCCTATCTTCAAAACAGCTGAACTTTTTAATATACAACCTTTATTGGTTTCTCTTTTATTAATTTTGCAGAAGTATAACTGGAAATATACACAAGTAAAATTGTACAAACCTCTCCCAACCTATTTGGATATTTTAAATGTCATATACCCGTGTATTAATACGTGCAATAATTCTAAATAATACTATGTCAAAATATAGCTTCACAAATACAAAATATAAACTTAAAATAAGTAGCTTCCTAGATGTCCTATAAGAACAATGACAAGCAATAAGAAAATAGAGAGAGGGAGAAAAGAAAGTAAAGCATCTGAAAAGAAGCAAATTCAATCTAAAACTTCTATCAAACTATGAAATAAACATTTTGTAAAATAATGATACAATTACTAAAGTGTATAAAAAATTCCAAATCCAAATGTGAGCTTCAGGTAGCAAGCTGCAATCTCTACTCTAACAGGGAGCCTAGATCTGGCATAGCACCAAAGGCCTGAGAAGGGGCAAGGTTAGGTTGGCTGGAAGACACATTGACAGAGCACACATGAGGCATCCTCTGCTGGCAGGGTTACTCTGGAATCTCAGCTGAAATTTAAAGCTGCCTTCTCCAATAGAGCCCTACCTATATACCACTGCCATTCTCTCCTGAAGGTAAGTACTCCTCTGATGCAGCTGCCCCATTTCTATGCCTGTAAGCGTGAATCTTGGCCAGAGACAGTAATTAAAACAGCAGCAAAAAATTAAAAGAATGAATGTCAAAAAGTCCGTTTTAAAAAAATATCACAAAGTAAAATATTAATAATGAAATGTGAAATCAGTTTCAAGAGTACGCTGAAATAAATAAATTCAGCATATATTTAAACAGGCAGTAAGAAACTAAAAAAAATGAGAAATGTAAAACTTCATGCTAAAACAATGAATCCCTTGAGTACTCCATGTGACACAATGAAAAGCTGGGATTCTAAATTACAGCATCTGTAAGTGATGTCTTTATATTAAATCAGATCCCTCTCAGATCCAAGTCTTACTCTCTAAGTAAATTACAAAAATTCCATTGATATTAATTTTTTAATATCAAGCAAGGGCAAGCCCTAAGAGTCTAATTCAATAACCAAAGTAGTCAATGGAAAGAGTCCTATTAACATAAAAAATTATTGTTAAGTAGACATCAGACATATAGCAGTCAAGGGACAAAGCAACCCCAATTCACCAACTGGTTAAAAAAAACATACCTGGTATATATTGAAATCTGCGAGTCTGACAACAACAGGACTGGACATGAGTTTACCCTTTGGTTGTTGGGGAGACACAGAAGAAGCCCTAGAAGTTCCTTTAGGTATCTGTTGTTCCTTGCCTGTAGGGAAAGAGAACGGCAAAGTCATTTAAAAGAACCACCTCATAGAGGATACACTGCTGCCGCCAATGAATATTAAAGGTAAGCAATACAACTTGTGAATAGATACAAAGTACCTGATTGTATGTTTTGAGGAGAATCATGAGTCGGGGATTTAGTAGGAGAATCTATATTATGATCCTTCACAGCCTGTTTAAGCAATTCAACATTGCTTTTGAACTCATGTAATAATTCTTGGGCCCATCCACTTCTGGTTTTGGTGGCATCACTATAATGCATCCAGTGATTGCAGTTGTCTCCTACAAGAGAGAGACATATGTGGCCCAAAACTATTACAAAGTTTCCATTTGAAAATCTGTTTCTAACTGACTTAAAAACATGTTTTAAAACTTTTCAGTTTTTCTTCTAAATGTAACCACACTAAATCTTGTCACTATATAGTAACGTAAACGGCAAGTAATAGCACTAAATGACAAACTCATCACAGACTTCAAGAAAATAACTTCCTTGGCCTGAGTGGTTAGACAATATTCAGGGCCTTGGTAGGCTGTATCCATTAAGACAAGAGATTGATAATATGAGTCACGCATTTTTTTAGTGCAATCTACAAAGAATGTACACAAAGTGCTGATCTCTGCAGAAGACAATTTCCTTGCTCACAATTTCCAGCCTGCCTTTCCAGCATCTCCTGTCCTCAAGGAGCTCCATCTCTGCTCCCTCTCAGGGACGTGTTCACGACTGCATTTCTTGTTGTCTGCTCACTCTCTTTTGGCTTTCTGTTCCCTTGCTATCTTTGACACACAGCTGCAACCAATCCATGCCCGGTCCCTGAGTTTGCAATCAATCCCCAGAGAAACCCCTCAGTCCATTTAACTTAGCTTCTACTCAGGCCTTGCCATATTGGTCAGTGCCTTGACTTTTCTGTTTCAGCTATCGCTACACAAAGGGGCATGTAATTGCTCTTTCATCTAGCCTAAAATAATTCTTACCACACCCATTCAGGCCTGCAACTGAGGGCAGCCATTAACACCTTCCGACACAACAATATCAATTCTTATCCAGCAACTTATACTGAATTTCTGTTTTATTTTAACTGTAGCTCAGACAGAAATTTCCCAATTTTTTCTCCTCCAAGTCAAACAATGGAAAAGAACTGCTTGCTCTGATCCAAGTAGGAAGGCCCACATATCAGGTTGTATCTAATCCCAAATTCAAAAGTAACTTTTTTGCCACAATTTAACAATTAAAGAAAAAATGAATTTTTAATGTTTAGATTTCTGGAAAAATCTATTAATCAGAAATGATTTGCAAGAAATGCTAGTCTGGAATTTACTGCTAGCAATTTAAGCTTCAATTTTGGTGCTAGTCAATCAGCTCTTCCATGACTTAACATGAAGGCTGCATGGCAAGCTCATTGCATTTCCATAGTAGCACACTAACAAAATTAAGTGCACTAAAGAAATTTTGGGGAACCTCTGTACTACACTTGTAGAAACAAGTGTGGCATCAACAACAACGCAAAAGAAGTTTGAGCACTGCTCATGTAGTAGATTGTACCTTACTCACCCTTAAATTTCAAATAAATACATTCAAATCCAGTGATGTCCCCTCTCTTCACCTCAAATGGATGGATTACAATGTTAAAACACTTAATTGTATTTATGTCCAAAATTATTCAAATATTTTGTTAATGAAACAAGAGTTATGCTTGAAATAGCTAGTGTATAAAATCTTGGTTCAGTTCTCAGTATTTTATTCCACATGTAAGGGTTATGAATGTACTGAACTGACCTTAAAAGTATGTATTTCAAATACCTGTATGTAAAAATATTATTGTCCTAGTCTTCTGTTTGACCAATTTTTATCTTTAAACCAAAATACAATTTATAAATATTTATTCTCATACCTGCTTTGTGAAAAGGATAGTAGTCCACACTTAAATGGCTAAAGGAAAGTTGCATAGCCCCTCCTGTAATACGCCTGTCTGATTCTGTAAAAGAAGGCAATATTTAGCAGTGTAGATACCTGACCAAAAAGTTTTGACTTTTTCATTCCAGTGAATCACCATAGCCAAAAGTATTGGATCAAAAAATTAGGTATCACAAAAAAAACCCAACACACTTTACAGGAATGTATCCTGGCCTACCCATCCTGGTCAGGATGGGTTCCCAATGCCTAAGATAAGGCCAGTAAATTCGGTGTTATTATCAAGGAAATACTTTTGAAAAATCCTGGTTTTTTCATTTCTATTAATCTCTTCATTATCCATTAAATATAAAGCAGCCTGCTATACAATAGGGAAAAAATGACCATGTAGCCCTTTGGACGTACATTTGTGTATAATTTTATTTTGGTCATTGAAGAGAGACTATACAAACATTAATAGGCTTCTCAATCTCCCTTGTAATCTACAATTTTGCGATATAAAAACTTAATTTTGGAAAGGGAAATTTTTTTTACCTTTTTCTTTAGAGTGAATGTCATCACATATGTGCAGGTCCAAATGGGAAATTACTAAGTGATGAGAAGTTTCCTTAACATCAAAATCATTGAACTCTTTTACAATTGCATCATTTTGATCAGGTGCTGCTGAAGTCTGGGGTGTTTTCACTTGCTGAGAGGTGGGTGCAACAGGAGTGGGATTCTGAAAAGATTAAGTCACATAACTTTACAGAATTTTTTCCTTAAAGCATAAACGTCAAACATTTCAAGACTGATGTGTAAAAACAATTTTAGAGGAAGATTTTCACAGGCACAAGTAGCAGTTAGTTTCCCAACTCTCACTGAAAGTCAATGGAAGATAGATCCACAACTGTTATATGTGCCTTGGAAAATCTCACCCCTAATTACTGATTAAGGCACTGGCTTTCCTGCAGTACTCAACTCCGGCAACTTCATTTAATCAGCCTTGGTAGTACCATCTTTTCATGTCTTTTTTCTTACCACATTTACCATTTAACAGTGCTACTTATGTTTGAGAGCTTGCTCCCTTACAGCAAATTTTCTAATACTACTTGATTTTGCAGTCCTATCTGATTGGCCAAATCTGCTTCCTGCCCTGTGTTTGGAAAGGCCCCTAACTCAGCAGGATTTCTGCTGTACGATGGTGACAAAGGGGGATAGTGATTTAGGCAGCTCGTGTATCGAGAATGCTCTTCACCCTCTCTGTGCCAGCCTGCTATATGTCCATGCAGTAAGGTTGGATGGAAGAGCGTGAAGTGGATTTGTCAATATGCAGATTCACTGGCCATTATTTTTCATGGAGGAACTCTGGCTACTTCAACCTCAGGTCACAGTAGTGGCATTAGAGAAGTATCTCTGCTTTTTAATGGACAGGAAAAGGAGGAAAAAAGACTCCAAAGCCCAGCTAGTCGGTCTTGCTCTGTATGTTAGAGGAGATGAAGGTTTTTAGCATCATATGATATTCCATTTGTGACATAATTATCACTTCCATGGCAACAGATTGTGATATCAAAAATAGAGTTTTGACTTCAAGTTCAAACGAGAGGTTAGGTTGTAGAGGAAATGTTCATATTAAAACAATTTGTCAGTAGCACTAAAGGGAAATAAAACTATCAGCACTTTGAAATTTTGCATAAGTATCCTCCCTCTCTCTCAAAGTTTTTTCGAGTGTGGAAGTCTCTCTCTAAATATATTTTGGAATTCAAAATCAGAAAATGGTTCCCCATTGTAAACTCAACACTATACACCACAGTTAGACAACTGTGAAAATAAACAGAGAAGTCTAAATATTCCATATACATGATTTAATAAACAGAATTTACTTTCTTACTGTAATGATACTCAGAAGTGACAGATCTTACAACTTTAATCATGATTTAAGATGCAAAATCTGATACTCTTGATCAAAAATGAATACCCTAAGAGCTCTCCAAAATAAATTAAACAACTAGTTGTATATTGTGCTGTTTTAGAGTATTTGTATTTACTAATGCTTTACTATGACAACCAATTAACTTACCTGTGTGGGTTCAGAAGCCAAGCTTTTTCTTTGTTCAGTTGATTTCTCTATTGCTTCACTAAGAGATTTGGCATACTGTACCATAGCTTTCAACTGGGAATCAGTTAAAACCCATAGCAAATCATCCAATATTAGAACCAGTTTTGATGCCACTACATTGCAATCCTTTAACTGTGAATAAATTAAAATGAATTTTAAAAATTAAATGGGAACATTGCATTCAATGTAAGAAATGAGTATTTGAAAAGAAATAAGTTAAAATACAAAGGACATGATACACAAGAAATGTGAGTTTTCCATAAGGTTATATTAATATTTCATTTTAAGTGTGATTTGCCTACGAAGTAAAAATGACTGTAAAATAATATTATGAGGTTCTGTTTCTCTCTCAATGGTTTTAATATCAAATATGCTCAATTTACAAATTAAAAGATGCTGTTTTCTAATTGCCAGCCCTGCAAACTCAACCTAAACACTGTGAAGTAAAGCGGAGTTCTTTCCTAGTTAGTACACATAATCACAAATAAAGGCAATACAGGCCAAATTAGACCATTAGCTAAAGCTATGTCTTCAGCTGTCCATCACAAATGATGATGATTGTAGAGAGCAGCTAGCACTTTCCCACACGCTGATGAGATGCAAGTCCAGCTCTTGAACGGAAACATTGGCCACATCAAGGGCAGGAGATGTCTCTCTGTAGGTTTCAAGCCATGTTGTATCTTAGCTGATGTTGACGCTGATAAGTTGCTAATCGTTTTTCTTCTACCTTTTCAATGGCCTCAGATACAGCATTTCTCCACTGTACACGGTTTTCTGCCAGTGTCTCCCATGTGTCCACATCAATGTCCACTGTCTTGAGATGTCTCTTAAGGACGTCTTTGTAACAAAGCTTCTGACCACCCCTAGCTCATTTACCTTCCTTCAATTCACCATACAAGAGGATTTTTGGAAGCTGGTGTTCTGGCATATGGGTGACATGTCTGACCACCTCAGCAGTGAGGAAGTAACTATTGCTTCTACAATGGGCATTTCAGCTCTTGCTAATACTTCAGTGTTAGGTATTCGGTCTTGCCACTTGATGTTCATGATTTGCCACAAGTGTCTCAGTTGGAGGCTCGTCAGCTTTTCCAGATGTCTTCTATACAGTGTCAGTGTCTCCACAGAGTACAGCATAGAAGATATCACCATTGCTCTGTAGACCTTGACCTTAGTAGCCACTTTGATCCCATGCTGAGACCAAAGTCGCTATTTGATGCTGCCAAAAAACCTGGATGCAGCTTGAAGACATGAAGTTATCTCAGCATCTGCAGAGTTGTCATTTGTCACTGTGCTACCCAGGTAAGTAAAGGAGTTAACCCTCTTGAGAGCTTCACCATTGATGACAATATCTGGTCTAACATTGTTACCAGTTTGTCTATTGGCTGGTTGGAATAGCAATTTGGTCTTACTTGTGTTGATCTTCAACCCAAATTTGCGTGCTGCATCAGCAAAACGCTGTAATTTCCTGCATATCTTTTTGGCTGTGAGCAACCAAAGCCCAAGTCATCCAAGTAAACCTATGTAACCCCATAGTCTTCAAATTTCACCTGCTCAATTTCTTACCCATTCTTCTTCTGTGTATGACTGATGTAAAATGTAGAGCAATAACTATTATTTTATGTTCTTGTCCATTGCATAGGTTTAACTACTGTAATCAGAACTTTGTAAATTATTCTGTTGATGATGCTTCCTCAGAAATAAAGAAAAATAAGATGAAATATTTTAAATTTACAGAGTGCTATATTTTACATAATCCAAGTGCAGAATCTCTGCTGTGTGCCTATCTATAAAGAGTGCTTTGTAAAAAAAAACAAAAAACCCAACAACATGCAAAAACAAATTAAAACATTATAAAAATATCACAGGTTCACAAGTTTTCAAATTTACCCTTCTTTTAAGTGTAACCCTGATTTTTGATTGGTTAGTAATCAGTCGAACTGGAGCGCTCATGATTTCATGCTGAGAACTTTGGATTGCATCTGCTTCTATTCTGATCATCTGCCAGTTGATCTCTTTAAAAGTTAATACCTAAAACAAAATAAAGCCTGTTAATTTAATATGCTAGTTTATTTGCAAGTAAGAATAAGAAAGTTTTATGGAGTTTTAGTAGCAACAGAAAAGGCATGTTAAATTTGCAAATTATGACTAAAATTGTAAGTAATTGCCCTGACCCTTCAAGTGACTCTGCATAGGTGCTCCCCTGCACCAGATAGATCTCTAAGATCAGGGATGTATTTTTATATTTTTCATACTGAATCTAATTATAAAATCTGTTCATTCACATCTATAGCATTTAAATTTTTAAAGGTCTTAGGCTGGTTTCTTCTGTGGATGGAACTCCTCAAGTGGTCTCCATATAGTCTCTAAATGTTCAATTCTAGTGCTTAGTTAGTTAGTTCAGGGAAAGGGAGAAGTTTGATGGCAGATTTTTTTTATTAAAGAGTTACTACATACTTTATGGATCTCACTGTGTGTATAACTCTGAATTGATGAGGTAAATAGCAGGCAAGGAGTCAGATGATGGATGATGCAGAAAACCACTCCTACGTTCATTAAGACCACTTATAGCAAATGGAATAGACAGGCATTGTCATCACAAATACAAATAACTTTGTTCAGGACAATTCCACATAAGTATAATGGATTTCAAAAGTAAAAGTGTTTGCTGTCACATTGAGAGACTTATGAATGACACATTCAACATTTATTCAGGATTATGAAACTTCTTAATGTCTAGACTAAAAATTAGGTCATTTACAAGATAGGATTATAAAGTAGTGTACATGTGTATATAATGTTCATATACATACACAACTAAATCAATGTACTAAAGAATTCCTCAGCTCTACATACATATTAAGAAAACATGGATTTCAAACATCCACAGTCATAGGTACAAACTCTCATTGCATATGCAATTACAAACTCATTACAAACTCTCATTTACATATAAGGGTACACTAGGTAAAAAGTAAAAGGGGAGTTCAGATTTGTATGGATGACTAATTTTGAAATTCTCAGATAATCTTAAAAAACCACAAAAGTTATTACTATGTTCTCTTTGGGTTTCTCTCTTATGTAAATGATAGACATCAGTTACTTAAACTCCAGCTGACCATTTTTTTGCTGGGAATCAACCCTAAATGAAACAATATGGTCAAAGTTCAAAATATTAAGTCCAATTGACTGATAACCAAATATATGTTAGAGACACAATCATTTTTCAATGTAAACATATTACTCTTAGTCTAACTTTGAGCTCAATTGCACATTATTATTTTGGATACTGGGCAGAAAACAAAAGAAAGGTATTCATAATTATTTAAAACATTAGAATATCTTGGTACTTGCACTAGCAATTGGGAGATATAGAAATGGTTTAATATGATTATAAGTACAGTATACTAGTAAATTCCTACAAAGAAAAAAATGTGGTTAGAAATCAGTTAAGATTGCTTAAGGGGAACATTCACCCATGCAAACCCTTAAAAACAAGGAAATGTCCAATTAAGAGATCTTTCTTCAGCACAACCCCATATCTCATATTCACTATCTTCACTGACAGATTCCACTCTTCTATGAACAACCCTCAAGGCTGCTCCAATTTACAATTGCTGCCCACAGTCCCAGGGGACAACTGGGAGCAGCTGAGACTAGCTGGAGCGCAGAAGCACTCCAGCCACATTCATGGCACATTCTCTGGATTGTTTAAAATTATAAAGTCACAATTTAATTACCTCCCTTACTACTAAATTGATAGAAGCAAGTAGCAAAAGACATTCTTTACCTCTCCACGCTGAGATTCTTGTATTCGAGTAGATTTTAGATCATCATGTTCCCAGTTTGCATTTACACTATATATTCTCAACTGGGAAAGTTCAAATGAAGCATTAAAAGCTTTTGCTCCAATCCGGATTACAATGGAGTTCACAGAAACAGAAATTCCTTCTACCACTTTTTCAGCAAAGCCATATTCACTGGAAAGTGAAATGTCAAAATTTAAATTACAGATCTAATGTTAGTGCATAAAATGATACTTATTAAACAATTAGACATGAAACATATCATACAAGATAAGATTTCCCCATCCCATTAATACATTTTCATTAAATATATTTACCTCTGAAAAATGTGTAAGAAATATAGTATCTCTAGTGTATGTTCCTAATCTCAAATTTAAACAAAAAAATGTTCATGAAGTTCAACTTCAATGAAATATAACACATGCAACTTTCCATTTTAAATGTTATAGTACTCTACAGCATTATTCACCTACCTAGCGTCTATTTAGATATGTTTAAGGAAAGATTAATGTCAAATTAATTATTATTTCACTACTACTGCATATTTGCCTTGCTAATATTTATCTGTATAAACAAAATTAGTTATAATTATAAAATACAATATATTGTGCTTTTTTGTGTGTGAGATGAGGATTGGAAGGCATAACATAGGCAAAAAATATTAACTGTGCTTAAAAAAAAAAAAGGAGATATCCACAAATGAGTAGGTGTATATACTCAAGCAGCTGAATTTCATGATTAAAGGGACACATTGGTTAAAACTTACTTTTAAAGGAAATTTACATATTTGCATTACTAAAACAAAGAATTTTAAAAATCAAATTTACTTTTCATCATTTTTCCTTTAAAAAGAACAAACAAAACCTTTCAGTCAGCTTAGACAGTGAAAGTAGTTTGTAGCCTTTTATTTTTTTACAGTGCTTCTTTAAATAGAAAACAGAATCTATTAGGATTATTACTTTAGAACCCAAACCTACAACCAGATTGATACAGGCAAACTCTCTGTCACAGGGCAAGCTGGCCCTCTAAGGATATGTCTACATTGCTTCTGGGAGTGAGCCTCCCAAGCTGGGTCCACAGACTTGTGTTGATGCCCTAATGCGAGCTATGCTCAAACAAGTCTGTCTACCCATGCCGAGAGGCTCACTCTTCAGTGCAGTGTAGACATACCCTAAGATGGTTGATATAAGCAGATCCAATTGACTGACTGGGGGGTTGGACTAGATGACCTCCTAAGGTCCCTTCTAACCCTAATCTTCCAAGATTCTATGACCGGGACCACAGTTATACATGTGTATACCTCTAAACATACCATTACTTAGTTCGTTTCAATTCAGCAGTTAAACTTGCATAACTCTTCGTTAATATCCTAAATTGTTTCAATTGTGTTTTTCAAGATTGGGTAGGCTGCTCTTCAGTGATCATCAATTCCCAGTGTCTCAGTAAGCCTTCCAAACTATCTAACTCAAATTCAAACTTTCATTTGAGGATTGTCAGTGACCAGAATCTGGGCAGCCGTGCCTATGGGTTAGAGCAAACATTGTGCCTAGTGGTCAGAGCAGGTATCAATAGCCAGGAATTAGAGCCCAGATCAGAGTTGGAGTCATTGGTCAGATCCAAAGCCAATGGTTATAGCCAGAGACGCAAGCCAAGACTCCAAGCCCAGGGTAAGGGTGTGAACCAGAATAAGGGTAGGTCTACACTGTGGGAGAAAAAAACCAACACCCTCCAAAGCAATGAGTCTCAGAGCCCAAGTTTACTGACTCAGGGCTTGTCTACACTTATCTCCGAGATTTGGTGGCAGTCGACCGGAGTTATGCAAGCTACACAAAAAACTTGCATAACTCCCATTGACTTCTCTGCTTCGGTTCTGCGTGCCGTCTTCACTGCACTGTGCCAACAAGAACCGTGTTCCTGTCGACGCAGCGCTAACGCCACTTGAGAAGGTGGTCTTAATACGTCCATTTCTGGATTGACTGAGCGGGTCTTCACTGACCACTCAGTCGATCCAGAGAAATCCATCTGATAGCGGCGAATTTGCCGCCATCAGTGAAGACATAATCTCAAGGCTTATACTATGGCCCTAAAAATAGCTATGTAGATGTTCCCGCTCAGACTAGCGCTTCAGCTCTGAATCCAGGGAGAAGGGTGGATTTCAGAGCCCGAGTAGGAATATCTACACAGCTGTTTTTAGAGCCATAGCACAAGCCTGAGACTTGCTGCTGTAGGTCTTTCATTTTTTAGGTTTGTTTTTTGTTTTTGCAGTGTAGACGTACCCTCAGAGACCAGAACTGAAGTCAAAAATGAGGAATCAGTGCCCAGGGTCAGAATCAGGTTACCTGGAGTGAGGCAGGGCAAAGCTGGGTCCAAGACAGAAGCAGGACGGGAACAAGGCAGGAGGACTGGGAACAAGCAGGCAAAGGAACTATCTCAGCTGTAGGAGAATGTTTTGAGAAGCCACTGAACTGCTACTGGGCTTAAGAGTTGGTCTGCTGACTCTTCCAACCAATCAGGAGGTGCCAAATAGGCAGCCTACAACACGCCAGGTACGCTCATTAGGTTGCCCAGCACACAGTTCTGCTGCAGGCCTTGATTCCTGACCATCTGAGTTCAGACTACAGAATCGCCTCCTCTATCTCAAGGGTTGTCTTTATGTTCCAGCGGGACAATCAAAGTGAGTGAAGAAGAGGGACCAGTGAATCTGAAGTTTGCTGAAGCGTCAAGCAGTCCAGAGGTAGTCCAAATTCTTATGCTCTGTCAGGACTTAGACCAGGAATTGGGCACCTTTTATGATGTGGTGCCACTACTCAAAAGCTGCCTAGAAAGTCAGTAGTTCTTTGCCTAAATATCTCATTTTTTCTCCATTATGGTTAGCTTCTGAGAATAAAAAGCACAGAGCAGAGTTGGTTGCATGGGCCTTCATGTTGAGATAATATTGCACTTATGGAAAAGTTTGAGGGTCAGCCTCTCATAAATGACTTAATGGGATGTGGGTGAATCAGGATGGGGCAGAGGTGAATCCCCTCTTCAGCTGATCATAGGCTGACCTGAGCCTCTGAGGACTCGCAAACCAGGCCTCTTTTGCAAGAGCATTGTTACGGATGCAGCCAGGCTAGAGAATCTTTTAATATATCACCTGTTTTAATGCTGGACAGTGAAAGAGTTTACAAACATCTTCAACTCTCTTGGCCCTTGAAATCAATACAACAGTGACCAGTCCCGATGACAGTAATGATCTATGGACTCCACTAACTCAGGAGAGTCCTTGCACTGGATGAGGATGTTGTGTGCTCGAGCGAACTCCAGGTTCATGAAATTTCCTGAAGCACCCAAGTCCACCAGCGCCTCTAGGTTGGTGTCAAGTATCGCAGGTTGTCAGGGTAGGAAAGGAGTTGGGCACTAATTGGATCATGGTAGATGAGTATTGGTGTGTACTGCTATGGAAAAGGTCAGGGTGCCAGTCCAGCCAAGACTCCCGTTATCAGGGCCAGGGCTCGGTGTTTCCCAACCCAGGTGCAACCTAAATGTTGGCAGAGCAATTTGATGCAAAGTGTCCTGGTCCCCTGCAGTATAGGCAGAGGCTTGATACCTGGCATAAATTCTTCTCCACATTGGATAGTGGGGCGTGACATGATCAATTTGCATGGGTTCGGGCAATGGAGAAGGGATTGGTGATGATGAGTGGGAGGGCAGCACTAGAAGGGCTGGTAGGAGCCAGGAGAACATATTTTTTCTTGACTGCATTCAGTCAAGCAGTGGACACATTTGATGCATCGTCGACTATAGCATCCAGCCCAGACAGGGATTCACTCATGCCAGTTTACCTTTAATATTGTCATTTAGGCCAAGCCAGAAAACAGCAACACTGGGTGGCCTTGTTTCACTTTGTGTCTACTACCAAGCGACAGAGCTCCAATGCATATTTAACAACTGGCCGGCATTCCCCCTGCAACACCTGAGGTGCTGCTTCAGCCATAGGCTTGCCACTTAGGTGTAGCTCGAACAAAGGCTCAAATTGTCCCTGAAGTGCACTTGATTTTTCCAGGAGTGAAAATGCCCAAGCCAGGGCCTCTCCAGTAAGCAAGCTGATAATCCCACTCAGGCTTGGTTAGTGGTGTAGGACTACAGGCATAGCAGAAACTGGAGCCAACACTGATTTAGGAACCTACAAAATTTGTCGCAATCACCATTAAACTTGTCAGGCAGAAAGACTTTGGCCTTGTGGGCAGCAGGGGTTGGAGCTGAAGGCGCCACAGCTTTAGCTTGCAGGGCCACATTCTGTCCCTGTAGGGCAGCAACTTGGACCTGCAATGCCTATAGGGCTCCCACTATCTCCATTGCAGAGATATTAGTATTTGAAGAATCCATACACACTGTATCAGCTCTAGTTCTCTTATTGTCTGTGTTGGGGCTGCTCAAACTGTCAGTGATTAGGACACAGGTGGTCATGCCTATGGTTAGAGCAGGCATTAGGCATAGTGGTTACTGCAGGCATCAGTAGCCAGGAATTGGAATCCAGGGTCAGAGCTGGAGTCAGGAGCTCAGGCTCAGAAATACAGTCAGAGATCAAAATTGGAGACAAAGATGGGTACTGGGTTACCTGGAGTGAGGCAAGACTGGGTACAAGGCAGGAGCAGGAGCTCTCTCAGTCAGGGACAAATGCTTTGAGCAGTTGCTGAACTGCTGCTGCTATTGGGTTTTAGAGCCGGTCTGCTGACTCTTCCAACCAATCAAGTGGTGTATCCAGCTAGGCAGCTTATTATAGCCCAGCTACTCTCATTAGATTGTCCAAAGATGGACTCTGCTGTGGACCCTGCTTGCAGACTGGCTCTGCTACAGACCCATTCCTGACAAGGATATTCTCTTTATTGAGCAAATGGGAAGCAGATAGGATGGTCTGAGACACTGGGCCAGAAAGGGTTGAGCCTAGCAGGCTGAAATAATCCAAAATCAACCTTGAGGACATGTTTAAAGGTATATAAATGGTAATTAGGGTCATTCATTGTAAACAGCTAAGACTTTGAGGTTAAATCTTGCATTGTTAAAAGTTTGGAAGTAGATACATGTCTGTGATTACCTCTAATCTTGCTAGTGATTATCGATGTAACCAAATAGTTCCTGTCTGTTATTATATTGTTAATCAAAAATCAAAGGAAGATACATTGAAGTTCCATCTAAATGTCAGTAAGAATACAAGTGTTTTTATTTCTGTGAATGGTTGTAAATGGCCCATTACCTTTTGATAATTTAGCTAGTTACGGTGTGCATAGGACATATGAGATGATACTTCAAAGTCACAAGTAATCACCTATTAATTGTTCAAGGAGGTACCTACTGTCAAGAAGATATCAGCAAACCTGCACGGATCTATAAAAAAGTCTAGTGGATTGATCCTTTTTATCTCAGATCTGGACAAGAAATCTTGTCAGAGAAAGTTTGGATTGCAAGACTGGGGTCCCAGCACAAGCCTGGAATCACCCTACTAATTCTCATGGGAAAATCTGAACAAACTCTGTACATGGACTATTTAGTCTTCATTTCTCTGGACTGGATTTCTAACAAAGAAACTCTAAACAAGAACTGAAGACCCTCAAGCTATTTGAGTAATTTCAGAGACTTTCCAATTTAAGAACTTTGAAATTCAGTTCTCTCTACTTTGAAACTGACTTATAATTTTATTTTGATCTTTTTAGCCATTACCCTCTTTCCTTTTTTTTTCTAATACATATTAGTTTAGTTAATAAGCATTGGCTTTAAAGTGTGTATTTGGGTAAGATCTGAACTATTCATTGACTTGTTTGGTAAGGTGTCCGATCCTTTGGGATTACTAGAACTTTTTTTTACATATGATGATAAAGATTTTCAGTAATCCCCTTCATATTTGACTTGGCTATCTGGGGGCTAGCCAAAGGGCTGGATAATTTCAAGGAAACTGTGTTTTGTCTATTGAATGACCACTGTGGTGATCGGAAATTGTTTGTTGCTGGCCTGGTATGTCTTATGGAAGAGACACACAAGTATTTAGGGCTTTGCCTTCCCTATTCTTTGCAGTTTGCCCTGTTTAAACTCTCTCAATCTGGCTCCCTGGGAAGCCAACATCACAATGTCCCAAAACAGAGACGTTTCCCCCTTTGAAGTCACATGAAGTTACTAAAATATAAAAATGTGGAAGCCATAGTTTTGTATATGAAGGATTTTTTGATCTTTGCCAGCTTCTTCCTAATCATAACATTTTATGGCTTGTGGGATACAGGAGGTTAATCTGTTATTCTGACTAACTGGACCCATTGGAGTAAATTAGTATGCTGCAACTCTCAAAATGTAGGTCTCTTTTTCTTGCAGTTGCAACAATTCTGTCACAAATGTTGGAGAGTCACAGTTAAGTTCCTACCCTTCACATCCATTATTAATCATTCCTCTCATAGAGGATCCCCTGTAGCTTCTTTCTGCAGGCATTGAATCATCAATGTCAAAATCAAATAGGCTGGGTTCACGGGCAATTATTCAATTTTTTATTATCTGAATGTCCTCCCATGATGTAACTAGTTCCAGCTTTTAACTGATTTTCTAACATTTTCACCCTGTTGACCCTTTTCAAACTATGTTCAGCAATTGAAACATTATTTTGTATCAAGTGCATGTCAATATTCAAAAATTTACAACTGACCTCTGTCCTGATGCAGTTGCAATAGGTGATGGTCCATTAGGGACACGTGGTTCTTCACAAGTACTCATTTCCATTATTACTTTATCCAGGGACTTGAAAAATACACAAAAAAATTTGGTACAAATTTTACTTTACTGCAGTAAATTATTAGATAACAGATATCTCAAAATTAAAAAATAGTAAGAACATTAAGTAAAAATCTTTCATAAAAATTCTTTGGTATAGCATTTTACTAGAAAACCTTTAGCAGAATACATAACAATTTACATTTTTGGACTTTTGTTTATACAATACTTATATCAGATATCACTTTTTTTCAACTCTACTAGACTTTCACAGTCATGTATAAACTCTATATACTTCTTGATTTCTAGTCCATGAAATATTTTATCCATCACATTGTAGTATATTTCTCAAAGGCTGAATTCTGAATGGGTATAAAATGAGGAAGACATTTGATTTTCTCTACACACAGTCTGTCCTTTCAGTGTGAAGTTTCACATAATATTAGGTTTTATGCCCTTTGAATTTTCTCTAGGTTTTTTTTTTTTTTTTTTTTTTTCCCTCCAGGCATTTTTACTAGAAAGTGTTTGAAACTGGTCTATTGTTGAAATTCATCAACGGCCTCCAGACTTTTTTTGTTGATATCTTTAAAACATTTTGTATCTACAAGAAAACTGGCAGAGGTGAATCTTCAATCAATTTGGTATAATTTGCAGTTTTTCAGACATAATATACAACGGTCATCTTTGCCATTATTTTTTCATAACAGAGACTGGACTTTTCAAAAAGGAGCCTAAGAGAGTGAGACACTCAAATCCCATTGAGATTGAAGGATATAATTAAATAGCTCAACTGCACCTTGCCTAATAATTTAACAAATGATCGAAAAAAAAGAACACACTGTCATTCCCAGGAAGAGAATATCTAAATGCAGAAGCAGTATCCTTGCCCATTGATTTTAAAAACGGTCATAGCTTAAATTTATAACAACAGCTAAGGAGAATACCTATTTTTTAAACTCAGCTCCTGCAACCTTTTTTCCCTCTAGTCTGGCCTACTGCAACTTTGCCCCCTCTCAAGTCTGTTAAAAAATGTACTGCTAAGATTATCTTCTTGGCCCATCGTTCTGACTTCACCCACTCATTATGAGTCTCTCCATGGCTCCCCAGTTCCACCACATATATAAACATCTTGCCCTTACCTTCAAGTTCCTTCAGAATTTTGCCTTGTCATACCCATCAGCTCTATTATCTCACTCCTTCACTCTTATGATACCAGCTTCAATCTCCCAGTTCTCCCACAAACACCTTTGCTTTTTTCTTTCCTGCTGCTCCTGATACATTGAACGCCCTTCCGCCTCCCAAAAATTTCATAAACTTATCTGATTCCTTAAAATTAACTCTATGATGCCTACAATGTGCAGCTAGCTGATACAAGCTGAAACTACAGCTAATTGCTTACCTTGCTCAATGAATAACAAAAAAGACTGAAAATACAAAAGAAACCCCCACTGCACAAATAAAATATACTTATCTAACTCAACATCTCTACCCCTTCTCTCTTTGTTTCACTAATCTCTTACGTCTTTTCTTAAAATAAGGTAGTAAGATCTGTGGATCAGGGACTACATTGTACTATATGCCTGTATAGTACCCAGCACAATGGGGCCCTGACTTGACTGGGCTACTGTAATACAAATAAACAATGCAGCTTGCCTAAGGCTTTACCAAATAGATGCCCCACTAAAAAGACTGGTAATCACTTTTATTTTGGTGCAGAAAATTGCTACACAGAGTCTGTGCCAGAGTCCTTCTTGAAATTATTTTGCATAACAAGTACAAATAGAAAGGCCAATTTAATTGTGAGCAAAAAGAACTTAAAACATTTGCCACGTTAAAAGACTGATTTCTTGAAAGTCTTTGTTTTTAACAAAAAGACAATTGATTTCTGGCAAGCGCACCACTAACTACATGACTACCTAAACCACATATAAATAGAGGTGCAAACTTAAGCTAAACCTTGCTGTGCAGGGTGCAAACAGGTGAGCCTGCACTCTGATCACTCAGATATTAATTATTCCCCCTGGAGAAAGCTGACGGGGGTAACTAGTCTATCAGGGTGGCCAGCTGAACCAATTACCCCATCAGCCCAGGGCTGACAAGAAGAGGCACAAAAGGAAGTGCAAGAGGTTCAAGGAAGGAACAGGGTTAGCCAGGCCTAGCCATACAGAGGATCAGGGTAGGGAGACCTCTGTTTCCCTCAAGCCCTAGTGAGAGGGCCAAAAGGTAGGTTAACAATGCAAATAAACTGACAGAAGAAGGGCAGTGTGGACATGAACCACCACAGTAATTGCTGCGGTATCTGTAAGTTGATCTAACATAGTCAACTTACATTTTTAGTGCAGACATGCTCTTAGCTAACAACCAGGCATTGCCATTTTAGGTCACAGTATGTGATCTTTAAGAATGGCATATCTTAAACTACTTTCCTGATCTTGCAGTCGCACTTCATAATCAAGCAGTTGAATCAGAACACAATTGTATTACTTTAACTTCTGTGATGTCTGGGGAGAAGTTTATTCCTGGTACCTCAGAATCTGGAGAATTCTCTCTCTCTGATCTCAGGCCCATCAGGGGTTGGTAGGGGAACCCAGACCCACCCACTCCACTGGGTTCCAGCTCAGGACTCTGTAGCCAGACAAGCAGGTTCAGGGTTCCCAGACACTGACAGAGCCCTGAGCTCCTTCCTACCTTCACCCTAGCCTCTGCAGGCTCAGCTGTTGGTCTGTTCATCTCTTCTTGGGGTATCATCCCTGGGTGGCTCTATAGCAGTTTGTTGATAGGAGTTCTTTTTTCCAGCCTGCTTCTCAGTCCTTTTTATCCTTCCAGCTGCTCTGAGGCTGCAGTGGCCAGCAGTGCCTGTATTAACCCTTTGGTTGCTGGGCCAGCGTAGAGTACATATACCCCATTATGATATTATTTGTGAAGTCATGTGTAAAAGCAAGCCAAAAATGGCTGAAAATTTAAAAATTGGATTGTAACAGACCAGAAATACCAGTGATAATTTATGATTGGTGATATTCAAAACAAAAGGAGTTCTGAACCATGCCTGTAGCTGCTCCCATCACTTCACATTGACTCAACAGACATTCTAGTCTTCAGAGTGATGTCTGAGGTTAGTGTGTATGCTGGTTGTGTTGTTCTGCAGATAGATGTGTTATTTGTGTATGAGTTGTGTTATGTTGGGAGAGGTGTGTGGATTTGTACAGGCAGTGAAAGAGTGGGTGTTGCAGTAAGAGGCTATGTGTATTTGGGGTTGTTGCGTATGCTGGTTGTGTTCATTTGCATGTAGGGGGACTGTATTGCTAGTTTTGTGTTATTTGTCTGAGTGGCAGTGGGACACAAGTGTGGCAAGTGGGCCAAGTAATCCACCATCTATGCAGTCGCCTTAATACAACCAATTAAAATGCTGCATGCAAATTAGCTGTTGAGTAAAGGTAATAATTGGTTACGTTACCGCTGATATCACAATGGCCTAGGAGTCTTGGCATGGCACAGATACTTGCCTTACTATAGCTGTACACTGCAAGGGTGTAATTTGTAAAGTCAAAACAGCTAAGAACTTAAAACCTGGACAGTAGAAGATCGCAAAACCCAGTGATGATTCAACCTGGTACTATGCTGAACGAAACAGCTCTCAACTATGATTGCAGCTGCTTTCATCACTTCACAATAACTCAACAGACATTTTAGGCTTCTGAGTGATACAAAGAATGACATTCCTGAAAAATTATTATATAGAGCTCCTTTTTGGGTTGATTTCAGAACTTACCAGACAGATTGGATGAGTTTTCAATTTTGTCCATGGTATCTGCAAGATAAACATTATGCTAAAGCAAATTAAACAAACACTAACGAAAATATGTAGTAACCAAGGCATCTTTTAGCATTTTTATTTTCTAGATACAAAAATAAAATTTACACCGAACTGCTAGAGTTGCATGTGATTATTTGAAACTAAAATTATTATTTGTTATTTGTATTAGGTGAGAAATATACATCATTTAACACACAAAGTCATGTGGCCACCAGGAAATGTAGTTTAGGAGCTACTGGTAGTAGAAAGGAAAAAGGACTGAAAAATTAATCTGTCTCTAACTTTGTGTTGCCAGGCAAAAGAGAAGTCTAACAGTTTTTCACATTCCTGCCTTAAAAACAAAATAAAAAGCCACATTTGCTATGTTACGTTATAAATCACCATAGTTTGCTTTCTCAATTCCCATTCTAGCATGCTCTGGGAGAGAGGATGGCAGCAGAGCTGTGTATCACATCACTTCCTAGCAACAGGGACTGAAGGAGCATCATCCACTGGCTCCAAAGAGAGTTATGTCCAATTCTCAGGCAGAGTACGTCACCATAATGTATGGCTTCTGATGGACGGGAAAGGGTAAAAAAAGATGATGCCATATGAAAGAAACTGGCAGAAAAAGTCACACACAAAAGAGGGTCAGAGAGAACAAAGAATAATTAAAGCAGGCAGTATGACATAGTCAAAGAAAACGCCAATAGCTTTCTCCACAAAAATGTACAATCCCTAGCTCCATTTGAAAGTGTATAGGAGGAAAATTCCACTTGGATAAAGAAAAAATAATTAAATCACTGCTCATTTTCATTGCTTCTGTCATAGCCTTACAAGGGACAACAACTAAGAAAAATTTCTAATATCTACTGCCTCTTCCTCCTTTTATGAAACCGTTAAACAATACTTACAGCAAATTTTTAACATTATGAAAAAGGCCTTATTTAATTTGCGATATTGTGGAAATTGTAGATCCCACAATATTGGGTATCTATCGCAATTCTGATTTTAATTAGCACAGCCCACAACGCATACATTTTGAGGTTTGCAACACACACTTTTTTCCCCATTAGTACAATAGAATCACAGTTATCTGAGCTAATAGCGGCTGGGACTTTGGCTGTCAGCCCCGTGTGTTAATAACTGTAATATAGTTGCAGCAAAATGTCTGATTATCAACAAAAATAGCTGGCATAGCATAATACTTGAGTGTTTACATTGTTCCAGCAAATTTTTCTTAAACAAATAGATCTTCTCTGGCTTTTCCAAATTACCGCAAATAATAAAGGTCCATTACTACTTTTCCGCGATTATCCATGTTTTGTTCACAACTCAGCTGCAATTATTTGACAATCATCCCGCAATTCAAGTAGGAACTTAATTATGAAACTCAGAATTAGCATTTCTGACCTCCTGAAAATAAGTTTTAATAAGAAGGCAGAAAAGATGGAAAAGAGACAAAGTCTTGATTAATTATTGTTACATAATACAATAATAAATATGCATAATAAAATGCTCACCCTAATAGCTGCTTTATTGCAAAAGACCTTGTTTATAGCAAGCCATGTTGGAAGATCCAGCATGTTCTGAAGTACCTCTTCATCCAACTCTAAGTTGGTCAGCTGACCTTCCCCCTTCAGTGTGCTCAGATTGATCTTGTCAGGTGACAGGTTTTTGGTGAACCTAAAAGAGAATATGTATTAAAACTTCAGTTAATGTCGCACAGAGCAATTAGCTATCCAGGTCATAGCTCACAATTCATATAAATTGGCAAAATAATAATCAGAAAAGAACAGGCTTTAAAGTACAGTTAGACTTGGTAAAAATGGCCCTAAGAAGTTTCACTGGTATTTGTCCCTCAATTACTTCCATATCAAACCTGATCCATTTACAAGTAAACAAATGGACTCTAATAATTAAGATATATTCTTTCTGGGTCATCAGGAATAAAGATTTTATACTTAGAATTTGGTTAACGATTCTTTTGAAGTTATGTGAGCCAGAACAGAATCTGGCTCTTTCTCTTTATAACTGTTTTGGCTCTGTAGGGCTAACAGGAAAAAAACTAGTGAAAATGTATTTTTTCCTTAAATAAGCAGATATGACCATGAATACATTTAGGCGGCAGATCTTTTGAGTAAGAAGGTGCTATTTTTTACAAAATCACTTTTCTGATTTTACTCGCACTTTAAACTTGACAAAATAATCTTGTATAAACTATACTTAAAATATTCACAAGAGTTTAATTTCAGAATTTATCAAGAACATATGATAGAAACTGTTCTATTGCATAGGATTCTGGTATATTTACCATGTCGCAATTCAAAGCCAGGATTACAAATCCAACCATAAATGTTTTTTTGTCAGAATATACTTTCAAGTGTCACAATCTGACTATACTGCAAGGTCCTCTCTATTTTTAAAACTGAGAAATCTCGAAGATGACACATATACAGTACATGTTATACTATTTTATTTAAAGCAATCATAATTTACTTAAACCAATACAACAGTTTGTGCCAATCAATGCATACCTTAGTGACGTATATGGCAAAGCTGAGCACACTTGGCTAAACTTACCTATCTACCTAGGTTCTTATATCATACAAAGCACATGCTTTAGCTGCTTTGCTCGATCAGGACCTGAGTGCCTAACTTTCTGCCATGGAAGTCTGTTTATGCTCCACAACTTGGGCTCTCATTTTACAGCTTCAGATAGCACAGAACATGACCACATCCACTGAATGTGATTTGGGTCCTTTCAGTAGCAGATGGCCACTGTTGGTATTTGACAGAAGGATGGCAAAATATTTCAGGCATCATGACTTTGCTGCAGTGTCCATGCCAGGTGCAGCTCATATTTTTTTCTCCGAACTGGGAGAGACTGGTTCCTAAGAAAACTGTCAGGTTTCCTGTTAGGCTGGGTGTTTTCTGGTATACTTTCCCCCCCCCACTAGTCTCCAATTACTGCTGAAAATGTCTGGCAAGCACTTTCCCAGTTTGATTCTTACATTATGTTCCAGGGTTATCAACATTTATAAGCACATTACCCTGCTTAATAAAACCAAAATGCCCAACACACATTCACCAATTTAAGGTTCCTGTTAGGGACATGGGATGTCATGTCACTCAACTAGACATCATAACCACATATAATCCAATCACTACCTACCAGTTTAAGTACAACTTTATATTTTCAAGACTAAAAGGAATGCAAGAAAGTGTTAGATTCATTGATTCCAAGGCCAGAAAGGACCATTGTGATCATCTAGTCTGACTTTTTGTAGAACTTCCCCAAATTAATTCCTACAGTGTATCTTGATTTAAACATAGTCAGTGATGGAGAATCCACCATGACCCTTTCTATATTGTTCCAATAGTTAATTGCGTTTCTGCTAGACTGAAGAGCCCATTATTGACTACTTGTTAATCAAGTACAGATTTACAGATTATAATCAGCACATTCCTTCACCTTCTCTTTGTAAAGCTAAACAGATCAATAGAATTGTGTACACCAGAACTGAACACAGTATTTCAGCAATGGTCATACCAGTGCCAAATGGTAAAACAAAGAGGTAAAATAACCTCTCTCTCTAATCCTACTCGAGAGTCCCGTTTCTTTGATCCTAGATGTATACTTTTACATTTAGCATATTGAAACATGTTTCCTTGCACTCAGTTTATTAAGAGATCCAGACTACTTTGGAGAAGTGACCTGTCCTCTTTGTTATTTACCTCTCCTCCATTTTTGTGTCCTTTGCAAACTTTATTAGTGATGATTTTATGTTATTTTCCAGGTCATTGAAAAAAATTTTAAACAGCATTAGGCCAAGAACCAATCCTCGTAGAATCCCACTGGAAACACACCTCAATGATGATTCCCAATTTGTAACTACATTTTCAGACTTATCAGTTAGCTAGGTTTTATTCCATTTAATGTACGTTACGTTAATTTTATAGCATTCTAGTTTTTTAATCAAAATGCATTGTGGTACCAAGTCAAATGCCTTACAGACATCTATGTATATTATGCCAATGCGATTACCTTTATAAACCAAACATGCAATCTCATAAAAAAAAGATATCAACTTAGTTTGACAGGATTCATTTTCCATAAACTCACTTTGATTTGCATTAATTACATTACCCGCCCTTAATTCTTTATTAATTCAGTCCTGTATCAGCTGCTCCATTATCTTTCCTGGGATTGATATCAGGCTGACAGGCCTACAATTACACAGGTCATCCCATTTACACTTTTTAAAAATTGGCACTTCAGCTTTTTTCCAGTTTTATGGGGCTTCCCCAGAGCTACAGCTGAAACCCAACGAGTTAAAGAAAGGTGTTTTCTTTTTTCCTTTTTAAGGACAGAGAGATTGTTCATTACTGTAAGATACTTTAAAGAGGTTTCTTTTCTGAATATGTCAAGTTTGTGATTACCTAGCAACTTCATTTTTAAAAAATGTAAATAAACCTAAACAAATTGCTTCTGATTGAATTATAATTTTGTTATTTGTTAGTTACTTAAACAATAACTACCATTCAGAAACAAACATTGGCACAAATCTGGAACTACTGTAAAGACGACCGCAAGTATTTTCAAGATTATGAAGAGAAGGTTATTCATCCTGTGCAGTAACTGTGGTTCTTCAAGATGTGTCCCCCTATGGGTGCTCCACTCTAGGTGTGCTTGCACATCAAGAGTGGAGATTTTAGGTAGTAGTGTTTGTTTGGCCCACATATGCACTCTCCCCATCTCATACCCTGAACCTATATAGCACTGCACGTGCAAACCACCCTCAGTTCCTTCTTTTCCGCAGAGCTCGTTGGAAAGAACTCTGAAGTAGAGGAGAGGACAGCTGGTAGTGGAGCACCCATAGGGGGACACGCCTCAAAAGAACCACAGTTATTGTACAGGGTAAGTAACATTCTCCTCTTCTTTGAGTAGTGTCCCTATGGGTGCTCCACTCTAGGTGACTGTGCAGCAGGTAGTTCCTCTAAGAATGGAGTGGAGCTTTGGAGTTCAGTTGAGAACTGAGCGTAAAACAGTGGAGCCAAATATGTTATCAGACACTGAATCATGAGTAACTGCATGATGTTCAGCAAATGTATGAGCAGATGTCCAAGCTGAGACTCTACATATTTCTGTGGTCAGAACATTTTTCAGGAAGGCTATGTAAGTGGAGAGGAATCTTGTGGAGTGAGTTCGTATTCTAGAAGGAAGTTGAAGATTGTGAAACCAATAGCAGTAGGTAATGAAGTTAGATATCCATCTAGATAGTCTTTGTTTGGAGATTGAGGATCCCTTGGATCTGTCCACAATGGAGAGAAATAGTCCAGGAGATTTCCGGAAGGGCTTATTCCTATCTAAATAAAAGGTTAGTGCTCTTCTGAGATTGAGTGTGTGCAATGTCGCATCTCTTTTGTCTTGATGTGGTTTCTGAAAGAAAACTAGGAGCTGGATTAGTTGATTTATGTGGAAGTCTGAAGATATTTTCAGTAGGAATATGGGGTGCAGCTGTAGTGTGACCTTGTCTTTAAAATAAATTGTAAAAAGGGGGTATGCCATTACAGCCCCTCTCTCTCTCACACACACTCTTTGAGCAGAAGTAATGGAGAAAATGCAGTTTTCATAGAGGTATAAAAGGTAGCAGGTGGCCATGGGTTCAAAGGGAAGTCTTGGAAGACACCTAAGGAAAAAAAACAGGGTTACTTACCAGTAACTGTTGTTCTTCGAGATGTGTTGCTCATATCCATTCCATTATAGGTGTGTGACTGCCCCGTGCACAGATTCCCGGAACTTTTTTCCCCTTAGCAAGCCCCGTAGGGTCAGCTCAGGCGCCCCCTGGAGTACCGCGCTCATGCCGTGGTACATAGGGTGCTGCCGACCCCGCGGGCCCTCAGTCCCTTCTTTCTGCCAACTCCAACAGCAGGGACGGAGGGTGGGTGTGGAATGGATATGAGCAACACATCTCGAAGAACAACAGTTACTGGTAAGTAACCCTGTTTTCTCTCTTCGAGTGATTGCTCATATCCATCCCATGATAGGTGATTAAATAGCCATACCTTGGAGGTGGGTAGGAGTTAATGGTGAGTTGCTCTCATCAGCACGGCTCTGCCGAATTCCGCGTCCTCCCTTGCTTGCTGTACAATGGTGTAGTGGGATGCGAAGGTGTGGACCGACGACCAGGTCGCTGCTCTGCAAATGTCCTGCAGGGGCACTCCTCCCAGGAAGGCTGCCGATGAGGCCTGGGCTCTGGTTGAGTGCGCTGTTACAGCTCCTGGAAGCAGCACCTTCACCCGCTCGCAACAGGTCTTGATGCAGGCAGTGATCCAGGCGGAGATGCGCTGGGTGGAGACAGGTGAGCCTTTCATCCAGTCCGCCACTGCCACGAACAACTGCGTTGACTTCCGGAATAGCCTGGTCCTCTCGATGTAGTAGGCCAGGGCTCGTCTGACATCCAGGGAGTGCCATCTCCGCTCCTCCTCCGAACCGTGCGGTTTAGAAAAAAACACGGGGAGGAAGATATCCTGGTTATAATGAAACTGAGACACCACCTTAGGCAGGAAAGCCGGGTGGGGCGTCAGTCGGACCTTATCCTTGTAGAAGACAGTGTAGGGGGGCTCCGAGGTTAAAGCCCTTATCTCAGAGACCCTCCTAGCCGATGTAATGGCCACTAGGAAGGATACCTTCCAAGAGAGGAAGAGCAACGGGCATGTAGCCGTGGGCTTGAAGGGGAGTCCTATCAACATGGTGAGGACCAGGTTCAAGTCCCAGGGAGGCACCGGGTCGCGGACCTGGGGATATAGCCTCTCCACCCCTTTGAGGAACCTAGCTGACAAGGGGTGTGAAAATAAGGATCTGCCCTCCATCGGCTGGTGGAAGGCCAAGACAGCCGCCAGGTGCACCCAAAGAGAGGCCAGGGCTAAGCCCTGAAGCTTCAAGTGAAGGAGGTACTCCAAAATCACCTGTATTGGCGAGGAGCTTGGTAGGATGCCCCGTGACTGAGCCCAACAGGTAAAACGCTTCCACTTGGCTCGGTACACCACCTGGGTGGAAGGTTTCCTGCTGCTAAGCAGGACCTGCTATACTTGCATGGAGCAGGCTCTCTCTCCCTCCATCAGCCACAGAGTCTCCAAGCTATCAGGTGACGGAGTCCAGGTCCGGGTGGAGCAGGCGACCCTGGTCCTGGGAGAGCAGGTCGTAACGCCTCGGGAGTGGCAGGGGCGTGTCTATGGACAGGTCCAGCAACATGCTGAACCAGTACTGTCTCGGCCAAGCTGGGGAGATCAGTATGATATCCGCCTTGTCTCTCTTGATCTTCAAGAGGACTCTGGGTAGCAAGGGAATGGGGGGAAATGCATACATGAGGGTCCCCGTCCAGTCTATAAGGAACGCGTCGGAGATGGAGCCTGGCTCGCGACCCCGGAGCGAGTAGAACCTCGGGCATTTCCTGTTCCAGGACGACGCGAACAGGTCCAGTCGGGGAACACCCACTTGTGGAAGACGGAAGCTACCACCTCCGAGAGTAGTGACCAATCGCATCGGGGAAGGAACGATCTGCTGAGGCGGTCCGCCTCGTCGTTCCTGACCCCCGGGAGGTGAGAGGCAGATATATGAAAGTCGTGTCTCACCGCCAAGTCCCAAAGTTGTATGGCCTCCTAGCAAAGGGCCGAGGAGTGCGCTCCCCCCGCCTGTTCATATAGAACATGGCTGCTGTATTGTCCGTTAGGACCTGTATCACTCTGCCCTTGAGGAACCAGAGGAAGACCTTGCATGCCAGGCGGACTGCCCTGAGTTCCCTGACATTGATGAGGAACGACATCTCACCTGGTGACCAGCGCCCTTGGGTGCTCAGGTTGCCGGTGATGTGCGCTCCTCACCCCACATCTGAGGCATGCGTGATCAAAGTCACAGACGGTATTACTTCCCTGAAGGGAACTCCCTTCAAACAACTCCCTTGGGTCCTTCCACCATAGTAGGGAAGACAATATCTGGGTGGGCAATGTGACCATCCTGTTCAGAGGGTGCCTGACTGGGGCGTACACTGATGCTAGCCACATCTGGAGAGGCCTGAGTTTGAGGCGAGCTAACCTCACCACGTACGTGCAGGCTGCCATGTGTCCCAACAGCTGGAGGCACCGCCTGGCTGTGGAGGTCATCTATTATGGCAGGCATTGCCTCAAAACGAGGCCTTGGGAGGAAGGCTCTGGCCTGGGTGGCAATCTAGTGTGACCCCAATGAACTCTATGTGCTGCACCGGGATGAGAATGGACTTCTGCTAGTTGATGAGCAGCCCCAGGTTGGTGCACGCTGCGCACGTGAGCTCGAGGCTGTTCCTGACGTAGGCCCTGGACCTGCCCCAGATTAGCCAGTCATCCAGGTACAGGAATATCTGAACTCCCTTGCGGCGCAGGTGGGCCGCTACTACTGCCATACATTTTGTAAATACCCTGGGGGCGGATGAAAGGCCAAAGGGCAGGGCTGAAAACTGGTAGTGGCCACCAGCTACCATAAACCGTAGGAACCTTCTGTGTCCTGGGAGGACAGAAATATGAAAGTATACGTCCTTTAAGTCGAGGGCAGCATACCAGTCCTCTGGATTTAGGGTAGGAATGATAGAGGCTAGGGAGACCATCCGGAACCTGAGGCGTCTGATGAACTTGTTCAGACGGCGGAGATCTAGAATGGGCCTCAGACCCCCCTTGGACTTGGGGATTAGGAAATACCGGGAATAAAAAGCCTTTCCCCTTTCCCATGGGGGAACCTCTTCCACCGCTCCTAGCTGGAGGAGGGAGCAGACTTCCTGAGTGAGGAGCTGCTCGTGAGAGGGGTCCCTGAAGAGGGACTGGGTAGGAGGGGAGTCTGGAGGGAAGGCCGTCAGCTGTAGGGCATAGCCCCTGCGAACTATACCAAGGACCCATCGGTCCGAAGTAATGCTTTGCCAGTGGGCATAATATGGCCTGAATCTGTGGGCAAAGGGCCGGTTGAGATCCAGGAGGAAAGGAAGAGTGCCACCCTTGTGCGCACCGTCAAAAGGATTTTTTATTATTTTGGCCCTTATTAGGGCTTTGCTGGGCCCCCGCCGAAGACCCTGAATGGTCACGGCGGTTGGGGCCTCGGAACCGCTCCCGACCCCTGCTGGGTTGAGCGGGTCTGGGGGGTTGCCTTGGAGGCGGCTAAGGCTGCCGCTGGGCGTGAGGCCGAGACTGATGCCTCGAGGCCTGTGGGGTGTAGAGCCCTAGGACTGCAGCGTAGCCCTAGAATCTTTCAGGACATGCAGCTTGTCATCGGTCTTGTCCGAAAAGAGGCCAGCACCATCGAATGGGAGGTCTTGTATGGTCTGCTGGGCCTCTTGGGACAACCCCGACAACTGAAGCCACGAGGATCATCTCATGACTATGGCTGAGGCCATAGCCCTGCTGGCAGCGTCCGCCGCATCGCTGGAGGAATGCAAGGCCGCTCCTGCCACCGCAGCGCCCTCCTCGATGACAGTCGAGACGTCCGCCGCTTTATCCTGGGGTAAAACCTGCGGGAGGATCTCAGCGAGTCTCTGCAGTGAGGACCAGAGGTTGAGGTTGTACCTCCCGAGGAGTGCTTGGTGGTTTGCAATCCTCAGCTGCAAAGATGCTGTTGTATAGACCTTGTGGCCAAACAGGTCTAGTTTTTTGACTTCTTTATTCTTGGGGGTGTTACCCTGGGCCCCCTGTCTATCCCTCTGGTTCACCACATCCACCACTAAGGAGCATGGCGCAGGGTGATTATATAAGTACTCAACCCCCTCGGTGGGTACAAAGTTTTCTTTCTCGGCTCCCTTGGCAGTAGGGGTAACCGAGGCAGGGGTTTGCCAGAGGGATTTTGCTAACTTGAGCACCCTCTCGTGGACGGGGAGGTCTACTCTAGATGGGCCTACCATCCCAGAAACCCCGAATAGGGGGTCGTCGTCCTCCTCTGAGAGCTCTTTTAGTTCCAAATTCAGGTTGCTAGCAACTCTTTTTAGCATGTCCTGATGAGCTCTGAAGTCAGGAAATGGAGCCTTACGGTCCCGGGAGGTGGCATCAACGGGGGATGAGGAGGATGATTGAGTAAGTGGCCCTGTGGAGGGGCCTTCCTCTGGGTCTGATCCCCCTTTGGAGGGATGGCCCTTGTCCTGCTGGGTCGTAGGGGGAGGTGGTGGCGGGGCCACTGATGAGTGGAGCGAGGCGGTAGCCTGGCCCACCTGTGTCCCCCAGGGACCCCAATATGGCCACTGCCAAGGCCCCTGAGGCCATGCTGAAGTTGGCATCGGTACTGACTGGGACACCCGGTGCCGAGATCTGGATCCGGAACCGCTGGACCTCCGCTTACTTCCCCTTGCGGAAGAGCGGCTCCTGGAGGATGACAAAGGTGAATGTCGGTGCCGTCGTGTGCAGTGCCGGCGTGGAGAGGAGTTACTGGAGATGGAATGTCTTCTCCCTCTCGACGACTTGCGTCGACACTTCCTCCCCCCCGGGAGTGGGAGCGGTGCCGACGCGAAGATCGGGACCGTGACGATCGGTGCCGACCAGAGGAGCGGGACCATCCGCGAGATGTCGTGCAGGCCAGTGCCGAGGAGTCGGTCCCGGACGTGTCAGCGTCGGCGCCGATGCCGAAGGCATCGGTGCCAGTGGTAATGGTGGTGCTGGTGCCGGAGGGGCCGGTACCGGTGGTGCCGGTATCGAGATATAGGGCACCGGGATCTGCGCCGGGGATTGAGACCGGTGCCGTGAGCTGCGGTGCCGAGATGGGCTCTCCATGGAGGACTGGGAGGTAGCCCTATGCAAGCTCCTTGACCGCCCTCGGTGCTGCGGTGTTGAGGAGCTCGAGGACTCAGTGCCGGAGCTGGGAGGGGAGCCCGCACTCTCTACCCTCCTTGACCGTCTGGGGGGAGACTTGGACTCCTGTCTCCGCCAACCACTGGGCCGCCCAGCGCGAGTTTACCCCAAGACGCAGGTCCCCTAGCCCTCGGCCGAGGGAGGGGATGGAGGCGTGGGCAGGGCCATGACGGCGCGTGCCGCGGCGAATGCCTCCAGCGTTGACGGCCCTTGCAAGGGCACTACCCCACTCCGCAGAGTCGGGGAAGGCTCCCTGCGTGGAGATGCCAGTGCCGGAGTAATCTCGACGGCACGTGGCTGGGGCATCTCCTGACTCCCCGGGGGCCGGGTAGGCGGTGCAGGGAGAGTCTCGGCGCGTGGAGTCCTTGGGGCGCTTCAGTGCTGGGCCCTGGGTCGACGACGCCGGTGCCGGAGGAGCGCTCCGCACCGAGGAGACGCTTGGTGCCACAGGGGAATGCGCCGGTTCAGAGTCCAGACGGAGGGCAGACTCCAAGAGGATAGCCTTCAGCCGCGCCTCTCTCTCCTTCTGGGTGCTGGGCTTGAAGGCTCTGCAGATCTTGCACTTGTCCCTGCGGTGCTGCTCCCCGAGGCATCGGAGGCAGCGATCGTGAGGGTCACTCACAGGGACAAGTTTGGCACACTCGGTGCAAGGTTTGAAACCCGTTGAGCCATACAGAAAAAAACCCTGAGGGTTCCCTAACTACCTAATTACTTAACTGCTTTCTAAACAAACACTAACTACTAAGGGGCTGCGACTTGCAAAGCAAGAGGCAATGTTCCAGCAACCGTCAACGGGCGGAAAGAAGGATCTGAGGGCCCGCGGGGTCGGCAGTGCCCTATGTACCACGGCATGAGCGCGGTACTCCAGGGGGCACCTGAAACACCCACGGAGCTTGCTAAGGGGAAAAAAGTTCCGGGAATCTGTGCACGGGGCAGTCACACACCTATAATGGAATGGATATGAGCAATCACTCGAAGAGAGAAGTTGTGATCCCATGCTGGTGTGGGGCATCCCATTTGTACGAAAAGGTTACCCAGACCTTTGAGAAAACTTCTTGTCGTGGGACAAGCGAAAACAGAATAACCCTTTATCTTATGATGGAAACCATCTTATGATGGAAGGATGTTGATGTAATGATGAATAGACCAATTCCAGAGTTTCACTGCTCCAAACACAGAGGGAAGGTGATCTCGCACCTCTCTGGTGGTTTATATAATACATACACATGAGATGTTGTCCATCATGATCTTTATATGGTTGGCCTCATCAGTGGGAGGAAATGCATGAAGCATTTCTGACTGCTCTGAATTCCAGCAAATTGGTATGTAGAGTGGACTTGAATAAAGACTGCCTGCCCTGAACAGCGTGGATGCTCAGGTTGTCTCCCCATCCCAATAGGGATGCATCTGTTAATACCAGCGTTGGGAGTGGTTGAATTAAGGAAACCCCTGCACAAATGTTGTGATGGCCTTTCCACCAGCCGAGGGACTTTTTGACTATCCAGGGCATCAAGAGAAGTTTAATTGATAATTAGAGTGTTCTGAGCCACCTTTGAAGGCAGCACATGTGAAGTCTCATGTTATTTATTACAAAGGTGCCCACCGCCATGTGTCCCAGTAGCTGGAGATAGTTTCTCTCCGACGTCTGAGGGCTGACCTGGACTGTCAAGACCAAATTAACCAGTGTTGAACTGCGTGAGAGGAGGAATGCTTTGGCTGCTACTGCATCAAGATAGGCTCCTATGAATTCCAGATGTTGTACCAGATTTCATGTGGACTTTCAGACGTTCAGTTGTAGTTCCAGTCAGAGGAATAGGTTCATGGCCTTTTGTGTGACCATCAAATCCTCAGTGAGGGAGTGTCCTTTGAACAGGCAATCAGCTAATTATGGGAATATCACAATTCCTTGTTTGTGAAGATGTGTCACTACCACCAAAAGGATCTTTAAGAATGCTCTGGTTGCAGATGATGGACCAAATGGGAACACCTTATACTAAAAGTGATCCTGACCCAAAGTGAATAGTAGAAACCTTCTGCATGGTGGGTGGATCGCAATATGGAAGTAAGCATCCTGTAAGTCAAGGGCCAAGAACCAATCCCCTTCGTCCAGAGATGGAATTATTGCTGCAACAGTTAGCATTTTGAACCACTGAATCTTTATAGATCTGTTGAGTGATCTTAGATCTAGAATGGGTCTCCAACTGCTGTTCTTCTTCAGTATCAGAAAGTACCTTGAGTAGAATCCCGTCCCTCTGTGTTGTGTGGGAATGGATCCTATAGAACCCAAGTCCTGGAGAGAGTTGTTTTTCTGTTGTAAAAGGTACTCATGAGAGGGGACAGGGGGAGGGCTAGTATAGGTGGGAGGGAGGGAAAATGGATAGAATATCCTGTAGAAATGAGCTCCAACACCCACTCATCCATAGTTATGTGTTCCCAGTTTTGATGAAAAAGAGAAAGACAGTCGCCAAAGCAAGGGAGATGCACGGATTGCTGCAGCAGATAAGAATGGAAATGATAATTTGGGCCCCCGACCAACCCATCAAAATTCATGTTTAGATATAGAAGGCTGTGAAGTGGATGCTTGTGGGGCAGCTGGTCACCTTTTCAGCAATCAATCTCTTTTGTGCGGGGGTTCATAATGCCTCTGGGAAGGGAAATTGAGTAGGCATCTGGGATTTACTGGATCTTCTTTTTTGGGCAGGCGTGCAAATTGTCAGCAAGTGCAAAGTGGCTCTAGAATCTTTTAATGTGTGGAGGGATTCATCAGTTTTCTTGGTGAACAACTTTAATCCCTCAAATTGAAGGTCCTCAACTGTAGACTGGACTTCCTTTGAAAAGTTGGATAGCTGACGCCAGGAAGCCTGTCTCATGACCACCTCCATGGAGACAAAACAAGTGGCTGTGTCGGTGGCATCTCAAGAGGTCTGCAGAAATGTCCTTGCAAGGAGATGGCCCTCGGCAAATACTGCCCGAAATTGCTCCCGCTGGTCTCTTGGAAGCTGCTCAATAAAGGCATTCTGTTTGGAGTAATTAATATGGTTATACTTTGCCATGAGAGCTTGGTAATTGGCAATCCTAAATTGTAAAGTAACCAATGAGTATGATTTATGACCAAATAAATCAAGACACTTAAAACCCCTGTCTTATGGGATCATTTTAGAGTGGTACTGTCCACCACATTCATTTACAGCATCGACGACAAGGTAATTCAGGGATAGGTGTGAAAATCAAAACTCTGAGTCCTTGAAGAAAACATAGTATTTTTTGTCCCCTCTCTTCCAGGTGGAAGGTATTGTGGCCAGGGTATGCCATATGTTTTGCTGGGTTCAGCAAGACCTGGTTAATGCAGGTAGATGAAGTGTTCTGATGTTGAGTAGCTTGCGCTGTAACTCCTTAACATCTTCTAGCAGAATTTGTAAGGAGTTCACTATCCTTTTAATAAGGCCTGAAATTGTCAATGTTGGTGGAGGAGGATGGAGAAATGTTTGTTGCAGGATTAATCTCCTTGTCTAATCTTACTTCCTGTTCCTCAAAGGTCTGCTTTTGTGGGTCAGGAGAAAAGCTGGAGAGGATTGCCTTCTCTTGGTCCCAGTAAAAAACACTAGGGGCCTTTGAGAATTGCTGGCAATAAGCCACCCCCGGGTCCGAATAAGGCCACTGAGATGATACAAAAGGCAATGGTGGGGACACATAAGGGCATCCATGCCAACTGAGTGAGCTGTGTGACTCATGACAGGAAGCTGGTTCTGCAGAGGCCTCAGGATGGAAAGCTCTCTGACAGTGGAAAGGAGAGCCTTGTATAGAAATGTGAGAGACTGATGAGAATCAGTCCTTCTCTTCATCACTTGGCAGAGGTGGAGCATTTATGGAAGCTATGGAAGACACCATCAATACTGTGCTCGATCTCCAGGAGCAAGAGATGGTTGGTACAAGGAAAGCATCAGTGCCGAGCAGGGAAGACTCAGGCATTTCTGAAACCACCAAGTCCCTGGGAAAACAAAATTCCTGTGGTATCAGGATGATGGGCAGTACCACTGAGGTAAGATGAACAGAGACAACTGAGAGAGAAGGTGCTGGTGATACTGGAGGTTTCTTGAGCGCCGATTAATGACCAGTAGGTGTTGGTCTGATTTTCTGCAGAACTGAAATACTAGATACCAAGGCCCTTGTCAATACTAATTTAGAGGAGCTGGTTTTCTCTCTACCACTCCGTTCACCCAACGGTACCGATCTTCCAGAGCCTGAACGCTTAAGAGTCCTTAGGCTTGCTGTCAATGATGGTACCTGAGGAGCCTGATGACTCATGTGTACCGAGTCAAAGATCGGTGGGTGCCAAGGGGGTCAATGTGGTTGGAGATCATCTCTTTGTGGCAGATTCTCTACCCAAGGGACTTGAAGCCCATTTTCTAGAGGCTTTTTGAGAGGAATCCAGGGATTTCCTCTTTAAAGCTATAGAGGAGCGTTGTGCCAAGGAAGTTGATGGAATCAGCCTCATCTGGGGACTGCTGTATTGGGGGGAAATAGGGGGATCCCTGGGCTGGGGTTGGAAGCTTGTCAGAGTGAACTCTCCATCATAAGAAGACATAGTTTTAGTTCACAGTTCTTTCTGGCCCTTGACTTTAATTTGAGGCAGAAATTACACTTTTGAGGGACATGTGACTCCCCAAGAAAAAGTATACAGTGGGAATGTCCATCACTGACAGGGATAGCCTCTTGCTAGGAAAGGCAACATTTAAACCCAGGGAAGCCAGGCATACCCTTTCCAGGTTCCACTTCCCTAGAGGTCCTGCTTTGAGCAGGGAGATGGACAAGATGTCCTTCTGAGGTCCCTTCCAACCCTAATATTCTATGATTCTATGAAGAAACAAGAAAATAATATCTATGGATGGGGAAGTTTGCTATTCTAATAACAAAAAAAATATTTTTCTTTTTTATATAAACTCAAAAAGAAATTTAAAAAGAGATTACCAGCACTAAGTAATGGAAACCCTGTGAATTAACACTATCTTGAACAACAGAAAAAAATACAAGTGAGGTAATCTCAATTTGGATGCTGCTGAGACTCCACCTCAGACTGAGGCAGTTGAGAAGGAACTGAGAGCAGTTTGCCTGGTAAGATGTATAGCCCTAGTGCAGAGCATGAGATGGGGAGAGTGCATGCACAGGTTTGAACGGGAACTGCTACCTAAAATCTCCAATCTGAGGTGCAGAGAGCACAAGTGCACCTAGAGTGGAGCACCCATAGGGACACTACTTGAAGAAATCAACATTTTGTGAAATATTAAAATACATTTTATGTATTTCTCAATTCTCCAATTGCAAAAGGACATATGGGAATAAAGCACGTACCTAATTTTTTTAACTTTTCTTTTAGCTGCCCTCACGTTTTGCTTACTACCTCTTGCTTCACTATGATCTTGCAGAATTTCTGTCACATCACAGTCATCATAGGAGCCAACTGACATGTGGAACATGAAAATGGTCTCTGGAAAATGCATATATATTTAGGGCAATTTTGCATTTTGGTTTTTTTACATATGTTAATTTTAGACCCTATCTAAATAACACTTTCAACAGAAAGTTGGAAATGTCATGACACTTTCATTGGGAAATTACATCATTGTCCTGAGTAGGATGAACTAACCATTTTATAGCTTCGATTGATAAATGGAGGCTGATAATACTAGACTGAGGGAAATCCAAAGTAGCAAAGCAATTTCAGAAGAGAGAAATACATATAAAAATAGAAATAGAGTGGAAGATAAAGGAGCAAAAAGAAGATAAGAAGAAAAGCTAATTAACTTGCTTGAATACAGGGATGAGTAATGCTATCATTTCAGAATGTAAAGCCTCACCAAATGTCAGATATCACATTACCAGTTGCACCTACTGTCCAGTCTGACTTGGCTGAAAATCAAGATTCTGGAACTGTACAGTAGACATTCAGTGTTTTCAGCCATAACAAGAACATTAAATATTTTTATCATACAACATCACAAGCTAGTAATGCAAAGAACTGTGTTTTTAAAATAGGAAACCTCAAGAGAACCTGGTATGAACTTTATTTTTATATATTTCTTTTTATATATCCATCACCAACCCACAGGTCACACCCAAAAATTTCAAACTATTTTCCTAAGATTTTTGCAAAAATCTATCAGTACATCTAAAGGTCACTTTCTAAATCTCACATCAACTGGAGAAAGAATAAGGCTTCTGACAAAAATTACTTGTGCACGAAAATTTGCAAATTAACAAACAGTCTGGTTAGTTTTACTGCTGCAACTCAGTGGTGGTCAGCAGTGAAACTGAGAAGAATCATGTCAATTTCAGTCAGCAGCTGCCAGGACTTCCAGGTTCCCTAGATCCGCAGCAGCCTGCTGAGGAGCCAGAAGCCTAGAAGCTCTGGCAGCACTGGCTCCCAAGCGCTAAGCCTCCAGGCTTCGCTGGAGTGTCTAGTCTTCCAGCTCCCCTTCAGCCTATGTGGCACTTAGAAGTCCAGAGAGTGCTGGCTTTGGCACAGACTTCCTGGTAGGCTGCTGAGGAGCTAGTAGCCTGGGCTCTCACATCTCCCTGATTTCCAGGGCAGCCAGCTCCTCAGGCTGGCTGACTCCCAGGACTACCGGCTCCTCAACATCCTCACTGGGTTCCATCAGAAGTTCACCAAAATCTAAGTGTTTCCAATGAAATGGCAAATTCTAACTAAAAAAAAAGTTTCATTGGAATTATTCCAACCAGCTCTAGTTAATAACACTTCAGATTGAATATTTTTTTCTGATTAATGATCTAGTTTACTCTTCACCATTTGTGATGTTTGTTCTTCGTTTTGACCTTGCCCAATGCATCTTCACTTTTGTTTATTGTCAGTTGTTGATTTCACTCGCTGACCTTCATGCATCAAAATGGGTTGGCTCCTCAAGGCCACGGGCCAAGAGGATAGGGCCAGACCTCTGGGCGCCACCACAAAAACTGCTGACCAATAACTTTTTTCTCTTAGGAGAGAGGCTGTTGGTGAATTATCAGTGCTTGCTACAAACACTGGGATTGGCTGGCGTGCAGCTGGGCAGGGGCATAAAGGACAGTGCTGAGTAGGCGCCTCCGCCCCTGCTCTTGTAATATCTCTCCTTCCGCTCCTATATCTCCAAATGAAATTACTGGTGCCTAGGACACAAGTTTCATGTCATTCTGTCTGTTTGGAGATGTTTATGGTACACTGTGTGAGGCAAAGTGCTATATATTGTGGGGTTCAGGCACATCTAGACTGAAGTGGATGCACAACTACACAGAATAATTCATTTGTTTTTGATTTACAAGATCACAACTTTAAGTAGTTTGTGCTAGCAGCATGGGGGAGATTCCCCTAATCTGGAATAGAGTTAATGATAGTAGATGACTGGTACTGCCAAATCCACAGAGATTGGAAATAAATAACCCCTTTTCAGTGAGCTGCACATCAACTCACCTTCGTTGAGAATGGGATTGGATTTCAGGGAGTCCCAGGCACATATATGAGGTCTCATGATTGCAGTGATCTGCACTTGGTAATTACTGCAATTGGACTGTGAAAATTTAGGCTGTTTGGAATTTTATCAGTGAAAATAGGAGTAAATTGATAATCAGTTGGGTTGGCTGAGGCCATCCCCCTTTTTACTACTGCCTGGGCAGGCTGTCTTTAGTTATGTTATGTTAAAGCTTTAATAAAGCTGCTGCAGTCACTTGGACAAAAGATAATTCTGACCTATGTCCTCATTGGCCTCCTTGCCTCTTGCAACATAAAAAGTTGCAAATATTTGATTTGCTAACACTGCAGGGGAATCCAAACACAAAAATGTTTACATTGATTTATTTTCAATTTTATGAAAGCTTCAGCTTTCGCAAAACCTCCCTCTCTCCCGAAAAACCTACATTTTGGGTTTTAACAACTATATGCGAGAATGTCACTTTAAATTCAGGTCTAATAGTCAGTGCAAAAAGCTATGGTAATGTTATATAATATTTGAGAATTTCAATCCACAAGAGTCAAGAAATTCAAAGTTACAGACACCACAACCATAATCTGGTTCCCATGCGTATACATAGTGTTAAGTATAATTATGCCATTACATTTATGGTTTAATTTATATGTACAATGTGGTAATACTTGTTAAGTTTAATAAAAAGTCTTGTTAATCTGCATGCACTTTATTTTAAAGCATTTTTAATTTACTTCTAAAACAAGTATTTTCAGGCATAGCAAAAACATCATTTTCATGATCTGCTAATGCAGTGGCTTTCAACCTGGGGTCCGCAGGTTATGTCTAAGATTTCCAAAGGAATCTGCACCTCCATTCGAAATATTTTAAGGGTCCACAAATGAAAAAAGGTTGAAAACCACCATGTTAATGCAACATAACCAACTGGAACTTTTCAAACATTTTATTTACACATACACATAAATAACATGTGTGTTTGTATAATACATACATTCACATTTGCAAACAGAAAAAGCAATAATCCAGAGGATAGTTTTTCAAAACATTAAAAATCTGAATAAAGGGCATATAAAGAGAATTTTCATCACACTTACCTAATATTTATATTCTGTAATTTTGTCTGTGATAACCTTGGGTTCCGAGAAGAGCAGTACCCCAAAACACTTGTAGAAGGCTTGGCTAAGAGAGACACAACTAACTTTAACAGAGTGTGGAGAATGATGGGGTGGAGGACAGACAGGTCTTGTCTATATAAACACTCAATTCATGGAAAGGTGGGGTGTAAATCTACCTCTCTACCAGCTGTCTATGTGGACCTTGCTGCCATTCACTAAAAGTTCTGTACTACACTTTAATCTACCTTAGGGAGCAAATAAAACTCACTAAGGAACTTTTAATGCATGGCAGTAGGGTCCACATGGACACCTAGTGTACAGAATGCTATTGAATGCTACAGAATGCTAGTATATTTACTTCCCTGCTTTCAGAGAACTAAGTGTTCATATAGTCAAACCTAAGAGTGAGTGCCCACTCCTCTTCTCTCCAGAAGAAAGCTGCTCTTATAGAAGCACAGGTTTAAGCACTCTGTGGACAAAGGCTGCACCAGCTGATGAGAGGAAATTCAGATTTTGGTGGTTGGTGAAGGTTTGGAAAGAATGCCAGATGCCCTGCATAATACATCAACTTAAACTTCACCTTCCAGACTGAATAAGGAGACTGCCCAAGCGGAGTGAGCCTGGATCACATCTGGACATCTGAGTCTCATCTACTTTGAAGACCTGCTGAATACATGATCTGATCCATTTGGGTCAGACAGATCAAGACATATCCTTTTTTAAACCCCTCAAATAGAACAAATGACAAGTCCACTCCACACAAATGTTCAGTGCTATCTAAGCAAATCTTAAGGGCCCTGTGACAGGGTACCGGGCAGCAAACCCCTACCCAACCTTCTGTCATGTCAGCCTCAAGTAAGCAAGGTAAATTCAAGCTGGCTAGAGACATCTGTATCTGATTTGTGAATGGGAAGCAGCTGTCAGTCTAATTAGCCTGGGGGATACATACAGGCCCAGGTGAAGGAAGTAGGGGGAAGCCAGAGGATGGAAGGTGAGCAGAGGCTCTGCCTGCCTGCGCTGAGGAGTCTGAGGCAGCTAGTCCAAGCTGTGTATTGTAAGAAGGTGGTGAGATGACACTCTGGAAATAAAGTGCACTGGTGATTGCTGAGGGTCTCGGAGTGGTTTGTGAGCCAGAAGGAGGCAGGGGCAGAGGAGCCCCTGGTGGCACACTGCTACAGGCCCATATCAAATTAAAGATGTGCCACACTTCCTTCTTCCCTTGTGGCTATGCATTGAAACTCCAGGGTGAGAGAGGTCCTTGTTCAAATGAACAGGACCTTGGGAAGGAAACTGTGGTAAATCCTAATAGCTACATACCGTACCTTTGTGGAAAACAAAAATAGTGAACATAGTAGAACAAGGCTATTTTTCAAGCCCTCTCCTCCTGCTCGAGCGGATGGCCTCTAGAACACCACTTTCAGAGTGAGAGAACCTAGCTCCACTGTACTGAGAGATTCAAAGAGAAGTTTTTCCACAGTTTCTGAAGCATGAAATAGGGGCACCCACTGGAAATTAGAGACATAGAGGTTCTGAGGAAGTAAATGTTTTCAGGATTCCTGACATTATAGGGAAGGAGTCCACCATCACCCCATTAACTGTGCCCCTTGTAATTAAGCCTTGAGATTTGAAACCACAAAGGGCTGGGGCTAGTTCTTTGCCAAATACATCCTGGAAGGAAATGCAAGATAAGCATTTACAAAAACAAAGGTCTGAGTGAACCTGTCTGAAATCTCTAAGTTATTTCAGTAACAACAACTTGTCACAAATTGGATCAAGAGACCTAAGGTGCTTGGGTGGGTTACTAGTCCCTACTGCAGAAGGTCTCTGGATGAGAAAAAACCATTTGGACCTTTCATATTATATCTAGGTTTACATAACAAACCCTCTGTGGCCACTTTGGGACTCAGTAGTGTTCTGTGAAGTGTTGCTTTTTTGAGCACCTTTCAGATAGGAGGAACTACAGGAAAAGGCACAAACTAGAAAAAAAGTCACAGAGGATTAAAAAGATGGAACTGCCAGGGAGCAAAGTGATCAATTAAGGAAGAGAAGAACATTGCAGAAATGCTAAATGATTTATTTGCATCAGCCTTAACCCACAGAGGACACCTGAAAAGAGTAGATGTAGGATAGGTAACAAAGGTGAGTCATTGTCAGAGACTGAGATGTCAAAAGAAGTGTTGGCACGAACAGAAAATGAATAGCAGAAGGCCACCAAGACCAGACAGTATTAATCCAAGAGTTCTGAAAGTCTTCAAGAAAGTAGTATACGAGTTGCAAACAAAAGTATGAAATCTCTTATTAAAATTAGCTACAATATAGGAAGACTGGAAGGTGAAAGATGAATTTATCTTCCAAAAAGGTGCATGGAGTGATGCTGGGAATTACAGACCTGTGAATTTTACTTCGACATCAGGTAAACTGGTTGAAAAAATAATTAAAGGAGAAAGTTACAAAACACTTACATGAGAGGGACCAAATAGCAGTGCTGAATGGAAGCCAAAGAGCTGAGACAGGCATACCAGAAAGCCAGGGAAGCCAACAACCAGTGCCAACCCACAGATTGCTGCTTTTACAAAGAGCTGTATGCCAAACTCAGTGAGAGACATCCTCTCCCATCCCACAGCACTGTGGATTCTTCTGAGAAGCCAGAGTTACAGGCCCTTGCTGTAAACAACAAGGAGGTGGTGGTGGATGAGGAAGAGTATGGGGGACAAGCAATTGGGGGATCCAGCTGTGCAGTAAGCCAGGACCTGTTTTTGACACCAACCAGTCCTGCCAGTCGAGCACAGGCAAGCCTGACGCAAAGCAAAGAACCTTGGTTAAGTGTGTAGATAAAATTTTCAGTTACAGGGATGGCACCTCCTAAAGTAGCAGGACACATCTTTAACTTTTCATTAATTTATTAGTGATAGAAGAGATAGTGGTACAACCAAAAGAGGTAGAGCTCCTATCTGCTTCTTTTCCCCCCTATCGGGTTTGGCGGAGGGGCCATGCAGAGCAGTTTGTACAGTGGTCTAGAGGGATGCCTACCAAATTACACATTTGGGTTCCTCACCTACATTTAACTTTGTAGTCATTATCATTGGAAAAAGAGTATGTGTTGTATTTGTCTCCATATCCCTTTTCCTGTGTTTCTGTTTTTGTTTCCCCTCAGTCCTACTTTTTACATTTGTGACTTTTTAAACACGGTCTTCACTCCTTTCTCCTTTGTTGGTCTCTACAGGTTCCTCACAATCATCTTTGGAAGTTCTAGTCAGTGCCCCTACATAATCCCTTCTCTGCCTTAATGCCAGCAAAGTCAATGGGAGTTTTTAACATTTACTTCAATGGCCCCTAAACATAGAGGGAAAATAACTAGGATAAGTCCTTTCGCTTTACAGCAACCTTCTACATTCGGAGCCCATTGATTAGGATTACAATTTATTTCACTTGAAAGTGTTACAGAGCTGCACTGATATTTTGGCAGCTGCTGGTTGGTTTTTGCCTACCCAAGGAACATCTAAGTAGACGGCAGAAAACTAGGGTGTGGACTGATTTAAGTCAAAGAGATTTAAATCAGCAAGCAGGAAACCTTGATTTAAATAATTAATTTTAATTTTGTTTTGCTTTTGTACTTTTTAGTTATTTTCCTAATAAAAGGTTGATTCCCATTGATTAGCAACCATTAAAACATGTCCATTTGCAACAAAATATGGCCTGTATACTAAATTTGTTACTTCTTTTCTATACACAGTTATTTAAGCAATTTATATAGCTTAATATACATTATCTTAGAAAATGGTGAGTGATGCATTTCTTACTAACTGGATCTTTTTTAAACCTGTGATTGTGTCAAGCTCTATTTGGATGAAAATTGGAATTTAATTAAGAATGCACAAAGACACACACACATGAGTAAAATAAAACTACCTTGAATGTACTGGATAAGAAAAAAAGCTAATCAAAACATATTTTGCATTTAAAAATAACTGAGTTGTTACACAAAGATAGAGGCATCTGTAGTTAGTGAACTGGCCTGACTGTTTCTGGTTATTGTGTCCTTCAAGATTTTAGAACTAGTAGATCTCATGCTCACACCTAGTTCTTACTCAGAGATTGGAAGTGGAAAACTTGTTTTCCTGCTTTTTGCAAGTCCCAATTGATTTCTTAACTTAAAATGAATTAGTCATTGAACTGAACTAGTTGAATAAACTGAAATGAAGATAATATTCTCTCTGGATTTGCAGAAGTTACTGATGTCAAAAGCTGGTTAACACTTCAATAAACTCTGGTTTTGACTTTCACCAATTCAGTGATTTGTCTTTCTTTATGGCAGCAATCATGCACTGCATAATTTTTCTATTTAAATATATAATTTTAATATATTAAAATTAAATCCTCCAAGCCTAACTATAATTGATAACTGCTGATAAACGTTAAAACTGACACACTGAAATTTATTTTAAAAATGTCAATCAGGAACAGTCAGAGTGCCAGCGGGGATCGGGTGTCACTGGCCCTTCAGCTACACCAGGAGCCCACTGCAGCCCTGCTGTCATGGAAATGAGTAAGTAGCTCCATGACAGCAGAGCTCCAAAGAGCTCCCAGCACTGCCTCTGGACTGATACTGACTGAACCCTTGAAAGCACAAAGTATGGGGGAGATCCCGCAGAGCAGAGACCTAACAGCCAGGACTGCGAGTCGGAGGTATCAGCCCCAGCTGACAAGGAGACCACCCCACTGCTGAATTACTCCACCCCCGAGCAGAAGTCATTCAGCAGAAGAGTGGCCTACCCCACAGACAAGGACTCCCTACCCTCTTTATAGCCCTGGCCAAGGGGTCTATGTCATGCCTCATCAGACCCTAGCCTTTCCCACACCTTGTGCTTGCAGGCATCAGGTGTCACTGGCCCTGCAACTGTGCAGGGAGCCTTCTGCAGTTCCACTGTCATGGCCCTCTTCACTCACTCACCAACCAGGAATGTGGGAGCTGTCCCCAGGCAGGAACTGTTCCACAGCAAGGTGGCCTCTCCTGTGGCCAAGGTCTCATCCTCCTCCTGGCAGTCCTGGCTAGGGGTCTCTGCTCCGCTGGGCCAGGGCAACAGCAGTGTCCCCTGCACCTTGCATCCCAGTTAGGGTGATCAGATGTCCCAATTTTATAGGGACAGGCCTGATATTCAGGGCTTTTTCTTATATAGGTGCATATTACCCTCCACCCCCATCCCAATTTTTCACACTTGCTATCTGGTCACCCTAGCCCTGGTGTCTTGGGCACCTTGACTGCACATGGAGCCCCCTGCAGCCCTGCTGTCAGCACTGCTCTAACCCTAACCCCAATCCTGTCCCTCACAACTGCAAAAAAATAAAAAAAAAGTTAAAATAGAAAAAAAAAATCTTAAAAATAAGTTGTCGAAATTAGAAAAAAAATAAAAATCAAATTCCACCAAGCCTATACTTCGTCTAAGCCTTAACATCAGTTGTCATAATTTCAAATTTAATTTTAAATAGGTTTATTTTTTAAAGAAAAATTAATTTAATGTAAATGAAAAAAATCCAATTTACATTTAAAATCATGGATTTTTACCCACCCTACAGAAAACTGATCTGAAAGGATGGCAACGGTAGTCATGTGTATCAGGGTACCTGATACACCAACAATGCATAGCATACTTAGATGGTTTGGGAATAGTAAGACTTCCCGGTTCACATCATGTTCAGACACTGGTGGGAACGTCTACAGGCAATGAAAGGAAAATTCTATTCCCCAGAGGAACAGTGGTTGATAAAGTTCAAATGTTGGCAGGTTTTGAGAGGGCAGATTATTAATAAATTTATCACATAATGCCATACAATATTAAATGTTTTACATGAATGTCAATGAGGATAAATGCCTTTGAGATGGTCATCATCTTGGCCAACCACCAAGGACTGAACAGGGGACCTCCAAAGCTGAAAGCAGAGGTCTCAACAACTTGAGTTAGAGAGTCAAGCTCTGTAGCTATCAGCTGTAAGACACACATTCTCTAGGAACTAGGTGCAGAGAGACACAATAAAACACACTAAGTTATACTGGATGGGAGGTGGATACTTCCTCTGGACAGGAGACAGCTTGTCTCAAAAGTCTAACACCCACAACAGTTTGAATCCCAGTTGAGTCCCACTTATGATATGGCTGCCAGCCTGACTAACATGCCAGAGATTTAACTGGGCAGATCCAACACTTAAAGTATGTGTCCCTCCATCTGAGAGCCATGAGACTCATATCCTCTCTGAATCAGGTGCACACACAAAATACACTGCCCAGTGGGTTACATCTTCATGATTTTCCTTTAAAATACCTTGTGCTTCCATTTTGCACACACTGGATGAAACCTGACCCCACTGAAGTCAGTCGCAAAATACTGACGTCAATGGGACCACAGTTTCACCCTTTGCTTCTATATTCAAAGAAACTGACCCTTTCCAAATAATTGCTTCCATTTCAATTACCACACACCAGGACTTCAGGTAGACTCTTAACAAATCCCAACTGCCCTCAGGCTTACATCCTAACCTATCACATCATGAGTCCTGTTCCCATGCTTAATATATTCTGACTTTCTTCCCACATCTTTTAGCTTCAGTGCAAATACCAATTGCCCCATTATAACAAATTCACTTCTCAATGTAGTATTTGTAGAACTGTTTCTATTTGAAAAACTATATTGGTTCTTCTTCAGATACAGATAGATGGAGCAGAAACAGCTGCTGTTACCAATGGCTATTATCTAATTAAGTATCACACTGCAGATCTGCCAAGACACCAGCCGATGCCCACATGTGAATGAGGCACTTATACTACAAGGATGGCAATCACCTTGTAAAAAATATAAAACATTGCTCAATCTACTTCTCTTTCTTTTTATTTAATGTAAAGTCCTCACAAAAGCATACAAGGTGTCATTTGTAAAATTGTGTATAAAGAAGTTGAAAATGGCTGAGAATTTAAAAATTGGATGGTGGTAGACTGCAAATCCAAGTGATGATTGAATCTGGTGATATTCTAAACAAAGAGAGCTCTCACCCACATTTGTAGCTTTTTCCATCTCTTCACACTGATTCTACAGACATAAGAGGCTTCATAGTTACAAGCCTAGAATCTTATTACATAAATACGCCTCTGACAGGATGGATATTTTCCTTCTCTGACACTTTTTTCTCTTGTGTACATGGGGGGTTTTTGGTCCTTTCCCCCCCCGCCCCCCTTATTTATTTTCTCCTCTTTCTTGGCTCTCACATCATGTGTCCATGTTGCACTATTACCAACCCTAAGTATTCAAAAATAAAGAATCAGCCTCCCCCACCCCCAAATTCACAAGTTATTAAAAAATAGTAAATTTGGAAGTTTTGTTTACCTACTAGATTGAGCCTTTAGGGTTCCCATTTTCAGGCTTTTCTCCGTAGCTATGAAGACCAGGAACTTTTTTTTTTTTTTTAAATGAAAGTCAAGATTCTCATGTAATCAGAAGACTCCAAGAGCTGGGGCTTTAAAAGAACCCCAACAAATATTGTGATACTCGCAATAAAATCCTAAGAGCTGGCCACCACTACCTTGCCTATTATGCTGAACACAGCATGCACTGTGCTGAAGTATTTCAGATGGATACAGCCTCTAAGGAAGATGGGCTGTATACAGATTCTGGACTAGAGCTGTGCAAATAACCAACTTTTCGGTTTGCTGGCAAAACAACAAACAAACAAAAACAATTTTGGACTGAATTAAATGTTTCGTTTGACCCTAAATGATATGTTTCATTTAGTTTTCAGAGCATTTTAAAGTATTTCTTTTTTTAATTAAAAGCAAAGGAAATTTGGAAATGCCAGTCACAAAACCAGAAGAGGAGGAAGAAACGATGGTGATGTTGCTGTTGTCCCTATGTCTGATAGCCTTGAGATGTGGAAGATCCAGATAGAAGTTCCTACTTTGCCAATATGGATTTGAGCGTGGCTGTCTGTCACAGGGTGACTGGCCCCTTTATGAGTGAGCAGGGTCCAATGCATCTGTGACTCATTAGCTGCTGCCCAACTAGGCTTAAAGGCAGGCATCTGGACCTTATAAACAGGGGTGGAGACAGCAGGAAAAATGAGAGGAAGCTGTGGCTTAAGGTACGTCTACACGTAGAACCGGGTGTAGAGTACAGATGCTACATGCCCAGCTAACACAGGTATAAACAGCAGTGTAGACAATGAGACATGGTTTAAGTGAGTAGAGCAGAGTGCCCTACACTCCTGAATCCCCATGGTATATACCTAACCCTTACATGGCTTTCTACCCACCCATACAGTGCTTCCCACATTTACACTGCTATTTTTAGCAAAATAGTGTTCTGCTGCCTCCCTCATACTGGAGACTTTCCTCACCACACTGAAAGGCTATGGCAGAGATGATGCCTGAGCCTTTCCTCATTGCTGGAGCCTTTTATTGGAGCCTGTAGCTAGACACCATAGTGACAAGTCTGGACAAACTCTGCCTTTCTCTGTAGCATGAAGCAACACATGTAGTGCCTGTGCTCTACACACCCTCACAAGGGTAGACATAGTCAGAGTGAAGGAGCAGCAAGGTAGAAGGATGCAGAAGAGTTTGAGATAACAGGAGAATGAGATGCCAGGTCTAGAACTGGCCTGCAAAAACCAGGGGAGAACCAGTGACACTGGAAGGCTTGGATCAACTCCAGAAGAAAAAAATCCCCATGACGGACTTTGAGGTACTAGGGACAAAAGACTCCAAGTGGGAAAGCCTGGGAGTGACCAAGGGGAGACGAGCATTCTCTTTTGAGAGAAACCCATGACTGTGTGTTGTTTTTGAGTTGTATATAAGTAAATTAGACCGAGAAGAGTATTATTTTAAGGGTTCTGGACTGGAAGAGTCTATTAAAAGAGCCCTGAAAATGGGAACCAGAGGTGGTGCTTGAGAGATGGACCAACTGTTACAGTCCTCCATGTCACAGGTCAGTACCCTAACTACTAAGCTATGAGGTATTCTGGGTTGAGTGTCTCTCAAGATCTCCTGTGGAAATTGTTCCATTTTGTATAAATAATTAAACATTCACTGAGCCAGAGAAAAAAAATGACCCTATAGGCTGGTGGTTAGCACACTCACCTGGGGAAGGGGAACTTTAGCTCCAGTCCCTGCTCCAGTGAATATTTAATTTTTACAAAGTGGAACAGCTTCAACAAGAGAGACTGAGACCCCTAAACCAGAATAACCCAATGCCCAGTGGTTAGTGCACTCACATGCAATATCAGATTCCCAAGCTCAAATTCCTGTTCTAAATCAGGCATGTTGCAGACTTGAACCCATGTCTCCCACATCCCAAAGGGTCTAATCTTTGAGCTACAGCATGTGAGGTGGCACCACCACCTCCTCCAATTTTCAGGAAGGCACTTAACGTATCCTTGTGAAGCTAGCCTGATTTTTTGGAGGGTAGAGGAGGCTGAAATTATGCAGCAAATTTATATCAAATTCACAAATAGTTCTGGTGGATCCAATGCTGAATTTTTTGATGAATGAAACATTTGGCCAAAAAAATTTGCCCAGCTGTATTCCAGACACATCTGTTCTTCTCTTTCACTGATGAAAAATTCTAGTTTCTTGTGTTTTACACTGAAAAATAAAAGAAGTGCTTTTGAGTGTGTTCCCTCTAAACCGCTGCCATTTTTTCCACTATAAATAAACAAACTAGGACCATCTGTTTCACTATGGTTTTCATTATACATTCGCTTCAAGGCCTTAAAGCATGACAGTTTCAGATAAGTTCACTTTTGGAGGAAAGAGGGAGGCAGTCTCCCCATCTATGGCATTATACAGATAACTAATGAATGATAATTGGAGCTATAGGCACCAAATCTTGATTATTAACCAATGGTATCTTCAACAGACCATTACATCCACACTGTTCCATTAAGAGTTAATTTTAATTTCTTTAAAAAAATTGAATTACCCCATCAAATCTCCACCAATGTAAATTAGATTCAATGTTGATTTATCTTTCAATATAGCTAAATGCAATCCTGCTACCAACTACAGGAAATCTTTGAGCATTAAGTAACACAAAGCACACAAGTAGGTAAAAATCTACAGTAGGAAACAATCCAAAATACCATTAAAGTGTGGGGGAACATCTGGAAAAAATATGTTCAGAAAGTAGGCATACAAAGCCTATTTGCTATGTGGTTTTGTAGGTTTACTTCATAAACAGGTTTTGCAAATTTATCCTCAGAGCTTTCTTTGAAATCTAGAATAACAAACTACTGCTTTTCGCAGAATTATAAATCGCAGACAAAAGGCATCCAGCTAACAACTTACAGTTTTCTCCCCAAAAAAGATTATATAAAAATGTATAACTACCTCTAACATTTACTTTAAAAAGGTGGGGGAAGGTGGAATTACCTGAGGGCAAGAAATTCAGGCAAAAGGCCCCTATTCCTGGTGAAAGCAAGTGGTCAGTTGACATGGTTTCATAGGAGCTTCTGGTACTCATTTTGGTAGTAAGGATATTCACAGCAAATCAATCTCCACCACAGCCAGCAGGGATCGCTGCAGGGAATGGGACACAGGGGACACACAAGGGAGCAAGTTTAAAGGGGAAGAGGAATGATACAATGAGAGAATTTTAAATAAAGAGAACTACAATTATGACGTTATATATTATGACATTCTGTAAAATGAAATGACAAATTTGTATAAAGTGTAAAGGGAGGACACTCATGAGAAGATCCATCACTGTACTGATGCTACAGGGCTGTAACTATATTTAAACAAATAGTCAATGTAGAATTTTAAAAATGCAGACACACTATGTGTGACATTACCCAGGGTACAATCTGGACTGTTGAACAGCTCTGCCCCCTCAATTCTTCAACCTGGGTTGCCTTTTACACTGCTTCACTATGAGAGCAACCACTCCTGGTCTGCTACACACAGCCTCCAGCAGGTAAATCACTCCCAGATACATTGTAAAGGTGCTACAGCTAGCCAGCCAGCTACCCCTGAATTGTATTACAGAGCGACACCAGCAAATTTCCAGTCCAAACTTGTCCCCAGAAACATGCGTCTTGTGCTACCCAGTACACTCCTGAACAATACAAGCCATGGAAAGTCCATCATTTCATTAATAGAAAATGATATGCAAAAAATCTTATCTCAAATCAAGTTTTCCAAACACTTCAATGCAAATGAACACTGGTTTAAATAAAACAATAAAACAAGTTTATTAACTACAGAAAGAGCAATTTTTAAGTGATTACAACTAATGAGGCATAAAAGTCAGAATTGTTTACAGAGAAATAAAAAGGTAAAACGCAAACTAATACCTGACTTAACAACAGAAATGAATTTAAAGCAAAATGGTTTCCCTTGCCATATGCATACAGCAGTCTCCCTGGATTCCTTTCAGCCAGGACCCCTCCCCCAGTTCAGTGACGCTTCCTTTGTCTTTCAAGTGTTGTTGATGCCATGAGTAGAGATGTGGGCAGAGAGATAATCTGAAGAGTTTGCTCCCCTTTCTTATAGTATTTCTCTTCTTTGAGAATAATCTCCAGCAGGAGTTCAGCCCACAGCAAGAATGTGGACGGGAACTTCCAGCTGTTTCTTTGCAACATGTAAATCTCTTGTGCACACCCTTCTTCCTGTCAAGGAATGGCAGCTTAACCAAGTGATATTCCATTTGATTTTGTTGACACCTGGCTGAGGCATCTGTTTGCCTTTTGTCTCTGAGGAACTGGTTTGTGCCTGCTAAACTTGGAACGTGTCTTATACAGCAGAACTTCATAACTTTACATATAATCTTGCCACACATATTTTACCATGACAACAATGTTCAGCCGATTATAAGTTTTCAGATAACACCTCGCAAAACATACTTTGAACCAAATGTATCATAATCTTGTTGAAAGGGTAAATATAGGGATACAGACTGTCACACTGTGTATTTACTAATATAATTAATTAATATCTTAAAGGTACTCTGTAAATATATTTTTAAACCTAAGTAGTAAAGAATTATGTATTGCATATCCCAGATAAGTTAAAAGGCATTTTAGCACACTTTTAATGGGAAACATCCCTTTTCTTTTTAGTTTTGTTTTGTTGGGTCTTCTTGACCCTCCACAGACCATTGGTTCACACTCCACGTTACGTCCCAGCATGCTTCCTTTTGAAACCACACTTTAGAGCCTGGAGATTATCTACAGAGGCAGGGGTAAAAATACATTCTGGGATTTGTTATTTCATTTTTGGCAACATTGCATGGATTTGCAACTTTTTAAACATCCTCATTTTATGGGATATACATCTAGGATATTAAAAATTATGTCAAGCCCTGCAAGAGTACTAAGAGAACAGAACACTAGGGGCCTGATTTTCATTTACACCAAGGCCACTTTATACTACTGTGGCAGGTAAAGAGGCCTTAAGTGAGTGTTATTATAATATGCCCACTTTAAATTTACACTTCAGGAGTAAATGAGAATTAGGTCTAGAACCTTCATTACTCCTGTGGGTTCCTGTAAAGTTCTGTGGTTCATGAGAGGCCATCAGCAGAGAGCATGCTGGTTACCAGAGTGAGAGAGAAAAAAGATCCATGGTGGGCCTGAATGTCACAGGACCTGCAAATTATAACTAAAATAAAAATGTTTTACATTAAAAACATGATGAATGCCTCTATAATGAGGTATTTAACTCACATTTCTATAGTTCCTTGCAAAATATATATACTTTATATGTGTGTGTGCACGCACCACAATGTCAAAAACTTAGTATTTAAGTATATTTGCTGGAACTGTGTACTGTATGAAGATCCAAAAAGATTTAATGATTTGAATATAAATGCATGATTTTATTTCTGGCATGAGACTATTTTGCGCAAAATACACAGTAGTCTCAGGAGATAAATTATATTGGTATAACGTCAACAAACTTAAAAGTTCTTCTTCTAATTACTGTTAAAACTTTTCCTGTGAATTCCTTGAAAAATAGCATCAGCATTTAGCTAGACTATCATCAAGTAATCTAGACCATGATTCTGCAAGCATGTATGCACATGGTTAATTTAAGCATGAGTAGTCCTATTATCTTTAGTGGGACTACTCGTGTGAGTAAAAGTTAAGCGCATGCATAAACATTTGCAGGATCAATCACAGAAAAGTAATAAATAACATGTCACACTGAAAGCCACTAGTTGTTTTCTGTGATTTTTTTTTTTTTTTTTTGGATCAATCAAATAACCATTGAAAAATGTGGGTCTTTTTTCCTATTAATTGTACACAAAAATATCAATATCTATTTAAAATTATTACTAATATTAATGTAGTTACTAGTCAAGAATTCCTTTACCAATGAATAACTTCTTGCTATTTCACTTCCAAAATAGCTTTAAAATATGTAAATTATTCAATATATCTAAAAAGTTCCAATCATTTCAAATCTGAATTACTACAAAGCCTAAATACTCTATAATCAGCATTTCTGGATTTTGTGTATCTCTAAAAATCTCAGTAAATGGCAAAACAATAACACTGAACAATATGAATTATACCACTGCAATGCTGTAATTAAGGTTTCAGCCTGAGTTTTCAGCTGAGGATATTTTCCCCCAAAATGATGTAAAAATTGGCTGAAGCTATTTATTAATTGTAATAAATATAAACAGGAGATCAAAACAAATAATACTTTATTGGTTCTAGGTTCCTTTATGCGCACCATCATGAACAAATTAACTGAGGTAGGCACTTAGTATAAAAGATTTGCTATGCCAAACCAGACCATCTGTTCTACCAATTTCAGAGGAAAGTGAAAACAGACAATTCTATATAAGAGTCAGGGAATGGCGAAATCTTTCTGGACAGACTGCCGTTTCACAGGTGATAAGTGTACATTCTGAAGCATGATATATAATAACCTTTTTCGTAGCTTATGTAGGTACAGAGGTTTAGTCCTTACTGTGACTGGTGCTTATTGTGATTTTTAACATACACTCTAAAACAGTGGTTCTTAACCTTTCCAAACTACTGTACCCCTGAAGCGTGAGTCCCACCCCCAAGGGGCTGAGGCATGTAACTTAGTTTCATGGCGCCCCTGTGGCTCCAGGCAATTGCCTTTCTTGCCACCCCCAATACCAGCTCTGCACTTGCGACCCCTCTAAACCCCCAGGTTAAGAAACACTGCTCTAAAATAATTGATAAATTTAACATGTAAAGTAGCAGAGTAGCACACTCATTCCATAATATTTTAGCTCCATTCCTTTAAAAATAAAAGGAACACTGGCAAACCCAGGTTTCACATCAAGCTCCCATAGTCACTTCAAATGACATTAAAATGGAAAACTCTAATTTCAATGTAATTATGTGAGACCCTCTAAAACTTCTCAAAAATCTTCTAAAAATAGGTTTACTTACAGCAAGTAATTCCAAATAAAAGTAAAGTTGTGATAAACCAAAAAATAAAGGCAGAAATACATCTTATATGGAGTTACTAATAATTTATTAATATGTGTTGATGGGGTTATTGTGATGTTATCACAGTATATACTAAGTTAATTCAACAGCAGGATTTTCAGAAAATGCACTCTGTAAGGGGGAAATGGATCTAGCCATACCCTAATCAACAAATACTTGAGACATGATGCAAAACCATTTGTATTAGTGTTCTGGGTCAACTCCCTGCAGAGCTCACCAAACTTGTTTTGGGAAGTAGGGCCAAGTATACGAGCTAGAGAACAAACAATTTTGGCTGGATTTCAAGACAGTCCCTCAGACAGGGAAAGTGAGACCCAAGGTGAACACTGACTCCAGAGTTTGAATTATCTGGGAAATTAGAGCTAATGGGGTGTCCATTTTGAGGATAGTAGTACTTAGGTAAAGTATACATGTACACAGACATTTTGTTCTAAAAATCCTTTTTCCTCTTATGTTATGCTTTGTACTGTTAAGATTAAACAATACTTTGGTTTAAGAAGGCTGTCTGCCCCTGTATTCATCACTGGTCACAAGCTCTCAAAGGAAAGATCTGCAGGTACCAAACCCAGCTAGACCTGCTTGGGTAAGCATGGCCTTCTATACATGGGATACTGTAGCCCAGGACCCAGTATAAGTGGGAGAACTGCAGAAGTACAACAAAGCAAAGGTAAAAGCATGAGATCTGAGGGGTGCACATCAGATGGGTCAGAGATGCAGTTATTCTTATAAGGATGAAGATGGGGGTTTTGGCACCTGGGGCTGTAAATGGCTTGGATTTTTGTCATGCAGGAGGCAGTTAAACCAGCCGGAGCAGAGGAGCAACCCCCTCCACCCTCAGTCCATTAAGGATGGGAAGAGGCAGGGCCACACAGGGCATGCGGTGGCAGCTGCATCAGTGAAGGCTTAGCTTCTTACTCAGGTAAGAGTAATTTATTATTATTTATGTAGTTTAGTGTTCCAGTAAAACCTCAGAGTTATGAACGCAACGGGAACGGAGGGTGTTTAACTCTGAACAAAACGTTACGGTTGTTCTTTCAAAAGTTTACAATTGAACATTAACTTAATACAGCTTTGAAACACTACTTTGCAGAAGAAAAATGCTGCTTCCACCTCTCCCCCCCCCTTTTTTTTAGTAGTTTACGTTTAAACTACTGTGCTCTATTTGCTTTTTTTTTTTTTTTTTTTCTTTGCAGCTGCCTGATTGTGTACTTCTGGTTCCAAATGAGATGTGTGGTTGACAATCAGTTCACAACTCTGCTGTTCGTAACTCTGAGGTTCTACTATATTATTATCATCATCATCATCATGTGTGTTCATAGGGGTTATATGTGTTTATGCCCAGTGAGGGGGCAGGTCGAGGGGGGTGGAGGTGCGTTTTACCTAGTGTTAACTAATGGGGTGTTCACTCAAAAAGATTGGGAACCATTGAGTTAAGCCTCTCAGATGTTACTATAATCCTGACAGTCCCACAGCAATTAGTCATCTCCACTGTTTCCTCAGTACCCCATATTTTGCCTTCATGTTGTATGATTTATAGTAACTTCCCTCCTTTACTATCCATTTTCTTTAGTTTTTTTTTTAAACAACAGGATAAAAACTGCTTCACCCTTTTGTAAGTAATGATCATAACAAGTATCAAGAAGTCCATATAAACTTCAATGCAATTTTCTTGCATAAAAATTGGAAAGTTAAATTAATATTATAATATGCAATATGTACTTCAGCAGTGCCTTAAATGTTACTCTAAAGCCCAGTGACTAATACATATATTTATACGAAGAATTCGCTTATCTTTAATATTAAAGTCTTGTTAATGTGCTGAAGGTCTAATGGGCATTAACACACATTACTTCAGCATGTTTGGTTTTTTTTACGTATGGAATCTAAATATACTCATGTCCCATCAGTGACCACTAGGCTTGAACTTTGGGAAAAATATTTCAGCAGTTATAACAAATATCATGTAATCAGTACTTCTATGCCATATTAATGATTTATTTTTTCCTTGTACATATTCATTTATCCTAATGCCTTGTTCTCTGCTTGCTTTACCTACATATTTGTTCCCCGGTTTGAAAGAGAATGATCTATTTTTAATGGTTTTAAACAGTCTTAATTAACAGACACTGTAGAAGTTTAAGCCTCAAATTTATACTATAAAGTTGTCATTATTTAATGTGAAATCTCCACCCAAATCAAAATACACTAGAGAAATTAAATTCTCTAAAAATGTGGAGCAATATTAAAGGCAATCTTGGAAGCTATTATCCTAGCACTCTATTTTTCCCACTCTCTTCTCCCATTCCCCTGCATCCCTGAGTAGTTCAGTTCACTACCATTCTTATTCCCTTGCTATCTTGTTCTCCACCCAGGCATAAGTTTCCTTACTTCAACCATGCATATCTCTCTCTCAAAGTGCTTCAATCACACAAGCAGGGCGGATAAAAATCAATGATTTTTTTTAAAAGTTTTTAAAAATCGGATTTTTTTATTTAAATCCGATTTTTTTTTAAATCATCAATAAAATACTAAATTTCTCTCTCATTTAAAAAACAAGTTACAATTAAATCTCATCACAAACATGCTAAACCTACACTTACAGTCTCATAAAAATGAATTAATGGCTCTAGTCCAGCCTAACTACCAGCTCTTGCTTCTTTAAAGTTCTGGGCTTTCAGTTTGTTTCAGTTTCTGTTTCTCAGCAAACTAAAGTCACATGTGCAAAGAAAGACACAGGCTGGATAGGACTGTTGTTGTTCTGTGCTTATGTGGTGGTGGAGCTGGGCCAAGCAAGGCAGAGGAGTCAGACAGACACTGTCTTAAAGGCACAGAGAACATTTTCATCGTTTGGTATTATTCACTGAATGCTGCAAACGTGGCAAAGATGAGAAAATAGTTAAAAGAAGAAATGGAAGGATAGCTCCTTAATAACATACGGCTGCAGTGCCCATTTAATGCATCTTTTAGCCAAAGACTTACATACGTCTTTCTCCAGAAATAAAAGAAAATGTCGTTGAAGTCACAAAATACTTCCGTAACAACCATTTTGCTTCAGCTTCACTGAAGAGAGGAGGATTCCAACTAATTCTCCCTCAAGATGTTCGATGGAATTCTGTGATTGTTTTGAACAATTTATTAAGAACTGGCCTATTCTCATAAAACTTTTTGTGAAGAAAACCGTGACAAAATAGATTAAAGTATCTCATCCAAAGTATCTAACGTTGAATTAAAGAGGAATGTAAAGGATATGCTCAGTATACTGAAGCCTATATACATAGCCTTAAACAAATTTCAGGTAAATTGTTGCTGCATTGCTGATGCTGTCGAAATTTGGAAGGGATTTCAAGAGACATTGAAGGAAGAAAGTTAAACTGCAGGCAATAAAGAAGCGAATGGATCAAGCACTAACTCCACCTCATTTTCTTGCGAACATTCTTGACACCAGATATAAAGGTAGATGCCTAACTTCTGAAGAAGATGATGCTGCCATGGCATGGGCATCTCAAAATCACTCCTCAATTATAATAAATTTCAGGGCTGCAGCGGAACCATTTAAACAGTACATGTTTACTGATGATGTTTTGAACAAAGTCACTCCCCTGAATTGATGGAAATAATTAGCCAGGCACTTTGAAACAGAGTTTCTTCAGTTGCTAAGCCAACTTTTCACAGCAGTAGCTTCCTCTGCAAACACAGAGTGAATATTTTCATCATTTGGTATTATTCACTCAAAGCTAAGAAATCAACTGGGAGTTGAAAAAGCAGGAAAACTCATATTTCTGTTTCAGTCTATGAATAAATACAACAGTGGGAGTGCAGAAGATGAGAGCTAGTTGTAGAAGTTTTAAGGACAGCATATGTTTAGTATTGTGATGACTTGTCTGTTAGAGTTAATAAACATTTTTTTTTTTTTTTTTTTTTTTTTTAAAGAGTTTAAGGACAGCCGTCAGCCGGCAACTTAGGAGACTGCTGCAGCTGCAAATGTGAAACATTTATGTAACATTTAAGATTTAGTTCAATAAAATATAAGTGCTATTGTATGTGTGTGTGATTTAGTTCTTACCATTCCTAATGTACTGCTGCTGCATCTGCAGCTTGACATAGGTAATTAGTATTATATACTATTTCCTAAATTAATAAAAATCAAGTTGTCTAAAAAATTACACAAAATATAACCTCCTAGATGTTGTAAAATGCTGTATTGAGTTGTAAATTAACGTTTTAGTGATCAGATTTGCATTACTGTTTAAGAAATATGTGAAGAAATATTAGTGGGAAACTTGATTTAAATAAATGATTTTCTTGGTGATTTAAATCATGATTTAAATCGCCTTGATTTAAATCAATCCACCCTGCACACAAGTAGCTCCATCAACATTCTGCTTTCAATATTTTTCACATGCTACACATCTAGAACACACAGAAGCCCACCAAGGACGCATAATCACATAGAATGAACCCTTTAAATTACAACTCAATAACAAGAAAAGAAGAAAGACAATTGTTGCAGCTTATGTTGAACCCGGAAAAAATTATTTCATACTATCATGTTCTCTCTGCTGGTTCTGAAGCAGCATCTAACTAGGCTCTTTTTCCCAAAGCTGAGATTACACTAAAGCATTGAATGCAGAATCAAGGGAGTGAACAAAAACAAGAAAGCTCCTTCCTCAGCTAGCAGATGCTGGGAAATCTCAGAGGGCATTCATACAATCCAGGAAAGGCAGTTACAAGGGTGATCCTTGCCAACCCACAAAACATTGATGAGTTCCCAAAGTGAGCCATCTCAAATCTTTCAAAGTACAGAATTGCTTACAGTATTGTTGTAGCCATATTGGTCCCAGGATATTACAGAAACAAGGTGGGTGAGGGAATATCTTTTAATGGACTAACTTCTGTATTGAAGACAGAGATAAAACCTCACTGGCATAAATATATACTGATATTCAACTCAAATATTCCTGTAGCACACATACCACCAGTGTTAGACCCACGTCTCATGTACTCTCTGATACACTAGACCTAATGGCACTCCATCAGCTGTGAGTAAATTCTAAAACAGAAGCGTTTACTGAATTAAATATAAAAAGGAATAATACATTTAATATTAAAATAAATAGTACAAGGAATAATGTACTAATTGTAATACAAATCTGTTTCAGAATGCTTTTCAAATTATGTTGCCACCAAATTTTCCATTTAAATGTGCTACAGAATTCTGTATCACCAATGTATAGCATTTTAACAGCTGCTGTCACAGGTAAGTAAAAACAAAAAAGGTGAAGCTGGAGATTTGAAAACTGTTTCAAAGAAAGATGGGGCTTTTGGCACTGGGAGATGAAAATGGCTTAGATTTTTGTCATGCGGGAGGCAGTTAACCCTTTTAGTTATTATTTGTAAAATAGCAGGTAAAATAAAATTCAAATAGAAGGGTGATTTTTTTAAGTTGAAGATGTCCCTTTAAGTTGCCATTGTTAAGCTTACAGAGTTAACATCCTATTAACATGAATAGGACAATTCATATGATACAGGGTTGCTTTAGACAGTACTGCATCGATTCAAATTTGGAAGGTTTTCGTCATACTTCTAAATGCTAGAACCTTTATTTTAAATGAAAGCTTATTCCACAGAAGAATGTGGATCTTGCAGGCATTAATATGGTCATATAACTGCAGAAGACAGGGGGCACTGAGTTAGACCACACCCTGTGACTAAACTTTCCTTTCTAGGAAAAGTTAGAGAGAAACTGGTAGTAAGCCAACTTCAGCAACACCTCACCCTTGTCAGTATCTTGGATACATGTCACTCAAGCTTCAGACCCAAATGTGTTAAGGAGATTTACTGATGCACCACCTCTTTATAGCCAGAAATAGAACAAATATCCACACTGATACTCAGACCTATTGGCAGCCTTTGACCCCACTGATCTGTGGACTCACACAGAAGACCTAGAAGGGGAGGAAGCACTAAGTATATTTTGCTCATTCCTCTAGACTGATCCCCAGAAGATCCTGATGAACTATTTTTCCTCCATAAGAGCTCTGTTACTTGTGGAATCACACAAAGATCAAGATTTTCCCCATATATTCAACATGTATTTCAAACAATAGGGGAGATTGTGAGATGATATGGTCTTTAATGTCAGCAGTATGTAGATGACAGCCAGCTCTGCACCTCATTATCAACAGTGAATAATGGCATTACTCAGATGTCTCAGTGACCTAATAAGGTAAGTACATTAATGAAATTGAGATTCTTCAAGCAGATGGTTCTGTGCAGGTAAAAGAGAAGTGATACTGGTAGGAAGAGACCAACACTGAAGAATTAGCAGCAGCCTAAACCACTGAAGGTATCTATGCTTTCATGATCAAGGTGGAGTGCAGTATGAGGCTTATCAGTCTTTAATTAGGTTCTTATACTATACCCATCACCATAGGATCTGAGGTCTTCATAAGTATTAGAAAAACAAAAACAGCAGTCTCTCTTGATCTCTCTGTCTTTCCTCCTCCCTCTCCCCACTTTCTTCCTTCCTCATTGGGAGGAGTAACTCACCCTGCATATATGGAGGGTTTTTTTTAATACTAAAAGTAATAAAATGACTGTGAGAAAGCTAAGTCAAAGAGTCATCCCTGGCATGAAAATCACAGGTGTAGCCAGAAATACTTTTCATCATTTTTAGCTAGCCTAAAGACAGAAGCCCTTTCATAGGCTGACCTGGTAAACAAACCTCATCTTCATCACTTCCACACGGGAATACTGAAATGGAAACAATGCTAAAGGCCATACTGAAGCTGCAATAGGTCCAAAACGCATGTTGAGTCTGACTCTCACGATCTTCAGACTGTAATAGAAGACTCATCTCAATTACCTCAGTGAGGGTAGCTATAGAATGGCCAAGAGTTTCCTTCACTGAGTTAAAGTACATCCCACTTCAATGAAAAAAGTAGCATAAACAAATAAATGAAGGTACTTGCAGAGAGAATTTATGTTTCCAATTTCTGTACATAGCACCTAGAGAACAGTGATAGACTAATTACACCTAAGACACAGATGGATATTCTGGGTGGTGAATTCAATTGTGATTCTATAGTACTATAATAAGGGAAATTACTTCCGTTTTTTCACACATTCGAGTGACAAAAGTTTTGCAAGCATAAGTGCTAGTGTAGACAAAGCCTTAGGTAGCCTGTGGGTTATTCCCCTACCAAATATCAAAGGTCTGCTGCAAACAAAAGAGGGGCAAAAGCTTCTCAAAGAAAATCTCATAAAAACTTTTTTGTAATGGAAAGTGTTAAGCAACTTGAACATAGAGAGGGGTCATTACCAGCTTTCCCAATATAAACAGGGTCTGAATAAGCTCTCTCTTGACATCTGGTGATGAGTTGGGGAAAAGGACTTCTGGAACCAACCTTCATTGCATGGGCACACCCACACTGCCTTCATGCTCAGCATGATGGACTGCTTTGCCAAATGATCACTTTTAGCTGGTGTCATCACAAGTCACTTTGTTATTGGAGGAGGGATACTAAAAGGTAGTTATCCTTGTTGTCTGAATCAAAGGCAGCAGAACTGTGCTTGGCATACTCTGATTGAGGGACTCACCCTCAAATAAACTGCACGTGCTAGGCAGGAGATGTAGGTGCCAAAGCCCAGCAGAATAGAAAAAGAGTGGGGACAGGTATTTGTACCCGGGGGTGTGGATCCTGCCTAAGGGTCCTAGACACCCTTTGACCTCTCCTCTCTCCCCTATTTAATAACAGAGCTGATTAAGACTCAACTGAGAATCTTGTTACACACCACAGACCTGAAATCATTGATGATCAGGTCTAAGCATAAGACTGACTTTGGGACAGTGTCGCTGATGCAAGAGACTGCTCAGTGTGCATTAGCAGTGAAGCTCCCCCACTAACAGCTGAAATCAAGGAGAGTTAAGTGATGGGACCTCAAGACATACCAAAGTGGCAAGCAGAGCAGCTGGCAGAGCAGAGTAGCGAGCAGCTGTTGGAGCGGTGAGCAAGTGCCCGGATAGCAGAGTGAGCAAAGTGCCTTCCTTCCCCGAGATCCCCCCTCCTCGACCAGGGTGGGAGGTGAACCCTGCAGAAGCACCTCTGAACTCTGTGTCTTCACTGACCAAGGACAACAACTGTGAATGGGATGCGGTGATGGGAGGGGCACTTTAAAGGAACTTTTGGTTGCTGGATTTAAGAACCTGAAGCAAAAGGACAATGCCCAACGGATTCTGTGATGGGTGTTTTGCTCATGGTTTTATGTTATGAATCCTGCTTCTGGTGTTTTCCCAAGTCAATGGCAAGTTACTTTACCCCTTTAATTAAAAATTCATTTTCTATACTCAGAATCTGTGCTTGTGAGATGGGAAGTATTGCCTCTAGAGGTGCCCAAGGGATGGTATGTAATTGTCCCAGGTTTTGTGTTGTATTGTTGAAAAGGAACCCCTAGATATTGAACCTGGCTCTTGTGCTGCCAACTCCAACAGACAGAAGGGTTACACCTATAATACATGAAACAGTGAGAACAGTCACAAATAAACAAGCCCAGCCTATTTACAGAAAAAAAGAGAGATTGTAACACCCTGTTTATTAGGATACTGTTATCTGAGGTCTAAAAAAAGGCCAAAAAGCATGTACCAAAGTTATGCTAAGGACCACTATAAAAGCCTGTGTTCTCAGCTGAGACAACTCAGAGTAATCTGGAAAGGGCGGTCATTGTTTTTGTCAGGTTGGTTTTGTTTACCCAGTCTAAGCTGTTTTTCTTCTTTAACTTTTCTTTATTTTCCACTCCAAGTTAGTGGTTGAATGAGCATAAAGCTTACTGAACCTCAGCTCACACTGTTCTTTAAGCCCAATAAAGTATCCTAGATTGTCCTATGAGCAGACAAGGGCTCTGTTTCTGCTGGAACTGATACATTGAGAGGGAGGAAAGAAGGAGCTATTTTAGAACTGTGAAAGGAGCACCTGTTCTGATACCTTTTCCTTATTGCTATTATGGTAGTGCCTAGGGGCCCCAGCCAAGATCAAGGCCCCATTGTGCTACGATCTCGTCTACTTTTTATCTATGTCTGGTTTGGAAAAACTGTTTTGACAAACCCAATAGCTCTGTAAGTCAATAATTTTTGTTTTAACCCATTAAATTCCATCATTTAAGAAAATGGTTAAGAAATACTGATTTTTAACTTGCAATTTTTTCCTGTGCTTAAAGCAACACAGTAGTAAGTTATATGTGAGAAAGAACCCTGAAGTACTGAGAACTAGCATGAGAAATAAGTCTGAAGTTTAGTGCACCTAACTGCTAGTGCTACAATATATCTAATTAATACAAAACCACAAACAGAACACACACACTGGAAAACTGAAAAATCATTTCAAGAGTTAGAGATTGAGAGACAATTAGCATATGCTTTGCAAATCACTATTCATAAAACAATTTGTTTCCCTTTTGCTAGAAAGCATGCATATAGCCAATCATATATACAGACTCCACTATATACGATTTTAATTTCCTAGGGAAAATATTTCTGATATTACTGGAAAGTTGTCTCTATTCTCCATTGTCATATCAGATCGGGCATTTTATTGATGTGACAGATTTCTTTATTTAACTGCATCAAGCTAAGTAGAAACCTAATCCTGTTCCTTTTACTCATGCTGAGCAAAGCTTTCTCCCACAAATAGTCCCATTGATTTCAGAATTAGTACAAGTGTCAAAATGGGGTCCAGATTTTGTGAAAGAATAGGTCTACTATGTTGTAAGTGTAATGTGGGCAATAACAAACCCATATTTATACAAATTTGAAATTGTCAGTTATACCTTACCAGAGAGTTTAAAACGCCTCAAAATGTTAAGGTTTGAAAGATCTGTTGTTCTGTTGTGTTCCAGTAAGCATCTTTACAACTCATTAGAAACCGACCTCAAATTACAGAATAAAAAATAATCTAGGGACTCAATTCTGACCTAACATATGTAGATGTGGATTTATATTATAAAGCCAACTACTGCGCACACAGCTGATTTTATGCAGGCCCAAGTATCAAATACAAACGAGATCTTAATGCAAAATACAAAGATTGTGGTTCTATTTCTCCTCTCAGAGTGCATACAATTTATTAACACATCACTAACAGTAGATATAATGCTGTATTATGAAAAAAATACACCTCCACTGCATACAGGAACTTAGAGCCTTTGAACTACAAACTTCTCAATCTTCACATATGAAACTACCACTTCTTGAGAAAAAGTATGGGCTTGATCTGAAAATGTGTGTTTAACTCCATCAACTCCTATTCAGTTCATTGGAAGTTGAGGAAGCTGACCATCATAGAGGCTCAGGCTCTAAAAGAAGGCCTGCAATTTCATGTACGATCATGGTTAACAAACTGAATCTGTATAAATGACATCTTGGTATTCCATTTCTATTCTCAAAGTGTTCTATTGTGTTCAGGTCATCACAAGATTTCTCAAACAATCATCAATGCAACTATAAAAATCAGAAAAAATAAAGCTGTATCATTTCTGCTTAATACATCACAACTACTACTAATCTTTAAGGGGTAGACAGAGCCAAGATTCTGCATCAAAATTTAGCTAACAAATCTGTTGTTGATGCATATGGCAGAAGAGAATTCAGCTGTCTTCCACAGCTATATTTGGTTTTTTTTTTTTATTTGCTATTTATTACTATTGGCAGCAGTAAAAGCATATTTTGTAAATCATATATGACTTGAAAGACACATATGGAGCATATAAGAAGAGTAATAAAGTGCTAGCTAGCCAGAGCAGTTTTTCTAATCATAAACACAAACTCTGAAGGGCTGCCAATGTTGTGGTGTCACCACAGATTCTGACTACTTAGTGGCTTTTTGGTTCCCTCTTTTAGAGCAGTAAAACCAAATTATTTAATTGAATTTAAAAAACCCTCCCATTTATCAGCTCGTCACTACATTCTGTAACAGCTGACATCTCTGGTTACAGTTTTTATCTTTTGCACACAAGTTTGTGCAAATATGCATGTACACACCCAGGACTGAGTTCATACTTTACAAGAGTATTGGCCTTTACCAAAACGAATTAGATAATCAATCACAGAGACAGTACAAAAACTGTAACCCTCTGACTGCCAGACACAGATGGCATGAATTGTTACATTGCATCTTCCTGCGCTGTGCCAGTGTGCAAAATAATTCAGATTTCACAGCCATGGGGCTACACATGTACTGCTTTGTTTGTAATACACTAAAGGGCTAACAGACCAGCAAAGGTGTTTTGCATCTGAATGACCTCAGATTTCAAAATGCTCTTTTGTTCACTCAGTCAGTATAGTCATCCTTTCCTATGTCAGGGATTTTCTTATCCCAGATTACTCACTTGCCCTATGAAGTACAGCGCCTGCTAAAATTTCACTACTGTTCTGGATTCCTTGTCATCCCAGACAAATGTGGTGTGTCTCTGGAGCTGTCTCGAATAGGCAGAGAAGACTGTGCGCACTGTGCTCCATGACATCAGCCATGCTGCTGCTTGCTCCTCCCACATACAACGTGTCAAGTACAATTTACAACCCAACCCGCTGCTCCCTCTTCTTCTTCTGGCCAGTGACCATAGCTCAGCTCTCCCTCTCACACCCCTCAGTCAGTCACCTTCCGAACAACTTTACCTTGAACGATCCCTAAATATACCTGGGAACTGTTTATGCTAAAAAATCCACCCCACCTTGTATTTAGCTGTGACACTCTAAGGACATTTTGTCCAGTCAAAGATATGAGCTCACCCTCCTTGTCTCTCTACCTGTCCAACTACACACTGTCTGCTGCTAGGACAGTGGCCGGGGCGCAGACAGAGCTTTGCCCTCTGCCACAGCTCAAGGCGCTAAATGGACAGGCTGGGTTGCGAGGCTGCCTTGCATCCTGCAGCGCTGGGGGGAGGCTCTAGGAATCTGGGGGTGGCTGGAGGGGAACCAGCCCTGCCAGTGTGACTCATCCCGACTCTTCTAGGCCAGCCAAAGCGCACCCCAGAGCTCTTCTCTCTCTCTCACGGGTGTTTCCCAGGAGCCCGCACCTTGGCACCCACGCGAGCAGATTTTTTCTTACCCTGTAACTTCAAATCCTACAACACAGCTGCCAGCCCCCTACGGCTCCCCCAGCTCCTCCCACGGGCGGGTCGCTCACGGGACCCCAGCTCCAACAGGAGCTGAGCGAAGCCTTGTCCCCCCCCCTGCTGGTCCCAGCGAAGCGGGGGTAGACAGGGGAGCCCGGCGGGCCTCGCACATCCCGGAGCCCGCGGGGAGGGGGCGCCCCGGCCCGGCACTGACCTGGAGAGGTGCTTGAGGATCTGCTTCTTGATAATCCCCGCCATGGCCCGGCGCCGACCGCTCCCTGCGAGCCTCACGGGAACCAACCGGGGCCGGGAGCGTGGCTCATCCCTGCGCTGCCTCCTCCCCGGGTCAGGGTCCGGAGCGGAGCCGCCTCCAGTCCGCTCAAGCTCCCGCCGCCATCTTGGCTGCACCGTCACCTAGTGACAGCGAGAAGGGGCGGTGCCGGGCAGAGCCGGAGCAGCCTCCCGAGTCCTGCAGTTGGGCGCCGTTGCCTCGGGGGCGGGCGGGGCGGCCACGGGACTCAGAGGAGGGAAAACCCTGTTCCCCCTCGCACCTGGCTGCATTAGGACGCAGGAGCCTGGGGGACCCCCGAGAGAGGGAGGCACCCCATCCTGCCTCCCAACCCGCGCCCCTCTCGCCCCAACCAGCTTCCCCCTTCACACCCGAGCATCCTCCCTCCTCAGCCTGCCTCATCCTCAACCAGCCTTCCTCCCTCATATCCCCTCCAGCCCCCGGCCCCTTCTCGCTTCTTAACCACCCCTCCTTCCATCGCTACACCAGGCACACAATGCCAAAAGAAATACCCATAAAGCCCACAGAAAGATATCATAGATATAAGCTGTAAACTTCACCCTAATAAGATCTACTAAAGAGAAATCTCTTCAGTATTTCAGATTGTGCCTCTGATAATCTGAATTTCCCAGCAATTGCTCAAATCCCAGATTTTTAAAAAAAGATCTCTTAATCTGACTAAGACTCTACACAGTGAGATGAAATACATAGATTACTTCCTTGCTTTGGAGACCAGTTCACCTAAAACTGCAGTTAATCTCTAAGTGATCTCTAAGAGCTTTACTCTGCCATCAAGCCATCCGGCAACAACTCATATGACCTGAAAAAGAGTTCTGCTTAAACTCAAAAGCTCTCACCAACAGAAATTGATCCAATAAAATACATTACTTTGCCTACCTTGTCTCTCTAACAACCCATTTTCTCATTCTAGGGCTTTCCACCCAAAAATATACAAAATGGCATCCTGGAGCGTTACAGTGATGATTTTGTGGAACACCTTAGTTAACTAAACAAGATTACCTCAGTACAAAAGTTGTCTATGGCAAAACTGGCAAGTTTTAAAAGTCCAACCAGAGTACCACAGCAATTGTTGATGACACCTCTAGAATATATTCTAGGAATGCAGAGATCAGTTTTATAACACATCATACTACATTGCTCAGGAATCTCAGATTCCTGAATTACTGAAGACACTTTATTCTTTTTACTTTTACTACATATAATAAATAAGTAGTGTACTTGAAAAGACTCTAGAACATATTAGGCTTTTAGACAGAAGTTCTATGTGTGCAGCAGTAGATAAATATGGGTTCTTTTAATAAATAGGTCATGGAAATGGAAGGTTTCAGTTGATTTTTCAGAGGCATTTAGGGATTGGTCAGTAGTTGTTTCATGTAATGAATACCACATTGCACGCTAACATGTCTTTAAAGTGGGGATGAATTGTGAATTTCTCATACACCTCTATTCATACTTTCAAGGTCCATTTTTTCCATTAGAGAATGAAGTTTGCTCAGTAATTTCTTCGGCTGGTTATAGTAATGTTGGTGAGCAAAGTAGCTGTATAAGTGATTGTTATGGTGCAGCCATTTAAGGGCTATATTTATTTTCTCAATAATATATTTGTTCTTGCTAGATTACTTTGTCTCTAGTAGGTACTCCATTAACTAAAATAACTAGGTTATCATGAGTGTCATGTAATGTATATAGTCTTTAATTAGTAATGGAAAATATATCACATTGTTTTAGTTCCTAGAAATTTAGGAACTCTAGATAGAATAACATGTTCTGGTTGAAGTAAAAGGAATTGCTGGTCTGATGTTGAAACTGCAATTTTTCTAGCTGCTAAAAAAAGAGTGAAAATATAAGTTTGAGTTCAATATAACATTACCAAATAAGTACGTGTGATGTCAGCTAGTAGTGGAGTTTGGCGTGGGGCAGGAGGGAAACATGAACAAAACAGCAAAGTCTAAATTAAATTAACTAAATTGTATTTTTCCCCATTTCATACACTATGAGCATAGAAAAATTTGCAGTAGCCATTCTGACATTTTGCCCCTCTACCACTAGTCTAAGCCGTATATTCTCAATAAAATGTAATAATGACAAAGCTGGGGAGTGATAACTTGTGTATCTGTTATATATTAAGAATTCCAATGGATAGCTGAACATTTGGACTATAGTACAAGAATGCTAAAGACCTAAAATATGTCACAGTTATAACTTTTAAAAACATTGTGTGTTTCTGTTTTCTGGGGTTTTTTTTAATTAATTAATTTTGATAGCATATATTACTTTAGCAATTGAGAGACGTGTTAGGAAAGCAGCCCACATTTTAAAGTGCCCTTTATTTAATGTTAAAAGGAAACCAGAAACTGCTGAACTGGAAAATAGACTTCTGATAATTCCAGTGACCTCCCTTCAAGAACCAAAAAATAGATCTGTTAAAGCAAGGATTAAGGATGCTGTCATTAAGACATTGACATGGAGTACATAAAGCGGATTGGTCTAAACCAGATTGTCTTGCATTCTGCTGCCAATCCTGGCTTGAGAGAAGAGATCTCTATTTTTGAATCATATGGAAACATTTTTATATCAATCATTTTCTAAGGCCAGTATTTGCGAGAAAGTCAGTTATATTAAAGAGGGATGAGAATATTATCAGGCTTTTCTTACATTACTGGATAATAACAAAAATGCAAACTATGTTAAACTAAAAAAACCCATAAAATCCATCATACTGGGATTGTACTCATTGGGCATTTGACATGGACTTCAGTGAGACAAGATCTGATCAATCACCAACCACAAGAAATAGCATTACTGTAGTTCTTACAGTATTTGGGGTAAAAGGTCTGCTTGTAGGCACTGAAAGGGTTAATATTGTAGTTCAGTGTCACTATCTTTGCACTTTTGGGTTACCAAGAACGAAGCACTTACCTCCGTTAGAACTAGACATACCTCTCTCTGCTCTGTGCTCACACCTGCACAACAGAACAAAAAGGAAAAGACAGAGAATTAAAAATGGAATTTATGTTTTTGTCTATCTTTAAGTGTTTATTTACATATGTCTAATACAGTATTGCTAATTCAAAGCAATACCAATGAACCTTACCTATGACTTGTCTAGCATGTCTGGAGCTTTCTTCTTTCAAATTTCCCAATTTACAATTAGTTAAACACCTTGGGCTACACTCACAAATAAACTGAGGCACCTAGAAAATCATTGGGATTCATGCCTGGGTTAGGCATCTAGGCTCCCTATGCAATGAATGGGGAGAAATGGGTGCCTCATAATGGGATTCACAGAAACCAGCACACTAGGTGCCTCCCAGCCTAAGCTAGTCAAATCAGATGCCAAGATGAGGGGACATGTCCTAAGCCCCGCCCATCTCAGAGTTCAGCACCTAAGGCCACATCTACACTACAAACTTTGGTCAATGCAAGTTACATCTGCGTACAGATGATAAAGTTTGTATATCTCTTATGCTCTGTGTGTACTCACCAGGAGCGCTTGTGTCAATGCAAAGTGCAGTGCACCTCAGGTAGGTATCCCAGTGTGTCACACACTGCCATCCAGCACAATGTCTTTTGGGAACTTTTTGCAATGTGGTGTTTAATAGAAATGATTTTCCCAGGGATCTCTAGGAGATAGGGGTCAAATTCACAGCATGTAAAGTTCTCCATCCCTTAATGTTTTCCATATCCGATAATTTGTGTGCCTTTTTTTAAAATCCCACTAACCTGTGCAGCATTTTTTGGTATCCGGCCTCTCTCACAGAAGCATGGGGACTGTAGATCTCTGCACTATTCTCATGAACATTGCAAATAAGGGAATGCATGATTCTCTTGTATTTACAGATTTTCAGGAAATACTGCAACAATGGTATAGAGATTTGCTTGTAGAAGATTGTGATTCAGAGACACTCCCTAGCATGGGACAGTGTAGTGTAAATTGGGAGATATGCCCTATATCAGATCTAACGTGGCTGCTTCCAGCTGCACACCTGGGAATCACTCCTGTCTGTGTTATTAAAGTTCTATTCCTTACTCATTCAATAGTGTGGTCTTTAATGAACCCTCAAGATCATTACAAGTGGGAGACATAGCAATTTCTTCAGACAGTTTGCTGAGGGACATAGAGAGAAACAAGGTTGTTGGTGGCATTCATGGAGTAGTTCCAGCCCCATGTCTGGGCCTCAGAAATGAGCAGTGACTGGGGGGACCGCATTGTAATACAGGTTTGGGATGACAAGCAGTGTCTGCCAGACTTTCAGATGCAAAAGACCAAATTCCTGGAGCTGTGTGCTAAGCTTGCTCTAGCCTTCCAGTGCAGGGACAACAGAATGAGAGCTGCCTTGACAGTGGAAAAACAAGTGACGATCACACTCCGAATCAGTTGGAAATCTTTTTGAAGTTGAAAAATCCATGGTGGGGGTTCTTAGCATACAAGTGTGTAGGGCTTTTAACAGTATTATGCTATGCAGAACTGTGACTGTCAGCAAGGTGCAGGATATAGTGGGTGGATTTGCAGCAGTGGGATTCCCAAACTGCAGTGAGGTAATAGACGGCATGCATATGCCTATTTTGGCATAATCCTACCTCACTGTAGAGTACATCAGTAGAAAGTGCTACTGTGATGCTGTCTGGATTAGTGGTGACCATTTATAATATTAGTTATACCAATATTACAGAATTGTAATAAACATTGCATAGGATATGCCCTGCAAGGTATCAATGGAAAAGTCATGATTTGCTAAGATTGATAAGCACATTGATATGTATGTATCAGTTTTGTATTATGAGTCTAAATATGTATGATATACTTGTATTTCAAACTTGTGCTGTGTTTCTGGATGACAACCCCAGACTGGATGGCAGCAGCACTAAGACTACTTATTGGCCCATCAAGGGAACTCAAATATAAAATGAATCTACTGAAAGAACCCTGGGGCTACCCCCTTATGAGTCACCAGGGCATGTAAGAACAGGATTATGAACAGGGGACATTGAAGCTTTTCCATTCCATGTACTGTGTGGCTACGTTTGGGGCAAAGGAAGTACAAGCCTCATGGCAGAAACTATAAAATGCAGCTGCACCATTTCCATCTTGTCTGATTGCTGCTTCCTACTTCTGGATCAACTCATCTACAACTGAAGCTGTGAAACAAAGGTCTGAGACTCATCTAGGTACTGGATATACTCCAGAGGAACTGTACAAGCCTGCTCCACAATTCTGCTGAGAATCTGATTATATATATATATATATATATATATATATATATATGGACTTTGAAGTCATTTGTATGTATCTGATTGCTTTGACCATTTAACATCTCTCTTCTTTTTGTTTCTTTCTTTTTATAAGAAACCTTTAGTTTTAGTCACTAAAGGATTGGCTGGCAGTGTGGTATATTAGGTAAGATCCAAACTTATATTGATCTGGTAATGTGGCTGACCCTCTGGGGATCAGGAGAACATTTTGGTAAAGGGAATAGAGTTTAAATAACTTTACTGGACCTAGTTGCTGATTGGGAACCAGAGACTGAAATGCAATAAAGGGGGCTGTGTATTTCTTATAGCTTCTAGATAACCAGTGTGGGAAATCAGGAAGGAGCACTGTTTGTGATTGATCAGGGAATCTAAATTCTGGGAGAATCTGCTCTCCTTTTGCAGCGTGCCCTAACCTGGGCATTTTCAGGTGGACTACCCTAGGCATGGACAGGTCACAGCTACTTTTCTGTGGTTGTGTAAATATTGGTTGATCACTAGGGACACTTCACTGATATCAGTGTGGGCTGCTCAGCGAAGATGCATGACACTCACATCATTAAGAACACAGGACTGTTCAGAAAGCTTCAAACTGGGGTATCACTGATGGATTATCGTTGGAGATACTGAAAAACCAATAGTGGTTCTGGGGGACATTGCCTACTACTTGCCCAGTGCTCCCCCAGCTTATGCATCTGTACACGGGCCAACTCAACAGCATCAAAGAAAGATTCAATTACTGGCTCAGCAGGTGCAGAATGACAACTGAATATGCTTTTGATAGACTGAAAGGACAATGAGGGAGTATACTCACTAGATTTGAACTCAGTGAGAAAAATATATCAAAGCTTATAGCTGCCTGTTGTGTCCAGCATAAAATCTATGAAGCAAAAGGGGAAAAGCTGCTGCCAGGAGGGAGGTGGAGCAGCTGTCTGCTGAGTTTGAACAGCTAGACACAAAGGCCATTACAAGAGCCCAATGTGGAGTTATGCAGTGGAGGAAGGTTTTGAAAGAGTACTTTATTAGTCAGCCACAGTAGTGTTTTGTGCTGGACTGTTCTATGGGCTTGGAGCTTTGGGTACTGTTAGGAACTATGTAGTGCTTACAGTATACATTTATAAGAATGAGTGGGTATTTTCCTGAAACTATGGATTATGTGGTGCTTGCTGTACATTTACATGTACTGTGTGCTTCGAGTATCTCCCTGCATTCTACAATATATGTTGTGACTTAATAAAAATAATTTTATTCTTCACAAATATAAAATTTATTGAGAGGCAAAAACAGTGCAGAAAAGCAATGTGTAAAAAGCCCATAGGAAATTAATGAAGAAGAACTTGAAAATTGGAAAGGCAAAACACATTGCTGTCCATTTCAGTGCACAATTGTAATCCATTATGGCTATACATACACCAACAACACTTTTCTCAGGTCAGTGTATATGAAAGTCACAGGGCGCACCATTCATCAGCAGACTGGCGCCTTCTGTTGGTAATTTTGGGGATTAGCTCGAAGCCGACTCCTCCCCTGTCCATGGTTTGTACACAGTTATTCTATCTGCCAGAAGCTCCTCTTGCAGCCTCAGGAACCAGTGTCATTTTCATGGCTCAGACCCCTAGCTATATCATAGTCTGTATTGCCCCCCCTTCCGGGGGATGGTTAGCACCTCAATAGTCCTAGGCAGTCCTCTCACTCACTGTCTTGGTGCCACTTTCCCAGTGGCTGATAGGAAAATCTCATCACATCCTCTTCTCTAGGTTCCAGCCTAGGGACCCTCAGCTCAAGAGGTTGTGCCTTCTTTCTCTAACCTGACTATTTTTATCTCTGGGCCTCTTCCTAATACTAGTTCCCCTTCTCTTTCTAGGCCTACTAGTTCCCAAAACCTCTTCCCAGGGAGTAACTGTCATCTACACTCACTCGCATCTACTGGGAGTGTCTACTTTTTCCCAGCAACCCCTTCTCTTTTTGGCTCCTGGGCTTTATAGGCCCCACGTAATCCTGCCCAGCTGAGCCTCCTCAATTAGTTGTCTAATGAGTTAATTGGTCCATCTGACCTCCATTAAACTCTGTAGAGTGAGTGTGGGGTTGTCATTCCACCCCATCACACTGAAGCTGTGGTTTTCCTTGCTGTCCCCCAGTATGGAGTAGTAGGGGTAAGGATGCAGCCCATGATGCCATGTGGTATGCTGGGGTTGGGGAAGAAGAAGTAGTAGTAACCATGGAATTCTCCCAAGGACTGCAAAGCGTGAAGAGTCTGGTATTTTTGGACCTGCAGGTCAGCCAGGACCTGCAGCTTTTGGATTTGCTGCCTGCGAAAACCCATTATGTTCTGGTGCATGTCCTCTCATTGTCCTATTGGAACTCCTGGGTCTTTCTCCTGTCTGCTCTTTCCTTTTTCATTCTGTTGGTCATATTGGCCCTCCAGGCCCTTTGTTCATGGTCCAGTGCAGCACTGGCTTGCAGGACCTTGCTGAACATGCCCTCCCTACTCCACTTCTTTGTCTTCTCATCACTGTCAGATTTTGTGCAGGTATGGAAGGGACACCCTTCAAAGCCACCATGCCAGAAGGTGCTGGTAAAATTAAACAGATGTACCATTGGATTTATAATCACAAGAGAAAGATAAGTTTAAAAACTCTATTCCCTTATTCCCATGAACATTTTTAATAGGAAATATTTATTGACACTTCAGCTTTGGAGCACCTCGGCACAGCATGGCTCTCTAACCCCAGTCATGGTGAGCACGGCCTATCAGGGGTGAGGAGGGTGAAAGGATTTTCTATTGCCTGCAGTAATAAAATTCCTATCCCTATTCCATGGATAAGAGTAGAAGACAATGGCACTGGACATTGGCACTATTTTCCACAGATGATGGTGGTTTTAGCTGATACCCTCAGGAGTGAGTTAACAAAGGTACAGAGACCACAGCTGCTATTGGCATCCTGAAGCCGTGCAGGCCAGTATGCCACTAGCCTGTTTACAGCAATGGTGCTGGCCAAAATGATCACAGAGTGACGTGGGAAAGCATCCTATGCAGAAGAAGAAATAAGGCAGTCTTGGGAGAGGACTGCAGAATATCTCCATGAAAGTTTCATTGAGATCTCTCAGCAGGATAAAAGGGACATTCATATGTATGTAAAGAAAGTCCTCTGTATGACCCCTCCATTCTGCCTAACCCAACAGGGAAATGAAAAACAAATAACATCTCTACCTCCGTTTGTTGTTCTACCTCTTCTCATAAAACAATGAAAAGTCAGTACCTGTGTCTTGTTAACTTGGGGTGGGGTTAGGAACCATCTTTAAATGTAAACATTGTAAAGGAAAGTACATGCACACATTACCAGAGGTCCCTTCTTCTTCATCAGGCTCATCCATGCTTGGCTGGTGGAAGTGGCAGCTAAATGGGGATTTTGTGAATTCCAGTGGGGCCTGCTCGTGGGATTTAGTTGCCTAAAGCTGCAGTTAGGCACCTAAATCCTTTTGTGAATCTAGCCCCTCTTGTCTCTGGTAATAACTGTATATGCAAATGGTCAAAGACATTGGTCTTCACGATCTACCTCAGAACAAGACCCTGTTTGGTTACTTTTGTACAGCCTAATTGCTAATTGTTTGATAGTTCTCTCTAGTTAGTGCTTTCTAAATATTACAGGAGATTTTTCAGGTGGTTACTAGACACCACTGTTGATGAGAAAATTTACTTTAAAAAAAGACCATATAAAGATCTTGAAAAGCTTCAGATATATACTGTAGAAAGCAGAGTGCCAGAAGGAATACATAGGTGCCATACTTTTATATATTCCCCATTATTGTTTCTTTTAAATTTTCATCACTGAATGTGCTACCCAATTGAAATTTAAGGGATATAAATTCTGTTTTTGGCCTAGTCTACACTAGAAAAGGTTTGCTGGTATAGCTATACAAGCAAAACCTCCTAGTGTAGACAAAGCTTTCACCGGTTCCTCAAATGAAGTAAGGTATATTAACAAATATAACTGCATCTACATTAGGACTTTTGCAGGTATAGAAATGTAAAAACAAAAAATTCCTAACCATCACCTTCATTAGTATACTGGCAGCTGTTTCTAGTGTAGACCTGGCCTTGGAGACTGTCAGGGTATGTCTACAGCATTTTGGAACAAGTGGGAGTGAGCCTTCCAGCCCAAGTCAACAAATTTGGGCTTACAGGACTGTTGCTAACCATCTAAAAATAGCTGTGCTGCTAGTGCTTTGCAGTTGTGACTTTGGCTGGAGCTTGAACTCTGAAGCCACCCTCCTCATTAGACTTCAGAGTCCAAAGTACAACTTCAAAACACTTTCTACACAGCTATTTTTAGAGCATCAGCAGAAGTCTCACTAGCCTAAGGCTCTCGACCAAGCTGGTAGGCTTGCTCCTGCGCAGTCAAAAGTGCTGCATAGCCATACCCTCACATGTGCTGGAATTAGTTAATATTGCAGATCTGAGTGCACCCAGAAACAGTGCTGACTGTTGTGCCACTTCTGTGTTATCATGTATCATTTCCTCTGTTGAAATGAGTTTCCTTTCTGTGCTCCTTGCTCCAACCTGCATCATAATATAGCATCACATTAGTGGTTTTCTTGGGGTTAGTGCTTTTAGAAATATGAATTCAAGACAAGAAACTGTAATTATTAGTTTAACATATGTAGGCATATTGAACACAAAATGAAGTAGATGTGTATATAACATTTATTTTGCTTCAAACTAAAATTGTCATCCTTTTGCAACCTGCAACTCACCTAAAATAATTTACATTGTGTGCCAAGGATTGCATTACTGCACAATATATATTTACCCCTTTGGTGCTATCTTTTACTTCTCTGAGCTGAATGTTAACCAAGTTGAGGGGATTGTTCTATAGCAGCAGAGGCCTAAGATAACAACTGTACACATCCAGCACTGATAAAGCAACGCTGATAAATGATGCTGTCAGACCAGGTGCCAGCTCATGTCAAGGTCTCTAGGTCTAAACTGAACACTAACAAAGACATAACTGGAACCAATATGGCACACCTTTGTCTTAGTATTGTTAAAATAGGTATTAGAGTTATAAAAATGTGCTTAGTGCTTAGACTTTATGGAATGCTTGTAAATTGCTACATGTATTTCTCATTTATAATATCTGTATCCCATGTTATAAGGTAATAGTGTTAGCTTCTTAAATGTAAATCACCAGTCAAGAAGGAAGCATTATCAAGTATGAAATACTAGTTTGCCACAGGAGGTATTATCTCCTGCCCAACAAAAGAAGGCCCATCAACAGCAGATGAACCACTGTGGAACATCAGAGGACAAAAGACTTTGCTAATTGCTTCCCTTATCCCCCAGTGAAGAGGTGAGGTGCAACTGAATTTCTCCGAGCAGCTGAACTTGCAACTTGAAGCAGAAGATGGGATGGAATAAAAGGCCCTGACAAGGAGAAACTGTATCTTTTATGCTGCTTGAACTCTGAGGGGCTGTGATTACTAAGCATAAGCAAAAGATCTCCAGTGGTTGGCTTGGATCAGCCCTAAAGGACATATAGAGCTTGCTTATTATAGAAGCTTCTATTACTTTTTGAAACTCATTTGTATGTATATAATTTACCTTCTTTAACTTTGTAAATAACTCTCTTATAGCCTAAAGATTTATTAACTAAGAAAAGGAAATATCTACACTACAGACCTTTCAGTAACACAGCTATACTGATGCAGCTGCATTGCAGTAAGGTCTCCAGTGTAGCCACTCTATGCCAATGGGAGAGCTCTCCTGCTGGCATATTAAATCACTCCCAACGAGCACTGGTAGCTATGTCTGCAGGAGATGCTCTCCTGCCAACATAGCGCTAGCCACACCGGGGCTTTTGTCAGTGAAACTTGTCAGTCAGGGGTGTGAAAAAAATAGGCAAAAGTTTTACCGACAAAAGGGCTCGTGTTGACAAAGCCTTGGATAGTTTACTATAGGATTGGCTAGGAGCACCATCTTTGGTGTGAGATCTCAGATGCAATTGACCTGGGGTAAGTGACTGGACCTTTGGGAGGTGGAGTAATCTGTGACTACTGTTGTGATTTTTAGTGTAAGGGACCATCTATCACAAAGGCAAGCTTACTAGGGTAGCAAGATAGATTATCCCAGTGGACTGTCTATGACTCCATGTTAAGGCTGTTACAGGGTTTAAGGAGTTTACACTTGATAATTGGTTGGTGAAATCAATATAGAACTCACATCCACATTTGGGTCTGTGTGCTGTTTCTTAGCAGTCTGCTTTGAGGCTGGAAACCAGGCTCTTGAGCCATGACAGGACAGTTTGACAGCCTGGAGGACTTTAAAGCCCAGATCCTCAAAGATATTTAGGCTTCTAAGTTGCATTAAAATCAATGTTTTCAGCATTGTTGTCCCAGCAAATTAGAGCAACAACCCCTGGATTCTTGGCTGAGTTACTCTACAGGGTCTTGGGTGCTTTACAACAGAGCAGCGATTCTCAATGTTTTTCTTCTTAATGCAGTGGATGTGGTTGTGTTTCTCTAGGCTGTTTTGTGGCTGAACCAATTATTTCCGATTCGCAGCTGGGGGGAGAGGGATTTACACACAGGAATAGCAGGCCAATTTGCAGTCCGGCTCTCCCTATCTGGGCGCGCTGAGCACTCCTCCTTCGGGGCTAGCAGAGATTTCACTACAGACGAGTTTACACCATTGACCCGCCCAGGGAAGAAGCGAAAAGTCAGAGGGGCGACGTGCTCCGTGCTGCTCTCAAATCCCAGAACTAACGGCCCGGGCCCTGGCACAAAGAGCAGGCTGCCGGCCGGCACGTCCAGGCTGCACTAGCAATGGTTGGGTAGCTCGGAGAGACCCAGCGCGGCCCCAGGGCATGCGGGCGAGCGGGAGACGCCCCGAGCCCTAGTGGGGATGCAGCGCCCCATCCTCGCTCTGAAGCTACAGCAAGTGGCAGACTCAGACCCGCGCCGGGCGCACACGCGCACCAGAGCCACAGGGTGCGACTCTTCCTTCGCTCTCGGAAAGCGCCCCGCCCCGCTCTCAGCTTTGCCTCAAGGGTCCTGGTGGAAAGCTGGGGCGGGACTGAAACCCACGTGACCAGCCCTCTCGCGCCGTCTCTGACGGGCAGGAAGTCGTAGGGCTGGGGTAGGCGGGCGCTCGCTCGCTGGCTCGCGCGCGCGCGCACGCACGCAGTCCTCCTGCTGCCTGTCATGCCGTGCGGTCACGTTCTGCTCGCTCACCCTCTACAGTAAGGTGACCATCGAGTTGCCCGAAGAGGGGGTGGGGCTGGAAGGAAGATGGCGACACTAGTGTTGGATAACGGCGCCTATAACGCCAAGATCGGCTACAGCCACGAGCACGTCAGGTGAGGGTCCCGCGACTTCCCGGCCAGGGCTCGGCTGTGAGGGAGCCCGTGCGGGCGGCTCAGGCCTGTCATGCAGTTTATCGGCCCTAGCTCAGAAAAGAGGCGAGGCGGCTCCTGCGGGCCCCGCCCCCCTCAGATGCGGGCGCTGGGTCTGTGACACGCGTTCAGTCGCGCGCGCCGAGCGAGCCCCTGGCTCCCGGCCGGCCGGCCGTGCTAACTCACTGACGCGCGTCAGAGACGCGATTTCTACGTGACGTTAATCCCGACTCGCGGAGTGGGGTCAGCAAACACAGCGGATGTTTGTTTCTTCCCCCCCCCGCCCCACCCCCCACTCATGAGTCCGGATTGGTTTCGCGCAGAACGTGTAGGGGTGGCCACGGCTCCCTGGGGATGACAGCAGGAGCCCTGGCCGCGGCTTGGAGAGGCTCCCGCGGTCAGCCCCGGCACGGCCGGGCTCCCTGTTGTCAGCGCCGGGGTTTCCCTGCCAACCTGGGAATTGGGAGAGGGGGCTCCACTATAGCCTCCCTCCTGGGCCTGGGGAGGGTGAAGAGCCCTAAGAGCCCTAGGGATGAGGCTGGGAGGGCTGAACAATGTCCTGGGGGCTGCAGGGGGCTGAAGTGAGGAAGGTGGGGGCTGATGGGGTGGGGAAGCTGTGTTAATGATGGTTTCTGAGCAGATGGGGTGAGTGCTGGCAGGGTGAACTGAGGGTGGTGGGAGATCGATGGGGTAGGGAGGCTGAACTGATAGGGTGGTGATAATGGGAAGCTGGGGGCTTAATTGATGGGGTTGGTTGGATACAGCACTGAGGGGGGACTGGATTAATAGTTGAGCAGGAGAGAAACAGATGTGAGGGAGAGAGCTTATCCAATACATGTGGGAAAGTGGCCAACACTAACTGTCACATATACACACCCTGGGGAAGGGCAGAGAGAGTTCAAAAAATCAAGAGACTGGCCTAAAAAACACAATACAAACTTTTTAAAAAAATTATGATTTTGGGGTATTCGACTCATGATTTTTTATCTTTTGAAGCTGGCAATACTGCAGCTGTCTGCATTGCAACGGGGCTCTGGGAGCAGAGATGCTGAGGGGATTTTCAAAGCAGAGGCTCCCTTTTGCTCAGGTTTCACTGAAAGTATGGCAACAGTTACCACCCCAGTTCTGGACAACTGCACTGGCAAAGATTCAGCTAGTTATCCCTATATTGAGCCGTACCCTGTACCTTGCCAACTGAAACATATCTTTCAGAAAGGCATCTGGCCTTGAAGACATCAAGAGATGGAAAGACTCCACCATTCCTTGGCAGTTTGTTCCAATGGTTAATCAGCCACACTGTTTAAAAAAAAAAGTGGGGGAAACTTATTCCTAATTTGATTTTTGTCTTACTTTAACTTCTTGCTGTTCTTTATTATGGTCCTTGTCTTAGAGCTTTAAGTGATCTTTTTCTATGTATCCTATGCCCCAGACCATTGGGTGTTGGGTAACTGCCTCAGTTAGGCCTGTTGGCAACCAAAAAATGTGATCATTAAGGAAGGAAAATGTTTCTTAGCGTGGTTGGAAGTTTCTGTAATTTCTTTTAACACTTACTGTTTCTCTGATTCTGTATGTTGTGATTGTTTTATTGTCTTGCCAATCTTGTGGTGTTGCAGTAACCAAGGTAACTGCTACTTTCTAAAAAAATGCAGTCATAGAAATATTATGGAAAAGGAAATATTTATGGAATTTATCTGAAAATGCACTACATGTTTTTTTATATCATATATGATGTGATGTCTAGTAAAACAGTCTTTAACTTTTTTTCAGTGTTATTCCCAACTGTCAGTTTAGATCAAAGACAGCACGTTTGAAAACTTTTACAGCCAATCAACTGGATGAAATTAAAGATCCCTCCGGACTCTTTTACATTCTCCCTTTTCAGAAGGTAAATAATATGCTTTATAGTTTTAGAAATGCAGTCTGTTACAGGCTGTGGTTTAAGGAATATTTATTCTTTATATATTCAATATGCAACAACTGCACAGGCATAAACAATATTTAAAATAAATATCAGATACAGCAAAGTATTTTCAGTATCAAGCGTGAAGTGTGGCTTCCATAACCTGCCATCAGATACCAATTTAGGTAGGAAGCCTTATTCATATTATGGTATCCTTGTTGCACTGTAATTTAAACTAAATAATAGGGAACAACAGAAGTACAATATCACTTATCTTTGGATTTTCTCACTTGCCTCGGCTAAATTCAGCAAGCTATACAACCTTAATAAATCAGCTGTAATTAGCTGCAAAATATCTAAAAAAAAGTCTTATAAATAATGTATTCCAAATAATATAAACCAATAATTATAAAAAAAATAAATTTGTGCCCTTATAAAAAATATATATATGCTTTTGTCATTTATATTTAAATAATAATAAAGTATAAAACTGTCTGTAACTCTAAATTCGGGGTCTTTTTCCACTGTCCACTTGTGGGCTTAAAAATTAACCTTCTGCAAAATAAACTCTTTTAAAAACTGTCCAGCCTAAAATCCTGTGTAAGTCTCTTATCAATGCAAAGTAACAAACCACACTTAAAATCTTTTTCCAACACCCCTTTAAATAGGTTTGGAAGGGCTTCCATAATCTTAAAGAAGCTTTTCCATCTAACAATTATTGATGGAAGACTGAAATTCTACAGATGTTGAGTAGTTATAAATATGCAATTTTGTCTTATACATAATGTCTTTTTTTTTTTCTTTCCATACTTCGATAGGGTTACTTGGTGAACTGGGATGTTCAGAGACAGGTTTGGGATTACCTTTTTGGAAAGGAAATGTATCAGGTAACTAAAACTCTTGATAGATTTTATGGTTCTTAAATACAGATTCTAAAGAATAAATAGAAGTAATACAAAAATATTCCAAATTATGGATATATTTAGGAAACTGAGTTACCTCTGATTTTGAGCTCAGTTCGCTTAGGCAATGATCCTGCAAACTAGAGCCAATGTTTAACTTTACTCATGTGAGTAATTTAGGTGACTTGGGTAGGACTAGTCACATGAATAAAGTGTGTGTTTGCAAGATTGGGACTTCAGTTAGTAAAAGTTACTTGATGATTGTTTATTCATAGGCTTAATTATTTGAAGAGCCAGCTATTGTTGCAGGGGTGGAGATTGAAGAAGAGAGTTACAAAAGTGGAAAGAGGGCTGAGATTTACGTTGTGACAGTCTTGTAGGATCAAGTAGGCCCTTTCTGTTAATGAATTTCTTATTCTTTTGATGAATAAGCTGAATTTATAAAGTGTATTAATAGAATATTATTTTGCTCACCTCACCAACATAGTTTAGCACAAAAAGAGCACTGGAGGCCTGAGCCTTATTTTTCTCATATGAAATAAATACACATTTGTTAACTTATAAAGCTGGTCTTTATAGCACCTAACTTGTTAACTTATAAAGCTGGTCTTTACAGGTCAAAATAACTCCTCAAAATATCTCATTGTGTATATTTGACTATGAAAATTGGGCTAGTTTAAGATTTTAAACTATTGGGTTCATTAGGATACTCACTATTGCTCTGGTTTTGGTACTGGCTTGGAAAGTGAGCACTAAAGAAAAGAACTGTTGATCTGTGTGTTTTAATTCTCATTGAGCCACATTATCATGAAAGCACCTTAGTGCAGGCCTGTTTTAGAAAGTCTCAGAATGAGTAACTGCAGGAAGTCCAGGGACAATATCCTGGCCTTACTGAAGTCAATGAGAGTTTTGCTGTTTAGTTCACTGGGGCCAGGATATTATCCAGGTTACTAGAGGAGCCAAGCTTCTATGTAAGTGGCAGAGTACTGAAGGAAAATTCTCTTCTGTAGTTAGTAGGAATAGGATAAAGTTTCTTGTATACACTCTTTAAATATTCTTTTGTTATTACCTCGTTGAAGTGTAGAAGAAAGATAAAGGGATAGTTTGGTCTTAAGAGTCACAACAGAGGGAATGAAGGAATTCAATTCTGCCCTGAAAAAATTTAACACCTTGTGTGATATAGCAGTGACAGTGCACATAATGTGCCATAGATAGATGCAAGCTGGTAGCACTGATATCTATCATTGGCCAGGCTGCAATTTAATACAGCATGGTGGTTGTTATACACCACAAAATGTAAGTAATATGGATAATGGTTTCTAAAACGTTGTTTGAGAACACAACTTTATTTTTTCCCTATAGGTGGACTTTGTAGATACAAATATTATTATTACTGAACCTTATTTTAACTTCAGTTCAATACAAGATTCTATGAATGAAATTTTATTTGAAGAATATCAGTTTCAAGCAGTTCTTAGAGTAAATGGTGAGTATACATTTTGTTGCTCTGCATTAATGTGCTCCAGGCTAACTTCCCAGTTTAAAAATAAAGTGCCAAGTAAATGACTTATTTGTTTCCCTGACTTTAGAGTAATATGTAACTTTTTCATACTCTAACCTGTATTTAACCGGCATAAACATCTAATGTTTCTTTTATATTTCTCTATATTTATAATACTTCATTGAGAGGATTTTGATATGTAACAGCAAGAAACACACAATGGGGGGGTAATCAGTGTATGCAGAAAGTCACTTTTGTCTTGAAGCTCCTTTCTGTCAAGGTTCTGTTTTTAAATTGGCACAGGGATGTTGGAGACTTCTTGAGATAGGGAAGGATGTGAAAGAGACAGTGCTGCTACTTATTTCTTGGCTAGATTTGTATGGAGTTCCTGACAGTTCTCATTTATCTTTTCAAGTGGCCCATAAAATATAGTGCTACAATCATTTAATACATCCTATCCTGCAGAACGCATGATATTAGTGACATGACTCATCTGAACATACAGTGCCCTTTCTGATGTTGTAAAAATAGGGGAGGGATGATTTGGCAGTGCATGTTGGGAGAGTCTTTGCAAGTTGTTCAGTCACTTTTTAGATAAACTCTAAAAAACCAAAATTCAGTACTGGTAATGTTATGCTGAAATTACAGGAAAGGTGTTGATTTCCTTTTTTAAAACTGGCCTTGAAATAACAGCCCCCTATATTAGGCTTTAACATGATGTTAAATAGGTTGGCGGTTTTGTGTTTCAGCTGGGGCTCTCAGCGCACATAGGTATTTCCGGGACAATCCATCTGAGCTATGTTGTATCATTGTGGACAGTGGCTACTCCTTTACACATATTGTACCTTACTGCAGAAGTAAAAAGAAGAAAGAGGCAATTATTAGGTAATTTGCCTTATTTCTTTACAGGTGTCTTTTTTTTTATATATGTCTGAAGTGAATAATGACAGAAAATATTTTTCTTTTTAGGATTAATGTTGGAGGAAAGCTTTTAACCAACCATCTAAAGGAGATAATCTCTTACAGGTAAAATGTGCTAATTGAAGACACCTGAGGCCTGATCAGAAGCCAATTAAAGTTAATGGATGTCTTTTAATTAACTTCATTAGGAGTTTTGGAATAAGTGCTTTTTGAGGAAGAGGAGAACCTATAAAAGGACATCTTGAGCTTCAGCTACCATTTTAATACCTTAAGAATCTAGTTCAGCAAAATACTTAAAGTAGTTGCGTAATTTTAAGGATGCCTTTTTCCTTTTTTTGGAGCTCACCATTACATACATGCATCTCTGCCCCAACACCATGCACTTAGGCAATGTCTACACTACAGACCTTACAGAAGCACAGCTGTGTACTGCTGCAGCTGCACCCCTGTGAAGTGTCCTTTGTAGCCACTTTATGCTCTAAACCAGTGGTTCTTAACCTTTCCAAACTACTGTACCCCTGAAGCCTGAGTCCCACCCCCACGGGGCTGAGGCATGTAACTTAGTTTCATGGCGCCCCTGTGGCTCCAGGCAATTGCCTTTCTTGCCACCCCCAATACCAGCTCTGCACTTGCGACCCCTCTAAACCCCCAGGTTAAGAAACACTGCTCTAAACCATCCCCAATGAGCAGTGGTAGCTATATCTCCCACCAACATAGCACTGTCCACACTGGTGATTTTGTTAGTGAAACTTATGTTGGTCAGGGGTGTTTTACCCCTGATGGACAACAGTTTTACTGACAAAAGTGCTAGTGTAGATAGGGCCACACCCTGCAGCAGCAGCTCCTGCCCCATGAGACTGGGCTCTGCTGTGGGTAGCCAGGCCAAATGATATGTGAGCAAGTGGTATGGATGAGGGACAGCAGGCCAGACCTGAGTGGCATTGTAATCCCATGAGCCTGATTGCAACACCCAAAATGGGGAGTCAGGTACAGCCCTGTGGGACAGAAGCCACTGCTGCGGGGTGACTGCCAGGCGGATTTATTCTCTGACTGCACTCTTTCCTCCCAGAGCATCTCCTTTGCCCTGGGCTAGAAGAAATGTATGTTCATCTAGGACCCCACGACCCATCTAGAACCTTCCTTCAAACACTGCCTTTTCTGTCACTTGGAAATCTGGCTACAGTTTAATTACTATTATGACATATCAAAAAAAGAAGTCACAGGGCCTGATTCTCTAAGGTACGTAAGCACAGGCATAAATTTAGTCCCAGGGGGCAGGAGCAGCTGCTGCAGGATAAGTGTGTGGCAGGCACACTCTCCAACCTCTCCTCCCTTTGGTGTCTCCCCTCCTCATTGGGCAGGGATTAGGATTATGGTGCCAGGGTAGAGGTGCATATATGTAATGGTGAGTCGCAAAAAAAGACAGAAGGCAGTTGGTGAGTCACCTTAGTAAAAAGTTTGGGAAATTGCACTGAGGTTCACATCCTGTATTGCAGTGGTTCTCAATCTTTCCAGACTACTTTACCCCTTTCAGGAGGCTGATTTGTCTTGCATACCCCAAGTTTCACCTGACTTAAAAACTACTAGCTTACAAAATCAGACATAAAAATACAAAAGTGTCACAGCACACTATTACAGAAAAATTGCTTATGTTCTCATTTTTGCCATATAATTACAAAATAAATCATGACCCCAGGTTGAGAAATACTGATTATATAGGAGCATAAACAAGCCTGTTGTAAAACTAGGCAAATATCTAGATGAGTTGACATACCCCTAGAAGACCTCTGTGTACCCCCAGGGTACACTTACCCCTGCTTGAGAGCCCTGCTGTATTGGGATCCCATACGATGGACCCTTCTCCCTGTGCAGTGGTCTGGATACAAGATCATGGCCACAGTTCTAATTGATGGCTTTGAGTTGTCAGTATTAAAGGGTACATCATAAATTCTTTAATATTATCCAAACGTTCAGAACATTGGACATACTGTTTTTGTAGTTTTGCATTTATTGAAGTGCACTGCAGATGATGTATTAGAGTACACATAACTGTCACATAAAATTAAAAAAAAAACCTTTCATTTCTGTATGTCAGAACTGCTTACGTAATGTAAGCTAACGTAAACCTCTACTTATTAAAATATCAACTTCTTGCAATTTTAAAACTGTAGGAACTGATCAATAATAAAAAAGGATAATTACAAGTAATGTGTGTTCAGGTTGAATTGTTTTCTAACTCTTTGAATTTTTTTTTACAGGCAGCTACACGTTATGGATGAAACGCATGTAATTAATCAAGTGAAAGAAGATGTATGTTATGTGTCTCAGGATTTTTACAAGGACATGGAGATTGCTAAGTATGTTTACTATATTGCCAAATTTGAAAGTACTTACTTCCAGATAATCTAATGATATTACAAATACTACAGTCCTTATTCAGGCAAAACTTCCCCCTTAAGTCAAACGGACTTTGACCTGAGTACAGCCTCCAGGATTTGGCATGTATTAGCTATGTTGTATTCTAAGTTTGTTGTCTTTTCCAGGTTGAAAGGAGAAGAAAACACAGTCATGATAGACTATGTTTTGCCAGACTTCAGCACAATCAAAAAAGGGTTTTGTAAGGTAATTATAACTTTCAGACTTTTCTGGAATACTCTGTTTTCCTCTTCAAACCCTTCAGTAGCGAGGGAAGAGGGATGGAATTTTTTTTGCCGAGGGGGGGAGGGAAAGGGAGATTGAGGCAGATACTGACTGCTAATATTTTCTGCATTAGGAGTTAATTGGTAAAATTTTCCAAAATATATAAGTGGTGTAAGGATCCAAGTTTAACTAACTTTCAAAGTCATGTAGGTACTCTTAGAAATTTTATCCAACATCTGACAATCAACTATAATACCATAGGCTCAGTATCTCAATTTATTCCTGTATTTCTCATTCCAGTGAAAAAATAATTTTGATTATTTTCTCAAAACTGACTTACCTGTTGTTATATGTTTATAATTAGGCTGGCAGAATTTGATTTTCATTTTTTTTCTAATGCAATGATTTTTATTGATATTTTTAACTTTTTATTTTTACGGTTGGGGTTAGTGAAGTGCTAACAACGGGACTGCAAGGGGCTCCCTATGCAACCAAAGGGCCCAACACTCCAGAGTGCAAGATGCGTAGGACGCTATGGCCAGCCTGACCTGGTGGAGCAGGGACTGCTGCCAAGGAGTATAAGCAGGAGAATGAGGCCCTGGCTGCATAGGAGACCGCCCCACTGCTGAACAGTTATCAGCCAGGGGTGTGGGCAAGGAGTGAGCAAGCAGAGGTATGACAGTGGAGCTGCAGAGGGCTTGCTGTGGGGCCAGTGACACTGGATCTCTGCAGGCATATAGTGTGGGGAAGGCTGGGGTCCTGGTAGGGTATGGCACAGAACTTTGGACAGGGCTGCGAGGAGGAGGAATCCCCAGCTGCAAGGTAGGTCATCTGTTGAATGGCTACTGTCTGGGGATGGAGCCGTTCAGCATCAGAGTGGCCTCCTCTGTTGCTGGGGATGACAACTCTTCATGCTCGCAGTCCTGGCTAGGCATCTCTGCTCTGCTGAGCTAGGACTGCAGCCTTCTCTGCACCTTGTGCTTACAGGGATCCTGTGTCACCATCCCCATTCACTCAGCAGGCAGGAATGTGTGTCTCCCCCTCCCCCCAGCCGCCGGTTCATCGTATTCCTTGCAGTCCTAGCCAGGGGTCTCTGCTCCACTGGACCAGGACAGCTGCAGCCTCCCACACACCTTGCGCCTGCAGGGATCAAGTGTCACTAGCCCTGCTGCTGTGCAGTGTGCTATGCAGTTCCATTATCATTGCCCTGCTCCCTTACTGCCATGATAGTAGAGCTGCAGAGAGCTCCCTGCATGACCATGGGGCCAGTGACACCCAATCTCGAAGGTGCAGGGAAGGCTGCAGTCCTGGCAGGACAGAGCAGAGACTCCCAGCCTGTGAGTGAGTCCGTGTCATTGGAGCTGCAGAGGACTCCCTTCGCAGCCCCAGGAACCATTCAGTAGCCGTGTGACTTCCCACATGGCCAGGTGCTTGGCTGCCTCCTACTTGCAGTCTGGAGCCTCTACCTTGCCAGAACCACAGCCTCCCCACCACACCTTGTGCTTGCAAGGATCGTGTATCATCAGCCCTGAGGCAGGACAGGGAACCCTCTCACTCACTCCTATGGCAGCAGGGCTTCCGAGGGCTCTTTGCATTGCTACAGGGCAGGTGACAACTGATCTCTGCAGATACCCCAATTGTTACTGACTTTTTTTGGTGTTGATTTTAATGTGTTAGCTGAAATGATGTTTGCTGACAGTTACCAATTTTAGAATTAAATGCTGCCAAATCTAGTTAAAATATAACTTCTTTTTGCAATATAATACATTATAATCTACCACTGTGTGGTGCATATAAAATAAAATCTAGGAATAATAATGGGTATAGTCTTTCTTTTTAATCTTATTCATCCTATCTTCTGCCTGAAGTTTGTTGGTTGTAATTCTTATACTTCATAGTTATAAACCTTTGCTGTAATGTAATAGTTCTATATCAAAGTGTAGTCATAAGGCACAATTCTGGTTCTGGAATCTTTCAGCTGTTTTCACATGCTATCCTGAACAGTTTTGGTACTGCCTAGAACTCAGATACTTAATATATAGTCAATAAGCATTGTGGGTGAATTTTATTAGCGTGATTACTAACAAAAATTGTGATAATTAAGAATGGAATACTGTCTTTCATTATAGTGCCCTCTTTCTTTTGCTCATAACTTACCTTTTAGGGCTGGAATTTTCCATGCCTGTACTCCATCCAAAGGCAATATTTTTTTTGCAAGGGTCAAATAACTTTTTTGAGTTATGAGATGATTAAAAATGTTCTTTTGCTAGAATAACTCAAATCCAATACTCAGACTTTATAAGTTGCTTATTGGAAGTGTCATTTAGAGGAGTAGGGTAAAATTTTCAAAAGTACCTAAGTGTGCACTAATCTTGCTTAGGCAAAACTGCAGGTGTCGGTGCGGAGGCTGGAATGGGGCTCCTTCAAAAATGCAGTACCAAAATGTTTTCATGTGCTATTCAAGTTGACACCACTCTCTGGTCAGTATGGCAGTAAAAAGCAAACATCAGATACAATTCTCATGCTTAAAGACTAGAGTAAGGGATTACAAAGCATTCGGGAACAGATATCAGCTCCCAAAGACTTGTGTGTGATATGTGACTCAATATATAGAAGATGCTACCTTCAAAATGTACAGAACAGGTGAATAATATGTAAACAATGAGATCAGATAAAGTTGTTACTCTTGTGTGTGTTCTCCATTTTTTAAGAGAGAGTTATCATTCATGTCTGCCTAATTTAGCCAAGGGAAGAAATGGTGTTAAGTGGAAAATACAAGATGGGGGAACAAATACTTCGTCTAGCAAATGAGAGATTTGCAGTTCCAGAAATTCTCTTCCATCCTTCAGATATTGGCATTCAAGAAATGGGAATTCCTGAAGCCATTGTTTATTCAATTCAGAACTTGCCTGAAGGTATAGTGGTAGAAATATTTTTAAATGTATTCTTGAAGTCTGAATGTTTTTGTTAGAACCCAAAGTGTATTAGAAGCCTAGCCTAGTGATGTGCTGCCAGGTATTAAGGAGCTAAACATTTATTTAAAGTGCAACAGTTTTAACTCCTTGAGAATGTCAGTTACTCCAGAAGGTTTTTGCAGTTTCCTTTAATATTTCCTGTTGTGGAAATGCTTGTTCACTCTGGTAAGCTGATTGGTTTCTATTTGTGCTTCAGATAAAGTATAACAGTATGGTTGGAAACCTCGTGAGTTCATTTTCCACTACAAAACATAACCACATTGAATTCTTTCCTCTAAGGATGGAATCCTCATGGCTGCAGAATTTAGTTTCATTTTTATTTTAAAATGCCTTTGAGCATTGGGAAAGGAGGAAATTCATGCTGGCCACAATATGCTGGCAAATGAGACCATTGAATCCTAAAAATGAAAACTAATCACCTTTTTGGCTGTGTTGTAATCTGTGGAAACCACCAGTGTAACATGCACATTGTCATGTACTAGGTTGTAGATATATTTCTAATGAATATGGCCAAACTTCTGTTGGGAAAAATGTTCATGACTATGTGGTGTCACTTCACAGCTTGTAGCATCAAAGCCCAGAACTACATTCATTTAAAAAAAAAAAAAATGAAATTTAACATCTCCTAGAGGTTATTATTTCTTCCCCCCTAAACTGGCCTGTTTGAGAGCATTCGTTAAAGCCAACATTTTTAAATAACACATTTCTAAAAGACAAATTTTGAAAGCCACATACAGCAGAGGGACACTAATTAAAGTTTTCTTATTTAAAAAAAGGATGCAGTTCATTAAATTCACACATTACATAAGAAAATTAGTTTCACATTTGTGATTATCATATTATTAGTGGAGCCTCTTGATAGGTGTACATTGTATGGCTTACAGTTATTCATGCAATACCCTTTCTCTAAATATAATTGGTATGTATTTGTTAATATATTTAGAACATTATCTAAAGTGTATTTAAAAAAACAGTCTATTTTAACTTAATATTCATAAAGAAATTAGAGAACCTTAAGCTGTTATAACCAAATACATATCTTTTGGTTTTGTTTAAAGAAATGCAGCCTCACTTCTTCAAGAATATTGTTCTGACTGGGGGAAATACCCTTTTCCCAGGCTTCAGGGATCGAGTCTATTCTGAAGTTCGATGCCTCACTCCAACTGATTATGATGTTTCTGTTGTTTTGCCAGAAAAGTAAGTCCTATACAGTTTAAATAAAAATACTTTAATACTTGGTTCTCCTAACAGAATAGAAATGGTAAAATAGGATTCCTTCTGCTAATTAAAAATGCTTATGATTTATCTTTGTTCCATCATTTAACTTAAATCTGTTCAAGTGGCTAAAACTAGACCAAAAGGATGCTGTAACTCAAGTACTTCAAGTGCATTTGCAGAGCTATATTGAAAAGATTGAAGACCACCTGACTCCTCTGTGCTTGCCACAATGAGGTCCCAATCCTGTGCTTAACTTTATTTCTGAGAGTAGTTCCACTGAAATCAATGAAACCATTCACAGCAGCAAAGTTAACCAATGGTATATGTGTTTTGCAAGATCAGGGGGTTTATTTTTACATCTCTTATTCTGAAGAATTCCTGACTATTATAAACATACATACCATATCACTGATACATGCAGCACTTCTGGGATTTGGAGACTAGCAGCTGAGTAGGTGACTGATGGTGTCAGGAGAAATAGTTTTGGACAGGGACACCAGGATAGATTCACCTCTCTTAAAATCATTATGGAATCATTAATGTCTATGCATAGTAGCCAAAATGTAGGTTCAAAGTCTCATCCAAAAGACTCCCCCGCCAAATAAATAAATTGTATGGAAATTTTATCTACCTCAGAAGGATGAAAGACTGAGTCAGTCCAGCTGGAATTTGAAACCTTCCTTTTGAATCAAGTGCTTAAACTGCCGTATCATACTTTGGCTCCAAATGAGTTTTGTTAGCAATAGCCATTCACTTTTGAAAACTAGCCTTAATCAGATTTTTTTTAGTTAGCTTTGTAAATCTGAAGTGTGATTTTTCCTCTTTTTAAAAAAAAAAAAATTAATTCTCTATCCATGGAAATTACAGTTCTTATTTGGCCTCTTTGAAGAACTTCAACACATGACAATCAAATTAACTGGTACATGCCTGACATAATAAAACAGTTTTAAACTGAAGCCTCTGCATTTTTACTTAAACGTGATGACTCTCCTGTGTAGATCTGTGATCTAGCTATATAAAGGGTCTTCAGTATAATAGAAATCCTTCTCTGGCTGTCATCTCAGGAGTACTGATACCAATTCACAACCATTCTTTGGCACAACTAAGTTGTCCTGATTTCCTTAAATGGACACTGTCATTTTGAAAATATCAGTGGGTGAGGCATAGCACCAACGATGAACTTGTACAAGTTTTCATCAAATATTTGCAACGGAAGCTCAGTGCAGGACTATCTTACCATTCCTAAAAAATACATGGTTACCAATTTAGAATTCTCATAAACCCACTAAAAAGATCTGGAATGCTCTGAGCCAGGCCCCCACTGAATCTTTTTAATGGATGAAGTTTTTCAGCAGATTGTCCTTATGATGGGCATAATCTCGTCTGGTTTTACATCTTATTAACGGCTGTGGCTCACTTCTAAATAAAATCCCTAAAATTATGATAGTCTCACTTTTTCAAATTACTACATAATTTGAAGCATTTAAAACTAATTTATGTGGTAACTTTTTTCCCCGCAGCCCTATTACTTATTCTTGGGAAGGTGGAAAGTTGATTTCTGAAAATGATGATTTTGAGGACATGGTAGTAACTAGAGAAGATTATGAAGAAAATGGACACTGTATTTGTGAAGAGAAATTTGATATTTAAGTGGCACATTTGGATATATATATATATATATTGATACTCCACTATTTCACTCTTCATGGAATTTATTTGTTCTACAAACTGTTTTATGTAAATTAGGACTGAGTTCTAACATCCCTTCCTAAAATTAGGAATGTACAATGAATTAGTGCAAATAACTTTATTTTCACAGATTTTAAACTACCACTTAAGACTAATGTTATGTAATACCCTTTGTTATTTTATGTTACTGCATTCCATCCTTACTAACATTTTTCAATCATTGTTATTTTTACTGAAAAAAGGTGAATTAAACTATTAATGGCATGAAACAAAAAATTTGAAGATTAGTATCGACCAGTGTAAAACAAGTGTATAGAAATGAAGGTTTAATTTAAACTTCAGTTTGTTTTCCAACATAAATAGTATTGTCTCTTACTGAAGTAGTATGCAGAATAATCTGCATTAAATACTCTTTAATATAGGGCTCATTTTATCATATGGGGGGGGGGGGGAATCCTATAAAAGGCTTACTCTGGTTGTCGTTATCTGTGAATGGCTATACAATGGTTACAATCAAAATGTAATTATTCCAGTGTGGAATATATCCCACTTTTCTGAATACATTTTCTTTTTATATGTTTCGGATAAAGCTACGCAACAGAGATTACCCCCTTCCATAGCTCCCACATATAGTTTAGTAAAACAATTCAGTCTCTAGATTAACTTGTTTGTTAGCCTTCCAACACTGACTCTGCCTTTTATTTTGAGTACTGGACTCATATTTTAATATGAAATGATTAAAAAAAAGTTACTCATTTGCTCATGGTACACAAACATCTCAGGTTTCTATTGTAATCCTTGTCCTCCTATGTCTCCCCTTTGTTCTCCTTTCTTGTGTTACATTTAATTTTAGATAGTAAACTTTTCAGATATGGGGACCCATCAACTTTATCAAGTGCCATGAATATCTGTTCTGCTATAGGTGTATTAAATTTAAATGTACTTTCAGTTGGCCTTTGCAAAACATCCTGATCAAACTTTCTCATGTAATAAATAATTTCATTAATTAAAAATGTATATTGTTTCCTTTTTTAAAAAAAGGAAAAACTGCCTATGCTAGGCTTCACTTTTTGCAATTTGCATGCAATATAGTGTGGCATTCTTTCCTTGCCCCATCACTTTCATATTGTATACACCACAAAGGAAGAGGATTCTTGGTTACTGAACAAAATGTGTGTAACTTTAAAACTGTCACAATAAAATATTGGAAGTGATTTTGGAGAAAAATCCAGTAATAGAGGAAAAAGTAAGTAACAGATCTACTAATTTAATTCTATGTAATGAACATAAATGTCACTAAGGTGGGGAGGACTTTAACCTTCAGATATGCTCTATTTGAGGTTGTGAAAGGGTGGACTGGCTATCAGTGGAAATGAGGTGACAGTTGTAAGACTCAAGTTGAGGGGAAAGAGTGAGAGAGAAATAAGGTACAATTGCTGGGCAGGTAAAAAAGGAAGTCACTAAATAATTCAAGAGAGCTTTGAGTAGCATCAGACTATGATTAGTGAATTAAGTGACAAGGAACTATGAATGATTATCTAGTGAGTGGCCAGATCAGTTAGCATGAAAATCAAATGGATAGGAATCAGGGGTGGTCACTTAAAATGTAAGCATTAAAAAAAATCAGACTAGATCAATTAAAGGAAGCAGGTGGCTTGAATGATCCTGCCCTTTTTAAAGTAGGTTAGTGTGCTTTTGGACCTGGCCACAGCTGAAGTGTCCTGGAAATAATGTACCTGAGCAGCTCTAGTAACTCTTGCTAGATTTTCTGCTGCAGAAAGTTTAATGCACTGTGGGATGTGCCATCACTTCTTACAAAGGTGTAGATGCTACTTTATTTGGATTTGAGGCAGCTGACAGTGTAAGCCTTTTTCAATAATCACTGCTTTGTTTTGTAATTAACACTATCCTGAAATTTTGTCATCTATACTTGAAAGATGTTAATCATCCAGAGGCCTATTTGTACTACTACTAAGTAGGTATATCAAAAGTTGTTTAATGTAAAATTTAAGTCAGTATAAAGCCTTTCCCCTCCCCAATCCTCTTGTGCAATTCTTTATAAAAGTGATAGGGTGACAATTTTTAAATTCCTACTACAAGATTATTCCAAAAGATCAAACAACTCAAGGATAAAAAACTTATTAAAGTGCACATATGCAATCTACTCAAATTTCAAAACTTTCTTCAGGAACATTTGCACTGCATCTTTGTAAACTTTAGGCACTGTTACATATATATTTCAAAGTTGATGCATCTAAATGTTATTGTTTCCAAAAATTGATGTTTCATAGTGTTACAGCAAAAAGTAGAGAAGTTATTTCTCACACCCTCCCCTCTTTAGACTGCCTCTGAGGTCATCATAGATAAAGTAATCTACTCTTCTACTTTTAAAAATCTATATGTATAATGTTCAGTAAAATCAGGATTTTACAAAGCACAAGCTGTGTGTAAAAGGTATTATTCAGGCTATGTTTGCAGAAGCAAATACTTAGCACTCAGCTGCCATAACCAAAATAATTGAAGAAAGAAACATTGAAAAATCTAACATAACAGGAGTCAGGCAAAGGGTGTGTAAGACATTTCCACAGTAAGTCTTATCTCCTCATACTGAAGAGTTTAACTGGTACAGGTACACTTAAGTATATCAGTTAAGGCAATTAAGACTAATAGGACAATATAATTTAATTACTCAACTATTATGGTGAGACACAGCTATAATCTGGAATTATTGAATATTTGTATCACACTTACTACAGCAACCTGCCCATTCTAGTGTAGATCAGAGCCCTGCATTGGGACTGGGAGCCCTGTGGATCCCGCTGCCCTAATAGCAGAAATAGGCAAAAAGGAACTTCGTAGGAGGAATTGGGTGGGCAAAAAAAGCTGTAGTAATTTAGAGGAAAATACTTAAATTTAAGTTTAAAAATGAGGGATATAATAGACATCAAATCTTGTTCTAACAGGTGTTCAAGTCATTTTTTTACATGGTTTAAGCAAGATGTGTTTTCTTTCAGTGGTGAAAATACTCTGAATTCCATTTTATATACAACTGTCCCCTGAATAGCGCAGAGGAATCTCTCTTGCTTGCAGAAGAGGCTTGTTCACATAATAAGTTAATACATGGCAAGCCACAATGTGAACATATAGCACACTAGTTCACCATAGGAGGCTCCACATGGAAAGTCAGTGTGCAGGAAGCTAAAGTTTTATAGTGCACATTGACATATTCCCCAACTAGTGCACTGTATACACAACTCACCATGCAGACAAGTCCTTGAACTAGACTAAGATTATGAACTACAGCCATACAAAATTTTAAAGACCCTGACATTTAGTAACTCAAACTTAGGTCAGAGTAAAAGTGCTTTGAATGCAGAATTTCAGTAAGACTATAAAACCCAGACTATTTTCACAATAGAAATGTCACCAGGACCTAAACTCAGCAGTAATAGAAGCCCACCATGCTTATCTACTGTAGAAAAATGAAGTCTAATACTGGGGTTTTTAATAAAAAATTAAATACAACCCATTAACAAAGCTTGTGAACAGGACAATCATCTTCATAAGCATAGGTCAGCATTCTAAAAATGCTAGTTGATGAGGCTCATTTAAATATTCAGCTACAGTGCAAGCAAAACCATATCCAGTTTCAAAATCACTACAACAGTGCTATAGAATGATGCTTTTGGAATTCTTTAAAAAGCTTCTTTTTCTGCTTTAGAGGAATGGTGGGATTGTCGTCTATCTCTTGAATCAATTCTTGAAGATAGTGACTTGTTTGCTTTTGGTCTTCAAATTCTTCAGGAGTCAAACGCTGACAAAAGGTGAAACCTTTAGGAAAAAAGGTTAGGATTATTTTATCAATATTACACTTTCATATATTTAATAGTAGAATCATAGAAATGTAAGGCAGGAAGGGGCCTCAGATCATATTGTCCAATCCCTGGTGCTGAGGCAGAATTAAGTATACCAACGGGTTTGTCTAACCAGTTCTTAAACTTCTGGTGACAGGGATTCCACAACCTTCCTATATGTTCCAGTGCTTAATTATCCTTATAGTTAGAAAGTATTTCTTAGTATCAAACCTGAATCTTCCTTGCTGCAAACTAAGATGATTACTGCTTGTCCTACCCTTTGTGGACATGGAGAACAATTGATCAGCATCCTTTTTAAAACAACTATTTGTATATTTGAAGACTTATATCCCCCTGCAGCATTCTCTTCTCTAGACTAAAAACATGCCCATTCTTTGAACCATTTATTATATTTTCCTCTTATTTTTGTTGCTCATTTCTTCAAATGTGATGCCCAGAACTAGACACAGTGCTCCATCTGAGGGCTCACCAGTGCCAAGCACAGCTGAACAATTACCTCTGTGTCTTAATACATTCCTGTTAATACATCCCAGAATGATATTTGCCTTTTTTGCAGCAGCACCACACTGTTGATTTATATTCAATTTGTGACCTAGTGCAACACCCATATCCTTTTCTGATTAGGCACTTATTCCCCATTTTGTATTTGTACAAAGCTGAAGAGAGCCACATAGGACAGTTCTTAACTCCTCACTTTGACCTGCTGTAGAGTGCTGCTCTGCAAAGGCTCTGGCCTCATCATTGGACAGAGGAGTTTGACGGGATAAGGCCAGTGCTCATCTATTCCAAGGTAATGGTTATAATCCATGGACTGAAGTAGAAACTGGATCTGCTAGGGGGGTATCAGTGGCTTAAGGCCCACAGAAAAAAAAAGTTCTTTTGTTTTCCCTGCACAAAGTCCATTTAATTACAGCTTAAAAAGAAAGAGGATTTGGCCCTAAAGTAGTGTTAGTGCAATCGAATAGTTTTATTAAGTATTTCTAACAAATGTATAGAACAAGACAGGGCCACTTACAATATTACCCAGTTCCCATAATTTGTTTCTCTTTGGTGCTTTAGTATTTAATATCTACACTACCTGAATTTTCAATAAAAACAATGCAAGTGAAGAACAGTCAAAAGCCACTGTTGAATAACCAGATGATAGAAATAGCAAAGTGATTAAAGGTCAGGGTACGCATTCTGGAAGAGGACATTTTTTAAAGCAAGGCCAGAAGCAAAGGAATTAGCTGGGGGAAAAAAAAAGTTCTGTTCCCAAACATATTGATTAAAATATTTATCCATGCTCTAAGCCTAAGTTATTCTTAGGAATTTAAGGAGCTCTTTGCTTCCTGCTCATCAAGGACAATGTTTTTCCAAGAAAACAGGCAACAACTGGTCTGTACATAAACACATCTATTGGTGCAGCAAAGACCCAAAAACCTTTGAGAGCTAGGCTAATTTGTACATGCCTCATGGTAGTAGCATAATAGGAATAGTCAAATGAAATCTTCAGAAAACCAAATTAAGGAAAGTAATTTTCTCTTTTAATAATGTATACTAAGTAGAAAAGTGAACAAAAATCTACCCAAGTAATAGTTTGTCATTTTCTTCACAAAGTTTAAATTTAGAAGAAAATAGTGTAAAATAAGATTTGGCTAAAGAATCAGTTGCAGGACTGAAGAGAAGTAAGAGAATGTGGCCTTGGTCTCCATTTAATTCTATGCGTTGTTTTAGGTGGGCAGTCGTTCAATGAGTTAATGAATTAAACCACTTAAAGCCCTATTGTCAATATAACAGAGGATGAGGAAATCAGGAAAAGCATTTCACTATAATTTGATATGTAGCACACTAACCTCATTTGCATACAATGTATAACAATATACATAATATCAGACTTTCTACCTGAACTGGCATCGGGATCTTGTCCTTCCAGCAAGCTCTTAAGTTTCTTAGTGATTAGTTCCAACAGAATTAAAGGGGTCTACACAAGAACAGAATTTTCAGATGTTCAGTTTTAAAAAATATTAACTGTAAGAACTTATGTTTATACAGTTCACTATAAAACATACTTACACTATAGGCAAAACCCCTTAAAGATGGAGTTAAAGTCAAGTATGTAAATAGGCATTCCTGGGCATTTAAAAAACCGAAAATAAATAAATCCTTACTACTACTTGAATTAAATCTAGTTAAGTACGTACTTTTAAACCAAGTCATGAAAATAGTGACACAGAAGGACTGGCGCAATTTTGTTCAAATGAAACCGTAAGCTCAGATCCTGCAAGCACTCATATGCTTAACTTCACTATCCCACTACTCTTTATGCTAAGCATGTGCATAAAATGTTTGCAGGATCAGGGCCATAAAATGTAAACTTACAGCAATTTCAGTTTGGTTTCCTAATAAGATGACTTGTTAAGTTGTTGGAATCAGTAATAAGTGAACTTATTTGCACTAATTAAGTTTCTGGTTGTTTTAGGGTGGTAATAAAAATCCAAGTTTTAGGTAACAACTATTTTTTGTTCAGATAGTATTAATCTTGTATTTCCAGACTGTCAAAAGTTCAGACTGATTTTAAAACTGCAAAATTCTTTTAATGAGATGTTCTTAAGTTTGTCTGCTCAATCTTGACTACAACTTAAGTTAAAGAAACTAAAAATTTCTTTATTTTATTTAAAAGGTTTAATTATTGGGTGACAGGAATCCTTAGAGATTGCAAGCAGGATGAGAAGTGCCACTTCAGACCAACCCCTCTTGCTAGCCTCACACTTCCATTATGGCCATCTGTTTTAGGCTTTGTTAGCTTTAAGAAATATGTGGAAACATCTGTTAACTGGCTAATCACCTTCCCTCACCCAGGCCAAGAAGATGAAGTTTCTAAGACAAATCATTCTGGAGGTCTGACAAACCCAATAAATTACAGGAAAATATCTCAGAACTGAAACATTTTATCTCCCAAGCAGTTTATTTAATTTCTCCCAAGGTTTCCATAAACATTCTATCCTGGGCTAAGACCTTGCAAGTGAAATTTCAAGTAAGTTGGTTCTTTTTGGCCAAAGCTTGAGGAGTGTAATTCAAACCTCAGGCTTATCATGAGAAACTAGCTTCTACCTATCTATGTTGATTAGCATCTCTCTCTCTACATAACTTACACTAAAAAAGTTTATTTAAAAAAAAACAAAAAAAAAAACAACCTAATTCAGTTAGACAACATTTCAAGATAGCATGGAATCAACTGTCTAAGGCCCAAATACTTCAATGAATTGCATGGAGGCAGGCCCAGTTGACTTTAATAGGGCTCTGTGTGGGTGCAAAGATCCACCTGTGCACAGCTCTTTGCATTTATGAGATAACTTGGGCCCCAGTTTTGCAGTGAACTAGAAAAGCAAGGGATGCTCCAAAGTAAGAGATTCTACATGTATGGGGGAATAAAAGGAGAGTTGGGAAATTAAGGACTGAACATCACCCACATGCATTTTCCTTAAAGGGCAATAGATTCCTTGCTTGTGCTCCTCTGGCAAACCTTACAAGGTTTGAAAGTTCTAGTAAGCATCCCAAATCTCTGGTATTTATTTGAAATTCCTTACCTGAGAAACTCAGACATCTCACAAAGATAGAGTTACTATTTCTACTACTTGATCATTTCAACTGAACCAGAAATAGTGCAATAGTTGCTTTTCCTATACTATTTTAATGCTTCTATTTTGACCCTAGCTGATAGGAATAAAAAGTGACATTTGAACATTTGTGTGCACCTTAGATAGTGGGTTGCTTTAATAAGGGGATTTTTTCCCCCCAAATATACACTCTCAGAGGATATTTACCACTTGATTTTCACCATTTTCAGGCAGCTGAGATGGAATTTGAACTACCAGACATTTTCCTAATTGTGTGTGTGTTTAATTAGTAGTTTTGCAACTGGAAAAATTATAACAAATACTACAGCTTCAATGTGTGTTGGATAAAATCTGAAAACATTAAATATCTAGAAAAAGCATATCTTTTCACATGCAAGATATATAGCTTTTTCAGTTACATTCAAATATAAGTATTTCTACATATTCATATTCATCAATGACAAATGGGAAAAACATTTGATTTACCTAATGGGTCTATATTAACTGCCAAAAGTAAATAAAATTTTAAAATACTAAGTAAATGCCTGGGGCTGAGAGAAGCTGCCAGTGTGCGAGCAGCCTCTGCAGCATTTCACCTTTGAATGACTCCCTCTAAAGCACTTAAAGTACATTAGCTGGCTTCTACAGGGAGCAGTTTCCAACACTGCTTTGCTGGAGAAAGAAGTGCTACAATGAGCCTGAGAAATTGAGGAAGGGGACAATGGGAGTAGAGAGGCTGACGATTTAAAAAGATTTCCTCTACAGTCCAGAAAAACTGAATTAAACACAATACTAGAGTGGATTAAAACTCTAAAGACCTTTCTCAACGAAAGAAAGGATGTTAAAATAAAAGGATGGGATGTAGTCTAGAGACGACAGTTGTCAAACAGCCGGTCTGGAACACTTTCTGGTCTTAAAAGACTGGGGAGCATTTACAGGTGGCTATGATATACACCAAAAGCACATTCATATAAAGCTGTTTTTTTACGTCATCTAAAATGACAAGGTCAAAGTGTGTCAGAGGAGAAGGAAATACCTTGAAAAGTTCAGTATGATTTTTCATCAGCAACTGGATTAGCTGTTCAGTCTGTGCTTTTGATAATCCTTTATTTTGTAAAATGGCCTTGGTGAAAGTCTTGATGATCACTGATCTATTATCAAACTATAAAACAGAAGATGACCTGGATTAATTTTGCTTGCAATTATTCTAGGTGTTAGCTAAACGATAGTTATAAAACAGGTGACGATGAAAACTACATTGCAAAATAAGTATATTTAAGTTAGTTTTAAAAAGCATCAGATTGAAATGTAACAGGGAAGTTTCTCTGACTGTTAAAAAATAAGTCTTAACATTACTATGGGGGAATATTTTCTACATTACACTACATTTCAATGCAATACTTACTTGTTTTTGTAACTTGTAGCCCTCAGATTCTGATGCAACAGCCATAAACATCAGTAGCCTACGCAATTCTTCTCGGATGTTTGGCACCAGTAATCTTACGTATAGCTGCGATGCCTCCAGGGCTTGTGCTGTTTTTCCATTTTCTGCAATGTCAGTGAAATATTGTATATAGTGCAGTCTACTGGTTTGAACAGAATCAGATGTATTTAAATAAGTCAGTTTCTGGTTTTAGGCTTAAAACCATAGAATCTTTGTCTTAGAGCTAGGCAAGTAATATATATTTTTAAATATCATCCCCTGGATATAATGAGGTCTTAAATGTACCAGATGCAGAACCCCCATTTCACCTATTGCATAGTTTGTTTCCCTACTTTTGTCTGAATCCTTGACTGCACTTCTTGTATATGATGTGATGCAACATGACCAGTGTGCCTCACTGTTGCACCATTCTCATTGTGATGAGCTTTTTAAACCACCAACTGACATCCATTTCATGGTAAAGGGACAAAGCAGGAATCAAACTCTTATATAGCATTCTTCAGCTGAAAAATCTCAAAGCATTTGCAAAGGTAAGTATCTTTATCCCCATTTAACAGAGGGGGAAACTGGCAGAGAGATTAAGTGACTTAACTAAGGTCACAGCAGGGCAGTGGTAGAGCCACCCAGGTCTGATTCCTAGTCCTCTGCTCTAGTCACAGGACCAGATAAATTGCATTTTACTAGACAATTAAAAACCCTAGTATTTTTAAAAGGAGAGTGGCCCATAAACCAATCTTTTTCTTTGAAAGAATGAAAGCAGAAAACAGAAAAGTGATATGTAAGCGAGTTGAGACTTGGAAAAGAAGAGTGTGAACGAGGGCAGAAAGCAAAAAGAAGAGAGTGAGCAAATGTACAGAAAAGAAAGGGATCAGAAGACCACAGTGAAGGAAAATATGGAAAAGCTGAAGAATAGATAACTGATAAAAGACAGTTTCCAGCTACCACAAAGGTTTAATCACAGATGAAGGGAGTTTTTAAAAAAGCTTATTGGGATGATTTAATAGGGTAGGAGTAAAAGTCAAAGGAGAGAGTGTCTCAAAAGCAGTAAGAGCCAAATGCTATTAAAGGCTATGGTTTTAAGGTCTATGATTCACTTTACCCCTGGCACCTGCTTTCACACACTAACCATGATGCCCTGTTCGTTTTAAGGGTAACGGTGGTAGTGGGGTGGTATATTGGTTTGTGTTTTTGTTGTTGTTTTGTTTTTTAAAAAATTTCAATTATTTCAGCCTTCTGTTGACAGTGTAAAAATAACTTTTTAAAATCAAGCTGGCTGTGGGGTTCAGGGAGATACTAATGTCAGCATGTGCATTACACACACAGGAAGAGTAGGCAGTCTTCAGTTGGCTATAACAGTGATTCTGTGAGCATCTAACATTCCTCCCCACTGCCAACACCACCAACTTTGCCATCTGGAATAGCCAACAACTAATTTAGACCATGTCCTGAAGTCCTACTGAAGTAAGATCAATGAAACCTTCACCTGAGTAAGGGTTACAGCACTGAGCCTTTGCTCAAAAGTATTATCCAGCAGAATGAAGATTAATATACTGGCAACCCTAGGCAACTCTACAGCCTGCACCAGTTGTAAAATAAGTATAACTTCCTCCTAATGTATGTCTGAGCTATGCCCTTAGTGTAGGCTGGTGGACAGCATGTGACAGTCAAAGCTAAAGAAGAGTGGAACGTTTAATATATTTAGAAGTTTAATTATGAAGTTAGGACCACCACCACCTGTGCAAAGAGTTAAAACTAAGCTGAGAAATTGTTCACCAGGAAGATTTTAGTTGACTAAAGTTTGGGAAGTAACACAGGACCGGTAAAAATTAGCATGGAATGTTCATAGGACACACAGTTTAGCTTAAGAAGAGATTTTAAATAAATGGGGAATCAATGAGGGAGCTACCACATGGAAAGCATTTTAAACACAGTTCTTTCAGTGATTTGTCACCAGCCTTTCCCCTTTATGTGAAAGGGTAGTAGGGTAGAGTTCCTTTTTAAGTAAACCAATGATTTCAAATTAGCGATTATGAGTTGGGAATTTATTATAGTTTTACCACAGTTTCTTTATAATGCTCCTTTTGTTTTTTTTAAATTAAAAAAAAAAAAGAGTCTCTTTGCTAAGTGTCAACCCTAGGCAAGAACATGCTCAATTTCTTCAGTAGCATCACGGAGCTCATGGGGCACTAAGCTCTGTCAGACATCTCTGAAAACTGAGCATTCAGGTAACATTCAATACATATTGCAAGACCCAAGGGGTACAAACAGGACATACACAGGATAGTGTTTCATTTAAATCCAAGTTGAAGGTAATCCTTGCTGTTATTTTGTTTTGAGAAGATTTAATTGTTTGCCACAAAGGTTGCAGAATCAGGAAGAACTTACTGCCTGAATTAGAATCCTAGAATAAGAGGACTTTTCTGGTCCCTAACCACCTTGTTAGTTTATTTGCTATTAATGGAAGTTTGAGTCTATAAGCTATGGATCCCTCTTTTGGTTGACAAGGAAACAGTGTAGCAGAAAGTGATTCTACTCAAAGATGTCTGTATTAATATTAAGTTAATAAAATAGCTTTAATTTCCTTAATGTGTAAATAAATGTTCTATATTTACCTATAAGTTCAACAATTCCTGAATGAATATCAAGATCATGACTGGTGAAAAGAGGGGGTCTCACTTGATTATAATACTTCGCTATTACATCAAAAAGTATCTTCTTGTGCATGTTCAAGTCACTTGGTTTGTTACTGATTTGAAGTAACTGCTGACCAATCATCACTATTAGCTCGTCTGGGAAATACTCCAAGCATTCAATTGCTGCACAAAGCCATTTGTCAAGCCTGAAGAGGGAAGTTTGTTTTAGTACTTACATTTAATGTTAGGAAACACTTTATTTAATCTAAAAATCAGAAAGAATTAACCACACAAGAACAACATTACCTGCATGCTTGAACCACAGTATTATACAACTCACTTAATAAACAATTAAAGAATGTAGTGAGATGTTACAGCTACAAGTCCACTGAACTACTGTTGGAACTAGCAACTTTAGCTCTCTCTTCCCTAAACTACAACCAGTATGGTTGGGATTATCCTCCCTCACACAAAAAGCTGCAGACACTTCAGAAATGCCAGTCATGTGACAGTGCAGTCCTGCCTTGTCAGTTTCAGCCATCACAAAATTTAAAAAAAAAAAAAAAGTTAACCAGCTATACAACCATATCCAGGGGCTGAAACTTTAAAGGAGCAAAGAAACTAAAAAGTCAATTTAAAAACAAAAACCAAACATTTAAAACCCTGACAAATAAAAAGAAGCCAACAACTAACTAGGAAGGAACAAGAAAGAAGCACTAAAGATTGCCACTGCAGGCAAAGACACTACACACAGATGGTCCCAACACCCTCAACTGCCTAAGTGAGAGAGAGAAGGTGAATGAAGTAATATCTTTTATTGGACCAACTTCTGTTGGTGAGAGAGACCAGCTTTTGAGTTTACATAGAGATCTTCTTCAGCCCAGATTTCTGGAAGTTGGTCCAACAGGTGATATTACCTCACCTTGTCTCTCTAATATCCTGGGACCAACACAGGATATTAAGTAAGCAAGTTTCTTACTGCATACAGTAAGAATGGCAGCAAATCTCTTTTTGTAATGTTAGGTCCCACAAGGGGACACTTATGGCTCCAATAGGAAATATTTTTGTAGGTGGTTCCTGGAAAAGTGTGGGTACCCACATCCCATAAGGCAGCATAAGCAAAAGGAATACCAGTAATTGTTTTTCCAAAGTATCAATAACCTCACTGTAGGTTGCCAGAAAGTACAACCCAGAAAGAGCTACAGAATTGAAAGGGGGCAGATGAAATCCTGATTTCATTCTATTCTCTAATATCCTGAGACACTACTTCATAGTAGTATGAATCTGGAAAATATCCCTGAACCCACTAACCAAGAGTACCTATACTGGAACCGTGATCAACTGTTTGACTATACTATGGAGTTATCAAACGTTGTTGAAAGAGAAAAACAGCTCAGCTTAATTTGATTTTAAAACTGGATCTATGCTACAGCTTTAACTGGTTTTAGGTGGCTGAAGGCAAGTTTTTACAAAACTGGCTTTAAGACCAGCAGTATTTCTTAGAATCAATTCAGGTCACCTTCAACCACCTAAAACTGTAATTTGAACAGCAAAACCGGTTAGAAACTAGCAGCTACTAGAACGTCACTTGTTACCTAACTCTCAATGTATTTTGCTTTGGTTCTCAAACATTTTTCATGTGAACAAAGACTATTGTAACGCAGATGTCTTTTTTGGGGTACATAGACTGACCAAAATTTATCAAAAAGGAACCAAAATTGGATTAATTCTCTAGAAGTGAAACCAAGATATCCTTAGCCATGTTTTGAAAAGTTAAGTGCTAGCACAATGGCAGACTAATTACTCTTTTGATTTGACTTCAGGCGCCTGTATATACCATTCCATGCTACAAAATGAAACTTTTATTCAACTATATTACCATGTGGTAAGACATGACATCAACCCAGATATGATCAAACAGGCATAGTTTAGAAATACTGGAATGTTTGGAAAGGCAAGAAGACTGGCACTAAATTGCCACATCTTTTTTTCTGTGGTACGACCCTTGTGTCACAGCACGGGAGAGCCCCTGCTATCTGTGACAATGGCTGCTCCACTTGCCTTACATGCTCATTTCACCTCCACTGTTAAAACCACCAAGAAAAGGATTGTATAAACCCCTTTTGGGATGTCTCAGTTAACAAATCCCTAAAATAAGACTAAAATTCACTTAATCCACTCCCCATATCCGTTTAAGCATCTAGCTGTGAAACATCCAGTCTAGAAAAGGGGGTGGCAGTGTTCACCCATCCTCATGTTAGAACATAATTTTTGCTTATTTAAACACCTCTAGGCTTCTTAGTGCTCTCAGAACTGCAGTCTCAGGGCTGGTTCACACTTATCGTGCGATTCGGCGGCAGTCGACGGGAGTTACGCAAACTACACAGAGTAGTTTGCGTAACTGATGTTGACTGCTCTGCTTCCCTTCTGCACGCTGTTCTCACTGCGCTGAGCCGACGGAAACAGTGTTCCCGTCAGCTCAGCGCTACGCTACTTGAGGAGTGGACTTACTCAGTCGACTTCCTGATCAATTGAGCAGGTCTCACTGACCACTCAATTGATCAAGAAAGATTGATCTGGCGGTGGCGATTTTGCCGCCGTCAGTCTGAACACAGCCTCAGTGAATTCCCTTGCTACTTCTCAAAGGTAGTTAGACTAATACATATTCATCCTATTACAATCTAAAGTTATTGCCTCCACCCACAAAGTCTACCCTGCCCTCTTAGAGCAGAAGTCTTGAAAGCCAAGGTGAAATTAATATGTGGTCAAACAGTGAAATGCTAAATTATTCAAGTTTTTATAACTAACTCAGGCAAATTTAGGCTGCATGTGACTTCTCTGTCAAGGAAAGTATTTGAGATAATCAGATCTTCCTCTTTGCCAAGATGATGATTTTTCCTCTTGGTTGGAGACTCCAAAATATTTTCCAGGACTGGAAGATCAATTAATTGCAGTAGCCGTAACAGAGTCTGCTGTTTCCACACATCTTCTATAACTGGGAGTACAAACAGGAAGGGGGGGGAGAAATAAACCAGAAGTCAAGGCTATTGGGAACAAGAATAGGTAAATAACATGTATATAAATATAAAAAGGAAGCATTTTTTCTTGATTTGAAATAAAATCAGCCCATCTTACAGTATATTCAATAGAATGTAAATTGTTGTTTTGGGGAGAGCGTGTTAAGAAAACTGGGCAAAAAGCTTACTATCTGCTCTAACAACATTTAATATATACGGTAAAAAAATTACATGAGATACTCTATAAAGGTCTTTCCTTTAATTTTTTTAAGAGCACTGTAAGCTTGCAAATCATATTTCCATCTGAAAATTTGGTATGTGCTATTTTACATGAACCTCTAAGATGCTAGAGGGAATATTCTTTTTAGTTTTTTAATTTATTTGCTGTGTGCATTTAGCACTACTTTGAACAGTCAGTTTCACTGTTTTGTTGATAGTTCCAAAGTAGTTTTGTATGCTTCTGAGAAGAGCTTACATGAATGCTGTTCCCCAGGCTCTGCAAGAACTGCTGTTGTGTGGCTTTGAGAATGGGACTGGGCTCTTTCCTGGAGGCTTGCACAAAGAAGCCTGGGATATGTGCATAAAGGCAACCTTTGGTAGGGCGGAAAGTCTCTCCCCTTCAATCCCAAGATTTTTGGATGGTGCTGGGAGCCAGGCAGGGAGGCCAGGAAAGCCTCTTTCACAGCCAGACTAGACAAGATTCAGGAGTACATGATCCCTCAGCAGGGCCAAGGAGAAGGAAGTAACAGCCCCCATCTTATTCTTTTTTCCCCAAGATTGCAGACAGCAGGAACAGGAGCCAGAAGAAATTCCCCAACAAAATCCTCTCTATGGATTTAAGATGGGAAATAGTGAGGATTAGCCACCTGCACAGGAATAGGACCAGGTAAACAGCAGCATCCCCTGCCCCTAACCCTCTCCTCAGGGGCAGGAACAACCTGAGGACAAGAGGGGAATAGCATTTCAGGCAGGAGATAGCAATCACTGAGGCTGGGAGGAGTTGCTGGAATCCCCTGGTGTGACTCCCTGTCTCTGTAGGATCTAGCAGTGAGCCACAGAGAAGCAGCAGGGATCTTCAGCTTCCTCCATGTTAGGAACACTCTGGAACTGTTGCTTGAGGCTAACTTTAAGGACATTAAAAGGGAAGTGGCCTGGCAGGCAGCAATTGCAGGAAGAGGTGAGGAGGGCTCCTGAGCATATTTGTTTTGTGTCTCTTAAGTTTGTCCATTAGCCACCATGGAAGATCCTTCAGAAACAGCAGGGGGATCAGAACAGTATAAATATAACAATTTTTCCCCAGTGTCTGGTCTTGTTATTGAAGGGGTGTTGATTTTTAAATTAGTCAATTAAAAAAAGTTCTAGTTGGCAGTGTTCTTTTATGTTTAAGGCTACAAGCTCAGAGATCAAATAAACAAAACTTGGCAAAAGACTTAGAGTAAGCACATTCACCATGCAAAGAGACATAGGTTGTTCAAACAAACAAGAGTAAACACATTTGACCTCAATAGAAAACATTTCCAGATAGCTTTAGTGTGTTATGCAAGATGATCTAGTTGGTAGGGATAACTTCTCTTCAAATAAAAAGGGAAGCGGTTTGTAGACTCCAGCATTGTGGTTATGTCTGCTTCAGATGAACATAGATATGTATCTGCTTTTTTAAATGAACAGTTGAGTTCCCCCTACCTGCTACACATGTCCAATAGGTGTTACTGTACTTTGTTATTTTCTAATATAGCAAGAACTTTGATGGGCCTTTGTCATATGGATTTTAAATGCTTCTATTTTCAAGCAAAGAAAAGCTATGTTTAAAACACTTAATAAATTACAAACTAGGGCCCAATCCTTATGAAAACAATCTAGTCACATGAACACCTACATTGATTTCAACAGGACTACCTGTATGAGTAAGGGTTCAAAGATTGAGCCCTGAATTCTGTGCAAGTTATTTTTAAAAATCTTGGTTTCAGTCACTTCCTGCAACATTCTGGGCACTACTTTAAAGATTTGGATCAACTACAAAAGTAGCAAGATGCATTATTATTTGAATTTTGTGTAAGTACATGCTATTTCAGCAAGATATGCCAGTATTCTTTGTAAGAGGCTAGAAAAAGGTATATTTCTAATTTTCAAAACATCTATTATTCATTGCTTGTTTGAATCAACTAAATGAATAATAATGTACTGTTCAAAAATATTTTAAACTATTCAATAGCACAACAAATTTTAAAATAAAATGCAATAATCACCTTTTTTTGAAAGCAGATAGACCGGTTCATTAACTATGATCTTTGGAAGTAAAGATGGATGCACATTTATAGTTTGTAGAAGTTCCTCTATCCTTTTATCAGTAGCTTCTAGTGCTACAGGATTTGAAATTGTTTCACATTTTGCTCTGTTATGAAAAAAAGCATTTGATAAATGGCAATTATTATTTTTTGTATTATCGTTGCACCTAGGTGCTCGTTGTGCTAGGCATAGTACAAACACAGAATAAAGATTTTAAGCTTTTTTGGGGCAGGGATTATCTAAGTATAAGACAAGGAACAACAGATGGATTCTGACATATGGAAGGGTAAACGGAAAAGCAGACTGTGCTATGTCTGGATTAGAGCAGGCAGGAAAAAATAAGAATTCCATTTGTTTCTGTTTCTGTACTGATGCAGATGAAAATGAAGACCTTTCCAAGTTTTTTTATGAAACAATGAAAGCAAGGCACCCACATCACAGTCCTTGAATAGCCAACAGCCCAATAGTTAGGGCACCCACCTGAAATGTGGGAGACTAAGGTTCAAATCCCTGCTCCAAATCAAGCTGAACACCCATCTTAAAACTCCTCTATTGGTTTTGACAAAACTTTTGTCTGGAAGGCTTCTTACAGCCAGGATAGAATTCCTGGTAAAAAAAGTCAGCCAGAAATCCAACCCAGCATAGCCAATAGTCTAGTGGTTAGGGTACTCTCCTGAGATGTGGGAGACCCAGGGTCAAGTCCCTGCCTGACTCAGGCAGAACAGGGACCTGAACCTTTTTTGAACTATTATGTCTCTTGCTCTCAAGATCCATCTCTGTGAAAATTTGTCAAAACTAATATATTTCTTCAAAGAGTTTGTGTTTTGACTAATCAGCATTTTTGAATGGAAAACACTTGATAAAGAAATTCCCAACCAGCTCTACTTGGAGTCCTGTTCGTGGGTTCCATTTTTCTTAGCCTTTGGATAGTTAAGATGAGTCCCTTTCCATGCTATTTTGTGGCTGATGGAAGGGAGGAAGGATTCCAACTGCTTGTGCTGGACTCGATGCATCAAATTTGAACTTCTTAAAAAAAAAAAAAAAAAAACTTTCCCAAAGGATTATTTCATAAAAAGGGAGTCTGGGGGCTGCTGGAGAATCCTAGTGAGTTTTACTACCTGTATAGTGCTTTTATAAATATCAATAATCACTTGTGAATAACTAACATTTCAAGTAGGGAAACTGAGGAAAAGAGGCTGTAATTTGATGAAAGTCAAAGGAGGTCAGTGTTAGTGCCTGGATCAGAACGCAAGAGTCCAGGTTCCATGCTTAGACCACTATGCTAACTCACTTCTGTGTTATTGAACTGCCCCACCATCACCTTGTGGCCAGAAGACATATTGGCTGCTCAGGAGAAAAGACTGAAGTAGGCAGCCAAGTGAGAGGGCGCTTGAAGTGACTATCACCAGTGAAATCCTGCATGGTATCATGATGAATTACCATATTTCCCCATGTATAAGACGTTCCCATGTATAAGACGCACCTTAATTTTGGGGCCCGAAATTTGAAAAAAGTGTATTACATCAGCGGTTCTCAACCTTCTTTCCCCCGAGTACCACTCGGGCCAGGTACAGTCGGGTCAAGTACCACTTGACCCGACTGTACCCGACCCGAGTACCACTCGGGGAAAAAAAGGGAGGGGACTTGCGGCGGGGTTTCGCGGCGGCGGCGGGAGAGATTTCCGGCACGGCTTCCCAGCGGCAGGGAGAGACGGGCGGCGGGGTTTCGCGGCGGAAACAATACCCGCCGCCGAAACCCTTCCGCCCGTTCCCCTTCTTCACCAGCAAAGCTTCGCAGGGGTGGAGGGAAGGCCCATTCGGCGGCGGCGCACGTACCACCCGGCCCTGGGGTAAGTACCACTGCATAAGACGCACCCAGTTTTTAGACCCCAAATTTTTCGAAAAAAGGTGCGTCTTATACATGGGGAAATACGGTAAGTGTGGGGTTTCCCCAACATGTCAAAGGATTGTAGCAGCATGCTTCACAGGTCTCAAAGGCCTATCTTAGGGTGATTACAGAAGGGATTGTTCATATCTTATTAGGATACAAAAAAGAATGAAAGAATGTTCTGCACTAGCAATTGGCATATTCACATGCAGGGATCTCTTTGGAAGACAAATAACTAGAAACATAATTAGAAATAAAAACTGGAATTAGTATTTACATTTTGAGGTCCCTAAAAATCACAGTCCCTCAGGCTGGATCTAAACAAGTGGATCTTGCAAGTCCTAATGTAAATATTTTAGTCACCTACTATATTCACAAAGTAACAATAATGTTTTCTATTCGTCCATAATTAATACATTGCCTTTGAACAGGGTCTCAGACTTTTTCACAGCCTGGATCAAATCTAGACAGAATGTCTCATGGAACTCCTCTTCCCATTCATGACTGGGAAAGAGCATTTCTGTTTTATTTGTTGGGCCCCATTTTAAAGACTCTTTAAATACACATTTGCATTACTAACCGTGAAAGTTGTTTTGCCTTTAGTTCAAGTACTTCCTCACGGGATAAATTCTCAGTATATCCATTCCGTTTCAGTAAAAGAGGAGAAAGACGGCTGTCCAGAAATCTATAAAGACTACTACTTGTGTCTTCAAACTCTAGCTCTCTCTCATTCTTGAATAGCTTTGGTCCAACTGGTTCAAAAACCTTGTGATCCATCAGAGCCTGGCACAGACGTACTCCTTTCAGACGAGAAAGATCATTACTACTTAGGTACATACTGTGCATAAGATAGCTCAGCACCACATCAACAGCATTAGAGCCAGTAAAGCAGTTTCTGTACGTCCTTAGATGTTGTCGCCTTCTTTTTATTTCTACCTGGCTTTGAAGAGCATGAATAATACCATGCCATAACTGAGTCGCTTGAAAAGGATCATTGTTTCCTGCAAAAATAATTAAGCATTCATGTTACTCAAAACATTATTTATATTCACATACTGTAAACATTCACTTTGACATATAAGTATATTATTTTTAATTTTCCTTTTGAAAGTGAGTTGGCTGAGTTCTCCAGAAATGAAATTTATTTAACTTTTCAAATTGCAGCAAGAGATAAGTGGTAGCAAAATAGCAAACTAATTCCTCCAGTTATTTGACACTAGATCACACACAGGCAAAGCCAACAAAAGACAACAAGAAAGTGCTAAATAAAAAAACATTTTTATTTTACCCAAACAATTTCAATGTATCTGTTGGAATTATTATTATAGATAGGAGTAAGACAGAGTACCATCAGACACTAGCTTAACCATAAACTCCTTTATTAAATCCAAAAGCCCAACAGTATTTATACAACTGCTCTAAACATGACTAAAAACCTAAACGATAAGCGTTTGCTGCATTCGAACAGTAACAAACATCGATAAGTATCTGATCAAGATACTCAAGAAAGCTAAAGCAGAGGCGCTTAGGTTCATGTTTGTTGGGGCGCCAGCTGGTTATGCATGTATTAGCAAAGAACCCTTTCAAGACCTTCCCGCAACTGCTAACCGACCCACTTTACGAGAAATATATTTTTTTTCTTTTTAAACCACTTTAACCCTTTACATCCCACCGTATCAAAATACCACTCGAGATGCGGACATCGCAAGAGCAGGCGGCTGCACCCAGAGTTACGAAGAGGGATCAGAAAGGGGCACCTTATTTCCCCCAGGAGGGCAGTTCCCAAGACGCTGCCTTCTTCTCTTCGCCCCCCTATTGCTGAGAGTCTCTGCTTGTCGCAGTGAGACCAAAAGGACTGACCGAGACCAGGACTCACCGAACCCCCTTCCCCCTTTCCCCAGCAGGGCTCAGCTGAGCTGTGCGCGCCCACACGGGCGAGCTCCCGGCATGGCGGGCAGGCTCGGCTCCCCGAGCTCGGCCCCGCCGCACCGCAAGTTCTCGTGCCCGTTGCTGCTCTCGCCCGATGGCCAGACGCGAGCCGGGGCGCGGACCAGACGGACCAGCCCCTTCTTAGGGGGAGCGGAGCCCTACGCTGGCAGCCCCGGCACCGGGGCGGAAGGAGGAAAGAATGGCAGAAGCAGAACCGAGCCGAGCCCTCCCCTCAGCAGGAGGCCAATCACCCCAGGCCGGGGGGAGGGGGCGGGGAAGAGGAGTGCCCTCGCTCTCACCCCCACCCCGCCACCGCCGCGCGCCCAGCTCGCTCTGGCTGTGGATTCTCCTGAACCGAGGAGTCAAATGCGCCGCCATCACCGGAGCCACCTCCCCGCCCCGCCCCCACCACTTCCGGCCCCGCCCTCACCACCGTGGCGGAAGTGAGGGGGGCGCTGGGCGCAGGCGGCCCCGGTGCTGCTGTTGGTTCGGTCGCCATGGAGTAGCCGGAGGGGGGACAGGGCGACGCGGACGGACGGCGGGACGCGGCCCCCACAGCTTCCCTTGGGCGCAGGTGAGAGAGGGACGGGCCGGGCCGGGCCGGGCCGGGCCAGCGGCCGGAGAGGGCAGCGGCTGTTTCTGGCCTAGCGGCACTGGGGAGCCGCTCCCGGGCAGGGCCGGTAGCCGGAGCCGTGTTTTGTGCAGGGCCATAGGCCGGGCGGCCAGTCACTGACCATAAGCCCGAGGGCGGGGTGCTGAGCTATTCTCCGCTCTGCTTCTCGCCCGCGGGGGTGCGGGCGAGGCGGTGATCAAAGCTCTGTCAGGAGCTCCCGGCGGGCGTTGGGGGTGGGGCTCGGGGCTCCCTATTCCTGCAGACAGCAGCGATACGTGGCTTTGTTGGTAGGGACCCGCCCGGGAGGAGCACGTGACCCGTTAAAGAGGGCTAATTTATTCCCTGTCCACACCTGAAGTGCTTTTGTGCTCGCGTGACACTTCAGGTTGTTCCCCCTCCCTCCCAACTAACTAACCCAGCCCCCGCTGGGAGCCTATTATAAATACCTTGGTGTCTGTTGTTGACTGTCTGTCCACTTGGTAGCTTGCAGGGTTTGGGGTTTTCAGCCTTGCCCTCTAGTACAGAAATCATGATGAAATAAGGACGTGATTTGCCCTATTATCAGTGGTACCGTACACGATCCATAACATTTATGCTTTTCAAAATGGTGCTTTGAATTGTTTGCACAAGTAATGTGGAAGGCTTGATAGTAACGAGAATACTGGGAACGACTAGGCATCAAAAATACTTGACTGAGGCCCAGTTGCTCCTGTGCTCCTCCACTGGTGTGGGGAGTAATCTGCTTTTTGTAGGTGCACCGCTGTGTGGGTCCAGTCACTCTATGGAATGCCACTTATGGGGGTGGAGTTAGTCTGTCAGCTCCCTGTCCCCTTGCTCACAAGTGGAACATTAGCTTTGCCTTGGGTTCACAATCCAAGTAGAGCACTGATGCAGCCAGCTATGGGGGATGGGTGGGATTGGTTTCACACAAACACTCCAGTACATGACCACATTAGAAAAGAGAATAAACTAGTTCAAAGTGATTACTCAGATGAAAACTGAGGAGGATCTGGGGGCTTATTTGTTTTGGCTTTATTTTCAGTATTAATGTTCTTCCATCTTGTGTCTCTTGTTCACATGTTGCCTGGTAAATCACTTGGCAAAATTGTAAAGCTTCAGTTTTGCAAACTGATCTGTGTACATGATCAGCATGGGGCTCCCGCTGACTGTACTGGGGTTCAGTGCAAACGAAAGGACTTCCCCACACTAACTGCTGGTAGGATTGGGGCCTGATTTTGTATAGATATTTTACTCAAATGTCAAACAGGAACAAGAAAAGTTATATCTTAAATATCCAAGTGTCCACTACTTGTTGCCTTGAGTAGTACTACTGTTCCTAAGATACCGCAGTTTTCTGGTTTTTCATCTCTTCTACATTTTAATTAAAAGTGTAAAATACTTATGCATTGTGGATGCTTGACATTATTACATCATTGTCTTGTGACTGTTGCTTTTTCTATGTATGATAGCTCAATTTTAGACTTGAAAATACTGCTGAAGAGCTGATGTTCATATGAGTTACTTAGCTAAACTTTTGTATTTTTAATACTGCTGTTTTGACTGTAATTTTTGTTATTGAAATTGTCACTCCCTAAGTTAATATCTTTTATGTACTTGCTCCAGGTGGATTGTCTTTCTAGCTGACATTTAATATGTGTAATTGAAGCTGGTAATAAAAGAGCTATTTTTATAGACAAAACCTGTCTTAGATTTCAGTCATATTGTCCACACAAGGATTTATAGAAATATACAATGTTAACAGACATTAATTTATGATAACAATCTGCATGCTGAGATACTATTGGCTCATTATCCCTTTCATCTGCTGAATTAGTCAATAGTTTAATTTAATGCAGTGCCAAATTGGGAAGGAGCAGGTTAGACCATGTGTACCAGGCCTATTTGTAAATCCTCACTCTTTTGATAATGATTTTTGTTAGTATTCTCCCTTACTGACTTCTCTGGTCTTTTCAATACAATTACCACATGGAACTGCCACTTCTAGCAGAGAATACTTCCTGCTAATGGGAAGCAAAGTTATTCATTCTTCTACCTCTCAGCAGAGAGACTCTTCTTCAAACTTAAGCATGCATAAGGAATTTGGACATGTAAAAGGGACTATGAAAAGGAACTCGTTTACTTCATATTTCCAGTGTAATCAGGTTTTTTAACATGCTTCTTCCATGTTGTGACTTCAGACACAAAGATTATACCAGAAAAAGAAACTGACCATTCTAGTTTCATTGTCCAAGCTGAATGAAATACAAAAGTAATTACTATAAATACTAAAAAATAAATCAGGCCTAAATTATTTTAGTTTTAACAAGCTTGAGGTAATATGTAAGTATTCATTTAATATTTAATCCCAGTGTCACAGACTTGTTTCACCTTAGTCTTTTGCCCACCATGCTCATTCTGTACCCTGAGATTACATGTTGCACATCCAAGGGAAGATACGGTTTCTCTGCTTTTGAGCCAAGATAAGAAAACACAGAGTCTTATATGCTTTCCTTTCACAGTGAGAATCCAACAGCCTGCAGCTAAGCAGTTACCAATATAGTTCTTACAATATTGCTATAGTAGTAAAGGGTCAAATTCTGTGGGGGGGGGGGAGTGAGCACTGCCACGCTGTTGATCCCAGCGGGGATAGAGTGCTCAGCACCTTCCATGATTGGGCCCAAAGTTAATTTAAGAGGCATTTCAGGAATGAGACACTTAGAAGGGATTAAACTGGGATATGACGTTTCTGCCTATCTAAATGAAATTTTCAGTTAAAGAAAAAGCAATATCAGGAAATCAAATACTATTTTTATCTTGGTATGTGCGTGGGATCTGATTCTGAAGTCCTTTTCATGTGGAGCGCCCACGCAGAATGGCTGTAAAATATGGTCTTGAAGGACTCCAGATACTTTATTTCAGGCTGTCCAATGAGGCATGATGTTTTTCCCCACATATCAGATAGGCGACTCATTTTCCTTAGCTTGTAGATCTTAAATATAAGCCAGTCAGGCTTTATCATGGCTGACACAACTCTGATTTGTATAGCATCTTTTACCTGAACGCAATACACAAGTTCCAGAGGGGTAGCCATGTTAATCTGTTTTTAGCAAAACAGCGAGAGTCCTGTGGCACCTTAAAGACTAACAAATTTATTTGGGCATAAGGTTTCATGTGCAGAAACTCACTTTGTCGGATGCAATCCAGATTGAAGTGGGTTTCTGCCCATGAAATCTTATGCCCAAATAAATTTGTTAGTCTTTAAGGTGCCACAGGACTCTCGCTGTTTCAATACACAAGGTATATTTTTCTATAATAAAAAGTAAATTTCTCTAACTTGTTTTCACTCAACCCTCCAACAAAGCATTTAACACTCTACAGTTAAATATATAATTACTCTGAAATAATTGTCTACCTCATTCCTTGATTTCTCTATTCCTGTTCAGAAGCTGGTTGAACAGGAAATTATCTATGTACATTTAGTTTAGTCAACAGGCTGCTTCTGTGTTGTCATGGTTCTGTATCATGAAGTTTAGTTGCTTCAGATCAAATGTATTTACCAATACTTAACTCTTCATACCTAAATAAGTAAGGCCCTCGTCCTGCAAATGCTTACACACATGGCTAACTTTACACATGTGGGTAGTCTCATTGAAGTCACAGGGACTACTTATGAACTTAAAGTTAAATGTTTGTAGGATTGGGACCTAAGTGGGCTACTCCCTTCCTTTCTACAACACGTTTTCTCCAGCCAGTACAAGTGGAGTGAAATATTCAGCAAAAATTTAAAAAAACTGAAAAGGATTATGAATATAGCAATTGATTATAAATCTAGGAAGTGTAGTCACCCAGGTGTGTGGGTATTTTTTAAACAATACCCACACTCACAATTCTGACCTGAAAACAAATAACTTAAACTCACTTACTTGCAAATGTGATTGAAATGAAATGTAACTTATTTATATGTTTACTACCTCTTGTATGAAACAGCAATAATTTTCAATTTAATCCTACTTACCTCATTCTTAGATATTATGTCCCCTGCTTATTTCTATCACTTGTTTTTCATAATTTTGAAAGCATCTGCTGCATTACTCCCAAAATATCCTCTCTTCATTTAGAAAATACAATGGCACTCTTTAGGGTGAAGTGGGCGAAGCGATAGTTTGAATCCATGTAAACATATTAAAAGATAATAGGAACTAAATGTACTAAATCAGCTCATGACGCAAGTTGGCCAGAAGATAATGACATATTTATTATAAGAATAACAGGTACGTGACCAATAAGGTTATAAATTTAACACTATGTTTGCACACTCTTAAATAATCCCTGGTGCAGTATTTTTAAAGCTTGTTTCACTTTTGTCTGGTAGAGAAATGAATACTCCTTCACATCCTCTTTTTCAAATGAAGTTGTAGGCTGTCGTAATTTAGAGTTCGTTCTTGGGTGTTCTATGTATGTTAACTGTTACAGCAATTAATTTCTCCTTGTTCTGTCTTCTGTAAGTGTTTTCTTAGTGTCACTGGCAGTAGTTGTTTGTAATTAACTACTCAGTTAAGTGAGGAAATTATAGTAATAGTGAAAATGAATTTTATTCTAAAGTAGACTCTTGCATCTCTTAAATTGCACTAATTCTAAAGCAAAGAATAGAAAAAGCAGTTCCTACACTTTCCCCGCAGCAGCTGATGGACTCATTAACACTTACATCAGAACAGCAAGTGTTAGTAACATCAGCAGTTATTTCAGGCAAAACACTGAGTTTTAGGGTTGGGTCTTGGCTGGTACAGAGAGAGAGAGGACTCATTTTTTAAAACGTCTTCAGTGTAAATATACATGTATTCTGTTAATGATTTGAGATCTTAAGCAGGTTTTCTCTCTCCAGAAAAAATAAAGCTTTACTCTTCCCTTTTAAAATATAGATTTCCCATAGCTGGGTTTGTGTTCTGTGTTTTTAATAATAGGAACTAATGTAAACTAACCATTTTCAGTACCTTCCATTAACAGAAATGGAAATAATTGTGACTTTTCCCCCCTTCTGTTTGTAGGCAAACGTGATAGTGTACAGTTGGGACAATGGAGTCCATGCTGAATAAATTGAAGAGTACCGTTACAAAGGTAACAGCTGATGTCACCAGTGCGGTAATGGGAAATCCTGTTACCAGGGAATTTGATGTTGGCCGACATATTGCCAGTGGTGGCAATGGACTTGCTTGGAAGATCTTTAATGGAACTAAAAAGTCAACAAAACAGGTGAGATTTCAAATGATGGACTGTGGTTATATTATGAGTATCCTAAATCTTAAAGAATGTTAATTATTGCATCGTTTGTTAGGAAAGGTTTAGAAGAACATTTAATTGGGTAAACTGATGCTAGTGCTACAACATGTGAAATCAAATGAAGACAGAAAAGGTATCTGAATGTTAATTGATTTAAGGTTCCCAGCTGCTTATTTAATCACAGCAGACTGTCACAATTTAGTCTCTGCTCAATAAATATGCAGAAATTGAGCAAGAAGAAATATTAGGTATGAGGTATGTTGACCAAAAAGATATGGAGAGGAGGCTGTTTCAGGTCAGTGCTGTTAACCCCTCATTCCCATAAACACTAAACTCACTACTGCCTTTTTTTTTTTTTTTTAATTGCGTATTTTACTCATTTAAAAAAAGTTAATATAAGTATTTTCTGGATACCTGTACTTAATTTTAGCTATATCAGTGATTTTTGTGAAATAATATATCTGAAATCTAGGGTATATTTTTCTCACAATATACCATTAGAGGAACAGCCACAGGTTTCCTTAAAAACATAGGCTTTATAGCATGATTTCTTTGTACAGTACAAGTGAGAAAAGTCTCTTCTCAGCCTGGGAAGTGCAGCAGAATTTGTAGCATGCAATAGAAGGGGTAATAAATCATGTCCTTTAGTTAAACTAGATGTTCAGTAGTGAGGTTGCTCTAGACAGTGGAATTACTAGCTACAAGAAAAGGAAGAAGAGGAAACAGACACCAGAGGACAACTTGAGAAAAGATGCTCCATCTATTATAGGAAATAAAAAAATATATAACAAAAACATGAGAAATGTTAGTAGAACTAGTTGAATAATACTTTGTGATATATCATTGATTGTCCCAGTGTCTGAATAACTTGTTAGACAAATATTTTTGTGGTATTCAACAAGTTATCTAGCTATTCAAGTAGCGTTCATAAATATATTATTAGATTTATACTTAGTCAAATATACAGAATTAATATTTTCCCTGTTAAACCATTTCTAGCAGATGGTTTAAAATATTAAACAAAGTTTTAATTGTCAATTTATAATTACAGTGCTTAATAAACAGGATAGTTGCTCTATTCCTTTAAATTGCAATGGGTGTAGCTGTGGGGGCATGGGCTATGGCAACAGGGGTATCTTTCTCTTGGTTAATAAGCTTAGTTCCCAGTTTAGAATGCATTGGGTAAACATTTCAAGTATTATTGGGTCTTCTGACAGGATTTGGCTCCAAACGTGGTAAAGCAAACCCTGACTAATGTTTCTGCAAACCGTTTTGTCACTGTTATGGCTAAAAAGTACATTGCCAGTTCCATGTTTCAAGGAGTCAGCATTTTATTACATGATGATTAGTTGTATTTGACTAGTATTTCACGTTTCTATGATTATCATTAGTCATATTTTGGCCAGTCATTATCTAGCATTCAGTCTGATGCTGCAGAACAAAACTAATCAGTTGTGGCAAGTACTTTGTGTGTGAAAGGGCTTTCAACAATTACTTAAATATAAGAATAATTTCTTGAAGGATGTTTTTTCCCAGATGTTCGTGAGGAGTTATACTCATTGGTACACTCCTTCGGAGCTTTGCTAAGATATAAGCATTGCAAAGTGCAAGATGCATTGTAGTTATTATATTGCATGGTATCTGTTCATTAGTGCTATTTTATTCCTTTGTTCTGCCAGCCCATCCTTGTGGCAGCTTGTGAGTGGCTGTCTGTCATCTGTGCCAATGATATCACTAACTTCCACAAAATGATACTTGAATGTCCTGTGTTTCAAATACTGCTCACAAAAAAAATTTGAGATATTTTTGAGATAAAATTTGAGATATTTATTTCCACCACAAATAGGTATTCAGTATTCAAATATAGACTCTTTGGCCATCTGTCAGATGGCCAAGTGATGAGGTCTTGGCTACAGATTCACTTTGCAGCAATACACATAGTTTAAAACCCTTTGCATGGAGTTCTGTGGCAGCACTCTGAGTTTTCTTCTGGGAGAGACAGAGCTGATTTTAAGTTTCTTGTTCCCTCGATAAGTGCAGGTGAGGTATATTGTAGAAGTGGGTGAGATAGGGTTATGCTTTGAACTGTATTGGCTTACCTCAGCTCTTAGTTTAAGTCAGTGGGAGTTTTTCACTCAACACTGAGCACTTTTAAAAATCTCATCACTGGTGTCTGGAAGGTGAGTTCTCTTAGAAGTGGTATTGTGGCACTCTAAGTGGAGGAAACTTGTTGCTGCCTTCCTGGATCTGCTGTCTGTCCTGGGTTACTAGGATGTTTGTATTTTAATATTTCAGTATCAGGTTTTTGCTTGCTTGCTGTCTGGTTTACACAAATAAATGTGTAATATAATATATGTATGCATGTGTGAATATTTGTGTGTATTATGAGTCTTCCTATATAGCTCTGTGTGTGTGTATGTATATGTATATACAGAAATAAAAAACAGGGATGGCCAAACTTACTGACCCCCCTCTCCGCTGGGCAGAATCCTCTAGCCCAGCGTTTCTCAGCCTTTTTGATACTAGGGACCATCTTGCTGTCCTCCGCTGCCTTCCTAAATTGAGTTGGGGGATCTCAGGGACCAGTGCCGGTCCACAGACCAGTCGTTGAGAAACGCTGCTGTAGCCCCACCACCCTGCTGCAAGGTAGAAGCTCCAAGCTCCCCACCCCAGTCTGTTAGGCGGAGAACGGGGGGGGAGGGGTGTGTGTGTGTGAGGAGGCATAGGGGACTCTGCGAGTCGCATTTTAACTGTAAAAAAGCATCTGATTCATGAGCAACGGTTTGGCCACCCCAATGCATAATTTAGAACCTAGCATTTTGTTTAGCCCATCTTGGGATCTACTCTATATTGCCTTGAACATCTTTTTCTATATATTTTTTTCTGGCCTAAGGAGGTGCTAGTCCCCTCCCCTCTTCTAAAAATGCAGTCAAGAAGGCACAGGGATAGGGGCATTTGAGAGAATTTTCTTACCAAACCACCTCCTCCATCTCAAATATGTAAGGAGACAATCATTTGTGGCACTGGAATCCCTGCTACACCTGGTTTCTGTTCCTGGCTCAGAGAATCAATTAACTCACACAATCTTGTTGGAATCAATGTTTTTTTACTAGTAAAGTCAGGAAGGAGGATTAGTTTCAAAATAATCATAACTGAATGAGGCTATTACTAAAACAACCTGGAGGAAAATGCAATTTTAAAAAGACTCTGACTTTAAAGGAAGACTTCTGAAAGAATGGGCATTCTCTTTTGGAAAAAGAACAGATAACTATTGAAATACTAACCTGTGTCTTAATTAAAGAAAATTCTCCATTTCAGGGACCAGAAAATCTTTGTAGTGCATCATGTAGTCATATGCTGGGTATGTGTTCAACTACTGATTGGAATGATTTGCCAAATTATATCTATTACACCCCCCAAAAAAACTACATTGATTATTAAAAAAATATTATTAAAGTTGCAAAGTCAAACACTTACAAATTAGGAAATGCCAGAATTAAGGTTGCCTGTGCAACTGAAATCTGGTCACGTTGTGCATCTGCATTGTAGTACATTCTTAATTACATAATGGCATACTATTTTTTCTCACAAGACCCCTGCCTTATTCAGTGCGTGGGATGAACAGTGCTAATTTAATAAGTAGATTATCAATATTTTTTTCTCCTTGTTGTTCAATGTGTGGCCCTAAGCCCCTTATTTACAGCATGCTATTCAAACCTTTCTCTGAAGACAGAATTATTAACTTCCTCATGGACATCTCTGGCACTCATCACTATAATAGCTGAGTGCTTCATAAATAGTAAAGAATTTATTTTTACAACACCCCTCTGAGATGAGGCTGTATAATTATTTCCATTTACAGATGGAGAACTGAGGCACAGTGAGATTAAGGTCAAAAGTATCCACTAATTTTGAGTGGCCAATTTGAGGCACGTAGGGTCTGATTTTTTCAGAATATTTAGCATTATATAGCACTTTATATGTTCAATGCACAGGCCCATCAACTTCAGTTGCTTCTAAGTCAGTGGTTCCCAACCCGTGGCCTGTAGGGTCTTTCAGTGTGGTCCGTGACTCCCCTCCCTCTGGCTGCAAAAGAGAGCCGCTGCCTAGGGACCCAGGTGGAGCACACAGTTTCCCTGCTGCATCCAGGAAGATGGGAGATCTTCCTCGATGAACTAATTCCCTCTGGCTGCAGTTGGGGGGGAGGGGACGGGCACTGCTGGCAGAGACTAGTGGCCCTTCAGGATTGTAAAAATCATATTTGTGGCCTTTGAGCCAAAAAGGTTGGGAACCACTGCTCTAAATGGTCAAATCTTCTGCCAATTAGGTTCCAGGGTGTCAACTTAAACTTTGAGAAATAAACAATTAGTGCCCACCTGTGAAAAGTTTTTGGTTTAAGTGACCTGCATAGCAACACATAGGAACTCTGTGGCAAAGTCAGGGATAGAATCACATTCTTTAGGGCAGCTTTCAACTGCCCTAACAGTGAAACCATCCTTTCTCTTTCTGCAGTCCCTTGTATCATTCACTGTACACCTTCCAGCCACAACAAATGACGCAAGACTCTTTCACTTCACAGCCCTGATTCATTCCTGGAGCAGGTCCATCCTGTTCACTGAATGAGGCAGGAGTCCTGTGGGAGAAAAAAATAACATGAGATCATGTAATTAAAGACTATCATGCATATGCGCACAAGGAGCGGGGGGAATTAGATAGCACTTGATATTCGCAGGCAATCTTAATTCTGGCATTTCCTAATTTTTGAATGCTTGACTTTGCAATATTAATTTAATGTTTTGTGTATAATTTCCAAGGGTTTTTTTTTTTTTTTTTTTTTAAATACCAAAAACTGAAAGAGCAAATTCATATTGACAATTGGGGTCATCAGCAGAGTTGTGGCCTTTAGCTCCACCACACTGACCTCTGCCACTTAAGCAAATGGAGTGATTGATAGCAATTGTAGGTGGTCATCCTCTGTGTGGATGAGCTCCTAGAGGAGGATGGGACACTTTGCCTTTGGGTTTCACAGGTATAAGGGAATGGTGAGACTTAAGTTCCATTCCAGGATTTGCAGGAGGGGTGTGTGCTCCAGTGGACACAGATTCTTCTGCCCATTCCCCTCAGGTATGACCTCTTCTGCCCCATCCTTTCCAACATGTCCATGTCCCAGTCCTGTCTCTTCCCTAATCCAGGTTCCTCTTCCCTGTCTCTTTCTCTTCATAGGGCCAGTCTCACTTTCCACAGGCTTCTGATCCTCACCCCAGTCGTCTTGCCCTATCGATCTCTGATGTCACCCCTCTGGACTCCTTCTCCCAGTTCCAGTCTCTTTGGCCACCCAGTCCTAATTTTTCCCCCCTCCCAGCTCTCCATGTGATCTGTCAGTCTCTCCAATCCTGGTCCCCGGTCAACTCCTCCCTCCCCAAGTTCCCTGTCCCCTCTGGCTTCCAGTCCTAGTTTTCCATCCCAGGCTGCTCTCAGCATCCATCCACGCACCCCTTTCTCCCAATCTACTTGCCCAGCCAGTTTGTCTCCTCAGTAGGGTTCTAGTCTCAATTCATGCTCCATCCTCTTGCTTTGTCCCAGTCTACTCCACAGGTCCTGCTCTTGTTATCTTTGCATCTGAATTGAGCCGCTTCCTCCTCCACACTGCCTGGGCCCAGCAAGGGCAGTTGTTGAGAGCACAGGAGAGACAATTCTGGTGCCTGTGCCTGGACCTGACCTTGGATCCAGCATGGCCTGCAGCAGCCCAGAGCTATAATTGCAGGGAGAATCAGGTGTTCTTATCCTGGTTATTTGGTGCATTTGGCACATAATCCTAAATTTCTTTTTTAGTATTTTCAGGCCACCTATGGGGTTTTACTAATATGTCTGTGCAAAGAGAAGACAGGTGTGCTCTAGAAGTTTGTGTTTCAGCAAAATATTTTTATCTAGTGTTTCCTCTTCTCTACTGGAATATCTGGTGAGCCTGACTTTGCTCGTATCATCGTGCCACTGCTTACACATTTTGTCTCCAAAAATCAATTTCCATTATGAAATTTAAAGAACTCTGGACAAAGAGTGCCTCATTTTGACTAATTAATAAAAACAAATTTAGCACTTTCATGTGCACCCGGTCATAAATAAGCAGTGTTCATGTGTAATCCGCAATTAATGTAATTATACACCACTCTGTGTAACAAAGGGGTTAGATTAGAATGAAAACATTAAAAGGAAATTTCCATGAAGTTCAGTTTTTTTCTCTTTTGTTTCATGAGTTTTTTCATGAATAGAAGAAACTGTTACAGGGCCAAACAATGATATGTTTCAGTTTTCTTTAGAAAGAACTATATACTGCATTTTCTTGTTTAATGGTAACAGTTTCCAGGAACTCATAATGGCAGAATGTTGAGATGAATTTACTGTGTATATCAAAGAATCATGCTGGATGGAGGAGGAAGATGTAAAGGTCTTTCTCATCTAAAATAATCGACGTGTGCTCTTTAGTCCAGTGCATTGCTTGAAAATTCATTAACTGAACTTTTACTTAGACATGGGAAGTCAGGGATTAAAGGCTCAGGGTTAATTATCCCCCCTCACCTCTTACTTGCTGAATACATCACAGCTGGAAGCAAGATCTAAGGCATATGATATCACAAGAAAAATTCCAGAGATAGTGTTCCCCTCTTTATTTTTGTTTAATGTAACATACCAAATTTAGGTAGTCCTCCCCCCAAATTAATTTTTAAGAGATATTTACTAAAACATTCTGAAATCAGTAGAACTTTCATTTTCTCCTCTGAGTAATTTAAAAAAAAAAAAGAAGTAAAATAAAACACTTTGGAAAATACCCTTTGGAGAAAGAATTTATGCTTTCCATCCTCTACAATATGCTGAACAAAAAATTCAAATGTCAATCAATCATAACAAAGCATATTTTCAAAATATTTAAATTACTAATACCTGAACTGACTTTGAGGTGCTGAGTATCCAAATCTCCCATTTATTTAAAATTGGGCCAGCTGCATTATTCATATATGCTGCTTACTCATTGCATAAGTAGTGTTGGTACCATTAACACAAGCTTGTGGTAATAGTCAATGCATTATTGTTTACAAAATATGTAGCAGTAGTGTATTGGCTCATGAAAAAATATATTCTTCGAGTGATTGCTAATGTCCATTCCACTATAGGTGAGTGCACGCCTCCGTGCACAGTTCCCAGAACTCTTTTTTCCCCTTAGCAGATCCCGTAGGACCGGCTCTGGTGTGACCTGGAATACTACGCACATGCCGCAGTATATGAGGCACTGCCGGCCCTATGCCCCCTCAGTTCCTTCTTTCCGCCCGTGACGGTTGCTGGAACAAGCCTTGCTCTCAGCAAGTTCTATTCCACTTCTTTGAACTGTTTGTTATTCTAAGTAGTTTAGTTAGTTTTAAGTAGTTGTTAAGTGTAGTTAGATAAGCAAGTCCCTGCAGGGACTTAGAGCGGCTGGGCTATGCCCCGGTCGCCGGGATTCAAGCCGTGTGCCTCCTGTGGGAAGTCCTTCCCACTCAGCGACCCCCCACGATCGGTTCCTTAAGTGCTTGGGGGAAGCGAACAGAAAAGATAAGTGCAAGATCTGCAGGGCTTTTAAACTGAGGACTGAGAAGGACCAAGAGATCCGGTTAAAAGCCCTGCTCACGGAGGCAGCGCTCCACCTGGCATCCGAGCTGGCCCACTCCACCTCGACACCGAGCATGACCTTGGTGTACAGTGCATCGCCAGCACTGGCCTCAACACGGCACCGAGCAACATCACGGGTGCCGAAGAGGAAGAAGCAGCGCACGGAGTGTGAACACTCACCTGCGCCGTCGGTATGGGCAGGGTCGAGTGCAAAGATGCGTCGAACCTGGCCCGTCAAGTCTTTTCCAGTGCCTGAATCTCCATGCAGGGAGCCTCCCCCAACTCCTGGGAGCGGGAGAGTGCCCCTACAGACACAGTCAACACCGGAGGCTTTTCAGGCGGCAAGAGCTTTGTTGGCCTTGCCTACGCCACCTCCCCCATACCCCTCCGCTGGGGGAGAAGGGGCAGGTTTCCCAGGGAAAACCCGTGTTGGGTCCCCCCGAAGGACGGTGGAGCTCCCTGGTCTGAGGAGGAAGATCTCCCGCCAGACAGCCACCAGGAGTAGAGCGAGGATGCTCCCCCAGCAGTCACTCCAGGTCGGCGTCGTCAAGCCGGCTTGCTTCCACTCAGGACTAGGAGTCTCCCTCTCGATGCCGACATCGGTCCCCAGCACCGGAGGCAGCGCATGCCAAAAGGCGGCACTGGTCGACGTCTGGCAGGCGGTGCTCGGTCAGCTCCCGCTCCAGATCCCCGGCACTGAGGAGTTCACCCGCACTGAGACGGTGCAGAACCCAGTCACCGTTGGAAGACCCGGCACCGAGGAGTTGGCCCGCAAGAGGACTCAGCACCGTGCAGGCCTCGACATGGAACTGGTCACCAGAGTCCAGCTCGGCACCGTGAAGTTCGGAGCGGCACTGGTTTCAGTCAGTGAAGGGCAAGCAGCACTGGAAGTCATTGGTACCAAGATGACGTTCTGGTACCTCGAGCTCTTCGAAGCGCACCTCTGCTAGTTGGCACGGCTCGCAGCAATGGAGGCGGTCCTCGTTGTCCTCCAGGTCAGAGACATCGAGAGGGCGATCCCCGGCACAGAAGGGCACCCGGGACCGAGGACATGCACGGCACTGCCAGTCCAGTGAATCGGGGTCTCTCGGGGGAACAGTCATCGGGAGAGCTGATGCTCCCACAAACCGTCATCCTGTGGCGCAGTCACCCCTGGGTTAGCCCCAGAGTCAATGGCCCCAACAATGGCCTTATTGGGTACCATGGGGTATCCAGATGGGGCCGGGGCCCCAATCCATCCTGTCATCGGGGGTGCAGTCTGTGCCTCTGGCACAGGAGGAAGGCCCATAGACACCACTCTTTGGACAAGGAGTCGGACCCCATGGAAGGACCCTCAACGGGGGAAACCCTTCGCCAGGAGGGGGCACAGGTACAGGACTCGCCTCGGTGGTCCTCTTCCTCCTCACCGGACAAGGCAGTCCCCCGGGACCACTCGGCGCCACTGGAGGATTTCAGGGTGCACCAGGAGCAGCTCAAGAGGGTGGCCTCCAACCTGGGGCTGGAGGTGAAGGAGTAAGAAGAGGCCGATGATAGCCTCTTCAACGTGCTGGCGGTGGCTGCCCCAGCGAGAGTGGCCCTACCAGTCCACGAAAGGGTCCTCAAAATTGTAAAGGCCCTGTGGCAAATCCTTTCCTCGGTCGCCCCTACGTCAAAGATGGCCAAGAAAAAGTATGTCCCAGCCGAAGGGTTCGAGTATCTGTTCTCTCACCTGGCCCCGGGGACCCTGATGGTAGTTGCAGCCAACCAGTGGGCCAGGCAAGGTCAGCTAGGTTCTACTTCCAAGAACAAAAACAACAAAAAGCTGGATTTGTTTGGGAGAAAGATTTATTCCACGGCAGCCCTGCAGTTCAGGATTGCCAACCATCAGGCCCTCCTGAGTAGATATAATTTTAACTTGTGGGACTCCCTCAGGCGATGCTGAGGCCCTGCCCCAGGACCAGGCCGCAGACTTTATCACCATCGTGGACGAAGGAATCATAGTGGCTAGGGCAGCGCTCCAGACATCCAGTGATGCTGCTGACTCAGCGGGGAGGGCCATTGCCTCCGCCATTTCCATGAGAAGGTGCTCGTGGCTGCAATCCTCAGGCCTGTCCCAGGATGTGCAGAAATCAATTCAGGACTTCCCCTTTGATGGGTCAGCCCTATTCTCCGACCAGACCAATGTGAAGCTGCACGGTCTGAAGGACTCCAGGGCCATGCTTCGCTCCCTGGGCCTGTACATGCCCCAGGCTTCCAGGCAGCAGTCAGCCCCAGGCGCAGCATCAACCAAGGCCTCTGCCCAGGCCTTTTCAACCCTACAGAAATAAGGACAGCAATAGGGGATTTAGAAGGAGGAATCAGCCCCCAGCAGCTGGTCCTGAGCCCCCCAGCAGGGGCCCCCCAGGGGGTCGGACAATCAGAGGAGGTAGTTTTGATGGTGCGCCCGAGGGTGACGTCCCTGCTGCTCTCCTGGATCCACCCCGCTCCTTCTAAACAGGTTAAGGCCCTTCTATACCGAATGGGCAAAGATCACGTTGGACCGTTGGGCCCTTGAGATAGTTTCAGGGGGCTATGCCCTACAGTTTACTTCTGCCCACCCCCCCAACAACCATCCCTCTCCGTCCCTCTTCAGGGACCCCTCTCACGCGCAACTCCTCTTGCAGGAAGTGGACACCCTGCTCAACATAGGAGCGGTGGAAATGGTCCCTCAGGACAGAAGGGGGAAGGGGTTCTATTCGAAGTACTTCCTCATCCCCAAGGCAAAGGGGGGTCTGATACCCATATTAGACCTGCATCGTCTAAACAAATATGTCAAACGACTCAGGTTTTGCATGGTCTCCCTAGACTCCATAATCCCTTCCCTGGATCCAGGAGACTGGTATGCCGCGCTTGACCTCAAAGACGCATACTTTCATGTGTCTATCCTCTCCAGCCACAGGCGTTTCCTCTGTTTCACGGTGGCTGGCTCCCACTACCAATTTACAGCCCTGCCCTTTGGCCTATCTTCGGTGGTATATGAGGCACTGCCGGCACCAAATGCATGGTCGTAGTGACTGCCCACCTGAGACGAAAGGGTGTGCAAGTCTTTCCTTACCTGGACAATTGGCTGATCAGGGGCAGGTCCAGGTCCCAAGTGCAGGAGAGCGTGACCCTCACTTGCTCCACGTGCAGCCGGCTGGGACTGCTCATAAACAAGGAAAAGTCCACACTAACCGCAGTGCAATGTATAGAATTCATTGGGGCCACCCTGGATGCCTCCCAGGCCAGAGCCTTCCTGCCTCAGCCACGTTTCGAGGCGATGGTCTCTATCATCTCCCAGCTGCACCGATGCCCCACGACAACAGCCAGGCACTGCCTACAGCTGTTAGGCCATATGGCGGCCTGCACGTATATCGAGAGACTAGCTCACCTGAGGCTCAGACCACTTCAGGCATGGTTGGCCTCAGTATATGTGCCAAGCAGACACCCATTGGACCAGGTGGTCACAGTTCCCCCGCGAGTCCTAGCCTCCCTAAACTGGTGGCAGACTCCCAGGGCAGTGATGAAAGGCGTTCTGTTCAGAGAACTGGTCCCGTCAGTCACCCTAATCTCCGACGCTTTGGATGTAGGATGGGGAGCCTACATCAGTGCCAACCTAGGATCTCAGGGGCTCTGGCCAGGGGAGGAGAGGTGCCTGCCCATCAGTGTGAAGGAGCTGAGAGCCATTCGCTTAGCGTGCAGGGTGTTCCTCCGATTCCTGACAGGCAGAGTGGTGCAGGTGCTGACGGACAACACCGCAGCCATGTTTTACATAAACAGGTGGGGGGAACATACTCCTCAGCCCTCTACCAGGAAGCTATCCGTCTGTGGGACTTCGCCGTGAGGCACGATTTCCACTTGACTACATCTCATCTCTCAGGAGTGAGGAACAACGAAGCGGATCGCCTCAGCAGGTCGTTTCTATCCCACCACGACTGGTCATTGCACCTGGAGGTCGTGACTACGATCTTCCAGAAGTGGGGTGTTCCCCAACTGGACCTATTCATGTCGGCCTGGAACATGAAGTGCCTGAGGTTCTGCTCGATCTGAGGTCACGAGACTGCATCGACTTCCGATGCGTTCCTCATTGACTGGACGGGGACTCTCATGTACGCGTTTCCGCCCATTCTGCTCCTGCCCAAGGTCCTGCTGAAAATAAAGAGGGATCGCTCTGGCCTGGCCGAGACAGCATGCTGCTGGACCTTTCAATCACCCCGCCCCTGGAGCTCCGAGGTGGCATGACCTTCTCTCCCAGGACCATGGTTGCCTGTTGTACCCGGACCTGGACTCCCTGTACCTCACGGCCTGGAGGCTCTGTGGCTGACTGAGGGAGAGAGAGTCTGCTTGGTGCAGGTCCCACAAGTCCTGCTTGGCAGCAGGAAACCTCCCTTACAGGTCGTGTATCGGGCTAAGTGGAAATGGTTTACCTCGTGGGTGGAGTCCCGGGGCATTCCGCCCAGCTTATCACCTGTAAAGGCGATCCTGGAGTATCTGCTTCAGCTAAAGCTGCAGGGTCTGGCGCTGGCCTCGTTGAAGGTTCACCTGGCGGCCATTTCGGCCTTCCATCAGCCGCTAGAGGGGAGATCCCTTTTCTCCCATCCCATTTCGGTCAGGTTCCTCAAGGGGGTGGAGAGGCTTTATCCGCAGCTTCGTGACCCGGGGCCTCCCTGGGATCTCAACCTGGTTCTCTCGAGACTCATGGGGGCCCCCCTTTGCTCCCATGGCTTCATGCCCTTTGCTCATGGTTTCATGGAAGGTAGCCTTCCTGGTGGCCATTATCTCAGCTAGGAGGGTCTCCGAGATTAGGCCTTGACCTCGGAGCCCCCTTATACAGTATTCTATAAGGATATGGTGCAGTTGAGGCCTCATCCAGCCTTCCTGCCCAAGGTGGTTTCCCAGTTTCATTGTAACCAAGATATTTTTCTCCCCGTGTTTTTTCCCAAACCGCACGGTTTGAAGGAGGAGAGGAGATGGCATTTGCTGGATGTGAGACGAGCCCTGGCCTTCTACATCAAGCGTACAAAGCCATTCTGTAATCAACGCAGCTTTTCATTGCAGTGGCTGACCGGATGAAAGGCTTACCTGTTTCCACCCAGCGCATCTCCTCGTGGATTACATCATGCATCAAGTTCTGCTACGAGCAGGCGAGGGTGCCGCTTCCGGGAACCATCACAGCGCACTCAACCAGAGCTCAAGCCTTGTCTACAGCCTTCCTGGAGAGAGTGCCCCTGCAGGACATCTGCAAAGCTGCCACCTGGTTGTCGGTGCATACCTTCACGTCCCACTGTGCCATCGTACAACAGACGAGAGAGGACATGGGATTTGACAGAGCTGTGCTGAGGGCAGCTCACCAGTAACTCCTAACCACCTCCAAAGGTTTTGCTTGTTAGTCACCTATAGTGGAATGGACATGAGCAAGCACTTGAAGAAAACAGGGTTACTTACCAGTAACTGATGTTCTTCGAGATATGTTGCTCGTGTCCATTCCACAACCCACCCCGCATCCACGCTGTCAGAGTTGGCAGAAAGAAGGGACTGAGGGGGCGTACGGCCAGCAGTGCCTCATATACTGCGGCATGTGCGCGGGACTCCAGGGGGCACCAGAGCCAGCCCTACGGGATCTACTAAGGGGAAAAACTTTCCAGGAACCGTGCACTCACCTATAGTGGAATGGACATGAGCAATACATCTCGAAGAACATCAGTTATTGGTAAGTAACCTAGTTTTCTTGAATTGATATAAAAAAACAAGTTGCTTGTAACTGGAAAAAAGTTAGTGTAGCATTTGGCTATGGATTTATAATTAACTGCTTTCTGCTTTGGTGAATCATGTTATATTAACTTTACTGTGTGGCTTTGGTAACACTGACTAAATTTTGTTGCTTGTTTTTAGGAAGTTGCTGTTTTTGTCTTTGATAAAAAGTTAATAGACAAGTATCAGAAATATGAAAAGGATCAGATTATTGATTCTTTAAAACGAGGAGTTCAACAGCTAACAAGGCTTCGACACCCTCGACTACTTACTGTCCAACATCCATTAGAAGAATCCAGGTAACTTTTTTAGTAAAAGAAGTATGATTTTTTTTGTTGGACATAAAGGTCTGGAGCATTTGGAAAAACTTGCAGAAATAACAACAAAAGATATGGACTTCGCAATTAGAGAAAATAAGAAAAGTAGGCCAAATTTTGGGTTCATTCATATGGACAGTGTCCCCACTAGGAAATATTTACAGTTTGACATGCTCTGTGAGGTTGAAAGTCCCAAAGCACTTTAAGCACATGATTTTCTGTTGAAATTTCTCAGTGTACAGAAATTCTTGCAACCACTCAAACTTGTCCCCCTGTTTGCAGTGTTTCCAAAATGTCTTTTTCTGATATTATTCACAGAGCTATTGACGGTACAGTATGTCACTGACTTCAACTTTTAAAATATTCATTAAATAAAACCTTGTTTTGCCCAATTTTACAGTCACTTGAAAGAGGGCTGAAGCCAGGGTAACTGCCAAAGCAAAGAGCTTTTCTTGGTTTTGGTTTACAGTAGAACCTCAGAGGTACCAACACGTCAGGAATGGAGGCTCTTCGTAACTCTGAAATGTTTGTAACTCTGAACAAAATGTTATGGTTGTTCTTTCAAAGGTTTACAACTGAACATTGACTTAATACAGCTTTGAAACTTTATCTTGCAGAAGAAAAATGTTGCCTTTAACCATCTTAATTTAAATGAAACAATCACAGAAAGTTTCCTTACCTTGTCAAATCTTTTTTTTAACTTTCCCTTTATTTTTTTTCATTAGTTTACATTTAACATGGTTCTGTACTATACAGTATTTGGTTTTTTTTGGTCTCTGCTTCCTGATCACATACTTCCAGTTCCAAATGAGGTATGTGGTTGACAGGTCAGTTCATAACTCAGGTTCGGCTGTAATTTTTTTTTTTGGCTTCTACTTTTTGAAAATTCATGAATAATAGTAGGCTTTTCCACCATCATTTCCCCAGTCCTTTTCCACTCCCTTTGCCTGAATTACTGCAGGCAACCTTGCCCATGATGGAAAAAGTTAAAATTATAGGGATGTGGCAGCTCCCTGATAGTTAAGGTTGAGAAAACTTTATGGTTTGAGGTCAGTTCTTCTCAGTGCTCTTGTATCTGCATAGCTACTCAGATTCCCTTGAAAGTTAGTGTGCCTCATTGGGGTGCTGGGGTAGGGATAATGATACAAGTTTAGGACCATTTCACCAAAATGTTCCTGAGAAGTAGCCTTCTGGGGGGGGAGGGGAAGGCTTATTTTGAGATTGACAGACTCTACCAAAAATTTTTTGCACACAGCTGTCGAAACAAACCACAGTTCTGACTGGGCCTCAGTAGATCTCAGATGCTGGACCTCAGCTCATGCCTGGCATCCACTACCTCTTTGGGGAAGCAGTATTGAAAATGTTGTTGGACAAAGTTAACCTGTACAGATAGGTTTGAGCCTAACACTCATGCACAAAGCTGATTATATTGTCTATGTGCAGGGTACCCAACTGGGTTGCTAGTCAGCCAGTTTTCACATGATCTGGATGGCTGAATGGGGCATGCTATGGCTATTGAATATGACCAACACCCAGGCATTTTAAGTTTGAAACTCACCCTTGGTAGAAATCTGAAAATGAAATATAGTCATGTTGCTACAATCTGCCTTTGTCAGAAAGTTCTTTTTTTATTTTGGGAAAATGTTAACAGCAGAAAATTCAGAAGGTGCTCAGATTATTTTTGAAAAGAAAATAAATTGTGCATGCATATGCTTTCTAGGAGAGGTAACTAGGGGGCAGAGGATTGGAGAAGGAATGGGGGAAAGGAAGTTGGGTTTGCAGCAAGGGGAGGAGGATAAATTGTGATGGATGGCAGGATGAGAGGGGTTGGGAGGTTCAGGTTGGGGGAGAGGATGGAGGTGGATCACTGGGAAGGGTGATATGGGGGGGGGGTATGTGCCAAGGTGAGTGGGGAGGACTACCGGTGAAGGGGGGACCTGTGAGCCCCACATCCTTCCATCCCATGTGTGTGCTTTGATCTGAAGGTAACACAAACCTAAATCTTTGAAAACCAGAAAATACCAAGTTATGATATATGCCATATCTTGGGGGGAGGAGAGGCTGGCTTGCAGGGGGAGTAGACTGGGTCGGTCAAAGGCGTGATTGGGGAAGCCTAGCTGAAGCAGATGGGGAGTCCATCTGGGTGGTGGGGCATAGTGGGAGTATGGGGCCTGGTTCAGTGTACAGAACAGGCTACGTAATCAAGGAAGCATGCACTCCTCCAGTAAGGTGCTGCCTGTGTTATATATGCACCATCAGAGGTCACCAGACAGCAGGGAGCAACATTTTACATGCTAATGGCTTCCAAAATGTTAGTGGCTTAATGGGACAGGAAAGGGAAGATGAACTTGAAATGGTGGCCTGAAAGTACAAGAGTAGCTGTAGCTGTATTAAATGGTGAAGGGATTAGTTGGAGCAGCTTTGGCAGAGCTGTGATAATGTTCTAAGGAGAACTGGGGGTGAGGATCATGTCTTTCTGGAAGTGTTTGAACCCCATTATCTGACTCCTGTGTGTGATTTAAAAAAAAAAAGGTGACCATGTACCTTGAGAGATCCAGTATGTCTCATTTCAGCACTGCATTGTGTAGGTTGTACCAGTAGCAGGGCACAAGTGTCTTCTGGCTGTGGGGATTGTCATCAGTTAGGTGGGAGATGAGTGTGGTCTGTGGTTTCAGTGAAGGGTAAGAGAAAGGATAGTGTTAGATGGCATTCTGTGTATATGTGTAAAATATTCTGTGTAAAATTTAGCAGATATGGTGGTCTTTCTATGGCGTAAGCTATGTGTTTTGAGTGTAGGACAGGTATAGATAGCTCCTGTTCAGTAGAGTGCAAGAATGTGTGCTACAGGTCCATAGGTCATTGCTCAGTGAGAGTAGAGTTAAGGTTACGTGAGCATGTACCTTAACTGTATTTCCTGATTTACATAAGTTTGAGTTTTGCTGAACTTAATGTTTTGGAAGGGTATTAAGTACCACCAGGTAACCTTAACTCTCTGCTTTTTGTCAGTGAATAGGAATAAAAGATTGATTGACTTTGTCATCCCCTGTTCTGGTCTGTGTTAGTGGGTCAGTATGAAACTGTAGAGGCAATCCTTGGGGGTTTTTTTGGTTTTTTTTTTTTTTTTTTTAAGTGCAGGGTCAGGGAGAGCTAGTTTGCATTGTGAAAGTGGAAGCCTGACTAACACCAATCTTGAGCATCTTCAGTCAGGTTTACTGATGCTTGTGTTCTGCTTTACGATTCTTACTTCTTCACAAAGACAGTGGTAGGGAGAACTGAAACTATTACTCTTAGATTTTGAGGGTCAGGAGCAAGGATCTTTCATGTTACATCAGGTTTGTTTCTGTGGCCTTATTGTACTTCAGAGAGTAATGTCATTGGCTTGTGATGCATACAATCCATTAAGTTTTATCCTGCTGCATAGTGTTCCCTGTTACATTTTGAATGACTTAACAAAGGTTTTGACTGTTTTTTCTCTTCTTTTCTTGCATGAGACTTCATCACCCTGAGTAATATATTCTAAATGGTTTTCTTAGGTCTCAATTTTCCTTGCTCAAGTGGAGGCAGTGTTCTTATTTTCTCATATAGAACCTGCTGGTTCTTTCTTACAACAGGCACAAGTGCTACCAACTAGCTAAGGCTTTTTCCTGTAGACTTTAGAACAATCAAGACTTAACCCACAGCTCTTAAGTTATTAAGGCTGTCTTCGGAACAGCCTGCCTGTGCTACCTGAAGCCTATGCTGTGAGGCAGTGTGGGCAGCAAACTTGCTGGCGTCGTGAGATCTATATGGAGAGTTAAGAGTCACCATGATCCCCTACTTCTTGACAGCGGCTGGAAGGGCTTGTAATTGTGTACATGTATATGTGTTCTCCTCTTGCAGCCACTAAGGGAGAGGAGACAAGGAAGAGGTGAAATGAAGAGCCATTTCAAGCATAGTCACAGAGAGGCAATACCATGTATTGAGAGGCTAGGATGTGAACATTACAACATAGTGTTAGCGGAGAAATGGAATCACAGAGGGAAAGAGGTGGGGATATCGTGAGGGATGAAGGGAGACAGTAAGGAAGACACAGTTACACAATCACACTGTGTGATTATTGTTCATTATCATTTTGATGACAAAATGAGGTGCCTTTATGGCACCTTTACCATAAAGAATTGAATATGATTTGTGATACCGCTTAGTCAACAATTGCTTCATTAATTGTTGTTCATCACATACTCCCCACTCTACTAATTTTTTAAATTTTTTAGTTATTTTCTCTGTCTCCCCCACTGAAGTAGGCTCTAGTTTGGTGCTGGCTTTGGTCTCATGTGTTTTGATCCTAATGTTCTGGTTTATGGCTGACCAATGTAAACAGATGTTGCTTTATTCAGAATCTAATCAATCCTGGTCCTAACTAAAAGCCTGATCCTGCAACTTGTACTTAAATAGTCTTTACTACAATTGTAATAGTATTGGTTTAGTACAGGGAAACTATTTGTATTCATTACCAAACACTATGCACACTTTTAATACTATATACAGAGTAATAAATGCCTTACTCTGACCAACATGACCTTCTGGCTTCAGGTGTGCTTCCAAGGTATCTTATTATAAAATTGAAATATTTGAGATACTATTTTTCAAAAGCTAATATACAGCATGGTTTAAGTAATGTTGATTATTGTGGTGATAAGGTTATTTTCTGTGATGCAAAATCATGACCCAGAGCTTTATTAAATGTATTTACTGGATATATTGGGTACATCTTCCCTTTCTAGAGATTGCCTGGCATTTTGCACAGAACCAGTCTTTGCAAGTTTAGCTAATGTTCTTGGCAGCTGGGACAACCTACCCTCTCCTTTACCATCTGACATTAAGGAATACAAACTTTATGATGTGGAAACCAAATATGGCTTGCTTCAGGTATGTTAATGCTTTTATCTTTATATTTTTTCTGCATATCTAATGTTGGTTTACAAAGTTAAGCCCTGATCCTGCTAACGGTTATGCACCTGTTTACATGTGGGTAATGATGGGTAAAGATAAGCACAAGCGTAACAGTTTGTAGGCTTGGGTACTGACTTACAACTAGTTTGAATTTTATAAATATTAAATATGTTGCTTATGAATTCTGGAATTATTTATCTAAAAGTACAAGACATTTCTGTCAGAGCATTCAGGGTTGATAAGATGTTTTTTAAAAAATTCACAGCTGATGTGAGTGTATTCAACTCATCTATGGTGTTAAACCCAGTTATTTAAGTATTAATTTTTTTATTTACTTATATGCTTTTCTGTAATGGACATCACCATAGTATCTATGTGTGCTATTTTTTCCTCTTGCCATCCTTGGCAAATGTGGCCTATTTTTCTTCTCTTTGAGAGAACTGTTTAGTTTAAATCCATCTCCTAGAAGAGAAATGCAAGGTGGGGGTGCGGAACCAATGTGTTAGTTTTATACATACCTTTATAGTGACACTGCTTATCACTGAAGTATTCAAGGATTTGTTTGTCAGTGCCGTTTCATACAGTTTTTAAGGGAATTGTATATTTTTAACCAAAAACCTTGATCATAGAAAATTAATTTTATGAGCAAACTTTGCAGTTATATTTGAGAAAGTTAAGAGATGGACTGAAGAAACTGTGGAGCAAATAGCAGTCATGGACATTTTGCTGTATTGCAGGTCCCAGCTTCAAAAGAGCACTAATTTTTAGGAGAGAGACTGCAATGCTTTAAAGACCCCTTATAGACAGAGTGAGGAAAAGGATGAATGCTTGACGGAATGCTGTGGGTTGCTACTGTTTCTGCCCAATCTCACTAGAAAATTTGGAACTGGAAGTTTAGTCATGTCCCTTCTAGTTCTTCTCCCCCCTTTTCCCCACCCTCTCATTTTTTTAATGAAGAGTGATGCTAGTTCCTATTTTTTAGAACCTTAGCTTTGTGGCCTCTTACCTTTTTTTAAATAACTTTGTAATTTGTGGCAAATCTAAACTTGCCTTTTTCTTTTCCCGAGTCATGCCACTCCCACCCCCATAATCAGTGCTGTGTCTTCAAGTGAATTGATTATCCCCCAAGCTGTTACTGCTCCTGTTGCTACCTTTGTAGATGCTCAGGAAGCCTTCTGTCTGTGAGCACTCTATTCCTATCTCCCTCTCCCCATGTAAATGAACAGTGGCATAGAGGTCACTACTCCTTGCTTCATCCTTCCATTCTGTTTTTTTAAGAAAGCAGCCTCCAACCACTCGGCTCCTTAACCTCACTTTCTCCCCACCCTATTCTGTGAAAAGAACTAAGCCAAATGCTCAGTCCTCCCTACTCCTTAAAAACAAGCTATGCATAGGCTATTTTGTTTCCCACATTCGCTCTTGCCAAAGGAGTACAAGCACCTATGTTGCTCTGCATCTTTTCTGTTCCTTCTCTAGAAGAGAAGGAACCAGTGGCTTCCCAGTCCTATTCAGCTGTTGAACATTCTACTCATCTTGGGCAAGTGAGTTTTTCAAGCCTTGAGATAGTTAAACTGGCATTAGTAACTCCAAGAGCAAGTTCTCCACCTGAATTTGGTTTGCTTGATACATGTTTAATTTTTCAGTGATCATAATCTGAAATTTTTTCTTCTCTTCTCGTAGATTGGCTTGGTTTCTTAGCTAACGTGCCATTTGAGCATGTGAAATCAGACTTTGCTGTGATAAATGACGTGATAATTGATGTAAATATTTTGCAAGTGTTTTGAACGAATATTTGCAAAAAACTTGAAATAATTTTTCCTTGTTAACAGGTTTCTGAAGGTTTGTCCTTTCTGCACAGCAGTGTAAAAATGGTCCATGGAAACATTACTCCTGAAAATATAATTTTGAATAAAAGTGGAGCATGGAAAATTATGGGATTTGATTTTTGTGTTCAGTCAACAAATCCTTCTGAACAAGAGGTAATAAGGCTTTATTTTTATCTGCTTTTTACTTTAAATGCAGATAGTGTCTGACACAGGCTGCATGATCTGCTAATTCTAGTGCTGTATCACTTATTAATTCCTGTATACCTGTTTTATTTAATAGATGGGAGGCTATATGGCAAGATAGGTCATCAGCTTTTTACCTCTGGAGGTCTGAGTTCAAATTCTGCCTTGGATCACAACTGAAAATGAGTTTGAGTTCCTTAGATTAGGGATTATGGTGCCAGGAGGTTCTGGGTTCTGGTCCCAGCATAGTGGTCAGTGAAAAATTCCTTGTACTTTGAAAATGAATCTAGTTTCTTGAGTCCCATGCACATCTGTTGCAGAACCACTACATACTTGATAGTTGTTGAACCAAAGAATCTTAAAGGTGGATTAACAGGTTCAGTGAATTAGTAATGGGATGTGGAGTTGTGCAGAATGCAGCATACACATCTACTGATAGGGCAGTACAGGAGGAAGACACCTTTTTCTCAGTGGAACTTTTTTGAGGCATCAGGTCACCAACTAGTCTTGGCACCAAGGTGAACCAATAACAACCCAATGTGCAGTGCTACCCTCCTGGCACACAGTGCAGTGCTCCTGGGATTGGTGACAACTCTTTTCCAGAAATACAGTTAATTTCCTAAAGTAAAATGAGGTAGCATATTTTCTGTAGCTCTTTATTCTAAGATTAATTTGTGCCTAAATATGTAAACCATACTTTGAATTTTTTAATCAAGTTTCATAATTCTAAATCACGTAGGTATGATAATCTGCAACAGAAAGAGCATACCCATTTAGTTTACATAGCCACTTTGTCAGTTTTGCTTCATTGTGTCCCTGTTAGTTCACTCATGGTGAATTTGACTGTTTGCTGCTTGAGTAATTTCAATTTAAAATCTTCAACCACTGTATTTTTTCACTGTTCTTCTTGCAGTTGAAGTTTCCTTGTAAAGAATGGGATCCAAACTTGCCATCCTTGTCTCTTCCAAATGCTGAGTATTTGGCACCAGAATACATCCTTTCCGTGAGCTGTGAGACAGCCAGTGACATGTACTCTCTGGGAGCTGTTATGTATGCAGTGTTTAATAAAGGGAAACCTATTTTTGAGGTCAACAAGCAAGATATTTATAAAAGTTTCAGTAGACAGCTGGATCAGGTATCTGCTATACATAACAATATATTCTGAATTTGATTATCACTTTTTAAATATCTCAATGTTTAAAAACAATTAGTATTTAAAAAAAGGAAAAGAAATGGCTATCTCAATGAAAAGTGCATCAAGAGCTACAATATAAAGGTAGTTACAATAACAGGTCACATCATGAATGTTACCTCTTACAAATGAGTCTTAACAAAATACTTGGAATAAAAATAGATGCATAATTCAAATTGCATATCTAAACTATAGTGCTGACATTTTACCTGGGGCTCCTTATGGCTCTGCATTCTGCTCGTGTGGGATAGACGATGTTCCACTCTGATTGAGTAGACCAAAGAGTAAACCACAGGACAGTGAACAACTGTGTTAGCCATGTGGGAGTTGCTGTTTAAATAGAATCATAGAATCATAGAATATTAGAGTTGGAAGGGACCTCAGGAGGTCATCTAGTCCAACCCCCTGCTCAAAGCAGGACTAACCTCAGCTATATCATCCCACCCAGGGCTTTGTCAAGCCTCAGCTTAAAAACCTCTAAGGATGGAGATTCCACCACCTCCCTAGGTAACCCATTCCAGTGCTTCACCACCCTCCTAGTGAAAAACTTTTTCCTAATGTCCAACCTAGACCTTCCCCAACTGCAACTTGAGACCGTTGCTCCTTGTTCTGTCATCTGCCACCACCGAGAACAGCCTAGCCCCATCCTCCCTGGAACCCCCTTTCAGGTAGTTGAAGGCCGCTATCAAATCCCCCCTCACTCTTCTCTTTTGCAGACTAAACAAGCCCAGTTCCCTCAGCCTCTCCTCATAAGTCCTGTGCTCCAGCCCCCTAATCATTTTTGTTGCCCTCCACTGCACTCTCTCCAGCTTGTCCACATCCTTTTTGTAGTGGGGGGCCCAAAACTGGACACAATAAAAGGTGATGAAATTACCCACAGGTGAGAAATTGTGGGTGACCCTTCCAATCCCAACAGCTGATTTGGAGAGATGCCCTCCCTCACTTATCTTCAGAGAAAAAGATATTAACTTTTCTTTCTCCACCTCCTGCCTGCTGGAAGAAGAGAAGAGATGCTGAGTTATACTCATATTCCTTTGTCATATTTAATGCAACATCATGACACACAGATCACATTCACAATGCACTATCAGGATGTGATTGTTTAGTTGCTGTTGACAGCTGCATTTGATAATTTTAAAAAGCCAGGGAGCCATATAGTCAAGTTCCATAGCTCCACAGAATTAACAACCTCATGTTTTAAATCAGTGCCAGCATGCAATGTCACTGTAATAAAAGAGGTAGGAACGACCAAAGCTGAAGTTTGTGCTTGCATTTATAAACATTACATTTTATAAAATTTACCTTATTAAAATAAAACTAAAAAGCCATCAAAACAGTTGTCTTAAAATAACGAGTATGAAGAATTTTCTGTATTCATGGTTCATGTTGCTGAATTATTTATGCAGCTGAGTCGCTTAGGCTCCAGTACGCTTCAGAATATACCAGAGGAAGTACGTGAACATGTAAAGCTATTATTGAATGTAGCTCCTACAGTCAGACCAGATGCAGATCAAATGACAAAGGTGAGTGCCTAGAAAATACTGTAGCTGTAAGAAGCAGAGCTGCTAATATTTGATTTGTAAAAATGAACAATATATACACGTTTTTAGTTGTTGCTGTTTTCAACTGAAATTTTAAAATGTTTTTTGGAATTGTTGTAGTTTGCTGTTGGTTGTCCTTAAAGGTACTATTTTTCCTTTTTTATGATGACTATCACTTTGTGTATTGAAGCAGGGCTTAAATTCCCAGGGATGGTAACCAAAGACTGGGTAGTCTATTGGGCTACCTCTTAATGTAGTACTTTTTGGTAAGGTTGCTCTTTTATTAAAATTTGTGTTCATTCTTAGAACTTCGCTAATGCAAAATATAATTATCTTCCATATAAAATAAATTAGAGAGATTATATCATCCATATAAACATTACATGTTTCCTTTAAAAAGCTAAGCTAAAACAGTTAATTGTTTTAATGGTGAAGTTTACCTGTCAGTACTATTCTACGTATTGTGTAAAAATGTATTTTTCTATTTGTTAGATGTAGCCACTTAACTATAAAAGTTTGTTGATATAGTGTATTTGAGAAGGTAAATTAGATGATTGTTTTACATATGTTACATTAATAATAGCATTGGTGGTTGTTTCCCTCAAAGATCACACTTTATCCTTTATTTTTAGATACCGTTCTTTGATGATGTTGGGGCAATGACACTCCAATACTTTGATTCTTTATTCCAAAGGGATAATCTTCAGAAATCACAGTTTTTTAAAGGGCTACCAAAGGTTCTACCAAAACTGCCTAAGGTTTGTTTTCCTTTAGATGCATTATAAACGTGAAGATAATATTTATAGATATCTTTTAATGTTCTTAAATGAAGAGTATTGGAGTCTGTGCACCTCCATTCCAGTGGAGAATGGTAGAACATAGTAGGGAAGAAGAAGAGGTGTGACAAACTCGTTTTATGTAGGAATACCCTGCAGTTACTGATGCTCCTGGAGATGAGAAGAAAAATGGCAAATTTCAGTCAAGGTAGAGAAATTTGCCTTGAAAAATTCACTCACTTCCTCCTCCTTTAGTTATACCTGGGTTCATTCCACTTGGACTAGAAGAGCTCTTCCTCCCCAGCTCCCCTTTCCCATTGCTAATTAATCCCCATCTTTCAGGGCTGTGTGAAGTAGTCCCCAGCTTTCTGGTGCAATAGGACTGACTGAACATTTTCTAGAGCCAGTCAGTGCTAATCTCTATTGCTGAGTGGTGCAAAACTTTCTTCCCCGAAGGACTTGACCCATTGTGCTTTTAGCACTCAGACAGCCTGGAAAGTCAGAGACTGTCGGTCTAAATTTATTCTCCTGTATGGTAGTGCAGTTGCTTTGATAAGACTGGCTCCCCTTCCCTTTTTTGTTAACTTCTTGCTTAACATTTGTGACCAATGTGATTACATTTCTTCTTCTTTAATTAAACTTCCTTTTTCAACTATTTAGTGTAAAATCCTACTGCAAAAAGATCTGATGTTGAGAGGTCTTTTTTTTCCTTTCTTTCTTTTTTTTTTTTTAAACTTAGCAATATTTTCCCTTCATTATTATTATTGTGACATTTTGGATTTGGAAAAAGTCTCCAAGAGTTTTGAAAGAAGAGGTGGGAAGACACAGGGAAGCTATTCAGTCTTAAGTTTTTTCCCCATTTCCATTGGTGGTAGTATATCAGTTTTAAATACATCTCACTGAATAGGCTTTCTAGAATCATTGCCATCAGTGGCCATTTATTATATGCTTATCCAGGCTAGATATGTCTGCAGGATTCTTGCAAGCAAAAGTAGAACCGAAGGTTGGAGGTGTTGATTTGCTGTGGGAAGGAAGTATTTTTCTTGGGATTACAGGCTTCATATCTAGTGAACCATGGAGTTCTGCAAAAGCTGAATTTTATGCTAATAACTCTTTATCTAGTCTTTAGAAAAATACTATAGTATGTTTCTTCCTTAATTTGTATGCATGATTTTAAATCCCTTTATACAGCCTCTTCGGTATAATTTATAGCTTATAAGTGGCATTAAATTCAGATGCTTGAGGGTCCATTTAGACAGACTGGGTCTTAAATACAAAAAGAAAAGAAAGCACAGTAGAACGTTGTACCTAAAATTTGAGTACACTCTTAAAGTAAAGTTCAGAACTGATGACTGTTGCATTTGTCTACTATTGTATAAACCTGACTTTTAAGAGAAAATCTTTGCTGAATTAAAATTAGAAAATAGTATTTTATTGCAATGCAAAGCAACAACACCTCTTTGTCTTTCTCTCTCAGCGTGTTATAGTGCAGCGAATTTTGCCTTGCTTGACCTCAGAGTTTGTGAACCCTGATATGGTACCCTTTGTTTTGCCTAATGTTCTGCTGATTGCTGAGGAATGCACCAAAGAAGAGTACATCAAACTAATTCTGCCTGATCTTGGTCCTGTTTTTAAACAGCAAGAACCAATCCAGGTACATTAATGCTGTTTAAAATTAAATCTCATTTTTCCCTTCAAGGTTTCTCCTGACAAACTCTGAATCAATCTTCTCTTTATTTCCTTGTTCCAATCTCTGTAGCTCTCCAGTGAGATCAGTCTTTGAGAGAAACAAGGCATTTTGTCCCCTGAAATGCACCAAGCCCTTGACTAGTCTAGAATGCAATTTTAGCATGACAGACCACTCCCTCTCTAAAGGGCCAATAGATCTTTCATTAAGCGTAATAATTGTATTCACATGGTGAGTAGAGTAGCAAAAATCAGACCTGTAGTTTACCACACAGCTCTGCAAGTGGTAGCAATAATGGAAGTGTTACTGTAGGCATGGTATGTGCATTTTTCCTTGTTGTGTAGGTCTGTTCTGAGCAGGATTAAACAATACAAGATAAAAAAAAAGACTGAGCCTTGTCTACCAGTGTTTACTGTTGCTATCACCTGTGGAACTGTGCTTTTGGTAACTTAGGCCGTGTTTACAGTGCCATTTATGCCAGCAAAATTTATATTGCTCAGGGATGTGAAAAAACACAGCCCTGAGCAACATAAGTTTCACTGGCATAAGTGGCACTATGCACAGTGCTGTCTCTGGGAGAAACTCTTCCGCTGACAAAGCTACCGCTGCTGGTTGAGGTGGTTTTATTATGTCAAATGGAAGAGCTCTCTCCCCTTATTATAATGTAGCTACACGGGTGATCTTACAACGGCACAGTTGCATCGGTACACTGCTGTAAGCTCACTGGTGTAGACATGGCCTTAGAATTTTTTTTTTTTGGCTCACATTGACAAGCCCAAAGAGGGAATATAAGGATCTAGGGAAAAGTTGTGGGTCCCCTCCTCTCTCCCCCCCCAAGAACTTTCAGGTATTCATTGACAATAGGAAATTATTGGCTAATAATGGGTTGTGGAAAGACTTCTTGTGGAGTTTTTTCTCTTTATTTGGAGAATGCATTGTGATAGGCTGACGTGGTAAAAATATTTTCCCATTGTGATGTGAGTAAAAGCAGATAGATCATGCACTCCTGTGGGGTAGAAAAGGATCTGTATCTTGTTGTCTGCAGGGCATTCATGATAGCTATATTAAGAGTTTTGTTTCTAAGTGCTAGACATCCTGTAACTGACTCCGCTCGATAAAAGGGAGTTCTTCACCTAAGCTGTCTTTGCTTCAGTGCTAGCTGCTGCTAATGGTTGATTAAGGATCAAAGTACCCACTGGAGGGAATAAGCAGACCTCTCATTTCTGGATTCCTCAAGTACAGAACAGAAAACTATTGCTACAGTACAGCAGATAAACAGATATAGTTTCCTCAAAGTATTGGAGTTGACCCAAACTCTTAATGGTTTTGGTATGTTTGAATTTTATTTTAGTTTCATTTGTTTTGAAAAGTTGAAAAACTTTTCACTGAAGAGAAGCTAAGTAAACCCCTTGATTACTGTTTGTATTGGGATATAACCAAGAGGCCCCTTTCTTGGTTGTGCCATACGCATACATACGCACATACACAATGAAAGGATGGTCCCTGCTCTAAAGACCTTGTCTCAAGACTTATCTTCGTAGGACAAAAAGCCTACAAGCAATGAAGCTTCCATGTGTATTTTTCAAGGGAAAAAAAAATCAATGAAGCAAAATGTAGATGATGCAAGAGGATGGTTCCTAAAGAAAGGGTCAATCTCTGAATAGTCACAGATTCAGTATTCACATATTAATTTAAACAGATCCTTTAGCAGTACTGTTTGAGTGCAGCCAATTAAGTTATTTTTATGTTGTGCTTGAATTGTATGATTCTTACCACATAGTATTATTTAAATGAATTAAATGTTAAAATAATTTCATTTATTCCTCTTCCTCCGTAAGTGTTAAAAATGGTTTTGAATGGAGTTGCATAAATGATACTCTGTTATGTAATAGAGCTAAAGACAAACATGGATGGTATAAAAATAAAATAATCCCAAAATATAAGTGAAGTTATTTTATTTTAGTGATGTGGTGCTGAAGGACTTAGAATGGACCTAAATGATTAGGTCAGTGGTCCCCAAACTGGGAGGAGGGACAGCGTGGAAGAGCATTAAAGGGGGCATGGCAGGACCTGAGCCAGGCCCCATGTGGGGTGGGCTGGGAGCACCACCCAGCCCTGCTCTGCCGTGCCATTAGCTCTGCCCTGTCCATGGCCCCATGATCCCAGGCCCCCGGCCATGCTCCCAGGCCATAGCTTAGGCTCCCAGATCGGGGAGGAGAGGGGGGACACAGATCCAAAAAGTTTGGGGACTACTGGGTTAGGTAGTAGTGTATCTGGCTATCTGATGGTGTATGTCAAATGTCCAAATGGACTTTTCCTTAACCCTTTCTGCTTTCTGAAAAGCTGTTGTACTTGCCAAATAACTGGTTTCAATCAACTCTGTCTGGTTCATGGTTTTTTTTTTTTTTTTTTTTTTTTTTTTTAATACTGCTACTGGCTTGTGCAGAAACCATCTTGACGTAATGTTATAAGCTTAGAACTATTAAGGTTACTGCCAACCAGTTATTGCCTCAGAATGAGCATGTGGTATATTTTCATATTCAGTAAAACATTTTGTTTCTTTCAAGTTGCAGCCAGTGGGGTTCTCTTACCTTCTCTTATCCTTGCCACATGAGGCAAGTTAAGGTCAATGTTGGCATATAAGCAAGCATTTCTAGACTTTCTGATGTTTCAATTTAATGGATCTTCTGGCTTCTCTGTTTTGTATTTTTAATACTCTTTCTTGCTTTGAAGTGTTTGGGTTTTTGTTTTAAGTTCTATTGTTGCTTTTTAAAAGAAGGAATTGTTACCTTGGTGAAGTATTTTGCTTGGGGAATTACACGTTTTTACATCACGTTCGGTTTCACTTTAAGAATAAACATATTTTGTGCCAGTACTGTCACTGTAATGCTGTGCTCCTCAGATAGGTCCAAATTCTGCCTTCTGATACACATGTGCAACTCCAGTTGAAGTAAATGGGAATTGCACATGTGCATCTGAGAGCAGAATCTGACTCAAGGTTTCTTTGGAACCTAGTGATTTTCATAATGGTATGTATGCCAACAGTTGGTTCTTGTAGCTAAAGTTTAATAATGGACTATTTTGGAATTGGAAGACAGAGTCCACATGCCTCATTTTTTTAAAAGGTCAATATAGAACATATTTGTTTGAGCTTTTGTTTGCTGTTTCAAAAATGCAATAACATGTCCAAGTTTCTTTTTGTCTTCCATGCCTTCAGGCTAGCAACATGGTGAGTGTAAATACTACTGATTCTGTTATTAGAAAACTTTTTAGTAATTTTTCAAGACTATATTATAATAATAAACTTTGAATTGAAAGTGTAATGTTACATAATTAAAATCTGTGGCATTTATACAATTTTGTTGTCTTGTTTTATAGATTTTACTGATTTTCTTGCAAAAAATGGACTTGCTTCTAACCAAAACACCACCAGATGAAATAAAGAATAGTGTTCTTCCAATGGTTTATAGAGCCTTAGAAGCACCTTCAATTCAGATTCAGGTGTAGTAACTATAGTTTTTCTTCAATAGCGTTTAAAACTTTCCTCTTTGCTGTGGAAGGATACTGTCAAATTGTGTATACCCTACCACTTTACTCTCCTTATTAATTCCTGCATTAATTCCAGAGTATGTTGTTGGACTCTCTCCCTACCTGATTAGAAAGAGATCAGTTTATAAAACATGGCTGTTCACCTAATCATGCCAACTGTTGATTCATTATTTTCCAGTGTATGAAAAATTTTGTCAAGCAAAGTGACAGTTTCGGTTTCGACCTGTTTCCTAAATAAGTATTTAATCTATCTTTTATTGCTTTATTGTCTTTGTAACATGTGCCTTTTGGAATTTACTCTTTTTATGTACCACCAAACTCCAGTATCCAGAAGCCTCCACAAAATCATTGGGTAATGTAGGGTTTGGCTAAATGGAGGCTTCAGCCTTGCAAAGCCTAGGAATCATGGGAGAAAGTAACTGACCTTTGGCTTAACTGGAATTTTGGATAACTGGAGTTTAGTTAACCGAGTATTTACCTGTATCTATATCATACTATTCATATATACTATTTGTACTATTCATATATACGTATATAAATATGTATATCTACGTATTTACCTGTATCTACGATAGTACGATATCTTCGTCTGAGAAATTACTCTAATTGGATACTACTTTACTGCTGAGACATTTTTTGTAAGTCAGGTGGCATTTTAGGTGCTATCATAGGTTGTTGATGTGAATTTGTTTATCATGTAACAAATCAAGTGAAATATATATTTACATTCTTTGATTTTTCTGTGATAAAAATAGCTTTTTATAAAGTGCTGCTTTGTGAAAATGTAAGACATTTTTGTGATCCAAATATTTTGTAGTGATGATACTAATGTAGCTCTTTTCATTCAAAGCACTTTTCCAAGCATGAATCTTCAAAGTACGCTTTTTAGTAGTGTAGTTTTATTAATATAGCATGTAGTAATAGTAATAGTAACTGAATGTTGTATCAATTATTATGAAAATATGTTTTTAGTAAATTGGACTATTTTAAGTTCTAGCTTTTTCTAAATGAGTTAGGAATCAATTTAGGTGATCATGTTTAATATTTCTTGAAGAGGATGGATTGAGAACATTTTAACTAATGTTTTTGCTCTTACAGTATATATTACTAATTTTACAGTAAAGTGACATATTAAAAACATTGTTTGTTTATTTACAGGAACTTTGCCTTAACATAATTCCTACGTTTGCCAACCTAATAGAATACCCATCAATGAAAAATGCATTAATACCAAGAATTAAAAATGCATGTTTGCAAACTTCCTCTCTTGCTGTAAGTAAACTAATGTTCTTGATCTCTCCCTCCTCTACCCCCAAAACATTTGAAATAGTGCTCAAATAATTTTGACTTTTCTGTTGTTGCTTTAATTATTATCAAAATTCTCTGTCTTCTGTACAGGGTTCTTGCTTTCCAGCAGCAACACCTACTGTAATACTGTGCATTCACTTCAGGTTTTTCAGTATTGCTGTTTGTTCAGTAATCAATAAGCAATCATTTGTGCTTCAGTGATGCATAACTTGTTTTTGTTTTTTTTTAAAAAAAACTAGATCTGGGTTTTCCTTTGAATACTTCCTTTGTTATATGAAAACTCTTCTAACTAATGTGAAAAATAATTGGCTAGTGTTCCTTGATATGAATTACATAAACTTTCAAAGTAGTTTCCTGGATTTCTCCGCCTACCCCTGTTTTAAATGTGAACTGTCAAAAATGTGTATAATTGGAGTGATTAGGTATTCTTGCATTAAGAGTTGAGTCTGTGTGATAAAGTATTATGCCATTTCAGTGAAATAGATTTCACACACACTTTCTGAGCTGCATTAAGTCTTATTTGATTCTCTGATTAGAGTGGAGAAATTTTTCAAAATGAAGTACCCATGAAGCTCCAAAATCAAGTAATTCAGGTACCTAAATATGGACTTAGGATCCTAACTTGTAGGCATCCATTTTAAAAAAATTCTGTCTTTATTAATGCTTACTTGAGCCTTATTTATGGCCAGAAAATATATTTGAAACAAAGTAGCAATGTTTAAATCATCTTAGCAACCATGGGAAATTTCTTATTCTCTGAGAAAATCCAAGACACAAACTCTGATGTATAGGCAGGAGTTCTGCAAGATACTGCAGGTTCCTCCAGTCTATATGAAGAGTTGCACCACTTATTAACTGATGGCCCTGTATCACTCTAAGTGGCATCTGCTTAATTTAGTCACCTTAATTTAATCAGTGCAAAGGCAATATCACAATGGAACACTAAATTTTATCATCCTTTGTGTAGTGCATGGTATCAAGTGTAGAATTAATTTAATTCTCGAACACGTTCTGTTTGGGGACTATATCAGACAAGTTGATGAACTGTACTGAACAGTACAGTCTATATTTTCCCACTCTAAATTTTTGATAATCAAAAAGCGAACCCTGGAATTGGTCTCTTGCAAAATGGAATATTTTCAAGGTGTTTTTTTCCCCAAGCAGGTTAAGTTTAGCACTGGAAATTTAAAATAAACTTGTTCTGATATTTCAGCAAAACAAGTGTGTTGTGGAGGATATATACTATATGAAACATAGAAATATTTAAAACGCAGGATCTGGTAGTAATGGGGGATTTCAAGCACACATCTATTGGGAAAGTAATAAGGCAGAACACACAATTTCCGATAAGTTTTGGAATGTATTGGGGATAAGTTTTTTGTTTCAGAAACTGGAGGAAGTAATGAGGGGACAGCCATTTTAGACTTGATTGTGACCAACAGGGAGGATTTGGAATCTGAAGGTGAACGGCAATTTTGGTGCAAATGATCATGAAATGATAGATTTCAAAATTCTAAATATAGGAAGGAGTGAGAACAACAATAAAAAAATTGATTTAAAAAAAGCAATCTTTAACAAACTCAGAGAATTGGTAGTAAGGTTCAAAGGGATACATGAGTTCAGGAGAGTTGGTAGTTTCTCAGGGAGACTTTATGAAAGGCAAAAACTGCAAGTTTTCCCGATGTAAAAGAAAATAGGAAGAATAGTAAGAGGCCAGTATGGCTCCCTCAGGGGTTCTTTGATGACTTGAAAATAAAAATGTAAATGTGGACGAATTGATAAGGAGTAGTACAAAAGAATAGTACAAGGATATAGGAACAAAATCAGAAAGGCCGCACAAAATGAGTTACCCTCGCAAGGGATATAAAAGGCAGTAAGAGGAGCTTCTTTAAATGCATTAGGAGCAAGAGAAAAATGAAGGAAAGTGTAGCTCCTCTACTTAGCGGGGAAGAAGAGCTAATAACTAATGACATCAAGATGGCTAAGGTGTTTAATGCCTATCTTAATGGTGACAGAATACTCAACACAATTAATATTAATAAGGAGGAAGGAACACAAGCCACAATAGGGAATGAACAGGTTAAAGAATATTTAGATGTATTCAAGTCGGCAGGGTATGATGAAATTCATTTTAGGGTACTTCAGGAAGTAGCTGAAGAAATCTCAGAACAATTAGTAACTATCTTTGAGAACTCATAGAGGATGGGTGGGGTCCCAGAAGACTGGAGAAGGGCAAACATAGAACCTATCTTTAAAAAAGGGAACAAAGAGGACCCGAGGAATTTATAAATCATTATAACTCAAATTTACAAATCATTATAAATCAGCCTAACTTAGATACCTGGAAAGATACTGAAACAAATGATTAAATAATCAGTTTGTAAGCACTTAGCATATACTAAGGTGGGTGGATGAATGGATTTGTCAAAAAAAATCTTGCTAAACATTTAATTTCCATCTTTGACAGGGTAACTGGCCTGGTGGGGGACGGGGGAGGGGAAGGGGGAGGGAAAGCAGTAGACATGATCTATCTTGTAAGGCTTTTGACACAATCTCAAATGACATTCTTAGCAAACTTAGGAAATATTGTCTAGATGAAATTACTATAAGGTGGATGTATAACTGTTTGACAGACCGTACTTAGAGTAGTTATCAATTAATCACTGTCAAACTAAGAGGGTGTATCAAGTGGAGTCTTACTGGGGACAGTCCTGGTCCCAGTACTATTCAGTATTTTCATTAATAACTTTGATAATGGAGCGGAGAGTGTGTTTATAAAATACAACCTTGACAAATTGGAGAATTGGTCAGAAATCTACAAGATGAAATTCAGTAAAGACAAGTGCAAAGTATTTTATTTAGGAAGGAAAAATCAAATGCATAACTTACAAAATGGGGAATAACTTTTTATGCAGTAGGACTGCTGATCTTGGGGTTATAGTAGAGCACAAATTGAATGAGAGTCAACAGTGTGGTGCAGTTGGAAAAAAGCTAATATTTTGGATTATATTAACAGAAGTGTTGTTTGTAAGACATGGGAGATAACTGTTCTGCTCTACTCAGCACTGTTGAGACCTCAACTGGAGTACTGCATCCAGTTCTGGACACCACAGTTTGGGAAGGATATAGACAAATCGGAGAAAGTTCAGTGGAGAACAATAACGTGATAAAAGATTTAGAAAACCTGACCTCTGAGGAAAGCTTAAAAAGTACACAGAGCATATTTAGACTTGAGAAAAGAAGTCCTACTGAAGGAGAGACCCACTGATAGTCTTCAAACATGTTAAGGGCTGTTATAAAGAGGACAGCGATCAATGGTTCTCCATGCTCACTGAAGGGAGGACAAGAAGTGATGGGCTTAATTTGCATCAAGGGAGATTTAGGGTTGATATTAGGAAAACTTATTAATGATAAGAGTAGTTAAGTGGTGGAATAGGCTTTCAAGGGAAGTTGTGGAATCCCCATCAGTGAAGGCTTTTAAGAATAGGTTGGATAAACACCTACCAGGGATGGTCTAAGTTTACTTTGTCCAGTTACTTAGCTTAGGGGGCTGTTCTCAATGACTTCTCCAGGTCCCTTCCAGCCCTATGTTTCTGTGATTGTGTGGTTCAAGATGTCATTTTTACAGTCATGTTTAATCATAACTGTATATTAGAAGACTTGGGATTCTATATATTTCAGTTTTATAAAAATGTAGTTTGTTCAATTATTTTAGCCTTTCTGGTAACACTTTTGATAAAACAGAAGTTTAATTTGTAATCAATCTGTTTTTATAAAGAAGACTTAAAATTCATATCTTTTAAAAATGTTTATTTTTAGTCAGTAGGTTAGAGATGTTGCTTAACTTCTGTAACATATTTAATAGGTCCGTGTAAACTCCTTAGTGTGCTTAGGAAAGATTTTGGAATATTTGGATAAGTGGTTTGTACTTGATGACATTCTACCCTTTCTACAACAAATTCCATCCAAGGAACCTGCAGTGCTCATGGGAATTTTAGGTAATGAATATTTAATTTCCCTTCTTGCTACTGTTTTCTTGTTGTAATCTCTATATGGTATATTAGTAGTGCTCTGTGTTCCTTAGCTAACAATTTGTGTAAAACTCTATTAGCTGTTTCTGACTTGTCAGAGATTTCCTTTTATTACAGGTTGTATTCCCAATGCTCGTCTGTTGTCCATTAGATGTATTTGTAGTCTATGGGCTCAGTTCAGTCATAAATATCCTCCACAACTGTTGACCTCTGGAGCTTCTATGGGTCCTTTGATCTTCACAGCTGCAGAGGCTATCTGAATCTCCCTGTGAGCACTACAAATCCCTGCCACCTCCTGGTTACTCTTCAGTAACTGAATCGTAAAATCTGGCTTTTCAAATACCTTTGCTGTCCAGCAAAGAGTCCCCTAACACTGCCCACTTGAATTTCTCTTAAGCAGTTTCTTTCTGGACAGTCGTGGGCTGCATTCTCTGATCCCCCAAGTTTCTTTTGTGACACTTACGTTGCACAAAATGAGCTGAAAATTATAGGAAAATGTCCTATTACCCAGGGTTGTCAGAACCCAAAATTGTGGTAACTTAACCCGTTTTCTCCAGGCAGTGTCAGGAATAAATCAATGGGGACACAACTCCTCCATCTGACATATGATTGGTACAAACAAGAGTGCTTTCACCCAAAGCTCCTTCTTTGAGTCTCAAGCACACATACACACACTGGCAATAGTTTCAGAGCATGTCAAACAGTTACTCAAAGTCTGAGATGGTTTCAGGAGGTCAGCAGCTGGGCTTCTGGGGACCCTCCTTCCATCCAGCTGCTGGGGAGAGGATGTCAGTTTCTGCTTGAAGAAAAGTTCCCTTGAACTGCTCCAAAGTATATTCTTTTACTTAATCTTTTTAGCTAGCTGAAACAAAGCACATAACTCATAGTGACCCCTAGTGGGTGACCTGTTCTCTTAGCTTCTGCAAATTGCTCATCATCCCTTTTCAGCAGAAATGTTTTGCTGAAAAGGGATGATGAGCAATTTGCAGAAGCTATTTCTAATATTAACAATAAAACTGGTGTGTCAGGGGCACTGAAAGTCAAGATTGGCTATTCACACACTCCTTTCCATTCTCATGGTCCATTTACTCTCTGTCCCATCTTCCCCTTCTGATTAGCAAAACTGCAATCATGAGCTCTTTGGCCTTGTCTGTAAAAGCCCTAACAATTATTCCTAACTATATGGTATTTGATTTTCAGCTGATGGTGGCTGGACACACAAAACGGATGCAGTTATGTCAAGATTAATTCTCGTTACAATCCCAGGAGATTTCCTCTTTGCAGAGGGGAATCTCCATTGGCCTGGGTGGCTCTACCACTTTCCCTGCCAGGTTTATACTACCCAGCATATGCAAGGAGAGGGGATGGGAAGAGCAGGGGCATACAGTGAGGTTCAGCTGTGAGTGATCTTAAGTAACATAAGAGTTTACATCAGCAGGCTGAGAATTAGGTAGTCATAATTCTCTCCATGTTGACATCTGATCTGCACTGTGCCCAAGTTCTGCTCAGACCCAGTGGAGATTAAAGCCCTCATTTTGTAATGGTATTGCAGAAATAAACTCTGCATACCCCTTGGATTATGTAGTCAGACCTCTTGATTAATACTGGCCTAAACTTTCAGAAGGATCCCCTTCAGAAAGCAGGCAGAGAGCAACACTTTCACAGTTGCCAGGGGCATGACTTGAGCTCTCAGTACATGGGTGTCATTTGGATTCAGCAGCCACAAATTATCTTGAGCCCCCCAGTTACTTCTTTTGTTGGTTCTGAGTGTTAGGAAACTCTCTCTTTTTGTAACCCGGTTACATTGGAGTTCAGTACTTCAAATCATCACCTTTGTTTTTTCTAGTTTTGTGTTTAGTTGCAAATGAATCAGTATCTTCATGTACAGATTTTTCCCTGATACTTTGGCCTTTGAGTCCTGTGTTCAGTTTTATTTTCTGTACGTACACCATGTCTAGTTTTCTGGAGCTCATTCACAATATTCACTATACTAAACTATAGATCTTGCTATTTTAATGTTGTATTTCAGGTATTTACAAATGTACATTTACTCATAAGAAGTTAGGAATTACCAAAGAACAACTTGCAGGGAAAGTATTGCCCCATCTGATTCCTCTTAGTATTGAGAACAATCTTAATTTCAATCAGGTATGAACACAATTTTAAGGTTTTTTTTCCACACTTTTACCGAATGAGCTGATCTAGAAGTAGATATAAACTATTTTGTCAGAGAATTTTGTTAATTTTGTATGTTAGTACATTTCAGTGTGACTCTGTAATCAGTGATAAATGATTCCAGTGATACTGTCAGAATTGATAGGCTTAAAGAGCAGTGTTTCTGGTCAGTAGTTCTAATTTAAGATTCTGAATGCGATGTTTTCATCTTTAAACCTGCTGTGTCCATTAGTTATCTCTAGATCTTCAGTTTTCCTCACTTTTTCTAACTTAAATTAAAGCTTCTTCTAGAATATTTTCACTAATATTTGCCAGTGAAATCTAGTTCAGCTTGGTAACTGAAATACATACCTTCAAATGTAAGAAATTGTCATCTGACAGACTTGACATAGTTAATAGAAACTTAAGATTACATAGTTCAGGATAACATCCTTTTTAGCTTGAGGGCCACAGACATCATTTTTACAACCCTGAAGGGCCACCAATCTCCACCAGTAGGCGTTCTTCTGTCCCCTTCTCTCCCCCCACAACGCAGCCAGACGGAAGATGTTCAGTTCCCATCTCCCTGGCTGCAGCAGGGAAATTGCACACATCCTGTAGCCCTGTGCGCTCCACCTGGGTTTCTAGGCAGTGGCTCTTTTCTGCAGCCAGGGGGACAGAAGATCAGTGCTCCCCTCCCTCTGGCTCCAGCAGGGACCCCAGCACCTATGGACCAAGGCAGAGCGCTTTGCTCTCTGCTGGAGCTAGGAGGAGGGAAATGCTGATCTCCCATCCCCTTGGCTGCAGCAAGGAGCCTGCACCAGTCTTTTAGCCCCACGGAAACGCGCTCCGCCTGGGTCCTTAGGCAGCAGTTCCCTTCTGTAACCAGCAGGTGAGGAGCCATGAGCCACTTTGAAAGCCCCCACGGGCCACTTTTGGCCCCCGGGCCACAGGTTGGGAACCACTGATCTAACAGACCTAAATTTACTTTTTGGCATTTTAGAGCATTTCTGACTTTTTCTAGCCAGAATGTCAGCACTCAAAAAAGTAAGGAAATATTTCAAACTATGAAACTAAAAATAGAGGAGCTAAAATCAGCATGTTACTTCCCTGACCCATATTCCTTCTATTGTTTTTACACTTTAGACAATGATTTAATCAAGAGACTGACTACACACATGTCTGAGTTTACAGATGATGGACATAGAATATAAACAATATGGAAAAATTAAAACAAGATTAATTTTATAAGGCTGATGGGAAATTTAACGTTAGCAAATATATGGTGCCATTCAAATATGCCACATATATTCAGGACAAAATTTAATGGGATTTAATCAATCATCAGAAACAAGGGCTCCAGAGGTAATAGTGTAATGTCTTCTAAATGTCCTGTTAAAGTAATTAACCACCTAATCTTACTACAATACAAATCAAAAGCTAGAATACATTCTTAATGTTTCCTCTCTCAGCTTTGTTTACAAATATTGTCAATAGTGTAGCAATGCAAATATATTGCTGTAAAAAACGTAAGACGGAAAAGAGAATTCTTAAGAGGAAGTTTTTAGGAAGTAAATTGACTTAATGCCTGTCCTTTTACATGGAGCTGCCTGAGAGACCCTGTCTCTGTCTACTTACTCAAATGTTTTTCAGCTACAGCATCACATTACTCTGCTCAGAATGGCATGCCCATGCAAGGTAGCAAAAACAGATAAACTTAACAGGCTTTTAGAAACTTTCTGTATCTGTGCATATCTAATACAGGTTTTATAAACATACTGAACAATTGTTTAAAGTTCTATATTACTGGCTTTCTAACAACAAATAGTGTTAGAACACAATGCATCTTTTTATAGATTTACTGTCACATTGCAAAATCTTAACTTTTCACCCATTTCCTTTATAGTTCAATTCCTTCATTTCTGTCATAAAAGATATGCTTAGTAAATTGGAGGTCGAGCATAAGACCAAACTTGAACAACTTCATATTATGCAAGAACAGCAGAAGTAAGTGTGTGTGTGTGTGTGTTGTAATTAATTTCAGTTCTATCTGAATGAACAAATGTGAAACACTTCTAGCTGTAGCAGCATATCGCTAGTTCCTAATTAAATCATTGACAAGACTGCCCATTTGTGAGACTTATCTCCTCCCCCTCCACTTTCTCAGCAAAGATTTGAGTCCTGTAGTGAGGTCTTGTATTGTCACTAAGGCTTCATTAGTTTTATAAAATATAATACTATAAATGTACTGCAAAGTATTGTAATAGAATTAAACCACATTTATCAGTGTGATTTTTTTTTTCTTTTTTTCTTTTTAGTTTCCTAGCTAATTCATGCAATATGGTAATCCATTATAGATCTCCATTATTTAGTATATTTCTGCGGTATGAATATGTATTTAAACAGTTGGTTTTCAGTAGTTGTTGAGGACTGAAATTTATATTGGAGAAAATTTGAGTCCTTTCAAAAACAAAATTTACTGAAGATTCTAGGGGTATTGTACAGGATTTACCAGGGTTTCAAATCAAATTAAACTAAACTATATATATATAGATATATCGACTCCTGTTTATGAGAGAAACAGAGTATTTGAAATTGGTATTAAATAACTTACTATAATTTAAAATACTTCCTTTTCTAATCTCTGTCTCATGCATGTGTGTGCACACTAAAAAGAGCAGTACTGTGTTAAGAAAAGTTTGCTTCTGTGTTAACTCTCAGAATTATGAACCTTGCCAAATTAGGGTCATTGCTGTAACTGGGAGCCATCTTTTTGTAATCTTTGTATTCTGTACTACAGATCTTTGGATATAACTAACCAAATGAACATATCTGAAGAGACAAAATCTAATAGTACAGGTAAACAGGTAAGAGACAATATTTTGCATTGGTTTCATAAAGAGGCATCAAATTTGAAATGATCTCTGCAATATTTGGTATATTTTAATCTTAAATTAAAAAATTTAAAATCATTCATGGACAAATCTTTTTCAATTTGAATAGATTGACAAGGTGTTTAACAATACCAGAACTGACATTCCAACTAGTGGATCAGATAGTAAAGTGAATGGACTGTCATCAAAACAGAAAAAGGTAAGATCTTTTTCTGAAGGTGTTTTGTTATGCAGATCCTTGTGTAAAAGGCAAATGTGTTGGAAGCCAAAGGACTGTGTTGTACCAAGAAATAAACTAGTAAACACCTGTCATATTTTAATGCTTGAAGAGAATAAGTGACCTGTTTTGCTCAGCACAGCGCTCTGAATGTTCACATAGTGAGGAGCACTGAGAAATGTTTAAATTCTTCATTATATTCCTTAGTTTCTTTGAAACAGATTTATTGAAAACTGACAATGTGTGTGACACCAGCAGTATAGGCAGCAAGTACTATTATCAACTAATTTCTTTCCTACTTCACCACCAAAACTTTATGGTAAAATGTAGGTAGTTGATTTGCATTTTCTATTACAATACCTCAGACAATCTTAACATAAGGTTACAAAAGGGAATGGAGAGCAAAACAAAACGTTGTGTTAGCCTCTGCCTCTTATCTTAAAAAATTGAGACAGCAACCAGGATGGAGAAAAACTAAAGGAGGCAAAAAAATGAAAGGAACCAAATTGCTTGCTTTTAAAGTTGATATTCTATCTGAGGTTCTTTCTGCTACTGAATAATTGAATTATTCTAATTACATTAATAGCCAAAAGAAATTCAGAAATATAATCTTCTCTCCCCCTAATAGTCTGAATCTTCTCCTACATCTGAAATAAGTTGTAAAGTTGATTAGCCACCCGTCATCAACAAAAATTAAATAAAAATCCTGAAAACTTTCTTCAGCAATCTCAAAATATAAACACACAACCCTTTTGAAAAAGAAATACATAAATGTATATAAGTATATTAATTTGTTTGCAGTGTTGTTGTAGCCATGTTTGGTCCCAGAGAGATAAGATAGGTAAGAACATAAAAACTACGGAGTTCTTCAGGTCTTTGGAAAGAATTCAGAGTGCCTGAGCTAACTGTCAGTTTGTATTTAGCTTAGATGCTCTGATTTTTTTCCTTAGACCTGTAGAAAACTCTGTGTAGTTCCGAAACTTGTACCTTCCACCAACTGAAGTTGGTCCAGCAAAAGATATTACCTTACCTCCCTTGTCTTGGTTATATTAATGACACATTGATCAGCCTTAAATGACAATCCACAGATACAAACTTAATTTTACAGTAAATTGATCATTTAGATTTTCTGTTAGACTACACATACATTATTCTCAAGAAGCACCAATTATTTCAAGAAGCACCAGTTACAACTACCTAACAAACATTTTTTGTCAGAAAAATATATTAATTGAAATTTCTTATTCTTTGAAATTAAATACTTACATGAAGTGTGTGAATTTTTTAAAACCCAGCAACTTATGGATCAGAGGTTGTGTTGTGATTAAATAGTCATTTTTTCATACTCAGTGAGAAATTATATGGGCAGTGTTAGTTTTGAGATAGCCTTAACAATTCATTTCCTTGCTTTTTAATTACTTGGGTTTTCTAAATGTGATAGGTTTTTGTAATAAGTTTTTGTCACTTAGGAATATTACCTAGTTTTGAAATGAATGTCTGTTTTTGGAATAAGAAGTATGTAGTATATCCCTAAATAGCTAGCAGTATCATTTAGATTTAACATATTATAAATTAGATAACTAGTCACAAGAGTCATACTATCCAGTGTTAATGCTAATGCTTTGTGTTTTAAAGGTCTCTCTTACACTTGAAGAGAAACAAAAGTTAGCAAAAGAACAAGAACAGGCACAAAAACTGAAAAACCAGCAACCACTTAAGCCTCAATCACATGCAGTCACAGCTCCAATCAAACAGGTGAGAAAAGTTCTCTGTTGAATGGTTTCCATGGCAGCCTTGTTGCTACCTCCCTGCAAGTACAGTATGCATTATAAAAATGATCATTTTCTATGTTTTACCTTCTTGATTTACTGGCACCTCCACCCCCCATTTTCAGTGGTGTTGACACTGTAGACTCAACGTAGCTACACAGTAACAAACTGTTCTGTTCTGCCCAGTGCATCAATATCAATATTAATAATATTTATTATGTATTTTGCAGTAGTGTCCTAAGGCAACATCATAATTTGGAGCCCCATTGTTCTAGGTACAGTACAAGCTTACAGGAGGACAATCTCTGCCCTAAAGAGTTTGCAACCTAAATAGACAAAAGACAAAGAGAGGGAGGGGGACAGGAATGCAGCACATAAGCAAAGTGAGCAGAGTGGTGGTTGGCGTGCTGTGTTCATTACTCTTTTTTAAAGTCGTGTGTGTGTGTGTGTGTGTGTGTGTGTGTGTGTGTGTGTGTGTGTGTGTGTGTGTGTGTGTAAAAAGTCTGAGGAAATGAGTTAGCAAGTGTGAAGGAATAGGAAAAGGGATAGAAGGATGGGAGATCTTTAAGGAGAACATATCAAAAAGGTGATTAGGAAAGAGGGGGAAGACAGAAGGGCAAAGAGCATGGAGGGTATGTAGAGCAAGGCCGGCATCAGAGAGTTCTGATGAAGATGAGGAGATTGGAGCAAATAGTTACTCACTAAAAGAAAGAATGCCTGGAGTTTAACCTAAGAAAGCAAAGCCTGTATCACTGATGTCCTGAGAGGTTGTGATAGCATGTTGTGGCACAGACATCTGTTTTCTGGGTGCTTACAATACTTCCTGGAATGAATATTCATGGACCCAGTGTTGGGGTCCCATTCTCAGCCTGGTTCTGGCTTGGGGAATCTGTCACAAGAGTGCCGTTTCTTCCCATGTCAGCTCACATGACTCCAGAAAGTTTCTTTATTGTTGATGTCTGGTGATCTACAACAGAGGAAATAATCCAGGTTGAGTTTTAGGTACAAGAAAAGCTTGCTGTGTTGATATTTGAAAAAACATACATGGATTTGTTTGTGGCTGTTGTTGATGGTAGATAAATACAAACAAAAGAGATTTTCTGGCTATCATCATGTTTTAAGAATATTTCAGCAACCTTTTCTTCACTTTGGTGGAATAGTCAGAACATGATTTACATTTTGATGTAAATATTTTGTGAACTTTAATTTTCTTTAAAAGTTTGATACATCTCATTACAGTAATTTCATTTAAACATAGCTTCACCTCTTCTGTGAGATTAATTTAAACTCTGTTCAAAGTAGAGTTGGTTGAGAAAAGGTTTAGTGAGAAACCTGTGGGGTGGACAACTTGTTTCATTCAAATTTTTCCTAAAATGAGAGAGGAAGGAGTGTCGGGGAGGGAGGGGAAATGAGTGGGTGACACTTTGCCTCCACTCTCCCACACACTACCTTCTTTCTGGGGGCAAGTGAGGAGGGGAAAGGGGACAGCGAGTGAGAAGAGAAAAAAAAAATTTCCTACCATTTGCAGGAAAAAGAAAAGGATGAAAATGAAATTTTCCCATGAGGGAAATACATATTTTTGTTGAAAACCTTTCTGTGCAGCAGTAAACTAGAATGGACTTGGTTTTTTTACATCCTTTGATATGCTTATGATCACTTTGCTGATCAATGAATGTTTCCCATATTTACAACAATGGGTTTCTGCACTCCTGTACCCATGCTTAAAGACCACAAAACTACATCTTAGTTATTCTTCATATTTGCAATCTGTGGGCAACTTTTATGATTTTCAGAGCAATATGTGTATTGTTGCAGCCTAATACATTTTGAAGAGGACAAAATACCTGTCCTCAGACGGGAGCATGCAACTTTCACTGACCTCATTGAGAGTTGTACATACATCTGAGGGCTAAATTTAGACCCATATATGTAGAAAACCTATAATTTATAGTAAAGAATAGTGATTTACTGAACACATGCTTAGTGCATATTTTTCAAAACTCCAAAAGATTTCAGGGCACTTATTTGATAGAGATATGTTTTCAGCATGAGACTGACTGCATGTGAGCATTTAGCCATTTGTCTCACTTTGACCTTAATGGAAACAATTGTGTTCAATTCCTTCAAGCTGTGCTGAAAATTCTCCTCAAGCAGTTTCAAAATGTTATTTTAAATAAAACAGTATTTGCCAGAATCAGATGCCAAACACCTGAGTACCGAAAAACAAAATAACCAAATTGTCCTTGTATAAGGTAAAGACAAACATGGAATACAATAAATTTCAGCTTCTGAAAATCGGGATTTAAAAGAATACCACCTGTATCTTAACTGCAGAAGCAATGCAATAAAGTGTTGCTAGTGTGTCTGTAAGCAGAAAAAACATGTAACTACACTTGTATGTTTTGCAGACAAAGGACTTGACAGATACCTTGCTAGATAACATGTCGTCTTTGACCAACCATTCCATCAGCAAGCCTAAAGTTGCTCCTTCAAGTAGCTTCTCTTCTGTCCCACCTGTGGGTGTTGGAATGGGATTTTTATCTCCTGTTGAGAGCACAAAGAGAAACATAACAAATGGACTAAATAGTAATATGGGGTTTCAGACTTCTGGATTCAGCCTTGGGGCTGGTACCACAAACCAGAATTTCTTCAGTAGTCCAAGTGCAACTGGAATGGCCAAGATGAACATGGTATCAACTGCCAACCTGCCAAATTACAGCCCTGTGAGTGCAACATCTGGAATCTCACAGCCAACACAGCACAACAGACCCCAAGATATGTCTGCTTTAGATAGTCTTTTTGGTCCTCAAAAACCCAAAGTTAGTATGAACCAGTTGTCACAACAGAAACCAAACCAGTGGCTTACTCAATTTGTACCCCCTCAAGGCTCCCCAGGTGCAAGCAGTTCTGTTTTGGGACCACAGATGAACATTGTAGGACAACCTGGCTTTGGTATGCAGGGTAATCCTTTCTTTAACCCTCAGAACTTTGCACAGCCAACAAACACCATGACAAACAGCAGCTCAGCTAGCAATGACTTAAAAGATCTTTTTGGGTAAAACATCTTGCTTTCTTTTTCAAAGATTGATACAATTTGAATGATGGGTAAGCTGATTTAACATCTTTGTATGATTTGGTAAAAAATTTGACTTGGGGAAACTTTCCACCTAGCAAAATAAAGACTTGCACTGGAAAAATACTTTTGTTTTCAGGCTGACCTGGTAATGCAATAGAATCTCATAATTTTGTGAAGTCTTCTTATGCGATAAAACAGTCTTGTTCCTTTTTCCCAACTTCAGGGTTTTAAATCAGAATACGTCAATCTGCATACATCCATTCATAAAAGCAGAAGCTAAATATTTTATAACTGTTCAGAAATTTGTTCCAAAGAGCTTTTGGATTGGTGTGTAATTTTACTCCATAAATTGAACAAAAATGGTTAGGCTGTAACAGGCTAATTTATATTGTTTAGTGCCCATAATACGCAAGTCTCTGTTCAGTGTATGTTAAATCTTCATGTGATGTTGATTTGTGTAGCCTCAGTTTGACGTGACCCAGAATTGTATTATAACACAGCATGGGAAGAGCTAACTGTTACGCTGCATCCAGTTGTCTGTCTTATTAGCCATGTTGAATGAAAATGTCTCTAATTATGCATAAGAGACTATGGTTTTGAAGTGACTTTCACTTTCTCTTGTCAGAGTAAGGATTAATGCAGCAGTAGTGTTCAACAAAAGTAAAATTATAATAGTGATCATTCTAATTCTGACTAAAACAGAATGGATTTTGATGTGAAATTGTGATATTAACTCTCAGTAATATCCAGTTTAGGACACAGAAAAGCACTGCTCCAATAGTCATGCTAAATTATAACTTGCTTCATGATTTCTGATCCCCAGTTTTCAGCACCAGAGCAGGAGCCACATACCATTGATGCTAAGACTTTCTAAATCTTGCTTAAAACATGGTGGGTAACTTAGTCAATCATGTACATTGTAAGTTAAATATTTTTGTGTTTTAGTGGCTAATACGATCTGCCTCAAAATTTAATATAGTTTACGTAGTTTCATGGAAATATTTTGAATCACTTAAAATTTTCTGTCTACATTAGAGGAGACTGAAGAGGACTGCTCAAAACTAGTGCTGTATACAGTTATGTGAAAAAGCACTCTGCCATGATTGCCTTGATTTTAAATAAACAAGTTCAGATTTTTTTTCTGTCAAACTCTTATCAAGGGCAAATGCATATGAAGTGAATTCTCAAAAGCAAAACTATAAGCACTAGAATATATTTGGTAACTAGACAACTATTTAAAATCCTTACAATGTATTGTTCTCAATTTAATAAAGCTCTCCAGAAAACTAATCAGTAGTTTCTTCTGCTTCCGAGCAGGTGGATGTTCAGCTTTCCCATGATAGATTTCTGCTCTGTCAGTTACTACTGTTTGGTTTTAACTCTTTCTTTCCCAGGAAATTCAGGAACTTTCTTATGTAATATTTTGAAGACTATAGCTGACTATTTTGAGAAGGAAAGAATTAGTTAACTTTTTTATAGAAAACTTACATACTTTATTTTTCAAAGCCTTTCACTGATGAAATTGTTCTTTAATTTGCTGCTTAAGAAACCAAAGGGCCTTATGCTGTAAATGTGACTTGTATTTTGTTAAATTATATTTCCATAGTTTTAAGCAGTAAAAATGTTAAAAGTATCTTTTAAAAAAAACTGTGTGTATTATAGCTACTGCCTTAGTCCTTTTATTTTAAAATACTGGGACCAGTGAAATTGGTTGGGGTTTTTTTTTAAACACACATTGTATGTGCGGTTGATATTCTTGGTAGATATTGTAGGTTACATTGAACTAGCTGCATAATTTAAGTGCGATACTAGGACTACTCAACATTTTAGATGCATATATGGTTAATGGCATTCTATACTGTATGTGATCCTAATGTCTTTTTTATATAAATCAACTTGCACATCTGATTTTTGAGACATGTACTTGGGTAGGGCAATCTAAAGGAAGACTTTGAAGAATTACTTCAGTCTGCATTCTTGTGAATTATGTGGGCAATAAGACAGTGTTAAAAATGACCACTAATATAGTTCACTGTAAAATCTTATATCCATGGTAGAGATGGACTCAAGCCAAAAAATTCTGATCTGGATTTGGACCGCTCCCCTTCTCTTGACCTTCCTACACATAGAGTTTGTGGGTATTCAGATTTAGGATTTTGGCTCAGCCTATTAGAGAGAGGGGATAGCTGCAAAATGTGGACATTTGGGTCTATAGTTTTAGTTGGACCAATCTCCAATTCAGAGTACAGGGTAGTTCTTTGTAAACTATTTTTATGCCACGTAATGTTTAATTTAAGAGATAAAAAGATTATACACAGAGGTAATATACTGGATAAATGTTTCTACCTGGCTTGAATAATTTGAAATATTTTCTGTTCAACACTTTGTGCAAAATTTCTTTCTTCCCGGTGAAATGAGGCTTGACTCCCAAAATCCAGAGCTCTGTGCCTCCACAATGCTTCTTGGGGTCTGTGACAGCAGGGCTTGTTTACAAAGCTAACTCTGATATCTCCAGCTGCTTTTGCTCATCCTCAAGCCCCAATGAGGGGTTGAAGTGCAGACAGTAGTAGGGCATGTGGCATAAATTGATACTGCTGGATCAGCTATAACATATCTGGAATCTGCAGGGGTGTTAGGGAAAGGATGAGGGAGAAATACAGAAACTATGTTATGGAAGACAGGTATGCCTTAGGCCTGCCATCTTTCTAGCAAAGGAAGAGCTTCCGTGAGTTCACAGGGAAGTCAGGAAGATACCCCTATACTCCCCCTTCTTTATTTTCTGTATTTGCTATTTTATATTTCCATGCACAGAAGCAGAAGGGAGCAGTTAGCCCTAAAACACAATGGAAATTTTGGGTTGAAATTGATATTAGCTTTAGCCAATGTGTAGAAAATATTTATATTTGTCTCACCGAAATAATCATCCATTGTAAAGTAAGTCTTACTGTGTTGCCTTTAACAATTAATGCAGGTTTTACAACATCTCTGCCCTTCACACTCAAATGAACTTTAAAAAAAATGTGGAAACAATGCGTGCGTTGAGTACATTAGTTTATGTAACTCCCCAGTCCTGCACTTAAATCTGTGTAGGCAGACCTCCATTGACTGCAATAGAGTTCTGCATGGGTCTGGCTGTTAGTGGAGAATTGCATCTTGCACTTTTTAGAACTGAAAACTGGAGTAAATATATTAAAGCAAAAAAGGGATGAGGGAGCAAGTTCCCCTTTGATCCACTTCACTGTATCTTGTTTAATGTAAAAGGCAAAATATAATCACTGGGGAAATACAGATGCATTTCCTCTATGTGCAAGCATTAGTTGTCCTTCTGCTGTTCTAACATAGTATAAATTAGTGATCATAAACCTAGTCATAGGCTTCTGGTTCAGACCCTTTTGTACTCTACAGTCCTTGGAGAATTCTTTGAAAAACATACAAAATCAATAAAACAAGATCGCCTTTTAAATGGGGCCACAGTATTTAACAGGGGTTGAAGAACCTGCTCGACTAGGGCTGGTAGAAAGTTTGCCTGGGCAAGTGAGCTGAGTGGGGACCATGGAACTGTTGACTCCTTCTCTGGAAGGGAGGCAGCTGAGTATCTCCTGAGCTGATATCTTTTTCAGGAACCCAAGAGGGGAGGGAGGAAGCAGAGGTGCTGCTGCTTTTTGCACAAGGGAGGGAGATATGGAGCAGAGCAGCCTGTGTTGAAGATCAAGGACCTCTTGCATATGCAGAAGGGTAGTAGAACCAGAGGAGCCCTGCAAAAAGGTACTGAGGATCCATTATTATTGAAAAGGAGGGCAAACTTACCCTATCCATTCCCCTAGTTATCAGTTGACTTTACTGGGTGGCATGTGGTAATGTGAAAAAAAAACTGGTATGGGCCCGGGGCTACCATGGTCTTGAGGGGTTTGACAGTACAAATACTTTACACCAAGGCTTAGCAGGGTTAGTCTTCAGGCAAATAGGTATCAAATATTTCAAGCCCTTTATTGAAACACATTTTTTCTTTAAAGTCTTGTCTTCCTAGCAGCATACGTTGCTGTTATAACATGTTACTATATTGGAGCTTTCTCTAATACTACATTTGTCTTTTAAAGTAAAAAACAAAAATATGGCAAGGGAGAGATGCATTTACTAATGATTTTGTAGCATGCTTTGTACATACATGTATTTAGATGCCATGGTGCCACTTGTTGCAGCTACATTTCACAACGAGAACAAAAATGAAATGTGAGTTTAGATTGAAGTAAAATTCCACCCATCTTCCATGTGGGGAAAAAGGATGATTTTCTTTCCTTGTATTATGACTTCAGTGTGTAAATGTATTTAGTATGCCTACATCTATCTGAATTGCCACAGAAGGGGAAGAGTTTTTCCCTAAAGTATACTTATTAACACTCAGTCTCACTAAGTGAAATTTCTTGGGTTTGAGAAGTGACTTTTTTGTGACTTTTTTTTTTTTTTTTTTTTTTGAGTTGATTGGCTTGTGCAGTTCAAGGTTAAAGAAATGCCCTCTAAAAATGTTTAATTGTATGTGTAACCCTATGTCCATTTTATGTGTTCTCTGCAATGTGCAATGCTGCATTTTATTTACTGATCGTTTTGGTTTTGAAACAGCTTTCTGGGTAAATTTTCCCAAACTATCTGGTTTGCAATGAGATTCTGCTTTGTACCTCTCTTTCCAATAGGATTTGACTGAGACACTAGAGGCTAGGATTAGTACCCTCAAGTTTCCTTGATGTTCCAGTCCTTGTTTGAATCAGTAGAATAAATGGGTCACTGATACTGAATTGGAAGTGTTTTTTGTTCTCATAAGTGCTAAAATTCAGGCAGTTCTAACCACTGTACAGATCTCCAGGCTTGAAGTTGTAAATTAAAACTGCTTTAACATGTTATAGTGAATTCAGGCCTTGTGCAAGATATTTAATACATATTTATGTTTATTTGTCTAATTGTACAGTTTCTGTATTTAGTGGCAGTTTTATGTTTAGACTGCAAAGCATTAAAATTCTCATGAGGTGTGTAAAGTGATGTTACTATAGTGTCAGCTGTGATTCATGATCAGCAGAACTATCATAGCATGACATTATTGTATTTTGGTTTATTGGCCATCACAGCTCTTCAACAACAAATTTATTCTTGTATCAACTTTTAGATCAGTAATCTTAAAAAATGTACAATGACAGTTTAAAGAAATTCATGCCACTTTGTACTGTGAATGAAAATGGTGTAGTTTTGAAATCTGAATGAGGTTGCTTATTAAAATAAATGAATTTTTCATATTTTCCTGTTGGAAGTAAAAGTAAATAATTTTATTCCTAGCATTCCATAAAAGCAAGCAACACTAACCTGTGTGGAAAATTTCAGTTGTCTCACATTTGTCTTGTTTGCACTGCCATTTATCCAATAAGAAGGACATAATCTAGCCATGGAATGATGATTAGTCCTGGATTCAGTTTTCCTTCAAGTGGTTGCTGCTGTGAGGCATCTGTGGATTTGGAGCATATGTTGCACACATGCATAGAATGGATATCATGAGATGCAGCAAAGAGCCAAAGAAGTTAGAAGAATCACCGCCAGTCTTGGAAAACATTCATGAATATTAAAACATTAAATTAGCATTTAATTTTTCTGTGTCCTCTCCATTACTGCATATTAATAAGGACCGTATTCTGTCATCTGTCTTTTCAATGCAAAATTTCTATTAATTGTTGCCCCTTTTGACCTGAGCAATTAGCCAGTATTTGGGTCCTTGCGGGGTTCTTTCCATTATCAGGAGAAATTGATGAAAGTTGGGTATTTGTGTACATTGTTTATAAAGAAACAGGATTGCACCAACAAAATCCTGTTTCCCTGAACACGGCAGAAACAAATGAGCCCATTTGCTTGCTTACAATTTCAAGCCTCTGTCCAGTCTGCACACTGTCAAATAGATTATTACTCTTCTGGCTTCCTCCCAGGGCTTCTCTGGCTATCTCCTGGCTTTTTCTGGTGGCTTTCCACAATCAGTCCTCAGGGAAAACCTTTCTGCCCCAATAATTTTGCTTCTGATCAGCCTTGTATGTGGTCTATTCCCTTGGGCAGCGTTTTCTATTGTTTCAACTATCTTACTCCATTGAGTTTAATTGCTTCCTACAGTCCATCTTGAAAGAAGTATGACTAGCATGCCTAGTAGCCTCAACAAGGTTTCTTCTACAAGTCAAAGCCACAAACTTGTGACTTTCCGGTATTAAACTAGCTGATGTGACTTAGATGAAATGGTCTTTCCTACCATCATGGGAAATGGTTGCCCTTTATTAGACATGTTTAAAGGGACATTAGGCCCAAATTGTAGGTAGAGTAAAAACTCATAACTAAAATGTTCCCATGGAACAATTTTTTAATTAAACATTCCCTCCATTATGCAACACAACATTGTAACTTTGTAGTAGGGGAAAAGGTCAAGGAAGCATACTTGCCAACAGCCTCACTTTTGGCTAGGATGGTCCCTTTCTATAGGGCCTGAAGAGCTGTCCTCAGCAGCTGAGATTGAGTACAGTTGTACATCCCCCTCCTCATTTCTCCCTTCCCTCCAGCACTGCACTTCTTCCTTGTAGTAGCAACAGTAGCCGCTGGAGTCAGTGGAAATTGCCCCTGCCATATGACATTGGCATACTTCTGAACCTGCAAAGAGCCAAGGTTGGGCACATCATGTTGTGGGGTCATGCCTTCAGTGTAATAACCCTTAATATAACATCAGTTTTAGGATTCTTTATTTCTGCGGTAAGTCATTTTCACCTGAAACACAGGGAGGCACAAACTATATGGCATAGTTAGCTACTCACACTACCCACCTTCATTTACAGCTGCCTGTGGAGGTGCGTCTTGACAAGCAACAGTTAATCAGAAATTATAGAGACAAGGTTGGTGAGGTAATATCTTTTTTTTTTATGCCAATTTATGTTGCTGAAAGAGGCAAGCTTACACACTTAACAATTAACTTGGAAGAGAGGAAGGTGATCAGGAATTGTCAACATGGATTCGCCAAGGGCAAGTCATGCCTGACTAACCTGATTGCCTTCTATGAAAAGGTGACTGGCTCTGTGGATGTGGGGAAAGCGGTGGACCTTGACTTTAGCAAAGCTTTTGATACAGTCTCCCATAGTATTCTTATCAGCAAGTTAAAGTATGGATTGGATGATTGGACTATAAAATGGATAAAGAGCTGGCTAGATCATCGGGCAGTGATCAATGGCTTGATGTCTAGCTGGCAGCCGGTAATAAGCGGGGTGCCCAGGGGTTGGTCCTGGGGCCGATTTTGTTCAACATCTTCATTAATGATCTGAAGGATGGGGTAGATTGCACCCTCAACAAGTTTGCAGATGACACTAAGCTAGAGAGAGTGATAGATACCCTGGAAGGTACGGATAGGATACAGAGTGACCTAGACAAATTGGAGGATTGGGCCAAAAGAAATCTGATGAGGTTCAACAAGGACAAGTGCAGAGTCCTGCACATAGAACAGAAGAATCCCATGCACTGCTACAGACCAGACAGACAGGCTAGGCGGCAGTTCTGCAGAAAAGGACCTGAGGGTTACAGTGGATAAGAAGTTGGATATGAGTCAGCAGTGTGCCCTGGTTGCCAAGAAGGCTAATAGCATATTGGGCTGCATTAGTAGGAGCATAGCAAGCAGATCAAGGAAAGTGATTGTTTCCCTCTATTCGGCATTGGTGAGGCCACATTTGGTGTACTGTGTCCTGTTTTGGGGCCCCCACTACAAAAAGGATGTGGACAAGTTGGAAAGAGTCCAGCGGAGGACAACAAAAATGATTAGGGAGCTGGAGCACAAGACTTATGAAGAGAGGCTGAGGGAGCTAGGCTTGTTTAGTCTGCAAAAAAGAAGAATGAGTGGGAATTTGATAGCAGCCTTTAACTACCTGAAAGGGGGTTCCAGGGAGAATGGAGCTAGTCTGTTCTCAATGGTACTAGATGACAGAACAATGGGGCCATTCAGTAAAGCTCTTGATACATAGTAGGCATTGGCCATATTAAGGGCTATATGTTCAGGCCAAAATGATTCACCTGATTTTTTTTTTTTTTTTTTGGGGGGGGAGATATCTTTGTAATTGAAGGATACTCTTATTAAATGCAGTTTCTGGGTTTTGTGTGCTTTTAATAATAAAGAACATCTCCTTTCACTCATGTCCCTTGCAGAGCGGATTGATTTAAATTGCTATTTTTAATCTTGTTTTGCATTACTACTTTTTAGTTAGATTCCTAAAGAATGGTTGATTCTCAATGATTGGTAATCATTAAAACATGTTGATTTGCAGCCAGATATAGCCTTTCTACTAAACTTGGTACTTTTTGCTCACCAGGGGGATGCATTATAGCTTTATTTATGTAAGCAATTATGTAGCTTAACATTTTTATTCAAATTCTCAATTTTATAGTTTATGATGTTAGAAAGGGTGAATGATACATTTCTTATTTACTAGATGAGTAGTTTTTTACTCATATTTTTTGTCCAGCTGCATTTGGACAGAAATTGGATGTCAATTAAAATGCACAAAACAGTATATCATAGTTTTATTTAATAAAACTATCTTAAATATGTGAATACATAAGGAAGGAAAAATAAGTTTATTAAACCATATTTTGCATTCAAAATTAAGTGATTTATTAACCAAAGAAAATATTAACTATAGTTAATAGAGCTAAACAAATAATTGATTTGAAAAATCTGGGGAAAAAATTGGTTAATTTAGAACCAAAACTGAAAACTTTGAGTCTGGGGTGGGTGTGGGTTTGTTTGACAAAATGAAAAACCAAAACACTTCATTCAACTTGAACTGACATTTCAAAACATCAGTTCACTCATTTATTTTCAGAAATATTGAATCAGATAAAAGGTCAAAACTGATTTGTTTTGACTTTTTCTGAAATTTTTGTTTTCTGTTTTTTGTGCAGAAATTATTTGCTGTATTTGACTTCAATTTGTGAATTTTTTTGGTACTACTTGCTGAAAAAAAATTGCCTAGCTCCACTAGTTAGTGAATTAAACTGATTTGTTTTGGGTCACCCTATCATTCAAGAATTTAGTACTAGTAGATCTCATCCTCTCCCACCTCATTATTATTCATAGATTGAAAGAGGAAAATAAGATTTCCTCCTTTTTCAACTCCCAACTGGTTTCTTAAATTCAAACGAATTAGTCTTTGAACTGAATTAGCTGAATAAACTGAAATGAAGAAAATATTCTCTCTGCAGATGAGGCTACTGCCGTCAAAAGCTGGTTTAGCTCTTCAGCAAACTCTGGTTCCAGGTGCATAGCCAGTGACTTCCATTAGTTTAATGGTTTGACTTTCTTTAAAATTTTGTCAGCAGATGTAGACATATAGTATTTGATGTGATGAGGTGGGAATCTTTTATAATATTTTTTAGGCCTGTGTATGCCTTAGTTTCCCCCATACTTTGCATTGCTATAGAGTGGGAGGAAAAGGATTGTTTGCTCTCAGGGCAGACTAAGGCCTGGTCTACTCTAGAGACTTTTTTTGACCAAAGTCAGCTTTCTGTGCCAAAACAGTGATGGTGTACACACTACAATCCTTCCCCTCCCCCACACAACCCAACTCCCCTGATTTTGCGTCAAATAAAACCACCTCAATGAGAGGTGTGGTTTTTGTGACAAACTTTTAGCGACAAAGTGTTAGTGTAGACACTACGCTTAGTTATGTTCCATAAATGGCCTCCAGGAACAGTCCCATAATGTCCATGGTGACCACTCTGGCCATCAGGTTGAACTCCGCTGCCCTGCAGTCATCCGCCTCTTTTAAATTCCACTTCCTGCTTGATTGGCATGGAGAGCTCACATCACATCTTCCCAATTGACCATGGCGCTCCATGCACCAAACACTCCCCCGCTTGGAACACACCAGAGCTTCTGGATCTGATCTGCATTTTGAGAGAGGAGACTGTGTAGTCCCAGCTCCGTTCCAGTCAAAGGAACTTCAATCCGTATGGTCAAATTTCTCATTTGGGAGAAGGTCTGTGAATGGGACATGCTGCAGTGTTGTGTGAAAACCAAGGAGCTGTGGCAGGGTTACAAAAAGGCTTGAGAGGCTGGTGTGGAGCCAAAGACCTGCCACTTCTGTAAGAAGCTGGAAGCCATCCTCAGTGGCGATCCCACCTCCACCATAAGAGAGCCGTGGATACCTCCGTGGGTCCAGAGGCAGTGGACACCAGACTTAACCCCAACAAAGAAGTTGTGGACGAGGAGGCTGAGTTGGAAGACTATGTGGAGCAGGGGACCAGGGTTTGCTCACATGGGGAGCTAAGACCTCTTCTCGATCCAGGAGGGTTTAAGCCAGTCCCAGCCCTCCAGCTCTAGCATGCAGGATGCAGGAGAGGGGAGCTCAGGTAAGTGGGGTTTTTTGAGTTGATGTTGCTTGGTTACATGAGGTACAGCTGTCCTTTGGTTATACAGTGGGTTGAAGGGATAGAAATGCACAAGATTAGCTGTGTTTGCATGTGCTTTCCATTCCCCTGTTCAGCTAGACAGTGCGGCAGAAATGTGTGTTAATGCACATCAAGATTTCACGAGAATCCTCCAGAGAGAGGTCAAGGAAACTTTTGTCTGCCAGAGATTCCTCGGCAGAGCTGCTTTGTTCTTCTTTGAGTGATTGCTCATGTCCATTCCACTATAGGTGTGTGCATGCCTCCATGCATGGTTCCCAGAACTATTTTCCCCTTACCGGATTCCGTAAGGCCAGCTCTGGTGCCTCCTGGAGTCCCGCGCACATGCCGTGGTATATGAGGCACTGCCAGCCCTGCGCCCCCTCAGTTCCTTCTTTCCGCCCGTGGCGGTTACTGGAACTGTCTGCGCTTCCATTGCAAGTGCTTTATTCCCCGTGTTTAAATGTTAAACTAGGATTTTTTGTATTCATTAGTTAGTTAGATGAGTAACTGCTGTAGTTGTGGTTAGATACTTGAAGATAGTCTAGCTTAGTTTTTTACCGGGAGCAGGTATGCTCCGGTGTCATGGCTTCAAGCTGTGCACTCCGGTGGGAAAGCTTTCCCGCTAACTGACTCCCACTGCCTAAAGCGTTGGGGGGAAGCTTGTCGTAAGTAAGAACGGATCGTAAGGCTTTCAGACCTCCAGAAAATCCACCTGAAAGCTCGGCTCACGGATCCCTGAGCTGACTCTGAGCCAACCGCTTCGCTGTAGTATGCAGTGCACCACCGGTGCAGAGAGCATGGTTGAAACTGACCCAACTCAGCACTGCGGTCTCCCTTGCACCGTTGGAGCAGGAGGGGTGGAGCACCGATCCGCACCGAGGTTGGATCACGGAGACCTGCTGCCGGAGCCAGCGTCTCCAGCTAGGGAGACTGACTTGAGTGGGGGAGCCCCTCGGCACCTACCTGCTTTGTTGGCCGAAGTGCGGCAAAAGCCTTGTTGGCCTTACATACGCTGTTGCCGTCCATATCTCCATGAGAGAGAAGGGACTGGCGTTAAGGGGAAGCCTGCATTGGGACCCCCTGAATGGTTCAGGAGATCCCCGGTATGGGAGAGGAAGATCTCCTGCAGATCGGTTTCCTAGGGTGGAGCGGAGCATTCCCCTAGAAGTCATCCCAGGTTGCGGTCACCGAACCGACCTGCATCAAGACGGAGAGCGAAGTCGCCCACCTGACACCGGTCTTGACCCCCCTGGTACTGGGTGAGGTTCATCCTATTGCTCCGGCACCGAAGAGTTTGCCAACAAGTATGCGGCACTGATCCCAGTCACCGGAGACAGTCTCGGTACCGAGGAGCTGGGCGGTGCAGAACCCGGTAGCTGGAGACAGGCTCGGCACCGAGGAGTTCACACTCCCCCCCCCTCGTGCCAAGGCAACGATGAACCTTCGGATGCTGGAGTCGGACTCGGAGATGAAGCACGCTCCGGAGCCCTGATTGTTTCTAGGGCACACCAGGAACTGCTCAGGAGGGGCCTCCACCTGGGGGCTGGAGGCGAAGGAGCAAAAGGGGCGTCAGACAACCTTTAATATGCTATCAAGGGGCTCCACAGAGTGGTAGCCACCCTGGCCTACAGAGGGGCGCCAGACATAGTGAGGGTCTTGTGGCAAAACCCCCTCCTCCGTATCCCGATGCCTAAATGAACCAAGAAAAGTATTACACCCAGCCAAAGGGTTTGAATTCTGTTCATCACCCTGCCCCGGGTCCCTGGTGGTGGTTGCCGCCAGCCACAGGGATAGGCAGGGCAGACGGGCTCTACTCCAGCCAACAAGGGCAACTGCAAACCAGACTTGTTTGGAAAAACTTTATTCAATAACACCACCAGCAAGTGGAAGGTGAGCACTCAGGGGACTCAGTGAGCCACTTTACTGAGGCTCTGCCTGGCAGCAGACGCTGAGCCTGTAGGCCATTGCAGAGCAGGGTATCACCAGAGCTAGAGCAGCGCTCCTGCCACCCTCAGTTGCTGCCTATTCCGTGGGCAGAGCCATTCCCTCTGCCATCAGAATGCCCGGAGGTTAATGGCTGCAATCCCGGCCTATCCAGAAAAGGTCCAGCAGCCCATCAGGGGCTCTTCCGTGGACGGGTCAGCCTTCTCTTCGTTTGCATAAAGGCAGAGCTGCATGGTCCCAGGAACTCCTAGACCATGCTCCATTCCCTGGGCTGCTATGCACCACAGACCTTCAGGTGTCAGGCGGGTCTCCAGAGATAGCAGCAGTGGAGGTGCCAGCCACGGCCATCACGCAACCTACAGGCAAGGGGACAGAGTCAGGGGTTCTATGAGATACCATACACGCTGACTGGCTCCTTCGGCCCTCAATAAAGGTCCTCTCGGCTATGGGGCGATCGGGAAGGCCCTTCTGCTGGTGAACATAAGGGCAGGGCCCTAGCCTATACCCTCCTTTAGGCTTGGGTGAGCCAGAAGGCCTTCAGCCCATTGGGCCCCTGAGATATCTCGGTGAGCTAGGGCCCCCAGTCGTCTCCTCCCCCTGGCCCCTTGACACATCCCCCTTCCTCCCTCTCAGTGGCAATTCCACATCCAAAAGGTTGAGGCCGCCTCAGCCAGGAGCAGCGGGACAGGTCCCGTAGGCGATGGCAGAAGAGGTCCTACTCGAGGTAGGACTGGTGAGGTCCTGCTGGTAAAGCTCACATTAACTCAGGTGCAGCCTATGGAATGCATCGGCGTGACCGGTTGCTTCCCGGACCAGACCTTCTTGCCCCAGTCCTTCTGTGGGACAGAATTCCTGAGGATGGGCCACATATACAAACACCCTACGACAACAGCCATAGGTTGCCGACAGCGGATAGGGAGGCCTGCACCTATGGGATGAGGATAGCTAGCCTGACGCTTAGGCCGCTTCAATTACGGCCCCGGGATACAGTCCGAGCAGGCAGCTCATACACCAAGGGGCTACGATCCCCTCTACTCCCCTCCTCCAACCCCCCCAAAAAATAACCCGACAGCAGCAAGCTCTAGGCTCCAGAGTCTGGTGAACGACTCCTCGGGATGTGTGAAGGGGCATTCCGTTCAAGGAACAGGCTCCTTCAGTTTCCCTGATAGCAGCCACCTTGAGCAAAGGGTACAGTGCCGTATCAGTGCTCACCTCGGCTTACAAGGCGTCTGCCAAGGAAGGACAGGCGTCGGCACACTGATGAGAAGACCTGCGAAACGCTCACAGGGCTTGCGGAAGGTCTCCCCTGCTTTATCGAAAGCAGGGAGGTACAGGTGCTGGCAGTCAGGGTAGCGACCATCTACTACACCGACCGGTGTCGGGAGTCCATTCGTGAGCCTCATGAAGGGAACCTATCGGTCCTTGGGACCTGGCGGTGATCACCTCCCAGGGGTGAGGAATGGCGAGGCATACCGCATCAAGGAGTCGCTCTTCCTCACCACGAGGGGTCGCTGAACCTACTAAGGGTATCTACAACCATCTGGAGATGGGTTCCCCAAAGGGAATCAGTCTGAATCAGTCTGCAGCATGAGGGGTCAATGGTGCTGCTCCCTCCATGGTCAAGGGACAGGGGCGCTCGCCAACGCCATTTGTCCTTAGCGATCAGAGACCCTTATATTTGCTCTCCCGCCCTCCCCTCCTGCATACAGTCCTGCTCAACTAGGAGGGGCTAATCAGATGCCATCCCGATTGTTCCGACTAGCCATGCCAGTGTGCATGGGTGCAGCATGCTGCTGGATTTTTTGATCGCCCGCCTCAGGAGCCTCCGAGCCAGTGTGACTCCAGCTACCAGGATCACAGTCATCTGTGGTGCCCAGACTGGGATCTCTGACACCTCAGGGAGTGATAGATCGGTGGCTGAGTGGCAATGAGCGAGCCACTCAGAACAAGCCCAGTGCGTTCCAATGGGTAGCAGGAAACCCTCCACGCAGGCCATGTACTGGGTTAAGTGGAAGTGTCTGTTGCCTGCCGGTAACAGTCCCGAGATACTCCGCTTGGCCTTTCCCTAGGAGAGGTGATCCAGGAAATACTTGCTGCAGCTAAAGCTCCAGGGACTGACTGTGGCCTCCCTGAAGCCCCACCTAGCAGCCATATCAGCCGCCCATCGGCCGCTGGAAGGGGGATTGTGGTTCTCCTGTCAGATGCTGGTTTGGCCCCTGAAGGGGAGGGTGGGAGGCTCTATCCATAGGCCTGCAACCCAGTGCTTCTCTGGGATCTCAACCTGGTCCTTCCTGGCCCACTCTAGCCTTCCGGGAAGGTGGCCTCCCTGGGGGTATTTACCTTGACAAGAAAGGTGTCCAGGATCAGGGCTCTGACCCCAGAGCTCCTCCCTCATACTGTAGTCTATAAGATAAGAGTCAGTGAGACCACACCAGGCCCCCCAGCCCAAGGTTGTTGCCCGGTCTCATTGGACCAATCATATATTCTCCCCAGGTCTCCCTGAACCACATGGTTTGGAGGAGAGGAGAAGGCAGCACTCGCTAAAACGCTTCTACATCAGATGTACAAGGCCGTTCAGGAGAGCAACGCAGCTCTTCCTCGCAGCTTCCGACCAGATAAAAGCTTCACCGGTCTCTGGCCGCCGCATATTCCTTGGGAATAATTTCCTGCATCATGTTGGACCACGAGTAGGTGAAGGTGCCGCTTCCAAACACCACAGCTCACCCAGCAGAGCTCAAGCTCCATCCATAGCCTTCATAACGGAAATGCTAGGGCGGGACATCTGCAAAACAGCTGCCAGGCTGGCGGTACATACCTTCACGTCCCACCACGCCTCTGTCCAAGGTGCGGAAGTAGTGGGCTTCAGTAGAGCTGGGCTGCTGGCAGCTCACCACTAACTCTGGCCCACCTCCAAGGTACTGCTTGTTAGTCATCTATAGTAGAATGGACATGAGCAATCACTTACAGAAGAAAACAAGGTTACTCACCAGTAACTGATGTTCTTCGAGATGTGTTCCTCATGTCCATTCCACAACCCACCCTCTGTCCCCGCCACCGGAGTTGGCAGAAAGAAGGAACTGAGGGGGGGGGCGTAGGGCTAGCGGTGCCTCATATACTGTGGTATGTGCACGGGACTCCAGGGAGCACCAGAGCCGGTTCTACGGGATCTGCTAAGGGGAAAAAAGTTCTGGTAGCCGTGCATGGAGGCATGCACACCCCTATAGTGGAATGGACATGAGCAACACATCTCAAAGAACATCAGTTACTGATAAGTAACCTTGTTTTTCTAATAATCATGGGCAGACAGCAGTATGGAAGGCTATTTTTCCCTTTGAAATATTTCCCCAGGGTGAGGGGGAAACAGAAATCACAGGCAATTCTGAAGGAGCGAGAATGAGGCCACATTTTGGGTCATCTTAAAACAAAAGCTTTTCAAAAGCACCAAGACGTGCTCCTTAATGATAATTATTGAATCTGGGAAACAGTGAGATGTTCTGTTTCAGAATGTTCTGTGACTTCAAAAGAGAATAATAAAACTACCATGAGATGTCACTATAACCTAAACAATTAAGTGAGGATGCTGAATCTAATGCAGCATAGATTTTCAGTAATATTCAGTGACTTTGTAGAAATTATTTCATCCAATTACTATGTCTTGTGTTTGTGACTGAAAAAGGCCATATTTTAAAATGTCATAGCAGAAAGGATGTTTGTATATTTATACAGAAAATGTCAATCTAAATGTGCAAACTTTTTTGATCTGTTACATTCACTGTCATCCTAACCTAACATGCAGGTCTGGCGTTTTGTGAGGAATTGCCAAACAGATATAACTTACAGATATAGTCACACAGAAGGTATGTCTACAGTGCATAGTTTTTTTGGCTGTATGTAGAGTACATACACAGGTAGCCCCCCAACCTACGTATAAATAGCAGCATAGACGGGGAGGCACAGTTTAGGAGAGTGCAGTAAAGACATGCCTGAAGTCTGTAGGTATGTACTGGTGTATATATCCTTCACTACTTTGTACTCACCCAAGCAGTACCTCTTCAGCAACACTGCTATTTTTAGCAGTGTAGTGTCTCACTGCCTCTCCACTCCAGGAGCCTTTTTCCCTCTGCAGGGAAAGACCCCAGTAGCAGGGAGAGGCTCTGGCAGGGGGAAGCTACTGAAGGCTTTCCCTGCTGCCCTTTCCCCACTAGAGCCTTTCACTCACACAAGTAGCTACACAGTGTTGGATGCATTTTGCTTTTCACCGCGATGTGTAGCTAAACATACTCTACATGCTGCCACCACGGCTGGTGTGTAGTGTAGACATAACCAGACAAGCAGATTCTAATGTGCCGTGAGTCTAAATTTTCAAGCGTGATTAATGCTTTTGATTATTGAAATTGCCAGACCTTAAAGGTGGCTTGATTTTCAGAAGTGTTGAGTAACCACCTTCTGAAAATGAGTCTCTTTTAATGTGTCTCAGATTGAACAACCAAAAATTGAGGAACTCTGAATCACTCATCACTTGAAAATGTAGGCCATGTTTCTTCTTATATTTTAGGGGTAATTTGCTTATCTACTTTTTAGCTGTTTTATAGTATTTGCTCGGTATATTTGATTACATTGTAAGATCTTAAAACTGTTATAAGACAACAAAGAAAATGCCTTTTATATAGCACACATGTTTAGCATCTGCAAATGTGATTGCAAGTTATCCACCTTTAGAAACAGGATAGGGGCTTTTTTATTTTTGAGGGAGTTGAAGTACTCCATGTAATAGCATCTAGATACCATGTGGAAGAGCACCTTTGGAGGTACTTATTAAAAACGGCTCACATATCACCATATAAGATGCAAAGAACTTAGCCTTACATTAGTAGTTTCAGGTAGGTTAAAATACTAAATGTCCTATTTATAGTATATTTGTGATTATTCGTTTATTGTTAGTATCCTAGCACTTCCTGTTTCATTTCTTGGATAATTATGACGAAATCTCTGATATTAGTGACCTGGTCAAAAAGTAGATGATAGAGGCTAGGAGTGAAATCTTAGGGGCTGGGATTTCATCCAAAATTGTGACTTGGGTTGACCCCATGCAAGAAGTGTTGACTGGGTTGTAAAAATAAAAGGTCTAGATTCTGGTCTCACTTACTAGAGTAACATAGAGATCAGAATTCCAAGGTCTTTAAAATCCATCTTCAGATATCGAGCATTTGTTCCAAGAGATCAGACTTTGTTGATTCATATATTTCAAAGTTAGAAGGGACCATCATGATCACCTTGTCTAAACGGCATAACACCGACGCTAACACCAGTAACTTTTGCAACAAGCTCAATAACTTCTGAAGTCTGAATCCATAATGTACATTATTTATCAGTGTTGTGCTTGCACTTAGAGGGCCCCCAAATGAGATAGGTGCCCTTAGAGTGCTGGGTGCTCTAAAGACACATAAGAAGAACTGTTCCTGCCCCCAAAGAGCTTACAGTGCAATAATAAAAATGCTTACTACATAAGTAGAGCTTTACATCTTCAAAAGGCTAAAACAAGCAAACTAACCCGATAAAACTCCCCGGAGGTACAGAAGAATTATCTCTGTATTATAGCTGGGGAAATTGAGATACAAACTGTGATCCTAATCTTTAATGTCCAAGAACAATACTTACTATTAATTCTGCTTGCTTTGCTTGTGTTACAATGGCTGTTTTGCTGATGCGAACTCCACAAGGAAGAGACTATGATATGGTTTGTGGTGATAGAAATATTTTCACTTAGGCTTGATTTTCAAAACACACAAGCATTGGGGCTGGTTATCTGACAAAGGAGTGTCTTGTATCATGCTACCTTTATGAAACAGCTTCTGGTGCAGCAGGTCTCTGAGTGTTTGCTCTTTTTCATCTGATGTCCCCCCTACCCTTTGGGATTTGATTTAATGTCTCTACTCCTGTTCTGTCTCTCAATGGCATTCTAGAGAGTTCTGCTACTGAGCTGAGAGATTTCTCCCTTGGAATTGATGGTTACCATCTCTAAGTATTTCCTTTGGAGAGTATGTGGTTTGAGAAGAAAAATAAGGCTCCCCTATCCATATCCAAAAAGATGCTCTGGTGGGTTTTAATTCCCCATCACCTACAAGGCAAGAGAAGGAACCCACTTACTTGTGCTCTGCGCCTGGGGGGCGACTAACCAATTGTCTCCTTACCAGAAGATGTGAAGTTAAACTTCATAAGTCGACTGAGGGCGCTAAGTGTGCGGAGATTACAGAGATGCGTCTCTCGCAGAGAGAAGCCCTGGAGTAGGGTTTAATAGGCTGGATACAATGGAGGAAGGAACACTACAGCAGCAAATTGGGCTCCTGCTGGAGAAGCCCTGAGGAAGGGCCAGTAAGAGAACTTTAGTGAAGCCTGAGAAGGGAAGAAGGGCTATTAGTTTGAAGATTAATTTGGACTTTCATTAGGGATTTGTTTGTGCTACCCCAGAAGGGGTTTACACTTTTATGTGACTTGACCAGAGGAGGGCCAAATGATAGAACACCTACAAGGAGAATCGAGAGAGCACGTAGGCTGAAAGCGACCACTGCAGGCCAAGGAACTGGCCACTGTGGAGCGAAGAGGCGAAGTTCTCCACAATGCAGCATCCAGGTGGTTGGAACTGGTTGGAAGCCTGAGATCAACTATCTTCCTCTTTTCCCCTGACCTTGTCTGACAGGAAACTGCAATGTTGTCAACTGGCAAAATGGTACTGTGCTCTTGCAATGTTTGATGTCATCAGAAGCTGGGGTTTTAGTTAAAACAAGTGGTTTCATGAGAATCACAGCTTTCACTTAAAAAAAAAAAAAAGGGGGGGGGGGAGGGGTAAGGATTCTAGCCATCCTGGTTGCTGAGAAAAGCTTGAAAATGCGCTCTGAGTGCCCCCAAAGGTTAAAAAAACAAAAGACAAATAAAATAAGAATTAAAATACCCCTGTGATTTTTAAGACAACCTAATGAGTTATTGGGACCTAGCTAATTATTTTTGAATGTTTCTGGTTGGCAATACTGAAAAAACAATAAATGTAGAAATTTGAATCAGTGGAAATCATCTTTTCTTGCTTTCTCTGTTTTTTTTTTTCCATTTAATTTTTCCTTCCATGTTTTCTCCTCTTTTTCCAGATCATTTTCTTTTGTTTATCATCTTTCATTTTTCTACCTTTCCTCTGCCTACTCCCTCTCAAGGCTTTTACATTTTACTGTATTTCCCACTGTTTGACATTTTCACTTTGCTCCTCAACAATTCCATCCATTTACTCCAATAACCATCTCTTCCCTTCCTTCCACAGAGCCCAGATTGCTGCTTCTGTTCAGAGCAGAAGATATGGAGCTGTGCTCCTGTGTGCTCTGGCTGAGTGAATGTATATAGCAGTACCATGTGCTGCAAAAAGTGTAGATGTATCATCCCTTAGGAGTAGATCTCTGGACTCAGAAAGTGCTAGCTTTATGTAGGCACTTTCCAGGCAAGAACCTCACCTTCATGTTCAAGATGCTCATTGTTCCCTATGTGTATTCAAACTCCCTCATTCTCATTGTAGTGAGGCAGAGTGGTCTCCCTCGGGACTTGAGAGTAAGGGACCACTACCCTCCCCCTGGTGAGCAGAGCCAACCCCACCTCACTCCCCTCACTGGAAGTACCCGGGGGGGAGGGGGGAAGAGCAGGAAGTATAAAGGGAAAAGCCTGCAGCTCAGTTGAGTCGGAGCTACGGAGGGAGGCAAACGTCTATAACCCGCTGCAGAGCTCTAGAGCTGAAGCTATGCAGCGCAACGCCCTGCTCCCGGAGGGGACCAACCTTGGAGTGCCCTGAGGAGACAGAGGACCCTTGGACCATGGAGCCCTACACCTGAATTGTGGTAGGAAGTAGCCCAGGGAAACCAGACTTTAGTCCTGTTTTGTTGCCAGAGTGTGAGTCAGTGTTTTCATGGGATCCCTGCTGACCCAGTGATGGAACCATCCATCGCTGTTACAGCCTTGGGCTGGGACCCAGTAGAGTATGGTGGGCCTGGATCCCCTACCCCTTGCTGCCATCCCACACCTGGGGATCTAGGCCAAGAGGCCTGCACAAGAGGCCAGCACCATATAGACTGTTAATTGCTGTCTGCCCAAGCCAGGAGGCTGTGGGCTAAACACTGCTTGTGCTCTGCCCTGTTTGAGGGGCCAGGGCTCCCAACTGTTAATGGCTGTTTGCCCCTGCTAGGAGGCTACCAGCTATAGACTGCTTGTTGCTCGCTCCCGGCCTGCAGGGCCTGAACCCAAATACTGTTGTCTGACGCAGTGAGGCAGAGTGGCCTCCCTCCCTACTTGAGAACAAGGAACCGCTACACTCATGTATCTGTGTATGTTGTACAGTGAATAGGTCATCAGTATTCCCTCTAAGGGACAGCAGAGGAATCCAACCAGCAGCCATTTCACTGCAGGTACCAGTGATGTCACCACATGCTTGGTCCCAGAATTCAGATAAAAATAATCAAATATCAAAGTTAAGTTATTTTATTCTTAATTTAAATGTTCGTCTGCCATTGGAGGACCTCAAAACCTTTTATATACATTAAGACTCATCCACTTCATATGGTGTGATGAATCTTATCTCCATTTTACTGATGGAGAAATGGAGGCACAGAAAAGTTAAAGTGACTTTTGCAAGGTCTCATAGTGAGTCATGCTTGGTTTGATATTATAATTGTTTATAAAGTGCTATAACTTTTTATATTTTACAGAGATTAAAAATTACCTGCCTTCATGATATTATAAACTACATCAGACAAACATAGAAAGTGAAAATAACAAAGGATGTCAATGGAATTGCACCTACATACACACTGAGATGAAGTCTAGCTCCATTGAAGTTAATGGAAAAACTCCCATTGAGCTCTGTGGGACCAGGATTTCACCTCTGGTCTGAATTTGATTGGGGTTTTTTTAAAATCAATGCCATCACTGTGAGGTGAATTTTCTAGTCAGTTCAATGAGAACACATTTTTTCCCAAAAAAATATTATAGCAAAGTAACCAGCTTTTAGGTATGTTATTAAGAACATCAGAATGGCCATACTGGGTCAGACCAATGGTTCATTTAGCCCAGTATCCTGTCTTCCAACAGTGGCCAATGTCAAGTGCTTCAGAGGGCATGAACAGAACAGGGTAATCCTCAAGTGATCCATCCTGTCACCTATTCCCAGCTTCTGGCAAACAGCAATTCGTGCCCATCTGGCTAATAGCCATTGATAAACTATCCTCCATGAACTTATCTAGTTCTTATTTGAACTCCATTATAGTCTTGGCCTTCACAACATCCTCTGGCAAGAAGTTCCACAGGTTGACTATGCATTGTGTGAAGAAATACTACCTTTTGTTCATTTTAAACCTATTACTTTCATTTGATGATCCCTGATTTTTGTGTTATAAGAAGAAGTAAATAACTGTTCCTTTTTTACTTTGTCCACATCAGTCATGATTTTATAGACCACTATCATATCCCCCCTTATTCATCTCCTTTTCAAGCGGAAAACTCCCAGTCTTAGTAATCTCTCCTCATATGGAAGCTTTTCCTTACCCCTAATCATTTTAGTTGCCCTTTTCTGTACCTTTTCCAATTCTAATATATCTTTTTTGAGATGGGATGACCAGATCTGCATGCAGTATTCAAGATGTGGGCACACAATGGATTTATATAGAGGCAATATGATATCTTCTGTCTTATTATCTATCCCTTTCCTAATGATTCCCAACATTCTGTTAGCTTTTTTGACTGCTGCTGCACATTGAGTGGATGTTTTCTGAGAACTATCCACAATAACTCCAAGATCTCCTTCTTGAGTGGTAACATCTAATTGAGATCCCATGATTTTATTGTATAGTTGGGATTATGTTTTCCAATGTGCATTACCATGCATTTATCAATATTTAATTATATCTGCCATTTTGTTGCCCAGTCACCCAGTTTTCTGAGATCCTTTCGTAACTCTTTACTGTCTGCTTTGGAGTTAACTATCTTGAATAGTTTTGTATCATCTGCAAATTTTGCCACCTCACTGTTTACCCCTTTTTCCAGATCATTTATGAATATGTTAAACAGCTCTGGTCCCAGTGGGGCACAGCTATTTACCTATCACTATTCTGAAAACTGACCATTTATTCTTAGTCTTTGTTTACTATCTTTTAACTAGTCACTGGTTCAGGAGAGGACCTTCCCTCTTATTCCATGACTGCTTACTTTGCTTAAGAGCTTTCGGTGAGGGACTTTGTCAACGGCTTTCTGAAAGTTCAAGCATGGAATAATAATAGAATCATAGAAGATTAGGGTTGGAAGGAGCCTCAAGAGGTCATCTAGTTTAACCCCCTGCTCAAAGCAGGACCAGCCCCAACTAAATCATCCCAGCCAGGGCTTTGTCAAGCCTTAAACACTTCTAAGGATGGAGATTCCACCACCTCCCTAGGTAACCCATTCCAGTGCTTCACCACCTTCCTAGAAAAAAGTTTTTCCTAATATCCAACCTAGACCTCCCCCACTGCAACTTGAGATCATTGCTCCTTGTTTTGTCATCTGCCACCACTGAGAACAGCCTAGCTCCATCCTCTTTGGAACCCCCCTTCAAGTTGTTGAAGGCTGCTATCAAATCACCCCTCACTCTTCTCTTCTGCAGACTAAATAAAGACCAGTTCTCTTAGCCTCTCCTCATAAGTCATGTGCCTCAGCCCCCTAATAATTTTCATTGCCCTCTGCTGGACTCTCCAATTTGTCCACATCCTTTCTGTAGTGGGCAACCAAAACTGCACACAATACTCCAGATGTGGCTTCACCAGTGCTGAAAAGAGGGGAATAATCACTTCCCTTGATCTGCTCGCAATGCTCTTACTAATTCAACCCAAAATGCCATTAGCCTTCTTGGCAACAAGGGCATGCTGTTGAGTCATATTCAGCTCCTCATCCACTATAACCTCCAGGTCCTTTTCTGCAGAACTGCTGCTTAGCCAGTCGATCTCCATTCTGTAGCAGTGTATGGGATTCTTCCATCCTAAGTGCAGGACTCTGCACTTATCCTTGTTAAAGCTCATCAGTTTTCTTTTGGCCCAGTTCTCCAATTTGTATAGGTCACTCTGCATCCTATCCTTACCCTCCAGAATATATACCACTCCCCTGAGCTTAGTGTCATCCACAGATTTGCTGAGGGTGCAATCCACTCCATCCTCCAGATCACTAATGAAGATGTTGAACAAAACTGGCCCCAGAACCGACTCCTTTCTTCCTTTTTTCAGGATCTTGAACTCGACCATCTAATGGTCACTGCTGCCCAGGTTGCCATTCACTTCTACTTCCCCAAACAATTCTTCCTTGTTTGTGAACAGCAGCTCGAGGAACACTATATCAATTGGATATACACTATATCACTTGGATCACCCATGTCCGTGTGCTTGTTGACACCCTCAAAGAATTCTAGGAGATTGGTGAAGCATGATTTCCCTTTATAAACAAGTACAAAATATGTGTAAAGCAATGGGGTGTTTCATTATTGGTGGTTATGACATTTTTAATACCCAATATTTTAAGGGGATCCCACCTTCCTGAAATCTAGTTTATTTTACAAAATGAGTTGGAAGTAATTTCAGGTATTAAACCTGGCCCTGAACCCCTGTGACAAATTTCGTGGTTTTACAAAGGTTGTTGAAAAGTGTCTGCATGAAATTTGGAAGGAATTACATAGCTATAATTCACAGCATAAATCTATGGTGGATATTCATTTGCTCTGTGGTCCGACCTGTACTGGGTCAATCCTGTGGTTGATTTGCTGCCTCCCCTATAGCATATGTATTTGGACTGTGCTGGGGACGGATGACTACAAGACCCCTCCTGCCATCTTTGCTGGGGGCTGACTAACTGTATGCTCCTTTACAATATGTAGGTTAGTCATGTTGAGCCTGGGGTTTCCTGACATTGCCCTAGATGCAGGAAAATGGCAGAAGAAGACTGTAACCAGAAAGAATGAATCAGTTAATTCTGCAAAACAAAAAAACAAAACAAAAAAAACCTTTTAGCCAACACTCTCTTCTTCCCCAAGGATTTATTTATTTATTTAATTTATTTATTTTGGGCAAAAGATGTCTAATTGATGACAAAGAAAGCAAATACCTTATTTGAATACGAAGGTTAAAAAAAAGCTAAGCTCAGATTACGGACTGGCCTTTTAACAACTGAGTGGGCCTCTGTCTTCCCCAGAGGCATCTCCTCCATTAACTATGAGCACAGCTTTTAAGGCATTATGGGACTTGCCTCAGAGATTCTGGGCCCTTAATCATTATTTGTATGTATTACAGTGGCACTTAGAGGCTTTAACTGAGATCGGGATTCCATTGTGCTAGGCATTGTACAATGAGAGTGAGAGTCAGTCTCCGCTCCAAAGAGCGTACAGCCTTAATAGACAAGACAGCCATAGGACAGGAGGGAAACAGAGGTACAGAGAAGTCAGATGACCTGCTTAAGATCACATAGCAAATCCATGACACAGCTAGGAATTGAAGCTGAACTTGGGTTTCCTGAGTTCCAGTCTATTGCCCCATCTGTTTGACCACATTGCCTTTTGTGCTACTCTTTACACCTGGGCAAGATCTAATCTGGAAGTTCATTCCCTGTCTGCTGATTATCCGATGTGGCATCTACCCTCAGTCACAGAGGCTAGTTATTTAACTTTATATCTCAAGAGAGCAGGAAAATCCTGGAAAGTATAAATCCACCTATTTTCCTACTTATTGTGGGAAACCAGGAGCATCCTGGGACCTCCCACCCCACAATCACCAGGAAAGCAAAACACACTAGTACCATCCCAACACCAACCACACCGGGGCAACATTTTTGCTTTTGTTTCCATAACCAAAGCGTGACAACTGAGGCTATGTCTACACTGATGGCGGCAAAGTCACCGCCGTCAAATAGATTTCTCTGGATCGACTGAGCGGTCAGTGAAGACCCACTCAGTCGATCCAGAAATCGACGTATTAAGGCCACCTTCTCAAGTGGCGTAGCGCTGCGTCGACAGGAACACGGTTCCCGTTGGCTCAGTGCATTGAAGACTGCGCACAGAACAGAAGCAGACAAGTCGACGGGAGTTGCGCAGTTTTTTGCGTAGCGTGCGTAACTCTGGTCGACGGCCACCGAATCTCTGAGGTAAGTGTAAACAAGCCCAGAGGCACTTCCAAAAAGCAAGGCTGCCTCAGCTCACCCCAGTTCCATGCCCAGAGCATACAGTCTTTATCAGATAGTTGCATTTTTCCAGGAGCTTTTGTTAAATGTCTGAGTTCAAGGCTAGAAAAGGCATGTTGTCATAGCAAAGCCAGGCTGAGAGGGAAAGGGTCATCTCCCTCACCCTCTTTGTGTTAAAATAAAAATAATGAATTAACCCAGTTTACAGCCAATCTTTTATTGCCTATTCACAGAGCAGCACTTTAGAGCTCTTCTGCATTTGTCTGCCTGAGGCCCTGGTGATATCAATAATAAATTACGTCTTGGGAAGACATTTCTGAGCCCAGATTAGGCAGGTGCATGTGGGTAGGGGGCTCATGTGGCCAGGGGGATAACCAGTTAATGGGAACTGTAGCCTGTAATTCCCACCTATAGCAGAGAGAACTTGTAAATATTTAATAAACTTAGCTGCTTCTCCTTGCTTTGGATGAGATCCTATTAATAAACTTGAGTGGCTTGAGGACAGGTTTTGTGTCCGTTACTATAGCATCACCTTGCATAGGATCTCGGCATGAGAGCGGCAGCGGGAGGAGGGAGAGAGAGTGAGACTGAGCAAGTCAGTGGGGGGTTCGCTAGAGGTGCAGGCAGCCGCACCGGGTCCAGGAATACTAACCTCAGCATCTCCAGCTGCAGCGGTTTGAACTAGCCTGTTCTTGCCAGGTGCCAGCTCCTGTAGCACATGCACAATAGAGCTGCAGCAACTGTGCTTCTGAGCCCTTACTTCTTAAGAGATTTCAGACTGGAGCTCTGACTGACTTTCTTGTTCCGGAGGATCTGCATTGCATTTTTCCTTCTGAGCCACTTTCTAGAGCAACTGGTTGTTGTCCCAGAGATCAACAAGGTGACCAACAGGGACCCCAAAGTTTGAAAACAGCAATATGACTTCAGCAGTGAATAACTGTTAAGCTAAAGGATTTATTTAGAAGACAGACAAGATGCCTTTTGAAGGGTTTAGTTCCCTGAAAGAGAGATTTTTCAAACCAGGGAAGGAAGAGGTGAAGAACACTGTTAGCGACTCTCTGGGGAATCTGCAAAGGTAAAATCTGATGGAAATGTCCAAGAAAGATCCATATTTTGTTCTAGTTTAAGAAATTTTGGGGTTAAGTTTATTAAAAGGAAAGATGTGAAGAAAAATCTGTTTGTAAAAATAGGAGTTAAAGTTGCAGAAGAAAGAGATGAGCACACATGAGGAGATACAAAACTTAGCACATAAAAATGACAATGTTACAGCGTTATAGAGTATAAGGTATATTATACTGAACAAGAGTTGAAAGTAAATTATAAAACATTACTCTAGTGTAATGTAGAGCATGAGAGAGCACCACAGTTAAAAACAATTTTAAATATTTAATAGAAGTGATTTCTACTTTTGGCTTGCATGAGAAATGATAATCACTGTTCAAATTACAACATGCAAACTTTATGGGTAGATACTTAAAAAAGATTTAGGATAACATTTTCAAAAATGCCTAATTGACTTAGGAGCCTGGTGACTTTCAGTGGGATTTAGGCTCCTAAATTGCCAAGGTACTTAAGAAAATTTTATCCTTGATCAATAACAGAAAAGCCATCCAATGAAAATCTATTGTGTGTGTGTGTGTGTGTCTGTCTGTCTGTCTGTTATTCTACTGTTTAATGGGGCATGAAAAAAGTCCACCATTTTCACCTTAATTTGGAAGTTTAAAATAAAACAAAAGTTTGAACATTTTTACTTTTGAATAAAAAGAAACCTATACACACATCAAAGGAATAAAGCTGATAAGTAAAGGTGAAACATGGATATTAATACAAAACAGCAGTATTATCAGTAAAGGCCTCTATCCTGCGAACTTTTACTACACGTGCTTAACATTAAGGACATGGGTAGTTCCATTAACTTCATTTATTTATGTATTTTGTGGATAATAAAGAAAGTGTCAGTAACTTCAGTGGTGCTACTCACATGCTTAATATTAAGCACATGCTTACATGTTTGTAAGATCAGACCACAATTTGCAATTTAATTTATTTTATTCTATTCAAATTATATGTGCTTTTACATATAAAAATCAGATGTCTGTTTTTCCTTTTCGGAGTGCTGTTTTCACTTCAGTCCAGGTATAATTCTTGGTGCATCTGTGCTCGTCTTTTATTCAGAGAAGGAAAAAAATTATTTAATTTATATATTGCACTGCAGTAGAATCACAGAATCATAGAAGATTAGGGTTGGAAGGGACCTCAGGAGGTCATCGAGGCCAACCCCCTGCTCAACGCAGGACCAACCCCAACTAGTATGCAAATGAGTGGGAGAGAATGCTTTTTTTTTAAAAGGAGTTACTAATATGAATTCATATATCTCTTGCTATAGTGAGTACTTCTATACCTTGTAAACACATTGCAGCATATGCAGAATATTCATTCCCTACATATGTTCTCCTTAACTTTTCTCCATTTGCAGTCTTTTATAAAAAGCCAGGCACTTGCTTTTTGACTTGTAAAATATATGAACAGCGCGCGCATGCACACACACAAAACAAAGAAGCATGGTTATATAACTAAATCACAAGTCACTTTGCTGTGAATCCTGCTGGTCCATATGAACAAATGTACTTAGGGTTTATAGTCTAACATTCATATGGCACAGCCATGTGGCTTGTTGGCAGTGCATTTGGTTGCCATGTGGAAAACTCATGCAACCTTTGAATAGAATTTGTTATCCTAATGTTGCTGAACTATAACAAGAGCAGGCAAACTGGTTCGACTACCCATCAGCAAGAACTGGTCTCAAGCTTTGTCAAAAACTTGTACTGAGCCAAACCAAACCCTATTTGAGGTAGAGATGAGTTTGTTAAACTTTTTCTTTTTAAATGTTCATGTGTTTTTGCCCTTCCCACTTTTAGTGACAAGGGAGAAAAAGGAAATAGAATACAAGGTTTCTTACTGTCTCTACAATCAGGCCAAAACCAAGAAGCATTGAAAGTTTAGTGACAAAGCCTATTCTTGATAGCTTTCGAGCTCAAACTAGTTTGTATATATTTGAAAAACTTCTGTTATGCATTAAAACATGTAGCTGTTTAGCTTGAGGTTTATCCACTGCTACTTAAAAAACAAATTAAAATATGAGCTTTGCTGGGCCAATACTTTGCTGATAATTGTGCTGGGCCAAATTAAGCCTTGACTTTGTTCCTTATCCAACTACATTGACTTCCAGAAGATATAAATCAGCACAGAATTTGAGACATTTTTAAAGATTTGGTGGATGACTGATTACAGGTTGCTATATAGTGCTAAATAGCAACCTGTAAAGAAAATTACTTTACGGGCACTGGAAAATATAATGGGTTAAAAGTGGTTGTTTTCAAAATAAATGTATAAATGATATTCTACTTTCCATTAAAATATTTTAAATTTATGGGCTCTTTGCACTTTAAGATCCATTGACACAAATAATTCCATCCTGTGTGGTTTTATGGAAGCTCAATTTGCTGTTGGCTTGTCAGTTGGAATAATTTTGCAAGAGGTTTTAGAAATTGCTATAACCATTCCAATTTAGAACTAGTTTAAAGTGCAATACTAGTGCATTCTTGATTAACCTAATATAATTGGGCACCTGAAATTCATTCATTTAGATTTAGATTTGGATTAATGGGTGTGGAGGCCAAGATTCTGCAGGCTTTTCTACATTTCACAGAAAACAGCCTCTCCCCCCCGCACAAAGCTTCTAAACTCTGCCAGACGTATGCCCTTACAGGCTTCAGTGCATTAAGTTTTCCATGTAGAAAACTTTATAACACAATCTCAGGCTTTGTCTATCATTTGGTTTTCAGCTATCTTTGACCAGCCACAGGTGTAGCTGCACTTCTACTTTAGACAACCAAATTAGTGATAGTGCCACTTAGTGTAGTTTACCCCTACTTGAAACGGGTAAGCTGCTGGGGTGCAAATCACAGTTTGCAAAGGCTTTGACTGTCTACACTAAGGTTTTGCACTGAAGTCGCTATACCAAGAGGTGGCCATCAATGACTAGAAGCACGGCAAATACCAAGTGATTTGACAAGACCTCAGAAGGCATATTCACCTTTGGATAAATGAGGGTTTTAGTTAACTGTTATTTCAATGCTTGAGGTTACACTGAATCTTCTAATTCTTGCTGCCATGATGAAACTGATGAGTGTGTTCAGGATAGTTAATAATGTTAAAAAGGAAGGTTTGAGATTTGCATGTTGTATAATTGTCTCATGTTGCTATAGGCCCCTTGTATCATGTAAAGGTTATTCTGAAATATATCTATCTGATATAATTTATTGTAGGTATTTATAATTTTTCCATCACTGTAACATCTATGCAATTTTAAATAATTACAAATGAAACTGTTTAAATTCTGCTCCATCCTTTTATGTAATTGGCTGTCTCTGTCAAATATAGTTTAGTTTCTACACCTAAGTAAATAAATACACCTAGGAGAAGGTGCACTCGTTTTAAAAGTTATTTTTTTCTTAGTAGTTTTGAGATTTTTAAAAAGTTCACTCAAGCTGTTTAATCAGTAGTGTTAAGTATGAAAAATCAAAAACCTTGTTCAAGATGGAAAAAAATTACTAGACAGCAGCAAAGGATAAATGAATACAGTGTCTGTGAACCCTAAATACTGATGTTCTTTTTTGAACAGATATTAATATATTTAATGTATGAACTTTAAGGGTGGGATACATATATCCTTAAAACTCCCAGGTGGATTGTGTCCAAATGTTTAGATGGCTATCTAGGCAGTTTATGAATCTGTAATAAATCTGAAAGTCTGCAGATGATGCCTCTGAGAAGTACACAGGCACTAAAAGAGGACATTTCAGAACATCTGAAAATAATCCTTAATACATTATGAAAATCAATCTTTAAGAAGGCTTGTAGGAAGTTCCAAGAGACTTTTGTGCCAGTGTAAAAAGGGCTAGCAAGTGTGTGAGGCTGTGCCTTGCGGAGATATGCCCATCCATGTTTGATGTCCAGATGTCCATTCTCACATTTTATTTTTCAGAACTCAATACCCAAAAAAAAAAAAAAAAAAAAAAGGCAGTTTGAGGGACAAAGAAATGGAGTGAATTTTGGGATGATCATGGCGAGTATGAGCACAGGTCGAACAACTTCCTACAGCACTCTGTTCAAATTAAACTAGACAAATAGAGAATTTCATGTACTCTGAAGCAGCTTGCAAATATGCCTCAGATGTACAGCATACAGATATTTTTAAATGGGGCTATTGTGCGATAGTGATGTTCTGAATATTTGACCTATATCTTCTTAGGGCCCAGTCCTGCTCTCATTGAAGTCCATAGCACTGGAGCACTGTGACTCAGTGGAAGCATTACTGGGCCCAAAGTCCTAGTTTTCCTGGTTCACTAAGCATCAATTTTAACATTAGATATTGGGTCAGAGGAATGTTTTCATGTCTATGTGCATTGTCAGTCAGCTGAAAATGTATAGGTATGAACAGATGTTTCCCCTTTGCACAATATATTTCATGTATGCCAGCTGCCCCAAATGCAGCTGTTATTTAAAATCTTACCTCTTTCAAGAAAGTAAAGTGAGAGGCAGGCAAAAGTAAACTAAAGAACAGTTCTTTTAACTATTTACTTTATTGATCAATAATGTCTGGCTTAGATTGTCAAAGGAAAATAACACAATTACTTACCTTGGTTACTACCAACTACTTTTTTTATCACAGCAGTCTTAATAATTTAAACTTTTCACTTTCTATGTTGTTTACTTCTGGCATTTCACTCAACTTGGATAATGAAACCAGATGGATCAATTTCATTTTTATGTATAATTTCCCAAAAGAAAAAAGATGTTGTTAAAACCAGTTGCTTAAGGGGCAATCCCACCCACACAAACCCTTAAAAGCAAGGAAATGTCTATTGAATATGTCCTCCTCTAATATATATCAATATTCACACATTACTTTCACTGACAAACTCTGATCCTTCATCAATAAGCCCTAAACAACTCCAATATTTACAGATGCCACATTCTTTATGATAACACTATCACACAAAATTTTAATTTCAACCTCAGCAAGATCTATTAGAAATCCATGCACTGCTGGACAGCATGATGTGGGGAAGTAAGAGGCTGAAGTTAAATGTTTGTGTTAGTGTGTGAACATGAGGAATACAGTGTGTGACATATCAGTTAGCTTTGCCATTGCAAAGAGTAGAGACTTTAGGGTTTTTAAATGAAATCTCATGTTTGAAAGAATATGGTAAAATCAATAGGAAATCCCTAAATCTACTGTTTTTGCATTATGGATTTGCACAGCTTTTTGCGTGGGATGCTATCTGCTGATTAGGAATGGTAGGTTAAAGTTATAGCAGTCAGGAGGATGTTAAGCTTAAGGCATTATAGCTCTCTAGCACACTTCAGCTAGCTGAAGGTAGATCAGCTGGAGACAATCCACCTTCATGTGCTCTGGCAACATTTCTCTGTATCTGATTTCAGTGTGGTAATTGGGGTAGAATCAGTCACTACTGTTACAGCTACTGTGCTATTAAAGGTTTGGCAGTACTGAAGGGTCAAAAGGGGCTTTGAATTTCTTTCAAGATTTAAATATGTTGTCTCTAGAACAGCTTCTCTCTCACACACACACACACACACACACACACACACACACACACACACACACACACACACACACACACACACACACACACACACACACACACACACACACACACACACACACACACACACACACACACACACACACACACACACACACACACACACACACACACACACACACACGAGACACTATGGAAGTTCCACTGGCAGACAGCTATATTTTAATGTTGAGTGTTGGAAGAGCAGCTTTCTATTGTCCATATAAGTGACAAAATCATTTTTTTTATATGAGCCTAAAATAATCAGGAAAAAACCTCCTAATTTCAATACAAAATATGTAAGATCTGCAATGGCCTTGTTCGGCAAACTCCACTTTTTAAAACTCTGAATTCTACTCTTGTGTTTGTTGAAAGGGGGGAGGAGGGGAATGCCTACTTTTGATGAGCAAGTTTAGTTAATTGTGAGAAGAAATGAGACTATTTTAAAAATATGTAGCAAGCTACGGTTACGTGTAAGTTGCCTTCTGCCCCCAGGATGTCCCTCAGCACAGTTTTGTGTGTGAAATTATTCCTGTTTTAATCTTTCATCCCATAATTACAATTGGACTGTGAGTAAACAGTTCTGACGAGCCCCTAAAGGCTAAGGAGTGGCGTAGATTAGCCATCTCTTAAGCAACCAGACTAATATCACTGTGACATCTTGTAAGAGAATTATGTGAATATCAAATCATTTTTTTACCATTTTAAATGAAAGAACATCAGCAAAGGGTGAGCGTGGCTATACAGCAGGCGATATTAACAAGGGAAAATGGAAGAGTGATGTACTGCAAATATGATACAGGCCAGGTACCTGGAAGAAGGAAATAACTAGCTCTTATCAGAAGGAGTTAAACCATTTCATAACCTTGCAAAGCAGTTCAGTCTTCCTTGTAGTTTATAAGTAATTCTACTCATAATTTCGCAGCGATAAAATCCTTCAATAATAACTCCTCAGCAGATGCAAAGAGAATCACATTCTGAGTCTCTCGTTTCGGAGCATATTGCCAGGTGACAAATAACATGAACCAAAACTCTTTGAAACGCAAGTGCTGTCTAAGGTCTCAAGGCTTCACTGGATTAAGTACATGCTTAAGCATATGAGTAGACCATTGACTTCAATGAGGATATTCACATGTTCAGAGTTAAATATATGTTTAAGTGTTTTGATGGATTGAGGCCCGAGGTCCAAATTCACCATTTTAAAGCAATGAATAAAAAGTTCATGTTGGGAAAGATGAAATTTAGCTTCGGTACAGAGAGTGCACTTAAATTTCATTCTGCTCTTAAAGTTCCCATTAGTTCTATCAGTGATATTCTTGTAGATTGGGTATGAAGAATATGAGATGCATGACCACAGAAAAATGAACTTGCTGTTGAAAAGACAAGTACCTAGATTGCTGGTGAGTTGGTTTTGCAACTCTTTAGTTTGCTAAACATGAAAATTCTTGCTTAGCTAGACTTTAAGATTCATTGTTGCCATGTATAGATTTATGTTGGGTGAACAGCAAAACATATGGAGTTCTGATAAATCCTACAAAGTATAGATGCTTTTCCAAAGCTTATTCACTCCTCTTGGGTCTGCAAAATTCAGTTGGAACTCTCACACTAACAGTATTTTTTTCAATATTTCTAAAAATTCCTGCATCTGGTTGGATTGGAAATACTTCAGTATTTTAGCAATGTTGTATACAACAGCATTGTAAGATGTTTGATGCACTTGGACTAGTGACAGGAGCATTATCTGAAATACGGGAGTGTTTTGAAAGGAATAATGCTAACTATAATGGTATTTAATTTAAATACAATCATGAGCCAAATGAGGTTTGGTTTTAAAGATGTTTCTTTTATTGATAGTTTTATTTAAGCAGAAGCACAAAATGCTGTCTTGGCTTAATTGTTTTTGATAGTTGCGTGGCTTAGGGAAGTATTTCCCAACAGTGGAGGATAGGCCAACTTGGGGAAGAGAGAAAAGACTGGCTCTGGGGCTTAGGACATAGGAGAAGAGCAAAGGAGGTGGAGAAACCTGAAACTCCTAAAACAGCTCCAACTCTCATTGCAAATGTGCTCATGTGATGATAGGTGAAGCAGCAGCTGCTCCTCTAAAGTCAGTCACCTTCCTTCCCTATTTCCACAATGACCCTAATGCAACCAGCCACAGGAACAGTTTGCATGTAGAGAACTACAGTCATACATTGCGGCCCCATGGAGCCACCTATAGCTGCCCTCAATGCAGATAGCATGCTGCTTTCTAGTGAGTGGGGAACACAGAGGGAGAGACAAAGCAAATGAGCACAAGAATAAAAATTGGAATGCACATGCACAAAACATACAAAAAGATGCAAAGGAAAAAGAAAGGACTAAAAGCCAGGAGATGGAAAAAGAGATTAGGAACTGTGGCAGGACATAGTGTGTGGAAGCATAGCAGAAGGAGGCACATCTGCCTATCAATTCAGCACAATGGGAGCTCCTCCAGGAGAAGGCTGGGAACCACTGGATTTAAGGAGATTTTTAGTAGGATGTAGAACTGGACCTGTCACCACTAGCTCACTGGGTCAAATCCAGCCCAGAGCAGTAAGTTGTTACTATTTAATGGTGGTTTATTGCCCAATGTGAAGTAAGTTTCAATCTGGTTGGAGTGGACAGGTGTCTACATGACAAAATTTATCACCCCAACAAGCGATCTCAGCAGAGATGCAAGGTCCAGAGATTAAATTATTTTCTCACCATTCAAAACACGCTCAAGGCATGATATAGGAACAGCATGGGGAAGTTTGCAGTCATTGCAGACACTGGATCTTTTGTGTGGATAAACAAAGGGTTTTGGATCTCCAGGGCTGACAGTTTGGCACTTTTCACCAGCAATGAGTTCATGGGAAGTGGGGGAAAAATATCCATTCCAAACTATTATTCTTTTCTAATACTTACGTTATTGAAGAACCCAGAACTTCCATCAGGACAAGGGACTCATTATGTTAAGTGCTGAATGCAGGTGATAGTCACTGCCCAGAAGAGCTAATTCTTATGATAGCTATGAATTGATCAAAAAGAGACAATTGCACTAAATAAAGAGAAGCTGCTTTTGTATGAACAAAGAGGGGAATAAGAATTTATTAGAACAATGTTTCTCAACTGTTTGGTCATGATCCCTGGGGGGTCATGTGGTGTTGAAAACTGTATTACAATTAAAAGCAAAGAAAATCTCCCACTCCCTGCACACCCTTACCATTCAGGTTCAAGTATTCCATCAACCTCTCCAAACACACAAATTTTACAGGCTTATTGTTAGCATCGATACATTTTTTACTCTTATAATAAATGTAAGGGAATCATGAATATTTTTGCTACTGAATAAGGGGTTGCCAACCTGAAAATGTTGAGAGACACTTTATTAGAGCAAGCTGAGTGTGCCCAGAAAGGTTATTAATAAAAATGTTATATTTTTTATTAGACAGATTGTATTCCACTTGTATTGGGATGTTTTTGCAATTGGTGTTCAGGTATCTGTGTAACAGTGTAACCTGAATACTCTGCATACCTACCTTCAAAACAAAAAAGAAAATTATTTAAAACTAAAACAGGCTCAGAGATCTGAATGCCTCTCTAAGGGATGTCTAAGAAAATATGCAAACTTCAGCAAAGTCATGTCTTGCAAGTCACTTTAGCAAAATGCTGAAGAAACCAATGTGGGGGAAAAACATATTTCACCTATAAGGACAAGAGCGTGAATCAGTGATAAGGTATGGAACTGGGAATCAGGAGACCTGGGTTCTGTTCTTGACTGTGCTACTGATTCCTATTGCACCTAGGGTAAATCAGAGCAAGTTTACATCTCAGGTCTGGTCTAAGCAGTTTTTGTATCCATATAATTATTTTGGTTAAGGTTTTTTACTTAGTTATGCTGGTAAAACCCCTAATACGGCTACAGCTATAATGGTATAGTTTATTCTCCCTCCTATATAGGAATGAGCTATACTAGAATAAGCACTCTCATTCTGGTACAACTGCATCCACACTGATGTGGGCCTGTGGATTTGGAAGGTTGCACATGCAAAAATTTCAGGCAGCTTTTAAAGATACAGCCCTTTAAAAGTATAACTGATTTTTAATTCACTGCATTATAGTAAGAGCTAAATCTTTTATAAGGATATAGCTGTAGTGGCTGATTAGTGTGTGTTGCAACCATGCACATATGAAAGAGTTTTACTAGCAGAATAATATATTTTCCTTTTCTCCTTCATATCCTTTTAGAAAAATTGATGGAACCAACATAGAGGAAGACCACATTGAATTGACTGAAGAGGGAAGGCCAGTGCAGGCAACCACTCAAAAACCACCCCTATGTGACTGCTATTGCTGTGGACTACCCAAGCGCTACATCATTGCCATAATGAGTGGTCTTGGCTTTTGCATTTCTTTTGGAATTAGGTGCAATCTGGGTGTTGCCATAGTGGAAATGGTTAACAACAGCACAGTCTATGTTAATGGAAAACCAGAGCTACAGGTAAAGAAGCATCTGTTTATCTTCACTCTTATCTGGCCTCACACTTACTTATGACATTATCCTCACAACACATCGGTGATGTAGGGAAGTGCTATTATCCACATTTGACAGATGGGAAAGTGAGACACAAAGAGACTAGCCCAAGATCACACAGAGCCATAAATTGAACTTGGATCTTGTGTGTCTCAGTCCAACATCTTAACCACAAGATGGTTCTACTTACAGAGATTTACATCCTTCGCACAATGTCATGGGCATACAGTGGTCCAAAGAAGGTGCTGAACCCCCTCTACTTAGAATGACTTCCCCCAGAAATTGCCTTTCAATCCCAGAGGGTGGCCCCTCTGGGTCAGGATTTGGTCCCTCCGGGTCAGGATTGAGTACACCATGGAGCAGCATACAGACCAGGTTGCCTTGCAATGGCCTGTACAGTGCCTGTTCTGAGTACAATGGGTTGTTTCTGAGTTCCAAACTGCTTAGTTTAACATTAGATTAAGCCAAGAAGTTGGCATGTAAAAGTATTTATAGTTTCCACACAAGATACTATTAACATTTTTTGGATCTTTTTGCCTTTAGCCAGAAGTATTTCATGACACATGTTTTATTTAGGCTTGGACATTTTACTGTTTAATACCCAATATATTTCTTTTCTCATAGATCAGGGTATGTTTTCAGGTAAATGCATGGGGATTCATGTGCATTGCCATAGAAGTGGGGAGGAGGGGCCTGGAGGCAGAGAAGACATCTAATAGCTTTGCTTCTAAACTTCTGCTTGAAAAGACATTGTTTTTGGAGCAGACCATCCCAAAATGAAGGGGGTTCTGCAGCCAGCTTTGGCAGATGGGAAGCAAGAGAGAAGGGAACAAGCATACAACGCCTAGTAACTCTTGGGGGATAGAGAGTTACTTGTATACAAAGAGGAACAGCCTAGTCCATTTATTTTCTCTCTCCATCCCTTTTGCAGAAATATCCCCAAATTATAAGCTGCTAAGAGGGGGAGAAACATGAGGGTTATCATTATCAGAACAGTATCCTGACTCTAATAGCAGCCAATACCAGATATGTCGAGGAAAGTATAAGAACCTCCATAATAAACAATTATCAATGGTATATCTAAGAAGGAAGTTCTTTCCTAATCCTCAGTAGTGATTAGTTGTTTTATGTTCTGGAGAAAAAGGTTCATATGCCCTGTACATATATCCTAGTTAGAGTAACTGGGGATGATCTGATTATGCATATACAGCAAAAGTTTTTAAAAAACAGATGCCTAAAGTTAGGCTCCTAAATTCTAATTTTTGAAAATCAGGCTACTGATTAATTCAGTGCTGAGAACCCAGCAAATGGGAGCGATAGGGTGCCCAATACTTTTGAGAATCAGCCCACTGCCTCAGTTTTGATTTGAGTGCCTAACTTTACAAACTCATTTTTAAAATATCTTGGTCAGCAATTTCTGATTTTCTTTTTTTTTTTCTTTTTTAATCCTACAATTGTTCTTTACTTTCGCTGTCTTCCATCATTCCATCAGTGGCTGGGTCTTTAACTTAACTGTCGTGAGAAAAAAAAAGTAAATTGTCATCAAGTGCTCCAGGATCAAAGTTGCTGGTCCCATACCCAGAATGACTGATGTGAGGTCTTAAAGGAATGTCTTTTTATTTAAGTAGAAAAATAGTCCTTTCTCAGATGTGTTCTGTTGCTTCTATGGGAGAGAAGTAGTGACGTCCAGTAGTTGGGATTTGATTCTGCTCCATTAATATCAATGGGAGTTTTTCAAGTCCTTAGAGCATGTCACTGGTATCTTATGACCAGATTTTAAAAGAGATTTGGGTGCCTAAAGGTGCAGACAGGGGCTTAGTGTGATTTTCAAAAGCACTTAGCCACCTAACTTTCATTCACTTCAATTTGAATTACGCACCTAGATGCTTTGAAAATGGTGCCTAAATTCTTTTAAAATTTTCGCCATAAGATTTTTGGGTCCCATTCCTGGCTCTGCTACTGACTCCCTGTGTGAACTTGACTGTGTCACTTACCTTTTCTGAGTCTTTGGACTGATTTCTAAAATGGGGATAATCTGCTTCACAGGAGTACTGACCTCGAATTCACATTTTTCATGCGCTTTGTGGTCCTTGGACAATGGCTATTCACTGTGGAAGTGCAAAGCCTCATGTTACTCCCAGACATAGTGGGGGAGCATAGACTTACATATCTGCCTATGGATAACCTTTGTTTGATCATGGTATGCACTCTTCCAAATCATCGTCTCATTTCTAGCTAACAGTTTGTTATTAGAGCTGCTTGAAAAAAGTCTAAATGTTCATGAGCGTATTTAAAAAATGTTACCAGTTTTTAGAAATTTTAAAAAGGGCCCAAAGCATTTTGCAAGAATAAAAAATGCTGATCAGCTTTACTTGTGGTCACAGGGACTTTTTGACCCCTACAGTTCTAAAAACAAGAAGCTTCTTTCTAACAGTTCTAAGTTGAAGATGAGAGCTAGATACTCTCTCACCCATCATGCTTTGGCTCCACAACCTTTCCGGTTCTTCTCCCTCCTTCTCCTCCCATCTGCTAAACAAACTGTCCCTGATCAGACTCTGCAAGCACCAAATGGGCCCCCCAAAAGTGGATGGAAATCCTCCTACTTCTTCCCCACTTCTAGTCACGTTGGCCAGTCCCTGAGCATGGAGATGCACACCACCTCTGTGCTTGTTCTGTCTAATTCTTGAGCTCTAGGATCCATCAAGCCTATGCTGCTTCTCATGATGAGGCAGGACTTGGTAAGAAGCAGAATGCATCTCCCACACAAGCCAGGTGAGACTGGGAGCTCCCAGATGAGAAGAGGCAGGTTGAGATGGGACTGTCTGTGCCCACAAATCTTGATTTAGTCCCTACTCTGCTCTGGGCACAAATCCTTCCTTCTTCTTGACAAAGTGCCCCTTTGAGGTTTCCCAAACCCCAAAGAAATGGATCGGTCCTTTATGTTTTCATGGCTGACCTTTGTTTTAAGCTTTAAACTAGAAACCACTAATAGGTAATGGGGACATTTTGCAAAGTTAATTTCATACACCTGAAAAAAACAAAAAATACCCCAACCCAATAGCGTGATCTCATCTGAGTTTTATATTAGTGGGTGAGAGCAATGCTTTCTGCTCTTCGTTAGAGTGGCTGGCTAATTAAAGTGTCTGGCTCGTTCCAGATCAAAATGAGAAAGTGTTTTACATTTTGTTTGTTTGAAAAATATCTAACAGGGCAAACTGAGCCCACCTTGTAGCATACAGAAAGACACAAAAATCTCTACTAAGAACTGTCTTTAGTTTCCATTTTTTGGCAGTGTTTTAGAGAGGATTTTGGATTCATAATATAAATGATATTGGTGCTATTTTCTAAAGATTCATTTGAAGTCTAACAACCCTTCCGCTCCCTTCTTATGCTATGAGGATGACCGTGAAACAGAATCACACTTCCCCAGATCCAAGAATAGAGGGCTGATGCAAACAGAGGCTGTCACACAAGCTCATTTGAGCATGTTTACAAAGAACGGTAACATCCTCATGCAGAGGGAGCTTTGAGAAGACTGAAAATATTTCCTAATGCAATGACATTAAATAGAGACATAGGCACATAGTTCAGGCATGTGTCCGTTCATCAGACATTTGTAGGCTATGGATCATCTGTGATCATCTGTGTTGATTGCACTTTTTTGACTAATATAATCCTTATCACATTTAATCTACTATAAAAAACCTAGCTAGCTAATTTTATCCAGGTTTGCTTTAAGGATCCATCTCTCCCCACTACCCAGCAGAGTGTCTGCCCTTTGGGTGTTACAGCCCCGTCTTCCCCACCTCCCTACACACACACCCACTAATGAACACAGGTAGTTGAAGCTGGGAATCTAAGGCCTCAACAATAAAAACACTGTAATCAAATTAGAAGAACCAAATGGTCCAAATAGGCAGACCACCCATAACAAAGGATGTGGTATAGGGACAAACCTGATAACTGCCAGGGACTCTAACTCACCAGATGAAAGAGATCAGTTCCCTATTCATGCAAAGAATAGGAATGAAAAAGGGGATTGCAAATAGGGCCTCAGAAATGGTCAAGGCAGATCAGCTCCAGGAGGTAGTTGCACAAAGGCTTACCTGAGGCAGTCCTGTCCTTGGTTTTATCCTGGAAGTTGACTGCTAATGAGATTATCTCAAATGTGTTGCAAGGCACTGTTTAATGAGCTAGTTGTCATACCTCTGCTGTAACTGGATGAGAAGTAGTCTGTACACTTCCAATTTATGATATCCATAGTGCTATGGAAAGTGTGGCTCAAATGGTAACTTTTAAACAACTTCCAAACAGTTTTTATCCTTGAATCAATCTGTTAAATATTCACCGTATAGTTAAAATGCTGTTTCATTTGCAGAATGCTCAGTTCAGCTGGGATCCAGAGACAGTAGGACTTATCCATGGCTCATTTTTCTGGGGTTACATTGTGACACAAATTCCAGGAGGGTTTATCTCAAATAAACTAGCTGCTAACAGGTAAGATAAAATAACGGGGACATACAAATACATTTTCATGCTCACTGTTACATTATTTAACATAATATTTTATTTTGATAAATGTATTTCAGGGATATAGAAATCAATATGTGGTATTTATGTCTATTATGGAGCGTTACTTCTCTCTGTAGCTAAAATTGGAGCTAGCTTCCCAGTCTAAGCTTGATTTCCAACTCTGTTCTATATGTGCTTATCAGCATACTACCTATGTGCATTCCAGTAGAACATTAAGCAAGGGGACTAACAACTATCACATGAGGTTTGTGTTCTCATCCTTTTCCCCAGGGAACAGAAATGTGTGCAGTGTCTTGTTTTGCTAGGGTGCTACCTACCAAATTTTTTTGTTTTGGGAGGTTTGCGGGTATTTTTTAATATATTCTTAGCTTTGTATTTGTATTTGAGTAGGCAAGGTCAAAGGAATGCACTCCTAATATAACCCAAACCAATTAGTCTATCTGAAATGTTTACGTATTTCATGTCATCCCAGAAAATGCTTTGGGCAAATCACACAAGGGGGTTTAAACTTGTCCCTGTCATTTGCTTCTCAAAGATTTTCCTAATGCTTTTTTTGGCTCATTTTATCCCTGAAATAGATTCACAAAGAAATTTCAGCTTTTTCTGTTCAAGGGTCCCTAATGTGTAGAAACGACGAGAGTCCTGTAGCACTTTTAAAAACTAACAAATTCCTGCGGGCATAAGCTTTCGTGAGCTGTAACCCACTTTATCAGATGCATCCAGATTGCAGCCCACATAAGCTTGTGCCTGCAGGAATTTGTTAGTCTTTAAGGTGCTACAGGACTCGTTGTTTTTGCTGTATACAGACTAACATGGCTACCCCTCTGGAACTTTTCATAATGTGTAGAAGTGCATGTAGGAATTATGGAGCTATTTAAAGATGCTATCCCAAAAGTGTGCATGCACACAAAAATACAGACAAACATTCACTTAAATACCTGTATTATGGGCTGAGCTAGCAGTAACATCTATGGTTAAGGCTGCCTAGCACTTTCCATTAAAGCCTGTTTTCACTTTCTTGTAATTTCATCAGACTTTACGCATTTGTGCAGACATCTTCCAAGCTTGCTGATTTTTTTTTTTTTAATTTAAGTAAAAAATAAACCCACTCAATTGTTTTCAGAATGAGCTTAATGAAAAAATCTAGTTTTGTTAAATAAAAAGTATAATCAAATATTTCTTTGCAGACTCTCCAGCATTTGGAGCATGAATTTAGGTGATGGATGGATAAGATTGTCTCAGAATGTTTGGTGGTTTTCAGGGTGGCACTATGGGGCTCTCTAATATTGTTAACCAGATTTTTAAACATATATATGAGAGAGAGAGATCAAAGAAATTATAGATGGAAAAGAGCTGTTTGGTCATCTAGCCCTTTCCCTCTCAGTGTAAGGCTACGTCTTCACTGACGGCAGCAAATTCGCTGCCATCAGATTGATTTCTCTGGATCAACTGAGCGGTTAGTAAAGACCCGCTCAGTCAATCCAGAAATTGACCACCTTCTCAAGTGGCGTAGCACTGCGTCAATGGAAATGCAGTTCCTGTCGGCACAGTGCAGTGAAGACGGCGCACAGAAGAGAAGCAGAGAAGTTGAGGGGAATTACGCAAGTTTTTTGAGTAGCTTGCGTAACTCCAGTCGACTGCCGCCAAATCTCGGAGGTAAGTGTAGACAGGGCCTAAGTTAATTGTTTACTTACTGTACTTTGTACCCCTCCAACCCCTCTCCTAAGACTGCCTCCTCCAAAAGGTACTCTGGGCTTAGTTTGCATCATTCCTCCTACAAAATTAGCATCCTCTACTCTTGATTCCTCTTCCAGACAAAATTGTCTAAGCTCAATGTTTCTCTTATCTCTGCAATCCGCTGATCATAAGTTGTGTACCCAGTCTTTGGTCTCTCTGATCTGCCCACAGAATGGACCAGGCCAGCCTTCCACAGACCTTCTGATGATTTACTGAATAAATACCTGAATAAAGGTGAAGAATTTTTTTTAAGGTCTGACAAATAGCACTATTGGCAGGGAGATGAAAAGCTGAGAGACCTTTACAGCTGATTTAAAATACATGTATCCATTTCTACATTCCAAATATTCTACAAATTACACGCAAACTATTGAAAAATGTGAATTCTATCTAGAGTATTCTTTCTACAGTGAAATCTATAGTGTATTAAATTTTCTCTGTTTTAAATAACAAAGTTATTGCTTGTAATATTAAAAAAAACAACAACAAAAAACACTTTTATGACATTTTGGTAGGGATTTCCATATACCTGTATTGAAAAAGTACAGAATATGTCCTTATCAGTTGATATATGTAATTCTGTGACTCATGAATCTAATTTATGGGGATACATCTCAAAATGCCTATTTTGAACTCTAACATCCAAACTCTACCAATTCAGCAGAGAAATTGGTGCTGGGGTATGAATCTTAAATGAGTGTGTCACTTTCTGTAACTAACAGGCAAAAAGTCAGTTAAGTTTTATACAGTAAGTGGAAAGCTATTATTACAGTTTCTAGCATGAATTATAATACTTATTTACCATGTTCACTTTGCATCAGAACCTCCATATTCTGTTTCTAAGTTGCAGAATAGATTCTCAAAGAAACAGATACAGGCATAACATTTTTCTTCAGCTTTTACTGACTTTTTAAAAATTGCAATATGTTGTACTCTGCTCTTTTGTAAAATTAATTTTTGGTTCTGTTTCCTCTATTTTCTTGTAAACAACAAAATCAAAAGTAATCGTGACCTAACTGCATTTATTATATAAACTGATTCCATCTCTAGGGACATATCATGCTACTGTGCACACAATGTAATACTTCTATGAGCAGAGGACTTTCATAGTTGTGACCTATACAGTATACTGTGACTTCAAGGACTTGACCATCATAAGTGCATTATAACCTAGGACTTCTTGAGATAGACTAGGTCCCTGAAAATTCCCTAAAAGGGAATTTCTATTTCTATTCAGTTATACGCTTTTGAAAGAACCACCATAATGTTTGTTCAGAGTTATGAACATTTCAGAGTTACGAACAACCTCCATTCTCAAGGTGTTCATAACTTTGAGGTTCTTACTATAGTGGTATTAGGGTTTATATCCAGAGATACTCCAAACTCCATTGTTTTCACTTCTGTATTCATGGAACCTTTTTCTCTAGGTTCAGTCCCGGTGGGTTCACCACCCAGGCCAAGTTTATTTTAGAAGGGGAAGGATGGCCTTATTGTTAAGGCACTGGACAGGTACTAAGAAAATCTGGGCTCAATTCCTGGCTCTGCCACAGACTCTTTTTGTGAACTTGGGGAGGTTGCTTGATCTCCCTCTCACCCTTTTATAAAACGGTGATGATAATATTTGTTTCTTTTTCCCTATCTTTGTTGGTCTTGTTTGTTTAGACTCTAAGCTCTTTTGGGCAAGGACTATTTTATACATTTGTACTGTGCTTAGCATCACAGAACCCCAAATTCAGCTGAATTCTCTAAGCCCTACTGTCATACAAATAATTTATAATTATAATTTCAATTCTCAGCGCAAAATTCAGCTGAAAACACCCTGATAACTTGGTTTTGCATTGGAAATCATTAAAAACCACACATTTCCCTTCATTATGATGTGAAATCATAAGTCAACCATTTAATGACAGTGTCCCCTTAACTTACTGCCCACCCTTAAAAATGCATCTGACCATTGTAAAGTACCACTTTAACTTTTTCATTATTTACTAATAAAGAGACACTGAGCCTGAGACACGTCCTGATATCAGCTTTCAGGAATAGAACACCATTGGTCAGCAGAGTCCATCATTTAAGAACTCTGTTCTGATTTCATAGTGGCAGCTTGCCAGAGACCAGAATGGTGATGAGAAAAGAATACATGAATGAATTAGAAACACTGGGCTATTTTTAGCTAGGCAGAGACCAGTTTATTTTAGATAAAAGGTAATGAACTGCTGGCAAGATGATGGCTGTTTTTGCAAACACTTCTCACCCTCATAAACAAAGAGTAGCAAAATGCTAGCTAATTCTAGCTCAGCCACTCTTGTATAAATGATTTATTTATATCTTTGACATAAACTATATGAAATAAAGCAATATGGAATGTGAATTCACTTATTAGAACTGTGCAAATGGAAAATAAATCCTACTCTTTTCCTGTGGATAATTCTTTCCTTTGCTTTTTTATTTACATTCCTATGTAAGTTACGTTCCACTGTAATTCCCTGAAGTGTGAGGACTCCTATAACATTACAATACATTTCCCTTGATGCCAAGGAGTGACCGTATAGGCCCAGCCCCCTCACCTCCCTTGATGATAACAGATGTAGCATAACTAAATATTCACTCAGCTTTGAAAGTGGCTCCTTTAAATGTCCGTGGGTGACCATTTGCTTCCACCTCCATTTTTTGGCATTCTGATTCTTTGAACACTTTTCATATTGCCTCTATTCATTTTATTGTTACTCTGCTCTCCCAGCCCACTCCAGCCAATTTGTCTGCTGTATCCCTCAACTGAATCCTGCTTGTCCCTGGATCTATCAAGGGTGAAGACTGACTTTGCTGATGTATGTACAACGCTTAGCACAAAGGGACCTTGCATTCATAGGCACTATTGTGATTATGGAGAATGAGGGAGTTACGTGTATTAATTTTATGAATATCAGGTGCACCTCACTTTACCTGTTATCATGCCAGACTTCAAGGAGCTAAATCAAAGGCGTCTGTCTGAGGCAGAGGACGGGGAGAGAGGGAGGGGAACAAACAGGAAACAAATCAATGGCAAAGATAAGATACAGTCTAGATAATATCAAAGGTCCTTGAGGAAACAATGGGCAAGTTATTAACTGGGCAATACCTCCTGCCTGGTTACAGCTAGGTTGGCAAGGTTTATTTTGTCCAGACCTGAACCTAGGATCCAGAGGGGATATAATGTTTTTATTAACGCTAATGTTAAAATGATCAAATACAGAGTTTGAAGAAGGAGTTTCTATACATCTGGGTATGATGCATAAATTATCTAAAAGTACAAAGTTTGGTTTAAAAGTCATAACATACGAATAGTACAGAATCTGCAATATCCCAAATTAATGGTAAAAGAGTTAACACCTTAATGATGCTAGTCTGGCAAAGAAGGGATGGGGGAAGAGTTGAATGGGTTGTTAGCAGCTACCCAGGGACAGCAACTGACAGAGACTTTGAGAGAAAGGGAGAAATGGCAGCAAGTAGGCTGTCTTTCCTGGACAAAGAAGAGGTGTAACTGGGCTGAGGGGAATTTACAAAAGCTGATAAGAAAAGACTACAGTGTAGTAAGACCCCAGTCAGATAAGCCTTGTTTTGTTTGTTTTATCCCTGTGCTTTGTGTGCCCTGTACATTTGGTAAATCAATCAATCTTTGTTTTGAAGAAGTTATTTTTGAGCCACTTTAAACAGCTCCTGTCACAGGAGGAAAAGGACTGACAGATGCCAAACACAGTTGGGCCTGTCAGATTAACATGGTTGGTAACATCTCTGCAGCCCAGAGATCCAGTCTGAGAGGGTAGAACTTGTGGTTCTACCCAGAGACAGATGAAGGCATGCTCAGTATAAATCTAGATTTGGCATGAGGGGGATGGACCAGTGGAGGACCTCTTGAGGACCCTTCCAGACCCACATTTCTGTGATTCTAAGGTAGCGAAGCCTGGGGGGCTGCTTTAATGTCTGCCAGCTGGCTATGGTCCCTGTCCTTTAGGACCAAGTATGTGCATGAGTGGATGGTGGCACAGGGATCCCATGCTCCAACTTTGCACTAGGTGAGAGCTCCCCCAGACCTGGATAATTCTCAGTGAGCTGGACCTGGCTGATTTGAGGCTCAGGTAGTGCAAAGGGGCCAAAACACAACCAAAAATCTGGTTCTTTAAACTTAAAAAGATGGTCTGCAAATGTTCTCTTTGCTGTAGACATCTTATCAGGTATCACTACTGCAATATGATCATTAAGCTGATTCCTGGTGATGTCAAGTTTAATAATTTCCAGAGACATTGGATTAGTGAACCTAGGAGATACATAACATATGTAAAGCAATCCAAGGGACTGATCTGTGATACAGAAATGACATTCATCGCTTTTGTCAACAAGGTATGAAAATATATGAAATACAGTAAGTTATAGTTAATTCTTATATTAATATTGCAAACTAAATAAAAATCCCATTTCTTATCAGGCACCTTCTTTCCACATTATTATTCCCAGTATCTCCACCTAGTTTTTCTGTTTTCTTTCTTGTGGCACTCTGGCTCCAGTTTTCAAGTGAGTACTTTAAGAGGTCATCCAAAACCATATATGGGGACTCAAATAGGCAAGTCGGTGCTTCATCTATACCATGATCTTGGTGATTGGCAAGCATTCAGTTTATGCCAGGTAGAAAATGGTTGTCATATGGTTCAGTTTAAGATACTTTATCTGTCACTTCTATTGTTACTGTTGTTTATTTTTATGGTGCAGTAAGTGTATACTAGAAAAACCAACAAAATCCTGCTCCCCTGCCTGAAAGGTTCACAGTCAGATCAGATGTGCTAGGTAAATCTGCATTGGAAAGTGGGGTTGTCCTGTCCTTCAACTCTAATTATGTTGGGTACCCAAGAATGTTGCCTATGTAGTCATGCCACAGACACTTCTTCTACTCTTTGAGTCTGAAATAGAATATACACGCTGGGAAACTGCAGCCAACATGAATAATTTTCAGAATTTATCATCTAGCCCTGTGATAATTCAGATTCTTGATTAACTTGAAAATAGTTGTGCCCTGCCTTTATTCAAGAGCAGGGCTTCTTAATTTTTTTGTAGGGTGCACCACATTTTAATAAAGATGCTGCCTTTTAGACACCTCCCCTCTCAGTCACTATCACACAAAATGTTTATAGCAATTGCTGATATGGAAAAGTAATCTTAGGAAAAGAGTGTATTTTAAACTGTTTGCTAAAGCAATTTAGCTGCTGGAAATGAGCAGAACAAGCAACATGGCCCTGATTCAGGAAAGCACTTGAGCCAAGTGCTTCACATTAAGCATGTGCTTAAATTCCCTTGAATTCAATGGGATTTAAGCATGGACTTAAGCACTTTCCTGAAGAGGGCTGCTTTCCTGAATGAGGACTCATGTAACCAAACAGTTCACATGAATCTCCAGCAAATGCTCCACAGACCCCAGTTTGAGAAGAGGAAAAAGCTTTTCTGTACCAATTTTTGAGTTTATGCAAAACTCTTGTTTTAGGTGGTCGACTCAGCCCAGGGGTAGATTCAGCTCTGATGTTTGTAGCTGCAACACTGTTGACTTCATATTCAGGATTGAATTTGGCTCATTGTGCAAGGTCCTCTGCAGGTGAAATGGCACAAAGTATGGACCCGTGTCTTTTCTGCCCAGTGAGCAATAATTATATCCACTTTTATGCTGTTTCTTTCCACAGAGTATTTGGAGCAGCTATTTTCCTAACATCTACATTGAATATGTTCATCCCATCTGCCGCAAGAGTACATTATGGCTGTGTTATGTTTGTAAGAATTTTGCAAGGTCTCGTGGAGGTAAGAGCACCCCAGCATTTTGGCCTGATTATACTTTGTTCATTTTGCGGGGTCAGTTTTATAATGTCAGAAAAAGGTGGCTTGGGTTTTCTAAATAATCCACATGGCTCTTTATTTTTCTTTTTTATCCAATGATGTTAGTTTGTTTTACTCCTGCTGAGTATTATTACGGGTGGCAAGCCCCATCTTTATAGCATTTTTATGTTTTTATTATGATTAATTTTTAATTATACCCACTTACATATTTCAATGAGTCTTGAATATAAAATAAAAAGACCAGGTCTATGGAACTGAAAGTAGATCTACCATATTTTAATACTGTCATTCACTGCATGTACTGTAAATGTAAACATGTCCACCAGAGCACTTTACCACTTAAATTCATGTTCAAAGCAATTTTCTATCTTCATATGCAAGCAACAAGGTTCTTCACAGTTTTCCTCAACTCCTTCCATACCTCTTAATATTGGAAAGCAGTATTATCATTAAAAATAATAGCAACTGTATACAGTAAAAGTAAAATAAAGCATAATTATATGATGTGTGTATGAAATATTTGCTAGGGTGTGACCTATCCAGCATGCCATGGGATATGGAGTAAATGGGCACCTCCACTGGAGAGAAGCAGGCTAGCAACCACATCTTTTTGTGGTAAGTTGAATGATTTCTCGATTTACTGACCTTGTGTTTCTGATTCACTGGTGTTTCCTTTTAGAAAGGCCCTCTTGTATTTATTCATATTGGTTTGCAATATTATTCATATTGGTTTGCAAGTGAAATAGGACCTCATATGTGAGCGGGTGAGGATAGTTATGGAGAGGAGAGGACCAAGAAGATGTAGAAATGTTGTGTGTATGCGGGGGGAGAAAATGCTGTGGAGATGCTGAAACCGAGAAGGGGGAAAGGAGAATGAAAGCAATGAAGATTAAAAATGGCTGGTGGGGGGAAAAACCAAGGAAGAAAATGGAGATGTGTTAAAGAAAGAAAATTCAACAAAAATTGAATCACAGGAGAAATCACAGGAAACAAAAGTCTGCTAGAAAATGCAGGCACTGAAGGACTGGGGGACTATAGTATCAAATACAAGGAGGAAAAGAGGAAGACTAGGAAAAGACAAAGTAGTACAAAAAAGGGAGACTTTTTAAAAAATGCACAGTAATTTTGCTTTTTACGTGTTTTGAATCCACAATTTAATGGAGTTCGGCTGTTTCTGGCCTCCATGCTCAAAAATCTGAAAACGCTTATAGCTGTGGATGAGAAAGTCCTGACACATGCCCTCAGACCCCTAACCCCTTTGGATGCTGTTGATCACCCCCATTTTATTTCTGAAAAGTGAATAGGTATGACTGGAAAATTTGGAAATCAGAATATTTCTGAGTAGCTTCCAGGTTTCTCTGACTAAATATCCCAGATCCACAGGATTGGTGCTATGGGCCCAGCTTTGGAACAAGCACTGGGAGGATCCCTTCAATATGTCAGGTCCCCCTAGGAGTCTCACTCTTCCTCCAGGGTCAGCCACAGGGCTTCACTGCCTCCTTAGACTGGACCTCTGGGCCTTCAGCACTCCTGCTTCAAACTGGGAGCTCTGTTCAGCAAATCCCACTGAGACAGACCCCCAAGGGAGACTTGTACAATCTTAGGAAGCAATGCACCTCTGTAAGTATTTGCGGTGACACTCAGGCAGGGTTGTCAAACAGTAGGGTCTGTTATTCAACTGGAACGCAGTGTAGGAAGTATTTGGTTTAACCTTCATTTTCCTATGCTAACGATAGTCAATTCTGGGTAGCCAGAGCCCAGCCAAGCTGTAGTGAACCCCATGGGTCAAACTCTGTCTCCCCATCCATCTGATCCCCTTTGTCAGCCTCCCAGGTGTGTGTCCCCGTCTGCTTCTGACAACCAACACCTAGGCTATGTCTAGACTGATGGCAGCAAATTCGCCGCCATCAGATCAATTTATCTGGATCGATTGAGTGGAAGTGGAGACCTGCTCAATCAACCCGGAAGTTGATGCTATTAATTCACCTCCGCTGGATGGAGTAATGCTGCATTGATAGGAGCGCATTTCCTGTCAGAGCAGCAAACTGAAGACACCATGGTAAGTAGGAGTTAGGAAGTCAACAGGAGATACACAAGCTATTCTACGTAGCTTGCATATCTCCTGTCGACTGCTGCCGAATTTGGCAGCAAGTGTAGACATAGTCTCACTTTCACCTCACCCCTCCACTTCAGTCCTTTGTTCAGTCCTTTTTCACTGGTGAAAAGTATTTACTAATGAATTATTCCAAGGAATGAGCAGAGTGAGGTGTTCTTTGCATGTCTGACAATAGTTTGTACTTAACTCATATTTTGTTAATGAACACTTTTGACCTAATGTCAAATGAACAATGAAGACCTGAGTCTGCTTCTTCCTTAGAAAGATTCATTGGCAACACTTCTCACCTATGGCACTGTGAATCCAAGGAGCCCTGAGGGCCAACTGGCAGACAGCCCATCATATTATAACTCATATCAGGCCTGACACTTATTACCCTCAACACACTTTTATCATAATATGTATCTAAAGGGTGTCATGTAAGGCATTCTATATAAACTGGTGACATGCTGGTCCAAATATCATTTGTGATGTGTGTACGAGTTGTTTAGAAAGAATTATATGTGTGTGCTGGAAATATGTTCTTAAAACGTGTTTGGGAGGTAGAGCAAAATCCCAACTTGCCCTGGACAAAGGAATGCGTACTTATCTATCTGACCAGCTTGATTACAAGTAGAGGACAATGAAAGTACATTTATATGTAGGGTAAACAAAGCTATCAAGCAGCAACTTAGGGAGCACACTGGGGGACATAGTCTGCACCTCAGGAATCCTTCTTGGCTCTTGAGGTAGAGACAATGGACTTGGGGTAATATAAGGAGGGGAGCAAACAGGCTTTTTAGTGATACACCACTTAGAGAACAGCACCCTTTGATTCTCTGAGTGCTGAGTGCCCTGGCCTGGAATTGCTGGTAACTTGAGGTGAGTAACAAAACTGCTTAGACAAAGATTGTAACTTGCAAGGATTACATTTTGGTCAATAGACGACATGTTTCATTTTGTCTGTAACCATACCTATCTCTTTTGTTCTTGCTTAGTATCACTTAAATCTCTGGCCTTTGTTAATCAACTTAGTCTTGTTTTATTAGAAAACCACCTCAGTGCTGTGTGTTAAAGTGAAGTGCGAGTCCTCAGCTAACCTACCAGCCTGGTGTGTGCTCTGCCTCTTTGGAGGCAGTGACCCTAATAATTTCTGAGAGAGTCCAGTAAGAGGGACTGAACACTGCAGGGAGATATCCCTGGAGACCTTGGGTTTGCTTATTGTTATCTGCAAGGCAAGGATTAGACTGGCAGAGACTTGAAGAATTTGCGGGGGTGAGGCAGACAGGCTGGTGTGTCAGAGAGTTGACACACAGCTTAGCAGCAGCAAAGCTCTCACTCTTGCTAAGGCAGAGGGGTAACACAGTGGTTCACAGTTCTGGGTGTCCTGACCAGAATGTATCAAACACCCACCCATAAATGCTAAACTAGATATTCATGACTAAGCTACATGAGTTCTCAATGGAAATTCCTTTTTCAAACACTTAAATGCTCATGTCCTTTTTCAGATTCCTAACAGATCCATCACACACCTCTCCTAGTGTGGAACTCAGGGCATGTTTACACGACAAAGTTAAGTCAACTTAAGTCGACATCCAGGTGCCACAGTAATTAAATCGATCGGGCATGTCCACACCACGCTCATTGTGTTGGTGGAGTGGGCCTCACTGGCAGTGCTTGCGTTGATGTACAGAGTAGTGCACCATGGGTAGCTATCCTAAAGTGCAACTAGTCATGGGGCTTTTGGGAAGGGCTTGCACAGCCTCATGGGGCCAAAACTTTGTCGCAGGGTGGAATTGGAACATGGCTTTGGCCTCCCTTGAGGCAGTTTCCTCCCTCTCCCCCTTGATATCAACAGCAAACAACCCATGCTTTTTTGAAAGCCTGGCTTAGCTGCATGTACATCATAGCCTGAAAAGCATGGACCCCGTTCAGCAGTGCACTCTTGTTTGTGCATTACAAACACCTCGTGCCTTATCCTGCAGTATTTCTGGAGCCGAGACAGGAGCTGCTGTGCGGAATATTGCAATATCATTTAAGCAGTCCAGCTGCAAACCATAGAACAAAACAATTCCCGGTTGCTGCTGGCAGTTGCGCAGCAGCTGAACACGGTGGAGCACCGTTTCTGATCGCAGGAAACAAGCACTGACTGGTGGGATTGCATGGTTATGCAGCTATGGATGATGAGCAGTGACTGCACAACTTTTAAATGCAGAAGGCCAGTTTCTAGGAACTTTGTTCAGAGCTTTCCCCAGCCCTGAAGTGCAGCAACACTACAATGAAACCTGCTCTGACAGTGGAGAAGCAAGAGGCGATCGATCTGTGGAAACTTGTAATGCCAGACTGCTACTGGTCAGTTGGGAATCAATTTGGAGTTGGTAAATCCACCATGGGAGCTGTTGTGATCCAAGTATGCAGGGCCATTAATCAACTTCTGATAAGATGGGTAGTGACTCTGGGCAATGTGCAGGACACAGTGGATGATTTTGCTGTGATGGGGTTTCCTGACTATGGTGGGGTGATAGATGACATGCATATCCCTATCTTGGCACCGGACCACCTTGCTGAAGAGTACATAAAGTAAAAGGGATACTTTTCAATGGTGTTGCAAAGGCTGGTGGATCACAGGGGATGTTTCACAGACATCAACCTGGGAGGGGCAGGAATGGTGCATAACGCGCTCATCATTAGGAACGCAGGTCTGTTCAGAAAGCTGCAATCAGGGACTTTCTTTCCAGATAGCAAAATAACTGTTGATGATGTTGAAATGCCAACAGTGATCTCGGGAGACTCAGCCTACCCCTTGCTCTGATGACTCATGAAGTCGTACACCGGTCACATGGACAGCAGTAAGGAGCAGCTCAACAATAGGCTGAGCAAGTGAAGAATGGTGATGGAATGTGCCTTTGGACATTTAAAGGGTCGTTGGCACAGTTTGCTTACTAGGTTACACCTCAGTGAAAGCAATATCCCCATTGTTATTGTTGCATTCTGTGTGTTCCATAATATCTCTGAGGCAAAGTGAGAGAAGTTTCCGCAGGGATGGAGCATGGAGGCAGATAGGTTGGCAGCTAATTCTGAGCTGCCAGATACCAGGGCAACAAGAAGAGCCCAGCAAGGAGCTTTGCATCTCTGGAAGGCTTTGAGAACCAGTTTCAGTAATGAGCTGCAGTCATGTACACTACTTACCTGCATTGTGCCTTCCACTCCATTGCATCAGTTTCCCTGTACCTCTCCTCCCCCCAAGATCCATGATTGGAATAAATAAAAAGAGTATTTCATTCCCAAAATATTGACTTTTAATGCACAAACACAAAGAATCTGAAAGAACAGGAAAATAATTTAACCTTTGGCAAATGGTTGATAAAATTCAGAAGGGAGAAACAAATGCAATTTGTTTGCGAAAGCAAAGCAATCTTGCGCATCAAAGGTCTTTGAATGGCTGTTTTTGTTCCTAGTATCCTCCCCCGCTGTTGAGTGGAAGGGATACTGCACCTTCCACAACCCCGCCTCCTGGAACATTTGAAGGAAAGGGATTGAGAACAAGGCGATGCTTGCGGGCCGTTCTGCAGGGGCAGCAGAGGGACTCTAGCCTCAAGCTGTTTTTCCTGAAGCTCAACCAGATGCCTCAACATGAATGAGTGGTCCTTCATAATCTGCAGCATCTCCTCCTGCATGGCACGCTCATACTCCTGGGACGCTCTCCTGTTCTCCATGTCCATGTCCAGCTTTTCAGACAATGAAATCCTCTAGGCTCTTAACTCCATGTCAGCTGTCCCTTGAGGTGTTCATTATCTTGTTGAACATGTCATCACATGTTCTCTTCTTCCGCCTTCTAACCTGCAAAAGCCTCTCCGCCAGTGTGGAGGGTGTGCTAAAGGCCAAGCTTTCCACTGTAAGGCATAAAAAGCACAAGGCAACGATTGTCAGTGCATACCAGGGTCTAGTGCAAGGTTGCTATTTAAAAGATATTTCCCTTATTACACTCAAGTGCAAACCAGAACATAATCAGAATCTCTAGCTAGTCAATGAACCGGTTTGCTGTTTCAGCCATGGTGAGCATGGCCAAGCGGCATGGGTAACAGGACTTATGCTGCAACTTGTGGGAAGCCCGCATCAGGAGCACAGGTGAGCAGGCAGACAATGCCCCACCCTCCTTCCACTAGCAACATGGATGTTGCTTTGAGACCAGGGACCAGCCGAAGCTCTGGACTTGCAGATTCTGAGGTCAAAGCCAATCCCTGCCAACCAAACCACCAGCATGTTAGGAAAACTCATGATTGAGGGACCCGGAAATTGCCATGGGTGGAGGATCACATCCTCTATTGTTTGTGGTACGAGCACTTGTAATGAAAACATCTACCATTTCCCCTAGGAGATCCTATGTGATATCAGTCTCCTGACAGTAGCAGAGGCTGCAAGGGAGCAGATATTGCAAGCATCTGGGTACCTGGTCCTTATGTTGCTATGCTGTGTATCACAATGATACCAGCGGAGTTAATACTGGAGTGGCATGAAAAAGTGTCCTACCATGGTGGAAGAAATAAGGCAGCTCTCCCCAGAAACCTTCTGCATAGGATTGCTGAATACCTCCATGAAAGTTTCCTGGGGATCTCCATGGAGGATTCCCGGGCCATCCCTGTACACATAAACAGTCTTTTCTGGGGGGCACCCTCTGCATAGCTGGAGGAGCCACTGGAAAGCAGATACCCACTGCACCTCACTTTTTCTTCATATTACACATAAAATAAGAGCATGTAATCCCTACAGTTTGATAGGAATTGCAAACTCATCAGAGGTGTCTTCCCTGGCATCACGTTCAGACACCATGCTGTCCTGCGACTGGCTGGACTGCTCCAGAGTTAAAAACAGCTCCTGGCTGTGGGTGAGAAATGGATCCCCAGCTCATCTGCCTCCCAGTCTCCTTCTCCTCATCCTTATCCAGAATGTCCCCCTCGTTGTTGCCTGAGGTGGCCCAGGACTCAGACTCCTATGAGGTATGTTTGGGGGCAGTGGGGGAGTCACTGCCGGGAATCGCATGCAGCTCATGGTAGAAGCAACATGTCTGTGGTGCAGAACCAGCATGACTGTTCGCCTCCCTTGTCTTCTGGGACGCCTGCTGAAGTTCTTCTGCATGTGCCTGGTGTAGCCCTTCTCCCCCATGCTCCACCCAATCTTTTCATTGATGTCTACATTTCTTTGACTGGATTGGAGCTGTGCCTGCCCAGACTCTTCTCCCCACAGACCAATAACATCCAGCACCTCCTGTGTACTGCAGGCTGGAGCACATTTGGGGCATTGAATCGCCATGATCAGCTGTGCCAGTGAGCTCTACACCCTGCTCAAACAGGAAATGGAAAATCAAAATTTCCCAGGACTTTAACAGGAGAGGGACTGTTTCCTGTGTACCTGGCTGCTGTGCAGCAGAGTGGATCTCCAGAAACGATCTCCAGAGCAGTCACAGTGGAGCATTGTGGGACACATCTTGGAGGCCAGTTCAGCAGACTTACACAACACTGCATCTACACTGCCACTCTGTCAACCCATCAACATTGATTTAAGCACTCTGCCTCTTGTGGAGGTGGAGTAATTAAGTCAATATTACAGGCAAGTTAGGTTGGCGGAAAGGACATAGTGTAGACACTGTGACAGGGCCAGACCTGATGGCTATAGGAGAGTTTTGGAGGGTATATATATTAGCCCCAGGATCAACAAATCCTTGTTCCCTGGGTGATTCAGCTGGGCTTACTCCAGGTCAATTAGGCTAATTAGGCCAGCTGAGGCCAATTAAGGAGCTTGCCCCAGCAGTTAAAAGCCTTCCTGTCAGGCAGATGGGGCAGCTGAAAAGGAGTTGAGAGGAGGAATGGAGTGGAGCAGAGATGCTACAGAGCTTAGAGCTATTGCTGTTGCTGCCACAACACAAAAGGTATGGGAGTTAGGGAGAAGCCCGTCAGGGCAGGGCTGAGGGTTGTAGGCACAGAGGCCTGAAAGAGGACCCGGTCGCTTAGACAACAGGGCAAAGGAGTTGAGGTGGGATGACCTCACACAAACAGGGGAGGATCACAGGGACAGACAGACCCAAGACGAGGAAGGCAGAAAAAACCTCGCCCCGGTTCCAGGAAGCAGACCGCGAGCAGTGGGGCCAAGAACAGGCGACCCAGGGAAGGTAGTAGCTCTCATGGACTAAGCGGTTTGAGGCTACTCCTCGCAGGGTCCCTGGGTCGGGGCCTGAGGTAGAGGGCAGGACCAGGCCCCCCCACTCCTACCCACCCATACCATCAGTGTAGCTGAAAAGAGCGCAAGACTCGTTGAGGGGCAGAACAGGCCTCCCTCACCACAACGCCTACATTATTAGGTTGACGTCAGGCAGCTTCCATCAACCTAAGTTTGTAGTATAGACCAGGCCTCAGACTTGTTAACCCGTTGCCGTGTTGAAAATTGACTCTTTATTTCTACTGCTTCTTTATACTAGTGCTATAGTCAACACATTGTTAAACATGCAAATGGCAGTTTTAGATGAGCAATCCACTGTTGCTAGGTGGTGAAGTTTCACAAGTGCTAGTATAATGATGGGAGAACTTCTTAAAATTCACTGTGCAGAACTGTGGATGCTTATTAACTTCTCTGGAGCTCAGTTCATCCATATGTGTAATACAGATAATATAGCTTACCTACCTCAGCATGTGCTGCTGCATGATAAAAGCACCACCTGGACTTTGTTACCTGGTCTTAAATGCACACTGTAGTTCTAATTCATATAGGAAATGAGTTGGAGGAGTTATGTAACATAGCTGACATGTTTTCTCAATCCTTTTGATCTTCAGGCTCTTATGCTGGGGCAGTGGTTGCCATGCCTTTGGCGGGAATATTGGTACAGTATATAGGATGGTCATCGGTCTTTTATATTTATGGTGAGTTGTTTAGTGTAAAATTCCACACAGTTGGATCAGTATTGTTAGACAGTGTAGTGTAAATCTATTTTAAAAGTAGTACTGATTAAAATTGTTTTGCTTTTAGTCTTATTGTCAGCTTTCTGTGAAGTGTTATAAGATAATATAGTAACATATAGTAAAATGCTTTTAAACTGTAATTATTTCAACATATAGTGCAGGTTATATACTAGTCAGCCCTTGTGAAAACCCACTTAAACACCAAAAGATGCCCCAAGCATGCTGATATATCCTTGAAACTGCATCTTATTTGTGCTTAGACAATTATCCATTTACCAAAAAATAGGGGCTTCAAAAGCCACACACATTAGGTAAGCACACCCATGCATGTTTGTTAGTCTATTTCAGAGGTAGGATAGTTTACTTTGATCCTTTGCGCAGTGTGCTGCAAGGTTTGCCAATCAGGATCTGCTTACTACGTCTTTCAATAGACCATCCCCATTTTCTTTTGGATTAACCATGATTCTCCTCCCCCCCCCCGCCCCCCTCCCCCCCAAAAAAATCCCATGTAGATATATGTTTCTGCCTTTTTCCTCCCAAGCACGTAAGTGCAGTGTGCTGAATAGGTGCTCAGATACCAGCGGGATGCATGAAAGTATAGATAGCTATAACTTTTCCATGAGAATTTGTGCAGATTTCCTGCCACACTTTGATTTGATTGGGTCCTCTGATAAATAATTGAAACATTAGGCATTACAGATACTTTACCATTACATATTGGCATTTGAAACCAATCTGTTCTCCTTCCACCTTCACAGGAATGTTTGGAATGGTTTGGTATGTGTTCTGGCTCTTTCATGCCTATGAGAGCCCTGCTGCACATCCAACAATAACCAGTGAAGAAAGGACATACATAGAAACAAGTATAGGAGAAGGAGCCACCCTAGTTAGTGCAAGTGTAAGTATAATTTAATGGTCATACTAGAAAATACCTGGGTTTTGGTGGCCGTTGTTATTTATGGCGAACAAACAAATTAGGACTTTGCATTGTATCAGTGCCTGGATAGCGATGGAGTATAGAATTGTAGCCTACGTAAAAGCAGCAGAATTGACTCCATTTCATTTCAGTGGGAGTTTTCTTGCGTAAAGACTGCAGAATCCAGCCCATCCATTCAAATATAAAAATCTAATCAATATACGCAACTCAATGTCCTTGCAGCTCAAGGGTTCTACCCTTATCTAAATTTAAGGGGCTTATGAGTAATCTTAGTGAGTTCAGAAAATGAAGTCTGTTTTGCTATCTAGATCAGAAGCTGCCTACAGCTCTTCTCAATTGAAATTCTGTATGGACAGTCAGGGTTCTCTGCCACTCTTGGTCTCAAAACAGCTTAAGTTTTTTGTTTTTGTTTCCCCACCACCATGCCACTCCCCTACCCCTTTTCTTAACTTTGTTACTAGTAACGTAATGGAAACCTAATCCCAAAATATATTTTCCAATCAAATTTGTCTTCCTCCATTTATGTAACTTGTTTTTACAAACAGGAGCAAAACCAAAAGCTGTTTCTTGTTAACATATTCCTTCCTGGCTTATATTCATCAATATTTTATAATAAAATAACCCAAATCCTCTTTTGATTCTTGATGGTTTTGTTAACAATTATGATGACTGGATAACACATCAAATTCTACTCTTTGATGCGCACCTGATGCATTCATTGAAATCAATTAAACCTTGACTGGAGACACACACACACATCCAAGGTCATCATTGCACCCTTAATATTAATTGGATCGGCATAAATACATCCAGTTCATACTTCACTGTGTACATAATAGATGCACTTTAAAAGGAAAAATATATATCCATGTTACTTACTATCATTGCAAACGGTTTCTTTTATGAGTTCTATTGTAATTAAGTTCTGAAGTAGTTTTCTTCCTGTTGTAAAGATTACTGAAGCATAAATTGGAAACACAAAGAGAGAAGAGTGAATTACATAAATTCCATCTTATCCCAAGAATTTCTTTCATTCAAGTCACAATTTAGACTGAAACTGGTATCTGCCTGTCACTTAGTTACTGCACACTTACAATATGGAATTTATCAGATTGAATCATATCAGGAGAAAGCGACGAACATATCAAGACTTTCCTGCAATTTACTATATAATTCTTCTTACCCACTGTACCACTGGCATTCTCCATTGTATCTCAAAAATCCTAACTCATCAAAGAAAGAAACTCTTCCTTGCTCTCAACAACCATCCTAGAAGCTGATTCTCCACTTGCTTACACCAGTGTAAATCATGAGTAGCTGTTCTGAAATCAGTAAAATTGCATTGGGATACAACTGATATGAAAGGAAAAATCTGTCTTTGTTTTAGCTTTTAGCTATACAAAAAGTTTTGAATTTGTCTTTTCTAGAAATTTAGTACCCCTTGGAAGAGGTTTTTCACTTCAATGCCTGTGTATGCAATCATCGTGGCAAACTTTTGTAGAAGCTGGACCTTCTATTTGCTGCTTATAAGTCAGCCTGCTTACTTTGAAGAAGTCTTTGGATTTGCAATAAGTAAGGTAAGTGTTTCAATTCCAGCTCTTGTATTTTGGGCCTGATCCTGCAAAGAGCTGAGGGGCCTCAACTCCCTCCAAACTCAGTTACAGCTGATGGTTCCCAGCAACTGGCAGAATTGGGCCCTTTATATGCATCCAGTGTTCTTGAACTACGAGAATAAGTTCATGATAGCAAATGTCAGCTCAGTGGCATGAAATTACAAACAAAACCAAAGACATTCAAAATCTAGTTTAAGAAAGAGACTGTCAAGAAAAATAGAACCATGGTACTGACAGTACATAAATAAAACAAGTCCAGCGTGCATTTGGATTAGCACTAGAAGCTTTGCTGTATACTCAGATAATTTTCATACAAATTCTCCTTTTTCTTATTGCACATTGAATACCATAACCAAAAGGAAAGCTCAGACTCTCCTTGCCAAGGAAAGATGAAAGAAGCTGAGCATCAGTTCATAGTCATAAACCTTAATCCTGCACGAATTTAAGCACAGGTGTAACTTTATTCATACAAATTAAGTATTTGCAAATTGAGCCCTTATTGGTTAATATTTCCTCTTTTTCACTGTAAATTGATTATCTGTCTGTGCAATATGCAGACACTGCCTTTATTTTAATAGTGGCAGGGACAACATATGGCATTTAGTATGCAAAAGAGAGCTTCTTATGAAGATGGGTGGTAAAAACATGTAAAGTAATTGGAAGCCAATGTATCATAGTCTAATATCAGAAAACATGTTATACTAGTGAGTTTCTAATTAGGTGTGTCAGAATTCAATTTTTATTTTTTTTATAATTCTGATGGATATATTGATGTTTAATTTAAGCATTTTTTCTATTTTTATCTATTTTAATTTTCACAGTTGTGAGAAATTATGGGAGGATCAGGCAATAATTATTGAATGACAGTAGATATTGAAATTCAAACAGTTAAAACTATATAACCATTAAACCACAAATTATCAACATCACATGTCAAAATATATAAAGTAAACATCTTTAAATCAAGCTCTAATAAATTCTCAAGTAGCATTTTTCTTTCTCTGCCTATCCATAAATTTCAATTATTATAGATGGAACTATTTTTTGTTGGTTTCTGTGTATATGGTAAAATCAATGTTTACCGACATTTACCAATAAAAATCAAATCTTTCCACGCCTATTTATAACAAGTCCAGCAGTAAGTGGAGTTTTAACTATCTTCTAATTAACTTCTTGGCAAGAGAACTATAAGAACCAGAAAGATGTATGAGAATCCTAGGTTGAAATTCTCATCCTTTTCTGGTGCCTATAAATTGAAAGAGAGGGCCAGACTGGTATAAAAGGGCTCTGAAAGCACCTTATCAGGCTGAGGGAGAATTCCCCTGGTGCAGAAGCGGTGGAGAGAAACATAAAGTTTACAGGCCAGCCAAAGGAGGCGGTCATAACTTAGACAGGCCCCCAGGGCTGTCTAAATTATGCCAAGGCCTCTCCAGGTCCTAGAACAGTGCCTGGGATGACACAAAGGTGGTTTAAAGATATCATACCACCCTGCCCACCCACCCTGGGCTGAAAATTCTGTAAGAGTGCAGCCTAGAATCCCTTGCCTTAGTGTCTGTTTAAACAAATACATTCAAGAATATAAAAATAGAATGAGAGAAGACGTTGGCTTACATGTAGTTTGTTTAATTTCAGGTTGGCCTTTTATCTGCAGTTCCACATATGGTCATGACAATTATTGTACCCATTGGCGGGCAATTAGCTGACTTTTTACAAAGCAGAAAGATTTTAACCACTACCACTGTAAGAAAAATCATGAATTGTGGAGGTACTGTTGCATTTTACAGATAAAACATGTAGTTATGTGTTGCAACTTCTGCACAAATTGCAGCTTTGTCTATATATAATTGCAATAAGAGAAAAGTTACTTGTGTATGTGCAGAATCAGGCCCTTAAAACAGATGTTATTAGATTCCCCAATCCTTTCAGAAGATGTCAGGAAGCCCCTGTGATGGTCAGTGATGCAATAACAACAGTAAACTTGACTTGTTGAGTAATGTAGACCAGATCCTGCAAAATCGTACAAACATGGGACCAGAAACCAACCAGTAACCAGTGTCAGGAAGACCCTTCCTCCAGGGATATGGTCATGGGGTGCTGGGGCACCTCCTTGTGGCTGAGTCTGGGGAATCAGCTCTCATTCAGTCTGGCACTTACGTCAGTCATTTGGTTGCCCCATGGCCTCTCTCTCTATGAAATGGGGTTCTCCCTCCCTTTGTGACTCATCCCTCTGGATAGTCACTATATTGCCCCCCCTTCTGGAGTATCAAAGTTCCTCTGCACCAGCTGTCCAGGTAACATTTCCAACAATCTGGTGCCACTTCCCAGGGACTGGTAGGAGAACCCAGGCCCACTTGCTACTCCAGGGACTCTACAATCAGCAGCCTAGGTCTGCACAGTCTCTAATGTCATTGATCGTTCCCTGGCCTATGTCCTACTCTGCCTCCCACAAGCTTTCTTCTCCACTCTTCTGGGTGGACCCTTCCCTCAGGGCCAGGATCCCAGGGCTTCTCTCTCTCCCTGGGTTTCCTACTTTTCCCTTTCTAAGCCCAGAGAGTCACTGCCAGCTTCCACACTGCAGTCCCTTTCTGCTGCAAACTTCCTGGCTTTATACCTTAGCCAGTTTGTCCATCAGCTGGGTTTCATCAGCCACTAGTCATTTTTAGTCAAGCCAGACTGTCCACCAGTTGTGGTATATAAAGTTAATCAGTTCTATAGGTACTATATTAACTCCTTTAGGGGTGGTGTGGGGTGAACATCCCATCACATCACAGATATGTTATTGCATAATTGTTCATTTGGGGGGAGGTTTACACCTTCAGTTGAAACATTTGGTACTGACCACAGGCAGAGAAAAGTTACCAAGCTTGATGGACACTGGAACTATTCAAGTTTGTCAGTTCCTTTGTTCTTATGTTCCAATATATGGCACAGCATGGATGAAATAAATCAAGAGTTGCACCTGCTTGGAGCAGGTCTGAATTTGACCTTAAATCATCAAGGAGCATATTCAAATGAACTGACCATGGGATCGTCATTATGTCATGCATGCTTGATGCATCTGTAAGAGTGGTTATGTGACAATTAGAAAACACCGTTTCTTAACAAAGGCAGAAGTTAATTTCCAGAAGTTCTATGTGGTACTCGATGATGATTTATAATGTTAATGTCACATTTCTGTCTGAAAAAAATCTTAATTTACTTTTGTGACAAACAAAGGGCATCTCAGATCACTAGAGCTGAAATGAATTGGAGGGGAGAAATATTTTCCCTTTTTTCCAAGTTTGTTTACTTTAGGCATTTGACAGCACTTTGCATACAGTCATTTTCACTGTTTTCTTTCTATAGTCAGTTTCTCCTGTTGTTGTTTGTCTGGTCTCTCACACCCCCAACAGGGAAAAGAAGAACTATTTAAATAAACAAACAAACAGTACAATGTTAATGTGAACCCACAAAAAGTGGCAGCTGGGTTCAATGGCAATTATAATGCCCTAAAGTACATTAATTCATTTTTTAAAACTTACTAGATTGCTTAGTCCTTATTGATTTCTTTTTCACCAGTATATTTTAATATAACTTAATTTCATTTTCAGGTTTTGGCATGGAAGCCACTTTGCTTTTGGTGGTTGGTTACTCTCATACAAGAGGTGTGGCTATCTCCTTCTTGGTGCTGGCAGTAGGATTTAGTGGATTTGCTATTTCAGGTAAAAACTTCATCTTTTTAATCATCAGATTAGCTACTAACATGACTGGTCATGGCTGCTTATGGGGAAACCCTGTTTCCTGCTGCAACAGAATGATTACTGTACCACTGTACCTGTATAATATATATATATATAATATGAATATGAGGTGGAATTTGTGAGAATGAGTCTTTATCACTCCAGGTTTACAATAGCACCATGCTCTTCAGATTGCAACACATATTTATCTCAGAATATTAGTCCGTTATCACTCAAAACATTAAAACTAATATGATATAGCGCTAACTATTCTGAAATTCAAATGTAAGATGAGAAGGTTCAAAATGTGGTTTAAACAATCAGTATAACTCCCAGTCTGTAACTCATACTTGTTCTGTCTGTTTGCTCCTCTAACGGCAGCCTTCAGTCCTTCTATAATTCTGATACTTACAGAAAGTGTATGAATTACCTCTCCACCGCCTGTTCCTAGTTGTAAGTTTGCTTTCCCCCTGCCAGCTGCACATGCTGGGTCATCATGCTGTGTGTCCTATAACTGTCTCTGCCTCTGCACAGGTAGTTCCTTTCAACTCCGTGGGCTTATCCAGCAACATGCTGGGTGCTGCAGCTACTTGGAAACTATTGTTTTTAAAATGGTGACTTCTGTTCATCAGGAATTCCTATTAATGATCATGGAATATTGACCACAAAGATATCCTGATAATAAGGAATCTAGTGTACCACCATTGCAGAAATATCAACCATCAGAGATGCAGGATTTTGCTCATCAGAGAGAAGTTTTTATTTCTAATTCAAATTTTACCAGTATTAAACCTTTCCAGTTCCCTTGAAGTCTTTAGAAAATTCAGCTTGGAATTTACATGGCTTTTTCCTTGCAGTTATTTGCAGCTGATATTTTTAACTTTTGTTACCTACAGTATAACACTACTTGACAATCACTTAAATTGCTTTTTATCATGGGTTTTATTTTCTAATAAAATATTTATCCACTAGAAATCTACAGTAAGTGTAATTAAACTTTCCACTATATATTCTGGCTGTCTGGTATTTTGGTAAATTGTCAGTAAAACTACAGGGAAAAAATGTTTCCGAAAATGCTCCCTAAATTAAAGAATATAAGAAACTCAAACTTATGAGCTGTTAATTCTTTAATTAAAAATTTAATTTTGAGTACATCGCTTCAGATGCTAGGTGACGGCAGGCACTGAAACTTTAAATCAAGTAGTCAAAATAAGCAATATCTCCTGTACTCTGTGATGCCCCAAAGGTGGAGATGCAGGTGTTAAAAGAAGGGGGAAGCGGGATAAAGGGATGCAGCTCCCCCCCCCCCCCTTTTTTTTTTTTTTTTTTGCTAAAAGCAGAGGGATAGCTCCCTCTTCTCCCTGGTTAATTCAGTGTGACTTCCCCCTCCTGCTCCTTTAACCACTGTTAAGCAAATCATATTATCCCTCTAACTAACTGTTGCAACTAACTGTGCAGTTATTGTTGCTGCTGCTGTTACAGGATTTAATGTCAACCATTTGGATATTGCACCCCGGTACGCCAGCATTCTGATGGGGATCTCCAATGGTGTAGGGACACTGTCGGGAATGGTATGCCCACTCATTGTTGGTGCGATGACTAAACACAAGGTAATGTTTTCTTACATGTTTCTAGAACTGGGATTAAACTACATATAAAGTTAAGATCACGTCAAAGGTTGTTGGAACTTGATTTTTTTCCAGCTGGAAGACCAGTTTACACCCACTAAGCGTCTTGCCCTAAAATCTTACTAGAGTACTGTCTTAGGATAATATCATGCTCTCCTGAGGAAAAGCCCTCCCAACAGTTACTTGGAAAACTGCAGTGTAATATTGCTGAGGTTCCTAAGCAATCAATGATCTGAGATGGGGTTTGCTTCCTCACATTTAGTAAGGGCCATAGCCTTCTAGCTTCATGAGTGTACTACAATCCGCAGGGAAATCCCATTAGAAGAAAAAAGTCCTCCATAGTATTTTATTAGCTGTCGTTATGAAAGAGAGAGAAATATTCTTTACAATTATTTTCTTCAAACGTTTTATCTATAAAATTAGGAATCAGACAATAAATTAACATACAATGTGTGCTAACTCCTGGTCTAATCTAGTTATAAAATGTATTAAATTTATTTCTTTTCACTGCAAACCCAATGAGTCCTACATCATTCTTTCAGACCCGGGAAGAATGGCAAAATGTCTTTCTGATAGCAGCTCTCGTGCACTACAGTGGAGTGATATTCTATGCTATCTTTGCTTCTGGTGAGAAGCAAGAATGGGCTGACCCTGAAAGTCTCAGTGAAGAGAAGTGTGGCATAATCGATCAAGATGAACTGGCTGAAGAAACGGAACTGAACAGTGATACTTTTGTTAATCCAAAGAAAATGTATGGCGCTACCAGGCAAAACAACGATGTGCGGAAAAAGGCGTGGAAGAAGCAAAAGGGAGTAACACAGGACATAGAGGAACAGACTTCCTACCATTATGAAAATGGAAATTTTCAAGATATGTCATAATATCTGAAAATGTGTGATTCGTGTGGCAAGTATCTTCATCCCCTCCTGCCCAACTGCCTCCTAAACAGGCAGTATCCATATGTATTTGCTTATTCATTCATGGAAAATCTTGCCAAATGGCTAGATGTAAGATGTAGTAATTCTCTCCTTGTAGCACAGAAAAGGGCTGGTAGAAATATAACGGGCAAATCTAAGTCTGGCTTTCAAACAGATCTGTGTGAGAGGGAGTCCTCTGTCCATACACAGCCCTGTTGAATTCAGTAGAGTCCAGCACAGGACTCTGTATGGGTCTGATTGGAGGAGCAAGGCTCTATTAATCTAATTCAAGTAAGGAAAAGGCCATACTGGGTTGTGGGATTCATGGTAATTTAATGATAGTCCCCCTGCCACAATGTGTGTTTATTGGGAAGCCCATAGACACAGAAGTCTGGCCCTAGTTGTCCATATAGGATATTCTTGTCTATCTTTGACTCTTTAGGAATCTTAATGTTTTACAAAACAGTTATGTGTTTGGCCTGCTGAATACATGGACAAGTTTTAGGTTCCTGCTGAGAGATCAGAGGGAAGGAAAAGCAAAATTATTAAATTAAAATATGTTCACCCAACCGCAGGAGGGGAATGTGTAACCAAGACTGCTGAAACTATTATTCCAGTAATACTTTCATCCACTGAGTGAAAATCTCTTTCTTTTCTTTATACATGATCCACCCAGATTGGATAGAGCAATATAATGGATACTGTAGCGATTACTCCCTCCCATCCACGATTTTGTGTTGGCATGAAAAAATAATTTTAAAACCAAAATCATCTTCTCATTTATCATTAGTGAGGTAATATTTATTTCTATTTATGAAAGGAAATTATAGTCCCATGAGGATAAGATTTTCACTCAGTTCATTATTGTAAAGCGCTTTAAATATATTTTTCTAGGATAAAATTTGGACAAAATTATAAGCCTCAGCATAGCAGCTCTTGTTTACATGAATGAGATCACTTACGTGAGTAAAGTCTGTAGTTTTGGGCCTATAACTTTTTCCTTTTACATATTGCTGCAGTCTCTGTTGCTGTGAATGAGGTACGGTATATTTTTTTGTGGAAAAGGGTTTCTATTTAAAGAAACGAATGATTATCAGATGTTCAAATATTACTCTCTCTGCCGTCAGTATATGTTTGATATGATAAAATGGCTTTAGACTTTTTCTGCTGTCTTTGGAAGCTACCAAGATTATAACGGAGCGTGTGATACCATCTTAAACTTTTAGTTGCACTCAAAAGCTCATTGTGGCAATAATAAAGTTTTCTTAATGAAGAATTTCAGTAAACTATTTGTTTTACATTACGATAAATGTCTCAGTAAAATCAAGTAAAATGACCCTGTTTACTTCGTGATGTTTTATGTCATATCTCATTCTTGTTACGTGGGGTTATGATGCATCATGTATAACCAGAGAAAAGGGCACGATAACATTAGAAATTTAAAACCAATTTTGGACACTAATTGGCTGTGTTACTGAAGAGCAATTGAGGACTATAGGCAGAACTGTCCTTAGGGTAGGTGTACACTGAAGCTGGAGGTATGAATTTCAGCTAGAGTAGACATACTCTTGCTAAAAATAGCAGTGTAGTGGCAGATTCAGGATGGGATTGCTGCCCAAGTGCATACCTCAGGACTCAGACTGGCTTGTACTCAGGGCAGCTAGTCTGCCCTGCTGCTCATACTGCTGCAGCTTCACTTCTATTTCTAGTGCATTAGCTGGATCAGAGCTAGTGCAGGTATGTCTCAGTAATCTGGAAATTACACCTTCCCGCTCCAGTGTAGGTGTACCCTGAGACACATTCATTTGAATCCACAGATGTCTTATCTTCCACACACACATAATTAAACGAGAGACAAGGATGTCAGCCAATCCTCTTTCCCTGACTACAGTTGCTCTCATATCCAGCAAAATCCAGTCTAGAATATATAGATAAAACAAATAGAATGGGCCAATATGCTGTGAATAAATGCAGAAAATTTGATACAGTATCTTTACTGCTACAGCAAAAATATAGTCCTCCTTTTAACACAATATGGTCCATTAAAAAGCAATTGTCATTATTAAAAAGCAACTGTCCACATATTAATTGTGGAATCATTTAATTATCCAAATCATACAAACCCCTTCTCAAAAATTCCTATAACTATAATAATGCCTCAACTAATTTCTATTCTACTAGAACAGAAGAACACCCAAAACACTTTTTGCTCTTTTAGAGTTTTCAGTTAAATTGTAAAAGGGTTAGTTGGCTACTGTTTGGAGACCCAGTACAATTTGAGTTGCTTGAACACTGTCCTACAAGCCTACCATAGCTTCAGTTGCTTGCTTGTCTATTCTGACCCCTATAGCATGACATCATCCAGTTGGCAGAGATGAATAGGACTACTGAGTAACCTTGTAGATGTCTCAGTTTCTGCATACCATGGCACATAATAAGACAAAATACAGATACTGTACTGCTTGCAGCTGCACAAAGATAACGGTGATGGAAACAGCAAGTTATCCTTGAATGTTTGGGGGTACACTGTTTCATTGCCAAGGGGCATACTTTTACACCACCCCTCCTATCATCAGATGTTGTTTTGATGACCCCAATTATCATGGTGAGAATGGAATGTAGTTAAGGGTGAAAACCCAATGTAGGTAATTAGCATATATGATAATGAGTAGAGAGGTAATTAGGTGAAAGCTGTTTATGGAAGAGTATAAGAAGTTACTACTTAGACAAAGGGGCGTACTCCATCAACAACTTACTCCATGGGAGGTACTGCCTGTCAGACCAGAGGATCCACTGACTTCCTGGTGGGGCCCCTGAAGAAAGCCGTTCCTGTATACAGCCTTCTGAGTAACTGCTTAGCTCTCTAGGCTTAGTGAGTATGATATATTGTAGTTAATTTTAGGCTTTGTATTTAACTAGCATATTTATAGAAAACCTTGCACATTAAATCTTATTGATCTGCAAATCGGGCGTACTGTGTCTCACTGGTATCCACACTGATCACTAAGTGTCCAGTATCAACATCTACTTATTTGACTAAATTTGGAATAGACAGAAGAAAAAGCTTTTTTCTTATGGTATATAGTCAACATTTTGGGATTTAACATCACAGGAGGTAGAGTCAAATATTGTGATTAGATTATAGCAAGGGTTGCATCAACCATTCTCAAATTCTTTCCTAGAGTCCACCAAATCTTAGGGGAGAGAGAGAGAGAGAGAGAGCACGAGCTCACATTATCTCCCTTCATATTCACAACTGCACAGACAACCTCCCCTTCCATTTACAAGCACATAACATATCGCTGGCAGCTACAGAAAATGTTTACATGGAAAAGTTATGTTATGAAAGTACTTAATATATATGTATTATATACAACACACATGTATGTATGTATCTGTCTTTTTAATGTAACTTGGTTGTTAGGGACAAGGGGTGGGGAGATGGGGCAGGGAGAGAAAGGCAGGGACAGATAAAAGGCAGGGAACGGTGTTTCTATCCGTTGAAGGTTCATGCTTTCTGAATAAAACATTCACTTGAATCAAACTTCCCTGGTATAAAACCCAAACTAAACACCATATTATTGCTAACTTTGTTTAATGTACACATATTGGGTGGAGGGCGGAGGAGAACTACAATCCTTACAAGGTCAGAACTGTGGCCCTTCATGTAAATCCCCATACGCAGTAGTTTAATCATATCAACGTCATAAATTGCATCTGAAAGGCAAAATTTTCCAAGAAGGCAAATAACTTTTAGCATCTGGTGAAGTTTATACATCAAACAATATCATCAGCTAGTAGCAGAGAGGGAGTCAAAGAAATTGCAGTATGAAAACATTTTTACCAGTAAAAATACTGGCATGGACATCTGACCTCAAACTATCACTACGAGGAGATCAGTGACCAACACAGCCAGTGCAGTCTCTGTATGATTGCATGCCCGAGCCTAAAACCAAAGTCACTGGGATCAAGCAGTCTTGAGGACTCCAGTTGCTGCTGGAGATGTTTGGATACAACCTTTTCAACTATCTTACTGTTTGGAGGCCCAATGCAATCTGAGTTGCTTGACCACTGTTTTGGGGCCTAGCATAACTTAAGTTGTTTGCCAACTGGAAGATGTCAGGCTGCTGAGGCCAGAATGATCAAGCAAAGACAAATAGGAATACTGAGTAACCTTGCCGATGTCTGAATTTCTGCATATCATGGCACATAACAAGACAAAATATGTAACATGTATGCTTGCAGCTGCACATACGGTGATGGGAATAACAAGTTATCCTTGAATGGGGGTACATTTTTCCACTGCTAAGGGACATATTTTTTTATCATCCATCCTATTACCAGATGTTGTTTTGATGATCACAATTATTATAGTGAGAATGGAATTAGGTGAAAATTGGGTATAGAGAGGTATAAAAAGTCATTACTCAGCGCCTGACTGCGGAAGTGCTGCCGGTCGAACCAGAGGATCCACTGACTTCCTGGCGGGGCCTCTGAAGAAAGCCGTTCCTGTATACAGCCTTCTAAGTGACTGCTTAGCTCTCCAGGTTTAGTGAGTATCATATATTGTACTTAATTTTAGGCTTTTTGTTTAACTAGTATATCTATAGAAAAGCTTGCACATTAAATCTTATTGACCTCCAAATCAGGTGTACCATGTCTCACTGGTATCCATACTGATCACTAAGCGTCCAGTATCAACCCTTACCACAAGATTCAAGGCAGGGCAATAATTACAGAGGTTGTCAATGTAAAGAGTGTTTCTTCTAACAATTGCTTCTTTAAAAAAATGTCTGCATCTGGCATATTTACAACCAACTCCAGCAACAGCCCCATCAGAGCCACTATTGACTCCAGTAGCTAAGAGAGACATGGCTCTAACTCACAGGTCATAGAGCATTGCTCTCTCAACACCTCTAGAACCTTGGCAAGAGGACTATGCATTTTTTTTTACCAGGCATAGGTCTGTTGCATAGGCTATAGATATCTTGAGTTGGATCTGAGCAAAATTATTCAGAAATTCCTCATTGTGAGAAATACCCAACTCAGTCCTAGATGCAAATAATTCAAAGTAGCCAAGTTATTCATGACCCAGAACTGCCTTTATGAAATCAATTTTCTTAGAACAGTGAGTTTAGGCAGCCATTTTGATAAAATAAAAACCTGATACTGTATGTCCTGTGAATGTAAATTGTATTGCAAACTCACTGCATTGAGGGTTTTTCATACTTGTTCTGAAGTGATTTTAGCTGGTTTTTGTTCCCTTTAGTACAGCAAGCATTAAATCATGTCCAGCTGAGGCAGAATATACACATGAAGCATTATTGTGTAACAGTAAATTTTAGATTATAATTAACAGATTGAATTAGCTGTAGAAGCCATATACCTAGTCACAGAATCTTGGTAATAAGATCATCACTTCAGATAGGTTTGCAATCCAATTGCTTATCAGTAGAAGAGGCAGACTGATCTTTAGTCCTTGTCCACATTATAACTTACAGCTAAATTTGTGTAGTTACTAGGATGAGTGGATCTCAACACAGACCCCATACCACATGGTTAAAATCATTTAGTAATTAAGGCAGCTAGCAGTATTTCATGTCTCCCAGAGGCTTAGGTGGGCACATGTTTTCTGTAACCAGCTCAGCACATGGGCAGGAAATTAGAAATTTGCTTCTATCCACCTGTATGCTGCCAAATTAAGCAAAGAGACAAACGTCTAATGTGGGGGCAGATATTTGTTTCCAGAATCTTATTTCCTTCTCAGCACCAAGAAATGCCTGCAGAAGACTCTTCCCACACCATGCTACTAACAAAGACTTCATTTCTCCAGGTAAGCTACTATTGCTCATGTACTTATGAAAGAGCATCAGTGGTTTCTTCCTGAGATACTGCTGGCACAGTCTAAGAAAGTAAACATAACTATTTCAGGGAGCGTTCACTAGGATAAAGAGTTCTCTGGTACTTGTTCTATTTGTTGGGCTGTGATTCTTCCTAACGCTTAAAAAGTCCCTTGACAGACCTCCCTAACCAACAGGTTTACATTTTGAAACTGATCTGCATTTCCTGTATCCATTAGGAAAATGTGATCAAAACACAAACTGATTGTAAAACCCATTTGTTTCCCTGAAGGAGGGGGGAAAAAATGAAGGGAAATTTTGAAACAAAACATAATAAAATTTACTTTTAGTTTTGATTCAAACTAAAATTTTCATTTTGAGTCCAATTGAATTTTTCATTCTGATTATAAATTAACTTTTTTTCAATTTTTGAAAACTAAAAAGAAATGAAAATTTCAACTCAAAGTAAAATGACATGAAAATGTTCGTTTCACTTCAAATTTCCCATTGAAAATTTTAATCAAACAACTTTTTCCAGTGAACATTTTTATTTTTGATGAAGCTTCATTTTCCTACCTTTTTTGTCCCCTATATCAAGAATAGCTTTTCAGAATGTCTTCACATTTGGCAAAGTAATGAGTGTCAGCCCCACATGCAGAATTTGAACTGGAAATGACTTTGTTGTTGTTGAGGAAGCAGGAACCCAAATTAGGTTATAATGGAAAGCAATTCTTAAATTTAGCTATGGATGGCTACCATCTCTCCATAGTGAAAAGTATTGGGAGGGATAATTATAGATTACCTCACCGATGCACAGGTTAACAAATAATGGAGGTGGTGAGGGAAAGAGAGTTAGCCTTGTCTGAACCTTGTTTAATATATTCACTGATCATCTCTTTACTAAACTGATTATTTTTTGTGTAGCTGATATTGCTTCCCTATACAACTGACATTTTCTAGCTATTACGTGACAGAAGGTTTGATGCAATCAAATATTCCCTCTTTTTATACTTGGAAACAACTAAGTGGGAGTTAAAATGAGATTTCACTCAGACTGAGAGGAAAACCATGGATTAATGATAGAACCAATGCAAACATCAGCTGAGTACGAATGGAACCCACAGAAAAAAACCTCCTTGTCCAACAAGATGCTATTTCTTTTAACCAAAATTCTGTGTAAGAGCATCCAGATGTTAAATGAGCTGCCTGGAGGGGCCTCATATGGTCCCATGAATATAACATAATTAAATTGAAAATAGCAAAGTAAAATTAATTCAGGGTCATGCTAAGTGTATCCTCCAACTTACATGCTGCTCTACATGCATGTTTCTCTCTTAGGGCTTGTCTACACTTGATACAGTGGCACAGCTGCAGTGCTGTCATGTAGTCACTACCTACCCCCACAGGAAAGTTCTCCCATCTGTGGAGTTAATCCACCTCCATGAGAGGAGTAGCTAGGTCAATGGAAGTGGGGTTAGGCATCTTAACTATGTGGATTTTTCTCACCCCTCAGCAACATAGCTGGGGTTGACCTAACTTTTTACTGTAGACCAGGCTTTACTCTGATCTTACAATGAACTGGTTACAGAGATCCCGGGAGGTTAGTTATCATTTTAAAAACAAATTATAACAGGGAATATTGGTAAAACAGATTAATTGGTTTGTATTTCTTTCTAGTTTTCTTTCAAACTATTAAATTTACGGATTTGAGGTTGCAATTAATTTTATTTTTTGCTTTGAGAGGTCCTTGCAGGAAGACAAGGTTCTTTTTGTGGTGAGATTAGGGAAAGAGAGAGAGAGGAGAGGGGTTAGGGACTGGACAGAGTTGGGGTCAGGGAATGGCCAAATTTCTACTTCCAAATCCAGGAAGCTGAGATAAATTTTTTCCAGATTTTGGATTTTAAATCCATAAAATGGAGCTGGATTAAGTATTCTGTACCCCAAAGTTCAGGGGAGTTTGAATCTGGAGTCCCACTTTGGTTGCATTTCTAAATGTAACACTCAGCTATAGGATGGAAAACAAAAATGGAAAAATTTAAACCTTCTCCAGAGGGACAGAGGGGTAGCTGTGTTAGTATGTATACAGCAAAAACAAGAGTCCTGTAGCACCTTAAAGACTAACAAATTTCTGCAGGCATAAGCTTTCGTGGGCTGCAACCCACTTCATCAGATGCATCTGATGAAGTGGGTTGCAGCCCATGAAAGTTTATGCCCGCAGAAATTTGTTAGTCTTTAAGGTGTGTGGCAAGGTGGGCCTGTTTTGCCCTGTGGGTCTGCGCTCCTTATGGCTATGCCGGTGGTGCGGCTGGGTGGGAGCGGGGGGGGCCCGGTCCCGCCCTCTACCCCGGGCCCCGACCCAGGGACCCTGCGAGGAGTAGCCTCAAACAGCTTAGTCCAAGGGGCTACTACCTTCCCTGGGTCGCTATTCTGTAGCCCCCCCCCGCTTGTGGCTCTCCTTCAGGTTCTCCTCCGGTCTCCACACCTTGTAGCCGCTCCGCTCCTCTACTGACTCCACACCTTGTAGCAGCTCTACTCAACTCCCTCTCAGCTGCCCCCATCTGCCTGACTGGGAGGCTTTTAACTGCTGGGGCAAGTTCCTTGATTGGCCCCAGCTGGCCTGATTGGCCTGATTGGCCTAATTGTCCTGGAGTGGCCCCAGCTGGCCTGATTGGCCTAATTGCCCTGGAGTGGCCACAGCTGGATCACCCAGGGAACAAAGATTTGCTAAGCCTGGGGCTGATATATATGCCTTCCAGCACCCTCCTATAGCCATCAGGGCTGGCCCCGTCACACATCCTCCCCCCCTGCTCAAACCCACCGGGTTGGGCAACTTGGGACGTCATACAGTGTACGCGGGACAGGCCATCGGTGTTCCCATGGTGACTGCCCGCCCGGTGTTGTATGGTGAACCCGAAAGGTTGCAGGGACAAGAACCACCTGGTTACCCGTGCATTTTTCTCCCTGTTCCGGTGCATCCACTGGAGGGGAGCCTGATCAGTCACAAGGGTAAAGTGGCGCCCTAGCAGGTAGTAGTGGGGCGCTTCCATAGCCCACTTGACTGCGAGGCACTCCCGTTCTACAACTGCGTACCACTGTTCCCTAGGGAGGAGTTTCCTGCTGAGGTACAATACAGGGTGTTCCTTGTCTCCCGCCATCTGCGAGTGGACCGCACCCAAGCCCACCTCAGAGGCATCAGTCTGTAGGATGAATTCTTTTGTAAAGTCCGGGGCGAGGAGTATGGGGTCACTGCAGAGGGCCGTCCGCAAGTCTGTAAAGGCCTCTTCGGCTGCAGTGGTCCATCGTACCATCTCTGGGCCCTAGGCTTTTATCAGATCCGTCAGGGGGCTGGCTCTGGAGGCGAAATGTGGGATGAATCGCCGGTAGTACCCCACCACACCTAAAAATGCTCAGACCTGCTTCTTCTGGTTAGGCCAGGGCCAATTCTGGATAGCCTCTAGCTTATTTAGTTGGGGTCTCACCACACCCCTCCCTACGATGTATCCGAGGTATCGAGCCTCAGTTAGACCTATGGCACACTTGGTGGGATTGGCGGTGAGGCCAGCCTGCCGCAGGGTGTTCAATACCCCTTCTACCTTCCTCAGGTGGGTTTCCCAGTCTGGGGTGTGAATGACTATGTCGTCCAAATACGCGGCTGCATAGTCAGCATGGGGGCGCAGCAGCTTATCCATTAGACGCTGGAAGGTAGCTGGGGCCCCATATAGTCCGAAGGGGAGGACAGTGTACTGGAACAACCCGTCTGGTGTAGAGAACGCAGTCTTTTCCTTTGCCTTTTCGGCTAGAGGGACCTGCCAATATCCCTTGGTCAGATCAAGGGTAGTTAATAACTGAGCCTTGCCCAATCGATCCACGAGCTCATTTATTCGGGGCATGGGGTATGCATCAAACTGAGAAACCTCATTGAGCTTGCGAAAGTCATTACAGAACCTCGTCGTGCCGTCAGGTTTAGGCACTAGCACGATTGGGCTAGACCACTGACTATAGGATTCTTCTATGATCCCCAGCTCCAACATATTCCTGACTTCGGCCCTAATTTCCTCTCTCTTCGCCTCAGGTATTCGGTAGGGCCTCATCGTAACCCTGGCTCCGGGGTTTGTGATAATGGGGTGAACAATCTCCGTTGTTCGTCCTGGCTTAGTTGTGAAGACATCCCGGTTTCGGGCTACCACTTCGGTCGCCTCAGCCTTCTGGTTTGGTGTTAGGTCTGGGGATATCTTCACTTGTTCAAAGGGTTCTACGTCCTGGGTTAAGGCCACACATACTTCCCGAGCCTTCCAGGGTTTTAATAAGTTGATGTGATAAATCTGTTCTTGTTTGCGATGCCCTGGTTGTCGTACCTTATAGTTTGTCTCCCCCACAGGCTCAACCACTTCGTAGGGCCCCTGCCACTGGGCCAACAACTTGCTTTCAGCGGTGGGGACTAGTATCATTACCTGGTTCCCTGGATGAAATCGTCGCACTGTGGCTTGACGGTTATAGTGGACCTGCTGGGTCTGCTGGGCTTTTTCCATATGTTCCCGTACAATGGGGGTGACTCGGGCTATCCGGTCCCTCATCTGGAGCACAGGATCAACTACGCTCTTCCCTGGTGTGGGCTCCTCCTCCCATATTTCCCTGGCTATGTCCAGGATTCCCCAGGGGTGATGTCCATATAGTAATTCAAAGGGGGAGAACCCTGTGGAGGCCTGAGGAACCTCCCGGATGGCAAACATGAGGTACGGCAGCAAGGCGTCCCAGTCCTTCCCATCTCGGCTTACCATCTTCTTTATCATGGCCTTGAGGGTCCTATTGAACCTTTCTACAAGGCCGTCTGTCTGAGGGTGGTAGATGGAAGTCCGTAGGGCCCTCACATGTAGGAGAGTACACAAGTCCTTCATCAGTTTTGACATGAATGGGGTACCTTGGTCCGTTAATATCTCCTTGGGTAGCCCCACCCGGGCAAAAATCTTCACTAGCTCATTCGCAATTACCTTCGAGATGGTATTCCGCAAGGGGACAGCTTCCGGGTACCTGGTGGCGTAGTCGAGGACGACAAGTATGTGTTGGTGGCCTCGAGTCATTTTTTCCAAGGGACCCACTAGGTCCATGGCAATCTGTTCAAACGGGATTTCAATGATGGGGAGGGGCACTAAAGGGGCCCGTAAGTGAGGCTGGGGGCTGTGTAGCTGGCATTCCGGGCATGTGGCACAGTAGCGCCAAACCTCCTCATGTATGCCCGGCCAAAAGAACCTCCTTAAGATTCAGGCCAGTGTTTTTTTCTACCCCCAAGTGCCCTCCAAAGAGATGGCTGTGGGCCAAGCTCAGCACAGCTCTTTGGTGTTTCTGGGGCAGCAGGAGCTGGAGCACCTTCTCTCCATTTACTTCCGTAGCCCGATACAGTAAATCCCCCTTTAGCATGAAATATGGCCCTGGACCCTGAGTTTTCCCCTCCACAGGCACTCCATCTATCTCTGCCACATCTTTTCTGGCATTGACGTATCTCGGGTCTTCAGCCTGGTCTCAGCCAAAGTTCCCTCGTGCCGATCCGGGTTGTTCAAGATCCAAGGGACCCATTTCCACCTCTGCTTCCGGTCTGGTGTGATCTGGTTCGGGGTCCGCTTCGGGCCCTTCCTCTCTCAGGGCAGCTTCTCTAGCTGTGGCCCGGGTCTGCCTGCCCACCATGGCTGGCTTCAAACCCTGGGCCAAGATCCTTGTACCCAGTGCCTTGGCCGCCCTCCTTTCGGCCCTGGTCTTTCGGCCCTTCCCTGGGGCTGGGAACAGATCCTCAGCAATCTCGGAGAACATCGGGGGGTGGCTATCTAGGGAGGCCAGTCCATTAGCTTCAAGGCCCTCTCGTTCCCCGGACCCCTCCAGGGGAAGTAGGGTTCCAAACCCTGGGAAATCTCTTCCTATGAGTACTGGATATGGAAGCCTAGGAACTACTCCTGCTGTAACCCTGGTGACAGCTCCCGGAACTTCGATATCCACTGGGACGGTTGGGTAGTAACTAATGGCCCCATGAACACAAGTTACTCCTGTGCGTTTAGCCTGTGTCAATTGGCTGCGCTTCACAAATTTCCCAGAGATGAGCGTAATGGCGATCCCGGAGTCTACCAGGGCCAGGGTCTTAACTCCGTTTAACTTCACAGGCCTCGTATACCTATGTGGGGTTAGGGCGACCCCCACCAGGTGGATTAGGCTGCAGGAGTCTGCCCAGGTCCCCAGGTTACATTGCATGGGTCCCTCCGAATTGGGGCATTGGGCAGCTATGTGTCCCCACTCCCCACATGCATAGCATCGGTAGGAGGCCCTAGGCACACCTTTATCCTTTGGGTTAAGGGGTCTGACCCTATACTCTCTGCCCACATCACCCCGTCCTTTGGTAGCCTCCAGAGGGCCCTCCGTTTCCCTCATCTTCCGCCCAGTCTTCCCCGGATTCTCGGGTGTCCGGATCCCAGGAACTGGGGTAGGCCTTTTGATCCTGGGTAAGTCCTCTCTGGTGGGTCGGGTAAGACCCCTGGCCGTTACCCATCTCTCTACTAGAGCAACTAGTTCATCGTAGGAAGACAGGTCATTCTGGCCTACCCAGGCGCGGAGGTCCGCAGTAGTCCCCTCATGTACCGGTCAATGACGAGAATCTCAAGGACCTTCTCTGGCCGGTGGATCTCTGGCTGCAGCCACTTCTGTGCGAGATGGGCAAGGTCGAATAGTTGTGATCACGGGGCCTTGTCTTCCTGGTACCTCCAGCTGTGGTATCTCTGGGCCCGCACAGCCATTGTTACTCCCACCCGAGCCAGGATCTCTGTTTTTAACTGGTGATAGTCTGCTGCAGCTATTGCGGGCAGGTCATAATAGGCCTTTTGGGCTTCTCCAGACAAAAAGGGGGCGAGGATACCAGCCCACTGGGCCTGGGGCCAAGCCTCACGGGTGGCGACCCTCTCAAAGGTGAGGAGGTATGCCTCCACATCATCCTCCGCAGTCATCTTCTGCAAATAGCTGGTGGCCTGTAGTGTTCGCATCCACTCTGGCCCAGGAGTGTGGGAGGTCAGGGTCTTCAGGTGGGTCACCACTTCTCGCAAGAGGGCCAGGTCCTGGTTGGCCTGGCTGATCAGCAACTGGTTAGTCTCTTGCTGGAGCCGCATTGATTCCTGCTGGGAGGCTATCTGAGCCCTGGTGGCCTCTTGCTGGGCCGCCGTGGCTTGTATGAGGGCCTTGACTATGTCCTCCATTATGGACGGGGTTTTTTTTTTTTTCCCCCCCTCCTCTTCTTCTCTCTCTCTAGCCGCTGCGCACAAATCCCACTTCTGACACCAGTTGTGGCAAGGTGGGCCTGTTTTGCCCCGTGGGTCTGCACTCCTTATGGCTATGCCGGTGGTGCGGCCGGGTGGGAGCCGGGTGGGAGCGGGGGGAGGGGGGCCTCTACCCCGGGCCCCGACCCAGGGACCCTGCAAGGAGTAGCCTCAAACAGCTTAGTCCAAGGGGCTCCTACCTTCCCTGGGTCGCTCTTCTGTAGCCCCCCACCCCCCCCCCCGGCTTGTGGCTCTCCTTCAGGTTCTCCTCCGGTCTCCACACCTTGCAGCAGCAGCAGCAGCAGCAGCAGCAGCAGCAGCAGCAGCAGCAGCAGCAGCTCCTCTCTACTGACTCCACACCTTGTAGTAGCTCTACTCAACTCCCTCTCAGCTGCCCCCATCTGCCTGACTGGGAGGCTTTTAACTGCTGGGGCAAGTTCCTTGATTGGCCCCAGCTGGCCTGATTGGCCTGATTGGCCTAATTGTCCTGGAGTGGCCCCAGCTGGCCTGATTGGCCTAATTGCCCTGGAGTGGCTGCAGCTGGATCACCCAGGGAACAAAGATTTGCTAAGCCTGGGGCTGATATATATGCCTTCCAGCACCCTCCTATAGCCGTCAGGGCTGGCCCCGTCACAGGTGCTACAGGACTCTCATTGTTTTTCCAAAGAGACAGTGTTACCACACAAAGTGTGCCTCGGATACCTAACATCATGAGGTAGTTCTATGAATAAATAGTAGAAATGTCAGATAAACTTTTCCTTTTTAAAGAGGCTAGAATTACTTACATACTGAAATGAATTATTTCTTAACTTTCATCTGATAATGATGCTTAGACATGGCAAGAAATTCATTCTGGGTTTTATTAATCACAGCATTTTTCACAACATGTTCTCTGGAGTGTTTATGTTATTTAGCATATGGTGTTTTTAAAGCTTCTGTATCTGCTAGATTACGTAACTAAAGAAATAGTTTAACAAATTAATGGTAGAAATGCAGTAATATTTGATAGACTAGTTTAACTACACTGTTTCAAAGGCAACTCTGTACTGATAAAGAGCCAATTTTGAACATACTTTCTCCCAATAACTTATTATATAGGCATTTTAATTTTCCAACATGATCAAATCTGGCATACAAACTGTCAGATCAGCTGGATTGTTTGTAAATGGCTTTCATTCATGTGTGGAATATCTGGAACAGTCAAGAGACTATATTTTATTTGTGTATAATTATGGGTATTTTTTTAACCCACTGAGTTAAAAAAATGTATAGCTTCTTACTCCACAACACACCCACCTAGTGCTGGCAGCTGTTCTGCTATATGTGTTTTACTTGGTTTTGACTATCTGCAATATAGAATACAAGCTCTTAGGAGCAGATCAGTGTTCTGTTCAATATGTTTGAATAGTGCTGACCAAACCATCGGAACTCAACAAATAATGATGATAACTTTTGGGAACAGAAATATTGATAGACATTTTTTCTCCCTCTGTTCTTCAGAGTTTATGTAGGGGTGGGGTAGGGCTGGAAAATATTTAATGACTTATATAAATTATTTTCTAGTGATTTGGCCATTCACAAAATTCTTGTGTCTGCAATTCAATATTACAGGGTTGCCATGATTAAGTGAAAATTTGTCTGGAATTTAGTACATGATGGATCTATAATTCAATATATAATACTATGGGGAAAAAAGGCCAATCAACCAACTGAAACTATCTAGGGTTTTGAATGTCTAACAGCTTCATCTGAGCTGGAGGAGCCAAATGCTCAAGAACCTGCTCATATAATCAAGGACATTTCTATCCACAAAACAATCTAAAGAACTGATATATTTTTATCACAACACTTAACTTTGTTTTTATATGGCCTTTAATAAAACCACACTTTCAACATGAGACTCTTTTAGGGCTCATGAAGACTCAGTAAATGCCTGACTTTATATGTACATATGTATATACATAATTTTTTTTTTTGTAAGGCGCCTAGACCATCACTGGTGAATAAGTAGGTGCTCATGGAATATGTTTATGTGCAAGATTTTCAAAAGTGACTATTGATTTTGGGATTCTCAGCTTAAGGCAACTCAGAGGGACGCGACTGCCAGAGAGTGCTGAGCACCCACCCTCTAAAAATGAAGCCCTTTCAAGGTGTTTCAAGTTGGGATCCCAAAAATTGAGGCACCCCCAAATCACTAGTCACGTCTGAAAATCTTGGCCATGATGAGTATTGCTAAATGCAATTAATTTGTTACAACAGGAAGAAATAGGAAGGTGGCTAGGTGGATCTGTGGACTGGGAAGGGAGTGTAGAGCTTTTCACAACTCCATTGCTGACTTGAAGTAACCTAAGATCAGTTCTGTCACCTAATGTGTGACAGGTGTGTGGTTGGCTAGGCAGTCTCATTTCATTTTAGTGCCTTTTTGACAGGCACTCATTTTACAAACATCATTCCTCCAGTGTGCACTCTTACTGGAGAGAAGCCTGGGGAACGTACACCATCCGTCTTTCAAAATGAAAACCAGAAACAGAGCTGAACCACCACATCATCAAGTTTTGTCAGTTGAAGAACTGACGAATGGAATTATTTACATCATAAACCTATAAAACATCCAAGAGGCTTAAAGTGTCCAGTTAATTACTGCTAAATTCTTGGAATAAATTGACAGCATTCTAAACAAGATGTTATCAGCTTCTTTGCAATACATTACATTTTACTGGCATGCTGTTCAAAGGTTTCTGTTGCAACTCATTTTTAGGACAGTTACGTAAAACCCCCATGTAGCAGTGAGTGACAAAGGTTTTATTTATTTCACGTTATTATCTGTTGACTTTTAAAGGCCTAAGTACTAGAGACAGATTAAGCAACAACTAGTCAATGATTAAACTGATACAATAAGTATGAACAGTACTCATTTTAAAGAGCTTTTATGTTACAGCTATAAAAAAATATAAATCTCTGTTGCAAGGAGACTGAGCCCGTAAGATTTGCTATTGCAATGACGTTTTTCAGTTCCTAAAACTTATTTACAGACTCCGGTGTTTCTAAATTACTATATTCAGGCAACTATAGTATCATTGTTTATATATACTAGTGCTAGGTTTTAATGAAGTAGAAATGTGTTTTAAAAACTTTCATTTTAGATCATCTTTACAGCAGAGGTGGGAAGTACTTTGGCAAACTTTTCTAAAATGATTGAGGTGTTGTCTTTTAAACAATTTATATATATTCAGAGTGCATGGTAGCATATTAGTGGCATTAAGGTCCAGGACAGTTCAAAGTTACAATTAATTAAATACTTACGTATCAATATGCTAGTCAGGCTTTTATGAATTTGAGTGATCTTCTCTCCTTGATTAAACTGAAAGTGCTAAGAACTAGTTAATACTTTCTTTAAATGAGTCTGATGTACAGAAAACAGAATGCAGTTACATGGTTTACATATATTTCCAAATTAATATTCTATATTCAATCAACGGGATGGATTCTGTTTTCAAATAACAGTTTTCTGAATTCTTTTTTCCCCATCAATCTTTTATTTGTCAGGATGTGTATTTTTTTGGCTTCACATCATTTAGTAGATAGACTATCTGAAATACAAAGCCATGGGCACATGTCTGTACAAGGTTATTTCAATGCAGACATGAGCAAAGGAATCCCCCATTCTTGTGTTTGGGGGTATGTCTACATTTCAATTAGAAACCCGCGGCTGGCCTGTGCCAGTTTACTCAGGTTTGTGGGGCCTGGGCTAAGGGTCTGTTTAATTGCGGTGTAGACATTCAGGCTTGGGCTGGAGTCTGAGCTCTAGGAACCTGCCAGGTGGGAGGGTCCCAGAACTCAGGCTGCAGCCCAACCCTGAATGTCTACACTGCAATTAAACAGCCCCTTAGCCCGAGTCCAAGTCAGCTGTCACGGGCCAGCCACAGATTTCTAATTGCAGTGTAGACATACCCTATGTGATGACAAACTCCCCTTGCAGTATGCCATACACACCAGAAGTCCTTAGTTTAATCAATGGAGAGCAGTTTCAATTGAATCTAATAATCATGCTACTACTCCTGCATTTGCCACTTTTGATGCTCTATAAAACTGTTGCTTTCACATTTCTACCATCCACTGGTGTTGCTGAGAAAAGCCTAATGGAAAGTGTGCAATCTGGGACTTCACAGAATGAGCTGTGAAGAATTGTTGCTCTTTTGCTGACCACTAGCAGATTTTGGGACTTTGCAGTGGGTCAGTTTCCCACTTCAAAAGGCATTATTGACAGGTTCAGGGTGTTTTCTAGGGTAATTAATTTCTTCATGAAATTTACCCAAAGGTCCTGTTTACCTTGAACAGAAATGGGAAAAAGAAAGCAAAACCGCACACACAGGCATTCCACGTGCACCAACCACTGGAGCCAGAAAGAAACTCCCTGTTTTCTGACCCTTTGTCTCTGTCCTGTTTTCAGCATGCTGTCTGTTCCTGTTAAGCCTCCCTTATGAGATTTCAAGCTTGAACCTCCTGCCAAAGTCACACAGGGCCTCCTCATTCTCAACACGAAGCTTGAGCTAGTTCAGCTGGACCTAGGTGCCTCTTTTGTCCAGCAATTCTACAGAACAAAGGAATGTCAAACATGTCTATCTATACCCAGTGTCCTTTGGAGCTGGCTTCTCTGCTAGTCCCATTTGGGCAGGATTCCTCTGTCTAGATCTTTCTATGGATAATTTCAGATTGGGTATTTATACATCAATAATTTATAATGTGCCTTTCATTACCTCCTTTGTTATAACATAATCAGTCTCTGTGCCCAAGAGGTGGAATGAGAGGTGCAGTAGATCGCTAACCACTGCCATGGAGCTGAGGGGCACCAGAGGTTTACAGAGCGTTCCACAGTCATGGCCAGCTGCTGAAGTTATGTCCCCTGTGCAAGCAAGGCTTACTCTCAAGGTTGACAATTCATTTGCTCAGATGGAACACAGCTGTTGTGGGAGGGCCTGAACTTGGATAGTGACAGTTGCTCAGGTAGCTGGAGCTGGGCCTAATTCTGTGGAGACTTTGAATATAAGGACTGAGGCCTACATCCTCAACAGTGCCTAATACCCATTGAATTCAATAAATAACTCTGAAGATCTGAGCCTGTAACCATTAGCTTGATTGTGCATTTAATAGGAAGCCAGGGCAGGCAATGGAACAATGGCTTGTGCTTCTGAGTAGGTGAACTGGAGCATTTTGAACTAAATGAAGCTTTTTGCACGGCGACTCTTTCACATCTAGGTATATAGGCGTCTCAATAGCTAGACTCTGGAGGCCATGAATTTGTAAATCACCATGTCCAAAGGCAGAGCTGGTAGGCTGGGTCACAGTCTCCTGGCCAGACAAAGGATTATTTAATTATTATAAGGATTATTTATTTATCTGTGTTTATATGGGATCCCATAGGTTTGTACTTATATGGGCTCTGTAGGCTACAAATTGTCTTGATTAGGGTGCAGGCACCTTATATGATGGGTGATGTTTTCATAACACAGTTTCTTACAAGTGCTTCCCTTTCCTGACAATTTAATTTCTGTCTTGCCTGGATTTAGCTGTTGATATCCTCTAAACACTGAGTAAGCTGGGAGATGAATCTTGAAATGGCATTGGAGGGTTGCCATTGTAGAGTGCAGATGACTTATGTGGTGTGCTCACGTTGATCTGCCCTGCTTCGGAGGCAGGTAGCCACATGTAGAACTAAGGATGGTTTTCGTGTGGCCTTTAGGGTCAAGGTTGAGCATATTGGAATACTTTATACTTGAGCTTATGTAAGCATGGATTGCTGTGTGGAAGCTATCTACTGAATATGGTGTTCAGTTATAGTCACCCTACCTCAAAAAGGGAGACTAGAAAGAGAGGATGTTCAGAGACTGGACATAAAAATGATCAAAGGCATGGAAAGCCTTTCCTGTGAAGAGAGAGTGAAAAGAACATTCACCATAGAGAGGAGATATGCAAAAATAATGAATGGCATGGAGAAGATAAATCTGGCACTTTTATTAATCCTTTCTTAGAATACAAGAACTAGGTTGGGGGTGTTCAATAAATTGAAAAGCAGCAAATTTAAAACTGATTAAAGGAAATATTTTTCCACACATTGTACCATTCGTCTGTGTAACTCATTGTCACAAGATATCATTGTGGCCAAGAGCTTAGCAGGGTTAAAAAAGGATTAGACAGAGAATACCCAGAGTTATGATTGTAAAGATTAAAAAACTATTTTGGAAAGGATGAGTTCTCATGCTTCAGGATATCAACCAGCCTCTAGCTGCTAAAACTTTTCCTTATGGGCTGGTTACTTCATAACTTCCTACTGCACTGTTTCTTGTACTTTCCTGTGAAGCAGCTGGTACTGGCAATCTCCTGAGACAGGCCACTTTTTTTTTCTTCTATGCACCTAATTATTCTTGTCACCAGTCTTTGAACCACCTTTGTTTCTGATATATCCTTGCCTGAAGTAGGGCAAGATCTGAGATAAAGGAGGGATTTGCCAATGTAAATGAGGCATATTTTAGGATATGACCCAATTTTGGACTATAAGGATTTTCAGATAAGACTGTTCTTCATTGTGGCCAAGTTAATAACACTATGAAGTAATTATTCTCTGTATTTTCTGACTTGTTTTGGTTAAATTTAATAAGCTTGATATTGCATTTAATGCCTTTCTTTTTTTAAAGGGAAGTAATTTTGTTTTTAAAAGGGAAAGATGTAAAAGGAAGATTAGGGGAGAAAGAAAAAGGTAAAGAAAGAAGAAATTTAATCCTCTCCGTCCCCTCATTCATTCTGCCCTCAGCTTCCCCTCCCCAACTTCCATTCTTTCTTTCTTCCATTCTCTCTTAACCCAGCAGGAACACCATTGTCAGTGGGGCATCATAAACCTCTTAGGTACACATGTGTTCATTACTTAGAGCATTTTTTAAATGCCCTTCCATTCTCAGCTGTGGTTGCTGGTCTGTTCTAGAAGACTGCTGCGGCTTTGGAGCCCTTTGCTGGAATGTCCATATGTTCAATACACGACGCTGGCCCTTTCGAGCAGTTACCCTAACAAGATCTCTCATGCAGAAGATGGAAGGGCAATACTGTTGAATTAGCAGCTGTGATGGTGCATAGAATCAGGATGAAGGCATTTTAAAGAAAAAAATTCTGATTTATTTTCTTATTTTTCTGAGTGTGGCAGTGCCCCAGCTGTCTTGATGCAAGAATCATCATTGTCTCATCCCCCAGCCTCCTTCTGTGTCCTCTCAGCCCTGAGAGCACTGGTCTAATTCATAGATGCTCTTCAGTTTGACTGATTGCATCCATTTTCCAGACAAGCTGATTAGATACATATCCCAATCCAGTCTTCAAGGGAAGTCTGTGTGAGCTCTAAGTCGGAGGTTGGGGTTCTAATCCTGCTGCTGCAAGTCCTCTGATCAGCTGAGGCAGGGACCAAGGATAACATTCACTCCCTGCTGACCCTCTGAAGAGGAAGAGAGATGGAGCCACTAGGTATTTATGGAAGCATAACTGGAGCCTGACATTTGTACTCTGAAGAAGGAAAAGCTCAACACAACCCGTATCTACCAAATCAAACCTCAGGGCTGTGGAATGAAGTCCTTTATAGTTAAATTCCCCACCTTTTTCTTGACACCTATGCCCAGGCCTCCTGGTCATACCGGGCAGGGGTGGGCATAGTTTCCCACCAGCCATGAGGGAGTCTACAGTCACAGACTGTCAGATGAACTGCACCTCTCACTTCTCCTCTCTGAGTGCCATTCCCCTTCAGATCTCAGCAGTCACTTCACTCAGGATGGAATCACATGATTCTCCCACCCTCAGACCAGGCCTTGGGTTGCAGTCCCCTGCGTATCAACCATGATTACCTCAACAGGTCAGATTAACGTCCAGCACCTGCACGTCTGTTCCTTCTGGGAGCAGTGACAGTGGTAAGCAGTGACCACTCAGCCACCTTAAAGCAAAGTATTATTTATTTAGAACATAAGCATTTTAAAAAAACCTGGTCTTAAACCAATAAAACAGACTATAAACATGTCTATCTTACCAGGAGTCTAACCATCTTCCACCTGCGTATCCTGTAGGTCTAAACTTCCTACAGATACCTCAAAGGTCTATATGGCATAGTCTGTTTCCTTAACTCACAACCATTTTTTCTCTCCCAGCCTCAGGGAAAGAAGGGGGGAGGGGGGAGCTTGTCAGTCCTTTTGATCACCCCACTTTCCCCTATGACCAAGTCACTTTTTAACTGTTGTGATGGTTAGTGTGATTTGTTAGTTCCCAGTGCTGGCAGAACAAGGTTTTCAAATTGCTGGAGGCCAAATGTAAGTTTCTTGAAGCTGGCAGCTTTGCCCGTTGTCTTTCAAGTGTGTGCTGAGGTGGCCTTTTCTGGAGCAATTGCCTTGTTTCTGTTTTTGTTCATCCAACAGCCCACTATTAAGTGAGATCAATATGTTCATACAGGAAAGTCTTATCATCCAATATACAATAACTTCCCCTCACTAACTGGGTCACATACTGTGTTTGTAAAATTATTGCCTCTCAGTATTCTTAGGTTATTATATAGCAATTCCATAACTGTCACAAGTACTGCACCGCATGGGAGCAGGGAGAATAATTTTTAGATGCTGAAAAATCTTTGGCTATTTCTCAATGAGAATTGTTAAACTCTCGTCATTTTAATTGATTTTTTCTATCCACCTTGAACAGTGGCTGGTCATTACTGTGGACTCATCACCTGGCAAGTTTGAGGGGCACATTTCTTCACAGGTTATGGAGCAAAAAAGTCTCTCTATTTTTAACGGGAAAATGTTTATCTCCCTTCTCACCAATAATCCACAGTGGTCTCCCTCTCACTGATCCCACTTCCAGAGGAAGAATGCAGCTGACTGGCAATGAGTAGAGCTAATCAGAAATTTTCTGACAAGAATAATTTCTGCTGGGAAATGCTGATTCGTTGAAACTGAAAACTTTTGTGGAAATGTGGTTTTTAACTGATCTTCCCATAGAACAGGCAGCATTTTGATGGAACCCTGCCTGCCAGGCAGTTTTCTAAACTTGCCTAACAGGATTGTCAATGGAAATCTGCCTGGTTTCCTGCCAGTTTGACCACCCGGCTCCTCAGCAGTCTACAGAGTCAGCTGAAATGGGAGCCGGAAAGCTAGGGGGAGCTCTGGCTCCCAGGCTTCAAGCTCAGCTGTGGGTCCCAGGAATTCTAGACTCCCAGCCTCCTATAAACCCGAGCCATGGCTGAGACAGGAGCCTGAGATTGGGCTCCTGGGTGGAATTTTGTTTTGAAATTTTTGAGACAAACCTTTTTAATTATTTTGAAATGAACTTTTTTTTTTTTTTTGAAATTTCCCTTCCTTGGGAGATTTTGAAATTTCTACTTTTCATTCCAAAATGGAATTATTAAAGAAAAAAAAAAGTTTCAGAATTTCTTGGGGAACAGAAATTCCTATTTTCAACCAGCTCCAACACTAAGTGCTCTGCCAAGTTCCATGTTCATGTATGTACATCCTGCAGTCCTCATTGCTTGAGTAAGGACTTCAGGATGTGGCTTATAATTTTTCACCATGCTACCTTTTACCCTGTCTTGCATGCTCATACGCATTGTCAGCCCTATACACTCACACAAAGACTCCATTTAAATCATTGGGACTTAAGTATGTGATTAAAGTTAAACACATGCTTAAGCGCTTTGCTGAAATGAGTTCCTAAGTTTGGAAATTTTAGCCATAGATTCCAAATCTATCTAAAATATGCTATGATTCATGGATCACTTTTGACATTTAATTAAAAACAGTTATTTATTAAATAAAAGGACAGCAAATTCATTTACTGGAAATAACATTTCACAATATTTATAGCTCTCCAAATATTTACGTCAACTAAGGATAACCTTTATTGAACTCATTCACTACCAAGCTGTCTAACATCAAAATGTCAGTGGGGAAAATGTGAAAGAGTTAAATATATATTTACACTGAGGAGTCTGGCATAACTGTTTATCAGTAATATAGTGATAACATATTTAGCAATTATTCCTCCAATAAACTTGTAACCTTCAGAAACAAAATAATTTCCTGAGCATACAATGCCAGAGAATTAACATCTAATTGACCACTACTTAAAATAAATGGACATAGTATACTGATATTGAAATATCCAAAAATTACTTATAGATAAAGCTCCAGTTGAAGTTAATGGGAGCTAGATCTGGTCCTAAATGGTTTAAATAGATACAAATTTAGGCCCCCAGTCCTGTAACTGATTTCACATGGGCCCAAGGGTCCTCCTGGACTGCTTCTGTTGCAAGATTGGGGCTTGTAAGGAATATATTTCCTCTTGCTACAGGGCATTGACTAACCATTAACTGCCTATTGTTAGGAAGACATTTCCACTTTGGGCAGGTTATTCCATAATTGACCATTATTCGGGTTTCTTGACCTTTCTTCTGAAGAATCTGAACTGGCCACTGTCAGAGATGGGGTATCTGATGCATCCTGTCATCCAACAATCCTCTTTTCTTCTTCGAGGTGATCCAATATCCCATTCTGAGAGAGGATAAACTTAAGAAATCAAGTTATGAGAAAAAAATGCTTATAATAGGAGACTTATCAACTATTATTAGATTTTACGGCATGGATTAATGAAAATATTGTTCAATGAGGTAAAAAAACTTAAAAATTGAGTTTATAATGTTCTACTCGCCACTCTAAAAATTCAGGGCAACAAATATGAGCAGAATGAAAAGGCATGTCTGCTGGAATAAACTGATCGATACTTAGCACACTGGTCTTTATTTATTTCTACAGAAGCAGCCTTATCTATGAAGATTACTTGACTATCTTAGCTTGATAAAATTTATTGTAAGTTGGTGATAATTTTGGCAATCATTCAAAAAATCTTTCCTTCCTTCACTAAAGTGGTATACAATGGTAATGTCAGTTGTGCCCATGTCACAAAATGGGATATGTGCGATCTGGCCTAATGGTCAGAGCAGAGGTTGTCAGGTCTAGCAGTCAGGGCTGGAGTCAAAGGCCAGGAACAGTGCCGATGGTCGGTGCCAGAGTCCAAGCTAATGGTTGAGGCCAGCATCAGGGGCCACAGTCAGAGCCAAGGGTCAGATTCGGAGTCAGGAACCGAGCAGGACTGGAGTGGACTGGGCAGGACTGGAACAAGGAAGGATCTGACTGGAGCAGGCACAGGAGAGATCAAAGTTGCAGGTATGCTCATTGAGCAGCCAGAGATCAATTGTTGATGTTGGGTTTAAGATCAGGCTTGCTCACTTTCTTGGCCAATCAGGTGGAGTGGTCAATCAGGCAACCCTGCTGTGTCTCTGCAGTGCCCATAGGCTGTCTAGAGACTGGGCAGGCATAGCTGCAAGTCCTCATTTCTGATATCCTGAGATACAAGAAAGATCAATTCAAGGCACTAAACAGGTTTTTTTTATAGTGATCTAAATAATAGATTTACTCACTAATATAGATTATTGCATAATGCAGGGATATAAAGAAGGAAAGATACAGATAACTGCACTACCCCAGCATTCAAATTATTATCCCCAAGTATGTTTGTGTCATGTTCAATGCTTTAATCCATGGTCCTGAGACTTGTGATGAAAAAAACTTCAAAAAGTTCGGTTTAGACAGGCACCCATGAATCTGCACTATCCATAACTGTTGGGACTGCAGAATTGGGTGGAAGTTCTCCTTGAACAAAGAAGAGTTCATTCAAGTCTGAAAGAGTCCCTCAATCTGACTTCAGGTCTAACTTCAGAGTCTAATTTCAGGTTTGGTCACTAGTGGTGACTGGTTTGTAATTTGTAGGAGTATTGTGCTAGTTTTCCAAACATCAATTCAGAAGTTTTCAGAAGGCTGCACATTGAAATGAGCCTGACACAAAGTGATATTGCTATGCGGAGAGAAATATAATTGCTCTGTAGTGGTTTGGATGGCTGTGGTGGTGTGTGTTGCAGACTAGGATGGTGTGGAGAGGAGAAACGCAATCCAAGATTAACTCTCATGCTTTCTCTTTTCCCTTCCTTTTTCATTCACTAGGTTGTCCTACTCATACTTTGATTGAAAAAGTATTCCTGATGCCATGATTTGCTTCCTGCCACATCATGACTATGCACAGCTATTGTGAATCCTACATTTAGCACCACAGAAACTTTTAGCTCCATGAGATATCTTATCCTGCATAGAACACACCGCAGATATAGGGGAAATTCTGAGGAGCAGGGATTGCAGATTGCCAAACTAACCTTGGGTATATCTACACTGCAATGTAAGCCTGGGTTCAAGCTTGTGGTCAAATTTCCCTTCTGCCTACATGCAAATATCTCAGACTCAGGACCGGACCCAGGGTCCTAAGACCCTGTGTGGGTGAAACTTTTGAGCCTGACTCAAGCCAGGACCCAGGGTTGAAGCATCATTGCTTTGTAGACACAGCACATCCTGGGAATCCACCAAAAGTATTTCACAGTCCCATGGGCTGACTTCCTTTGTCCTCTTTATCCCAAGAATCTCTGAGGGACTCCAAGGAAATGGAAGCAACCCTCCTTGTTGTAATGCAGCAGCTTGGGAAGTCAGGTTTAACCCTTCCATTGTTTTCTGACTGCCAAGCTGCAAGCACATCTTCTGAGTTTGCAATAAAGACTGACCAGAAGAAGTCCTTTGCAAAGCATACTACTTCATGATCAGGGAGCACAGCCACATTTTGGTTAATTTCTGGTGAAGGGCCAGCAAAACAGTGGATTTTAGTGGGAGCACTGGGGATGACCACACATACCAGAAAATAAAGACGATGGCAGTGTTGGAAATTTACCGAACCAGTGCAGAGAGTGGGTTAAATGGTTCAAGACCAGATAGTGGAAAATCAAGGATCAGAAATGAACCTAGTGCAACTTGCTGACATAATACCCATTTTATGAGGAGTTGGACTGGGTTCTATGCCAAGCATGAAGCTAGCGGTGGTGTATGATGACCTGGTCAACCAGGATGGTGCTCTGCTGGCCCCAGAATCCAGCATGGGGACTGACAGAAGTGAGCAGCAGGTACCAACTGAGGCCAGAGAAGTGACTTTATTGCTGAAACCAGTCCCAGAAGAGGCATTGCCACAGGAACAACTGCAGCACATCCTGGGGCTGTCTGCGGAGGAGTTTTTTGATGCCCCTCTCAGAACTGGCAGTAGACATGGAAGGGACATAAGTCACTCCAGAACTTCATAAGTTTCTGGCTCTATTTTAATGTTTATTAATATAGGAATGGGAGGGATTTACGCTCTATGAACCAATGACATAGTTATTAGAATCTCTGGCTAGAGCATGTAGCTTCTGATGGCAGGTTGTATGCCAGTGCTTTGGCACCCTTCCTCCCCATCATGTGAAATTCAGACTGGTGACTAGGAAATTCAGACAATAAAAACACCATGAAAGTGAATTTTTGCTGGAGCGAGACAGACTTCTGTTAGATATTCCTTTTTCTTAAAAATAATCATCTGTTGCCATTTCAGTATGTATGTCGCCTGTAACCACACAACGGTGTAATAAGGTACCCAGAAATAGGTAGGGTGAGGTAGATGTGGAAATGTATTCCATTTACAAATCTAATCAATTTCAGTCAAATGTAGTCTATGCAGTCCATAGGTGACAAAATCTTTTGTCTCATATACATCTGGGATTTTAATTTTTGTCCAGAAATGTGCCGGGGGTGGGGAGGAGGAAGGATATGGAGTTGTGCATGTCTGCATGCAGACATAATAGGGTAAGCCACATGGAAGCTAATGCATCATCTGGTTATTTCCCTCATGCATTCTGACCTACTCCTGGGTGCAAACTTTCTCTGTGGCAGGAACTCCAGATAGTCACATGTTGGGGAAGGGTTTTTTTTTCCAGGGCCACCTCAGTAGCTGACCACCAGTCCACTCCACTTGTAGATGTACTGTTTAATCACAATAGGTTTGAATGCTTCAGTTGCACACACTGCTGTTTTCCCAATGGCAGCTTGGAATAACATCTGCCTTTGACAGTTGGGCCCCCCAAGAATTGTTATAGCTTCCAAAATGTGGAAGGCCTGAAATGATAGAAAAACCTTTTGTAACATGGGCAACAGCTTGGAAAACCCCATGGCTAAGTAGTCCATGCAATCAGGCCCCATGAGCAGCTGGGTAGGGCAACTTTGCCCCATGCAATCCTCTATGTTGACTTCCCCTACCTTGTTTTATCATGAAAGTTTACTGTTATCATTGCATCACATCATATAATGTGTGTTTCAAACATCACAAGTAAACACTTGTTCAGGGACAATTGGGAATTTATTTTTCAAGCAACTGCATTCCACAGTGCAATTAGCCACATTAATCCATACGTCAATCACTTCATTACATCAATCCACACTGTGACTCAATCCGGACTCCCCCCGTTTGATAAGTACATTACATGGGAATCAATCCCCCACCACTTCCTAAGCACTGAAACCCCCCACAAGCACATTCCTGGAGGTTCTTATTCTCCCTCTTCCATTGGCCCATGCAAGTCCATAATCTGGGAACACAAAGCATCCCTGACGTCTGTTGCCTGGATGTGTCCAGCTCCAGCTGTGGGAGCTGCACTTTCTGGCTAAGGGCACCCATTCAGCAGCCCCTCATTGCCATAGGTCCATGGGGGAAATGGCTCACCTCTGGCTTCACAAAGATTGTGAAGAGCACAGCAAGCCACAGTAATGTGGATGACCCTGGAATCCAAACGAGTATGTAAACAGCACCAGAGGGATTTCAATCTGTCAAAAGTACGTTCAGCAACCATTCGACACCTGCTGAGAGTATAATTAAACCTGCTTTTGCCAGAGCCTCTGATATTGGGGTCAGTTTCATAAGCCAAGGCAAAGGGGTGTCTGGAGGGAGTCCCCCCAGAATAATGGTAGGGACAGTAACTCCATTTATGACAATGTAATTTGGCGGAAATAGTGTCCCAGCCTGGCCATGAATGTACACTCCTGATCTGTGGAAAAAAACCTGGCACCATGAATTTTTCCAGCACAACCCACATCAATGTGCTTTAATTGAGCTCCGTTGTCCTGCATAACAGTGGAGTAGTACCCTTTGTGGCTTATGTACTCCTTAACAAGATGGGCACATGAGTCCCATCAGTGGGCCCCAGTGCAATCTGGAAACCCCATTTTCTCAAAGCCAGTAGCTACTTCAGGAATATCTTTTATGTCCACCACCATGGAGTAAACCACACACCTAATTGTCTCAGAAACCTCTGCCACCACCTTAACCACAGTCGACTTTCCAACAGTAAACTGGTTGGCAATAGACATGGAGCAGGGTAGAGTAGCCAGTTTCCAGACAGTTATAGCAACCTGCTACTGGGCTGGCATGGCCACCCTCATGCGGGTGTCTTTATACTGTAGGGTCAGGGAAAACTGCTCACAAAGCTTCAGAAATATAGCTTTCTTTATGAGCCAGCTCTGGACCCACAGCTGGTCATCCCAGGTCAGCAAGGCGATGTGCTCTCACTAGTCTGTGCTTGTAGCCCTATTCCGGCAGTGCTGGTCTACATAGGGAGCATCTGCAGCTACCTTGAGGGTATGTCTACACTGATTCTGCTGAGTTGGGCTCCACGGATCAACGCAGCGGAATCGATTGAGTGGCCAGTGGAGACCTGCACAATCGAACCTGGAAGTGCTCTCTGTTTGATGCAGTAACTCCACCCCCTGGAAAAGAATAACGTTGCATCGACTGGAGGGCATTTCCCATCAGTGCAGCGCAGTGAAGACGCCATGGTAAGGGAGGATAAGTAAGTTGATGGGAGAGACCCATTCTACAGTATCTAGCCTGAGCGTCTCCCATTAACCCAGCGGCTGTGTAGATCCTGCTGCAGCGTACAGAGCAGCATCAGCCAGTGTGAATCTGCCATGTCTGTGTCCTCCTCCTCTTTCTCTGCCTGTTCTGTTGGCTGCCTTTGATGAGTCGAAAAACACTGTCAAAATGTCCACAGTGCTTCATTGAAGCTGTGCCCACTTTCCTGAAACAGGAGTGAAAGCACAAGCAAGAGAAGTTCTTCAAATGGCACCTCCTCCATATTGGTGACTCTGGTTATTGGCAGCATGCAGACCAAAATGACTGCTTGGGAGACTGTGCTGTTGAACTATTCAAACTTCCTGTGATATGCAGAGTGGACAGTCACATTTTCCCACACTGCACTATTGGAAAAGGGCTAAAGCAGCCACATGTCAGGAGGGCACAAGGGAGTAGCTACAGTTGGTTTGACTCAGATCTGCATGCTGCAGAGTGGACATTTAGCCCTGGGTTCGAGCCCAGACCAGAAAATTCTTAACCTAGTGTCAGTGTAGATACTCAAGCCCTGGGTTCGCTAACCCAGACGCTGTTGACTCAAGTCCCACTAACTGGGTTTGCATGGCAGTGTAGACTTACCTTATCAGTGGGGAGGTGGCTGCAGCACGTGGCAGAACCTTTGCAGTGGGAAGATCAGCAAAATTGTGACTGGGACTATTTGAGGGTAGAAGAAACAGCTGAGTGGAAGGAGATAGGAGGATGGGAAGGCATAAACTACAGTTAATCTTTCATGGCATGTGGGTTTTATGAAGCAGTATTTTCTATACATGCTGACTTTTAGCATCAAATGCTACTTATTTTCAAATATTATTCATATATATCCACATCTTCATATTTGAATACTTTTTTATAGGACATCTGTATTCTTCAACAGTGATATCGGAACCCAAAAATCTCAGAGTAAAATAAGATACATCCTAAAAATAAAAATAAACCACATAAAGAGCTGGGATGAAATTCTGACCCCATGGGAGTTTTGTCATTGACTTAAATGGGACCAAAAGTTCATCCCGCTATCTAAAAAATAGCACATTTGCAAAGCATTAACCGTTTAAATGAGCCATAGTTAATACTAGACACAAATTACTAATTCTCTACTTTCCTAGGGTTCTTAACCTGACACATTGGGAGTCCTGTATTGGGGAAAGCATATGAGAACAGAACCAAGTTTAGTCCTCTTTTGTGTTTTTTTTCACTTAACTCTTTTCTAAATTGGGTCTTTTGATAGACATGACATCTCTACATGGCTTAATTGTTGTCTCTTAAATTGTTTTGTTTTCTACAAGAGCTTACGATCACAAAGGAAGTTTGAAAACTCATTTCTCCTTCATAAATTTATTTTTACAAGTTCTTCCTCATTATATAACCATCAACATGTCTTCGCTTGACCTTTCTTGTTGAAAACAAACTTAAGAGAGAGGAGTTCAGTATCACAGGCCTGATCTGCACTTACAGCGAAATTCGGTGGCAGTCGACAGGACATACGCGAGCTACCCTGAGTAGCTTGCATATCTCCCATTGATTTCCTAACTTCTATTTGCCGCAGCGTATTCACTTTGCTGTGCCACCGGGAAATGTGCTCCCATCGACGCAGTGTTACTCTTTTTCTGGGGGGTGGATTTATTCAATTGACTTCTGGATTGATTGAGTGGGTCTCCACTTCCACTCAATCGATCCCGAAGAATTGATCAGAAGGTGGTGAATTTGCTGCTGTCAGTGATGACATACCCTCAGCTAACTTTTGAGATCCAATATTTATCACCTGTTAATGATCTGAAGAGAATTTTAGGACAGAAGCCATCTTTAGTTATTCATCTGTTTCTAGTATTGTTTAGTGAGGTGCGTTTTATTAGTGCACAGTACTATTTTAATGAAGATATCCTGTTGGTGAATAGATGGACTTGAATTTACCTCCTTGACATTTTGTAAAGGGCCTCTTGTCTCATTACAGATGACTCCTTTGATTGGTTTTAATTCTCTTTTCTGTTTGACTTTTTCATTTACACATCTAGCCATCATAAAATATGAACACCTGGCTTGGGGAACTAGCAATTTCACATATTGTTGCCATTGGCAACGGTCTCTTCCTATCATCCTGTAGATGCTTGCTTTGCACTCCTCAGTAATGTTATATAAATACTGATTGGTTGGTGAAACAAACTTTGCCATTGGCCTCTTTATTATTCTAGAGAGGAAGAAAAATAATCTAATGAAACAGTTGTAAGTGAATGTGGCCATTTAATTCCAGCTCCTTTGCTATTAGCTATAGTACAGCTTCCAAGCACACACCTTAGTAAAGAAGGCCTTGTTTGTAACATTAGACCTTTATAGAGAGTTAGTTGCTAACTATCTCTAAATTACAGATATTCTGTGGTAGCAGAAGTTTGAGCCCAATCCTGCAAGGTGGTGGGTGTAGGAGTCGAGGATTGGAGGGCTTCAGAACCGGCACAAGGCCTCACAAGGTAAAGTTGGGTTTGGGAGCATGGCCTCCTGGATGGGTATCTGTGGCTTCCTTCAGCAGCATTGCTGCTCCTCCTGCTGGAGCGGAGGACAAATTCCACTCCCATGCCAGGGCTGGCCCAACTTACTGGCCCTCAGAGCCACATACAACAATCTTCAGAATTTCAGGAGGTGGAGTGTGCTTGCTGGGCCTCTAGGCTTCAGCACTGTAGCAGGATGGTGGGACTCAGGGCTTCTGCCCCGTAGGATGCACCTGCCGGGGCTTTAGCCCTACTTCTGCTGAAGCTCTGAGCCCCAGCAGGCACCTCCTGCAGGGCAGAAGCCTCGAGCCCTAGCAGGCGTACTCCATGGGGCAGAAGCCTCTAGCCCCAACACCCCACTGCAGGGCAAAAGCCCTGAGCTCCCCACTCCAGTCTGATAGGCAGAGAATGGTGGGTGTAGGGGGCTCTGTGAGCCACACTTTAACTGTAAAAGAGTCACATGTGGCTCACAAGCTGTGGTTTGGTCACCCCTGACCTATGCTATACGCTCGAGAAAAATGTTGAGTGGATCCTTGTGACATGTCCTTCCACGAGGGCCCCTTGAGTGGCTATTTCTATGGGAAGTGTCAGTTTGGGCCACTGGCTTATCCTGAGTAAGATACTGGAGGAAAGTGAGTATCCTTTGTGGGGTAGGGTTGTTGGGAGAACTATCGTCTTCAAAAGCAATTCAGAAGCTTTGTTAAATCTGTAATTTTAGTGAAGATTTCAGAATTTTGTAAAGGCACCAGAGACTGCGATGGAGGTGTATTTTAGAAAGTGAACGATGAATATCTAAATAGAAACCAGATTTAAAATATACTTAGTGCATACCAAGTGCATGCTGGAGTGAGTCCCAGGGTATAATGCACAGATAGCTGTTATCAGATCCATCTTGGCTTTAGTCATTCATTTGTTGTACACCTGAGGCTTATTGGCTGTAGGGTAGGAAACTCCAAGGTTCAGTATTAGCCTCATGACATTGTTTCCCTATTGATTTTTCTGCAAGTTATGATGACCTCTTCTGTGCATGGCTTGCCATTCGGCGCATTTACTAAGAAGTACAGACGATGCTGATTGGCTGTTATTATTTACAGTCACAAAGGGGTCAGGGAGAGACATCAAATGCTCCAATTTCCCTAAAAGTGAGGGTCAGGGTAAATAAAATATTGTTTCTTTTAATGATTATTTTAGGGTCTGGGGAGCTTTTGAAGGGTCCCAAAGGCCCTGCCACCTATCCCTCCACCCAAGCCACACCCCTGCTGACAGTTGCTGTCCATGTCATCAATAGGCGGCAGGGCCACCAACAGCACCAGGGAGAGCAGCAGACACTGCCTGAACAGAGAACACAGTAGGCTGCTTGTGCTGTTTCAGAGGTACTTGGCGAGTGATGGCGGGAAGGAACCCTTGTTTCCCTCCCTGCTACAGGCAGTATCTTGTAGCTTGTAAGGCAGGAGGAGAAGAACTTCCCTCCCCCACTTTAAATAAATAGCTGAGCTGGGGCAGGGAGAAGTGGAGGAGCTGTGTCATTGAATTCAGGGCCAGCTCCCTCTTGCAGCAAAGTGTGGGCTCTGCTTTCTTACAGCAAGAAACTCACTTTTTGGATCTTTGCCTTAACTCCTATTACTTCCTGAAGTGGACTGGGCAGAGCAAATATTGTATAAAGGAGGGCAGAGGAAGCAAGTTGAAGTGAGCTCACTGCTGCCCACTATCTTTTCTATCTACGTACGCCCCACTGTGGCCAAAGTAGCTGAACTCCTCACAGACCTTAAAGATTGTATTATCATCACACGGCAGGGCTGTATTATCCCCATTTTACAGAAGGGGAACTGAGACGTAAAACTGTTGAGTGATTTGTTCAAGGTCATCAAGGAAGTCTTTGGTAGACCTTGGAACTAAACCCAGACTGCCTGAGTCCCAGTCCAGGGCTCTAACTACTAGTCCACCCAGCCTCTCCTTAAAGTGCAGTAACATTCTGAAATTCCTAAGCAATGTAAAATTAACCAAGGTACTAAAGGAAAGTCACGGAGCTGTTGTGGAACTCCAGTCGCCATGAGAACATGCAAGGGGCTCCTCAGCTGTGTAAGGCCAATGTGTCTGGACTCGTATTTATGTGTAGTAGAACTGTGAAATGGTCAACATCCTCATGCCATTTTAAAAACTGCCCCACTGTGTGTGCTAGTTTAGAGCAAGACCCCTCCCAGAGTGCCCAGTAAGCATCCAAAAGTTCTGATCTGACTGACTTTCTGGGTTTACAAAGTTTTAATACTTGAAATCTATGTTTAGATAGTTTAGCAAAGAAATAATTGTTAATGAGTAATCCTTGTCCATTCGGGCACTGAGCCAACAAAGAGATGAGCCTAAGCCCGGAGTCAGCCGGTTATCACTACAGGCTTCTGTTAAACCTAAAAAAACAAAACAAAAATGTTCCTGTTGGAAACTTATTAGGATTTTGAACCGAGTGCAGAGCATTTCTACGCACAACTATTCTCAAGACTCTGGAAAAGGACAGTAGGTAATAATTACTCTGCGGGTAATAATCTTGCTGTTTGATTGTATTTAGTCATGGAGCACAATATTTTTTCCTCATTTACATTATTTAATTAATGTAAATGCATTTTAAGAAGCTAGAAAAGTCAATGAGCTGGAGGCCAAAATCTCTAAATGATACTTAAGTGAATGAAATATATATTAATGCTATAAGATGATGTAATCTCATAAGTATAGTTTGTGTGACAACAGGTATCTTTTTTGAGAGAATGTTATTTAATTGATGAGAAAGTAGCCATATTAGGGTATGTCCTTTTAATCTGTGATTGCAATGTGCATTGGCGAATATGGCATAACTTTAATAATAGGTCAATTCTACCTTATTAATTTATGTGGACCATCTTTATAGCAGCAGTAAGTATCTTTTACCTGTTAGAAACTGAGAGCATTTTAAATGTGTGTAATAGGAGAAAAGTGGATTGTTCTTTGGGGAAAAGTTATAATTGTTTTAAGTACGTCTCTTTTGTTTGCAAGTTTCAAGCACAGGTGGCAGTGTGTCAGAATAAAGACTTTTAAAGTTCTGTGCTTTGGCACTTATTTGATATAATTGAAACTAATGATATACAGTGTCATACCAGAAACATCTACTGTGTAATTCCATTCACAGCTTTTAGAAAAATATCAGTTTGTCCTGAATTGTTCCGCTAGATGCTTATGTTAAAAAAAAAAAAAATCTAAGGTAAGACACTCTTGCCCTGAAGCTATTGGTTATTATTATGTGCATTACAGTAGCACCTAGAGGCTCCAACCATTCAGACCTCTGTGTGCTAGGCACTATACAAACACATAGTCAGAAACAGCCCCTGCTCCAGAGTTTACAGTCTAAATAGACAGTACAAACAAAAGGTAATAGGGGAAAAAGACATGAAATGATTTGCCCAAAGTTGTGCACTAGCACAGCCAGGACTAGAACCCAAGTCTTTTGAGTCAAAAGTCCACTGAAACACACTATCGCTGTTGAAAGATTGCTTACTTTTGTGTATTCATGTTTATATAATTTTTTCTTAGAAAGACCTTTAAGTCTATTTTACATTTTAATCACAGGAAAGCATCTCTTTACTGCTCTAATTTTAAATGAAATGTTGAATTCCTAACTGTAATTTTCAAACAAATAAGAAAACAATATTTTGGCCTGTGTGTCACACAGTTCTCACATTTGTCTATATTCTTCTCAATGCTTTATGTCATATGTTGTATTGGTTACCACCACACCATGCAACTCAAAATTATCTGTTGACATGGGCTGGAAATAAAAATTTCCAAACTTGTTCATGTTTCTCAAATATTTTTAAAAAGAATTAAAAACAAAAACAAAAACAAAAAAACAAAAAATTAAGGCCCTGTATTAATCATTCCAAAAAAGATGTAAGGGCCTCATTCAAAGCCCATTGTACTCAAGGGGAATCTTTCCACTGATTTCAATAGCATTTGGATCAGGCCCTAAATCTAAGCTGCTATTGAAATTTCTCTTTGGATATTTGGTAGCTCAGGTATGTGAAGAACAGAACACACATCTTAACTTTTGTGGAAATGTACCTTACTAATCTTTATATATGAAAAATTCTGTCAGCTGGTTGGTATTAAAAATTGATTTCATCACTCTCACTAACGAGATAACAAATATGACTACATTTTCATGGAGCATTTATGATAATTAAACATGTTATATAATCAAACCTGAAAATATGTGGTTATGGTGGTTTTGCCTTTTGATGAACCTAGATTCTTTAAAAATTAATTGCTTCAGCACAGTCCTGGTCTTGCTTAAACTGAAGCCAAAACCAGCTTTATATATATATATATATATATAAACTATAAACTATGGAATAATAAATATATATAAATAAAAATAAATGAATACAAAATAAAATTATGGGTTTTATATACCCCATAATAAAAGTGAAAATCATACATGTATGTGTTGTGAGTATGTACATAGAATATATATTGCCATGTAATATAGAATATGAAAAATTCGTATTGAATGTTTGAATCTATTGACATAATAGAGCATATATGTTTAATGATAATATAAAACTTTGTATGTAACTGAAAGTACTTAATAATCATATGGTGAAAATAATCTCCAGGTGTTGGGAATCAGATACTGTTCAATATCTGATTATCTAAAAGAATTCTCTTCGTTTGTCCATTGTTTCTTTACTGCAAATATTTTTGTCATATGAAAAACTGGATAACAAGTGGTAAAATTCATATCAGTTTGGATTTTAAAAAATTAACAAAGGTAGATGTGGAAAGAAAGAATGTCTACTAAAAACTAGCATTCTAGCTTCCAACTCATGTCTGTGCTGTTTAATCCCTTTGTATTTTAGTAAGGCCTCCACTTTCCTAGATGGACATTGATCTTCTACCTGGTCTATTTTTTTCTTTCAAGCATCTACCTTTTACCTATAGTACTATATTTTTGTTCCACCTGCAGAAAGAATATCAGATAGTCCTTTATCTTAGTGTCTATGCCAGGCTCATCTTCACATAAAGAAAATAGATGAAAGATTATAAATTTTATCATTTTGATAACCTTCTGCAAAAAGCTCTTGGAAATTATGTTGTTTTTGGGATAAGGAGCTCTGAATTAAGAGAGAGACTACTGATCGCTGTTTGTACAAAGGAACTGATTCTGGAAGGAGTGGTGATACAACTATAATATTTGAATTCTCTAAGAAAAATCTTCAACAGTTTGAGAAAGCACCTCTGCCAAAGTGCTGCATGGTGTGGCGAGAGAGACCCAGTCCACAGGTGAAGATGACATCATTTGCTACACACCAGATGATCTCCCAGCACGATGGCTCCATATTTCTGTTGACTGGGGACAAGACATTCCATTAATCAGTATTTCTTCAGAAACTACAATAAGAGGCAATATGCTGCCCAGGACTGTTGACAAATACAGCAGCAGAAGAGGAATGATTTATGAAGAAGTCACTAATGGTTATTAGAACAAACCACTGGACTAGCTCTTTGACTTTGAAAGAGCCCATCTCTGAAGCTCGGATACCCCATTACAATGGCTCCTTGTGAATGATGCCATTTCTCAGAACTGTACATAGTGTGGAACAAACAGGACTTGACTGCTCCATATAGGGTTAATGCGAATATAAATGATGTAAACATAAAACTGGAAACTGATACATGGGCTGTGTTTGCTGTGATTTTCTTTAAATGTTGCTGAATTTAACTGAACCAGCTTTAATTAGAGTGCAGTGCACTGCACACCACATGTTGAATCCAGGGAGGGACTAAAAACAAAGTATAAAACTGTATTAAATGCAAACCTTGGGGCTGGGGAGCTCTAGGATAAGATGCAACAGCAAAGCTGCATGTGGTAGAAAATGCCATGCCTAGATTTTTAGAGCTGGTTCTGTGCTGTGTCTTATGCTTTGTGGGAATCCATAGAGAAGAAATACGATAAACTGACTGTGGAGTTCAGAGAATGTCAGCTGAGTGTATAGGAGAAATGTCAGACCATGTGGGGACCAAAAAGTGAATAAGTATCCACCTTCTAAACTTTAAGATTAGGAAAGGTGAAATCTGACGTGTTCCCAGCATATCAAGAGGTGGCATTACAGCCAAATTCAACCAGATTCCCTATTATGAACAAAGGACTGTTTAGGTATGAAAGATTACAATGTGGTATAGTCAATGCACCTGCAGTGTTTCAGAGAACAATGGATCAGGTGTTCCAGAAGCTACATGGTGGTATTTTGATAACTGCATGACACATTGATAAATGGGAATGACTCAAAGGAACATGAAAGAAACCTCTGCAAGGTCTGAAAAGACTATAAAAATATAAGTGTAATATTAGAATTTAAAAAGTGTGCTTCTTCCAGAACCAGCTTGTTTATTTGCAGCACAGGACCGATGCAGACAGGATACATACATTTATAAATGAAGATGCTCGCAATTGAAAAGAAGTCTGAAAGCCAAACTGTTTAGAAGTTGAGGTCTTTTTTGGCTGTTGTTACATACAATACATATTTGAATATGTATTATAGTAGCACCAGGATCAGCCCTGTTGTGAGAGGCACTGTACAATCACACGAACTATCCCTGCCCTAAAAATCTTGCAGTGTGAACTATTTGATGGTAAACTACCAAGTTTATCACTGACAAGGGAATATGAAGAGAACTAAATATTTATAGCACCTAATTTCCAGGTCCCATTTCAGGAAAGTCAGATGGGTGTTATGCAGGACTAAGGGCCTATGTCCTGAGGACTCTTGAGTCAAGTTTGGAGAGGTAAAAAGGGACTCCTACAGCAAGATGCAAAGAACCTCTCTTCAGATGCCCTGAACAACGGAGTTTAGTGCCGTCCCAGAGCAGCTACAATTATAGTAGAGAAGCTGCTGGAGGAGAGGACAGAAGCACAATCAGGAGTTCCTACAAATGGCAATTAGTAAGTAAGTAACCTTTAGGTTAGGAAATTTGAGGGGGTTCATGTGAGAGGTGCTAGTCTATAATTCCATGCTTCCCTGGATCATTTGTGTGGGAAACTCTCCCAATGGGCTGCCATCTACTTGACAGCGCTAATTAGGAGTCGTTAGGAGATATATTTTGGCAGCTCAGCGCATTTTGTCCCTTCCAGGCTGTCAGAGGACCCTGCCCCTTCGACTGGGACATGGGAGGGCTGCTTCTTCCCCTGACAGTACCCACTGGTGATATGCATTACAGTCAGGGAGTAGGGTGGGGAGGGGCTTGGACATGCCCATGCTGAACAGAAGAGGATGGACTTTCTATTCCCATCCCAAGATACCAAGAGGCTTCGGCGATTGTGGAATCATGCTTCTCTGCTTGCGATTGGTTTACATGTTTGCCACAGAAACATCGTCTGGTCTATGACACAAGCATCATTTGACATTTCTGTGTAAACTGTTTAATTTATCTCTGAAAGGACAATTTAAAAAAAGGCATCCTTCTGATTAGAGAGTCTTGGTTTATGTTAGGAAAGCTTGATAGATCCCTTTGAACCAGTCTGAAAAATAATTATGTGCTTATTGTACTTGCTCCTATCATTAACTGCTTGCCAGTTGACTCCGCTCTGGGATTTCTTCATACACTGATCCTTTATTAGACTATTCCACTTTGGGTAGAGAAGTTTTCCACAGCATTATTTGGTTTACAGATACTGGGTTCAATTTTTAAAAGCAACTAAGTGACTTAGAAATCTAAGTCCAATGGAAAGTCAATTAGGTGTTTTTGAAAATGTTGCCCATTTTACCCATTACCCAAAACATGGAAGCCTGAAAGCCAAACTATAATTTCTAAGTGAAGGAATGCTTCATTTAATAAAAAACTCTGAACACTTGGTCATAATACTGAAACAGAACAGGAGAGACAATCCAAGACAATCACTGTTTTCTCAGCGTGTGCAGTGAAATTTCAGCAGTTAATGTATTACTAAGTTTAAATTGCTTGAATTAAGGAAGTACTTTTATAAAGGGGAAAAACATGCACCCGTACCAATAGTATTTTCATAGCTTTTCTCTCTGTTTAATCAAAAAGCTCTTTGTGTTTTAAATGGGGAGATTGCATACTGACTCCTAAAGCACATTGTCTTACTGCTTGAGCCATGATACGCTGTAATGAAAACTATAATCCGAAATCTGTGAATAGAGTTGGGAGAAACGACATGTTACTTTTTTCAAAACATGGAAAGGCCGAGATTTGCAAGGTTAGGAGCCGAAATTTAGGTTCTTAAATCCATATTTAGGTACCTAAATCAGAGGCCAGATTTTCAAATGTGGTGAGCACATAACAGCTCCTATTGAGACCCAATGCAGTTTGTGCAGCACATTTAAAAATTCAGGCCACTTGTTTAGGAAATCATGAAAGAATAATGTGTCAGCATAATCCCCATCAGTTTCTGTGGAAAGCAAAATATGTCACAGCAAGGAGAAACAGTGGGTACAGCATTTTTAAAAGGCTAAAATGGACATTATAATTTCAAGTCAGGGTTTGTTATAGTAAATATTGAAACAACCTTCAGAATTCTGGCCTGTAATATGTACACAAAAATGAATTATTATCTTGTTTTAGTTATCCTTGGTTCTTTGTATTTTTCAGGTTTTCTTTCAGCCTGTGTCCTGACTCTCACATTGTTCTTCAATTAAAGACTAGATGGGATCTGAAATGAATCTAATAGGACATTCCCAGCTACCTGCTACTGATGGATTTTCACTTTCTGAAGGTCCTCATTTATTTGGTAAGTCATCAAATTAATTTATAACACATCTACAGCGAATTATAACTGAGCCAATAGCCTAGAGTCAAAATATTGAAGTCCTATAGTCAGTTACTATGGTCCATGGTGTGCAATCTGTTTTTATGTGGAACTCCCCCATTTAAATGAATGGCAAAATATGGCACAATATTATTGTTATATTCCACAGTTTAACAAAGCTTGTAGTTTACTATTGTACCAGCATTCTGCTGCCATGATAAATTATTCAGCAAGGATAGACAAAGACATAGGCAGGAAATGCTCTTCAGATTAGTCATTTATATCAAGCTGAGCAGATACAAAATATTTTTAGTCAATTTATAACTAAATGATACTATAAAATATGTATATTGCCTTATTATATACATTTATGAAAAGAATTTAATTGGTATTAAAATCACTACTCTATTTTTATTGAGACCACTAAAAACTGTGCTGTTAACTTTAGTGCCATAATAAAAGTTATAATGAAGGCTGCAAAAATTCTACATAGTTGAGACTCCACTGCATTTTTCCTCTGTGAAACACAGGCTTGTTAATGAATGAAGAATACTCTGTCAATATTTTATGAGTACAGGGAAGCTGTCTTCTATTATATGTGTTACTGGCAAATAGGACAGCAATCTTAATTATTTTCTTTTCTTCCGATACCAGTGTTGTTCCTTCTTCTGAGTCGGAGCATGTGTCTGGGGCCTTGCAAGTTGGCTTCCCAGTAGAGGAAAAAGTAGTGACAAGGAGTGTGGGTGTATTCTAAGTGCAACATGCCTTATTTATACACATATACCAGTCCTGAAATGCAATGGCCAAACAGTATGCAGGGCAATCCCTTCTTCCAGGAATCTCAGCCCAACTCCAACACTTGGTTCCCAGGGAGAAACTCTGCCACAAGAATTAAATAATGAGCACCCAAGGCAGAGAGCAAACTCTCCTGCACACAATTTCCTCTCTCCCACAGCATCCCCTAACCAGAGCTTTGCAAAACCGAAAACTAAACCCACATAGCATGTTTTTCAAGGCCATGTTTATACTAGGAAATTTTGCTGGTATAGAAATACCAATATATTGCACTGACAAAGTGTTCCTAGTGTGGATCCACCTATACTGCCAAAGATGCTATTCATGTGTGGAGACCTGCTGAAGTCAATGGTACTCTGTGCAGGCACAGATATCTGCCTGTGCACAAAGAAATGCAGGATTGGAGTCTAAACAGACAAGACTGACAAAATTGGGATTAAGATTATTGTTACTGTCCCTCTTGTATAGCTGGGAAACTGAGGCACAGAGAGATTGACTTGCCCAAAGTCTCACAGTGTGGAAAGGCCTGGAGTTGAACCCAGATCTACAAAGTGCCAGTGCAGTGCCTTAAAAATGAAATTATTATGCCTCTTTATGAATTTTCCTGTCCACTAAAGAATTTTCCATCTATATGTTTTTTTTTTTTTTAAAGAAAATTTAGTTTCCATAAAATTGACATTTTCCCTGGGAAAATTTGAATTTTCTGATGGTTTTTTCATTTTTTTCTTTGGGAACATCTTTGGGATTGGGGTTGACCTGAAGTGAAATATTTCAAGGAAGTTATAGTTCGGGTGCTTTGTTCCTCCATTCTCCCCATGGGCCAAGCTCTCTGTCTGGGCTGCATCTCAATTAAAAATTGTATGCTAAGATCACACAAGATCATATTCATCATCTCTCTTTCTCACATCAGTTAGTTAACAGTCAGAGCGTACCTGGATACCTAGTGGCTAAACTGTAATGTTAATGAGCAGATATTTGTGTTGGGAGCCACTATGAAACAAACTAAACCTATGCACGCTTAAATTTTAAAGGGATTTTCCCCCCCTTGACTTTGGAACCACTGTCCTGTGGTGGAGAAATATATTTTAGCAAATTCAGTACTGTGAAGTTTTTAAAGCAGCAATACGTACCACAATTTTAGATATATTCTGCCTAGTTGTTAAATTCCATGGTCACAGGCCAAAATGTATGAAGAAAAGGGTGGCATTCAAATGTTGGGGTCAAATTCTGGGATTCATTTGCACCAGTAAAAATCCAGAGTAACTTTGTTGATTTTGATTGAATTACTGCAGTTTTTCACACGTGGGAGAGTAGATTTTGGCCCCAAAAGTTCATCGTGTTATTTGTTTACTGATATTTTCTGGAAAAGAGATGAAGATTGGGCAATTCCAAAATACAAGGAACGCTGTTGATTTAAAACATGTTCTCCTCCACAAGGGCTTGACCTACTCACACTGAAATTGTCAGTTCCTTGGGGAGAAGCTTGTATAATCCAATAGGACATGCATGAGGCAATAATATGATGTAGTAACCAGAAATTGGTACTGGGATTCAGGACACCTGAGCTCTTGTCCTGGCTCTGTTATTGGCTTGCTGAGTGGCCTTGGGCAAGTCACTTCTTCTCTCTGTGCCTCAGTTTCTCCATCTGTACAATGGGATACTGATCCCTACCACCTTTGTTAGGTGCTGGGAGAGTGAGGTATTATTATGTGTATGTAGTGCCTAGCAAAATAGGACCCTGATCTAAGTTGGGGTATTTCTGTAATATAAATAATTAATGTATAAGGGAATTGAATTATGCCTCAAATTAGGAAGGGCATGTTTCACCTATGCACACCTTTCAACTGTCCCTTTTTTTGAGGGATGTCACTCGGTTTAGTACCAAAGCTACCATGTTTCTCTTAAATTTGGCATCTCCACATTTTTATTGTTGAAAATGATTTGCATCAGAAATACAGAATCATGAAACCAAGATGAGAGAGAGTTATTTCACTAAGGAAATTACTCTGACTGCTTTTGAAATTTCATGCATGTAAACTTTTTTGTGTCCCTCATTTGTTTTTTTGTGACACATCTATGTTTCAAATTTTGGACCTTGACAGGCTGAGACTTACACACTTAAAGGGACTAGAGGGCAATATTTATCTTTTAAAGACACTTGGAACAAATAAATTTCCCATGCAATGCCTCACCTATTATCGTTTTGATATAATAGGAAGGGTTGTTAGTCACCCAAAAATCTAAACACACACACACACACACACACACACATATATATATTTAAGTATTGGTTTTGCTTTGTAGTTCATTCAGGCTAGAGCTACCTGGAAGGCATTGTTAGAACCATGAGTGTATGCCTAAGTGCCCCTTTAAATACACAGTTCTGAGTGTTGGGGTCTAGTTACTTCGTAAAGTAATGCTGTCATTGTGCATGTTTACACTGTGAAGCTGGTCACCATGGTAATCCTAAAGTAGCTCTGAAGATTTATCAGCACTCAAGATTTATAGTTGCAAGAAGTTCAGAGTATCTTTCAGGATAAACAATTTCACTTTCAGTGGATGAAGTCTGAAAATTGCTACTTTAACAATATATTTCAAGGGTAATGTATCTGTTGTAGTTAATGTCTATTTAGTCTCTCATTTTTTAACTGAGATTTTGTTTGTAGAATTATGAACTCCTGGAAAGAGGTGCTCTGTTTGGAAATGGTAAAGCCAGAGCAGAGTATGTGAGAGCCACTAAAATATAGACTTTTCTTTATTATCATGTCTTTTCTTTTTGGCCAGCTCTTCTGTTTCTTGTGTTTTGTTTTGTGTCCTCTTTGCCTTTTCCCCCTCATTTTTATTGGTAAGTAGAAATGAGAGATAAAAGGAAAAGCCTTTCAAACTGAAGTTGAAAGTGAAATTAATAGAATTAGATTCCCCAGCCTTTTCCTTCCCTCCTTCTTTCCCTCATTAGATAGTTTCATTTTCTCCTCACTGTCCAAATGCTACTTATTTTACTTACCCAACAAAGTCCCTTGAGCTGAAAGGGACCAATTGTGTAAAGGAAGCAGTATCATACCTTGAGCCTATTGAAAAGTGATACAACACAATGTGCCAAACCAGGTTTTCAAACACTTCTAACTTATCAGTGAATCCTGGCCCTAGTGAAGTCAGTGGGAGTTTTGCTATTTATTTCTACAGGGCCAGGATTTCACTCTATTCTATATCTCTAGGGACGTATCCTTACTCATAATGAATAATACCTTTCACCTGGAGTAGTTGGATTGGACTCATGGTAATTGAAATCATGATGACATTAGGTTTACTTGAGGGGGAGTTAGGAACTATTCAACAGGAGCAATGGTTGGCTGAGTCAAGTGATTTCTTGGATGTTTCATTTCAGTGTAAATATCACTTGGAAATAACAAGGAAATGCAGTTAATTCTTAACTATTTATCATTAATTAGTAAACAGAAAACAAAAAAGAGAATAGCTGTGTGGGCTTGACAACAGGAAACAGTGTTTTAGTGAATTCAGCCAAAACAAAATCACATTTTAAAATGTTTTCAATTTTTGTATAAGTAAGTATTTCCATCACCAATATTTTCCAAATGTTCTTCCAGTGATAGCAATGTGCTACAGCTAAAAAGTAGGGTATTAAGTTAGTATATTTTTAAGATTGTTGGTTTTTCAGTGGAAGTCCCAGCCATAAAATGTAGAGGTCCATTGCTCAATTGTACTTGGTAATAGATTTAATTTGATTTATAACATTATCCCACCTTAGGACTTGTAATAATTGGGCCTACAAATTTACCCTAACTGTGAGTTCTCTTTCCTATCCCTCTCCTTTTGTCTTCTGTCTAATGAGAGTCTGGATTAGCTAGCCAAGATTGTATATTTTGCAACATTGCTATAAGTCTGTGACCGGAAAGAGGCAGCTAAATTCAATGTCCTACACAGTCCAATGCTGGCACAAAATTTTCAGGTCTCAGAGTGCCTGATAAGACATGTGCCGTGCTTGTGTTTCTCCAGAATTGAGGTTGCAAGTGTGAGTCAACACCAGAGACAGAAGCTGCATTTTCTATCTTTGTGTATTTTTCTTTCCCTTTTGTATATCTTTGTCTTCTAGAAAATGGGATTGGACTTTAAAAAAACAAAACAGTAACGATGACAGCTCCAGCCCATTTCAACTAACTTCTTCATTCCTCTCCATCCCCCCCCCCCCCCAAAAAGGACAGTTATTACCATCTTTATACCATCTAAGAGACCATCAAGTAAGGGCTCTTTTCCCCCTTCTAATAACTGTCTCCAGCTAAAGGGAAAGGGAATCAGTGGTACTGTTAAAATGAAAGCCTTTATTAACACTTTACTTTCCAAATGCTTGAACTGTTTCCCCTTCTTTTCTGTATCTTTAATAAAAAGTGGGGGATAAAAGGATTATTAATGGTGGTTTTGCCGTGGTATTAAGCAGGCTATGGTACCTGTATATCAACCCTGAACCTTGTTTAAAACTGCTTAATGTTGGATAGTGACTGGATTATGTTAATGGTTTTGACCATATAGTCCACATAAATGAATACAACAGGATATAGCCATCTAATATGTGTGAAAACTCCTTACTCCCAACATTTTCTTCAACAGTTATCCCTTACTCTTTTTACAAGGTACAAGTCTTCAGACATGAAACAATGTCATTTTTAAGTATGGACTGCATATCTAACATCTTAAATATACACAGAGGTGCACAAACACTGTTATTTAGGTGCCAAATGGGTTGCAATGCTTTGAATTTTTTTTAACTTTTTGTATAGGTTTTGTTAATCTGCTTGATGTTAAGACTGCAGCTTCAGATACCACAGACATGAAAGTTTTTATAAGAACCTAGATAGATAGATAGATAGATAGATTTATACAACTGATTCAGATAAAGAGGCTCAGTTTAAAAAAAATCTGTAATTGTAGTTTTGAGACTGAACTTGATAAATTTTCGGTGGGGATGGTATGATGAGTTTGCCTACCATGGCATAAAACCCAACTGCTACTGCTATTAGCAAATATCTCCAACAGTTGGAGATGGGACACTAGATGGCTCTAAGTTCATACAGAGAATTCTTTCCCAGGTGTCTGGATGGTGGGTTTTGCCCACATGCTCAGGGGCTAACTGATTGCCATATTTGAGGTAGGGAAGGAATTTTCCCAAGGTCAGATTTGCAGAGACCCTGGGTTTTTTTCACCTTCCTCTGCAGCATGGAACATGAGTCACTTGCCAGTTTAAATTAGAGTAAATGATGCTTTTCTGTAACTTGAAGTCTTTAAATCAAGATTTGAGAACTTCATTAATTTAGCTACAGATTACAAGCCCATTGCAGGAATGGGTGGGTGAGGTTCTGTGGCCTATGATGTGCAACAGGTCAGACTAGATGTTCATGACAGTCCCTTCGGGCCTTAAAGTCTATGAACTGGCCCTGATTTCCAGCAATTTTTCCCTAAAATGTAACACAACACATATGGGAAATAACTAGATATGTCAAACTCATTGTAAATGTGACTAGTTGGGGAAAATTGGGGGAAAAAAAGAGTAGTAGCATTTTTGAGGTGTTAATATTTTTATGGGGTTCATTAAAAGACCCCCCAGAGTGGATTGTAAGATACAAGAATAAATTAATGTAAGAAACAATGTATTTACACAGTCCTTAATGACTGGACAATTAAAACAAATCTCAAAAGGAAATGCTATGTAATAGCTGTATCAGTGACATAACATCCTAGTGAACTGAAGATACTGGATCCATTTGAAAACTTGTAATTGGTTTTTAAAAAATCTCTAAAATCAAGTGTCAGAAATGATTTAATAATTAAAAGATCATAAAATGGAGTAGCTAACTATTTGTATCCAGCACAGATGGTGCAACATCTGGCATTACCATCATAGCAGAGATGATAAATAGGCAAGCGGTCAACTTCCAGAGCAAAGGAAACAAAACAGCAAAAACTAAAACAGAAAATTATGTATGTACAATAATTATGGACAACAAATGATCCAGTGAAGCAGAAGTAACCGGAAAGATGTTCTAAAATAATGAGAAATATATCAACTAAATCTGAAAGAGGTGAATGAATAGAGCTATGTGGCACAAGGTCATTTGATAGGACAGGATCACAGAGAATTACTTGTGTGCTTAGTTCCTCCTATGCACCTTTTTAGCTTTGAAAGGTGCATATTTTTTTAAATAATAATATGGAATGATATACCTTTGGGGTTTGATTCTATATATACTTACTACCAAGTATAATGGATATTTTCCTGAGCAATCTTACTGACTAAAAATGTTTTAGAACTCGTGAGTCTTGTCTTGGTAAAGACAACAGAATATGGACCTCTTAAAATAACAGTTTTCTCTGTGTCTATGAAACACGTTGCATCAGCCAGCCAAAATGAGTTGCCCATTATTTTTGAATGGTTAATCTATTAATTTTAGTTATTTAAAATAAGTAGTAGATTTTTTTCCATAAAAATACTAATGTCAATGAACCCAAAAAATTACAAAACTGTAATGGAGGAGCTACATGGAAGAGTCCCCTTAAACAAGGATGGATTTCCAATTAGGCACAATGGGCATGTGCCATGGGGCGCCAGCATTCTAGGGATGCCTAAACAGTGGTGGATTACCACATGGGCCAACAGGGCCCATACTCTGGCAAATTTGGAGGACCTGCACAAGTGACCGAACTCAGGCCCAGCCCCCTGGTCCTCCTCCATTCTCCTGGGGCCCCACCGCCTTGCTCCTCCTCTTCCCCCTGAGGCCCCGCCCCCTGGCCAGGACAGACACCAGAGCCCAGGGGTGAACATATTTTCCCTCCTCCTGGAGGAGCCGATTTTCCAGCCTCCCCCCCGCCCCCGTGAAGAGCTTGCCCAGCCAGCTCCTCCCCCCCCCACCACCCCTGCCCCCTGTGTGGAAAACATGAAGGTCAGCTCTAGGCAGGGGGGGTGCTGAAGATGCTATGCCTAAGGATGCGTAAGGTGTAAATCTGACCCTGTCCTTGAATACACTTGTAACCCTTATGCCAGACCGTGTCGGCAGCAGCAAGGGCCGGGTTCTATATCTATATCTCTCAATGATACAACACCAAACTGGCTCGAGCCCCCACCCAGTCACCTGGGAAATTACCACACTATTCCCTGGGCGCCCCCAAAAGGCAATACTTCCCCTCTCGCAAGCACAGAGTCTGAGTGTAGAAAGAAACCTTTTAATAGCAAAAGAGAGGTAACACAGCACTGGTTTGGGGAACTGTGCAAACAGAGTTCATGAACTCAATGAACCAAACCCCTCCCAGAGTACAGGGCGTGTCCTTCGCCTCTCCCTTCCTTCTTCCCCCTGTACTGACCAGCGTGGTTGCAATGTCCACCTCTTGGGGCTGGCTCCACCCCCTATACCGCTCCTGTCCGACACAGGCTTGACCAGGCCCCCTCTGCTGCTGTCTCCTACTGCCTTTGGGCCTCGCTGAGTCCCTGACTGCTGGCAGCAACCACGCCTGTTTCCCACCGACTGCTGGCTCCGACCGCACCTGGCTCCCGCTGACTGCACCGGGCTGGCACCGACTGTGCCGACCCCTCTGCCAATCGCTGACCCGGCTGGCACTGACTGTGCCAGCCTCTCCGCTGACCCTGACCGCCCCAGGCTGGCACCAACTGTGCCAGCCTCTCCACCGACTGCACCGGCACCGACTGTGCCAGCCTCTCCACCGACCGCACCGGCACCAACTGTGCCAGCCTCTCACCAGAGTTGCCTGGTGCTCACTCAGCTCTGTTAGTTGTCAGGCAAGGTTTCCCAGATCCTCTACTGGTTCAGCTCTTAGTGATTTCAGCTCTTAGTGATCTCAGCTCATGGGTAAACCTTCTGCTGACATACAGGCAATGTCCCTGCTTTCAAGAAACAAAAGACTCCAGGATGAGTCATTAGTTCTATCTTTTAACAATGGGGAGAGAGAATCACTCCATGACTGGGGGCAGCCCTTTACCAGGGCCAGTGTGATCCCAATAGGAGATTGCTCCACCTCTCCCCCCCCCCCCCACCCCCAACGTTTCCAGGCTGAAACATCTGTCTGCCACCCTTGTGGAGCTCTGTTTAGTTTAGGGTGCAGATTCTATCATAACAAACTAAGCACAGTTTTGCTGACATCTGTTCATACAATTGAAGGACACATTTCATTACCCCAGCAGTTAACACAAAAGTGGTTTGTAGCCCAAAACCAGCCCTGCTAACCATTTCCCATTATGCTCAGCACATAGGTAAGTTATGCTAAATACTTAATTGTACTCATGCAGATACAAAGACCATTCAGATAAAGTGCCCCCCTTTCAGCTGCTGAGCAGGGAGAGTGTCACTGAGACACTCAGACCTGCCTTACACACTCACCCAGAGAAAGGTATTCCGATTTTATTAAAGGACATTTATTCTGTAATTTGGCATTGGTATTGTCTCAAGCATTTATAAATAGGCTTCACTGTAATGAAGTTAATCAGTAAACTATATAACCCCTAGCCTGTGTCACTCCTTAGCTAGTCTTAAAGGAAGTTCTAGTTTTCAGTTGTGAGTAAAGAAACAAGATGTTAAGGCAGCAGGACTAAGGAAGTGTAGTTGATAAATACTGTCTAGAAAAAGTAAAGAGAACAACACCTTAAATAGCCCAAGTTTTTCAGGAATTGTCATGGAAATGGTCGGACTGAAGACTGCTAATGGTAGGATATTTTTCAAGCTTATGTATGATCTATTACATTATACAATAGATCTGTTAAATTCTATGAACCAGTTTGATGCAAGAGGTTGTCTAGCTCAGGACCTTAGATGTCTGATAATAGTGTTTTCAGTACTTAAATCAACTGGTTAATTTATGTTTCCCATTTCAGTTTATCCTGAATCAAAGGAAATACATTTTGTTCTTTTTGGCTGACGGTCATTTGCTCTGTGTGACTATTATGTCACATCAGCTTTATTAGCAGGCTAATTTGTTTACTGTTCTTTTTCTTATAGTTTTGGATTGGCAATATTTGTTGTGCCAATGCACTATCACTATAACTTTTGTAATATTTTGGATACAAATTCTACAGTCTGTCTATAAGGTCAACATAATACTGAAAAAAAAGGGTGAGATTTTCAAAAGTACTCGATATTGGCCTAACTCTGATGATAAAACTTCCTTTGACTTCAGTGGGAGCACAGTTAAGCAAATGCTGAGAGCTTTTTAAAATGCCATCCAAAATATTCACCTGTAAAACTCGGGGAAAAAAACTTCAGCAAATCTCATCCATCAATTACATAATGGGAAAGTGTTCACAAAATGATGGCCAGATTCAAAAAATAAAATTTCACTCTGACCATGTTAGTAAAATTTGAGACATTTTGTGAAGTGTTCTAATAGCAATTTTTTTTTTGCAAAGTATAACCCACAAGTTTTGAAGCCCCATTAGTATTTATTTCAATTATCATGTTTAAAACATGATTACATGTGTATTTGTGATATGAAAAATGTAATGGAACAATAAGAACATGTGAACGTAATACATTACTGGAGACAATGGGCCTGCTTCTGATTCCACTTACACTGATTTACACTGCTGTAACTCCATTGACATCAGTAGAGGAACTCTTGCTTTACAGTAGTGTAAATCATGTCAGAATCTGGTCTATACTTTCCATTAATATATGAATAAAATCCTATGCACATTCCAGATGGCAAGATAACATCAATTTTTTTTTTTATAAGAAACTAGTTGTTCCAGGCTTAGATTTATTTATACAGAAACAGAGTGCTTTTAAAAAGTCACTAAATGGCACTCCAGTATACTATGTGCCTATGGAAAGCCGCCTTAGCTTTCATTGGAAATAAGACCTTACGCATAAAGCTGGGTGGGAAATAGTTTACCTCTCCCATGAGAGTTTTTGAGATTTTGAATTTTTTTCCCATCCTGCAAATAGACCACCAAAAAAAAAAAAAAAAAAAAAAAAAAAAAAAAAATCTTGATAATTTTCACAAATTGATCATCCCAAAAAATTTCAGGTTGGGCCAATCAGAATATTTTGTTTTGATAATTTCTAAACATTACATTTTTATTTCAACCTTTTAAAATATTTAATTTTTAAAATATAAATTAACTAAAATGTTGAAACAAAATTAATTTCAAATCGAGAAACAAAATTTTTCATTTTGAAAAATGTCAAAATGGGATGTTTAGACAATTTAGAAACTTTAAAAAAAAATTCTAATCAGGAGATGCGTCAAAAGTGACCCTTTCTCATGAGAAGTTTTGGATGCAACAAACTGGCATTTTTCTAACAAAAAAATATTTCATTGGAAACTTCCTGGCAAGCTCTACTTGTGTACGCAAGAAAGTTTCACCGGTTGGCTTAAATCGTTTTTAAGATGATTTTGTTAAATTAGTGCGAGCCAGTGTGGACCCTCCTATTTCAGTTTACCTTAACTAAACTGATTTCTAGTGGCCTTAAACTAAACCAAAATAAGCTTGGTTTAAAGTGAAATAGAAGTGTCTACCCAGCCATTTGCACCAATTTAACAAAATCAGTTTTAAACCTCACCTTAAATTAAACTGGGGTGACTTTCTTGTGTGGACAAGACCTAGGATAAGATTCCTTGAGAATCAAAGGCAGCTCCCCATTGCTGTGGTATCTCTGGGTATGTTTACACTGCAATTAAAAAACCATGCCAGCAAACTTGGGCTAAGGAACTCAGGCTAAGGGGCTGTTTAACTGGGATGTAGACGTCTGGGCTTAGGATGGATCCTGGGCTTTTGGACCCTGCAAGGTGGGAGGGTCCTAGAGCTTGGGCTGCAGCCTGAGTCAGAACGTCTACACTGCAATTAAACAGCCCCATGAGCCCAAACCCTATGAACCCAAGTCAGCTGGCATGGGTCAGCCATGAGTGTCTAATTGCAGTGTAGACATACTCAGAGTGCCTACCAGCACTTTAAAGTATTGGCATAAAGATCGATCTCTTTCTTCCTCCCCCTCCGCATCTGTGAGCAGGGATTGTACTAATTAATTCTTTTTTTTAAATATGATATTGTGGGAAGGCTAGGTCAGAGAAATAAAGATGTCTGGGTTCATTCAGGTTTAGCCAAATATGGAGAGAGTCGTGTTTATTTAGTTTCTTCTAGAAGCAAACGTACAGCTGTAATAACTGTGAGGGTTTCTGTACATATTTACACAGGTCTAAATAAACTCCCACAGTTCTGTCCCAACAATGTACTGAACCTACTGTAAAACCCTGGATTGGTTTGTTTTCCTTTTTGGGAGGAGTGCTGCAGTCTCTGCTGTTATTTCAAAGCCCTGAGCAGATCAGAAAAGTGGTTTAAAACTTCTGTAGCGTTTCTTGAAAATGACTTTAAGGTAAAAATCAATCATGTCTTTTTTTTGTTTTAATGCTGGGATTTTCCCACTCCCCTTTGTGTAAATCAATCAACCAAATGATTAAAAATTAGCAAATGGCTCTTCAGGTGCCCATAGTTAGAAGTTGTTCCCACAAAACGTATACTCCCAATTTGTGGAATGGTTGTATAGATGGAAACTAAAATAATAATTTTTTTTCTACATAAATAATTTTGAACAATCTTAATACATCACCGTTACAACAAATTGAAAATATAATTAACAGAAGTGGGCCAAATATTTATTTATTAAGGTGCCCACAATTACCCAGGACTTTATTTTACAGTATAATCTCCCGCAAAACAATAGGGCCAGCAACAAGTCATTGTTCCCTCAGGCTGATCAAATGGAAAATCAGGCCAAGGGCTGCCGAGCACAAAGCCTGGCCTTCCTGAGCCACCACGTGTCTGTGAGGGAGAGGGGCACTGTGGAGCATGCACAGCCCCTTGCCTCAGCAGCCCACTGAGTGCCCTGCCCCAGTCACCTACCCAGCACCCTGGCACACCTCAGAGGCACCCCCTGCTTGGGAACAAGAGAAGGGCTTGGAGGCCTCCAGTGCCAGGCAGAGTCATGTGCTCGGGTTGGGCCTGGCCCTGATCTATGATGGTCGATCACGGCATTGTCCAGGTGGAAACAGAGCGGCACTGTTGAGCCCTGGTTCCTGGAGGGGCCACCAAGCCAATACTCCAGGGAGCCCAACAACCACAGATTATGAATGCAGCGGCTTGGAGCAGGAATGGACATGAATCCTCCTTCAGCTGCCCTGAGAGCCGCTGCCTCTCAGGTCCAGCCCCTTTTTCTCATGCTTCACCCTTTTCTCATGCTTTGCCTTTTCTCATGCTTTGCCCCTTTTCCTCTTTTTTATTTTTTGCCCTTTTTTTTTGTCCCTTTTTCTCATGCGTCACCCTTTTCTCATGCTTCACCCTTTTTCTCTGCTTCACCCTCTGCCACCTGCTGGGGGCACTGGGTTCCGCTGGTCCTGAGCAGGGGCCACCACCGGCTGCCACTCCGTTGCTGGCTGCTTTGAAATGTGCCCCGGGACCCTGGCCACACTCCATCCACGGCTGTGTTGATGGATCACTCAGGACTGTGTCGCAGCCCACCTTCGGGCCACAGCCCACAGTTTAGGAACCCCTCCTGTATCTCACGTTACCCCCATGCTTGGAATGTCCTCCCTGATCCTGTGTTTCCTGTAACCTCACTCTCCCCTTTCTGGTCCCTCCTGAAGGCTCATTTATTTCTGTTAGCCTTCCAGCTCTTGCTAAACCCTCACCCCTTGTCTTTTCCCCCAGCTGTGTTCCTCAAGCGATGATATACTAACTCCAAATAAAATAGAAAAGAACAAGATGTGTGTATCTCCATCTTACTATCGTAGCCTTCATCCTTCTCTCAGCTCCCTTGGCTTCTGTTTGGATTTCTTTGCTGTGTTTTTGTGTCTAATTCAGATTGTCAGCTCCTTTGTAGCATGGACTGCTTTCCTGAATTGTCTGTAGAGCTTTGTGTACATTTTTAGTGCTGTAGATTTAATAATCTTTCAAGATTTTCTAAGTAAATAGCAGTGCAAAATATTTTCATTGACTGTAATAAAGTATCTGAGAATGTTAATTTATAGTGAGAGCGCCTTTCTGTGTGTTTGTACAGACGTAGTACATAGAGGTTCTGTGATTGGGGCCTCTGGATGTTAAGGAAGTATAAATATTACCAAGAATATTTTAGTGTTCTTTATGCATACTCAATACACTCTCTAGGATTAGGTAATAATTTCTTTCCAGTGTCTGAGATTGATATATTTAGGAATGGAAACTGTTCCAGTGACAATGGTTTAATGGTACTAATGTTTAATGTTTCTGCATTATAATGCAGGTGTTCTTACAGAGGCAATGAGTTCTCCAGTGCAAGAACCAGATGCGTCACCTTATACACAGTACAGTAGTATGCCATTCCCCCCCGTTCAGCCTCAGATTTCATCGCCACCTTATTATTCCAACCTTGGCTTTTACCCCCAGCAGCCTGAAGAATGGTATTCCCCTGGAATGTATGAACTCAGGAGAATCCCCTGTGAGAACTTTTTTACAAGAGAGACAGAACTAGCGGAAACACCTGTAGGCAAGAAGTCTAGACTGGGCCACTCCACGGGAAGAGTGAAAGGAGAAGAACTTTGTGTTGTCTGTGGTGACAAAGCCTCTGGATACCACTATAATGCTCTTACTTGCGAGGGATGCAAAGGTAGGACAAAATATGATGAATCTGTTACAAAATAAGTTTGGGGGAAAATGGATATTTATTTCTGAAGTTTCAATTTTTCTTCTTTGAAAAGCTCATTCAAATGCTTACCCTTTTTAGATCTTTGCATTTGGATCCAATGCACTGTTATTAACTGGCTAGGTGGTGGTACTGTTGAAAAGGATTGGGGGTTATAATGGATCACAAATTGAATATGGGTCAACAATGAGATGCAGTTGCTAAAAAGGCCAGCATCACTCTGGGGTATATTAAAAGGAGTGTTGTATGTAAGACAAGGGAGGTAATTCTCCCACTCCGCTTGGCACTGGTGAGGCTTCAGCTGGAGTATCATGTCCAGTTCTGGGCAACACACTTCAGGGAAGATGTGGACAGAGCCCAGAGGAGAGCAACAAAAATGATAAAAGTTTTAGAAAACCTGACCTATGAGGAAAGATTAAAAAACTGGGTATGTTTAATCTTGAAAAAAGAAAGCTGAGGGGGGACCTGATAACTGTCTTCAAATCTGTTAACCACTGTTACAAAGAGGACAGGGATCAATTGTTCTCCATGTCCACTGATGGTAGGAGAAGAAAGTGATGGGTTTAATCTGCAGCAAAGGAGATTTAAGTTAAATAGGAGGAAAATCTTTCTAACTATAAAAATAGTTAAGCTCTGGAATAGGCTTCCAGAGGAGGTTGTGGAATCCCCATCACTGAAGGTTTTTTAAAACAGGTTAAACAAACACCTGTCGGGGATGGTCTAGATTTATTTGGTCCTGCCTTAGCGCAGGGGGCTGGACTTGATGACTTTTTAAGGTCTCTTCCAACCCTACATTTCTATGATTATTTTCCCTGGGACACATAGATAGCTTGATTCCTTTGTGGATATAGAGTATACATTGCCTTGCAGTGGTGCTGACTGACAAATTTAAAGCAAAAGTGTTTGTCCACTAAAACTCATCATCATCATCATCATCATCAAAACAATTAATTTAAAATAAGCACTATCCCAGGTCAAGCCTACATCATTTCTGAGTTCTGATCAGCAAATATTCATAAAACCCACTCCCTCCAAAGAGTTCAATCTATACAGTATTACGTTTCATGTCTTTCATTTTTTGAGAAGACAGTATGAGGGTACAATGAGTGGCTGAAAGGGCTGGTAATAGTATAAGAGCTTTTAACTTCTTATGTTGTCAGTTCAGCACCTAATCCAAAGTCAGTAGGGACTGAAAGTGGTAACCATCTGATGGCTTGTTGGTGACCTATGGGAAATGCATGGGTGCAATTAAAAAGTTCTTTCCAGTGCTAGAGTTAGGACCAGGACTAGTAATTGTCACCATTTTAATATTATTGTATAAGGAATACTTCTGAAATCGATAATAACTCTAAAACTAGAATGAACATTTTAAGTGGGCCCACTGTATTAGCCCAGTTTCCAGTGAACAGTGCCCACACCTGACCAAAAAAACAAACAAACCCCTCACCGTTATTAGCAAGCTGTTGGCAGTTTCAGCAGAGAGGACAAGGACATGGCAGCTGAACAACTCGTACTCCTAGAGGTGGTTCTTCCAGGGCACTTCGATAGGTAATTGCATCAAATAAGGGAATTATTCTTCTCTGCTACCTAAGTCAACACTCTTGAGCCCAATAACTTGTGGATGGAACTCTGCGTATCTTTTAGAAAAAAATCCAGTCTTCATTTAAAGACTCGAAATGATGATAAATTTACCATTTCCCTTGGTAAACTGTTCCAGTGGTTAATTGCCCTCACTATTACATGGCTTTTACTAAATTATATTTAGAAATTTTTTACAGCAGTTATAACAAAACACTGTAGAAACACCATGGTAAAAACTAAAAACATTTTGGGCCAGAATCATTCTTGGTGAAAGCTCCCATGTAAGTGTTTGGATCAGTGGTGACAGTAAATGTGTGTTCGGGTCTCGTTGATTTAACTTAAATCATTCTCTGAAACCATTATTTTACTTTTTTTACTGGGATAATTCATTTTGTGTTTTCATTTTTTCATGGCTGCAGCATCAGTTACAGAGGAAAGCACAACCCTTGATCAAAGGCTGCAAAAATTGAATTATTTAAGGTTAATGTATTGTGTTTCTGCAATAAACCTTAGACCAGTGATTCCCAACCTGTGGCCTGGGGGACAAAAGTGGCCCTCAAGGTCTTTCAAAGTGGCCCGCCGCTCCCCTCCCGCTGGCTACAGAAGGGAACCGCTGCCTAAGGACCCAGGTAAAGCATGTTGCCACGGGGGTACAAGACCAGTGCAGGCTCCTTGTTGCAGCCAAGGGGACGGAAAAACAGTGCTCCCCTCCCTCTGGCTGTAGCAGGGAGCATGGCAAAGCGCTCCTCCTGGGTCCCTAGGCACTGTGGTCCCCCGCTGGAGCCAGAGGAAGGAGAGCACTGATCTCCTGTCACACTGGCTGCAGAAGAGAGTCACTGCCTAGGGACCCAGATGGAGCGCACAGGGCTACAGGACACATGTGGTTTCCCTGCTGTAGCCCAGGGGATGGGGGGAGTGGAGGAGGGGAAAGGAGGGAGCTTCTGCCACAGACTGGTGGCCCTTCAGGGTTGTAAAAATGATATTTGTGGCCTTCGAGCCAAAAAAGTTGGGGACCACTGCCTTAGAGTGGCTTAAAGCAATAGTAAGATGATGTGCTGAGGGGGAGAGGAGAACACTTCTGTTTGACAAGCTGGCTAGGATGTCTTAATGGTCTTAGCATTCTTCCTCCCTGGTGCCCTTCACCCCAGAGTTGGCTGCATTTCGGTGGTGCTGACTGTGTGGAGTTTAAGCACTTTGGGCCCCTTCAGAATGAAAGGCCCTATATAAAAGCAAGATATTACTATCAACATTGATCTACAATTTGAATAGAAAGCCAGTGCTAAGCATGAGAGAACCAATGAAATATATCTGTGATATCTGAATACAGACCAATCTATTTCTATTCGAAATTTAGAAGTGAAGTTAGTGAACCTTGAGTGGTTCATTTGTAAACTGAAAGGGCTGCTGACCTTATCTTCTCTCTATTCTTTTTTTGGGGAAAAAAACATGTCTTATTGGTTCATAAGAGAATTGTATTCTGGAGCTGAGCAAATATTCAGCTTTTTTGAGACTATATTACTATCCACATACAAATAGATGTGAATATTGCTCTTCACTTGGCAAGAAAAATTGGTTTGAAAATCTGACTTTTTACTTATCGTTCCCAAACAGTTGCGCCAAAAAGCAAACTAAACAGGATGCACACTTCCTAGATTTAGTGGATCTCATCAGCTTATGCTAGAATTTTTTTTAAATACTTTAAAAATTGAAAACTTCTGTGAGACATCTCTGATCCCTAATTCTGCAGTTATAAAATATGACATCATTCTACAATAATGGCACAATGGACCATAAATAATCAGAGTTTACAAGTGTTATTACAATGTTTGGGGCATTACACATTACCATATTTTCTACAATCTATTCTATTGTAACATCTGTCATAGTTAAGCATTATAAAACCTCCTCTAGGTATGTCTACACTGCAATTAAAAACCTGCGGTTGGCCCGTGCCAGCTGCCATGAGCTTGGGCTAAGAGGCTGTTTAATTGGGCTAAAGGGGTGGTTTAATTACATTTGGGCTCAGCCTGGAGCCCAGGCCATCATTGTTGGAATTAGAGGTCCTGGGAGTGCTCCTGAACTCCCTGCCTTGAAGTGGATTCCATTACATACAGGGTTTACAGTTCAGTTCAATGGCTGACAGCTCCCTCCCTGTAAATATTGTTCCAGCACCCATGCCCCAGGCTTTAGGATCCTGCGAGGGGGGAGTGCCCCAGAGGCTGGGCTTCAGCCAGAGCCTGAATGTCTACACCAAAATTAAGCAGCCCCTTAGCCTGAGCCCTGCGAGCCCAAGTCACCTGGCAATGGCCAGCCACGGATGTCTAATTGCAGTGTAGACATAGCCTGTGAGAGGGTCTTAGAACACATTTGGACCCTAACTAGAATCTAGAGACCCCTCTGGGAAGGAGTGGTATAGAAGTCACATGAATTAAGTGGGGCAGACGATAGCATCATACTAATTTATTGAAGTCACAGAATCATTTATATTGACAGAAATGTGGATTATGTACTCTGTCTCCTACAAAATGGCAGAATTTATTTTTATTATCCCCAACTATTCCTGATATTCCTTGATGTATGTCATGTCAAACCATGGATATTTCCTGTGAAAGTGATCCCACATTCATCTTCTCACTCTCTCTAGAAAGTCACAGCAGTTTGTGTGATGATGGAACTCAGCAGTATTCTTTGAAGGGTCAATAGTCTGACAGTTCAAAGTGGGCATGTGTTGCTTGTTCACTGGGTAGAATTTAGATGACTTGATTAGGAAATAGTGAAGCCCATGGAGTTACACCAAGGCAGAATTTAGTTCATCATGTCTCAACATCAGTTCTCAGCAGGCATTCTCCTCGTGAGGTAACTCAGAATTGTTCAGCTCTTACGGTTCTTCACTTTGTGGAGTTGTGCTGGTATAGTAAATACACCGTTTTAGTAGATTCTACTCTATTGCACTTTTCATTAAAGGGAGAGCTAGAATCAAACTGTGTCCTTTTAGTTGAAGAGGCAACTTCTCTTGTTCTTTAATGTCTTATACAGTATATGTAACATACAATTCAGTATTTGGATATTATGGAACCAAGTTAATATAAAATTCATTTTGCAGGAAAGAGATTGACCACAAACTTGCACTTGTTTATTTTCATACACCAGCTGACCTCTACCTGATGCAAGACCAAACACTTTGACAGGAGTCAGGGTGGGAAAAGCAATATATACACTGAAGCCACAGTCCTGCAAATTGTTCAGTGTATCCGTATAAAGCCCAACTAACGTCTGTGGGGGTCTGCCTGTGCAGAACAGCTTTCAGAACTGGGGCCTGAGAAAGAGGGTTTTATCCATAACTAACTCTAATCATTGTTGAGGCTAACAGAACAAAGCACATTTGTAGTTTCTAATTGAAGCCAGGTGTTGAAATTTTGCAACACCGAATAAAGTTAGGCAATGTCAAAATGTCAAACACCCCCTCAGACACCATCTCCCCAAATACCTTGTCCGATTTGCCTTAGATTTTTCCAAAAATTCTCCCCAGTACAAGATCACACGTGACATTTTAGTAGGTTTGATTTAACTCTGCAGTTATTATTAAGGAACATGTGTCAAAAATTGGGCTTACAGTGGAGAACTAACTTCAACATTAACTAGGGAGAAGACTGTCTAGGGATAAATGGCTAAGAATGTCACTTCATAATTAAAATGGGATGACAGTAAGGTTGAAAATTATGCTTTCCCAGAGCACAAAAAGATTTTGGTTTTTTTAAATTGTTTCTTTCGGTAGGAAATGTTCACAGGTCTAAGTTATGTTTGTTTATAAATCTCACTGATTTGGTATCACCACATGTTTTCAATAAAATGCATTTGCTAAAGCTTTTGCATTTCTTTACATACAAATAAAGTGTTGCCTAGATCTTGTTTATATTAGCCATAATAACAGCAATCTGTTTTATGGTCATAAGCATATTTGCATACAGATTTTGAATATGCTTATAATAAATGATTTTCTTCATGAATTGCAGCCTTTAAATAAGTTGTTTAAAATAAAATTTGAACATGATCTGAAACAAATTAAACTGCTATTTAACTGGCATTGAAAATCTACAGCTTAAACCTAGACCTTTCTCTTCCTTCCCTGACCAGTATATGGAAATGTGTTAAAATCCACATGAATGGTGAACAAAAATAATGTCTGGGTCTGACTGAAAGTTCCAAATAATCTGCATTTCAAAAGAGGTTCGTGTCAGTCAAGTACATTTGAATGGAAAAAGAGAGCTATTCAAAACACACAGTACAGAAGACAGGATTCAGAGAAGTGCTGGGTTTGTTATTGCTAAATAGAATTTTATTATTTTTTGTAACAAAATTTTAGGGCTGGATGGTTTACTTAAATTAAAGAGGGCCTGAGCCATGACACTGTAATTTGGATCCAAAAATTCAGGGGTGTATGTGGATATAAGTGCCCTAGTTTAATGCCTTTGAGAGAAAAAACCAAGCAGAAGCCCAGATCTGTTCTTCCCCAAAGTTGAGTGTGAGTGACTGGATCCTGTCTTTTTGTTCAATCCCACCTTTAGTGATGGAAGTATCAGGTAGAATACTACCAGGGCTGAGATTAGGGTTAGCTTGTATTACAAATCAGACATGTGCCAGCAGGGGCTACCAGGAGTCCCTTTGTAAAATTCTGCCACCAAGCTGATGGAAGAGTTGAGGTTATTTCCCATGCCTGACACAATTCACTCCCTCTTTGAATGCTGCTAAATCCTCCCATATAAAACACTGCATTAAAAAAATGTTATGTGTGCAAAGTGAAGCACTAAAAGTTCAGGAAAGCGAAGGCTGCCAGTGCAATTTTATCTTTGCCCTCCTTATGAGTGGTATTCTGATGGTCTTTTATTGCATTGAATTTCATTACATGGATGCATACTGTCTTTTCCACAGTAGCTCAGTCAGAGTACAGGTTGGACAGTGAATGAGGAAGGGGTTTGTACTGAATGAGAAAGAGGTTTGTGGGTCCATGATTTCCTCTGGGCCAATTTCTGTTCGTAGTTCTTTAACCCAGTGTAAACCTGGAGTGAATCTAGGGAAAGTAAATTCCATGAAATTTGACTTCAGTGGGACTATTTGTGTGGTTAAAGTTAGAAAAGTGCTTAAGTATTTTGCTGAATCAGGGGCTCAGTGTGCCAGATGGGCAATGTTTAATGAAGAAGGGAGGGGACTGTTGTGAATAAGGGAGGAATCCTTTAATTTAACAGGGAGGATTAAAAAAAATATAGTTCAGCTGCTTCATTTTGGATGGGCAGGTAGTCCGTGTGACCCTGCTTACACATGATTGCAGGTGCTCTAATTGTTGGTAAATGAGGTAATGGGAGTTCACTCAAATGTGTTTGCTGCCTGCATTCTTATGGGGATTGTCCTGTCCTCAGGTGAATTGCAGCCTCATAGTCATTCATTAGCTATCATTATAGTAGTGTGCATAATCCTGTTATTTGAACCACGGTTCCAAATTTGGATCTGCACCTTCTCAAGATATTTGGATGTGGGATTTTAGTTTTGGCCAATGTCTAGTATATAGACCCACATTATATAATATCCAGTACTAAATGATATTGCATAGACCACTTAGGGGCAAGTAACTATTCAAGTAGCAATAATGCAGCCATCAGCATGTCCAGATACCAAAAGAAACTTGAGTTGTTGCAGAATTTGTTGCATTCAGAGGCTGAAACAGTTACGCAGTCTCTTTTCAGCCTAATCAGTTCTCCAGTTTGCAGTGCCTTTTTACACATCGCTGTTGTTTGCACAGGCTTCTTCAGAAGAAGTATCACTAAAAATGCTGTATACAAGTGTAAAAATGGAGGCAACTGTGAGATGGACATGTACATGAGAAGGAAGTGCCAGGAGTGTCGCCTGCGGAAATGCAAACAAATGGGAATGCTGGCTGAATGTATGTATACAGGTATTTGCATCAAGCAATCAAAGTACATTGGAAATATATTAAATCTTACATTTGTCTAACTCGGCTGTGTCTAATATGCTGAAGCTTCCATACACATGCAAAGGTTGGTAAAACTATCAAAGATACAGTCTAGCAAATCTGAAGGCATGGACTGTAGCATTAAGGGCATTGCAGCCCATGCTCAATATATCTTATTGAATAAGCATGACGTACCCATGAGAATGATAAGATTTGGTCAGTGACTGGGGTCACCAGAGTATGAAGTAAGTGATGGTCTGGTGATGAAGAAAGGACTTGCACAGCCAGAATGGGCTAACACAGTGAAAGGCAAAAGCCAAAGGGGCTGTCCAAGTAGCAGGAAAAGCCACTCCAGTGGCGATGGAAAATGGGTGGAAGTGGGGGAAGACATCAACTGGAGAAGAGGAGGAATACAAAGAAGTAGGGATTTGCAGTGCTGTGCCTGGCAGAGAAGGAACAGACCTAGCTATACCCATAAACACCTTTTTATGGACTGCCTCACAGCCCTTGCCAGTCAGTTCCAATGCTTGTATGAAGTGCTGGCAATTAACCAATGGCAGTTCCCCTAAAAAAGGGGGCTACCATTGGCTGTAAGTTGCTGTGTGACACAGCCCTCCCCTTACAATCTCCCTTCTTTATAGTCATTTTGTCGTTCTAAAAGAGATCTGAGTTTTCATGCCTCTGGTATAGAGCTATAGGTAGAATCACCTCCAAAGAACTTGGTTATAGATTTAAATCATGTTTTATATTAAAACAAAAAAATTGAATTCAGGCTGACATCTTATATACATTACCAAGCTCCAGGCCAATGTACTTCAGACATCTGTGACACTGCACTACACCCCAAAGGGGGACTTGAAACTGAATTTCTGGTAGAACTTTAACTATAGCAGTAATAGTCATACCATATTTGAAGGCTCACTTCTAGAAATATAGTGTACACATCTGCATATTCTGCCTTCAGTGAATAGGGCTGCAATTTATTCTACTTATTGATGGCTCCAATCATTTGAGCATACTATAGTGTCAAACCAATTTAGGTTCATACAGGAAATTAATCTACTCTGAGTTTTTAATATACTTCTCTGCTTTAATCTGATCCTGAGATGCTATATTAACTATTGGCTTTGTGAGAAACAATAACCTCCATCAATATTTGGAATGCATGCAAATATAATATAATTAATCTTTCATGCTGTAAATTGAATAGACTACAAAGATCTTGAGATACGAAATATTCTCGTACAAACAATAAATACACAAACAAATGCCACCAAAGTGATGATAGCACTCAATGAGTCAGTAAGTGTCATAGGAAAATAAAAAACCTGGGAGTTTAAACCCAAATTCATTGTTCCACAAATTCAAGAGTTCAGGATACTCTGAGTGACTCATAGCAGCAGAAAAACAACGGATCACAGAAAAAAAAATAGGTTAGTGTAAATAATACTGACTCGAGGACACATGAAACTTTTAAACTGGCTGATCATTTTCTCAAATTGGCATATGTGAAACAAAGGCCAACAATAGGGGTTGCCATTTGAATCTTTCTCTGCAATGGAAACACTTACTTTGTTACTGGGTAGATCTCATGTTGCTCATAACTTAAACATAAGCATGTTCTAAACACTTAAATGAGGACATTTTGCAAGTCACCATTTAACAAGTTTCAAAGGAAGACTGTACCATATACTGTTGTTTATAGGTCAAGGTTTGACAGCATGGTAAAACCTGAAGCTTCTATCTGTACATAGGCTTAAGTTGAAGAAGTCCCTTTGAAATAAAAGGTTACCTTGAACTTTGTTTCATTTACTCATATTATAGGGTTGCAATTATAAACACTGAGAAATTTTACTATAGCAAAAAGGGAGGTAAAGTCTTATAAACATTTATGGCTCTACTCACTAAACATTTCCATGTCCTTTATATATAAACCACAGATAGCGAAATTATTTAACCATCAGCTTCAAATAACTTTTTGCACTTATAGTTGCAGTTCTTTAGTGTGAATTGTGTATCTAATTAAGGGCCGGATTCTCCTACTCTTATTCAGGCGGAGTAGCACTCCTAATCTCATTGAGATGGAGCTATTTGTGGAATAAGAGTAAAATGCTGGCCCCATTGAAGTCAATAGGAGGTTTGCGATTGACTTCAGCGGGGCTAGATGGCAGAATCTGCCCATAGTGTACAAGACACAAAGCAAACTGAATTTTCCCCAGAAAAGAAGAAGGCCAGTTGCTCGTCTGGTATAAATCAGCGTAGCTCCACTGACTACACCAGTTTACATCAACTGAGGATCTGGCCCTGTGGTTTACATGTATTTTTTAGAAACATAAAGCCAGGATGTAGTAAAAATGAGGCAACACAATCACATACCTTGATGCCAATTATAATCTGCAACATTCCTATCACTAATATTTTCCTATTTCAAGGTACTCTGTGTAGGTCTTACTTTAATCATGTAAATTTCCTCTTCTCTCAGTGGTGCAGGTAGGTTATTTTATATAGTGCTTAAACAGGAAATTAAAAACAGTCACAACTGAATTCAGTGTTTTCATGATATCTTCCCCCACCATCATATACCTTCTGAATGAGTCTCTTTTCCTGTTCTGCATTTTCAAGACTAGAGAGTCAGGCAGACTCCTTGAAAGACACTCTAAATTGAAGTTCTGTGATGATTAAATTCTTATATATGCCTGCTTGCCTATTGGTCTGTTTGCTGGTTTTCTTCTGAGGGTCGGTTCTCTTAATTGTTATTATTTCGTATTTGTTAAGCACAGACAATGTGCTGGTTGTGGTACATAACGCACATAAAGATAGCCTCAGCCCCAAGTTGTTTACAATCTATAAGGAGAAATAAATACAGTGACAAATGTTTGATTTAAGGACATGATAGACTCTAATCAATAATGAGCCCTGGGTTTGATTCAATCTGCTAGTTCAGGGAGGTACAGATTGTGGCAGTGGATCAGATAAGGCACTGGATCCGTGCATCTCCCAGCCACTTTGGCCATATCCTCTTCCTGGCCAGCACAATTCACTTTTGGGATTGTGCCAGCAACATTAGATCTGTCAGCAGAGTGGCACTGCAGATGCCTGTGCCCCTTCCAAGTGGATGTTCTGCAAGTGGGGGCTGCACCCGGGGTTGAAGTAGCAGAAGTCAGCAAAGCTCAGAGATGCTTATCATAATATCCATAGCCTTTCATGTATGTACCTGAGTGGCCTAATGACTTATATCTAAGGATAATGCTACCTTCAGAGAATGTCATGCCTGGGTAAGTAGTTTATTGGTGTTAAAGGGCAATGTGTGGGCATAGTTATGTACTTACTTAGACCCACACTGGTGTGTGAGAATTAACTTACATTAAAATGTCTTTTGGTATGCAAATCCTGTGAACCTATCATTTGCAACGCTTCAGGTTTGTTAACAGAAATACAATGCAAGTCAAAACGTCTAAGAAAAAATGTGAAACAGCGGCCTGATCAGAAAGCCAATGAAGATAACGAGGGAGCGGACCTGAAACAAGTGACATCTACAACTAAAATATATAGGGTAATAAAATTAATGTAAATAGTTTGTACAATAATTACCACGTTTGAGCTACATGCAACCAACACAGTATGCAATGGTTACAATTAAGTCATTTCCAGAGTTGCCTTAGGTAACCAGACACATTTCCCTCACTATTTGTAGTGTTTCCTTACAATTAATGAGATAACATTATTTGATGATCTAAGGCATTAGTCGACATCAATAACATGTAAAATGATAGATTCTCATATAGGATGCTAAGGGGGGCCCTTGACTTTAATACATTAATTATACATGCACGTGCATGTGTGCACACATACATTAGCATACAGATCCCACACAGATGAGATACATGTGGTGGAAATATCCATGGGATATATTGCAGAATACACATTTAAATTAGATTTATCACATGGCTGTGCAAATTATCCCATCGATATTTTTACAATAAGTATTTATAGATCTATAATCTCTGCTTGGGATGTGTGTGTTGAATAATTAAGGTTCTATAAGTTATCATGCATCATACACGTGCACGCTGTCATGAATCCATCTCCCGCAGGACTACTATTAATATGTCAAATCTCTGAGTACCTGCAAACAGTTGCCATACAAAAATTAACCTGATAGAGCAATATTTCCTTCTTTCTCCCCAAATATGGAATTCCAACCTTCCATCACCGCCCCTCAAAACATTTACATCTGCCCAAACACCAGGATGACAATATTCAATCCTTACCTGCTCTTGCAACAGATTTAAGTTCTGATACCTTTCTATCCTGCAGGACTAAAAATAGGAGCATAGGAAAAGCAAGATTTCTGACATTCCAAACAGACCTAGCACTTGCTTCTAGACATGAAATGTCCTGAGATATTAGACTTTAAAATTATGATAATATTGCTTTTCTATACCTAAGAATGTCATTTTAGTGGCTTTTAGGGCTTTTTTGAGCCTTACCCACTGAGGGATGCATGGCAATTATGATACCTGAGATACAAAAATAGTCCAAATAACATTTTTTAAAATTCAATACAACATCTATAAAATAGTTTTTCTGTAACTTATGTAGCATATATAGAATATATGAGGGTGTGGTATTGAGATTTTCAGATGTCCACATAACTCACTAATGGTTTCACCAAACCTGGTAATACTTCCACCCCAAACTCATGCTGATAAAACATTTATACCACTCCATCATGTATTCTTTGCATTATATCTGCAGTCTCTAAGGGGTTAAGCAGACTTCTCATCTTGTTGACATACAAATGTAAGACATAGATCTATACAATCTGACTGAAGTAGGACTTGCTAGATCACTTCCAGTTACTAAACTTTATGGGGTTTTTTTCTGCCAGTATAGGAGAAAGTAGAACTTACCCTAGAACAGCAGAACCTTCTTCATTACATCATGGATTCATATAGTAAACAACGAATACCTCAAGAAGTATCCAAAAAACTTGTAAGTACACAAATTAATTAATCTTTTGAAAGTTGTTATTTGGGTTGTTTGAACAGACTATAGGGCTAACTTATTATTAACATTAGTTAATGTGGTGTATTGAGGGCTGTTTTGAATTGTAAGCTATCACTTTAAAAGTGGGAGGGTTTCTTGGTCCTGTTTGCAGGGTAGGGGCTCTGTAACACCTGGGAGCAACAATCAATGTGGATAGAGCCAGCTTAAAGCAAGGTGGGGTGAGTTGTGTCCATTTGTTTTAGGGAGCAGCCTGTTTCCTCTCTCTCTGTTTTGGGGTTTTTATTAGTAAACATTTTAAATTCTAAGAAATAAAGCAACCTTCCAGCAAGGGTATTTATGTTTTTCTTTAATGTCTCTGGGTGTATGCTGTGAACATAATTTAACAATTATATGGAAGCAGCATCTGGAGCCTTCAACCAGGTTGGATCATGATTGTGCTAGACATATTGTAAATTACAGTCCTTGCCCCAAAAAGCTTACAGCCTAAAAGAAGAGTATACAATCTAAAAATGTATAAAGGAATCAGAATTTTTTTTTAATCCTTACAATCTGATCACTTCTTTGTTCATTGAACCCAAATATTGAAGAGAAGAGTGTGCATCTTGGAGAAAAGTGACTAACACTCTCAAATCTTGATTAATCACTGAAGACTTTCAAATAGGTAGCGTTAATGTGATGCTATATTTAATATTTCTTAACTGAAATCTACATTGACTAGTAGAATCTGAATTTCTGTGAATAAACTACAGCCTCCAAGACTTCCATGAAAGATTTTGCTGTTGTCATAAAGTCGCTGTCATACACAAACAGACTTATAAAGACACTTGATCTTTTGGTCTGACTGAGCACAGCAAAGAACTCAGGACGTGGGAGGCAAAGGTGGCTTTATATTGCCTTATCAGACAATGGTGCTAGCCAGAAATTCTTCCTAAGTACAAGTTAGAGCAGCCTTAGGACTACATTTGGTTGGAAAATAGTATATATCACAAAACAATTCTACTTTTCAACAAGAATTTCAAACCAAAAACTTGAGATGTTTCAGTTTGGGATTTTTTCCTCCTTTCTTTCATAACTTTTTTTTTCAGTGCAAAATGAAAAATAAAAAAACAGAAAAAGGGAAGAAAAGATAAAGGGGGAACCCGGAGGGGAAATGGGTGAAAACGTTTTGGTTTCCAATTTTGAAAACTCAAAAATTTCATTTTTGTTTTTCTGTCAAAAAATTGGAAAATTTAAATAAACAAACAAAACAACAACATAAAAGAGTTGTTAACAAAAAACGTTGACGAGCTCTCCTCAGGGCTCAATCCCCTTGACTTTCCACTATACGGGGGACTTATTGTGGCTCGTGTGGAGAGCTGGCTATACCACCTCTACACCACTTGAGTATTACAGCCACCTCAGTTGTCTAGTTAAACCAGCTTTACAGTCAACTTTGCACTGCTGGAGCAATTTTTTTGTAATGGTATATTTTTTTTCCAGTGATGGTGGTGAATGAATGTAATAATTGGCCTGAAGTTATGGGTGAACATCCTGGGTGCTGCAGGCAGTAATGTTAGTTGAGTAGTTGGCACTTTTCTCTTGAATCCATGTGAACAAATGTCCCAATGTTGTATTACTGGAGGTGCTGTTACACACATGAGATGTAAAAAATCAAGGTTCTGACCACTTGGGGTCAGTAAAGGTTTCATGCACTTTTCATAAGTATAGGACTGTTCATAGACTCATAGAAGATTAGGGACCTCAGGAGGTTATCTAGTCCAACCCCCTGTTCAAAGCAGGACCAACCCTAACTAAATCCCCAACTGTTAACCCTAGTGACCTGGCCAAATTCCAATCTGAAGAGGATATTCTGCCTTTCTAAATTCCCAGCGCAGCTGCAATTGACTATAGCGTCCTTCCTCACTCCTTAATATAAACTGCTGTGTAGTGTTGCTTTGTAGTGGTAAGTAGCAACCACAATCCTAAATCCTTAAAACCCCAAACTCCTGTTACTTTTATTACCTGTTATATTACAGAGATGCTATAAGGATTAATGAGTAAATATGTGTGTGTTGCTTTGAGATATTCTTACAAAAGGAATGACAGAAGTTCAAAGTGTCAGCTATTATTAACATGTTTTTTGTTTTTAATTTTTAACACTTAGTTACAAGAGGAATTCAGTGCTGAAGAAAATTTTCTCATCTTAACAGAAATGGCTACCAGTCATGTTCAGGTTCTTGTGGAATTCACCAAAAAGTTACCAGGTATGTCACAATGGAGCAAATCTTGCTCCCACGGAAATTAATGGCAAACCTCCAATTGATTTTAGCTGCAGCTCGATTGCTGTGTGTGTCTAGATATATATAGCAGAGAGGATGTATAAAGGTATGTTCCATTGTTCCTGCCAACACACCCATACCTCAAATGCTGTCTAAAAAACTGAAGCTTTGTACTCCAAAGAGAATGCTTTGAAAGATTCAGAGTTAACTAGTTTCAGATGAAACATCCTCTATCTGTTCAAGGACAAAATGTTGTGGATTTTTTGGAGTATTTGAAGATACGTTATTTTAAAATAACCTTGCAATGCAAAATATTATTCTTTAGAATTGAAACTTTGTTTTATTCCCTGTGTCCCCTTTTCTGTGAAAGCCTTTGGGTCTGCATCATCTACTGAAGTGTGTGTTCTCAGAACATTGGCTTTAAGTGTGTGGAAGGGATGTTTATTCAAGGTTTGTATCTAGACTCCTTGAATAATGAATCACATTGAAAATGAGATTTCAATTTTTAACTCCCAAGTGAAAAAGGCATTATAAAAATCTGGCATCATGCCACCATGAGAGGCAAAATGTGTCACAGCTCCACTAGGCTCATTCTGGAGCACGTCCTACCCCATCCCAGGTGGCTTCATGTACAGCAGAATAGGCACAGTTTTTCTACTTGGGGAAGAAGAATGCAGAGTATGAAGAATATGTGCAGGGCATCCATCCCTACTCATGTGCCACAGAACCCATCTCTGCGTGAGGCTCCCTGCACATGCAGTGGGGCTTGGGGTTAAGAAGAGTGGAGGTAGGCTGGATATCTATATTAGCCATTGCTCTTTACAGAGAGGATTCTTGAGTCCTAGTCCAGTGCCCCATCCACTAAACCATACTGCCTTTCATCTTCTTACATGCACAAATAAACTTTTTTATACAAATGTATAAAAAAATTATTTTTTTTCTAACATTGCCCTCTTCCTCTTTGTGATATGGGATTATTTTAAAGCCTCTATTACAATTCCAATTGTATTTTCTTTTGCAAACTAATGGGCACAGGTTCACAGGAAATAAATGAAGAAAATAAAGTGAATGAGTTTGGAATGGGTTCAGTTCATTGATGAAAGATGATAATGTTACCAATTCTTTATTAACACTAAAGAAAGAATTTAATTTGTTATATGCTAATCAAGTTGAAGGCAATCTTACCTGATCCAAAACAAGATTACATACACGTGCATGTGTGAATGAGAGAGCGGGACAGGGGGAGGGAGACTTGGAAGGATGTTAGCCTGGCAGTTTGAAAAAGGAAATGAGGAAAAACCCACAAGATTTCTGTAATCCAGCTAGTCTGTTGGTCTCAAGTCAAGAACAAACTAAGGCCCAAATTTTCAAAAGTCTCCACTAATTTTGGCTACCTCATTCTGTACACCCAACTTGAGCCTCGTTTTCAAAGCTGCTGAGTACGTGCAGTTCCCATTGATTTCAGTTGGAGTGGTGAAAATCAGGCAAAAGACTGCTCTTGAATCTGGGGCTCCTGAAATTAATGGACTCTCTTGAAAATATTGATCTTGGAGTCTTGTTAGATCAAAATAACTTTGAGATGAAACCGCAGAAAAATCAAGCTCTTTTCTGAGTTATGTTAATCGGTGTATACTGAGGAAGAAAGGGAAAGGGGCTTTTAGATCAAATAAAACTGCTATTTGAAATTTTCAAGTAGTGACGATTTAGCATAATTTACCTGTTGTGACTTTATATCTGTGTCTTTAAATATTTTATTTCATTCTCTATATTATCTTTCCTCATTTGTGTGCTGCTTCATGGACTTGGTACAGGCTCATTGTTCTGGGTTAGTAGTGGCAGTCAGCATGAACGGTGCTTTTCAAATCCTTCAGTTCCTCTCTCTTGCTTAGAGGCCTCATTTGGCACTCACTGAAGTTCACAGGAGTTGGGCACTTTACTTCAATGGGAGAAGAGCCCCGGCCCACAGAAAGGAGAAACCCCTATCCAGAATATAGGTGGAAGCCTCTATCCACAATACAAAACTTAAAAATCGTGAAATAGAGGCATGACATTTGATTCCAGTCCCTTCTTTGCACATGTCCCTATATTGCCATAGATAAAATCCTCTTAGGATATGTCTACACTGCAATTAGACATCCACGGAAGGCCCACGCTAGCTGACTCAGGCTTGCTGGGCTTGGGCTGTTTCGTTACAGTGTAGACGTTTGGGCTCGGCCTAGGTCCTAGATGAGAGGAAAACAAAAGAAGGCGGCATGGATGCAGGGGGATGTGAGCCATGTGATGTGACAATAGGTTGTCAAGGCACATCCGCATGGCTGCTGTCCTGTTGGTGTGCGTTTTAGAACACATTATCCAATACTGAACTATTCCTCTTTCTCTGAAACTATTATATCTGTTTCTATTGCACTCCTGCCATTTAGACTATAAAAGTCTAAGAGGTTGATGTCATCATTTCAGGCTGAGTTAAAGCAAATTGATATGAAATAAATCCTTTACACCTTGATTAAATCTATATGTTTCTGCAACAAAATGAACCTTTATAACTGTAATAAGTGAATGTATAATCATTTCTCTAGTAATCTATTTAATGAACAGATTAACTAATTCAATAGAACTTTCGTTTGCAATAATAAAGATATCTATAACTACTCCTCAGGAGATCTGTTTTATCTAAAGATAGTTACTGATATAAAATCTTTGTAATATCTATTACTTAACATTTTCTTATAATCAAAAATTCATTATCAGGACAACCTTAGAGCTTCAGCTCCTTAAGTTAGGGGAAACCAGGGAAGAAATTAGATGTGCTGTATTCATTTGAGTAGCAGAATATGGGCAGAGTTGTATACAGAACACTAATGAGAATATGGCAGAAAATACTGAAGAGTTGTGAAAGATGAGAGAAATGTTCACAGATGGCTACACCATACCTTTGTATTCCTCATGTAGTATTACATTTAAAGGTCCCAGTTCAGCAAAGCACTGAAACATCTGCTTAAATCTAATTGAAATACGTGCGAATTAAGCACATATTTAAGTGCTTTGCTGAATCCAGGTTTAAATGTACCCAATATCTACCAGCCCTGATAAGGACATGATTAGCTCTTGTTCAGATGCATGGCATGTCCACTATCCAAATTCAGCAATGGGCTCCAAGAGCTCCACTTGGCCACTAAGAATGCTATTGGTTGTCTCGGCGAATATGCAAACACTAAATCAAACAAATGGCACCTTATGGCCAAGAACTACAGGACATAAAGAACTGATGTTCTTTTATACCAGTTGTCAGTTTCTTATTTCTAATATCCTTCCAGGCTTTCAAACCCTTGATCATGAAGATCAGATTGCTTTGCTGAAGGGTTCAGCAGTAGAAGCCATGTTCCTTCGTTCGGCTGAGATCTTTAATAGGAAACTTCCTGTAGGACATACTGACCTCTTAGAAGAAAGAATTCGCAGAAGTGGTAGGTGCTTTATGTAGTGGAATTAATACCTGCTTTCATGGGTCAGCATTTGTCCTTGAAATGTTAGTAGAGAATCTTGTATCGGTAATGAAATAGTTTATATGAATACTGTTCTTCTTAATCAGCCTTGAGTGCAAAGGTCATGAGGTAAATGTTTAATCACAATTTCATTGTAAACCTTATGAATTAAGCTATATCAAAGAAACCTAATGTAGCTCTTCAAGGGTGAGTATAAAAGAAACGTGACAAATAAAATGCCATTCTATAATGTGGTTCAAATAAAGTGTCAGCTTATATGCTTTTAAATATCGATGTTATAACAAAAGAATTACAGCTTATTACTGTGTGTAGCTGAGGGGGGAAAACTGCTTCTCTGGGTCAGTTGGTAAGTTGATGATGAATAAAGAGCACCAAACAATGGTGGCTACAGTGTATTTTCAGTACATATTCTGCTTCATAAGGGCTCTAAAAAATCTGGTATGCATGATGGAGTTTTACAGTGTCTAAACAAAGTTCTCAACAACTGAGAACAGCTGAATGGGGGCTGAGCATGGTTTAGGAGTTATTGTAGACTAGGAAAAGCCATGTTCAGTATTGTGTCAGCTCACTGCGATTACAGCCTCAATGGTTAGCTGACACAATGAGGAACATGATTTGTCCTGCTCTACACTATGACCACTAAATCATATCCGCCCTGGGTCAGCTAACATGATTATTGACAACTGTGTTCAGATGTGGTAACTTTCTGTAGTGTAGCTAGGCCAAAGAGACAGGTAGCCTCTTCATTGTGGTCAGAGAGACTCTGCCTTAATTCTTGAATTTGGCCCCTGCCTTTCCACTGGGCCAATAGAAGCAATGCTTTCAGTCTTGAATGAAAGGTGTTGCTTGTGCTGTTCATTAATAATGGACTGTGTTCCCATCAGTATTGATAAAAAGGATTTTAAGTAGAAGTGCCAAGTACACCTTTACAGAAGTACTTATAAGTACAAATATGCTGTGGAATTAGTATCTATATATTTGTAAGTACAAGTACAAGCACAAATACTTTCAACTCCTGTTTTCCCTGAAATTGTCTGGTCAATATATGGACCACTACCTAATTAATATAAGCACATAGTAGAAGAGAAAGAAGAAGAGCAACAATGACATTTTATTCATATACACAGATAAGCACGGAGTAACAATGACAAAATTTCTTATAAATGTATGAATTTCCTTTCCATCTTTATATATATTATATTACTTTCAGACAGCACATCATTCCATGAGATGGGCATTTTTCTTCAATAACAGCATAATTTCGATCATATCATCTTGAAGATGGCTCCTTCTTGGCAGAGTCTCCGGGCTGGACTGGGCTGGGCTGGGTTAGGCTAGGGCTAGGGAGTGAGTCTCCCCACTGCTGGTTGCAGTGACCAATCAGAAGTGAAGGGGGAAGGGCCACCACCCTCCCTGGAGGGTGCAACTGCTGGGCCACCAGAAAAAAGCCCTGGCAGCTGGAACTCAGTGGCCTGAAGCTCCCAAGTTGGGACAGTGAGTTCTGAGGGCCAGCCAGAATCCAGGATAGTTGGGTGGGGTCTGATTTGTTTAAAAACAACTGTTTTGAAAAAGTACTTGCAGATACAAAAGTTGCTTATGCCTTAAATACTTTTAACATGTACTTAAATACAAGCACGACTAAGCATAGAATATTTAAAGTACTTGAGCAAAAGCATGTATAGTTTCAAATTACTTAAGTGTGTACTTATCTACATGAGAACACTAATAACAGAGATGGCCTGACCAGCCCCCACTTCTGAAGCCCCTGAAATCACTACAGACTACTGATGTGTAAAATTATGCAAATGCTTAAATCTCTTCAGGATCAAGGCCATTGTCTCCAACCTGAACATCTTGCAATCTAAACCGATCACCACTAGACAGGACATTGAAAGAGATTTTAAAAAAGCAGAGGTGAGGAAAGAATACACTGACTAAGGCTATGAGGCTATTTGGTGGTACTTCATGCAGCTTGTTAGTTCCTAGGTTTGTATTCTTAAAATGTTGATTGTTTTTATATTTTTCTGTTTTGCTTTATTCAAACGGATTCTTACTTGAAGGATTGTGGCAGGAAAGCGCAGTTTGATGATAGAATTGAAGGAGAAAAGGGAGGTTGCATGGTATGGATGAAGGAAATTCCAGACATAGGGGACAACCTAGGAGACAGCATATGTGGGAAGGGAACAAGAGGAGGAACTGGCAGAGTGCAAGATCTGAACAGGATTGTGGCAAGTGATCAACAGGAACAAAGCTGTATAGAACCTTGAAAGCCAAGATGAGGCTTTTGAGACTGATGTGTAAGGGGAACAGAACTAGCAAAATGAGTTGTAAAAAGTAGTGATTTTGTCTTAGTGGAGGGTGAGAATATGAGTTTGGTTACAGCATTTTGGATAGACAGGTAAGGAATAAGTTGTGAGCCAAGAAGCCCAGAGACCTGCATTAAGCCGCTGTGGTAAATACATATACCTTACTTTGCATGATAACATGCTTTGCTTCTGTCAAGTTGCTTTCCTGTTATCCAGAATTAAACTGGAGATTAAAGGAGGGGGAGAGAAGAGGTGGTGGGTGGGAAATATTTCCCATAGGTTAGCTAGTCTTTCTCTCTATCCTGCATCAGAGCAGGACAATATTATATGGTATACTTACTTGCTGCATATTAATGGCAGGAATACCAAAAATAGTAACCTCTCCCAAGTATTATAGTGTCCACTCTATATAAACTCAAGTCCAACCATAATTATCTTCCTTTACTATACTTAATGGAGGCTGGGACAGGAAAAAACAAAATAATCTAGTAAATCTTTGGAGTTTTCTACCAGTCTAGTGGTAATTTAGTTGATGCCATTCCTGGTATTTAACTATCAGTGCCACTAAGCAGGCACAGGAATCATTTAGATTTCTTTTCATTGTTCTGTAATCTTTCATGCTGAACTGACATTATGCAACATTGTCATTGTTACAAGTTATAGCATATCTGTAGAAGTGGCAACATCTCATATGTGAAGAGTCTTAAATGTATCTTTAAAAACGTCAGTTATCCTACATACTTAAGCTTGGTTTACACTTACTGTGGCGATTCGGCGGCAGTCGACAGAAGTTACGCAAAATATGCAAAGAACTTGCATAACTCCTGTCGACTTCTGTGCTTCTCTTCTGCATGCCGTCTTCACTGCACTGCGCTGACGGGAACCGTGTTCCCGTCGATGCAGCGCTACGCCACTTGCGGGGGTGGTTTAACTGCATCGATTTCTAGATCGACTGAGCGGGTCTTCACAGATAAGTCGATCTGACTTTTGCTGCCGTCAGTGTAGACATAGCCTTAGTATTAGGAGCTGCTCCTCATTTAGTAACCACACTTCATTTGCACAGAAAATGCACTTAGAATAAACACTTGGAGGAGGGCAACTAAATTCCCTAGTCCTAAGAATAAGATTATCACAGTGTAACACAACACTTTTCAGACTCTCTCATTTTTCCAGAATACATTTCCATGAATTAAATGAAATTTCATAACAAAACCTAACCCTATTCAACTTCACCCAAGCGATGTCTCATTTTATACTGTCCCATAAATAACCTGTATTTGTATAATAGTTGCTGAATTAATTGCCCAAAGGTATGTGTCTGTATGCTAGTCTCTAGAATACAAGCAAATGGAAAAGTTAAAGTTGCTATGGAAACATTAATGATAACTTTCTTATATTTCTGGGTTTAAAACCTCAAAGCTGACATTGCATTTGTGTATGTTTTAGCTGGAATAGTCCGGGAGAACAGAGGTTTAAAAAGCCAGCTCCAAAATGATCAGAGGAGCTAGTGAACAGGAGTAGCTAACAGGGGAGTTTTGCAAGGGATTTCAGAGAGGGAGCCTGAGAGCCAGATACATCTGATTAACAGTCTCTAAACTTAGGCCAATTAACACTCCCACCCAAAACAAAAAGAACAAAAGCTACATGAGTAAGCCTAACTTCAGTACCAGGCAAATTGGTTGAAACTATAATAAAGAACAGAGTTATCAGACACACAGATGGGGATTGACTGCTTAGGAGGGTGTACTGTGGAAAGGGATCTGGTGGTCATAGTGGACCACAAACTAAATATGAGTCAGCCGTGTAACACTGTTGCAAAAAAAGCAGGTATTATTCTTGGATGTATTAACAAGAGTATTGTAAACAAGCCATGAGAAGCAATTCTTTCATTCTACTCCGTGTTGATTAGGCTTCAACTGGAGTATTGTCTCCAGTTCTGGGTGCCACATTTCAGCAAAGATGTGGACAAATTTGAGAAAGTCCAGAGAAGAGCAATAAAAACAATTAAAGGTCTAGAAAACATGACCTATGAGGGAAGATTGAAAAAATAGCATTTGTTTAGTTTGGAGAAGAGAAGACTGAGGGGGGGACATAGCTGTTTTCAAGTACATAAATGGTTATTACGAGGAGGGAGAAAAATAGTTCTCGTTAACCTCTGAGAATTGGACAAAAGGAAATGGGCTTAAATTGCAGCAAGGGTGGTTTAGGTTGGACATTAGGAAAAACTTCCTGTCAGGGTAGTTAAGCACTGGAATAAATTGCCCAGGGAAGTGGTGGAATCTCTGTCATTGGAGATTTTTAAGAGTAGGTTGGGCAGACACCTGTCAGGGATGGCCTAGATAATGCTTGGTCCTGCCTTGAGTGCAAGGGACTGGACTAGAAGACCTCTCGAGGTCCATTCCAGTCTATGATTCTATGGACACGATGTGTTGGGGGAAGAGTCAACACGGCATTTGTAAAGGGAAATCATGCCTCACCAATCTATTAGAATTCTTTGGGGGGGGGGGAGGGTTAACAAACATGTGGACCATGGTGATCCAGTGGATATAGTGTACTTGGACTTTAAGAAAGCCTTTGACAAGTCCCTCACTAAAGGCTCTTAAGCAAAGGAAGCAGTCATGCAATGAGGGAAGGTTCTCTCATGGTTCAGTAACTGGTTTAACGACAGAAAAGAAAGGGCAGAATAAATGGTCAGTTTTCAGAATGGAGAGAAGTAAATAGTGGTGTCTCTCAGGGATTTGTATTGAACCAGTGCTATTCAACATATTCATAAATGATCTGGAAAAAGAGATAAATAGTAAGATGGCAAAACTTGCAGACGATACAGAATTACTCAAGGTAGTTAAGTCCAAAGCAGACTGTGAAGAGTTACAAAGGGTTCTCAGAAAATTGGGTGACTGGGCAACAAAATTGAAGATGAAATTTAATGCTGATAAATGCAAAGTAATAAACATTGGAAAATATAATCCCAACTATACATATAAAATGATGGGGTCTAAATTAACTGTTACCACTCAAGAAAGAGATCTTGGAGTCATTGTGGATAGTGCTCTGAAAACATCCACTTAATGTGCAGTGGCAGTCAAAAAAGCTAACAGAATGTTGAGAATCATTAGGAAAGGGATAGATAATAACAAAAATATAATGCCACTATATAAATCCATTATAAGTCACCACCTTGTATACTGTGTGCAGTTCTGGTTGTCCCATTTAAAAAAAAACATATATTGGAATTGGAAAAGGTCCAGAGAAGGGGAACAAAAGTGCTTAATTGTATGGAACAGCTTCCATATGGGGAGAGATTACCAAGACTGGGACTTTTCAGCTTGGAAAAGAGATGACTAAGGATGGATAAGTTAGAGGTCTATAAAATCATGAATGATGTGGAGAAAGTGAATAAGGAAGCATTATTTACTCCTTCATATAACACAAGAATGAGGGTCACCTAGTGAAATTAATAGGCAGCAAATTAAACAAACATAAGGAAGTCCTTCTTTACACAATGTACAGTCAACCTGTGAAACTCATTGCTAGGGGACGTTGTGACACCCCAAAATGAAAGCATTTTTCACTTGTCACCTTTGAAAATTTAAGTGAAGGTGTATATGTAAGCATAAATATTACCAATGGAATTCATTTTATATATAAATACAAGTTATCGGTCTCAATAACTGGGTTTAAAAAAGAATTAGATACATTCATGAAGGATAGGTCCATCTATAGGTATTAGCTAAGATGGTCAGGGATGCAACCTCATGCTGTAGGTGTCGCTAGCCTATGACTGCCAGAAGCTGTGAGTGGACAACAGAGGATGGGTCACTCGATAATAGCCCTGTTCTGTTCATTCCCTCTGAAGTACCTGTCATTGGCCACTGTTGGAAGACAGGATACTGGGCTAGATGGGCCATTGGTCTGACCCAGTATGGCTGTTCTTAATTATGCAGGGCACCCTTATTGAGTTAATGTGTATATTTAAATAAAAGCTCCCACAAGTAAATAAAGAACCAGCCAGTAAATAAAGATATCTCGCCAAATCTAGTGCTGCAAACATACATGGGAATAGTTCCATTGAGTTCAAGGGGACAAATCTCAGGAGTACATTTCAAAAGTGTTTGCAGGACTGGGTTTTCACTTTGACCAAAATAAAGCCAAAACAATAATCATTTTGGGGCTGATTCTGATATTCTTACTCACATTGAATAGGACTTTGCTCCATGAGTAAGCCCAGTGATTTTGAAACTAATCAAATTACTCATGGATTGAAGTATTACTCTGTATGAGTAGGACCTTGGATATTTGCAATGTATACAGCTTCAGGTAATGTAAAGGAAAAAAAGCATAACCAATAAAATTCTCTCATTACATTTTTTCTGAACATTAGGCTTGAACATACAGTTCAACATGCAAATATGCAAAGAATACCAAAGCTTACTTTCTCTGTATTTTGTTGAATTTATACCAGTTAATCAGAAAGCTGCAAATCTGCAATGTTTGTCTGTAAATTTTGTCCACTTTAGAGAAAGGCAGTCATTATGAAATGCAAAATGATACTTTTGTCTATCTCACAAATGCAGTCTGTTTAGCTCAACAAATATTTCTTTCATAAACCATCTGCCACTGACTTATTATATGCTTCTAGAATCTCAAAATATTGTAAGAATTTAATGGAATACATAGCCCATACCCAACAGAATTAACACAATAATATGTGAAGGAATAGAAAAATTAAAGACTCTTTTTGGTGTTTTAAGAACTAAGGTATAGACACATGAACTGCTGTAGCATGCCTGACAGTTTGTTAGTCTACTGGGAACCACAAACTTTAGAGGAAGAATGCCTGTCTGAAAACTCACCACAACACAGCATTTTATACTGTTCACATTTTATACCATTTGGGTAGTTTGTTCATTTGTTTGTTAGTTAAAAATGAATAATTAGTTAGAGATAAATAGATCCTTATTGAAAAATAGTCTAGCACACACAAGAAATGAAATGTCACTTCAGTGACTATTCACGGGGTCAAACTTCAGATCTCTGGGGCCTAAATTTTCAAAAGTAACTAGTAATTTGGGGTGACTCAGTTTTAGGATGATACACTTTAAAGGGACCTAATTTTCATAAAGCGCTGAGCACCTATCCTCTGAAAATCAAGTTTTTTTCAGTTGCCTGAAGTTGGACACCCCAAAATTAAAGCAATTTTCACTTGTCACCTTTGAAATTTAAGTTAAGGTGTATATGTAAGCATAAATATTACCAATGCAATTCATTTTTATATACAAATAGAAGTTATTGGTCTTAATACAAGGGTAATTGGGTAAAATGTAATAGTCTGTGATATACAAGAGGTCATATTAGATGAACTCTTGGTCCCTTCTGGCCTTAATCCCCATAAATATGTTGTACTAAACTTTTCAGCTACCTACTGCCATTATTTCTTGTTACAAAAATGCTAAATAAATAATTCAGGTAAAGAAATTAAAGCTAATCTAGGAAAGAAGTCAAAATCCACCAACAGTAAAAAAAAAAATACAATGCAGAGGGGAGATGAAAGCAAAAACAAGCAACAAACAAACATGCAAGACAAAGATGAATGAAAAGAAAAAATACACAAATACAAAAGAGAACCACTGAGGTAATATGAATATAGCTGAGCAAAATTCAAAGCAGGTAAGCATATTGTATAGCAGGGTGAGAGTAGAGGGAAGCAATAAAGTATCAGGAATATTAAGAGCTCCTAGAAAGACTCCAAAGACTGACCCTAAAAAAAAATTTTTTTTTAAATTGCGTATTATTGAATTCTTTAGTCAGAGCTTCTATCATATAAGATAGTTTTTAGATGTAGACGAGTGTCTAAATGTCAGCTAGGGTCTATTGTCAGTCTTTGATATACATACCCATGAAAATGAAAAATAACTGCCTAAAAGTCACAAGCTGTCCAATGTTTTGTCATCTGCCAGGATGTTCTCTTAGAAGCAGCTTCCATCTATTAATATTTATGCTTTTTCCTCCCTCCAATTGTATTGAATTTAAAATTTTTCTGATAAAGAAACCATAGAGATCTGATGGCGATGATCTTTCAGCATTAGCATCTTTCATTTTGATTCTTATGCTGATGCAGTGTTACTTTTATTTATTAGTGTGACTATAATGGCTAAGTAGCAGCATGTCTCACAAGCTGCCTTATTTGTGCCCTCAGGGTCTTTTACATAATGCAACATAAAAGTTCTTTCATTAAATGTTCCTAGAACTGAATTCCTATCCTATAGTGGATACTGATGAAACCTATTTAACATTAATGAGATCTTGCGCCTTTTTTTTATGCTAATGGATGGTTCAGAATGAATACCCCATTGCAATTAACTGATTATTTCTGTGAAAGACTGACATCTCAGTAATATGTCTCGTTTACTTCTGTAATTTTAAAGGTGATTTGCAGATTCCACTTATTGATATTGCAATATTATTAAAAAATTTATTAAGAGCTAAATATTTCCTCAGTGAGCATGTATACACTGTAACTATGATGACATCTACTTTTCTGGCAGTCATTAAGGATCATATTCTGATACTTTTACTCTAGCATATTATTCCACATATAATCCCATTGATATAAGTGTTAAAAAAAATAAAATGCTCCTTCACATTAGTAAGTATGGTACAATGTGGCTCTAAATTTTCAGTGAATAGAAGACTACTTATTCAGTGTGAAATACACTATTGTCTAAAGTGCAATCAGATATATGCAGGAAGGGAAGTAATCTAAAACACTGGTAAAGGCCCACATTCTGTCCTTGAATCTGAATACATGGTTCCCACTGACTTCAATGACAGACTCACATGTACACCCAAAGAAAAATTTGGCTCCGGAATAATGGATAAAGAATCACTTCCAGTATTTCCAGCTTTTATTATTAATTGTTATTATTATTACTTGTATTACTGTAGCACATTGAAGTCCTAGTCCTGGACCAGGACCCCATTGTGCTACAGACACAGAACAAGGATCCCAAGTGCTGTACAGATACAAAACAAGAGGACAGTCCCTGCCCACAAAAGCTTACAATCTTAGTATCAGACAAGAGACAACAGACAGGAGAGTACAAGGAAACAATGAGGCATTATTGGTCAGCATGATAGGCTGTGGTTTCAACATACCAACAGCCCAACTGTTAAGTTTTTTGTAGGCATCATAGTAAAGGAGAATTTTAAGGAGGGATTTGAAGGGGGATAATGACTTAGTTTTGTGGATGTTAATGGGGAACTGTTCCTACGTGTTAGGGACAACATGGGCGAAGTTACATTTTCAAACAAGCACCTTCATACTAAGTGGTCAACGGATGCTGGCATCTTGGGCTGATCAGAGATGAGAATCAACACCTTGATAGTGAATGTGAGAAGGTAGGAATGGATACAGCCTTGAAAGTGAAGACAGGTTTGGGGAGATAGAGAAGGAGGAGCCAGTGGTGGAATCCCAAGAAAGAGTGACAGGTGCTAGGTGCTACGTGAGAGGCTAGAACAATTACCTTTGCAGCAGTATTCTCAATAGATATCAATGGGGAGAGTTTGTATTTGTCAAGGTCGGAGCAAAGGATGTTGCAGTAACTGAGGCACGAGATGAGAGCCTGGATGAGAGCTTTAGCTGCATGGATGGCTAAGAAAGGCAGTATCTTAGAGAGATTTTTCAGCAAGACTTAGATATAGCCTGGATGTGAGGACCTAAAGACAGGTCTAAGTAGAAGATAATGCCAGGCGTGAGTGACAGATAGGATGGTGGTGTTGCTCACAGTGACATCATTTTCAAAACACATTCAAACTGAAATTCCTGAAAAAGAAGAAAAAACAAACAAATACAATCTCTTTAAAACAGGATGATTTAAGAGCTACAGTAACATTTCACTGCATTGTAGTACACACTGCCATGAGTGTATACAGCATGGGAAAATTCTGTTGATGAATATCTCACAGCCATCTGCCACATCAAGTAGCTAATTCCATATTCCTGCACTATAATTAGATATATAGAGGTGAGTGTTTATTTCATGTCTATAGAGGAAGAGGAACACAGCATCCTGACTGCAATATGCAGGGAATTTTCTACCTAAAATTGCACACTGAGATGAGATTAGACCACAGAGAACACAACCCCTTTCCTTCTATGTAAATGTGTTTCCCAAGCTGACTATTACTGTATGTTTATATAAATAGATCAGAGTCACCGAAACTATCTAAGGGAGGTGTAAATTATCTCTCTCTGCCAGCCAGCTTTCCTTCCCTACCTGCAGGCCATCCCCCTAAAGGAGGGTGTGTAGTATTTCCACCACCACCTTCCTTCAGGGTTTTCTGCTGAGGGTAGTACGTAAAGTGGGATGGGTTGTGAAACAGGTCATAGATCTGGCAAAGAAAATTTCTAAGTAGTAGCTGGGTTATTACTGCCTAGAGGAAACCCTCTCTGACTGGGTGTTTTCTCCATTTCCCTGCCTCCTGGGGAAAGCAGCCAATCATGGCTGCTACTGGAAGGAGGCAGAGCTCTCTTCCCATCCCATCAGCAACCTGACACTATTCTTACAGGCATGGAGGACAGGGGCATCATTTGCTATTGGATGAGGGGGACAATTGCTTCCCCCCAACTTTGGTTTCCCCGTCACCAGACCTTTCATAGCTCCTTGCCAGCAATCACTATGTTGTTTCCCCAAGGCTGGGGAGGCTTGGGCTGGGGCTCCTAATTTCTGTGTTGTCAGTGCTACCCCCTCTGCTCGCTGGCCAGATAGGAAGTAGCAGTGGCAGCCTGGGTTGGAGCTGACCACAAACCAGGCCTCGCCCCATTCCTTGCCCCAGGCCAGCCATAGCTGAGACATCCTCCCCTGCTCTGCCACGCCCTTATTCCCCAGGATAGGATGGCCATGCTATGCCACCATCTTGCCCCCATCCAGGACAAGATCATAGAATCATAGAATATTATTGTTTGAAGGGACCTCAGGAGCTCATCTAGTCCAATTCCCTGCTTAAAGCAGGACTAACCCCAACTAAATCATCCCAGTCAGGGCTTTATCAAGCTGGGCCTTAAAGACCTCTAAGGATGGAGATTCCACCACCTCCCTAGGTAACACATTCCAGTGCTTCACTACCCTCCTAGTGAAAAACTTTTTCCTAATATCCGACCTAGACCTCCCACACTGCAACTTGAGACCATTGCTCCTAGTTCTGTCATCTGACACCACTGAGAACAGCCTAGCTCCATCCTCTTTGGAACCCTCCTTCAGGTAGTTGAAGGCTGCTGTCAAATCCCCCCTCACTCTTCTCTTCTGCAGACTAAACAAGCCCATTTCCCTCAACCTCTCCTCATAAGTCATGTGCTCCAGCCCCCTAACAATTTCTGTTGCCCTCTGCTGGACTCTCTCCAATTTGTCCTCATCCTTCCTTTAGTGGGGGGACCCAAAACTGGACACAGAACTTCAAATGTGGCCTCACCAATGCCAAATAGAGGGGAATAATCACTTCCCTCAATCTGCTGGCAATGCTCCCACTAATGCAGCCCAATATGCTGTTAGCCTTTTTGGCAATAAGGGCACACTGTTGACTCATATCCAGCTTCTTGTCCACTGTAACCCCCAGTCCTTTTCTACAGAACTGCTGCCTACCCAGTTGGTCCCCAGTCTGTAGCAGTGCATGGGATTCTTCCTTTCTAAGTGCAGGACTCTGCACTTGTCCTTGTTGAACCACATCAGATTTCTTTTGGGCCATTTCTCCAATTTGTCTAGGTCACTCTGTATCCTATCCCTGCCCTCCAGTGTATCTATCATTTCCACCCCCAGCTTAGTGTCATCTGCAAATTTGCTGAGTATGCAATTCACACCATCCTCCAGGATTGCCCTCCTAGCCCCCATGAGCAACGGAGGCATCAGTAGAGAGGTGGAAGGGGGGGGATGCTAACATGGGTACACCCCCCCTCCGAATTTTTCTGAAGTGATGTCCTTGGGGGAGGTGAGAACTAAGGAGCCCAGCAGCCTAAGCCAGCTCTGCTACCACCTCACTACTGTGAGCAATGGGCTGGTTCCTCTGCCCCCCGAACTTCCTCCCTGCAATACCCTGGGATGTGGGAGAGAGGACTCTATCCTAGCCCTCTCAGGTCGGGCGGGGGCGGGAGGGGGATAAAACCTACACAAGCGGCAGTAAGAATAGAGGTGAGGCTGGAAGGACAGAATTGATGGGTGGCAGGAGGCAGAACCAATGTGGGGGCTGAGGGACAGGATTGATCTGCGGGTGGGAGCCAAAATTAATTGCTGAGCATGAGATGGGCAGATGTGGGGGTGATAAGACCCCCCACTTTTCCAGACCATGTTAAGCATGGGGTAGCTGGGGTAGCTTCTTTAGTTTCCAGTTCTGGCTTCATATGAGCCCCACTGGTGAATGCGGAGGAGATGCATCCCTGCCTTCACTAGTCATAACTTCTTCTCAACTAACGCCTTTCACTGCTCAGCTTCCTAACAGTCACCTGATGGAGGAGAAGTCATGTGTCCACTTTCAGATTCAGCAACCACTCTCTGGTGCTGCAATACTAAGTGGACCTTGCCCTGCCAAGGTCTATACCACGCAAAACCAGATTCACTTGGGTGAATCTTGCCCAATAGTTATAGGGTCTTGTGATGCATTTCACTGTTAACATTCAAATAAAATACAAGTCAACATTTTCAGTGGCAGTTTCTGAGTCTGGAAAACAATTGTGACAGACAAGATTCTGTGAAAGATAAGTTATAATTTGGTGAGTAATTAACACATTTCGTTTTCAATAAAACAAAAGTTCATTTACCGCTAGGTTTAATATCCACTGGCACCTTCACACTTATCCAGATGAAAGATCTTTTCATCCATATTAACAACACAGTCTTAGTCATTGTTAATTAGCACAAAACATTCTCCAGCATAGAATATTTTTAAAAAGCAGCTAGATGGCACAAACACTTCTCTAACGCTCACCTTCAGGTAGATCCTTTTAATTTTTATTATTGAAAAGAGGCAAATGAAAACGTAGCTCCAACAACAGTGATAAATACTGACTGGCTACTAGGGAAAGGAATACACATTTTCTCTGGTTATTTTAACCTGCTAACTACTTAGGGTCTGAGGCTGCAGACCCTGGCAGACATCATTGCCATAGCCTTCAAGGAATGTTTTGCCACTCTAAGAATTGCAAGACTAAAAAGCCTGAAAAAGCAAGATAAAAATCATTTATATGAAACCACAGATATTAATGGAGCTGTACAATAGGTAAAGTGGGCTGGACAAATAAAAGTTTCTGCTTTGAAGAGTTTTCATGGAGAGATTTCATGAATATATCCCTTTAACTTCTCTGGGAGTTGCATCAAGTCATTAGACTGTAAAGCTCTTCAGGGCGGAGACTCTTATTTGTTCAGGACGCTTTATTTATATATTGAAGTCAGTGAAATTACTCCCATAGAAGATGAATCAGCCCTTATAGGCACAGGTCCGTATGATAGGTGACATTACAAAATTGCACACAGACTGGTACGTGCTCTTTGTAGCTGGATTGCTTCACAGAACAAATGGGACTAGCAGAAGATTTTTGAAAGAGGGAAGAAAGGGTGGCTGGTGAATATTAATCAGAAAGATGTGCTTATAGGTCAATATATAGTACAGATCTCTCATACATCTCATTGTATAGATTTCTTACAAACACAAGTAAGTGCTAGGTTACTTGTTCTGTTCTCTGCGAGGCCAGAAAGACTTTTGAAAATCAAATTAAAAATTTAGAGTAAAACTACAAACACAGTATTTCTTGGCTTCACTTTTAAACTGCACACTGAACATGTGACATTTGAGAAGGTCACTTAACTCAGCTTTCCCCCTCATTACTATGCAAAAGCCACCTTTCATTTGCTTCTTGAGCATTTGAAGGAAGATGTGACCACCTCTATAGATTTCAAAATAGCAATTTAAAAAAACCCCAATCAGGCATTTTAAACATTTCTCTCTCTTTTTTTTTTTCTGATGAGTTGTACTGAGTCTAAATTGAAATATTTTCAGTCAGATAAGAAAACAGCCCCCTCTTGTGATGAAACAGCAGTTAATAGGTAACAAGAGCATGATGAAATAGTGTGGAAAAGTTCTGTGGCGAGACGAATAGAACAAAATTAGAAAACCCTCTCCGATTGGGGCTGATCATTTTACATTTTTTATCTTACAATATCTTGCTTCATTTGACTATTGAAACATTTCAAGGTTCTATTCTTTTTGCTATCGACATAAGCATACTCTCTAATACTACATCACTACTTTTCATTCTCTCCTCCCTTTTCTGATTATTATTATTTTATTTATTATTTATATCACACTGGTGCTGAGGTCAGGGCCTCATTGTGCTAGGCACTGTACAGACATATAGGGCTTGTGAACACTTAAAACACTACAGTGGTGCACATGCTGCAGCATGGACTCTACTTACACCATCAGAATGGATTCTCCTATCAGCATAGGTAGTCCACCTCTCTGAGAGATGGTAGCTAGGTCAATGGAAGAATTCTTCCGTAGCCCTAGCACAGCCCATGTAGGGAATTACGTCAGCTTAACAATGCTGCTCAGGGATGTGGATTTTGCACATCTCTGATTGACATAGTTAAACCAGTCTAATTTCGTAGTATAGACCAGGCCTTAAACTGAGACTGTGAGGTTACTGATGATAGCATCTACACTGAAGAGCTGCAGCTGTGCCGCTCTAGAGTTTTAAGTGTAGATAATCTCTAAAAAAATAGGTGGGTGAAACAAATCTTCCTGTGTTTAGATGGACAACCACATTAAAATATATCATTTAGCGGCCTCTCTAAAATTTAGTAACAAGGTTTATGTCTCATTGATTTGCAGCTGATTTGCGAGCACTCCAAAACCTTGGCGATGATGATACAAAATACAACCTATAGTACCAAACAGTGCAGCACATCTCCTCAGCAACACAGGCTACTGAAAGCACATCAGACCTGTCCTCCACTCTCTGTACTGGCTTCCCCTCGAATAACAAGTCAAACTCAAGGTCTCGGTTCTTATTTTGAAAGTGGTCAATGGCCTGGGCTCACAATATCTAAAAAGTCGCTTAAAGCTCCAAAATGAGAACCAACATCGACACCTTCTCTCCTGAGGCACAGTGGAACTTTCCACCATACTGGTAAAGCTTAGCTGTGCAGGTGACAGCGCGGTCACGGGGGCTGGTCCTAGAGTGTAAAACAAATTCCCAGAGGAGCTAAGGACCATCATAAACCTTCCACTCCAAGCCCGTTTCTTCAACCGGGCAGTCTCCAATAGAAATACATCATGTGCAAAGAATTAACAAAAATCCTACCAAAACTAAACACTCTGCCACACACACAGTTCTCCTTCTGGTGGGAGAATGAGAGAGCAACCAAAATGCAAGTGGCAGATGTTAATCGTGTTGCTTAATGCAGTCCTGGAAGGTGGTCAGGTACTAGAGTGATGAGGGCAGTATAAAAACATGTGTAGAATAGAATAGATTTATGACGACATTGGGCATTGAAAGAAGTTTGTTCAGTGGGAGCATTTGCTACATCTGTAGAAAAGGAGTAACAGATTCTTCCCCAGCACCAACCTCTGAGTGCCTGCGAGTGTATAGGGGGAGCAGGACATGGGTTATGCATCATCTCAGCCAGCCCCAATCCCTGTGGGGCATTGAGCATCACCAGTGGTGCTGGCCAATATCTTGCATTTTGGCTCCACAGGTGTAGATTCCCTTCAGGTCTCCTTTGAGTCCGTCTCCCTTCACCTAGAATGTCTTCCCTGCTCCTAAACACCATGCATGCTCCTTCTCCTCCTTCCAGACCCAATTCTTCCCGCAATCTCTCCAGGTAATGATTCCCCACCCAGCCTATTAAAATCCAAGCAATATTGTAAGTAAAGGAACCAACACAATACAAGTTAAGCCATCCCAGGGCCTTATCTGTGGAGCCAGCCTTCTTTTTTGTGTGTGGTATGTTTGTATCTTTCAGTCTATAAACTTCTTGTGGTAGGGTTTGGGACTTCAGTCTCTCTACACAGTGCCACAGGTCTCTGCCACTTTATACAAATTCATGTATTATTTATTACATAAATAAAAATAATAATGCTATGGCTGCCTCCTTCCTGGCTGATATGTCCTCCCTAGCGCACTTGCATAGAGATTGCTGTAGTTTGGTCCTTAAACCACGGTAGAGTTCACTATATTTTTAAACACAGTTATTCTTGTCTCTGATCTGACACTATGAGATTGAGGCTACGTTTACATTGACGGCGGCAAAATCGCCACCGCCAGATCGATCTTTCAGGATCGATTGAGCGGTCAGTGAGACCCACTCAATCGATCAGGAAGTCGACTGAGTAAGTCCACCCCCTCAAGTAGCGCAGTGTGAACAGTGTGCAGAAGGGAAGCTGAGCAGTCGACGTCAGTTATGCAAACTACTCTGCGTAGTTTGCGTAACTCCTGTCGACTGCTGCCAAATCGCGCGGTCAGTGTGAACCAGCCCTGAGGTGCCTTCCTCTTGCTTTCACATCCCACTAGCAGAGCACCAGACTTAAAGAGACGTAAGTCATTTTTATTGTACCGCTTCCATGTTGCATTACAGCCAAGGTTTTTACACTAATAGAGCAGAGGTGTGTTCATTGGATTGTAAGAAGCAAAATGAGCTCATAAATACACCCCACAAGAGTAATTTCAGGTCGTAGTGGGCCTTCAAAGCATGGCATTAATTGATCGATTGATTGGGGGTGTTGGAGGACAAGTGATTAAAATCATTTGGCCTGATTTGCTGTTGCCCTGCACTGTGTGCAGCCATCTACACCAGCACAAGGGGAGTGCAAAATGCTACCAGATCCGAAAGGTGGTATTCTGTACCCACTTTGCACTGGTGTAAATGACTACACAATGTGGTGGGCAATAGAGAATTGGACCCTAAGAGTGCACCGCACAGCCCCAGAGGTGAGGAAGAGGGTGGGCAAAGGTGGCTTTTGGGCTCTCATAGATCTGAGCCACTACATGGTCTCCTGCTGCTCTAAGTCATACCCAAACTGTTGATGGGCAGATAAGGCAGCCATGGATCAAAGAAGGTGCAGGGAAATTCCAGCCATTTCCCACTATGGAGGAGCCACTAGAGAATCTCTCTCATGAGATGATACTTCCATGGCCACCTATGCCAGCTTTAGATCCTGATTCCATGGCTGGCACGGTGCAGAGTGACTACATCCTTCCCCAGGATTGGGGCCTCTGATTGTTATCATTTTTACTTTGCTGTGGGTACACTGTATCAGAGAGACTGAAGAGAACAGCACAGAAACTCATTACTACCAACACCAACCATTCAAAAATCAAGTCAGCACCACCCCCAAAAATGTGAAAAACCTGATTGGCTGAAAAATCATGAGATTTTTACAGTAAAATACATTTGGGATTCCTTTTGTTAGCTTTCTAGATTTTGAGACTTTGGGGTACCCTCTAGTCATGTTTTCAAGCTTTTCTCCACAACCACAACATTTTAAAAAAACAATAACTGAGATTCTCACATAATCATTTGACTGCAGGGGCTGAAGTGCCAAACATCAAGAGACATTCAGAAGAGGTGGCAACAATGGATGCTGGGGGAGAGGAATGTAACAGGAGTGGGAAGGAGGGAGTCTTGCTAGGATTCTCCCTTCCCTCTCCTATTTTCCATGCTTTCAATCAGTCAAGAAGATGATGGTAATCCAATGACATGACAAATCTGAATGTGTAGTATTTTAAAATCCCACAGTTTGCTCCCAGACCTTCATGTAGTCATTTTTGTACTATTCGCTTCCAATGGGGGAGTTCTTTCTGGCAAACTCCAATGCTATATTGTACACATCTGTTACATTTTTCAGTTTTCATAAGAGCTTTTGCATTTAACTTTGTCATATTTAATAATAGTGGTACTTTAAAAAGTATTCTTTTTCGAAAGGAATAGATGGACCTGCAAGCTTAGTGAAAACAGCTGTTCGACATTTTAAATAACTAACTGATAATTATGAGAAAAATCACAGTGGAAAATTAGAGGCTCTGGCTGTAGTTCACTGCTTTTGAAGCCCCAAGAGTGCAATTAACCAACACATGACAAGCCGACGCTCATCATACATTTCTGCTTAATTGATTCTGACCCTTCTCAAAAGGGTCTGACTATGTGAAAACTTGTGATAAGAGCTGTCCATACTGCAGTTTGTAACCACAAATTATTGCAGGTGGTTAATGTTATGTGTTTAATCACAGTGTGAAACAAGGGTTAGATTTACTTTCCAAAGAGTGTGTTCTCTTTTGTTAGTTTATTCCAAACAGTAGAAAAGTTTATTCCTATAGCAGCAGAAAGTGACTAATCAATAGTTTAGTCATGTGACCCCTCCATTTTTCTATTTTGCTTCCTGTGGATTTGCATCCACTGAGTTTCACTTTGATTTTTCAGGTTTGGAAAGTCTCCAAACCTCAAAGCAAAACTTGACTAAAAACTACCAAGTTTAGCTTCCTTTTTTTGTGTAAATCATGCAAAACCACAGTGGTTTCCACCCAAAACCTTAACTTTTAGCCCAGATTAGCTCAAAACTCAGAAATATGTTTCCTCCTGGGGTTGGGATAATTAAATAATAAGTCACAAAGTTTTCATTTCATTTGAAGGATTCCTTCCTTCAAACCTATGGTGTTAACTGCCCTGGCATTGCTGCTCCAAAACCACTGGAATTCTAAACACACCTTGGAAGCTCACCATCACAGCTCCAAGGCAGCTGTATTATGCAACCTTGGAACAGCCCTATTTTAATAGGAAAGACAAAATACACCCTGGCCTCTTATAAAAAAGGCACAAATTCATTGGGTCTTATTCTCAAGTACACTAAGGCACAGTGTAAAGGAGACAAAGGGGGTGTACATGTAATTTAAAGCCAGAGTGTTGTAAAGGGGCCTGAGCACAAATAAGAATCAGGCCCATGGTCTCTAGACCCAAGAGTCATATAAAAACAAACCATGCTTCCCCTAAAAGAAGGGACAGGATTTGAGCATGGGATTTCTTCTTTTCTGGGAGAACACCTGACTCTTAGATTAATGAACCAGCTGAGCTTGGCACAGCCACAGGTACTGAGGGGGGGGAGGGAATTCGGAAGCTAGCACCAGCTATACACCCTTCTTTCCGAACTGACTCTCTAGGATACTCCTGTTTGGTTCTGCCCAAATAATTATCAAAAAGCCAGAAAGTATCATTGTTCCTTGGTCCAAATACCTTACAGTTGCACGTGTCACACAGCATAATGCCCTTGGCTCTGACCTTGAGGGTGATCTCAAGGTATGTCTACTCTGCAGTAAAACACCCTGGCCCAGGTCAGCTGACTCAGGCTCACAGGGTTTGGGCTGTGCGGTATAAAATTGCAGTGGAGATGGTGAAGCTTGGGCTGAAACCTAGGCTCTGGGACCCTCTCTTGTTGCGGGGTCCTATAGCCAGGACTCCAGCCCAAGCCTGAGCATCTACATTGCAATTAAATAGTCCCTTAGCCTGAGCCCCATGAGCCAGCTGTGAGTTTTTATTTGCAGTATAGACATACCCTGAGAGATTTTTCTGGGCCTGATTGCAAATGAAGGGGTTAGGGGATTACTTGATAAACTGAGTGTGTAAGATGCAGAAAGCAACCAGAAAGCCAGCAGACAATAAGAGGATGCCATCATGAGTGTGGCCTTGAGCAAGAGAGAGAGCAGAGTTTTTTGCGGCACAGGACTCGCTGGAAAGGCAGGCTTGGAAACGGTGAGCAAAGAAACTGCCTCTTGCTGTTTGTTCCTAGTGTTCACAGAAACTGGATTTTGTGTACGTTCTTTGGTGGTAAATAGGATTGCACTTAAGAAATACCTGACTACCATCAATTTCTCCTTTAATGGAAACAGCTTGGCAAACGTTCAAATATTTGACTAACCATGTAACCCAAAAGGGCAACAAACAAAACTATTTATTTTTAGTATATTTTAAAAAAAAGTCTTTGATTATACCACTGCTTTTTTTTTTTAACAGGTATCTCTGATGAATACATAACCCCCATGTTTAGTTTTTATAAAAGTGTTGGAGAACTGAAGATGACGGAAGAAGAGTATGCTCTACTTACAGCAATAGTTATCCTATCTCCAGGTAATTTCTATTTCTAAATTAAATATTAAACAATACTTTTTACATACAGGAAATCATAAAAACGACTTGCCTATAGCAGCTGAATAAAGATTAAGATATTGTTGCTTATCAGAAAGGACTTCTATTTTCTCTTGTGTAGAAAACTCCAAGAGCTGATGATAAACAGTAGCAAATATATCATAACATTCCACTGTGATTTCAGTAGAACATCAGAATTTTGAAAGAAAGCTGCCACATCGTGTATACTGTGCTAAAGAACTAGCAGCAAAGAGAATAAGCCTTGAAGAACAAACTCTGGCTGGCATATCATAAGTACATGGTATAAAACCTGCAAGCAGAAGCAGGGGGAGGGAAGTTGGTAGTTCTTTATGTTGTAAGCCCTTCAGGATGTGGATTTTCTCTTTTCTATGTTTGTATAGCAGCAGGACAATGGAGCCACAATCCCAATTAAGGCCTTTCGGTCCTACCACATTATATTTACTATTATTACTACTAGCTACTAGTCCTTATTCCAACGTTCACCAAAACATATGGAGAAGTTGTATGGTACCCCCCAGGCTTTCCATCACAGAGGTGGGACAGGAGAATGTTGGGACAAGACCTAGAGATCATAAGATGGCTGAAGAGGGACTACTTGCTTATTCACATAACTTGGTAATCACTCCTACTCCAACATTCAATATGGCAAAAATCAAGCTCTAAGTACAGTACATAGTGGTGCTTAGGGCTAGAGTTGGTCAAGAAAAGAGTCTTTTTTCCTCCACACAAAAAAATTAGATTAAAAAAAAAATTGAAAACCAAAAAGTTTTGACCAAAAGCTTTCAGCTGAAAACAAAAATCTTGATTTGCCATACCACCATGTTGCTACATGCAAGATGTAGTTTGGGTACTTCATGCCCTCGTTCTCTTTGCTGGGCCAGTCTTCCTGGCTGGCCTACATCTCCCATGATACACCACTTCTTTCTCTCTTGGTGAGCCATCAAAATGCATCATGAGAGTCCTTGGCTGCAGTGCATCATGGGAGATGTAGTCCTGCTGGGGAGCCCAGCCCATAGAGGAGAATGGGGGCCCAAGGCACCTAAATCATAACTCCCAGGAGGTATGGTGGCGACATTTTCTAATAACTAATTTTTAGTGTTTGAAAAGTCAACATGATCCATAGGTAGCAGAAACTTTTCACAAAAAAAGGTTGTTTAGTCAAAAATCCAATTTTAGATAGAAAAACAGATTTGATGGAAAAATTTTGACCACCCTTACTTAGGTCTTTGTGCAGATCCTCTGTACTGGGATATTTCATGCTAAATGAGTAAAAGCTGACGCATTAGCTTTGTTTGATTATTTCATTTATGTGTGTATTTTCCTGTAACCAAAAGAAGCAAAGTAAAGATGCCAAATTATTGTTCCCAGAAGACCAAGCCCTGGCATGAGAAGCTTCTGCCTGAAAATGATTTTGTTGTTAGTTATGACTGATTGCAAGTAGGAATTTGTATTAAAAAAAACAGTCTCAACCATAATTACAACACTGAGGGCTTGTATACATAGTGCACTAATGCGCACCAGCTGAGGTGTAAATTTTAGTGCACAATGCACACCGATGAACTTTTAGTGAACTTTTATCCTTTTCAGGGATAATTAGTGTACGATAGTCTGATGAGCACTAGAATTCACATCCCTGCTGATGCACACTAATGCACCATGTGGCCAAGGCCTGAGACACTTACGCTTCCTCCTCCCTTGGAACATTCTTTTTGGCAGATGTTACTGTTGCTATATGCTAGGGTAAAAAGGTTTAATATTACATAGTGTAGACTGCAGTCTGTCCATTTCTCATAAGTGCTTCAGAGAAGTGTTTGCAGTCTACAAAAATTAATACTTGCTAATTATTTTTTCCTCATTCTTTTCAAAACAAACCAGATCGACAATACATAAAGGATAGAGAGTCTGTGGAAAGACTTCAAGAACCACTGCTTGAAGTTCTACAAAAACTCTGCAAGCTTCACCACACTGATAACCCTCAACATTTTGCATGTCTTCTGGGCCGTCTTACAGAATTACGGACATTTAACCATCATCATGCAGAGATGCTGATGTCATGGAGAGTGAATGATCATAAATTTACCCCTCTTCTCTGTGAAATCTGGGATGTGCAGTGATAAATATTTTTAAAGGACCAAATAGCATTTATTTTCATAGAACTATTCAACAATTATTTCTTTCTTTATTTCTTTTTTAAAGAAAACACGCAAAGGATTTCATACAGAAACTTTGTTCATTATGTACTGAATATTATGTAACTATCAGCCTTTCACATGTGAATATAGAACAACTTTCCTTGTATTTATACTTTCAGATCAAAAAGATAATCTTTCAGCATCCCTGAGATACCCTATTAATTCCTTCTGAAAATAAATTGATTATATTTTTCACTTCTTTCTTTTAAAATGGGTGATGCAGTTTTCATAATATTTGTTCATCACAATACTATTATGCTTGACCTTTTGTATTAAAGGACATTGTTCAAATATTTACTGTAATAAACCAATGGAAATGATTACTCCCACAACATACTTTTATCTTTTAACCATGAAACGTGAATTTGAGATGTCCAAGCTCTTATTTCTTCAAATGGCAGGCAGCCAGTTGGCTCTAGCAAATGGAAAGAGCCTCAAAACAGGCTATATGACTATTTCTTGTACACCATAAATATGTAACTTCTGGTTCTGTTTGCATTACCAATATTCAGAAGTAAAGTTGAGATGATATTGTATATTTTGTGGAATTCCACCATAGACTATCCTGTTTTACAATAGGTTACATAACAGAAATAACTATGTATGGTCAGCAGCTGTGAGCTAAATCTCATTATTGATGTTTTAAAAGCAAGTAACATTCTTAAAACTAACACAATAAATGTAGCACTAATTTTATGGGGACACTGTCAACCTGAAAATCACAATCCTATAATGTTACAAGTAAACTCCAAGATTAGCATAGCAAAAGTTATATGGAAAATAAATATTTTTCTCTATTCTTCAGTTTTTTTACTTTGTGCATTTGATGGCACTTTCTACACAATAACTTCCTCTGTTTTACTGTTTAGTCAGTTAACCGATTTCACTTATTTCTGAAAGTCTTCTACACAGCAAACAGCGGAAAGAGAACATTTCAAAATAGGAAAATGCAATTAGAAAACCATGAAAATGAGCAAGGTTGGGCTATGGAAGAGGTGTAGTAACAGAAACTCATTTTAATTTTTTAAAACTGTGTAAATTTCAAATGGATCATGTCATTTTAAATAGTTTAGGCCTCAAATTTAGGCCCTGATCCTGCAATGTGGTGTGTATCGGGTAATTCCTGTGCCCATGCAGAGAGCCTTATTAATATCAATAGGGCTCCATACAGGCAAAGTGTATCATATTGCAGGATCGAGACATCACGTTGTTTGGTACATAATTGTTAAAAAATATAATGTAAATTAAAAAATGTTCATGAATTTTCAGAAGAACAAGCAAAGAATCCAGAGTATTTAGATAAATTCCTTTCTACTGTTGGAAAACTGAAGAGTTCACTAGTACCTGATGAAACTGACTAGAAAGAGATGAGACTCCTTTTACTAAGAAAATTGCAAAAAGTAGTTTCAATTTTTCAGTTTTAACAACTACAGCTGGTGAAACAATGAAAAAATCACATAGACATTTCCAAATCATTTTAACTCCCTTCAATCTTCTAGACTGCATGTTCTTTAAAAAAATTATTTTCTATTTTTGACATAATTTTCAAAAACAATTTTTTTGAAATGTTTTGTTTTTAAAGTGGGAAGTGATGCATGAAAAATGATATATGATAATTAAAAATAGTAAATACTGACAATTTTTGGTGAGAACTTTTAATTAAAAAGAATTTTAACTAAAATAATAATTTAAAATACTTTAACAAACTCTTTTAATAACATGTTGTTAGTAACAGAGGTAAATTATTATATTACTATTATTTTTATTAGGTCCTGCCAGTTCCTATCTAATTGCTTTGACTAAACATTTGATTGTAGCAGTTGCAGTACTGATAAACTCAAGTAGTCAAAAATTAAGAGCCAGGAGTCCAAAATTATGAAATTATCTTAAAAATAATGAGATGTTAACAAATAAGGGGGTTTCCGGGTGGGTGGTATTTATATTATGGTCTTTGCTCCTTTAGGGTTCACATTGTCAAGTTTTTGTCCACAATCGTGAGACCTTTAAAAAATAAAATGCTGAAAGTTTCATGTATTCAGGTAACATATGCTGTAACAAAAAACCCACTAAATATTGTGATAAAATCATGAGAGTTGGCAACAATATTATTATCCTAATCTAAAACAATATTCTTACTGATACAGATAATTCATAACTTTCTGAAGTGATCTTGTGTCAGGTGTTTTGCAGTAACAATACAAACATATCCTCTTCTTTGTCCTGTCCACTCCTTTCTATTACTCTGGAGTGCTTTTTTCGTTCTTAGTCCCTTTCTCACTAGTGGCTAATATTGCCTTATCTACACTAAGACTTCCATCCCATAACCACTTGTACATATGCTTAACTTTATATATGTGAATTGTCCTATCGACTTCAACAGGACTTTGCACATACCTATTTGCAGGATTGGGACTGAAGTATTTTCTTAAAATTGTCATCTTTGTACTTTTTGTTGCTCCGTAAGTAGTAGAAATGGTGGGTGTAGCATTTACGACCACCATATGGTCTAGCTCTGCTCTGAGCAGTGTTAGAACAGGTTAGTGAAAACATCTGTGCCCTATTTTTGCTAGCAGTCCCATCTTTGCTACATCTGGGAAGGGGCTTCACTGGTAATAATGCAGTGGTGAAAGAGGAAGAAATATTGTAATGTAGACACAGCCTTTAATTGTTCCTCACCACTACTCAGAGTGTAAAGGGAAATCTCCTGAAATGTAAATATTGACTGGACAGGTGTTTCCCCTAAGCATTTGTAGTTTGTATCCTGGTTGGAGAACATATGATAAAATCAGTTGCTATTACCTTAGGGAACAAGAGTTGCTTTCAAACACATTTTGAGTCTTAGATTATATGGCTGTGTCATTCTGCTCAGCACACCCAGAACTTTAAACTACTGTATTACCGCATTGCCTCAGTAAATTTGCTGCTGTTAAGATGTGTCAGCTTATCTGCCTTGCCAGCAAACTCCTTGAGACTCTGCCAGTCTAAACCTTGCCGTGCGGTAACAATCAATGAACCACAGTTCCCAAGTGCCCCAGAGATGTCTCCCTGCAGTGTTCAGTTCCTCCTATTGTGCCACTCCCAGAAATTATGACGTTTGCTGCCTCCAAAGAGACAGATCGCACACCAGCCTGTTAGGTTAGCTGAAGACTCACACTTCACTTTAACACACAGCTTTGAGATGGTTTTGTCATAAATCAGGAATAAGTTTATTTATAAAGATCAGAGATTTAAGTAATACTAAACAAGAACAAAAGAGACAGGTTTGGTTACAAAACAAAACATGCTCTCTAGTAACTAAAACTTAATTTTAGTAAGTTACAGTCTTTTGCCTAAGCAGTTTCTTACTTATATAAAGTTACCAGCATCTCTAGCCCTCCAGACTAGGGGATTGGCTCAGAATATTTGGTATCCTACAATCCCTAGTCATGGATAAGGAAAATGTCTGTTTGCTCCCCTTATAGATTATCCAGAGTCCATTGTCTCTGCCTCAAGAACCAGGAAGGCTATCTGGGGTGCAGATTCTGACCTCTGGTGAACTCGCTAAGCTCCTTGACCTCAGTTGCCAGTTAGCTTGATTGCTTTGTTTACATATGTACATGCATTCTCACTGTCTTTCGCCTGTAATCGAGCTACTCAGGCAAGGGACTAGAGCAGGCTCAATATCTGCATTGCCTCCCTAACACATTTTAAGAACGTATTTCCAGCACATACACATATCTCTTTGTACACAATCCGTATATACAGCTTGCAATGACTTTTGGGCCCACCGTGTCACCAGTTGACATAAGAGACCTTAGAAGAAAGACACCTTTTAGATATATATTATGACAATAGTGTGTTGTTGGTAGTGAGTGTGTCAGGGCTGATATGAGTTACAGAATAGTGAGCCCTCTGCCAGTGGGCATTGAGGGGCTCTTAGAGTCATAAGGGCTAGAAGAGGCCATTGTGATCATCTAGTTTGAGCTCCTGCATAACACAGGCCATGGAATGACACTGAATTAATTCCTCTTTTAACTAGAGCAGGAGTTCTCAAACTGGGGGTTCTGACCTCCTTAGGGGGTCATGAGGTTATTACCTGGGAGTTGTGAGCGGTCAGCTCTGCACCTGGCGGGGCTCAGGCTGTCAACTCTGCCTCAAATCTTTTTCAGTCACTGCTTTCTAGGACAGAGTCCCTCATTCTGTAAGCATGGCTTGCATTTTTTGTTCCTAGACACATACATTTACATTTAGCCATATTAAATGCAGTTTGGTTGCACCCAGTTTACCAAGTAATCCAGATAGCTCTGTATTAGTGACCTGTCCTCTCCCATTAGTTACCACTCTCCCAATCTTTGTATCATTTGCAAACTTTGTTAGTGGTCATTTTATGTTTCCTTCCAAGTAATTGATAAAAATGTTAAATTGTGTAGGGCCAAGAACTGAGCCTTGCATGACACAACTAGAAACACACCTGCATCCTGGTGATTTGCCTTGTAAATTACATTTGAAACCTGTTAGTTGGCCAGTTTTTAATCCATTTAATGTATGTCATGTTAATTTTGTATTGCTCTAGTTTTTTAATCAAAATATCATGCAGTGCCAAGACAAATCCCTTATAGAAATCTTAGTATATTACATCAACATTAATATCTTTATCAACCAAGTTTGTAATTTCATTAAAAAAATTATCAAGTAAATTTGATAGGATCTATTTTCAATAATGTTGATTGGCATTAATTATATTTCCCTCCTTTAATTCTTTATTAACTGAGTCCTGTATGAGCTGTTACATTATTTTGTTCAATATTGATGTCAGGCCTATAATTTCCCAAATCATCCTGTTTACCATTTTAAAGTATTTGCACAACATTAGCTTTCCTTCACTCTTCTGGAACTTCTCAGTGTTCCAAGACTCATTGAAAATCAACATTAACTGTCCAGTGAGCTCATCAGCCAGCTCTTTTAAAACTCTTGGAAGCAAGTTAGCAGGACCCGTTCCTTTAAATCTATCGAATTTTAGTTCCCGCTGTCTAACATCTTTCAGAGTTACTATTGGAATGGGAAGTGTTGCATCATCATCATATGATATGATTACATCGTCTGAATTCTTCCCAAATCCAGTATTGAAATATCAGACACTTCCGCTTTTTGCGATTATGGGCAATTTTACCATTTCCATCTAATAATGGACAATACCATCTAACAGGGGTTCACTAGTATTTATCAAATACTATTATTTAATTATCTTCTCTGACCAATTATAACAGACAAGACTGAAAAATGATATTTTTGGGAAAGAAAATAAACCCCACAGCAAATTCCGCCCCCTCCACTCTTACTGGCTAGAGTTTGCACAGCAGACAGCATTTTCCTGCCCATCCTAATGGTGGGAAGAGACTGAGTCTGTAACCCAGGCCACATGTACTCCACAGTAAGCCTGACCTAAACTTTGCAGCAACACCCCTATCATGTGGCACTCCAGGGCTGTAGACTGCTGCAGCGTCAGCAAAGTTCAAAAGCTCAGATTTGTAGCAACTGCAAAAATGAGTAATACACTCACTACAATAGCCCTGGCTCTCACTATTATATTCAAATTATTTTATGCTGTGTTTACATTTTTAATTTTTGTCATGCTGAATATTTTTAACACTCCAGAGCTGCACTGCAAAGTTGGCAGAGGGAAGTAGGAGATGGGGGTGACTGAGTAGAGAAAGGTTGGGACTTTGGTACATGCGGGAAGTTGTAGGAGACAACTGTTTGTTGGGAAAGGGGATATTATCTGGATGTTAAAAAGGATCAGCCTGAACCAGTTAACAGTAAGTTAACACAGCAATTTGGTACAAAAGTTAATGGCTAGATGGGGCAACACTCCCCCGGGAGCTATTGTTTCTGCTGTCTGCAGACTCAGGCAGGCAGCACTGCTTGTGTTCCCGGTGGGGTCCCATTGGGAAGGTTATCATCACAAGCTTAGGGGCAAGGAGCGTCAAAAAACTCAACAACATAAAGTTTAGCTTCTGCAGCACGGGGAGGATTCTGCAGCTCATTAGGGGCTGCAGAAGAGCAGGGTACCGTGAGTCACTGGCCCTCTCGGGGGCAGGACAGCCTGCGACAACATCCTCCTCCTCTCAACACCCGTCACACTCCCTGGACTGAGCCTAGCCGGGGCCCACCTCGGGGCGGGGCGGGGCGGGGCTGGCTGGGAATCGAGCGGACCGAGGCCAGGAGCTTCCCTCCCAGCGGCTCGCCAGGCTCCTCCTCACTCCGCCTGATTGGGCCTTTCGAACGGTGCGGGCGGCAGAGGCGAATGAATCCGATTCAATCAGGGCAGGGAGCTGCGGCATGCCCCGGCTGGAGGGGCTGTGCCTGGGGCCGGTCCGGGACCGCAGCGTGCCAGGCAGATGCACCGGGAAAGCGTGAGTCTTGCAGCCGCCACCGCCGCCTGAGAGTCCTTTACCCCTAAGCTCGGCACGCGGTATCCTCGGCCCTAGGCGGTGTAACTCGGGGGAGTCTCTGGGAGCAGGTCGCAGGTCAGCTGTAGCCCCTGCACGCACGCGTCCCACGCTCGCTCTGGGGGGCCAGGTTGGGGTGACGGAGGGGACTGCATCATCCTGGGGAACGGGTTTGTGGGGAGTGAGATCTCCGCGGGGGGCGAATCTGTAAGGCAGCGGTGTGTATAAGCGACTCTGATTCGGGGCGTGGCGAAGGGGAGGAGGAGGATTTATTGTAGTGCGGTGCAAAAAACGATCTCTTGGTGTGTGAGCTGCTGTGAGATGTTTCCAATCTCTGAGCACATCTGACATCTGCCCTGCAGTCAAACTGCCCCAGCAGCAGGATCTTGTGACAGCTTATTGGCCAGGTCTCCGCTTTCCATGAGGCATCTTACTGGCACTGACAATAAAACTAACCTCCCGAGTAAATGCTACTGCTAATGATGATGATTGTCATCCAGATTTGGAGATAATGTGACTTGGAGTCTCTTGCAACCCACAGTCTTTATGCAGTCTTGATCTGATCAATTGACCTTACAGTTTCTGTTGCTAGAGCTCTTTGAGGCCCCCCCAGGGCAGGGGAAAGTACTCTGCACCCTTGAAGTACAATATAAAGAGCTACATGAGATGAGGTGCACTTTTCAGCTGGCTGCAATTGTTACTAATCAATATTCTTGAAAGCCCAGTAAAGGAAAAGCTAGAGGGATCATGTTGTGTAACTTGTCTTTTTAAACCATATTGTATATTTAGGTGTATATTAAACAGCATAACCATTCTCTAAAATGATCTATATATATGAAATATTTTTTCGGATTGTATGCTGTAACTAGCATAAATCTCTGTCATGTGGGCAAGAGGAAATTACCATAAGAACTTTTTCACTTCTTAATTTTTGAATGTTTAAAATTACAATTTTAATGTTGCATTAACACCTTGCATTTTGTATGTTTGTGCAGGGGAACGGTTCATAAAACACTATTCTCTCTTTCCCTCCTCCTGATTTCACGGTGTATTTCAACAGTGTCATTGATTAAAGTATATGCAACTTTAGAACTCACAATGAAATGACAGCACAGCACCACATTACCATGAAACTTAAATATTGCATATTTATATTGCCTTCAATGGGACTAAATTTGGACATAAGGGCCAGTGAAGGCAGATCGCTTTGCAGGATCATAAGAATGGCCATACTGGATCAGATCAGTTGCCCATCTAGCCCAGTATGCTGTCTTCTGACAATGGATGGAGCTAGATATTTTAGAGGGAAAGAATAGAACTGGGCTATTTTTCAAAGATCCATCCCATCATCCAGTCCCAACTTCTGGCAATCAGATGCTTAGGAACACTCAGAGCATTGGGTTGCATCCCTGACCATATTGGCTAATAATCATTAATGGACCTTCATGACCTTATCTAATTCTTTTTTGAACCCACTTATACTTTTGGCCTTCACAACATCATCTGGCAATGAGTTCCACAGGTAGATTGTGCGCTGTGTAAAGAAGTACTTCTTTTTGTTTGGTTTAAACCTACTGGCTAATAATTTCATTGGATGATCTCTTGTTCTTGTGTTATATAAAGGGGCAAATAACACTTCCTTATTCACTTTCTCCACACCACTCATGATTTTGTAGACATATATCCTATCTCCCCTTAGTTGACTCTTTTCCAAGCTGAGAAGTCCCGGTCTTATTAATCTTTCCTCATGTGGAAGCTGTTCCATACCCCTAATCATTATTGTTACCCTTCTCTGTATTTTTTCCAATTCTAATATATCTTTTTTGGGATGAAGCAACCAGAACTGCATTCAGTATTCAAGGTGTGGGTGTACCATGAATGTATATAGTGGCATTATAATATTTATTGTCTTCTTTTCTATTCCTTTCCTAATGGTTCCTCATTCGGTTAGCTTTTGACCACCACTGCCCACTGAGCAAACGTTTTCAGAGAACTATCCACAATGACTTCAAGATCTCTTTCTTGAGTGGTAACAGCTAACTTAGATCCCATCATTTTGTATGTATAATTGGAATTATGGTTTCCAATGTGAATTACTTTGCATTTATCACATTGAATTTCATCTTCCACTTTGTTGCCCAGTCACCCAGTTTTGTAACTCTTTTTGTAACTCTTAGCAGTCTGCTGTGCACTTAACTAACTTGAGTAATTTTGTATCATCTGCAAGTTTTGCCACCTTACTGTTTACCCCTTTTTCCAGATCATTTATGAATATGTTGAACAGCACTGGTCCCAGTACTGATTCCTGGGGTCATCGCTATTTACTTCTCTCCATTCTGAAAACTGACAGTTTATTCCTGCCCTTTGTTTCCTATCTTTTAACCAGTTATTGATCCATGAGAGGACCTTCTGTCTTATCCCATGACTGCTTACTTTGCTTAAGAGCTTTGAGTGAGGGACTTTGTCAAAGACTTTCTGAAAGTTCAAGTGCACTATATCCAATAGATCACCCTTATCCACATGTTTGTTGACCCCCTCAAAGAATTTTAATAGATTGGGGAGGCATGAACTGCCTTTACAACAGCCATGTTGATTCTCCCACAACATAATATGTTCATCTATGTGTCTGGTAATTCTGTTCTTTACTATAGTTTCAATCAATTTGCCTGATACTGAAGTTAGACTTAGAAGCCTGTAATTGCCAGGTTTACTTATGGAGCCTTTTTAAAAAATTGACGTTACATTAGTCATCCTCCAGTCATCTGGTACAGAATCTGATGTAAGTGATAGATTACGTATCACAGTTAGTAGTTCTGCAATTTCATAGTTGAGTTCCTTTAGAAGTCTTGGGTGAATACTATCTGTTCCTGGTGACTTACTGCTGCTGTTTAATTTATTGATTTGTTCCAAAACCTCTTCTTTTGACACCTCAATTTAGGACAGTTTCTCAGATTTGTCACCTAAAAAAATGGCTCAGGTGTGGGGCTCTCCCTCACTTTCTCTGCAGTGAAGACTGATGAAAAGAATTCATGGAGCTTCTCCACAACAGCCTTATCTGTCTTGAGCACTCCTTTAGCACCTTGATTGCCGGTGGTCCCACTGATTGTTTGGCAAGCTTCCTTCTTCTGATGTACATAAAAAAATTTACTGTTAATTTTTGAGTTTGTTGCTAGTTCCTCTTCAAATTCTTTTTCTGGCCTGCCTAATTATACTCAAACTCTGGCAAGTCAAGTGTAAATGTTCCTTTCTACTTTCTTCAGTAGGATTTGACTTCCAATTTTTAAATTATGATGTCTTTTTGCCTGTAACCACCACCTTTGCCTTTTTTTTTTTTTATTTGGGGTATACATTTAATTTGAACCTCTAATATGGTGTTTTTAAAAAAGTTTCAATGCAGTTTGCAGGCATGTCACTCTTGTGACTGTTCCTTTTAATTTCCGTTTAACTAGCTTCCTCATTTTTGTATAGTTCTCTTTTTTGAAGTTAAATGTTCCTGTGATGGGGTTTTTTGGGTATTCCCTCCACCCTAAAGGATATTAAATTCAATTACATTATAATCAGTATTGCTGAGCTGGTCAGCTATATTCACCTCAAGGCCTTAATCATCAAACTTGAATAAAGTAGGATCCCAGGAACCACAGATTCAAAGCCAATAGGGTCAGCACTGCCCTTCCAAAGTGGATCCTGTAAGCTGAGTGCCCTAGGGATCTTTTGGATAAAACCTTAAAAATCAATGTCCAGTGTGCTCTGAATGGACACTTGGTCCCTGTACTATTTTTATAGGAATGTGTTTGCCTTCATGTCCTTGGCTAAAATTTCCATTCCTGTTGTTCAGTGTCCTGAAAATATGGTTTGCTGTTTTTCATCTTGTAAAACATTTTGGCATATTTTGGGATAAAGACACTTTATATAAATGTGAAGTATTATGTACCTTTGGACCTTAAGGCATAGGCTTATTCATTTAAAATCTTAAAGTGTGTAGGATTTTCAGAGTAAAACACAAGCAGCTTTTTCATATTATAATTTGTCCTGCTCCTGCCAGGGGTCTTTTAAAATCTTAAAACCTTCCTTGGTTCCTGACTATAGCCATATAACAGGATGGCCAAGCTTTTCCTATCCCAGTGTGCTGGGACCTGTAGGGCTGCACCCTCATTTCCTGTCTTGTTGGGCAAAAAGGGTGTTTTTTATTTGTTAGCTAGCTTAACAAGGGTGAAAAGCACTATTGAGATGTGCTGTTGCAGTGCCTTTTCTTCACTGCTAAAAAGGGTGTGATTTTTTACTTTGAGGTAACTAATGTGCATGAATTATCTTGAGATGAAAAGACAGTGAAAACCAGGCACTTCAGTTTTGCTGTGCAGTAAACTCTCTGAGGTCAGCTCTGAAGGGGCTATGGAGCTGTTTACTTCATGGTAAAATTGAAATGTCATGTTTTTACCGCAGGCTAGCTCATGTGCATTAGTTACCCTGAGGTAAAAAACACTTTTTTAGCAGTGAAGTCGAGGCCTAACATACCTGAAACCATGTTAGCTGGCTTTGTTGCAGCCAAAGGTCCACCCATGTTACACCCATTCTTATCAAGTGAATCATCTACACCTTTGCCATAGAGGTGCTGCATGCTGAAGTGCTCGAATCGAGTGATCTTCTGTGCCATGCAGGCAGGGACTTGTATAAGTTCAGGCACTTCACCTCTGTATTAAAGAGGGGAGTTGTAGAATGCTGTATACTCCATTGTTTAGAGCTCCAAAAGGGACTTCCTGAGGAACATTGTTGCCAACACCATGATGAAAAGATAGGTGGTCACCACCTCAATATATTTGAGCCCTGGTGACTAATTTGGTTCTTTCTCTGTTCCATGCCTTTGAGCCCCTCCTTCTACCTCTCCCACAGGCAAGGACATCAATTTGAAAATAAGTGGATGTTTTGCTTCCTATAGTGTGATTGGAGGGCTATAGCTGCTGTAGTGAAATATACACTAGCACATTCTAGACATCATATCTGTTCTGATATGTTTAAGAGCCTAACATACAAAACAAAATGGTTTATGAAGATATTCTGGATATATTAAATCTACACTGATTGCAAGTGAAAGAAGCTGCATTTTTATTTAAAAATGAACATATTTTGTAGGGATGTGGGTTCCAGTAATACTGTTAGAACTAAGATTATACTTCTATCAGTTTCAAAATGGTCTCTTTGTGGCTGTCTTGGCATGTTGCAATCTTCTAACCCAGCATGCTTTATATTTACATCTTCAGCCTATGTTTAGAGAGATGCAGTCTTACATCTGAGCATTTTGTAATGAGTTTTTATAAATTTCTTTGGGTTCCACCTCCATCTAAATTAGTGGTTGCCTCATTTATATTTCAGATGCCAACTGAGTTGACTTTTTGTAGTATTGCTCAATGTCTGAACTGCTTATGGGTCACTCCATCTACAACATATGTAACTTTGGACTAACTTACAAACTTGCCTTAGAGAATAGCTTCTATCTAATTTAGCATTTGTTACGAGATAATGGCTTATAGGGCTACTGAGTATGAACTACCTATCTTACTTAATGCGTCTAATAGATTGCCATTTGAAACAATACATTAATGGCTTGTCTTCACTGCATTGTTAACTCGAGCTGTAATTCTAGTTTTTCCCCTAACTCAACTCCTGTCCACACACAAAAATCTCAAGTTAAGTGGTGCTTTAAATTTGAGTTAGCTGGCTTGGGGAGAGACAGAGTGGGTTGAAGGTCAAGCGCTGCTGACTGGAGTTTGTAATGCAGTGGGGATACAGCAACTCAAGATACAACTCATGGTTCTGCAGATCCAGTCATGCTGTGCCGCTAATCAAATTGCACTGTGTGATTTCAATCAAGTCTTGTATCCATCCAGTGTGGTGACTTTCGCTTGAGGTAGCTGGCTTGAGTGTAGTAACTCACGCTAACTGTTACAGTTCAGGCAACCCTCAAGATGAGCGTCATGAGTTCTTACTCATTTTTGCAGTAAATGCATTGGTTCATATAGACCAGAGGTGGCCAAACCTCCGAGTCGCATACAACAATCTTCAGAAGTTCGAGAGCCGGGGTGCGTGCCTGCTAGGCCTTGGGGCTTCAGTCCTGCAGGAATGGTGATCTTGGGGTTCCAGTCCTGGGCTGAAGCCCTGAAACCCCCCTCCCCAATGGGCAGAAGCCCCTAGTCCCAACACCCTGCACCAGTCTGGTAGGCAGAGAATGGGGGGAGCATGGTGGGCTCTGTGAGCTACACTTTAACTGTAAAAGAGCTGCATGCGGCTCACGAGCCGGGGTTTGGCCATTCTTGATATAGACTGAGATCCTCATGGTGCTGTTCCCTGGATCTTCTGCGCACCAGCTGGTGGAGCTGTGGGGAGCAGAGAGGGAGTGAATGGCTTTACCAGGGCATGTTGAAAGTTTGTGTGGGGGTGTTGCCTGGGCCATGAAGGCCTGTGCAGAGCGTGTACCCCAAGCCATATCCTCTTCCTGAGATACTCCTAAACCTATCTGATCAGGTACCTTCCCCTCCACTTGTATCCATCACTCTGGCCTCCACCAACTGAACTCTGAACCTCCAATCAATGCCAGCTCTTGCCTGTCTGAATGTATCAGTTAATGCCTCCCATGAAACCCATAATAAATCTGCTTAGCTATGCCCCTCCAACAATAAATTAATGCTTCTCCCCCCACAATTAGTTCTGTAGACTCCTCTGTTGGGGTGGCAGGAGTGGTGACAGAAATTGCCCATTTCCCCCAGTGCACACGCAGATCCCCCGTCTGGGGTGATGGTCGCAGGAGCCCACACACATGCAGAGCCTTGGGCTGGGGTGGCTTGCTCCCTGCTTTGGGGAAAGTGGCAGCCCTGCCACTGCTTTCTTCTTCAGAGGGTGAAGGAGGGATGCAGCCCTTTAGGGCACCTTGCTCTTAATAACTGCAGCTGACTCATCTGATCAGCAGTGGCAGGACTGGAGCCACTTCTGCAGATTTATTCACTGCCGTGGTTACACTGTCTCTCATTCTTAAGGCTTCCTCTACAAAAGCCAGCACGAGAGACTTAATCCTTTTTACAAAGAAGGCAACTTGTTTCGAATGGAAGATGTCAATGGACGACCATAGATTACTACTTGCCTTGGGAGGGGGAGTAGATTTTTCAAACGCTGGTTGTAATAGTTAAGACTGCAGATACCTACACTAAAAAACAATTATACTTTAAACCAAACACTCGATGAGAACAATGTAATTTGAGAACCTCCTATGTCTGGAAATTAATAAAGTTCCAGCACCAGCCTTAATTCTATTCCAGAGAACCCCATTATCCCAGAGAGGAGAAAACTTGTCTGTTAACCCGCTTACTAGTTATGATTCAAACCCCCTGTGGACCACAGCATCTCACATATCTCTATACATTAGCCATTGGCCAGTTCCATTCCCACCAGCCCTTTAGGGGCTCTACATTCCACTTCCCCCATTCATCTTCCCTATATTGGATCACGGGCCAATCCACCTGACACAGGCCAACACCCATCTTTTTCCATAACTGCTGTACCTTTGTGGATTGTAGTAACCTTCATTCCTCAGCAGTATGAACTCCGGATCTGCCTGTAACTGATAGATGAACTAGGGCTACTAACTGCTAACCTAAATTCTTTCTCAAACTGAGTCCTTTTGGGGATACTTTATATTGTAAAAGTTTGTCCTTGCTAAGATTATTCAAATGTTTACAGTGTAAATGAAGAACTTCAGCTTCCTAGGGAGCCCTCCCCTGACAAATAACTTATGTAAAAAGAAGTCCATGAATTTCAAGTGTCACAATTTTCTTCAATCCCTTTATTATTCTTTTTTAAAAAGACCAGTTTTGTTAGGCCTGCCGAAAAAGCGCCAATGCTGAACATTCTTCTAATAGCTGTTTTGTGAATATTTTACTGTGTTCGTGTTTTGAGCACTCCCAGTGAATTAGGCTGCCTTTTGTTCTTCTATTGGCAGTTACCATGTTAAGGCTCTTGTTTGATTATGTGGGGCTCCTTATTTTAATGAGAGCAACTTCTCTAGTGGCTGTTCCATCCATATTTTTTTTTTTTTTTAACCGTCAATGAAGCCTCTTACTGGGGCTCTCTCTTGGGACAAAGGATTTCTTATGCTAAAGGAAAATATATTCCCCAGGACTAACTCGTGGGAAGCATAACGTGCTTCTTTGTAATGCCTCATATGTACTCTGCCCTTTTCCTCTAGTGTGTAGAAAGGAAAATGACATCAGGGATAGGACAATCCCACTATTTTGGTTTTGTTTTCCTGCAAATAAAAATGTGATGTAAGCCATGTTCAGATATAACCAACCCAGGAAATCTTTGGTAAATCTTTAATTGATTGGCATGAACAAGTTTGGTACAAAGATAAGGACTCTGTCTGAAAACAAACTGATTGTACTGTAGGTGTAACTGCATGGTCTTAAGGTAAGTTTTGTAAAGTTCATTAATAGATGTTGTAGTGGGTGAAATGCAAAGGTCAAGGTAGTGGCGAGGATAGAGGGAAAAGAGACAATGCAAACACTTCTCAGGAAATGGAAATCCTTCTGTCTATAGTAAAACCTACAGTTTAGAAAAAGAATTGCTTTACAAATGTAAGTTTGTGTATCTTTCACCTTGTGTACACACAGTCAGAGCTTCACAAATGTGCTTTAATTCCACTCTGGCTGTGTGGTGACTCTAGAACTTTCTCCTGTTGTCACCAAGCAGATCTGTCTTTCTTTTTCTTTTTTAAAGAAATGTCTGCCCGATGTCTTTTCCTAAAATATGGTATTTACTCCAGAGTGAGTGATTGACAAATTACTAAAGGTAAATGTATATTTCAGAGTTCATGCAGCAGTTGTGTTGGACATTTTTGTATCATATGTATGAAAGATATCCTGAATTTTTTTCCTTATTAAGTGAGTGCGTGATTAATTGAGTTACTTTGCTACATTAAATACAATTATACCATATATGAAATGCATTGTAGTCTATGGCATTCTTTGGAAAGGATGTTGCGGGAGGGGCTGTCTTGTTCTATGTTTGTACAGCACCTAGTACAATGGGGTCCTTGTTCATGACTGGGGCTCCTGGGCCCTACCACAGTTCAAATATTAAATAATAAAACATTTGTTTTTGTCTATTTCTATGTGAATTTTGACTTCTTGTTTATATTTGCATGTCAAGAAACTAAGTTTTAGAAATCACTTCCTCATTCATACATAACATTTTACTTTAAAGACTGAGAGAACCCTTAACGCATGATTTTCTGCAGTTGCACTATTTGTGATAGATAGAAATGGACTTCAGCCACCTTAACTTCAAATTAGATTTTTTGTGTAGACATGGATAACAGATATAATAGCACACCTGGAATTTTTTTCCTCTTCTTAACATTAAAGAGCTTTGACAGCTTCTTGGAAGCACAGGAACCTTTGATGAATACTGTTTATAGCTAAATAGAAGTGAAGTAACTTGCCATTTTGTCCTGTGATATTTACCGTTTTCTTACAGTGTAGAGTAGTAAAATGTCAGGTCAAGATTGTAACTGTGATAAGAGAGTCAATCTGACTGTTTTCACTCAAGAGTTTTTTAACTTTTGTGTGAAATTAGATATGATTCCATTAAAAATAATTTGTTGTTTTCTGTCTCTTCCTTCCCCCATTTCCAGGGAAGGGCTCTCATATAAATACAGATGACCATGCAGCATGCAGTTCAGGTAAATGACATTAATAACAAAAATGCTTGGCACTTCATATGACACCTTTTCTATATGCAAGAGCACTTTGTAGACAAATTACTGCAAGGCTCACAATTGTCCCTGTGAGATCTTTACTATCCCCATTTTACAGATGGGAAAACTTAGTCAAAGAGGTTAAATGACTTGCAATAGGTCACTTAGGTAGTCAGTGGCAGGACTGAAAAAATCCAGAAGTTCTGGAGCCCAGCCTTCTGTTTCAACTGCTAGATCACACCTCTTCTCCTTAAGTGTTGTTACCTAAAAAGGCTTTTAAGGCAAAGTAAGAGACTAAATCAAACATAATGATTTCTAAAATATAGTGACTTTATTTGTGTAACTATTAACATTAAAGTTTTGCAAAGTGATTAATTCTATAAGAGAATATATAGTCAGTCCATCCACAAGATAAAAAGTCCTACAGGACCAACTAGCTGATTATGGATGAACTCACTCAACAGTTGTGTGTCTGGACTAGGTTTTCTGGGTGATAGGGTGGTGAGAGCATGAAATTTGGTGGGGTGAATGAGATGGTTTTTGTTTTTCTTCGGGTCATTTCTCCTTCATCCCCATTACTCTCCTCAACTCCCTAGGTTAAGCCTTAACAATGTTACTGATAGAAAACCCAGGAGAAGGGAAAATGTCTTCTTTAAATTCCACAAGGAATTTCCCAATGGAAGTTTGCCAGGAATCATGGGATAAATTACCCTTGGTAGCCCTGGCTTACCCTTCTGCCCCCAGAGCCCACAGGATAGCATTCCAATGATATATTGGGCGTGGGGGAGGTCGTCCTATATAAAAGGGGTAAGAGGAAGGACTTGAGTTTTCCCTTTCTCCTCATTGTCTCCTATTATTCAGACTTTTTTGCTTTACTTTGTGGTTAAGTCCTTCCTGGCTGCTTCTCATCTTTTCCCAGAACCCAAACTGTCCCAAAGAACTTGCAGTCCAATATACATTTTCTTCTCAGGTATGCCTGTGGAAATCCATTGAAAACGCTGGAGTTCCATCTATATCATGGTGATTAGAATTTGGCTGTAAAGGCACAGATTGATACAATTCAAAACAGACTTTCATCTGGCCCTGTTTCTCTTTTCTGTTTTGTTTGCCTGCCATTCACTGCAGGTAGAGTCTGCACAACTGGCTTTTATGTATCCAGTCAGAGTTTTGTATTTCTTTGCTAACGTGACACAGGTGTTGACACAGGAAAAAAAACCAATGATTAGACTGGGGATTGATATCCTTTCTATTGATGCTGTGATATATTGAGCAAATTGAGTCTTCCTTCCTATCCTATAGTGAGGAAAACATTTCCAGTGCCACTGCATGTTGCTTTAGAATGCTTGAATAAAAGAGCTGAAGACTAGTGTCTAAGAAGTGTTTGCTTTTGTATTAAACAAGCCTGCACAGTAACAGATTTTCCACAGTAGCATCAGAATTTTAATGTTTTTTCCCCCTAAACAAAAACTTCCTGTGAAATCTTTGATCAACGAGAGAGAGACCTATAGCAAATGTGGTTTTAGGTTGTAGATTTTATATTGTGGATTCTGCTCAGTACTAACTTTCTTACAAATGTTATAAATGAATTCTTTATAAGGCAGTTAAAAAGAGAGTTCTTTTTTTTTTTTTGAGAGAGAGAGAGAGCGAAAGAATTTTTTTACATAGGTCAGAGTGACAACTGTAAATTATAGAGTAATGTGGTAATGTCTGAACCTAGGAATGAAGACTCAAAGCTGCAGTAGATCTTTGCAGTGTTGCTGAGTGGTTTTAAAAAGCAAAATTAGATATCTTATGCCATTTCCTGAATATTGTTTGAGTGAGGGAAATGATCAGATTTCATTTTTGGAGGTTGCAGCTACTAGAGCCATTGTTTTAACTTACCGAAATCTTCTTTAGGTGTGGTTTGGAGACGATATTCCTTTAAGTCCACGAAGTCCTCTGACTCCCAGACATGGCCCTGGCTTGGCAGATGTTTGCCTTTATGATCAGTGGATATCTGTGCGGCATGAAGCAACTCTGGTGCCTATGCAGGAAGATCTGTCAATCTGGCTATCTGGATTGCTGGGTAATGCTAAAATATATCACTGTAATGAATTTGAGAGAGCCATTATCCCGGCCATCGTTGACCTTTCATATTAAAATAATTGCTAAGACTGAGTGCATGTGACTGGGCTTAAATAATGAGGAAATTTGCATTAACATCCTTGTTCTGGTTTCAGATTTTATGAGCTGCCAACTGTCAATGCTAGCTTAATACCTCTTATTTATATTTCCTGTTCAATAACTAGTCTGTCTGTACTAATTAAATAATGCATGTTTTATTTGATATTTAGCTTAGGTTTAATAGAAATAGTTTTATAGGTAAATAAACATATTTAATTTTAAATATATGCCAATCCTTTTTTTAGAATCCAAAGTTATAGGGTATAACTTATGCAGGCCGTAACAGTGAATGTTGAAAAGGAAGGGACAACATACAGTACAAATACTACTTTAGAGATGTATCTCTATTTTTTAGATTTAATAAAAGCTTACATTTATATTATTACTTCCGTGACAGTTGATTTCTAGGTGAATATGTAGCAGAAGGTAGCAGACATTTTAAAGTTTATGCTATTCATCAGTTGTTTTAGGTGAATGGAATAAAAATTAGTACTCAAAATATAGATGGATCTCATTTCTATTGTTTAGACTACAGCTCAGATTGTCCTTTTTTTTTTTTTGTAATGGTGGAATGCCATGTCTGAATTGTCTATATATCATTTGTGTTAGCTTTCCTTCCCCTGGAATAAGTCTAACATTTTCCACTTTTTATTTTCAGGGATAGAAGTTACAGCAGAACGGTTGCTGGAAGAGCTTGATAATGGTGTATTACTCTGCCATTTGGTTGGTGTCCTTCAAAGTACAATTAAAAAATGCTGTAGCTCAAAGGATTTAAGGGTGAGTCATCTGACTGTTACAGTAAGTAATTTCATCACTTCACATGCAATCACTTTTTATCTGCATTTAACAAAATTGCACTCTCTGCATTGTACTTGGAAATAAGAAGGAACAAAATGTCTTGACAGAGCAAACAACTAGCTATGTTGGCTATTCATTGTGGGTCAAAACCTAAAGTCCTCACTTCAACAGGAAGTGTGCTGGTGGAAGGCCTGATTAAGGACCCCTGAAGGCTCTGATTCCTGTTGGTTGTGTGTGTGGAAGGGAGGGCTAACTCGATAGGAGAAACAGGAAACCTGTTGACACTTTATGCAAATTTTGCATCAGAAATTGATTGTTAGACTAGATTGCAACACTCTGAACAGCCACTAAAAACACCTGAAACAAAATGTGTATGGGAGACATGTTTAGGTCCCATTATTGATGATGATAAAAAAAAGTGACAGAAATGAGACTGGATAAAACTCTCAATTGATACAGAATAGAAGGATTGAAGTCTTCATGACCCGTGACGTTACCCTTACACATGTACAAACACTAGCACATGCAATGAGTGATTGAGATGTACAGAAGGTAGCGAGAATATTTAGAATAATGGTTTGATGTATCAAAAATATTAGAGGGTCATTTTACATTTTATCAGTTCCATCTGAAAAAGAAGTGGCTGAATCACTGCTCCCACACCTTAATTTGGGGTGGGGGAGGAAGCATCACAAGAAACATGGGTAACAACTTTCATGTGTTTCACTTTCTCATGACACAAAAATGTGTGTAAAGGAAATTACTTGAAAGGAATTAGAATAAAGACGAACCTACAACATAAAGTGTCTATTGCAATCTAACTGGCCAAGAGCTGCTTTTGCTGGAACTGCAAAAAAATAGGAGTCAGTATTTTTTTTTTTTTTAATAGAAGCCAGTTAATCATGTGATGGCAGCACTAGTTAGCTTCTACCAATCGGTAGATTAAAAAGAACACTTACTGTACTGTTCCCCTTTATCCAAACTAACTTTCTTTTTTATAATGTTATTACTCTGTTATAGAAGCTGACAGGATAGCCTACCTTTTTAACTATAGCTCGTATATTAAGGCTAAACAGCGAGAACTAACTGCTAGAATTCTTCTTCAGGGAGGAATTTAAAAGTAAAAAGGGAGCAACTACCACAGAGCACCATGTTGTGTTTATAAGGAACATCTATGAATGTTGCAGATCTTCATTGGCTGTGAAAGGAAGAGAAAATGCCTCACCTGTATCCCCCAAGGAAACTCTGCCCACTTCCTCCCTCCCTCTGTACCTCATCCATCTACTTACGGAAGGGTTTGAAAAGTGCCTGAATGTGAGAGCCAGTGCAGCTTCACTATGTTTTGTGGGGATGGGGTGGAAGGATGTGAGTTGCCCGTGAAGCCAGTGGAAGCATGACTGTGCAGAGCCACCAACTAAACACCTTCCCCATGTGCTGTGAGTTGGTGAAGGGCAGCTGTAGGGACTGCTTCAAAAGAGGCCACACTGCTGCTTTGCAGGATGCAGAGTTGCCATGGAATATTTCTTTTTCCCCACCTCGATTTCTGACTCCAACAGAGTAACTAACTGTACACACACACTGTTGTCTTGGACTGTGCACAAGAATGACAATTTGGACCTTGAGGGTCTATATTTGACATGGCTGTATCTGTCAAATGGGGAAAAGCTTCCTCTCTGCATTCCAGATATGCATGTAGGTTACACCAGTTACTAAATAATAGTAAAATAGTTATTAGCAAGCCACCATTTTTGTACTTTAAATGTGATGTTCTGATATGATTTTTATGAAAATGTGTTTTAAAATGTCACCTATGTATCTGTGCGCACAGCACAGCATATGTACATTAACTTTTTAAAATTCCTTTGCCAGAATTTTCCTATGAGAAATGTCCCGTGTAAGAAGAATGCACCATCAGGATCCTTCTTTGCTAGAGATAATACAGCCAACTTCCTTAACTGGTGTAGGTGCATTGGAGTTGATGAGACTTACCTCTTTGAATCGGAAGGTTTAGGTAATTATCTCTCCCTGTAAAATTATTTTGGTGGCATAGAACTCTTTATAGGCCCGATCCTGAGCCTTACTGTGGGACTTCCTTGGGGCGCCCAGGATTGTAAGTCACCCCCTCACCTCAGCTAGAGAGACTTGTTGGTGCTAAACTGTGTGTCAGTCCCCTGACACTCATCCAGATAGCCACCCAAACAAATGCCTCTGGACTCTGCCAGCCCTTATTTTGCCTTGCAGGCTAACAGTAAGTGTACCACCATCCCCGAGCTCCCCAGAAGCATCCCCCTGTAGTGTCCAGCCCTTGTCCCTGGGCACTCATAGTAATTATCAAGGTAAGCTGTCCCCAAAGAGACACTGGACACACAGCTGATCCTGAAGTGTAATTTTCCAGATCCTCTATAACGACACAGAATTATAACCTGTTTATGGTGAAAACGAATAAGTTTATTAACCAAGAACAGAGATTCAAAGATTCAAGTGAGTACTGAGTAAGAATAATAGAAACAGAAATGGTTACAAATGAAACAAAAGTATAACACATTTTCTAGAAAGTAATGCTTAACAGGTTACAGTCCTTGTCTAAAACAAATGTCTTACCTAGGATTTCCTGCAGTGCTTAGTACTTTTCAGTCATAACCAGGATCCAGATTTATTTGACTATCCCTACGTCCTTTGAAATGTATCCTTCTGAAGTGCACCCCCCGTTACGATTCTTCTCTGGTGTGCTGACGCCATGTTGAGTTCACATCGCTGCATCAGCCTATTTTTCCTGCTGACTCTGCAGGCAAATAGAGTTCCTTTGTATTGACTTTACTGTGCTTAATTTACATTTCACAGAGAGAGAACTACCTTCCCTCCTCTCTGGAAGAGACCTGGTACTCCCTTTGTTTGGTTACAGACTTTAAAGCATATAATCAGTACATGTACATAATTCCTCATATAGTATTAATACATGCGTTTCACAACAATATTAATTACCAGTATGTCACAGTTTTCATTTGTTACCTCACAAGATGCTTTTTAGATACATATTATGAAAGCAGTGTGTTAGGTGTAGTGAGTTTGTCAGGCCTGGTAGGAGTTGCTGACAGAATAGTGAACCCTTTGCCAGTTGGCATTGGGAGGCTCTTAGGGCTGGTCTACACTGTAATTTTGTCAACAAAAGTCAGCTTTTGTCGACAAAACAGTGGAGGTGTACACACTGAAATGCTTCTCTCACTGATGTAACTCCCCTGCTATGCCGACATCATAAGCCCTACACCTGTCGTTGAGGTGGTTTTACGTCAGTGTAGTTAGGGTACGCAGTGTCAGTGCAGACACTGCGTTCCTTAAATCGGCTCTTGGCTGTCATTCTCCTCAATTTATTGGCACAGTGAAATTGACAAGAAAGCCAGGCAGTTGGAGCCCAGCTGCCACTCACTTCCCTGGAGAGCTGAGAGGCTGGACCGAGAAGCCTTTGGTAGCTGGACCTGGCTCCCCAGGGATGAGAAGCTGCAGGCATTTTCTCCCAGCTCCCGGTGGGGAATGAGGAGTGGGGGGAAGGCAGCCTGCCAGGAGCCTGTGGCGTAGCCGGGTTCCCAGCAGGGAGCTGCCAGCAGGGCTGAGAGACCACACTCTCAACTCCTCACACGGCCACTCTTAGGTCAGTGGAAGCGCTCCTGGTGAGGATGCACCCCACTAACTGAAGGAGGGTAGGGTGGACATTGGCCACCGCAGTAATTAATGTGGTGGCTGTAAGCTGACCTAACATAGGTTGACTCTACCTTTGTAGTGTAGACAAGGCCTTAGAGTCGTACTGCGTGAGACCGGAATACTCATGTAAGTAGTGATTGGGACTTTGAGAGGACTGTTCATGTGAGAGAAGGTTGGCAGTGTCCGTTGCTTATGGCTGCATTGAGTAAGTTGACTGAACAATGCTTTTGCAGCCTAAGAAAAGGTTCATTGTGGGAGGAAAAAAATAAAAGCAGTGCAGTGAAATGCCACATGTTTTCCTAACAGCAAAACAAAATACAGACTAATTGAAAGGAAGGGAAGCATTTTTTTTTTTTTAAAGTGCCAAGAGACTACATGGACACAGTCAAGACACAGTAACATCCTTTATTCTTTCTTTCTGTATCTTTCTTACTGTATAAAATGCTCAGAATAGTACCTGCATGATGGCTAAATCACAGAGCTACATCAGGAGTCTGTGCGTGAAGTTACAACAGTCTGTTTACATCAGGATCTACCCTATATGATTCTCCACCCCTTGTTTTTCCCCCTCTAACTAGATAGTTATGAAAACAGAGTCTTAACTGAGTTTATGCCTCTAGTGTTTAGCCTTGTAACCAACAGCTGCTGGACTGATCTTCCAGATGGAATGAAATCTTTGACTGCTCATTAAGAAAAATTGTATATTCATTGTCAGATCATTAATTAAATGTTTTTGCATCATCTACTTTTGAAATGGAAACAAACAAGCACAAGCCTTTCCCTGGCAACTCAAGCGCTTTTTAAATATTGCAAAATTCTTTGCCTGTCAAAAGAACATATAAAATTATCTATTTTTGCAATATACATTTAAACTTGCAATAGTGGCCAAAAAATATAGCTTGCAATTACAGTAAGGGTGATTTTATTTATTTAATTAAACAAACCAACCCACCCTGTTATTACACACTGGAAAGGCTGATAACACTGAAATGGCCTCTGTCACTGGTTACTCATTCTATTGGCGAACTGTTCTTGGAGTTCTCATTGCTACTAGTTGGAATGCCCATTCCTGTTCTTTACTAGACCATTTTTCTACTAAATTAGAATGAAATCACTCAAATTCCCAGTTTACAAAATATATATATTTTTATTTTTAAGTGAAGTAGGGAATTGAACTTTTCTTTAGATTTGTAAATTTATTGCTGTATTTCAGTCAAGTGCTGCAAGTGGGAGAAAAGAATGCTGTAGAGGACTTAGATTGTGTATATCTTCAGTTCAATCTCTGTATAAACTGAATAGCCTAAACTCACTAACTGCACACTGAAATGAACACTTAAAATGTGTCAAACCTTCTGGGGATCAGCAGTCAGGATTTCCAAATGCTACAGCATTTTGTTTGTAGCCAAAAGTATTTTGAAATCTGTTTATTGCTGTTTACACAAATTGGCTTTGTGGCACTTTTTGTTCCTTTGACAATGAGTCTCATTAAGGAGGCTGCAAGTCTTCACCCCAGTTTACCCGTTCCACTGCCCCGCCCAATCAAGTTTTCAAACTCTTGATGGGTGAAAAGGGAATGACTGCTTTTGAGATCTGGCAATTACCCATTCCTGTCCAAGAGACATGCTATAGCGACAACCCCTAGAACAGGCAGCAGGTTATGGAGGTAGCTAATTAAGTGACCCCAGACTGGAGTTCACGTGGGCAGTAACCTGTGGCTGGATGGTCTGTTTCCCTCACCCACTCTGATATTAAGCCAAACATCTTGATTGCCAGTGGACATTGGCTATAAAGCTTGAGAGACGTGTTTGTGGTCTAGGCATAAAGCTACTTGTCTTCATTTTCAGGGCCTTCACAGCCTATCCCATCCTACCTATGTTCTCTCATTCACTATCGAGATGTCGACTCCCACCTGTGATTGGCCCATGATGTCAGCCTCCATCACTCACCCGTTAAATTTTCAAACAGGCACCTTCATGCTTTCTCCCATGCTGCCACTCATGCTTGGGAGGAGCTCTTCATAAACATCTGCAAAGCTACCCGATCCCTCCTTAACAGTCTCTGTTGACATGATGCCTATAAAAAAACTTGACAACTTTTAGACCGCTGTTGTAGTAAGCAGAGCTGGGCAAATAATGGGTTGGTTTTTTTGGTTTGGCAACAAACTGAAAATCAGGAAAAAAAAAATTGGTTTGGTATTTATCTGCAAATCAGAAGAGTCTGTTTTGGGCCAGCTTCAGGAAAGGGTCCATGTCCAGTGTCCTTGTTTATAAACTTTAGCCCAGTGGCTTGGGCACTTGCCTGGGATGTGGAAGACCTAGGTTTGAATCCACGTTCTGAAGCAGGGACTTTAACTCAGATCTCAGCCTTCCAAGGAAAGCATCTTAAACACCAGACTATAGGTTATTCTGGGATGAGTTGTTCTAAGTTTCTCCTGTTAAAGCTATTTCACACACTTGAAAACTTAGTCTTGTGTATATATGTTGCTTATTTGCAGAATGTAAAGCTTAGAGAATGGGTGACATCCCTAACTTCATTCTATTCTGTGTATTTAGCCTCAGAGGACACCCCCTTTTCTGGCAAAGCTTTCCAAATGTGAAGTATGACTTCTTTTTTCCTCTGTAGTTTTGCACAAGGATCCAAGACAGGTGTATCTCTGTCTACTGGAAATTGGTCGCATCGTATCAAGGTATGCATTCAATGTCGTTTTCTAACTAGAAGCTAAACATTGCATTCTGTTAAGCATATAAGTTTTAGTGTTGGGTTACATACAGTATTTTGCAAATTGCAGTCTTTTAGTTCAATGAAAATAGATTCTGTTTTGGTTGAAAGAGTAATTAACATCTCTGCTGTTATGCCCCATCTCTACTAGGGACACTTTTTGAAAATTTCCTGTTATTGCTAATACCTGGCTGAATGCTTCCTGGGGAGGTGCAGATCCACACTGCTTCTTAATATAGGCAATTCCTAAATTTCAGAATCAAGCCCATAGATATCAACAAGATATCTATGTTTGTAAAGAGGGGAGCTCATGAATAGAGACCTAAGTAACCTCAAGAGAAGAACTTTAACCCTTGTTCTTAAAACTTAAAAAACTTTGAAAAATGCCTCAAGTGTTGCAGTCATTTCATAAGTTTGAAAACTTCTAAATCTTCTCAGAGTTTCCTGTTTTCCACTGGGAATAAGCACAACTTTCTCAACACTTCCTCATAATTTAAATTGTTCAGATCTGGTGATAGCTTTACTACCCTCTGCCTGTATCCTCTTGCAGACCAACTTTCCCACCTCCACCCACTGGTACATTGACTGGGGATGTGTACCAGCTATTTAAACTGAATCCAGACAACAGCAAAATGATTCTAACCAACTTACAGCATGCCTGAGAGAAATTCTCTGTAACCGTAATGCTATTATTTGGCTTATTAGATCATTACTCCTCTGACTGACTGATCAGACTTTTCTTATATGAGCTGCTTTTTCTCTGTTCAGTTATTCAGCACTTTGCATGTATTTTCTTCATTGGCTTCTTTGTATTTTTTTAGTTTTATCAGGTCTCCATTTACCCCACTATTATCTTTGTATTTATGTTCAGGTATGGAGTTGAACCTCCTGTGCTAGTAAAACTGGAGAAAGAAATTGAATTAGAAGAGACATTGTTAATGACCTCTGGGCCTGTAACACCTGTCAGCACCGCAAAGTCATGTTGCCATCATGGGGAACTGCATGAAGCAGTAAGTATTGTGCATATTTTGTGTGATGTGGGCTTTGAGTGACTCCAGCTCCTAATTTTGCATATGTGCTATTTAGATCATTAAATGCAAGGAATTTCTATGTAGCATATGTATGCCCTCTTGCACTGAAAGGATATGCCTCCTCCAGTGGACATGTTCCAAGTGTGCATAGTGGTGATCATTTTATGTACAAGTTGTAATGTTAAATGGGTACATGATAGATGCCTCAGCATAGAAAAGCTTGTATTGAAATCCCTACTTCCTTCTTTCCTGTGCTGATGGAAGAGAGGAAAACATTGAAAGGGGAAAAAGGTAGAAAATTAATGTAGCATATTGGATGTGTAAGTACAACACGGTCTTAAATTGTATTATTTAGTGGTGTTTGACTGAACTATTTAATATAAAAAGAATAGGCTTTTTAAAACATACATTACAAAATGAAGATTTTCTTAATATGAATACTTGCTGACAAAACAAATGTGCTAAAATATCTTGGAGTAATGTGTGAACAAATTTCTGTAGTTGCACCCATAATGAAACAGTCTTTCATGCAGAAAGGAAATGAATCACTTAGCTTGTGAACAGGTCATAAGGGACTGGTACACCACTTCTCTAAATTACTTTAAAATGAGTATTTAAACCTAATTTTTAAAAATAATTTCCTTCATGATCTGTGGCTTCATATATTGACACTGGATGACTAAATCCATTGTGACACGCCCCTCAAACTGTTAAAATATAATAATAATCACACATGCATCTCATTTTGCCTGCTCTGTTAAATTTTGCTTCTCTGGAATGCTCCAGCCATCAGTCTATCTTTCTCTGTTGAAGGGTAAGTAATTCTCCATACAAAATTTCCATTTTGTAACCAGTCTTTGAAGTCCTTTCTCTACTTTTTAAAATGAACATTTCTTTTCAGTAAGTTGTGGGTGGCTTTATTTTTATTGTCTGGATTGTTTCTCTTTTTTTCCCCTTTCTGGAAATTTTTTTCCTTTTGTAAGATTAATTGGCAGCTTACAAAAAATTTCCAACTATCTTGGAGAATACTGGTGCTTATGGACCAAATACAGAGTCTTGACCAATTTGTTCATCAGATGAGACAGGTGAGACTGGGCCTACTAAAAACCATTTAAACAATTCAAGGGAGGCCCAGTCATATGGTGCAATTCCTTGAGACATAAAGTCTGTCTTTATGAAGCTACCCGTACTACTATAGACAAATGAACTAGTGGGGTAAAGAAAAGGAAGGGAAGGAAAAAAAGTGTTCTAAAAATGAGAGATTAAAAGAACCAGATCTGAGCTACTCAAAAAATTAAAGTAATCTAGTGTGTGTGCATGTGTGCTCATGCCTGCATGTGTGCATTTTTATGACCTTTTATATTACATCTAGGAGTTTTATCTCTTCAGACCATTTGAGGGAAAATATTTTGACAGGGATACATTTAATCTTTTGCCATGGTTAAATGACCTATCAATGGTTTACTCCCTCAAATCACCAGAACAAAAATCACAAACACCTAGTGTTTTTTTTTATTAAAAAAAAATTTAAAAAAATCAATTTTCTAACAGGTACTTACTTTTCTTTTTAACATCTAGGTTAAACACATAGCAGAAGATCCCCCCTGTAGTTGTTCCCATAGATTTTCGATTGAGTACCTATCTGAAGGACGTTATAGATTGGGAGATAAAATACTCTTCATACGAGTAAGTGCAGTTCCTCAAAATGTTTCCTCACTTTATCTGTCAGTTTTGCCTCCATCACATCTGGCCTGTGGTCTGAGCTTTTTCACTTGGTTCACATGTCTGTCCAGCACAACAGGAATGTGCAATCTGCATGTGTTTTGTCTGATTGGATTCATCCCTGGGCTATAGACAGTGGCCCTCCAGTCTTCTTTCCCTTTCAAATTTGTTGCAGGTCATCAATAAACTAGGGTGACCTAGGAGCATAACGGAGGGAATAATGTTTAGACATATGAACACTGGGAGTCAAGGATAGTAGATTGTTGTAATGTCCTATCAAAATGTCCATATACCTGTCTGTAATCACGACAATTTTATATATTGGGGGCCTTGAAAGGGACCAGTTTCTGAAGGTGGCCCATTAAAATGCTCCTCTTGCCACCACCATGGTGGATTGGCTTTGACCTCAGCTTAGAGGAGCTGGTAAATGGGCTACAAAGGGGGCAGATATTCACTCTGTGAATGAAGCTGTGAGAATCAGAACAGAAGGAACTTGATTTTGGTCATAGGAAAATATTTTTTTGTTTTGTTTGTTTAAAAAAAAACTGGTTTAGAAGCTGGGGTATGGATAAACTGGGTGGGACTTTACAACAATCTGCTATACTTGACAGTTGATAGAGTAGTGTGTGCAGTAGCCTGGAAACTTTGGAGTAGGGAGAAAGAGGCAGAAAGCTTCTTTTTCCTTCTGACTATTAGAGGGTGGTTGGAGCTTCAAATATAATACAGCCTAGCCAGAGACTGATCCAAAAATGGAGCCTCCAGCACTTACCTGCTCTCCAGCAGCTGCGCTTGGCAGAGCATCTGGAATTCTTCCTGAACACTGCAGATATGTGGGTAGTCCCTGGAAGGGTGGGGAAGACTGAGAAAAAGACAGATAACTTCTTCTCTGGCTAGTAGGTTTAAACCTCTAGTCTGTAGGTGCCTACTACATTTTTTTTCAAGCCCTGGCTGTTGGCACTCTGGTCCATACATACTAATCTGAAAATATTAGTTTAACAAAGAAACCAGCATTGAAGTCATGAAATATTAGCTACACAGAAACTGATTACTATATATTTGTGTCTCCATGATTTTCATATTACATTTGTATAAAATTCTTATGCTTCATAAAGAAACTCTCTAAAAAGGGATATTGTACTTTTATAGTGTAAATAATGTCTCAGACATCACTGCTGTGTAAATGGTGACAACCACACTAAATCACTTAAGTTTGAAGTATAGTGCCTAACTGCATTGTGTCTATTCAGAGTCTGAACCTGAAGAGCAAAGGAAGATAACTGAGTAGAATATTAATCCTAGAATGTTTGCTATCAAACTTCCAGGCTATTGAGCAGTTTAGCTGATCTACCTCTTAATCTCACAGATTCTTATGCCAGCCTAAATGTTGAATAGGCATTATCAACTTGAAAATAATTTTTCTGTCTGAAAATGATGTGCCGCCTATAGTTTCCAATGACGTGACATAAGATTACTATAATGGAAAGAAGTGTGAAGGAACAAATTTGGCTTTATTTTTTCAGTTTTTACAGTGTACATATTACAGACCTGCCTAGTGGACTATCTATCATCAGTCTTTTGTAATTGGACCCAACCTTCCACACCGGCAGAGTCCATTCACTGTTTCTAGCTCTGGGCCTCTGAGGCACACTGTTGGGTTCAGACTCCCTGTCTAGCACCCGTCCTTGCAGTGTGGTACTCTGCTGTCCATTTGCCTGAGGCTCCGAAACCAGTGCTGTGACCTCCCAGTCTGTCCCAGTTGCTTATGCATGCACCCCCAAAGTTCCACCTCGCCATGGATGCTCTGGTTTATAGCTGAACTCCTCAGGGACCAACTGGTATGTAAAGCAAGGAACACAGGAATTTCTTAATCTTGGTTACTTTTACTCTCAAAACATACAAGAGTTACAGATCTTTGGGGAAAAACAACGAAAGCCTATATGCCCTCTCCCCTGAGTCTATGTTCACTCATCTTGTGAGTCCTAGGCCAGTTTGTATGTCAAGTGAATAGGGCCTCTTGCCATCTGGGAGTGGTTGGTCAGGGAGAGAAAGGAAGCCTGGAGCAGATCCTGCTCTTAAATAAGGCTTCTGTCTCCTCTGCCATGTGACCAACTGATCAGCTTCAGAACCCCAGCTGACTTCTCTGGAGACGTGTCAGGAATTAAATTAAGCTGCCCTGCATCTGTCCTTGAGCATGGAACTGGAACTGCCTAGAGCTGTCAAAGACAGCAGACAAACAAACAAACAGACAAAAAACGCTTGACAAATAACCCCTGGGTCTATCTTTGTCTTTCTGGAGTCCAGATTGGAAAAACCACTTTCCGTAGCAAGACCATTGTTCTAAAGTGGAACTCCTTTGGCTGGAAAACAATCACAGTTGATGACTCTAATGTTGGTGTCTTCAGAGAAGTGTTGGACATTACAATAAGCTGCCCTGTGCCTGTCTTTGACAGCTCGAGGCAGTTCCAGTTACATACTCAAAGGGTAGATCACAGTCTTCAAACTGGCAGTTAGTATCAGTTGAAAGTCACAATTGGATACAAAGGTGGGTGACATGATATCTTGTGTTGGACTGACTTCTACTGGTGAGAGAGACCAGCTTTGGAGCTACACAGAGCTCTTCCTCAGGTCTGGGAAAGGTGCTCTGGCGCTGACACGGCAAAAGCACTGTCTATAATAATTTGATAGAGATGTATACCAATCTGTAACATTACACTTATTACAGTATAATTCCAGTTATCTGAATTCCCTTTTTCTGAAAACCCTATTTATCCAAATCCAGTGTGTCCCCTCTCCAGAGCTGTTAGTTAATAGCCCTTTTGTTTACCCTGATGCCAATTATCCAAAAGTTTCCCCCAGGCCATTTGGATAAACGGGAATATTCTTTATTTGTATTATCCTAGCACTTAATAGCCCATAGACACTTAGACTGTTGCCCTAGCATAATCAATTAGTGTCTCCATTGTTGTGGAAAAAACCTTATTAACATCAACAGGGGAGCAAAAAAACCCTGAAATCTTTTCGCTTTTTAAAAAAGGAATTTAAAACAAGGGCAAACTTCAGCCTAATATTTAAAGGGTGCTCTATTAGAAATAGGATTTTTTTTTTTTTTTTGTAAATTAGTCAATTTCAATAAATTCAAGTTGGTAGTGCCTTATGTTTCCCGTGTTACATTTGGTAATACATTGTGTACTAAAGTAGTTATGATTTTAGAGTTCTACTATCTGTTTTCCACCTTTCCCCCCCTTCTCAGATGCTGCATGGAAAACATGTGATGGTACGTGTTGGTGGAGGTTGGGACACTCTTCAAGGTTTTCTGCTCAAATATGATCCATGTCGAGTGCTGCAATTTGCAACTCTGGAGCAAAAAATCCTGGCATTTCAGAAAGGTGGTCCCAGTGAAGACACCCCTGATTCATCATCTAGAACTCTGCAGCCTCCTTTCATGAATCCTATATCAGCTGTTAATATGTTTCAGAAGCAAAATTCAAAACCACCCACTCCTGTTTCAACTCTAAAAGCTGCTCAGGTGGCCAGAAGTAAGCAGGCATTATCTAAACGTCCACAGTCACCTGCCCTGTCATCCCCAAAAGTAGCAGTGCATATATCTGCTACAACCAAGTTCACATCAGCTCATTCCAAGTTACAAGGATCTCCAGCAAAGAGGGCCCAATCTCCTTTCAGATCTTTAAAAGGTGCTTCAAAGAAACTGGATTGTTCTGCACGCAACTTACCAACTTCTGTGATTTCAAAACTTGCACAACCTGTAAACAAAAGTTCTTCACCTGCATTATTAAAAACTGCTCCCAATTGTTCAGGGCCACAGCGCAAACGCATCTGGTCCCCTGATACTCCTAACATCAAACTTGCACCATCCCAGAAATCTCCAGCTGCAATTTTAAATTCTGCCCTTTCTTGTTCTACAAGTCAGCTTTCTGAGTTACCTGGGGAAAGAGAAATGATGGCTTTGAAACAAAAATATTCTTCTAAATGCAAAACTCTATCTAATTCCACCACCGCACCTAATTCTGTTGCTTCAAAATCCTCACCAAAGTCTGCTAGACCACCTAATGCAAATCTGCATGTGGTTTCTAAGCTTACACATTCTTATCAGTCTCTTGCAAAAATAGCAAAACCCACTTCCAAAAGTAACAATGAAGCATCAGGAATAGAGTCCCGGCCTCCCAGAAGAGTGCCACAAACAGGATCTGGCCCAGGAAGGAATCCCAAAACCACTCCGCTCTTAAAACAACCAGATTCTGCATCCTTGATTACATCTGGTAAAACATCACAGTTAAAGCCACCGGTGGGATCTACAAGCAAGAGCATATCTTCAGGTGCTAATAAACAGCCTGCAGTAAAATGTTTACAGGGACAAGATAACAATAGAAGCCACCAGATAGGATCCAGTTTATCAAAACATCCTGAACGCTCTCCATTATCTGTTGTACGACTTCCCCAAACTTCAGTCAAAGCACAAACGACAAAAAAGATGGCACCGCCTTCCACAAAAAGTCAGTCCTCAAACAAAACCTCCCAAAAGAGTGATGAAATCCTGGCATCAACAGCCAAGAAGCCCCTCTCAAAAGGAAAGACTACAACTGCATATAGGAAGGAAACCCCGGGGGTGTTAAAAGATCCTATTTTGAAAGCTAAACAAGATGATCACTATTTTGTTATGACAGGCAGTAAGAAACCCAGAAAGTAAGCGAAAATATGGTGCTTTCCATTTAAATAACACAACACTAATCACAATGGTAACACTTAGGTCTCATACATGTCTGAGACCTAAGTGTGGTGGCTGTTTTTATTTTTTTTACTATAAGGATTAGTTACTATGTACTCTGTTTATACTTTGTAGTTAAATACTTTTCCACTTACATATTACATATTAAAAGTAATTTTACTTGCTATTCAGCATAACACAGCACAAACAGAGTATACCAGTTTGTTTCTGGCATAATGCTTTGAGGCTGTTTTGGTTTTGGAGTAGAGGACTGTTGCTGCTCTCCTTAAATGGATTTTAGCTCATTCTAGAAGTTCTCCCAAAGCAGAATCTGGATGATGATTCAGAACACTCTGGTACATCAGTGTCAGGTACCTGCTGTTGATAGTTACATTACATATACTGTATGTGTATTAGTGATATCACTAAAAGCCAATTTATTTTAAAATATAGATAACAGGATTAACTATTTGCACTAATTGAGCAAACTAATGTATCAAATTTTAGATGTGCAGTTGATACATATAAGAGGAATTAGGATGGTAAACCGTGATTTTTTTGGGTGCCCAATATGAGATGCCTTAAAGTGGCCTGATATTTCAGAAGTGCTAAAAATCCAACCTCTGAAAATTGGCTTCCTTAAAGTATTTCAAGTTGGGCACAAGTTTTGAAAATCTTGGCTTTGGCTCTCATCTTTTTAGTGCCTTAGCAGGTGAGTGCTCAGTAGACCTTTTCTGTATGCTAGTTTGATCTAACAATGCATTAGTTTGGTTTATTAATTTATTAATTTAATAAATTATTAAATTGAGGGTAATTGTTTAAAAAAGCATGACTACTTGCCTGGAGACCCATCCCCCACTGTAGGAATTAAAGAGGGCCACTTGGGTGTGTGAGAGAGCTTTCCTTAAAGAACGTAGTTTTTATTTTTGAAAGCACAGAAACGCTTCTTCTCTAAGCTGCTAAAGTGATTCATATAGTTTTGCTACAGCAATACTAGCTTCGTAATACAGATCTGCATAAGTGGTGTGTTTATTCTGTAGGCATCACCTTCATTACGTGAAAACAATCAAGAAAAGATAAATTGGCTGAATGTCTCAGTTTTTTTATTATGACATGATACGTTTAAAAAAAATTAGAGGATGGTGCTGATGACCATTTTATTAAATTATTATTGCTATTTTTAAAGTGTCCCTTTCCCCTTCGCCTTTCCCCACCCCGGCTATTCTGTTTAAATCTGCTATAGTATCTCTATATGGTTATTCCCTTTTGGAATTAAGGAACCGTTTCCCTAAGTGCTAAGAGGACTACATTCTCCTCTCTGCAGAGGGCTGCCTGAGGCTTCTGTACCACTCACAACACTTAAACCTCAAAATAGGGTTTAAGAAGTACTTATAGTACTTCTGGTATCTTGGCCTGGTGCTAACCTTTGCATAAGGGTGAAACTTGCCTTGAATGAATGAAAACTATGTTCACTTGCACTAACTACCACCTCTGGATCAGTGTTTATCTGAAGTAGGATATTTTGTAAGTTTAAGGAACAGTGCAAGCATTTAAAAAGAATCTGCTGTCTTAAATTTCATAACTGGAATATCATTGTGTGATTTACAAGCTAGGAGGAAAAAATGTGCTCTCAAAGAACTTACCTGTGGTCCAATAGTAGAGATAAATTATAGTCTGAGTTTTTTATTTTCAGAACTGGAGTAAAGAGCTGTTGATAAACTAATCATGTTTTTTAATCGGCAGTGGCCACCTCATAGATCTGTCGTCATCAGCAGTTTGTTACATTTGCTGTTATTTATGGCTATATTTAAAGTACGCATGCCTACTGTACAGTACTAGTTAGTCTGCTGGAAGTAGATATTGTGTAACCAAACTACAGGCTAATACTTTGGAATATTAAATACACCCACCTTGATATCTGAGATAGCAAGCCTGAAAAGCTTGTTTAGCTACAAGATTGTCTGTTTTGAAGAAAGTCTGTTGCTAAATTGCTTTACACAGTGATGATTTTGGCCCAGGATATTTGTAAGTGGAAAAACTCGAGTGACTGCAATGGGATTAATCTCTCATGCTAGTAATGAATTTGGACAGTTGACTGAAAAATTTCGCTTCACAATGAGAGAACTGCTTAAGAGTAGACTTCCAAATATCCTGTAGTTAAGATTCAGTACATCTTCTTGTGCAGACTAATGGCTGAACTCTTGGGTTTCTTCTTTACGAACTATTCATATGTTTTTAAAGTTATTTTTAATTGCTCTGTAAGTACATACTAATTTTATCATTCTTTGAAATATGACATGTTTTCAAAGAGGAGAAAGCTGGATGATTTTATTTCAGTTGTAAAATTTAATGTATTAAAAGAGATACAGAATCACAAAGTAAAGCTTAAATATCAAGTACAAACTTTTGAGCTAGGAAAGTATGGAACTGCAGGGGATAAAAATGTGCCTTATATCGGAAATCAGTGCAATAAGCTCTTACGCAGTTAAGCAACGCACATTAACATGAACAAAATGTAATAGTTATAAAATGTTGACCTATGTTCAATCTTTAACACCAGTTGCATAACTTGACTAAGGCTTGCATCCTGTAACTGGGCATGGAGTGAACCCAAAAAGGACAGCAGTAGTCAAATTTAACAAAACAGCTTTTGTCTTTCTGAAGGACTCTTTAACAGAAAATCTATATGTTTTTGTAGTGTTTACACTAGCAAAAGATATGTCTAATCTCCTGCTTGTACCAAATTTTTGTGAAAGAGCTTGAAGCAAATCCCTGAATTCTTGACCTATTTTCTGTACTAACTCCAGTTATTTAAATAAACTCTTATACCTCACTTTCTTTTTTTAGTCAGTGATTGATTTAAAATTTATACCAAACTTGGTATAAATTTTGGTTTTGTATTTTGGTATATACAGTATTACACTTCTAAAGATGTACTGTTCTTAAAGGCTTATGTTGTTGTTGTAGCACAAAACATGAAGAAAATTCTCCATGTCAAGTCAATATTAAGATGAAAAGGTCTGTGCCCAACTAATTGCTTTAGACCGGATTCTGAAATTTTAATTCCATAAGTTCATTTCAGTGAGGCTACTTGCAGAGTAAAGCACTGCTCGATCTGGCTAGTCACAATTTAGAGATCTGAAGTCACAAATCTTTTTGCACTTCGGTTGCTCTTTGCTTCATAGTGTAAAGTAGTGTGTAGAGGGTGAGGGGATTTGGCACCCCAATTACACATACATTTTAATTTACCTGCTGGACCCAGTCCTGCTTCCATTTAAATCAGTGAAACTCTTACTATTGACTTGGGTGGGAGAAGGATTGAGGGCCCTCTAAAAAGAATCTACAGGGTAGTTGTTGTTGTTTTTTTAAATTGCATAGGGAAAACTCTCCTGGGACAGATCGGGGCATACTTTGTTGACGTCAACAATAGGCAGATCAAACAAGGGGCTCTAAATAAAATACTACACAGTGTATAGAAATGACCTCTTTGCCTAATGGAACTACTGCCCTGTGCCGTGAAAGAGTGATCTGTGCCCCAGTAGTAGCAGATCTGTTGCAGTCACCGTCATTCTGCTGGAGTAATTTCTCCTCCCCAAAGTGGGTAAAATTTGAGAGCATAAAATCAATGTGCTTTCTTTTCATCTGTGCAACTCCCAACAGGAGTCACGTAGCCAGCTTTCCTTGCATTTTGCAAAAAATGTTTCCCTTGGTGCAACTGAAATATTTTTCATAAGGTACTGTCAGCAGCCAGGGATAGCACACTGGGCAGTCCTAGTTCGAATGGCCTGGGTTGGTCCTTGATGTGGGCTTCAGCAGCTTAAATTAAATCAATGAAAAAGCAGAGACTATAAACATAATATGAATGAGTCCAAAAGCCTTTGGTATTCAGCACTTTCATCCCCAGCTTCCTGCACTGAACTCCAGGAGCCTCAGAGGCAGCCTGGTGCAAGCTCCTCATGCAGTGATTTGTACCCATAACTGATTCTCACAGCTGGTGGGGGAGGTGAATGGGGGGAAGGAGAGGGGTGCTCCTTTTGCTGTCTGCAGGCAGGGAGGGTTCTCAACCCCTGCCTGCCTGTGCTTTGAGGGGGGGTTTGTAGATCCCTCACACGTACATATACTTGGGTTATTATATAGCTTGTCATATAGATTTATAGTGTTGAATAATGAGCCATTTCACTACAGTAGTCCTCTAGGGTCCTATTGTGGGACTGGGGCCCCCATTATGGTGGCTGCTGTCCTACCATGGGCTTGTTGTATTGTGACGAGCCACTATAAATATATTTAACAAGAAAAGGGCAGCTATTCTGCCAACTAGTTATATTCCTTGTTGTGATACCCTCCGCAATCTTCTGCATAGGTTACAGTAACAAATATTTAAATCTATACAAAACAGTAAAAATTCACCCATTGTAAGAAATTGCTGAACTCTCTTTTATTGTTGCAGGGAGGCAAAAACTTACATCAACCATTGCTAAAAGGGTATTGGTAGATAAGTTTAATTTTACTTTTTTTTAAATCAAACTCAATGACACTTTTCTTCATCTTCTGAATTAATGGTTTAAGTACATGAAAGAGTAAGAAAAATGTGCATATCAACATAGCAGATGCTGATTTGCAATTACTGAGTCAAACAGATCACAGCTTTTCACTATAAAGGGACAAATTCAGGTTTGGTATAAGTGCATTCAACTCCCAGGAACTCAAGAAAAGCAAGTATGGAGGTGGGAGAAGGAGGAGAGAAATGACACCTGCGACTTAAAATGGCAAATAAATGAAATTTTATAAATTTACAGCCTTCTTTCCCAGCCCTGTGACTATGTATTTATTATGAAAAGAAGATTGCTGGAGTTGAGCCTGCTAAAGCTATTGTGTCAGTTGCCATCCCTGCTGGCTAGGGTGGGAGCCTCATAAGCAAATGCAGGAAGGAAATTGGTTCAACAATCAGAGGTGGTGAAAAAATATTCCTTCTAAACCTCAGTGTGTATGGATGAGTAACATGGCTTTGCTATGTGAAACATGCTAGAGTAAGATTATTTGTCCAAGCTGTCAGACTATTTTGAATGGAACTAAAGTTATTCATGGCTTGTCCCAAATCCATTTACAATCAAGTGCCAATAATTATGTTGAGACATATATATTATAAATGTGTGAACAAATGTATGTATATACAGATTCACACACAAGTACACACTTAGTACCCCTACATATGAGCATCAGCTATTTCACCTTTGGGAGGGAATGTCACGTCTGTCTCATGGTTTTCTATTCACTAAGTGTCAAGACTGGAATACTTGAATTTGTGTTATAGTAAGTAGCCTTTCCACTCCACATACCCTTTGTTTTTGTTTGCCTAACAGAGGTGATACACAGCTGTAGCAGTTCCCAATTTTGAAGCACTGACGTAATCCAAAGACTCAACACTTCCATGTTTAATCAAAATCAGCTTAATTCACACTAGTCTGAGTTTTATCTCCCAGCAAATGATGGAAGGATATAGCCCCAATATTGGAAAGGGCTACTGAGAAATACTCTATACACACACTTCATCAATAGGCTGAAGGCAATAGAAAATGACCAAGAATAAGGAAATTCATACAAGGTGTGACTTTCTGCATGTATATACATAGCACATTGCAAGGTACCATCTATAGAGTCAAATAGGGGATGAAAAGCTGGAGTCAGTCACGTAAAAACAAAACATATCCCAAAAAGGCTGCCACATAACTCTGTGTGTGTATCCTCAATAACAGAAGTGTGGTATAGTTAGTTTTATGAAAAAGGACATGGCAAAGGAGATTGCTTATGCCTGTTATTCCCAATATGTGTGCACTGCCTCGTGAAGAAACTGTTCCCTTTGAATCCATTGCTACAGAATGGCTTCAGCCATTGTAAACCGAAAGCTTGAGTCACCACAGTGTAGATCCATCATAAATACTACTTTCAGAGAACTTTCAGGTAACTTCTCTTTCTTTTTATTTCTCTACACACCCACAAAAGCCACATGTGAATGGGCAAAGACAAGAGTGACATACAAAGCAAGGGGGAACAAAAACTGATTGGATTATGGGGACAAAAGGAAGGACAGAGAGACAAGCAAATTTATCTCTGAAGATCATGACTATTCCTAGGTTTAAACGCCAACCTGAGCATTCCATTCATGGAGCTTTTCTAAGGAAAATATTCCATCCAGTGATTTTGTGGTGTCATTAGTAGATAACAATTTTGTGTGAGTCAGAAAAATTCTGTAGGTTCAAATTATAGCAGAGGATGTAACATTGCAATTGGTGTGCAAAACTAATGCCCTTAAACATGACTCTTGATAATACATCTGCATGCATTATTCTCCTGATGCTACTTTAACAAAAAGTTCCTCTTCCCTATTTTAGTGATTGTTCATACATTTATCATTTCTGCAATTATACTGAGGAATGGGATGCCAATGTTACTAGCATTCTTTCCTTTATCCTACTACCACTGTGATTCACTTAACTGTCACTAAAGCACATTTTAATGACTCTATGTGGGATGTTGATGACACATGATGATGGGATTTTTTTTGGGGGGGAGGGTCTGATTTGGATTCTATGTATAGCTTCTGAACTGGTTTCTTTACTGTCTTTTCATTATGAATAAAAACTAAAGAATCTTATCATGTCTTCCTTTTAAAATCTGATGAAATGATAAAGCAATTTTATTTTAAAATGGTTTCAACTGGACTGTTGTAGAGCAGACTACAACAAACTTCCTTTTTTTCATGGGAAGGAGAACATTCATTCTTGAGATGTTAATGAAACTTTGCCCGTCAAAGAGTATTATGGGGTCCTCTGGTGGCTAACAAAATCACTAGCAGGTACCCAGTTTGCAATTGCATCTGAATTGCTGGTAATCCTCTGTTGAAATCAATGGACACAATTTTCCTCGTGCTGTACCTCTCCCAACTACCAATGCCCAAATGTGGGGTGTGATAAAGTCACAAAATGATGCTGGAAATTTCAAAAGCTGGGGATTCTTTCATTTACTGAAACTAACTTTCTATAACTTCATTTAATTCTTTCTGATATAAATAATTTAATGCTAAAAGTGCAGAGATGGCAAATTTATGTAGAACATAGATAAATTTGGGACAAAAACATGTTAAGTCACTTTAAAATAGGGAACAGTTGCGAGGCCTGTTCTATACGATAGATCTCTTATACTTTCAGCACTCCTTCCCCTCGCTTGACTTGCAGCTGAACTTCCAGACGTTACAAGTGCAGAATAGAGAACAGAGAGTGGCAAACATGCTGTGGGTGAAATACTGATCAGAGAGGTGAATTTATGGCCAAGAGATTAAAGCTGATTGGATGGCTTAACGGCCTAGTAACAGTTTGTGGCAGGTACTGCTTTCTAGATGTAGGATTAAAAAGAGGGAAACTACAGGGTTTACAGGAGCAGCAGAGAGCTGGGCAGTTTAGGGAGAGGTAGCTGAAAAACAAAGTGCTTGTTGATAATTTTTGCAAACAAGATTTTAAGGAATTCAGCTGTGGGTTTGAATGTGAACTGGGGTATGGAGCAGAGTCAGGAGGCACAATATAAAACCCTAGGGCCTATAAAACCATTAGGGCCAAATTTACATCTTAGCCCAAAAATAACATGTTTAGTTAGCTATATAGTGGTAAAATAGAGTTCTTCAATGTTTTTTACTCAAATGGGATATCAAATAAGACCAATATAATATCAAGAGCAGGTTACTTCTATTTCCAATGTATAAACATATACTGGCTTCCAATCACTTGGAAATAAACATAGTAGTTCAAGTTTTGATTCTATGTAACTTGCTGTCCCCCACCCTCCAGATAAATAATTTTTTAACTTTTCTAAAAAGTAGCTGCTGTAATAGAGACCTTCTTGTACTGGCACCTGGGGTCCCAGAAGAACATAGATAATTACCCCAGTGCGTCATTCTGATGTGCAGAATGTCTATTAGCACTGATTTTTTTTGCTGAGTATAGTATTCTATAGACATCTGTGAAACAGGATCATAATAAATTATTTGTATTGTGCACGCACTGCAGCAGTGACCCTGGCAGTCCCTTGAAGGTATTTATTACTGCATTCAAAACTAAGACGCGTGGACTGAACTTGTTTAAAACAAACAAAGCATCATTATCACTCGGTGTCTATTATAATCTTTTGGGGTTAAGCTTGTATATAATATCTAAACTAGATCCAGTAGTCCTGTGTAAATGCAAAGATGTGTGGTTTGTCTTTTGGTATGTCGTTAGCAAGAGCAGAGCTTTGTGATCAGTATTCGTGTACATCCTTAGCCATGCATGGCATGATACCCAGCCATAGCAAGATACTGGACTAGATGACATATTGAGGTTCTTTCCAGTCCTACACTTGTATGATTCTATGTATAAATACTATGACCAAGGAAGTGTTTTGCTGTGTATCAGATATGGGCTATCAGGGAATCTGTACTAGACTGTGCTTGACTTTGAATTTATAGTGGTAAACATTGGAAAGTTTATGCAAGTTCTTGCTGAAAAAACACTGGCTTTCAATGGGACTTGTGCTCCTTAGTCACAAGCCTCATCTACACTAGGAAAGAAAAGATATAATTTTTACATCTGTTAATTAACGTGTTAAAATCCATCTTTTTTTCCAATGTGTAGACATGACTTGAGGTGCTTTTGAAAATTCTTCCTAGTTTCACACCTGACAAAATTTCCCATCATGCTGTTCTCTAAGACTAAAAATCTTGTCAGAAGCATTGTAAACGTACGTTATTCCTGTTACTACTTCACATCTAAACTCTGCTATTATATAATCAGCCCTTCTATATCCTTTTTTGCTGCAATGACGGCACCACACCATCTAGGATAACTTCAGAGATCTGCAATTCTGCTAATCTTAAATTTCCACTGTATTTTCAGTTCTACAAAACATTCTTCATTTCCTTCCCTAAATTACTGTAAACGTTGCTTTGCACTGCTAAACACTTGCTGCATTTAATCAGACAGCAGCTGAACTGATTCCTTCATATATGATATGAAGTCAGCAGAGTCCTATGGCCTGTGTTATACAGGAAGTCAGAGTAGGTGATCAGAATGATCACTTGAGCACTGTCTGATACAATTTAGAGCTGAGCAAATAATTCATTAGCAAACAATTTTACTGGATGAATATAGTTTCCATTTACTAATTGTTAGTGAGTAGTTTAGCTTTCTAAATCTTATTTGCCAAATCTAGATGAATGATCCTTGAATGAACTATAGATAAGAAATTAATTTTAATAATTTCATAGTCAGTATTTGAGCTGATGCTTGGTTTTATCTGGACAGATAAATCATAAGATTTTATTCTGTTCCCTGGTTGTGTTAACATAAATGCTAGTGTCAGGCTTCCAGTGGAAAACTCATATTTGACTTGAATGCTTATTTTCCACAAATTTTCTAATATTCATTTAAACTTGGATGTTTCCAGGAACATCGTTACTATTAATCTCAATTATTAGAACACCAGTGGAAAGCAAACACGAGATGCAAAGCAAAAGTGAATGCAATATTTTATTTAAGTGAAGATTAATAGAAAGCTTTAAAGTATTTACTTATTTCTGAGTGTTTCTATATCATTTTTAAATTGTTCTTTCAAAACAATTCTAGATTAGCGGGGACTTTCACAAATGATAAGTTAAATCTATACTCTCACAGAAATGCTGATTTCTTCAGAAAAGAAACGGAGCTCCTAGCTCAGAGGTCAATGTTACATCCCATTTCAACAATAATTGAAATTTTTAAGGATCCATCTATATGTGTTTGAACAATACTCTTGGGTGTCTCATCTATACTCTTGGGCCCTCTTTAAGAAACATTTAAAACACTTAGTGACATTGTTACAAACAAGTCAAAAATAAATGCAACCAGGTCATCCAGGCAACTGGAGGAAAACAAACAATGACACATCCTTGATCTGGTAGAGGAAAAAGTGACTAGTAATGCTGCTGGGAGAGAGCCTCCCAGTGTGGGTTAATAGCTGGCTTGTGCTAGCACACTGAAATTAGCAACATGGATATTCCAGCTCGTGCTGGAGCTCACACTCTCAAACCCACCTGAGCCCCTCACAGAGTCCCTGGGAGCTCTTAGAATGATCTTCTGTTCAAATATATATAGGTATGATATTTCAAACACACACCGTTTTGCCATCTATTGTGTTTTTTCACCATTATTTATACTGCAGTAGGACCCAAAATGTGCTTGGTGTTGTACAAACTTTAGCCCTGATTGTGCATTCCTTATTTCCACTAATGAGCCTCCCACAAGTAGTCCCGTTCAAGTCAAATGGAAGTCAATGCATCTGTGAATAACGCTGCTCACCAGTGTTTGCAAAGGGTCACAATCTGGCCCAAAAAGGAGGAAACAATTCATGTGTGAGAATTTACAATCTGAAGGACAGACAACAGATGAAGGGGGAGGTAATTTGGATACAGTATACGAGCAAAGGTTGGTCTACAAAGGTATGTTAGTTTCATTTTTTTAATTATTATTTCAAATGTGTACTATTATTATTTGTATTATTGTAGTGCGTAAAAGTCCCAGCCATGGCCCAAGACTCCATTGTACAGGAACTGTACAAACACAGAACAAAAAGACAGTCCACACCCATCTCTATCTCATGATTACTAGTTGATTAACTTCTTGTAAGCATTGTGGCAGAAATGGGTTTTCTGGAGGGATCTGAGTAGTGAGAGGGTAGTGGTTTAGCATATAAGCTGAGAAATAGCATTCCATGCTTAGCTTGCTGATGACTGTGGAAGAATTGACAAAACAGGGCATCAAGACTATCTCCAGAGTTAAAGAAAACAGCATGCTGCATGTGCTCATTTTAGGACTTTTACAACTGATTGTCCTTTTATTTCAAAACTAATATTTTTTCCCCAACAAGGCAATGTATGTATTCCTCATTTATAACTAGGGTCCATGTAGTTAAAGCTTCAGGTTCTATAATAAAGCTCTTTTGTGTTATCCAAATGTTTGGGGGGGGGGGGGGGAGGAGGAGGAGGAGGATGGAAGAGGAGAATCTGAAAAAAACCTGATAGTTGTTACCTGAGAGACTTGCATATTTGGAAAGCTCAGAAGGTATCTCTTTCTAGGAAACTGCTAAAAACTAAACTGGAAACTAAGAAATTTCAGCTCCACAGTAGTTTTTAGACGTGACCAATAGTGGGGTTGGGCTTAGAATGACAGGGCCATCTTGAACACATTGATAGCACTGCTATTGTAATATTGGAATACTAAATAAGGTATGTACAAATTAATCTTGCACAAGTCAGCAGCCAAGTTCATCCCTACCTGCAAGTAATGACTGTTTCAATTCCTTTTCTTTTGGGGAATGCTTGACATTCTAGTGGTTAAATAATGGTTAGCCTATTACTGAGCCCCCCTCTTCACCTGACATACTACTAAACAAGAAATAATTTTAAACACACATTAGGAATCCAAGTTTTGGAAAAAATATTGCAGTCTTCATGAAACAAATGGAAGCAGTATTGTGACAAAAAGGCATTTAATTCCACCTGAACAAGTACCATCCTCAGCAAAATCTGACTCTGCACAGGCAGAGTGAAGGAAAGTTCAAGGGCACGAGTCATAAAGCAGCCTGACCGATCTCCAATCTTATGAATTTCATAAAGTAGAAAACAAATATGAGAATCAGTACAACTTTTTACACTCTGTATCACCCCAAAGTCTGCAGGGAGGATGGCACACATGTATCTGCCCAGAATAGGTCATGCACTTTTAAAATTAAGACATGCATGTGTTTGCAGGATCAACTTTATACATATGTAGTCCAGTAGACTCATTTATTTCAAAGGGATTGCTCATATGAGTAAAGTTAAGTGCGTACACAAGTATTTATAGGATCAGGACCTTAATTAGCAGTTTGTTGAATGAGTCAGAATAGAACTCAGCTCACTTCCTCAGCTGCGATGTCTCTACAGAGCTAACCACAGGAAAATGCAGTGAAAACTTACTTTTGCCATTAAATTCAGCAGGTGTGCTTCAATTACAACAAAAGAGATATGCTGAGTTTTATATAGCTGCTGTTCTGACCATAACCATGCTTTAAATTTGTCTGAGACAAGAATCCCTTTGAAGAAATCTTTAGAAATAAGTTGTTGTGGCCTTGAGTTAAGCTACTAGTTGAAATGTAGAATAATAGGATAGAAGTATATGCTTTAAAAGAAAATAAATAATGGTAAATGTATATATGTCTTTGAATCAAAAGTAGGAAAGCATTCAACAACAAGATGCTTAGACTGTGGAGGCCCACAGGGTTATTACTGATATAGAGCAGCCAGGTTCGTCACAGGTTGACCACGTGACCGCCACCAGTTCATGACTGGGCAGTGTTCCCTCCCGACTTCACATCCGATCTTCAGAGTTCCATGTGCAGAGACTTTTGTGTCTGAAGCAGGCAACGTGACCAAAAAGAGCCAGCCGGCAGTGGCCATCCTCTCAAAGCCAGTTTTCAATGATACATCCCTCTTACTGATCTAGTCAAACCATCTTATACCCAGTAGTCCCAGCTTGTAGTGGGTATGAAATGCCTCTTGTGTCTTGTTTAAGCAATGTTCTTGTCTCAGATCCATATAAAAGAATTGGAATTATGCAAGTTTGATAAGTCTGTATTTTTGTATATAGTTTCATCTTCTTTTACCAGATCCTTCATTGTTGTGTCTGCTAAACCAGACTGCAGATGACTGAATATTCCCTGAAACTTGTGGGACTGTTATGCCATTAAATAGAAACTGAGTTATCCATCCATACTGTATAATGAAGATAAAAGAGCCATTTTATTTTCCAACAATTCATGTCTTGTATAGCAAATTGGCCCCTTTTAGTTTGATAACTCTGTATGCACTTTCACTATGCTATTTTGGTGTGGTTTGGTCCGTCACGTTAATGTGGGAATCTATGGGGTTGCAATTCACTCCCCTAACCTGGGACCATGGTGCAGGGCTGCAGTGCAATTTCAATACTACAGCCTAGGGATGGAGTAATGACTGCAGCCCCTCCATTCCACTTATGTGTTCAGTTAGGGACACTAGTTCTGTGTGAACACAGATCCTCTGCCCCCCTCCCCCACACCTGGTCTGATTCATTATTGTCTCTATTTTGGATTATGTGTGTGATAGGTGTGAAGAAGTCTTCTGTTTATTTTCATTTTGAGTCCATGTCAAGCACATTGTTCAAATGAAATGTTGAAAAACCATGACACCTTTTTTTAAAAAATTGCATCGTTTGTCCATGTGCCTTCTCATTTTTGAGCCTTTAGGGAGAATTTACCCATGCCAAATTAGTATGTGCTCATTTCAGGTTCAAAGTTTAACCTTAAAGGCACACACAAAGCTATGGGCATCTCTGTTGGCTGGTTGAAGATGGACTTCACTTATCCTTGCTTGTTGTCTGAGCTTCCATTCCCCCTCTACTCTCCTGTATCACTGTTCCTCCTGCCCCCACACACATTCCCCCTCTATGCTTGGTGGACAGTCTCCTGTGTCACACCTCTTCCCCCTTCTCCTCACACTTTCTTCCAACTCATTCTTTTCTTAAGTCTCCTCTCTGCATCACAGTTTCTCTTCCAATCGTCCCTATAAACCCATTCCCTTGACTCCCACAGCTTCTCCCCCCACCTCACTCCAAGTTACCTGCTGCACCACAGCTTGCCCCTCCTTGCCTCCTGACAGCATGGTGTGAGTGAAGCAGAGTGAGGAGAGGCAGCTCCTGTAGCCTGCTGGGCTGGACATTCAAACTTCAACCTTTAGATGCACATGCAAAAAGGTGAATTTCCCCATTGGCTGCATGGAGGGGGACTCCCCTTACCCCTTCCTAATCTCTGAGACATGGGGAGGTGCCATCCTATTCTTCTCCATCCCTTATCACTATCCTGGCTATTGCCTTCCATTCCTCCCCCATCCCCCACTCCTCTTCCCCCACTCACATTCTTCCTCCATGCTCCTCTTTGTCTCCTAGCCCCACCCCACCCTGAAATCCATTCCTTAGCCTCACATTTCCCCTCCCTTTCTCTTTAGTGTCCTTTCCCTCACATTCACCCCTTCCCCATCACAATCCACTGCTCCTCTTCAGTCTCCCTTGTATTAATCACATTCCTCTGCAGCCTCCTCAGCCTCCCTCCTCTCCCCACTCTCCTTCCAGCTCCTGCTAGACCCTCACATCTCCCTGATCCCTTTAAGCCTCCCTCCCTGCACCTCCATAGTCATCTTTCGCTCCTAACACTTCCTTGCCTTCTACTCAGTCTTCTTCTAGGTCTCAGAAAGCCCAAAAAGCTGCTCTGAGATGCCACTGACCGGTAGAGAGGACTCCAAGGCATAAGGAACAGCTGTGTCCTGTGTCTCTTCCTTGCAGCAACATAACAGGGGGAAGCACTCCTCCCAGGCCACCATTTTCCGACACTGCTGGCATATGCCAGAAAAGCTGCCCTTAAGAAAGATGTCTGCCAGCCGCCATTGTTTAGAATGAGATAGAAACCAGGATGCCCTCAGAAGATGGCTGCCCCTCTGTGATTAGCAGCTGGACAGGAAGCTATGAGGAGACAGGAGAATGTGGGAAGCAAAGTCTGCTTGCAGGAGACTGAGGGGGAATGGAAAGATGTGGGGAGCAGGAGGACACTGAGAGGGTGCAGTTGAATTTGGGGTGCAAGGAGGGAGATTTGAAGGATTCAAGGGAATGTGTGGGTTTGGAGGAGCCAAAAGGGAAATGTGGAGTAGAAGGGAGGCTGAGGAGATTGCAAGGGAACATGAGGAGCACCTGAGAGACTGAAGAGTTGCAATAGATTGTGGGGGTTAATCAGAAAATGTGAGGGATAGGATAATTTAAAAGGAAAGGGAGGAAAATATGGGGGTAGGCATGTAAGTGTGGGGATGGGATACTGGGTGGGGTAAGGGGAGGATAAAGGAAGAGGGGGGAAGGGGAGGACACCTCTCCACATCCTAGGAATTAGGAAAGGGTAAGAGGAGTCCACATCCAAGCAGCCAACAAGAAGATATGTTTTGTATGTGTATTTAAGGTTGATATTTGAAACTGAAATGATCAAGTACAAAATAAGGCTGGGCTGCTTCCCCAGAAATTCAAAAGTCAGAAGGCAATTTAAAAAACATCCCCCCAATATATATATATATTTAAAAATCATGAGTTTTTAAACATGTCTTTATATTTTTGGGGTCTGCCTCATAATTTTTTTTTTTTTTTTAAAGCTGGGGTTACCTATACTGAGACTGAAAACATGAGGGAGTGAACATAACTCAAAGGAAAGGAATAGGAGAAAACACTAAACAACTACAAACAAAAAGCTACTTGGGATGCACAAGAGAAGAAAAGTGGAACTAAGGAAAGGAAAGAAGGAAAAACAAAAGCAAGAGAAACCTGGTAACTCATATTTTTTAAAGTTTAATTAAAACTGAATATTAATTGTTGATTATAAACTATTGTACTGTTTGAAAACATAATACATACATACATATGACATCATAAATGTACATGATGTTATATACTAGGTACGTAAACTGTATCAGAAAAATAACCAATACCCTGACAGAAAGACTTGCAATGCAAAATCACAAGTGAGAACTAAAATGGTGTTCTTGTAAATGAAGCTATCAAAATGTAGGCCAGCTCAGCTCTTTGTCAGGAGTCACTATGAGAAGAAATTCCACTGCCTATCTTGTGAATGCAGTTCTCCTTTGGTACAGTAATTTATCTTCATTAAATTGAGAGAGTTGAATTAATATCCTGCCCCTATGGAATCTGATCATTGTTGCTCCATTGCCAAGGTAAAGAAAGAAAGTTCCGTGGTCCCTTTAAATCTCTCTAGTTTGTTGATTTAAGAGTTGATGGTGAAAGAATACACAACTCTGTGCCTTATTTTTCAATATCTGGATTAATCCCATTCTATTTTTTCCCAGTAATTGGGAAAACAAAGACTTTCAGGAGAAAATTGCCTTTGCCTGTGTGATTTTCATAAGGGGCCAGACCCAGAGTAGCCAGTTCCTTTCGTGTTGGAACGGAGTGGTTATTGTACACAAGGAGGGAGAGACTGGATTAGGGGAAAAACACAGGGGTCCCTCAGTATGTGGAGGAAAGGGCAGGGCCATTTATGGCCCTGATGTTGCAAACATTAATGCATGTGCTGAAGTTAAACCAGAGCAGTAGTCCCTTGAATCTACTTAAATGCACAAAGTTCAGCACATGCAAGTTTGCTACAGAATCCAAGTGCTTTGCAGAGGCTACTTCAACTGTTACTCTTTTGGCTTTTAATTCTCAAGATACTATAGCAACTAAAGGCTTCTGCTTATATAATATACAGTTTACTGTACTGTTTAGACAGTAATTATTTTTCAGTAGTCTTTTTTTATGGCTTTTTATTTTTGCTTACATTTTGGTAGTGTGTTATCAGTTACAATAAGAAATAATGCCTAGCTCTTATATAGAGCTTTTCATCAGTAGATCTCAAAGTGCCTTGCAAAGGAGATGAACATAGAATCATAGAGTTGGAAGGGACCTCAGGAGGTCATCTAGTCCAACCCCCTGCTCGAAGCTAAATAATCCCAGTGAAGGTTTTGTCAAGCCGCAGCTTAAAAACCTCTAAAGATGGAGATTCCACCACCTCCCTAGGTAACCCATTCCAGTGCTTCACCACCCTTCTACTGAAAAACTTTTTCCTAACGTCCAACCTAGACCTCCGCCACTGCAACTTGAGACCATTGCTCCTTGTTCTGTCATCTGCCACCACTGAGAACAGCTTAGCTCCATCCTCCCTGGAACCTCCTTTCAGGTAGTTAAAGGCTGCTATCAAATCCCCCCTCATTCTTCTCTTCTGCAGACTAAACAAGCCTAGTTCCCTCAGCCTCTTCTCATAAGTCTTGTGCTCCAGGCCCCTAATCGTTTTTGTTGCCCTCCGCTGGACTCTCTCCAACTTCTCCACATCCTTTTTGTAGTGGGGGGCCCAAAACTGGACACAATACTCCAACTGCGGCCTCACCAATGCCGAATATAGGGGAATAAGCACTTCCCGCGATCTGCTGGCAATGCTCCTCCTAATGCAGCCCAATATGCTATTAGCCTCCTCGGCAACCAGGGTACACTATTGACTCATATCCAACTTCTTGTCCACTGTGACCCCCAGGTCCTTTTCTCCAGAACTGCTGCCTAACTCATCGGTCCCCAGTCTGTAGCTGTGCATAGGATTCTTCCGTCCTAAGTGCAGGACTCTGCACTTGTCCTTGTTGAACTTCATCAGATTTCTTTTGGCCCAATCCTCCAATTTGTTTAGGTCCTTCTGTATCCTATCCCTACCTTCCAGGGTATCTACCACTCCCCCTAGCTTAGTGTCATCTGCAAACTTGCTGAGGGTGCAATCTACCCCATCCTCCAGATCATTAATGAAGATATTGAATAAAACCAGCCCCAGGACCGACCCCTGGGGCATTCTGCTTGTGACCGGCTGCCAGCTAGACATGGAGCCATTGATCACTACTCGTTGAGCCCTATGCTCTAGCCAGTTCTCTATCCATTTTATAGTCCATTCATCCAACCCATACTTTAACTTGCTGATAAGAATACTGTGAGAGACCGTATCAAAATTCCCATCATTATTCCCAGTTTACATAGGGGGGAATTAAAGCACAAATAGGAGAAATGACTTGCTCAAAGTCACTCAGAAGGCCTGCGGCCAAGCCAGAAGTAGAACCCAGGTCTCCTAAATCCCAGTTCACTGCTCTCTCCACTAGGTCACACTGCCTCCCAAATAACTTTTCCTTTAAAAAAGAAAACGAATAACTTGAGAGAAATGTATAAACTGCTGCTAGGAAGTAGGGCATTTCAAAACAATATGTTTTGCTTTGTACAGAATCAGCTTTTTCCCAGTAGAGTCCTGTGTTCAGACTCTTGGCCTGATTTAAGTGCATTGTAGAGCAAATATGTACCCTATACAAGGACACAAATTAAAGAGAATTATAAGAAGTTAATAAAATCAAGTTTGCTATTTAAATTGCTTATAAAGTAAGGTAATTGCAGCTGCAGATGCCCCTGAACCAAAACCTAAGACTTAAACTGAATTAAACAGCTGTGCCTCTATCCGGGCTTTACTAGAACTCCTGTAGTTTACATATTTAACTATATAGGTCAGTAATGGGAGATTAACCTGGGCTGGAGTTGAAGTCAGGAGGTAGATTCATCAGACAGTCCTCTGAGGTGGAGATTAAAGGGTTGGCAACATTTGCCTGAAACACTGCACCCTGTTAGTAGGTGCTGATCATTCTAGGAAAGGATTAAGTGGATTTCCCTGACTCACTAAGACAGGTGCTTCATTACTCCCACCTGGATATAGGGGAGATGGAGGTGTGTGGGAGGGCGAAGAATACTATTTGAGTGTGCACTGAATATTTCTGGGGAGAAGATATGTATTGATCTTTCTCTTGGTCTTTTCTATACTGGGGTGTTTAGTCCCCAATGTAGTTATACTGGTACAAATCCCTTGTGTGGACATGGCGTACTGGTGTCAGCAGAGTCTTGCACTGGTACAGCTTACCCCAGTGCAAATCACAGTGCACACCAGTGCAGTATGCCTACACTAGGGGGTTGCACTGACGTGGCCACATCGACGTGACTACACAGGTTATTACAAACCCCAGCTAAGTGCACATCTAATGTTCTCGGCACCCTTGACAGTCTGTTAAATTACACTAAAATAGACAGACCCATCAGTTCCTCCAGATCAAATGAAATAATCTAGCAAAAACATAAATATAATAGAAATTAATTTAGCCCAAGTCCAGGCTGTCTGCTCCTGTACCAGCCCTATCCAGCCCCCATGTAGAGGTCCCCCTTGTGGAGATTTGTCTGAGATGCCTCTGCTGGGACGTTCTCTCTCCCTTTTCCAATAGGATAGGCTAAGAGGCTGGTCACCAAACTCTGTGGATCAGCTTGGAGGGGAGAGGGAAGAGGCAGACTTTTTTTTTTTGCAGAGGCTCTGCTCCTGACAATTGGCACCATAGCTCTAATAAAGCTACACTGCCAGGTAATCCACCCTGTCCCCATGGAAGGAGCCTTTGGAAAAGTCACACATCCTTAGACCCTATTACTTTTCACCTTGAGCTCCATGGGAACGCTACATATCCTCCCTCAAGTTATGGTCCACTCACTTTTTCTCTTGCAGCACCCTCTGTGAGGAAGAAAGAGTACTATGGAGGAGGCTGGCCCCCACTCTTTCATGCAGGCGTGAGAGAGCTGCTTGCAGAGATCTTGAACCCTTATTGTGTGAAATAATGTAATAACATTTCTTGCATTACAAAATGGATGCTTTGTTCACATACCATATTTTAGTTTTGATTATTTGATAATTCATAAGCTAGAATTGCAAGTAATAGGAGTTTTCATGACCACATTGGCTGAGAGTTTGGCCTTTTGGGTTTGATTACAAAGTCTGTGGGTTAGTGAGGTTTTACTGTGTATCTTTTAATTAAATCCTGTAGATGAAGTCAAATTTTGCCCCTGGATGTACACATGGGATTTTTGCTCAAGTAATAAAAAGCTGCTTGCACATCAAGAAGCAGAATGTGGCCCATATAACTTCTTCTAAGGTACAAGCACACCTCATAGTTCTACCTCTTAATTTCCCAAACCCAATTTATGAGGCAATGACCCTTGGTGATGCACAGAAGTTGTTAGTCCAGGCAGAGTAAAATGCTATGAGATTTATTTAGCAAACATTTCTGTAATTTCAGTTCATGACTAATCCATGTTTGAGGCAAGTAATTATAAACCCAGGAATTATCATATTCATACTGTGTGATGGAACATCTGGGTATTTGGTGTGGGTATCCCTTTTAATGAGTGAGAGCTGAGAGTTATGGCTCACTTCCCACATAACTTGCAGAGGAGGAACATACTGATTGCCAAAGATGTAAAACAAATGACTGAATTCAACCTCTCTATCACCCAAGACCAGATAGTCAAGCCAGCTTTACATCACCTCAGATTTCAAACTTTCTGTGACTAACACTAGGTTTTGGAAGTCCGTAAGAGAGTGATTACAAAAGCCTGAGCAAATATATGTACAGATAGTGCTATGGTGGAAACTGGATTCCTACTCAGTGTGGACTTTAAAAGAAGTCAGGAACACATCATTTCACTCTTCTGCAATTGTGAAAGAAAACCATGCTTTGTAAGAGCAGAATCTCTGGAGATGAATTCTTACCATTTTATTAGGATAAATAGGTGTGTTCATACATGTACACACTTATCAGGTGTTTGTAGGATTAAAAAGAGCTGAGGTAGATTTCAGCACTTTTTTGCCCAGTAACAGGCCACAAGTTCAGTTTGTTGTTACGTTTTGTATGGCAGTGTGCACCTGTAAGTCATCTATTCCCCAAATTTATCTGTCCAATGGTGCAAGTGTAGAAGATGCAGTCAGAACATATGACTGTGGAGAAGCAAACTAAATTAATCTTACTGTCTTGCTTGAAAAAATATTCCAGATAAGACTAATTAGCTCTTTCTATTCAGGTTAGCTTCCATCTGCTCCTTATCCAACAAAATAATATATTTCTTTAGAAGACCTTAAAAAAATTAAGATGTGGAACACACAGTACCTTGTCTTCTTGATAATTTTCTCCACAACATAAAAACACAAACAAACCCCCAAAACCATCTTACTCTTTCTTTCTTCTGTTCCTGGACAAGTGTGCTTGCGTGTGTGCAGGACAGTACACAACAGGAAGAAAGATAACAATCCAATTATCTTTTTTATGCATGAATCGATAACCTCATAATCTTACTGCTGTAGCCTGTGTACTACTTCCTTTCTCTGGTGCCTGTGTGCATGTTTGTATATTATCTTAATTTTGGTTGTAAAATTCTTAGAGAAGAGCCTATCTCTTATTTGATTGTAAAGCATCATGAAGATTTACTCCATAATTACAAATGCTATTAAAACACCTGTGAAGAACATGGGAAATCTGTATTACTTTTATGAATATTATATGTACCTCTGTTTGTTTGAATGTCATGTGGAGGTATACCATGAAGTGTTAAGGAACTGCTTCCATATCCCAGGAAAAAGAGTAAAATGGCTTCATCCAACCATCCACCCATTGCATTTACCTAATGGTCATGGTTTCCAAAGGGAAATTTCCTGCTGATCAAACTCAGTTGGACCTGCTGAGGAAACATGATTGGAACACAGGGGGCTGAAGCCCATGGAGCTAGTCTGAGAGCGGGAGAATCACACGACTCCATCCTGGGAAGAGTGAAATTGCAGGACTTGTCATTGAAAAGATGCTCTTGAGAGGACTGAAGAGTCGTCAAATGTACAGGTAACCCAATACCTGTAACTGAAACAACAGTCAAAGGGGGGTATTCTATTGATATTACCAAAAAGTCCTCATCTAGAAAAACAGACCCCAAATGTTATATTATAGCAGCAAATGTAGCAGCACCTATAGCTATAATTAATAGCTATATTAAAGGGGCCAACCTTGGGACTCAACCTCTTATCCTCCAGCTGAGCAGAGCTGTTAATTCTACTTCGAGTGATTGCTCATATCCATTCCAATATAGGTGTGTGCGTGTCCCGTGCACTGGTTCACGGAACTTTTTTTCCCTTAGCAAGCCCCGTAGGGCCGGCTCAGGAGTCCCCTGGAGTACCGCACTCATGCCGCGGTATATGAGGCGCCGCCAGCCCTGTGGGCCCTCAGTTCCTTCTTTCCGCCCATGATGGTTGCTGGAACGTCTGCCTCTTGCTCAGCAAGTAGCTTCCCCATTGTTCTACCGTTGTTTATTAGATAAGTAGTTAAGTATAGTAGTTAAGTTTGCATAGTTGTTGAGTGTAGTTAGATTAGATAGATAGCCCTCAGGGACTTAAGGTTGGGCCATGCCTGGCTCAACCGGTTTCAAATCCTGTGCCGCGTGCAGCAAGACTTTTCCCGTGAGTGACCCTCACGACCGCTGCCTCGGTTGTCTCAGGGAGCAGCACCGTAAGGACAGATGCAAAATCTGCAAAGCCTTCAAACCACGTACGCAGAAGGAGAGGGACGCGCGCTTGAAGGCCATCCTGATGTAGTCCGCACTCCGACCGGACTGTGAACCGGCACGATCCCCTACGGCACCGAGAGTCTCCTCGGTGCGGAGCGCCTCACCTGCACCGGAGTTAACCCATCGACAAGCTACGGTGCCGAAAAGAAAGAAGCGGCAGGATGCCACCCACCAGGACTCCCCCGCATCGCCTGTCTGGCCAGGGGACAGTCAGGAGATGCACCAGCCACGAGCCATGGAGAGTGCTCCGCCACCGGCATCTCCCCGCAGGGAGCCTCCCCCAACGCCTGTGGATGGGGGAGCGCCCCTGCAAGCGCCGTCGACACTGGAGGTGTTCGCTGCAGCACGCGCCCTCATGGGCATGCCCATGCCTCTGTCCCCCCCCTTGGCCGAGGGCGCAGGGACCAGTGTCTCGGGGTAAACCCACACTGGGTGGCCCCGGTGGGTGGTCGAGACAGGAGTCCAAGTCTCCCCCCAGACAGTCGCAGAGGGTAGAGAGTGCAGGCTCCCCTCCCAGTTCCGACTCTTAGTCGTCGAGCTCCTCGACACCGCGGCACTGAGGGCGATCTAGAGGCTCACGTGTGAGGTGACGCTGATACAGTTCCACCTTGCGCGGGGGTCGCAGTTCCGGATCTCGCACCCCAGCACCGAGTCTAGTGCGGCACCAGTCTCAATCCCTGGCACGCAGCCTGGCGCGGATCCTGGGGCCAGAAGATACCCAACGAGCTCGGCACTGGTTCAGATCTCCGGCATGCAGCCCGGTGCAGATCCCAGTGCCTGAGGAGACCCATCATGCTTGGCACTGGTCCAGATCCCTGGCGTGGATCCCGGCGCCTGAGGAGACGCGATGTGCTCGGCACTGGTCCAGATCCCCAGCACGCAGCCTGGCGCGGATCCTGGTGCCTGAGGAGACAGCCAAGCCAGGCTGGTCCAGATCCCTGGCACGTAGCCCGGCGCGACTTCTGGCACCGGCACAGACACACCGGCCCCAGTCCCGATCCCCGGGCCATAGTCCGGTGAGGATTCCGGTGCCGAAAGACTCGACACTGATGGCGACACCGGCACCGGTCACGGTCCTCGGAGTCGGAGCCGGCACCGCTCCCAGTCTCCAAGGGGGAAGCGCCATCGCAAGACATCAGCACCAAGGCGGAGGACATATTCCAGCTCCTCCAGCTGCTCGCCCCCCTGCCGGCACCGCAAGAATTGGCACCGACAATCCTCCTCGTCAACATTGTCTCAGGGCAGGTCGTCAACAAGGGCTGGTGAAAATCTGGGTTTTCAAGTAAACAATTTTTTTGACGAAAACATGTCTTTCTGCAGAAAATTGAGTTTTCGTAGAAAACCCCAAAATCAGTTTTCAACTTCTTAGCCATAAAACCATTTTAGCACTGTTCAGTATGTGATGGCACAGTTACTTCACTTTGTTTTTCCTGTTCCCTGTTTTGCAAACTCATAGGGAAGTTAATCCACTCCTCTCCCCACTTGGTTACTAAAGTTACCTGTTATTTCCATGCACATTGCACTTTCAACATGTCTCCAGTTTACGTACATTCACACACGTTCCTGGACCAGGTGAGGGGTGGAGACTGTGAGAGATAAAGTGGACCTTGCAGTTTTCTGCCCCATAGAATTACACAACTCAAAGCCCCAATTGGTGGGGCCAAAAGCTGAAGGGGAGGAAAGATGTACTTTTTCATCTCAGCCCAAGTGAAGTGTCCACACATAAGTAATGGAAACTAACATTTATTGAAACTAGTAGATGTAGCATAACTCTGAATGTTTGTTAAAAGGAATTGTGAATGAAAACAGAATGGATCCGACTCCCTGAAGAATGTTAAAACTATGATTTGCCTTGGCCCTGATCTTCCTCCCTCCCCCAGACAACGGGTGAGCAGCTGTAAAAGAGTTCCAGGGAGATAAATGAGAACATAACATAAAAATGGCCATACTGGCTCAGACCAATGGTTCATCTATCCTAATATCCTGTCTTCAGACAATGGCCAATGCCAGGTGCTTCAGAGGGAATGAATAGAACAGGTAATCATCAAGTGATCCATTCCCTAGGCCATTCCCAGTCTCTGGCAAACAGCAGTCCATGCCTATCATTGCTAATAGCCATTGATGCACCTATTCTTCATGACCTTATCTAGTTCTTTTTTGAACCCTTGGCCTTCACAACATCCTCTGGCAAGGAGTTCCTCAGGTTGACTGTGTGTTGTGTGAAGAAATACTTCCTTTTGTTTGTTTTAAACTTGCTGCCTATTAATTTCATTTGGTGACCCCTAGTTTGTGTTATGAGAAGGAGTAAATAACAGTTCCTTTTTTACTTTCTCCACACCAGTCATGATTTTATAGACCTCTATCATCTCCCCCCCTTAGTTGTCTCTTTTCCAAGCTGAAAAGTCCCAGTCTTATTAATCTCTCCTCATATAGAAGCTTTTCCATACCCCTATTCATTTTAGTTGCCCTTTTCTGTACTTCTTCCAATTCTAATATATCTTTTTTGAAATGGGGTGAACAGATCTGCATGCAGTATTCAAAGATGTGGGTGTACCACGGATTTATAAAGAGGCAATACAATATTTTGTCTTATTATCTATCCCTTTCCTAATGATTCCCAACATTCTGTTAGCTTTTTTGACTGCCGCTGCACATTGAGTGGCTGTTTTCAGAGAACTATCCACAATGACTCTAAGATCTCTTTCTTGAGTGGTAACAGCTAACTTAGACCCCCATCATTTTATGTGTATAGTTGGGATTGTGTTTTCCAATGTGCATTACCTTGCATTTGCATTGAGGGTGTTTCCTGTGCAGGGTTTGTGGTTGAACCCAGGCTGGCCTTCAGGCACAGGCTCATCATTCCCCTCCTGCACAGCCACAGGGCTTCTCTGGTAGGGGTTTTGGGTGCCGGTGCAGGGTGTTGTGCCTGGAGTCCTGCAGCTTCCTGTCCCCTCCCCCTGAAGAGGAGGTTGGGTCCTCTGCCTCAGCAGCATGGGTGGCTGCAGATGCAGGAGGAGGAGTAGCAGCAGGAGAATGAGGAACAGGTGCCTGTTTCTGGACACTGGAGCTAGCTATTGCAGCAAGTAGGACCCAAATCTGTTCCACCACTACTTGTAAAAGAGACTGCAACAGGATGTGCTCTCAGTCCCTTTGGGCAAGCTCCCATTCCCTCTACCGGGGGCGGGGGAGACTAGATAATTGATTCTTGCCTTTAGAAAGAAAAGTTTCTCCTGCTCAATAGCCCATTCCTCCCTTTCCCTCATAAAGTCAAACTGCTCCTGGCTCCTTCTGTCAATCCCAGTGAGCAATCCTCTAGTATTCTTCTCCATCTGCCCTACCTGTCCCTGGGTTGCTGCTCCTGTCCCAGGTAGAATGGGTTCTGTCTCTGCACCAGTTTAGTCACAAAAGCTGCACTATATTTCCTCTTTTCTTGGAAAGTGGGTAAAAAAATCCCACCCCCATAACATAATTCTGTTGTTGAAGGCTGCAATATTGATACTCTTCAGCATTTCAGGAATGCAGGTTTTTTTCATTATTCTTGTTTTTCAAACAACTTTTGTAGCTCCTGAGTGGTTTTAAAAAATGTAATGTCTTAAAGTGTGAATTGGGATGGGTAGTGCATTTATTTCAGGGGCAATGGTAAGGGTTCTCAATTGCTTTTTTTTAATGCCGGCCATCATTTGGAGAACACAGTTTTGAGAATACCAGACAGGAAAAGGGAGGTGGCTTTCCAGTCCTGTGGTGGGGTTGTAGCAATCTGTGCCAGAGGGATGTTTGTGCTATTTGTCATCTCACTAAATATCGCTGAATGGAGGGGTTTGGTGTGCTGCGAAGATGGACCAAGCACATTTGTGTTGCCGTTGAACCTTAAAAGCCAGCTGGCGTTTGTCTTACATATGCTTACAATATGCTTATTGCCATTGGGAGGCAATCCGAATGGAAATAAGCTGTATTCTAAAATAGCAGACAGAGCCTGCACAAAGTGGGAGAAGAAAACTGCTGAAAATTCCCACTTATCCCCAAACCAGCCCCTGCAGGATCAGAAAATCCAGCCACTTTGTCCAGCAAAGAGCCGAGAAACGAACAAGAAAAGAAATATCACAACTGTTCTGTGTTCCATGAACTACCTGATCAAGACTGCAAACCACTCACCTCTCCACTGAAAAGGGGCACCGCATTATGATTGTGAGCTGCTGGAGCAAACACATCATCCACCTCCTTTCTCCTGGCGTGTGTGATATGGCTCCCAGCTGGGAGATGCCAGACACCAGGGTATGGGAATGCTTGAAAACATTTGTACTGTTACAGAGGACCACTGTGATATTCCTCAAAGAAGCAAAGGTTCTCCTTCTTCTCATACGTAATCAGCCCCAATACTAAACTGATTCCCACTTCTGCATGGCTCCTGTTTGTAAGTGGTGGTTTCCTGTAGTAAAAGTTTGTGATCTTGAAAGGACCAGAAAGCAACTGTAACTTTGGAGAACCATTAATCGTATACAAATGTCTTGTCCTCAAACTGGAGCTTTCTACCGCCTCCCTGAGGGTCAGCCTTTTGGCCAGCAAATGCACAAACCCAGGGGCAATAGGATAGTTCGTTATTAATCTGTTCTATAGCTTCTGCCAAGAGCTGTAGGATTCATGGTAATTCAATAAAATGTAGAATGTACAGTCGTGTTTTGGTCAGGGCCCATTGATGGAGGGTAGTGTGTGGGGGGGAGGGGAGGGGGCTTCCAGTCCTACATGTAGCCCTGGAGAAAGAGGGAGGGGATGTTGGCAGGGAGGGTGGGGTTTTAACTTACTTAGCCTGGGGTTCTACTTCCTTCTGATGCTCAGGGTCCTTCTCTGGCTTCTCAGGAGGGGCTTGCTGAACTGGCTCCTCCAGGTAGAGGTGAAGGATAATGCGCTCCTCTTCCTCCTGATCTGCTGCAGCCTCCTCCTCTGCCTTCAGGCCCTGGCCTTCCTCGGCATTCTGTCTGTTGCACAATGAGGCCAGTGGGGGCAAGAGGAGGGTCGTGCATTGCTTCAGGCTCAGTACCGGGAGCCTTAGAGAACAGCTGATTCATCTGCTTGAAGAATGGGCATGTTGGAGGACTTCCCAGATTGATTGCTGGAGTCTCTTTCCCCCCTCCACTGCCGGAGCCTCAGGGGCTTTATCGATTCCCAGCATTGGGACGAAGTCAGGCGAATGCCCCCCTGTGCCAGTTTCTCCAAAACTTCCAACTACAGATCTGCGGGAGAAGTCTCAGAATATGGTGAACTTAGACCACACACTGATGAGAACCCAGCTGTGCTCAGCTGACCAGGTGGCTGCTTTTGGAGCATGTTTCATGTTCATCTGTCCTAGGGAAAACAGTGCAGCGGAAAATTGATCTGAAGTGGTCAGCACAGCTCACTATTACTGGTGAGAATGGGCAGACAAGGACAGAATCACACAGAAAAGGATTCAGTGCATTGTGTGAACAGGGCAAGAGGACTATTAAATTCTGGACATAGAACACATCCCTGACCCTCATCAACACTACAACTTGCACAAATACGGGCCGTGCCATATCTTGTGGTGCGTTCATACCCACACCCCTCGGCTATGCTAACATTCTTGCCACATACATGCCTGGACACCCACGTTGCTGGTGGTTAGATGTGGAAGGTAGAGGGACTCTGGCATAACCATGGACCAGTGTCCAGTTGTCCAAGTGAGGATTTTAGGACTTGGTTCTTGCTATTTTCTAACTTGTCAGGAGTTTTTCCAAGTTATTTCTAGTTAGTTTTTTCCCCCAGGTTTACTTTATTACACCTCTGAAATCCACTCGAGCAGAACATTTTCTTGTTTTTTAATTTGACAAGAGAACAGAGATTTTAAAGGCCTTTTTGCTCCACTTTCAACCTGTTTGTCTAGCACCCTTGAATCTCATTTTTGATTGAAATCACACTGTAAGTGGAGTGATTATATTTATTTATCAAGTATTGGTATTCTGTCCTCTCAGTCCTCATTGTCAAAGGAAACCTGCATAAAACTTTCAAAAGACAAGCTGGGAGCTTAAATTCATAACTGCTAGATACCAAAAATCCTGGAATCAACAGAGACACTGGTTTTATGCCTCATTTCAGGAATCTGTAACCCACTAATTCCCTTTTGTCCTAGCCCACTTCATTTTGAATGGTTTCTTCCTACTTGTGTTAACTCCTTATGTTTAACAATCTGTTCCACCTTGTAGTTAGCTGTGACATTCTGATTACCATTCCCAGACCTGAACCAGAGATCTGTGGAGCATGAAAGCTTGTCTCTTTCACCCACAGACATTGGGCCAATAAAAGATATTACCTCAGTCACCTCGTCTCGCTCATATCCTGGGAACAACATGTCTAAAACACTGCGGAGCATACCAAGTCAATTTGAATCCAGAAGCCAATGTTTAAGTGATCAGTATTGTAGTGATGATTTGATTACAAGGGAAAATTCTATTTATAAACACAATGCATCATGCAGTTTAAAAAAAAAAAAATTAAAAAAGCAGATGAAAAGTTCTCCATTCTGAAAGCACCAAATTAAAAATATTTTGTAAAAACCAGAATATATTTCTAGCTATATTATCTCATGGGCAGTATTTCTTCCTTTGTTCTTTTTCTTTTCTCTCTGGGTGTATGAACCTGTAAATCAGATGGGAATTATCCCAGTGTAAAAGTAAATGAGCCGCAACATTAAGAGTTCAAGAAGCAGTGGTGGGTGAGGGGAGATTAACAATTGATTTCATTTTTTGTTATATTTGACTCACATATTCATTTATGCACGTGATAGTGATGTACTATTTGGTAGTCATACTCTTGATAGCCTTCAGACTTCAGAGGTTGGTACATATATGTTTTATTTGTTGTCCTTAAATAGAGCAAGCTGGGATTGGGGAGCTATAATTATAAACCCTTATCCTGCAAATGCTTGGCATGTGACCACTTACACACACCAGTAACTTTATACATGTGAATAGTCCCTTAGTGGAAGTGTTCCTATGCTTAAAATTACATGCATAAGTACTTGCACATTTGCAATCTCTAGCCTTGGACAATGGTAATGAAAGGGTTAATACATCCCTGTATGTATCCTGTAGATTTTCTGCTACATCAACTCAAAAAAGGTCAGCGAATACATAGCAAAATGTTCTGTTTTGACATTCAGACACTATTCTCCTTCTGTGGGTAAGTGGTTAACTTTTATATTGTCTCTCAAAAAAGAGGAATCTGCTAAAAATAAAGGAAATCAGACAACCAAGTCTACTAAGGATTTAAAATATACAGCCTTTTTTCTTTTTTACTAGTGTATGGTTTTTGATTGCAGTGTTGGTGATTTATCAGGCCTTGAAAGGGTGGAAAGGAGGGCAGAACTTGGGAAGTATAAAAGCTGAAAAAAATTCCCTGGCTGTATTAAGCTTCCCCCACCCCCAACCCCAATGGCTAGTCGTCCAGCTGGATATTCATTGTAAAGTCCCTAAGCCATAACAGTGTAAGGTAAGCAACAAGTTTACTATTTGCAAAATCTGTAATGAGGAAATTGCTGAGCCTTTGATAGGTAGTGAAATGGAGCAAATTCAGAACTGTTGTAATGCTATTGAAGTCAAGGGAGTTACACCAGGAATGAATTAAACCCCAAATGTCTGGAGGGGGAGCCAAGTAGGCTATGTGGAAGTGAGACTCAGCAAAATTTCCTGTACGTGGATTTGATTTGTAAGAGAAGTTACTACTTAGTGAATATCACTCAATACACATGCTCCTTTCCTTAGGATGCAGCTTGCATATCCTACATCTTGCCAAACTGGACAGCTGCACCTGGATCACACAGAATGACCTTGTTTTGGGTGTGTCTCATTATAAGGACCCTGGCGAGAGGATTTTGCACGGTGGGGGTTGTTAGGAAGAATAGCACGTCCCTTTGATTGTTTGTTCCTTTTGCAAATCTACGTTAGCTAGCTGATTTTCTTTTCTTGCAAGAATTCAGTTCCCTAAGGAGATCTACAACAGAGTAACCTTTCTTGGACCAGCATCAGCATCAGTCATCTGTACCATGTGAAAGGAGAGCAGCTCACACACTATCTCATCTGCCAGAGGAGCAAGGTGTACCTTGTTGCTGGGACGACGCCTCTTAGGCAGAAATCTTTAAAGGGCTAGATTGTGTGTGTGTGTAGCATGTGGCTGGCGTGTACTTTGCAGGCTGCAGGAGGTGGCTGGAGCCCATCTAGAAGACTCCACCTAGGTAGCAGTACGGGGGAGAGAAGGAGTTGCAAGATGGGGGCTGCTCAGAAGCCAGCAAATAAGGGTGAACTGCAAGCACCTCGGGCAGACCTGGCTGCTTTCTTTAGCCCTTCCAGCAGCTCAGCACAGAACCGAGGCAGGATGGCTTCCCTGGCTGCACATGGTAAAGGTGTTTTCTTATTACTGGGGTAGGATAGCCTCTAATTACTGCGACCTGAGAACACTATTATTTGGGGAGGAGGTGCAGTCAGGGGTGGCAGATCACTGAGTTGTGTGGCTGGGGATCACTGTGGAGGGGCATAAGGGACTGATGTAGGGGATGATTGTGTCTCAGGGCTATTGGGAAGCAAAAGGGACTCTGCAACTAGGGGATTTTAGCAGGTGACACTATTGTTCAGCACATCTGAGAACTCTTGTCACACAAAACTATAGGATTGAGATGTGTGAGCTACTCACTATGCAAAGTAGAGCCACACAAGTCAAAGATGCAAAACAAGGCACTTTTCAGAAGAGTTCAGAGAGAGAAAATCAGTAGAATTGATTTCAGATCCTCACCATGTGAAATGCGAAAGTAGTTGTTCGGTAAGAAGGTCTGAGGGTCTCGCAGGAATGTGGAAGCAATGATTTCTTGCATCCATTTCATATTGGCACAATATGTTTCAGGGATTACCGTACTCACAGGGGCACTGCACCTGAAAAGCTTTGGAGGATTTTTCAACACCGTTATAGCACATCTTCAGTAGGGGAAATATTCCTCATGATATTTGCAAGTTTATTTAGTTTGTCTATCTGTAATATAGGATGCATTTGTCTATTTTACTGCAAAACAGAACTATTTAACACCTGAAAGCACATTTATGAATGAACTTGCAGTGTGGACACAGCCTGAAATTTAGAAGCATAATGAAACCTGCTGTGCTTCCAGTCACAAGTTTTGGTAGGCTAGAAAGCAATCTTCTTAGTCATTTATCAGCAACTCTGTTTACTGCTTTGAAGTTAAGAAGCTGCATTAGGAGCTGGACTTTTGTTCCTTCTTTATAGTAATTGTTAAAATCTAGATACAAATGTTAAAAAGTCAGTGGCTTAAATTTTACTGTAATTATACATTATTTCTAACACCTTCTTATAATAGAGCTATGGGATATTGTCAGTTGGGAGAGTGAAGCAGACAAAAGCAGTGTATACTTTATATTAGTCTGAAATATGTATCCCCTCCATTACTCCTACAAGGTTATATGGCTCCCTGCCATCTGCAATGATCTTGTAGCCTTATACTTAATTTGAAAGATCAAATCTGATATATTTCTGAACACTTAAAACATTTTAAAATTAATCTTTGCCAGTAGGTTTATAAACTGCATGTCAATATGGGCTGTTTTCATAAAGATTTTTCGTAACTTCTTGGAACACAATTTTGATTGCTATTATGGCCTTGTGATTTAATACTTTTAAATATTATCCTTCATCCCTGAAGATTCTATAGCATCTTACGAACTCTGTAGTTGCAGGAATCACTTTACCACATGCTGAAATGCAGCCACACATAGATAAGGTGAAATGAGAAGCTGATTAACAGTGCTCAGCAACAGTACAAAACCACGCTGGAAAGGAGTAGGACTGTATCCAATTGAAAGAGCACAAAAAATGCATAGACTTATTATTTTTATCAGATGATCAACTGTGTGTTGCTAGGCCCTTGCCACTGTAGGGCATCGTGGACATTGCTGTTTAAATTGTTCAGTTAATTTCATTATTAAGATATATTACCTTGTGATTTTTTAAATATCTTGTATGATCTGTCTTCACAGCAGATAATTCTAATGTATGACCGATTTACTGCATTTCTAAACTTCATATGGTGTACACAAGACTTTTCATGTTCAAACCATCTGTGCATGTACAGTGTTCAGTTGTATGATCTCTTTCAGATAAAATTCCCAGTTGTCAGTATTCTATACTATGGGAAACAGCCCTGCATTGGCAGGGGAATGGGCAAGCTGATCTCATAGCGCATTCCATTCTTAATGTTTATGATTTTGCTAGGAAACTGTCAGTTCTGTGTTTCAGCGAATGCAGTTCTTTAAGGGCAAAGGGAGAACATAAGAGGGAACTGGAAATGGTACTGGAGAAAGCAAACCTGAGGAAATGTCTGAAGCCAAACTAAGATGATAGCACTGTTTACAAATGTTTGGATGGTCTCCTGTGCATCTGTCTATTCACTGCATCTGAAGACTATCCATATGAAAACAGAGTAGTATGTACATGTATGTCTAGATGTTGTTCACTTTTCCTGAATGGAGAGTGTTTTCTTTGCTTATGAAACATTCAAGCCCCACAAGATAAATTCAGCCAAATTCAATCTGTAGTGAGTGGGTGCAACACCCACAGAAATCCCTGTGCCTAAGTCAGTACTCACACAAATGGTTATTTAAATTGCAGATGAGAAATGGGTGTAAGTGGGGAAAGTAGCAGAACTTGCACCGACTTGACACAGTAGGTGTGCAAAATGAGTAGAAGTTACATATTGTGGCAGGAAGGAGGCATTGTAGCATGGAAAACAGCTACCAGGAGGCTGTAAGATAAAGCAGGCTCAATCTACCATTTCAATTTGTGCTGCAACTAGCCCCAAAATCCTGCTGTCTAATTCAACCCTGGGGTAAGCGGGAACCGTCACAATTCAGGGCAACTGCACCTATTTTTTCCCTCAGTGGTTCAGCGAGGGCATCCACTGTCAGGCTTCCAGCTCCACCTTTCTTGGGTGGAGAACCGCATGTCTCCTTCCTGAGGGGGCATTCCCAGACTGAACAGTTTCCTGCCTTCACTGTGTTATTCCCGGCAAAAGACAATCTGTCTAAGCAGACCGGCTTGCTTTGTCTTCAGAGACTGCTAACAGTGTAACTACCACAGTTACAAGTTATCACACAGCACTTCCTATGCAAGCATATTTATTTTTAGGGTACAAACATGACAGAGAAAATATATTAAAAACAATAAAAGAACCTACCACACATGCTAATAAGCTTACTAGAGGTCCCACCCCAACCGTTTCCAACATGGGCTCTGGCAGGTGAGTCCTTCAAACTTCCTTAAAGGGTCTCTTGTGGTCACAGGTTCATTACAGCCTCAGCTCAGAACTGGCTCCCAGTCTTAAGAGCCTCAGTAGGCCAAGTCCTTCTAACTCTTCCCTAATGATTGAGATCCTCTGTGGGTTAGAGGTCCAGTCTGTCTGCTGGATCAGGACCATTTGTCCAAAATCCTTTATTTGTCTGTTGGTCCTTGGAGTGGGGTCTTTGAACTGTTCTGCTGTAACAGATGACCAGCAGACAAAAGATCCCCCTCCCCCCCGTGCAAAGATTTAGTGTGTAGGTGATGGGTTACAATCCCCTCCTCCCTAGTACTTCCTAGAATTCCATTTCACACACATTGTCCCAAAAGATCAATCAGGTCTTCTATATTAGACATTCAAGAGATAAGGTGTGTGAGGTAATATCTTTTGGACCAACAACTTCAGTAAAAGAGAAGCTTGCCAGCTATACAGAGCTATTTTGCAGTGTAGCTTGAAATACTGTCTCTTTCACCAAAAGAAGTTGGTCCAATAAAATATATTAGAACATAAGAATGACCATTGTGGGTCAGACCAATGGTCCATCTTGCCCAGTATCCTGTCTTCTGACAGTGACCGGTGCCATATGCTTCAGAGAGAATGAACAGAATAGTCTCATTCAGTCCCTGTTCCAGGCAGTCAGAGGTATAGGGGCTCACAGAGCACACGGTTGTGTCCCTGACCATCTTGGCTAATAGCTATTGCTGGACCTATGAACTTATCTATTTCTTTTTTTAATCCACTTACACTTTTGGCCTTCACAACCTACTATGGCAATGAGTTCCACAGGTTGACTGTGCGTTGTGTGAAGAAGTACTCCCTTATGTTTGTTTTAAACCTGCTGTCTGTTAGTTTTACTGGGTGACTCCTGGTGGATAAATAACACTTTCGTATTCACTTTCTTCACATCATTCATTATTTTATAGACATCTATCATATCCCCCCTTAGTCATCTCTTGTCCAAGCTGAACTATCCCAGTCTTTTTAATCTCTCCTTATATGGAAGCTGTTCCATACCCCTAATCATTTTTGTTGCCCTTCTCTGTACTTTTTCCAATTCTAATACAACTTTTAGCTATTTCTGTCTTTCTACTGTGAAAATTGACCGTTTATTCCTATCCTTTGATTCCTCTCGGTTAACCAGTTACTGACATATGAGAGGATCTTCCCTCTTATCCCTTGCTTACTTTGCTTAAGAGTTTTTGGTGAGGGACCTTGTGAAAGGTTTTCTGAAAGTCCAAGTACACTATATCCACTGGATCACCATTGTCCAAAGTTTGTTGACTCCCTCCTCTCCCCCCCAAAGAATGCTAATAGATTGGTGAGGCATGATTTCCCTTTACAAATGATGTGTTGACTCTTCCCCACCATACTGGGTTCATCTGTGTCTGCTAATTCTGTTCTTTACTATAGTTTCAACCAATGTGCTTAGTACTTAGATTAGTCTTACTAGGCTGTAATTGCCATGATCGGCTCTGGAGCCTTTTAAAAAAAATCTGTTACATTAGCAATCCTCCGGTCAACTGATAGAGAGACTGATTTAAAATGTAGGTTACATACCATAGTTAGTAGTTCTGGATCTCTTGAGTGAATACCATATGGTCCTGGTGACGTATTATTGTTTAATTTATTAGTTTGTTCCAAAATGTCTTCTAGTGACACCTCAGTCTGGGACAGTTCCTCACCTACCTTGTCGCTCTAATATGTTGGAGACAACAATATTGTTTAACATCGTCCTTTGAAGTTCATGCTGTCTCCCAGAGACTGTATTAATCCTTGTTCCTTCTAATGAAGTTCCATGCAACAGTACACTAACATTTGCCTTTCCAGTATAATGGACCCCGAAGATATTAAACATAATTCAATAACGTTTCATGTAATTTCCTAAGGTCTGTCCAGGATATTGCAGGATACCATCTCATCTGTCAGAAGCACAAGCCCCATAGAGCTATTCCTGCTTATGCAAGAACTGATGATGTTTAAATAATTAGATGTTAACCATCTATTCAATCTCTACTGATCTTTAAGGAAAAGTCCTATAAAATCGAATAGAAAATGATAGCCTTTCTCTAGATATTTTCAATCATTTTACAGAACACTATAACAGGGAAATATTTTCTATTACATTCTATAGGGGGTTGAGAAAACAGAGAGGCATTCTCATTCTCTGTTAAACTCAATAGATTAGCTTCAGTGTAGTTTCTATAGAGCTCTGTTAGTTTAACTATTATTAGAGTTTACAGGACTTTTACACAAGAAAATGGATACATATACAATTACTAAACACAGAATTTCCTCACTTCTTAAATTTTCTGTCTTCTGATTTATTGTCTCACATCTGTGGTTTATTCCATAATTTGTTTACATTCTGTAACATTCTTAAAACTACAATACCCACCTAGAGAAGTGAAGAAACAGATTGACAGAGCTAGACGGGCACCCAGAAGTCACCTACTACAGGACAGACCCAACAAGGAAAACAACACAACGCCACTGGCCATCACCTACAGCCCCCAGCTAAAACCTCTCCAACACATCATCAAGGATCTGCAACCTATCCTGGAAGATGATCCCTCGCTCTCACAAATCCTGGGAGACAGGCCAGTCCTCGCCTACAGACAGCCCCGCAGCCTGAAGCAAATACTCATCAGCAACTGCACACCATACAATAGAAACACTAACCCAGGAACGTATCCTTGCAACAAACCCCATTGCCGACTGTGCCCGCATATCTACTCAAGTGACACCATCACAGGTCCTAACCACATCAACCACACCATCAGAAACTCATTCACCTACACATCTGCTAATGTGATATACGCCATCATGTGCCAACAATGCCCCTCTGCCATGTACATTGGCTAAACCGGACTGTCTCTATGCAAAAGAGTAAATGGACACAAATCAGACAGCAGGAATGGTAACATTAAAAAACCAGAAGGAGAGCACTTCAACCTCCCTGGACACTCAGTAACAGACTTGAAAGTTGCCATACTTCTACAAAAAAAAACTTCAAAAACAAACTCCAGCGTGAAACTGCAGAGCTGGAACTCGTATGCAAACTTGACACTATCAGACTAGGTCTGAGCAGAGACTAGGAGTGGCTAGCCCACTACAAAAAATAATGTTTCCCCTTTTGACAGTCACACCTTCTCATCAACTGTTGTGAATGGCCTCATCCACCCTGACTGAATTTACCTCGTTAACACTTGCCCTCCTCACTGTGATGTAACTCACCCATCCTTGCATGTGTATATATACCTACCAAACTGAAGTTTCCACTTCATGCATCTGACGAAGTGGGTTTCTGTCCAGGAAATCTTATGACCAAATAAATTTGTTAGTCTTTACAGTGCCACAGGACTCTCGCTGTTTTGCTAAAAACAGACTAACACGGCTACACCTCTGGAATTCTGTAGTAAATTGGTTATGTAGTACAGTGTACAAAGATACGGCAGTATAATTGCCATGCTGATTTGCATTCCTGTGCTGGCTCTCTCTTTCCAGCTGCCTCAGAAGTAAACTTCATGTCTCCACTGTTAAGGCCACTACATCCTCCTCCTTCAAATCCTTCCTTGAAACTTGGCTCTACAGTGATGTCTAGAGAACATTTGACAGTGGCTGGGCAGAGAGTGCGCTGGGGCTGCTGCTTAGTGCGCTAATCATAATTGTCTCACTGTTACTTTTTCCTTCCCTCCCCATCTTGTGTGTCTGTTTTTTGTCACTTATCTCTTATCTGATATTTAGATTGTTAGTGCTTTAGGGGAGGGAGGGTGTGTGTGTGTGTGTGTGTGTGTGTGTGTGTGTGTGTGTGTGTGTGTGTGTGTGTGTGTGTGTGTGTGTGTGTGTGTGTGTGTGTGTGTGTCACCCAGTACAAATCATCATCACAATAAGCAGAAACATTTTCTTTTAAAGCATACCTATACCTTTAGTTTCTCCACATTTGATTAATGAAGAGTAATATTGCTCTCCTTCATGATGACTTTTGACTACTTAAATTGTTGATCATGCCATTAACCTTTCTGAATTGTTAATCTTATATTTTAGCAGACCAAGAGACTAGCAGTGGCAGTTACAAACTTTCAGCTGGAAGTAATTACTACAGTTGTGTCAGCCAGATCACAGTCGGTAAGCAGATACATGAAATCGCTTTTAATTTTGATTTAAAAATAAATCTGACACAGAATTTATATTTGCACATAAGTAGAAAAATGGATGAATTAGTCTTACACCTCAGATGCAAATTCAGCCTGGAGGTTGTTATCTTCTGGCAGTGTGGTGGTCTTCATTTGCAAATGGATAGGAATCAGCATATCTTGAACCCCAATTGTCCATAATCTCAGCAGAAGTGATAAAGATGAGATGAGTATAAAGCTAAATTAAGTCCTAGAGGTACCCTCCCCCACAGATAAAGGGGGAGTTTCCTGGATGAGTTGATGTGCAGAAGTGTGTTCCTCTGTAGCCTAAGTACCTGGCTTGTGGTAAGATGTTAAGTTCTTATTTTAGTCTCCAAGGGTGTCAGTTGGGCACTTTTCACACTTCACTTTGAGTTCAGGAAGGACAGAGGGATTGACTGTTAGCCTGGCTGACTAGTTGTATTACTGTTTAGTTTGTAGCAACATTTTACGATTGTTCATTGAGCTGTCCATAGAGACACCCAGTTCTTTTTTTCATGATGCTACATTTTAGAAATATGTGACTAGTTCAGATCATTCCTTTCAATAGACATTACCCTGGATTTGTGAACACTAAATTTCATCTCCCACGGTGCTCCCCATGCACCTAGTTTTGTTAAGTCTCTCTTTCATATCTCAGTCCTCTGCAATCTTTATTAAACTAAATAATTTTTTCTACCTGCAAATGATGTCACCTCAGTGTTCAGATAATTAATGAATATATTAAACAACTCTGGCCCTAATACAATACATCTTATGTTCCTCTGTTAAATGTTAGTTGTGAAAATAGGGTTTATCCTTTATGTATTGTCATTTTAGATTGTAAAATCAAATTTCAATACAACTCTGTTATTTTGCAGTTAGCCATAGCAGCATGTCCATCTAGTTAAGTATCCTGATCTGAGAAAGTAAAAGTGAAATAAAGTAAAATCCCATCTTATGAGAGCATTGACTTGGCAGCTTTTGGCAGGGACTATGATTAGGAAGACATCGTAGATTTTAAAGCTGGAATGGACCATTATGATCAAATTGCAGCTCCATCTCAAAGCAAGAGTAATATTAAAAAATGGAGGGGAAAAATAAGATTCTATGAATGTTGTAATTTTTTTTTAATTTAGTGAATTGGGATTATTAAGTGAGGGATGTAGAGAAATATTATAGCAAACTCTTTATGTGTCTTGAGTTCCTATGAAAGGCTGTGTAGAACTGGCTCAAAGTGGCTTTCTTTTTCTCATGTCAGTTTGGATAGATTAAACAAGTCAGGAATCTTACTGCTTTTTGTGAATGCAGAGATTTAACATAATTACGTTTCAAAAAGCACTTCATGATTTAAAAAATCACAGAAGATTTATTTTTTCTGATTTTGGAACGTTTCAGATTTGCTTTTGAATATTCTCCCCAATTATAACAAAATTAAAATAAATATGTGTGCTAAAGTTATGATTATATATAGATATTGCTGGCTGGGAGTAACTCCATGCACAGCCCTGTCCACCCACTCTGTGCGGTATTTTCCTGCCAGGAACACGAATAATCAACACAAGGTGATTTCTTAAGAGGTTTGACCAAGTTGGCTGTTGGCACACCTCCTTAAATATGAAGATTCATCTAATGCTATGCTATGTCCTGCACAGAAACTCCCCTCTGCAGCTCCTGTTGAAGAAAGCCTGAGGATCAGGCTTTGTGCTGCTGTCAGAGAGAGCCACAATGAGACAGACATTTTTCTCCTCCTGTGCATGTGTTTTCTGGTTGATATCTATGTGTAGCATCTGCTAGAATTTGGCATTGGATGAGTAAAATGTAATATGTATTTTCCAATTAATTTAAGGGTTGGAAAAAAGTAGGCTTATGGGTTGAAATATTATATCAGCAGCTCTTGTATTCCTGTAATTAAAGTTACTCTCCACTACTGCTGCTTACCATAGTATTATATACTTTATTTTGCAAACTAAAATCAATAACTCTTTGAGAATAATACATAGCATTCTCACATCTAAAAGTCTGAGCTTCGTTAGTGGATACTTTTTCAATGCTGGGAAATGCAGCCCTGGTAGTTACATGTAAGCATTGTTGTAATGATTTGATCTACTCCAAAGCTGTGAAAGTTTTGTGCATTGACATGTGTTATACAGTCCTGTTCTCTGGACAGAGGATTACATATTCAAATGCTGCCAATCCACCAAGTTTCATGAACTTTAAGGAAGTAAATGAGAGGTGCCACTGGATCCCACACAGTGTCTTTCAAAACTTTTACTAGAATTTGTGTGGTTTTGTTGTTCCTTTTTGTTTAAAAAGAATCAGACAGTCAACAGTAAGAGAATGACACACTGCACAGGAAAGATACGAGTCCAATTGTGTAGTAGTGTATTTTTATGGTATACTGCAAGACCCTTCTTTGCTTTTCCTGGGTGTAATGGGGATAACTGGGTGTGTGCGCGGGGGGGTTGATGATGATAGAAAAATAGGGGGTTTTTGAGTGAATAAATCTCTGTAGGTACATCCTTTATAAATATCTTTTTGGCATGTTGTTGTAAACTCTATTGTAAGTTGTTACACTTCAGTATACCCTGGGAGCTAGTGATAGGACAGAATATAAATCTAAGTACATATTTAAAAATGTAACTGGATAAATGAGAAACACATTTGACAACTTGGGGCTAGGGGCATGCACAAGGGGGAGCAAGCAGGGGCACAGCCTCCCCCAATAATTGTTAGGATCACAGAACTCCTCTGGGGCCGTGCTGGCGGGGAGGGGGAGAGAGTGAGCTCCTGCCGAGGCCAGGGGAAGAAGGAAGAGCAAGCTCCTCCTGGGCTGGAGGAGGAAGGGGGGTGGGGAAGAGCGAGCTCCTCCAGGAGTGGGAACTGGGGCCAAAGGGGTCAAAGTTAAATTTCTGGGCATGCTCCTGCTTGTGGCCAAATTTTGTCCTCTTTCATGAGCACAGGGGATGAATGATTGTTAGTGATCACCCCATCCCACAATCTCACGGAGGCTGCACCAGGTTGCACCATGCAGTCAAAGGTCTGTAGATTGGCAAAGAAGGGTTCAGAGAACTAGATGCTTTCCGCAGCCTCGTTTGCCCTGCACACCCACAGGGATTACACGTGCAAGATAATGTTAACGAGCACAACAAACCCTACAGTACATGTAACTTACAAAGCTGTGCCAGTTTTTCACCAGACTCATTTATTTGTAAGTTTTATCGTCATGTGCTACCTTTTGTCCATTTTGTGTCTGGTTTGTTAGCCTAACCAAGGCAGGCGTGGTCTCTTGTACCTTTGCGCTGTGCACAACTCAATGGTGACCCAATCTCAACTGATGCCTTTGGCACTACTAAAATACAAAAGTTTATAATAATCTTTAATAATAATAGGGACTAGGCCATGGCAGCCCCAATCCTAAATCCCCAGAATGCACATAAGACTTTTCCATTGAAGAGAGAATGTTAATCAGCAACATTTGCTTTGGATTACTCAAGGGTTTCAATAGTATCCAGACACAGCGTCCCAGCTTAAATCACTCCTTTCTTCAGGCCCTGTCTACACACAAAAATTGTCCCACTTCAGCTATCCAGTTAAAGTGGTATAACCCCCATAGTGCCGACACAGTTGTGTTGATATAAAGTTGCTTATGTCAGTAAAACTGTTCTGGTAGAGAAGGGGACTAACCTATCCTAGTATAAGGCACCTTTGTAGAGGCGTAACTTCATCCATACTAGGGGTTGTACTGATTTTGATATTTTGATAGAAAAATCACACCCAGAACCAAAATAGTTAAACCGGTATAAAAAAGGTGTATACAGGACTGTAGAAATATAGGCGAAAAGGACTGCAGACTCCATTCTGGACATCTGACTGGGCTCTCTTTTTGATGGTTCAACTGTGTTTTATAGTAAGAGTAGGAGAAAAATATGTATTGAAAAGATACATCCCTGGTGTGTATGTTGATTTCAGTAGAGTTATGGTACAGGTGAATCTGGCCCAGTATTATTAATATTATTCACGTGGTCTTTCCTCAGAAGCGGAGAGGCTTATTTAAGGGCTAAAATTAAAAAATCAACTCCTGTATGTTAGACTGATTTGTTTTTTATTTTATATACTATAAAACAGACTGAAGTGCATGTTTTAACTCTAAATATTGTTGCCAGGTTATGACGCTACTGGACCATTTGCAATAGGTTTCTCTCACTGGAAAAATCCATATGTACGTAGTGGTCCTCATCCACCTCTCTACGTTTCTGAAGATGCTGGCATTCCTGTATATCGATCTTTTGAACCGCAGCTTGATTTATCAGCTCCTTTATCCTGCCCAGCTTCACTGTCTATCACTCCAGTGCCTTCCTGCAGCAGCAGCAGCCAGGAGACTCTGAGTCAAGATTCCACAGGTAAGATTTTTTTCAGATGCTCACTCTTCAGGGCCTATTCTAAACAGTAGTTTGAGTGTGCTAATTAAGGGATTGTTTGTGCTGTCACAGAATAATTTCCAAAACTACCATTGACTTCAGGGAGAAGGATTTAGCCATATGGACTCCATTCTGAAACCCTTGCTCACACCACATAGACTTTATTCCAGCAAGCAGTTCTGTTGACTGAAATGCACCAGAAACAATGGCCAGTGAATTTGAAACAGCATCAGGATAACCAGCTGACATCTGCATTAATCTAAGTCAGGGATACTCAACTTGGAGGTGAGGGGGTCGCAAACAGACACAGGGTGATTGCAACCACCCTGTTCTTCCTATTGCTAAGTGGGAGGGATGGGGGTCCTGGCTAGATGCCAGTTAGATGAGAGCAGGGTACCAGGGTACCAGTATGGAAAAGGCTGAAAACCACTGGTTGAAAGCACCATTGATGCTGAGCATCTATATCCCCAGGCTTGAAGCTCTTACTACTGTTTGGTTTTATTTACTTTTAGAAGGTCCTAATACTTCTTGAACCATTTATTGAATTTAGTCTCTTTGTAATAAACATACATCAAGTATATTATACCATTATTTGTGCTATGTTTTTTTAGTTTTAATTGCATAGTACATAATTAACAATATAATTAGCATAACCGATGGGAAAATTAGAATGTGCAGTCAAAGAATAATGGGCACTGAAACTCCATGGAAGTACTGAAATCTAAGGAAACCTACATTACCTCCCAGAACTTCATACTTTAATTCTCATTAATGACTTAATCCCTTGCAATTGATTGAACTATCATACCATTGTATTTCTTTCAAATAAAAATCCCAGTTTCATGTACTTCATTTACTGCTCCTAATGCCTGCTGTTCTCCTGTTGTGACAGTTACAAATCAAGAGTGGCTAGACAACTGCTAAGCGGTTAGCATGAGGAAAATGTCATAACTTTCAGTAGCTATTTTGCTTATCTGTTACCATCTTTGAGGAGGGTAAATACTGCAAAGCCGCATTTCTCAGGACTATGTGTTGTTATCTGTATGAGTCCTGTGACTGCTTCTTGGAAGCTTAATTGATATCACACCATCTCCTCCTCTTTGTGATAGAAATGCCACTTTTGGTCAAGATATGTAGCAACTTAACCAGATGAGAAATAGTGATTCTTGTGCTTAGCTGTAATTGTTTTGTGCCATTGGGTCAAAAAGTCAATTTAGTGTTGTTCTAACAATTCACAGATACTGCCATCTAGCTAATAAAATTAACTGCATTTTCAACATTCAGGCTACAACTACACTGACGGCGGCAAAGTCGCCACCGTCAAATCAGTTTCTCTGGGTTGACTGAGCTGTCAGTGAAGATCCGCTCAGTCGATCCAGAAATCGATGTACTAAGACCACTTTCGCAAGTGGTGTGGCGCTGCGTCGACGGGAACGTGGTTCCTGTTGGCACAATGCAGTGAAGACGGCGCGCAGAAGAGGAGCAGAGAAGTCAACGGGAGTTACGCAAGTTTTTTGCGTAGCTTGCGTAACTCCCGTTGACTGCTGCCGTATCTCGGAGGTAAGTGTAGACAGGGTCTTAGCTAGGCCCAACAGGGAGCTGCTAGTCCTAGCAAACAGAATCCAGATTATAAAGTGAATGTATAGCACAGCTATCATATTTTGTTTCTCATTGAATACTATATATTAATGTAGCTAAGTGTGGCCATCCTGATTTTATTTAAGAATTTAATAAGCTGAAGAGTGCATGGCTCAAGGTGATGTGGTACATATCTCATGTAAGAGTGTTATTTACGAGATTACAGTAACATTGGTATTTTATTTTATTTTAATTATTCTGTATTGCACGTAGTGTCCAAAGTCTCCAATGAGGATTGGTGCCTCATTGTGTAAAGTTCTACTCAAACACACAAGTAGATGCAATCTCTGCCTTGAAGAGCTTACTATCTCATTTAAAACAAGATGCAACAAGCAAGTGTAACAAACAATAGGATTATCACTTTGCTCTGAAGTGTTTGCACATCATCTCCTGTAGCTGAGGAGAATGTGATGCATATGAACTCAGTGCAGGAGGTGCTGTATCCAATCAAGCAGCTGCAGATGGTGAATCACCAGAACAGTCACCAGATATATCTGCCTGGAATATCGTCCCCTCTCGTGGGTTTCTCCTTACGTATGTAAGTGGGTATCATGCCTATAATGATGATAATGATTCACATTTATATAGCACCTCTAACTCAAGGATTCCCCAAGTTTTCTCTAAATTTTAGAAACTGCAACAATCCTCCCACCAACCATTAAAATTCAGTCATTTCTGATGAGAAATGATGCAGCCAATTAGCAATGTACAGCAACACTAAAGATACCTTGTCCAATTGAAACCAGAAGTAAATGTTCATTCAGGTGGAACGTAACAAATCACGTTGGAATTTGGGTAAGACACTGAGGCTTACATCTCTAGAAATTATATTTTAGGTCATTTGGATCCAAAACAATCTGAGCAGGTCATTTACAGGAATCTGTGATTATAATTTGATCTAGAATACCATGCTACAGTCAGGGTCCAAGCATACTTTTTTTGGGCCCAGTACAAACTTGTAACATGGGCCCCCTCCCACACACATATCTATGGGGATTGCAGCCTGGGCCAGGCCTCCCAGGGCCTCTGGATCCCAGTAAAGTGTACCGTTCCCCCCCCCCATGTGGGATCCCTGGCTACGGTCATTTTCACTATGTAGATTATCTACTGTGAATGTACAACAGTCACTTTATAAAACTTTTTAATAACTCAGTCTAAAAAACAAATAAACAAACCAAAACCACTGGTCAAAAATCACCACTCTATAACATGAACCTATGCTGTGTTTTAAAATGTAGATATTTTCATCTAGCAACACAGCCTCTGAAGTTACACATCTGCCCATCTTTTGTATATGGAGTGCCAATCACCCTAATGTGTATATACTAGTACTAAAAATAAAGGCTTAAGCATAAATATGGTTCATTGTAGAAATCAGAAATGCCTTAATTGAATGTTAATTGTAGTGGCATCTGAGCAAAAGGAGTTTTGACAGCTGTGTTAAACACCATTTTTTTCCTGAAAGAAAGCATGCTGTCTAACTTATCTATGGGATGTTCTGAATAACTTGGAAATTGTGAATATAACTACTGCAGTACAGTATGCAGCCCAGTTTAGAGGCTTGCAGTGCAAATGCTTTATCTTGCAATAAACTGCAAGTGGCTATTTTGAGAATTCACAGATGATGTTATTAATGGATGTGTGAGGGAATACACCTGAGTTTGAATTTCAGTCTTAGATGCCACACGATACTGTCACTAAAAATGACCTATTGACATAAGATGCAGTGTTATATGACACAGCATAAAGGATACAGAACTGCAATTAATAGCATTTGGATCAGAGATCCATTACCTGCTATCTAAATGGATATCACACTTATCTAAAATATTTTAATTTTATTTTATTCTTCATGTTGTATTACAATGTTCTGTAATGGTGGATAATTTGCAGAGTAGGGGTCAAATTCTGTCCTTGAGTATGTGAACATAACTTCTGTTACCATTAGTGAATTACAAGTGCTTTAGAAAGTAATCCTCCAACATTTGACATATTTGTTTCCTGTAATAGACATTTTAGTGAGAAGTTTGCTTGTTAATAAAGGCTGTTTTCGTTCAAGAAAAAAATAGGAATTAATCCTGTATGAAATTTCTTAATTCAGAACTCCAGTGTCAGAGACTATTAAAGGGAAACCTCAGTTTTTTCTTCCTTACTTTGCAAATGGTAAATCACATATCAGGGCAAAATGATACTTTGTCCTCTCCTCCCTATATTGTGTAGCCATCTCTTGTGTCTCATCTTATATTTGGATTGTAAACTCTTCAGAGTAGGGAGAGTGTGTGGGCATCTGTGTATGGGGGGAGCAATACAAATAATCATCAAATAATCATAAGCATAGACATTTTCTTTTAAAGAAGTAGTAAAGAAGGGCAATAGGTACACAGTTTTCAACCCTGAACTTGTTACTAGAAGTGTACCCTACTGTAATTAGAAACTTCACAAATGTTAGTTTAAAAATGATAGAGGCTATATTGTGGTGGATATCTCTGAATGCAGAGAAGGGAGACTTGAGCCTATGGTGAAGAAAAGTACACTCCACAATCTAGGTTAATTTTATGTTTTCTGGTCAGAAAGCAGATGTACTATAATGCGTAAATGATTGTAATGGAGTAATTTTTGTGAATATTACTTATTTTGGGTGGCAATAGACTGAGTGAGGTTGAGGACTTTAAATTTGTCCCCTTATGATTGACCCTAGTTTTTATTTCCCCTTCGCTTGTGTGGGGATGTGCACCATTTAACTTTCTGAGTGTATGTATTCTATTTCTAACTGATTTTTAGATTACTAATCTTCTCTGTTATTGATTGTGCTAGCAGATAATTTTTCAATTTAGCTGTCAGACAAACAGAGAATAAACTCTTGATTTTATCTAAAATTGTATTAGATTAGGGAAGGACGGGAAGAAAGATTCTCTAGAAAATCTTATCAGTTAGCCCTGTGTGTCTGACATGCTGTTATAAGGATGCTCCAGAACTTTCTTCCAGATTAAAGGGTTGCAGTACTTTTTCCTCTTCTGGTGCTTGCTAAACCAGCCCTGCCTCTCCTTTTCCTCCATATTGCTGTTTGATAGCTGGCCATGCTTCCAGATCTACCTCTGCTCCTCATGGCAGCTTCCCCTAGTCAGCCTTTCCACTTCCAGCCTACTGCCACAGTAAATCAGATCCTCTCAAATCTCTCCCTTCCAGTACCCATCCACCCCTCCATCTGACCCTCTCTCTGATCTCCCAACAGTGCCTCCATTGGACACTTCACACCTACAGGTTGCAACCCTCTTTTTTCCCCACTGCTCCAAGCGAACCCATCTTCTGAGTGCCACTCTGACTGCTCCTCCTCCTTCTTCGCTCCTTCTGCTCCACACTCTCATGCTGTATTCATGCTCCTCCTGCCTCTGAGTTTTGTTGTAGTCACATCTGCTTTCCCCCTGCTCCCCAGCACTTCGGCGTGGCTAAGAGATACCCAGTGATTTAGTCTGCCTTGTTAGATAATGAAACAGCATGCACAATTCATCCAGAGGAGTTAAAACTCAATTAAGTTTACATACAAGAGTTTTTTAAAAATGGATTTTCGCCAGTCTTTTTGTTCTGTGTTTGTATAACATCTAGCACAGCAGGGTGTTGGTCTGGCCATTGGGTTCTGAGGTGCTAAAGCAATATGAATACTAAATATGAATATACAAAATAAAAAGTTAAAATAGACAGGCAGTTATATTATCGCTTCCCACATATGATGTGTCTGTCTTTTGCATGCTACTCGTGCTGTCTAGATGTATTGTTTCTTGCAGACAGCACATCTAATAACTGTATTTCAGTGCCAGAAAATCAGCATTTCAGATTGTGGAATGACTGTGCAATATTGCCTTCAATGGAATAGCACCAAAATATGTGAGCTGTAGGCAAAGCAAGCCCTAGTGTAGATTGGTTGATTAAGTCCCCCAATTTATCCTTTCCAATTTAAAGAACAGAATCAGATTTCAGGGATCTCAGCAGGCACTCAGAAACAGATCTGAGAAGTGATATTTTTCATTGTGTGCAAGCTAGTGTCATGGGTTTATAAAGAATAGTAAATTATATAATATACTTAGAGAGTGAGTATGGCAAGTTACAGCAAGCATGGCATGTGATGATGGTACTGTACAGTCTAGGTCACTTATGTTTACTTTACTTCTTTAACCCTGGTCAAAACAGAGATGGCCACAAATGTCTCAGTTTTGCTGCTGCAGGTGCTTCACAAAGAGAGAGAGTCAAATTACCTGAGCAGGCATTTGAGCAGACAGAGGAAAAGAACTGTATTGAAGAAGGAAATACTGAAGGTCATGGCCTGTATCACTTTAGTTGGAGGAACAATGATTAGCAATCATAGGCACAGTGGATTAGATTATGAATGCTGTATTTCTAGATTCTGCTGGCAAGTTTAGGGTTTCTTTACTCATGCAATTCCTGCTGAACTTTCCTGAAAGTGTGTTTTAGTATGGCTCATTTGGTATGTCAGACACACACTGCTAATGCTCATTAATCAGTTGTCATGAATTTAACAAATCACAAATGCTTAATTGTTTCTCGGCTTGAAAGTATGATCAGCTGGCTAAAGGGCAATATTGGGAGGCAGGAGATCTGGGTCATTGTATTCCTGGCTCTGCCACAGTATTACATTACTTTCCCTTGCTGGGCAGTGATCATTAGGGATTAAAGCAAGGGGCATGCTCCTCTTCCTCACAGAGTGAAGTGGGGTCTCACCATGCAGGGGAATTGAAGCAGTAGCATCAGGAAGACCTGAAAGGTTTCTGGCACCCCAGCTTTCTTGGGAAGCTGCTGCAGCATGAACAGCACCTGACAGGAGATGTCCCAGCCCCTGTTCTGTAAAGGAAGATCTCTCCCCTTGTCAGCTTGCTGCCATCTTCAAGGGAAGAATAGGAGATCCCACACTTCCAGCTTCCTCTCTACATTGGGAGAAAGACCTCATCAGTTCCCAGAGATAACAAAACAGACCAGTTCTTTCTCCCTTCTGGAACTCTATAGCATGTGGGTAAAGACAGGATTGAACTAAGAAGAGGAAAGGGGCTAGGATGAGGAGCCAAAGAGGAGTAACTGAAGAATGGGAGGAGGATGGACTGTGGTAATGGAAGGGAAGAAGAATGAAGAGGGGAACAGAATGTGCAGAAGGGAGGTGGTTGTAGAAGGAATGGGGAAATAGAGGAGGGTGATGGGACAATGGAAGAGATGGAAGGGCAGAATGGAACAAGAGAAGAATGGAGAGATCCCTCTGATTTTATTCATGTTGAGTTAGCAGGCACCATACCTACCTCCCATCCCCACCATCATGGGGGAAGGGTATGTTGATGAATTGGGTGAGAAAGAGGGGAGAATGGAAGGGAAGAATGATGGTGCAGGTCAATGGAGAGAAGGGAGGAGATTTTAGATGACAAAAGGGGGAAAGAGAAGATAATCAGGGGAAAGTGGAAAAAGCTGAAATTTTGAGGGGAAGAGACAAGTAGAGAGAAGAGAACAACAATGGATGTGGAATGAATTAAGGAAAGAAGAGAGAGAAAAGAAAACCTGGGAGATATAATAAGTAAAAATGTTTAAAAGTCTAGTGTATATTTCACTGTAATATATTGACACTACTGTTTGAATTGGGTTTCAGGGGACGGGAGGCAGAGGAGCAGGAACTAAGTAATTGTGCAGAGGAGGAGCCCCAAAAATGCAAAGTAGATTAGATGAGAGCCCAGCATTTTTTCTGTAGGAGCTGGGAAGCTGTAAAAGAGGGTGGGAGTATCCTCACAGCAGCCAGGAGGCTATGGAGGAAGAAGCGTGGAAAGCTCTTCTTTTGTTCCAACAGCTAGAGAGTTTCAAATTTATCAAACGGCTAGTTAGCTAGAGGCTGATAGGAAAGAAGGATTCCCTGAGCAGGGTCCAGCAATAGCAGTCTGGTAGGAAATCTAGCATCTGTTCCTTTTCCAGCAGTTTGAGGCTTCTGGATGTCAGTGACATATCATGGATCTCTGGTGCCCAGGGGACAATACTTGCATTTGCACACCTCCCACCGCCGTCATTGTCGGCAGAGCCCCACGAGGGGGGTGGTGTCTGTGGGCCCGTTTCCCGCTCTCCCTCACTCCCTTCCCCTGCTGTGGGGGTGGCGGGTGAGGGGGGAGCAGGAGTGACAGGGGCAGATGCCCCCAGGCCGCCCGGTGGTGGGGAGGGGATGTGACGGGCCCTGCCATTGATTTGGCTGCTTGGCCCCTGCGTGGCCGGGATCCCTGCGGCTCTCTGGTGTAGTTCCGCCCAGCACGGGGGCAGTGGGGCCGGGAGATGCTTGCTCCCCCCGCAGCAGGAGCCATTGGCCACTGGCAGACCTGAGCTGGAGTCGGTGTGGCCGCAGGGGATGTCAAAGCCCAGCGGCCCCTGGCCACCTGTGACAGCGGAGGGCGGCTTCTTCGAGGAGGGCCCAGCCATCACCCTCTCCCAGGTCGGCGCCTGGGGGCATGACCCCCTCCCGTTCCCCTGCTCCCCCATCGGTACACCACTGCTGGATGTTCTCACTAGGCAAGTTGCTCCAGATCTCACTGGTAGGAGGTGCCACACCCTTGTCTTTTGTAGCTACCTCTGGCTAGTAGGTAGCTGGTACCTTTTTTCCAACTCACTGGGATGTTCTGAGTAGAGCTGGCTGGGAATTTTTCGAGGAATCATTTTTCGTCAAAGAATGCCAATTTGTTGAAACTGAAATTCTTCATGGAACAGGGTCAGGTTTACTGAATTTCCCAACTCGAAAAACGGTCAAAGGAGTTGAAATTGTTGAAATATTTTATTTCAACACTTTCTAAATGAAAAAAGTTTTCTGGTTTAAAACATCTTTTTGTTTCAAAATTTAAGTTAATTAGTCTGAAGGAAAAAAAGGTTAAAAAAAGGAAAAAGGTCAAAATCTAAACAAAACAAAAATGGAAAGGAAAAAAATAAAGCTTTTTCAGTTTGTGAATATATTTGAGATCTTGACTTTTTATGCTGATTTTAGACAGGAAAATTATTAGAACTCTTGAAAATATTAATGGGATGTGTAAATCATTTCCCACTCAATTCTAGTTCTGAGGTTTAATTTTTATTTTGTTTTTATTTGCTAATGATTTTGAGGGAGATGGAAGAGGAAATTATTATGATTTATCTTACAGTGAATGGGACACATGTATTACTGTAAGACTTCAAAGAAAAATATGAATAATATATATTGGACAAACGTAATTTCAGAAAGGGGGAGAAGCCCCTTTTCAGATATCCCATGCAATTTACAAATGAATTTTTACTTTAGAAAAATTATACAGCTGTTCAGATATCTCTTTCAGTTTAGGTGCTTCCTTCTGCTGCCCATGATGAAATATTAATTTTAAAGAAAATAATCATGATATTAAGGCAGAGTATAACTGTGATTACCCAACCCAACACTAATGTCTTTTGGATTTACTTATTTAGAGTACAGGAGGTCTTATGAAAAGAAAGAATTCTCCTGGCTGTGATGCACAATTGTTCCCCATGACATAGGAATAAAATATGAAATGTATAAGATCTGTCTCTGAGAGTTTTCTAAGTGCTGTTCTAATTTGTTTGAAACTTGGCAACAGCCAGGGCCTTCTGTTTAACTTACATTCTCTGCCATGTTTTTATTTTATTTTGTTGGTGTGATTTTAAATTCAAACCTTTTCCACTTGTTACTAAATTACAAGATGTATTTACACAGTAATATTGCCATCTGCTGTTTATGCTGTATCTAAAATGGACAAAAATCTAACTGAATATTCTTAAGTGCTCTGTAAAATGGAAATCTATAATTATTAAGTTTTGATTCCCTACTCCAGTGTGTGTGATTATTTAAAAAAAAAAATGGATTCTAGAAAGATTTAAAATCTGGCATAGGTTTCTGATTTTGATTAACAGAACTACATTGTACATTCTACCATTTAAACAGGCTTTAAAACTCATTTCAGATAACCTTAAAATAGAAATGTGCTATACAAGTAATTAATTTGTGCAAGTAACTGTTTCTGAGAATGCTCTGAAGCTCATTACAATTAAATCAGTCTGTTACCAAGGTAGAAATAATTTTGGCTGGAGTTTTCAAAGTAGCCTAAAGGAGCTAGGCACCCAACTTCAACGGGAAGTCAATAGTTTTCACTATTGACTTCCAATGGGAGTCAATGGGATATTGTCCACTGTATCTTCATTTTTTTAAGGTGGGAAGGGACTAGTTGTTGCCAAAGGGCAGGCATCTGAGCATGAACTTCTCTGATATCCTGACCCAGGAGCATATAGTGTCTCAAAGAAGCATTAATTGCCTCCAAGGATGTAGCTAGGATATAGAGTTGTTCCAAACAGTGCTGCAAATACGTCATGTGTGACTAGTGTCTGGATATTAAACTCTCTTAAAATCCATTCAGCTATCAGGCAGTGCTGTCTGCTAATGCTGCTCTATTTTCAGTTGCCCATTTTGAGGACCTGCATTTTGGATATACTACTCTTTGCTAAGACAACGAGAGTTCTGTGGCACTTTAAAGACTAACAAATTTAATATTTGTAGACATAAGCTTTCGAGAGACTTAGCTCTCTTCTTCAGATGCAGTAATACAGAAAAAATAGGTAACACAGAGGTATCTTATGGGTATCCAGGTGCATTGAGAACAATGGGGGAGGTGGAGTCCGGTACTTAAGACCTAATGACAACCATTGAGTAGGAGGTGAGAATGAGGTGAGCAAAGTAATTTACCTTCCGTAGTGAGATAGCCATTCCAAGTCTCTGTTTAAACTCAGTTTGAATGTGTCAAGTTTGCAGATCATTTCTAATTCAGCAGTTTCTCTTTGAAGTCTGTTTTTGGAGTTTTTTTTGGAGAAGTACAGCAACTTTCAGGTCAGAGACAGAATGCACTGGGGAATTAAAGTGTTCCCACTGGTTTATGGATGTTTTTATTTTTTATGTCTAATTTGTGTCCATTTATCCTTGTGCGTAGTGATAGTCCAGTATGGACAATGTACATGGCAGAAGGGCATTGCTGGCACATGATGGCATATATAACATTAGTGGATATGCAGGTGAATGAGCCCCTTATGGTGTGATTGATGTGGTTAGGACCAGTGATGATGTCATTAGAGATGATGTGTGGGCAGAGCTGACAATGGGGTTTGTTGCAGGGATAGGTCCTTGGGTAGGATTTTTTGTAGGGTGTATGGTTGCTGGTGAGTATTTGCTTCAGGTTGCGGGGGCTGTCTGTAAGACCTACACCAGCAACCATACACCCTACAAAAAATCCTATCACTATGGACTATCACTACGCACAAGGATAAATGGACACAAATCAGACATAAAAAATAACAACATCCATAAACCAGTGGGAGAACACTTTAATTCCCCAGTGCATTCTGTCTCTGACCTGAAAGTTGCTGTACTTCTCCAAAAAAACTCCAAAAACAGACTTCAAAGAGAAACTGCTGAATTAGAAATGATCTGCAAACTTGACACATTCAAACTGGGTTTAAACAGAGACTTGGAATGGCTATCTCACTACGGAAGGTAAATTACTTTGCTCACCTCATTCTCACCTCCTACTCAATGGTCGTCATTAGGTCTTAAGTACCGGACTCCACCTCCCCCATTGTTCTCAATGCACCTGAATACCCATAAGATACCTCTGTGTTACCTATTTTTTCTGTATTACTGCATCTGAAGAAGAGAGCTAAGTCTCTCGAAAGCTTATGTCTACAAATATTACATTTGTTAGTCTTTAAAGTGCCACAGAACTCTCGTTGTCTTTGCTGTATACAGACTAACACGGCTACCCCTCTGGAACTACTCTTCGCTAGCAACTGCATAAATGTTTGGGTAAATCAAGCACCACAAGGTGGTGCTGATGCCTTCTAATGACTAGCTGAACAGAGGTTTAGCCCTAGCCATTCTTTGACTGGGACTGAATTTCTGAGCACATCTGGGGAGAAACATGTATTTTCATGAGTGTACCTGGACAAAACCTCTGTCAAGGCCAGAGATCTGGATCAACTGGAGCTATAATTTAAGTGTTAATGTTAAAAAGACTCTTTGCAGAGAGGGGAAAGGGGAAGGGAAGATGTGAGCATGTGTACTGTTTCTTTAAATCTGTCGCAGGAAGCCAGGCAGAGGGGACACTGGAAAAGATTCTAGGGCTAAATTATGAAGCAAAGAGACAGAGTGACTTCAGGGGTAATTCTGATTTTTCCTTTTTCTAAAAAATATCCTCATTTTAAATTCCAGCTACTAAATGATCTCTCACATGTTCTTCCCCACTGATGTCAAATCACTGCTTAGCATGTTGACCAATATTATCTCATTGTTTCCTTATACCCCTTTGTCTGTCTGTATCCATCTGTTGTCTCCTGTCTTATAGTTAGATTGTAAGCTCTTTGGTGCAGGGACCATCTTTTTGTGCTGTGTTTGCACAGCACCTAGCACAATGGGGTCCATGATCAGGGCTTCTAGGCACGGTGGTAACACAAATAATAACAACAACAACGTTATGCTTGTTGGTACAGTACCTTTCTAAAGGAATCTGGCAATCTGCACGGTGTGGGGAAAGCATGTGTGTTTCTGTAGTACATTCCTTGTGGGAGTGACACGTTCACCAGGCTTTTAGTTTTAAAAGAAAAACCTTAAATGTTGGTAATGGTTTTCCTGCTCCCCGATGGGTGTTTTAGAAGGATTTGGCTGAAGAGCAAGACCACCAACCATGCTTAGGCCCTCCACTCCACTCCACTAAGACACCTCACTGCCCTTCTGTAAGTAGGGTCTGAATGAGCTCTCCCCCAATATCTAGTGGTGAGCCTGGGGAAAAGACTCCAGGAATGCACCATGTTTCCATAAACACACCCACTCTGCCTAGGTATTCAGAGGAGGGAACTGCTTTGACAAAGTGATCAGTTTTGGCAGGTGTTGGCTTACACATCACTTGAGTTCAGGGGTAATGAAGTGTTGTTATCCTTATTGTATGAGTAAAGGGCAGCAGAACTGTACTTAGCCTGCCCAAAGAGGGGTTCCCCTGAGCTAAATCTCACTTGCTAAGCAGGGGGTAGGGATGCCTGTGAAAAAGAAAGGGGGTGGGGATAGATGTTCCGACCTGGTGGTGTGGGCTCTTCTTAAGGAGTTTGAGATGCCATTTGGCCCTCCCCTCGCCACTGTTTAAAGACACAGCTGATTAGACTCAATTAAGAGTCCTTGTTTTGTTCAGTGATCACTAGAGTTGAAGTCACTGCTAACCGGCTGCTGAGTCTCAGACCTAGTGGGGGATAATGTTGCAGTCAGAGACTAGAGGCTGCACTATCAGTGAGGTTCCCCGCTACCTGCTGAAATCACTGAGAGCTGGGTTAAGTGGTAGAACATCAGAATGTGGCATTGCAGCAGAGACGCAGTGGTTAGCATCAGCAGCATGAACGAGAGCGTGGTGAGTGATGGCGTAGTGGCTGGCAGTGGTAGAGTGAACAATGGCAGCAGCAGAGGATGGAAACGGCCGAGTGAACATCAGCAACTGTGAGTCAGTTGCAGCGGCGACATAGCAGGGTGGGAGGTGAACTCACATGATGCAACTCTGAACTCTAGGTCCTCACTGACCAAGGACAGCAACTGTGAGTGGGCTGCAGCAGCGGGAGACAGGAGTGATGTGTTAAAGGAACATTTGTTGTCGGATCCCTTTTCCCTTTTTTTTTCATTTTTGTTGCTATACACAGACTCAGTGCTTGTGAGAGGGGAAGTATTGCCTCTTACAGGTGCAATATATATGGTGGTATATATTTTCCCAGATTACTGGGTAGGGACTCATGCCAGTTCTTTTTTTGTATTGTTAAGAAGAATCCCTCAATATTGAGCCCAGCCCTTGTTGCTGCCAGCTCCACCAGGAAGAAGGGTTACACTTCTTCAAATCCCTCCTTAAATCTCCTCTGCCATGGTGTATACAAAAACAAACAAAACTTGCACAATAGTTACACAGTTGGCTTGCAGTGACCATTGATTTTCATGCTGACCAGTATTATTTCACTGTTTCTTTGTGCTCTTTCCATCTTTTTGTTTAATCCATCTGTTTATAGTCTTACATGTAGATAGTAAGCATTTGGGGGCTGGGACATTCTCTCTGCACTGTGCTGAGCACAATGGGGCCCTAGCCTCTCAATGCTACTATCGTACAAATAAACATTTTATTTTGTTATCTTTCTGCTCAGACCGTTGGTGGGAAACACATTTTAAATTGAAAGGAAATCAGATGAATAGTTCTATGAATGCACTTAAAGTGTGTCTGTAAACTTCTTGAATTTTTGAATGCTTGATTTCTCAACCTTAACATTTAGCTAATGGTAGGTTTTTGCATTTAATTTTATATTTACATACATTCTCATAATTATTGCAGTTTTCTCTCCTCAGTTACATATTCTCCTCTTTTTTTTTCTTCCTGTAGCTGATGCTACAAAGCCTCATTATGAGAAGTACAATGTGGTTTTTAAATTATACTGTTGTTTATTCTGAAGTGATATGCATTAATATTACTTGGATTGACAGCAGTGAGAGCAGTTCTTAGTTTCTGTACACACAATTTGTTTATAATATTGGTTAGCTGTATGTACTGAATAGATTGTAAAATTAAGACTAAGTGGAGAAAATTGCAGTTTCTTTAACAAAAGGAATTGAAGAAATGTTGGCAAATCCGTTTTTTTCTCTTTATCTTAATTGTTAGATCTGAGGGTGTCAATTATTTCCTGTGATTAATAAAAAATTAGCTTCTGGCAGCTGTGTGTGTGTGTGAGAGAGAGAGAGAGAGAGAGAGAGAGAGAGAGAGAGGGGCTGTCTTGGCAACTCTGAAGAATAAAGTCTGTGTATCCACAGAAATGGCACAGCACATGCAGTGACAGGTCAAGCTTCCCCATGCTGTCCCTCTGCTAGCCTGCAACCAGATCCAGAGGAATCTAAAGGTGGCAGAGGAGAAAAAACCATGGCTATGTGCCAGTTGGTCTTTGAAGCTGACACTTACATTGAAGTAAGAGGGTGGAGGAAAGGAGAATCAGAATACCACCGAAAGTACTGCTATTTGGCTAAAGTCAGGGCTGGTGCTAATGACAAGGTCTGCATTGTGATGATCTTATTGGTGCAGAAGAAAAAATTAGAAACCTTTATCTCAAAACAAAAATAAGCTGATTGGGAGAGATTTTCAAAGACACAAAGGACATCTAGGCAGCTGTAGCCAGGAGGGGTGGTCCCCCTCTGAAGAGGACCCAGAGAGGGAGCCAGACCCACCCTGGCTGACAGAAGCCTGCCCCAGGGAAACACCTGACCGGAAGCCAGGGGGCGGGACTAGGCCTTTAAAGGCCCCAGGGGCCCCACCTGACCGGAAGCAGGGGGGCAGAGCTAGGCCTTTAAGAGTCAGGCCGGCAAGCTCAGTTGGAGGGAGGCGGCTGAAGGGGAAGGACGCGTCTCCTCCGGAGCTCCTAGCCAAGGCCGGGCCAGGGAGCCGGGCTGAGAGGGAGTGGCCGGCCTTAAACCCAGCCTGGGGATCGGCCGAGGCCTCTCCCAGGTACCCTGCAGCCTGGGAGTTGGAGGGACCACCAGAGACCCCCACGGCCTGGGAGCCGGAGGAAGGCCCGTCGGGGCTCCCTGAGGAGTACGAGCCTGAGGAGAAACACCCGGGGCCTGGGAGCCGGAGGCGGATCCGCCAGAGCAGTGCCGAGCCTGGGACCCCGAGGACCTACCGGCCCTGCCCGAGGCCTGGGGACCGCAGGACCTGGAGGAGCTACCCTTCGAGGATGAGCCCATGGAGCTCCCGGAGCTGCCGCCCATGGACGAGGAGGGCCTAGCAGGTCTACCGGACCCCAGCGACCCAGAGGAGGCAGGTACCGGGGTTTCGGGGAGGAAGAAGCCCAGGGATCACCACACGTTAGTGGCTGAGTCAGGGGCAACCTGGGCGGCGTGTTGCGGCAGGAGCCCCGCCACCCCAGTGGCAAACGCTGTTGCCACTGCCAGGGCCCTGGGCTGGGATGCAGTGGAGACGGGCGGGCCTGCGTCCCCCTTCCCTATCCTCCGTGAGGAAGCCTTCCCCGCCGTGCCGTTCCCAAGAGCGGCTTGCTCACCGGCCAGCCCTGCCCGAGGGCCTGGCCGTAAGGCTGCTTGCCTGGCCAGCCCTGCCCGAGGGCCTGGCCGTAAGGCTGCTTGCCTGGCCAGCCCTGACAGGCTGCTTGCCCTGACAGGGGCAAGACTGCTCCCGGTGGGAGGTAGCCGGGAGGGGTGGTCCCCCTCTGAGGAGGACCCAGAGAGGGGAAAACCCGGACGCTGCTCCCTGGTTCCAGGGGCACGTCCACAGCAGCCAACTCCCAATGAAAGTCAATGGCAATAGGGCATTGAATTCCTTTTTTTCAAATGCACAATTTCCCTCTTAGAGAACACCACGTAATATAATACAAAGAGGCTGCATTATATTGCACAATGCAATGGAGTTCCTCAGACTGTGCAATTCAATTCCTCTCCCCTCTTGCATCCCTCCAAGATTTCTCCCTTCTCTGGCTGAGTCTATACTGGCAAAATTCTAAGTCATAATTCTCCACTGGTTGTAGCAACTGTAATCTAGAAAGGGCTCCAGTACTTTTACTACCACATTGTCTAACTGAACTGTAAGTAATGTGGAACTGCACCAGTGGTGAATAACATAGTCTAGTGTTGAGTAGGTCCCTGATGATGATTACAATGTGTCCATACCAGTTTCCCAACTCCAGCCACTTTTGTTGTGGCCTTGTTTTTATCTTTTTTTTTTTTTTTTTAAATATGGTTAGAATTTTCTTTTCACAAAATGAAAAATATTTTCCCTGTCTCTTCAGCTGAAGAGATCTTGCTGAAACTTTCAAGGTAAAAAAAAATTACTCTCCTTTTCAGGCAGAGAACATGCTTGGAAAATTAGCTCAAAAGGAATGAATGTTTCTGAAAGTTAGGACCTTGTGAATATGGGGTTGTGATGGCAATTTGTTTTGCATCTTTAACAAGACCATTCACATCTGACAATGGCTATAATTAGGGATGTTGTGCTGATATTGCTGCTAATGCACATTGGTATCTATGTTTATAATTAGTGTATGAAGAGGAGAAATTATCCCTTTAATTCTTTCACCCACCTTTCCATAGAATTTCCTTGTGTTGTGAATGGCAACTGTTGATTATGTCCAACATAACTGCTGACAGTACCTTCTGTATAAGAGCTCCCTGGCTGGAGTGCTGAACTCTGTTTTGCTCCTGAAATGCAGACGGTGCGGTTTTCCTGAATAAAATGCTACATAAATGTATTTAAATCTAAACAACCTGAAACTGCTAAAAGCATATTGCATGCAATCAATGTGCTGAATTATGATCTTAAAAGGAACGTTGACTATTTCAGTCATTAATAGCTTCTTTGCTGACTCTTGGGACATCAAGTACCATTAAGTCAATACTTTTAAACAGCTGACTACAGTTCAGGATTCTGGAAACCTCATATGCATCTCATAAGCTGATAATATTGTTTACTCAGGGACTGCTTGGCTTACCTTAATCAAAACGTACAGACGACAAAAAAGCTTCGCATTGAATGAGAAGGAAGGAAACTTCTTAAATGTATTATCTGATATTGATTTTTCTGACTTCATCACGGCCTCGAACCTATAAGGTGCTGAGTACTCTGGTTGTGGTCCTGCAAAGCACTAAAGCACATGCTTAATTTTGGGCATGTGAATAGTAACACTGAACTCAATTTGTCCCTCTCTAGAAGTGACTTTCATCCAACTACTGTTAACTGTGCCATGCCTAGGTAGAATTAATTGGTCTCACTCTAGTTCATGGCATGCAAGTGTCCCTATCACAAATGGTAACATGTATCAATAGTGCTCTCTGTAGCTGGAGAAGAGGTTCAGGAAGGGGAGTGGCAATGCAAACTTTCCATGCTGCCCTGCCAATGTGCCTAAATCATTCTACAGAGAGCACTTTTAGAGTCAGACTTGAGTCCAGTCTCCATGGCCTAGTCACATCTGACTTCCCTGCTGAAACTGCCAATAAGGTCTCTGTTTTTTGTTTTATTTTGGAGGGAGAGGCTGGTGGTTGGTTAAGTTTTAATGGAATAAGAACACTTGTCCTCCAGGGACTGACCTGACATCACCTCCTGATCACATAAGTTTCAACAGCCATCCGACGTTAGCACAATTTGCTTATTACCAGCCTGTGCTTTGAACCAATGGCCCTGTATTTGAAAGGCTCTGTAATATACAGTATCTCATTCTCAAATTGCCCCTGAGCCATAGAGACATGTACATTTTCATTCTTGTTTCTTATCTAATTCTTTCCTGAATACATTTCTGCCACAGCCAATGACCATAGCAGATATGAAATGAATTGATTTGAATTTCAAATGTCATGAAGATTTTCCTTTGTTTTCCTTCCCTTTGGCCAATATTCCATTTAATATGCTGGCCCTACTTTTGTTCAAGTTAATCCAAAACCAAAAATCAGGCCAAGCTGAGGTCCAAGGAGTGGAGAGCTGGTTATTTGCAGGCTGGGACCTCTGTCTCTGAGACACGTTTCCACTGGTGGTCCTCCAGAGCTAAAGAAGGTAAACTTTAAGACGTGGTACAAGATCCATTAGCCTTTAAATGTGGTAGGGGTTCATGGTGGTGGGTATAATGGAGAATTTTCTAGCTTCTCTGGTTTACTGGTCAAATTGCAACATCTGTATTTATGAATAGTGTAGCTTTGTTAAACATTTCATGAATGAATAATAAATAAATAGCTAAAGGGCTACCATAACCCAATTATTTACTTCAGTTCATATAAGTAATTGAATATGAATGGGGTACCTCCAGTGTACATGTCCTCTAAAATGTGTCTTGAGAAATTCTATTCCACCATAGAATAGGTTACAGTAGAAAAATGCTTGTGCTAGAAAGACTTATTTAAAAACCTTTGGTATATCTTCTATAATAGTATTTTAAGAGAGTGAATGATGCTCAGAGTAGTAGAGTTGTTCAGTGTAGTTAAACAGAATAAAGACGATTTTTGTTTTGCTCCTTTCTGTATTACTTTTTACCCATTATCTCAGTAGTATAATTTATTTGTTTAGTGCTATGGGCATTCTCGTGGCTGAAAGAGAAACTCACACAATAGGTTTAGTCAATGAAGTGGTGTATTGGGAAAACAAATAATTGTAAATAAACAAATAATCTCCCCCACCTCCCACTCACATTCAAAAAAGAAAAAAAAAAAAAAACTCAGTGAGACTTCCCAATGTTTTAATTTTATTTTATTTTGGAGGCAGGTAGGAATAAGATTTATCTATAGCTCAGAGTGGGATGAGCGATGGGTGGAGAAGAGGGGAGAAACCAATGCAATGCTTCAGTGAGGCAGAGATCTATACGTAATAGTTCCAATTGGGCCCTTGGTTTAACTGTTCTCTCTCCTCAGGGCTCATATTAAAGAAAACGGCCTGTTGGCTATCTTAACTGTGGGAACCCCAGTGCTAAGGCCCAGGAAAGAGTTTGGAGAGATGAATTTAAAATTCAGAGTGCTGCTCCTTTTTCCATTTATTTCTTCTTTTCTTTTTCTTCTTTTTCTTCTCTCCTATTTCTTTCCTTTGCCTCATTTTATTTTTGATTTCTTTACCACAACCATTTACCACCCCACGTCTCTTCACTTTCCCCCTTTCTTCCACTCCCCTGAAAAACTTCCTTTAACTTGCTATCCCCCTCTTCCAGACAGTTATCCTGGGTCTTCCATGAATTTTCCTCTCTCCCTTCCCAAAATTCAATTGTCTTCAGCTGTACCAGTTTCTGGGGGTAATCCAATATAGTAGCAGGGCACCATCTCCTGTAGCTGCCTATGCATTTGGCCCCTTCAGCCCAGCTGCTGTATGTTGCTGCTCATAACTCAAGTTGGATTCTTATGTGGTTTCCTTCAGGCTCAGCCCATACTCTCATACTAGCTAAGAGCCTGTGTGAGAGCAGAGGCACTCTCTGGGTCAAGAGAGGAGCTGAAGAACCAACCTGAGATGGAGCTACTCCCTAGCCAACTTCCCAATGGAACCCTTTGTTTACATAGCAATCTGGTGAGGGACATATATGACATTTGCTGACCTAGTTGCCCATTGCTCCTGTTTTATTCTGGTGTCTTATGATAAGCTTTAATATTTGCATGATTTTTCTGTGTTCAGGTGATACTTCCCATCCCAGAGGCAACAGAAATGTTTGTTGTTATTTAATCAACTTCAAACAATATTTTAATTCCACAGAAGAGCTAGTAGTTGGCTTCTGATATCAAAGCATGTTAGAGCTCAGCTTCTATCACCTTTGAAAATCAGGACCTGATCCAAACCCCTTTGAAGTCAATAGACATTCACTTGGGCCCATAGTGAAAAAATCCAGTTCTCAGACATGACTAATTAGAAAAAAATATTTTAGTGGAACTGCTGATTCTTGTAGGTCATCATATTTACATTTGTATTACAGTATTACACAGAAATAGAAAAAGCTTTCCTTTGCAATTGCTTACTGTTGGCTCAGTCAATACCTTAGATTAATGCTCAGTTTATTTATAAAACATGCATCTCTGCTTGGTTTTACAGATCTAACAATCTGAATACAAAGGCATAAGTCGTTAATATTGTACACTGTGTTTTCCGACCTAATTTTACATAGATCTCATTAATGTTGTGCAATGATTATCAGCAAGTCCTGAACGGTTTGAAGTCTGATTCATTTGTATCTTAATATCTGTTTTATTGTGATTTTAGGAACAAAAATGGTCCAAAGGATTTTCCAGGTTGCACTCTTGTGTGTGCCTTTTTGGTTTCCTTGAATGATTTTATTAAATAAACATAATGCTCATAAAAATGTGGGATTTGATGACTGACAGAAATTCACTATCTATATAACAAGTACAGCTGTGTCAGTTTATATACTGTCCAATCAGCATATCTCAACCTGACCTGAACAGAGTGTGAGAAGGTACACTAGTGCAGGTCCAATCAATCCACTGTGCAAGATTATATTTTTGCATTTTGAAAAGAAGTATTTAAAGTATTTGTGGCACAACACACTCTGATTCCTGGTGCTGCTCTGAAACCTCTACATTAAGTGGTCTCCGCCCTATTCTTTTCTAGGAATATAGTTAAAGGTTTCCCAGCATCATGTGTAATAGTCACTTCACAATTACTCCGCTTATTTTCCATTCTATGCATAGGAAAAAAATGGAAGTATGTCATATTGTGTGGCTATTGTGGACAAATGATGCCTTTTTAAATAGCAAATACTAGAAGTCCTCTGTAATGGTTCAAGAAAGAAAATCTTTTCTTTTTCTTTTTGTTCTTTTTTTGCTTGCTTCTCTTATTTTTATTATTATTATTATTATTATCAATTTTAATATTTCTCTTAGGTGCTTCTGTAATGCAGTTCCTTGCTGTCACAGCTGCCAAATATACTATCATGTCTGGACCTGTAAAGTTCCAACCTGTAAAGTAAAAATTTTAGAAAGTGATAAGTATTTGGAAACAGGGATTTACAGAAGAAATGGTTGGGGCAACCTTAATAAGAGGTGTAACTACCACTCTACTTAGAAATAAGAATATTTTGCAGCTGTTCATTTGTAGGCCTCCAGGGCCCTTTGCAAAAATGCATAAGCATCCTCCCCATTTTATAGATGGAAAAGCTGAGGCACAGACAGGTTACGTGACTCACAATGTCACAAAGTGAGTCTTTGGTTGAGTTAGGACTAGAATCTATCCTTTCTGGCTTATTCACAGGCCAATAGATTCCCTACGGAGAAAAAATTACATTTTGCTAGTGTATTAGCAAAGACGATCTTTTAGCATCTGCACCAACACCCCCTGATAAAGCTACAAAGAGTATCTGTGTCTTCAATTATGAGCGGGAAATGAAGCTGTGACAACAAAAATACCAAGTATATGTTTTGACAGGTTGAGTTATATAATGTTCTTGAATTGAGGCAGCAAGGGAGTGAGGAAGAAATTGGATGACTCATTGCTAAAAAGGAAAAAAGGAGCTGGATCAGCACGGGGTGCTGAGTGAGCAGGGCATCTGAATGAGGCATGCAATTTACTGTAAGGAACATAAAGTGATTTCACTGCAATGAACTATGAATGCTGTGGTAAATTCATGATGATTAGGGTTGTTGATGCTTGAAATGTGTTGTTTGTTTGGCCATTGAGGGTCTGAAGGAATGCCTGTATTATCCGAGTTAAAAACCACAAGTCCTAGTTTAGAAAAAACATATTAGGTCCATTGATACCAATGATACATGGTTGGTGTAAGACAGAAGATACAGCAGAAAAGGAGGAACAGAGAAACATTACATATCCTGGGATATATGGTAAATGATAGAGGAAGTGATACACTAAGGAATGTGGTAAAAGTAAAAGAGAGAGATATCTGGGTAATATAGGAAACTCCTATTTCAGTTTGGTTTCAGACATTAGGTAAGTGGGAAGGATTTGGGTTTATGGAAGAAAAGTAAGGTACTATCATTACAACCTTGGAAGACAGCAAGTAACTGCAAAATTCAGACTCACGCTGATGTGGTTTAAAGTTAATTTAACAATCCCATGCAGAAGTTCACCTGTTTGGTACCAGTGTAACTCAGGCACTTCTAAAGAACTCATCAGTTTATATTTTTAATGGTGAGAGCTTAGCAACTCCAATTTTGTTATTGGCACATGACACAAAAGCTGTGGATCGTGGATGGGTTTTCAGTACCAGTCCATATTGCTCCAGGTTCAAAGGCACTGTGCGTTGTGTATTGTGCTGGTAGAAGTTGTGCACTGAAGTCTTCACTTTGCCTAGTCTCAGAAAATATGCACATTTACTAGAATATCTGAGTGTTTTGGCATCTGAATTGTGGGGATGGGTGTCTTGTAACATGGTCTTCTTACACAGCAGATGATGTGTTGGTCACCATGGAAACCCAACTTCTGATGAAAAGATTGTATGTTTGGTATCATTGTAATCAGGACGCTGCCCAGAATGAACATATTTGCATTGTGTTGTCAGATTCCTCCAACCAAATACATTCCTTTTGTATAGAAAAGAAACAAACTTTGAGAAGTGGTGTGATTTTTTTTCTCAAAGTAGGGGATTGTCCTGTATTCTTGAAATCATCGTTTGATGTAGATATAAAGCATGTATGTGCTGAATATACCAAAGAGGTCTGATGCTCTGTCACTGTTTAGTAAGTACCAGGATTGAGGGTTAAATACCCCACAGCAGAATCTGCAAAAGATGCTAAAAAAAGCAGCTGCTGCTGTTTGGGTTTTTATAGAACAAGAGCTTGTACATTGTCAGCCCAAGAAAATGTGCTTTTGTTTAAAGAATTTTTAAACTGCCCATCATATAATGTCTGGGATCATGTACATAAATTAATCATCAAAATATTATAAGTATCAACTAAAAAAATTCAATCTCGCACTCAGCAATAAACCAAAATACATCCCACCATTTCTCCCTCAGGTAAAAGCCTGACAGAGATGACTTTCCACCATGCCATGAAGGTCAACAAATATAGCCATTGTCAGACCAACTAGAGACATGAGTTCTAAGAGTCTTCAGGATGGCTGCTGCTTCCCTATCTTTATGGAAACTACCAGATAGGGTTCCCCAAAGTTCTTTTGGAAGGCATGTAATAGTTTGGTTTCCCAACCCATCCCCCTGCCACTGTGGCTGGAGAAGTCAGTGAGGTAGTGACTGATAAATCATAGCAAGGTAGCTAGGGAACTTTTTAAGAGTTCCCAGGCAGCCATGTGTGGGATGGATACTTAACTGGGGAAGTGAAATACTGATTTCAAACTTCACTGAATGGAATGAACCTCAAACTTAGGCTAAGTTCGAACAAAATCAAAACTCATTACTACACATGTTTAGCACAGGGGTAATGAAAAGTGAGTGATTTCTATAAGGTTCAGGGACCAATGTGGATTACAATCTTTAGAAAAAGGAAGCTAAGATCTGCATCTCTGAAATTCTTATTTAATGAAACTTCATAAAATAGTTACATGGTCTAACATAAGATATATATATATATATCTATATATATATAAATATAATATAAATATATTATAATTAAGGCCCTACTTGGATTGCAGGATGATTGTCAAAAAATTGAGGCTGAGTTGTGGACAAGCCATGGAAAATTGTGGAAAAGTAATAATGGACCTTATTATTTGTGGTAATATACTCCATTATTACTTTTCTGTGATTTTCCGCTGTCGGCCATCCGGGTCTGAAAGTAGGAGCCTGGAGTTGAGAGAAGGAGCTCCCTCTGTCGGAGCTCCCATTGTCAAAATTGCAGTGGAGGCCTAATATTGCAGAATCCACAATTTCTGTAATGTCGCAAGTTAAGTAGGGCCTTATGTTATATTTTAATGATTTAGAACACAATCTTCAAACAATTTTGCACCTAACTTCAAGCTTGTGAGTAGTTCCACAAGGTTAATTAAATTACATTTGCATAAAGGTATTCAGGATGAGGCCATTAGCTTGTATCTATTGGGTAGCTTTAGTTCTAGATATGAAGCACAAATTTGGTTTTACTTTTTCATGCCATTTGTGAATATTAAAGTGAAGTATTCAAGCCACCTTAGGAAAAATTTAGTTAAAAATTTTAGTACCATAGTATTTGAATAGGTAGCGTATAGAAATTTATGAATTTACATAAGTAATTTTATAAAATTTGCATTTCGTGTAGAATTTTCTGATCAAGTGATCAGATTAATAGATGTTAGTGTGATTATGGGAACAAAAGAAGCTGTGTGAAAATGGCACCTTCTTTCTTAACAGAATAATTTCTTGTGTACTCAAAGTTGTATCTACTTATTTTACTTGGAAAACTAGTGTAAGCCTTTGTCCCATTTTATTTGTGGTAAGTCTGTGAAGGCCATTCAATTCTTGGAGACTGAGCTGGGTTCTATCCTGTCTCAAGAGTAATCAACCAAGTAGTTCAGAACAGTTTGTTGTAGAATCTTCATTGTGGTGATGTTCTGATCTGTTGTTCCACAATTCTTCGCAACATCTGTGGGAGGTTTGGGTGCACACAAAGAATGCAGGACTGGGCCCATGGGGATGTGTGAGCCAGAGGAACCCAGTTTGACTCTCCAATCTGAGGCAGACTTTACAGGGCTGTTTGTTGGAAAGATAAAAAGATAATCTGCAAATTGAATGTGGAAATCTTTGAGAGACAATAAAAGTGATTCCTTAGAAGGCTATTTTAAACTGACTTAGGCCTGACCCTCCAAGGACTGACTTACATGCTTAATTTTAAGCACATGGATAGTCCCAAAGATGGGCATATACATAAGTCTTTTCTGGATCAGGGCCTTAGTTTTCAGAATATATTAATACCTTTAAGGTTATGTCTCAACAATTGTTTGAGATATACCAAGTAATTTTTATTGTATTTCTGCAGATCCTGTATTTGATTGGCTCTATCATAGCTTCCAAATAACAAAATTTATTGTGCTCTGGATGTGTGCAATGATGTTTTACCCCAATTCTTTACTTCTGTCTATCCCAAAAACAAATGTAGTATCTTAGAGTTCCAAAATTTCCTTCCCACAGCCATCTGCTACTTCTCTCCCAACAAATGAAGACACTCTTGATTCTTACAATAATTTACTTAATACATTTTTGCAAACTTTGGAATTGTCTTAGGTGACAAATTTATGACTCTGTAATTGGATGAAGTTTTTAAAAACCTAACATTTATCACAAAATGAATAAAAGCACATCTTAAAAAAGCACAAACTGCGAGTTTATAATAAATTGGACCTTAGTTTGAGAGTAAATAAATGTGAATGTTTTTGGGGTTTTTTTAATTCTTGACCATTTATATTTAAAATAAATCATGTAGCAGTTATTAAAATATTAAGTAGAATCTGTTTATAAAAATTAATACATAACTGTTTTTCAAATTTGGACGCACTGATCAATAATCTTAAAAGTTTGTATGTTTGAATGCTCTTTGGCATTTTAAAAATTGATTAAGAACTGTTTGTTTATAGTGAAGTTAATATGGCCCACTGTGCAGGGCCAGGCTTTCAATCCTGCTGAGTGATGAGCATTCTGGCCCTGATTCAGAAAAGCACTTTAGCATGTGCTAGCTTTTAATGGTATTGAGTGCTGGTGAAGTGAGTAGTCCTTTGATGTGCTTAGATATATGCCTTTAACTTCATTGAATGTTATGCACAAAGGGACGGGTTCTGCCTTCAGTTACAGTGAGATAAGCCTGCAGTAAATCCAATGACTTCAAGGCTGTAAATGAAAGCAGAGTTTGGCACCTATTTAATTTATTTAGATATTAAGTCCTTAACTCCATTGTTTTTGCTACTTTTTGCCAGGAAACTGAACTGTTTGAAATTCTGATTTTCCAATCACATTAGGTCAATTTTGATGCATGCAGGTATTTCAGAATCTCCAATTGTTTTGATAATTAGTTTTAATTTCAGGTCTCTGGAAGTTTTTCCTTTCATTTTTATCCATAGCAGTGCTCAGCTGACAAGTTTGGTGTTAATAATTATGAGTCACTTTGATAAATCCAGTGACAACGTTATGCTTGATCTGTCACTTAATATCTCAGATTTTACTTCTGGAACTGCAGTTGAAATCCAGAGTAACGGAAATGACTCTAATCAAATATTGAACTTGCTCAATTTACAAATCAGAGAACTATTTTCTAATAGCTTGTGCTGCAAACTCAACCTGGAATGTGAAAATCAGTGTGTTCTGTGTATTTATTTTCCCATCTGCAATAAAAACTGACAATTTTGTGGCTAACGCCTGAGGGAGAACAGGCTCCATTTCTCTCCTATATGTTGAGTCTGCAGTGTGATAGTACATAGTTACACTTTTTTTCATCAGTCAAGTAAGTAGGTATGATTCGAAGGCAACCAGGGAACAGATGTTTGAGTATGACTATCATTTTTCTGATTATAATCACACTTGAAGTTTTCATTGATCTGACTAACTTTTTTAATTTAGCCGGTCTCTTTTGAAATCCACAGCTTGGGGTCTGCTGTGCTGTTTTATGGAAGTCTAACAAATTTCTTTTTGTTCCAGACACTAATATGTAATAAAGTAGAATATGGAGGAAGAAGCTGAAAGGAAAATAAAAACAAAATATTATATTCATTTTTATAGTAACACTCAATACAATCATTCTTGATTGATTTTCTATGTGTCCCAAATGATTTTAAATGATAATCTGGGCCAACATTTGGATGTTGGTGCTTTAGGCAAATACATTTTTCTGGGTACTTTGCCTTCATGTTTCTCACTGAAGCAACAAGCAAATTCTTTCACCCAGTTGTTTCTTTCCCTTGCTGTTTGTCCATTCTACCTCTTTCCCTTTCTGTCTCTGGTGTCTCCCCATTTATTTCCTTTGCTAGAGTTACAAACTTGTCTTCTAAGCAGTGCATCGTATTATGCACACTTGCTTTTCAGTGTTGAAGGGGGAAGTGTTCTTGCTAGATGGCTTATTTCTGCTGTGAAACTCTTCAAGTGTTATTTATGGTGACTTTTTCTGTCTTCCTCTTAAAGCTATTCCCGGTGGTGGTATTGATTTAACATGAAAATTATTATTAATCTGAATTACAAAATGACTTATTCCTTCCAACAGAGTACTCACATTCCCTGCAGGCTTCCCAGGGTTCCAAATTTGTATAATAAATGAGACAAGTAGAGCTGGTTGGGAAATTTTTTATGAGACTTTTTTGTTGGGCAATGCTGATTCATCAAAACCAAAGCAAGAGAGAGAGACCCACCCAGGAATAGCCAGTGGTTGGACCACTCACCAAGGATGTGAGAGACCTGGTTCAAGTCCCTGCCCTGCCTAATTCAGAGCAAGGACTTGAACTCAAGTGCCCCACATGCCAGGCAAGTGCAGGCTATTGGCAACTCTGGGGTGGGTCTTGTGTGTGGTGAGTGGGGTTTTTTGTTAAATTTTGAAAGACCTAATTTTCACTCCACATCAAAACAAAAATAAATTTCAAAACCTCAGGTTTTTTTTTCAAAATGGCATTCTTGTTGTCTGGCCAGTCCAAGAGACAATGGGGTAGTACCCTTTTGTGGAAAATATTTGCTTCTGTGTTTCAGGGAATCCTGTTTCCTCCCTCATTTTTATTGTCCATCTGCTTCAGAAAAATAATTTTGGTTCGGAGATGTTTTTACGGTGTGGAAGCATGGAGAGTTGCAAATCCTACTTTGAGCAAACTGAGATGAATTCCCATCAGAGGTTAAAGAACCTCTTCAAAAAATCCCTAAAAGGAAAATTCCACAGCTTCAAAGGCTATTGATTATCCAGCACGGGGCATGATGACTAGTACTGAAAATTATGAACACCACAGCCTTTTAAAATGTTCTTTACTCTATTCCAATCAAAGATTTGAACTTATCATTTTAGAAGCTCTTACAAGTACTGCGGCATCAAGTGAGATTTTCAAAAGCACCTAAATTCACTTAGCAGCACAAGTTCTATTGACTTTCAGTGGGACATGTACTTAGGTGCTTTTGAAAATCCCACACCACATTTCTAGTACCCTATATTTGCTTTAATAACGTGCCCAGCGTATAGCTGAAAGTAGAAATATCCATTTAAATGTTTTGGCTGTAAAAAATATTTCAGTTTAAAGTATCTAGAGTATTAAGTAGTGGACAGGAGTACAAATCACTGTTAATAATGCAGTGGTCTTAATATTTCCAATAAGTCTTTTCTATCAATACAAGGCTCAGGAATCTTAAAACAAACAAACAGACACACACAAAGGTGTAGGGATTGAATAGAGGACTACTGGGAATTATTTTTAAAAAACCCTGAAAATATAGATGCAAACATTTTAAAATCTGTTCCTTTTATAATTTTCAGTGTTTGTTCACTTTCTTGCCAAGTCAAAGACATCTGCTATTTGGTTTTGTAATTAAATGGGAACCGCTGAAAAATTTCTTTCCACAATTTCAAATAGTGATATATTTTGCAGTCCTGCTTAAATGCAGTGCACATTGTTAAAATAATTGAAGTGAGTCCCTTAATTGAAGATGATGATACCGTTCCAAAAGGCTCATTCATCTCATTTGTATACGTTTTAAACTTTCTTGTTTCATTTTATTGAGAATGAGAGGAGACTGAATGTATCCGTCAAACAGACCAATGTGTGAAACTTCCTCTGTGTACCTTTTCCACTTCCTCTTTTTAGGCCAGGACAGCAAAATCCAGACCTTAACAGTAGCAGGAGAAAGTTGACTAGAATCTTAATATCATAAATACTCAGTGTACTACTGTTTAAAAACTTAACCACTTGACTTAAGAATGGCCATACGATGTTAGACCAATGGTCCATGTAGCCCAGAATCCTGTCTTCTGATAGTGGCTAATGCCAAATGCTTCAAAGGGAATGAACAGACAGGGAAGCCAAGTGATCCATCCCCTATTGTGCAGTCCCAGTGTCTGGCAGTCAGAGGTTTAGGGACACCCAAAGCATCGGGTAGCATCCTGACCTTCTCTACCAATAAGAAAGTATCTAATTATTTTTTTAAATCCAGTTATAGTTTTGGTCTTCACAACATCCCCTGCCAACAAATTCCACAGGTTAACTTTGCATTGTGAGAAGTACTTCCTTTTGTTTGTTTTAAACCTTCTGCCTATTAATTTCATCAGGTGACCCCTGGTTCTTGTGTTATGTGAAGGGGTAAATAACACTTCCTTAATCACTTTCTCCACACCATTCATAATTTTATAGGACTCTATCATATCCCCCTCTGTTGTCTTTTCCAAACTGAATAGTTCCAGTCTTTTAAATCTCTCGTTATATGGAAGCTGTTCCATAACTTTAATAATTTTTGTTGCTCTTCTCTGTACCTTTTCCAATTCTAATATATCTTTTATTGAGATGGGTTGACCAGAACTGCATGCAGTATTCAAAGTGTCAGCACGGCATGGATTCATATAGTGGCATTATGATATTTATTGTCTTATTATCTATCCCTTCCCTTTTCTTAATGATTCCTAACTTTTTGACAGTCATTGCACATGAAGTAGATGTTTACAAAGAACAATACATGATGATTCCGAGATCTCTTTTGTGAGTGGTAACAACTAATTTAGACCTCATCATTTTGTATGTATAGTTGGGATTATGTTTTCCAATATGCATTACTTTGCTTTTATCAACATTGAATTTCACCTATTTTGTTGCCCAGTCACCCAGTTTTGTGAGATCTCTTTGTAACTCTTTGAGGTCAACTTTGGATTTAACTGTTTTGAGTAATTTTGTATCATCTGCAAACTTTGCCACTTCATTGTTTACCCCTTTTTCCAGACCATTTATGAATACATTGAATAGTACAGGTCCCAGTCTACATTCCTGAGGGACAGTGCTATTCACATATCACCTGAAAACTGAACATTTATTCCTAACCTTTCATAGAATCATAGAAGCATAGGACTGAAAGGGACCTTGAGAGATCTTCTAGTCCAGTCCCCTGCACTCGAGGCAGGACTAAGTATTTCTAGACCATCCCTGACAGGTCTAACCTGCTTTTAAAAATATCCAATTACAGAGATTCCACAACTAATTTAGGTAATTTATTCCAGTGTTTAACTACTTTGATTAGGCAGTTTTTCCTAATGTCCAATCTAAATCATCTTTGCTGCAATGTCTGCCCATTGCATCTTGTCCTATCCTCAGAGATTAAAGAGAACAATTTTTCTCTCTCCTTGTAAAAACCTTTACTTGAAAGTACTTGAAAACTGCTATCATATCCCCCTTTAGTTTTTTTCTTTTCCAGACTAAACAAAACCAATTTTTTCACTCTTCCCTCATAGGTCATGTTTTCTAGATCTTTAATAATTTTTGTTGCTCTTCTCATGTGATTCACTTTGACCCCCAGATCCCTTTCCACAGTACGCCTTCCTAGGCAGTCATTTCCCATTTTGTATGTGTGCAACTGATTGTTCCTTCCTAAGTGGAATACTTTGCATTTCTCCTTATAGAATTTCATCCTATTTTCTTCAGACCATTTTTCCAGTTTGTCTAGTTCATTTGAAATTTTAATCCTATCCTCCAAAGCACTTGCAACCTCTGATAGCTTGGTATCATCTGCAAACTTTATAAGTGTACTCTCTATACCATTATCTAATCATTGATGAAGATACTGAACAGAACTAGATCCAGAACTGATCCCTGTGGAACCCCACTCGATATACCCTTCCAGTTTGACTGTGAATCACTGATAACTATTCTCTGGGAATGATTTTCCATCCAGTTATGCACTCACCTTTGTTTCCTGTCTTTTAACCAGTTACTGATCCACGAGAGGACCTTCCTTCTTATCCCCTGAGTGCTTACTTTGCTTAAGACCCTTTGATGTGGGACCTTGTCAAAAGCTTTCTGAAAATCCAAGTACACCATATCTACTGGATCACCCTTGTCCACATGTTTGTTGACCCCTTCAAAAAATTCTAATCATAAGAACCATGGGAGTGTAGGACTGGAAGGGATCTCAGTAGGTCAACTAAATCCAGTCCCCTGCAGTCAAGGCAGGACTAAGTAATAACTAGATCATTCCTGGCAGGTGTTTTGTCATGCCTCGCCTATCTATTACATAGGTGAGGCATGATTTCCTTTTCCAAATCTGAGTTGACTCTTCCCCAACAAATCATGTTCATCTGTGTCTGATCATTCTAAAGACAAGGTGGGTGAGATAATATCTTTATGATAATTCTGTTCTTTACTATAGTTTCAACCAATTTGCGTGGTACTGAAGATAGACAGACTGGCCTGTAATTGCCAGGATCACCTCTGGAGCCTTTTTAAAAAATTGGTGTCATATTAGCTATCCTCCAGTCATCTGGTACAGAAGCTGATTTAAGTGATACGTTACATACCACGGTTAGTAGTTCTGCAATTTCATATTTGAATTCCTTCAGAACTCATGGGTGAATACCATCTGGTCCTTGTGACTTATTACTTTTTAATTTATTAATTTGCTCCAAGATGTCCTCTGACAGCTAAATCTGGGACAATTCCTCAGATTTATCACCTAAAAAGAATGGCTCAGGTGTGGGATTCTCCCTTACTCCTCTGGAGTGAAGACACATGCAAATAACTCATTTAGCTTCTCTGCAAATGCCTTGTCTTCTTGGAGTGCTCCTTTAGCACCTCAATCATCTAGTGGCCCCACTGTTTGCTTGGCAGGCGTCTTGCTTCTGATATACTTAATTTTTTTTAATTGTTAGTTTTTGAGTCTTTTGCTTCAGAGCTCATGATGCATTCTAGCCAATTTATTTGCTAATCCCCTCACCGTGACAAAGGAGTATAAGAACCAGAGAAGAGCTGGTCTTATAAAGACATCTGCTTGTTTGGTCTGTGTGGGAAACTTTTGGACATTGGCCCCTCCTTCCACATCCCAATTGCATGACTTCTTTGAATATTGTGGGATAACCAAGTATATCCCCAGCTTCAAAAAGGACAGTGAAAACATGGGTGTTTATAGTGCTACCACACCATGATCCTATCCCAAAGCCCAGGTATAATCCCTCTCCCATGTTTCCAATCTCCGGGAGGAGTACACATGCTACATCCTATGTACATTACATCCTTTAGGATGGTGTAGCATGCTTCCTTTTTAGTAATCAACCAACCCTGCCCTTACCTGTCCCCTGGATTTGGGATGTATGGCACAAATAGTCCTTGCCTTACTTTGAGCACTGGGACTGCAGTTCTTCCTGGTCCTTGCATGAGGCATGTAGTGAGGAGAGGCTCCCTTATGCACCCTTACCATACACATGTGCACCAGACCCAGGGAAAACCTGTCCCTTAAAGAAACCTTTTACATCTGTTTTTCCCTGGAGTTACCAAAGACACAGGATAGCCTCAAGAGGAAAAGTCCAACACCAAACCCTCAACTTCTCTTTGGAAATATTGCATGAGTGAAGAAGCAGTTTAAGAGATTAATCCTGGAATCATAAGGCAAAGAATATGGTTATCGGAGGAGGAAGGGGATGATGTCTTTCCATGACCCAGAAATGCACACAGTCTCTCTCCACTTCTGCTGGCATATCCATGTGGCAAATCTCTTCTGGGAGCTGCCAGATTGGGAAATATTAGCATAACAGGCATGGGTGCCAGGTGAACTACCCTCCTCCCCTTACGCCTTAGGCCACGCCCCTCTCCCTCGCTGCTGCCCAGAACTGCTACCCCCCTGGAGGAGCTCTGCCCCACTCCAGAGCCAGGCACGGGCCGCCCCCCAAGCTGACTCCTGACAGGGTGACCCCAGCGCCAGGTGGCCCCAGCTGCCCCAAATCCTAGCCAGCAGCCCCAGCTGAGCTGCGCGTGGCCGCAGAGTATCGCCTGGGTGGAGTCCCCGCTGGGCGGCCCCAGCACACAACAGCTCCAGCTGCCCCGATTCCTTGCTGGGTGGTCTGAGCTGCGTGTGGCCCCCACTGCTCCTGCTGGTCGCCCCAGTCTCCCTGGAGCACTGGCCAGGCAGCTTTGGCCGCACCTACCAGCTGCACTGGTTTCCCCAGAGCACAAGCCAAGTGGCCTGAGCTGCATGTGGCCCCGGCTGCACCCACTGGCGACCCCAGCCTCCACAGAGCACTGGCTGGGCGGCCCGAGCCAAGTGTGGCCCCAGCCACACCTGCTGGCCGCCCCAACCTCCCCAGAGCACGGGCCAGGCAGCCCGAGCTGCATGTGACCCCAGCCGCCCTGGAGCACTGGCTGGGAAGTCCGGGTCACAGCTGCCGCCTGCTCCAGCCTCCCTAGAGTAAGGGCTCCAGCCATGCCTGCCGGCAGCCCCGGCCTTTCCGGAGCACTGGTCAGTCAGCCCCAGCCGCGCATACCGGCGGCCCCAATGTCCCTGGAGCACTGGCCTGCTGGAGTCCCCAACGGGCGGCCCCAGCACCTGGTAGCTCCAGCTGTCCCGATTCCCTGCCGGGTGGCCCCAACCACCCCCAGAGCACCAGCTGGGTGGTCCAAGTGGGTGGCCCGGACCAATGGCTGGCTCACCCCCCTCCCGCCCACCATGTTCGGGGCAGCCTGAGGGCAGGAAACTGCTGCCTGCTGCAGCACCAGTGACGCAACAGGAGAGGGCGGGGCCAAGCCTGGCTGTTTGGGAAGGCTAAGCCTTCCCTGGCCTGTACTACCTGGCGCCCATGATAACAGGGACACAAGGTGTGACCATCCTCCTTGCACAATAAAAAGGGTAGGACAATGGGGGCCAATCCAGGCCTACAAGATGCCAATAATTTTGTCAACATTAAAGTTCATTAAATGGAATCAATTTCAGCAGAGTTTGATCAATTATGTCTTTGATGTTTAGCAACATGAAGTCTTTTATTGTGGTTTCTGCTGGGAGGTAGAAGCCAGAACATGATTTTCTTGCCAGGACTGTCCTGAATATTCAATGAATATTACACAAAATAGAGCAACAGCCTAGAATGTATATAACATTTTGTTTTTAACGAGGATTCAGGTTTTTTGCATTGATCATGATGTGCCTATGTCTAAAAGCCTTTAAGTTTCTTTTCTCACATTTGGGGGATGGCTCTAGCTGTTAAGAAGCCTTCTTGCTGACTGTGAACTGCAAATAAAATCTCAAAATTCTATACACACTACTCAAGAATAGGTGCTCAGCAGTTCTCACCTTTTGCCAGGCTAAATTTATGAAATTTTGTTTGGAATTCACCTTTAACATTTCTGAGCACCATCCTAAGGGTAACTTCTCCACCTCCTATTTTAGCATTGCTCTATTCTTCAGCTTTCACCAAGAGGAATATCAATAATCACAGCTTTGCTTTGACTTGTGTAGTCTGTGGAGGTCCTTTCTTTTCCTTGCATTTTAAATTATGTGACCATTTTGAAAGTTACATGTTTGAAAGGCTTAGCATTATACTAAGCCAATGTAAATTAAATAGTCTCATGATATGCTTCATTAAAGGCCTGTTGTCCTTATGTGATGCTGCCTGCGACTATGTCTAATTTGTTTACCCCCATTTAGATGTCATCAGCCCTTGTTGGTAGTTCTGTGATGATAAGCAACAGTGACAGCTATTATGTGTTCAGGAGTAGCTTATTCAGTCTGCAGCATAATGACCTGATCTATTAGGAGAGAAGGTTGGCTTGGACAGTAAAGCTATCATTTACTATTCTGAAAAATATTGTGGATTCTTTAACTTTCACCAGAAAAAGGTAGGTAGATTTCAATTTGAAATCTGATCAAAAGAACAGCATCCCTGCAGTGCAGCAGTAGGCACTGAACTCTAGGGTTATGTCTACATTGCCGAGTGAAGTCGACTTACTTAAAGTTGACTTTCAACAGCCGATTTTTAGAAGTCGTAGCAGTGTGTATACACTACACTGTTTGCGCAGGTCTCGTGCGTCCACACTCACCACACTTATTTCGACTTTCAAAGCAGTGCATTGTAGGGAGCTATCCCACCGTGCAACTAGCCGCATCCTATGATGCAACGCTGTTTCCCCCTCCCTTCTTTCCCCAAACAAACAGGAAAACTGTTTTTGCGCTTTTTTTTTTTACTCGGCACACTCGCCATTGCTGCGGAGACATGGAGCCAGCTCAACTCTGCACTATTATTGTGAGCATCACAAATCCATCGTGGCTCATCATTGAGTATTTTTGAAGTAGAACAAGAAGCCAAAGCACAGGCAACAGCGATGCCACCGAGGCTGCACTGCTACAAACCATTGAGCAGAACAATTCCCAATTGCTGCAGGCCGTAACGCATCATCTGCAGTCCGTGGAGCGCCAGTTCTGGTCCCGGGAAACAAGCACAGACTGGTGGAACCGCATCATTATGCAGCTGTGGGATGATGACCAGTGGCTGCAAAACTTTTGTATGCGAAAAGCAACTTTCCTTGAACTGTGCTTGGAGCTGACCTCGTCCCTGAAGCACGTGAATACTCGCTTGAGACAAGCTATGATGGTGGAGAAGCGAGTCACCATCGCTCTGTGGAAGCTGCCAACCCCCGACTGTTACCGCTCAGTTGGGAATCAATTCGGAGTCGGTAAATCTACAGTGGGCACCACTGTGATTCAAGTATGCAGGGCCATCAATAGACTTTTGCTACAAAGGATGGTGACTTTGGGAAATGTGCAGGACATAGTGGACGGGTTTGCCACGATGGGGTTTCCAAACTGTGGGGGGGGGGCAATTGATGGGACGCACATCCCTATCTTAGTGCCTGCCCACCTAGCAATTGAGTACATAAACTGCGAGGGGTACTTTTCCATTGTCCTGCAGGACCTTGTGGATCACAGAGCTCGTTTTGCTGACACTTGTGTGGGTGGTTTGGGAAGGTGCATGACGCACGCGTATTTCGTAATTCGGGGCTGTTCTCTAATATGCAGGCGGGCACTTTTTTCCCCAATCAAAAAATTCACATCGGGGGTGTGGAAATGCCCATAGTGATCCTGGGGGATCCTGCTTACCCCTTGCTCCCTTGGCTAATGAAGCCATACACCAGGCACCTTGACAGCGATAAAGAGTGTTTTAATAACAGGTTAAGCAGTTGCAGAATGGTTGTAGAATGTGCCTTTGGGCATTTAAAGAGTAGATGGAGGAGTCTCCTCACTAGGCTGGGCATGAGTAAGAAGTACCTCCCTTCGGTGATATCTGTGTGCTGTGTTCTTCATAATGTGTGTGAAGCGAAGGGTGAAAGGTTCCCCCAGGGTTGGGCTGTGGAGGCAGAAAGACTGGCCGCCAATTATGAGCAGCCAGATGCCAGCAGTACGCTGAGAGCTAACCGCGGAGCAGTTTGCATTAGGGAAGCTTTGAAAACCAGGTTCTGCAATGAGATGCAGGACTGATTTCTGTTCCTGTATCTTGTTTGCCTTTGGTGAACATCCCACCCCCCATTGATATCTGTACCCTACAAATCCCTCCAAAACAAGATATGATTTAATAAAGAAATGTGTTGAAATGATGCAAACTTTTATTTATGAACATTCAAGTCATGGGAGAAGTGGGGGGAGTGTCCATTCACTGTATCAAGGGGTGCGCTGGTAGCTTGCTGGCCAGCTGTCAGCGTGTCTGCCGCTGCTTTCTGCTCACCTCCACTGAAGTGGAGGTGAGCACGTACTGCAGCTTGGCCAATCTCCTCCGAGACCCCTTGGGGGTGGGGGAGGGCAGCAAAGCCCTCGGTTGAAGAGCATTATGGAGGGGCTGCAGCGGGACTCCGTCCTGCCTCCAGTCCTCCTGAAGCTCCACAAGCCGCTGGAGCATGTCTACCTGGTCCCGCATGATTCGCAGCATCTCCTGCATGGTACTGCGATCATGGTCCTGCATTTCTCTGCAACTCTCCATGTCCATATTCTGGGACAAGGTCCGCCGCCACGCTCTGAGTTTGGTCTCTGCGGCCGCTGAGGCGTTCATGAGCTCGCCAAATATGTCATCTTTTGGTTTTTTTTTTCCTCTTTCTAATCTGGAATAGTCTTTCCACAGCATTTCTTGAGGGTGGGGCCAAGGCTGAGGTGTGTGCAGAATGAAAAAAATTAATAAGGTGGCCATTGTTAGCAGAGTGAAGAAAATGATACAACTGCAACAATGTAGACAATACTCCCCATGCAGTGCACAGGGCAAACACAGACCTCCATTCCGTTTCTGACATGCCAGAGGGGTCTGCTTGCTTTGCCCTTACATAGGGGATCTGCGGACACCTGGAGAGGTGGGGGGTGGAGGGAGCTTTATAGTCTCTGCTTAAACCAAATAAAAGTAATCAAAGTGACTTGGTAGGACACTACAATGGGGAATACAAAGGTACAGGGCATCTGCTGTATAGCTCTGGTATTTTAAACATGCGCTGTCTTCCCTATGAGCGATATCAGTCTCCTGAGGGTCACGCATGAAGAAAGGGAAGATTTGCTGCACGCTGCGGGGTACCAGCTGTGTTCCGCCATGATGCAGGCAATCTTGATTGCAGCGTGGCGCAGCAAAGTATCCTACCGTGGAGGGAGGAACAAGGCAGCCCTCCCCAGAAAACTTCTGCAAATGATAACAGATTACCTCCATGAAAGTTTCCGTGAGATGTCAACTGATGATTATTGGAGCATATCTCATCACAGAAATAAACTGTTCCCTGGGTAACCCCCCAGTACAGTCACCGAAGCCTGAAATCCTCTTCGTGCTCTCCCTCCCCACCCCATATAAAAGGACAGAACTGCTAAGAAGAAAAAAACTCATCAGATGTGCCTTCCCCGGGATCATTAGTGCTGTCTTGTGTTCTGCTGGACTGCGCTGGGGTCAGGAGTATGTCCTGACTTTTAGGGAGAACGGACACCCCCCTCTCATGCACCCTGCTCTCCTCAGTCTCCTCCTCGTCCACTGATTCCTCATCATTGTCCATGGATTGGACCTAGCGGAGGTATCGATGCTGCAGGGCGGCACCGTGGTGGGATCGCCACCGAAAATTGCATGCACCTCATTGTAGAAGCGGCATGTTTTGGGCAAGGAGCCAGAATGTCTGTTAGCTTCCCTGGCTTTTTGATATGACTGACGCAGCTCCTTGATCTTCATGCGGCACTGCTGCGTGTCCCTCTTGTATCCCTTCTCCAGCATGCCCTGGGATATCTTCCCATAAATATCCAGATTCCTTTTGCTGGCTCTGAGCTGAGCCAGAACAGACTCCTCGCCCCACAGATCAATGAGATCTAAGACCTCTGGTTGACTCCATGCTGGAGTGCATTTGGGCTTTGCAGTAGCCATGAGGAGTACTCTCTCCACACTGGCAGCACAGGAAATGAAAATTCAAATTTTCCTGGGGTTTGAGGGGAGGGGATATTTCCTGGTAGCATGACCACAGTGCAGCACAGCGCAAATGTCCAGAGCGGTCACAACGGGGCATTGTGGGATATCTCCCGGAGGCCAATAAAGTCGATTTAAGTGAAGTTGTGTCTACACTGACACTAAATCGAATTAATAAATTCGAATTAGGCGCTACGCTACTTGCAGAGGTGGTCTTATTCAGTCAACGTTTGCTGCGACTTAAGTCGACTTAACAGTAGTGCCAGTGGAGATGCAGGTATTTGGAGATTGACGTAAGTGACTTTACATCGACTTCCATCGCCAGTGTAGACTAGGCCTAGGTTTGGCATTCTTGATTATGAGATGTGAGGGACAAATTGCCACTTTCTGGTTGTAAACTGAAGCATGCAGGAAAAGTTTGTCCTATTTCCTCTTTGAATAAAATATACAATAAACATTTGTTTGCACCATTAGTAAAAGTAAAAAGGTATGTGGTAAAATCACTTCTGGGTCTTTAAGGAAAAGTTCCAATATTTTGATCACAATCAAATTATCTCCTGAACATCTGTTCTAAGTTTAATGCAGATATGAGGATAAATGCTTTATGTAGGGGGTGGGGAAATAATTTTATGGCCTATTAGGGTATTTGTTTTATTAGCAAAGCTTTCAAGTCTTTTTAATTAGGTAAGTAATGGAAACAGAATAGAATATTCTGTTTCATTAATTGGTAATCTTTTAAGAGGTGTAATTGCTTCACCTGCTATGATATTTGCATTCCTATATTGTTAGTTCTAATTTGCTTCAATTTATTATATAATGAAGTCTTCATTAATATGGCATTATATGTAACCAAGACAGTTCAGTGGTTTACAAAACTATCCTTAATAGTCACTAAATGTGAATTATTAACTTTCCAATTTAAAATGCAACATTAAATTGAGACTTCAGTTAGATTTTTTTTTTTTTTTTTTAGCAATAATAAATCAATCCAGGAGAAATTAAATCTGAGCTATGAAAACAAATAGGAAATGAAGGGTCCAGGGCCAGAGACCAAACAAGATAAATTATTTCTGATCAGATCTTTCAAACGTGTAGTAAACACACTGTACATATGCAGCAAGATCTAAACCCAAAAAGTTAAAAACTCCTGAAAACTAGTGTGAATAACAACATATAGTTTACTTAAGACAAATAAGGCATGGGGAAACAGGCTGAGCCTTAAAGGTTGCAAGTTTTGTTTTATTCAAATCTTGCATGCCCAGGTTTTTTTCATCAGAAACATGCAATATACTTTTGACCACCTCTGGCAAGGTGTTGGGGCTCCCCTGCCTTGTCTCTCTTGGTTCCTAGATATGTTCACAGACAGAAAGCAACAATCCAGAGTCCAAACTGCAGGCAATGTGATGTTTATTGGGGCTAAACAAGCAAGCATAAAACCCTAGCCCTTCACACCAGTTGGGCTTCCTTTCCCATAACTGTATTTCTATATGCTGAGAGAGTTTCTTTCCCCTTTAACCTTAGGTCTAAAACCCCATAGAGCTTTCTCTTCCCTTAACCATAGCTCCATATGCTGACAGAGCTTCCTCCTCCCTCTCCTTCTTCTTGGTAGGCTCAATTATACCTGTAGTGCCCCCCTGGTACTACCTCTTCCAATTTATGGTCATATTCCATTTTGTGTCTGGGGGCTTTGGTACCACCTCTTTTGTACCCCATGGGAGGGGTAGGCAGTGAGGTTATATTTTGGCCATGGTCACTTTATGGCCCTTTCGTGCTTATTTCTCACACCTCCCTTTACCCCCCTTGCTCCTCTCAACTGGTTGCTTGACCTTGCTCTGGCTTCTGTCTTGAAGAGGAGTCAGAGCTTTTCTTCATTTGTGAGTTCATACATCAAATCCACACTACAACTTAAAACATTTTATCTACATCCTTAATCTCTTTTCACAGTAATAAAGAAAACCCATTTGGCTGTGGATAGGCAAAAGTAACACACAATATCTTTGTTCTTTGTTTACATGTGTATCTGTTGATTTTGGACACTTTGTGATTAGTGTGGATATTAGTGAGACATGGTACGTTTGATTTGCAGATTAATAAGGTTTAATGCGCAGGGTTTTTTATAAATATATTAGTTAGATATAAAGTTTAAAATTAATTATAATATATTATATTTATTACGTTTGGAGAGCTAAACAGTTATGTAGAAGGCCGTATACAGGAACGGCTTTTTATAGGGGCTTTGCCAGGAAGTTAGTGGATTTTTTGGTTTAATTGGTAGTATTTTTTGTGGAGTTTGATGTTGATGAAGTGGGTTTTTTTTGTTTAAGTGGTGATTTTTTATATTTTTTTATAAATAATTTTTATTTAATCATTTTTTATTATTATATATGCTAATTATTTATATTGGGTTTTTATTTTTAACTACATTTTATTTTTATTATGATAATTGGGGTCATTAAAACAACATTTGGTGATAGGAGGGGCGGAGTAAAAGTATGCCCCTTGGCAATAAAACAGTGTACCCCCAGACGGTCAAGGATAACTTGTTGTTCCCATTACCGTTATCTATGTGCAGCTGCAAGCAACACGGTATCTGTATTTTGTCTTATGTGCCGTGGTGTGCAGAAACTGAGACATCTATAAGGTTATTTAGTCTCTTCTAACTGGAAGATGTCATGCTACAGGGGTCAGAACAGCCAAGCAAGCAACTGAAGCTATGGTAGGCCTGTAGGATAGTGGTCAAGCAACTCAAATTGTAATGGGTCTCCAACATTCCCCTCCTTGGTGGCTGTCATAATTTAATAGGCCACCACAATGACCTTTTGATACACACCTTTGACTGTGGTTTAAGGCACCCCAGCCGGGGTTTGAACGATTAGTGTCTTCTCGTCGGCAGGGTATATCGCAGAACGCCACCTTACTTGTATGCGGCGGTTTTTTAGGCCCTTGAGTTGCTTTAGGGACTTTTTAGTCCACTAAAAGAGTCTTACTGCAGCCATTATAGAAACTATTTGCAATACACACACGAGCACACAATGGGATGCAGGGCTAGATTTAAAATATCAATTGCGGTGCGGGACCATCCCTACAGGGTTTTCCACCAACTGTGGTTTGTGGCAGCTTTTGCAGCATTTAGGACTTTAATTACTTTAGTTTTATGATGTTTGACTATTAGATTTACAATTTTTAATTGTTTTTGAATGTGTGTAAGCAGGCTTATGATGTTTGAATGTGTTAGCATGCGTTGTACTAAATTAGTATTGATTTTTAATATTACAGGTTGAATATATTTTATAATATTAATATTGATTATTAATAACTGAAATATATCTGATATTTTATAAATTACATTACATAATTTGAATACAGCAACATTGCAATAACTTGTTTCAGGGAGTATTAATATTTTTTAAATAAATTTTATTAATTATAACTTGGGTACATTGCGTGTGTAAACAAACACAACTTGTTCAATGTACACAATGGTAGAATTAATGCTATTATTTGGGTAACAAAGCATATTGACAATTTTATATATTTATTTTTATAAGGGTATGTAAATTGTGTTAGTGGTTTTTTATAAATATATTTTAATTTTGATTTTAATATGGCTTTACGTGTGCAGCTTTGTAAATTAACTTTTGTTGCAAATTAAGCCCTGATAATTACCATCACTTCCCCTCAAGTGCTTTGAGACTGAGTAGTGGTCATTGGCAAGCACTCCAGCATCAAGAAATAGGTTCTTGAGGAAGCAGCAGGTTTCTAGGGCCAAAACAAGATACACCTTAAAAATAATGTACTTTGAAGCCTAAATAGTAAGGTTACTGCTCACAGTTCAGTGCAGCTGCAAAACTATGCCCCCACCTCCTCATGTCTCCCAAAGGAAGCTTCTCGTTACCATCTTTCAGTAAAAAAATACTTAGAAAATCATGAGCTAATAAAAACAATCCCCCTGAGAAACATTTTTTCTTGGAAAAATCCTCTTAAAATGATACTTCTATAACATTTATATAGCCCACAAAGATCTACTCTCCAATGTTATCTGGGAAAAGCCTCTTTGTAGCTGTTTGTAATTTTTAATTTTCTTTTAACTCTTGAATTTTTTGAATGAATTGAGTTCATGGAACGGGTCCTGGTTTGAGAATCCTGGAGATCAGAAAAATTATCCACAGAATTTGGTTTGTCACAGTCAGCAACAGTACAAGTTTTATCCTCATTGTTCTTGCTAATTACTATTGATTACCTCCAGCCTAGACTGGATTTAAACTCAGGACTTGGAAATAAAAGTCTATTACCAATTCTATCCTCTTCCACCAAGACACGTTTTAGAGCTTCAGAAGTGGCTATAAAGGTTCCTTATTAGGAAGAAATTCAAGACAGCAGCTATGAACTGGCAATTTTGATTTTGTTTAAACCATGATGTTTTTCCTGGAATTCCACTAAACTTTTCAGTTCTCCATTTTCCCCACCCCATACACAATTCAGAACCCACTTCACCCACTGAGTGAATGCGTCAACAATTTCTACAAGTTCTACTATTTCTACAAGTCACAAAAGTTTGCAAAAATTCACTTTTCACTATTCTGGAGTCCAAAGGCTATTTAAGTTTCAGGTTGAATCAAACCTTCTTGTGTCATGCCTAATAGGTCTGAAAAAATCAAATTACTTCCATAATTGTGAACTGTTTTGATAACTCAGAATATTTAAGAACATTTTACTAGATGCCCCAAAAGTCACAATCACACAGTTTGAAAAAGAAGGCTACACTGGTTTAAAAAACCAGTCTGGCCTTGCGGGGAAGTGAAAACAGCTACATATCGAACTTGCAAGATTTTAGGCACGTCATTGGAAAATTCTGGAGGTCCTCATGAATTGGGAAGTTCAGGCTGGCCATAGTTTGCTCGTACTCATGAGCTGTATGCGAGTCTCCAGATTTTGGGTGCAGGGGGTATTGATTTTACTGTTCCAGTTTTAATTCTCATCACAGAACTAAGATGCACATCCAAAGATTTGATACGTGAGCTGCCGACTCACACTGGTGCTCACTATTCCGCTACTGAGTGCTAGCGCTAGAGCAGCTATTCGAAGTGTGTACCCATCAGCACCCCATGTTGTGCCTGTGAGTTTTCAGACTTTTATTTTTACGTGTTTTCTGATGGCTTTTCCATGTGAGCTTTAAAAGTCAAGCTTCTGCCCAAAGTTACACCCAAGTATTTTGGATAGGGCTCATTTCTGACCTGTTGACCATAAAAGGTGACATTAGGTGGTTATTTGGCAGCTTTGTTGTTTCAGAGAAAGGCTATTACAAGGTTTTGGAGATGTTGGGGTGAAGCTTCCAATATTGAAAGTATTCCTATCATTACCTTGAGGTCTGTGGAGAGACTGTCACTGACTTTGCCTTGTACTGCAAGAATGATGTCAGCATAAATTAACTTACATGAAATTGTGTCATGTAAGCCACTAGTATGGATATTAAATAGTGAATAAGCCTGCACGGATGCTTGAGGTAAACTATCATTGAGCGTATGTGCTTTACTGATCTGCTCATTCAAAAGGACCTGATATCTATGGTTGCTCAATATTGTGGCCAGGCGTCTCACAGTACTATAGCATTTGATTATCTTTGATGCTTTCACCAATAGCTCATAACTTCATACAATGCCATGGACGGCTGATAGATTTATCAACAACATTCCAGTTTTTAGATTCCACTGGAAGCCAGCTGCAATGCAACTAATAATGGCAAGAATCTGGCTGCAGCAACTTTGTCTTGGTCTGAAACCAGCCGGTTCCTTGGAGAGAATGCCTTCAAACATGGGAGTGGGATGGGCCACTAAAACGCTCTGCATTAACTTATGAGCTGTGGAGAGGAGTGATCTGAAACAATGGTTGATGTCATCATTTGGTGGTTTCCCATGTTTGAAGAGGGCAGTGACTAGTGCCACACACAAGCTTTTTGGGCTCTTCCTTGTTAAATGTACGGCCGTGAAGAGATCGGCCAATCATGCTCATCCCTTTTGCTCCAAATTCTTAAGTAGTTCAGGATAAATAAGGTCCTTGCCTTCAGCTTTTCCACTTTTAATGTTAATTTCTTCTGTAGTATATAGAAAGGATAGCGGTGAAGTGGCAGGGCTTTCTTGGACGTTTAGAAAGAGCTCTTTCCGAACTTTCCGTCTAATCAGCTTGTCAAGTTTGGTCTTTGAATTACAGAGAAGGTGTGGATGCAGCACTGGCAGTCACCTTTGGTTGCCAGTGTTTTACCGAGTCAATGGCTCTAAGCTTTTGGAAGAGAGCTTTTGGAAGGTTTTGGCAGGTTTTGCGCTTGGAATGAGTGAAATCAAGACCCTCCACTGTCTTATTCCAGCTTTTCAGGCAACAGAGTTAATTGACTCTGCTTTTGCTGTGTCTGGATCACCACTCTTCTCTTATTCATTGAAAAGTGCCTTTGTCTTCAGCTGCTAGGAAGGAGTATAGACCTTTTGATAGCCACAAGGAATGTGTTTTGTGACAGGTTTAATAAGGTGAAGAAAGCATAGTCATAGTTTTCTGGGATTGGCATGATATGGTGTATCCTGTCTTCAACTTCTGTGGTGTATGCAGCCTAGTTCTCTTTGCAGAAATTCCAGTATGGTTTCAGCATTGGTTCAGTCAATGGAATTCCAAAGCTGACATACAGAATAATGGGGCTACAAGGAACGTTTCCAAGCATTGTTTAGGAAGCTTGCAGAGGAACACTGCTTTTGTCTCTGTTCAGAAAACAGATGTCTGGATTGTATTCAGTATTCTTTCTGACAATTACACATGGCTTAATCTTTCCCATTTCAGTCCAAGGAAGCAGCCTAGGCTGCTTTTTTTTCCTTTTCTTCCTCCTGAGTTCTGGCTTCCTCTGCTGGATGGCTGCGACACTGCACTCTGAATCCAGGTTATTTTGCCTCCACATGAGAGTGCAACATTCCTGCCTTACAGAAAGCTCCAGAATGTGAGAAGTTCCCAGCAGTTTCTGAGTGGAAAGTCAGATAAGTTGGATTTGCCGTTGTTGTTGTTGTTGTTGTTGTTAAGGACCAAGCCATGCTTGGCCTTGCCTAATGGTCAGGGTGAAAGCTGGCCTAGTGGTTGGAGCAGAGGTGGCCAGGCCTAGAGGCCAGAGCCTGAATCAGGAGCCTAGTTACCAAGTCCAGGGAGTGAGGTGGAACCAAGAACCAGGAATCAGGAGCCAAGGGTCAGAGCCAGAGCGGAAACCAGGAACCGGAAGCCAGGGAGAGAGAACCAGGAACAAAGAGCAGGAGGCAGGAGCAAAGGTTAGGAGTGAGCACCCGGAGCAAGGAAGGAGCTGAGAGCAAAAGGAGAAGGAGCAGGGAGCAGGACCAGAAAAGCAGCTGCGGGTGTGGAATTCTAGTGAGCAGCCAGGGAACCAGGGCTGCTGCGGGGTTTAAGAATGTGCTGGTGTTTTGAGCCAATCAGGAGGCCAGGTTCATTTCAGAGACAGCTGAGGGCAATGTGGAGGATCTGGGTTCAGCTGTGGGTCCCTGACAGTTGTTGACTTTTCTTTTAGGACAACCTGTGGGTGCGATGTGTCGGACCTGTATTAATTCTGGCTTCCTCAGGGTATGTGGGCTTATCTACATGAGACACTACTGCACAGCAAGCCAGGATGTGAATCTACCATGCACTAGCTTGCCACGCAGTGACATCCCATGTGGACACTACTTTAGCACACTATAAGTCTAGGAATGTGCTTTGATTTACTACATTTTACAGGAAGTAGTAGCCAAAATGTGTGCCAAGACTTTTATGGCACTGTAGCAGTGCTCACCTGGGATGTTAGCGCACCGCAAGTGAATGAGCTGTAGATTCACACCATGATTTGCCGTGCAGCAATGTCATGTGCTACAATCCTTGTCTGTTACTGTGACTTTGCCCAGCCTGCCATTTCACCACACCTTTCCCTGGCTTCCCTAGCAATGTAGGAGAGTAATGTAGCCACTAGCGTACCTGTACTGCTAGACGTTTTCCATTGTTTCCCACCTCTGCATGTGTGTGCCAGTGTTAATGCAGCCTAGCCCAGCTCAGCTCACCCTTTAACCACTTAGCCAATGCAGCAGAGCACTTTAGCCCATGCTGCCAGCCTGTCTGCACCACTAGATCACCCAAATAGCTGGAATCATCAAGAAAAAGTAAACCTGAATTTCTCTCCTGCTAGGTTCCTTTGTGTTCATGCCAGAGCAACTTAGCTGAGGCTGCCCTCTTGTTGGGACTGCTGACAGTTCTTTATAGATCAATGCAGCAGAGAGTGGTTTAGTATCTCAGACCACCACCATGCCAGTGGACAGTCCCAATGGCTGTAATCCTTTAGCAAAGGGTCATGAGGAGGGAGGGAGAAGTTTGGCATAGGTTTAAAGCCACCATAGTAGGTCTATCTGCACAGTGCATTTTAGCACAAGGGGAAATTCCGAAGTACCAGTGCTCCTACCCAGCAGTTTTAGTCCCCCACAATTTCAACCTTTGCTTCAGCAGATGATATTTCTATGTCCTTTCAAAGTGGGCATGTTCTGGATGTCAGTAGCAATAGCTGTAGAAGTGGCTGTACAAATGATCTGAATCATTGTGGGGTCTGCTATAATATCTCACTAAGATGCTAAAATCAGACTGGTACTCAGTGTAACTCTATCATCTTTCCCTTGCAGCCATGGCCACCCTTGAGGGAAGGTAAGTAGGAGCTTCTCCCGTTTCTCATGAGGAGTCAGAAATCATCTTATGGGAAACACTCTGAGCAAGAGGCCAGAATCAAAGCTAATTTCTTGACAGAGGATTATCAATTTTAAGAGGCCCTCTAACCAAATGGAAAAGGAAACTGTTACTTTGATTTCTTATCATCATCTTTTTACTGCTACATTATTTTCAGTTGGATGTCTGATAATCCTTTCGCTAAATGATTTTCTCTCGTATCTAAACTTTGAACAACAGGAAGTACCAATATTTTGCTGTCAATTGTGATATCCCTGTGAATGGAAGATAGATACCTCATCTTCTTTCTATGGACATATGTTTGCCTTTCCCCTATTTCTTCTAAATCCTCAAATGGTTTGGAAGATAACACTTGGGCAGGGCACCAATATCCCTGTATCCAGTGTCACAGACTCTAGGCTCATAAAAATAGCAATCTGCAAAATTTTTGAAGCATGCAGTTTTTCAGCCGTGCTTCACTAGAACTCCCTCAGTCACTCTGACTTTCAAAGCTTTGATTTTACAACTCTAACCCTGAGAGTATAACCCTTTGACAACATGGATACTCTCGGAGTTGATTAACTTTTTATTAAAATCTAAGAAACCTTCCATGACCAAAGCACACAAGAGCATTTGGGCAACTTGTTCATCAGAAACACAGACCTCAGTCTAAATCCACTCTAAACATCTGTCAGAGACAGCTTCCAAATTCTCAGAGTTGGCCTTGATAAGGGATTAAGCCTAAATTACCTGAGGGTTCAATCCTCTATCCTTAGCAGAAATCTTGAATTTGTAACCCTATCAGACTTTTCTTCGTATCTCCTGTTTCTTCATAGCTGTCACAAGAGACCATCAAGCTGAAACCATGGCAGTTAACCATGGTTCTGAAGCTCCTCACAAAACTTCCTTTTTAAGCCTCACTGTATGCATTTCTGTATCCTTCCCTATAGCAATTATGTCCACTAGGAGATTGAGTTGGGATCTCTGTCTGCTAATGAACCCTACCTCCAATTCTTCTTTGTTCTTTTTTGACTGAACCAGGACTTTGACTAGGTAACATCGTTTCAGAGTACCACTTAAACCAAACTATTTATCTTGCTTATTTTTTTACTTCTCTGCCCAAATATCATTAGAGAGAGAGAGAGAGAGAGACTTTGGATGTGAAAGGCACATTCAAGTGTATTGATACTAGCCCAAAATGTAGAGAATGTCAGCCTTTTTTTAAATCAATCAAGCATATTACACCAAGCATGCAAAGTATCCAGTAATACCCCTCCTAGTAGCATCCAGGAATATACTTCGCAGTATATTGTGCAGAGGGCAACTTAAAGACTTAATTTTACTTTCTTTTGTTTTATCTTTTGTTTTCCCTTTCCACTTTTGTCTGCTTCCCACCCCATTTCGTTTGTCTGTGTTCTCCCCATTGTCTGTATCCTCATGTATACATCTCCCCTTCCCTTGTGCTGTCCCTCTTTCCCACGCAACGCACATACACTTGCTCTCCCCATGCAGCGCCACTCACTTTCCAGCTCTCTCTTCACTCTTCCCACCTTCTTTCGCTCTAGTTATGTCTGCCTTACCCATTCCTCACCATCTCCTAGTTTCTAATGCCCTCCACTCCCAGACAGTCCTTTCCTAGTTCCTTCTCTTCCCTTCCTGGTGGTTTCCTCATTTTCCCATACATATGCACCCATTCACACCAGATTTTCTGTCTCTCCCCCCTGCTCCCAGGAGGTAGGGGCAATATGCACACAGCTACCACACTAGAATTAGTCATTTCTTGAATCCTGTTTACATTGTGTCCTTTCTCACTTTTGATTGGTGCAATGCTTTCTGTTTTGCTTGAAACACATGTATCTGATAGATTGGGGAACACTGATTACAGGTGCACCATTACTGTCCTCAGACAATAGTGAATGAGCCATCATTTTGGCTGCAGCACATGTCACAGGGTGCATGACTACTAGTATTTTTTGTCTCTGGTGTGTATGAGATAGTGAGAGAGAAAGAATGGGAAATATAATGGACTTCTCTTTTGCTTTAGGGAGGTAAAACAGATCTATTATATAATAAAAGCATGTAACTTTCCCTGTCTGTGTATACTTTTTTCTCAGACAAGAAAATTAAAAATAATATTAAATAATAATTTTGACTGTAATAGCTGCCAATTTGGCAGTTCTCTGAACCCCCCTCTCCCCCCCCCCAAAAAAAACCAAAAAACAAACAAACAAACAAACAAAAAACCCTCGCTGCTGTCATAATCTACTGATGGTAAATTGTACTTTAAAGAAAAGAAGTTTCTCTGCAAGTTTTTTTGACCCCACAGTAGACCTGTGTGGGTGTATGATATCCTCTGCTGGTACTGTATACTGAACAAATAAAATGCTGCACAAAAACTGGGAACATTTTCATAGTTTTGGCTTCTCCCTTCCCACATGTAAACAGTCTCTGAAATTATTCTAATCCATTTCATTGTATGGTGAAAATCCATCCTTGACAATTCTTTAAAAGATGTTAAAATCCAGAATAATTTTTTAAATTTTAAAATATATTCATTTGGGGGGTATTCAGATTTACATTTCACATACAGAACCCAAGCTCCAGCTCTAGTGTGAACTGCACTGTGCAGTAAGACTAGGAACAATTTCCCTTGCCAGTGGAATGTAGGAGTTTACATTACCACATGACTTAAATCCATTTTTAAAATTAACTCCATGCAAGTGGATGTTTCCAAACCTGTACATCCCTACTACAAATCGCCTCAAGTCTTTCTGTAGTAGGATACATGCCATATGCACCAAAAATATTTAATCCAACAATAATTTTAAATGATGAAATTTTGCATAGACATGCCACATGGATCTGTTACTATGTAAATCCAATAATGTCATGTTGAAAACAGTACTGATTTTGACAAGGCTAATTGCCAGCAACAAAATCCCTGCTTTTAAGTCTCTTGTATGCTTGCTCTCTTCAGGGTAAAATAAAATAACAGTCTGAAGAGGTGGCAATTTTCAGTGCATTTCCTGTATATATAATAGATAATGGCTAGCAGAAAATAAATTTTGGGTTAACAATACTAAAAGATAAGGTCAAATGAAGTCCCAAACTTTTATTTTAAAAATTAAAAATTAAAATTTTAAATTATTTAAAATAATTTAAATTATTTTATTGTATTATACAGTTTTATTAAAAACTATGTTTTTGTTTCTTTGTTTCTTTGTCTTTGCTTTAGTGTGACTGCAGAGACATACAAGCTAGTGTATCGGAACAGCATTGTGAAGACCTAATTTTCAGTACATTTCATACTTTACCCTTTGAAGGGAAGCCACCCACATGTGGACAATTTATTTGTGTAGGTGAAAATAAAACCCCTCTGGGGTTAAGAAGCAGATTACCCTATGAGTATTCTTGTGTAAGCAGCGGAATGTGGGGTTTGTCTCCGTGTTCTGCTGTCAGTGCTTTGGTCAACTGTCATGCTGACACAACTCAAGCTCTTCTGATTGGTTGCTTGCAATGACTGATTCAGAATATTGATGCGGTCTCTCGTTTCCTATCCACTTGGAAGAGAATTCTCTTTTCCCCACCCCCAAACCCACCTCTAGGATGCAAGTAATTGTGAGACTATGAAGATGAAAACAGAGCAGCTTGAGTGACTGAGGAAATACAACAGTCTGTTTTAGCTGCAGAGCTATGTAGCAATTCTCTTCAGACTTCTTACCATAGATTTTACAGCACAAATTGCTTACAGGTTTTGGAAGGCTGTGAAAGGACTTACCAGTTGTATATTAGTATTTTATGTATATCATCACACTATCTTGCCTGTATCTGGACAGCTGTGGTCAGAGCTTCATTTGGATGTCTTTCTGTTGAAGATATATAAAAAGGATCCTTATTCTGATTCTCTTTGGATCTTTCTGTTTTTATGGTAAGTGCCAGCGTGCATTGGCTGAGCATAGCTTCTTTGCTGCAGTGCTCTCTCCCTATCTCCCTCCCCTTCTATGCTCAGCTAAGCCTAGTGACCTTCATTCAGTATCTAATGCTCATTTTCATCTGCTTCATATTGCAGTGTGTTTAGCCAGCTAAAATACAACTTTTTCTTTATTTTTTCTCCTCAAAGCCTGTGCTTTTAAATACTGATTGAAATCTGAGCCCTATCTCTTTGTCCTTGAAACAGGAGGCATGGGAATGTGTTCGGGATTGTACGCGGCAGCAATGTACAGGCATTCTGTGGAACTGAATGAAATTACATATTTGATAAAGGTGACTCGTGCACGATAAAGATCTGTACCACAATCCTGGAAGGACAGAGAAGCCCATACTTGACTAGCCATCTAGAAAACTATAATTATTCAGCATTAAGAATGGTGCACCCATGTGGATTGCACCACTGTTTGCTATCATCACCATAGTTAAGGAAGGTTCTGTCCGTATTTCCAGTATAAACCCTCTCTTCAGGCATCTGCAAGTTGGGCATTAAAATTCACTCTCAGCTAAATCCTACAAACCTACTCTGGCTGGGTTAAGGGGGAACTGACTTAATGACCTAACAGGTCTTTCCATCTGTAATCTGTATGATTCTCATTCTTTGCCTTTTAAAGTGCTTTTAGAACTCTTCAGAGAAAAAAAATGTCTTTAATTTACATATATGCTTGCTTTATCCAGGCTTCACATTATGTTAACGGCTCTGATTTTAAAAACAAAAAATAGGAAGGTCGTTATTTAGTCCATAACAGAAAATAGGTCCTGTCAGTATTTGTTTCTAAAAAGAGGTTGAGCCATTGAGGATTAAAATGACTATAACACAGAGACAAACTGGTGCCTTTTTTAAAGAATATTTTTACAGCACATTTGGTATCAGGAAGCTATAGTATGAAAATATTTATTAAGACTTAATGTATTTCATATTGTGAATCCATAACGTGGATTATCTATGCATTTCTATTATACACTGTAAGAATAATAAACATTTTGCTAAATCTTCACAGGTCCCCTGGTGGGACAGGATACAACACTACAGTTCAAGCTCATTATAGGCTGATATAAGTCTTTCCACAGCTGCCTACAAGCAAGGCAATGTACAGATATGCTGCAACCCCTTTGCTTAACTGAGGCAGGATAAGGATAGAGTTTCTTTTAACTCTGAATTTTCTCTTATGGGCGTAAACCAGAGAGATGCTGCTGTCCGGAAATCAGTTTTCATTGTTTAATGTGTAATACATTATGGATTTCTTAATAAAGAAATCTTTTCTTAGTGATTTAGCTTGTGATCTAGAGTGTTGTTTTCTTTGGTTAAACTGTAGATGTTTACTTTCTCCTCCAAAGTGAGTGAAGACTTTAAATGTTGCAATAAATACCACCTGAATTTCTTTTCAACACTTTGGGCCCAATCCTGCCTTTGTTGTTGGGAGTAGGCAGGGCTTGCTGTGTGCTAAGTAGTTGCAGGAGGCACTAAGATACTATGATGATGGGGCCATGTACATACCTCTATGTGTGGGTAGCTGCATTGTGTGGTGGGGGCACATACTGCTTCTCCTTTGAAAAAAAGCAGCATGCACCAACAGTTAGCTAGTGTTGCAGAGGACACCACAGACTACAGACTGTTGGGGTCTGGGTCTGTCCCTAGCCTGCAGACCATGCCATCTTGAGAGGATGATGCACCAGTTGGTGCAATACTGTTACCTGTCTGTCTCCCTAGTGTTCTGTTGAGTTCTGGAATTCTGTTGACTTCTAGGTTTGGAGTCCTGCCCTGCTGCTATGTCTGTGGGAGGTGAAGGTGTCTGGTATCTTCCTCTCCTAAGGGTACCCACACCTGTGCAGCACAGAGAAAGATTTGGGTCTTTAAAAATATTTTAGCAAAGCACTGATAAAGTGCGTGGGTGCTGCATGATACCAAAAACATTCTGTGCTTTTAAATGCATGGGGATTATTGTGTTTTTTGAAGTCGGTAATAAAGGCCATTTGGTTTGTTTTCTTTCTGTTTTATTAATTGCTGTGTAATTAAAATGTAGAAGTAACTTTAATTGTGTTATTGAAACCTACAAGAGTCTTCCCAATGCACTCATGGAACCATCATCTCAAGTGCTAGCAAGTTCTGGCATGGCTTTTGTCAGACTAGATTCAGATCTCTATTGACATACAGAACTGATTGAATATAACAAGTAATTCCCTTTGAGTGTGTGTAAAACTATATGCACACATACTTTTTTGTTCTCTATAATATTTTTGTAAATTTTATTTAAAATATATACATAATTTGCAAAAATGCTAGCATAAGTCTGGGTAACTGATTCTTGGCAGCTGAATTTGAGAACTTCTAAAGGTTAGGGTTAAAAATGACACAATGTACCGGACATACTTTAAAAAAGATTATTACAAAACCACATTTTTCCCACTCCCCAAAACAACCTCTCCTCCCAGAAAACAGCTAATCAGGCCTTCCTTCAAAAATGACACATGCAATTGAAAAATGAATTTCTTGCAAAAGTTATTTTTTTTATTATTTCTTTAAAACTAGACACAAAACCATGTTTTACCAGTGCAATGAAAAATAGTTGAAAAGTGAAAACTACATTGGGCTATATTTTCCCACTTATATTTTTCTAAATAATTTTGCATGTTGGGGAGAGGGAGGAGAAATCATCATAACTTACCCCCCCACAACCGCATATTGAGACCTGAATCTTGCAATGGAATGGGCTAGTGCGGACCTTATTGTCTATGCAGTGTCCCATTGAAATCAACAAACTGTGTGTCTGTGTCAAAAGTCTGTGCTAGCAAATCCCATTGCAAGATCAGGGCATAACACACAATGCCAGAAAAAATATGCGGACTAAGGATGACAGGAGAAATTGCTAAAATAACATTGTCTTTGTAGGTATGAATGCTTTTTAATTCTCAGAAATCCTCTGAAAGAATGCTCTGCTTTGGGGTTGCACACACAGTACTTCCCTGTCTCACAGCCTGGTGTCATGTTAATTCCTTTGCAGAGTGTCTGAAGACTGCATAGAAAACAACTGCAGGGAGAAAAAGAAAAAAAAAAGAAAAAGCTGTGTTCCTTGGTGAGCTAAAAACACCCATTGGTCTGATGAAGTCTCTGCATTATTTTTTCTATATATATTTACTGTGCATTCTTCATCTTGATTTGGCCATGGGACCAGATTCTTTAAAGATTTATACTCACCTAAGACTGTACAAATACTCATTCCTACACATTTATAGCAAATATTTAACATACAGAAGAACTTCATTTACAAACAGCTCACTTGATTTCCATGTAACTTTTTCCATTTTCTCATTATATATTTAATCACATCCTTTTCAGCTGCAAATATATCGTCTTTTCTTTTTTCTGTTAAACATGGTACTGACTTTTCCCTCCTGTGCAACATAAACTTCAAATGTTTCAGTATTGTAAATGACGACATAAAAATTGCCCTATCAGATGATCCTGACCTGTAGCAGATACTCTTTAAGCTACTCTTGCATAATTTATTAGGCAAGGCTGACCACAAACCAAATTCTGGTCTCAGTTACACTCATGTAAATCTGGAGTAACTCTATTCAAGCCAATGGAGTTACTTCAGATTTCCATTGATGTAGTAGAGCAAAATTTGGCCCAATGCTTATTTGGCTAGGTCAAACTATTAAAGCAGTCTTTAGCAACCACTTAATTTATAGGTATATTTGTTTTAGGTTTTGTGATCATGAAACTCTATGGGAAATTTAAATGGAGTAGTTTTCAGTTTTAAATTAATGCAGAAATATTTATATTGTGACTGGCACATCTCTCTCTTCCAAGTTGAGTTAAGCTTCTTTTATTTAAGTGGTACTATTCTGGCAATCCTAGATCAAGAACTTTACATAGTTACCTCATTTAAAATAACACACAAATCAAGCAGTTTTAAAATAGAAGTCTTAAACTGGGATTTAAAGGATAGTTCTTATATCAAATGGAAAGTATTCCAATATCACAACACATACTGTCTTCAGGGGTCTTCTGTACAAGACCTACAAGACTTGTGCACCATTAAGTAGTGCATAGGCACATGGATGAATTTTGTCGCAAGAGAACACAGGTAATGAAAGCTTTTTCATCATTCTTCTCTTTTCCATGTAGAAGGTAGAATGTAAATATACCCTAAAAGATGCAATGTAGAGAGGTGTCGGGGGGTTGCTGGGCAACTCCCCAAGGCAGAGGCAGGTGGATAGCAGTGTAGGGCCAACGAGTGAGAGCAGACTGGAAGCCTGTGACAGGCTGTAACACTGTGAAGAAGAGTTTCCAGCCAAGTGATGACATTGTACAGAGTGGCTTGCTGCTCTTCCTGTGGGATTTAATGGCTGTCCCTGGGGGTCATCTGACTCAGTCCTTGCTCATGAATTGGCTGCTGCAGATCACCTGAAGGATGAGTCATAGCAGGCTCTGCTGAGGGCCGAGTCATCACAGGCTCTAATTGAGGGCTTACCTCACATTATTCCCTCTTCGAGAGGATCTGTCAGATCTCTTTGGACCATGCTTGTCAGGATTGGATTGATGAAATTCATGGAGCAGGTTAGCAGCTTGGGTGTTAGCAGCCAGTTCCCACGAGCATTCCTCCAGGCACAACCCCTCCCCCCCCAGTCAATCAGGTATAAGGGTGTTTTCTGAAAGACCTTGGAATCAAGAATTTGCCTTAGGAGATACCCCTCTTGTCCCTACACCTTGACTTTAGGGGGAGGAAGCTGTGTTCATCCAGCGAGGAAGTTGGGTGTGTATTTCTTCAAAAGGGAGACATGAAACACAGGGTTCACTTGCATCATGGGGGGCAGCTGGAGACAGAAGGCAACCAGGTTAATTTGTTGAATGACCATAAAGGGGCCAAGGTACCAGTAGTCAAATTTGCAGGATAGATGGGAAGTGTCTATATGTTGTGCGGACAGCCATATCTTGTCCCCAACAGCAACTAGAGGGGCAACTTGATGATGGCAGTTGGTGAAGCGCTTATCGTCCTCCTTGGTGGCATCCAACTGGGATTTCAGTTCCTCCAGACATGGTGGAGGTGTTTAACTAGGTCAGAGGCTGCAAGGATGTGGGAAGTTGGTGGTAGGGACAGTGGGGATCAGAGGTGAAAGCTGTAGTTGGAAAAGAAGGGCTTTGGTAAATGAATTTGTGATCAGAGTTGTTATAAGCAAATTCTGCAAAAGGTAAAAGTTGGACCTGTCATCCTGGTGGTAATTAATAAAACAACCCAGGTACTGCTCCAAAATTAGATTCACCCATTCTGATTGTCCATCTGTTTAGGGGAGATATGCTGTGGAGGTGCAGGTTGATGTCCCAAGAAGCAGAATAACTTGCCAGAAGTGGGAGACAAACTGTAGTCCGCAGTCATACATGATGTTGGAGGGTAATCTATGGGGCTTGAAGACGTGATCAACAAACGGGCTGTCATTTGCACTGTGGGAATCTTCCAACAGGGCATGAAGTGGGATATCTTAGACAGGAGATCCAGGATGACTAGTATGGCTGTGTGGTCCTCAGGGCTGGGGAGGTCTAAAATGAAGTCCATAGATATGGACTGCTAGGGTTGGGAAGGAGTAGTTAGTGGGACCACTGTGCCCAGAGGTTTAGTGAGGGGAACCTTCATCCAGCAGCATACCTTGCAAGTGTCAGTGTAGGACCTAATGGAGACATGCAGTCTTGGCCAACAGAAATGCCACAAAATCAGTTTGATCATCTTCCACTGTCTGAAATGGCTGGTTGGAGTGAGTCATGGCATAGTCGGAGGACTGTGAGGCAAGGTAGACCTTCTGGGACCTAAACACAGTCCCAGAGCAAGATTACCCCAAGGGTCTTTGTGATGCTCCCAACAGTGATGCAAGAGCATGAGTTTTAACTTCATGGCAGATTGTTAGAAAATTAGGACACAAACCCCAAATTGGTCATGACTTTTAAACTTAGATTTTACCAACAAACCACACCACGTGCAAACTCCCCAGACACTTTAACAGCCTTAAATGGAGTCACAGACAGTCTTCTTGGATACTCCAATCTGTCTTGCCATCCAGACTGGCATCTCTCTCTGATAGATGGCCCTTATGATCAAGATTCACAGCAATATTCAGGTTACTCCTTGTAAGGTTCAGTCACTTACCCCAAGTCAATTGCGTCTTAGATCTCATGCCAAGGCCAACACTTGTAGCCAATCCTATAATAAATTATATGAATATTTATTAAATAGGAAAAGGAAACTAGAGAATTATTTACAAGATTAAAGCAAGTAAATACAGAAACACAAATGAGATATAGCCTAAGATTTTAAAAGGCAATAGGGTTTTCTATAAACCGCAAGGTCTATTTGTCCTTTAGGGTTAACCCTGGCTAAGCAGTTGGGGATCTCTTGGTTATGTCTAGGACACTCCTTGCCCCCTGACCCTGAATCCCACCAACATAGAGCTCCTTAGTTCCTTTTGTTTGGGGTTTTTATCCCCTTCCTGCCATATGCTCATGGGAGGAGTCCACTCACATGACTCATCTTCACAGGGAGGAGAGCAGAACAACAATAAGAGTACTTATTCCTTTGTTGGTGATTCCTCAGTCCAGATGTAGGGAGTTTCCAGGTGTAAGATCCAACCATAGCCTGTCTGGTATTGATAGGTCTCCTCTTTTGGGAGGGGCATAACCATTTCTTTATCGGGGCAGCTCTTCACTCTAATTAATGTCCCTCTCCTATATGGTGAATCAGTGATTCACACAGTCAGAGGCTCAGATTACACCTGCTCAAATATTACATTACAATATATAATACAGATATTACTAGTAAGATTAATGCGTGCAGCTCACTAGTATTCGATAGAGTCCAAACATTTTCCTATATTTCTAATACCTATCCTACCGATATTAACCTACAAGTGAACCAGACAGATTTCAGTTTTGAATCTGTCAGTGTTTAGTTGAGAAAGGGGGAATTAGGCATGAATCGACACCTGATTTGACAGTGTACGGTCTTTCCCCACTGCCAAGGTACTTCCTTTTGTGGGACAGCTTGTCTGGCTTGCCATTGCAGCATAAGTGACTGTGTCTGTCTTGATGATGAAAGGCTTGGATGTGTCCAGGTGCATTAACACAGGTGCTGAGGTGAAGGCCGCCTTCAGTAATTCAAAAGCCAGTTGGTCTTCCAGTGTCCAGACAAAGGCAGAGTGCAAACAAGGTGCAGATTACTTCGGATGTGACTTGGGCCTGGCCCCAAAACTGGACTTGCAAGTGGGGCTGATGGGGGTCTGCCAGTGCCAGGGCACATGTGGATAGTGGAGGGGGGTCTGTTTGGGGAACCTGATCCCCTTGTTACATCCAACCATGACCCCTCTATCGAGGCTGGACAAAGGTCATTTACCAGCTTGACAAAGCCCTGGCTAGGATGATTTAGTTGGAGTTGGCCCTGCTTTTAGCAGGGGATTGGACTAGATGACCTCCTGAAGTCCCTTCCAACCCTAATCGTCTATGATTCTATGGTACCATGGCCGGGCTGAATGTGTGGCAAAGTGGCCACACCCTACACAGTACAGACAGAGGCCATTCCAGCACTGGGGCTCTCTCTCTCAGTCTGTGAGGAGATGTCTTTGAGTGGTGTTGATTTGCATGGGCTCCGGTCTGGGGCTGGGCAGAGTGAATGTTCGGGAGGTCGCGGGACCAGGCTGCAGTTCAGTGTAAGTCCTCCTCTTCTTCAGGCCTTGCTCAAGCCACCTGTTGTCCATTCGGATACAGAGCTTGAGGTAGAACGACAACTCAGCAGGGGGGTTGACCTGAGCCAATTCATCCTTTATGGTGTTGTTCAGCCCTGGATGAAAGTGGTAAATCTGTACTGCCTTCTTCCAGGTGGTGTTGGCAGAAAGACAGCAGAGGTGGGCTGCATAGGCCGAGACAGATGGTGAACGTTGTGTGAGGAACTGCAGGGTGGCTTTGGTGGTGTTGGCCTCATTAGGGCCATCAAATATGAGCAAGAAGGATTAGATGAATTCTTCAAAATAGTCAAGAATTGGGTCCGCCTGTTCCAGAAGGGGTGATATTCAGTCCAAGGCTTCTCCTGTCAGTAAACTGATGATCAGCCCCACCTTTGCGTGGTCATTTGGGTACAGGAACAAAGCAGTACATAAAAAAAACCTAATATCATTTCTTTCTTTCTTTTTTTAATTTCATGACTGGAAGGTGTATAACTCATGATTTTTTAATTCTTGTGGTTGTCAAGCTGTCTTGGCATTGTAGATGTGTGTTCATTATATTGGGAAGACCAAAACTATAATTGGCTTCAAAAAAGAATTAGATAAGTTCCTCAGGATAGGTCCATCAACGGCTATTAGCCAAGATGGTCAGGGATGCAATCCTATGCTCTGGGTGTCCCTAAACCTGTAATTGCCAGATGCTGGGAGTGGATGACAGGGGATGGATCACTTGATGATTGCCTGTTCTGTTCATTCCCTTTGATACATCTGACACTGGCCACGGTTGGAAGCAGATGCTTTTGAAAATCCCATTAGGCACATATCTGCATCTTTAAGCATGTAAATATCTTTAAAAGAACTGACTGCGAGTGACTTGCCCAAGGTCACACAGGAAGTCAGTGGCTAAGTTGAACCCAGATCTGTTAAGTACCATTCCAGTGCCATATTCATTCGACCATCCTGCCCACCTTGATTGGCTGTTCAGGGGAAACAGTGTAATTCCATATATATAAAGTGCAGTCAAATGCACAAAGTAAAGTCGGGGGGAAAACCCTCATCTTTAGTCCGTCATCTTAAATGCGACTTGTAACAACAAGTAAAAATTTTCAGACACAAGTATGATTTTTAAATTGGTGGCCTTTTAGGTTTACCATGTTGTTACAAAATACAAAGAAGTATTTAGTATCTGTTTGCGAAGTAACTTTGGGTAGCATTGCTGCTTTCCATTGTTTATTTCAAAATTCCTATTTGTTTGTCTTTCCACTGCATGCTATGAAAGTCTATTTAGATTTTCAGACAATCTAAAATTCTTGTTTACACACTGGTAGAATGCGTGTTGGCCTAATCAAGTCAGAATTCAAATAGTTTGTCTGTTTCATTACAGCAAAACAAGTCACCTTATTAGTTTATAGACTGCTGGGTCAAAATGCACTTTAGGTCACTACCCTTAGCATTTAAGTCTTCTGAGCTGCATTTATAGAAATGTCAGCAATTAGAGAATTTAATCTATCAGATAGTCCTTCATGATGAGAACTACATTGAATTCTTACACATATTCCATATAAAAATCATTATATTAAAAGAATGTTAAGGGTGCAAACTCAAGCATTCAAGGGTTCAGAAATGCCAGCATTAAGGTTGCCAGTGCAACCTTAATTTGACCCTCTTAATCGTGATATTTATGATAAGTATGATAGAGTCTTTAATTACATGCTCACATGCTATGTTTTCCATGTGACTCCTACCTCATTCAGTGCACAAGATGGACACTACTCACTGAATGGGTGGCTGCTCAATATTTCTTTTATCCTCATCATTCAGTGTGTGGCCCCATGCATTATTTACTCCTTACTCTTCACCCCCTGCTCTGAATAATTATAAATTTCTTCATGGACTTTTTTGTGACACTCATCACCATAGTACCTGAGTGCTTGTCACATGTTAATGAAATTGTCTTCACAACTACCCTGAAGGTAAGATGGCATCATTATTCCCATTATCATTGTATTATTTTACTAGATCTGGGGACCTGAGGCCCATAGAGACTAAACTTCAAGCTGAATTTGAGATGCCTAATGCCCGATTTTAAAAAAATATTTAGCATTTTCTAACATTTATATAATTAGAGCAGAGCTTGTGTTGACTTCACTGGCAAGTGTGAGTGCCCAGCATTGCAGCTACTCAGGCCTACGGAGTCTCAAGTTGGGCACTCAGAAAAAGAGGAACACACAATCTGTGGCTACATCTGAAATGTTGTTTTATATGACTTGCCCAGCATCATGTAGAAACTCTGTGGCAGAGTCAGGGATAGATTCCAGTTCTCCAGGGTGTCATTCAAATGCCTTAACACTGAGACTCTCCTTTCTTTTCCTACAATCTCCTACCTCATTCACAACACACCTTCCAACTTCTGCAACATGTGAGGCAGGGGCCTTACAAACAGCATCCTCCTTTACTGCATGCCCTTGATTTATTTCCTGAGCAGCACCCATCCTGTGCACTGAAAGAGACAGAGATCTTGTGGAAAACTAGTAAGGAAATAGTGGGAAAATTGCTGTGCGGCCAAAGGCAGAGAGGCATTTCATAGCTTCCAATATGGTTATTACTGTAGGTACAGGGAGTCCTCTCAAGTAGCTGTTATGTTGGACTGTATGATTTCAATATTTTGATAAGTAATTGTGTTTAAAAATGTCTTCTGTTTTGAAGAAATGCTTAGAAGTTGAGGCAGCCCTGTTGTGTAGAGGAGCTCTAAGAACAGCCACGATCAAGAGTTCTGGATAGATTACTGTACACTGGTAGTTATTAGTAAGACCTTGATCTTGTTTTACTGAAGAAAAGAAGAGTTTTCAAGTGGAGTCGGATTGGGCCTTACATATATAGCATCCTTGCCCTCCAGCTGAGACCATTTCATTTCAGTGTAAACACACTCTTCTTAGTTCATCCATGAAAACTGTTATGGTTACAACTTTCAGTACACATGGAAAGGGTCGAATTCTGTGCAAGCCTAGATCAGTGAGCTTTCCCATTAGCAGGAACTGTGACACACTGACAGAATTCTACCCCAACAGATGTCATATGTTCCACACATTTTACAATTTTAATCTTTCTGGTTTTAGTGTTTCAATTTTGCTGAGTATGTTCTGACACCAAGTGTGATGAGATAATTCAGAAGCAGGGTCTTCAATTAATGAGGGAATGAAAGAGATACTGAAGATCTTCTGATCTTGTATAAAGAATATCACTAGAAATTGGAGTAATTGAAAATCCTTGATGAAAGAGTGGAATAGAATCTAGTGCTGCAGTTTGTCAGGAAATCAATTATGACTAAATATGCATGCTGTCTATTTTCATCCTGGCCTTTAACTCTGTGCTGTACAGTACATAAAAAGGACATTTTATGCACTAAAGAGTTTATGGTCTGAAAGATAAACATACAGAAAGCTGGGAAATCATGAACTGGGGATCTTTAAAATTATGCATTCACTTTCTGTAGGCCTTTTGGAAAAAGTGAGTTTTTAGGAGGAGGAGCTTGAATGAAGAAAGGGTTGTGACTTGATGAATTGGGATGGGAAAGGCATCGTATGCAGAGTCAGTGTGGAAAAATCACAGAGACTAAAGTGGGAGAAGAAAATAAACATGGCAATGAAACTTGCATCATTCACTGCTATGAATCTCTCAAATGTCCTTTTAAATGTATCCTATTTTCACTCTCGTTTGGGAGCATACTTTTTCTTAAGCTGAATCCAGAATATATACAATATAATATATTACAATAATATAATATAATACAATATATACAATATAATACAATAAGTCTGAACCACTAACAGTTAAAGTAGTATATTTTCTTCCACTGATCACTCTCCTATATTACATTTAAAAATAAATTAGTAGAGGTTAATAACACTATGCTTAAATTTTATTGAGGTGAGATATCAAAAAGAAGAGTTTATTGTACGAATGGATTTATATTTCTTTAAGTGTCGTTGTTTGACCACAAAGGACCCTAGACCAGTGTTTCTCAAATAGTGTTCTGCGGAACCCTGGGGTTCCGCGAGCTGAGTTGAAGGGTTCTGCGAAAAAGCGGAACCGCGCCGCCGAAATTAACAGAAATCGTGCGGCGCTGCGGAACAGCTGTGATTGCGCCACCAAACAACTGATTGCACCGTGGAAAACAGCTTAGAGAGTGCGCTGCCGAAACCAGCCTACACCACGCAGTATAGCATGGCCGTGCAAGGGTGCCACGGTGAAATATAATTGAGAAACACTGCCCTAGACAGATAAAAAGATGACTTTACCAAAGAAAGCTGGTCATAGACATCCATCCACAGGCATATACTACCCCTAGAAATCAGGTATCTGACTTCAAATACAGGTTCAAGAGTCATGTAGCTTGTATCATACATTTATCTGGGAATTAACATGGGAGAAAATAAATCCTATCAAAGAACTGCTCAAAATTGATATGAGTCTATTTTTGTAATCTCTAAATCAATGAGCTACAATAAATCTTTGCTATCTGGATTACTACATAGAAATTACTGAAGAATCCTTACTTAAATTATAGTCTTAATGAATTTAAAAATAAACAAACAAAACACCAACACCAGGGCCAGATCAATAATTATTATCGCTATTGAGCCTTGAACCGCTGAGTCACTGGCTTGAACCCAGCTCAAGTAAGAAGCTGTTGCTATCTTTTAGCAAATTAGTTTCATGTAGGTGAAAGATGCCTAGTGAATTAAAGTTCACATCACAAAAAGCACTAAGCCCAGTTGGGAAGCTTGTTATTAGGTATTTTCAGCAAAGAGGACAAGCACTGAATAGGCACAGTGTCAAATGCAGGAGGTTTGTGGGGAAGCTTTTTATGATACTGAGCTCTGTTTCTCATGGGCAAAGTGTCAGTATTATCCACAACATGGATTGCACAGAATAGCTGGATGAGCTGTTTTTGTAAAATAATAATAATAATAATTTTATTACAGTCAGCCTTGAAAAAAAAATTTATGGGTAAACCAATAGGAAAAAAGAATGATTAACAGGCATAAGCACAACCTTTTCCTCCCTCTTTAAAGCCCTCAAAGTATCCAGAAAATGTTATTAAATCTATATCTAGGGAGTTAGTGCCTCAATTAAGTAAAGCAATAAGCCAGATGTGGAAAAAAAAATGCAAAGTTTAAAAACACCACAGCTGCCACACAAGGAAATCACAAAAAGGAGGCATTATAAAGAAATGAAAGAAAAGGTTAATGGGTGGCCCCAAGACTATTGGGAATTTGTAAATTAATCAAAGGAACATTACTTGAATTCTGGAAGAGCGGAGTTCTAGATAAATTCCCCATTCAAATTCAGAGTACTTCCATTCTCCCCCTCTTATATGTTCCATAAGAACATAAGAACAGACATACTGGGTCAGACCAATGGTCCATCTAGCCCAGTATCCTGTCTTCCGACAGTGGCCAAAGCCAGGTGCTTCAGAGGGAATGAATAGAAAGGTCGGCCATTCCCAGCCTCTGGCAAACAACAATCCCTGCCTATCCTGGCTAATAGCCATTGATGCAATCGATGGACCTCCCCATCCTTTATCTAATTCTTTTTTGAACCCCATTATAGTCTTGGCCTTCACAACATCCTTTGGCAAGGAGTTCCACAGGTTGGCACTATGTTGTGTGAAGAAATACTTCCTTTTGTTCGTTTTAAATCTGCTGCCTATTCATTTCATTTGGCAACCCCTAGTTTTTGTGTTATGAGAAAGAGTAAATAACACTTCCTTTTTTACTTTCTCCACATCAGTCATGATTTTCGAGACTTCTATCATGTCCCCACTTTGTCGTCTCTTTTCCAAGCTGAAAAGTCCCTGTCTTATTAATCTCTCCTCATGTGGAAGAGCCTCCTACTTGGGCCATAAGAAATAAAAAGGCATTGTTGTAATCTTTAAATAAATAAATAAATATTAACTGTTGGAGATGACCTGTGGCTGCCACTTACTAAGGATCAGCAAAATGAAATAATGATACTCAAAGGAAATCACAACCTGGAATGTCACAAACTTCCTCACTGAGCTGTTTATTAAAAATCCTAGTGGGAGGTAACTAGAGAGTCAGAGTGTGAAAGGTTTTAACCAGACACCTACTAGCCAGAGGTGGATTAAAAAAATCAAAGAACCTTACCAGCAAAATCCCATGGCAACAATCTATTAAATAATCCAGCCCTTTGTTTGGGAGCTCTTATTCATGGGATATTGAAGTGCCACCGATCCCTACTTGCTTGAAGAGAGAAAGCAATTTCTATCTCCTCCCTACTCTATCGCCTCCTGATGGCTATCACAAGAGGTATTCAGCCTCTTCACTCTTCTAAGAGTTGGGGAGCATCTCTTCTACTCTGTCTGTTGGAGCACTATTTTTGGGTCCTTCTCTCCCATGAATAACTCCAAATCCTGCCTTTACTGCTGCTCATAGTTTTTCTCAAGTAGTAACCGTGGCAGGAAATTGATTTGTTTTGGCTCAGTTTTACTGCTGCCTACAGGATTCTGAGTAGCTGCAGTGAAAGCTGAAGAGAATCTTCACTCTGCGGCTGCATGACAAAGCACAGCAGCAGTTGTATAGGAGCTGTCTGTCTTCAGACTCAGCGAAGACAGCACTGAGTTGGTTTACACTCTGTCCACCCCTGGACAGTTATGTTTACAACCATAAGGCCTTTCTTTTTCTTTTCTTTTTTTATAAAAACTTGGACCCTGCGGAAACCAATGGCTTAGGCCCTCACGTTAGCCATGGCGAGCCTCCCACTTCTGGATTTTTCTGACTCTGTACTAAAGTCACTGCTGGAGTAAGCTGGTGCAATTGTACTGAACACAGTGGAGTGTTGTGCGTGGCCACATATGTCTTGAAACATGGAAAGGGATTCCTTTTTAAAATACCATGTGAGCTAGAACCAATTTTACTGAAAACAACTATTTGCAGCAAAATGAACTGAAAATGTTCTTTTTAATTGATCAGTTTGTTTCAAATCTCCCCTAATGACACCTCAATCTGGGACATTTCCTCAGATTTGTCACCTAAATAGAATGGTTCAGGCTTGGGAATCTCCCTCACATCCTCAGCCATGAAGGCCAATGCAAAGAATTCATTTAGTTTCTCCACTATAGCCTTATCTTCCTTGAGTGCTCCTTTAGCATCTCGATAGTCCAGTGGCCCCACTGGTTGTTTAGCAGGCTTCCTGCTTCTGATGTACTTAAATTTTTTTTGCTGTTACTTTTTGAGTTGCTGGCTAGCTGTTCTTCAAATTCTTTTTTGGCCTCCCTAATTATATTTTTACGCTTCACTTGCCAGAGTTTTATGCTCCTTTCTATTTTCATCAGTAGGATTTAACCTTCACTTTTTAAGGCATGCCTTTTTGCCTCTAACTGCTTTTTTACTTTGTTGTTTAGCCACAGTGGCACTCTTTTGGTCCTCTATGTTTTTAATTTTGAATGTTAACCATTTGATTCAAAGAGCGGTACGGCACAGTAGCCTAAGCATAGCAATTAGAGGTAAGGATTCCTAAAGTCTGATCCTGACTCAGCCAGTCTGGCCTTTGGGCAAGTCACTTAGGCCTTGTCTACTCCATTGGGAACTAGCCACAATTTCAGCCATCAGCATAACTGCACAAGGGCAAGTTTCCTTTCCTGGGCTAAGGGTATCCACTGGTACAGCTAGCCCCATGGCTGAAATCTGGGCCAATTTCCAACATAGACAAGGCCTTAACATCTCTACCTCACATTCCTCATGTCGAAAGTGGAGATAAAGCTCACTTAATTTCTGTGGATTAAAATTGTAGATTTCTGGTGACAATTATTTAATTTCTATATTGAGAGTAAACTAGCACTGCTTTGCTGAATTATCTGGCTACATGCTTGGTTTTCTGTAATTAGGTTAGCTAATTTGAATATACTGCTTGGGATGGAGCGTGGGAGTGAGGTTCAAAAGAGGGACTTTGGTAACGAAGCAGTGTTTAATAAACTGGGTCAATACTGAAGTCCTGTTAACTAAAAATCCTGAATTTTTAAGATCTAATTGTAGAATTTTACTTTTCTTTCCCCAAAAAGCCTTTACTTATATTTGAAAGTGAATTAGAGAAATATCTCTGCATCACTATCATACCAATGACAACCACAGGCTTATTGAACACAAGTTTTTTGTTTTAAAAAAAAAGAGTGAGTTCTACAGATCAGCAGGTTTCTCTGAAATTCCCTGCAGTAAACTATATTGACAGTGTGTTGTGCATCAACAGTGTGGGTTCCGTTATAGCTGTGCTGCCTTATCCACTGCCAAGTCAAAACACATTTGAAACAAAAAAAAGGGATGTCCACAAGATTGAAACCATATCTTGAGTCTGGTGAGCTTCCAGTAGAAGCAGATTTCTCTTTGCCTTTCAACTAAATTTTATAATGTTTTAAATTCATTCAACCATCGGTTGTATTTATGGCTCTGTTGTTGGTATAATCTCCTTCAATGCATAATATGTATTGAGAAAATATTGAAGTGACTCTCTTTACTGCTTTATGTTTAATCAGTGCATGCTGTTAGACCGTGATGAAAATGAACATAGATATGAGTGTGCAAAAATTCCCTGTATGAATGAAACCTATTGCTAAAGTGCACACAGGTCTCTGCGGTCTCCATTAGATATATAATTGACTTCATTTGGCATATCAATATATACTCCTTTTGACTAATTTAAAATACTGAGAAAGATTTTCTCTTGCACCAAAATGGAGGGTAGAAGTGTAATGGAGATGCTTACAATTCCCTGATTCTCAAACTGCCCTGGCTTGGCCCTGGCATAAATTGGAACAGTCTAGGGCGCTAAGAGCCAAAAACAGCCGAGAATTGCTCTGTGGGAGCTCTGGTCTGCCCCTCATACCCATCACACTCCTTCCCTCAACACTCCCCTATGCTAGCGTGAGGGAGAGTGTGGTTAGCATAGGAGCCAGCTCTGAAAAGCTTCACACCAGATGAGAATTCCCTTCCAGTAGAGGAGTTCTCAGTTTGACAGCTGTGGCCAGGTTACATCTGCTTTGTACAGCTCAGTTATGCACAGGGGACAGAAAAATGTCACACAAAGCTCTGAGGAGCACTGGAGTTCCCCCAAGATCTCTTCCACTTGGTTCTCCAAGCGTTCACTCTGACTCCAGTCTCATCCTTTAGGTTCCTTTATTTGGCACACTAGCAAAACTACACTGAATTGTTCAGACTCAAGAATAGGGGGTCAGTATAGGGTTTACCACACATCACAAGTTACACAGAAACCCTCTGCCTTTATATACATTTACACATAACATTTACTGTACATTGCATAACACAGTTCGGGATTGGCTTCGTTACTTTGTGGGAACCAGGTTACTTTGTGGGAACCAATCTCTGTACAGCATGCTTTGTCCGTGCACGACTTACTCTTTACCTCATCCATATGTTCCTGACTTATTTTATCCATTGTAAATGTTTTCCTAGGTGTTCCCCCTTATCTTAGCTTTTACAGACAGTCTGTCTTTTAGCTTACTGATCCATTTACCTATCTTAATTAGCACAGACAGTCTGTTTTCAGCCTTCTGATCTGTTTACCTCCTTAATCCTGTCTCTAAGAAAGGAGGCCTCCCTTTCCAATTACTTATGTCAAGCCAGGTCTGTTTTTTATTTTCTTTTTTATATTAACATATGTTTATTTGTATTATATTCCTGTCTTTCTCTGCTTTCTTTTTTATGTTCATTACTCAGCAACACATTCCCAAAACCATGGTAGTTGTACATTACACCTGTACAAGTAAGTGCCCCAGTTGCAAACAGCAGTACAAATCTGGGGTTTTCCAGATCTTGCATTGTCTTGCAACAATATTTGAGGAGGGAAAATAAACTTCTTCCACACCAGATATGGGTTATAGTGGTTGCACATTTAACTTCATGGTATTGGACCCTTACTTATGTTCTTACCCTGCACCAACTGGTGTCACCTCTCTTGTACCAAATTTTTAACTTTTCTGTGGTGATAAGAGGGCAATTTTTCTTGGTCCATATTACTGAAGGCTGCTTTTACTTTGTATAGCTTGTAGCTCACACATACTACACGTGTTGTTATTATTAGAACACATTGATTTAATTTCTTATTTTTAAAAAAGTAATTACAATACAGTGTATATTATATTTAGTTAACAAAGCTTTGTTAATGAGTTTTTGGCTTTGCTTATTTAATTTATGCAGTGCTTTTGCTGATATTTTCATTGAAATGCTTGGTTATGTTCCCACAGCATCTTTATGCCAGCTTGGTTTCAGAGTAACAGACCAATTTTAAATAGTTCAGTTTCTATGCTAATCATATTAAGTTTCTTTCAGTGTAATTGGCCCCACCTCAGCTGCTTTATGCATTTTAAAGAATACATATTTGCCCGGAAAGTCCTTTCAATAGTTTTCAACTATATTTCACCAAATTTTAGTAGGCACAATCTTTTAGGTAACTGCAGATTGGTACAATTCAGTAATGTTGACACGTACATCAACTGAACATTTTGTACAATGTTTTAATAGGTTTTAACTGTAAACTGTTTGGACTTGTTTTTACTTTAGGACATTTTATTTTATTTGTTATTCACAAAACTCTACCATACAGTTCTTGTTTTTACTTTTTTAGTAACAATTATTTTATACTACATTGAAACAGAAGTTTTGAATAGGATTTTAAGGGTTGGAGGTTTTGTCATGTTTTTGAATGGCTACTGCATCATTTAAAGTAGTCCCACTATTTATAATTATAACCTGTTTAAAAGAAAACAGAATTTGGATGGCACCTTTTGAATAGGATTTTGGTGGCTGGGCTTCACTTCTTATATTTCCTGACTTTCCTTGATACTGAGTTGGTTTCTGCTGTCTAAGCATACAGCCATCTGAAAAAGAAAACCTAACCTATTGTGGCTCCTTTTTGGAGCCCTTTTAGGAAGTTTAATTAAGTAACATATTTGTTTACATTTTTGTACCCTTTTTACTGTATACACTGCATGTTCCATACCAATACACTCTCCTTTCATAATTTAACTTCCACATTTTATTTGCTATAACATTATATTAGGTATATTAATTTAATTATATATTCTACATGATATATATAATAATATTTTTAATTATATTATTTTATAATTAATATTTTTAATAATAATATTTTTGCAGCTCTTTCAGCTCTTGCTTTATTATTCAAGGATTCAAGGTCTCTCTCCTCAGTACTGTTTCTGGCCACCCTTTTAGTCCCTATATTTGTTTACTAATTTATGCTTAACGTTTATAACTTAATTTTAAAAAGTTAAACTTTATAAAAGCATTGAGATGCCCAAAGGGTTAACTAAGATGGCTTGGAGACGTTGGCTGCTGCCCAAAGAGTGTCTGTGTTAGCTTTGGAATCTTGAATGAAAGATTCGGATGGATTTTTAGTGAAATATTTTAAAAGCCAATTCATTTTACACGTGCATTTTACATTTTCTTTTAAAATCATTTTATGCTTCTGTAATTTTCCTTTTGTAAATTGCAAGTTATGAGCATTTAAGTTGCTTACATTTTTTTAAAGTGCAATTTTTAGTTTTGTATTTAAGATTTGAATAAGTTTCATTGTTTGGCTATTGGACAATTGGGTTGGATGGTGTAAACTGATAGCAACCATACTTATTCATTCCATACAGTACCTGAGCATGTTTGTCTGTTCATGAGATACGCAGGAACTTGGTAAAGCTTCAATTAAGTGTTCATCTTGCAGCAAAGAGCTGAATTATCTGTCTTTCCAGATCACTAGCTATTGGCTGATTAAACTCTGCTTTCTGTTTGGAAAGGAGTGTGATCGTTGAAATGACTGTTGGACTTCCTGATAGCTAAAATAACACTTTACCATTGGCCCTCGGTTCTCCCTTACAGCTTCAAGCAGTGATCTAGGATGAGCAGGTGGGGAAGGAAGAGAAACACATGCTCACTGGTTTATTGTGGAGATCTGGGAGTTGAGGGTACAGCCTCCTGAGTGATCCCCTTCCTGGATCATGGTTCGGTCCTGGGATATGGAAGGGACTTTTCCCATGATAAGTCTTAGATTTAAATGTATACGTTTTAATACTTTATATAGTCATAAATTCAAAAAATTCCTTTTGGTAAATGAGAGAGATAGAGAGAGCTGCATCCAAACAAATTCTAGACAACAGTAGCTTGGGAGAAGTGTGTACATGAACTCTCTGAGCATGTACACAGCTCAAAGAGAGTAGAACTAGAGTTTGGGGAGAAGTGTGTACATGAGCTCAGAGAGCAAGGCTGGCGCAGAAGACTGGAAAGTCAAGAAGGCTATTTTCACAGCAGTGAAACTGACTGTACACAAAGCATTCCTGAATGCAAACAGGAAAAAATAAAAAAGACAGGAGATATTATTTTCCCCTCTAATTGCTTTCATTTTAAGTAACCCAAGGTGCTACTTAGAACAATAGTGAGTAAATGTATTGCAGGCCTATATGCGTCTTCAATTAAGCAGTGGCTCTTTAAACAAAAAAGACTTATGATAATCAGAACAATAAACAAGATGAAACTAGGCTATATATTACTATTACAAAGTATAGGAAATGATCTGTTAGATCAATATATAGGATATTGTCATTATAATATATAGGAAGTGGTGTGTATTAATTCAGAATATTGATTCAGCTAGTGTAGTATTTTGACTTTGGCTTTGGCCAGTATTTTATGCTAACAGAGGAAGATGAATAACCCCCATAATGCATCTAGCCAATTCTGTACTGCTAGGACATGTGGGAAGGTGATCCCTTCCTTGACCTCTTTTGGCGAACAGTGTAATCCTCTGAAATCTGAGGTCTGATTTCCTTGGTAGCATTGTCATAGCTTGCATAGTAGCAAATGCCATGGTTATAAAATGATCCAGTCCATTTAAAAATCCTGTTGACCCATTTGTCTTTGTGACTCTCATCCAGCAATGACCTCTACACAGGCAGACAGTACAATACGTAAAAAATATCTCCTTTTATTAGTCTAATGTCCACTGCAGCAGTTAACAGTGCCAGTGATGTCAGGAGCAAGGGTGGGAAAGGGGAACAAATGATAGGAGATGGAATGAGGTCATAGGAAACTGTCTTCCACACACCTCAGGACCCAGGGAGAGCCAATGAGGGTATCAGTTGGGATGGTCTGTCCTCACTTCCTGACCTGAACCAAGGATCACGTGTTCCTCCTCCTTTCCTAACTACTCCAAGATCCCTGCATAAGGGGTGAAGAAGAATAGGGCCAGTGGGAGGATATCTTTCCTTGCTGTGCCTCTGCACTGAGCTCAGAAACTTGTCTTTTTCCCTATCCCAGGTCTCTGCATGGAACTAGGGAGGGAAAGAGACAAGAAGTCATGCTGGTGATTCCCTTTAACTCTGAACCTGTGCACTGAACTGGCTCATTCCCTTTTCCTTCTCCCAGGGCCCTAAACAGACGGGAGAAAGGAGGAGGCAGCAGATAGTGTACAGGGTGTGCTGAAGGATCCCCTCACCAGAACTAGGAACGGGAAAGGGCCTGGAGGCTGACCCTCTCCTCAACTAGGTTAAGTAAAGCAGAGGGGGCTGCCAACTTCCCACCACTTCCTCCACATGCGGGAGGGGAGAGGGTTTTCAGCCCTTAGTCCAGTCTATAGGGGCTAGGGACCAAGAGGAAGAGTGCCTTGGGGCAGTGATTATTCAATCCCCAGACTCCCTTCTGAAGAGCCAGAGGAGGCAAAGGCAGCAGGGAGGGGGTAGCTTAGCTGGGTAAGTGGGGAGCTCTTCTCTCCCCAGAATGCCTCCTTGTGGCCAGGTGGCATCAGAAGCCAGAAAAGCATGGAGCTCTTGACTGTTGGAGAATAGTCCCCAGGGACAGGGATGGCACTGGGCTGACAGCAGGGGTAGTTGTTCCTCCATGAGCCTAAAGAGAGCAGTGAGAACCGTTGGTGTCCCAGTTCCTTCCACGGGGCCACGGAGTGCACAAAGACAACCGTGAGAAGAGCAGGCACAGGCACCTTACGTTGCAGTTCCTGCTGTGGCTTCCAGACTATCAGTGATATGTGTGTATAGCAAGAGCCTTCATCCTTCAATGTGAGCCCACTAGGACTGTGGAGCGGCATACTCTCCGGGCTGTTTGCTGGGGCAGAGTGAGTGCACCTTTAAGGTGTCCCAAGCTGTGCATCCAAAACCGAATCACCCCAAATCGCGAATATTATTTCACTATTTTTAAACCATTTCTTCAGTGCTGTTCCCAGTCAACCACCTGTATAAGTCACGTACAAATGTGATTATAATACAATTCTGACAGGACTTAGAGACCCAGGAATTTAAATAAAAATAGTTCTCTGGACAGACATACATGAAATTACAAATTCACGCTTCAGAAAGACACCTTGTGTGATATTCTCCATGTGAAAAGGAGCCACGGCCAGACTCCTAGGGTATGCCTGTGCTGCTGCTGGCAGGTCTGATTCCAGCAGCTGGCAGATGCACGTGGCTAGGTGTACAGGCACTAGCTCTGTTTGAGCCAGTGTGTTAAAATGAGCAGTGTGGCTGCAATGGCATGGGTGGCCATCTGAGTGCGTGCCCATCCAGGAGGTCAGGCAGGATTGTACTCAGGTGGCTAGCTCTGGCTGCTGCCTGTCCTGCTATAGCCATGTGGTTATTTTTAGCATGCTGACTTGAGCAGAACTATGAGAGATGCGCTATGCCTGCCTGAGCTGGGAATTACACCTCCCAGCTGCTGTGTAGACAGATCCATAGATCATCTTAAATAGCTATTCTGGAGGTCTCTAGAGTCCAGATGTACCGACGGCTCGACTGTGCAGCCTTTACTCACATTGGTGAACACTTACAAATGCATGAAGTCTGTTGACTTCAATGGGATTGCTCCTGTAAGTGCTTAACAATATGAGTTAGGGTCCCTGTCTAAGAGTAGCTGGGCTCTGCCCACAGTAGGGTCATTCTTGTTTTAAGTATTGTGTGAAAGATGTTGGGGGTTTTTCCTGGCTCATTTTACTTGCATTACTTGATTATTCAAGCACCAATAGTTTTCTTAGAGCTGTAAATATAATAAGATATTCCTGTCTTGAGATATTGGCAGTCTAATTTATACACATAACACAGAGACTCAAATAATACCCTGAATGGTGATACAAGCCCAAAGTAGTGGAGGTGGCTAGGAAAAATCATTGCTGCATGGTAATCTACTATTGCTGGAAAGTTGCCATCCTGAATAAAATGACGATAAAGAGGTACTCTGTACTATTCTATTATTAATGATTTATTATTACTAAATAAAACTACTTGTAAAGTGCTGGATATATAAGAAAAAAAGTTTAGCAAAGTTTATCAAAACACATTTTGAATTTAAAATTAACTGATTTATTAAACAAAGGAAGTATTATGTGTAGTTAATTCATGTGATTGTTTCTAGACATTATACTTTTCAAGATCTTAGAACTAGTAGCTCTCATTCTCTTATACCTAGTTTTTAATTAATAGATTGGAAGAGAAAAACAAATTTTCCTGATTTTTCAACTTCCATTTGATTTCTTGAAATGAACCAGTTGAATGAACTGAGATGAAGAAAATATTCTCTTTGGACTTTCAAAAGAGGCTATTGTTATAAAAAGCAGGTTTAGCATTTCAACAAACTTTGGTTCCTGGTGCTTAGCCAGTGACTTCCATCAATTACGTTTAAAACTTGGCAGCAAACTTGTAAGCTTAATATTATTTTTTGTATTTTAATTTAAATGATTTTAATAGATTATGATAAGTATGGGCCTTAATGCAATTTGTCGTAATTTCAAATGTAATTTTTATTAGGTTTATTTTTAAAAAATAAAACTTTATTTAATTTAAATTAAAAAAATCCAACTTCATTTTTTAAAAATCTGACTTTTTAAGTCATTGAATTTTATCCACCCTGCTAGAGTGTGACTCAGTGTTAATGCTGGAAATATTAGGTTTGTAAAGAAATCTAAATGGCAATCAAGCAAATGTTTAAAGTAATGTTACTTTTGTCACTATCTCACCGGCAGACATGGGAGAATGGCATTTTATTCCTAATACAGTGGAAGTTCTAAATTTTTGATACCTCTTAATCCTTTTCAGTTTAGACTTTCAGATCCGTTGTGACCCTGCCATATGCTGTAAGTGGCACATTTATTTGATACAAGACTGGAGAAAGCCTTTGGTAATTTGAATGAACTAGAAGTTGAGATTCCTTTAAATATTTATTCAGAACCTGTATTTGTTCAGTTTTTTTGATGTGAAGAAGTATTGTTGGGCTCCTCTGGGCTGTGTTTCACAGTGAAGCAAATGCATGTTAACTAGAGCTGGTTGGAAATTTTTCCACAAAAATTTTCACTGAAAAATGACAATTTGTCAAAACCAAAACGTTTTGTGAAAACATGTCAGTTGAGATTAAATGTTAATCAGGAAGCTTTGAGGGGCGGGGGAGAGGGGAAGGAAGTGAAAGAAAGAATCCCAAACACCACCTAGTTAGGGCACTCACCTGGGATGTAAGAGACCAAGGTTCATTTGCATGATTCAGTTGTCTATAGTTAGTCTTTTTCTCTCATGTCTTTTCACAAACTTTTTGAAAAGTCGCATTTTCATTCCAATGTAGAATTAAGCCAAATTTCAAAACCTTGAAATTTTTTGCTAAATGGAATTCTTGCTTCCATCCAGTCTTAATGGTAACTGCATGAACTGAGCCATGCACTAATAGAAAGAAGTGGAGCCTGATTGGCTTGTTCCCTTTTCTGCTCCCCTTATCTCAACATTTGAGGTCCCATCAGCCTCTTTGACCTCTACACAATGGGACAGTCTGAGACTTGGAAGCATGGTCACCTGCAGGGTTGGAGTTAAGGAGCTTTGGCCACTCTGGGCGCCAGACTCACAATAGAAACCACAGATTATCTCAGTTAAAACCCTTTGGAGGCTAATGCTGCTGCTATCTGCATTAGCATTCGCACCAGCTGCTTTTTAATTTTCTTCTTGATTAATCAGAGCTTTTATTGGTGATTTAGTAACTTCTTAAGATACACTATCAACTCGTTTAAATAGTCTGGATTCAATTACCAACCATTCCTTCAAGTTAGAGTTCCTATCATAAGCAATACTTTCCTGTATTAGAGAATCTAATCATTCTATTAATTCAGCAGTTTGATTATTTCCGTAGTTTAGATATGTGTATTATACTGATCTTCCATCTTTTTGTTCAACACACGCAAAAAGCTTTTACAAGTTTTATTTTGCCTTAAGACACCACAATGTTTCTCATTTTTCGAATCCATGTTATTTCTTTCAACCTTCTTCTCAAGGTTTTATATAAGTCCATTTTCAATGTGTGCTTCTCCTTCCACATGGAAAGAGAATGGAGTTTTATTCTTCTGTAGCTTTTTCATCCCTGACTCTTTAGCCATTAAATAAATTAGGAATCATTGTTTGAACATTCTCATTGTTTGGCAAATTTACCTGTGAAAATTAACTTCATAAACACATTCAGTTTCTCCATTCTGATTGAGTTTTATTCCACTCTGACCCAGTGACGTACTGGTGAGATATCCATGTTGGGTTCTAATATTGTAAATCTATCCAGCTATACACTTAACCCAGCAGACGAGTCTGTCTTGTCTCGGGGACTCTTTCTGCCCCACCACCTCCACACACATGATACAGTTCTGCGGTGACCTGGAATCCTACTTCCGCCATCTCCAACTCAAGGAATATTTTCACCACATCACTGAACAACACACTAACCCACAGATACCTTCCTACCAACGCTACAAGAAGAAGACTTCTGCATACACTCCTCCTGACGGTCGAAACAACAGACTAGACTTTTACATAGAGTGTTTCCATCAATGAGCACAAGCTGAGATTGTAGATAAGCAACATCACTTGCCCCATAACCTCAGCTGTGCAGAACGTGATGTCATCCACAGCCTCAGGAACAACTCTGACATTATAATCAAAGAGGCAGACAAAGGAGGTGCCATAATCATCATGAATAGGTTGGATTATGAACAGGAGGCTGCCAGACAACTCTCCAACACCACATTCTACAAGCCACTACCGACCGATCCCACTGAGGAATACCAAAAGAAACTACAACGTCTACTTAAGAAAGTCCCTAAAGAAACACGGGAACAAATCTACACAGACACAGCCCCTGAGTCCCGACCAGGGTTATTCTATCTGCTACCCAAGATCCACAAACCAGGCATTGGCACTCTCACAGCAGGACTGTCAGGCTGTTCGGACTCTCTCCTCAGGCCCTATGCCACCAGCACTCCTAGCTATCTTCGTAATACCACTGACTTCCTGAGAAAACTACAATCCATCGGTGATCTCCCAGAAAATACCATCCTAGCCACTATGGATGTAGAAGCTCTCTACACCAACATTCCACACAAAGATGGACTACAAGTCATCAGGAACATTTTCCCTGATGATGATATGGCACACCTGGTAGATGAACTTTGTGACTTTGTCATGACCCATAACTACTTCAGATTTGGAGGTAATCTCTACCTTCAAGTCAGTGGCACAGCTATGAGCACCTGCATGGCCCCACAGTATGCCAACATTTTTATGGATGACCTAGAACACCACTTCCTCAAAACTCGTCCCCAAGCACCTCTTCTTTACCTACGCTACATTGACATTTTCATCATCTGGACCCACGGGAAAGAGTCCCTCGAAGAATTCCACCAGGATTTCAATAATTTCCACGCCACCATCAACCTCAACCTGGACCAGCCCACACAATAAATCCACTTCCTGGACACTACAATACAAATAAAGGATGGTCACATTAATACTACCTTATTCCAAAAACAAATTGACCGCAATACATACCTTCATGCCTCCAGCTTCCACCCTGGACATATTACACAATCCATTCTCTACATCCAAGCCTTAAGATACAACCGGATTTGCTCTGGTCCCTCAGACAGAGACAAACACTTACAGGATCTCCATAAAACATTCTTAAAACTACAATACCCACCTGGGGAGGTGAAGAAACAAATTGACAGAGCCAGACAGGTACCCAGAAGTCACCTACTACAGGACAGACCCAACAAAGAAAACACCACTGGCCATCACCTACAGCCCCCAGCTAAAATCTCTCCAACACATCATTAAGGATCTACAACCTATCCTAACAAATGATCCCTCACTCACTCAAGCCGTGGGAGGCAGACCTATCCTTGCTTACAGACAGCTCCCCAACCTGAAGCAAATACTCACCAACAATCATACACCATACAACAAGAACACTAACCCAGGAACCTATCCCTGCAACAAACCCCGTTGCCAACTGAGCACACACATCGACTCTAGTGACACCATCACAGGTCCTAATCACATTAGCCAAACCATAAGGAGCTCATTCACCTGCATATCTACTAATGTAATATATGCCATCATGTGCCAGCAAGGCCCCTCTGCCATATACATTGGCCAAACCGGACTGTTATGACGCAAAAGAATAAATGGACACAAATCAGACATAAAAAATGGTAACATCCATAGACCAGTCGGAGAGCACTTCAATCTCCTAGGACACTCTGTAGCTGACTTGAAATTTGCCATACTTCTATAAAAAAACCTTCAAAAACAGACTTCAAATAGAAACTGCAGAGCTGGAACTCATATGCAAACTTGATACAATCAGACTGGGTCTGAATAGGGACTTGGAATGATTATGTCATTACAAGAAGTAATTGTCACTGTTCACACATTCTCACCTTCTAATCAACGGTTGTGAATAGGCCTCATCCACTCTAACTGATTGGACTTTGTTAATACTTACTTACTCTCCACCTTGTTTCTTACCCTTGGATGTATATATATACCTCCTATCCGTGATTACCATTTCATGCATCTGACGAAGTGGGTTGCAGCCCACAAAAGCTTATGCCTGCAGAAATTTGTTAATCTTTAAAGTGCTACAGGACTCTCATTGTTTTTAATGTATTGAACTATATATATCATTTAAGTTACATAATAAGAGAGTCATATTATCACCACTAGATGAAGATCTTGTACAAACAAAACTGAATATTACTTTAGGTTACCCCTTATGCTGTGAGAGTATTTTCTTTCTTTCATTTATAAAGATCTTGGTAAAATGGAAGTAAGGAATTTGTGCTCCCAGAAGATGTCCTACAGAAATAGCAGGTGACTATTAGAGCTGGTTGAATTATTTGGCAATAAATTATCCAGGAATTTTAACTCTTTTTTTATGTCCATGAATCTTTAATGAACCAGTCCTGCTAGCTCATAATGTATTTTACCAATAGTCTCATGCAAACAAACATTTCCTATGAATTGTTTGTAAACTATTCACTTTGACTATTCTTGGTGTTTGGTCACTAAAATGAAATGGAACTATTTGTGGTCCCTGACTGGCTAACTGAAACTTTCTATAGAAGAGAATAATGAATAGCACAATGGTGACATGAATTTTCTAATGAATACTCATATAGACAAATGTTCATTGAACTCTTGAAATTTGCAAACATTTTCTCAAATAGACTGGTCGAGCTTTACTGTGTGCATGAGTGTACAATATATATATAAAACATCCATGCACTGTAGTTCATTTTGCATCTTTAGTATGGCCATTAAAATAATCTTTTTAAAAAATGTAACAAGATAACTTGTGGTTAAAAAATTCACTTTATTCAGTATTTCTTATATTGATTATTATCTAGCATTAACAATTATTTTATTAGTTTTACTGTGAAACCTTACTGAAATGTCATCAAAAACCTGTATGGACACTGAAATTTGTGATATTAGTGCAAAATGACATACATCCTTGTGATCTCTGTAGTATTAGAATTAGAGAGTTACTGTATAAGTAAGTTCTGCAGAAGTACCACAGAGGTGAGGCAGTTGAATTTCAGAAAGGGGGTAAAAAGCACCAAGATAGCATATTGATGTTGACCATTCTGTATGCGTAACTAGCTCAGGCAAACAGCTAGTCAGGGAGGTTAAATTTATTGTAAGTAGTCATGCCTTGTTTTTAAATTAGACAGAACATCTACAGTGGAAAGTGCATAATAAGTATCTTCAAGGAGGAGCTGGAACCTTCCCAAAGAGAGCACAAATTTAAATGAATATAAACTTATCTTTAATTTAAGTGAGAGACAAACAGGTTCTTGTTTAAATCATTGAAATGAACAAAAGTTTAAAACAAACACTGCACCTTTTGCAGTTTGTTTTAATGTGTAGTGAGGAGAAAAATGGGTTTGAGGAGAACAATAGCTTTGGTGTAGAAACTGCAAAACCAGAAGCTTCCAGACCACAGCATTAAAACGCTTTATGAAAAAGATTAACACAAAGTATCTGAGCCAGTCCAATGTTTACTAGGAAAATTCAGGTCAAACCCTGGATTAGTGCTTTGTGTGTTCCACTGATAACCTTGATGTTTCCCACTTATCTGTGTCACCCTCTCATGATTATTTAAGACCCATATTTTTTCTATTAAGGACTCCAAAAATGTCTACAACTGCTCCCAATGCTGTCAGTCTTTCAGGTAAAGTGAGCACTAACACAATATATTTGATTTTCACTACTGGAATATTTAGAGAGTAATTAGCAGACCAAGTGTTAAACAGCTGTTTCTCTGGGTGAAATTCATTCTGTCTGCACAAAGCCTAAATAATTGGGTTTTATGTCACGAGTCCATTAAAGCTTGATAGGGAATTGGGGGAGGGGGTGTAGATATAATTTACGCAGACCATAGGGCTCAAATGCAGGCAGTCTATAGCCTCCATTTAGTATATGGGCTGCAATAGCCACTTCAGACCATCCGCCTACTTTATGCTGTAGTTTGGGATGCTCAAGCTGCATACTGTGAGTGCATATCCTATGCCTCTGCTCCAGCCAGTTTTTGTGTGCCATTCTGCAATGGCCTGTTTGGGGCCATAAGGAATCCCTCTGCTGCATGCAGGAGCTGTGTCGGTGCCAATGCAAATATGCTTTGCATGTGCCCACTGCTTCCCCCCTCAGACCTGAGTGAATTTTAATTCCCTAAGTATAACCAGGAATGCATATGTTCAGAGGTACCTATATATTATCATGGGAACATCCATGGTATGTTCAATAAAATTATGGTTTTAAAAGGTACTTGACCTTTAATAATTGGTGTGCTGTCATTGCAATGACTGCCCAGACCTTTTCTGGTGTCAGTGGATTTTTATTAACTTTGATTGTGGAAGTGAATACAGTAACCATGAATGACACAATGGTCAAAACATCATAGACTGAAAATCAAACACTGTTGTGGTCCAGATCCTCATCTGGTGAAAATCAGCCTAGCTCATGTCTATTTATGTAATTTTTTTAATAAGGGGAGTAATTAACCATTGGAACAATTCTCCATCACTAGCAATTTTGAAATCAAAATTGAATGTTGATTTTCTAAACTATCTGCTCCAGGAATTATTTTAGAGCAATTCTCTGGCCTGTGTTATACAGGAGGTCAGACTAGATGACCACAATGGTCCTTTCTGGGCTTAGTATCTATTAATCTATGAATTTACACCAGTTGAGGGTCTGGCCCTTTGTATTTTCATATTATAAAATGTTAAAATGAATTGTCTCTGTGGTGCCCATACAGAACAAAGTGCAGATTATTTTTATGAAGTGGAGGAAAGCTGAACTCAGGTCACCACTCTACTTTTAATTAAAATAGAAATATTTAAGCTTTCCCTGGCAACCAGGATTGATTGAAGCATAAGCTCAACATTGAGGCTAGCATTATTGGAACACTTTGTTATGCTGTTTCTATCTTCTTCTGATACCTGATTAAACATTGTTGCAGTATTAAACAGTTATGTTCCATGCTCCCCACCACTGGCTTGGATTTTTAAACTGAGACCAGTCAATTCATTTACATTGAAGGGGGTCAAGATAACGCCACTCTTGCCTTCCAAAACTCATTCTTTAACTGGTGTGAAAAGTGGGCAGCATTTGTGCTACAATCCCATCCTGGTCTTTCCAGTTCTCCATTTGTCTAGCCCCACACATGCTCATGTGTGTGGCCAGTCTGGCTGTCCATCATTGCTGCTTCTCCTTCCCTTAGGTGAGGGAGAAACACAACACCAAACCTAGCTGTTACAGCATTTCCTCTTCCTTGTCCTCGCTTGTATCCCCATGCATGCAGTACTGTGTGCAGAAAGTCTGCTCCCTGACCCCTGATGTCCTTCACTCTCAGTGCAGCGAAAGGGCAGCAGAACAGGAGGAATTGAGGCCTGGAGATTAGCAGGGAGGCGAGGAGGGCCTTTGGAAAAGGACAGTACTATTGGTGGTAATAACTTTAGGGTCCAACACACACAGTGCTTGTGCAACTTACTACTTAATGTGGCGACAGCATGCAAGTGAGAATTAATACAAAGAAATGGGGCAGTAAAATGTTTGTATATGATAGGCGGAGCGGAGAGCACCACCCACAATTAAGGTTGTGTGATACTTTCCATTATAAGATGCTATTTTCAATTTTTTATAACTTTGCCAAATTGAACCACTTGGGATGAAATTTTCCATGCTAGATGTCTGCTTCAGGCAGATTTTTTTTTTTTTTTTTAAATTTCAGCTAAAATGGTTCTGCTATTTCGGAGACCAACATTAGGGGAAACTATTAGAATTCTCTGGGAGAGAGCATGTTTCTTTCCTTTGGGAAAGATCATGTTTCAAGTCCTCTTTGTTTTGGAGAGAAAGGGAGAATGGGTGAAACATAGATGGACGGAACAGTTATCTTAGAAAAGGCATGTCTATAAGGAAGAGAAGGAAGGGATATGGCAAGCACAGTCTGTGTGTCTTTGTCTGTGATCTCAAGGAGACTCATGCAGAGCCATGGAGTTACATCAGTTTAAACCAGATGAGGACCTGGTCCACTGGTTCCAAGCAAGTCATCAGGATCTGAGTGAAATGTGTTTTACATGCCTCCTTGTATAAATGTGGTCCTGGTGATTCTCTGTGCCTGTGTTGAGGGCTTAAGATTTCAACTCCTTATAATGTTTTGGGTTTACATGGCTGTGTGTCAGACTTGTTTAGGGGGAATCTCTCGACGTAATGTAAGAAAAGAGCCCCAATTATTGTAAGTAACTTCCTTTGACATGATGATTGCCATTTTTACATCTCACCTTTTAAATGTCTCTCACGGGGTATGATGATAGGTCTGAACTATGCAATTATTTCTTTCTGCATTATTACAATCTGATGTTTGGGAGAGAGGCCACAACTGAATCATTGATCACTGATATCTGGACAGCTGAATCATTATACAGCAATCCTGCATCAATTGGGCAAAATATGTGACTCTCTTGTGTTTCAGAATAGCTTGTATTGTTTTGATTGAATGTATTTTGAATGTTCATCTTTAGTAGACTATGGTCATATACCAAAACCATAGTGAATCCTCAAGAAAAATGAAATAGCATAAGCAAAATCATTTCTAAAAATCATGTGCTTTAAAATAGGGGGGGAAAGATTGTAAAGACGTCAGACTGCAAATAAAATCAAATCTAGTGCAATGATTTTGTGATAACTGTATACTTTGTGCTGAGAAATAAGATCAGCTCACTTGTCATTTCCTCTCTGCCTTCAACTCCCAGATAAACCCAGGTCTGTTATTAACTGTCAATTGCGTATTATGAATCCAAAGAAGTTTTACAACACATTTAAAGTTAAATAAGCAGCAAAGTGACACTTTAAATAAATATATAACGGTTAAGAGAAAAATGTTCTAGAAGCAATACAGCTTGTAATTACATAGTCAAAACTCATTGTATGCAGTCAAGTTAAAATGCATCTGCCTCTCTTAAGGAAAGTGAAATTTGGAGAAGGGCCATATTAGTTCTTTGTATTTCATGGCTCTCAGATCAACAATATTTTTCATAGTGCAATTTGGATTTTGATGGGTGGGAGTGTGTGGGGAGTCAGGTTTTGGTTCTATTTAGTGTATCTCCCATTGCACATATAAAGGAAGCTGTGTAAATTTAAACCTTCATCCCAGATTCCTTGTTACCATATGCAAAATGTGCCAAATTAGTGACTCTTAAGGGATAAAAACAATATTTAAATTATTCCAAATGTGCCAGGCAAGCTCCTACTCAGCAAACAAAGCAAAATGGCAAAAAACAGGGATTAAACCAAAAAGAAAAAGCTGTTGAAATATATAAAACAAATAGGCTGAGGTGAACTAACCCAGATAAAAAAGGCTTTCTCAGAATGAAGACAACCATTGCAGCTGCTATGTACTGTGGGAGAGGGAGTTCTATAGATGCTCTGCTCTCAGCCAAATCCAGCTGGAACTTCATGAACAAAAGCAAGTAGGACACAACTGCTCATAACTTCAGGGAGAGCTATAGAGGTACCTTAGACATGGATCATTGAGGACTTTATCTATTGTCAGCAAGGTACAAGCAGAAAGAAAAATTACCCAGTGTCTCGGGGTGTTCAGATGCTCTCCACACATGGCTGATCTTGTTGATGGTTCTGTATATAAATAGAACACAGTCTGATTCCACAATTTTCCTATGGCAGAACAGAGCAATCCATGAAATAAAATATAAACCAATTATGTTCACCATCGGAGTTGTAGGGGAAGATGAGGAAAACAGGTATCCATGAAACTCACTCTATCTGTGACTAACAACAGCCATATGAAATGAAAATCAGTATTTATGAGTTCATTGCCTAAACCTTGTAATTCTTTAGTTCAGAATGGTGTGTGTCATCATTCCTCCACTGGACGAAACAGTTTATTCATGTAAAGGGCAAGATATAACAGAACAGGAAATTCATAATATATCAAAAGTACAACAGTAAATGGTTAGTATATTTCAGTTATTTACTACCCACACTGAAAATACAAATTCTTCCTCCCCTTCCCTCTCAAAGAAAAACTTTCAGAGTCAACATCACATTCTTTTGCCAGGCCACAGACAAACTGATTTCTTTAATCTTCTATAGCAGATGACTTGCTGACCATGAGAAAAATAGAAAATGTGTTTATACTTAGAGAAAACCAGTAGCTTAACAAAAACCTGCAGGGTGACACTTCGGAATGGGTCCCCATGAATTGTAACTTTGGTGGACTAGGTGGTGTTCATCTAGATGGCCTGTAGTCCAGGACATTAGCACCTGCACCTCCTTACACTCTGTTCTTGACTACTGTCCATAGGTGTCTCTTGAATCACTGTTGGACCACAACCCTGATGTGACATGCTTTAGGGGAGAGGACTTTTTATCTGTGCTCTTTTGACAGAGTCTCCTGTGACAGGGCTAGGTGCCAGACATCTTCCTTTCACTGCGTCTCCTAAGAGACGGAAATATTTTTTTCTCCTGGACAGTCTGTGAAACTCCTAAATGAGTCTAAAATGAGGTGCTCTAATTTTAAAATAAGTTTTATTAAGAACAGAGAGAGACCAGATAAGAACCAAAAAAACCCAGTCTGAATAATGTAACCTAGACACTTGGGAAAGCTGATATGGATAGATTTCTCTTAGGTTTGTTTCTTGCAGAGTAACAGAGACTTAAGTTTTGTAGAGGGCATAGTTTCCTTTTCAGCCCTCAACCTGTCACGGATGCATTTTTTATCTTACAGTCATAGCCAGGCACCTGTCCCGGCCTCTGATAATCCCATCTCTCTGGTTTTCTGTAGGACTCTCCCTGTTTCAAGTCCCTTTTTGGTTACGGTCTTTTTGCTATTCAGAGTGTTACAGGGTTCATTATCATATCAGGGTGAAATTATCTCAATATTTCAACTATCTAATGTTTGACTAGAGAAATCATCTGCCTAAAGTCATCTTAAAGAAACAAAGGCACTGAATCATGATTTGCTTGTCACTGTTCCTTGCTAGAGGTGTTAGACTGAGCTCAGTCTCTTTAAAGCAACCTTATTCACATTTTTGTATAGTTGCCTCTGACCAGATTTCTATGGTATTGAATATGAATTATGGACAGATGAAAGCAATCTATCATAGTCGGACAGCTCAGATCTTGCCTAGTCATGTCAAGTATTCCTGATTCAGGAAGAAATTACACAATGTCCTAAGGTTGTGTCACCTCCTCTTAGACTCTGCATACTAAATAAGTTTATATGAATTCACTCGTATACTGTGATATTTATGTAACTTTACCCTGCTCCCATTTAATTTGGTTTACTCAACATTTTGAAACTGAATGTACTTTGCCACTGTAGTTTGGCTGGTGCGCAACTACCCCATCAATTCTAAACTTGGGAGTTAATCCTTTCATCCCAATATCCTGTATTGAAATTTTTCTCCTCACGTTCCTCGTCTTTCCTTGTGTAACATCTTTCCAAGGATGTACAGTTCTCTTATGTACAACAATAGACCATTAGATCTATTCTTTTAATACACTATTCCATTGCGAGCATATAAAGTGGTTTGAAGAAGAATGCTGAATCAAGCATATTGTGGCTGAATTTCCTTGGCCTATTACAATTAAGAAAAGATCTGATACGAGAGTTTTGCAATTTTATAACATCTTATTTAAAGTTCACTGATGCAAGTAGTGAAGATGAAGCTTTTTAGCTGGTTATAAGATGTTTAAAGGATTGTTTCTATAATGCCATAAACATGTATAGCACTTCACAGATAGCTACAAGAAGGCACAGCCTTTGCTCCAAGGAACTTACAATTTAAATTAGACAAGGCACAGACAAATATGAGGATGAGTTGATGTAGAGTGGAATCCATAAAAATGTACATTATTGAGGTTTGACTCTTGTCTTGTGGTTCCAGGGTTGTTTTTCCCGGAAGGAGAGTGGGAGAACATAGTTAGCAATGGAAAGGCAACCAAAAGATAGAAGTTCCTTAGAGAGACTTGGGCTATTTACTCGTACTGGACTATGCTGGATGTTCCAGCACAGGGATTCAGAATGAAAGAAGGTGTAGAGATTCATTTGGGAGGAGAAGATGAAAGGCTTAGTATGGGGAGAATACTGAGGCAGCAAAATGTATAAATGATGCAATTATTGAATTAAATAAAGACTACGAGAGTCAGCGGGACCTAACAAAACTATGTGAATGGGTAGCATGACGGCAGATGAAATTCAGTGTAGATAAATCCAAGGTAATGCATCTTGGGAGAAATAAATTGAATGTTTCACACGTAAGTAGGTCCTGAATTAACTATAATTACACAGGAAAAGAACACATGGGTATCATTGTGGATAACTGAATGAAAACTTCTGTTCAATGTGCAGCGGTAGTCAAAGAAACAAACAACGTATTAGGCTGTATAAAGAATGGGAACATAGAGACTACCATATTGGATCAGACCAGTGGTCTCTCTAGTCCAGTATCTTGTTTCCAACAATGGCTAATAATATTATATGAAAATTTGTTTCTAGAAACATTCTTGGTAAGAATGTGAAAGATATTCATATTTTAATAGCGTTAGGGAAGTCAAGGTGGTGGCCATTTCCAGGTGCAGGGAAGACAGTCTGCCTCAGACTTCAGTAGATACTTCTGATTTCAGTAGGTATTTATGACATTCCCCAGGTACAATCTAGACTGTTGAACAGCTGTATCCCCTCAATTATCCAGCCTGGGATGCCTTTTACATTGCTTCACTGTAAGAGCAACCACTCCTGGTCCTGCTTTCACACAGCCCCTGGTATGTAAAATCACTCCCAACTAAATTACTTGAATGGTCTGGCCAGCCACTCATGAATTACAGACAGCAAACTCCCAGTCACAGACCTTCCCCCTGAAATGTGTGTCTTGTACTGCTCAGCTCTCTACTGGACAATGCAAGCTCATGTAAAGTCCATCTTTTTATCAATGGAAAATGATATGCACAAATCTTGGTATTTCAAGTGGAAGTTCCTTAATGTTCCAATCCAAACACACTGGTTTAGATAAAATAATAAAACAAGTGTATTAACTACAGAAAGATGGATTTTAAATGATTACAAGTAATGAGGCATAAAAGTCAGAATTGGTTACAAGGAAAAATAAAAGATAATACACAAACTAATACCTAATTTAGCAAGGACTAACTGCAGAACTGGAACTCATATGCAAACTTGACACAATTAAACTGGGTCTAAATAGGGACTTGGAATGGTTATCTCATTACAAGAAGTAATTGTCACTGTTCACACATTCTCACCTCCTAATCAATGGCTGTGAATAGGCCTCAACTACTCTAACTGAATGGACTTTGCTCCTACCTAACTTCCCCATTGTTGTTCCTTACCCTTAGATGTATATATATACACCTCCTCTCTGATTTCTATTCCTTACATTTGACGAAATGGGTTACAGCTCACGAAAGCTTATGCCTGCAGAAATTAAATTTCTTAGTCTTTTGAGTGCTACAGGACTCTCGTTTTTGTTGTATACAGACTAACACAGTTACCCCTCTGGAACTTTTGTTTACACGGAAACTCCCAGCTTTTCCATTGTCAATATGTAAAGTTCTCACTCATATCTTTCTTTCTTCCAAAGAATGGTCACTTACCTAAGTGATAGTCTGTAATAATTCATCCAATCATGCTGATACCTGGCTGGGATGCCAGCGTGTCTTTGTCTCTGAAAAGCTTGTTTGGCCTGTCTTTTCTTAAACTTGGTGCATGTCACAGCAATGTTAAGCAGTAGAATCTTATAACTCTACATCTATATATATATATAACTCTACATAATATGGTTTATGAGTTTTCAAATTATACCTCACAAGTCATACTTTGTACAAAATGTATCATTGTCTTGTAAAAATGGTGAACATGGAGTACAATCTGTCACAGTATTTCCATAGCTAGTAGGGTTTTGAGGATTTCCCTTGAGTAGGGACGGTGTTTAGAGTTAGTCATAAGGACAGAACTCACCCAGGATGCAAGGGTCAGTATATTTTCCCAGAAGAAGCCAATAGAAGGCTAAATATGGTAGTTGATGTTGTGGTTAATGTATTTGTTGTTGCTCATATGAATTATTGCCTTTCAGTAAAACTGCAGCCTTTTCTCACAACATCATTGCTCAACTATCTTGGGGCAAGGAATTTGATTAACTTGTACAAAGTATGAAGTATCTGGTCAGCTTACCAGATGCGCTACTTTACATTGTAGGAAGGGAAAAAAACATTGGGAAAACAGAAAAAAAGAAACTAAGTGAAACCCACTGTAATAGGATTAACAGGACACAAGTCAACTCTGTCTATACACCAGGGAGAAAGACCTTGTATTAATTAGTTTTTCAAAGGAGATAATGTTCGATAACTTGCACACCAATTGCATTGTGCATGAGATACAGTAGAATTTTCAGACATGTAATAGCTGTAGGTAATGAGTGATAATCAGAATGCTGAAATTAAACACGCCAGCTATTTTTGCATGTAAAATGTCCATGAAAATCAGGAAATTATGCAGCTAGAAATCTCTGTTTAAATATAAAGACTTTTTTTTTCCCCACTGGGTTTTCATTTACGTCAAAGTAATTATTAACTTAGAATAATGGGTTAATTATAAATACTGTTACGGTGAGTGCACCTTGAGAACCATTATCATAAGGCATCATGAAAGTGGAAGTTGACATTTTAAATAAGAATTCTGCTTCCAATTTCATTAGGTAATTAATTCCAGAAAGTAGGTCTATTATAATAATGAATGTGAAATAATGATCACCCAAAGTGAAATACAGCATGAAAGATGAAAGGAGACCTTTAGCTATTGCCCAGTAAGATCATGTAAATAATTTGTAGCCCTTGTTTGTAAAACATTTTTGAATTATCATATGCATCTCACAACTAATAAGAAACTTTGACTGGTAACTAGCACAACTGGGCAGATATAGGTGTCCTGTGATCCAGCAGTTGGAGTCCATAAGCAAGTGTTAAACTCACAAGGATTCCTTTATCAGCAATTGCCAAGAAAACATTTGGATGCTCATAATGCCTTTATCACACTGTGGAGAAAAAAATTCTACTCTCTGATCTTCTCCAGTTTCTATATCAGAGCTAGACTCAAATATTTTTCACACACTTACCACATAAGGATTTCCTGCTCACAAAGAGAGCAGAATATCAGAATCAGGGTATGCCATGCAGATTAAAGAGCAGAATTTTTCCCTACGTTTGTTATATTAATTCCAGAAGTACTTCTTCCAGCTGTTAGGGCATCAGAAACATTGGCTTGCTTATCCTAAGCATTATGCCCAAATACCTCTGATGTTGTAGACATTTTTGGAATATTTATAAATGGTGCAGCCACCTACCAGGTATAGTTTTTCTGCATTCTGAATTTTGAAATGTAATTAATATTTTATTTTAATGGTGTAGTTGTCTGTTGGTTTTTCTATTTGTTTTGGAGGAAATACTTTTATTATGAAACATTCAGGTTTTTGGCACTTAGAGGCTCTCTTTGTATCTTTACACAAGATTTACACAATGGAGTAAATACATGAAAGATTTCACTGTCCATTTTCAAGAATTTATATAAAGAGTTGTGCTTCTGGGAAATCTGATACAATTTCATATGTGTATAGTATCTTGTGAAAAAACTGTATCCTCCCACTACATCCTTCTCCCAGCCTTAGAGAATTGAATAACATAGTTGAGACAGTGTATGGAACAATTACAGAAAACAGTATTACAAAGACATTGTATGGTATTGTGAATATATTACAGCCACTTAGTTAAAAGATAAATATAGCGGCAACGAAGATAAAAAATAGGTATTTTAGGAGATTTGAAAAGAGATGGAGAATGGATGATGAGACGTTTTTAAAGAGAAAGTGTGTGTGGGACCTATTCCAGAGAGGGATTGCTGCAGAGAAGGCATTTGCACCAGCAGAGGTAAGATTGGAGTGGGATTAAGAGGAGGCAGGTTCTAGGTGAGTGGAGGGATTGCATGCACTACACTATGTCTATTGTACTGCAGCACCAATTAAATATATGAAGCTTGTTGTTATTTTCGTTATTTTTACCCTGAGAATGGGTAATTGAGCCAGAAAGTGACATTGGAACCTTCACTATTTAAATGGTGCTTCTAGGTCCTGATCCAGCTACCCTGGAAGTTAATGGGAGTCCGTCCATTGACTTCAGTAGGAACTGGATCAGGCCCCTTGCATGGAATATCCTTAGTTGTGGTTCAGCTTATAGGAACTTTCATGAAAATACATTATAAATTTGTAACTAGTTAAACCAATGCTGTTTGCTAAGGATTTTCATTATTTTCTTGTGCAAAACCACAAATCTACATTCTTATACTATTCATATGAATTAGGTCAATGTGAAGCCATAAATATATATGTTCAAGGAAAATTAAAATGTAGCTGGGGTACTGCGTGATCTATTACAACGCCACCTTGTGGACAATATAACAAAGGGGCAGTTGCAGGCCCATTCTAAGCCCTTTGAGGGTTTATTAATGCTCCCATTAAAAAAAAAATCCTTCTGGAATTAAACCCGAGGAATGAGTTCTCAGACTGGAAGTAAATTTTGTTAATTAAAGAAAATTCTGAATTCATTTTGATTGAGGGAGGGTTTTGTGTGTGTGTGGTAATTTAATTTCTTTCTCCTCCTCACAACAGAGGTTGGGTGACATCTGAAATAAAATAAATTTATCAGAAATTCACCCCTGTAGTTTTTTCTTACCAGTGCACAAGGGCATTAGCGTGGTTGTAAATCCCGTTAGAATATTAAAATCGGTGGGGAAAATCTGTTGTGATTGGTACTTAATTTTGTATACGATTATTAAGATGAAGGAATATTTTACTGTGAGACTGGACAGCTAAGTTAATAAAAGGGATGGTTCTTTATACAGAATCATTGCCATGTCTCTTTAACTATTTGATGATGGGTGGTAATACAAAATTTTAAGCAATATTAGAGATTTTGAGTACTTGATGGTGCAACAGTGAGCATTAGAGCTAGCAGGAAAAAGGAATTTCCATTCCATGAAAACTTTTGAAATTTTTTGGTCCCAAATCAGGATGAAAAGTCAAAATTTTTCACTTAATTAAAATTTGGAAAAAATTCAATTTTGGAAACATTTAAACTTTTTGTTTTGATAACTTTGACATTGTTATCAAATAGGTCAAAAAGGTAGAAATGTTCTGTTTTGACATATAACAAGAAGTCCATTGGATTACATCTTTTTCCAAAACTTTTTCAACCAGCTCTAGTAGGCATTTCACGTGGGTCTGTATTATTTTCCCATTTACCTGAATGAGTAACAGTAAGGGTTTGGTCAGTTGGGATTTCCTTGTGATCTGAAGTAGCAGCTACTCTACAGTAACCACATCCATTCACATGTTCCGAATGTTGACACTTTCCCAGTGTAGATTCCCTGGGGAAGAAAGGCACTCAATTCCTATCTACTTTCAATAGGTTGTAGGAATCTGACTGCTTTGTGTGCCCTTGAAAATTTCCCCCATATGTCCATCCACCATCCTTATTTAAAATGGATAAGTCAAATAGCTTAGTTTGCAAATTCAAGGTTTGTGTGGGGGAGGTTTTTTTATTTGTAAAATCCAACATGAATAGAAATGACAAGGAATTGCAGAGATAAGTGGTTTGTTTTCAATATAAACTTTCCAGTGCAGTGCAGGAAATCTAAAGAGAACAGCACAGTGCTCAAGTGCAGAGATTTTCTGTATTGGAGTCCCCCAAACAAGGTCATGACATTTTTTTGGTGGTTGTGAGAAATGAATGAATGAATTAAATAAATAACAAAATAAAATACAAAGCAACTTGTTTCCTAATCAGTTTTGTTGACCTGCAAGTCACATTCTCATATGCTGCACAGATTTGACATGTGTTGCAAACGTAATGTTGCATGTCAAACAAACAGGCCTATTCCCGTTGTGTAATGTTCAGGCCTTGCTGTTCTTGCCTTTCTTGTCATGTTTTGAAGTGTTTGATCTGCCATGTTTTCATCTTGACTAAATCCATCTAAACAGCACTGTTTCCTAATCAAAACCCAATTAACCTAACCAGAGAGAAACTATGCTGCAGTCCAGCTGAGGATTAATAAATTAGAAGCAAATCGGAGCCAAATCAAACCCTGGCCAAGCTGACTATGCGTAAAAGAATATAAATTAAATCACTTTGACTGGCAGGGAGTGATGCTGGAATATTCTCCCTACCTAGCTTGGTTCCTTAGCTAGTATTTATTCCTGAACCATGGGCAGCAGGTATAGTAGGGCAGGGGAAGCCTGATGCAGCTGCTGCTGACCCACCGCCGGATGTCTGGGCTATAGTGGCCCCACTTTGTCCCTTCCCCAAGCCCCCCACCACCTGCCGTTCACTCCATGCGTCCCTTCTCTCCTCCACCCCTGAAAGACTCCTGCGAGATCTCCCCACCCACCACATCCCTCCTCACCCCTACCCCTGCAAGACCCTCTTGCCCACTGCATTCCCCCTCTCCTCCACACTCCACCCCCTGCCCCTGTGAGACTCTCACCCGCTGCTCACTGTGTCCCTCCGGTGGTGGGGGTGCTGAGTGGAGGAGGGGGCGAGGCATGAGGGCGGAGTAGGTGCAGGGGTGGAGTGTGGGTGGGGCCATGGGCGGACGAGGTGGGACAGGGAGCTAGCCTTCACCCATGTCCTGAACACAGAAATAGTTGAGCTGTCACTGAAATGTCTACCTTTTTTAGGCATTAGCACTCTTTAATTGCAATGAATCATTCGGACACAGGTAATGCTCAGAATTCTGCTTGTTTCTGAGCTAAAAAGATGTTGGATTGACGCATCCAACAATTTAAAGGATCTTAGGTATGTGGTGGTTTTCACACCTGTAATATCAATTTCCCAGTGTGTAAACAAAGATAAATCAAGAACGCTGAGGTAAGTTTTTTTGCAGTTCTGTATAAGAAGTCTTTGATCTAAGAAAAATTTAAGCTTCAGTTCTTTAATCTCTCTTTTTGTGTGCAGCCTAAAGGAAGGAACTTTTCCCAGTTGCAAGAGTTATCTACCTAGCAGGGGTGTTGAGTGTGCTCGGAACTTTCAAATGTGGTAATTGTGATGCTGGTAAACCAGGTGCCAGCTCTTGCCAAGTCTGCGGGCATTCGCCGATCACTGACAAATTCAGACCAGCTCACCTCAAAATAGGTGTTGAACTTGTACAAATGTGTTTAGTGTTTAGACTCAATGAAATGCTTGTCAGTTGCTGCATGCATTAATCTTAGGCCAGATCTACACTAAGACTTATATCGGTATAACTGCATTGCTCAGGGATGTGAAAAATCCACACCCCTGAGTAACATAGTTATACCGACCTAACCCCCAGTGTAGACAGCGCTAAGTCAGTGGGAGAGCTGCTCCCGTTGACATAGGCACCACCTCTCACAGTGTAGGAGCATCTTCACTTAAGTGCTACAGTGGCAGAGCTGCATCGTTACAGCTGCACCAATGCAGCGTTTTAAAGGTAGACCTGCTCTTACTTGTAATGTCTGTATCCTGTGCTATAAGGCAATAGGTAAGTTTTGCTTTGTAACTGTAAAATGTCAGCTCTGAACTTGTGAACCTAGGCTGGAAAAGTGGTTCCCTCGCCCATCCAGGAGAACTAGCAATGCTGAGTGGGCCATTGGGGAACATCACAACAGAAAGGCTGGTTTAATGGCTCTCATACATCCATGAAGGTGCTAAGTGAGAGAAAGCACATCCCATCAACTTCAATTCTGGAAGAGGGAAATAAAGATAGATGACATAAAGATTTTCCATCTCTTTGCTGTTTGGACTCTGGGGCTGGAGCTAAGAAACAAAAAAGCAGAGATCACCATGGTCAACCTGGTTTAGACCTAAAAAGACATCGAGTGCTGACAGATTATTACATTTCTGTCACCTTTTGGACCATAGAGTGAACTCATTTGTGTATACATGTTGCCTGCTTTATCCTGTGAATAACTCTTTCATTTTTCCTAGTTAATAAATCCTTAATTAGTTTATTATAGGATTTGGCTACCAGCATTATCTTTGGTGTGAGATCTATGGTACAAATTGATCTGGGGTAAGTGACTGGTCTCTTGGGACTGGGAGCAACCTGACTGTTTTGTGATGTTTGGTGTAAGTGACTATTTATCAATAAGTGCAGCTTGCCTGGGTGGGAAGACAGACTGGAGTGCCCAAGGGAATTGTCTGTGACTGTTACAGTGATCCAGGAGTTCACAAGTGTTACTGAGTTGGTGAAATCTAATTATAGAACATACCAGTTTGGGGTCTCCGCCCTGCTTGTCACATTCTGCCCTGAGGTTGGAACTCTTGGTCGTGAGCCATTCCAGACAGTGTGATGGTAATATCCAGGAATCATCACTTTTAGAGAGAGTTACAATTAGTGTGGTATTGGATCTGTTACTCTCTGTTGTTCTTTCCAGAAATGTTCTGCGGGTGTCTTCTCACAGCAAAATCAGATCTTTATTAAGACTGAGATCCAAAAGCTGAGCCATATATTTCTTCAGGAAAGCAGTAATGTCTGAGGATTAACTGCCTCCAGAAATCCCAATGGGATGGATGTTTCACATTCTCACTTCATCTTCACAGATCTCAACCTCTCTCCATGGCAGTTTGTAGCTTGTAGAGGTTGTTTTTTCTTTGTCTTCAGTTTCACTTCTGTTGCATGCATGTGAACTCTAATATGGCCTTTTGTCACTGCTGTCATTTACTCTCTCTCTGAGCTGGAGGGTAAGTATGTGATTTCTGTAGCAGCAAGCCAGGCTGGAGGAGATTCTGGGCAGAATCTCTGCAGTGAAGCGCGCACACAGAGAAAATATAGTTAGTACTAGGGTTTGTACAGTGCTCTTTTATTTCCAATATATTTTTTGGTGAGCATTTGAAGAAAACTGTGCCTTTTGTGTTTCTTTACTACTGTCAGATGATCCTGAATATATATGGCTTTCTTTCCACAAATGTAACATAATTTTAGAAACCATCAGTCTCACTAAAGAGATTCCTAGAATTGATCTTTGCTAGATTGGGACTTTCCACCCGAAACTCTGGGAAGGACTGCTTCCCTTTTGACTGAGGCTGAATTGCACAATATAATTTACTATTTCTTCTTTCTGCTACAAAGTTTTAGTTCTTGTCTACACTATACAGTTTTGTCAACAAAAGTCAGCTTTTGTTGACAAAACAGTGGATGTGTACACACTACAATGCTCCTCCTGCCAATTTAACTCTCTTACTATGCCAACAAAATATAACCACTTCAATGAGGCGTAGAGCTTTTTGCGACAAAGTTATATTGACAAAGTATCAGTGTAGACACGGTGCTTGGTTCTGTCACCATAAATGGCCTCCAGGAGGTGTCCCACAATGCCCATCCTGACCGCTCTGGTCAGCAGCTTGAACTCTGTTGCCTTGCAGCCAGGTACAGAGGCCCTCCCCCTTTAAAGGCCTGGGAATTTTTGAAATTCCACTTCCTGTTTCCTCAGCATGGAGATTTCACATTGCATCTTCCCACCTGACTATGCTGGCTCTCCGCAGCAAATGCTCTCCCCCTTAGAGCACACCAGAGCTATTAGATCTGCTGGTTCTTTGGAGAAAGGAGGTTGGGCAGTTCCAGCTCCCTTCCAACCATAGGAACTTCGATACCCATGGTCAGATTCTCATGGCATGCTGGAGAAGGGCCACAATGGGACACGCATCAGTGCCGTTTGAAGATCAAGGAGCTAAGGCAGGCATATCAGAAGACAAGGGAGGCAAACCATCACTCTGGTGCTGCGATGAAGACGTGCCGCTTCTACAAGTAGCTGGATGCTATCCTTGGCAGTGACCCCACATCCACCCCCAAGAGCCCCGTGGATACTTCAGGAGGCTGGAGACAGCAGCCAGCAGACTCAGCCCTAAGGATGAAGTGGTGGATGAGGAAGTGAAGTTGGAAGACGTGGTGGGACAGGTGACAGGGTCATCCGGTAGTGTGGCAAGCCAGGACCTCTTCTTGACTCTAGAAAGTTCAAGCCAGTCCCAGCACTCCAGCTCTGCTGCACGTGATACAGGAGAAGGGAGCTCCAGTAAGTGGTCATTTTGATTTGATGTTGCTTGGTTATATGAGGAAGAACTGTCCTTTGTTTCATTATATATTAGAAGTGGGTTAAGGGATAGAAATGTACAAGATTAGCAGTGTTTGCGTCTGCTTCCCATTCCCCTATGCAGTGAGGCCCTGTGGAAAAGTTTGTTAATGCACACCAAGATTTCACGGGAATCCTCCAGAGATAACTCTAGGAAACTTTCCTGGATGTGTACTTGCCAATCCTCTGCTGGAGATTCCTTGGCAGAGCTGCTTCCCCCGCTGTAGGAAATTTTGCTGTGCCAATCGGCAATCACTTCTGCAGGGACCAAAGTGGCACGCAGGTGAGCAGCATAGGGACCTGGTCTGAAGCCGCATGCATGCAGGAGATGCACCCCTGCATTCTCGGTTACCCTCAGGAGTGAGATACCAGCTTCAAACATCCCCATCTATGGAAATGGTGCCAGAATTTACAAGTGTCCCTAGGCACTTGCAGTGATCCCCTTAAAAAAACACCTAGACTCTTTGCCCCATATTGGCTCTTTTTCCCCTGCGGGCTGAACTCGCCATGTTTAGGGCTCTTGCCAAGCTGTGTGCTCGCCAAGGGAGAGTGAGAAAGAGGAGCATTTCACTATTGTGATTCAGTGCTGTGAGTGCACTCACAATACTGCCTCTGTTTCTTGTTTCTTGTGCTTCTGCAGATGTGCCCTTAAGGGAAACCCTCTACACACCAGCAGAATGCCTCCATCAGATAAGGAGTGAACCAAGAGGAGTAAGGAGGATGTGTTTAGGGAGGTGCTCCAATTGTCTGGCACCACAGATTGTGATCACAAGGCACATAGAGAGACAATTAACAAAAAATTGAAAATTGATAATCAGGAGAGGAAACCGGGTCAGGAGCGGATGATAAAGCTGATGGAAGACCAAACACAGGCTGAGGTCCCTGACTGCACTGCAGTCAGAACACGTGCATGCTCACCTCCCCCTGCAGCCCATACAGAACTGTGTGCCATGCCCTCCCCAAACACATTCCTTGCATGTTCCCGGCCCGCCACATTACCCCTTGCACTCCACCCCTTTGGACAAGTTCCCTAATGACAGCTGGACTTACACACAGGTACGACAGCCTCCACTAAGAGAGTGCTCCTCCATGTCTTGTCCCATGCAAGAAATTGAATTCTGTATATTGGTTATGGCTGTTTTATAAACATGTACTCATAGAAAGAAGATGAATCTTTATTTTTGTCCTACATATAGTGGTTGATGCTGGAATTCATACACAGTGACAAGTGACACAATTCACACTCAGGAAGCAATCATTACAAAGATCATTCCAGGCAGCAAGTAAATAAAACCTGACTGTGAAAATACAGTTTCAAAGCCTCCCTGATTTGAATAGCCCCCTATTGAACCCCTCTAATAGCCCTGGTATCTGGCTGCTCAAAATCAGCCATCAGGCGATCCTCTTCAATGTGCCACCCCTGGGGAAACTATTAGCTTCACAAATGTTATGCAGAGCACAGCAGGCTGCTATGACCATAGGAATATTTTTCTCATTGAGGTCTAACCTGACAAAAGAGGCAGCACCAGCAAACACATTCAATAGTCATTCTGCGCCTGCAGAGCCTGTTGTTGAAGTGCTCCTTGCTGCTTCCAGTGTAAGGCTTCATGAGCCATGGGAGTAAAGGGTAGGCTGGGTCTCCCAGGATCACTATGGGTATTTCAACATCCCCCATTGGAATCTTCTGGTCTGGAAAGAAAGTCCCTGCTTGCAGCTTTCTATACAGGTCAGTTTTCCTGAAGATACGTGCATCATACACCTTCTCTGTGTACCCGGCGTTGATATCAGTGAAATAACCTTGGTGATCAACCAGCGTTTGCAAAACCATAGAGAAGTAGCCCTTTCTATATGTCTCCATCGCAAGATAGTTCAGGGCCAAAATAGGGATATACATGCCATCTATTGCCCTGCCACAGTTAAGGAATCCCATTGCTGCAGAGCCATCCACTATTTCACACACATTCCCCAGAGTCACAGTCCTTCATAGCAGGATATGATTAATGTCCCTGCACACCTGCATGAATGTGCCCCATGGTGGACTTCTCAAACTGATTCATGACTGACTGGGAGCAGTCTGGAATGACCAGCTTCCACACAGCAATCACCACACATTTCTCCACCGAGAGGGTAGATCTCATTTTGATGTCCTTGCCCACAGGGCAGGGGTGAGCTCCGCACACAATTCCAGGAAGGTGGCTTTATGAATCTGAAAGTTCTGCAGCCACTGATCATTATCCCAGACCTGCATAATGATGCGATCCCACCACTCAGTGCTTGTTTCCGGTGCCCAATGGTGATGGTAACCCATGTGCAACTGCTCCATGGATGCCAAAAGTAATCTGGAATTGTTTCTTTCCATGACACATAGAAAGGCAGGAACCATGGATTCCTGTTCAGATTTGCAGCTCATAAAATACTGCATGATCAGCCACATCGTGTTCATAACACTTATCACAAGACTAAAGAGCAGTGCAGAATCCATGCTTTGAGGCAGAGATGGCAGGTGCATAGTTTACAGGGGCTATTGAAAAATGGTGTGAAATGTTGTTGGAAGCCCATAGAATGATGGGACAGAAAAAACTGCATCATGGGATGGTGAGCCTGCACCCATGATGCACTGCCCCATCCATTCCTACAACTCCTAGTAGCAGAAGGTGGTGAGTAACACAATAGGATAGCTACCCATGGTGCACTGCTCTCTCTCTCTCGATGCTAGAGCACCAACTGTGGACACACTCCACTGACACAAGGAGTGTTGAGTGAACATGCACAAGTGATGTAATTATAGCGATTTATGATCGTTGGCATAACTTGCATCAACTTAACTCTGTAGTATAGATGTGGCCTTAGCTGTGCAGTGTTGTAGCCATGTTGATCCCAGGATATTAGAAAGAGAAGGTGGGTGAGTTAATATCTTTTCTTGAATCAACTTCTGTTGGTAAGAAAAGCAAGCTTTTGAACTTACCCACACTTGAAGAAGAGCTCTGTGTAACACCAGAGAAGTTGGTGTTATACCAACAGAAGTTGGTCCAATCAAAGATATTACCTCACCCACCTTGTTTCTCTATAGTCTTAACTAGTAAGACAAAGACCATACCAATGGATCATGGAAAAAACAGTCTAGAAGCACTGCAGGAAAATAAAAAACTTCTGGTGCAGAATCTTACTTGCAAAACGGCTTACTTATTTGCATATTGCATTATACTTGTCCCCACTGTCCAGCAAATAATTTTGAATGCCAAAGTGCTAAATTTCTGTATCCCAAGTGCACACTCTGGAAAGCCATGAACACAGCAGGACTAGTGTGGTTCAGATGATGAGGATGTGTTTGGGAGGTGGAAGATTAGGGATGTGGAGAACTTGTATGGATAATCAAGTACCCCAGTGTGCTGCAGCATACAGTTACATAAGAACATAAGAATGGCCATATTGGGTCAGATCAATGGTCCATCTAGCTCAGTATCCTGTCTTCCAACAGTGGTCAGTGCCAGATGCTTCAGAGGGAGTGAACAGAACAGGGCAATTTACTGAATAATCCATCCCCACTGTTCAATTCAATCTTCTAGCAGTCAGAGCTTTAGGGACACTGGGAGCATGGGGTTCCATCCCTGGCCATCTTGGCTAACAGCCATTGATGGATCTATACTACTGCACACACACATTTTAACCTAAAAAGTTACACAAAACAAAGTATACTGTGAGGTCAAAAATAGATGTGGCCTGATTTTCACAACTGCTGAACACTCACATTATTTAGGTGCCTAAATATGGGTCTAGCTGTCTAATGTTAGGCACCCGATTTTGAAAATTATGACCTTTACCCCTCTGTGTCTCACTTTCCTATCTATAAAATAGGGGTGTGATACAGTCATGGTCAGAATAAATACCTCTGTTACTGTAGAAAAATCTCTGCTCTGCTGGGTAAATTGAGTTGAATAAGGCTGAGTCCCTTTGTAAAACTGGGACTGCTTTCTTCTTAGACGGGTTGTATTCTAAGTGAAAGGAATTGTATATACTTAATTACCCATTTGGCAGACGTATTGTGGAATCAGAGACCTCTCCTGAATCAGTAACTAGTTAAAAAGTAGAAAAAGGGTACAAATAAATGGTCAGTTTTCAGAATGGAGAAAGGTAAGTAGTGGTGTCCCACAGGGGTCTGTACTGGGACTAGCACTGTTCAATATATTCATAAATGATCTGGGAAAAGGGGTAAACCGGGAGGTGGCAAAATTTGCAGATGATTTAAAACTACTCAAGACAGTTAAGTCCAAAGCAGACTGCGAAGAGTTACAAAGGGATCTCACAAAACTGGGTGACTGGACAACAAAATGGCAGATGAAATTCAATGTTGATAAATGCAAAGTAATGCACATTAGAAAACATAATCTCTGCTATACATATAAAATGATGGTGTGACAGAGTGCTGGGCAGCAACCCCTTAGCCAGTTCTCTCTCATGCCAGCCCCAATTAAGTGAGGTAAATTGGAGCTGGCTAGGAACACCTGTACCTGATTTCTGAAGAGGAAACAGCTGTCTGCCTAATTAGCCATGGGCTATATACAGGCTCAGGTGAAGGAAGTAATGGAGGAGAAGCCAGGGAGTGGAAGGGGAGTAGAGGCTCTGCCTGCAAAGGCTGAGAAGTCCAGAGACTGCTAGCCCACACAGTCTTTTGTAAGAAAGTGGTGGGACTGCATGCTGTAAATAAACTGCACTGTTGACTGCTAAACCAGGGGGTCTTGGAGTTATTCATGACCAAGAGGGTGGCTGAAGTGGAGAGGCTGAGGTGGAGAACCCTTGCAGATGGGATCTAAATTAGCTGTTACCACTCAAGAAAGAGATTGTGGAGTCATTGTGGATAGTTCTCTGAAAACATCTGCTCAATGTGCAGCGCAGTCAAAAAAGCTAACAGAATGTTGGGAATCATTAGGAAAAAACTAGATAATAAGACAGAAAATATCACGTCGCCTCTTTATAAATCCATGATATGCCCACATCTTGCATACTGTGTTCAGATCTGGTCGCCCCATCTCCAAAAAGATATATTGAAATGGGAAAAGGTACAGAAAAGGGCAACAAAAATTATTAGGGGTATGGAAAAGCTTCCATATGAGGAGAGATTAATAAGACTGGGAATTTTCAACTTGGAAAAAAGATGACTAAGATGGACATGATAGAGGTCTACAAAATCATAAGTGGTGTGGAAAAAGAAAAAAAGGGAGTGTTATTTACTACTTCTCATAACACAAAAACTAGGGATTACAAAATGAAATTAATAGGCAGCAGGTTTAAAACAAAGAAAAGGAAGTACTTCTTCACACAATGCACAGTCAACCTGTGGAACTCCTTGTCAGAGGATGTTGTGAAGCCAGCATAGGCAAGGATTGCTGTTTGTCAGAGGCTGAGAATGTACGATGGGATGGATCATTTGATGATTTCCTGTTCTATTCATTCCCTCAAAAGCACCTGCCATTGGCCAGTGTTGGAAGACAAGATACTGGGCTTGATGGACCATTGGTCTGACCCAATATGACCATTTTTATGTTCTTAAATTGTTGAAACGGCCCATTTTGAGATTTTTGGGGAGAAAGTTTCATTGGCTAGTTCAAAATTACTTCATTTTGAAATTTTAGTTTATACTTTTAAAAAAGCTTTGAAAATTGAAATGAAACTTTTTGAAGTTATTAAAATAGAACACTTTGATTGACTTGATCTGAAATTTATTTTGGATTATCAGTATACAAAAATTTTCGAGATTTTGACTTTTTGTCCTAATTCAAGACTGGAAAAAATACGAAATCTCAAAAATTTTTGTGGGATGGGAAAACCATCTCCTGCTAAGCTCGATTTCTGACCTTACTTTCATATGATGCTTACAGTTTATTCAGACTTTGTTCAGGGAACATGATTTGGTTAGTATAAATACACTGCATATGGACTTATGAAAACTTAATTTTAAAAAAAGAGAGAAAACAGTAATAGTAGAAACTGCTTTTAACCAAATTAACATGCTTCTATTGATTGCTAGTACTGCTTATGTAATAAACAGCATCACATTTTTAATTTTAAATGAATCAAACACTTGCTATTACATAATGTAGTGTATTTTACCATTATCAGGGCTAATGTGGTCAGCAGATAAAATAAAAAAACCTTGAGTATCACAACCTTTTCCCACACAACCATGAATGTAAAAAAAATCACCTTGAAATATTGACCTTACATTGCATGACATTTCAATATTTTTTTTCTTGCATTTAAAAATCATGCATTTATATCTGGCCCTGAAGCTTTAAGATGAAGCAAGTATCTAAAACTAGTTCGATGATTGGTATTAAAACAACTGGATCTACATCAAACATTTCGTTATATATCTACAACCACATCTGTCAGGGGAACTAAAATATTAAATCTGTGATGAATAATGCAAATGTCTTGTAGCTCAGTGATCTTTATATGAATAGAAAAGTAATAAATGAGTGGGGTATTTGGCACAAAACCCACTATTTCTACAATGATAGTATATACAATAACAAGAGCATCATCGCATGGTAATCATTGTACATATCTTAAGGGGTGAAGCTTTGTTCCTCTTATATGTGAGTCGAGCTTTTCATTCATCTGCTCCTGGAAAAGAGAGTGATGTGGAAATTCAAGGTTCAGGGTTTTGTAATTCCTGTAACATTGTACAAAAGTGTATAGATGGGGAAAGCCAATACAATGAGATGTTCAAGTGAAATTACATCCTGAGACACAAAAAGAGACTCAGAAAAGTCTTAGGCTTAGAGCCACTCTTTGATGTTTTTTGGCCTTAGCATTCCCTTCTTAGGGATGCCACCTCTCTCTTTCTCCATCTTTCCTGGGAACTTTGGTTGTGCTCTTTGAAATGCTACCAACAGCACTGCTGCTTGGTCATCTCATTGCAATGCTCCAAACACCAGCATCATCCCCTTCCTATTTTCTCTCTGTTTTTTGATGGTACTGCCTGACTGACTGGCTGGGAGAGATCAGTGATTTTTGCCCCCAAATTCTTTTGCCCTTTATCTGCTAGAAACATTTATTCTCCATTTGTCTCTATATTTTTCTGAATGTCTCTTATTTTTGTGATATTCAGGCCTTTATTCACATTTTTCACTTGCCCAGCTGGGAAAGAGGGCCCTTTATATAAATGAGAATCAATCCCACTCCCCTTTAACGGCAAAAGATTTACATTATTACACTTGATTCATTAAGATCTAAGCTCTAGTTACAGAGCTACGGAAAGGTTTTTCTTGCTCAAAGAAGGGGAACAAGTTTCAGGTTTTAAAATTAATTACCATGGCAACCTCTGCAGTGTATTTGGTAACTTAGGAAGTTGCTTCTCAAAAGTATACTTCTCAGAGAGTAAAGTGTGTTCTTACAGCTTATAATAATGCTGTAAGAACCAGACAATTCCAGATTTTACAAGAATGAGATGAGGAATTTTAAATGCAGCCAGATTTTCTTAGGGGAAAATAATTATTCAAACCTGGTATACTGAATGCTAGCTAACCTAACTACAGTGCATACTTATACCTGTAAGGACAAGGTACAGCTGGCCAAATTATTTGTTGGGAAACTCATTTCCTGAGAGAATTTACAGTGACAATTCATAAATAATGCTCTGATTTTTACAACATTTGTTGCCTTTTCATTATTTTTTGCTGCATTTTCATGCACTTGTCATTTTATCAGCAGTTACCTCTGGAAAAAAGAAAGGGAAAGGGGGCAAAGAAAAAGGAAATCTGGTCCATTATTTCATAGTTTTAGTGAAACACAGCTTTAGTACCTGGGTACAAAGCTTTATTGCTGGCTTCCATCTTCTCTACTGCACCATTTACTATCCTAACATTCCTAAGGCAAAAATAACCTATAGAATGTGTGCACGCATGTGTGTCTGTGCCATAGCATTTAGGCAGAGGTGCAATGACGAGGACTCCTCTCCCTTTCTACAATATTTTGTTTATGTAACAATTTTAATTTATATCATTATAAATCTTTAATATCCACATTTTTTGCACACTCCTTTATCCCCCTATAGCCTTCTTTTTACCATAGCTTATGGACTTTCCAAAAGATCTAATGTGCGTGGAAAAGATGCTCATTTTCATGAACATTGGCTGCTCCTCATCAGTGACAGATATGTCATTCATTCACTGACCGTAGACTCCAAATTCTTGATGAGCAAACATTTCAATTTTTACAGGGTAGGTTCAGATAAACATTCAGCACTTCAGATTGTTGTGTGAAACTTAATTGAGCCTCCAAACATTTTGCATTAACCGCACACTTCCAAAAAGGTTGATGGGTGACTAAATTCCTTCCCCAAAACAAGGCCCAGCTTCTTCCTCAGAAGCATCCAAAAAACTTGCCCAAATGCTCATATCCTCCTCTATCTCTTTCTACTCCCAGCTTTCTTTTATCAGCAAATCTGGTAGCTTCACCAGTTAGCCTGGGTTATCACTTGCTTCTTGATCACTGGAGCCTGTCTGTGGTTAGCCTCAGAAGCTCACATGAGATTGACTGCACCGCACCTGAAGTGGGGGGTTGTTGCCCAGGCTTGCTGGAGGAAGGCAGCAGTGTTTTTAATGGCAGGGAGGGGGGAAAGAAGGTCAGAAATTGCTGCAAAAAGGTGGGTGGTGGGTTAACTTAGCGATGCTGACTTGTCCCTTGGGAACACAAGAGCGGAAGGCTTTATAAGGTGCAAGCCCTGGCGTTAGAAGCCCTTTCTCCACTCCGTAGCCAAGGCAGTACCCACCCTCCCTCCCCTCAAGATGCAAATATCAGGTTGAGTTAGGATCTGCTGTGGACATTGCACCAGTCACTCCTTTTTAGGGGAGCTGGGAAGGAATTTTTCCTCACCACCATATTGGCTTCGGTGGAGTGGGGATTTTCTGCCTTCCCCACAGCAGGTGTCAGGGAGGACCTATTATAAAGAGGAGGAAAAGAGGTTAGGCTATATGTCGCAACTTATTTTTAAATGTGGGGCAGATGTCCAATGTAAGTACTCCATAGGAAAGGCATTCAGTGACCAGATAAATGTCCTGGTAAAGAACTTAAAAAGGAGGTGCTGGTTAAAGGAACGGATTGGTGGGGGAGGACAGTTGGAGGCTCCTATGATTGGTATAGCAAGGAGCCAACTTTCTTATAGCCCACCTTAACCCTCTTCTGGGGTGGGGTGGATGGCAAGGTCCAAGCCATGGGTTGGCTGGGGTACCTGGATGGAAAATGAAGGTGGGCTGGTGGAAGCCCCAGGTAGTTATTTGAATGAACATGGAGTTGCCTGCACTGTACACTTTTATCTTGGGGTAGTCTCAGACATCTAATAATAAAGTTATGGCCTGATTAAATCCAGATCAACTATCTCCTGTCCTTTCGGCATAGCTGGACAATGAAAGCTTTTGACTATGTCTTTCTTCTCACAACCTTGTTCCCTCTTGCCACTTTTCTAAGCCCTGGCTGTCCCTTTGCCTGCAGTTCGTTCCACTGTAGCATGGTGTGATGTAATTAGTAAAGTTATTTGGAACTATCGATATCTAAAGTCAGTGTGTTGGGCTCTGAATGGGAGCCTACCTACTATTTTTGTTTAGCATCTGTATGGTCAAGGTTCTTTTGTATTTCAGTTGTCTTGGCTCTGATTTGGAAAAAGACATCTAATCCTGCTGGAATTATAAATAGGCCTGCTGATTTTTGGTTTTAAAAAATAAACACTGGTAAAATACCCCTGATACGGGGGAAAAAATGAAATTGGTGTTTAACCAATAAACACCCCCCCCCCCCCCCCCCCCAAAAAAAAAAAAAAAAAGGAAATGGTTACCTGTATCTAAGGGTTTGTCTACATGGAACAGCAATGTGGACTACAGGGGTGAGATCTCTGAAGCGCACTAATGTGTTGTGCTTTTATTGGTCTGTGTAGACCCTGCTGGTATGCACTAGGGAACATTACAAAGACATTATTCATTACAGTATATATTACTACAATGAGTAATGTATACATTTCTCGTTAGAGTATATAAAAGAGAGAGCCCCGAAACACTCTGAATTTTGGACATCCACATAAAACTCAAAACTTCCTAAAAATACTCCCCAACAAAACAGAAGGCCTAATTATAAACAACAGATTCTGTTGGTATTCCCTGTGTCTCTCTTAATGGAGCTTCCTATCAAGCAGAAATAGGTTGTATAGCACCTCTAGTTATGGAAAGTTTGCATTGGGGTTTTTATTTTTACATTCAAGCTAATTAAGAAGTTATTTAAAGATGACAATTATAAGTTCTAAACTTATAGCTGAAAGTAAACGTGGTTAAAATAGGTTCTGCGATGACTAAATCATTCATATGATGTACTATATCTTTAGAAAAGCTTTAATGTTTTCATTTAGAAAACTGAGTAACAAAGTTAGTAACAATTATCAGATGCTTGCATTTGAAGCAGTGGTTCTCAACCTTTCCAGACTACTATTTCCCTTTCAGGATTTGTCTGGCGTACCCCAAGTTTCAGCTCACTTAAAAACGACTTGCTTACAAAATCAGACATAAAAATACAAAAAAGTGTCACAGCACACTATTGCTGAAAAATTGCTTACTTTCTCATTTTTACCATATAATAATAAAATAAATCAATTGGAATATAAATATTGTACTTACATTTCAGTGTACAGTACAGAGAGCAGTATAAACAAATAATTATCGGTATGAAATATTAGTTTGTACTAACTTTGCTAGTGCTTTTTATGTAGCCTGTTGTAAAACTAGGCAAATATCTAGATGAGTTGATGTGCCTCCGAAAAGACCTCTGCATATCTCCAGGGGAACATATATCCCAGGTTGAGAACCACTGCTTTAAAGCACTCTGGGACACAGTAATGCAGTGACATTTTTATTTCATACAAATGCCATGAAAATGGACTTAAGTATAACAGATCAGTTGTACTTCCTGTAACTGCCTTAACGTTAACAAAATAAAGATGACCATAGACTGGAAAACAGAATCAATGCAAGATTTGAAGGAGTTTTGTCTTTGTGAGAGAACTTGATTGTAAAATCCAAAGCCAGCTGAATGCTGAAGACACTGTTTAATAAACAGTTCAACAGTACATTCGCCAGAGTATCATCACTGAAGCATATGCTGAGTCTGTGAGAATGCTGGCACCAGGTCATATCACATCCGTGTGGGTAGAATGAGCGTCTTTCAACTACAAATATTGTGATTTTTACATGCCCTGGATTCTGCAAAACTTGGCATGACAGTTGAAATTATGTCCCCTATCAGATACATTTCCCCCACCTCTTTCTGGTATAAGACTACTGCTAGGAGAGAACTGCTTTTCATATCATCAGTATGCATACAAGAAAACCCAGTTCATATGCCATTTACAAAATAAATTAGATTCTGAGTACACACCTAACAAGGGAGCAACCTGGTTTTATAGAGGATAATGATGTTTGTTTCCATAGAAAGATTATTTTTGCAATGTCTTCGAGAAGGCAGTAAAAATATTGCTTCATTATTTATAAAATTAACTGAAAGAGATGAACTGTTATATAGTGCAGAAACAGACTTTGACTGTTTCAGACATTTACAGGTATTTTCATTTGTGTAAATCAGACATCAAGCAGTTAATTAGAGTGATCACTTTCCATACTTTAACATTTATGACCTGTACATGAACAGCATAAAATTGAATGTGAAATTAGTGTAAAAGAGAATGATCACTGTCTTTGAAATGGTGGCTGTCCACAGTGATTTGATTAAGACGGCCATTTAAAATAATTATTTCTGTATGAAGTTACTATATCAAAAGTTTTGACATATAAAACAAAATTACAGCTCAATGGGAAAAAACAGGGAGAGAACACAGCGCAAGACTGCTAAGTATTTTGATCCCATTTCTATAATCTGTATGAGTTTTTGAACTTTTATGAGAAATAACCAACAACCTATTTGGTCCAGTCAAGCAATGTTTTATATAACTTTTCTTATATTTACTTACATAATAGATTATTAAATTGGAAAGCTAATTGTAAACAAAACAAACTACAGAAATAGTGTAGTAGTGGATTATTTTTAATTGGATAGTTTTAGTTTTATTTTGAAAGGACCTGTCCAAGATGCTCGATTTAAAAATGTATGCTGTCATGAATAAGTTATGTGAGTTAGAAGATTGGAAGAAAGGTACAAAATCAAGGAAATTGTAGTTTAGGAAAAAAGGGAGAGTGTAACAGTCATTTTCTTCTGGTGGCTGGATCCTTTATAGATGTATAAATCAATGGTGCTAGTAATGATAACTAATGAAGATTCAACTTTCTTTTCACCAGGTGGATCTGCCATCTGGGGGGACTGAAAAGCCCAGGTCAAATCTGAGCAGGAATGGAATGAATGCCAAGGGTAAAACAAAGGGAATTAATATCAAATGCGGGCTATATTCTCCATTTGACTTTCATTTTCTTGCCAACCATAATTCTCTCAGTACAATACCCATGATATTCTCATTCCAGTTTACCTATTTTATCCACTCTAGAGTGGACTTATGTATATGTTGTGATAGTTTAGGTGTTGATACATAGCTCTTAATAATTTTACCATTAACAGTAAGGTGCATTTGGGTCTTCCAGGAAGGAAGTCGCCATTGGATGCATCCAGCTATTCACATCAGGCTGGGTGGGGGGAGGGGGAGGGGAAGAATTAGCTTTTTCAAAGCACTTTGCATCAGGGAAGATCTGCCTTAACCCTTATTCCATTAACGGGGATGCCCTTCAGCTGTGTTTGACTTAAGTGCCCAGTTGATGGATTCTGTTATTCTGTTCCTTTCCAAACACACTGCTGCTCTTGCATCTGCTCTCTTACTTTGCTTAAAGAACCATTATAGTGGAACAGAATTTAGCTATCTGTAACCATTTTATTGCTGTATATTAATTAGAGCTAGATGAAGTACAATTTTAGTCCTTTCTTCTCAGATTTATCTACTGACAGCTTGTGATTTTTACTGATTCTTTTGGTTATTTGTAATTGTTTAAATAGTTTGAGTGAACAAATTTTAACCTATGGATTGCTCACAAAATGGTTGCCACGTATACTTGGTATATGTCAGCTGAGCTATATGGTATTGATCTATTTCCTGATTGAATGGTCTGATATTTAAAAAGCAGTTCTGGGGTGTGAATGATCTTGCTTATACAGTTAATAAATATTTATTTACACTTGTATTATGATGATTTTACTTTCTGTAAATATTGTTGCAAAAATCCATAAGAGAAAAAGTTTTCAGAGATACAAGCAAAGCAATAAAGAAGGTTTTATTTGTAAGAATATTAGTGAATACAATTTTACTCTAATTACCCAGCACTAATATAACAGCTATGGTGGACAAAGTACACCATCAGTGCTGTCTTATGCACTTGGTGTGTCCTCTCTCAACAGCTAATGCCTTAATGGAAAATTGACACTTAAAAGAATGAAGGGTGCTGCCATTGCTCAGAAGTTGCAGTATTGTTCTTCAGTGGAAGGATTAAAGACTTGCTTCTCAACCCACGGCGTCATGGGACGGGCTTGGAGGGTTGCAAGTGAAGGTAACAAAAAAATTTGTGTGCCAGATCAAAGTTTATTTTTACACAGAAACAAATTATAAAATCACTTTTTACAAATTCCAAGTCTTACAGTCTTTCAATGAGACACTTGTGCTTGTTTTGTACCAGCTAATTTTTTTAATGTTTGGTTGAATTGAAGAAATACTTGGCAGCAGGTCATTCTCCACAGATAATTTATTTCATTGCTTTGTTTTTATCACAATCATTAAAGAGAATCCCAATTCACCTAAGTATGACGTTGTTAATGGGATTACAACTTTCAAAGCTTCAGTTAGAAGTTCAGGACACTCGCGCTTCTGTGCCATTCAAAATGTGCACACATCTTCTGAAGGAAATGAACACTAAAGCTTTTTATCAGATGAAAGCTCGATCAATTTGTCTTGCAGGCTTCCCGTAAATTCAGCAGACTCGATCACTCTTTTGTTGAATGGTTTAATTATCCACCTCTTGACAAGGTCTTTGTCATCAGGTAGGAAGTCATCCCAGAGCTGCTTTGTAAGTTCAAGTATATGTTCAATCATAATGTTTTTTAATTGTTTCACACTCTCGTCATCATCGGCAATCAATTTCATGAACTTACAACTTCAGAGGAAATGACTTGAAGTTTTCACTCTGAAGCTGAGCAGACCAGGCTCCAAGCTTCTTTCCAAAGGCTCTCATTTTGTCTCCTAACACAATTATGTTTTTGTGTCGTCCTTGAAAATTCATGTTCAACTCATTCCGATGACTGAAGATATCTGCTAACTAAGCCAACAGAAGAAGCCGTGATAGGTCACCAAACGATTTAGCAAAAGGAGACTCTTGATCCTGTCGGAACATAAGTACTTCAGCTTGCAGTTCAAAAAGTTTGCTTAACGCTTTTCCCTGTGAGAACCACCGCACTTCAGTATGCCAGAGAAGACTTTTATGAAATGCCCCCATTTCTTCATCTTCACATGAAGCTGCAAACAGGCGAGCTGACAGAGACGGCTTTTTATGAAATTCACAACTTTTGCAGACTCATCAAGCACCTGATGCAACTCAGCAGGCATGCCTTTCGCAGCAAGTGTTTGCCGATAGAAGCAATGGATCCAAATTGCATGCAGCATAATTGTTTTTAATCTTGCAACAAGCCCACTGTTCTTGGCTCATTGCTTTGGCATCACCACTGCATATAGCCATACCTTTTTCCCAATCGATTTCAAAATATTCGGTAGATTCAACAAACATGTTAAATAGACATTCACCAGTCATCTAGCTAGGCGGAGCTTTGCAAAAGAGCATTTCCCTCAGCAGTATCATCTGAATTATATCGAACAAAACCTAGGAAGTGTGCTAAACCTGAAATATCTGTTGATTCATCAAACTAGGAGTTCACACCATTTTAACTTTTCTTTCCACTGCTCACGAATATCATCAGCCATTTCATTAATATGCCTTGAGACTGTATTGTATGATAAAGGAATAGCTTTCAGCTTATTTGCCTCTTCATGGCCAAGCATGCTTGTAACCATGTCTAACGCCTCAGGAAGTCTGAGATTCTCAGCTATTGTATGTGCCTTACATGTTTGGGCAGTATGAAGGAACATGAGATATGAATCTTCAAAAGCATTCTTACTGACGTTACGTGTATGCAACATCGGTGTTTGCTGGCTATTCAAACTGTTCAATTTTCTCTTAAAGAACTCAAGAGGCTTGTTCTTTAACTGTGGATGTTTACTTCCAAATGCTGAATTAATTTAGAAGGTTTCATGCTTTCAGCTCTTAGCACTTCTCCACACACACAACACAATGAGGTTTATTTTCCATTGCTGTAAAACCATACATTAAATAGCTGCAATCTTATTTTTTTGTACTTCACCTTCTTCACACCTTCATTCTGTGAAGTACTTGGTTGAGCGCTCTTTAAAAATATATCCATTGCATAAAAAGACTTCGCTGAAAAGTGTGCACACACTGTTTGCTAGCCACGAAGAATGACAAGACTGTCTGGATAGGAAGCAGCAGTGCACTCACGGGGTTGCATGAAGTGAAGCCCACCACTATTAGTGACACAGCATATTTTTGTGGGTAAGAAATCTCTCTGCTCTCATGGACAGTTACTTTAAAGAATTTTACATTCTTTGAACTGATATTTAGCCAATGATACATTTTAGCAAGTTAAATACCAAATGATAAAAATTCAAGGTTTCAAAATATCTGATGACCAAAGTTTCATGCTCTTCTAAAACATACAGACATTTGAGTTTGCTACTAAGGGGAAGGTAGCCAGGAAAAAAAAGGGGTAGAAACTAATAGAATATATCTCCCCATTTCCCTGAACCACTTCACCAAATTCAAATGGATCAAAAGCTCTTTATATGACTATTATTTTCTTTCAGGGTTTATTATTTTTCTTCCAGAGTGATGATTTAGTCCTAAATTGGGTTAGTCATGATTTATTCCCTTAACCTTATAAGCACAACCTCAGAATGGATAGCCAGTTGGACTCTTCTGAGTGGGTATCTTAATAACACCTTGTATATGGATAAGGCAAGTATACCTATCCTTTTAGATACTACTGAGTTATTGTCAGTTTGCTGGACTCGCCAAAGAACTTAGGTAACAAATGAGCATGGATTTTCAGCAGCAGCTTACACAAATACTACAGATGCCATCTTCTCTGGAAGTCACGCCTCACTTTATGACCAGTCTGACATATTGATACCTCATGCTGTGTTGAACCTGTCACTTACCTGTTGAGAAAAAGAGTATTGTCTATGAGTGATGCAGGAGAGAAAGTCCTGGTACACATGGGCTCTGGACCTTGCCAACATGGCAGGTTGGGTTGCAGCAGGCTACTTTTGAAAAAACATAAGCATAAGTTTTTTGTATGAAAGAGGCTGAAAGTGGGGATTTAAATGTATATTACAGGAAAGTACTTCATGTGGGAATTCTGGGTGAATGTAGGTTCCCAGCAAGCTGTAGTTCTAAAGGATGAATTAAAATGCTAAAGACTGAACTTGATTCAGCCGATGGCATTTGTACTTTAACTTTACTTAACTTTACTTAACTGTACTTAACTTTAACTGTGGTACGCAGCCTGTTTACCAGAGTAAACTTAACTAACTGTATAGATTAATTTTCTGTACAGCTTTCCTATAAAGAACATGCAAGAAAGATTTTGTTCATTTAGCTTCTGTCTCCTGATAATTGTTGGGCATAGTTAAAGGTGTGAAAAAAATAAAAGACAATTAATAGCTATTTGTCTAAACTGTGAACAGAAATCATTATGAATTAGAGCCTGTAATGGTTGTATTGCAAATGATCAAGCAAACAGAAGTGAGGAAAATATACTTGTTTACTCCTATAAATGTGATTAGCTTTGAGGATTTACCAGCCTGCATCTAAGATTCCACCTCTGTTTGTCATTATCCATGTTCTTCATGACAATACTCACTTAGGTCTGATTCTGACATCTTTACATTGAGCAGTGCCTATGTTCAATGGGGCTACTTATGTGAGTCAGTAGTCTGAGTATAGTTAGCAAACTGATTCCTTTAAAGGTGACCTGAAAAAGCAAAATGAAAGTTGTCAAGATAGGTTTCTGTGCTGAATGTAATCACTATGCAAGTCATGATAGCAGTTAACACAGAAGTTTGAACTTATCTTTTTTACATTATTTTTGTCCATCTCTGAAATCCCTTGTTTCTTCCTCATTCAAAGAAGATATCCAAAATGGCACCATTCTGTGATATTGCAAATATCAGCTGTATAGGATGAAATGAGACTCATGAAATTTGAGAATTTGCACTAGTGATGCTGGCAGTGAACTAGGACATAATAGAGGAATTGTCTGAGGACAAGAAAATTCTAAAAAGGAAAGTTAAAACTTACTTATGTGCTGAACGCCAATCACTTCCTGGTCAGTAGGGGGCATTCCGGACTTAATTGTGTGCTTAATTTCATTTTGGCATTGAAGTTTGCCGTGAAGTCATTACTGTATAATATCATCAGTGTGGTGAATTACCTCTCACCTACAGGTGCAAAGATCAACATCAGTACTATATTTTTTTCCAATAGAAAGTTTTTTCATTGGAATATACCATTTCACTGAAACTTGCCATGGGAATGCGTTGATTTTTGACAACATTTCATATAGAATAAAGAATAAAGCGTTTTTATGTTGTCAAAATGCTCCATATCAACATTTTTTGAATGGAGCATTTAGATATTTCATTTTGAAATGACTTTCAAAATTTGATTTTATAGTACATTATTTTATATTACATCATGTCTTAAAGTTGAAATTGAAACCAAGCATTTCAATTTTGTCACAATAAAATTTGTGATTGATCCAAAACTTTTTTTTATTTTATTTCATGAGAAATTTTGAAAGTTGACATTTTGTTCCCATTTGGAAAGAAAACAAATTTTAAAATCACAGAGTTTCCTGTGAAATGGAAATTCCAGTTCCCATAGATCTCTAATCAGTGCACAAAAGCTATTAGAATGTCTTCTGCTCATGGAAAGTCAGAAGAGCAACTCATTGTTTGTTCACTAGACAACCAGAAAGAAGTCACCAAATTTACCTAAGAAAAATATTTTGAATAGTGAGAGTGCCTCCTGTTTATTGCATCCACGTTAAGCATTGGATTCAAAATTTTTTTGTAGTATACAAAATATCTCTTCTAGAGATATTATATATAATAAACAATTACATCATCTATTATAGATCATTGTTGATGAATAGTCACAAAACACTCATAAAGGTAAATAACATTTGGAGAATCAGATGTGGAAAAATATTATGTAGCAGTGAGGCAGGATTTATGGCATAATTTGTTGCAGAATAGTTACAAATCAATAAATAACACATAAAATATTCTAGAAATTAATTAAAATATACAGATCTAATCTGCAAATATTGACTTGAAAAACTTTGACTTGAAAAATGTAGGCATTGCCTAAAACAAATAGGAAACTTTAGGCACATGCTATCCTGCTACGGAAAAGCTTGAGATATAGGCCCTCATTCAGCAATCCATTAGAGCCCCATTGATTGCAGAGGGAGTCTGCCTGTGTGGATGTGATTGCAGGATCAGGGTTATCATTCTTATTGCCATTCCTTCATTATGGCAAACATGGGAACTTCTCTCTCTATATTTTGAATGACTATTCAGAATGCATATTGTTTTAATACTTTTAAAAGGTTATCCAAACTAAAGTTACAAGTTACAACAACACAGTAAAGTAAATGGCAAATAAGAAAACAAAATACACCACCACCTCAGAGTCAATTTAAAAAAAATAGCGGGACAATCGTGATAAGAACTCAAGTTATCTGAAATGGTAACAAATGACATTGATTGCAGCATGCTGGGAGAATGGAAAGGGGAATATATTTTATTCACAAATCGTGAGGCTTTTTGTCTTAACAGCCTAGCAAAAGGAGCAGCATAAACATACTGTGTGTTCCATTTCCTTTTTGTGTATAACAGAGGTAAAAATAGTGAGCTGTTAAAACAGACAGCTAGGAATATAAGTACATGGGTCTTAAATGCATACAATGGATTTTCTGGAAAAAAAATACCATTTATTTATTTAGACTTGTATTCACCTCCATTAAAAAGTGCATGTATCCTTTGCTGTAGGAGCTTGTAGACCATGCAAAATGTCATTCCTGCAACCCCCCCTTCAACAGTTAGTCGATATATCCACAGCAGCCAACAATAATCCAGCAATGAAAAAACATACTTGAGATCTTTAAGATCTCAGCAGAACTTTCCCATTCATTTATAGCTAGGGAAAACAAATGTGCCTTTCAGCACGCCTTGCAGATAATTAAACTGGGGTGTATCTATACTACAAAATTATGTTGACTTAAGTTATGTCGATGTACAGGCACGGCAGTAATTAAATTGCTTTTGCATGTCTGCATTATGTTCCTTGTGTCGGCGGTGTGCATCCTCACCTGGAGGGCTTGCACCAATTTAACTGTCAGCGTGGCGCATTGTGGAATGGCTTCTGAAAGGAAGCAACTGTTGATGCAAACAATGCAGTGTCTATACTGACACTGTGTCGACTTAACTATGTTGACCGCAGTGCTACGCCTCTCTTGGAGGTGGAGTTATTAACTTAGCGTAGTGGGCAAGTTACATCAGTGAGAGCAACATTTTAGCGTAGACTCTTACAGAGTCAGGTCAATGTAAGCTGCCTTACGTCAGCCTAACTCTGTAGTGTAGACCAGGGCTCGGACTATTATGGCTCCTCCCAGGCTAAGACATGATGTGCAAACATCATTTCTAAAGCGTTACCTTGAATCTACATAGACATGTTGGGGGCTTTTCAATCATGCGAAGTTAACACAATTGAAGGAAGTGCCCTTTTTGGATCTGTAGACAAGCTTTCTTTCTTGGGCCTGGTCTCTATATAACACATCATTTATACCCATTTAACTATTTAGTTAGGGGTGTGTTTTTTATACCAATATAGTTAAATTGGTGTAACTCCTTGTGTGGATGGAGTTATGCTGGTAGAAAAGCACTTCCGCTGGTAGAACTTATTCTCTTAAATTCTGGGGAATAAGCTATTCTGGTATTAAACATCTTTATATAGGTATAATTGCAGCCATATAAGGGAGCATCAATAACATTACTTTATATTTGTTTCTAAATCAATATATATGAAGCAGTACTAAACCTGTGTATAGACAAGCCCTTACACAATTGAAGCCCTCTGATTGTAATTGTGGCAGTAGATTGCAGCATTTCTAATGATCAACATGAAGCTATCACTTGTATTCAAAGAAGGGGAGTAAAAATAAATCTGATGAGCAATAATTTGGTTTCATGCAGAGCTGTTTTGTTGATACAGAAATAGCTGTCGTTCGATATATTCTAACAGTGGCATGACGCGGAAACCATTCACTCTTCTGAAGAATGTCATTTAGTATAGTTACCACAAGCAGGAATAATGCAGTGTTCTGCCCCACCGCCCCCGCTAAGCATCAGGACCTACAGCAGGATGGGGAGAAGGGAGGTCCTCTTCTCCCTGATTCCCCAAACAAGTGGCATTGGAGTTGCCCACAATATGCTTACTGCTGGGCCATGCTGTTGGAAGGGGTGCCCCATCCAACAGCCTCTTGGGGTGATGAGCTGGTGCCAGCCTTTGGAAAGTCAGCTTCTCATGCCTGGAGGGCATAACTGTGATGTCATCACATATTTCCTATGAGTCGCGCGATAAGGGCAGTGGGCCTCTGTTCTCAGTTTAGCTAAGGTTAACAATTGATGGGGGATCAGGTCTAAAGAAAACCTTTTGGAAACCGGGAATGGGGGAAGGACACTGCTATCTCTTGCTCCCTCTTTCCCAGCATCCCCCTCCAAAAGGTACAAGAGATAGGAAGGTCAAATCACTTCATGTCCTACTCTGAATACTTATGGGAGGGTGCCGTCCACTTCCAGGAAGCAATAAGGAGGTCATCATGCCCCCCAAAAATTCAATTAGAAGATAGAGTTTCTAGCTGGAAGAAGAGAGGGGGTGCCTAGGAGATGAGAAAATGCATTGTTTGGCTTCAAGAAAACTAATAAGACTTGTTCATTAGCAGCATCCTGGGCCCTGTGGAGCCAGGTTTGTATTAACCCACACAAAGCATAAACTGCAGATTGATTTAACTCCAAAAGACAAAAAGCAGTCCAGGGAGCAGTTTCTGATACTCTATAGGTTTTGTAAATGCTCTAATTTATCTAATATAAAATTAGGAAAAAATAGCATTCAACTTAGAATAGTCAACAAGTATATCTTGTCTTGCAGAATCTGGCATCTTAGCCAGATAGCTTTATCTCCATGATCAGTCCAGTTCCAGAAAAGGGTACAATGCACTTACATTTTTTTTCAATTGATCTGCTACTAAGTGTTCTCACACTTTCAGTACAACAGGGAGTAATCTAGGTTTAGGTGCAATGTTGTTAATTTCTGTTGTCACCAAGGGCAAGTTACAGGATACTGTCAATGTAACAGAGATAATGTTTATAGCTCATCCAGAAATGATTTAATGTAATGCAGGGTTTCTCAAATGTTGTTGCAACACTCCCCTTCCTAAGATGAGGAAAAAATAGTCAGGCCTCTCCAGACATTTGTATTGTCAAAATAAAGTGTGAGGTGAAAAAGAGAATTGCTTTTAGATAGCGTTTTCAGAGATGTGGAGAGGGGGCAGCCAGTTGATTTTTCTTTTTGTTCAGCCATTTCCACCCAGTGTTCTTAGCAAACAGAATAGCTCATAGACTGTTCTAGCTGGTGTGTCTGCTGAATTGGAAGTGAGCTTCCCTATGGAGGTTAGGCTCACAGTTTACAGTGATGCCATCAGCATAGCTGCATTGGCTAATGGAAGTGTGGCAGTTAACACCAGCTGAGAATCTGGTCCTTCGAGTTTAAAACTAAACAAATTAATCCACTTTTTACTTTCCTGTATTTAGACATCAATAGCAACCAAATGCTTGATTTACCCATTTATATGACATATTTAGATGATCCTATTTTTCACGGCCAAAACCCTCATTCAGGTCCTCAAATCCTTGTGCCTTGACTGCTACAAGCTCCTCCATTCTGGCTTCCTCCATACAAGTTGGTTGAAATGCTGTCGCTAACATCTTCTTCTTGACTACTTACTCTGACTATGTTGCCGCCCCCTTTGCATCCCTTCACTTGCTCTGCTTGGAAAGGGGTCTTAAAGTGGGAATACATTTGTGCCAAATTTAAGGACCTCTTAGACTGCCAAAGCAGAGTGAAGGGGCCTTAGTATGATTGAGGCTCTGTATCATAATGTATACCCACAACAGGAAAGAGTTATGGCTCTATCTAATTTAAGGATTTACCATATACGGCCCTCATCATTTTAACATGTGAACACCTAACAAAAATAATATCACAGTACAGAAACCCATGATCTCCAAAACCTTGGCAACCCTGGAATTTTCCTTTTTCATTCATTCCTGCTTCTCCTCCTCCTCTCTTCTTTCTTCTTCATTTTCAACTTTGTCATTTCAGGACTTTAAAGTATTTAACTGTACCAATTTAATGTTCTCTTAGTGCAGCTTTTACAATGGACTACTATTACTTGTATGGCACCATTAGTTTACATGCCACTTAAAAAGAAGTAAAATATGCTCAACATAAAATGAAATTGCCACCTTGGAACACTTACAATGTAAAGACATAAACAGGTACAGTGCCGTTAGAAAACTAAGAGTGGCATATAGCTTGAACATTCTTGTTGGTGAGCTACACAACAGAGGTGGATTTTTAGAGGTTATTGAAAGGAGGGTACACAGTTTACAGGAATCTATTTCATTCACAAGGGGTGGCATGAGAAAAGTCTCAAATACAGCAGTAGGAGAAGAAACAAAGGGAGCAGTAAAGAAAGCAGCTCCTTAGGAAATGGAACTGCTTGTATGAGGACATGAGGGTAGAGATATAGGCAAGAGTAGAGCTGTGTAGAGTTGTGGTAGCAAGGACATGTTTTTTCTGCATGCAGGAGAGGGAAAACCATTAGAGGCTAAATGTGACTATTGAAGGTTCAAATCGTGAAATTTCATAGAATTAAATAGTCTATTTCTGATTCTCACAGAAGACAAAGCTCTCAGAAATATTGTTCTGAGGTAGCTAGCCAGTCCGCAGCTATTGTAACACAATGGCAAAGCATGTCACATCTCTGTCAAATAGCGAATCCTCTAGAGGAGAGCAGCTTGCTGAGGATACCAGCCACAGAGTTGCTCCAAGGCGTAGAAGTCTTTTGTTGTGGTGCTGGAAGGCTTTAGGTTGAAATCCTGCTTATAACCCATGCAGTAGCTTGTTACACGAGAGACAGAGAAAGCTGAGCCTAGTGGCATAAACCAATATCTGTACCTGTGGTGATGGTGGTATGGTCTGTAGTGCTACAATATGTTATCTTTGTCAAACTGTCCACTGTTCAGAGAAGTGTTTAATACCTCAGTGCTGTGAACAGCTTAATGAAACATTGTGAGTGTTTTTACAAAGGTTTACTTCACCAAAAATAATTGCATAAAGAAGCAAAATCTAGTATGTTCCTAGGAAAAAAAACAATGTATAGATTAAACAAGGAGACGTGCAGCATTGCCCTAATACCACATCTCATGAATTTTCAGCTGCAACCAGCTACCTTGTATAGTAAAGTACCTTATACAAATATTGCATTTGCAGTGCAAACCCAAGCAATTATGATGAACTCCAATATCTGTCGAACCTATCAGTGGCATTTCTGTGGTGCCCATCACTGTATATTTGAGCACTATTAGGTTAACATATTCCCAAGAAACAATTTTAAAAGATTCTGATCAGAATAAACTGTTGTCAAAAAGTGTTACGTTTTACAGTGTGCACGATTTATCCAAAAGAAGAAACACAATGTTATACTATTTAAGTGGTAGATGTGAATGGTAATGATGATATGTATGTGATGTGCAATTTTTGCAGTACTAGAGAAATCACTCTTCTAGATTGTATTAGACTGATGGCTGGATTGTGCAAACAATTTGGGAAACTGAGTCACTGCTATAGTTAGACTTGGAAGGATTAGATTTTTATTGGTAAATTTTGGCAAACTTTGATTTTCCTGTGCACAAAAACCAACAAAAATATTTCCATCGATAATAATCAAAATCTACAGATAGGCAAAGTAAGAAAATTGCTGCTTGAGAACTTATTACTTTGTATATTTTGATATGTGATGTTGACAATTTAAGTAGATAATGAAAAATATGCTTAAAATAAGCATTGATCTTATCCATCAAAATTTAAAAAAAAAAATTAATTTAAATTCTGCCAATCCCAGCTATAGTGCAGTGTTTGGGTGTTTGGGCTATTCTTTGTGATGCAAAGAAATAGAGGTTACTCTCTCCTAAAATAAAATTAACAATCCATGACATTGAGTACCAGTCTCTAAAAAGGATAATCTCCTATGACCAATATTTGATTTATTTCTGCAGATAGATTACATGCATGTCTAAGTCCCTGCTATAGTAATGTACTGGCCTAGGTTTTATTCTTGTTTTAGGGTATACTGAGACAATGTGCAGCCAGACTCTGGTGTTAATTTAGAGATAAAACTGTTTTAAACAAAATAAAGCCCTTTTGGTACTGATAAAAGAAAACTGCATTGATTGGTTGTATAATACCTTAATAACCAGTTGAGCATGGTGCTGAGCATCCTGAACTTCTATTGATTTTTATTGAAGTAAAGGGGTCACTTCTTAGGAGGTGCTCAGCACTTCACAGGATCATGCCCTTTAATAGCAAAATGTTCAATACATAGCTATACACAGTCCAGGCCAAATCATGCTCAGTTTCCTTATGCATGTGAATTGTCTTATGGGATAATCCATGCGAGTAAGGTGACCAAGATTTTGGCTCCCTCGTGCTCTTCCCTCTCCCCTCCCAAATTTGTAAACAGTTTTAGAAATATCTGTCTGTTTCATTATCATCATAACAGTGATCTCTGAATAGTTGCTCAGTGGAAGCTCCTATTTCATATATACAATTTCCAGAGGGGTAGCCGTGTTAGTCTGTATACAGCAGAAACAATGAGAGTCCTGTAGCACTTTAAAGACTAACAAATTTAATTTCTGCAGGCATAAGCTTTCATGGGCTGCAACCCACTTCTTCAGATGCAAGAAATAGAAATCAGATAGGGGGTATATATCTATATATACATCCAAGGGTAAAGAAGAACAACAATGGGGAGGGTAGGTGTTAGCAAAGTCCATTCAGTTAAGGTAGATGAGGCCTATTCACAACCATTGATTAAAAGATGAGAATTTGTGAACAGTGACAATTACTTCTTGTAATGAGATAACTATTCCAAGTCTCTATTCAGACCCAGTCTGATTGTGTCAAGTTTTTGCATATGAGTTCCAGCTCTGCAGTTTCTTGCTGAAGTCTGTTTTTGAAGTTTTTTTTGTAGAAGTATGGCAACTTTCAAGTCAGCTACAGAGTGTCCTGGGAGATTGAAGTGCTCTCCAACTGGTTTGTCATTATCCATGTTCTTCATGACAATACTCACTTAGGTCTGATTCTGACATCTTTACATTGAGCAGTGCCTATGTTCAATGGGGCTACTTATGTGAGTCAGTAGTTTGAGTATAGTTAGCAAACTGATTCCTTTAAAGGTGACCTGAAAAAGCAAAATGAAAGTTGAGTCAAGATAGGTTTCTGTGCTGAATGTAATCACTATGCAAGTCATGGTAGCAGTTAACACAGAAGTTTGAACTTATCTTTTTTACATTATTTTTGTCCATCTCTGAAATCCCTTGTTTCTTCCTCATTCAAAGAAGATATCCAAAATGGCACCATTCTGTGATATTGCAAATATCAGCTGTATAGGATGAAATGAGACTCGTGAAATTTGAGAATTTGCACTAGTGATGCTGGCAGTGAACTAGGACGTAATAGAGGAATTGTCTGAGGACAAGAAAATTCTAAAAAGGAAAGTTAAAACTTACTTATGTGCTGAACGCCAATCACTTCCTGGTCAGTAGGGGGCATTCCGGACTTAATTGTGTGCTTAATTTCATTTTGGCATTGAAGTTTGCAGTGAAGTCATTACTGTATAATATCATCAGTGTGATGAATTACCTCTCACCTACAGGTGCAAGGATCAACATCAGTACTATAGCTGGTGGAATTTTTTTCCAATAGAAAGTTTTTTCATTGGAATATACCATTTCACTGAAACTTGCCATGGGAATGCATTGATTTTTGACAATATTTCATATAGAATAAAGTATAAAGTGTTTTTATGTTGTCAAAATGCTCCATATCAACATTTTTTTGAATGGAGCATTTAGATATTTCATTTTTATGGATGTTATCATTTTTATGGATGTTATCATTTTTGTGTCCATTTATTCTTTTGCGTAGTGACAGTCCAGTTTGTCCAATGTACATGGCAGAGGGGCATTGCTGGTACATGATGGCATATATTACATTAGTAGATGTGCAGGTGAATGAACTCCTTATGGTGTGGCTGATGTGATTAGAACCTGTGATGGTGTCACTAGAGTTGATGAAAAAATGGTAACATCCGTAAACCAGTCGGAGAGCACTATTCCCAGCTGCTTCTCTACTTATCCATCATTATTTAGCTGATTTTTTTAAAGGAATGATGGCATTCATTTAGAATCTATCATATTTTGAGCCAAATCTTCCTCATTTTTCTCTCTCAAGCAGTCCTACAGTATAATCAATAGAAATGTTAGTATGATGCAGGGAACAAGACTTACCCACAAGTTTTAGTTTTCCATAAGCATGGAGCTTTATTTGTATTTACCACTTTTTTTGCCCAATAGATATCTGATCTAAGGGTTTGATCCTGGTCTCCCTTACACAAGCATAAATCAGGAGTAATTCAACTGAAATCAGTGGAGTTACACCAGTGTAAACAAGGTTTGAGATCAGAATCAGGCTTTACACCTATAAAGTGGCATATTTCCCTAAGAATATAAAATGCATTGTATGTATTGGAAATTCAAGCTTTCTTTTTTTCTATTGGGGCAGTTGTGGTGACTTTTCCATGAACAGCATTTTCTGTGCACTTGTGAATTACATCAGATCCATAGGATTTGGGAAGCAGAGTTGTACAAAATAATTTGCAGTGAGGAACAGAAAAAAAATCAAAGTAGTAATAAGGTTTTCTGCGAAAAAGCGAATGATTTTGCATATCCAAGCTTACATGTTCTGTTGTGTCATTACTATTTTCCATAAAAATTAGACTTTTTCTTTTTGCCTCAAAAAATAGTGGCTGAAACGATCCATTATTTTTACCTATGATGAAATTTGACAAGATATGTGAATTTTCCTAAAGAAAATGTTCAGATATTTGCAATTCTAGTCAGAAATGGAATCTTATTTAATAAACTCAGTGACGGTGAACTGATTGTTAGTGCCCTTCATGAGGTGTGTGCCCTTTTTGTAGGAACTCCAGTTAATTCCTTCTGCAGGGCAGTAACACATTAGACTGGGACGGTGTATTAATTTAAATATCCATTATTGTGCTCGCCCTGATGTCGCCTGCACAGCAACAGTAAAGCGATTAACATTTTTCATTTTAATACAAAATTCATGCTTTTGTATTTTTCTCAAGAGAGCTGTTACTGCTCCGTTTTAAATTGTGCTGATTGATATATTTTAGTGATTCTGAGCTGGCCTCCTGCATCTAACAGTGCTATTTCTCATTCCCATCAGGTATAAGTTTATCTATTCATGGGGCTGAAAAGCGTGTGCAAATCTATCAGAGGAGAAGAGCAGGAAGCCATCCACTATCACAGCGTCTGCCTGTGGTTAGGCATTCTTCACTCCCACAAGTCAGAAGGTCAATAAAAATGGAAGCTTCATCTTCTGGATCTAAGATACCAGTAGTTACTAATGGAAAAACAAAAATCCATCATACAGGTAATAAATACAGCTTGACAACACTTTTCAGTTTGTTTTACAGACTAGCATATGCTATGAATCTTTGTATTCATAATAACAGATCATGCTTGCGTGGAAATCAATAGATTGATCAAAGGGTCAATAGATTGATGTTCATTCTGCCTATTTTTGGTATGCTTGTTCAACCATTGTGGGTAGTATCAGACAAAGCAAGAGTTAGGACAGCTGGGTGATTTATGGAGAGTGGGAAATAACGTGTCATTTAAAAAAAAACCAAAAAACCAAACCCAACAATTACAATATTCCATAGTAATGTCCAAAACACTGCCACTTACAGTGCTTTGGACTATTTTTTATAGAATACTGGTGCATTTTATATTGAATTAACTGAGCTAGATTCAACCCTCTGAATTCTGTCTGCGTCACTATGTAACTCAGTCTGATTTCTTGATTTGATGATGAGAACATATCATAAATCAGAGTGCAGACTAAGGTTTGATTCCTGTACTAGACTGGAAAAATCTCTAGGACTGAAGGCATAAGTTACAATATATATTAACTGTATAGCAAAATTAAACTTCTTTTAAGAGGACAGAATCTTCTAGGCATAAAATCTTAGTAGACATCTTGAATACACTCATTGGTAAGCAAATTTCCAGAGATATTTTTAAAGTATTTTTTTCTTATTACAAAGGAATATAAATGGGGAGGCCATGTTCAAACATACTTTTGCATTGCAAACGAAACTTCAGATTTGAATGAATTTAAGATTAGGTAATGTGGTAGGATTTTTTGGCTTACACAGTACAGGATTCCATCGGACTTTCAGTTTTGCTGCACTTAAAAAGGTCATCACTGCACCATGTAAATAAATGGGATCTGTTGTCTCAATGAGTGGGGATTTATGTGAGAAATGAAGAAGTTCCACATGCAATTCTTTGCATGCTGCATTTACACGATCTTGCAGATTCTTTAGTAAATGCAATACATTTATTATTTTAAAAATTACAGTGGAGTTAAATAAAGAATATGTGTTGTGAGTTGCTATAAAATTTTTTACTTTAATTTTGGATTACCATATTATTCACAACAGGGCAGAGCCAGCACAAGTTATACATATCTTCCTAAACACGTGCTAATTAAACAGTTATAGCAACCCACACCATCACATATCTTGTTTATGCCAGTTACCTTGTCCATTTCTTAGTCCTTTTATTTTTAGATTCTGTTTTTTTCTCCTTTGAAGCAGATTAGTTACTATTGAAACACAGAACTTCATGACGTCCAATTGTAGTATAATATCAACTGATAACATTTTAAAAATATAAACTCCTGTACATCTTTTTAGTGATGTACATTACCTTTATATTCAGTCATGAATGTGGTTTATGTTTTAATACTAAATAATACATACAGAACAAAAGCAACAAATATTGACTCCGATTTAGGAAAATATTCCTAATGGAATGGATTTAAGAATGTGCTCATGTGCTTTCCTGAATTGGAGCCATTTGTAGGTGTCAGAATGATTTTTGGATGATATTTCTCTACAGATTTTAGCTTTCTATAGAATCATGTAGGATTAGTTCATCTCTCTTTTCAGTATATATGTTGATTTTTTTAAAAAGAATTAGCAGCTTATATAGGACGATACAATTGTGGGTCCTGAACACATTTGGTGTTTGAGAGCCTTAAACTTCATTTGAAGTTAACTTCCATTGAAGTCAATGGGCCTATATTAGTCAATTATTTTGTAACTACATCTCTTACCATAGATATTTTAAAATATCATACTTCATTCAATACCGCAGTAAAACAGTGTTGTGATTTAGAATGTCTAGAATGTGATGTAAAATGTGGTTTAGAATGTGATTTAGAATGTGTTTTGAATGTTATGTGATTATACATCAGAAATCAAAATTTGCCTCCCTTTCTAAGTTAAATAACAAAAATCCCACATACATGCAGCTTAATTCTAAGAAACATTGTGCTGGGATATCTTCAGTAATAAATATTTCCTCCTGAGAGAGAAGATTAATTTAAATTTAAAGCATATTTTATAAATTCATATTGAATGACAAATTAACTGTTGATGTCTTTAGTTCTAGAAATAACTACTTAAATACTTGGTTTTTTTTTTTAAACCCATCACCTTATGCAAAGAGAGAGGTCAGAAATAGGGGGAGGGGGTGGAGAATTGAAAAGGTTCTCACTCTTATTAATAATAGAATCATAGACGGTATCAAGGAATAGGACTTTAAACAGTATTTTGTTCTCAGAGCCTTTCCCTGCTATTACAGGACTGTTGCCTGCACTGTATTCTTGAATAATTTCTTAAGTCTAATTTTAAATAGCCCCGGCAGCTGGATTTCTTGCTTCCCTCACAGGTAATATTCACCCAGTCACATAGATCTCACCATTAGGGAAGTTTCTTTATATTCAGCATGAATTTTCTCTTGCTCAACTAGCAAATATTCAGAACATGAAGAGATTCTGATTGAACTGGAAATATAGAATAGGGCTAAAAGAATTTGAAATGGTGGCTCTGACTCTCATTAATCATAGAAATCAGAGCTGAGGAAAAAATCAGAATCTCTTTTATAAAGTGATAGATTAAAAAGGAATTTGGTTTTCTTCCTCTGACAGTGTCCTGCTACTTTTGTCTACACACAAAGATGCTTATCTTTGTCATTTCTCTTCCTGTCCAGAATGGTACCTTTTTGTGATTTATCAATAATTATTTTCACTTATTTATTTTAACTAAGGCTTAAAGTAACCAACGCTGTAATCAGGGCAATGATAGATTTGTAAATGTTGTCCAGAGGCTGCCTTATCAGACAGTACTTGTAGGTTGTTCCATCCCCTCCCTATACACACAATTTTATTTACCATTGGATACTACTGCATCTGCAGTCTGATAGTGTGAGGAATAAGGCCTGCAGCTGGGTCTTGGATCAGCTAGCTAACAGCAGCTGAAACCCCTAATTGGTCAGATCACCTGATTGGCTGAGCAGTATTGCCAGGATTATTCTTAAGCGCAACAGTAGTACTTTTTCATTGGTTGCTCAATGAGGAGCAGCCTTCCTCCTAGGCTCGTTCTAGTCCTGCTGCTCTGCATGGTTCCTAACTCCATCTGTGACCCTTGGTTTAGACTCCTGGATTTTGATTCTGGCCCTGGCCATTAGGTTTGACCACCCACACTCCAATCCATGACAGACACTTATACTATTGCTCTGTGTGTTGCCCACACCACTGAAGTGGCAATATAGCAGTAAGTTTTCTGTGGTATGCCTTGCTTTGTAATAAGCCCTTTCTCCAGTGCAAGGCTGAATAGAGTTACTGCAACCCCTATTAGCCTAGCAGCAATTTTTCAGCTCAGTGTGGCATAAGATTTAAAACACTCCAAGGAAATAAAGAAGCAGTCTTGCTTAGGAGGGTTGCAGTGAATCCACTGTTTTAGTAATTGCCCTTATACCTAAACTCTCCCCAAAAACTTCTTTCATATAATTAAAAATTACATTCCTACCAGCTGAGACGTTCTCTGTACAAAATTTTCTTTCCCTCTGTGTGGCTCACATTCCCTCCGATTCTCACATTCTGCTTCTCTTTGACCACATGTGACTATAAGAGTGGTTATACTGGGTGTGACCAATGGTCCATCTAGCCCAGTATCCAGTCTTCTGACAATGGCCAATGCCAGGTGCTTCAGAGGGAATGAACAGAACAAGTAATCATCAAGTGATCCATCCCCTGTCGCCATGTGGAAACATGATGTGACATTGGGGGCCATTGTTGGGTTCACTGTAAGTTGGCTTTTCTGCTGTTCTCACTCTCTCCACATGTATTAATACAGAGAGACCTGGGCTACACACAAGTTTTACCAGTTTAACTAAAGGAGGGAATTCATGTTGCTCCAGTTTAAATTGGTGCAAAATCACACCTTTAGTTAAACTGGGACCATTTATATGGGTAATCAAACCCAGAGTGTAGTTCAGTACAGACTGAGCACAGAGAGAAAGAGCAAAAGTAGTGGAATAGCCCAGCTACCAAGTACTCTATGCAGACTTAGTCATGACTTCAGATACCACTGCATGGCTTCATGTGAGGTCAAGAAGCAAACTCTGTCTAGAAGAGGAAGCAAAGGCTAAAAAGAGGGTGCCTATCCCCCAGATCATAAGGATCTGAGCATTCATGTTGATCTAAATCTTCATTCCTACACTGGATCTGGGATGGGTTCTGGCAGAACCAAACAACCATCCTTACTCTGAAGTAAAGTACTTCTCAGTCATGGGAAGTGTTGTGTTGTGGTTGGATTTTTAGTCAAAACACATGGGGACACATCCTCAATTGGTATTAATTGACATGACTCCAGATCTGGCCCCAGGGTTCTATTCCCAATATTGCTGTCAGTTTTCTACGAGCTCTTAGGCAAACCATTCTATGCTTTTGTTTTTCCGTATGCAAAATAAGGATAGTAATGCTCATTCATGAAAGGGTTAAAAGGACCCTTGGAGACTTTGCATGAGAGATTGCCAATAGGAAGGGGCTGCGTGGCAGCCAATCAGGGCCCAGGTTGCTGGTATAGAATAGAGCTGCAGAGCAGAGCAAGGGGAGTGACTCCCAGGAGCTCGAAGAGGGAGGACTGTCAGCACCCTGGACAGAGCAGTGGCTGGCTGCTGGGACTCCGCAGAGCTGAATACCCTGAAGCAAGGGTGGAGAAGGTACTGGTGCTGCAGGGAAGTGGCCCAGGGAAATCCACAGAGGAGTTGGGGAAGATGCAGCCAAAGGCTGCCGTACAAATGGTCTCTGGGCCAGGATCCATAGTAGTGGGCGGGCCCGGGTCCCTCCCCCGATCACCATTGGAGTGGTGGCAGGACTGCAGTGGCCATAGTGTGCAGAGGCTAAAACAGACTGCAGAATCCCTTGGAAGGGGGAAGGGGGAACAGATTGTGACTCAGCCAGAGGGCTAAGTCACGAGAAGGAGGGTCCAGAGAGCAGTGTCTGCCTGGCTGAGAACTGATTCCCCAGATAGCCAGCAGGAGGCGCCAAAGTGGGGAGTCAAACGGTGTTACAATTTCCATTACTTAACACTCATTTTCTTTCAAGTGGAATATAGTACCTTTAAAGAATATTGAACATTATTTAAGGCTCTAACATTATGTTAGTCATCAACAGAAGGCTTCTCCTGCCTCTATTGTTAGGTGTTACTAGTTGCAAGTTTTTTGTTTTGTTTTTTTCATGTGTAATGTGAGTCTAAAAAAAAAGAGCAATGCTTAAATAACAGATTATTTGGAGAACTGGAAATCAGATGACTTTAACTTTCTGATTCTTGTTCACTGATTTGCTCTCAATCTCATTAAGTGCCTATCCCTGTATAGAGTGCTTAAATGGAAATGAAGTGGTACATATGCCTTGTGCTGGCCCCCTACACAAATGTGCTGAAGTAAGTTTTGTGGTTTTGTAAAAATGTAAGGTGAAATTCAACTTTGTGCAGAGGATCAATGCAAGACACATGCACCACTTCAGTTCTACTCAGGCCCTCAAAATAGAGACAGGGACTTAAGTAGGATATAAACCTTGGGCTGGCTCTCCTCACAGTGGTGGATTTTGCTCAGAAAGATACTGTTTCATCAAGATACTGTTTTGGGAGCAATATAATGAGCAAGGAACAGGAAACCATTGCATTTTTAAGAAACTATATTGATAAACTCATCAGTTCTTACGTACTTAAATCAAATATAGGAGATGAACAAAACAGATTCAGAAAAACGTGAGGACCTATAACACTGGGAGACACCTAGAACTGTGCATGTTTCACTAGATGTTAACTCCCATTCTGATCAGAAGAATTATCTCATTTTTATATTAATAGTGCGGGAAACTGATTATCAAAGGTTATTTTTAGTGATGGATGAACCTAAAATCTTGTGATTCAAGTTGGAGAAATGGATCCAACATTACTCTAATTATATGCATCCACAAAACAGAACTAGAAATATTTTTGTGAGATTTTCAGTATTTCTTGGGCCATTTTTCTTTCTTTTTTTCTGTCTGTCCAAAAGGACCACAAGCACACAGTATTTCTTTTAGTGTTACTGCATTTCCATTTGCAGTCTGGGATGGAATTCAGAAGTGTAGAGGTACTTGAAAATGAGAGAGCGGGGAAGTATGGGAGGTAGAAAAATTATCCAGACTTTAGTTTTTGTTCAGGCTTGTTCTTTTTCCTGAATCAGATGTTGCATCTCTAAACATCTTGTAAAACATCTATTCCTGTAAGAGATCCTTTGAATGACACAGGTTTTCAAAAGAGAAATTTCTCTCCCTTTCTCCTGGAGAAAAGTTCTAAATTATGCTGTTTGAGTTGCTCTATCTGTAATAATGAAACACCACCAAACTCTATCATAACTAGTTAAATGATTTCTGTACTGTTCTTCTTCTTCTTCTTCTTCTTCTGCATATCCCATAAGTTTGTTTGTTACATTGTAACATCAAACAAGCAGTGGAGCTGAGCTTTGCATAGAGGAAACTACATCCCAGTATCCCCATCTTTGGGCAGCAAAACCAAAGAAGTTGCACACACACGGAAGCTTCTGTTGGTTCATATACAAGGATCTGTATTCACATTTAATTGCTCCTATTCTATTATTCAGTGTCCTCTAGAATTCAAACTAGTATGTAATGGGACTCCACTTATACTACTTACGGAATTCCAGTCTGGGATATATGAGTGTGCCAAAGATGAAAGGTGTCGAACAGTGAATTATTCCAAGGTAATGAAGGGACTGCAGGACCTGTCGGCCATGAGATGGAAAATCAGATAGTATTTGTAGCAAAGAATAGTATTTGTTAAAGGAGCTGATGGTCTCAGTTTGGTTTCTAGTCACCGTATCCACATTGCACACACAAAATGTATCCTAGTGGTGCTATGCAATACCCATTTGGCTGTCTCATCAGAAAAGCCAATGGTTGAACAGGCCTAGAGGCTCAATTGTCTTCTCATTCCATGGCGGTCACTCTAAATCAGGGTAAAGGCAAATGTTTGGCAAAAGAGAGAGCTCACACTGCTCTTGGTCATGCTGTACCCCTGTCAATGAACTTCAGTTTCCAATCTGTTAATGTGACACATTCCACAGGTACAGCATTTGCTTGTTGAAAACTTATTTTATTGAGGATGTAACTGAGTCAAGTAAATAGGTAAGAAGCTCATAGTGCAACAGACTCTAACGTTGTTCTGTACACTTTTTACGTAGTATTATTCATTATTTAAAAATAAGTAAACCCTCACAAAACCAAAGAAAAATAAATTGTGAATTGGAGTTTCTTTGATATCCCAACTAGGTAGTATAGGTATACCAATGTATGCTGTAAATATTTAAATAAGCTTTATATTAAAATACAATGAAACACCTACTGAAGCCACTAGTTCCTTGCATTCAAATAGATGACTAGCACGCTTATTAGAATTAACAGGATCTTTTTTGTAAAGCTCTTGCCATATATCAAAAACAGTAAAAGCCAGAAGTTAGAGAACCTGAAAAAAGATGTATGTTGCATTTGGCATGTTTTCCTGATTTTGTTTGTTTGTTTGTTTGTTCTTGGAAGCTGTTTTTGATTTGTATGGTTCAGTGAACTTGTCACTTCTATTAGTTTACTTAGTTGCAGGACATGAAATAAAGAGCAGGGGTGGGAAGGTAGTGACATGATATGATATAGTAGAACCATTGATTTTGGAGGCTCTGAAAATGTGCAACTTTTGCAACTATAGGAGTCAGAAACTAAAGTTAAAAAAAAGGACTGTGCTTTATCCGCTCAATTCAAAGTCCGTTTAGTTGTGACCATCTTGCTAGATTTTAGAGTTGAGCAAGTATTTCACAATTTACAATGTATTCAAGAAGCCTAGCTTCTTTTTCTGTTCACAGAATGTCCATAAACAGGACATTTAAATTTGGTTCCCACCAACCTAAGTGCCCCTGTACTCCCAATTTAGTAACACCACTTCTCCCAGCGGCATAGAGTCATGGTCAAGGTCGATGCAATATCCGTGTAGACACTGTATTGCTTACGTCGACTGTTATCGGCTTTCAGGAGCCATGCCACAATATAATTGGTACAAGCACTCCTGGTGAGGATGCGTACCACCAACACAAGGAGCCAAGTGTGCACACACAGGCAATTTAATAATTGCGGTGGCTGTATGCCGACATAAATTAGATTGACAATTTAGTAGTGTAGACATGGCCTGAGTGTTCAGTAAGTATTTGCAGTGACAGAACCTCATACACAACATTTAGGTTCCAATAGTACTTCCAATAATAAATATAGGGAAGTAACAGTACAATGGAACACTGCACGTAAGCCCCAATTCAGGAAAGCACCTAAGTGCTTTTTTGGATCATGGTAATCATGAATTAACACCTTGCCTTAGATAAATCTGGCAAGTTTTTAAAGACCACCGAAGTTGTGCCTACTTGAAAGCCACTTTGTACTGCTAGAATGATGAGAGAGGATTTTAGTGTAAATGAGAATCAGGCTCACAGGTCCAGATCCTCCTGTCTGGTTAAACTGTATTCAGGGCAAGACAAGACAAGGGGGTGTAATGGTGCCCTTAGTCCACCTTTACAGCTCCTTGATCCTTAGCCGGTTGAGTGGGTTGGTCTTCCAACAGAGTTGAGCTGCTGGTGGTTGCTGTAGGCATGAACCTGATAAATTAGTGTGTTTGGATAATAATGGCAATAATAAGCTATGGTATAAATGTATTTATGTATAATTGCCTGGAACACTGGAATCTCATTAAGGTTATTCTGACCTGACATTTTATAATAAAATTGTTGATGGCCTGGAGGATGTCTGTTAGGTCACATTCTTCATCCCTGATGCAGCCAACATTTCTGCTTTCCTCATCAGCCCATAGCTAGCATTACACCTGGGCAAGCTCTTTAAAATGAACAATTTATTCAACAAATGTTTGCTTCTTCTATTCCTTATTTGTCAACAAACAGTGCATGACATTGTATAAAGTAAAATTACAACTACACTGTTGTTTCATTTATTAAAAATCATCACATTTATCAAGTACAGGTCAGTTTTTGATCTTACATGGTAGGTAAAGAAAATGGAGACTGCATATGCTTCAACACGTGTACTGACAATGTAGGAAGACAGAAACACAACCAAAAGTATAATCAATCCTATTGTCACTTTTATGTAAATAAGAGTAAGGGGAAATGGGCTAAATTCTCTGGTCTGTCTAGATTCCAGACTTTTCCATTTGGATTCAAGAGTGGAAAATGAACAATTACACAAACACATTATTACAGTTGCCTCTTTTAAACCTGATCAGCTAGTCCAAGAACGGGGCCCTAAGGATGTTCCTATTGGAAATAGAAATTGATGGAGTCTGGTGCTTTGGGGGTGTTGTTTGTTTGCATAAAACAAACCAACCAATCCTATTTGTTTACAAGGAATGTACAAAGTCCTGCTTCTGCAAATGTAGGAGGCACCACAAACAAAAGGAGCAGTTTCTTCATTTACAGCCCCAAGCCTCTTTAGCCAGTGCTAGCCCCAAAAGCTCTCTAGCTGTTTCTGGGGTTACACTGTGCTTGCAGGATGCTGTTGCGCTTTCTTCCTTTTGCCTCTGCCTCTCTCTCTATTCTCTGTATTCTACCTACCCCCACCTCTCTGACACCACACATACTCATCAGCAAAAAGTTCTAGGCGGGTTATAGATTCATAGACTCATAGATTATAATGTCAGAAGGGACCATTATGATCATCTAGTCTGACCTCCTGCACAATGCAGGCCACAGGACTTCACCCACCCAACTCCTGTAATAGACCCCCAAGCTGAAGTCCTCAAATAATGATTTAAAGACTTCAAGGTACAGAGAATCCACCAGCAAGTGACTCGTGCCCAATGAGAAAGGCGAAAACCGTCCAGGGCTTATGCCAATCTGCCCTGGGGGAAAATTCCTTCCTGACCTCAAATATGGTGATCAGCTAAACCCTGAGCATGTGGGCAAGACTCACCAGCCAAACACCCAGAAAGAATTCTCTGTAGTAACTCAGAACCCACCTCATCTAACATCCCATCACAGGCCATTGAGCATATTTACAGCTAGTAGTCAAAGAGCCTAATTTGGCAATTGACTGATATCTCATCATACCATCCCCTCCATAAACTTATCAAGCTCATTCTTGAAGCCAGCTAGGTTTCTTGCCCTGACTACTCCCATTGGAAGGCTGTTCCAAAACTCCACTCCTCTGATGGTTAGAAACCTTTGTCTAATTTCAAGTCTAAACTTCCTGATGGCCAGTTTATATCCATTTGTTCTTGTGTCCACAATGGTGCTGAACTTAAATAACTCCTCTCCCTTCCTGGTATTTATCCCTCTGATGTATTTATACAGAACAATCATATCTCCCCTCAGCCTTCTTTTGGTTAGGCTAAACAAGTCAAGCTCTTTGAGTCTCCTCTCATAAGGCAGGTTTTCCATTCCTCAGATCATCCTAGTAGCCCTTCTCTGCACCTGTTCCAGTTTGAATTCATCTTTCTTAAACATGGGAGACCAGAACTGCACACAGTATTCCAGAAGAGGTCTGACCAACGCCTTGTATAATAGTACTAACACCTCCCTATCTCTCCTGGAAATACCTCGCCTGATGCATCCTAGGACTGCATTAGCTTTTTTCAAGGCCACGTCACATTGGTGGCTCATAGTCATCCTGTGATCAACCAATACACCCAGGTCCTTCTCTTCCTCTGTCACTTCCAACTGATCCATCCCCAGCTTATAGCAAAAATTCTTGTTATCGGTCCCTCGGTACATGACCTTGCACTTTCCACTATTAAATTTCATCCTATTTCTATTACTTTAGTTTACAAGGTCATCCAGATCTTGTTATATGATGTCCCGGTCTTTCTCTGTATTAGCAATACCTCCCACCTTTGTGTCATCTGCAAACTGTATTAGCACACTCCCACTTTTTGTGCCAAGGTCAGTAATAAAAAGGTTAAATAGGATTGGTCCCAAGACCGATCCCTGAGGAACTCCACTAGTAACATCCCTTAAGCCTGACATTTCACCTTTCAGTATGACCTGTTGTAGTCTCTCCTTTAACCAGTTCCTTATCCACCTTCCAATTTTCATATTAATCCCCATCTTTTCCAGTTTAATAATTCCCCATGTCGAACCATATCAAATGCCTTACTGAAATCTAGGTAAATTAGATCCACTGCCTTCCCTTTGTCTAAAAAATCTGTTATTTCAAAAAAGGAGATCAGGTTGGTCTGGCATGATTGACTTTTTGTAAAACCATGTTGTATTTTGTCCCAATTACTGTTAACCTCAAAGTCCTTAACTATTTTCTCTTTCTTTCAAAAAATTTTTCCAACACCTTCCATACTACTGAGGTTAAACTAACAGACCTGTAGTTACCCGGATCACTTTTTTCCCTTTCTTAAAAATAGGAACTATATTAGCAATTCTCTAGTCATACTGTACAACCCCTGAGTTTACAGATTCATTAAAAATCCTAGCTAATGGGCTTGCAATTTCACGTGCCAGTTCTTTAATATTCTTGAATAGAGATTATCCGGGCCCTCTGATTTAGTCCCATTAAGCAGTTCGAGTTTGGCTTCTACCTCGGATGTGGTAATTTCTACCTCCACATCCTCATTCCCATTAGCCACCCTGCCACTATCCCTAAACTCTTCATTAGCCTCATTAAAAACTGAGGCAAAGTATTTGTTTAGATATTGGGCCATGCCTAGATTATCCTTAACCTCCACCCCATTCTCAGTGCTTAGCGGTCCCACTTCTTCTTTCTTTGTTTTCTTCCTATTTATATGGCTGTAGAACCTTTTACTGTTGGTTTTAATTCCCTTTGCAAGTTCCAAGTCTACTTGGCTTTTGGCATTTTTCACTCTCTCTTTACATCTTCTGACCTCCAAGAGGTAGCTTTCCTTGCTGATCCCTCCCATCTTCCATTCCTTATAGGCTTTCTGTTTTCTCTTAATCACCTGTCTAAGATGCTTGCTTATCCAGCTTGGTCTGCAGCTCTTGCCTATGAATTTTTCCCCTTCTTTGGGATGCAGGCTTCAAATAATTCCTGCAACTTTCACTTGAAGTAATTCCAAGCCTCCTCCACCTTTAGATCCATGAGTCCTTCAGTCCAGTCCACTTCCCTAATTAATTTTCTTAATTTTCTAAAGTTAGCCCTTTTGAAATCAAAGACCCTAGTCACAGATATATTTTTGTTTATCCTTCCATTTAGTTTGAACTGAATTAGCTCATGGTCACTCGAACCAAGGTTGTCCCCTACAACCAGCTCTTCTACGAGATCCTCACTACTTACCAATACCAAATCCAACATGGCATCCCCTCTTGTTGGTTCAGCAATCACCTGGTGAAGGAATCTGTTAGCTATCACATCCAGGAAAATCTGGGCCCTATTATTATTACCAGCATTAGTCTTCCAGTCTATATCTGGGAAATTAAAATCCTACATAATCACACAGTTCCCAGTAGTATTTACTTTACAGTCTACTTAATCATTGATATACAATGCTACTCCACCAGCTTTGCCTTTATTTCTGTCTTTCCTAAACAGCACATAGCCTTCAATACCTGTACTCCAGTCATGACTACTATTCCACCATGTTTCTGTTATCCCTATAATATCTGGTTTCACTTCCTGCACCAGTAGCTCTAGTTCCTCCATTTTGTTACCCAGGGTCCTTGCATTGGTGTACAAATATCTTAATTTTTCCTGTTTGGCTTTGCTCACATTCCTTACATGATTCGGCACAGTCATTCTACCACGAGTATCGTCTATTAGACTGGTATCTATACCACCCTTCCTCTTAATGTCCATTCTCCTACCCCCTGCTATATCTTTATTTCATTTTTCGCCCTCTCAATTTTAAAATCAGGCATGGAGATTACCCGGACATCTCCCAACCATCTCCCTCCTTTGTCCTACAGGGTGGCTTATCCTTAGTTATGTTAATTGAAGCGTTCCTTCATACCTATCAATATTAAGTTTTAACTCAACCTATAACAAGGTTTGACTCATCGTATAACATTCACGTATGATCACCATTATCCAAAGAGTATTTTTATAAGCCTCATTCCTTCAGCAAACACCCACATGTACATTGGATTTTTCACTTAGTTCTAAAATGTAATAATCTTAGCTATTTCTGAAATCACAGGAAAGTTGTTCTATTTGAGTTCTGAAACAGCACTTTTCCCCCTTCTTTACTTGTACTTTTGTGATGGCACAATTACTGTCTCTAGAACTTAATGTATGAAATGCTGTCTTAATTCTTTTAGGAAAGCTGAAGGTAGATACTTCTCAAAATGAAATAGTTCTATCTATTTAAAGACTATAAATCTGTTTTGTTTAGAGATCATATTTATTATATTAATTGTGTGTTTTATATTATGCATATAATTGATCAGATTCTGAACTCAGTTCCATCTAGGTTGCCACCACCAAGGGTTTTTTGAAAAGGTACATCTGGGATGACGCTGAATGCATAAAACTGAACAGCTGGCAGTGTGCACTGAGCACCCTTACAGATTTTCCAGGACATCTACCTCAAAAAGGAGATGATCCTGGGAAGACCTAGAGAGGTGGCAACCCTAAGTATATCAGCATAAATCCAGAGAAAACCTGACTTCACTGGAGTTTCCCTGGTTTTATATCTATCACTGAGAACAGAAACTGTCCATAATCTAAGTAGGCCCAGATTCTCCTGTATGATCTCTTCGTTTTGTGCTATTCAGGAGGTGCAAAATAGATGGATTACTTTCAGCAAGAATTGTCCTTGCAGAGAGTAATTCCTCACAGGTGTAAAGCGAACAGGGGTAATAGAGCCAGCTCCTATGCCAGACACTAACGCTCTTCCCCACCCACCTCTGACATAAGGGGTTTGCTGAGGTAGTGGAGGACTAGGTATGGTTAAGCTCCATTCTGCCAATTTTCCAGTGATGTAAGATCCCTTAGGAACTTTATGCCAATGGCATAAGTTAAAGCAGCCCCTCAATTGGTCTACTTAGGCCAATGCTGTATCATGAAGCTATGACCAGCTGCCTGATAGGCCTCATCCTCCCCTCTACCAAGCAGAGCTCAGAGGCAGGGAAAAATTGAGCCCATGTTATTTACAAGTACCTGGGGTTTATTCACATTAAAATAATTCATCATACCTCAAACCTTAAAGTCTGTTACAATGCAAAAAACCCCTTGAAGTACTGTAACCCTTCTGCCAGTTGGAGTCAGCAGCAACAAGGGCCAGGTTCAGTATCTTGGGGTTCCTTTCAATAATACAACACAAAACCAACTCAAGCCCCCATCCAATAACCTGGTACAATTACACCAGCCCTTGGGCACCTCTAGAGGCCATACTTCTCCTCTCGCAAGCACAGAGACTGAGTGTAGAAAAGAGACTTTTAACAAAAAGGGGGAAAGTGACCCAGCATTAACTTGGGAAGATGCCGCAACCAGGATTCACACACAGAAAACCATGAACAACATACCCATCCCAGAGTTTGCTGGGCAGTTTTTTATTTTGCTTCGGGTTCTTAAGTCCAGCAACAAGAAATTCTTTTAACGTGGCCCTCCCTTCACAGCACCCTGCTCACAGGTGTTGTCCTTAATCAAGGCCGACACAGAGTCTAGAGCTGCAGCTCCGGAGTTCACCTCCCACCTTGGTTGCAGAGAGGAGGAAAGAAGACACCTTGCTTGCTCTGCCATCCAGCTGCTACATTCTGACTCTGCCCTGCCTTCCACTTGCCAGCCCACGGGCCATCCATTGCTCTTCCAGATGCCCTGCCGGCCACTTGTTGCTCTGTGAGCCGCTCCACCAGTCGCCCACTAGCCATCCTGTTGATCACTCTGCTAACTACTGTTCGCCATCCACTCTGCTGCACACCATCACCTTCTGCTACCGCCTGCTTCTCCACTATGACCTCTGTAGGTCAGTCTCTCGGGGTTCCCCTCAGTTCTCAGTGATTGTCAGTTCTTAGTGGGTGAACCTCTTGAAGCTGGGCAGTAGCGCCGTCCCACAGTAGATCATTTCAGCCCTAGTGAGCACTTCAAAAACAAAAGATTTCTAATGGAATCTTAATTAGCTCTATCTTTGAACAGTGGGAGGGGGAAGTTAAACCATACCTGGGGCTCTTAGGCAGAGCCCACACTTCAATGCAGGAACACCAGTCCCCATCCCCTATCAACCTTCACAGGTCTCTGATATCCGAGCCCCTTGCTTAGCCAGTTTGGTTCAGATGATAACGTGACCCTTAAATCAGGACAGGCTAAGCACACTTCTGCTGCCCTTTGCTCATACCATAAAGGGAACAACAATTCATTACCCCTGCATTTAACACTAAAGTGATTTGTAACCCAACACCAGCCAAAGGGATCATTTGCACAAAGCAGTCCTGTCATGCAGAGCAACTACGCAGGGCAGGTGTGCTCATGCAAATACCAGCTTGGCAGGGGAGAGCCCATTCAGACCCTGCTTACAGTACTTTTATAAAACAATTAGTATGGTTATTACACTGTAATTCTTGATCCAGCCTTACACCAAAAACCAATTGTGAAATGGTTGTCATGCTTTATAAAAAAGGCAGAATGATTTGGCTTTGGAATCTTGTTTTTCTATTGCAAAATAGTATGTTTATTTTTTCCTATTTAAAATTTAAATAACTTCTTATATTAATTTGAATCATTTTTTAAAAATATTGTTAAAATTTACCTTTAGGTTTTTTATTTTTTCACCACTTGTTGATTCTCTGCCACTTCCACTACAGACAGATGTTACTGAACCTATAATCAGAGAGGTTGTCATGATCACTAGTAATGTTCTCCGTATAAACAAAGGACTTGATTTTCTACTCTGAACCATGACAGGCTATAGCCTGTCTTATGCAATGTTGTTGTAGCCATGTTGGTCCCAGGTTATAAGAGACAAGGTGGGTGAGGTAATCTCTCTTATTGGATCAATAAGAGAGATTACCTCACCCACCTTATCTCTCATAGTCTGTTTGTAACATAATTGCTAAAGCAATTAAGATCATCAGGTGTTATATGCAAGTCCCTAAGATGTAGTAATAGTAATAGGTGGCAGTCAAAGGCTTTCTAGAGGTCTAGAAACATCACCTCAATTTACAGTGTTCATCCGGTTTCTATCTTAATGGAAATATATCATGCTTTAATGTAGTTATGATAGAGTGCTGTGGCTTAAATCTAAGATCTATAAAGACTTTTGTTCCAGTCTACATCATTATATATTTATAAACCATGTAAAAGTGTGGGAGGTGCTTTATAGAGCTCTAGGAAGACAGACTCCCTGGCTCACATAGGGGAAAAGCTTTCAAATTATGGAAAAGTATATAACTATTAGCACCATTGCACAGTGGCAGTAACCCAGCTTGTCACTACAGTTGCTTGAAGTGATGTCCAAAAACTTCAGAAATAAGGTGGGCACTGTTTGGGCCTGCATAGAAAATCCTCAGTATGAGGAGGAACAGGAGCTTGGGACAACATTGTTGTTTCCCCACCACCTACCTGCAGGACATCCATTAAGGACTAAATGCAGCTTAAGGGCCTGAGTGAAATGACATATATACTAGGAGCCCCCTGCCAATTCAAAGGAGGCTCCAGGGGCTGCTGCCAGGAACTGTCAGAAAACTCTGGAGAATGGAAAGGGGCCCCACAAAAACACGGGCATTCCAGTGCAGGTTGGGAATGTCCCATCAAAAATATTGGGGGGGGGGGGTTGCATATTTTTTCATCATGGAATTAGAAACAAAAACATTTTTGTTTTGGATTGATTTGAATTGAAACGTTTAGTTTCAGATTGTTTTGTGAATCTCCATTCACCTGAGCTGTCCTGCAGCCGCAAAGCTAGAGAAAGATTACACTGCATCATGGGAGCTGTTTTTCAACTGGGGAGCCCAGCACATAGGGAGAGCATAGGAGCATGAGGATCCAGAACTACAGCTCCCATGAGGTATCTCAGCTGCTCAGCCAAATGCAGATTAATGTCAAACTAACCCAAAATGAAACATTTTGATGTTTCCTAATCAAAATTTTTCTAAAATATTTATTCTGTGAAAAGTTGCAATATTTCAACTCAAATGTCAAAACACTGGAGTTTCCCACAAGATGGACAGTCTTGTGCCTCCAGTTATGCCTCTTGATTCCTGGCTTTTGCCATATGGGAAGGTGACAAACCCTTCCCCCTGGACCACTGATGCTTTGACCTCACTGGTTCAGGAACCAAATTAGTGAGCAACATTACCCAAAAGAGCCACAGTAGTGTGAATTCATTGTTTCATTTATTATAGTGCTATATATTTATATATAATATTATTCTCACAGCAAATAAGTTACTAACTTAATGCAAGTTGATAACCATTACTTTGTTAGTAACCATTTAAGTTATTACCTAGACTGGTTAATAATTAAATCACACCGTGTTTCAATATCACGTGCTGCAAAGATCCACAGGAGACACATTAAAGAGCCACTTGCGGCTCGCAAGCCTCAGTCTCGGTATCACTACCCTGGACAAATTAATCCTAAAGAAACTCCACAAGGGGAATTGCAGAATTTGTCTTCCCTTTCTCTCTTCCTTTGGGTTTTCCTGCATGAGGCCCTCATCTGGGCCAATGTAACCAAGAGGAGCTGATATCTTATGACCAGTTTAAAGCTGATCTGTATGAAACCAAATGATCCCCATGTGCTTAAATTTTGGACTTTATTAACTACGGCCCAACAAAATGCAAATTCCTGTATTTATAAGAGTTACTGTACACACATACAATGCACTTCTGTATCCCTTTTCCTATACCTCTACTTTCAACAGTTCATTCTTCTACTCCCTCTTTACTTTGAATGATACAGCACTAGCTGTGTTGTCAACAGTTTTTACATGATGGGGCCCTTTACACTATGTTACACTAGGATCTTAACAAAAACCTGTGTCTGTTAAAATAGTTCTATATTAGTTGAAAATAAAACCACCCTATTTCCAGTGTGTTGATACTTAATAGTAATCCTCGTTTCCATTTTGCTCTGATGCAGAGAGAGAGATGCGTGAACAGTTGCCAAATATTGTAATCTAACTGTTCTTTTAACAACTATTGAAGCTATGGAACAGGCATTTATTCTAGGAGCAAGAGCAGCTGTAAATCTTACAATCCACAGGTATATCTCCCCTTTCAAAACAGCTGCAGAAGCAGCTGTATTTTAAACAACCTATGCTAGCAGCAGCATTTTCTCACACTCTGCTTCTCCCCCAACACACTAAAGTCCCTTTGTAAGGACACCTGATTAGCTGTCACTCAAACAGTCACTACTGCCAGCTCAGCAAAACGCTACACTGTCTGGCATTATCTTGCAAACAAAATCAAAGTCATTATAATCTCTGGCTTCTGTTTTTGACGCGATGGATGGGCCAATATGTTCTCCATCCAAGTACTTAAGTACTTAATTAATCATTAAATCTAATTCAGACACTGGGAGGGTCTGCTTAGGTCTAATTCCTTTCACAGAACATATAAAGGCAACATGTAGTAAACAAAGTTATTGATTTCATATCTGTACCACTCTTGCTAAAATATCTAGTTTTTACACAGGACCTTGAGAGTGTTTAAAGTGATCTACCCAGATTTATATAATAGGAACTTACTGGAAACTTTTTCATACCCTGGGACTATTCACCCACTCCTGAAATGGGGTCACCTCTGGTGGAATCTAGCAACTTGTCTGTGTCAGTAAAACTGTACAATGGGTTTGGGTCACTTTTAGGAAGGGATGTGGAGAACTATTTCTCCAATTGAAACTTCTGTGGGTATTTTATTAGGCAAAATATAATTATCCACATTGGGGTTTCCATTACTCTTGCTAAATGTTGTCCTACTAAAGAGACAGATGCCTCTACAAGGAACATCTACCACGTAGCATACCAATCATTCACTAATCATAATCCATATCAGGTTTGGAGGTCAACCATTACAAAATTACATGGTCAATGCCAAAGTGATGAAGAAAGTCAAACCATTGAAATGAGAAAAGTCACTGGCAGCTACCTCAATAGCAGAATTCTTTAAAGCAATAAACCTTTTCTCTGCAGAAGCCTCTTCTTCTGGTACAGAGGAAACATTTTCTTCATTTGGACCAGTTCACTGCAATTTGGAAAAAAAAAATATAATTAGAAAAAGCAAGAAAGCTAATCTTCCTGTTCCAAACCATGATCAGAAGCCAAGCGGCAAAATTAAGATATATTGTTCTTGAAAACCTGGCTTGTCCAGTGAATTACAAAGATTGGTTCCATTCTCCTGCATGCATTCAAAAGTATTGAGATTTTGGAAATGTCAACACTCACTTTGTGGTCCTGTTTATAAAAAATGTTCTCTGTATTTCTTGCCCAGATTTTGAAAAGTATGTACACATTTTTCTGCCTGCCTGAGTTCAGGTGCTCACCTGCAAATCATAATATGACTACATACACACACAAATCAAGGGGGTGTGAACATCAGAGTTTGTGTGCATGAAAAAATGCTCACACTTTTGAAAATCTGGCCCAAAACTAATACTGTGCATTAAGGTGGGCTTTTGAATTGTGTGGTACATCTCCTAAGTTTTACTTGTGATAATAGCTTCGATGCGCTATACAATATGGCCCCAATCCATCAAAGCACTTAAGCAGATGCTTTAATTTAAGGGAGTACTCATGTTTATCAGTAAGCACCTGCGTAGTTGCTTTGCTAGAGCTGGGCCTAAATGACACTTTGTTTTAACATGTTGATCTAATACGTTTCCAGTTCATTTTATGAATATTTTAAAGACTGAGCAAGTTGGCTGTAAAATAAAATTTTAATTTAGAGCCAAGCCTAAATATTCAAATGAAAAGTGTTTTTTAATCTGATTATGAATTCAGGGTAGAAAAACAGTATATTCAGAACAAATAAATGGAAATGCTGTAGTACTTTTTGAGACACAGTCAGCCACAGTGATGAGATCTGCTATGGCTGCATTTAAAGTGTAAATATCAGGTTTATGCTCCGTTACCTCACTTCTAGAGTGAGTGAGTGAGTTACCTCACTTCTAGAGTGAACTAGAGTTTCAAATTGAACTAAAAACAAATATTGGTTTACTTTTTAAAACAAATTTTAAAATTTTATTTCATATTTGCTCCACTTCTACTTTTTTTATTTATTTTGTTATTGCAGAGAGAAGCCCATTTCCCTGCTAACAACCCAGGAAGTATCCCTTATAGTTTCCTGTAGGAGGGTCTGCCCCTGTGGCAGTAATGAGGTAGCACTTAACTGCTGAAACAAGGTAGAGATGCTAAAGTTAGGCTAGTGATGCCTCAAATAGGGAATGTTCTAGGAAAATCTGCAGCTGGTTTGGAGTACTGCGGACCAGCATCCATGGCCTGCCAATGAGATCTGCCAGCCTGGGATCCATTTCTCTTTAAGGATATCTGGAGGCAGGGAAAAGGTACACAACAGCTGCCCAGTGAAGTCCGCCATTGTAGCAGACTGGGAGCAGTGCACATGGCCAACTAAAGAAATCTGCCTATTTGGGCCAGAAAAGAACATGTCACTCGATGCATATCTGTTTACCTTAGAACCCCCAAACCAGGTGGGCGAGGTGGTGTGTGGAGTTCTGTCAAACCAGTTTCATTATTAACTCCCACACAATGTAAACCTCCAATGCCCACTTTCAGTTTCTTTATGCTCTTGGGAAAAGAAGAATAAACACACATTTAGTTTGGCCAGTCACTCATCCATTCCTCCTCTCAAAAAAAAAAAAAAAAAAAAAAATATTCAGCAGCCTGAAAGGGGCTAGGAGAAAGAAACTGCTAAGATTCAGCTTTCCCCCCCCCCCCTCCCCTTTCCCCTTTTCTTTTTTCTGTAGCACAAAGGATATGGGAGAAAGAAGGCTTTCTATTGATTTCATCTGTAGGTAGCTCTTGGAAGGCTGGGGTGTTGGCCTATGTTGTTAAATGTGGAATGAACACAGTCTTATTCTTCAGTTCATGTTGGTAAATGAAAGATTATGGTTAGCAATATATTAAATCATGGATGATTGACAAAGGGTGAGGCCTCCCATTTTGTGTACAGAAATCTGACTGGATAATATTGTTGATCTGGTTTTTCTGTAGTCTAGCCAGATATTAGGGCAGTGTGAACTGAAGGATGATGAATCAGGAGGTAAGGTGGCTGTGCTGTTTGCACACAGACTGAACTACAGGGAGGCTCCCATATCAAAAACAGATCAAATGCAGGACATGATATCTTGGCCCCAATGAAAGAAAGAATTCCTCTTGAGTTTGGTGGCACCAGAATTTTGGCCAGCATTCTATCTACTATGCAAATCATGACATGGAATTAAAATGGGAATACTTTCAGTGTACTGATTTCCCTGGTGTGCTGAAAGTCCCTTCATGAGCTCAGGAAGTTGTTCACTATGGTGGTGATGGTGGTACTGAAGCTGATAATGCTTGGTGATGTTAACAAACTTGGATGATGAGTTTTATCTGTCTACTCATGGTTTTCATCCTGACTATGGGATTATGCCAAATGGTTGTTAGTTAAGTCTTGAATGTAATGTTTGTGTTGGGATTAGAGTCTGGGCAACTGGAAATTTTGCTCCTGTTAGGGACTGACCATTGCTTTTGCACATTCAGATTGGAGAACACCTTTTCTGGAGAAGCAAGGGAGGTGTTTTGATGGTCTGCCTGTGAAGTTTAACAGAACTGAAGGAGAATACCAATCCTCAGATGTACCAATCTATTATTGCATGATCCTTTGATTTCAACCATTGATAAAATGGTGGTGCTTAGGCAATCTCTTCACTGGCTTCATCCTCGAAGATGACCCTGGTTTACAGATGACCTGCAACAACTGACACAAAAGGAAGATATCATGGAAGAATTTCTTTATCTTTACCAAAGAATCTGCATAGTCCTGATTAGATTATTTGTTGTGGCTGATGAGTGCCTGATCCAGCTGTGCTGTCTCCATTGGCTGGCTGATTTGTGTCCCTACTGCTGGGGAGGAAGATGTGGTGCTTTATTGTTTAGTGTGTCGTTAATTGGGAATGCATCTGTCTTAGGAAACCAAAGCTAGGGCTGAATGCAGTGGGCCATTTGTTAGAAGTACTCTCTCACTGGGAAGTACGACACCAGTGCTTAGAATCTGCATCGGTTGTGTATTGGTTTATGAGTGAGATTAAGATGTTTTAGACCTACAGAGCCCTTAAATGGCTTGGGAATGGCCAGTTCAGCAGTACCTCTCTCTCTCATGTTATGCTGCCATAGTTGTGATCAGCAGAATTACTCCAGCTAGAACTCCCTTGATTTTGAAATGATAGGAAGCTTCTGACTGGGTATTCTCTGTAAGGGTCCCCAAGCTTTGGAACGTACTTCTTTCTGCTCTTTTCGGGTTTGCCACGGAGCTCATCTATTTTCATGAGCTTTTGGGAGGAACAATTATGATGTGAGGAGGGCGGGTGTCTGAGGAAGATGGAGTATTTTCAATTTGTTGGTTTTATAGTTGGTTAATTCTAGCTAAGGGGTGAGGCTAGGTTGTTGGTTTTGAGGATATGAACAAGGAATATATTTTTAAAATTTGTCAAACCTGAAAGTTTTTTTTACCTGTTACACAAACTGAAATAAATCGATGACGACAAACCACTTAAGTCAATCCTTACTTCTTTACTCTCCATCCCAGTTGTCTACAAATCTCTCTCAGAGATTGCAATACCTTTCCCTGGCCTACAGGTCATCCACTCTCCTTTCTGGGGCAGAGTTTAGTCCCTAGCCCCTTAGGCCACCTGCAGATTTCCTGAGGTTGCTGTTATTTGAAATATCAGCTGTCTCACTTTAAAAACGCTTTGTTCTTCATCAGTAAATGTTGTCTCCTGCTGCTGCAATGACAGATTACTTTGCAGAATCTAAAAGGGCAACTGCCTCTGATGTGAGTTGTGGGGTCTTCTCTCCAGAACAAATATATAAACTGGAGCATATATGGAGGTAGTTTAAAAGTATAATATTTTTCCTATTGAGGAATAAAAAGACCGAGACTGGTAGTTAATTCATTTTGAGGCTCATATTTCCAAAAAGTGAGGTAACAGAGTATGGCATTCTTTAAAATGTGGCTGAGTAACTTGGTGACCAGGGATCCCATTTATTGCTATGAAAACTAAAATAATGATGGGGTAACTGAATCTCATGCTTCATGGGAGGAAAAAAGACTGGTGCACAGGTCAGGAAGGAATTTCTCCACCCTCTTCGGAGCTGGTGCACAATTGGTTTGAGGAATGACAAAGGGTGAGGGGAAGGAAATCATCATCATCTGAAACATGACTTATTGCCACTGATGTAATTCCAAGCTATTCGTTACAGCTCTGTGTCCCACTTACTCAAGTGTGTCACTTTTGCAGATGGACATGTGATAAGTAACTTTTTGCTGCTCTCTTTTGAAAACATGTTGTGTGTCCAATAGCCTTGTCTCAGTCTTCAGCTGAGCTAGAATAGTTCACAGACCAAGGCCTATATGTATAGTGTATCATCAAACCTCCAAAATACTTTTGCCTTCCTCTTGGAACCCAGCTGCGTTTCTGTACCTGGGAAGGTCAAATTTTCAAAACTGCCTGTCTAATTTCCAAATGCAAAAGGGCACTTTGGTTTGCAAAATGGATAAATTCTGTCTGTTTATATGTTCAGCTAGATTTGAAAAATGGACTGATTACCTGTGTCAGTCTATAAAGTGTGGCAGAAGTATGAAATGCACTAGAATTCTCACTGTGGCAGCCACAAAACATCAATGTGTGAATCACGCAAACCTCTCCAAAATTCACTGCAGTGTTACAGCCCTTCAGAGGATGGAACTGCAGCACTTTAGCAAGTAGGCAGTCTTGTGGTGTTATCTGAGTGATGTGCTGTCCTTGCTCTTTCCTTGCTGATGCCTGCCATAGGCTGTTTGCTGTCTTGAGACTTTTTTATCTTGCTTGCTTGTTTGTTTGTTTGTTTTAATTTGCTCGTTTTATTTTAGCTTAGCTACTGGTGTGTCATGGAAATGTCCATACGCCTCTCCCCTTTGTTTTAACATAGTAGAGTTGGTCTTGTGGTTGCTGTGGTGAGGGGAACCCACCACACAGGATGATTGCAGGTGTCTGCATGAACAAGGAATTCAGCAGTGATGTCAGTGGTTAATTGACAGGAGAGGATTTTGTTGATGCTCTGTGTTGTCTTAACTTCCTGGTCTGTAGGAAAATTGGCTTGGGTGGGGAAAAAAAAAAAAAAAAAAAAAGACTAGCTAGCTTTAGTCCTTGTGACAGTTGCCTCTCTTCAAAGCCCCTTGCTGGATTTTCTGCTGCACTGTCACAAACTCCATCAATCTCTTCAATTTCTTCAGAAGGAACAGAGGACTTGCAAAGTAACCAGTTGGAAACACACATTTCGATAAAGCCAGGTGTCCAGAAGAGAGATGTGGACTTTTCAGAAATTCTTAATGCAATACAAGAAAGTAAGTTACTACTTGGATCTAAAATCAGTTATATTGTACAAGAGCTGACTGAGATGAATCAAAACAATGTAATACTAGAAGGAATGGCCTAACTGGAGAACTGAATGATAATGTGAATAAATTGGGAACTTAGGAGAGAGTTCAATGGGTAATTGAATTTCAATAGTAGTGAAAATGATTGTGGCCAAGAATCAAGACTCATGGCACAGTGTCCCTGCAGCTTTAATTACTTCCTTGTCACCCTTGTTCAAGGTTTTATTTTGAACTAGTTGTTTTCTCTAGTTTTCTATTGAAAAAAACAGCTATTTAAATCTTCAGATGCTACTAGATGTACAAGTATATATTAACACTGTGTTCCTGTGTAAAAAAACTGTGTTCCTCTTTAGTTTGGTCAGTAATGCTAAGTATCATGCATCTTATCTTCCATTTGCGTGATTGTGTCGTTAATTCTTTGGGAGACCTGAGTGCAGCATAATTGCATTGAGAGGGTTAGTTGTTTGATTAAAATCAATATCTTCTTGTTTACCCTTTCCATAGCATAGATTTGTACTGAACTCTATATGCTTTCTAAACTGAGAAAGCGTTTTCCATGCTTTTTCTGATAGAGCTTTCTAAACTGAGAGCGTTTTCCATCCTTAACTATAGAACTATGGAACTTGCTTCCCATCCTCTTTGTCCATCACAGCCCCAATATGTTGATTGTAAAGAAATGCTGTCAACGTAATCTCTTTTTGTATGTGTGTTTAGGGAGGGGTGGGTTGGAGAATGCAGTGACTAGATAAAAGTGGTGGTTAATTTGCAGGCTGATTCTGTGGGGAGGGTTGGAATACTGGGGAATGTCTGTCTTTTGGTTGATTGTGTGTACAGTATCTTAATTTTTTGTACAAATGGCTGGATTAACAGCTCTCTTTAGTTATGAATAGGAATAACTAAAAAGCACAAAGCTGCAGTATTTGTGTTGCAAACATTTCTGGGAAATTCTTAACCATTTTCCTCCACTGCTCCTGCTTTGTCAAATAAGTATTTTAAAAAATCACAAAAGCTTTCTACTGATATTAAATTTACCAAACTTTTTTTTTCTTAAAACAAATTAGATTTTGGGACTAGACATGTTGATAGAGTCCCTTTTAAAGCATCCTGTATTTTGAGGCTGTCTTTTCTCATGCTCCCTAGGTAATGCGTCGCACTGTAAGACTGCATTATCAGGTTATGTGCTTACACTGGGCAATCCAATATGTCACTGAATAGTGTGTGCAGGTTATCCAGAAAATGTGTTAAAACATATTTAAAACTGCTGGAAAAAATCCCTACTTCCTTAAGAAAAGAGATGCTGGTTTGGTAGGGTCATTAGTAACAAAATATTTGTAAATAATTAATGCATCTAAACTGCATTGAATTAGTCCTCAATAGCTTATGCCTAGTTCATCAGTTCCAATAGTTGAATAGAATGAACATGTGCGTAGGATCTAAGTATTAAGATTTTTTTTATAAAAAAGAATTTAAGTACTCATGAAGAAAGGGACCAGATTGATAACCCTGGAGATGGAAGTCCTTTATTTATCAATAGAGTAGATGTACTCACCATTGGAAATATAAGCTACATGCACCTCACCACTGTGTCTTAATTCTCCTTTAGAGAGACCACATTTCACCTCAGAGTTAGGGTAGTTCATTCCACCGGTCTACAATTCTTGGTGTGGCCAACTGTCTGCTATGCAATCCAATTTGCGAAGGTGGGCTAGACACAGAGGCACCATTTCAAATTTGGGGGAGGGTAAGTTTAACCGTGATTCCAGGGGCTACTTAGGCACCTGAAAATTCTAGGGTTTTTTTGCAGATAATAACTTAGAAATTAGCTGACGGGAGCACTATATCCAATTCCTATATAAAGAAAAAAAATAAATATTAGACCCACAAACCTCTAATACTAACATGTTCTGACATCTTGTGTCAAGTCACTTAAGGGACACTGGTTAGGTTTTAAATTTTAATGCATATTTTTACTTTGTTGCAAACCCTCAAATACAACAACTGAAACAATGAAGCAGATTTGCCACCATCAGTGAAGACCTACCCTGAGTCCCCTGCGTTTTCTCTCCAACACCTGCCCCCTCCCTGCAGAGGGATTCCTGTCTGCAGGTTCATCTAAGGACTTTCAGATCCTTAATGGAATCACCAACCCTTTCTTATCTTAATCATGCTGCCTCTGTGTGTAAACAAAATACTGACTCCCTGCCACAGAGGTACAAGCTGGGAGCAGCCCCTCCCTTCTGCAAAACTTACATTCCACATTCAGGTTACCTGGGGCTAGGAGGTGTGCTGCAATCAGACTCCCTGCACAAAACTTGGTGTGGCTCATGTCCCCCCACCCCACCCTCCCTAAATGGCCCCCCTGACTGCACATCTGAGGATTTTCTCGCTACCTGCTGTCAGAAGTGAATAGCAAATAATTAGGACATAGTACAGTGAAACAGTCTTGCTAGGTTGATTGGCCTGATTGCTACTTTTATTTGAGATAAGCTGTTCAACAGAAGTAACATAGAATGGCTGTCACTGCTTTTAGCAACCACCTTTTTCTCTGTTAACATAAGTTTCCTGGCCATTTTTTTTTCCCGTTCTGTCTAACTTTTGTTAGCTGGGACATTGCTGTTTGCTAGATTGCCAAGTTTGGTTGTTCAGCAGCATTTTTCAATTTTTATTTCATTTTTTAGTACAAGACTTTAGTGCAAAGCTGCTCTGTCTTTATTTCCCATCCTGCTGATCTTGTGCTGCTAGTGTCCTTTAGAGCGCAAAGCAAGAGAAAAATGTACTGTACACAATATATTAAAGACTTACAAGCCATTTCTAATGTTACCAGTCAGAATTCTGCACTTATGAACTCCAGCTCAGGATATATTCTTAATATTTTTAATAAGAAAGATTTCAGTTTATTCTGCCTTAAGCCTAATTTCTCAGATGCCCTTGTCCACAGTATACTTAGAATATCTCTGAAGCTGCTCTTTGCCAATCAAACACAACCCAGAGATTGTTCCAGGTTTGTTATAGGTAGTTAATACCACACCTTGCAAAATGGGGCAGTCATGCTGTCTGGAATTGTTCGTGACCATAAGTGCCAACCTCAGGGAGTGGCGTACCGAGGCGGAGTGAAGGGCCGGCCGGCCCCTGAGCGTCATGAAGGGCCAGACATTCACTTCTCCCCAGGCCGAGGGATGAGGCCGCCCCATCCGAGCCATCACCGGGCTGCGGGGCTGGAATGGGAGAGGTGGGCACTGTGCAGCAGGTAAGTGTGGGAGGAGGGGTGGCGGAGCCACGCCTGCATTTACGCCCCCCCTTCCAGGCCTCAGGCCCCTTCCCCTGCAGGTTCAGACCCCTCCTACCTCTGGCCAACTGGGGGGTGGCACCAGAACCCCTTCTGCCTGCACGGGGGGGACTGTTAAGAAGCAGTGCACAAACTCCAAATTGGTTGTGTTCTATAATTAGATTTCACCAACCAAGTATCAAATGTGAACTCCTCAAGCACTATAATAGTCTTAACATGGAGTCACAGACAGTCACTCTTATCACCCAGACAAGACTGCCTTTGTGATAGATGGCCCCTTGCACCAAAAATCATAACAATATTACCTACCTTCCCCATTGTTGTTTCTTACCCTTGGATATGTATATATATACACCTCCTATCTGATTTCTATTCCTCACATCTGACGAAGTGGGTTACAGCCCACAAAAGCTTATACCTGCAGAAATTAAATTTGTTAGTCTTTAAAGTGCTACAGGACTCTCATTGTTTTAACAATATTCAGGTTACTCCTGGTCCAAAAGGACAGTCACTTACCCCATGTCAATTATACTTCAGATCTCAAACCAAAGACAATGCTTGTTGCCCATCCTATAATAAACTAACTAAAGATTTATTAAGTAGGAAAAAGAAATAAGTAATTTACAAGGGTAAAGCAGGTAAATGCACACACACAAATGAGTTTCAGTCTTAGGTTCCAAAGAGTAATAGAAACAGTTGTAATGTACAAGCTCTATATGTCCTTTAAGGCAGGAGCATAGCCAGAACTGATTTTTTGGCAGGTCCTGAGGTTGATACGGGTGGGCATAAGTTCCACTGGCCGAAAAACAAGTGCTTCCCGAACTTCCGGCTTCCAGCCACATGACTGGAAACCGGAAGTTCGGGAAGTGACCAGCTGAGAATCACTAAGCTGCGCGACGCTCCAGTTGCCAAGGTAACTTTAGAGGAGCGTCAGCAGCAGAACTTCTGTAACCCCTTGGGTGGGCCTGCTTTCAAAGTGGATGGGCCATGGCCCACCCATAGCTATGCCACTGCTTTAGGGCTAACCCAAGCTAAGCAGCTTGGGGATCCCTTGTTTATGCTTAGAAATATTGTCCTCTCTAAATTCCAAGCAGCATAGTGGTAACAATTTCTTCTTGACGGGGATTTTGATTCCCTTCCCCCGGTGTTCAAACTGTGATGGGAGGAGAGTTTGTAGATGTACCCTCTTTATGAGTGTGGGGAAAGCAATCAACAAAATCTTTTGTCCACTGATGTTCCACAATGACTTGTCTAGTGTCTATAGGCCTGCTTTTGTTGGGCAGGAGATGCCACCTCTTGTGATAAACTAGTATTCTACACTTGCTAATGCTTCTTTCCTGAGAGTGGGGGTTTTCAGGTTTCATAACAAACACTTCTATAGTTACAGAGCAAAATACTTAAGTATTTCCTTATAACCTGGGATACAGGTATTATTAATGAGATTAATGCATGCAGCAATTCACAAGCATTTCATAAAGTCCAACACTAAACACATCTCTATACATCTAATACCTATTTTAACAATACTAACATACAGGTGAGCCAGCTGATTTCCAGTCACGCATTTGTCAGTGTTCAGTGTGGCGTAGGGGTCTCGATAGGAGTTGGCACCTGGTCTGCCAGCATCACAGGGGCCCATACAGTATCTGAACTACACAAAACATTTAAACTGGCCAGAATCTTCTGCAGTTCACAACATGCATGCCAAATTACCCAGAACCACCGTTAATTTTGACAGAATAATCTGGACCCGCCTGTTGTTCTGCTTAGAATCACAATCTCTTCTTAAAGCTGAAGTGCTAAATTCAGGTGTACCATAATATTTACTATACTATGGTATTCTTTTAATCTTCTTTCAAAAAATTTTCCTCCATTCCCCATACTGTACTATTGAAGATGTGCTATGGGGAATGGAGGATTTTTAGAAAGAAGATTAAAAGTAGTAAGTCTACAACTGTGGTTTTCTAGTTATTACATTGAAATGGGGAACTTGCTGTTCACAGGAAAGCAATCAGTTTATAAAAACATCTTGAACAATTGTATACCTCTGATTTGAGACCTCTAAGCTATCAACCCTGAGGATGTGGTTCAAAATTTTAACCTTTCTTTTATCACTGCTGCAAAGGGAAAAGTCTAGAAAAACCTGCTGCTCTTCAGAATATTTCATATATAATGAAAATATGGAGGTTGGGGGAGCAGCTGGTGGGATGGATTCCCAATGGATTTTTAAAATCATTTTGATTTACTAATATTTCCAAAGTTGGAAGTATTTTCTAACATTCTGGTAGATTTCTGAGAAAGACTTATTTAATTTATGTTTATTTAATTGAAAATGAATCATGAAAAAACTGGTCTGGGTTGTGAACATTGTGGACTGATTTCCTTTCAGAAAGGAGATTGTAAAATTGTATCCAACACACTTGCTCAGAGCTTAAATCTTTCTATTTCACAATGGGGACCTTGGCAATGACTAGTGCTCCTGGTGCTATGGTAATTCAAATTGGCAATTATTATTAATTATTATCTATGACGACCATAACATCAACATATGAGGAGTCAGCCAGAGTAAAACATCATCTAGTCACGGTAACAAGCAATGGCTGAGTATTCATCCCTGCCCTAGAAAGCATAAAAGAAAGGAGAAAGCAAATCACCAAAGAAGGACTTGAAAGATTTAGGCAGAAATGAATGCATGGACATCGCACGGTGATGGAAAGAGATGAAATGCATTGGTGATCGAAGATTACCTTATGGCTTGTAGAAGGATACCTCAAAAGAGACAGAGGGCTTTATGATGAGTGCACAGAACAGTCCTTAAGGGCTTAATTGCCTTTGAAACAGAACTGAGGGACAGAACTGCTCCCCGAACTGTAGAAAGTGTTCCAAAAAGAAAAAGACGATGGAACATTTGCTTAGTACTGGCAGCAGCCTAGATGGGAGAGAATTTATGAACAGACTTAAGTGTCTGCTTTGAAATCTCTGAGGCAAGTATGGATGTAATGTCATTATCAGTGAGCTCCAAAGCACAGCACTCAGAGGCACTGCAAGAATGTTAAGGAAAGTCAAAGGAAAGAGAGTGCATTTGAGCACCTAAAATGCAGGAATTCTGGGAGGATTTAACAAAACTCCTGACTTCCCAGACCTATGGAGTGGTTGAATGGTCAAGATTTATGCGGGACTCATAGTAAATTTTAGATAGTAGCTTTCCTCTTTTTATGCTTAAAGATCCTGTATGCTAAGGCTATTTTTTTTTTAAATACCCATGATGTAGTATTGAGGGATAATAATAATAATAGATTATATAATTATTGTTCAAAAAGACCAAATAGGTGCTACAAAAAAGTTTAGCAATTGTGCAAACAATGTCCTAGTAATATGGCAGGACCTAGAAAGAGATTTTGCTGCAAATATTTGAATACTTCTGATTTACAGTGGAGTTTAGTGTAAATTGGCACAGATTAGACCTTTACACCAGGAATTTTCTGTCTAGTGCTTTTTGTTATGTGGCAATATGTAGGATCTTTCCATACTGGCATTAGAGGAGAATAACAACCGTGTAGACTTAGAAAGATGTGATAGATTTTGTAAGCATCACCATGAAGAATTGTTAAAGCAATTAATATTTTAGAGATTAAAAACAATTTATTAGGATGCCTAGTAGTTTCCAAAGAGCAATCATTTGAATTTTGATACCTAAAATATCTTATTATTGCAAGCTGGAATGCACTCAGCTTCATGCTGTGATAACTAGTAATATAAGGGATATTAATTAGAAGAAACAAAATCCAGTTATGGCAGGGCCAAGCTCCCATCTTGCCAGTATCAAAACATGTAGAGGGGATACCCATTTTCAAAAGTGAGCTCTAATTTTAGGTGCCTCCATTTTTTGTGTGGTCAGCTTCAGAAACCTAGTGAGAAATCCTGCCTCTATTTAAGTCAGTGGAAGCTCTGCCATTAACTTCACTGGAGCCAGGCTTTGACTCCTAACGCCTAATTTTCAGTGGTGCTGAACACCCACAACTCCCTCTGATGTCAATCATAGCTGCATGAGTGCTTAGGACTTCTGTAAATCAGTCCCTTAGAGTCTAAAGTTAGACACCAAAGGTACCCAAAATTAGAGGTGGATGTGAAAAAAAATTAGAGTGCCAGCTTTTTGAAAATTTGGATCCTGCTATTCAGAGTAATGCATTTTGCTAGTTACACTCACATAATCTGTTTAAATACATTTACAAATATTGGATCTTCATCCTCCATAGGAATCAAAGGAACATCTATTTCTGGGAGCCCTGGGAATGTGAACCTAGGAGCTATTGCAATATTTTATTAATCCCATTCCAGTAAAAGAGTGAGTGGATCTGGTTCCAATTAGCTATATCTTTTAATTTCACTCAGAAATCCTTAAGCTTCTCAGAATTTGATTCCAGTAAATTTGGAATATTAGTATTTATGTCCTTGTTCCGTCGTGACTCAGTAGATTCTGACTAGATTAGTAATGACCTGGGAACCCTTAGTAAATGAGGAGTAGGGAGACCCAATGTGGAGGGTGAGACCAACTTGTACAATTAAGCTGGTCTAAAGGAATAAAGATTGAGCTCTTGATCTCTCCTCTCCCCATATATGTTGCTTTCTATAGCTATAGTACATCATTGCCTAAAAAAGCCATGTTTTATGATATATCAGTACCAATCTGTTTTACAAAATAAAAAATCTGATAAAACGTATTTTGTAGTATTGTTAGAGCACTAAATCATCCTCTTCTGAGAAGATTTACATGTAGCATAAGGCAGTTTCCAACATGTAAAACAGGGAAGTGGTGACGCCCAGCTTTTGTGTACGTTAGAGCTGGTCGACATTTTTCAAACACAACCCCCCCATATTTTTGTCAAAAAATATGTTCTGAAGAAAGTGAAATGTTTCACAAAAGCATATGGATTTATTTGAAATTTCCTGGTTTTGACCATTTATTAGAAATATTTTGGTATAAGTTAAAAAAAAAATTCATGAAATTTCACACACACACAAAATCATGTTTCCATTTTGTAACTTGTGATTAGTGCACCCTAAATTTCTTCGTGACTGAGTTTTCTCACATGTTGCCATGTGGTGGCCTGGGATTGGGTGGGTGTGACACAGCAGCCTATTGGTGGTTCACGATTGTCATCAACTCTTGTCAGGCCTGACATACTCACACTGTCATAATCTGTATCTAAAAGGTGTCATGTAAGGTATCATATACAAACTGGTAACATGCTGGTCCCAAAAATCAGTTTTAACTCTTGTGTACAAATAGTTAAAGATGTGCCAGAATTTTGTTCTTAAAACGTGTTTGGCAAGCAATGCCTAAGCCCTGTCTGCCCTAGACAAAGAAATGTATATTTGCTTGTCTGACCAGCCTGATTGTCAGACAGAGAAAATGAAGGTACACTTACATGCAAGATAAACAAAGCTGTCAGGGGAGCAGCTGAGGAAAGATGACCATGTAATCTCCATGGGGAATGGAAACTGCATCCCCAAGGAGCCTTCCTGGCTCTTGAAGTAGGGGTCAATGAACTTTAGAAAGATATAAGGAGAAAGAAAGACATTTTGGCATCCTTCACCTAAAGAGACAAAAGAACCGAGCACTTTGAGATCTGTGAACGGTCCAGACTTGGTGAGAAACTCTTCTCTGAACAAGAGAGTCTAGTTTGTTAAATCAGGTTTTAGATGTGTGTTTTTACTTGTTTGCTTGTAACCCTTTCTGCCTTAATTCTGAATACCTGGTATCACTTAAACCAGTGTTTCTCAACCTGGGGGTTTAGAGGGGTCGCAAGTGCAGAGCTGGTATTGGGGGTGGCAAGAAATGCAATTGCCTGGAGCCACAGGGGCGCCATGAAACTAAGTTACATGCCTCAGCCCTGTGGGGGTGGGACTCAGGCTTCAGGGATACAGTAGTTTGGAAAGGTTAAGAACCACTGACTTAAACCTATGACTTTTTGTTTAATAAACTAGATTTACTTTTACGATAAACCAATTCAGTGCTTTGATTAAAACACGGTTTTTGTCAAACCCCACTTAAATTAAAGAGCTGCTATGTACTGTCTCTTTAAAGGAACAGCAAACTGAACCTCTGTGAGTGTTCCAGGAGAGAGCTGGACACTGCAGGGAAGACAGCTTTGGGAAAATTCGGGATGGGGGGATGTTGGGGTTAATCTGCATAAAGTAAATGGGCAGTGGAAGCAAAGGTGTGAGCTGAATGATTGTAGGCTGGCTGTTGGTGTCAGGGCTGTGAACCACAGCAGTATAGCATTTAAAGCATCCAAAGTTGCAGGGCAGGTGGTGACACAACCCCTTAGTGGTCTGGGTTGAACCCCAAAGCGTCACATTGGGTGTACCAATGATTGGCTCAGTTTATTGCTATGCTGTGTGGGATGGGATTTGATGCTTGAGGCTAGGATGGGATACATTGTGTGACCAACCATGTGCTTAGTCTGTCAACAAGCATTTATTTGAGGTACTGATCCAAAAAAGAAGATGAAAACATTTGGGACATTCATAAAAATGAAATTCGGGTGTCTGCCATGGCAGGTATGCCGTGGGGCAGCTGGAGGAAAATGTGAAAGGGGTTGGCTGAAATAATTCCTTGGTACTTAGAGAGGGAAAACTTGTGTGTCCTCACAACACAGAGGACATGCAGAGAGCCTAGGATAAATAGGGTTGATGGGGGGCCTTGTTTGTGCCCTAAAGAATGTTTGACAATGCAGGACGGATGCAGATTCTGGTACAGTGGATATGATGAACTAGTTACTACTAGCCACAGAGCGATGGGGACAAAAGAAGACTTTCAAATACCACCACCATTATTAAAATGGAGGAGCAGCGAGAGGAAGCAGCCAACCTTTTTGTGAAACATTCTTTTGAGAAATTCCAGTTCTGAAATTCGACAAGCCTTATAGAAAAAAATGTTCTAAGAAATGTTAGAGCCACATATTCAGCATTGGAGACCAAAACTCAGTTTATCCATAGAATAGATGGCAGTAGCAGTGTAAAGATCTCTGCATTCTCTCAATCAGCGTATTTATACCCTAACCTGAAGTGGGACAGACACCTCTAGAGATGACAAGGTACTTCAGTATCTATAGCTATTCTGTCTTTAGCCCTTTTGCTTAGTTTGCCAGCCAGGATACCAATGATTATGGCTTTTTGTGACAGAGAATATTCTACTGAAGACAGTTTTGACAGACATTGAAAACCAGTATCACCTAAGCCATTGAGCTACTGTCCACTGATTATGACTTTTAGTCACTGCTGAGATGGGCTGGATTTCAAAGTGGATTTCAAACCTCAAAATAGGATTGTGTTTCATTACAAGTCATCTCAGTCATCCAGTTTGTTTTAAGGCAGCATTAAAAAAAACGCTAGCTATCTAAACCACCCAACTTCATATCCGTTTGGAAACCATCCAAGTTGCAACTCTGTACATTGCTGGCATTTATGAAGCAGATTATTCAATGTCCCAATGACCTCATCAGTGTTACAGGGGCAATCTTCACGGAAGGATGAACAGTGAGCTCATGAGCAAATTCTCTAGTGTGCTACACTCCAACAAGCTTTCCTTCAAAATCAGTCATGCATGTTTTTTTCATCTCCCATTTCTGGAAAAAAAAAAAAGACTTATTTTGGATAGCACATAGAAAGCCTCACTATCTCAGTCTCATATTCCTCTGAGATAATTTACCGAGTAGTTGATAAAGTACAAGCTAGCCTGGTCTGTCTTTAAGGGCTCTCCTTCAAGACTCCAGTACAGCGGAGCTACTGATAATTCAAAATGATTGTCTGCCCCAAAGCTCTTATTTTTAAGTACTGTGATAGATCCTCCTCCAGTTAACATGTACAAAGACAGGTTATGATCAACATCCAAATTATTACTGATTGAAGCAGAATTTTTCCAGGCAGTCTGCTTGAAACAGAAGAAATAGTATCGTGAATATGAATAGCATGTATTATCTTGCCTCAGTACCCTTCCCTGTTTCAACACTTCCACCACTATGATTATTACAGACAGGAGAAAAACATCTTCCTTTATGTTGCAGAATATGTTAGACTGGTGGTGAGTCAGTGGTCACTTTTTCTGCTGAATCACCATTGCACTAGGGCCTCAGTAAGTTGCTTTGGGGCACGACGTTCTTGGAAGACATGCTTTTCTGGATTAGATGGAAAGCTACATCGCTGACCACTTGCCATTAAAGATGTCCTGGCATTTTTCACAAAAGTAAGATAAATAAAATACATGAACTAATAATAAAATACAACTATCCTGGGGTGAGAGAGAAGAGAAACTAATAAGTATGATTGTAAAAAAATGTGTTTTAAACTTTGAAGGTATTCAGATATAGTGGTGATAAAAAGATATATGGGTAGGGTAAGAAAGATAGTTCGGGAAGATTATTAGACCGAATAGCCTTGCTAAAGCCCTTTGGGATCTATCAGGATGGAGGGTGCTGTGTACAACTAAAGGGTTACAGGACGAAGTGTTCAGTGTGGAGTAAGCATTGAACAGTTCCTACATGTGGTCACAAGAAGTATAGCTGAATAATGCAATATTTTACCTAACTTGTTAAACTGTACGTGTGGTATGCTAGATGCAGGAGCTACCAGGCTGGCATAGAATTCCATGATAATTTCCTAATAACAACATTTTATTATTATGTCATCAAGATGGAAAGAGATGTTGAAGACCTTAAAAGCTATGATTTTTCAATTGAAATGGAGGCAGTTTCAAGGGTGGATTCATTGTGATGTGAAGAAAAGTTTGTGGGGCTTTTGTGGGTTTCTTTGTTTTTTTTGGAATTTTTTCAAAGTGGCTTTTTATGCAAAGATTTACAGTCTGAAATGCAGCGTTCATCATTTAAATCTACCTGCCCTCGTTTTATACTTGTAAGAAAGGAGCACAAATCTTGACTCTTTCGGTAGGTTTTGTGTGAAATCTCCTTATCCACAAAAAGCCATAATAATTGGCCATAATAATTTATGCCTATGAAACACAAGGTCAAGGAGGTGAAGTCCATACACAACTGAGGTCAAGACACCAGACTGCAGAACAGGCCTCTTCTCTATCCACAGCCACAGGGGTCATTCCACTTGCACAGGGTGGTGTGGGAACTACTGGATATTAGATCAGCATAAACATGTGATCCTTGGTCCTACTCCTTCCCTCCCACCCACCTTTCCCCGATGGTGCTCACCACACTAGCCCATCTGGCTTTCCCCCTTCATGACACATTGGTGTTCAGTAGTCTTGCACAGCCACTCAGTCAGTGACCACCCTGCGCAACCTCAGAGTTTAAGTCATACAGAGGCCATTTCACCTTTATTAGTACATCTGTAGCCAGTCCTGTGACCTTGTTTTACTTTAAATGGTCATGTGAAGTGTGTGTAAGTGATACAGCATTTACTGTGAGGTACCTGGTGGGAGGCTATTAGCAACAGTCCTGATGAAACATGGTACAGTAAGGCAAATAGAACTGTTTCCTGACCTCTCTTCATATTGGTTATAATATCATGTGAATTTAAACCATTGCTTCTCTCACAACCCTCTGAGTGGCATCAGACAGACCAGTGTACTGTGAGACAAGGTGGGTGAGGTAATATCTTTCATTGAATCAACTTCTGTTGGTGAGAGAGACGAGCTTTTGAGTTTACGCAGAGCTCTTCTTCAGGTCTGGGAAATATACTCAGTGTTACAGCTAAATACAAGGTGGAACAGATTGTTTAGCATGCAACAATGTACTGTGATCATTCCGAACCCTCTGGCTGTGATACCTGTTAGAATCTATGCAACATGTAACAGGACACTTCATAGAATATTAAAAATATTGCCTTTTTATTATAAGTAATACATTTTCAAAGGTCACTGTAATTCCAAAAGTAAGCCTTTAAACCAATTATCCCAAAAGAAACAAGGAAATTTAGCTAGCATATCTTTTTTATTATGATAGATGGTTTGTATTTTGTTTGCATCATAAAAGTATTAATTTTCCTAAAACTTTGTTGCCTGCAAATGAAGATATTATTGTGCTATCATACAACTGTTGACAACCTCAATCCCTTAAAATTTTAAACCAAAGATGCGTATCTTAGAACAAGCAAAAATACAATATTTGGTTATTATAATGTATTATATTCAGTGTCTATTTTCAGCTTTAGTTTGAAATTGTATTTTTTGTTTTGTTTTTGCTTTTAGTAGCTAAGGATGTGAACATTTTTTTTGATGAGTTAGAAGGAGTAAACAGCCCTTCCAAAGATGATGACTCTCTGCTTCACCATGGTAATTTGACCAGTACTTCAGATGATGCCAGCAGATTGGAAACGGTTGGAGAGGTAAGAGCCCATAGACTAAGCCGTATAGGTAATAAATGTAATTTGTGAATAATCCGTTCAAACTCTAGGCCCACTCTATCTAATCCTTTGATGGTGTGTCTGAGTTCTTAAAAATGACCTCTGCTCTAAAATTCTAATATGGAAATATAAAATCTTTTGGGTTCAGAATCCTTCAATCATTCTTGGAGCTCTTCTGCGAACCCTCTCCCATTTATCAACATCCTTCTTGAATGGTTCACACTAGAACTGGACACAGTGTTCTAGCAGTGGTTGTACCAGTGTTTTATTGGTTCATCTGGCCCATCATTGGGTCCCTGCATTAATCCTCAGGCAGTGGGGACGATCTCATGCATCTGTAATAGACAGCGCTTGCTACCAAACATGGGACATATGTCACTTCCACAGCATAGAAGAGCAAATGTGATCATGTAAAATGGTGATAAGTGTTATATACAGAGATGGGAGTTATAGCTTTGCCAGCATACAACTCCCCACTCCCACCCCCACCCCCATGCACGCCTTGCAGTATTAACTTCAGTGACTTCTTGCTTTCTAGTGGACCCCAGCCCTGAGGAAGAGCACTGAGGGTCAGGCAGTTCATGCATTAGGCTACAATCCACTGGGGTGACCAACTCTGATCCCAGGGATCTCTCTTACATGTTGTTTTTAGCTCGTACCACCAATGCTGTGTCCAGCAGGGGAGAACTAGTTGGATCTTCAGTGGAATAAGAGCCATGGATTAAGTAAGGCCAAAATTTTTCAAAGTGGAAGCCCAAAGTTTAGGTCCCTAAATTCATATTTAGGCACCAAAACAAAAGTGGCCTGACATAAATGATTTGAGCACCTACACTTCCAATGATCGCCCATTCAATTTTAATTTGCCCCTCCAGCCCCTACCTTGGGCATATGTATTATTTCTTTAATTACATGATCACATTCTATTCTGCCTCATTCATGCATGAGATGGGCATGCAAAGGGTCTCACTATGGTTCCACAAACAACTGTAAATCTGGCACTTCCTAATCTTTGAGCGCTTGGTTTTGCAGCCTAAATAACGTTCTTTTAACACAGGACAAATCCTCTGTCATTATTATTTTATACTAGAGTACCTACCAAAAATATGGTAGGCTCTGTACAGATACATAGGAAGATGCAGCTTTTGCTCCGAAGAATTTATAACCTAAAAAGTAGTGAAGGAAAACCATATACATGCAAAACACAGTCACTATTCAGAACATAACTGTATTTTTAAGAGTTCACCTTTTCCTGTTTTTCTTCTTTCCTATAGTCATAAGCCTTAGTGGCATTTTATGTATTTCTCCAGTTACCAAACATGAAGTCCCGTACAGAGAATTATGATTTCAGGTGGAAATACGCAATAGGAGAAGATGAGCTATTAAGACCTGAAGATTCTATTTTCATACAAATGTCCCTTGTAATAAAAAGAAGGGACCAAAAGATTGGGGAAATATGATAAAGCAATACTGTTTCTAAGTAAAATGTGCTTCAGAGTTTCTCACGGTGAATTGACTGTTCTTTAAAAGAAACTGCAGGCAAGCAGTTTTTCAAAATCCCTGGTTTTCCTACTTACATTTCTATTACAGCCCTGTTAAACTTTCTACTGTGAATACAGCCATGAAATGTATTCTGACACTAGGCAGCCATAGATGTTGATCATATCTTTGATACATACCCTTTATAGGCTGTGTGTGTGTGTTTATCTTGATGTTTATGGCATCCAACAGTGGGTTCTGTGAGCATGCAGTACTACTGCATTCTCAGCAAAAAGAGAGGTGTAGCTCTATAAATGTATAGCTGTAAATGAAGCTAAAAAGGAATCAAGAAACACCAGTAAAAAGTGTTGGTCTGTTTTTTAAAGGAAAAATAAGCTAAATTGGATGGGATAGTTGCACAGTTCCACTGGAATGCAGTTGTCATGGGCAGTCATATTGACAGAAGAAGGGTTAGGGTAGCTTGGGCCAGCCTCATGGAGGGGGGTTTAATATAAGAACAGAGACTTTGAATTGAATTCTATATTCATTGCAGATCCAGTGCAGTGAGTGGTGAATTGGAGTGATGCATTCCTGGCAACCTGTGTTGCTAAGCAGATGGCTGCTGCACTGAATTTTGCCCCACCTTGAATAGCAAAGCAATTTCTCTGAGTTTAATTTTAAGATTTCAGAAAAAGGCCTAAGTCAAAGATATTATCAGAATGTGCGCGTGTATGTATGCAATTTGGAGTTCATGTGACTGAGGTTATATAATGAGAAGAATCCAGAGACAAATGAAGAAAAATGGAGCAAAAATTGAAAATTCCATAGTAAAATACTGACTAACTTTTGCGGGGGAAACATTTAAAGAAAAGTCAGTTGTATTCAGAGGAGTTATGTCAATTTTAGAGATTAAATTCAATCATTAAAGTGGGAAACAGCGGGAACTTCAGTCTGGTTTTAAACTCAAATGTGAATTCAATCTGTATTATGGAGTCACTACCCACACCTCCATGATATATGTAAGATCATTGGAGCAGATCCGGTGCTGCACCTCCTGGGGACACGCAGCACAGAAACCACAGCCTAGCGACAAAGGTGGCTTTAAGCCACTTGTGTGCTCTCTGTATTCCAGGTACTACTTTAATTTACAGCAGTCTCCCAAGGGCTGTATAATTAGTGAATGGAGAGGGAGCCACAGTCAGCCCCCATTGTTTTTAAAGACTTTGCTCCATCCTTCGTTTACTTAAATATCGCTTTGCTTTTTTACCCCCCGTATCCTCCCAAAATGGCAGCTTTATAGGGAAAAGTTAGGCAATATATTTTCCTGAATTATTTTCATATTTAATGAGCTGCAAAAATTTTCCTTAGTGCATTGCTGATGTCATGTATCAGTACTATACACAATATAGATATAAATGGGCTCTTATTTCCTAATGCTTTTCAACTTTTTTCTTGCTTTCTTTTTTCCTTGACAAACCTTACATGCTGCACCAGCTCTGCAATTGGCAAGCCAATATTTTAATGAGCAGCTCTTTCAAAAATTCCTCTCTTTTAGCCTGCAATGAGCCCAGTGTCCAGGGCTAAGGGACTTGTGGAACCTTCTCATTTGTTTTTCCTATTTAAACAAATTGGTTTCTCATCAGAACCAAGGAGGTAAACTTAATGCTAAGCATCCTTGTTGGGAATATTTATCCTTTTTTCCTGCAAGATACATTTATTCTATTGAAGAGCCCCAATAATAATTAAAGGATTCTGAACCCAAAAGGTTTTATATTTCCATGTTATAATTTTAGAGCAGAGGTAATTTTTAAGAGCCCACACACACCATTAAAGCATTACATAAGCATTCAGCCTATTCCATTTAAAATGGGAGACAAGTCTCCTCTGGGAAAAACATTTTGAAAATTCCTGACACTTAGTGTATTTGAAAGGCAGACTATTTGCTTTTCAGAAGTATTTTTTATTAGCTGCAGGGTTTAGTTTATTTCTGACAGGGATGATTTAACAGTATCTGGAGAAGAGGTGACCCCATCACAAACAGAGAAACCACCCCAGCTGTCTCGTCCGTTTGGTCGTGGAACGTTAACAAGAAGACTACTCTCCATCATCCCACTCTCACAGTCATTCCAATGGCCAAAGAGTTTTGTTTTCTTACTTCAGTATATAAAATTGCTTATGTCAGGCTCTAAGCACTTTAACATTTCTTTTAAAAAAAAATCCCTCAAACACAGATACAACCCCCACAAATTGAGCAACATACCTCATCTACACAAAAGCATAAACCTACCAGCTGACAGGGGTAGTGCTGCAGATTAGGTGGGGTGGGTGTGTGTGTGTGTGTGTGTGTGTGTGTGTGTGTGTGTGTGTGTGCACGTGCATGCATATTTTACATATATAGAGAGAAGTGGTAGTAGCATGTGCGAGGGATAAAAGGCAACCTTCACCTTCACTGCTGAACTGACTCTTTAAAAGAGACTGTTTTTTTAGATCTTTGAAGAGGAATCAGCTTCTCCTGATCTTTTTTTACTAAAGCAAAATATCTGTTTGCTTGTTGCAAGGGTAGCAAATGCTTGAACAGATCCATTATCTACAGGTAACAGTTGAGAAGTAGTGTTTTCTTTATTCATCACTAAAGATGGATTGTGAGTTTTTTCCAGTCTGGTAAATCCAATCAGATAATATTTTCAATAGTGCCACAGTGTTCTAAAGTTAACGTAGTGGGGACTATGCTGGGATGGAAACAGAACTTTTGTGTCCTCTTCTGCCAGCTGTGAGGACTGCTGAAGCTGCATCTGACACATAGGGGACCTGCCAACCAGGGTTTAGTTATGCTCAGCACAGTGGGTCATAGTCACCATCACTGTGAAACACTTCCCATTCTTTTACTTTGTATGCAGATATTTTAGTGCATTAAACACTTAGTCTTCAGCTTTTGTTTCAGAATAATTCCATCTTTTACTTAATGTTGTATGTTGAAAGTTCCTCTGAGACTTTGAATGACATAAAATCTCCCTTTGTCTCCCTTTGCTAACAAGGCGTCCTAGTTTTCAATCTGGGAGGTTAGTATTAAGTGGAGACCATCAAATCAAGAAGTATTTGTGTATGGGATGCTAGACATAGCTACCAATTTTTATGAAACATCACACACAAAGCACTTAAAGACTTGGCCTTTTTCTCCTAATTGCCTACCAATCAAGCCTTTTGTATTGAATCACACTGAAATTTGTAGCTCCTTAAATTCAAATGGTGATAGTCAAATAAGCTTTGGTAATTGTTTTTGTTCTTCACAGGGAGTACCTGATAAAAACAAATCCAATGGGCTATATTTTAGGGATGGAAAATGCCGGATCGACTACATTCTGGTGTACAGAAAATCTAGCCTGCAGACAGAGAAAAGAGAGGTATTTGAAAGAAATATCAGAGCAGAAGGACTACACATGGAGAAAGAGGTAATAGAGCTTCTCTGATGTAAACTTTAAAATATAAAACTGTATAGATTAGTAGGGTCTGATTCTCATTTATTCTAAGGCAGTGATACTCAAACTGAGGCTTGGGAGCTGCAAGTGGCTCTTTGCAACACCTGATATTAAAACACTGTGATTTTAATTATTAACCGATCAGAATGCTTTTACTATGTTATTAACCAAATGTAGAATTCTCAGTCAGTCATTTTGCTGTGAGAATAATGTATAAAATATATATCTAGAAAAATAGTAAATGAAACAATGAATTCACACTACTATGGCTCTTTTGGGTAATGTTGATCACTAATTTGGCTCTTGAACCATTGAGGTCTGAGTATCACTGCTCTAAAGCCTCTTTACACTGCCCTGGCAAAGGAAAAGGACCTTAAAGTGGGTCTAAATATAATCTGCTTAAAGTGCCACAGCAGTGTAAATGGGTCTTAGTGTAAATCAGCGGTTCTCAACCTTTTTTTCCCGAGTACCACTCGGGCCAGGTACAGTCAGGTCAAGTACCACTTGACCCGACTGTACCCGACCCGAGTACCACTCGGGGAAAAAAAGGCGGGATTTCGCGGCGGCGGCGGGAGGGATTTGCTGCGGGGTTTTGCGGCAGCGGGGAGAGACTTGCGGCGCCTTACATGGGAGAAACAATACCCACCGCCGAAACCCTTCCGCCGCTTTCCCATTTTCGGCGGCAAAGTTTCGCAAGGGCGAGCGGGAGGGCACTTCCGGCGGCGGATTCGGCGGCGCGGTACGGCTTGTGTACCACCCAGCCTTCTCGTAAGTACCACCGGTGGTACGCGTACCACCAGTTGAGAACCGCTGGTGTAAATGAAAATCAGTCCCTTAAACTTTAAGGCAAGAATGAACCAGTAAGATCATCTTGTCTGACCTTTGACATTACATAGGCCATAGAATTTCACCCAGTGACTCCTGCAGTGGAAGGAATAATTCTTCCCTACCATGTTAGTGAACACTATCAAGCCCTCAACTATACAAAAATTTGAGATTAGTGAATAATATAAATGTATTATTTACTAATGATATTTCTGATATCACAATGTCTAATTACTATGAATAATGTGAAAAACTAACATAAAATATACTATGACAATTTATTTTTGAGGCATCAGCAAAGCCCATAAAAGTCATATATAGGGAAGTGGTTTAGGAACATGCTTAAACATGCACATTTTCTGCCCGACCCCTGCTCCTTTTTATACTTACAAATAAGTTAGGGGGCATGGAGGGGGCTTGAGACTTAGTGATCATCAGTGTGAAGGACCATGTCTAGTACTTAACTTTACGTATACCTAATGTACTCTCACCTGTGCTGGAGTATAATCTCTGCTACATAATACCATACAAGGATTTGTAGGTTCAAGGCTTTCCTGAATTACCTACTATGTGTCTGTTTATCTACCTGTCTTTATACACTGTCTCCCTGATATTAAAATACACGTCATCAGCTGTACACCTATAGTTCTTCTTCACATGCCCTTGAACAGCACACTTCCTATTAGAATGCTAAATGGGGAAAAAATGGCAGGCCTTTCTCTTTGAAAGGAATAAAATTGTTATACATATCTGCCTTCCCTTTAATATTTTTTCTGATTGAACATAGATATTGTGAAGCGGTTACCATTAAAACATCAACATCATTTACCAGTAGCTACTACATCAAGGTATCTGGGAAATAACCTTCATGTCACAACAGCAGTTTAATGAGGGTGTATTTATTTTATAGGTTTCTTGCTTGTACTCACAAGGACCTGTTTCACAGAGGAAGTTCAGCATCATGTTAACTCATTATTAGCTAATTCAGGAGTATTAATGTGGCTGTTTGGCCCCAGGTCACAAACATCTGATCTTTTTTCATAATATAAAGTCAAGAGTAAACATGGGAATATCTTTTTTGTAACTTATTAAGTTTTATCAAAGCAGAAGATGAACATGGAATGAGTCCCTCCCTATTGATTTATCTGTCAAATAGTGCTATTTTGAAGAACTGTTTTATTTTGAGAAATTTGAAACAGGCTTTTGGATTTATTGTGGTACTGAGGCCAACAGTGAAAGCTACAAAGGCGCTATCTATTATGTATTATGGACGTTAAATGCAGCATTTTGCGTGGGGAAACTTTTGAAATATTAGCCTTTAAGGTGCTTGGAATCGACTTTTGAAGTTCTCTCTCAGTTGTCTTTTTTCAAATCAGTGAAATTGACTTTATTGGCATGTGCTCTTTTACTGCCTACCATACAAGTTTTCTCTGAATATTCTGCCATCTCACTCCTCATTTCAATATTCCATTGACATGCAGCTATATTTCTCATTAATACTGTTTGACCCAGTATGACTTCTTGCTACAATTAGTAATTGGACATCTCTAAATTTTGTTTCACTCAGGATGATCAAAATGAGGTTGTTACATAGCTCTAGTAAATGCTTTTAAAGACTAAATTTGTAGCCTTTTAGACCATATGACTTTGACATTAAATTAAACCCCAAGATACATATTTTATAATAATTTTTGTCCTCAAATTGAATTACAATCAGAGGAAATAAGTAGAATTACAGTATCAGTAACTCTCTCTGTACATGAGCAGCCTCCTTAGATAACACCTAAGTTTGAACTCAGTGGATTGACTGGTTTATGCCTTGGCTGTGTCTCGTTTTAATTGCATGTATCTGTTCTTTGGTAAGCGTTCCAAATCAATCTGGGTGTCAGTGCTGGAATGTATAAATTAGCAGCTTTGACTGATACTCCTTACTTTTATATAATGAGCCTGCTTTTAGTGGGAAGAGAGCTAAGTTTACAACTGTAGAAGATGTGAGAGACAGCTGTCTCCACTTCTGACTGCTGAATGTAAGGTACATCAGTTATGAATGTCAGAGTCAGGTGAATATTGGCTGTTCAAAAATTTTCTGTTTGGCTCTTGATTGTTTTTCATCTGGCTACTTGACTGTTCGTGATGTTGCTTCAGGATTTTGACATTAGTCCTGTCTGCTTTACCCTGTTTAATTTGAGATGAAATATTGAAAAGGAAACTTTAAGGGCTATTCACACTACAACTTTGAAACCAAATTCACCAGAAACAATGCAGTGAAAGGATGACATATGATACCAGCTACCCTGAGAAATGCAAATGATGCAAGAGCTTGAAGCGGCAGTTTTTGAACTAGTTAGGCAAATAGCATGAAATGTAAAAGTTAAACCGCAAATGCAGACAGAAGGGCAGGCACAATATCAGAAACATGAAGCTAACAAAATCTGGACAGTTCCTGCATGATGAAGATAATTAATATTTTGCACACATGCCCCGTCTCCTGAGAATTCACATACAGGTTCTTGGGCTATTTTACATGGCTGTGTTTTGGAAATTCCACGATAATCTTGTTGTTCATCTTCAGCCTTAAACAGTGGAATGGGGCTAGCATGAAAAATAAATCCCTACATATCAAAGTGATGCAGGATATGGGGGGCAGAGCTGTGATAGCAGTAATTAATCTGAGTGGCCATGAGTACACAATTGGCTAAACTTACACACTAAACAGCACTGGTGCTGATTTTTATGTAACGTTAGTATAAATATTTTTTCATGTATACTGGTAGGAGATAGTCTTGTCCCAGTTCGACCTGGATCATTTCCAGTACATCTGTGACTGTGAGATAAAGAAATTCTAGGTATTTAATGCAAAATATGGGCCTAACACATGTTTTTAGGACTTTCCACTGCAGGGACAGAGTACATCATTTTCACAGTCTGATATCAAACATTCTCATATTGATTTCTATTTTATCTTACATGGTCTCATAAATTATGTAAGTAGTTGTGATATCTGGGCCTCAGGATTCTTATCACTCCCTACTGTTGTTAAGTTTATACTATTGGATACAAAAAAAATATGAAATTCAAGTTCCTGTATTTAATGGTCAGATCAAAGATGAGATTACTGACTTTGTCTGTCAGTACAGTTTCACTGGTTTCTGTGACTATCTTATGGGAATCATGCGAGGCCTATCGGAGGATTATAACTGGAAAAATATTTCTGATAGACACATTAATTAAGACATTGTGTTCATGTATTGAAGGTACTTATATTTGAAAGCATATTTGATACATGACAAGATGCTTTGATACCTAGACTCTAAGAATAGATTCTATTTGATTTGATTTCAATCCAGTTTACTTTTTCTTTTATTGTAGTTCTTAACGCTATACTGAGATACTGAATAGAGAATTGTTTTTGCTTACTAATGTTCTTTTAGACTAATTTTTGAGTTTGACATTCATAAAATGAATGGTAAAATGTAGCTTCAGAAACATTTTGCATGATAAACATGTATATTGGATTTGGTTAATTTTGAGGGGTGAGAATCTGTGCTGAACTCAGTCCATGGGGAAGACAGCTAAGGTGGTTTAAAACTATGTTTGCTCCTTCCTGATTCTGTGCTGCTCTGCAGTGCCCATTAGACAGTCCTAGGACCAGTCTAAGTTAGGGCAACTCGTCCCTCACTGCCTTGGATCCATAATGCTGCCCAGAATCTCTGAAGCATTGTGTGCATCCATCCCCAATGCACCCCACCCCCATCCTCAGCCACATCTCCCATATACCTCCTAAACTTGTGATTCCCAAACCTTTCAGTACTGCGGCTCCCTTACTGATATTTTACAACTTGGTGTCCCCCTACAGCCAAATTCTGAGCTCCCATATTTAAGAAAGATGAATTCAAACTGGAACAGGTGCAGAGAAGAGCTACTAGGATGATCTGAGGAATGGAAAACCTACTTTTTGAAAGGAAACTCAAAAAGCTTGGCTTGTTTAGCCTAACCAAAAGAAGGCTGAGAGGAGATATGGTTGCTCTCTATAAATACATCAGAGGGATAAATACCAGGGAGGGAGAGGAGTTATTTAAGTTAAGCACCAATGTTGACACAAGAACGAATGGATATAAACTGGCCATTAACAAGTTTAGGCTCAAAATTAGGTGAAGGTTTCTTACCATCAGAGGAGTAAAGTTCTGGAAAAGCTTTCCAAGGGGAGCAGTGGGGGCAAAAAAGCTAACTGGCTTCAAGACTGAGCTTGCTAAGGGTATGGAGGGGTTGGTATTATGGGACTGCCTATGCTAGCATGTGGCCCATCAATGACTGCCAGTAGCAAAAATCCACAACGGCTGGAGACAGGACACTAGATGGGGAGGGCTCTGAGTTACTACAGATAATTCTTTCCCAGGTATCTTACTGGTAGGTCTTGCCCACATGCTCAGGTTCTAACTGATCCCCCTATTTGGGGTCGGGAAGGAATTTTCCCTCGGGTCAGATTGTAGGGTTGCCACCTTTCTAAATGTTGGTAACTCGTTCCCCCCATCGCTCCCCCACTGCCTCCCCCCCCCACACACACACACTTGCCCTGTAGCCCCACAGGCACTCACCATTGTACAGAAACAGAACCTAGCACACATAGAAGAGGATGACGACAGCCACTAGGACCCAGGAGGCAGCAACCCAGAGAGCATCCAGCCACCCTCAGCCGGGTAGAGTGGCCGAGCGAGTTGGCACAGCGTGGGAAGGACAAGAGACCCCTACCCTCCGACTACCCTGTTCGGCACTTGCAGAAATTGGGGGGGAGGGTCAGTGCAGGGGGTAATGCCTGGCCAAACTATGCCCGTGATGACCCAGCACCTCCCCCTGCCCACGATAACTGGACATTACCAGGTTCCCTTTCTGACCAGACTTTCTGGTCAAAAACTGGACACCTGGAAACCTATCAAATTGGCAGATTCACTTTCCTCTGTAGCATGGGACGTGGGTCACTTGCAGGTTAAACTAGTGTAAATGGTGGAGTCTGTAACTTGAAGTCTTTAAATCTTGATTTGAGAACTTCAGTAACTCAGCCAGGAGTTAGGGGTCTATTTCAGGAGTGGGTGGGTGAGGTTCTGTGGCCTGTGATGTGCAGAAGGTCAGACTAAGATGATCACGATGGCCCTTCTGACTTTAAAATCTAGGAGTCTGAGTCTAAATACCGTGTTTTGATTTGTTCGCTTTTTTACTGACTCAGGTCTCTAGATTCAAAAGACACTCTAAAATACAGATAGTTCAGTAACTTGTACATCACACAGTTTGTTTAATTATATAATCCAATTGTGGCAGTGCTCGCTTATCTTTGACGTGCCCTCTTGTATCAGTGTGGGATGTTGCCACTATCTTCAGTTCCAGCACCTCCTGAAGTCTGCCTGGCATTAGCCCTGGGTCTTCTGCGGCTCCACCCTCCAACCAAGTCACCTATATTCAGACCCATTCTGAGGTCCAAACAAAACTCCAAATGAAACTGAATAATTCTTCTGCCTTCTTGGGGTACTGAAGGCTTTTCTCTTCTCTACTTAAAAATCCTTTCTCAGGGCTTCCTCACACGGGAGCCTACTTTACTCTACTTTGAGTTTCCCTCTGTAGAAAAGTCCTGTCTTCCCCTCAGTATCTCCCTAGATCTTGCCCCCTTTTTTCTAAGGCCCAACCTGGGGACCAATCCTGTCCCTATGGCCTTCCTCAGTCTTCCTACCCCAGGCCTTGCTCCACAACTGAGTACCTTCAGCCTACTTATAAGGCCTTGCTCTGTCCCTTCTGGTCAGGAGGCAATTAGTTAATCAGCCACCCAGCAGATGCAGAGCATGACTAATTGGGGTTTTATCCCTTATCTTGCAGGTGATGGGAGTTAAGTCATATCACACTAATCTAATCCAGGTTTTTAAAACTGTGATTTGAAAATATGAATTTTTTGGTGAGTTCACACACAATCGAAGATTTTAGTGCAAAAAATAGGCCTTTTCAAATTGCATAGTTCCACAATGTTTGGCAGAATCTCTGATAGCGCTAGTTGTAAGTTGTTTTCCAAGTTTAAATAATTTCTGTGTTTAGTTTTCACAGAAATCATTGTATAAATCCCAGACTTGCACGGATAATGAGAAGCAAATGCAAGCAGCATTTTCATAGCTTAATTACTGAGTTCTTCATGCTCTTCTTTCAATTCAGAATTTCTGGTTTGTTAGATTTGAAAACTTGGTCTTTAGTTTGTGATTTTTTGACAATTCTAAGATTTTCTTGAGCCGAGATACGTAATGTTGGAATGGAGTCACCCGAGAATGGATTTCAAATCAGTGTATGAAGATTCATGTTCAACTCCAGGAAAATATTTGTCAAAATATTAATACTATCAGGCAAATGAGTTAATATTTGGTCTTTAATAGTCTTTTGATCGCTTTCATTTTTTCTTTTTAAAAGTCTAACACTGGAAACACTTTGGTAATTCCCTTTTCAATGTGACATTTCCAAAGACAAAGCTTCTTCATGAATCCTCTGATTTTTCTCTTTCCTATCAAGTATTTATATTTGTATTCCTACTGTGAAGTGTTGGTTCAGAACCTTCAGTTTATCAAATATGTCCACCAGGTAAACTAACATAGTCAAGGAGTCCACATTATACACCCATAGTCTCCAAGGTCTGTTTTACTAAAGAGGAAATTCTGATTTCATCACCTAATTCAAAGATGTGTTGTAATACTTTTCCATGTGACACCCACCTGACTTCACTGTGAAACAGAAGTTGAGTGTGGTGAGACCCCATCTCTTTGCACAGCACACTAAAACAATTTGCGTTCACTGCCTGGGGTTTTATAAAATCCCATCAATTTTAACAACAATGTTAAGAGCTTTGTGTACTTCAGGTTGCAACTTTGATGCCAAAGCTTGGTGATGAATCATGCAATGTCCCCCAGTTGTTGTTGGTGCCACTTTCATTACTTGTGCTGCAACCCCACTGTTCTTTCCAGTCATGGCTGCTACCCCGTCAGTGCACAGCCCCACACAAGTAGCCCAGTTAAAACATTCATCTGCTATGAATTTATCGAGGGTCTTAAATATTTCCTCACTGGCTGTTTTGGTTGGGATTTCTTTGCAACATGGTAGTTCTTCAACTGTTGAACTTGCTTTGACTAATCTCACATAATTGAGAAGCTGAGCCCACGTTGGCTACGTCTGTGGATTCATCAAGCTGAAGTGCACAATATTGACTCTTCTTAACTTGTTCTGTCAATTGGTCCTGGACAGTTTCTGCAAGCTTATCAGTGTGTCAACAGATGGTATTTTTTGACATAGGAATGGTTTTCAGATCCATAGCTGCTTGTTCCCCACTCGTAATTCTACATGTCTATTACTACTGGATAGAAGGGTCTTGCCAGTGGTGTGTGCTTGTTTGCCTTTTGCCATTTGCATGGTCACAACATAAGATGCTTCTAAGGCTTTTTGGGGAACAGTTGCTTCTTTAGATGTGACTTTTTTTTTTTTTTTTTGCTAATGCATCTCATTTTCAATGGAAAAAATCACAGCTCTTGTTTACAAATTCTTGGTGTTTGGTTTCTAAATGTCTCTGTAGTTTCCCTGGCCTCAAACTTGCATTTACTAACACTTGAAAACAAATGACACACTGTGGCTGTGGACTTTCCGCAATAATATTGAGACATGAAAATCCAAACATAATGTAACTTTCATTGCATTATCTACTTATCTTCCTTTTCTATTTAACTTTATTAAAATCTTCTTCAGCCAAACCTTTGCTGGTTGTAGGCTTAGCATTTGGTAAAATAATGTTCCATTATAAAGATAAGATGCACCTATCTCCCCCCTCAGTCCCCATCCCATATCTGCCAGTGCACTGCGAGCCTCTCTTTGCCCTCCACTCCAGTAGGGGGCTTTCTGCCAAGATACTTCCTGCTGAATCCTGCCACCAACAGCAGTCTCTCCGGAGAAGGCCCTCTACAGGCGTGGAGTGCACAGAGAGGTCCTCTGTCCATCCCTCTCTCCCTCCCCCCTTCCCGGAGCAAAAGCAGCATAACATGCAAATCCATAGATAAGATGAAGGTGATTTTTTTAGTTTAATAGTCTCTTATTTAGGAAAAAAAATAAAAACAAGCATATGGATTAAAAAAATTTCCCAAATACCATGGCTCATCCATGAACCCTTCATGACTCCCCAAGGCAACAGTGGCTCACAGTTTGGAAAGCACTGCCCTACACCAGGACTTACAAGAGGAAATTCAGAAAGGGAGCCTTTAGGCTGTTTTCTGCACCGAGGGAATGCTCCCTCAGCCAGATCAGGATCTTTTAGAGCCCCTCTACATCACTTTGGAACTTTTACCAGGCATAAAGGAGCTAGAGTAGGGGTGAGAATCTCACCTTTTGTGATTATATGCTACATATAGCCCCTATAATGCAACCCTAGATACTTCACCTAAATAATGTAGCGAAAGCCACTTTAAATATTCTGATAGAGATAAATAAATATAAATCTTACATGAGTAGTTAGCCTGCTGATGTAAATAAGAGTGGCAGGATCAGGTTCTGTATTTGTATTTTTTTAATTTTATATGGGTATGTTAATGTTTAAGTACGAAACCAATAAAATGATTTAAAATACCAAAAAAAACCTTCAGTCCTCTATGTCCCATCAAGCAAATACTGCATTCTCCCCAGTCACTGGATGTAGAGCATTGCCCATAAACTAATTTCTGATATTTTTCAAAAATCAGTTAGCATGTTTGCATTTCAGTCTGCATGTGGACATTTACTTTCAGTTAAAGAAAGGGTAGGTTTTGTGTACCAGTGTTTCTCAGTGTTCTGTTAACCATTCATGTTATGTGCTTTTGTGCTACATGTCAAATTAAAAACTTCAACATTGTCACAATCAGCATCGAAATCTCACCAGGTCATCCCTACTTGTGCTTGATTTTCTGCCTTAAGCAGCAACTGACATTTCTGGGCAACATCCGGCAGTTGATATGCAGCAGAAATGCAAAATAGGTACTCACTGCAAGGCAGCTCATTCTTACCCTCACATATGTGTGTGAATGGATAGCTACCAGTAGGTATAGTTTAAGTCTGAAAAGCATTTGGGGATCCGTCTGAATCAAAGATACTATATAAATATATTATTTTTGACTTTATGGGTTCTGAATGTGTTTGTGGAGGGATAGTAAGTACTCTATAAAGTAGTTTCCCTTAACATGGCTTTAACTTTGTGCTAATGGAGACAGGTTTTTGAGGTTTGGTACTGAATAGTGAGAAAGTTTCATGTACTCAGCAACAACTTGGCTCAGGTCTTGTTTAAAGTAATGAATGTAGTGAGAAGTTACAAATGGCAGAAAGAATACACAGTGTAGTACAGTATCGTGACTCTTGACTGATCCCTGAATGTAAAACCAAAATTAGATTAAGACCATGTCAAAGTGAGGAAAAAGGCTTGAAATACAGGCTGAGCAGAGAATAAACTTTGAAAGCTGAAACTTAATCACTTTTCTGAACATAATTGTATTTTATGTGAAAATGCCACATATTTTAATCAACAGCTCTTCCTCCTGTATGTATTCATAGTTATATCAGTGTTCCTTTCTGACAAAAAATAACTTCTCCAACTTTGTTCTCTTGTTAGTACTGCCAAGCCAGAACAGTTATATTGGAATGAGCTGTGTACTGTTCCAACTCATGGATCATTGACAGTGTTATTAATGAAATTCCAGTTGTACAGCCTTTATTATTGGTTGTGATGCATGGGTTGGAAAGAATAGCTTAATATGCAGTATTTGCAGAGCTGGCAGTTAGAAAAGATACCTTATAAGCTTAGGTGATGACATCATATATGATATATGGAATTATACATCCCTATATATGGCTGTGTGTCCACACAGAGACTTAGTGCATGGCAAGATGGCTGTGTGGACCCTACTCCGACCCATGCAACGTTCCATAGTGCCTTTTGATCTAGTGCTGTGACAAGTGTGTTTTGACCTATTGCTGAGGATCCGCCTTTTAAGTATTTATGCATTTTGAATCGGCTATGTTATGTTGTTTTGTTCCTATTAGTATTTATGTATTGTCTCTTTTGCTAACTTACTTAGCTTTAAAATACACTTTGGGAAAGTTGCAAGACGACTAAAATTAAATTCCTTCCTGTCCTCTTTCCTTTTTTATATTGATGAGGGATCTCCTGTCCTCTAACTCATCTCAACATCATCCCTCCTGCCACATATACACATACACACAGAGAAAACTGTGACCAACATTTATTTCAAGATTTCTGTTAAATACTACATCTGCAATCCCGTTGAAGTCAGTGGCAAAATTCCTACTGGTTTCTTTAGAATCTGGATTTCACTCTACACCTGCATTAAGCAAAATACTACGTAATCTGATCAAGAGTTGCAAATTTTCTCTCCCAGTTGGGACAGACATTTGGGAAAAGCTACATTTTCCCTGATCTTTCCTTTTGAATAAGATCAAGTGCAGTGTCAATTTACTATCTGATGTCTTCTATTGTAGACTACGTTAAGCATTTGGATAGATATGACTCTCTATAATAGGCCATTTCAGTCTCTTACTTTTCTGATCCTATTAACCAGTATGTAAATAACATGAACTAATGAACTTACCGCAGAAGTTGTACCGTATGAGAGAGCTGCAGATTCATGAACAGCATAATAATACCACATTATTAGCAGGCACAATTTATTATTTAGATTTCTAGCACTGTGCTTGATTGCAATCACAAATCTGGCACTTAAGCATCTAAATGACAATCATAGATTCCAGACCAAAAGGGACCACTGTGATCATCTAATCTGACTTCCTGTATAACACAGGCCATAGAACTTCCCCAAAATAATTCCTAGAGCAGATCTTCTAGAAAAACGTCCAATCTGGATTTTAAAATTGTCAGTCATGGAGAATCCACCATGACCCTAGGTAAATTGTAATTGTTAATTATTCTCATTAAAAATTAATGTCTTATTTCCAGCCTGAATTTGTCTAGCTTCAACTTTCAGCCATTGGATCTTATAATACTTTTCTCTGCTAGACTGAAGAGCCCATTTTTAAATACTTGTTCCCTACGTATGTACTTGCAGATTGTAATCAAGTCATCCCTTAACCTTCTGTTTATTAAGCTAAATACATTGAGCTCCTTGACTCTATCATTACAAGGCAGGTTTTCTAATCCTTTAATTATTCTTAGGGCTCTTCTCTGAACCCTCTCCAATTCATCAACAACCTTCTTGAATTGTGGGAACCAGGACTAGACACAATATTTCAGAAGAAGTTGATCAGTACTAAATACAGAGGTAAAATAGCCTCTCTACTCCTCCTTGTGATTCGCCTCTTTGTGTTCTAGGATCGCATTAGCTCTTTTGGATGCAGGGTCACACTGGGAGCTCATGTTCAGCTGATTATCCACCACAACCCCCAAACAGTTTTCAGACACACAAACTGCCTGCAGAATTGCAGGTGCAACACAGAAATCCTTGTTAAGGCCAGGCTGAAAATCAAACCCAACATACACATTAGCTGTGAAAGTCCAGTTATTTACTTTAAAATGTTTAGCTTCACTCTTTCTTTTTTGTTTTCCTTTGACAAGTGGCAGGTAATCCATGTGGCTCAGCCTGTGCAAGCCATACACAGATCAATCGCACATACAAAGTTTCATTCTAGACTGAAGAGTAAATCAATTAATTCTATAGTGCAAAGAGCTCCCTCATGAGACTTAATGAAATTCTTGTTTCAACAGTGATCCATATATAAATGAATAGATATAAAAAAAGAATGATGCCCAGTGCCAGATGTCTTTTTAATAGATTGTACTGCTCCAAAAAGGCTTTGTCATTATACTATAGAGGCATCCTCAATTACCTGGGCATTATGGGAAAAAACAATTTGCTTTCCAAGCATTATAAACAATGTTTTGGAGTGGGTTTTTTTGTTTGGTTGGGTTTTTTTTTGCCATGAAGCACAATGAAGACTTAGGAGATGAGCACTGAAGAGGAACTCGGAATTCTATGTGGATGAAGTTTGAACTCAAATTTCACAGTACACAGTTTAAAAAGTGGACTTTTGATCCATTTCCCTGGGATGTGTCTAGAGCTCTTTATAAAGTAAATGGTTCTTGTATTTCACAAATTCCAGCCTTCAACACAGAGTGTAAAGGTGGCAGGCAAAAAAAGTCTGGTGTGAATGTAGTAGGGAATGTTTCATTGAAAATACTGATGTGCATTTGAAGAGCATCATTTTTAAATAGAATAGCTAGATAGTATTAAGAAACTGGAAAAATTGTTTAATCCCAATGGATTAAAAATATTTCCATGAATATTCTTTTTTTTTTTTTTTTTTTTTTGCAGAAAAGTTCAGCATTTTTTTCTTGACATAGTTTTCTGTTGCCCACTCTTTGTAAATCAGGGAGGTTACAACTTTTTGGATAACACTGTGTTTGGAAACATCTGGCCTACAGAGCATATATTAATAACAAAGGATTATATGTGGAGCATTCCATCTGAAGAGGAGATAATTTTTCATTTTACATTAATATGTTCTCTCTCAGACTCAGACTTGAAGGCCAGAAGGGACCATCATGTTCATCTAGTCTGACCTCCTATACATCACAGGCCACAGAACCTCACCCACCCACTCCTCTGGCTGAATTACTGATTTCCTCAATTCATGATTTAAAGACTTTAAGTCACAGAGAATCCACCATTTACTCTAGTTTAAACCAGCAACTCTAGTATTCTATGATTCTATGTGTTGCAGAGGAAGGTGAAAATCCCCCAGGGTCTCTGCCAGTCTGACCTGGGGGGAAATTTCTTCCCAACCCCAAACACAGTGATCAGTTAGTTCCTGAGAATGTCAGCAAGACCCACCAGCCAGACACCTGGGAAAGAATTCACTGTAGCAATTCAGAACCCACCCCATCTAGTGTTCCATCTCTGGCTGTTGATGATATTTGCTACTAGCAGTTGCAGATGGGCCACATGTCATTGTAGGCAATCTCATCTGCATACATTTATCAAGTTCAAGTCAGTTAGGTTTTTTGCCCCCACTGTTCCCCATGGAAGACTGTTTCAGAACTTCACTCCTCTGATGGTTAGAAACCTTATGTCTAATTTCAAACCTAAAGTTTTTCATGGTGAGTTTATATCTATTTGTTTTTGTACCCACATTGGTGCTAACTTAAATAACTGTTCTCCCTCCTGGTATTTATCTTTCTGATATATTTATAGATAGCAATTATATCTCCACTACGCCTTCATTTTGTTAGGCTAAACAAGCCAAGCTCCTTAAGTCTCCTCTTGTAAGGTAGGTTCTCAATTCCTCTGATCATCCTAGTAGTCCTTCTTTGTACCTGTTCCCATTTGAATTCACCTTTCTTAAACATGGGAGACCAGAACTGCACACAGTATTCCAGATGAGGTCTCACCAGTACCTTGTGTAATGGTAATAATACTTCTCTATCCTGACTGGAAATACCTCACCTGATGTATCCTAGGCCTTTTTCATGGCCTGATCACATTGGCAGCTCATAGTCAGCCTGTGATTAAACTAATACACTCAGGTCCTTCTCCTCCTCTGTCACTTCCAACTGATATGTCCCCAGCTTATAGGGACTAACTGCAAGAATTTTTGCTAAGTGCATGACCTTGCACTTTGCATTATTAAATTGCATCCTGTTTCTATTACTCCTATTTTCAAGGTTATCCAGATCTTCTTATATAACATTCTAGTCCTTTCTGGATTAAATTGTAATTATTCCATAAGATTTTTTTTGTAGCTGTGTGGAGTGCATTTCAGAGCATTTGTCCACTGTAGATTCCCTGTTGGATCCAATAGTCTGTAACTACTTAGAACACAGTGGGAGCTTTGGATGCTCAGGGTTTGCAAGACTGGGTCCTTACAGTACAGCTGTGCGGATTTGGTGGACAGAGCTCTAAAGATGCCCCGAGTTAGAGGAGAAGCAGGCCTCTCTGGAAATGCCAGCCAAATGCCTACTAGCTTCCCACTGAATTCTGTAGGTTTTAATACTGTCACTCTGAAAAAATGGCATTGTTCTTACAATGATGTTTCTGAACCTGCACATGGACAGGAGTAGCTGTCTCATAGAGCTGGTCAAATTTCATTGAAGCCAAAAGGTTTTGACAAAGTTTCATTGGGAAGGATTTTTGGTTCCAGGGCACTGGTCAGGAGTGAACACAAGTTCTCCATTCACCCTCTATAGCAGTGGTCCCCAAACGTCTCCTCTCATGCCCCCCCTTGCCAGTAATAGAATGTGTCCACACACACACACACCCTGCCCAGGCCAGGAGCGGAGTTGTGGTCAGGCCAGGAGCAGGGGTTGAAAGCAGAGGCTGGTGGCCAAGCCACATCTGGGGCATGGGGCAGAGCTGGGGCTGCAACTGCAGTCGGGGGTGGGGCCAACGTGGATCTGGGGGCAGACCAGAGCTGGGTGGCGCTCCCTCTCCAAGCCCTTGTGGGGGCTGGCCCAGGCCCTGACATACCTCATGGACGTTCCTCTGCACCCCCTAAGGGGGCACACCCCACAGTTTGGGGACCACTGCTCTATAGTCTGGCTGTTAGAGTGTGAGTCATAGATACAGAAGACCCAGGTTCAAGTTTCTGCTCTGCCTAATTCACACTGACCTACAGTGGACATTTTTGCTCTGGATCAGACAGAGCGGAGGCTTGAACCTGGTTCTTATACATCCCAAGCCAGTGCCCTAACCACCAGATGATAGCATGTGAATCTTGCTCTCAAAAGCTCAAGTTTTGATTAGAAAGCTGAGACTTTGACTCAATTTTGTTTTCATTAAAATGCTCTAAAGGTTTTGTTTTGATTCCAGTGCCAAGCTAAAACAAATGTCAAAAGTTGCCACAAAACGGAATTGTCGTCTTCTAAGCAGTTGTATTGATAGTGCCCCTCACTCCGCCACCTCATGCACAGATATATGAGGCAGCAGAGTAAGGGCTGCCTTATTTTCTCCCCTGCATGGGTGCATAAAGCAAGTGACAGTCTCCCTCTTAGAGATGTTTACCCACAAGATACTCTTAGTTTTTATTGGGGTCTTGAGGCTTAGCTACAATAATATTCAGTTTATCTTTATTTATTTCCTGTCCTTTGATGGGTGTAATGAAGTGATGACGTGAGTGAGGTTTAACAAAGCCTGGACTGAGGGAAGCATGCTGCTGAAATAGCTACGAGGAATGAAAGAATTTGCCAGTCAGTTAGACATGTCCTTCTGTTTAAGCTATTTTCTAAATTACAAAACCCCATTCTGCTCATGTAAACCTTTTATATTCATACAGAAAAGCTTTTCAAATAATCCCACAAAATGCTTTGTAGGCAAAACAGTTTAAAGTAACATTCCTTTGGCAGTTTTAATACTACAGTATTTATTAAGTCTGTTAGACATCATTTGTAATTTGTATTAATAGATTTACATGGAGCTTTCAATTTAGAAGGAACAGCACTGACTCCTTTGTGAAATATTCATTGTTAAGCTCTAATATAAAAACATTGTGCTTATCTTTTGAAGTTACCATCTCTCTACTTTCCTTATCCCTGTTTAAAATTTGAAACTGACCTAAAAGAAGAAGACCTTCAGAGCTAAAATAAAGACAGCAGAAGACTAAAACTGAGAACTTTTAGTTTTGGGGTCTTGATCCAACAATTGTTCAGTGTGCAGATTTTCTTCTGGTTTCAATGAAAATTCTGTGCATGGCAGGCTGATGATCTTTAGGTGCTGTTATAGACTTTGGACCTTCATGTTTTAAAATTTAGCTTGATGACCTTTGCTTTGAGTTTAATATATGAATGTCACATTTTGAAATATTGCAAATGTGGGATGCTAATTATAGCAGAGTGCCCAGGTTAAGTATTTTCATTTGAAAAAATATGCCCAAATATAAATTTCTGAGAAATAAGTTGTTAGAATTCTTTCCCTTCTGGAATCTTCATATTTTTATATCTGTTTAATAACAGATGTCTAGAACTAAAAATACAACATTCAAGTATTTAGAACACAAACACTTTGACTCTGGCATAAACAGATTTTACAAATCAAGTCAAGTCAGTTAGAAAATTAGTTTCCATGTCAAACATAAAATCCATTTACATTTTATGACTTGTTTTTCATATATTTTAGTTTGACCTGCTTAGTCTCAGAACTAGAAATTGTTTCTGAAACACACATCAGTAAGTTCCATTGTCTGTTTCCTGTTAGCTTGATTTGTAGTTGCCCAAGCCAAATGAATGTTTTTCCCTAATATTAAAATTCTTTAGAGAGGAAAAATGTACATAATGACTTTTTATCAACGTAATATGACCTCATTCATCCAGGTAATTCTTTTAGAAAATGGTCACGGGATTCAGACATTTATAACATTCTTCCTATCCCTCTACATATCTGAAATACACAATGCTGATTTTTTTTCAGAATTACCAAAAAATAAGAGAAAATAGTATTTTGTAATGTAACTTTTCACTTATAACTGTTCCTAAAATAGAAACTGTTACAGGGATACCCATGTTATGGGCAAAGCTTCTCAGGGCATATTTAAGTGTGTCACTCTTTCTTGTTGCTGTTCTTTATACAGACTTATAAAATGGTTTTGGATGTAAGCTGCAATCGAATGGGCTGAAGAGGCTTAAAACCCATTTAATTATCTCTCAGTGAATGCACAGTTGGGATTTGCAGCCCATTCACCAACCATATCATTATGACATTTCCAAACATTTTTTTTAAATCAAATAATAATCTTTTTAAAAGTATAGAAAATACTTTAAATGCATATAATTTTCATAATTTGTAGTTTAATCAAATATATATGCATATTTTTGTGCATATCTGAGGTGTGCTTTGAAATTCACTTGCATTTTTCTTCTTCCCTTCCCATCATTTTAAATGAAATGCCAATTTTCTGAGTGACTCAGTATCAAAGTTTGCGGAATTTAGTGGCAATCTTCCACCCCTGTAAAGCTGAGAATGTCTGGAATCCTCATCCATGTAGAAGTGATAATGGTACTCCAGTGTATTTGCTGTATGATCACTATGTATGTAGGCCTCAAAGCTATATAGGCATCTAATTCCCATTGGTTTTAATGAGATTTAAGCTCCGAAATAGCTTTGAGGATGTGGGCCATAGTGTTTCTTGTCCATGAGGTGTCTCTTTATGTACTCTACACAACATGTGACAGCCGACAGCCCCTCTGTGAAGCAAATGTAAATTTTGTTTGCTATGATGTGGACCCAGCCAAAGTTGTTTTCAACATGTACATGTACTAGTGAATCTGCATATTACCTGGTTGAAGTTAATGTCCTGGGTGATGTGGATCATTTATTCCATCTTATTTTCCTTGATCCTTTCACTGTCCATTTCATTGCTTACCTCTACTCTTCCCACAGCCAGACAGTAGCGGCCTCCAAATGATTCTGCTGCTGTCATGCTTGGAAGGATAACTTCAAAGGACAAAGCTTAGCAGATATAATACTGCTGAACAACTAAGCAGACCAAAACTGGCAGAAGTGGCTCTCTTTTGAAGCCCACTACTCCCATTCACTATGAGAAAGCATGGGTTGGGGGAAGGAAGGATGGGAGGGAGGAAGAAATAAGTCCATCTCCTTTCTCCCACTTTTTTTTCTCCCACCTTCTCATAGGGCTTTCTCATTGTCACCTGCTCTTTGCCTTCTATAGTCTCTGTCTGAGTAATCTCATGGGATCACACAACTTCAGCTATATATCTAAATTGATGACTCACATGCCTAACTCATTACTTCTGACCTGCCTGCCTCCCTCCTTCAGAACCTGCATTTCGCTTTGTCTTCATGACATGTCCTAATGGATGCCTTATTTTTCCTCTCAAATTCTCATCACTCCCCCCATTCTTGGTCATTGGTAACAGCATTGCCATTTTCCCCATTGCTCAGAGTTTGACTCCTTCCCTTCCATTGCTCTTCACATCCAGGCTGTGTCCAATTCCTGTTGCTTCTTCCTCCACAGTAGTTCAAGATCAGACTTTCTTTTTCTGTCCAGACTTCTAAAAGTTCTTGAGCAGGCCCTTTATTATCTCCCATCTTGTTTACTGAAACCTCCTCTTCTCTGATCCTCAGAGACAGAGTCGGAGAAGAGATCACATGAGGATCTCTCATCCTCAGTGGATAGTTGGAGGCTACTTATAGCATGAAATGTTTGGCTTCTTATAAAACAGTTTAGAAGGCTGTCACATTCCGGCATGCAATCCAGACCAGTGAGGGGTTGTGCCACCACCTGCCCTGCAACCTTGGGACATCACAATACTTTGTTGTTGTAGCTCCCAACCTGGATTGCTCACAAACAGCATGAAAGTCACACCCTGAGTGTGTGGATATCTGCGCTCCTAGTCCCACAACTCTGACCCCAGCAGCCTGTCAGCAATACACCACCCTTCTCTGACTTCTAGCAGCTTCAGTTACTACTTGCAGGGTAACCCCAACAGTATCCCAATGCTGAATTTTCCCCAAAATGTGTGTTCTGCAGTTTCCTGCCCCATCCTGGACAGTTCAGATATTATAGGTCCATCGCCCCCATAAGGGGTCAAATTTAGCAGCCTGCTACCTTAAATGGAGTTTCCAAATAGCTTGGTTTAAACACCATGTTGGATTAGTTTTGATTAAAAATGTAAGTTTATTTAACTATAATGAGAGAGATTTTGAGTACAAGTATAACCTATTAAAATTAGAAATGGTTACAAGAGAAATAAAAATAAAATACTTTCTAGTAGCTAAGACTTAACAAACTAGACACGGTTCAAGGTAAAATCCTTACCAGGATGTTGTTCCCAGCAACATTTCTGACCAAATTCTCAGGTCAAGATGTGCCCCTCTCCCATACCTAAGTCAAAGGATTGGTTCCTTTGTTGTCTTTGGTGAAAGAGAGAGCAAAACCCAAAACTTTTCTCTGAAACCTCTCTCTCCATGTTTCCTGTTGGAGCTATTCCACATTATATGTATAAATAAATAAATAATTCTTTGGGAAGTCAAGAAAGACTGCAAGGTCTTTGAAAGGTACAAAGACAGGAATGAACTGGCCACAGCCTTTGCACCTAGGACCATCACACACACATTTACTTTTGTGTGATTGACTATGGCAAGGTAAAATTAGGCTTAGTACACACTTACTGGGAAATTCAGTGGCAGTCGACGGGAGTTACGCAAGCTACATAGAGTACCTTGCATAACTCACGACAACTTACTAAATCCTCTTCTGCACGCTGTCTTCACTGCACTGCGCCAACAGGAAATGCGTTCCCATCGATGCAGCGCTATGCCTTTTGAGGAGGTGGTTTAATTGAATTGACTTCCGGATCGATTGAGCGGGTCTTCACTGCTGCTCAATCGATCCGATAAATCGATCTGACAGTGGTGAGTTTGCTGCCATCAATGTGTACATACTCTTAGATTGAAACTCTACAATCTGGAGTGCAAGAACTGTGGTTGCGTCCAGATTTTATCTGAATTTGTAAGGCAGGCTACTGGGCAAGCTACTTTCATATTTCTTCCCCCTCTTGCTCAAAGACAGGCACACTCTGGCCCTAAATATTTACCAATAGATCCTGGGTAGGTATTCTTCAGTACTGACAGTTTGTATTTGACTTCAAAGTATAGGTATGTGTTCCCAAAGATAGATTATGTTTCTAAAGTCACTTCATAAGTTGCATCATATTAAATTGACTGTGTTTTATATCACCTAAGAGTTTTGATTTGATCCTTTTTACTAACTCAGTAATATGGCCTGATTGTTTTATCTGTGGAAATCGTGCCAAATGCAGGTTTAATAGTACATCGTGTCCCTGTTGGGAACATATTCTGCCCAGTTACATCAACAGATGCAGTTCCCAGGAGCAATGATAACAATTTAATACCAACATCCGAAAGCATAAATCTATTATACTAATTATACTCCTAAATACTCAGCCACCTGGTAAATTGGATTGTTCCTTTATGAATTAAATTGATTACCTCCACAAAGAAGAGGCTTGTTTGTCATGCCTTTATACATTTGACTTCAAAAACTGTTATACTTGAAACATGAGAATCAGCTTCTACTTTTAGTTAGTGATAAGCATTTATTGACAATGAAATATCCTGCCCTAAATAATACTTACCGATATCTTTGAAAGGGTCGTAAAATTACCTGAACAGGAAATGGGATAGTTTTGGAAAAATTCACTGCCAAAATACCAGTGTGACCTGAATAATTTTTATTTTTATTTTTTTTTAAATCTTCATTTCTTTACTGACTTTTTTTGGCTTGTGAAATCAAATTATGCATGAAAGGAACAAAAAATATCTATAAGAAACAAAAATCAAACAAACACTTTGGAAAACTAAAGTCCTGGACTGCTACTTCACCTTATGTTGATAGCACCTCCCTAAATCTCATTGCCTCCCGTTTTGTGTTCTGTTTAGATTCTTATACCCCACCCATTTCCTAAGCATTTGATCACCTTCCAGAGTTAGAAGATTAAACAAGAAGACTTACAGCTGTCAATTGAGGTTTCTTCTGCATCCTGCTTCTTCTTGTCCTGCCCCACCACTCCCAGGGGAAGGTGGGAGGTAATTGCACTTGTAGAGCTTTTAGTTTGTTTGTTTGGGTTTTTTTCAGAGTTGATATTCTGTGTGTTAAGTCTTGGGAAAGGTCAGGTAGAAGAAGTGCTTTGTGGATCTGGACTGAAATATAGCAAGCTTTGTGGTAGTTCTGAGTTGCTGTTGGAAAGAGTTCCCCAGCCTCAGGCCATTGCCCACTAAAACCTGTCTGAGAACAGCTTTTCTCTTGTGAAAGGCGGTTTCTCTTTTCTTGAGGCATGGAACTGTTGAGGATGGTTGAAGGTCCAGAGGATGAGCTGGTTCTTAAGGTGTTCTAGGACCACACCATTTAGCATTTTGAACATAAGTTTGGGAGTCTTAAATTTACCCTGTTGTTCCATGGTAAGCAATGGAGAGAATGGAGAGCTGGGGCGGTGTACCATTAGCAGCCTGTTTTGCTAGGAAGGCACACAGCTACATTCTGCATCAGCTGCAGTTTTCTATAGGGTGATGGTTTTCTGTCCAAATAACCTGCAATGCCATAATCCAGATAGGAGGTGACAAAGGAATGGGAATATTGTCATTGCTAAGTCACCTTTGCCTTTGTGGCCTCCTGTGGCAGAAAATTCCACAGGTTGACTCTGCTGTGCATTAATCCTCTCTCTTGAACCCAGTACAAACTGAATAGAATCATTACCAAATCTGAATGATTTGAGTGGTAGTCTTTTGTACTTACCTGGCACTGGTGTAAATGACTTCATAAGGCACAGGGCTAAGGAGAATCAGGCCTTAGCTTGGTCTGCTTTTGCTGCTGGCTCTTCTTATTTATCTTAATAATGTGCTTTCCTCATTTTTCCTGCATTTTGCACTTTGCAGCATCTTTATTGTTTCTGCTTTGTGTCTCGGATTCCTTATTTAATAACTAGGACACTTGTTTTTCAGACTTAGAGGCACTTAAGAGACGCCATTTTCCTAAATATAGTACATGATGATTTTTCCTTTTGCCGTGCTTTACATTACACTGAAGAGCTTCATACACTAAGAAGAGTTCATCACTTCAGGTATTTGCCAACATTTACAGCACCAGACTTTCTCTTTCCTGTCAACTTTGCTGCCACTCTGCTTTCATACCATGTATGGTAGTGCTATTTTTCTCAGCAACAGCACAGAACTCTTTCCTTGTTAGTGTTTTGATATTTTTGTATTCATCTTTCATGTTCTAAAAGAGGAATGACATAGCAATATGTGTGCTTCCTAAACTCCCAGCTTAAACCCTGTTTGAAATGCTGAATAAATGTGGAGACATTTTATCTTGCTCCTGTTTCCTCTTAATCAGCAGAATATGGCCATTCAAGAACCCAAAAGGTTTAATAGTCTCTCCCTTAAGTAATTATTCATGAATTTCTTTTTTTTTTAATTGTGGGAACCAAAATAACTAAGTAAGAAAATGTGGATTCCATTAACCATGGCATTGGTTATGGAACTGTTCTGCTAGATGTATGTGACATTTGTGGTTCCTCCAATTCAAAGGGATAGGCTTGTTTACTTCTCAAAATTCTAAACCTAATTTGAAAATTTTACAAATCAAATGCTGCTCCTCTAAGGTTGTCAGTGGAAAAGGTTTTTGATGCTAGAGATGTTCCCACTCCACATTCAGTCAAGCTATAGTGGATCTGGTGTAGTAGTGAGGTCAAAAAGTAGTATGTGTGATTGGTAGTGTTAAATGATGATGTAGGGAAACATCTGGAGAGAGTCTGGAACAACATGGTGTAGAGTGAGTGCGAGAGATGGCATGTGACTCTGAGGGCAAAAGTGAAAGAGTCCTTGTTCTTTGCTTTTGCTTTAAACTATTTTACAACTGATTACCACTTATCTTCCACTTTCTCTTTTCTCTGTAGGCAATGTGGTAACTGAAGGATGTATGGCAATATGTTGCCACTGGTAAATATTGATTTATTAAGAAACCCCACTATCTGGCTAAGATTTCAATGGTCTAGTTATTCAATATTCATTTATTTTTAAAAACTAGTAGAATGAATATACATTTGTATGCTATTGTGCAAATTTGTTCAACCCATTTCAACCCTAATTGGCACACATTTCTATCCTGATATTTGAAAAGATATCATCCATAGTGATACATATTCATTTTCAATGGAAGTCAATCTTGTGACACTGCAAAATTGAATGATGTAAAATATGGTGTCTATTCATTACATTTATTGAATATGTTGGGTATCATTTTATTTTAAAAGAATCTGGTGAAATATACATCCTGCATATGAAAAATAATTTTATTTCCAAAAATGATGGTTTAAGAAAATGAACTGTGTTTTCAATACCTTTCTTTTGTCTAGTGCTGTAATGCTGATGAAATTTTACTCCATACTTTACCATACCTACTAGAGAAATATTGCAACGTTTGGTGATCTTTACAGATGGATATTTCTTTGTGAGGTTGTATTTTCATAAATTCATCAGGGAACTTTATATATACGTATGTATATATGTATGTGTGTGTATATATATATATATATAATATAATAGACAAACCCAGAACTAAATTCATCTCTCCATCTATACATAGGAGCTCTGAACTGGGAAAGCAGACCAAATTAATCCCATCTATATCTCGTTTATCTTGACCATTAAAATAGTTGATCCTGTTTTGTTTCTCCTGATTTTTTTGGTCATATGTAAAATGCTTTGTATCAGATATACTTTATCGGTAGGTACATTGTAAAAGGCAGTAATTGGCTAGTGGTGGAGTCAGTGGTTAAATCATTATCTGCCTTCTCAGCATAACATGCTAAGATCTGATGTTGCCCTATGGCAAGGAATTAGACAAGCCCTAAGGAAAATCATGATTTGTCCTAGTCATATATTGACCTTGCTTAATGTAAAGCATATCTTGCAAGGCAATGGATTTGTGCAATTCTCTATAAAGTCCTTTTTTTCCCTTTGATTAAGTATTTCAGCTTTCTGCTTTCTCTCCAGTTAAAATCAGTCCATTTAAGAAACCTTCAGACCTTCTATAGAATCATCAGTATTTTTTAAAAATATTTTTGCAGACTCTTCCAGTTCTACTAAAAAAAATTTCATCTTCAGGTAATCTCTGTAGGTACATAAACCCAGCATAATCCTCCCCTAGTTTGTCTGGATAGAGAGGGCTGAAGAAATGCCTCACTCATCAAGTCGTGTTGTGTGGTTTGTTTGTTTTTGTTTTTTCCCACTAAACTATAATTTTTCCTCCTCTTGGTCAGTCTGAAAGTATAACAAAGATTAATCCCCTACATTGTCTATTAAGTTTGATTTCCCTTTGTCTCTTGTTGCATCCAATAGTTAGGTTATCATAAAAAGCTTTACACAATACTAGCACAGTTTTAGGATTGGGGGGGTGACATACCATGGTACAATCCAGACCAGTGGGGGGCTCTATCACCCCTGCTCTGTAACCTGAAGTGCCCTGCAATGCCTTGCTGCTGTAGCCTCCAAGCTGCACTGCTCACAAACAGCCACCAGCACGCAGGTCACGCCCAGATGTTTGTGTAATTGCAGCCTGCCAGCCACACCCTGGCTTTCACCAGCCTTGGTTGTACTGCAGGGTAACCCCAAAACACCCCCGTCCCAGTCTTCCCCACAGAAATGTATGTTTTGTACTACCAAGCCCACTCCTGGACAGTCCAAATATATTAAGTCCTTTATTCCTTTAAGGGAATAATATACATTAACCTGTTATCTCAAATGGGGTTGCCCAGACAGTTCAATTTAAACACACCAGATTAAATAAAACAATAAAAAAAATCTTATTAACTACAAAGAGAGAGATTTTAAGTGAGTACAAGTAATGAAGCATAAAAGTCAGAAATGGTTACAAGAAAAATAAAGATAGAACACTTTCTAGTGGCTAATTCATCAAACTATATTGGATTCAAGCAAAGTTTCTCACCACATGCTTCCAGCAAGATTACTGACAAATCTCTTCAGGCTGGGACCCCTCCCCCAGAGTCCAATGGCTGTTTCCTTTGTCGTCTCAGGTGCAGAGAAGGCAGGAAGAGAGGGGGCGTGTCTTGGGATGTTTGACCCTCCTTTTATAGTTTTTTAGTCCTTTTTTGAAAAAATATTTCCAGCTGAGAACCAGGAGACAGAGTCTATGTGGAAGGATATAGCCTGCTGGTTTTTTTAATCTGTTTGAGCTTCCTTTGTTTTCCCTTCCTGCTTGATGACTCTGTTTACTGCTTAAATGCAAATTAAGCCAAACACACATTCCTTTGTTTAGGACAGACCTGTTTGCCGACTTCTGCCTGGGCAGTGCTGTGGGGTTTGGAACTTGTGTTAATAGTATCATACAGGGGAGTCTTATAACTTAACATGCAATATTGCCACACATATTTTATCAGGATATTATTGATCAGAAAGTTATGAGTTTTCAAATGATACCTCACAAGGCATACCTTGTATAAAGATTATTACAATAGCAGATAGGGTATGAACACAGGCGTGCATTCCATTACAGGGAGGCAAAACTTTCTAAGCAGGAACCTTCTCAATGGAATTAAACTGAATTTTTCCTCAAACAGTTGTAGTCAAATATCATCCAAATGAGTCAAGCCTATTCTTACCATTTCATTTTGCTTTAGAATAATTTCACTGATATCCTGAGAAAGTATTCACGAAGACTCTGCCATTTACTTCTGCAGATTTTTCAGAATTCCTCTCCTGATTTGTATCAATCAAGTTTGCAGTTTCCAGCAGTGCATCAAAACATTTGTGCACCATTAGTAGTCTATATGCTAGTTGTAAATCTGCTAAGGTAGACTTTTTAGAGGAGAATTTCCTGCTGCTGACATAAGGTGGAATTCACACAGATTACTTAGGTGCCTAATTCCCATTGAAATCAATGGGAGTTAGGCGCCTAAAACCTTTGTGAATCCCAGCCATAGTGGAGAAGAGGAGAGGGAAGATGACCAGCTACTAACTGAAGAAGTGTAAAAGGGTCTTTGGATAGATTTGAAATATAACAAGTTAAACAATTTAAAATTAACGATCAAAAGAGAGCTCCTAAAAATATCACCATGTCCAGGAATCTCAGAGGCAGCACAGCTGCTAAAAGTCAGATAAACAAAGTCCTGAGTTGGGAAAAAAAAGTGGGCCAGGCGCAGACATGTGGGTCAACCCATCCTCATAGAGTTTTTGTACAGACACAGTAGATGGCTATATAGATTGAAGGCATCCTCCCATCTAGATAACTCCACTTCTTGTGTTTTCTTTGGTAGTTTTACTCTTGTCTGCATCACACAGCAAAGAGGTGCGGAGAAGAGTCTAAACCCCTGCAAGCTGTTTTAGATTATGTAGATCCTCCCTTTCGCTCATGCACAGCCCTGTTGACTTTATGGGGTTTTCCCTGTGTGGAGCAGCTTGCATGTTCAAGATCTAAATGTCTATCTTCAGCTGTCTGTTATATGTTTAAGGTAGTACACTAGATCCCTTTCTGTCAAAAGTTAAAGCTATAACAATTCTGTCTGAAATTTTTGGCGTGTATTGGTTTTATGTTAAATTAGTAAGATTAACTGTTGGAGAGAAAATAAATGACTTTTTTCAATGTCAAAGCAATCTTTCTTCAATAACATCTACAATGCCTCTAAAAGCATCTATGAATATTTAATAGGCAATTCATTAGATGTATTTCCCCCTTCAAAAGCTGACAACATGAAATAAGTCTGAAGTGGTGAACTGTTGTTTTCATTCTCTACATTTGCTACACATCACAGAGAAAGTCCTCTGGTAAAATCTGCTACATCTGTAGAAACGAATGTTCCCAGTCTATGATGCTAAAAGTAGAATGACATTTGAGAGAGTTAACGCTTAGAAGTGTCAAATATAAGGTTTTGATGCTACAGCTCCCACTGTACAAAATGTAAAGTTTCAGCTCTAATGTTTTAATGTATCGTTTCCTCACCTGAAAAGGTTTAGTTTTATATCAGTGTGACCTCAGGACCCCTTGATGCCAACAGAAAGAGGGTGTAAGGGGTGCAAAAGAGTTACAGGAATTCCAGGGGTTTGGTATTTACTTTTTAGTTCACCAAAGACTGTAATGTGAGGTCTCGAGTAAAAGCCAGCATCACACAATGGTCATCAATATCATTGCAAAATGCATATACAAATGTCATATAAGGAGTTATGTATATACACTGAAAATTGTGTTTTTAAGGTTTCTGTCTAGGGATTGGTCACCAACAAAGGTGAAAAACAGGTTTTCTTTCAGATAAACCTGTCTGTTTACATGTAAATTAAATATTATCTGGTTCATAATGGGCTTCCACTCAAGTCTTAGACGAATGCTAATGAAGGATTGCGGATGCTTCAAAGAGAGGAAATTAACAGGAAGAGGCAAACATCAGGAGTAGCTAAGTGCTGTGTGTTAAGCAGAGCTGTATTATGTGTTGTACTTAGTAAGCTGCAGTTTACTGTCCCTTTGGGAGCAGCAGGGCTGGAAATTCTGTGAGTGTTCAGTGGATAAAGAACACTGGAATGCTTGGAGAATGGCGTAAGCCCATCGCTAACCTGTATGGAGAAAGCAAGGCCTGCAGAGACCTGGAAGGTTGTGCTTGTGTTGTGTTGGAAAAAAAAGATTCCAAATGAGGTTCGTTTACCCTGCACCAGATAGAAAAGAGATCCACGCAGGTAGTTGGGCAGTCTCCAAGCTTTATTTCTGCAGAGGTCAAACACTTCCCAGCAAGTGGTCAGTGTGAGACCCCGAAGGCATGCTCTTTTACATATTTATACAAACAAGACAAAGAAATTACATATGCATGAATTCTTGATGCTTATAGGTATATTCAAATTATTACTACTATTGCTATTGGTTTATACTTTTCTATTTCTAAAGGTATGCATAACAGATAACATGTTAACAGAAGATTTCTACTTATCTATCAAAGTTGTCTGATCTATCTCTCAAGGCTGTGTGACTAATTAAAAAGCAGTTGGCTGTCTCCTTGCCCTTTCTCTAACCCTGGCAGAAGATTAAACACTCTGGGGGAGAGGAAGAGAAGGGGGGTGATTTCAGCAGAGAGCAGAACACTCAAAGAACTAAGATGGAGTAACTATGGTCAAGCAGACAATTATTTTCCTTCAGTTGCCAAAGGCTGATGGAGTCTGTGCCTGGTGTGGATCAGCTCCCTGAGAAGACACCCTCATGCTACAGGCACACCCCTGGGAAGCATCACAATCAGATGAATGTGTTTACAGGTGTGTGCATCTTGTCATTTGTACCCATTTGGATTTTAGGTATACGCCTTTGTAAACCTGCCCATAGTTAACATTTCCCATTCCTACAGTGCCTTTCAGTTCAGAAGAACCCCTAACTCTGTTACACTAGTGTAAAACCATCAAAATCAAGAAAGAATAGATATTTTAACTGTTGCAGGCGTCTGTCCTAAATGCCTCAAATCCATATTCATTCAATGCTGGCTGTTATGGTGTATCATGAAACCTCTGAAAGTTAGACCACAGCCATGCAAAATTCTTCCCTCAGACTATTTATGCCTCATCTGCCTCCATTCTCTAGGAAGCATTATCCCAGTCAGGGGGCATTGGTTCAGCTTCACTGATAATAATTCTGAATTATCTCACTGCCTTTTTCATAGCAAGTGCACTGACGTGACATTAATCAGATTAAAAGGCTCTCTTGTTGTTCCTTGAGTCTTATGGAATTTGCAGCCCTTTTTCATAGTACAGATCTTATTGCTCTACAGTAGACTCAAGTGTGGAGATCTTATTCACACTTTGCTTCAGTGCAAATGATCTGGCCTAACTTTTTGCTCAAATCAGCCCACTCGAGCTTTGTCTGCACTAGGCAAGTTTTCAAACATCTATCATAGTTGCTAACAACAGTCAATTCAGTTGGTGTTAGCAATGTTGGGAGTTTGTCAGCTGTTGCCAGTATTTAAGCACAGTGTCAATTAGATTTGCACTGAGCAGAATTAGACGATGCATTGCTTGTGTACTGGCAACAGCCAGCAACCCTGGGGTATGCAATGGTTTTCGGTGTCAATAATACCACTGGAGCTGAACTGGTAGAAAAGTTGTACAAAGATGACGTGTAACCTTATGTCCCAGTTTCACAAGAGGGTTTCACATTCTCTATACATTATTTTTAAATGTAGTGTTGTCGCTGAGTTTCTCCATTTCAAGGTTTCTCTATTAATAACTACCTGTTTGTTTTGTTGGCCAATTTTTTAAAATCATCCTATTTGTATTCTTATCCAGATAATACTACTACTTCATTTTCTCTATAGTTTTCCTATGAGTCAAAGGCTTTATTAAAACTGTGTACACTGTATCCTCCTTGCTCTCCAAAGTGAAAACATTTATCACGATTTAGGTCATAAAGAAGACATTTGATGCCCATTATTTCTTAAATTCCTTTAATCCATCTGCCTGTGGAATGGTGCCCTTATCATATTAATGTAATATTTTGCCTGGAACTGAAGGCACATTGACAGAAGAGTAATTATCTAGATTGTTGTGTATGCACATTTTAGAGATTTTGGCACTACTTTAACTTTCCTCCAATTTTAGGACATTGCCTCTGTGGATCTGGATTTTACTGTAGGTTTCCAGAACAGTTTAGTTAAATCGATACAATATGAGTGCTTGGTTATGTTTTTTATTTTTGTTTATAATGCTTATTAATCTGCACTGTTGATGTAACAATGTAGCTCTTGGAAGCAATGGATTTTGTACTTAATGTACTATTTAATTCTAAGAAACTGTATTGAATTTGATTATACAGACTGAAGATCATTAATGCGAACAGACCAACTTGGAGAGAGAGGAGAAAATGCAATAGCCTTTCTCTCCTACTTATTGCATAATGGTCTCAGCAGGAGCAATTCTGTCTTTATCTAAAATGCCTGTCACTGTGATAAATCAGCACCATCCAATATCATCTTATTTAGACTTGGTCTACACATAAAGTTTACCAACATAATTATTTCAGTTGAGAGGTGGGGGGGTGACTTTTTTTTTTTTTAAACCAATGCCATTCATATTGTGAATGCAGTTACAACCTGTATAACTGTGCTTCTATCAGTATATTTTATGCAGTTTGGGAGAATCATGGTAAGCTATAATGTGTAAGCACTTTTATAGCCATACCACAGTGTTTACACTAAAGGGTTTTGCCCTTCAACTCTTCCAGTTTAACTTTACCAGCAAAACGCTTCTAGTGTAGAAAAGGCCTTAGACTGTTAGTAAATATGAGGGTATCACGCAGGTTGTTAAAACTTCTTGATACAATTTTCAAACATTTTTCTGAGTTTCACTTTCAAGGATAAAGAATCCAACAGTTCTAAGCCAGTTCCTTTTTCCTTTTTTAAAAAAGAAAAAGATAAATGTATTGCTTGTGACAAGTAGTAGGTTGATGGCACTCGAGACTGAAATCCATTATAGATGCTACACAGACAGGAACAATGAAAGTTTCCATGATGGCCTGTTTTGGGGGCTGAAACTGCAAGCATTTATCTTTAAATGTAAGAGGATAATTAAAAGGACTTGTCAGAGCTGTTTTATATCGAAAATTGGATTTTCAACTAGACAAAATATTTAGTGAAAGTGTTTGCTTGCCACTGAAATTTTGAGGTTTATGAAAAACATTTTGGCCAAAAATTTCGAGTTTTCAGCCAAAAAATATGTGTTGTTTTTGTATGTGTGGGATTTTGTTGTTGTTGTTTTGTTAATTTTAAATTCAATTTTTCATTTTTCTTCTCCTGACCAGCTGTACTAATTAAGTCTTCCTGCCTGTTCAGTTTGGGCCATTCTGAAGACTGCCAACAATGGTACTAATTATGAGAGAAATATATTTTTACTTTTCTCTAAGGCCTTGTCTTCACTATAAAGTTTTGTTGACACAAGTTACAGCGATGATCAAAAAGTAGTGTAATTACAGAGCTTGTGCCCATCCACACACTACTTAATGTGTCACTGAAGACCATCCACACTTGGTGTGCTAGCGTTGACATTGAGAGCAGTGCACTGTGGAAAGCTATCCCACTTTTCAACTCACCACCTTCTGCTGCTAGTAGCTGTGGGAAGGCAGAGAGGATTGCAGTTCAGCATTCTATGATGCATTGATTTCTGTCCCGTCATTCTGTGGATTTCCAACTGTGTTTTGCAGCATTTTTCATCAGCCCCAACAGAGCACCCGCCATCTCTGTCTGAAAAGATGGATCCTGCACTGCTCTCCACTGTTGCTGCCAGTGTTCCAAACACATTGCAGCTGGTTATGTAATACAGCATGAGCTCCAAATTGGAACAGAAATCTGAGACACTTGACCTGCTGTGTGATATGCAAACAAACAGCACTGCATTACTGTTTTCATTCACAGAGCATCTGCATACGGTGAACTGCTGCTTTTGGGCACATGAGACAAGCACTGAGTGGTGGTATTGCATCATTATGCAGGTCTGGGATGACAAGCAGTGGCTGCAGAACTTTTGAATGCACAAAGCCACCTTCATGGAACTCTGTGCAGAGCTCACCCCTGCCCTGCGGTGGAAGGACAGCAGAATGAGAGCTGCCCTCTCGGTGGAGAAGCACATGGCTATCACCGTGTGGAAACTGGCAACTCCAGACTGCTACCAGTCGGTCACTAATTAGTTTGGAGGCAGGAAGTCCACTGTTGGACTTGTGTTCTTGCAAGTGTGCAGTGCCATTAATCGCATTCTGCTATGAAGGACTGTGAGTCTGGGGAATGTGCGTGAAATAGTGGATGGCTTCAAAGTGATGGGATTCCCTAACACTGGTGCAGCAATAAATGGCACGCATATCCCAATTTTGGCACTGGACCATCTTGCAATGGAGTACATCAATAGAAAGGGGTACTTTTCTATGGTACTGGAGGCACTTGTAGATCACTGTGGTCGTTTCACTGACATCAACACAGGTTGGTCAGGGAAGGTGCATGATGTACGCATCTTCAGGAACACTGGCCTGTACAGAAAGCTGCAAGCAGGGACTTTCTTTCCAGATCAAAAGATTCATATGGGGGATGTTGAAATGCTCATTCTAATCCTGGGAGACCCAGCCTACCCACTAATGCCATGGTTCATGAAGCCTTATATGGGCAACCTGGAGTGCAGCAAGGAGCGCTTTAATAACAGATTGAGCAGGTGCTGAATGACAGTTGAATATACATTTGGCAGATTAAAGGCTCACTGGCGATGCCTTTATGGCATGTTAGACCTAAATGAGGACAATATTCCCATGGTTATAGTTGCCTGCTACGTTCTCTATAATGTAAGGATGAAAAGTTTCCCCCAGGGTGGAGCACCAAGGTGGATCACCTTGAGTCTGAATATGAGTAACCAGATGTTAGGGCTATTACAGGAGCACAACAGGGGGCCATTCAAATCAGGGAGGCCTTGAGGGACTGTTTTTTGACAATGAGCACCAATAAAGTGTCTGTGTAAACAGCACTGTGCTACACTATGACTGCTATCCAACTTGAGATGTGTATCACTGAGAGGTGCATCCACTGTTTGCAACACGCAAATAAAGAATGCTTATTTTTCACACAGCATGTCTTTATTAAATAAAAGTGATTCATTACACACACAAAACACCGTGCTGGAGGGAGAAAGCAGTGAGGGTTGGTGAGAGCTCTGACCTCTAGGTGAATGTCCTGCTGTTGCTCTCATAGCTGTCTGAATGGGTGCAGTGAAGGTGGTACATAGACGGTCTGGGAGTTTTGAAGGAATGTATGGGGTGAGTGTGGAGAGGGCATGGAAAGCAATTCTATAATGGCTGCAAGGGGTGGTGACCACATATGGACTCTGTCTGCAATGTAATGATTGTCTTTAGCAGCTCTGTTTGTTCTTCTATGGCTTTGATCATGAGCTCATGACCTGCTAGTACTCAATCATGGTTTTCCTTTCTCTCTTGCCTATAATTTTTTCTGACTTTCAGACACAGCGTGCCTCCATACCCTTTCTTCTCTTTTTCCATCCTCAGAGGCCTAGAGGAGTTCTTGGAACATCTCCTCTTCGCTTCTTCAATGTTGTTTTTCTCATCTGCTGCAGGCGCTCTGCATGTGTGGGATGTTTTGTTGTTAAGGGCACATCTGTAGATGCACAATAAACAACTAACAGAAGCATTATTGTGACTGAAATAACAGCAGCTATGCATTATGATACAAATCACCTCTTTCTTACTGTCCCCTGGTGAGCTCAGAGCTCAACAATCAACCAGGGCATGGTGAGTTGTGCCCAGGGAGGTAGATTCCTGAAGCTGGGGGAAAGGAGGGTGGTTGTTTTAGGTATTGATGCAAGTGAATAGGGACAAATTTTCAAATTGTGCCAACATTTTCAACATGTGAGGGCCATAGAAGCAGATATCTCACTCCTGAGAGTAAGCAGGATGCTAGGGTGCATCTTCTCCATGCGAGCAGCTTCAAACCAGGTCCCTATGCTGCTTGCCTGTGTGCCGCTTTGGTCCCTGCACAAGTTATTGCCGGTTGGTGCGGGAAAGTGTCCTACAATGGGTGAAGAAACAAAGCCACTCTGCCAAGGAATCTCAAGCAGAGAATTGACGAGTACCTCCAGGAAAGTTTCTTAGAGATCTCTTGGGGGGGATTCCTGTGAAATCTCAGCATACATTAATATGCTTCTCTGCTGCATTGATTAGCTGAACAGTGAAATGGGAAACATATGCAAACACAGCTAGTCTTGTGCATCTCTATCCCTTCAACCACCTCCATAATTTAGCAATGCAAAGGACAGCTGTACTGCTTGTAAATGAGCAGCATCAGCTCCAAAAAAAACCACTTATCAGAGCTCTCCTCTCCTGTATCCTGCATGCCAGAGCCATAGGGCTGGGACCCTCTGGGTTCAGGAAGAGATCCTGACTCCCCACATCACCAAATGACCCAGTCCCTGGCTTTGCATCATCATCCAATCCACCTCCTTGTCCACGACTTCTTCATTGGGGTTGAGTCTGGTGTCTGCTGTCTTGGTATCCACAGATATCTTGGCAGTGAAGATGGGGTTGCGACTGAGGATGGCTTCCAGCTTCTTATAGAAGCAGCAGGTCTTTGGCTCTGTACCAGAGTGATGGTTCACCTCCCTGGCCTTCTGGTAGCCCTGCCACAGCCCCTTGATTTTTCACTCTGCACAGCAGCATGTCACGTTCATAGCCCTTCTCTGCCATGGCATAAGAAATCTGGCCATAGGTATCATAGTTCCTTTGGTTGGAGCAGAGCTGGAAGTGCACAGCCAGCTCTCCCCAAATTCCAATGAAGCTCCAGTGTGCTTCAAGTGGGAGAGCGTTTGGCATGTGGAGCCGCCATGGTCAGCTGGGAAGATGCGATGTGAGCTCTCCATGCCGACCAAGCAGGAAGTGGAATTTCAAAAATTCCCGGAACTTTAAAGTGGGGGGCAGGTGGCTGCAGGGTAGCGGAGTTCAAACTGCTGACCAGAGCAGTCACAATGTATATTGTGGGATGCGGCTAGAGGCCATTTACTGTGATATAACCAAGGGCAATATCTACACTGATGCTTTGTTGCTAAAACTTTGCTGCAAAATCTCTATGCCTCTCGTTGAAGGGGTTTTATTTTGTTGAGAAAACAGAGCAGTTTTGTTGGGGGTGTGTGTGACTGCTGTGTGCACACCACCACTGTTTTGTCAACAAAAGCTGACTTTGATCGACAAAACTCTCTAGTGTAGACCAGGCCTGAGGATTGGACCGAGACTACTAATTCATTTTAACACAGACCACCAGATAGTTATCATCTGGTGACAGCTTTCAGTCCTAGTGCCCTGGCTCTGATCCAAACAAGTGATATAGATTCCCTATTCCATTTCTATTCCCATAAGTCATTCTGTTTCATTGCCTATTCTTTTAACTTCTCTGCCAGGTTTGTATTTGTTCATCATCGTCCCATCACTTTCCAGGAGACTGTTCCTGTTGATACATACAGTTTTGATGTGTCAAAGGGCAGTACTGTTGCATTATTTTTTGTGTCAATAATGTCAAAATTTGACTTTACCTGCTGCAAACATTTTAATGAGCAAAACCCTAATTGTCAGTGGAAAGAGAGGAGAATAGTCTTTCTTTCTGTTTTCTTTTTTCTTTTTAATAATATTGTTTCTAGTTGTAATACACTCTTTCAAATAGCAGCATGCAGGAGACATGATTTTTGGGTTGGAGTGATTTGAGTATTTCACGTTTTTCATGCTAATAAAGATAATCTATTTCATATTAAGTAGTAAAGGAAAAGGGCTAAATTCACCCTGTTTTACCGTGGCTTCCACTGGCATGGTTGAGGCACAGGGTACCCAGCAGAAAGTCCACTGTGGGGGAGGCTGCAGCTGTGAAAGGCAGCTGCCAGCTTCCCCTCTACTAGGGAGCTCATGGAGAGTCAGAGAAGATTAATAGAAGCTGTCCATTGAAATGTTTTTGTAGCCAAGATGATTCACTGGATGTTTTCTGTCAGGTATTTTATTGGGACCTATTTTTCTCTTTTCATCATAGAAGAAAGCTGCATTTCATTTGATTATTTCTCAGTCTTGTCTTGTTTTACATCCTCTTTTCTTTCTTTTAGACTTTCTAACATTTTCCCTCATTAATTTTAACTATTCATAACCACCATGAGAATATGAATTTTATAGGAATACTTTCCCATTCATCATCTTCCTCAGAAGCCTGAAACAACCCCCCACCCCCCTTCCAGATGTGTTTGTTTAGATTTTCTCCAGATAAAAACTGATGCCATCACATTGCAGGGTATTAAAGAAACAGATCACATCCAATAAAGGAAACATTTTATTTATCTTGATTACTTACAGATTTCTGAGGGTCGCATGTGAAAGGAAATGTTTAACATCTGAGAGTTCAGATTCAGCTCATTATGGAATATCTATCCATCCATATCATCACCCTCACCTCAGCAGTGACCAGGCCTTTAACTCCAATCATGTTTACTGGTTATGTGTCCTTGGGTTTTGATGGTTAACTGTAAGCTGGTTGTGACTATCACAAATTACATTATAAGCAATTCTGTGGGAATTTCACAGGTTTCTAATAAGTATGTGAACAACTAACATTTTTGACACATGGACAGTCATCAGCATTGATCTTCATTAACTCTTTATGCCCTGCCTTGTCCCCCACCAAACACACACTCCCTCAGACCCCTTACGTTTCCCATGTCCTCTCCATACAGAATCTTATTGTCCTTCCTGGCCACCAGCCAAGCTAAATTCCTCCCTTCCTCCCTCTCTGTGCACAACTATACATTATTCTGTTAGGATGACAGTCACTCTGACAACCTATGGTGGGGTGACAAGGATACATGGATTGCAGGCAGGAGAGAAGTCTCCTCATCCTCTACAGTCTGTGGAATTTTCCCAGCTGGGAGTAATGCAGATAGCCCAAGGTCATGCTGATAAAACCACGTCCTCATATAATCTTTTTCTTTCATGAAAAACATATGCACATGCACACATGGTAATATATGCTGCAATATAACATACCTGGAAAAGAGACTCTGGGTCAGAAGGTCCTTGTATCTTGTAGAGTGGAAAAGAAATCAGGCCCCTTGTATGCTAAATCATGCAGGATCAGATCCAAGCCTCAACCTCAGTCTGTTTCTCTCAGGTTAGCAGGAGCTAGGAGTGACTGTGAAGCAGAGCACTCGAACGTGGGGTTCAGATGAGTATTTCTCCCATTGCTTCCTCACCATGCCGTGTAATAGACACATTTTTCTGGAGGAAGACAGCCCATTGGAAGGAAATTATCAGAGCAATGTCAAGAATGAAGTGTTATGTGTGTGTGCGCATTTGTGGAAAGAGGACATCCTTGCAACTGTGAGAAATATCTGTGGGTGGGTAGAAATGAACTTGTATTAAAGGTTCTTTGGATCTCACTTGGCTTGGTGCTGTTCTGTTTTTCTGTTACAGTCATCTTTAACAAACAGTGACATCATCTTTGTGAAGTTGCATGCCCCCTGGGAGGTCCTGGGCAGATATGCAGAACTAATGAATGTAAGAATGCCTTTCAGGTAGGTGGTGTTACATTTTGTGCTAGCCTTTCTGCTCAGGCTTTACTGTAAAGATAGTGTAAAACTAAAAGTGAAATGCACAGACAAAAACTGTTCCATGAAATACCTCACATCTTTAGAAAATATAAATGGAGTTACATAAAGACTGTATTCATTGCTATTTCTTGTTAATTTGCCTGCAATTTTATTACAATAGCAGTTTGAAATTAAAGAAACCTATAGCAGTGCAGCTATTTTCATGGGGTATTCTATCCTTAGGCCCTTTAACCCCTTCACTGCTGGAGCCCCCTGCATACTCGTGCGCTGCTGTTTTTTAAATGGACATGTCATTGAAATCAATGGGCAGTCGAGACGATCCAGGTACGTACGGCAGCACAGAAGGTGCATGTCTGTTGGACGTATCTGGCATGTTCGGCACCTGTAAATTGTCTGTCTGTATAGTGCATAGTCAGGGCAATACAGAATATAAATAAGTATTCAAGCTCATAGAAGACTGGAATTCAGACTGAAGATTTTCTTTTGAAACATATAGTTTCTCTTTGAAGAAACTGAAATTGTATTCTGTGCTACTGATGGACAAATCAATTCTAAATGGTCATTCGGACTAATTTTTTCCTCTTGTCAAATGTGATTTGTATGATGAGTTTCAATCCTGATACTAAGAAAATCAATTTTATTCTACTGGTTATAAAAACTGTGTTAAAATAGTGTGAAGTGTTGGTCTTAAATTGACCGAACCCAAAGCTTCAGAGGTTCTGGTTCTCCTTTCACTTCACTGACATTACATCAGTATAGCTCCGTTGATTTAATGGAGTTACTCCAGATTTACTCTGATATGAGTAAGAGGAGAATAAAGCCCAGAGTCACAAATAGTGATTGATCCCTGATGAAAGCCCCTCATACAATTTCTGTGGATGTCTCCTCCCCTTTTTGAGATGAAAATGTGCCTCTTATATACTACATCTTGTTGCATTGTCATATTCTTAGTTATTAGGAAAATGAAAGATAAATTAAGGACAGATCTTCAGGCTCAGTCTGCATTTAGTAGGATTTTCATTTTAAGGCAAATTTCAGAATTCTTTAACCTTGTTTAACTTCCGCTTCTGTGCATTTTTAATATTAAGAAGAAAAAAACATATAAATTGTATCATGAATGGCTGCAAGAGTATTTATACTTTTAAAAAGTGTGCTATAAGTAGAAAGACAATGGGCCGAGTTCACCCAATATAAACTCCATTAATTTCATTGGCATTACAATGGGATAAATTTGGCCCAGTAACAATAATTGTTCCTGTTTGTCAGGTGGGAGCATCATCCATCAAAAAAGTAAAATTTTGAAAGAAAACCTAGGCCTTCCTGATCTGGATTGCTTACCAGAAGTCACCATTTTCAATAGACAGCAGTTTCAACATGTGTTTAGATTATATTTAAAAACTAAGAATGATATTAAATGCTTCTTTGTTCTCTGTTCATGGCTTCATTCTTTGCACAGCCTTTGCAAGATATCATGCCAGTAATCTATAATATGAAGTCACTGCAATATTACAGCAAAAATGTGTATTAGACAAATTGTTCAAAATTTTATGCCCAATATTTTAACAATAACTTAACTCTTTACATTTTAAAAACAAAGGCCAACATTTGACTGCCTTGTTTTTTGTTTTAGATGCCTAATATGAGACACCTATGCCCTGATTTACAGAGCTACAGGGCACTTGCATTTCCCGATAACTTTGGTTGGAGCTGTTAAGTCTCAGCACTTCTGCAAACCAGGCCTTTTGTGTTTCAAGCGGGACACTCAAAATTATTAGAGACTTCTGAAAATTTGGGCCGGAGTAGGTAGCATTTTCAAAAGCACTCAGCATTTGCCTAACTGTACTCCCACTGAATTCAGTGGGAGAATTAACATTGACTTGACTAGGGACAGAGTTAGGTCAACATGGAGTGCTTTTGAAAATTTCTACTCCACAATCTGGGATCTCATGATCTGCAAAATATCTTACATTATTTAAATTCTAAATGCTGAAAGTAGTTGAAATTGATAACTAATTTTTATACCTCTATAGTTGAAAGCAGCAAGACAGCTTTTATTTTAAAAACTTGCCAAACAATTGTTTCTAAGGCTCTAATTGCTATAGTATTTTAAAATATGTCCAAATATGAAGAATGAGCTGTGTGGTGTGAACCCTTCATTTTCCAGAACTGGTATAGATCAACATTAAATGATGGAACATTTCAGAATACATAGAAACTACCTTGGGTTAACAATGACCTCCAGTGGATGACAAAGTCAAACTAAGGAGCAAGAGACTGGAGTTCAATAAGCCATCCAAACCTTGCAGTAAGGAAGATTGTTAACACCCACCCACACCTGAACTGCCCTAAAATTTTTGAAATCTTTTAAGATGCTGAAGGCAATGGGCCAAAGTCTGGCAGGCGCTGTGAGAGATAACAACAACCAGCAGCAGGAGAATGGGGCAGAACTTGGACACCCCATTCTGGCTCCACCCGGATCTGTTGCTCTGCAGGCCCTCTGTGACAGGAACCACAAAGAGGCAACCTGGGGTTGAGCCATAGGAGTGAGGGGGTGTGGTCAGCATGCTTAGACGTGTGCACTCCTGACTCCTCACTGGCCCCTATGCATGCATCACTTCTCCACCCCTGCATATACACACAGACACACACACACAAAGCTTATTCCATTTACAATAGGAATTAGCTATGCCTGATACGAGGGTTGGGGGATGGGCATGTGCCAAGCACATATTAATTTTGCTTGTGCAGGCTATGTGTTCATCTGTTTTGGAGGGTTATTTACCATAGACCCAGTCTTTGTCCTGATAAATACTGCATGTGTGATAGTATAGTTTAGTGTCAGGCTTTGGTTTTCACTTTCCTGGATTTTTAAACATCCCCCTATTTAAACAGCATGTAATTTATCCAAAGCTATATTTAATGGTAAATTATTGATGTTAAAAGCATACAGTTTAATTTATCCATATTTGTATTTGCCTTGTAAAAAACAGTCAGCCTTTGAAACTGAAAGGCCTCCGAATCCCTGTCCTCCAAGCATTATAAACAGCTGAAAGAAAAAAAGTGATGACTAAAACAATTACTTTCCTGCAATTCAAACAGTGCCAGAATTTGTGTTGGGTTCCTGTGACAATTCTGTTAATCTCTCTTTTTAGTCTCTTCCTCCACCTCTTACAGGCTTCTATCTTCAATTTCCTTCCTTGCTAGTTCATACTGTAACTGACGATGGGTTTTCTTCTCGACTGGCTTCATTTTTGCTGTTCTTCCAGGAGAAAAATCTATTACCTGCACCGCCGGCACAAGTTCATGAACAGGTTGGTAAATCACTCAAGCTGCTGTATTTCTTTGGCAGTTCAGACTTGATAGTCAAACTAATGGGAAGGTTTAAATTGTAAAGAGAGCTATTGACATACCATTCCTGCAAATACAGTGGTTGCACTTTCAAAGTTTCTACCATTTGAGAGAGATTATAAATTTTACCAGTTGTTCCCATTTTAAGTATAGGGAATCTCAGCCGAGTGGAATCTTTTAAAATGGAAGAAGCTTCTTCAGTGCAGCTATTTATCTTCCCATGTAGCTCAGTAAAGAATTTCTGGAAGCTAACAATGTCATTTAACTTGTTATTTATTATGCACTTTCAGCAACACACTCTTCCCCTCTGGTGGTGATGGTGCTATTTATTTATTGTACTGTCAGTGTACATAGCACTTTACAGTAATAGACAATGAACCAAATTCATCTCTGGTGTAACTCCATTGAAATCAATTCAGTAACATGAGAGATGAATCTTTTTCAATAGGTCTGTCTTGAAGTGCTTCTGCCCAGTTTCTAAACATCTTCAAGATGTATTCGATGCATGCTTTGTATCTGCCTTGTAAAATAATCAGAAGTTTTCAGTCGCCACAATTTTCACCCTTTTTATTTGACTCGAGCATTTCCTTGGCCAACTAAGCAAAAATGTCTCCAAAAATCCTAGAGAAATGTACCAGCTTGGCAAGGATCAATCTATATATTGGTGTTTAGTGCCTACATGATGTTGGTGAGATTTTCAAAAGTGCAAGGCATTGGTCATACTCTTCTTTCCTGCAAGTCAATAGTGAAACTCCCATTAACCTTTTAGTGGTATCGCTGCTTATTGCCTCTTGAGCACCCCCTCATGGACGGAGGTCACTGTACAATACCCTGACTGTTGCTGGCCCATCAAGTCAGGGGCTGTTTAAGAAGTCTGAGTTCACAAAATAGTTCAAACAATCCCCAGAAGGGACCCCAGTGAGCCATCCAAAGCCCCCAAATCCAGTTCGGTGTCCCTCTCCCAGTAGTCCAACACAAACTCTTTCAGAATAAAACACAAACTGATGCGGGCAGTTTGCAACACAATAACACAGAATAAAACACAAACTGATGCAGGGCAAACTCCCTGAGGCTCAGTCTCTCCCCTGCTTCTTGGGCAGGATCTCTCCCAAGCGTCCTGTGACCCATCCCGTGCCCAGGGTAACCACCTGATAATGCCAAGGTCAGGGCAGGCTGCAAAAGGAGAGCAGATTCTTCCAGCACTGGTGCGTCACACTGAAGTCAGACTTCCCAGCCAGCCACAAACTGCACTTCTGAATCCCCACAGAAGCCAGTATACAAATGCACACAGCCCTCTTTACTGCATTTCAGCCTCTGGCTCCCAATCAGCCACTAGGTCCAGTAAAGAGACCAATTATTTAAACTCTATGCTCTTTACAAAAAAGGTTCCCTCTGGCCCAAAGCATCAGCCACAGTACCAGATCAATATAAGTTTGGATCTTACCCAAAATACCATGCTGCCAGCCAATCCTTTAGTAACTAAAACTAAAGGTTTATTGTAAAAGGAAAGAAACAAACCATGAGAGAAATGTTAAAGGGCCAAAGCAAATCAGATACATACAAATGATTGAAAGTCCATATGCATCCAGTTTCTGGGAGAATTGTGGAGTTGCAAGCTTGTACGGTTCCTCTTGTATACATTCAACACCTGGATGGGTCTAAGTCCTTTGGTTCAGTTGCAAAAAGAATTGATCCAGAGGCAGGTATATGTCAGTAGCTGAACAGAAACAAAGACAAAATGGTTTCTGTGGCTTGGCCTTATATACCCTCTAGCCATGGCCATGATGTCTTGTGGAATGTTACAAGAACTAAAATGGAGTCCAGAGTCACATGGGCCAATCCTGGTAACTCTTCAGGTATGCCTTTAGTTTCTTCCTGGGTCCCTTGCATCCCTGAGTGTCTTAATGGGCCATTAAGCAGGCTATTGTCCTGCCTCCATCCTATCTGGGGTGTTGCCCAGGCAGCACAATTTGAAATACAGCTATCTCAAATATATCTATTACTTCCATTTCACATATTACACATGAACATAAGTATTATCATCTGACTTAGCATATTATAACCTTTCTAACAGTACCTGACATGGTATATCTCACATGAATTATTATGATTTTGACACACTGATGTTAACCAGTATGACAAATGCTCTCCCCCCCAATCTAACCAGTGTGACACCTCCCACTCTAGAAAGCTTTCTCCTTTTCTTGCTATAAATCTCACTCACTCCCCTCCCCCTCCTGCTACTTCCTGCCCTGGGATCAGCTGATTCCACCCAGCTGTGGCTCATTCTTGTAATCAGGATTTCGTCCCAGACTCTCCAGCCCAGGGTCAAATCAACCTTATTATAGACTTCAGTGAGAGGAGCAGAGTTAGGCCAACACTTTTGCATTTTTGTAAATTCACGGTCTAGAGTGATAGGTGTTTCACGCTGCAGATTTGATAGAAGATAGATATTTTACAGCTAAAGATAATATACTGTAGATAGACAAATTTATTTGGAATTTATTAAAAATGAACATTCAATCTCTTTATTTTATTATGATATTATATCCTATTGTTCCCTGCTGGTGTTATGATGGTATCAACATTGCTCTAATATTTTAGTATACACACAATTTCATTGGTAGATGGTATATGATCCCTCCATAGAATATGAATCTTTTGCTTGGTGACAGATGCTATAAATACAATTAACTCTTCTAAAGCTGGTTATTGTCCCCTCTCCCCCCAGATAAGTGCTGTAGGGCTTTGGTAACTTTAGAATCTCAAAAGTTCAGCAACTTTTCTGAGGCAATGTCAAGTTTGAGGGTATATCAAGGGTTTGAGTTATATCAGCCAGGGATGAATTCAGCCACAAAGTGCTTTAAAAGTCTTCATTCCCTGACACCTACACTGTAGAAAGTGGGCAGATATTGCATAACTGAACCAACATATTTTTTTTCAGCTAGACAGAAGGAGTTAGTCTTTCCTGACCTCTTGCTCTGAGTATAAAAAAATTCCTGCTCCACAACTGGTACAGTGCTTGAATGGAGTCCCTACTCTGTCTCTCTCCTGCCATCCCCATCTTCAAAACTGAGTGGCACTGAGTTTATTTGGATTGTAATTAAAGGCACATGGTTGGTTTGACCAAAATAATGGCTTATATAGAAGTAGCATGCATGGGTTCTTATATTTTGTGTGCGTGTGTGTATTTTCATTTGCTTGCTTAATGAGCCATTTGAACCCAGTATAATGAGTAATCCGGTCTTTTTATAGTATTTCAGTTCCTGGATGACAAAAATACTAGGCTAAAACTAGATCTCATATTATTTCAGCCCTATAAATAGTTCCTTGAGACAAAAATACCAACTGAACAAAAAATCCTGGAGGAAAAACAAGCACAAATATCAAGATGTTCAGGTTTATTTCCAGTTCTGTAGAACGTTAATATACAACTCCAGTATGTGGCAATGGGAACTGGTTCAGTTAAAATGAGAGATTACTTGAACATTTGTCCATTTCTTGAGCTAAACCAAAGCTTTTTTGAAGTTTGGGCAATTTTGAAAAAGGATGTGTTTCAGGGAACAGTCTAATGCAGGCCACCCTGTAGCATGGTACAACATTCACCCCAGCCTCAGTTTCCCCTCAGACAAACCGCAGATGCACCCAGCCATTTTAAATAACATTGTCCCTCTTGCAGGCTGGTTTATTACCATAATGCAAAATAAACATTAGAGCTGATTTTAAAAAACGGAATTGTTGTCCCACTAGAAATTCCAATGTTTTGTCCATTTGTTTTCATTCAGAACAGAAATTAAAAAGTGTTGATATTTCATGGCACAAAAAGTTCCAAAAACTTGATTTGAAAACTGCAACTTCTTTTTTGAGTTTGTTTCAGTTTGTCGACATTATCATTAACATCACGGGAGTCCCACGTGGCCCATGGCACCTCAGCCACAGGGAGAAACTGCAGTGCATCATGAGAAATATATTCCTTTGGGGGAGAATGAAGGCATGAAGGACCTGGAACTACAACTCCCATGAGGCACTGTGGCAGCTCAGATAGACACTGAGATTAATATCAACCCAAAAACGAAACATTTTGATTTTCCTAATGGAATATTTTGCCAAAATCAATCTTTTCCTACAGAAAATTTTGATTTTGATAAAAACCCCAAAACCCAATGAGAAAATGTTTTGTTTGAAATTTTTGGACAAGCCCAAATAAACATAAAATTATCTGTGGCCCAGCTAGGCTCAAACCATTCCTCTCCTGGTCAGTGGAGTTCTCTACAGTCCTCCTTCCAGCAACTGCATTACTTATATCCTCAGTGCAGGATTCTCCACAGCTCTCCTTTTAGGTGCTGCCCCTAGCAATACTTTATCCCTTAGTATAGGGTTCTCTGCAGCCCCACAAAGGGTTTCAGTCCTTCCGCCCTTGGTGTAGGGTTTCTCACTGCCTTCTTTCTAGGATCTGTGTCTGAATCCTGGAAAGGTCCCTTAACCTGCATCCTTGCTCTACATCAAGAGACACTTCCTGTGCTCCGAGCAGGTCTCCCTCACCATATGAACAAGTAGCCCATTTTATAGGAGGCCTCACCTTCAAGCTGCTGTCATGTGACCCTTCGTCACCTGACTCAGGTACAGGCCATAGCTTGAGTCCTTACTCTCTTAGAGGCTCAGCTCACCCTGTGACAGGGCCCCAATAAGGGGATCCCAACATAGAACTGCACACCTTCCATCATCCTCCATATTCCTTACCTGACGGTCATTCCTTTGGCGGGAAGGAGACCAGGCAGCCCATTTTCCTCTTCCAGGAGGTTGGGGGAATAGGTATCTGTTTTGGCAAGAAGGAGTTTTGTGAGGACCAGATATGGAGAGTCACAGGCAAGGTTTGGATAAAGTTGGGAAAGTATCTGAACTTTGAGATGCTAAGTCTCTGAGCCTTTAGATGATCTCGTGTATGTCCTGCAATGTTTTTGAGGAAGGAGCTCAGGAGAGAGATGTCAGTTAATTTTTCTTATGTGATTTTTTTTTCCCCTGCCTTTTTTTCATTATGGTTTATGTTGCTCTAAAATGCACAGTTATGCACACATAACTAACTAGAATTAATTCTTTCTGTGTGGGTAGTTGTGTGCGCTTCTCTGGTTTCCAAGCACTATCCACTTAGGGCCCAATTCAACAAAGCACTTAAGCACATGTTGAAGTCCCAATGACATCAGTGGGACTTAAGCACGTGATTAAAGTTAATCACGTGCTTAAGTCCTTGCTGAATCAGGGCCTAAGTGGACTTCAACTCTTGCATGGTCCCACCTCTGAAACTCAAGCCATAGTGAACAGTGATTCCTGGTGAAGAATCCTAGAAAATAGAAATGGGCAAAGTTCTGTTGTATTATGTCATCTAGCCCATTTCCCTGCCAATGACAGTTATATAAAAAAATAAGCCTTCTCTGGTCATGCTAGTCTCAGCTGGAGTGTGTCCATTGCATATCTTACATCTAAAAATTGGTTTCATTTTATGTTTCATTTTAAATTTCAGTTTTCCAATGTCTCATGGTACGTCTACACTAGAGCTGGAAAGTGTAAATTCCAGTTTAAGTGGGCATACCTGCACTTGCTGCACTAAAAACAGAAGTGTAGCTTCAGTGGCGTGAGTGGTGGGAGGGTCTATCCGCCTCAAGTATGTAGCTACGATCTTGAACGGACTCATACTCGGGATGGTTGGCCCCTTCCGCTGCTCATGCTGCTGCAGCTACACTTCTATTTTTAGCACACTAGCTCGATCAGAGCTAGTGTGAGTGTTTGCTCGAACTGGAATTCATACCTTCCAGCTCAAGTACGACCATATTCTCAGCATCTTTCCAGATCCTCGACATCTCATTTCGGGAGAGGATAATTACTATGATGTATTCTTTTCAGTATCACCTACTGTTCCATATGACATGTAGTGAGAGCTTCCAGTTTGATCTATGTAATGCTAATGCGTGATAGATTAGCCTCAAAGAAGCAATGAAACACAAAACAGAGTTTAACTCTTCTTGTCTGTGTGTTGAATGAAGGGCAGTGTTTGTTACAGACAACACTTTGCCTCTCCCTGCTCTTTGAGTGAGGGGGCAGCATGAAGTAAAATCCTGCATCAGTTATTGGTGGCCATGCTAAAGCAGCATGAAGGCATCTTCTAGGAGCTTGATCCTTTTGACTATTAGAGGAGAGAGAGAGATTTTGCTGCATAGGGATGGCAATATATTCTAGATCTTTTGGAACATACATCCCCTTGAGATCTCTGGGTCAGCAGTGAATGAACGAGTCCACTGAGCATGCCAAGGAATCTGAACCTTGGGAATGACAAATCAATCCCATTCCAAACGTGCTCAGTATGAATAATACATTGTTCTTAAATTGGCCTTGTGTGTGCTGTGATAAATCTACAGCAGCCATATCTCAAACGTGCACATTGTCGTACAAGACGAATGGGGAGAAGATTACTGATTAATGACCTTTCTAATAATCTAGAAAATCCAGATGATTTTACTCAGTGTATAAGCATGAACTGGATGTTTGAAGACATTTGTGTTGTCCTCCTCCCTCCAACTCCCACTATCATTATCCTAACACAAAATTAGTAATATTGGGCTCAGTTTTCCCCTGCAGGAAAAGCTTCAGGTCTAAGAAGAGGAAATTGTGTGGGGGAAAACTTTCTTTCTCCACTAGCATGTTGGAATACCCCTCTACCTTTGTACACAATGTTCCTGGAGTACCAGGCCTTCTGTGTGGAGGCTCTGTGCTGCCACAGCAGATATGGCTCATCACTCTGAATCTATTCCTTGGCAGTGTAGCGCCAATGGACTTCCACTGTGGAGAAGGAGGTGGGGAGGGCGGGAACAGAAAAATAACACATCCCCTGAAAAATCCTTGACAAACACCTGTTTAAGACTCAGATCTCTCTCCACTTGTGTCCTGGATCAGCAAGTAAAAAGATGGTCATCCTAAGTAAGGATGAGGGTGGCTTGGAATAAAAGTGCTAACCCAGCAGACGAACCCCATTAATTTAGAAGACGAGTTAATAGTGATAAACTAGTCTGCTAAAACTTGGTGGGCACTAACGCTGGGGAAGCTACTTTCCATATCAGTTCAAATATTTAATGTATCCCTTTTTCTCATTTTGAAAATTGTGTCTGAGCAGATCTCAGTTTCCCCAGAATGATTTGTTTATTCAAGATTATTCAATGCATGGTTTATATGAACATATTTCAGCCTGTGTTCATTGCTTAATTAATGCCAGGGCTGAGTTCTGGCACCTCTAAGGTTGGCAGTTCATAGCCTCAGTACCTGTTGGCTCCCAGCCAGCAGCCGCTGCTTTCCAGACACCCAGCTCTGAAGGCAGTGCCGCTGCCAGCAGCAGCACAGAAGTAAGGGTGGCAATACCATACCATGCCACCCTTACTTCTGTGCTGCTGCTGGTGGCAGCGCTGCCTTCAGAGTTGGGCGCCCAGCCAGAAGCCGCCACTCTCCGGCCACCCAGCTTGAGCCGCAGCATCTCTTTCATTACAAATGAAGCACTGCCTGTGATTTGTTCATGAGCTGGTCACTGCAAGTATTGCTTTGAGTATTTGAGATTCACCATTTGAGCTGTGCAAATGGACAGATAGGTCACATGGTACTGTTTCTATATCTTAATTGGAGGAGTGTAGTTCTTAGGGTGTATCTACATTAGAGCTGGAAGGTATAAATTGCAGCTCAAGCTGCCATCCCTGTGTTATCTCTGATCAAGCTAGCACAGCAAAAATAGAAGTGTAGCCATGGCAGTGCAAGGGATGGTATGGGCTTGTCACCCCAAGTACAATCCCATCTGAGACTGAAGGTAGGTACTCAAGTGGCTGGCCCATTCTGCTGCTCTCACTGCTGCAGCCTTACCTCTATTTGAAGGTAGCTCAGAGCTAATGTGGATGTGTCTGCTCCAGCTGGAAATCCCACCTTCCAGATCAATTGAGGAATCAAACTTTCCATGCAAATACTCATGATTAAGAATTTAAAATTCATTTTCTGTGAATATTCTGCTATGTTCACTTAAAATTCCTGTGCTGGCAAGCAGTCCTAATGGTGAACTTGTTCACTAGACTATTCACAGAACGAGAATGCTCAAGACGCACAAATAGGCAGAGTAATTGTGTTGAAAAATTTGAACCAGTGTTTGTGAATAATGGTTTGCAGAACTTACCTACCTTTAGAGAAAGACACAAATGTGACCTCCAGTTGCAGAATTGGGGAGGAGAGGATGAAAGTTGGTATTTTTTCTATTTTGAATTGGATTTTGGAATAATTTAGAGTCATTTTTCCACACCCTCAATTGCTTCAGTAGGAACATCTCAAACCCTACTGACCAGAGATGACATCAGAGAAATCTCAATAACATTTGTTTGGTTTGTGGAGTTGTTTAGCTGATTTTTGATGGGAGGATAAGAGGCAGAAAAATTTCCAAACTATGGGCTTCACCCAACAGTCCCTGAAGCAAATGGAAGGACTCCCATTGACTTCAGATGGTGATGGATCAGGCTGCCCCTGTCTTGCAAAGATTTACCCAGGGCTTAACTTTAAGTATGCAAATGGTTCCATAAAAGGATTATTCACATGCCTAAAGCTTGGCATGTGGGTAAGTCTTTGTAGGTTTGGGGTTCATGTCTTGCACACACAGGAAGTAATAGTGCAGATGCTAAAGTGTTAAGTGCTCTTGAGAGAGCAAAACATGTTTTGCAAAGCAAATTTAATATCTGTATTATGTGTTTTCTCTCTAGCATTTTTATTTGGAGTTGGTTTTGATTTAGGACGTCACCCCAATCATCTGTTATTCTTCACCTTCCCTTACTCTCAGTGTGTATCTTTGCACGAGTGCCCTGCAAATAAACCTGCCCTTCTTTACCTGCTTGGCCTCCATTTGTTTTCACCTGCTGACTTGAGATTATTAAATGCGAGAACTGGCTGTCAGCTCTCAAACCATATGCTGTGAGTAGCACGATTTGATAAAGTGTGTAGTACCTCAAGACGTTGCAGTTGAAACAAATTAATTAAATGGTTTATTTTGATAACCCCCATGTGATGTTTGAGTGGGTGGTAGATAGTTATGAAGGTTTTTTATTTTCCTGGGGTTCTGCTGCCAAAGCTTTCTGTCATGGTGTCTGCAATGCTAATGTTTACTTGTTCTTAGTGTAGTGTGTCAATTAATTCCCACATATAAATTAAGCTTTCTGAAAAACCCCGTAAATGAAAGCTTAGAGAGTTGCAATGAGCTTATTGGGCTTTGCTGAGATTTGCAGCATCATGTACCCTAAGTGCTGCTGTTTTCTTAGGACACAAATAAGAAGATGCTACGCCACCAAATTCTGGTTATTCATAATCTGAGTACAGGTCAGATAGCGCACTTCGGCTCAAAAATGTCATATTTGGCTTCTTTGCAACTGTAAATATTAAGTCTCCTTAGTTATGTGTGCAGGTTTGTAACTAAAATCTCTTTGGTTGATTATAATGTAATGGGTAAGCAGGCACTGCTTGTTCTCGGTCTCATTTGATTTTTCCCTTTTGTGTACTGCAGGATCGAGAGACAAATCAGCAGGTTTCGAGGATGGTTACCTAGAAAGCCTATGAGATTGGACAAGGAGACACTGCCAGACCTTGAGGAGAATGACTGCTATACTGCCCCTTTCAGCCAGCAAAGGATCCATCAGTGAGTATTTTATGATCTAGTTTAAATACAAGGCAACACTATACTTCTTCCATATTAATCCTGAAAAACTCAATGCTCAGTATGTATGCTAAGTAATAGAGCCGTATAGTTTCTCACCATATCAGGAGGGTCCATACAGACCACTGAAATAGCAAGAAGTAGATCTAGATTTTGGCACGCTTGTCTAAATGAGCCCTTAGTTTGTGGCAAACTTGGCTGTAAATCTATCCTGCATTAATGCTAGGTAACACGCTAAGGCTACGTTTATACTGACGGCGGCAAATTCGCCGCCACCAGATCGATCTTTCTGGATCGATTGAGTGGTCAGTGAGACCCGCTCAATCTATCAGGAAGTCAACTGAGTAAGTCCACCCCCTCAAGTAGCGTAGCACTGAGCCGACGGGAACGTCAGCTCAGTGCAGTGTAAACAGTGCGCAGAAGCAGTCGACGTGAGTTACGCAAACTACTCTGCGTAGTTTGCATAACTCCCATCGACTGCCACCGAATTTCCAGGTAAGTGTAAACCAGCCCTTTAAGTGTCCCTGTAGACCCTGTTACTGCTCACTAAGGGTATGTCTACCCTGTAATTAGACACCTGCGGCTGCCCCCTGCCAGCTGACTTGGGCTGGTGAGAGTTGGGCTGTGGAGCTGTTTAATTGCAGTGAAGACTTCCAGGCTCGGGCTGGAGCCCAGATTCTAGCACCTTGTGAGGTGAGAGGGTCCCAGAGCTCAGGCTGCAGCCTGAGCTAGAAGGTCTTCACCACGATTAAACAGCCGCTTAGCCTGAGCCCTGTGAGTGCACTGGGGAACTGGTAGTGGATGGCTGCAGGGTTTGCATGGACACTTAGTGCATGCAAGCTAGTGCAGGGTAGACTTATACCCCAGTTTGTCATGAACATTTAGTAGACGAGTCTTGAGTATTACACGTCCAATCCAAAGTCCATGGAAATCAATGGAAAGATTCCCTTTGATTTCAGTGGCTTTCAGTCAGGTCCCTAAGTAGGTAACTGACTATTCATGACAGTTCCCACAATAACATCTTGGGCCAGATTTACAAAGGTATTTAGGTGCCTAAAGATGCAGACAGGTGCTTTTGTAAATCCTACCAAGCATCTAACGCCCATTGAAAGTCCATAGGAGTTAGGCACACTACTCACTTAGACACGTTTGTCGATTCCTCTAGGCACCTATCTGCAGGCATGTAAATATGCTTGTAAAACTGGCCCATGATCTTCTATTTAATGATAAACTTTTGATGGAGGTTGCTACATTTTTTAATTTGGATTTTTACACAAGATTGTATATGGTTTTGACTCTGCAAATAGTTCTCCATGGCAAAAACACCCCATGAAAAACATAAACATGGATATTTAGGCTTACCCGTATGAAAAATACAGTTCCAGTGCTGTCAGCTGGGTCCTGAGGAACACTAGAATGTATCCTTATTTTCTATGCCTATTCAGAGAGTGCCAGAAATATATCTGTTAGAGACTATAGTAACTGAGCCTGTATAGGAAACACAACACATTTTTTCTTTTGTTTACCTTTTATTTGGCATTAAGTAAGGTGCAGCTGTGCTCTGAAAAGTGACCATGTAGAATATGGCACCTTCTTACACAGCAGATCTATGCCCTGTACATACTCTAAGTCAGATCTGCTTACATCAGTGACCAAAATAAATTTGTACTGCTTTTATTGCTGTTATCATTGCAGAGCAAACACAGCTCTGGAAGAGAGCTGAGTTTTCTTTGTATGTTTGTTTTTATTATGCACCATCAATAGAATTGTTTGCTAAATTTCAGTTTCAGGGCCAATCAGTTCTACCTGTGCAAATGCCTGGAAAGTCACAGTATTGCACAGGTGCATCTTGGGGAATAGCTTGGCCAATAGAAAGATGTACAAGAAGGAAAGAACCCAGGTTGATTTTCAGATGCCAGGCTGAATTTTCAGGGCTGATAGAAAAAACAAATAAACCTTTTTACGTTTCTAAACATAGTGGATTTAATATAGAGATAACTGACAATCATACTGTGCCATATTTATACAGTCACTTTTCAAAGTAGAATCATGCTTTAAATAATAGTGACTAAAGCAAATTATGAGGGATAGGGGAGTCCTTCATGGACAACTCCAGTACTTGCAGTATGGAGTACAAGATCCAGGAACTGGTGAAAAAAACTACAAAGAATAGGCAATACAGACCAAGATGCTAACAAAAAAGTAACTCTGTAATGCAGAGGAAGCTAAAATCAGCTCAAGGACTAGGAGCCTGTAGTATCTGATTCTAGGGGTTCCTGTGACAGAGAGAAGCCTGCCCTGGTTTTCTTTGCTAAACACTTCACTGTGACTATACTTTAATTAATTAATTAATAAGATTTATATCAATGTATAAAATAGATCCATCTGCTACACTGAACACCTTTTGCGTGATTTAAAATAGTAATACAACAAAAAACAAAAGCCGCAGCAAGCCCCCAAGCAAACTTGAGTAAAAGTCCACTCCTAACAGGAATCAACAAGCAGGACTTTCTCCACCAAATCTCTACCTCATAAAACAATGCCCACAGTCAGACCCCAACTCTTGAGATACCTGGGCAAAAAGTTGGCATTGCTCCATGTCCTTAAAGATGAGGAATACGTGGAGTGCGCCAGTAGAATTCCAACAAGAATGAAAACAGGAAATATGGACCCTTAGAAGTAGTTTTCACATTAGTAGTAACTTTGTTTGAATTCAGGGCCCACAAGAAAGTTTTGTAGGAGGCCAGAGAGAGACTGGATCTGGAGAATAGGCAAGAACATTCTTTCTTCCCTGACAGCGCCTGACTCATGTTTGAGTTCCTAATTTATGCATTTTATGAAATACTGTTTTAGGTTCATTAACATGCTTATTGTTGCTTAGCACCTCATTTATATCTTTGTGCACTTTGAAGCTTTTTCCCAGTAGACCAGACTTTGTTTTTCCTCTTGCTCTTTATTTAATGCTTTTTTTATGTTGTTACTAGTAAAATACTGCACCAGCCTGCTCTCCTCTCTGCTGTGCTTGCTGTGCCTGACATGATTCTTGTATTCCCCCATGTCCTATCCACTTTGCTGTTCCAGTCGATTCTCCCTCATTAAGAACTTTTTGAAATTGGATGAGTTGCTATTAAATATTCTGTTGGTGAAATGTGTGTTGGCTTTTTAATTGTTCTGGGAATTTCATGCCATGTAGGTGAACAGGGTTTTTTTAGGTGCTTTTAAATAATTTTCTCAATGGCTGTAGAAAACAAGTGTTGACTAATTGGAAGTGTAAAGCTGAAAGGAAGTATTTTAGTTGTGTAGATTAAAAGTCAAGGAAGTGTGTATACAATAGAGTAAGAGATGCTTTCAGATTAAAAATCACATAGTGTAATACTAGAAAGTGCTTCTCACAATATGGTGTATTTGGAGATTTTCCTGGATTTAGGTCTAGTCTACATGGGGAGATTTATTGGAATAATTATACCAGAATAAGTGTTCGCATGGAGAGTTTTACTGGTATAACCAGACGGCTATAATTATACTGGTATAATTATGCCAGTAAATCTCCCCAGGTAGTCAAACCCTTACTTAGCTTACACATATATAGCTATCCACTGGCCAACACTTCTAGAATCTCCATCCCATGATCTAGCAAGGCACTTCTCTGTGTTTACACTGCTGACATGTTGTCTAAGCATGTTTGACAATATGTTGGAGCCTCTTGCAGCACTGGTTGGATGCACTGGAGGCTGGAGATAAGTGAAAGTGGATAGGCGAAATTGATACGCTGGGTAAAAAAAGAATGTGTCAGATTCCAGACTTAGTATTTTGAAACCTCCCCTTTCTACCTTAAGGAGCATTCACTGATGTTGTGCATATGGGCTGGCACTCATTACTGGGAGCTCTCCCAGTGCTAGCTGGCTTACAAGCTAGGAAGCATTTTGTTTAGCATAGCGCTGAGGCTTCTCCAGGTATCATTATGGTAGAACCTAGGATTTGCCAGGAACTGTAAATGCAAAGAAGACAGTCCCTGCCCCAGAGAGCTTGCGTTCCAGGTGTCAGTCAGAATGTAAGCATGCAACAGAAGGGCAAAACAGACAAATGGGCTGGGAGAGGGAGGCAACAATAAAACAGAGTTTAGCAGAAAAGAGGAAGTCTTAGCTCATCAGTTGCCTAACTAAGACTTCTGCTGTTCCGTTAAACCCTTTTTTATTGCTGTGTCATCCTTGTAACCCATCCCAGCTATCCCAGGTGTATTTCATTCACCTGCTAGGTCTTGTGTGTGGCACCTAAACTGTACATTTTCTGAGGCAGGGAGCTCATTGGTGGTGCCCAAGAGATAAACATATTACTTTGTTTATTTTTGGCTGGTTTACTTATCTGCCAAGACCTGAGTTCCAGAATCTGTGATGTCAGTTCTAAAGCTGATGACATAATTAACACCTAAAGCAGTGTAAACAGTGAAGGGAATGTAATAGTAGCTCTTGACACTGAAGTCATTGATGTCATCAGCTGCTGCAGGAGAGACATGAAACCCTGAACTCATATCTTCAGTTAAAAAGATGTACCGTTCCCTTGTAAAATGAATTAATTTATGTTCTTTTAGTAGAGATATGTTCTGTATTTAGAATATCTAGCTTTAAAAAAAAAGCATGTCAGTTCACTTTTAAATTATGTGGATCATTACCCATCTTTCACAGCAAACCCAATCCAAAAGTTATTTACAAAATTTCAAGTTTGAGCACTCGAACTACAATTGTTGGTGTATTTTATCCATAAACCACTTTTTTACTTTTATTTTGCTTGAGTCAGATGACTCCTTAAATGAATTATGTAGTATACTGGAACAATTTACCAATGGTCATGGTGGATTCTCCATCACTGACAATGTTTAAATTGAGATTGGATGTTTTTCTAAAAGATCTGCTCTGGGAAATATGTGGAGAAAGTTCTATGGCCTGTGTTATAGAGAAAGTCAGACTAGATGATCACAATGGTCCCTTCTGGCCTTGGAATCTATGACTCCATAAATATGTACTGTGGAGGAGGGAGGTGCAAAATGGATATAGGGAAATGATTGATTTGGGAATGAAGGGACAGAATTAATTGCTGGTCAGGAGGACTGGCAGATTTGAGGATGATAAACATCTTCTCACACATGCTTTTTTCAGACCACTTTAAGCACTATGTGTAACTCCAATGACTTCAAGAGCGTTACTCCTGTTTATGCCATTGTGAGAACAGAATCAGGAATTTTTTACTGTTTTTTTTTTTTTTAATTAATGTTCAGTATAAATTTCACCTAGAAAAAATCATTCATGAGGCATCAGGGATTGGTCAGTAAGAATATTAATGATTTCTCTTTCACCTCTTAATACTACTATGTGTAGTAGTCTCTTGCTTAGTTCTTCATAGTAAATCTTCAATATATACAACATTGATAATGATATGTTCTGAAGTTAGCAATGGCCTGTCATAGAAAGCAGACCAAATCTGAATTAACATTCAACTACAATATTATGTGGCATGCTGATAAACATACACTTCCATATCAGATTGGCAGAGCTTCAGCTGTCAATGTTTATCAGGCTTTCACCATTAAATCTGTCATCAGTTTGTTTTTTTTAAAGTTACACGTTAAAGTGAATTTAACATGCATTTTTTCAAACCCGGCAGGTCCTCAGGCTTCCGCAGGAACCATTTTAGGAACAGAGATATGCACATTTATTGAAATATTGGGGACCTGGGAATAGAAAGCTATCATCTTAGAAATGTTATGGTAACTTAGCTTATTGTTTTTCAGTGCTAAGGCATGTGTGATGAATTTTCACACTGGGATCTAGTTGAGTCAACTCAAGCAAATTTGCTGAAGTATTTGTACAAAAATTTGTACTACCCCTCCCAGCACTGGGCTCCATGCCTTCTCCCCCCTGCTTGCAGGGAGCCGAGCCCAGCTGCAGCTGGCTCTCCCGACTCCGCGCTTCGCCGCCAGCAAGAGGCGCGGAGCCAAGCTGCGGCTACCTTCCCCCCTCCCCCCGGCACTGGGCTCCCCGCTGGGTTCCATGCTTTCCCGCCAGCAAGAGCTGCCCAGCTGCTCTCGCTGGCAAGGAGCCAGCCCAGCAGCCGCTCCCCTCCCCCCCAGTTTAAACGGTAATCAGCTGTTTAAAATGTTTAAACAGCTGATTACTGTTTAAAACATTTAAACGGTTAACCTTTTACATCCCTATTCTCAATACAGGAATTACTAGGGGAGGTTTTATGATCTTTGTAATGCAGGAGATCAGATCAGATGATCATAATAGTCCTTCCATCCTTAAAATAAATGGGCTTATTCTCCACTGGTGTAAATCAGTGTCACTGCACAAATCTGGCCCTATGAATCACTGAATCAACATCAGATGGCAATATAGCAAAACACTTATAAATCCTGGCTTTGAAAAAATAAATACAAAAATTGCATTTTGAAATAAGAATTTTGCTTAATTATAGTGTTCATTGCTTACACTCACTGTAGTTAAAGTGGTAGAACAGTTATCTCATCAGCCTGATTTTATATGCTTATAACTTTCTCAAATATTAACCTTTTTGAGCTGAAACTTTTCATGCTTGATTTCTACCTGAAAGTTCCTTTTGGCTGTTTTTGAGTTCGGTAAGGGTGGAGAAACAAACAAACATTTTCCTATTTTTGAAATTCTAGTTATACTTTTCCTATCCAGGTCTGCAGCACAAATATAGCTAAAGTTTGACGCTTCAGACTTGGCGTGGACATAGTCTTCATTGGTGATGGTTTCACCAAGTGAAAGGCACTTTAGGAATGCATGAATGGATGGACAGATAATTTCTGTCACAGTTCAGGTCAATGGCACCTGGTATTTTTCCTCAATGGTACAGCAAGGGCACCCACATTTGGATTCCAGCTCCCTAGCTGTTGCCTCTCTGGAGTGGAGACATGCGTGTCTCTCCTTTCCGTTTGGGGCATTCTCATGCTGGACAGATTCCTTGCCTTTGCAATATAATTTTCAGCACAGATAGATTGCCCTAGGTCATCTGATTGCTTTCTCGTCAAAGACAGATAACCGTGTAATTGCTAGAGATATAAGTTACCACACAGTTCTTTCTAAGCAAGCCTACTTTATTCTTAAGGTACAAAGCATTAAGGAGAAAACATTAAAAACAATTTAAAAAAACCTACACACATATTAATAAATTTACCAGAGTTCATCCCAGCTCTCACATGGGATCTGGCAAGTGGAATCTTCTAATTCCCAACCCTAGGGGCAGACTAGTAGTTGCAAGTTCTTCAGAGCTACAGCTCAGAACAAGCACCCAGTCTTATGAGGCCTCAGTAGGCCAAGTCCTCCCAATCTTCCCTAAGGACTGGGACCCTCTGTGGATCAGGGGTCCTGTCTATTTGATGGAACAGGAAGAAGTCCATGAGGCAGGTTAAATCCCAGACTTTTAGTCAAAGTATTTTCTTTGTCTGGTGGTCTCTGGAGAATCCAGTCTGAACTAGTAGTATATGCATTTCTCCCCAGGGGCTGGCTTCAAAGGGTTAATAATGGAAGAAGTTTATTAGAATCATCTCTCCCTACTTGAGAAGGTACATACAATGCCCCAACAACACGTACACAATTGCATTTTAATACAATGTATTCCAAAAACTGTTAACCCTAATTTAATAAACTTTAACTTTATTGAGTTACCTTATTATTATTTCATAAGGTTTGTTCAGTATATCATAAGATATTTCCAGTCTGTCACAATATTTTGTTTGGTTTGGGGAGAAAAATTCTTAAAATACACATATGCTAAGATTTTATCAGATTGTAAGGAAGGCCTTTTCCCCTTCAGGTCATCACAGCACCATCTTCCTTGACAGCCAGATTAAAGGGTCAGGCTGGGAGAGGAGGAATTATTTCTGGGATGGTACATATGAGAGAGGCTTTAAAGGTCTTACTGAAATACATACAATTAAATCTGCAAAAACCTGACAACAGGGATAGGAGAAAACAGCAGATCTCAAGATTTTAAAGTGTGGCTACAATTTCTGCAGCATAGCCTAAGATTTTATTCTGAAGGCATATCTCACTGCATGCATCCTAAAACTGCCAGCACAGAAAGCATCCAAACTTCCTCTCCTTTCCAAGAAGCAATAATGGGGAGGGAGGCATCTCTGTACTGGAGGGAAAGTGCTCTATTCAAGTAAAGTTAGCACTTTTTTAGAAGTCCGGGATGAAAATGATTGAAAATAATCTGGCCACTAGGTGTCCCTGTCCTCCCGTGGCTATGGTTGATAAAGGGTCCTTTTGTTCAGGTAATAATTTTTCTGAAGACTATCCGCTATGGGAATGTTCACTATTCAAAATCTGAAATAATTTTTCCTTCAGAGATCGTAGCAATCCATTATTATTACACTACATTTTAGTTATTTTGTGAAGTGAGCTGCTGCTATTCAGCTGGGAATAGGAACTATAAATAATGAGCTGTGAATTTCCAACTCTCTACATCCTAGTTAGGAAAATGCTCTTAATTGCACAGAGATTGCATGCTGTGTGTCAGGATTCGTTTTTTCCTTTTCTTTTCTTTCAAATTAAAATGTGGAAAAAATTCTACTTTTCATTAGAGATTTACCTACCCTATAATTGGATAAAACATTAAAAATAGTAAATGGAAAATAGTCCCATGTGCAATCGTAACACCTCAGGCTGAGGACAATATGCTGGGACAATATCTGGATAGATTAAAAACTTGTAGTTTTTTGCAGTGTGTTGTAGCTGTGTTGGTCCTAAAATATGAGAGGGACAAGGCAGATGAGGTAATATCTTTTATTGGACTAACTTCTGTTAGTGGAAGAGACAAGCTTTTGAGCTTCACAGAGCTCTTTTTCAGGTCTGGGGAATGTAGGGTGACCAGATATCCTGGTTTTATAGGGACAATCCCAATATTTGGGGCTTTGTCTTATATAGGTGCCTGTTACCTGCCCACTCCTCCCCTCCCATCCCGATTTTTCACACTTGCTATCTGGTCAGCCTAGGGGAAGGTAACCAGATTGTCTAAGCTAAATACAAATTGGGACAGATTGTTAAGCATAAGGGGTTTACACATGCTGTAGGAGACCACTTATAATGAAGTGGGTAATTCAGGATTAGCATGCCATGAGATATGTTACAAATTGTTGTAATGAGCCATAACACCAGTGTCTCTGTTAAGTCCATGTTTTTCAGTGTCTAGAAGAGTTATGAACTTAAATTCCCAGGCTCATCTTTTGAAGGTGTTGTGCAGCTTTATTTTGGGGACTGAGACTTCTGATACAGCATGATCGTGTTGTGAAAAGTGTTCTCCCACAGGTGATGCAGTATTTTTGTCTTTTATCATTTTTCTTTGCAAGTTTATTCAAAAGCATTGTGACTGTCTGGTTTCACTCACATTGTTTTCGTTGGGGCATTTGATACACTTGATGTACAACATGTGTTAGGCATGTATAGGACCCAAGGTCTTGAAAGGCGTGTTGAGGAATGGGGTTGATCATCATAGCACTGGAGATATGTCTGCAGGTTTTCCATCTGTTGTTCTGGCAGAGTCTGATGACACTTTTGAACTGGTGTGTCCTGGTCTCTGGGGCACTTGTTCCTGATGATGAGTTTGTCTGAAGGTCAGAAACGGGAGGTTGGGAAAGATTTCTCTCAAGATGTGGTCCCCATCAAATATGGATTGTAACTGTTTGATGATACATATGGGTTCCAGTGTGAAGTGGCAGTGACAACTAGGGATGTACAGTCAGAGAGGGGATTTTTTTCTGTACTGAAGCAGATTCTCCCGTGGTATCTGGGTGGCCCATTCCATGATGCAATCTACTTCTCTGTTGGAGTGTCCTTATTTACTGAGGTGGTTTTAAGTGTGTTTAGCTGTGTATCATGGACTTTCTCTCAGAGCAACTTCTGTGATATCTGAGTGTCTGGCTGTAGATAACAGATTTCTTGGTGTGTCTGGGGTGGCTGCTGGATCTGTAAAGGAAAGTGTCATGATCTCTGGGTTTCTTGTATATAGTTGTTTGTAGGGATTTATTGTTGAAGCTGATCATGGTGTCCAGGAAATTGATGCTGGTGTGGGAGTTTTTTAGAGAGAGTATGATGGAAGGGGTGGTGGTTGTTGAAGTTGTGTTGGAAATCTATGAAGGAGTATAGGTAGTCTGTCCGGAAGATGAAAATATCATCAATGTATCTCAGGTATATCATTGGTTTCATGGTACATTTTTCCAGAAATTCATCCTCGAAGAGGCCCTTGAAGAGGTTTGCCCATTGGGGGGCCATCTTAGTACCCATGTCCAAAAACCACCAACCCCATTCCACCCACAAGTTGTCAAAGGGAATATTTTATTTTTGATAAATATATAAGACCTCTGATATTTCATACTTTGCACAAAATGGAAATGAATAAGCAATTCAAAATAGCAAAATGTGCTTTATGCTGGGATTCTCACTTTATACTTGCAAGACTATGTTGCTGATGATGATAGTAAGGGTTGCTATTGCGCCATCTCAAAAATAACTGCGAGTAACTAGTTAATTGGGGGTATATTTTCATAGACAAAGGAGGGAAAGCCCTTTCCCCATAAAAAGGAAAAGCTTGCCCCCTTAATATACACCTTCCTTAGTTACAGTGATTACTAGCTCTCAGCCTAAGAGCTAAGTGTCTGCAACTTCCATTGCCTTTAATGGAAGTTGCAGATGTTCAGCATCTCTTAGGTTCAGGCCGTCTGGCTAGAGCTGCTGGTCTTTAACTACTAATCGAATGTGTTTAGATTCCATTTTTGTTGGCATCAGGTGCTTGACTTGGACACCTAATGCACAGGGTGCCCTGCCAAAGAACAGCTGGTAAATGCAAGCGCTTTAGCTCAGTAACCAGGTCCTGGAGTGTTTAAGTTGTTTGCCTCATGGTTAATAGAAAATATCCAGTCCTTTGTTTCCTCAAATAAGCTTAAAAATAAATCAAAGTAAAAAGGACCAAAACCTGGCCCCAGGCACATGAACGGAACTTCCGTTGACTGAGAGTTGAACACTCTCATATTTGCACCAGTGGAAGTTTACAACCTGGTAAATTCCCAAAACAGAAAATGTATCAAAAGGAATTGGTTGGCTGGGTTGTTCCTAGTTCCCTTTGCATTCATTTGAGACCATTCTTTAGATGACATTTGGCTTTATTGCCTGTTATTCTGCCTTGTTAGCCATGGCAAGATAGTTTGATATCTCTAGTTCTGAGCCTAAGTAAGAAAGCTACCAGTTTCATTTCAAAGCAATTAACCTTCTTTTGTGCCTTATAATGTAACAAATTCAAGAACAATATATTTCAGCTGTGTGACATTTTCAAAAATGGGCTTTAATTAAGGACTGAACCTGGAATGTTTGCTCATCTGGGTAATCTCACTAATATCAGCTGGAGTCTGCACATGAGTAAGGACTACACCCAGCAGTAACGGTTGTAGGACCAGGCTAATGGATATAAGCTCTGGGGGACAGAGACCTTGGCTCCATGTATGTCTATAAGTGTCCAGCACACTGTACAAATAATGTTTAATTTTTAAATATATTTTTATATCAAGAATGAGCTAATCAGTTTGGTTAAAATGAGAAGTGACCCAAACATTTACCCCAAATTTATACAAACTTACCGTGAAGTTTTACTGAGGATCGAAAAATTTGATTATTTATGTTTAATGGTTCCAATCAGCACTGCAAAAACAGAAGTACTGATGACAGGCCTCTGTTGTTCGGCCGGGCTTTGTTGAGAACACATCTCGATTTTGATTGACCATCTCGGTCACCTTGGCTTTTTGGTCCGGCGTTAGGTCGGGGGATATCTTCACCTGCTCATGTGGGTGATTTTCCTGAGGCAGACTCTCTAGGGTGACTACACATGCCTCTCAGGCCTGCCAAGGCTTCAGGAGGTTAACATGGTAGATCTGCTCTTGTTTCCAGCAACCCAGCTGTTGCACTATGTAATTTACTTCTCCCATGGGTTCGACTACTTCATAAGGCCCCGGCCATTGAGCCAAGAGTTTGCTCTTGGCTGTGGGTACCAGTACCATTACTCAATCTCCAGGCTGGAACGGTCAAACCTTAGCTCAGCGATTATAGTAGGTCTGCTGGGCTTCCTGTGTCTTCTCCAAGTGTTCTTGTACAATGGGAGTGACTCGGGCTATTCGGTCTCTCATCTGCAGTATGTGGTCAATTAAGTTTTTTCCCGGGTTTGGTTCTTCCTTCATCTCCCTGGTGATGTCTAATATGTTCCGGGGATGTCACCCATATAACAACTCGAAGGGGGAAAACCTTGTGGAGGCCTGAGGAACCTCCTAGATGGCAAACATGAGGTAAGGCAACAGGGTATCCCAGTCTTTCCCGTCCCAACTCATTACTTTTCTTATCATTGCCTTGAGGGTCCTGTTGAACCTCTCCACCAGGCCATCAGCCTGTGGGTGGTAGACAGAAATCTGCAGGGCCTGTATGTGAAGCAAGGCACATAGGTCCTTTATTAGCTTTGACCTGAAGGGGATCTCTTGATCTGTCAGGATCTCCTTAGGTAGCCCTACTCTGGGAAAGGTCTTTACTAGCTCTGTTGCTATGGTGTTAGAGGCTGTGCTCCATAGGGGAAGAGCCTCCAGATATCGGGTAGCATAGTCCAGGACAAGTATGTGTTGATGGCCTCGGGCTGTCTTCTCCAGGGGCCCCACCAGGTCCATAGCTATCTGCCAAATGGGACCTCAGTAATTGGCAGAAGAACCAGAGGAGCCTGTAAGTGTGGATGGGGGCTGTGTAGCTGGCACTCAGGGCAAGAGGCACAATAGCGCTGGACCTCCTTGTGTACTCCCAGCCAGAAGAGCCTCCATAGGACCCGAGCCAGGGTTTTTTTTACTCCTAGATATGTCCCCCCAAAAAGTGACTATGGGCTAGGCTCCACACTGTCCTCTGATGCTTTTGTGGCACCAGGAGCTGCTGCACCTCCTGTCCTTGTATCTGTGCGACCCAGTATAATAGATCCCTCGATTATGAAGTAGGGCCCCGATCCCCAGACTTTCCCTCCTACAGGCACCCCATCTATTTCCACAACTTCCCTCCTGGCATTCTCATACCTCAAGTCCTCTTCCTGGTCTCACCCGAAACACTCCCTTACAGGACTGAGCTGTCTGAGCTCAGTGGGCCTGTCTCAGTCTCCACCCCACCTCATTCGGTGGGGTTGGATCTTGGACCAACCCCAGGTCTTTCTTCTCCCTGGGCAGTCCCCCTATGTGCTGCTCGTGTCTGTCTGTCTACAAGGGCAGCCTTCTGGCCCTGGGTCAGAATCTGGGTACCTAAAGCTTTAGCGGCTCCTTTACTGCTTGGTCTTTCTGGCCTTCCCAGGAATGGGGAACAGATCCTGAGCTATCTCAGAGAACATTGGGGGGTTACTTTCCACTGAGGAGGATTCATGCTTTTCAGGATCCCGCTTGTCTTCAGCGGGAGTAGGCTTCCAAACCCCGGGAAATCCCTTCCTCTGAGGATCTTAGGGACTACCCTGGCAGTGACTTTGGTGACATTTTCCTGAACCCTGATTTCTACCGGAATGGTGGGGTAATAGCTAACAGCCCCATGGACACAGGTTACCCCTGTGCATTTGCATGCATCAACTGACTCCGCTTGACTAACTTCCCTGAGACTAGTGTAATAGCACTCCCAGAGTCCACAAGTGCCATGGTTTCCGCCCCATTCAGCTTCACTGGCCTCATATTTATGTGGGGTCATTGCGACCCCCTGCAAGGTGGATCAGGGTGCAGGGGTCTGCCCAGCTTCCTAAATTACATTGCCTGGGCTCCTCGGCGTTAGGGCACTGGGTTGCTATATGGCCTAACTCCCTGCACACAGCACCAGTATGTGGCCCTAAGCAGCCCTCTATTCCTTGGGTTAAGGGGTCTGACTCTGTAGTCCGCTCTGCCTACGTCACTCTATTCCTTTGCAGCCTCTGGATGGCTCTTGGGTTCTTTCTTCTTTTCCCTAATCTTTCCCAGATTCTCAGTTGTTCAAACTGTGGGGATTGAGGCTGATGGCTTGACTCAGAGTGAGTCTTCCCTGGGGGGTTGGGAGAGCCCCCTGGCCGCCAGTTGTCTCTCTACCAGCATGGCTACCTCATCATAGGAGGAGGGGTCGTTCTGGCCTACCCATGCATGGAGGTCTGGCGGTAGTTCCTTCATGTGTCGGTCGACGACCAGGACCTCCAGGATCTATGGACCCCTGGTTGCAGCCACTTCTGTGCAAGGTGGGTGAGGTCAAACAATTGGGACCACAGGGGCTTGTTTTCTTGGTACCTCCAGGCTCTCACGGCCACTGTTACTCCTGATCGGGCCAGGATCTCTGCTTTCAACTGTGGGTAGTCGGCTGCAGCCTCAGTGGACATGTCATGGTAAGCCTTCTGGGCTTCCCCACACAGAAAAAAGGTGAGAATGCTGGCCTACTTGTCCTGGGGTCAGGCCTCATGCACTGCAGTCCTCTCAAAAATCAGAAGGTATGCCTCCACATCATCTTCCGCAGTCATCTTTGGTAGGTAGCTGGTGGCCCTCCAGGCTCACGTTCCATCAGACCTATGGGCTGTGGTGGTCAGGGTCTTTACCTGGTCCATCACCTCCTGCAGGAGGGCTTGGTCCTGGGCCACCTGACTCATTAGCAATTGATTACTCTCTTGTTGCACCCACATTGATTCCTGCGAGGCAGTCACCTGGGCCCTTGTGGCCTCTTGTTGGGCTGCCATGGCCTATACTAGTGCCCTCACCACATCATCCATTATGGTGAACGGGACAAAAGAAACCACACATGCGCCCCTCTTTTGTGTGTGTGTGTTTGCTTAGTCTGCTGCACTGACAAATCCCTCCCCTGACACCAGTTGTGACAAAACTCTTCCTCTACCTCGGTGGGTCCAGCGCTTCCTTCTAGAGGTAGTTCAGGGAACTGCTTCACCCCTTAGTGTTCTTCCACCCTTTAAAGACAGTCTTCCTAAGATGTCTGCTCCTTGCTTGGTCCCAGTCCTGTCTCTGGTTCTCAGAGGCCCTTGCCTCTTCGCTGGGGCTCTTGCCCCTCCAGTGAATAGCCAGTGGTGCGGGCCCAGTCCCACCCACAACTCCAGGCCCCAACCCAAAGACCCTACAAGTAGCAGCCTTGCACTGTGGCTTCAGGAAAGCTGCTAGCTTCCCTGGGTTACTTCCCCGTGCCCCTAGACTTAATGTCTGGACCCTGCTCGGTCCCTTCCTGGCCTCCTTGCCAGGGGAGGCTCTTGATCTCTCACAGCACCACTGGGCGTGGTAGTGCCGAACCAAATGTCCAGTTCTGTCTTCCCCTTCTGGTAGGGTCTTATCCCTTAGGCCTCCAGGCCTGGGAATGGTCCTTTGCCCTGTTTGAGCAAAGCTTTTCCTTTCCCCAGTCTTTGTACCTGAAGGATTCTCTTCTGCCAGTGTTCTGCTCCTTCTCCTAAACTCTCCTGATTTCTGACAGCATCTTGCCTGCTCACACATTCTTTGGTAACTTGCCTCACTCTCACAAACAACTCCAACCACACCCTTTCTCTGGAGGAGAGGCTTTCAACAAGTCTTGGGTGGGGCCTTGATTGGCTCCAGGTGTTTTAATTAACCTGGAGTAACCCCTGCTCAGCAACCAGGGGAAAAAAGGGACTTGCTGAGCCTGGGGCTGATATATTGGTCTTCTAGCACTCTCCGGTAGCCATCTAGTCTGACTCTGTTACAGCACCTTTGTGTATCTTTAGGTGCCTAACTATTTTTTTTTAAATATTTGGCCCTAAGACTTATTTTCCTCAAGAGAACACACACACCCTCTGAGTTAGTGTCCAAATGCACTCCCTCTTGGTGGTGAGCTTAACTGGTGCCTCAAAGCCAAATAACAAAACATGTGCGATACTACCTACAGTTTTCTAGTGATCTTGGTAATATATTAAAACATCATACTCTCCCCAAATATGTGTGTGAAATGTGATTAAGAAATATATATGTTATGTGATATGCCAACCAATCTAAACATAATGCAATTTGCAGTTGATCTTTCATTTTATTTTCTTGATTCATTACTAATCTAACCATGCTGTTGAATTTGAAACTACATAATTTCATGGTTAGCTCCTGAAAGTTAATTTTCTGGCCCATTTTGGCTTCCTGTATCGAACTGTCATAATGTTTTGACTTTATAATATACAACATTTGTAATGTATTATTTCATTTTCAATATTCATGTGGTTAACAGGATTGGTTTTTGGTAGAATGGATGTTTCCATATGAATCCTAATGATGAAACTCCGTATAATGTCCGAAATGGAAATTTGATCTGTGTGTTTTAGAGCAGCACTTTTAAATCTCAGTTCTTTGTAAATTTTGTGCATGGATGATGCAGTTTTTAAACATTATTTAAATATAATGCTTATGAAAGTGAATGACTAAGTAGCAAGGTCTTCTGAAAACTTCTCCTCTTTAGTCCTGGCTTACAACATCCCTGCGGAGCAGAGATTTCCTATTGTGCTGAATCATACTAGTGTCAGGTTCCTTTTTTCGTATTCCCTGTTCTTTGCTCATACACTGTAGAGCCTTGGTGTGCTGTAAAAATTAATGGAACTTCATATTTACTTTAAATATTACACCATTTATTCATGGAACAATCTTGTTTGTGTTTTTTATTTAGCTTCATCATACACAACAAAGACACTTTCTTCAACAATGCTACAAGAAGTAGAATAGTACATCATATTTTACAAAGAGTGAAGTATGAAGAAGGAAAAAACAAAATTGGTAAGTGCTCAACAAGGTGCTTTTTAATTTGGTGTAAAAATCAATAAAGCCTGGGCTTGCTCCTTATAGGCCAGTGTTGTATTTTTTTAAATCTTCTCACTTGGTATATAGCTTACACATCTCCAAGGCAGTAGCTTTTTATTGGTATGCCCAGTCATTTTGAAGACAAGGCAATGGAATGTCAGGCTTCTTTTCCATGAAACGATATGGCTGACACCTCAGAAGACTGTCCCAGTGCAGTAGGAAAGGCTGATATAAGATAAACTAGAGACATACAAGGTATCGACTGATGACACTAAACTAGCCCATTGCAAAAGGAGAATTTGCAGTTCTCCTTGGATCAAAGTGTGGAGGCCCTTAGAGGGTTGCAGCCCTGTGTTTCAGCCTCCAGCAATCCTGCATGAATCCCTGTTCCTCTCTCTTCGCACACAGAGGTCATGGAGGTTACTGCAGCCCCCTGCTTCCTTTCCATGGAGGGAGAGGGAGACCAAGATTGAGTTCTCCGCAGATTTCCTCTGCACAAATGGTGTCTTGACGTGGGTGTGGGTTTGCTGGAGAGCTGTATCTGCCTCATCTTCTCTGTTTGCCACAAGGAAGAATGTTCTTCATTGTAGTGGGCCCTTGCACTGCTCCTGGCTGACAGCTTCATGTCTGAATTGTCAGCTGGGGGAACCTTGTTGGGGTAGCAGAACCCATTTAGTCTTCCCAGCTGTCAACAACCCAGGGAGGAACCTTTTCCCCCCAGCTCCCAGAATTAGGGAAGCACCATAGGTGCTTGGTTCCTCCCTGATGCCAGCCTCAGCATCCTGACTGAAGTCACAGATTCCACCCCTGAGCAATGAGAAAAGTTGGGGGCCTGCAGTTGTGTCCTCCTATGTGTCTCAAGATCCAAGTATCTATCTGTCCATCCATGTAGGGATATGGCCCCCACCACTGCAGTATCAGAATATCTTCTGTGTAGGCCTTTGGACTGAGGGATCCTAGTCAGGCTAAACAGCTTTGGTGGGCTTCACACAGTAGACACACCAGGGACCAAGATATGGGCCAAAGCAGAGACTAATGGTACAAGCAAAAATGATATTTATGACAAATTAATGCTTCTCATTGGTGTATCTCTTAGGTTATAAGATTTCCTCAGCTGATTAAGAATAGAATATGGAGTCTTTTGCCTCTAGGTCCCTGGTTTGAATATCGCCAAGGTTACTAGTGAATGCTGCACTGTCTGATGGACTGTTCACTTGGAGATGTACTGAAAGGCCACTGAACAGCTATCTACAGCACAGCTGACACGAAGTACTTTCCTTGTCCGTCTTAGCTGAGGGGCCAAATCCTTAGTGGACAGGGAGAATGAACTATCCTTTCACCCCTGCTAGTGGTCCTATGGGTCAGAGTTGAGGTGTGTTGGTGGGCCTCACATTGCTACTCTCTGTCCTTGTGCCTCTTCTGTCAGTGGATAATTTCAGTCTCCAGGCCATCAGTTCAGCAGCTCTCAGATCATTCAGTAAAATATATGTAATGACGTTATTTTCATATGGAGATTAAGGCTTTCAGCTGTTTTGTTACACTATGATACAAAAATTCAAAGGTTTTTCTCTGAAATCTGAAGGCTGCCAAGAAATGCGGCGTCTGACCTAAATGAAGTTTCGAAATATACCCTCACACAGGCTTTAATATATGAATATTAGACCAAAATGCATCGGGTCAAAGTCTGGCATAGCTCCATTCATTGCAGTGACTTTGGTCCTCAAATCTTTAAATTTAAAGCATAACAAATTGTATATTGTGAATAATATGGTAAAGTACTTTGGCAAATATCTGAATGTCATCTTCAGCCTTTCCTTGAGCTCCACAATAGTGTAACAAACCTATGAAAGAAATAATTTTCTTGTACCTTTCACTGAACTTCATTGAGCAGTTTCATCATGAAAATGTGTTTTGCCCTCCTCATTTTACAGTTATTCTAGCCCTGCTTGTAATTAAATTACTACTTTTGGCTTTTAGGTCTGAATCGATTGCTTACTAATGGCTCCTATGAAGCTGCATTTCCTCTTCATGAGGTACTTTTCTAACATTTCTTGTTGGCTGTTAATTCAACTTTAATACCAATGGCACTAGGCCTAAGTCTCCTCTTACTCTGATTTTACACTGTTGTATCCCCTTTGGCTTCAGTGGAGAGTTACTCCTTATTTACACAGATGGTGTGAGCATTTTCTCTGCTTTTTTTTTTTCATTTAATCCAACTCACTAGGAATTGTTGATGGCTCTTCCTGAAAATTCTTGTGCTTCAAACTCACTCACTATCCTCCACTGGTGGCTATTAATAATGTGATAGTAACAATTCATGTGTTACAGGAGTTCTCAAACATGTTCACGGTGTTGAAGACATCCAAATAGAGAGGGTGTCTGGAGGCATCACATCCCTCCCATTTGCAATCACACAGATCATTCCCACTCCTTCACTTGCAATCACAGCTCCCACTGGCTATCCCTGTGGCAACTATAGCAATTGTTTGGGCTAGAAAAGCAACATTAAGAGAGTATTTAATGTGCTTTTAACTCCTTTTAATGCTGGTTAGCAGCTAGAAACGAAGAAGAACCAATGTCATGTCACCAGCTGGCTCCTTTGAGTCCAACAGGCAATACTACTGGTTTCATGTATCACACTTTGACAACTGCTGATATAGTGTATATTGAAGTCCAAAATTGTTTATTTGAAAGCTTGAGATCTTCTCCTTTTGAGCTAATAAAATCTATTAAAACAGAATTATGCAAAACATAATCTATTCTATATTGGCTCTTATACTGCCCACATCACCAGGCATCTGAGCGCCTTCCAGTTGTGCATAGGACACTAAAATAGCCTTTTAAACAGAGAGCAAAAATAAGAATCCTTTACTTTCTTCCGTATTTTTACATCCTTGCTATCCTCCTCGCTTGAAATAGTTTCAGCATCAGTATCATGTTGAACAAATATCTCGTCAAGTGAGCAGCCTCTGTGAGGGCTGCAATTAGTACCACTTTGAAAATGGTTATTTGATTATGCATGACAACATCAGCCTGAGTAAGTGTGGCATAAACTGAGGCACAGAAATATTGATATGACCAAACTCACATTATTGAATTATTGGCACAATACGTGTAATAGAACTCAAGATTCCCAATTCCCAGTCTTAGGGTATGTATACACAACAGTTAGAAGTCTGATTGCAGCTTGGGTAGGCATACCCATGGTAACTTAAATCTATACCCACCTGAGATGCAATCACACCTCTCGTTTCAGTGTAGACATACCAAACCTTATGTTCTAACCATCAAACACACTTCGTCCGCTGAGCATGCACCTCCTTTGAATGAAGATTTAATGGTGTGAACCAGTTGTTCTCCACCTTTTGCATGCTGCAACTCCTTTTTCCATATCAGGACTACCCTGGCAACCCCCTCCCATTTACCAGTATGGAAGGATAGGGTGGTCATGACGACCTGACATGTATTTGCAACCCCTGATCTGAACAATGCCAGTTACCAAAGACAGGTCTTAGAAAAATTAACCTCAAAGACAAACTAATTCAGCCAAGCCAATGCTAAATTTGTCTTTTTGTTTTCATGCAAGCATTTTTGTATAAACTTTCCAACTTAAACACACCTCTAGATCCAGAGATTTTTTAGCAACTATTATTTTTTGCTAAATGTTTAAACCTGTATTTCAGGGAAGCTACCGAAGTAAAAATTCCATAAGAACCCATGGAGCAGAAAACCACAGACATCTGCTTTATGAGTGCTGGGCCTCGTGGGGAGTGTGGTATAAATACCAGCCGTTGGATCTTGTACGGTAAAACTTTTTATTTGCTTTTAAAATGTTGCACTGTGATATAGGGTGGGATCAGATGGTAGGAAAGCCCAACAAAAACATGAAGGGCTCAATTAATTCCTCTGACAGATGAGCCCAAACTCTCACCAGTCAGTGGGAGCTAGCACCAGTACATCAAAGGGCAGAATTGGATGTCGAGCCCCAGATCATCCACCTGTATGGAAAGACTTGTAGGAAAGGGAGCCAGAGGAGCAGAAAAACTGCTTTCCTTGCAGAATTTCCTGCCAATATAATCTCTAATGAGTGGGATTTTAGAAAAGGACAAGATCTCCCAACCTTCCTAGTCCTGGAGAAAGGATCACCCAATTTTCTGAAGGTAGGAGATACGTGAATGGATGGCTATTAATTGTGCCAGTTCCCCCTCCCCCTCAGAACATGGCTGCAGTAAGAGCTATGCTGCCGCTGGCTAGGCCCTATGCTGCACCCCAGTACCAGCCATAAAAGGGACTGAGGGTGAATTAATACAGCTCACTACTGGACTAACTCCCTGCCAGGGTACTGCAGAAGGCACATGGTCACTTGGCCTCATCTCTAAAACCCTGCCAAGCCTCTTCTGCATAGTACCATAGTAGAGAGGCTTCTATGGGGAGCTAGCAGGGAGGGACAGTGCCATGGAAGGATTCTTCTCTCTTATTCCATGCAGATGGTGGGGGGAAAGTCATTCATTGAAACATTCCTTCCATGACAAGTAAGCAAAATCAACTTAAACTAGCCAACAAACTAAAGCTGAAAGTTGAGACTCTACTCACAATTCTAAGAAACATTTTAAATCATGATTTTTCATATGTATTTTCAATGTATAGTAGAAGACTACACATTCTTTATGGTCATACAAGGCATGATCTTTCGTTTCTGACGTTGGCAGAATTCTCATTGGGCTTTAGTGGGTGTCTTTCTGTATAAGGAATGCAGGACGAGGCTATAGGGGTCTATACATAAACTCTTTATTTAAAAGGCAGCAGCATCATTGAATACACTGATACACTGGCAATTTGGGAGGGCCATTAGGAGCCTGCAATTGGTCCAGTTAATTAATTTTTCCTTTAAGTACTTTCCTTTAAGTAATTGATAGGAGCCTTTTGCTTTTATTGTTTTGTTCTGAAATAGAAAGATTTGTAAAGGATTCCCAGGAAGCAGCAGGAGTTATTCTTTAAGATTACATAAAACTCATTTTTCCACAACTCCATAAAGTGGGGAATTTGGTTTTTCTCAGGGGGGAGGGAATGTTCACAGAGGAATACAATGGGGGTTTGCTTGAATCATGTAGTTTTAAAAAATGTACTAGAAATCAAAGTAAAAGACAGCAATAAAGCTTTAGTTCATACATCAACTGTTGGATGTTCTCATATCTTTTTTAGTCTATTGGCCAAGTCTACACTAAGGGAAATTTACCAAAGAAATTACACTAGTGCGACCATTGGGTCAGTTGTGAACCAGTGATTGCTGAACTAGTTTGGGGTTTGTTTTTTAAAATATCCTCCTCATAAGAAGTTACATTAGTTTCACGGTATAGATTGTTTCTCTCTTTTTAAAAACATTTTATAATTGTTTCTGAAGTAACCTGCAGTAATGGCTGTCATTCTTTGGTAATAGTTTACATTTGTGATAGTGTCACTGAATCATTATCATCAAAAGGCATCATTAATTGGGAGTGTCACATCTGAGCTGTGAAGCTGATCCTGATCCAAGTTTCTCTAAAGTCTGAGGGAGTTTGGATCCAGTGTTCTGTTTCAGTGTTTGTGTGTCCAAAATGGCTCATGAGGCATTTAAATAGCCATTTATGTATGCAAGTGTGGTAACTCAGTAGGCCTGTTCCCCTTGGTACAGACTTCCCTTAGAAATCTGAACATAGCACTTAAGGGCACTAACTCATTCAGTTTCTCTTCCCAGTCAAGGACATCCAAAGGTTATTCTGAAAGAAATGTCGTCAGCACAGTTTACACAATAGAGGTGGCACGTGGTGATTCAAGTAAGAGAACTAGGGAAGAGTGATGGGTGTGAGGCTCGCTGAGTATTCACAGGTGATTGAGTAAAAGGAGACATCAAACCTAGACTGACATTTTGAATTGCTGCCATATATCCTATTAGCTGTTGGCTTACAACAAACCCATTGCTGATTGCAGTGCAGGGACAGGAGGAAGAGTGGCAGGAAAGGAGTGGGCACCCTTTTCTCTCTCCTCTTCCAGCTGCTAAAACCTTCACATACACTCTTCCCTAGCCCACTCCAAAACATCTCTCTCTACAGCCTCTCCTTCCTCACATGCCACGTGCCTTATTTTTTCACCTTGAACAGTGTACCACATTTGCAAAATCTGCTGTTCGTCTCAGTTAAAACTGCATGAACCTGTGTACCAAAACAAGTTTTTTATACTTTGCCATGAGTGCTTGTTTCATAGCTTTCCCCAACCACGGGGATTGTAGAAAATCTATTTAAATAATAATTAAAAATCACTGGAACTGAAAGCGATTTAAAGGGAGAAATCTCTTTTTCTTTTCCATTCCCTCAGTTCATTCACTTTGGCCTTGATCCAAAGCCTGTTAAAGTGAATAAAAGCAGTCCCCATTGACTTCAGTGGGCTTTGGATCAGTCCCTTTGTGCATTGTCTTTTTTCCCCCTCTATAGTCAGTGAGTCATTTCCCCATCTTGTTTGTGTGAGTCTTTCGCACAGCAACATGGGGGAGAAAAAAACACTTTTAGAAAAAGGAAAATGTGATTAAAACCCACCAAAATTGGCATGAGGGCAGGCTAATACCTGAAAAAAACATTTAACTCTTTTTCTTTTGTTTTAAATAACTAGGTTTCAGATTGACAGTGCCCCTTTAATCTTCCCTCAATCCCCTCATATACTGCTGACATAACAGATATCTTAACAGCCTTCAACATCTGCTAGAGAGCCAGAACTGCAGTAAGCTTTCTTTATCTAGTATAAGAAGTCCTGTATAGGATTTTGTACTGAACTGCAAAAGGATTAATGAAGAGAGAAATTTTCTTGGCTCAGCTCCAAATCGGTCTCTCCTCTAGCCCCCTGAGTGCCTTCCAGGTACCCTGATCCCAAGCAATCATATAATTAAGCTTGATAAGTTTAGAGAAACCCAATAATAAAAATTTTAGGGCTGAAGTCAGACTTTGCTTACTCTTTTATAAGGTATTATTATTCTGAACACTAACAGGCTACAAAATATGTGTGGTGTTGCTAAATACCGAAGGTGAAATCTTGGCGTCACTGAAAGTCTGTTGTAGTTCTGCCATTGATTTCAGTCAGGCCAGACTTCACCCCTACATATGGGGGAACTGGAAGGCTAGTATTCCTAGTGGGGTAAAGTTAAGGTTGTGGCATGTTGTCTGTAGTGTTGTGGTTGTGCTAGTAGTGAAGTGTGGGTCTCTGGATGGAGGCGAGATTATTGGCTTTTGGATGCCCTTAACTTTTCATTTCCTTGCTTTTGAGATTTTGGGTTAGGGAATGTTTTCTGTAGAGCAATCTTATCAGATAACACAGCATAGTGTTTTTGTTTATTAATATAATTACTAATGATCTGGAAAATAGGGTGAAACATGAGGTGGCAAAATTTGCAGAAGACACAATGTTATTGTGGTGAGTCAAAACAACAGAAGATTGAATAACTTCAGAGAGAGCTACCAAAGCTAAGTGAACAAGCAGCATGATGATAGATGAAAGTCAGTGTTGACAAATGCATGGTAATGCATATTGGAAGGAATAATTTAAACTAACTATATACCTTACTGAGTACTAAATATATTCTAAGCACTCAGATAAAAGACCTGGGTGTCACTGTAGGCACCTCAATGAAAATCTCCGGTCAATGTGTAGTGATAGCCAAAAATAGGAAACAAAGCAAAGCTAAGATCATGCTTGTTGAAGCTGATGGTAAGAGAAAGGTAAATGTGGCTCTAAGCCACCTTTGTCTCCCAGGACTGGCTAGGGTCCAAACCAGCCCTCAGTGTAAATTAGAACACACACTGAGCTGCTCTAACTACTGCCAGCTATAATGGTTCCCTAGGGACCATTCTGTTGGCCTGGGATAACTAGATTACATTTCCATAGCACTCATCACAACAGTTTGTAAGCAGAGATTTAGCTGTATGATACATTTGTAGAATGAAAATGCATATAAAATATGGATCTGATTCTGGTCTGACTCTCAATGAAGTAAGTGGAATCACCACTGTGTAAAACATATGTGAGTGTGGCAAGAAAGAGGCCATTTCTTTGAATTTAAGGCCTGCATCTACACTGGCACGGCAGTTCCATCGACTTAAACTGCGGGAAAAGTCGACATAATAAAACCACCTCCACAAGTGGCGTAGCGCCTAAATTGATTTTATTGGGTCAATTTTGTGTCAGTGTAGACAGAGCGTAATGTAATTCGATGTTAATAGTCTCCGGGAGGTATCCCACAATGCCTCGTTGTGACCGCTCTGGACATTCACGCTCTGCTGTTACGTGCTCACGCTACCTGGAAATGGCCCCTCCCCTCAAGCCCCAGGAAAATTTGAATTTTCATTTCCTGTGCAGTCAGCATGGAGAGAACTTTGTCGCTGGACTCCTCATGGCTACTGCAAGGCCCAAACATGCTCCCGCATGGAGTCGACCAGAGGTCTTCGATTTCATCAGTCTGTGGGGAGCGGAGTCCATTATGGCTCAGCTCAGAGCCAGCAAAAAAATTTGGACATTTACGGGAAGATATCCCAAGGCATGCAGTAAGTGGAATTACCACTGTGTAAAACATATGTGAGTGTGGCAAGAAAGAGGCCATTTCTTTGAATTTAAGGCCTGCATCTACACTGGCACGGCAGTTCCATCGACTTAAACTGCGGGAAAAGTCGACATAATAAAACCACCTCCACAAGTGGCGTAGCGCCTAAATTGATTTTATTGGGTCAATTTTGTGTCAGTGTAGACAGAGCGTAATGTAATTCGATGTTAATAGTCTCCGGGAGGTATCCCACAATGCCTCGTTGTGACCGCTCTGGACATTCACGCTCTGCTGTTACGTGCTCACGCTACCTGGAAATGGCCCCTCCCCTCAAGCCCCAGGAAAAATTGAATTTTCATTTCCTGTGCAGTCAGCATGGAGAGAACTTAGTCGCTGGACTCCTCATGGCTACTGCAAGGCCCAAACATGCTCCCGCATGGAGTCGACCAGAGGTCTTCGATTTCATCAGTCTGTGGGGAGCGGAGTCCATTATGGCTCAGCTCAGAGCCAGCAAAAAAAATTTGGACATTTATGGGAAGATATCCCAAGGCATGCTGGAGAAGGGACACAACAGGGATGTGCAGCAGTGCCGCATGAAGATCAAGGAGCTGCAGCAGTCATACCAGAAAGCCAGGGAAACTAACAGCCATTCTGGCTCCTCACCAAAAACATGCCGCTTCTACGAGGAGCTGCATGCAATTCTCAGCGGCGACCTCACCACGGTGCTGCCCCGCAGCATCAATACCTCCACTAGATCACAGTCCATGGACAATGATGAGGACTCCGTGGATGAGGAGGAAGAGGAGGCTGAGGAGAGCAGGGTGCAGGAGAGCGGGTTTTCCGTTCTCCCAGACAGTTAGGACCTATTCCTGACCCAAAAGCACTCCAGCAGCACACAGGACTGCAATAATGATCCCGGGGAAGGCACATCTGGTGAGTGTTTTTTCTTCTTAGCAGTTCTGTCCTTTTAAAAAGGGGGCAGGGCAGGAAGAGGGTTTCAGGCATTTAGCGGACTTTACTCGGGGGTTACCCTCGGAACAGATTATTTATGTGCAGAGATATACTCCGAGAATCATCAGTTGATATCTCAAGGAAACTTTCATGCAGGTAATCTGTTATCCTATGCACAAGGTTTTGGGGAAGGGCAGCCTTGTTCTTTCCTCCTCAGTAGGATACTTTGCCGCGCCACGCTGCAATCAAGGGAGCCAGCATCATGGTGGAACACAGCATAGCGGCATAAGGGCCAGGCTGGTACCCTGCTGCATGCAGCAAATCTTCCCTTTCCTCATGCGTTACCCTCAGGAGACTGATATCTCTCATGGTCATCTAGGGAAGACGGCGCATGTTTAAAATACCCGAGCTATACAGCAGATACCCTGTACCTCCGTATTCCCCATTGTAATGTCCTAACAAGTCACTTTAATTATTTTGATTTGGTTTCAGAAGAGACTATTAACCCCCCCCCCCCCCCCGCCTCTATAGCACAGTAAAGTGCCCCGGCTTACCATCTCTGTAATGGCACAGCGAGCCGACCCTTCTGGGATGTGCAGAATGGAATGAGGTTCTGGGTTTGCCTTGTGCAATGCAAGGGGAGTATTTTATACATTGTTGCAGTTGTTTCATTTTCTAACAATGGCAACCTTGTGCATTTCTTTTCCTTCTGTAGACACCTTGGCCTTGGCCCAACCCTCTAGAAATGCTGCAGAAAGACTATCGCAGATTAGAAAGAGGAAAAAAAAATCAAAAGATGACTTGTTTGGCGAGCTCATGAATGCCTCTGCAACCGCAGAGACAGAGCTCTAAGCGTGTCGGCGGTCCTTGTCCCAGAATATGGACATGGACAGTCGCAGAGAAATGCAGGAGCATGATCGCAGTACCACGCAGGAGATGCTGCAAATCATGCGTGACCAGGCAGACATGCTCCAGTGGCTTGTGGAGCTTCAGGAGGAGCGGAGGTCGGACAGAGTCCCGCTGCAGCCCCTCCATAATGCTACTCCACCTATGGCTTTGCTGCCCTGCCTCTCTCCGCCCCAGAATGGCCAGGCTGCAGTACGTGATGCACTCCACCCTGGTGGAGGTGAGAAGAAAGCAGCGGCGGCCCCGCTGACAGCTGGCCTGCAAGAAACCATGCTACCGCTTGAGACTGTGAATTAACACTCCCCCCCACCCACGCCTTGAATGTTCATAAATAAAAGTTTGCATCATTTCAACACGTTTCTTTATTAAATCATATTTTGTTTTGGAGGGATTTGGAGGGTACAGATATCGATGGTGGGGGAGATGTTGAGCAAAGGCAAACAACAGACAGGAACAGAAATCAGTCCTGCATCTCATTGCAGAACCTGTTTTTCAAAGCTTCCCTAATGCAAACTGCTCCACGGTTAGTTCTCAGAGTATTGCTGGCATCTGGCTGCTCATAATTGGCAGCCAGTCTTTCTGCCTCCACAGCCCAACCCTGGGGGAACCTCTCCCCCTTTACTTCACACACATTATGAAGAACACAGCACACAGATATCACTGACAGGAGGTTCTTTTCACTCATGTCCAGCCTAGTGAGCAGACTCCTCCATCTGGCCTTTAAATACCCAAATGCATATTCAACAACCATTCTGCAAGTGCTTAACCTGTTATCAAAACACTCCTTGTCGCTGTCAAGGTGCCTGGTGTACGGCTTCATTAGCCTAGGGAACAAGTGGTAAGCAGGATCCCCCAGGATCGCTATTCGCATTTCCACATCCCCGATGTGAATTTTTTGGTCAGGGAAGAAAGTGCCCGCCTACAACAGAACAGCCCCGAATTCTGAAATACACGCACGTCATGCACCTTCCCAGACCACCCCACATAGATGTCGGTGAAACAACCCCTGTGATCCACAAGACCCTGCAGGACCATGGAAAAGTAACCCTTGCAGTTTATGTACTTGGTTGCTAGGTGGGCAGACACTAAGATAGGGATGTGCGTCCCATCAATGGCCACCCCACAGTTTGGGAACCCCATCACGGCAAACCCGTCCACTATGTCCTGCACATTTCCCAAAGTCACTAGCCTTCGTAGCAGAAGTCTATTGATGGCCCTGTACACTTGAATCACGGCAGCACCCACTGTAGATTTACTGACTCCGAATTGATTCCCAACTGACCGGTAACAGTCGGAGGTTGCCAGCTTCCACAGGGAGATGGCGACTCTCTTCTCCATCATCAGAGCTTGTCTCAAGCGAGTATTCATGTGCTTCAGGGATGGGGCCAGCTCCCAGCAAAGTTCAAGGAAAGTGGCCTTTCACATATGAAAGTTTTGCAGCCACTGGTCATCATCCCACAGCTGCATAACGATGCAGTCCCACCAGTCTGTGCTTGTTTCTCGGGACCAGAACCGGTGCTCAATGGACTGCAGATGATGCGTTACGGCCTGCAACAATCGGGAATTGTTCCGCTTGATGGCTTGTAGCAGGGCAGCCTCGGTGGCATCACAGTTGCCTGTGCTTTGGCTTCTTGCTCTACTTTGAAAATACTCAATGATAAGCTGCGATGTATTTGTGACGCTCACAATAATAGTGCAGAGTTGAGCTGGCTCCATGTCTCCGCAGCAATGGCGAGCATGCAGCATAAACAAACGGTGCAAAAATCGGTTTCCTGTTTGTTTGGGAGAAGAAGGGAGAGGGAAGGAGCATTGCATCATGGGACGATGAAACTCATCCCAACAGCCACCGCAGCTAGTTGCACTGTGAGATAGCAACCCAGAGTGCACTGCTTTGAATGTCGACACAAGGGTGGCCAGTGTGGACACATGAACCCGGCGCAAAGAGCATGGTGTGTACACGCTCCAGCGACTTCTAAAAGTCAGCGGGTGAAAGTCGACTTTAAATAAGTCAACTTCACTGTGCAGTGTAGACATGCCCTAAATCAGTATGTGTCAAAGCAATGGCAGTAGAGAGTGCTCTTTAAAAAAATACAGGTTCACAAGTGGTCTCAGTTGTCTCCTTCCTACATTGCAGCAATTTGGATAGTCGGTGGCAGCACCTATTTTTTCTTTCATTTAATGTACAGATTAAAACTCAGGTCAGCCTTGGTATCAGAATAAACTGTTTGCTTGATCTCGGAATCATAAGAAGAGCACTGCATTTTGCAATTGGCAGAGTTAAAGGTTTCATATAGGGAAAAGACATTGTCAGAAACAGTTGTCAATGAAGGGGGTAGAAAGAGAGAACATCCTTGCTTAACTGTGAGAAGCACCATATTACAAGACAAATCTCATCTGAAGGTGGCACCACTGTTGCTGGGTGAGCTTTGCCTTAAATCTCTTTTTGTCCCTCAAGAGCACTCTTCAGGTGCCAGGCCTGGCTTCCTGCACCTCCCTCTGTGTGGAGCCATGCAGTTTAATCACTCTCAGACTGGATCTCTGGGCTGCTGGAACCCCCCTGTTTACCAACTCAACTCAAGTGTGCCTCATCCCTTTTTCTCTGGAGACCTGTGACTGATTAAAGTGACTCAAAAACAGCTTCTTCACAACAAAATAGTACTTAATTGCCAAAGGAAACATAGAATTTATCACAACAAAGAATCCTATATGCATATTTCCTACCTAAACCGAAACTATCCGTAGCTCTGGTAAGTCAGGCATATTTTCATCTCTGGCTTTGGAGGGACAGCCTCCTGGCTGCACTCTCTGTGTCTTTCCGTCTCCATGTGTCTCAGTCATTTGGAGGTGCCAGACTCAGTCTGCTGACAACTCACTCAAACCTCTCCTCTTTCCTGAGGCCAGCATCTTTAAGGTTTAGGGAGCCCCTTTTAACTTCTGTTTTGATCTGGGAAGAACACATCTCAGCAGACTGGCTAGAGGCAGGCAGGGGATATCCCTAGTCAGTAGCTTCTCCCTTCTTTCCCCAAGGAGCCTTAACTTTGTCATTGTTTCATTTCCTGTTTGGTTTCTCCCTTAACAGTCTCCTGTGACTTAACTACTGGCAGTCAGGCCAATTCATATCAAACAAAACCTGAGGAACATAAAAATGCTACACTTAACTCCCTCATTCGCCACAGAAGACTACTGTCTTTAATATTTTGCTTCACTACTTTGAATTCTATACGTAGGTAAAAATAGGTGCTGATACAAATAATATCATAAAATGTAAATTTTCTTTCTCAGTGGAGCACATACACATTGTCAACCAAAAATTAAGCCAAAGGGTTCACTCATGCAGCTAAGTCAGGCATCTGAAACTGTTGTCAGTGTGTCTTTGTACAGCCAGACTTATTACCCTTGTTAGAATTGGCCATGTTGCTATCATGTTTCTGCCTCTTTAGCCAGAAGATTGTGGGCTCTGTTGAATGACAGAGGACTAAAAGCAATATGATAACTTTGGTATAGTGAAGTTGAGTTTGAATGATGGTGATCAGTGTAGATCAATCTTTACATTGCTTGAAAAATACAAAATATAGTATTAATTCAGAGAGATGGATTGCTCAGGCTGGAAACTCTTTGCCATGCACTTTAAAATTGATTTAATCCATTCCAGGCCAAAAGTTGCTCGCTCTCTTTCTGTCTCCTCCACTGCCTCTAACCCAAGAAGCAACATGGATGTTTTCTTCCTTACTGTAAAAGGCTGAGCAAGAATGTTTCAGGTAGTCTAAAGGCAACAACACGGGTTGATTTCACTCTTTAACCCTGGCAGTCAGACGCTTCAATACTAGTATAAATATGTTTTAGATCAGCACAACTTGTTAAACTGACTTGACACCCAGCTATGATTTTACCCCAAAGTGTCTGAAGCACAGGATGATTATATTTCCTCATTCCTTAAAATGAATCTGGAGAGTGATCTTTTAAACTATTCATTATCACTATTATAATTATTTATAGATTTATAAATCACCCGGCATCATGATCAGAGTGTGGTACGCTTTCAGTCCATATTGGAATTGTGAGATACATTTTTCAGAGATTCTGATAAGAGAAGTTCAAAACAGAAAAATGAAAGCAAGGTAGAAGACTGCTCTTTGATTCATTAATTCTTCAAGTGATTGCACGTATGCAATCTTGGTATCAGTGCACCCAGCACCTGGCCATTGGGAACTTTTTCCCTCAGAGGCATTCAGTGTTCAGTTCGAGCTCCCCCTGCTGCCATGCATAACTGTGTGTAGATATAAAGGGCAGAGCTGCCCTTAGTCCCCCTTCTCACCACCTGTAATGGTCATTGGAACTCTGCACTATCCCAAAACAGTTCTTTCTCTTGGCCTTTGTGAACATAGTACGTGTGTGTGTGTGTGTGTAGTTGGTCTAGTCTTCAGTGTTAGGAGAGTTAGTAAGTTTTAGATGCATTATATATATATATAAAATTGGACTTAATGTTTTCCCCACTTGTGGTTTTTTCCATTCACAGTACTGATGTATGCCCAGTCACTGGATTTAAAGCCGTGCGCTTTTTGCTCTAAACCTGTGCCAGTGAACGACCTGCCCAATAGCTGCCTGAAGGGCTTTAAGGGACACACATTTGAATGGAGGGAGGGAGTTCAAGCCTAGGACAACCTAGAAGGATAGGGAGACTAGGCTCAATGGAGGTGGCACTCAGGGTCACCATGGGAGCCAACCCAGTCTGACACAGTGCCGAGTGCTGCAGCTTCAGTGAGAAGCTTCCCTCTAGTGTTAGCTGGCACCATTCTCCCTCACCCATCCTGAGGAAGAAATACAAAGCTTCCAAAGAGGCATTAGCCAGGGCAAGGTCTCTACCCCCTAAGTCTGGTAAGAGGGTCGAGAAGGAGTCGAGTGCACTTGGAACCTAAGCACTCTTCCAAATCAGTGCCTACATCAGCACAGTTATCTCTGGCTCTGCAGGGGGCACCATTGACTCTGGTGTGACCCATCTGTGCCTAGGGCAGCCCACCTTAAAATGTCAAGGTCAGGGCAGGCTGCAAAAGGAGAGCAGATTCTCCCAAACCGGTGGCTCACACTGCAGTTAGATTCACCAACCAGTCACAAACAGTGCGTCTGGTTATCAAGAAGCTAAAAACAAGATGTTACACGCCCCCTTTATTGCATTTCAGTCTCTGGCCCCCAATTGGCAGCTAGGTCCAGTAAAGCGATAAGTTATTAAAATTCTATTCTCTTTACCAAAAATGTTCTCTTGATCCCCACAGGGTCAGCCACATTGCCAGACCAATGTAAGTTTGGATCTTACCCAAAATACCAGGCTGCCAGCCAATCCTTTAGTAACTAAACTAAAGGTTTATTATAAAGGAAAGAAACAACTAAGAAGAGAGATCTTAAATGATTAAAGCAATCAGATTAATAAAATGACTTCAAAAGTCCATATATATCAGATGCTCAGCAGAATCGTGGAATATGCAGTCTTATGCAGTTCCTCTGGTGTGTATATCCAGTATCTGGATGGGTCTCAGTCCTTTGTTTCACAGCTTCAGTTGTAGATGAGTTGATCCAGAGGTAGGAAGCAGGAATGAAGACAAGCTGGAGATGGTGAAGGCAGCTGCATTTTATAGTTTCTTATCTGCCCTGTGGCGTGTTTCAAACACAACCTCACACAGCATGTGGACAGAGAAAGGCACTTGCAGTTCCCCTGACCACAGGCAGGCAATGGCATGTCCCTACCTGTCCTGATGACTCATAGGTACCCTCCTGGCTTCTCTCCCTGGGCTCATTGTAAAGGTAATGGCCCTCGATGAGTCATCAGTGCTGACACTAATCTGCATGCGGCAGGAGGGTGGTAGGTGGAGCCCAGCAGTACAGCACAAGTGTTTGGATACAGATATATATCTCACACATCCATAACTTACAGTACAAAGACAATACATGCACATAAATAATATTATCATACTTAACAAATTATAATCTTTCCAATGGTACTTGATATGGCATGTGTTGTACAAATTATTGTAATTTTGCAATTTTGATACCAATAATATTATAAATGGTCACCCCTAATCCAGACAGCGTCACACCCAGTGCCAGAAGTGGACCCATTAACTTCTTCAGGCCCGCAACAAGAGACCATCTCTGTGCCAACTGCCCCGGTGATGTCTACAGCAGCAAAAAACCTGCTCTGCCTCTCGGTGCCAATGTCATCTTCCCTAGAGAAGTCTGGTCCCTTGACAACACTGCTACTTCTACCAGTGATTCAAGCTCCATTACCGCTGTTGCCTGCTTCCCACACAGGTGGTCCCCCAGTACCATTCAAGGGGAAGCCTGCTATGGTGGCATCACTCCATCCATCACCAGGCTCTCAGTACAGGTCCCTGACATTGACTGAATTAGCCCCGACATAGTCAGATGGAGGGGAATCCTCATTGTCAGACTGAGGTGGGATCTAACATATCACAACCCCAAAGCAGGAGCCCCTGGTTTCTGCATAGATCTTATCTTCCCACCTATCACCATGACCCTTTAGTGGAACCTGCCTCACGAATGTGGCTGGGCAATGGGGCCGTGCCTCATATTGGTGGCCATTCTGGAGTTCTTGGGCATTTCCTCCAGCTTCCAGATCTTCCCCACACCATGCATACTCAGTGCCCTCACCTAGAAGGGCTGAGTCTACTCACCGAGTGGCTCAGTCCCCAGAGTCTAGCACCAGGCCTGGTACTGAGCACCAAGAAGAGGTTCCAGAACCAGAGCATCAGCCAGTAGAAGAGACTGTACCCCCTCCAGTCTTCCTCTTCATCCTCTCCAAAAGAGGCTGTTTCGTCAAGCCCAACTTCACCTTCTCCTGATAATTTTAAAGTTTATCAGGAACTGCTAAAGAGAGTAGCTGCAGACTTAGGTATACAGGTTAAAGAGGTCAGGAATTCCTTGAATCACCTGGTTGACATTGTATTATCAGTGGGTCCCTCCAGGGTAGCTCTGCCAATTAACAAGGCAATCCTAGATTCAATAAAGGCTTCATGGCTGACTCCATCCGCTTTGCCTTCCACCTGTAAAAGGATGGAAAGAAAGTACTGTGTACTCCCCAAAAGGTTTGAGTACCTTTATATTCACCCACCTATAGGATCTTGAATCGTCAAAGCAGCTAATGAGAGAGAACGACAGGGGCACCAGACTGCCACACCCAAATCAAAAGATGCCAAGAAGGCAGACTTACTCAGCAGAAAGATTTATTCAGCAGGGGGTGTGCAGCTATGTATCACTAACCAAAAGGCTCTGTTGGGATGATACGATTTTAACTTATGGTTCCCTGGAAAAGTTCAAGGAGCTGCTTTTGGAGAACACTAAGCAGGAGTTCTGTTGCCTCATCAATGAGGGAAGACTGGTCACAAGAATGTCACTGCAAGTGGGGCTGGACAGAGCAGACTTGTCAGATAGAACCATGGCCTCTGCAGTGGCCTTGCATAGATCATCCTGGCTGCAATCTTCTGATCTTCCCTATGAAGTCCAGAGCCCTATTCAGGACTTGCCTCCAAGGGTCCTTCTCTATTCTTGGATTAGATGGACAGCAAGCTCCATGGACTCAAGGACTCTAGAGCCACTCTGAAGTCCATAAGTTTGTACACGCCTGCCTCGGTCAGGAAGCAATATCGGCAACAGCAGACATTCCTTCCTCCTCTTTTGCAGGACCTATCTAGAAAGAGATCAGGGGTTATTGGCATAAGCCTCCTGCTCCTGCTGCTGCAGCTCTGACTCCGGGCTCTTAAAGAGAGAGCCAGAAACCACAAACCGTGCATTTTGATGGGCTAGTCGAGGTCAATATACCAATCTCCATCTCTCCAGACCCGAACCCCCTCACCTTTGCAAACCATCTGTCCCACTTCCACAGTGCATGGTCCTGGATTTTTTTGGACCAGTGGAGCTTGAGCATTTGGGGAAGTGGGATATACTCTCCAATTTGCTTCTATCCCTTCCTCCCCAGCCCTCTTCAGGGACCACTCTCGTAAGAAATGCCATGTCCAAGAGGAAGTTCAATCGCTCCTTCACTTGGAAGCCACAGAGGTAGGGCTATGTGGTCCCAGAGGGAAGGAGTTTTATTCCCAATATTTCCTAATTCCAAGGAATTGGGGTCCAAGACCAGTTTTAGACCTGTATCATCTCAACAAATTCTTAAAAAAAGATGAAGTTTTGCATGGTCACCTTACCTTCTATTATCCCTTCCTTGAATCCTGGTATATCTCCCTTGACTTTAAAAAATGCCTACTTCCATGTGGCAATGAATCAAGCTCGCAGGAAATATCTCTGATTTCTATTAAGTCAAAATCATTAGCAATTCACTGTACTACTTTTTGGCCTGTCAGCAGCTTCCAGGGTCTTTACAAAGGTCTTGGCAGTAGTAGCTGCATACCTCCAAAGACTGGGAGTGAAAGTTTACTCCTACCTAGATGACTGGTTTGTCAAAGGCAGGACTAAATTGCAAGTGCAGAGCAGTATTGCCCTGATCCAGTCAATATTCAATGCTCTGGGACTGTTAATCAACACAGAAAAATCTCTCTTCTCCCTGGTCCAGAGGATAGAGTTTCTAGGGGCTGTACTGGACTCATCTCAAGCCAGGGCCTTTCTTCTGAAGTCCAGGTTCCAGCACATTTGATCAATTGTAGATTTGAAAACTCACCTGGTCATAATAGTACTTAAAGCCCGTGGGTGCAGCAGCACCCTCATCACCCATAGGTCCAGCACTTAAGCTGGGATCTTTCTACTCATGAAGCTGCCATCAGTTAGACTTGTTGGTAACAGTGCCCTCCCATGTCTTCACTTCCTGGATTGGTGGAAAGATCCAGCCAATGTATGTGTAAATGTTCCATTTCTGCACCCATAATCAAATTTCACACTAGTGACCAGATGGTACAGATCTGGGATGGGGAGTCCACCTGGGCTTTCTACAAATGCAGGGTTTGTGGCTCTCAGAGGAGTTAGCTTTACACATCTGTGTCAGAGAACTGAAAGCTCTCAGACTGAAGTGCCAAATATTTCTATCACAGATCAGGGAAGCAGCCTGTTAGTGCTCACAGACAACATGACAGCAATTTTTTTACCTCAACAAGCAGAGGGGAGCTCTCTCTTTTCCACTCTGTTAAGAAGTGACTCTACCCTGGGAGCTCTGTGTTGCCATCCCAGTAGATCTAGAAGCATCTTACCTGCCAGGTGTACAGAACAACCTAGCCGACTACCTGAGCAAATTGTTTAAATCACCATGAGTTGTCTCTTCACCCAGATGTGGCCAGATACATTTTCCAGCAGTGGCGGTTTCCCCAACTGCAGTTATTTGTGACAAAGTCCAACAGAAAGTGTCAGTGGTTTTGCTCCCTAAGCGGTCACAGCCCAATCCATAACAAATGCCTTTTTACTGATGTGGTTAGGTAGATTCTTTTGTGCTTTTCTACCAATCCTACTCATTCACAGAGCATTGCTAAAGCTCAGACAAGACCAGGCCAGAGTCATGCTAGTAGCCCCAGAATGGGCCTGTCAGCACTGGTTCTCCACTCTCCTGGTGCTGTCAGTAAAACCTCCAGTTTCACTTCCACTAAACTCAGGCCTGGTCTACACTGCCAGCGAAATTCGGCAGCAGTCAATGGGAGTTATGCAAGCTATGCTTCCGTTTAGCACACCGTCTCCACTGCACTGCGCCGATGGGAAATACTTAACCATTGACGCAGCACTATGCTCCTGGGGGAGGTGCTTTTATTAAATCGGCTTCCGGATCGATTGAGCATGTCTTCATTGCCACTCAATCAAACCAGAAAAATCGATTTGATGGTAGCGAATTTGCCACCGGTAGTGTAGACATAGCCTCAGACCTAATCTCTCAAAATCACAGTCACCTATTCCACCCACGCCTACAATCCCTTCATTTAACTGCATGGATGCTCCATGGCTGGGCACTAGACATCAGGCTTGCTCTAAAGACATTCAAGAGGTCCTGCTAAATAGTAGAAAGCATTCTACAAGAGCTACTTACCTTGCTAAATGGAGGCATTTCTCCATCTGGTCTTGCCAGTATGGAATATCACCAACCAGTTCTTCATTTCAACATATTCTGGACTACTTATCAGACCTGAAACACAAAGGTTTGGCAGTTAGTTCCATCAAAGTGCATTTGGCTGCTATTTCAGTGTTCTACCTTAAAGCGGACAATCACTCTATTTTCTCTAATGACATCTCCGTAATGCTTTTAAAGGGCTTAGTCATATCATACTCTAAAGTGCAATATCCCATTCATTTGTGGGATCTAAACTTAGTATTGTCAGGACATATGGGTGCCCCTATTTCAACCACTGGGTACTTGCTCGCTGCTGCAGCTATCAATAAAGGTAGCATTTTTGGTAGCCATTACCTTGGTCAGAAAAGTAGGGGAGCTGTGGGCATTAATGTCAGGACCTCCATATATGATCTTTTTTAAGGACAAGGTTTACCTGACGCCTCGCCCAAAGTTCGTCCCAAAGACAGTTTCCTCCTTCCACATCAACCAGTGAGGCATTTGCATACCTTGAACATCAGAAGAGGCTAGGTATTTTACCTGGACAGAACCAGACACTTTCGTAAATCCTCCCAGCTGTTCAGAGCAGTGGCACGTAGAATTAAGAGGTCAATCAGTCTCCACCCAGAGAATTTCTTCCTGGACTGTATTCTGCATACATGTGTGCTATAATTTAGCTAATGTCACAGCACCCAACAGAATGCTTATTCAGTGAGGTTACAATCAGTCTCTGTGGCCTTTCTGGCACAAATTCCAAAGGAATAGACATTTGTAGAGTGGCAACCTTATCCTTGGTCCACATGTTTGCTTCCCACTACGCTTGGCTCAAGGCTCCAGAGATAATGTTAGAGCGGGACAAGTTGTTCTTCAATCTTTATTGAAATAAACTCCAAGCCTGCCTCCTGTCTTATGGCCTGTGGGTCACCAAGAGTGGAATGCATGTGTGCAGTCATTCAAAAAAGAACAACCTGTTCCATAACTGATGTTCTTCATAATGTGTTGTGCATATCCATTTCACAACCTGCCCATCTACCCCTCCTCCTCAGAGTTATGGCAAGAAGGAACTGATGGGGACCAGAGGTGACTCTGCCCCTTTTACCTGAATGCAGTGGTATGTGGTAGCAGGGGGAGCTCGAGCTGCCCAGCAGGTACCACTGAGGGAAAAAGTTTCCTATAACGATGCATGGGGCACACCAACACCAAGAGTGGAATGGACATGTGCAACACTTGTTGAAGAACAACAGTTATGGAACAGGTTAGCAACTGTGTTTTTCTTGGAAATACTTGGGACTGATTCTCCTTTCCCTTGCACCAATTTTACACCAGTGTAACTACATTGATTTCAACAGAGTTACTTAGAAAATACTCCTGTGAAATTGAGAGCAATATCTGGCCTTTTGTTTCCTGGACATACAGAACCAATTACCAAATTTTCAAAAAAAAGTTTCAAAATCCAGCACTGTTACCCTTGATGGGAGCATTTTTGAAGATCAGGCAAGTGCCTAAGTATGGATTTAGGCTCCTCTTTTAGAAAATGTTAGCCCCAATTTCTGCACTCCCATATGACTTAAATCTTCCTTTTCTGTTAGCAAACAATACTAAATAAACCCTACGTAAACTGGCAGGTAACTTTGCTCTGTTGTGTTTTAAACAGAAGGTATTTTGGTGAGAAAATTGGCTTGTACTTTGCCTGGTTAGGCTGGTATACAGGAATGCTCTTCCCAGCTGCCTTCATTGGATTGTTTGTCTTTTTGTATGGAGTCACAACACTGAACCACTGCCAAGTCAGGTAAAGTGAGCACTTTTATTAGTTTGGGGTTGTGTATAATTCGGCTCTGTTTCATTTCCTATTTTAAAATTCACCATATGTTATCAAGTCTTTCACAAAAAACAGCATAAACACACATGGCAAGACTGTGCTCTGCTTTCAAAAAGTAGTGGAGAAGTCTCATGCATGAAGTCTCCCTAGTCTTGCATTCTGGCACGTGGGCTGGATATCATGTGGTCCCCTGAGTGCATAGTAGACTATGTAAAGCTATGGGTGATGCCAAAGCTAGCTTTTGAGAGTGCTAGGGAGAGGATGGAGCCATAGCTTTCTCATTGGCTGACAGAGTGGACAGGAAATGTCACTCTCCTCAAAGATGGCTTAGCAGCTGTGCTTCCCAAAGCTCCAAGGGGCACTCTTCAGGCATTGTGCCACATGGAGCTCCTCTGGAGGTGTTGCACCTCCACACTGCCTGCCAGTCTGAGGCAGTGCCTGAAAGAGCCCCCTTTACCTGTAATCACGCTGTTCCTGTCCCCTTGGTTGGAGATCTCTCTTGGCTCAGGGACAAATTAGAAATGGTAAAGAGATGATAACTCATCCGGTCTGTCCTGCTATCCACTGCGAGGCTATTCTCTGCAACATATTTTCTAGTTCTTTTTGATTTTGCTCTTTTTTATTTCTTTTTTTATTTTTAAACAAAAGGACGTGCAATCTAAAAATTTCAAACTGCATGTGTTTTCTTGAGAAAGGCATTATTCGTGTATGAAGTTGAGACCTACACAGTTATAAGTGGACCTATTCTAAGTGTTTTAGACAGCAGGAACATATTGACATCCGTAACAGAAAGCACTAGAAATGTATGATAAGAGAAATTTAATTCACCAGCTGTGATTTATCAGCGAAATATATTGGTCCATTTTAAGAATGATAATTGTGTATGAGAGTATCAATCCTTATCTTTTCTCTTTTTCCAGTAAAGAAATCTGCCAAGCCACAGATACTATAATGTGTCCTATATGTGATAAATACTGTCCCTTCATGAGGTTGTCAGACAGCTGTGTTTATGCTAAGGTACATTTAAACTATGCAAATAGAAAATGTTTATGCTTTCTCAGTATTTTGAGAATATCTTTAATAAACTTGGTTAAATGAAAAGTTCCAAATGATGGATCAAATTCAGCCCCTTCACTTCAATAAACACACCTATACTTATGACTGAATGTGGTCCTTGGAACTTATTTACACTTATATGCAATTGCACTTGATGTATTCAGCAGTCACAAAAATTATGTCCTGGCACCTGGAACAGCTCTTATGAACCATCTTTTGTATGTAGCTTCTCAAAACAAATTACCTTAGGCTGAAAGGATGAACTACCCCAGAAGTTATAAATCTACACAAGAGATTATATCTGTTCAGCTGATGTGCACCTTGATCCTGAGAGGTGCTGAGCACCTGTAAGTCCCATGTTCAGCACCTCTCAGTGTAAGGCGCCCAGAGAGGATGTTGGTCTTCGGGACAGTCAGTCTAGCAGCTCTCATGAGCACCACCCATTTTTATCTTTATTTTTTAACAAAACAGAAAAAATTGTGACTAGAACCTTCAAATAATTAATTCATCAGGTTATTGGTATCATTCACAGGTAACCCATCTTTTTGACAATGGAGCTACTGTCTTTTTTGCTGTTTTCATGGCAGTGTGGGGTAAGTCTTTTTTTGGATTTGTGTAATGTTAGTACATTTTCCTTAAAATGTATGATGTTCAATAGGACCCTTTAAACTCCAGCATGCCTAATTTAGATTCTGAAATACAGGGTATTGGCTTGACTCTTCTCAGTCAGGTCTTTTCTAGTTCATTGAAAATGTGGAGGGAAAGGGTAAGAATCTACAGTTTTAAAGTTCAGTTTCTGGACCATTTGGACTATATGTAAATCAAAATAATTAATCTTAAAAATGTATCAAATAAGCAGTATCCATGTGGACAGTTATATCCTGGTTGAAAAACTAGAGTTTTAAAATGTATTGATATTGAGTTAAGTTCTGGAGTCTTTATTCAGTCATTCCTCAGGCCTTGTATCTTCTGGGGAAAAGCATCATGTCATACCCAAGAAAAATTCGCAGAGATATGAGATGCTTTCCTGGAAGTATATGAATGATTTTACTAAATGCATGAACTCCCCTCGCTTCCCTGTCTTCTCTACCCACTTCTGTCCCTGCCCATCTGGATCCCCCTCCTCTGAACTTTGCTTCTATTCTTTATCTTAACTTCATAATTTTTCTATAACTAGCTGGATTTTTATAAACAAATGTTGATTTTAAAATTGTGTAATACAAATAATTGATTTATATTTTAACCATTCACATTTTATATATATAATTAAATGTTTCAAATATAGCTCACGTTAGGTGGCAAATGGTTAATATGTTATAAGGAGTTAATATATTAAGAAAAGTTTCTGTATAGCTTGTTATGTATATTTTTTCTGTATATATAGATATAGATATATTTAAATTAATTAAAAGTTAGTAGAAAAAGAAAAAAACAGTGGCTTTAGAAGTAGCCTTCTGGCCTTAGAATCTATGAATACTTAATAACCATCCTACAGCTCTTCATTAAAGACTATAGGGACTATATGTGTCCCTAGATTTGCCCTTTCTGGCTGCTGCTTTTTCTTGTGCCAGGGATTCTCAGAACGACAGTTCAGAAACAAACCCTGCAGCAAATAAATTGCAAAGAATTCTTTCACAGTGCATAAGAGAGTTGCCTTTAAGAACTTGGTTCAATCCAAACTTGTAGCTAGTGATGAAATAAGTTTTGATACACTAAATTCAGTTATGAGTGACAACTGTACAGGACTAAAAAAAACACTGCATGTGTACTACTTTAGTGTAGCGTATGTCATGGATGTAGCCAAGCATATGCCATGATACATCACTGTATGAAGACATTTCTAACAGTGATTGGCAAAAGAGATTTTTGTTTTTCATTTGGCCTTTTCTTTCTATCTAACAGCATCTGCTATGTGTTAGTGACCGTAGTGTGTAATGGCATGTTTCCCTTGGGAAATTGTGGGTATACTACAAGCAGGGGCTGCCAATATGTTTATGCATTTCAAATTCTTGTCTACACCCTGAGTTCTAGTTTCTCCAAGAAAGGCAAATCATAGAGCAAGGATGGAATCTAAGGTACCTCCTATCCCCCAAAAATTGGTCATTGGCGAGAAAGGGGATTGCAGGTTGGTTTTGGAAATCCCATTGTCTACCCTGTTCGTAATCTCCCAGTTTTCCATGTTCAGTGTTGCCAAACCAGAAATTGTCACAAACAAATAAATGTAATGTGAATCCACAGGGGGTATCATCACACAATGTCTGACCAAAATTACATTGATATGGTTAGTTTCAGTGGAACTCGATGACAGCATGGAATGTGCATACTTCAGTCATGGTCTGAAATATTTTTAAAGACAATATTTGCTCTCAGTAACCTCCATTATCTTTAGTAGGGTTATGTGTGTGTAAATGAGAGCACAATTTCTCCCTTAAGCTTTAGCTTTTTAATAAATGATGACGTAATGATGGTTCGGATTTGTTTAGTGAATATATACCATACTATGAGATTATTCTAAATTAGCTGTGTGATGATCCACTCTAAACGACATTTTATTTTTTCTGGTAGACTAGCTTATTTTTCCTAGGTTTCTTTGTCGGTTTTTAATGTCAAATACATTGTTTCTCCTCTTCTCCTACATCCATCCTTTTTCCACACCCCATCCCCATCCGAGTTTGTTAAGCCCTACCCCACTTCGCATTCAAGTTCTTCCTAAAGACTCTTTTCTTCTGCAGTGCCCAGAGGAAGTGAGCCAGTAGTAATAATAATATAATAACACTGTCTCTGAGCAATTCTCTCCTCTGGATTGCCTGCTGTGGCCTATCTTTTCTTATGTCTGTCTTTTAGAACCCGTGAAAATCAGAATCTGTCCCTTAGAGTACAAGCTGTGAGAGGCAGGAGCTGACTTCATTTTGTGTCTTGCAGAGAACTGTACTCAATGTCAGTACTTAACAAATTATGATAATCTGCCGTGCGTCACTGTTTTTGGATCCATTGATTTAAACACAACACAACAGCAGCCTTGAACAGAAAACAATAGTGCTGGTTTTCTGATGAAAGATGGAAATGTTTGGCCTGCACTTGAAAAATGCTTTTGGACTCTTTGCTAAAATGAAATTCCTTTCTGAACTGGGACAGACCTGCCTACTTTGCTGTACACAGTTCAGTTCTTGCTTCTTCAATGTACAAATACAGCATTTACTTCTGGAATAATGTTGGATCTTCAGATGTTATATACTGCATCTCTCCTGAGCGTGTGTGTGTAGCTCCCAGAAAACCTAAAAAGCTGCTGCAGAGAAGCTGAGCCAGTATAAATAGCATTTTCCTCTCAAATACAGGAAAACCCAGTCTGTGTAAATCTTTTTTCTCTTTTTTCATGTGAGGTTTTTTACTCTAAATTTGGCCTCAATACTATGTTTTCATTGGGAGCACCTACCTCATTGTCATGCTACACAGAGACACAATCTCCTGGGCAGTCGGGAAGAAATTAAAATGCACTCAGTCCTATAACTGAACTGGCCTTTCTTAAAATGAATATAAAAGATTATCTTATGTGGCTAGGGAGACTTCTAAATACAACCCCTGAATCCAAAATGTCTCCTTAGCAGTCTTTGAAACATATCCCAAATAGGCAGAATCTGTTGACCTTCAACCCACACTGCAAGCCCCATATATTTATCCAGGTATTTAAAGAGGAAGGGGCATGTTAAGGGCTGGCATTTATGGAGGAGCAGGGATATCACATGCTTTCGACTTTATTTCTGGTTGGTTATGAGCTAATTTTCAGGTGAAAAGAAACTGCTGTTTTTATCTTTTTATGTGAGCATATATTTTAACTCATGGAAAAGGCAACCAGAGCCAAGGGTAGGTACTTTATTTTTATATGTAAATCAAAAGAACTAAAATACATCTCCAGGTTGATGATTAATCTGCTGTGACCAGGATAGAGAACTGCACTGTAGTATCTATTTCCTGAGAGCCATTAATTTCAGCAGCCCCATTAGCCAATCTTGCTACAGAACCCTGGAGCCCAGTATCTGTCTTATCTTCTTCCATAATGTTTTGAGTTAGTTAAGTAGGTCTCACTAGATTAAGGCTGGGATTTTCGAATGGGCCTATGGGGCTTGGGCATCTGACTCCCTTTGAAAATCCCTGCCTAAAGCTTTCACATTTCAAATGATGGTTTTACAGTCTCATAGACAGTTCAGTCATTGATTATCAAATTAAAATACATCTGGTTTGCAAAAGTTTTGGATATCTCTGAACTCTTGGCTATAGCCAGAGATATATCATTAGATTATGAATACCATGACATCTTCAGACCAATACGTGAACAGTCACTCTTAAAAGTAGTTGCACTACCAGGAATAAGAGATGGACCTGAGCCTTTACACAAAGATATGGATCTAAGGATGGCTGGATCTGGGTTTTTGGTTTGACCATTATAATGACAGCGGCCAGCTGAAAATGTAGATCTCTCAAGTTATGAGGTGTTCAGATCTGGAGTTTTGATTTGGGTTTGGTTTTATCAGGCATTGTTTCACACCATCAGACAATTCCAATTGTCTGATGCCATGAAATAACTTCTAGCTCTTCAGGACAAGGACAGTCTTACTCAGCATTTATACTGCACTTAACACAACAGGGCCTCGATCCTTATTGATGCTCTAAGGTGCTAGTGTAGTGCAAAGAAACACACTCCTTACCAGGAACTATACTTTTCATAAGCTGCTTCATCATTTCATTTACTGTATTTCTACCCTTCCAAAGCAAAGGACTAGATAACTGGAGAGGATAACTGACTTGTAACTGGCCTCTCATGGAAAAAACATGATATACATTTACCCTGAAAGATTATAGGTCCAAGATAACCTTTATTTCAAATTGCTATGTTCAAAGTCCCAATAATGGTCAGACTTTGCTAAATTGAAGGATTTTGCTGCTAATGACTCTCCAGCTGGAGACTGAAGATCTTGTGTGATGGTGGTGTTGTCCTAAGGAGGCATCCTTTACAAAATTTCTAAACCATTTCAAGTCCAACCTTCAATGACTAGGAGAGCTTGCTGATGGAGGGTCTCTAAGGGTATGTCTACACTCTGAGCTGGGTACATAATTCCCAGTTTACAGAAACATACCTGCACTAGCTCTGATAGGACTAGCACACTAAAAATTAGAATGCAGCTATGACAGCATGGATGATAAAGCAACTGAATGACTTGAGTTTATATGCCTACCTCTTCCATCTCCACATTTTTTAGGGGGCTAAGAGAAACTAGAAAAGTCTTAATTATAGTTCTCTCTTGACTATACAGAGGCAGCGACCCCAAGAACCTCTCTGAGACTTTAGGCACATACATAGGTGGCCAGCCCCTGCCATTGCTTGTGCTGCCTTGGCTATTCTTTATATTTAGTCCACTAGATCAATGAGCGCTATAATGAATATGTCTCCTTAAGCTGGGAATTACATCCCTAGCTTGAATGGTAGACAAACCCTCAGAGACACAGAATTTTTCTGGGGAGCTTTCCAAATCTCAGAAATGGACAAATTATTTTTCCTATCAAGCATCTGGGCTTGATTTTCAGAGGTGCAGAGCATCTGCAGTTCCCATTGACTTCACTTGGAGTTGTGAGTGCTTAGCACTTCCAAGCCCTACTATTTCAGGTTTTCTATTTTAGGGGAAAAGACCTAAATGTCATCCCTTTTGCCAAAAGATATATTGTGCTTAGTGGAAACATTAGTAAAGTCTCTAGGGAGGAATGTCACTCATTTTTCCTTTGCCTAGACTAGTTCTTGGTAAAGATACAATAGCCGTTGGCTAAGGATCAAGTTATGAGACACCTCTGTCCTCTGCTTCAGACTCTTGCACACACATTCACACAGACATGTTCCCAGCTTGTACAGACTTGTCAAATAAATTGATGAGTATGTGCATTTATTTGGGAAAAAGAACCTCTATGACCATTTGTCAATTAATTAAATGACAAATAAGTTCTTGTAAAATCAGGTTACATTATAGCAGTTACTTATTTAAATGAAATTTCATGAGGAGGGGGAGAATATTACAATGGTTTTGTTGTGCAGCTTTGTTTGAGGCTCAACACCAAAGTTGTGTCATTGTGCAACAGGGACTATTATCCAGAAGCAGTCATTATGAATGCTTTGCCAGAAAAGCAACTGAATGACTTGAGTTTATATGCCTACCTCTTCCATCTCCACATTTTTTTAGGGGGCTAAGAGAAACTAGAAAAGTCCTAATTATAGTTCTCTCTTGGCTATACAGAGGCATGTTTTCTCTGATAAAGGAATTAGCTTTGGAACAGTTGCTGAAATGCAAAGTTTAAAAAACAGAAACTAACTGAAGTATTTGGTATTTTTATTAGCAATAAGAAATGCCTATATACTTCTCAGAACATAAAACATTCTCCTTCTTCTGCTTTCAAAGGGGGTAGAATCTGAGGAAGTTCTTTAACATAAATCCAGGAGTATGTAGTCTATTGAAGAAGGTTAGAAGGAATGAGAGTATTCATCGATGCTCTGAAATAAACTAGGGCAAGAAAAGAGAGATAAGCAATAGGTCATTAACCACCCAGAGGAAGCCAGCCTTGGAACTATACAAGATCACAAATTAGACTGAAAGTACTAAAGGAAGTCCTGCTGACAAGGGCGTTTTGTAGAAGTGGATGCTATTATGTTGAATATCAAGACAATTGAAAGGATGGCAAACAACAGTATAGCAGAACTATACCAAAGTGTGTCTATGCGTTCTGAACTTTAGAACTCTCCAAGAATTTTGCCTGAACATATGGGATAAATGTATCAATTTGAAGTTTCCTAACAAGTATGGCAGAATAATGTTATATGCAGTGTTGTTGTAGTGATGTTGGCTCCAAGATATTAGAGTGAGAAGGTGGGTGAGGTAATGTATTTTATTGGACCTCACCCCCCTTCTCTCTCTAGAATCATGTTATACTGTCTTGTTCAGAAATGAATGCTGAATACATGATAAAGGATATTAGAGATTATCTGACTAGAAAGGAAGCAGAGGGATTTCAAATGTTGATACTTTTAGAAGCTCTCGGTATTACAGAAATGCAATGAGATGAGCTATCAACAGCATATGATACAATATTCAAAGATGGAAAGAAGGGCTACTGACCTCGGCAGAAAAAGAAGAATGTAATATAAAAATAAGAAAATAGGATATTGGGAATCATAGTGTGAATGCTGAATAAATGAAAAATAGTACCAAATAGTACCAGAAAGAAACTTCAACAGCCATAGGCAGAGATATTAACTATGGATTTCCCCCCCATGTACTTTAAAAATAAGAGGGGAAAATATCTTGATTCATCTTGTATTAGTCTCAAAAGTTCAGATACTTGGACTGAAAATCTCACAAGATTCCTGATACAGTGTGCCCTTGTGTGGGAAGAAATTGTTAAGAAAGTAGTCATCCTCACTGTACTTTGACACTGAGCCTGAAAGTGTAGAGAAATGGGAGGGGGAAAAGAGAGACTCCAAACTGACTTGGTAGTAAGTAAAAGACATTACCCTTTACAGTTGTTTTCTAGCCTATGTGAAATGAGTTGATGCACTGAATCCAGTTACTAGAAATAAAACCATCACATGTGCATCACAAAAACCACCATACTAATTGGCATTCTTGTTGGCAGTAGGCAGGCTAAGGACTGAATCATCATGAAGAATGAGCTACATTCCTGCCCATTCAGGTGATCCCTCTAGGACAAGATTTGAGGCACATTGTTAGGATGTTGTTGGGGAAGCTTGCACAGTCACTGCTGGCAGTATCCCTGCCCTGTTGTGTGAATAAACAAAGGTTTTCAGTTTCCAGGGCTGTCAATCTGGCACGCTTTGTAAGTATTAAGTGCCCAATCCAAAGCCCACTGAAGTCAATGAATGACTCCCATGGGTTTCAGTGTGCTTAGGATCAGACCCTAAATTCCCTATGTGTAAATAAATAAATACATTCATAAATGTATACACAGTGTTCTCCAAAACATGAATTATGATCAGTCGACTAAATACTTCCTGATCTTTCCTGCCAATATAAACACTGTGGCAAGCACAACTACTTCTCTGAATACTGTACTGCAGTGAACGCTATACTCATGCTATATACTCCAGTGAGTTATGTAATTGTGCTTCACATGAAAAAGATTTAACACATTAATCCATGCCAGAAATATATGTTTCTGTATTTTAAAAGCAATGCCTTGGATTAAAAAGGCAAGGCACCAGTTTCAGTCTCCTCCGCAGCTCTCTATTGAATTGCACATGCACTGGAATCTGATTAAAAACTTCTTTGCTTCCCTTGGATACTGAGTCCTGTATATTTAAATAGTCTTCTGATGAGGAAAGTTACCTTTTTCATCTACATTTTCCCCGAGAAACCTTTGACTTTGTCATTGATCTATCTAATTTAGCTAAGATGACTCATAGGAACTATTTCATTCTTTTCAATCTTTAGCTCATTTGATTGTAAATTTAAACACATTCAATTAGCACTAAATGAAATCTCCAAAGAATCAATCATATCTGACACAAGCCAAAGTAGTCCTTAGAAAGCAATACCTTGCGAATGCAGTTTTGATCATCAGAAAGATTTGCTGTTCAAAGAAGTCCAGTTATGCAAACAAATGAAAATAATGCAACAGCTTCATTCAGCAACAATGCTAGTAGTTAACATATTTTCTTCATTTGAAAATGATCTTGTAATTTCTTTTTTCTATTTGCTCTAGCAACTCTTTTCCTGGAGTTTTGGAAAAGAAGACGAGCAGTAATTGCTTATGACTGGGACTTGATAGACTGGGAAGAAGAAGAGGTTTGTATAGCTCATTTACTTCTTTGATCTTGCATATAAGAGAATCTGGTTAAAAATCAGCAACCACTTTTTCCTTTAGTTTTGTTATCAATTTCTATCTCACATCAGAAACTAGAAAATAAATAATATAATTTTATCCATATGCCAGGACAAGCATTTTCTCCTGAGATGCTTCATCTAGATCTGTGAAGGAACTTTCTGCAGGCCAAATTATGCTCTCATTTTTCACCAGTGTAAATCCACATTAACTTCACTGAAGTCTTTGGGCATTCTCTGGGTTTACGCCAACGTAGGTTTGAAAAGGATCTGGCTTCCATTGTGACGGAACTAACAACAATCACACAGAAAGAAATCTTTCAGCATGATTTCATTTTTTTTAAAGCAATGACTTGCTAATCCAAAGAAATTCAAATTAAAAAAAAAAAAAAAGCAAAAGCTTGACCTCCCTGCCTGCCCTTGAATACTATACATTAAACATGAACATCAAGATGAGCTTCTAGGTGTTGCTTTGAATAGCTGCTAAGAACACTGATGGGGAACCTCAAAATGTTTGTCACAGCTCCCCAAAGTCTGTCTGCTCATTGTTTTCACATCACAGTAGGTGTAACACAGTGCTATACAGACACTGTCATGAATAACAATATTATTGCCCACAAATACTCTTGTTTATAATGGTGACTAACTGGAGAGTTTCTTAAATTTTACAGAAGTAATTCTTGAATTTAGATGCCTTTTTCTTACAATGATCTACTGTTTTCCTCATTAAGAGCTGCTGATTTCCCAACAGCCAAGCTTTTACAATATTTGTGTCTGGCACTTAACTTCACTGATATATTACTAAAAATAATTTTATGAAAAAGGTGATCTGAAGTTTAACCTTGCCTAACTGTATTGGACATGAAAATTGTTCATCTGTTCTTTAGGAAGAAATACGTCCCCAGTTTGAAGCCAAGTACTCCAAAAAAGAACGGATGAATCCCATATCTGGAAAACCAGAGCCTTATCAAGCATTTGCAGATAAATGCAGCAGACTTATTGTTTCTGCATCTGGAATATTTTTTATGGTTTGTGAACTTGAATTTCCTTACCAGTTGCATGCAATATAAAATCATGTATTGCTGCTGAGAGAGTGGAGATAGAGAATGTGATTGTTTAGCCCATGTGAGGGCTTAACCTATTTTTACTGAAAGGCACCCCTAGTGAGAGACCAAGGTTTAAGAGTACCCTCAGGGCTCATAGTTATTCTATTGGAGACAATGCTACAGTACATTACAGAGGTCTTGAAAAAGAGATGTTATTCTCAGTGTCAATGCGATGTGGGAAGTTAAACCCCTCCCTCCAATTTGAATTGCTCCTCTCCCCTCCAAGGTACAAAGCTTAAATCAGTGAATTTTGCCATACAGTTGTATGGCTTGTATTGTTAAATCTCAATCTGTGAACATTAGACAAATCTCTTCATATTTATTGTTGTATGATTACAATCTTTTCTGAAAGAAAATACAAATCCTGAATTTAACACAGAGAGCCCTAAACTAGAAATGATCCCTTGTAACTGTGACATTTGTATGCGTAGCAGAATCTTTGTGGTTTACGGTTAGCAGAATAGAAGAGTTTCAGCTTAAATATTTAAAATGAGTGGGGGCAATTTAAATCACTTTTTAGCCTTAGAGTAATGTGTCTCAATTGTTTTACTGACAAACTAATGATTTTCTCTTTTAAATATTTACGACTGACCAAACTAATCTCTAAACATTAAAGCCAAAATACTGAGCCCTTTAAGTGAAGGTGCTGCGAAGTCCATCCCTGTGCCCTAAACCCAGAGCTGTCCAACCTCAGGCAAGTCCCTACTGTAAATTACAGCAGCTTCCAGACTACTGTGTTTTACACCCATTCCAACAGGTAAGGGACCATATAGCCACAGGGATTCCCTAGCCACACCTGGATCAAGAGAAAGAGTGAGTATAGATGATTCTAAGGCCACTCTACACCACCTAGGAATTCCTGTCTCCACAGGGAATCACCCTCTAGCTCACTAGTAAGGTGACTTTGTGGCTGCTGTGTGCTCCCACAGTGGCAAAGAGTAGCTTTAACCAATCAGATGAATTGGCCCAACCTAGTCACACACACTTTAATCTTCTCCTTGTCACATTGCTCTACACATGGATTATGCCAACCTCTCTGAAATCAGTTCTGTAAAAAAAAACCAATAGAATGTGAAAATGGCTTGAAATTCTGGAGGGGCGGGTTGATTTTTTTTCCTAATTAACTAAGAATGATGTTTCACCTTTTTTCAGGTTTTAAGTATGCACTCCAGGTGTAGTAACACATGTGGACACACCAAACATATGACTGGTTTCTATTCAAGAAAATTTAACTACAGAGTAACATTGCTAAGATATAGTATATAATGTATTCTTATCAGCAAGTTAAAGAAGTATGGGTTGGATGAATGGACTATAAAATGGATAGAGAACTGGCTAGAGCATAGGGCTCAACGAGTAGTGATCAATGGCTCCATGTCTAGCTGGCAACCGGTCACAAGCGGAGTTCCCCAGGGGTCGGTCCTGGGGCCGGTTTTGTTCAACATCTTTATTAATGATCTGGAGGATGGGGTAGATTGTACCCTCAGCAAGTTTGCGGACGACACTAAGCTGGGGGGAGTGGTAGATACCCTGGAGGGTAGGGATAGGATTCAGAGTGACCTAAACAAACTGGAGGATTGGGCCAAAAGAAACCTAATGAGGGTTCAACAAGGACAAGTGCAGAGTCCTCCACTTAGGAAGGAAGAATCCCATGCACAGCTATAGACTGGGGACCGACGAGCTGGGCAGCAGCTCTGCAGAAAAGGACCTGGGGGTAACGGTGGATAAAAAGCTGGATATGAGTCAGCAGTGTGCCCTGGTTGTCAAGAAGGCTAATGGCATATTGGGCTGCATTAGGAGGGGCATTGCCAGCAGGTCACGGGAAGTGATTATTCCCCTCTATTCGGCATTGGTGAGGCCGCATTTAGAATATTGTGTCCAGTTTTGGGCCCCCCACTACAAAAAGGATGTGGACAAGTTAGAGAGAGTCCAGCGGAGGGCAACCAAAATGATTAGGGGGCTGGAGCACAGGACTTATGAGGAGAGGCTGAGGGAACTGGGCTTGTTTAGTCTGCAAAAGAGAAGAATGAGGGGGGATTTGATAGCAGCCTTTAACTACTTGAAAGGGGGTTCCAGGGAGGATGGGGCTAGGCTGTTCTCGGTGGTGGCAGATGACAGAACAAGGAGCAACGGTCTCAAGTTGCAGGGCGGGAGGTCTAGGTTGGACATTAGGAAAAAGTTTTTTACTAGGAGGGTGGTGAAGCACTGGAATGGGTTACCTAGGGAGGTGGTGGAATCTCCATCCTTAGAGGTTTTTAAGCTGAGGCTTGACAAAGCCCTGGTTGGGATGATATAGCAGAGGTTAGTCCTGCTTTGAGCAGGGGGTTGGACTAGATGACCTCCTGAGGTCCCTTCCAACTCTAATATTCTATGATTCTATGATTCTATGTAGACTGGATAAAATGAGTCATCCATTCCAATAACAAAATATTTAACCTCTAGTTGCTGGGACATAAGTGGGACACAAGTCAATCATGACAGGAAACAGTTACCATTTAATGTCCAACTGTTTGTATGATATGTATGTATGACAATTGACTTAGTGACCTTAGCTCAGCTGCAAAATTTTCCTCATCAGATACCTTTGCTGAGTATCATCAAAAATGCCAGAGATTAAATTAGCAAAGAGATTGAGTTTACCATCCCTAGATATAATCCCTATAAAGTAGTACAGTGAAGCAGCTTGCTAGGGTAATGTGATGAAACACTTTCTGTTGCTTCCTGTGCGCTATTTAACACTTGGTGAAATTCACCCCAGGCAAAGGGGCAGCACAAAAACCTATGTACCACTTAAATATTCAAAGTATGACTTATGTGGTCCATAGACCATGTACTGACCCTTTCCACAGAGGTGAATTTCATCCAGGGTAAGTAAGGCGAAATTTCAATTTCCAGGGCTAGCAATCAAGCACCATTCACTAACACTGTAAAACAGAAAACCGTTATATTTTTCAAGAGAATGATTAAATTTAGATATTGTAATCAGATACCAAATGTATTTTATATTATAGGAAATGGAGAGGAAATTAGAGATTAATTAGGATGAAACCTCCCTCAGGAGAGAATGATGTATGTTTCAGGACTGTCACTTGATATTTTTAGATAGGTTTACTTTTATAGTCTGGAAAATTTCAGGAAAAAATCTATTCTAATTCCAAAGAATTTCAGACTTTTCTGTTTTTCACCCTTTTTAGATCTGTGTGGTGATTGCTGCTGTTTTTGGCATTGTTATTTACCGTGTTGTGACTGTCAGCACTTTTGCTGCCTTTAAGTGGGCTTTAATCAGGAATAATTCTCAGGTTGCAACTACAGGGACTGCAGTGTGCATCAACTTTTGCATCATCATGCTACTGAATGTGGTAAGTAGAGATAACCAGGATCTCAAAAAACTACATGCAGGCTATTGATCTATATATGCCCCAGTCTGGTTGCTGCTGAATGGCCTCAGTTGCTACTGACTTTAATGGGAGTAAGGGTGCTCATCACCTTGTTGGACTGGGTATCTACCATATCTATGTTATTGGCTTCAAAATTCACTTAAGTGCAATACACTTTTGAAAAAGTCTAAAAATTATATTACTTTAAAGGGACATATTCAAGCCAGGTTGGCCCAAATTTGTCCTACACCTTTTTCCTTCTATTTGTTTGCAAATTCCAGGTAATTTTTTAAATATGCTTTTTTAAACCAAAAGGTTCAGTGTTCTTTTTTAATACAGGGACCAAATTCGCTTCTCACCTTTCTCACAGTAAAAATTTCTCCTTAGATATATACAGACTCTCTTTCTACATATGAGAGCACTTACCCATGTTGAAAACTTCACAGGGAGGGATTGACACTGAGTGTTGTGAATTGTCCCATCAGTTACTTCTAATCTCATGAGGGTTTGGCTAAAAGCATGCCAATCACTGCATTCTAAGTGAGAACTCTGTGAGGGTGGATTGAGTCTGGCTTGTGAGGGTGTGTAAGCTGATTTGTTCTTGGGCTGGGATAAAAGGAAGAATTGGGATTCCTAGGCCATCTGTTCCCAGGTGGGGAAGGTTCCAGTGAGGTATATTATGATGGGCTGCGTGGGTAAAGGATGAGTTTACCCATCATCTAAGGTGAGAGAGTTCTGTTGGTTTTCCAGGTGCTTTTGAATATCCATGTAGCAATGATTGTCAGATGTGTTTTCTGTCACCTGGTCTTGGCAAGAAGGTTGCATTCTTTTCTTTCAGATGCACATGTTGCCAGTTACCCATGTCTTTGTCACCCTGAGGTTGTGTTATTGCAAACACTTTACAGGGGGCTACATCTTCAAACCATCCAGAAATTGCAGCTAATGCAGAATGTCTTGACCCATTTAGTAAGCGGAGTTTCTTGCTGTAAGCTTATTATTCCTTAATTCCATAAGCTATGGTGGCTCCTCAGTTGGTTTCTGTTTGAAGTATAAGGTGCTAGTTCTGACCAGTACATGTATAATGCTGGCTATTCAAGAGACCACTTCACTTCCTATGTGATACTGAGGCATATGCAGTCATTTGAGATATTCAAACTAACAGCCCTGGTTTACATGCAAAGGGAGTGTGAGGGACCCTGGCTATAGGAATTCACTTCTCCTCCTTGTCACACCCAAGCCTGCATTTGGTGACTTTTAGTTACAAGTTATAAGATTTGTCTGTTTTCCTATGCCTTTCTGAGGGAAAGAAAGGGGAGAGTTGATTGAGAAATTGAAGGAGGAGGATGGGATGGAAGCCATTTCTGAGTTGAGAAGTTGGTTTGAGGACTGTTTGTAAGAGGTTTTATTTAATGCATTTTGTTTAAAGTCTGTGGCTTTTAATTTGTTCTTTTTTTTTTTTTTTTTGAAGCATGCCTAGATCATGTGATAGGCATAATGAAGAATAAACATAAGTCAATGTATACCTCTGTCAGCAAAGAACTCGCCACCAATTCTCCAAATACAAACTAGCATATGTGCACTGAGGCAACAATGAAACAACTCAAAAGAGAAGTAGATTTCACTTTCTAGCTCCCAAAGAATTCTACTATTAAGGGGAAAAATTTAAAATAATGGTTGGTTCCTTGTTCATAGATTTGTTTTTTTCTGACATATCAAGTGGAGTATTGCAAGAAAGACTTCTTAAATATTTGATTGTGAACTGGACAGTAAGGTGAGCTCCAGGGAAAACAAAATCCCACAAGTATATTAAAGTATACTAAAGCATTAATATGCAACACCTTTTAAGGAGGCAGTGAAGTTTTGAACTTAACCCTTTACTTGCCACGCTGAGTTAATGTAGGTTACAATAGGAAATTAATGGAGATCTTCTAAAATACTAACAGCTTCTGGATCCCATGAGCAATCAGACAGTTGAGTCCTGTACAAGCTGTGAGCAAAGAAAAATGAAGAAAAGTAGCATAGGGCAAGCAAAAATAGATCAAAATAAACAGAACTCGAGGTGAGAAGAGACAATAGGGATTTAAAACAGTCTGGGAATCTCTGTAAGACAACATGGACTGCAGCCAAAGATTCTAATATGACTTTACAACCTATCTGATATAAAGCATCAGGGGAAAGCTTTGGGTCAATCAACTTCTAGGTTGCATGTTTTGAGAGCTGGATGGATAATACAGTTACTCATTCATCTTGACGAGATTAGATGATATTCAAGCTGCCAGTTAATCATGCAGCCTGCACTGAGAGTAATCACTAGCTTTACCTTGGGTAGTAAAGCCTGTTATAACAATAATGTCACCCAAAGAAATACGAACACTGAATAAAATGGTATCTTAAATGAAGCCCTTTGAGATTTGCAGTGATGGACTGCAGTAGCAGATAAACAGATCCAAGCATCATTAAGAGAAACACAAACACTGTCTGTCTGATCCAGGAGGAAGAACAACAAAACATAATATTCACACACAGACACGCAAGTCATTGTAGACCTGTGAACAGTCACTCTCAGTGCCAGGATCAGGGTATCAGCCACATGGGCCATTTAGCACTTTTATATTCTCCAGAGGGAGAGGCTTTAAGGGCAAGAAAGAGACCACCTTTTCAATTATATGAAACAAAAATAGGTTTAAAATCACCATTGTTTGTTTCAGGCAAGGCAGAAAGCTGTAAAGGAGGAATGTTGATAGAAGCCATGGTAGAATTTCAAATTACTTGAGTTCCTAATCAGCTGGCTTAATACGAAGTCTGTGTATAACTCACTAAACCTCAGCAACAGTTTGTAAAATAAATTGTGAAAAAGGAACTGGGATGGGTGCGCAATGGAAACTAACGAAGGACACAATCCTGAAAGGATGGTGAGCTCTTTGAGGAGGTGCAGTGTCCCCTCAACTCCCATTAATGTCAATAGGAATTGAGGACACTCAGCACCTTACAGGATCTGGCCCCAAATTAGTAAAAGGGTTAAAGCCATTTGAAGCAAATGAACACAGTGATTTAGTTTTATAATAATAATGAATACTGTGCATTTATATAATATGTTGTATGTTCAGTACTGTATGAATACCAACTAATATCAAAGCTTCTCCATGAAATAAATTAGCAATCATTCAGAGGAGTTTGAGACCGATTCCTGTTATCATAGACAAGTCCCAATAAGAATTTAGAAGAACATCAGTGGTTCTGAATAAAATAAAAAACACATTTGGCAACAGTTAATCATAAAGAATGTTCTCAGAGCTCCTATGTCTCTCTCCCAAAGAGAGAAAAACAAGGTCTGTTTTTGTTAGGACTAATTTGCTTGTTACATTTTCCACTATTTCCCTTGCATTTGCAGAATGAAATGACCTTTTATAGATGGAACAGTGCTAACATTTTCATTAAAGTTCACACCCTTTTCAGTTTCAATGTCAAAGATTTCCAAGGTGAAAATTAGTGATTTCACTAAGGTGTAGAAAAGAGTATGGCCCAATGAATATGTCATTGCTCTGGGAATTAAGAAACCTGAGTTTTATTCCTGGTTCTGCCAGTTACCTGGTTTGTGACTTGTATTCATTTAGATGGAATAAAGGGCCCAAAGAGTCAAAGATATTAACAAGACCCTATCACTGTCCAGCATTAAATAGTATAAGTAAGGTTCAGGGTTTGGTTTAGAGACCTCAGCCTTCTTAGTACCATGGCAAATGCACCATTTTTAACTTTTTACTAAAGATATAGAAAAAGAAGGGAAAACAGTTGTTAAAGCATTTGAACTGTAAAGTGCTAAGTAAGGCTTTCAGTTTAACAACATTCCTTGTTCCTGTTAGCTGTAGAGAGTCTTTAGAAGGAAAAAAACCCTTGTTGACATTCTGTTAGCTAGTATTAAAGATAGTAATAACCGTCCTTTTGGGGAAAAGAGTAGAAGTTAGTTGAGATGGGTTGGAGCTGTTGTTGTTAAAATTCTGATCCCGTTTCCTAGAAGGGCAAAACAGGAAAAACACACACACAAAGGGGAAAGAGAAGAACAACAAAAATAAAAAACACAATTTCTATGTCTGGTGTTGACTCTCCCTTGCATCCTCACTGGTGGAAGAACACAGGCCCAGCACACAGTTTTATCAGCCACTCCGAGATCTGCAAACTCATGCCAGCATCAGGCTGTTTAGAGCATTGCATTGAGCTGCCTTTCTGGTCACAGGTTTACACCAGTGTTGTAAAATATATAGTCTTGGCTGGCTAAGCCAGACTCTTAATAGACAGAAGGCAAAAGGAGAGGAGTAGGAAAGAGAAGAAATAAGATAGGGAAGGGAAAGGACATTCTCAGTGGATGTGGGTGTCTGACAAAGTCTCACATCCGATGTGGTGTTGGATTTAGCCAAAGCTGGTGGAGGACATGATGTCATCTGGGTCCCTCTCTCTCTCTCTCTGGCCTGGTCTGGTCAAAACATCTCTTAGGATTGGGCAGAAGAAGGTCCAGTGGTGTCATACTGATTCCTGGGATCCCAGAATCATAGGCAGTGAGTTATATGGGCCCATGGTGCCCGTGCTCCACCAACATTGAGGATGGTAGGCTTGGCTCCACCAATATTTCTAGGAGACCAGCCACGAAGCCTCCAGTGGTGCTCAGCCGTGGAGGTGCAGAGCGCAGCAGCCCCAAGGGCAACCCAGCCTTCCTTCCTCTCTCCCTCTCCCTCCTTCCTCCGACACGGTCAGCGGCTGGCCAGGAGCCACTCCGGCCCCAGCCCCAAGCAGTGCGGCATGGTGGCAGCTACTCCCCCTCCCCGGTCCTGCCCCTTTTCCACATGACATGGGCCCAGCACCCTGGCCAGGACCCGTTATGGGCACCACCAAAAATTACACGAACCTGGCGCCTATGTCCAGAATATGTAGGGGGCAGCAGCGATGATAGTGAAGCTTGCTCTTTTCCCTTCGCTTTGTCTTTCAGCCAGCCAGCATCATCGTAGTCAGCTTTCCTCCCAAAAAAGTCTTTTTGAGGACCCCAAAAGGGGTGCAATGGGTGGAATAGGTTGTCCTCTCATTACTTTGTCCACTAACTAGGCCTAGTTTCCAGCACACCAATTTTGGTTCACTGATGTTTGGTTCCACACTTTTCTTGCTTACCAGATACGATCTTACCAAAGTCCTTGAGTTATATCGGTAGGCCTTTTTGTTTGGACAAGTTCACTCTGTTTGTCTCACTTTTGCACCTTTTCCCATTATTTGTTAAACTGACAATTCGGGTAAATTTGCAGAGCCAGTTACAAAAGCAGATCTTGGGCAAATTACTTAAGCTTTCTGCACCACATCTATAAAGAGGGATAATGATAGCTCTACTCCTTTGTAAAGTGCTTCTGTGGACGAAAGATACTACATAAGAGCTAAGTATTACTACTGGTATCACAATGCCAACAAATTTTACCAAACAAAGATGATTAGAATCTCAGTTTTAAAATGCAGTAATAGTTATTCATGCTAGAAAACAGATCTGTGTTGTTAATGGTGTTAAACTGAACTGGTCACATTTTTTCAGAGATGGTTTCTTATTTGTTGCAGTTGTATGAAAAAGTTGCTCTTCTCCTGACAAATTTAGGTAAGTGGTGATAAATATAAAACTGAAATAATATTTTATTGATTTATGTTTATACTTCAGCTGTCGCTTCATTCTACATATTGAGCATGAAATCCTAGCTCCACTGAAGCCAATGAGAGTTTTGCCATTTACTTCACTAGGTGCAGGATTTCACCCTGAATCAGTATCCCTGGTACTGCCTAGGTTAATGCTAACCTTGCAAAATGCTGCCTAGGTTAATCTAATGCATGTTTCTAAAATATTGTACCATGCATATAACTGTTTATAGTTTTTCAAAATATCCATCTATCAATAGGACATTTAATTTCAAATCCCACCTTGAAACCTGACTATTGCCTATTAACAAGAAAACTGATCTCTCTTTCCCTGTCCTCTCCCTGCTACATTGAGCCTGATTCCTATCTGAGCTTTAATTCGTAGATACGATAGAAATGAAGCTCTGATCTGAGATGCTGCAGCTGGGAAAGTAAACGGAAAAGGGAAATCTCAATTTTTCATATTAATTATTAATTTATTTACATAACTGTTCATGGCGCTTGACAGACAAATTAAAGTCATGGGGCCAGATCCTTCACTTGTCAGAACTCAGTTGAAGCCCATGGAGCTAGGAGTGGCGTAGCCAGAACTGATTTTTTGGCAGGGCCTGTGGTTGACACAGGTGGACACAAGCCTTGTGTCACAAACGAAACAGAGGCTGATAAAAACACGGGATAAATTGCTTAAAATCTGATTGGGTGGGCCTGCTTTCAAAGTGGATGGGCCATGGCCCACCTGTAGCTACGCCACTGGCTCAGACTGTTTACACCAGCTGAGGATCTGGCCCATGATTCCTGACCAAATACCTTAAATGCAAAGGACTCTGTTAAGCAAATGCTCGCCTTAGGGCCTGATTTTCAGAAGTGTTGCACACCCACAGCTCCCCTCACCTTCAGCTCATGTTGTGGGCACTCAGCACTTCGGCAAATCTGGCCCATAATGTTTATTACTGTGAAGTCTATGGGGCTACTGATAATGATACCATGTCTGTTGGCATGCATTTGCAGGAGTGGGCTCTGTGTGAAGACCTAGCACAACACGTGTTGACTGTTTTAAATATAGTCTTGAATGGCAATGTGAATCAAGGGTCAGGCTACTGTGGGTACAGCTACCCACTCCTTCTTTATTTATCCACCTGTTTCAATGCATTTTGTCTAAATCCTAGATTGTGAGCTCTCTGGAACAGGGATTGTGTTCGGACGAATTGTTTGTATAGTGACTAGTACAAAGGCATCCGGCAACAGAAATAATAATAAATAACCACGAAGAAAGCATTTGTTTCAGTTGGGAATATATCATGCTGTAAACTAGCATGCATTCTGCCAATCTAATTGCAGAAATGGAAGCAACAGAAGAGGCCGAGCATATAGTATAGTGAAGAATCCAGGAGTTGCCTATTCTGTGTCCAAATGAGGGAAATTGACTATGCATGTTACTTCTAGCAAACTGGCAAACCATTTCTTATAATTTCCTGTGATCTTGCATAGCCAGCTTGTAAAAACTTTTATAAACCTCATCTGATGTTTTATAGCCAGTTTGCTGTGGATTATTTTTTTTTGTACAAATTCTACTGTCATCTTATAAATCAAGACCAGCAGGCAGGTTTGCCAGTCCTGAAAAGCAGTCTCTCAGTGTAGTAAAACTGGTAATCTGCTTAAACCTCTCAAACTCTGTTCTCTTTATTCACAGAGCAGCCTCGGACTGAGTCTGAGTGGGAGAACAGCTTCACTTTGAAAATGTTTCTTTTTCAGTTTGTCAATCTGAACAGCTCTACCTTTTATATAGCATTCTTCCTGGGAAGGTAAGAATCAGTATCTGCTCACTCTTTGTGCTTGGGTCAGAGAGCAAAGAGAAAAATGATATTGCTATTAATGAAACAAAAATGGATCCATATGATCATGCTTGCCCAATTGCAAAGTCCAAGTTAGCAAAGGAGAAAAGGTTAAATTTAGATTTTTTTTTAAAAAAAGGTTAGAAACAGAATATGCAGTTCCCATTCTCAGACATTCCCTTAATGCTAAATTCTAAAAATTCCACTTCTGCTGATAAGACATTTTCACATTGCTTTGCTCTGCTTTTTCTATGTATAATTTGTACAGATAAGAGAAGAACATTTTGTCTTTATCTCAGTAACTTTTGCTTCACCTGATGTATACTTTGGCCAGTTTGCAGCAAATTCTAATTATTACAAATGATGGAATTTGCTTTTTCTGCAGAAAATAAGAGAAATCTTTGCATGTCTGTTCCTGTTTGTTCCCCCACAGAAATCAGAAAGCATCTGAGCAGATTTGGATTACCCTTTAGTATGAGTTGTTTGCCCCTACATATCTGAGTGAATTGTTTGAGTGACTACACAGTAGAACTGTGAAAAATTTGCACTCTTGATGAAAACTCATGTTTTCACTGATTCACAAAAAGTATACCACCAAATTTTTCATTAAGTCAAAAGAAAGTGGACCAGGCAGGGTTTTTGCATTTTATGGTCTCTTTCCAACCAGAAATAACACATTCTAAAGCAGTTCAAAATTGAACTTGAAAGCAAAATTCTCTTGACGGTGTTACTCAGTCTTGATATTCTGTTCTCCCTACCTGCTGAACATCAAAGAATGGAAAACAAAGTATTAGAATGTAGGCATTTAGCTAAAGCACAGGTGAAAAATTGCATAACTTTTAACATAAATTATATTAGAGATCCTTCAAATCATTCTGCATAATTACATCTTTGATATTTAAATTAATCCTGTTTGGGGAAAATGGGGTTAAAACAGTTATGCTGAGCTTTTTTCTAAAATTCTGAACACAGATCTAGTAAGAAATAGCTGATGTTTGCTCTTATGTTAAAGATTTACAGGACACCCTGGTGCCTACTTGAGGCTGATAAACAGGTGGAGACTGGAAGAGGTGAGTATTTTGTAACTCTTAGGCTTTTTAGGCTTCTGCACCCACTGTGTAATCGGATTGAAGCCCATCGATGGCACAAGATGTGAGCAAGGGCAGACTCTGGCCCCCTTCTTAGGTTATTTTGAATGTGTCACTGAGCTTCCATATATGTAATTCTGACAGTACACCACTGACTGATGTACGCCATTGATTGAATTCTTTCTCACCTGCTTCAAAAAATATTTCCATACTGATAACACGTTTTTTAAACCTTAGCTTTTGGGGTCTATGTATCATATTTGGTGACATTAATAAAGGACCTCAGTTTGATTTCTTTTTTTTAATTGTGGAAAAAAATGTCAGCCGCTTTCTGTTCTTCATCCTCAATATGAATCAATTCGGATATGAATCTGGTGATTTTCTACCTCTAAAATACAGTTTTCTACCCAGTCAAAAATTTATGAGGTCTAGTTCTTATCGCATTACTGGCCTGCAGCATCAAATTTAAAGCAAACAAAATCCACTTAAAAATAAATCAGAGCAACTGAGCAAGCTTCCCAGTAGAGCTGGTAGAAGAGTAATCTAATGTAATGGTGAGGTCTGAGTGGGGTTGGCTTTGAAATTAATTCAAGAACCAGTCCCATTTTTATAAATATATTCTGAATTCAAATGTAGCTGATGGATATTGTAAATGAACAATTGGCAGCCTGTGGAGAAATCAGACTATCTAATGTTAATATTTGGTTACCCAAGTAACATGGTTTTGTCTCTGTTTTTTAGTTGGATGACAAACATTTTCACAATTGAATGACAAATGGAAAATCTTGAATAACAGGTTGCATGCTGCCAGCATGAATTCATGGTCACGTCTAGATCTCCACCCATTGGCATTAATAGACTAGAGGTCATCCAATTACTTGTGAATAATGAATAGCATGATCCTACAAATCACAACACATTGAATGCAAGTTTTTTATTCACAAATACATTTTTTCATTATTTTAGCAGCTGTATAGTCCAGGGAACAAAAACTGCAATGAGTGGACAAATGGAAAATCAATGTTTTCAGTCTCCTCCATCAAAATAGACCTACTCCAAAATGGAGCCAAAGCAAAAGTGTGTTGTTTGTTTGAAATAAGTGAGCTGGCTTATATTTCCCTGATATTTCAGCAAATGCTTTTCTCAAAGTGGGCTGCAAAAGCTAGTGTCTAGCAAAAAGATGCAGTATTATTTTTTCCAATAGAGAGGGCCCATTCTTGTCAACTATATCCATGACAGGCCTTATTTTTGGTTTAGACTAGATGACCCGTGCAGTCCCTTCTAACCCTATGGTTCTATGAACATGGGCAAGAATTTAATATCCCGATATACAACAAAAACAACTTCTGACCAGCCCTGAACTGAAACCAAGGATAAGGGCATTGTCCAACTGAGATCCCCTGGTCCAACATCAGTGGCCAAATTCAAGCCTGATGTAAGCAAGTGAAACACCATTGACTTCAATAGAGTTGCTCCAGCTTACCCTAAGGCTGAGTTTCCTCATGTGACTAACTCCTGTCAAAATAGAAAGATGATGTTAAATCAAAAGAGGGATTATCTATTTTCTCTGTTTACTTTAATTTTACCTTTTATAATGCTGAGTGAGGTTGACTTTAAAAAATATATTTGCCAACCTTGTTGACCTAAGGTAAGCTTAAATGAAGTCAATGGAGAAAAATAAACAGGGAAATCTCAGCTCATTGTACAATGGAAAACCACTCCCATAAGAAGGTCACTATATGATTTATTGTCAAGCTTTTCTCTACTAAAGTGAAACTGGAATATTTCTGTCTTGGACAAGAATTAGTCTGGTCCATCTATACTGTGCACAATGTTCATTGATTCAGCTTTGATTCCCCTGTTTATGTCAGGATAGTCAGTGGTGCAAAATGTGTTCTGAGGACAGCAAGGGCTAATCAGTGCAGTGAGTTCTTGGACCTCTCTACTTCTTACAATGATTGAGCAAAGCATATGGAGCTATACCAATTTACAACAGCTGAGCATCCAGCCCAAGTCAAACCCAAATCACTCCATATTGAAGCTGGTACTCAGGAAGAAAACCTGACAAACAGGCATTTGATGTCCAGAGTCTTAAATATCTAATAACGAGACAATAACTTAGAGATCCATTGAGTCAAATACTTTGTCAAATAATAATAATAATAATAATGTACAAATACTGCATTTTAGGCATAAACTAATTGCCTGAGGTGTCAGCAGGAATTTCCTCCCAGAAGCTGGGAATGGGCCACAGGGGGACGGATCACTTGATGATTACCAGTTCTGTTCCACTGTTGGAAGACCAGACACTGGGCTAGATGGACCATTGGTCTGACTCAATATGGCCATTCTTATGTTCTTGTGTTCTCCCCATTCTTTATAACATATACTGCCTGATCCAAAGCCTACTGAAATCTAGAGAAAAACTCCAATTTTCTTTAATAGGCTGTGCATCAGACCCATACAAAATTACATAGTGAGCTAGCTACATTATTGTGGAGACTGAGTTGCCTTCATCCTAAGCATCTGGTTCCGATCAGTGCAAGACACTATAGATTAGACTTAAAGGACTAGTGATATGACTTACCTGCTCCTTTGGATTTATCTTAAAATAGTAAAAAATACAAATTACTGTACATTCATTTCTGCAAATCCAAAAGGATTTTAAAAAATCAGAATTATTTGTTTCTTTAAACCATTCATTTTTTCTTTACTCTGTAGTGCCACCCTAGCGGATGCCTTATTGATCTCTGTATGCAAATGGGTATTATAATGGTGCTAAAGCAGACCTGGAATAATTTCATGGAACTGGGCTACCCGTAAGTAAATACATTGCCTAAGTTTATATAGGTCGCAGAAAAATATTGTTTTCATTATTGCCTTCTGATTTTCTTAAATGGGAGAAGAATACAACAGTAATTATAGTATGACACCTAAGTACAGTGGAGAATTCTTCTGAGATATTTCCAGATGCATAGTGTTATTTACATAGTACAAAGTCTTAAGAAATGAAAATAATACAAATAATAAATTAGATACTATTTATTTTCCTGAAGTTGTGGTATTTTCCAATTTTAAAAAATCTTTCTGTACCATTGCTCTATTCTTTACACTGAAATGTTAGATACATGTTCTTTAGTCTGTACCAGTAAATTCTAATTAGATTTCTCCTTGCTGGGTGACGCAGAATACCTGAAAGAAGAGGTAGAAGCCAGAAAAAGTTCACTGCTGGGATATAGGCAGTCAAAAATTTGCCAAGTAGACAAATGTACTGACGTGGCCATGGTTACTGACAATGTATACAGTAACACTAGGCTGTGTTCTAGCTAAAGGGGACTATTGTTATTTCCTTTAAGGATGCATGAGATTAATATTTAATGGATTGCTATAGACAATTGGTCATAGAAACATGGAGTCGAGGGCCACTGGAGGGGGGGTGGAATTACCAAGAGAGCAGTCAGCATTGTAAATACTTTTACCCTTGCAAAGTACCACTGTTCACATCAATTTGCCTTGCTGCAGAACCCACAGCAGAGCCAGTCCAGTGTACTGGAGATGTCAGTCTGCAGGGCTGCAGAAGCCACATCCGAGCAATTATTTTAAGTAGCCCTTGCTGAACAGAACCATGTAGACTTTTGAGTAAATTGCCTGACCTACACAACCTACTTGGCAAGCAAGGTGTTGAGTACTCTCTACTTTCCTTCTCTCCTCTCCTCAGCATGCCATGATGCTGTAACAAACAGTCACATTCAGCACCAGTTGGAGGAATTAGAAGAAACAGCAACGTTGTTTCTTCTCTTTCCACTCCTGGCTTCTTTCATCAATTTTTGGCACTCTAGTTCACTCTTTCTGCCACCCATTAATAAGCACCTTGCAACCTAATGAAAAGCAGAGAGGGAGATTAAAGAAGAGGAGAGGAGAGAAGGAGATGGGAAGAGATCAGTTTAAAAGGGTGAGAGGTTTAACAGAAGTAATGCCTGTTTCATATCTAGTTGGTGCCTCCACTTTAATGTTCCAGCATCAAGTTGAGGCAGTGTGAGGAGTTTGCACAGCTGGTATCTGTTCCAGAGACAGAGGAGTTTCCTCTCTCCCCCTCTGGCCCCATGAATCCCTAGCAGGCATGAATCTCGCCTTTGTCTGCCAAACAGCCTAGTTAGGAGTTCTCTGCTCTTCCAGTTAAATGCTATATTGAGTTTGGCACCACTTGGGTGTCCAAAGCGTTCAGCGAGGATCGTCTACACCTTCATTGCGCCTCTGTGTAGAGGCCAGTTACAAACTGGGTGGGCCCTGGGCAGTGTGACCATCATGCTATACTAGGGCTGTTGGTGGTGGAAACGTCCCCAAAGGGCGCTCACCAATGAGAGGAGTCAGAACAACCTGATAGGGAACTTCTACTCCAGCAGGTGCTCCCCCAGAGCGCCTGGAGGAACTCTGAGTGAGTCAGGGGCCCAGGCCTCTTCCAAAGGCTCCTGTTTCTATATGATTTGTATAATGGGAACCTGAAAGTAGCCTGTCATGTCACTCCATGATGTGTGTGACGTTAAAGTGGGTTTTGAAATTTCTGATGTAAAATGCTAGAGCACTTTAAAAAACCTGCTATAGGAACCAGACCCCAGAGAGTGGCACTGACATGCTGCAGAAGTCTAGGGGCCTGGATGAGACAGTTTATGCTGTAATGGTTACATGCTTTGACACACACATGCAAGGCAAAGGCATGAAGCTCACGTGATGCTTCAGCTTGATCTGAACATCATGCTCTGCAGCAACTGAGCATCAGAGCGTGATGTCTAAGATCCCCAGGGAGCTTTCCAAACGAACATGAGCAATGTGTGGTGGGATTGAGAGGGAGAGACAGCATTAAGTGGTGGAAAGGGCCAAAATAGTTTAGGAAGTATTAATGAAATGACAGAGAGAATGACACATTCAAAACTGAAATTGAATCTTCAGTTGAAGATTTCTGCTTGATCTGAAAGTGTAAGTCAGTTCTGTTTGCCATGCCCATAGCCAGCCCCAGGTACTGGAAAATGTCATATTTCAGAATAAATGTGCAAATAATTAGAAAATTGTGTCAATTATTGATTGGTTTGGGGACAGGAACTTACTTCTAAGGAGAGAATAAAGCCACACTACACTATTACAGTTTTTTACATCAACTGCTAATCCAATGTCAACAGTATGTACACAATTATTAGCCTGCCCATTTGTTTCTGCCCAGTATTTTATTGAACATTCAGTTCCAGAGGACACATTTCCATGCAAAGAGAACCATATATCTCCCTTCGTAGCAATGATTGACTTAAGGAATTTGCCACTCTACCTGGGGAGGAAGAAGGCAGTTAAAATGGAAACAGATGTATATCCCTTTTCCTAGTTAAGAACATCTATATCTGAAGTTCCTGTGTCCAGGAACTTTTTCCCATCTTAGCGGTAATACAGGATAGTATTCTGTGCTACCAACCACATCTGTTAATAATATCAAGTTCTCCTATACACCTGATATATTCAGTTTACAAAATATATTGTCTAGTCCAGCCCAGCCTCTCTCTTACGTTTAATAAGTAAACAAACGTAAATTTGTCAGTCAGTCCTCTAACACAGCTAACCTCATACTAAGATTCTTGCACCTTCAGTTTGCACATGCACAGTTGACTTCTGTGTAATCACCTCATCAGTGTTAAGGTTTCTAATTTAAAATCCTGAATAATCAATAAATGGGTATTTACAATTTATTTGAATATGCAGTTTAATTCAGAACTGGTGGACCAGGAGAAAATTACGACAAGAATATGGCACACAGAGAAAAGCAAGCTTTCCACAGTGGGAAAAGGACTACAATCTTCAACCTATGAATGCTTATGGACTCTTTGATGAATACCTAGAAATGAGTATGAAATTATTCTGGTTTTACTCTTTTATGCTAAATTTTAATGTCATTACTTTTTTTTTTTAAACCCGGAGGGCTGAATTGTTCAATTAAAAACTCCAGAGTACTGCTGTATGAAACTAAAGAGACTGCAGAACGATTTCCATTATCACAAATCAGATGACGAATGGGAGTGGATTGTTAAGAACAAAAACCAAGGCAATATCTCTAATAATGCCACATATGATGTACTAAACTTCCATTTGTGAAATGTTTTATCTGATTAGCTGCCTTCATGGGGGGAGGGATAGTCTCTAAATAACAGCCTCAAAATTCTTACTTCATCAACTTTATAGATCCTTGTGTCATTGTTATTCCTTATGAAGCAAATTCCACTGAACTCTGATAAGGTCTTAATGTCAAAGCACTTACTTTTCAGTATGACAGGTTATATTTAAAATGTATTAATATTTACTGACATTTACAAAATAGCTTGCTTCTAAAAAACACTGCTTTCCCCAGGAGGAAAAAAATGAAAAAAGAATGAAAGACAAAGGACTTTTGCCTTACTAAACAGGAGTGTACATGTAGTGAATACAGCCTGCCGACAGGGGTGGAGGCAAAGAGGGCAATTGCCTAGGGCCTGGCAATTTAAAAGGGCCCGGAGCCTCTTCTGCCTGCGGCCATGCCCACACTCCACCCCTGCTGCAACCCAGGCACTGCCCGGCCTCGCTGCTCACCGCGTTGCTCCTTCCCCCATGCAGCCTCCCCACCATTGCTCACTGCTTGTGTCCCTCCTTTCCTTCTGCACTTGACACCCCCCCACCCCGCCACTGCTCATTGCATTCTTCCCCCTACCCTCCCTCCCCGCCCCCGATCAGACCCCTCTGGCTGTCACTCGCTGCCTGGGGGAAGGGGGCATGTGGAAGAGAGGGGGACTGAGTGGGGGCAAGGGGTGCAGTCCTGCAGGCTGAGCAGGGGAGGGTGGGGCCTGGGGCAGAGCAGGGGTGGACTGAGGCAGGGCTGCAGGCAGAAGAGGCAGGACGGGACTGTTCTGCCCAGGGCCCAGAATTGCTGTTGGTGGGCCTGAGTGAATGGGTTAGGGCAGGAGTTCTCACAACAAATATTTTGGTGGCCTCAGAATGCGGCCACCAATTCTTGTGACGAATTTTCCTAAATACTGAATTAACTGTAGGAAAAACAAATAAATATGCACCTATATATGTCCAAATCATTGTCATTCATTTATGTAGGGTTGTTGGGGTTTTTTTTGCAGACTCAATAATAAAAATAATGTGCAGTTGTATTTTGGTGCCTCTGGCCCCTGTTGCCTCCCATCGGCCCCCCAGGCTCCCCATCACACCCCCAGGCCCCGCTGCTTCCCCCCCATTGCCTGAGCTCTATTCCGCAGCATCATGTCCCAGGCTCACCCCGCTCCTTGCCTCCTCACCACAGCACCTGGTGAGCCCTGCTGAAGCCCCGCCAGCTGACAGCCAGAGCTGGAGTCCCTGGTTAGTGTGGGGGTAGGGGCTGAAGCTCAGAGCCCCACAGCTGAAGCTGGGAGAGGGGGATTGAAGCATAGAGCCTGCCACCACAGCCCCAAGACTGATGGGGGAAGGGAGCTAATCCCAGCCCCAGAGCCCCGTGGCTGCAGCTGGGGGCAGCGGAGGGTGAAACCGTTTGCCAGAGCCTCCAGCTGAACTGGGAAGGGGGGTTGCATTCTGCCCCCAGAGCCTCCAGCCAAATCAGGCATGGGGAGCTGAAGCCTGCCCCTGGAGTCCCACTGGTTTGTACTCTCCCCCATCTCTGCCCAGGAAACTGTCATTGGCATGTTTGCAGGAAAACCCTCTGGTGGCTACATGCAGCTATGGTGGCTGATCTGGGTTAGCATCCTCTGTGGTGCAATCCCATTGAAGTTCAGGGGAACTGTGAAAATCAGCTACTCTGAGAAACAGGCCCTAAACAATTATGTCAACCGTAGCTGGGCATGCTCCACGCCTGCCTTTTCACACCATAAAAAATGGCTCAGACTCTTACTGGTTGTGTATCCACCATGCCATTTATCTGAGTTCCCTCTGGCAACAACTTTACAGTCCTGTGCAACAATACTAGTTACAATATCCTCCGTGCTTTAGGCCCTCAGGACCTGAGAGCAGCAGAAGTCTCCCTTCTCTGAGCCATTTGTTAGACCAAACTCAGCTGGCTCTGGCCCTGTTCCTCTCCTTCCTCTGGGGCTCCTTCCTGTGCCTCTTTATCGGTCTTGAGCTAATGGGCTATTTGGCTCATTTTCTCCCTCAGACCACTGGTCTGCCTAGCGCATTACCTTTAATTACCCCAATCAGCTTCCTCTGAGGGAACTAGTGAGTGTCACTGTGATCAGACTCACCTGTTAACTCCCTGCACTCTGTTGCATTAATGTTTTCAAAACGCAGACATCTAAACAGAAGTGGCCTAACTTTTGGAGGTGCTGAGCAACCCCAGCTAATGTTGAAATTTAAAAAATAAAAATAAAAAAAAATCAGTTAAACAGATCACAAAACAGCTCTAAAAACATACAGCTCTCCAAAGCAAAGGACGCCGATTTGGTTCTCTAAGCCATCAGGAAAGTCAATCATTTGTTCTCCAACCCTGGTGCCAATCTTTTGGAAAAATTATTGTAGTACTGGTGCTGCTAGTACATAGTGATAAGTGATGGTACTTCATAATGAGCCAGTTTACTAGCTATATGACATGTTGGTAGCCTAGCATTTTGGATAAGATCTTGAAAGTAAATATTGAAAACACTAACCTTTTATTTTTTTCCCCAGTTCTTCAGTTTGGATTCACAACCATCTTTGTGGCAGCTTTTCCACTAGCACCACTTCTGGCCTTACTTAACAATATTATTGAAATCCGGCTTGATGCATACAAATTTGTCACACAGTGGAGACGGCCATTAGCTTCAAGAGCCAAAGATATAGGTGAGCTGTTTTTCTGCGTCTCTTTTTAAAGACAAAGCATTGATCATTCGATGAAACCAATTACTTTAATTTAAAGTTTTATAATTCATTAATGGCGTTAGCTTCGATTCCCATCCTCTTCCTCATTATATAAAATAATGCATAATTTTTGCTCCTAAAAAAGCTGTAAACATTCAATGCCAGTTTATTTTTTGTTACCTACTAATCCAATTTGGAAAATAGGTTTTTAATTATTTGAAAGATGATTTATCAATCCAGATTTTTTAAACTAAGTGTTCAGGGATCTCTGCTGGATTTTCCTTTGGTGAATGCACCTCTTTAGTAGCACATACAGCTGCTCACTTTTAATATAATGTGTTAGCAAAATTTTTAAAATGATGCAAATTGAAGTAATTTCCATCTCTGAGATGCTTTGCACACTTTCTACTCCTCCAGCCAAAAGTAGGTTTCCATTTGAGTCACTGAGAAAAATAGTTTCCTGTCCACAAAAGTCTTTGAAGTGCTGAGAATGTTGCAGACTTTCCAGGACTGACTAAAGGATAGGGGACTCCACCTACTGGCTAACTCTTCTGAGAGTGGTTAGTATCTGACTGGCTGGTAATAATAAAATGATAAAAAATAAGTGTTTCACATTCTTATAATTCAATCATGTTTATCATTTTAAAATGTAAGTTGAAGAAGAATAATTTAGGAAATTGAATCATCCATTTAGGACCAGATTCTGACCCCCTTACACTGAATAGTACCTTGCTCCAGTCCCAGTTCAGCAAAGTATTTAAACATGTGCTCAAGTGCTTTGCTGAATCAGGGCCTCTATGAGCAGTTTGCTTCAGTGAGATAGCTAGTAGAGTAAGATGTAACTCAGCATGAGTAAGGCAATGGGATTCTGGCCTTTTGAGGTCTCAATCTTTGGTGTGAAAGATTGTAAAACCTGTCTTAAATGACCATTTAAAAGACTGTCAGTCACCAGTTGCTTTAGTGAGGGTGATTCTCTAATAAAGGATAAGCAAAATTGTACTCATAGCATTTAAAGATTTTTTCGGATGCTTCCTTAGGTCAGGTCGCCTAAGAAGAATGGTCTACTACAGGTTTCAGGGTATTTTACTATCCAAGAACACTTGGATTGTCTCATTATCTTTTGGGGAATTTTGTACTGTGTTCCTCTAGTAATGGTTTGGTTCATGGTTTTTATTAATCATAAATACTTTTCCATCATCCCTAAGCAAAAACCAGGGGAATAGATTTCCGAACTTTGCCTATATATTCATCTTTTGTAGGATCACAAAAATCAGTGTTGGTATGTTTGCTAAAGGCCAATCATGAAGAGTCAGAAGGGGAACAAGCCTTAATTTAGATGATTCTCTGTGCCGTTACCCTGGATCTCTACATGATTAAACAAAGCCACACACTGGACAGAGAACAGCAGGAGACTTGCTCTTTATTTCTGAAAGTTAAGCACAAAAGAGAAAACGAAGCATCACATTTAATGCTATGGTCTTTTTCTTCAGTGCTCAAACTGTACTGTCCCTGAAATTTTTCTCTGTTGAAAGAGATCATGAAGGACATATCCATTATTTTGGCCTGTTGGCTTATCTTCTGTTGTCTACACTAGCTTCCCATAGCTTCCCATAGATTATGCTCTTATCTTCAAGGTGGTTAGTGGTCTGGGCCCAGCATATCTAAAAGATCACCTAAAGCTCCAGGATGAGGATCGTGGTCAACAACTCCACTACTCAGGCACAATGGCACTTTTCACCACATGGGCAAAGCTTGTCTGTGTGGGAGATAGAGGTTTCTCTGGCACAGATCTGAAACTGGAATTAATTCCCACAGGAACTATGAACCATCACAAATCTCATCACCCCTTCCATTTCAAATGCAAGGCAGTCGTCTTCAACCTGCCTTCTCTAATTTAAACACATAGCAGTGTGTACATATCTATACATATAAAACCAAAAATCAATAAAATCAAAAGAAAACACCACACCCTAGCAAACTAGAACATTACGCTGCAGACATAATTCTTCCTCGGGGGAGAGGATGAGAGAGCAAACCACATTTGGCAGATTCTGATTAAGACTGGATGAAATTTTTCCATCAAAACTGTTTTGTGACCCAAAAAAATGGGGTTTTGACTAAGTTAAATTTTTCATTAAAAATATCTTTCTTCAGAAAATTTCAATTTTTCATGGAGAAAATGAACACTCAGAAACTTCAATTTTAATTTTTTTTCTGAAACCACAAAATTTCAAACAAAACACCAAAAAATTATGCTTAAGAAATGCACCACAGTGCCTCTCTGGAGTTGTAGTTTGGATCCTTCATGCCCTCATTTGCTTCCTTATGCCCTGTTCCCTAGCCAAACTACATTCATGATGCACCATAGCTAGAGTCTCCCATGATACACTGTGGTACATCATGGGAGATGTAGTCCAACCAAAGAGTCTGGCCCTTAGAGGATAGGTGCATAAGAACACACACTACAACTTCGATGAGGCACCGCATCAGCATATCTGAATTGAAATGTTCGGTTTTACGCCAAATATTTGCAGCTGAGATTTTCAGTTTTCAATTTTATACTAAAAAGTCAAACTTTTCCACAGGGTAAAAGCCCTCACTTTCTGCCCAGTGCTAATGTTAGACACATCATTAGAAGGCACTCAGATGCTAGCATGCTAAGGGTGGTATATGAACCTATATAGACTAGAATAAATCATGTTTTCTAAATACATTAAGTGCTTTAAAACTACTTTAATTTTTTAAAATACTTGTATTGATTTTTATCAAAGAATTATAACTGTAGCACTGAGCTAAAAAATGAAGTAGAAAATGCCAAACAATCATAAGTGTTAAGCACAGGTGAGTTCCTTACATCATACACTTCTCTTTTTTGATTCCTGTCCATCAGCTCAACAGCAATGATGGAGCCAAATGAAGTCCTTCCACCACTGACTTTCTTGTACCAGCTTCACAGCTTTGTCCAATTTTCATACACCTAACTTGTTAATTAGCTCAACAAAGACTCCTGCCTGAAGAAAAGACACTTTTTTTTTGCAGTATAATGGCTCAAATGTTAAAGAAAACATGATGAAACCTTCAGTTTTGTCTTATTAAGTTCTATGAAAGTTCTCGTAATGACTTTCACTCTGTGCACAGCCATCTTTAGGGAACTACAAACAATTATAGAAAAAGATAAAAGGCACTCAGAGTGTAGGCGTGCTTTGATGCTTATTTGCTATTTTTAAAAAGTATTTTAGAGCTGGATAAGCAATAACACCTCTCTTCCATCATAGGCATGGAAACTCAGGAAGACCAGCTATCTCAATGTTCTTAGCTAAGATTCATGCTCTCACCATCCACGCATGATGAACATACATGGTATCTTGGCTGGCTATATTCATGCTCATTTGTTGGGATAGCATTTTGCCTGTTCACCAACTGGCAAGAACTCATTCTAGTGCCATGTAATGGTGGGTTCATATTGGCATTCTACATATCATTGCAAGTACCATTGTTTCCTCAGGAAATAAACCAGCTGTGACATTACTGTAATGCTAGCTTCACCTGTCTCCTTACATTGAAATACACGCATTGATGCTTGCATAGCTCAGAAAGGAATGTGCTAAATGACTGAAATAGGAAAGGTCTAGAATTCCCAGGCACATTGCATACAATATTTAAACTACTTTGATCATTGTCTTCCCTGAAACTAACGCAACATTTTCTTTATTGGGTAGGAATCTGGTATGGAATTCTGGAAGGCATTGGAATTCTCTCTGTTATCACAAATGCATTTGTTGTAGCTGTGACTTCAGATTTCATCCCTCGACTCGTTTATGCTTACAAATATGGACCTTGTGCAGGCCAAGGAGAAGCTGGACAAAAGTAGGTTTTCTTTAGGAAAATGTTACGGTGCATGAAAATCTCTATTTCTTTGAGACATAAATAGCATTACTGTCTCCCTATTTACAGATTCCACTAACCAGAATGTATTCCATATTGCATTGCCATAGTAATTAATACTTTGTGTATCAATAATACAGTCTGTGAGTAGCTGGGATTTATGATCTTAACTTAAGAAAACGTTCTGGAATCAGTTATAGATGTTTCATTGGCTACAAAAGCATACTATTATAATAATCAATATGTTGGCCCAGATCTCCCGCTGGTGTACAGTGGTGTACAATACAAAGGAGCTATCCTGATTTTCAACAGCTGAGTAGCTTGCCCATCATATTTAGCTTATTCACTAAACCTCTTTCTGCTGATGTAGGATTTTACAAGTATTAATCCAAGAAAAGTGCAGAGTCTAATGGGAAGTGGCAACTCCAGCTTTATCAGGCAAGCTGTAATTACTGAGCAAAATAACTTTTGTATTCCTTTTAAAAAGACAGAGCTCTTATATTAGGGCTTTTGAGAGGCGGTCCTGAACTGAGTCCATGCTGTTTCTGTGCATTTTCATTCCAGGGTTGACAAACACTAAATTATAATATTGTGTGCACTACTCCCATGCAACTGGTCATAATTTAAATTAAATGACATCTTCTGAACTCTAGTGTGCTGCTCTAGGAGGGAGGGGAGAAACCCTGAATGAAATAATTGGTTTCACCAAACCCAACTGAACCCAAAATGTTCAACATTTTCAAATAAGCTCCTAGCCACTCTGGCAATAAGTGCTGTATTACACTAAAAACAATTAACTAAGCAAGCAAAAATTAGCTTTCATTCTGCTATCAGACAGAAATATTTAACTTCATAGATTTATTTTCCCTCTCTGATACAGAGAAGGGGGTTCTTTTTGTTGTTGCCTTTAGCCATATTTTGGATGTCAGTGCAGTTTAATCACACCAATGGAGATAGTTCATGATCGGCAATGCTGCTAACTCATTATCCTGTCAAGGATTTGGCATTTCAGTAGATGCTGGGAAAAATGTTCTGTCTGTTTCCATAAAGAGTTGTAGAAATTTTTTCAATTAGTAAAGTGTTAGATCTGATGCCAATCATTGGTGGGCACATGCCTCCTGCTGTTGCCATTGTATTTACGCATAGGGCATTTAAGTGGTGTCAGCTCTTTCTCTGCATCATAAATTTCTTTCATAGCACCATCACAGAAAATGCATTTTGAAATTATATTTAATAAGGAAGACAAAATAGTGCACTTGCTTTCAAACTAGTTCTGTTTAGAGGCATTGGCCTGGCTTAAGGAAACAGATCTTAAATTATTTTAAAGCCTTTCAGAGTTTTCCAGTGATACGCTAAATAAATCATTCATATAAGTGACCAAATCTAATTCCTCAGAAAAGACCAACTTGGCTAAAGCCTTTCTATATCAACATAGCAAATGTGGTTAGTCCATTGCCATGAAGATAGTGGAAATGTATTCTTAAATTCTACAGGAATAGCCAATTCCTTAAGTTCAAGGGTCTAGAACATCTAGCATAGGATATTTTAATAGTTTCAGGAGGAGAGGGGTCATAAAAATCATACAGGATGCTAAAGAAAATATTGTGATTAATTTCAGCTCTATAGTTGCTTTAAATGTAGGTCTTTAAACATAGCCATCTGAAACACCATTCAGGTACTAATCTAGTGGACCCACAATTTCTCACAGAATCTAAGCTTCTATTTTTTTAAAATGTTGTTGTTTTTTTTTATTGGTTGTGAAAAAACCTTCCAAATGAGAACCAATGCAACTCCACCTTAGTCTGTTGACAAACAATCTGAAACAATTACTTGGAGAGATGTGAACTGACTACTTTGATAACTCTAACCCCTAATAATGGTGATATAAGGCACAGCCTGCACTATGAAATTGGCCACATCCTAAAATAATTTTCAGGAAGCAGTCATGTAAAACAGTTCTGTTTACACAGGGGTGCTGGTTGCAGCTTGCCAATGTAGGTAGAACGAAAAACAGTGATTTAAAACCAGTTTTAAAAGATTCTCAAGCCTGGGTAGCCTGACTAGGAGGCCAACAGACTCACGTCAGACAGGCTGCAACTAGCTATTGGATGGTCACTATTAGGGTGCTCACCGTCAACCTGGACTGGGTTTGGTTCACTGAATTAAGTCACTTAGATTTGAGAATGGCCTTTGTCTGTTGGTTTAAACAAATTAATCCACACAGGTCAGCGCTGGCTGACACATCAATACTGCCTGCATAATTTTCCAGATTGGTGCCTGAAAAACATTTCAGAACATAAACCATTTTGTTAGAATAGAAGAGTATAAAAATCTCAGTATTGTTAACTATTTTATTGCTGATCACTTCTGAAGAAACATCCAACTGATATGTTGATCCAGTATGATTGGATATGACTGAAGTTAAAGATGGAAAAGACCTCAGTCTGTGTTAAAGGAATGGTACCATTATAACTCTCCTTTGTCCTCAGGCTGAATTTGGGGGTGTGGGGTGGCAGTTATGCTGAAGTGGCTGATAATTCTGTTGGCAGCTGTGATTGTCTTTCTCAGCCGATGGCAGAATTAAAGCCTTTTGAGCACCACTGCTGGGCACCGTGCTGAATAGTTGGCTGGACTTTTACACACAGGGCCTGTCATCTGGCTGGTTCAAATTCACTGCTAATATCCTTAAGGAAAAAGCTGGCTAAAAGTGTTATGCCATCTCTGCTCTGCAGTGAATTTGAACCAGCCAGGTGACATCTCCCAGAGCTCCTTTGCCAGATCTCATTACCATTGATCAACAGTTAGGAGCTAGCATCTCTGAGCCATAAAGGAACATCGGAATTGCCACTCTGGGTCAGATTAGTGGTCCATTTAGCTTGATATCTTGTATCTGCCAGGTCCAGCTTTAGAGGAAGGTGCATAAAACCCCATAATGGCCAATTATGGAATAACCTGCCCACAAGAAGATGATTTTTTCTAACATCCGTCAGCGAGAGGTTATCTTATGCCAAGAAACATGGGTTTTATATTCTTTATTAAAAATAATTATTATATCTAATATAACTATGAGTGTTCTCAGTATCAAACAAATGTCTAATCCTTCTCTGAATCCTACATAGTTCTTGGCCTCAATGATATCTTGTGGCAATGAGTTCCACAGTTTAATTGTGATTTGTGTAAAATAGTATTTCCTTTATCAGTTTTAAATGTATTGCCTTTCAATGTAATTGAAAGTCCCCTTGTTCTTGTTTTATGAAAGAGTGCAAATAGGAGCACAAAATGTATCTCCCCAATGCCATTCATATTTTGTGTATCTCTATTGTGTCACCTCTCATTACTTGTCTAGCTAAACAGTCCCTATCTTTTTAATCTCCTCTCATGCAGAAGCCTTTCAAGGCCTCTAATAATTTGTGTTGCCCATCTCTGAACACTTTTCTATTTCTGTTACATACATAACTTTTTAGATAGGGTGACCAGAACTGAACACAGTATTCCAGATTCAGATGTGATGTATGAGTGCAAGGGGCGGAGGGGGAAGTTACATTGGTAGAGGGAGGAGACAAATCTAAGTACATTTAAAGAAATCTAATTTAAATACAGGATTAATCTAAATTGGTGCATCATAAACACAGATTGGGGAGGGAAAAGGCTCTCTGAGACTTACCTCTGCCTTTTGTCTTCTGGGTCAGCTAATCTCTAATTTTAAGCATACAAAAAGGGTATTTTGGTGTGAATTTGGCATTTTAACAAATTTTTGAAAAGTAATGTATGAAACAGAGCAGATTTGGGTTGAGGGAGAGAGAAATTACCACAGCATCCTTTCCAAATATTAATAGGTGTCACTGTTTAGGTATGGATTTTGGAAACCAGGGAAAAAAATGTCCTCATAGGTGGGATTTGTATTAGAAATGGCTGAGTCTTCTGACCTCAGGGTTTCTTGTTCTCTAGGTGTATGGTTGGCTATGTTAATGCCAGTCTAGCCGTATTTCTGGTATCTGACTTTGAGAACCGTTCGGAACCAACATCTAATGGAAGTGAATTCTCTGGCTCACCATTAAAATATTGCAGGTAAAAATCTCACCAAAATATCCCTTTCTTTTTTAAAAAAAATCACCAGATGGAAGCATCATGATAGAGTCTCTCTTTGAACTTGTTTTCAAAGTTTAAAAAATGAAATGAAAAATGTATTTTGTACATGTATAAGGAGTATAAAAAGACAGGACACCACTTATCCTGTGCCTATGGGTGGGGAGGTGTCCAATCTTTGGGGTAAGGATGGCTGCATTGGCTACTAGCCGGGAGCTGGAAGGACACTTGCAATTTGCATATAAAATTATTTTTTAAGAAAAGAACTAAAAGAAAATGCCCATAAGCATAATATTTACTTATCCTTCAGTCTCCACTGACCGATTGTGGAGAAGACTTGGTCAATTCTTGGGTTTTAATCCTGGTTCTAACATTGACTTTCTTGCTCACTTTACCTGAAGCATAAAATTCACCTTTCTGCAGAAAGCCTGCATAGGCCTATGAACCATGTAAGTCCCAGCTAAGCCCTATTTTGACAGCTTATGTGATGCCTTGGATTTATACAGGCTTTGTGCACAGGGATGAAAAAACATTGCAAGAAACACCCTATGCTTGCATTACTCATACAATACATACTATAATTGTCCCACACCTTATGTAGGAGCTGGTTGTATTGGTTGGTTACAACAGCTCGGATAGTTTTTACCTCAAGCCAAACTGAACTAGTAGAGACTCCAGTGGTTTCTCTCCATTGCACTGGTTCAACAAGTCCTAACTCCATCCCTTTGCTGAGTGCATCATATATGAAAATTCCCCACTGTCCCCTGCTCCCAACCACAGTGTTTGACATCATGGGTTACAGCTTCATAAATCCTAGAAAACACCAGTACAACAGTGGTGTCAAGATCTGCTCTATGTGGATGCACACACATTGTTCCATCAAAAACAGTGTTGCAGTGTTGCAAAGACCTGGTGCACACACAAATGTGCAATGCACCTGGAGTGACTTTCTTATTTTGCAAAGACAAGACCCTCAGTTTGTCTTTGAATAAGTTTCTTAACCTCACTGCTTTGGTTTCTCCAGCTCCAAGTGGTGGTAGCATTTACTTACCCCCCACAAAGGTAATGTAAGAATCAATGAGTTAATGTTTTCAAGCTCTTTGAACATAAAAAATGTCATATAAGCACTAAATATTATTGTAGAGAGGGTTTCCCATCTGCAGGAAATTCCAACATTTAAACAGTTGTTTTCATCCCAAATGTGGATGAAAAGTTAACTTCAAATTTTTTCACAGAAGTTCAAAAAAGTTTTCTTTTGGTAATGTTGAAATATTTTGTTTGGACCGAAATTAATTTTTTTGACATCCATGAAATCAAAATAATTATTTCATTTTGTTGAAATAATATGAAATGCTTTGTTTCAAGAGGAAACTGAGGTGGAACAGCTGTGTAATGCTGTTATTTTATAATGCAGCATTGGTTTGTGAACATGAGTTCAAATGACTACAGATCCTCTTTATTATGAAACATTAAAATATCTCTTGATGGGTCTCTAGAGCCCAAAAGTACGTTAGTGCACAGTGAAAAGACTCCTAACATTTTGTTAAAAATATAAAAAAGTAATATTACTTGCACTTATATAGCATACTGAGCTGTTTTCCTCTGAAGTTAATGTTTTCATTTAGGGAGCTGAAACTATTATGAGACTCTGTTACACATCATTTGGCAGGAAGTAACCCTAAAAATAGGTTAGATCCATATATATCCTATTCTGTGGTAGAGAGCTCCTAGCCAAAAAATGCTTCATTCCAAATTAATAGTCTTGATATTTTTAATAAGGTTTGTCTCTGACCATCCACCACTTAATGTCAATGGGATTAAAGGATTAAAATAATGTTTACTTTTAATATCTAAAAAAAAAATAGGAAACAAGTGATGTTGCTGTCCTTCAGAGAGGTACAAATTCTGCAGCTGTTATCTAATCAGATCTCCTATTGACTTAAATGGGAGATTTCCCTGGGTAAACACTGAATGCAGTCTTCAGGATTTGGCCTGGAATTTCTATGCATGCTACTAACATCTGTAGGATAATTATCATAACAATAATATTAACATAAATCAGATATATATTCTTAAACCTTTCTTGCCAGAGAGCTCTCAGCATTGTACAGCACTGTGGTCTTTAAGGCTCTCCCACAGTATTAATAATAATACATTCATCCCCATCATCTAAAAATAAACTAGTTCTTACTTGTAAACCAGGCCCTTTTTTCAAATAAAAGATTTTTTTCAGGCATAAAGAAAGAAGGGGAAAAAACACCATAAATTTAGCCCAATAATTAAACAAAACTTCACAAAGGCAACTAAAAAGGTGGGAATCAAACCTCACTCTCAGCCTTTGGCATTTGTTACAGGGAGTCTAATTGGCCTTAACTGACTTCATCTAAAGCAAGGTTGGCACTTAATTCTCCCACTGGTGGGCTGCTAATTCAAACTACTGCTGCAAAATTGCTAGACATAATTATGTTCTTTGGCAAGTATATTTACTTCTTAAATATAGATGTCCCGTCTGTGGAATGAAGAGAGTAAGTGACCTCCTTTTAATGAGTTTACAAGATATTTAACCAGCCTTAATTCTACTGATATTTATCGGTAATTTCAATTCCTCTTTAAAGCCACATATCAATAGGAATGAAAATTAGTTTAATTGTTTATCTGCAAAGAAATTAGAGGAGTTTATTCCACAGTATAATTTGGGAGATGGATATGAGTCCTTTAATTTTCAAGCAAGCAGTTTCTGCAGACAAGATCTGTTAGCAATTTACCTTCATTATTACAGAGCCAAGATTTTCCCCTCCATATGAGACACAAAACAATCTGTCAAAGTCTTCCCCATTTCCTGGGCTTCTGTATTTATTTAGTCCCTTACAAGTACAAAAACGACAAGATTCTTCCATAGATTCCCCTCTCTAGCTAAGGTTCCTAGCCAGGTGTTCTGTTACAGTCCTTAAACAGCCACTTTCTTTTGTAAAACATTCCATGCTCAGGAGCCAGCATTTTGTCTGCAGAAGGGAATAAGGGGGAAGCTAAAACAATTTGCACTGAAGATGCTGAAATGTAAGAAGAATTCAGTGCTGACTGAAATCCCAAAACACAGTTTATTCCATTTATTTTTATAGATCCCTCTCTAATCTGAGATGCCTTTCGGTCAGAGAAAAAATATATTTTTGTTTATATCCTCTTTCTTCTGTGCATTTGGGTTGTTTTGTTTTTAAACTAGTTTAGAGCTAAAAGCTTCAGTGTATTATTTAACATAGTATTTTCAGTTCTTGTTCATATCCAGTTTTGAAACTTGTGTAGGAAACAGATTAGGCAGAAGCCAAATTTCCCCTCATTTTTAGATTAGGTTTCTGTGGTATTATTTTGGAATTATCTCTGACAATAAAATCAAATCCATATGAATCTTTTATTGAGGGCTTAGTTCTTCAAAGACAGTTTTTAAAAGCAATAGACCTGCTTCTCCTCTCACACAACCTGGTTTTGACATGGTGAAAATCCTAGCTCCATTGAAGACAATGACAAAACTCCCCATTTACTTCAGTGGAGTTATTCATGATTAACACTGGTGGGAGTGAGCAGAGAATCAGGTGCAGCTTTTTAGTAACTTGTATCATTTGGTTTGAGATCCTTGTTGTTGCAAGGATAGAGTCAAAGAATAGTGTTCTGTTGTGTTCTCTGTCAAGAGTAGCAGTTTATCACTGTAGTGAAATGCAACATTCGGTTTGTTTTTCAGGTACAGAGACTATCGAGATCCTCCTCATTCCCCGACACCCTATGGCTACACATTGCAATTCTGGCATGTCTTAGCTGCACGGTTGGCTTTTATTATTGTATTTGAGGTTAGTTTTCTTATAAGAATCTGGATGATTTGCTTGTGTGGTTTAAAAAAAATTCTCTCTATTTGAAGATTTTCATTTCACTGATGCTTGATGGCAATCCTTGAGTTTTAGCTGATTTTTTTAAGTGTTTATATCTTGCTTTGGATTGCCAGTTTGTTTTTTCTAAACAATCATAAGTATTAATGTTTTAGCTAAAAGTTAACCTAATAGTTAGTGTGCTTGAAAGGTGACCTGTAGTATGGAGAAAAGAAATTGGACCTATACATTTTTTGCTATTGTAATGATGTATAAAGAAGGCCTGCAAGATTTTTTTTAAGGATTTTTTTTCCCATTTTTTTTTTTTTAACATTGGGAATTCAGAGTCTATGTAAATTGGGAGATCATATGCTGACTGGTGAATGAGTGAAATGTGACATCACATGAATCAAGAGAATGACATTTGAGAAATTGAAAGAGAATTTTAGTCAGACTTTTTAAAACTGACTTTTGCTGCTTTTTTTAATTAATGCTTATTTAATTTCAGAGAATGAATAGCATTTTGAATAAAGGAAGCTTTTGTTAAAGATTCAATACCTTCACTGCTGAAATTAAAGTAGTAGTGCTCACACTAAATATCCCTGAGAACTCCCAGGGATCCTTCAGTCAATCCAAGGAAAACCAGATTTGACATACTTGGCTATTTCCATGTTAAAAAAAACAAGCAGAAGTTAGGTAAAAAATGTAAGAAAGGCCATACTGGGTCAGACCAATGGTCCATCTAGCCCAGTATCCTGTCTTCTGGCAGTGGCCAAAACCAGGTGCTTCAGAGGGAATGAACAGAACAGGTAATCAACAAGTGATCCATCCCGTCGCCCATTCCCAACTTCTGGCAAACAGCAAAAACAAAAAACACCCTTCAGGCCTGATTTTTCAGAGATGCTTAGAACCTGAATTGGAATCTGAATGTTCCACATTCATGCAAATTGGGCCACTCAGACTTTCATTATAAATAAAATAAAATAAACAAAAGAGGACATAAGCAGAATTAAAAAAAAAATTATTGGTTGGTCCCCTTTAACAGCTTACCTGTTTTCTCCTGCAAAGTACTGGAATTGATATTTAATCATCACAAATTATTGGTATATCCTCTATGAAATTACTCTTAAATTACTGGCTTTTGTGTTTGCTGCTTTTCATATCATTTTGGACTGGACTTTTGCAACATCTCTCTGGATTACAGAGCTGAATTACAATGCAGCCTGTTTTCATTTTATATAAATGGAGGCAACAGAGAGGATCCTAGATTATTTCTCAGTTGAGACTATACTGGCAATCTAGCAGAAGTCCCAACACTGCAGTGAATCTATATTGAATATATTCTGCCAACCTGCTCAGATTAAGATGGAGCACTGCATTGCACGCTGAGACATGTCGTCTCTTTGAGCTGCATTTAGCCAACACTCTGCATATTGGCCACCCCGATAGGACACTTGCCATATCATTCTGTCTTACTGAACCTTAGCTCTGACGTACCGCTGCAACATTCAGGCAAGCAAAGAAAAAAAAAGAGCTATTTTAGTAGAACCCTGTTAAACTACATCTCTTCAGTATTTCCTGCCTCATCATTACTGAGAACTGTAGTATGCGTGTGTAAATAGGAATCCAAATCAGACTGATGAGTTTTAAGAATGAGGAGAGGGCAGCTATTAGGCACACAAGGGTATTTAGCAGAAGGGACAGCATGGAAGAAGATGCAAGGATGAATGGGAGAAGAAAAGTAAGACCCTGTCAACACCTCAGTTCTTAACCAAATTTGTAACCAGTTACTGGAATAGCTGATTGGCTCTAAACATGGCTTGTGTCTGCACACCATTTTGTTGAAACTGGGTTAGTAGCCATGGCAGCTGACAGTGTTCTGTCCCTACTAAAGCCTGAGTCTGGCACTTGATTGTCTGCCTGTAACATGTCCAACTCACCATCATTTGGTATTGCAGACAAAACTCCCTAACTATGTCTGTGTTACCCAAACTTTGGTCTACAGAGTGCTTGCTGCTGGTCATTAGACAGTCAGCTGCTTACATGGTGCATTGCTGGTTCCTCTTCATTTCCTGCTGCTAAGCAGCATTAAAAGTCAGCTAAAAATAAACATTAAACACTTTCTTAATAGTCCTTTCCATGTAAAGCAATTGTAGTTTCCAGAGAGATTCTGTGAGCTCATAAATGTGAGGGGAAGTTGTTCACACAATTGTGAATGATGGAGGAGATGTCCAAGAGAGAGTAAATAAATAAGGCATGCTCCACCTGATTAAAACATTTGAGAACCCTTGGTGTAATGGTTTGTCCAGTTCTCCCCTCCATTCTCTGTGCAGTGGAACTTCCCATGGTGCAGTGCCCAGGGTGTTGCTGATATGTCTGTGTGTACATGTTCTCCAAGCACTCTGTCTCCATCTGAGGTGCTATGGGATAGCTGCATTGTTTTTCTCAGGATATAGTGATACACTAATCACAGTTAAGAAGTGTGGTAGAGACAGGTGCACAAACACGGTATTGATGGCAGAAACACTGCTGCATGCACACATACTGAATCATGTATCTTGTGTAATTGGTTTGAGGTGATCAGATCTCAAAATTGTGATTGAACAATTGTAGTATGTACAAGGTCTATGGGAGTGATCAGGTTATGGACTCTAGCGGGGAGTGAATGATACACGAAGGGCAAGAAGAAGGAAAGAAGTGTGGAGATGTATCCAGTGAGAATTCTCGGATTATTTGCTGGGTTGAAAGAACCTGACATAAAAATATCTCTAGAGAACAGAGGATCAGGCCTCTCTTTCTGTTTGGAAAGCACCTAGCACATTGTAGATGCTACTGAAAAGAAAAAACGTTTATAATAAAAGAGTTAACTAAGAGATAAATAATTAAGGGAAGCTTTGTCATTGAGTTTGGAGATGGAGATGAGTGTAAATAACTACTTCAACTACAATACGCCACCCTAGACGTAGTCTATGTACACACTGTTGGCGGCAAATTTGCTGCCGTCAGATAGATCTTTCTGGATCGATTGAGCAGTCAGTTAAGACCCCGCTCAATCGATCAGGAAGTCAACACACTAAAACCACCCCCTCAAGTGGCATAGCGCTGCATTGACAGGAATGCATTTCCCGTTGGCGCAGCACAGTGACAACGCCATGCACAACAGAAGTTAAGAAGTCGATGGGAGATATGCAAGCTACTCTGCAAAGTTTGTGTAACTCCCGTCTACTGCGGCCAAATTCTCAGGTAAATATAGAGTTGGACCTAGAGTTAGCATAGAGCAGTTTAAGGTGTGGCTACTTTGGATTTGAACCTAGCTCAAACACAAGAGACAATACTTCCTTGCATCTATCTCTTAAAAAAACAAGTTATTCATCTTTCAGACAAACTAAAGTGGAAAGCGATGTGCCAAGGCTAAAGATTATCGTCTCTTAGATATAGGAAAACTCACCAATTAAGATATTACATCTTTCTGCTGCTGAAGAGAGAATTCATAGGAAAAGTTGCTGCTGCTTCTATTCTGTAACCTCAAAGTTAAGAGCACAAATTGGAGTGAAAAATATGCTTTTTCATCTCCAATTTGGAGTAAAGAACCTACTTGAGAGGGAAGAGGACTCTATTTCCACAGATTGTCCTATAAAGTTTGGTGAACAAATCTCCCCCAAAAAATCTTTGATTAAACAAAATGGAAGAGAAGACCAGAATAACCCTCCTCAACCACACCAATCTTTTTTCTAATATGCCTAAAATATTAGGGACAAAATGATCGATAAATGCACTGGATATTTAACTGGGACATTTTAAGTAGATTTCAGTGTGGTTTTAAATTAGAGATACAAAATATTAGAAAGCAGCATTGTCGTTCATGACTAATGACTTGAGTCAGAAATCACGGAGTTTTTCCAGAATAAAAAAAAGGAGTAGATCCTTTGTCCCCAGTCCTGCAGCGTGATTCACTAGCATTGGTCCCTTGCATCCAGACAGAGTCCACATAATTTCAGGGTCTGGACTCAAGAGTCTGAACTAACAGATCACACAGTAGGATTGGGGCCTTAATTTGTAAACATCTTTTTGTAAACTAGGAGATTTTACTCCCCTTTGAAAAATGAATCAAACTGGAAACTGTAATAAGAAGATTAATACTTTTCATTTGTCTTAAAATCCTTTGTTTTCACAGCACCTTGTGTTTTGCATAAAGCACCTGATTTCCTATTTAATCCCAGACCTTCCGAAAGATCTGCGGGATCGGATGAGGAGAGAAAAGTACCTGATTCAGGAAATGATGTATGAAGCGGAACTGGAACGTCTGCAGAAAGAACGGAAGGAGAGGAAGAAAAATGGAAAATCTCATCACAATGAGTGGCCATGACTGGGTGAGGGAGAAGTCATTTAAGAGGAGCCATTAATTCTAGTTAGTTAATTCTAGTTAGTTATTCAATAACCCAGGTGTATTTATACTGAGTAGGGAGTAAAGTCAGGAGTGGATGAGAACTACTGAAAACATACATTACATGCAATTGACATGTATGTGCCCCTATTCAAAATGTACCATCCACGAGATCTTACGAAAAATAGACTTTTTCAACTGTCTTAGGGTGCCAGGCACACATCAGGGTCAAGTCCCTTCACTGGTGTCCAGACACCTTCCAAGGCCAATTTAAGATCTTGGTCCTACCCTTCAAAGCAATTCATGAATCAAGCCCCAGCTACGTTAAAGACACAGTTTCAGTCTATGAACAACCACAACAGTTGCGCTCCTCTGGTATCACAAAGCCCAGGACAAAGCACATGAGAGCTGAGGACAACATGTTCTCAGTCAAGGGGTGTGAAACTATGGATCACACTTCCAGAGACTAGGCAAGTGCAGTCTGATCATCTTTAGGAAGTGCTGCAAAGTCTTCCTCTTCAAAAAAAGACTTTTCACCATAGCAAGAATGACACTCACAACACCCCCATCTACCCTATAAACCCCAACCAACAAAAACAAAAGAGAAAATTAATAAAATCTAAAATATCAAAACTAAAACCCTACCCCAGCAGAGATTTTACCCTGAAAAGGGAGAAGTGGCAGGGACTCTAGGAAAGCCACTAGGGGCTTCACTGTCACTCAGATATTACAGTGATAGGCATCCATCTACACCCCAATGCTAGATTGATTTACATTTCTAGAGCACCTTCTGTCCAAGCATCTTAAAGTGCTTCACAAACATAAATGAATTGAGTCTCCCAACCCTGTTGTGTGGTTGTGAAGCTCCGTTATGCCTGTTTTACAGACGTGGGAAGATGAGAAACCTATTGGAGTTGGCAGCGCAGTTTCTTTAAAGAGCAGGCAGATGCCTAGTTATATGGATTTAGGTACTTGGCGTTAGGCTTCTGCACTTCAAAATCTTATCTGGAAGAGTGGCCTGATTTTCAGCGGTGCTGAGCAGCTACAGCTCCTATTGAAGTAGATAGGACTGACCAATACTCAGCACCTCAAGCCTTGGGTGGTTCACCTAAAGTCACATACAGGAAGTTTGTGGTAGAACTATAACCTAGATTTGTTTGTATTGCATTAGCACCTGGTGGCCTCCATCAGAGACTAGGGGTTACTGTACATACACATAACAAACAGATGGTCCGTGTCCCAAAGAGGTTACAGTGAAAAGATGGAACAACAGGTGGATGCAATTAACAGCTGGGGGAGCGCGTGTCTATCCAAGCACTCCTGACTGAGTTTTGTTCTTTACTTATGAGACTATCCCTCCAACAATGTGGGAAGAGGTTTAAAAAGATGCCTTAAAATATGAAATGACATTAAATCCTACATACAGACTAATAAAGCAATAAATCTAGACGAGTAATAGAAATAGAATTGGCCACTGCAAATATCAACCAATAATAGATATGACTAAAAGGACTTAGGGATAAACAATTTACGCATAAATTATTTTGCAAAGTGTTCAGCTTTCAGCTGCTAAAAATTCCAAAAGTCACTCACCCAAAGTAGACAAAATCTTAGGAACCAGCAACTGAATAAGTGTCAGAAGTGTGATACAAATCAAAGCGTGCTGGCTGAATGTCGTTAGAAGTCTGCTGCGTCTCACTCCTAAGTAATAATACAGAAATGCCTGCAGAATATAAAATGGTACCATAAGCATAAACATGATCTAGGGTGCTTGGTGGCCAGGTCTATATGAATACAAATGGAAACAAAGATTGGAGCTAATGTAGACCTGGTGGGATTCCCTTAGAAACAAAATAGGAATGTGAGTCAAACAATTGGAGTTAAACACCCTTCTAATAAAAAGAGCTCCACTACTTTAACACTTCAAAATACTTTCTATAAAACACTTTTTAACCAAGTCAGTGAAGATAGCAGCACGGACATGTCTCTTAGAACCTTTAATAATCATGGGCCTGACCATGCTCATCTGTGGATGGGGGCTAAAGGGAAGGAAAGTTCAGCACGAGATCTCACGGAGATCCTCTCACATCCACCCGTCAGAAGGGCTAGAACAGGCCCCGAGTTCCTGAGGCATACACTGGGGGTCAGGGCTTACAGCTGGTTGGGGATTTTTCAACAAAACAGATTTTTGTAAAAAAAGTTGCATTTGTCAAACCCAAAATATTTCGTATAAACATTTCAGCTTTAACGGACTTCCTCCACACCACCCTGTACACTTTCCTGCCTGCTGGCCTGAGAGGATGCTGAAGTGTCTGCAGCTCTGGAAAGCCCTGTCATGCAGAATAACCCAGCACTGGGGACCCCGGAGTTTCCAGACTCCCTGTCACACAGCTGGAAGCCTCAGCTAAAACCAGGGATCTCAGGCTCCTCAGCTCCCTGCTCTGTGGAAGGGAAGTCCCCTGATGCTCCAGTCTGCCCCTGACTCTGGGGGAGTCCTTGAGAGTCAGAGCATTTGACTACTCCATTTCACTTGGAGAAATCAAACAGAAACGTGGGAATTTGGCCTTTCCTCTCCATGGGAAATCTGACATTTCATTCCAGTTTGGAATGAAAACTTTTTCCAAGTGTCAGAAGATTGCTTGGAACTGGTCTATTATCATTGAGGGTAAATTGCTAGCTAGATAGGCCCTCCGGGCCTCAGTGGATGCAGCAGATATAGCCTCCTGCTTGATGGCAACTTCCATAGTCATGAGACAATTTGTGGCTCCAATCCTCCAGATTTCCCAAAGAAGTCCAATCCACTGTAGAGGATCTTCCCTTTGACAGAAATAACCCATTCAGCAAAAAGACAACTGAATCATTACATTCCCTCAAAGACTTAAGAGCAACCCTTCACTCCCTGGGTACCTATACCTCAGCACCACAGAAGAAATACCCCAAGACTCAACCCTACAGAAAATGACCAATTCCTCAACCATCAGAGAGCTTACGAGCTGCCTAGGAAATGCCAGAGAATGCAGCTTAGTAAGCATAAATATCTGGGCTTCTTTCTCCTTCCACACCCTGCATCCTGCCAAGAAATCTTTTTGACATGACTTTAGAGAACTCCAAATCAGTCCCCCTACCACATTTATCTGTTCAGGACTCCTGCACCCTATCTGGTGACTGACCAGCTCATTTTTCCTGGTTTGGCATCAAATAATATCAGACAGATGGGTTCTGGAGATAGCCACTGGTTACATGACAGCGTTCTTCTCCCTTCCCCTCACCAGCCCTCTTCCCTATCCCTCTTCAGGATCCTTCTCAGAAGAAGATACTCAGACAAGAAGTAGGCTGCATATTCCATCTGGGATCCATAGGATTGGTACCTTTTCAGCAGGGGGAAAAGGTTTTTACTCATGATATTTCTGCATTCTCCAGAAGAAAGGAGGCTGGAGGCTGATGCTGGACCTCAAACAGCTCAATGTCTTTGTCTGCACCTGAGGTTCAGAATGATCACCCTGGCCTCTATAATCCCCTCAGTGAACAAGGATGACTAGTTCATGACTCTTTATTTAAAAGATGCTGATTTCCACATAAACATCCACACAGGAAACACAGGAGATTCACCGTAGACATACACCACTCTCAATAGAGTGCTCCTTTTTTGCCAGTTAATGGAATGAAATGTTCATGAAGTGGCAGCTCACCTCTGTCCTCAGCACACATCAGTATTTCCCTGCCTCAACAGAAACTCACATTAAGATGTATGGATGACAACCATGTCCCTGCTCAGATTCTTAACACACTGTAGGGTTCCAAATAAATGTAGAAAACTCCATTTTAGTTCCCACACAGACAATAGACTTTATTGAAGCAACCTTAGACTCCTTCCAAAGCATACCTATTTCAGGACAGATTCCCAACTATGAATGAGCTCATCTCTCAGCTGCATCTGAGCCCCCAGATGGCAGTTTGAGCCTGTCTTAGCCTCCCAGGTCACATGGCCTCATGTACCTATGTGATGCCCTTCACGAGATTAGCCTTCGATATTTACGAGCATTGTTACAGACAGCTCACATGTCAATCAAGCACAGTGTGGACAAGCTGATCTTGCTCCTCCACAGAGCTCTGGCTTTCTCTCCTGGTGGAAGAGCAGGGAGACTACATACATGGGGTTCTCTTCATCCCTCCTCTACCCACAAAATTACTGATTGCACATGCCTCCCTCCTAAGGTGGGAAGCCCGTCTGGGTGAACATGTAGCACATGGTACCTGAATCCACTAAGAATCCCAGCTGCACATAAACCTTCTGGAACTGCATGTAGTACATGAAGCCTGCAAGCAATTCTTACCATTCATGTAGACCTTGCACATTCGAGTCATGTTGGACAACCTGACAACAGTTACCATATTAAAAAACAGGGGAGACAAAGTCTCTCTGTCTTTGCATCAAAGCTGTCAATCTCTGGAACTGGTGCATTCATTAACAGTTCACCCGTTCAGCAGTTCACCTTCCGGGGGCGGACACAACAAACTGGCAGACAGCCTTAGCAGATTCTTCTCCAGAGCCCATGAATGGGATCGACATGATTCAGTGATATAGAGCATATTCTAAAAGTGGGGATTCCCACCCTGGGATCTCTTTGTGTCTCAAGAGAACAGAGCAGCTCAAGGGCACAATTCCAGAGGGACATATTTCTAGTTCAATGGGTAGGGCGGCAGTGATGCTTCCCAGGGTTACCCAGGTTGTGCTGCACCTCACAAGAACCTGGCCTTGACATGAGGAAGTCTTGTCTGTACCTGCTGTGGATCAACCCTTGGAAACCACCAGCCCCTGGCACTACCTTTCAGGCCTTGCTACAAGTTAGCGATAGGCACATGGCAATCCCGAGTTTTCTGACTGTTCCTCTGTAGTGCTTAGCCTCTGTTCCACTGAATACTCACAGAACTCTCAAATTTGCTATTCTCAAAGAAATAGCACATGCTAGCTTACAAAATGCAACTCAGGATCATCACTTTATGTATCTGTCTAAATGCTGTGCTCTAAGTTTAGTGAAAACAAGACTACGTTTATTATCAGAGACCAGAGATTCAAGAGAGAGCATGAAACAAATGGTTACACATAAAACAAATCACAGCATGCTTTCTAGAGGCTAAACTTATCAAGGCATTCTTCTATCTCCCAAGTTCTTTCACCGGTATTTTCAATCAGTTTGGCTGAGACCCCCCTTCTCAAAATATCAAGCCCACTGGCAACTTGTCCTCACAGATTGAAGGAATCTCTAGGGGTTCATCTGTGCCCCAGATGTAGTTTCAAATGTTCATTGTCTTGCCCCAAAACAAGATCAGTTATTGTTTTTCCCTCCAGACCCTGTAATCTATTGATTAGCATTTGCTCATACTGTAAATGGGCCTCCATTGTAAATGGTGCAATACGCAATTTGCATATGAGCAGCCAGAGTGAGATAAGCATTTCTTCCCCACTGCCTGCCAGGAGTATGTGGATTACTTTTGACTGAGCTGTCTTTCACAGACTTAGATAATATAATTTTTAGTGTATATACATAACTCTTCACATATCTGCTGTACACACATCTCACTATCAGCTTTAACGAAGGCTCCGTTCTCTTCCCAAGCCTCATGTTCCTACATTCACCTATCTATGAAGATTGCTTTCCCGATTGATATTGCCTCAGCCAGAAGAGTAAGTAAACTGGTCCCCTTCTGAGTGACCCACTTTACATGGTCTTCCACAAGGACAAAGCTTTGCTGAGGTTACACCCTAAATTCATCCCAAAAGTAATCTCAGAATTTAATCTAAACCAGATAATCTATTTACCTGTCTTTTATCTGAAGCAACATGCCACCAGAGAGGAGGACAGGAAACTACACCCACTGGATGTCAGTTGATCTTTGGCATGCTACCTGCAGAGGACAAAACCCTTCAGGAAATCACCTAAACTGTTTGTCCCCTTATCCAAATGTATGAGAGGGGAAGCAACCTCCTCAAAGAGACTTTCCAGAAGGATTTAAACTGCTTTATTAACATCAGCTTCTCACACACAAGGTATAAGGGCCCGCTTGCCCAGACTCAAGGTCACATTGGTAGCTTCACTTTGAGATGTTCTTCTGGAGATCAATACAACAGCAGCATGGGGCTGCATACACACGTTTGTGAAACATTACTCCCTGGCACAAGATTCTGCAGCAAACATATCCTTTGGCAGAGCTGTCCTCCAATCTATGGCACAGTAGGGTTCCTTGCACCCGCCTCCGCAGTGAATACTGCTTGTGAATCACCTTGACTGGAATACACATAGGAACCATCACTCAAAGAAGAAAGAAAGATTACTTACAGTAACTGGATTTTTTTGCAATATGTAGTCCCTATCTGTATGCCAATACCTGCTCTCCTTCCCCTCTTCTGCACAGCCTTGTCCTAGGACTATTCGCAACTGAAAGGTAACAGGAGAAACGGTTGGTCCATGACACAACTTATGCCATCAGTTTAGTGGATGAGGAGGAAAAGAGTGCAGGTGCAGACTAACAGACACTGCTAGTGCAAATCTTTCAGTCTTAGACACATGGAACATGTGTGCACCTCAAGTGGGTTATAGATAGGGACCACACATCTTGAAGAACTCTATTACTGTACAGGGAAGTACCTTTCGTTATGCAATGTAATTCTCCAGAAGATACACTCTGAGGTGCTGATTGGGAAACATGTAGCCATCCAGTGTGTGCAGCAATGGACTTACACAACAATGGAAATCGTTGCCTGCTCTACCAGTAAATCATGTGCAAAGCATGTTAAGGCCAAGTTCATATAAACAAGTAGATTAAATAGACTGAGATTAATTTGTTTGCAAAAACAGTGTAAGCTATTTTAAAAATCACAGGTGGCAGACTTTTAGAAAGTGTTTGCTAAATAGTAAAATCAGATGCAAGTCATACATAAATAACCATCTTGCATATGTGTTTTAAGAGCTGTGCAGACCTCCTGCTGTGAGAGATTGCTCTGATCATTTAGATCCGAGACATTCCTAACTTTGCATTGAGTCATATTATAACAATCTGATTTTCACTCTTGTGGAACCTCAGCAGTTTAACATGACAAAACAAATAAAGTGAAGCAAAGATACAATCAACTGCTGATTGCTTTTGAGGCTAGTCTTCAACACAGCTAAGTTTTGTTGATATTTCATTACTCTAAATTGCTAGACGTTGTCTTGGGTATTGCTGAAAAATAGAACATGATGAAGGCATCAAAGTTAGCTCAGCTTGAGCCTGATCCTGCGAGATTCTGAGAACTTCCTGAAAGGTACTGAGCACCCTTCAATTCCATTGATTTATCCACTCAGCACCTCACAGGAATGAGCCCTACCATTCTGCATAACAGAGTTAGTTCCCCTTTGTCTTTCACTGTTACACAGCAGTTCACACAGAAAATAGTGTGTGGGGTGGGGGGAGGGGTTAACAAAGAAAGATGTATAATAAATTGTAACTTTCTAATGACAAACTGAATTGTTCAGTTTTCCAGTTAGCAAATGTATACCTGTACTATGCTTCTGATCTGAAATTGTTTTTGTTTATGGCTCCAGATGACGGACCTGTATTCTGTTTACTTATCCCAGTTCTGCAAGAGTACTACCTTGAAGAGAATGAAAAAATGCAACCTCAATGCATGCCACAGACATTTTACATAGGAAGCAGGACAGAACATTTCAGAGGATTTACTGTGAAATCATTTTGCAATTCAGCATATGATTGATATCCATAGATCACTCTTAACAGAGCAAGCATGTACGTCATGGGCAGTTATACTCAAGTTTTTAAAACCAAGGAAAAATTATATACTGGAACTTTTTTCAGCCTGTTTGGTACGTTTTTTGCATTCTGTCCCATGTGCGTTTTACAGAACTTAGAATAATAAATGTAAATTAAAAACCAGGATACTCTGACAAAAATGCCCAGTATTACAATACCATCTATTTTCAAACCACCAAATAATACAACTGAAACCCTATTTACAAATGAATTCTTTTTTTATTTCAGATCTTTCTGAGCGGACTTATGTTATATACCATATATATAATATATATATATATATAAAGTATATAGATTGTTTATTTGTAAATAGTAGAAACAAAAACAACCAACCCTATGGAGAAGAATGTCAAATTTTCACACCTATAAAAACCATCATCAACATAAAGCCATGTTTAATGCTTGTATAATGTGATGCAATAACTTTAAAATAAATTATGCATATGAAATCTTTGCTGTTGAGCTTTTGTAAATCATCTTATGTTTAGCTAATTTTGAGCGGGGGGACAAATAGGCCATGTTAGCTGATGCTAAATACAAATGCAAGACCAAAATGACGAAGGACCTGTCTTAACACTTTCCCTCTAAATCCATTATATATTTTCTTACGCTGTTTAATTAAGTTCCCCCTTGTGATTCGTATAGAAGGGAGTGCTAAGTACCATCTGGAAAGCACTGCATGCTCCCAATTCTTATGGATTTTGTAGAAGTTGAAGGCATTCAGCACCTTGATCCCAAACCAGAACAGATGAAGGAGTGGATTAGGAATTCTTTACTCAGGCAAAATTCTCTGGCTGTGGGTACCCCTAGCGGAGAACAAGACAAGATTCTGGAGAAAAATTAGCCTCACAGGTCACAACTTTATTTATGGACCAAGCAGAAAACAACAAAAGGACAAAAAAAAAGCAAGGAGAGCTGCAGTCATTCCATCGACCAGGAGCAACTCCTTGAACCTAACTAGTAAGGAACCAGGTGACCACTTGGTCCCTGGTCCTTTGCAGAGTCCCAAGCGTGTTTGCCTATGAGCATCTAAAGCCAAGGCATGTGTCCCAGACCAGGAGACTGAAAATCACCTCAAAAAAGCAATTAGATTCTCTATCAGCCAACACATCATCTCCTCTGATGGGTTTCTCAACTTGCTATGGCTTAAATAACAACGATCTCTGTTCTCCCAACCAGACAAACTGGGGGAGACAAAGGGTGACGTATCTCCCCATATAAAGCCTAATTTTAATAACTTGACCCTCCTGTAAGGACTCTCCCAAACTAGTTACATGAGAACTGAAATGAACAAGTACCCTCTGCTCATGTAAATTACCCATCCTACTATAGAAAATGCAAGGTTAATGTAACTTATTAATATATACAAGGACAGCATTTCAGTGATAACGGCAAATGAAGGCAGGTTCATGTGTACATTGCCCGGCAATGTTCATCTGGTCAATGCAGCAGAATTATTATTCTGTCTCATGTTTAATACACACTTTACCAAACAAGTGAAAAAGACAAAGGAGAACAGCAGTGCTTGGAGAGCATTGCATCCTACAGCAAGGTGATCGTGGGTTGGCGGGCACCCAGTTGAACTTGAGCATCCAACCAGCACTGACAACTGGTTTTCAAAGAGCAAGCCCATTTTCATAGCAAGCAAGCGCTGAAAATTACTCTTTTTGTCTGAATGGCCAGACCTGGGCAGCCAAATTCTCTGCTGCACACTGAAAGGAGACCCTGGGCCCTGGCAGTGTCCATTTCACAATCCAACCAGGTGAAAAGTTATTTCTCACTTTGGCTCCAGGTATCTGTTCATCCTACTTTAGCTCTCACTCCTCCACTGATAGTTTCTCACTATGAAACTGCACCAGAGCAAGAAGTGACAATTAGTTTTACTGCCTTCCCAACCAGATGTCAGCTGTTTCCTTTGGTGTGTGAAGTATTCAAATGCAGCCTCTGGCTTGCTGATTTTTCACATCATCTCCTCCTGACTCAGTTGCCCGACAGTTGGGCAGAAGTAGGTTCATGTCACACTTCGTGTCATTCAAAAGACTCACTTCATGGCATTGGCAGAGTTAAAGCTCAAGTAAAGACTTCAAATAAAGTTTCAGGCCACGAGTTTATTTCCTTAGGCTTTTAATAAATGACTTTAATACACAATAGTTAAGGGAAAATTCTGTGACATTGCATTTTTTTTAATACAGGATTATGGAAACCATTTTATTTGGTTTGATTAAATATGGCTTGATGAAAAAAGGACAAAGTCAAAGGAGACCCTAGCCCTGTGGTTCCCAACCTTTTTGGCTCGAGGGCCACAAATATCATTTTTACAACCCTGAAGGGCCACCAATGTATCAGCTCATAAAAAATGTATTGACATACACACCATTAAGGACTACAAATCACTACATATTTAAAATAAACATTTTGATGCTACTGTGCTCAGTTTTACATTCATTATTTTACACCTACAAATTACTCACAGTATGTCACACACAGACAAAGCACTAGTGTAAATGAGTGGCTGTCACTGCACACTGAAGCACATGGGCTGGCAGCTAAGTCACGGTGAGTGGCCTGCTAAGTGCAGGCCAAACCGGAAGGCATGGATTTTTAGACTTCTGCCCAGCTCCTCAAGCATGGTGGGTCCTGGCTGCTCTGCTGGCAGCCTCCCCACCCCACTGCAGCCAGAAGGAAGGAGTTCGGCGAGGAGGCTGCCTCCTTGCTGATTTCTCGTCCTCCTGGCTGCAGCAGGGAAACCCAATGTGTCCTTTAGCCCCGAGTGCTCCACCTGGGTCCCTAGGCAGTAGCTCCCTTCTGCAGCCAGAGGGACAGCAGGTCAGTGGTCCCCTCCCTCTGGCTCCAGCAGGGACCCCAGTGCCTGGAGACCCAGGCAGAGCACTTTGCCGTGCTCCTTGCTGGAGCCAGGGGAGGGGAGCACTGATCTTCCATCCCCTTGGGTGCAGCAAGGAGCCTGCACTGGTGTTGTAGCCCCACAGCAACACGCTCCACCCAGTGGGTGGAGGGGAGTGGGCCAGCCCTTCACGACACGCGGGGGGAGGAGTGGAAGCGGGAGCAGTCACCTCAGCCTCCTGCGCCCTTCCCCAGGTGCTAAGGGCTGGCCCTGCATGCCTCCTCCCTCCCCCCACCGCACTTATCCGCCACTCCAGCCCAGCCTGGTGCCGGCTCGGACAGGGGTGGCCTCACCCCCCCAGCTTGGCGGGGGGGCTCCCGGTCAGCCCTTCACAACGGGCGGAGGGTGCAGGAGGCTATGGGGGCAGCTGCTCCCAATTCTGCTTCTGTGCTCCCCCCACCCTCCACATGTCATGAAAGGTCTGCCCACTTCCCCTCCCAGGCCGGGAGGTGAGGCCACCCCATCTGAGACAGTGCCAGGCTGGAGCTGTGGATAAGTGAACTCCGGGCCAACCCCTCACAGAGGCCGGGGGGAGAGGGGGCGCAGGAAGGTCTGCGCCACTCAGAGTGTCCTGCGCCCCACCCCGTGCACATCATGAAGGACTGGTCCGGCATCCCCCCACAGACTGGCACCCGGAGGTCTGGCCCTTCCCGCTGGCCCCCCTCGGTACGCCACTGGCTCCACCTGGGTCTTTAGGCAGCAGCTCCCTTCTGCAGCCAGTGGGAAGGGAGCAGTGGGCCACTTTGGAAGTCCCTGCAGGCCACTTTTGGCCCACCAGGCCACAGGTGGGGAACCACGGCCCTAGCCTGTTTGATTCAAGTATCAGATAAAATGACACATAGTAATCTACATAGAGCAAAATACAATGAAATACAAACAGATGATATTTCATAATAATCAACTGCCAGCCTGAGAAGCACATTCAAATAGGAGTTTATCATTATACCAGTATTTCTATACAGCAGGAGCAGTACTGTGCAGCAATATGGTCAGTGGATAGAGTTCAGGAGACAATGTCTGTTCCCAGCCCTACCACTAATTTGCCTCAAGACTTTGAACAAGTCACTTAACTTCAGCGTGCTTCAGGTCTCGCTGTAAAAATGGGGATCCTTCTACTTGCTCTCCTTCAGCTCTGTGGGTGAAATGTACCACTGAAGTTCTAATTGTTTTGATTTAGTACCTTAAATGAGATGCAGGATTTCTTTTTTTTTTATCAATGGACACACCAGAAGCAAAAGAACTAGCTTCTATCCGGCATCATCATGTTATCAAGCTTTTCTGCTCTACATATGTAGAATACATTGATGGCAAATCCTAATAACAAAAGGCCAGGTTCAACTGGTGTAAATCAACATAGCTTCACAGGAACTATGCTGACTTATATCAGCTGAGGATTTGGCCTACCTGCTCACCATTTTTGTTTCAGCCTGCACCAGGATTTTTTGGTAAGCATTCTAGTTAAGTTCCAGTAAGTATTTTACTTCAGGCTACTTTGCAGACATTTTTGTAGGTTATACAGAGAGGACTTCCTGCAAACAATTAATTTCCGAAATTATCCTATACACTGAAGAGTATTTTTTAAATTAATCTATAATACAAATGTTGTAGGTGTAAACAGTGGAATGGCTAAAAACACTGGGAGACAGATTCAGACCAATCCTTTTATCCAGAGGTTCAGCAGCTAACAGCAATATCAACTATCTTTGAAACCTTCTATTACATAATCTTAGCCCTTCTGAGTATAAAGGGATAGAAAGTAGAGCTGGCAAAAAACAGATTTTTTTTTTAAATATTTTTGTTTTGTTTTGTTTTATTGGCAATTCTGAAAAATTGGGAAAAATTAGTTATGGGACAATCACAAATGAAATGTTGCAAAATTTTTGGCAAATCTGAAAGTCATAAACATTTTGTTTTGGGTCAAATAAAAAAATTTAGTTTTACCAAAATCTAAATGTTTCATTTTTTACCAGATTTTTCAATAAATCTGAAGGAAACTTTGAAACTAAAAGTTATTGGAACCAAAGAAATCAAAACACTTCATTTCAAAATGTTGAAACAATGTTGATTTTTTGGGATTTTTTTTTTTTCAACCAAAACAATTTGGCAGAATCAACATGAAGTCACAAAACATTTCCATGTCATCAACTTTACATTTTTCACCAGAAAAAGAATTGATAAGAAAACATTGCTCAGCTCTGATACAGATTACCTTAGTTCCATTAACACCTAGCTAAAAAGGATTTTATCCTCAAAACCTTCATTTTGGTTTAATTTCCATTGAAAATAGGTTTTGATGAAAAAATGTCACTTAGTTCAACTGATCAGCCATTGTTCCTGCCAGAAGAGGATGGATGAGGAGAGTGGAGGCTGGAGTAGTGGCTGTAAAGCAGCTCTGGTGCTGCTTCATGGCCTGGTAGGGGAACCCTTCCTCCGACCCAGTTCCCAAAGAACTCTCTTAGCACATAGCCTAGCTGATGAGACTATGCACCGAGCAGGAAACGGAGGGTAAGCATGTTACCAACCTATTCATGGTCGAATTCCTTGCGCACAATGCACTCCGATACCACCATAATGGATGGCTTTATACAAACTTAAATAGAATGAGCTCTGGGTCAGCACTTCTACAGAGAAACATTACACTAGATAATACCTCCTTCATTGTAGAAACACAACCACCTTGTGACATTGCAAGAGCACAAAATATTGACCTCTCAATAGAAATAGTATGGAATTGACCAGGAAAGAAAAATAGCCATGTCTGTGAGAATGATATTCTCTTTAAAAAAATAAGATAAAACAACTGTGATTGGATGTAAATATTTTTATAGGAGACCAAACAAATACTGAATGACCATTTCACATGGAAACATCGCCTTTAGTCCTCCATATAAAGGTCCCCTATTAAAGGCAGAGGCCTGATTCTGTTTTCACTTTCACCAGTGTAAATTAGGAGCAGCTCCACTGCAGCCAGGGGACTTATTCTGGTGAGAGAAGGATCAGGCTTGGTAATTTAGAACTGAATAGGTCAGTCAGTGGGTTGAGAAAAGCAGTTGTTTACCAAGCCAATACAGTTTGTTCCTTGCTGTGCTCAAAAGCTGTAATCATCGGAGAAAACACAAAACATTGTCCAGATTTGAATAGGCCTAACATCTTCTTGCTCTTAGTTCACTTTCCCTTCTGTCACAGTCACAAATGCATGCCTTTTGGAAGGTCTCCTAAAATAAGTAGGAGTTATATGTTCTGAAATACCCACTACCTGCCTTTTTCTTCCACCCAATATGCTCTGCTTCCTTTCCTGGACTCAGTCTTAATGGTAAGATCATTCCAATGGGGTGATGGCATGAAGGTTAGTAGAGATTACTGCACATAACCACAGGTAGGGTGGGTAACTAACTCTTCATGGAAGGCTGGCAATGTCTTTAATACAACATCTAAAGTGTCCTCTTAATTCAGACATGGGCACGATTGACTTTTTCTTTATTTTCTGTGATGTTCATTTCAATGTGGTTGAAAACAGGATTGTCAGTTCCTTCATCTGCCATGGTGAAAGGTTTCCAGTTCAAAACTTCCACTTTCTCATTCTGAAAAAGAGTTCATATTGTGAGGTATGGAATCATACACATGCCTTCGTGCCCATACATAAACACACACACACACACACACACACTATTGCTGTTGTCAACTGCTGAATCTTTCCCCTAACCTAATGCTCACTTCCTGATGCGCTTGCTGCACAGGTGACATATAGACAGGACTCATTACAGTGAAGCACCAAAACATTTCTCACACAATGAACATTAACTATTTTCAAGGGAAGGGGGGAGAGAGTGAGGCCCAGGGAGGGGAAAGGGAACGAGGAGGAGGATGGAAACGTATAATATTTCTGACTTATTCCAAGGGAAAACAAGATTAAATAAAGAGATTTGTTTAAAACAGGTAGGGCTAATTCTTAGGGGGTGGGGTTTTCAAACCCGTCTAAGTGAGTTAGCAGCCTAACTCCCATTGACTTTGAATGGGACTTAGGTGAGTTTGAGGATCCTGCCCATCTATACTACAGCCCCTTTACATCATGCCAACAGTAAGATGGGACCTGACAGCGGATGTAAATTGCTCATTTAAACATACAGGAGATAAGAGTCACTTACAGGATTTTTAAACTGCAGTTCCAACATTTTCACGTTGTTATTTAAACAAACCAACCAACCAACCCAGCCCTTATTTCTGAGCAAAGAGAGTTTCCTATCAAGCTTTTCAAATAAGAAGTACAAATTAAGAAGCAACCAGAGTAGCTATTCAAACACAGGGCCAGCACCAATGTTTTCACTATTGATTTAAAATTTGTGGGGGGTGGACAGTTTGACTTGAGCATGGAGAAAATACACTAACCAGTGAAGCTTGCATAGAGCAATGCCGGTATGGTTTTGTTTCTGGGTTGTGTGAGTGAAAAAGGAGAGCCTAGTTCTCCTCTGAGACCCTGATCCATCCAGTGACCATTGTAGGTGATGGGAGTCTCTCTGTTGACATCATGATGCTCTGGAGTAGGCCTACAGCACACTGATGTGAATCAGGAGTAACTCCATTGAAGTCAAAAGAGTTTTCCTGGTGTGTGTGTGTGGGAGAAGAATCAAGCCTGTCGCTGGGGATTTTAACTAGTAAGACAGAGTAGGTGGATGCATGTAGATGGAAGGGAAAGCATCAACTGATATTCACTGTAACAGCTGGAATTTCTCTAGGTGTATGAGGAGGATGTGTGGGTTTAATCATCTACTTTGTTATTGTCATTCAAACTGTATCTAACACTTTTTCCTGTCCTCAAAGGAATAACTACTGTATTCTCGGGTAGCAATTTATCATTCCCACCATGAGCTATTGTTCTTCTAATCCTTGTGCTCCCCTGCATGTCATTAGAGGAAAATCAGAGATCACTGGCATCCCTGCTTCAGATAATGAATCTTTCTTTCATCTAACCACACCTAAACAGAAATCTCCATTTGCCTCCACTGGCTCAGCCAGAATGGAAGGGTCCACCCAATTTTCCTCAGTAATTAGACATTCATTAATAGTAATCATTTCACCCACTCTCCACCCAGTTTTCAAGCTATGTAACCAGGCAGCCAGTTATATCTGGATCCCAGCAGACAACACTGTGGCCATCTAGTCTGTGAGCCTCTGCTTTCACATGCACTTGCACATTTGGTTCACGGCATTATATCCTCATCTGGGGTACAGTGGTGGAGCTCCATTGCAATCAATGGAGCTAGGCTGATGTACACCAGCTGAGGGGCTGATCCAGTTTCTACATGGACAAATAGCATGTTAATTATATTAAACATGTGCCTCTGCTGTACATACTTAGTAACACAAGTGGTTTTCATAAGGGAAAAAGCCTGCAAATTGGAGCAGCTTATGCTTACTACGTGGCACACTACACTATGAAATGGCTGCCTTAGCCATTCTTTTTAATGGAGTGTACTGAAAATACAGACCTTCAAAGGTCATCTGCGGTTAATTTTTTTTTTTAAATCTGAATTCTAAACGTCTCCATTATGAGCCTGCTCCTCCCACTGGCGAGCAGTTTCTCGCACTGAGACTATCACTGCCCATGAGAAGGAGGGATTCCTTGACTGGATAAAAGCTTCAGGCCAGATCCTCAGCTCGGGTCAGCTGTTGTAGTCCACTCCAGTCAATGGCCGTACAACAATTTAAAGCAGCTGAGGATCTGGCCCTCTGCGTTTAAGGGACGTATTGTAGAATGCTGCTTCCTGACTGCTGGAAATTCCAGTTCTTCCCTGGATCTCAGCTGAAATTTTTACTGGTTTATTTTAACCCCAGGGGATGGACCACTACAGCACTGCCAAGGGCAGCAGCCAACACACTATATTTTTCCTTTAAGAAGAGTTGGATCTTTAATAATCTGACTATATTTTTGAGAAGTTTGTCTCTGTAGGAAGGCACTGTGGCCTTCCCCAGAGGCTGGACTGAAACAGTCCCCGCAGACAAGTCTGCCCAGCAACAGAACGGCTGGGCTGTGATAGGGCCAGCAGGCCAGTCTGCCTGGCAACCAAAAGGCCGGGCAGTGATAGGACCTCCCAGCCAGCCCAATCAGCAACAGTGGGGCGGAGTCCCTACAGGAAGGGGCAGTATAAAAGACAGGCCCCAGAATTCAGTAGGGAGGAGATTGTTGTTGAAGGTAGATGTGCTGCTCTGCTGGCTGAGGCCTAGGCCAGATTGGAGCCGAGCCGATACCAGGGATGCTTGCCTCCCAGAGCGGAGACACCAACCATCCCCTGATCCTACCTCAGGGCCCAGAGCCCTGGACCAGACTACCAGACCCCAGTGACTGGGTTGAGCCCCCTGAGCAACCTGGATGGGAGATACCCCCTGAGGCTGGACGGGACCTGGAGGAGCTGCCTGAAGCTGAGCCCCCAGAAGCCGGACAGGACCTGGAAGAGCTGCCCAATGCCAAAGCCTCCCAGGAGCTCTGTGACCTGGAGAAGCTGCCCCTTGCCGAGGAGCTCCCTGCCTTGCCACCAGTGGATGAGGAGGGACTGGTAGGCCTACCACGGACTGAGTACTTCAGTGACCCTGAGGACCTCGATGACACAGGTACCTGGGGATATGGGGAGGAAGTGGCCCAGGGACAGCCATAGACAGTGACTGAGACAGGGGCAAGGCCCTGTCGGTGTGTTGTGTCAGGAGCCCTGCTGACTCAGTGGCAACGCCTTTGCCACTGCTAGAGCCCTGGGCTGGGATGCAGTGGAGATGGGTGGGCCTGTGTCCCCCTCCCCCTTTCCTAGCCACCCTGGGAGAGCTTACTCCTCCCTACCGCTACAGATAGCAGATCCACTGCTGGCTCGCCTGCCCTGCCTGAGGGCTGGGGCGAAGGACTGCTGCCTGAGCGTCTGGACTATGACTCATATGGAGACGCTGTTCCCCATTTAGGAAGGTGCTGTGGCCTTCCCCGGAGTCTGGACCTGAGGGAGGGCCGCAGCGACCCAGCTGGATCAGATGGCCATCCAACTGTCTCCATTCTACTCAATACTTTTTTTTTCAATTTTTCTTTTCTTTTCTGCATGGGTGTGTAATGCAGACCCACAGGCTGGAAAATTTTTCCCCTCAAACTGCAGCTGGTCTAATTACAAAATCAGAAATAAGCCAGAGAACAGTTTTACAAAACAAAAGCGCTTGGCTGGCCCTCATTTTGCAAGATTAGCTAGGGAGTGCTCTGGCAGACCCTTGCACTTCTGAGAACAGGCATTCACTCTAATCTGCTGCACAGTAGCCATATATATCGCTACCTTGTCTATGTCAACTGCCTTATCCTGACATCACCTCGTGCAAAGCTGCTGCCTTAAATGAAGTAGTCACAACAGAGAGCATCAGTGTTATCTACAGGATCAACCATTAGGGGGTTGGGGTACCATGTCTCCTGAGGAGAGGCTGAGGGAACTGGGCTTGTTTAGTCTGCAGAAGAGACTAATGGGTGGGATTTGATAGCAGCCTTTAACTACCTGAAAAGGGGGTTCCAGGAGGGATGGAGCTGGTCTGTTCTCAGTAGTAGCAGATGACTGAACTAAGAGCAATGATCTCAAGTTGCAGTGGGGGAGGTCTAGGTGGGATATTAGGAAAAAGTTTTTCACTAGGAAGGTAGTGAAGCACTGGAATGGGTTACTTAGGGAGGTGGTGGAATCTCCACCCTTAGAAGTTTTTAAGGTGCAGCTTGGCAAAGCCCTGGCTGGGATGGCTTAATTGGGGTTGGTTCTGCTTTGAGCAGGGGGTTGGACTAGATGACCCCTGAAGTCCCTTCCAACTCTAATCTTCTATGATTCATATGGGTTGGGCAGAGTGGGTGGGGGAAGAGAAGGGGAAAAAAAGTAGTCCCCTGGGAAGCTCTTGGCTTCTGACTCCCACTCTGCCACGTTATTAGAGTTTGCATTGCCTCTTAAGGTGTGCTGACTCAATTGTCTGCCCCTGTACATTTGGAGTGACCAAGACTGAATTTTACAGAGTAAGAAATTGAAAAGACAAGATCTGGATCAAAGAGTGACTGAAACCACTTTTTTAGAAAATATAACACCCCACACTGGTGTACTTGTCCCTGTTACCCAGGAAGATTGTCACCTGAAGGGGGCAAATCAGAACGATGCATAGAACTATACTTACTGTTTTGGGTTTAAAAAAGGAGAAGTTGGATAGAAAGTCCTCTTTGGTTAGCAAGAATTTACGATCTATCTTCTGCTTTATTCCACCTGCAAAATAACCACAGTGTTAAATTCTTTATCGATTGTTTTTAATAAGGTAATCCTATTCAAATGATAAGGGTCTGTCAAACTCCAGCTACCTGCTACCACCCTGTCCAGGCTACCTGTGCAGAGTCAGACAGCAAAGTATGACAGATCATACAGCAAGTAATTGCCTGAATGTTGTTTTCCTGAGGTTGCATCAGTTATGTATCAGTGCATCACTTGCATCTGTCATGTATCAGAATGGAAGTGCTTCTGGAGCTTGTTGACCTTCCCCGGGATTTCTGTTTCTTATGGATATGCCCTGATTCTGGGCACATTGTATCACAGAAGTAGAATGCAAGCTGCTAACCAAGCCAATCCAAGAGGGACTATTTCTAAGCAACCTTAACAATATTTGGGCCCAGCCTAGCAGCACAGTAGTAATGCAATGTGCTACCACGTGATGGATCTGAGTCTGAGGTTCTGGTTCAGTCCTATGCTCCCAGACTGCAGCCCTCCTAACCTCTTGGGAAGGGGTTGTCTCATGTCACGCTGCAGTGATTTCTAAGGATAACGATTCAAGAGCAGCTCTGATGGGCTCAGGTGGGAGCTGTGTCCACCCTTCCCACGTGCTTTGTCTTAAAGGACTGTTGTCATGATAAGGAGGATTGAGGAGGAAGTGGGGGGAGGAAAATGAGAGCTCCCTGGGGCTCCAGAGAGAGTTTGAGGAATTCTCGGGTAAAGAAACCAATGAGGATGTGCTTTGCTCTCCTCTGCTGCTACATGCAGTGAGTCTAATGGAAACCATCCTGTTCAGTGTGTGTGGCTTTAGTGGTGTGCTGAGGATGAAGGTCTAGATTTAGTTTTAGGTTAAGAGTTAGAGTGAATCAGGTCTTGGATCCAACTGCATCAAAACCTTGTGAGCCACTCTCGCTGGCCTAAAATGATGGCAGTGTTGTGAGATCAGTTGCGCTTTTGAGTGAGTTTGTTTGTTTGTTTTTTCAGCCACATCCAAACTGGATAATAGCCTCATTTTGCATTCTGCCTGGAACCAAAACCAGAGGGGTGGGTCTGGATCTAGGGATTCAATTCCTAACTGTCATACTGACTCTTAAGGTCCTAGTAATTTGCAGCAACCCATTTCACTAGATTTTTTTTTTTAATTGGGCAGCTAACATGGCTTCACACCATGAATCCTTCCTCAGGTGCATGCTTGGCAAGCATAGAGAAAATTGCATTGCACATGCTCAGTAGCATATTTCAAATGCTTTGCGCTCACTCACAGCAAAACCACTATTAACCTCTGGAAGAAAGAGCCCTGCCTGAAGAGAAGCATCTCTATCTCCAGCCTAGATGTCAGCTCTTAAACCTCAGCTTCTGCTCAGGTTTAATACAATGGGAAAATGGATTCTTTCTCCCAGTCTCCTCAGGTTCAAAAATTGCTGAAGTTATTTCCTCACAATTCAAAGGAGAAAGGAATGTTCCCTATGGAGAGAGACCATGTCTGGAAAATGTCAGGCCAAAAGATAAGCGTTCTAGAAAGCTAAGAGTGAATGAAAACATAGGGTGCAAGCTCAAGCATAGCAGTCACTGAAACTTATCATGATAAAGCAGGTTCCATATATTCACACATTAATGTGGAAAACAACTCATACTTGTGTTAAACCAAAGCTCTGGAAAAGGTACCTGTTAAGAGGCTGACAATTATTCCCAAAAGTATTGTGACCAGGGTCCCAAGTGTGCTGAAGTACAGATAGGACAAGGAATACCAATAATCAGCTAGGATGGGTCTAAGAAAAGGGGGGGAGAAAAACACTGTTACAATCTTCTTCAAAATTCAGACAACCTGACAATGTATAAAACTATGAACTAAGAGTAAATAGCATAAGAAGCATTCTGTGCTAAAAAATAATAAGCCACATGCTATTCTCCTGTGGAGAAACCCACCTAGAGTAAAACATGCACACAAACTCCGAGTTAAAACTGGCAGCGTTAGTCCAGCAGAGTGGGGATGGGTCATGGCCAGTAAAATCAGAGGAGACTGTGCCTCCACTAGGAACTCTGGGCAGAACTGAAGAGTCCAGTCTGCCCACATGGAGGGGCAGCCTCTCTGGGGGGTCTCTGGAAGCCCTGGAGTCATGCTGCCTGGAGCCATGCTGCCACCATACACCCCTCTCAATGAGCTGCAATGTGGATAGTGACAGAAGAGCATGGCACCTCCAGTAGCCACTGTTGCCTAGTTCTCTCCATGCTACACCAATGAAGTGCCAGCCCTGTGGCTTTCTTGCAGGGGACTAGGGGGTTCCATGCTGTCTGAGGCATGGACTGTGCCATCACTTCTGCAGATCTCTTATTAATGAGAGTGCTGTGCAGAAAATCTCAATTAACAGCAGTTCAGTCAACTAGGTTTCATCTCTCTGCTGTTGGGTCATTGTCTACAAAGTAGAGCAAAAAAGCAACAACATACCACCATTTTGATCCCCTTTGCAACATGCCACAGAAAGAAGCAAGTGGACCAAAGTCTTTAACCATGTATGTATTTGTTAGAGCGACCAGATAGCAAGTGTGAAAAATCAGGACTGGGAAGTAGGAGTAAATAGGCGCCCATATAAGAAAAAGCCCCAAATATCGGGACTGTCCCAATTTTATAGGGACAGTCCCGATATTTGGGGCTATCTGGTCACCCTAGTATTTGTTCTGATGGCTTTAGAAACATGACTGCCTAGCGCTCAGTTGGTACTTTAAATTTACACTATGACAATTTAAATTTGCTAAAACTGAAACTTTGTTTTTCATTTTAGAAATGGTAACAAATTAGCCACTGTTAACTCTAAGTTGCTTGAAGCAGAACTGATATAGAATCACCTAAAATCATGTGCTTTGGGGTCTAAGATTTGTTTGATCTTATATGTAACATCCCACTTGTCACGCTGGTGAATCGGGTATCCAACTGCTTCAGAGGAAGGCCGAGGACTCTCACAATTCACCTAACCATGCAATACTACACCAGATAGAGGGAACTCTTTCCTAAGGATACCCAGCTGCTGACCCAGTTATGTCCTGAGGCATATGAATGGTCGCCCCTTAGAATTTTTAATCTAGCCATTGTCTTTTAATTTAATTTAATCGAGCTACTACTCCTTGTTCTGATATTTATATCACTGTTTTGTTCTTTTGGGATTTTAGTTTTGTTGTTTTTACTGTCTGACACAATACAATGTAAGACAATATGACAATTGCAGAGGGAAAAAACCCAGCATTTCTCCCAGTTGCACTTAACTCATGATTTTGCAGAATGTGGTGAGTTATTTGTGCATGGATATGATCCTGTTGGATAAACAGTTGATGGAAGATTCACTGAAAAATACTTCATCACCCTCAAGGTTTAACCTGCTTACATAGTAAAACAGCAGTAACCCTGATTGTATGGAAGTGAATCAAATAAACAGAAGTTCCCATTGCCTACCCACACTGCAAAAACAAAATTACTTCTCAGTAAGGCTACAGGACTCTACAGTACTGATCCAAAGCCCACTGACTTCCAGGGGATTTGGATAAGCGCTCCCTTTTAATCACATAAACGCTGAACACATAAAACACTGCTCCCTTTTAAACAATCAGGTAACCAAAAGAGTGAAGATTTTAATAACAACCCAGCTACTACACAGACAATCATATCACTTTAAATCAAAGAGCTACTGTGCAGCACATCGCAGATTTGTTATATACCTTTCAGTCGCTTGAGTGTGTACAAAGGTTGATAAAGTTGGCACTTCTGTTGTTGCAGTCCAGTTGCCTAGGTCACAGCCGATAGTTGTAAGATTTAATGGCATAGTTCTCTCAGGAAGCGGCTGGTAAATCTGAGCCCCAATTCCAACCCATAGTGAAACAGTAAAGCCCCCAATAAGACCAATAAATGCACCCTGTAAAACAAAGTAAAAGCTGATTCAAATGTGAAGCAAAAAGACAATAAAAGGGGCTGACAAACAAAAACACCATAAAGATTTTTTCAGAACTGGGTGGCCTAATTTTCAAAATTGACTGAAATGGGAGCTGTTGGAGGTTGCTCCACACTTAAAAACCAGGCCACTTAATTCAATGGCTAAATATGGGCTTGAGTCTAACTTTAGGTATTAATGTCTGAAATTCTTGGCCTGTAACTTAAAAAAAAAAAAAAAAAAAAAAAAGTTCTATTGGGGGGGGAACGCTGACGGCAGAAACCTTTATACTTTTTTGAGATTTTATTTTGTTTTTTGTTTTGATATGTGATTTGAATAAGGTGTCCTAACACCTTTGAGCAGATGCATAACATTCACAATTTGTGTGTTTCTTCCAGCAGTATTCTGTCTGCAATGGGGGGAACTTCTTTGGAGCAAACACTTTTACCTTGTCTAAAGACACAAACTCTCTTCCAGAGCTGAACAATGAATTAAACTCAGCTTTCAGGAGCTTTAGTTGCAGCCAATTATAAAAACAACCCTGGCTGCTAGAGTCTTGTTTACACGGACACTGCTACGTCTTTTAAAACCAGTCTCGATTTTTTTTTTTTTTTTTTTTTTTTTTTTTTAAAGAAAATGTCCCCAGCATAGACAAGGACTGATTAAGAATGTAATTGGGATTTAAGTACTGTGTAGACCTCGTGCTGGTTCTCTGAACAGAGGTGAATTTCACTCATAATGCACTGCAGTCCATTCCAAAGAGACATTCCAAATACCAAAAAGTTAACTATGTTTGATGATAGACTCTTATCAACTATGCTGCTATGCACTAAATCTCAGCTCACAGGTGTCCAGAGAACTAAGTTTCACATCTCTCCTGCTCTCAAGGCTTCTTGCCACAAACACCGAATGTCAAACTTTATGAATGGTGGTGAACACCTCTGTTTTTAGGGTGTTGTAACTCAGGAATTCCTTGTCCAATTCACTTTGATTCATAAATAATATTTACTTTGGCCTCAGATGTAAAGGGGAGTGTGTGTGTGTGTTTGTTTTAGATCAGGGGGCCAAAAATCAGGCTTATAATGAAAACTCAATTTGCAACCATAATTATGGAGTGAGTATTGTCATGCCAAACAGTCACAACATATTTTTTAAGTTGTTTACAGCAGAGCATTTTCGATTCTGCAACATTGTGCAAAGACAAACCTCTGCTTTAGCCATAGGGAATGAGGAGAAAAGAAGTGATTAGGGAATCTTACCATTTTTAACACTCTTTTTCAGACTAAACTAATGAACTTATTGCCTACCTATTGGGGTAAGTGTGGGGTGAGGGAGGATGATGTATGGAAAAATGTCAAATTAAAACATCTGCCAGGATGCCTGAAACAAATTATTAGGGGGGAATGATTCCCAAAAGGACTACTGTATTTTGCAACAGCAAGACTCACAATTTCTACTTACAATGGGATTTGCCACGGGGGAGAGGATTCCCAAAGAAAACAGTCCTAGAAGTGGGCCACCAACCATGCCAAAAATACTGAGCGCTGCCTGAGGAAGAAATAAAGTCTTACATCAAGTATCACACAGCAAGCCAAAATCTGCAATGTAACACCACGGGGAAGGAAATGAAATATCTGCAAGCAGGGATTCTAGCTGGCTCTGGACCAGATCCTTGGCTGGTGTAAACTGGTGTAGCTCCATTGTTGAATTACATGGATTTACACCAGCTGAGGGTTCAGCCCTAGAATTTCCAAGATTAAAGGATGAAGGATCCTCATTAAAGGATGAAGATTAGTCACTTTATAGAAGCCAGCAATTGTTCCTTTCAATAATTTCTTCTAGTGAAGGGAATAGGGATGAAAAGCAATTAAACATGCACCTGCAACAAACCGCCCATAAGGGATGCCAAAGCAGCCATGGCAATGCACACGCTTCCATAAAAAAGACCTAAATGGGTGAGAAAGACAAAGGTATAAATTTAAAATTCTACAGTGAAGTTTCCTTCTTTAGTCTAGTACTACTATGAATAAATCCAAAAATGCATGGCAGTTAGGATGGTCTCTGAGAATGGCCAAGCCAACAAAAGCCCAGGCTCTCCATAACCTCAGGAGGAGATCGTGTAAACATGAAAAATCCTTTTACAATATGTGGTCACTGAAGATTAGTTGAAAGATTAGATCTTAAAAAGAAGTTGGGATTAGTATTGGGGATAATTAGCACAAGAAGAATCACTTACATTCTTCTTCTAATCCACGGCACAAATTCCTGTTATTTGAAGAACAGATCTTCCTTCACACTTTAGTTTTGTACCAGTGAAAACACTTTTAGATTATTGGAAGCTAGTTCTCTGGCTAAGAATTTCCCATACAGCCACGACGTATACAGCCTAAGCAAATGAAATCTCTTCCTTCCAGGGTCCCTAATGCTGGATCATCCCCTTATTTACATGCACTACCTACAAAGCTTTAATTTACAACTACAGTGGTGACATATTAATTCCAGTGCTTAATATGAGAGGTCTGGCAATTATCAGTTCAGACATGTGAGCCTCCATTCCCATAGCAAATAAAACTTGGCATCAAAAGTTGTTAATAATACTTAAGAAACCACATTCTCAGGTAACACTCATCACGGCTCTGGTGTGCTCATTGGCACAGCATGTTCTGTTGCTCAGGATACACTGAAGTACTTGGCTGTACCCTTCAAATCCTTACTACACTTATTGCAGTAAAAGAGACTTGTGTTAAGTTTTTTCAGCAAACTACTTGGGGCATTGTGGGTCATATCTTCAGCTGACGCCAACTGCTGTAGCTAGTAAAGAAATCAATGAAGTGTCACAGACTTAAACCAGGTGAGGATATGGCCCTGTATGTTCAACCCAAAATTCTGAGACTGGTTACTTGGGGGCATTAAACAGATTGAGGGCTTTCAGGGTATATCGTGGCGGTCGTGAAGCCTCATGTTTTATAGAATGAGTGTGAGATGCGGTCCATTCCCCCACCCATGTACCCCACCAAATAGTTCCACATTCAAATTACTTGTTACAGAATTCTACCCCATGCACCTGTCTTCTGACTGATGGAATAAAAAAATAACATATATTTCAACCCAAGACCTTTGGTTCTTTCGCATTAGGAATCTAGACTGAATAAGGCTACAGTATAACTGTACTGCTTAAAGATCAAACAAGACGGTTTTTTCCATGCTCCCTTTAAATGGCTACTCCCCTCTCCCAGGGCCATATTATCCAATAGGCACAGTGCCTACGAAACTTTCAGGGCCTACGAAAAAAAATTATATATAATTTTTTATTTTTAATTTAAAAACTATTAATAGCTTAAAATCAAATTAGTTATTTTGGTCGGGGGGCCTACGAAGGCAAGTGTGCCTAGGGCCTACGAAAGTCTTTAAACGGCCCTGCCCTTTCCCCCATATCTGAAAATTCTCAGCCTGATTCTGATTTTACACAGGTTTCATACTGGGGGAGTTCCATTGACTTTGATGGAGTTACTCCTGATTTACATCCTTATAAGTGAAATGTGAACCAAACCCTCTTTCTTTATAGTGAAAGTGGAAAATATCCCTCACAGACTTACTCATCCCCTTGGAAATCCAAGACAGTTGCCTTTCAGAGAGGGAGTTGAAGTAAGGTTTAATGAGATCCTCAACAGTTACAGCTGCTAAAGCGTTGATGCTGGAGGACACTGTGCTACAGATGACAAAATTTGAAACATTTTTGTATGTTAGGAACTGAGATTACAAACACAGTAAGGAGACAATGGCAGAGAGAGACTGTCTGCAACAATATCAGAGATCTTATGTGGCTGTATATACTGAATATGTTAAAAGTAGTATTACTAAAGAAGATAAACTTGACAGCACTATAACAACTGTTACATTTTGCAAGTGCTTAAAATAGTTGTCCTCAGTGAGGCTAATACATGTTTTAAGAAAAAGAAGCTAACAGATAAATCAGTGGAAGGAAAGTTAAGATATATTGCTATAGATCAAGGAATGACTGGTATTTTAAAACCTTTTTGAATTCATTAATAGGTATACTTTGGGCTAGGTACATGTAAACATTGATGGATGTACATTATGTGTCATTTAATTGACTATTTTGGATGCACTCTACAGCTCAGGTCAAAATCAGTGCCTAAAACTAGGACCCTAAATCCATATTTAAATAAGTGGGATGGTTTTCAAAAGTCAGCAGGAACTTCTGGGTACCTGGCACTTTTGAAAATCAGCCATGTTTTCAAGTGCCTGGTTATGGATTTAGGACCCTAATTTTGGGCACCCTATTTCTTAAAAATCTGGGCCTAAATCTTAAAAATGACATGCCTATATTGTGGATGGAAAATGAGTAAGCCTGGGCGCAGACCCTACCACACAAAAAATATGCAGCTCCATGCACTCAATGGTTAATTATGAACTCAAGTGAGCATCAGTAGACTCAGATGGAACCACTTGTCCAAAACAGTTGAAACATCAGCCCCCTCTCCTGAGAGTAGATCTAGTGACTATTGAACTCTGAACCTTCTGTATCATATGGAATAGTATCAGAGAAATTGTCCTTACAGAGAAACATGCCACGCGGTCTACTATTTCTCTTCTCTTTAATATTCCTGTGGTGCCACCAGTGGCCAAAGTCAGACAAGATGAGCTAATTAACAGAATTCAGCAGTTATAATAATAATTTGCACTTGTGCAACCTCTTCTATTTAAGGATCTCACAGCACTTTACAAACATGTATTAAGGTGAAAAAGCATCTAGTCCAGTATCTTGCCTCTTCCAGCCACTGTGCTTCTCAGGAAGGGCAAAAAGCCAATCACCTACAATCCACAGATTGCTTGTGAAAGTAATGTATAAAAATGTCCAACACTGCATGAGCAGCCTGCACTCTGAGGTGTTAAAATGTATTGCCCTGATCATTACAGTTACTGACATATCTACGAATATTAAGAGTCAAAAAAATTATTCAGCCACAGCATTATACCAGTTGCTCTGGATGTGACTGCTATAGTTAAGTTTGTTAACAGTTTCCATTCTAACCCTGATTTTTGCACACTCAGAATTATCCAAAACATTCACATTAAGGGCTGAAATTTTCCATGGTCAGTTGCTGCCAGAAAACATACTACTCTGGGAAGCTGAAGCAAAAATCTTTTCAGTTGTTTTTCAATTATCAGAACGTGGTGAATGCATTTTTTTATCGCCAGTTTTTTTGGGGAAAAAAAAAATTCTGACCATTTTCACAGGATTGACTCAAAACAGCTGTACTTCTAAATTACAAATACTAGTTTGTATATAGTCTCGAATGTGCTTTCTTAAGATGTAGGGGGAAGGGAGCTGGCTTTAAAATATAGTTCTGAAGGTTTGGAAAAGGAAGGATGAGCAATAGAACATTCCCTTAAGTTGTAGCGCTATGGTTTCAGGAATTTACAAGCTCAGTTAGTGAAGTGGGCAGACTGTGACAGCTTTGAAGCAAAGTGAGACGGAGCTTGTAAACACCATATTTCGCTCATGACAATGGAGCTTCTAGCATCATGGCTCAGACTAGCCCTGGTGGTGGAGTTAGTTATTGGTGGAGACCAAATAGCTTCAATGCAAGGAACTTTGCATTGGTGAAGCTTGAAAAGCTTTTAAGCTACACACACCAAACAACTTCGATTTTTTTCCTGTTTAAAAAACGGCAACATATGCATGCAGGGAAATTAAACATAAAGTATCTCATGTAAAGGCAAATTATGCTCCAATGAGCATGCACATAAACGGCTAATGTCTTTCACTGAGTTCTGAATTATTATATTACCTTAATGTCCCACTGTAGGCACTAGCCACGAAAAGCCCTGGTACCCCTGGAAAATCTTGTAGAATATCCAATACCAGATATGGCATGAGCTGAAAAAATTCATAGATTGAGAAACATTAGAAGCAAGAACCAAGATCAGGTGAAATTCTCTCTCATCGTTTTATAATGTATCCAATCTTCATGCTGCCCAGTTATTCTAGTTTTAAATGTACTATTTTACACTTTATTAATTTTCTGGATACCTGGAGAAAATGGCATCTAGGTCCTCCATTCTAGACACAATAACCTCTTGATGTGTCTACACACTAGCTGAGAGGTGTAATTCCCATCTCAGGTAGTCATACACACATTAGCTCTGCCTGAGCTAGTGCATTAAAAATAGCCAACCCAAGTACAATCCTGCCCAAGCCCATGGGTATGTATTTAGATGGCTAGCCCAAGGTCCTGCAGCCATACTGTTATTTTTAGTGTGCAACCTCAAGCAGAGCTAGCACCTGTATGCCTCTCTGAGCTGGGAATTACACTGGCCTGTTGCTGTGTAAACAGATCCTTAGGATAACTGAGAACTGCTTTCACATTGGAACCTAGGTTCCATTTGTTGAATTATGTCAGATTTGATTGATATGCTAGACGGAGACAATCATCCTACTATAAGATTTTCTTTTGATGAAATAGTTTTTCCTAGGGAGGATAATCTTGCCGAATCCCTATTAATAGGACCTTTTTATTCTGGCTCTTATGATATCCGATAGAGTCAAGACTTCCAGACTACTCCAAAAGTGTCTAGCCGAAGGCTCCAATCTGCACTAATGTGACGGAATGCATTTCCTTTTGTGCATCTAGCCTTGCGATTACAAACCTCCTCTTGAAGACCATGTGGCCCCTCCTCTGGCTCTTTGTCACCTGGTCAGCACTTGCCTCAACTCTCTTACCTCCACTTGTTGATGGGGATTTAAGCAAAGTCTACAACTTCCCTATGTATAAGACACTGACTTGTTCCTCCGTGATGGGTGAATCTGTGGGTTTGTGAAGCTCTTTATTCTACAGAAGTAGGAATCCAGTCACCATTCCATATTGAGAGAGACGCTCACTATCCAGCTGTAATTCTGTTTCTCCTAATATATCATTGGACTGGATTTCTGCTAACTGCCCAAACACTGCTCTGACTGAGGGAGGGAATAACATTTGCAGTAACTGATTGTTTTCTGATGGTCTCTTCCTGTCATCAACAGTCTTTGGCAGGGGGCTGGAACAGGGAGGCCAGAGAGCCATGGCTCCATCACTTTTTTCCTGCCTTAAGGGTGAGAGATGCGGGGGAGTAGGAGGGAGTGGAGAGGAATGAGCGGGCCTCGGGAAGAGGCAGAGCAGGGGCGGGAAGAGATGGAGGGAGGGCAGGGCCTTGGGGTGGAGCAGGGGTGGGGTCAAAGACCACAGTGGCCTCCCCACTCCTAGGGAGCTTCTGGCATTCCTGGTATTTTGGCATCTCTTATGCTTAGAATTTGAGAAGATCTTTGCTTCCCGCTCATCAAGAAATTGAAATGGAGTGTTCTAGACCTGCAGATGAAAAATGCTACATAAGGGCTAATAATTACTGCCATATTGAGAAGTATTTAACTCTTAATCCTTTTTGATTTTTTTAAAATTTTATTATTTCCCACTTTTGTAGTCCTGATTTTCTATGAATAACTCATTTACAAAAAAACCAACAATCCTGGGCCCATTTCCGATGCAAGGGATGAATACCTAACTAAGCCAAGAGGATGAAGCTGCCTTCATAGCATTATTCTCTTTGCTCCCCACTTCATCTAGCCCCAAGAGACCTGCAGCCATGGAAGCGGTGGGACTTGAGGGGTCTGCCACTTCCTTTAGAGTCTTCACTCCGCACCTTTTTACAGCCTTGTAGTGATTCCCTGCCTCAGTAATGCTGATTCATTGAATGTTAACTGAGGTACTTTCCCCCCTCCAGACTGAGACACATCCTCTGAATGGGGGTTCAGGCCCAGTGACTGATGGGGGCAGGGAAGGCAGAGACTTAGAGATTCCATGCAGACCACCCTTGTCTCTCTGCATCTCCCTTGGGCCATGTGGATCTCAGAGGGAAAAGGGAATCAGAGGTTTTTTGGCCCCTTGGTTGTAGCGCAGGGGAGCAACCTTCACCCTCCCCCAAAAAGAAAATGATTTAGTTTCCTATGTAGAGTCTTGGTCTTCCTTGCCCTATGTATCACTAGGGAATAAGAGGATTTCTGGTTTCTTATTTTATTAACCCTGTTCTCCTGTTTATCCTGCAGATAAAATATACTCCTGGGTTTCAAGTATCCCAAAATGTTCCTTAGTGTATCTTTCCAAAGGGTCAGATCCTGAGAGCACCCATGACACTGGAGATGTGTGTGCTCAGCCTCACACTTTGGGATCAGCCCCTAAGGGCAGCAATCCTAATTCATCCCCAATTATTAAAGCATTGAAATGGTTAGTACCAAACCTGGTCTAGTGCTGACACGCGCTTTGCTGTCCATGGGTCGCAATCGTGGTATATGGAGTACATTGCTAGTCCACAAAACATTGCACAAACAAGAATCGCCCAGAGTCCCACAAGGTTTATATAGAGAGATCTGCACAAACATGAAAGGAAATACCGTTAAAGAGTTAGCCATAGCCCTCTTGGAACCCTAAGCAAACAGCACTGTACTGTAATGTTGTTAAAGGTGAACATGTCCTACCGTACCTGTATTCACTTCCTCATTGTCAGCCAAAGAAAAGAGAAATCTTGTTAACTGAACACTTCTTAGTGTAGTTACATGCTGGCTAGAAAAGCAGTGCAAAGCCACTAACACTCAGCAACACATGGAAATACTGAAAAACATGACTAGCCGTACAGCACTCATAATTTAGGAGACACACTGTGTGCCCCTTTCCAACCTGGTGAACAGTTACTCACATAAGCAGTCACGTGGAAGTCCATGGGATTGCTTATGAGAGTAACGGGCACTAGCAATGGCTCCAAATAAATTATCACATAAGCTGACAGAACAGGGATTTTATATTTAATAACTATTTTTGGTATTGTAGCCAATAGCAAAGGTCTATCCTTTAATGGAATCCAATCAAGAAATCATGTGACATCTGCACATCTCACCGTCTTTCTTCATTGCAGACCACAGAAAGCCAGGAGGAAGGGAGCATCACATCCCCCAGTGTGTGCAAACCTCAGATGGACTTTCAGATATGGTTGCCCTAGATCCAGTCTTAGTGAGATGTATGGACACCCCTTATTCAGTATCAGCACTCCTATGTCTCTGGTGTCTTGCGCTATGCTGCTCTTCTGTGCTTAAACAGTGCGAGAGCCCCAATGGGGAAGAACTTTGTAAATGTCCCCTAACACAGCCAGCACAGCTTGGGAGGCAGCCATAGTGCATGCTCTTCTCCTGCTTACTTGGCATGGAGTCCCTTAGAGCTGTTGCTTCTAGGAGGAAATGGACTGCCCACAGACTGTGAGCTTCCCTTCTTGGTGCCTAGGCAATCTTGGAGACTGATCGCCTGCAGAGGATTAGATCAGAGACAGCACTAGCCCATATAGAAAAAAGGCTCCTGCTTCAAGCATTGATGCAACCTCTGCTACCCTAGGTCTCCATTAAGCATTGGCTATTAAAAATGCTCCAGTCTTCTTGCGCACTTTGGCTTCCTTCTCCACAGAGGTGGCACTCCTGCAGATCTGATCACTGGAGGTGTCTAGTTACTTCTAGATCTAGACTGTTCCTAGGTTTAAAAAGTTAATGACACCTCTGACTCACCTTCCATGCCTCACTGCAACCCGCACTGCCCCGAGATGGTATGGTCTTCAAGAACATGGCTTCTTCCCTGTACTTCCCTAAGATTAATTGTATTCAAGCCACCAGCAGCCATTTCATTGCCTGATGCTCATTGATTGCCACAGAAGTCCTGCTGCTGTGCCAAGCAATCAGAGCTGCATTGGTACCTTCACTATCTAAGCGAGTGTATCAGCATCTGGGAAAGTGCTTAGGAGGCCGTTCAGTGCTTCCAGAGCCTGAGAAAGTGCATCAGACCCTGGGATACTTTAGAAGGTTCATCAGGAGGTGTACAGGAGAGTAGCTCTGCTCTTGCAGTTCTTAATGGGGATGGAAATGTATGTTATTGGGTGCACTGGGGTGATATACCTGAGCCAGCAGCCTGGTGTACTTCATAAAGCTCATCAGCACAAGACACAACCTGATTTAAATCAAGTGTCTGATAATAAAACATGGGCATGTTAAAGCTGATTGGGTGACCCCACTGCCAGTGGTCAGACTTGGGCCTCATCTAAACATGCACATTGTACCTCTTTAGCTAAATCTGTTTCTAGACTAATTTAGTTAAAATGACTGAACCTCATCTCATGGACCCTCTCATATAGGGCTGAGTGTCTTATATCAATTTACCGTACCTGATTCCTTACCAATATAAGGTAAACTGATAGAAGGCACTTAGACTGATAGAAGATGGACGCACAAAAGAGGACTATGCAGAATTTAACAAATTTTGTTAAATTAGTACAACTCTTATGGGTAGACAAGACTTTAAGTAGCATGCTTTAGCCTACGCCACTATAGTTAAAAATTAAAGTTGCTATCAATTGAGTAATTAAAGGAAGAAAAATATGACCATGCCCAGATTACCTACAGCATTTGCAATCTTGTTTTTAAACCATGTTGGTGGCTGGGTGTCAAATGACAATTAATGTTTGTTTGATCTTGTCCCAATTTAAATCCTAGTTCAGAGTGGCACTCCATGATTTAAGAAATGAGTTGTTCCCATTAATTCCAATTGAGTAATGCTGGGTAGAATACTTTTCTTCAAAGCTGACAGAGTGTCTGGAAAGAACATGCAAGACTTTCTTTTTAATAAGAATTTAAGATTTCAACACTCAAACCATCGGGTGGTGCCTTTGAAGAGCTCTTTGAAGCCAGGGTTTGGTAAAGGAAAAATAAGAGGTAATAAACTAGTAGGCTGATGAACCAATATCACACCTGAATTTATCTAATTTTTTTCACTTTAAACATCTGTACTTCTTTTAAGTGAACCATTCAAATTCAAGAATCTGAGTTGTGCTTTCTAGTCACATAACAGGTGCATATCTTGGGTGGAGTGAGGGCCTTTCTGAGAGTCAAGAATCCTGAGATACTTTTCTCATCCTATGATTTCATGCATTACCAGCAGGCATAGGTTGGGACTTGTGAAATAATTCACTCCATGTGCCCAATTCATCATTGCACTGCACCTTGTAAATCCTTTACATCAGTGTAAAGTGAGTATAAATTGCTACCGTTCTGATTTGGTAGCATTCTACATCTACTGTGCACTGATGTAAATGACTATCCAAGGAGCAGAGCAATAGTGAATCTTGTGTATGTTTTAAGGTTCTTGCAAAAGAAACTAGTTAGCTGTTGTATTGTCAGCTGTGTGGAGATGCAGTGCTTATGCTGAAAATTATCCATGCCTCAGGAAATGATTATATTCTCAGGCACAAATAGGGTGAGTAGCGGCCTATGTGCCTGGGAACTCAGCTGCCCTCTCTTGTAGGAAAGCGGGCAGAAGGGGGTTAAATAAGAGGCGATCTCTGTGAGGTTCTCCTTGCAGAGATTTCCAGAAGTGCTCCCCAATAAGGGAGGGCTCCCCTATTAATATGGAACAGGCTTCAGGTTCTACTCTCAGATTCCTGGGAGGCTAAGGCCCTCCACATGCAACTGCTGTACCTTCACAGCAGCTCTGGCCCCAGTCCTGGCCGTGTGCCTCCAATGATGCCACACTACCAGACTCCTCTGGTCACAACTGAACTGCTTCCAGGATGCCTCTAAAGGGTCCCATTGCAGAGGGGGTGGGTAAGGTGCAAACAAGTAATATAGCTTCAGATGGAAGTGATGCTTGGAAGAGTCAACATCAATGGCATGCAATACAGGCATGATACATGAAGCTATTTCCTATACATGACCAATCAGTTATAGATGTGAGATACTCCTTCTGTCTGTGCAAAGGCTAAACTTCTAAACAAAGCAGCATGACTAAGGAAGAGGCATTTGAGATACAATGTCGATGCATATCAACTCATTCCTGCCATAAATATGATTGACTACAAAAGTATATTTTCTCACTGCTTTAACTTCAAACATTTTCATTCTAAAAATCTAGCTTTCACCTGGAGGGGAAAAAACTTGTTTAAATTATTTTGCCCACATTTTAAAAACATTAAAACCCCCAAATACCATCCCTTCCTATACCATATGCCATTGTATTGTGGGGAACAGGGTTTTATTTTTCAGACTTTTCTCACATAAGTAAATCTATAGAGAAAGCTTACGAGTTAGCCAGCAATCCTCAAGTCCTAAACTCTGATTTAGAAGTAAACATCAGCCAGTTTTATTCAGAAAAATCTGCAGTTCCAAACACAAAGAAAACAGAACTGACTGTCTGTATTCAACTGCCAATCGCTTCAGAATACGTCACTAACTACTCTGAGCAAAAAGAATATGATTCTTCAGCAATTTTATCATTGGGCAATCAATTTTAGTAGCTTTATGATCAAATCTTTTAATGTTTATTCTGATACAACTCCCTTCACTGATTTAGTTTAAATACAGTACCAATCCAAGATCTGGTGTTAATAGAAGCTTTGCACAAATAACAATTGTACAGTTTGGTTTCTAGGTTGCAAATGAACTTAATACACTATTTGTATGCAAGAATACCAGCATCATAAAACCGTCAGGCACCAAACTGAATGTTGTCATAATTTATAAATCCTGTAATTTATTCTTCCAATTTGCTTTTGTCCTTGTTCACAAAGCAGAAAGTACAGGTTGTTACTACCTTTTGTGAACAGGTTATATATAAATTTAAAGCATGCATTTTAAAATCTCCCTTTATGAAGAACAGATAGTGGCTAAATTTAGGCACTGAAGAATTACATTTACTGCATGCAGGCTTACAATTTTGCTTGGAATCTGGTTTTGCAAGCAATGTATCTCTGGACTTGAGATTGGTTGATCCCATATATGCCAGTCCAGGTGAAGGTCCCACCGATGAGAATTGTCCAGAAGGTATGTCTTTGCAAGGGATTGGGATTAAAGCTAAACAAGAGAAAAAAAATAACAGGCTCAGAATATAGACAAAATTGGTGCTTCTCCCTCTTCCCCAATCAAGTTAACTCAATTGAAAACCCCGTGTGAATGCAGTTAAACACCTTTAAGATTGTTTAAACTGGTTATGTTATAGCCTAAGTATTTACAAACTTACTCCCAGAAATTTAATCTTCCTCCTTGGTACGAATCATTTAGAATGCGGCTGATTCCCCCTTGAACCACCACAGCACGTATAATCACAGATGAAAATCCAGCTACCATGATTCCAACCTGGAAAACATCTGTCCAGACTACTGCCTTTAGACCGCCCTGTGTGAGGAATAGCAGATTCAGTGTATAGTCAGAGCATGAAATTAAGATGCAATGATAAATTTAGCAGATTCAAATTTATGGGCCAGCTCATCCCCATCTGTGGGAAATCCCCTGGGAAGGGAAGAGTAAAGAGATCTGTTCCTTACAGCTCCACCCTCTCCTGACCCCAGCCTGGCCAGTTTCTGCCTGTCAGAGTAGAGAATGGTGCTGCAGAGATGGACACACGTCTTTCCACGAGGGAGTGGGAAGATCCACAGTCAGAGGGTGTTTTCCATTTGCAGTTTGGTGCAGGGGAGAGGATGACCTAGCCCTCTGTCTTCTTCATTAAAGTTTAAACTCAATATTTGTATGTTACTTTACAGTGGAATGTTGTTCTGTATTTTAACTAAATAGTTAAAAGAAGGGGGGGTTCTTTAAAATGAACTGTCAACATACCAATGTGCAATAGAATGTACAGACTATTCCAGTTGCAACCACTGCACCCCACAAGTCAAATCCTGTGACTGAAAAAGAGGGAAAATGTACAACTGCAAAGACCGTTTTTGAAAAAAAATGAATCCCTTAACAGTCAACCAATTATATAACTTAGTCTAATTGCCTGAAAAAAAAAAAAAGATTAGAAATATTTTAAATGGAAAAATAGAAAATAACAACAATAGCACTGAAATGATTTGTGCATTAAAACCAAATGACTTTGACAGACTAAGAATAAAACCAACTCATAAAAATATAGACTTTACAAATTGCTGAGCAATTAGAAATATTTTTGCATCTAAGAACTAATTTCCCTTTCATTAAAACTTTCACTCAGACAGACTATATCCTAACCTTTTAAGCCCATGCGTTATCTCATTGACTTCAATGCAAAGGAATTCATGCAGGTGGACAGTAAAGGAATTCCATTCAAGTCAAGGTAACTGAGAGCTGAAATTTATCCCTGAGACTTCAATCTCCTATAAAATCTGTCACAACTACTGGACCAATGCTGACATCTTCATTTCATAAAACTCCCACAGAAGTCAATGGGAGCCTTGGAAGACTTCTTAATTGGACCCCTGGTTACTTATCTTGATGGCTGTCTTAAAAACCTAGTACTTTTGTGTATTGCAAAAAATTAATAACATAAAACAAACTACCTTGCAAAATATAAAATAGTTAGCATATTTTCCTCTTACCTTGATTCAGTGCCAGAGCTGGAGCATAAATAACAATTCCGGTGTATAAAATCTAGAGAGGAGAAAAGAAATACTAAATCAAATGAAAAGTAACTTGTTCTATACCTACTTAAACTAATTTACCTATAGATATACATAGTCTATATCACCTGTGCTGTGCAGTATTAAGTAATAATTCCTATCATTTATAAGGAAAAAATCAGAGGCTAACTAGTATTGCATTCTTCACGGTACACTGGTCCTAAAATGAACGCTACAATGGCTCTTAAATACCCAGGCCTTTTTCAACTTTTCCTGGCTTTTCTATCAAATTATTGTATTGTTTAAAAAGTGCAGTAATCACAAGCAAATACCTTACTGCAGAACCTGTGGAAAGAGAAAAAATGCTGAGGCTGGCAGTACTTTGCCAAGAAATCTTTTGCAATCTTGGTGACACTCAATATGCAAATTTAATTCAGATTAACCTGAACTAGAGCTGTGCCATTCAATAGTCATTCTGGTGTAGAATCTTTTTCCTTATGATTATTATAATGGAACTGCCAGTACTGATACTGCCTACATCAGTTGGATTTATTTCTTTTTAAATCCTGTTTGCCTTTTTATTGTTGGGTCAAATTAGCCTTGGTCTTAGAGTCACAGAGTTTAAGACTAGAAGGGACCACTAGAACATTCAGTCTGACCTTCTGTATATCATGGGCTGCCAACACCACCCAGCACCTGCAAGCTAAATCCAGCAACTGAAATTAGACCAAGGCATTACAGCCCACAGGAGACTAGACTGTTATATGCCACAGGCAGAGAAGATGAGGGACCCAGGTGCACCAGTGGCCTAGGCCCCCACAATGGCACAGTGAACCATATCAGTGCAAGTTGCACTGTTTTGCCACTTACACCTGTTTTCTGATCAAGCTATGCCAAAATTGTAGTTTTCACAAATGATAGAGTACCTAGCCTACTGTCAGCTTGGCACAGTACAGCAATCTTTTTTAATGAGTCAGCATACAAAAGTAGCTTTCTAATACACAGTGAGTGGTTTCCCATCTGCTTTTTGGCATCCCGAACAAAATGTGTTCTTGCCACAATCATTATCAGATTTTGTTTAAATTAAAAGAAGAATCAAGATATAATCTTTCAACTTCTTCATTTTCTTTAGGTTGTGTTCCTCATGAGAAATACATATTTTCTTAAACATTTTCTAATATGTATTGAATTATTTTTCTCTGTGCTTTATAAGAAAGGATTATGAATAGCTTGTCCCATTTTTAGCCTTCAGTCTCTCAATGAATATTATTTTATGATGAGATGGCATCAGTGTAGTGGTGTTCCACTGCTCTCCTAGAGTTCCCTGTATCTCTTCTGGGTTTGTATTGCTTTACGGGAAGGGACAAGTAACAGTGCCAAGTTGCCAGCAGCCAGGTAGCATTGCAATGTGTGTTTAGTTCAGTGCTCCCTAGATACTAAGGTTACTCAATGATCCTCCAGACAGAGAACAAAGAGCAGTGCTGAACAGCTTATAGCTCTCAAACTCATTACTAGGAAGTAAGAAGAACTTTCTTGTCTCTCTCTTTCATGCCAGTTTTTTATATTTCACAATAAACGTAGCAACCACTTACACGTGACTACCAGTTACACCACAGTAAGTAATGATAAAGGCTATTAAAGACCAAAGAACCTGTTTGAGGTTTACTTGCCGTTTGTATAATGAAGAGGAATGTTCCACAGAGACGCAGATATTTATTAAATCGAAGCTCTAAATACTGCAAAAGAGGTGAATAAACAATTTTTATGTCAACATTTTACATTTATAAAAATGGTCTTAAGAAATCTCCTGTAGGAAAAGATATTACTGTTCAGCAGACATAACAATTTTTATATTTATGTGGATGGCTGTTAGATCTCATAGTCAATCTGATCTTGTTTTCTACAAAAACCACTGTCATTTAGTTAAACCTGAGTGAAGCTAAATATTTAGCTAGTCCGTACAAAATGAGTACACAGAACAGAATTTGGTGATATGAAGCACCTTCTAGTGCAGGTGTCTTAAAGCACTGTACAGACGATAGTTGTGCATTGTGATTGGATATAATCCTGCAGCTATTATGCCCTAAGCTCCAATCCTAACTGGCTGTGAGTGAACAATATAACCTTTTGTATTGCGAGATGGAAGGAAGTGTTATCTCTATCCTCCTTGAAAACTGCCTAAATTTCCATTTGCACCTGACTGGCTGCCTGAGATGGGCAGAAGGCTTTCAGTTTGCCTGGGTCATCTAAAGCTGACTTTCCTGCTACTGTAACACCACCACTAGCACTTGCCCAAGGTATTCACTGTCTGCTAGCATTATATATAAACCCACCTTCTGGCATGGTGTAGAACAGGGGTAGTCAATAGGCGGACCACTGGCCCAACCCGGACTGCCAGATGCTTTTGTATGGATCCCAACATCTTTTTATTTACTTATTATGATTATTGGTTTTATTATTATTATTATTATTGTTGTTTTTCTGGAGTCTGGACCTTGACCAAGCAATTTGAATCTTAACAAAACATAACTGAGTATTCTAGTGTAGAATAATAATACTAATACCCAGATCTTATACCGCATGAACCACAACCTTCAGGCTACAGCGTTAACTGAGACACAAGATCCTCAAATGACTTAGTTAATTTTGTTTCATTTGACTTTTGGCCCTCAGATTTCATTCCCTTCTTAACAGAAGTGTCCATGTACAGTTGGGCAAAGGAGATCTCCTTTACCTGATCAATCAGTGCACATACAAATACCAAAGAGCTGACATTCGTCTTTGCGTCATTACATTTTTTTTAAACATCACTTGAATTTTGCATGGCTGCATACAGAGAGGCAGAGTTTAACTCTTCAGTGACCAAAATGACATATTTGCACTATAGTAGTCTGCTCATACTAGCAGTGTGCGGAATTAACTTACTGGTTGCACTATAATAATACTGCATTTTTTACTGGTCTTTTTCAGGTGTTAGTTTCTAGTCACAAATTAAGGGCCCAAAACTTATGTGGTAGAAAGTCAACTTGAGGCAGCTAGAGGTTTATACTGGAGAATTCCCCCTATGCAGAAGAGAATCTAATGGAGACTGTTCTTCCGCCTCCTGTGCCAAAACTTCACTGCTTGGTGTAAGAATAGGCAAGATGCAGGAAGATTGAAGGGGCAATGAAAGCAAGGCTCCCATATTCCTCATCAATATTATGTCCCTCAGGGACTTTATGCCATATGTGTAAGTTTAAATTCCCCCCTGTGCAACTTTACCTCACTTGGCTGGGGTGCAGTGGAGAATCAAGCCCCAGTTTTCTCAAGCCATGTTTTGGCACCTAGGCAGAAGTGGCCAGACTTTCACATGTGCTGAGCACTTGCAGATTTCATTGTATAAGTATTACGGAAAATCCAGCCGCTGCTGTTTAGGGTCCTGATCCAGAGATCTATTTATCTTTAAGCACAGGAGGAAGTCCCAGTACAATCTACAGGACTAGTCATATGCTTGACTTTAAGCATATGCCTAAATGCTCTGCTGGATTGAGCCTTTGTGTCTAAATATGGCTTTAGGGATCTAACTGGAGGCACCCAGGACTGGGAAGGTTGGCTTCTGTTGTAGAGGGCTTTTCTGTGTGTTGTATTAATTCGTCCAAGTCACCAGCCAACCTGTGCAAAAATATATCCGCAGCTTAGATTGAAAATCTCGAGGGCTGACAATCCGGAGGAGCAAACCCATATGGAGTGAGTCTATTGAGAGAGGAGATCACAGGGGTGCAGAGCCTCTCTTGGGAGAGGCAGCATAGAAAGCGAGTATGGACAGAGGCAATAGATAGCCCCATGCTATTGCCTCTGCAAGGGGGAAATATCAGGGGCAAGGGGCTAGCTAGTGAGGCAAGGCCACGTGGGGGACGCTCCTGAGAGACACGGAGGCATAAGGGATCGGTGGGTGGGGTGAGGAGGGCACAGAGACGATGCTGAATGGGGCTAGCACTGCCTAAGGGGGCGAGGGAGGCAGCCCCGCTTACCTCGTAGGTGCTGGTGATCCCCAGCCTGTAGAAGACGGGCAGGAAGACCTCGGCGCTGATGATCACCACCAGGGCGTAGGTGATGGAGAAGATGCAGAATATGGCCCCGTAGCGGTAGATCTCCGCCGGGGTGCCCAGCACGGTGACGGCCGACATGAAGCTGGCGGTGAGGGACAGCGCCACGGGCAGGGCGCTCATGCTGCGGCCGCCCATCAGGAAGTCCTTGGAGGTCTGCTGGCCGCCCCCCGCGAAGGCGTAGTACACGCCGATGGCCGCGGAGATCAGCAGCATGGCCCCGAACACCACATAGTCCCACACGGTGAAGTGCCCGATGCTCATGGCCAGAGCCGCGCAGGAGAGGGGTTGTACTGAACTCCGGGGGGCCGCTCCGGGGGTCGCTACAGTGTGCTATGGCCGGCTCTGCTCTGCGCGCCCGCGCTCTCTGCGCCCTGCTCTGCGCCCCTGCCTCCGTGCCCGGCTCTGCGCGCCCGGCTCTGGCGCTCCGTTCTCTGCGCTCCCTCTGCCCGGCTCTGCGCGCTCGCCCTCTGCGCCCCCGGGCGCTGTGCAGTGCCCTGGAACCCGCCGAAGGTCTCTGCTCCCCTTACCGGTGCCGGTCCCTCGGCGCACGTGCGGACTCGGCTGCGCGGCAGCAGAGCTGGGAAGGCCGTCACCAAAGAAAAGTCCCAGGTGAGTGGCTGACAGAGCCACCCTCTCCCTGCCTCCTCGCCGCGCGGTATCGCCTGGGTACACTCGGGGAGAGTGACGAGCGGAGGAATATTAGCTGCTAAACACCTCTCAGCTCTTAGGAGAGGAATATCGCATCTCGCCTTTATCAAGAGGGCGGGAGCTGCCCGAAGGTGCTAACATGACCTCAGCCCTGTCTCGCGGCGGCGCAGTGTCATTCGTTTCAACATAGTCTTGTGCTCCCATCCCTATAATTAAGACATTTCGAGTGGGAAGAAATCATCCCGCCCTCAAAACACTCACTCACCTTTCTCCCAACGCGTCAGCAGGATTTCATGCTATTATATTCCCTCCCAACAAGGCCTGGGGGAGTTCTGCGTGGCTACTGGTGTAGTAAGCTATGGATAGACACAGAGATCAAGTCTCCAGAGTGTGTACATTACCTACAATCCCGTAATTTTTAATAATACTGAGCAGGTCTTGTCTTGGTAGAGCAAGGCAAGTAGCACACCCATTCAGAGTCACAAACCCATTTAATAGACACATGCTCTGCAAAAGACCTTCCCTTTCCCTCATACTCAGGTAACCTCGCAATCAACACCACTGCTAGTCAAAATATCTCATCAGAATGTTAGCCAAGGTGCACCTTAACCAACAGTACTTGATTGCTGGGAGAAGTAAATAGTGCCCTTTAGGTTCCCAGGATGTTTTCCAGCATTGCATATTCCGTTACAGATATTGGCATAGCGTTTCCCAGAAGACAACAAAACAAAACAAAACCAAAAAGCAACAGAAACTTTTTTAAGAACTGCAATCCTGCAAATTAAATCTTTAATATGACCAGATTATATGAGGATTTTACTTAACTGTATGAAGTCCAAAGGCGGTGGATTGAGCGTTCTAATGGCTTAAATGGCATAGAATGGAGTTCCTTAGATTTGGCAACATAATGTGGCAGCCCTTCCTTAGAAGTCTTTGCACATGCAGGCTTCAATATAAATGTTGTCTCACCCAGGGAAAGGATTTACTAACAATAGATGGATCTTTCTACTTCCCCCCTCGAAGATATTATCAACAGGTAACATTTTAAACAATACTTGTACCTACCTGACTAAGACTTGGTCTATACTAGACTCTTGTTGACCAAAGTCAGCTTTTTTTTTTTTGACAAAACAGTGCTGGTGTACACATTGCAATCACCACTCCCCACCCACAAAAATGCCCTGTTTTTTCAACAAAATAAAACCACCCGGACGAGAGGCGTAGAACTTTTTTCACACAACTTAAATCAACAACATGTCAGTGCAGACACTGTGGTTGGTTTTGTTGTGGTGAACGGCCTCAGGAAGTGTTCCACAATGCCTATCCTGACCAGGGCCATGTTATCCATTAGGCACAATAGGCACAGTGCCTAGGGTCTACAAAACTTTCAGGGCCTACGAAAAAAAATTTATATATAATTTTTTATTTTTATTTAAACAACTATTTATTAATAGCTTAAAATCAAATTAGTTATTTTGGTTGGGGGGGCCTACGAAGGCAAGTATGCCTAGGGCCTATGAAGGTCTTAAAACGGCCCTGATCCTGACTACTCTGGCTATCAGTTTGAACTCCACTGTTCTGCAGCCACCCGTCCCTCCCGCTTTAAAGTCCCGGGAATTTTTGACATTGTACTTCCTGCTTGGTCGGGTTGGTGTGGAGAGCTCACATCTCATCTTCCCAGTTGACCATGGCAGCTCAATGCCCCAAACACTGTCCTGCTTGGAGCACACCGAAACTCCTGGATCTAATCTGCATTTGGGGAGAGTCAATCGTGCAATCCCAGCTCCGCACCTGTCGAAGGAACTTTGATACCCACGATCAGATTTCTTGTGCCATGGTGGAGAAGAGCTATGAATGGGACATGATGCAGTGATGAGCGAAAATCACACAGCTGCAGCAGGGCTACCAAAAGGTTAGGGAGGCAAACAGTCACTCTGGTGCAGAGCCAACCACCTGCTGCTTTTATAAGGCGCTGGAAGCCATCCTAAGCAGCAACCTGTGGATACCTCCGCATGCCCGGGAGCAACGGACACTGGACTTGACCCCGACAAAGAAGTCATTGACGAGGAGGTGGAGTTAGATGAGGAATGGGAGCCGGCGATTGGGTCATTTGGTGACATGGGGAGTCAGGATCTCTTTGCGACCCTGGAGGGTTCCAGCCAGTCCCCACCCCGCAGCTCTGGCATGCAGATTGCAGGAGAGGGGAGCTCTGGTAAGTGTTTTTCGGAACTGATGCTGCTTGTTTATAGGAGGCATGGGTGTCCTTTGCTTTGCTAAAAGATAGATGTAGTTGAAGGGATAGAAATGCACAAAAGTAGCTGTGTTTCCATGTGCTTCCCATTCCCTTATGCAGCTAGTCAACGTGGCTGAGAAGCATGTTAATGCACACGAGATGTCATGGGTATCCTCTGGTGAGATCTCTAGGAAACTTTCCTGGAGATACTCACCAATTCTCTGCCAGAGATTCCTCAGCAGAGCAGCTTTGTTTCTTCCCCCATTGTAAGACACTTTCCCACACCACTCAGCAATCGCTTCTGTGGGGACGAAAGCAGTACACAGGCAAGCAGCATAAGGACCCAGTTTGAAGCTGTTCGCATGGAGGAGATGTACCCAAGCATCCCTGTATACTCTCAGGAGTGAGATCTCAGTTTCTATGGCCCCGCCTATGGAAAATGGCGGCACAATTTGAAATTTTGTCCCTATGTACCTGCATTTATGCCCCAAGTGACCACCCACTCAGAACCTCTTCCCCAGTATGAGGTGCCCCCCTCCCTCACCCCCCAGCAAAACTCACCATGCCCAGGCTGATCTCGGAGCTGTGCTCTTCCCAGGGGACTGTCAGAAAGAGGTGTGTTTAACAGTAACGCATCTTTAGTGTTAGGGCACCCACAATAATGCTTCTGTTCATTGTTTATTGTGCTTCTACAAATGGAGGAGTAGATGGAGCTGCTAAAGACAATCGTGACACTGCAAACAGCGTTCATGTGTGCTCACCCCCCTTGAAGCCACTACAGAACTGCTTTCCATGCACTCCCCAAACTCCGCCCCCCGCAACATTTATACCAATCTCCCTGCTCGTCTCGTTAGCCCTTTCACTCCATCCCTTCAGACAGCTAAGAGACCAACAGTTGGACTTACACCAGCTGTCATAGCTCACACTGCCCCTCACAGCTTTCTTTCCTCCAGCCTGGTGTTTTGTTTGTGTTGTCAACTTTTTTGTTTAATAAAGACAAGCTGTGAGAACAATAAGCATTCTTTATGTCTGTGTTGCACACAGTACTTTCACCTGTCACTGATATGCAGCTCAAGCTGGATAGCAGTCATAGCATGACACAGCGACACACAAAAACACCTTATTGCTTCTCAGTCTCAAAATGGGCCCTCAATGCCTCCCTGATGTGAATTGCCTCTCTCGCCCCCCCCCCATTGTGTCCCTCTAAGACCCCTAATATCTGGCTGTTCATATTCAGATGCAAGGCAATCCAGCTCTGAGGTCCACCCAGGGGGAAACTTTTCACCCTTAGCTTCACATAAATTATGGAGCACACAGCAGCCGGCTATAATCATAAGAATATTGTCTTCATTTAAGTCTAGTCTGTCATAAAGGCATCTCCCGTGAGCCTTTTATCTGCCAAATGCACATTCAATGGTCCATCGGCACTTGATCAGCCTGTTATTCAAGTGCTCCTTGCTACTATCCAGGTTGTCCGTATAAGGCTTCATAAGCCATGGCATTAATGGGTAGGCTGGGTCTCCCAGGATCACTATGGGCATCTCAGTATCCCCCATTGGAATCTTTTGGTCTGGAAAGAAAGTTCCTGCTTGTAGCTTCCTGTACAGGCCTGTGTTCTTGAAGATGAGTGCATCATGCACCTTCCCTAACCAACCCACGTTGATGTCAGTGAAACGCCCACAGTGATCCACAAGCGCCTGCAGTACCATAGAGAAGTACCCCTTTCTATTGATGTACTCCATCTTAAGATGGTCTGGGCCCAAAATTGGGATATGTGGCCATCTATCGCCTCGTCACAGCAAGGGACTCCTATCGCTGCAAAGCCATCCACTATTTCACAAACATTTCCCAGAGTCACAGTCCTTTGTAGCAGAATGTGATTAATGGCCCTGCACACTTGCAAGAACACAAGTCCAATCATGGGCTTCCTGACACCAAACTGATTTGTGACTGACTGGTAGCAGTCTGGAGCTGCCAGCTTCCACATGGCGATCACCACGCACTTCTCCATCGAGTGGGCAGCTCTCATTCGTGCGTCCTTGCACTGCAGGGCAGGGGCGAGCTTCACACAGAGTTCCATGAAGGTGGTTTTGTGCATTCAAAAGTTCTGCAGCCACTGCTCATCAACCCAGACCTGCAAAACAATGTGATCCCACCACTCAGTGCTTGTCTCATGTGCCCAAAAGTGGTGGTGCACCATGTGCAGATGCTCTGCGAATGCAAACATTAATGCGGTGCTGTTTGTTTGCATGGCACACAGCAGGTGAGGCTCTTTGGATTCCTGTTCCGATTGGGAGCTCATGATATACTGTGTGACCAGCCGCAATGTGTTCAGAACGCTGACAACAACAGTGGAGAGCAGTGCAGGATCCATCCTTTCAGACAGAGATGGTGGGCGCTCAGGAAACAGGGGGGCCATTGAAAAATGCCATGAAATACAATCGGGAACGCAAGGAATGACGGGATGGAAATCAATACATCATGGAACATTGAGCATGCAGCCAGGATGCACTGCGATCCTCTCCAACTTTCCACAACTCCTAGTGGCACAAGGTGGCAAGTTGCAGAGTGGGATCGCTGCCCACAATGCACTGCTCTCACTGTCAGTGCTAGAGCACCATGTATGGATGCACTTTGACGACACGAGTGCTGCGTGTACAGGAGCCAGTGCTGTAATTACAGCGCTTTTTTGATCACCGATGTAACTTGCGTCGACAAAACTTTCTAGTGTAGACAAGGCCTTAGGAGCCAACACTTGACTTTCAATGAGACTGCAGAATTCTAAAGAAACAAGGTTGGTGAGGTAATATCTTTTATTGGAACAGTTTCTGTTGGTAAGAGAGACGAGCTTTTGAGCTTACACAAACTTCTTACACAGACTTACGCTGACTTCTTAGTCAGTTAGGTATTGTTGAAAACTTGAACTGGCATCTCTGGAACAATTCTCATTTTGCAGAATACTGAAATGGCTGAATACAATTCTCTACACCATTTCCCCGCATCTAATTACTAGCTGACCAAACATCTGGCACAATATCATGTTACAGAATCTTCACCCCTTCCTCTGTTTAGTGCAAAATAAACTCCTGCATACATAATACTGCTTTTCTATAAGGTTTTTTAAATCCAGTCAAGATTTCAGTGACTGCTGACTGTTGATTATATTTTGAAAGTGCTCTCAGAGCATGTGTGTGAGGATGTCAATGTCCATCCACAAAAATAATATTTATTTAAAAAAACCTCAACTCTGATGAAACAAAGACATTTTGTTCACAGAAATTCATTCTAAGATGAGACGTGAGTGTAACGCTGGCTGGATTAGGGGGACCATTTATGATATTATCTACCATCAATATGTCAAAATACAATAGCTCATATGAGATATGCAGTATCAGGTATCGTTAGAAAGGCTATAATTTGCTGAGTATGATGATATTGTTTATGTGTATGTGTCATATTTGTAATATGGGTTATTAATATGTAAGGCATATCCATATTTCAACTTGTGCTGTGTTTCTGGGCGACACCCCAAACAGGATGACTGCAGCACTAGCCTGTTTAATGGCCCATTAGGGGAACTCAAAGCTACAGTAATAAGCCCAGGGAGAGAACCCATGCGCAACACCTTATGAGTCACCAGGATTTACTCATGTGACCCTGGACTTCATCTTATTTCTATACATTTCCCCAAGCAGCATGCATGACAAAGGGACATAAAGGGCAGCTGTACCACATCCATATTGCCTTCAGCCTTCTCAGCCTTGACCTACCTCTGGATCAACTCATCTGCAGCCGAAGCTTTGGGGTCAGGAGAACCCTTTTGGTAAAGAGCATAGAGTTTTACTGGCCCTAGTAGCTGATTGGGAGCCAGAGACTGAAATGCAGTAAAGAGGGCTATGTATATTTTGTTGTAGCTTCTTGATAACCAGTGTGGGGAATCAGAAGCACTGTTTGTGTCTGGATGGGAAGTCTAACTTCAGTGTTACCACCAGGACTGGGAGAATCTGCTTTCCTTTTGCAGCCTGCCCTGACCTTGGCATTGTCAGGTGGTCTACCCTAGGCACAGACAAGTCACAGCGAGCATGCAAAGGGCTGTCAGATACCATGCATTAGAGGTCTGCGTGGGCCTAATGTTAAGGTGTGACCTGGACTTGAACCCAAGTGGAACACAGCAGACCTGAACCCAACCCAAGCATGCTGAGTTGTTTTCAGAACCGACTGGACCCAAACCCGACATGTGGCTGCCCCGTTCTTGGGGTTTGGCCTGGTGGGTGTTCCCACTCCCCACAGCCCATGGCCATGATCTGTCTCTGGCTGCCGCCTCCTGCCCATGTGGTTGGTACAGCAGTAGCTACCTGCCGCTCTCCAGCCAGCCACCACCACCTGACTGCACTGTGTGTGCTAGGGAGTGAGAGGTGCTGAGACTCACTGGCATGTGTGGACTGCTCAGCACAGAGTGCAGCAATGTGGCAGCAGCTGGCAGAAGCAGGGCATGCAGCTGCCGGCACACCAACCCCAGAGATGAGAGGAGGTGATCAGAGACAACCCAAGCGGGTTGGGTTGTTTTCAGATCTGACCCAACCCGAAGCCAGCACTTGTAGTGGGTCCCCTTGAGTTGGGTTTGGGTTGCAAGGTTCTCCTATGCATGGAGTTATGCCAGCTAAACTCACGATTAGGGTTGGCTGGGAAACAAGAATTTCACTTAGCAAAAATTGTGAGGTTTTGAAAATTGTTTCCATTTTGCATTGGAACAAAAACCCAGGCCTTTTGAATTTTCTTTGTGAAAAACTATGAGCACACATAAAAGCAACCCCACCTCTGAGTAGCCAATAGCCTGGGGATTAAGGCACTTAACAGATATGTGGGAGACCTATATTCAAGTCCCTGTTCTACCTGATTTAGAGCAGAGACTTGAATCTGGGTCTATTACATCCCCGCTGGGTGTCCTAAACACCAAGCTATAGAATCAGTCTCTCTCTCTCTGGAGCCAATTAATGCATAATTATTTATACAAAGTGGGAACAGCTCCAAGTGTGGACTGCGTGAGACTGACTGGCTCTATAGCCCCTAATTCCAAGACTATAGGCTATTTTGGGGTCTCACTCTCTCTTTTTGACCATCCTGGACCTGGGAAACTTTCCTGACAAAAGTTTTGTCAAAACTGATACGTTACCGCAAAGGTTGATGTTTCAATGAACTGGGATTTTCTGCTGAAAAAAAAATATCTTGAAAATTTCCCAACCATCTTGTGACAGAGAGCTGGGAAACAGCAACTGAACCCAGGCTCTGGTTACTGGTTACCCAATTAGGCCCCAGGGGAGGGCCTGATTAAGGAGAGACATTCCTGATTACCGGATCAGATTGGGGTTGGGAAGCTAATTAGCACATTAACAAGGAGACTGGATAAAAGAGCACAAAAAGGAAGCACAAGGGGGAGAAGCAGGTGGATGGCCTTGGTGTGACAAAAGGCAGTTCTCTTGAAGGAGACGCCTTTCCAACCCCACCCCTTTCTGGAAAAGGGTTAGTAAAGCTGGATAACATTGTAAATTCTGTGACCACACTAGTATGTAAAAGATAGTGGAGTGAAACACTATAAATAAACTGCATGGTGGTATCTACAAAAGGGAAGGCCTTTGGGCAGTCTGTTTGTGTGAAGCAAAAAAAGGGTGGGAGTAGGGGGAGCCTATCACATAGCTCTATTAAGCATGGGTATAAAGAACCATCTTTCTCACAAACATAGTTCTGTGTGTTCTGCTCACATCTCTGGGTTGGTTTTGCTTGTTTGTTTTTTGTTAGCATATTATAGGCCATACATATGATAGCCCAAATAAACAAAGCATCAGCTGTACCATATTTATGCATAGCTGTAAATCTAGTTAGTTATACTTTATTGCACACTGTCATACCAACATAAATATTATAAGTCAAACCAACCTTATGAAACTCCAGCTGGACTATGAGGAAATCTCTTATAACATTCAACTGTTTTAGGTGTGGTGGTTTATTTTTCTGAGGATTCATGCAAGTTGATTTTCAGCTATCATAAAGGGTGCAGAAGGATAATCATAAATCCTCCTTCTTGCATTAGTTCAGCCTTTTTTGAAATATTGGCAGTAAATGGATATCATACCAATATCCTGAATCATAGTAAATCAACCAGGGCAGTGATATTGAATTTGATGGCACTGATTTTTCTCACTCAGACTAATGCAAACCAAGAGTAACTCCATGGGAGTCAGATAGAGATACACTGGCATAAGAGGAGGCTTAAGCCTATTTGCTCTTTCTCAGTGCTACCATGTAAACTTAACTGATTGTCAAGTAGAGAAAGCCCATTTCATATTGTCCTAAGATCACTTTGCATCACATACAGTGGTGCAAAGCAGCCATAAGTATCTAGATTGATTGGCTAGTCAGTCCTCTCCCTAGTCTTGTGAACATGGTGATGACAGTGTGATTATAGTGGGACATGAGTTTCCTTATATCACAGTGCAAATCAGGTTAGAGATAAAATCAAGCCCTGCACCGAGGCAGATCCTGCATTCCTGTCTATCTGCCAGAAAACTATTTAAATAGTACATATTTTCCTTGATACTGTTTTCTAATCAAGACAACATTCCATGTATACCTCAGTTTGTTGAGAATGACATGGAAGCTTACCTTGAGGGACTGTAGTACATGTAGACAAAAGCTGGGTATTGGCAAAGGCTGTTGTGCTAAAATCCTCAAAATGGACTAGGAGAGAAAATGGAAACCACAGAAGTGCAGCTTACCAGAATATAAAAGCACGCATGGTTAGCTCTGGCAGATCAGGAGCTAACAAATCTTAAATTATAGCTTTGTTCTGAAAAATTACTGAAATTTGTGTGTCTGTCATTTCCAGATCAAGTTTACTCCGTTTACAAATAAAGAAACGTTCTTTCTAACTGCCAGCCCTGCAGACTCTTACTGGGATGTGAAAGTTGAGGTGTGTTCTTTTCTGTTTCAGAAAATGCCAATTCATCAACTGTGAAATATTTTGTAGAAACCTGTCACCTTTGGGAAATTCATTTTAAAATGAAAATGGTAAAAAAGCATTTTGATAAGTCAAAAATGTTCCATTTCAACCTTTTCAGCATCAAATGTTTTGATTTTTCATTTTGGAACAACTTTTCATTTCAATTTTTTATTTTATATTATTGAACACACAATGAAAAACATTTATTATATAAAAATAATCAAAATCAGAACAAAATATTTTGATTTTTGTCGACACACAATGTTTGGACCTGAAACTTTCTTTTTTCAGAATTTTGGTTCATGTGAGATTTCAAAATATTTTGTTTATTCCATTCTGGAATGGAAGATATTTTGAAATAATGAAACTCCCGTTGAAACAAAAAATCCGGTTCCTGCACTGCTTTACATACACTTCATCATCAGCAACCCTGACTCTGATGTAGTTAAGGTCTAGTTTAAGATCTGAGAGCCAATGATGATGATGTTTTGTGCCTCTGAACATTATTTGCTGTTGGTTCTGCTTTGATCTATCCTGTTAGCTATATTTGGCTTTACACTGTTATTTTGAATGACTAAACACAGTACCCAGTTATCCACATAATGATACTGCATGAGTTTATCTTAATTTAATTTAAAAGAATGGAAAAGGCTGCACAGGAAAGATATAGATACCTTCTTATACCTGCTTTACTGGATTGTTTTAAAAATCATCAATAAAAATAATTGTTTTTAGCAAATTTCTTAAATAACTGTACATATATTTTTTCTGCTCTTCTATTAATGATCTTTGGACATCTCAAAATGATCCAGCAGTGGGTACAAAAAGGAAAGATATAATCATTTCTATTCACTGTCTTAAGAAAGTAATATCCACTTGCCAGCTTTGTAATTAGAATTGGGACTTTCCTTTACAGGGACTTTCTGTATTTTTCACTCTTTTTGTTGCCAAGTAATTGGATCTGCAATTCCAAAGTCTTTGAAAGTCATTTTCTCACAGACTACATTTCATCTGTGTCCAATAATAATATGGAATAATTATCTAGTGTTTTTTGTCTCCAAAGTCCATCATACACAATAACTAATTAAGTATTGCAACAAGTATGGACCTGACCCTACATTTCTTGCATCTCCAGTACTCCTACTAAATGCAATGGGAATGTTGGATGTGGATTAGGTTAAGGAATGCCAGTTTATAGGGATGGAGAAACTCAGGCCTTAATCCAGCAAGAACTGCCATAGGAGTGTTCACATGCTTAAAATTAAGCCCCTTGAAGTCCTTTGTTGGATTGGGGCCTAAGGAAGAGAGACAAAGGCCCAGATCCACAAAGATATTTAGGTTCCTAACTTCCATTGAAATCAGTGGAAGTTAAGAGTGGGATCCACAAGGGGCTTTACAATGCTACTAAGTATCATGGTGTCTAATTTTTAGGCACCTAGAAAATCACAAGACAAGCACTGTGATCTGCAAAGCCTCAGTTAGGTGCCTAGGCCTCCTGTACAATGAATCGGGAAGGAAGGTGCCTTAGGACTGCAATCCACAAAGGCAGCATGCTAGGTAGGGAGCCGCCTAAGCTAGCCAATGAGAGATGCCAGTGGGTGAGTGCTAAGCTCCTCCCTCCCTCTGAGACAGGTGCCTAAATCCGGTTTGCAGGGAGGAGGCACTTCTCGCCGCTAGCAATCCACGAACTGAGGGGAAGATGGGTGTTCGGCTGGCAAGGTTGTAGGCCGGATCCCAATCTTGTAGGTGGCCGTGAGCATGTCTACTGGATTGGGTTCCTCAGGTGAGTTCATACAAAACAGCTGGGGTGAGGAGGGGAAAGGTGGTGAGGAGGAACATTCCATAGTCTAGGGATCAGGCCACTCACCTAAGAGGTACCAATCTCTGTTCAAATGCCTTCTCCCCCTCAGGAGGAGGGGGGACTTAAACCAGGCCCCTCCCATCTTTGATGAATACTCTATCCACTAGGCTAAAGATTATAAGGGATGTCCTCCTCCACCATGCCCAGAGGCTGCCTACCCAATCAGGCCTCGGAATGCAATTTAGGTGGCTAAACACCTGTCTTTCCAGGCTTGTGACTCTGTCTGGGGGTTAAATGGGAGACAGGTGTTTGTATATCTATCATGAGACAGTAGTGCCTAATGCTCAGGCATTAGGCATGCTCAGGCAGGAAGTAGGCAACCCAGGCACCTGCAACAAGTATGCATGAAGGAAAAAACTCAGGTATGGAGTGAGTTTAGGCACCTACAGAGTTAGGCAGCTGCAAAGCAGGAGTTTTATGGATTGCAGTGGTGCCTAAAAATCCTATTTAGGCGGCTAAGAACCTTCATGGATTGCATGCTAGAATCTTAAATACCTTTATGGATCTTGGCCAAAGTGATTTGTGTAGGATGAAAGAGGTGGAAGTAGCACTAGAGCTGAGAAATACTGCATAGGAGGGAGGAGAATTCAAATATTAAATTGACATTTTTAATTAATTCACTTTTGATTCTTTGCTCTTCTGTTTTGCTTTCCATGGATATTCTGGCAAATACGTTTTGCTAGCAAATTGATTTTAAGCTCAAATGCTTGCATAGTCTCAGAAAGCATATTTCATATTGCATTACCAGCCAACAAAAATGCACATTCTACAATCAAAATGTGCACTGTTGTTAAATACATTATCCAATCAGGGAGCAGAGACAGTACCACATGATGTATGTAAGTCACTAACATAGCTTGAATGTTAAATATTTGTAATGAACTTTTTATGAAAGACCTTCAGCTCAAGAATTATTCAATTGAGAAATCTGCCATTAATTTAAAATAACAAATAAATATGAGAATTTCACAATTTGGTCATGTACTATTCATTAATGGATAAAGATGCAAAATGCATAATTATATTTACTTACACTCCATTTAAAAGAGGGTCAGTGTACTGTGCAGACCATCCACAGCTCTCTCATCTTTCACTCAAGTGATGAATTAGTTACATGTTTGAACTTTATCCTCTTGGCTTTAGGATCCCTTGTTTATTTAAGGTTTTTAATTTTAAAGAGACAGATTTACCATTCAACCAGTACGTTAACTTGAGGTTAATGAACGAGAAAGAGCTGACAAATGTTCACCAGAAAGAGAAATGAAAAAGTGAGTCTCGAGGTGGGATTGCTCTTGGTTTCTTCTTCTATTTTCTTCCTTCTTTTCCTTGCTATCCAGTCAGTCTCCACTGCCTCCATCCATTGGCAATTTTGTGATCAGTCAAGTGACAAGAATAAATGCTCCTATGAACTGTCCCCAGTGACCTAACACTTCACCTTTTTGTGATTTATCCTTCTTATAATATCTTCAAGTATCTCTTTCACCAACTCTGCAGTCTCCCTTCTGCTATCTGACTCGAACCTGTCCGCTTACCACCTACTCCACATGCCTCTTGTCCGCCTTCACTCCTCCTTTCATTTCCTCCCCCCTCCCATTAGCTCTAACTACTCTCTCTCCTCTGGCTCCTTTCCTTCTGCCTAAATAAATGCCCCATCACCACCCATCTTGGAAAAACATGCTCTCAAACATGCCTTTCCTCTCTAACTGCCATCATCCTTTCTCCCTTCTTTCCAAAATCTCTGAGTGAGCTGTCCACTCCCACTGACTACATTCCCTCTCCTCTAATACATTTCTTGATTCTCATCACTCTGGCCACTGCTCTCCATCAACTCCACTCATTCCCAAGGGCATTGCTGATGGGTATACATGGGTGTATATTGCTTGAGAAGGTGTGAACATGAATGGGAGATCATGTATTTGCAAATCTGTTCTATGTTTAGGTGTATCAACACAGTCCATGAGTAAATCAGAGTCTATTTCCTTCCTACACGCACACTGGAGTCCAAAGAAAGGAGGTGGTATCTAGTACTTTGTCTTTAGTGTTCTTATCTGTTCATCTGTAAAAATTTCACAAGATGTTCTCCCAGTACATTCAGTTATGGGAAGTGATTTTACAGCATCAACCACAATTGAGAAAATAGAAGAGAGAAGAAGGAACAACATGGGGTAGAGGGGAAGAAGAGAGTAAATAGAGAAGCAAGAATCAGCAGATGAAGAAAGGAAAAGAGAAATAGTGGAAATAAGGGAGGGAAGCAAGAAGAAGGGAGCTAAAGCTAGAAAAAAATATGAAAGGGGTCAAATAAAGAGTAACAAATAAGGTAATGCAGAAAGAGAATTAAAAATGCAAATTAAGGAAAAGAGAGATAAAGAAGAGAAATAAAAGTGAAGTGAGTACATATGAATCATCACCTGGGGGATGGGCCTATCAGTGATGCTAATTTGCACTTGGAACCACTGGGATTGGGAGGCAAAGGTGGCTTTATGCCTCTTTTATGCCCATGACATGAGTACATTTAGAGTAATCTCAAGAGTAGCCTGTAACATCCTGGCCAAACTTTTCTTAATTAAGATAAACTTTATTGAACTAGGGATAACACCTTTGGAATTTATCTTACTACAATGCTGATATTTATGTACTATTGTGAAATTAAATGGAACTTCTCGATTAGGCAACATCAGTGCAATCTCTGGAAGGTATGAGGAAGTTCAAAGTTTTTTCTGGAATTTACCTGTGAAGTGGATTTCTTTGGGAAATACCTTGAGGGGTGAGGAATTCAAAATTCTCCCCCTCTGATGCCAACCTTTCAAGGTTCATTGGGCAAGACCCTATGTGCACCAATTACCTGCTTCTGGGATCTCCAATTCAAAGACCCCCGACCTGTATTAAAGGGTGGACTAAACTTGGACTACACTTGTCAGGGGTTCTGAGTGGAAGCTGTGAAGGATTCCCCTAGGGTGAGAGGGGTGGGGTACTGAAGGATTTATCCTGTCAGAACCCAGTTAGAGTTGGGATGTTGTCTGGTAAGCTTATTAACATGCTTGTAGGTTGGGTTGTTTTTTTAATGTGTTTTCTTTAATGCTTTGCACCTTAAGAATAAAGTAAACTTGCTTAGGGAGTGCTATGTGGTGACTTACATCTGTAGCAATTACTCTTCTATCAATCTCTGAAGAGAAAGCAAGCAGGTCTGTTTAGACAAACTGTCTTTGCTGGGAATCACAGTGAAGGCAGGGAACTGATCACCCTGGAGATAACCTGGTTAGAAGGAACAGATATGTGTGTCTACACCCAAGAGAGGAAATAGCTAGTGAGCTGGGAGCCAGACAGTGGGTGCCCTTACTAGACCACTGAGGGGAAATACAGGTGCAGTTGCTCTGAACTGAAAAAAAAAAAAAAAAAAAAAAGTACCACCAGAGATTAGGGCAGTAGGCAACACCTCAAGCAGATTGTCCTAGATTAGTGAAGTTTTATATACTGTAATGGGGTTTGACCCCCATCACCTACATAAGGGCTAAAACTCCATTTAGTCGTGCTCTGCACCTGAGGGTGGCTGATTAACTAATTGCCCCCTGGCCAAAAGAGGCTGTGGAAGATCAGTTGTGGAGAGAAAGCCTGGAAGGGAGTGATCAAACTGTGAAAGGCCTGAGGTAGGCAAACTAAGGAAGGCCACGAGGAGAGGACTGGCCCCTGTGGTGGGACACTGGGAAAAAAAGGGGCAAGATCTAGGGAGGGACTGCAGGGAAGGTAGGATCCTCCTATGGAGGGAAACTTCTAGAGAGCAGGGTGGGCTCTCATGGGAGGGAGGTCTGAGACAGGGGTTGTATGTAAAGAGAAGACTTCCGTACCCCAAGAGGGCAGAAGAGTTATTCAGTTTTGTTTGGACTCATTTATGATACCCTGAAAAGAGTCTGAATTTAGATGGCTTGGCTAGAGGGCAGAGTCACATATGACCTGGGCACCAAGGCAGGCAGTCTGCAAGAGGTGCTGGAGCTAAAGAAAGCAATAACATCCTGTGCACTGCAAAGGGGGAACAGGGGGCTCCAAGGGTGAGTGAGCACTGCCATGTATACTAATAGTAAAAGCTTAAAGCACACAAACATCTTGGTGCTGACATATAAGCATCTACTGCAGCTCTTATGGGGAAAAGCCCCTGAGAAGTCATGCTACCATAGCGAGCTTTTAAAGATTACCCCCAAATAAAGAGCATTAGAGGAATGCATCCCAGGTATCATGAAGGGACAAGGCCCCATCTCCTTAATATTTAAGAGATGAAAAAGCATTCATTGCTGCTGAAACCTGAGTTTCTATACTCTAGCCTGTGGTCAAACGTTATCCATAAAACGTAAAGCCTTGGCACCTAAAGACACCATCAACAGAGAGACCCACCACGAGGAACGAAGGTTGTTTCCATCACCCAGCCAGCATTGTCTTTCATCCCTGGGCTGAGGGCTTTGGTGAATCTCTGTATTTCATGCACAGCAGAAAAGCTATCTCAGGGAGAAGAGTCCACTATTTTGTCTGTTTTGTTTCTCACAAATCTTTTTGACTGAGCATTACGACTATGTAATCCTGCAGGGTTTCTACCTGTGACGTAGGGCAAAGTGCCAGGAAAGAGCTCAGAAGGAAACTGGCAAGGAAAATATTTGTTATTGTCTCTAAAGGGCTCTCCTCTGTTGAATGAAAAAAATCATTTATCTTGAGCTGAAGCTTGAAATGGCTTGTCACTATAACCTTCTGGAACTCGGGTAACCTAACCTCAGACCGTCTGTAGTTTAACCCCTTCACTGCTGCCTCCAGCTGTGGTGGGAAGTAGTAGTGTTCCTCTGATGTACCAGAGTTTCAGTAACATACGTGGTGCATACTTAACTTTACACGCTGTGAGAAGCCCCATTGACTTCAATGGAGCAACTCAGACAGTGCAAAGTTAAGCATGCAGCAAGTCTTTGAGGGATTAAGCCCTACGTGAGTAAATTCACATACCACTGAGTTCTGGGTGCTCAGGACTTTTGAAACTCAGGTTACTTATTTAGGTACTTAAATATGGATTTAGGTACCTAGCTTTGGACACCCAAGTTTGAAAACTGTTTTCTAAATACATTTGGCCTGTCAACATATCTGTTTGTCTATTATACTTAGTTTTGAAAAAACCAAGAATTTTCTTATACTGAAACTATGTGTAAGACTTATAAACTTCTGCCTAGGAACGTTAGGCCACCACATCCATATATCAATAAATGAGGGTCAGACTAGATGATACTTCCCTGGCCTTAAAAATCTATTAATCTACAAGCTACTAATTTAAAAAATGGTCTCTTCCTCAAGTAAGGCCATTCGTGACATATTGGCTTTTAGTAGATTGTTCTGTCCTTTAGGTTATAAGCTCCTTGTGGCAGGGACCACGTCTTGAGAATGTACTGTGTTAGTGACCAATAAATAATAAGCCAAAGCATCTTTTAATGCAGTAGGAAGGGTGTGACAGAAGTGGGGGCTAGTGTGATAGAAGTAGGGCTGCTCTGAAATAATTTGAATGTTGTAAGTTGACCTGGTTATTGAGCAGCATGGTATGACAATACTCGGAGGTTTACTGTCTGAATATATTTTCATCAATTGGGCTGTTGGGAAACAAGCAGAAAGATGAAACAATAACTCAAGGTAAGTTTCCCCTTCAGCAAATACTTGAAGAAAGAACGTGGGAAAGCCCTTAGCCCTGAGGAGACTGACTCGACCTTTCACAGAGCCCAGCAAACTGGTTTTGGACAATGGAGACAAAAAGAGCAGGAACTGAGAAGACAGAGGAACTTGGGCTGGGTAAAAAGGACTGTATAGGGAAGAGACAGTTATTGTTGGGGGCTGTTGAGGCTGGCACCCAAGACTCCTGAAGTGTGTGAAGAAGTTAGGTCTGCCTGGACCACCATCACAGATAGTAGGGCTTTAGATAAGATAGACATGCACATGGGCTGTTGTTTTAAAATCCTATTCACTAAATGCTTTGTTCCAATTGTTAAGATTACACAATCGTTTGGTTCAAGAAGGCAGTCTGGTCACTCTGTTTTCCACGGGGCACAGACTCCTGAAGGGAAGATCTGTGGGTGCTGAACACAGCCGGTCCTGCTAGGTAAGCATGGTTGAAAAACAAGGTACTGTAGCCCAGTCTAACAGTGGGGGAATTGTGTGACTCCACTCCAAGAGAGGTACATGCACAAGGCTTAAGGACTGAATGAGTGGCACTCAGAAAGGGAACAGAAGTACAGTTAGCCCTGCAACCTGTATAAAAGGGTTCCTGTGAAAGGAACATTGTCATTGTTGACCCAAGTGCTCAGGGTCTAACTGATCACCATATCTGGGGTTGAGAAAGAATTTTCCCCTGGGTCAGATTGGCAGAGACCCTGGGGTTTTTTTGTCTTCCTCTGCAGCATGGAGCACGGGTCACTTGTAGGTTTAAACTAGTATAAATGGTGGATTCTCTGTAACTTGAGGTCTTTAAATCATGATTTGATTACTTCAATAACTCAGCCAGAGGTTAGGGGTCTGTTACAGGAGAGGGTGGGTCAGATTCTGTGACCTGCAATGTGCAGAAGGTCAGATGACACGGTCCCTTCTGACTTTAAAGTCTATGAGTCTAAATCAGTCCCCATTTTCTGTTGGGTTAATATCTGACACATGTACCCAGTTACTAGCTTTAGTGTTAATCAGATTCTTAGTTTTCAAACTGTGATTGGGTTACAAGTTTAAAAACATTAAATAGTGTTTGTGACTTTTGAAAACATCCCTTATGTTACAGAACAACCTGCATTCTTGCTGGCAGCAGCCAGAACAGGGCTGAATTCTTCTCCCGATTGTCTGGTGCATATGCTCGTGCCTACTCTTCTCCTTTATGAATTTTGGAGCATGCATATCCTAGAAAATCCACATCTCCATAGTATGCCGCCTGCAAGGAACAAAACCGTAGGTCTCCTGAATCATGTGACTCACAAGCTTTGAATGTTGAGTGGGAGACACTTTTCCATAGCGTTAGCTGGGTTTAGGTATAACCTACCTGCCATGGAGATTTTTGGGTATGAAAGTACTAATGCCAACACTTTCAAACTGGGGTGCCTAAAGTTAGGCAGTTAGGCCCAAATCCTGGAAAGTATTTAGGTGCCTAATTCCCTTTGAGGATCGGGGCCTTATACTAGGCTGTCCCCACTGAATGTAAATGGCAAAAGTCTCAACTGCTTCAAAAGGAGGAGGATCAAGTACTGGGAATGAAGTTCCTGTGATTTCACAGGTAAATACAATCATCCTCTTTTTACATGTATCTATCTCAGTTATTTATATCTAGCCATTCTGCTAGTTGGAGTTGGCGACAACAAGGGCTGGGTTCAACATCTAGGGGCTGCTTTAAACAATACAACACAAAACCGACTCAAGCCTCCACCCAGTAATCTGGGACAATTACATACCACCCCCTTGGGCGCCTCCAAAAGGCGATACTTCCCCTCTCACAAGCACAGAGTCCAAGTGCAGAAAGAAGACCTTTTAATAAAAGGAGGGAAGTTAACTCAGCATTAATTGGGAAAACAGCACAAGCAGTATTCATAGATATAAAACTATGAGCAAAACCAGCACCCCAGTGTATGTTGGGCAGTGTCCTTTGCCTCTCCTTTCTTTCTCCTCCCCCCCCCACTCACAGTAGTTGTCCTTTGTCAGTGGTGACACAGAGTTCAGGGGCGCATCTGAGCAAATTCACTTCCCACTGAGGTGAGGGAGAGGGGGAGAAGGCACCCTGCGTGTCCCACCAGCTGTCACCGCCCACTGCTCACCACTCTGCTGGCTGCCCTCCACTTGTTGCTCCACAGGCCACTCCACCAGTCACCCACTAGTCACCATTCTCCAACCACTCTCTCTCACCTTTTGCTATCACCTGCTTCTCCACTATGACCTCTGCAGGTCAGTCTCATGAGGTTTCCCCCAGCTCTCAGTGACTGTCAGCAATTAGTGGGTGAAGCTCAGCGCTGAAGCTAGCCAGGAGCACTGTCCCACAGTATACCATTTCAGCTAACAAGCACTTAACAGAAGACTCCTAACAGAATCTTAATGAGCTCTATCTTTGAACAATGGGAGTGGGAGGGTAAGCCAGGCCTAGGGCTCTTCCGCAGAGCCCACACCTCTAGGCAGGGACACCTATCCCCACCCCCATCAACCTTCACAGGGCTCTGGCATCCTAGCCAGTTCGGTTCAGATGACAATGTGACCCTTCAATCAGGACTGGCTAAGCACAGCTCTGCTGCCCTTTCCTCATACAGTAAGGGGAACAACATCTTGTTACCCCTGCGTTTAACACTAGAGCGATTTGTAACCCAACACCAGCCAAAGGGATCATATGCAGTCCCATCATGCTGAGCATCTGAGCAGTGTGGGTGTGCTCATGCAGACCTTTGGTCCTGACACCTGTCCCCCTTCCTCCCCCCGGCACCGAGCTTGGTGGGGGAGGGCTCATTCAGACCCTGCTTACATCCTCTCCCCAGCTAAGAATTTGTCATCCTGGCAAATCATACTCCACATTATACCAGCTACATGAGTTCTCCTCATAGGGTCTGAGGAAACCTATTATGGTTTCCACAAGCCTGAGCTAAGTGTAATCACTCCAGGTGCATCATAAGTTAACTTATTGAGAGTGGGCCTAGCAGGGCAGGGGGACTTCTTCTTAGGCTAAGGATGGTGAGGGTTCTATATATATGGCACAGTATTATCACAGTATCTGAGCTCTTCTTAATGTCTTTATTCTTCCAAGAGGACATTTAGACTGTAAGCTCGCTGAGGCAGGGACTCTCGTTAAGACAGTGCACCCTAGCACAACGGGGCCCCATTTTTGGTTGACCCATACGGTACAGCTACACGACAAACTAGGGATGAGATTCCCCTGCTTGTGTACACACATTCACTCTAGCTCTCACTGAGAGAGCGCAAGTCTAAATAGCAGTGTAGCTGCAGTAGCGGCTGCAGAGACATGGCTTAGCCTGTCTAAAGCCGATGAGTATGGACACTCAGCATAGCTAAGCGGTGCTTCTGTTGCCACTATGTTGGCTACACTGCAATTTCTACTCATGGAAGCTTGATGAGAGCTAGCGTGAGTAGGTGCACACAGGCAGGGGAATCACACCCCTAGTTATAATGTAAATGTAATCTTAGTCATTACTGTAACAAACATGATAGTAAGCCCCATTTTACATACTGGGATCTGAGGCACACTACAAGCATGTGAGAATAGAACCCCTGTCTCGCAAATCCTAGGCTTATAATCTAACCATTGCACCATCTTTCCTCCCAATTGGAGAGGGAGGATAAGGAAACTGAGGTACAGAGAGGTGAAGTGACTTGTACAAATTTACACAAGCCAAAGTCCAAGCTGGGACTAGAACAGCGTCCTTAGTGCTAGCCACAGGACCCAATTGCCTTCCTCAGTGTGTGTGTTGTGGGGTTTTTTGTCAGGTTTTGGGAGAGTGGGGGTGTTTTAAATTTTAGCACATGTATCTCAGCAATTTCCATAAGTTTATTAGCATGGTACAGTGTACAAGTGCAGCCTAAGTTAACATCCCAGGTATCTAGATCTAGGAAAGGTTTCACATGGGAAGTGTGTGTAGGGGGAATGCAATATTCAGAGCATCAGTGTTGTATTGTTGTACATTTCTGGTTTGGTTGCAGGCTGCCATATATTATGGGTGTTTCAGCACTGTCATCCATAACTCTTCTCTGCGCTTTAGTGGGAAGCAAAAATGCAATATAAATACTATTATACAAATAGGACAATAACATGTCAAATATGGTATACATATGTGTACAGGAGTCTTACACTGAAACACCTGCTTTCATTTGATAACTACTTTTAGCAGAGCCATTATATTATTTCAGATTATCAAACATGAAGATACTTGTATAGAGAGGTCCAGTGGCTTGGGCACTAGCCTTAGGATTTGAGAGACCTCTGTTAAGTTCCTGCTCCACCACAGGCTTCCTCTGTGACCTCGAGTAAGTCACTTCTGTACCTCAGTTCCTCATCTGTAAAATGAGGATAACAGCACCTCCCTACTTCACAGGGGTGCTGTGAGGATAAATATGTTAAAGATTGTGAGGTATTCAGATACTATAACTATAAGGGTCATCTAAGGACCTAAAACAGATGGAAATAAACATAACTTTAAACTAGTTTATCGTCATTAACACTGTACAAAGGAAATACGCTAGGTGTGCTTAACAACTATCCCACTAATACTTATTATATAGTAGTGATGTATACATATTCAGGGCTTGAAAAATCCACCTGCCCAGGATGAATAAGAAGCTCTCTCAAGAGCTTAAATTTTTATTTAAAACCAAACAACCGTCCTCCTCCCCCCCAAGTTTCTAGCTCTTATTGATTGCAAAGATGTCCTTTTGTAACAACCAAGCATAAGCCTAGGCTGTATTTGTCTTCCTAAGGTCTGGTGTACATTTAAAACATTTAATTGACCCATTGCTGAGGGCTGTGAAAAACGTGCATACCCTAAGTACTGTAGCTAGGTCTACATAACCCCCACCCCCCAGTGTAGATGCAACTAGACCAACAGAATTCTTTTTCTGTTGATCTAGCTACTGCCTCTCAGAGAGCTGGATTAATATAGCAATGGACAAAACCCTTCTTTTGATGTAGGAAATATCTGTGCTGTGGTGACAGCCGCAGTGCCATGTGGCTGTGCTGTTGTAGTGCAGAGGTGGCCAAATAAATATACACATCTCCAGTGCCCCGGTTACTCAAGAGAGTTAGCAAGCAGCAGCAGCAGCAGGGAGAAATTACCACGACTGGTCAATATGCAATAAAGAAACTTGCAGCAGCAACAGAGATGTCGGGCGTGAGGCCGATGGAGTTTGGGAAAGCCAGGAGCACTCAGGGGCAGGCAGTGGAGCTGAACGGGGAGGGGCAGAGCCAGAGGGAGCCTGGCACACGACACAGGTCTTTTTTTCAAGCTGGCTTCGACCTGGGGTTAGCCTGTCTCAGGCCCAGTTCAACTCCTGCCGCATCTGGTCTTGCCAAATGTGCTTGGCGCTGTATCCTCCTGCCCCAGCGCAGCCACCAGCGGCTCCGGGTGAAGGCAGGGCTCCTGGCTGGGGCAGGCAGGACTCTCCGTCTCCTTTGGCCAGCGAAGCAACTTCGGCGCGGTACAGGCAGGGCAGGGCAGCCTCCCTGCGGCCGGCCGGCCGGCGCGCCGCCCTCCGAGCGGCGGCTCCCCATCCCCGCCCCGAACCTGTCACACCGCAGCAGCGCCGGCTCGGGAGGAGCGTCTCCGCCCCTCCCACGCCGCCGCCGCTACCCTGCAGCGTCCCCCCCTCCTTCCCCCTCCCTCCCCCAGCCCCCCCCGCCCCTGCGTCGCTCAGCCAAGATGGCGGCCCCCAGCAGCTAGGGCCGCGCACGTGTGTGAGGGTCCCGTCCCGGCGCCCCGCGGAGGAAGCCCCGGCTGCCGCGCCCCGAGCCCGCCCGCTGGGGGCCATGAAGCCCAAATCCTCCTCGCACAAGTCCGAGAACACGTACAGGGTGAGTGCGGCGCCTCTGGCCCTGCCCGAGCCCCCGGCGGAGCCGGCCCTCGGCAGAGCCACGGGGAGACGCCTGGTCATCGGACACCGCTCCGGCCCCCTGCCCGCCCCCCGGCCCGTGGGGGAGGCGGGTTAACGAGCTGGCCCCGGGGCTGGGGGGCGCTGCCCGAGCACGGGCCTCCTGGAGACACGAACCTCTCCCCCCGTGTTTACACAGGAGCACGTGCATTGCTGGGAATGTCCCTCTTTGCCTCAAAACGGGGGTGCCCCCCTCCTCATCCTCAAGCCGTTCCCAGCCAGCCACTGCTGGCCTGGGCTTGTTCTTTATTGTTGGGAGGCCCATGATGTGCTGGGCCCTGGCCTGAAGAGGCAGTCCTGGCAGTGAAGAGTTGATCATCTAATTGCGCTGTTCCAATAATTGGCTGTTCAGATTCCAGAGGTTACCCCGATCTCTCTTTGTATTTCTCGTTAGAATGAGTTTCATTTCATTTGACCGTCCACCATTCACTACCTTATCAGAATTCCTCCTCTCCGTTCCCCACACTGTGTGTGGAGTTGGAGGAAATCAAAAGAAAAAAATCCTGCTTTGGTTAGAGGACGGGAGAGCCAAAGCAGTAGTTTCCTCCTTGTCTCTGAGTTCATGTTACTTCTCCATGAGGGCCCAGTTTTGTCTATACTAGGGAAACTTGAGTACCACTAGCATAGATGTGCCACGTGTTACTGGGTATCTGCACATTCATCTATGCTAGGGAAATTTTTGTAAAACATTCTTACCATTGTCAATATCAGTTTGGCTCCAGAGGTATTATTGGGGGCCGTAGTGCAGAGGTGACTGCTGGGAGCTTTTGTGTTATCAGCATGGTATCGTTTAGCTATGTTTTGATCAGGGGTAGATGACATGATGCCCAAGGCAGCAAGCAGCACATCTATGCTTGGGCACCCAATGTTGTGGAGCAGAACTGATGTGAGTGTAAGAGGGGAGGTGGAGGTGTGGCTGGAGATAAAATCCTTTGGCAAACCCCCAGGGAAATTTCCACCGGATTTACTGGAGGCCCTGTCACCTCAAAATTACAAGTGCTTGATTTTGTTCCCTTTGTAAGGGTGAGAGTAAAAGTACAGGGTTGGGAAGAGCATAGAGTGTATAGTGACAAGACTCTAGGGAATGCTGCCTGGATTCAGATGGAGGGATTCCCTGTCTCTTTGCTCTGATGTTATGAGTCTCAAAGATTTCCTTCAGGATTTTAGATTATCTGCATGATGAGAGCATTATGCCTAGACAACATAGGTCTCCAACAGATTAGCACTTGTAAAATAGTCTATACATTTTTTCTCTCCTGTATGTTTTTCTGCTGTAGGCGATGATTTGGCTCTAGGAAACCTTTCAGATACTTTTTCTGCATTGATGTAGTCAAACTTATTTTGCTGAGGTTTTTTGCAATATGCAATAATATGCAATAGTCCTAATAATCCCTGTAATGTGAATATCCCAAAAAGGATACTACATGATTGTAACATGTTTAAATAGACAGCATTAACTGGATTATTACATTTTTGTCTGAATGTTTTGTACCTGCTATAGTTACAAGTAATATTTAACATTGCTATAACTGAAAGGGGATAGAAAAAAAAGTTCTTTTAATTTTCTAGTTTGCTTACTTTATGTGTTTGACAATATTTTGCATGAAGTCATTTTCACTGTTTCCCAAATCAGTCAGTCTGCCTTCCTTGCTGAAAAGAGCCTAGAAACACATTTACAGGGAGGAGAAAAACCTCAATAAAATATTTTAGAAAGGCATTTACAAAAAAAAGAAAGAAAGAAAAGAATTCAGGGCATGTTATTAACTAATCAGTCCGAATTTTTTTTTTTTTAAATCCAGATAGTATCTATTTAAAACCTGCAAAATATTTCCTGTAATTCTTTGTTTTGGAAAGACTCCATATACTGAAATATAACTAGTGTTCTGGGCAGTCATTAATATTTTTATAGACACCTGTACATCAGCAGTGTTCTGAGAACTGAAGAAAGTCAGTGTTTCAGATTTGTTTAAAAAGTTCTTGTGTTACTTATAAGACCTTTGATTATTCACACAGTGCATCTTCCATTGTGATCATGCAAATGGATTGGCGCTTGCATGTGCACGTGCGTACACACACACACACACACACACACACACACACACACACTCCTCTTGCTTCCCCTTCTGTCTCTAGCTCTACCCATCCACTGAAGATAATGGGGCTCAGCATGGACACTACTCAAAGGAGGATCAAGCTCTCTGTGATGTGTTAGAAAAGCTATCACTGTAGCACTGAAAACTGTAATCATTTAAAAACTCTAATATTTACCTTCCCCCTCCATCCTCCATTTATGCTCTTAGTTTACTTAAGTATACTTCACCCCACTTAGAAAATGAAACTCAAGTGTCTGCTTTAGGTCTTGTTTGTTTGTTTTGTTCTGCATTAACAAGAGCTGTGGTGTTTGGCTGTAAACACCACAGGCAGATATTTCTGTCCGCTCCCCCAGTTAAACAAAAAGACTGATTTCATTGACATAAAAACTCAAAATTATGTTTATATATAGTGCAGTTTTATTTGCACAACCTGAATTTTTAGCCTACAGCAGGTGTCCCCAAACTTTCAGCTGCGAGGGCCATACCACTCAGTCTTGCTCTTATGGTGGGCTGGAGCGGCTGGACCCACAGGGAGAGAGGCGGGAGGGGAAGCGGTGGGGCCAGGAGGAGGGAGCAGCTGCTGTGGGGCACTGCTTGGGGCCAGGAGCAGTGCGCTGAGCCCACGTGGGAGAGGGGTACATCTGGGAGGCAGAGCGGCCGCCGCCCGGTGCTGCTTGGGGCTGGAGTGGTGCTGCTTTGGCCAGGGCGTCGCTGGGCCCACGTGAGAGAGGGGCAGGGCCAAGAAGGGGGAGCGGGCCAGTCAAAATGTGTCGTTGGGCTGGATGCGGCCCGCGGGCCGTAGTCTGGGGAGCCCTGGCCTACACTATATGACAGTGTTTCATTTAAAAGCAATGTCTTCAGTTATACAGTGTATATTGTTGAGACTAATTTAAAAGAGATCATTCTGAAATAAACAGAGCAAAGGAAGTAATTGACTTTAGTTTTTGTTTTACAGTTTCTCACCTTCTCTGAACGCTTAGGCAATGTTAATATCGATATTATTCATCGGATTGACAGGACTGGGAGCTATGCTGAGGTGAGAACAATATAATAATTTCACAATTCTATAACATCTTTTGACCAAGATTCTCCGGAGCACTTTAGAAATGTATATTCACCAAGATTCAGATTTTTAGAAGGTATTTAGGCATTCCTCCATTTGGACGGCTAAGTCCCATTTTCAAAAGTGACTTAAGCATTTAGGAGCCTAAGTCTCATTGAAAGTCAGTGTTTCAGATTTGTTGGTAAGGGAACAAAAACAGTTGATCAAGTGAGGTCCCGATCCCACAACGACATACACACATGCTCAATGTGCATTGTGGATAGCCACATTGATTTTAATGGGACTAACTCAGAGTGTTTGCATTTAAGCAAGTCTTTACAGGATCATGGATTTCATTAGGGAGTATACTGTGAAATTACAGTAAAATCTGGAAGTATGTTTTGCGCACATCAACATTACTTTTTAAAGATACTCTCTGATAATAAAACATTCAAGAGCTTATAAGGCTTTGCACTTTGCATTATCTTGCCATATATTTTAAGTATTAAACTGTTTTAGTAACGGATGCTGTTTTGAAGTGAAGTCATCAACATTTCTTTAAATCTCTCTCAAATGAATACTTGAGGCATTTGATCGTGCGTCATCTATTCAGCCTATCATCTCATTTTTACATTGAAAGTATAGTTTTCATTTAAGATTGTTTGGCTCATGCATGATCTTGATTTCTAACAGGAGGTTGAAACCTACTTTTATGAAGGACTGCAGAAATGGAGAGAACTGAACCTCACACAGCACTTTGGTATCTCTTTATAGTAAACTGTTTTAAATTAATTTGACCTCTTTGCTTGCATAATGTGATCATGCTTTACAAGGTGGAATTTGTTTACCTTGAATACATATATCCTAACCCAGAAGGATTGGGGTCTTGATTCAAAGCTCATTGAAATCAATGGGAGTCTTTTCATCAACTTCAGTGGGTTTTGGATTGGGTTCTAGAGGAGTGGTGTTCTCTTTAAAATACTTTATTTACCAGTAACTAGAACACAGTTCTTAAGTGTTCCTTTGCTTTTTGCACAGTGAAATTCTACAAAGAAGTGGCCAACAAATGCCAGTCATTCAACCAGCTGGTGTATTATCAGGATGCCATAGTGCATAGCTTGAAGACGCATCTGCAAGTCAAAAACTGTCTTGCTTATCAGCCCCTTTTGGAGTAAGTACACACTGTAAAAATAAACTCAGTGCCTTTGTGTTGATGTAGGGTGAAAAGTGTGTGAATCATGTCAAAACATTGTATACATGTCCTTGTTATCACTGGGGAAAGAATTGCATTGCATGCATGGGTACTGAGAGATCCATACCAGTGATATGCCTGTGTCTTTTATAATAGCATGCTAATTCTGAGATTTACTTTAAAAAATACTACTAGATTATAACCAAACAAATCTCTACAACAGGCCAAGAAGCATGTTGGTGTGAGCTCATTTCATGTCACTGATATGTTCATGGCTGCTCTTGGTTTGAGCCTCATTTTTAATGTCACCTAAACATAAAATTCTTTGGGGGTGGCTTGGTTGGTGTGTTTACAGTTTAAAAACTCCTTTCATTCAAGATAACATAATGTGTGGTGTTCCCATAAGATATGGGAACAGCTTTCCTTCCAAAGCACCTGCATACTGTACTCCCACGAGAGCCATGCACCTTTGCAATGTGATTGCACAATGGAGCAGTGAGCTATAGCTTGTTTAGGTGTTTGGATTTAAACATACTAACATTGGCATTCGTTGTTTGAAATCTAGCCTAGTGGTACAGCTGGCTCGAGATCTCCAGACAGACTTCTACCCTCACTTTCAAGACTTTTTTTTGACCATCACCATGTTATTGGATACCCAGGACACAGAACTGCTAGAATGGGTGTTTACCTCTCTTTCCTACCTTTACAAATACCTCTGGAGACTGATGGTGAAGGATATGACCAATATATATAGGTAAGCTTTATCGGTCTACAGTTACTAGATTATATTTTTATGTAAATAAATGCCCCTCTTACTCATCAGAATTAATTGTCTTTTTAACAAAGTAATTGTTGGCAAAGCACTCTCTGGTTCAGTGTGAGTTGAATGGTTTTAATTGCCTGTTGTATTTGTAGTTTATACAGTACCTTGTTGGCGCACAGCAAACCACACATCAGAAACTTTGCTGCAGAAAGCTTCACCTTTCTAATGAGGAAGGTAGGTGATGTGTTATCAACATGACGCTAAAAACTTTCCACAGTGGCCCGCGGCTTCAAACTAACAAATACTGAACACAGCTGTCATGTGTAATGATGATGGGGGCCCTCTAGAGAATAAAGGGGCTAATAAAATACAAACTAGCATTCTCTCCACTCAGAGGTTTGTTTGTTTTTTGTTTGTGCAGTGACAAAAGTTTTATAGGAGGCTTTATATGTAGTGCAGTGGGAACTGAGGGACTGTTCATCATCTGACAGGATCAGGCCCTGCCTATATATGTAGTATGGATGATTTTTTTTAAGAGCAGTGAAGCTGAAGCGCTCATGGTCACCTTACCAACATTTTCTAGAGAATTCCCTATAAGGAGAAAGCTCAGTGGGACCTTGCAGGATTGGACCCTTAGTTTTTACACTACATGTTGGGTCAGTGCATTTTTAAAATAATGGATTGAAACTTTTTGGTGCATTATTTACAATTTCTGTGGAGCTTCATTTGAGCATGAAAAATCTAAGTACATAACTTTTCTAGCCAAATTAATCAAAAGTAAACTGCCATCATTTTGATGGGGGTAGGGAATAGAATTTATAGCCATTTGGCATTGAGTAAGCCAATATGTGTAGAAGCCAAAAATCTCTAAAATGACTGGAGAATTTGGGTGCCTTGAATTTTGGATGCACCTGAATGGAGCTTGATTTTTCAGAAATTGCTGATCCTTAATCCTTAAAATTCAGGCCCCCTTAAGGAGCCTCAATTTGGGCACCCAAAAATTTAGGATTTTGAAAGTCTTGGGTAGAAGTTCAAGCCGCGTTCCCCTGTCTGGTTGCAGCATCAGATAGAGCTCTTAATTACTGAATTCTGATTTAAAATGGCCCAGCCCTTTTTTTAGGGTACATCTACACTGAAGGTGGCAAAGTCGCTGCCATCAGATTGACCTGTCTGGATTGACTGAGCGGTCAGTGAAGACCCGCTCAATCGATCCAGAAGTTGACGCAGTAAAACCACCCCCTCAAGTGGCGTAATGCTGTGTTGACGGGAACGCAGTTCCTGTCAGCGCAGTTCCGTGGAGACACCGCGCAGAAAGGAAGCACAGCAGTCTAATCTGCGTAGCTTGCATAACTCTCGTTGACTGCCGCCAAATTGCCAGGTAAGTGTAGACGACCTTAGTGTTCCAATGACTAGTTTACTACCATTTATTCAGTGTGACATCTCCTTATGGTCCCAATTCAGCAAAGCACTTAGCACATGCTTAACATTAAGCATGTGAGCAATCCCATCCCTTGTTCATCAAAGCACTTCAGCGTGAGTTTAAATCCCATTGATTTGAATGAGCGTTGTTAGTGGAACTACACTGAATGACACCAGCTGGGGATCTGAATCTTCCTCTCCATTCAATTTACAGATGTTATTGAAGAGAGAACAAGTTTTGAATTGTTGGAGGGTGGAGTAGGGGAGCAAGATGGCACTGCCAGGAGTCATTAAATGATTTCTTTCCATTTGATAAGTTTGAACTGAAGATAACTTTTGTTCTGTGAATTTTGTTTTGTAGGTTTCTGATAAAAATGAACTCTTCAATTTAATGTTTCTTGACCTGGGAGAGCACCCAGAAAAAGTGGAAGGTGTGGGACAATTACTCTTTGAGATGTGCAAGGGGGTTAGGAACATGTTTCACTCCTGTGCTGAGAAGGTAAACATCCTGAGCATATAAACCAAGTGGAAAATTACAAAGTTTTAAAATACCTAATACAGGACGTCACTATATTAGAGCCTGATCTCACAGTCTATGAAGGCAATAGGTGTCTTTCTGTTTGCTTCAGTGGATATTGGATGTAAATTGTGCTGTTTATTATAAGGTAATACTAATGATATCTCTACAGTATTGGGGGAAAAAAAAGACAATTTGATAGAGGATCCAAATCCCTGTAATGCTTTAGTAAAGCATCACATCGACATTTAAAAAAAAATTCTAAGGCTAAAGGATTTTAGAGTTTCTAAATCTCTTTTCTAAGCATGAAGACTGGCCTTTTCCTTCCACAGGCTATCAAGTTAATTCTGCTAAAGCTGGGACCTGTTACAGAGATTGAAGCTAAACTCCCATGGATTATTGTTGGAGAAGCTTTCAAACATATGGTAAAATCAGCTGCAATGCATATCTACAAGGAGCATTTAGAGGTTCTATTCACATGTTTGGAAGTAAGTTTTCATTGCTGAGAAGCTGAAAAAAAGATGATCTTCCTCCCAAGAATAACATTTTGTGTGTGTTAAAGGAAAGGTGTGGGGTGTGTTTTTTTTCTGCAGTGGAAACATTAAAATAAATGTTGCAGTAAAGAGGAAAGCCTGGCCTTTCCTCTGTGGGTACAGAGGGCTCTATGGTGGTTGAACTGGTGCAGTTATGCTGTGTGGTTTGGGTTGGGATTTGGGAAAGGTAACTATTGCTTCCCTGTCATGGTTTTATCTGCCAGTGAAAATCCTTCTCATCCTTTCTTCCCACTCCAACCACTATAATAGCAATTCTTCGCCTTCCACTATTAGGAGTAGTTTTATGTAATTACTTCTTTTGCATTCCCTGGTTCAGATTCTGATCTCACACTAGTATACAAGAAGGATGAAATCAATTTCAAAACTCCCACTGTTCAATAGGGCCAAGATTTCACCTCAGGAGTCAGTGGAGTTACTGAGATCAGTTGTAATCAGAATCTGGTTCCAAGCATTCACATGTAGCTAAAGCACAAGTATTTGTTTTTTCTCCTGTTTTCTTTGCTATGCAATCTGTAAACCTTCTGTGAAGGAGCACTTCACCTTTCAAGGCATTTGTTTTGCCGTCCAAGAAAGGTGAGATGTTAATTATTGGATTATGGGAACCATTTGGCTATATCTTTCCTTCCCGGGAAAGGTTAATTTGTTGGATCAGAATACGAAAGCTAGCAATAGTTTATCAGGCTGGTGAAACATGAAGTTACCAGAATTGCTTCTGTTTAGTGTTATCTGCAACTGGATCTGATCATTCATGTGAAATGTCTTTTGCAGGAATCAGTGTTAGAACTGCAGGAGAAAATAACTAAGGCCAGCTGCTGCGAAAGCTCAGAACAGATTGAGAGGATATTGCAAGTATATTTGATTCTAGTGGAACATGCAGATGGGTCCAAAATCTCTCAACCTGAAGCAGTCTGTAAGGTGGGTCAGATTATCCTTTTGGCTACCGAGCACAGAGGTGGAGGGTGGGAAACCAGAGCAATTGCAGCATGCTTGCCTACTCCCTCTGATTGTGCGGGTGTGCTGAGGTTTGCCCAAGTCAATTTGGCAACTTTTGGGAGTCACCCCAGTAAATCCATGGGAATTTCCCTGTGTACTATAATGCTGACCCTGTCATCGTGATCTTATGAATGTCCTTCTCTAAGTGAATCCTCCACTGAGAGCGAGGGAGGGGGAGAAGTGCTCATGGAAAACTGCTGCTGCTGTGGGGGGCCCATGTGGAGACGTGGTTCCTGGAGGAGCTATGCTGCTGTGGAGAAGGCAGCAGCCTGAGAAACTGTGAAGGCGTGCTCCCACAAGGGTTCTCATCCCCTGTGGCATGGCTGCGGGGAGTCATTGTCCCAGAAGGCGATGCGTGTGACATTGCCTTTCTCTCTCCCTCTCTCTCGTTCTGCAGACATTAACAAAAATGTCACAAACGCCTGATCTCTCAGCATCTTGCTGTAAGACCCTGCTTAAAGCGATTTCTGTTTTGCTGCTTTCTGAGAATGTTTTCCTGCCAGATACTGTGACTAAGGACACCGTTGAGAAGGTAACGAAGTGCATTTTGCAACAGAAGGACTGCAGACCAGTCTTTCTAGAACGAGTTGATTGCCACACACAGTCCTTATATGGAGTGTACTAGGAAATGCGTTACACATGGCTACTCTCATCCTTTTGGTACAGATGAGGTACAAGCCACTCCCTGCCCCAGTCAATGCATCTGGTAAATTTAGGGACTGATCCAAAGCCCAAGTCTGTTATTTATTTGTATGACAGTAGTGCTGAGAGGCACCAACTGGGATTGAAGCCCCTTTGTGCCAGACCCTGTACAAAGACCCTATGAGCAACAGTCTCTGTTCTAGACACTTTACAGTCTAAGTAGACAAAGAACAGGAAAGGAAACAGAGGTGAAGTGATCTGTCCAAGGTTGCACAGCAGGTCACTGGTATAGCTGGGATTAGAACCCAGGTCTCCTGACTCCCAGCCTGCTAACCTGTCCAGTAGAGTGTCCTTTGACCTCAGTGACCTCTGTCTCAGGCCCTTTGCCAAGCATGGCAGTATTTTCTAAAGCAAGTTACAGGTATATTTTAACACCATTGCTGATGCTGTTGGACTGCTGACTGGCCTTCAAACACAATGCAGCCTTGCTAGTGTTTGCTTATTTTTAATCTGTTTTGTTGATTGTGGTGTATGTGAGATGATAATATTTACTTTGGACTTTCAGTTTTCATGTGTTACTGTACATATTTGTAAAGTAATTAATATGGCCAACTAGTTGTGCTATAGGAAAAATAGATTTGCAGAATTAAACTAAGCAATGGCGATACCGCCCTTGTATTTCTTACATAAGATGAAACAAAAAAATTCTTTCACAATAATGTAGTAAGGCTGGAGCAATTATTGAGCCTGTCTGGTCTTTGGTGTTGGTCTCTGGCTTAGTAGGATTAATTCTCTGCTTATCAACCCTGGCAGGCGTGTCAAGTTCTGCACATTACTCTGTGTATGTGAGTAATCCCATTAAACTCAATGGAACTATTTATGTACATTGAGTTACCCGTGTGTAAGCGTTAGTAGGGTCAGAAAGGGGGACGGGGTAGGTATTATATGTAGCTCCCTTCAACACTAAGAAGCACTAACTGTGCGCTGAAGGAACATACATAGCCCTTATGTCCTGACTCCCATCATGAACAAATAAAGTGTGTGTTGCTTATGTGCCCCTACTAACCTTTCGTTTTCATTTGACAGGTATTTGGAAGTGGGTTTGAAAGGCACCTCCTTTTGGATTTCTCCAAAACAGTGTTTTCAATGAAACAGTTTGAGCGGGTAGGTGAAGTTTCAATTCATTTCTTTATTTGGTAGTCAGATGAGTAATGCAGGAGTTGTTTCTGGGGGAGCGTGAATGGGACTGAGTCTGATGGAGAGTTGTTTTTAACTGCTGAACAGAGAAATACCATTACAGTTGGCAAATTCATAATATATGTTTCCATTTCCTATGATGAGTCGTTTCTGTTGTTTTAATTTGACATACATTTGGACTATCCGTCTTCTGGGTCTTCGATGTGACCTGATGGGAATGAAAGAGGCTGTTAGTCGATATCAATAGAACAATGAAAATGGCAACGCAAAAATGTGTTTTCTTTACAAGTTCATAGATTTTAAGAGCCAGAAGTGACCATTGTAATGATCTAATTTGAACGCCCCCAGATACAGATCATAGAATTTCATCAGGGGATTCCTGCTGGGTCATTGAAGGGGCAGGCATAGTACGGGAGTTAAGGAGATGCTAGTGGTCTCTAGTTAGGGTTGTTTTGCAGCTTTGCATTCGACAGGAGCTAAACACCCATGGTGGATGCACATTTTCAGTCTCCCCTCCCCCGCTCTCTCCAATAACTTGTCTATGGTATTTGTGACTTTCATGGTAGATTAGTTAACAGGGGATATGTCTCAGTGGAGGTATCAGTAGTCTGGTGATTTCTATCTGGAGTGTCTGTCTCACCTCTTTCCAGATCCTTTTTACACACACAGCACAACCCAGAGCGATGGGGAAATTGCAAGGAGTATATAGAGAGGCTCTCGGTTTAAGGCAGTCCCCTTTTTGAATGTGCAATAGAGAATAAATGGGGAGGATAAAAGGTTTCCTACCATAACAAGCTCCTCCAAAAACTGCTAGCCAATTTCCTCAGCTGAGGTCTGGTCTTTGGTACCATGATAAAGAAACAGAAGCAGTGAATGGAGCTTGAAGGGGCAGCAGGTCTTTGCATTCCTGGAGGAAAATGGACGGTGCTGGGAGGGGAACGAGTGGGAAGACGTGGGATTGGGATTTTTATGGAGGGGGTGGGGAAGAGGAATTTCTGTGGGGCAGTTGCGAAGGCTGAAATAGAGAACCAGGGATGTCAGGTGGGTGGGGCCTGAGCATGGTGGACCAGGCTCTGAGGAGGGGCATGAAGTCGGGGGGAACAAAATTCTTTTCAGGGTCTGGGGGCTGAGCTTGGGGATCCTGAGCTCTGTGGGGAAGCTGGAGTTGGAACAGGCCAGTGTCTTTGTGTCAAATCATTGGTTTCTCAAGGGCTTTCTGGTACTGATGCTCAGTGTCTGGGTGACCGGAGGCACCAGAACTGGAGGAAACCTTGGTATGCTGATGGTTCATCCCACAGAGTTTGGCTTCCCTGGCGCTGGTGTCTCAGATTCCTGATTTGCTTGATCCGAATTGGAGGGGCGTGTTAATCTTGATCTCTTTTTCCTTTCAGCTTTTTCTTCCATGCTTTCTAGAGTATGTTGAAGACTGCTTCTCTGGAGATGATGCTCTAGCTAGGGATGAGGCCATGGCAATTTTGGCTAAACTCATTCTGGAGAAAGCAGAACCGCCTACTATTGGCTCAATGGCTTTTGAAAAGTATCCCCTTGTTTTTACAGAACCATCTATAGGGTAAGTTTCATCACACCTAACAGACACTTACCTTGGAGCTCTCTTTGGAAAGCTTTCGAACATAGTGTTGTCAAGCATACTGGGAATGGCGTCAGAACTGCCACTTCACCTAGTGTTCACTCTTCCTTTGAGGACATAAAATAATCTCTGCAGCACTGGACATTTAAATTACTTACTACATTTCTGTCAGAGAGAGGGGTGAATCATTTGTCCTGGGTATAGATTTGTCTCATCTCAAAACAACATAGAAATATTTTTTCTTCCTAGTGTTCTTTGCTCCTGAGGATATGGACATCAGGGGCAAGAGACCAAGGAAAAGCAAATCAAATTGTATGTGTTTGTTATATCTCTCGCCCCAGCCTGACTTTCGTATATCACTTAGTCTTTTAAACTTTGAGCTTTTTCGGCGTAGGGACCATGTTTTCCTAAATATTTTGTTCAGCACAGGCAGGTCCCCATCCCGATCTGGAACTCTGGGTGATACTGCAATATAAATATCCAGAAATGATTATGAAGGAACAGCTTCAGCAGTCACAGTAAATAGTTCTGCTAGGATGAATTCCATGTTTTCCTACAGTCTGTTTTTTTTTAAAGTACATTTCCATTTAGATGGTAATCAAGTGTAAGCAGGATTCTTCCGTTCTAGAGCTGTTTTTGTACAATTCATCATTTCTCATAATAAATCTGCAGGGGAGTACTGATCTTTGCCTGTGGGGGGAGAGGGACATTATTCTTCATTCCTCTATATCCATGAAGCTTCAGTGAAATAATACTGGTTTCATAAAAATGCGTTCTTCTCTGTTGTGCAAGTGAACTCTTTCTCCATTGGCCTTTGTGATTATTAAGCACTTAGTTACGAGTGTGCTCTTGCTCCCATGCATGGGGTGCCCATACCATGGATGGCCAAACGGTGTAGCGGGAAGCATCACCCTCTGTGTCACAACACTGCTTCTTCATCTGGTGCAGATTGATGAGGAGTGGGAAGAAACAAAGGTTCCAGCCCTCCCCAACCCAATGCACTAAACAGCACAGCTGAGCCAGCAACATGGGGGAAGAAATTTTCGCCAGGAAACAGGCTGGTGCAGTCACTTCCCCCCCCCCCCATGGAGCGAGGTGGAGATAGTCACAATTCAGTCCCAGCTCTGCACCTGGGATAATGCAGCTACAGCTACATACTGCTCTCTAATCGGGGAAAATGGGGAGGCCCTTAGGTATCAAAAGGAAAACTTCCCTTATGACTAACTTCATTTTGGGAATTGGATGGATTTGCAACCCATTGCAAATTCAGATGTGCTTGCAGTTGTATTGGAGGAAAGTTGATTTATTTTCTAGGAGCTGGATCAGTTTGCTTGGGAACCACTTGCAGTAGAGCTGGTTTGACAGCTGGGTTGGAAATGTGAAAGAGCCCCTTTACTGAACACAAAAGTAGCATCAAAAAAGACACTATTCTTTTATACTTGAAAATCAGTGGAATTACAATGTTCACAGAACAGGAGCAAGCCCCCAATTCTGCTGGAACTCTGAATAATGCGTATAACCTTTTATGGACCATTTCCAGTGCCTTCCACATTAGTGTGGTACTTTGTGCTGTGGAGATAGTGAAAAATGCCATCAAAAAGTGTATTGTCCAAGTCAATGTCAAGCTTAGCCTTTTCTTAAAAGGAGCCAATTTAATTTTACATGTCATGGGGAGAAAGGTACAACTGATGTTGTTAAACTGTGGGTTACCAATTAAACTTGATTTTATTTTTAGATACAATACAAGACAACAGAGGAGTAAGAAAAATGGAGAAAGGAAACAAATGCCAGTGTTGGATCATATTCTCTCTCTAATCCAGTTACCAGAAAACAAAGATGTTACTGATCTTTCACATCCTTGGGCTGCTCTTGTTGTCCTTCCTCATATTAGGTGAGGATGCTAGCCATTCTGTGTTACTATTGTCTGGTATCTGATAATAATGCTATTTAGCTCATGTATAATGGCTTTCATGTGTAGGACCTCAAAGTGCTTTACAAAGAAAAGGGTAAGTATCATTACCCCCATTGTACCGATGGGGAAACTGAGGCACACAGAAGTGATGTGGCTTGCCCAAGGTTGCCCAGAAGGTCTGTGGCAAAGCTGGTAACAGAATGCAGGTCTTCTGCCTTCCTTTTCAGTAGATAACATTTGCTGGCATGAAACAGCCCTTAGAATTTTGTTGTTTCAGTCCCTAGACAGCATGCTCAGCCAGTGCAATGACGTTTCATGGAAGAAAGACTTAAATAGTAGTCATTGGTGCTGTGATTTAGGTTGAAATTGACTTAGCAAAACTGTTTACTAATAATCAACTTGTTTGAATTCTATATTTAATATAAGATAAACGTGAGAGAGAACCCACTGTTATCTGGTGTCTGACTTTAGCAATGAGATAAACATTTGTACCTTTGTTTTTGGCAGACCAATAGACAAGGAAAAAGTCCTGCCATCAGTTATAAGTTTTATAGAATTTCTCTTCATGGCTATTGACAGAGGAAGCCTCCGCAAAGGTCAGTTATAGTCATCTCTTGTTCATTAAGTTTTTATTGGCACATAAAAAGACATAACGTGGATATTATATTAGAGACACAGGACATAATAATGAATAGCTGCATTGTATCCTGATTTAATAAGCAGCACAATGAAACATGAAAGCCAAGATGGAAAAAATAACATGCAGGAAATAATATACCAAATGTAATTTATAGTAATGTGTGAAGTAAATATCATGCTAGGGATATGTGATTGGACAAGGAGCCCACAAAAATATAGACTCAAAACGTGAGACTAACCAAGATGCTTAGAAAGATGGAATGTGAGAGATGGATTGTGAAGAAAAAGGAAGCAAGTGGGAGTAAACGAAATGGAAATTAAGCCAAGCTGGGTTATCAAAGTCAAGTTTATAGCAAAAAGATAGTGATAGTTTTTACATGCGTTCTTTGGCAGTGTTCAGAATCTTTGGCTCCGCATCTGGAATTTTCCTATCTATATCCTGGGTCTTAACAGTAATTCTAAATCTGAGTATCTTGCCTATGTGTACAGCTTCATGTATTAACAAATTGGTAGCCCTCTCTATACCCATCGCCCAGAGAAATCTTATGATTTAATTGGAAATATGCATCAAAATTATAACTGAGTGATTTTAAAAGTTCAGCTTCATAAAGAAGTATGCAAACTTCCCTTAGTAAAGCACTTTGAGCTCTGTGGATGAAAAGCACTATATAAGAGATGGTTATCCTTATTGGCTATTAATCCATCATAATTGCTAACAATCTTCAGAGAAATATCCAAAGTAGTATACTACGTTCTGATTTTCTTCTCTAATATTAGTCTGTGTCAGTAACGGCCCCTAAACTTCCTACCCCTTTTTTTCTATGTGGTATCCAGCTGTTTTAATCTATTGTAATTACTTTAAGGAAAAAAACCAACAAACTTTCAAAAACAGATCTGTAAAACCTGATTCTGCCATCAGTTTCTGTTTTTAAATAGAAAGCTCCCCATTTATTTCAGTAGGGAATTCTCTGCACAGACTAAAAGTAAGAAAGAACCCACAGGTGGCTGGGGAATTAAAGCAAATCAAAGTGGGGGAGATATTCTAAGGCCCATGGAGGACTTAGATGCCCCAGCTCCCATTCATTTTCAGTGGGAGCTGGGTGCTTAACTTTCCTTTGTGCCATCGTAAATCTCTCTTACTGTCCCTTGCACAAGGACGATGACTCTTCTGCATGGGAAGAAGAAATGGAGTGAACTCTTTGGCCAGTTTAGGAGTGGCATTGACAGGAACTGCTTCCTCATTTTTGGCTGGGAGGATTTTGGCTGCAGTTTGGGGTTGATTATGATGAGTGGACCTGTGAGAGGTAGAAAAACTCTCTAATCCTAAAGAAGGGTGTACGTGCAGAAAGGAAACCACTTTCAGAGTTATCTGTGGTAAATAAAAGCCCAGATTTAGAGGAATTGAGCCTCTAAATCATGTAGATGGTTTGCAAATCCCACTCTGTATTTCCAAGGTGCAAGGATATCTGAATGCTTGTGCAATTCTTGTGTCCCCTCCCTCCCTTTCCGTAATGCATTTGGCAACTCTTCCTGGTTTCCCAAGCACCGTTTTTTAGCAAAATTCTCTGACATCCACAGGTGCTTAATTTCAGTTCTCTGCTCTCCCTATGTGCCCAGACTTCACATAGACAGACACGAACTGGGCATTCTGCACGTTCAGGGACAACAGCATTTCAGAATTGAGATCTGCTCTGACGATCAGAGGAGAATTCTTCTCTAAACTTCTGTCCTGGGTGGTGATAAATGTTGAGTTATTTGCAGTTAGAAATAAAAATATTATTTGTTGGCCATAGTGTGTGAAATTATGTTATAATCCTGTACAGTTCTGTGGCTCCTCTCATTGAGGATCCCAGAGCACTTTACAATCAGGAATTCAATGTGAGTGAATGAATATACAAGTTTGTTCCCATTTCCTCTGCTTCCAGGAGGCTTGTTTGTGGCCTGCCAAGCTGTGAGCACTCTGCTTAGTTTAGCAGAATCTTCTGAAATTCTCCATTTGTTACCTGTGGAACGTGTGAAGAACTTGGTGACGTAAGTAAACTCTTCTGACTCTCTGGTGTTCCACTTAATATAGTGAAGAGATAACTTTGCCTTTATTTAAGGGCTATTAAGCAAAACAAAAATGCTTGCTTTGTTTGTCCTGTAGTCTTACACCAGCATGTTTCTTCAGGTTTTTAGCCATCTGGAGTAGGGATGTTGTCAGACACTGCTAATTTACTGTACTGTATGGTATACACTTTATAGCCCTAGCTCCATAATAACAATCTGCTCATCTGAATTGAACCTCTGTTTGAAAGCTGCAGATGAACCTTTCTTGCTGTTGAATTTGTGAATGCAGCAATCCATGCTGTTTTTAACTTGCAGGATTGCGGTTGGGGCTCTTATGTTTTGTTTTACTTACAAAAAAAGTAAAGTGAAAATAGTCTCAGCTAAACATAAATATATTTATATATATTCATAATATGTTTATAATTCTTGTTGTGGACTTGAAAAGTCACCTACAGTATTAGTTGGATATCATCCCCCCCAATAGATATTGATTTTCGATGTTATTTTGTACAGTCCCTCAGGTAAATGGAGTACCTCACTTTTGAGCTCCACGTTTTAATAAACACTTATAAAACCTGACTACTCCATTAACCCCCTTCAACTAATAATTAACGTACCTAATAACCGAGCAGCTAAAAAGATGTTTAAGATATGTATGATCTCTCAGTCCAGCTAGAGAAAACAAGTGGGACTTGCAGCATTTCCTGGTCTACAAATTATATGGGCCCCCGTCACATTTTGTATCTGAGTGCTTGACAATCATTAATGGATTTTATCCTTCCAGCATCCCTGCACAGGTCCTTGCTCATTCAGGGTCTCTGCATGCACACACCACAGTGCTGCAGGTCCAGTTATAGGCTGAGAAGGAAATGGAAGACCCTCACACATGTAATTTTGCCCTGCGTAACTTAGGCCTTACGACTGTAAACACAGCCTCTGACACTACCTGCTTACCAATGTGTAACGTGCTAGCAGAATCTTGAATTAGTTGGGGAGCAGCGGGTTCTCCATGTGAGAATTTTGTTCAGATTTGTTTGTGGTTCACCTTGTATAATGTTTTGTTTTAGCACCTTCCCTTCAGACCCATCGGCCTTGCTACTGGCTGATCTCTATTATACAAGGTTGGCATTGTGTGGTTGCCAGGATCCTCTTTCCCATGATAACTTAGTGGACTTATTTGATAAATTGAAAAGCAATATTGCCTCCAGCATATCCAAGGTAATCTTCTTTTCTAATGGTTTCCAATGTGCAAGCTGATTTGGTTTAATGAAAAAATTAATTCTTAACAAGTGGCAAGTTGTCCTTGTGTTTGAAATAAGCTAAATAAGGGAGGCCTAAAGGCACAACGTGTAATTATGCGTAAGAACAAATGCCTTTCATCTCTTTAAGATTGTGCCCATTTTCAATGGCCTTTCATTGTTTGCAGTACACTTCTAAAACATGCTTTCACTTTTAATAGGTTCGACTCTTGACCATAAGGATTTTAAATCATTTTGAGATTCAGCTTCCTACATCAACCAAGGTAGTGTTACAATTGCTGCTTTAACATTTCAAACACACGGGTATGTTATTTTTAATGTAAGCGCTTTCCGGGACACGGACTTTATTAGCCATTTCCACAACTAGTTTCTGTTCTTTAGCTAAAGTGGGCTCCCTTTATTCGTGTTCATTTATTCAGACTGTAACTTTATGGGCCCGATTCTCAGCTGGTGGAATCTCTGTAGCTCCCTCGAGTTCATTGGAGCTGTGCCAGTTCATGGCAGCTGAAGCTCTGCCTTTATGTAGTAAATTATGATAAAACAATTGTCCAGAGAGGATCCCTATAACACAGTGGTTCCCAACCCATGGCCTGCAGGCCGGAAGTGGCCCATGGGGGGGCTTTCAAAATGGCCCATGCTTCCCTCCTGCTGGCTGCAAAAGGGAGTTGCTGCTGCTGCCTAAGGACCCAACTGCAGCACATTGCCACGGGGCTGAAAAATGGTGCAGGCTCCTTGCTGCAGCCAACGGGATGGGAGATCAGCGCTGCACTCCCCCTGGCTATAGCAGGGAGCATGGCAAAGCACCTCCGCCTGGGTCCCTAGGTGCTGGGTCCCTGCTGGGAGTCGGAGGGAGGGGAGCACTGATCGTCCATTCCCTTGGCTGCTGCAAAAGGGAACTGCTGCCTAGGGACCAAGGGAGAGCGCAGTTTCCCTGCTTAGCCAGCTGGATGGGAGATCAGCGCTCTCCTCCCCTGGCTCTAGCAGAGAGCATAGCACTCTGCCTGGGTCCCTAGGCGCTGATTCCCTGCTGGAGTCAGAGGAAGGGAATCATTGATCTTCTGTCTCCCTGGTTGCAGAAGGGAGCCGCTGCCTAGGGACCCTCCTCGCTGAACTCCTTCCCACTGGCTGCAGTGGGGGAGAAGAGGGGCTGCTGGAGGAGACTGGTGGCCCTTCAGGGTTATAAAAATCATATTTGTGGGCCTCAAGCCAAAAAGGTTGGGAACCACTGCTCTAACAAAAGGCATTTTACTGGTTTGTTCAGGATGATGGAACAGGAGAGCTTCAGTCTGTGTTTGCCATATTACTTCAAGCTGAACTCGTGCCAGCCAGTGTGAATGATTATAGAGAAAAACTTCTTCATTTAAGGAAACTGAGGCATGATGTGGTGCAGTCTGCAGTCCTGGATGGACCTTTACATGAGGTGAGAAGTGATTGCCAAAAGGTACATTGGATTGTTTCCTTTTTACTAAGGCAAGAAAATTTTGCCTTTTACTTCATCAAAGCGTTTTCATTGACTTGTGAAGGCTTCAGTAAATGCCGGCTGGGAACAAACTAGCCATCATGGTTGAGTTAGGAGCACAACACTCATTGCTGGTCACTGGGACTCTCTTGGCTTGCAGTGCTAGAGCTCAAAGACATAGGGTTTTCCCCTCGATGATGAATGGTGAGCAAGGTGTAAAGACATCAACATCCCAAACAAACACCTCATCAAGCACCCAACCAAAGAACCATGTGGCTTTTTGCTCCCAGGGAAAATATGGTCCACTTTAGACTGCATCTGTACTTTGTATGGTATACGTGCCTGCCCTCTCCATGTGTGGGGACGGAGCCCTGGTCTACACTACAAACTTATGTTGGTATAACTATGTCGCTCGGGTGTAGGAAATCCACACCTCTGAGTGACATAGTTATACCAACTTGACCCCTAGTGTAGACAGCATATGTTAATGGGTGGGCTTCTCCCATCAACAAAGCTACCACCTCTCAGGAGGTGGAGAACCTACACCAGCAGGAGACGCTCTCCTGTCGAAATAGGTAGCGTCTTCACTAAGAGCTGCAGCGCTGTAAGTGTAGACAAACCCTGAGACACGGTTCTGTTTGTGACTGCCGAAACAGACTTCAAACTATAGAACACCTCATCAATCAGTGCCCCAAACCATCGTATCTGAGTGGTATCTCTGCTGTCTGCTCCACAACATTGGAAGCAATCAATTGGATTGCCAGTCTAAGCTTGGACATCTGACATTGCTGTTTTTAAGCCATACAAAATAAGATGACAACTTGGGTGCTTTTGAATGTCCCACCTGAGCAATGGTCTCTCCTGCCCCTCTAGTCCAGTATCCTTTCTCCACCAATGATTGGTGCTTAATGTTTCAGGGGAAAATATAAGATGCCATCATGCATTTCCATGTACAGTATTCCCCCACATTGGTAAATATCTTTGGCTCTAGTAGGTGATCAGCATGTGCCATGAAGACTTATGTCTTGTTGTTGTTTTTAATCTTAAACTGACTAAACCAGTGTTTCTTAACCTGGGGTTTTAGAGGGGTCGCAAGTGCAGAGCTGGTATTGGGGGTGGCAAGAAAGGCAATTGCCTGGAGCCACAGGGGCGCCATGAAACTAAGTTACATGCCTCAGCCCCTTGGGAGTGGGACTCAGGCTTCAGGGGTACAGTAGTTTGGAAAGGTTAAGAACCACTGGACTAAACTATATATGCCTCAATAACTAGTAAGGGCAGAAACAGAAGAAAAATGATGGTATTTAAACCTTCCAAAAACTACTGTAAAGAGTATTCAGCAGAAAACGGATGGAAGTGATGCTAAGGGCTAGGGTGAGCTGTTAGCAGTTTATCCCCTGACCTTCCAATGAGCTCTGTGTGGTTGGACCTCAGTGGAGCTCTGCCTAATTGGAGCTCATTGTGGGATTGAGGTCTTTTAGATTGCAGGGATGTCTATCTATGGTTGCTGAATCTGACCCTGTTGGTAAGTGGGTGTGGGCTTCACACCACCAATGCTGCTACAGGCAGGATTTTTCCTGTTCTAGCTAAATATTAACTTATTACTACTGCTGTTTAAGTGCTTTTATAACTTTCCTTGAGTTGTAAACTCCTTGGGGAGTGTGTGTGTATGTCTGTCTGTCTGTTTGGCACTTAGCTCAATGGGGAGCCCAATCCTGATGTGGTCCCTGGGTCTAACGCAATGTAAGCTCTTCAGGGCAGGGAATCCTCTTTGTTTAAACGTTTGTACAGTACCTAGCACGATGTAGCCTTAGTGCTACCAGAGTACAAGCAATAATATAAATGTCTTAATTATTGATGTTGATTCTGAGATATTTTAATTTTGACTTTATTGCTCTTTTTCTTGCAGTTCATCAATCAGTGAAGCTGTTTTTATACCTATTTTAAATGTCATCGTTCGCATTTTCAAACAAAGTTTTCTTGTGTGTTACTATAGGTGCCTCTTCAGTATTTGCTGGGAATGCTCTATATTAATTTCAGCCCTCTCTGGGATCCTGTTGTTGAACTCATAGCGTAAGTATGTGCTAGTGGATGGTGGGAGCCTCATTTGTATTGTCGTACCTGCTCCTGTACCTTTAAAAAAACCTAAATAAAAATGTCACATCCCTAAAAATAAATGCACATACACACAAGTAAGAAATACGTTTACATGAGATAACACAGAAATGCCTCTAATCTCTCAAGTAAATCTTGCTCTTTAGAGACATTTACTTTTTAACTTGTTTTTGTGATGCATAAATATTAAAGAGAACTCACAGGCAAAACGATTGTTAAATAACATCAGTGATTGCAATACAAAGATAACAGACTCACATCCAAGATAGTCCACTCCTTATCTCATGCTGTTTTGGCCATCATGTTTTAGGTATTATATGAATAATAAATAAGTCTCTCTCTCTTTCCTGCCCTCACTAAGGGCCTGATTCAAAACCCACTGAAGACTGTGAAAGAGCTGCCCATTAATTTGGGTGGCCACTGGATTGAGCTTTAAGGTTGGAGTGTCAGCTTTTGGTGTGAATTTGCCTGGCTTTTGACTGCTTAGCTTTTTCTCTGTACATTCTGTGATCTAAATATAATGTGGCATTTCTCCATCAAATTAGTGAGATAATGAAAATGTTAAACTACGTCTTCAGTGGATGAATCCTCGCTGACTCTTTGTTTTGGTCAAGTGCTATGTTATTGCATAGGCAATACTGACAGACTTGAAAACATCTGTAACAAAGGTCCATTTGTATTCGCAAGATATAACCAGGCTATTATGATAACAATTAACTTTTGGGATCTTCAGAGGAAGGCAAAGAAACATTATATATAGCCGCACACAGCAAATGTCTTTGCTCCATACTTGCTGACTAGGGCTGGACACCAAGTCTTTGAACATATTAGCAGTTAACCTGGTTATGTCCCGTGCTATTTTTTACTTAACTACTGTCTTGTTTATTGTTAGATCTCATGCAAATGAAATGGAGAATAAACAGTTCTGGAAAGTCTATTATGAGCACTTGGAGAAAGCTGCTGCCTATGCTGGTAAGTTGCGCTTTGTAGACATTTAGACACTAACTTAGTTAAGATGTGCGTGGTTCACGAACAGCACTGCCTTTATGCTCTTGTGTGCTCCAAACTAGCAAAAAGGGAAAAATCGGGACCTGAGTTTTTCCCCTCCCCTTCTGTCTTCATTTCCAGAGGGAGAGAGGGGAGATCTGTCAAAATTATTGCCTCTTGCTCTTATCCAACTTGCCATGAGGTAAACAGGGAGAATCCATGGGTTGCAGAGTCCTCTGAACATATGGGGCACCAGAGAGTGCATGGTTTATGCCTAGACTGGCTCTACTCATGATGATCAGGGACAATAGGAGTCTGGGAGGATTTTCAGTAATGTCTATAGAAAATCTTCTTTCCTCACCCTGTTCAACATGGAATCAGTAGAATTTCTTCCAAATGTATCTGTCTTCTTTGACCCTGCTCTCGAATGTGAATACTGGATTTCACTGTATGTCACAAGGACAGCCATTCATTGGGGCTACACGTACTTAAAGTTAGGCTCCTTGATGAATTGGGGCTGAAGTTCTGACATCCCACCAGTGTTGCAGGTTCAGATCAATATTAAGCAGAATTTGCTAGATCGATGTCAAACGTTAATGCTAATTGTTACTGGTATTTATCCCAGAGCACTGACCCCACTACCAGCAATTATTGAATCAACCCTGAAGTTTTCTTGAAGTAATGAGGACCTCGTTTTGTTTCCTCTATAGAGAGGGAGCTGCAAGATGAGCTGAGTGAAGCTCAGGAAGGCACTGCAGGTACAGAGAATGAGAAGATCCCAGAAGGAAATGTGGGACGCCTGTATCTCGAGCAGCTCAGGTTTAGAACGGATTGCAACGAGCGGATGGATTACTCAAATTTCCGGTTTCTGCTTTGGAAGGCATTGGCCAAGTTTCCCGACAGAGTGGAGCCCAGATCGAGGGAGCTTTCCCCACTTCTCTTGAGATTCATTAGGTAAGTGACCATGTTCAGTGATGAGACATTGCTTGGTAATGTCACAAATGAAGACAGAGTTACTAGAGTCCCTATAAGACAACTGATGGGTGATTTTCTTTTTCAATGGATTTTATTTCCTGAGACCCTCAATCATAGGAAGGTCTGATTTTATATTGAAGTTGGTCCATCCTTTTGGTTAAACATGGCTCACACTAGAGAGCGCTTGCTTTTATTTTCTGACTGTCGGTTGCTGCTGTTGAGCCTCAGTTTACTAATGAGTTCTGGTGACACAGCCTAGCTACTGCTATGGGGAGGGTGTCATTTCCGAGTAAGTAAAGTATCTTGGAAATAGACTTGAAGATGAGGCTCTTCCTTGTCTCCCTTATTTGGTAAAAGAAAGCATGTATTTTTACTCAGTTATAAAAGACCAGAGATGGGATGATACCTTTTAGAGTATCTAGAGCCTGGTCCGGTGCCCACTGAAATCAGTGAGTGTCTCTGTTTACTCCAATGGGCTTTGAGTCAGGCCCTCACTTTAGTCCCCTGCCAGCCCTTGACTCTTCTTTATGGTGTGTTTCCTAGTGCATTGTCCAGACTAGTTTTAATTGTTTTCAAGTGAGAGGGCTTCCACCATGTAGCATCAATTCCTACACTTCCTAACTTTCATTTTCTCATAGCCCCGCCAACTTTTAAAAAAACTTGCCCATTCTATTTAGAAATCTATAATGGTTCACCTTGTTGTCTTTTTCTGACCACATTCTTCTGATTTTGTTAGTCCTTTTATTTTTTTTTCTTTTACATTTGCTCACTTCCTTAAATATCTCCGCCATTCGCAGTAAAATAAATGCCCATCTGCATGCTGAAATGAATTTCTTTTGGGGATCTTTAACTGTCCAGTGTCACAAAGCACAACTCTATTGATAACTGGAACTTTCAGTTGTGAACAGCTTCAAATAAACCTCGTGCCAGCAGATACTCGAATTTATTTATCTGTTTATGTATTTATTCTGAATATAGCAATGAATATTACCCAGCAGATTCTCTGGTGGCTCCAACCCAGGATCTTAGAAAGAAAAACAGTGGTGCCATAGAAGAAGCAGAAAAACCCACAGAAATACACCAAGCTAGCCAGGAGGAGGAGTTGGAGGGAGTAGAAGAACCGGTGGTTGAAGGGTTGCAAAAAAAGAAAACAAGAAGAGCTGCGGCAAAGTGAGTTTTGCTTAGTTTGGTTAGGCAAGGAGCAAGTGAAATTAAAACATTAACCATTTGATGTTTGAAAAGGTTTCACGGAATGGGGTGACTCACTCTGTGTTGATCTCTGTGCTTATGTGCATCCCTTTCCCCTTCCTTCATTTGTTTCAGTCTTTCATGAGGTTGCGTGAGCTCTTTGGGGAGGGGACCCTGTCCCCATGCAATACCTAACACCAATATGGGGGTCCTGGCTGGCACCTCCGGGCACTACTGTAATATGGGTAATAGGCCATAGCTTTTCATAATTTAAAGCAAATATTGCACAGGATCTAGGATTGTTGAATTTGGTTGGACATATTCCTGGAGGTTTCAGCACGTGACATAATCTTTAATTAAAGATTAATCTTTATTTCCTGGAGACTCCAGGACAATCCTGGGGGGTTGGCAACCCAGTTGGGATCCCAGAGTTAGTGTTGGGAGAAAAAAATCACTGTTGCCTCTTTGCATGTGTGTCTGCTTCTCTTTTAATGTCAATGGGAGCTGATGGATGCTCAGCACTTTTGAAAGTCATTGTGGGCACCCAGTTACGGATTTCAGAGTTTTTTGGTATTTCTTACTAGAAATATATGCTATTGTGACATTGTTCCACAATATCAAGTTATTTTGTGTGTAAATTGTGTATGGCTTGTTTCTTGAAACACAATTTTGAAACTTCTTGACTACGGGCTTTTTACCCTGCTGCTGTCTGCCCATTCATTTCAGGTGATTCACATCAACTATTTTTGCCTGTTTGAGAATGACATGAGTAGCAACAGAGAACTTTAAAAATGTCTTCTTGCACATTAAGATGCAATGAATTCTAGTCTGTATTCTGGCTTAGTTGCAGATGTCCTATCTGTTCTGTTATTTTGTTCTGTTCCCTAATCTGAGTAGTTCATTTCTGTAAATTAGGAATAATTACAAAAATCTGATTGTCACCAGATTTGAACTTCTGCTTCAAAATGTTCTTGTTCCTACATGGAAACTTTTAAAATGCTAGTAGCAATAACTAAAGCGTAAAAGATTTACTGGTTAGTTGTTAATGAATTCTTTAGTGAACACTTTTTCTCTTGACCCTGGACTCCTCATTATACTTTCAGATTTTCACCATTGTAGTTTAGGCTCTCACAAAATGTATATTACAAACCTCTCCCTGAAAATGATGAAAAAAGAAGAGCTAGGCATGACCCGAGAGGCTAGATTGAAGGAGCGTGCCTGGTGACCTGTAGAGTGCACAACTCCATCATGATTATCATTCAGGGGAGATCATCGTACTTGCTTTGGAGCGTAGCACTTCCCTTTGCTCGGTTTAGACAGGGTGGAGGAAATTCAATCACATGGCCGATTCAGCAGAAATTTTTTGATGTGAACCTCTGCAGGGAACTGCTAAATCAGCATGGATTTTTGCTGTTCTGGATCTCGTGTCCCTCCCCCCCCCCCCTTTTTTTTTTTTTACTATGCCTGCCCACTTTTGCCACTTTGCCAAGGTCTTTTGACCCCCTCACCTCTCTCTTTGCCCAGCAAGTGGAGATGTGGCTGTTCTCGGATGATGTGGTCTTGTCCCCAAGTCCAGTTTACTCTTACCACTTTTTACACTGGCATAAGTCCTTCCATTGCTATTTGAGCCTGTTAGTAAATGTGGCCCCACTGAAGTTCAGAAACTCAGAATCTTGTTGTTATTCTCCTACCTGTTGATAACAACACAGTGTGTATGTCTGTTTCATTATAAAAAGGGTATTTTGTTTTGTTTTGTTTTGTTTTAGGCAGCTAATAGCCCACTTGCAAGTTTTCTCCAAGTTTTCAAATCCACGTGCGCTGTATCTGGAACCAAAATTAAATGAGTTGTACAATCAGGTAATAATACTTAATTTTTTTATTGCGTAATAAACAAATCTGTTCCTGGCTTATCTGAACACCAAGTCAAAGGGTCCTTCTGACTGAAAGATAATTACTGTTGTAATGCAGTATATTTTAGTTGTGTCTTAAAGGGGCACTGGCTGAATTCTCCCTTCAGTAAATCATTTTGTTATAGTGATGTAAGAAGTATATGTCATTTGGGTTTTCTTCTGATTTTCTTTTCTTGTAAAATGTTACCCTCAGCTGTTGTCCCATCAAGACCAGAATGTGCAAAAAGTAGCCCTTGACTGCATCATGACTTACAAGCATCCGCACCTACTGCCATACAAGTAAGAGCTTTAAAATTCTTCCAACATTCAAATTGATGAATCACTGTGTATCACATCAAAAATGTATTTATGATCATACTTGGCATGATCCACTTCTAAGAGAAATAGCCACAACTTTCTTAACTCAAGAAAAAATTAATTTTCCTGGCTCGAATCTGAATTTGGAAATGGACAGAGTTAAAAAAGCTTCTCCTATTTATATTTAAATTAAAAAAGGAAAAGCTTTTGTAGACAATAAAGATTAAAAAAAAAGAGTTTGTCACCTTCATGCCATTGTAACTGAGATCTAGATACAGTTACAGAAAGTAACCTGGACTAGTCTTGAAAAGCAGGTATCTGAGAAGAGTTCCAGAGGGGTAGCTGTGTTAGTCTGTATACAGCAAAAACAACAAGATTTCTGTGGCACTTTAAAGACTAACAAATTTAATTTTTGTAGGCATAAGCTTTCGTGAGACTCAGCTCACTTGGTCAGATGCAGAGGTAGAATGATACAGTAAATAGGAAACATAGATATATCTTGTATCATTTACTGTATCATTCTACCTCTGCATCTGACCAAGTGAGCTGAGTCTCACGGAAGCTTATGCCTACAAAAATTAAATTTGTTAGTCTTTAAAGTGCCACAGAACTCTCATTTTTATCTGAGATGAGGAATTGTTGTTTTGTTTTAGAGAAGGAATAGGGATGTAGCACGGGTTTTCAGAAATGGAAAAATAGAAATATTTCTATCTATCAGATTCTAACTCTTTCTAAAAATGAAACAAAACAAAACAAACCTTTTCCCTCATCCAGACCTACCATGGTATGTGGTGGCCAACTGTGTTCTTTTCAGTAAAGAATTTTTGTAGTTGTTCTTTATAACCATTAGGTAAAATTTACAGCACAACACTATTGGGCCCACTTGGATAGCCTTTACAGAACCTTGAAAGAAAAGTATTGGTCTGTGTAATGAAGTTGAACTACTTGATTTACATACCCTTTTGTTAAAGGAGTAAGGATGTGGTCCTTTAATAAATAGCACAGAGATCTTTTTTTTTTTTTTTTTTTTTAAAATAGCTGTGTTTAATACTTGCAGGGAGAACTTGCAAAGGTTACTGGAAGATAAGAGCTTTAAAGAAGAAATAGTCCATTTCAGCATATCCGAGGAGAACACTGTAGTTAAAATGCAACACCGACCAGATCTTGTTCCTGTTCTCATGAGGTGTGTGAGTGAAACACTGTATAGACTCTGCATATTAAAATAAAACGATGACTATAAAAGAAACATAATGCAACCTCTGGTTGATATTTTAAACAGATAATACAAACTTAGAGCTCTCACAGCAACTATGACTCAGCTTCCTCGTTCATTACTGTACATGGTATTCCCTTTAATACCTTCAGGTGTGTGCAGTGTGGTTGAATGCAAAGTTAAGCTCATATTTTCTAAAAAAAAGTTCATTTTAAATGCTTCAGAAGAAATCTGAGATATTTTCACCCTCAGGGTATTACATTTATTCGGTAAATACATTATAATAATGACCTACAATGGAAATGTTTCCTCAGCTATAACTCTGTCTTCATGGTAGCATGATGCTGTGCTAATTCATACTTGAGCCTTGCTCCCATTCAGATCACTAGCAAAATTTCCAGTGACTTTTGTGGGAGCAAGAGCATGCCTTTTCTGGTAGTATTTTTGGATGCCAAGCAGCAGTAGAAATAAGAATTGGGGGAGCTTTAGTCAAGCCATGTAGTTCAGGTTATACTTGCTAAATAAAGGTGGTGAACCAGCCAGACGGCTCCTGCAACGCTTCAGAAACGGGCAGGTAGTGGAGGACTCACCGATGCTATTTCTTTTTGGCTTTTGAAGAATTCTGTATGGACGGATGAGAAACAAAACTGGGAGCAAAACTCAGGGCAGAGCTGCGGCGGGCACTCGTATGTCAATTGTTCTGAGGTTCCTTGCTGGCTCGCTGCCTGAAGAGATTGGAATGTTCCTGGATCTGCTCTTTGAACCTGTGAAGCACTTCAGCGCTGGTATGCTTATGCCATTAGAAATTGGGAATAATAGTTCTTCCCTACCTCCCGGGTGTAGGGAGGGTAAATACATTAAAGTCTGTGAGGGGCTTAGATGATGTGGTAATGGGGGCTCGGATAAATTAAAGCACTCCTGGCACTTTTTTTTTAGACATTTCTCCTGAGTTATTGGCCACAGTTTCCCTTCCCTGCTGTACAATGTACTATTCTTCGTGTATGGCTATTACAGAACTGAGGCACAGAGAGACTGAGTGACTTACCCAAGGTCACCCAGGAGGTCTGTGGCAGAGCCGGGAATTGAACCCAGAACACCAGGCTAGCACCTAACTACTGTGCTGTCTTTCCTCTCTGATGGGCTGGTGAGCATAGTACCATGGGGTATTATGAGGATAATTGCATACATGGATTGTGAGGCACTCTGATACTATAGCAATGAGGGCCATATAAGAACCACGATACACAGCTGGGGCTGTTTAATTTTACATAAGAAACTGAATTGGGAACATATAAAAAACTTGTAGTTTAGGGTCAGATTTTGCCACCCTTTCTCACATTGAGACATAGCTCAGACATTGACATTTGTCCCATTGAAATCGGGTCCTTACTTACCAAAGTAAAGAGATATTTTCATTGTCCTTCGCCCTTTTGTAGGACCATGCCAGATTGCAGTACTCCAAACAATCTCAGAACTGAATTTATCTAAAGTCCTGCCTCTAGGCCGCCAGCACAGTCTGTTCAACAGCCTTGAGATTGTACTGAAAAACATGGGCCATCTGATCATTCAGTACTTACCTGAGATTTTACAGATTTTACTTTGTATGACAGCAACAGTATCCCACATCCTTCAACAAAGAGAGAAGGTAAGAAATGTGATACAGTGTGTGTATATATTTTTTTCTCAATTCTTTTGGTTCAGATTTACAAAATAAGCATAGTACCAATAAGGAATAGGAAGCTTTAGAAACCAGTGAACAATTGAAAGATGCATAAAAGCATAGGCCAGCAGCATTGGTCTTAAAATGCTGCAGTGTTTATATAGAAAGAGTAAACCCGTGCTGTTAAATTGTAGGTATTTCAGCCAGTCACAGTGTTGAATTTATTTAATAAAATATGCATTTTAAAATGTTGTGTGTAACAATTCATACAAACAAGAATTTGAATGTCAAATACATGAATTTTTTTTAAAATATGGCATTTCATTAGTGCTCTTCAGAAGCAAGCCAAAGTGCACCCTAACTAGGCGTTTGTTTGGGGCAGCTAAAGTATTTTCTAGACTTGAATTCAAACAGGTAAAGAAAAATTCTGTCTGTTTATGTGCAGTGTGTGTGATCCCTCTTTGAACTTTATCCACTAGCAAGTAAACAACAAGTAAACTCCATAGTTAGTAATCATCAGGGAGATTTAGAATTGTGTCTAAAAGAGTTGTTCTGTAATGACTCAGAATGGATAATTGACAAGATTCTGGAGTGGGGACAAATTCTATTACGTGTATGTGGATGCTTTAATTACTTCAAGATCCATCTATAAGGATCTGTGATTAGAACTGGGCTGTGATTATTTTTATTTTTTGGCCTTAAGATCATAGTTCCCCTCATGCCGCTCTAAGTTTTGTAGCAGTAGCCAGCAACAAGAGAAGGGATAATTTTAGGATAGCTACAGTCCATATTCTGATTTACAACAGTGCATTACATGTGCACACAAACATCAAATCAGGAAAGAAGGGATTTTTTTTTTAAAGTTTGATTTGTCTCTGGAGTAATTGTTTTTGTACTTTCAAGTTATTCAAATGTTGTCTCACACCATCAGTTGTGACTGAGTAACTCTTAGAGAAGTATTTGTGGTGCTATGCAATCACTTGTTAAACTTAATTTAACACTTCATTAGCTAGTGAGGTGTTAAGAGTTCAGAGAAGGATGTGAGCAATCTGTTTTCCTTGGATAATTATTACAAGAAATTCCTATGGGTTTGAGAGTCATTTATTGCAGGATGATATTGCCCAAAGAGTTAAATATCTACTTTTAGAATTCTGAGCTCAGTTACACTTTTACTGTTTCCTACTGTTCAGGTTCAGTATGGAATCTGTCCATGTCTGGATAGAAGCATGCCCCCTTGAGAACAGGCCTGTCTCCTTCCTCTCTCTTCAGTAGATGGGGAATCAGATTCAGTTTATTTGGTGTAAAAATTATTGCTTTCATTCTAATTTTAGTAGCAAAAATAATGCCTCCTTTTGATAAAGATTGCAGTTGGGACAAGGAGGGAACTAAGCCCAAAAGAAACAAGATTAAAGCATGGGAAGTTAAGGGGAAGGAGACCAGAGAGGTTTCTACAAGCAATACAGGATAAGTGTCTGGAAACAGATTTGGTGTTGGCTGAGAGAAGAGTAGAACAACCTCAAATGAGCGAGGATTGCAGCAGCAGAAGAGGTTTGTGGATAGTACAGGGGGAAATCAAGGGAAAGAGAGAGGTTGGGTTGGTAGCAGTCTGGAATAATAAAACGGTGCGTAAAGGAAAAGATACTAGTCTATTGAGTGTAAATGAAAGTGAATACAAAGAAGCAAAGTGAGCTGCCAAGCAGGCAGTAAAGAAGGCTGCAGAGAGAGCCATGACCTGTGTGCTGAGCTTGTTAACCACATCTGTCTGGCAAAAAGGTCTATAGCATCGCAAAAATCAAATGCAAAGGGAAGGAGGATTGCAACACCATTTGTAAATAATGACCAGGGGAGACTGCTAATAACAGCTGAACAAGTAAATGTGAGGTGGAAACAATACTTTGAGAGACAGCTGCCAATATGTGATCCTAATGTGGTGCCTGAGTCTGCCACAGTGGAGGAAGAGGTGAGAAATGCAGTCCAGATAATGAAGCATATTGGGCTGCATTAGGAGGAGCATTGCCAGCAGGTCGCAGGAAGTGATTATTCCCCTCTATTCGGCATTGGTAAGGCTGCATTTAGAGTATTGTGTCCAGTTTTGGGCCCCCCACTACAAAAAGGATGTAGACAAATTGGAGAGAGTACAGTGGAGGGCAACAAAAATGATTAGGGGGCTGGAGCACAGGACTTATGAGGAGAGGCTAAGGAAACTGCGCTTGTTTAGTCTGCAAAAGAGAAGAATGAGGGAGGATTTGATAGCAGCCTTTAACTACCTGAAAGGGGGTTCCAGGGAGGATGGGGCTAGGCTGTTCTCGGTGGTGGCAGATGACAGAACAAGGAGCAACGGTCTCAAGTTGCAGTTGGGGAGGTCTAGGTTGGACATTAGGAAAAAGTTTTTCACTAGGAGGGTGGTGAAGCACTGGAATGGGTTACCTAGGAGGGTGGTGGAATCTCCATCTTCAGAGGTTTTTAAGCTGCGGCTTGACAAAGCCCTGGCTGGGATGATATAGCTGAGGTTAGTCCTGCTTTGAACAGGGGGTTGGACTAGATGACCTCCTGAGGTCCCTTCCAACTCTAATATTCTATGATTCTAAGAATGGTAGAGTGGCTGGACCGATGAAGTGACAGCGGAGGTGGTGAAAGTCCTGTGCAAGAGAGGCATAAAATGGATGAGCAGAGTGGCTAAAATCATATGGAAAGACAAGATCCAAAGATCCAAGTCTATCTTGATCCCAGTACATAGTTAGGGGAGCATCCATGAATATGGAAATATTTGAGGGATAAAGTTACTGTTTCATAGAATGAAGGTCCTGGAACACAACTTGGTTGCTATGATTAGGAGAATGCTAGAATCCCTCCTCAGACAAGAAAAGTTCAGCTTTAGGAAAGGACAAGCTATGTTTGTAATTCAGCAAATGATAGAGAAGGAGTTAGAGTACCAACAGGATAGCTTCTGGGCTGTTATAGTCCTAGTTATAAAGTGGACAGAGGGATGCTCACACCAGTGTGAGGAAAAACGGAGTGTCTAAGGATTTAATATCGCCTAAAACAGCGATCTGAACATATTTTGGAATGACAAGCCCCTTTGATGTGAAAGTCTGATTGCACCTGGGACACTTAGTCTGCTGCTGTGTATCATGTTGAAGGAAGCTCTCGATGGGAAAGGTGAGACACTGCTATATGCAGTTCACATATCTAGAGTAAATAGTAAATCAGAGGTAGGGCAAGATAAACTGGCATGGGATGAAAATGAATATGACTAAGACTGAGGTAATGTGGATCAGTAGGGGGTGCCACAGGGGAACTGAATATAGAGATTAATGGGGTATGACTAAACCAGACTGAGCAGTTCAGGGATCCAGATGGCTGAGTTATGGAAGATGGTGAACTTGAATGCAAGACACAGTCCAGACTGGGGAGTTCTGGAGGAGAGTGGAATAACATGTCAGGTATTGTGTATGTCACTGGGATTGAAAGCCCAATTGTATGTAACAGTGATGTGCCCCGCAATGCTCTGTAGTGCAAAAGCCTGGACAGTGAAGTGATGACAGGTTCAGTGCCTCCAGGTGTTCGAGATGAGATGTCTTCGTGCAATAAAAAGAGTCACATGAAGAGACGGACGGTGATTTTAAAGCATTAGGATGGAAGTCACAATCCATGATGTGGCTGACAAAATCCAGGAAGTGAGACTTCCCTGGTTAAGACATACGGAGAATGAATGAAGAGGAGTTGGGGAAGATAGTATGGCAGGAGAGGATGGTAGGAGAGAGACCCCAAGGAAGTGATGGGTGGATTGCATCAAAGAAGATGTTAAGCTGATATATCTTAGTGCTTCCGCTGACAGACAAAGATGGTGGATGTTTGCATGGTGACCCAACCCTGGGTCACTCGGTAAGGGGAAGAAATAGTAGTTCCTAAGTCACTTAGGAGCTTTTGAGAGTATTACCTAGAAGCGTTGTCTACACTTTATGGCATGTAAGATACGTGTAGCTACATGCCACTGTGAAAGGCTCTGGCAGCGGGAAGCAGTGGGACACTACACTGCTAAAAATAGCACTGTAGCCAGAGGAGGCACTGTGTGAGCATGCAGAGAGCCATGTATGTACTCAGGGTTCTGGTGTGTCTGTACGCCTCACCGCCTGCCCGGCTGTTTATACCCATGCCAGGGAGGCATGCGGTGTCTGTACTCCACATGCCCTCATAAGCGTTGCTGTACCCAGAGGATGCTAGCAGAAGAGGCTGTAATATTATAAACAGGTGCATGATTAGCATGATTTATCTCAGTGTTGAATATCTTCCCCAAGGAAAGCTATAGAATGTGTAACGTCTTTAATGTTAAGTACCTGGGTAGCAGACTGCTTATGACTATATTGTAGCCCTCTTCCTTCTTTGTGGAAAGGAGTGTGCTCACTCTCTTTGCTGGATTCCTGTCCCTCCTCCAAGTACGTTTTCATGTTCTAAGAGGAAATTGACCTTTGGCCGCTGGTTTTGGTTGTGCCCTTTTTTTGGGTTATATTTTTAAATATATTTTCATACAGAAACAGACAAAGAAAAGTACAAAAAGGGTGTGCGTGAGCTCCAATAGAATTATGCAATTACACGATTTTAAAATTTGTCAAAGCTGCAAGACCAGACAGCACTACATAGACATAACATAAAAGTAATAAAATAAGAGGGAATGGGTGGGAAAAAGAGGAAGGGTGAGGAGGAACGGAGGGCTGGCATTCCTTGAGCCATATCAACGTTTTTTATTCAAAGGTATCTAGAAGTGGGGTCCACATTTCTTTGAATTCATATAATTGCTCTTTATAGTGCTAAGTTATTTATTTGGCTGCTAACTGAGGAAAGCCCAAATGCCACTGCTCTATTCTGGTCGTACTCTTGAAGGCATGTGAAGTGGTACTGTTTGAATATAGAGGGTGGAGTATGTAGATCTGCTTAGAGCAGTGCTAAGAGCTGTAATACCAGCTTGCAGTGTCTTTGGCCTCTGGCCTTCAGCGAACTGTGTATGAGGGGTCTCTCGTGCCTGTACAGAGTCCCATTTAAGCATTGTGACTCTGTGTAGGATTGGGACCTTAGTCAGAAAATTAAAATCCATCTTTCTAAAATAAAGGCAACTTGTTCCCGGTAGCAAACGGGAGAAGACAGTGCAACAGTTCAAGCAAGACTCATTCATAGCCACGACTGATTAAATACAGTATTTCATTGCCGTGTAACTAGCTTGTTGTACATAACAGGTACATTTCAGCAAGACTAGGTATTTTTGTCTTTATTTTTTGCAGATCCAGCTAAGGTTCATTAACCCACTGAAAAATTTGAGGCGTCTTGGGATCAAACTTGTAGTTGAGTTTTTTTCTGATTTTGAGACCTACAGCTTTACAGTGGACGAGATTGATGCCATTTTTGAGGCAGTGATATGGCCCCAGGTAATGTTGACAGAATGGTACATTTATTCTGAGTTATCTAATATGTAATATTTGCTGCCTAGAAATCTCTAGATTTTGTTTACTTGTATGGTGTGTGAAGAGCTGATCTTGGCTCTTAATAAGAGGGCCAAGCATCTCATTAATGCTGAGGATGCTTCTACATTCAAGCCATAATCAGAAGTACTTACAGGTTAATCTGAATAAAGTTAAACCAGTGTCTCTGTTCTTTAACAATTGAAGCAGTCTGTTTGCTCTGACACTTCTTGGGGAACAAAATTGTACAGCTGGTATCTGTTATATGCCTAATCTGTCTAATCTAAGAGGTCTGAGTATTTACACTTGAAAGAACATCTAAATAGTATCAGATAGTACCTTGGTAGGCTAGCTGTTCTTGTTCCACTGTCAGTCTTAACCTATAATCTGCCCCCTTCATCCATTTTTGTTCATTTTGCTTATTTATTCCTTCCGTATTTCTTGCATCTACCAGTATGGCACCTTACATGTAGCCAAATGACAGATGAACTAGCTTTACGCAAAGCACATAACCTTGCACCTCAATTGGCTGGGTAGAAGAGAATTTTGCTTTACTGTTGCTTGTAGCCTTTCAGCTGTCTCTTTCTATGCCCCCAGCTATCCCCAGCATTGGGAAACTATGACTCCAGTTCAGCAAAGTCCTATAGAAGTCAAAGCACATGCTTAAATTCAGCATGTGAGTAAGTGCTTTGCAGCATCAGGGGTCCAAAGAGTGTCTCAAAGCAGTGTGTTTGGAAAGCACTGTGTACATTTGACCACGCTATATAATTTCTTAAATAGCAATGATCACTGGTTTAAAAAAATAATATTCATTTCCTGAGGGACATAGTATATCCCATGGTATGTTTACACTACAATTAAAAACCCACAGCTGGCCCGTGCTAGCTGAATTGGGCTCGTGCAGTTTGGGCTAAGGAACTGTTTAACGGCGATGTAGACATTTGGATTTGGACTGGAGCCTGGGCTTTTGGACTCTGCGAGGTGGGAGGATCTTAGAGCTCTGGCCAACCCTGAATGTCTACACTGCAGTTAATCAGCTCCTTATCCCAGAGCCCTGTGAGATCATGTCAGATGGCATGGGCCAGCTGCGAGTGTCTAATTGCAGTGTAGACATACTTCTGAAGACCAGCACTATATGATAGGATACTGGCTCCAAAAATAATCCAGTAGCTCCCTCTAGGGGGATTTCTGCCGTTGATCCTCTTGGAGATATTATTTGCAGAAGAATCATTTGATTTTGTGCATTATTTTAAAGGCTGTGAAACCATGAGGCTTATCAGATGACACAGGAGGAGGGAGAATTCTAATTCTTTGGTGCTTGGAATTGGAGTTTCCTTATGTTAACTGCATAAAAATCTATTGTGGGGACTCTGCATTAGTAGTCAGTGTAGCAGACTTCCCATAGGATTGCATTAAAGATTCCTTTTTCTGGTATGTTCAGAAAAATGTTGGTTTGCATAGAGCAGTGGGCCACCCAACCATTGTGGGCAGCTGAACAAGCTTTTGAAGGCTTTGATCTGTCCCCACCATTGGCTCAATTTCAGTTGTACACAGTCTAATCTGCAGAGCAGACTGAGCAACCCAAAACCCCCGTCTCACCATCCTGGTGTGATAAACCAAAAAAAAAAAAACCATGGACCATCTCCCTGCTGCTCAGTAGCAGCCAAAACGTAGTAGAGGTGTTCTCAGTCATACTGATGTCGCTGGTCCTGCTGCAGACAGAAATATAAATGTGAGACAGCCACTTTGGCTGCAGCTGTGTGCAAAGCTCAAGGGGAGGGAAAATTACTCCCAAGCCGGGGAAAAAAATGGTAGGTAGAATTTTGTTTTCAAGCTTTTAAGGTGGAACAAAAGAGACTCCATTAGTAGATATCAGTATATAGAAGGGGTTAGAAAGCAAAAAATGATTTTTTTTAAAAGATAATTTATTGTTCACAGGGAACTCTTTTAAACTTGTTTTTTTGTTATATTTGATGTTTTAAACAGCTCTACATGGTCACACTGTTTTGTTTTGTGATTTATCCTCTCTCTGCCTTCTAGATCATCAGGCTCGCTTCTGAGAGCCAGTATTCGCCTACTCCGTTACTCAAACTCATTCACATCTGGAGCAAGAATCCCAGGTGAACTTATACTTTGTGGAGAAGCAAGATGAATGCATGGTATCTGCTGTGAATAAACACACAACACAGAAAGATAGCCACACATTATTCCTCCTTGCAAGCTCAGCGAAATTGTTGGTTATTGGGTACAAAATGGCTGCAAAGCACAGTATTTTTGACAACATGTAAATTTCATAGATTCCAAGGCCCAGAAAGGATCATTGTGATCACTTAGTCTGACCTCTTGTATAACACACACAACTTCCCCAAAATAATTCCTTTTAGAAAAACATCCAGTCTTGGTTTAGAAATTGTCAGTGATGGAGAATCCACCACAACCTTGGTAAATTGTTTCTTTGGTTAATTGTTTTCACCATTAGAGAAGATAATTGTGCACTTCATTTAATGTTGTTTAATTCTTTTTCATCTGAGCTCTCAGAGCCATGACAAAGGAAGATGTCGTTATCCTCTTGTTACAGATGGGGAAACTGAGGCTTATAGTGGGGAATTGATTTGCACATGGTCTCTCAACAGGTCAGTGAGAGCACCAGGAATAGAATCCAGGTTTCCAGGCTCTCCATTCTAGGGCTGTATCTCTGGACCAAGCAGCTGTGCTTGCATTTTTTTTTTTTTTTAAAGGAGTGTAATTCTATACTTTGTTGTTGCGTAACAATATTTTACATAGAATTATTGAGCATGAAGGGAAGAAGTGTACAATAGGAAATAAACCAAATACCTGAGTTCCAGCCACTCTGTTTTAAGTGGTAGACTTGATTTTTCAGTTATATTTTCTGAAAATGTAAGTAGAAACCTGGGCTTCAATCCTGCAGAGATGTATGCATGAGCTTAACTTCAAACTCACGAGTAGTCCCATTACCAGTTGATTTGTCAGTGGGATTATTTCCACGCTGAAGGTGCTTGCAGGAGTGGGGTCTTTGCTCTGATTTTCCCTCCAAGGAATAAACAGTATAAAATAACTATAGCTATGTCATGTCAAGACCCCTCTGTTTGTCCCTAGACTATAACTCTAATGTTCCCTAATAACAATCCAAATGCAACTCCTGATCTTTCCAGTTTTTTGAGATTATTCTCCCTAATATCTGGCCATTTTCCCCACACATGAACAGGTAGGCAGGTTTGTAGCCAACATCTGGCTCAGATTTTGAGGGGAGAGGGATGATTTACTAGAAAGTGGTAGTAGCTGTATTTTAGCCAATCCACTCTTAAATAAAAATCTTGTGTCCTTCCACTTTGAACCTTGTTGGTTTGTTAACGTTCTGTGGTGTCTGTTGGATATCTGTTTACTATTCATTTGCAGAGTAATGTGTATGATTGGACACAGCTCAGATATAACTAAAACAAGTCACAAGGAGTTGGCTTTTAGACATCTGTAGAGCACTGCGGGTCATTTTTGCGTATCAGATGTGGACACAAATGTTATATCTAGAGCCCTGAAAATCTGTGGATATCTGTCAACCATTTTTGTGGATCGTGGATCGGATGCAGATACAAATTTTGTATCTGTGTTGGGCTCTGGACATCTGGGGTGAAATCCTGAACCTACTGAAGTCAATAGGTCCTGGATTTCACCCCTGACTTGTAACTCCCTTTCTTTCTCTCATTTGGTTCCATCACCATAGTATTTCAGTGCTTACCTCAAGACTTCCATTGTCTGAAATGAAGAATATATTTTCTGTTTATGTGCAAAACTGGTCTTGGGTCATAAGAATTTTTCCTTTTTAATAGTTATCCACAGAAGGTGGAAGAACAACTCTTTACCTTCAGTCTTTTTGTACATGACTTTATGTAGAAAATGTTTGTGAAAGTTTTAATTTAATTTAATTTTTAAAAAATGAACTGTGAATTTTTCTTGCTCTGTGTCTGTCACTCAGGTATTTCCCTTTGCTGGCCAAGCAGAGACCAGGTCACCCAGAATATGATATGCTGTTGAATGTCTTTGCGCTGCTCTCAGCCAAGAGTCTCTGTGAAGCAACAGCCAGTGTTGTGATGGATGTGGCTGACAACCTCCTCAACAGTCCAGATTTTGAACCCACAGACCAAGTTTCCAGCTTAACCGTGACTGACTGTGTTTGTATAGAGTTTGACACTGATGAAATAACAGAAGGTATGAATGAATAGTAATAAGAATGATGAGTAATTCAACTCTAAGCATGAGTGGATGGTTTGGATCCTGATGGGATATTCTGTGCCTGTGGCAATGCTTTTTAGAAGGAAAATTCTCTGCTAAGGTTTGTCTTCCCTTAGCATGTTCATTCATCCCTTTGCAGACTAGTTCCATATTTGTGTGCTAGTCACCAATATCCAGAAAGGTTTATTCTCTGTTAAAGGGAGGGGGAGACTGTTCATAGGAATGGGCGGTTCTGTTGTCTGAGCACTCCCCTGGTTTAAGTTATAGCCCTGAGGGCAGCCTTGGCAATTTGGACCAGTGGTTTGCACAAAAGCGCACTTAATTTTTTTTCTTGAAAAATAAATTCACTCAGCCATACAATAATTGAAATTCATTTCAGTTTGTGCTCCTTTGCAATAAAGACATGCAGCTCATCACCTTTACCCTTAGCCAGCAGTAACAGGCAGAAGGTCACTGTGCACTTCCTTTAACATTAGTTAGCTCTTTTTCAGTGTTTCTGAGTCACGACAAAGGCAGGCATGGTTATCCCCTTGATGTAGATGGGGAAACTGAGGCTCAGGGTGGCGAATTGATTTGCACAAGGTCATACAGCAGATCGTTGACAGACCTGGGACTAGTCTCTAGACTCCCCAGTCTAGGGCTCTATCCACTGGACCAAGCTGCAAGAGACTCTTTGGCACCCTTTGCTAAGCCCTTGTTTTGCAGACTTGTTAGTGAGGCTGTGTTCAGACTGACGGCGGCAAAATCGCCGCCGCCAGATCGATCTTTCTTGATCGATTGAGCCGTCAGTGAGATCTGCTCAATCGATCAGGAAGTCGACTGAGTAAGTCCACCCCCTCAAGTAGCGTAGCGCTGAGCCGATGGGAATGCTGTTCCCGTTGGCTCAGCGCAGTGAGAACAGCGCGCAGAAGGGAAGCAGAGCAGTCGACATCTGCGTAGTTTGCATAACTCCCGTCGACTGCTGCCGAATCGCGCGGTAAGTGTGAACCAGCCCTGAGCTAATGAGGATGAGAGCTCTTGAGGTTTTTGTGTGGGATATTTCTGTTCTAGCTCCAGTCACGTAGAATTTTAAACTCCTGCAGAGCTGGTTTTCAGAGGCACTGAGCACTCGCAGCTCCTGCTGACTTCTGTTGAAATGGAGGGTGCTCAGAACTTCTGAAAATCAGGCGTCCTGGTTCACCATTGTTCCCATGTTTGTGTAGGATTGGATCTCTCCTTTTTGCTATAAAACTAACATCTCAGGTTTTTCACATCACTTCCAGCTCACAGAGGCACACTGGTAACCACCTTGTATCCGTTACAGAGTCCCCCAGCTTGGGTGCACGGTTAATTCTGCCTCATGTTCCTGCAATACTTCAGTATCTCAGCAAAACCATGTTAAATGTAGAAAAGATGAAAAAGAAAAAGTTTAGAGCACAAGTCAGCAAAGAGCTCAACATTCTTTCCAAGTAAGTGATTCCTCACAGTTCAAAAGAATTAAATTTTGAAATAATAATCCCTCAGAATGAACTGCAAATATAAAATGAGTTACTTCGCCACAACTAATTTAAACTCAAAGCCATTTAAAACATGCTAACATGCTTACATGTCATTCAACTTCCAGGTCAGTGGTGTTCCTTTCCCATCACTGCTGACTGAATTTTAAAAGCTTCTATAAATGAAACTGGCCCTGTGACAGAGTGCAAGTCACCTAAGGCTGACTCACCACTCAGTGCATTTGGCATGTGTCCTACATGGGCCATACCGAGGAGGTAATTGGTTAAGGATTGGATGATTAACCAATTAACAAAATTCAGCTCCTCAGCTGAGGACAGCTAAAAGAGAGAGAGAAAGAAGGGAATGGGGAAGACAGGAAGGAGGGGTCAGTAAAGCCCAGGATTTCAGAGTCTACGTCTACACTGCAATTAAAAACCTGCAGCTGGCCCCTGCCAGCTAATTCGGGCTCGCTGGGCTATTTAATTGTCATGTAGGCATTTGGGCTCAGGCTGGAGCCCAGGTTCTAGGAGCCTGAAAAGTGGGAGGGTCCCAGAGCTTAGGCTGCAGCCCAAGTCCAAACGTCTACACCTCAGTTAAACAGCCCCTTAGCCCAAACCCAAGACAGCTGGCACGGGCCAGCCACAGGGGTCTCACTGCAGTCTAGACATACCCTGAGATGTGAGATCACTCCCTTGTCTTGCTTTGGGAAAAGATAAAGCCTTATGTTGTGGGGGACCAAGTACTTGTGTAGCACACTGTAAGTAAAGCAGTTGGTATTGAACTTGCCACTGTTTGCGGTGAGAATCCAGGGTGTGGGAACCCTGTCCTGTGACAGGCACTCCAGATATTAATACTACCAGCAATCTGAGCCTGTTCCCCTTCAGGCTATAAAAATACTGTAATGGTCAAAAGTGGCTGCAGCAATCTGGCTTGCATGGATACAGCAACTTGTACATCAGGCTCTTTATAATTTTCTTCCCAAAACAAGAAACAAATCCAAAATTCATAGGGCAGACATATTTAGACACAGTTATACTGTGTTTCCAGAAAAGTAGAAATACTAATGTTCATATCCACACAGGCACATGGTGGATCCAGTTGCCGCATCAAGACCTTTAGTCCTAGACTTAGAAAATTCAAAATTGTGCTCTCAGGTTGTAGATGTCAGCCTTGACTTTGAATTTCTTGCCTTTCACCTATTTGTATCTCAAACTTCATGTTTAAATGTACTTTTAAATGAGGACGAAAAATCAGTGAGCGCTGTAAACAGACTGTAGATTTATCCAAGGGAATCATTGGTCTTTTTAATTCAGGCAGATAACATATCCGTGACTGATTGATTATAATTTTGTGTTGAGGGCACTATTTTGAATGTATTAAAAATGATGAGTAAAAATCATTATGGAAAATAGTTTAACATATCCACATTGTTTAGTTTGTTTGTTCTTTTTAAAATTAAAAATACTAACAACCATTTTACAGGAGACATGCATATTCTATCCTCTTATTCCCACTGATGGAAACTCCCACCCGACTGATGGCAGAATTTTTGGCCCTCAGTGACATGCTAGGTTTTAGTTTTGGCCTTGACACTTTTGCAATTTTAATGGACTGATCTGAGTTTTTTTTTTTTTTTTTTTTTATTTGAATATTCTCTTTAAAAAATCTTTTCTCCAGCTGATTCCTCACTTATTAAATTGCATCCCGGTGTTAATATAAATGTTCAAGGCCCCAATCCTGCCTTTGAGTGTATGGGCACTTATGCACACGGACTCCTTTTCAAGTTGGAGGCTCTATATAAGTTCAAAGATCCATTCACAAAGATCCAACAGCAGCATCAGGTCCTAAGCTTGTAACCCCTAAAAATACAGGTTCAGAATGGACGTGCTGGCATCATTTTCTATTCTAGCACCAAAGTTTCATAGCTTTTATTGCAGCCCATTAAATTCCTTTTCCCTTTGTATTGGTGAGTATATGGATACAAGATTAACAAATTAATCTTTTTTAAATAACCTAGGATCAGCAAGTTTATACAGGACAAGGGTCAGAGTTCTGTACTCATCAGCCTCCTCCTACCTTTCCTTCACCAGAACAGCATTATGCAGGTAAGTGTTATTTCTTTCTATGAAACACATTTATTTTCTTTAGTAAGTGGGATTATTTGTATGATACAGTTACAAATCTAGTTATTACATGCAAGTTATTGCAGTCATTCTTAACCATTCGGAGCAGTGTTATAATAAAATCTATAGGGTATTTCTAGAATGCAACTTTCAGTGCCATATGCAAGGCTATGATAATACTGTTTTTGTCCGGGAAAGACCCTCTGTTCAATCCCCCTTCTGTTCCCCAGGTACCATACTCCATCATATTAAGCTGCCTTCTCAAATAGGATCGGTCTTGGTGGTGGTCTTGCAAGAGAAACGTAGCTCGGGTGGTTGTGCCCGCTCTTTTGTTAAGGGAAGATTTTCAGAAGTACTTATGTGGCTTCTAATGCTTCGACCATTCTCACCACTGAGATGTAGTTTATTCCCAAGTAGCAGGAGCCCATGAAACACTCACTTATTATTGCAACGGTATTAGAGTTTATGGGATCCATCAGCTGCAGCCACTGAAGAGCAATAGAAACACATACTTGTCATTCCATCAGATATCCACCAATGGTGCATAAATACATTGTGGTAGGAGAGATAAAGGTAACAGTATTATACACAGGGCCCCATGCATTCTATGATTCCATGGCTGTAGACAGAATCCATCCCTTGCTGCAGAGCCGTGCTTCAGAATCTAGGCTTTCATTTAAAAAAAATAAATAAATCCCCTGCCCAGCTAGCGGATTGCAGTTGCAAAGAAAGTCTGAGGCTTTTACAAATTGTTAATAAAAACAAGAAGCAAAAGATTCTGACAGGCTCCTTCTGTTTTGGGATTCTTACTTCCTTGTTTGCCAAGCCTCGTTTTCCAAAGCAAGACTGCATCCCCAGTGAATGAAGTCCACAGGCCATCCGGCTGAGGGCCTAAGTCATTAAAACAAAGTTTGGATGCCTTTCTAAAGGTATGCCAAAGGTCAGTTAACAGTTATGAGCTTGATGTAGGAATCACTTGGTGAAATTCTATGGCCTTTATTGTTCAGGAGGTCAGACTAGATGATCATAATAGTCCCTCTGGCCTGAAAATCTACAAATCTATAAGGAAATGTATTAAGTTTTGTTAGGAAAATTGTATAACTATGTGCAGCACTTTGACTAGCAGGTTAATAAAGACTTCACTGCTCTGCTCTACCAGTCCTACTTACTTTTCATTCATTTGAGAAAGGATTCAAAAGAAATCACCCTAGTCATGATTAGTCATATCTGTTCACACTGTGTGCTTAATAGGTAATTAAAACACAGAGTTATTTCTCCAAGTGCTTATAGGAAATATATATAATGAGGGAATTGATTTTATGGTTCCAGTCACTAATTCTCATTTAATATCTGTGATGTGTGTAAATTAAATCAAAAGCTTAAGGTCCCACTGTGGCATGAGATGCTTCTCAAAAAACTAAATGATCTAACAACGCTCTTACCATTCTTGCACAACTGTCTGTTTCTTTTAGGATACAGAAATTGACATCCTGGTGACAGTGCAGAACTTGTTGAGGCATTGCTTAAACCCCACAAGCTTCCTTAAGCCTCTGGCAAAACTCTTTTCGGTTATCCAGAACAAACTTTCTCGACAGACGCTCTGTTTGGTTTTTCAGGTATTACATTTTAAATGCTTTTTGTAGTTTTCTTAACCTTCTAGTTCTGACAGATAAGGAGCCGTAATAAGCAACTTGATCTGCAGTTGTTCCATGTGGACTTATAGTTCTCTAATCTACATCAATTATTTAGTATAATAAAAATAATTGCACCTGATAGCCACTGGCGGAGTTGAAAAACCGTTATCAGCATACTTTTTGGTCTGCTGCATTGCGATTGATGTGAGAATATATTCAGATCTATTGCATTTTAAACCAATCAAAGAACACCTTATCCATAATGAATCCTGTACATGTATGAGTAAAGCTGGATTTTGACTGCCTGAAGTTGATTTTATTTTTACTTCCCCACTCCAGTTTGATAGGAATCAGCCAAGCTGTTTTTTCACTTCCCTTGAATGGTACACATTACATTTGTTTTCATGAGAAAATCTATGAAAGATACAGCATAGATTGAGAAATTAGAAATGTGCAGGTATCCAGCTTTGAAATCCAAGGAGGAGAGGCACTGATTTAAAATGATAAAATGTCAGTTACTCTCCTTCACACTGCCTTCTCCTGTAATATTTTAACCTGCTGTCTAAAGTGGTCAAAATTAAGAGTCTGATCCTGCTCCAAATCATACAGGGGGAGGCTCTAAGGTTCTAATATTTGTTTGCTGCATGTGACTTAACCTGTTTTGTTTTTAACGTTGCTTTTTTTAGACATTATCTGACCTAGAGAGTGAATTGAAGTACATTACTGAGGTAGTTAAGGTATGTACATTTTTTTTCATTTACTTTTTTATTCAACATTGTGTTGAGTTGTTTTTTAAAAACTTTTTTTAATTAATGATTTGTTGTTTGCCTCTATTAGTTGAATGCCTTTGATCAACGACATCTCGATGATATCAATTTTGATGTTCGCTTGTCAGCATTCCAAGCAATCACTTCTCAGATCAAAGAAATGCAAACAGTGGATGTCAACTTTCTTATTCCAGTTATGCATAACTGCTTCTATACCATACAGGTTAGTGGAAAGTTTCTTCTCTTTTGTCTAGCATGGTGTTTGTGTAATTAACGTTACTTCCCAGTTCTTTGGCTTGTTTTGGTGCCAAGAAATAGCATCTGTAAAACTGTTTCCTTTTCACAAGAGTCAAGATTTGACTTTTCCGTACAGATGTCTACACTGTGTTTTCTGTGAATGCTTTGAAATGCAAGCATGGTGCAGGAAGAGTAATATGAAGAGCCTAACATTGGCCCAAGGTGCCTCTTTGGTACAGAGCAAGGACCTTTGTGATGAATCTGGGCTGCACAGCCACAGAGGCATGCCGGGAATCTTGAAAAGCTGGTTTCCTTCAGTGGCAGCTACGGGGGGCCCATTCTAACACCCAGTGAAGTCCAGTGAGAGCCTTTCCATTGAGTTTAAAGGGCATTGGATCCGGCCCATAGCTTCTCTTGGGAAGGGGATAGAAAGTTTTGTATAGTTAGTGGATCCATTGTGAGCTTTGTTATAATATTTCAAATGGTACCACTCAGCCTAGACATGTTCTCCCTGTTACAGCTCTCTGAAACAGGTGTTTGGGGGTGTAAGAGTGGGGGGTGCTATCAAGTTTTGAAGCTGTAGCTCATGGTGAAATATGGAGATTTTGTCATTTGTTGTGGTGTAGTGTTCCTAGACTGATGTGATATGATCTTTTTACCACCTCAGTTAGGGGATATGTCTTTAAGTGACAGTGCCAGCCTGTGCTTGACCAGTATTATCCACCGGCTAACAGAAATTAACCACACAGAAGATGAATACAAAGAAATAATCCAGCACACTCTCCTGATGTCTTTGAGAAAAGGGCTGAAGAGCAAAATTGAGGTAAGCACTTAGGTAAGGTCTTAATGATTATCCCCTGGTTATCCGGATGATATTTGGATCCATGAGTCATTTGACCATCTTTACCATTGTAATGGCACACATGAGTAGTTTGCTGCATAGAAAAATTACTCTTGGTTTTAAATCTTAAAAAAGCCATAAACCCTCCCTTCTATATTTTCCTGCATGGCTTAGCTTTCCTTTAGGTAGCCCTTTGGGGCATGGCTTTTCTTTATTTTTGTGTACATTGCACAAAACTAAACAATCTAAACTAAAAAATCTATCCGAAACAAATAATAAAAGGCATGTTTGTAAGTAGCACTGACTTGATTAGCTGTTCTATGCCAGGTATTGCTGCATTTCCTATCAACGCTAACCTTTGGTCACTTGCTGTTTGTAGAGCATTCAACAAGACTATACGTCGTTACTTTCGTGCTTGATTCGAACTTTTCCAAAGCACCCAGAGTTTCAAGATTTGGTCCAGCTAACTGACTGTCATGATCCTGAGATGGATTTCTTTGAGAACATGAAACATATTCAGGTAAAAGGCAGTGTGCACCTTTTCCACTGTCAAACATTAGCATTTGCTCAAGAGTAAAATTTTCAGAAGTGACTTAGGCATGTAAGACTCTTTGAAAGGAAATGGGACTTAGGTTTACAAGGACTTCTGAAAATGGGACTGAGGAGCCTTAGTTATTTAGATGTTATCTATGCTCTCTTTTCAAAATCGAAAGAAAGTTTGTATTTATGTAAAATTGTTCATACTTTAGTTACAATGTCTTGTATTCTCTACATATATATTCTCTATCTTTTGGCTAAAAGGAGTGATCTCTTGAGTATTCATTAGTAAAAGGTCCTAGATTACTACCCATGCAATTATAACGTTCTTATTTCTTAGCAGCCACATCATCCTGACTGTAGCTCAGTCTTGCTTTGTCCCTTCTTAACGATATGAATAACACTAGAGAGGGTTTGTTATAGAAACACAATCCATGTATGTCTGTATTAAATAAATTGATGAATAGCCTTTGAAAATATTTTAGCATGTATTTAGGGCCTGACCCAATGCTCATTAAAGACCATGGGCATTGGATCAGGCCTTGAATTTCCTAATATCTGCTGCATCTCTTCATTCTTTTTTAAATTTACCCATTTGAATGCTTTGATTTCCCCCTTTTGCTTAAAGTAAATATGTGAAATAGAGCGTTCCTTCCATTTTCAAAGAGATGTTCAAAGACAGCATTTGGTACATCCTTAGTTACATGTTGTCTGTTTTCTAAATTTCCTTTCTCACATAATTTCTTATCAATTTTTCATCCATTTTAATCAGTTACCTTCTGCTGTCTGATGCCTTGAGGGTTACCATAATTTTGTGATTTATTAGTGAATAAAAACACTGAATTGTGACATTTATAAAAGAGTAAAGCTAGAGAAGGTTCAGAGATGGAGGGGGAAAAAATGTGACCCTTCATTAGAAATGGTCACACACTGTATTTATTTCATTGTGTTTAGGCTTTGGGTACTCTTAGAATTGCTACATCAAAAATTATTAAATACAAATGTTCTGTTAAATTAAAATCTAGTTATTAACTTGCCAATCTCTCCCAGATCCACAGAAGAGCTCGAGCCTTAAAGAAATTGGCTAAACAGCTAACTGAAGACAAAATTGTTCTGTCCTCCAAATCGCTGCAGAACTACATCATGCCGTATGCAACTACTACTATTTTTGATGAGAAAATGCTTAAGGTAGGTTTTTAACATAAAGCTAATTTAATACTAATGCGTCTATCTTTGTCACATTGTTCTACCTACAGCACTTGTCACCTTAAATGTGTGACAGATGTGGAGTATTTTGCTTTTTAGATAATAATACTGTGCCTCTTTCCATTGGAGAAGGAGGATTAAGAAGGTATGGATGCAGCTTAGATCCAGTCCTGTAAGATGCTAAGCACTTCCTATGGCTTACAGAATTTGGTCCCTTTATCACTTTCCTTGCTTTGTATGCTGTTAATTTCCCATCATACGGATAATTAATTTACATTGTGGCTTGGGAGGAAATTATTCCCTCGGTCTCCAAAATTCCCAGCAGCTCCATTGCAGAGAGCTTGTCAGATTAGTTACTTGAGGAGGCATTGTGTACCTGGTATGGAGTGTGTACAGACAGAGATGGTATGACAACAATAAAAAAAGGAATTTGCTCAGATCCTCCAAAGTCAGGAGCCATTTTGTAATGGAAATAGACAACTTAGACTAGATGTCATCATGCTTTGTCATTCTTGTTTAAAATATTATTTCTTGTACAAAATATATTAAACAAAACTACTTTTAGGGCCAGGGTTAGATAAACTCACAACAGTATGTCTGGTTGATATTTAGAAAGCCAAAGCCTTTTTTTTTTTTAAGAGCTGTTCCATACTGCCTGAAAGATTTCAGTGTTCTAGAGGTAAGCACCAAAGGATCCAGCAAGGAATTGCACCAAGCAAATAGAATCGGTTCAATTTTTGTAATGTGAGAAATCCTCTGAGGCCCTGATGCTGAAAATGCTTACATGTGTTTATCTTTACACAATTGCTCCCATTGAATTTGATGGGATTACTCATATGAGCAAAGATAAATGTGGATCAGTATTTGCAGGATTGTCACCTTCAAAGAATGGACTAAGAAATTGATTTATATCTGATTCATTTTCAGTGACGTGGGAAAATCTGAAAGAGTTAAAAAGAAATCCCCAATGTACTGACTTTTTTTATTCTAGTCACAGGGCCCCCACATGAGGGGGAAAAAGGGTACACTTACCGGGGCTTGGAGGCCCTGGGGGGCCCAGCCCTGGCTGCACCCCCCATTACCATGAGGAAAAATTTTTCATGGCTCATGAGATTGTATGTATGGGATGAGGGATTGTGGTATGTGTGTGGAAGGGGGCCTGTGTTACAAGTTTGTTCTGGGCCCAAAAAAATTATGCTTGGACCCTGTGTAGTTCTGTGTTTCATTGATTTAGATATGTTTTATATATTTGTTTAAAATATATTAATAGTGACCTTTTTTTGTGTGTGTTTTGGCAGCATGAAAATATGATAACCGCTTCAGTTGAAGTTGTAGGAGCTGTTTGCAGGCATCTCTCTTGGTCAGCATATATGTACCATTTAAAACATTTCATACACGTTTTGCAAACTGGACAAATCCATCAAAAACTGGCTGTCAGGTACAGCAATGCTTGTTTTCAATGCTCACTGTCATTTTAATGTTAACGTTACAATAAAAGATGCAACATGTTAATGGATGGCTTTAGGATTTTAGTATTGTCACTATGACAGGATAGTAGCTGCTCTCTGAGTTGGAGTTCTGTAATTGAAAATTAGTTTGGGGGGGGAAGAAACAAAATCCCCCGAAAACAGTGGCTTCAAGTTTTTCTGACCTGTCAGTCTGTACATCCTTTTCTTTATATGAAAAGAACTGACCTTTTATTTAATCTGTTGTTTGACAGCTTGTTAGTGACTGTGCTAGAAGCTTTTCATTTTGACCACGAAACCCTTGAAAAGCAGCTTGAAACTGTTCAGAATGAAGGTGAGTTTTCAGATTCCTAATGATGGAACCTCACATGCTAATTGCTTATAGTCTAGATACTTAAGTTTTCTGTCACTTTATACCTCAGGTTAGCTACTTCAGGCTTTTAAGATGTACTAATTAGAGGGCCTCTTTTGACTAATCCACTCTTTTGTCAGTCTTCATAATTAACATTGATCCTGGGGCTTCCACAGGCCAGAATAGCCCTGGCATAATTTAGACTGGGCTAAGGCGTGCTGTAAGTTACACTAGCTGGAGCAGCAGTCTTGCAGGGATTGCTTTGCTGGCCAAAGATTGGACAGAGTGCTGTGTGCTCCACCCTGCCCCTGCTGCAGCTACAATGAAGGAACGTCATTCTGTGGCATATTCACATTTGTGGTTATCTTTTTAGTGACTTGGCTCTTCTGGAAGGTGTGCATGTGGACATCTCACAGTGATGCATCCACATGGGCTGTGATTTGATTTCACCCAACAGGTGCAGATGCCATGGATGTTGAACAAGTAGCAGAGAACGAAGCCATGGAATTGGAGCAGAGTGAGGGGGAAGAGGAGAAGGAGGCTGAGGGAGAGAAGAGCAAGAACCTCCCTGAGGACAGTGAGAAGCTGAGGGATCCTGCACTGATTCAGTGTGAACAGGCAGGCACCGGGGAATCTGAGGAGACCCAGAAAGCCACAAAATCGATTTCTTCCCTTCCGAGAAATAAGGAGGAGCTGGAGTGTCTGATTGAACATATTCAAGAAACAGTAACTGGCAGCATCTTGCCCAAGTTACACAGGTGTCTCACTGCAAAGGTGTGTGGTTAGCATTGAAAAGATCGGTTGCGAATGTATGGACAGGCTATGAAGTGCTCTGGTGTCCTTCAGAATGTATGAGGCATTAGACACATATACAATAATGTTTGTTAAACAGCAGTTACTGGACTGTCCAGTTTACTTAAGACTTCAAAATGTGGACAGCTGGCTGAGCACATCAGCCTGCTCCTCATGGGGTTAAGAACTGAGTTCCTGAAAAAGTTGCTCATTCAAGTTACCAGTGTGGTGTTAAAAGGGCTTTGTGTCTGCCCCACGTCACAGGTGAGAAGAGACGAGGAACACAAGCTTGTGAAATCCAAGGGGGTGAACGACGAAGAGGTGGTTCGGGTTCCGTTAGCTTTTGCCATGGTCAAGGTGATGCAGTCTCTTCCACAAGAGGTCATGGAAGCTAATCTGCCAAGGTATGGGGACAGTCGCTCCCCAAATGACATTTATTGTGCTACAACATTAAGAATCAGATTTTTGTATCTGGCTAAAGCTAGGCTGGGGAAAAAAGGCCTTAAAACACCTTGCAATTTTTTTTTTTACAAGCATACATTTTCACAGTGTCTTTGGATTTAATGTTGATGTCCTTTTGTCCTTGACTTTTTCCTTAGCTAAGGCCCCGCTACATGTGAAACGTGCTTGATAAATCCTTAAGTAGTAATCAGAACTGGGAGGGTGAAGCACCAAGAGATTAAGAGATGACAGAGCTGGAGTTAGAATCCGGACTCTGTCTTGTGTTTTAACCATCTTTCCTCTCTGTACAATAGCACCATTTGAGGATGATACACTTGTGTATGATATACACATGGTTTTAAGGCCATATGAAAACAAGAGGGCCTCAGTGCCTGGTTTTGAGGGTAGCTCAATTGTTCCTTGTATAAAGCCGTCAGAGAAAGCCCATGAAATCGCCCTGGAAAGCAGGGCAGTTATTGTAGCGTTTGGTTCTGTGCTGGTCTGTGGATGTGTTGAGCTGTCAATCTCTGGTTCCAGCATTCTGCTGAAAGTCTGCTCACTTCTGCGGAATCGGGCACAGGAAATCCGGGACATCGCACGGAACACTCTCACCAAAATCATAGAGGCTTTGGGAGCACGGTACCTGCAGTACATCTTAAGAGAGATGCAATCAATTCTTGTCCATGGCTACCAGGTAATGCCATGGCTATTCTGCTCTTGTTTTCTATAGCTTTTTATAATAGTTGGGAGTAGACTACAAAGAGGGGAAATTAGACCCAGGATTTACTTTACTTTGTGCTCTTGAAAAATAACTTAGTATCAATTTGTGTTACAGTAATGGCTACAGACCCCAGCTGAGAATCAATCCTCATTTTGCTAGGCACTGTACAGGCATACCTGGAAGAGTTTAGGAATTTGGGAAAGGAAATGATATGGTCCCCAATTTACAGAAGGGTTAAGGATGAAATCCTGACCCAATTGAAATTTTTCCACTGACTTCAGTTGGGCCAAGATTTCACCCTAAATGATTTACCCAAGGTCATGTAGTGAGTGTATGACAGAGCTGGGATAGAAACCTGATCTCCTGAGTCTCAGCCCACTGCCTTAACCAAAAGTCATCGTTCCTCTCACTGTAACCTCTGATAAGAACGGCTTTTCAGATGCGTTATCCCCGTGGGGAAATGCTAGCTTTCTGCTACTGGAATCTAGCAGATGAACTGTGCTGGCTTAGTACAGCTTGGATGTGGGAAGAGAGCAATCTCTAAGAGCGCTATCTGTCTGTATCACCATCTGCCCAATGCAGTGCTGCTATTGCTCTGGACGTGCTCATGTACCATTCTAACCATCTGAAATGAGGTGTTGGCCATGCAGGCATCTCGGGATATGCTGAAATGGGTAAAAAATAAAAATGTTGGAAAAAGTGATTCATTCGTTTTGAAATGTCAGCGTTTTGGGTGAATGGGTAAATCCTTTCCAGCATAGGTTTTGGGGCAGTTCTCAATAGTTTTCCTATTGAGAGTATTTGAGTGTATTGTTTGAGAAACGTGCTAACTCTGATGTGGGAATCTTCAAGTCTGATTATTTCAGAAACAACGACGACAATCTCAGTTTGGGGATGATAAATGTAATGCTGCTTGTTTGTCTCTAGGTCCATGTGCTAACTTTCACTGTACACCTGTTACTGAAAGGCCTGACCAGCAGGCTTAATGCCGGCGATTTGGACACCTGTCTAGACATTATGATTGAGGTAGGAGTTAATTGAAATGGAAGTCAACACACTTGTCGTGTGCCAAGGGAAGATTCTTGAATTGAAGTCAGACACCCTTACAAGAGGGTGTTTGACTTCAATATACACTGATTGTGTACTACCCACAGGCAATATCCTGTTCTTAGCATGTCACTGGCTGTGTGTGTGGTGCAGGGAGAACAGATATCGAACTCGCCACACATATACTATGTTCTTCTACAGCAGCCTCATGGCTACAGGTGCCAGTGGGATTTCTGCACCCTCCCACACCCCTTATGGGGAAAGTGGGGGAAGAACTGGCCTGCCATACCATGGCACATCTACATGTTCCTTCCCACATTCACCTTGTCTCCAAGAAGTCTCTCCATAGAGCCGCAGAGAACACCCATGCGCTATGTTCCGTAGGAACAGGTGTGTACAGGCTACCTGCATGGGTTTCCATTATCCCCTTCCACCACATCTTGCTGATGCAGTATGGGGTCCTTTGTGCCTGCAAGGGGGAAGGAGGGCAAGATCTGCGCAGAATTTGCAGACTTTTTCTTTTATTGTGGTTGCAAAAAAAAAAAAAAAAAAATTCTGCTGTTGCCGCAAGAATAAAGTCCCGAGTGAATCTGCTATCCTCATTCGTTTCTCTCCACTGTATTGCAAAAGATTTTCAATCAGGAGCTGTTTGGCGATGTTGCTGAGGAAAAGGAAGTGAAGGGAATAGTCTCTAAGGCCATGGAAGCTCGCAGAAGCAAGAGTTATGATTCCTACGAAATCCTTGCCAAGTACGTAGGGAAGGACCAGGTGACAAAGCTCATTCTTCCATTGAAAGAGGTAAGCGAATCCAGCCTGAGCTTTCAGTAAGAGCCCTGCCTTCAACATTGAAATCTGTTAAATGCGCCATGTGAAAGGAAGAGTCTAAGACGGGTGGGGAACCTTTTTTCTGCGAAGGGCCTGATGGTGGTACGCGGAAGACGGCTGAGTGTCCGCCGCCGAAAAGGGGCAAACGGCGGCAGGGTTTCGGTGGCGGGCATTGCTCCCCCCCCCCCCACGGAACCGCGCCGCTGCCGAATTGCCCCCCGCCGCCAGGGCTGGACCAAATGATTTCGTGGGCCTTATACGGCCCGCGGGCCGGACGTTCCCCACCCCTGGTCTAAGAGCTCCAAGGGGTAATGTGGCATAACTGCACATATTGGATCTGGCTGTTCGTTTTCCCCCACTGGAAATCATATCCTTGTAGAATAAAATAGGGATTTACTATTTATATCCGTTGCAAAGGGTAACACTTACTTTCCTTCTCCCTCCTCATGTCCCTACCCCATGCAAAGAAAGTATCCACTACTGCCCCACCTCCCAGATGTGATTTGCCTCTGGTTACGTTATTTATACCAGAGCTCCTAAAGGCCCCTGTCCTGCAAGCTGTGACACCTGGGTGGAAGCCTGTGTGTGCCTAGAATGCTGATGAAGTCACTGGGACTCCAGACATGGGGAAATACCCATCCGTGGGGCTCTCCATGTGTGGGGGGGCCTCCACCCATGTGGAATACTGGCAAGAATGGAGCCACATGCACTCATGAGCTCTGGAACCCCACTGTACTTTTAGACCCTGGACATTTTCTGATCAGCGTGGAGGTGGGTGGGGAGAATGTGTGGGACATCTCTGTCCCTGTGAGGAGGGTGGGCGGGCAGGATTCTGCTCATGATGGAGGTAATTTGGATTGTACCTGTCTTGTATCTTCCTGCTGCTGCTGTCCATAGAGAACTGCCCTACTGTGTTACAACTTAACGTGACTCTTGTGCTGTCTAGATCTTAGAGAGCACCATGAGCCTGAAAATGGCCCGCAAGGTGCACGAAACGTTACGTCGCATCATGTCAGGGTTGATCTTCAATCGGGAAATGGGTGCGGAATCCATTCTCATGCTCAGCCACGGCCTGATCAGCGAAAATCTGCCACTGCTAACTGAAAAAGCCAAGTAAGTTACAGAAAATTACACAGTCCTCCTGCCATTGGTCTGTCTTTGCTGGCTCAGAGTCCTGGTTTCTGGGGAAACTACAACGGGTCATACTGAAAAGTGAACTGTCAAGCTGGAGGGAGGTTACTGGTGGAGTTCCTAAGTGATCAGTCTTGGGACCCATGTTCTTTAATCATAGAATCATAGACTATTAGAGTTGGAAGGGACCTCAGGAGGTCATCTAGTCCAACCCCCTGCTCAAAGCAGCACTAACCTCAGCTATATCATCCCAACCAGGGCTTTGTCAAGCCTCAGCTTAAAAACCTCTAAGGATGGAGATTCCACCACCTCCCTAGGTAACCCATTCCAGTGCTTCACCACCCTCCTGGTAAAAAAACTTTCCTAATGTCCAACCTAGACCTCCCGCCCTGCAACTTGAGACCGTTGCTCCTTGTTCTGTCATCTGCCACCACCGAGAACAGCCTAGCCCCATCCTCCCTGGAACCCCCTTTCAGGTAGTTAAAGGCCGCTCTCAAATCCCCCCTCACTCTTCTCTTTTGCAGACTAAACAAGCCCAGTTCCCTCAGCCTCTCCTCATAAGTCCTGTGCTCCAGCCCCTAATCATTTTTGTTGCCCTCCGCTGGACTCTCTCCAACTTGTCCACATCCTTTTTGTAGTGGGGGGCCCAAAACTGGACACAATATTCTAAATGCGGCCTCACCAATGCCGAATAGAGGGGAATAATCACTTCCCGTGACCTGCTGGCAATGCCCCTCCTAATGCAGCCCAATATGCTATTAGCCTTCTTGACAACCAGGGCACACTGCTGACTCATATCCAGCTTTTTATCCACTGTTACCCCCAGGTCCTTTTCTGCAGAGCTGCTGCCCAGCTCGTCGGTCCCCAGTCTATAGCTGTGCATGGGATTCTTCCTTCCTAAGTGGAGGACTCTGCACTTTTCTTTGTTGAACCTCATTAGATTTCTTTTGGCCCAATCCTCCAGTTTGTTTAGGTCACTCTGTATCCTATCCCTACCTTGCAGGGTATCTACCACTCCCCCGAGCTTAGTGTCGTCCGCAAACTTGCTGAGGGTGCAATCTACCCCATCCTCCAGATCATTAATAAAGATAAATTAAAGATAAATTAAATAAAAATAATTTAAAAAATTAAATAATAAAAAAATTAATTAAAAAATTAAATAAAAATAAAGATAAATTAAATTAAATTAAATTAAAAAAAACCGGCCCCAGGACCGACCCCTGGGGAACTCCGCTTGTGACCGGTTGCCAGCTAGACATGGAGCCATTGATCACTACTCATTGAGCCCTATGCTCTAGCCAGTTCTCTATCCATTTTATAGTCCATTCATCCAACCCATACTTCTTTAACTTGCTGATAAGAATACTGTGAGAGACCGTATCAAAAGCTTTGCTAAAGTCAAGGTATATCACGTCCACCGCCTTCCCTACATCCACAGAGCCAGTCACCTCATTATAGAAAGCAATCAGGTTGGTCAGGCATGACTTTCCCTTGGTGAATCCGTGTTGACTGTTCCTGATCACCTTCCTCTCTTCCAAGTGCCTTAAAATGGATTCCTTAAGGACCTGCTCCATGATTTTTCCAGGGATTGAGGTGAGGCTGACCAGTCTGTAGTTCCCTGGATCCTCTTTCCTCCCTTTTTTGAAGATGGGCACTATATTTGCTTTTTTCCAGTCCTCAGGGACCTCCCCCTGTTGCCACGAGCTTTCAAAGATAATAGCCAATGGCTCTGAAATCACCTCAGCCAACTCCCTCAGCACCCTCGGGTGCATTGCATCCGGCCCCATGGACTTGTGAATGTCCAATCCTTCTAAATAGTCTTGAACCTGTTCCTTCAGCACTGCGGGATGTTCGCCTCCTTCCCATTCTGTGCCACCCAGTACAGCAGTCTGGGAGCTGATCTTGTCTGTGAAGACAGAGGCAAAAAAGGTATTGAGTACCTCAGCTTTCTCCACATCCTCCGTCACTAGGTCGCCTCCCTCATTCTCTAAGGGGCCCACACTTTCCCGAATCTTCCTCTTGTTGGCAACATGCCTGTAGAAACCCTTCTTGTTCCCCTTCACATCCCTTGCTAGCCGCAACTCCAATTGTGCTTTGGCCTTCCTGATTTCATTCCTGCACGTTTGAGCAGTGTTTTTATAATCCTCCCTAGTCATCTGACCAAGCTTCCACTTCTTGTAAGCTTCTTTTTTGCGTTTAAGTTCGCCACGGACATCTTTGTTAAGCCAAGCTGGACGCCTACCATATTTGCTATTCTTTCTGCACATCAGGATGGTTTACTCTTGTACCCTCAATAAGGTCTCTTTAAAATACAGCCAGCTCTCTTGGGTTCCTTTCCCCCTCATATTAGCCTCCCAGGGAATCCTGTCCATCAGTTCCTTGAGGGAGTCAAAGTCCGCTTTTCTGAAGTCCATGGTCCGTATCCTGCTGTGCTCCTTTTTTCCTTTCGTCAGGATCCTGAACTCGACCATCTCATGGTCACTGCTGCCTAGGTTGCCACCCACTTCTACTTCCCCTACCAAATCTTCCCTGTTTGTGAGCAGCAGGTCAAGAGAAGCACGGCCCCTAGTTGGTTGCTCCAGCACTTGCACCAGGAAATTGTCAGCGACACTCTCCAAAAACTTCCTGGATTGTTTGTGCTCTGCTGTATTGCTCTTCCAGCAGATGTCAGGGTGATTGAAGTCTCCCATGAGAATCAGGCCAGTGTGATGCGACCATGAAAAAAGTTAATGCAATCCTAGAATGCATCAGGAGAGGTATTTCTGGTAGAGACAAGGAAGTATTACTACTGTTATATAAGGCACTAGTGAGACCTCATCTGGAATATTATGTGCAGTTCTGGTCTCCCATGTTTAAGAAAGATGAATTCAAACTGGAACAGGTGCAGAGAAGGGCTTTTAGGATGATCCGAGGAATGGAAAGCCTACCTCTTTAGCGGAGACTCAGAGCTTGGCTTGTTTAGCCTAACCAAAAGGCTGAGGGAAGAGAGTGCGCTCTATAAATACATCAGAGGGATAAATACCAGGGAGGGAGGGGAGGTATTTAAGTTAAGCACCAATGTGGACACAAGAACAAATGGATATAAACTGTCCATCAACAAGTTTAGGTTTGAAATTAGACAAAGGTTTCTAGCCATCAGAGGAGTGAAATTCTGGAACAGTCTTCCAAGGAGAGCAGTGGAGGCAAAAAACCTAACTGGCTTTAAGAATGAGTGTGATAAGTTTATAGAGGGGATGGTATGAGACTGCCTACAATGGCATGTAGCCAATCTGCAACTGCTATTAGCAAATATCTCCAACGGCCAGTGATGGGACACTAGATGTGGAGGGCTCAGTTACTACAGTGAATTCTTTCCCAGATGTCTGGCTGGTGGATCTTGGCCATGTGCTCAGATTCTAACTTATTGCCATATCTGGGGTCGAGTTGGAATTTCCCCCCAGGGTCAAACTGGCAGACCCTGGGGATTTTTCGCTTTCCTCTGCAGCATGGGGCACATGTCACTTGCAGGTTTAAACTAGTGTAAATGTTGGATTCTCTGTAACGTGAAGTCTTTAAACCATGATTTGAGGACTTCAGTAACTCAGCAAGAGGTTATGGATCTATTACAGTTGTGCGTGCATGAGGTTCCGTGACCTGCAATGTGCAGGAGGTCAGGCCAGATGATCACGAGGGTCCCTTCTGGCTATTAATATCTATGAGTCTCCCCAAACACATTAGGGTTCCCCCTTTTGCGCTCACAGCTTTCAATTTACATTTCATCCCTGGATGGACACATTATATTGACCCTCTGAAAACAGGCCTGCCAAAGTCTGAAAATGCAAGGCTTAGGTGATGGTAGAAATGGGACTCTCTCAAGAGTCTGTACTTTCACCCTGTGTGCTGCTCTTCTGTTGTGACGCTTTCATTTCAGTGGCTTCGCTGCTTACATTTTTGTTTCAAGTGGTTTTGTTTTCTCATTTTAGCTAGAAGTTTCTCAGATACAGGGAAGGGCAGTTTATAAATGAAATGAAAGATGCAGTTATTGTGGATCAGGTTTGGAAAATGAAATGCCTTTCAATTTGGACAGTTTTTTAAAAGATATTTTAAATGTGCACTGCGCTAACTCTATTAGATTTTGCCTGTTTAGGAGGGTTTTTACCAATAAATAAACTTAAAGGTGAGAAAACAGAAGAAATGTTACATTAAGCAAAACACACTTGTTGGTCCTCATAGAAGTAAAAAGGCTCTTTAGTTTGTTTCATTGACTCTTTCACTGCCAGGGCCTTAATTTGCTCCATGCAGTGTCTGTTGTCAGCAATAGAGGCAATGAAATTCTCTCCACTGCCAGCAGAGAGTCTCCAGCGGCATCAAATCTAAATGTACCTTTCGCCTCATGATAATTTGCAGAACGAAAGTCCCATCTCCTCTGGATCCTCGTCTGCAACCAGAAAGCTGCCTGTTACTCCCACCAGTCCCAGCTCGAGGAGGGCAGAAAGCACCTGTTAGCAGCAAGACTAACATGCATATCTTGGTTGACTCGGGACTTAGGGTAAGGAGCTCCCCAGATATGAAACAAGTGCCGTGGGATCAATTTTTCTGCTTTGCTTTTAAAAAAAAAAAAATTCTCTGTGCATGTCTGGTATTAATAACAACCCCTGATCCTGGGGGTCTGCCTGCCCACAGTAAATTCAGTGAGGTGCTTCTAGGGTGCTGCTGACAGCTCTTCATTTGTTAAAGACTTAATGTGTCGTTGTATGGTTTCTTCTGTCCCTTGAAATTGTGTTCTGGGATTATTCTTTTTTTAACCCCTTCGAGTTCCATAGTAATGTCCTCTTTTTGTGATTAACGCAAAATGTGCTTTTAACACTGTAGCTACTGCACATGAGCCTGAAGAGATCCAAAATAAATTCCTCAGAAGAGCATGTTTTAGAAATGTTGGATCCTTTTGTTCAGCTGCTCATAGATTGCCTGCAGTCCACGGATGTTAAGGTAGGGCTTCTAAACTCAATACACCCTTGCCTCTTCTACCCAGCTCCATTTTAGAACACAGGCTAACCCCTGATTCCAGAGACTTCCCTACATTGTCCGTGAACTATCAAGCACAGTTTTCAATCCTGATTGCTTAAATGTTAAGGTAAACAATTAGTTAGGGGATATGATATCTTGGGAGGTTTGTAATCCAGGCGATACTGAATGTTTTGCCTTTGAATTGCTGATTCAAACATAGCCCAAGTCCAGCAGTGAGCAATTCTTAACACGTAGGTGCTGCTAGATATCGGTGAAATACATTGTTGCTCTTGATCCAGTTCTAGTAATTGTCGCTGTGTCACCATCGTAACTAGCCTCCCTCCATGTTGGGAAGTCTCAGCAGAGTCCAAGGATTGAGTGGGCCAAGAAACGGGATCTGCCCAGTGGCTCCTAGAGGAGAGTTCCCTTCGGGTCAGAGGTGAAAGGCGGTGCAGGGAGCTGACGCTATCTGTGCACATCTTGTGCTATGGCTGTTATGGAGATAGGGCCGGCCGTGTCTAGTGGTATTACTGGGCACTTTGGCGAGTGGACTTCACTTGCAGTAATAATTACAAAGGAAACCCTAAACTAAATAACAAACGGTCCTTTTCTTCCTTTGTATAGAATATGTAACCAGCTCCTTCTGTTAAACTTTTCCTTTCCTTTCCTTCCTTCCCCTCTTTGTTTTGGTTAAGACTGTAGAAACTCCCCAGAAGCAGAACCTGCTCTTAATGCTGCTGCAGTGAAGTTCTCCTGCCTGTCAGACAGCCATCCTCAGTATTAGCTTACCCTGCCTTGGGAGGGAACCTCTTACAGGCATCCCAAAGTTTTCTTTTGCTGCCTTGCGCCCACCCTCAGTGGCTAAATTTGGGGTTCCTCAGGGTTTCCCAAATTCCTTAGCTTGATTTCTCCCCTATCACACCCACCCACCCCACATCGTCTGTAGTGCATAGGTATAAAATCCTGGTTTCCCAGTGCCAAGGGATCAATCTGCATCCCTTTCCTTCACCCTTATACAATGCTGACTGAGCAGTATAGTCTGACAAAATTATTATGCAGTGTTTCATAATTGGCTTAATGTTGCAAAGTGCTGGATCTGCTCATCTCACACTAAATCCCTGGGGTTTGAGGTCACTCAGCCCCTCTCACAAGATCAGGCCAAAGAGGACACTTACATACTTTTTTTTTTTTTCCCAAAAGCTTTAGAAGCGGAATGGTCTATTAGCAAAGTACCAGCCTTTTGTGCTCAGTAGCAGGCAGGTTCTAAGTGAGGTGAGAGCCGTGAGGTTCTCTCGTGTATGCCAATGTATGGGGCAGACATCAGGTTAATTGTTGCCTTCTCACCAGTCACCAGACAGTCCAGCGGTACTGTGTCCAAGTGAGCATTGTCTTCTCGCAAAGTGGCCAAATAAACCCCTCCCTCTGCAGATTTTGTTGCGTTAGGAACGCAGAGTCTGACCTAGGCACTCTTTGCACCAGAACAGAAGGCACTGAACACTGGCTCTGGTGGCTCGACTAATTTTCCAACAAACACTGGGGCCAAGATTTTCATGTGACTAGTGATTTTTAGGAGACTAAATTGAGACTCTTTAATGGAGCCTGATTTTCAGAGAATGCTGATCTCCCACACTCAGAAAATCAGACCCCTTAGAGGTGTCTCAAGCAAGGTGCCAAAAATCACTAGCCACATCTGAAAATCTTGGCCATAGAATTGTGTGTGCGCTATATGTTACCTTTCCCATCAGGTTGGCTCGTCATTTCTGTGTCAGGTAAAAGGTTTGGGAGAGTTCAATTTGCATGTTAATTCCAGCTTCCACTTGTAGATAATCACCCATGCCTGCTAGTAATTATAGACTTGGGGGTAGGGAAGAGCGCTCTTTAAATCCTGTTACTACCACATGCTGTTCTTTTGCTTCTATTCCCAGGTGATCACTGGTGCTCTGCAGTCTCTAGTTTGGATTTTAAAGTTCCCTTTGCCTTCTATTGAAAAGAATACAGAGCAACTAACCAAGCAGCTTTTCCTGCTGCTGAAGGACTTTGCCAAGCCAGGCGCAGCCAGAGGCCAGAACTTCCATTTGGTGGTGAACTGTTTCAAAGTAAGCGGAACCAGAAAGTACAGTTTAATGTTAATTCCATGAAATCAAAACTATACAGCTGTAGATCTCCCAACCCTACAATCTGTGCCTGCACAGAACTCATTATCCATCTGCATAGATTAGCATGCTAGGGAGGGAAAGAAATTGTCTTGCTGTTGCTCTTTGCGCTGAAAACCTAATAAAAGTGACCTTACTGAACACAGCTCTCTGTGTTAGCAAAGTGTTTTACAGAAGAGTATTTGTTGGACAATTTTGTTTCACTAAAGCAGCTTTTTATTACTATTGTCTTTCTTGATAGATGTCAATTCTGTTTAATCCGCTTGTTTGTTTTTAAATTAAATGGATTTAAGAAACCTGCAGCTGAAATGAGCATAGGAAAACAGGGCAATTAAAGCAATAATTTTTATTTTGTATCCTTCTGACAAATGTATCTTCAAAATGCTTTCCTGAATTATAGTTGCATTATCCTGGGGGTAGTTATGGGATAAATAACACTAACTAGAATTGTGGAAGAAATTTTTCTCATTCTGGCCCCTGTTCTGCAAACCTTTTTGTTCCTGTGAATAGCTACAGGGACCTGTGTTTTGCTGAATGTGTTGGTGTGTTTTTGGTCTCCAACCTTAGTTACCCTTTTTGTCCTGAAATTGCCAGCTGTAAATATGCTAATGTTTGCGTCTTCTGAGAAAGTCTAGCTGTGTGCTCGAAGGTTAAAGTTTATGTATTAAAACACCAGTTCCATATATCAAAACAGGCTTCATACAGATTTCAGGTTTTTAGAAAAAGTATGGATTGCTGAATGTAGCAGTTATTGATTTTATCACTGTATGGAATTGCAAATTGATTTTATGGAACATGCCATTCTCTTCATGTTACAATATCTGATTTCAATTCACAGTGTGTAACTATACTTGTGAGGAATACGAACAGTCACATAACAGAGAAACAGCTCCAAGTATTGCTTGGATATGCTGAAGAAGATATCTATGATTCCTCACGTCAAGCAACTGCTTTTGGCCTTTTAAAGGTATTATTATAGAGCAAGTGTTTTGTTTACAATTTATGAACTGTAGAAATGAAATTGCTTATGTTTTCTACCTGTTAATACAATCAGATGAAAGATTACAGAATGTCTGTTAAAGGTGCTCTTGCTATAAAGAAACCTATGAAGCTTTTCTGCTTGACCTTAACATTAGAAATTCAGGTTTTTTCTAGGTTAAACAAATTTACAGTGACCAGAGAACTAGTGAAATGATGAAATCACAGGAGTTGTAAGAGTAAAAGTGAAGCAATGTAGAGTTTAAAACTGTTTCTTGGAGTTATTTTGTTAACACACTTAACTTCAATGACTAATGAACATTTTGGATAAATGATGCCTGTGTTAAAGACTTGGCAATCCCCATCCCTTCCATTGAGCTGTGAGATCTCACAGTGAACATGCTCCAGGTCCTCCAGCAAAACCAGACTTGACTTTGCAGGCCACCTCCTTTAAAAGGAGTTACTCTGGCCATATTTAAAGACATTCAAAGGCGGATGTTAAAGTAACACCAAAGTTTGTTTTGCCACCGGGTTGTATCGTTGTGTCTGACACTGTGCAAGCAGAATGGGAATGACTCAGGTTGTACTTTCACACATTTTTTAAGGCTATTTTATCCAGAAAGCTGATTGTTCCTGAAATCGATGCCGTCATGCAGAAGGTTGCCAAGTTTGCCATTACAGGCCAGAGTGAGCCAGTGCGAGTCCAGTGCAGGCAGGTTAGTAGAAAGGGGTTTCTTTCTTTTAGCTCTGTGCTCTATTTTAATAAAACTCTGTTAGCAGAATCTCTTTTATAGATGACGTGAAGCATGGGTAATAGCCCAGCTCCTAGCACTCAACCCAAAACTGGCTTCATATCATAGGAATTGCCAGATAGGATCAGACTCCAAGTCCATCTAGTCCAGTATCCTGTCTCTGATCGTGGTCAATACCAGGGCGCTTCAGAGGATGATGTAAGAATCCAGCAGCAATCTCACCTTGATCTCTAATAATTCGAGACTGGCTTTTTTGTTTGTTTATAACCCTAGATAGTCTTGTTATCACTATAAATGTTGAGTCCCTTTTTGAATCTCCAAGTTCTCAATCCTGATGACGTCCTGTTACAGTGAGTCTCTCATTACACGTTGTGTAAAAAGTATTTCCTTTTGAGTTTCTCACCTTTAAATTTTTCTGCATACCCCGTTTTTCTTGTTGTATGAGATAGGGACAGCAGAAGCTTCCAACCTATCTTCTCTAAACCATTCATTATTTTAAATACTTGTCCCCTCTTATTCATCTCCTTTCTATGGTAAACTAGCCCAATTTCTCAGTTATTTTTGTTTCCCTTCTCTGAATTCCCTCTCACATTTATGCTGATATTTATTGCTTGATAAGTAACGGCTTTACAGCCCTGACTCAGTTAGACACTCAAATATGTACTTAACCTGAAAAACAGAAACAGTCCCAGGATGTTGTTATTCACATGCTTAAAGACCAGTATATACATCAATGCTTTGCTGAACTCGGTCCTGAGTTGCAGAGGGGAAGAAGAAATAAATATCTTAAAGAAGGTGTGGGATGAATCCTAATTCTTCTCTTAGAGCAAACTGGTTGGCTCTCTGAAGTATCTGGAAGGGCTCCCAGGTTGTGTTTGAAAAAGGAAGGGGTGGTATTTAAGAGGTACAAATGGATGACAATCATTATTGCAGGAACTTGGTTCCAGATTGTGGGGCTGAAAATAGAAGGAATTAAAAAAAAAAAAAAAAAAAAAAAGGGGGGGGGGGGAATATATATATATATATTTTAAAAATCTGCACGTGAACCTTTCTGAAATCAGAGCATCAGGACACAGCAAAGAAATTTGCCACCTGAGAAGACGTGTGTTTGCCCTACTGAATGAGGCTCTCAATAAATGAAAATATTATCTTCAGAAATAATTAGCAGCCAGGCTGATCACTTTGATAGCTTTATTTTATGTATCGTGACATGCGTGATGTCTACTGCAACCTTTAAAACACCTCCCATATAAAGATTAAACTAATGCTAAGGTGTCCTTTTTTAACAGTAAGGGTAATTAACCGTTAGAACAATGTTCATAGGAATGTGATGGGTTCTCTGTCACTTGAAGTCTTGATATCAAGACAGGCTGAGTTTCTAAAAGATCTGCTTTAGCTGATACAGGAATTACCGGGTAACGTTCTGTGGCCTGTGTTGTGCAGTTGGTGGGGCGAAATGATCACAATGGTCCCTTCTGGCATTAGACTGAGTCTGTTACTATTAAGGGGGCAGATTTATAATGGAAGCAGCTGATGATCTTAGCACTAACGTGAGTTTTAGTTTAACCTTTACAGAACTTATTTTGAGGTTTGTGGAGTCTGTCCTTTTTAATAGAGATGTCATAGATTCAGAAGTGCTAGCTACGTAGTTATTATCAAGACTAAATGCTTGTCTATCCTGCGGGGACCATTGCAGCATAGCTGTGGCTCCATAACTATGCCATCATAACCCGATTATATGTCGATGCATCCTACAGCAGTGGAAGGGGGTTTTTGTCACCGTAGGAGCTCCACCTCCTCGACTGACAGTCGCTAGGTCAACAGAAGCCTCCTTCCGTTGAGCTGCTGCATCTACATGGCATATTGATGGCACTCAGGAATGTGGATTTTTCACATCCCAGAGTGCCATAGCTATGTCAATCTAAGGGACTGATCTTGTAAGCCACTGAGTGTCTGCAGATTCCATCCAAGCCAGTGGCAGTTGAGACGCCTCGGTGCTTTGCAGAATGAGGCCTTACGAACATGTGAAAGGGAGATGTGTCTCTTGTAACTTGTTAACAGTTTGTTGGAAAACCTTTGCTCTCATCATTATGGTTTCACAAGTTTATCCCGTTGTTTCTGGTCATTCTTTCTTGTTTGTTTTTTTCAGATTTACCTGAAATACATTCTCGACTATCCCCTTGGTGACAAGCTGAGACCCAATTTGGAGTTCATATTTGCTCAGCTTAAGTGAGTTTGTAATCCTTATTGTGTGTGGCTTTTAAAAAAGAGCAATGTTACAGATCTTTTCTCATGCAAGTATTCCCACAGATTTCAGTGGTACTCATGTAAGTAACAGCTGTTCATGAGAATGAGGGTATGCAGTGTCGGGACCTCATTTTCCTAGCTGTAAAAGTAAAATGTTCACTTTGTTAGAAGCAAACTAAAGAACATTTATGGCAAATAGATATAGCATCTACAGATCTTTTCTAATTTCTGAGTTGTTTTTGCCTGTTGCTGTTCTTTGCTCTTATATAACCAAAATATGTCTTTAATTGTTTGCTCTTAATGGTTAGTCAGCTGCACTGCAGCCTTCTATACACATCACCGTAGTCCGCATTGTGGCAGTGAATTGCAGAGTGCACCAGAGTGTTGTGTGCTAACTGCCCCGTGTGGAAACTCAAATTGGCTTTAACGTGGTCCTCTCTGCAGGATTATGTCCACGTGGACTTAAATACCTTTTAGTTGGTGCCAGCAGCATCCACATAGAGCAGTTACAACACAACATTTTGGTGCGTTCTGCAAACGTCCCCGAAGTCTGGATTGCAGCTCAGTGTAAATGTAGCCTGAATTTAGTTCTAACTGAATTTGAAGAGGCCCAGAATGGACAAGGGAAAGCAAATTTGCTTGACTATTAGCCACTGACAGTGGGCTGGACTGTGGCCCCAGGCACAGTCTCGGCATGGGGCGATGCATACGTTGCACCGCTTTAGGAGTAGCCCTAATAGGGTGTGTGGCTTTGAGACACGCCTTCTGAGGCACAATTCCTCCCCTGCTTCCTCCCTGCTTCAGGAGTTACTAATTTACTCATGGTGCCAACAGCATATTACAGTACCGCCATGCTGACTCAGCGGCATTGGCCATTAAGTGGGGGGTGGCAGAGTAGAACCAACATTCTGCCCATTCCATTCCTTGTATGTGTGCTCTGGGAGGTGGAGTAAGTAGTCACTGAGGTTGCTTATTCCTATAAGTGCCCATACCCAAGTCCCAGGCAGCTTGCACTGGGGTGCAGGGTAAGTCTTTGTCCCCCTTCCTCCCTTGCATGGGTAGGCAATACAAGTCATTCTAACCCCAAATAGTTTTTTGGGTTTTTTTGCAAGATCCCATTCACCTTCCCACTCAGGCAGGGTGTACACGCAATCTCCATTGATGCTGCGTTCATCAGTGGGTCCTCTTGAATACTGTGAATTCTGCCAACAGAACCTGCCACAGAGGGCCAAGTTGCTATCCTTACCCCCACTGAGAAGTACCTTACTCCTCCAGTAGTGTCAGTGGGGTACCTGAGTAGAGAGATACTGCTCTGTATGAGTAAGGCTGGCTCTTAGTTCTCACAGTTCAAATGAGTTATCCTTCAGTTAAGCAAGTTGAACAAATAGTTTGTCTCCACTACAGAACTTGCATTGATTATAAATAGCTGTTTGTCCAAAGATCCTTGGTGTATATGTTTGCAAACAGTTCTATGTTTGCAAACATTGCAAATGAATTTCTAGCAATTTTGGACGATACTAACCTAACCATCTTGTTAATTATTTTCTCCCAGTTATGACTATGAGACGGGAAGAGAGTCTGCATTGGAGATGATTGCTTACCTCTTTGAAATGTTCCCTCAGGTAACATATGGCTTAGTTTTCAGCTATATCCAGTAACTTGGTTGGCAGATCAAAGTCTTAACGCAAATGCTTTAGAAATCAAGTCCAGTCACTTTGGCCTTTTACATGTTACAGTTAAAATGTTGAATGTTAGTGCAGTACTAATTACAATTCAGAATTGTAATGTATGCCAAATTGTGGACGGTGCAAAGGAAGCTAATTAAAATCAAAATGATGGTGGAAGCCTAATATTGTGGGATCTGCAATATCACGAATGAAATAATGCTCTAGTTATATTTATTTATAAACATATCTGCTGCTAACTCCGGGCAGTGCAGCTGCAGGGCTGAACCGGAGGCTGTGTGGGTAGACGGGGGATGTAGGAGACTGGGGGAGGAATGCAGATGGGCAGGAGGGGGAATGGGAAGAAAGAGATCATGCCTAATGAAATGTGAGTTTCCATCTATCATATGTAGATGGCTCCCATTCCAGCCAGGTGACACTGTGGGGAGGATGACATTTTGTAGAGCAGCGTGAGCTCTTGTGTATGGTGTGTGCGAGTTCATGCTGTGCAGAGGATGCCATTTTGTTCTTCAAAATGGTGTCCTCCATACTGTCTGCGTCCCAGCAAGAAAGTCGTCATTAAAATTGAGTCATGCTGGCAAAAAGTTTGGGAACTGTGATATAGAGGTTTTTGGGTGAAAATGAATGAGCTGTGGTACACAGGAGGGCAAACTAGTTGATCGGATGGTCCCTTCTGGCTTTTAACTCTATGAAATAAGTGGCTTGCCCAAGGTTGCACAAGAGGTCTGTGGCAGACCAGCAGGCACGGGTCTCCAAAGTCCAAGCCTAGTGCTCCAACAACTGGATCATCCTTCCTCTGTATGACTACCTCTATTTGGGCCCAGGCTTGGGTCTCAGGAATCCTGCTGTTTGTGTGTCATGTACAAAAAAGCCTTTTTTTTTTTTTTTTTTTTAAATGAGGAAAGCCTTCTGGAGATTGCCAGGTGATTGTTTGTTTCCTTTTAGGGATTACTTCATCAATATTGTGGGCTGTTCTTTGTCCCTCTCTGTATGATGATGGTAAATGATGACTCTGCCAAGTGCAAGAAAATGGCAGCCATGGCAAGCAAATCTCTGCTCATTAAAATAAACTCTGCAAACCGAGATCTGATGTTCTCACTAGTCACCTCGTGGTGGAACAGCGAAAAGGTATTGCTCTTTTCATTAGCAGGATGGAATTGGAGCAAATGAGGGGTTTGTAAATGTTTAATCTCTTAGGTGGTGTGTTTAATTAAACTTGGGTGGGGGGAGAAGGGGAGAGGGAGAGGAAGAGGAAGGTGCGGGGAAGAGATTGTGAAGGGTAAGAGTCCTAAAGTAATAGCTTGTTAAAACTCCATTCTCCACCACAGTCCTAGCTGACAAGGAGAGGAAGTTATGTAAATGCATTCTTGTATAGATGCAACAGAAGTGGTTGCTGTAGCTAAGGTGTTAGAACCATTTCCATTTGAGCCTTGTTTTATATGCTCATGGCTTGCTGAAAGTTCACTGTTTGGGCTGAACAGTTCTTCTTATTTAATGTTTGCCCAAAGCTAAATATTTTGGTGGTGAAATTTGAGCAAAATCCCTAACTTTGAACTTGAGTTTAGTAACCGGCTGATGGTGCTATTTTTGTTCATCTGCTGCTTAGTTCCTCCTCTCTGTTATTGGGATGTAGCAGATTTAAGACCTTTTGGGCCCGGTTCTAATTTGAGTAGTCCTGTTGACTTTTTACGATCATAGGCAAAGTGTATCTACATTTGAGCTCTTTCATCTGTAACTGCTAACCAAACAAATAGTCTGAAGCTGTGGACAACTTTGTCAGATGCTTCAAAACTGTAGTTTTAGAAACTTGATAAAATTAGCATTCTTGAAAATTCAGTTTGAAAATCATGTGAGCCTACTACATTTTCACACACACATAGGGATATTGCATGTCTTAGGCTCCCAACCAGGGACCCCGCAAAGGGGCCTGATTTTCAAAGCCCGAGTTGGTGCCCAGCACTCTGCAAATCCGTTTCCTTTAAGGTTGTCCTAGTTTGGGTACGCAGAACAGAGGCACCCACAAAATGTGGGCCGCGGTGCCTCATTTACTGAGCTGCATTTACAGAGGGTGGGTTCTTCGTATTAAAGCAAGAAATAATGATTGCTTTGTCCTCCTCTCTGTTGGCAGAGCTCACACAAGAGGCTAGCTGCCCAGGCCTGTGGTTTGTTCGTCGAAGCTGAGGGAGTGGTGTTTGAAAGACAACTTGGAGCCGTTCTCCCGCTGATCGAAAAAGAAATTGAACCTCTGAAATTTGAAGATGTAGGTTATTAGAACAGGGATGGGACTTTGGGAGAGAGACAAGTTTAGCTGGGGAACTTGTAATAAATAAGTGGGAAAAGGGGAATGGGGGAAGAATAAAAGCAGGAAAGATTAATCTCTTTGGGGGGCCTGTTACCTGATCAGAATGACTGATGAGACCCATGTCCAATATATAAGTTCTTAAAGGGACACCATCAACTGAAAAATCACACTTGTGTCTAAATGAAAACCTCCTCATACTACATGTCACTGTCTATGTGGGAATTGTGTGTGTGTGCCTAATAGAACCACCAAAGTGTATACGCACCTGTGCTGAGTGACCGCATGGTCATGTTCTTGTAAACATTAGTTCTCCTTGCTCCAGCCTCTCCTGACTTTTGTCCCCCTTGCTCATTGTCACATCTAAAATTCCTATTGTAAGCGCATCAGGATAGGGACAGTATCTGCTGTGAGGTGCCCCGCATGCTTTTGGACACTATAAAATAACAGTAAGATGATAAGAACTGACAGAGATTAAAGAGAAAGCATCTGATCTTCCCTTTTTTCAGTTTGTTGACTTTGTGCATTTGACAGCTTTTGACATGTAGCATGTCAGCTATCGTTGTTTGGATGAGGCTTTCCCATAGCAGCAGGAGAGAAGAAACACTTATTTAAACAAAACGGGGATTGTGAAACCACAAAAATGGGCAGGAGGCTAATGTTGTATCTGACATTTCATAGGATCCATTTATTTAAAAACCAACTAAGTAACAAGTTGATGGCGTTTTTCTAACTGAAAATATCAACTCCTAGAAACCCAGAGGTTTACATGGATATGAAAGATCAGAAATACATCAGTATGATTCTTAGTTTAACCTATAGAAAATAGGAAAGCGTTCAATACAATTCCCTGCCTGTAATTCAGTCACTGGTTTATTTGATGTCTCTTTAGTGCACATGTTTTGGCTTCAGATAACATGGCTTTCATTGGTTCTGATCAGCTTGTGTAAGGAGATACCAATTGCTGGTCATAAAGAAGTTGCCATGTATTTAATTAATAAGGAATGCCAAAATGCTGAACTCAAGGAAGACCCAGGTGATGTGAGATGACTACAGAGGCAGCTGGCATTATTCTGACATGGTTGCTGATGCTGTAATCACTACATGGACACCCCAGTGATCATGTGCATAAGCAGGCTGACTATTATCAGTCAAGCTGATACCTGCAGAGCTGATCAAAAGGAGGCAGTTTAATCCTATGCAGTTTACATCGTGTTATCATAACAACAAAGTGCTTCACAGCTGTTACCGATAAATCTTTTCTTGAACTATGTTTGACTTCAATTATTAGTTATAAATGATAGTGTTTTTGTGTACAAAGGTCTGCATATGCATAAATAGAGATAAAAGTGACATGGCAATCTTTCTTTGGAAACTCTGAATCTTTGTGAAGGAGTTTTAATGGACTCATTTCCCATATACTAAATTCATATAGTAAATTTAAATCAGTCATAGGGGTTGATGTGGAAGACTTCGGCCATCAATTTGATGTTAAACATACAGAATAAGCCATCATAACTGTCTCTTTGTTGATTTACACTTCTTTTTAGATAACAGAAGAGACTGAAGAAAAGGCTGCAGACAGATTGTTGTTCAGTTTTCTTACTCTGATAACAAAATTAATCAAGGAATGCAACATTATTCTGCTAACCAAACATAATGAGATTTTGAGCAGTATCTGGCGTAAGTATGAAAAATATTTTCTGCTATATTAGAACTAAGATTATTGGTACTTTATGTAGTTGTGGTTGCCCTAATGCGACCAGACAAAGATCTGTGCAGTAAGATTTGCGCTTTGAAGAGGGATCTATAATATGTGGCAGATACTGGTGAGTAAAAGAGTAGATGCCAGTAGAAAAGGTTAGACCATAAGTGAAAACGATCTCTTGGTTCTGGTTGCTGGAAACTATTTTGGATAATCCAATGGCTGGCTGCAAATTGGTGCCCGTTTGGCTGTAATTACATCTCTTTAGATTAAGCTCTGCATTCTCTGAGAAAAATGGTTCTCTCAATGAGATCATAAATAGCAGCCAGTGAACTGGTGGCACGTGGTATAGCAGCTCTTAAACAGAGTGCTTGTTTGGAAGGTTGCATCTCAAAACCATTTTATTAAATTGATTAAATTGAATTGGCTATACGTGATGCACTGAAATGTTAAGATTACTCTTTTGGGCGTGTGGTGGTGGAGTGTTTTTTTTAAATGCTTCTCTTGATGTCTGCAAAGGATCTTTAAAGAACAACAGGCTTCCAAGTGCCTTTTTAGAAATCCCAGCAGGTGTCAGATGGATGATAATGAAAATCCTGAATTCATCCATGGAACAGATGCAGCATTGGCAGAGACTTCCCCATGCTGCGCTGCTGTTGTTTCTTAATGTGTAGCTGGAGATACTAGCACTAGGGAAGAGAGGGCTACTCACTCTCCTTGCTATGGCAATCATTTTTGTCTTTGCTGAACTTATCTGTATGGTTACCAGTGGTGATGGGTTTTCGAACGTAGTCATCTGTCCACGGAGAACCAGACTGACACCTTCAGCACAGCTCACAGGAGAAGTCACTGAACAGCACCTCTTATTTAAAAAGAAAATAAAAAAACACTCAACAGCAGTGGTCCAAACCATGGCACTTAGACTAATGTAGGCTGTCATGCATGGAAGCATCGCTGTAGTGTAGTCTACTGAAGCATTGTTTTTATTTACGGGTGGGGTTTATTTGGCAGAGGCTTCACAGATGGCACAGCTTTTGGTCGCTGCCAACCTGGGCTGGTTTGGAATTGCTGATGGCCCAGAAGTCTGCAGACAAACTCTAAACAAATCAGCACCGTTTACAGTACTCCGCTCCTGGCTGTAGAATGAGCAGTGATGACTACAGGCCCCATAACTATATGCGGGGCACATGCAGTGGGTACTTTTCCCTCTCGTATGGAAAGGGTTATGTTGGTTAAAAAGCTTTTTCTTTCCCCTCTTCCTGAAGGTCATGTTCAATCCCATTTGTGGTACCCTCACAGCTGGGTGTGGCTGACTGCTGCTCAGATTTTTGGCTTATTGTTTGCTTCTTACAAACCAGAAGAACTTGTTAGCAAATGGAATGAGAGCAAGGCAGGAAAGAGCAAAAAGACTGTATTGGAGCCATCAGCGACCACGTTCTTCACAGATGAGCTGGACAAAAAGGCAATGATATTTCTGCTAATTCTTTTCCCCCCTCCTGAGACCGTGCCTGTCACCTTGCTGGGGTTTCTGGTTGTAGCAATGCAAAGTAGCACTAGTTGGTGGTCTCTTGATTTATCTTTAACGTTCTGATGCTCTCCACTGCTCTGTGCTGATTGTTTGTTGGCTGGCTCTTCCTTAGGCAGGCAGAGTGCTTCCCTTGGGTCTCGCCCTCATCAGCAAAAAGGCTCCCCATATTTCTTGTGAAGACCAGTGTCACTGAGCAAGAACTCCAGCCCCCCTCTGAAGTTATGATTAGCAAAGTGTTTGGGCCTCCCTTTAGCCCCCAGGAGCTGTCTCTGTAGGTCGGAAAAATAACCCCTTGGGCTACATCATCATCCTGCATGTGCCCTGTTGTGTAAAGAATTCCAACTTCCTTTTCTCTCCACAGATGAAGGAACTTGCTTTAGCGTTCTGCCACCAGCTGCAGTCCAAGTACCTGGATCAGTCTCTGGGAGAGCAGGTACGAGACTGAATAGGTTTCAAATTACTGGGAGTATAGACCAAACTCTGGAATATTCTACTATGCCTGCAGAGAGTGTGAGTGCTTTTGGCTAGAAAGTGGAGCATATGGCATGTGCCATAGAAAAGGTGAAAGTTGAAGTGAAAATGCGTTGTTAAAGGATAGCCCAGGGACCAGATTCTCTGGTCAGCTGAGATCAGTGCTTATGCAAACTGCCTAGTGGAAAATCCTGCCTGTGCAGGGGAACTTTCTGTGGATGTAAATCTGCCAGCAGTGGCGCTGCCACTACTTACCCTAGCTGCCCTGTCGCACCTAGCATAAGAGGCAGAGGAAGGCCTACCAGGGAGTGGAGGCTGTGTGCTGGAGTGGGGCTCTGCGATACCAGATCCTCCATTGGCATAAGGTTCCTGAGAGCTTCCGCTGGTGTCCTGTGCAGCCCTCCCATGGTGGCCTGGGCAGCTCAGAATCATGGAGCCGCAACCAGCTTCCCTGTAGCCACCTCACCTCACTCCCCCCTGCAGCTCAGACATTGTGGAGAATCAAAGCCTGGCTGTTTGCCATGAGCCGACCCTTCTGCACTCAGCACGGGTTATATTGCTGAGCAGGAGTTCTGATTTCGGATGGAACTGGCTGAGATCCACCCTCTGGGAGCCATATTCTGTCCCGGGGGGGCCGGGCACAAGGAGCACTCCCACTGCAGGCTCTGCACGGGCTGGTTAGACATAGTGCCTGCTCCCTCCGAGCACTATTATGGATGCTAGCCATCTCCAAGGGAAGGATGTGGGCATGACCATAGCATCCCCACCAGCTCCCGTGGCACCCTAACTCTCTGGTATGTGCTATGGCATCGTTCTGAACTATTTGGTCTTAATACATTTTCCTCTCAAAGGTCCTGATCCCAAAGCACATGAAAAACTCCCCTGGGCTTCAGTGGACTTTTGATTGGGCCCAAAGTTAAAGGTCCACATTCTAAGTGCACAACTTGCTTTGCGGCATGCAGCAGTCTCCGTGAATCTCGCCTGCCTCCTTCACGAGCCAGGGTTCATACTGGCATCTCACTTGGTTTTTCTTTTCAATGTTGAAGGTTATAAAGAACTTGTTGTTTGTGGCCAGAGTGCTCTACCTTCTGGTCCCGGATTCAGAGGATGGTGAAATGGAAGGGCAGGATGCTTCTGAAGACGAAGGTGAAAAGGCAGCCTCTGCTCAGGAAGAGAAGGAGGATGACGAAGCGGAAGAGAAAAGCCGACCAGCCACATTGTTGTGGGTCATGAAAAGACTCTCTCTGATGGCAAAGCGTGAAGCAGCATATTCCCCTAAAAACCCTGTGAAGGTAAGAACTGTATTGTCCCTCCCTCCATTTGACAGCATTGGGAGTGGCATGCTGGGAAAGCCTACACATGGTGGCCTTTAGCCCCTAGGGAACAAGCTTGGAGTGCATGCTGGGAGGTAAGTGCTGGAGGTGCTAGCTAAGGAGGAATAAATTTCTGATTACTGGGAGATGATGGGGCTTGCTGCTCCAGAGAATCCCAGCCTGTTTCTCTGCCCTGCCTTCTTTCCCCACCTCTGCTCCTTTCATTCCAAAGCCTTCACCCTCTCTACATTAGTGTTTTTTTTAATTTGAGTGAATTGGCCAGTCTGGATGCTCCACAAATGTTAGTTCTTTACGCTGGGAGCCATGTGTCCTGGAACAAATGCTTGCAGGGAAAAGTTCCACCTTCCTTTTTCCTCCTGTGCCTTGAGTGCTAGGCTCCTCCGTCCATCTCTCTCACACCCATTCCCCACTCCCATGAAGCACCAGAACACACCCTCTGTCCCATAGCAAGAGTCACAAGCTTTACGTTCCTCCACCTGTCTGCTGCCATGCAGCTCATTGGAAGGAGAAAAAAAATCCAACAGAATTTCTCTCATATCTGGCATGTCTGTATTTTCAGAGGACCTGTATCTTTAAATTCCTTGGAGCGGTAGCAGTGGATCTTGGGAAAGACAGGATCAAGCCATATCTTCCAACAATCATCACCCCTCTGCACAGAGAACTGAGTAGCACCTATGCAGAGCAAGGTAACAGAGCCATTTCCTTATCAGGGATTGGCAAAGTCTGTTCTGCTTTGTGCTGTTCGGGCAGACAGCCCAGTCTAAACACTGTCATTCACATTGTCTCCTCACACTTCATTCAGGGAATGGTAGTTAATTAAAAAAAATATCAGCATACCAGCAACTATGGATAGTGCTTCAGTGGGGGAGCAGAGGCGATTTAGAAGGGGAAAGTGGTGATGCCAAAAGAGACATGGGCAGCTGAGGAGAGGCAGTAATGCAGGCCTTTGAAGGTGAGAACATGAAGCTTGAAGATGATGTGGAGGAAGGGGAGCTAGGTGGTATAATCAGTCTGACAGACAAAGAAGGTGACCAAGAGGGTGTGTCGTGCATTGACTGGAGGGGTACAGCATCGGTGTCAGGGAGGCCAGAGTGAGTCATTGGTGATGATGAAGATGAGGAGGACCTTGGATGAGAGATTTGGCTGTGGGGATTACAGGGCAGCAGGAGGTACCTGTCTCGTTAAGATTGTGCTGCAGTTTCTGTGTAGATCCTGAAAACTGGTAAGCTGTTCTAGGGCCAGTGTTGGTAGTGCAAATTTAGGGTTATTTCATTTAAGCATTCCCAAGATACACACACTGCCCAAGTCCTCCAGGCCAACTGCTCATTCTACGGGCCTTCCAGGCATCTGTTTCTCAACTCCCTTCCCACTATTGGGGTGGGGGAAATGGATGCCTTACAGGGGCAATGAGACCGGGAAGGGCTCTGGCCAGAAGTGTTGGGAAGTGGGATCTGTAGACATCCACCAACCAGTTGTAAGAGTTAGCAGTCCTGTTAGACTTCACTCTGATTCTGTGGAGCAGAGCGTCGAGGTCCTGTGTGCAGTTCATGGCATTGAGTTTTTGAGATCCAGTTTCCTCAAAGATAACCAACCTGCTTTTAATTTTTGGAGTGCTCTAAAATACACACGCAGAGCTTGATTGGCTTGAAATTTGATATTCCAACGGGGGCTCTGCAAACCCCTCTGGTTTTGCAGTGCTGTAAGCTATGTGCTGAGCATCAGCAGAGTATTTGCTGGAGCTACAGATAAGATACTACAAGCACAAGGGACTGAGAGTGGGTATGCAGACCTTAGCACAGTGCGGAGGACATGCATGTGGCAGGCACACTGCACGAGGGGGCGGGAACAGAAAAGGCAAGCTTGGTGCATGGCACACAGAGCTAAGATGAGGAGTTGAGAATAGGCCAGCTTGCCCCATGCATGAAGTGCTGAGAGCTGGAGGCAGGTAGGCGTACACGCCCTTGAAGTATATGAAATGTTTCTTGCTTGTGTATGCTCATTAGCGCGACTCCTGTTTAAGCAGTGTTCAGGCGCATGTGTGCACTGTACAGTTCATTTCTACAGAAAATATGCTGCCTGTGGGTAAATTCCAATGTTGCATGCAGATTTGGCCAGGGAAAAATAAGCATCGGAGTCAGATGCTGTGCTTTTAAGAGTTTGTGTTTATACAGAAGAGAAATCAGTAATGTACGAACAGAGCCCTTTAAGTAGACTGTTTTAGAGTGCGGACTTGGGAAGTCATCTCTTCTGTTTATTTTACTAGATCCAACACTGAAGAACCTATCCCAGGAAATCATAGAGCTGCTCAAGAAATTAGTTGGCCTGGAGACCTTTTCACTTGCCTTTGCTTCTGTGCAGAAACAGGCCAGTCAGAAGAGGGCTGTCAGGAAAAAACAGAGAGCATTGCAGGTAAGACTTTATTCTCAACTTTGATTGTCCTTTCAGTAGAAAACAGTACTAAAAATCAAGACAAGGGGTGCGGGATGAGGGATGAGGATTTTTTTTTTTAATTAAAGCTGATACTGTCCTTTTAAACACTACCATATTCTTGAAAAGCAAAAATGAATTTCTGCTTTTTCTTAGACTGTAGCAAACCCTGACATTGCTGCTAGGAAGAAGCTGAAGAAACACAAGAATAAAATAGAAGCACGAAAGAGAAAAATAGAATTCCTGCGCCCTGGCTACAAAGCCAAGAAATCAAGGAGCCATGGGCTAAAAGACTTAGCAATGGTAGAATGAAACTTGCGGGGAAACAACTGTATGGTGGTGTGTAGGTGGCCTGCTTGTCTAGTACTGGCTGGCTGAGAGGATTCCTTTAACTTTCTGAGGTACGCAAAGCACTGAATTGTTTTCCAGCACCTAATGCTGTGTAGAGGACTACATTTTTCATTGCTGATGCGGGAGCCTGACTGAATTCGGTGCCTAAATATTTCCTTTTACATAATTGATGTATTTATTTGTAATTAATTTTAAAGATTAAGTCTGCACTGATTCTCTGTCACTGAGGATCTTATGTAAAACCATCAAGCTGTTTGCTCTCCTTTCATGCGAAGAATGCAACAGGTCAGGTTGACGCTGTACATTAGTAAATATACTAAGACATTGCATTTTTCTAATTAAATGTGCTTGAAAGCATAGTGATGATTCCTTCCCATTTTATGAAAGATGTGATTAAAGGTCTAGGGCCTGATCTTTCAGATGTGCTGAGCACATCAAATCTAAAATGAAAAGCTGTACAAGTCCTTTAATATTCTATGGGTTAAGGATGAATAACTCTGCTGTTAATACAATGAGAGTTTTGTGGCACTTTAAAGACTAACAAATTTAATTTTTGTAGGCATAAGCTTTCATAGAATATTAGAGTTGGAAGGGACCTCAGGAGGTCATCTAGTCCAACCCCCTGCTCAAAGCAGGACTAACCTCAGCTATATCATCCCAGCCAGGGCTGTCAAGCCTCAGCTTAAAAACCTCTAAAGATGGAGATTCCACCACCTCCCTAGGTAACCCATTCCAGTCCTTCACCACCCTCCTAGTGAAAAACTTTTTCCTAATGTCCAACCTAGACCTCCCCCACTGCAACTTGAGACTGTTGCTCCTTGTTCTGTCATCTGCCACCACCGAGAACAGCCTAGCCCCATCCTCCCTGGAACCCCCTTTCAGGTAGTTAAAGGCCACTATCCCCCTCATTCTTCTCTTTTGCAGACTAAACAAGCCCAGTTCCCTCAGCCTCTCCTCATAAGTCTTGTGCTCCAGCCCCCTAATCATTTTTGTTGCCCTCCACTGGACTCTCTCCAGCTTGTCCACATCCTTTTTGTAGTGGGGGGCCCAAAACTGGACACAATATTCTAAATGCGGCCTCACCAGTGCTGAATAGAGGGGAATAATCACTTCCCGTGACCTGCTGGCAATGCCCCTCCTAATGCAGCCCAATATGCTATTAGCCTTCTTGACAGCCAGGGCACACTGCTGACTCATATCCAGCTTTTTATCTACTGTTACCCCCAGGTCCTTTTCTGCAGAGCTACTGCCCAGCTCGTTGGTCCCCAGTCTATAGCTGTGCATGGGATTCTTCCTTCCTAAGTGGAGGACTCTGCACTTTTCTTTGTTGAACCTCATTAGATTTCTTTTGGCCCAATCCTCCAGTTTGTTTAGGTCACTCTGTATCCTATCCCTACCTTGCAGGGTATCTACCACTCCCCCCAGCTTAGTGTTATCATTTCATGAGACTCAGCTCAATTAGTCTTTAAAGTGCCACAGAACTCTCATTTTTGCTGTATACAGACTAACATGGCTCCCCCCCCCCGCCGATGTGCTGTTAATGCTATTCTTCAGTAGTTTTCAATTTTCCTACCAGCATGCTCCACTTAAGAGCAATAGAAGGCAGCTGCTTACTACACTGTAAGTTAAACATGGTACTTACAGCAACATTGACTAAACTGTTAACTTTGGAACGTGACCAGCAAGAGAAGTGCAAGGTACTGCTAACAGAGGGGTGAAGTTTGAACTTTGTGTAGAAGGGTAGGAAGCTACTGTGTCACCCACCACCAACTTGAAGTGGTGCAGAGATTAGGGGAAACAGCAGCAGTTTGTTTATGGCAGGGTAATGAACATTACTGTTGTATGGAAATCACATTAAATACTGAGGCAGTGTTTCTCAATTGGTGTTCCGCAGAACCCTGGGGTTCTGCAAAAAATTGAAACCGCACCGCCGAAAAGGGGATTTTTCAGCGGAGGGTATCGCATGGCCCTGCAGAAGTTAAAAAGGGTTCCACAGCCAAATTTAATTGAGAAACTCTGACCTAGCATATACAGCTTAAGGGAGTTTATCACTTCTGAAAGGTGATCTTCTTCAGGCTGAGCTTTCTTCAAACAACTCATTACCATAAAATACAAAAAACCCTGCCCTGACTTCAAAGCTGGAAGGGTGTTAGATGTGTCATGCAGCTGAGCTTCAAGAGCTGAACTCCTAGATACTTATTTCAAAACTAGCCCATCCTCCTCATACCCCTGGGCTTTTCCACTCACAAATTGAAAAGGGGGCTATGAGTGAACACTACAGCTGAATTTCTAACAGACAGCACTCTGCTTAAAGGAGCTCACAACAGGTGACAGTTTAGATATTTATTAGTGTTTACATGACTAGAATAGGTGAAGCCACTAAAATTCAAAGTAACAAGATTTATTCCAACCATGCTCAGTCTATTTTCAATTAAATCTTTCATATAAATTAACAAGAACATATCTTAACACAGGAGGAGGAGTATTTTAATATGACAGACAGACATTCAGTGTTTACATATCAAGACAAGGCAGCCCCCTTTACAAGTGTCAATTCCATCAGTCCTATTTACAGTGTGGCATTAACTTGCTTGACTGTAGAAAGTGGGATGCTGGATGTATTTGATCATCATTAGGCAAGTTTTACTGCCTGCTCTTCAAGGCCTCCACCAACCTAAGGAAAAATGAAGTAACTATTTAGTGAGGATTCCCATTTCAAATATACTGAAAGATTGTGCATGGGGCACAAGAATAATCATGTAGCCTTTGGGCTCTTACTTTGTTCATTTGGAAAAGGTTAAAATTAGCCCCCAAAACATCAAATGTTCACATGCCTTTTGAGGCACATTGTAACAGCATTATTAGTTATCAAGACTTGAGTTACTTACCATTCCATTGCCTCATCTAGCCCAGTGCCTTTGGTTGCAGAGGTTTTGAAAATCTGCCACTTTCTGTCCTTCAAAGCTGGTAGGCCCAGTGAGTTTGCCATTTCTGTGGGAGTCATAGCCTGCTCCATGTCCTGTTTGTTTGCAAACACCACTAAAATGGCTTTTTTCAGCTCTTCTTCCTAAAAAAAGAAATGCATGCAAGTATTCTTCCCAACCTCAAGGGAATTTAAGGCAAACTGCAGCTTTGTTTATGTACAGACAACATTGGCTTTCAGTCTTGATTTATATGCTCTAGGAAATCCTGGCTTACTGGTAAACCTAAATTAAAGTTTGATGCCAGTTCTCTGTGCTCCTGGTCAGTTTCACTTAGGAAGTAGTTTCAAATACTGTTTTACAGAGTGTTTTAAATCCAAGTATAGATCATCATCATTCAGTGGGTCAATAAAGGTATTCGAAGTTTAAATTCAATTACTGAAGGACCAATTCTGCCATCCTTGCATAGTAAGATACTACTAAACTTTGTAAGTAATCCTATTAAAATCAGTGAGATTAATCAGTTGAAGGCTGGCAGAATTGGGCCCTGCACAATGACAAAGCACTAAGAAGCTATGCTAGTAAACAGATTATGTTCAGCCTGCTGCCCACACAAAGGCTTATCTGAACTGACCAGATGCCATGAAAAAACGGAAGACTGACAAAAGCATTAAACAAAGTGCAAATATTCTGCAAGCAAAAGCTTTGTAATAAGCTATTTCCTAAGGATTGAAGACAACTTGATTATCTGCCATAACAAACTCTGATTGGACTGATTTGTTTTAGATTTGCTTTAAGAGGAAAGATTTGCAATTAGTATTAATTATCTAAACAGTGTCCTTGTTTTCTTACCTCCAACATAGCAACAAGTTCTGATTTTGAAATGCCAATTCTGTCTCGGTCACAGCTGTCTACTACATAAATGACTGCATCTGTATTTGAATAGTAACACCGCCAATATGGCCTAGAGAAGAACAGGCTAGTTTAGTTTATATAAAGTTAAGTTTAATTTTACTAAGTGAAAGGAAACCTAACACAATGGCATTTGTAACAATGTGATGTGGCCAGTGCTTGAAAATCCACTTGCTTGGGGAAGAGTAAGTGGCCTACAGAGCAACTGGTATCTTAAAAAGGGAGGAAAGGAGCAGACCAGTCCAAACACTACTGCTCAAACATGAAGGGAGACTTGAAAAGAGGTAAGGGGATAAAACAACTTGGGGACAACTATTTATTGGGGGACAGATGTGCTACAGTTAAGTTCATAGTTTTGAGGGGCAGTGCAACACAGATTTCAGTTAAGTGGTTCTAAGACCTCTCTTTAACAATGATAACTCAATTAAGCTTTAAATAAAGTTTCACAAAACTAGGTGTATGAAAAGCAACTGCCATGGAGTTTGCTATTAAGGCAAAAATATTAGGCAAGCAAAAATATGATCCCATTGATTTGATTCTTCAAACAGACTATGTTCCCAGTTAATCTTCATTTTAGAAGAATTGTGCCTACTGAAGTATTTTATGCAGGATCAAAGTGAAATTTACATTCAGCAACTAAAGTTTGTAAAAATCTATTTTTGAAAGAAACATGGCAAATGAGATTTCATAAGAGGATATCTACTGCAAGAAGTGACCACATTCCCAACTCTTAGTGACAGTTGTGCTACATATTACTCATTAAAATTTTCATGCAGGACCTACAATAAAATTATGAATAGGTAACAAATTCCTTTAACATTAACCTAACATGCTAAAATATTTTCAAAAAGATATAGAACTGAAGCTAAGCATAACTAGTTTCCATGCTCACTACTGCATAAATTAGTAGATAAGGATATACGGTTTTTAAATAAATTTAACATTTATTTGCATGCTGATAGTTTCCAATGGCATTGTGTATCTGAAAATTGGACTGTAAAGTTGAATGTATTTAGCCAAACCAAAGAACGTTCCATACAACCACTATCCCCTCATGTTAATTCAAACACTTCTAAAATCAAATTTATGGGCTTGATGTTCAGAAGTACAGAGTACCCAAGATTCCCACCAAAGTTCTTTGTAGTCAACACTTATGAATATCAGGCCCCAGTGTTCATTCCAGTTGGCTGCGCCATATCAGTCTTAGTAAGGTGAAATTTCTTACCTGATACTTGTCTGTCCTCCCAAGTCCCAGACTTGAAACTTTAGATTCTTGTAGGTTACTGTCTCAACATTGAAACCAATTGCTGAAATATATAGAGAGAGATTACTTCAGGGCTGCTCTCAGGGAAGACATTCCAGCAAAAGAGGAGTATAATGAATTCTAACAAATTAGAATCTGTAATACACATCCTACACAGCTAGTTAAGTCCATGCTTCTCCAGAGATTGTAGTACTGGCTGCTTTTTTGACCATCAAATTAATGCACTATACTTTGACTGAAAGACAAAATGCAGTATTTTAAAAGACATAAAAGCAACTTCCAAACATTTGTGAAGTATATATATGGTTGTTTGAAACATGAGTGTTAACAAAACCTTAATCCCAGAGACTCCTGGTTTCCCTGTGAGAATGAGAACAAAGAGCAAAAATGAATTTACTGATTTGGTCTTTCCTGTCCAGAGTTTGATGTGTATCTAATCACTGAGCCTCCATAGTATTCATGTGAAAGATACATTTGAGACCCTGACTTTGCTGGACTGCCATAATTAATGTGAATTAAAACCCTAATAGGAACCTACCAAACTCATGGTAACAAAATTCAAGTGTGTGGCTAAATGCTTTTAGGTTATACAGTGATACTGCTGCAGCACATCTAGTGAAGAAGCTCTATGCCAATGGGACATCACGCTCCCATCTACATTAAAAAACCCCACCCCACACAAGCGGCATAACCTAAGTCAGCAGGAGAAGTTCTCCCACCATCATAGCATTGTGCACTCACAATGACTCATGAGCATGGAACAGTCACACCTCTGAACGATGTATTGCCAATATAGGCGGTAATGTAGACACAGTCTTAGTATGTAGTTAGCAGCATTGAAAACTAACTTTCCCAGTACTTTTACAGCACACTATAATAACTGCATATGGGAAGACACCCAAACGATACATGAGGTTCCAGCAACTTCTAAAGACTAGTTGATCATTAGAGTTAATCTGTAAACTTTATATATGTGCACACTTCATTGACAAAGTCTACATGTTAGATCTGCACTGGATCAATTATTCTTTAGAGAAGCACTTACTGGGAATGGTGGTAACAACTTCACCAACTTGTAACCTGTACAGAATTGTTGTTTTTCCTGCCCCATCTAGTCCCAGGATTAAGATTCTCATCTCTCGTGTGCCAAACAAACTGGAAAAGATAGTGGAAAAAAAGCCACCTAAAAAACAGAAGAAAGAATTTTCAGTACCACGTTGCAGTAGCTTCAACACTAAGAAGTCAGACAGATTTAACGTGTCCTACTGAAGAGCAGGAAGTACCTGGAAAAATAATGGAGCAAATAATTAAGCAATCAATTTGCAACACCTAGAAAATAAGTAACAATCAGCATAGATTTGTCAAAAACGAATTATGTCAAACCAACCTAATAGCTTTTTCTTTGACAGGGTAACAAACCTTGTGGATGGGGGGAAAAAGTGGTAGATGTGGTATACCTTGACTTTAATAAGGCTTTTGATAATGACCTTCTCTTAAACAAACTAGGGAAATACAACCTAGATGAAGTTACTATAAGGTGGGTGCATAACGGATTGGAAAACCATTCCCAGAGAGTAGTTATCAGTGGTTCACAGTCAAACTGGAAGAGCATATTGAGTAGGATCTTGCAAGGATCAATTCTGGGTCCAGTTCTGTTCAATAGCTTCATCAATTATTTAGAGAATGGCAGAGAGTACACTTTTAACGTTGGTGGACAGTACAAAGCAGGGAGGGATTGTAAGTGCTTTGGAGGATAGAATTAAAATTCAAAATGATCTGGACAAACTGGAGAAACGGTCTGAAGTAAATAGGATAAAATTCAATAAGGACAAATACAAAGTACTCCACTTAGGAAGGAACAATCAGTTGCACATACAAAATGGGAAATGACTGCCTAAGAAAGAGTACTAGGGAAAGGGATCTGGGGGTCAGTTCATCACAAGCTAAATATGAGTCTACAATGTAACCCAAAAAAAAAAAACCACACCTCACTTTCTGCTCCACGCTGATTAGGCCTCAACTGTAATAGTGTGTCCAGTTCCTGGAGCCATATTTCAGGAAAGATATGGACAAATTGGAGAAAGTTCAGAGAACAGCAACAAACAATTAAAAGGTCTAGAAAACATGACCTATGAAGGAAGAGTGAAAAAATCAGGTTTGTTTACTCTGGAAAAGAGAAGACTGAGGGGGGGATAAAATAACAGTTTAAGTACATAAAAGGTTGTTACAAGGAGGAGGGAGAAAAATTGTTCTCCACCTGCTGAGGATAGGACAAGAAGCAATAGGCTTAAACTGTAGCAAGGCCAGTTTAGGTTGGACATTAGGAAAAGTTTCCTGTCAGGGTAGTTAATAACTGAAATAAATTGCCTAGGGAGGTTTTGGCATCTCCATCATTGGAGATTTTTAAGAGCAGATTGTTAGACAAACTTGTCAATGATAGTCTAGATCTGGTTCTCAACCCACAGGCCACTTGTGGCCCAGTCAGCCTACAGCTGTGGCCCATGTGACATCCTCAGGGCTATACAGGCAGTATATATATTGTGTGGATAAGGCCCATGTAACACAGAGCGCTACATATGTGGTCCACAATGGTAAACAGGTTGAGAACCATTGGTCTAGATAATAGTCCTGCCTTGAGTGCAGAGAATTGGACAAAAAGACCTCTCAAGGTCCCTTCCAGTCCTATACTTCTATAATTCTATGTATATCTGCTTTAAAAATATCCATTAATCTCAAGTACTGGATTGTTCCCTTCAGTGAAACTGAAAACAGCTCAAGCTGTTGATTAGTTACACACTTGCCTGCTCAACCATACCTAGCCCTTCCTGTTCTCCAAAAGTATGACCTCAACAAGATCAGGTGACAGAAGCAAGCTTTTCTGCTAACATATGCTTCTCCTCTGCCTTATCTACTGGCACATGGTGAACCAATTCCTTTTTCTTATTACCTTCTATGTTTCTGTTGCATTAAATGACACAGGAATCTTCAAAGCCTGATGTTAGAAAGGAAATTAAGTTCCCCTTCAGTATGACCCATCCATATGTACATTTATTGGTTTAATAAGGTACATGCTGTATAGTCTGACATATGCTAACTGAGGCCAGGCCTACACTATAAACTTACATCAGTATAACTACATTGCACAGTGGTGTGAAAAATCCACACCCTAGTAAAGCAGTTATACTGATGTAAACCCTGGTGTACACAGTGTTATGTCAATGGGAGAAGCTCTCTGCCTCTCGTAGAAGTGGCTTAACTACACTGACGAAAGACGCTCTCCTGTCGGCACCGTAGCATCTTCACTGAAACAATAAAGCGGTGTAGTTGTGCTGCTGCAGTGTTTTAAGTGTAGCTGTGACTTTAATGTTATAGATTATGAAACTACACAGACAAATGTATCCAAACAAGTGTCTAACCCACCTGCAGAAGTGCACACATGGGCTGGGACAGGAATAGGAAGAGGGTGGCTGAACAGACAGATTGCTAAGCAACAGCTTCAACTGTCTTCATTTCCACTGTAGAGGGAGATAGTACAATACTGCAGACTAGTGGAGATGTTAATTATCTGACTTCCTTTTGGAGATAAATTTTTAAATCCATTCTAGTCAGTCCTTAGTTTAAATTCAGAACTTTAGAGAGATGGCTTAGGTTCAAAATTTGACCTAATCGACACCTCCAACTTAAATAAATGAGAAACTTTACATCAAACAGTTACAATTAGAATAGGCACTCTTGGAGGACCAAGAAATCCACCACCCAAGTCCAGTTTTATTACATAAAATAATAAAAACTATTTTTGAAGTGAGCTGTTAGTTCAGTCCAGTTAACTTTGTGTCAATCTTCTCATGTGTAACATCCTTAATTGGTATTGCACATCCAATTGACAAGCAGACTGTTTGCTGCTAGATATAGAACTAGTATATCTACAAGATAACTGTCTTAATCCAATGCTGTAGGAGGAGCAGGTCTGAAACATTTTCTTACTTAAATAGGGTTTGTCCCAACATGTCATTCAGATGCACATTAAGGAAATGTAGTACCTATGACCAGACGCTGCTTGTACATTCACTGGGCACTAAGCAAACAGGAGCACAATTCATTAGCATTTTAGACTAGTAGGGGAAAGACTGACCGATATGGCAACTTCCTGCCATATCCTTTGGAGACTTTATTGAACTATAAATTAAAATATTTTGGGGGTTCATTGTTTTAAATGAAGGATTTATGTATGATTGTGTATTCCATGGGGGAGGGCTACCACAGCTCCTCCACCAACAGGGAACAGCAGGTGGTGACTAAGGCAAATCACCCAGTTTGTAATCCCCCCAAGGCATCATCTCCCAGGAACATACTAGTTCAAACAGGATTCTCCAGAGACCAACAAAGAAAGGACTTTTGGATAAATAGCCTAAGTTTAAAATGACTTGGGGCTTTTCTTCTTGATCTAGCAGATGGACAGTATCTTCTGTTTAACAAAGGCCCCCAACCCTTACAGAAGGGTTGGTATAACTTTAGCCTATTAGACCTCCACAAGACTGATGGGTAATCTCTTGGAGCTATAGAGAGACCAGAATTAAACACAATATTCTAAATGGTCTCCGTTTATGTACCACACCAACTAAAAGTCATTATTCTATTTGAAAATTTTACCCACTATATTTATAATATCTAAGATTACTAAAAGAGGAAGTGATGAGAAGTAGTATAAGCCAGTTTCCCCTTTTGTGTTTTGACAACCACATAAACAAAATGGTAGGAAAATAAAAGGGGCAGGCTGGGATAACTGAAACAGCTTTAAAACTAAATTTAAAGTGTAATTAAATTTCCAGTTGATTCTGCTTAAATGTCTAGCCCAAAATGACTTTGTAGACTCCTAGGTCAGAAGGGCCCACTGGTATCACTTAATCTGACCTCCTGTACACCACAGGCCATAGAACTTTCCCAAAATAATTACTAGAGCATACTTGCAGCAAAAACATCCAAATTGGATTTAAAAATGGTCAGTGATGGAGCATCCACAATAACCCGGTTCTGCTATACTTTTTTCTGCTAGATTGAAGATTGTATCAATATTTGTTCCCCATGCAAGTACTTATAGACTGTAATCAAATCATCACTTAATGAAGAAAAGGTTAAGCTAAATAGATTGAGTCTCTCACTACAAGGCATATTTTCTAACCCTTTAATCGTTCTTGTGGCTCTTCCCTCAATCCTCTCCAACTTATCAACATCCTTCTTGAATTGTGGGCACCAGATCTAGACACAATATTCCATCAGTGGTCACACCAATACCAAATGCAGAGAAAGACACAGTATTCCAGCAGCGGTCACACCCATGCCAAAAGCAGAGGTAAAATAACCTGTCCACTCCTCTTTGAGATTCCTGTTTACATCTCAGGATCACACTAGCCCTTTTGGCCACAATGCTACACTGCGAACTCATGGTTAGCTGATTATCCACCAGAACCCCCAAATCTTCAGAGTCACGGTTTCCCAGGATACGCTCCCATTCTTTGTTCCTAGATGTGTACATTTGTATTTAGCTGTATTAGCTGTATTAAAATGCACACTAAGTGCTTGGGCCCAGTTTACCAAGTGATCCAGATCACTCTGTATAGTGACCTATCCTTTTTATTATTTAACCACTCCCCTAATTTGTGTATCATCTGAAAACTTCATCAAGGATGATTTTATATTTTCTTCCAGGTCGCTGATTACATTAAATAGCACAGGGCCAAGAGCCCATCCCTGGAGGACCCCACTAGAAACACACCCACTCAGTGATTTGAGAAAAGCAAGGTTGATTGGAAACTGCTTCACAACCAGAGCAACAGCATTCACTAATTAGAAACAGTAGCACCTGCATAAATCCTACCAGATTCTACCTCAGTCCAGCTCAGATTTTCTTTGTATTTTTACACCCATGATATTAAATACTGAGTTGATACTAGCTCCAAAACTGGCTCTAATAAAGTCATCAGCACTTTGAAGAACATTCCTGGTGTTTAGCTATGTAGAGCAGAACATACAAAACTGCATTTAATTCTGTTTTCCTTCAAATAGATACTGTAATGCATTAGGTAAATGGTAATATCACAAGTATGGTTTAGGAGAAGACATAAGATCAAGTTGAGAAATCAGAAGAGACTGCAGCACTGGGACTAGACAGAGATAATGCCTAGCGCTTATATTGCATGCATATATCTAAGTGCTTTACAAAGGAGGTCTGTATTTTTATCCCCGTTTTTACAGATGGGGAAATGGAGGCACAGGTAAGGCACCGACTTGGCCAGTCACCCTGCACACTGGAGGTAGAGCTGGGAACTGAACCCAAGTCTCCGAGTCCCAGTCCAGTGCCCCACTCACTGGGCCTCGCTGACAAACTTCCAGATGCCGGTGCAGCCCCTGTCCTCGCTTTAGCTTTGTAGTTTCCTTACATCTGTTCTTCCAAAGACCTTTGTAAAAACTCCAAAGACGCTGAAACGGCATTTGTCCTCCGGCGCTCGGGGGATGACGGGCGGGAAGCCTGGTCTCCTCTCACCCGACACTCTCCAGGTCCCGCGCCTGGAAGTAGCGGCAATGCCTCCAACTGCCAGGGCACCGGCCCGAGCAGCGCCGCCCCATCGCCCATCAGAGTCTCCGAGTCTCAGCTCGGCCAGCCCAGCCCAGCCCAGCCCAGCGCTCGCCGCCCGCGCGCGGACTCACCGGCCCTCTGCCGCCTACAGCCCAGCCTCCCCCAGGGGCGCGGGGCCGCCAGCCCGGGCTGCTGCTCAGGGGCTTCGCACCCGCCTCTCGAGGAGAGGCAGCCCCGGGTGCGGCTCCCCCGTGGGGAGGGGGAAGCGGCTGTTCCTGGCCTCCCGGAGCTGGGTGCCCCCGGCCCGCGCGGCGGCCAGACCCTTCCCCGCAGCCCCCGGCCCGGCCCTCACCCATGGTGTCGCTGCTGCTGCCGCCGGCCCGCTCGGCTCGTCGCTGCGCAAGGCCGCTCGCCGCCCGCTACCAGCAGCTTCCACGTCGGCCGCTTCTGCCGCGATGAGTAAATGAGGCACCGCCTCCAGCCTCCCACTTTCGGCACGTAGCCGGGATTTAGGCCGTCGGAGCCGGGCGGGGCCGCGCAGCCCCGGCGGTGACGGGTGCAGGGGGCTCCGCGCGCATGGTTCCGTAGTCCAACGGGGCAGGGAAGCGCCCCGTCGGGGCTTCTCTCTACCTCAACACGAAGCAGCAACGAATGTGCTGCCGCGGAATCGGGCGCTACAGCCGCCGCAGGGCAGTGGGTGGAGCGAAGTAGTGCCTGCCTGCCGAAGAGATGAGTGATGACTCGGTTCGAAACGGGGCGGGGCTCCCGGCATTCCTCCTCACGCGCCTCTGCTCCCGCCGCCGGGGGAGCAGGCGCGCGGGAGCTCAAGGAGTCGCAGCTGGCCCCTGCCCGAGGGAAGGAGCGATGCATGGGGCAGGGCGCAGCACATCCAACGTTGGGCGCTGGTCACTTAGAGAACAGCCACACTCAATAGAGCTTGGCAACCCAGTCAGCCCCCCACCTTTTAGCCAGGAGCAGGGTCAGCGCTACCTTAGAAACATATGAGCCCCTTCCCTTCTTTATCCTGTGTCAGACGAATAGAACAAGGGGACAAAAGGATCGAAAGACACAACTTGAAGCAGCAAAGGACCCACTCGAAACTTGGTCAAAGGCTTTCAACAAATCTTGGGAGGGATTTTCTAGAGCAGCTTGCGTAACTCACATCGCCTTACTAAATTCTCTTCTGTGCACCGTCTCCACTGCTGCCACGGGTAATGCATTCCCATCAATGCAGCAGCTATGCCTTTTGAGGTGGTTTAATTGAATTGACTTCCGGATTAATTGAGCAGGTCTTCACTGATACTCAACTGATCTGGATAGATCAAGCTGAAGGTGGCGAATTTGCCACAGTCAGTGTGTACATACCAGGCATGTCTTCACTTACCTCGGAGAATTGGCAGCAGTCAACCGGAATTACACAAGCTATGCAAAAAACTTTCATAACTCTTGTCAACTTCTCTGCTTCTGTTCTGTGTGCCATCTTCACTGCACTTCGCCGACAGGAACCACGTTCCCGTAGACACTGCTACGGCCACTTGAGAAGGTGGTCTTAATACGTCCATTACTGGATCAACTGAGCGGGTCTTCACTGACCGCTCAGTCGATCCAGAGAAGTTGATCTGACGGCGGCGAATTTGTTGTCAGTGAAGACATAGCCACTCTAAGAAAGTGCTCTGTGTAGAAGTGTGCGCCAGTTAGGTAGCAGATCCAGAACAGTAAGGTACAATAACTGTACAAAACCAAAAGGAAGCTCTAAAAATATTATTTTCCAGAGGACTTTCATCATCCTATTACAGTATAAAAAATGGGAAAAAGGGACTTATTCAACAAATAACCCTTTACAAGAATGAAATTATATAAAGAATATAGTGCAACCCACTTAAACATGTACTATAGCCATAGCCCCTCATTTAATCATTCTTAAGGAACATTGAGCCATTCAATATCAAAATCTTCACTAATTAATATTAAATGAGGTTATTAAGTAATAGCACTTACTGCTTAGTTATTACCCTTATTTAGTAGCAGCAAGAATTCCAGTTAATTACACTGAAATGTTTATTGCACTGTGGTATATGAACAATACTTTTACATCTTAATAAATGTCATAAAAAAGCTTAGGTGTTATATAATTACAAGCCATGTATTCTTCACAGCTATTCATATTATTCTTTTTTTTTTAACAACAGGACACAATTAAAGCACATTTTAAACCAAAAGTAAAACAAAACCCACTGCTTTTCTGCCCCTGCGTGGGTTTTAAAAAGTGACATCTTTTTCCAAGAAGTCTGAGTTGTGTCAACATGGAAGAATTACAAATTTAATTAAATAACAATGGACACAGGCTAAAATGAATTGTTCCTCTTTTTCATTTAGGTCATTCCTGAAAATCACTATGAATGGGCAGTTTGGTAGGCTTGTAGCCAAAAAAAAAAAAAAAGCTACTATATATTAGTACAGCACTAACAGTGTGCTACATACTATACAGATATTTATGAAGATAAAATTCCCTGACCTAAAAGGTTTCTAATCTAAATATTATAATTACAGTTGATTGGATACATTAATGTTATTAATATTCTTAACAGGATTGTTAAGAAAGTGCAGCATGGTCAGATATAAAACAGGAAAAGTGGATGCATGCCTCTGGTTTTTTTTTAAATTGAGAGAGAGAACAAAAAGAGGAATGCTTTCAATTAATGCATGCTATAGCTCCTTGGCCAATTTTATAAAAAAACCCATGGTAAAAATAAAAACAGATTATTACAAAGTTTATTATCCAAAGAATAAACCAGAATGTGAAAAGTAACAGAACTACCATTCATGTTGGTGTAGTAGAGAGGAGGTCAACTTAATTTCCTTCGCATTCAGGCATCCTGACCCAATGGAGAATTATTTTTGGCAAAAATAAAATAATTCCATTAATCTGTTCTTGAAGTACTGGACAAATACCAGCCAGCTACCATACCACAGCTTTCCAAGATGCAGTAAAATACATGAAGCCATCAGATTTCCAGAATTATATTCTTGCATTCTCACCATAGGGAGTTCTGTTCACTTGCTATCCCCACAAAATGAAAAAAGTATGAGGGTGTGTGTATGGGGAAGAGAAGAGAAATTGGTTGAGAATCACCAAGACTTCATTAAAGAATAAACAATTTGTATCTAACACTATTCTTTCAAAACCACTAATTGAAAGACTGGACCATAAAATAATCCCAGCCAGAGAAACATACCAATCTACTGTACAAAACAATTTGATGACAAAGCAAGCAATTATTAATTGTGAATAATAGAAAATAGTAGGAAATTCAGAAAAGATAAAACTCACCTGCAAATAAGAAGAGTTTGGGTTAAAGACAATACATGAAAAGCATTAAAGAGTTCCAATGTAAATGTACATCACAGAATCAATTTATTTACTACTCTTCTATATGTAAAAGAAGATTTTGGCATCTCTTTTTTTCCCCTTTTATTGGCCAAACCCAATGTTCAAGTGTGTTTCCTCCTTTGTCACAAATTTCATTCTGTCCCTTATGCATCTTTAGCCCCAATGCCTGGCACACTAGCAAATAGGAATGTACCCAAAAGGAGGCATAAGACCCAGACCAGACCAGATATGAGAAGCAAAGTGAACAGAACTCAGATCTTCCAATCACATTTCACCAGCATGGGTCAGTCTTCCCCCATGTACCTCACCATTTCCTCAGCACCTAGAATCATACAAATGGAGGTATTTGCATTTATGTCTGTTGGAAGGGAACAAGAGGAGGCTAGCCATTGGATGGAACAATGGCCTTCCACCAAGCAATCCATTTTGAGAAGGGGACACACATCTTGTCCTCAAGAATTGGGGCAAAATATCTGCATTTCCATTAAGTGTGTGGTCCACAGTGTGGAGGCAGCATCAGTGAGAACACCATAAATGGGGCCTGGCCAGTTTTGCATTTCTTTCAAATCATCACATGGATGTGTGTAGATTTTCCAAATAAAAAGCTTGTGATTCTTGTTACATTTTCCATTGTTTCTCCAGTGTTTTCTGTCTATTCTCTTACAGTGACCATAACGCACATTTAACAAAATCCTTTATTTTTTTCTGTGCGGATGGGAGTAGGCAAGAAAGAATACACAAAATGGATTCATTAGTGATAAGGGGAAAAAAAGTAGCAAAATATTTTGACCATAATTTAGAAAAGGTTGGTTCTATAAAATCTGAGTAAGGCAGTTTGTCCTAGTTCGTTACTTGCAGAGGCAAGCAGCGTGATGAAGAGTCCTTTAGGTCCTTGATATCCTTAGTAGACCACGGATACGTCTGACAAGTGCTTGAATGAAAGTATAACGTGACCGGACTTTAGAGTATAACCCTTCAATATCAAGGAGCTTCTTCTGCAGAGATTCACCAAAACTGTTGGTGGCTTCAATCTGAAGCTGAGGAAAAGAAGAGATTTGGAGAAATGAGCAATAGTGTCTAGTTCCTCTCTTTACAGGTCTTTTCACCATTAATCACCACCAATCATCCCTACACACCCCACATGCCCTCTTAGAAGAATGTAAATACTGGGGGCGGGGAAGGGTCTAGTTTGGCAAATATTAAATAGATCTTTGTGTTTCTTAATCTAAATCATATATTGGAAAAGATTTCTTTGGAGGGTTTTCTGGTTAAGTATTTAACTTTTTAAATACAGGTATATGCTTTGATTTTAAAAAGACTACTTGTGTGCTTCAATCTAAGCACACACATTTGGAGAATCAGAGCCTTGGTGTTACACAACTTGACTTTTGAAATTAAGGAGTCGTAGTAGAGAGTTGCCCTTATCGATAAAATTCTCAATATATATTCCAAGCTATATAATAAAAATCCATGTATTAAGTAACATTTTTTGTTATTACTAATGGAAGAAGCTATTACAAAAATAAGTTAAATTCTAGACATTGTAGGATGCTATTGTATATATTCTCTTGAGTGGCTGGATACACAGTCACAAAAGTGTATGCACTTTATTTTACAACTCTGTATACCGTTAATCATGACTGAAACTAAAAGTTTTTATTTCTTGTTTGAGCATGAATATCAAGAATTTATGTTTGTATAATTCTGAGAATAGGGTCATTAGTAAAAACCTGTGCTGTTTTTGCTGGCCATACATCCAAACAGCACAAATTATTTTAGGTACTACAAAAGTAGTGGCAATTTTTTCGCTACTTCATAGTCAACTCCATTTCCACTACCCTGTCTTTCTTTTACTATGGGTCCATCTGCAGCTGACTGAAAATGAACAGCTGCAGCATCACGGAAAACCAGAAACCTTGTCTTCAATACATAAACTAGCTATCTTTCAAGAACTGACAATTTCTTATTTCAGAAGCAAATTATTAAACAGCTGCAGCTTATTAGTCTGGTTGATAAAAGTAAAGAAAAAATATTTTTTCAGTAATTTGGCCTTTGGTATTTCATTTGACATGTTCTAGATTTTGCACATTAATATAGCTCTGTGCATGCATCAAAAATACATACATAGCAGTACAACTGCTAACTTTATCACTGCCAAATACCTTTTGAAAATTTCTGTTACACCCCATTTGTACTACAACTAAGCATTTAGCCAGGAGGGTATCGCTACTAAACATGAAAACTATAAACAGACTGTTGAGAATAGCTGCATGTTAGCAGCACATCAACAGATATGCTGTTATTAAGAAGATTTTTATCTGCTGCATCTCACCTGATCGATGTCATTTTGGCTCACCCTATTCTTCCCACTTCTGAAATCCAAGTTAGGCTCTGAACTGAATGAATCTAGGAATAAAATCCACAAATTTAAATTCTTCATTCCACCTGCTAGTGAACATCATATTATCTATATGCAGGTATGAAGCAAGCTTAAACACACCAAATGTCAATTTTGTATATAAGGTATGAAAGGGAAATCGCCACTGATCTTTCTTGACCTATTTGTGAATTCTCTCTCAACCATTAGCGTAGTAACTTCAAGTAGCCCTGGATCACACAACATAGCATGGTCAGCAACACTATCCTCCCCATATTATCTTTCCTTCCCTGTATCTCTTCCATCCTCACCAAATCCACTGGTGAATTAATACTTAGTGTATCAAGTTAAATATACTTTTAGAAAACATGTTGTACATCTATTCTTAATATCACCTTCAATTATTACATTTTAAAACATTTTTAAAATATACAATTTATTTTTTACCCTTTACATTTGTTTACTTTTTGAATTTCACTCAGTTTGAACAACAGAAACAAGATTAGTCAGTTTTTCTTTTTTTCTAGACAAACTCTCTTTTTATTTCTCATGGACTACTACAATGCTGGAATATTTGGGCTGCAAATACTGCATGGGGTATGTTTAAATCCAAACAAAAACATTCTATTACATGCAAATTAATAAAACATTATAACATTTTGTAAAAATCTGTTTTAGAAAACCTAAATTTTAGTGTTCAATTCCTTGACGTGGCCAAATACTTCTATATTTAATTTATAAACTAATGCAACAGCACCTTGAAGTTTGAGGAAGGTTACCTTGTAGTCTTCTGCTCTTAAATGAAGTCCTGGAGGCCAGAAGTGAATCTTGGGAATCAGTAGGGGTGCAATGCAACAGATAGTATTCCAGATGACGCCAAAGAATAAAGAGGCATGTTTCTATGATATCTGTAAGACATGTCTAGTGAAGGAGACTAATGTTCATTCATGCTGGTTTTAGACTGATGCCCTATTAGAGATTTCAAAAAAGAGCTCTGATCCTGCACAGAGCTACATGCAAGTTTAACTTTGTATATGTGAAAGTAGTGATTTCATGGGCCTACCGCATATGGGTAAAGTTAAGCATATATTTGCAAGACTGGGGACCAAGGCCTCTATATCATGGGGAATAAAATGGCTCTGATGGGCAGCCCCAAGTTACAACTGCCCTCCATTTTTTCCATAACAGTAGTTCCAAGTTACCCACATGGCTTGTAGATCCTGACATCATGCTTAGTGGACCTACACTCTCGATTCTTCTTACGGTTACCTACTTCCAGCTGTAAGGGCTTTGTTGGTAAGCTATATTTCCACTTCATCACAATGGAGAAGAATCACCACACTAATCATGTCAATGAACTTCATTTGTTATTGACTTCTGTGGAGGAGACACTATGCTACTACTGACTTTCTTTCAGAGCTGCTACCAACCGGAAAATAAATGTTTAAATGCTGAGGCTAGAGGAACAAGTCCCTCATGTCAACTGATTTAATTATTAATCTCTCATACTTTCTTTCCTGAGATTGGCATTATTTAAAGTGGTCTAAAACCCAACTGATGGCTAGGCAATAACTGTTCCTATTTCTCAGCCAACTTTTTCAATTTTTCTGGAATGTCACCTCTAGAGATGTCATAATTCAAAAAGGATACAGGAACAGAGGGAAAGCAACTTGGCCCGATTGTTTATGAGCTTCACTAGACGCCGTCTTGCCAAAACATACTTTTGAGCAGTAGAAATTTTGTCCACTCCAGCTGGCATCACTGACTGACACAACTATGGCAAGAAGAAAATACGCATAAAGCAAACGAGAACAAATTGTTAAAAATCAAGGAAATACCTATAAAGACCTTGTAGAAAAAACGGTTACTAACCTTGTATAGCTGTTGTTCTTCGAGATGTGTTGCTCATGTCCATTCCATGCTAAGTGTTTGTGAGCTGCATACACAATTGCCCAAGATTATTCCCTCAATGTTATCTGTAGGACTGGCCCTAGTGCCCCCTGGAACCGCACGTATGCATTGGTATAAGGGGTGCCCCGCCAGTTCCACACCCTCTCAGTTCCTTTTTGACGGTAACTCCAACAGAGCGGTAGGAGGGTGAGTCATGGAATACACATAAGCAAGAACAACAGTTATGAAAGTTTAGTAACCGTTTTTCCTTCTTCAAAAGCTTGCTCATGTCCATTCCATGCCAAGTGACTCACAAGCAGCACCCTTAGAGGGCTCAGAGTTCATGGACGTGCTGACTGCAACACAGCTCTCCCAAAACTGGCATCGTCACGGGCCTGCTGGGTGATGGTATAGTGGGACACAAAGATATGACCCGACAACCATGTTGTGGCTCTGCAGATATCCTGGATTGGTACTTGCACAAGGAATGCTGCTGACGAAGCCTGAACTCTTGTGGAATAAGCAGTCATGATGGCCGGAGAAGGAACCTTTGTCTGCTTGTAGCAAGCTTGGATACAGGCGGTTATCCAGGATGAGATTCTTTGGGATGACACAGGTAGTCCTCTCATCCTTTCCGCTACTGCTACAAAGAGTTGCATTGACTTGCGGAAGGGCATGGTCCTATCAATATAGAAGGTGAGAGCCTATCTAAGGTATGCATCCGATGTTCCTCAGCAGGCTTGTGAGGATTCAGAAAAAAGACAAGAAGAATTGCAACACCACCTTTGGTAGGCAGGCCAGATAGGGGCACAGCTGGACTTTGTCCTTCAAGAACACCATATAGGGTGTTCCGACATCAGAGCATTGATCTTGGGAGATCCTTCCAGCCGAGGGGATCGCCACTAGGAAGGTGACCTTCCAAGAAAGAAGCCGTATGGAACAAGATGCTAGTGGCTCGTAAGCCTAGACAGGATCAGGTTCAAGTCCCATGGGGGAATCAGGTCACGAACCTGAGGGAAAAGTCCTTCCAGGTCCTTGAGAAACCTGACCATCATCTTGTGGGAGAACACTAATCTGCCCTGCATAGGAGGGCAGAAGGTTGAGTTGGCTGCCAAGTGAACCTTAACAAACAAAATAGCCAAACCTTGATGTTTTAGGTGGAGCAGGTAGTCCAAGATAGACTGTAGAGAATACCAGGTTGGAGAGAGATACCATTCGGAGGCCCAACAAGTGCATCGTTTCCATTTGGCCACGTAGGTAACCCTGGTGGAAGGCTTTCTTCTACCAGGTAAGAGTTGCCAGACCTGTGCCAAGTAGGCCTGCTCTTCAGGGTTCAGCCACGCAGCAACCATATCGTCAGGTGCAGAGAGGTTCGGTTTGGATGAAACAACCAGCTGTGGTCTTGTGAAATCAAGTCCAGGCAGGGTGGGAACATGATTGGAGCTGCCACTGAGAGTTCCAGAAGCATCCTGAACCATTGCTGGCATGGCCACGTCAGAGCAATCAGTATAAAACAAGGTTACTTACCAGTAACTGATATTCTTCGAGATGTGTTGCTCATGTCCATTCCACTATAGGTGTGTGCACGCCTCTGTGCACGGTTACCTGGAACTTTTTTCCCCTTAGCAGATCCCATAGGGCCGGCACTGGTGCCCCCAGGATCCCCACACACATGCCGCGGTATATGAGGTGCAGCCGGCCCTGCACCCCCTCAGTCCCTTCCTTCTGCCAACTCCGGCAGCAGGGACTGGGGGTGGGTCGTGGAATGGACATGAGCAACACATCTCGAATAACAACAGTTACTGGTAAGTAACCCTGTTTTCTTCTTCAAGTGCTTGCTCATGTCCATTCCACTATAGGTGACTAACAAGCAATACCTTTGGAGGCGGTTAGGAGTTACTGGTGAGCTGCCCTCAGCACAGCTCTGTCAAATCCCACGTCCTCTCTCGTCTGTTGTATGATGGCACAGTGGGACGTGAAGGTATGCACCGATGACCAGGTGGCAGCTTTGCAGATGTCCTGCAGGGGCGCTCTCTCCCGGAAGGCTGTAGATGAGGTTTGAGCTCTGGTTGAGTGCACTGTGATGGTTCCCGGAAGCGGCACCTTGGCCTGCTCGTAGCAGAACTTGATGCATGATGTAGTCCACGAGGAGATGCGCTGGGTGGAAACAGGAAACTGGAGTCAAGGCTCTAATCTCGGAGACCCTCCTGGCTGAGGTAATGGCCACCAGAAAGGCTACCTTCCATGAAAGCAGGAGAAGAAGGCAAGAAGCCATGGGTTCGAAGGGGTGCCCAATGAGTCTCAAGAGGACCAGGTTGAGATTCCAGGGAGGCACCAGGTCACGGAGCTGCGGATAAAGCCTCTCCACCCCCTGAGGAACCTGACCGACATGGGATGGGAGAACAGCAATCTCCTCTCTAGCAACTGATGAAAGGCTGAAATGGCCCCAGGTGAACCTTCAAAGAGGCCAGCGCCAGACCCTGGAGCTTTAGCTGGAGCAGGTACTCCAGGATCGCCTGTATAGGCGAGAGATTAGATGGAATACCCCAGGACTCTGCCCAACAGGTAAATTGCCTCCACTTAGCCCGATACACGACCTGTGTGGAAGGTTTCCTGCTGCTAAGCAGGACTTGCTGGACCGGCACCTAGTAGGCTCTCTCTCCCTCTGTCAGACACAGAGCCTCAAGGCCGTGAGGTGCAGGGAGTCCAGGTCCGGGTGCAACAGGCGACCATGGTCCTGGGATAGAAGGTTGTGCCACCTCGGAAGTTCCAGGGGTGGGGCAATAGAAAGGACCAACAGCATGCTGAACCACTGCTGTCTTGACCAGGCTGGAGCGATGAGTAAAACGTTCGCCCTGTCCCTCTTTATTTTCAGCAGGACCTTGGATAGGAGTGGAATGGGCGGGAGCGCATACATGAGGGCCCCTGTCCAGTCCATGAGGAACACGTCAGAATCGACCCAGTCTCGCGACCCCGGAGCAAGCAAAACCTTGGACACTTTGTGTTCCAGGCCAACGCGAATAGATCCAGTTGAGGAACACCCCATTCCTGGAGGATCATAGCTACCACCTCTGGGTTGCAACGACCAGTCGTGGCGGAGTAGAAATGACCTGCTGAGGCGATCCGCCTTGTCATTCCTCATTCCCGGGAGGTGAGAGGCAGTCAAGTGGAAATCGTGCTTCAGGGCAAAGTCCCACAGATGCATAGCTTCATCGCAGAGGGCTGAGGAGAGTGCTCCCCCCGCCTGTTTATGTAAAACATGGCTGCGGTGTTGTCCGTCAGCACCTGCACCACTCTGCCTGTCAGGAATCGGAGGAATATCTTGTACGCTAGGCAAATGGCCCTGAGCTTCTTCACGTTGATGTGCAGGCGCCTCTCCTCCCCCGACCAGAGCCCCTGAGTGCCTAGGTTGGCATCCGAAGCATCAGAAATTAGGGAGACCGATGGGACCAGTTCCCTGAATGGAATGCCCTTCATCACTTCCCTTGGAGTCTGCCACTAGTTTAGGAGACTAAGACAGGCGGGAGAACTGTGACCACCCAGTCCAATGGTGTCTGTTCGGCACATATACTGAGGCCAGTCATGCCTGAAGCGGTCTGAGCCTCAGGCGAGCTAGTCTCACTACGTACGTGCAGGCCTCCATGTGGCCTAACAGCTGTAGGCAGTGCCTGGCTGTTGTCGTGGGGCATCGGTGCAGCTGGGAGATGATAGAGACCATTGCCTCGAAACGTGGATGAGGCAGGAAGGCTCTGGCCTAGGAAGTGTCCAGGGTGGCCCCAATGAATTCTATACGTTGCACTAGGGTTAGTGTGGACTTCTGCTCGTTCAGGAGCAGTCCCAGCCTGTTGCACGTGGAGCAAGCGAGGGTCACGCTCTCCTGCACTTGGGACCTGGACCTGACCCTGATCAGCCAATCGTCTAGGTAAGGAAAAATTTGCACACCCTTTCGTCTCAGGTGGGCAGCCACTACCGCCATGTACTTGGTGAACACCCTTGGAGCCGAAGAGAGGCCAAAGGGTAGGGCTGTAAACTGGTAGTGAGAGCCAGCCACCATGAAACGGAGAAAACGCCTGTGGCTGGGGAGGATAGACACATGAAAGTATGCATCCTTGAGGTCGAGGGCGGCATACCAGTCTCCTGGATCCAGGGAAGGGATTATGGAGGCTAGGGAGACCATGAAAAACCTGAGTCGTATGACATATTTGTTTAGACGACCCAGATCTAATATGGGTCTCAGTACCTCGAATAGAACCCCTTCCCCCTTCTGCCTTGAGGGACCATTGCCACCGCTCCTATGTTGAGGAGGGTGTCCACCTCCTGCAAGAGGAGTTGCTCGTGAGAGGGGTCCCTGAATAGGGATGGACGGGGAGGGTTGTTGGGGGGGAGGGGGGTAGACGTAAACTGTAGGGCATAGCTCCCTGAGACTATCCCAAGGAATCCAACGGTCCAAAGTGATCTTTGCCCATTTGGGATAGAAAGGTCTTAACCTGTTTAGGAAGGGGCAGGGCGGATCTAGGAGAGCAGTTGGGGCGCCACCCTCGGGCGTACCATCAAAATTGTCTCTTCTGGTTACCCAATCTCCTGGGGGCCCCTGCTGGGGAGCTAAGGACGAGCTGGGGGGTCTGATTTCTCCTTCTAAACTCCCTATTTTTATACCTATTCATAGAGGGTTGAAAAGGCCTTGGCGAAGGCCTTGGCTGCTGCTGCACCTGGGGCCGGAACTGACACCTGGAAAACTGGGGGATGTACAAGCCCAGGGAGCGAAGCGTGGCCCGGGAGTCCTTCAGACCGTGCAGTTTCTCATCGGTCTGGTCGGAGAATAGGGCCGACCCATCAAAGGAGAGGTCCTGAATAGACTGCTGCACCTCCTGGGACAGGCCCAAGGATTGCAGCCACAAGCACTTTCTCATACAGATGGCAGAGGCTATGGCCCTGCCCGCCAAGTCAGCAGCGTCACAGGATGTCTGGAGCGCTGCCCTAGCTACCATAGTTCCTTCCTCCACAATGGTGCTAAAGTCTGCGACCTGGTCCTGGGGCAGGGCCTCCACAAACCGCCTAAGGGAGTCCCACAAGTTGAAATTATATCTGCCCAGGAGGGCCTGATGGTTGGCAATCCTGAACTGCAGGCTTTCCATAGAATAAACCTTTCTCCCAAACAACAGCTTCTTTGTTCTTGTCTTTGTCTTTGTTCTTGGGAGTGGACCCTGGCTGACCTTGCCTGTCTCGCTGATTAGCCGCATCTACCACCAGGGTTCCCAGTGCGGCACGAGTGAACAAATATTCAAACCTTTCAGCCGGGACATAATATTTTTCTCAGCCACCTTTGACGTGGGGCGACCGAGGAAGGGGTTTGCCACAGGGCCTTTACAATCTTAAGGACCCTTTAGTGGACTGGGAGGGCCACTCTCTACGAGACAGCCACTGCCAGCACATTAAAGAGGCTATCTTCGGCCTCTTCTTACTCCTTCACCTCCAGCCCCAAGTTGGAGGCCACCCTCTTGAGCAGCTCCTGATACACCCTGAAATCCTCCAGTGGCACTGAGTGGTCCTGGGAGACTGCCTCATCCAGTGAGGAGGAAGAGGACTGCCTAGGCGCGTCCTGCGGGTGCACCCCACCTGGCAAAGAGTTGCACCCATTGAGGGTCTTTCCATGGGGTCTGACTCCTCGTCCGAGGAGTGGTGTCTATGGGCCTTCTCCTGTGCCTGAGGCATGGACTGCACCCCCGATGACATAATGGATTGGAGCCCCAACCCCATCTGGATACCCCATGGGGCCCAATAAGGCCATTGTTGCGGCCATTGACTCTGGGGCCAACCCGGGGCTGACTGCGCCACAGGCTGTGACGCTTTGTGGGGGCGTCGGCTCTCTCGACGACTGTCCCCCCGGGAGACCCCGAGTCACTGGACCGGCAGTGCTGTGTATATCCTCGGTCCCGGGCACCCTTCCGTGCTGGGGACTGCCTTCTCGACACCTCTGACCTGGAGGACGATGAGGACTGCCTACGTCGCTGCGAGTGGTGTCGACGAACAGAGGTGCACTCCAAAGAGCTAGAGATACCAGAGCGTCGTCTCGGTACCGATGATTTCTGCTGCCTCTTGCCTTGAGGCCCTGCAGACACTTTCGATGACTGAGGTCGGCGCTGCTCCAAACTCCGGCAACCGGGTTCCGCGTCGTGGACTACGCAGTGCTGGGTCCTCCGATGGCAACCGGGTTCTGCGCCACCTCGGTGTGGTCGAACTCCTCAGTGCCGGGTCCTCCAATAGCGAACGGTTCTGCGCCATCTAGCTACGGGCGAACTCCTCAGTGCCAGGGATCTGGAACGGGAGCTGTCCAAGCGCCACCTGGCACACCTTGACCGGTGCCACCTCCTGGCATGCCAGATCAATGTCGGTGCCGAGAGGGAGACTCCACGTCCTGTGCCGGAGCAGGTTGGCTTGATGACGCCGACATGGAGCAACTTCTGGGGGAGCAGCTCTGCTCTACCCTCGGAGACCGTCTGGTGGGAGATCTTCCTCCCCATACTGTGGATCTCCACCACCATTCAGGGGGACCCAACGCAGATTTCCCCCATGACCCCGGCCCCTTCTCCCTCGGCGGAGGGGAGGGCGGAGGTGGCATAGGCATGGCCAACAAGGCTCTTGCCACCTGAAAAGCCTCCGGTGTCGACGGCGTTGGCAGGGGCACTCTCCACTCCCAGGAGTCAGGGGAGGCTCCAGGACCGGACATTCAGGCACTGGAGAAGACTCAACGGGCCGGGGCCAGTGCATCTCCGTACTCGACCCTGCCTGTACCGATGGCCCAGGGGAGTGTCTGCGCTCCGCATGCTGCTTCTTCCTCTTCGGTGCCAGCGATGTTGCGCGGTGCCAAGTCGAGGCTGGTGCTGGTGGTGGAGCGCTGCCTCCATCAACAGGGCTTACAACCGGATGTGTTGCTCCTTTTGAGTCCTCCGTTTAAAAGCCCTGCAGATCTTACACTTCTCTTTTCTGTGTGCTTCCCCCAAGCACTTAAGGCAGCGGTCATGGAGGTCACTGAGCAGGAAGGCCTTCCCGCAGGAGGCACATGGCTTGAATCCCGGCGACCGGGGCATAGCCAGGCCGCTTGAAGTCCCCGCAGGGACTTGCCTTATCTCTAACTACTCTTAACAACACTTAACCACTACTTAACTAACTAAAACTAACTTAGAATAACAAACAAGTCCAAACAAGGGGAATAGTACTTGCTGAGAGCAAGGCTAGTTCCAAAAACCGTCACAGGCGGAAAGAAGGAACTGAGGGGGTGTACGGCCAGCAGCACCTCATATACCACGGCATGTGCGCAGGGCTCCAGGGGGCACCGGAGCTGGCCCTATGGGATCTGCTAAGGGGAAAAAAGTTCCAGGTAACCATGCACGGAGGCGTGCACACACCTATAGTTGAATGGACATGAGCAAGCACTCGAAGAAGAACTTTTGCCTTGTCCCATTTTGGACCTTTAGGAGGATCTTGTGAACCAAGGGGATCGGCAAGAATGTGTAAAGTGGTCTGGCCACGAGAGCAGGAAGGCATTAGAGAGGGAGCGCCTGCTGTGCGCACGTAGCAAACAGAATTGATAGCATTTTCTGTTCTGTCTGGTGGTGAACAGGTCCACCTGGGGAGACCTCCACTTCTGGAAGATAACACTGACAACCTCCGGGTGAAGAAACCACTTGTGGTGAGGGGAAAAGGATCTACTGAGGTGATCCGCCAGTACATTTCAGGCTCCAGGGAGATGTGATGCTTCAAGGTGGATGGTATGCTTCACGCAGAAGTCCCAGTTGGAAGGCCTCCTGGCACAAGGCTGAAGATTGAACCCCTCCCTGCTTGTTGATGTAAAACACCAAGGCAATGTTGTCCATCAAGACCTGCACCATCTTGCCTGAGATCTGAGGAAGGAAGGCCTGAAAAGCCATGCATACCACTCTGAGTTCCCTGACATTTATATACAGTGAGAGTTATTCCCAGGACCAGAAGCCCTGAGTCCTGAGACTATCGAGGTGGGCTCCACACACCAGGTCTGACGCATCTGAAACAAAGGTTACCAATAGATGTGGGGAGGCAAAGGGTACCTCTTTCATTACTGAACCTGGGTCTCTCCATCAAGTTAGCAAAGTGAGGACTGTGATGGAATTGTGAATACCGAGTCCAAGTAGTGTCTGCTCGGGAAGTAGACTGATGCTAGCCACATGAGTAGAGGTCTGAGGCACAGCCTTGCATGCTGCACCATGTAGTACATGCCACTATATGATCCAACAGAATGAGGCAAACCCGAGCAGTCACTAGTGGGTAGGTCATAACCTTGGAGATTAGGTCCGACATACCGAAGGCCAGATTCTGAACTAAGTAGGCCTTGGTCTGGATCAAGTCAAGCACTTTCCCGATGAACTCTAATCTCTATACTGGGACCAGAGTTGACTTTTGCTCATTTATCAACAGACCCAGTGCTTGGGAGGTGGTTTGTACTTTACCGATGCTGCGCTGGACCTGAGCCTGCGAGTGACCTTTGATCAGCCAGTTGTCGAGGTACAGGTAAGACTTGCATGCCTCGACATCTGAGGAAGGCTGCTACCACTGCCATACACTTCATGAAGACCTGTGGGATTGCTGATAAGCCAAAGGGAAGTGCAGTGAACTGGTAGTGGCGTTGACCCTGACTATGAACCTGAGGAGTCTCCTGTGCCCGAGGAAGATAGAGATGTGGAAATAGGCCTCCTTTAAACCGAGAGCAGCGTACCAGTCTCCTGGATCCAGGGAGGGAATGATGGAAACCAGGGAGACCATGTGGAAACTCAGCTTCTTGCTGTATTTGTTGAGACGACACAGGTCCAGGATGGGCCGAAGACTCCCTTTGGCCTTTGGAATTAGGAAGTATTGGAAGTAAAACCCTTTTCCTCTCAAGTCTCAAGGAATCTCCTCTATGGCCCCCACTCACAGGAGGGCTTGCGCCTCCTGTACAAGAAGCTGTTTGTGAGAATGGTCCCTGAAGAGGGATGGAGGTGCAAGGAGGGTGCATGAAAACTGCAAGATATAACCGACTGCTAATGGTACTAAGTTATAAACGACCACGCTGGGCTGAAGGGTGACAGACCAAAAACAAAAGGGGGAATGGATCCAGAGTCGGGACTGGTATGCTATCCTCAGGCATACCTTCAAAAGGTATCTATGTGAGCCCAACTGGGAGGCTGAGGCAGAAGATAGGGGCTGGCATCATTTATAGGTCTTTCCCTTTCTTCTGTAGGGCTCCCGTCTGGGATGCACCAGGAATCTGGAAAACTGCTGTGGCCTAAAATGCTTCCTGGAGGCCGGGGGTGTGCAAAGGCCCAAGGAGTGCAACACAGACCTCCACTCTTTGAGGCTGTTAAGCTTAGAGTACAACTGTTTGAAGAACAAAGAGGGCCCCTTGAAGGGGAAGTCTGGATAGACTGCTGCACTCCATGAGAGAGACCCGATGACTGGAGCCTCGAATAGCGCCTCATGGTGACTGTTGATGCCATAGTCCTGGCTGCTGAGTCAGTCGCATCCAGAGCTGCCTGAAGGGAAGTCCTGGCCACCATCTTGCCTTCCTCCAAGATGGCCATGAACTCCCTCCTCAACTACTGAGGCAGGGAGTCCCCAAATTTGGCCATTGAGTCCCACAGGTTAAAATCATACCTCCCAAGCAGAGCCTGCTGGTTAGAGATAGGTAACTGGAGGCTGCCTGTTGAATAAACCTTGCCTCCAATCTCTTAGCCTCTGTGACATTGGGCCAGGAAAGGTTGAGCCTAGCAGGCTGAAATAACCCAAAAATCAACCTTTGAGGATGTTTCAAGGTATTAAAATGGTAATTAGAGCCATTCATTGTAAATAGCTAAGACTCTGAGGTTAAATCTTGCATTGTTAAGAGTTTGGAACTAGATATAGGTTTGTAATTACCTATATTCTTGCCATTGATTATCGATGTAACCAAATAGTTCCTGACTGTCACTATATTCTGTTAATCAAAAATCAAAGGAAGATATTAACATTTAGATGGAACTTAAATGTAACAATACAACAGACTGCCACAACGGGACCATGGAGGGTTTTTATCTGGATGGTACCATGATGGCCAGGCATGAGTCGCATTACTCCAGCCAACACTCTATGCTTGTCCTTCTTCGGCACCAGAGAGCACCCTCTCTTGGAGCACTGTTTCTTATGCTTCTTCCTTGGCACCAATGAGAGAAAATGGTGCCAGGAAGAGCATGGTGCCAGTAGAGCGCTTCACATGGAAGCTGAAGTGCTCAGTGCCGATTCAGAGCGGCTCAGTTCTGAGACTGGTCTGAGGTCTGCCTCCATGAGTAAGGCCCTCAGACAAACGTCTCTGTCTTTTTGAGTACGTGGTCTGAAGCCCCTGCAGATCTGGCACTTCTCTTTAATGTGAGTTTTCCCCAAGGCACTTTAAATAGCTAGAGTGCGGGTCACTCACTGGCATGGGCTTGCCACAAGAGGGACACAGCTTGAAGCCTGGGGATCAGGGCATGGCCAGCCCCTGGCGTGACATTCCCTTGATAACAGGGACAACTATTCACACTATTATATACCCTAACACTAACTAAAAACTATACACACTCACTACAATAACTGTACAATATCTACAAAAATCCACACCATTGGGAAAGAAGCCTTGCGAGAGCAAGAAAGATCACATCATGGGCGGTAAGAAGGAACTGAAAGGTCATGTAGCTGGCAGCATCCCTTATACCGGCTCATACACATGCGGCCTCAGAGGTTCCTAGCACCGGTCTTATGAATACCATTGAGGGAAAAATCTCTAGCAACTGTGCTGATGATGTGGTGTGCACACACCTAGCATGGAATGGACATGAGCAAGCACACAAATACTTTTTTCTCCTGGAGAAGAAGTTCTCTCTCTCCTTCTCCCTCCTTATTCCCAAAACAAAGAAACCAAGTCCTACCCCACTCTTTTCTGGCAAAGTCTAGTGTTCCTTCAGGATCAAAATCATTTTATCGCTTCATTCTGATGGAACAATAGTTACTTATCTTCAGCTCAATTATCCTTCCCCCTGTAACCCAATCATCGCTGCAGAGACTGATGGGAGAGTCACACCTGTTTAATATCTACTTATTTTGTCTGGCTGGCAAGACAAGAGACATCAGTGGTGACCAGTCTCATAAAGTATATGTCATGCTGACCTTTAAGGGTACCGGTTTCTAGTATAATTCACAGTAAATATCCGCTCAGTACCATCCATGAAACTTGAAATTTTTCTTATCTTAATATAAATGATCACTTCCATGGCCATTTAGTTCCCACTTTGTCAATTCCAACACTGCCCTTTCCCCAATAGTAAAAAGCGACAAGTATAAGATTGTTAAAGCTCAACTATCTATCTAAGGTATTTCAGGCTCAGTACTACAGCTGTTTCTACATTTAGTTTATTTACAGGCAACAGATATGCCATGAGATACTACTGATTGTTCAGGATAAAGCCTAGAGAATTTGTAGAACCTGTTACCTCTTTTATCTCATCTGGTGGGAGCTGTTCCACATTCTGTAGCTTGTTAACACTCTGACGATGGCTATCATAATAACTGAAGAAATCATTAGCATTCTGTTTCAGCAGATAGACAATGATGTCCAAGCCAGGCAGGCGCCAATATGGGACCACTGGTGCTTGTGTATCTAGGGGAGATCACCATCAAAGTTAAAACAACTTTTCTAAAGCTCCATAGCCATGCAGTTTATCCTCTACTGTTCATCACCACATAGTGAGGGATAAGTAAACTTTATTTTGGATGTATGAGCCCCATTTATTACAGATGAGACCCTAGGACAAATCTGGGTGATTTCATCTCTTGCTGACACACAGCAGACAAACAGACAGATGTTAGCATTCAATTCCCCACATGTCCTTTTGTGATGAAACCCTATAATTTCTGCTTTGTGCAGAACTCACATCCAATTTCCCTCCCTGATAATCAGTGGCAACAAAAAGAGCTAAATGTTGTGTGCCCTAGTGCTATGCAAAGGGAAATTTCAACTGTGGTGCAGATCATTATTCCAAGCCATAATAGGAGCACTGGGGGCTACACTTTAGCCACAAAAAAGATTATTTCCATGATTTGCACAACAGCTCAGGGTTATTAAACCCCAGAATTCTGAGTTTCCTCTGAAAATCATTCTGGGATGCTGAAGGGATAGAAAACAAATGATTTTACCTAAATCCAGCCCATTTATCACTCAGACTTTCCAGCACAGATCACTCTCAGTAGTAAACATGTGACCTATAATTTTTCACTGAACTAACTCAGGCCTCAAAGTTCTCTAAAAGCTGATTTTTATAGTAATTCTGCAGCTTTTAAGATGGTAGTTCCATCACAGGGGAAGAGAAGAATTCTTGAAAAACATGTTCTTACATATATAAGACAATCAAATGGAAAATAAAAGTCACTGATTGGATCAGGCATTTGTATCACAATGGCAACTTAGAGATAACACACCACCATGTCTTTCTAATAGCACTGCAAAATATTTACTTCCAAGATAAACTTAATTTGCCCTGTTGGAGTTGGTGGTGTATTGTTTTAATGCACTAGATTTTCACCAGTCAATCTCACACAATCTCCATCCCCAATTTGTTGTAAATTGGCACAATTAACATCTTCAATAAGCTAGAAAAGACATGTTGCACACATCATGAATGAGGTGCATTACCAGCTATCAGTCCAACATTCACAATTCAGTCTCGGATACATACAAAACAAGTAAACCACAAGACTACCTTGACGAGGTCCATCTCGGTTGGTTGACTCTGACAGACTAGGAGTGAACAGACAAACAGTGTGCTGAAAGGTGGGGGCACACTGTAACATAAGTGACTGGCAGTATTCCATTACATTTGCACAGATCTACAAAGGAAGAATCATCACAAGTCAATACAGGTAAGACTGATAAAAACTGGGTAGACAATTATTACTATTTTCAGAACTCTTCAAACTGAATACATTAGTATGACGACTAAAAATGGCTTCAAATCAGCCATGTCAAGTATCTCACAATTCTCGACTGAGTATTTTAGCTGTGCTGTGAAGATGTAACTCTGTCCCCCAATTTCCTCACCTGTTGCATGGCCAACTCAATCTCATCCCTCTTGCTCACTCTGTCTCCCTCAGCATTATCATCTTGCAGTTTAAACTGACGGAGTCTGTCTGAACCTCCAAACCGATTTAGAAGTCCTAAGCACTGGCGCTGTGACAGAAAACAAACTTTGGTTAGAGTCTCAGCTAAAGAGTTATAAGTTTTCTTTGATATTTACATTTACAAATTTGCAAATGATACATTTGCATTCATAATAATCCTAAAGATTTCATTAACCTTTATTATCCATTCTATCAATAACACAAGGAGCAGTAATATAAAATAAGCACTTCACATCACATGGGAGTAATTTTGTAAGCTAAATTTTTACCTTACACATTTATCTTAAAATGTTTAAATCACAAAGAATATAAAAGTTTACTTTTTGTCTGTCCTTAAATCAACCTGAAAGCAAATGGTACTTTTAAAGGCGACCCTTTAAACCAGTGGGACCCAATCTTCAATTTTGAAAAATTACCAGTTTGGAAATGTCCAATGTAGTTAGACTATACCCAATATGTCCTCTAAAACACACTAGAGATAAATGTCTTCAAACCCTTCTCATGTTTTCAGTTTCCTGAAAAAGGCCCAATGTTACCAAACCATATTGGTTTAGATAATAATAGGCAACTCTGGACTGGGATGAGCACCAATCATTTTAAAATTCTAAAACTAAGATTAGATAAAAAGATACTAAACCATGTAAATTTGAAGCAAACAAACCAATTCCAAGTCAAATACATTGTATATTGCATGGTCTGATAGGATGGCACTAATAACTATCGACCAGGATGGTGGTGTTCTTAGTTTAAACATGGCTATTATGAGCATCAAATATACCTCAAACACTGAACCAGTTCCACACGGCAATTATTAAAATACACCTTAGAAATATTTATTGCTAGATACTTTTGGAGAGAGGGAGGTGTAAAGGGGAAAAATAATTAAATCTTCCTCTCTTATTTGATGAACACAGCGGTGTGTGGGCTAGAATTCAGAACTTGCTGTCTTTTCACTCAATTTGTTACAATCATATAATTCAGACCACCCAATTTTTAAATGAATGAAGAAATTAAATTGCACAAAACAGGAATCCTTCCTTTGGTTTCCCATGGGGACTCACACTTAGGGATGCACAAGTTGAGCACTCGGTCCACCAGTACTACAGCAGCTACTTACTGCTTGCAAGGCCCACTTTTGGCTCATCTATGGAGCAGCAATGATCAGGAGTTCAAGAGAACACATATCTTGCTCTCCCAATCAAAAGTATTTGGTGTGGCGGCCTCTTTATACAATTAGGTTAGAAAGAAGTAGTTCCTACTAGTGGGAGAAACCAGTACAACAGTAAGGCTTCAAAGTAGAAACTAGGGCGTCAACCCTGGACAAGGGACTGTCGTTATGAACGCTAATCAAGACCTACTGCCCTGCACTGTATATCAGGTTTCTCCTTAAAAGGAGCAAGGGAAGAAATAAGACATTGGGTGTGTCAGACACATCAACAAAGGAGCTGAGGATGTCCTTGTGGCAAAAGTGGTAGTGAAATACTATTGAATTACTTCATTTTGGTGTTGGCCTCAAATTCTAGCCCCTTCTTCACAGCTAGCAGATGAATCCTATAGATCTCTGCAGGCTCAACTGTAAAATGAAAGTCTCTAACCTATCTTTTCTTTTGCCAAAAGCGACAATTCCTTTTTTTTTTTTTTTTTTTTTTTTTTTTTTTTTGGGGGGGGGGGCGGCATTGGGGGGTGGGAGGGAAGGAGAGGCATAGAAGATTCCCAGTTCTTGGTTAGAGAATAACAGTTCATGAGAACTGGTACAAAATTAGGATGAAGTTCTCATTTAAATATGAAATTCTAAACAAATATGGGACTAAAACATAAAACTCAGCTACCTGAAATCGTCCTATATGCCCTTGTAACTCCATCTGCGTCCCTTCATTAATATCGATGTCGAATTCACCTAACACACCTAGCAAAACAGACATGAGAAGATAAAATACATGGGGTTTTTTAAATTAAAAACAAACACTTATGGTTTAATATTTTACATTTAGCCAATACAGCTGGTCAGAAAATCTCCATCCAAATTAAATTTTGACAAAACTTTTGCACAAACATTTTTGCGAAAAATGTGATCTGATCTAGCTGTAGCTACTGGGGGGGATATATGATTATGTAATTACATCATTTATTTAGTAGTACTATATGCATTTTTTTAAAATAAAGTTTTGGGGTGAATTTTAGCACTTATGAAAAAAACAAAATCTTGGCACATGAAGTCTTGGCACTTCAGTCATGACCTAAAGCACTATATGACCCATATTATTCTAGTTATAGGCCTCTCTTGAGAAAACATTGCCATTCATGACAAAATATAGCATGGTGAATTTGGAAGGAGCACAACTATGTCCACAAGAGTCTAGAGCAGATCACCAAACCCAACACAATAGTGAACATATACTTTCATGAAGGCAGATCCCCAGAGAGTAGTAGTTAATGCACTAACCCACATTACCCCCCCCTCCCCCCCCCCCCAAAAAAAAAAAAAACCAAAAAAAAAAAACCCTTTTTATAAATTCAAAATGTAGGAAACATTAAATATTACCAAATAGAAAATGAACTAGATTATTTTAGGCAGATAATTTACCGTGCCTCAGTTTCCTCGGTTGTAAAGAGGGCTGCCTGAACAATTCCCTTGTACTTATCTCCCAGTTACATTGTGAAGACGAATATTAGTAGGGCACTTTGCAGCCTGAAAGCATTGTATAAGTATTAGGTATTATTAAGCAAATGCAGCAGGCAAGTCAAGTCTACATCAACATATGGATGTGGATTCCAAATCCCCTGACAACCTACCATTCTTTGGCTCAAAAACAATTATTTCCCATGTCTCTTTCCAAAGCCACACATTCTAAGATACAATTTTTAACCGGTTTTCCATGGTGCATCTTATTCCTTTGACAGTATATCAGTAAGAATCAAGCGAATGTGATTAACGGCATGTCTACACTACAAACTTAAGTCAATCTATGTTAGGTCGACTTACAGCCACCACAGTAATTACCGCAGTGGTTCATGTCCCCACTGCCCTTCTTCTGTTGGAGGTGTGCGTACTTACCAGAAGTACTTCCACTGACTTAAGAGAGGAAGTGGGGGGAAAAAGGGGGCTGAGAGCCCAAGCTTTGAGTGGCTTTCTTGTCAATTTGACTGCTCCAGCATGGAATCCTGAAATTGACAAGGCGGCCAGCCAACAGCCCATGTAAGTAACCCGCAGTGTCTATACAGATACTGGGTCACACTAACTACACCAACATAAGCCCTCTGCCTCTCATGGAGGTGAAGTTATGATATCGGTGTAGTAGGGCACTTACATCAGGGGGACCAAGGAAGTAGTGTATACACTGACATAATTAGGTCGATGTAAGATAGCTTAGATTGACTTAACTCTGTAGTGCAGACCAAGCCTCAGTCTGACAAGTGTAACAAAACTGGAGTTTCTGCAATCTAAGATATATCCCTACCAGGCAGAGCTGCTTTGCTGATTATTCCTGTCAGAAAGGCTAGTTCCTGGAGTGATCCTGCACTGACATCTTGACATCGCAGGATTGCCTGGATAGTATCTGAATGGGATATGAGAAACTGCAAAACCTGAACCACAGAAAGGAGGAAGGAAAATATGAGCGGAGAAAAATTTAATAGTAATCTAATAAATAAAATCAGAATTATTACTATAAGAACTTTAGTGCAATTTCTCATATGGGTTATGGTTCTCAACATTATAAAAAAAATGTTACTGACAGAACAAATATTATATATAATGTGGTCTACAAACAATATCATCAGCAAATGTCAAACACTAGAAGATAATTCTTGGCCTCTCAGTTTACCTGTCCTGCTGCCTGCAGATGTTGTGCCATGCTAGATGTGAGGATCACCTGGCAGAGCTGGAGGGCTGGGAGAAGAATCTGGCGATAGCGCTCCACAGGGGCAGGAATGAAGATAGGGGGATCTCTCATTCCAAACATTCTGAAGAGATTTAAGATGCAAGGTATCAATAGTTGATGGAAACTGGAGGCTACAAAAACAGACAGCTTACAAGTACCCTAAAGGGCTGGGAAACCTCTCAAAACTCAATCATAGATCCTTAGTTAAGGGTTTAGCTTTCCAGTATAAGGTAAATTTCACACACAGCCCTTCTTACTTCCTTAGAAAGCTGCTTTCTGTCTGAAGTTTCCCAGGCACTCTCTCTAGCTAGAAGAAAATGTTTCTTTGAAAATATCCAGGTTAATCAGACAGACTTGGTCTAGAAACACCAGATTTGTTTTCCTGAGCTGTCCCCAATGAAAACAAGTGGCTTCTAAAAAACCCGTTTCAGGTTCCAACAGAGCTTGTATATTCCAACTAATATATTTAGTCCTCAGTGTTTACTGAAGCTCTTTTTTTTTTTTTTTTTTTTTTTTTTTAAGTTTCTAGTTCTTTTTGTTGCAAATATTGCCTTGGAAAGCTAAAGTGAATATTAGGGTTAGAAATTACTCAAGGTGATTTTTCCCTAAACACACAAGTTATTCCTTTTCCTCCTCCAACCACCTCACAACCAAAAGTTGCACATTGCATCACTCCAACAGACACTGGTCATCTGAGCTCCTGCTCCTGGTTGCCAGTACCTTAAAAAAATTAGAGACACAAACCTTCTACCACAAAAGTTAGGCATATCTAGGTTACTCTAATTAATTAATGTAACAACACTGTACAACTCCATGGAGCTGCTGTGTCACATATAATTACATACATCATGAAGCGACATGGAAATTAAATTTACTTCACTACTATATGTTCAGCGTGTTACTACAGGGAGGAAGGAGAAGAGAAAGCATCATATATGGGCTCTAAACACACCCTTCAAACCAACTACAATCCCTCAAAATTAAGCCTACGATATATAGAAAAATGGTTTAAACAACATTAATTTTCGCTGCTGTAGATTTCAGCAACTGCAGTTCTAAACAAGCAGAACCTAATTTATGTTTTAAAAAATAATGGACTACTTTCTACAGAATCAGATAAGCTAGAGGGTTTGGTATCCTGGAACAAGCTGGAAAGTACCATAGTTTATCCCTTTATGCCTCATAAACTGGGATTTTCCATGTCAACAGAAGTCAGCTTAAATTTAACTACTGAAAAATTAACAGAGTAAACATTTATGACAAGGATTAAAGCCTACAAAAGTCAGTGATTTTTGTCTCCACCAAGAATGGGTTTTATGGTCTAGCACTCAGTTAAAAGATAAACTTTGTGGACACCTACCCCTGATGATCTGTCTCTGGTCGCATGTCATAAACCTGACACTGTGCAAGTCTCACGATCACTCCAGATCTCAGCAACTCTAATGCCCCCTGTTGGATTTTAGCCACTCTGGTCAAGAATGCCTAGAGTATAGAAGAGGGGAAAAAAAGCCATGCAAACTTAAGGTAAGACTCCATTTGTATTAACGTTCTTGCCCTCCTTGCTCTCTACACTATCCCAAAATATGTCTACTATACGCAGAAGAACTTTTGCTATTGTTGCAAATACAATATATTGAGCACAATGAGTGATGAAACAGAATGGCTCATGCAGTTTTTAATGTGTAATCTGTTAACGGGACATGTAACTTCTCAAGAATGTAAAGCTCAGGAAAACAACTTTTGTTCGTGAAGAAAACAGTCACTGGTGAGTTCTTACCATTTTGGACTCATAGGTATAAAGAGCTTTAAGTAAAGGAGGCTGTGGCGAGAGTAAGCTCTGAAGAGTGAGGTCATCATCTGCTAGGCTATCCACAAGAACCTTTAGGTAGCCACTGTTGGATAGATACAATAGCCACTGCTGCTGCTTGTCTACTGAGACAATGCGATCAAGTAAAGCCAATGCCAGCATCTAAAAATAATAAACGAAAAATAATTAAATAAATTAGCCAGAATGCTGAGGTTTCCAATACATGCCTCGAGACAGGCAACATGTTTATACACTGAAATTCAGATCTTATTTTGGTTCATTGTTTATAAGAACCTTTTAACAACACTGAATATATATTTTTCCGCCACACTAAACTATCTTTTATTTGGAAGCTATTGCATCATTTAGTTCCTGTGGTTTTAGTATAGAGAAAGCTAACTTGACTCCCTTTGTTGTTTATTGCTCAATCTAACAAAACTAATACTATTTAGAACATCTTCAAAATACTTACAAACATTACAGGGACACTTATCTACTTGAAAATAGTATTTTTATTTGTTTTTTTTAATCTACTCTATTTACTATTTGTAACAAGACATTCTCTCTCTTCAGTTTGTTTACTTGTGCATTTAACAAAACCACCTGTCTCGTCAATTTCACTCCTTTCCCTGTTTGGGTGGATCTTTCATAAAGCAAGAGAAGAAAAATAAATGTTTAAAAAAACTGAAAATATGATGGTATAAATCATAATTAGTCCAGTGAAATACTTGACATCATCTTTAAACACAGTTTTTGAAAATGATTTCCCTGTGAGGATTTTATTCACATTTTACAAGTGAGGAAGTAAACACAAGGAAATTAAGAGATTTGCCCAAGAACAAACAGTAGATCGGTATCAGTCCTAGCTCCCTATCCTGTACTTTGTCCTCTGCAACAGAATTAACAATGGCCCTGCTTCTGCACAGCTAGCAGGGTGAATTCACACATTGCTTTTCAATGGTGCACACCAAAATAGTGTTTTTTAAAAAATATATCTACAGTAAATTGTCAAGTGATTTTTTTTTTATTTCCGTAGATATTTGTAATACTCACCAAATTATGATTGTAAAAAAAAACAAAAAAACCCAAAAATTCACCTAAATAGTTGAAAAGCATCCCTTTAATAAAACACTTTGGGTTACAAGGGAATAGATTCATTTACCCGGCCTATCTCATGACCATCACAGGCATCTCTGCAGACCACTTCCATGAGGGCAGCACCATAGCTTTCAATAATTGCCATGTTTTCTCGCTGCAGTTTACAGAATGCATCTTCTGGAGCTGTCAGACGTTCCCACATTGTTTTCTTGCCTATAAAAAGTGAGAAAAATAGAATTAAGAGAGATGCAGGAGGATGAAGTGATTTGTATACATCTATCCTAGATTCAGCTAAACAGCAGCCACTTCTTTCAGGACATTAACGCAGTCACAATCTATGCATAATCTCAGTAAGTGGGTTGTGTTTTTTATTTTTTAAGTGAAAAGGTTCCTATACAAATATATTCTATCCTAAAATCAGTTATTCTGGCCAGAACATCCAAGTGGAGGAGGTAAAACATGCATGTACACCTTCCTCTCTCAGACGGTCTGTTCAGAAAAAACTTACTGTAGGATAAAATACATACACGTGCAAACTTTTTGAGCTGAACCTAACAAAATTCTACTGAGAACAAAGCAATCAATCTTAAGAGAAGCAAACAAGATGCATCAGTGGAAACATGTTATGTCCAAAGCAACCAATAAACTGTAAAGGAATTGTAATAATTTTACTGATACTTCCATCACTGCAGTTCCCAACAATAATATAGTAATGGTAGTCTGAACGACATGCATGAGATCCAGGTTTGATTTCTGATCCTGATCCCTTGCTCTGAGATACAGCAGTGGCTAGAAAGGCTGAAGAGGCAAAGAATTCAGCCCTTAGACAGAAAAGGTGTGGCTTGCACCACTAGCCCTGCTAGTTGCTTAAGAAGCAGTCTCGATTAGCTTTGAAAATTAGTTCCTTTCCAGTCATCTTCAGCTAGAATAGTAACAGAGCCAAAGAGCATCAAAAGGTTCCTGTAGTTCCAAATGAAACATCAAGAGAGAGTGCACAGGCAGGAGTGCAAAGAATGTTTTCCAACAGCTTACAACAATTTAACAAATTTAATAATTTCTAACTGGTCCTGAGCCCTTTAACGGATTTTTAATTATGGTTTCCTCCTTGTTAAATGGACACTGAATAACAGATCACATATCTTAGTCCTTAATGTCAGGAAATCCTAAACTCATGGCACATAACACATTTTGAATAAACACTTAGAAATGGCTTTTGACAATACTCTATCCTGACTTAATTCTAACATAGTGGGATAACAAATAGCACAGGGTTTGATATCCAACTGGTCTTGTCTTTCTCAAAACACAATTGTATTCTACCTGCTTCTAAGGTATCTGGTTCATCTGGTCTTTGGGCAATCTGTAAGTAATAAAGCAGTGATCCATACAGGTGCGTTCTCACTCGTTGGAATCCACCACCTGCTCAGAGGAAATAGTTATTTGTAACAGGGAACAAATTGGCATAAGTCAAATCATTATTCTATTACAATCATCTGTGCCCCCACTTAATTTAGCTCCACAATATTAGTGATGACAGTAGTAAAACAAATGAAAAATTATGTTCTCTTATGTAAGAGCCTTGTCATTGGTACACCAATCCAGGGTTATGAGAATGAGTTTAGCAAAGCAAGGTCTTGTCCCATAAGGTATAACCACTGCAACATTCAACTCCCTTATATACATACGTACCACAGACCCCTCTACCTCAATGGTTTGGATTTTGAGGACAACATGCTAAGCAACTGTCTCCTTAGAATAACAACTTGCAAGATGTCTAAAAAGGTAACTTTGAAAGGTGCATGTGTTAGTGGAATAAAGAAGTTCAATGCAATGACCTAAGGGGGGCTTCACAGTGCATTTATTCAGTCTTGGCTTGTTAGAATCCACCCATAGATAAAAGCATAAAACAACTGCACTAACGGCATACCTGTTTTCAAAATGAAATCTAGTAGTTTTTTTAAGATGATATGGAGAGAAGAGTCACCAATGGAAGCGAAACCCACAGACATGCCCTCTGAACCAGGTGATGGGGTGAAAGAACCATCCAGCATCAAGACATACTGGGAATGTCCAGGTACAGGGACTGCAAGCGGCCGCTTTTGCTCAGTGCGCACAGACTGGCTCAGATGGGCAGTAAGGGTAAACACAGCCCCTGCCACAACTGGCATTAACTCCTGAGCTGCATCATCATCCAGGATCTTAAGAGGAAGGGGAAAAAAGAGCACATGTATGATTTCAGGAAATACTAGTTCACTTATTCAGCTGTCCACACTCACACAATTTCTGAAAAGAAAAGGAACACATCTTAATGTTACATTATTTGACATTTTTATTTCATGAAATTAGAAATAGAAGATTTTCTATACAAAATAAATCAATACCTGAACACTGTTTTTTGGTTTTTTTTCCCAGAAAGTGTAATCATATAATGATTTTGGACCAGACTATTCATCTTTTGGTTCTCAGTCCCCTTAACTACAAACATAATGACATTCGGATTTGGGCGGAGAAACAAAAGGGAGAAGAGCGCAGTGGATGTATTAAAGGTTGATTTTAAATATTTAACATATAAACAAACAAACAAGTTAGAGAAAGAACAATTCAACCCTGTTACATTTTGATATCTAAAAAAAAATCCATGACAAAAAGTTAAACGACAGAATTTAGAAAAACTTGGCACCCATCTGAGAGCAGCTACAAGAATTCTTCAGGAAAGTGACCAAGTCAGTACTTCACTGGTCTTGTTTCATTTGACCATTTAAGTGGTAAAATTACCTTCTCAGTTATCCTTTGCAACCAAAGTTCTTTTCCTAACTTGACTTTTTATCCATATAAAATGATTTGGCACGATTATTTCTTTGTTATCTTTACGAACTGGTAAAATTATTTATTTGCCAAAGTTAATAAAACCTTTAGCAAAAAAAATCGCTCTTAACAGGATCGATAATATGCACATTTCAAAGAGGCAGATGGTTTAGCTCTTGATCTCCAAAAACTCTGGGAATTCACTGTGCTTTGGCCATGGGAGGCCACACTTATGATTACATTATTGAAACAAACATATTGGGAATTAAAAAAAAAAAGATCTATACAATTTTTCTTTAAAATAATTTGTACTAAAATAACCCAAGTGAAAACTGTAATAAAAATCAGACAATTTGTATTTTTACCCTGACAAAATTGAAAATAAAGAATTTTCTAAAATTCTGCTATACGTTTCTCAATAGGACACCTAATAAAATGATTGTGTATGACACGTCAGAAATTAGATCTGCACAAGAAAATCAAAAATAAAATTGTAATGCTTCAGTGATCTGACAATCACAATATTCCTCATCAGACTTTGTCCTGGATAGATAGTAATGGGATTGGCTAGTTGTCCATCTTGTCTCAAATTACTGCAATAATTCAGTGGTAAAACACCCCAAGAGATCTTAGGTCCCAAAAGTCCACTACATTTTTAAAAGTCCCTCTCTACTGTAACATCAAATTTTTGCACTTGCATGTGACACTTTTTTTTTCTCCCCAAGAAACCAACAATGGAATATGCAACTAAACATCCAAATGGACTAAATTAACATCTGAGGTGTTTGTTTTTCCCTGCCGGTGATCCGCTACATCCCTGAGGATTCTCCTTTCTCAAAACATTATTTTTCTTTTTATCATATTCCCACCACAGTCACTGTCTTTCCAGCTTTCACGATCAGACTGGAACCTCTTTGGCATTTGTCAACATGTTGTACTACAGTCATCGTGATTGTTAATGAACGATACAAAGCATTCCCTCTCTTCATAATGCATGCGATTTTTGCTAGCAAAATGATAGTGACAGAGGAAAACTTGAATGTGAACAGTAGGTGTTTTGCAATATGTTTTGTAGCCCAATAGGTATTTTGTAATATAATAAAAAGATGGAAGTTTCCCTTTAATGCAAAATCAAGTACCACCACAGTTAAAAGAGATGGTTGGTTTCAAAAGAGCATTACTTTGTCATGCACATCTTGTAAGAGGTCCCGAATAATCAGCTGTCTGTCTTCAGCCTGTATGAGGTCTTGTGGGCAGGCAGTCAGTATAATTTCCGCCAGCTGTCTCCAAGACTCCAGTGCATGCCGCTTTGCATGGAGACACTGCAGCAGCTTGTTCCGCTCCACCACATACTGCAGAATTGTGTTGATCTCCTGGACTCCCAAGAAAAGGAAATTTTAGTTAGATTATATAACACAAGAAAATGACAACAGACTGAAAGATGCCTTGTCTTACTTTTTTATCACAATCTTTGAAAAAATAAAGCACTTAAATATCTTTAGTTTATCACAAAAAGCAATGGGATTATTCATTCAATTCAATGAGACAAGGGAATTTTCTAGAAGGAGAATTAGTGCACAGCAAGCAGGGTGTAAATCTACAGTGCTCTAGAGTGCCATGCACTAACTGGCTGTATGGATAGAGCCCTGTACAAATACAAAATTTATATCCGCATTTAATCCACAATGCGCAAAAATGATCTGTGGATCTAAAGCAGATATCTGCAAATTTGCAGGGCTTTAGATATAAAATTTGGATCTGCTTCCTTCCGCAATCTGCAAAAATGGTCCGTGGATGCAGACACCTGTGAATATAAAGTGGATATACATGGATTTGCAGGGCTCTAGGTATGGACCGTGCTACCAGGCATTAAAAGTTCCCTAATGTCCTTTGACCTTCTCCCATTTCAAACAGCAGTAGGTTAAAGCACACTAGGGAACTTTTAGTGCCTGGTAGCAGGTTCCACACAGACACTTAGAGCACAGCAATCTAGTGAGCTGTAGATTTACACCCCAGTTTGCTGTATACTAACTCTCTACCAAGACATGCTCTCAGTTATTTTAACTAGACTTACGTCCATGAGTAAAGGTCTCTGTCCTATGGCTGCCATTCCTGGAAGGGCATTAACTTCTGCAACCAGAACTCTGTGAAGATACTGGAATTGAAAGAACAAGAACAAAATCAAACTAATTGAATGAAAGGGGGCTACAGTATGCCTAAATACTGCTGTGTCTAGATTGTGAACTTCCCTGCTTGTTTGGAAAAATTTGTAACACATAAGCATAGTGGAGTCAGCTTAGGAGACAGCTGCAGACAATTTTCTTGATTTTGCATATCCCCACTTATCCCACCCCTCTCCTATTACTGCAGCCCTTCAACTGCCCAACTTCACTTTCTCTACCCATTGAACTTCACTCCCTCCTCTCTTCACTTCTCTCTCCCCTTTCCCCAACAGTTTTCCTCTTCCTTTATCCACCCCCTCTTTTACTCCCACAATCCCTTCCCTCTTCCCACTCCAAAACAAAAACCTAAAGATTTTAAAAACAATTATATTTTAAAAGACATGGAATAACCTGGTACCAATATAACTAAGTTCCTACCATCACCCATATCACTTTGCTTATATGTTCTTTGTCTTACAGACTATAAAGTCTTCAAGGCAGGGATTGTGTATTCCTATATGTTCATACAGCAACCATCACAAAGGAGCCATGATGCTTACTGCAATCTTTGCATGCTACTCCAATACATATGTATATAAATAAGTGACAATTTAAGTCACTTTATTCATAAAATTCGGGGGGAGAGGGAATTTAGAATGGCAAAACACGGCAGAGCACAAAAACCTCTACTGACAGCATCCATCATCAATATAATACAGATGGAAGATCAATAACTCTTATGCAAGACATGGACATAAAAAGAAAATCAGTTTTAGTTTAACTAGCTTACACAACGAAACATCCAACTAAAAATAGTCAAAATAAGTGCATGTTCACATACTGGAATGGCTGAACTCTCTTATGGAGAAGTGGGGTGAAGGAATAAGAGGTCTGAGTCTGTAAAAGGAGGTAAACCTAATGGTGCTTAATATAATAACAAGGCAATTGTAGTGATGTAAGTAGTTCCTAGGCAAAACTTGTTTGACCTGTGTTTGACCTAATGAAGAAGTAGAAGACGCAAGGGTAGTAAACAAGATCCAGTTAAAATAAATTCTGAGTGCTTTGCAACTTTCTGCTCTATAGGAAAGGGTAACAACAATAGTAAGTAAAGCTGCTCAGAAGGTCCATAAGCAGCCAAGACTGCAGAATACTTGGAAGATGCGGTGATTTCTGCTCCCTGCCCTACTGTAATTGATCGCAGCTCCTAGTACTTAGGGAGGGATGGATAATAAATTAACTGCCAATTGTTGCATGCTTTAACACGCTACTGGGCTGATCAGCCTTTGAACTAATAAAGATATTTTCAATTGAAAGTGTTGACAGTCTGAACCCTGTTGGGACAGTAAATCCCAACAAGGGGGCCAGACATACTATTAGTGTGTACAATGACCAGTAAAGGCAGAACCCCAATCCTACCAGCCATTTTTTTTAAATTACCAAATCAAGTTTTAGACAGCTTGCATATCTTGAGACAGCACTCTCCAAACATTGTTTACCTTGACGTTGCAGATAACTTGTCCACGTGCATTCTTGTGCTCACAGTTCGCAATGACCTGTTCAATCTGAGCACGATCAAAAAAATCCAGTTGCAAAGGTTCAGGGATTTCCTGACTGAAGTCAATTGAGTCCAGGATACTTAAGATCTTCCTGCGTACTGTGGAAGAAAATGAACTAATATCCTATTCAGAGAAACCAAGGAACTATTGGGACCTTAACTGACTTTTGTAAACACAATTCTTCACTTAAACAGGCCTCACAGTAAGAGCTTTCTGAGAAGCTAAGGCTATGAATTGATGTTAACAGAATGGCTTTTTGTCTTTTATGACTTAGACTAACAACTCATTTCTACTTGTTATTTCTCATTTTATATATGCACATAGGCCAAAATTTTCAGGTGTTAATTCAGCTCCTAAATAAAAACAGACTGGTTTTTAGAGATGCCAAGAACTTGCAACACCTTTTGGGTGCCTGCCCTGGATTTAAGAGTCCAACTTTAGTCATTTATGTTTTAAATTTTTTTTAAACACAAATGCAAATATTTTCAGTCACAGAAACTTAATGATACCATCCAAAATGGTTACTGCGCCAGTTCACTTATAGACTGCTGCCTCCTCCTTTGTGCATTACTTTTACCTCTTCTCCCCTTCCTGTATTTTTCCCTCATTATAAAACTGTCACTTGATTTCTAAAATCCATTATTTCATGCTAGATAATAGTGTTCTGAATACATCTGCCACATTTCATGCTGAAGTAGATCTTCTAGAGACAGCCCTTCCTGTTCATGAGTAGAAAATCCTTAAGAAATAATGAAGCTCCAGAGCATTTACCTTTGGAGGCAGTGTCAATGTGAAGAAACGCACTGATTGATCGACTTTCATCTTCCATCCCTCCTTCACCATCAACTGAGGGTATTGAAATACAATCAGTCAGAAAACTAAGATGGAGAAAATATGTAAACAATTTGACCAAGTCTGAAAGGGCACATGATATGACTGCAACTGGTCAATATCTCACTTATAGGTCACTGGTTCAAAACCAGACCAGAATGGTAGAAAGTGAAAACAGTTATTGTCTGATGGCTGGTAGCTAATGATTTCATCCAGGTTAGAGAGGTAATGTCTGTAGAGTACTTTGAAGGGTTAAAACACAATGTAAATGTTCGATGGCCAATGTAAAATGAATAGGTGGTCTCAATCCAGTTCTTAATAATCAGACATCCACCTCACAAAAAACAGGTCAGGGTTGAGACACATGAAAGTGGATGGGGGAGAAATTTTCTTTGATTGTGGCCCTTTCTGTGCATCTCTTCACCTATGCCATTTATTTTATTCATGTGAAGCTTTCTGCTGTCACCTTTTTTACATTTGTCTTGCAGGACAAAGTAAATATATAATATAGTGACATCTGTGTCTTTGAGTTGCAACATTACATAAATGAGTAGTGTCCTGGTGCAATATCGTATCATAATGGTATGTCAAAGCCAGAAATAAACTTGTGACTCGACTCTGCTGCAAGAGACCTGTGAAAGAATGAAACTGTGACTTTCAGTCTGGCTGACAATCTTATCTAAACCAGCCAGCAAAGAAGATTCTTCACCTGCTGGAAGATAGAAACAACCAAGGACAGTAAGCCACCAACCTACTTCTATAAAGTACATGATTTTACCAAAAATCCATACTGATTCTATCTGCTGGCCCCTAAAACTAAGTGTCTAGACTGATACAGAAGAATGAACAGAGATGTTTCAAATAAACCAACAGCCAAACGAAAAGAATAAAAGGGAGAAAGAGTGTAATCCTGTATTCCATACCATGCAGTCCATATCCCTCAACTGCAGTGCCAACACCAAACCAAATACCAGAAAGGCTTTTAAATGTTAGACAAGAACTAAAATGTCTATATAAAAGAGGAGGCTGATCTAAGTAAAGAGGACTTCTCACTATTTCAAGTCTTGGTTTCTCTATTCTCTCCCAAACCATACCCCATTTTACCTAGGTATGGTTTTACAGGCATATCATCAAGCAGGAGATGCAAGAGTCTCTGTGTGTGGGAACGCTGGCGGTTCAGTGATGTTACACGCAGTTCTATAGATGCAGTCTTTATCAGCCAAGACATCTGGTTTAGTGCTGAAATCTCATGTTCTAGGTAAAAGAGGTATGAAAAGAAATCACACAGCTGAATAAAAATACTGCTCTGCATTACAAGAAAAAAAAATTTGGGGGTGGGGTTTTATGGAGGATGCATGTGAGAGAATTGATTTTCAGCTGAATTGCATCTGACTAAATTGTTTCCTTACTGCTTGCTAATGAAAGCTAAGAACTGATAGAACTGTCCAAAGTCAGGAATAATTGCAGTGTGCTGTGCAGTGGTCATACGTGTATGCAAAAAGAGTTCTGAGAACTAATCTCACTCTTAACTTGTAGCACTAATCTGCCATTGCACAGTCGTCTGCCTTTCCCAGGCAAAGAGGATCAATTCTGATCAATTACGGTGTCTTTATGATTTAGATTAACATCAACTAGGCACTCAGTTGAGATAGAATATACTCAGCCTAAGTCTACACTTACAGCAGCATATACCGTAGACACTGCATGCCCAGCTAGCATGGGTATAAACAGTAGTGTAGATGATAAGGCACGGCTTAGATGAGTAGTGTAGGAGTATAGCAGAGCACCCTACATGCCTGAATCCCATAGATAAATATGCTACAGGGTATTTCTATATGCCCAAGCAGTGCCTCCCACATCTATAGTGTCCCACTGTCTTCTGGTTGCCAGAGGCTTTTCCCCTTGCAGTGTGAAGTGCTCTAGCAGCAGGGAAAGGCTCCAGCAGAGGGGGGCAGCAGAGAAAGGCTGAAGTAGGGAGAAGCTGTTGGAGCCTTTCCTCATAGCGTCCATGCCTCTGGAGCCTTTCACTGTAGCATATAGCTACACATGTAGTGCCTCTACTCTACATGCTGACCTCAGTCAAACCTGACCAGGCCTGAACTATCGTCTCCAGAAATCTTCATGGTCTAGGTTTATATAATTTAGGACTGTAAAATCTTTGAGGTAGACATTGTTTTTTAATCTCTGTGAAGGATCATCCAAAGTCATGGCAATATATACACATTTACTAACAAATAGTAAAAGACTAATAAGTAAATTAATCCACTGCATCACCTAGACAAGCCTTTGATACATCCAATTAGTTTTTAAACTTATTCTCATTATTACATCTGAGAAATATCTGTTAGAAACATTAAAATGCACCTATTAATCATTCAAATTTTAATGCCAGCATTAGAAATAATCTCAAACAATTATTCATAACAAGGAAGCCCTTCATAACTTTTCATAACATAACATTTATAAATGGCACAATGCAACCAACAATTCTTCACTTCCTTGGCTCTACATGGATCCCAAAGCATTCCCCATTTTTCAAAATGTAAGATTACATAGCAGGATCTAACAAATTTGTAATGGAAGTGAAATTTATGAATACTCTAGACTTTTTTGGGATTCACAAAGTAAATAGGGATGCATTACAAAACACAATAAAATATTTTCATGAAAATGAACTATCTTGAAAAGTGTCTCTCTTTTCCATGTCCCCTCTCACCCATGCCTACTCAGTCTGCAAATTTGATATGATGGTATACAACAGCTTCACAACTACAGTTTGGACTTCAGACTAACAAAACCAAGATTACTTTGCTAAATGAACAAATCCGCAGACAGGTTGGATTAAATCAATTCAATCTGATGGGGGAAGAACTCACCTAGAACCTTGACTCCTCCCAGCCAAAGTTTAAACTTAATTTTAAATTAATATGACTTTTTCTTTTAAATAATTTTTTTTTTTTACCTTTGACAGAAAATGGCAAATGCTGCAACTGAGAGAATAAGAAATCCTGGCTGGTTCTCAAATATCTCATAGTTGGACCTGACGTATCTGAGCATGCACACAACTGATAAATCACCTGAAAATTGGAACAGAAGTAAGATATTAATTTTTATTCCAAATTTGAAAGACACCAAGTCAAAAGAAAAATAAGATTTGCACAAAAATATATGAATTAACTAGTACTGTATTTCTGTTTAAAACAAACACCCCATTGGCCTACTATTAGGCTTAATAAATCACTTATATCAAACACCAGATTGTCACTACACTGAAGGATTAGAATGAACAGACAGATGATTAGCTTCTATTCACACATGCTATGGCACCATATAAGCAACATCCTCTCCTCTTAACATGGAAGGTATGGAGGCTTCTCGATCATTGGATCCATGAAGGGAAGGAAATATACTCCATTTCTCTCTCTTTCTGTGGCATGTCTTCCTTCCTGACTTTAGAAGCAATTTGAATGAATTCCATTTGAAGTCATTTTTATTTCAAAAGGATTTTATAGCATAATACTTGACTTAATTTTATATTTTTATCTGATTTAATTGCATATGCAAGGTACCTAGTTCATGCATACATTCTATTTAGAATACAATTATTTGTCATTGCTGCAAAGTTAAGGGGAAAAAACACTCCACACAAGATGTTGTGAGTTCTTTACAAGTAAGGATTATTCATTATTTTTATTCTCTAGGCAAACAATTGATGATACAAAAATAGAATTAACACACACTGTTTCATTAACCAGCCAGACGTTAGTAAGAGAAACACAAAGCAAAGATTGCTTTATAAAGAGAATCCATTTACTAACTTTGACGTGCTTGCAGATTCCTTTTACTGCAAATGTGCAGTAATACATTTTTACATAGTGATGGGAAAGGAGTAAAAGTTCTAGCATGTAAAAAATCTAGCAGAAGCATTTTGGAACAAAACTGTATCAAATCATAATCACCCCTGTGCTCATTACTAGAAGCGGTAAATCCTGTTTCAGCTTCTACCAACAGGAAATATTCTGTATACCTGGTAACACAGTTCTGCAAGATGGGGAGATTCTTGCACTGCTGTAGGGCCTGTCCTTGCTTCAGTACCTTTCTCCAGTATATTCAAAATAGCATGAAGGCAAGTCCGTGGGCAACCCAAGACACCTTAAAACAAAGGATTAATTATTATTTTTTAGCATTGGTTGACTTTCATAAATATCATTAACATGCATAATGTATATATATACCATTATGGAAACTAGATCCCTCACACAGACCTTACACTGCACCCACTGCTCTGCTCCATGTACCAGCATCACAAAATCTGTCAGAAATTTTAGCATAGTAATTTAAACAGAAATGGGAATTGCACCTTATTAGAAGTCAAAGTATTTGAGAGACTTTTGCATTGGTGAAAGGAGGGGACAAAGTGTCTCATATATGTCAAACAATTTAAGACCCTTTTTCTTCAGTTCTATTAGAAACAACAATGAATTCTATTAATAAAGTTTTTAATAATTTTGGTAAACTGCATAACAATTTGGGATTCCTGCTTTCTCTAGCAAGCTTTGCATTTATTGGTCAATACTCCATTGAAAGGAGAGATTAATACTCATCTTCCATTGATTATATTGTGAAATTTACATAGTTAAACTTGCACACTAACAAAGAAAAAATGATTCAATGTAAAAGTAGAGCCCTTTCTTTTCACACTTTTTTTAATCACTATCTCCTTCAAATGATGAACAGAGCAAGTTCCATGTCTATAGTGTTTCAGAATCTGGTTGAAGAATAGGATGGGGAGGAATCATCACTAATCATAGTTGTTGATCTATGTCATGATAACCACTCTATTTATAAAATCATGAACAGTATCTAAAGAGTAATAAACAGTCTGTGGTGAGATATAAAAAATTAATTCCTGCAAGAGTTTCACATGACAACATAAGTCTTCAGAGCAAAGCACCATAATCATCCCAATGTGAAATGTTTTGTTTAACTGCTGCACACAGATATGCATATCTATCACTTCCTACCAGAGAGAACTACAATAAAACAAATCTAAAGATCCTAAATACATTCAAGGTATCCTCTTGAAAAATCATTCTTGAAATACCTCTATCTATCAAAGAAACACATACACAAAATCATTTTTCATGCTAGAGTCAGATTCAACACAATTTATTTAAATTCATTAAACCAAAAATATAATGTCCACCTGGACTGAAATCTCCATCCTTGATTTCAATGCTAAATGAGTTTTAGAAAGTCAAACATATAAATACTTGTGGAATGTCATAATACATTGAAGATCTACTAATGTCTCAATGATGTAAAAATACTTTGCACTTAGGTGAGCACAGACAGTCAAACTTCTTATATCAAGTGCCTCTACCTTTCCTGGTAAGACTACACGTGGAGAAGAGCAACTAGTTTACATAACTGTTGAGAAATTATTGTTAAGATATTATATTTTGAAACTGCCAAACCTCTGTCAGCAAATAAAAGTAATCCGTAAGTGGGGAGGCGGGGAATGACGTGTGTCCTTTTATATGTCTTTTTGGTGCATAAACACAGCCTGAATTATTTATTTTTTAGATTTTGTTTTTTCACATTATAAATTCAGGTTCTATTTACCCCACTTTTCCAGGAAGATTATGGACAACTGGAAATTTACTGGGATTATATTCAACATCAAGCAATTGAAAGCTGATTAGGAGGAGTATTCTGTTTTGTTCAGAATGTTTAAAACAGGTTATTTATTTCTTCTTCTAGGCTTTGTCCCATCTCCATGGGGTTGGCTCTTTGAGTCCTTCTCCATTCCAGATTGTCTTCAAGCAGTTCCTTGGAAACTCCACAGCTAATCAAATACTTTTGTATGACATCTCTCTATCTAGTTTTGGGTCTTCCAACTCTTAAACTTAGAAGTCTAGGGTAACACTCTGTTTCCTATATATTCTTTTCACATGCCCAAACCACCTAACTCTGGATTCCCTCAACTTTTCTATAATTGGCACCACCACATTTCCCCTAATGCATTCATTTTGAACATGGTTCATCCTTGTAATTCCAATCATCTATCTTAACCTTTTCATTTTCACTGTATTCAAGATCTGCTCCTGCCTCTTCCTCAGTGCCCAGTATTCAGTGCCATACAAAAGTATAGGCCTAATTACCATTGTGTAGATCTTACTTTTGAATTTGATAGCCATTCTCCTATTGCATATCACTCCAAACAGGTTTTTAGTTGTTTTCACTAACATTATTTATCTAAAACATTCTATAAAAGAGGTGGAAGAAAAAGTCTGTTTAATAAATATACCTTCCAACCCTTTCAATTAAGAGCTGAGGAAGCTAACAAATTCAGACAAACCCCCACCCAGTTTTCCAGCAAAATCAAAGAACACCAGAGACTTGCCATTCCTGACGCTTCTAAAGGTTTTAAAAAGAAAAAAGCCAAAAGAAAATCCAGCCCGATGCACAAAAACACTTTACACGTCTTACAAGGCAAAAATCCACTTTCTTCTTCCATAGATTAACTTGAAGAAAGAAAAGCCAACTCCTAACTGATATAACTGGTTCAAACCAGGTTAGATTCTGTACATCCCCGTCTTTTACATTCTGTGTAAAAGAATGTGTCCTGTGGTAGCTTACACTTTGTATTTAGTATCAATATACTTTTTTGTTCCAATGCTTGAAGATTAAGGCCATTCCCCTCGATGCCATGAATGAGGAATCAGGATTTCTCCCAATGAACTTTCCAATACATTGTCTCAACAAAAAAAAAAAGGTAGTTAAACGCAATATCTCCTTTTCATCCACATACCTGGGTCTTGCAGATTCGTGGTGCTGACAGGTTTCTTCAGTTCATACCCCAAAAGGTACAGGGCCAAATTGGGTGGACTGCACTCAAGAGAGGTGATGAGAAGGTTCAGGATGTGGATTTTTGTTTCATGGTGGATCCGAGACTGCTTCTTTTCAGATTCCAGTTCTTATTAGAAAGTGAAAAAAGGTCAGATGAAAACTGAAATGAAGATAATGTAAGTACTGCATTGCCTTCCCTAGTCACAAGATACAAACTAATCAAAAGGAAGCTAAGGGTAAAACTCAGATCACACTAGGAATTTCAAGGAATTAATTCCAAATTACTATTGAATATAACACTACACAATTTGTCCAGAGCAATTTATAATATTTTCTCTTAAAAACTGGTTCAATTTTTGAACAGGTTGTTCTTACAATTTTTCCTAATTTAAAATAAATGAAGAACTATGGGGTGTTCTGTGCAACTGTTGTGCCAAAACTAAAACAGTCTTGGTCAAGTCAATTTACTTGCTCAGTAGTTTGGAAGCTGTACTTGCATGTATTTCCTTAACTCACTTTCAGCAATATGAATCTACACAAAAGATAATCATGTAAATAAAAACTGACCATTCACACCATCTTCTGGATTAATTAATTCCTCCGCATCTTCATTGTCCAAACACTCCACAAACCCAGCCATCAGCTTCTGGCTTATACTCTGGATTCAGAAATAGAAGGTTGGGAATGAAAAACAGAAAGAAGTTTGGTGAAGAAAAACATTGCTTTAAATACAAGATGATTTTTAAAAGTGAAATTTTATAGTTTCACACACTGGTGTAAATTTCACTGACAAAAATGTGATCAAACTGATGAGCATTAGTTACTGCGGTCTAAGTTGTTCTAAGTATCGGTCAAGTGTAAAGCCACATGACAAATAATATTTTGAACTATATTGTCTTAAAAATACACTACATTAACAACCCCTAGGAAGGACAGTCTAACCAAAAAAAGGGTTAGTATGTCATACAAAACTGTCATTTTCTCATCATAGTGATTGTTTCATTAAAAACCTAATGCTATGAATAAGTAACCAACCGTCATGGTGCTATGGAAAAATAATATGTTCTTTTGTAGAGACAAGGCACTATGTAGCCTTACCACATATGATCTAGGGTTTTGGTTTTTTAAAGTAGTACAAGTTCTGTTTTCCCATCAATACTTTCTTTCCCCAAATTCAAATAGAATGGCAGTTACCTGATCGTGTGTGAAATCTCCTACTAGCTTTATCTGTATGTTGGAGTTACAAGAAATGCAACAGAGGATCTTGGCACTTTCAAAAGCCAGTTCAGGATTGCTGTTGCCATGATAAAGATACCTTTAAAAAATTGCAAGAATATTTGTAATTAAATTGTTGGTCATTCCAGAGTTCCAAAAGAATACTATCCAGAGAAAAAGAACATTTGTAAACTGAAACAATTTAAAATCAAATATGAATAATCCAGTATATATAGCAAACTTTTAAAATTACAGATTGAGATTTTTGTCTACAGACGGACACAGCAGCTAAACACTCTCACCACCAGTAATAAAGACTGACCAGGGGAGAAAGATCACTTCCAGAATTTTTTCTGCTGTTTCTTTTACACTATATCCATTTTAAAAGGGGACAATATAAAAGAAAGAAGGCAACTGGACACACCCTCAGGAAACAGGTGGACAAAGAGCAATGGGTCTGAAAGACTTCTATCTGAAAACTGTATACTTACTATTGTTATACGTAACATCTGAGATTATGATAACAAAAAGATTAGAGAAAAAACTAGTTACACACTTTGTTTTTATAGGACTTTGTGTTTAATGATTTCACTGTTTCTCCTATGCAGTCAGTTTTCCATTTGTTTGTATTGTCTATAGTAAAAGGTCATGTAAACCACCAACATTGGCAGAGGGATTCAATGGCAAGTGTGGTACTTGAAACTGCATAGCTCTCTGTTTGAAAATCAAGTTGACAGTGTCCCTTTAATGGGAATAATTGACCAGCAGTGCTGCAAAAAGCTCGGGTGGCAGATTGGGCCAAAGGAATTTTTAACTGGCTCAATCTATGGCTATCATGAAAAGTCCAGCTTGGAGAAATAAAGGTTATACGCAGGTGAGCAATGAATTTAAAAGTTCTGAATTTCACAGAAATTATGTGTAACTTAGAAAAATTCCTCAGAACAGAAATTTCAAAGAAGAAGATACAAAAATGGGCCCCACTCTTGCAATCAGATGTATGCAGGTGGACCCTTCAGGCTGAGCAGAATTCACTGACTTCAGGGAGGCTCTAAGCAAGCAGAAGGATCTGCTGTGTGGATCCAACTGAAGAATCAGGGCCACAATGGCTTCTCTTCACTTTCCAACACAGCTAAAATGCCTGGCCCTCCAAAGGAATGTGTGCCTACCTGGCAATATTCACCACATTGTCTGCCTTTTTAGTGCGAGGGTTGATTCCTTGCAGCAGCTGTTCCAGAGGTGTGACAATCAGAGAAAGATGGCTCTCACGTAAGAGGTCCATAAAAAGGTTCTCCTTCTGTAGGGTCAGATTAAGAAGTGCAAGGCAGTATTGCACTGCTTTCTCCAAGTGTGTCTTCCCTACAGTACATGAGCAAAAAAAGCAAACATACACAACAGTTACAAAGCAAGCCACAATTCCTGGAACCGCTACAAAAAGGTAATATTCAAACAACTCATTTATCAAAATACTCTGTCAGGAAAGTTCCTTGAGATCTGATAACTTGTTTTCAATTAACTTCCCTCAAAACATAACTTTATATATTTGAGAAACAAAAGAGCTGAACAGATAATATATATATAGAAATATCAGCATCACATTGAGGTTAGTAAACTCTTCACTAATACCTTTAAATTAAACTAATGGCACATACCAGGAAAGGGGGCATAAGTATCAAGCTGTTTAACCCCTTCTTCCAGCAGACTAAGGGAGAGTTCCAACATTGGTGACTCATTCAACAAATGATACATCAGACTGAATCCAGGTGGTTTATGTGCTGTTATTTCTTCTCCTAAAAAAGAATAAAAATAGGTAAAATTACTTACTAGTAATTCTTTTTGTCAGAGATATCCTTTTACTCTATTCCATACCAGAAAACATCTCAATAATAGTTGGTATGGCAAACACCTCAATGCAATGCAAGATATCACAAGAAAATTCCTTGGAGCACTCTCCAGCCAAAAGCCATTAAAGCAGACAGCAGCTCACAAAAGCTAGGAAAGAACAGTGGTGGTGATTGCCACAAGGTAGCCTTTGAAACCTAAAAGCAGAATTTTAGTTTTCACCAGGGGGAACATCCAACCTTTAATTAAATCTGTAAAGGATGCCCAAGCCACAGTTGAGCCATAATCTCTTTAGAATCACCTATGATTCCCTATGAAGGGTCCTTCAGAACCTTTTTAGATCACAGCAACAAATTTGCATGAAGATTCTTCTGAAGACCTAATGTGTGGAAAAAAGAAAACTGACGATGCACTGAAAGTTTGATATACATATTATAAATATCTGCTGCAATGAACTAGAGCATGGAAGAAAACGATCATTGGTCTGAAACTAAAATGCCATCAGAAAACAAAATCAGAAGACAAAAGAAAAAGCTTTGCAAATAAGTCTAGATTAACACTCCCAGTTTATTATCCTCCTAAACAAGAGAAAGGAAGATGGTACAGGACACAAACACTGGAGCTAAAAGGATCCTTTGTACTGTGTGATCTAGAGGTCTTCCAGACTGTGCCAAACTTACTAGTAAGATATATTTCTGCCTAGCTCTCCACTTCAGCACTGTTTCTAAAGGCTCTCTGAGTGTACTGCAAATTAACAAGCATTGCTTGGTGAGAAGCTTTAAGAGGAAACTTCACATTAAAAAATGTGCAGTACAAGACACCAAGAAACCAAAATTAAGGTGAATAAACTCAACATGAGCCTCAAACTCACCATAATGCAGCAAGTGCCATCTTACTTGGCCTTGGAAGAGTAGTACCCCTCATTAAACCAGAGTTCAGCAAGTACTGATCTTAACTTCCTAGAATGAATCAATTCTAAACGAGATAACCTTCACTATTCAGTAACATCAATAGAAAACTGACTACAGAATATATCAAGTATGCATCCCTAACTGGCTATGGAGTTACAATGGACATTTTAGATATAGGCCAAAGAAACAGAAATTCAGGCCCAAAAATAAGATACTTCAAATCCCAAAGTAAAAAAGAAATGTTAAACACTGCTTTTTAATGAGATAATTATAGTTACTAGAAAATCTTATGCAAAGTCACAATAAATATAATACATTCCTCTCAAGAATTAGCAGTGATTATGTCCTATGGCAGAGGTTCCCCTCAAACCAGTTGCCAACTGGATACTGGTAAATGATAGAAGAATGTAGGCAACTGACTGATGACTGCCCATATAGCCGGTAATTAATAAATTGAGATCCAGTCCTAAAAGGTGAAGCAACTACAATTTCCCCAATCTGGCTGCCATGTCATGGAGACAAGACAAAGGTTTAAAGCCCAGACCCGTAAGTTCATGGTTGGCATTTCCACCAACTCCCACCTTCAAATATGTGGCTACCTTAAGGACTATAAGCTCCTCTTCTCAATCAGGCCCACACCCCAGCTGTGAGAACAAGTCATTGAACTAGAAGAAAAGATCATCTCTCACAAAAGGACAGGATCATGCCATAGCAAGTCTGCGATACAAAGGAAACAGCACCGACTCATTGGAGTCAGCGAAGGACAAGAACTGAGACTGTAACATTGGTTTAGAGCTTTGATGCACAGGGTAAGCCTTACCCTGAGGCCCTCTTCCTTCTACAGCTAAGAAGCCCATTCTCTTCCCTACTGCCTTTCTCAATTTTGTCTTCATTCTTTTCTTGTACCTTCTATAGAGAAAGAGCTAGAAGAAAACCAAAAGACTCAAAACTAGAGGAATCTGGATGCTAGTATGCAAGGAAGAAAAGGTAAATGGGTGGGCTGGTGCCTTTCTACCAATCTTGATAGTTCACTTGCCTCCTTGGGTCCTGGTACCTAGTGATTTATTGGTGTATGTCAGGATGCTTTCTGCTATGATATGTGGGGGCAAGGGAGTAGAAAATATACAACAAAGAAGTGCTCAAATGTCTTATATTATACTTCCTTTCTGAAGGAATGTGAAGTGCTTCACAAATTATACATATGCAAAAATCACTTCACGCACCATCCATGGTAAAAGAAAGCAGCTGTTTAACAATATAGAATATTCATACTACAGTATCTAAATGAAATTGCAGGCCAAGTTCTGGTCAGCAAAATATAACTTCCTAACTCAATTTTGGCCAGGATGCTCCTAATATTCCGCGTATGCTATGAGATCTTTAAGAACCACAAATGTGCAAGATGTCAGTTTTATATCTCATCTTAAAGACAGCACCTTCAGTAAGTAGCACATTGCACCCTAGTCTCATGCTGGGGCATTGATTTATTACTAATTCAGAAAAGAGCGCAGTCTACTGAAAAAGCAGCACATTGGAGTTCCTTGGGTATTTCCTATCTAAGCATTGAACCAACTTGCTTGTAAAATGTGATAAAATCACAACACAGAGGTAATGAAACAGAGTAAAAATAATAATCTTGTTTGACAGCAAATGAATGAATAAGGTAACCTTGTAACTCCACATATTGGTCCGCAAAGTCTTCAAGTTGAGGTTCATAGTCTCTCAGCAGCTTGTAAAAAACCTCCAGAACCACCTCAGCTACCTCCCACTGTGGACAATCACAGAAAACAAAAAAAAATCAAACAAAAAAGAACATAAAAACCACACACAGGATATTATGAATACTGTAATACGAAGTCAGGATGACAAAAATATAACTAGATGGGAAAGTGAAGCAATGCAACAATGAACTGGGTAAGACAAAGAAAAATGTGTCTGCTTTTAAAAGTACAATCCCACAGCACTAGGAAATTGCTAAGTCAGAGAATTTAAAATACTATCAGTATGCTTTTTTAACTAAAAAAGAACATCTGCAAACTTAACTATAGTTTATTTTATATATATTTAAAATTACATGCAAAAGTATTCTGAAATGTATAAAAGAATTAAATATGCTACTAAACTTGATTGTTTGCACTGCATGGGTCACTCTTTTAATGAAAATCCATTTTCAGCAAAAAGAATCATATCGGGGATCTCAAACTCCATGCTTCAAGAAGTTAAAATACTATGTTAACACTATTTGGTTAAATAATCTTGTGAAATGCTCATGAAGAAAGGAGAACTCTAACTAGTGGATGCAGGTTCTAATCAGGCATGTGAAATATGCTTAGGTTTAGCAATCATTAGACAAACTGGTACAAATAATAGTAACAAAACCATTTATAAAATATCAGAATTTAACAACTGCAGATATGCTAACTCCATGTATTTCTCAGGTGGCTGGAGACATTTTGCCATCAGGAATAGAGTTCTTATCATACCAGAGGAGTATGGATACCCAATACAACTCTCACCCCTACTTTTTACTAATTTTAGCCTGCTTTTGACAATGCAAACAGTAGTGTTAAAAATGCTCTTTCTAGTCTCCACTCTGTGATCCAGATTTTGAACGTGGAAGGTGCACGTGAACACATCAGTGGCAAATTTCGGTGTCTCCTTGCTGGCTGTTGAAAGGCGATCACTTTGTCTATTGAATGTGTTAGAATCAAGAAGCTCAGTGTTCTAGCCCCCTAATGATAACCAAGTGAGTCTTGAACAACGAAGATATATACTGCAAATCTCTCCACAACCTGCTTTTCAGGAGTGAAGGGTGTCATTTGGCTATAGATTTGGTTTAAAGAATCCATGGACTTACTGCTCAGGGCTATCAGTGCTGCATCAAACTTGCACATCACAGCTCTTCTAAAGCCAGGAACTAAAGTGCATTTGCTATGTCAATTCATTTTACCAGGATGGAACTCAGATGCAAATCGACATATCCCAAAAGAACTATCTTCACAATTAAAAATTACCTTTTCAGCAGCTCTCCGGTAAGCTCTGGTGCGAAATCGGAGAAATACAGTGTCTCTGAGGAACTGCAGATAGGGGTCAAAGCCTGGTGGACGCAGTCCTGCCCCTAAGTTAGAAGGGAATGAACTTTCCACCAGCGTGCTGATGAGCTGACAGAAGGCACGGGTTAATGGATACTCCTCACACCGAGATTCAACCTCATTCAGTTCAACCTTACCAAGAGGAAAAAAAAACCCATCAAGGACCCAACTTAAGAAATATCCCTAGAGAAACAGACAACAGTAATAAGATTCCAGGTATGTCTTCACTGATAGCAGCAAATTTGCTGCTGTCAGATCGATTCTTCCGGATCAACTGAGCGGAAGTGAAGACCCACCCAATCGATCCGGAAGTTGATTTAATAAATCCACCCCCTGAAAAAGAGTAACTCTGCGTCAACGGGAACGCATTTCCCATTGGCGCAGCATAGTGGAGACGGTGCACAGAACGGACTTTAGGAAGTCGACGGAAGATACGTAGTAGTTTGTGTATCTCCCGTTGACTGCTGCCGAATTTGCCAGTAAGTGCAGACCAGGCCCCAACCTCAGCAGATTTGTAATTAAAACCAAAATACACTCAAAATGATAAGGCTGAAACTCAGCACACAGAAGGGAAGGGAATGTTGATTGAATGACTGAAATGACTGAAATTCATTCTCATAGATTTCAGTGGGAAGAGTGCACAGGAAAAGCACGATGGGCCCAATTTTTTTTAAATTTAACAACTTACCTACTTTGACACTTCATTATTTGAAAAGCAATTAGCATAATAAGGTGATGCTAGCTCTTACTCCTATAAACGCAATTGTTGCTTTATCTACCATTCTTTTTAATAGCAATACCATTTCCTTTGCCACTACCCAATACAAAAAACCCCGAACAAGATAGGCCCTGATTCTACAATATGATGCCTACGTGTTGTCTCAAGCACCATGGCCCCTCCACTTCAGTGGGGCTCTGCACAGGCACAGAAGTCCTCTTAAATACACCACATTTTAGGAGTGTAGCCTAAAACATATTCTAAGCTGCCATCAGCTTTCAAGTGTCTTGGCCTTTTGGTGTTTTAAAAATTATGTGGGAAAAAGAGGACATATTATACTTTATAATACATTCACTGCTTAAAATTGGTGTATATGCAGAATTAAGGTTGACTGGCAGTGTCTCATATCCTTCTAAGATGTTAAATGCACCTATACATAAACCTCTGAAAACCAGCAAATTCAGAGTTACGATACACAACTGGCCCAGCCGACAACCTCTACTCTGCCCTCTGGAGGTGGCAATGGCCATTGGGGATATATCGTAAAGATGGATCAGTCTGGGCTGATAAGCAAACATGAGGAATGACTGCGTTCTGGCAGGGTACAAGGCACCACCAGTCAACCTGAACATTAAGTGAATTTTGGGCAGTGAATTTTCCTGGATTTTTGAGGAAGTGATGGTAGTGTGGGGGCACGACTGAGGGATGCCAGTTGGGGTGTGACAAAGCCTGGAAACACCTCACTGCCTCTCAGCTACTGGTACTGCCTTCCTCCTGACCCCTGTATGCTCCCAGTAGGGTTGGAGGCGCAATGGGAAGCAAGGAAGGTTGTGACAGAGGAGCTGTAGGGAGCATATCTACTAGCTAGAGGCAGCATGGAGGGGAGCCTCATATTTTTTACCTTTCTTCTGGGGCTAATGTAGAGGGAACAGGCTCTGCACTACTCTCTGCAGCACAGGAAGAATGAATGCTCAGATTAATCAAATTAGCCTATGAATGAAGCCTGACTCAACAGGTCTGAGAGATGTGAACCCATTCATCTCAATGTGTGTACTCTCCCCTCTCTCAGTGCTGTGGAATATCAATTTAAAACAATCTTGTTACACCTAGGGGTTTTAGAGCAATTTGAATATTAAAACAAGACTTACTGGAGGGAGGCAGTATCTGAGGGATCCCTTGACCAAATGACTCCAATTCTGCACCACTAACTCTACCACTAGCAATAACATAATCCAACAATATTATGGTGGGGTGGCAATGCCACCCCCTGTTAAGGCTGAACCAGGATTTCCATTTTAACTGGAGTGAAAAAGATCTAGAAACGCTCTCTTTCTGCATGAGTATATCAGTCTTAAAAGTTTATTGTAGTTTGTTCCATGCTTGATTTTTCTATAGTAACAAGTGAGGCAAAAAATACTGTTTGATGTGATGGTTTTTAAAAGGGCCAAATGACTAATTTTTTTCTAGCGTCTGACATTTCCTTCAGGCCCCTCCTTTTTCTTTAAAAACAAAAATGACAATACTTTGAGAGATTAAACTGATAGGCATGAACCTTTGGTTTGTGTCTGTCAATCATATGAATATTGCATAAAGTTGAAATTTGTCTTCTATGTTTATTTTTCATAATAAACATAAGCTAGCTTTTGACTGATTGACTAATGTGGTGACAGGATTCTATGTCGACCTTATGCCAGTCCTAAGAATAGGGCTCTCTCTTACAAGTGCATTTGCTGATGCTCAGTAACCCCTTTGATCATGTTGACATAGGAATTGCAGCTACTTGCTTTTCTTTCATCTCACTCAGTCTCATTTCTCAGGACAAGTATGAGAAGCATACAGCATGATCACATCATCCTAATGCTGATACTTATTAGTCTTCCATCTTCCTTCTGTTTAATTAAAGCCATTTCCCTGACAGACCTTCTAATGTAAAATATGAATATGCATGTGGATTTTAGACTACACTCAAATATTGGCTCTTAAGTCATAAGCTTTGCTATTGGGACAAAACTTCCAGAAGGAGCCTCTGCAGAATGCAGACAGAGCAACTAATGAGTACAACACACGTTCTCAGTAAGCTGCCAAGGGCAGGATTCAAACTGAATATATGTGGGTACTACTTGGCTGAATAGCCACAACACATCACCTTTAGCCACCCACTTACTCTACCATCAGCCTGCCTATACTCTGCCTTGCAACAGAGTCCTAGTCCAGCTATACACGCACAAATGACTTTCTCTGGCTTTAGAGAGACTAAGTGAGTGAGGTAATATCTTTTAGTGGACCAACTTCTTCTGGTGAGAAAGACAAGCTTTCGAGCCACACAGAGCTCTTCTTCGGGTCTGGGACAGGCTTGTCAGTTTGGCTCAAGCCACGCTATAAATCCAACTTTAAAGCCGAATAACTTTTTAAATGTTGTTTTCCCGAGAGAAAAATGAGTGCTAGACACTAGATAATATTAATTCTGAGTGGGTAAGATCAATTTGGGGAGGATCAAGACTATAATTAGGAATCCCAGATGGGTGCAAAAAAAAATTATAAGAACTTAAAAATTGCAAAACAAATTTATGTTGTATTTATTTTTGGGGGGAGGGTGCCTGTATCACAGGAACCCTTTGCTCAAACCACCTTGTATTTGGACTATTAACTTTACTCCACACCCCCATAAGGCACAGCAATTTTCAAGGTAATGCAAGTACGCATATGGATTTTAGAGCACTTAAAAAAGCCAGCTGTTAAACAGTAATCTAGTTTCAACCTTAACTATAGTAGTACTACTGCCCCACTCTAATGATATATATTGAGTATCTGATTAGAATGTAACCTTTACATATGTTTTGTTTAGAAACAATGTTTTGTTTAGAAGGGGGGAGGAAATATCTGAAAATAAGCGAGAGAGAGAGAATACTTACTCCTATTTCAAGCTAAATCGCATAGATTTCATGTGAGTTAAAACTGAGCAATAATACAGAAAAAATGAAATGCAGTGAACAATATGCAGTCTATAAATCCTAGCAATAAGTGTACATAACAAGCAAGTGGTGAGTAGAGAAGGGCATAGACATCTATTCCATATATAGTAGAAAGTGGCTAGGCATGTCAAAACAAATTTTAAGAACTCTACTAGATTCACAAAGCAAGATAAAACAAACTTCTAGGAGCCATGAGCAGGTACTGGAATAACTGAGATGTAAGGAAAGAGGGATTTTATTCCAAGACTTAATGGCAGGCAGAGCCTCTACAATTTCTCCCTTGCACTCAACTGTATATAAATCAGAGTGGCTTCTTAGAGGAAAAGAACACTTACCTCGATGCCAGTTGCTTGCCTCTGACCTGGAGCTCTTACAGTCTGTAGTATCTTAAAAAGGGAAAACAATGTATTTCTATATAGCTACTGACAGAAATGGCTGAGGTTGACATTGTATTAAAAATGCTTATTGTATTCCCTAATTACCTCTTCTTGCAGAGAGAACAGGAGTTTATTTTTAAAAAAATCTCTTATCTGCTGATAGAACAATAGACGCACATCTCTGAGAGCTGTACAAATCAGTCACATCTACTTTTACCCCCAAACTCTCAAAGGGCTACACCATGTTGCTTGTTCATTTCAGCTAAGGACTGGACAGAACTCTTTCCAGTGCACTGATGTCACTCCTATACTGTCCAGTGAAGTAAAACGCTATATTGTGATCTCTTATAGTAGCATTACTTAGGCATTCACAGATCTTTATGTTTCCTAGAATATGTGAGCAAGCGGAAAAGAAGGATCTGTTTCTTCCCACTCCCTTTCCTTGAACAGTAAGAAAAAACCACTGTTATCAGTGCACTGGTCCTTTCTACAGTAAGAAAATGTGAATTTGATATTCAGCAATAGAAATAAGTGATTAAGGCCATGTCTATACTGACGGCGGTGACAAATTCACCACCGCCAGATCGATCTTTCTGGATCAATTGAGCGGTCAGTGTAAACCCGCTCAATTGATCAGGAAGTCGACGCTGGTAAACTACCCCCTCAAGTAGCATAGCGCTGCGTCGACGGGAACAGCGCAGTGTAGACAGCGCGCAGAAGGAAAGCAGAGCAGTCGGCATGAGTTACGCAAGCTACTCTGCGTAACTCCTGTCGACTGCCGCCGAATCTCCAGTTAAGTGTAGACCAGGTCTAAAAGAATATTTAGGAAAAGTGCATCATATTACTGCTAAGATTTAAGACATTTAAGAATGTAATTTTAAAATACATTACAATTCAGCCAGGACTCAGATACTACAGTTCTAAGCAGTATACAAAATTCTAAAATACCTGTGCATATTCCAGTGATTGCCAGAGTGAAGCAGCAATCTCAGGAGATTTCCCAAAGGCAGTAAGAGTCTCTAATAATTCTGCTTTCAAAATGGGAGGAATGCTACATTGCAGGAGTCCCAAAATTATTACCACTGGAGTCCATTGGGGGTGCTCACAGAGGGCCAAACGAGAATTCTCACTCTGTACAATTAAACACCAAACAAGGACAGCGGGGGAGGGGGGAAAAAGCACACATCGTCACTTTGAAAGATCTTGAAGTTTTGCAACATCTAACTCAAATGTTTCAAAGTCTAAGCAATGGTAATGCCATTTTCTAGCCCAACATACTTAAGAGATGGGAAGAACAGAAGACCACCCAACTTAAAGCATAATTTTTAATTGATTAAAACATTTTTTGACTAAAAAGCTTATTTTTTAAAATAATTGAAAACAAACAATTACCAAGTATTTCTCCCTCTTTTTTCTTATTTCAACGTGTACTAAAGGAATTGTGCATATATATGCTGGAAACTCATATACAACATAGTGGAAGCTCAAGTCTCTTCTGTAACTCCAAAGTATGTACTAGCAGGAACACACTCACACTTACACCATTGTCCCTAGAGAAATCAAGTGCTCATACTTCAACAGCCCCTTCACACCATGATGGATGAGGGCTCTGTCATTATTTCTATTACATGCTTCTATTATCTATTTTTTAACATTCACTGTAAGTTGAAATTAAACCTGTTAATGTCTAAAAGTTGTGTAGGATTAGTTAAAGCATGTGTGAGACCGCTTGCTAAAATATTCAGCTGTACAGTTCTTCTAGAATAACTAGATAATTCTAAGAATACTTAGCACAGAATTACCCTCTCCTCAGGTGGGTATTGAGTAATGGAACTAGAATTGTACCACCTATGTGTAGCCTGCACTGCAGCATTATTCTCATAACCATTGTTTGGGGTTCCCACCACTTTAACTCTAGGTGCCTTTTCATGTATAGGTCTGGTAGCCGTTTAAATCTAGCCTGGAGGTAAGTTTCATTGGTAGTCGGTTTCCCTTGCCATTTTCTCCCTTTTAATTTAGTTTACTTCTTCTAGCTTCTCCTCTCAAATTATTAAATGTAAAAGCTCAGAATTCTTCAGCTCTGACTAGATTTCTTTTAAACTTGTCTCAGCTGTGAAAGAAATGTACAACAGGGAAGGAAGAGAGCCATGAAAGTTGAAAATCAGCAACATTTATAGTACCAGTAACTGATCCTGCCCCTTCCTGCTTTATCATGGACTTGCCCAAATCAGTCATTCCTTCTATCATCCATACTTCTGAAGTCCAGAAATCAAATCACAGCAACTGCTAGCTGACTCTGCTCTGCATGCCATTTTGCGTAAATGTGGCATAGGTCACCATTACTGAGTTATGTGCAAACTCAAATCTGCAAGTCAGTTCAAATGTCATCTTGCAAGAGATACAGGAATGTATTACAGAGACAACAAAGATAAGGGTTACCTACCCACTTCACTATAGTAGTTGTGAGCTGTAAAAAGGCAATCAATCCATCTTGTTCTTTCTGGGTGATTCCTCGGAGAGGGAGGTGACGGTATTGGACACTGTCTGCACTTGGCAAGTCCTTCCTTAAGTGCTCATGATACAGCATCAAGGAGCGGAAGAAATGCTCCCAGGAGACAGGGCTGCCACCTGTTCCTTGGATGTTTTCAGCTAGTAAAGAAAAATGTTTAAACCGATTGTAAAATAATTTTGCTCTTTTACAGGGTGGCAAAGGGGATATCAAACTTTTTTAAAAACTGCCCTAACTTGTACTCAGCACATTATTCTGGAAGCTAGAGTTATAAGAAATTCTTCTCACTATGTATGAGAGGTTATATGCTTTTATTGTTATTTATATTTATGCCCACAACATGCTAGTTGCTTTCCAAGTATTCAAAAAGAGATGGTCTCTGCTCTGAGAGCTGAGGGGAAAAAAGAGTACCGGTTGGCATATGTAAATCTCCTCCCTCTACCTTCACCGTAACCCTCTGAACCCTGCAATGGCACACCAGAATTGAAGAGATAATCAGTGATCTCAACTTTCAGTTGAGATTCAAAGTGAGCCAGAGAGGAAAATAAAGTTTATGATAAACCCCTGGTGAGCTTTGTGCTCTTGTGGTCTTTTTGAAGAGCTATGACATTACTAATATGATAATCAGGTGTAAAATAAGTTTACTGTTTTAATCATGCTATCATATAGGTTTATGAATCAGAACCTTTGTATTGCTGAATGTATAAAGACAATGTTAGTCTATTAATTTTTTACTCCTGACAAGCTAGTACGAAAATCAGACAGAAACTAGTCTCTTCTATTACCTGTGTCACAAATGATGGCACTTTCTCAAAATGCCTCTAAAAGCAAGCTCAGAAATGCCAGCCATAATTTAAAAATGTATTTTCAAATACACAGCTTGGCTATTTTATGCTAAGAAGTGACTCTTCAGCATGCTATACTGAGCAAAGCTGATGTACTGTAACTCTCATAGATTTTAAAATATTGTATAGTTTTCTGTTAAACATATTATGGGAGTGGCCGAATTCCTTATCAGGACACTCAAATATTTAATTAACATACAAAAACCAGTATCCTTATGCAGACTACAATTTAAAGTGAAAATGAGTTTTACCTCTGCACTAAAGATGTCAGACTAATAGTAGTTTATTACTTACTGAGCTGCAATTAATCTCACCTAGGTCTTCATTCTTGTCTCCTTTACCTAGAAAAGGAGTTGGGAGCTGAGCCCTATTGTCAAACACCTTTCTTACCATGAGTGCTGCCATTGACCTTCAGCAAACTGAAACAATAATGGGCACACTGGGGTCCACTGGCCAATCCCCGAAGCATTTTCAAATATGGGATGTAAATTGTGGAGGGGAGTAGGTCTCCCATTTGTCTAACAAATTTTGACAAGACAACCTGGAACAAAAAAGGTAAGTGTTTAAAAAGAAACCTAAGTTTATTTTGGGGTGACAATAGACACTAAAATCATAAGGTATATTCTGGTTTGGACTGAAAACAAAAAACACAAAATCCCAACCATAATGCCAAAATAAATACACTTCTGAAGTGCCTGTTCTGTTTCACTGAACAGAAAATACCCACATTTTGAAGAGAAAAGGGATACACAAAATACTCAGATTACTGCAAAGGAACAATGTTAAGCAAAAATGGTGCAAGAGTCTTTCATAAGATTACCTGCAGTGATGTGCAAAAGGGAAAAAGATGACAAAAAAAATCTTATGTCTTTAAAAATCAATCTAATCTGAGACCACAAAAACTAAATAACTGCAAGTTAATCACATGTTACTACAGGGCACAGCTAACGTTGTTTGGATGACTTCACTGTGCATTTCTTATCTTAATATATTTAGATTGCTTTTAATCTTAACCTTATATCCTTGGGGTTTAGATAATTACAACATCCTTATAATATTTTCTACCCTTAAAATAACTTAACTGCATCTTAACAGAATTTTTTCTCTGAGAATATCAATAAAACACTTTGATATACTAAGTCAGAAGGTACAATGTAAGTGCAAAGTATTATTATTATTAGTGCTCACTGAGCAAATGTAGCTGCTTGTGTAGAAGTCTAAAATTAAAGTATTTTAGGCATAAACAAGAGTTTTGAAAGAGGTTAGATTTTTTTCCATTAATACCCACTGACACCCCAGGGAACAATCTACAGCCAAGGACAACTGGCAAAGGATCCCTTTATCACGACAGTGGTGCCTGTACAACACAGGGTGGGTCTATCATATCTTGGCAATGGATAATAGATTCTTAAGACCATATGAGAGTAGCTCTACCAGTTCCTCAAAAAACATCTTTACTTCTCTCGATTCAAGGAACTATTGCTGCCCCAGGCTGCAGCTTTTAAATACTATGACACTAGGGTAAATGACACAAGTTTAAAAAAAAAAAAAAAGTATTTCACTGAAAAAAATGGAGGAAAAAAGTTGAATTTGGCTAACTTGGCGCTGAGGAGGTCGCTGATGGGCTACTCCAAGATAAGATCCCATAATGGTGGAGCTTTGGAGAGGTTCTGAAGGACACCAATACTCGAGGGCAAGTTCCAGATTAAAGGGATCCTTCTTGTATAACTCAGCAATCTATAGGGGGACAGAAAAAAAGTTTCTAGAGATAAAAAAAGGTCAACGCAAATAAAAAGGCCAAGATTTTAACAATGAACACTAGTTCAGCACAACCTGGAAATACAGGAAGAAACATAATCTCATGGTTTATATATAATTTTTTTTAGTATTCATTTCCTGAAAATGGCAGCTTCTATGCAGTAATGTCAGAACAATCCATAGCTACAGAAAAACTGAAATTTCCAGATTTTTTAATAATACATTTTATTTGTAAATTTCAATGGTATTCTTGTTATCTACAAAACCATGATATCAACACACTGGTATTTCCTTTAAATGAGCATTTAGGTATCTGTGCTGCAATTAGCTTAAAATAAATGAGCCAGTGTTGGGATTAAAAGCTTTTAACTGTTCTGTTATTGCTCAAATTTCCTTCAGAATAATTTCTGTTTCAAGTTCTTCAATTTATAGGTTTGTTATAGCTTTGTATCAGAGCTATGACAAGTTCTGACTATTCTTATTTTAAACCCCCTTTTTAGTGGTCTATAAAATTGTCTAATACATTTTTGTGGATAAAAAATATTTTTAATGTGTCTCAAGCTTTAAAATGGTTAAAATTTCAAAGTTGACATATTTGCTGTATTTGAGGAGGAATTAGTATACTTCACTTTTTTTTATTGTAATATTTATTTCTTAACCATGACTGAAAAAATGTACACTATACACATACAATATTTGAATATGTTATCTAACTTTAACAATCACAAATTGAAATAAATACACAAGACCAACTTTATTTCTTTTAAAACAAAGAAATAAAATGGAAAAAGTCCCCTCTGTAAAAATGCAACATTATGGCTGAAATTTTACACTAATGAAACGCATGAAATTTAGTTATAATCCCCACATCAGCTGTAACTTGGTCTTCTTGCACTTAATATCTCAACACCAGACTTGCAAAACTGTCATGAAAAATTACAAAACCAGATGCAAAAATCTATACATTCACCCTTTACCATAATGACTAATGATCATACAAAAATTAATTATATTTTATTCACCCAAGGTGAGTTGGTAGAATTTTGCTAGGATGATGCAGAAACACAAAACACTACATAAACACAAAGGTGGCTAAATACTGTTAGGGGGGAATCATAGTTTTGAGGTTTGTAAACTCAGAATTTAATTTTAAAGTTGTATTAATACAGGGGGGTTTTTACATTTAACATACTGTACAATGTATGTACAATCATATTATATCAAAACATATTTGGGTATCTTCACTGTCGTACTACATTACTATAAATGCAACAAATGGTGCAATATTTATATACTGAACAAAAATAAATTAACATTTATTAGCAAGGGGAAGTCAGATCAGCAAATTCATGCAACTACATGACCTGCTAATAAAAATGTCTATATCTAATTCAACCAAAAAATGAAATTTTCCATTTACAAATAAAAATAGGTAAGGTATGCCCCAAGCAGTACCTTATCATTCAAATAATGTGTTTTACTGTTAAGGTATCAGAAGTTTTCAATAGGAAAACCACCCAGAAAATCCCTTTTTATCAACGTAATTAAAAAGCAGGGCTTACTAAAAGCATAAGATGTTCCAGATCCCGACGAAGGGAAAGGGGTGGCTCATTACCCATCTGCATACTCATGTGGATCATACGAGCATCTTCATCTGCACGGTTTCTCAGCTGTTTTACCTACACAATTTATGAAGTGGAGAAGAAAGTTGATCTATTTTTAGCAAACAAAAAAATTAGCTTAAAGATTACAAATAGAAACAGTCTTGCCTATTTTTATAAAACTTATTTTAACACAATACAAAAATGCTATTGTAATAGATTGAAATTCATTGGTCAAATAGCAGGGTTTTATTTTAATTTTCTGTTTAAGTATTTACCATATCATCCAATAATAGAAAGAAATTCTCAGCAGTTTCAAGTTATAAATCAAATGACTGATAACCAATAATATGATAATCACGATGTTATACCCACATAGATCCCTCCTTCCCTGCTACTATGGAGACTTACTCCTCTAGGATTCTGTATTGGTGAAAAAACTGAGAGATGGTTGGGTCTGCCCCATCCTTTAGGGCCTCAAGTGAAGGGGCATGAGGACATTTAAGGTGCAGGAACAATTCCAATAGACACTGCTGAGCAAAAGAATTCCATCTTGTGTGCTTGGGGAGCATATGCACCGATAGTGGGATCCATGTGGCCAAATAGTCGAAGAACCACCAATAATTTCTGTGGAGCCAGTGGTCAAAAGAGAAATATTTAACCACTTCCTTTCTCTCAAGACACCTAGCATTTGCAACAAGAGCCTGATCAAAGTCAATGGGAGTTTCTCCATTGACTTCAATGTGATTTGGATCAGGTCCCAAAGCTACATCCTCTAACATTTTCCATTTGGAAAGCTTGATAGGTTAAATGGATTTCTGTTCCAAAAATCAAAATTTTAAATTAATTATAATAGTATGTTTGTGTATGGAGTGTAGAGAGAGGAAACACAAAAAGCATTATAGAATACACCCTTGTATGACCAGAATTAAGAAGAACTGCATTCCTCAAGGAATCAGCTACTATAATGAATGGTAGCAAATGTCTTCTTTACCTTTTTTAGAGTTCTTGGAGCAACTTAGGGAATTACATACCAGTCAGCCTTGCTTCAGTATCAAGAAAATTGTTTGCTATAATTAAAGTGTTAAAATGCATCAATGAATGTAATATGATGGAGGAAAGAAAAAAGCACAACTTCTGGAATGGAAAATTGTGCCTCTCTAATCTACTAGAATTCTCTGACTGTGTCAACAAATTATTGGATAAAAGAAAAACAGTTGACATAATTTGCTTTGAATTTCAAAAAGCCTTTGACAAAGTGCCTCAGAAGAGACTACCACAGAAACTAAGTAGTCATGAGATGAGAAATTTTGTCATGGATTAAAAAAAAGGCTAAAAGAGAAAAAGCAAAAGAGCAGAAATAAGTGATCAATTTTCAATATGGTAAAAGGTGGAGTGCCCCAACAGCCTGAAGTAAGATTTTTGGTCTTTAATATATTTTTTAATGATCTGAATAAGGGTGTGAGGCAAGACAACATATCTGCTGATGGCACAAAATTTAAGTTAGTCAAAACTAAGACGACTGAAGAACTTTAGAGGAATCTAGCCAAAGCAAGGTGAACAGGCAATACAATAGCAGATGAAAGTCAGGTAGGTAAGTGAAAGATAATATATGTTCTCTCAAATACTAATAGATTTTGAATTCTAAATTAACTTCAACTAAGAAAAGAGACCCATGTGGCATCATGGACAGACCAAGAAGAACACCTGTTCACTGTGCAGCAGCAGTCAAAAAAAGTAAACAAAATATTAGGATGTTCAAAAATAAAGAGATAGAAAATTTATATATGATTTATCTCTCTCTCACACTCACACTCACACACACACACACACACACACAAAATCTACCCTCATCTAATAGAATAGTTCTCAGAAAAGGATAACAGAAGTCTAAGAGTTCAGAGATGAGTGAATAAAAATTAATCAGAGGCATAAAGAGACTCACTTCCCTACAAAGTGAGATTGTAGACATTATTACTTAATTAAAAAAGGAGATAATTAAGTAGCATGTGTCAGTAGTGCACAGAACAATGAATAGTATAGATCATGTAAATGTATCCATCCTATTTGACAACTCCCAAAACAAGGAACATCCAATTAAATTCAAAGGCAACACATTTCAAACTGGAAAAAAAATGTTTTCTGCACAATGCATAATTAACCTGCAGAACTCTCTCACAAAATATATCACTGAGGACAAGAGTTTAGCAAGATTCAAAAAAAAGATTAAGAATAACTTCAATAAACCAACCATTAGCTAATGGGGATTGGAAAGGATTCTTTTACAAGCAAGTATTCTTCAACATTTGCTACAAGGTTTTTTCCACTGAAGCAACTGTTACTGGCCACCAAAAGAAATAGGATACCAGAATAGAGGGACAGACTACTGTTCTGATCCTGTGTGGCAATATTCTGTTCCTAAATAGAATTCCTTCTCACCTCTTGTCTTCGCTTTAATCCAGCCCAGGTGTGTAGCTAATGGAAAGATTACTATACTGTCATATTCGATGGATTACATGAAATGAGCCTGTTTCCTAAGGGATATGTTTGCATCAGACACATCACCTTTGTTTGCAGCCGTAGCAGAAAAGCATAGCTTGTAACAGCATGATACTCTCCTCTAAATGTTTGTATGTGGTCCCTAAAGAAATGGACTAAGGCACACTGGGTAAAGCTGTGTACACAGGATGCTTGCATTGACATTGCCAGTATTCTACCTGCTCTGTGGATTAAGAAAAGGCTTTAAATCAGTTCAGCAATTAACATGATAAACAATTAATTTTAAACAATTAGAATTTAAATTAAACAGTCTACAATATGTTTATATGTGCACTCAAAAAGTTTGTTAAAGCTCAAGGAGTGACTTTTTCCCCAACCTAAAATGAACAAAAAGATATCTCTAAGGTATGCACATAAAAAAAGAATAAAAATGACAACTGTGCAGTCATCATTTGGCAACTCAAATGGATGCTCAATAAAGCGTCTACGAATTATTAAAAAACACACAATCCTTTCCCAGAGCTCTTGCTTTCAATGCACGAATATAAGCTCTTGTACAAATGAAATAGCTCACACTGCTACAAGCACATCCTTTTCATTTTTACAGCAGAAGTGTTTCAATTCTTGGTAAATCAACTTGTGATTTCCAGAGGAACAGTATTCTGCTGCAAGGAAGGATAGCACCCCTTCAGTACATATATGCAAAGTTCATTCCTGGCAAAAAATTAAAAAGCACTGACACAGTATGGTGGGATCACTGATCTTTTCCATTCACAAATGACTTTAGCTGCAATGCTGTCTATACAAAATACTGGCATTTATTAAAAATTATAAATACTACCAAATGAACAGTTTGCTTTTAAAATTTCACTATACTCATGTAAACTTTAATTTTTAGAGTCTCAGTATTTGGAAACTAAACTGCAAACTATATTCATTCCAGAAATCAAATACGTAATTAATTCCCAGTTTTCTGAATCCTCGCATTTCAAGACCATGGTGATAGATCCCTTATCTGGATCTCCATATTATCCAAAATTGCTATCTTGTCCTGTACATGAAATTCGGATTATATATCCAAAATGCTCATCAACTGCCAGTCCACACATATATGTAACTTACTTTCATCGGCATGAGCGCAAGAAAGTCTGTGACAAGGTTATGAATTTTGCGGATGTAAAATTCTTCCTGGTAGAAGTTTTCAGACGCCACCACAGATTCAGTAAGAAACAGGAAGACATCATCAGCAATTGCTAGCTCTGCCATTGCCTCATCTGCCTCAGTGAATTCTGCAAGAGCTAGAAAGAATGAAAAAGGAGGAGAGAAAGAAAGAATGCAATTATTTCATTTACCGAAGTACGCATGTTTCCAAATTCCTGGCTTACTTGCAAATCAACATAAATGTATGCCAACTAAGGCTTTTGGATGGCCAAAAAACAGTGAACTGTAAAGGTTATGCCAATACAGTGTGATATCCTGTATTTGAACTCTGATCAGAGAAGAAAGAAGTGCATATTCACTTATCAATTCTCTGAATAAGCGTGACCAAATCCAGTTATGCAAGGTTGTAGACCCGCATTATTTATAACAATCAAAAACTATCCTTTAAAGACCCTTAGTACTGTGAAGTTTAATTATGATTTAACTTCACAGAAAGGATATTCAGGAACTGATCTAATTCTGATCCACTACAGTACTTCAGAAGTCCACATCTTTTGGAAGAAAACTATCCACTGTTCTCAAAAATCCTTTCAGCATACAACGTGTGTTACAATGCCCAGCTACAATGGAACTGAGCCTTTAACTCATAAAGACTATAACACAAATTGGAATCTATTTTTGTTCTTTAATGGTAGAGTTAGTAGCATTTAGGGCACCAATTTCTATAGTATTAAATGAAATTTCACACATTTTTTCAGCACAATATTAATTTATTATTTAAATGAAGAGATTTTATGGTGCTTATATCATGAAACAGTAAAATTTTCTAAGCCTGTGTATATTTCAGACTAATATAATTCTCAGTCAAACTCTCAATTACAGAAAGCGCTTTAACAAGTTATCAGTGACACAGCTCTGTGATAGAAGGCAATTACCATTCCCCCAAAAGGTAACAGCTGCTCTGACCTGTAGTATTTAGGGGCCCTGAAGACTTAGTTATCACAGTTCCACTTTGGATCAATTTACCTGCCACATCAGACAGTTGAGATATTCCTCGCAATGCTAGCGCCCACGCTAATCTAACAGTAGCTTGCAGCCCTGGTAATTTCCATGATTGAGAGTCCTGAAGGCGAGTGTGGATTGTTGCTATGTAATGTCTCTCTGTTAACAGCGGTAGCTGGTGCATCAAATCTGGAAAAACAATGTGACTCATCATTATATTAAAAAGTGAAACAGTAAATTCTCATTTCCATTAAAACAAATATGAACAATTCTTGAAAAACATAGCCTTGGAGAACAAAAGTAGCTTCCTTCTCCAGTTAGCTATTAAACAATTGTCACTTTTTGTATCTCTTTAAACTGATCAGTTGATTCTTTCAAATGGTCTGAAGCCCAAACAATGTACTATATACATTCATATATAGATTTCATGACTCACCATATATTTTATACTACTACTTTTTCTATGTAATAAAAAAGCAGCCACCACAGTCTCTGGATGCATGTACAAAATCTTGAAACAAGACCACCACCAATGACAAAGTCAACCTAAATGACTCCCTTTCAAAACCAAAACTCAACTTTGTCAATCTCCCTTCCTCAAGCAGAAGCCCGCATAAATCAATAGGCCTTGTAAAAAGCTCTGGAAGTTAGACTCCATCAATCTAAAAGGGAATAAGAACTTTAACACCGATCTCACACCTTCCCCAGCCAAAAAAAAATGGACTGTCCCACTGCACGTTCAAATAAATGTGTTAATGTGCAATTACTTACTCACCTGCTCCTCCCTTATTTAAAAAAGGAGAGAAATTCCAAAAAGTTACTGTCCTGCACTGTTAAGAGGTGAAAATTTACATGAACAAGTCAGAAAAGTTGCATGTCAACTGTAACTGCACCATTTTGTGCATATATATCAAGGTATAATGTAAACAGCATAATGAATCTTGGAATATTATAGTTGCTCATCTTCAAAATTCTTTAAACATGAATGAATTAAGTTTCAACATCTCTGTGAGGATATTCTCAGCCCCATTTTACATGAGGAAATTGAAATATAAATAATTTAATTGACAATCAAAGCCACAGAGAAAATCAGCGTAAAAAGTCAGAATTACAACTCAAGACGATTCAGGATTAAAACTCCAACCCCATACTCAGACCAGGCCCTCATCTATAACCACATAACTAAACCCAGTTTTTTGCAGCTAGTATCAAGTACAGTACAGTACAGTAAGTAGGTTTCAAGTCAACCTTTATCCACTGAAGTATTTTCACTATATCAAGAAATTTTCTACTCAAAATGTATACTCCACTGAATTATGATGCCTTACTGTAGTAAATAATGATTAAAATGTTACTATCACTAATACATTTTGTGAAATAATAAAGTACCTATATCCACAGCTTAAGAAAACTCCACCATTACCTTCCCGATCCTCTGTGCTCTGTTCTAGAAAACTGACATCAAAGCAATAAAGAAGAGCCATGAGGAGGGACAAGTTCACACAGTCCAAGGAGCCATCAGCTTCAACTGTCACTTTCTCCAGATAACTAATAAGGATTAAAGTATCATCCCTGCTCAGTGGAGACTGGCAGGTCCAGACAAACAAGCTTTCAGCCAATGACTGTCGGCACTCTTTGATAAGATCAGAAACCTAGTAAAAAAAAATTCAAAATTCATAGTTATTTTCATACAATTATCTTCAAATTGTTCATAATTTGTCTTGCTTAGTAAGTCAGTATTACTAGGACCAATTATACAAGCTTATTTGGAATCCCAAATTAATTTGTAGAATTGCTGTTGTTTAAAACATGGTTGAATCATAGATTAGGGATGGAAGGGACCTCAGGAGATCATCTAGTCCAACCCCCTGCTCAAAACCCCCCACTTAGAATGGAGATTCCACCACCTCCCTAGGTAACCCATTCCGGTGCTTCACCACCCTCCTAGCAAAAAAGTTTTTCCTAATATCCAACTTAGACCTCCCTCACTACAACTTGAGACCATTGCTCTTGTTCTGTCATCTACCACTGAGAACAGCCTAGTTCCATCCTCCCTGGAACCCCCTTTCAGGTAGTTAAAGGCTGCTATCAAATCCCCCCTCATCCTTCTCTTCTGCAGACTAAACAAACCTAGTTCCCTCTGCCTCTCCTCATAAGTCATGTGCTCCAGCTCCCTAACCATTTTTGTTGCCCTTCACTGAACTCTCTCCAATTTGTCCACATTCTTTCTGTAGTGGGGAGCCCAAACCTGAACACAATATTCCAAATGTGGCATCACCAGTGCTAAAAAGAGGGGAATAATCACTTCCCTCAATCTGCTGGCAATGCTCCTACTAATGCAGCCCAATATGCCATTAGCCTTCTTGGCAGTAAGGGCACACTGTTGACTCATATCCAGGTTCTTCTCCACTGTAACCCACAGGTCCTTTTCTGCAGAACTACTAGGTTAGCCAGTCAGTCCCCAGTCTATAGCAGTGCATGGAATTCTTCCATCCTAAGTGCAGGACTGTCAAGCATTTTTCCTTGTTGAACCTGATCAGATTTCTTTTGGCCCAATCCTCCAATTTGTCTAGGTCACATTTTATCCTATCCCTACCCTCCAGCGTTCTACCACTCCCCCCAACTTAGTGTCATCCGTGAACTTGCTGAAGGTGCAATCCACCCCATCCTCCAGATCATTAATGAAGATGTTGAACAAAACCGGCTCCAGCACTGACCCTTGGGGCACTCCGCTTGTTACTGGCTGCCAACTAGATATTGAGCCGTTGATCATTACCCCTTGAGCCCGATGATCTAGCCAGCTTTCTATCCATCTTATTGTCCATTCATTCAACCCATACTTCTTTAACTTGCTGGTAAGAATACTGTGGGAGACCGTACCAAAAGCTTTGCTGAAGTCAAGGTATATCATATCCACTGCTTTCCCCACATGCACAGTCAGTCATCTCATCATAGAAGGCAATCAGGTTGGTCAGGCATGACTTGCCCTTGGTGAATCCATGCTGACTGTTCCTGATCACCTTCCTCTTTTCCAAGTGCCTCAAAATGCTCCATGATTTTTTTTTTGGGGACTGAGATGTGGTTGACTGGTCTGTAGTTCCCTGATTCCTCCTCCTTCCTTTTTTTGAAGATGGGCACTATATTTGTCTTTTTTCAATCATCCAGGAGCTCCCCTGATCATCATGGGTTTTCAAATATAATGGCCAATGGCCCTGCAATCACATCAGCCAACTCCCTCAGCACCCTCAGATGCATTGCATCTGGCCCCATGGACTTGTGTATGTCCAGCCTTTCTAAATAGTGCTGAACCTGTTCTTTCAGCACTGAGGGCTGCTCACCTCCTCCCCATTCTGTGCTGCCCAGAGCAGTAGTCTGGGAGCTAACCTTGTCTGTAAAGACAGAGGCAAAAAAAGCATTGAGTTCTTCAGCTTTCTCCACATCATCTGTCACTAGGTTGTCTCTCCCATTCTGTAAAGGGCCCCACTTTCCCTGACCACCTTCTTGTTGCTATCATATCTGTAGAAACCCTTCTCATTACCCTTTATATCCCTGGCTAGCTGCAACTCCAACTGTGCTTTGGCCTTCCTGATTTCACTCCTGCATGCTTGAGCAGTATTTTTATACTCCTTTCTAGTCATCTGACCAAGCTTCCACTTCCTGTAAGCTTCCTTTTTGTGTTTAAGCTCACCAAAGATGTCTTTGTTGAGCCAAGCTGGTTGCCTGCCATATTTGCTATTCTTTTCTGCACATCAGGATGGTTTGTTCCTGTATCCTCAACAAGGTTTCTTTAAAATACAGCCAGCTCTCTTGGACTCCTTTCCTTCCCATATTAGCCTCTCAAGGGATCCTGCTTATCAGCTCCCTGAGGGAGTCAATTAGGATTAATATATACATGCCATCCCTATTAACATGAATGGTATTTACATATGCATATAGACAGAATAACCCTCAGAGTCCGAATCTGTGTACTTTTTCAGGATCTCCATTAAAGTATGGAACAAGATATATAACCCATTTTTTCCCTGTACAGCACATACAGGCATTTCCTAAGCATGTTCTAAACCTATATTAGCATTCAAAGCCTTGGTAAGATCTCAAACTAAAGACACACCTCACAAAGTCAATACCTTAATTTATTCTGACATGAAACTAACAAATAAGATTGTTCACTTATGCGAAATATGTAAAATGGTTGCTATTTATCATAAATCAATTTTTAACATATTATAGATGGAGCAAGCAGCATAGCCTACATGAAGGTTGCTCAAGTATTTCTATGTTAAGGGCATGATTTTCAGTTTCCTATTATTTTCCAAAAATGTATTTGTTGGACTGAAATTTGATACACTTGCTCCCAGACTGGTATCAGTTTGTTTGTTTTTCCTGAAAGTTACATCAAAAGCACATAAAAAGTGATAAAATCCTACTGAGGAAAATAGAAAGGAGCATAAACTCTTGAAAATCAAGTGTAAAAATATAATTAGGCAGGCCAAAAAGAATTTGAAAGAGCAACTAGCAAAAGATACTTTTAAAAAGTTAATTTGTTTAGTTTTTGTAATTTCAAAGCAAGAAGAAAATCAGTGTGGCCACTGGACAATTGAGGTGCTAAAAGAAAACAAGGCCGTTGTGGAAAAAAGCTATATGAAGTCTTTGCATTGGTCTTTATTGGCCACTCTTTATAGGTGACAAACCTGAGGAATTTTCTCAGATTGAGGTGTCAAGAGGTGGTCTTGGAATAAATTGATAAACTAAACAGTAAGACATCACCAGGACCAGATGGTATACACCCAAGAGTTCTGAAGGAACTCAAATAGGAAATTGCAGAACTAATAACTGTGATATGTAATCTATCACTTAAATCAACTCTGTACTAGATGACTGGCAGATAGATAATGTAAAGCCAATTTTTTTTAAAAAGGCTCCAGAAGCAATTCTGGCAATTACAGGCTGGTAAGCCTAACTTCAGTACCAGGTAAATTCGTTGAAACTACAGTAAAGGAGAGAATTTTCAGACACATAGATGAATACAATATGTTAGCTAGGCAAGAGTCAAACATGGCTTTTGTGAAGGAAAATCATGTCGCACTAATCTATTAGAATTCTCTGAGGGTGTCAACAAGCATCCAGATGGGGGTGATTCAGTGGATATAGTGAACTTAATCTTTCAAAAAGCCTTTGACAAAGGCCCCTCACCAAAGGCTTTTAAACAAAGTAAGCAGTCAGGGGATAAGAAGGAAGGTCCTTTCATTGATCAGAAACTGGTTAAAAGATAAAAAACAATGGGTAGGAATAAATGAGTTTTCACAATGCAGAGAATTAAATAGCAGGTCCTCCAAGGATCTTTGCTGGAATCAGTGCTGATCAATATAGTCATAAATGATCTGGAAAAAGGGGTAAACAATGATGTGGCAAAATACACAGATAATATGAAGTTACTCCAGATGGTTAAGTCCAGAGTTGACTGTGAAAATTTACAAAGGGATCTCTCTAAACTGGGTGACTGTGCAACAAAATGGCAGACAAAATTCAATGCTGATAAATGTAAAGTAATGCACATTGGAAAAAATTATCCCAACAATACATACAAAATATGATGGAGTCTATATTAGCTGTTACCACTCAAGAAAGAGATCTTGGAGTCCATCATGAGTAATTCTCAGAAAAAATCTGCTTAATGTGCAATGACAGTCAAAAAGAGCTAACAGAATATTAAGAAACATTAGGAAAGGAATAGATAATAAGACAGAAAATATCATAATGCCATTATATAAATCTGTGGTACGCCCACACGTTGAAGACTGTGTCCAGTTCTGGTCACCCCATCAAAAAAAGATATATTAGAATTGGAAAAGTACAGAGAAGGGCAACAATAATGATATGGGATATGAAACAGCTTCCATATAAAAAGAGATAAAAAAGACTGGGTCTGTTCATCTTAGAAAAGAGACAACTAAGGGAGGAATATGATATTGGTCTAAAAAATCATGAATGGGGTGGACAAAGTGAATAAGGAAGTGTTATTTACTCTTTCACAACACAAGAATTAGGGGTCAGCCAATAAAATTAATAGGAAGCAAGTTTAAAACAAACATAAGGAAGTGTTTCACACAATGCAGAGTCAACCTGTGGAACCTGTTGCCAGGGGATGTTGTGAAGTCCAAAACTATAACGGAGTTCAAAAAAGAATTAGATAATTTCATGGAGGATAGGTCCATCAATGACTATTAGCCAAGATGGTCAGGGCTGCAACTCTTTGCTTTGGGTGTCCCTAAACCTCTGACTACCAGAAGCTGGGACTGGACAACAGAGGATGGATCACTCTATAGTTGCCCTGTTCTATTCATCCCCTCGGAAGCATCTGGCACTGGCCACTGTGGGAAGACAGGATACTGGGCTAGATTATTCTCCCTACACCATTGATGTGGTGCCTTTGGGTGACCCTGTGAAAATCAGATTTCATTTAGCTGAATTTTCAAAGTTTCTAAACTGTACTTGACACATGCTCACTATTTTTGGTAAAATGTTAAATCTATCCATCTGTCAATGTCCCATTTTTCTTGTACATATTTTTTATTAATGAACTGAATATCTAATCAACTAACTTATCTTTCAATATTCTACTGGATTTGTGCATATATGCATATTATAGTTGAGAATAATATCAATATTAATTAATACATAGAATATTCTGAAGTATCACCTGTAAAGGTACATATGGAAGGAAGCAAGGGTGTGAAATAAAATTTTCTAATATTGATTTAACATTCACATACAAAAATGTAATATAAATATCATTGTTCGTTACATGATTCCTGGAGCAGGACTAAAATAGTTGAGAGACTAGCTCCTTGCTTTAGGCCCCCAAACTGCCAGGACCATATATTATTATATTTTTCAGAAAGACTGTCACTATGAGCAATAGGCACAGAAACCAAAATTGTAATGTTAAAGTTTGGGTCTGGTCCACTTCCCATTGTAGACAGTGGCTACACACACACACTAACTTTAAAGGGTGCAGAAAGGAGCACTCTATTTTTTAGTACTTTGCAGTGTTTACTGTTAATTAGAGGTGTTTCTTGCCGTATTTATTTTAACACAACTAGATTAGACAAAATATATTTAAATGACTGGACTCTGTTTTGTCCTGTTTTATTTATTTTTGAAATTTAGTTCTCCATTTTTAATTCCTCCATTTTTTTTTATTTGTAGTGCATAAAGTAAAACCAAAATTATTTTGTGTTTTAGATTGTATACTATATCTTTGTATTTAATTTGCCCCTCTGTTGTCCTTGCTTCTTCTTTGCTGACAGCAGAGAGGGGTTGCTCTGGTAAAGGGTAGGGGAACTCAAGCAGGAAAGACATGCAGAAACCCACCTACTATACTGGGGAAGAGAAGTTATTCACAATACCTCATCCAACGACAGAAGATGCAGAAAGCAGAGAGGAGGAAAATAAAAATATCTCATGAGTAATTTTGGAGACAGGGGAGAAAGATGGCCACTACAACCCACCAGCAGATCAGAAGGAAGGAAAGAAAGAAACCAGAATCACAATGAAGGGAAGGAGATGACAAGAGTACCAGCAGTGGGGCAGCTGTCGGAGAGAGAGCTTTAGATTTATTTGAGCAGTTCCTGTATGAAACTACTATCAGACGCCAACATTTTGGTTTTTTCTCCTGAAAGCTGCAGCATACAGCCTTCGTTGGCTCCTTTCCCCCTATAAACACAACTACAGGCACTAGGAGAAGAGCAAGCTGCTGCTTCCTCAAACTCAATCCTCTCTTTTACTTGATGTAGTGTCCCAAACTAACAACTGGAACACAGTCTGGTTGATCCATTTCTGCACAACATCTGATCTCCAGAAGGTCCTGAACCCTGCCCTCAATCAGTAAGTGGAAGAAGCAGCAACTGAGGAGACAATGATCTGAAAACGGAGTTTAACTTTAAAAGAAATGAATAAACTACCACTGAGATTTTATTCCAGAGAAGACTCCTAAATTTAAAACAAAATATTCTGCAGGGGATTATAACCACATTTTAAACTTTGCAGTAATTTGGCAGAGTGCTTCTCCTACCTCTTTGCGATGTTTCTCACTGCCTAGACCTCGCTCCCTCTGTAGTTTCTCAAACTCATTGTTCACATCAATATGAGATACCAGAGTTAGGATCTTCTGAGTCAAACCCTGTTCCATCAGCTCATCTGTAAAACGTGTTGTCATGGACACCAACTCTGTGCTATAATGAAGAGGCACAACATTTTAGCAACTGAAATAACAAATAATGCTATTCCTGATCACAGAAGAAATGTGATGAACATAAACACAGCACAATTATTTCATGTCTGAGAGAAAAACAAAAATTATGCACAGAGACTGACTAAAGAGTAAGCAGAGTAAGCAGAGTTCTCGCAAAGTGTTAGGATGAATGGATATTAACTTTTGAGCTCATGCAATTTCTAGCAAGATTTTTGCCAAAAGATAAAAGCATTAATAAGCAACACAACCTACACAGTGCAAAAGTACTTGTATACATTCCAATTTACAAAGTTTAAAATACATATGAAATTGTAATCTAATTCTTTTGTGATGAAACAAAATCTTATTGAACATTTATTTTGGTTATTAGGAAGATAATTAACTCAAATTCAGCTCTGGTATAAGCAAGCACAACCACAGTGACACCAATGGAGCATTTTGAAAACACTTGAACAGCACTAAATATGGTTCATTGTCTAAAAGCATTTATAACAATGAGAAGTAGAGAGATGGGGTGGTCGAATTATTATTGTTATTTGTACAGCACCACAGATATACTAGGCATTTCACAGAAAAGTCAAATTTTTTCTCCAGGAGAGCTTGAAATCCAAGTTTAAAACCAGAACAGTAGGCGACAAGTACACAATGAGAGTATGGAAAACAGTAGGATAAAGGTGAAGACATTAACATTCTGAATAATCTTAACATATATATCGGTGCGATTGCAATTTTTTCAGACAATATTGATTATAGCGTATTATAACTACAGCTTAGAAGTAATATCTGAGGAAAACAAGGTTACATACCAGTAACTGCTGTTCTTCAAGATGTATTGCTCATGTCCAGCAGTAGGGACGGGGAGTGGGTTGTGGAATGGACATGAGCAACACGTCTCAAAGAACATCAGTTACTGGTGAGTAACATTGTTTTCTTCTTTGAGTGCTTGCTCATGTCCATTCCATTATAGGTGACTAACAAGCAATATCTTGGAGGTGGGCCAGAGTTACCGATAAGCTGCCTGCAACAGTGCTCTGCCAAAGCTCGCGTATTCCTGCGCCTGTTGGACAATGGCGTAGTGGGACATGAAGGTAAGTAATGACGACCAGGTGGCTGCTCTGCAGATGTCCTGCACTGGCATTCTTGCTAGGAAGGCTGTAGACAAGGCTTGAGCTCCGGTGGAGTGCGCTGTGATGGTTCCTAGAAACGGCACCTTTGCCTGCTCGTAGCAAAACTTGATGCAGGAGGTTATCCATGAGGAGATGTGCTGGGAGGAGACAGGTGAGTCTTTCATCCGGTCGGCCACTGCAACGAAGAGCTGCATCGATCTCCAGAACGGTCCCGTGCGCTCAATGTAAAACGCCAGGGCCCATCATACATCTAGCGAGTGCCACCTTCTCTCCTCCGCCAAATCGTGTGGTTTGGGAAAAACACAGGGAGGAAAATATCTTGGTTACAATGAAATTGGGAAACCACCTTGGGCAGGAAGGCTGGGTGCAGCCTCAACTGAACCTTATCTTTATAGAACACAGTATGTGGGGCTCCGAGGTCAGTGCCCTAATCTCGGAGACCCTCCTTGCCGAGGTAATGGCCACCAAGAAGGCCACCTTCCAGGAAAGCAGGAGCAGGAGGCATGAAGCCATGGGTTCAAAGGGGGGCCCCATGAGTCATGAGAGGACTAGGTTGCGATCCCAGGGAGGTACCGGGTCACAGACCTGTGGATAGAACTTCTCCACCCCTTTCAAGAACCTAATCATCATCAGGTGGGAGAAAGCGATCTGCCCTTCAGTGGCTGCTGGAAGGCTGATTCAGCTGCTAGGTAGACCTTCAGAGAGACCACAGCCAGTCCCTGGAGCTTTAGCTGTAGCAAGTACTTCAGGATCGCCTGTATTGGCGAGAGAGTGGGCAGGATACCTTGGGACTCCACCCAGCAGGTAAAACCGCTTCCACTTAGCCCGGTACATGACCTGCGATGAGGGCTTCCTGCTACACAGCAGGACTCGTTGGACTTGAGCTGAACAAGCTCACTCAACGTCACTCAACCACAAAGCCTCCACGCCGTGAGGTTTAGAGAGTCCAGGTCCGGACGCAGCAGGCGACCATGATCCTGGGACCTGAGATCGTGCCGTCTTTGAGGCTCTAGAGGCGGGGCGATCGAAAGGTCCAGCAGCATGCTGAATCCATGTTGGTGTGGCCAGGCTGGAGCGATCAAGATGGAGTCCGCTTTGTCCCTCTTGATCTTTAGCAGGACTCTGTGCAGGAAGGGAACGGGCAGGAATGTGAACATGAAGCTCCCTGACCGCTGCAGGAGGAAGGCGTTGGCGATCGACCCAGCCTCTCGACCAGAGAGAGAGCAGAACTGCAGACACTTCTTGTTCCATGCTGATGCGAACAGGTCCACCCAGGGAGAGCCCCATCTCCGGAAGATCATAGACGCCACCTCTGGGTGTAGCGACCAATCATGGCAGGCTAAGAACGACCCACTGAGGCAGTCCGCCTCGTCGCTCCTCACCCCCGGGAGGTGACAGGCCATCATGTGAAAATCGTGTTTCACCGCAAAGTCCCACAGACAGATAGCTTCCCTGCGTAAGGCTGACGAACGGGCTCCCACTGCCTGTTGATATAGTACATGGCCGCTGTATTGTCTGTCAGCACCTGTACCGCCTTGCCCGCAATAAAGCAGAGAAACACTCTGCATGCCCAGTGAATGGCTCGCAGTTCTTTCACATTGATGTGCAGGCACCTTTCCTCCATCGACCAGACCCCTTGTGTGCCGAGGTCGGCACTGATATGGGCATCCCACCCTATGTCCAAGACGTCCGATATCAGGGTAACCAAGGGAACTAGCTCCTCGAACGGAATGCCCCTTAACACTGCCTGAGGGATCCTCCATCAGTCTAAGGAGGCTAAGGGCTTGGGGGAAGGGACTATGATCACCCGGTCCCCAAGGTACACCGAGGTCAGCCATGATTGAAGAGGCCTGAGCTTCAGGTGAGCCAGCCTCATCACACAGGTGCAGAACGCCATGTGACCTAACAGCTGTAGGCAAGGTCTGGCTGTTGTTATAGGCATTGATGCAGGTGGGCAATAATGGAGAACACTGCCTCAAAGCACGGCTGGGGCAGGAAGGCCTGGCCTGGGAAGCGACCAGGATTGCGCCGATGAATTCTATACGCTGCACCAGAGTTAACATGAACTTTTATTTGTTTACCAGCAGGCCCAGCCAGCAGCAAGCGTCACATGTTAGGCTCACACTACTCTGAACTTGGGACCTGGACCTGTCTCGGATTATCCAATCATCCACGTAGGGGAAAATTTGTACCCCCTTTTTCCTCAGGTTTGCAGCCACCACCACCATGCATCTGGCAAACACCGCTAGGGGCCGAGGACAGGCAAAGGGTAAAGCTGTAAACTGGTAGTGGAAGCTGGCCACTATGAAGCGAAGGAAGCACCTGTGGCTGGGGAGAATAGAGATACGAAATTATGCGTCCTTGAGATCGAAGGCAGCATACCAATCTCCCGTATCCAGGGAAGAGATTATGGAAGCTAGGGAGACCAGGCGAAACTTGAATCTCTTGAGGTATTTGTTGAGATGATGCAAATCTAATATGGGCCTTACACCCCCTTTTTTCTTTGGGAATGAGGAAGTACTTCGAGTAGAACCCTCTTCCCACCATGCCCTGAGTGACCTTTTCCACTGCTCCCAGACTGAGGAGGGTCTCTACCTCTTGAATGAGGAGCTGCTCTTGAGAGGGGTCCCTGAAGAGGCATGGAGGGAGAAGGTTGTTGGGAAGGGAAGAAACAAACTAGAGGGCATAGCCCGCCGAAACTATGCTAAGGACCTAGCGGTTTGAAGTAATTTTGGCCCACTCAGACCGGAAGGGAACTAAGTGGTTTAAAAAGGGCAGGAGGGATCTAGGATACAGGCTGGGGCGTCATCCTTGGGCACACCATCAAAAGACCCTCTTTGATTGCCCGACCGCCTAAGTGACCCTTGCTGAGGAGGAACTCGGGAGTGGATGGCGTCTCCGAGACCCCCTATTTCTGTCCCGTTGTCCATAGGTCGTGAACGGCCGTGGCTGATACCTCTGCTGCTACTGTCCCTGGGGGACGTGCCTGATGCCTAGAGGTGCATGGCGTGTAAAGGCCCAGGAAACAGAGCATGGCCCTTGAGTCCTTCAGACCATACAACTTCGCATCCATCTGATCCGAAGACAAGCCCAACCCATCAAAGGGAAGGTCTTGGATGGACTGTTGGACCTCTTGGGACAGCCTGGAGGATTGAAGCCACAAACCTCTGAGCATGCAGATGGCGGAGGCTATGGCTCTGCCCACCAAATCAGCAGCATCTGAGGATGCCTGGAGCGCTGCTCTAACCACTGGGGTACCCTCTTCCACAATGGTATTAAAATCCAGCACCTGGTCCTGGGGCAGAGCCTCAGTGAAGCGCCTCAGTGAGACCCCAAGGGTTAAAATTATACCTGCCCAGGAGAGCCTGCTGGTTGGCAATCCTAACTGCGGGCTTGCCGTTGAATAAATTTTTCTCCCACCAAGTCTAGCTTTTAATTGTCCTTGTCTTTTGATGTACAGCCCGGCTGCCCCTGCCTATCCCTGTGGTTGGCAGCATCCACCACCAGGGACCCAGGGCAGGGGTGGGTGAACAAGTATTCAAACCCCTTGGCTGGGACATAATGCTTTTTCTCAGCCCCTTTAGATATCGGGGCTACAGAGGAGGGGGTTTGCCACAAGGCCTTCACTATCTTGGCACCCCTTTGTAGACAGGGAGGGCTACCTGCGCTGGGACAGCCGCCTCTACAACATTAAAAAGGCTGTCTGACGATTCTTTAGCTCTCTCACCTTCAGCCCCAAGTCAGAGGCCACCCTCTTGAGCAGCTCCTGGTGCACCCTAAAATCACCAGGGTGCAGAGTGGCCCTGGGAGAGTGCTTCATCCAGTGAGAAGGAGGAGGATTAGAGGGGTGCAGCGGGAGGACTTCTCCCGGTGCCGGGGATTGAGACCAGTGTCGGGAGGGTGACTTCGCTCCCTGCCTCGATACAGGTCGGTCCGGCGACCACAACCTGGAATGACTTCTCGGGGAGCGGCACTGCTCCACTCTAGATAACCAGCCTGCTGGATATCTTCCTCCCTGTACCAGGGATCTCCTGATCCATTCAGGGGTCCCCATGTGGGCTTCCCCTGTAACACCAGTCCCTTCTCTCTCAGTGGAGGTAGGGGCAGAGGTGGCAGAGGCAAGGCCAGCAAGGCTCTTGCTGCCTGAAAGGCATCCGGTGTCGACGAAGCCGGTAGGTGCCGAGGGACTCCCGCACTCCCAAGAGTCAGGGGTGGCTCCCTGGCTGAGACGCTGGCTCCTGAGAGCGGGTCTCCATGGTCCGACCTCGGAGCTCAACCCCGCCTGCTTAGATGGTGCGGGGGAGTGTCCGCACTCCGAGTGCTGCTTCCGTCTCTTCTCCTGCACTGGGGATGTGGCACGGTGCCGAGTCAGGGTCGGTGCCGACGGTGCAGTCTGTACCGATGCCACACTAGGTACCGAGGCGGAACGGGTTTGCTCGGAGCCAGCAGAAGTGCTGCCTCCATAAGCAAAGCTTTCAGGTGGATTTCTCTATTCTGAGTCCAAGGATTGAAAGCCTTGCTGATCTTGCACTTCTCCTTATGATGGGCTTCCCCCAAGCACTTCAGGCAACTGTCATGGGGGTCACTTAGCGGGAAAGCCTTCCCACAGGAGGGACACGGTTTGAAGCTCGGTGACCAGGGCAAACCCCACATCCAGCAAAGTCCCAGCCGGGACTATCCTAAGTCTCTAAGTACCACTAATAACAGTTACTTAAGCTATCTAACTAATTAACGCAAACAACCATGCTTAAAATTCAAAACGAGGGGAATTAAGCACTTGCAATGCAAGCACAGACAGTTCCCAGCAACCGTCACAGGAGGAAAGAAGGAACTGAGGGGGCATAGGGCCGGCGGCGCTTCATATACCGCAGTATGTGCGCAGGGGCTCCAGGGGGTGCTGGACCCGGCCATACAGGATCTGCTAAGGGGAAAAAAGTTCCGGTAACTGCGCACAGAGGCATGCACACACCTATAGTGGAATGGACATGAGCAAGCACTCAAAGAATTGGATTCTGCAACAGAACTCAAAAAAGGAGAGGGATGAGGCATTTACTATCAAAGGAGATGACTTTCTTACTGTCCATCTCATATACAGATTATAGACAGTTTCCTGTTCATACTTGTGATGAACAGATCAAATTCAGATTTCTCACACTTCAGGAAGATTTCATTCACCATCTCATTCACTATTTTTTAATCAAGAGGCAACTCAGTAGAGTTCAGCTGAAGCGTAACACTGTTTGACCAGAAAGGTGTTCTATTTGAATATGAAAACTAAGTACTTCTGGACTCTGTCCCATGGGAAACTCAAAGGGCTTCCCGACTCAAGTGAGCTGGGACAATTTAAATGGTATACTCTAGGGGGGTTACAACATAAATCACTGCCTAAGCATATATCTGTACTAATGCAATCATCTCAAACAGTGAATGTCTAAAAATGAAGTAACTAAATAAAACAATCTGCCCTTCCTGTCAGTATACAAATGGATAGACGAGATTCCAGAAAAGAACACTTTTACAGCCTTTTCCCTTTGGCCAGACTGATTCCCATCAAGCCACTAGAAAAGAGTTTATTAAACAAATAATTAGAAAGACTGATGAGTAGATGCTACCCTAGGCAATACTGTGCTGCCAACCACACAGGATCAGAGATACCCTGAACAATGTATGCTACCTAAAGAAAATTCCAACTACATTGTTATTACTTTGTGAAGGATTCTGGCCTCATCCTCTGTGTTTCTTTAGTTAGGCATTAACTCCCAGCAAAGCAATGAACACTGAGTTGGAACGTTTTCTACAGTGGCAAAAGGTTCTGAGCCTCCACTTCAGAGCAGGGAACCACTGCTGGAATAGACATACTAGAAGAAATATATCCAAGCACAACATGCTTCTCTTCCTTGTATACCATATTCATCATGCAACCACCCATAAGATGCATTTTTGGTTTGCATCTTTCTAATTCCTTCATTACCTTCACTGTAAATAATTTAATGCTAACATTCACAGGCATCAAGGACTTCTCTTCCTCAATAATCCATTCTACTGGGCAATCTCCATAACCCCACTGCTCCAGGAAGCTATTCATAAATTGATCATCACTATTATACTAGGGTATTTGTTATCACACTACAACCCAACTCAATACAAACCATATTTGTATAATCTCTTTCCATTGAGTTCAGCCAAGGTATGCTTCTACTGTATACTGGTTTTGTTTGTTTGTTTTGTATTTCACCAAGAGTGTCTCAAATGCACATAATATTAATTCCTACAGTAAAATTTGCATTTAAATAAAAATAAGTTCCCTGCTTCCCAGATTTTAATGGCTAGGAGCCTTGCAAAGGCAGAGAACTCGGTCTCTGTAGTGGACACAAGTACTTCATATCATGCTTGAGTGACTACTGCTTGTCAGTGCTTGGAGCAGCATTAACTGGCTCTGCAGGGAGTGGCATATAGCATTTCTTGACAACAACACAGAGACAGAAGTTGAAGAGGTATACAGAAGCAGAAGAAAAGGGGAGTCCCAGGTAACCAATTAAAATGTATTTAAGATACGGACGAATGTTGTGCTGAAAAGACATGAAAGCAACACCATCAAGTTATAGTGAACAAATCTGAAAATTCTTACATTCCAAAAAACTAACCAGCCTAGAAGCCATCAGTGGCCAACAGAGAGAGCTCTTTAGCGTGCCTTGTATCCAGCTCCCCAAATGTAAACAAGACAAACCTGAGTTCCAATGTCCATGTCTTGCCCCGCCGTGACTGGATGAGGGCTCGCAGTGAATTGGCAATGCATCTCTTTCCATCCCAGTATAAAAGAACAGCCACTAAACCTCTCGTAAGGCCAGGAAAATGAGGTTGCTGGTGCTCTCCTAGAGAATGAAAAATATAGAACCACCAAAAAAACCTCACATAATCAATCACATCTTTGTATTTGTAACTATATTTAAATTACAAATCCAATGAACTACTATATTCAAAATTCCAAGTACACAGTTGTGTTTTATGCCTCATCATTCAATGTACTCCAGATCCTACCAAGAGGTCTCAGATGTTTTGGGCTTCTACTGTTAAAACCCAAATTAGACTAGTAGAAGAAATATCATCTTATTTTTAAAAAAGAGAAGTACAACAAGCCTATAACAAAACTCTAAATCCAAATTATATTTGCATACAAATCTTTAGCTTACCCTCACAAACTGCACAATTAAAGTCAATAACAATTTAACTACTTAAAAGTCAGTTTTTCAGTGCTCATTCAGACAGAAAACCTTAATTTCCAATTTTGTTTAACTTGCTTCAGGACTTCCTGGTGGCCTTTCACAGGTGACCAACATTTAGCACCAAGGTCATCTCCACAATTAATAAAAATAGACATTCAAAACTCTTATATCAGATGTGACGAAGTAGCTGATAATGAGTCCTAATGGAATATCTTTTCTTTTAAAAAAACAGTTTCATAGACCTTAAGGTCAGAAGGGACCACCATGATCTCCTGCACTTTGCAGGCCACAGAACCTCACCCACCCACTCCTGTAATAGACCCATCGCCTCTGGCTGAGTTACTGAAGTCCTCAAATCACCATTTAAAGAATTCAAGTTACAGAGAATCCACAAACATCATCACTTTTCTGCCTGCCAGGTAATGTGGACTACTTGCAATCATATTATTCATATCCTGATTATCAGTTTCTATGTCATGGCACACAGTACAGCTACAAGTTCATTGTACAACTAATATACATTTCACAAAATTAATCACCACCACATTGTTTTATGGAGAAATTCATAACCAGCTACATTTATTTCTTGAATTCAGTGAACTTTTGTGATATCTTACTTGTTCAAAGTAAATCTTGATTGTCAGCTCCCTACAAATTATTTCCCCTTTGACAATGGCTGAATAAAATAATTATTTAATAGATTCAGAATATTATTTTCTACTGCATTACAGTATCGGTAATAATTTTACAGCTTTATGAACATCATAGTTAGATGTTGAAGCCCTGATCCAACAGACCATTTATGCATGTGCTTAGCTCCAAGTAAAATAATAATTCCAATAAGAAGCCTGTAAGAATTGCATTTCCCCAACTCTCAGGATGTATTTAGTGTTCAATGAAACTATTGTCCCCACAGTTCAGTGCCTCCTTACCAGCTAGAAGGAGTTCAACAGCCGCCAGCTCTCCAATATCAAAGAGGTCACTTAGGATAAAGGCTTCTCTGATGAGTTGCTCTGGCAAAAGTCTGGTACCCTGCTGACCCTGGATGGCAACCCCGTCAGTACTTGCTTTCTGAATCTTCTCATGCTGTTGAACATTCTTTGGCTATAAGAGAAATAAGTAATTAAAGTTCCCAAAACGGCAAGATGCTGAACAATTATTCATTTCTGTCAGAGCTGATCAAAGAGCAAACAAAGCTTGTCACATTAATTCTCTTTACAAATATGACTCTGACATGTTAGGTTTCCAGCACAAGCACTGCCTATATCTTCTACATGCAAATAGTAAAGATGTCCTCAAAGTTACTTCACAGTGTAACATAGAACAGGGCTTCTTGTGAGGCTATACCAAAAACAGTCTTATGTCATCAGTGCAGGAGCTTACTTTACTTAGAATTATTTAAGCTCTTAAAGTAGATTTTGATACATTCCCAACAGGAATTTTCCCATCAGAAACTGATCTAACCTTGATGAAAGACATTATGAATGTTGATGAGAAACTGTTAAAATAAGTTGCTTTACAAATAACACATTATTCCTTTTTTGGATGTGGGTCAACTGCTAAAATGTAGAAAAACAAGATCCTATATGTGATTTTAAAGCTTTCAACCTACCAGTCTTATAAATAAACGTGAAAGCTTCTACTGTAAAAGTTGCAGGAAAGGTATTTTTTCGTTACTGTAATGTTATTTCTAAATAGATATCTCCATAAGTTAAGTGCTAAATAGGTTTTTCCACCTCATCCCACAATCTTCAGCAGGAGCATCCTGTATCCTTTTTGTTTTCAGATGCTCACCTTTTTTGCCTGCTGGCATGCTTAAGTAACTGCAACATAATCATGGAAAACACAAGCAATAATTATGTGCTCCATCTCAGAAGCATGGATCAACTAGAAAAACCCATCAGCTCTTGATTGACCAAGCAGTGGGTATCGTGATGGATACATAAATTATTCCTCTGAAAACAGTCTGTCTTGAAGACCAATGAAGAAACATTATGCTCAACATCATATTATTTAATTATTCAATTGCAAAAGAAGCCAGATACATAATAAGAAACTTTCAAGTTATTTTTATTCTTTTAGCACTAAAGGTCCCAACCAGAATTGGGACCCCATTTTGCTAGGCACTGGATAACCACAGAACATAAGATAGCCCCCCCTACCTCGAAGGATTATAATCTTAAAAAAAAAGTCAAGACAAACAAAGCACACTGGTCTCTCCCCAACCCATCTAAAAGGGGAAAAGTTTGTTAATTACCGGATTTCTGTACAGTGAGATAAAGTCAGGTTTGTGTTTCTTTAAAACCTGGTCCAAGAGATGGATGGCTTCAGGTTGCCTTTTCCAGATAGCATTTACTACTGTTTGCCAGATGTCTTTGTATGGGCCCCACAAACTGGCAGCTAAAAAGAAAAGTTTGGAAAAAAAATCATATTGAAAGTGGGAAGAGTAGAGGAAAGATTATTTCTCCACACAGTACATACTAGAAACAGACAATTATTTAGATTTATTGTATAGTCTCAACATGAAAACACAGAAAGTTATGCACACAAATATTTTACATCCAAAATGAGAATATGCCACTGAATAGAGAAAATGCTTTTCTTATTTTGGAAGGTGAAAATCTCCTTGGATTGGATGGGAAGGGGACAGGGAGATGGAGTAGAGATGAAGGTGGCAGCTGATAAATTCTGGAACCATATTTTGCTTTACACAGACATATTTGTTTCAAATATAGGCATGATCCTGCATCCTATCAACTGGGATAAGTAAGGGTTGAAGAGTGGACTCTGTACCAGAATCAGGTGAGGCGAGGCAAGCTTCCTGCTTTCAGCTGTTGATACAACCGAGCAAAATGGAACAAAATCAACAATATCAGAAACTATACATGAACAATGCTCTGTCATACTTGGTTTATCTTTAGATCTGTCTATGCAAAACATTTTGTTAAGCTATTAAGTTTTTAAAATCACATCTTTCAAATGTAATGATCCTTTTCTGATTTTAACAGAAATATAGTTTAAAAGGTGATTTGGATTCACCGGATCATACTATAATTAATGAGCGTTTTTCCCACGTTTGTTGCTGCAACAATACATAATGACAAGAGAATGAGAAATACAGTAAACAAAAACAAAGAATACCGAATAAAACATTACACTGATGAACATCTGACAGAAGTGTAAATTCTGGCTATTTGATATTTTATACATAGATCCTTAAAACTAGGATACATACTACAGCAATAAAAATGTCAGTTATACAGATATGAATTTGTTTTACAATACAAAAAGATTAATGAAGCAGCATTAACTTAGTATACTGAGATGCTTTTCCCTTATTTTGGAAGCTACGGTGTTACCAATTGTTATTTAGGCCAAATCTCAGACCCTAATTTATAATACAACTCTCCTCCCTCTCTTGTCACCATTGGCACAGGTTTTGCATGGAAATACTAAATTTGAAATTAGCACTGAGGGTGAGTGATCTCTCTTCCACATTAGAAATGATATTATTCTGAATCAAAATTTCTTTGCACAGGGAGGAATTTGGGAAGTTTACACTAGAAGTTTACTTACTTTCTTTCATCAGCACATGCACAAAAACAGAATCCGACACTATCTATCAACAGCAACCTTAATATTCAAACACTGATACTATAATGCAGAACGATTCTTCAATCTATACAGTAAAACTGGCAACAGTATGGAGGTATATGTGGTAAATAATTCCTACCTATAGACTATAATTTAGTATTCTGATGGTTGACCAAAAAACTTTGCAAATTATCAGCCACAATCTAGCACAGAAATGCCAAAGTTTTGTTTGCTGAATATCACTGGTATTCCTGCAACAACTTCCAAATTCTTCCCAAAACAAACCACACCAAGAGTTCCGACTGTATTATTATTTGTATTGCAGTATGCGTAGAGACCACCAGATCAAGGATCAGGAGCCTACTATGCTAGGTACCGCACAACACATATAACACAAAGATTATCTCTGCCCCAAAGAGCTTTCAATCTAAGGCCTTGTCTACACACAAAATTTGAAGTATTTTAACTAAAACTGGTTTAGTCTTTGTTTTCACTGCAAAAACGTATTACTATCTCAAGTGTAAACTTGTGCTGGAAGCAAGGCATGGGTAGTTTTTAAACTCAGTGTTACTAGTAGAGGTCAACTCTATATTGGCAACCTGCGGTTGCCTTGACTAACTATTCAAGGAATGAAGTAGCCATGCCTTGTCTCTACCATGAGTTTACACTGAGGCCTGGTCTACACTAGAAAGTTTTGTCGACAAAAGTCAGCTTTTGTTGGCAAAACAGTGCTGGTGTATACACTGCAATCGCCTCCCCACCAACAAAACTGCTCAGTTTTTTCGACAAAATAAAACCACCTCGACAAGAAGTGTAGGGCTTTTGCCGGCATAGCTAGGGCGATGCAGTGTCAATGTAGACACTGCGTCCCCTTACATTTGTGAAGGGGTTGAGGTGGCTGCTGCAAGTGCTAGCAGCTGGAGCCCGGCTCCCAGCTGTGAGCCAGGACTGGGCAAGCCACGGGCAGCTACAAGCCCGGCTAGCAGCAGGCAAGCCATGGGCGGCTTTGAGCTGGGACTGGGCAAGCTGCAGGCAGCTGCAAGCCTGGCTCCCGGCTGCAAGCCGGGATGGGGCAAGCCATGGGCTGCTGCAAGTCCCAGCAGCTGGTTCCCGGTCCCAGCTGGCACTAGCAGCCATGTCAATTTCAGGGCTCAGCCATGTAATTGACATGGCTGCCCAGGTGAGGAGCAGAGGAGAGGGTCCCTGACTTTTAACCCTGCTCCCAGCTGGGATCATGAACCAGCCGCCCTGGCTTGCAGCAGCCTGGACTTCTCACCCCGCTCTCACTGCTAAGAAGCTAGAGCGGCTGGTTTCCAGTCCTGGCTGGAAGCGGGGGCCAGAAGTCAGGGAGTTTCTCCACCTGTTCCCCACCCACAGGCTGAGCCATGAAATTGACATGGCTGCCATTCTGGCAGAGAGCAGGGAACAGCTTCCGCCAACTCTTGGATGGGACCATGGAGGAGAAAAGTCCCAGTGCAGCTGTCCCGGGCTCCCGGCTGGGACCGGGGAGTGGAGGGCAGCCCATTGAGAGCACATGAGTTGGGGCTCTCAGCTCCCCACACTGCCCCTCAGGACAGTGGAAGTGCTTCTGGTGAGGACACCAACCCTAGGAGAGCCGTGTGTAATTATATGTAGACAAGGCCTGAGATAGTTACACTTTTTTGCAGTGAAGACATAGCTTTAGTTAAACCGACGTAATCTCTATATACATGTTCATAAGTCAATTTACACTAGGCCTATATCAATTTAGTTTAAGTCCAACTAGCAAGTTACTCTAGCCAGCCCCTGAAAGTTGTAGCAGAGTGAAACTGACAATTCTGATCTATTTCACTGTTTCTAAACTGTCTTGGAAATAGCAGCAAATAGAGCTGAATCATGTCAGTTTCACTCTGTGATAGCTGGAGGAAGACACTGACATTTGTGAAAATGGGAAAGATACTGGGGAACTCAAAAAAGAGGAGAGGAACAAAAAACCACTCTACAGCATTTAGAAGATGAGACACAGGAAATGGCAGAGCACATTTCCACCATTTATTATTAGCTGAGCATGGATTCTGTGAGCAGGGTCCAACAACAGTACCCTGGTGGGAATTACAGCTTGTCCTTCCCACCAGCTGGACTGAGAATGGAGGTGTGTGTGTGCACATGTGTTCATGTGCATGCAGCACTCAATTACAAAGACTGCCTCTGGATTCTGCTGTACCCCCACCATCCTCTCCCATAATCTCATGGATATTTTAGTGGCTTATTTCAAGCCACAGCAAAGATTCTTCCTCATGGAGAATAAGCCACATGCTACAGCCTCGATCCTCAAAACATGCATATGCTTCATTTTAAGTATGGGAGTATTCCCACTGGCTTCAAGTGTTTCTATGATTGGGGCCTAAATCTGGTTCAGCTATTTCCAATTTACAAGTGGGGCTGTTTCTAAGGGTATGTCTTTGCCACTATCAGATTGATTGATTGATCCAGATCGCTTGAGCGGAAGTTAAGACCTGCTCAATCGATCCGGAAGTTGATTCAATAAAACCACCTCCCCAAAAAGTGTAGCGCTGCATCGAAGGGTACACATTTCCTGTCGGCTTAGCACAGTGGAGACAGCGCACAGAAGACGATTTAGGAAGTTGACCTAAGTTACGCAAACTACTCTGCGTAGCTTGCATAACTCCCGCCGACTGCCGCCAAGTTTCCCCGTAAGTATAGACCAGGCCTAAAACATTAGAAGTCAGATGTTGGTAATACAGGAGCTGGAGGGAAACTCCTAGCACTCATTAGGCAAGGCATGAACACCCTCAAGGGAACCAGGGAACAGGGGGTTCTGCCCCCCAAAACCTTATCTTCCTCATATTATCTGGGCTACCAACTCTCATCATTTAATTATTTATTATTTGTATTACTGTAGAGCCTCGGAGCCCTAAGTCCTGAACCAGAACACAACTGCACCAAGCACTGTGCAAAAGAACAAAAAGAGTCCCTGCACCAAGCAGTTTGCAATCCAAGGGCAAGCCAAGAAATGTCAGATGCATTCAGCAGACTTGGGGAAGTAGAAGGAAACAAGGCACCATGGGTCGGCAGGACAGGCCACAGGGTCTCTCAGCTCCCCAGCCACAGCCCAACTGTTGTCACAGGTTTTGTTGACTCATGACACATTTGGTGTTTTTCTTAGAGCGCCAGCTCCTGGACTCCTGTGATCATGTGAGACTCAGGATTTTCTTTTCCATGCTAGAGGTGCGTTTCCAGCCCTGGTGGTCAAAGAGAACTGCGGGGATGGGGGCGGAGGCGGGGACCGCCCGCCCCTAGGGGCTCGGCAACCAAAGGGCAAAGAACAAGGAGCCCCAGGCGCGCATTCATTTGGCTGCTTCGGGGGCGGGGGAGGGCCGCTGGCGCCCGTTCGTTACCAGCGGGAGACACGGCGCCCGGCAGCCGCCGCCGGACCCAGGCACGCGGCCAGGCTCTGGGAGGCGGGCGGGGGCAGAAATAACCGGGTCCTCCTGCTCCCCTGTCGAGCCCGGGCCAGAGCCCAGGGCCCCTCGCGGGACAGGGACAGGAGACCGCGCCGCCGCCGCCTCCTCCACTCCCGGCTCAGGCGGCTCCTCGCCCCGCGAGGGCTGGGGGAGGGGCCAGCGCGGCTCCCGGGCGTTCCTCTCGCACGAGGCCGCGCGACCCGCTATAACCCGCCTCGCGCTCGGGCTCATTTTACCTGAATTTACCGCCAACAGCGCCGCCATCTTGGAAGTCAACTAACACCCGGCGCGCGGCCGCCGCAGAGAGAGGCCCAGGAAGACCTAGGGGGCGCCCTTGGTGCTGCCTGCCTAGAAATATCGCTCTCCTCGCTGCCCACAGGGGACGCGGCTCCCACAAACCCTTAGTGGGAAGGTCCTTAATATATTTATAAACTATACACTCCTCTCAGGTATTGAGTCTCTTTGAAACAGGCATGGCTGCCTTTGGAAAGTTGGGGTCTTCATGGGAGGAGCGCAATGCATGCTGGGAATTGTAGTTCATTTCTGGATTGTGTAGCTATGCAAACGACTCAACTAAAATTTCCAGGTATCCCATCTGTCCCACACTCTTTACCTAGGGTGAAACAGGATAGCTTAGATAGATAGATAAGTAACCTTTATTTTGGTCATTACAAGACCACATTACTAATGACCCCCACTACTATGTTAGCACAACCTAGAAAAATTCATGTGAAAAATTACCACAGCAGGAACAAACTCTGCTCACCCACTCTTGAAGTGAGAATGAGGGAAAAAAGTGTTATTTTACTGTCCTGTTTAAAACATAAATATATACGCAATTTCCTTTAAAAAACTAGAATTTCCAAAAGTTATATTAATATAACCGATTTCAGTAATCGCAGTGACCAACCTTTCCTACTTTACATCATTTTTGACCATTTATAATTTTCTCAGAAAAGTTTTTTTTAACTGAGAAGTATATTAATAAATAATTAATAAATGTAAGAATAAAAGTTTGCACTTTTCATGCAATTATCTCAAAACATTTTCCTAAGTAAGACAACTCAACAAGAAAGTTGAGTGATTTACACAACATTACATAATAAATCAATGTCCGAACTCATGTCTCTTGACTCTCAGTTTGGCTACTGGAAGCCAACAGAAACATGTTTACAAAAATGACACACCTGTAATAAAAACAAATATTAACAGTGTGCAATTATAGTTTATATTATAGTCTGTGAAGTGAGTTCTATAGCAATTATAGTCTTTCTAGGAGAAGTACTTGCCATTTGGAAGTGATAATGTGCTTATTTCCTTATTATATATTTCATATTAATGGTTTCTTTGTATTAATGTGTTTTCTACTTTTATTAAAACATTTTCAATGGATTACTCACAATAATAAAAATAGGCACATGTATAAGTGTTCACAATATCACAGTCACAACTGGAATCTTTATGAGCCAACAGGAGCATGCTCAAAGGGGGACACGCAAGGGCACCCCCCAACCCCCCAATCAGCGGGGGCACAGAATTCTTCAGGGCCAGGGTGGGGAAAGTGAGCTCCTCTTCCCCCAAGCCAGGGCAGGAGATGACAGTTCCTCCAGCCCCCAGGCCATGGCAGGAGAGGGGAAGAGCCAGCTCCACAGGCCCCAGGGGGTATAGAAAGTGCCCCTCCAAAAGCGACCACATTTTTATTCCTATGCATGCATATGTGAGCCAATCAGATTCTATGCATGCAGTGTTGTAACCATGTTGGTCCCAAGATATTAGAGAGACAATATGGGGGAGGTAATATATATATATATATATATATATATATATATATATATATATATATTTTTTTAGACCAACTTCTGCTGATGAGAGAGATAAGCTTTCAAGCTTACACAGAGCTCTTCTTCAGGTGTGAAATTGGTCAAGTAAAAGATATTTATTCACCCATCTTGTCTCTATAATCAGATTTTATGTTTCATAACTCCCATCTTACATAATGAAAATAAGATGTATCAGTTTTATCCCTCTCAATTTTTTTCCTCTCTTTCTTTTTCAGGTCCTGATGAAGAAAGTGCCTTCCATTATGTCCCTCTCCTTAGAGTCATCACTGTGGGAAAATATATCTGAAATATATGCCCTAAGCAAAGTGTGTGATTGCATTCATTTCATTATCACATCAAGACAGTAGAAAATTTCCCAATTTTTCAACCAAAGACCATAAACCAATAAACACATTTTCAGTTTTCAAAAACTGAATATCTTCAATTTCTGCAATTGTCCATTAAAAAATGGAAAATTTTGAAAGAAACAAATATTTTCAAAAAGCATTTTTGATGAAAAATGGCCTTTGTTCTGAAATAAAAAGTAATTTACCAAAAAATAAAACCAATTTTTAATTATAAAAAAATCCTAAAGTTTTTGACCAATTCTACAAGCAGGTGTATTGGATTTGAATCATATGTCTTGTAGTCTTTGATTATGGATTAGGGTTTCCAAACCTAGCCACCCCAGTGGAATTCAACATGGGGCAAGGAACATTTAAACTGTGACAAGATCAGGTTCTCAAAAGAAAGTTGAGGAAAGAAATGAAGAGGAAAGTGCACAAAAGATACTTGGACACATATCTAGAGCTAAGGAAGGTGTACTAATATCTGACAAATCTCCCATCTCTGCAGACTGCGTACTGCCCTGCTGCTTTGAAATAATATCTCCTGCAAAGCTCTATCATCCACTTTAGTGATTTTAACTTTTCTACAGCATATTCCCATAGAGACATGAGATGCCTTCAGGAGACACATTCATGTCAATGGCCTATAGTCTAAAATTTTCACACTTGAATTTTATTAAAGTTATGTTTCTCTTGTTGCAAAACCATGTCCTACAAGTTATATCCATGAAGAGCAGACAGTGAATACTGATGAAGGGAGAAAGACAACAGGATAGGAGAGGAAAGAGATGAGAAGAGACAATACAGAGAAAGCAGAGACATTAAAGAGTCAGGATGAATTAGGGAGAGACAACTGAGGAAAAGAGAAAAACCAGAAGAAAGGGAATTACAGTGAAGATTAGTCAAAGCAGAAAGAGGAGAAATGGAAAGAAAGAAAAAGAAAGCAAGAAAGGGAAAACCCATCCTGCCAGAAAGAATTCCTCTCACAGAGCTTGAAAGGTAAATATTTGAGAAAGGGATATCTTTTCTTTTGACCATTGCTTACATTGAACTAATTTGTTTATTGTAATGAAAGGAATTGTATTTCCCTAAATTCTTCCTTATTCTGATCCCGGCCATTTGTCAATCATAGGTCAAGAAATGACAGAGGTAACAGGAGACTCAAATTGTTTGACCTCAGGAAGGAAAAAATGGTGCAAGGGAGGGGATGGAAACTGAAAGAAAAAAGATAAAGGAGAAAGCAAAATTAGGAAACATTTCTTTTGGCATTAAGATGTTTCCAGATTGCATGCATTTTAAAAAAAAATCCCATTGGAAGAGGAGATCCTGTGTAACCCCCACGTATCTAACATTTAAAACTTCCAGATAGTTCATCGACTTGCTCTGCCAATAGTCTATATAACAATAACAACAAAATACAATGAAAAATGCTTAGGGGAGGAGGTCCTTGGGTGAATGAATCTGGTGGGAAGAGCATACATTTTGGCCTAGTCTACACAGTTTTTATACCAGTTCAACTTTGTGTGTGGGTGTGATTTTTTTACCAAAATAGTTATATCAGTATACCTCTTAGGGTGAATGCAGTTATATTGGTACAATGGTGCCTAAGAGTAGTATAGTTTATTCCCTTTCACATATGGGAAAAAGTTATATTGGTAGAAGCACCTTTGTAGTGTTCAAACTAGGGAGATTATACTGCTTTATCTAAACTGATATAGTCCACACTAGGGAGATTGTACTGCTTTAACTATACCAATATAGTTAACTTAGTACAACTTTTGTTGTAGACAAGCTCTTAGACAATGATCCTTTGGTTATTCCTACTTTATTTGTTATCTTGTAATTTATGATCCCATTGTTCATCCAGAATCAAAGAAAGGTGGAATATGTCTTGGACTACACTTACAAGTTATATCATAGCTACATATGTTATGGTTGTGAAAAAAATACACACCATGATTGACATAGTTATGCCAACAAAAACTCCAGTGTAGATGCACCTATGGTGAGGGAAGAATACACCTATCAATGTAGCTAGTCATTTGGGAAGGTGGTGCTCCTACACCAATAGCAAAATTCCTTCTGTCAGTGTAGACTTCACTTACACTAGGAAGTTATGCCGGCCTATCTATGCCAACATAGTCCCCATAGTGTAGACATAACCTAAGACTCATTGATCCTGCTGGCTTGGGGGGCCCAATGGTTTAGCCAATGGAGTATGACCAGAGATGGATTTGACGCAATGTGTTTTAATGATATTCTCAGATAGAGTTTAGACACAAAACAAGGAAAACAGTCAGTCTGTGGCTTTTACTGAGTATTACATATTTTGTTGTGATATATCAGATCATCATATGAAAGGTGCTATATACTGTAAATAGAAATAATTATTCCTAATAATGAAAATTATTAGCAAAGGGGGACCCTGATCTTTGACTGGCATTCTAGGCGCTACCTACTATAATACAAATAAATAATAATATACATAGACATCATGGTTGCCCACTAACCCACACATATATAACAATGGGGATATTTTAGTATCTTTATCGATTTACCATCACTTCTTTCCTAAGCTAAACCTATAGTGTCCTTGTTTTCACCTGCAGCTTGATGAGTTGCCTTTTAATTGTCACTCCATTTCTGCACTGTAATAGGCAAAGATGCCTTGTAAAAGAGATGTTCCTTTATGTAAGTACAGTACATTCTTTAATTTGTTAAATGAGCTTGTGCATCCCAAATATTGAAATATTGAAAGGGATGCAGTGTTGACTACTGATAAGAACAGAAGAATTTCTTAGTCCTGTCCCAGCTCTTACACTGTGTCTCAGATGTGTCTACTCTACATATCAGCAAAGCAACATTGGTGTAGCTGTGCCAGCATAATCCCGATGTGTAGAAGACAGAAGGGGTTTTTCTGCCTCTGTAGGAATGCCACCTCTTTGAACAACTGTAACTAAGCTGACATGAATTTCTTCCATCGCCATAGCTGCATCTACACTGGTGATTAGGTTGGCATATCTATGGCACTCAGGGGTGTGTCGACATAACTTTTAGGTGTAGACCAAGTCTCAGTTTACTCATCTGTAAAAAACTGATATATTTCACAGTAGGTCTGGACTGCTGAACAATTGGGTGGTTATGCTGATAGAGTTTGTGGCCCTGTCTAGACCTAAAAAAGGGTATATTTTTCAATTGTGTTAACTCGGTTACATGAAAAGCCCTTTTACCACTTGTTAAGCTGCAGGCTAACATATCTGAAACCATGTTTGCTGACTGTGGCTATGTCTTCACTGAAAAAAAGCTGTGTTTTATACATCAGCTGTCTCAATGTAAAATCTTAGTGGAGGCAAGTGACAGGTACTTTTTATCTCAATGTAACTATCTCAGAGGGAGGTATAGTGCTACAATAAGGTAAACACTACATTGCCTTATCTCTAGGAGGATTTAATATGAGTTAAGGCTTGTCTACACTTAAAACACTGCAGCTGTGCCACTGTAGCACTTCAGTGTATACACAACCTATGCCAATGGGAAGGATTCTCCCATCGGTGTATGTAATCTACCTCTTTGAGAGGCAGTAGCTAGGCTGACAGAAGAATTCTTCTATCAACCTAGTGCTGTCTACACAGGGAGTTGGATCAGCTTAATTATACCATTCAGGGGGTGGATTTTTCACACTCCAACCAACATAGTTATGCTTGTGCCTACCTAATTTTCTAGTGTAGATGAAAAAATACATCTTTTTTGCAGTGATGACATTACCTGTGCCGTAGCCTAGGGAGGAGATTAGACTTCAATTTATCAGTTTAGCAATTACAATTGCTATGTGATTACTAGGATTTTAGAAGGTGTTAATCACACCTCTGATTCCTAGTTTAGACAAGACCTTTAGCTATTTAGGTTTTCAAAAACCAACTTCTCTCTGTCTGGCTTCCTATATTAGATATTTCCTAGTCAGGGAAACCCATGCTAGGTTGTTGCTAGCATGATTTCTTTCAACTATGTAAGGACATGGTCTCTGCCTACTCCAAGACAGAAAATGGGCTGAAAGATCTCAGCATTTCCTAAATACCTGCCTCAGAATCGGTGTGGGAGTGAACAGTGACATCTGTTGACCCTCTTACCATGGTTACAACAATTAGCAATTATTATACTAATAATATCTTTCAAATAATTATTTATTTGCTTGATAAATAATATCAATAATCTTTTATTCTCAAAGACTGGATCTCTCTGATCATCATTTATGCTAGAGGGGTCAAATGAAATTACTATTATTGGTCAGATGATGCATCTTGATTTTTGTGTGGGAAATGGATTTTTAGTTAAATAATTCCTTCTGGGTGGCCTACTGGTCTGTCAATCTTTTTAATCTTTGCTCCCTGGAATGGGGTTAAGAATAGGTTTTGCTCCCCCTTCAGAAATAACTTCTGATTTTAGCTTTGAAAAGGAAATGGGGTGGGTCTAGGTTGCAATAATAATCTGATGATTGTGACAATTTATCAGCCGGTAACTGATGAAAGAAAACATAGTTAATATCTCATTGTTACCACCCAAACTGGGATTTTACCATAAAAAGTTACTTTAAAAATGGCAATGTGGAGTTCCATATTACTATTAGTAATTTGTATTGTAGTTGTGCCTAGATCCTCCAGGTCCCGTTGTGCTAGGCACTGTATATATGTAAATAAGAAGACAGTCCATGCTCCAAGGAGTTTCCAATCTTAGTATGTCACAAGAGGTAATAGGTGGGTGAAACAGACAAAAGGGAGAATGAAGCAGGAGGTCAAGGTACAAGTAAATGGGATGACCCAGGTAATTATAGGCCTATTAACCTGACATTAATCCTAGGCAAGATAATTGAGCATCTGAGTGAAGGTATAAGGGATACCATTCCCCTGGATCAAAGGCCTGCATCTGGCTGGTTGGCTAATTAGCCCACCTGCTGCAACTGAGAAAAAATCTTCAAACTTATTTGGTTGATCCTCATAAAAGGAAGAGGAGAAAATGGAAAGGGAGCTGCAATACCTGTCAGAGGCTGGTGCAACTGCTGGAAGGAATGGCTTCAAGAAACAGATGGACAGAAAGGAAAGTGCTAGTATCACAAAGACTCTGAGGTGAGAACCAGGAACTTTTGGGTTGATAAACTCATGGGGTGAGAGATAGACTTGGATAAGGAACTTAATCTCTACAGACTCTGAAGGGAGAGGCTTTGAAGCTTTAGTCCTGTGTTTTATTTTCTTTTTTTTAAGAAGACTTGAAATAAAATCCACAGCAATTAGTCTGGCTGGAAACTACCCTCCCTGGAGTCTGTGAGAAGGCCCCAGGCAGAATTTCCTCTGGGAGGGAGCAGGAGCAGCTGGAACATGCCTGGGCCCAGCTGGAAGAGGGTGCTATAAGGTAGACCCCAATCCTTTCGAGTCTGATATGGGACTTTATTAATAAAGAATTAAAGGAGGCTAATGTAATAAATGCAAATCAACATGGGTTTATGGAAAAGTAGCTTGATATCTTTTTTGATGAGATTACAAGTTTAGTTGATAAAGGTAACAGTGTTGACATAATATACTTAGACTTTTGTACCACACAACATTTTGATTAAAATTAGAACAATATAATATTAACATGGCACACTAAATGGATTAAAAACTGGCTAAGTGATAGGTCTCAAACTGTAGCTATAAATGGGGAATTGTCATCAAAAGGGTATGCTTCCAGTAGGGTCCCTCAAGCATTGGTTCTTGGCTGACCCACATTGAAACCCATACGAGATATTATCAAACAATTACAACCCATCCTAGATGGGGACCACATCCTGAAACCTCCTCTTCTGGCCTTCAACCAGCTACAATGATCAATACCCACCACAACACACCTTTCAAGATTCATGGGTCCCGGGTCCTACACGTGCATGTCACAACATATGATATACCTCATCCAGTGCATCAAATATCCCAACAACTATGTGGCTGGAACCAGACAATCACTATGCTCTCAAACTCACACAGAAAAATGATAAAAAGACAAACACTTCATGGGTGAACACTTTTCACAGAATGACCAGTCCCTATCTGATTTTCAATACTCGTCCTCAAAAGAAACCTGCACAACACCTTCAAAAGACAAGCTTGAAAACTTACATTCATAACTCTGCTATACACCAAAAACCATGGACACTAGTTTTATGGCTCATTACAACTATTTGTAACGCATCCCAATGCCTGATCTTTAATTGCCCACTTCAAATACCCTATGCATAACAATCTCTCAACTAAGACAATGAGAGTTCTGTGGCACTTTAAAGACTAACAAATTTAATATTTGTAGACATAAGCTTTCAAGAGACTTAGCTCTCCTCTTCAGATGCAGTAATATAGAAAATAGGTAACACAGAGGTATCTTATAGGTATCCAGGTGCATTGAGAACAATGGGGAGGTGGAGTCCGGTACTTAAGACCTAATGACGAACATTGAGTAGGAGGTGAGAATGTGTGAGCAAAGTAATTTACCTTCCGTAGTGAGAGAGCCATTCCAAGTCTCTGTTTAAACCCAGTTTGAATGTGTCAAGTTTGCAGATCATTTCTAATTCAGCAGTTTCTCTTTTAAGTCTGTTTTTGGAGTTTTTTTGGAGAAGTACAGCAACTTTCAGGTCAGAGACAGAATGCACTGGGGAATTAAAGTGTTCTCCCACTGGTTTATGGATGTTATTATTTTTTATGTCTGATTTGTGTCCAGTTATCCTTGTGTGTAGTGATAGTCCAGTTTGGCCAATGTACATGGCAGAGGGGCATATATAACATTAGTGGATATGCAGATGAATGAGCCCCTTATGGTGTGATTCCTCCTACAATGTGTTCCAACTTATATTTAACACTCTTTATTTCCTTCCCCAGATGTGAAAAAGAGCTCTGTGTAGCTCAAAAACTTTTACTGTCCAACCAAAATAGGTCCAATAAAAGATTTTACCTCACCCACCTTGTCTTTCTCAAATATAAGTAGGCATATGTATGGACCCATCTGAAAAGAGTTTAAAGGAGGAAAGTAGTGTTCAAGTGGATTTGAAGTGGGAATAGGAGGAAGCTTGGCACAAGGAAAATGGGGGAATTCACCAGGCAGCGGGGTCAACTTTGAAGATGTTACAGGACCAAGAATAGGAGGAGGAGAGGATAAGGGAGTACAGGAGTGAGGTGAAGTAGAAAAAGGAGAGTAAATGTAGACAAGTGAGAATTGTGCAGAGACTTGAAACTGGTGAAGTGATTTGAAAAGAGTAGTGCATTGCAAGCAGTGGGAAGTGCTTTTGTTTTGTCCACTTGATCTGCATTCTAAAGTTGGTTTGAGTGTTGCAGAAGGAAAGAATTCTCTATAAGAATTTTTATAATGTTAAACCACATGTTAAATGTTAAACCACAAATATCCCTGTATCAAATAATGCCACAATCCTCTTGGAACTAAAATTGGAAGCAGAGAGTAGAAACTTTTATAAATGGAGAACTAATTGATTTCTTCTACAGGCTCGATGAATAATTCACGCTCTTTAAAGAAAAGAGTTCAAACTGAGCCGATCCTTACATTCCCATTTCCTTGTTTTTCTGTAGCTATTAAGTATACTTATTAAGAAGGATATCTACATTATAATAATTATAGATCTGCTAGCCTGACCCAGATCCTGGGCAAGATAATGGAGCAGCTGATATGAGACTTGATGAATAAAGAACTAAAGGAGGGCAATATAATTAATTCAAATCAACATGAGTTTATGAAAAATATATCCTAGCAAACTAACCTTTATCAACCAAACTTTTAATCTCATTAAAAACAGATATCAAGTAATAGTGTTGACATAAATATACTTAAATTTCTGCAAGGTGTTTGCCTTGGTACCACATGACAATTTGGTTAAAAAACTAGAACAACATAATACTAACATGGTACACATTAAATGGACACAGTCAAACTGTGATTGTACATGGGGACTTGTCATTGACTAGGTGTGCAAGGATCGAGTTTCAGTTCTACGCAATTTAGCATTTTCATTAATGACCTGGAAGAAAACAAAATCATCACTGAAAGCTTGCAGATGACACAAAAATAAATAATGATAAATAATGAAGAGGATAGGTCACTGATTCAGAGAAATCTGGATGGTTTGGTAAACTGGGCATAAGCAAACAATATTGCATTTTAATGTGGCTAAATGTACATGTACACATCTAGAAATAATGTAGGCCCTACTTACAGGATGGGGGACTCTATCCTAGGAAGCAGTGGCTCTTAAAAAGATATGGGGGTTGTGGGGCATAAACAGTTGAACATAAGATCCCCATGTGATGGTGCAGCCAAAAGAGCTGTGATCCTGGGATGCATAAACAGGGGAATCTTGAATAGGAGTAAAGTGGTTATTTTATCTCTGTATTTGGCACTGGTGCGACTGCTGCTGGAATACTGTGTCCAGTTCTGGTGCTCACAATTCAAAAAGGATGTTGATAAATTGGAGAGGGTTCAGAGAAGAGCCATGAGAATGATTAAAGGATTAGAAAACATACTTTATAATAGACTCAAGGAGCTCAATCTATTTAGCTTAAAGAGAAGGTTAAGGGATGATTTTATTAGTCTATAAGTATCTACATGGGAACAAATATTTAATAATGAATTGTTCAATCTAGCAGAGAAAGGTAAACACAATCCAATGGTTGTAAATTAAAGAGATAAATTCAGGATGGAAATAAGGTGTAGATTTTTAATGGTGAGAGTAATTAACCATTAGAACTATTTACCAACAGTCATTTGGGATTCTCCATCGCTGACCATTTTTAAATCAAGATTGTATGTTTCTCTAAAAGAGATGCTCCACGAATTATTTGGGAAGTTCTCTGGCCTCTATGGAGGTCAGACTAGAGTATGACAATGGTTCCTTCTGGCCTTAGAATCTATGTTTAGTATAATAAATATCAGTGTCAGCACGTCAACTGCTTTATTGGTATTCATTGCATTCAGTAATTTCCATATCTAATTTGCAGACTGTAGCAGTTTTTTGCTAACTGACAGCCCCACAAACTCAGTCTTGGTTAGGACAGTTGAATTGGGTTCTTTCCATCTTGCATGTCATTTTGCATCCATTAAATAGCCCCTGCAGACTAAATCATGCCCTCAGTTACACTTATGCAATCCTAGAGTCTCCAGATTATGAATTTGGTGAAATGCATGTGAACCCACATAAAGGTAATGGGATTACACAGGTGTCATTGAGGGCATAATCAGAGGGTAATGGGATGCAAAATCATCTGTGGTCACAAGGTAATCTACATGATCTCTATTACTGGTGATGAAACGAGATGAAGAAAAAACCCATTTTGATAGTCAGAGCCCATGCTAAATTGGCAGAGCTGGCAATCTAATGCTTGAAAACTAAGCACATTTGCGATGGGAATAGGTGACTCAATGAATATGAACCCCACAATACCATCTCAATCACATTTTAGGGAAAGCCACATTTTAAATACTTCACAAATTATATTGCTACATCATTCATTATTTTGCAAGGTGTGAGTTTCTTTGGTGGTCTACCTGTATTCTTATTCCAGTTGGAAATTTGAACCAAAGCCTTGTTTGAACAGGCAGCAGAAGCAGTATGAGGGTTGGAAACTGTAAATGGAAGGAGCAGCTTTCTGCTCAGATGGTTAGCACCAACTGTCTTGGCTACAGGGAGACTCCATTTGGTTCCCCTGAGGCTGTCTATGGGCCACAAAGGTCTTTGTTCATGCCTTGGCAGCAGTAATTTGAAGGGCACACAAGCACTGAATCCAGTCACTGATGAGACAACTCTATTCGTTGACGGAGTCTGCTCCACTGTCTGACTTCAGTTAACAGCACTACATACTCCAGTTAACAAAGCATTGAATTGCAAACCACACATCTGTCACATTTCCTTCTTTCCTTGTCACGTGTGTCTGCTTCTCATCTTTTCACACAATCTCAGCTACAATGGGGCAATTGTTGAGACTACAGACTCAATAATTCCTAATGAGGACACCTTGGATGTTGGGAAGTGTGGAAGGAACAGTTTTATATACTTTACTTTTTTTTGTATTCTACTTTTATACCTAGTTATATATTCTATTTTGTATTAAGCTTTTAAGACTCCATCTTGTATGCTAAAGATTCCATCTTGGATTTTTAGTAGCTTTCTCAGCCTTGAAACAGGTACATTTTGCAGATGTTGCAGGTTTTTGCAGCTGTCAGTAGATGATAGGCCATTGCTAGCTAGCTTCAAAAGATAGTTGTTATGGGAATCAGGGGCCCTGTCCAATTAGCAATATGGAGGAATTTCTTAGTATATCTTAGTGTAGAAAAGGTTGAGCTAATGGAAATGTACTGCAATACATCATCTTTTTCTTTGTTCTCTTTGTCTGAATACTGTATAAAACTTAATGATGTGAGTCTGTAAGGCAGAAGTCCTCAGGAGCCTTAGGGTGACTGACACTTCTCCGAGCGGCTTGAAATAAACTGCCTCAAAGAATTTTGCACTCAAGTCATTATTTAGGAGGGCCCTGAGCTTCCTACGACAGAAGACAACTATATGGTGTACTTGGGTGATGAAAGCTGAAGTTTATGGTTCATGCTCACTCAGTTGCTAAACTGCTTATTAGTGGAGTAGGGAAAAACATTTTTCTTAAGTTCAGGTTTCTGAGCTGCTGTGCATTTGTAACTCATATCTCCTCTGAACAATATTACTTAGGGGGTCAAAATACATGGTTGTGACCTTCCTTACTACTAGAGAACTTTCCTATCCTAAATCAGGCTGGTCCAGGGAAGCTAAATCTCTGCCTTCAAAATCTGGGCTGAAAAACAATTGATGACTAAACTGAACTCTAAAATAAAATGAGCACCAGTCATTAAACTAGATGAAATTCTCAGTGTTCAATTTATATGCCTGAATTAGCAGTGAAAGAAAGAATAGCTCATTGACATAGATAGCAATTATATTAATTTGAAGAAATTTGGACCCTGTTTCTTGGCACATTTAGCTAATGAATGCTGTGATGGCTCAAATAATACCAGTCTTCCATTCCACCTGACCTCTCTGCTTTTTCCCTACCTCTTCCCAATCCCCCACCAGTTCCTCCTTCCCTTTTTTTTTTTTTTTTTTTTTTTTTTTGCTATTTGCATGCCTTTTTTTCATTTTTTTTATTACCCCTATCCTAATATGTTCTGTCTGTGTAATATTGTCTGATTTTTGCATTGCCTGGTTTTGTTAAATTGTAATGTTGCATGATTGCTATAATTTTATTGGTTATCCCATGAAATGTTTGGTACTTGTTACCATATTCAAAGTGCAAGTCATTTACCACTTTGTATTTTTTTTCTCAAATAAAATTAAAAAATTAATCACAAATGTATGTCTGTAAAGTGACAAGCACAATGGATTGCCACTCACTGACTGGGACTTCTAGGCTCTTCTGCAACCCAAATAAATAATTAATCATTGAGAGTAAAACTGAGGGGAAGCATAAAGGAGGATGAAACTTACTTGGGAGGCTATCTTGCTACCTTTCATTGAAGAAAACAATAGATACAAATTTGTGTCTAAAACACTAGCTTGAGAAGCAAGTTTCAGAGGTAAGAAAACTCACATCAAATAGTGACTCACTTAAATTGTGGCCTGTCTGCATGGAGACATCACGCCAGTTGTCTTTTAATATTGTGGTAGCTGCAGCTCGTGAATATGACTTCAATAGATATAAGATGATAAATCTTTTGTTCTCTTTACAGAACACAATCAATACTTCCCTGATGTGACTCTTCTTGCACTCAGTACATGTCACTGTGTTTCATCCCTAGATGACTTCATCACCTCATTAATTACATAATTTCATAGCTTTTTTGTTAGTTTCAGCATTATTTAATGTACAGCAAGGCTGTTCAGTCTAAAGGTCAGGGTGGAGTAGGAACTGGGAGAATCTTGAGTTACTCATTCATTGTACGATACTGAGGATGAGGCTTGTATTATCCCCACTCAAAACCAGCAGCCACACTGGAGGAACAAAGAGGGCTGAGACTTCTTTGTAACAAGACTTCAATATGCCTTTATCTGGGTTACAGTGCTTTGTTTACAATGCTCTGAGCTCTATTCTGGAGCTTTTCCAAGGTTTTCATTCCATGAACAACCTTATAACAGAAGGATCCTCCCAAAAACCCAATCCCCCACTATTTGGTTTTCTAACATTTCATTCTGTATAGCACCAAAAAAACACCCCCCCCCCCCCCCCAAACAAGTTTGAGAACCAGTTCTCTAGAATAACACACCTTCTCCAATGGTAACGCTCCTGATTCACATTCACCTGCCTCCCCATGAAACACCATGTTAAAGAATACATCTGTGGTAACTTCTATAACAGTTGCTATTAGAGTTAGTGGATACTGACCTCTGTCATTTAACAGGGGTACTCATCTTTTTTGTAACCTTAAGCCATGTCAGGTTGCTGGAGCCAGGAGATAAAAGTTTAGGCTCTTATCAGTGCTCTTATGTGTCACATTAAGCTTTACCTCCAGCCCACTGCACTTCAGCCATTAGCCCTCTATAGCTCCTATTTATCTCCCAGTAAAATAGTCATGGCTCACTTTTAGTGCTTTTATTTCAATAGCTGCTGTTGATCTGGCCTGTGATTTTTAACAGGGGCAACATTCTTCTTTTGAACCTCAATTCTATTAATGTCTCTGTCAATCAGTGACCAGGAAACATAGTACTTTCTCTTGACAGCTTTTTTTCAGTTTTAAGTCTTAAAGCTTTAATTCTGTTAGTAAAATCTCCTGCTTAAAAATACCCTGCCTTTGACCCTTTATGGAGCATTAACAGTTCACTTTAGGTGCTGTGGGAAAAATCCTCAGACCAGCTTCAGCCCTGTGGTGGCAGGTAAAAGGGCTGGCGTGGTATAAAAAGGTTCTAAAGGCCCTGGATCAGCTAGGGGAGAATTCCCCTGGTGCGAGCACTGAGCAAGACAGTCTCAAGCTGTCTTCTTAGCCCTCCTTCACAAGCCCTGCCACAAGGGGTGTTTTGGTGGCAAAACATAAACCTTCTAGATCATAATTACAGTTTTGTCACACCTCAAAGTAATCCACACACATTCTCATATCACAAATGAGCCTGCTGGGTAAAGATACAACTACTGCCTTCACCATCTAGTGTAAGTACACAACACATGCTGACTGAACCTGGGGTGTATTCAAATCATTCCCACTGGCTGCTGCCAGCACCAGGGGAATAGAAGGAGGGTGACGTGAGTCACAGATTGACAATGTCCTATAATAGCCTGAATAAACCTTGTGGAGTTGAGATAAACTTTACCGATTGACATTAAACCTTACGAATTAGGGTTAACACCTGTGGAGTTCATTGTTTAACCAATGGAAATGTTTATGTACTATTGTGAGGTTGTATAGAACTTCTTTAGCAGAAGACAAGATCAGTGTAATCTCTGGAAGGTATGAGGAAGTTCAAAGGACTATTTGGAACAATATGGGTTAAGTGGATTTCCTTAGGAAATACCTTGAGGTGAGGGGAATGCAGATTCTCCCTCTCCAAAGGCAGCCTTTTGAAGTTACGCCCTAGGGAAAGACACCCTTTGTCTACAAACTACCTACTTCTGGAAACTCCAGTTCAAAGATACCTGAACTGTATGAAAAGGAAATTGAACATGTTATGAGGGTGCTTGTTTTGAGCTGAAGCTCTGAGCTTGTGACCACTAGGATTCCCCTAAGGTAAGATATTAAAAGATTGCACTTGCCAGCGCCCATGTGAGAGTTGGGATGAACTCTGGTAAGCTTATTAGCATGTGTGTAGGTTCTTTTATTATTTTTTTAATGTTTTCTCTGTAATACTTTGTACCTTAACAATAAAGTAGGCTTGCTTAGAAAACTGTGTGCCAATTTTTATCTGTAGCACTGTTATCTGTCTGGAGAGAAAGCAACTAGGTGTCCTAGGGCAACCTGTCTGTGATGGGAATGACACAGTGAAGGCAGGAAACTCTCCAGCCCACGAATGCCATGGTCAGAAAGAGGTGTGTGTTTTCACCCAAGAGAGGCAGGGGCTGGGGAGCTGGAAGCCTGAAAGCGGTGCCCTTGTTGAATCACTGAGAAATACACATGCAGTTGACCTCAACTATGACAGCATGAACTTTTTTTTTTTTTTTTTTTTTGTCCTTTAATAGTGTTAAGTGGATGAGAGGGAGTGGTTTATAAAAGGAGTTTATACATTTCAGCAACTGTGGGGTTGGCAGTATAAAGTTGTGTATTACTGTGGCATTGTTGAAAGAGGGCAGTGTTAAATTTATATGGACGAACTTAACTCCGCATTTCCTGGTTTTCAGAAGTTTGAGTTTTGCTCAACTCAGTGTTCTGCAAAAGGGACAACCTACCACCACACAACCTTAACTTTGTGTCACCACAGTTTTTCGCCATTGGATTTGTCACTACGTTGCAGCTGGTGGAGTCAGTTACACCTTTGAAAAGAGGGTGTAAATGCTACCAAATCAGAATGGTAAATGTCAATTCAAGATATATCAGTGGAAAATAAAGCTCCAGTAACCCAAAGGTACCCCTGCTTGGGCCAGTTACATCTTCTCTTTGTGCTTCAGTCATCCAAATTGAAAGTTCCTACTCAAACTAGATACAGTATTACAAATGAGCTTTCCTAGAGAAATTACCCATAATATAACCTTTTTTATTGTCTTCACTTACATCAATTTTAAATCCATGCACAATAAATCCTGAATTAAACCTTCTATTTCTCTGTTGTGCAGTAGTACAACAGAGCATTGCTGACCCCTCAATGGTTCTATTTATATATTATGACTCATCAAGAACTGTCCTGTGTGATGGTATTCCACCTTTTGTGAAAATAAAAAGGTCCATGCAGCAATCTACATAAGGTTTTTATGCTGCTCCTGATGCAATAGTATCTGAAAACCTAATAAAACGGTGAATGGGAAAGCCAAGGAAACTAATGAGGGAATGTCTCCATTAGTTTAAAAAAAAAAAAAAAAAAAAAAAAAAAGGCATTTTCTCACCACATGGTAATGACCTCAAGATAAATCCTAGGGAACGCAACTCAATTTGTAGTTTTCACGTGTTAGCAGATTGAGGCATAACCCATGCTCCCTGCTACTGAAGGTGAGCTGCTGGTGGCCTGCTTCTTCACTTGCACTGTTTGGAGATCAGGAATCTACTAACCAGCCTTGCTTCCTTCACTAGGATTTTATCTCATGTTACTATGAGTTAGCTAACTCATAGTAAAGAACACACCTTTCATCCTAACAACACAGGGCCTGAGGCTCTTTCCAATGATTTTCATGGCTTTGAATCAGACCCATAGTGAGGAAAGGTATGCCCATGAAGAAAGAAAGACTGGTCAGTAGACTCCTAACTCCAGAGCGTGCAAGTGGAAAAACAGACCACCAGCAGTCCATCTTCTTCCACAGTCCTGATTGCTGCAGAAGGAGCAGAGTCCCAGTGATCTCTCATTGCAATCCATCTGTTACCTGAGTGGGACAGCTTCATTAACAGCTTTCCCCTATGATTTTATTGATCGTCTTCTTTCCATGGGGGAGGAACTGACTGCCAGGATCTCACATGAATTGGTTTTCTCTGAAGGAGACCAGAGCTGTTCACTCACCCTGTAACAGAACCTGCTGGCACACATCACCTTGTGTATCTTGCTGTATTGTAAACTCTTAATACTTAATTATCTCAGCATGTTTTTTAATTGCCTACCATTCTGCTCAATGTAATCTTTTTAACTGGATGTCTTTCTAAAATGTATCTGAACACACAAAATTAAGCCTGCTGAACTATGAATAGTTTTGTAGATTACAGGTTGTTTGTATCCTAGTACTTAGACATTACAGAAAAAAATTTCTGATGTGGGTGTCTAAAGTTCAGCACATAAATGCAGGGGTAGGGAACTTGTATAAATGGAATAACTTTCAGAGGTGCTGAGTTCTCACTGATATCACTAGAAGCTGCAGATGATAAGCACATTTAAAATTTTTTAAAAAAAATTAGGTGCCTAAAAGATGGATTAATATGCATCAATTAGGCATCTACATTGAAAAATTTTGGCCTATAGATATTATAGCAAATATGTTACATTCATTTACTAATTATGAGGGCATTTGTATAATTGAAAAGAATCTCAGAATAGAAACTTATTGCAAAAACACCCTGTTGTACACTACATTTCCTAGGTGTGGCCCAAAGTGAGTTTGTGCAAGCTGTCAAGCTGGTTAGAGTGGCTCAAGAGTGACAGTACCACCTGCAGGGCAGACTACTACAAACCAAGGCACAAATCCCAAACTAGTTGTGAGTTCCATACTTAGATTTCACCAACCAAGCATTGTGTGAACTCCTTAAGCATTATAACAACCTTAACAGGGAGTCACAGACAGTCCCTTTGGGTAGTCCAGTCTACCTTGCCACTCAGGCAAACTTGCCTTTGTGATATATGGTCCCATACACTGAAAAACACAACAATATTCCGCTTGCTCCCAGTCCTATAGGAGCAGTCACTCACCCCAGGGCAACACCACCTTAGCTCTCACACCAAACACAATACGTGTAGCTAATCCCATAATCAATTATTTAAAGATTTATTAACTAAGAAAAAGAAATAGGTAACTACAAACACACAAATGAGCTTCAGTCCTAGGTTCCAAAAGGTGGTCGAAGTTTCTTATAAGCAAGCTCTATATGTCCTTTATGGCTAACACAGGACAAGCACTGGGGATCTTTTGTCTATACTTAGTAATCCATGCCCCTCAGAGTCCAAGCAGCATAAAGATAGTTTTTTCTTGTCACATCTTTTTATTTCCTTTTCCCAGAGTTCAAGCTGATGGGACAAGTTCACATATACCTCTCTTCTTCGTGGGTGCAGGAGGAGAGTTGGGGGGGGAGGGGAGTAGTCAACAAAGTCTGTTGTCCTCTGATGTTCCACAATGATTTGTCTGGTGTTTATGGGTCTTGTTTTGTTGGGCAGGAGATAACACCTCCTCTGGCAAATTAATATTTCACACTTGGTAATGCTTCTCTCCTGACTGGTGGTTTACAGTTTTAGAGTAAATACTTTTACAGTTACAGAGCAAACATTTAAATATTACCTTATAACATGGGATACAGATATTATAAATGAGATTAATGCAAGCAGCAACTTACAAGCATTTTATAAAGCCTAAACACATTCTTATAAACTTAACATCTATTTTAACAATACTAACACACAGGTGAACCAGACTGGTTTCCAGCTACATATTGGTCAGTGTTCAGTTGAGGCCTAGGGACCTTGACATGAGCTGGCACCTGGTCTGTCAGCATCACACAAACCAGTTATAAACACCTCAGAAAAGTGCGACACAGTATCATGGAAGAGCTGATGAGAACTTCAACTTTAGTGGCGCTATTGTGAAAATGGGTCTTATTTACAGCTGAAACTTTTATTTAGTTTATTTATTAGAACTGTATAGAAACTTTCCACAAGTAATTCCATTTTTGTTCATAAGATATGATCTACTGCCACAATCAAAATGCAGCATGCAAATAAAAAACATTTTATAAACTCTAGTAAAACACAGCCTCCACTGGTTGACTTTAAAATTGGCTATTTAAGGCTAGGAACTGAGGGTTTTTTGTCAATTTTTTTATCCAAATTAGAGTTATATTAATTAGATCTATTCAACGTTTCAAACTTACAACTGATCCTGTAGCACTGTTCTATTATTTATCACATAACATAACAAATATTTTAAACTTCTGTAGAGAAAAAACACATATTCCATTAGATTCCTTGTTTAACACATTTTGAAACCCTCCCCTAAAATAAAAAGGCAAAGCAGGCACTTTTAAATCCCTGGTGGTTATGTACCAGGCTGGCATCTGTTCCCCTCTGAATATATGCCCTACCAACACCTTCAGTGGCACTCAATCTGCCCCTGTAATGCCAAATGGCACTCAAGGGACCTTAAAATGTAGCAAGAGAACAGAGCGGAAAACAGCACATAGCATAACCTTCAGTCTGTCAACATGTCAAACACAGGCTGTAAAAACGAGGACATGTTCTGTATCAGAATATAAAGCCCCGGTCCTTTTGTACAACAATCAAATTTGTATGCTGTGGAGTTTTGATTAAGGCTCTGTCTATATGCAAGACTGATCTTATTATTCCTAGGCTCTCTAATTTGTCATTGTAATAGGTTTCTTCCAACTCTGTAGGAACACCCTTATATTCCTGATTAACAAACACGTTGGCTTTCTATTTAATTTATTATTTTACCTATTCAGTCTGTCTAATGTCAGGCTGTCACTCAAACATCAGGTTTTATAAAGCATAAATCAGTTAGCTAACATTTCTCTAACAAAGGGAAGATTAGGCCTGGAAAACAGCAAATTACAGCTGGAGCTTGTGTGGAATGATGTATTTGCTAGTGTGTACATGCACCACTGACCGTTAGTGAATGCAATGTCAGACCTTCTTTACATGTATGATTGTGTCATACCTGGCCCATGGATGACATAAGCCTTGATACTTAGGGTTAATGGAAATTCTCCTTTAACTAAGTGTTATATTTCCACAGTGTCAAAGGAATCAATACACTGGGCAAAGTATTGCATTTTCCCAAGTCATGCACTTTTTATTTAGTCTCAGTAGATCCCTTACATCTGAAGCATTTTTACAACACAGCTACTAAATTGGCAATCTGGAGGAAGTATTAAATGCTGTTGAATGCCAGAAAGGGGCAATGGAAGGGAAAAAATAATTTCTTTGACTATAATAATAATGTACTTAACAAAATAATACACAATGCTTTCTTCTTATAGTGTATGTTACACTCTTTTAAAAAGCTGATTACTCATAAAAATCAATAACCAATATTCTGCTTAGGCCTTGTCTAACTGGCAAAGATTTTTGGAATAACTTTAACTTTTTCCAGATAAAATGCACTGTATCCAAACACAATTCCCTCCTTCCTCCCGCCTGCCCCGAATTATCTGGCTTTTTAGACTATATTAATTATTCCACTGTGGAAGTGAAATACTCTGAGTAATGAATTTTTGCGGAATGTGTTTAAGTGGCTGCATGCAGCAGCTGTCATATTTTGGATTAACTATTCCGCTTTTTGGCAGTTCTCCCACTGCTATCCCACACTGCATTGCTTCTTATCTGGACTGGGTTGCACCCAGATGCACCCCTTTGTGATGCTGACTTATGACATTTTCACACATCCAGAATCACCCATTATTGCAGCCATACCCTGTGCTTCTGAGTGGACCCCTCAGGAGATCCTGGATTTCCTTGCCCACTGGAAAAAGAAGCATGTCCAGGTCCATCCAAACAGTAGTCACCAGGATGCCAAAATGTACAAGAAGCTGGAAGAGCAAATACAGGTGAAAAGGTACTCCTGGGACATGGACTAGTACTGTATCAAAAGGAGCTCCAGCAGTACTATAGGAATACAAGGCACAAGAACAGGCCCTCCAGTAATTGTCCCACTACCTACCTGTACTATCAGGAGCTAGACTGGATTTTTGCAATGGAGGCCATTACTGATGCCTGGCATGGGGTTCTGGATAGTTTGGGAAGGAGGGCCTTGGAAGGCACCCAAGTGACCCTGAACTTCAAGCAGGTGGAGATTCTTCCAGACAGCCAACATCCTTTCAGCACACCACACTCTAAGCCAGAGATCCAGGTGCTGGAGATTCTCTCCGAAACCCAGGCAGAGCGACAGCCTGAAAATGCTGTAGAAGGGAGCACTACTAGTATTGTTATGTGCTGTATTACAACTGTATAAGGGGATTTAAGCAACTTTGTTCTGGGTGCCGGTGCACCATTTTGGCTGGATGTGAGCTATGAGACTTTTTTCACCTGTTTGGTTCTCCCCCCATGAGCATGCTCAAAATGGCATCCCACATCTATGGGCCAAATGTTGTGCCCCTCTAAACTCCTTCCTGTGTCTCTCAATTCTCCCTCCCTCCCTGGTCAACCACAGTGCCACAGAGGTTAAAAATCAAACACATTGTATGGCAGGCATGTTTATTGTAACAGGAGATACAGAAAGAGGAAAAAGCCATAGGAAAAGCACTTTGACTCAGTGTTTGATCGGTGCCCTGAGCTTTGAGCTACCTTTACACTTTGAAGTAAACTGCCAAGATTAGGCAGAGAGATTAGTCATGGCTATTTTTCATCAGACCCTCAGTTTTGTTAACCCCTTGGGTTCAAACAAATTACTTCAAAAGCCTGTTTATTTTGTAGTGCACTTTGTGCTGATCTGCAGGCATTATAAAGAGCATTTAAGGGAAAGATAGTGCTCCATTTTTGGCATGCACATTACAAAGTAATGCAGCATTCTTGGGGCAGGAACAGCCTCAGCCATTTTGCCAGCCAGAACGGAAAACCCCTCCTGAGCAGCTGAGCAACAAAAAGAAACACAAAACAAAAAAGTCTGAGTGCAGCAGTTTAGTTCCCCTGGGAAGTTGGTTCCACCCTGTGCACCCTCCTAGAGCCAGCCCTGCTTCCTGGGGACACAAAAACCCAGTGGTATTTACTCAAAAGTTTGAATGGAACTCAAATATGAAATTGCAGAACGACTAACTGTGGTATGTGACCTATTGATTAAATCTGACTCTGTACCAGATGAGTGGAGGATAGCTAATGTAATGCTAATTTTTAAAGGCTCCAGAGGTGAGCCTGGCAAGTAAGCCTAAATTCAGTATCAGGCAAATTGGCTGAAACTATAGTAAAGAACAGAATTATCAGACACATAGATGAATACCATATGTTGGGGAAGAGTCAACACCGCTTTTGTGAATGATAAGGCATAATTTCACATATATTAGAATTCTTTGAGGGGGTCAACAAGCCTGTGGACAAAGGTGATCCAGTTGATATAGCATACTTGGACTTTCAGAAACCCTTTGACAAGTTCCTACACCAAAGGCTCTTAAGCAAAGAAAGCAATCAGGAGATAAGAGGGGAAGGTCCTCTCATGGGTTTGTAACTGATTAAAAGATAGGAAGCAAAGGGAAGGAATAAATTGTCAGTTTTCATAATGGAAAGAGGTAAATAGCAGAGTTCCCCAAGGATCTGTATTAGAACTTGTGCTGTTCAACATATTCATAAATGATCTGGAAACAGGGTTGAACAGTGAGGTGGCAAAGTTTTCAGACAATACAAAATTACTCAAGATAGGTAAGTCCAAAGCTGACTGTGAAAAGGCATCTCCCTAAACGGGGTGACTGTGCAACAAAATGGCAGATTAAATTCAATGCTGATAAATGCAAAGTAATGCACATTGGAAAACATAATCCCAACTATGCTGTTCGTCCTTTGAGTTCACAGATGACCATGATATCACTAGTTGGTTTGGTTTCTGTGAACGTGAGTGGATGATCAGGCCAATTTGAGCTTTGAAATATCTGTGGCACACTGAACAAGAGATGCCACTATGGGTTACTTGATTAACAGTGGACAGGCTGCTGTAATGAGATTTACACAGCTGGTGCTTTTGCTCTGCCATTCGCTGTGATGGTAGGCTCTACATAAGGCTTTCCTGGTGCAGGTTGGTACATCACGTCTGTCGTCTTGATATTGATTGTGAGACCAAATCTGTCACAAGGTGAAGAAAAATAGTCCATACTCTGCTGCATGTCAGACTCAGATTTGGCATTCAAGGAACAGTCATCAGCAAACGGAAGATCACAAACAGTCACTTCCGGTACCTTCATCTTTGCCTGTAGTTTGCTCAGTTTGAAAAGATTGTAATCAGTCCAATATCTGATGCCAATCCTTGTGTCACAGTCACAAAAGGCATCTGTAAGCGTGGCAGAGAACATCATACTGTAGAGGGTTGTGGCCCAACACACAGCCCTGCTTGACCCCATTGGTGACTGGGAATAGTTCAGATGACTCACCATCATCCATAATGCGAGCGAGCATGCCATCATGGAATTGCCGAACCATTGAGATGAATTTCTCTAGGCAACTGAATTTTGCCATGATCTTCCAAAGGCCTTCCCGACTGACTGTATCATGCTTTTGTCAGGTCAATGACAGTCATACACAGGTTGGATTTCTGTTCTATGCATTTCTGCTGAAGTTGATGAGCTGGCAAACATCATGTCGTCCATGGTCCCACAATCTTTCCTGAAGCCACACTGATTCTCAGACAGGAACCCTTGTTCAATGTGTTGCACAAGACGATTCAACAGAATTCTGATGAGAATTTTGCTGACTATTGACAACAAGGAGATGTCCCGATAGTTGTTGCAGGATTGTTTGTTATCTTTCCACTTGTAAAAGTGAACGATGGATATATCCTTGTATTCCTGGGATATATTTTCTTGAGTCCACGTTGACAGGAAAGTTCAGTCAGTTTCAAAGCCATGTTCAAGCCTTCAGCCTTATAGACTTCTGTTGGTAGTGCATCTGCTCCAGGTGCTTTACCATTTGATAGCAGGTCAATCACTTTCACAGTTTCAGTCAGCACTGGGGAATCAGCAAGAGATATGTTGATATCAAACTCAGGCAGTCAATCAATTGCCTCCTCGCTAATAGATGATAGTTGATTGAGGATGTTGTTAAAGTGTTCTGCCCATCTTTGCAGTATCTTTTCTTTATCTGTGAGCACTGTGGTGCCATCTGCACTCAGTATTGGAGATGTTCCTGATCAGTGTGGTCCATAGATTGTCCTCAGAGCATCATAGAAGTTCTTCAGATCATTCCTGTCTTCATAGGACTGAATCGCATCTACCTTGTTGCTCAGCCATGAGTTTTGCATCTCTCTAAGATTGCATTGTACAGTCGTCTTGATGTTGTTGAAGGCTGCCTTCTTAGATGTTGAAGTGCTGTCTCTTAAGCAGGCCTTATGGAGCCGATGTTTCTCATTCAATAGTCTCCCTATATCAGTATCATTTTCATCAAACCAATCTTGATGTTCATGTTTGATGGAACCCAGGGTATTGGATGCAGTTGAGCACAGAGTCTCTAAAGGATGCCCAGTTTTCCTCGATGTTGTTAGAGTTTGCATCAATTGTTACAAGTTGGTTGCACAGTTCTTCAACAAAAGCTTGTTTCACATTCTCCTGTTTCAATTTGGAGATATTAAGCTTTTTGGGTGCTTTTTTACCTTGCGGTCATCTACTACTAAGATATATTCAGATTGGAGACCAAAAGCTTATGATCAGTCCAGCATTCTGCACTTCTCATGGCCTTTGTCACTCTAATATCCTGTCTATCTTTTCTCCTGATGATGACAGTCAATGAGATGCCAGTGTTTGGAGCATGGATGCATCCAAGACGTCTTGTTAGGGATTGACGGGCAGAAGACTATTGGTGATGAGGAGGTCCTGTTCAGAACATTTCCTCAACAGGAGGAGCCTGTTGCTGTTGCATTTCCTGAGGCCATTTTTTCCAATCACACCTAGCCATGTAATCTGCACCAACTCTACCATTGAACTCACCAAGGATGATGAGCTTGTCTGCCTTTGGCACTTCTGCAATAAGGGACCCCAGGTCTTTATAAAATTTGTCCTTGATCACATCTGGGTTGGTCATAGATGCTGATGATGGTTGTACAACTTTGCCCAAACAGTGGGAGTCTCATTAGCATGAGTCTCTTTTACACCCTTTGGCAAATTCATAAGCTTGCTGTCTAGCTGTGTTTAGATGGCAAACCCAGCACCAGCTTCACATCACTCTTCTTTACTATGGCCACTCCAGAAGAAGATATAGCTGGCTCCTTTTTCAGTAAGTTGTCCTTCTTCAGCTAGATGAGTTTCACTCAGGGCTGCTATCTGGATGTTACGTTTGGCCAGTTTTCTACCAACTGTACATATAAAATGATTGAGTCTAAATTTACTGTTACCACTTAAAAGAAAGAGATCTTGGACTCATTGTGGATAGTTCTCTGAAAACATCTGTCTATTGTGCAGTGGCAATCAAAAAAGCTAACAATGTTAGAAACTACTAGGAAAGGGCTAGATAAGCCAGTAAATATCATAATGCCACTATATAAATCCATCCCATGCTCATACCTTGAATAGTGCATGTAGTTCAGTTAGAATTGGGAAAGATACAGAGAAGAGCAACAAAAATGATTAGGGGTATAGAACAGCTTCCATATGAGAGAGATTGAAATAACGGGGACTGTTCATCTTAGAAAAGAGATGACAAAGAGGGGATATGACAGAGGTCTAAAAAATCATGAATGGTGTGGAAAGAGAATAAGGAAGTGTTATTTACTCCTTCACATTACACAAGAAATTAACAGGAAGTAGGTATAAAACAAACAAAAGAAAGTATTTCTTCAGACAACTCGGTCAGCCTGTGGAACTCTTTGTCAGGGGATGCTGCGAAGGCCAAAACTATAATGGGGTTCAAAAATGGAATTAGATAAGTTCATGGAGAACAGGTTCATCAATGGTTATAAGCCAAGATGATCAGGGATGCAATCCCATGTTTTGGGTGTCCTACACCTTTGAGTGTCAGAAACTGGGACTGGAGGACAGGTGGGGATGGATCACACCATAATTGTCTGTTCTGTTCATTCCCTCTGAAGCAGGTGGCACTGGCAACTGTTGGAAGAGAGGATACTGGGCTAGATGCACCATTGGTCTGCCCTCGTATGGCCATACTTAAGTTCTAAGACAGGTGGTTTTTCCCTTCCACTCCTGTACAAGATAGAGGGACACCATCCTGGTAAATAGTACTGCTGCATGAATTTGTTTGCCCACTGCCTTTTTGAATAAGACCCTGCCCTGCCTCTTGGGAACATGGCTCAGGGTAACATCCTCCATTGTAAGTATGGCCTGCAGACATACACATGCAATTACTAATCTGTACCCTGCTGCCTCCCCAACACTGACATAGCATTGATACAGAGATTCTATAGAAAGGAGTATGGTGGAAAATGTCTTACCATCTCCAAATCTGCCTCATACTTGGAAAAACAGATGGCAATGGCAGTGCAAAACTGAGAGAAAATAAACTTTTTATCGTTGTTGATAGAAACTGGTATTGGGACAATAGCCACTTGTGCTGTTTCTCTGTTCCCCTAGCACCTGAAACACCACAACCTTTATGGCCAGGGCCTTTATCAGCTGACAAGCTTTTTAAAAATCTGAGCAGGGAAAGAAGATGAGGGAAAACATGTTCATTGAACTTGAGTGTATCTTAGGAGAGGGTCAAGAAAGCAGAACAGAGGGAAAGATTCCTGTAGCAGTCCAAGAGGCTCTCAGGGAGTATCCGGACCTAGAAAAGTACAAGGAAAGGCTGCTGGAAATGAAGCAGATACAAACAGCTCTTCTGGGGAACATTATGCTGCTATGTTCACAGCTAGCACCCACCCTTGCTATATTCTTCACCCTGTGGAAAACACAGTATACTGAGACCCCGCTTTCAGACTCCAAATTTCAGGGGGGAGACCACTTTCAGTCCCCCAAATATCAGGCTCTTACCATGCACTCCACCCTCCAGTAAAATAATAGAATAGAGTCAACCTCCCACCTATGAATCACATCCCTAACCAAAATAGTTATACAGGTAAAACAACTGTATGTATACCAAGCCTTAAGGGTAATGTGTTGTGATGAACATACCTCTTCATCTGCCAAGGCCCAAATGTATAGGTCCATACCTAAAATCCTCCTGTATATATTTTTATGGCAAAAGTGCTAATAGCTTGCCTGGTAGGGATCACTGATGTATAAGCACATGGGATGAAACTCCCCGTAGAAAGAGCCAAGGATGCCATAGCATTAAGGGTATTGGTTAAAATACTCTCCTTTGTTAGTTGAAGTGCTGAGGTTCCTTTTTGTTATAGAGCAGCTATGGAAAAGGAGGGTAGGTTTGAAGGCTCACCTTTCCACGTCAGGTCTAAGTTCCTCCAAGCCAATGGCTCCTTGGGCTCTAGTGGTTAAGGCACATCAGTTTCACAGCCAATGGTACACAAGGGCGTAATGTGGTCAGCATCATGTTCAACCGCCTTTGATTGCCCTAACCCAGTAGATTTTGCAGCTGGGTGAACTGGAGGTGGCCTTTCACTGTGAGACTGAGCGAGATCCAAACCACCTTTCCAGGTCATGTGGTCCCAGTGAATTGCCTTGGATTATGGTTTTCCCAGATTTAAAATTTAGGGACTGTGATAAGAAGAGGAGACTGTTTATAAAAAGTGGGATATTTGTGTGTGGCCTTAGCAAGAGACAAAAGCACAAATCAGCTGTCTCTGGACACAGGGCCGAGGTATTTTACCTGAGGTTTCTGCATGAAAGATAGTGTGCAGTTTGTTGCTACCCCTGCTCAAGAAAATAGGACCCAAGTACATTTTGTGGTTAAATAAATGACACCAAGAAAATACCCCACTCAACATCACCAATTTCTTTTCCAAATGAGAAACTGATATGGAAGGCCCTACAAAAATGCTACTGTTCAGAAAAGGAGCAATAATATGTAAATGATTATTCCCATATGATAATGAAGTCCGCGCACACACGCATGCTCAGCAAAAAAGGGGAGGAGGTTTAAACAGATGCTGAATATGCCAGGCAAGACAACTGGGGCAGCGACAGGAAGTGGAGCAGTATCAAAGTCCAAGGCCAGGACACTGGATGAGGTCCACTGAAGACAGTGGGGGTGACTGGCAAATTGACTGGTGGAACAGGAAATCAAATTTTGCAGATTCAGAGGCAGATCATAGAATCATAGAAGATTAGGGTTGGAAGGGACCTCAGGAGGTCATCTAGTCCAACCCCCTGCTCAAAGCAGAACCAACCCCAAATAAATCATCCCAGCCTGGGCTTTGTCAAGCCACACCTTAAAAACCTCTAAGGATGGAGATTTCATCACCTTTCTAGGTAACCCATTCCAGTGCTTCACCACCCTCCGAGTGAAAATTATTTTCCTAATATCCAATCTAGATCTCCCCCACCGCAACTTCAGACCATTGCTCCTTGTTCCATCATCTACTACCATTGAGAACAACCTAGCTCCATCCTCCCTGGAACCCCCTTTCAGGTAGTTAAAGGCTGCTATCAATTGTCCCCTCACTCTTCTCTTCCGCAGATTAAATAAGCCCGGTTCCCTCAGCCTCCCCTCATAGTCATGTACCTCAGCCCCCTAATCATTTTCGTTGCCCTCTGCGGGACTCTCTCCAATTTGTCCACATCCTTTCTGTAGTGGGGGACCCAAAACTGGACACAGTACTCTGGATGTGGCCTCACCAATGCCAAATAGAGGGGAATAATCACTTCCTCAATTTGCTATCAATGCTCCTACTAATGCAACCCTATATGCTGTTAGTCTTCTTGGCAATAAGGGTACATTGTTGACTCATTTCCAGCTTCTTGTCCACTGTAACCCCCAGGTCCTTTTCTGCAGAATTGCAGCTTAGCTAGTCGGTCCCCAGTCTGTAGCAGTGCATGGGATTCTTCTATCCCAAGTGCAGGTCTTTGCACTTGTCCTTGTTGAACTTCATCAGATTTCTTTTGGCCCAATCCTCAATTTGTCTAAGTCACTTTGTATCCTATCCCTACCCCCCAGCATGTCTATCACTCCCCTCAGCTTAGTGTCATCCGTGAACATGCTGAGAGTGCAATTGATCCCATCATTCAGATCATTAATGATGAACAAAACTGGCCCCAGGATCAATGGGCTCAGGCTCAACCCTATTCACACTAAGAATTTTTCATAGCTTTCCTTAACATCCTAGTTATACCTGGTTCTGTGAATTTTTAATAGAGATTTAAGTATACAGAAAGTCTAAAGGGGTAATAACCAACTAGTTTTGAATTAGGGGAAGACAAAGCAAAGTTAGTCAACAGTTTAAATCAGTGTAACTTTTAAATGAGCTGTAACAGGAAAATGGTGTGTTGACTTTTTCAGCTGATTTTGCAGAAATGTTCCTCCTGTGTCCTCTGAGTAAATGTGGTTAGGTCACACAGTTTTCAGGTTTGGTGCAAACCCTCGCCCTGGCAGGGAAAAGTGAGGGTGAGGCTGGGAAGTGGAGCAGGTCAAAGCCCATGGCAGGTTCCCAGGGAAGTAAAGCTGGGAACTAGAGCGGGTCAATACCCACGGTAGCTTAAAGGTAAGGCTGGAGCTTGGATGGGGGGGCAGCAGACAGCGACAGGGCAGCATGGTGCCGCAGAAGGCGGCACTGGCAGGGCACATGGCGATGCAGGGTAGAGGGGTTACGTTGGGGAAGGAGATGGGGATGCGGTGCATGGTGAGTCGGGGGGTGCCGGCCCGGAGAGGAGGGGTGAGGCCGAGGCCCCAGACGGAAGCTAGAGGGAGAGCCTTACAGCCCTAGCCCCATATCCGCAGCTGGCAGGGGCGGTTTACCCAGCCCGCTCAAAGCTGCTCATCACCAGCCTCTCTCCAGCCGTCCCTCCCTAGCCCAGCCAGACTACAAGTCCCATCATGCCCCGGGCGGCCGCCTCCTTGGCGACACGTCTCCCCTCCCCGCCCCCTGACGGCTGGTGCGCAGGCGCGTTGGCGGCGGCGTCCAGGGCAGTCTCCCTAATGTAAGATGGTGGCCGGCCTGGCGGCGGAGCGCACGGAGCCCGGAGATTACCCGTCTCTCACATAAAGGTCGCGTCGGAGGAGCCGCTCAGCCCCCTCCCGCCAGGCCCGGCGCTACTACAGGTCCCGCCCGAGAGCGCTGCTGCCCCCGCTGTCAGCCGGCCGGCCGCCGTGAAGCAGGGGAGACTACGGGCTGGGAGGGACGAGGAAGGCGGGTGAGTGCGCGAGCAGGGGCCGGGGGGAGCCGGGCTGCCTGCTTACGAGAGAGCGGAGGCTTCGCTGGGACCGCGCAGGCCTCAGCCCACCCCTTCCCCTGGCTCAGCCCCCGCGGGCGGCGGGACCCCGCTGTCTGGGGCGCGGGGGCCGCCCCTGCCCGGCCGATAGCGCGGGGCGCCCGTTTTCTGCCTGCTGGCGGGGTAGGGCGAGGGGGTGGCAGGGACAGCCCGCTGCGTGAGCCTGGGGCCGGGCTCGGCACGGAGGGGCTGCGGGAGTGGGACGTGGGAGAGGAGGGGGCTGTGCCCGGGAGCGTCTCACCCCCACCCCACGCGACGCCTCCTGTCTCTGGGGGAGGCCGCACTGGCTTGGGTTATCTGTTTCAGTGTGATTCTCTTATGGCTTGGTGGAAATTTCCTCTCTTCCTCCTTCCCCTCCCCAAAACTGGGCTCCATTTGTTCTGGATCTCACTTTTGTGGGAGACAGATGGTAAATGGCAGCCGCCTCTTTTCCCATTATTTTGGATAGTTCATTTAACCTTCTGAGATTTGTCTCTTTGCAAATCTGTATTTAACTTTCCAGGGCTTCTAAAACATACTTAGTCCTAGAAACCTTTTCATAGGGTGGGTTAGGAGAAGGAAATGACAAGGCTATAAGGGCTCATATCGTGCTTCCATGGATTGCCATATGCTCTACCTGCTAATTCCAAAGTGAGCTGCTCGTGCTTTCATGTGCACACAATAAAAGGAGGGGATGTGCACTGGATAGTCATCCTAGAAGGCTTCACTGCTATAGCTCAGGGGATTTGTATGGCTTAGGCCTATGTGCTTGGGACAGTATCAAATATGGAGTTGTTAGGAGGGTGAGGAATACTATGTTGGGGGTATGTTACACGTTAATGTAAGTGGAACTGACACTCTAAGTCAGAAGCTGCATGTGCAAGTCCTGAAAAAGGTTGGCTTAGTTTTACCAAAAAGTTGTAAAAGTTATGTTGGCATATCACATGTTTACTGTCTCTGTGCTTATTTCTAGCTTACTGTGCTTATCTACAGTACTGCCTGTATTACATTCTATTTTCATTTTAAAATGTCTGGACTTCAGTGAACAGATATTTCGACATTACACTCGTGAGCATTATCACAGGCATTGAGTAAAAAATAAACAAGTAGTACTGAAAGGCAAATCTGTGGAAGAAACAAATTCTTTCCCCCTCCCCGTTTCTATCTGGAAACCCAGGCTATGAAAAGGAAGGGGGGAGCAAACAAGCAATGTACTTGAGATGTTGGATGGAGTTCACGTGGCCTATGAATACTCCAAATATACATCTCAAGTATACTTTTAGTTTCTCAGTAGCATCACTGATACCTCCTGCCTCCAAACGAGTGCACAGTCTAGAAGTCAGATGGAGTCAAGTGTATTACACCTTAGGGTTTTTATGATCCTGTAATAGACTCTTTCCATTCCATAAACAAGACTAACACATGTATGTGTTTAGAAACATTTGGCAGTCAAACTTGGCTGACAGGCAAGGAAAGTTCATTCTGGGAGAGGATTGTTTTTGTATGGTAAGGGGCACTGACTAAAACGCACAGTTGTTCTAGCTTGCATGTTTTCCTTTTAATTTCCCATTACAAGTTTTTAGGTGATGTATTCATGGCTAGCTTAGTTTTTTATTACAGAAAATATTGTAGATGCTTGTCAGGCTTAGTGCTCTAGTTTTTTTAATTTGGAATTGATTTCAAATGGATGACATTGTGTAAACACAAATAACTTCAAATTGTCTGATTATAAAATGTATTTTAGGCCTTAGACAACCAAATCCATCCATTTGTAAGCTGAGGCATAAACTGTACCTTGCCATTTGGTGCAAACAAACAGAATTGCTTGGCAAGGCCACTGTATCAGGGGTTCTCAAACTTCTACAAGGGTCAACAAAATCTTAATAGACTATATATGGGCCACCTTTCATCCCACTTGCAATTGCATAATGTCTTTGTGACAACTTCAGCAGTTGCTTTCTTTGTAAAGTAGTAGGAAAGTATAAATATATTTTTAGCAGTCTTTAGTATGCAGTGCTCTTTTTTGAGAAAGTTAATGACACTATCTTTGCTATTCAGTTCAATATATCTCCTTCACTATCTGTCCTTTTTCTCTCAGCTGGAAATTGCAAGAAGAGTCAGGGCTCAGAGATTCCCAAACTGTGGTCAGAGGATCAGTAGTGGTTCACAGAGATGGGTAGTCCTAGCAGAAGAATGAAATTCCATTAGAGATCTTTCTGGTGTCCTGGGAACATTATAACTAAAATGCACTATATAATTTTTCTCAGAATTTCTTCACCCAAACCAAGCCTGTAAGTACTTGCTAACAACACACGTGCATCTTATACTGGAAAAGGCTAGATTACTTGAAATATTCTGGAATTGCAAAATAGTGTTTGTTGACTTGGAAGGTTAGGAAGCCTATATCCAAATTTATACAGGCATTTAAAAGCTGGGAGAATGACACTTCTCCCCATCTCTCTCCCACACAATCCATAAGATATATATAAACATAGTGCTTTTTTTTTCTTGGTTGTCATCTTTTAGAGTTACTTCCATAATCTGTTAAGTATATAAACATTTGGCAAACTAATGATTATATCACTAGACCAGAGGTCCCCAAACTGTGGGGTATGTCCCCCGGGGGGTGCGGAGGAAAGTTTGCGGAGGTGCGGTGGGCTGGGGCCAGCCCCCACGGAGGGAGCGCTGCATCCAGTGCTGCTCTGCTCTGACTCTGCCCCCCCCCCCCCCCTTCCACTCCCAGCTGCTGCTGCAGCACTCCCAGACCCAGCCTTGGTCCCTGCCTCTGCCCCCAGCCTTGGCCCCAGACCCGCTCCGGCCATGGTTCTGCACCCAGCCACTGTCCCAGGGTCCTTGGCTTCAGCCCTGGCTGTGGTTTCGCTTCTCCCTCTCTCCCCTCCCCTCCCCTCCCCCCCAGCAGCAGTCCCAGCCTGGCTGCGGCTCCTGCCCCAGTTTCATCCCTTGGCAGTGGTCCTGCTGCCCACCCCAGCTCCGGGGGGGGGAAGGGGGGGGAACAGACAGGGGCAAGGGGTGGAGGCGTGCCATGTCAAAAATTTGAGGACCACTGCACTAGGCAGAAGACTTAATCTACCTGCTGTCAGTTATCAAACGGGGAACCGGGGTTGGGGTGATAGTAGAAAGGGGCAATAATGTCTGAAACAATTTTAGAGCTTTTTACAGTTCAAAGATAAAATGTAGATGATGCAGAAGCTTGAGTAAATACTACTGAGATGAGTGGAGACTCTGGCCTGGTCTACACTGTCACACTGGGTTAACGAGAGAGACCCTAGTTATGTTATGTAACTAGTGTATCTCATGTCAACATACGTATGTCTACGCAGCACAGCATCATCACGCTGCTACATCGATGGGAGAGTGTCTTCCATTGATGCTACTTTCTGGGAGGTGGACTAATTCAGTTGACGGAGGAGCACTCTCCCATCGACTGCATCGATGCTTGCCACAGCAGCACTGTAGACATGCCCATTGGTCACACTTCTTGGAGAAATCTTGTTCCCTCAGCAGTGTGGTGGGTATTGTATTGGGTTCTGTGGTCCTGCTGTGCAAGAGGGAGTGTAAAATTTGGGGCACTCTTGTGGGGATTTTCCATGTACTGCTGCATAAAAAAGATTTGGGGTGAGGACTGCTGCTATGCCTCTCCACACAGGGATACAAACAATGGGAAGGCGGCTCCTGCCAGCGAGCTAAACTACTGGCTATAAAGAGGCTCCACAATTGTACTGTGGTGAGGTTTTTTTGGTGGGTGTGAGGAAGAGTAATATCCTTTCTCCCACTCCAGGGAAATGCCTAGAAACATCCTGGCCTTAACATTTACACTTGTAAAGTTTGAGGTTGACTGTCCAGATGCAGGAAAACAACACTACTTGCATTTGATTGCCACTTAGATTTACTTTGCAACTAAGTGTTAAAATCTAATTATTTTTAAAACTAAAGATTACATGTTGATGAGTAAGTCTGCAAGAAATTGGTGGCTAAGCACCTCACTTGCCAGATAGTGGCAAGTAGAAAACTGGTGAGTAAACTTATCCAATCCTGAACAAAAATGCGAGCAACATTACAGTAATGACCAAAAAGTGGTGGTCATCTTGAGGCAGCATTGGAAATGAGTAATTTAGTGAGCATCCAAGAAGCGCTTTCTTCCTAATAGTTGGTTCTGCACACTTCAGGATGTTACAGTAAGATGGCCTGTAACCTAATTTTGCATAGCTTTTCAGTGGTCCAAGATATTATTTGTTCACGAATGTTCATTAGAGGGAGTGAGATAAGTGGCAATTAGACTTCTCAGTGTAAGAATACTCCTAACCAATTTATCATACTGTATGCTCTTCTGTATTAAACTCATAACCAGAAAAGGAAAGCAGTGGTTTAATCATCTGTAGTGGAAAACAGTGACTGCTGCATGAGAAGGTTCTTCAGCAGTAGCCCATCTTGGCGCACTGTAGAAGTGATAAGGTGGTCACTTACTGTTGTTGAGGAAACTTGGCTGCAAAAAAAAAAAAAAATCTAATTGACCAGGTAAGCAGCAGTTGAAGGCAGTTTTTCTAGTAAGAGTTGCAGATTTAAACTTTGCTTTTGTCAGTATAGATTTAAACTTGAGTTCTGCATGCGTGGTGTATATTAATTTTAGATAAGATGGTCAGTAGGTCAAGACTACTGAAGGTATAAAATACTGTGCTTCCCATGAAGGTGTTTTGGTTTTTTTCCCATTATTAGAATCTGGCCTATTAGTGTTAGTTGCTTACCTTCTTGCTTTTGGAGAGCTGCTTTGCTTTACAAAATATTAAACAGAACTTGAGGACTGGAATGTGAAAGCGTAATGTGTTGAAATAGGGGTACCTTAAAAAGTTTGCATTAGAAAGTTCAATGTGGGTGGGTTTTAGTATAATAAAATGCTAGAGGTAGAAAAATGGAGGTGTGTTGTGGCTGTCACTCAGGTTTTGTGGTTTGCAGTACAATTTAGAACAATAACAAAAAAAAAAAATGAGGTGAGGAGGGAATTCAACAGTAACAACTAAATGTCTGTAAAGAGTATTCAAAGGTCTATTTTTCTATTCAGTGCAACAAATGAAAAAGAATGAACTGACAGGCCATGCTACAGTATAAGACCTGAAGCTTCGTTGTGATGAGTAGAAGGTTACCTGAGACTCTCAAATATGTTACCAATCAGAAACCTGCCTTCTCCCCTCATTTGTTTATATCCTACTTCATCATCAATGGTGCTTGGAATAAAATGTAGACTGAAGGCTTGTCTTCATGTACAGCACTACTATGCCGATGGGAGAAGCTCTTCCATTGATTTAGATTGGTCTACATGGCGGGGTTAGGTCAGTATAACTGCGTCGTTCAAGGGTGTGGATTTTTCACACCTCTGAGCAACATAGTTCTACCAATTATAGGGCTGTAGTGTTGACCTGGCATTAGTTTTCAGCACCTACTCATACTGACATAATCTTCTGGCAGTTCTTAAACTAGTAAGAAAACTATAGGTCAAAATTAGTGTTATAGGTCAATTTGCCTTGTAGTTCAGATCTGTTTACATTTGTTTTTCCTATTGTATTAATATTATGGGCTTGAATCTCATTTACACTAAGGCTCCTTTATGCTGCCAGAATTGTATAAATTCTTAGCGTAAATAAGAAATAAGCCTAATAAAACAAATCCGACTTGGCTAGTGACTCAGTCTCACTTCTGTTGTGCATCTGTTTTTCTATAAAGCAACCAATTTTTTGTAAATTTTCTATTGATGTCCTCCCTCTGTTGGAACCCCTTCCTTTTACAAAACTTTACTTCCAACTTTTGATAAGACATAAGGATCAGGGCATTTATAACCGAGGAAATGTGTTTTCAAATGATAGCTCATTTTTGTCCTTGAAAGCAGCAGTAAAGAAACTTTCAGCAGTCAGCTGGCAAAGCATATATTAAGTTGAAACTTTTTATATGTATGGCTTCATCACTAGTAGCAAACTGGCTTCAGGTCAGCAGATTATGTCTCTGGAAATTAAATGATAGAGAATTACAGAGTTTACAGTTGCACATAAATTCTAGTTCAATCTTTTTGTGTAGTTTAAACTTTATTCTTTTAAAATATGAAAGACAGAAGTTGGGAAATTTAATCAGTCAACATTTACAATAATCTGTGGAAGTTTTCATTTACAAAAAAGTAGCTTACAGTTACTTTCCTATATGGGTAGTAGCTGAGTAGGAATTAATACTAGAACTGTATGTGAACAGCTTATAACTATAACGAGGATTACCGACAGCAAGATTTTTAAAGATTTGTCACTTAAAAACTGCGTGACTTGAAGCCAGCTAACTGTGCCCTAGGGCAGATCTGTCCTACTATCTATCTATTTGTACTGTGGCTAGCACACTGGGATCCTAAGTATGATTGGGACCTCTAGGTACTACTGTTATATAAATATGTAACAGTGAAACTTCCTGGAGACCCCCTGCTGTAGGTGAGCACCCAAAGATTCCTAGATAATACTATCAGATATTAGTTTTAAGAGAACATCTTTCTATGATCAGAAACAGCCTAGAATGGATTCCAAATACAACAGTACCTTTTTTGGGGGAAAATGGCTCAACGGCTTTTGACTTCATTGTCTGTAAAGTGCACATTGTGTATAATCTTTTCACATTTTCCCTAACTGTACATTTTTTACACTGAACCACCAGAAAGCAGTTAAATGTAATAAAAATTACATTTTTATTTCACCTGTGCTGATGGTAACTAATGGACAGATCATTGGCTGCAACAAGTAACCTGTTGTATGCTAGAAACAGCCCCTCTTCATGAAGTATTTGTATTTTATTTTTATAAAATTAAATGTTGGTATATTGAGTGACTTGTAAACAACAAAATAAGTTTTGGGATCAAGTGTCATTTAGTTTGTGGGATTCCTTTCAGCTTTCCTTATTAGTCTTCTATATTAAAAGACCCAACTTTTTATCAGTCCTTGAGTGATCAGTTAACATAGCTTCCACTATACTTAAAATGTCTTGATTGGGAGAATGGTGGAAGATAACTTCACTGAAAGTTGGTTTAGCATTTGACAACACCAGCTCATTGAGATTTATAATGGGATCAGATACTGCTAGAGACAAGGTTGCCAGTGTATATGTGGTGGAGGGAGAGGGGAACAGTGCAAGTGAATTGAGACAATTAATTCTGTTATGTACTCTGTATTTCAGATGTGACTTTCCTTTCAGTCTGATTTGGCACCAGTAGAAATATTTTGAGGCTTTCTTAGCATCTACTCCTTTGATTTTAGACTTATGTGGGGTTGCAAAAGGTTGGGTCAAGAGAAGAATGCTTAACATCTGTCATATGCATTTTGGCTTGTATATTTTTTTTCTATCTGAAGGAATTTCAGTCAGCTGCAATGAGGGCAGTAAAAATGGAAGAACTGTTTTGTACTAAGTAGAAAATGATTGAAGGATCCAGGCTTTAAATATTGGCTGAGCCAGTATGTTTGCAGTTAACTTTCTTTTCAGACTAAGTTTTTTTGTTTTTTCCTTGCAGTATACATTTGTGAGTTCGTAGGCTAACTGATAACTAGCTCAAGGTGATAACTTAAGAGTTTTTTGTCGTGCAAGAAAGGTCTCAAAAGATTCACCTACCCAAATAGACCTAATCAGGTGTAGCTGGACAATTGGGGTGATGGTGGGTAGTGAACATGTGACTCTTTTAGATTGTAAAAAATATTTGATTTGATGCTTTGCTTTTTAGCACTTTCCTAGAATGCTGCCATCTCTGATCCTTGTAAAAGGTGACTTAAAAGAAAAACACTTGCATAGGAATTTTGGTCCCCTAACAGTTCTCAGATAACTTTTAGGTTTTTTTCCTTTTATCAGTTCTCATGTGATCCTCCCTCTCTCAACCTTTAAATCCACGACAATGTCTTGAATGTGGTGGTCTCTAGAATCTGGCAAATGCAGCATCTCAGATGTTATAAGTGTTTGTGCCAAATAGTGATGCACTCCTTTCCCCTTGTAGTAGCTAAATGTATTTCCTTGACAATGCTTCCAACTTCTTTGTATAGCAACACATTTGTATTTCCTGGCATAGAGGAAGCAGAGGCTGATGTTTGGTGTGCGATCACAGAAATCCCCATCATCCTGTATCTTTTACAGTTTTGAGTGAATCTTGCATAAGAGGATCACACTTTTCTGGGTTTCCAGCAGGTGCACAGGGAAGCTGCTAAGCATCCTGCAATCTTTGCAAGATTTACCTGCTTCTGCTACCACAGTGGTATTAAGTGCAAGATTCCCTCATTCAGCACTTATAAATATGTGACTATATAGTGATGTAATCTTGATCCAAGTTTAAAAAGCCTTCCTAAAAATGTTGCTCTTCTGGTTTTTTTATGTGAAAAGACAGACATGAATGATAAGACCATGGTAAAATTCACTTTCCCATATCTAGTCCATTGGTTTTTTTTTTTTTAATTTGACTTGTCTAGACACAAACAGCTATGTCTTGTTTTGTTGTAACTTGAAGAATTCTAACTTCGTCTTCACCTCTCCTTAAGGTCTTGTATGAGCATACGTCCTCAGGGTAGGACTTAAACTACTTTAAAGTCTTCAACTTGTGCTTTTATCAGCCTTTGTCTTTGTCTCTGTTTATGTAGGCTTCGTAAGTTCCTTAACTCTCACTTCCCTTGCAAATATTATACCATAATTACTAATGTGGGAAGTGTAGGCTTTTTCCTCAGGCTATCCATCTTAGAAGGCTGCCACTGATTTTTGTCAAGGATTATAATGTGGATGTTAAGACTTCTAGATTTGTACCTCTGAAACATGAATCCAAAAATACCAAAAGTGAGGTATGCTGTGACTTGAATGTTGTAACTAAGGTTGTACAGTGTTTTTATTTGTTTTTATTTAAATCATTTTTATTTAAATGGACCATAAAATTTAAATCGTACTTCTTACTTGCATTTTGTTAGTTCTTCACTTTATTTTGCTAAAGTTAATATCTTTTTTTTGCTTGCTCGTGGAGTTAGTGTCCTAACGGTTAGTAGAATTTCAGATTTAATATAGAAGCTTTCTCTTAAAAAGCATCACACTTGATTTTCTCATTAATTCTCATTTATGTTGAAAATCACCAGCGTACGGTCTAACTATTCTTTGCTATGAGAACCAAAACTGACCCACAACTCAAAGATATGAATTGAAAGTTTAACCAATCCACTGTAGATCTTCACATCCAACCTGTACCACTTAACCCAGCCATTTTGGAAAAGTCTGGGAACTGTTTCAGTATAGTGCTTTTCTCCTTTCTTTACCTCTGGGGAAGTGCTCCGAGCGAAAACCATTAGCTCTGGTATGATCTGGTGGTGACATTCTGTAAGACTGTTCTTCTAGTGAATTGTGTGAGGAAGATATGGGATTGTGGGTACCCCACACCAAACTGAAATCATACTTTGTTAGTATGAATCTTCTTGTTTCAGTAGACATTTGGAAGTTCTGTTGCCTATTGTCTGATCTGTATGAAATGGATTACCAGCCCTAGCAAGTATGAAATGGATTGGTAGCTTTAGCCTAGAAGCTGCTTATTGAACCGAGACAGACTAAAAATGCCTTCTCTTCCTTAGAGGTATTTCTTGAAGTAAAGGCTTAAACACAGTAATGTGGTGTGGAGAAATCTGCATTACCATTGTTGCATCTGATCTGTGGTTAGAAGAGTTCAGTTTGTAGAACAGTCAGTCCAGGAGTTTTAAAAAAATGCAGCAATTGAAATCCAAAATGAAATGCATAGAAGTGGTGGGACGGTAACTGTCTTTCTTTGCCATACCCTGTCCATGGTACTGCATATATGTTTCCTGCTCTTAGTGACTAGAGCAAGTCTGAGAGGGTATTTGAGTCCTGGCTCAACAGCATATAACTTCTGCACCTCAAGGCTGGAACGGAGGTATGTGTACTAATCACAAATTGTGGCAATGATTGTTTTGTTTCTGGTTGAGATTACATTTCTTTTTATTTACACTTCATGATAGGTGCTAATTTATAATGCCTCAGGAAATAGTAGTGGCCTGGCATATGGTCTATACTATCGACTATAGTAGTCCCTTCTGTGTATGGTATGTATGAATAACAAGTGAGACAGATTGTCCACTGCTTAGCCTTAAAATATATTTTTTCAGTAAAAAACTTCAAAGTTGGTAACTGCAACATCAGACTGATTTGTTGCAAAATGTGAAACTACTTGGTTTTGTGCTTAAACTAAGAGAGCTTTTTTCATTATGTTGAATTGCACTTAGCATCTTTTCAAATCCAAGGGCTTTGTTGAAAGCAAGTATGAAATCTTATTAGCCTTTCCCTTTCTAAAAATAAGAATTTAATGTTAATTTAAAAAAACCCGAACTTGTAAAGTTTAATCTTCTAAGAAATTTCCCCTGCTTTTCCGAAAGTTCCTTTACTGTCCTCAGTGAGAGGTCCCTCATCATAACTCCCTTATAGCCAGCCAGCACAGTTAATTGCCAACCTATGGGGTTATGTGAGATTTTCACAGAGCCTGCTTTGAAAGACAGTTTTTTTCCTTTAAATTACAGTATAACCTTTTAGCCTCCATATCATCAGATTTCAGGGAGGGCAGTAAATTACTAGCCTTAATACTTTTTGCATCAGTTAGCATAAGTCTGTATATATTTCCAGACAAAATGACATTAAGGTAAATTTGAGAGTACATGGCAGTAAGATTGCAAAATCCCTTTAATGTATTTTATGCTATAATCCAAAAACAATGTTTAAGATCAAGAAATTCAGTATTAAGGTTAAATTTAAAAAATCCAAATATGCATAGTTAGGGGCACCTGAACAACCCTAATTACCCTGTAGTGATGCCATGCAATAACCATTAAGGCATTTTAGTGTTTGTAGTCCCAGATAAGAGTACATTGATTTTTAAAGACACATTCAGGTCCCCCCTTCAGTATCACTGCAGGAGAGTGCACCTTCGGTTTTTCTCTCCTACACTCTAAGTAGATTTGGTACAATCTGGTACAACTTCATAATAAAGTTTGTGTCAGCAGAGGCTGGTGCGTAAAATCTTAAACACACTCAAAGAACTACCCACTGTGTCCATTACCTTTCTCCCATTATTCTTAGTGAGACTGAGGCCATAGCATCCCTCAGTTACTGCACCCCCTTTCAAAATGGTGTATGCCTCCCATTGTTTCCAGGGAAAGTAATGGGAAAACGACTATTAATTCTACAAAAGGCTCTAGTATAGCCTATGAACAAGTTTTCAGTGAGCCTTAACTCTAAGGGAAATTGGAGTCTGTTGTATTAAGATCATTGGGAGCAATCAGCTGACCCCATGTGCTAATTTTAAAGGACTAATTTTAGTTGGTTTTTACCTCTTTAACCAATTTATTTACCAATAGTAAATTCATTCTGTAGTCAGAGTAAGTGCTGTAATTTTTGGGACACTATATTGTATTCATGTGTAACGAAGTGGTTGAATATCCCTGCATTATATATGAAACTCAGACTTAACTTTGGGACCATACTTCCATAATGTGACCTTTAGAAGTGTATGGTGAAGAGTTCTGTGGTCTAATCTAGACCAATTAGTTTGTACACCTATCATTCAGTACTCCTGAGGGAATTTTCCCCGAGAAAATTAAAAATTGTACAAATTTTGTCGGATGCAGGGGGGAGGAGCTCAGTGGGGGGTCCAGGTGTTGGGGGGAGGGGTGGGGAAAGGGAGGTCCAAATGCACAGGGTTTGGGTGAACATGGGAGCACCTCCCTGTACAGTGATCCCCCTCCCCCCAGTGAGGAGCAGTGGGGACAAGAAGGGTGGGAGGCAGGGGTGGAGCCAGGGGAGATTTTTGGGCAGGGTCTGACCAGGTTCTGGCTGCTCTGTGCATGGGAAGTGCACTCTTTCCCCACTCCAAGTCCAGCTGGGAGTAGCTGGGGTGGGTTTGGGGGGGCCAGGTGTGGGGGGATGGGGCTAGGTGGAGGGGCTATAGATGCAGTGGGTGAGGCTCAGCGGGATGGGAGGCTTGTTGGTGGTGGTTCTGGGTGTGGAGGGAAGGAGGGTCCAGATGCACATGGGTTAGGTGGATGGGGAAGGGGTCTGACCCGGCATCAGCTGGGGTGTCCCCAGCCCTGTTCTCTCTCCCTCCCCCTGCAGTGATATACCTCTCCACCAGCTGCTCTGGGCTCCTGAAACGATGCGCCTGTGCTGCTGGGGAGGGGTGTGTGGCCGCTCTTGTGGCTTCCTTTTGCTTCCCCATCAGTCTTTTTGTGTGTGTGTGGGGAAGCAAAGAAATCTGCATGGGAGATGAGTTCTGGTTGCGTGCAGTGTCGTACGACATAAAGTCTTATGGATAGCAGTGTATTTCTAGGAAAAACATGCTGTAGTTAAGATGTCACTTAAATTAAAACAAGCATTATTATTGCAAAAAACAAACTATTTCACTGAAACGTTTTTTCATTTTGCCCTCTACCCCTTTGTTTTTAAAAAATAAACCACATTGGTGAATTTTTTGTTTAGGGCTGTTGACAAGCCATATTCTTCCTAGTGACAGATAGAAGCATAGGTAAACTTCTACATAATTGGCCTCATTCCTTACAATTATGGTAATGGTGATTGCCTGAAAAAAGGCAGGGAGACTCTGGCACCTGTTGTTTCAAAGATCCATAATGCCAAAGGACAGTAGGGATGGTGAGCGATACCTATGCGGCTAAAATCCTCAAAATTTGTGTCCTACTGGCAGAGGAGGCTCCTTCTGTGCCCAATACATACTATGTTGAATCTTATACCTGTGGGTCTTTGGAAATTGTAGCAGCTGCAAGAGTAACTTTCCTCCAAGTAGCTGTTGGTTACCTCTCCCCATCATGTAATCTAGAGATCTATCTGGGTGGTACATCCTTCTAAAATTGGGAAGGAGGATGCAGCTGAGAGCCATACACATCTAAAATTTGCAACAGCATCTTTAAAATAAAGAAGATTTGCAACTTAGTCATCCTTGTCTTCCCTCACTACAAAGGTTGCTATAAGTGCAGCCATGTTAAAGTTCTGTAGACAACTTTAACTTGGATCCTGTATTAATGTTCATACAATATTTAGCCATCTGAGACCCCCTTAATCACAGTCACCAATTCTCTTGTCGCTTCCATTAGTAACCACAAACCTTTTCATACCTCATGGTGCTGTATTGCAGATAGAGACCCCGTCAATCTCATATTGGCCACAAACCCCTTTTCCAGTTTAACGTGTTGGTCACAAGAAGCAGTACTCCATGAAATCTTTCTACACAGCACAGAAACTGCCTGCCTTCCTAGTATTCCATTGAGCCAGAGGGCTACTTCATCTATTGTCCACAGTAATACTTAATGCTTATTCTCTTCAAAGTGCTTTACAAATACTAGCTAATGAATCCTCAGCATCATTTGGGGGGATTTATCCATATTTTACAGATGGGAAAACCGACACAGCGAATCATTGGCACAGTTAACATTAGAAGTCCTGAAGTCAAATCCTATATTTATGTAAAATGACCTCTGAGTAGGGTTATTGTGTTAGAATTTGACGTACATCCGAGGGTCACCCTGTCCCAAAACCACAGACCAAGATTTAGTAATGGTCCATTGCTGCGGTGGTATAATTTACTCAGCAGGTCAGAAGTGGGAGGTTAAAAGGTTATTTAATGGTAGACAAATTGATACAACTGGTGTCCAAAACACCCCGCCTCCCCACCAGATCCCCAACATAACAGGGATTTTATTTAAACCAGAGCAAATGGAACTGGATTCCACCAACCTACAATAACATTAAATAGATGGAGAATATATATATAATAAAGTATAATGATTAAAAACAAATTATAACTTCTAAGTGTACTTAACTAAATAAAACCTCCTAAATAAGAAATATCTCTATCTCTGTATGTACAGGCGATTTACCTTATAGGTGGTTGTTTTTGAGGATATTTTAGTTCAAGGTTCCCTTTACCCCAGATCTTTCACTGGGTATTATCTAAAGGCAAAATTAGTCTTTGAGACTCAGGTGCCTCTTGTGAGTTTCCTGAAGAGATGCACTCAACTCCAGTGGTGCTTGTTTGCGGGGATGCACATTAGACCAGACCCACAAGATCTGAAGGACTTTTGGGACTCCTATTCTGGATTTCCAGGGCCATGTGAATCAGTGATAGGAGGTGACTGGAGATGATGCTCAGGAGCAAACAGGAACAGATTCTCAGGAACACGCATCAAACATGGACTGACTCAACCAGCCAGCTTTAACTTAAAGGGGGAACCTCTTCTGTATGTCTGTCCTGGTCAGTCTCTCTCTCTGCTTACTCTTGGTTTCTCTCAGTCCTAGTTCCCCTCCTTCTGCCCTCTCCCCCTTGCCCTGTTTCTCTCAGGTTATTCAGAGACTTTCTTTCTCTCAATTTTCCCCGTGCCTGCCTCTGTCCCTCAGTTATCCCCCTCTTCTCCTCCAAGTGTCACTTCCCCTTCCCCTCAGGGGAGTAGCCATCTCCTCACACTTTCTCATAGAAAAATGACAGTTCATTCACCCTGAACACACTCTAAATCATATTCCCATATATGTCGAGTCCCTTTACCATATTTACACTTATTTCACTAGACCACAGTTTGTCAGCCAGATGGGGAATATGTATTGAAGATCACACCCTCTAGAGCAAGTCTTATGTGAACTTTTACGCTGCTCACTTTTCACAAACTGACAATCAATGCCAGAGTAGAACAATCATCAAAACAGTAAGGCACTTGAGTGGAAGTAGTTAAATTTTAATTTATAGTCAATTATATGAAAAATGATTAAACTTGTTCATACTGATATTAGTAGCTCCATCAGAGAAATAGTGAGTGGAGGATGGGGAGGTGCCAGGCAGTCATCTGCAGAATCTCAAATCTGAATTTCTTGAGCTTCAAATATATCCACATTGTTTGTTTAAAAAAAAAAAAAAAAAAATCTTAACAGTAGCTTTGCTTTTTGTGTTGAAACTCTTTAAAAAAAAGTTTTGTATGAAAGCATCACTATGAACTTTATCCTCTTCCTGAACCCCACTGGTTTGGTTTGAATGCCAGAATTTGTGAACTTTGCAGTTGTACCTGAAGAGGGAGAGATGGAGCCTGGCCCTGAAAATTTCATTTGGATTGAATAGGAGGAACACATGTGGAGGGAACCTTTTGAGTTCAGGTATCACCTGGGAAACTAATAGGAAAGAGGGTTAGGTTGGTCATGAGTGATCTCCCTCCAAGGTAGTATTTCTCTAAATAGGCTCATATCCTTTCTTTGGTCTTCTAAAGCAATCCTCCTCTACAATCTTGAGTTCTGTTTCCCTTTGCCCCTGCCCAGACTCGATGTCTCTGAAGAACTAATGGTGCCTGTGACCTTTCCCATCTGTCTGTGCTGGATAATGACTGCTGCTTTACTCTTTCCATTGTATGTGTGAGTGTTCTGTGTAGGTTCTAATACCATCCTTATTGTAGTATGTCTGCCTTCCAGTGGTACATTAAATGACATGGCTAGCATCTATCATATGTGGTACGGTTCTCCCCCCAATCTCCTCCCCAGGGAGTATGATGTGTGTGGTGTAGTGTTTTGTTTTGGTAGGGATTTTTTTTGAAAACCTGTGAACAAAGTTTCTTTTGCAGAACACAGGGTTGAGGCAGTGTGCCAATGCACTTAGAGTAACAGGTGATGAGGTTTCTGATGGTCCTTAACTGTTGTGGAAGTTCATTCCACAGTCTGGGACTGACCCTCTAGAAAGATCTCTATTGCACAGGTAAATGAATTTACTTTGTGGTAGAAAGTTCTGTTGTGCTTGAATAGAATTATCAATCCTGTACCTAATTGCACAGCTTTAGATGACCCATACCACTGAGCTCTTTGAAGATAAGAGCAGAGACCTTGAACTTGATTCTGTGGTATGGGAAGCCACTGTAAATAACAGAGGACAAGTTTGATGTGCTTGCAGTAGCCCGTGTAGCGTAGATGTGCTACAACCTTCGGTACTGACTGGAGTTTTCTGAGTGCTGATGGCTTCATATATAGATACATTGCATTGATGTAGTCTAGACTGGAGGTGCCATATGCATGTATAACAGGTTCTGAATCTCCAGTGTCCTTTGTTCTGTGTTAGGTTGAGAGGTATTCCTTTTTTACCAAGATTCCTTTTTTACCAAGTGATGGTCAAAGTTACAAGGCTCAAAGAAAGGTGGGAAATAAAAAAAGTGCTCATGCTGCAAGGGGAGTGTGAGTGAAGAATCTGTTTCCCTTTGGTGTATGTAGAGTCTACACTACCTCTCTTCTCCCCCTCCCCCCCAATCTTTTCCTCATTGCAGGGGTTTAGGTGAAAACCATAGCAAAATCCATTCCATTTCTCTATTGAGGAATAAGAAGGAGGATGTGATAGTTCAGTTGCTGGTGCGGAGTTTCTCTTTGACGGTTTTGGGGAGCTGTTGAATCCAAGTGCATGGAAGGGGGTATCTAGCTGTCCTGGAAGGGGATGTTGGTAAAGATATTAGCTACAAGGAAAAACTTAAGATGATAATGCTGGGGTCTGAAGATGGGATGGGAAGGAATATGAATTATTCTGTTAACTTTAAGCAAAATCAGTGACAGACTTTCAGCCCTAGGAAATCAGACCAGCTCTCAACAATAGCAATCTTTTCAAAGTAGCCTTCTCAAGGAAATAACATTTATTTTGTAAAAAAAAAAAAAAAACACATTTAACTTAAGGAAACACTGCTATCTTAAAGTCTAACAACTAAAGTCATTCATATAAGCTCTGCTTGATGATCTCTTTAGAGTCTTGGAGAATGTCAATTAATTGCTCAGCCATCCTAAAATACTTCAGGAGATAGTCATTCTCAAGTACCTAGACCAAGTTGTTTTGAGGTGACATTCAAGATGAGTAATTTTAAAAGTAAAAACATTCTTGATCTAATTCTTTTCCTTTAAGACATTTGGTTTACCTCAAACTTACCCCTCTTTCCTTCCCCCCCCCCCCCCCCAAAAAAAAAAAAAAAAAAAAAACACCTAAAAAATCACAACAAAATTCAGGTGAGACCTCTGGTTGTTGGCATAGGAGCAAAATAATTTTTACAGTTAAAAGCTAGTGAGGGTTTAAATATGAGGTTCTAGTTCAGTTAGTGCCAATTCTCTGAGAGTTAATAGTCTTCGGTAGTGACATGCTACTAATGTGATCAAAGGGCTTCTTCCTCCTTTACCCTAGCAAAAGCCCCAGGAACCTGTGTTTCTAAAGCAAGAAAAATGTATTTGGTTTCTCAAGAATTAGTCTTACAACTGGGGGGTTCTGGTTATACCCAGAAGTATTTTAAGTGTCCTATTCAAAAGAGCAAATTTGCTTGCTTTTGAGATGGCAACATTTGTTTTAAAGGCCCAGAATTAAATCTCTGGCAAGGATAATTTAGCAGTATTCTAAGGGGCATGGCTCTAGTAGAGGCAGTAAAACCACACCAAATCTCCTTTTATTCTGGCGTTAGAACAACAAGGGCTTCCTGGTTACCCTTTAAAGTACACTGTTAGTGTTCAACACCTTGCAAGTGAGGTTCCTAAACCTTAACTACATAGTCACTTAATTGCGTCGCATCCTGCACAAAGCTGGTAAGGCTTGTTTGACCCCATTAGTTTGAAATTTTGTATGTCGAAGTGGGAGAACAAATGAGACCTCTACAATTTTGTCTGATTTTGAAAAATGGATATTTTCATAAAGTTAGGATGAGAAGTTGTCAAGTTCACTGTCTTTTTCATAGGGAAATGGAACAGGTAATGCTTTTTGCCTTGTAGTCACTGCATGTGATAAACATGAATATAAAAATAAATGCAAATGTTATATCCTATAACCCATCCTGATTCCTATTAGTATGCTTCCACATGCCAAGAGGATGGGAATTCTAAACATTAAAACAATGATTTTGAGTAGATTATTGTTCTTATTGAGTGCAGCTGCTGAGTTGATTTAGGCTGATTTGCATATCTAATATTTCAATTACTTTGATTAACATGGGGCACTTGGCTGTTTAAAATCAGCAAGTACATTAGTCATAGTCTCTTCTAGAATTAGCTTTGCAAATAATTCTCCTGTAAATTACTTTCTATATCTCATTTTTACAAAAGACCGTTTTGGAGTAGCTAACACTGCTTTCAAGAGCTAGTATTGCAAAAGGGTTTGACTGGAATGCAAGTAACAAAAGGATGGAATGCTGCACTGAAAATAAAATGGTGGTTAAGAGTGTAATCATAAGTGATTGATCTGTGAAGACCAGAGTGAGGATGTTAAATTGTTTTACAGGCATCATGAGACATCTTTACATTTAATGGGATCACAGCACTTGCAACTTATATAAATGCTCCTTCATGTTTGGGAGTCAAACTAATGATGCACATTACTAGCTTGCACTGTGCTTTGTGATGCAACTTCAACACCACAGCTTAAAATGTTAGTTGCGGCATCTGTTTTACGTGCTTTAATAGTGTTTGGTTCTATTAAGCTTAATTAAATTCAAGATGTTATCCAGTTGATGCTGGCCACTAAAATTTACCTTCTCTAGTGAGCTGAATTTTAGCTAGAAATATGCTAACAGCTTGTAGTCTGAGCCTTAAAGTGGCTTTGGTTTTTCCATAGGCTTCCATAGGAAGCTCTTAAGGGCTTGCGACAGAGAATTAGCAGTCTACCATGCAATTCATCAGAAATTGTAGAAATTCCTCAGTATCAGAGTTGCTAATACAAAAGCAGTGAGCAAGAGATGTGGCTCCTCTGCAAATGCAAGATCCTCAATAAACATTTTTGAATGTCTGATAGGTCATTTTGAACTTTACCATGGTATCACAAACTACTGAGGAGACTTGCATATTAAATCAAACATCAGGAAATATTTTTCAGCTCTTAATCAGAATTTCCCAATGCATTACTATGGGAGACCATAAACTTGCATGATTTACATACCTGTTTCCTGGTTAACTGCTGGCACCCAGCTTCAGAAGTGCTTATGAAGTTACCAGTCATGCAGTCATTGACCAACACTGGCACTGAACTGGACTTATCTATGGAGAACCCTGCCAAGTTCTGTAACTAGCTGCATTTTGGCTTTGTTTTAATTTAAACAGTAGGTTCTCACCTTGAACCTAGAATAATTCAGGGCTTGAAAAATTTACCAGACACCTGGCAGCCAGAGATTGATTTGAAAGATGACTGGAGGATCCTGCAATTAAATTCCAGGGTCAGTGTTGTGGTAAGAAGCCCAGTCACATACCCATCTTCTGGTGATGGTGCTGGGATTTTTATAAGGGTGCTGTTTCTGGACCATGATTGGAAACTTTCTTTTGTATATCTGTTTCAGGCTAGTAGTTGTGTAAATTAGCAGTCCCCTCACTACCCTTGGAGCCACTGGAAGGGAGACTGAGGTTTCTCTTCCAACTACACAGAGTATCTTGTTTGGAGTGGGGGTGGAGGAATCTTTGCTATTCTGCTTTTCCTTCAATCTCATGGCAGGTATGCAGAAATCAGCTACATTGCTTCCTGCATGATGATTAATCTTGGGAGTGAAACAATGAATGTCGGGAGTGTAATGGACTAGGGGTTTGCTACCTTCATTGCTGATGCTTATAAAAGCTGAGCAGCAGCAGAAATATTAGCGTTTGTTTTGTCTGCAGACAGACTGCTGTATAGGTTAATGTCTGGAAGGTCATCCTCATAGGTATTAGATCTAGAAACTTAACTTCATGTTGAATGATAACTTTTTTCCAAAAATTATTTTGGTTTTTTCCCCATCCCATCTCACCAGTGATAAATGTTTGTTTGCCAGAGGTGATCAAAGAAGTTTAATTTTTCAGGCATTAGAATATCTATGGTGACTTTGAAACCAACTGCAGAGGAACTTAAGGAAATTTTTTTTGTTTTTTTTTTAAATAAATGAGAAATCCATAGATAACTTCATGAAGATTTGCTAAACTATGCACCTTTTTACGGATGCTTAAAAGATATCTTCAGTAGGTATATTTATCCCTTGTTTATAACCAATGTTGGGACATTTAGGACAGGGATGTTAATCTAATGTGAGAAGTTGAATTGCACAGCACAATTTTTACTGATGGTAATGAATTATGCACAAAGATAAAGGCTAGAATGTAAACTAATTTTTGCATTCATCTCTCAGCTAGTAGATAGGAGAATGATACAGGACACCTTTAGGACCATAACCATTCTATCTGTCTTTTTTTCTCTCCTCTCTTTGACCTTCATCTTTTCCTTTCTTTCACATTTCTCATCACTTTCGTTATCTTCGTGCTCTTCCATGTGCAGCTTCAGCACTGGAGAAAACTTAATTTATGAAAGATTGTCTCCCTTTCTCAAGCAACTTTTGGCTCTCTGCCCCAGGCTTCACTCCAATCTCTTTTCCCATCATTATATCGTCAGTATACTTGCCAAAGAGTTATCATCTTTAGGGATCTTAGGCAATGGATCCTATCCTTCCCCACTCATTGATAAGAGACAGTTATTTTATAGTCCCATACATGTCTGACAGTAAGTTTGATGCTTTAGCCTTCATTCTTCTCATGTAAGTGCCACGCAGGTCAACGAGCGGGGTCTAAGAACTTTGTATGTGGATGTGCTGTATCTGTGCCTAAGATACCTAGTTAACTGGCTAGCATGTGGATTGATAGAATTTAAACCAGTGACATGCTGAGTGCCATCTATGTCTTGCAGGATTAGGCCCCTAATGAGGTGTTGTGGGGAAATGATTGCCTTTATTATGATTAGCTGATCAGGACTTGTAAAAGACTTTTGGTGCCCAATTACTGTATCATTATGAATAAAACTCATTCTAGTTTGTCAAAAATTAATGAATGAATAAGGTAACTAGAGTTTGATTTTTTTTTTCGTCCACCCAACCTTAGCGTCACCTTAACAGAATTGGGTAGGAATTTAAGGCAACAGTGACAATGGCATTTTACATCTGATCTGCCGAAGTTTGTAATTTATTCTGTCACAGCATCACTTGCACCAAAAGCCTGAATCTTGTACTTTGCCATTTAATTATACTGGGTATGCACACTAAAACCAAGATGAATTGCTTAATTTTGGAGGAAGGGAGGAATCGGGAGAGAGAAGAGGTAAGTAAACACTCTTTTCCCTTCATATATTTTGTATTTTTATTTTGTATTAACTATATTCTGGTCAGCAAGAGTCACTTGCACTGAACAGATATTTATTGCATTCAACTAAAAAATATACAAGACAACTTGAATAGATTGTTTTCAAAAGTCATCTTAAACTGAATGCAATCCTATTTGCATAACTTTATATTGGGTGAACATTTCAGTCATTTCTTGGAGGGAATGAGGATTGCAAAAGGAAGGAACTAAGGATTGTGTGGTTTAAACTAGTTCAAATGCTTTTCCTGGCCTGGTATAGGGAGAAAAAAAGTTAGAGCTCTGTCACGTGGTTATTGAGCCAGAATTGACTGAACTGGGTTTGAAACTTCCTTTTGCAAAATATCCAGGCCATGAAAAAACCTGGTGTCCAGAAATCAACAAATAACAGGACAAATGGACAAATGTAATTATACTGGATGTGTCAATGACCTGCACTTGAAAAACCTGGATATACTGACCACTGTGTCCAGTTTTAGGTTTGAAACTAAAACTGGTTTCCTTCCTCTGTTTCATGTAATGTGAAAAGTGCTATATGAGGTACACATTCTGTATTTAGAGTCTGAAAATTGAGAGCAAGTTATTTGTCAATATCTGCAGATTCATTCTTGATTTGGTAAGCTGCTCTTAAGAGTATGTTCTTAGAATAAGAAGTCAGCTCTGTACAAGTGTGAAATACAAACGTGCACAACCAAGCTTATTTATCTATGCTGGGTTGAATTTAGAGACACTTGATTCAGAAAAAATGAATAAAACAGACTTTTTCCTATAAAAAGAATGGGGTGTTGGATTAATTAGAAACTTAAGTTTGTTTGGTTTTATTACCCTTTTAACCTGGCTATTTAGCTTTAATGGAAGTTGCTGAGTTTTCTCTCTAAAATATTTGCAGATTACCTTTACATAAAGTTCAAATAACTACAGAGAATAGCTAATTTATGGATCAGCAATGTACATAAGAGGGAAGATGTATACTTTGTGGCAGGACAACATAAATACATATTAGGATATAAATGTACAAAAAACTACTCTAGTAAGGTGGGAGGCAGGAGTAGACTTTAAGAACAAAGTTTGGAGGGAAGAGGTTGAAAACGAGCATGCTGCACACTTTCCCTTTACAACTGAAATGTCTCTTTCCTATTGTGTATTTACAACACTTCAGAGAAAGTAAAGCAGCTTAGTTTCCTTGTATCCTTTTCCAGTGGTTTATAGGATCAGGGATTCACTTGTAATTTCAGGAATTTATGTGAATTGTCAGCTTCCAGCCAACCAACAAACATCCAGATGTTAGATACTTAGTTGGGAATGTACATAATTTCCATTTACAAGGTAATGAGTGAATCAAGCAGAGCCTGCAGCTCTCCAGACTTCCTCCCAGAATTCGCATTTAACTGAGGTAGATGGTAGGACAGTGTTCTCTCCTGAGGGATGAGGACCCTGAGGTCTGATTGACCCTTAAACATTAGATCAACATAGTTATGTCAAAACAACGAGAGTTCTGTAGCACTTTAAAGACTAACAAATTTAATTTCTGCAGGCATAAGCTTTCGTGGGCTGTAACCCACTTTGTCAGATGTAAGGAATAGATGCACATATATACCTCCAATCTGATTTCTAAGGTTAAGGAACAGCAATAGGGAAGTTATGTATAAGCAAAGTCCATTTAGTTAGAGTAGTTGAGGCCTATTCACAACCATTAATTAGGAGGTGAGAATGTGTGAACAGTGACAATTACTTCTTGTAATGAGAACCATTCCAAGTCCCTTTTCAGACCCAGTTTGATTGTCAAGTTTGCAGATGAGTTCCAACTCTGCAGTTTCTCTTTGAAGTCTGTTTTTGAAGTGTTTTTGTAGAAGTATAGCAACTTTCAAGTCAGTTACAGAGTGTCCTGGGAGATTGAAGTGCTCTCCGATTGGGTTTTTGGATGTTATCATTTTTTATGTCTGATTTGTGTCCATTTATTCTTTTGCGTAGTGATTGTCCAGTTTGGCCAATGTACATGGTAGAGAGGCATTGCTGGCTCATGATGGCATATATTACATTAGTAGATGTGCAGGTGAATGAGCTTCTTATGGTGTGGCTGATGTGGTTAGGGCCTGTGATGGTGTCACTAGAGTCGATGATGTGTGGGCAGAGCTGGAAACGGGGTTTGTTGCAGGGGTATGTTCCTGGGTTAGTGTTGTATGGTGTATGGTTGCTGGTGAGTATTTGCTTCAGGTTGGGGGGCTGTCTGTAAGCAAGAATAGGTCTTCCTCCCACAGCTAGAGCAAGTGAAGGATCATCTGCTAGGATAGGTTGTAGATCCTTAATGATGTGTTGGAGAGATTTTTAGTTGGGGGCTGTAGGTGATGGCCATTGGTGGTCTGTTTTCTTTGTTGGGTCTGTCCTGTAGTAGGTGACTTCTGGGTACCTGTCTGGCTCTGTCAATTTGTTTCTTCACCTCTCCAGGTGGGTATTGTAATTTTAAGAATGTGTTATGGAGAACCTGCAGGTGTTTCTCTGTCTGAGGGATTGGAGCAAATCTGGTTGTATTTTAAGGCTTGGCTGTAGACAATGGATTGTGTAATGTGTCCAGGGTGGAAGCTGGAGGCATGAAGATATTGCGGTCAGTTGGTCTTTGGTATAGGGTATAATGTGACCATCCTTTATTTCTATTGTAGTGTCCAGGAAGTGGATTTCTTGTGTGGACTGGTCCAGGCTGAGGTTGATAGTGGGGTGGAAATTATTGAAATCCCGGTGGAATTCTTCGAAGGACTCTTTCCCGTGGGTCCAGATGATGAAAATGTCATCAGTGTAGCGTAGGTAAAGGAGAGGTGCTTGGGGACGAGTGTTGAGGAAGCGTTCTAGGTCAGCCATAAAAATGTTGGCATACTGTGGGGCCACGTGGGTGCCCATAGCTGTGCCACTGACTTGAAGGTATAGATTGGCTCCAAATCGGAAGTAGTTGTGGGTCAGACAAAGTCACACAGTTCAGCTACCAGGTGTCATGTTATATCAGAGTGTTTCGGGGTGGGGTGAGAAGCTACTGCTCTCAGGGATATGGTATTAAACTGACCTAACCCCCTGGTGTAATGCATCTATGTTGATGGAAGAATGCTTCGTACACCAGTGAGGATAAACCCTCACTCCATGTAGGTTGCATCTACTCTACAGGGTTATGCCAGTTTAGCTACGGTGACGTAGCTGTGCCAGTATACTCTCTATAGTGTAGATATACCCTGAGTTGCAGTGCTTCAGTATCCAGAGATGGTGTATGATATGCAAAGAGGCTAGAGTATGGTTCTTATAGAAAGTTAAAAGCCAATAGCCTTGCAGGGGCTGAAGTCATAAGAACCTTTTCTCTCACAGTTACCTTTGACTGCCAGATTACATAAAGGGAGAAATGTATACCCTTCTGCTTCTCCGTATCTGTCAGGGCACTGAAAACTTCTGAAAAGCCCCCATGATGCGTTTAAACTCGGCAGAATTTTGATTTAAAGAGAGATGGAGACTAGATGCAGTACAGTCAGTATGTATAGGGCGTCACAATATGAAGTATCAGTTAGTTCCATTCAGTTAATATCCTATTGAAATGAAGCTTAATTTAAAATGTCAATATTAACTATTTCACTGATCATTTTAGCAGAAGCTTTTGTCCAAAAATTAGTCATTGCTGTACTTTTCTGTCCCCTGTTTAAGGTGTAAGGAATAAAAATTATATACAAACTTATACCATTTTGCTCTCCATCCAGAAAGCAGTAACCAAAGTAGCTAGTATATTCACTTTCTTACCTCACTCCAGCTAACTGAAGAGCTAGAAATGGGAATTTGGAGGAAGACACCGAACAAGCAGATAAAGACACAGAGCCAATGGTCTCTCCTTCACACTATGGATATTTATCCTACCAGGTTGGGAACATGGCCACCACAATAGTGGCCAATACCCTGGCAGTCTGGAGCCATTAGGGGTTTCCCCCTAATACCTGGTCCCCACTCTCGCTCATTTTTGATGGTGTTGGAAAGGTGAGCTGGCATTGGACCCTGATTCGTCCTCCAATCCAGAGGTCAAAACTCCAGCAGTAGCACCAACAGCAGCCAACCTGGTTGCAGAGGGAGAAGTTGCCCCTCCCCAGGTGCTAGCCGCCGCCTCATTCTCCCTGGATGACATGGGTGTGGGTCTGGCTAATCCACTGCCACCGCATGACTTTAGGGCTCACCAAGAGCTCCTTAAGCTGGTTGCCACAAACCTGGGGCCAGAGGCTGAGGAGCTCAAAGAACTCACTCTCTGTTCAACATCTTGGCCGCAGCAGCCCCCTCTAAGGTGGCCTTGCTGGTACATGAAGGGGTACTAAAATTAGGCAAGGCTCTGTGGCAAACCCTGTCTTTTCTGACCCACACTTCAAAAATATCAGAGAAAAAGTATTGTGTTCCATCCAAGGGGTTTGACTGCATGTACTCCCAGCACCCTCTGGGGTCCCTGTGGTGGTTTTGGCCGCAAGTGAATGGGGACAGGCATGGGCAGATGAGCACCACCCCTAAAAATAAGGCTGCTAAGAGGCTGGATTTGTTTGCCTAGAAGGTTTATTTGACAGTCCTTCAACATCATATCTCTAACCAGCAATCATTGCTGGGGAGATACAACTTTATCTGGTACTCCACAGCCAAGTTGAAAGGCTCCCTGCCTTAAGAGACGAGGCAGGAATCGGTGGCCATCATGGAGGAGGGCAAGTTGCTGGCCAGGGCCTCCCTTCAGCCTTGGACACAAACAACTCAGCGGCCAGAAATATGGCATCAGCCATCACAATGAGGCATTCCTCGTGGCTGCAGTCATTGGGTCTCTCCCAGGAAGTCCAGCAATCAGTTCAGGACCTCTCCTTTGAAGTGGCCTCTCTGTTTTCCAAACAAACTGACGCCAAACTGCATGACCTGAAAGATTCAAGGGCTATCCTGTGCTTCTTGGTGTTGTACACACCACCGGCTCCTAGGAAACATATTAGTCCCCAGCACACTCCTAGATTCTCGGGGCCAGCCAGGCACAAACCCTACAAACAAAAGGGAAACGGTTATAAGTGCTTTCAGGCACAGCCTTCCAGGTCAGTATCCTGGTTGGGCTTGAGCCGCTATCACGGTGGTAATAGGCAGACCATATGAAGGCATGCCCAAGGACGACCTACCAGCTCCTATCTAGCATCCACTCCCCCCCCCCCCTTTTGTTTTTAGACAGTCTTTTGCCCTTCTACCCTACATGGTCCCTCATATCATCAGACCAATGGGTGCTCAGTACCATAGCGGTGAGGAACACCCTTCAGTTTGTTTCTATCCTCCCTTTTACCCCCATCGCTGTCACTCTTCAGGGACTCCTTTCACAAGCAACTTCTTGATTAGGAGATGCAAAGCCTCCTGTACGTCGGGGCCATAAAGGAAGTTTCCCAAGACTTGAGAGGGAAGGGGTTCTACTTTCAGTACTTCCTTATCCCAAAGGGAGCCTCTGGCCCATCCTGGACCTGTCATCTCAACAAATATATCTCAAGAAGCTGAGGTTTTGCAGGGGCTCCTTGCCCTACATTCCCTCCCTGGATCCAGGAGACTGGTACGCACCCTTGATTTAAAGGACGCATGTTTTCATATCTCCATCTTCCATGGACACAGGAGATTCCTCAGATTTGTGGTGAGTCACTGGCACTACCAGTTTACTGTACTTCCCTTTGGTCTGTCAGCGACTCCAAGCGTTTTCATGAAGTGTATGGTGGTAGTCATGGGCTACCTCAGACATCAAGGCATACAGGTTTTACTTGTATCTCAATGATTGGCTGATCAAAGGACACTCGAACACAGGTCCAACACAGCACTGACATAGTTTGAGCTACCTTTCAGGTGCTCCATCTGTTGATAACTCGACATTGGGCTTGGAGCAAAGAATAGAATTCATTGGGGCAATGCTTAACTCTACGCAGACCAGAGCCTTCCATCCTTCGATCCAGGGCAAATCAGTCTTCTCCCATGAGATGACCATCAGGTTCCTCAAAGGGTTTAGAAAGGCTCTAATCACTGGTCCGCGACTTGATTCCTCCATGGGACCTCAACCTGGCCCTGTCAAGGCTCATGGGGGGAGGGCCCTTTGAGCTTCTAGCATCTTGCGCTCTGCTACTCCTTTTGTGAAAGGTTGCCTTTTTTTGTGGCGATTGCTTTGGCCAGAAAAGTCTCTGAAATCAAGGCTCTGACTTCAGAACCCCCTTACACAGTGTTCTACAAGGACAAGGTCCAGTTGTACCTTCACCCAACCTTTCTACCATGGGTGGTGGTGCAGTTCCACATCAAGATATTTTTCTGCTTATGAGGAAAGCCGCCTATACGCTTCAGATGTTAGACAAGCCCTGGCCTTCTACATTGAAAGGACTAAGCACTTCCACAAGTCTACACAGCTTTTCGTTGCTGTGGCTGACAGGATGAAAGGACTCCTGGTGTCATCCCAGAGAATCTCGTCCTCGATCACTGTCTGCATCTGAGTTTGCTATGAGCAGGCAAAAGGTCCTGTCTCCGGCTATTGTGACAGCTCATTCCACAAGAGTGCAGGTGTCGTCAGCAGCGTTTCTAGCACAGATACCAATCCAGGACATCTGGAGGGCCGTGACATGGTCGTCAGTCCATACTTTCGCATCTCATTACACCATCAGTCAACAGGCTTGTGACGATGCTAGCTTCAATATAGTTCAGTTGCAGTCAGCACGTGCATGAACTCCTAGCCCATCCCCAGAGGAACTGCTTGTGACTCATCTAACATGGAATGGAGATGAGCAAGCACTTTGAGAAAAAATGGTTACTAACCTTCTGTAACAGTTGTACTTAGATGTGTTGCTCATGTCCATTCCATGACTCACCCATCTACCCCTCTGCCATTGTTTCTGGCAAGAAGGAGCTGAGGGGGGGTTGTACCAGTGCCCCTTATATTAGTGTATATGCGCACAACGCAGAGAGAAATTTCTGGCACAGTGCGTGTGGCACGCATACACCTAACATGGAATGGACGTGAACAAATCTCGAAGAACAAAGGTTATGAAAGATAGTAACTTTTTTCAAATTATGGAAATTCATAGGCAGATCTGGCCTTAACTCTGAACTTCCTGGATTTTGAGCATTTGGCTTTTAATTCTTATATTGAAAGCTAATGTAAGGTCTGTACCAGTGGTTGCAGTGCACAGCCTTGGCTACACCTTAGCTAAGTGTTTCGTTTAAGAATCATATAAAGATCAGTCAGTACAGCTTTTGTAAGAATTGTGCCTCTAACATGAGAATTCTAACGTATGAAGGAAAAAACTGGATTTAATTTCAGACATTTTAGTAGTTCTTCACAAGTGTAGTAACTGATGAGGTAAAGATCAGTCATGCATTTAAAATTCTTGGGGGGAGAAAGCATTAAGAATAAATGGCCTGTTCTTAATGTAAAAATTGGTTAATAGTGGAGATTAAGATTGCTATTGTATGCTTTCTGGAAGAGGGCTGAATAGAGGTGGCTTTCTGATGACGCCATTATTTGTTTAACCAAAAGTAGGAAAAATTGTAAAATTCCAGAAGAGTCTTTAAGTGTATGGAGGAACATAGCAGATAAAATTCAATGTAGACAAGCACAGATGATGCACTCTATAAAAAAAAATAACCTAAGGTTTTGCATTAGTTGCAACATGTTATGAAGGATCTTTGTTTATTCACTTTGCAGTAACATTCTAAAAGGCAAATAAATTAACCTATAAGGGGATGGAAAATGTTATATAAGTTGATATGCCTTTGTCTTTAATACAGTAAGATTTTGTCTGTCTTATCGTGGTTAATACAGTAGTAGAAATTTAAAAGCTCACAGAAGGGCAGTAGAGAGGTATAGGAGCAGGGCTTGCTGTAGGAGAGACTAGAAAGATGAAGATAAGACTGAGAAGCAGTGTAAGAGGAGCTATGCTAATGGTCTGTCTGCTCTGTAAGAAAGGCCAAACAACATGCTCATTTGTTGATCCTACTCTGTAATACAAGAATAAGGCAATAGGCAATACACTTAAGCCAAACTTAAAATTGGTAAAAAGTATTCTTCTCTGTAAGCCCAGATGTTTGGTTTTAGTCCCTCCTGGCTAATGCATGAAGACAAAACATCTGAATATTTGAATTGTCATCCTGAGGATTCTGAGATTATTTGTCTTGAACAGGTAGAGCAGTACCACATCCCCATGCTGACACATCACAAGTTTCAGAGAAATTCCACGCACTTCAGATAGTACATGGGCCCCATTGTCAGGTGAAGCTGCTTACATATAGTAGTAACAATCTAAGTGGCTTTACTTCCCGGGGGCAATAAGTGTACTTGTGCACAGCAATTAAACATCTGTGGGTGGCCCATGTCAGCTGACTCAGGCTTGTGGGGCTCAGTTTGTGGAGCTATAAAATTGCAGGGTAGATGTTCATGCTCGGGGAGGGGACTTACAATATGATGGACGGTCAGAAGCAGTAAGTGTTTTAAAGGGGCTTGTCCATCCTATTATAGCAGGCATTGTCTGTATCCTTTAGATGAGGCTCTTGAAGGAGTGGTCCAAAGTCAGATAGCTTTGTAAAATATTTTTTAAAAAGGCTAGACATTTAGCTTCAGCAGATATGCGATGATTAAAATGTCAAGGACTACCAATCCTACAGGGCAGCAATGAGTTTATATGCAAGGTCAAGAAATATCCCCTAATGTGCAGTGCATTGTTAGATGTATTATGCTTGTTTATATTTTTTCCTGTAACATCTGGCACTGTGGAAGATTAGATAGATAACTGATTTGTAGTGGCATAGTAATTGATTCTTAATATGAGGATTTGTGAGGAAACTAGGGAATATGGTAATAGATTTTAGAAAAATCCAATATACACGATGTGACACATCTGATCCAATTTTTGTGGACTATTATTCCACAAGATTATGCCCAAGAATTATATGAAGCACCTGACAAATGAGTAGGTGTATTTGGTGTATTCAGATCATGTAACTGAATGGATACAATGTTTTGTATTTCAATATCCTTTTAGCTGTGTACGGTTTTATGTATTTATAGCCTGAATTTATAATATAAATATAATCCCCCATAATTACTTCAAGTATTACATCATGTTATTTTAGCAACTTAATAAAAGGTGCACTATTGGGTAAGTAGCCTTTAACTCAGAATTGCCCATATTAAGTGGTCAGGTAGACTAGTTTGCCAAATAATGTTCCTCTGAGGTGTGTATACTCTTGTGGGGTTTCTTGACTGTGTGTTGTGTAGTTTGATCTCTGTCTCTAGTGACAAGACTAGTAGTCTGTCATTTTCACTTTACACTTCTAGACTATAGGAAGTATAAATTATAAATGATCTGGCAACAGTCATTCAGTTGTCTGAGGAGCAGTCTGAGATGTGAAATGAAAATGCCAACAAGTGGGGGGAGGACACTTGCTGGGGGACTTGACCTAGCCAATTAACACAAGGAAATGTCCACTCTGAAAGGCTTTACTGCTATTATAAGCTAATATATAAAAATGTAAACAGGGAAATGGATGTACAGTAGAACCCCCAATTATCTAAATATGACACTTGATATAGACTTGACCATGCTGGCTAGTTCTCTTCATTAGATTGCTGGTTGACTTCTCCAATAATCTCCAGATCAGTAGAGCTGCTAGAAGAGGCAACTGCTGAGAGGGAAGGGGCATGTGTTTGGAGGAGGAAGCTGCTGGTGACTCTCTACTGAAGAGTTTTAGGGACCCAGGGAGATCCCTCCCACTTCAGAACCTCACCAGGCTTCACTTATTTGAAATCACTAGCAGAACATTACACTGCATTGATGTGCCATTCAGATAATTGAAGTTCTACTGTAATTACCTTTTAATAGTAATTTTGTAGTGTGTGCTTCTATAGATGCTACTGGGCTTTTAAAAGTTAAACCAGAACAGCAGGATTTCATTCTAAATATTTTGTTTGTAACATACCATTCACTTTTTGGAACTTCATAGTGACATTATCTTTCTGATCAATGTGCTAATGAAAGGTCTTTTCCTCCATATTATCTATATGCATTTTAAGATGGCTTGAAAGCCTTTTGTGTATTAAGCTCTTTCAAATCTGTGTGGCTTTTTTAAAAGAATTTAATTCCTAACAAAATGTTTTTTATAATGTCTTATCCTGCCATCATACCTCAAAGTCTCTTTTATAAGAGAGCAACATTAATTTGATACCTTTTGCAATACTAGGTGAAAAAATGGAAGGGGATGTCATGGTGGGCCATATGAGTTGTTGGTTTGATTTAGAGTATAAAAGAGTAGCAGTGTCCCTGACATCTTGGTTGAGGAATTGTCCAAGAGTAGCACTAAAAATGGATGAAATGACAGTCACAGAATCCATGTGTACATCAGGAAACGTACACATTTGTTGACAGTGGATATCAGCAACCAGTACAACCGGATTGGTTCTGAGTGCTTTAACTGCAAGTGTGGACAGTATTCTCATTATATTCGTACTATGTGATTTGACCTTGGATTTGATCCTGTCCATGTTTGTGAGGAAATCATTCTTGCACTGATTCAACTGCATGTGACATCTGTTAGCAATAGGTAAGTTTCTTGGCATATGCAAGGCTTCAGTGTTGCATGCTTGATATTAGCATGTTGTTCAGTCGAGCATCACATTATCACAGTTGATTCATGGGAACATGTGAAGGATCTCTGTGGCCATGTCTGTGTTAACCTTTTTTCCTTATGCTTTGCACTGTTCCCACCACCGGTATTAGCAAGAGTGGGAATGCAATGGCTAACGTTATAGTCAGTCATCTAGCTTGCTTTAAAGTAGGTTTAGCCAAAGATGCTAATGACTGCCAGTATCTTGTCTGTACAAGTATTACTACTGGTGGAGCTGTGCTGTTTATAGCAATGGCTGGAAGTTATAAGGAAAAAAGGCTAGTGTGGACAAAATCTGTTTGAGAAAAAAAAAAAAAAAATGGAAACTAGGAAAACCAAGTTTCTGAAACTGGGACTTTGAGAGACATGGTCGGTCTTATCTTTCTATCTGGGTCAGCTCTCATTTCAGTTAATAATAGTGAAAGATGTTAGAATCCCACAAGGTCCTTAAGCTTAAAAATCAGGAGTTCTCAAACTTTTTTTGTTGGCACCCCCTTTGAAAATATTTCAGGCTGTGATGATGCCCCCATGCCATCCTTACCAGCATGCACGGAGGGCTGAGCGCTTGTGACCCCCTCATAATAATCTCACGACCCTCTGAGGGATCATGACCCCCCAGTTTGAGAACCCCTGCTATAAATTCTAATTTTCTTTGCTTGTCCACTTCTGCTTTGCTATTAAGCTTTTTTTCTTAGTGTGACGTAGCTAATAAACAATGTTCATTCATATTTTTCATCTTTGAGATGACTAACCTACCAAGGTATACTTAATTACTAGCAATGTGAAGCCCTGATATTCAGGATGAATTGATTTAAATCGCTGATTTTAACAATGATTTAAGTCCGCAAGCAGGAAGCCTTTATTTTAAATAATGGATTTTAATCATGTTTTTTGCATTTTAACTTTTCAACTGTTTTCCTAACAAAACAAAAATTGATGCTCACTGACTTGTAACCATTAAAACATGTTGGTTTGCAGCTAAATATTGCCTTTGCACTAAATGTGGTACTACTTGTTAATTGAAAGACTCAACACATTTATTTAAAGAGTTTTATATAGCTTAACTTATTAATTTTTACTTTTTAAAAATTTGTGTTTATAAAATGGCGAATGACATTATTAGATTTTTGGTTTTTTACTCTGGATTTGTCAAGCTCTATTTGGATGTAAACTGGAATTCAATTAAAAAGTGCAAAAAAATCATATTTAACTGTTTTGTATTAGTTAAGCAAAACTACCTTAAATTTATCAAAATATATTTTGCATTCAAAACTGACTTAATAAACAAAGGAAACATTAGCTAATTGATTGTTTCTGATCAGCATGCCTATTAAGATTTTAAAACTAGTAGATCTCATCCTCTCACCTAGTTCTTATTCATAGATTAGAAGAAAACAAGTTTTCTTGCTTTTTCAGCGGATTTAACTAAAGTAGTTGATTAAACTGAAACGAAGAAAACATTCTCTCTGCCACTGCAGAAGAGGCTACTGCTGTCAAAAGCTGGGTTAGCACTTCAGCATTCTGGTTGCATGTGCTTAGCCCATAACTTTCACCACCAGTTCAGTACTTTGACTTTCTTTAAAACTATGGCTAAATCCTATTTTTATTTAATTAGAATTATTTTGTTAGATGTAGGCCTTAAAAGTTATCCTAACTTGAAATTTAATTTTAAATGGGTTTATTTTTAAAAAAGTATTTAATTTAAAATCTGACTTCCAATTCATTTTGATTAATTTTTTCATTGAAAATCACTGGTTTTGGGTCCACCCTGATAATATTTCAACACACTTTTTAGAAACCTGTTTTTGTAAAACTTACTAAGCTTGTGTGTGTGTGTCTGGCTACTGTTTTTGTGTGTGTATATATCATAGTTTCTCAATCCGTGGTACGCATACCCCTGGGGGTATGCGAGACACAGGAAGAGGGTATCCGGTGAGAAACCCAGTGAAAGGAGATGGGCAGCAGCTGCCGACTTCTGGGGAAGCCAGGCGGCAGCCACCTGTGTCCTGCCCGGGGAGCCTGGCGGCAGTTGGGCTCATAACCGGGTGGCTGCCACCCATGCCCCAGCTCTGAGCCGAGAGAGAGCCTCCTGTGCTCTGGCTTGAAGATGGGCAGCAGCTGCCTGCCACCTGCCCACATCCCTGGGTCCCAGCCTGTACAGAAGCCTCCTCTGCCCCAGTTTGAAGCAAGTGGCAGTCACCCACCTCCCTGGCTGGCAGCCAGGCGGCAGCTGCCTGCAACTTGCCCAGGTGGCAGCTCCCCTCCCCGGCTCAAAACCTGGTGCCCAGAAAGCCAAGCGGAGAGCCCAGCGGCTTGCCCAGTCCTCCAGCTGGCTCTTCCCACAGGCTTACTTGTCAATTTCACTGCTGTAGCTGAGCAGTGAATTTGACAACTATGACAGCTCCAGATTTTACCAGTATAAAAATGTTAAGAGGGGCCCACACAGTGTGATTTGCTCCAAGCCCGCATCCCCCTAGGGAAGACCATGGGGAGCGCTGCTATCCACTCTGGTGGGCTGCTACTGCCTGCTCATATCTCACAAGTTCCTGCCTGTGTGAGGAGAACACCACGTGACCCCGCCGTGAGGCCCTAGTGGTTGGCTGCCGTTGACCTTTGCTCCTATATGGAGGAAGGCGGGGAGAAACAGAAGGAGTTTTTGTGATCTGCCACAGCCGCACAGCATTGCAGAACTCAGAACTTTCCTGCTTTACGAGATATACAGTCATCCTGCGGTGAAGGGGGAAAAGAATGTATTTCTCAGAGTGGAAAATTGAGTGTTGGGGTACTTATTAAAATTTTCAGAAGTTAGGGGGTACTTGCTGCTTAAAAGGTTGAGAAACACTGTTCTGTATGATAGATATTAAATGTGATACTTTTGTTAAATTAACCATATATTTTTGGTGCTCATAATCGCTGCTGCCAAGTGAAAATCTGAGTGAATAGGAATCTTTTTCTTGTGTGTGGCCTACCCATAATCAAAGTAAAATTTAAGCTTTTATTTAAAATATTTCTTGCCCTGATTGCAGAGAACTTTCTTAGTTTGAAGTAAGGCAGTGTTCCTGATTCTTCAGATAGCTGAGATTGGATTACAGTAATGTCATGTGTAGGGGCTATGCATTGAGATAAGGATGCTGAATCTAGTGCCAAATGTCTGCCTCCTTTATTAAGTAGCATGTCCTATAGAATGCTCTACACCAGTGTCAATGGTCTGTACTGGCTGCCAATAAGTTTCCAGGTGGAGCTGAAGGCTGCTGAGGAATGCCTAAAATCTGTGGCATAATCCCAACTGTAAGATTTTGTTTTATGGGAATTCCAGTTGCAGTATTCAGAGAGTGTAAACACATCCCACTGTCAAATTATTGGTTTTAGTTTTTAAAAGACCTAAGTGCTTTGCAGTCTGATGGCTTGAGATCAACAGAAGCACTCAACTTGGAACCATACCTCCATTTAAACAGAAATGAGGTGGTGAAAGGGCTTTTCAATGAAAGTTGCTCCTCTTTGAGACTTGCTCCTCCTTGATTTAACAGCCTATATATTTTTCCACATACCCTGCACAGCCAACTAGTTTAACTGGTTGACAAGGTGAATATGGGGGAAAGGATTTGGTTTCTTAATAAAACTGAATTCGTGTGTTAACACATTTTGTATCTGTTGCTGTTTTTAAACAGCACTTTTGTTTTGGATGCTATATGGTGTATAAAGGTCTGAAAGGTTTTAATTTTTCTTTCTCGCTTATTTTACCTTGGAAGTATCAGATATTTCCAATATGATTTTCCCTGGTTTTCCTAGAGAAACCTTCGGCGGACTTGGTGCTCACAATAAATATTGTGGTGTCTTAATTGAAGAGGAGATAATGTTGAATCAAAGCTTTGAATAAAGGAAGACTTTGTCATTTGAAGTTAAATGGATCTTAAACAAAACCCAAGATTTTTAAACTGTACACTGAAGTCTCTCTTCCCCTCTTAATTGCTTAGGTTTCACACTTTTCTTTAGTGACTTAGCTATTACAGCTGGGTGAGACTTTGGATGAATAGTTTATTTACTGAAGTGTAGTTTTGGAAACTAGTTGCAAATTTGTCTAGTAATTTGTCAGAAAACTTCTTGAGTTAGATTCAGAAGGGGATCTTGCCATTCACAAAATGAAGCTCAAGGAGATGGTGGTGATAGTACCCCCTTCTACCTTTTAGCCCAGTGGTTAGGGTGCTCACCTAGGATGTGGGAGACCCAGGTTCAGTTCCCCCTTTTGTCTGATGTGGAGCAGGGAATTTGAACTTCGATCTCCCACGTCCCAAAAAATTCTGGAGCAGTGTTCTATTGCCTGTTGAAGATGTATGAAAAACTTGAATAGTTATTGAGACTGTGTGTGACTCTAGCTTATTGGTTAGGACACTTACCTGTAGGTGGGAGATCCAAGTTCTGATCCTTGCACCACTGAATGTTTAATTTATAAAAAGGGGAACAGTGTCAAGAGGAGAGATTGGTCTTCCACCTCCCCAAAAAAGTCTCAAAGTTCCTCTGCCTGCTGTGGAGCAGAGATTTGGAGGAACTAAACCCATGACTTCCAATCCTGGGTGAGTGCCCTAACCACCAGGCTAAAAGTTACAAGGGTGGCACCTCCTCCTTGGCTATCTTGTGAATCTAGTTCTTTAACAAAATTTTTTGGGATCAGAGAATGTGCTTTGTTTGACCCCAAATGAACTCTTTTGATTTGCTGACTTTTTTGAAGTTTCAGATTCAGCTTGACCAAAATTTTTTAAAAAATTGCCTACAAACAAACAAACAAAAACAAACAACAACAACAAAAAACCCCAAACCCCCGTTATTTGCCCAGCTCCAGTCACCATAGTCTTCAAACCTAAACAGGACCAGAATTTCTAATGTAAGCAAACAAGCATATAACTTTTCAGGGAAGTTCTGTTTTTTTCTTGGGCATCTTACATTTTGGAGTATCAAGAAGTGGCCTTGCAAGACTGATAAACAATGCATTCCTTACCCCAGAAACTCTTGACTGATGGAGTTTGATATATCTCATTTTACCCTTCCTGACTCCTGGATGCTGCAAAATGGAACTACGGGGCTCTCCAATACATTTATGTGCATCCTCATCCCTGGCTCCATTGGTTGGGTCTACTTTCCCCTTTTACTATCTTCATCCCCTTGTCCTGCTTTTGAAGTTCAGCATTAGTGTTTAAGCTGATTCAATTCTCCGTTTCACCAATGTCCATAGGATTCGGAAAAGCAGTATTGAAAGTGACCTGGTGTTTTTTGTCACAGCTGCTTGTTGCTTAGAAAAATTTACAGCAACAGAAGCATTAGGGCAGCTGTCTCTGCAATGGCTCACCTTTGGAAGGTTGTTTAGTACTACATAAAGACTAGAAACTTCCTTTAAAAGCTTAGATTCTGCAAAAATTAATGCCTTAGACCAGAGTTTCCTGATTTCCCTCTTAATGTGGACTACATTTTAATATTCTCCTTCACCTTTCATGATTTTGTAACATCCCTATGGAAACTACAGTTAAAGTATTTTGTTTAGTTGATTTAATGCAGTTAGCAAGTGGAAGGAGGAGCCAGAACCCTGTGACCAGCTAGCTTCCAATGGATTTACCCGCAAATTCTTTACAGGCCAATTCAGGAACCTCTGCCTTAGCTCATTCACCCACCCACTTGCTATGGGAAGGCTCCTTCTTGACTCTGGGCAATGGATGTTGCTTTCCAGAGGGAGTCGAATGTTTCTGGGACTTCAGCAAACACAACTCTCTAATCTTGTGCTAGGGACAGCACCCACTACATGACTTCTAAAGGATTTATGTAGTACATTAGCTGTCATTGTCCTAAGAACAGAACATAGAATCAAGGTCTATTAAGCTACTTGAGATATGAATACTTTCAGCTTCATGTAACTAAATGAAAAACTTCTGTTATGTAATGCACTTTATTTAATATATTGTTTTTGTTAATTGCACCATATGCAGAAGGTACAGTGTGCTATGATTGACTCGGTGGTATGTAACACAAGATACTTATATTTTAGAGGAAGACAGTTATCTAATTTGATGCTAAAAATATCTATGGTGAGCAGGTTGAGGAAATTTTTCTGGAATTGAAGATTCTCCAGTTTCATTCAGTGTAGAACAGAGACCCCCAGGAACTAACATGGGAATCTATGTAATACATATGATTGGATTCTAAAACAGCATTTCCTTTGCTATGCTATTTATGGGCTGCAATAGGACTGAGTAGTTTTGTGTGACTTCTAAGACCACTGTGCCAATCCTGCTCATTGCAGTGTCATGAAAATTAAAATTCTTAACTTAAAATTTATCAAACTATTACCTTCTGTAAAAATTGAATTTAACTTAAGTAATTTTTGTTACATGGTTGTTTAAATACTACTTTCTAATAACACTCGTAGTTATGCTATATTCCATGCTACAGTGCATTTCAGTGATGAAGTGACTCCTTGTGCTTGGGTATCTGGAATTATCCCAACTGTAAGATTTGTTTTATGGCAACTAGATTCAGAGAGTAAACGAAAGTCCCACTGTCAAACTGTTTATTGGTTAAGATGATGGCTGCCGGTAGGTAGCTCCAAAATGCCAATTTATATTAAAATTTTACAGTCTGACATCTCTACATAAGGTGAAGTACTTCACTTTGTGAATTTCTTGGTTAGCTGTCTTTACAAAATATAGATCTCTTCAGAACCGACTGCGGTCTAGAATTGAAAGTAGAAATATTGGCTACATTAAAAGTATTTATCTAGAGATAAAATTAGTGTATAGAATGATATTCTTACAATTGCATGTTCACACATCTCCCCTTCACTGAAAGAAGGAAGCAGGCTGAATGAAAACCCTAATATGTGGAAGCCTGGAACACACACAAGTTGGGTTTCCTATCTGCTGGATGAGGACTTTGGAGTAAGACTGGAATGTGCTGAGTGGTATCGGACTCAGCAGCATTGAGATGCCTGTCAGAGGAGGGAGTGGGAGAGGAATAAAGAGCTGAACTGAGTGGCTGGGGAGAAGAGAATGATCTGAGCTGCTAGTCAGAGGCAAGGAGCCTTGTTGGTGTAAGCCACACATGTAATCCCTTGGGAAAAGGAGAGAGAGGACTGCTGAACATGTCTTGAGTCATTCAGTTGGAATGTACTGGGGCTTATCTATATAAGAAAAACTCTGCCAATTTAATTAGATTTTAAGCCTCTCTAAATCTTTGCAAACACCTAAAGAAGATTCACTTAAACAGTTTTAACCTTGCTTTTGTTGCTGAAGTATTGAATTAAGCACACCAATTTTAAGCAGAATATAAATGGTTGTCTATAATTGGAGTTTGCACCACTGTCAATTGATTCAAGATCAATTTTGTTAGAGGTTTTCTAGAGAAGTGCATAGCACTTTGATCAGTGGTCTTTGGGGAGGAGAGAGATTGCTCTGGACTTTTAACTAGTAGTTCAAAGACCATCCTTCGACAGGCTAACAAATGTTGAGGTTTTCAGACCAGACAGTTGGCGATGCAGTAAAATAAACTTCAGTTTGATTATTGACTCTTTCAGCAAAACATGATGTAATATTTTTAGGAGGGAGGTGGCCTTTCTCTAGCACTTAGTCTGGTAATTGCAAAATAGGATGGTGGTGATCAGCAGCAAAGCTTAATTTGAAAATTAGTCCTTACTGATTTTAAACACAATTTAAAAAAAAAAAACAAAAAACCCAATGATATGCGCACAGACTTGTTTTGGGTTTTTATTGAAATGTGGGGAACACCTTGCTGGGGTTCTTTAATAATAATAATAATTAATAATAATTAATAAACACCTGAATCAACCAAGAACACTGAGGGTTCTGGGTCAAATAAGCATAAAACAGGTGTGGTAAGAGAAATTTAGATGTAAAATTTACTTTCCAGAATTCATTGAAAGCAACATGTTCATGAGCCTCATGTCAGAAAGATGAAATGTTTTTTAATTAATTATAGAAAGCATGAGAAACTTTCTGATAAGGGTAGCTCTCCTATAGGTATTGTAGCACCTAAAGGTATGTCCACACAACCTGTGGCAGTGAGCCTTCCAGCCTGGATTGATAGAGTTAGGCTAGCTAACTTGTATTCATGCTGTAAAAACTGCTGTGTAGACAGCGCTTCAAGGTTGCAACTTAAGCTCTGAAGACTGAGGGGATGGGGCTTCAGAGCCTGAGTGGAAAACTCAGTGTGGTCTACACAGCTATTTTTAGAGCACTAGTGCAAGCCTGGCTAGCCTGAGTTTGTTGACCTGGGCTGGGTGGCTCATTGCTATGGGCTTTGTAAACATGAGTCCTAGACATGGACCAAGACTCCATTGTGCTACATGCTATACAAACACAGAACAAGACACTTCATGCCCCAAAGAACTTCTCTATAAGAGAAGAAACAGATGGATACAGGCAGGTGGGGGAGTATAAAGACACAATTTTGGCTAGTATGTTGGGCAGTGGTTTCAGGTCATCAGCTGCCTAATGATAGTCAAGTATAAGACATTTAGAACTGATACCTTTCATGTACATGAGGACTGTTCATGTGAAATGCATAGAAATAGAAAATATCACTTTCAAAGTTCCTATTGCTTAATTGCTCCACTAAGTGTAACATGAGATCCATATATTTTCCATCTTTCTTTACACCATTTAGTCGCTGCACATGACTTGCATTTGAGATATTTGGAAATACTCCAACTTGAGTCAAAAATGATCTTAATCTTTGATCAAATGGTAGTATTCACAAAGTGAGACTTTATGGAGGCAGTTGCATAATCTGAGGGAAATACCTTAAATGTGTACAGATAGCTACATTTTATTGTGCTTACAGAAGATTCCACTTACTGGGCTGTAGCTGATAGAATCATTGTACATGAGGTTTGTGTAAGAAGAGAAACTTTGTACTTCCATAATATACATGGAATCTGGAGCACTCTTGGTGTTGTGTGGAATAAGAACAACTTTAGGAATTTCAATGATCAAGGGAAAAGAATCTAATTCAAAACTGATTGGTCCTGAATTCAGATGGTCCATCTTACTGATGTATTTGAGGCAATGGTAAACTATATTGTAGATATCTGTTGTGTATGTTGGGTTGCTGGTCTGGCCAGAGCATTGTGGTAATAGCAAAAAGTTACTTGGCTGTGAGCCATTTAAAACATGTACACTATACAAATGGAATTTAGAGGCTGCTGCTGCTTGACTTAGTGATGATCTTAAGGCAAGCAAACTTGTGTGCACATCATTTCATGACCTTAACTGCTGTTAGGACTGAAGTTTTTCTCTCTTCAAGGAAAGGATCTCTTGTTAGAGGCATTGCACAAGCCAAAAAAGGGCTATGTTGGAACTCAGAGCAATGAAAGACTATCCCTTAGATAGAAAGACTGGCCTTTATGTCTAAAAGCTTATTAGAGATGGCACTCTTGAGCAGGTATACATTTTTGAATTTTTAGAGTCAAAGGTACAGAAAAACCAGATGTTTGAAGCTGCTGCTGAACATATGGATGCCAAATTCACCAGGCCACAGTGACCACCATTTTTTTTTTAGACTGCTTGCCTATTCCAATACAAGTGTGTGCGCATCACATACACTGTCACTGGAAGCTTTTCCCTAGTGGTATTGGCTGGGTCGAATCTGATGCCCCTTAGAGTAGTACCCTCCTGGTACAGTATATAGGCAACTGCCGTCCTGCTGCCTCCCTCAGTTCCTTCTTTCTGTCCGTGACGGTTGCTGGAACACTGTTGTTTCCTTGCTCCACAAGTGATTCTCCTTAGTGGATGTTTTCTATAAATCGATTGTGAATAGTGTTAATAGTTGATTAGGTGACGTTCGATAGAGTAGTTATAATCCCTGCTCTGAGGGTTTAACCCACATGGCCCAGGGCATGCCTTGGTTCCAAGGCTTTAAGCAATGTGCGATTTGCCCGAAGAAGATACTGGTGAGTGACAGTTGCCTGAAGTGTTGTGGTGAAGGACATGTTCCTGTGAAGTGCTGAATCTGCAAAAACTTAAGACCAAGGACCAAGAAGAGGAGGAGGGATAGCAGACCGAAAATTCTTCTAATGGAAGTGGCACTTTGCCCCGCTTCAGAATGGCAACTAGACTTTGCACCGAATATCTCCTCGGCCAGGAGTGTGCTGGTTTCTATCAGAGAACCTCAACGCTGCCTGGGATCCCTGGCACAGACTACCTCCCGGCACAGAGGAAGTCTGCCCTGGTGGGCACCGCTCCCCATTGTCCGTGCCCAAGCAGGAAACAAAAATGTTTGATAGGAGGCGCTCCCAGACGAAGGACACTGCAGAACGAGTGAGATCCACTCGGACCACTCACTGCCGGTCATTTCCCAGCCAACACCATTGAGTCTGGCCTAAGACGAGGAACCATTGAGTCTGGTGTGCATAGACTCCCCATCAAGGGTGAGCCATGGTGTAGACTCAACCCTGGCAGCCCTATCAATGCTAGAGGCATATAAGGCGGCAAGGAGTTTGCTAACCCTCCCAGCACCTCCATCTCCCCCATGTCGTGGCCTGCTGGGGATGGTTCAGGCACCACAGGACCCTGCCACACGGACACAAGTCCCGGTCCTGGGCAAGCCAACAATAATGGCGAGGCACTGCCCTCATCTCATGAGGCTTCCAGGGGCTCAACACTGACAGCAGTCATGGTTGTGGTCCCGGGGCTGGTCCCAGCACAGCCCTTCCTCACAATGCTGGTCACCATTGCGGCACCAACACATGGGATATGGCACCCTCCTGGTCGCCAGAGAGTCTTTGGGCTCCAATTCGCAAGCAGAATCCTGTGTCCCAAAGGAGTTGTGGTTGGGCGGACCGGAAACGTGCTTTGTTCCCAGGGGTCCATTTCACCATTATGGCCACCTCCCCAAAGACAGATGCCGCCCCAGTCAGTGCTCTTTGAGAGGGTTGGAAAACCATCTCCTCCTTTTCTCCAGACAAGGGAATGGCGGGCACGTCCACAGAGCTGGTGCAGGACAATTACAAGGCTTGCCAAGAGCTCTTGTATAGAAAGGCTCAGAACCTCAGCCTACAAGTGGAGGAGATAGACGAGTCAACCCTGGCTTTGGTGGACATACTAACCTCCTTTTGGTCCTGCAAAGGTGGCCCTACTCTGAATGAGGTGATTTCACAGCCCATAAAGGCCTTGTGGCAAACACCCACATCTCTCCAACCCACAGCAAAGCCTGTTGAAATAAAATATTTCATACTCCTGAAAAGGTATGAATACCCATACATCCACCTTTTACCAGGATTCCTGGTTGTGGCTGCAGCTAATGAATGAGAGAGGCAAGGGCAACAGGGGCCATCCTCCAACGCCAAAGATGTCAAGAAATTGGACTTATTAGGGAAAAAAAATATACTCCATAGGGAGTTTCCAATTGAGGATTTCTAATCACCAGGCCCTTTTTAGTCATTATGATTTCAATTCTTGGGTGGCCATATCAGAATTTGAAGAATTCTTACTGTTGGAGTCTAGATCAGCGTTTGCTGCCCTAACTGATGAAGGGAAGGCTATCCAAGGTGTCCCTTCAAGCAGCCTTGGACGCAGCGGATGCGGCAGCTCATGCTAAGGCCACAGCGGTGGTAATGAGAGAAAGCTCCTGGCTTCAGTCCTTAGGCCTGCCCTATGAAGTCCAGCAAATGGTGGGATCTAAGAGACCCCGGCTTTTATTCACTCTACTTCCTGATCCCAAAGCCCAAAGGGATCTCAGGCCTATACTAGACCTGCAGAACCTCACAAGTTCATGAAAAAACTGAAGTTCCACAGGGTCTCCATCATAGATTATCTCTTCCTTGGATCCAGGGGACTCGACTTGAAGGACACATGCTTTCACACAGGCATCTTCCAAAGAGACCAGGAAATACTTATGATTCATAATAGGCCTTGATTGTTATCAATTCACCGTGCTACCTTTTAGCCTGTGGGCGGCTCCAAGGGTTTTTGTGAAGTTCATGGCAGTGGTGGTGGCTTTCCTCAGGAAAGTGGGAGTACAAATATATCCATATCTGGACAATTGGCTTATCAGGGGCCAGTCCAAGGACTTGGTGGAAGAGCATGTGAAGCTCACTCGGTCCACTTTCTGGAATCTTGTTCTCCTGATAAATGAGCAAAAGTTGACATTTGCACCCACTCAGAGGAGTTTATAGGAACAGTACTTGATTCAACACAAACCAGGGCCTCACTTCCAGAGTTATTTCAGAGCCATTGAAGCTCTTGTGAACAGCCAGAGAATCTTTCCTACCACCACAGCAAGAATCTGCCTGAAGCTCCTGGGTCACATGGCCTCTTGTACCCTATATGGTGCAACATGCTAGTCTCAGAGTGAGACCTCTTCAGTCATAGTTGGTGTTGGTGTACATACCAAGCGGTCATACACTGACTATCCTGCCCATGGTGATTTGCTCTTTCCAGTGGTGGCTGGACTCAGTCACGGTGCGCGAGGGTGTACCCTTTGTGAGTCCCACCCCGTCGATGTTGCTGGTCATTGATGCCTCTGACATGGGCCAGGGAGCTCATTTGGGGCCCCTCAAAACTCAAGGCCAGTGGTCAGTGGAGGAACTGTCCCTGCATATCAACCTCAGGGAGTTACGAGCAATACACCTAGCCTGCCAAGCATTTCGACCCAACTTGTGAGGAAAATGCATTTCCATACTTGCAGACGATACTACAGCAATGTTCTACATAAACAAATGGGGTGTTCATTCCTCCCCTTATGGCAGGAAGTGCTGAGCCTATGGGAGTAGTGCATAGCCCAATCTGTTCACCTGAAAGCTTTCTACCTACTAGGCTCTCCAAATACACTGGCGGATCACTTGAGCAGATCCTTTATCAGTCGTCATGAGTGATCCATTCACCCAGATGTCTTGAACATTTTCCAGAAGTGGGGGTTTCTACTGGTGGACTTGTTTGTGACCAAGCTCAACAAGATATGTCCCCAGTTCTGCTCATACCTGAGGCAAAGCCAGGGCTCCTTCTCGGATGCCTTCCTCCTGCCCTGAGTGGGGAAGCTCTTCAATGCTTTTCCCCCCACAGCACTTATTCACAAGGTATTACTCAAGGTCAGGAGCGACAAAGCCTGGATGATCCACATAGTCCTGGTGTGGCCGTGCCAATGCTGCTGAACCTCTCAATGGATAAACCAATCAGCCTCCCATTGCTCCCGGACCTGATCTCTCAGGAGCACGGCCGCTTGCTCCATCCAAATCTCTCGTCCCTCCATCTGATGGCATGGAAGCTACATGGCTGAGTGAGGTGGAGCATAGCTTTTTGGTGAGCGTACAGACTGTCTTTATGAGTAGCAGGAAACAATCAACCAGAATGGCATATCTGGCGAAGTAGAAGAGGTTCACATTATGGTCAGCACAGAAAGGATTCTCACCAAGTGAGACCAAGTGCCTGTCATTCTGGACTACCTACTCCACTTGAAGAAAAAAGGCCTTGAAGTTTCATCCATATGGGTTCACCTGGCCGCAATCTCAGCCTTCTAGCCATGGGTGAATGACTGCACAGTATTCTCAAATCCAGTTTGCTCACGATTCTTGAAAGGGCTAGAATACCTGTACCCCCAGGTATGCCAGCCTTTGCTGCCATGGGACCTCTATCTAGTGTTGTCAAAGCTTTATGGGACCCCATTTGAGCCATTGGCAACATACTCCTTGCTCTACCTGTCATGGAAGGTAGTCTTCTTGGTGGCCCTCACTTCAGCCAGGAAGGTCTCAGAGATTTGGGCCCTCACCTCCGAACTGTTATACACGGTTTTTAAGGACAAAGTGCAACTTCAGTCTCATTCATCCTTCCTCCCTAAGGTGGTCCCGCATTTTCACAATAGTCAGGACCCATTTCTCCCAGTGTTCCATCCGAAGCCACATGCTATCAGAGAGGGGCGGAGTCTCCATTCTTTAGCTGTCGTATGTGCACAGCCCTTCTATATAGACAGGTCCAGACCTTTTTGAAAGACCGCCTAACTTTTCTTGGCTATTGCAGACAGAATGAAAGGTGACCCACTCTCTACTCAGAGGATCTCCTTGTGGATCACATCCTGCATACGGACATATTATGAGCTCGCAAAGGTACTGCTTCCTCGATTTAATAGTGCACTTCACAATGTCACAAGCTTCATCAGTGCCTTTTGTGGCCCAGGTCCTGATTCTGGACATCTCTAAAGCGGTGACCTGGTCATTCATCCATATGTTTACTATACACTATGCAATCATGCAGCAAACAGAAACAATGTAGCCTTTAGCCAAGAGGTCCTCCAGTCAGTGTTGCAACAAAACTCCAATCCCACCACCTAACTTATGGCGTAGGAATCAACTGTATTGGAATGGACATGAACAAGCACTCGAAGAAAAAAGTTGCTAACCTTTCTGTAACTGTTCTTCGAAATGTGGTGGTCATGTCCATTCCAAAACCTGCCCACCTCCCCTCTATCGGAATTGCCGGCAAGAAAGAACTGAGGGGGCGATGGGTTGGCAGTTGCCAGTCTACCAAACCATGAGGGCACCACCCAGGAGGCACTAGAGCCAACCCGGCCGATACCACTAGGGAAAAGCTTCTGATGATGGTTCATGCAGAGCTCAGACATCTATATTGGAATGGACATGAGCAGCGCATCTTGAAGAACAACAGTTATGGAAAGGTTAGTAAGCGTTTTTTCCACAGAATCTGCACTTTGCCATCGTGGCTTAGTGACTAAAAAATATTGGCCAATTACAGTAATGTACACACTGACAGTCTGCTGGGCTACTTCAAACAGATGTTGAGTGCCCTACATAAGTGACTGCCTTTACAATTAAATACCGTATTCTCCACAACAAATTACTGCACATGCACATTTAATAAAACTGTTAACCACTAGGCCATCTGCCTTCTGAATAAATGGTTCTTGGTCGAAATACAGTTGTAATTGACCTAGCTTTTCAGCCTGTGGCCCATGGACCCTGGGGATCCACAGACTATATCTAAGATTTCCAAAGGGGTCCACATGTTAGTTTGAAACTTTTTAGGGGTCCTCAAATGAAAAAAGGTTGAAAACCACTGTCCTAGAGCATTGCAGTGGTAGCATGTGGGTCTTCCACAGTGAAATCAATCCAAATGAGTCTGCACATGTGCATGTAACAAAATACATGCTCGGGCTTTATAAAGATGAGTACAAGTGGCCAAGTATAATGATGCATCCCATCAAACAATTATTTACTGGTTTGAAAAAGGGATCAGAAACAAAACGTGTTAGTGGAACCATCTCAGTGACCATTTACCAGCAGGCAGCCCTAGAGGAAGATTAAACTAGTGTTACTGTGTGATCAGATATAGATTTCAAACCAGCTGGAAATTGTAATGATGTTTAGATATTGGATTTCTTAAGTTGAATTTTAAATTGTGTAATTTCACTTCTGTCTCAATATCTTGTTGGCGCTGAGAGGCATTTTAACTTTATTTAAAGTGATGGTGAAACTAAATGTAAAAAGCAAGTAAGTTGGACACAAACACAAGAAAATGAAAATGAGAAACTCTGGCAGTATAGTTTCAGACCAAGCAAAATGCAGTGAAATTCCTTTGGGCATGCACACAACACTATTTTACTTAACTGAGAGAATAAAACAGCCCAATTATTCAGGCAAGCACATTTCCATGTTGGACAAGGAGGCCTGAAGTTTTGGCTGCTTGTGGACAAGTGTTCAATCTTTGTTTTCTAGCCTGTAAAGATTATTAATGGAGGTTTGATACTGTCTATGGCACACAGTGAATCAATTCCTTTAGAATATATAATTACTTAACAGGTGTTTATTTCAAATTATGTGCATTATGTATGGTGTTTGCTGTTATCTAGCTGTATATAACAGTTTAATCTCAAATTTATTTATATGTAAACTTAATGTGGTGGACAACTTCAGCTTTGAAACTCCCCTGTCTTCACAGGGGAGAAGATTAATTCTGTGTATGTAATTTTTCCTTTATCACATAACTATCTTAAAACAGTGCTGTTGAACACTAGGTCTGTAAAGAGTGATTATATCCCCTCTGATTTAGCAGTTATCCAATCTGACACCTCTGTTTTGGCTAGCAAGGTGCCTTATGGCCATTCTGTTAATTCTTCGGCTTTATATAGAAAACTCTTTTAGGGGACATTGTGCTGATTATCCTGTGGCTTTCATTTTTGCCTGTTTGAGTTGCAAGCGGACATTGCCTTGAACTGGGTGATACTGAGTCACCTACTTGATTCTCAGTAAATCTTGCTAACCTTACAGGACTGTCTCCACTCCTTTTACTCTGACACTTGTCCAGTGGTTGTAATGTGGTCAAGTTATTAATGCAGACCACAATATAGGTATCAGTTCTTCCAGAATGAAGATTGGGGAAAAGCAAGTTGCCTAATTTTAGGGTAGGAATCATGTGAACTTTTCAATTACCAATATGATTTACTCTGAATTTTAACTAGATTGGTAGCAGAAAAGAAATAGGAACTAAACCCCTTCTCTTGCCTCATTCACAGAACAAATGAAAATAAAGCTGGATGCTTGAAAGGCCCCTTCCTGCTCACCAGTAGGGAATCTTGTTACTGTATTATTGCTGACTGATAACATTTGAAAAGATATGATCACTTTCATTGCGACTACCCAGAACCTTCTGATTAGCAGTGTCAGTGACCAAATTGTTGTGTAAATCACTGCTTCTTGAACGCTATGACTGAGCCACAGCAGCAAAATGCCTTGATTTCATATGAGGAGGGGTGTGGGGATTGGGAGAGGTGATCTCCTCTCCTTTCCAGTGAGTAGAGGTCGAGAATTAAGTATCTGTTTTGTTTCAAAAGTTAAGGGTAACTGGTGGAATGGTCAGCAGGGGGAGAGAATTGGATGTTTCCCCTCACTTCTGAACAGGTTGGACTGTGTGTGGAGCTTCTGTTTGTATTCAGGAAAGGCAAAAGTGAAGTTTGATCCTCTAATGATTTCCCTAGTAGTGGGTTAAGTTGTGGAAGGACAAGTTCCAACAGTGTGTCATTTGGGAGGCAAGGGTTAATACCAATGATGTCATCTCAAACAGGCCTAAGGAGAATGCCTTGGTGAGGACATCAGTACCACTTTCCTAAAACCAGGAAAAGAAACAGGCATGTTGGGATCCTCACCAAAGAAGAGTAGCCAGATTCTGTTTGTAGCCTTTATTTATCAGCCTTTGGTTAGTAGATGCGTGAGGAAACTTCTTGTTTCAAATGTTGATATATTTCTGCTGATTGAGAGAAAATTTGTTCAGTATTCACTTGTGAATGCTGTGTGGTAAACCAGAGTTGTCTGGGTACAGTTTCAGCATCTTAAGACTGTTACCAGAGTGTTCCCAGATTCCCAAATAAGGGAAAACATAGTTGTTTAAAAAAAAAAAAAGGCAATTAGCATAGTATTTGAAGTTAAACATTGGCTTTCATTTTGCAATATTTGTGGTATGTATAATTTGTTCTTGAACATGTATAAAATTAAATATTATGGCGTAAACTGATAAAAAAGCTTGGGATTCCTCCTTTCTTCATGTGCCATTCTTCCTTCCCTGCTACCATCAAAAAAATCTTTTTGGCAGGGCCAATCATAGAATCAAAGAAATGTAGGAGTGGAAGGGACCTTGGTAGATTTTCTAGACCAGTCCCCTGCACTGAGGCAGGACTAAGTATTATCTAAACCAGTGTTTCTGAAACTTTTTTTGCTGATGACCCCATTTGAACTGAAAAAAACAAACCATGACCCCCTACTAGAAAAAACTATAATCCCCTACCTTAAGCCTGACTCAGGGCTTTCTGCCCTGGTGACCCCATCAAAACAGAGTTGCAGCCCACTTTGGCATTGCCACCCAGAGTTTGAGAACTGCTGATCTAGGCCATCCCTGACAGGTGTTTGTCTAACCTGTTCTTAAAAACATCTGACTGAGATTTCACAGGATCCCTAGGTAACTTGTTCCCGTGTTTAACTGCCCTTACTTTTAGGAAGTTTCCCCTAATATTTAACCTAAATCATATTAGCTGCAGTTTAAGCCCCTTACTTGTGCTGTCCTCAGTGGTAAAGAGAACAATGCATCACCCTCCTGTTTTATAACAACCTTTTACGTTACTTGATGACTGTTACGTTGTCCCTCCTCCCCGCTTGTTTATTTGTTTTGTTCCATTATCTTTCTGGGACCAAAGTTAAGCTCATTGGTTTTATAATTCCCTCAATTGTCTTTATTCCCCTTTTTATAGATAGGTGCTGCGTTTGCCTTTTTCCAGTTCTCTGGGGTCTCTCCCATCCTTCACAAGTTCTCAAAGATAATCCCTAATGGCTCAGGGATCTCTTCAGCTAGTTCCTTAGTATTCTAGGATGTCTTCAATTTGGAAGGGCCTGACAAAATACATCTCACTTATTTAATTAGTTCTTAACTTGTTCTTTTCCTATTTTACCTAAAATCCTCCCTCATTTACATTGATGTTCACTGTGTTAGTTGTCCAATCTCTGCTAACTTTTTTGGTGAAAATGAAATAAAGGCATTTAACACTTCAGCCATTGCTGTGCTTTCTGGTATTGTCTTTCCCTCTTTTTTGAGTAATGGGCTTACCAGTACTAGGTCTTCCTTTTGTTTCTCATGTATTTGTAAAATGTTTTCTTGTCACCCTTTTTATGTCCCCACTAATTTAATCTTGTGGTGTTTTTGTTTATGTTCATCCTTTGTAATTTGACTTAGTTTCCACTTTTTGTAGAACTCTTTTTTTGAGTTGCAGGTTGTTGAAGATCCCCTGGTTAAGCCAAGGTGGCCTCTTACCATGCATCCTATCTTTCTTACACATTGGGATAGTTTGTTCTTTAAAAAACTGACAACTCTCCTGAATTTTTTCCCATAGACTTGCTTCCCATGGGTTCTTACATACCAGTTCAATGAGTGTGCTAGTCTAGCTTTCTAGTCAGCCTTCTTGAAGTCCATTATCTTTATTTTGCTATCCCCCTACAATTCCTTAAAATCATGAACTCATCATTCCATGATCAGTTTCACCCAAGCAGCCTTCCATCTTCAAATTGTCAACCAGTTCCTTCCTATTTTTGAGAATCGAATCTATATCAGCCTCTCCCATAGTAGTTTATGGACATAAATGAGAATTCATAGTTACAATGGAGTGAAAATGGGGATTTCCAGTGGAATGGACCTTTCAGTCTATGATGAGGATAAATGTAGTGTTTACTTAAGAAAATAAGAAAGATGTCTGCTGCTCATATTTGAGTCTCTGCATAAGTGGAGTTTAAAAATATTATAGTAGGGCTTTGTAAAAATCTCCTAGTCCATTTGCCTGCGTTTTAGCTGATCTCTTCTGCAGGTTCAATTCATAGACTTTTTGTGACCTATTTCACTTCAAGTTACTTGTATATTACAGCATTCAATGAAACATTAGCCAAAACTCACCTGGATTTCCCCTTCTAGAGGCCCTTGCTTCAGCTGTCCTCAGCCTCATTTTGGTGGAGTTATTGGCTAAGGCTCCAGTGGGTGCAACAGACAAGCACACTATCTCTCCTTCTCCCTCCATTCCCTCCCAAAGTCCCTAATATTCTGGGGATTTAGCCCCCTTTCTGAAGGAGAATGTTTGGAATCAGTTCACTCTTGCAGTCACAGAATCAGAGTGCTACCCCCTTCTGGAAAATGTAAGGGATGGGGTTGGCAGAAACAAGCCTACCTCTTGCCCGTGCCCTTTAGGAAACAACTAGATTGGTAACAATCTGGGTGCTCTGTAAAGAGCTGTGGGGAGTTGGTGAGATGTTTGCCCCTTGAAAACCTTAAATATGGAAGTTACCACACCACTGCTGCCCCCTTTTCCCCAGTCCCAAGTAAATTGGGAGGAAAGGAATGGCAGGGTCTGTATCCTAACTTAATCCAAAATGGGGCAAACCCCTTCCAGACAAGTAGGGAAATCCCTGAAGGTCACTAAACACTTTGCTGAAGTTCTGGCAGTTTTTGGCCTAGAATGCAAGACTAGCCTATGTCTTGGGTTTGGTTACAAAAGGTTTGATCCACTGTCAACTTTTGAATGCTAAAAAACTAGCTATCTTAAAATAAATAAGTAAAAATCCAAATTCCAATAGAACACCCTTTTAGTAGCATGCTGTGAATTCTTCTTCTTCCAGTGTTTTTTAAGGTTTTTTCTGCTCTGCTCTTAAAAGGGATTTTTCAGCAGGAGAGAAATGGACTCTATATAGAGTTGGCGGAATTTGATGATGGTTTTTTTTAAGCATTTTTATTTTATCTATTTAAATTTTCATAGTTACAGGAAATAGGGGCAGTGAGACAATTATTTAGTGACAGATGTTGAGATTCAAAAAGTTAGCTTTATAATAATTAAAACACAAATTGTCTACATCTGATGTCAAAATACGCAAATATGCCCTTAAACTCTAAGTTCCCAAGCAGCATTTTTTACTTTGCCTCTCTAAATTTTTATTATTATAGATGAAAATAATTTTTGTCAGTTTGTCTTTATGGGGAAATCAACTTTTACCATCATTTTACCAATAAAAGTCTAATCCGTCCAAGCATGACTATGTTGGAACAGTGAAGGTGACTAGACGCACCTGTCAAATGAGCCAAGTAAACAAATTGAAAACAGAAACTTTCACTACCTTTCAGTTATTTGGATTTTGAGTGTTTAGCTATTGTATGCACACAGTTTTCAGGTAAGTATAACTTTCAGTTGAAGATGTCCCTGTCAAGCAGTGTTCTGTTTAGTTTCATATTTCACCTACTTGCATTTTCTCATGCAGACATCCAAGGATCTGGAGGACAATGCTGGATGGTGTCCAGCTGTGCTGCATCCTTGTGTAATGTGTTAAAAGAAGGTTGGCACCAAGGCTGTCCTAGAAACAAGAAGTGGAACTGTCAGAGCACCATTTGGTTGTCTAGTGTTGTCTGACAGAACTTTTTACCTTTTGTACCTTTGAGGCTTTTTTCCTTCTGAGAAGATTTTAGTTTATTTACTTTTGGAACGTAATCTTGAAAACTAGATACCCTTGATTAAATGCAAGATTTAAAGTGGATGTTACACAGTAGGAAAGCCAAGATGATGGAAACAATCATACAGATATTCTGAATTGCTCTCCAACTGATATGACCTTATTGCTGACCCTATGTATTTTAGTGGCTCTATATGAGTAGACCACTAATGCTGCTTTGTTCTGCCTTCCTTTTACTATTCCATTGTGAAAAATTAGCTTTGTTCTGATGTGGAAATGACACACTGTCCTGGTATATTAACGGCCCTGAATGGGGAGAGACTTCAGTGGAATCTCTTTAAATCGGATGCTTTAAATGGCCTTTTTCAGAGTAAATAAAAATGTTGCTTTTCTTTGTTTCAAAACCACAGCACACAGCTGCTCTTTACCCTTGGCTGGAATATAAAACAGACTATGGCAGACTATGAAGCAATCTACTGGCTTTATTACCAGCAGCTGCTAAACTCTTAGTGTGAACTTAAACAGCTCATAAATGTTAATCACTTTGCAGTTTTGCTAGGGAGCCTGTCCGCATGTCTTAGAGGCACTGGCAAATAAGTCACGTTTCTCATGATTTGGTGACGTGTTTTTTTTAGCAGAAGGTCCAACTAGCAACTTCACTTGTCACAATAAAATTATTAAATACAGTGGCATCCTTTTGAAATTGTACTTTCACTAGTGTTGGCATTGCTTGATTCAGCCACATAGTAGTCTTAGATTTGCTAAACGTGCAATGGAATGAGTGGACAGTTCATCAGAATATATTGTTTGCTTACTGGCCTGTTTTTGAGCATCTCTCACTAAATCTAACCCAAATCTAAACTGAAGAAAATCTGTACAATTCTCCCTGCACGTCCTATATAGAAATTCCACCACTTATTCAGTTTAGGTAGTCTACTTCCAGCAAAACTAATAAAATTAAATACAAATGCAATAACCGTGTTTTAATACCTTCTGCAAATTTAATGTTGAGTCAGGAAATTCAAAATGTAAGGTTTTAACTGAAGTATTAACATGATTCTGCATGCATCTGCTTAGTAAACATTTAAGTAGCAATGTATTAAGGTGTCCTTTTAAACGAGAAACTGCATAATACAGATGCATAAAATAAGGGCAAATTCCAAGGTATGGACTATCATTTTTTTTTCAGTGTGTTTTGTATGGAACTCCCTACAGAAGGGCCTTGAACCTGACTGAGGATTCTGGGTACTGCTATAATAAAATAATTATGCCATACAAACCTAACTCTTACATTTGATTCTTAACTAGATGTCCTACATTTCTTTTCTTTTTTTTTTTTTTTTTTGCTTTTTACTTTCCTAGGGAATTAAGTACGAGGGAAAGGTGGGGGAACTGGGAAGAGCAAAAGTATTACTGGTGCATACCAACTAGAAACAGAGTGCCCTTGATTTGTCTGCTGCTTTTAACCTTATTACGTGAGCACTAAAGATATTGGGCATGTAGAAAAAGCAGTAGTGTGTATTTACAAGGACTGCACCTGACTTCATGTACTTGAGGGCTCTCTTCTTCTCCAGATTAACCAGGGATTTCAAAATCTTCATTGACACCCTCCCCATTTAGAGAGGAGAGGACCTGACAGACCTGCTCCTCAGATGGGTGATCCAGGGAGTGGCCTATAGATGTGCTCCCAATCATATATCTTAAGCTTCCTCTATACCAGTGATCCCCAGACTTTTAACATCGCACCTCCCATGTCCCTGTCTGCATGCCCTCCTTCCTCCTCCCCTCTCCCCACCCCCAGACCTCCCGTTGGGCTGCAAAGTGGGGGATGCGGCCGGGGAGCACTCCCTGCCTGCCTCCATCCCGTGGGGGCTGGCCTGGGTCCTGCTGTGCCCCCTCCAAATGTTCCTCCACACCTCCATATGGGGCTGTGCCCTATAGTTTGGGTACCTCTTCTCTATACTCTGGGATGCAGAACCCAAAAACCTGGGGAAAATTTAACTAAATAAATGATATAATGATTCTATGGGGACTTGAGCTCTGCCCACAGGGCAGGAGGCCCCAGGTTATGCATAATGTTAGGTTGTAACTATAATTGCATATTAGTGTGCATATGTGGAAAAAGCAGTTTACATGCTCAGACCCTAGAAGAATCCTGCTCATAGTCACTGAAGTTTTACTAACTTTTTATTAAAGGAACAGAATTGTTGACAGTGGGAACTACTTTCTTGCATAAGTATGAAGAGAGACAGGAGTTAGGACGTGGGCTGAGTTAAAGGCTATACATAATTATGATGAACTGAAAAATAAAATTTACTTTTGGCCTATTTTTCCTCAAATAGTTTACTCTAATACAGGCAGTAAGTCCTCCTAATTCTCTTACTATGGCTAACCACACTTTTCTTAGATGGTTTTTGTTCTTGCAGCCACTGTGATAAAATACAACTATTGGTTTCAGTCTCAAATTCTAAATGAGTGTCCTGTTCCTTTCTCTCCCACCGCCCAAAAATCCTACTAGAATAATGTTTTAATTTCAGCAAATCAGGACATTTTGCTGGAATTGAGTATGCAGTTTTAAATATCCATAACCTATCCTACCGGACTTCAAAAACTTAATCCTCCCTGAGAAATAGAGGCATGGAAGTTCAGGCCAGAAGAGACCACTAGATCATCTAATCTGACCTCCTGTATATCACAAGACATCAATACCACCCAGCACCTGCATGCTAAACCCAATAATGGAAATCAGACCAAAGTAGAGCAGTTTACAGTAGAGTAGATTAAGTGCCACAGGCAGAGAACAGGAGGGACTGAGGTGCATCAGTGCTCAAGGCCCTCGCAAAGGCAGGAAAATGATAAATGTTACCTACACCCACATACTGCAGAGGAAGGCGAACCCCGTCCCCCCAAATCACTGCTAATCTGACCTGGGGGAAAATTTCTTTGTGATCCATGTATAGTGATCATTTAGACTCTGATCATGTGAGCAAGAACCAGCCAGCCAAGCACTTAAGAGAGGAGGTGGTACCAAGCAAAGCCTTGGTCCACCCTGCCCAATATCCCATCTCTAGACATGGCCATCCCTGTTACTTCAGAAGGAAGAGGAGGAAAAACCTCTCAGCATACATTGGGGGAATCCCTTCCTGACTTCTGCCATTGGCTGGCTGAGATAAGGACACCCATTTAGGAATTTAAGATATAAACTGGAAGTGAGCCTCAGGAGTGTTGAGCCCTGCCCCCCATCCTTACAAACAATACGTTCAGAACATCTGCCTGCCAAATTTCAAATGTAAAAATAACTGTTCCCTAATCACAGACCTGAAACAGACCTTTTAGCAGGAAAAACTTAATCCCTCCCCTCTGTTAGTGTGCACACAATCAGATGAACGGATTTTTCTCTAGGCTTATAAATTTTACTTTTGAGCAAAGACCAATTATTGACAATCTTTTCTAAAAACTATCCTTTTGAAACAAGTTGAGCACTGAAAATGGGTGTTACAGTAGAAGCCATTTCCAAAACTTTGTTGTATTAAATATCAAACAAATGCAATAATATGCTGACAGAAGCTACCAGTGTTCATGTGAATTTGGCACTGATGAATAGCTCTAGAGAGATGCCACTAGAAAAAAAGTAGTAGGCTGGTAGCCTACAGAAAGTGGGTTGATCACTTTTGGTGAACAGGTGTATGTACACATCAAACACCACTTAATGGGCAGTCTTTTCTGTTCTCAACAATAGACGGAAATTGAATTCCTTTCTCCTACAGTCGCTTCAGGTCAGGGTTGAGGAAAAGAGTTTTCACTGCTTTTTTGTTAAAGTTCTGTGCTTAAAGAAGGTTTCTTAACCTACTGAGAGTGGATTTGAACCAGTGAGGTAGAAATGATTCCAAATCTCTGTGCAAATATTTTATAAAAAAAGTTCATTTTTCACTGTATTGCCTGAGTTCAGGATTCTTCCTTCTGTTGCAGAAGATGACTTCACCCACTCCCTGAATATATCCAGAAGGATTTACATGTACTTCATGTATTGTTTTTAGGTATTCGTGCTCATCTGCAAAATCTTAAACCTAGGGTTTGTCAGGCAAAGGCACTTGGTCAGCAACATTCAGAGCAATGCTTCCCTTGCTAGACCGGGAAACACCTTGCCAATAATAGCATCTTTCAAACTGCTCATGTGACTCAAGTAGAATGAGAGTCCCAAGTTCGACTTAGTCTTTCTCAGATCAGTTATTCACTAAGGGGATAGAGAGAGAGGAAAGGCTATGGAGAATTGAACTGATACAACCAAAAGTCTAAATCTGTCCTTTGCATTGTCTGTTCTATTTAAATGGGTTTTGCAACATAAACTTGAATACTAACTCAATGACACGTCTTTTCTTGCAGATCTTCAAGTTGCTCCATTTTAATTTTCAGTGCTGACCTTTCTGCTCCCTTAAATTATTATAAACTCTTTTTGCTGCTCTGCAAACACGTGAAGATGTCTCGCAGCCCTGATGTGAAGGAAGATCCTGTGGAATGCCCCCTTTGCATGGAGCCCCTGGAGATTGATGATATCAACTTCTTCCCTTGCACCTGTGGCTACCAAATTTGTCGCTTTTGTTGGCACCGTATCCGCACTGATGAGAATGGACTTTGTCCTGCTTGCAGAAAGGTAAATATCCTGGAGTAACTGCTTGCCTTGCATGTGTCATGAGGGTCTTGCACTGGTTAGTATACTCTCTTACGTCAGGGAATCTTGCTTCAAATTACGGTGTAGATCAGGTGTGGATGTCTCATTGTCTGGATTCCTTCTGTACATATCAAAACCATTATACAACTAGTAGTCTTTGCTGAATAAATCCAGAAGTGGAGTAGCAGTGGAGGTTGCAGGTCAGAACTGAGGTGTGTGAGTAGAGTTGTTAAAGGAGAACTAAAAAAATCTGGGAATCAGGACAGTAATGCAGTGGCTGTTTGAGGACAGATGGTGGGGACTGGAAAAGCAGGTTATGCTGCAGGTGAGGGTTAGGATATATTAGAGCTGTGTGGGAGTTCATAAAAGCACCTTTTTCTTTGCTGTACCTGTTGAGCCAGAGGTATTAGTTCTTTGTATTTATTGACACCCACTCTAAACTTTAAAAACCACTAGCTGTTGGTGAGAGTGCTTGATGGGTATGTCTAATTTCTTGCACCTTTGTCACCAAATGCTCAGATATACTCTGAGTGCCATACTTATGACTTCACCCATTCTCTCCAGTCACAACTCCAGCTACCTGACGTTTTGGTTGTCTGATACCCTGTTAAAGGCTCTAAAACTGATCTTCAGCTCTGTTGATCTTCTTGTCTCCCAGGATCACAACCTTGGAATTTTTTTACTTGTTTCTCTTTTCTTTCCTCCTCATGTAGTCTGAGCTAAAGCATGTTGCTTCCTTCTGCCTTCATCACCCAACACACATCTTCAGAAACCCTTGGTAATATCTTTGTTCATTATAGCGTCCTTTCCTGTCTCCTTGCTTCTCAGCTTTTTCCTTATAAATCTAGCTACAGAAGTCCCCCTTTTTTTCTTCTGTTCTAAGCATGTTCCTGTCCTCACTGAATCCCTTCATTGGCATCTTGTCTCTTATGGCATCAATTCCAGCTCCCTTTCTAGGCCCTAAGTAACCTTGCTCCACCTGCATCTGTGCACTTGCTGCCTCACTCTTCCATATGCACCTTCAGTCATCTTACCATGCTGCCTCTTTGGGCCTTGTCTACAGTAGAGAAATTTGACATGCTAATCACTGTTTGGACTCTCTAGCAAGCCTGAAAAGCACCACACATTGACATTCAGGTGTAATCAGTGTTGTACAGAAGCTAGCTCCACTCTTTGGATTGGACTTTCTACAAGGAAGACTAATCAGTGTCCATGGGTCATCATGTCTGTCTCCATGAGTGCAATGCCATTGTGGACAATAAGTTCTGGTGTAATAATGCCAATGGTATGATGATTCCTTCTGCTACAGTCCCACAGTACTGGTCACAGCTTATGGGGTCTGTCTGATTTACTTTCTGTACTCTGCTGGCTTGAGGACAAGCTTTCTGGAATCTTCTTGCCTGTACAAATATTGCTTCAAGCCCGTGAGATCTTATTATACGGAGGTACTTGCCAATATTTGCTCCTTTGTAATTACTGTGTGCTTGCAGCTGGCTTTGGAGCATGTCTCAGAAGCTACAGTAGGTGCATGCTGCCAGGTACTCCTCTGCAGACTTCCAGGCACTTGTGAATGTCTGGGTTCAGGAGATTGTTACAGCTGACTTCTGTAATTTGGAACACTGGCTCTGACTGGATGTCCAAATGCTTTGCTGAGGTGGATATCATTTGCTCAGGAAAATAGTGCTGAGAGAAAATAGAAGGACTGGAGGTGCAGTATAATAAGGCTGGAGATATCAACAGCCATTCTGACGCAGGGTGGAAAATTGGCCCTTATGATGAACCAGACCATGTTTTTGGCACTCTCCTATCTTTGGAGCACAAGATGCTTTTGGACAGGACCGTGGCACCCACGCCAGGCTGTTGAGGAACCTATAGAGAAGAGAACCACCTCCCGTGGCCCCGTGTGAAACCAGTGGGGCAGACCAAGACCCACAAATGCCAGAAGCTCTGCTAGGATCCCCATAGCATCTGTCTGTCCAGAGACGGTAGCTGCAGCAAAAGCAATCGTGGGTTTGTGAAGATGACACCTTTGGAGACTGAAGGGACCTCTACACAAGGTATATACAATCTCTTTACTCAGGTTTTTGCATGGTTGGGGTTTGGAAGCAGTTTTCTGGGTTCACATGAATATTCTTATTTGGTGTGAAACAGGATGAAGATGATGCAGCATCATGTGAACATAGAAGTACTCTCTTCTCACCTGTCTTTTCTGGTTCCCCTGGTGCATCATGTGCATCAGCCCCCTAATTCCCTCATCCTCTGGACATTGCTAGTTTTAGAAATCCCACTCTTAATCCTGTCACCACCTTTCCACATTCACATACATAGATCAATTGTTTCAAGGGAAGAAGTATGCTGCTAGCTGAGCCATGCCATGTGATCATTCTAAGGTTAAGTCTACTCTGTACAGCGGAACGTGGAATACATTTGCTGCACACCTCCCCAGCACTGGTATAAACATCTGTGTAGATGGTGAGGCATTGCTTAGGTGAACAGAATACATGCCAGAACTTTAGGGCATATACCCTACATGGCTCTCTGTGCCCAAGCAGTGCCTCCCCTGTCTACATTGCTGTTTTTAGCGATGTAGCGTCCAACTCCTGAAGCCTTTCTCTGCTGCATGGAAAGACTCTGACGGGAGAGGCAACAGGCAGAGGCTCATTGTCATAAGCTTATTTACCCACTCCATATTTCTCATTTCAGAGACAACTGCTGCAACACGGCAACAACTGGGAAATGCTTGGCCCATCCATCACATGACAGGAATGTGACCATGCATCTGGGAATACAAAGAAGCAGAGTGCTTAGCAAAGAACAAAAACTAGATCTGTTTTTCAACATTCAAAAAAAATGGAATGGAACAATTTTAAGTTTGAAGGAAAATGCAACTTTAAATGCCAAGAGAAATTTATGCAAGAGGACAAAAAATGTGTGATGAGCTATGATTAAAGCTCGTCACTGAGCTATCATGATTAAAAAAAGAGACTTCACAGGGGAACTCTTTATCTTGAACTTTTGATGGAGTACACGCATGGTCAACAGCAACTTGCACAGTTAGCCCACATTTCACCATAAAAAAAATCTGGCTTGCTGGTTTTTTTTTGTTTTTTTTTTTTTGTCTTGGCTACTTTTTTGAAGGTGGCTTCCATGTTGTATGGTAAAATTAATTTGATTTGCATAATTTATCTCTGTTAATAGTTCAGCAGGCATAATTGAATTACCTTAGACAGCACTGCTTTACTACCCCACCCCTGTCCAAAAGCATCTAAATATCAGTAATACCATGAAGAAATTAGTTTTAATAGAAGTATCAAACCCACTAGTAACTATAGAATCAGTGATATTAACTTAAACTGCTAATATTTCGTTATGCCACCTTCACGCATTGAGCATTGATCCCCTTGCATTCCTGCAATGGCAGAATGAGCACAAAGCTACTCTGATTTGGTTCATATGCCTGATGCAGGCAGTGTTCATAATTATCACACTTTTGGTGGCACATCTTTATTGTCCAGTTCTATTCTTTGCTGCAAGACTCGTGCCTTCGTCTGTCCATTGTCAAACACCACCTTTGTTTTCACGATATCAGACAGAATACAAGCAGATATCATGACACTCTCCGTGTACCATCCCTGTATTCCAGTAGGTACTTCCACTTTGCTTCCAGTCTTTAAAAGGTATACTTGACCACCTTCCTGCGCACACTTTGTAACTGTACCACTGTCTGGTCTTGTGTAATCAGGATATGACTTCATGACTGAGAGAAGCAGTTGTTATGCAGCTGCTGAGAATCTGTGGAGTGGAAAGAGTGCTCCTCTGTCCATTCCTGAAAAGTTGTCTTTAAAAATTCTGGTACCATGCACCCTCTCTGCCCTCTCCTACTCCAGTAATCATCTAGGAACTGTGCACCATCATCTTGTAAAGATTTTGTTCCTGGTTTGATCAGATGCACGTGGGTTCATCTATAGCTCCTGCAGTTCAGAAAGCCCAGCTGTTCAAATCCATCAGTGGTCTTGAAAATGTTTGCTAGCTTGATTGTGTGCCCCTGAAACACTTGATCTGTTGCTATATAGTAACCATTCAAGAGTTTCCAGTCCCACTGATGCCTAATTGACCAGTTGCTACCCAGGGTAGCTATCTTCCTTGGGACAAACACTACTTTTTTTTCTACAGAGACTGGAACTCTCATGCAGGTGGTCCGGAGCTTCCCAAAGAGGTGCAAAAGACTCCTTTGAGTAGTGTCCCTATTGGTGCTTTGTTGTAGGTGTATCTGTGTCCCTGTGCCTCTGATCGGAGATTTTGGTAGCAGTGTCCGTTGGGCCCGCATATGTGCTCTCCCTACCTCATGCTGTGCCTTGAGGCCAACGATCGCTGCGTGGGCGAACCACTCCCAGTTCCTTCACAACTGCCCCAGGTCCATCTTGTGAAAGATTTCTGCTTATTTCCTCCGTACTGGTGAGTTAGCACTGACAAACCCTGATGGTACTGATCACAGTGCTACCACAGGAGTTTTCCCCTCAGAGATCTCATGGTTACTGAGACTCCAGAGTCCCTGCTGCTTGGTGCTGAGCCCCCAGTATTGAGCTCATCTCAATCCCCAGAATCACCATTGACACTGGTGTGTTTGACTCCAGTCTCCTTGTCAACTCCACTGCTATCCAGTGAAGACTCAGATAGTGACCAGGATGATATCCTCTCACTACCCTCACATCATGGCCCATCTCTGCATCAACCAGGGCCCTCCCAGTTACACCCTCGGTCTGAGCCTCAACTTTCTTGGTATGACCACCTATAGAAACTGCCACCCATGCCCTTCCTCCTGTCCCAGCAGCCATATTGGGAACTGTGGGCCCCTTACAGGCACCATACTTCTTGGGCATCTAACGTCTCCTACCGAGAATGGATAAGGCTGTCTCCTTTAGCCTCTGCATCCAGAACCTCAAGAGGCAACTTTTGAAGAGCAGGAGACCAGACTAGAAGAAGAGGTTACACCACCAACCAATATCTCCTCATCCCCAGACAAGGTAGTGATGCCCCTTCCACCATCCATGGTGGATGATTTTAAACTATTTCAGAATCTCACAAAAAGGATGGCATGCACACTACAAATTCCCCTCGAAAGGGAAAGATACCCACCACAAATTGCTAGATATATCCTCGAGAGTCGTCTTCCCAGTTAATGAGTTGCTTCTGGATCCTGCTAAGGTCATTTGGCAAACACCAGCATCTATCACACCAACATGTAAAAGGGCTGATAAAATGTATTGTGCGCCCTCCAAGGATGCAGAAGTCTTTTTTTTTTTCCGCATCCTCCACCTAACTTCCTTGTCGTGGACACTGAATTTCCATGGCCAACAGCATCCTACAAAATCCACCCCTTATGACAGAGACTGGGAAAGACTTGATTTATTTGATAGCAAGGCATACTCCTCAGCAACTTTACAATTCAGGATTGCAAATTACCAGGCCTTAATGGCGGAGTACGACCACATGAAATATGCTAAACGTAAGGCATCTATTGACCACCTGTCAGAACACAAGAACAGCTTCAAGCCATCATGCACAAGGGGCAGCTAATAGTGAGAACGGCACTCCAGAATGCACTATATGCTCTGGATACAGCAGCCCACTTGGTATCGACAGCAGTGGTGATGTGACGGGCATCGTGATTACACCCCATAGGATTGCCAAAGGAGGTACAGATGATGGTTGAGGACCTCCCTTTCGAGGGCTCCAAACTTTTTGCAGACAAGACTGACGCATCACTCCATACTTGTAAGGACGGTAGGTCCACACTATGCTCACTAGGGCTCTACATGCCAGGACAGAAAAGGAAATTTAACCCTCAGTCATCCCATAGATCCCGACCCCCTGAGTATCCGTTGCCATAGCGAAAGGCCTAGGATTCAGAGGTGTAAACTATCAGCCCCTCAATCCTCAACATTTTAGCCCTCCATTTTGAAACATCAGTTTTGATGCTTTGGTTGTGGCCCCGAGAGACCACTCCCCACGACATCAACTGCAACCTACAGACCTTTCATTTCACTTAGGATGTTGCTTTACTCTTTTCCTCCGAAATTGGGAAAACTTAACTTCTCCAAGACCCATCTGTCAGATTGTTTCCACCTGATACTTTATCCACTTCACATCCTTCTCCATCCTCTTCAGTGATCCTTCTTACAAGAGACTATTAAGACAGGAAATAAATCACCTGCTATGCCTAGGAGCCATAGAACTTGTTTCTGTGGACTTCAGAGATAAAAGCTTTTTTTCCCTTATATTTCCTGATTCCCAATAGAAAAGGAGGTTGGAGACACATACTAGATCTAAGAGCACTGAACAAATACTTGAGGGCACAAAAATTCAAGATGGTCACACTAGCAGTGATTATCCCATCTCTAGAACCTGGAGATTGGTTCTTGGTCCTCAGCCTCCAGGATGCCTACTTCCATATATCAATCTAACTATCCCATAGACAATTCCTCAAGTTTACCTTTGGTCAGGACCATTACCAGTCCAGAGTACTTCCCTTTGGCCTCTCATCCGCACCCAAAGTATTCTCTAAGGTCCTCTTTGAAGTAGCGGCTCATCTACAAACCTTGGGGATCATGATTTAGCTGTACTTGGAAGACTGTCTCCTCAGATCCCGCTTGTTTGAAAATGACCTCTGGGCCACCCAAAGGACTATGGATGTATTCATGCAATTGGATTTGCAAATCAACACACAAAAGTCGACTTTGACTCTAATACAGCGCTTGGAGTTTTGAGAGTCTGATCTCGACTCAGTACAAGGGAGAGCACTCTTCCTGAGATACAGATTTCACCCTGACCATTCTCATTGAGCCAGCCCATAAATACCAGCCAGACAGTGCCTCCATCTTCTTGGGCACATGGTGGCATGCACATTTGTGATATCTCATGCAAGACTACACATGTGGTGCCTACAGGCATGGCTCAGGTCTGTCTACATAACAAACAGACAGACTAGATAAACCTCTGCTGATGCCCTCCAGGGTCAAACACTCCTGGAATGGTGAAAAGACCCTATTAATGCGTGCGGGAATCCTGTTCATGCTACCCTCTGTCCCCAAGTGTGCTTAAATGGTAGACTCTGCATATCAACCTCCTAGAATGAAGAGCAGTCTGAAATGCTTGTGCACATTTTCTTCCACTAATCAGACACTCATGTGAAAATCATGATAGACAACATAGCATGAATGTTTTACATAAATCAACAAGAGGTGCCAGCCAGATCGTCCTTCCAGTGCACGGAAGCACTGAAGTTATGGAGTTGGTGCATTCGCCACAATGTTCTCATATCAGCCTACCTACCAGGAGTACAGAATATAACAGCAGACAGTTTCAGCTACAAGTTCTCACACAATCACGAATGGGAAATGAACCCAAAAATGCTCCATCTCATATTTGATCACTGGGGAGCCCCAATGGTAGACTTGTTTGCTACCTGAACAGAAAATGCCCACTCCATCCGATCAGAGGCACAGGGATGCAGATACACCCAGTGGAGCACCCATAGAGAGAAATATCTTGAAGAACCATCATTACTGCACAAAGTGAGTAACTTCCTGTTCCTCACTTAGTCCTGCAGTTACAACTGCTTGTCCAAGGTATCAAACAACCCTCACACCATTTGTAACCATGCTTCTGACCCCAAAATGGCACTGTTTACTGAACTTCAGCATGAAGTAGTTCATGGAGCTGGTTACTTTAATTATGGGTGGGGAGTTGAAACAGAGCCTTTTTCCACTGTGGGTCTCATCCTCTGACTTACTGCGTGTATTGCTAGAATTTGTTCCACTTTCTCTCCTTGGTCACCTGGGATTCTTGGTAATTTAATGTTCAGGAATTCCATTCTGAAAAGGAGATGCATAGAATGAACATACTACCCATATCATTTACATTGGGGCAAACAGTTTGTTTTAAGTGGCACAAATACCTAGTGTGGATGCAGCCTTGGTTTCCTTCCATTCTTACCTTCCTACCTCAACTCTCACTGTCCCCGATAACTGAAAGTCTTCCTGTTATTTTCCAAATATTCTTTCCTCCAAGTTCCTCCTCAGACACTCCATCTACTTTTAGGTAATTTTGTTTAGTCTCCATTAATAATCTCCATGCAATCAGACAAAAAACCTGTTAAAGAAAAAAAAAAATTCTTTATCCCAAAGAGCCAGATCTGTGAAATGCCATATAAACTTAGTGCTCTGTGTCCTTTATAAAAAGTTTACTAGTGTGTGTTGAAGAAAAAACTTACATGAGGCTTAGCCACAGCCGTTCTTATAACTCCTTGACTTTTCTAAATTGGGTCATCAGTCATGGTCCAATGGTTATTCAAGTGAAGTGTGCATGAAGGATTGACTGTAACGTGGGGTTTGTTCTTCAGTTGTGGTGCTACAATATCTTGCTTTTGAGCCACATTTCCTTAAAAATCCAAGTTATTAATCTCAAGGATAGTTCAGGTCAATATGATGTTTCTGTGCAGGGACTTGAATGCACCTTTTCTTTAACACTAATGGGATGTTTAGGTTTTTAAATTCCTGTGCATGACAATGAAAAAGTGTATATCCTATATTTTTGGCATAAACGCTATCCTTTGCATACCCGGTTAGATACTTCAGATTAGCTATTTGTCTAGGGCCATGTTTAGTCTGGTATCCTGCCTCTAGCATTGGTCAATATCTTGTGCTGCAGGGGAAGATTAATTTCTCTATAAGGCACCTAGTCAGTTGAGTCTGCTGGATGTTAGAGTGTGGGAAGAAAATTCCCTGACTTCCATGTAAGTTTCACATTTTAAACTATATGCACCTGTCATGTCTTTAGCATCACTTCAGTAACTTCTTCATGCTCATCAATTTTAAATATTTTTGTGTTAAGATGCATCATATATATCGTGTGCTATATAAAGTTTGTTACTCTGCGCCTCGAACTGTTAGGAAGACTAGTTATACTTTTTTATAATATTGAGTTTTGTTTTCAGGACTGAGAATTGGCTGGGAGTGACTGGATGAGCAGCAGGGTGTGGAGGATAGATGTGTAATAGCTTTGAAATACTTTCCGAGTTATGTCTTCACTGCAAAAAGGGGTGGTTCAACCTCAAGATGGCTCTGTTTGAAGCCCTAGGAAAAACGAAGCACTGTAATTTTTAACCTCTGTGTAGCTAGTTGGGGTGAATCCTGTATCCCCACTTTGGATTTACTTCAACTAGCTTCATTGAGGTAAAACCTACAGTGCCTTTCTCCATTGAGATCCCTATCTTGAAGTAAGGATGTGCCTTTTTTTGTAATGAAGATAGTCTGTCTGAAACTGCTAGGCAAACATGTTAATACTATTAAATCATTCGGTGTAGTAATTATAGTAGTATCCTGCCTCTTTACTAAGGGAAGATAACCATATAAAGAACTGAGATATATAATAGCTTTCCAATAAGATAATTTTGCTAAGAGGATTCTTGGAAACCCAGAGCAGAGGTGCAGATTTTGGTTGGTTACAATGACCAAATGGGTTCTTTTGTTCTATGTTGTCAACTTGAAAATATTCATCATACATATCAGGGAATTAAATTTGATGTGGGATCACAGGGCCCTGTCTTTTCCATGCTTACTGTGCTGCCTTATGGAAATTCCTTGGGAGGTTTGTCTGTCCTGTTGCTGATGCTTGTAGAATTCCCCAACATAATGAGCAGCAGAGTCAATGTAATCCTTGTCAGTTTCAGTACTAGGTGAGTGCAAGTAGGGAGATTATTTGAAAGTAATGAGATTCCTCCTGCTCCCTAAGGGGCTGAGTACACTGTCTCCACAAAGCTGCCAGCCAGAAACTATGTAACACTTAACATCCGTTATCTTTCCTTGTATATCTAACCACTGAGATTAATTGTTTTCAAATATTTTGTCTCTTACTTGGGTTGCATTTAATGGCATTTTTTTATGTTCAGCCATACCCAGAAGATCCAGCAGTGTACAAACCACTCTCCCAGGAAGAGCTGCAAAGGATAAAAAATGAAAAGAAACAGAAGCAAAATGAAAGGAAGCAGAAAATATCAGAGAATCGCAAACACCTGGCCAGTGTTCGGGTTGTACAGAAAAACCTTGTCTTCGTGGTAGGGCTGTCACAGCGCCTAGCGGATCCAGAGGTAAGCCTGTGCAGATCTCCCTGTGCCTAAATATTACAGTAATCAGAATATCTAAAGATACGTTTAAGGCTATGTTCAGACTGACGGCGGCAAAATTGCTGCCGCCAGATTGATCTTCGTTGATTGATTGAGCGGTAAGTGAGACCTGCTCAATTGATCAGGAAGTCGACTGAGTAAGTCCACCCCCTCAAGTAACGTAGCGCTGAGCTGATGGGAATGCTGTTCCCGTCGGCTCAGTGCAGTGAGAACAGCGTGCAGAAGGGAAGCAGAGCAGTCGACGTCAGTTACGCAAACTATTCTGTGTAGTTTGCGTAACTCCCATCGACTGCCGCCGAATCACATGGTAAGTATGAACCAGCCCTAAGTGTAGTGTTCTGTGCTTCACTTGGATGGCAAAGTGTACGTCTATTTTTACTGATGCCAGAAATAACAACTCTTTAGAAATAGCTGCTTGACACTTAGGTCCTCTTCACTTTAAGGGCATGGATGAAGTTTCTCCCTCCTTCATAACCTCATGAGCTGTTCATTTATTTTCTGGTAGTACTAGGTGCTCTAAAGTCTTCTTTTAGTGATGTCCCTGTGGTTGCTCCACTTTCGGTGTCATCGCATCCTACGCTCTTGGTCGGAGATCTTCTCAGCAGTATTTGCTCAGGCCACATGCGGCTGCAGTCTCGCGGTGCTGTTGGCGTGTCTTGTAGCATGCACACATGACCCAAGCCCCTCAGTTCCTTCTCAACCATCCACAGTCCAAGACGGAGCGTTACCAGCAGTCAAACTTTGTTCATAGTTAGATATTTTAGAGTTTAGTTTAGTCATAGTTAAGTCTATTTTAGTCAGTTACCTGTTTAAAAATATATTTTTTTTTATTTCTCTGAGTAGTGGAGCTTGTAAGAATAGGATATGCCAGGTTTCCCTGGTTTTAAGAGATGAGTCTCTCTACAGGAGGCACATGCCAGTGTCAGACACACTCACTTGGTGTACGGTGCCAGCGTGAAACCCATGTCCCTCAAAAGTGTACACGTTGCAAAAATTTTAAAGTGAGGGCTAGGAGGGCAGAGACCTGAGGTTGAAGTTAATCCTAATGGGAAAAATCCCTCAGACCCTCATCTGACCTGGGACCTGACAAGCCTGACACAGAACACTTGCCAAGGAAAAGGGCTTCATCTCCTAATTCTAGTCCTGTGGCAAAGAGAAAGCATTCACTGAAGAGGCTGTCCCCTAAACGCAGTACCAAAGAAGCAAAAGGATCCTCAGGTACAGCACAGTCAGTGCAACCCAAGAATCTAAAATGTCCTGGCCAGGAGTTGAGCGATTTTAAAAAAAGCTGTTCTCTGGGATGGCACCGCATAAAAATACAATGCAGAAACCACCTGACCAGTGGTCAACAGCAACTACGGCACTGCCATGTCCAGTGGCATCGAAGAAGAGTACAGTGCCAAGAGAAATTACGGCACCTATGCCGGCACCGAGACTGACCACAGTACCAGCGATAGACAATATGCCCGGCCGTGGCACTGGTGACTGAAAAGGCACCAACTCGTAGCAATACACTGATTGCAGCACTGTCTTCTGATACTGCACCAGTCTCAGCACTGACTACCATAATGGAGCTTATTGGGACCATGGCACCGACCTTGGCACTGTTGGGCAAAAGAAGGTGCAAACAACACCACATACAACCATCCACACCTCATCTCCAGTATGCTTTGCACATGATGAGGCATTCTCGTCGGTGCACGCACTCAGTGCTGATGATAGTGAGGCAGAGGAAGCTCAATTTTCATCTGAGAAGTCCTCCCCCACCAGACCTACACTAGAACCCAGTGACTATGCCTACCATAGAGGGCACAAGTCATATCTTTATTATGGTCCACCATGGTTTGCCCCTCCGATGCCATACCACATGCAGTGGCATAACTGGGATGCTTGCTTCTCCCACTCTAGATCTTACGAAAGACCTATTAGCTCCCATGTGAGTACAGTGAGATTGGTGAGAGCTTCAGCTACAGTGGCTGAAGCAGGGAAAGAAACTCAGGCAGAGCTCTCCACTGGGGATCAGGATACCTCTCCTCCCACAAATGAGTCGTCATCTTCACCTGATGAAGCTGTGATTTCCCCCTGCGCTGACTGTTGTAGATGATACGAAGCAATTTTCAAGACTTAGAGATCCCTCCTTGAAGAAGTGACAGTCATACCATAAACTGCTGAAGATATTGCATACAGCAACCTCCTAAAAAATTGCCCTCCTGATAGATGAGGCTTTAATGGAACTGGCCAATGACACCAGCAACCATTCTTCTCACCAACAAGAAGAATTATAGAAAATATTATATTCCAGCCAAGGGGATGGAATTCCTATTTACTCATCCACTGCCGAATTCACTAGCTGTAGATGCGGCCAACTAGAGAGGAAAACAGGCTAATTATAAATCCACACCACACGACAAGGACTGGAAACAACTTGATTTATTAAGCAGAAAAGCATATTTGTCTTCCATCTTATTAATGAGGGTCTTTAATTACACAACAGTACAATCAAACTATGATCATAACCTCTATGAAAATTATCACAATTCATCAATGACATCCCAGAGGCCAACAGAGACCAATACAGAAAGTTGATTGAGGGACAACTCACAGCTTGAATATCCCTGCAGGCGGCCTTAGATGTGGCTGATACTGGGACTAGGATAATGACCATGACCATTGTCATGTGTAGAGCTTCCTGGCTTCACTGCACAGGCCTTCCAAGGGAACTGCAGATGAAAATAGAGGACCTTCCCTTAAAAAAACCACAGCTTTTTGCCGACAAGACAAAGTCCTGCATTCTATGAATGACTCCAAGGCAACCCTCAGGACACTAGGCATATATACATCTAGAACGAGAAGGAAACAATACAGGTTACAGCCTTACCCTCGCAGATATCTTTTCCAAGCACAGTATAGGCAGTATGAACCCCAAAGGGGAAAACGGAGATCACAACGATGCAGATAGCCACAACAATCATCCACCACTTCTCACCCTGTGACGTCCAAACGACAGTTTTGAAGGCTTGGTTGAGGGTTTGAGAAACCCCAAACACCATGCAGTTCCAGTCTCACTAAAGGAAAACTTTGAATTTTGCCTAAGATGGTTCCATCTCAATTGGTCATCCACAACAACAGACAAATGGGTTTTGGAAATAATAGTCTGGACATACCATCCCATTCCTATCCTCCCCCCACCTCTCTTCTCTTTCCCTTTTCAGGGACCCATCTCGTGCAAGTGTTGCTACAGGAAATAGACCATCTTCTACAAAGAGGGAAGGTAGAATACATACTGTGTCAGAACACAGGGAAAGGATTCTATTCCCACTATTTGGTTGTACAGAAAAAGAGTGGGGGATGGAGACTAATATTAGACCTCAAGGCATTGAACAAATTCATGAAGCGGCAAAAATTCAAAATGGTCAATCTAACAACAATAATACTGATACTGCAAAGAGGGGACTGGTTCTCAGCCCTCGACCTCCAAGACACACACATTCATATTACTATCCACCCAGCACACAGGCATTTCCTAAGATTTATGGTCTCTGGCAACCACTACCAATACAGAGTTCTACCATTTGGCCTTTCCACGGCACTGAGAGTGTTTTCCAAAGTGCTTGAAGTTGTGGTGGCACACTTAAGGAGACCAGGAGTTTCCATCTTCCCATATTTGGACGATTGTCTCATAAAGGCATCTACCCAAAGCCTAGCCAGGACGCTACCAATCGAACCACGAAAATATTTCAGAAGCTGGGACTAAGAATAAACATCGAAAAGTCCATTTTGAATCCGACTCAACATCTGGAACTCATAGGAGCAGACTTGAATTCAACAATAGCCAGGGCATCACTACCAATGCCGAGATTCAGAGCTATTACGGACCTGATATCGTTAGTAAGGAACGTGCATATTGTCACAGCACGTGTTGTTCTACAGCTTCTGGGTCACATTGCAGCTACATTTGTGGTACGACATGCACGACTTTACATGCGATGTCTCTGAGGATGGCTTGCTTCAGTATACAAACCAGACACACAGTCTGGGCAGATTATTGGCAATACCAAAAGAAGTAAAAGATTCCCTTCTATGGAGGACTTGAGAAGAACATGACGACTGGAATTCAATTTTCCCAAGACCCACCCTCAGTCATGATTACTACAGATACGTCACTCCTAGGATGGGGAGCACACATGCAGGAGCATACAGTTCAGGGCAGATGGTCAAAAATAGAAACTTACCTTCACATAAACATATTAGAACTTTAAGCAGTGCGCAATGTCTGCCGCCACTTTCTACCACTAATAAAGAACAAGTCAATAAAAATAATGGACAGCGTAGTCTGTGTGTTATACATAAACTGCAAGGGAGGAGCAAGATCCCGTTCCCTCTGCAGCAAATCACTGAAGCTATGGAACTTGTGTATAGAGCGCAACATCGACATATCGGCTGCATACCTGCCTGGCAAACAAAACAATTGCAGACAATCTAAGCAGACAGTTCACATGCAATCACAAGTGGAAATTGAACAATGAGAAGTCCTCAGGGAAATTTTTCATCTATGGGGGCATCCAGTGATAGATCTTTTTGCCATGAAACAGAACTGCAAGTGTCATCTTTTCTGCTCAAGAGCAGGAATAGGACTAGGATCGATGGGTGATGCTTTCCTACTCAGAGGCAAGGGACTACATTTCCACCCATACCTATGATACACAAGACCTTATACAAAATCAGAACCAGCAAGGCAACTGCCATAATGACACCACTAGCTTGGCTGAGACAAATATGGTTCTCGGATCTCCTAAATATGTCAATACGCAAACAGATTACGCTTCTCCCGAGACATGATCTCCTCTACCAGGAGGCGGGTCGAATTTATCACCCAGAAATACAAAAGCTTCATCTCACAGCGTGTTTATGTCCCGAGGAGTTAGAGTGCTCAGAACAGGTTAGACAGATATTAATAAACAGCAGAAAATTGACAAGACTTACCTACAGAAATGCACAGGTTCCAATTGTGATGTGAAGGGCGATGAATCGAGGCAACATCATCTTCTATCCCAATAATTCTTGAATACATATTAGAACTAAAGTAATCAGGTTTATCTATTAGTTCCTTAAGTTCATCTATCAGTAATCCCTGTCTTCCACAACAAAATAAACAATATGACCATATTCTCTCATCTGATGGTGAAAAGATTCTTAGCTGGTTTACAGAGTATTTCCAGTCATTCATGCACCCATATCATCATGGGACCTAATTCTAGTGCTCAGATCCATTATTAGAGCCTTTAGCAACATGTTCACTCCTCCACATGTCGATGGAGGTTTCATTCCTAATTGCTATTACATCAACCCAGTGTGTAGGGGAGACTAGCGCGTTGATGGCTTATCCCCCCTACATGATATTTCACAAAGATAAAATCACCCTTGGGCCACACACACAATTTTTACCAAAGGTAGTTTTGGACTTCCATGTCAACCAACCTATCCATCTACCTACCTTTTATCTGAAACCTCATAACAATCCACAAGAAGTAGCACTTCATACTCTGGACTTCAGAAGGGCCATAGTCTTCTACCTGGAGAGAACGAAAACTGTTAGGAAATCAAATAAACTTTTCATAACTCTAGCAGCATGCTCAAATGACAAAGCCATCTCAAGCCAAAGACTCTCCAAATGGATTTCAATATGTATTCAATTATGTTATGAACAGAAGAGTTTACAAGTTCCCTCAGGGACCAGAATTCATTCTACGAGAGCAATAGCCACTTCCGTAGCCTTTCTGAATGAAGTTCCTATAACGGACACATGCAAAGCCGCAACATGGGTATCAGCTCATACTTTTAAAAAACACTATGCTATCGACCAGGCATCTGCCCAAGATGCCTCATTAGGCTTAACTGTACTGTCATCTGTACATAATAATTAACACCGAAGTCCCTCCTTCAATACAGGACACTGCTCTATAGTCACCTAAAGTGGAGCACCCACAGGGATATCACTCGGAGAGAAAAAAGAGCCACTCACCTTGTTCAGTAACTACTGTTCTTTGAGATGTCTCCCTATGGGTACTCCACTACCCTCCCTCTTCCCCTCTCCTTCGGAGTTCTATCAGTGGACTCTATGGTAGAGAAGGAACTGAGGGGCTCGGGTTGTGCATATGCTACAAGACGCGTCAACGGTGCCGTGAGACCCAAGCGAATACTGCTGAGAAGATCTCTGGTCAAGGGTGCGGGATAAGACGATATCTAAAGTGGAGCACCCACATGGACACACACCTCGAAGAACAGGAGTTACTGCAAAAGGTGAATAACCCTTTCTTTTTTTGAAGAAACACAATTTGTTTGGTTTCTTCAGCATAAAATGAGTTTAAGGATTCAGAGAGGTGAGCTTTCCTGTGCTAGACCCACAGCTACAGCGCACCACTGTAGATGGCAAATACTTTTCCCCTATTTTTAGCCTCATTTGGTTCAGCCGCCTGCTGTAGCTGGTGTGCAGTTGAATACATACAACTAGAAGCAAGTAGTAGCTACTTAACTATTTCAGTACAAAGATATTAGCTGATAGGGCCAGGCAATCTCTCTACTGTTCTACAGATTGGTAGAAGTACTGCTATATTACTTCCCAGCATGCCCTCCCTTTCGTTGCAGTTTCTTATGGCAGCGTTATCTGGAAGGAAAAGATCTAGAGCATTTAGAGAGAAAGGGAGATCTGAGTTGGGTCTAGTGGGTGGCAAAAGAACCGAGTTGCCTAAATTGTAGGGCTATCATCTCTTACTATCACTTCACTTACCAAAGATGAGTAGAAAACTTTCTGGTTAGTGGTGTTTACCCTTCATAATATTCTGTAATATTTATGCTTTAATTTTAAAAAGTTTCTAGCCTTCACAGTTGCATGGAACCTTCCAAAAGTGACTAATTATAGTTTTGTCTTCCTGAAACTGTAGATGCTTTTTGAGTTCAGTGAACTACATTGACCGAAATCTTGTCCCTAGTATGCAGCTCAAACTGCTGGACTGGGCTCCTGTGAAGTTTTTCATTGCCCACGACCTGTCAGTGACTTTTACTGAAAATAACCGTGACACAATTTTAACCTTTAGTAATTACTCTTTGTTTGAGGCTATATAACCAGTTATGTATCCACTTAATGGTAGTTCTACCAAGCCTGCATTTCTCCAGCTTACTTATGACAAAGTCATATGGGACTGTGTCAAAAGCCTTGCTGAAGTCCAGGTATGTTATGACCACATCCACATTCACCCTGTCCACCAAATCAGTTACCCTGTCAAAGAAAGAAATCAAGCTGGTTTGGCATTATTTGTTCTTAGTAAATACATGCTGGCTGCTAGTGACCTCCCCTTCATCCTCCAGGTATTTTTACAAAATGAATGTTTTATACATTGCTCTAGTAGCTTCCCAGGTATCGAGGTAAGGCTGACTGGTCCATATTTTCCCAGCTCCTCCTTTTTTCCCATTTTTAGAGATGGGCAGTACGTTAGCCTTTTTCCAGTCTTCTGGGACCTCTTTCAGTACCAGGCAAATTGGTTGAAATTTTATTAAAGAACAGAATGATCAGACATATATGGACATATGGATGGCAAAGAATCAACATGTATTTTGTAAAGGGAAATCATGCCTCATCAATCTATTAGAATTCTTTGAGGGGGTCAACAAGCATGTGAACAAGGGTTATCCAACGGATATAGTGGTCTTAGATTTGCAGAAAGCCTTTGACAAGATCTCACACCATTGGCTCTTAAGCAAGTGAGAAGTCATAGGATAAAAGGAAAGGTCCTCTCATGGGTCAGACTGGTTAAAAAATAGAAAACAAAAGGTGGGAATAGATGTTCACTTTTCATAATGGAAAGAGGTAAATAGTGCTGTCCCTCAAGCACCTGTACTGGGACCTGTGCTGTTCAGCTTATTCATAAATTAGGAAAAGAGTGTGAACAATGAGGTGATAGAATTTGCAGGCAATACAAAATTACTGAAGATGGCTAAGTCCAAAACTGACTGTGAAGAGTTACAAAGGAATCTCACAAAACTGGATGACTGGGCAACAAAATGGCAGATGAAATTTCATGTTAAGTGCAAAGTAATGCATGTTGAATAGTTGGGATTGTTTTCCATATAAAATGATATGGTGTAAATTAGTTATTACTGCTCAAGAAAGAAATCTTGTAGTCGTTAAGCATATGTTTTCTGAGAACTATCCACAATGTGCAGTGGCAGTCAAAAAAGTTAACAATGTTAGTAACCATTAGGAAAGGGATAGCTAAAACAGAAAACATCATAATCCCACATATTGAATATTGCATGCAGTTCTGGTCACCCCATCTCAAAAAAGATATAATAGAATTGGAAAAGGTACAGAGAATGGCAACAAATGATTAGGGGTATAGAACAACTTTCCTATGAGGAGAGATTAAAGACTTGGGACTGTTCAACTTGGAAAAGAGATGACTAAGATGGGTTATGATAGAGGTCTATACAATCATAAATGGGGAGAAAACAAATAAGGAAGTGTTATTTACCCCTTCATATAACACAAGAACTAGAGTTCATCCAATGATGTTAATAGGCAGCAGGTTTAAAACAAGCAGAAGGAAGTACTTCTTCACAAAGTGTGCATCAGCCTGTGGAATCCATTGCCAAGGAATGTTGAAGGCTAAAGTATAACTGGGTTCCAAAGGAATTGGATAAGTTCATGGAGGATAGGTCCATCAATGGCTATTGGCCAGGATGGTCAGGGATGTGCCCACTTCAGGCAGTGCAGGCAAGCAGGATATATCTGGCTAGTGCTTTCCTAGATTATTTACCGAGGGTTGGGACACATGAGGCACGATTAAGCCTTTTGTCTTATTAATGCATCAGTCTCTCCATAGATGGGTTTTTAAGTCTCCTTTTAAAACGAGGACTAATATGACTGTTTCCTTATATTTATTTTGTAATGTCTGGAGTGCCTTAAAAATATTAGAACTATCTGATGTTAGCCTTTTGTGCTCCAGTCAAGTTCTGGGATAGCTACTACATAATTGCATGGTGTGCACACTGGGGGGCAACCATCTGTAGTAGGGGTCAGGTGACCATTGCAGGTTTTGGTGGTCTTGGGGCCCAACGGGAGCTAAAAGATGCACGTATAAGAGATGCTGAATGCCTATCATCCTGGCCCTTTGGGGCAGTAATAATGTTCCTTTGTCTTAATTTTGGTAATGTAAATATTTTTAAATGAAGTTTTCAGAACAAACTTATCTATATGAACTTGTCCTCTTTGTAGAAATGTCTCGTTTTCACTAGTTAAAGGCCTTAATTACAAAACTAAGTAAAGGAGTAAATTTTTAATAAGCAATTTCATTTGAGTTGCTATTAAGTTCCCAATGGATCTGTTTAACTTACTCATTCCTCCTGCAGGTTTTGAAACGACCAGAATATTTTGGGAAGTTTGGTAAAATACATAAAGTTGTCATCAACAACAGCACATCATATGCAGGCTCACAGGTAAGCCATGGTAGAGACTCTTGGGCTTTTGTTGCTCTAGTATTGTGGTGGCAGTCTTCATAACGAGTTACAGGTTCAAGAAGAATTTGGGCTACTTTTTCCTGATTGAGTGGAGGCTAATCATGACAGGTTGTGGGGCTGGAGGTTGGAGAGTTAATGCTACAGCAACTGAATACTTAGAGTAATATTGATTGTACCTTTAAATGACTTTGCACACGCAGTCCTCAGTGTCTACAAGGTAATGGAGTTGAGGGTAGGAAAGCAAAAGAGAGAAGGAATTGGAAGACGAGAGTTTTCAGAAAAGCACTCGGGAATAATAGTGTGGTACTTATTCTTCCGTCTCCAGCTACAAAGTACTTTAATAAACCATATTTTTATAAGCTTTAACATTTTACCAAACTTTTGAGAGCCTTAAACTTTGTTTTTTCCAGACCTTTACATTTACTACATTTCAAGTGCATGAATTGTTTGATTTAAAACACATGTAATTTTAAACCTTGTTAAATGTGTAGTCTTGAATTTAGCCACATAGTAATAACTTTTTTTTAAAAGGAGTAACTTTTTTTAAAAGGTAATTTAATATTTAACCAGAAAGAATTAAACAGTGTGGAATTCTTTCTTTCTAGGGTCCGAGTGCAAGTGCATATGTAACCTACATCCGATCAGAAGATGCTCTCAGAGCCATACAGTGCGTTAATAACGTGGTGGTAGATGGCAGAACACTTAAGGTAGTATTGTTTTGCATTCTGTGATTTGCACATGCAAGGACATTAACATCTAGTTCAGATTCTAAAAATCTGTTACTTTCACATATGTTCGTATATTACTCAATAAAAACATCCAGTTAGACACGGTATTTATGTAAACCAGTAGAGCTGGTTATAGAACTCAGGTGTCTTGAATTTGAGCTCTTGTGCCTAGTGTTTTGTGGGAGGGCCCAGAAGTGAATAGGGGATTAACTCAGAAAATACCATCTTGTAATTGAGATTTTTTTTCTCTGGCCCTACCTTTATAAACATAAAAGTAAGTCTCTACCCATGTTTGATTTTGCTTGCTTCTATTCTGATGTGATGAAAATTGATTTTGAAGTACATTCTGATTATCTAGACCCTGGATATGAGTCTCTCATGTTACTGATATCCTATTTAGATATCAAAAACTTGTTTTAATGTACTCTCGTTTTTATGAAGGTACATTGTCGTCTGACTGCAGTTAAACCAGGGGGTAGGAGGGAGGTTTGTACGTTAAATGTGGCTTCTAGCTTTTCGTGCTTACCTCAGCTACTCAGTCTCACTTTCCTTTCTCCTTCAGGCATCTTTAGGCACAACAAAATACTGCAGTTATTTCCTAAAGAACATGCAGTGTCCAAAACCTGACTGTATGTATCTACATGAGCTGGGGGACGAAGCAGCCAGTTTCACAAAAGAGGAGATGCAGGTAGATGCACAGAAAGGAGAACCCTAAACTGTGGCATAAATGTCTCTTTTTTTTTTCCCCTTTGTATGACTTATATAAAAGTGTAGTGTAGCCAGCTTTTGAATATTTTCATGGCAAAACTTTTATCTTTTTTTTACTCAAAAAGATACTGAGCAAATTGGGCTCTGGTGGTGTGAAATAAGCTAAATTTACAATAAATGTGCTGCTTTTACATGCTCAAAAGGAGGCTTCCGAATAGTAGGTAGATAAAGGTTTGTAAGACAATTATGGGATAGAGGTTTTTTATATAACCTTAAACAGCAGAATATATTTCCTACTGTCTCTCACGAAATGGGTGCTAAGCATTTGGAAGACTATTAAGATGTTCTGAGGGTAATTTATTAGCGCCTAATATATCTGTAGGTTAGGATGCATTAACCAAATACTAGGTTCCAACCCCTATATAAAAGCACTTCTCTGAGAAGTCCATGATGCAACCATGCCTTTTGAGTATGGATCAGAATAATGTATTAGTGTCCTAAGAACTGAGTATAATTTTTTTTTAACTTCGCTTACTTTGGAGATTTCTCTAATGTCTTGTGCTACTGAAGAGGTATATAAGGCCTCTAACTCTGATTTAAATATGATACTTAGTGGAAGTGGGATGAATAATCAGTACTGGTTTAAATGAGCCTCAGTAAGGTAAGTAAACAAAAGACAGCTTTTTCCCCTGGTACTTTTTGGTTTTGTATGAAGGTTTGAGAATGGTTTAAAATGAGAAGCAATACTACTTCTGTTTTAAAAGTGTAAGGCTAAAGATTATTTTTTGAGTTGTAATATAGTACTGTACTGTATTTCTGGGATGACTTGGCACTGTCATTAATAGTTTAATTGTATTTGATTTTTTTACCCTGATGGGTATAACTGAGGGCTGACTACACGGGATGTCAATGTGTATTGGGGGGAGGGGGAGATTTCTAAAGTGCACTGGTGCAACTTAGTTTCCTAGTGCACTTTAATGTACTACTGTTTGAAACAGTACTATGTTAAAGTTCACTAGGGAATGTTTAGTGCACACCAGCTGGGTCTACATGGACCAATTAGTGTGCAATGTGCTTGAGTGCTTTAGAAATCGCACCCCCATAGTATGCATTACTGTGTAGGTGTGCCCTTAGACATACCATTTCATAACATTATTTACAAAATCAGTATTAAAGGTGTAATGAACACTTGATACTGGTGTAATGATGTAACTGTAATTTTAAGGGAGGTCTTGTTGCTTCTGTTTCTAAAGTGCCTATCATAGTGTTGAGGGTCACTGCACACAAGTGACTGGGAGTTTTAAATTAACTGTTAGCATTTTACAACTTTAGATTTAATTTGAAAATTGTCTTGTAAATTGAAATATATTTAACTTGCATATAATATTACATTGTAACCAATCTAACTCAAGACCTACTACAAAATTTTTTCTTCAAATTTGGAAGGCTTTGGTTATCAGAAGAGAGAAAAGGCAAAATGTTTTAATATTCAATCTAACCCTATTTCAACTATCATTCTTAATTGCCTTCTCTCAAAAAATAAAACATAGAAAAAGTTACTCTGCATTAGATTTTGAGTGAACTTTAAATAAAACATCCTAATGTTCTAGGAATACCAAAAGGATGGACCTGAATTGAAAGAATCTCATCCCCTTCCCTACCCAGAAATCCATTCTGCTCAGCATGGCTAATTCAGGCTTAGAAATCTCTCCCCAGTTTCTGAAAGCAGTGTCCATCTTCCTGCAGGACTTTGCTATACAGAAATCCATTTCTGTATTGAACAACCTGTGTCACTAACCAGAGTGCATTTGCTTACCCTATTGACAGCTGTATGATGCTTTTGAAATAGTCCTAGAATTGCAGAATTGTTTACAACAGCAAAGAAACTCTTTGAAATGAAGAGACTGTCTTTCTTCACTCTGGACAGCTTACTATACGTTAAGGAAATATAAAATACAGACGACACATTTTTCTTGGAAACTTACTTTATTTGGACTGCAGTCCAAATAAAGTTTTTGCTTGAACTGGAGAATAAGTCTTAGGAAGGTTGCAGTAAATTGATTTTCTGCTTTAAAAGGCACCAAAAGAGAGAGTGAATTTCACATTTAAAAATGAGCAATTTGGCAAATTCAGCTGGTTGAGTGTATCTGGGAGTGTGAACCTTTGACTCCTAGGAATAGCCTTTTGATTGCAAAATTGGGAGCCCATTCTTCATATTAATGAACCAAGCAAAGCCTTCTAGCTTTGAGCCCCAAGATATTTCACATATTATGCTTTATAGGGGGAGAATATGCACATCAACTCAGGTTGCATTGAAAATTTTAACTCTTTCCCCAGGCGGGCAAACACCAGGAATATGAACAGAAACTACTGCAAGAATTGTACAAACTAAACCCCAACTTCCTCCAGCTGTCTACGGGTACAGTTGACAAGAACAAGAACAAAGTGACAGCACTGCAGAGGTATGATGTGTAAGTACTGATGCTAGACTGGCTGACAACGCTTTCCTTTTAAAACTATTTCTATTAAAATTCCTTGTCTTCTCTCCCATCTTACCCAATGCTTGTTGTTTAAGATGGAAGACATGGAATGTTCCATCTCAAATTTTCCCTCATGTGTACGTGTAGGAATATACAGTACTTCATTCTAGTCATAACATATGCTGAGTCTTATTTGATAAATGAAAGGAGTCCCTTTCTTGTACCACAATGACTCCAAACAAGTTGTCATCGTTTTGAAGCAGATATCAGAAGGGTTTTATTTAATGTTTTCGTAATTATTGCAATAACATTAATGCAATTCAGGGAATATTGTTAAGCAGCAAATGCTTGTAATTATAATTATTGTGGCATTTGCTTTGTGATAAGAGGGTAGTCTCTGCTGTCACCATGTCTGAAGTGTCCAAACACTTAATTAACATTTTAGTTAATACTTAACATGCTTTAATGTTAAGATTGGAGCACAGACTAAGGCCTGGTCTACACTAGGAAATTAGGTATCTCAGGGGTATGAAAAATCCATCTCTCTGAGTGACGCAGTTACACCGACCTAGCTCCTGGTGTAGATAGCGTTAGGTCAATGGGAGAATTCTCCTGTTGATCTAGTTACTGCTACCTCTTTGGAAGGTGGAGAACCCATGCTAATGGGAGAGCCCCTCCCATCAGCTGAGGTAGCATCTTTACTGACGCGCTACTGTGGCACGGCCTTGCATTGCTGCAGCATTTTAAGTATAGACAAACCCTAAAAATCTGGGAAGTTCAAAGTGAAGCAGTTGAACTTTCACCTTTGCCTTTATCTTTGAGTGGGAAAAGGGCATATGGTGTGAAATATACAATGGTGGTCTTAGTTAAATATTTGAATCATAACTGTCTTTCTTTTCGTCTGTCTTCCCATTACTGCTTGTTACTAAATATTTTTTCAGCTGTGGTCTCCTTTCCAAAAGCCACCTCCTAACAGTTTTTTCATCCAGTAATGTACAACCATACAAAAAACTAATCAAAAGCTAAAACAATTAGCCTGTATGTTTGCTAAACATGTTAAATTAAAGATGGACAAATGGGAACTATTAACTATTTTCCATTCAAGAAGGGACTTTCATACTGGGGGTAAACTTTTAAAATGTGCCTTACATTTCCTATAGGACTTTTGATTCAGGATCAGTTTTTTTTTTTTGTGGACCTGTTCACCCACTACTGAAATTAATTGTGGCAACAACACTGCATAACAGCTTAAGCAAGAAAGTGAAGAAAACTGTATCAAAAGGAAACATCCAGGGGAGTTTGGATAGTTTGTCTACCAGAGTTGGAATCTGACTAGGAGACTAGGACTATCTTTCCCTACTCTTACAGGAAGTGTCATAATCTTTAATGACTGCAAGCGATCAGGATCTCCAGGTTTCTCATCTGAAACACTGATACCTTTTGCCATGCCTTGAGGCTTTGGTTCAATACTAACTTGGAGGGAAGAGTGCAACCCAGTAAACCAAAATAACCACTTGTGCAATATTCAGGTGTTAATGGTTTAACATCCAAGGTCTGAACCAGTTCTGTTTAACTTGAAACCTGATGGGATCCCAGCACAAGATGATACAGAACAGGAAGTAAAGAATTGTTCCATCTGAAACTACTGCAGGAATTCAGGTAGTTGGAAAGCAATTATGAGCATTCGAATCTGGCCAGGTCCCAGGGCTAACATCCTGGCACTCGTGAAAAATACCATGAGATACTTCAACGATTTCAAGTGGACTGAACTTCAATTTATTATTTCATCTGAATGGTATAACCGCAGTGGGGAACTGGTTCAGTACTGATGTGGGATGGTGGACAGCATCATCTGAATTGCCAGTGTCTTTTCAGGAATGAAGAAGTTGGAGGTCTCCATTCAAATAGTCATCAGACATGACTATGTAGTTTGAGAGCTGATTGAACTATAGACTAATATTTAAAGGCCTAACTCCTTCACAATTTTCTGCTTATAATGAGCTTCTCATTTCGTCTGATTCTTTGATATGCTACTGTCTTTCCCCTGTTAGATTCTACATCTGAATCAACAATTTAACAATCATTCTCGTAACTCTCGGGTGTTAGGATTTCATTGAGGGGTCAAGCAGAAATGGAGCTCTGAGAAATATATGTTCAAATGTAAGCCTGCAGTAATAATAGAGAACATAATTACTGGGCAAGAAAATTTTGTATAAACGTTCTCTTTTTCCAAGTTTGTTCCAGTCTGAAAGTCCCTCTTCACACGATTATTCCCCTCATTTGTGTGAAAGGCAAATGCTGTAGAGTGTATGTAAAAAGTACCTACCAGCACAACGTTCTATAGTTATGTAGTAGAAGTAATGACAGTTGTATTCACTTAAAATATAGGGAAAAATAGGGTGCTGATATCAATGGGCTGATTAGACAGTTCTGGTCCTCTTCTTTTTTTTTTTTTTTCTCCCCTGCCTCTTTCCTCAAACTTGTTTTTAATGGACCAAAAAGATTGATGCTTCCTTATAACACTAAAAATCTTTGTCACTAGCACATGGGATGAGGGATTATTTATGGAGAACAGCTCTTTGGCAGCCTTTAGCTTTCATGAGCACTTTAAAACATTTCTGGGTTGAAAATTAGTCTTTCATCAGGATAGAATGGTACAAGAGCAAAAGAAAAGTTTTAATCCTGACATCAGATGAGATGTAATATAAATAATTGATTCTCAACTTGGAGAGAGGGAGCTGATAGGGTGCCATATTTAACTTCTTCTCTCAAAGGTGTAGAGAACTAAGATGAGTTGTATGCACAAATGAAAGATTTGACCTAACTTAGATGTATGTAGGAATTAACCCACAAAGAGAAAACAGTAGATGGAGACAAAATAGTAAATCTTACAATATCAGCTGAGGTCTGGGGATAGCCAGGATTATAATAAAATATTGTGCCCGAATAGGAATTTGGGAAGCAATATTATCACTAAAGAGTCCTAGGAATCTTTCTGGTCCCAACTAAGAACTTATTAAATCCACCTGTAGATGTGGAATGAATGCTTGGACATGCAATAAGTCTGTTATGAAGAGAAATCAGAAAGAGGGTGTGTAAAAAGACTCAGTAGCTTTTAGTGTATGCCTTTTTAGGATGAAGCACTTGCACACTATGTGGTCACTTGCTTTAAATAGGATGCTGTTTTCTAAAGTGGGTAAGAACAATAGGAAAAAATGAAGGGGGATAGAAATGAATAGGTTTTGTATTGTGATATTAGCTGATGACATCCATATTATATAAATACGTACAAATAGACACATAGAAACTGCCTGAAATATTGTTTAGGGATGTAATTCCCTGCCGCAGTAACTAACGTCCACTTTGACTACCCTCTCTGAAGTCATTCTTCCAGATGAGATACATTTCATGGTGCAAACTCTACTTCAGTTTTTTAGAGGCAATCATGAAGGTTTTAGATTAAAAGACGTGAACTGGGCAGTAACTTGGACAGACTGCTTTAAAGCGTGCTGGTGTGGCTAACCTGATGGTCTGGTGATGGTGCTGTGGACCATCATGCAGGCAGCCAAATTCAATTTCAGCTCTCAGGCCAGCCTGGGAAAATCCTCCGGGATATGGTAGGATGTAGAAGATCTTCTGGGGGGGGGAGGAGAAAAAGTAATCACTGTTTATAAAACTGCTAAATACTTCAGAGATTCAGTGAAGAAGCTTTAACTGAAAGCAAGGCCATGGGTTTTGGTTCTTGAAGCTGCCTAAATGGATATTTTACAATTGGACAAGTGTGGACTCCAGTGTAGGCGATCCAGTTATCTAATCAATGGGTGGAACTCTGTTTCCTCCAATCTTCTCTCTTGAGGAGCCTTTTTACCCATCAACATTTAAAATCTATTTGAAAGATATGCCCAGATAATTCCATTCCTATGGACTGTCTGGCATGAGGATTCATTTCCTCAGTATTTAAATTTTTTTAAAACACTTTCTTCATAACTTGAACTCTTCTTTTTTTACTCTTGCCTTTTTCCAGACCCAACAGTAATAACAAAGATGCCTGGCCATCATTACAGAGTTCAAGTAAATCAGCCAACGGTTTAACAATGGAACACAGGAAAACGCCTCCTATATTAGAAAATGGCACAGACCCAGAACACATGACTCCAGATGGTCCAGACTCAGATTTCGGGTAATTGTGCTGCCTTTTATACTTTAGCTAGCTTGCTTTCTCTCTCACTTATTGGTGTGGAGGGATGATTCTCCGGCCTCTCTGGTTGGAGAGCTGGATTCAAAACTGGATCAGGTCCTGCATAGAAACTAGTTTGGGCTCAGCCTAGCCTCTATTCCATGTCAAAAAAAACACGGCATGATTGGCAGTTTCAGAAAATACCAGGGCTAAGATAATAGGTGATGGTGCAGGTAAGGATGAAGGTACATAAGAAGCTTGTGTAGCAGCTGCCCACTCTAGGCATGTCCTAGCCAGAGATAAGTCCCCCACATCTATGAACAACTTCAAAAGTTCTTCAAGAAAAGTATAATTCTTGTAGTGCATTAGGAGGCTTTTAGTTGATGACTTTTGAAAAGTTGGCTTACGATAACCAAAAAGGTAAATGTTGTAATACTGAATATTTACTTTCATCTCTTCAACCTTGATGTGTTCTAGAAACTTAGCCACAATATTCAGGGTTTTCTGTTTTGGTTTTTTTGGTACACTAGCATGAATGGCAGGGCATCATAATCAGCTGAAATTCCTTTGTGTCGAGGAGTCTCATCCACTTATTTGACCATTTCCCTACATTCTGTTAACTGGCTTTTCCTCTTTCAGGGGCCTCTGCATTTCTCTGTAGTACTGTTGATATTGGATTTCATCATAAACATAGTTGGGCAGATTTTGCTAGATCTTGCAATCATACCACCACAGGCTGTGATTCCACTAGATCTCTTGGGCTAAACTGGGTTGGGCTAATCCATATCTTAGATGGGAGAAGACAAAGGAAAACCCAGAGTATCACAGAAGTGGTGGTGCTGATTCAGTAGCTATTCTTCCGTTTGGGTCAGTATTGAAACAGAACCTTAGCATGATGATAAAGGGAATTTCACTATTGAAGGTGCCACCTTTTGGTTGAAATGTAAGAGGAGTTATCCTCGCTTGTGATCAGAAATCCTATGACACTTCACCCAAGAGTAGGAGTGTTAATATAGGTGTCTTGGGCAAATTCCAACAAAGTAATTCTGCTTCTAAAATTTCCCCTCCAGTTTCAGTTAATTCTGATGTTCTTCACTTCCAGTCACTTATTGCTGTGTGCTGCTAAACAGTTGCTATGTTTCACTCCGGTTCTGACTCAATTTCAGTGGTGGGCAAGTATATTATTGGCTGTTTTGGGATCTTTCTGCATGGAATGCAGTACATAAGTGAAATTATTAGAGTACAGGGACCAATTGATAATGAGTCTAGTTTATTGATGGGGTTGTAACTATAGCTTGTAAAAAACCTTTTCATACACTTAGTCCCTTCATATAGATCCACAATATAATCTGTTTTTGCCTCTCAATAGTGTACTTGCTTCATAGTGTCTGTGTCATAGTCATAGTGTACTTGCTTCAGGATGCAATAATACTATTATTGTCAACTTCTTTGTAGGATTAAATGCCATGTAAACATTTTTTTTTCCTGCCAAAAAGCACTAAATATTTAGGATTTTCCTACACAAGGACATACAGGAATGTTAATCTAAATTAACAGAAGGTGTGAATTTGAAGCAGATTAGTTAAAACTGTATTAAATCCCTGTGTGGATGCTGTTGTTCAGAATTAGTGGCCTTAATTCGGTTTAGCGTAGCTTAATTCACTTTGAAGTTAAAGTGAAATAAGGTCAGTTTACTTCTGAATGAAGGTTTTCATATGGGTTTAATGCAATATATTTAAACCACTTCAAATTCACACCTTTATTTAATTGGGATGAATTTTCCTGCATGTGTCTGTGTAAACAAGCCATTAGTAAAGAGTTTGCAACAGAATTCTTGTGCTGTAAATATGTATTAGCCCTAGTCATAAATCTCTGTTCAAAATGTGAACAGGATAAGTTAAAAATTTGATTTTGCTTCATAGATGAACAAGAAATAATTAAGTGGACTACCTTGGAATAGTGATCTTCCATATAGACTCAGACTTTAAGGTCAGAAGGTACCATCATGATCATGTAGTCTGACCTCCTGCACATTGTAGGCCACAGAATCTCACCCACTCACTCTTGTAATAGACCCATAACCTCTGGCTGAGTTACTGAAGTCCTAAAATTGTGATTTAAATAATTCAATTTACAGAGAATCCACCATTTACACTAGTTCAAGCCTGCAAATGACCCGGGCCCCATTCTGCAGAGGAAGGCAAAAAAAACCCAAACCCAAACAAACCTAGGGGTGTATCTGTTCCTATTTGACTTTTGTCCTCCTAAATTTTTTTAAGTACTTGAGGCCCAGTTCTAATCTTTGATGTAAGGTTTAACCAATGTGCTTATGCACAGAAATTGCTTTTACCCAAGTCCTATGCTCTGATTAAGTTTTAAAAGTTAGAACTAACTCTTAAATGATGGTGTTTCTTAGTCAGCCAAGTGGCCTTGTACAATAATAAGGACCCAAACTTGACACCCACAGAATATTTTGATAACTGGCTAGGATCCAGAAGGCTGCACCCAAGTAAAATAATTCATCGTTAATAGGAATTACTTTTGCTCCAAATACGTTTTTTTGTAATTTGACCTGTATTGAACTGTGGGTTTCTTATAAAAATGTAATATTCTAAAGTTCTTTGTTACTCCTGACATTCTTTCTCGGAGAGGCAAGCATTTAGGTCTGTACAGTGTGATGCTTGTACAGGCCTTTGCTGTGCAGGGATAGATCAGCTGTACATGTGTCATAGCCTAAATTTACAGAACTTTTGCATCTGGACCTACACTGAAGCCCTAGGCTAGCATGGAATTCAGAGCATTCCGGTCTGCTAAATACCTGTCAGACTCTCTTAGAATGGCTGCAGTGATGTTTCAAAGAGCTTTGTGTTGTTTCTAGTAAATAGGATTCTGAGGTGGCACTTATGTCCTTCTCTATCTTTGTTTTTCATTTTTCTCTGCATTTCTCTTCTGTTTTTAGACCTTGCCTCTTGTCAAATTTTCTGAGTCTGGAGACTGAACTCCCTCTCACCTTAGTAGTTGTCCAGGTCAAAGCTGAAGCACCAGTGACAAGCCATTCTGGGAAGCTTGAACTGCCACTGCCTTGTCTGTGTCTCTCTCAATAGATGAAGGATATCAGTCTTCAAGGCAGTCAATCTAATACCTTTTATAAGCACTAAATACATGTGGGGTGGCAGGGGAAACTAAGTTTTGTGCATCTCAGTAACAAACCCATGGTACTGAATTGTTTTGTACAGATGGAGCAGGCAGAATTGAAAGATAACAATTTTGGGATTGCAGATGGATAGAGTACTGCAATAGTACAAGAATCCTGTTTTATGAATGGCCTAGAGGGCAGGATTCTTGTATGCCTTAAAACTTTCCCGTGGGTTGCTCAGTAGAACTATGCACAAGCAGAATAGAGTGTATGAAATACACCTCTATTGCCAAAAACTAAAACTTGGCAAATCAAAAAATTGGAACACTTTTGATTTAAGAAAGTCCTCAAACAATAAATGGACTTTCCTTCCAAATCTCTTGAAATCAGTTTGGGGCAGTTTCTGTTCCAGGAGTTTATACCACAAAATAAACCAACTTCTAATGTTCACTTTGGTTATTCTGATGGTTGCATATATCTTACTTGAAATTTTTCCTCCCCTTTCTCCAGCCCTATCGACAAACCTTCAGATGCTCTCAGTATAGGAAATGGTGACAACTCACAGCAGGTATGGCCAAAAAGCCAATGTTACGTAAATGTCAATTGTATTTGTTTTGAAGCTCAGTTACAACCTTTATTTCGCAAAACACACGTTTTGTGGAATATCAGTGTGACATGTTAGTTTCTTTTGATAACTGTCAACTAATTTTAAATGTCTTTGATCCAAAAATGGGCTGCTTCTGGCTCATTTGTTTGACATTTAAACTGTGAGTTCACAGAACTAATCTTAATTTAATCTGAATTTCTCTAGTCTTCAAACTGAATTTTAAAATGCTTTACTAAAGAACAACTTTAGTCTAAATATACATATTTTATTTATTCTGTCTTGTTTTCCCTTGCAACCAGATATCAAACAGTGACACACCTTCACCACCACCTGGTTTATCAAAACCCAATACAGTCATACCCATCAGTTCATCCAATCACAGTGCACGGTCTCCCTTTGAAGGGGCTGTAACAGAGTCACAGTCGCTCTTCTCAGACAACTTCCGGCACCCCAACCCCATCCCAAGCGGACTCCCCACTTTCCCCAGCTCTCCGCAGACTTCCAATGACTGGCCTACAGCACCAGAACCCCAGAGCCTCTTCACATCAGGTATGAAAGCCTGGTTAAGGTGGAGGGGGGAGGGTCATTTATTTTTGCAATTTATGGCTGAAATAATACGGAATTTGCAAACCTAGAACTTACCCCTTGAATTTTTTCTGACCATTTTAATTACATTTGATAGTCAAGTGAATTCATGTTTACATAATGCTTACCAAGAAATAACTCTTCTCAACATTCCAACTGCTTGCTGGAATTACCACAGCCTCTAGTGCAGTGGCATTCATTGCTATAAGTACAGTTTATTACAGCTCTTAGTGTTGAATGCATATTCAAATTTTTTTGTGGTTAAAATAACAGAGCAACATAGAGGTATGAGTAATATAGGTATACACCCAAGCCATATTTGCATTATAATCTGAAGATCTAGCATGCACTGGTTTGTAGTTATATTTAGTGAAGGGGTTATTAGAGTTTTTTGCTTATGGTTATCCAAGCTAGTCTAGTCTTAAAGTATTTTTGACCAGTGTTTGAATACACAATCACTCATTCTGAAAGTGTCAAAGATATTAGGGCCAACTACAGTCACTGCATGATTTTTGTGAATATCTATTCACAGGAATGGGGTATTGTGCTGTATCAGGTACATCAACTGAAATTACACATACCCAGTGGTGGTATCAAGTGTCCAGTGGTTAATGGCACATAGATGTTCCATAGGAATCTGCAAGATACTTTAGAGAATTCTGCCTCTTACATCCTCTGGTAAATGAAAGATATCTATTACCAAGTACATTCTTTCAAGATCAGAATGCTTTTTGCTTGAGTTAATATATTTTTTACTTTTACTCCCCACCAGAAGTCATAAGCCTTTTTGCCTCAAAATTAATACTAAGGAAATTATTGGTATTGGAGATTGACTTCATGTAAGGAATAAACAACATTGGAAGGTGAACTCCCAGGCAACATAGATCCTGTTTCCAAGGGTTTCCACTGCTGTCAGATGTGCTTTGTGGATTGTGTTGCCGCTTAAGTTTAAATATGGAAGATCTACTTTCCTCATGCATACTGTCTTTTTCATCCCACAATTCTCATATTAGAGGCAAAAGTGGAAGTTTTAGAATCTAGTCTTCTGAGAAATGATGTGCAGAGCAATTTCCATAATTTCTCCAGTCTCCTCATACAGTGGCGTGGTACTCCTCTAAGCAGTTGATTCCAGCTTCTCTCTCCCAACAGAGGAAGACAATGCAAATGATCATTTGTAATACTGCCTTATAGAAGGGGACTTGTTGGCTCAGAATCTTTGTCTCCAGCAACTTGTCTTATACTTTCTCCAAAAACTGAATGACAGCTCCCAATGTTCACGGAGATTATGAATTTAGTGTTTTAAAAACATAAACAATAGGATGAATTCTATACACACAAAGGAAATGAATATGCAAGGATGTTTTTTCATAACTCATGTTCACAGCAGTGCTTCAAAGTACTTATCAAAATGTACAGTACAGCTTTTTTCTTCAATTTCTTTGTATATCAAGGTGCATATTTTACTCATTTGGGTCATTTGATTTTGTTTATACTCTGCAAGGTATTTTCTAGGGTGGCTCAGAAGTCGTCAATACTACTTTTGAGAAATACAAGAGGCCAAATCTTCCTCCTTCCTACAAAATTGTTACATAGTAGCCCTGAAGTACAACATTAGAACTGAAAGCAGAATATAGAATTTAAGAGCACATTTATTTAAGAAGACTAAGGGATTTTTACTTTGTCACTTTTTCACTGAGTAATGCATTAGTCAAATTTTTACTAGTATAAACTCAAAGTACAATCTATGCAAGCACCTGTTTAGTCATTCTATATTTCTGTTCTTTGCTCTTAAAGAAATTTATTTGGTAGGGGCTTTCTTTTTTGCAGGTTGGACTGTTTCTGCTGGATCATGCATTGAAATCAGTCCTCTATGCACTGTCTTAAATTGCCCCAAATTCCTAATTAATTTGTAGTGGGGTGAGATATGATGGGCTGTTAAATACCAAATGTCTTTCGGGCAGTGTCTCAGAAATGTGTCAATATGAAAGGCGACTGAATGTTGACGTTTAATAGTATTGGATCTGAAAACTATGCAACAATAAGATTTTCTCTTAAGACTAAGGAGGTGAGATTAATTCAAATGTTAAATGTCATCCCTCTTCTTCTCCAACAGAAACCATCCCAGTATCCTCCTCTACAGACTGGCAAGCAGCATTTGGGTTTGGCTCCTCCAAACAGCAAGAGGATGACTTAGGGTTTGATCCCTTCGATATCACCCGCAAAGCCTTAGCAGACCTGATTGAGAAGGAACTGTCAGTCCAAGACCAGCCTTCCCTCTCGCCCACATCTCTTCAGAACCCTTCCCCGCACACTACAACCGCCAAAGGGTCAGGGTCTGGATTCCTGCATCCTGCAGCGCCCTCAAATGCCAACTCTCTCAGTAACACCTTTCCAGTCTTGCCACAGAGGTTCCCGCAGTTTCAACAGCACCGAGCAGTTTACAACTCCTTCAGTTTTCCAGGCCAAGCAGCTCGCTATCCTTGGATGGCCTTCCCACGCAATAGCATCATGCACTTGACCCACACAGCAAATCCCACCTCAAATAGTAATTTCTTGGACTTGAATCTCCCACCACAACACAGCACAGGTCTGGGAGGGATCCCTATATCAGGTAGGTGAATCAAGGCAGCCATGAATGTATCACCTGATTCATGCCTTCAGCTTCTCTGAGCCAGGGTGGGAAGAGGGGGATAGCCAGCTACCAGTGCTAAAATGCTACTGTGACTGTCATCCTGGGATTATTTTTGGGGAACATTGTTTTAAATGGGCCCTTTCATTTTTTCAGAAGGTTTAATTGGATGTTTAGCCTTGTAACATTGAGCTTTATAAGGAAGGTGGAGTATCTTATGCCCAATTATTTCATTTCAAATAAGATTGGTATTTCAGTTCTTCAGTCTTGCCAGGCTCCGGCTTTCCATGAAAACGTAAAAGAAGAGTAGGCCTTGGATTTCCAATCAAACTCCAGTATCAACATGCAGGTGCCGATCCAAGTTTTAAAAAGATGTGCAAAAATTCTTTGCGAGTGTATGGGGTAAAGCCACCTGCCAGCTGTCTTGGCTGGATTGTTCCGTTCCATATGCAACCACCAAAACAAGCTTCATAATTAACACTCCATGCTATTGATTTCTGCACTCCAAATGGTTTTATTGTTTTATGTGCAATCTTTGATGTCCCAAGAGAAAGCAGGCCAGTTCTGGATCATGGCTGGATTGATGGGATATTGCAACAAACATTGCAACTGGAGGGCTAAATAGCCAGAACGTTGGTCTGGTTCACTTCTGGGATTTGGCGCTCATCTTGTACTCCCAAGCCTCCTTTAATAATTTGGCCTCAACAGGTGTTTTCCAGGAAAAAAATATTTATATGGAATTTTGTATTCAAGATGACTAGCAACTTAAGGAAGAGAAGCTCTCCTAAGCTGTTTACAGTCACGGGCTGAAGAAAGCTGCTCCTTGAGACATTGCCACTATTATTTTCTTTTGGCGTTTTGGAGAAACATGTTGCAATGATTAAGAAAATCTAAAGGCAAGTGGACTCAGAAATTTTTGCTACTCAAGTGCAGAAGCTAATTTTTGGCCATTTCTTCTTTCCACTTTGTCCTCAGAATCCTTGCCAGAACCCTAGCATTTCCATACTTTTTCCTAGGCTTTCCAGGTAAAACAAACATTTGTAGCCTGGAACAAATGGTCATCAATTAACTCTACGTTTAAAAAAAACAAAAAACTTTAAGGTAAACGAGGGCTCCTAATTTTTTGCTTATTCATTAAGGTATTTACACTTACAACCTAAGAATGCAAATAGATCTCACTTGTCACTAAATTAGATCAAATGTATTTGCGCTTTCAAACACTGAAAATTATTCTGATTTCTTTGACTTGATGTATTTTATCCTGGGCCAGTCCAAAAGCTGCTAGTTCAAGGGACCAATAGCAGGATTAAGATTAAATATCTTGAGTCATTATGGTTAAAATATTCTTTGGTGTTGCAAATATGATGATCTCTGCTTTGCAATAAGGCTTTTGATTCTGTCAAGATGGGTTTGCAAGCTCATTCTTAAAATCACATCATTTAATTGCCTTCTGGTCATACTGTTTTCCCTTTTTGTGCTGCCCAAGACTTATGTATCCTTCTTGGCTGGAGGAAGGGCCCTAAGGATCTTTGTGCCCATGACTAGTATATAGTCACTTACACTTACACTTTTTACCATCTGTTTTAAAAGGACAGAAATATCCTTAAACATCAATGTTTTCTCTCAGTATGTAACCATTAGAATCAATTAATCTTAAAATTATTTTTGAAAGTATAGAAAATATAAAATATCTGCTGTAATGTATCTATGAAAAGTTCCTTCATGCTAGCTTTGAACACTTCTTACAGAAAATATTGCAGGTTGTCTGGCAAGTCCGTTTGCTCTCCAGCAACCTACATCCAGGGTGGTTTTGATAAACTCCTTCAGAGGGGAGTGTCTTCTGTATGGATGCATTGGCTAGTCTGTTTTTCTCTGATCCAAAATTAACATAAGTACAAGTAGGTCATTTTGTTGGATTATGGATTTTTATTTTATGGATTTGTTCTGTTTGTATGGCACCTTGCACAGTTGGGGTCCTAGTCAATGGCTGGGGGCTCCTAGGTGCTAATGAAATATAAAATAATTCCTGAAAGATAGGAAGTACACTAACATTTCTTCCTGTGTTTTCCCATGGCATGTTGACCTTTTAGAACACATCTTTTCCGATAGAGCTGTCATTTCAGATAGGTTTTTGATATTCAGGCTTTTCTACAAAATTACTGTTACCTTTTCATGTGATAACTTTCTTTCTTTGGGCTTGTCTACGCGCACACTACTGGTATATTTAAAATAGTATGACCCCTTTAGTGTGGTTGTAGTTTTACATTCCATATGGGAAGGAGAATAAGTGATTACAGCATAAGGCACCTTTATGTGGATAACTGCATCCATACTGGGGGATTGTACTAGTATAACTATATCGGTAAAATCACAGCCCTAACAGACAATTGCACCAATACTAAAATCTGTGTAGACTAGGTCTTTAAGGCTGTGTTGACACTAGGGGGCTGTAACTGATACGCTAACAGGGTCTTGCATGAGATGTGTGGTAAACTCATTTAGCAGTGCAAAAAAAAGTGAATTGAGTAATATACATAGAGTTCTGTTTAGTCAGGCAAAAAGAAACATTGAAACTGTGACTAGGGAAAAGTTCTCACTTGTGTCATCAGTGGTAGTATTTAAGAAAGGGCTCCAACAGCATCCAGCATTTTACTGACGTGGTGCTAAAAATACAAGACGCTCCTCGAGTCTTGTCTACACTATGGCTATAGGTAAGCTGAATACTTCCATGGATCAGTAGTTAGAAATAAATGCTTTCAGGATTAGTAAAATTTACCAAGCAAAAATCCTGGACTAGTGTTTAGAAAGAGAGAGCGCATCTGAACCTTCCAACCATCATCCAGCTAACTTGCCTGTCTACTGACCCAGCCATTTTCAACATTTTTTTAATATATGTATATGTAAATAAACTTGATTAGAAGAGCCTCACAAAACTTCATGGTTTGAAGTCAGCATACTGTTTGCTTCAGTCCTGTGATTGGCTAATTTCACTGCAAAATATTTGGGGAGGTTTAGCTAATTAAATTGCTGATACTTTGGTGCTATAGTTGTGCATGAAGAGATACTTAGTGCCATAGAGTGTGGCTATTTCAAATATTCTGTTTTAACCGTTAGAGTTCCTTTTTAAGGTTACAAAGGGAGAGAATACTTTAAAAACATTTTACATTGGTATTCATTAATATTTTATTTGTGTTAAAATTTATATGGTGTCCAAAATTACCTCCTTTTAGTCCATAACAGAATTACTTGCTTTACTTCGCAATCCTATAACCACAAAAGACCTGTTTGTGATGCCCAGTAACATAGAGGGAGGGACACTCGTAGCTCTGCACGATCAAAATGTTTATAGGACACACCTTAAGAAAAAAATCAAAAGTGCATTTGATAACCGTTTCCCTGATGAAGTGACACAAAGCAGACTCTATGCTCATTCATATGTGATTCATGAATGAAATGGTAATAAGGCCACTGTGTTTCTAATTACAAACGTTTAAATACTTCATTAGGCAATTGGTTCCATACTCTTGCTTAGTATACATAAATACTTGTAACTGGAATGTTCACTGAGTACAAATGTACTCTAAAACACCATTTAACCATTTCCCTCGGTCCTCTTGCTGTGATTCTAAAATTAATATCCATATTTTTCAGTTGGCTAGACTAACTATTCTAGATATTATTTCTTCTGATTGCAAGGGTTTTCATGGTCACATTTAGATAGGCTGATTAACATTTCTCGTCTGGGGATGGAAGTGGTTGGAAGACATTATTCTACTGTACATATTTTAATTTTGTGTTAATATATTGCAGAACAGTATGATTTATGACTATAGAAAACTTACGGACATACCTGCTTTTCTGGATACTATTATGACAGTTGAATCATCTTGGTCAGTTTTTGCTAAGCCCCTAGATTTGGAGAATGTGTAGGTAGACTTTTGAGAGCCCTTGCTTCTGGAATGTTGGTCATAGTCAGTCACCTTCAGGGCCTGGTGCCAGAATTGTCTCAGACTTTTGCTTGGATATAGTTGTATCACTTATTAGTTGAATTATAGATTGTAGATTATATTGTATACATTGTATAATAGATTGTATAAATTGTAGATTATTATAGTTGAAATCACTTGTTGACATCAGAGCTGTTTAGCTTGATAACAAATCTCTTGTACATACACACAACCTGACAGATAGGAGCACTTTGTAAATAGAAAAATAAAGCCTGTTTAAAAAAGCACCCCACCCCCATTTAGTTCACTCACACTTCAGTTTTTAATAACGTTGAACGCCACACAACTCTCTACACTGCTATTACTACATAACCAAGATGATGGCTTACAAAAGTGCATCCTTGCCTGTTTGCTTCAGGCCTCTAAAGTAGAATTATCTAGAACAGAGAGGGCAAAGCAGATGATTATATCAGTCTCACATTCTTATTTGGTGTTTCTTTTTTAATGCAACACTCCGCATCTGAAAGATTTATCAGTCTGCCTTCTTTCACCATTTGTGTCAGGTGGAATCTCATCAGATCGATCAGATTTATGCTGAACATGAAATCTCTTTATCTGCTACCTCACTTCAGGCAGTGAGCTATTAGCATCACTGTTTTACTAAGATGTTGACCTCTGCTGTCTCCTTCCTTGAATTCCCATGACTCAGATCATGGGAGGAAGTGGTGTACTCAATCATAGAAGAGACTCTCTTCTGCATTGATATGCAATTTTCAGACTTTCTAACTGAATGCCTTCACACTCAAGTCTAGCCCTCCTTTTAGTTAGGAATCCTTCTACCTAATTGGCCTTTACCCCTCTGACCTTGTCACTTGTGTATCTCATGATTGAGTCCTTCTACATCCCTAGAGCCTATACAGAGCAAGGCATTGGTGGTGGTATGTTTTGAGTGAAGTCCTGGGAGCCAAGAACTCTTAAATTCTAGTATAGCTTCTGACACAGACTCTCTGTGGTCTTGGGCAAATCACGTGATGATTCTGCTTCAGTTTCCCACCTGTAAAATGGGGATACTTGCCTATCTTGCAGGGATGTATCAAGTGTGTTGTAAAGTGCTTTGATGGTGAAAAGAGCAATGTAGTAAGTACTATCCTGTCTGTTTCTCCATGACCATATGACTTAATAGCAGCAGCTCTCTTTTCAAGTCTCTCACTCCAACTGACCACTCTGTTTGCATGTTCTCTAGTGCCTCACTCAATTTAATATTTTCATCTTTTCACCCTGGGAAAGGGCTGCTGGATGGATCAACTGATGACTATCTGTTCTGTTCATTCCCTCTGAAGCACCTAGCTTGGGTACTGTTGGGAGACAGGGTACTGGGCTAGATGGACCCTGGGTCTGACCCAGTATGGCTGTTATGTTCACCTCACCTTGTGCAAAGAATCTGCATCCACCTTTAATGTGACTGGCCAAACTTGTAATACTGTCAGACATTTCACTCCATTCACTTCTTTCACCCTTCTGACATAGTACTTCAAGGAAAACTACCTGTTTACTTGGCATTCTTTCTTGTCATTTGGTCTTGTGTCAGCAGCATTGCTTGCACCACTACCATTTATCAGCAATTATTTTTTCTCCTAATACCTTCCCAACTCCCACCCTTTCTTAAGCCTTTCTCTGACCATGACATCCTCTAAGCACCATATGGGCCAAAACTTTCAAAAGTGAGTAGTGATTTTGGGTGTCCAACTTGACATCTTAAAAGGGCCTCATTTTCAGAAAGTGAGCACCCACTGTCTGAAATTAAGGTGCCAGATTGGCACCCAAGATCACTATTCAGTTTTGAAAATCTTGGCCAGTTTAACCCTTCTTTCTCAGCAAAATAATTGAAAGCAACACAATGTTCAAACTGTTTTGCACAATAGCCTCAACTATTTGTAATTCAGTTTTCACTATGACCATTACCTAGTAGTGTCTGTGTGTTCAGTGTTCATCAGCAAAAGTTTGTCTCGCCCTCTGTGTAGCCCTTGACACTGATTGACTTTGTCCTCTTAAATAGTCTCTGTAACTGTTCAGGTATCTGGTTTCTTTTCATTGTGGTCCTTCCTCCTATAAAACCACTCTGGTGATTCTTCCTAATGAAACATAGATCTTGGTTCTAAGCCCTTTATTTCCCTCCTTCTCTGTCACTTCTATCCTGATAAATGTTTCAGCTGGTTCAGCACAATGCATAGTAGATGGTAAATCCACTTATAACCAGTTGTCTGGGATTTTTTTAGTCTTATCTGTCCCATAGTGTTAGACATGAATTCCATTGAGCTCAGTACTAGTTCATAATTGTTTTTGTATATTATATCCTTTAAATGACCACTATTTGTCAAGTCTTTTATCTCACCATATACACGTATGGATTAATCTTTCACTTAAATGTCAGTCAAGTGTTTCTGTGGGACAAATTTTAAACTTCATGCTGCCTTCAGTTCCCATAACCATGGCATTCACTTGATTTTGAACTCCCCATATACCCTTTATCCACAAATTTGCCTATTGTCACTTTCATAACACTGCTTCTGTGTACCCTTGTTGCCACCTTGATGCCACCTCTGCAGAAATCTTTATCTTGCTTTGTGAATACTGTAACTCCTTCTAGAGTTTCTCAGGTTCCTGTTTATGCTCCAAGACGTGTAAATTGAAAAGATCTCTAAGCATATATCCAGGCTCCCTATTAATTTCAGAGCCTGGACTGACATTGCCTTGTGTTTAAAAAAAAAAACAAAAAAAAAACAAAAAAAATCCTCCACAGACTTGTTTCATTCTGCCTCTTCAATGTTGTGTCTCTACTCTCCATCTGCTCCCTCTACTCATTTACTAAGTAACAAAATGTTGAAAAAGAAAGTCATGTGTTTGTTCAAGAACTTTCTCCAAAGCTTCTGCCATCTGGAACAATCTCATTGTTTCTCTGCCTGTTTTAAAATCTCATTTGAGCTCTTCCCTTTGCTGTTAACTTTGTAATTGTATTTATCTCTACTGTATTTCAGATACAGTTCTGTGAAAGATGCTATTCCTAATCAAGTTTACTGTATAACTATCAGTGTGCTAATCTATAGGACTTTCCTTTAGGCATTTGCAAGTTTTAGGAAACTTCCAAACTGAACTCTCCTACCCTGATGAACTAACTCGTACAGCAGCACCAATAGTAACATTGAGGTTCCATATTTTCAAAATGTTTTGAGTGTTTTTAACTTACGAAATTAGAAAAGCTTTTAAAATGTTTCAAGAACTTTTAAGGAGCCAACCTTTTCTCCCTTAACTGCAACAACTTCAGAGGACTTCTAACCTCAATAACATACCTAGGATGGAAATAAATATTTTACTGGTGAAAATGAATTTCTCATAGAAGTGTTTCTCGACTGTACCCCTTTCAGAACTCTGATTAGTTTTGAATACCCTAAGTTTCACTTCACTTAAAAACTACTTGCTTACAAAATCGAACACAAAAACACAAAAGTGTCACAGCACACTATTGAAAAATTGCTTATTTTCTCATTTTTACCATATAATTATAAAATAAATAAATTGGAATATAAATATTGTGCTATTACTATACTATTCAGTGTATAGAACAGCAAACAAATAATTGTATGAAATTTTTATTAATATTGATGTCATTAGTGCTTTTTCTGCACCTGTTGTAAAACTAGGCCAATATCTAGATGAGTTGATATACCCCTTGGAAGACCTCTGCATACTCTCATGGGTATGCATACCCCTGGTTGAGAACCACTGTCTCAGAGGATTGGGTAAGAGTTGACTTCCTTCTATAGGCTGTTGGTTTGCATTCAGATCCACCAGTTTGACCAAAGGTTATATCTTGTGGCTTTTAGCTGTCTGTTTCACTTTATAATGGATAGTTGGTTCATATGACTAACTTCCCACTTTATCAGTGCGTCATCCTTCATGATAGTTACACCAGAGGAGCCAGGTGTTTCATTAAAATAGATTGTACTCAATTCCCATCCCTAGTGGTGGGGAAAGTTTGCACTTCCTTTTTGGGTAAAAAACACTTCCGTTTTTTGGAGCTCCTCTTGCACATTTTTAAAACTCACAAAGTAAAATTCCAAAATGTACAACTTACCTTGTAAATCAATCTAAAAGAAACAAATATCAACAGTAGAACAGTTGGCACACACTACAAGGCTTAGACAGATTTGACCTTGGATAGACTAAGAAGAGGTCAAAAGTTGAGACTTCTCATGGAAAACTCACTGCCACTGCTTCCCTTTTAAACCAGAGGACTATTAGTATGCACGCTTCAACAGGTTGACTGCAGCAATATCTCTGAGAAAGATGTTTTCTCATTACTGATAGCCCAAAATTACTATAAAATTTTTCTGGTCAAAACAAATATCCTAAATTTCAGCTAGAACCTAACTGGCAACAAGTGCTGATGGCCAAACTCTGATGAGCTTTCTGCACAACTGCACGTTTCCATGAAAGTATTTCTGAATAGAACATGGCTTTTTGCTATCTGCAGGGTTTTTTTTAAAAAAGAGGTACCGTAATCAGGTAACTTAATTTGTAAACCTGATTTCACACAAAGATCTTTATATTCTATCTGACTTGTTTCAGTATAAGCAAATTTGATCCCTTTCCTCAATACTGGATTCTTGTGTTGGGGAAAAAGATACTAAGTTGTATTCAAAGTTCAATTACTTGTAGGCATAGGTATCTTTTTAAACAACCCCCTTCCTCCAAATTTTGCTTATGTAAGTAGGTCAACTATATCTGAGGATAACATTCAATAATCAAACTGACTCCCTTTTCAGATGCCTTGTTTTCCTTTCAGCTTCCTTTTCTACTTCTCTCATCTGACCTGATCACAGAATAACTTTATAGAGGTACCTGAAACTGTACATTAATGCTTAACCATCCTAATATATTTGTTATAAAGACAGAAAAGTCAAGAATGGCTCCACTGGTTTTGAGTGCACACACATGCACTTCATTAAATTTATTCCTAGCTCTGAGCATAGAATTTTAAGATCCCAGGTTCGAAGATCGTAGTTTAAAATTACCCACTGTATTTCACACATTTCTTAACGTGATATTTATTGGGGAAAAAAAACAAAAAACTTTATAACATTCAGAGCACATTCCATATAGCACTTCCTATCATTACACTTAACTTCACAGAAAATTCCAAATATCTGTTAAAAATAAAGTAATCCTTTACAAATCTTGTATGGGTTTCTCTTTAGGGTCTGAAAGTCTTTTTCACTGATTTATGATAACCTAATCAAGGTTGAGGTTGTATTCAGACTGCCTCAGTCATTAGCATTAAACACACCCAGAATAGGTCAATTTTGAACACCCCGTGTGTGGAAGTTATGTACCTCTCCGCTTTTAACCAATATATGTTTGGTTATATGTCTTAGTTCAATATTTTCACTCATTTCAATGTTGTCATTGCTTCCCTTTCTTCAGCTCATGATTGCTAATATTGGCCATTAGGCTAGCATATGGTGAGAATTACCAGTTTAGTCTCTTATTTCCTTTCTGAATAAAATGAAAAATGCTCTGTTACTATCAACCGGTAAACATTCTTTGTATATAATGCCAATGTGGTGGATGAATTTTTCAAGTTTTTTTTAAATATACTGAACTGATGTCATTTTGCACGTAGCAGGGCTTAGTACAGTGTGGCCCCAAACAGACTGAGGTTTCTAGCTGCTACAATATATAAATGTTGTTTAATAAACTTTTAAAAATTCAGTGGCACAGATACAAGTGTGCTCTGTGGTAGGAAGGCATATATCTCTTTCAAATAAGCTATATTCATCCATATGTTGGTGCAGGCTGTTTTCTCACAGCTTAAATTAAGTGGCCTGCGGCTGTAATTGCACCAAATTTAGCTCTTAGTTTATATATAACTGATTTGTCAGCAGATTACTACAAAACTCTTCTGAAACTACAGGCAAAAATCTCTTCTCAAATCTGCACTGTGGAACTCCATTCCAGTGTTTTCTCCTTGTATGCACAACTCTACCATTGAATATCTTACTCCAGATATGCCTTGTGGTTCACAGGAGGAGAGGAGCTGGGAACTCTTCTCTTGAAAATAGATTTGGTGGATGGCTCCTTTTTAAGTCTTGTCCAGTCACTGAAGGCTTAGTTAAAGACCATAATGCCAAAGAATCTTTTTTTACTCATGGGATAAAAGTTAATGCTCATAGGAGCTAAGCTCCAGCACTTCCTCAAAAAGACTTGAACATTTGTTTCCCAAAAACAAAAACTGATGTGAAGGTTGCATGAATCAAATAAATTAGAGGAAATAAAATATGAGAGAGAACAAATGGGAGGATCTGTCTGAACCTATTCTGAAGTTCATTCTTGTTCCTCATCTACAATTTGTGATCTGTCACTCTACGAGAACATCAATGCAGTGTTATAATAATTCCACTGCTTTCCCATCTGCCCTATGATCTATTTACAAGTGCATTAGAAGGGAGTCCCTGCTTTCCATTCACCCATCTTCTGCTCATAGCTGAAATACAGTACATTCTGTGGGGTGTAATTGTTATATACATTTGTAAAGACGTGAGCCCTTTCTACACCGCAATTGCTGCTGTTGCCACCACAGGTGAAGCTGCACCAGGTGAATTTAAACATCTGACTTTTGCCAATACAGATGTATGCTAAGAGTTCCAATGTTATATCATTGATAAGAAAAAACATGGATTTATAGTTTCATTTAAGAGACATATTGACTTTGAGTCCTGGTCATTAGGATTTTTAGACTTTTAAAGGTTTTACCTGCCGATGTCAATGTAGGTGGTAGTCAAACTGAAAGAAAATAGTAATGGTACTCTTTTAAGCTTTACCCTCTTGGCTTTCAGAATAAGAACTTTCACAGTGGATTTTGTTGATCTTCAAAATACGATTGTGCGTGTCTGCTTCACTCCCCCTTGGTGAGGCTTGAATGCCATCCCGGGTTTCCCGCTAGCTTGGCTCCCAAGGATCAGACTGGAAACATTTTTAAATGGTGGTACGCTCAAGAGCTCCACCTACAACCAGGAGCTTTGTGCCCTTGTGCTAGCAAAAGGATGTTGATAACAGATTGTGCAGATCTTCATATATAATCACTTCTCTCCTTTTCTGCATGCTGTGATCAAAAACAACAATGTTCGCAGTTAATTTAAATTAAAGCTTTGTAACACTTCATTTAGATAAACAGGGATAATTCCCATTTCTGTGGCATTGTTTCAGGCTGCCTGGAGACCAGGCGGACATTACTGCATCAGTTTAGATTTTGTTCATATTTTTGAAGGTTATGATTGCAACCATAAGGACTATACGCATATTAAAATAAAAGCTTAAATTCTGAATCATAGAATAATAGAAGATGAGGGTTGGAAGGGACCTCAGGAGGTCATCTAGTCCAACCCCCTGCTCAAAGCAGAACTAACCCCAACTAAATCTTCGCGGCCAGGGCTTTGTCAAGCCGCACCTTAAAAACTGCTAAGGATGGAGATTCCATCACCTTCCTAAGTAACCCATTCCAGTGCTTTGCCACCCGCCTCGTGAAAAAGGTTTTCCTAATATCCAACCTAGACCTCCCCCACTGCAACTTCAGAACATTACTCCTAGTTCTGTCATCTACCAACAATGAGAACAGCTTCACTCCATCCTCCCTGGAACCTCTTTTCAGGTAGTTAAAGGCTGCTATCAAATCCCTCCTCATTCTTCTCTTCTGAGGACTAAACAAGCCTAGTTCCCTCAGCCTCTCCTCATAAGTCATCTGCTCCAGCCTCCTAATTGTTTTTCTTGTCCTCTGCTGGACACACTCCAATTTGTTCACATCCATTCTGTAGTGGGGGGTCCAAAATAGGACACAGTACTCCAAATGTGACCTCACCAGTGCCAAATAGAGGGTAATAATCACTTCCCTCGATCTGCTGGCAATGCTCCTACTAATGCAGCCCAATAAGCCGTTAGCCTTCTTGGTAATAAGGGCACACTGTTGACTCGCATCCAGCTTCTTGTCCACTGTAACCCCCAGGTCCTTTTCTGCAGAACTGCTACCTAGCCAGTCAGTCTCCAGTCTTTCGCAGTATGTGGGATTCTTCCATCCTAGGTGCAGGACTCTGCACTTGTCCTTGTTGAACCTCATCAGTTTTCTTTTGGCCCAATCCTCTAATTTGTCTAGGTTAATCTATCTCATCCCTATTCTCCAGGGTATCTACCAATCCCTCCCATTTTAGTGTCATCTGCAAACTTGCTGAGGGTGCAATCCATCCCATCCTCCAGATCAATGAAGATGTTGAACAAAACCAGCCCCAGCAACGATCCCTGCGGCACCCCACTTGTTACCAGCTGCCAACTAGACATCGAGTTATTGATTACTACCTGTTGAGCCTGATGATCTAGCTAGGTTTCTATCCGTCTTATAGTCCCTTCATCCAATCCAGACTTCTTTAATTCGCTGATAAGAATACTGTGGGAGACGTATCAAAAGCTTTGCTACATTCAAAGTACATCACATCCATCACTCTCTCCACATCCACAGAGCCAGTCATCTTATAGAAGTCAGTCTGCTTGGTCAGACATGACTTGCCCTTAGTGAAGATCCTGACTGTTCTTGATCACCTTCCTCTGTTCCAGGTGCCTCAAAATGGATTCCTTGAGGACCTGCTCCATGATTTTTCCAAGGACTGAGATTAAGCTGACCAGTCTGTAGTTCCCTGTATCCTCCTCCTTCCCTTTTTTGAAGATGTGCACTATATTTGCCTTTTTCCAATCATCCGGGACCTTCGCCAACTGCCACAAGTTTTCAAAGATAATGGCTCTGCAATCACATCAGCCAACTCCCTCAGCACCTTCAGATACATTGCATCCAGCCCCATGGACTTGTGCATGTCCTGTCTTTCTAAATAGTCCTGAACCTGTTCTTTCAGCACTGAGGGCTGCTTACCTCCTCTGTATTGTGTGCTGCCCAGTGCAGTAGTCTGGGAGCTGACCTTTTCTGGTTTTTTTGTTGGTTTGTTTGTTTTTTTTAAAGGGGGGGGGGTATCAAAAAAAGCATTGAGTGCTTCAGCTTTTTCCACATCTGTCACTAGGTTGCCTCCCCCATTCAGTAAGTGGCCCACACTTGCCTTGACCACCTTCTTGTTGCTAACATACCTGTACCTGTAACATACCTTCTTGTTACCCTTCACATCCCTTGCTAGCTGCAACGCCAACCATGCTTTCACCTTCTTGATTTTCACTCCTGCATGTTCGAGTATTTTTATTCTCCTCCCTGGTCATCTGACCAAGCTTCCATGTCTTGTAAACTTCCTTTTTGTGTTTAAGCTCACCGAAGACTTAAGCTAAGCTGCTCACCAGCTATATTTGCTATTCTTTCTGCACACCAGGATGGCTTATTCCTGCGCCCTCAATGAGGTTTCTTTAAAATATAGGCAGCTTTCTTGGACTCCTTTCCCCCTCATATTAGCCTCCCAGGGGATCCTGCCCATCAGCTCCCTGAGGAAGTCAAAGGAAGGACAACATGGTAGCTACAAAGAAAAAGTACTGGCTTGCTGAGCTGCTTGTCTGTCATTAGGCTTTTAACTTAATTTTTCGCTGTTTTTGGAACACTAGTGTAGGTATGACTTGCACCCCAATATATATGAATTCACAGATGTGTGATAAGTATAAACGTATAGGAAAGAGCATGAGTTTTAGAAAAAGCTGCTGTAATTCATGGAAACTGGTTGAAAGTACACGAACAAATCATTGGTCCAAGAGCACCTAGCAAGATTAGTTTGTGGTTTCCTCTATGTGTTCAACTCCATAAGACCTTTGGCTTTGAATCAGTGTGGCAGAAAGAAATCTGGAAAATTGTAGTTCTGCTGGTTTTTTTACTTCATGGAGTTTGTATAACCCAACAGGCTTATACCTATGTGCTCCACAACTACCTATCTTTTTAACATAGAAATGTGGCCTGCAACAGGTCTCATATCAAGAGGAGATATCCTGTTCTGAATAGCCACTGGCTGCCTGTATTCTGTATGAGCTGCACCTCCATAGTGATGAGTGGATGCAATCTCCTATTTTAGTCTTGTGATATTCTGGAATTTTTGCAGCAATTGAATGTCCTTTTTTAAAACCTGATCAGTAAGTACTGCACGCAGTACCTAAGGTTGGACAAGGGCCTTTATACATTGAAGCCATTTTAATGTTGTACTAAACAATCATCTCATTTTTTTCACTTATTGTATTGCTATACAATGTGATCAGTTTGGTGGCATTGCTAGTATAATAGGTTTTTTTTATCCAGTTCCACAGAATTTCACCTGTGGTGGGTTACTTGAACTTCCCAACCTCTTGCTGTGTTGTGCTGTTATATCTGACTCTTGGTAACCCAAAAAGATCACTACGCTATATGCTATTGTGATATATAATCATGGAATATTAGGATTGGGAACTCAGGAGGTCATCTAGTCTGACCCCCTGCTCAAAGCAGGACCAACCCCAGCTAAATCATCCCAGCCAGGACTTCGTTAAGCTGGGCCTTAAAACCTCTAAAGATGGAGATTCCACCATCTCCGTAGGTAATCCATTCCAGTGCTTCACCACCCTCCTCGTGGAAAAAGTTCTTGTTCTGTCATCTTCCACCACTGAGAACAGCCTAGCTCCATCCTCCCCAGAATCCCCCTTCAGGTAGTTGAAGTCTGCTATCAAATCCCCTCTCACTCTTCTCTTCTGCAAACTAAACAAGCCTAGTTCCCTCAGCCTCTCCTCATAAATCATGCTCCAGCTCACTAATCATATTTGTTGCTCTCTAGTGGACTCTACGATTTGTACAATTTATCTAAAATTAAAGGAGTGTTTGCCTTTTATGAGAACTAGAATATATTTAATTTTTGGCATAAAGAAATGTATCATATGACTTTGAGAACTATTATTGAAGTATGTATTGCAATGTAAGAGAAAATCCACATGAGGCTCTTATCCTTATAAGATAGGAAACTTGATCTAAATTAGACAATAATCTATTTCAGTATATCTGTTCTAGACTCCCACAGGAAAAGTCACATGCATGTGGGATAGAATGTAGGATGCTATAAAGGTCAGAGTTAGTCATACAAGGTTAGTAAAATGGCACAATATATCTGCTTCTGTATAATCAGTCAAATGATAGGATTGACTATTAGTTCAAAAAATCAGAAAACAAATTACTTTTAAGGAAACTATAGTTAAAACAGATGAGTTTAATGGGAAGTCATTTGTCATATTTAATATAAAGGCAAGAGTAGAATTAATCTTGGGTTATTCATTACCTAAAAGCTTCAAAACAGAGCATATTTGTCTGCATTGTCTTGTGGTGTCTCTTTATTCTGTCTTTTGGCAGAATGGAGGTCAGCATCCAGTCCAGTTCTTTTGCAATATCTTGACATAGCTAACTTCAGTTTGGCAAGGCAAAAGATTACATCTGCCTTAAATATTTATTTAATAGGAATGTTATCTTTTCACTGTTGACTAACTGCGAACATTAGTTCTTTTGTGGCAAAAATTTGGTCATAGATCTACATGTTGAAATTCAGGTGACAACTTGATATAGGTCTAATTTTGGAAAATTTCCTCTCAGCTACCTTTTCCACTATCTAAATAGGTTGGCTTATTAAACTGGAAAGATGCATAGAAGTATTTTATTCTTAAAGTAATTCAAATTTCCAACCAAAACTGCTACAGGGTCCTAGGTTTGGAGAGGTATCTTACTTAAAACACACCATTGAAGCTGCATCGAACTATTGAACTGTCAAAATAAGATGAATTGAGTTTCAAAGCACTAACTGTTTACAATCTGCCCTATATAAATACTTTGGAATCTAGTGAAACTGATGTTACCAGTGTAGTGTCTAGGCTTTGCATAAGCTAGGACATCCCTTCTACACATGCAGGCACATCTGCCCACCTGATTTGGAGGGATAACCTCTAAAGTTGAGGCTACTCTAATTTCCTTAGTATCTGCAGTAAGACTGCCTACTTTAGCTGTCACTGTGACAGGATATTTTGTGATGTGGCAACCTGTCCATTAGAAACTCAAACTAATGATCAGACATCAAGTGGTGGTACACTTTTTTGGTTATTACCAGTGTGGGATGTGTTGAACTTATGTTGATGAAAGCTTTTTATCTGTCACTAAACGTACCTTCAGTAATTTATCCATTATAAGTAGGACAGGTACTAATGTGTAAAGCTTTTTAGATACAACTGTTGAATTTCATGCTTGTCTGCCACACCACACTGGAAACTGAACATTTTCAGTAGAAGTTCCATACTGTGGATTCTGTTCACCACTCCGTGGGGACACATGTTTCCATTAAAATGAATAGTGATTATGAAATAATGTACACTGAGGGAACTATAGACCTTAATGACTGAAATGCCTGGTTTTACCTGAGCCTGTTTTTCGTTTTGCTTTTAAATGGGAGTTGGCGTTCTCATTGTAGCTTTACGAGATTAATCTATTGCCCTAAGAACAAAACAAAGATCTATCAAACCTGTTTCTAAGATTATCTTCAAGTCACAATAGAAAATCTTTCCACAAAGATCATGATGTGCTTGGTGTGTTTAAACTTGGCACGAGTTTCCCACATTTTCCCACCCTGCTCTACACACTGCTTAAGTTGCTGAAAGAGTCTGAGGAGAAACAAAGAAGTGTAAGGATGAGGAGACAGGAAGGATTAGTATATTAGTCTTCTCATTACCAGTTTAATGGTGACAAACTGAAACAAAAATTGCCTAAAAATATTCAGAATTACACCACCTACTTCCCTTCCCTCAACCCATCTGGTAGAAGGTGGTAGGGGAATTTCTTTGACAGACCCAGGTTCATCTGGGTTTTTTTTTATTTTTTTTTTTATTATCCTCTTGTTTTTATATATTATGTCGGTTTTATGATGCAGCTTGGATTAAAACTTGACTTTATAAAGAAATTAGTAGTAGCCATGGGACCAGTGTTAATCTGTTTCAGGAGCCACACTCTTAAATAACATGTAGGAACTTAGTTATAGATGGAGCAGGTAGTGATGACTATAGTTAAGGCAGCCCAATACTTTCCATATTAGACCTGGTTTTCAGTTGCTTATAACTTTGCCGAGCTTTTATCATTTGGGCTGAAACATACCATACAGTGCTGTAGAAGTATTGCATAAGAATAGAGGCATGTCCTGTCTGTCACTTATCTGACCCACTATGACTTTAGTCACTAATTGAAGCTCCAGAAGATGCAAGAACCCCCACTGGAAAACTATTGATTAACCTGCCCACAAGGGATCTTTGTGCATTGCAGTGGCCAGTGAGGAAGGCACAGACATCTGGAATTTCGACCAAGTGACTGCAACTTTAATTCCTTAACAGAATAATTACTCAAGGCCATCTGTCCTGGGAGCATTGGGGAAGGGCAACTTGCCCGTTATCTACCCTCTCAGTTTTCAATGCTCAGATCCAGAGCATCACATTCCCAGGACTCAACCCATCCATTTAAAATCGGGCCTTATCAAAGTCTGTAGTATTCCAATCCCTACTGCATTTTTCATTGGCGGCTGGTGGTGTAAGAGGCCCTTTTCTGTTTTTCCTGGCACTTTCATTAATTGCTCTGTGTCCCAGCCAGCCAAACCAGGAGCCTGGTGCAGGCACCTGAATTGCCCGTGAGAGCGTCTCAGTTGAGCAGAGCTGTCCCATTGGCTGCGTGATGTCATAGGTCAGCCCACTGGCTGTAGCCTACCAACCTATCCCTATCCCCGAAACCCCTGTTGGCTGGGAAAGCCAGTTTGCCTTCTTCCTAAACTTTTCAGTTGTTGGTTGGCTTATGCCCTGAAGCATAACATTTTAGATTTGTCTTTACATGATGGGGTGTTTTTTTTTTTTAATGTACTGTGGATGTTCTCATTATCCATATAGATGGCAAGTCCTTTCTGAAATCTGTTAAGCTCTTGACCTCAATGCCTTGTGGAACTCTTTGCCGCAAATTAATTGAGTTTTAAAAAAAATGTTTTCATCAGTTTTTTAAATTTCTTGCCTTTCAATTTCATTGAATGTCCCTTTGCTCTTGTATTATGAGGGTAAATAGTAGTGCCCAAGTTTTATACTTCTTTATGCTTTTTTATTAATTTATATATCTTCTCTCCAAACAGTCCCAATCTTTTCGATCTCTCTCTATATGGAAGTCTTTTACCTCAAATTGTTTTTGTCAACTGTCTTTGGACTCCTGTTTATGCTGCAGTGTGTTTTTTAAAAATTTCATGCAAGGTGACCAGAATTGAACTTAGTATTTCATGTTAAGCTATGCCATTGTTTATATAGTATGGTATTAGAACATCTTCAGTATTTTCTGTTCCATTCCTTATAGATCCTGACATCTTGCTTGTTTTTTTGACTTCTGCTGCAAATTGAGTTGTTTACATTGATAGCATCATGTCTTTTCTGAGTGTCACTACTTGCCAGTAAATAATTTATATAAATTATAGTGCCATTCTTGGTTGCTGCCACATTAATGCCAAGTAGGGAATGAAAGGTATCTGAGCATAAGATCACTCTGCACATTTCAGGCTGGTAGATGTTGCAGAGGCTGTGTGCTTGACCCCTAATTAGTCATTGGAGAACACTTTGTCTTCTGCACTCAGCTTGTGTTGACTGGAGAGACTTAGCTGTCTTGGTCCTCATCTGTTGACATAACGTGTGGCTCTGAAGGTGGTGGTGGATGCCCATTCAGAATCTCCCATAATCATTTTTCCGAGTTAGTCAATTAGAATCTTTTTGTATTGAGAGCTGAAATCAGCAACTTAAATTTTACAGCGTTATTTGAGGTCCACAGGCAGAAATCCAGTGGGAACACTTGTGATGCAGCTGATTTTTTTTTTTTTTTTTTTTTTCAAACTCTCTTCCAAGCCACAAGTTAACTTTCATTTCAGCCAGAATTTTGGGAAACCGTAGACTACTTTTCTTATCTGGTGTCTGAACAAGAAGTGGTAAACACATGTCCAACCTTCTAAAGGAATTACCGGGAATAAAATCAGTCATTTCATTCAAGTGAGCACAAAACTAGACTAATTTAAAATAGGAGGAATGATTAGCTTATAAGTCAGTGAGAGCAAGTACAAGTTTGTGCACCAGGGTTTCCACACAAAATGAGTGCAGAACAAATCCATGAAAACCCATCCTTTCCTACAAGCATATCGTACGGGGCCTGGTATATTAGTCACTTACCTGCCACGTATTTTTGAGTATGCTGTAAGATTGTTTGATAATAGCAGTATTCCGTTCTGTGAACTAGGTTGAAGTAAATTAGTCTTCAAAATTACTGGTTTGAGGGAAAAAAGCTGCTTTGATCTCCCTTTCTGCTGTAACATTTAAGGTTTGAACCACTCTGGGTACTTGAATAACATGAACCATGTAACATCAGTGAGCAGGCTTTTGGATTAATAATTCCTGCTGTTTGATTTGTTGACTCTTGTGTCTCTAATCTTTGCTCACTGGTTGAGACTTAATGTTTTGTTTGCTCCCCTTCTTCAGGTGTTATTTTTGAAGTGATTTGACGTCTTGTCCTCTTCCTAGTTTCCACACTAAAATATCTCAGTCTGACTACTGTGCACAAGGACCTTCGCTCTTATTATATTCTAGGTTCTGCTTGCTGCCATGTTGGATGGCATGCTTGCTCATGTGCATACATATAGAGAGATCTTTTTTCACATGTGAAAGGTCAGGAATACCCTGCTGTATCCTTATGGTATATAGGTTGGGTGTAGTGGATTAATATGTTAATTAGTTTTGCTGTTGATGCCATGGGTTCAAGTTCAGCTTAGATCACAAATTACGATTTGAGATGTTTAATCACTTGTCCATATAGTGAGCAAAAATTCCTTCCATATGGACGTATAAAGCTTTATTCTCAAGAGAACTTTGGTCTTGGAGAAGTCTTGCTGTATCAGAGACGTTTGAGAACTCTCACACTGCATGCTCCCTTTAGGCCTAGGCACTTGCTAGGGATATCTGTCTGTCACTCTGAGCATTCAAACTTACACATGTCACTGAAGAATGGTTGCATTTGGGGAGAGTACCCCCTTCTTTCCCTTTTCATTGCGTTGGATAAGAATCACAAATTAGATGCTTCATGGTCCAGTTCAAACTTCCTTCCAGGGCTTTGTTTCATCCATTGCTGGTGGGGTAGCACTACCCTATAAGTACTTCTTCTGCGCTGTCAGAGGCCCCTCTTCAGATATGGCATCAAACATCTTTTACTCTCTCTGGCTGTCAAGGTGGAAGTTGACATCAGTGACCCTTTTAAAAGAATAAGGCAACTACAGTGTGCTGGCAAACGTTTCCTCAAATAGGAAATGGGATCTTGGCTGACTGTAAATTATTGTTCAATAGGGCTTTTTGCATTTGCTGGCACAGTCGCTGCACCATTAGTATCATGCTTCTTGAAGTGAAGTGCTTTGGTGTACCTGGAGCAGGAAAAGCATTGTATAAAATCAAAATCTGTTCTGTTTTTGGTGGTATCAGCCCCTGCTGTTTCTGTAGTAATGTTCCATGGATCAGTAAATGTAATCATCAGGCGCTCAGATACTGCAGTGTTAAACACAATATAAGAACATATAGAGAATAGAATCTTCTAGTGCCAATAGCTGAGTTATCCCATTGCCCTTCTTTGGTAATGGATGCCCTGAAACCATCAGGGCTAAGGAGTTCAGCATTGTCTGTTTGGTGTCTTATTTCAGTTGGAGCAGATTGCTATGCTGGGAATTATTCTGAAAGTCCTTTTAGGAATTTCCTCCTTTGCCCTTGGGCTGAAAGAGAAAAAAATACATTCTTTCTGACTTAATGAATGCATTGCTACCTTTTCCTTTTGAATAGCAAAAGTGCTGTGAATGTGCAAGCTGTAATCCAACCAACCCCCTTCTGTGTTTTTTCCAAATGACTAATCATGTTAGACTTCAATAGCAAAGCCCTAGCCTTTCTTCACTTTAATATACTGGAAGGCATACTCAATGGCAGACTTTAGCATCTGCTGTCTATTCATAATACAGATGAATTGGGTAGATTAGAAGTGCAATGCAGGGCCTCTGATAAAAGATCTGGTGGGTCATCTCCCACTGATAATGGAGGGGGAGCCATTGTGCCCGTGACCATTCAGGTCTTTAAATGGAATAAATAGTGATATGAGTGGGGAAGGAGTTAAATCTTTCTCCTGCACCATTACACTAAAAGAGTAAAACAATAAAATGTGCCAACCCCTCATCTTGATTAATTCATAGTCCATATAAAATCCCTACCCCAGTTTCTTGATAGGGAAACTGTATTAAATGCATAGTAGAGAGAGAAGATCCCCTTCCCCCACCAAAGAAGGACATCTGTTTCTAACTTCAGCTTTTTATTTTTTTATCTTTCATTTTTTTTGTTGGTAAATCTCCCAGACAACAGCAGTTCTGTAGAGAGTTTAAATATGAAGGAATGGCAGGACGGGCTAAGGGCACTTCTACCGAACATTAACATCAACTTTGGTGGGCTGCCCAATCCTTCTTCCCCCTCCAGCGCCAACCACAGTGTACCAACGTCCAACACTGCCACCACCGACAGCCTGAATTGGGACAGCCCTGGCAGCTGGATGGACCCCGCAATCATCACAGGTAACCATTTCTCACTCCTTCAGCTCCACTGGCAACCATCAGCTGGGTATTTGGCACAAACTAATCAGCATCTGAAAAGAAAAAAAAAAAAAAAAGTCTGTATGCGGTGGTCTCTTCCAGCTTCCATCCACAAAACCTCAAGGAGTCAGGAATCCTTGTGGAATAAATAGGTATAATAAACCCTCACTTAGCCCTTTCCAATGCATGCCCAGGACTTTCACAGGTGGTCAGGATGCTCAGTGCATAACTGTAGGCTCATGTCTGTGTCCGTTCTGCTAGATGGCGTGTCCGATACGTGCACTGCTGGTCTTCCATTAATGCCTTCAGTGCCTGGACTTTCTAATTTAAAAATGAACGTACTCCACTTGTTTATAAAGCTCTCTTTTATAAGGCTGTCTGGTTATGTATCTCTGTTAGAGAGGCTGAATCGTGGTTCAAGAAGGGAGAGCGGGAAGAAAAGCATGCAGTACTGGTAGAACTGGGTTTGGGTAGGTAATAGACAGGGACTTGGGCCCTGTGATTAGAGGGCCTGGCAAATGCTTGACATAAGAATATGGACTGAATGACCAAAAAAAAATTGCTCTGAAGGGAACTCTGCTGTTTGGATTAAAATGTTCATCTTTGTGGGAAGGGTGAAATATATAAACAGAATAAACATGTTTTCTGTACAAATTAATTGTTTTCTCACCACTGCCATCTGTTAGGTTAAACTGACCTCCTTCACATTGAACATGTTTCTGCCATGACTCACCTGTTTTCCTCCCACTTTTTCTTCTCTTCATAGGGATCCCAGCCTCCACAGGAAACAGTTTAGACTCCCTTCAAGATGACAATCCACCACATTGGCTAAAATCTCTTCAGGCCCTCACAGAGATGGACGGCCCCACTGCAGCCCCGTCACAGACCCACCACAGTAATCCCTTCAGCACACAGATCCCTCTGCACAGAGCCAGTTGGAACCCCTACTCCCCGCCTTCAAACCCTACCAGTTTCCACTCCCCTCCCCCAGGCTTTCAGACAGCCTTCAGACCCCCCAGTAAAACCCCCACAGATCTACTACAGAGCTCAGCGCTGGATCGTCATTAGAAAAGGAGGAGGAAAAAACATTAGAAGTGCAGGAATTGCCCCACCCTGACTCCTCCCCACATCCACCCACCATTCCCTTCGCATATCTTTCTTTCTGAAGAATCCAGTTCCTGATTGAATCTTCTTCCCCACCCCCAAATGCAATGCGATCACAGGGTCATGACCGTATTTTTTGTTATAAAGTTTCTGCTGACCCAGTGTTTGAAATACACTGTTTAAAAATATTTCCTTAAACGTTCTGAGAAAAAAAGAGAGAGAGAAATCAAAGTGCTGTCTCAATGCTTAAAAAAAGAATATATCTGTCTTTTATGTCTTTTGCACATAATGAGCATTTCTGCCTAGCAGAAAAGATCAGTCTACAGTAGGGGAGAAATGTAATGCAAAAATGTAGAATCGATTGCAGAAACATGAAAACGTTTAATTTTAAAAAATGACTGAACCATGTGAGGGAAAGCAGTGGCCTTGCATTTATTTTGCATTCAGTGTGTCACTACACAGGGAAATTGCTATGTCTTTTTTTGTTTTTTTTAGAACAGGGTAATTTGTGTCGGTCAGTAAGAGGTGTGACAAAAAGTGGGTCGAAGGACAAAACTTGTAGAAGTAACTGGCATGTTGCTAAAGAGTGGTTTAAAGAGAGGGAAAGTTTTTTTTTAAATTTTGGCTTTAGATTTAAAGTAAACTTTAATGTTTTAAAAGTATTCACAGATTTAATACCTAGCATATAACATAATATAATTATAAGCAGCTGAAACGAGTGATATTTACTTCAGTCTTTCTGTCTCCTCTGTCAATCTCTCTTTCTTTTTTTTAAATTCACCTGATTAGGGCACTCTGGGATAGCACTGCATTGGGGCCACATGATCACCATCAGGAGCACAACCTTTGACCTCCTCTGCCTGCAGCTTTTACTTAACCCTGTAGTTTCTGGACGTTTGTGCAGTATTGAAAAGACAGGAAAAAAGAAACAGATAAATAAACATGGTTATAACCTGACGCTAAAACTAAAAACAAGGAAATGTACCTCTTTCTTCAGAATTAAAACTAAAATCTTAAATAAAACAGAAAACTTGATGATGACTTTGTGTGTTCATTTTTCTTGGTTTTTAACTCTGCATGGGGTTTTGTGATGGAGACAGCAAATCCATCTGTCCTAGTAGGTTCTTCTAATCTGTGTTAAACTGAAACTATTCGTTACAATGAAAGTCTTGTATAGTGGAGACCCAAAACACACTTTATTGAGCCTCTTGTATTGGAGTGGAGGGCTGTGTATATGTTTAAGTGTGAGGCTATGGAAAAACTAAGTGATTGTGATATAAGTCTATAAATATTTCTTTTTAGAGGTGATCTATAGAGAAGAAGGTGTTGGGTTCATGCCTCATTTGCTGCTTTGTTTTGCTTGTTTTTACTTCAGAAATTCAAATTTTGTGTGCCCTGGGACTCTGGATAAATAGCATGGTAGTGAAATGATCGCATTGTGGCACTGAAAGCTGAGCAACTGAGGGCGGCAGGGAGTTCTAGTTATTGCTAAAAACCTGTTTTTCAATCCCTATGCCTCCCAACAGCCTAGTGAACATTTTTCAAAGTGACATCTTAGTGTAAAGACTGAAAAGCCATCCCCTTGGGTGCAGGTGTGCAAGAGCTCTTTACATCTACAGGTGCATCTACACAGTGAGCGACACTGAATTGGAGCCCAGGTCAACAGACTTGGGCTTCTGCCAGAGGCTGTCGAGATGTATCGTAAGAAGTCTTCCAGGAAAGCCAGGGAGCCCAATCTTGATAATCATGAGTTTTCTAGTGATGGTGACTGTAGAACAGCTGCTTTCTCTCCTCAAACCTGCATTGCCCTTTAATGCAGTTTTCAGAGTGACTGCTTTTTCTAGAAGCATTTACTTACTAAGGATTTGTTAACTAAGCTGAGGTTCCTGGGTGAATCTAGACAGTCATTATTGAAAATAAGTCTTGTGCTCAGGATACGCAGGAGAATGCTTTTCAAAATATGTTCATGCCAAAATATAACTTGCCTGAAACCTATCAGGTTGTTTAATGGTCTCTGGATTAAAGGCTTCATTTAACAAAAACTGAAAAGTAAAATTGGTATTATGCACTGAAATCAATGTGAGCGCCCCCTGCTGCTCTCCAGCAAGCAGTTCCTTCATAAACATGCACGTGAATTCCAGATGAAAATGAAACAAATTAGGTTGGATTTAATCCCCCTATTGAGCTCATGATGAAGAGTGGGTTAGTTCTAAGGGAAAATATCAGTAGCAAAATTTGCAAACTTCTATTAAAGGACTACAAATCCCTATAAATAACCCCCTAAAAGACAGATACAATTAGTTGCTACTATTTAATGTAGCAACTCATGAAGCTGGACCATTTCCATGTATTTGGATTCAGTGCCAGAGTTTGGAACATTTAAAACCAAATCCTGCATACCAAATGCTCATGCCGAGCGTTGCATAGGCTCTCGCTGTTCACCGAATAGCTTGTTTGCCCTCTGCTGTCACCATGGGTTGTGCTAGCCATGTGAGAGGAAACTTACCATTCAGAAGTTTCATGCTAACTGCGTTCTTTCCTTCCTGAGGCTTCACCTCCCTGCTCCCAAAAGCAAACTCCCTAGCTGGTAACTTTGGGTATTGTAAGACAAAGATATTACTGAATCCAGCTTGACAGTTTACGGTATTTACCTGTAACCTTTCTCAAATAAGTCTAGATTTAACAGCTTGATAAGGCCGCAAATTGACTGATAATACATCAGACGGGCTTAATGAGTTTGCTGTCTAGTTGTCTTATCTGCTGTCCATGGTGGATTCCTTCACTGGGAGATAAGTCCAGGGTTTTTATGCTGTTCAAGTGTATTGCATCTGAAATGCTATGTGAGGCTTTATTAGGTTCTCATGAGGCTCTAGTTACCAATATGGTTTTCTTTTTGCATCAAACTCAGTACCAGTCCTTTTTATTGGAAGATCAGATTACATTTTCACTTGTGTTCTGGCCATATGTCCATATCTGAGCATATGTGATGATATTTTCCAAGGTGTGCATTTACTGTAATGTTTATTTATTTATTTACTAACTTCTTATACCGTTTGCAGATCTTTCAAGCAATCAGGCCAGGAATAGTTCATGAGCAGGAGTAGCCTAATGTGACCCTTGACCAGCAGACAAATTAGGTATAGTGAGGCATGTCTCTACCCAAAATAAATTTGGACAGGGACTGAAACAAATAAACCTGCAGAACTACAGGTGTCTTTTGTTAGCATGGGTGTGTCAGTGCAGGAAGGTGTCTCCCTTCAAAGAACTCTGATTTTAGCAGCACCATCTCTGTGAAGTCAAAAGTTCTAAATACAGCAGATTTAGTTAGCTATTTAACAGCCTTTTTCATGGTACTGTAGGGAGGTAATGCTGCTATAAAACTGAATAGTCTCTACATTTAAAACTGTCAGGTGGAAGGGTGGGCATAGTGATTAGAGCCGTGCTTCGCTCTCCATGGCCTGTCTTGACAAACATGCTGATATCTGCCACTACAAATGCAGAGTTCTAGCAGTGCAATTTCAATCATATTCTCCATAGCACTATTGCCAACCCAGACATTCAAAAATCATGACTGGCTTAAAAACCCTGAGATTTGTTTAAATTGGCTTATTTGCCTTTTAGTTTGAGGCCTTAGGGTTCATGTTTTCAAGTTTTTCTCCTCCACCATAAGTGCTAGAAATATTTGGTTGGGGGCGGATGGGGGGAATTGATGAAAACTGAGATTCTCATGTAATCAAATGGCTCCTGGAGCTGGGGCTTTAAGACAAACACCAACTATCACATAACTTACAATAAAGCCCTAAGAATTTGACCATGTTTTCGTTGAGTTTTCTTTGGCTTCAACACCCCCTCCCTCCCCCACGGTCATGCCAGACCTTTATTTTTCTGAGGAAGGGGCAGATTTCAGATTTTTTTTTCCTGAAAACAAGATTTGAAATGTGCGTATGAAAAGATGAAGTGTGACTGGAGTTCTTGCCTCAGGACACGAGGGTCCACAAGTCTCAGGTGTGTAAAGTCTTAGGGCTAGTCCGCACGAGAAGCACTACAGCAACACAGTTGCCTCAATGCAGCTGCGCGGCTATAGCACTTCAGGTGAAGATACTCTACGCCAAGGGGAGAGAGTGCTTCCGTCGGCATAATTACTCCACCTCAGCAAGAGGCGGAAGTATCTCACACCAACATTGCACTGGTATGGACAGCGCTTAGGTTGCCCTAACTTGCCCCCAGAGTGACGCAGCTTTTTCACACCTCTGTGTGACGCAAGTTATATCAACTTAAGCAGTAGTGTAAACCTGCCCTTAGTCTTATCCTAGTCTGTAGTATTCATGGGTGGTCCACTGATTGAGAGCACCACACATTGCAGCGTGATTGATCCTCAGCTGTGGCGAGACCTAGAACTGGAATAGTATGAGGATTTGGAATTGAGATGTATTGGCAGGACTGGGGGAGAGGGCAGGGAGTGGTCCAATACTGGAATAATAGAAGCCATTGCTGGTCAGCATGGCAGGTCATTAGCAAACTCAGTGTTTTCAAATCAAAACTTTCCCTGAGCTCCGCTCGCCTTCACACACTCCAGTTGAATTATTTTCTTAACATAAGGAATGTGGCTGTGAGAAGTGTGATTTTTTTTTTTTTTTTTTGGGGGGGGGGGGGGGGAGAGAATCACTTGCATATTTGCTAGGCAGTTTATTGCTTTTAATATTCCAGCATTACTGAGCTGCATCCCCACATTGAGTACCCCTGTCTCTGAACAGATCACTTCTGGGGGGCATTCAGATCTAAATGTGCAAGACAATGTGTGCAACAACTCCCCATGCCCACAAAATCCTAACCGAACTCTCTTCGTGGTCATTCATAGCTAAGTTTTGAAATCCATCCTGTGCTCGTTGAGAACAGCAGTTGGTCATCCTGCTACATACTGGTAAGTCTCCTTGTATTTAAATCTATTGCTTTAAACAAGGACCTGGGACACAAGGTAGGTGCTAAGAAGGAAAACTTGAACACTATTAATTCTGCCTCTCCAAACCATACAAACAGTATTGGTGGGGCATACAGTGTTACAGCTGCCTCGATAACATTGCTTGTGAAACAGATCTCCGGCTTATTTGCTGAGGAAGCCTAGCAGGTCAGTGCCTTCCCTTCATACACCCCACTTCCTTCCTTGATTTCAATCCTAGATTATACTATCATAAACTTTTATTTAGCGAAGCAGTGGCTACTTAATGACATTAGGAGACCCTGCAGAGCCATGGTGTCCAGAGTGGTTTATTAAGATCTTTATCCTAACAATTGGGCAGAGCAGGATGCTTCTCAGAAAGTGAGAAGCATTGATTGAGCTGCCCAGTTAAGGGAATTCATCATTCAATACAAGTCCTTCCACTGGGGTATGTACTGAATTGGCTGAGTATAGCATGAAAAGTCCTTCCCTTCCCAGGAGAAAGCACTGGTGGTGCAATGGCAGACCCAGTACAATCTGCTTATCTTGATATCTTGAGTGTCAAGCTTCCTGAACAAGGAGCAGCTGTTACTGTGGAAGCAGACTATATTTATACAATGGTAACTGTTCTAGATGTGAACCTAGAAAACGGGAGAGAGGAAGTGGCAATGCTTGCCCTGCAGACAGGTGCAACCTGTATTAACAGCTAACTGATCACTGTATCAGAGTTGTTGCTCATTGCCTATGGGATCCTGGAAAACCAGCATTTCTATTTTTTCCGTGCTCGGAGATGGATAAATCTGTCACGTTCATATCAATTCCAAGACTGTTTGTGAGGGTAGGATGAGACTTTGAGCATTTCTGCTCTTTGCACTTACTGCCATAACTGCAAAATTTAAGATGGGTCTCTAGAAAGCTGGCACTGGAAGATGGTATCAAATATTGTCACGGTGACGTGCAGCAAATCACTTCCATTGCAGGTTCCCGGGGATGAATCCCCAATCTTCTAGTTCTTGAAACCACCAGGTCTCCCTGTGCCCCTGCAGCAGTGACACTATTATCCTGCCCAACACTGTCCAGTTAAAAACAAACACATATAGAGGGGACTGATCTCTCTTGGCGAACACCAACTAGTGGTCCAGAAGGCAGTGAATGAGAATAGTGCTAAATTAGGACAGTTCTATCTCAACTGGTGCTCAAACCAATGGCTTTGGTTTTTTCTCATTTAGCATTGGGAGCTGAGCTTTTTCAAAACTAGGAGCCTAAAATTAGACTCTTAATTTCATATTTGGACACCTGAGTAAGTGGCCTTATTTCTTCAAATGTGCCACCCTTTGTGAGTTGTTGGATGCTTGGTGCATCTGAAAATTAGACCACTGACTCTGGGTTCCAGGTTTTGGAAATCTGACCAATATTAAAGGTCACACTGATTACCTGGAGACCGCAATCTTCTGTAACAGGAAGAAACTGGGGTCATCTCCATCACATGGTCTTTTTTGGTCATGCAACCACCTTTATAGCATGAGACATTTTACAGCTTCCCTATTCCATCCAAACCTGCTTCAGTGTACATCTCCCTACTGTATACCCAGGGCCACTTATTAGTCTCCAGCTCTAGTCAAGGGAAAGCGAGAGTCACTCAAGTGGCTTTTAGGATGGGAGAGAGGAAGCCAGAGCTCCAGCGATAAGTCTGCGGAACAGCAGTGAGAGAGAAGCTCACAAGAAAGGGTGGGTTGGTGGGTGTGCGCATGTGGAGTAGGATACAGGTGAAATGAGACCACTGTCCAGTGGCAGAGGGGGAGCAAAGGTCGCATGATGGCAGTGTGCCTTCCTAGCACTTCTCTTCTGGCCCATCTGTTCCTGTAGAATTTAAGGCTTTTATTTCAGAAAACTAAAGTTCTATCCCTCTGCAAAGAAAACTACCTGAGCGAGAGAGCTGATGTGTTGCTGTCTTCCCAATGCTGCAGACACAGACAATAGTTCTAAGAAGTGCCACTCTGCTGTTAACTCTGAAGCCTAACAATTGCCAATTTGCTATTTCATTGCTGGTGACTTTACCAGATACTTTAGCTACTCTGGGACTTACGAAGGAGCTTGAGTAAACTACATCACTTCCTCCAGTCTGATTTGTGAGTGTGGTTAGAAGAGTCCAAATGAGCGTTTAGAGAAGAAATGAAACACCAAGTTCCTCCTTGTCTCAGAAAATAGCTACATCCAGTCGATAATGTAAGAGCAAGCCAAAGACACAGAGAAGATGAAACTGCCTCTGCTCTTTAGCTATTTTTGAATCATAGTGATACATTTTAATATAATCTTCTTAAATCATTGTGCATCTCCAAGGTTGTGAGAGGTGACTAATCTTCATATATAATTTGCCGAAGAACCATAACATTAGTGACAAGCACATCACAATTTCACAGCAGTCTAGAAACAACTGTTATTGTTCGAAAGTCTGTTACATAAATGGAGTTCTCTCATGTTGGGCTGCCATCTTAAAGATGCTTCTCATCATGGTACAAACTAGGACCAAAACGTTTCCAGCAGAAATCACAGGTGGATGGAAAGTTATAAATTTTGTAACTTAAACCAAATAAGTTTTTAACCCCACTGTGTGTTTAGATGGTGATGGAATGTCCGCTGCATGGAGTACAGTTTACTTCTGTAATTTAATAAGGATTAATCCCACGTTCCCTGCGCTCCAAAATGTCCTTTCCCATTCCATCCCCACCCTTTTTCTTTATGGCTAATAACCCCCAAATGGCAAATGTTCTCTCATACTTGTCTCCTCTCACCTGAAGCAGGTGTTTTTCTTCTCTCTACAGGTTTTGTGGACAACTTGCTACGACTTACGGCAGTTCACAGACTCATTCCCCTTCATTGAGCTGCACTCTTTTTAGAACTAGAGTTGGTCAACATTTTTCAACAAACCTTTTTCTGTCAGAAATATGGCTTCAGCGGAATCAGAATTCTGTAGGAAAATGTCAATTCCAATGAAATTCTTTCATTTTCTGGGAAAATCAATTTTTTTGTTTTGATTTGAAAAGGTAGCTTGAAAACAAAACATGGTTTTAAACTGATGCTTAGAAATACAAGTATTCATTTCTGAATGTCAGTATTTTGTTTTGGAAATTCCAGTGTTTTGTTTGGAAGTTTCTGAACTGAACATTTTTACCACTTGTTTGAGAATTTTTTTTTTTACTCCTTGTCCCAATTCTGGCTGAAAACAAATGTGGAAATTCCATTTTTCTGACCAGCTCTTCGAACTGGAGACACTGCCAGCCTCAGAACGTGTCCCAGAGATGCTCTTGTATTTAAAAACCTAATTGTGTGTATGGCATGTGTTGGTAGGGAGTGTATTCTCATTAGAGCTGGTGGGAAAATGTTGACATTTTTAACTTTGACTCCAAAAAGGCCATAAAAATATTAAATTCATGTGAAAATCCATCCCTCCCTTTGTGTTTTTGACTGACTTAAATTTCATCTAAGTGACTGGGGAATTCCATGGCATAGTTTTCACAGCAGAAGTTATTGATTCCCATCAAATCCATTTCTGTTATGCTTTTATTTAACATTGTCTCTGTGTGGTTTAGATGCCAGGTACAAACATCCTCTAATACCTTTGAGGGCTCAAAATGCCACTAGCTCCACGCCTAGGAATTATTTCAATATTGGCAGCTCTGATTAGAGAATGCTTCTCCGTCCTCTGCCAAGAACAGAACGGTTTCACACGCTTCAGGCATGCTACTGGAGAGCAGAATGCCTTTCTGAAAGTGTGGTTCTTCTCTTGGGCAAAGGCCTTATTACTGTTCACACAAGCAGGTCCAACGATCGTGTCTCAGTCACTGTGTTGAGACAGCAGCCTGTGCATGTTCAGCTTGTCTACCCATTTCCCCAGCAAACAGTAACGCTTTCAGAAGGATGACTTCTATTTTCTCCTACAACACAGCTGTTGATACAATCTCATTAGAAGTATCTAAACTTTTTTTTTTTTTTTCAAAATGGTGACATGCAAACTTGTGCTTTGGCCCTGTTTCTGCTCCTTTATGGTGTGAAAGAAACGCCTGAAAGGCAGACATTCTTAAGCTTTTTTTTTCTTTTCCTTGCATTTTTAAAACTTGGAAAGAGCAGCTATGTCAGCTCTAGTCTTCTCTGGCTTTGCTGGAGGAGCTGCTAGATGTCTGAAGAAGTGTGTTGTTAGTGCTCACCTTAACTGAAGAAATGAGGCGTTGATTCTACTGTCACACAATCCAAGTGCCAGTTGAGCTATTAAAAGGGAAAGGGATCGTCAGCCAGACTGGTTATAATTTTGTTTTGGTTAATACCTATGTAACTTCAATGACTAATCAACAAAGGTTCTGTAGTCAAAATGTTAATGTTGTTGGTTCTTCAGTCCTCCTTGTGTCCAGCAGACATGATGTGACATGAATTTCTAGTGTAAGAAGAAAAATGGTGGGAGAAATGAATTCAAAACCTTTCAGGTCACTTCATCCTTCATGAAAAAACAAAACAATTTTCCTTTTGCAGTCACCTTTAAGCATTTGTTACTATATGATGCCAGTCCTTGATTCTCTATGTAGAAGTGATAAAATGTAAAGAATAAATATTAAAATAAACCCCAAACTAAACTCCTAAACTAGAATCAAAGTGTTTCCAGTTACACCTCTATCTCCAAAAATCCTCCTCTCTGCACACTTTTCTTTTGGAGATTGATGATGTGACCCATGAATCCCTCAATGCCCACTGGCCAGGGAGTTGCAAGAATATCCTGATCATGGTACATGCATTCTATGTCACCGAAGAATGTCATGGGGAGGGCTTAAATGAAAGCCAGGAACACTGTGGTTAATATTGTGAAATGTATGTACAAACATCATGTAAGGAGTTGTATATGTACGCCAAATATATGCTCCTGAAGTCTGTATCAAGCTAACAAACAGGTTTTCTGCCAGACCTATCTCTTGGTTGGCATGTATATTAGGCATTGTAAACCAGCATAATAGAAACACTATTAGGGGGATGTGAAATCAACAGGGAAAGAAGCAGGCTTCAGGAAAATAAGTGATGGATGGGGTCTACTGGCCCTGAAGACAGACCCTGAGCTTTGGGGATATAAGTAGAAGGCAAAGAGACATCCTTTATCCTGCACCTAGGAAGTAATCCGGCAGTGCAATTATATTAATGAAAATAGCATCTTAACCAGGCTTGGTGGAATTGCTGCCAACATTTGGAATGAGAGAAACTTTAGACAGGAGGTTAGCCTATTAGGTTTAGTCTCTAGAAATCGTGTTTTGGTTTCTATGCAACCCTTTTGTTCCCATTATCCTTCCTGATTATTCTCTTGGATCTTACTGTTTTCACACTAAATATATCTGTGCTGTGGTATTATACAAGGAGCTGATCTGCGGTGTTATACAAGGAGCTGATCTGCAATTGAATCATACGAGCTTGTGTGTACACTGTTCCCTTGGGGACAGCAGGCCTGATGTTGTTCAGTGGATAAGAGGCTGGATACTACAGGGGGAATGCTTCAGAGTGCCTACAGGGGCAGAGGTATGCCTATTGTGAACCTGCAAGGCACAGTAAGGGCTGGCATTGCCCAGAGGAGAGTGTGTGGATGGCTAACAGGCTGGTGATGTGAGAGGGCTGACACCCAATTGAGCACCAGTAAGGCTCCTTCTTGCTAGAGGCAGGGCAGTGACAAGATGGCTCACAGCCCTGGGTACCCTGAGAACCATCAGAGGTGGGTATGTTAATTTCTTTCAGAGTTAAACTTATTCACAGAATAGATGGTCAGAATGTTGTGAAATGAAATGGCTACATGCGCTCAGGCTGTATTGTAATCTGGAACAGTTGAGACGTCACCTGTGCACTTTGTCACTGGACCAATCAAGACCCTTATCCCACATGAGCTTACGTTTGAAAAGAAGCATGTAAACAGCTTGGATGCAGAAGAAAACAAGAGTGGGGTAAAATATCCTTTCAACATGAAATGCACACAGGTGGAAAAGACTGACAACAGACCACTTGAAAATCCAGTCCAAGTGATTCTCTCATTTGACTCTCCTTGCTGAGTTTAAGAGACTTTCAAGGAATTGGTGTCAATAAGGAATTGAGTGATGGCTTCAAATTGCAAGCTGTCTCTCTCAATGCTGGTTTAAGGGCTTATGTTCTTCATATCCTCTGTAGTAGGCTGTGGGTATATCTCTGGGGGAGCTGGCATGACAAGGCATTATAGCCAGGGAGATATCTCCTGGCTTCTGGGGCAAATGAATGTACATCGAGGCAGATGGTGTCACACCCGGCTGCAGGACCACTTGTGGGAAGACGTGGATTTCAGAGCATAAGCTTTGCATGGACGGCTTGTCTGAATTCTCCTGACTCCTGTTAGAGTCAAAAGTGAGAAAAGAGTGAGAACAAGGCATGCTGCTAATAGGCCTTCTCCCTCTGCTCCAACCTAGCCAATCCTGCTCTATTCTATTAGACACACCTAAGGAGAGTGGAGAATGATCATTTCTGTGCTGATGGCAGCGTGTTGCGGCCTTATAAAAAGACGGCAGGCAAAAGTGCATTTAATTTGCTGCATTGCTGAGCAGGCATTAAGTGAGGAAGTGGGTAAACAAATGAACTGTTTCCCACTGCAAAGAAACCTTCCAATGCTTAGGTAGGACAAAAGGAAAATGAGATTTGGATTCATCCCTAGCAGGTGTTCTAGTTACGCTGCAAAATAACCACATCTGGTAAATCAGGAAAATTCCTAAACAGAAGGGGCCAAGTCTTGCAACAAGGGTTGCTACAAATGAGGACCATGGTGCTTTAGCAGAACCCAGCACTGGAACAGCATGGACTGTTGCAGCTTAGCATTACAGCATAATAGCAGATCTCATACCCCAATGTGATCCAAAAAGGGGGAGGGAGGGAAGCTCAATATTATGTCCATCCATGATGTGGAATGAAGAGACTTTGGGGCATGTGTGCTGCAAAAGGGGGGAAGTGATCTGGAATTAACACTTCTTCCAATGAAGAAGCCAGTCTTTGACTTAAGGTGTCTTCCAACCAACATTGTTGGATGTAACCTCCATGGGTGAGCAGTCCTAATGGGGTAATGGTAACATCAGTACCTTTGAAATCCCTGGTTACTGCGACCTGCTAGTGCCCCAGGGTACACAGAACTGCGGAGGGCAGAGATGCGGTAATCAAGCCTGTGATAATGCTTCAATTTCCCAAAAGCTCCCTGTTGCATCTCCATTTCCTTGTTAGTGAGATCCGCTTGCCTTCCACCCCGGAACGTCCTGCTGTGCTGTTGCCTAAAAGGTGAAAAAGAAAAACAGTGAAATGTTTTTGAGGTGCTAGAGTTATTGAAGCAGAAAATTTGCATTGTCCTCAAGTTTCAGTGAGAATCAAAGTTCTGAAGATTTTTCAGTATGACTGGTTGAGAACTGCAGAAAACAAATTGCAATCGCAGTTCTTTGAATTTTTTCAGAGCCATTTAATCAAAGTGCTGGAAAACTTGGGTCAAAGAGAATATAGGATGACTTTGCTCAACGTGAAACATTTTGCAAACTGTAACATTGTTTGTTCCCAGAACACTATGTTGGTTTTGATAGAACGTTTCTTGACAAAAGCCCCATTTTCATTTGCAAAATGTTAACCAGCTCTATGTTTCGGGCCTTTGCTCTCTGCTCTGATAAGGTAAGGAGCACTGCGGAGACAGTCCAGGTGGTCACTGGGAGAAGGGGGCTGCCTTCAGCTCCTCTCACTTCCTTCAGCCAGTCTGCAAACACAGGAATCTGGCTACCAGGGGGAGTAGCACCAAACCCTACTCAGACTTCTACTGTAAAGTGAGACGGCAAGAAATGAATGAGTTAATTCTTGCTGTGGCCCCTTTTGCTCCCTAATGCTTTATATTTATATATAGGTCATTAAGGAGATAAAGTAACTCAAATTTATTCTGTTTAGACTCTTAAACTATATTAATCACTGTGAAACGCCATCCAATGTCCTATCTCTGATAGTGACTAGTACCAGACGCTTCAAAACAGGGTCATGTCGTGTCGTGTCCTCCCCCTCCCCCCCCTGAAAATCCCATTAGACAATTAAGGAATAACCCACCTCCTAGGAAAAGTCCTAACCCTTATCACTCAGTGGTTGGCCCCACTGCAGTTTAATTGGGGGTGGGGAGGAGTGTTAAATACTGTATCTAACTGAAACTGCTGTAGAGAAGTGTGGGTACTTGATATGCTGGATTAATCATTCTGGAGAAGTAAAGCAGTCCAGTGTTTAATAGAGACTTCCACAATGTACAGAAAAGGGTCAAAATACATAGCAGGTATTATTATTTTTTTTTGCCACATATGTACAGCTAAATCACTCCTCATGCTGTACCTTAATTCCCCCTGCAATCAATGAACACAATCCATACAGTTGTAAAGCTCAGTTTTGAAATAATAAGCTGTTTTGGGAAGTAAGAAGTTAATGTACATTCTGAACTTCACTGAAAACTCTCATCTTAGACGTTAAGTCTACACTTATTCTCTTTTTTCTGCTTTTCCAAATGCAGAGTTCAGTCAGCCAGCAGAGGGAACTCTAGTCAACGAAGTCTGTAGATAGGCACCATCTGGACATTGCTGATGTTGCATTTATTTGACTTGGAGAAAAACTATTTTATGCCTGACCCTGAAGGGCAAATAAAAAGTGCATTAAAGGTAGGACTGGTGCTGCCCCCATAATCTATTTTATTCATAGTTTCCAAGGCCAGAAGGGACCATTGTGATTTTTCTGCTCTGACCTCCTGTATAACACAGGGCAGAGAACTGCCCCAAAGTAATTGTTAGAGCCTCTGTTTTAGAACATCAGTCTTGATTTAAAAGTTGTCAGTGATGGACTGTCCACCACGACCTTTGGTAAATTATTCCAGTGTTACTGTCACTTTTAAAAAAGTATACCTTTATTTTCAGTTTGAATTGATCTATCTTCAGCTGTCAGCCATTGGATCATGCATACCTTTCTCTGCTAGATGGAAGAGCCCATTGTTAAATATTTGTTCCCCATGTAGATACTTATAGAATGCAATGAAGTCACCCCTTAGCCATCTCTTTGTTAAGCTAAATAGATAAACTCAAGGAACTCAATCACAATAAAGCAGGTTTTCTAATTCTCTAGTCTAGGGGTGACCAACCCGCGGCTCACGAGCCGCATGCGGCTCTTTGCTGATACAAATGCGGCTCAGGGCTCTTTGCATGAGGCTTTTTGCTCTTTGAAATTGACGGATCAGCGCTAATTTTCTGTGGAGGGTAAGGTAAATGTGGCTCTTTGTCTGACTGGTTTATCAACCTCCGTCTTGAATTGTGGAACACAGTATTCCAGCAGGGGTCACACCTGTGCTAAATTACAGAAAAAAATAACCTCTCTGCTCCTACTTAAGATTCTTCTGTTTGTGTCCCAGGGTTGCACTAGCTCTTTTGGCCTCAGAGTCACACTGGAAACTCATGTGCAGCTGATTATATACCTCCCCTTCCCCCAATCTTTCAGTTACCACCATGGCCCCCAAATCTTTTTCAGTCTGAAATCTACCTGCCTCACTGCCCCCATCACTTCTGATGTCTTCACATCAGACCTCCTGCACCTAGGTATTAGCAACGCTGGCAATATAGTATGTGACCGTATCCTGTCCGAAACCCAAAGGTACTCACTCCTCCCTGGTCTCCAGCTGCTGTGCACTGGTCCTCAGCATTCTGTCCCGCAAGCAGCACACGGCGAAGGAGATGGACATGGTCAGAATGATCACGCCACTGATGAGAGAGGCTATGACTGCTACCTGGAACCCTTTGTCAAGAGGCTTTGGGATCACTGTGGAGATAAACGTGGAACTAGGATTTCGAGACTGGCATAACAATCGTTCAGACAGATTGAGGATAATCCCTGGTAGGTAAGTAGCCCTCGAGAGCACTTTCTACTGAATGGCTGTCAGGGTGATGCTGGCTCTTGTCCGTCCTTTCTTTCCATGGTCTCACGCAAATGCCAGCTGGCTCTAGCACCTGGGGCAGCAACTCTCTCTCCTGCTACCCTGGCACTGGTTGGGTTTTCCAGTTGAGGCAAGCCATTGCAGTCACGGAACCACAGCCCTGGACAGTGGGAAGGCTGCTTCCTCACACTTTCCCTCTTGCAATCTCTCCCCTGCCCGCCACAGCTTTTTTACATATCTTCTTTACTGCTACAAACTCTCCACTATTGCGAGGGCTGATTTGTAGTTAAAGAGCTTGCCCCTAACTTCTGGGCCCTTGGGGAGACTTGTCTGAGCCACCATTATGTGAACTGAGTTTTACTGGGTCTCAGCATCTGCTTATCTATCACTTCCTTCCTCCATGATTACTTTCTAGGTAAACAACGACACCAAAATGTCAGGTTTTGAAGAAGGGTAGATGTGACTCATGCCCATACACCACATCATAAGTCGCTGCACCTCTGTAATTGCATGTGGACACTAGCACATGGGAGCAGAAAGAGCTCTGCAATCCCAAGATAAAACAACCCCTACATAAATATTTTTTATGAATAAAACAGCGAGAATCCTGGGGCATCTTAAAGACTAACAAGCTTATTTGGGCATAAGCTTTCGTGGGCAGAAACCCAGATGTGAGTTTCTGCCCATGAAAACTTATGCCCAAATAAGTTTGTTAGCCTTTAAGGTGCCCCAGGACTCTCGCTGTTTTACTAAAAACAGGCTAACATGGCTACCCCTTGGGAACTCATTTGTATGAATCTATCCACCCAGTCATTCACTCAGCTGTACAGCTACCTAGCAATTCATACACCCAGCCATTCATGCCTCTAGCTATCTCCCATTTATTATCTGAATTACAATAGGCTCTTACACCCCAAATGAGACCAGGACCCCATTTGACTGAGTGCTGTATATGCACATAGTAAGAGACCGTCCTACCCTCAAAGATCTCAGTTTAAATAGACAAGATAGACAAATGCTGGGAGAAAGGAAATAGTATTAATGACATTTAGCTTTTGTCCTCCCCCTGCATAATCACAAAGAAATGCGTAATCACACCCTTCTTGCTTAGTTCTGAGTATCCTGGAACCCGAGAAGTTTCCTTAAGTGGCAGTGTACACATGGCTCATCTTTCTATAATGAGTTTCTCGGGGGTATGAATAAGCCACCTTCTGGAGTGACATAAATTGCACCAATCCAAGCGCTAGTGTGGACATTGCTATGTCGGTGGAAGAGTTTCTTCTCCCACCGATATAGCTGCCATCACTCGTTGGGGGTGGATTAATTAAGCGGATGGGAGAGCTTGGTACGGCTGAGTCACTGTATGCCCATAGCCTAAGACATTTTTCTTTTTCTTTCAGTGAATTTAGCATGTCAGAGTGCTGCCACCTGCTAGTCTTACAAAGTAAAGTCCTCTCTCTGTCTCTACAGAACTTGTGTAGCGGGGGTGGTAGTCTGGCGTGCTTTTTACACATTGGTCCCTCAAAAACGGGAGCAAACACCTCCAGTGGTGATCAGACCATTCAAACTCCCTAGTGCTGGGTTTTATTGAAACTCCTAATGGAATATCCAATGAGTAGCAGTTGCAGCCCGACACTAGTGATCTGAGGGGCAGAGAGGCTTGTCCATGGAGAAGTGGACTGAGGTTGCTCAAGATAGAGGAGTTCTAAACACTGATAAGCCAGTGCCATCTGAAGTAAAGTGACCGACTCATTTGTCCTCGTCTTACCCTCACAGTGAGGTGCTGGGTGACTCCAATAAGAGATGCTGTCTCGGAGGAGGCAGGCCAGCTTCCTGCTGCCCACCAGTTGATGCCCCTCTCTGCACCAGTACACAATGACTGAGCCCAAGGAGAGGCCGGTGCCCTTCTCAATGTAATAGGATCCGTAAGGTGGTGGGAGGAGTGCCATGCACTGAACTTTGGAGAGAAACAAAGAAAATAAATGCTGATAATTACACAGAAGCTCTAATCCCCATCCAACTGCAGCTGCCGGTCAGCACTGTCACTAATGCGTGTCCAGCAGGCTGTTTGGCACTGGGCATAGATATGGCCTGGGCTTGGACTGGTTGAGCTGGTCCCGTAAGTCTTGTCCAAACTTCTGGCTGCTCTCAGATGAGTGCCTCAAGGAAGGCAGCCCGTTTTTCATGACTTTCTTTGGGAAAACAGGTCTTCCACTGTCACACGGCGCCTCTTGAGATCCCCGCTCTCTGAAGGGCTGCCCCCTTTAGAGCAGAACTAGGACTAAAAAGGGCTTCTCCTTAGACTGAGGGCTTGAGGGGGAGGAAATGTGGCAGGAAAGCTGAGGGAGGTTTGAGTTACATGAAGAATACATAAAGCATTTAGACTGAAGGGAAAACATGGGCAAAGGGGACCTGCCAACGTTTTTATTAAAAAAATAAAAGGGTTTTGGTTATGTCTGATTGTTTTAGGCCTTTTAAACAAATAAATCATCCCAATCCCCCCTCTCCCCCCCATTTTTTTCTACTTTTCCCCTAGAAGAAATCAGAATGAGTATTTCACTGGAGGACCTCTTGGGGGGCTTCAGAGATGTATGTTGTGCGTGCTCACATCTTACTGAACAATAAGAGGGGTTGTATCTTTAACTCCCTTTCTTCAATATGTTAATTAGTCACTGAAGTTGTTGGTTTTTAATTCTTTTCTCTGGAGTCTGGACCTTGACTATACCTTGACCAAGAAATTTGGACCTTGACAAAAAATTGACTGTCCCCCGCTCTGGAACATGCTTTGGAACAGAGACAGGACATTGGGCAGGGGCTTGGCCGGAGGTCAGAAATATCGCTTGGTGTTCCTGTGAACATTGGCCCAGATTTGGCTAAGTTGAGAAGCCGCCCAAAAACTCGGTGTGCACTTGCTTAGCCAAGGTTTATTTAGAGTTTGGCAGAAACCGTGTCTTTTGTGAAGATGCAGTCTACATTGAGCATGCTCCAGGCCTTCACACCTCCTGTGTGCAGCTGGGATGGCACAGTCCCCACATCCACTGAGCCACTAAGCATGCTCCGCCCCAAGGTTTTCTCTGCAATGGCTAGTCCTGGCTGCTATGGCCCTGCGTGAGCACAGGGAGTGATAGCAGGGAGACTCTGGTGCTCCCCCTGCTGATGGCCTGGCATCATGGAGAGAGGAGAAGGAGGAAGCAACCCGAATAGAACACAGAAGGCAGTAGGAGCTGGGAGGTTAGGGGAGGGGGAACACAAGGGCAGCAGTGGGGGAGAAGGCAAAGTAGGAAGAGGGACAGGAGCCATTGAGGATAGGAGAGCTGGGGCAAAGGGACAGTAGTGGGCAGAAGGGGGATAGGAGTCGAAGGAAGAGGCTGCAGGGACAACAACTGTGAATGAAAAATGCAAAATCTTGCTGATGGCATTTTTGCAAACATTTTTCCTGCATTTTTCACTCAGCTTTACTTTTGAGGAATTTCGACATGATGGATTGTGGGATGGCTCAGTACAGGAGAGGTAATAAACGTGAAATGATTGAGTGTCTATTCTAGTCTGTAGAAGTGAGCTCTACTTTGGTGTTGCTTCAGCTGCAGTATCCATCCAATTAAGATGGATCTAGCCTGGTTGGGAATGAGAGGTTAGAATGAATGGTTTGTAAGCAGCAAGAAGCTGATGAGGACTGGCGGTCCACAGGGCCCTATAATAGTAATACTAGGACTGCTACGTCCATGTATTTTTATTAGTGAATTAGACAAAGCTATGCTGTCATGCTTGGTAGATGGGGGAGGGGGAGAGCATTTGTTATACTGATTAACATCAATATGTCAAAATCATAATAAGTCATGTGAGATATATCATGTCAGGTACGGTTAGAAGGGATATATTGTGCTGAGTAAGATAAAGATGTTCATGTATTATATGTGAAATGGAAGTTATGAATATATTTGATATTTCTGTATGTCAATTTGGGCTGGCTGGGACACACCCCAGACAGAGAGGTGGCAGAACAATAGCCTGCTTGATGGCCCATTAAGACACTCACTGATACAAGGGGCCCAGGAAGAAACTAAAGGCATACCTGAAGAGTTACCAGGATTGGCCCATGTGACTCTGGACCCCAGGCATACCTGAAGAGTCATCAGGATTGGCCCATTTGACTCTGGACTCCATTTTTGTTCTTGTAACTTTCCACAGGCCGCATGGCCAGGGACAGAGGGTATATAAGATCAAACCCCAGAAACCATTTTGCCTTTTATCCTGAGCTTCAGCCACCTACCTACCTCTGGATCAAGTCATCTGCAACTGAAGCTGTGAAATGAAGGACTGAGGCCCATCCAGCTACTGGATGTACGCCAGAGGGGACTATACAAGCCTGCAAACTCCACAGTTCTACTAGAAACCTGATGTATATGGACTTTCAATCATTTGTATGTGTTTGATTTGCTTTGACCCTTTAACATTTTTCTTATGGTTTGTTTATTTCTTTTTACAATAAACCTTTAGTTTTAGTTACTAAAGGGTCGGCTGGCAGTGTGGTATTTTAGGTAAGATACAAACTTATATTGAACTGGTACTGTGGCTGACCCCTTGGGGTCAGAGGGAACCTTATTAGTAAAGAGCATAGAGTTTAAATAACTGGTCTCTTTACTGGACCTGATGCTGATTTGGGAGCCTGGAGCTGAAATGCAGTAAAGGGGGCTGTGCGCATTTGAGTGCTGGCTTCTGTGGGGATTCAAAAGTGCAGTTTGTGGCTGGTTGGGAAGTCTGGCTTCAGTGCCACCCATCAGTGCTGGGAGAATCTGCTCTCCTTTTGCAGCCTGCCCTGACCTTGGCATTTTCAGGTGGCTGCCCTGGGCACGGACGGGTCACATATACTATGTAAGCTAAATACATTTATAGGTGCTACCAAAATAATGGGAGCGGTTAAGACTCAATTTAGATGTTGTAGAAGATAGTGTCAACAGAATAGGCGAAGAAGCAGGAGTTGGAACATGAGATGTATTGTGGAAAGTGATGTAGGTGGGTAGACGTAGTGACCAAGCTATGTATAGGAAGAAATGCTCTCCAATTAATGCAGTTATCCAGGGGGGGAGTTTTACATCTTCTTGTGAACCATCCATCCACTGGCAGAAGCAGGTAATGGGCCTAGACAGACTACTAGTCTGATCCTGTGTAACAATTTCAGTGTTCATATGTTCCTTCGGGGGGAGAGGGGGGAGGTGAGAGGAGCCAGTGGCAGGCAGTTCAGTGTGGGGGTGGGAAGAACAGCAGCAGCACGGGCGGGGGGGACCTCGGGGAAAGAGGCACAGTGGGGGGTGGGAAGAAGTGGAGTGAGGCCGGGGGGGCCTCGGAGGGGAGAAGTGGAGCAGGGGTGGGAAGAGGCGGAGTGAGGGCGGGGCCATGGGGCCAGAGGCTGTTTGGAGAGGATTAGCTTCCCAAAGCCTCTTGTACCCACTGCCCATGATACTGAGTTGTATCAAGAAATCCCAAGGAACTGAGCTGCCATTTTATTAATGGAAAAAACTAGATCTAGCTAAATTGGGAAGATCAGGGCAGCTGAGGTAAGTGGAACAGAGAGGTCACATATGAGGACAGAGATACAGAACTGGACTTTTTTTATTCTTGTGTCTAACTTGGTGACCTCACTGTAGATGCACATCACCAGCGAAGCTCATTCTGCCAGTGTGCAGGAAAGGTCTGATTGCTGGTCTGACTGGCTGTGTAACTTTGAAGGACAGACATATAAATCTTCAAATATCACTCCATAACCATATGGCTTGGGAAAGTCTCCAACTTGGTATGTGAGCATCCCACATCATCCCTGCCCCAAACACCTTCCTATCTCAATATACAACTGCAGGCAACAGGTGTATACTGCAAAGAGACCGGGGCGCACAAAGTCACAGTGAAATGATTATGAGGAGTGTCTATTCTAGTCTGTAGAAGTGAGCTCTACTTTGGTGTTGCTTCCGCTGCAGCACAGTCACTGTTCCCGGGAGTAAATCTCTGCAGTGACCACAGCATAAGAAAAGTATGTTAAAGCTTTTGGTGATCAGTGTTAATTTTCTTTGAATCTTTACCCTTTTCACATTACTTCATTTTCCTGGGGGGTCCAGCCTCAGCCCTTGATGACAAGGGTGAGGGTTAGAACAAGAGAAGATGAGTTCATCAGGCTGGGAGTGGGGGGGAGGCAGCTTGCGCCTCTCCTTGAAGTTCAGAGCACCTTGTGGTGCGCTGGTGTGACTGGGTGGGTCTGGCTGATGCTCACAGCAGCATTAACAATCTCTTGAGGATGCTACATTCAGACCTCTTTGACTGGAGGGAGGGTTGTCATGAGGTGGAGGGAGAAGTGAGAGTAGCACAGAGGAATTGCCCCTATAACTAAAGGGTTCCGTTCTTTCACTTCACCTGGAGATTTTGCCTATACAATTACACATCTCTCCTGCTGCCAGGCTACTGCCATAGTGCTTGGAGCTATGAGTGTAAATGAAAAATACAAATTCTATGAGCAGAATGACTCCTTCCACTTACAGATATTGGCTCTGCAAGCAAATATGCATAACAGCAATAATATTCTACACTTTCATATTTGTTACACTCGTGCCTTTCGTGCCAAACAGTTATATGGGCATGTGAGCCCCTCACCTACTACTCCTTTGCTGCCCTGCCAACATTTGCTCTGCAGAATGAAAGACAGATGGACGCTGGATTACTACAGTACCTGAAAGATTGCCATGGATGTCGGTCCTATTGGTGAAGTCTCTCAGGAAGCCAGTTCCAGCGAAGGTGGCCACGGAATTAACAGCATCACTCCAGCCACTCTGGAGACAACTCCAAGCCAGCATGCAAAGGGCTAAACATTTCCCAGACCTTTGTCCCTTCATGCTGTCAGGAAACACAGCATCCTTGCCGCTATCCCGGATCCCCAACTGCCTGTGTTTTCTCTTTCCTTTTCTCCAGGGCAGACTGGGAAGGAATGAGCTGGGTCCTTAAGACTTTGTTAAGCCTCCAGGAGCAAGTAAGGAGTTGTTCTCCAGAGGATTTCCTCTGCTTTGCTTTACTCTGACAAGCCTCGTGCTGAGCCGCTCTTACCTCTCTGCTAAGAGCTGCGAATGCTGCACAGTCAGTGTTACTCACCTAGCCCTTTCCTCCCAGTCAGCCCCTTGCGCCACCAGACTTGCAAACAACCAGTGTTTTTTGCCTCCCCCTTACCACTGCAATGTTAGTTCAGTGACGATCAAATCCTGCCTCCATTGCAGGAAAACCAGGAGCTGTATAGGAAGTGAGAAGTAATTGGAAATGTTATTTTCAGCCTTCTCTTGCAGTGACTGGCTCTCACCATTTAGTCATTGTGACTTTGCTGGGTGTTCTAGCAGCAGCTCAGATGTCCCTATGTCACCGCCGGTTGAAATTAGTGCCTGTAAACGGAGGTGAAAAACCATCCCAAAGATCTGCATCAAATGATTATCCTGATCCAGTGCACAGAATGGATTCAACTGGCGTCCTTTTTTCCTCTCGAATCCTCCTGAGTCTCTCTTCTCCTCATCCCCCAAAGCTCAGGTTTAATATACTGTAAATATCAGTAAAGCTGAGTATGCTACCTCAGGCTATATCTACACTACCATTTATGTCAGCAAAACTTATGTCACTCAGGGGTTTGAATATTCCACCCCCTTGAGTGACATAAGTTATGTCGGCATAAGTGGTAATGTGCACAGTGCTATGTTGGTTGGACAGCGTCTCCCACCACCACAGCTACTGCTACTTGTTGGGGGGTGGTTTAATTATGTGGATGGAAGAGCTCTCTCCCACACTCTGCACAGAATAGGGCGGAGGTGAGCAGGCCTCAGTGCTGAAAGAACAGGTTCAGGACTATTTAGAAAGGCTGGACATGCACAAATCCATGGGGCTGGATGCAATGTATCCAAAGGTGCTGAGGGAGTTGGCTTATATGATTGCAGAGCCATTGGCCATTATCTTTGGAAAACTTGTGGTGATTGGGGGAGGTCTTGGATGATTGGAAACAGGCAAATATAGTGCCCATCTTCAAAAATGGGAAGGAAGAGGATCCGGGGAACCACAGACCGGTCAGCCTCACTTAAGTCCCTGAAAAAATTATGGAGTAGGTCCTCAAGGAATCCATTTTGAGGCACTTGGAAGGGAAGAAGGTGATCAGGAACAGTAAACATATAGTTATGCCTGACCAACCTGATTGCCTTCTATGTTGAGATGACTGGCTCTGTGGGTATGGGGAAAGCGGTGGACGTGATATACCTTGACTTTAGCAAAGCTTTTGATACGGTCTTCCACAGTATTCTTATCAGCAAGTTTAAAGAAGTATGGGTCGGATGAATGGACTATAAGATGGATAGAAACCTGGCTAGATTATCAGGCTCAAGGGGTAGTGATCAACTGCTCGATGTCTAGTTGGCAGCCGGTAGCAAGCGGAGTGCCCCAGGGGTCAGTGCTGTGGCCAGTTTTGTTCTACATCTTCATTAATGATCTGGAGCATGGGGTGGATTGTACCCTCAGCAAGTTTGCAGATGACACTAAGCTGGGGGGTAGTGATAGATATCGTGGAAGGCCTGAATAGGATACAGAGTGACCTAGACAAATTGGAGGATTGGCCCAAAAGAAACACGATGTGGTTCAACAAGGACAAGTGCAGAGTCCTGCACTTAGGACAGAAGAATCCCATGCACAGCTACAGACTGGGGATCAACTGGCTAGGCAGCAGTTCTGCAGAAAAGGACCTGTGGGTTACAGTGAAGAAGAAACTGAATATAAGTCAACAGTGTGCCCTTATTGCCAAGAAGGCTTAATGGCGTATTGGGCTGCATTAGTAAGAGCATTGCCAGCAGATCGAGGGAAGTGATTATTCCTCTCTATTTGACACTGGTGAGGCCACATTTGGTGTACTGTGTCCTGTTTTGGGGCCCCCACTACAGAAAGGGTATGGACAAATTGGAGAGAGTCCAGCGGAGGGAAACAAAAATTATCAGAGGGCTGGAGCACATGACATACGAGGAAAGGCTGAGGGCACTGGGCTTGTTTAGTCTGCAGAAAAGACAAATGAGGGGGGTTTTGATAGCTGCCTTTAACTACCTGAAAGGGGGTTCCATGGAGGATGGAGCTAGGCTGTTCTCAGTGGTAGTAGATGACAGAACTAGGAGCAATGGTCTCAAGTTGCAGTGGGGGAGGTCTAGGTTGGATATTAGGGGGAAAAAATCCACAAGGAGGGTGGTGAAGCACTGGACTGGGTTACCTGGGAACTTGGTGGAATGTCCATCCTCAGAGATTTTTACAGTGCGGCTTGACAAAGCCCTGGCTGCGATGATTTAGTTGGGGATGATTTAGCTTTGAGCAGGGGGTTGGAGTAGATAACCTACTGAGGTCCCTTTCTATCCTAATCATCTCTGATTCTCCTGTCGGCATGCAGCAGCTACATGAGATCTTACAGTGGTACAGCTGTCTTGGTACAGCTGCGCTGCTGTAAGCTCTCAAGTTTAGACAGAGCTTCAGAATCACAAGGGATTTTATAATGACACTTCATTCAAGATCACCAACATGGGACCCACTCAAGCAATGTATTTCTTTTTCTCCTTGGGTCTTTCCCCCCCGATGTCTTAATGTCTTCAAGTGTCTTTTGCATATCTGCCTAGCACACATTGAATGCTTTATAAATAGTATAGGCTAGCTGGTGACCACCTGATGAGTACTGAGATTTCTGAGTACTAGAGAGACCAGGTGAGTGAGGTAATAACTATTATTGGATCAACTTGTGTTGGTGAGGGAGACGAGCCTTCAAGCTTACACAGAGCTTGTCTCTCTCACCGGTAGAAGTGGGGAGCTATATTGCCTCCCCCACTTTGTCTCTAATATCCTGTGCCCCACCTGGCCACAGCACCACTGCACATATTTGTGAATATTCATTTATGCTAATACCTCTGTCTCAATTTTTCATTTATCCACTCTCCTACCACACCTGTTTCTTAATATATGCACCTCTTACGTAGCAGATCAGTTAGTCAAAGTTTGGGGCCTTGTGGATGTTCCAATTGGGAGTAGAAATTTGCTGTAGTTGAGTATTTCTTTGATTCAGTTTTGTTACAGGACTTTGTATATTCTTTATAATGTATTTCTGAATGCAGAACGAATCAAATAGTTGGAAACAGCTTCTTTTGCTCACAGCACCATCCTCAGTCTTTTCAGCCTGCACCTCTCCCTGGGTTTCTTCGAGGGTCAGCCACATGCTTTTAGCTGCTCCTTCAGGCGCTCTCTCTCTCTCTCTCTCTCTCTCTCTAGTCTTGTCTGACCTCAGTTTGTGTGATCTCTCTTCCTATACATGCACGAATGGCTCAGCAAAACCTCCTGGCCGGGTTCACATGCACCAAGTGGAGGTTATGTTCACAGTTATGTTAATTGAAGGGTGAGTTCACACTTATCAAGCTCAATGGGGTTTAAGATCAACCCATTACAAGGTTTCACCCAGCTCATAACAAAGATTGTGAGTTTGCTGGGGGCAGAAACTACCTTTGAGTTATTTGTTTGTACGTTGTCTAGTGCAATGGACCCTAATTGGATTCCTCATGTCGTACTGCAAAAGAAACAATAAATCATAGTAATGAAATGATAATTGCTGATAGGAAAGCTGCAACTCAACCATGAAAAAAAATATTAATCATTACAAAATTCCCATGCAGAAACTAAAACTGAGCTGCTACGTTGAACAAAACTTTGGCCAGATCTATAGCTGGTATAAACTGGCATCACTCCTTTGACATTGTTTGGATCTTGCCCCAAATATATAATTACAAATACAATTTCCAAGCTATCTTCAATGCAGTTATCTGTCATTATCAGAAGAGTAAAGGCCACTCGATGATTGCAGTGCTAAAGGAACATTTAAGGAATGCAAGGTCATTGCAAAGAAGCTAAATAAATTCTTCTCATCTCTCTCCACAGCAGAAGATGTAAAAGACGTTCCAATATCCAAGCCATTTCTTGTAGGTCACATGTTTGAGGAACTGTGCCAGATTGAGATGTCAATAGAGGACGTTTGGGAAAAAATTGCTAACGTAAACCAGTAATAAGTCACCAGCTCCAGATGGTTTTCACTGAAGAGTTCTGAAGAAACTCAGATATGAAATTGCAGAGCTACTAAATGTGGAATGTTAACATATCATTTGCATCAGCTCAGTACCAGATCCTAGAGGATAGCTAATGTGACACCAATTTTTAAAAATGGCTCCAGCAGCAATCCTGACAATTACAGGCCAGTAAGCCTAACTTCACTATTAAGCAAATTGGTTGAAACCACAGTAAAGAACAGAATTATCAGACACAAAGATGAACACAATGGGTGGGGGAGGAGTCAACACATTTTTTGTGAAGAGAAATTATGCCTCACTCGTCTATTAGAATTCTCTGAAGGTGGCAACAAGCATGGGCACTACAGTGATCCAGTGGATATAGTGAACTTGGACTTTAAAAATCATTTGACAAGGTCCCTCACCAAAGGCTCTTACGGAAAATAAGCAATCGTGGCAGAAGAGGAAAGATCCTCTTGTGTCTCAGTAACTGGTTAAAAGAGAGGAAACAAAGGGTAGGAATAAATGGTCAGTTTTCAAAATGAAGAGAGGCAAATAGAGCTGTCCCCTAGGGATCTGTACTGGAACCACTGCTGTTCAACATATTCATAAATGATCTGGAAAAAGGGGTAAAAAGGGAAATGGCAATATTTGCAGACAATAAAAAATCACTCAGGATATTTAAGCAGCATGTGAGGAGTTACAAAGGGATCTCACAAAATTGGGTGACTGGGCAACAAAATGACAGATGAAATTCAATGTTGATAAGTGCAAAGTAATGCACATTGGAAAACATAATCCCAACTATACATACAAAATGATGGGGGTCTACATTAACTGTTACCACTCAGGAAAGAGAACTCAGACTCATTGTGGATAGTGCTCTAAAAATATCTGCTCAATGTGCAGAAGCAGTCAAAGCTAACAATGTTAGGAATCATTAGGAAAGGGATAGATAATAAGACAGTAAATATAATAATGCCACTATATAAGTCCATGGTATGCCCACACTTTGAATACCGTATGCGGTTTTGGTTGCCCTATCTCAAAAAAGATATAGTAGAATTGGAAAAGGTATAGAGAAAGGCAACACAAATGATTAGGGGTAAGGAACAGCTTTCATATAAGGAGAGATTAAGAGGAGTGGGACTGTTCAGCTTGGAAAAGAGACAGCTAAGTGGGGATCTGATAGAGGTCTATAAAATCATGAGTGGTGTGGAGAAAGTAAATAAGGTAATGTTATTTATTCCTTCACATATCACAAAAACTAGGGGTCACCCAATGAAATTAATAGGCAGTAGGTTTAAAACAAACAAAAGGAAGTACTTCACACTTCCTATTTGACCTAGCACTCAAATGAATACTGCTGTCTTCTCACAGGGCAGAGTCTGGGAGTTATTTCCCTTCAGAATGTTTAGTGGCTCTTGTTCCCAAATACGAATGGCAGTTCCATGTATTGTAAATGAAATGGATTATTCATCAGTGAAAGTAAAGTGAAAATAAATAGTAAGTGGAATAAAACATCACTATTCTAGAAATGCAAAGCCAGGATGCAGCTTGTAGTTTCTCTCTCTCTCTCTCTCTCTCTTTCGATGAAGCGGTCATTGTAGTCTTATATTTCAGCAACAGTCTGCGTTGCTCTTGCCATCAGCATGCTGGGCCCAGGGAGTTTCATCATCCTCCCCTCACTTCACTGGGTCTCCTTTGGCTCCTGTTCTCTCTGTTTACATTTTTGTGTCCCCTGTTCTGGAGGTGTCGTCAGGGCACATTAAGCCCTGTCTACAACACAAATACAATTTTTAAAAAAACCACTTAGCAACATTCTTCCTGGACTCTATTATAACAAACATGGTTGACGTGTGTATGCATAGCAGGGTTTTATTCCTCCTCTCCACTCCCCACTAAATAACTTAGTACCGACAAGATATCTAACATAGTGAACACTAGTGAAACTGACGTAGTATCAGAGGCTAAAATAGGGAAAGAACGAGTTAAAAATGACTTAGGCTACATCTACATCACAATGTTAAGTAGATTTAAGTTACGTTGACAGACAGCCACCACTGTAACTAAACCGCTGTTGCATGTCCAAACTTGTGTGGGTGGCGCGCATCCCCAGGAACAGATCTTTCATTGACACAGAGAGCAATGCACTGTGGGTAGCTATCCCACTGTGCAACTGGCCGCAGAGTATTTTGGGAAGGTCTTGCAATGCCTCATGGGGGCAGATTGAGCATCAGATGATGCAGGTTTCTCAATCCCATCATTCCATGCTTCTAGGTTTCCTGCTGCTTTTCAACTGCCCTGGTAAGCTGTGCCCCAGCCATCTCTGTCCAAAGGCAGGGATCCTGCACCGCTCCTCAGTATTCTGCTGTGCGTTATGAACACAAGACTAGAAGAGGAACTCAGTGGGAGGAATATTTGGCTGAGGGAGGCCTCTGCATTTTAACGAGTCACAAAACGTGTGTTGCTGTAATGTGCTGAGCCTTGCATGGTTTGTTTGCACCATGATATGAAGCTTGTAATGACTGACTATAACAATGCTCACGCGCCTGGTGCTATTGTTAGCAGCAGCCAACTGTGCGATGGAGGAGGATAAAGATAAATTGTTTCCATAAGTAGCTATTTTTTATTCCATACCCATGAAAACATTCCAATGTAATGCTGAGGTAAACTTCATACATGCAGGAGAAAGCATCTTTAAAAGGGAAGGAACAGGGAAGTCACAAGCACATTCATCAACGAGGCTCTCACAGCTGGGTGTATGTGTGGCTGTCATTGTGTGTCCTTTACCATGAGGTGGAGTACCTTGGTACTGTTCGGTCTCAGACCATACATGAAATGTCAGGAGGGAGGGGGCCAGAGGAAAGGATTTGATGCCCTTTGCTTATGATTTCTCTGCAGCTACTAGCTCTTATGAATTCCGTTGTAAATACATTTCACTACTACTCCTCCACTGCAGAATTGGGGCAATAGATTCAAAGGAGTATCAAAGAGCAAAAGGAACTACAGATGCAGGGAAAGACAGCGATTCTTGGAACTAAAGGCACTGATTCAGCTTTTTCTGAAACCTGATAACTTTTGAGACACCTCCCACCTGCCTTGGACAGAGATGAGAGTCCAAAGAATCCACTATGATCAAAGTGGTGGTAAAGACCCAAGTCTTATTGTCCAGATAACAAAAGTTCATTCCAATTCTGAATATGTGCAATGTCATGGCAATTCATTATCTGTCCACATGATAATGACTCACTTTTAATAACACTGTTCTTACGGAAAGCCCCAGGGATCGGTGCTGGAGCCGGTTTTGTTCAATGTCTTCATTAATGATCTGGAGGATGGGGTGGATTGCATCCTCAGCAAGTTTTCCAATGACACTCAGCTGAGAGGAGTGGTAGATACCCTGAAGGGCAGAGATAGGATACAGAGTGACTTAGACAAATTAGAGGATTAGGTCAAAAGAAATCTGATACAGTTCAACATGGATAAGTGCAGAGGCCTGAACTTAGGACCAAAGAATCCCATGCACTGCTACAGACTGGGACCGACTGGCTAGGCAGCAGTGTGGCAGAAAAGGACCTGTGGGTTACAGTGGACAAGAAGCTGGATACGAGTCAACAGTGTGCCCTTATTGCCAAGAAGGCTAATGGGATATTGGGCTGCATTAGTAGGAGCATAGCCAGCAGATCAAAGAAAGTGATTATTCCCCTCTATTTGGCATTGGTGAGGTCACATTTGGAGTTCTGTGTCCAGTTTTGGGCCCCCCACTACAGAAAGGATGTGGACAAGTTGGCGAGAGTTCAGCGGAGGGCAACAAAAGTGATTAGAGGGCTGGAGCATATGACTTGTGAGGAGAGGCTGAGGGAACTAGGCTTGTTTAGTCTGCAGAAGAGAAGAAGGAAGGATGATTTGACAGCAGCCTTTATCTACCTGAAAGGGGGTTCCAGGGAGGATGGAACTAGGCTTTTCTCAGTGGTGGCAGATGACAGAACTAGGAGCAATGGTCTCAAGTTGCAGTGGGGGAGGTCTAGGTTGGATATTAGGAAAATGTTTTTCACTAGGAGGGTGGTGAAGCACTGGAATGGATTACCTAGGGAGGTGGTGAAGCTCCATCCTTAGAAGTTTTTAAAGTGCAGCTTGACAAAGCCCAGGCTGGGATGGCTTAGTCGGGGTTGGTTCTGCTTTGAGCAGGGGGTTGGAGTAAATGACCTCCTGAGGTCCCTTCCAACCCTAATCTTCTATGATTCTATGTACAGAGCCATGGAAGGCTGCAATGTATTTTACTGTAACATGGTCACTAACGTAAAGATGTCTGGAAAACTGGATTTTGTTTTAACAAAAAAAACCTTCCTCAAGAGAAGTAAATCTCTTTTCTGTAATGAATGAGCTAAAGTAGGTATACAAAAATTGTACCAATTTCCTACCCTTCATCAGTAATTTAACCCTGCGCCGTTTACATCTAAATGAAAACGTTAATATAAGTGATATCTACTTTTAGTTGTCCAAGGAAAGTCTTATTTCTGTTTATTTTCATTCTTCCTTAAAACCATGCCTTCTTTTCCTACAGCCCAAGGCTAAGCAACCTCAACCTCCCTCTGACTGCTCCCTCCAACTGCCCACCAATATACGACCACCCTGACCCCAGCCTCCACCTGCCCCCACAAGACTCAAGAAGTAATTCTTCCACTCTACCCTGCCCTGATAAGGCCTCAACTGGAATATTGTCTCCAGTCCTGGGTCCTACATTTCGGGAAAGATGTGGACAAATTAGAGAAAGTCCAGAGAAGAGCAACAAAAATGACTAAAGAGCTAGAAAACATGACCTGTGAGAGATGATTGAAAAAATTGGGTTTGTTTAGTCTGGAAAAGAGACGACTGAGGGTGGACAGGATAACCGTTTTCAAGTACATAAAAGGTTGTTACAAGGGGGGAAGGAGAAAAATTGTTCTCATTAACCTCTGAGGATAGGATGAGAAGCAATGGGTTTAAATTGCAGCAAGGGCAGTTTAGGCTGTAAATTAAGAAAAGCTTCCTAATTGTCAGTGTAGTTAAACACTGAAATAAATTACCTAGGGAGGTTGTGGAATCTCTGTCATTGGAGACAAACACCTGTCAGGGATGGTCTAGATAATACTTAGTCCTATCTTGAGTGCAGGGGACTGGACTAGAAGACCTCTCAAGGTCCCTTTCTGTCCTACTATTTTATGAATCCAGCATGCAGGAAGAACTTAGCACTGCAGAGCACCTTCTATCCCCAAAGCACTTCACTATCTAATTCTTCCAGCTCCTCGGTGAAGTGGGTTGGTATTATCTCCATTTTGCTGATGTGGAAACTATGGTCCAGAGATCGACTTGCCTGAGGCCATGCAGTGAGTCTGTGGCAATCCTGGGGTTAGCTCGAGAGCTCTGTTCTCTCACTCCTTTATATACCTCCACTATGTGTGCTTACTCCCTCCATTATGAGTATGGCAGCAGCTGCATCTCAGTCGGGTTCTGTATAAAGCTGCCACTCCTTACTTATTCTTGCTTGCTAGTCCTCATGTTGTCCTTCATCCCTTTGGCTCCGACAACGTACCACCCTTGTGTGCCTTCTCGTCAGTCTCTCCATCCCCTTTCTGCCTTCTTCCACGTAACCCCCAATGTGTGGCGACTGACCTGAGCTCATCTGCAGCACCCCCTGACTCTCTCCATTACTGGTTAGACCTCCTTGGAAACCCACTTCTGCCACAATTAAACTTGCTGAGCTGTGTAGAGAATCTTTTCTGTTATTCTTCTCTTCTGTCCATGTGGCTGTCCTTAGTCTGCGAGCTGCTCAAGGCAGGGATTCACACTCCTTGGATCGTTGGATAGTGCCTGGAACAGCATGCATACCACTGCAAGCAAATAATAATCATGGTTAATATAGGGCCCATGATCAGCATCCCTTTATGCTGGGCATTGTAAAAACACTGCTGCTGGGTCATACCTCCTGTGCGTACAGTCGCCATGTGCACTCCCTGCACATGCACCCCTACAGTGTGATACTCTCCCATTCCACCTGGGACTTGGCTTTGCTCCAAGCTTGCAACTTACCATATGACCAGGCAGCAGGCTTGCGACGACTGCTGCTTGCTGCAGCAAATATGATTGTTTCTCTGTTACTTTGTCGTCTTCTCCGTCCCCCAGTCTGGCTGGTTTTCTCCATCTGTTTTCTTTTGTTATATGCTCAGACTGTATGCTCTTTGGGGCAGGGCTCTCTTGTTCTTACCTGTGGGCACAGTGCCTACTACCGTGGAGCCTTGATTCCTGACTGGGGCTGCTAGGGAGGACTCCAGTGTCAATAGTAATAGTCTATAGTTCAACGTGCTGGCCTTTCATGCATCTGGAGATCTGGGTTTAGGTGTGCCCAGGTCACACATGCAGATGAGTTTGGTGCTCTCCTCCTGCTGGGCCTGCTCCATATCACACAGCATGCCACAATTCAACATCTCTTGTGCTCTCTTCTCAGGAAGAACGCCATAGCAGAAGGTGAAGAACTCCAGGTCAGCAGCTGAAAGGCGGGGCAGCCTGAGGAAACTTGTTCACCCCACACTTGTGCTCTGCCTGGTTGTAGCTAGCGCTACCAGTCCCTGATTTTCATGAGTAACTACACCTCGCCAAATCCAGTCAGAACATTCTATGGGAGCACCAAAGCTGCAGCACACTTGGCCCCCAGTGACTGAGTATCTGGAGTGAACAGGAGGCACTGTGGAAGGACAGAGTCTAGCACTTCCTCAGGTGGCACAAGGCCAGCATAAGGCTGGAATTCAAACCTCTCTGCTTTCCCGAGACCTGCTGATACGAAGGAGCTGGATAAGTGACCACATTTCACAAATACGGCCCGTGTCGCACAGGCAGGGATAAGTCTTGTCACATGGGCTAAGAGCCAGCCAGCCCAGCTAAAGGCTGTGGACACAATAACCTCTATTGAGCTTGTGTTCAAAATGCTGAGTGGATAATGACATGGATTTTTGCTTTCATTAATGTCCTTACAAGCTATTCCTGGACTCAACAGAGAGAAAGGGCCCATTTATTACAGAATTAACATCCATTCCTGCGAGGACGTGACATCAAAGCTGGGCCTCCTCTTACCTCCAGCTGTGGTCACCTGATCCAATACCAATGGTTGGGCACTTATGCTGTGTAAAAGGTGGGTGTGGATTATCCCAGTGAGGGGACCCAACCACAGCTGAGATGGAGAAGGGGTGGAGAGTGAGTAAAGAGCCCTGCTTGTGTGGTTGGTTTCATTAGGGAGAAGCCAGAAAGGAAGGGATCTGTACCGGGAACGGGATCAGCTGGCTTAGCCGCAATCCGAGATCAGCCACTCTGTCCACAAGTTTCTTAACTGCAGGATTTGATTCATGCTCATGTTCACCATGAGAAGGAAAATAAAACCAAATGGTCTTACGTAACCTGCAGCAGACCCAGCAGATCCTCATCCTGGGTCATTGCTCCAATGCTGTGGCATGTGGAGAGGGACCGCAGCCATCTTCAAAGCATCATTTTCTGCTCTGCCAATAGCTGCTCTTCGGAGAAGAGTTTCCTGCATCCCCTGTGATTTGGCCTTCAGTCCAGGTTCCTGTTTTGTTGTTGCCCTTGACCATCCGTGTGAAGTCTGTTCAGGGACTTAGCTCCCTGCCTGCTGGAAATCAGGTAGGGCCTTTTGCACCACCACAGGGTCATTTACCACTTGAATCCGAGATCCAGCAATGGTCATTAGTGTGGCAGGGCCTGCATCAGGCTCTGTGTTTAGAAAGAGAGGAAAGATATGGAAGTAAAGCATAACCTCATGGGGTGAGATGGGAAAACACAGGGTCACCTGGAGCATAGGTCTGAGGTGGGGAAGTGATGCATGAGCTGAGAGGTGGGGGAAATTGATACCCCCGTCCCAACATCCAGAATGTGTACGAGAGCATAAGGAAGCCAAAAGAATGGATCCTTCATTCTTCCTCAGACAGGGAGGAAGTGAGGTTTGATCTAAGGGCATTTGGCACTAACTTATGCCTTGTCTACAGTAGAGAGCTCAATCACTTGTAATGTCCCTCAGTCAACTGGAACACAACTTGTGACCACCTCCCCTCCAGTGTTTCAGTTGATTAACAGGACAGCCACAATCATCAGTCATAGTTACTCTGCTAATCTGTAGGGCTAGAGTCTAGATTAAATGAATGCCAGTCTAGGCATACCACCCCAGCACCATCAGTGCAGTTGATTCCAATAGCTCTCAGACCTGATGTGTTTGCCAGCTGTCAGAACTAATAGTATTTCCACTGAGGGTCTCCTCTTTACCTCCATGCCACGCCCCTTTCACAAATAGCCCCTTCCCAGAAATGCCCCACTATGGTCTTCCAACTACATGATCCCCACTCCCTGCTCTGCAGTTCCACAACAAACAATCCAGATCTGCTGGTGAGATTGCAGTCTCTGCTCCTCCCATGAGTATAATGGCTATTTAACACTCCACGCTAGTGTTCCCCCTCCAGGCCTTGCTTTCCCATAGATGTTGCTCCCATTCTCTGGTAGCTGCACTTCTCCTCCTGCAGCTGAAAATCCAATTTATACCTGACTGACAAAGCCACACCTTTCCTAGGAAAGTAGAGCAACCTACTTCCCTTTTGAGACAGATGGGGTAACCAGAGAGACATTTTCATATGCCCATCCCATATGCAAATAAATCAGACGCCTCTTTAATCTGATATAGGTTTTTATGACAGCTCTGCCCACACCTACCTAATACTATTCAGTTTTCAACACAAGGTAGAGCCATAATTTGTTCTTGTGTTCCAGTGCAGGACAGTTGTCCGTGATGCCGGAAAACACAACCTTTGAAGGAAAGCAAACACTGCTCTTCCACGGCACGAGAACACGAACTTCTGAGGGAAGCGTGACTGAGGAGCTTAGGTACGTATACGTTACTGAATGATAAACGGCAACTCAGTGCTCTGTTGTCTGCCAGCTGCCTGGATTTGATTTTGATGCACTGCACAGAGTGACGCGAACAAGCAAGGGACTGAACAGCAGCCAGACCTGAGGAGGAGACTAAAAGAACTGGATGGGCATGAGAAACAGCAGATTAGCTGGAGGTGTTAGTGATCAGACATGGAAGGGCAAGAGCAACATCACTGGCAATAATGTGTGAGATACCCATGCTCAGACTAGCTGGTGCTAACACAAAGGAGGATGGATGTACACTGACAAGTGTGTGTGCGTCTCCGATCTGGGGTAGCGGGGGTAATCCTGCAGCTCAGGAGAGAGGAGATACATTAGGAGAGTTGTGGGAACAGAACTGCAGATCAAGAGTGAGATGAATTATAGGCTTGTGCTGAAGATGCCTACGCAGTACCTGTTGTATTGCAGCTGGACCTAGCCAGTTATGTGAGTCTCCTGTTTAAGCCTGTGCAATCTCCCCACGGCAACTACAGCAATTGCATACAGGAAAAAGTAAGAGTAGGGCATTATTTAGGTATGTTAACTGTCTTGAATGTAATAGATGTCTCTTATAAAAGGCTAATCACACCTTGTTATGAAGGTGCTAGATTGGGACTCGGGAGATCTGGGTTTCATTCCCTGCTTACCACCGAGTTTTTTGTGTGACCTTGGGCAAGTCACTTAATCTCTCTATTCCTTAGTTCCCCTATCTGAGCACGAGGCTAGTAATGTGGACAGGAACTGTCTTTTACTACGTGTTCTACAAGCCCCTAGCATATTGGGGAACCAGTCTCACGTGGGACATCTAGGTGTTATTGCATAAAAATGGTAGTAATAGACAAACAGTACAAAAGCTCTGAATCTTGAATATTCAAATGGATTTGCTTTGGCCATGCTCATTTCCTTTTTGTGTTTGCTTTCTGTGACCATTCAGGCAGTCGAGCTTTGCTGCTAAAATTAACGTCAAGCCTCACATTTGAGCAGTTGAAGAAATAAAAATGAAAATATCCATAAACTATGTACACTGGCAGTGTTTGTGCACTTATCCAGTCAGGGGAAATATCATGTGGCTTCTCTGACCTATCACAAATGACCAAGGCAGCTTTGCTAGGAAATACTTTTGAACACACAATAGAGTTTAAAAATAAAATAATAAATTACTTACTAACTTCAAGTATGTTCGAGGGAATCCTGATTGCAGAAGTTCTGTAAGTAAAAGAATAGGGCTACATTTATTGGGTACATTATTTATTGTGAATTATTAGCTCAGGTCAATTGCTTAGCTAAGGGAAGCATATTTAGTTCTTTCTTCATCTAAACCAACCAGAGCTACTGAGAAAATACAAAACATTTCCCATGAAATGAGTCCAAGAGACCAGCACAATACTCTTGTGTTTTTTTTGATTTCCTACAACGAGAGGCAAGGTTTAAGTGTGTGATGTATAAACTTTTTATTGAATAAAATAATTATGAATATATGTCTATTCATGCCAAATGTTGTGAGGACTCTTTTTAAAAATATATACCCTGGCTTTGTGTCATTACAATGTGCCCTTAGAGAACCATGAACGGCTGTATTGAGGATAACTACACTTTCATCAAGGATCCCAAATTGCTTCGCAAAGTTTACACATCCCATGCTCTCTGCTGAAGCAAATGGTGACAAAGTATTTTCTGCCTTGACTCCTACACAACATGGGGGGTGCCTAGCACACTCTGTTTTTTGCTACACGTACCGTTTTGGGACATGAAGTGTAGATGACTGCTATACCCATTCTAAACTGCAGGGGACATTTAGTTCACCAGCATGGAATTATCCAGAGTGGAATTTGGACAGGACACCACTTGGGGTCTTTAATAAGGAGGAGTGGTTAGGAATAACTCAGTTTTAAATCGTCTCAGGCTGACATTATAATTAATGAGAAAAGTTTAAAAAATAGTCCTTCCCCTCCCCCCCAACCTCTCTAATTTCCTTAAAAATGGATGTCTGGAGTTGTGTTATGTGAGATGACTTGGCAATGGAGCTGGGGATGTTATGTATCTGCATCATGTGGATGTGCACAGTTATGTTATCAAAGGGGGGAGGGGAGGAAATTTGACTAATCAGAGTCCAGCTGTCAGTTGGACACACTGTTGTGACAAGCCTTTGGTTTCCTGAAATAGTCACTGACTAAATGCTGGAGTGAAGCCAAAAAGAGCAAAGATTTTTTGATGACGCCCTTCATAAAATATTGAATAATCACAGAAGGAGTAACATTTTGTGAAGGATGGGGAAAAAATGCTAAGCGGTGGGAAATATTGAATCACAGCAAATGGCTGCTTCTTTGAATGGACAGAGGTTACTTTTAGGGAGTCGATGAAGAGGTATAATGAAAGCATCTGCTGAGGGTGTGACGATGTATAAAAGCACCTAGGGAAGTCTGGATGCATTTAAAAAAAAGAAAAATATTAATCATAGTCTCATAACTTAACAATGGTACAACCTCACTGGTAGCATTTACTAAGCACTGTTATTGTACCTGATCTTGTGTGAAACAAGAAGCAGGTAACGTGGTTTAGACACACTGCACTGGATAGGCAGGCGATGGTCCAGTCTCAAAAACAGTGTCGTTTCCATGCTCCCACCACCACCACCATATTCCTACTGCTCTTTTCAGGGTAGTTTAACATTGGTTGGCCTCATGGAGGATGTGGTTTGAGGGATTTGAATGATTAAAGAGTGGTCATTTGGGCCCTGATTCTCAAAGCGAGTTAAGCACCTCTGAGGATCTCAAACTTGGTGCACCAAGAGTGGTTTTGGTGGCCTCTACTGAAGCTAGGTGTAGCTGTAACTGCAAAGTTTCAGAAAAGGGCAACACATATGGTTAGAGATATGGGGAGAGTCTCGTTTGCTAAGAGTGCAAAGATTACAGCCAACTTTTTCACAAGCGTCCCCTGATTGCAGGTGTCTCGAGGTTTGGAGGCCTGGGTTTTCAGCAGTCCTGAGTAGCCACAGCTCTATCTGAAGTCAATAGATGGTGTGGATGCTCAGCAGCTTCCGAATTCAGACCAAGGGTGAGACCATAACACCCAAAATCCATGGCTAATTTTGAATATGTTGTCCTAAGGTTATTTAACCTGGGAAGGAGACAAGTTAGAGGAGACATGATTGAACATTTATGATTATGAAGGGGATATATTCAACATCAGACCAGAGATGTAGCCAGAACTCATTTTTTGGCAGGGCCTCTGGTTGACATAGGTGGGCACAAGCCTTGTGTCACAAGCGAAACAGAGGCTGATAAAAATGCGGAATGAATTGCTTAAAATCTGATTGGGTGGGCCTGCTTCTAAAGTGGGTGGGCCATGGCCCATCTGTAGCTACACCACTGCATCAGAAAAAACCTCTTTTTTTAATGCTGCTCCATAATATGAAAGCAAAGAGACATTTCCAAATAAGTGGTCAGTATATTTAGGTGAAGTGCTGCTTCATACACAGGATAATCTGTGTAGTTCACAGCTTAGGAAGAAAATGAGTTAAATACTAACTTTTAAAGAGGCTGAATGAATTTATGAACAATAATATGTATCAGTTGCACTTGTTAAGGAGAAGGTAAATAAATCTCATGCTTCAAGGCATAAATTATGTCAGTGGTCAGGAGCCCACATCCATGTTAAAAGTTGCACCATTGACTAAGTGAATTATGGTTTTTTTTCCATCTTCCTCAGGTATTAGTTGTGATTTGAGATAAGATCCAGTATGGCTTTGTTCTTCATGCTCTTCATGTTGCAAGACGATTCACATACAGGATGACGGGGCTGTACTTGAACTGAAAAATACAATAATACATTCCACTCTGTTCATCATGCAGAGTAAAGGAAGCTGTCTGCAAACTGAGCTTATTAAAGAGCAATAGAAGCTTTTTCAGAGGACCCAACCCAGGTGAAAGATGTTAATCTGAGTTGAATCATCAATTGTGCCAACAAGGAAATGTTTTGCCTTACACTATCCCTTACCTAGCAAGGGAGGATTTTCTGTCATCTGATGCAATATGTTCAGGGAAGAGCAGCCTCTCAAGCCTGGTCCATGCACTGATTTTCTAATCAACTGGAGACAGTGAATGATTTACACAGGACAAATAAAAGTAAATTCCTTTACTGTACTTCTTCCATGAACGGCTGGGACTGAGTTTGGGCTCCTGGAAGTCAGGCTTCCTGTGCTTCTGAATAGTTGTTTGTGCAGGATTTTATTTACTGGAGCATGAAGTGATTTTTGAAGATTTCCTTCCTCTATTCTTTCTTTTTAAAGTGAGCCACTGAAGAAAATTGGAAGGAATGACAAACTCATCAGCCAAAGATGTCAGTGGGCTTGAAAACCCCAGCTTTTTGGTGAGTGTATTGCTTTAAGAAAAGTATGGCTTGCATAGTACTTGGGAGAGTTCTGAGAAGGAAAGATAATAGGAGCAAAGGAGAAAAGAGGACAAAGAAGCAGCGGCAACAGAGAGAGAGAGAGAGGTTGTTTTAGAGAGAGTGAATGAAAGGAGAGAGGAGAAAGAGAAGCAGAGACAGATTGAACAATCTTTTCTGGATCCTTTGAAAAGATGAGGCTGATATGGTCTGCTATCTTCTTCACTGAATCCTGTTGCTTGACGAATAACAATTTTAAGGCTGATTTTCTTCTCTTGAGTTCCTTTCTCATATTCTATAAATAAGAGAGAAAAGAGATGGGGAGATGAACTGGATCTGATTCTACTATAGTTTACTTATCTGCTTCAAAAGGGATTAAACTTTCTGCCTCTTGTTGCTGTGTCTGTGAATTGGAGGTTTTATGTGATGACAAGGGCAGGTAAAACTGGGGAAAGATTTGTTTTTGTTTATTGTTTTAATGGGTCTATTTCAAAAGAGGTAAATTGACAACGAGTTGATGCAGAGAATTTGGGGGTGAACTGGGCACAGTGCCCTGCAGATTTCCAGCAGAGTAGCGCATTTATGAGTAAACTATGTGAGGTGTTATAAGAAGCTGTGTAACTGTGCTGTGCTGGAAATACTGTAGAACACATTAGAAGGAAGAGGGATGGTCTTGTGGATAAACCACAGGACTGAGACTAAGGCCTGGTCTACACTGGTGGCTTAATTTGAATTAAAGTCCCTTAATTCGAATTAATTATTCCTGCGTCTACACTTGCACATTGTTAATTCGAATTAAGGAGCCTTTAAAATCGAATTAATAAAACCACCTCTGCAAGTGGATTAGTACCTGAAGCGCATCAGTTAATTCACATTAGTGTGAGTGTGGACGCAACGGGACTTAATTTGAATTAATTGGCCTCCAGACTGTATCCCATGATGACTCATTTCAGTATCCTCCCCCAAAGCAGCCCCAGGAAGATTTAAATCTTCATTTCCTGGGGTGAATGGGTTTAAAATCCAAGCTGCGATCACCCCCCCACACACACACACACACACAAAACAAGCCCTTTGCAGTTTGTCCCTTTAAGGGTTTGAAAATTTCACCCCCCCTCTCCCCGCATGGTGAATGTGTTTTAACTTCCCAGCAAGCCCTTTGCAGTTTGTCCCTTTAAGATTTGTCCCTTTGAAAGTTTAGCCCTTTAAAGTTTGTCCCTTTGAAAAATTTCACCACCCAACCCCCTCTGGTAAATGCGTTTTAAATGCCAGCAGTGAGTGGAAATTCTTTGCTACATTGTTTCAGTGGCCAATCATGGAAATTGATACTTTTTTAAGAGTTTATTCACAGTGCTACATGTGGATACATTATATCATGCTTTCCATCAGTGAAATGGAAACATTTGTATCACTGTATTAATATACTAACTGACTCCGTTGTTATTTATCTTATATTCTACAGACACCTGTAGAATCAAATCAAAGGCAAGCAATATACAGGGGGTGGTAGTGGGAGCATAAAAGGCAAACTGCATACAGGTGGGGGGGTTGCTTTGGTGGAGGGAAAAATCAAAGGCAAGCAATATACAGGGGGTGGTAGGGGGAGCATAAAAGGCAAACAGCATACAGGTGGGGGGTTTCGTTTGGTAAAGGGACAAATCAAAGGCAAGCAATATACAGGGGAGGGTGGGGGGAGCATAAAAGGCAAACAGCATACAGTTCTAAAGTAATCCAGGATAAGCTGCGATGTATTTGTCACGGTCAAAATGAGAGCATAGTTCAGCTGGCTCCATGTGCCTGCAGCAATGGTGATTGGGGAGTAAAAAACAGCATGAAAATCCTTTTTCTGTTTGTTTGGGGGTGGGGGAAGCAGCGCTGCATTCTGGGATGATAACACTCGTCACAACAGCCTCTATGGTTAGTTGCACTGTGGGATAGCTTCCCACATTGCACTGCTTTCTAATTCGAATTAAGTCTGGCCAGTGTGGACGCAAGAAACCAGCACAAACACTGTAGTGTGGACAGTCTGCAGTACTTTCTATAAATTGCTTTCTGTAATTCGAATTAAGCTAATTCGAATTAGTGCTGCAGTGTGAACATAGCCTAAGGAGATGTGAGGCCTTGTTCTCAACTTCAAAGTACTTCCATTAAAATCAAGAAGAATTGCTCATATCCTGAGGAAGGGTTAAGAATTAGGTACCTGGGATTCTATTTCCTGCTCTGCCACAGACTGTTTTGTTTGACTTTCAGCAAATCAGATATTGCTCCATGCCTCAGTTTCCCCATCTGTAAAGCACGGAAAACAAAATTTAGCTCCCTTCCAGGGAGGTTATGAAGGTAAATGTGTTAACATTTGTAAAGTGCTTTGAGATCCTCATGTGGAAGGTGCTGTAGAAATGCAAAGGATTATTCTTTTTATTATTAAAATGCTCCTTTTCAGTATGTCCCAGCCACAGTCCAGGTCTGGTTTCTCACTTTCCTTGAGATTGAATCCTCCCTCATCCTGATGGACTGGGTTCTTTGTTTTTTGAGCAGTTCAGTTTTTATTCTTTCAAGAAGATTTTTGTTCAAAATAATGAAGATGGCTCCAGGTAGTCACAGGGGTCGACTGGCTGTATGATCTCACAGCATTAAGGCTAATAATTGTAACTGGTGGTTAATTAATCTTATGCTGCAGGCAACAAGACAAAATCAAAGGGTTGTCCTGCTCATGCCTCTGCTGCAGAGGAAGCAAGGGGTTGTCCTGTTACAGAGACTTCTGATTGTTCCTTCTCCCAAAATGAGAGGTTGATTTCATTCAGCAGTGCCTAATGCTCACTCCTTCCCATGCAAGGTTCCCATGCAGGATCAGGCATTCTTGTGGAACCGGCAATGGTACACACAGGATACTGGTTACTTTGCTACAAGCTTCTATTCCTAACGAGAGCTATGGAAAGTGAGCTTGCTTCTGGCTGGATCTGGGTCTTTTTAATACTCCCAGCCTGTCTACATGAGAAAAACAGACTGTTTTAAAATGTGTTAGCCAGTATGTTTTAACCCATGTGGTTTTAAAGAGGCCTTGCACTTACTGTGGACTCGCTCATCTATTGAGAAGGAAGGTCCAGAAATCTGGATATTTGATGGAAATAATGCTATGTCACAGGTACATTTCGGTGTCTATGCATAGTTTGTCTTTTTTATTTTGACTTGAAAAGTTGTGTTTATTTTCTGCTCCTGTTTCTTCAATACAGTATCATTTGCTCCCTTCAGTGGGAGATTCTGTGCCTCTCTGGGGAGGGGGTTGTTTCATACACATCTGCCCAGCTCCTTCATGCCTGCGATCATAGAGACCCTCTCCAGGCCTTGCCCTACCATTGCTGTTCCTCCTCTCCCCACAGTCTCAGCTCCCACTGTGAAAGCAGCTCACATGGAGTGCAAGATACTGCACCCCACAGTCTGTGCATGCTGAGGTCTGGCTGGAAGGGGAGGTGAGATCTCCACATGCCCACTTGTATTCAGGGATATTTCATGAGTGAGCCTTTCTCTCTTGTCAGGGCCGGTTTAACTCTAGACGTGAGGCAGGGAAGTCACCTCAATCCTCCCTTCTGGAAGGCAGTGCAGCTTTAACAAGGGCTTCCTTGCCAGCATGTCACTGGGCCTCTTGTTTCTTAATTGGCGGAGCAGAGTTTCAGCTGGGTGGGCCGGGTTGTCTGTGCACACAGCATGCTTGGCCATGGAGGGGGAGGGAGAAGGAGGAAGAAAGTGCCTTGCAGTGGTACAAAACCACCACCACAGCTCAGCACAGGAGTGGGATAGGAAGCGCATGTGGCTTTTCTCAGCTACAAAGGTAGGTCAGTGCACAATGCGACCTGGTAAGACGGGAAGGATAAAAAAAAGAAATGGGGGATAACGCAGAGGACTGCGCTTCCCAAACTGGCAAGGGTTTCACTGGATCCTCTCTTTCTGTCACATACACACACGCACCCAGTTTTCTCAGCTATTGTTTTTCAAATGCACCTCTCATGCTCCCCTTCTCCCCCACCCATGTTGGAGTTAGTGTTAATTAAATTACCCCTCCCTTCCTTCCCCCATGTACACAAGGCCTAAGAACCTGATGAACCTGAGACATACACAGATCCCACTAAAGTCAGTGAGAGTTGCAGGTGATGAATTCCTCTCTGGATGAGGCTCTAATTGAGGAATGTTTTGTCCTGGCTTCGACAGGTTGAAGATGGAGACCAATACAGTGCCTTGTCTGAACTCGATGCCGAGGGCCCAAAGGAAAAGAAGAAAGACCAGGGCAAGAATTGCAGTACACTAGTGTACTCTGTCACTGATGTTCCGCCCTGGTACCTCTGTATCCTGCTAGGGATCCAGGTGAGACTCAGAAGAACATGGTGGAGTGGGGTGGATGGAGGTTGATTGAGTTGTTCGTATCCCCACTTAACGGGTGAAATGTGAATTAGAAAATAGCTCATATTTACTGGCCACGCCTGAAACTATCTGGTTTGCTGTTGGTGATGTCAAGTCATCCCTGATAAGTGCATGGGCTCAAATTGCTTTCTTTTGTTAGGAATTTACACTGTGCTTTATGCAGTACAAACAAGAAGTCCCAGTCCCAGACCAAGAGCTTGTACTCTAAGGATGAACAGTAATAAACAGCCCATTGAAAAGTGCCTGTGTTGCAGAGTTATAGAAAATATTGAAAGGCTCCCTCGCCTCTGCAACTGCACTACAATAAAAGCTAATCAGAAGTAGCATGAAAAAAAGAAACCGTGCAGTTTTTTATCAGTTTATATGGTTGCGTGCAAGTAATAAATCCCACTTGGGTGATACAGTGCAAAGCCAATAGAGTACAGAATCCATTTGGTAATGTAACCCTTCTGCCAGACAGAGCTGGCAGCAGTAAAGGGCCGGGTTCTAGATCTAGGGATTCCTGTCAATGATACAACACCAAACTGGCTTGGGCCCCCCCCAGTCACCTGGGAAATCACACACTATCCCCTGGGCACCCCCAAAAGGCAATACCTCCCCTCTCGCAAGCACAGAGTCTGAGTGTAGAAAGAAAAGCTTTTAATGAAAGGAAGGTTTGGGAAAACAGTGCAAACAGAATTCATGAACACAATGGACCAAACCAGCCCCACCCCAGAGTACGTGAGGCAAGTCCTTCCCTTCTCCCTTCTTGCTTTCTCTACCCTACTGCCATCGTAGCTGCACTGTCCACCTCTCAGCTGTGGGGCTCAGCCAGTCCCCTCTGCTGCTGGCTCCTGCTTCACACGGGCTTGGCTGGTCCCCTCTGCTGCACCTGCTGCCTGTGGGCCCTGACCACTGCTAGCTCCCACTGCCTGTGGGCCCCCTCGCTGCTGTCAGTCTCTCAGGGTTTCCCAAGCAACCTCAGTTCTAGTGAATTTCAGCTTCCAGTGATTTCAGCTCTCAGTCCATGGGAAATGCTCCTGCTGACACAGGAGCTCTGTCCCTGCTCTGAGTCCTGGGGCTCTTGTCAGACAGACAGATCCAGCTGTCAGCAGAGTGGAGAGTCCTTGCTCTTTAACAAAACAAAAAGACTTCAAGATGAATCATTATTTCTACCTTTTAACAGTGGGAGGAGATAGTCAATCCATGCCTGAGAGTAACCCTTTGTCAGGGCTAGTGTGGCCTTAGCAAGGTGACCCCCACCCTTCCCTGCTTGCTCTTACAGTGCTCTAGCATCCATATGCCACCTTTGTTGAGTTCTGTTTAGATGAATGAATCTTTCATCAGAACAGGCTAAACACAATCTGCTGTCATTTGTTCATACAATTGGAGGACATTTCATTACCCCTGCAGTTAACACAAAAGTGATTTGTAACCCAAGACCAGCCAGACTGACCATTTCCCATCATACTCAGCACCTAGGTGTGCAATCATACTGAGCACCTAATTGTCCTCATGCAAATACAGAGCCCATGCAAATAAAGTGCCCCCACCCCTTTCAGCTGGCTAAGTAGGGAAGAGCCATTCAGACCTTGCTTACATCAAGATACTTAAAAATGATTAATCTAAGATAGTGATGACTTTGTTTGGACATTGATGAATAATTTGTGTTTGTTCATTTCTTTAAGTAATCTTGTAAGTTTAGTTTAGATGCAACATTTGGGCTTTGTAAAAACAAGGATTTATGAAACCCTAGATCACTGGAAATATTTCCATCATTTTTTTCATTAAAAATATTCTAATGAAAGCAACAGTTATTTTGGGGGATTTAAACATTTTCTGCAGTGTTAGCCTCCCAAACATTGCAGCACCATACTAGTGCATGGGAACCAGAAAATGATGTTGACTAGGAACAAAAGCTATGTTGACTAGTCTAATTTCATTGCCCAAGCCGAGTGAACTGCACAATCAGCATTAATAGGGAAAAGAAAATTGGATTTGAAAGATTCTTTTAATATTGATGACTAATTAAAAGTCTTTACGCACATTTGTATATTGGGTTTATTAAAAAAGTGGGGCCTGATTTTTCCACTTTTTTGTACCTTGTGTAGCTATTTACAGTTATGCAAACTGAGTGTAAAACATTCGCACCAGGGTGAGTGGAAAGTTATAATTTAGTAGCCTTTTATGCCCACTTCTCTGATTTCCCCTTAGTACTAGCTTCTGGCCTAAGGGAGCATGAGAAGTGTCATGAGGGAGAATGTAGGCTGGGTGAGTTAATGGTGCCACAGAGCAAAGCAGAGTGGGAGTGGGTTGAAACTCACATTTGGCATAAATACAATCTGATACTGCCTTCCAGTAACTTGTCTTTCTTTTCCGGGAAAGAGCCCTCAAAATAGCTATTCTCAGATTCTTGAAATTTGCCAGTTCCCATCTGACAGCCACTTGGGAATTGGGTAGTGTTGTTTCTACAGAGTTCCAAGTGGCAGTAGGGCATGAAAAACAGGTACAGTTGGGATGGGTTGTTAAAACTCTCACAGATACTTTAGAACATCCCCCACCAGAAAATAAAACTTGTCAGAGAAAATAAAGGTTATCAGGAATTGGTGTTATTGATGTCATTTGAGTCCTGATCTACAAGTGGCTTTTAGCCTTCTCTCAACAGTAAAATAGTTATACGGGGCAATTACTGAGTCCTTTTTCATGCCAGTCTTTTCTCTGTGGTTTTTAGCACTACCTGACGGCTCTGGGTGGTCTTGTAGCCATCCCTCTGATCCTGTCCAAAGAGCTTTGCCTGCAGCACGATCCCCTGACCCAGGGTCACCTGATCAGCACCATCTTCTTTGTCTCAGGAATTTGTACTCTTCTTCAAGTCCTCTTTGGAGTCAGGTAGGCAAAATCCTTGAAATATAACCTATCCAAAGGTTCTGAAAGTGATTTGGAAGCTGCAATTGCTAGCTAGCAATTGCTAGCTAGCTCTTCAGCTAGTTAATTGTGCTGTAGATTAACGAATGAGAGTGATTTGTGATTTGTGGCTGTTTGGGCATGTTCCAGAGCACACAGAAGTGTAGGGGGGCATCCTTTTACCACAGACCAACGGGGCAATGGTACATAAAATGGTGTCCTGAGTGGCAGCTGGAAAGATAGGCCCCGCTATAGTGGTTTGTTATAGAAATGTGCTCTGAGATGTGGAACAATGTCAGGGAAAATTTACTTCCATTCAATACCTGCACTAGGACCAAACCATTAAGTGATAAACATTCTCTGTACTCAGCAAAAAGGAAATAAGAATTGACCCTGTAATGGCACTCTATACACCAAAGCAGCACCCTGGAACTCCCATATTCACCACTGTCATATCATTATGATATGTTTTGTACAAGCTATCCCTTGTGATGTCATTTTAAAAGTCTTGATCTGTTGAACATTAATATCCTGTTGGATTGTATGTGCTATCATTGGATGTGAAGTTACAAAGTTTTGCTATGTGTGTGTTACTGAAATATATTGTGAGATTGGGAACACCCGGAACCAGCCTTTCAGGTACAATGATGGAGTAGCTAGATGTGCTGATGGCCCATTAAAGGGAATCCACTTTCCCAAAAGCCATCCCAGAAAACTTGTCAGAGAGAGCATGTAGAAAATGGAGAATGCTTGACCAATGGGGGTGATGTGACATGCTGTACCCCATGTACACCCTTATGGTGTGACTTGTGTATCATTCATGTTCACCCTTATAGTGTAACTGTGTTGTCTGATGCAAAGTATGTCATGTAAGGTGTTTTTTGGAATGCTCATGACATACTGATCATTATTGTTATGATAGCATGTTTCCAGCAATGTCATACATACATAGTTATGAAACTCTGCTATGTAATATGCCCAAATGTGTGTCTCACATGGCTTGAATAGATCCAAGCAAACACACAGCTGAGTGATGGTTCACGCCTTGCAGCAGCATGCATACAGGAACAATAGGCTGGCCTGAGCACCTGATAAGGTGACTCTTATTTGACTCAAGTGGAGGAAGTCATGCCCATTGCCAGACATGGCCAATCAACTGACCCCAGGGGGTGACAAGGAAATAAGTTAAAGGCAGAGGCATTTTTTCCTCTGGAGCTCTCCCTTGGAATCCATCTACAAAGCAACATCAAGGACACTGAACCTGGGGGGAGAGTCAGTCAGCCTGTGGTGAGTATTATCTGGGGCTTTAAGGTTACTAAAGTGTTGAGTTTAGTTTAGAATTCGATTTATTTTTTAATTAATTGTGATCAAACCTTGATTCATATTTTTCTGGCTTATAATCATTTAAAATCTTGTAATCGATAAACTTTTTTTTTAATCTAAAGCAGTACACGTGGATTGAGTGTGTGTAGAGACTTCACTTGCAATGACAGAGCTGTGGCATATCCATTTCTTTGATAAATTGACAGAGAAATGTAATGAGCTTGCAGGGTGCAGTGAGCAGCACTGAACGCTGTAAGATGGCAGTTCCTGGGGTTGCATCTAGGACTGGGGGTGTTTGCTGGGGTTCAGTCCCATGAGTGACTGGCTCGAAGCACTCTTTCACTTGTTCAGCGACTGATTATTCACAGAAGGCTGGGCGTGGGTCGACTCTGGAATGGCAAAGCAGAGCAGAGTAAGCAGAGTAAGTCAGGGCCCAGGAGTGAGGAACTGGGGTGACACAGCTGCACACTAGTCCAGATTGCAGGGCGGAACGTCGCAGGTTGACCCCCACGTCACAAGCATAGATCTTTCCAGCAAGCTGGAAGAAACTTTAAAAGAGGGGAAGTGACATGATCACTTGGCTTTACTCCCCCCCACAACTCAACACCTGGAAACATGCCTGGAGGACAAAGACTTTCAATTGCGGAAGGTTGGTCCTAGGCTGGAAGGCAGTCCCAGCCTGTGTACTGAGGATCTGTAACCTGCATATATCATCTGTCAGGGTGAGACACTGCTTGATTCAAATCCTGTTTAGTTTGTAGAACTTAGATGGTGAATTTATTTTTGTTTCTTAAGTAACCAACTCTGGTCACTATGCCTGCTACTTATAATCACCTAAAATCGATCTTTCTGTAGTTAATAAATCTGTTTTTATATTTTACCTAAAACAGTGTGTTTTAGTTGAAGTACTTGGGAAATCTCAGCTCAGTTTACAAAGACTAGTGTGTGTCCTCTCCACATCGAGGGAGGGGTAGACTGGGTAATGAACTTACACTGGTCAGGCTTCTGACCAGGGCAAGGTGATATAGTTCTGGGGTATGGAGCTGGGGAGAATTTGCTGAAGCCTGTCTATTGTTGGTTCATGAGTGGCTGGGGAAAACAGGCTGTGTCCCAGCCTGTGGATATCTGTGAAAGTGCGGTACCTGCTTGAGGTTTGTAGCTTGCCAACAGCATCACAGTGTGAGAAGGAGCCCATGTTGCTGGGACAGATGGCTCAGTGGTCCCACAGTCCAGGCTGCAGCCCGGGAAAGCTTATCACACCATGGTTATGGGATGAGCCTGCTAAAAGATTTCTCAGAAAACCAGGGGATGTGGAGTAGTGCAGAGGGATGATATGATGTGCACCTTGCAGGGGCAAAATTCAACCTCCTTGAAAGCCTCAACAGCTTCCTCTTAAGATAATGACTAGCAGACTTTGAAAGGGAGAGATGGAAACCAGGCCAAGCTTGTGTCACCTTTTCAACATGGTTTTGTTGGTCTTGGGGATGAATGAGGTATAGGGAAGTGGTAGGGGGAGAATTTTTACACTAATTAATCTTGTGTGTCAGATTGTAAACCAGTGTAATGTCACTGACTTCAGAGGACATATGCCAGTTTCCACCAGCTAAGGAACTGTCTTTCAGTCTGTGTTCTCAGCAGTGGATGCACCTTCATTGCTTTAAGTGCTAGTGTAGGCGGGATAAAACCATTGTCAATATTGCCTTAAGTAGACTTGCCTCAACTAGTTGCTAAAATGGTGCTGGATGCAGTTTTGTCCCATCTATTTACATTGAAACTGTTTTTGTACTGGTTTAGCAGCACCCATTGTTAACAGCCAGTACATTTTCCTAGAGTAGGCAAGGTCAATGTGCTGACTAATGGCCACCACTTGTGACTACACCAGGATCACATTTTGGAAAAGATCCCTTCAGAGGCACTTTGTGGAGTAGCATGAGTTTCACCCACAGGAAAGGGCTGGTGCAGTTTTAGGTATATTTCACTGCAATTATCTCAAGAGATCAGCATCCAAGTCTGAGCACATGCATTAGCCTAGTCTTGGTCTGAGCAGCTGCACCACAAAGTCATATCCATGCTACAGTGGCCCAGATCCTCAAAGAGCTTTAGTCATCTAACTTCTATGGGAGTTCCCAGTGAATTGTGGCAGAACTCGTCTGTTCTTTTGGGCACACACGGGGAATTGTGGGAAGGCACTGGAAGACTAGCAGCACTTGAGTGATTTAGCCTGCATCCTCACGGCAAAATGGGGGGGCTATCTGTCCAATTGAAAGCCTCATTTGTATTTTAGCCTGTAGCTCCAGAAAGGCTAGCTAACTAGGGTTGAAAGCAACACCTAAGTAAGAGCCGTGCTTAATTCTGTCATGAAGATGTACTCTTTGTGGGTATTTGTGTACTGCTTGGGATCGCAGGGTGTAACAGAGTGCTGAGGCCTGACAGATGGGTCAGCACCCTGATCACTGAAGCCTCAATTAGTGTCCCCAGAGTTGGCTGACTGGACAATTAGCTAATCAGATGAAGAGGCTGGGGGAGGCAAGGAAGTAAGTAGCTCTCAGCTGGCTAACCTGACAAAAACTGGGAAGGAAGTGTCACAAGGTGTGGAAAGAGTGCGGAGTGAAAGAGCCTTGTAAGACAGGGAGCTAGCATTGCCTCTTAGGGCTCTGGTAAAGAGGGACTGAAAGACCATAGGGATTAAAAACTGAGATGTTGCACTGTACTGGTATTGGTGGAAGTGGTTAGATTACAATACTGACTGAACACGAAAAGGAAGTGGGTCTGAGTAGTTTCTGGGGAATCAAAGGATGGGGTCAGAGCATTGCACTGTTGCAATTGGGGGTTGTCGTGGGATCCTGATTCCCTCTGCGTGTGGTCATTTGGAAGTTTACTGGGGGAAGCTGGTGCAAAGACTCACTACCTGGACATGGAGCAGACCCTGCAGTGGGTGAGGGCACAGCAGAAGGAGCTGCAAAGGATGTTGTAGACCTCCCAGGAGTCCCACCAACTTGAGAGACAATCCCTGATAGCTTGGGAGGCTGAGCAGTCGCGGAGCCTACAGCAGTTCACCCAGGAGCAGATCCAGGTGCAATAACAGTTGGTCCAGAAGGTGGTAAGTCCCAGTGGGGAAAGCAGGAGTCATACACAGGAAGTGTCCCAGTGCAAGATAGGCCCAACTGATGATTCTGGTGAATTTCCATTAATATGTGAGAAAGCAGCCATGGCAGTTGGCTGTGGTAGGGAAAGTGGGACCCTCCAGGTGGTGCCATATTTCATGGGAGACGGTCTGATGGCCTATGTGGCCCTGAGTGAGGAGCAGGCCCGGCCCTATCAGGCTGTGAAGCTGCCTTTAGAGTGGATGGGGCTTTCAACCAAAAAATCCTGGCAGAAATTTCAGGCTGCTAGGTGGACTGAAGAAGTATGACCCAGGGCACGTGCCCAAAAGCTGACAGCCAGAATGTAGCCCAGTCTAAGACCAGACAGTTCAACTATTGGGGAAATTATGAACCAAGTGATACTGGAACCAGGGCCGGCCTTATGGGTAGGCAACTGCCCAGGGTGCTGTGATCAGGGGGTGATGTGGCCAAGTGGCAAGGAGCAAGCTGGGCCTGCGGTGTGCGGCCACAAACAAGAGCTCAGGGCAATGGCGGGAGGGGAGGTACCAGGGGCCAGGAATGATGGGGGAAGCAATGGGGAGGCTGCGGGGGTTAAGTGGTGCCAAAATACAAGTTTGCCCAGGATACCATTTCCCCTAAGACTGGCCTTGACTGGAACAATTTCTCCAGAGTCTCCTGGAGGTTACCTGAACTCTGGTTAAACTAGCAACAGACTGCTACCCTGTAGGCTGCCATTAAACTCTCAGAAGAGTTCTTGGAAATCAACTTTCCCAGAAGAAGAATCTGGCCACCTATGGGCCCAGAGTTGTGGAGAGGCGGGTAGTGAATTGAAAAATTCTGAGAAGATCAGGGAGGAGGCTAAAGGAACTGTCAGGGAAAAGGGGAACCGTGTGCTTTCAATGTGGAAGGCCTGGTCATATAAAACAGGACTGCTCAGAACTGGAATGTGGGTTTGCAGAATTCCGCAGCTGGACTGGGACTCTTGGGGGGCATGATTCATAGGAAAATGCTGACTGTCCCTATAAAAGTGGGATGGAGGCCTCAAAGGGGAAGAGTGGATAAAGCTTTGGGATGTTAATTGATCCAGGAGTGTTTAGTGAAGATCCTGGGGGAGATAGTAGAGATAAAATGTGTTCATGGGGAGAAGCTCTGAAAAATTGCAGCGATACCCCTAGAAGTAAAGGGAAAATCTAGGTGTAAGTGGATGGGACTAGTAGTGGGTACTGATTGGGCCCTTCTTCCATAACAGAACTAGACCACCCTAAATTGAGTGAAATCAGCCACGAGGAAGATATGCCACAAGAAAGGTGAAGGGAAGAACTGGAGGCCTTAAAGAAGGAGGAGAATGGGGCGAAAGTAATGTGCCCTTCCTCAGCACCAGGAGGAAGAGGCTAAAAAGAGTGGCCTACAGGAAACCCCTGCTATGAAGCAGGGCCATTTTATGACCTTCGTAGGCCCTAGGCACACTTGCCTTCGTAGGCCCCCCGACCGAAATGAGTAATTTGATTTTAAGCTATTAACAAATAGTTTTTTAAATAAAAATAAAAAATTATATATAAATTTTTTTTCGTAGGCCCTGAAAGTTTCGTAGGCCCTAGGCACTGTGCCTGTTGTGCCTAATGGATAATACGGCCCTGCTGTCAAGTTCAGTGGACGAAGACTGAGTTATGGGGACATCCCCTCACCTTCAAAATGGGAGGATGAGGGAGGCGGGACCCAGAAATGGGACCTTACAAGCCCACACACTGGGGGCAAATGGGAATCTAAAGAGGCAAGCACCTCCTATAAGGTGGGGAAGGTGCAGGGTGAAAGCCTGATGTGAGGGAGGATGGGGAGAGGTATGTGACAGTGCTGAAGCCTGACAGGTGGGTCAGCCCTCTGATCACCGTAGCCTCCATTTGTTTCCCCAGTTGAGGGCTGGTTGAGCAATTAGCTAATCAGGAGAGACTGGGGAGGTGAGGCACTAATTAGCGCTCAGCCACTTAACCTGGTAAAAGCAAGCAAACAAGGAAGGCAGTGTTACAGGGAGGAGGACAGGGCTAGCTGAGTCCAGACTGAAAGAGCTCCCAGGAGATGGAAATTTCTTTTCCTCCTAGAGGCCTGGTCAAGAGGGACTGAAAGACATAGGGATTAAAAACTGTGGTGTTGCACTGTACTGGCACTGGTAGGGTTTGGAATAAAATACAGCCTGAACATTAAAAGACAGTGAGTCTGAGCAGTTTCTGGGTCATTAGAGGACAAGGATAGAGCATTGCCCTGTCACACAGCACAATATGGAAAAAGAAACAAACCGTTGTGCAAATTACCATGTGTTGGAGCATTAAAGAAAGACCACAGAAGGGACAGAGGTCCCCTTTGTTCACAGTTGGGCAAGGCTCCCTAATTTACTTAAGGCTGAGTCCTTTAGCTGCTTTTCAGCAGCACAAGGTCCTTTTTGATTCCAAGAGAAATCAGATAATCACAGTCTTCTTGCACCAAGGGGCTACCTCCTGGTACATTTAATCTGGAAGATAATCACTTACTTGGAAGTTTCAGTGAACTCCCAGCATTTTAGTAGTAGCTGCCTGTGAAGGGCAAGTATGTCAGGAGTTGCTGGGAGAGGAGAGGGTGGGAGATCGTAGGACAAGAAGGGACCTCGAGAGGTCATCTAGTTCAGTCCCCTGCCCTCAAGGCAGGACCAAGCATTATCTAGACCAGCGGTTCTCAACCAGTGGTACGCGTACCACCAGTGGTACGCGGAAGACGGCTCGGTGGTACACGAGGCAAACCTCGCCGCCAATTCCGCCGCCGAATCCCCCCCCCACCGCTGCCGATAAACCCTGCCGCCGCCGAATCCCCCCCTCACTGCCGCCGATAAACCCCGCTGCCGCCAAGCACTCCCCCCTTGCCGCCGCCGAGAAAGCCCACTGCCGCCGAAAGTCCCATCCATCCTGCCGCCGAAAACGGTCAAATGGCGGCAGGGTTTCGGCGGAGGGCATTGATACCTCCACGCGATCCCGCCTATGTACCGAGTTCTACTCGGGCCAGGTACAGTCAGGTGAAGCGGTACTTGACCTGACTGTACCTGACCCGAGTGGTACTAGGGAAAAAAAAGGTTGAGAACCGCTGATCTAGACCGTCCTTGACAGGTGTCTGTCCAACCTGCTCTTAAAAATCTCCAATGATGGAGATTCTATAACCTCTCTAGGCAATTTATTCCAGCGCTTAACTACCCTGACGGTTAGGTTGGACATTAGGAAAAACTTCCTAACTGCCCTTGCTGCAATTTAAGCCCATTGCCTCTTGTCTTATCCTCAGAGGTTAACGAGAACAATTTTTCTCCCTCCTTCTTGTAACAACCTCAGCTCTCCTCTGCTGTGATTCAACCTTTGTCAGGAGGGAGATCAGCAACAGATCCCCTTCCCAATTGGTGCTGAAAAGGTTTTAAGGGCTGGTGGCTTTTATATGGAAGATAAGAACATCTAGAGCTCACATGAGTGAGAATTATATATTTAGAAGTGGTATAATCCCTCACGTTTTAGAGCATAAACTGACCTCTAAATGACCGATTTTTAGGAAGACAAACCTCCCTTGTGGGTGGGCAGGTTATGTCATTACTGCCTACTACAGAGTTTCTGCAGCTTCATCTGTTGCATTAAACACTGGTCGTCATCAGAGACAGAATACCAGGCTTGATGGAGATAAGTCTAATGGTGTTTGTTTGGAATATCCCCACACTGTTAGTGAGCGTTCAGGAATCGATCCTGCTGGAGAATGTTAAGTGGTTCTTCTGAGCCATGGAGGCAGGTGTATTGTTATCCTACCTGGATAGAAGGGAGGTGGGACCCCTCTTCCATGGGGGTGCTGCTATTTCTTTACCCAGCAATTTACTGATGGGGCATCAGTCAGTGGCTCCGGCCAGAATTTCTGGCTTTTGGAGAACTTACGGTATTAGCTGCTCTCCTATGTTTTTTAGACAGCCTACCAGAGAGGTGGCAGGGGTTGGGTGTGTCAGCACCTGTCCTCCTCCTCACTGGTAGGGGCTGCGTGGCACACACAAGACTGCGTGGAGGCTGAGATGGCAGAGAGCGACCCTATAGCAATGGCTTCAGTCCAGACCTGAAGGATGAGCTGTGGGACAGAGGAAGACAGAATCAGGAAGAAAACTAAAGATACTTTGGGGAGCGGAAAAGGATGCTTCCCTGACTGCCATGGGGAGATGTTTTCCCTTCCTGTTGTGTGGGTGCTTGTGGCGATTGTGGTGCACACGTTTTGCCCCGTGGTGGAATGTAACTCAAGGGGCAGATGCTGACTTACCTGGACAATCACCAGCCTCCAGAGGGGACCCCACAGCTCAGCCTTGCCAAAACCTTGTCCCTTCCAGGAGCATGATAATGGCAAAACAGATGGCCTTGCCAAAGGTGCAAGATCTTGAGATGCTAGGAGAGGTATTGGGCCACAGGATTCCCAGACCTATCCTTCTGCAATAATTCCTCTATGAGCAAAGGATCGTGAGGGTTGAGCGTGGCCTGGCCATTATTGTGGCATGAGACGACTTACACTAGGAGTCTCCCTGGGATGCAGGACATAAGCCAGGTAGGACATCCACAGAGGGGCTTCCATGACATTGGGTCAAATGGGTAGGGTGAGCAGGCAACAGAGTGAATTCGCCTTCTTTCCCTCACCTGGATTCACTGCTTTTGGCTCCTTCCACTAGCAAAATTGGAATTAGGCCACAAGTAAATTATCTGTCAGCTGTGTGCAACATCTATGAATTATTCATGGAAATGACCATATCAAAGAAGTTCTCTGAGGCAGATACCTTGCCTATTTGTCACTAGCACAGGCTTGGGTGCTGTATAATTAATAATAAGCACAGTATAACAATTCTTTTCATGACACTCCAGATGTGTGTTTTGCAAACTGCACTGGAAAGAACTCGGTGAATTATCAAGCATAGCCTCAGCATTATAATTTGTTCTCAGTGCTCCTAAACAAGTGCTAGCTGTGAACCAGGTGTGTACACATGCGCAAACACACTTAATAAGGGGCCACAAATCTATTATTTATTCAACAGGGATACTATTGGGCCTTCTTTAAATAAGCCCTAACAAACCAAACCACTCCCTTGAAAAACCTCTCTGACATCTGAAGTAGGTTCAGTGCAGTAACAATAAATAACTGCTTGGATGACCTACTTTAAACAAAAACTTGCTGGTGAGTTTTTGGTAGTGTTGTTAAAAGAAAAAACAAAAACTAATCCCAGAGAGTGCAAGTAACCATGGAAGCAGAAATACATAATTTATAAGAGAAGGAGACAGTAGTGTATATTTATATAGCAAGTTTAATCTCAAAATGCTTTCTAAGCTACTGCATAGGGCTATAACACCACTGATCCCAGGCAAAATTTATATCTAGATCTCCACATGTGATGTGAGAGGTGCTATCTAACAGGGAGACCCAGTTGGTAATTCCTCTAAAAATGTTCCCTAAAAGATTCTAAATTTAAAGAGTGATGCCCAGGACTCCTGAGTCCTAACCCTAGCTCTGTCATAACTTGCTGTGTCACTTTGGGGAGATCCTAGAGGCTGATATTTTCAAAGAAGACTAGAGGAATTGAGCCACACAAATTCTATGTGCCTAAAACCCCCCTTCCCCCATTTTTTTTTTTTTTTTGGCTTTGAGAATTTCAGCCCTACCGTCTGTCTCACTTCCCCATCTATAGAATAGCAATAATATTACTGAGTTCACTGGATTGGTGTGAACATTAGCTAATGCATGTGAAGTGCTGCCCAAGGCCAGTTCTGCCTTTTGTTTTAGGGGGAAGCCCATTGACTACAGTGGAGTTACCTGATGCGTGTAATGGAAGCCACCATTTGGCTTTAAGGATTCTTCTGAATCTGTGAAAATTTCCTGACAGATGGGATGAGTGTTGGTCAGTGCAGAGAGATCTGCCATTCCAAAGCCCCTCCAGCTTGTTAGAAAGGAGTTTGACCCTGGGAAAGGTAGAGGAATGTTTTACTTCAAAAACAGCTTACTAAAAGCATGGCTGTGATTTCCATCTCCCACTCTAAATTCAGTGCCTGGATATTTTGATTAGGTAGCATCAGTGCGAGGCGTGTGTGGTGACAAATAGTTTGTGGTCAAAGCTGAGTCCATTTCAGTAGATGGAGGAAGCCTCATAGTGCGTGTGGCTTAAGGACCAGATTTACAAAAGAGCTCAGCACATTGGGTGCTGTGGTCATAAATGACCCAATGGGTGCAGCTGGGTGCTGAGCACTTGTGAAGATGTAGCCTGTTGTACATTCCATCTGGAGCCTCTGAACTATGGAACATAGAAAACTCAATTTGGAAGCTCCTATGAAGTTATGCAAACTAGGGAGGCCTCTGAGGGATCCAGTGAAGGCATTTACTAGGTCCTAACTGAAGGACTTCTCCAGTAAAATTAATTTGCCTGAAGTAATGAGTACCCCAGGAAAGTGCCTGCCTAAAGGCCTGATAGAACCTGCCTTGGAAGTTACAGTAAAGATGGAAGGACACACTTGTGCCATGTTAGATGGTGGATCCCAAGTGACTGTTGTCAGAGCCCTGTATGACAAGTTACTAAAACACCCATCCCCTCACTTCAAGGCCTAGCAGTATGGGGACTAAGCAGTTCTGACTTCCCTTGCTCCAGGTGCATCACCATTCAGCTGGAGTTTTCCCCTCATGTGACAGGAACATGAAGTGGACTCATTTGCTTTCGTTTGCTTGTATCCACAGAGGCATGACCACATGCCTATTCTCATTGGCACCAGCACCAACATGTTTAGACAACTTGCCAGGTTATTCCCCAAGAAGGGTGAAAAAGATTTTGTATGCTGTACATATACCTCATGATCAGGGATGCCTACTAGAAGGATTGAGAGGTTCTCCAATCCAGCGATGGACCTTAGGGAAGATATTGAAGTCTGGGGAGAAGCCCATAGTGATACCCCAGCTGGATCAGAATGTCTTGCAGAAGGCATTGCACATTGTGAAAAAGCAGTGAACAACTAGGTCATCCCAGTTGACTCTCCTGAGGAAGGAATACCAAGCGGTCTGTTCATGCAGACTGGGATATTCCCAGTATCTTCTGCAGTAGTAGATCAAGTCATAGGCCAAACCAAGAATGAGGTTTCCAGTGAGATTCTTGCACCTGTGAATATGACTCTAGTCTACATATACATAGCTGACACCACAGATGCAGCTACTAGTGATCTATGGCTAAACACCTAGAACTGAGTGTCTTTAACTTTTCAATCACTTGCACAGCAAAAATGGAAACAGCATTTGTGTCAGAAGATGTCCAAGAGATCTGACACGTTTTCCCTCCGTGACTGAGATGTAGGCTGTGTCAAGGGAGACAAACACCACATTCACTTGAATGAAAATAGACCCTTTTGGGAGAGGTCCAGGAGACCTCCTCCTGAAGATATGGAAGATATTATAAAAAGAAGAGTGGTCAAGTGTACATGTGCATTGGCTATCCAACCTTAAACAAGATGATGATTCTGTATCAATATATTATGCTATGAGTAGAGGAAGACCTTGACTGCCTGTTGGGAAGCAAATGGTTCTCTACTCTGTATCTCTGGAGTGGGTTCTATCAGAGTTCACCAGGATGCCACAAAGAATTTGAGGAGCATCTGCAACTTCTGGGAAGTTCATGTCTGTGACCATCTTCTCCATTAACTTCTGGAGAGTCATCTAGATGACCATATATTTGGGAAGAACTTAGAGGAACAGGAAACATATCTGCTGAAGCTCCTGGATTGCCTGCAGGCACATGACCTGAAACTGTCCCTGGACAAGTGTGTGTTCTTCCAGATTTCCATCAAATACATGGGCTGCACCATGACTGAACATGGGATATCCCTGGAATACAATAAAGTAAGTGTTTTGGCTACCTGGCCTTGACCATACAACATACAGAGCCGACAATCCTCCTTAGGATTCTGTAGATACTTCCATAGGCTTGTCAAGAACTATTTATTGATTGTGAGACCAACTGTATGAACTAACACAGGGGTATGCCCTTAGTAAATCAAAGGGGTTAGAAAAGAAGAAACCTAGAGGAAGTCTGAACACTTTGGACCCTAATGGGACTCCAGATGTGAGGAGGCATTCCAATAGATCAAGTACAGGTCCCTGGACTTGCAAATGCTGATCTCCTGAAGCCATACACATCGCACATAGGCTAGCTGGAGTAGCTTGGGGTAGCTGAGAAGGGGCATAAAAGAATGATCTTATCCACAAACTGGAGTTCAAGGTACTGACGTAGGTGGTAGTGGACAAGTTTCCTGACTACCTCTGTGGAGCCACGTTTCTGATACTTGGACAACAACCCATTGATCTATGTGCTAATTATTAATAAGTCTGATACCACAGAACACCAGTGGCTCTTTGCATTGTCCACCTTTTCTTAAGTCTTCAGTACCAGCCTGGTCTGAATAAGGCTGATTCCCTGTACTTATGACCTCGTCTACTGGATTAATGGGGGACTATTCTTGCACCTGGGGTAAAAGCCATGTGCCCTCCACTGGAGCAAACAGACCAACAAATGACTGCACATCCAGAGAGTGTGGTAGACCAGTTGGGAGTCCCTCCAGAAGTCATTTCTACAACCTATGCCCGCCTCATCAATTTGGATGTGATTTCTGTATAGCAGCTGAGCAAGTCTGCTTGAGAAGCTCAATATACTAACTCTACTTTTAGGGGAAACTTAATTTTTTTCAGTGGTTCTCAAACTTTTTGTATTCATGTCCTTTCACATAGAAAGCCTCTAAGTTTGGGCCCCATGTGCTCCCCACTCCCCCTTCACTCCTAACCCCTGCACTGTACCCTCTTCAGGCCTAACCCTTGCAAACCCCTCCTGCGCCCACCTGAGGAAGCAGACTTGCAAGCATGGAGTGCCTGGTATTGCTGCTTGCTCCCACCTTGAATGCTGTTCCTCCACGCACCCCTGGGGGCTGTGAGGGGTGGGGAGCAAGGAGCAACGTCAGGGCTCCCTGGATCCAGGTCACTTTCCTCATTTGCGTTGCTTAAGGGGAAACTAGAGAGCAGCAGCTCCTGATGCTCACCTCACAGCACTGCATAGACTTACCCTGTTGGGGCCCTGTTGAATGGGATACAACTAAGATGGCTGCCAGAGCCCTCTGACCCCATTCCCAGAGTGCTTGGAGTCAAAGGTGGGGAGAGAAGGAACTAGAAACCCCTGCTGGGACCAGTTAAGGAGGCTTCTGCATGGGATGATCTGGATGAGCAGTCCGTTGGACCAGTGTTAAGTCAGGGCTGCATAGCCCCACCAAATTAACTGTGGAAAGGGCAGCCTGATTTTAAAGAAAAGGTTTCTGTGCAGAAGCTGAGAGAGAGTCCCTGCTAAATTCCCAGTTCCCTGTTGAGAGTTCGTACTGCTTAGAGTCTTTAGCTGCATGGACCAGGCATCTCCAGCACTGCAGTGACCAGAATTCACCAGGGAAAGATTTGCCTAGCTACTGAGAGCCAGCCGAGAACAGAGGAGTCTGACTGGAGTCGAGAGGGGACCCTCCCCCAGCCAGAGGTGAAGAAAAACGTGATTTTTATTTAAAAGCAGGCCAGTGACCCAGCAATGAGGCCACAGCTGAACGTGCTGGGATTATCATTCACCTTGGGAAGGTGCCAGGGAGGGAAAAGTTTGTGAGTGTTAGGATGTAGGGAGTTGACTTAGTTATCAACACTGGCTAATTATTAGTTAACGTTTTTAATCCCTTCCTTCCTTAGGTCCTATTTTCCTCTCTCTCCTCCCTTGCCCCTGTTATATGGCTCTGTTTGGTGTGTATCATTCCTTTGACGTTTGATTTATTTACTTTATTGTCCCCAGTGTACTGGGCTTGGCACTCCTGGCCAGCTAGCAGCATGGTCATTGATTTCTCAAGGGACAATGCCTCTGGGCATTGATCTGGCACAGCCAGGAGTCACTTGAGGCATCATGTGCTAAGAAAAAGAACCCAGGACCTGATCCAAGTAAGAAGAGGGGAGCAGTTGCTCCAAATATTGGTGATAGCAAGCATAGGGACAATAGAGGGTTTAAGCCATGCCTGGGGGGAAGAAGGGCTACACAGCATTTTTATCACCATATAGTCAAGACCAGCTCTAAGCAGCATTAGATAATGACATGGCGATAAAACTCCCTGAACCCTTTGTAGGCTAGTGCTTCCATCGTAGCTAGCTCTGGTGGCCCTGGACTGATGCTGCAGCCATCAGTGGGAGATTTTCAGAAAGAGCTCAATGCAGGTACAGCCTTGCTCTATGAGATAAGAAGATAATAAAGCTTCGGGGTGGAGGCAAGAGAACAGGGAGTACTGATTTAATGAGAGCTCCTGTATCCCATTAGCATGTAAATGAAGTCCCTGTGGAGGCAATTTAACGTGGGTGGTAAAGGCCTAAAGATTAAACTGTTTGTGTAGTGTGTCAGGATGCAGATTGTTTAATCTCTGTAAAGTATGTTGGATCCTGAGTTGAAAGGCATTATAGAAGGCAAAGGACAATAATTTTTTTTAAGACCATAATGAGGAGATAAAAGTGGAGTATTTAGGACAACCTGGAAGTCCAAATTAGCATTGCTAGGTGGGAGACGAAGGATGCAGTTTTTCTCTCCCACTTCAGGGTACAAATAATTTCCATTGGCCTTTGGTGCAATCCTGTGCAGATACCACAACACTTCTCCCCTTCTAGCTTCTGCTAAGCTTTGTGCGCCAGAACTATACAGCAAAAAAGGATGGTCCAGTGGCTAGAGTTATAGTCTGGGACTCAGGAGATCCAGCCTTCTTCAATAGGCCACTTAATGTTTTCTGTGTCTCAGTTCCCCAGGTGTGTAATGGGGATAATAGCACTTCCCTACCTCACAGAGGTGTTGTGAGGATGAATACAGTAAAGATTGTGAAGATCTCAGTTACTACAGAAATGCAGGCCATGTAAGTACCCCTTAAATGGACAGAAGTGTGGGTGTTGCAGAGAGGAAGGTTTGAGGAGCTGCAGAAGTAATTATATGCTAGGTGGGAGTGAAGACCTTGTAGTGAGTTCTTGGGTGAGATAGTGGCATCGTCCTTTAGGAAACCCAATAGTGCCAACCCCACACACTCAAAAATCATGGGTCAGCCCTGCCAAAATCCTAAGGTTTTTTAAAAACAATAAAAGTAAAAAATTGAGGTTCATTTGCTTATTTTCTGCCTTTCTGAGCCTGTAGAGTTCACTTGCTTCACATTTCCATGCTTTTTTCTGCAACTATGTGGGTCAGAAACTAATGAAAGCTGATCTTCTCAGGCAGTCTCTTTATCCCAGAAACTGGGCTTTTAAGAAAAAACCCAGATATCACAAGAGTCGCAATAAAATGATGAAAGTTGAAACACTGGAAACCATTTCAGACAATTCTGGACGTTCTGCACTTTGGAGATGTCACTAACAGCGTTCAGAGGGGATGACTCCATCAAGGGCAATCATCCCAACGTTCTTGCAATTTGATGGCAGTATTTTAACCAGGGACCCTTGGCAGCCCCCTGCAGTATATCACTGCTTCACTGTGAGTTACTTGTATTCTATTTGGGGAGAATCAGGCTCCTTATTTAATTCTCAGAGTTGGTCTTCATACTTAGCCACAAGTTTCTGTCTGTCAGTTACTCTTTCTGTGCTTTGATTCCTTCCCTCCTCTTCTCTCTTCCCTTGTTCTTTTACCATCTTGTAGAACAAAGACCTGATTTGACACACACACACATGCTTTAAGGTGACTGTTTTCCCTTCTTAAAAACTGTGTGATAAATAGGGATGAAGGACCCAAACTTTGAATCCAGAAGCAGCATTTCTCAATGCTTGGGGGTGTTTGGATCTGGAGTCTTCTTTCAGGCCTACTACTATTTTGTAAAAATAGATACCAGCTCTTGGGTATTGCTGGGGACAGGGTCCACAGAAACATCAGTGTATTGAAAAGGAAATTACCAAAGGAAATTGCCAAAGACAAGGAGATGTTGAATCCTCCTTTTGAAATAAAACGTTAGTATAACAGAATGGCTTAAAGACACCTCTTTTTTGTCAGTTCTTTGCTGAGAGCTCTGGATTTCCACTGGCATTCTGCATGCTGAGGTGCTTACTGATCCACCCTGTTCACCCAAGTTAATTACTCTGAAACGTCTTTTGTGTATCCCACTGCAGGAAGACGGTACTACTAACCAAATACTTGCTCCTGTCCTGTCTGACAGAGGTGGGGCTCCCAGAGTTCAAATAACTCAACTCTGTGCCCTCTGACTTGTTTCCAGGTTGCCTATTCTCCAAGGAGGGACTTTTGCATTCTTGACTCCTTCTCTTGCCATGCTCTCCCTCCCTAATTGGAGATGCCCTCCGTGGACGCAGAATGCCAGCCAGGTGAATGTTACTTCACCGGAGTTCATCGAGGTCTGGCAGTCAAGGATACGAGAGGTAATCCCTGAGAGATGCTGCCAGAAGGGTAGTTATAAAAGCATGAGGAATGTCTGCTGAATGGGCCTTAAGGTATTGGGGAGGAAACATCTGTTTAACTACTGAATACAAGGTTACGTTCTAACTTTCAACTCTGCAGACATCTGTGATCTATAGACTTTGCCCATGAACTTGTCCTGAAGACTGAGGAAATAATACGGTAATATTTTATTTTCTGGGAGAACATATTTCATGTCAGGGCTGTTTGTGTGGTAAATTACCACCCCAGAGCCATCTGTGCTAGGGAACCCCTCCCTCCCCTCCCCCGTGGAGTTCCAATATGGGGGTGCTCCTCCCTTGTTGTGGCTTCCTAGAACAGCATCCTTCCTAGAACACCATCCTTCAGTAGCAGGGCTTCTTCAGCATGAGGAGATCCATAGAAAAGGATATACAGCCTAGAGTTGAATTAAGCTTTCTATGTAATCTCTATTGGGCTAGCTGGGGAGTAATACACCTTGCCCAGTCCCCAGCATTTTCCTCCATGCAGATCTCCACAGAGGGAGGAGTACACCCAGGAAGGTCCTTGCCTGTGTAATGATCTGGGAGATGTGATCCGGCCTGTTGTAGCTACCGGTCATGTTAACAGAACACGGAGCACACACATTCTCATAAACAAGAATAGCAGGCAAAGAGTATGGTCTGGTGGCTCAAGCATGGGGACGAGGGGTCAGGGCACTTGTGATCTTATCTCAGATCTGTCACTTAGTCACTGTTTGAGCAAGTTGCTTTAATCTCTCTGTGCCTCTATTTACCTACCTACTAGAGTGCTGTTTCACAGCACTTACATTTGTAAATAGAAATCCTGGATGAAAGCTTGTAGTATAGTGCAGATCGTTGGTATTACTGTCACTGTTGATCCAAGTAAATACAGTGCAGTCACAGGATAACTGTGTTTTCTTGCCTTTTCACTTCGGGCAGTTGTTTTCAACCATTTTTCATGTGTGGACCCCTAAAAAATTTCAGATGGGGGCGTAGACATAGACTGCAGACCCCCAGGGTCACAGACAACAGATTGAAAACCACTGATTATGGGGTTTGAGCCTCAAGGTGCTAAAGACTTCATCTCTCACTGAAGCCAGTGGGAGTTGAAGGCTGTCAGCACCTCAGACAATCAAGCCAAGGTACCTTGTAATTCATTGTTCACTTGTCTATTTAGTGATATTAGCTAATGTAACTAATAGCTCATATGTAGAGTATATAACAGTTGTGTATTTAAACAATGTTTACCAAGTGCACACAGGTTGTGTGGTGATGAATGTATCCCACAAGGGAAAGCAATATGCAGATAAAACAGAAACCTGGCCATCCTCATGCCCACTAGTCAGATCTCCTAATCTAACTACCAGTGTGCTGTAGCTCCTCGGCTGTTGTCTCCTGATTACCTGACCATGTTTTTGGTGTGGCCCAATTGATTCTGGTAATGAAAGAGTTTATTGTACCAGTCTGCCTGAGAATATATTTTCTACCTACACAGAGAAGCAGAAGGGACTTCCAGGTCGTCCAGCATTTTGAAATTTTAAATAGAAAACTTCATTTAATTTCTGGGTCCATCTGAAGATGCCCTTTGTTGCCCTGGCCAGTCCTCAGGAGGTCCGAGCACTGGCTTGTCATGTAGTCACTGGGCCTGACTCTGCCACCATTGGCTCATGTGAATCAGGGTTTGCAGGATCAGGGCCCTGATCAAGGCCTGACTAGAAACGGGTTAGGTGATTGCCTGTTCTTGATCCCCATGAGGTGCTTTGGCAGGCATGTGAAAATCCAACGCTAGAATGGTGGAGATGGTTGACCAGGACTAAGGTGCTGGAAGAGCTGGATTAGGGATGCTTGTACAGTATCCGACCCTTGCTCAATGCCAGTGGTAGTAATCACTACTTAATTATTTCCCCTTCTTAATGAACACTAACATGTACTCAAAAGTATTTAATAAAGGATGGGTGGATGCCAGGTTGACCTGTCCCTGTTTTCAGCTCTTGGGCTTTTCACAGTCACGCTCCCCTTGGCCAGCTGGCAATTAGGGAGATAGAATCATGGGAGGTAAGGCAGAAGATGGACAGTTAATGGGCCTCCGTTATTGTGTGAGTGCTGCCCTCCATATAAGGCTTGAGCCAACTCCCATTGAAATCAGTGGAAAGACTCCTACTGACTTCAGTGAAGGTTGAATCGGGCCCATAGAATGTTTTTGAGCCTACCTAATTCAAATGGACCAACTCAAAAGGAAACCCTTTAAATCTCTGCTCTCTTTCCCTCTGTTTTTCAGCTGCAGGGAGCCATCATGGTAGCTTCCTGTTTCCAAATCTTTGTTGGATTTTCTGGCCTGATTGGATTTCTGATGCGATTCATTGGTCCTTTGACTATTGCCCCAACCATAAGTTTGGTTGCACTGCCTCTCTTCAACTCTGCAGGAGATGAGGCTGGCTCACACTGGGGCATATCAGCCATGTAAGTAACACTTCACCTTGGCAAAGCTGGGGGCAGCATAATGGAATAAATTGTTTTAAATCTGAAATTGGATCAAATATTACAAGCTGGTGGGGAAATGACCTCTGGATTCTAAACACACTGTTAGTTAAGTGCTGACAGGAAACTGAGTGTTGCGTAAGACACTGATGGTAATACAGACCCTGCCTAAGGAGATTCTAGCCTTTACACACACCACACATACACACAACAAGCAAACAAAAAAGCATTTGATTTTTAAAATTCCACATCAGTAAACAAATTGTCACTTTTGTGTTGCATTTTCACTGTACAAATCCTCTGTCACAGTTATTAATAATATATATAGATATATAGCACACGTAAAAGTACATTATTATGGTTGCAAAGTCAAGCAGTTAGAAGTTAGGAAATACCAGAATTAAGGTTGCCTGTGCAACCTTAATTCAGCCCCATTGTTCATGTGCATTATGATAGTATTTAATTTACATGATCCTTGTGTGTACGTGAGTGGGTAGATGAGCTGATGGACTGCATGGGGGAGGCCTGATCACAATACTTGACCTGACCAAGGGCTACTGGAAGATCCCCCTCAAGCCGGAGTCAAAGTCTGGGATAAAACGCTGCTAATAGCCGACCGGTACTACTATCGGCACCCTTACAGCAGTTTGAAGGATGGACATTTGGTCGAGGCCTGTGGGACCTTCTGATGGTGAATAGCAGAGGCAGGAGGTCCCAGTAATGTAATTCTGCTAGGGGAAATTTCCTTAGCATCCCCTTCAAAGTCCTATTAAATTGCACCATCAGTCCATCTGTCTGGAGGTGATATACTGAGGTTTGGAGCTTCTTGATCCCGACTCTTACGCGAGGTGTGGGGGCTCCTAGGGAAGTGAAATTGGCCCCTTGGTCAGTGAGGAGTTCTCAGGGTAGACCCACCTGGGTGAAGATCTTTAAAAGTTCTGCTACAATGGTACGAGCAGTGGTATTCTTCAGGGGGATTGCCTCAGGGAAACATGTGACGTAGTTCATAACTACCAAAACATAGCGGAACCCCATGGTGCTCCTTTCCTGGGACCCTATCAGGTCCATGGTAACTCACTTGAAGGGGGTCCCCACCACAGGGAGAGGACCAGTGGGGCCTTCGTCACTCTGGCTGGGGCCTCCAGCTGGCATTCGGGGCAGGAAGCACAATAGTCTTGGACATCCCAGTAGATGCCTGGCCAAAAAAAAATCAGGTTAGGACCCGGGCCACGGTCTTCTCATGCCCAAGGTGGCTGGCAGTGGGAACATCATGGGCGGAGGCGTAGCATGTCCTGGCAATGACACTGGGGAACCACCAATTGGGTCCGAGGTTTGCGGGTTTGGGCATCACAATCGACCCAATACAGTCGATCTTGCCTGAGTTCGAACCAGGGCCAGTGCTCGGGCACACTATCCACATAGGTCATTTGTTCATAAGCTCGGCTCAGCATGGGGTCCTCCCTCTGGTCATGGCCAAAGTCAGTGGCCCGGTCTAGGATGGGTTCGTCTCCTCTTCCCAGATTAGTACATCCTCCTCCTGGATGTTTGGGACCTCTCTCTGGGCTGAGGGGTTAGCTGGGCTTGGTTCCTCCTGCTGTTTTGGCATCATCGGGGGGCTCTCTTTCCAAGGTTAGCCATGCAGAGTGGTTCTAGAGGCCCACATTTTCTTAACAGTTATTGGAATTCTGGCCAGTCCTGTCTGAGGATCACCAGGTATGGCAAGTCTGGAGCAATGATTACAGCCATCATCCAGGTCACACCATTGATCATTAGGGAGACCTGGACCATGGGGTAAGTCTTCATGTCTCCATGCACACACTGGAGATGAACTTGCCCTAGGACTTGGTTACCCATTGAGACCAGCCACCCTTGGTATCATGGTTTGTCCACATCTGGAGTCCACTAGGGCTCACAGTTGCCTCCCCTCAAGGTCTACAGGGATTGTCACTTTTGCGGTCGGTCATTGACGGGAGCGGCCCTCTCCAGTGTAGACTTCGCCGAATGAGCAGGCCTTTGTTGGGCCTTGACACTGTAGGGGTCCATCCTGGTTGTTGCCACAACCGGGGCCTCTGGCAGCCCAGAAGTCCTGCATCAGCCAGAGTGCTGCTTTCAAAGTGGGGGGCTTGTGTCGCAGGACCCAGGCTCTGCCCTGCAATCCCAATTGCCATAGGAGCTGCTGCTGCTCCTGAAACCGAGTGTCCTATTGTTTCCACTGATTCTTGACCCAGCTCGTCAGCATCTGGACCCATTCCATGGTGTCCTCTGTTGCCGTGGGGTGAGGAACCTGTGAAGGAGGGGGTCTTCTGGCTGCAGAAAGGACAGGTACGCCCAAACTGAAGGCTAGAGACTGTTTAGGAAGGCGCTGAAGGAAGCCCACCCAGTCTGAGGGTGCAGCCAACGGACTATATAGAGAGCTAATTCCCAGTTTTCAGCTCACCCACACAGGTGTGACCGAGAGGGGGTGTGGCCTCCCTCTGACACTGACAAGAAGGGGCAGGCCACCCTTTCTATATGTGGTGGAGAAAGCAGGCACTGCCCGCCCCCTTCTGTCTGTCAGGTTACAACCCCTCTTCCAGCTCCCTCAGAACCTCTGACTGAGGTTCTGGCTGCACTTTCTCCCATATCTCCTGATCTATGCTCACCCTACAAAGTTGCAGGACCTCCTCATCAACCTCTTCCTGGGCCTATTTCCATTCCCTTGTCATGTCTCCAGGCCGAGTTCCTCTGGGCAGTGCTCACTGATTCCTTAGGTGCCTTTGAGGAGCAGTGGGTGATATCCAGAGTTCTCTGCTTAATGGTCCCATCTGGTTCTCTGATTTTCAACCTATGACCTCACTCCTGTTCCTGTTTCTCCCCCTCCCAGCTTCTTGTCCACTCACTCACTTGTAACTTGGGCTTTGCATCTCCTCCCCCTGAGTTGAGAGGGAAGGCCTTTAGTTTTGGGCAGGTCTAGACCCCATCCCCCCTCACCAGTCCCAGATCTGCAAATAGTACATGCCTTCCAACTTCTGCAACCATTGTAGCAGGGGGTCCTATAGAAAACCATCTCCTTTACTGCACAGCCCTGATTCATCCCCAGAACAAGTTCATTCTGTGTACTGAATGAGGCTGGGTCCTATGGGAAAAACAATCAGTGATTATGTGACTGTAGGCTGTATCGTAATGCATATGCACTACAGAGCTGAAGAAAGGTTGCACAGGTAGCCTTACTGCTGGCATATCCTAACTTCTAAGTGCTTAAATTTGCAATTTTAATGTTTTAATATTCTGCCCTGACACAAAGGCCAAATTTCAAGTCCCTGCTCCAAAACATGGGGGTGCTAGTTGTTCAAAGAAAAGGTCTTTAAAACTTTTTAATATGGGTAAAACAACTTAGTTTCCTTAGCCTCGTGCTTGGAAATGGCTGATCTGCTTTGGCTGAAATTTTCCAAACATATGCACCCTGAGTCAGACAACCGGCATGGAAAACTTCAGCCTGAATGATTGTAGTTTGTTTTCAGTTGCTTATAAAACTTCGCCAGCCTTATAATAGGAAGTATTGGGTAACCTTAATAGGCAGTGCTACCAGCCTCACCTAAAATACCATTTCTCAAACAGTTCATAAACCTGCCAACAATTTTCATTGGTTCAAGTGCACAAAAGAAGTCAATGAACAAAAGGGCAGCTATGCTGGCTTCTGTAGCTTTAGAAACTTGGGTGATGGGAGAGAGTGTCTGTGAGAGCTTTCATGCCTAACCAGTTATTAAATGCTTTGATTCATCAGCTTTGATTGTATTGTGGCATATCTTTATATGATAACAGATATAGTGGTTCCCATATGTGCTTTAAATATCTTTCCTTACCTCAAGTGTTTTAGCTACGTTTTATCTCTTAGAAAACCTCTTCATCTCATTACATCTGTGCCCTTCATAATGCTTAGAATATTATTACATTTATTACAGTGACCCAGGCTAAACTAGCCTATGGCAACTGTGTGGAGAGGCAAGTCAAGACAAAAGAGATCATTTTAAATGCTTAGAACTTTATAAGGGAAAACATAAAGATTGCAGCAGAAACATAAATAATATAGAATATTACCAAGTACTGACTATTTATATTAATAAACTACAGTATAAGGTACCAACACATTAACCTTTGCGAGCTTGTACACACTATTCTTCCTTCCTTTGTGTAGTCAATACCAAATTCATCATTATTAATGAGAACAAAAGAAATGACTGAACAATATACCGTGTCATTTCAGAGAAGAATCCACTTTTCCTCTCTTTGGTTCTAAGTCCAGTTCCACTCTTGCTGTCCTATCCTTTGCGTCTCTTTGGCTTGAAGTGCTCCTTAGATTCAATGTTTCTGTGACTGTCCCTCTCATTGAGTTTTTTTCACAAGGGGGGTTTCTTCACCTAGTGGCTCTTACTTGTCCGTTAGGTGTCTTTGACCTGTGTTCTTTCAATAGATGTTCAAACAGTCATTCTCTGTGTTCATTTACTTTTGGTCCTTTGTGGGTGGGCTTCTCGTGTACTGTTTTCAGGATCTTTTTAATCTAACACAGCTTCTGATCAATTCCTTCCTCCACCAGTTATATTTCCTTTCAGTTCTTTCCCTGGATTCTCTCTCTCCAGTACAACTGTAGATTTTATTTCCCTCCACTTCCCTTCTCTAATAGTGTCTGCTCATTTACACACTTCTATTTTTTTTCTGCTTCTAATAACTTGAAATCTTTCCTAGTTTTTCCTCCTTCTCATTTCCCAGTCCCCTACTTTTATTCTCCTGGTCTTTTATTTTATCACCTCACCTCCTACCGAGCTCCAGTTCATCTGCTAACTCAGCAGCTAGATTTTTCTTCTTCCCTCTTTCTCCAACAGCTTGTCTCAACTGACTCTCCTTCCAACATCATCCAAGCCCATGCCACAGCTTGCATGACTGTTCCTTTGGCTATTCCCTTTCTAGGACAGAGTTCTATGCTGCTGCATCCCAGCTGCAGGCCCTAATAGCACCTTAATAACTCAAAACTGCCATAGGTGCCAGTTCTGGGGCTAGGTACTGTTTATCAACTCCCCACTGCTTCCTATGTGCAATAATCCCTTAATTTTACATACATCAAATTTGGGTATAAAAAACTGCCTGGCTCTTCAAAGGTTTAACTAACATGCAGTAATAAAATGTCTTCATTTGTCTTCCAGCATGTCCTATCTGCTCAGCATCTGTTTGATAAATATCTTTGTTCATTCTCATCTAATTGGGAAATTTATGGCCTGAAAGGTTGTATGCCCCACTGGAGAATTAGCTACATAAATCTAGCAGTGCAGGTCACGCTGCAGGAAACATCTACAAAGGGGAAACCCCATTAAATAGTCACAAATAAAGACCTAACAATGGGAAATCAAGCTAAAATCACTCTCTGAAGAAAAATGATAACAAGGTAGAATAGACAGGCACTTGGTTTTCATTCCTTTGCTTCTTTCAAAACAAGAACTTGCACAGATATTATTGAATCATCTGGGTGTCATGTCAGAACTGGGCCATACCTGCCTGTGGTGGAAAATTGAAAGCCTATGATTTCTCTCTTTACTGATCCTTTTCTCCTTGCTGTATGCGTTCACTCTACCATTTAAAAAAAAATTGACATCAAATAAACTTTGAATCATGAAACTAATGTCCTTTCCTTCTAGTGAAATTGAATAATAGTGGGGCCCAAGAATAGTTTCCTATATAGCCTGCCTGGACACAACCTATCTCTCTGTTCTTCCACTATTCTATTCAATATCACGTTTAAGCTTCTGGCAGATGCATCATACTCGGTGATTCGTTGTATGTAATTATATTTGGTTTTTGAGGCAAGAAAATCAGAATTAAATAAAAACTCAACAAAACTATATTTAAAATATAATGGAAGGCTTGTTTCAACCTCAACTTTGGTAGCTGTAAGTGTCTTCCCATGACACTAAGGGTATGTCTACACTAGGACTGGAAGGTGTAAGTTACATCTCCAGGTGATATACTCATGCTAAAAATAGAAGTGTAGCCATGGTGATGCAGCGGGGGTTGGCCATCTCATGTACGATCCTGTCTGAGACCCTAGGCAGGTATTTAGGCAGCTAGCCCCTCCCACTACTCATGCCACTGCAGCACTATACATCTATTTTTAGTGCGTTAGCTCAAATGGCTGGATGTCTCCTTGAGCTGGAATTTACACCTTTGAGCTCCAGTGCAGACATGCTTAGAGCCTTATTTTCAGAGGTGCTTTGAAATCAGTTGGAGCTGAAGATACTCAGAACTTTTCAAAATCAGGTCCTCTGAGTGTGAGAAAGCAAATGAGGCAGTTATTCTTTTGCTCAAATTCTTTCTTCTTTTTTTTTTTTGGTTTTATTCTAGGGCCGTTTTCTTCATAGTTCTGTTCTCTCAGTACCTGAAAAATGTGCCCTTGCCACTGCCATCTTGCCAGGGATCCAGGAAGTGCCACTTCTCTAAGGTCTACCTCTTCCAGATCTTCCCAGTGAGTTTTACCTTTTTTGGTCTTGGGTGATCAGATCTACTTTTACTAGAACTGGACTAGTTCACGTTCAGTTTACATACACAAATAATCCTAATCCTATTTATTTCCACTGGAGTCAGTAAGACTACTTGGGTGAGTAACTGCTCCCCATTGGGAGTAAGAGCTTCACAGTTTGTCTCCTACTATGTTTTGTATTTGGCTTAATCTGCTAGAAACCTATTTTTGTGGTAGAAATCCTGGAAGTGCAGGTGTTTTTAATCCTGGCCATTTAAATGCACAAAGATCATGCCATTTTTGCTACCCCACATAGTGAAAATAGGTGCCTCCTACTTCTTGACTCAGGATATCTGGTTACCATACTGTGGACACTAGCTCTTGCCAGTAATTGAGCCTGACTGCTGTATCCATAAACCAAGGGAACTTCTATTTCTTTCTAAAACAGTAGTCAGCAGCAGTTCATTTCCACGACTTTGCTCACAAGACTGATATTTTTTCCAAGTCAGAGTAATGACATAATGCCCTTCAGTGTAGCTAAGGATTCTGGGAGTGTCATGGAGTGCTGCCTGATGCAGCTTGAATCTAGGATACCACTGAGCCTCCTTACCCTTGCAGCTTGGGCTGACCTCCAACCATGCTTCTGCTGATGATAAAGAGCCAACCCCTCTGGCTCAGTTATCACCCAACATGACAGCAGGTGCCGCCACACACCCAACTGAGTTACATGAATACTCTGCCTGAGCAACTCATGTACCCACCATAGAGCAAGGCCAATTACCCCACAGTCCCCAAACTCTTCACTACAGGAGTGTACCCCAGGATTATACCATCTTGCACCGGATAAAGATTTGTTCAATACAAGCTCCTCCCCCTGATGCGGAGAGAATATGCACCAGCTCCTGTTAACCTGAGCTGAAAGCACCTAAACACTTGACTCAAAAACACACTTGTTAAGGTAAAACATTAAAAGGTTTATTAACTACAGAAAAATAGATTTTAAGTGATTATAAGTGTCAAGCATAAAGAGACTAGAAAGTTACCAAAGAAATAAAAATAAGCATGCAGCCTATATTCTATATTCCTGAACAGGATTTGTATTAGCAACATCTTAGATTGTCTGATGGTACAAGCAGGCTTACAGTTCCTTGTTTCACAACTGCCTTGCAGCCTGGGTCCCCCACCTCCTCCATTCAAAAGTCTTTTGTGTTTCAGATGTTTCTTCAGGTATTGAGTTGTGGGGGAATGAAGACAAGTGATGATGTCACTACCCTTTTTTTATAGTCTGTTCCAGCTTGCGGGAACAATTGATGCTCATGAGCTGGGGTTGCCACTCTTATTGATCAAAGACTGTTCATTGCCTATGTGCTTCTCTCTGTGAAGTCTTCACTGTAAATAGTCCCTGTTAATGGATTCTTTCTTTGTATGGGCGAGGGAGAGCCATCAACGCTGTCTGGCCACTCCACTGTTGTGCCTGAAAAGCTGTTGGTGTGGGAGTTTCCCACCTCTCAACATATTCTAGTAGCATATCCCATAATATTTTATAACTTCACATAGTATGGTAGCACATACAATCCAACAAGATATTAATGTCCAGCAGATCAAGGCTTTTAAAATAATACACAAGGCATGCTTTGCTCAGAACATATCATAATTGTATGACAGTGATACTAGGAAAGCTCTGGGGTATTGCTTTCAGACACAGAATGTCACAGGGAGTCTGTTCCAAGGTGATGATGATAAGCAGGGCTAGTAATCACTTGCCAGTATTCACTGCTACTTCCAACAACACTGTCTGGATAATAGGGAAAATTGGATTCTCCAGTGAAGCTTCTAAATCAGTCAGAAAACTGCATGGGGGAGACTATCATGTCCCCTTCATCTTATTGAATGAATGAGCAAATGGAGTGGGAGAGAATACGCTTTCAGAATGCAATGGGGCATTGTTTGTCTGTACTGCAGAAGGCAGAGTACTTTTATCATGGAAATGAGGTTGGCCATTAATCAGAATTCACTTTCTTATGTGAACCCTATAGGTTCTTCTTGGTCTTGCCATTACTTGGCTGGTATGTTTTGCACTCACTGTTACCAATGTCTTCCCCTCGGACCCTGCAGTTTATGGTTATCTAGCTCGGACTGACATCAAAGGTGACGTTCTGTCTCAAGCACCCTGGTTCCGGTTCCCTTACCCAGGTATAGTTGTAGCATGTTGCAAATTATTTACTATTCCTTCTCATTGTTTTTCCCAGTTTTGCTTTGTGTGTGTGATTTTGCTTTTAATGATCTTGAATGACATGAGAGGACATTGAGGGACCCAAATGGCAAGCTCAGGTGGGGCCAGCCCAGAAGCAGAGGCCAACACTTAGAAAAGTCACTAGTGATTCACTTTAATGGATTTACAGCAAAACTAGCCCCAATTATCCAACTTTTTTTCCTTTTAATTTGCAGGCCAATGGGGAGTTCCAACAATCAGCTTGGCTGGGATATTTGGCATCATAGCTGGAGTGATTTCCTCCATGGTGGAGTCAGTAGGTGATTACTATGCCTGTGCCCGACTATCTGGTGCCCCACCCCCTCCGAAACACGCTATCAACCGTGGAATTGGAGTTGAGGGAATTGGCTGTCTTCTGGCTGGAGCGTGGGGAACAGGGAATGGCACCACTTCTTACAGTGAGAACGTTGGCGCTCTGGGAATCACCCGGGTAAGATTTACTACAGTGCCATCAGCCCACAGCAATGGAGTGCTGGCTTTGGTGACCAGTATGGAAAAGTGCAATAGTTTTCCAAGACTGGCTACACTTATGGTTTTTATAAATATATTACACACATTTACAACAGGCCTTATGCTGGGTCTCTGCAGTGATCTCAGTCCATCTCAAAAGTACAAATGTCTTCGTCGCAAAAAACACTACCCCATTTATTTCTAACTGGCATTCAGAGGCTGCCTCAGTGAGCTCAAGGATCAAATGGGCCGTTGTGACCTGAACTATCATTCCACTCCTAGAGATGGGGGTTCCTCCAATTTGGGGAAGGCACGTCACTGGTGTTGTACACGAGATGCATACCTGGCATTTATCCCCTCTGCACCCCTTCTGGGCATAAAGAGAGGCCTTCGCTTTGTGAAGCTGGCAATCTGGGACCTTCCCTGAGTGCCAAATTCAACCAAATTGTTATAGCAAAAAAATGGAAATAAGAAATATGTCATCTTAGAGCTAAGCAATGACGGGGTTATGACAGGGGGCACACTTCTTGATAACTATAAATGTGAGGCCATATGTTAAGCATTTTTAATCATTATGAAGTTACACTGTTTTCTGAATGTTTTACTGCCATTCTTAAAGAGTGACAAGGTGGGTGAGGTAATATCTTTTATTGGACCAACTTCTGTTAGAGAGAGAGACAAGCTTTCAAGCCACACAGAGCTCTTCTTCAGGTCTGGGAAAAGTACTTCGAGTGTCACTACTGTTCCCTTGCATTTAGTTGTGATGCTAAGAGTACCTTTCCCTGATCTGAAGAAAAGCTCTGTGTGGCTACAAAGCTTATCGCTCTCACCAAAATAAATTGGTCCAATACAAGTTATACCTCACCCACCTTGTCTCCCTAATAACCTGGGACTGACACAGCTACAACTAAACTGCATTCTTAAAGTGAAATTAAACTCATTTTGTGTATATAAACGGTCAGCTCTGAGCTATTCAGAAAATTATGGGATTGGTACATCTGATAGCCAACCAGAAAGCTCTGGTTGTAGTGAACTCTCTTAAATCATTCATAAACAAATGTATGTAATGTTGTCAGCAGGGGTGCATAGAGGAAGTGGAGGCAAAAGTTGGCCAGTCACAGACTAATTTATTTCACTGTATTTTATAAACCTCATGAAGAATCATCATTTCCACAGATACCAGCGGCTGGTTGTTTTCAGCACAGCTGGTATGTGGGCACGTGCATGGACAGCAGTCTGTTCTGTAACCCGGTGTACGCTGTAAATAGATGGTCACTGCAGTGATGTTTCCTATGCATTGGCTAAGGATTCATTAAATGTGTGATTTGTGCTTACATTGTACATATGGGATATGAACCTCTTTGAAAATGTATACAAATGTACTTAAAATATTATCAAGTAGCCCACTTTCCCTCTCATCATGACCATTATCTAGCTTCGGTGCAGTAATGTCAGCCCTTCTGAGTTAGGGTAGAAACTTCCTTTGGGATCCTATCTCTTGTCAGTTTACTCAGTTCCACAAATTTTGAGGACCAGTTTAGTTTCGAGTTCCCCAGAAACCGTACTCTGGAACCACTTGGGACGCAGCCAGTCAGGACTCTGCTTCAGAGTCTGCCCCCTCGGGTCTCCACACACTAGTGCAACCACCTCCTGACTCTGGTCTTGCCGAGTTCAGCACCCCTACTCTGTGCGAGCTGCCCTTAAGAGTTCCCCTTGGCTGGGACTCTGGGGAGCCCTACATGTCCCCAAAGGGGCCATGCACCCTGCCTTGCAGTCAGAAGCGATACACAGCCAGTGTGGAAGTCAGAAGGGTTTCATAGTTCTCAGGATCACAGCATAGAAAGACTTTGTTAGCAGCTTACTTAGAAGTTATAGCAGCGACCATCCGGAGAGCCCCCATTCTCTGGCCCTATTCCCCCTGATCCCTTCACGGGGGACTTCCACCCAGCCACCCACAGACCTATCCCATTGCCCCTTCCCAGTCCTTTGTCTCCTTCCCAGGCAAAGTGACCACTCCTCCTTCCACCCTCCAGGGCCTCTGCAGTGATTACACACCCAGGACCCATCACTGAAATACATGAGTAACATATGGGGGAAACTGAGGTGCGCGCACAACACTCATAGAACACTCCAACATACCTTCACTTCATCACACGAGCCTGATACAAAATTTATGAAGTCCATAGAAAAACTCCTATTGACCTCAGTGGGAGTTGGATCAGCCCTTAAAGCATATTTTGAATTTTGTTTTTTATGTGTTTATCACTTCACAGGAAATATATCTTTCAGTAATAAATATAGAAACAAGATATAATTTCTAGCAAAGCATAAATGGCATATCAGAGTCTTGATGAAGACCTCAGAATCACCTTGCAAACAAGATACATTTTCATCCCATTAAAATATTAACTTAAGCAAGATAATTGGTCTTCCTTTTCTTTTCCTGATATTATTGAAACAGGCTGTGAACTACAGGTTTTGGAATCAAACACTCAGACTCATGGTACCAGTGAAGTAGATTGTTGACCTTGGTGTCAGCGTCATTCACAGTATGATTTGTCACCAAAGTATATTAAAAATATTAGGTTTCACCATAATCCTAGTGTGAGTGGGGTGCCTGGATGGGCCACACTAAGTGCTGAAATAGGGCAGACAATCCCTAAAACTCATGGTTTATTCTATACTTAGATTTACCAAGCCAGTAACAAAACAGCTTTTGCAATACCAATACTTGTTCTGGTTAACAAGAAGCCAAATAAAATTCCCTTTAGGCATCCCAGCCCTTGGTTCCCATCTAGACAGCTAAGTCTAATACAGCGAGGGGTTACTGAAAACCTGGTTCACCATATGTGAGGTTCACCAATTCCAAAGGACTGGACACTTATCATTAGGTCAATGAGAGTCTCCGATCTTACCCAATAATCACACTGATGCCAATCCTTTAGTAACTGAAAACTAAAAGTTTAATAATAAAAGGAAAAAGCAAGAAGAGAGTTGCAAATGGTTAAAAGATCAATATATATACAAATCTGTGTAAAGTCTTTAGGTCAGTTTCATAGCAGAGCTGGTGAGGCTGCTGATTTGTAAAAGTCTTTCTGGAATCAATTTAAAGGGGTATAGTCCAATAGGCAGTCCAGGTATAGAGTCTGTTTGAGTCCTTCCATGCATTTTCCAGGGTATTCCAAATAATTAGTTGGAAGATCTCTGTCTTACAACTTAAACTTTCCCTATTCAAAGTTTAAGCAGACTAGAGATGAAAGGATCAAGCCCGAAGCTTTCCTTTGTAGCTCTTCTAGCAGGCTGACAAGCCTCCTCACAAAAATTGCCACAGAAAGGCCGTTGACCTGAGAAAGAATGGATTATGCAGATCTTTGCTTTGAATCTAATCTTCTATTTCCTGTGCATACACAGGTAAACTAGTTACATTCATTCACATAAGGCAATTAGCCGGTACTTCATTATAGCATAGATAGTTAAGATGAAGACAATATAGATAATATTATTAGTTTCTTGCAGGAACTCACATCTTTGATTAAGGTTACTTGGAAACAGTTGCATACATAATTAAGGCAATTAAGACTTAAAAGGGAATTAACATCTATAGACTAATCTGGTTATTTCGTTAAACTTCTAACAAGTAATAGGTAAACACAGACAAATACACTTAGCATCTACCCTTGGATTCTTATCAATACAAAGTGAATGAGTTGGTGATTGATACACTAATAAACTTTACTTTGATACCCATACATAAGCTGATTGTCTTGATTACAATTGTAATGCCTCCTGTTAAGTTGTTATGGGTCATACACAGGTTGGCTGGTCTGCCAGATTCACTTCTAGTATAAATAGTTATTTGGTCCTTACTAAAATAGGTTTGTGTCAACAAGGATTATATAATTCCTCTTCATAAAACACGAACATTGCACATTTTAGTGTGGTTGTCTAAAATTTTTCATGCAGCAACACGTTACTTTTAATTGAAGGTCCAACAAGTGTTTTGATAGTCTTTTTCCCTTAATTTATGTAACTTTATGTAATTTATATAACTTTATGTAAATTTACAGTTAACTTCTCTTGCAACTGTTTAATGTTTGTTCCAGTTTGTTTTTCTTTCTTATTCAGATACTTTGCCAGATTTGTGTGAGAGGAGAAGCTCTTAGTTCTTGATCATAGTGTTTGGTACGCTGCCTGACAAAGGAAGCTCTCTAGCTTTATTCAGTGAAAAGTGAGAGAAATCTTGCTTCCTCACTTAATATATCTAGGGTATGGTGTATCTGGACAAACCAAAGTATCTACCCATTTTCCTTAACAAACGCTCAATCTGTCATTAAAAGAGAGATATCAAAACAGCCTGTCTCTCCAGCTTCCATACATGGCTCTCCAAAGGCTTCATCCCCTTCTAGAAGTCAGTGGAAACTTGGTCATTAACTTCAGTGGGAGGAGAGCTGGCCACCAAGTTTGGAAGCAATTCTTAAGCACCGCTCTGTGCTCATGTGAAACTAGACTCAGAAGAATCAAATAAACAGTTCCAACATAACTTCTAATTATCCCCAGGAGTTTTTAGATTGGTGTCATAGCAAAGCCCTCAGCAGAAGTCACTAACATTGTAGTTTCTTGATTAATTTTTTGTGTACAGCCCAGAACTAACAGTAACGGTTCACTATTATTACATGATAAAGTGGCTGACAATGGTACGGTATTTCCAGGATAAAGGATCTCATGTAACAAGGTAAATCCATGATTGTTTTCAGTCCAGGTTATGTGTTAATTATACATGGTTATTTAGAAATCTGCAATTACTGTGCAGTTTGTGAACCAACCAGATCCTATGAGGTTGCTATGTCAGTAAAGAACTCTCAGGCTACTGTATCTGAGTCCTGGAATTTAACTTGACATTGAACAATCTAATCTAATTTGTAAATGTGGCCGTCGTCAGACTACATAATCTCTACAACCTTCCATCCTCCAGCTCTGTGTACTTTATACAGTGATCCTGTCCTGTCCCTCTTGAAACAGGTAGGAAGTAGAATAGTGATCGTTGCTGGTGGCTGTGTGTTGCTTGTGATAGGTGTGTTTGGGAAGATCGGCGCTGTGTTTGCCAGCATACCAACACCCCTGATTGGAGGACTGCTCATGGTGATGTTTGGAATAATCTCGGCTGTGGGAGTTTCCAATTTGCAGGTAACGGCTTCCTTTAAAAATAAGGATTTAATTTACTAGACCAAATCCTCTTGAGAGAGAACTTTGGTCTACAGTCGGGTTCCCATTCAGTGCAGTTGTTTATTGAGACAAGTGCCTCATCACAAAAAAATACAGGTGTAATTTGCACTAATTAGCAGTCACGTTGGCAGTTTATCAGAAAGGCCAGGACAGGATGAGACAGGCTCAATTTACGGTGGGAGTCACTAGAAACTGAGTCCCATGGTTAACTTATCATGCTGCACATGCTGTCAAAGTTACTTTGGGATGATTACACTACCTGGTGATCCCTACTGTCACCCTCAGAGGCAGTCTTTCCTGGTTGAGTTGAAGCATGTTGGTATAGGCAGGAGGGAAGCCTGGACTGCTGCTGTCATGAACTATTTTTTTTCTGGGTAACTCCATTAGTTCCACTGGAATTATATATCTTGATGTTAGTAAGGATTTTGGAAATATGCTCTAGATAAAATTGCTATAAGGTGAGTGCACCACTGCTTGAAAAACCGTCCTCAAAGATAGAATCATAGAAGATTAGGGTTGGAAAGGATCTCAGGAGGTCATCTAGTCCAACTCCCTGCTCAAAGCAGGATCAACCCCAACTAAATCATCCCAGCCAGGGCTTTGTCAAGCCACATCTTAAATACCTCTAAGGATGGAGATTCCACTACCTCCCTAGGTAACCCATTCCAGTGCTTCACCACCCTCCTTGTGAAAAAGTTTTCCTAATATCCAACCTAGACCTCCTCCACTGCAACTTCAGACCATTGCTCCTAGTTTTGTCATCTACTACCATTGAGAACAACCTAGCTCCATCCTCCCTGGAACCCCCTTTCAGGTAGTTAAAGGCTGCTATCAATTGTCTCCTCACTCTTCTCTTCCGCAGATTAAATAAGCCCAGTTCCCTCAGCCTCTTCTCATAGTCATGTGCCTCAGACCCCTAATCATTTTGTTGCCCTCCTCTGGACTTTCTTCAATTTGTCCACATCCATTCTGTAGTGGGGGGCCCAAAACTGGATACTATATTTCAAATGTGGCCTCATCAATGTCAAATAGAGGGGAATAATCATTTCACTTGCTCTGCTGGGAATGCTCCTACTAATGCAGTCCAACATACCATTCGCCTTCTTGGCAATAAGGGCACACTGTTGACTCATATCCAGCTTCTTGTCCACTGTAACCCCCAGATCCTTTTCTGCAGAACTGATGCCTACCTAGTTGGTCCCTAGTCTGTAGCAGTGCGTGGGATTCTTCCGTCCTAAGTGCAGGACTCTGCATTTGTCCTTGTTGGATCACATCAGATTTTTTTTGGCCTAATCCTCCAATTCCTTTAGATCACTCTGTATCCTATCCCTGCCCACCAGCATATTTATCACTCCCCCCAGCTTCATCTGCAAACTTGCTGAGGGAGCAATCCATCCCATCTTCCATATCATTAATGATAGTAGTTACCAACAGCTCGCTGTTGAACTGGGTGGACGTATCTAGCGGGGTCCCATGGTGTCAATCCTGGGTCTGATACTAGTTAGTATTTTCATTAATGACTTGCATAATGAAATGGAGAGTGTTGCTTATAAAACTTGCAGGTGACATCAGGCTCGGTGGGGTTGCAAGCACTTTGGAGGATAGGATCAGAATTCAAAAAAAACCTTGGTGAATTGGTCTGAAATCAACAGGATAAAATTAAAGAAAGACAAATGCAAAGTACTTCACTTAGGAAGGAAAAATCAAATGGACAGCTCCAAAATGAGGAATAACTGGCTAGGTGGTAGGACTGCTGAAAACGATCTGGGGTTTACAATGGATCACAAATAGAATGAGTCAACAATGTGAAGTAGTTGCTAAAAGGTCTAATATCATTCTGGACTGTATTAACAGGAGTGTTGTAGTAAGACAAGGGAGGTAACTGTTCTGCTCTACTCGGCACAGGTGAGGCCTGAGCTGGAATACTGTGTCCAGTTCTGGGTGCCACACTTTAGGAACAATGTGGACAAACTGGAGGCAACAAAAATGATAAAAGGTTTAGAAAACCTGATCTATGAGGACAGGATGACACAACTGAGCTTCTTTAGTTTTGAGGAACAAGGATTGAGGGGGAACCTTATAACAGCTTTCAAATACATTAATGACTGTTATAAAGAGGACAATGGTAAATTCTTCTCCATGTTCACTGAAGGTAGGACAAGAAGTAATGTATTTAATCAGCAGCAAGGGAGATTTAGATTAGATATTAGGAACAACTTTTTAACTATAAGGGTAGTTAAGCACTGGAATGGGTTATCAAGGAAGGTTATGGAGTCCCCATCACTGGAGGTTTTTAACAAACTAGACAAAAGCCTGTCAGGGATGGCCTAGGTTTACTTTATCCTGCCTCAGCACAGGGGGCTGGACTTGATGACTTCCTAAGGTCCCTCCCAGCCACACAGTTCTTATTCTATACTAAGGAATGCCAGCTGATTATGTGGCTCTGTGTATATCAGTGTATTTCTGTATAAATTTGTTAATTTTATTTCTACTCTAAACAGCTGTTTCTGCAATAGCATATGAAATTCTGCCCCTAATGAGAGAGAGAGAGAGAGAGAGAGAGAGTGTGTGTGTGTGTGTGTGTGTGTGTGTGTGTGTGTGTAAAAAAGAATTAATCAGCAGGACCAAGCAGTTTATAGGTTTTTATTGTTTTGAGCAGTATGTATTAACACATGTTATCTCTCTGTACAGTATGTGGACATGAACTCCTCAAGAAACCTGTTTATCTTTGGATTTTCTATATTTGCGGGTCTGGCAATTCCCAACTGGGTAAACAAAAATTCTGAAGTGCTAGAAACAGGTAAAAATGAGCATCCTTGTTTATTGGGACCATCCTCCCAAGTATGAAACTGAAGTAAATACTGATACAGAGAAGTAACTTGAAATGCAGCCTACAAATGTTATGGGTAAAATCCATGGAAGCTGCTTAGTGGCTGGTACTCCTGCCTTCTGGATATGCTGCTGTAGCACTTTCATTGTAATTAATCTTTAAGATGTAGCGATCTCTCACTGCTAAATGAATACTTGTTAACAAACAGAATCTGCAGTGGAAAGAATCCATGACTCCCATTCCTTTTTGAACTTTCTAGTGGGAGGAGCACTTAGTAAGAGGAAGAGCTGGCTGATTATCATGGCTGAATTCTGATTGGAATCATAGTCTTTGGAGCATCCTTATGGCTATCTATCTGCAGTAAAATACTGCATTTGGAAACGCAAAGGACCAGATCCTCCTGCTAATTACATTAGGGTGACTTTAGTGAAATCTCTACACTTGCTTGTCCTTGAACTGTGGGCCCACACATTGTGGCTGTTGTAGTTAATGTGTCTGCCCCAAAGATCTTACAAGTGTCTTTTTATCTATTTGTAAATCACCTTGCCTGCTGTGGCCATTATATATGTTAGTAATATGGAAGAAAAACGTACACGTGGAACTGTCAGCAGGATGAAGCGATTTTAAATTGTAAGGTAGCAAAATCCCATATCCTGGCTTGGAAGTGGGAGCATGGTGCTCTCTTCTGTTGAGCTGTCTGTCTGTCTCTCCTTGGCGACTGTGTGACTTGTGGCAGATTGTCATTGATTCTGTTGTTGGTCAAATGTGTGTCTTTGGGTCACGCACTAAGACTTGTTTTTCTTTTAGGAATTCCCCAGCTAGACCAAGTGATCCGAGTGCTCCTCACAACGGGCATGTTTGTGGGTGGATTCCTGGGATTTATCCTTGATAACACTATTCCAGGTATGATTAGCTGTAACAATCTAGCCCTCTGCTTTGTAAAATCTCCCAACAAGTAAGCGCCATTGGTGGGAGCAATGGTGGGAATGCTAGTGTAGACCGGGCCCCAGTTGCTGCTGGAATTTAAGTGCCATATCCTCTAAAACTCTTCAGATGGTGGTTAAAATGCCAACAGCCACTTGGAATTTTATGTGCACCATCACCGAGGCTGAGCTGGGGATGGTGTGATGGCTGCTATCTTGCCTGACACACCGGGGATCTCCAGAGTGAAAAGCATGAGCTGCTACAGCTTGAGCTAAAGAGTCAAACCTCTACAGCTAAGAGGCTGTAACCACTCATACTCTCTGTGCATCAGCACAGATGGGGATCTGTAACACACACTGACTAGGGGGTTTACACTGGAAATGGTGGGAGACGTTAGGAAAAATACCTACTGTACACAAAGCCCTGGCAAAGCTCTGGAAAGATAAGCTGTAATGTTTACTGATTGCAGAAAGGCTTCTGTTTAGAGCAAGCTTAAAGGGGGAATTGAGGGCATGGGGGAGGGGGAAGCAAGTGTGTACACAGACTAATTTTAAAAGAGATTGTTTTAACTGTAGTCAACATGCATCGAGTGTGATAGATCCAAATTATAATCAATTGAGAATCCTGCTTACAATGCTGCTATTTTCTTCAGGATATATCTTCTAATAGTATGTTAGGCCTTGTCTACACTAGAAAGGTTTGTCGACGGTAGTTACATCAGTGATCAAACAGTGCTCTAAATACAGCGCTCGTGCCTGTCCACGCATCACTTATTTTGTCATCAAAATGTGTCCACACTTGGTGCTGTAGTATTGACAGTGAGAGAAGTGCACTGTGGGCAGCTATCCCACTGTACAACTCACCACCTTCTGCCGCTAGGAATTGTGGGAAGTGGAAGAGGAGTGCGGAGCAGCATGGGTGCTGGCTCAATGTCCCATGATGCATTGTGTTTCAGCCCTGTTATCCATTGCGTTGCTGGCAGCAATTTGCGCCATTTTTTCAACAGCTCCCTGCTGTTTACTGCACGCCTGCCATCTTTATCTGAGAAGATGGATCCTGCGCTACTCTCCACTGTTGCTTTCAGCGTTCTGAACACATCGCGACTGGTCGTGCAGGACATCATGAGCTCCGAAGTGGAGCAGGAATCCGAGGAGCCTGACCTGCTGAGTTACATGCAGACAAATAGCACCGCATTACTGTTTGAATTCATGAAGCATCTGCACATGGTGTCTGGCCACTTCTGGGTGCGCAAGATAAGAACTGAGTGGTGGGATCGCATCATTATGCAGATCTGGGATGATGAGCATTGGCTGCAGAACTTTTGAATGCACAAAGCCACCTTCATGGAACTGTGTGCAGAGCTCGCCCCTGCCCAGCAGTGCAAGGACAACAGAATGAGAGCTGCCCTCTCAGTGGAGAAGCGCGTGGTGATCACTGTGTGGAAGCTAGCAATTCCGGACTGCTACCGGTCAGTCGCTAATCAGTTTGGAGTTGGCAAGTCCACCGTTGGAGCTGTGTTAACGCAAGTGTGCAGGGCCATTAATCGCATGCTGCTAAGGACTGTGACTCTGGGCAAGGAGTGTGAAATAGTGGATGGATTCGCAGCAATGGGATTCCCTAACTGGTGGGGCAATAGATGGCATGCATATCCCAATTTTGGCCCCAGACCATCTCATGGCAGAGTACATCAATAGAAAGGGGTACTTCGCTATGATACTGCAGGCGCTTGTGGATCACCGTGGGCATTTCACTGATATCAGTGTGGGTTGGTCAGGAAAGGTGCATGATGCTCGTATCTTCAGGAACGCTGGCCTGTACCAGAAGCTCCAAGCAGGGACTTTTTTTCTGGACCAAAAGATTCAAATGGCGGATGTTGAGATACTTATTGTGATCCCAGTAGACCCAGCCTACCCCTAATGCCGTGGCTCATGAAGCCTTACATAGGCAACCTGAATAGCAGCAAAGAGCTCTTCAATAGCAGGCTGGGCAAGTGCCGAATGACTACTGAACGTGCATTTGGCAGGTTAAAGGCACGCTGGAGATGCCTTTATGGCACGCTGGACTTAAATGAGGACAATATTCCTGTGGTTATAGCCGCCTACTGTGTGCTCCATAATTTATGTGAAGCTAAGAGTGAAAAGTTTGCCCCTGGGTGGACCGCAGAGGCAGATTGCCTTGCATCTGCATATGAGCGGCCAGATGCCAGGGGTATTAGAGGGGCACAACAGAGAGCTATACGGAAAAGGGAAGCATTGAGGGCCCATTTTGACAATGAGAGTCCATAAGGTGTTTTTTTAAACAGCACTGTGCCATTCTATGACTGCTATCCAGATTCAGCTGTGTGTCAGTGGCAGGTGAAAATACCATGTGCAACACAGAAATAGAGTGCTTCTTGTTCTCAGAATTTGCTTTTATTATCAAACACAAAACAGTTCACAACACAAAAAAATCCTGGAGAGGAGAAAGTAGTGGGGGACAGTGTCAACTATGACAGCTGCGGGTAAGTCCAGCTGTCATTCTCATAGCTGCCTGAAGGGGTGGTATGTAAGGGGTAGCAGGACAGTCGGGGAATTTGGTAGGAATGTGTTGGGGGAGTTGGCAGAGTGCAGGGAATTAAGTTCTGTTGTGGCTGTGGGGGATGGGGGGGCAGCGATGGCGAGACATTCCTGGAACATCACCTCCTTGCTTAGCTGGGGTTGCTTCCTTATCGGCCGGAGGCAGTCCGCTGGCGTAGAGGCTTTGGCTGTGAATATCTCATCTGTGTAAGAACAAGAAACAATGAACAGAAGCATTATTGTGGGTGCCCTAACATTATAGATGCATTACTGTGAGAAACACCTCCTTCTCACTGTCCCCCTGCACAGAGTACAGCTTCTTGATCAGCCTGGGAATGGCGAGTTTGGGAGGTGGGGCAAGATCATCCAAATAAGTCGAGGTTCTGGATTCTGGATGGATAGGTGCTCACTTGGGGCATAAATGCAGGTACATAGGGAAAAAATGTCAAATTGTACCACCATTCTCTACAGGCAGGGCCATAGAAGCTGATATCTCACTCCTGAGAGTCAGCAAGGATGCTAGGATACATCTCCTCCATGTGAGTAGCTTCAAACCAGGTCCCTATGCGCATACCTGTGCGCAGCTTTGGTCTTCATTCAAGTGATTGCTACTTGGTACAGGAAAGTGTCCTACAACAGGGGAAGAAACAGAGCTGCTCTGCCGAGGAATCTGAGACAAAGAATCAGAGAGTACCTCCAAGAAAATTTCCTAGAGGTCACGCCAGAAGATACCCATGAAATCTCGGCGTGCATTAATGTGCTTCTCAGTCACTCTGCCTAGGTGTGCAAAGGAATGGAAAAGCACATGGAAACACAGCTACTCCTCTGCATTTCTAATCCTTCAACTACCTCTATGTTTTAGCCACGCTAAGGACCCCCATGCCTCCCATACACAAGCAGCATCAGCTACCAAACACTTACCAGAGTCCCCTCTCCTGCATCCTGAGTGCCTGAGATGAAGGGCTGGGGATGGCTGTAGCCTTTTGGGGTCGAGAACAGCTCCTGACGCCCAACCTCACCAAGTGAACTGGTCCTCGGCTCTGGGTCATCCTCCAGCTCCACTTCCTCATCGATGACATCTTTGTCTGGGTTGAGTCTGGTGGCCCCAGGGCCACGGAGGTGTCTACGGGCATCTTGGGAGTGGATGTAGGGTCACCGCTGAGGATGGCTTCCAGCTCTTTGTAGAAGAGGCAGCTCATTGGCTCCACACCAGAATGACTGTTTGCCTCCCTGGCCTTCCGGTAGCTCTGCTGCAGCTTCTTGATTTTTGCTCAGAACTGCAGCATGTCCTGCTCCACCATGGCACGAGAAACCTGACTGGAGGTTTCTCAAAGTTCCTTCAGCTTAGGGGAGCTGGGCCTGCACGGCTGACTCTCCCCAAATGCTGATCAGGTCCAGCAGTTCTGGCATGCTCCAAGCAGAAGAGTGTTTGCTGTATGGGGCCGCCTTGGTCAGCTGGGAAGATGCGATGCAAATTCTCCACAATCACCAAGCAGGAAGTGGAATAAAAGTTTCAAAACTTCCCGTCACTGTAAAGGGGGAGGGGCGGATGGCTGCAGAGCAGCGGAGTGCAAACAGATGTCCAGAGTGGTCAGGACTGGCATTGTGGGACATTTCTGGAGGCCATTTACCGTGACATAACCATACAGCAGTGTCTACACTGATGCTTTTTCGATAGAAGTTGTGTGAAAAAAACTCTATGCCTCTCATCAAGGTGTTTTTATTTTGTTGAAAAAAACAGGGCAGTTTTGTCAGGTGGGGGCGGTCATTGTAGTGTGTATACCACAGTGGCGTACTGAGGGTCTCTGATGCCTGTGGGGTGAAACCTACATTTGCACTCCCATGCAGGGCATGAGGTGGGGGGGGGGGGTGTGAGGCCTGAGGAGGGCGTAAATGTAGGTTTGGTCGCCAGGTGCCAGAGACCCTTGGTATGCCAATGTGGTGTACACACTACAATGACTCCCCCAACCAACAAAATGTGAGGCTTGGGTGGGAAGGGGGTGAAAATGCAGGCTTGACTCCGCTGCCCCCTCCTTCCCACACTTACCCACCGTGCGGCACCTGCCTCTCCTGCTGCAGCCCCACAGCCCAATGCCGGCTTGGACGCAGCAGCCACACCCCCTGGCCTGGGGAGGAAGGCTGGCCTGGCCCTTCACAATGTGTGGGCAGGGATGGAGGCACTGAGGGGTACCCCTCAGAGCCTCCTGTGTCCCCCAACCCGCATGCATCATGAAGGGCTGGCCCGGCCCCCCGCACTTAACCACCGCTCCAGCCCGGCACCGACTTGGATGGGGCAGCCTCACCCCCTGGTCTGGGGGAGAGGCGCTGGGCTGGCCCTTCATGATGCGTGGGAAGAAAGGTGCTGAGGGGCACCCCTAAAAGCCTCCTGTGTCCCCTGCCTCCTGCATATCATGAAGGGGTGGTGGCTTGGCCCCTCCAAGAACCCCGTCAGTATGCCGCTGGTACACCAGGACTGTTTTGTTGACAAAAGCTGACTTTTGTCAACAAAACTCTCTAGTGTAGACCAGGCCTTAGTTAATGTTTGTTCAATGCTTTGAACCTAAGAAGAGCTAAAGAAGTGTAAAGTATCAATATATCGTATCGCACTGTGAGATAATGCTCGGAGTGGTTACAAAAGCAGAACTGTGTGTAATTAGGGACTGCACTATGTACATGCTTAAGCCTGTGTTAATCGTTCCTCAGTAACTCTCCTCTCATTTTCTTTTGGTAGGAAGCCACGAAGAGCGAGGACTCTTAGCATGGAAAGAGACCCAGCAGGAGGAGTCTGATGAGATGCGTAGTTTGGAAGTCTACAGTCTTCCATTTGGCATAGGCACCAAGTGCTGCACTGCCTCTTGGGTTCAGTCCCTCCCTTTTTGCCCAAAAAGGCTATCTAGATCCAAGAGAAAGGAAAAACCAAAAAGCCACAAACAGGAAAATAATTTCACAATAAGCTCAGAAAGAGAACCTGAGATAGATATTGATACAAGGATATAAGCCCATGATTAGGAGGTGAACTCATTTGTGAAGCTCATGCCATGAAATCTGTGTTTACAGACATCCTGATTGTTAGAAGTTGGAGCAGGAAAATAGGTGACAAAACTTTTGTTTTCTATTCCCAGCTCTACCACTGACTCCTTGTGTGACCTTGAGCAAGTCACTTAACCTCTTTCTGCCTCCATTTATCCAGATGTACCAAGATGTTACCATTCTTGATGTTTGATTTGTGTCCATTTATTCTTTTTCATAGAGACAGTCCAGTTTGGCCAATGTACATGGCAGAGAGGCATTGCTGGCACATGATGGCATATGTCACATTAGTAGATGTGCAGGTGAATGAGTTATGGTAACATTAAAAAACCAGTAGGAGAGCACTTCAATCTCCCTGGAAACTCAGTAACAGACTTGAAAGTTGCCTACTTCAACAAAAAAAAATTTAAAAAACAAACTCCAGTGTGAAACTGCAGAGCTGGAACTCGTATGCAAATTTGACACTATCAGACTAGGTCTGAATAGAGACTGGGAGTAGCTAGCCCACTACAAAAAATAATGTTCCCTCTTTTGGAATTCACACCGTCTCATTAACTGTTGTGAATGGGACTCATCCACCCTGATTGAATTACCTCGTTAACACTTGCCCTCCTCACTGTGATGTAACTCACCCATCCTTGTATGTGTATATATAACTACGTAACTGTAGTTTCCACTTCATGCATCTGATGAAGTGGGTTTCTGCCCATAAAAGCTTATGCCCAAATAAATTTGTTAGTCTTTCAGGTGGCACAGAAACTCTCATTGTTTTGCTGAAAACAGACTAACATGGCTACCCCTCTGGAACTTGTCAAGAACAACTGAAGGATTAGAAAACATGTTTTTATATTGCAAACCCTAAGGAATTCAATTTATTTAGCTTATGAAGGAGAAGGTTAAGGGATGTCTTGATCAGTCTATAGTTGCCTACATGGGGAACAAATCTGATAACAGTGGACTCTTCAGTCTAGCAGACTAAGGTATAATATGAACCAATGGCTAGAAGTTGAAGCTAGACAAATTCAGTGAGGGTAACTGATCTTTGGAACAAGGGTTGTGGAAGATTCTCCATCACTGGAAACTTTAAAATCAAGATTGGACTTAAAAAAAAAAAAAAAAAAGTTATTGAATTTGAAGCATCAATTAATGCAGTGAAATCCTACGGCCTGTGTTAGGGCATACTAAACAATCATAGTGATCCTCTCTGGCTTTAAAATCTATGAGCATCTCAAAGCCTTTGATCAGGATGGAATAACAAGGGTGCTGCAGGTCAAAACTGAGGTGCACTGGCAAAACTGTTTGGGGAACCCAAGACAGGAACAGAAGGGACTACTACAGATTACGAAGGAGGGACATAAACAGCTATATTTCAGAAAGTGATTTATAGAAAGCGCTGCAGACTGTCCACACTACAGTGTTTGTGCTGGTTTCTTGCATCCACGCTGGCCAGCCTTAATTGGAATTAGAAAGCAGTGCAATGTGGGAAGCTATCCCACAGTGCAACTAACCATAGAGGCTGTTGAGACGAGTGTCATTGTCCCAGGATGCAGCGCTGCTTCCCCCACCCTCTTCCCACACCCCCAAACAAACAGGAAAAGGATTTTCATGCTGTTTTTTTACTCCCCCGATCGCTATTGCTGCAGGCACATGGAGCCACCTGAACTATGCCGTGAAAAATACATCACAGCTTATCCTGGATTACTTTAGAACTGTAGCTGTTTGCCTTTTATGCTCCCCCCACCAACCCCTGTATATTGCTTGCCTTTGATTTTTCCCTCCACCAAACCAACCCCCCCACCTGTATGCAGTTTGCCTTTAATGATCATCCCAAAACCCCCTGTATATTGCTTGCCTATAATTTTTCCATCCACCGAGGTGTCTGTAGAATGAAAGAAAAATAACAACGGAGTCAGTTAGTATATTTAATACAGTCATACAAATGTTTCCATTTCACTAATGGAAAGCATGATATAATGTATCCACATGTAGCACTGTGAATAAACTCTTAGGAAAGTATCAATTTCCATGATTGGCCACTGAAACAATGTAGCAAAAAATTTCCTCTCACTGCTGGCATTTAAAACGCATTCACCACGCGGGGAGGGGGGTGGGTGGTGAAATCTTTCAAACCCTTAAAGGGACAAACTGCAAAGGGCTTGCTGGGCATTTAATTGAGACAAGCCATGACAGTGGAGAAGAGAGTCGCTATCGCTCTGTGGAAGCTGGCAACCCCTGACTGTTACCGCTCTGTTGGGAATCAATTTGGAGTCGGTAAATCTACAGTGGGAGCTGCCATGATTCAAGTATGTAGTGCCATCAATAGCCTTCTGCTAAGAAGACTAGTGACTTTGGGAAGTGTGCAGGACACAGTAGAGGGGTTTGCCGTGATGGGTTTCCCAAACTGCAGGGGGAAGGGCCATTGATGGGACTCACATCCCCATCTTGGCACCTGCACACCTGGCAACCGAGTACATAAACTGTAAGGGGTACTTTTCCATGGTCCTGCAGAGGCTTGTGGGTCACGGGGGTCATTTCACAGACATCAATGTGGGGTGGTCTGGGAAGGTGTATGATGCTCGTGTATTTCGTAACTCGGGGCTGTTCTGTAAGATGCAGGCAGGCACTTTCTTCCCTGACCAAAAAGTGGATATTGGGGATGTGGAAATGCCCATAAGTGATCCTGGGGGATCCTGCTTACCCCTTTCTCCCTTGGCTAATGAAGCCCTACACTGGCCACCTTGACAGTGACAAGGAGTGTTTTAATAAGAGGTTAAGCAGTTGCAGAATGGTTGTAGAATGTGTCTTTGGGTGTTTAAAGGGTAGATGGAGGTGTCTCCTCACTAGGCTGGACACCCGTGAGAAGTCCCTCCCTTCTGTGATATCTGCTTGCTGTGTTCTTCATAATGTCTGTGAAGCTAAAGGGGAAAGGTTCCCCCAGGGTTGGGGTGTGGAGGCAGAAAGACTGGCCGCCAATTATGAGCAGCCAGATGCCAGCACTACGCGGAGAGCTAACCATGGAGCACTTTGCATTAGGGAAGCTTTGAAGACCAGGTTCTGCAATGAGATGCAGGACTGATTTCTGTTCAAGTATGTTGTTTGCCTTTGATGATCCCTCCCCTCCCACTCCCCCTTTGATATCTGTGCCTGACAAATCCCTCCTGAACAATATAACATTTCATTAAAAAACGTTTTTGAACTCTGCAAAACTTTATTTCTTTACATTCAAGTCATGGGAGAATTGGGGGGGGGGGTGATGGTTCATTCACTGTCTCTAGGGGTAAGGTGGCAGCTTGCTGGGGTGGAGGAGAGCAGTGGCTACATCCTGGACAATCTACCACAAGACCTCGTGGTGGTGGGGGAGGTGGAGGGCGGCATAGCTCTCAGTTCAGGAGCATTGTGGAAGGACTGCAGTGGGACTGTGTTCTGCCTCCGCTCATGAAGAGCCCCAAGACGCCCGAGCATGTCTGACTGGTACCACAGGACTTTGAGAACCTCTGCCGTGGTGCTGCGCTCACTCTCCTGCATTTGTCTATGAGTCTCCATGACCCTGTCCATGCTCTGGGTCAAGGTCTGTCTCCATGCTCTTTGCTCTGTCTCTGCTGATGCTGAGGCAGTTATGAGCTTTGAAAACATATCATCTCTGGTTTTTTTTTTCCTTTTTCTAACCTGAGACAGTCTGTCCGCTGCATTTCTTAAGGGTTGGTCTAGAGCAGAGGTGTCTACAGAATGTAAGAAAAATAACAGGGGACACATAGTTAGATTAGTGAAAACAGTTATAGAAATGTAACTATTTGAAAAAGGACTCAATTAAACAGTGTTGCAACAAGTAGAATTCAGAATAAAGTGCGCCCAATATTACATTAAATCATTTGCTAGATGCAATTTAAATATGTAGCCAATGAAACAAAGTGGTCCATGAAACAATGTATCTAGGAGATGATGTCCCCTCTCTGCCTGTATTACATGCCCCTACAGAGATCATCTGCGGGTGGTTTGATGTGGGTTTTTGGGAAAGCGAGGCTTGGATTTAAAAAAGTTTGACAGGCACTCATGGCTTGCGCTGTGCCAGGGAGGGGGGAAGCAAGGCTTGGATTTAAAACCCTGCATGGTGGTCTGGGAGGACAAGGCTTAAAACACAGGAAGCCGAGAGTCTGCCTTCCCTGATTGCAGAGAAAAATCAAGGGAGGGATCACAGATTACATACATAACATTTCCCAAGTTATAACAAGTGATGTTACACCTAGCGTTTATCAACACATACAGTAACTGAGACCTGGGTTATCACCCAGTACAGGCAACAAAACGCCTGAGATCCCTCTCGTGTTCTCCCCTCCTCCCCCCACACTCAATGTACAAGGACACCAATGCTAATAAGAAAGAAAACTCACCAGATGTGCCTTCCACGGGATCATTTGTGCTGTCCTGTGTGCTGCTGGACTGCTGGGGCGTCAAGAATAACTCCTGTGTTTCTGGGAGAACAGACACCCCGTTCTCATGCTCCCTGCTTTCTAGACTCTCCTCTTCTTCCAGGGATTCATCCTCATTGTTCATGGACTGAGACGCAGCAGAGATATCAATGCAGTGTGGAGGCATAGTGGTGGGATCGCCCCCAAGAATAGCATGCACCTCATCATAGAACCTGCATGTTTTGGGAGAGGACCCAGAGCGGCTGTTAGCCTCCCTGGCTTTCTGATAAGACTGCCTAAGTTCCTTGATATTGACTCTGCATTGATAAGCATCCCTTTGGTGTCCTTTCTCCAGCATGCCCTGGAATATCTTCCCATAAATGTCCAGATTCCTTTTGCTGGCTCGTAGCTGAGACAGAACTGACTCCTCACCCCACAGCCCGATAAGGTCTAAGACTTCTGGTCTGCTCCATGCTCCATGGAGCATGTTTGGGCTTTGCAGTAGCCATGCTGAGAACAATGGGAAAATTCTCTCCACGCTGGCAACTACAGGAAATGAAGATTCAAATCTTCCCGGGGCTGCTTTGGGGGAGGGTACTGAAATGGGGCATTAATTCAAATTAAGTTCCATTGTGTCCACACTCACACTAATGCGAATTAACTGATGCGCTTCAGGCACTAATCCACTTGCAGAGGTGGTTTTATTAATTTGATTTTAAAAGCTTCTTAATTCGAATTAACAATGTGCATGTGTAGACGTGGGAGTAATTAATTCGAATTAAGGGACTTTAATTCGAATTAAGCCACCAGTGTAGACCAGGTCTCAGACTGATGTATGAGATAGTCTATCTACTGTTACTTTGGAAGCTTTAATGTGAGATATTTTCCTACAGTGCTGCCATTGTTTAAATTGGGATCACTGTATAGTGGAAGTAGAACATGGAAAATGTACTGTAAGGATTCAGCGTTTATATAGGCTCCCTGTAACTTTGGAGAGTGCCGATTTGAGTGTTTGTTTGTTTTCTTAACAATTCATTGAGCTGAAAATCTAGAAAATGCCAGACTTCAAAATGTGCATTTACGAAAGCAGGTGTGCAGGGTAGGGAATAAAGTGGGCAACATTAATTTAAATGAGCGGCTTCTATAAAGCATAGTGTATAAGAAGTGAAAGAAAAATCTGCTACAGATTTGATTTAGATCTGATAGAAAGAAAATATGATACGGGAGGTTCATGAAAGAGTCAGTCTTTGTTGGATTTTTGTTCCAAGTGAACACTGTGCTGTGATCACTGCTTATCACCTGTCATAAGTGTCTCACTGTTAACTTGTTCTTCCCCATTCTGTCTGGTGTATCCACCTGTCGTTCTGTTTGTACGACATCTAGCACAAGGGGTCCAAATCCCTGACTGAGCCTTAAGGGACGACTGCACTACAAATGAAAATATAACCTATAACTTATTTAAAAGAAACCAAGAAGAGGCAGAAAACTGTGGTGCTGAATGCTGGAGGGCTGCAGAATTTCTTCTGGTCCTATTAGCATTTAATGTGGTGCTGTCTGAAAAATCTCTTCTCTTGCTTAAGAGGAAAACCTCAGGAGACTTCTTTATTTTTAATCAGACAATTTTTCATTTTCAGTCTCTGATGTCATATTTGTTCATAGAATCATAGAAGATTAGGGTTGGAAGGGACCTCAGGAAGTCATCTAGTCCAACCCCCTGCTCAAAGCAGGACTAACCTCAGCTAAATCATTGTTGTAGATGGAAGGATTTGTCTTTTATTGGTAAATGTTGGTAAATGTCAATTTCACCATACACGCAAAAAACCAACAACAAAATATTTCTATTGATGCTAACTGAAATATAGAGATAGGCAAAGTTAGAAAAACGCAGCTTGAGAATTTATTAGTTTGATTTTTAGGATATTTACTTTGTTTATTTTGATGTGATGTTGAGAACTTGTGTTTTAATGGTTTATAAAGCTTTAACTTTTTGAATCTCAACTCTACAGTCATTAAATAATTGTCTGCCACACCCCATCATTTCCTGCAACTGTGAAAACTGATTGATAAAAATAAAAAATGTTGTAAAAATAAACATTGATGTTACCTATTAAAATTATTTTAAAAAATTCAAATTCTGCCAGTTGTAGACTGTCAAAAGAAACTCCCTATTGATTCATATTACACGAGGTTCATAAACATTGATTTCAATTCACAGCAAAATCTCAATATATGTATCTGATACTTACTGTAAGTTGAAATCTGCATCCTCAGAGTAAAACAGAACTCTTAAGGTCTAGACCAGAGTTTTAGCTTGCTTGTGAAACAACAGCTTCACTGTCAAACATATTGCCCCCCATCTTGTTTATTGTTTATATTGTGGTATTGAGGGGCCTATCAAGGGGTATTTTATTAGGCACTGTACAGGCATTTAGTAAATGACTGTGAATTATAGGCAGAGGCTGTTACTGGCCTTGTAGAAATAGATTCCAAGGCCAAAAATGAACATTGTGTTCCTAGTCTGACCTCCTGTATAACACAGGCCATGATATGTGTTTGCATGTATCTGGCTGCCCTGTACTGTGCTTTAGACTGTGTGTTTTATTGTTCGCTAATTCTCACATCTACAGAGAGATCTCCACACTGTAAATCTGTAGCAAAGCTGTAATGCATTATTCTTGCCTTGTTTTTAATTTCTAATGGCCATCGTATGCCCCAGTTATAACCTCTTGCAGCTGTGTAACCTTCATTCCCAATTTTGTTTGCATTTCCTACTCTTTTCTTCCTGCCTTCTTCCCTGCTGTCCATATGCCCCAAATTCCCTTCTTCACCAAGAGCGCAAAGCTACCACCCAGTTTCATCCTTGCATCTCTTGTAGGGTGACCAGTGTCCCGATTTTATAGGGACAGTCCTGATATTTGGGGCTTTGTCTTATATATGCTCCTATTACCCACCCTTCCTTGTCCTGATTTATCACACTTGCTAGCTGGTCCCCTAATTTCTTGTGAAGTCAGCCAAACCGAGACACACTGTAAAAACGTTTAAAAATGTCAAGGACAAAAACTAAAAATCTTTCCCTGGTTTGTGATAGTGACTTTGTTACCTGGTGCATTGTTGTATGTTAGCACTGTGCACTGTCCGTTTAGACTGTAGGCTCTTTGTGACACAGACTGTCCTTCCTGCTTGTCAGATACACACCACATGCTCAGTAGATAATCACTCAGTTAGAGAAACAAAATAACCTTCTCTTCATTTTTCTCTGGTGTCCATTACTGTTTCTAGCCTCCTCCCACAAAGTTGACAGCCTTACCCAGGTCCTTCCTTGGTTTAAATTTCACCTTAAAAGCTGTGTTACCTTACAAATGATATATAGTACCACACACAGTATAGTATGTCAGATGCTTTGCTTAAATAAATAAATAAAATAAATGGCCTGGTATAGTACTTGTCCACTACTACAGCACTAGCTGTTCTTGTCCATTCAGCTTTATTTAGTATTCAGCGGCATGCATTATATTTTGTGTCTGGGGTGTCACACACACACACAGAGGCACTATGGCCTGGATTCATAAAGGTACGGAGGTGCTTGAGTCTGGGTTTAGCCGCCTAAGTCCCAGCTTTGGCTCTGCTGTGGTCCACAAAACTGCTGAGTCCTTCAGGTGCCTAAACTCTCTCAGCACCAAATTTTTTTTTCCTCCTCCCCCTGCCCACCCACCCATGGTAAAAATTCCCTAGGTGCCTAAGTTTGTGCCACTGGGCATGAGCACTGCTGCTTCCCTTTAGGCAGCCAGATGTCCATCTCATGCCTAAAACCTAGTGTGATCCATGAACAGGAGCAAGATAGACATTTGTCTGCCTAATTCACAGGACCTGATCTGGTAAGTGTGCTCAGAGGCCACCTACTGGAGCAGATCCTATTCAAATCAAAGAATGGTGGTGGAGGTGCCCACCTTTATAACTTTCAGCCCAGCAGCTAGAGCATTTGCCTGGAATGTGGCAGTACCAGGTTCAATCTCCTCCTCTCTCTGCCTGAGGAAGAGAGGGAGGATTTGAACGCAGGAGTCCCACATGCTAGGTGAGTGCGCTAGCCACTGGGCTGAAAGTTGGGATGGGCACTTCTACCCCCCTCCTCTGGCCATTTAGTGTGATATAAGGTAGGTGTCTAACTTATTCCCTCAAGAAATTCAGGCACCTAATCCAGCTGACTCCAGGAGAGGGGTTCCTGTTCATGAACTGCTAGCAGAAATAGATTTAAACCCTGCAGCCCAGACTTAAGTACCTATCTCTGGGCGGCCATGGGGCTTAGGACACATCCCTCTGGTTGGCCTCTTCCACTGGCTAGCTTAGGCAGCTCCCTGCCTACAGTGCTGGCTTTTGTGAATTGCAGCCTAAGGCACTTGTATCTCCCCATTCATTCTATTGGGAGCCTAGCTACCTAACTCGGGCTTTGTGACTCGGTGTGTTCCTGAGCATTTGCAGGCGCCTAAAGTTCTGCGGTGCAATGCTCAGTGTTAGGGCGAAGCACCTTTGTGAATCTAGGCCTATAGGTCAATGCCTAGGGTCCCTGGTGCTGTTGTCAAGCAACTTTTACTCCTGGGGGAATTCTACGCCAAAAAAAATTAAAAATTCTGTGCACAATATTTCAAAATTCTGCATATTTTGTTAAAATAATAATATAATCATGCCAGTTTCAATTATTTTGGTAATTTATTACAAAATCCAGTCAGCAGATATGCCTGTAACAATACAGACAACAAAAAGATTCAGGAAAGGTTTTTTGACAAATGGATTCCTTACTAGGCATGTAAATGCAGAACTTTGTCATAATTCATTTAAACTACAATGCAGAAACGTATTTCCCGCACCCCTTAGAATCAGTGCAAAGGCCTGGGGGAGGTGGGAGTAAGAGAAGAACTGAGGGAGAGGGAAGTAATTGCTGGGAAGGAGCCAGGGAGTGACCTGGAGAGTTGCTGAGTGTGGGTGGAAGAAGTATAGAAACTTTTTTTTGGGGGAGGTATTATTAGGGAGTTGGGGAGCTTCCCCCATGCAGACCCTGGCCTCTCCCATTCAGTCAGGCACATCTGCCCCCATCCCGTGTCCCTGTACCCCCCCACTACCATCCAGTCCCTGGCTCAATGTTGTCACCCCACTAGCTCCTGTACCTCTACCCCAGGCTGTCTCCACTCCACTAGCCCTTCTGAACCCATCTGTGTGACCACCCGCAGCAGCTCTGCGTACTTCACTCTGTCTGTCCCCTCCATATCTCGTGCCTCCTCACCTGGCCCTGCGGGCATGGTGCTGTGAGAAAGGCAGCCTCTACCCCTTCCCGCTCCATGGCTGGGTGCCCTGGCCGGTGAACCTGTTGGCCTCTCTTCTGGCACCACATCAGTTCTATGTGATGATGTGCCTTGTGCTCTCTGGGGGGCCAGTTTGCGAACTACCAATTTTAGAATAGGGGCCTAGGTGTTGGCACTGCTGTGCTTTATTTCCAGTTCTGCCATAGACTTACTGTGGGCAAGGTCACCTAACTGTTCTGGGCCTTAGTTTACGTATGAAATGGAGGGTAATTAATTCAGATGTTGGAAAAGCACTTTGAAAGCTCTGACTGGAAGGTGCTTTACAAGTGCAGCAGAGAATTATTTCTTCAGTATTTTTGAAGAAGGCCTCTTCAGCAAAGGTAAGGGTTAGACTCATCTTCCGCCTTCAGCAACGTGTCAATGATGCATTGAGCAGAGGAGATTGCTTGAGCACATTTGGCTAGTCCTCATTTGTTGTGTTTTGTTTTTTCACCTCATCATTAAATCAGATTGCTTACTATCTCAACCATCACTGGCTGCAGAGTTTTTTACTGCTTCATCCCCACTCCTCCAAACAAAGATGTGTCCATATTTTTAAAAGGCCGTTGAAAAATTAGCGTGAACGCAGAAGACATCCACAAAAATTATTAAGAAGGCTGGAGAAAAATGCCTTGCCCTGAGATACTTAGAGCTCAGTCTGTTTAATTTATCAAAAAGAAGCTTGAAAGGTGACTTGATTATAGTGTATAAGCATAGGGAGAAAGTACAAGGTACTAAAGTGTTCTTTTATCTTGCAAAGAATGGCATAACATGAACTGTGGGCTGTAAGCTGATGTCAGAAAAATTCAAGTTAGAAATGAGGCACAATTTTTTAGCAGTAACAATTGAACAAACTACCAAAGGAAGTGGTGGATTCTCCATTTCTTGATGTTGTCTAATTAAGATGGGATGGCTTTCTGGAAGTTATGTCTGGTAACCAAACACAAATTATACTTTAGTCAAATGCAATACCTGGGCTCAGTACAAGGGTAACTCGGTGCAATTTAATGGCCTGTGATACAGAGGAGGTCAGACTAGATAATCTAATGGTCCCTTCTGGCCTTAAATGCCATTCATATTAGAGACATGACTAGTGGTCAAGTTGACATATTAGTTCAGTGCAAATTAAACACCCCCCCCCCATACACCATATGACTATTTTTCTGCATATATATAATACTTTTTGCTTTTGGAACTGGTCCTTCCTTGGGTTGTAAAAATAGGAGCTCTGACAAAACCACATTGCTGATTAAATGCAAAGTCCACTTAACAAAACAAAAAAAACCAACCAAACAAAAACAGATGCAAGACACAATCTCTTTTCTTTGAAACTTTATAAATATCTGCAACCTAAAAACATTTTTAAAGTATAAATTATGTAACTGATGCACAAAAACAATGATGAGGGAATGCACAGTAAACAGTAACAAATCACTTCAACACAGTTTCTCCATCCATGCCCTAAAGCATCTCACTGAAACGGGGGCAGCATCTCGTCATGTGCCAGGCGCGTCAAGCAATGCACTGTAATGCTTTAGTTAACGGAGGCACCTGTATTTACAGATCTTCGTCATCAAAGGTCTCCGTGCATCGCAGCATCACAGTCTCATAATCAAACTGAAGAGCCTCTTCCTAGAAAATACAAGCAGGGTAATGGGGGAGACAGAAGCTGATTGTGGTTATTAGAAACCTGATGATCTGCAAATCCTGCATACGTCAGCAAAGGGACAGTGAGCCACTGATATGTGCCAGCCACACTCAGTGTGTTGGTTGTCTGAAGAAAGTCTTCCCGTTTCAACCAATTTCTAACAAAGTAGGCTTCAGTTCTGGTCCAGCGGACGTCATTTAGAGCTTTGTCAGTGAGTGCAATGGGGCATGGTCACCTCTTAGGTCCTTAATCTATGAGGGACAGAGTACATCCCACAAGATACTGTGGGTGGAATTCACAAAGGTATTTAGGTGTTGCAAGGCTCAGCATCACACTGCCTAGCTTTTTACTCACAGGAACAACAGTGTGATCCACAAAGCCACCTTAGGTGCCTCGGCCTCTATACATTGAATGGGCAGAGACAGGTACCTAAGAATGCGAGTCACAAAGCCAGCATGAAAGGCAGGGAGCTACCAACTTCCTTCTTCCCTCAGGAGACAAGGGGACTTGCACTGTACGTGTGTGTGGGAGCTAACTCGGAGAGCCAGGGTAAGTACCCCATCCACACAATTATGAGAGAGGTTGATGCCCTCCTCGTCTTCCCCCTTCTCTCACTGAAACTTTTGTGTGACTCTCCTGTGGCTGCAATCTGGTAGATGTCCAAAGAGGCTGTGTTCCTTCTTGCATGTGATTTAGGCCCCAGTATGTGAATTCCTCTGAAGCCTAACTGTCCAAACAACATGGTGAGGCAGCAGGAGACACGTGCCTAGCATGAGGCTGTAGTGTACATATCTCAGGGAAACATGTAGGTGCCTACAGGGCTAGGCAGCAGCTGATCGAGGGTTCTGTGGATCGCAGTGGTGCCTAGACGTGGGCTTAAGGCAACTAAGTAGCTTTGTGGATCCCCACCCTGAGTATCTTCAAGTCTCACTGACTTCAACAGTTCACGATCAGCCCTAAAGTAAGAGAGGGACGAGTCCCTCATCTGGCCAGTCTCGTGGTGTGAGTGCCTCTTGGGAGCTTAGTGAATCTTGGAGTATGTCTACTCTGCAATGTAAGCCCAGGGTCTGAGGGACATGAGCCTGCAGGCTTGGTATTTGGTATGGATGCTCGGTTCCAGGCTTACAACTGTTGACTTGGGTCTCACACCTGTGTGGACATGTCCACAGTGCTATATGCAGCCCCCCCACCCCCAAGTCAAACCAGCCGATCCCACGTTTCCTAGCACCCGCCCCAGTTGTCGCCTCTCTAGCCCTTTTTTCGTGGTGGCCAAGCTGTGTCAGAAGTGGGTTATTATAACCGTCTGGAAACTGGCTACCCCTGACTGCTATAGGTCCATTGCTAACCAGTTTGGTGTCAGAAGAATCAACCATGAGTAAAGTGGTGGCAGTGGTTTCTGATCAGGCAGGTCATGGGCATAAACTCTGGCCTTCAAGTAACTGCTGGTTTTAAGAGAATGGTGTTTCTAAACTGTTGCAGCCATTGATGGGCCATGGTTGCCCTTCTGAAGGAGCACAGGAGTACATAAATGCAAAGGGTACTATTCCATTGTTATGCACACCCTTATGGCCCACAGAGGCTGATTTATAGCCGCCAATGTAAGCTACTGGAAAAGTTCATGTTGCATGGAGTCTTCTACCGCCTGGGAGTCTGTCTTCATGGATAAGCCAGGCTACTATTCCCACCAACCGACATTGTCATAAATGAAGTAACTGTCCCCACTGTTATTCTAGGGGGACTCTGCGTACCACTTTTTGCTTTGGCTAATGAAACCATATCCTGATCGCAAAGGCCTTGGCAAAAGAAGGTTTAATTACACTCTCAGTAGCTGCAGAATGATCGTTGAATGTGCGTTTGGCAGCTTGAACTCTGTCTGGCACCATTTACAGTGGCATCAATGCTGTCTCCATTGTGGTGGCTTGCTGTGCTCATCACAATCTTTGTGAATCCAAAGGTGAGCCACTTGCCACTGAGTGGACCTCTGACAGGAATGGATTGCTGTACTAGTACACTCAGCCAGGAGCGCCTACCACAGCTGCAGCAGGATTCACTCGGGCAACAGAAATCAAGGATGCCTTATAAGTCCACATTATGGACTTGCATGGACCAATGGAAGAGGGAGAATAGTGCCTTTATGGATGTATTTGTACAGCAGCATGTACATAAATGAAGTGCTGTTGCTGTCCACTATGAGTGTGTGTGTTATTATCATGAATTGTTAATTGTGGCTGAGATGACTGTTTATTCAGTATGGGCAGGAGATGGTGCTTTGTGAGGTATGAACTGTGGATTGATCTGAACAGATGTACTGAGAAATTGTGCTTGAACACAGCTTCCCAGTTGTGCATTATCATGTCTTTATTCTTTCAAATACATATTGTATGATGTGATACAGTGATGGAAATACATCTTCTTAAAATAAAATAAAATTGTTTATTTGTGAACAGGGCAGTATTACCAAAAAACAATATTGTCAGGTAGGTCACCTGCCATTAAAACACCAATAATAAACTAACACCAAACCCGACATTAAAATAAGGTGCATAACACAAACATTGAACAGTGCAAAGCAGTAAAAATGTGAAACCAGTGCAAACAAATAAATTCCCAATTTCTGCATGTCCCCTGGCTGCCCGCTCTCCTTTCCCTTTTATTAGCATGTTTAGCATGCACTTGGTGCCACTGCACAGGGCTGGAGGACTGAAGGTATGTGGAGGACTGCTGAGGGTACACTTGTCCTGCCCAACTAGCACTCGGTCCTGGTGGCATGGGCCACCCAACCATGGTATTATCCAATGCATTCTTGGTCTTCAGGACATGATATCATGGAGGGCACCCAGGACGTGGTGTGGGTGGGGTAGGAGCCTGAAGTCTTGCGGCCAGTAGAGCAAGCAGCCTCTCGAACAGGTCTTTCAGTTGTACTCTATCTTCCTCCCTAAAGCACCGTTCTTGTCCCACAAACTGTGCTGCAATTCTCTCCTTGGTCTCTGCAGCCTGTTGGTGCCTTTCCATTTGCTGTGAATCCTTTTCCCTTTGGTATTCTGCCTGCTTGTGGGCCCTGTCCAGGATGTCCACCATAAGTTAATCATGGAAATGCTTCCTCTTTCACCACTCGTGACGGTTCGAAATCCCAGGCGCCTGCTGGACTGTGGCAGGGCTGCAGAGGTGGAAGGGCCTGAAAGCAGATATCAAACAGCACATTATTGTCTCAGTACTTCAAAAAAGGTTCTATACATCCTCAGAAAAAGTGTCTGTAGCATATCAAGGCCAAAATAAATCCCCTTTTAAAACTCAGCTCCAATGTATTTTCAGAGGAATGCTTTGCTTCCCAGAAACGCCATGGACACGACTCAGTTAAGCAGAGGGAAAAGAGTGCACACAAAATGATAAGGTATAATTAAAAAATGCTCTCTGTTTAAAAAATGCAGCTTATTATAGCCTGGGGGAGGGGGACGGAGTTAAACTGTAGTTTACTATCTAAGGTTTGTCAGTCCTTTCAGGAATTCCACATTCAGGGTCCTGAATGGCAGGGAGACAGTCTAATCCATTCCGCTGGTGGGGAGTCAGGTTTTCAAGCTTATGGTGACTGAGCAACACATTTATGAGTGGTTTGAGCTAGTGTCCTATAAAGGAGGACCCTGAAAATATGCCCTTCCCTGAAATGTGACCATCTATCTGGAGTTCCTACTGGGGTAAAGTCTGCAGCTATCAGCATCAGAGATTGGGTCAAAATTCATGGGGCGAATCAACAGGGTGTGGAGTTAGCACCCACATGGATTACTGCCACCTTAGGGCTTATGACACAACCTGCTCTAACTACATCTACCTATAGACTACATGGAACCTGGACTCTCAAAGAACTACACAGACAGCCCCCCCGGCTTTCCCAGCAATTTCTCCACTACATACACTCCCTGTCGCTTTTGGACACTGATTTCAGCACCCATGCACTACACTTTACTGTTTTAACAGGTGGCTCGCTAGGCTATGTTGTGGCCGATTTGTACAGTGTGATGTACGAAAAGGGAAAGCAATACAAGGTTCTTATTTTTAATATACCTGCACATCTCTGTAAGAATATGCGAGTACCTAGTAAAAATTTAATTTTAAATGCTTGTTTAACTGTTGTTTGCGCTTCCCAGTCTCTATTTTGAATGGATACACACTGCTACCTGAGACTCGTAATAAAAATTGTATTGGATCATAACCCAGAAATCCCACCCATTCATATTTTAACAACAATAAACATGGAGTCAAGTGCTTACCAGGCTCCAGGGCTACTTCTGCCTCTTCTGCTTCTGCTGCCAGTTCCCCGGCAGGGTGCTCCTCTGGGAGGTCATCAAACAGCTCCTCTGAGTATGAACCCAGGACATCTGAGCATCTGCTCTGGAGGCAAAACCTCCTCGGGGACTGCTGTGAGCACCAGTCACTTCACTAGCTTGATCTGGTACCTGCTGGCTCCCCTCCAGTGCTATATTAGATGTGGGGGTCAGAAAGCTACCATCCCACCTGACCAGGCTATCATGAGCTGCTGGGGGCTCAGTGCTGGGTGCAGAATCCCATCAAAGTTCTTGTTAAAGACACAGGATGATGGGGCATTCCCAGAGGTGCATATTCTCATCCTGGCTTTCTGGTAGTCACTCTTCAACCATCTGATCTGCTCCCTGCACTGGTCATCGGTCTGCTGGATCCCAACGCTGTCCACTTATTTCTTGGTACACACAGTCATTTCTGGTATTCTTACTGAAGTGGACCATCTCGCTTGCCTCACACCACAGATTTACCAGAAGCTGACTGCGGTGCCATGACCAGATAGCTGCGCGTTTGACAAAGGATTTCTGTTCAGTGGCCATAGCTTATGCAGGAGACGGTTCAGCAGCAGAGGTATTTCAGCAATCAGAATAAAATGGAAGGGTTAAATGCTGAGCAGCTGAACTTGAATCAGGGGGCTGTTTCTGTTTCCTGGGAGACAACTGGCTAGTCTTGGGATAGAAAGGCTAGGAACATGGGGTTTGTGGGAGAGCAGATCCAGGTCCAAACTGCATCCACGCTGCAAAATGATGAAGTTTGGATGGGACTTGGACCCATCCCTCTTGACGGGTCTTAGGGCATGGATCCTGAGGACTTACTGGCCCGTCAGACAAACTTATGTGCAGATGGAAGGGTGGTTTGGCTTGAGGCTGAGCTTACACTGCAGAGTAGACACACTCATAGTTCAGCTGGTCCTTCCCACCGCAGCAGTGCAAGATTCTTGAGGCTGGTGGGTAACATTTTTAAAGGCACCTAAGTGATCTATTAAAGGAGCCTAAGATCTATTGTCAAAAGTGACTTAAGCACTCATGTTCCTAAGTCCCACTTACTTTCAGTGTGACTTAGGCTCCTAAGGTCTAGATGTTGAAAGATATTTAGGCACCTACATAGATTTCTAGTAAATTTACCAAAAGCACCAAAGCAGGTTAGGAACCTAACACCCACTGACTTTCACTTAACACAATTTTGAAAATTCTACCCTAGATCTAAAATAATGTTTTATCTCATCTGCAGTTGAGCAACTCTTACAACATGGCCTCAAATCAGTAGCCCTGGACAAGATATGTAATTACATAACTGATCTCCCTGTTAGAAATATTTTCCTTTCATGTAATCTAAATGTTCCCATTCTCAGTTTTAGTCCATTACTCTTTGTAAATTCCTCTTTTGCACTGTGTACATAGTTCTTTGCATTCTTCTTCCTGGTTCTCTTATAAATAATTTTTCAAGTGGGGTGCCAACCTTAGCAGCACTGGGAACCAGACCAGAAACTTGTCAAGAGCAGTTGCATATGATGGGTTTATGAATATTCACAGTAATAAATTATTTAATTTGTACATTCCTTGAGAGGGGACTGGAAGCAGCACTAATTAGTTTGTACTGGCCAGCAATAAAACCCATCAGCTGACCAGTACTGTTCTTGTCCCCCAGTTAGAGGGAAAGGTGACCATAGGTTGTATTTTATTATTCAGTCAGCTACACATCGTGCATCCTGATTATAGTTGTATCTGCTACCCCACCTTTGTTGTATGCATGAACCATAAGGACACTAAATCATCCATCCTGGGTGTTTTATGCCATCAGCATTTTCCAATTTCTTGAGCTAATGGAGAGCCTGCAGGAGCTGCTATGCAGGGGACAGCATGGAAAATCTGTGGCTGCTGGGGTGTGGAGCTGCATCGCTGCTCTCAGAATCTTGCAGGCTGTATTTTGCCTTGTAATATTATTCTGTAGGTGTACTGTGCTGCACTTATCTACATTAAATCAGATACCATTGGTAATTTGCCTATTTATAGCCAATATTATGTGATTACTCCTTGACTTCCCTTCTAATTATCTGTTAGCTGACAACCTGGTATTCATGAGGAATGAAAGTGCATGGCACTTTGGTTTTATCTTCAGGGGTATGTCAGCTGGATTATGAATGGCTTCAGACAACTACCTGCAGGTTAATCCATAGCTTCCTCTGATGCTACACATCTTTTTGTCTTTCTTACTCTAGCTCCATTTCTAATTCCCACCGCTTGTTTCTCCATGATCTGAATGTCTCACCACGCCCACGCGCCCCCCCACCCCATGCCATAGTCTGGGTGCAGTGAGATGGACTCATGACAAAAATTGCTCACACTCTAATAGCACTGTGTTGAGGCAAGGAAAGGGAGAGCACACTGTGACCACCTGATGTAGACAGACATAAATGCTATGCTGCTTTACCCTCCCACGAGCTATGTGCAATAAAAAAATATGTATTTTGGTTGCAGCTATTTCGTCTTTCCCCTCCTTCGTCACCTTTTATGTCATGGATGATCAAGTGACAGAAACTAGGAAGAAGTAGCAGCAACTATCGGAGAGGCATGGCTGACGTTGACCACAAGCAAACAGGACTCGCTGAGGACTCCCTTGTGGGGCCCCTACATCCCATGCCAGTTTGGCAGCGCAGTGTCTGACCCAATGTCCCTGTCTAATATTGGAACGAGAGAGGGGAGGAAACAGCACACTAAATGCATGGCTTTCTGTCCATCACCCAGCCAGCTCCAATGATATCAGTGAAATTATTCCAGAGTTGAATTTGGCCCCCATGTATTTTGTAGCATCTCAAATAAAACAGCTGAACCTTGCCCCCTAAATGGTGAGTCCATTCATCTTTGGAATGGAAGGAATTAAATAAACAATGAAGCTATAAATTCCAGTTTGGACGACTCTGGGAAATATGAGCAAAGACACATCAAATGGAAATCCCAATCTACTATTCAGAGGAATATGCTGCCTCATCTATAGCAAGCACTTTGGCCAGGCCTACCTGGTGAAACGGTGTGTTAGCAAAGAAAAGGCCTTTTAAGAAACCAGTGATCTGCAAGTATAGTCGGTGGTTATCCTCTGGATTTTCTGAAGTGCAGCCTGCAAACACTGAGCTGAAAATGAAAACAGAAATTATATTTAACTTCCTGTCTCCTCCTCCTTGCTTCTTTTCATTTTTATTTATTTACAAACCCTAATAATTATTTTCAGGATTAATAAAAGAAAATCAAACAGCTGAACAATGGGAAGTGGGGAGATATTACACAAAATATGGTTACTAACTTCTTGTAACTGTTGTTCTTCAAGATGTGTTGCTCATGTCCAGGTGTGTGCGCGCCCGCATGCATGGCTACCAGAGATTTTTTGCCTCAGTAGTATCCATAGAGCTGGCTCTGCCACCCTCTGGAGCCCTGCTCTCATGTTCTGGTACATAAGGTGCTGCCGGCCCTGCGTCCTCTCAGTTTCTTCTTGCCGTCACTCCAACAGTGAAAATGGAGGACAGATCATGGAATAGACATGAGCAACACATCTCAAAGAACAAGAGTTACGAAAGGTTAGTAACCGTTTTTTCTTCTTTGAGTGCTTCCTCATGTCGATTCCATATTAGGTAACTCACAAGTAGTATCTCGGGAGATGGGCTTGGAGTTCATGGATGTGCTGTCTGCAGCACAGCTCTGCCAAAGCTGGCCTTGTCCCAGGCCTGCTGGATGATGGCGTAATGGGATGCAAAAGTATGGATGGATGACCAGGTTGTGGCTCTGTAGATATTTTGGATTGGCATCTGAGCCAGGAAGGCTGCCAATTATCCCCGAGTCTTGATAGAGTGGGCTGTAACAATTGCTGGTGGAGGCATCTTTGCCTGCTCATAACAGAACTTGATGCTAGAGGTTAACCATGAGGAAATCTTCTGGGAGGAGACTGGCAGGCCTTTCAACCTTTCTGCCACCGCAACAAAGAGCTACATTGACTTGCAGAATGTTTAGTCCGTTCGATGTAGAAGGCCAAGGCTTATCTAACATCCAGTATGTGCAGCCTATATTTCTCACTAGATCTGTGTGGTTTTGGAAAGAATTCCGGGAGGAATATGTCCTGGTTGTTGTGAAACTGTGACACTACCTTTGGTGAGAAGGCTGGGTGGGATCGCAGCTGGACTTTGTCTTTATAAAACACTGTGTACGGTGGTTCTGAAGTGAGCGCTCTAATCTCGGAAACCCTTCTTGCTGAGGTCATCACCACGAGGAAGGAGACCTTCCAGGAGAGGAGCAACAGAGAACAGGTAGCCAAAGGTTCGAAGGGGGGGACTCATGAGTCTTGATTGAATTAAGTTTAGGTCCCCAGGATATATAGGATCCCTGACTTGAGGGTAAAGGATATCCAGGCCTTTAAGGAACCTGATTGTTATGTAATGGAAAAAAACTGATTTATCTTGGATTGGAGGGTGGAAAGCCGAAATGACCGCCAGGTGAACCTTCAATGCCGAGAGAGCTAGACCTTGATGTTTCAGATACAACAAGCAGTCCAATATGAACTGGATCGAAACTTGGTAAGGAGAGAGATTCTGGTTCAAAGCCCAACAGGAGAATCTCTTTCATTAGGCCAGATATGTCGTTGTGGTGGAGGGCTTTCTGCTGTCCATCAGCACCTGCTGAACCTGAGTTGAGCAAGCCCGTTCATCTACATTTAGCTATGCAGCTGCCATACTGTCAGGTGCAGAGACGGTAGGCCCAGGTGTAGAAGATGGCCATTGTTCTGGGAAAGGAGATCTGGCCATAGTTCAGGAAAGGAGGTCTGGCTGGTAATTCCAGCAGGGGAGCTATTGATAGCTCCAGTAATGTGCCGAACCAGTGTTGTTGTGGCCACGCGGGAGCTACTAGGATCATGTTCGCCTTGTAGCACTTGATCTTTATCAGGACCCTGTGGATCAGTAGTATAGGTGGGAAGGTGTACATGAGCGCTCCTGCCCATGGTAGAAGGAAGGCATCAGACAGGAATCCCTTGTTGAGCCTGCGAATTGAGCAGAACTGGTGGCACTTCCAGTTCTGCCTGGATGTGAAAAGGTCCAATTGGGTAGTCCCCCACTTCTAGAAGATCATACTGTCAACTTCTGAGTGGAGTGACCACTTGTGGTGAGATGAAAACGACCTGTTGAGAAGGTCTTCTAGCATGTTTCTGATGTCCGAGAGACGTGAAGCCACAATATGAACGTCATTCTGCACACAGAAGACCCACAAACAGAGAGTTTCTTGACACAGGGTTGACATAGTTCTTGTTGATGTAGAATATCGTGGTGGTATTGTCCATTAGAATTTGGACTACACTGCCTCTCACACAGGAAAGGAATGCCTGGCAAACCAGATGTATTGCCTTGAGCTCTCTGACATTTAAATGGAGGCAGCGATCCTCCGGTGACCAGATCCCTTGTGTGCTGAGGTTGTTGAGATGGGCTCCCCACCCTACATCCAAGGCATCAGAGATAAGTGTCACCGAGGGGGATAACCCTTCAAAGGGCATTCACTCCATCACTGAATGCAGGTTTGTCCACCAATTCAGGATGACAGGCCGTGCAGCAGGGTTGTGGCCACATGGTCCAAAGTATGTTTGCTTTGGGTGCATACTGAGGTTAGAGGCTGTAGAGGTCTGAGGCATAGATGTGTGGTACCATGTAAATACAGGCTGCCATGTGTCCAAGCAGCTTGAGACATATCCGGGTGGTTTTGAGAGAGTAGACTCGAATGTGCATGATGAGTCTTGTCATGGCTCGGAACCGAGGCTCCGGGAAGAAGGCCCTGGCTTGGGGGGAGTTGAGGACTGCACCGATAAACTCTATTCACTGGATTGAAGATAGAGTTGATTTCTGCTTGTTTATGAGCAGGGCCAGACGCTGGCAGGTGGTCCTTACCAGATCAAGGCTGTGGTGGACTTGAGCCTGCGACCTGCCCTTGATCAGCCGTATGTCCAGATAAGATAGATCTGTATTCTCTGACGTCTCAGGTAAGTGGCCACTACTGCCATGCACTTTGTGAAGACCCTTGGGGTGGGTGAAAGGCCAAAGGGTAGTGCTGTAAATTGATACTGACCTTGGTTCACCCTGAACGGAAGGAATCTCCTATGGCCGGGAAAAATTAGATGTGGAAATATGCATCTCTTAAGTTGAGGGTGACGTACCAGTCCCTTGGATCCAAAGAAGGGATGATGGAGGCTAGGGAGACCATGCGGAACTTCAACCTCTTGAGATACTTGTTGAGGCGGTGAAAGTCCAGGATAGGTCTGAGGCCCCCTTCTGCTTTCGGGATAAGAAAGTAACGGGAGTAAACCCTTTTCCCTTCATGTCTTGAGGGACTTCCTGAATGGCCCCCACCTGCAGGAGAGTTTCCACCTCCAGAATGAGAAGTTGCTCATGAGAAGGGTCCCTGAAGAGGGACAGGGAAGGGGGCTAGAGTGGGGGGATTGAGGAAAACTGCAGGGTGTAGTCATTTGATATGGTGTTGAGGACCCAATGGTCCAATGTAATCTGGGCCCATTCAGAGAGGAAGGGCGACAGGAGGTTCAGAAATAAAAGGGGGAATGGATTCTGAGGTGAGACTGGGGCACCGTCCTCAGGCACACACTCAAAATGGCTGATGTTGCCCACTTGGCTGGCGTGAGAGGCCTGGCTGAGCTGTGGAGGAGGTCGGGAAACCTCTGTTGTTCTCTTCCCTCCTATAGGAGCCATACTGTGGAGGGCTCGGGAAACTAGGCTTTTGTGGCAGAGGATAGAATTGTTTCCTAGAGGCCTACAGGGTGTATAGGCCTAGTGAGCATAAAATGGCCCTAGAGTCTTTAAGGCCGTGGAGCCTAGCATCAGTCTGTTCTGAAAAAAGGGTGTTGCCCTCAAATGGAAGATCCTGTATCGATTACTGCACCTCCTGGGACAACCCTGAGGACAGCAGCCAGGAATATCTTTGCATGGACACTGCAGAGGCCATCAACCTTGCTGCTGAATCTGCTATATCTAACGCCATTTGCAGGGAGGCTCTGGCTACAGCCTTGCCCTCCTCTAAGATAGAGGTGAACTCCTGTCTGGACTCTTGTGGCAACAAATCCTTAAACTTTGCCAAGGAGTCCCAGATATTATATCTCCCCAGCAATGCTTGCTGATTGGAGACTCTGAATTGAAAACTGGCTGTAGAATAAATCTTTCTTCCAAACAGATCCAGCTTCTTTGAGTCTTTATCCTTAGGGGTTGAGCCTGGCCCTGCCTATCTCGCTTGTTCCACCACCACCAGGGACCTCGGGGACAGGTGGGAAAAGAGATATTCGAATCCCTTGGCTGGGATGTAATATTTCTTTTCAGCCCTCTTTGATGTTGGTGGCAGGGAGGATGAGGTCTGCCATAGGGCCTTGACTACCTTAAGCACTCCTTCGTGCACTGATAACATGACCCTGGCTGGCACCTCGGCAGCCAGCACATCGAAGGCCCAAATTGGAGGCAACCCTTTTAAGGAGCTCCTGGTGGGCCTGAAAGTCATCTGGCAGGATTGCGGGGGCTGGGCCGGCAACCACCTCTTCTGAGGACATGAGGATAATGGTAGTGCCAAGGGATGGGGTGGCATTTCCTCCTCTTGTAGGGGGGCTGTCACTCTCACCAGGTCCTGTGGTTCGGTGCCAGGGTTGGAAGCTGAATCTTCTCCCTGCACTGGGGCAGTCGGAGCTGCAGATTGCTTCCCAGATTACTGGTACGAGTAAGGTCCTGGTGCCACGGGGATCCCCCACAGATTCCAGTATGGCCACTGGATCGGTCATTGACCCTGGGGCCAGCCTGCCACCATGGGACCCGTACCAAAAACGTGAGCCCCTGATGGTCGGTGCTCTCAGGGTTGGGGGCTAGGTTCCCCTTCCGAGTCTGAGGAGGCTGGATCTCCCCTTGGGGATCAACGTGGAGCAGACAGTGCTTCCACCTGGCTACAGTGTGGTACTGGGGAACAGTGTCACCCGGGAGGAAATCAGTACTGGGCTTCAGGAGAGTGGCGCCTATTGAGCATCCACTGTGGTGGCCCCATCGGGGGTTTTCCCCCAGAGGCAGGAGCTCTCATTGACGCCAGTGTTGAGGGAAGATCCCGTGAAGTGGGAGGCACCGGTAGGACCATAAGGTCCCTGGCCACCTCAAAGGCCTCCGGCATTGATGGCACCACTAGCTGGAAGGGCCTCCTTCCACTCCCACAAGTCGGAGGTGATTCCCTCAACAGGCTTGAAACCCTAGGTGGAGAAGTCGGTTCCTGCCGCTCCAATTCAGACAATTGGCCCAACAAGGTCCTTTGTCCAACCCTGCCTTCTTGTACTTTTTGGGTGCGGGGAAAGGACCGCTGTCTGCGCACTGTTCTTCTGCTGTTTCTTTGGAATAGGAGAAGTCGAACGGTGCTGAGAAGGACCTGGTACCGGTGGTGTGCTCTGCACCAATGCCGACGTACTTAGCACTGAGTTAGAGTGGGATGGTTCTGAGGCCAGTCTAAGTGCCACCTCCATCAATAGGGCTTTCAGGCAAATGCCCTTATCTTTCTTAGTCCATGGTCTGAGGCCCTTACAGAGCTTGCATTTATCCCTTCTGTGCATCTCCCCTAAACACTTTAAACAAACTATTAATCATTGAGCAGAGAGGGCTTGTGGCAGACAGAACAAGGCTTGAAACCTGGAGAACGGGGCATGCACCATCCCAAGACAAATGTCCCTAGAGGGACCACTAATACCTAATGTTCTAACTATTAACTATCTACAAAAAACTAATTTACAGTTATAAGGCAACTATGAAGCACTTGCAAATGCAAGAGAGGGAGTTCCAGTAACTGTCAAGGGTGGGAAGAAGGAATTGAGAGGATGCAGGGCCAGCAGTGCCTCATATACTAGCGCATGAGCACGGGGCTCCAAAGGGTGCCATAGCTGGCCCTACGGATACTACTAAGGCAAAAAATCTCCACTAGCCGTGCACGTGGGCGCACACACACCTAACATGGAATTGACATGAGCAAGCACTTGAAGAAGAATAAATTATACAAATATAGAAATGTGATACAAGAAACAATTAACAAAAGCAAAGAAATTCAAAGAGATGCGGCAGATGTGATCATATTGTTCCAGGAGAAAAATGTACACTAATTATAATACAAAGCGATGGTCATATTTATATGGCAGCTTGCATGTTTTTATAGTATCACCTTATTCAAATTAAGGCCTTTTATTTCTTGCTACATTTTTGCGTGAATCAGACAGCTTTATGTGGTCATTAAAGTTGACTGAGAATGTCAACTAACAACAGCTACACTGTGGGTATGTGCTGGGCAACTTCCCTGGCAAGCTCTGCCAATCTTGAACCTGACTTTCAGGCCGCCATGTTCTCCTGGGCTACCACAGAGCTCTGCCAATGCACACAGTACTCCTTTTTTATTCCAGGCCTGCGTTGCTTGAAACCACAGGCTGATAAAAAAAGACCCAACTGCCCTCAAGTATGAACTGGCTAGGGGACATGTGTAAAGAAGGCACTAACTCACTGTGCCTGAATGCTTCCTCTATTTTTTTAAAAAAACAAGCATTACTTAATTACAAAAATTACTTGTTTAGCTGGTACATGTTTAATTCAATTTTATTATACATTTGAGTTTGTTTTGGTTAACAATCTAAAGAAATTTATTCTCATTTACACTACACAGGCAGTGTGAAGTGTAGTCTTAATTTAAGTGTGAATCATGCCTCACATGTTAAAGAACCTTCTGAACTTCTGGACAATTACTTTACTAAAATTACAACTTGCAAGGAGAGAAAATCCCACACAAGACACCACCTGCAGTGAAAACACTTCAGTGATGAGTCATCACATGGATTTTTTATTAAGAAAAACAATCCTTGCCCTCACTAGGGCTATTGGCTGAGATAAAGAGTGGTGCCACTTTTACTGTCTGACACGTCCCCTCTTGACGGACTACACACAGCCCTTGCACAGGGAAGGACTTGATGATGTAATAGATCTTTCCTTTCTCTGATGTCACTATTCAGGTCAAACTACATTTCTGCTCTGTAAGCTATTTGTTATTGCATTGGAATACTAAAAAAGGATGAAGATGACTATGTCAAAAAAGACTTTTTTTGTTTCACTGAAGGAGAACACAGTTCAAAATTAGCTAACTTATCCAGAGAACACCTCCTGGCCTGTCCAGATCTTGTGAGGGGAACAACAGACAGCTTTAGGAATCCTATATTATGACAGCGGGAAGGCCACCAATGCTGGTGAAGAAAATCAAGACGATCCCATGTCTAGTACTAATTGGGCATTCTGGAGATAACATGGAGGGTGCTTTCCATTCCAGTGTAAAATGTCTATTGATTGCAAGCTTACCCATTCTTACACCTTAACAAATGGCATGAGCATGTTACCTGCACACTGTTGTCTTTAACAGACCTAAGGGATGAGGACATAAATATGGAAGCTGCTTTATTAATGTGCATCAAAGGACGAGGGTGCTGGCTAGCAGACTGGGTGTGTTTATAATTACCCCGGACTTGACATTGCTTGAGTCTCATTTCTGTCAAGGAAACCAGCAGCAACATCAAATGCATCTTCAAACAGTATCTATCAAAGAAAACATTTTAGATGTCAAAACAGTCAGCCACTTCACAATGTTACCCAGTCTATGACAGTTTTCGATAATTAAGTCTTTAAAATCTAGGAAGTCTTTCTTTCCCCTTAGACAGGTGTGCTTATTGCTAGAGTGGACCAATAATGTACTGTAAAGGCAGAAATAAATTACTTTCATTACTATACAATGGGGCAGAAGGTCCATCAGTTCTATCAGGACTGTCAGTTTCCTGGAATTGGATTTAGGCCAATGGTGTACAAATCGCTCAATGAAAAGCGGGGATTATACAAGTGCTTCCCAGTCTGTTTTGCTAGCTGTCACGGATGTACCCAGCTGTATCAGTCAGTGCCCACAGAATCTCAGTCAGCTGTGTGCTCCAGCTTGCAATGAAGGCTGAGTTGCTACAAATTCCAGTACTGCATTGTAGAATTCCATGAGCTCATTCACCCACCCATTGTTACTCCTGGTGCCAGAAACTAATGCATATGTAACCCTCCAATACCAATTTGTAAGTAGGCCAATTATATGAATGGCCTAATTTCCTTCTGACTGAGCGGACTTATTGCCGCAATGCACATGTGTATCAAAGGTAAACAGTACTAAAACGTACCCAACCTTTCTTTGAGTAGCTGAGCACTCACAGAAACACCATTTCAACAAATGTTTACCATCAATTACCTTCTGCTTACTGTCTTTAAGAAATTCTAGATACCACTTGGTCACTGACTTTCCAGCTCTGCTGAAAACACCCCTCCATGCACTGGACTGGCAGTTTCAGTTGCAAAATTGACTCTCACTGGAGGCGGGGAGGGGTCTGACTTATGAAAGTTAAGTCCACTTTTGTTTCCCACTGTTATAAAATGCTATTATAAAGAAAACCTTGAAGATCTGGGAGCTGATCCTTGTGTCCAGCATAGCTGTGCTCCAAATGGGATTCATGGGGGTAAGGTAGCTGTACACCACCTGTGTCCTCACGCCTCCTGTGACGGATATGGCCATTTCCTGCAATATCTCTGGGATTAATTTTATGTATCATATTGGACCAGGGATTGTATGTAATTCCATAGGGGAGGGTGAGCACAGCCCTTCAGGAACTAAAACAGCAGGGTGATTAGGCAAATTCACTCAAGTTGTAACACCTACTGACAGGTACCACCACCTGGAGAGGCCTGCATGCATTGGTTCAAACTGGATTCTCCAGAGGCCAATAAAGAAAGGACTTTTGGCTGCTGACTCAGTGCCTGGTTTCTGATCCAACAATGGGACAGGACCTTCTGTCCAAGGGCGTCCCCAAACCTTCCTGGGAATGGCTGGAAGGACGTTGGCCTACTGAGTAAGACTAGTAAGCTTGTAGCATGAATATAGGAACTGTTTTTTTTTTTTTTAATGTTTTCTCTTTAACTCTTTCGCCTTAAGAGTCAACGTTTTTGCAGAGAAATGTGTGGTAACTTATAACAGCGGGACATTATACTGTTTATGGTCTCTGAAGAGAAAGCAAAGCACCAATGCTGGCCTGTTTGTAGGCAGTCTGGCTTGGTGGGAATAACACAGTGTAGGCAGAGAACTGTGCAGTGTGGAAAAACCCTGGTCAGAAGGGAGAGAGATGTGAGTCTCTAACCAAGAGACGTGACAGCTGAGGAGCTGGGAGACTACAGTACGTGTCCTTGTTAGACCACAGAGGTGCAGTTGCCCTGTACTGTAATGCCCCTTTCCCTCTCTCATAAATTAGAGCAAACTTAACCATTCCCTCCAGACAGATTCCTCACTTCAGTGCAGATCAGCAGTGCTACTGCCATTATAAGCCCAGGGCACTTGGGGATATCTTAGCAAACTTGAGAAACTAGCAGCCACAGTACAGCAATGTTACAGATCTGGCTAAGGAACAAGAGAGAATTCAATGTAAACATTTACTGCCGTGCCACTAATGATATTTACTTGTGTATTCTGCTGCTTATGGAAAGGTTTAATTAAGGTGTGTTCCCCTTTAAGAGATGCACGCTCAGTGTAGCTAGTGACTTTTCTGATGTTTGGAACTTCTGAGGCAGGAAGCCGAGTTGTAATTATCACCTACCTCCTCTGGCGTAGATACCAGTGATCCACTGGCTTCCTGACTATTAGCTCTGCTGTTCCTCACACTGCCTTCAGTGCACGCAGTTTCGGGGCAGGCTGTCTTGGGATCTGGGAGTAAATTCTGTCTCTGACTACAGTACTGCAAGACGCTATCTCTCCTTTCCTCTGGCAGATCCTGCCATAAGTGGGAAACAGCTGTGGAGACCACAGGAAGAGTGACCTCTTCAATGCACACAATCCCATTCTCAACCAGCAGGTCCACTGTCTGTTTATAAAAATACAGGTACCTGTAATAAGAGGAAGGGAGCATCTCTTAAAAACAGCTTATGGTGGAGCAGTCTAGTGGCTAGACCAGCAAGGGACTGGGAAATAAAAATAAGTCTTAGATTCTATTCCAACCAATGCTGCTGACTCACTGTGGGACTTGGCATAATTATTGTTGCTAATACAGGTGGGGCTAGAAGCACCACTTGTTATTAAGGTTGCCCAACATTTACTATTATAAGACTCTGTTTTCAGTTGCTGCTTTCTTTGCCAAACTGTCTGGGCTGAAATTTTTCATGCTGTGTGTTTGCCTCAGGCTGAATTGTTTCAGAAAATTTCAGCCAAAACAACTCAGCTGTTTCCAAGAACAAGGCTAGGGAAAAAATACTTTGTTTTGGCCATGTTAAAAAATTCTGGCAACCTTTTTCTTTAAAACACTCTAGTGCCCTTTCCTTTGGAGCAGGGACGTGAAATTTGGCAAGGTATGGCCTTTGCCATCTCTACAAAAATATGCCCAAATTTGGCTAAATTATGAGCCCTGGTCTACACTTATCTGGCAATTCGGTGGCAGTCGACGGGAGTTACGCAAACTACGCAGAGTAGTTTTCGTAACTCCCGTCGACTGCTGTGCTTCCTTTCTGCGCAGTGTCTTCACTGCACTGCGCTGATGGAAACTGTGTTCCTGTTGACGCAGCGCTGTGCCACTTGAGGTAGTTCGCCTTCTGGATGAATGGAGCAAGTCTTCATGACCACTCTATCGATCCAGAAAGGTCGATCTGACGGCGGCGACTTTGCCACCATCAGTATAGACATACCCTCAGTCTCAGTAGAGACTTAAGGCTAATCTACACTAGAATTGTTACAATGGCGCAGCTGTTCTCATCTAGCTGCACTGCTGTAGCGCTGCTAGTGCACACGCTCTACGCTGACAGGAGACAGTTCTTCCACCAGCATAATTACTCCACCTCCCCGAGCAGTGGTAGCTGTGTTGGTGGGAGAGCTTCTTCCACCAACATAGTGCTGTCCACACTGGTGGTTAGGGCAGGTGTAATTTACTTGGCTCAGGGGATGGCTTTTTCACACCCCTGAGCAACTTAAGTTATACCGAAGTGAGTACTAGTGTGTACAAGTCCTTAGATGTTAGCAGTTCAATTCCCTGAAGATGCCATCCAGACTGGGCATACTCCCACTTGGGGTTGAGCAGGATTTTCCCTGCAGTTGCAGTCCACGGCTGCTGTAGGCTCTGCTGTGCCCAAGTCTGAGCACTAGAACTGACAGCAGGAAGCCTGTCTTTCTTGTGTGCTCACTGATGACATCCCTGGTGGCTTAAGCAGTGTGGAGGAGGAAACAACTTTATTCCCATGCAGAAGGGACAAGAGCTGGCCCTGCGAGAGGAGCAGGAGGAGAACACTGGGAGAAAGAGCAAGGGAGAGGGAACTGGGACTGAAGGTTGGTGGGATGGGGGGAAACTAGGATTTGCTGGGAAAGGAGATTGCAGCTGGCTAGACAAGGAGACTGGGAACTGGGGAAGAATATGGGGGAGGAGAATGGGAGCCAGTAGGTGATGGAGGGGACTGATATCAGAGGAGCAAGAGGGAGACTAGGACTGGCTGGGATAGGAGACTGGAACTGAAGACCAGTGGAGTGTAGGAAGGAGAGGGGAGACAGATTGGACCAGGAGCCAGACAGTGGTGGGAGGACTGGCACTGGTTGGTCAAAGAGACTGGGACAAGAAATCAGGGCAGGGAAGATTACACTGAATCTGGGAGGTCAGGTACAGATAGGGAATATGGCTGATGGTAGGAGTGACTGGAGGCCAGAGTGGGGGTGAGAGACAGATTGGATGAGGAACCAGAAGGGCTGAACTGGGAGCGGGGAAGAAATAAGAATGGGACTGAGAGTGCAGGGAAACTGGGATGGGGAGCATGGAGAAGTGATCCTAGGACTTGCTGGGCAAGGAGACTAAAACAGCAATGGGAAGCCTGAATAGCGGAGACTGGCTAGGTAAGAATGGGGCTGGTGTGATAAGCCAGAGGTCTGGAAGTGATAGGACAGGGATAAAAACAGATTTGAGGGATGAGGTTACACTTGGGGTGAATGGGCAGAAGAATCTGTGCTCACTAGGACATGCTCACCTCTGGAGCTTGGAATGGAAGTCAAGATTCCTGAGTTTCCACCATTCCTCTGCTGACAGCAAGTATCGGTGAAACCCACTGACAAAGCATGTCTCTCTCATCCTCCTGGTGGTGGTTCACAACAGGATGACAACCTACTACTGCTATCAGTTATTCTTTTAAGGCTAATGCAGTGGATGCAAAAGTTCCAACCCTGCTGATGACCCATGTGGGAGTCAATATGATGCCATGTGATGGAATTTCAGTTTTTTCAGTATGCTTTTTTAAAAATCTAGAAAATTACATATAAAGATGTTTTTAAAAAAATTATTAAGGTTGTAAAGTCAAACACTGAAAAGCTGGAAATGCCAAAATTAAGGTTGTCTGTGCATTCTTACCTCACCCCTCCTGTGCGTTTGCATTATGAAACATTTTTTAATTACATGATCACATACTATTTTTTCCACAGGACCCCGCCTTGTTCAATGCACAGGATGGACCTGTTCTGGGGATGAGTCAGGGTGGAATAGTGAAGAAAACTGTTGTTTGTAGGACCCCTGAATCCTTTGCTGCAGATATTGGAAGGCATGTAGTGAATGAGGCGTAAGACTACAGGAAGAGAAAGAACAGTTTCACGTTTAAAACAGTTGAATTTTGCTCCGGTGAATTAGATTCTATCTTTGCCTTTGCCAGAGAGTTCCTATGTGATGCCGGGCAAGTCATCTAATCTGAACTTTTCACAGGTAGGCACTAATTGGGTGTTCTTCATTTTATGGGTGCCAAATCTGTTGCCCTGGGGTTTGATTTTCAGAAGTGTTGAGCACTCACAGATGCGACTGAAGTCAATGGGAGCTGTGCTAAAAGTCCCATATAATGCTGAACATGAACAGTCTGAAAAATAATTGATCTATGTATCTCAAATTGGGCACCCAAAATTGGTGGCTACTTTTGACATTAATCTCTCTTTGCCTCAGATACTTAGCTCTATAAAATGGAGATAATACTCCTCATCTCAGAAGGAATTCTGAAAATAAATGTATTAATGTTTGTGAAGCACTTGGACGCTATAGTGATGAGTTCCATAGAAAAACCCACAAAGAAATTTATAATTCTGTCTGCAAAGCAGGGTTTGAATAGTGTGCAGTAAATAGAATTCACACATTGAACAAGGAGAAAGCAAAATACTGAACAGCTGCTCATTAGCTGAGCACCGTCCATCCTGTGTACTGAATGAGGTAGGTGTCCTGTGGAAAGAGTAATAAGTATCATGCAAATAAAGACTGTATCATAATGCAGCAGTCATACTGTGACTTGTGCAAGGTCACACAGGAAGCTGAAAGTTGTGATGAAGCTGAAAGTTGAATCCAATGCTCCTGAGTTTTAGTCCAGTGTCTGAACCATAATCTTTTCTCCTACACAATCCTTCTTCCTCTTTGGGACCTCCATTTGGTCAGTGTAAAATGGGGATAATAATACCTACCTCAAAAGGGAGCTGCAAAGCTTAGGAACAGTTTTCTACACTAGAATTATTTCTGATCAACCATTCCTGATTAACTCTATGTTTGGACACTCCTATTCTGAAACAAAAGTGCCTTGTTACTGTTTAGCATTACCCACTTTCAAAGTGGGTTACCATAAACAGGGACAAGGCATTCTTGTTCCAGAGTAAGTGTGTCCACACATGCAGTTAATCAAGAAAAGCTATTGTGCTTCAAATTGACATGCTACACATTAACTTTCAAATATAGACCAAGCTCTAACTTAAGGTTTATAGAATGCTTAGAGCTCTCAGATGAAAGGCTTATGTTCAAAGTAATACAAAGGATAGTTTATGCAGCAGTCATTGCTATTAAGTTTTATTGGGCTCAAATGGAGTTCAGTTTCCATGTCCTTTCAATCCTTGATGTTTTTGCTTAGACTGCCAATATAATGGCTAACTAACAGGGTGGTTGTTTGGAAATAACATCACCAAACTCATTTCATGTAGGCACATTGATGAGACAGATGCCATGGTGATGAACTCGGTGTAGATGTCTTGATAAATTAGAGAAACATAAGCACTGAACAGCCACCTGTTGGTTGCAACTTTCAGCGACTGTTCACCTGAGCTGGATTTGAATGAGTGTTATAGAAAGAAAAGGCTATATATCATTATGTGTTTGTATTGCAATAATTGTAAGAATCCGGTGGACTAGAACCTACGTCTTTAGGTGACCAACACTTCCAGGCTGCCACCAGGCAGCCATGGCAGAATCATAGTCAAGGCACTGTAAACCTTGGGAGACTAGGCACCACAGGAAGTGCCACCCAGGGAAGACCCAATTGGCAGTACCCCTTGAGACTTCTGATTGGTCCAGGCACAATATTTAAGCACGAAGGAAGTTCCAGGAAGTCATTTGTGTAAAAGGCAGACTTGACTTTCTGCTGAGACAGCCTCTGCCTTGTTCTTGTATCTTTGCCTTGTTCCTGGTCCCTGTTTCCTTGCCCTGTACCAGACTTGTTCCTGCCTTGGACCCAGCTCTGCTCCTGCCTTCCCTGACTCCAGGTACCCCAATTCTGACTCTTGGCTCTGATTCCTGGCTCTGATTCTGGTTCTAACCCTCAGTTTCATTTCCCGACTCCTGCTCCAACCACTAGGCTTTACTGCCCACATCCTGGTTCCTAACAGATTGCACAAAATACCTCTCACAGCTCTGTGGATGACACTCCACTAGTAGCATGGAGGGGGTAGGCTTCCAGATGCCTAGAACACCCTAGGTCTGCAGGAGTGGGTCATCCATCTCCAGACCAAGGTCCATGCTCTGTGGGCTTGGATGATACAACTTTAGACAGAAAACCAAGCCATTTGCAAACAAGTGGCCCACTTGCAAGAGGAGAATGCTGCACTCTGGGTGCAAATGGTGGTCCCGCCACCCGAACAGGGCTCTGTGGTGCCCCTACCTGAATGCTTGGACGGAAACTGTCAAAAATTCAAGGGATTTCCTAACCACTGCCATCTACTTCTTGTGCTCCAGACTTGGACCTAATCAGTTCATTGACTGGTGAAGCACTGAGGCCTCTGCTGTGGTTGAGCAAATTAGCCCAACACTGACGGGCTGGAACTTCTTTCTTCGGGCTTTTTTCTGCAATTTTCTGGTCGCACGTGGTCAGCTGAAGCTGCCAGTAAGTCAGTGTGGTGGGAATGAGCAGGATCGGTGTTTCTGCACTTTTGACCTCACACGCACTGTATGTGCAAAGTCACGCCGCATGCAGGATGCCATTGTGATGCTAGGCCCGAAACAGTCAAAGCAACTTTGCAAGTTGCAGGGCCTAACTCTGACCTTTAAGACATATTATAGAAAAATACAAAGATAGTGAGGGTCATTCCTTATAAGTAGACTAGAGCTTTGGTGTGCAAGTGTACTGTTGGTAGTTATTTGATGTTAGTTACGTATCTCTTGTTAGAGGTTAGCAATGTAGATAAACTGCTTTCCTGTCTGTCACTATTCTATTGATTAGGAATTCAAAAAGAACATATGAACATTTAGATGGAATTTTGAATGTAATAATACTATTGTTTATATTTCTCTTTGAAGTTTAAGTAGTGAATACCTGTGAATGGTTGTAAATGGCCAATTACCCTGTGCTAATTTTATTGGTTACCGGTGTGCTCAGGACATAGGAGATGGTACTTCAGAGTCTCAAGTAACTGATTGTTCAAGGAGATACCTGCTGTCAAGAAAGTACCGGTCAGCCTGCATGGATCTATAAAAGACTCTAGTGGACTGATCCTTTAATCTCAAATCTGTCCAAGTTTGTCAGGGAAAGTTTGGATCACAAGACTGAGATCCCAGCACCAGCCTAGAATCACTCTGCTAATTCTCATGGGAGAATTTGAACAAACTCTGCATATAGACTATTTAGTCTTCCTTCCTCTGGATCAATTCATCTATAACTGAAGCAGTGAATCAAAGGACTGAGACCCATCCAGGTATTGGGGCTATATAAGCAAACGCCACATTTCTATTGGAAACCTGATGTATATGGACTTTCCAATCATTTGTATGTATGTGACTGCTTTAATTATTTAACACTTTTCCTATAGTTTGTTTCTTTTCTTTTGTAATAAACAGTTTCAGTTACTAAAGGATTGTCTGGCAGCGTGGTATTTTGGGTAAGACTTATATTGATCTGGTAATGTGGATGACCCTTTGGGTCAGGAGAACCTTTTTGGTAAAGAGCATAGAGCTTTGAATAACATCTCTTTATTGGACCTAGTGGCTGATTGGGAGCCAGAGACTGAAATGCAGTAAAGGGGGCTGTGTATATTTTTATTTTAGCTTCTTGATAACCAGTGTGGGGAATCAGAAGCATTGTTTGTGGCTGGTTGGGAAGTCTGACTTCAGTGTCACCCACCAGTGCTGGGAGAATCAGCTCTTCTTTTGCAGCCTGCCCTGACCTTAGCATTTTCAGGTGGCTACCCTAGGCACGGACAGGTCACAGCCATTTTATACAGAAATGGGTTAGGAGGAGTCACAACAGCAGGGGGAAGGAGGAGGGCAGAGTACCTGCACTTAAATAATCAGGACTACACTCCTGGAAACTCCACCAGGGACAGGGGCCAGCTGCCTCATACGCTGCCCACTTTTAATGGCTTACAGCAGACACTGTGTGGAACGAGGCAGGCCAACAGCACCAATTTCTATTAGGACTAAGTGAGGAGGTCAAGGATGAGCTAGCCTAAATGGAAACTCCTGCAAGCATGGATGCTTTAATCAAGCTATCCATCTGTACTGACAATTGGCTATGTGAACGGAGAGAGGAAATGAGAGAAGTTATGTTGTCATCTTGCCCTCAACCTGAGCCAAAACCTGCTAACTCTTACAGGTCAGACAGAAACTATGGATGGGACCCTCTTATTCTGGGGGATTCAGGAGAACATGCCCCTGAAGCCATAATCCAGGGCCACTGAGAGGTGATGCAGTTCAGTGTGATTCGTTCCTCGCATTTTCCCGATTCTTGGGGGCACCTGGCTAGCACAGCATGACCCCCACGTTTTATGGTGGGAATGGAAAGCTTCCCCCGCCTACATGTCATCAGCAAAGAGTCAACAGATCTAGGAGACTGCTCCCAAACAGTGTCAATCCCACCCTCAAGTAAACCCCAGATTGCAGAAACTGGTGAGTGGGGACCACTCTCTGGTTCAACCCCCTCGTCCTCACTCCCATTCCTGACGAATATCAAGGTCATGCTGACATTTTTGAAAAAAAGAACTGCAGACACACTATCTCCACCCTGGGATTATGACTGCCCCATTGACCAGCAGCCCAAGATGAAGGAACCCTATGGCCGGATTTATGCAATAACTGAAATGGAACTGGCAGCCCTCTGTGTACATACAAGAAAACTAGTTAAGGCCTTTATTCATCACTTGATATCCCCCTAGGGCCCTGGTCCTTTTCATGAAGGAAAAGGGACGGGACCTCATGCCTCTGTATGGACTAGTGGGTGTTGAACCAGATAACGATACGGATCTAGTATCCCCTTCCCCTGATCTCAGAACTATTGGATCGCATGTGATCCACACAGATGTTCACCAGAATGGACCTGCGGGGATGGAGCCTACAACCTAGTGAGCATCTGAGTGGTGGACAAGTGCAAGACTCCCTTCCGGACCTGAATATTTGAAGATGTCATTTGACTAACTAACACCATTCGCAACCTTTCAACCTTTGCTAATGATGTAGTTAGGGACATTCTGGATCAGTATGTAGTCATCTACCTCAGTGCCATACTTGTCTTTTCAGAAAATCATGAGCAACACAAATGAGGTATGTACTGGAGAGGTTGCGACAGCACGGCCCATGTGCTAATTAAAGAAATGCACCTCTGACCCAATCTCTCGATAAAGAATTGCTCATGAACCAGATCGCATTTGAGGAGTGGCACCATTACCTTGAGGGGGCCCAACACCTGGTGCAAATATACTCAGATCACAAATACTTCAAGTACTTATGCAAGGCCAGGACATTGAAGCAATGACCACTGAGGTGGGCTTTATTCTTCTCCCATTTTGATTTTATGATTACCTACATCCAGGAACCGAGAATGGTTGCGCAAGGGAGAATATTACCAAGGAGAAGAGAGAAATAGTCTGGAACAACCATATCTCCTCAAATCTTGCGATTTTCTTAACACGACAGAACATCAAGAGCTAAGTATTGCAATTCAATCAGCCTCATGGAATGACCCACTAGCCAAAGAGGTGATGGACCCCCTAGAACAGTTGGGAACCAGGACCAAGAGGTGATATTTAACATGGGACGGAATAATATTTGTTGATGGTCGCATGTACATTCTGCTGGGACGTCCCTGGTTGGAGGTCCTGCAACTGTGTCATGATAGCTTCCTAGCGGGCCATTTTGGGTGCCTCAAAACCCACAGTCAAGCCTCCAACTTCTACTGGTGTCCCCGAATGCGGGCTGAAGCTCAAGCTTATGTCGACTCCTGCCACCTGTGTGCCCTTAACAAGGTAGCATGCACTAAGCCACTTGGCACACTTGTGCCCCCTTTGGGGGCCTTTGGGTCACTGTCACCATTGATTTCATTAAAGAACTCCCTGAATCCAATGGCTAAATGGCGGTATTGACAGGTGTGGAACAATTGACCAAGATGGCACATTTCATCTCCTGTGACCATTTGCCTTCAGCCAAGATGACCACTCAGCTCCTAGCAGTGCATGTCATCTGCCTCCACAGGCTTCCTGACCACATCATATCAGATTGAGGGTGCCTGGTGCAAGATCTCCAGTTACTAGATATCCATGCCTACGCTTCCTCAGCGAATCACTCCCAGATGGATGGCCAGACAGAGCAGTTAAAGTAGTATTAGAATATTAGAGCAGTATCTACGTTTCACTAACTATCACCAAGATGACTGGTCCACCCCCCTGCTTTGCGCTGAATTTATGTATAATAATGCTGAATACACCTCCACTGGGCAGAACCCCTTTTTGCTAATTGCAGGTTTCCCCCCCAATTCCACCCTGAGCTACTGATTGCTCCCCGAACTCAGGAGTGGCTGACTTGGTTTGGCAGATTCACCATATTCAGGAAGAGGTAAGGGGCCACCTAGAGAATGCTAAGAAGCCTACAAACAGTATGCAGACTGCTGAAGACAGGCAGGACCGACCTTTTCAGTGATCAAAAAGGTTTAGTTAGCCACCAAAAAGCTCCACCTCCACAGGCCATCTCACAAACTAGACTATAAATTCTTCGGTCCTTGCCTAAACTGTCAGAAAATCAATCCTGTTACTTTCAAGCTCAGCTTACCCCAGGTCTCTCAAGATGCATCCTATCTTTCATGTTTCCCTCCTAAAGCCATACACAGGAAACTCGTTCCTCAACTGGGTGCAGCCACCACCCCCGCTGGTTCCAGTTCAAGACCACAAAGAATGTGAAGTCCATGCCATAGTGGATTCCAAACTGAAACAGGGCAGACTGTAGTACCTCAAAGACTGGGGAGGCTGTGGCCCCAAAGAGTGGTCCTGAGAATCTGCTAGTGATGTTCATACACCTGAACTGGGACAGAGCTTTCACAGGAACCACCCAGACAAGCCTGGCCCAATGATAACTTATATCACTCCCCCCACCCTTTAGGGGTGCTACTGGGGTATGTTTAATCCTTTTAATTGCTTGTATTCCGAGAGAGAAACCAGCACAGGATCACAGAGAGATGCAACACAGGAAGTGTCTTTATTGAACTAACACTAAAACCAGTCAGGACTAGCTGAGCTATCCCCTAATAGTCTAACTATTGCTATGGCAACAAGCTAAACTCTGTTGCTACAGCAACCTAGGCAATTAGGCAAGACATAAAATACACAACATATTCCTCCGCCCTTAATGAAAATGCCTATTTAACAGAACAATCACTAAACTAGGGAATGGGGGTAGACTGCCTCATTTCCTGGCTAAACCCCGTAACGTGGGTTTGCCCTAGCTAAAGATCCAGCCATTGAGGAGGTCTTCTCTCTCTAGGTGATTATGATGGACTTCTGGTGTTCTTGCACAGGAAGGTGTTATTGCTGCGGGTCTAACAATGGGCTCAGGACTCGTAGCTTGAACAAGTGAGGATGTTGTATCTGCTTGAACAGGGGAGGGGGGCTGTATCTGCTGCAGAAGAGGAGTCAGGAACGGGTGACTCTTGACTCGATGATATCTCACCTGTAATGGTGAGGGCAGGCAGCTCAACTGGAGATGTGTCCTTGGGACATGTATGACCTGGCAACAACTGATCTAGATCCTGCCTCCAGGTGAGATCATTTGCAGTCTAGGCAGTGTAGGAAACAGGTCCTGTTTGGCAGATGACTGTAGCAGGGACCCATTTAGCTTCAGAAGCATAGTTCCGACCTAGGACAGGCTGTCCAGGACTAAAGGTTGGGTTTTTTGCTCTGTGTGCATGTCTGATTACTTGGTTTTGCTGTTGAGTTGCACAACTTGTTGTGATTTGGCAGCTTTCCGCAGATCAAAGCAAGTGCGCAGCTGTCGTCCCATCATTAGAAAGGCTGGGGACGCTTTGGTCGTAGCATGAGGTGTGTTTCTGTAGGATAGTAAAAAGGTGTCCAGACACTTTTGAATGGACAAATGTCCCCTTGCAGATCTTAAAGCTTGTTTCATGGTATGCACAAACCTTTCAGCTAATCCACTGGTGGATGGATGATACAGTGCTACAGTGATGTGATGTATCCCATTTGCTTTCATAAAATTTTCAAACTCCTGAGAGACTAACTGCAGTCCATTGTTGCTCACAAGTTGTTCTGGCAGACCGAAATGACTAAAGATTTCACGCAGTTTCTGGATAGTACTTTCAGCAGTAGTGGATGGCATTACAGATACTTCTGGCCATTTAGAGTGGGCGTCTACAACAACCAGGAACACTCTTCCTTCAAATGAGCCAGTAAAATCAATGTGAATAAGCTGCCACGGGTTTTCAGGCCAGTCCCATGGGTGTACGGGTGCCAGCTGAGGTGCATTCCTTACACTCTGACTTGAAATACAAGCTCTTGCCTTCTCTTCAATGGCACTGTCCAGGCCAGGCCACCAAAAGTAGCTTCGTGCAATTTCTTTCATGCGCACTATTCCACACTGACCGGAATGTAGCTGTTCTAACATCTGTGATCAGTAGTGGTGGAATAATGACATATATCCCCCACAACAAGCAACCAGAATGGATTGATGACTCCATCCGCCTGGACACGTAGGGAAGAAGGTTAGGTGAGACCTGAGAGTCCCGTAGAGATGTTCCATTCATCACTAGGTCCATAACTTGGGGCAGTACTGGGTCAACACGAGTTGCCTTCTTTACTTGAGTAGCAGTGATGGGTATGTTCTCTACCTGTTCAAAACAGAAGATTTTTTCTGGCCAATGTCTTGATGTTTAACTGGTAAAGGCAGCCTTGAGAGACCATCTGTGCTGCAGTGCAGAGTGATTTCTCATATTTGATCTCATATGTGTGTGCGGAAAGCAACAATGCCCATTGTTCCATACGACTAGCAGTCAATGGTGGAATTGACTGTGTGTGGTCCAAAAATTGATGTTAGAAGTCTATGGCTGGTGAGAAGTGTGAACTTCCGTTCAAACAGGTACTGGTGAAATTTCTGAATTCCAAAAACGATTCCCAGTGCTTCACGTTTGATTTTGGCATAGTGAGTTTCTGCTTTGCTTAAGGTGTGTGAGGCAAAAGCAATAGGTCTCTCCTCTCCCGAAGGCATAATATGTGACACGACTGCTCCCACTCCATAAGGGGAGGCATCGCTGGCCAACTGTAGAGGTAAGGACGGATCAGAACCTCTAAATTTAGCAATGCCCATTTACCCTTGTTAGATGAAACATCACAGGCTTCAATCCACTTCCAGACCTGGTTCTGGCCAAGGAGTTCATGTAATAGTTTTAGCAGTGTTGCTAACTGTGGAATAAACTTTCCATAATAGTTCAATAGCCCTAAAAAAGAGTGAAGTTAGCTTACGTTTTGAGGAGGTGGAGCTTCCACAATAGCCTTGACTTTTGCAGGAGCCTTACAAAGGCCTGTAGCATCTACAATATGTCCCAAATAGTCAACAGAGGGTTGGAAGAATTCACATTTGTCTTTGCGTACTTGTAGGCCATACTCTTCCAGTCTTTGTAGGACAGCCTCCAAGTTCTTAAGGCGATCCTCCTCATTCTGGTCAGTGACCAGGATGTCATCAAGATAGCACTGGATTCCTGGCAATCCACTCAAGATCTGGTCCATATTCCAAAGGGCAAGTGACAGTATCGGTGCAGCCCTTTATGTGTCACAATAGTTAACAGTTCTTGGGACTTCTCATTGACATGAAGTATAAATATGCCTGACTCAGATCAATCTTGCTGAACATTTGTCCACCAGCCAAGCCAGAGAAGAGGTCATCGATGCGGGGAAGAAGGTATTGCTCTGCACACAAAACAAGGTTAACAGTGACCTTAAAATCCCCAAACTTCCGAATGGAGACATCTTTCTTCAGTATTGGAACGATAGGGGTTGCCCATTGGCTGTGGGTAACTGGTACCAGAATTCCATTTTTGACCAGGTGCTCCAGGTCCACTTCAACTTTTGGTCTGACAGTTCTGGCTTTCAGACATGTTGGTTGGCCGTCAGGCTTAATGTTCAATTTCACAGTGATTCCCTTCATACTTCCCAGGTCCTCTCCAAAAACAGCAGCATGTTTTAGTACAGCTGTCAGACCTGTTTCTTCTTTAGCCATCCTGTGCACTTCTGCCCAGTTCAGCTGGATCTTCCTAAGCCATGACCTTCCCATTAAGGCTGAGTAATTGCTTTCCAACACAAACAGTGGCAATTTACCAGTCTGTCCATTGAATTCCACCTTAACATCTGTAGTGCCCAACATGCACAGCTTCTCCAGTGTACGTCTTCAGAATAATTTCTGTCACTTAAGCCGGAGATGCTTTAGCTTCTCCTTATACACAGTGTCTGAGACCAGCGAAACTACTGCACTGGTATCCAATTCCATGTGTACAGGTTTACCTTCCAACAGCAGGGTTACTCAGTATTCATGTGAGCCAACTGTCATGGACAAGAGATGGAATGGCACTTCTTCTGATTGGGTGTCACTTTAATCATCCTGAGTCTGCTCTACCGTGTGCAGATTTTCTTTTTTGGTCTGCCAGAGAGCAGGCTTCTTTTTCTCCGGTTTGCCTGTTCTGTTTGACTCTTCTTTCTTTTGTTTGCAGGCTGCTCAATGTGTCCCTTTTTGCCACACTGTCGACACACTTGGTCTTTACACCAGCATTCTGATGCATGGTGACCCAGCTTTCCACAGCAGTAACATTCCTGGTTCCCCACTGTCTTGTGGGTAGGTTCTTGTGACACCTTATGCACTCTGGTCGATGCACTGAGCTGTTGAGCTTCCTTTGCAGCCAGCTCCATAGAGATTGCGATTTCAATGGCCTTCTGCCAGGTGAGTTTGGCCTCTATCAACAGGCGTTTCTATATTGCTTCATTATGCAGGCCACACACTAACCTATCAGGTAGAGTGTCATTTAACACACCATTAAATACACAGCGCTCAGTAAGCTTCTTCAGAGACGCTACAAATTGCACAATTGTTTCACCTTCTTCTTGATTCCTTTTGTGGAACCTAAATCTCTCTGCAATTACTAATGGTTTTGGAGAAAAATGTGCCTCCAGGATTTTCATAATGTCCCTGTAAGATTTTGTCTCTGGCTTATCAGGGTGCACAAAGCTGCGAAATAAAGTATAGGTTTTAGCTCCTACAACACTTAAGAAAATGGGCACCTTCTTTGCATCTGTAATTTCATTTGCAATAACAAAAAGCTGAAAACGCTCAGTATATCAGTTCCATTCCTCTAGAGCAGTGTTTCTTAACCTGGGGTTTTAGAGGGGTCGCAAGTGCAGAGCTGGTATTGGGGGTGGCAAGAAAGGCAATTGCCTGGAGCCACAGGGGCGCCATGAAACTAAGTTACATGCCTCAGCCCCGTGGGGGTGGGACTCAGGCTTCAGGGGTACAGTAGTTTGGAAAGGTTAAGAACCACTGCTCTAGAGTCTCATCAAAAGGTCCCAGGGGCCCTGTAAGTGTAGCCATTGCTGCCCCTCTTTTTTCCCCCCTTTCTTTCTCTTGTCTTTTAGTGTCTTTACGTGTGTTGGGGTCATTCACACACAATTGCTGGTGATTTCCATTCACTAGCACTGCTTTTGTTTCTTCCCTGTTCCCAGTCTGTGTGCTTCACTTCGGTCAGAACAAAGCAGAGCCCGGTTTAGTTTCAGTTTGAACCATCAGTATAAACAGCCAGCACCCAAACAGCAAAAAGGTTTTTTCTTACATTGACTTATTTTTTTTGCCAGTGCTGCACAGGTCGATCCCATTAGGCAAGACACAAATTACACAACAATATAAGGATCCAGCGAGCTAGAATACAGGTCTGAAGGGCACCCGATGACCAGTGCTTTCATGCTGCTACCCCGCAGCCATGGCAGAGCCACTATCAACACATTGCAAACCTTGGGAGACTAGGCACCATAGGTAGTGCTGCCTATGGAAACTCAGTTGGCAGCACCCCATGACCTCTGATTGGTTGAGGCACACTATTAAAGCATAAAGAGAGTTCCAGAAAGCTGTCTGTGCAACAAGGTAGATCCCTGACCTGCTGCTGAGGCAGACACTGCCTTGTTCCTGCATCCTCACCTTGTTCCTGGTCCCTGTTTCTTTGCCCTGCCTTGCTCCTGCCTCGGACCCAGCTCTGCTCCTGCCTTCCCTGACTCCGGGTACCCTGGTTCTGATGCTCTGCTCCAATTTCTGGCTCTGGCTCAACCCTTGGCTCAGGCATCCAGCTTCTGACTCTGGCTCTGACCCTTGGTTCTGTTTCCTGGCTCCTGACTCCTGCTCCAATCACGAGGCCTGACCGCCCACACCCCGGTTCCTGACAGTAGTGACCAGAAGTCCCAACCAACATCAAGGCTTAATTGTGCTAGGCACTGTTAACGTATGTATGGATGCATCCACACCCCACAGGGGACAGTCTTTGCACCAAAATCATTTGTCTAAATCGATGAGGTATGTGAATGGTGGGCGGGGAGACACTGGCACAAAGAGGTGAAGTGACTTGCCCAAGGTCACACGGCAGACCAGTGGCAGAGCTAGGAATATAATCCAGGTCTTCTGATTCTCACTGCAGGGCCCTAGCCACTAAATCACAATGTCTCTGCTCAAACAACCCTGGACATGGAACCATCCAGACTCTCTTACAATATTGTAATATGTTTCAAGCAGAGTGGATAAAAATCAATGATTTAAAAAAAAATCAGATTTTTTTAACTTTAAATCGAATTTTTTTTTATTTTTTAAAAAAAGTCATCAATAAAATACTAAATTTCTCTCTCATTTAAAAAATAACAGTTACAATTAAATCACAAACATACTAAACTTACACTTACAGTCTTATAAAAATGAATTAATGGCTCTAATCTGTCCATTTTAACTACCAGCTCTTGCTTCTTGAAAGTTCTGGGCTTTCAGTTTCTGTTTCAGTTTCTCTGCAGACTAAAGTCACGTGCAAAGAAAGACATAGGCTGGATAGGATTGTTGTTGTTCTGTGCTTATGTGGTGGTGGAGCTAGGACAAGCAAGGCAGAGGAGTTAGTTAAGACACTGTCTTAAAGACAGAGAGACAAAGGATGGAGGCAGAATAGAAAGGAACAGCGAAGTGGACTGGAAAGAAAAAGGGAAGACATTATTCAGTACACATACAGCTTCTTATGTTCCCCCATACTTTTGCCACAGAAAAACTGTCATGGCTTCTGGGTGTAAGAGAGACCCCATCTGGAAATATTTTGAAGAAATTCATTCCCTGGGTTAAGAAGGAAAATGTGTCAAGTGTAAGCAGTGCAAGAAGGAGATGCAGGGCCTTGTTGCAAGAATGAAACATCATAATGAAAACTGCTTTTTGGGAGAAAATGATGTGGATGAATATGTGGATATGTCTGAAGAACAATGTGGATCAACAGGTTAGTAACTTAAATAATTCACTTTGTAATGCATCATTCTTCAAGACTATCTCTATGCCTTTTAGTATAAGTGTGATTTAACAAGTAAATTCCCAAGCTGTTTGCTATGTTGGATGTTGCTAGAAAAAAAAGTTTAGTTTAGCTAATCCTTATGGTTTGTTTAATTAGTCAACTAGGTTTAGAATCAATCACCGAAGTATATGGTACAGAAGCTGCAGTAAGAGAAATCTAGAGTTGCCAGTTGCCACTGGGTGTCATTTTCTTATTTTATATTACATAATACACACCCCTTATTTTGGAGCATCATGGCCACAGACCATAATGGCGATGCCATAAATCTATTCCCTGTTTTAATTCAGGCACAGAGAGAATATTTTCATCGTTTGGTATTCTTCACTCAAAGCTAAGAAATCGACTGGGAGCTGAAAAAGCAGGAAAACTCATATTTCTGTTTCAGTCTATGAATAAATGTGACAGTGGGAGTGGGGAAGATGAGAGCTACTTGTAGAAGTTTTAAGGACATTGTATGTTTAGTGTTGTGATGACTTGTCTGTTAGAGTTAATAAAATTTGAAAAATAAAAAAAAAAAAGTTTAAGGACAGGCATCAACTCAGGAGACTGCTACAATTGCAAATGTGAAACGTTTATGTAACATTTAAGATTTAGTTTAATAAAATATAAGTGCTATTGTGTTAGTGTGTATGATTTAATTCTTACCATTCATAATGTACTGCTGCATCTGCAGCTTGACACAGGTAATGAGTATTATGTACTATTTCCCAAATTAATAAAAATCAAGTTATCTTAAAAATTACACAAAGTATACCCTCCTGGATGTTGTAAAATGCTGTACTGAGTTGGAAATTAACATGTGTTAGTGATCGGATTTCCATCATTGTTTAAGAAATATGTGAAGAAGTATCAGTGGGAAACTTGATTTAAATCAATTATTTTCTCTTGGTGATTTAAATCGCCTTGATTTAAATCAATCCACCCTGGTTTCAAGCAGGTTTTTTATATTATTTTCACAATTTATACAAGGATAGTTGAGCCGAAGCACTTACAAGTAGCTGCTGCTGGGGTTCAAAGGGCACAGAAGCTAGCTGTATATCACACAGCTCAATTACCTTTCTGTGCCTCCATTTCCCATCCACCCTTTGCTATTATTGTGTGATTTAAGTGGGAGGAACTGTCCCTCACTATGTCTTTGTCCAGTGACTAACACAATGGGGTCCTGATCTTGACTGGTAATGAATGGCTGTGCAGTAAGAAGTGAGAGCTTGAGGCCTGCAACCTAGCAGAACAGGCTAAGACATAAAGCCGAAGTGGAAAAAGCCATGAACAGACCCCACTGAAACTGGCACAGAGAAAAAGCTGATACTACAAACACACATATTTCCAAAATATTACTAATATCAAAACATTACTAAAAATATACAGCAGGTGCAGAAAGTACCAAGACAGCCTAACACCAAAGAGATAGCAAGGGCCATCTGACCTCCTGAAATGACACTTTGATGGATAGAAATGTCTGATAAGATGACAAATAGAGTTGTTTTGCCCGAACCATCCAGTACAAGGTGAGGGGTGGTATTAGACTACATCAAGAGGGTGGCAACTAACTACGTCGAAGGGGGCAGAACAAAATTGTCTGTAACAGTGAAAGAGGGTGTCAGAGGGAAGGATGTCATCTGGCCTAGGGGATAACAGAAAGTCCCGCTGTTAAGTTGTGTCGAGTCCATTGTAACGGAGCACTTGTATTTCAAGTGTACTGGTAGATACGCTATAGGTCGCTTCTCATTGTGCTTCAACTGCAGTAAACCTAGCCTGGGTGCCTCCGTTGCTCAGCTAATCCGTGGTCGTGTCGATTCATTCAATCGTGAACGCTATCTCGGCTACCTGCAGAGCTAAGACAGTACCTACACGAGGGACACACGCACACAGCCTACACTAACAACAACAGGCTGGTGTAAATCCTGAAGAGTGGATGAACTAGGATCAGGCAGCTGTGTTAAAAACCTAAGTTTGAATCATGGGCCTCCAATATCTTTAGAGGCTGGCAAGAATTGATAGCATTTTGGAGGGAACAGTACTTTGTGCTGCTACCAGCCCTGAATGACCAGTTTAGATGATGGACACACAGTCCTTCAAAAAGGCTGTGATTCTTAGTGTTGGATGGAAAATGTGGCTACAGTATCATGTTACTAAAGGGGTGAGGTTGTTCCTACTGGACAGATCACTGCTATGTGTGTCACATAGGAGAGATCCCACAAGAAGGGTTCAATACACAGCAATTATAATCTGCCACGAAACTTCAAGGTAAATGCCACAGATTCCACATACTGCTGCAAAAGTCTTGCTCTGCATGTGTCAGTGAGGGAGAGGAGAGGGGAACCCATGTGGAGCTAATGAATTGTTGTGAAGGGTTGGGAATGGGCTGTGCTTTACTCTCCCCAAAAATCTTTACACAGCATATTTCAAGGTACTGTACACACCACCTGCCTACAAACACCGTTTTTTCTGATTCTTACAGAAGGAATAAAGGATAATAGCATGAAAGCAACAGACTTGTGCCATCTGCTGGCACAACTGCATTCCCATTTTTATGAAACAATTATCAGCAACAACAGGAAATCTTACAAAATCTTAGAAAAAGCCCAATACAACACGACAGTGAGACTGGATTGCAGAAGGTTAAAGATTCAAAAAAGAACAAACACTTATATGGATAACAAGAATACCCAGAATTATCATAATTAATTCTAACATTTTGGAAGGGATATTAACCTTTATACTTCAGGGCATAGGCCAATTTGTAACTATTAAAGACCAAAATGAGCCCAATCTGGGGGCAGATTATCCCACCTGCCTTCTGCGAGGTTCTTATGCTTTCCTCTGAAGCATCTGGCTTCATATTGGCCAATATCAGGGACAAGATATTGGATTAGATGGACCTTGGGTCTGATCCATTCTGACAATTCCTATGTTCCTCAGATATATTCCCCTTTTGGTGGGTATGTATAACTCAGCAATGGTATTAATGGGAGCAACATGTGGGCAGAGGCAAGAATCCACTCAGGAATTTATATCTGGATGAATATACTGGGTGAATACATACAGTCCTAACCCTAACTAACCCTTTTAAAGCTATTACTATCATGATGCATACTGTACCTTATTGTAGCATTCAAACATATGTCAGTGGCTGCATATCAGATACTCTAGAACACTTGATGGGCTTGAAAGAACAGCACACCTTTTTCCTGAGAATGGGGAACCCTCAGAGGCCTCAAAGGCCTGTGAAGTGGGGAGCTGCCCAGTGGCTGAGGAGAGCTAGACATAACTTGAATGGAGCCTGCCAGTATTCAGGCTCATAGTGCCAACCAGGAGTGAGGGAAATATGTGAGGGTAACGGAAGAGGCTCAGTTTCCCTGCCAACAGGGATTGAGATTGATGCCTCTGCTGGCCTGGAGATCCTGGGACCCAAAATCAGACCCCAGGAAAGCTATATGATAGGCAGTGACTGAATGGGTTGTCTCACATGAAGACTACTAAAATACTACACACTTATACTCCTACCGTTCAAACTCCATCAGATCAGGAGATGAAGTAGCCGGGGACTGGATAAGTCTTGGCTTCCCGTCCTCTTCCATTGAGTTTTTTTCATATTCTTGAATCAAATACCAGACTGTGGAGTCACTCTCACTCATGGCATCTGAAGGGGATGCAGTACTGGAAAGAAAACACAAGACAAATGCATGACTTCCCAACTTAAAATGGTCCCTGCGAGGACCACTCAGCCTCAGCGTTTCTTTCGGAGCAGGTCACTTTTTTCTTTTGCTTTGCAGTGCTAATGAAAGCCTCTCAGTGGAGATGATCTGCACCAGGAGAGAAAGGCAAATACACACACTGACTGGGAATGAGATCAACAACGTGCTCAGAGCTTACATGGGTCCAATTTTAATTTTTTTTTTTTCAGCCTGCCAGGTAAAACCTCTTCATCTTTCAATCTGTGTACTTCCTTCCCTCACAGGGACAGAGAGCCACTGCTTTGTAGTATTTGCAAAGTTCTTTGAGATGCTTCAATGGATGCAAATGCAAAGTATTATCATTTCTTCATCTGTGTGAGTCCTTACCTGTGATTGCTGAAGTACATCTTGACATATTCCTCCTTGACTTCCTCCAAGCTGGACGGGTTCCCATCCTCTAGATTAAAGGACTCTGTTGTCAGCAAAAAGATAACTGTTACAGACTGGAGCATTTGGCGTTTCACTCACCATCAGTCCAAATCAAAACCAAATAAAAAAATTGTGACAATTTGACTTAAGTGTCACACAGAGTTTTTGATTAGACAAAAATAATACTGGATGGGACACTCTGCCCTTCCTATAACATGACCAGCTGTATCAGCAGTTTATGAGCACTGGTTGTGCAGGATGTAGAATCAAAGCTATCTTCATAATGTTGGCCTTGTCAGTGAGCTGATAACTTTGGTTTTCAGTAATAGCAGCCAGTGAACAAAAGTCCATGTGACTGCTCATCAATACAGTATTTTGTGGTTATTTTCTTTCTTTTAAGTATTGATATTTCAGGCTTTGGGGATTCTTTCTGACACCACTTAAAACATTAAAAATATGTTAATGGCTTTAAATCATCAGCACAGAATTCAAATTTCTACCACTGAACACAGTGACTGCACATTAGTGCTGGTTCCCAGATCCTCAGTCAGGTGAGGAGATAAGGAAATGGGGCTGAAAACACTGTAGAATCAGCATATTCTGCCCCAGCAGAGGGAGTACCTCACACCACTCAACAGCAACTGCTCCAGCTCATTAAAGGGTGCGACAGAGACTGAAGGGAGCTATCTTCACCCAGAAGAAAAAAAAGTGTTTGTTTCAGAGCGCTGGGATAGTTTCATGAAAAAGTATATGTGGAGGACCCAAGAAGCAAAATACCAAAAACCCACCATTACCTGTTCTATTCATTTCCCTTGGAGTAACTTCTTAGCTAAAACTTCTCACTTCCTACATTTTTGTGAGGAAACCCTGAATAGGATTTCTGTCCCCCTCCTGCTCTACCTTTACCCCATAATAGATTCTCCCAGTGCCCTCCAGTCCAAACTTGGATCACAACTTTGCTTGTGAATCAAGAAACTGTACACTGAGGGCCAGATTGTGAGTTGAACTACGCACCTATGCAGGGAAGGTAAGGGAGGAAGAACCTCCCTTTAACTCTTTTGTTAATTAGCTGGATTTTGGGTGCACAGAAGTAAGAAGGCACTCTATGCTGCTACTGGCCCCTGGAATATGTGGGTGAGAAGTAGGCACAGCTCCCCAATCCCCTGACCAGTGCAGATGAGCCAGCAAAGAATGGAGAGACGAAAGGGGGGGAGCAGCCTTAATTTGCTGCTGATGTAGGCGAGCAACAAGTACTATTCCTGCCAGCCCCAACCCCACTCATTGGATCAAGGGGGAAGGAGGGAAGAAACTGAGAGTCAGAGGGACATTTTTTAAGCATAGTGCTTTCTGGGTCTATTCTTGGAATGATACAGTTTATGCACTATCTCTTGCTTAGTGCTATGTCTAAAGGCATAATCTTGCCTTTAATACTGGCTCAGCCACCTGGCTAGCTGTCCCTAATTAACAAGTAAATGAAAGGCAGGTCCAGGGAAACTGTTTCAGGCAAATATTTCCATACAGTACCTTTCATCTTCAGCAAGGTATCCAAGGTTTGCTCCAGCTCTTGGATATAATTCTTAGCCTTACGCAAAACCTGACACTAAATACAAAAACAAAATCAATCTCTCTGTGTTCTGATTGGATGACATTTTAACATGCTTTCAGTGTCTTTTACACTTTTCCTTTTGGCTGACCAGCTAGCTCAATGTCCCTCTAAAAACAATAAAAGTGGTCCACTGCACTGATGCATGTGAAAAAAGGGAAGAAACTAAGAATCAGGGCAAATACAAATGAATATTTTAATTTACACGTTGTATCTATTCACACACAGGTTTAGGGTTTACCCTGACCATTTGCTATAGTCAGCAATTCCTTTTTGGACTTCCTTCCTTTTTGGACTGTGTGCTCTTTGAGGCATGTCTGTAAAACATCATATACATTAATGGTGCTATATTTAATAATAATATAATAAAAACATATTCTATTTTAGGCCTCATGGCATTTTCTTGGATGTTTTCTGACTGTAGGCATAAATTTTTCCTGATCATTTCAGTGGAAACAATGTGAAGAGACCATTTTAGCCAGATTCTGCTCCGTTACACTGATGTAAAACTGGAGTAACTTAAATGCTTTCAATTAAATTATTCCAGGCTTACACCAGTACAAATAAGAGCAGAATTTGCCCACCTGTGACTAAACACACAGAGGATACAAGAATGTTTAATCCTTTTTTATGGTTAATCAGAACGTCCATAATTAGTTCAGAGAGATTTTTGTTTGTGCGCAATAAAAATCCAATGCTTCAGGGCATAAACCAATCACTAACTGACAAAGATTAGGAAAGAACTTCCTCAGTGCACAGGCTCTTGAAGAAATCCAGTCTTCCTTGACCCAAAAGGATCACGGCTGGGCTGTGATACTTTCAAAGGTAGCAGTGTAAAGCTGGGAAAAAACAACAGGACTCATCAAAGTTCTAAAAGAGATCCAGAAATCCTCCATTCCAAGCAACAGTAAATGAAAGGTAAAGTCTTGTTAGACAAAACAAAGAATCATGTTTGGGATTTAGCTTCTGAGACCAGGAAGATTTTTAGCTTCAGATGCATCTCCACGAGAATTTAATATGCAGAGCTCCTGCCTCACACTATGTTACAGTTAAAGAGTCCGAACAGATGAAGCCCCTAAATAACAATACTTTGCATCTCTCAAGCATGTTCCATCCAAGGATTTCAAAGTTCTTTACAAAGACATACCCCTCTGAAACATGTATTACTTTCCCCATTTTACAGGCAAGGACACTGAAGCACACAAATCCAAAATGATTTATCAAAGTGATTCAGTGGCAGAACTAGGAACAGAACCCAAGACTCCTGATACCCTTTCCTGTGCCTTGAGCACAAAAACATCTTTCCTCTTTGGCAGCATTTTGATGCCAAATCAGTGCCATTTTACCTTTTATTATATAGTATATTTTGCCTAAACATTTTCTAAAACTAGTAAAACACAGGAAATTGTACTGTTTGATTTTTTATTTTTACCTATTTTCCCAGTTCTCTCCCCCCCCCCCCGCCCCATATAAGTTAACTCATGAGGTTGAATGAACCTTTGCCCCTATAACTCTTTCTAAGCACAACCCACTAGTTCTGATTTCACAGCTGCATGTCAAGGATGCAATTTAACATGGTATTTCTTGACTAGCTTCCAAAACACTGCTATTATGAAAAAGCTCAAAATCTACAAAGTGGAGACAAGTTACATGATAAACCCATGGCAGTTACAATAGAAGGCACTTGGTTTTCTTGTTCTGAAGACACTATTTGTACAAATAGAAGAGACTTAGGGAAAGTTGCACTTGATAAAATTACACACATACATGAACCCCAAAAGATACTGTGATCAGAACTATGAACCTGATTAACTAAACTTTGCCTTTGCAAATATATATACATAAACAAATAGAGTTTCTCCTTCATACCTTTGATGCTGAATTGTCTGACTGCGAATAAACAGTTTCCCGCAGGTTGTTGAAGAGTCCTGCCAGTGTAGCCCGGTGCCGTGCCTGAGATAAGCGTCTTCTTACCACGTGGGGCTCCAAATCTTGCAGATGTGTCAGGAACCCAGAAGTCACTCTGACATATGGGCTGCTACAGTCTCCAGATGTCTCCATCAAAAGCTGCAATGGAACATTAAGTTTTACTAATAAATAAATAAATAGCATTTAAAAATAGAGCAATTCTACAGTTTGTGCGCTGGGCAGATGAACAAGTAAAGTTGAGAGTGCTGAAGCAGAACTATCCAGCTCATTTCCAGCAGGAGGTCATGAAGGGAATGTTAAATCGTTTTCTCTTCTCCCTATGAAAGCAAACTATCAATATGTAGTAAAACTTGATCTACCACTAATGGTGGGCCAGTTGTACCAGTGTAGCTTGAAACTAAATACTAAACTAAGGCAGGCAGGCAGAGTAATTTCTTGCCCTGCAATGATGGCTCCATTTTGCAATATGCTGAGTGCTCTCAATTCCCACTGAAATCACTAGAAGACATAGTTCTTTGTGACATCATAATCATTTTCTCAGTCAATCACAGTAAATTATGATGTTAGATGAGGGTGGGGAATAAGCAACAGAAGCAGACCTTTTAAGTCACCTAAATATCCTTTCCAGTTAAATGCTAGTAGTGAAGAAAGAAGGAAAAGACATACAGAAATGATATTAAACAGAAGCAGAAATTACTTTTCTTTATGGTGTCATCTGCTTTTTAAAGGCCCAATCCAATTGACATTGAAATCATTGGAAAGACACTCATTGATTCCAGTGAGAGTTGGATCAGACACTATGCTGGAAACATAGAACATTGCATTAAGGTGGTCGCAAAGAGTACTGACAACTAGGAAATTATATTTAAGGTAATTATTGGTTTATTTATTAAATAAATATATCATATATTGGTTTTGTATTATACTATGGAGTGGTACCCATGCTTTAATGTAGCCATTTATTATTTCTGGTGTACTGAATATGTCAATCATAGCAAAAGCCAGATAAATAAAAATTGATATGTAATGAATATCAAATACTCAGTTTTTCTTTTCTTTTCTAGATACTATCAATGACTTTTACACATGTATTTAGGCACAGAAATAAGCATACTGAAGACATAACTTATATCCTCCAGAAACAAGTCTGAAAAGGCTTGCTGCAATTACCCTGGAAACATAAACTAGGTAATTCAATATGGCTCAATCCCACAATCTTTACAGGGGTAAAACTACTACACTATTGGAAGTCATTGGAAGTTTTCCCTCCCTATGTACTGCCAGAATGGAGCCATAATTAGCATCCTTTCTGAGCAGGCTTTTAAGGTACCAACTACACCACATTTTCATACCCCTCCATGTTCTGTTCCTGAAAACCTCCTTCCATCTTTTACCTTAATTTAAAATAATAACAAAAACAAATTATATATATTGTCATTTTAAAATTTCCACTCACTTAGGGGAAGCAGGCTTGCCCTCACCCTTCCCTGAAATCTTGGGGTAAAAACCCTGATTAGAATCTTGCTGACACCTTTGTTATTATGGACCAGGCAAGGGGAAAGATTATTAATTATTCATGAACACGAATGGTTCCAGAAGTTCCACAACTGAGAGAAAAAAATCAGATCAAACAGAACTGCCATTGCTATAAAAAGCCCGAATTCGTCCTTCAGATCCCCACAGAAAGAGACATTTTAAAGAATCCAGGAGGGATTTTTTGAAGTCTGCTCCTAAGATTACTTTCCGTCATATAAATGGCTAGCGAAAGACTCGCTAGGAACCGTTCAACAACCACTTCGTAGCTCTCTCTCTGGTTCCCCTCCTGGGGCCTCCGTCCTGCCTTTCTGGGATACTGCCCCATTGTATGCACAGGCCCTGTCCTTTCCCTCGTTTCTATTAGCTCTGACCCCATTTTTCCTGGGCTCTGCACCTCTTCCTATGGCTCGCTCTTTTTCCTATGGCTGCTGCCCTCCCCCCCCTTCCCTAAGCTCCGTCCCCCTTCTCGGCTCTGCTCCCCTTTTCTCTCCAGCTCTCTTCAATTACAGACTGTCCCGGGAGGGAATTGGGTGGAGGCCTCAGGCGTCTCTGCGGAGCATCCCGCCGGCCCGAGCGGCTCTATAGTCTGCGCATTCCCAACCACGGCCACTGCTCGTACCCGCCGCCCGACTCCTGGTGCGGTGCGCCCGCGGCGCCTCCAGCCAGCTCGCAATGCTGCACTGCTGCCGCGTGCCGCCACGGCCCGGCAACACCGCCAGCACGTGGCAGGTAGCCAATCACAGCACAGGAGGAGCCTGCAACGGCCAATAGGAAGGCGCCGGGATCGATTCGGGGGAGAACGTTGGCACTGTAGCTACTGCCTGCGAACAGAAGGCAACAAAAACGCGGGAAAGCGCCGGGAGGGGGATGGGGGGGTCGGAGGAGAGGGGGTAGGACGTAGGAAGGGTAGCGGGGAGAGGAGGAGGGGTGTCTCTGCAGTACTAGGGTGGGGGCGCACAGTATATGGGTGTGCACGTGTTGACAGGTCGGGAGCTCTGGCTGGGTGTGGTCAGGTCCCAGTGAATGGTGAATGCCTGGCCCAGTGTGTCTGTGTACGTCGCTGTGCACGCACATCCAGAACTGTGTGGTTCGCTGTAAACTTGGGGAGGGGATTGAACACCCCATTTGTGCCCTGTTTGGATGAGCTGTCAAAAGGCTCCCTCCTTCCTTTTACAGGTAGCCCAATAATTAAAGGGCTGGTGCCCCATTCCTTCTTTCAGAGCGTCACTGTGATCCCCTGAAGGATGTGCTGTGGCACACGCAAAGGGGTGCCCACCCTTTGTCCTGTTGATGGACACGCTGCCATCTTGCTGGGATCGCTAAGGGTGTGCATAACTCGCATCAAGCGGAGCAGCAACTTGCTCTCTGAAAGTGAAGTGCCTGTGGCCCACCGAGAGGACCGCAAATCCCAGCATGCAGTGTGGCAGTCTGCTGTGGGCAATGTGAAGTGTTGCGTGGGGTGCTGGGATCTGTAGTGTCTGCAGGCCATGCTTCTTTGCTGGGAAGAGCGTGGTTACTGCTTAGGCCATATGTTAGACCTCTGTGGGTGGTGTGTTGAGTGACCCTCAATCATGCTGGCACTGCTGGAGGTAAAGTGCCAGGAGTAGTTTGGAGAAGGAGGAAGCTCAGATCCTGTCTCCCTGCCTGTGTTCCACTACTCATGATGGATGTCAAGTTTCTAAGCATAAATTATTGATTTAGCTCCTGAGATACCTAAGTATATGAAAAAGGGTTAGGCCCTTTAGTGGCCCGTAGTTCATCATCCTATTATCATTAAAGAGAAGAATACAATGAGCCTAATTCAGATCTGTCATAAGCAGGAGCAATGTTATTCAAATCAATGAAGTTGCTCTGATTACAGTAGCTGTGAATTTGGCCCAATTAAACTATCACTTGGGAGCTGTACATAAGGGCATAAGAATGGCCAACCTGGGTCAGACCAGTGGTGGCCACCTAGTCCAGTATCTTGTCTTCCTATAGTGGCTGGGGCCAGATGCTTCTGCAGGAATGGACAGAACAGGGCAGTTATCAGGTGATCCATCCCCTATGGCCCAGTCCCAGCTTCTGGCTCTGCTACTAGCTCTTTGCCCCAGCCCCTTCCGCACCAGGGTCAGATGAGTGGGCGCAATTGAATGGGAGGGGGCGGGGCGAAGCAGGGACAGGGGCGGGCTAAATTAAGTGGGCGTGGCTATTCTCGGCGCGTAGGGGGCGGGGCCATGTTGGAGCCCTCCGCTGGCTCCGACCCCAGCTCAGTCCAGCTGCTGCTGCTCGCTGTCGCTGCAGCCTGGGCTGGCTCTGCCCGGGGGTGACCCGGCTGCCTGGGCAGCGCGGCTGGCAGCAGCTTCCGCTCGGGATCGGGGCCGGGGCCTGATGGCGGCCGCGGCCGAGCGCACTGACGAGCTGGTGCGGGAGTATCTGCTGTTCCGCGGCTTCACCGGCGCCTTGAAGCAGCTGGATGCGGAGATCAAGGCGGACAGGGAGAAGGGCTTCCGGGTGAGGCCGTCTGGGCGGGGGCCGGGGCCGGGGCGCCTGGGGTAGCAGAGGGGCGGGAGGGAACAGGCTGGGGGCAATGAGGGGACGGGGGACGTTAGCAACCCTGTGGTCCTAGCTCGTGAATGTGGGGCACCCAGCCTCCCCTATGCCTGGCCCTCTCAGCTTGGTGTGGAGTTAGTTAGCCATAATGAGAGCGGCAGAAGGGTGCAGGGTGCAGGCGTATCAGAGGCAGCAGGGAACGATGGGTGGGTGTCCTGTGTGAGTGACCCACCGCAACCAAGGCGAGTTACAGGAGTAATGGGCAGTCCAGGGGCAGGGCAGGCCCTTGGCTATTTGGTGCTGCTGTGGGGTTGTTGCACTTGGGAAATTTAGGTCTGGGAGATCATTTATCTAGTTTAGAATTTTTAGCAGCCGTCACTGCAGTATCTGAGTACTTCCCTGAGACGCTAGAGCTGCATAATGAGATCCCTAATGGACTTTGTAGAGTCTTCTAATCTTCTTTATCCCCTGGTAGAAGAGGGAGTAACAATATCTGAGGGTGAAGAGTAAACAAGATTTTTAAGCCGTTTCAGTTGTTGTGTTTTTGTAACAAGCATAGAATCTTTTTTTGAGTGTTACGTTAGCCATCAGAAATTAGCACACTAAAATCCTGCTCCCGCATCATTGTTCCACACCGTTCAAGTGTCAGAAGCAATTTAAAAGGGACTGTTAGCATAAGATTTCTATGTTGTAAACAAACGAGATTCTAATATTACTAATATGCTAGGTGATTTAAAAGTAGGTTAAAAATACAGTTTACTTGCTACCATGCTCTGTTTACTTTGTGTTTTTCTTCTCTTGGGTAAATAAAGTTAGTTTCATTTTCATGTTTGGATTTCAAACTATAGAAGACTATTTTTGTTGAAAACATTAGCAATGACATTTTTAAAAAAGGGGAGGGTGAAGTATATTTCTGGTGGCTGTAGGTTTTATAAGGGCATGTCTTGACTCAGATTGGCAGTATCCCTTTTAACTCTTCTGCAATTGAAAGGTACTGTAGATTGGACAATGTTACTATAGAATGGAAAACATTTATCTATTTACTGGCTTAAATAGCTAATGCAAAAAATTCTTTGATTCCAACTGTACTTTTGTGTTTAAAGCCTCTAGTATTAAGCTGTGGATATTCTTGTGTAAGAGGAACTGTCACATGACTAAAACAAACAAATGGGCTTTTTTGGTTCCCCATTTCTTTTATCAGGTGGATAAAATAGTGGAACAGTTGCAGCAGTATGTTCAGAGTTATGATCTGGCTGCCCTTCGGGATTACTGGAGTTATCTTGATCGGCGCCTTTTCAGTCGTTTGGAGGATGTGTACCGGCCTACAGTGAACAAATTGAAAACCAGTTTATTTCGCTACTACCTCGTCTACACTGTTCAGGTATATGTTAGCCCATTTGTTTTTAAGGTTTTGCTTAAATGTTGTTGTTCCCATCAAATAAAAGGAGTAATTACCATATTTGGCCTAATAACCCTGAGGCCTTGGTGTTTTGGTTCTAGATCTGGAGAGGTTAAGTGAGGTTAATAATGAGACTGCAATCAGTGTGTAGAAGGGTTGGTTTTATTTTTTATAAGCATCTCTGTGGCATCCATTACTATAGTATCTGGGTGCATTTTTCAAGGTTTAAGTTACAAGTAACACTTCCCCGTGACTCTATCCTACAATACCAGAAACTATATGTCACTTGAACATGTGGAACCTTGTCAATAGGCTAAATGGATGGTGGTGGTGGTGGTGGTGGTGGTGGTTGGGGGAGATGTCAGAACCATCAGCAACTCTTTTGAAGACCTGTTCTCTCCCACTCCAATCCCCTGTTCTGGACACATGTTATGACACCATCCTTCTGGCGAAGGAGCACTGGATGGGATTCTCTTCAGATTTAATCAATTGTAGGTGTAGGTATTGAATAACTCTGGGCATGCCTTTTCTTGCCCCAGTTAAACCTTGTCTGAGCAGACAAGTTGCACTGGTTTAACTCAAATCAATTTAATTAAACTGGTGTGAACCTGATGGTAGGCAAGGCCTTAGGCCTGATCTACACTAGAGACTTTTGTTGACCAAAGTCAGCTTTTTGCGCCAAAACAGTGGTGGTTTACCCTCCAATCCACCCCTCCTCCCCCCACCAACCCAACTCTTCTGATTTTGCGACAAAATAAAACCACCTCAGTGACAGGCATAGAGCTTTTTGCGACAAATTTTTAGGAACAAAGCATCAGTGTAGACACCGTGCTTGGGTATGTCACGTTAAATGGCCTCCAGGAAATGTCCCACAATGCCCCATCCTGACTGCTCTGGCCATCATTTTGAACTCCCCTGCCCTGCAACCACCCTCCCCCTTTAAAGTCCCAGGAATTTTTGAAATTCCACTTTCTGCTTGGTCGGCATGGAGAGCTGTCATCACATCTTCTCAGCTGACCATGGTAGCTCCACGCACCGAACACTCTCCCACTTGGAACACACCGGAACTTCTGGATCTGATCGGCATTTGGGGAGAGGAGGCTATGCAGTCCCAGCTCTGCTCCAGTTGAAGGAACTTGGATGTGTATGGTCACATTTCTTGTTCAATGGTGGGGAAGGGCTATGAACAGGACAGACTGCAGTGCCGTTTGAAAATCAAAGAGCTGCAGCAGGGGTACCAAAATGCTAAGGAGTCAAACCATCACTCTGGTGCAGAGCCAAAGATCTGCCACTTTTATAAGGAGCTGGAAGCCATCTTCTGCGGCAACCCCACCTCCAGTGCCAAAAGAACTGTGGATACCTCCACGTCCCTGAAGGCAGTGGATGCCGGACTTGACCCTGACGAAGAAGTCATGGACGAGGAGGTTGAGTTGGAGGATGATGAGGAGCCGGGAACGTGTTTTCTGCTGACATGGTGAGTCAGGACCTCTTCTCGACCCTGGAGAGTTCGAGCCAGTCTCAGCCTTCTAGCTCTGGCGGGCAGGATGCAGGAGAGGAGAGTTCGGGGGATTTTTTTTTTTTTTTTTTTTTTTTTAAAGATGATGTGCTCGGTTACACGAGGTACAGCTGTCCTTTGCTTTCTTGCATTATATAGGCGGTTGAAGGCATAGAAATGCACAATAGTAGCTGTGTTTGCATTTGCTTCCCATTCCCCTGTTCAGGCAGTGTGGTGGAAAACTGTTTTAATGCACACCGAGATTTCATAGGAATCCTCCAGAGAGATCTCTAGGAAACTTTCCTGGAGGTACTCACCAATCCTCTGCCAGAGATTCCTCAGCAGAGCTGCTTTGTTTCTTCCCCTGTTTTAGGAAATGTTCCCGCACCAATAGGCGATCACTTGTGCAGGCACCAAAGCAGCGCACAGGCAAGCAACATAGGGACCTGGTTTGAAGCTGCTCGCATGGAGGAGATGCACCCTAGCATCCCTACTTACTTTCAGGAGTGAGATATCTGCCTCTGTCGCCCCACCTGTGGAAAATGGTTGCACAATTTGAAATTTTGTCCCTGTCTACCTGCATCAATGCCTTAAAAAACCACCCAGAACCTTTTCCCCAACTAGAGTGCCCCCTCACCCTGGACACAGGTCACCATGCCCTAGTTGATTGATGAGCTGTGTGCTTTGCTGGGGACAGCGAGAAAGAGCTGTATTTTACAGTAATGTATCAATGCTGTTATTGCACTCAGTCATGCTTCTGTTCATTGTTTGTTGTGCTTCCACGGATGTGCCCTTGAGGGGAGAACCCCCCATCACCTGCCGAGTCCCTGCAGCTGATAAGAAAATGATGACCACGGGGAAGCAAAGAGGAGATGGTCCAAGAACTCCTCCAGTCTTCTGAGGCAGAAAAAAGGGCATGGAGACACACTGTTTCTGAAAATTAGAAAATTGATAGGCAGGAGAGGAGGGAAAACCAGGAGCAAGTGATAGCAGGTCACGAGTGCATGATGGAAGAGCAAATGGAGTCACTAAAATCACTCATATTGCTGCAGAGTGAATTCATGCATGCTTCCTCCCCCTCCTTCCCGTTCCCCCTGTCCCCCATGCAGCCAATATAGAACTGCTTTCCATTCTCTCCCTAAACTCCACCCACACATTTCTATCAAACTCCTGGCCTGTCTCGGTACTCCGTTCACTCTACCCCTTCAGACAGCTTCCAGAACAACAGCTGGACTTACACCCAGCTGTCATAGCTCACACTACCCCTCACTGCTTTCTCACCTTTAGCCCAACTTTTCATGTGTTATTAATTGTTATTTAATAAAGACAATTTCTGTGAAGAACAGGCAATCTTTATTTGTCTCTTGCACACAGTGCAAGCACCTCACATTGATATACACATGGCACAGTGCTGTTTACAGAGACACCTTATTGGTGCTCATCGTTGAAACAGTTCTCAAGGTCTCCCTGATTTCAAATGGCCCCCCCCTTGTGCTCCTCTAGTAGCCCTGACATCGGTTTGTTTATATTCAGCCACAATGTGATCCCCCTTTTAGTTCCACCCAGGGGAAAACTTTTCACCGTTAACATCACAAATATGGAGCACACAGCAGATGGCTAAACCATGTGAATATTTTCCTCATTTGGATCTGACCTGCTATAAAGGCATCACCAGCGAATTTTTAATCTGCCAAACACACATTCAACAGTCATTCGGCACCCGCTGAACCTGTTATTGAAATGCTCCTTGCTACAATCCAGGTTGCCCATATAAGGCTTCTTGAGCCGAGGCAATAAGGGGTAGGCAGAGTCTCCCAGGACCACTATGGGCATTTCAACATCCCCCACTGGAATCTTTTGGTCTGGAAAGAAAGTCCCTGTTTGCAGCTTTCTGTACAGGCCAGTGTTCCTGAAGATGCATGTGTCATGCACCTTCTCTGACCAACCCATGTTGATGTCAGTGAAACACCTACAGTGATCCACAAGCGCCTGCAGTATCTATTTTTTAATGATGTACTCTGTCGCAAGATGGTTCGGGTCTAAAATTTGGAAATGTGTGCCATCTATCGCCCCACCACAGTTAGGGAATCTCATCACTGCGAAGCCATCCATTATTCCACACACAGTTCCAAGACTCTCAGTTCTTCAAAGCAGACTTCGATTAATGGCCCTGCACACTTGCGATAACACAGCTCCAACCGTGGACTTCCTGCACCAAACTGATTAACGACTGATTGGTAGCAGTCTGGAGTTGCCAGTTTCCACATGGCAATCGCCACATGCTTCTCCACTGAAAGGACAGCTCTCATTCATGTGTTCTTGCATCGCAGGGCTTGGGCGAACTCCGCACAGAGTTCCATGAAGTTGGCTTTGCACATTTGAAAAGTTCTGCAACCACTGCTCATCACCCCAGACCTGCATAACAGTGTTTTCCCACCACTCCGTGCTTGTTTCACACGCCCAAAAGCGGCCAGACACCATGTACAGATGCTCCGTGAATGCAAACAGTAATCCAGTGGTGTTTGTTTGCCTGGCACACATCAGGTCCGGCGCTTTGGATTACAGTTCCAATTGGGAACTCATGATATACTGTGCGACTAGCTGCAATGTGTTCAGAATACTGACAACAACAGTGGAGAGCAGTGCAGGATCCATCCTTTCCGACAGAGATGGCTCAGGAAACTGGGGCCATTGAAAAATGCTGTGAAACACTGTTGGAAATGCATGGAATGATGGGACAGAAATCACTGCATCATGGGACATTGAGCCTGCACCCATGATGCACGGTGATCCTCTTCATCTTTCCACAACTTTAGTGGCACAAGGTAGCGAGTTGCACAACTGCTCGTAGTGCACTGTCTCGCTGTCAGTGCTAGAGCACCAACTGTGAACGCACTTCAGTGACACAATGAGTGCTTTGTGGACCGGCACAAGCGCTGTAATTTGATCATTGCTGTAACTTGCGTCGACAAAACTTGCTAGTGTAGATAAGGCTTTAGTGACTGTAACAAAAGAGAACACATTCAGTGCATTATGCTGCATTTTTTAGTGTGTAGATTTGGGATTCTTTAGACATAATAGTTTCCATTTTGATTTGTGTTTGTTAACCCGAGTCACTTTTCCATTATTCTGTTTGATGGTCCAGGTGGGTGTATTGTTTTGCTCTCTTTTGAATTCAGGGTAGCTGTGTTTTGGATTTTTTGTAGTAGAGAGAGATAAAACTCAAGTCATATTCTGCTTCATATGTTTCAGACAAACCGGAACGACAAGGCACAGGAGTTCTTTCTCAAGCAGGCCTCAGAGCTCCAGAACCAAGTGGAGTGGAAGGATTGGTTTGTTCTGCCCTTCCTCCCTGGCCCAGATTCAAACCCTGCCTTTGCCACGTATTTCTCACGACAGTGGGCAGACACGTTCATTGTGTCTTTGCGCAACTTTCTTAGTGTCTTATTTCAGTGTATGCATATCCTTTTTGTTTCAGAAGAACACTTGCCATTATGTGGCTAAGTCTCAAGTACCCCCTCAGGTGGGTAAAGGTGATGTTCTACTTATTAAAGCAAAATAATCTAATGGTATAGAATACTTAAGTGCTCCGTTAAGGTGATTGCTAAGTGTGCAGGCTAAATAATAAATCCAGATTTATGGTGATCATCAATGGATGTTAAGAGGTAATTGATAGTTTATTAAACAGAATGATTTTATATTGAAGACCAGTGTTGTACTTATAGGGCCAGACTTGGCCCTTGCATAAGCAACTCCCACTGTAGTCAAGGCTGCGTTTAGCCCAGAGTTAGTAGCTGGGGTATAATGACCACAGAACTACTGTGAGATGCAGGTTTTGTTCTTGAGCCTTTCCCTCATTCTCTAGAGCAGCAGAGGCTGGCACCGCTGCAAGGTGATGCATGATTGGTTATTGGGAAGGAGTATAGCCCTCTGCTCATGTGGCTTTGGGGTTTTTTGGGAGTTTCATCCACTCCTTTTCCAGTGTGAGGGAAGACTGTGTCATGTGTCTGACTGTGTCAGGCTGAGGGCAGTTTTACACAGAAGAAAATAATGATAGTTGAGATTTTACATGCTGCTTCTTGTAAGTCACCTTCCCATTTGTATATTAACAGTGTGTCTTTTTTGCATAACAGTTCTGTGTGGGGATGGAGAAGAGGCTGCAAGACTGAGAGGTTCTATTAGAAACGACTCTGGGCCATAATTTTAAGACTATTCTAAGCAAATGTCCACATTTAAATCAAGACCATCGTTGGTTTTGGAAAACAGCTCTTTAAACTATTCCAGGAGACTGTCTCCATCTGGACATGATTTCACATAGTTGCCTGAATAGTTGGAACGATACAACTTCCTCTCTCCAGGAGCTAGGAGTTGATCGTACTTCATCTCATGGAGACCAATGAAACTCTTACATGACGTTAGGGCCTGTATGCATGGGATTAAGACCCTGAACAAATGAATAGATGTGCAAAATTGGTCTTTGCCTGTAACCAAACGAGAGGTGCCTATTAGATATTGGTCTAGGCACAACCTCACTATATTGCCTGGAAAAGCTGAGCATCATGGGGAAGAAGGTGTACACAGTTCACAAGCTACAATGTCTCAGCTCCGCTTCAGAGAGTGATGGGAATGTTTGCCTTGTGCCAGAGTCTGGCTCAGGAAGCTGGGAGAGCTGGCTTCTGTTTCTAGCTCTGCCATACACGTGTTTCAGTCAGTGAAAGTCACGTAAGCGGTGTGGCTCTAAAACCGGGAATAATACTACTACCTTGCATGGGTTTTGTGAAAATTAATTCTTTAATGTTTGTAAAAATACTTATAGATTCCCAGATGGAGGGTATTGTAGAAGTATGAAGTAGGTATAGCTGAATAGACCACAAGCCCACTAACAAGCCATGACTTTACCCATGCCCCTAGCTACCTGTGCTTGTTCCAAGGACTGGTCGGATTTCCTCTCTCTACCACTTGCCTATAATGCAAAACCCATACGAGTTCTGTGCATTAACTTCTGTGGAAATGTCTTAGCTAAACAGGATGTGCAAATACTGTTGTCTTGGGTTTCTCTTTAACATTCCTCACCTGTCCCAGTAATCTTGAACTTTGATGCCGAATGTCAGAGGAGCACTCACATACAGGAAGAAAATGAAATTTTGCGTCAAAAGGTCAGAAGGATGTGTGTGTGTGTGTGTTGTATTTAATTTAATAGGATGCTAAAATCAGAAACTTGACTGTAGTATTTTGCTCTTGTTCTATCATTGCTTCAGTTTAACCTGGCTTCTTTTTGACAAGATTCTTGCCTTCAGAAGATTTACTTAGGCTTTGTCTATTTGAGGAAGTTGCACCAGTTTAACTTGTTTAAAAATCAGTTTTGTTAAACCATTGCAAACCCTCATGTGAGTAGTTATTTTGGCTTAAGAGTGTCTTTGGGTTAGTTTAAACCTGTTCCCAGTCTATTTAAGTCAAACTGAAATAAACCTGGTTTAAACTGAAATAAGTGTCCATACAGCCTTTTGCATTGGTTTAAAATCACATCTTAAGTTGAAGTGGTGCACCTGTCTTGTATTGCGAGACTTTAATATAATTTAGTTCACCAAATGTGCTAAATAAAATTAGTTTTTAAAGGAACACTTCCTAGGAGTTTAAGCTCCAAACTTTGCCCTCTGCCTCACAAAAACGTTATGATCACATGTTCCACTCCTGATATGTCTATTCTGTTTTTCTGGAAGCTGATCTACTGTATTGTTTGCCTGTCCTAAGATTACAAAGGATGCCCAACGCCCAAGTTTTTGCTCTTGCTGTTTATCTGTTATTACTGGGGAAAGGAAGGCCTATGTCTATGCAAATACTGGGGCTGGAAACCTTTGCTGTTAGGACTCTGTGAAGATGGCTAGTGCATATAGAGAGTGATATAGAGAGTTTTTCCAAATTGATATCTCAAAATTCATACTATCTTGCACATTTTTGTCCGCCAAACTGAAGCTGTCTTTTATCCTTGCCATGTTAATTGGCTTTGTTTGTAGATTGAGCTAGTGTCAACTTTCAGATTGTACCGGGTAAAACCAGACTTTTTTTTTCCTTTCTGACTCGGAATATTAGCTCAAATTAGGAAAGGGACAGCCACCTGCAAAATGTAATTTTAAATTAATTTTTTAAGAATTAATTTGCATATTTTGAATAAATGGCAGCTTTCCTTTGAAATCTACAGGGACTAAGAATAAATCTGGATCACTCTGGTTTCATTGTGCAAGCTGAGTGAAATGCAATACGTGAACAATATGATGAGAAAACTAGACTCCTAAAATCCTTTCATTTTCAGTCACTTAGGATGTTACTAAAGAGTGAGAAATTAAACATATGATTCTTATCTATGTCCCTCTTCTACCTGAAAAACCAGAAGCCTCTTGAACTCACTCTAGCTAGTTTGCTTTAATAACTCCTGCAGGCAGAGGGGAAAGTGACACTAGAACAGCTGCTTGTGGAGAAAAGTGAGGGGTTTTAGCAGGCTGTGATACAAAACATTGGTTGTTCTCTTCCACTCTGAATCATTTAACATTGAGCCAATCAGAACAACACCACTTTTTTCCACAACCTACTAAAGTTGTTGGACTAAGAAATGGCACATAATGTTGATATTGCTTCGATGGGGAATCCAGTGAAACCTCAGCTAACTCAGTTCTGTTCCATTGTTGTAGCTCTTTGCTTTGCAGGCTGAGTCCTGCCGAATGAAGAAAGAGGAGCAGCAGCAGGAGGCGGAGTTGGAGTCAGTAGTCCACCACAAACTGCCTGCTTATGTGTCCAACATGGACCGACTGGGGGACTCTGAACTGTGAGTGTCTTGGTAGGGTCAGGCAGCTGCAGGGGATGGCAGCCCTCAATATATCAGCCCTCTTAAACTCCCGTTTGTGCTTTGATGCTGTGAGGAGCCCTTCTCCTCCTTTCCTGCACCTGGTGTGTGCAGTGAGGGGATTCCTTATAGAGACCCCCTTAGGCAGGATTTCATCTCTCAGAAATGAATTGTATGATGCAGTGGATCGTCTCTCCTGTTCTTCCCTTTTGGTGGAGGCCCATTATCCTCCTGAGGTAAACTGAATGGGGGGACACCCTTTGGCACCTGCCTATAAATGCTGTTCCTAAGTGACTTGGGTTGCTGGTGAGCAAGAAGATACTTTCCTGCTGCCAGGGCGACCTCACTGCCTCACAGTTCTCCCAGCCCCTGCTAATGTGGGCAAAAAGGGTCTCTTCTGTGCTGCAGAGTGGTGCTCGGAACCGCCCGACCAACGAGCTGGCTCCAGAAACGCTATTTTAAAATGTGTTCCTGTTGCCCGATCTGAAACCTGTAAGCCCTAATGGCGATTATGGCTACACATGTGATGATGCAAGATTGTCTAGCTGGCTGATTTGTATTGAATTTAACTCTTATTTTCCCCAAAAATCCACCTTGTGAGGCCAAGTCTTCAGACTTGAAATCAATGTGTGTGTTTACATTTTACAAGATTGTCCTAGGAACAGGAATTTGGAGCTGTTTATTAATATTGTTGGGACTTGGCCTTTCCCTGCATCTATTTTATTTGAACTGAGGCTCTGCAAAGTTCAGTGAATCCCAAATGCTGCTAGCAATGATATAAACAAAGCCTGTATATTTTTTTGAGAGTACATGCACTGAAAAGGCGCTTTCAACTGCTTAGATCTTTGTTTTAGCTTATCAAGTTAATATATTTTGAGGCCATAATACGAGACCATTATGATCATATAGTCATAACACAGGCCATAGAATTTTATCCAGGGATTGATGCATTGAGTACTTAGCAACATGGGAAGTTTTAAAGTTCAGTTGTATTTGAAGAAAAAAGGAGGGGTTAAAAAAGGAAAAATATTTTCCCAGTGTTGCTTTTGTGGATCTTTATGAGAAAAACTGACAGCATCTGTGGCTTTTCTTGTCTGCGCAACTCAAATGACTAAACTGATTTTGATCACTCTTTCCTATAGAACAAATATATAGGCTTTGGGTTGAGACCAAGCATTGATATTGCAGCCTGAAAGCTGAATGACTTGAAATGGCTGGAATGGAAGTATTATGTCATTAACTATAAACACGGCTATGGTTACAGGTTCCTGAGGTCAGACATTTGTAAATGGTACAGTAGGTAGCAGCTTGGGTTTCTTCTTTGAATGCTGTGACTCTGGGAAGGATATGCGCAGTGTGGAGTGGAGTTGCTTTGGAACACCGAGGCCTAAACTTCACTAATTTTTTTGGTTTGAGGCTTACGTTTCAGAACTGCTGAACATCAGTAATTGCTAGTGAAGTCAGTGGGAACGATGGGTAATCAATACTTCTGGGAAGGGCCCACTGCTGTCTCACGTTGGGAATCCAAGATTATTTGACACTTTTGAAAACTTGAGCCTTAGTATTTCCAAGAGTTTCTCTTAACTACATCATTGGAATCTTCTTAGAGGTTCTCCCCAGCCCTGAATCCAACTCAGTGAAAGCCTGACATGGGCCCAATACCTTGCAAGAGTCTTTGAAAGGGAGCTTTAGTTTATTGGCTTAATTATGAATGAATTCCTATGGGCTCAGAGTGTTGCATGGTGGATTTTTAAAAAAGGATGATGGTTCAGCAGGCTGGGAATGAATCTCTGTGTGTTTTGCAAACTAGAAGCAATATAGTCTCCACTCTTTGGTTATTAGACTTCTGTCTAGTTTGGTTACATCTGTTTCAGGTGTCTTTAATTTTGATTGTTTTTAAACCAGTGATATGACACGCAGTCAGAGGAGCACCGCACACTCTCTTCAATCCCGAGGGGGCTTCCTATCCACTTTGCTCTCTCAGGGCAAGAAGGGCCCTTCTAGACCAGCCCTGACAACTGGAGTCTCCCCAACACAGACTGGTGGAATATCGTTAGGGAAGAAAGAACCATCAAACCACCAGGTAATTCCCCAGTGGGTTCATTGTAAAGTGATGTTTGAGTAACCAGGGAGCTAATCTGTGCCATCTCTGCTATTTTGGCTTATCTTTGAACCTAGGAAAATCTTCCTAGTATCTACCACCTTGTTCTGATCTGGATCCCGGAACTAAATGGCACTCATTCTAGTGCTGCATTGGTCTGAGAGGAGCTTGTATTTTGCTTTCTGTTTTGCTCTTTGTTCAAAGGTCCGGCACAGGCATTAACAGGACTCAGGTTTTACAGATCTTCTCTTTGCCTTCCAGAGCTCCAAAGGGAAGGAGATGGCAACAGGCTGCAAGGATGTAAAGAGTCACTTCACTGGGTTGACAGCAAGCGAGCCTAGCTCAGTACAGCAGCGTCAGAGGCGTATGCAGGATCATGGGAAGGAAAGAAAGGAGCTTTTATCAAAAGCAACTTCCCAGGTATTTGCAGTTGTCACCAGCGGTCTTGGGATTGTGCTGTTGTAAAGTTCAGTAGACTTTAGTAAGGCAGATGCACATTTCTTGTAAAATCTCTCTATTCTAACGCTGCTCAGCTGTATGAAAGGTCAGTTATTGTAGCTAATCAATTATTCTTCACATTCTTAGAGGATTTCTGCAGATGCCTAGCCGAATAGACGTGGTTCTGGGATTTAAGCAGGAGTTAGAAGAGTTGTCACTCCTGTCTTCCTCTGTCTCCCCCATTGGGCCCCAGCCCTGCATCTTCAAATAAATGATGTTTAGTTCTAATCTCACTTCAATATCAGCAGTGACACCTAGTGACAAGACTTCAATGCAAGCTGGTGACCAGCTGCCAGCCAGAAGTAAAATCCCTGTCTTTAAAAAGTGGTGTTGTACCAGAGAAGCTGGCAGCTCTGATTCCGATGACAACTTTTTCTTCTCCATGACCCAGGCTGTTACAGTGAACAGTCTGACAGGTTTTCCTGGGAAGAAATGCAGATGCAGAGGCTTGAGGCCTCACCTGTAAGAGTTAGCAACATCCCTTGGACAGAGGGGTGGATTTGCTATGGATGAGCAGGTTGCAGAACAGGAGCCGCCCAGTGAAAAGATATGTTTGAGGGTTTAAACCTGGGCTTCAATAGTGCCCCATAAAACAGCCTTGTGTTATTGGAGCAAACACTCCTGTAAAAGGGACATGACAGCAGCTTCTTGTATTTGCTTATCTCACTGAGTCCTGTCTAACAAGAGACTTTAGCTTGAGGGCCCTTATAAAGAAGAGGTAGGGATGGCAGTGCTTATCAATCCTTCCAGGCAGCACTTCATGTGAGGTGGCACTGCCAGATCATCCTGCCCTCCTTGCAGTATTAGTTGCACCTCCCTTGGCTTTTCAACAAGTATTCTCTGGCCTTTTTCTCTCTGACTTTCCTATCTTCCCTGGCTTTGTTTAGGCTATTGCTGAGTTCTCAGGAAGCTCGTTGCTTTAGGTGTAACATGTTCTTGACATGCGTGGGCAAAGAGGAAAGGTGATGTTGTCTTTTTCACAGGTGTTTAGTGATGTTCTCTTCCAAGCTAACTAACATTAAAAAGGGTGAAGTTCTGAGTCTTCTGTTTCACAAGCTTTTTGCAACCATGTGACTGTAGAGAGGATTTGATTCTTTCTTATTGCTCAAAACGGGCCAATAGTATAAATGCAAAAAAATCCCCAGTTATGCTTTTGTAGATGTTTACATCTCCAGATAATGCTGTAACAAGGGGCTATCTCCATTTAATTTCCATGCTTCAGCGCCCTGTCTGTAAAATGGACATAATAATCTTTTTCCTACCCTCTCTTTCTTGTCAGTTTAGATTATAAATTCTTTAGCCTTAGGTGCTTGTATTGTGCCCATGTATTCCCACAGTGGGGCTGCAATCTGGATTGGAGCCTGCATAAAATAATAAATCCAAATATAACAATTATCTGGATAACTAATAAAAATTATCATGAATTTGAGCAGTGCAGAACAGGGCGTGAAGAGGAACATGAGGTGACGTATCTGCAGTGGTACTTAAAACCTTCAGGAACTTCTCTGGTTAATCTGCAACTTTGACAGGCTTTCATTAGAAAAATAGCAGCTCAGAACTATAACTTAAACCCTTTTTATAAAAGAGCTCCCTGACATGTGCCATGCGATAGGCTCTTTTCCCAAGGGCAGTTGCAGAAAGGTGCCAGTGGCACATAGTATGACTGTAATCATGCTGTTCTCTCCAAAAGAACTTTTAGTTCTTGTGAAAGGATTTTAGCCACTGACCAGCAACTCTGCCTCTAGTAGCGCACAGCTCCTTGGTTCTCTGGTTTGTCAGGATGGATGTGAGTCACTGAACTTAGTACTGCTGTCTGGCTGTACTTTATATAGGTTTTTTTTTCCTGCTTTAGGTGCAAAGCGTTGAGAAAAGGATTGAGGCTGGGGCTACTGAGGCAGACCCCTCCATCGAGCTGTTGGTTGAGCAATCGGAAACCCTCACCAAAGCTTCCGCATTCAGCACAGAGGCCGGAGGTGTCAGACAGGAGCAGCCGTTCATTGTCCTGAGCCAGGAAGAATATGGAGAGCACCACTCATCCATCATGCACTGCAGGTAGTGGGGGGTATTTTTCTTGCGGTGGAGGTGTGATAGGACCATCTTCCCCTTGGGAGGGTTATGGGAGCTACTCCAAAAGTAGCATGTCTAGGTGGCTGGTGTAGTGTCAGTACCTTTGTTACTGGGGGAATACCAGGGACACACAGAATAATGAAATCCATGGGAAAGCAGGATGGTGTTACTAAAGGGCATCATACTTCGAAATTCTGTTCAGATTCTTGTATTGCATCTGTCATTTCAGCACCTTCAGTTAAACTGGTGCATGTTGCTCTAACAAAGGAAGAGTGTTGAGCTGTGTTTAGAGGGAGGAACTCCTAACCATGAGCATAGGAAGGAGAATGCTCGTTGATGTTTTCTTCTGTGCATAGGGTGGATTGCTCTGGGCGGAGGGTGGCCAGCTTGGACGTGGACGGGGTCATCAAGGTGTGGTCTTTTAATCCCATGATGCAGACCAAAGCTTCATCCATTTCCAAATCTCCGCTGCTCTCTTTAGAATGGGCAACCAAACGGGACAGGCTGGTGAGTAGCATGTGTACTTGTGTACTACTGAGTTACTACTGCCACTTAACAAATAAGAGTTACACATCCATGGGCATGTTCTGCTATATGTTGTATGGTATCGATGCTAACTGAATTTAAAATAAATGAAATTTGACATTTAATAAATAAATAAATACATTACATGTAAATGTATACAGGTAAGAACAAAGAATGTAGGCCATGCTTCCAGGATGAGGGACTCTATCCTGGGAAGCAGTGATTCATAAAAAGATGTGGGGGCCGTGGTGGATAATCAGCTGAATGTGAGCTTCTAATGTGACACTGTGACCAAAAGAGCTAATGCGATCTGCGATGCATAAACAGGGCACTCTCGAGTAGGAGTAAAGAGGCTAATTTACCTCTGTATTTGGCACTGGTGTAACTACAGCTGGAGTATTGTGTCCAGTTCTGGTGCCCACAGTTCAAGAAGGATGTTGATAAATTGGAGAGGGTTCAGAGAAGAGCCACAGGAATGACTAGAGGATTAGAAAGCCTGCCTAATAGTGATAGACTCAAGAAGCACAATCTATTTATCTTAACAAAGAGAAGATTAAAGGGTGACCTGTAGGTGCTTAGGGACTGAAATAATGGGGAAAAATATTTAATAATGGGCTCTTCAGTCTAGCCGAGAAAGGTATAACGTGATCCAATGGCTGGAAATTGAGGCTAAACAAATTCAGACTGGAAGTATGGTATACATTTTTAATGGTGAGAGTAATTAACCAGTGGAACAATTTACCAAGGTGAATTCTCCATCAGTGATAGTTTTTAAATCGAGACTGGATATTTCCTAAAAGATCTGCTCTAGGAATTATTTTGGGGCAGTTCTCTGGCCTGAGTTTTACAGGAGGGTCAGACAAGATGATCACAATGGTCCCCTCTGGCTTTGGAATCTATGAAAATGGAAGGGAGTTGTAAATTTAGAGGATGAAGACCAGAAACCTTTAGGAGCTGAAACAGAGGGGAGAGTGGGAGTATATCCTGAACAATTGAGCAAGGAATTCAATGCTGCCTGCTTTAGTAGGTGGACCAAAGGACTGGAAGTTGGGGTGCTGGGTCCTGTTTCCTGACTTGTGTGTGGCCTTGGTCAATTCACTTAGCCACCCAACTCTGGAAAGGGGATAATAGCTTTCTCATAGGGAGGCTAAAGCTTATTTAATTTTCATTAAGTGCTTTGAGATCTTCAGAAGAAAGGCCCTGTGGAAGTGCAGAGCACTACTCCTTATCCTACTGGATAATAGGATCAGTCTTAATTTCTGAGCAGTCCATTCACCTGAGTAACTTCACTGTCTGTGATCCTATGGGGGACACAAATGGGATTTTACATCATCCAGCAGGGCAAAGAATGCAGCAGCGTGGGAGGGAAATGGTCCTGTGACAGAGAAAAGCTTGTTCATCTCGAGGAGTTGCTGATGCTTGCTGCTAGGTCTGAAATGCTGTCTAATTAAAGCTAGTTCTGCTGTTTGGGTGTTTCATTTCCCTTGTTCTTACTGAGACTTTTCATTCAAATGCAATCTTTTTCACTTAGAAGTCTCTTCTTCCTGTTGCCCAATTGCTAGTGTGGCCTGCGGATTTTTAAAAGTAATAGGTTGACATCCAGTGTGATTCAGCATCATGAGACGATGAAAGTCCAAAGCTGAATGATTGTTGTTTTTTCTTAATAAAAGCAGGGACAGATGTGTTAATATTGCTGATGTGTATATACTCGGTCCACCTAAATTGATACTTCTCCTTCCCCATAACAACAGGAGATATCCCTGTCTTCCTAGCTCTCCCCCAAGAAGGGTGAATACTCATCATGCTGGCTCCATGCCAGTTTTTCTTCTATGCCAGATCTCTCCTCTTAATCTGAGACCATTTCTTCTTTCTCCCCACATCCCATCCTGCAGTGTATATCCTGCTTCTGGAAGATGACTTGTTCCACCTCAGGGTTCTAACTTAGTTCTGTTTCCCCAGAGGTCACAACCTTACCCCTCTCATTAACACCATGCTTTTGGAGATGCCCAAGAATAGACACCCTTGGAATATAGCCAGGCCCCTTGGGACAGCCACAAGGGGAAAGGATACTTTCTGATGGATTGATATGAAGTCAGAAGTGAATATTCTAAAGAGAAGCCTTCCCATGTGGTGTGGTGATTCAGGGACAGAGCCATTGTACTCATCACCCTCAGTTCCTTACTTTCTGTTTCTCTCCCTCATGCTTGGTTTGAAGCTGTTGCTGGGCAGCGGGGTGGGGACAGTTCGTCTCTATGACACCGAAGCCAAGAAGAATCTCTGTGAAATTAACATTGATGAAGACATGCCCAGGTAATCCTGAAAAGCTCTTGCATTTCTCTGTGTGTGGAAGAGTAGATGGGTTTTCAAAGTCTCGCCTGCATTTGTATGACTCTGTTACCCAGCCCATATTTCAGTGTATGTCTGGTCCTGTGTGAAACAACTGCCTTATCTAATAGGAATTGTTGATGATGATTGATCCACTGCACATTACTTCTTGATAGCAAGCTTCTTCTAGTCCTCCGTACAGTCTTTTTCAGGATGCTTATTAAGTCTCAGAGTTATCCCATAGATATTTGCAGGGAAGGCAGACATGGCATTGAAGTGACAATTCAGCTCTGCATATGGTATAGTCTAGCAGCAGCAGATGAGCAGCACACCTGTTGCAATCTAAAGTGTATCGGTGGGCTTTCGTATCCCTAAATTGAGAAGCCAGACATCTTTTGTGCTACTTCTAATTAGTATATTATGAATTGCCTTTAACTAGCACTGACCCATGATGGCCACCCCATTCTGCCATGACTAATGCACAGCACTCTAATTTATGTTCTGTATGCACGATACCAAGTTGTGTCCCAACACAGAAATAATCCCCCTCCTCCCGTGGGTGAGCAGATGCTTCTGAAGCCATGTTAATATGTGTGTGTTCTGGCTAGCTGCCCCAAAACCCCTCTGCACAGATTGTGTTTGCTAGCAACAAGAATTGTCTTGGGTTGGGGGCGTGGTGTGGTGGCCATGTCAGGTTGCCATGAGACACGTAGCCCCTGCCCTGCCTGGGCTTCTGCTGCTCTGGAGGCCTTGCCACACTGCCTCTCTGGGGAGACTTCGACATGGGTGAGTGGGCGAGCTAGGAATGGTGCCCACTGGGTTTCGTGTCCAGAGGGACTAAGCTGACTTTGGCTGCTGTGCATTTCAGGATCCTCTCACTTGCGTGCAGCCCAAGTGGCGCCTCCTTTGTCTGTTCCGCTGCAGCTCCAAGCCTGATCACCCAGCTGGACCTCGCAGCCCCTGATACCGGCGGGAGAGGCCTGAACCAAGTTCCAGGGAAGCTGCTTCTGTGGGACACCAAAACCATGAAGCAGCAGGTATTGTCTTGTGCCTTCACTCCTTGAATCTGCTCACTAAGAACATGGAAGTGGTTTTCCTCCCCCCCATCTTGACGGAGCCCCCTCTTTAATTAATAGTTTCACTCTCCTCCATTTCCCAAGTAAAACCACAGCTGGATAACTAACCAGTCTTATTTTTGAGGGTTTCTTCAGAATACCCCTGCCCCTTATTCACTTCTCTTCCCCAGCCTCCATTGTCCCACCCTGAGGTAGATTTAGCAGAGTTGGGCTGCTCTTGCCAGACCCCGTTTCTCCAGGGCAGGGCGTGCGTGGTTCGTGTTCTCCAGTTAGCACTGAGGCAGAGGTAGCTCCGCAAACCAGTCTTGTGAACACTCAGTGCCACAGTCTTGGCCAGGTGTGTCAGTCGTCAGGCTGAACATAATCCCATGTCAAGGGATCATCATATGATGTGTTATTCCTTTTATTTCTGAAGTGCCTGTCGTTGTGACATCTGGGTGCTTTTATAGACAGATTTGTGTAAGAGAAGCCTCCCGGGAGGGGCGTAGCTCTCCTGCCTCTTCTGCTTCCTGGTTCTATTTAGAAGGGTCAGACTCAAAGGGAAGTCTTGGACCCAGTCATCCCATCCCTATGACCAGGCTGAGCAGGCTATGCCCGTGCCCAGACAGTGGCAAACTCCATCTAACAACTGGCAGAAGTTGGTTCTGCAGTCTTGGAGCCATGACCAAGAAAGCTCCGACGGTTGGCTCTGTCAGCTAAAGCGACCTAACGAAACACAGCTCCTATTGTGGGGTGCAGTCAGAGGGGGTCACGGGTGCATATGTAGGGTGAGAGTGAGGGGGTGGGATTCCAGCTTGTGAAGGGAGGGCTGTCAACCTGAAGTCTGGCTAAACAAACTTGATACCTTGGTGGTCTCTGCCATTAAAGAGCTTTGTAGGGACATAATCACAGAGTGAAATCCACTCATGGTGACTTTACCTTTTAGCTCCAGTTTTCTCTTGAACCAGAGCCCATTGCCACAAACTGCACAGCCTTTAACCACAATGGCAACCTGTTGGTCACTGGAGCAGCAGATGGAATAATTCGTCTCTTTGGTAAGCTGGGTTCTCAGATGACAATTTAGCTCTATATGGCCTTTCCTAGCTTACCTGTCCCAAAAGTGCCCCTCAGCACAATGAGGTAGACACAGTTCGTGCAGTGACTACAGGCAAAGGTGGCAGTCACTTTGCCCTGAGCAATAGCTCCCAGACAGCAAGATTTATTGGAACTGGTTTTTAATGGGGGAAGTTGGCTGCTCCTTGAAATGCCACGGGATCCATATCCTTCCCTCCTGCCCCTAAAAACAGGAGAAAGCTCAGCTTAACTTCTCATCTGGAGAGTGGCACCTCAAGCTGTACAATAACCCCTAGCACAGCGCCAAAATAACATTGGTGTGAGCCCAGGCTCTGGAGTAGGGCTTCAGTTCATGACCATCTGGCCCAGAGATGAGTAGTGCCAACTGAGCTGTTCTCTCCCCTTCTGGCTGGCTGTTTCCAGCTCATTCTATCTGTACGCTTTAGCCGGTACTTGCAAATGGAAGCCCTCCACCCTGCTCAGTGTTCTGTCCTCTGTAAGCCTTGGACTTGCCCTTGCCTCGCTAAGCCTTCAGGCTAATGTGCTGAGAGACCTTCCGTCACTTGTGCTAATCAGAAGTGGGGATCCTAGAAAGACAGAAATGACCATTTAAAAGGAGCAAGTGTCATCGTCTTCTGAATGTGCTGTACCCTCTCTGATGGCGGTCGCTTGTTCGCTGGTTCCGTGTGGCTCCACTTCAGGCAGTTGGCACACATGATCCTCCTTCCCTGTCTGAATGAGTTGGGACTTCAAAAAGGAAGGCAAAATTGTATCTGATGCTCTCAAATGTCTTTGATCTAGTAACAAACTTGTGTAGACAGCCAGGTGCGCTGTTATGGTTGTCTGCAACCTTCCCCACAGCTTTCCTCATTATGCCTCACCCCGTCACAAGAGGTAGTTCTACCTTTCTACGTGTTCCACTTCCCCTCCACCCTCCATGTTGTCTTCCAGGGTAGCACCATCCTCTAGCAGAAAGGAGGCATTTAAGAGCACTACATTCTGTGCTTGAACTTGATATCTTCCCATATAAGAAGATTGCCAGGAAAAATGCAATCTTGTTTTCCTAAATAACACTCTGTGGGGTGGACTGTCCTGGCTGTCCAATGGGTGTACAACCCTATAAAGCCAGAGGAAGTGTACATGGCCTTTGTGGGTAATAGAAGAACAATACATGTGTGGGATCCTGGGAGTGGGATGGGTGGAAGGGAAATTGGTATCGCTGGAGAATCGGGAACTGCCCTATAACTCATCTGCATGGTGGATGGAGGGAAAGCATAGACACCCTGCATTCTGTTTTAAGAGCCCCTTCTCTGTTTCCCACCTCTATGCATAGTGACTGTTCAGTGATTGCTCTCCCCTCAGATATGCAGCAGCATGAGTGTGCTATGAGCTGGAAGGCGCATGATGGGGAGGTCTACTCTGTCGAATTCAGCTATGATGAAAACACAGTTTACAGCATAGGAGAAGACGGGAAGGTAGGCTCTGCGTAACCTCACAGCAGGGAGAAGGTGGCAAGACCCCAGACTTGTGTTAGTGACATCTTCTCCCTGTGTTGAGAAGCTGCTTGTCAGCTGCGTTGTCTTTGCACTGAGCACTGTTCCTTCCTGCACAGCTAGAGTGGCTCTTTCATTGTATATTGACAATTCCATCTCTGGGGCCGTTTCTTTATGTTGGCAGAAAGGCCAGGCCACAAGGGAGAAGGGGGTTCAAGAGGGGAGCACTTAACTCTGGTGCACACCAGGAGCGGTTCCTGGTGGGTGCAAGTGGTGTGATGCAAGTATTATAATAAGGAAGGAGTGACGACTGGAGAGAAGAGCTGGGTGAAGAGTTGTTCATCCCACTGTTTATTGAATGCATGCCGTGTGCCAGGTGCTGTACAGACTCCTTGTCCCAAGGAGCTTAAAATCTGATTCCAATACCTTCCTACGCTAAACCTGACTGTCTTCCCCAGTGAGGAGAGCTCCTGTCCCCTCCCTCTTTGGAACACTCCTTTAATTGAGGTCTGGTCAATGAAGGACAAGCTCTGATGCTGGTCACTGTGCCACTAAGACAACCAACCAAACCCCAGCTTCCTTTCAGTGTATATGTTAAATAGCCAAGCAAGTCAGGTGGCTCTTGGGATTGCTAACCCAGGGGAGAAGGCAAGCGGCTTAGTCGCTGTATTTGGATTTATGACTAAATATATTGGCTGCCCAGGCCTAAGGTGCCCATCATAAACTGAATGCATCCCACAATTATTTAAAGCCACTAATAACCATAAACAGAGGCCAGCAACAGCCTAGACCATCTAACAGCAATAGCTAAAACTAAAGAAAAGAATGGACCCTGCCTCAAAATCATGCCTGAAGCAGTATTCTCCTCCCCAAGAGCCTTTGTAAAGATAAACCTTGTAACGTGCTCTGAAGGTCAATGCGTAAGGGGGGGTGGCTGACCAATGGGGAGCGAGTTCCAGAGCCAAGGGCTATCTGCAGAAAGCACCCTGCCAGCAGCTCCCTGTGTTGTATAATGGAGGGCTCCAGTTAGAGCCCCTGCATAGATCTCCATTGTGGCAGCATGTCCCAGGGAGAGAGGCAGTTTCTCAAGTATGCAGGGTCCAGTGATGGCAATTAACTATTGGAACAACTTACCTAGGGGTGGGATGGATTCTCCATCACTTGAGTGTCTTGTTTCAGCTCAGCCAACAATTAGGGACTTGATACAAGGATGACAGGGTCTGATTCTATGGCTTGTGTTATGCAGATCAGATTAGATCATAATGTTTCCTTCGGGCCTTAAACTCTCTGAATAGTGCTGACCTATATGATAACTTGAGCAGGAATCGTTTCACTGGAGACTTTTATCCCCTCTTTTGCTGTCCTAGTTTATTCAGTGGAATATTCACAAAAGTGGCTCAAAAGTGTCTGAATATGCACTTCCCACGGATGCCACAGGCCCCTTCGTGCTGTCAGGGTACAGCGGATATAAGCAAGTCCAGGTCCCGCGAGGAAGGCTTTTTGCTTTTGACTCTGAGGGAAACTACATGCTGACCTGTTCTTCAACCGGGGGCATCATCTATAAGGTAAGTGTGTGAGAAGCAATGATGGTGTTGGGACTGATGCAAACAAGAATCCTTATCCAGTGGCTGAAATTGCAGCCTTCTGCAAGAATCTGTTAGTGCTTTGAGCCAGTAAAGGGCAGCCAGCAACTTGTAGCTCAGGCTCACTCCATAGTCTGGACTCACTGGTAAGTCTGACGTTGCAGGGGCATATGTACTAACAATGGTGCACAGCAGGTAGACTATTTTTTATTACAAAAGTCCCAGCCGTTTTCCTTTCTATAAATGCCTAGGAAGAATCCAATGTATGTTGGATGGGATACAGACTTCTACAGGCTTTGGGTAGCTTAGTGCCAAACTCACAACCAAAGTTGCATTTAGCTCACTAACATTGTCCCTTTGTTCTACCTGATGTGCTCTGTACTCACTTTTCCTGGATCTAGTATGAATTTCCTTTTACTGGGTGCCTTTTTAAAGTGCAGAAAGTAGAAAAATGACCTTTTCTTCCTCCACATATCTGCTGCCCAAAGCCCAAACTTGTCCCTACCACAAATGAAGGCATGTGCCTCTTGGAGGTTTAGGTTCCCCGACTCCCATTTGAGCAAGCTGCTTCTGATACAGAAACCTGCTTTAATCAGTTCTTGTGGTCTGTCTTCCCACCCGGTTGCAGCTGAACAGCGACGAGAAGATCCTGGAGAGCTGCCTCTCCCTGGGAGGACACAGAGCCCCGGTGGTTACTGTTGACTGGTGTACAGCCATGGATTGTGGGACCTGCCTCACCGCCTCAATGGATGGGAAGATCAAACTAACCACCTTACTCGCTCAGAAACCTTAAACTGGGCAGCACTGATAGGAAAGAGGAAGATGTTATGAAATCAGTGTTAACCATATAGGAACAAATTACCTGGAAGAGAAGGCGGCAAATTACAATCACTCTTGTCTCATTTTAGCTTTTGCCTTCTGGACAGAAGCTTTTTTTACAAACAGGAAACCACTGCAGATTAGGAACCTGTTCAGTTACGGGAACAGCAACTGCACTGAGGAACTGACACTCTAAAATGACCTGTTTTGGTAGCTGCAGAGCCTTAAGTAGCATATGGTGGCTCCAGGCTGTTGGGATAGGGCTGGTGGAGGTTATATACAAATGTAAGCCGAATGCTGAATTGCATTTTAACACAATGGTTCCAGCTGAAAATGCCTGCGTGAAATTTACAGTATTCTGTATGTAATCTTGTTTTTCTTAAAAGAAACTGTTACATTGCATTTGGTGTGTGTACTTATTGCTGCAGTAGATTCATACTTTTTTTTTTAAGGCCAGAAGGGAAAATCATGATCAGTATGATTAATATAGGCCATTAAATCACTCTCTGATTCCTGCATTTAGACCAATAACTTGTGGTTGAACTAAAGCATATTTTCTAGAAAGAAACCCAGGCTTGAGTTAGATGAATTTACTATGTCCCTTGGTAATCTGTCCAATAGTTATTGACCCTCACTGTTCTAAAAGAAAAAGCACCTTGTTTCTAGTCTGAGTTTTTCTGATTTCAGCGTCCATACGTTGGAACTTATGTCTTTGTCTGCACTAGATTGGAGCCCTCTAGTATCAGATACCAAATGCCTTTTTAAAATGCTTCTTCATAAGATGGCAATCTTCTGGTTGTTGGCTGCCATATGCAGTAGCCTGATGCAGTTGAGGGAGGTGTGGGGAAAACTATTTGCACCACTGGAATTATTAACCCAGTAATCTCCATGCACAGTGGCACTGCAATAGGGCAGACTGGTATGCTGATAGACCACAAGGTGTTTAGCCCTGCTCAAAGCAAACCTCATCCAAGTAGCAGCTGGCAACACCCATATGAACTCCTTGTGCATAGGCACAAGGTATTGGACACTTTAGGTTGGGTGGGGGCAGGGGGAACAGAGTGTGTAGCACATCAAGTTTCTGCAATGCAGGCAAAGCTAATGAACCAGTGAAGTAGTATATAGAAGCCAGGTTCTCCAACTTTCACTTTGTCCCTTTTTTAATCTGCTGGCCCCTGTTGTTTCCCTTACTCAGCCATGCAGTTCTCAAGGGAACGTGATTCAGCCCTGCTTCTGGAAGTGGGGGAATAGTGCACAAGTGAAACATTGTAGAAAAAATCCACTCATCCGGTCCAGTGATCTGAAAATCATTAAATCAGATCATAGATTTTGTCAGTCACTAGAGAGATGAAGGAGAATGATCAGAGTCAAGTGCTGTGTGTTTTGGTCTCAACCTGACCTCTGATCAACATACTCCTTTAAGCGGCCATGAAGAGGAAAAGAGAATTCCAGCAAGATGAGGAGACAGAGAGAAGAAATAAGAAAGAATCAATTACTTGTTAAATTGCTCAAGATGAGGCAAAAAGAGCATTGGTCTTTTCAAATTTACCTTAACCTCTTACCCCAGAGGGAAGCAAGGCATGGGTTGCCTTTATCTGTAATGTGCAAATATTTCACACACATTAGATTATGGTGCCTAGGAGACATTTTTTCTGTGACATCAAGAACACAAACTGAAATATACAGAGTGGAAATCGTGAAGCATCCATTTTTTCCCCCTAGGATAATGACAATTTTTTAAAAATTATTAATAATGGATTAAATGGGCCCTCTCAAGGAGTCCAGTATCACAATGGGACACTTTTAAAACTGCTTCACTCTTGTCAGGAGGAAAAGTCATGCTGGCAGCTGTAGATTCTAAAATCACCACCCTGTAGTCACGAGTGTAAAGGATGACTAAGTTCATAAATTATTTAACATTAACTTGACTGCTGTGCAATCTGCCAGCAGAGGGAGCCTATACTAGCAATTCTTGGCCTGTGCTGACTTCCAAGAACCGGAAGATCCAGATCTTGCAACAGGGAGGTAAGATCCTTGGGGTGGGGGGAACCTTGCTGATTCCTAGGTGGAAAAGAGGTAGGGCTCGAAGTGTCACTTTGTTTCTTCTATCAGTGAGTTTTTCTTGATCTATACTAGAGAGTGCTGGTGTACACCCTACAGTCACCTCCCTGCCGACAAAACTGCCTTTTTTTTTGTTGACTAAATAAAGCCACCTGCACGAGAGGCGTAGGGTTCTTGTCCACAGAGCTAAGGTGACAGTGTCAGTGTAGACACTGAATCCCCTTAGAGCGGTGGAGGGGCTGTCATACTTGTCAGTCTGGCAGAGCAGTGAAATTGACAAGTACGTGCTCTGGACTGCAAGCCGGGACCAGGTAAGCCTCCCAGCTCCTGGCTGCCAGCCCCCAGGCTCTGAGCCTGAGGCACAGGGGCTCCAAGCTAGGAATGTAAAAAATAGTTTAATTAAAAATCTATTTAAATGGTCTAAAAATAGAAGGTTTGAATGGTTACCTGCTGGGGGGGGGAACCCAGCTGTGTCTCACCTCTGGCTTCCCTACCAGCAAGAGCTGCCCAGTTTAAATGGTACTCAGCTGTTTAAAATGTTCAAACAGCTGCTTAACCTTTAGCCTTTTACATCCCTTCTCAGCTCGGGGGCACTAGTGGCTGCCACCTCACCGCAAGCCCGGCAGGTGGATGGCTGTTGCCCGGCTCGGAGCTGGGGCTTGGGAGGCCGCCGGCCTACTGCCCCACTGTGAGCCTGGGCCTCGGGGATCCCGCAGGGGGCTGCCGCCCGACAAGCTGAAAGTGAGCTGCTGCAGCTTGCTTCTGGCTGTGACTAGGGAGTGGAGACGTCTCCCCGCAGTTGCCCTGGCTCCCGGCTGGGACCAGGCGTGGAAGGGGCAGCCCCCAGGGAGCCTACTGGCTCCCAGCAGGGAGCTGGGTCTCAGCTCCTCCACTGCCCCTTAGGTCGGTGGAAGTGCTCCTGGTTTGGATATCCTCCACCGACCCCAGGGGAGCCGTGTGGACATCAGCCCCAGCTAGAATGGTGGCTGAAAGTCGACATAAATATAGCCACTTATTTTTTCCCAGTGTAGACAAGGCCTTAGAAGCGTCCATAAGCAGCAACAAGTCCAGCTTAAGAAGGGATTGACAGTGGGGGGAGCGATCCCAACTGCATCGCTGTGTGTCTCCCGGGGTAGGCGCCTGATTTTGCGGCATGTACTTTAAGGCGATGGGCAACAACGCCGGCCTCTGTCCTTTTATGGAAAACTCGCCCATGCCACGTGCCCCGCCCTGCCTGAAAGGGATGCACTCCCCGCAGCCTTCTCCTGACTCCGGGCCCCGGGGCATTCACGGACGGCAATTCCCCCTGTTTAACCGGCCTCTCGAGCTCTTGGCAGAGGCGGCTGCCCCTGGGGGCCGGCCCCGCTCCAGCCTCCGAGCAGCGGTTCACCCTTCCCCAGCCCCACCGCCACGTGGGGTTTGCGGAGTTACTAAACCCGCTGACGTGGGGGGCTCTCCTGGGGGCAACAGGGGGCGGGAGACGCTTCCGAGTGGCGTCTTGGTTTTATTAGCCCAAGAAAAAGCCTGAGCCGGTCTGGTCCCGCGCTGAGCGCGAGCGTGCAACCGAGTCCCAGGAAAGCGTCTCTCCAGCAGCAGCGTGTGTGGGGGGGTGTCCTGAGCAGGCCCCGCCCGGCCTCCACCTGCAAACAGCCCCGGCCTCCTCAGTGCTGGAAAGGAGCGTGCCACGCTGCAAACAAAACGCCTGCCTGGCACTGCCTGCCTGGGGCATGTCCGCAGCGGTGCAGCCCCGCGCTACGCAGGCCCTGCGCTAGCCCCCGAGCGCGGCGGCGCGGGGCGGGGCTTGTCTGCTCCCGGCGCGCGCTCTGCTAGCGGGCGAAGTTTTGCTCCCTTCATTCTCGTACGTGCAGCAGGACGATGGCTGCCAGCTGCAGGAGTGAGCAACGAGCCGCCCTGCCTGGGAGTGACCGATTCGTCTGATGCCCTCCCCCCTTCCCGAGCGTCGTGACGCGTGAGTACAGCGCCTCGCACTGCGATACTAGCCCTCCAGCATTTCCCGGGGTGCAGCCACCACTGTCCAGCCCTCTCCGATGCGTGACTGGTTTTTAGCTGCCATCCAATGGGGAGAGGGCGAGGCGGAGCCCGGTGTCCATGTAACTCGGTCAGGTGGTTTCCAGGCCCAGGCAGCAACAGCCAGGGGCCGCGGCAGGGTGTTGTTTCTGTTTGAACAGAGCTGGTCGCCTGTAATGTTCTCTGCGTAACTGGTGTCTGTGCCCTGCCCTGCCCTGCCCTGCCCTACAGAAACTACACCGGCTGCCCCGGCAGCTGCACAGGCAAGCTCGTGGATAGTGTCTGGGCTTTCTAAGGCAGCCTCTCAGCATCGCTAGGGAGGGCATTGGAGCTGCCCCCTTCCCTCTCTCCCCGCAATGCCCAGCGCTTTTCTGGCAGCTGGTCTAAGGCACTTCCTTTGGGTAAGCAGATGGGAGGGAGCAGCCTGTCTCCCAGCACTAGATCTGTGGGGTTTGTTCCCAAAAGGGACGGGGCAGCCTTTCTGGTGATGCACATCACATTTGTCAGTTTTCACACCTCTGGGAGGGAGGCTCCCTCAGGCTGGGCTAGGCATCGCCCCCCCCCCCCCTCTCTCTCTCTCTCTCTCTCTCATACTGGTGGGTTTTGCAGTGTGTTTTCAGTAGAGAGACGTTTCTGAGCTGTCTGATCCTTGCAGCTCTTGTTCCTGGCTGAGCTATGGAAAGGTCACTCCTTACCTGGTTCCCTAAGGCTGGAGCTGATCTCAGGCTGGTCTGGGTGAGAGCAGTGGTAAAAGAAGGGGGAATGGGCATCAGTTTCCCTAGCACAGGCGAGGCTTCTAGCAAAGCTGTTACACAGATTCCAGCTTTTTATGCTCCTTTCCCTTATCCCTGCTGCTGTGTGACCGGGGCCCAGGAGGCGGCTGGGGGTGTGAAGAGATCATTGGGGGCCGTGTGGTAACACTCACTGCTGAGGTGGTAGCAGCAGAGTAAGTGACTGAGAAAGTGGAAGGAGACTACTCTGTTCCCAAGCAGAGCATTTCATTGTGCCCGCTGCTCCATTGCCCAGCATCACCAGGCCTGGTGACCACAGAAGAAGGAACCCTGCGGGCCCACTTAGAGAACCTGGGACCCAGTGAAGAGGCCGAAACAAGGCACAAAAGCAGGGAATAGGAGCCAGTTTGTGCTCTGTTTAATTCCAGACTTTTCACAACCTGCTTTGGTGAAGTTTTAGCAAAGATGGTGAGGCAGAGCATGCCACAGGAGGGTTTGTACTTGAGGTACAGGTGTGTTCAGTGTATAGGGAACACAGGGTGAATGTTGGTTCAGGTGCATCCAAACCACTGTTCCCATCAGGTTCTTAGCCTCTCCTGCATAGGCCATGTTTGGATTAGTTTATTCCCGCACATAGTAATGTGTGCACATGTAAAGCAGTCCATCTTTAAAGGCCTCCTTTGACAAGCCCTTATGTGAACAAAAATGTTTCATGAAATTATTTGTAATGAAAACAGCTGAGGGAGGGGGGAGGATTTAAATCTTCTCCCTGAAGAGTTGTGAGGCCAACCACAGCCACACTTTATTCACACCAGGGACTGGAAAACAAATCTGATGAGGGGAGGCAATGTGGTCTGAGTGCAGGAATAGCATTTTGGAGCTTCTGATCCTGATTAGGTTGGTGGTTCCGGGCTCATCACTTCTCCTGTCTGATTCAGTCACAGGCCTGAGGAGTAATTAGTTATTGTTTGTACACAGCTAAATGCTAATTCTGCTGGACAAGATGAGGGAAGTACAATAAGTAACTGGCAATAACTAAACAAAAACCAGATCTTCTAAACATGCTTTCAGATGTAGCCAGTCCTAGGTGGGAAGAGAACTCAAGTTTGTTTGAAACGTATTTATTTAGGATATTAACAGGGACCCATTGCACATTTCTTGATGTATTGGCCAGGGATTAATGAATGCTTCTGTTTGGGGGAGGGGATTGTATATAGGACAACACCAGGCAATCAGGCACAATGTTGAGTCCTGATCTGTGTAAGTGGCTGGGTCTTGACTGTGTGCCATTTCCTTTTTAAAATGAAAAGAGCTGGAAATGGCTGCCTCGGAGGCAAAGAAGAGGATCCTTCCGCCCTGGATGGCAGCGAGGGTGGTAGAGCCTAGAAAGACTATGTCAGCAGTGAGACCCAAGAGGAGGAAGAAGACACCTGTGGCAAGGTAAGTGCTTTGTGAAGCCATGCTACCTGGGGCTGCAATCGCATTGGCTCCCATGTGCAAAGCACTGTTGGGGCCTGGTCAACGCTTGGCTAGGAAACCTCCAATGAGAAGCGAGGGTATCACGCGAAGTGGGGATGGAGGCTCCCTCTGGTGTTGTTCCCTGTGTCAGAGCAGCAGGGAGCGCTGTTCTGGAAGAGCCGCTGTCTCCCAGGAGAGATGGAAAACGAAGAGCTGTTTGCTTAGATCTCTCAAAAGCTGGAGCCATGGCTGAATCCCATTTTGGGTATTTACATTCTCTACGAGCTATGTTATTCTTCACTTCCCTCCCTACGCTCCCTCTTGTGCAGTGTTCCCGGTGCTGGATCACTGCGGCTGCATTTGTACCTGAGGCCTGGTCACCCGGCCTCTAAAGTGCTTTGCGATCCTGCAGGGATAACTGTGGTGTGTAAGGGATTGATGATGATGGAAATATATGGAAAGGGATGTTCCAGAAGGGACGTGATTTCTGCTCTGAGCTGAGGTAAATCAGGAATAACTCCATTCAAATCATCAGAGTCACACTGGTGTAAAAGGGGTGGGAGAGCAAAATCGGGCTCCAGCTTTTGATTTCCTGTCATTGAAAAACAGGAACTCGCGGAAACAAAGGCAAACATTACAGTGACCCTTGTGCAGACATTCCTCTGCTGATCGTGTTTCTATGGGGACAGCATTCACATTTCTGTCCATAGCAGCTTCAGTGTTCTCCATCTGACCCCTGCTTTTTTGTTTTCTCCTCTTGACCTTCCCAGGACCGTGACTGTCTATTGTATGAACGAAGCGGAGCTGGTGGACGTGGCACTGGGGGTCCTGGCTGAGGTGAGCCGTGAGGCCTGCTGGTCTATCTCTCTGCCAACGCAGTGGTTTCCTAACATGTCCCTGTCCTGGTGCTTTTGCCCAGTCTAGTTTCAAATGTCTGGCTTCCACCACTTCCACCACTAAATGGAAGCGTTCTCCTTTGTAACCAGCCGCCTCCATTTCAGTGATGCCATGGTCCAGTGTGCGTAAGATCGTACCACGCGCCCATGGAAGCGTTGGGATGTAAGCAACAACAGCGAGTGGGTCAGGCAGGAGGAAGGAATGGGTGACCTGGGCGCTAAAGCATGGGCTTGGGTGGTCTGCATGCTATTTCGTGCTCTCTGACAGACAGGGACCCCACATGGGGGGGGGGGGGGAAGGGTACACTTTACTGGGGCCCCGAGGCTCTAGGGCCCCTGGCCGAGGCTGCAACCCCCATGGGTATGTGTGTGGGAAGGAGCCCATGTTACAAGTTAGTACTGGGCCTGAAAAAATTATGCTTGGGCCCTGCTGACAGATCTCCTGCATGACCTTGGGCAAGCCACTTAATCTCTCTGTGCCTTAGTTTACCCCTCAGTAAGTGGGGTCAATGGTATGCCCCCACCTTGCAGAGCATTGTGAGTTTACTATTTGAGATGCTCAGACTGTGGTGATGAGGGCCACAGGATTGCCTGTGAATAAATGTGTGGAGAGAGGTCCCCTTTGCACACACATGCCCTTGTATCAGCAGGTGCAGAAACAGGATACCTGGTTAACCAGGTTTAGTAGCATGATTTCCAATTTTTTTTTTGGGGGGGGGAGAGGGGAGGGAAGGTTTCTCTGGAATACTGCAATTCCTCGTCCCCCAAGTGTGTCTGCCTGTCCCCCTCCCACACCTGCATCACAGTGATGAACCTTCCTCTGGTGGAGGGAGCCTCCAGCCAGTCAGCCCTACTTCCTATGCCAGAGAGTGAGGGGGGTCTGGAGAGTAAAGGGCTCCGCTTTCCTTCCCGGCCCTGTGAAGGAGACGCTGCCTAGGAGATGCAGGAGCTTGTCAGACACTCACTTGGGTGAGTAAATGCGGCAGTGCTGATTTCATACACCTTGCAGGAGATGGTGTTCATGGCGCCTCACCAACTTTTTCTCTCGTTAGGTCGGCAGCTCCCCTGGGCTCTTTGCCTGGAGTCTCTTGCTTCCTATGGCCCTGATCCTGCAATTAGATCCCTGCAGGCAGATCCTGGCTTGTGCATTGACTTCAGTGGGACTCCCCGTGGGTGTGTGGGTCTGCCCACATGGCTCTGATTGCAGGACTGAGACCCTTAGTTGTTCCTGATTGTTAAAGCTCTCCTGCTCACTCCTGAAGAGTCCTTTATTCCTCAGGAGAGAGAAAACAAATTCCCCTTTCCCCTGTGAGCAGTACAGAGCCTGTGACACTCTTTGAAGGTGTTACCCAAGCTACAGTGTTACCCAAGCTACAGTTTGGTGAGAACACTGCAGTTATCTCTGTTCTGCCTGTCTGAAATTCTCCTGCAGCTTCAGTGGCCACAAGCGGTGTTCTTCACTGCCTGACCTAAGCTTGTGGGTTGTGTTGCTGTGTGCTGTTAAATGGAGTGGGATGCAGTGGCTATTGATCCGCCTTCTGTTGCATTGTAAGAGCTTGGGGACCTGATCCCGGTGGGGATGGGTGTTCTTCCCTCTTGTGTTTGTGACACGCTTTGGGACGAAATGCTTTATGGATATGTACGGTTCTTTTATGTGCCAGGATTGTAAATACAAAGAAACAGAGGAGAATGTTCCATCTGAAAACGAAGAGGAGCAGGAATGCCAGCAAAGGCGGCCGGAGCCTCCATGGAGTCCAGCCAGCGGTGATGGGGCCAGCACCCCTGGGCCAGGCCCCGTGCCCCGCGCTGAGCCAGATGCGCTGGGCTCTGCTGACAGGACAGACTCGGAGGATGAGGATGATGCTTTGAAGTATGTCAGGGAGATCTTTTTTAGCTAAAATCTTGCAGGGTTTTTTTTAAGCAGAGCAAAAATAATGCTGAGTGAGCCATATCAGGGGGTGGGGGGGAGAGACCCTCAGCAGGAGGGGGAAGTGGGGGTGGGGAGAAGACCCAGGCCATAGCTGCAGTGTGCAGGGATGCAGCAGTGTGGCTGTACGCATGCCTCCAATGCTTCCACATTCAAAGTGAGCCCAGAGCAGTGGTGTGGAAAGGGCCCCAGGAGAAGGGAGCAAGAGAGAATGTGTGAGAGGAACTCGCCCTGTCCTGCCTTGCCTTGCCCTGTGAAGAGATGAGCTGCATGGCCAGTGTCTGGTTCAAATATAGCACTTGCCCAGCATGTCTGAGCCTTGGGAACAGCCTGTCACCCACTCCTAACACTCCCTTTCCGCCTTCACAACCCTGTTCCTTGTGGGACAAGTGTCCCCTCCTCCCCATGCCACCTCTCCAGCTGATGCTAAGTGGCCTCCTGGTTGCCAGTGTCTGCGGAGAGGTCATGGAGGCTGAACTCTCCTCCCAGCTCTAGGGTTGGGCTCTCCAGATCAGGGCAGGCACGTTGGGTGGGGGGAAGATTTTGCTGTGCAGCTGCCCTTGATCTACAAATAAACAGTGTGTTCTGCGGGACTGTCAGTGGGGCACCTTTTATCAGTATTATGTTAACTTTTAAAGGTTATTAAAATATTTAATGTCTCTTTTAAAAAAGAAGCATCCATGTGCTCTGCCTGTGCCATGTGACACACCATGCCGTCTACTCCCCCACTTGTTGGTATGATGGCTTTGTTTACCTGATATGTAAATGGACTTGCATCGTCTCTGCTTGATGACCAGGCTGGTCAGAGAAGCAAACGGGTTCCATTTGTCTAGGGCAGACATGTACACAAGCTCCCCCTGCCATGCCTGGTTTAAATGTACTTTAATCATAATTTCTGCTCATATTCCTAACTCTTAATACACAACGTGTACCTCCATCATGCAAGAATATTAGTGAGAGTTATTAGTTTTCAAATGATACCTACAAGGTATATTTTGTAGAAAGATGACACTAGTTGTGTAGAGTGTGAACCCAGATATGTTTAAGGTCACACTGATGCAAGGAGAGTCAGAGCAGGCTGGATGGAAAAGACATGCAAGGGGGGGCACACACTGTCACATTATAGAGGGCAATTCAGAGCATTGAGAGGCTGTGTCACTGCCTGGAACATACACCCAGCCAACATGCTCTGTGTGTTCTGTCTGGTGAACAGCTCTGATTCACTCACTTTGAATCTAACAGCCTTCCAGCAGTTATCACAGACACACTTTTGTCTTTACCAGACTTGGTGAATGTTAGCAGGTGCTCCCAACACCCCACCAAACCCATGTGCCCTGATGTGTCCAGCCCTCTCCTGCGACATCCAGAGGAATAAGAAGATCCATTTTCTCCTTTAAGGAGACAAAACCCACCAACTTGCCATATTAACCACAGTTGACATTCACTTTAGTACAGACACAGCACTGTTGGTTTAGATTAATAGTGAAAAGTTTATTAACAGAAGATGAGCTCAAATATAAGAGAGAGTTAGAAATGGTTACAAGCTCATAAAGGTGAAAAGATTAATCTAAAAGTCTAAAACTTAAGCAAACAAGATTTGGTTCTAGGCTTTGTTCAAAATGGCTTTTCTCACCTCCTGTCTTCCAGCAACAGGGTAGCTGACCCCTTCCACAGGCAGGATCTTTTTCCAAAGCCGCTGGTTCCTTTGTCTTCTTGAGTGAAAGAGAGACTTTGGATACTCTGCCCCTTTCTTGTATAGTCCTGTGAACTTCTGAAATGGATTCTTCTGAAGGTTATATACCTTCCCCCCCCGCCCCCATGTAAAGTTTTTTCAAGCAGTGAAGAATGTGACATGGCATCTGGTGGTGAAGGAGGCACCATGCTTTTTTCTTTTTCCTTCCGCTTGTGTTTACGGTTTCTCACAAACTCCTCTCCCTGCTGTCTTGATGGTTAGGTTTATGACTTGTATGTAAATTGAGGTGAACACATAGGCCTTTGTTTAGCATAGATCTCTTTAACAATTTTTGGTTAGGCAGGGCTGTCTGGTATTGAACAAGTAACATCAAGGAGGGGGAATTCATAACTTTACAGATAATTAATTTCACCATGATGACCTTGACCAATGAGTTACTAGTTTTCAAATGATAGCTCACAAGACACATTGTGTACAAAGATTATTACAATGGTGCATAGGGTGTGAATACAGCAGAGCTCTTCAGTGTGTGTGTGTGTGTGGGGGGGGCCTGGAGGAACATTGGAGGGGTGCGGCAGGGCCCCAGCCCAAAACTCTGCTCCAGCTCCACCCCCCAACCATGGTTCTGGCCTCAGCTCCATCCCCCAGTATTGGCTACCAGCCGTGGTTCCCCGGTTTGGCTCCCGCCCCCACTCCCTGCCTCGGCTGCTGTGGCCCCCGGCTCCTGGTGCTGTTCCCAACTCAGCCTCTGGCCACTGTGGCCCTGCTCCCAGCCGCAGCCCCCGGCTCTGACCGTGGCCCTGCTCCCATCCCTAGCTGCGGGGGATGTGGGTGTAGACAGGGGTGGGGGGAGCGTGACCTAAAAAGTTTGGGGACCACTGGAATACAGGGTGCTTTGAGTCTCACACACTGTTCAACCAGAGAGCAGGTATGGCACCAGCCGAACATGTTTTCCTACAACATTCCACCACCGTGTTCCAATTCTACTCTGTTCCAACCTTGGCCTGAGCCTACCAGACAGTGGGAAGAGGCCCAATGGTGGTTTCTGCCCTGTGGACAACTGTGACCTACAACCTGTCTGGTGATGCCACTATCTCATTTACCAGGAACAGTTAGCTGCGGGGTGACACTTAGTTCCATTCCCTGCTTGTAGAGACTAAATCTGTGCCACCAGGAGGGTTCAGCACCTGTATCCCAACCTGCTGAGCTGCATTTCCTGCCATGTTAACATTTGTGCTTATAAAATATGAGCAACTCATTTGAAATACTTTGAAGGCTTGATTGCAAACTGCTGTGCTGGAGAAGGTTTGAGACCTTCATGGGTTTGGCCTCCTCTTTTTCAGTCTCCTGTCTAAGATCGAACATAGTAACACATTTTTTACATCCTTTAGTGGGGACCAGATTATCCATGCAGCAGATGCAATTACCTAATAGACAGAGCTAGAAAAGACCTATGACCCTTTCCTGATCTCCCTTTGTTCCAGGTACTGCTGATGTAAATGGCATGCTCATGTCTAAACCTCCTTGGTTTTATAGCACATAGGCATCAGACATGCCAACACCCACAAGCTCTCCTGCAGGATGCGGTAACCCTTCTTCTCTGTTTGATTGGCTCTGGGGGCTAATCCTGGTTTGTCTTACAGCTTTTGTCTAGTACTTAGTAAAGGCAAGTTGCAGAGAATTCTGTACTATGACTAGCCATCACCCCTGCTATATTTGCCTTATTCAGTTCCCTTAAGGGTACTGCCCAGGCCAGAAGAGTCATTTCTCCATCCACCAACCTCACTTTAAAGCATTAACTCACTTTATCCTGTTGCATTTGGTGTCACCAGTTGTGCATTACATAAGCTGACTGTAGTAGAGCTGAAGGTCTCCTAGATTAACTGCCTGACAAACTAAGTAATATAATTTGTTTCGGACCAATGCTAGAGATCAGTAAACAAGAGCAAGCTATAGGCTGACTCTCAGATGATTATAAAAACTTGTGTAAGTTCCTACAGGCACTTAAATTCATTGCCACCCGCTAGCACTGCATCTTCCTCCCTTTCTGCCTTCACACCTTCAAGGGTGGGAGCTGCTTCTCAGGGGGAGGGCTGCCCTTTGAAGGACCAGGCTTGAACCACTTAAGGTACGCAGCTGCAGCAAAAAGCTGGAGCAGCAGCAGGGCCTGAGCCCCAACCAGTGCCAGGAAACCCCAGCTGAGTTCAGAGCATTGAATCCAAACCCTGGTCTGGAACAGAAACAAGCTGAGACCACCAGACAGAAGCACAACTGAGATGCCCTGCACCACAAGGTTCACTTCCCATGCCTCTCTGGTGTTCACACATTTGGCCTGCATGATAAAAAAGGGGGAGAAGAGACAGAGGACTTGGACAAAGTAAACAGAGACCCTTGTCAGCACCATCCCAACCTGGCCAATACCCATCTCTATCAGGTCCTTGAATTCTAGGCACTGCAACTCTCCAGTTGTCTGGTTCCAAAGGCAGAAGTTATAGAAGCCGATTCTTTTGTTGGGAAGGTTGACGATGTTCCCTGCTTCCCAAATCAGGGCATACAGCATCAGTATAATGGCCCCTGCAGCCAGGAGGCACATGATCCAATAAAGTAGGCGAGCCCCAATTTTCTGCTGCAACAGACCCATTCTGGTTTCCGTACTAGCTCCGTAAGACCAGAGGAGTACCCTCCTTGAAGACTCCTGCTGTGAAATATGAATGGGAGAGCTCTTAATTTCAGTGTTCATGCCACCGATCCCACAGGCCCAGGCAGCAAACTAACAGAGGGAATGGTGCAACACTTTCTCATGGCTGGCCCACTAGAGGATAACCACTTACTGTTGCTAAAGGAGGCAGTTTGTTAGCTGAAGGGATAGGGGTCTGTAGTGTGGGGGCTGAAGGGCGCAGGTTTAAAGGTTGCTGAAAGCCTATATGAGGGGCTGTTACACACACTGTTAGTTACCTTCCTCTGGGAACAAGCAAGGGACGAAATGAACAAATTCTGTGAACTAACAAGGGGACCGTTTAAACATTAAACTAGACGCAAACAAGATTTCCTGGACTGTGGGGCAGGGGCCTGGGTCCAAAGGTTAGAATTCCAACTGCCTGTGAAGTGGGGGGTCTAGTTCAAAATGTGACTAGAAATACCCTCCTGGGACTCTGTTCTCTCAGCAATCCCACAGCCAGTTTGCTCCAGTGACAAGCCAAGAGACTAGGCCAGCCCTGCGCATGCCCCCTGGGATCTACTGCTCAGTCTGTGCTCTCCCTTCCTTTCATGTCAGTAGCAGTAATGAAGGTTGGCTGACGATGCATGAGACAGACCACAGGCTCTGTCCCCCTTCCATAGCTATGCTGGCTGGGCAGTGCACATTGGAGTACAAACAGGGCTATAGCACTCGTGTCAGCAGCAGGAGGGACTGACACACAGTTTTGTGAAGTGAGGACAGGTCACTTGGCCTCAGTTCCTTGTCTGACTCTAACCCTGCTGGAGGGTTGGCGTCCTAGAGGAAGCAACACATTTAAGCTGCTTTAGGAAGTTGGTGATTTTTCCAGTGACCTCCCCCACAGCGACGCTGACAAGTTCTGGAAGGAGTCACATCCATTTAGCCTCAGCTGACGGCACCGTGCTATGGGACCTTATGGAGATGGGGGAGAGCATGGGGGCTCCCAGAGCACAGCTCCACAACCACTTCATTGTTCCAAGTCTCCTCCTGCAGTATTGGGGGGGGGCAACAGTGCTGGCGCACACAGGCAGCAGGAAACCAGCAGAAACACCCAGCTTGGAAACCCCGTTGTCAGCAGGGGCACTCTAGAGATAAGGAACAAGCTTCCTCCAGCTGCTTCTGAGAAGTAAAGGCAAATGGGCCAGATGCTGACTTTTGTGCATATGTACACACACCCCAACCCCCATTGACTTCCACAGGGGATGGTCAGCCAGCTGAGAAGGCAGAATTGGGCTCCAGAGCCATATATATGGATGGAAGAAAGAGCATGGATGGTCTATAACTGTTCCATTCATGCTTTACTGGACGTGTACCCAGTTTCGCCCAGAGGGAAAGTGAAAGTGCCTCACTGAACAAACATGCTAGCATGGCTCCACCTGATACGGTATCAACAGCTGTAAAAAACAATGCACTATTATGCCCTGCCTCTGAAAACAAACACTCAGCAAAGCAACTCCTAGGCAAAATGGCCACTGGGCACTGGTTGGGAGATGGGGAAGGGCTGAGCAGTGCCAGGTTGTTTACTGCCAGTTCCACAGTCCATTAGCCAGCTGTGTGTCTCTCTTCACCCTAAGGACCACAGGCATTCTATATGCAGTTACACCAGGGGGCTCCTCAAGGGGGGACCGTCCAGATACAAACTTTTAGACTTCTCTGCTGGACTGGGTGGTGGGTCAGTTTTTATTGGTTGCCAAGCTTGATAGCCTGGGAGCCTTGGTGCCATTTACTGTAAATGCCTAGTTAAGTCGCATTATCACCTGTTACCCAAAAAGACTTTTGCTTTCAGTTCTGTTAAAAGGAAGCACTAATCATAGAAAACAAACACAAGGGGGGGAGGGATTCCTAATGTTGGATGTAGGTATGGCAATTAGCTGCGTCCCTCCCTCTTGTGAGTCTCAGCTGAGTTAACTAAGCAATCTGACTTTGGCCTCTAGGAGACAGGTGTTGTGGGAACAAACCTGTAGTGGCCCTTCCTCTCTCCCGCTCCTTCAGCCTGACTTCTTGGCAGACTTCACTCGCCACTTCTCTCTGAGCTCCTTGACTTCTTTTCAGTTGGTTTTTTTTTTTTTTTTTTTTGGTGGAGGGCTTTTTGGTTGGTGCTGAAAAACAAAACCAAAGGTAAAAAGAGCGTCCTCAGGGAAAGGGATCGGCAAGAACAGCTACCTCAGCCTCTCAGGGATGACTTGCTGTTTGGGTTTGCATGTCGATCTCAATAAGGGACTGGGTGTGAGCGTGGGTCCATCTACTCCATGCTTGGCTTTAAACCCTTCGCAGAGAGAGAGAATTTGCCTCCTCAAGCATAGTCCCTTAAATTGATTCCCTTTGGCAGGGCCTCCTCCCCTATGTATCCTGCCTGCCCTCCCTCAATTTAACAGATCCTCTCTCAGACGTTTGCTTCCAAGTCACCATCTTTCTGCTAGTGAGGACTCAGCTGAGCTTCCTTTGGATCCTGCCGTCAGCACTGTCATTGAGCGACCCGAGACACAAGCTCTCTGGCTTCTCCCATGGCCGGCTGACTCTCACATGGGGAGGAGATGCAGTTAAAACCTCTCTCATCTATGAGCTCAAGCCATGTTTTCAGTGCATCACTGTGGGCCAACTGCACTGTGCTCAGGACCCCGGGCGTGGCTGCAACATAGGTGGTTCCTGAAACTCCTCAGTACTTCCAGCCCCTGCACTGAGAACCCAGGACAGGGATCTGAACCCACGTAGCCCATACATCATTAATAGCCAGGAAGCAGGTCTCTGCACTAAGCAACAGACCGCTAGCCTTCTTTCTGCTATTTGACAAAGATTTAGCACTTACAGTGTAGGTGCTGTGTCCCCCCGCACCCAGCTCACACACAATTGGGAGGTGAGGGGGCCTGAGTCGCTAAGCATTCCTTTACGCCATCAATACCTCACTTCAATTGGCGAGAGTGTCCCTTAGGGCTTGCCTGGAGATGCCGGAATGTGCGCCTGTGCTTGCCAGCGGGGTCCAGAGCTCTGAAACAAATATAACCACACAAACAGCTCAGAAGTGTGTGAGAGCCAGAGCCAGAGCACTCTGCAGGGAGGGGACTACAGGGCGGGTGCCTAGTTGACTAGATGAATAGTTTCTCATTGATTTCCACTTAGGACCCTCTGCCACCCTCCCCAAAAGACCCTGGTTTCTTGCTGCAGCCTACCTCATCCAAAGAATGGTGAGACTGGGGTGGGTCACAGCAACAAAAAAACTCCAAACTACTTGGCTGACTTGGGCTTCTTGGGGATCATGGGGCGGGTAAGGAGCTGGGTGTGGGAGCAGGTGCCGGGCAGGCAGCCCAGGGGGAGTTGGGCACCAGAGTGGGTGCTGGGCACAGGGGAGGGTTGGGTGTGGGTGCTGGGCAGGCAGTCTGGGGAGGCCTGGGTATAGGAGTGGGTGTCTGGTCATGGGGCGGGAGAGGAGCTGCACATGGGAGTGGGTGCTGGGTAGGCAGCCAGGGGAGGGCTGGGTGTGGGAACAGACGCTGGGCAGGTAGCCTGGGTATGGCAGTGGGTGCCTGATCCTGGAGTGGGAGAGGAGCTGGGTGTGGGAGCGGGTGCGAGGCAGGCAGCCTGGGAGGGGGAGGCTGGGTGTGGGAGTGGGTGCTGGGCAGGCAGCGGCGCTGGATGAGCCAGTGTTTAGTTATGAGTCAGTAACTGGACTTGGCAGGATTGGATAGATGTCGGTAACGTTGATTTCAGCTGACACAGGGAAATCAATGCATGAAATGGGATGGGTAACAGCTGGTGGGAGTGCCGACTCCCCCACTTGTGCCTGCAGAGAGCGGGTGGCACTGGCCCTGCAGTAGCACAGGCAGCCCTCTGCAGCTCTGCTGTCACAGCCCCCATCCCTCCCTCCTGAGGCAGGGGCGGAATTCAGGGGTCCTGATTCACCCCAGCTGGTGCTGACGCAGGGCCCGGCTCAGGGATTGAGGGGCGGGAGGCATCTTGCACATTGTGTATTCTGGGGCTGTTGGGAGCCAGTTTGGCCCTGACACTGTTCAGGGCAGCCCTGAGGGCTGCTCTCTGTGTGTGCCCCAGTTGCTATGGCATAGCCAGGGTGAAGGAATGCCCCAGCCACCCCTCCTGCCTCCAGCTACTCATGGATAGGTATGTGCAGAGCCAGTTCAGTGCCTGGTGGGGGCCCCCTGAACTGGGGTATTCTGTGGGACAGGCCTTACAGCTGCTTTGAAATCCCTTTGTGACAGCAAAGATGAACCAAAGGCGGGGAATCTCTCATGGGCAGATGAATGGCTGAGCTGACCCCACTAGGATTTAAACCTGCATGTTATTGGTGCCATTATCTGCCACCCAAAGAGCGCACATATTCTTCCAAGACCAGGGAGTTTCAGCTTAGAGCAAGGGGAAGAACAAAGACAGGAAAGAACTGTGTGTGTGTGTGTGCATGCGTATGTGCGTGCATGCCTGCTCGTCCATCCATCCCCAGCGTCTTCAGTGACTGCCGCTCAAAACGGCTGCCTCTCCCTGCTGGCAGTACAGTTCTTTAGATATTTAAAAGGTGCAGGAAACAGAAAACAAAGACATCAGTTACATAGTTCAATACACACCCCCCAGCAACCATTTTAGGTGGGCACCACTGGGGCCTGTCATCAGGGATGAAATCTTCCTCTCCTGCTCCCATGTGGTAATTCATCAAAAGGCTCTGTCCCTGGTGAAATAGCATTCCTTGCTAAATATCACCAAGGACAGGGCCCTACCTGCACCAGTATTGGGAGGGTCTGATGGTCTTGTCATTTTCTACTACATCTGCTTGTTCCTTCACTCCCCTGGGTTGCATGGACTCGGGTGCCCCATAACAGAGGTTAGGATCTGCGTAAATTAGGCAGCTCTCCGAAACAAGATCAGTTGCCCAACCCTTTCTTACTCTGAAACTATGCTCTGGTTCTGCTTGGACAAGGACAGCCAGAGAGAGAGTGGGAAACAGAGGAAGGAGAGAAAAATCAGAGCAGAGGAGACACCAGAGAAGAGGAAAAAATTTGACAAGGGAAAAACCTGCAGAAGATCCATGCCACCAGAAACAGCAGCCTGCCAGCCACAGGTGTGAGAGCCTGCTCTGAGCTTTAGGATTTGGCAGAAGTAACAGAGAGTGGCTAAGTCACCTGACCCAAAGTAAGCACTCTGAAGAGCTAAACCACAATGAAAATAAACAAGGAAAGGGGGAGAAGGGGAAAAGTATCCTTTCCTGTTTCCTCTGCATTCCAGATTAATCTCCACTCTCCTGAACATCTCTTGCGCCTGCTTACAATGCTTCCAGATTGCATCTATTTTTCATTCTGGAGAACATGAATCAGAGCAGCTGTCACCCTTGCCCACTATTTGAAATTGAAAACAATCAGCAGCTCATACGTGGTCCCTTGACATCTGTTTTGCTCTCTGGGCCCTGCCCTATGTCATTTTGAAGCAGCTGTAGTGCTGTTCCCTACGTATTGATCTCTGCCAGATCTTAGCCAAATCATTCTGGAGCCACCAAAGCTAGTCAATGCAAGATGCCAATGAGAGGAGTGTGTGCTAAGAACCCCTACTGTCTTGGAGATAGGTACCTAAATCCAGGCTGCAAGGAGGTGCTGCTAGCAATCCATGACTAGGAACCCGCTGCCTGGAATCAGGCAGCTTAGACATCTAAACTGCATCTTGAGGGAAGGAGTTAAGCGCCTGCCTCACTCCACACAAAACAGCAACACCAGGGAGAGGATGTTGGCTGAGGAGGTGCTCTGTGACTGTGGGGCCTTTTTCTGTTCCGCTGCCCGATCACACATCTGGGCAGCATTCCTCTGGACCGCGTCCGCTGGCTCCTTGGACACCTTTGAGGAGCAGTGGGTGCTGTCTGGGGTTCTCTGCTCCATGTCCCCTTCAGATTCCCTCTGTTTCACCTTTTGACCGTCACGCTCGTTCCTGTTTTCTCATTTGTTGTCCCCCCGCATTCAGTTGAGTCCTGGGCTTAGTAGCACCTCCCCTTAGGCTGGGAGAGGGGCTTTCATGGGCATCCCCACGCCCAAATCGTTCACACAAAACAGTCAGAGGAATTGCCTGGGAGGGGAGACCCCTGTTTAAAGCCTCTTTCCCCCTCTGGTAGAAAGGGGAATACTGATCCCAGGCCTCCCATGTCCCATGCAAGTGCTCTAATCTCTGGGCTAAAAGTTAGAAGGTGGGCACTTTCTCCCCCGAATTTTGAATAGGACCCAATCCAATAGGTGGTCTCTGAGCATGCCTACAGGATCAGGCCCACATGTAAGTTAGACTGCTCAGCGCCTAAATGCTGGTCTTCCTCCCTGGTGTGGGACTTGCTCTGGGGCTTAGGTGTCTGGACACCTAGAAGGAGGCAGCAGCACGTGCATTCAGAGGCAGAACCATAGGGGAGAGGGAACTTTTGCTCTGAAAATGTAGGTGCTGCGTGAGATTAGGATTCAGTGGGGGCTTTCTGGGTCATAATGGAGGCAACACTGGGACTTAGGTGCCTAAACCCCAGACTTAAACATCTTTGTGGATCTGGGCCCTAGTGACCACTTGTAACATGAAAAGTAAAAACAACAGGGGCTGATTCTGCTCTCAATGATTCTGTTTTTTCATGGTTATATTACTCCTTTGAAATCAATGGTGTTGCTCACGAGTTGCCCGAGTGTGAAAATCAAGCCCAGGAGATGTAAACAACAGTGTTAGGGACATTTGACTGTGTCAAATGCATGGAAGTTAGGTAGATAGGATACAGAAATGCTAATCATAGAATCATAGAATATTAGAGTTGGAAGGGACCTCAGGAGGTCATCTAGTCCAACCTCCTGCTCAAAGCAGGACTAACCTCAGCTATATCATCCCAGCCAGGGCTTTGTCAAGCCTCAGCTTAAAAACCTCTAAAGATGGAGATTCCACCACCTCTCTAGATAACACATTCCAGTGCTTCACCACCCTCCTAGTGAAAAACTTTTTCCTAATGTCCAACCTAGACCTCCCCAACTGCAACTTGAGACCGTTGCTCCTTGTTCTGTCATCTGCCACCACCGAGAACAGCCTAGCCCCATCCTCCCTGGAACCCCCTTTCAGGTAGTTAAAGGCCACTATCCCCCTCATTCTTCTCTTTTGCAGACTAAACAAGCCCAGTTCCCTCAGCCTCTCCTCATAAGTCCTGTGCTCCAGCCCCCTAATCATTTTTGTTGCCCTCCGCTGGACTCTCTCCAACTTGTCCACATCCTTTTTGTAGTGGGGGGCCCAAAACTGGACACAATATTCTAAATGTGGCCTCACCAATGCCAAATAGAGGGGAATAATCACTTCTCGTGACCTGCTGGCAATGCCCCTCCTAATGCAGCCCAATATGCTATTAGCCTTCTTGACAACCAGGGCACACTGCTGACTCATATCCAGCTTTTTATCCACTGTTACCCCCAGGTCCTTTTCTGCAGAGCTGCTGCCTAGCTCGTCGGTCCCCAGTCTATAGCTGTGCATGGGATTCTTCCTTCCCAAGTGGAGGACTCTGCACTTTTCTTTGTTGAACCTCATTAGATTTCTTTTGGCCCAATCCTCCAGTTTGTTTAGGTCCTTCTGTATCCTATCCCTACCTTCCAGGGTATCTACCACTCCCCCCAGATCTTTACTTTTTCAATCAATTCAACTAACATTCACAAGTAGAAATATAATTCACAATGGAAAAAAAAAAAAAAAAAAAAAAGAGTGGAAAGTAGTTTCAGGTGCTTAACCTAGTCTTGAGCCTAACTGCCTATTTCTGTGATTCTTTTCAGTCCCCTTTTTCCCTTTAAAATTTTTGCTTTTACTTCCCTCTTGCTGTGCAAAAATCCCATGCAAACAAGGGAAGCTAACTATACAGAAAACAGGGTCAAATTCACAGCATAAACAACAGGGGAAACTGACTCTGATGAAACTAACTATACCCATAGTGCTGTCAAATACACAAAGTAATCAAACTGGAAAAATAAATATTTTTCCCTGATCTCTTTCAATTAGACTGATCTTAGGCGTTACATGTAACAGCAGTAGGTAAACAGTTCAAACAGAAGTAGGATTTTTAAATTGATAGTGTCCCTTTAAAAGATTCAGGAGGGAATGAAGTACTGTTTTTTTGCATGCACAGTATAATCTCAAAGAAAAAGACATTGCTCATAGCCCCCAGGGAAGTTACTTACGTGAGGGGCACCATGGTGCTGTCTGCTGAATCCAAAAAGAAACAACAAGAGGCAGCACGTAAAGTCCCGTTCAACTGATCCTCTTTACTATAGTTCTAGAGTCCTGTCTTTTTGGTGGATGGAGAAGCTCTCTCACCAAGTGTAAGGCGAAACTGAGTTCTCAGTGTTCTGATCACGTGAGGTTATTTACTTATGCTGATGATCTTTTGCACTTGCACAACACTCACTCAGCAGATTTCACTTTCATTTTGACTCTTTGGGAGTTCCCACACAATAAGAGTTTAATAACATGTTCTGTGTCACATGAATGGATTAGATTACTGTTGCCATGTCCTATTGTTACACGATTTACAAAACAAATGTAGCATGGTAGCTGGAGTTTTCAGGCAGATTTGCATTTATTTATTTCTTCTATTGCTCCTAAAAAGGGGTTACTTACTAAGAGTAAAACCAGGTTTCACTAGAAACTTGGCAGTATAGCAAATGTCAGTTATGGGTGTGATTATTTTTTACAACTTTTCTATTCCAGCAAAAGCCCTAATCTAGATAGTTACATGGACCTAAAAGTTGGCTTTTGCTGGGGTAGCTTATTTTGCTTGGGGAATAGATATAAGCTACACTGCAAAAGCAGTTTTTTGCAGGTATATGCAGTATTGACAGTAGGAGGGTTTGGACATACAACTATACCATACTAGCTTTTCTAGTGTACACTCTGGCCTAACTTCTGTCTTCTGAGTCACATTGACCCTCCTTTCTTCCCTGTACTTTGTTTCCCAACTTTCAGTATGGCTTCTGGTGATAGAGAGGATCTGACTGTACACTGACCTTCTCACACAAACACACAGCCCATTGTCTATGAAATTCTAGGTCTCTAAGGAACTGTGCACAGTGGCTATCTGCCAACTACTTCTTAGGCCTGATCTACACTACAGATTTTGTCGAACAAAGTCGGCTTTTTGCACCAAAATAGTGGTGGTGTACACACTGCATCCCCCGCCCCCTCTGCCGACCCAACTCCCGATTTTGAGACAAAATAAAACCACCTCAACGAGAGGCATGGTGGTTTTTGCACCAAGCTTTTAGTGACAGTGTCAGTGAAGACACCGCACTTGATTATATTGCGGTAAATGGCCTCCAGGAAATGTCCCACAATGCCCATCCTGACCGTGTTGGCCATCAGTATGAACTCCGCTGCCCTGCAGCCATCTGCCCTTCCCCCTTTAAAGTCCCAGGAATTTTTGAAATTCCACTTCCTACTTGGTCAGCAGGGAGAGCTCACACCACATCTTCCCAGCTGACCATGGTGGCTCCACACACCAAACACTCTCCCGCTTGGAGCACACCGGAGCTTCTGGATCTGATTGGATTGGGGAGAGGAGGCTGTGCAGTCCCAGATCCACTGCAGCTGAAGGAACTTCAATATGTATGGTCAAATTTCTTGTTTAATGACAGAGAAGGGCTATGACCGGGACACGCTGCAGTGCCATGTGAAAATCAAGGAGCTGTGGCAAGGGTACCAAAAGGCTAGGGAGTCAAACAATCGCCCTGGTTCAGAGCCAAAGACCTGCCACTTCTATAAGGAGCTGGAAGCCATCCTCAGCGGTGACCACCTCCCCGAGACCCGTGGGTAGTGGTCACCTGACTCAACCTTGATGAAGTTGCGGACAAGGAGGTTGAGTTGGAGGACAATGCAGAGCAGGGGACTTGGTCATTTGGTGACATGAGGGCTGAGGACCTCTTCTTGACCTCGGAGGGTTTGAGCCAGTCCCAGTCCTCCAGCTCTGGCAGGCAGGATGCAGGAGAGGGAAACTTAGGTTGATTTTTTTGAGCTGATGCTGCTCGGTTACTTCAGGTACACAGTCCTTTGCTTGGTTGTATTATACAGCTGGTTGAAGGGATAGAAATGCACAAGAGTAGCTGTGTTTGCATGTGCTGCCCGTCCCCCTGTTCAGCTAGGCAGTGTGGTGGAAGTGTGTTAATGCACACTGAGATTTCGTGGGAATCCTCCAGAGAGATCTCTAGGAAACTCTCCTGAAGGTACTCTCCAATCCTCTCCCAGAGATTCCTCGGCAGAGCTGCTTTGTTTCTTCCCCCGTTGTAGGAAACTTTCCTGCACCAATCACAATCACTAGTGCAGTGACCAAAGCGGCACACAGGTGAGCAGCATAGGGACCTAGTTTGAAACTGCTCACCTGGAGAAGATGCACCCTAGCATCCCTGTTTATTCTCAGGAGTGACATATCGGCTTCTATGGCCCCTGCCTGTGGAAAATGGTGGCACAATTTGAAATTTTGTCACTGTCTACCTGCATCAATACCCCAAACAATCACCAAAAACCTTTTCCCCAGCTTGAGTACCCCCTCCCCCCAGGCACAACTCACCATGCCTTGGTTGATCATTGAGCTGTGCGCTTGCCAGGGAACAGTGAGAAAGAGCTGTATTCTACAGCAATGCATCAATGCTGTTATTGAACTCACAATCATACTTCTGTTCATTGTTTATTGTGCTTCTATAGATATGCCTTTGAGGGGAAACTGCTCCGCATCTGCTGAGTGCCTGTGTCTGATAAGAAAACAACCACAGAGAAGCAAAGAGATTTTCCAAGAACTCCTCCAGTCCTCTAAGGCAGGGAAAAAAAGAAAAAAGTGTATGGAGACATACTGTGTCCGAAAATCAGAAAATTGATAGGCGGGAGAGGAGGGAAAACCAGGAGCGAGTGATAGCAGGTCATGAGTGCATGATAAAAGCCACAGAGGAGCAAACGGAGCTGCTAATGTCACTCATAACACTGCACACTGAATTATTGCATGCTCGTCCCCCCTTGCAGCTAATACAGAATTGCTTTCCATGGCCTCCCCAAACTCCATCCACACGTTTCTATCAAACTCCCAATCCATCTCGGACTCTGTTCACTTCACCCCTTCAGACGGCTTCCAGAACCATACCTGGACTTACACCCAGCTGTCATAGCTCTCACTGCATCTCCCTATTTTCTCCCCTCCAGCCCAGCTTTTCGTGTGTATTGTGAATAATTGTTATTTAATAAAGACAATTTCTGTGAATAAGCAATCTTTATTTGTCTCTTGCACATGGTGGTTGCATCTCATATTGATGCACAGTGCAAACTGGATGGCAGTCATAGCATGGGACTGTGCTATTTACAGAGACACCTTATTGATGCTCATTATCAAAACAGTTCCTCAAGGCCTCCCTGATTTCAAATTTCCCCCTTCCCTCTTTGTGCCCCTCTAATACCCCTGACATCTTGTTGTTCATATTCAGCCGGAAGGTGATCTGCCTCTGCCTCTGCGCTCCACCAGGGGGAAACATTTCACCCTTAGCGCCACAAATATTATGGAGCACGCAGCAGATGGCTATAACCATGGGAATATTTTCCTCATTTAGGTTTAAACTGGCACCTGCTTAACTTGTTATTGAAATGGTCCTTGCTTCTATCCAGGTTGCCAATATAAGGCTTCATGAGCTGTGGCGATAAGGGGTAGGCTGGGTCCCCCAGGATCACTATGGGCATTTCAACATCCTCCATTGGAATCTTTTGGCCTAGAAAGAAAGTCCCTGTTTGCAGCTTTCTGTACTGGCCAGTATTCCTGAAGATGCATGTGTCATGCACCTTCCTTGACCAACCCACGCTGATGTCAGTGAAACGCCTACAGTGATCCACAAGTGCCTGCAGTACCATAGAGAAGTATCCCTTTATTGATGTACTTCATTGCAAGATGGTGCGGGGTCAAAATTGGGATATTCATGCCATCTATTGCCCCACCACAGATAGGGAATCTCATCATTGTGAAGCCTTCCACTAGTTCATCACATTTCCAAGACTTACAGTCCTTCAAAGCAGAATGCGATTAATGACCCTGCACACTTGCGATAACACAGCTCCAATGGTGGACTTCTCAACTCCAAACTGATTAGTGACTAACCAGTAGCAGTCATGAGTTGCCAGCTTCCACATGGCAATCACCATGTGTTTCTCCACTGAGAAGACAGCTCTGATTCTGGTGTCCTTGTGCCGTAAGGCAGGGGTAAGTTCCAGGTAGTTGGCTTGGCGCATCTGAAAGTTCTGCAGCCTCTGCTTTTCATCTCAAACCTGCATAACAATGTGATCCCACCACTCAGTGCTTGCTTCATGTGCCCAAAAGTGGCGTTGCGCCATGTGCAGATGCTCTGCGAATGCAAACAGTATTCTGGTGTTGTTTGTTTGCATGGCACACAGCAGGTCAGGCGCCTTGTATTCCAGTTCTGATTGGGAGCTCATGATATACTGCATGACCAGCTGTGAAGTGTTCAGAACGTTGACAACAACAGTGGAGAGCAGTGCAGGATCCATCCTTTCAGATTATGATGGCGGGTGCTCAGGTAACTGGGGCCGTTGAAAAATGCTGTGAAACGCAGTTGGAAACCCATGGAATGATGGGACAGAAATCACTGCATAATGGGACGTTGAGCCCACACCCACTGCGATCCTCTTCGCTTTCCCACAACTCCAAGTGGCACAAGGTAGTGAGTTGCACAGTGGGTAGCTGCCCACAGAGCACTGTCTCAATGTCAGTGCTAAAACTCCAACTGTGGACACACTTTGTCGACATGTGTGCTGTGTGGACAGGCACAAGCATTGTAACTACAGCGCTTTTTGATCATCACTGTAGCTTGCCTCGACAAAGCTTTCTAATGTAGACAAGGCCTTAGAAAAGTTCAACGTATAGCCATGTGGCTAGGTAGGCAACTCTTACTGTAGTGCTATATGGAGGCAATGACATGAAGGAGAACAATACCTACCTCAAAGAACTGTGGTGAGGATTGGTTACATGATCTCTTTAAAGTGCTTTGAATATGTAAATAAATGCTACATATTAATTTTACCTTGAACAGATTCAGTCAGGAGACTAGATCAGAATTGTAGATCAGAGCCCCAGAAAAAAAATCAGCATTACATCAGCTTTTTGAACTCTGATACTTCCAGTCTTCAGTGAGTCATCCAAAACTTTGCAAAATCAGAGAGCGGTAAAAGAGGTTTTTTTTAGCTTTGGGATCTTGGAATCATTAGTCACAGAAAAGAGCATATTCAGAATTGATTCACTTCTATTGACACAGTGTAGAATAAACATGGACTATTAAATGGAATGTTAACCTGTTCCCCATTCACACTACCAAATCATTTACACAAACAAGTGGAAGAATTAAGTGCCTTGAAGCAAAAATATTCACTTTTACTCAAATTTTAATTTGCTGAAGAAAGCACCCTGAACTCGCCATGTCCAAAATTCATACAGCCCAGACTGGGCGCTGTGTAACAGTGACTTAAAAAAGAAGATTAAAGAAAAAGACCAGTAACTAGAGAATGTAAAAGTGCTATAGAAGCATGTATAAAGCAAGTGACATGAAAGACTGTTCTTTGGCTAAAGGGCACATACCACAGGAGGAGGCTGGAAAAAGGGGAAGGTGAATTACAACATCATCATTTTACCACTGGAGACCTGAGTTCAAATCCTGTTTCAAATCACAAGTGAAAATGCTGATTTGTCTCAGATGATGCTCTGGACTGAGAAAAAAAGGGGTATATCTTTCTGCATTGAGGTGCATCGGCAAAGCAGGTTCTGGTTCAGTGAAGGTCACAAAAACCAACTGGGGTCAGCAGAGGTAGGTGACTTAGAAATGTTACATTTTACTTATTGTCATTGTTGGCCATAATTTCTACTGCTTGCTTTGCTTCATTATTTAATTGTTTCCAGGGAGGCTGGGTTTGTGATGGAGGCAGGATTCCTCAGGTACCTTGCCCCAAATCTGCCACTTCTGTAGCTGCTATACCTGGAGGTGGAGCACTTCAAAGCCATTAAAGAGTGTTTTGGGGTGGGGAAGGGGGTGAGGCATGACGCTCCTGGTAAAGGTACCCTTGTTTTAAACTGGTACTGTAATGTGTTATGTTTGTGAGGTAACAATATGGCTAGTAACATTTGCATGCTGGACATAACCAACTTCCTGTTTTCTCTCAATTAGAGAAAAACCTGCTGGAACTGCCAGCTGGAAAGTAGCAAATATGAACCTTTTGTGCAAAAGTACGAAAGCTACTAATGTCCATAAATCTTTACAGGATCACACTCTAAAGTTTCATATACAGATCTCACTACTCACGTGCATGGAATGAGTGTTTACAGGTTTGAAGCTGTAACCTGCAATGAGCTATTTTGAGACAGTTTCTGGCTCATGATACAGCAGAAGCAGCTACACTTACAGCATATCCTGTTTACTTAAAATATCCCATTGTTCAGTACACAAGAGGAGGGAGTCAACTCCATATATTCTGAATGCTGTTTGTTACTGTGACATTTTAAAACACCCAGGGCATGGTGAGGCTGTGTTTGTTGTGTTATAAATCTGAGTAAATATGGGGGGGGATGTTTCCTTTTGGAGCTCTCCATTATCTGTCCCACATTTCATGTGAGTGTGGATATTTTCCACAATGTTAGTAGATACACATTTCCAGGATTCATCACAAACTGCATGTGCTCTCATTGAAGCTCACTGAAAAACTTACTCAGCTGTGTGGGAATTCTCATTGGCTGCCCGAAGATTCCTTCTGCAGAGGGGAATCCTCTCTGGTGGTGTACAGCTGCTGCAGCTCCTAGGTATCCCTGTCTCAGAGCCCTGGCTGCCAGAATAGGCCCTGGAAGTTGTTGACTGTTGGTGCAAATTAAAGCAGGCTGGTCTAATCTGAGCTGGTGGACTGGCCTGGTGCTGAGCTGTCCAATGATCAGGAAGGTGCAAACAGTGCCTCTACAATCTGCTCAGGAGCTATGCTGAGTGCTCATTGGTCACAGCTCAGGATCGGCCCCACTGTTTGAGGGTTTTCCATGGTGCCTATCATTAACTGAGGCAATTAGGAATTACATGAAAATCCAATCCTGGGGTTCTCAGTAAATTTCCTGTTCAGATTACTGACTGTAAGAACATCTAATCATTTCTATTTTCTGAGGAACACTGCACATCAGTTCAAGGAATAAAATCAGTAACATGAATCACTTCATTGTACCATTGTACAATGTATCATTGTACTTAGGAAGGAACAATCAGTTGCACATGTACAAAATGGGCAATGACTGCCTAGGAAGGAATACTGCGCAAGGGGATATAGGGGGTCATAGTGGACCACAAACTAAAATGAATCATCAGTGTAATGCTGTTGCAACAAAAGCAAACATGAGTCTGGGATGTATTAGCAGGAGTGTTGTAAGTAAGACATGAGTAGTAATTCTTCTGCTCTACTCCGCACTGATTAGACCTCAACTGGAGTATTGTGTCCAGTTCTGGGTGCCACATTTCAGGAAAGATGTGGACAAACTGGAGAAAGTCCAGAGAAGAGCAACAAAAATGATTAAAGGTCTAGAAAACATGACCTATGAGGCAAGACTGAAAGAACTGGGTTAGCCTGGAGAAGAGAAGACTGAGAGGGGACATGATAACAGCTTTCAAGTACGTAAAAGGTTGTTACAAGAAGGAGGGAGAAAAATTGTTCTCATTAATCTCTGAGGACAGGACAAGAATCAATGGGCTTAAACTGCAGTAAGGGAGGTTTAGATTGGACATTAGGAAAAGCATCCTAACTGTCAGGGTGGTTAATCGCTGGAATAAATTGCCTAAGGAGGTTATGGAATCTCCATCATTAGAGATTTTTAAGAGCAGGTTAGACAAAGACCTGTCATGGATGGTCTAGATATTACTTAGTCCTGCCATGAGTGCAGAGGACTGGACTAGATGACCTCTCGAGGTCCCTTCCAGCCCTATGATTCTATGGTATATTGAGCTCTTCATAGGATCACATGTTCTAATAATATCCTTGTCAAAACAAACCCTAAATGCACAGAGAGGTTTTGAGAGAGTGGAGATTCATTAGTACAGGTATCATCTGAGTACTGAGAAAAGCATCTCTGCATTTAGCTCTATTTAGCCAACTCTTCAGAGGCTCTCAAACCCTGAGCTAGAGTCCTGGGAATTAATCCCAGATTCCTGGCCTTTCTTGGGGAAGGAATAAATATTCAGTTGGTATAAGAAAAACGGATTAGGTGGACAGCATCAAAGACAGCACTAATCCCACTTGGGATCCAGCATCATAGCGAGGTATGTGACAAGCTGGGATTTTTTAAGGCATTTTATTTACTTGTAACTTTTTAATTTTAGAATAAATTTATGCTTTTTGCTTTTGCCTCCCACTGGGACATCGTCTCCTCCTGCCCTACTTCCCCACAACTCTCTAGAATTACCAGTCCTTGATGTGTATTCCCTATATTTCCCCAAAGATCTATCCTGTGGCTAGCAACCTTAAGTAGCACGGGCCTGGTTGGGATTCCCTTGAGAGTTCATCAGCACTGTTTCTTGAAGTGACTGGAAGGGTCTGAGTTGAGTAACACAAACCCTACCTCTTTTTACTTTTCCATTCTATTCAGACATTGCTTTAATTCAGAAGAAGTCAGATGATTCAACATTTTTTTTAATGTCTGAAATTTGCTGACAACTAAAAAATAAAAAAAATTCTAAAAGAAACGTAAAAGCAGTGCCTTCTTTGGCTGACATTTAGAGGTCCTGGAAATCTAGAATCTGTCTTTCAGGACAGTCTGAGGTTAAACTTCTTTGCACTGTACACACTTCTGCTTCATTTTCAGAACACCCCTTCCAATGGGTTTCCCCAGGGCTGAAGACCTAATCCCTCAAGGTATCTGATGTGAAGCCACTAGTTTCCCAGTGTTGGTGTCCTGTCTGAATGGAGCCTGGCTTGCTGTATGTTTTAGCTTGTAAGTTACCATTTTTCACAACATTTGCATCAATTTGTAAACCTGACAGGAAGTTCACCCAGCTGTGACTGGGAGGTCTTGTATGCAGACTCTGCGACCCAGGCTTCAGAGCTTTTCTCTTAGCCATGGCCTTGGTCTGACTACTGCACAATAATGATGTCTTCTTTATGGCACATAGCAGAGATGCTTGATGGAATGTTTCTCTGATACCACGTTGGGGCAGCAAAATAGTTTTGCTTGATACAGTAGGCATGCCCATGTTCCCTTTCATATTCAAACAAGTTGCCAGGTCTGGTCTGAAAAAAAAAAGATGTCAGTTGGTGCCTTACATGTATCTCATTATACCCTATTCAACTTGTAGTATAGACTTGTCTACAAGATACCATCTAGTGGCTATGATCTCCAATTCCATCTATTTAATCAATCTATCATTTTAAGTATATTATGAATTCCATATCTTAGCTAATAACTTTTTCTAGCAGCATGTACAAATATAATCAAGAGATTTCTTTTACCACTGACTAAATCCAGTGCTGTCCATACTCAGTTGAACTAATCAGTACTGGGTTCTGACTTCATTTTGGGGTACAAACCATTATGATGTAAAGATAAAGAAGAGATAGCGAGAGGGCTCTAGCCAAACTGCATGCTGAGTAACTTAACATGTTGGGAAATTTAGTAGCTAGAGTTCAACTGGAGATGAGATATTTTTCACTTCCTGTCCTAAACTATTGTATAGTGTCATGCCTCATAAATGGCTGCAAATTAACTCCCAGGTTTCCATAGTCAATAAAACGATACCTATGTATAGATTGTCATTTTTTATGATTGGAAAGTGCTTTCAGAGTCTCCTGGATGAAAACTGATGATGATTATTTATCCATAAGGCTTAGGGTCCTCCAATTTATCTATCACAGATCAAGAGATAAGCATGTCAGGTCGAGTGGCTCAGTGAATAAACCTTTCAACATGTATATCAAGGACCAAAAGCCAAGATCAGCTTGAGATGGTAAACAAAAATGAGGCCTATGTTTCTAGGAGGCAGGAGTTTGCATAACAAAAAACAATGCATATAATAGACCACAAGTGAAAATTTCTACTTAGGAGAGATTCAGAAGTAAGCTGATGTGCAGTGAGAAGGGACCCCTCCCCGACAGGGTGAGATCTCTCATATTTCAGTTGCCCAACTTTGTATGGCTTAGAAATAAAGCAAGAACTTCAGCTTGTGTAAGTACTGACACCCTAATTGTTCATGCCATAATGTACATTCAAAGTGTCACTGATTGGATAGGCAAGTGAAATAATTGGACTCTTCTTCACCTACCGGTGCTGGCCAAATGATTTTGGCTGTGGTTCATCCTCATGACACTTTTCAGTGGATTGCCTGCCCTTTGCACCAGGCACTATAGGGAAAGAAAGTTGCAGTAATTCTTGTGTCTGGCAGGACTTGATCGTCCTAACATTCACTTCTTGATTTGTTGTCCTGTTTCGGCAGGACCTTGCACTTTTCAGTGGTGGCCTGTCCTTCATTTTTCTTTCTTCCCTGCTTGAATTGCTCTTTGTATTGTGATCCAGATCTGGGTCAAAAAGGAAAAAAAGCTACACCATATCAGCCATGCGAGAATTCTTTATTAGCTACAAAGTCATATGATTTTAGTGAAATGGATACCTGCTCTGATAGTTTAGTTTAATTTACAAGAAACTGAAAGTCTGGCAGCAGTAGGTGTGTCCAACAGGAGAAGTAATCTACAACATGTTTTACAGCCTAATATATTATAGTGCATGGATCTGTGGTTGGGGGACTGAACTTTGTTCTACCCATTTCAAATACTAGGCTATTCCGTTGACTCTTATTAAAAGATTTTCTTGACGATTCATGAAGAGTCATACCATACATCTCTTTATGGCATGCTGATGCATATATTAGTCAGACAGACTAGGAAATGATGGATGGACTATCCCCCAGCAGTAATAGGATGGGAATAGCAAAGTGTTAGAGGTGTTATCCTTTGGATGAGGCATTATATTAAGGTTCTTAATGTCCTTCTCTGTTGGATGTTTAGGTAGAGGTTAAAGAACGCATAGCACTTTTCAAAGAAGATATAGATTAATATCCTGTGTCCTGGCCAACTTACTCAGTGAAGCCAGTTCTGACATCCTCTTTTGCCTGTAAGCTATTGCTGAAAACCTAATGGTTGCTGTATTTTTCAGAACAATCACTGCATTCCCATCTCTTTGCTTGGTAAAATGATTTGAGATATCTGGAATAGGAAATGCTCAAAACAAAAGCAAATCCTGTTCTCTTTTGGCACCTAGCATAGTTTAATTAAAAAATTATAAAAATACCTCTCATATATGTAATTGTCTTCTCTGTGCAGCTGGTGACCCTTCTGCCTTGGTGCTTCTCTGCCCTTTGGGATGTCAGCTTGAAGCATGGCAAAGAGAGGTTTGCTCTCTTGGGTAGGATCGCATCTTGGGACATGCTTCCTCCTAACCCTAGTGGCAAACAGTTCTTTTCAAGAATGTTGCCTTCAGCACCCTGAGTCAATCTCTCAGAGCTGGAAGAAATGAGGTTCACACCAGTAACTAATTTATTTCCAGACTAATTCATGACAAAATATAAAAGATAACGGCACAGAAAAAGACACTGTTACAGTTGGAGGATCTCCTGCTATTACACTAATGCCAAGTTAAACTGAGGCATTTTCCCATGTATTTCAACTGTACAAAACAAATTATGGTGACTCAGTCATTTTATCTGAAGGATACTGATGCAAATGACATTTGGCACCTGTAGGTGCCCATCCCAGAGGTATCGGAGAGTCCCTCGAGTATGACGAGTAAAAAAACAAAAAGAATGAAATTTCTTTTTTCCTTAGCTGCCACCAAGACATAGGCTTAGGTTCTTTTTATTTTTTTTTAATACAAAAGTATGAGAAATAAATTACTATTGTGAGAAAGCTTGAATGAAGAAGTGGATTTTGCATTAACTTTGAATGCAGAAAACATAGTGGTTAATGTTATTTCATAAGTTCTTTGGGGCAGGGACCATGGTTTTGTTCTGTGTTTGTACAGTGTCTAGCACACTGGGATTCTGGTCCATGACTGGTGCTCCTGGGTGCTACCATGATAATAATAATAATAATAATTAATAAATAAATAATCAAAGAGTTCTCAAGTGTTGGTCTGGGTCCTGTGAAGGTTCTTTCTCTGTTGTATACTGATAGATTCAGACAAAAAGTCTTTTATTAGTAACTCACACAAGCCAGCTTGAATGTAAAAGGTTTTTTTTAAGCATATATTACTTTTCATAACTAAATTGGATGCTGACTAGCTGAAGTTTTATCTCTCAAATTAATAATAATAAATAATTTTCCACCATCCTGCCATTTGACTGGCTACCAGTAGTACTGATTCTACTTTTGAATAACATACCACCAGGCACTGTCAACCCAGGAATAGCTAACAGTGCATATTGAACAAGCAAAGGGATCTAATAGCCTATCAATATGTACATCAATTTATGTACATAATGAATATTGAGTATCAGTGTTACTGGTATAAAAGTCCTGCACATCCATAAGACAATACAGCCTTTAGAATTCACTGCCAAGACAGTGAAAACCTGGAAGTGCAGTATCCATATCTTACCTTTAATCATGTGAGTAGTCCCATTGACTTCAGTGGGACAAATCACATACTTAAAGTTCAGCGCATGTATAAGGATTTGTAGAAATAGGGCCTAAAATGGCAAGACAAAATGACAGAAAACCAGAAAGTCAGATAAATACAAAAGATTGATGGGGGAAAAAAAATCCCACTACCACCACCAGCTCTGAAAATCATCTTCCAAAAGGCTGTCATCCTTCCATTGCTAAACAATTTTAATCTGTAGTTTCAGTCTATTTCCCTCCCCACATCATAAAGAGATAAAGAGGGACTTTGAAAAATCAAGCTGGGATCACTCTTTCCCCTCCAAGAGAAATTCTGGAAGTCAAATATAATGTTCTCTTACCTGAAGCATTTTCCCACTTGCTTGATGGAGTCTGTAACTGGCAGCTTCACTGTAAAAAGTGTGAAAGAAACAGCATTGTAATGAATGTGCACGTCAGATTTAGAGGAAATAATCACACAATACAATACCCTGATTTTTGTCTTTGTCAGTTTACTCCCACTTTTGATGGCTAACTTAAGTCATTGGGAGTTGTGGATGCTTAGGAGCTCTGAAAATCAAATCACTTATTTAGGTGCTTAAGTACAGATTTAGTAGTCTAATTTTAGGCATGCAACTTTGAACATTTTGACCTTGGAGCATATATCTATTGCTCTGCCAGTACCTCAGCTGGATTTGCCCTGATATTTGAAACAGAGAAATTGATCAAATATCCTACAGATTAAACAAAATTTAGACTATTCAAGATTTGGTAGATGAGCAACATAAATTACCGTTTCAATTAAATATCAGTAAATGCTGATTTTATTTATTTTAATTTATAATAATTTCTAATGTGTTCAATACCTTGGCATCTGAGCACCTCTAACATTAATGAATTAGTCTCAACACCCCTATGAAATAGGGAAGTATTATTATTTTTATTTTACAGATGGGGAAACTGAGGCATAAAGCAGTCAAGTGATTTGCCCAAGGTCACACAGGACAACTGTGGTAGAGCTTGGAATTGAACCTCAATCTCCTGACTCCCAGGTCTGTCTTTAACCATAAGACCATCCTCCCTCCCATTTGTTAGTATAGTACTATCAAAATCCAGAGAAAAGTCCCCTTTACAGCACCCAGTTTTAGTATGTGGGATTCAGGGTCTCTGGGTTCAATTTCTGATGCTGCCACAGAGTTTCTGTGTGACTTCAGGCAAGCCACTTCATCTTTTTGAGACTCCATTCTGCATCTGTAAAATTGGGATAATATTATTTCCTTTTTAGCACACTTTGAATGGCTTATTTACTTACACTGTAAAATATGTAGGACAGGGACATTGTCTCCTCCCACATATACATACACCATCTAACCCACCAAAGCACTACTGTAATACAAATAATAATCAGATCCCCACAGTCTTGATATGGGGATTATCAGCTGCTTGATGATCTCTAATGTCAATATGGCATTTGATTTTCTATATATGTTTTAATCCTTCATCTCCCCCCTAGCTTCCACCATTCCTCACCTCTTCTCTGGGTCTTTTTTTCTTTCACTTTCAGCCTATTCTCCATCTTGGGAAGCTGACACCCAGAGATTGCCCCATTCCCTGCTGTTGCACCTATATAGCACATTTGTTTGAGGATGGCAGGAGGGAGAAAAAGTCTCTGGGATATGAAATGTTTTAGCGGTTGGGACACATTGGTCCAGTCCAAGTCTAAGAAAACAATAATCAAGGTCAAAGATAAATGCATTTAGTCATGCAGTATTATATTCTTTCCTGTAGCTAGTGTCATTTCCAGGAAAGCCTGGCAGAATGTAATCTACAAATTTCTATAAACGTGTTCATTTCTAGATATGGCTCCAATATCTGAGGACTGTGAGGGAGGGAAAAAGAAAGTATATTTTGCCTCTAAAGGTTGCAGGCCAAATCTCAGAAACTTCTTTCCATTAATGTATGTTCAAGTTCCTTGTTAACCTCTTCTTCTGCAGACAGGCCTTGAACAAGCAAAGCATTTAAGTACATGCCTAATTTTAAGTATATGAATAGTCCCATTGAATTATGCCTGGAATTATTTATGCCCACAATTAGCAGCTGAGGGGAAAAAATAAAAGGTCAGATTTTTTAAACCTGTCCCTCCAGAATACCTGGGCTGATATATGTATTTGTACAGTATCTGTGTAGGTGTGAATATATATACACACAATTTTGAAGCTACTTTTTCTCTAAATACATAGGTGGGGTTTTTTTTAAACTAGTGAAATACAATATATTCCAACAATAAAAACTGTTCCAGTGTTAATGTTTAATAAAAAAAATTGGCAAGCTGGAGACCAGAAACAAAACTTTCTGTGGAATTTTCGGAAGTCTTTGCTGTCATCTTTGATCCACTAACCCAAAGAGAAGGAGGGAGATAAAACGTAGGGAAAAGTTAAAATGATTTTTTTACTATTTTTCAATATATTTTTCTGTTTCCCATCAAGTTCTACAAGAGAATAACCATCAAGTAGATCATAGTTTCTCAACCTCTGGTCCGCGTACCCCTGGGGGTACGTGAGACACAGGCAGGGGGTACGTGACGAAAAACCCAGTGAAGGGAGCTGAGTGGCAGCTGCTGGCTTCTGATGGCTGCCGGGCGGCAGCTGCTGGCTTCTGATGGCCGCCAGGCGGCAGCTGCTGGCTTCTGATGGCCGCCGGGCGGCAGCTGCCCACGTCCCACCCAGTCCCAGCTCCCAAGTGGGAGCCCGGCAGCAGCCTCCTGTGTCTTGCGAGTTGGGCTCGCAGCTGGGTGGCTGCCACCCATACCCCGGCTCTGAGCCGAGAGACAGCCTCTTGCACCCTGGCTTGAAGATGGGCAGCAGTTGCCTGCCACCCGCCCACATCCCTGGGTGCCAGCGTGCGCGGAAGCCTCCTCCACCCAGCTCGGATTAGGTGGCAGTTGCTCACCTCTTGGGCTGACAGCCAGGCGGCAGCTACCTGCAACTTGCCCAGGTGGCAGTGCTCCTCCTCAGCTCTAGTCCGGTGCCCAGAAAGCCAGGTGGAGAGCCCAATAGCTTGCCCAGTCCTGGAGCCGGGCTTGGTTTACTTGTCAATTTCACTGCTGTAGCTGAGCAGTGAAACTGACAACTATGACAGCCCCAGATTTTACCAGTATAAAAATTTTGAGGGGCCCACACAGTGTGATTTGCCCCAGGCCCACACTCCCCTAGGGATGGCCATGGGGAGCACTGCTATCTACTCTGGTGGGCCGTTAGTGCCTGCTCATACCTCACAAGTTCCCGCCTGTGTGAGGAGAACACCACATGTCCCCGCCGTCAGGCCATAGTGATTGGCTGGTGTTGACCTTTGCTCCTATATGGAGGAAGGGGAGGAGGAAGGAGGGGAGAAACAGCAGGGGGTTTTGTGATCTGCCACAGCCACATAGCACTGCAGAACTCAGAACCCTCCTGCTTTATGAGAAATACAGTCGTCCAGCGGTAAAGGGGAAAAAGATTGTATTTCTCAGAGTGGAAAATTGAGTGTTGGGATACTTCTTAAAATTTTCAGAAGTTAGGGGGAGCTTGCTACTTGAAAGGTTGAGAAACATTGAAGTAGATAGTTCTCTGCTAATGGAAGGTACAGCAGGTCTGAGTTCATGTCAGGAAAAACAAAGAGGGATTCAGAGACCTGTTTTTAAGCAGCATGAATGGAAAACATGAAATCACTGTTAAAACAAATTGTTACAGTATGATGTTATTATTATCCCTCAGTATTATAAAATGTGATTGTTTTTTTAAACAAATAGCCTTCACAACATACAATAAACATACAAAAAAAAGGGAAAGTTACTTTCTAAAATTTATCCCTATGAGTTATTAATAAACCCTGACCATGAACCGACTCCATAGGTTTTGTCAGGAGTTTTATTAAAACCTCCACAGAATTCCTGTATTTTAGGTGCTCATATGCACTCATACTCCTTAATATTTATTATTATTATTACTACTACTACTACAGAACCTGAGACTCGATAGGTTCCCTATGAGTGATGAAACCACTCATGTCAGAAAGGTAAATTCCAGTATCCTCAATACAGCTATAGATGGAAAAAAATATGTTATCACATATCTATATCTAACTGATACATAATATAGGCACACACACACATGCATATTGTTACAATTACTCACCCGATCCCTGTTCAGGAAAAAAAGGACTGAGATATGGTTCTGTATAATTTGCTTGCACAGCTGGCACAGCGTCTGGAAAAGATTGTAAAGACTGCATTTAAATGAAAACAAGCTTCAACTTTTTCATCTGCATAACATTTCACCATGGTTGCTTTCCCATGTCAGAAATGGGCCAGAGGTCAGAGCTGATTTTGCAAAAGCAAAAATGTTGATTCCGTATCTGTGGAAAACCTTTCTGGAATAAATAATTATTAAAGGCATAAATAATAATAATAATGTTCAAGTAAAAACAAAAATTAACAGTAGGGAGGAGTGGGAGCAAGGAAGGCTCATACTCAGAATTGTATTTTTCTGCTTTTTCATAGCCTAACTTATTGATTTTACAGGCTCCCGACTCCATGATAAGCTAGTGGAGTAGTGTACATAGTGTAGTGCTATGTACTACAAATTCCATCAATCATCAGTGCTGAGGCTTCAATAACTTTTAAAAATAACCTTTGAAGTAAGTACAACCAAGGAAACTCTGCACTCCTGTAGAGAATTCTTATTTCTTTAGAAGTATGACATTAAAGTACAGTTTGGAGCAAACAAGATTAATAGATTCATGTATTTTAAGGCCAGAAGAGACCATATGTAATTTAATATGACCTTTTGAATAACACAGGCTAGAAATATAATCTAGTTACCCGCGTATTGAGCTCTATAACTAGTTCGACTAAAGCATACCTTTCAAAAAAGCATCCACAGGTTTGGTTTCAAGATATTAAGAGATGGAGAATCCACCATTTTCCTTTGGTAGTTTGTTCCAGTGGTTAATCATCCTCACTGTTAAAAATGTGTGCCTTGTTTCTAATCTCAGTTTATCTGATTTAACTTTCAGTGATTGCTTCTTGTTATGACTTTCTTTGCTAGACTGAAGAGCCCTTTAGTACCTGGTATTTTTCCCTATTGAGGTATTTACATACCACAATCAAGTCACCTCTCAATCTTCTTTTTGATAAGCTAAACAGATTGAGTCTTTAAGTCTCTCACTACAAAACATTTTCTCCAGCCCCCAAATAATTGTTGTGGCTCATTTCAGCATCCTCTCAAACTGTTCAACATCCTTTTTAAAATGTGAATATAAGAAATGGACACAGCATTCTAGTATTGGTCTCCCCTATGCCACATGCAGTGATAAAATCACCTCCCTACTCCTATTCCCCTGTTTATACATTTAAGGACTGCATTAGTTAGGTCTTTTTGCTGTAACGTTGCACTGAGAGTTCATGTTGAGTTGCTTGTCCACTCTGACCCCTATATCCTTTTCAGAGTCACTGCATTCCAGGATATAGTGCCCCATTCTGTAAATATGGCCTATATTCTTTGTTCCTAGATGTATGACATTACATTTGGTTGTGTTAAAACACATTTTGCTTGAAAGGGCCCAGTTTACCAAGCAATTCAGATTGCTCTGCCTGCCCTGTCCTCATTATTTACCACTCCACCAGTCTTTGTGTCATCTGCTAATCTTAATCAGCAATGATTTTATATTTAGTTCCAGATGATTGATAAAAATATTGGATAGCATTACGTCTAGAACTGATCCATGCAGAACTTCACTAGACACCCCCCCCCATTCAGTGTTGATTTTCTATTGACTATTACTTGCAATCTTTCAGTTAGCCACTTCTTAATCCAGTTAACACGTGCTTTCTTAATCAGAATGTTGTGCAGTACTAAGTTAAACACCTTATTATAAAGTTTGTTATATCTGCACAATTTTATTTTCCAAACCCAATTCATCAAGAAATTAAATAAGGTTTGTTTGATAAAACCTATTTTCCATAAATCCATGTTGACAGGCACCAATTATATCCCCATTCTTTAATTCTTTACTGATTAAATCCCTATCAGTTTTCCATTACTTTGCCTGGAATTGCTTTCAGGCTAACTGGCTCACAATTACCTTTGCTGGTTGGGATGACATTGGCACACTTCCAGTTGTCTGAAATGTCCCAAATATTCCAAGATTTATCAAAAATTAACATAAGTAAGCCAGAGATCTCATCAGCCAGCTCTTTTAGGAATCTTGGCTACAAGTTATCTGGACCTGCTGATTTAAAAATGCTTATCCATAGTAGATGCTGCTTAACATCCTCCTTAATTACTAATGAATTGGAAAGTACTTCCTCTTCCTCATATGAGTGTATCATCCTGCTTCTTTCCAAATACAGAGAAGTATTTATTGAACACTTCTGCCTCTTTTGCATCATTATTAACAATTTTACCATATCCATCGAGTAATGTGCCTATACTATTATTAGGAATTCTTTTGTTCCAATATACTTTAAACATTCTCTCATTAACCTTAGCCCTGCCAACCGTTCATTTTCCCTTATGTCTTGACCTTCTGTCTTTTTTACATTTCATAACTTATAATTTATACTGACTGCTGTCTGCGTCCTGTTTTTCCCCATTTGTTATATATTTTTTTTCTTTAATATCTAATTGCAGCTTTCAGTTCCCCTTTTAACAAGGCTAGGCCTTTACTCAAAATTGTTTTCTTTCTTGATTGTGGAACTCTGGCTTTTTGATCACCTAATAAACTCTTCTTAAACAACTCCCAATTTTCATTCACATTGTTCCATCTAATTTTTTCCTTCCTGTCAATTCACTCATAATTCTTCTCAGTTTTGGGAAATTAGCCCTTTTGAAATACCAAATATATATACACATTATAGGTTGCAACTACCTCTGCTCGCCCATAATAAATGTAATCAGGTCATGATAACTAGTCCCGAGGCAACCATCTACTTCCAATTCAGGGAAACCTGATGTTTACACTGGAAGTTTAACCCAGAAAACACAGTTTGGAATAAGCATATTGACCCAACTAGAATTGTGTGAAAGTACCAATTTTTGCCTTGTAAGTACTGCAGTAACTTCTGTTTATGGAAGCTAGTTTTATTTCTGCAAAAAAATCAAGGCAATGCTGAAAACATATTTTTAGTGAACATATTTCCTGTGACAAATTTGCTGGAGGGGAGACTTTTCTTCCCCATCACTCTAGGCACAGGGCTTGAATGGAGTCTTAAGAACAAGCTGGATTTATGCTATGTTATTTTATCCAATTTTTTCCTCTTTAACCTTCTTGTGCCAATGAGAACATTAGTACAACTCCTGGCATCCTAGCATTTATACTGGCAAACATTTATTCTTTCAGTTTTCTGGAGGTGGCCAATCATTCTGGATTCAAGATATCTCCTACAAGATAGCTCCCAATAGGTGATGCAGAATGTGACAGGTGGTGACAGTGGTGTGGAAGATAGGCTATAATTGGGATGAATGGAAACTGAGCCAAAGAACTTTGAACTTCTATTTTTGGTATATACTTTTTATTGCAGCCAGAGAGACTACAGAAAGACTACAGATTACAGAAAGACAGTATTTGAATTACAGGGATCTCATGCCCCTGATTCTCCCCCCAAAAAAAGTGAGGCTTACCTTTGACCATGGGGTCAATTTCCTTAAGTATTTTATGTAATGCTGCCAAGCTGTTAGTCTGTAAGAGAGGACAGAGACATATATTATTTATTTATTATTATTATTTTTATGAGTCTACTATAAATGAAACCATGAGAGACAGAAAGAAAACGGCATTTTGCTGCTGCTCAATGGTTTGTCAAGGGAGTGCAAATTGGCTCAATGATTTTCCAAGACGGTGACAAACTTGGGTAGGAGTTGGGTGGTTTGTTTAAGTGGGAGAGGGGTAATTGGTTGAGGCTGCGTAGTTTCAGGAAGGCTGAACTGGCTGCTTGGTTTGGGATGGGTGGAATTGACTGATCGTGGGATTGAAACAGGATGTAGAGGTATCGGGGACGAGCAGACTGGTGGATAAAATACAGGGTTATATGATAGACCCTGTTCCTGGAATTCTTAATTTAGGAGTGATAGTAGATGCTGAGAAAAAAAATTAAGCTGGAAAACTCACGCAATATAAATGTAATTTGCAAAGAGATATTAGTTTTATGTTTCATAATCATTTTTAGTGGCAAAGCTAATACATGAAATAATTTTACAAATATGATTTTGGGGATGACCGGGTCTCTTTAGCAGATCCCAGGAAGTAACAAAGCAAGTTAATTGATGTAGTAGAGACATGGCTTTTTTATTATTATTTATCTTCTGCTCAATTATATCTCTAGCACTGCATAACAGTGAGGAGCACCACAGCAAGAGTCTCAAAGATGAAACTCACTATCCTGATGCAGAGTCTTTTAAATGGATTTTGGGCCAAACACTCAGCTGGTGTAAAATGCCATTGCTCCACAGAAGTCAACGGAGTTATGCTGGTTTATGCTAGTGGAGAATCCTGACCCTTTCTGCACATCACTTCATTAGTAAAATGAGTGCAGCATTTGGCAAGTGGCAGTGCTTACTAAAGCAGGCTACATTTCACAATACTTTTTGAATACATTATTTAGTGTTCCTGGGCCATCTGAGGGACACGGGCCAGGCTTCCTTTGGGTGGTGTCCTGAGTATCTGTGACATTTGCTTTTTTTTGTACTTCCTTGATTCCCCAGGATTTAGTTGCCTGCCTGACAAGTGCTGTCTGCTGTGTCCATCAGAATCTTTCCTACTGGCCTCTTCAAGCTGGATTGTGCAAAGCTTCTAACATTGTTTTGGCTCACCAGACCACTATGCCTGACATTTAAAAATACATGTTTTCTGTCACTAAATCCTAGCTTGGACTGACACTCTTGAGTATACTAATTTAATGCCTTAATTAATTACTTAACTTAATTAATGCCCTTTTTGCACCTTCATTTCTCAGCTGGGCCCACTGTTTTAAAATCCCATTCCTGAGGGGGTTCTCAGGGTAAATAAATAAATAAATAAAAGCTAATCATATTAGGAGATGGATGCAGAGTGATCCTTCTGGACAGAATGATTTATAATAGGAACTATAACCTCCTAAATTATATGATTTCTTTCTGCTCAAATACAAGTACCTGGACTCTGGTGACATCATTGCTTCTGGAACTAAAGGGGAGATAGACGGAGACCTTTGAAAAGAGAAATGTATGAATCACATGACAGAATGCCACCATCAGCACCACAAACAAGGAAACATTAATAAGAAGACAACCAATAACTTACTTCATGCAACTATTGTTTGGAGAGCTTTTTGCTGACTAAAGCAATGAAATAATTTCATACAACTTTTACGGTTTTACTTATCATACATAATGGGAGTCAACAAAGGGAAAATAGCAAGCAGGCCTTTATTTGCCTGCACTAGAAAAAGCACGTTTGAAATCATAATCTAAAAGATGGTTTCTCTAAACCAATTCTGAACAGTTTGGACAAGATTTTTGTTTTTTAAAAAGGAATCTAAAGTTAGGCATTGAAATAACTGGCCTGAATGTCAAACAGGCTGAACACTCAGAAACGCCCACTGTCCTGTTTGGAAGCTGCTGGCTGTAGTAGCAGGGCTTGGAAGATTTTGTAACGCGCTGGAGATAGTGATGCCGTGGGGCTAGTCTGAACCGGTTTGATTAGAATTGCTGCACAGCACCCTAAGCAAGTTGCAGGGCCGGTTTCGCAATCTGCTGTGTAGCTTGTTTGGGTGCCAGAAGGAGGAGAAAGTGAGGAAAGAAGGTCATGTGCTGTAAATTAGCCAATGCTTGCTGTTCCCTAGAGAATGCTGTATAAAAGCTTGAAATGCAAACTGCGTAACGAGACTCGGCCATGAATCCACTAGGATTGCGTGGTAAAAATCCCTTGCAGCCTGCTTCACAGAGCTCATTAGAGTCTCCCTCTGCTGATTGGCGCGTAAGCCGTGATTAAAGATACATATACCTAATTGGTGTAGGCGTGTTTTTATTCCTCACCTGATATCCAGAACCAGCAGGCAGCTGTGATTGAGCTCTGCCTGGCACAACACTGGCGCTCAGCACTTTTGAGAAACTGGCCACTTTATTTAGATGTCTGCACACAGATTTAGGAGCACAATTTAAAGCTCTTATTTTTTTAAAATCTTGGCTTTAGGGCCACATTTTCAGTGATCAGGACCCACAATAAAAGTCACATTTTCAAAAAAGCTCAGCTCCCATTTAGGGACCTAAATAAAGAATAAAGCACCCAATATACTGAATTCTTTTGAAAATCTGACCCGAATTGTGGAGCCAGATTTTTGAAAATCTGGTTCTAAGGGGATAGAGTTGTGGGTTCCTAGTTATATTAGGAGGAGGCCCAAGTGGGATAGGGAAAAAAAAACCCAGAGATATGAGATGCCATGTTAAACTTCAATATCAGACTTAGGCCCTGAACTGGTAGGTGATTCTATGCTGATGATCCCCTGTGCTGGTGCAGAACCACACTGATCACCGACAGAACAATATAAATAGAATGGCAGACATTGAAAGCACTCTGATTTTGTTGCACAACAAGACTTATTCTAATATTGAAACATCCAAGACTCTGTTTCCTGCCTTAGAACTTCATTCCTATGTTCCCTGAACATATTGTACAACTCCATCAGTTTTACTTTTTGAGTAAGATGTACCTGGGGAAAAAACAGGTAGATACACCATGCATCCATTAAATCAACAGGCAGGATGGAAGCTGCAATATGGTTAAAAATGGGAAGTCTGAGATAACAGTTGATCAATACACAACATCCAAAAGTTTATTAAGTTTTAAATACACAGTGCATTATTAATTACTATTACTATTTTTTTGTATTCTGACAGAGCCCACAGTATATTAGGTACTGCCCGTAAACACAGAAAGACTCAATACTCCCCCTGAAGGCAGAGGTGCTAGAACTAGGGGCACTGAGGATGTGGAACACCCCCTGGCTTGAAGAGGTTTCCATTTTATACAGAATTTACAGTTTGGTTCAATGGCTCTCAACACCTCCCATATACAAATTGATCCAGCACCCTTGCCTGAAGGGTTTCCAATCTAATGTGCCAGTCCTGCAAACACTAATGCATATGTATAACTTTACACATGGGACTTGCGAAGTAGGATAAGTTGAAACAGAATAATCAGTTATACATTTCTAATTACTAAATAAATAAAATTAATAATAATACCCATTTGTCCTGAGGTGACTACATTTACAAAAAAGTCCTGAGTCCTTCCATAGGTCCCCTTTAGATTTTGCTGTGTTAACAGCACACTCATTTGATTGCTACATTGCTGTTCCTGGCCAACAGGGTTTGGGTTATACAACAGCTTATGGGGACACAAGATAGGTGGGCCAAAAATGTGATCTACCAGCTGTGTGTCTGATTGTGGTGTGTTTGTGTATTCTAGACATGAGTGACAGTATTGTTTTTTTCCTCTGTGTATTTGAAAGAGCAGGATTCATGTAAATTTCAATTTACAGCCTGCACATACAAAAGTTTATTTTATGATTACTTAGCAGTGGTCTTATAATTGATATGCCAGAAGTCCAATCCTATTCTATTTAGACCTAATGGTAAAATTCCCATGGACTTTAAGTGGAACATGATTGGGCATACGTATTTGTCCAACATGTACTAAAGTATTAATGGAAATATGCCACTAGTTGTATGAGAAGTCATATTTTATATCCAACAACTTTGACTATGTCCTTTTGACAAAATTAAGCACATGAGATGCTAGCTTGGTTAGTTAATAAATAGTAAGTATAGTGTTACTTCCTTTGACAGGTAGGAAGGTATATGAATTGTCATTACAAATCATGAATAGTGCAAATATTTTGATACTCTGGGCTGAAATGGTTTCCAAGATTATTTAGAACTATCCATGCCTTTTTCTCTAGGACCCCAATAACTCCCTTCTTTCGCTCCTCTTAACAGGCCCCAAAGTGTTTTATATGATTGATGGAGAAATGCTGGAAGAGTGTAACATTTTAAAGGACTGACAGAATTCCCCTTAAAGGGAAGAAAATCATGAAGAGAAGGATTTTACAGAGGTGGAGGGACTGTAGTGGGTAGCTTCTGAGGTCAGAGGGGATCTGGTCAAATCCCCTGTCCCTATGCATGTCCCTACAGAAAGAGCTAGGGTATCAAATAACATGTTAGTGGAGACTAAATTTTAGCATCTTTGGCCTCTCCCAGATTCCTGGATGTTGATACCTTCCTTCCACTGGAAACCTGTGACCTAACCTACACACATTTTACAATAAAGAAAAGTGGTCTTTTTCAGATTAATTATTGTTCCTTTATCACAACAGTGTGTCCAAAGTCACTGCTTCTGAAGTAAGCTGCCCATATGTTATTCTCTGGTCAGATGAAGAATAACATCCTATGCTGAAAGAAGGTACCCCCATAGTTTAGAGTACTGAAAAGCCCTCACATTTTTGCTTCCATTTCCTCTGTTCTTAGTGATGCTGTGAAAATTCTCTTCTGAAGTTTTGGCTTTTCTCTAAATGGAAAAACAATAAGTAACCATCTTTACACATAAGGGAAAATATTACATCTTAGAGAAAAGAATGCTATAGAATACTAGGATTCCAAAGTTAAAAGCATGAGGTGTGGGCAAAAAGCTGAAGATCAGTGCTTTTCTCTTACAGTTCTAGTCACAAAAGATATGAATCCTGGACACAAACATACTTCAAAATGGTAGCAGGCCCCACTCTTCCTCATTTCTGCATACATGTCTTGTAACCTTGACTGGGGGTGGTACTGTTGCCACTCTTGTAATTCCATAATATTAATAAAGGGGTTCCTTTAGAAGGAGCTATATATATGTAACATCTGTTTATCCATCAGTCTATCTAAAATGTTAATGAAGTGCCCAACATCACAGTATACATACACCTAAAAGAGGCATATCATGTAGAAAGCTGTTAACTTACTACTTTTTTTTTCTTTTAAATTTGTGAACTATTTCAGTTTTCTAGGTTTGATCAGACAAAGCGTGAGTGAGGGTTGCATGCAAGCTTCCCCCATGGGGCTTGGACAATACTTAAATAGTGACCCATGATATCCCTTGCAATTCAAGTCCTAACCTCCTTCTGGTAGCCTTAACAAATGATACAAAATTCTGTGGCCATTTCATCAAAGCCACAAAAAGGGATGTTGATAAGATTACTGATCTTGTCATTTAAATTAGTAATTGAACCCAGATCCCCAGAGAAGGAAGAATATTGCACAACATACTGCATCAGCAAGTGCTCAAATGCTAGCGATTTTTTCCCAGAAATGGTGATTTACTGTGCTTTCAAACAGATTTGGCAAAAGTTATTAATTTTCCCCAAGTAACAGCTTATACAACAATTTATTATTTCTTGCTGCTATCATCAATACATTAAATTCACACATTATAAAATCTGCACAACAACTTTTTACTCTTTTTTCACATCTCAGCAAAGATTTAATAGCAGATGGCATGGTGAAGTTTCGTATAAATTGGATGGATAAGATAACCAAAATATGTCAGAGGTGGCCAAACTTACTAATCCTCTGGGAAAACAGAACAATCTTCAGAAGTTCGAGAGCCAGGGCGTGCCTGCTGAGCTCAGAAGCCCTGAGCTCTGGCAGGCTTGCTCCATAGGGCAGAAGCTCTGAGATTCCCCTCCCTGCAGGACAGAAACCCCTCGTCCCACTATCCCATTGCAGGGCAGAAGTCCTGAGCTCCCCACCCCAGTCTGGTATGGTATGTGGAGAATAGGGGGGCATAGGAGGCTCCGCAAGCTGCATTTTAACTGTAAAAGAGCTGCATGCAGCTCACAAGCCAGTTTGGCCACCCCTGGCATATGTGTTAGCAGAATATGACGTGAGGTTGTAAATAATTAGGACTGAAAATGACCAAATAAAGGCCTGATTCTGTGAAGTGCTAAGCATTCTGAACACCCGCTGACTCTAGTCTTTCACAGGATACTCTGTATCTTGCAGGATCTCTATTGCAACATCCTTGCTTTTTTATTGTTTGCTTGCTTACTGGCAAATTTGCAAAATGTAGTAATTCATAATAGGTCTCCCAGTCATTACTGCAAAACTGTGAAGTTCTAGTGATCATCCTAATCCAGTTGGATGGAGAAATGCTACTACAATTCATTGTCTAGCATATATATCACACCAGAAGTAATCATGCCCTACCAGTTGCTCTTGTGTATGTTTTGTATGATTCTTTTCCAGTGTTTCCAGATAGGAATTCCTCTCTTTCTTTGTTTTCAAACACTTCTTCTTGGATTTTACCTAGCAAACAAACCAGAATTTATGTGGATGAGAAACAAACTGCCTCTTACATTTCTATGATGTTCCTCTGTGTTGGGTAACAGAGCTCCGGATAAAAACAGAGTCATGTCCCCCCAATTTCTATTATTTTCATTTAAAATTCCTTCTACTATCTGAAATCACAGTTCTCCAAAACGATTCAGTGTCTGTCCCCCATGACAGCTGGATAGCCAAAATCATACTATAGTGCTTAGCATCCTGAGTCCTAGGGTAAACCACAAACACATATGTCCTGGAACAAACTTTTGTGGAGTGTCTAGATTAATATTTGTAAAGGTGTTAGCTAACTCAAGTGATTTGGCAATCACTTAACTCAAGTTACAAGAGGACCACAAACTCTAGGTTAGAAAAATATTGAGTGGCTTTTGCTCTCTAGAGACCAACTATAGCCAACACAGGAGTAGTGCTGATGGAATCAAACTCAGCCCTCCTTGACTAGAACCATGGTCCTTTTTGGGTGGAATCAAAGAGAGGAATATATAAAAGATACAGCTCTGTACTTTGCTATCATGGGATCATCAGACCAAGTTTGAACTTTACTGGTTTCTTTCTTTTTTAATTCAGGGAAGGGTTTTTTGGTAAATCAAGTGAAAATCTCAGGTTTTGGAGCAGATTTTTCACACTGCTTTCAGCTGGATACTCCCACCAGCCACCAGACTTGTATCACTCCTTAGGATAAACAGGCACATTGCTAACCTGATGGTTGGAGGTGGGGGAGAGGGAATGCAGAGTTTGAAAGGGTCAGGAAAAATATTCAGTTTATTTTCATATAACTCAGTATTTGCTGGTAAATCTAAAGTCTGTTTTAAATTTGTACTGAGTTGTTTTTAACAGGTAAATATTAATTCTTCTCACCCAAACTTCTCACCCAAAATGTTGAACTAAATATATGGACATCTGGATTTATAATTCATAAGTGGATAACTCTTAGACTGAGGTTAAAAATGGTAATTCTTTGAGGAGGCATGCAGGGGACAAGAGATAGAAATGCCAAATAAATTCCCACATAAAAGAAGTGGTGGATCAATCTCTGATGAGAAATAAATCTGATTAAATCAGAGTTGAAATAGTCATGGTAATTACACTGCACTAGTGGTGTAATTTATAATACACAGCATATATTGCATGATTTCTTTTGCCTGGAGCAAAATGGGGTGGAGAAGCTTCAGTTTTACCCAATCATCATCTAAACTGGATCCAAAAGTTAGAATCACCCAAAGGAAACCATGGAATCCATCAGCCCAGTCATCCAGAAAGCCTGTGTATATTTGTTTTTTAAAGGATTTTAGGGGCTGGTCTCTTTTGGGTTCTATGTTTCAAGTTTATAGCTTTCCTTTTATTATTTGTATTATGTTAAAACAGAAAGCTACAATAAATAGAAACTATTACTGTCAACTGAAAATTACTAATAAAAAGTAACTTCACCACAAAAGACATAAAGAAAAAAAAAAAAAACCAAACCAAACCAATTTTGCCCAAGAAGAGGGGACTGAACATCTGAAGTATTGAACGTTAATCCCTCATGCCAAGGGCATAAACCCCAATTCAAAAGAATGGTTAGGTATGTGCTTAAATCCATCTCTACTCAGCAAAGCAATTCAGTTAAATATGCACTTAAGTCCCATTGCCTTCAATGTGAAGTGCTTTGCTGAATTGGCACTATAACTGCTAGTGTTGCCCTCCAGAATAGCTACTATTGAGGGTAGGAACAGCACTGTGTTAACATCATTTAGTGCTAGAGTCATGACTGATGCGTGTGTTCTGAGGGGAGTGCATCATCTAAGCACTGTGAGCCATGAGCACTTAGCATTAAGGAATGATGACTGACACATCAACACATGTAGCGGCACCAAGATTCTCATGGTAAGTGCTGGTGTCATAGAATCAAAGAAATGTAGGACTGGAAGAGACCTCGATAGCTCATTTAGTCCAGTCCCCTGCACTGAGGCAAGACTAAGTATTATCAAGAACATACCTGACGTATTCGTCTAACCTTTTCTTAGACAATGATGATGATTCTACAGCCTCCTGAGGTAATTTGTCCAGTGCTTAACAACCCTTATAGTTAGGAAATTTTTCCTAATGTCTGACATACATTTTCCTTGCTGCAATTTAAGCCCATTACTTTTTGTCCTGTCCTCAGTGATTAATCAGAACAATTTATTACCATCCTCTTTATAACAACCTTGTGTGTACTTGAAGACTATCATGTCCCCACTCAGCCTTCTCCAGACTAAACAAACCCATTTTTTTTAACCTTTCCTCATAGGTCATGTTTTCTAGATCTTTAATAATTTCTGTTGCTCTCCTCTGGACTTTCTCCTTTGTCCACATCTTTCCCAAAGCATGGTGCCAAGAAATGGACACAGTATTCCAGTTGAGTCCTTATCTGTGCTGAACAGAATGGAAGAATTATTTCTCATGACTTGCTTACAGCACATCTGCTAATACATCCCAAAATGTTGTTCGGGTTTTTTTGCAACAGTATTACACTGTTGACTAATATTTAGTTTGTGATCCACTATATCTCGAGATCCTTTTCTGCAGTACTCCTTCCTAGACAGTTATTTCTCATTTTGCAATATGCAATTGATTAGTCATTCCTAAGTGTATATATGTGCATGTGTCTTTATTGAATTTCATCCTATTTATTTAAAATCATTTCTCCAGTTTGTCCAGATCATTTTGAATTCTAATCCGGTCTTCCAAAGCATTTGCAACCTCTCCCAGCTTGGTATCATCCACAAACTTTATGAATGTATTCTCTATGCCACTGTCCAAATCATTTATGAAGATATTGAATAGAACTGGACCCAGGAGAGATCCCTTCCAGGTTGATTGTGAGCCACTGATAACTACTCTCTGAGTATGGTTTTCCATATAGTAGGTTTGTCTAGGCTATGTTTCGCTAATTTGTTAATGAGAACATCATGTGAGACTATCAAAACCCTTACTAAATTCAAGATATACCACATCTCCTGCTTCCCTCAATCCACAAGACTTGTTACCCTGTCAAAGAAGAATATTAGGTTGGTTTGACATGATTTGTTATTAACAAATCCATGTTGAATGCTACTTATCACCTTATTTTCTTATAGATATTTACATTATTTTTCTGGGTACCAAAGTTAAACTGACTGATCTATAGGTTGTCCTTATTCCCCTTTTCATAGATAGGTACTATATTTGCCCTTTTCCAGTCTTCTGAGATTTCTCCTATCCTCCATGAGTTCTCAAAGATAATTCTTAATGGCTCAAAATTCTCTTCAGTCAGTTCCTTAAGTATTCTAGGATGTATCTCATCAGGCTCTGTCAACTTAAATACATCTAACTGTCAAAGTAATTCTTAACTTGTTCTTTTCATATTTTAGCCTCAGATCCTACCCCATTTACACAGAAGTTCGCTATATTAGTTGTCCAATCACTGCTCACTTTTTTGGTGAAAAGTGAAATAAAAGAGACATTTAACACTTCAGCCATTGCTGCATTTTCTGTTATTGTCTTTCCCTGCTCATTGACAGGGCCTACCCTGTTCTTAGTCTTCCTCTTGTTACCCTTTATGACCCCTGTTGGTTTAAACTCGGGTTTTTTTGCCTTGACCTTTCTAATTTGTCCCTACATGTCTACATTGGTTTTTTTTACATTCACCCTTCATAATTTGATGTAGTTTCCCACTTTTGTATGACTTGATGCTTTTACCCTTGTATGACTTGATGCTTTTGTATGACTCTTTTGAGTTTCAGATCATTGAAGATCTCCTGTTTAAGCCAGGATGGTCTCTTACCACACTTTCTATCTTTCCCACGCTTTGGGATAATTTGCTCTTGGGCCATTAAAAACGTCTCTCTAAAAACTGCCAACTCCCCTGAACTCTTTTTTCCCTTTGCCTTGCTTCCCAATCTTATCTACCAATCTTATCTACCAATTCTGAGTTTGTTAAAGTCTGTCTTCCTGAAGTCCACTGTCTTAATTCTGCTGTCTTCCCTTCTGCCATTTCTTAGAATCAAGAACTCTATGTCATGATCACTTTCGTCTAAGCTGCCTTCCACCTTCAATTTCTCAACCAGTTCTTCCCTCTTTCTCAGAATCAAATCTAGAATAGTCTCTCCCCTAGTTGCTTCCTCTACCTTCTGTAATAAAAATCTGTCTTCAATGCATTGCAATGATGCATATTATGATCCTAGACCCACTTCTTTTTTTAAGGTGTATAAATATTTCTATGCAACCAGAAGAGCTAGAAATGGCTTTTCTTTTGAAATGGAAGACTAAATTCTGAAAAACTTAGTACAGAAGATTATGACAATTACAGAAGATTATGGGAAATCCCTAATTTTGTTTACTGTTCTGCATTATAGATTTGGACTGCACCTGTATTCGGAAATACTGTAAAGCTCAGTGACGTGATAGACTAATATAGTCTATTAACTGTACTTCACGTTATTCAGGAGAATCCAGAGGCATACTCAATTTATTAACTAGCATTATGACTAGTTTGCTACACACTTTCACCTCCTGTTAACTTAGGCACATAAAACTGTCCTTTCAGCTCGAACAATTTCTTTCTTGCTACATCCAGTAGAGAGATCTAAGCAGCTGAGAGAAGTTAATAAGATACCTGAGTATCCAGTTTTAGCCAGTGTGAAGCTGTATCATTGGAGTCTGAGCTGTCAGAAACTTGGGTACTGTGAAAGATTGAACATTGTTTTGTTTTATTTCCTTATTTTTGGATTGGAAAAAATATTTTGTTGAGTTCATCCATATAAAATGACTGTGCCCTGCTCCACCCCTTACACACGGTAATCCTATTGGAAGTGCTGTATAAATTGTGGTTTTCATACTTTCCTCATATAGAGCACACAATCTCATTGTATAGGCTGCAGGACCTGGAGTTAAGCAATATAACAGAGGGGACCTTGTTCATGGGGACTACAGGGTTGTCCAAAAAGCGTTGGTTCCTCAGTACTATCTGATTTGTGCAGATGACATTTCCTGTTTCTAGCTAGCTATGATATAATTTTAGCATTGTCACTCTAGTTTGTCATTTCATCTAATAATATCTCATTTTGTTTTCTATAAGCAAGCCTTCTATTAATTCTCTACCAAGATGCAATGCACTGCAGACATTAAGATATGTCTGTCTGTATTTTTTAAAAAACAACAAAACTTCTTCTCTTCATTTGTTTATTATTCACCAAGAGGAGTGAAGACTTCAGTTTTGGGATGTGTACTTCTTAGTAATTCATAAGGGAGACAGTATTTTGAAGAGGCAGTTTTCAAAATAATGCACTGACAAGGCAAGGACCAAGAGATATTTCATTTCTGGTATTAAATAGAAGCATCGAGATTTTCAAAAAATTACAAAATATTACTTCTTGTGAAATGAATTTGGAGATTTCTGAAGCATTCACAATAGGCTAATGTCCACATCTCATTAAATCACCTGCATAATTGTCACTACTTAACTTATTGTCAGTTTCAGCAGTGAGATCAAGGATTGATTGGACCCTGGAGACTGTATTTCTCCCTGACATCTAGGGGTGGATCATTCAGGAGAGAAGCACATTGCAGGGTCAGTGAGGGGAATCTTGTATTGCTATTGCTTATGATGGACCTATTCTGTAGCTAAATGGAGTACAGGACTTCAGTCTGGCACCTTTCCACTGTACTATATTCACGTGCACTGAATTAAATGATACACTTTATCCAACAGTTACACTTCTGTGCAAACATATAAGGTCAAAAAATAGTGTATTGATTTACACAATGCAGCTGAAAGTTCTGCACCAATTTCCATTCAGTTCAATTCCATCTCTCCCTAAGGGCTTTTAGAACCCTATACTGGGCTAATGAGAGGCCGGCTTTCTTTTGTAGGACAGGACCAATCTTGAGGTTCTATCCACAGCCAACTGATCATTAAAGACTAACCTGAGATTCAGATATAATTACCTTGTAATAATTTCAATATTAAATTATTGGTAACTATTCTACTGACTAATGTAAATGTAGTCCCCTTTACCTAAATGCACAACAAGGTAGAATAAATCTCAATATATCTCAATAGTTTTGATTTACCTGGAATCTCTGTCTAGCATGGGATCTGTGACAGAGGCATCTGAGTCACAATTAAGATTCTCTGAGTTTGTCTTCGTTTGCTGTTTCATCATTTCCTCTAATTCTTTCAGACACAGATAATACTAGAGAAGATCATACACTTAGTTAATAATGAAGTCCATTGCCTCACTGAAAGCTACTTAACAAAACCAATATAGTGTTTGTTATTACTACCTTCAGAGAATTTTATCACAGAAATACTTGTATTCCAATAGCTCTAAGAAGGGCTTTTCTTACCTTACTCTTGTCTGGATCACAGTAATCCAAGAGGGCATCACAGAAATGGTATCCTACTGATTCTAAGTCTTCTGTGTTGAAGTGAGTGCCCCGTCTATTGCCTGAAACATCAACAGGGATACTCACAAATGAAGACATAACTGTCCTGCTCACCCGCTGCAGTGATATTTTCAGCATGGGGACTGAAAGTAAGTTAAAATTTCTTTTGTTCAAGACTGGAAAAATCTAATTTTTAGTTGCTGCCCCACAAACTTATAATATAGTTTCCAGAAAAACATTCCACCCTCTCCAAAGCCTTTGCTGAACATTGTTGGTTTTCCAAGACATCTTGGAACAGTTTTCTACTATTTCAATACAACTGCTCAAATGACATGATTATGACATTGTCTTGTTCTTCCTGTGCTCCAATCTGACTGAAGCCTGAGTATCAGCAATGCTTCTTAGAATGGATCTTTTGTCCCCATACTTTTAATCAAATAAGGAAGTTAGTGCTTCTTAGTGTCCCTCCACCTCTCATCACAGGTCAGAGGTTCATTCCCTTCTTTCAAGAGTGGCTCACAGTAATTATCCACGGTGGCAGACAATAAAATCAAATGAACTTAAATAAAGCACAATCTATTTAGCACAGCAAATACAAAATAGAGAGAAAAGTAATCTAACTACAAATTAAATTGAATATGCTTGTTCATTCTAGAGACTGCACAAAATGCTAGGTTGGCCGGCCAAAAGTTTTGGGATAATAACCACTGAATAGTTCCTATAGCAATCTCTGATATTCTAGGTTTGGCAAAGCTATGTGTCTAGTCAGCACCCCGTCTTGATCTGCATGAGATCTCCTCCTTTCTCTAGGCAAGCAAACACCCTCTTTTATAGCCATTATGGCCTTTTTTAAACTAAGAAAAATTAGACCTGCACTACTGGGGCAACAATGGTGGAAGCTCTTGTCTAGACAGCGTTAAGAATGCTGCAGACATGTCCACACTAAAGCTTCCCTACAGCTACTACTGATGGAGTAGAAATTGATAGTAGAAACAGAAAATTCTAAATCCATGTTTTGCCAGTGTAGACAGTGTCCTCATGCTGGTGTCTCAGAAGGATGGAATTATATATGACATTACTTCCAACAAAACCAGTTTGGGACTAATAACATTTCTCCTCACCTCTCACTAAGTATCCTCAATAAGCAATCTCTCCTCTCATTTGTACAATTGTTTCTGGCATATTTATTTTTAGCAATTCCATTTAATTTGGTAGGCAGGCCCACTAATTTATTATGTACTGGTTTCCAGTACATGTCTGTAATAATTAATTATCTAAACACATCTAATACATGTCTGAAAATTAACTTATGTATACCCTGGGTTAAAATGCTCACCCCAACCTCACGCAATTTATCATTTATCTTTGTTAAATAGGATTATTTGAGGATGGTAGCTAAGACCATCCAGATCCCTACCGTATCTGTAAAAAAAAAAAAAAGGCAACAAAAACAGATTTTGTTTGATGACCCCTGCAATTTCCCTTGAGTAAAAAGGCCTTACCTAGTTTAGAGCCACAAAAAGTGGCTTCCAAAGTATAGCTGTTGCGGATGCCCATCTTCCACATCACTACTCGACCTGTCCCTTCTTTGCTTTTCTGTACTTTGAAATTGCAGTCTGGGAATGAAAACTTAAAAGAAGGATGTATGGTCAGCTCCTTTTCCCACTGAAGTAGAGATGAAGATGCCACAGTTTCATCTTAACCTCACTAGCTTGTAAAACTTTCAAGCTTCCCAACTAGGAAAATAGTTAAGGGTTCATTCCATCCTTCTCTCACCCTGTAGTGCATCACACATGGTACATAACAGTCTTTTAATAATTTAGGTACAACAGAGCGGTGGTTGGAATGAGAGTCCCTCTTTGATTACAGCAGTTCGTTTTACTTTAACAAGGACTAGTAATCATTTCACCATGTAACATCTTTTAATACTGCGTCAAAGGAGTCTACTCCAATAGTTGGACTACCATCAGATTGCTGGGCCAGCCCAAACATACCTCCATTTCTATTTTTAATACTAAGATAGTGTGAAATGCATGTTTAGTGAAAATCTAAATAGCTCTTCTGTCATGGGTGAACAAATCAACAGTTGGTACCCTGGGCCATATGGAGCTTTGGATAACTTCACCACTGGTTTCTGAAGACAACAGAATTAGACCCAAATGCTACAGTAATAAATCTAGTGTGTTAGTTTGTGTGTTGTGCTATTATTGAATCGCTGAATCCTGATTGATTTAGAGAATTGACCTGTTGTGTGTTTTAGCCAATCAGAAGTCATTTTATCAATAAAAGCACAATCTTGTAATGCTTAACATCTTTATAAATAAGCTTGTTTCCAATTGACTGACATCTTAGCAAATCAGAGTGGCTGACACCGATTTCATTTAGTGACTATTTAAAGTTAGCGACTTGCTTACCTTATCTGGACAGTTCTTGCTCATCATGAGGGGAAAGATGCGTTGGTGCAAGCATGGCATGTCTGCTTGCTCCCCACCATCACAGCCATACATGAAGACATTCTCTTTTCTGCTATGACCATGAAGATCACAATACAGGAGAATGTCACGCTCCTCCATCACTCTGTAACAAGAGAGAAAACAATATTTTACTGTAAATACTTTTTTTCTGCATCTCAGACACACCAGCCTGGGCTGATGGGTTGCAGCAATCTTCATAGGAATAAATACTTACACATGTGCTTAACTTTAAGAACATGAGTAATCCCATTGATTTCAACAGGATTACTCATGTCCTTAAAATTAAGTATGAATTTAGCTGCTTTGCTAGATCAGGGCCAGATAGCTCAGCACCTTGCAGGATCAAACCCAAAGAGTGTGCCATGGCTCAGAAACAACAAGATCCAAGGTTGTGCATCAGAACTTTGCATTCATTTTATTAAAATAGTTATAATGGGTAAGTCATTCTTTATGAAACCAAAAAGCTTTTTTTTAAAAACCTGTGGGTAACTGAACTCTGTTCCTTTTTGGATCTTCCTTTCTTCAACAACAATTATCTGGGTTTTCCCTTCCACCTCCACATTTCCCTTCCCAGTTACATTCTCCTCCAGCCTTACTGAACCTCAGGTCCGGGAATGATCTTCAGCCACTTCAGGTGTGTTTTAAAGCAATTTGTAGTATTGCAAGACACTGCACTAGAATGCTACTTTTATGGTCCTTTTTGTGTGCCATATCATACCCATGGCACAATCTGGAGAGTTAAATACATCATAAATATACAGCACTGAACTGTGTAGCAGAGAGCCCTTTCCCCATTCAGGGTGAAGGAAGAATTAATTTCAAGTGTCAGGTTTTTTTTTTTTTTGCAATATAGCAAGTTTTGGAATATGTTGTATTTTGTCTATAATATTTTTAAAAGAAACATTGCAAACCTGCACAACTTTGAAAAAAAATTGGGATTTAACACATCCCCAAAAAGCCAGTTCCAGCAGAATTTCACGGGGGTGATGTGATATCATCACCATCATTCATGCTGGGTCATCATTCTGCATCGGAGTTGGCAAGTCATGATGGATCAAGAAAAGGAAAAAAAGAAAGAGTACCTTTTTTAGTTGATAATGTGCTAAATGTGGGTCTGGCTATTTGGGGCATTTCAGCACATTTGTCTAAATGTATTTTTTATATTTTGCTATACAAGTTGCCTTTAAATTGTAAAACTGAGATGTGGGGCAAAGAGAGGATTTATCTGCTACACAGTTTTGGAAAAGACTAGCCTGTATCCATCTATCATAAAAACTTTTGTCCTTTTTCAAATCTACCCAAGTTGTCTCCTATGCAAGAATAGTCCATTTCATTCTCTAGCAGGCTCCAGTCCTTCCCCAGAGTCATCACTGACTCTTGAAAGGGCCAGTGTTTGAAAGGCCAGAATGGAAATAAGTAAAAGAGTCAGTGTTTGAATTTGAACTTCTTCTTTAAATATTTTCCAAATGGAAAGGTGGTAAGTGAGACTGAAGGATTCTTATCTGAAGAATGGAGAAGCAGAAAGGGAAAGTGCTTATGAGCAAACATGTACCTGAGAATCAAAACATACTGTAACTGGCACTGTAATTTAAATATTAGCTCTACCGGCACTGGCAGAGTCCTTTCAAAGCTAAAGCCATTGGAAGAACCCAGTTACAGAAGCCAAACCTGAATGGTGATTCTGGGTATGAAGTTACATGTATGGGTATGTCTGGGTATGAAGCTACAGAGATGACTAGATCTCTGCACTGCATAAGGAAGTGAAGCATCAGAAACCAAACACATTTATACTGAAATATATAGTAAACTTGATAGCACTATCAGTCATATGCAAGGTTTGGAACCACTATGGACTTGGCCCCATTTTAGGCCATTGTCTTGCACCAATGAAGTTGGCATGTATTTTGCCACTGATTACAATGAATTACATTGTACAATTGATTGTTTTTGTATTTTTTTAATTGATTGTAATTGAATGATTACAATGAACAAAAGAATTAAGCCTTATTTGTAAATCTTGATGGGGGCATTGGGGAGAAGGACTATGAAAAAAAACCTCCCTTTCTCTTTGGGGCTGAATGTTTCCTGAAAAATTCTCCTTTGCTACTTAAGGTATCTTTTACATTCCTTGTATGGATGCTATATTTAGGGTGGTGTACAACAGAAGAACAACATTGTCAACTACAATAAAAACCCCAGCCTCTTAGAATTTAAACAAATAATACAAACTGAATGGGGGGTTAAATATGAGATGAGAAGCAATAAATGTGAGGCCAATATAGCGTAAACAGTGGTTATACTAAATATCAGACACTAAGAATAGAAAGGTTTTTTTGTTCTGAAGAGAGAAGAGATGATGTTACCTTCTGATCATGTTCCGGGTGTACCAAATGGAAGGAAAAGATTCCTTCAGGTCTGATGTGTAATTACGATTTAAGTCTTGGCCTGCTAAGGAGCAGCGGTAATTTCCCACAACCACGCCATCTGGGTTCAACATTGGTACTACTTTGAAGACAAAAGTGTCCCGGAGCAACCGAGCATCGCCGGAGCTGCCCAGAATGTAATCCAGAAAGCCCTTCATTATCCAGGAGCTGTTTGTTTCTCCCGGGTGCACCCTCGCAGTCAAAATCACAGCTGCCTTACGCTTTCCCTCTTTGCCACTTTCTGAGGTGCTGGTGATGGTTAAAACATACACTATGTTTCTTGCCAGTGAATGGCACAAGATGCGGATTTTGCAAAACTTTGACCTCACTGGATCTCTAGAGATGGCTGCCAGGTAGTCCTGCAGGTTGGAATAAGTGTAAGGATAGCAATGGGCAAAATAGCAGGTATCTCGATCATGTGGGAACTGGAATGTCCAAGTGAGTGAGAAATACTGATGCCCATCTTGGCCAAGGTTGTTTTTGTAATATTTGATTTCATCTCCTGTCCTCTGCCAGCCAACCTGGTGGATCTTTGCTTCCACTTCTGAGTACAACAGTGGACGCATACCATGGTTGTACAGGCTGGTGGGCTTGGTGAAGTTGACAATGGTGAAGCGATAACGCATTCCTGCCTGAGTGTTGGTTACTCGGAAGTAGTACCATTGGGTGTGTCTATTTGTGTAGAGGTCAGTGCGTAGTGTCAGCTGGTACTCGAATTCACTACTGGTGTGCAGAAAGAAGACAAGCATTTTTAATGCTGGTTACCACAGAAATACATTAGACTCAAATCATGCTGGTGACTGTGGGATGGAGAAGAAATTCCTTCAACATCATGATAAAGTAATGTACAATTAACCATGTTCAAGTGTGGAGGGATTTTCACTTTCACATAAATAATCAAACTGTAGGCTGCTGCTGGGGACAGGATGTCAGACTAGATGGAATGCTTCAATAATCACCACCACATTTCTTTACTGTTTACTTAAAATAATTAAGATGACTAAACCGAGTATCATTAAAAAAAACCTTGTGCAAGAAAATTGTGTGTATGAATTTGTGTACGTAGGGTGAAATTTATAGTTATGCCGAAAGTCTGAATCACTATTTTGAGGCTTCACTGCAACACCAGTGGTACACAGTCCTTGCCCAGACACTCTGTACCAAAGTGAATTTCACCCATAGAAAATATTTAATGCCATGGAACAGTTATGAGATTGTTCCCTTTGAAGTCCACATGAAAATATTCTTAGGGCTTATTCCACTAGTGTAACACAGGGTGCAGGACCCAGGGTACTTACAAATGCATGTTTAACTGCCGCTGATGCCTACACTACCTCATCAAAGAGGAAAAGATCACAAACCTACACTTTGACCACCTTTTGCAGATTCCCACTCTCAAACCGTGCTTCAAAGATCAAAGTGTTGTCCCAGTCTTGAGTGATGACCTGCTTCGAGGGGTAGCTACCCCCTACCCGAGAATACACAAAACATGATTCTTCGTTAGCTAGTAAAAGGAGCAGAACATACATATTATTCAGTTATGAATGATTTTCAGCAATGTCTAAAACCTTCTACAGAAAGTACACACCTGATTTTTAGTGCATATCTAGGGTAAATTTTCAAAGGAGTCATGCAAAGTTTTAGCCACTCAGTTTCCAATGGCTTTCAATCATCCGCATGGCTAAAACATCACCAATATGCTTTGAAAACTTATATGCTTACTATTTATTGTTATTAATGTAAAGCTCCCTTTTTACTTTTTAAATAGTCTTTGTATTAAAAATTTATCTTGTTTACAAGTGACAAGCTAATGCATCTACCCCCCAGTTCCCAAACAGTGGTCACCTATGGAAATCTTGCTGTTCACATAGTTCTAATTGGCCTCCTTTATTTCAGCTGTTAATCACATTAAAAGAAACCATTTTTTCCCAATATTACTTTCTATGTAAGCAATTGCTATAGTTGGCACAGGAAAGTTACACAGTCATGAACTAGAAAGGAGGTGGTCTGTGCTAACATGACTTGACGGGATGATGTTCATGAGACACTCTCTCTATTAAGGTATGATCCATGCTATAACAACATTTTTAAACCCCTGAATTAACCCATCTCAAAGAATCATAGAAGATTAGGGTTGGAAGGGACCTCAGGAGGTCATCTAGTCCAACCCCCTGCTCAAAGCAGGACCAACTCCAACTAAATCACTAGAGCTCACTACACATCTCACTACATATTCTTCAATTCCCCTCCTAAAACCTATTTTGCACTGTTTTTGGCAAAAGAATAGTTACCATATCCAGCCAAGAGGTGGCTGGGTGTATTTCAATACTAAGATCCTGATTCAGCAAAGCACTTAAGTATGTGTTTAATGCCTCTGACTTTAATGTAAAGCATATGCTGAAGTGTTCTGCTGAACTGGATCCTAAATTAAGTGATTCCTATACAATATTAAGCACCTTGAGATCTTCCTTGGAATACAAAGAACCATACAGTGTATATAACATGTTTTGTATGTGGCAATAAAGAATTCGGGTTAATGACTACAACTGGTTGAGATCTTGGTTTCATATAACATCCAAAAGAAGGTGCTTTCAGCAACAGAGTTTCCCTAACACCGTTGTGGTTCAGAAGAGAATCACAAAACAATACCACCAAATGAATCAACAGAGCCACTGCCAGCAGCAGTTAGCTATTCCCTCAGAGATCTGTGGTTAAGTATTCACCAAACCTGACCCTGTTTAACTTGAGAGAATTGACAAGGTCATAGTATAAAGCAGTGGTTCTCAATTTGCAGCCCAATCAGCACACAGTTGTAGTTCATTTAACATCCTCTGGGCCATACAGGTAGTACTGGATGTGGCACACATTGAGGGCCATATAAATAGGTTGAGAATCACTGTATAAAGTGATAAGTTGCAAACAGGATACGGAAAGTCTCCCACCAACATGTACCTCCACTTTTATCCCTGCAATTATGAAAGAAAATGATTTTTGAACATTCACACTTTCTTTTTGATTAAATATTATGAAAACATCAATACAGAGAAATTAAACTAGCTTCAGGCTATTTCCCACTGAAGTTCAGAAACTGCTTGAATTGCACTTTTAGGGTTGTTAATAACACAAGCAGAATCCATGGATGGGGAAAGAGCTCTGTAATTTATTTATATATCTATAGATATAGGAGCTTATCCAAAACTCATTAAAATCCTGGGAGAGACTCCTATTGACTAACTGGCTAAGAATCAGGCCCATAAAGAATAAAACAAACCCAGGCAAGCATCAAAATGGGTGCCAAAATTACATGCACCTTGTAATAACACTTCACAACGTGCTCCCACCTTCATCTGCTAAATAAACCACAGTGCCCTCTCTGGGGTCTTGGCACAGTGGCTCGAGCTCCACGCCTGTTGGGTGATACAGTGGCTCAGGCTCATGGGGAATCCAGTCTGAAAAAGAAGAGACAGAGAGAGCTAAACAACAAAGGGTGTCCATAACAAATGAAGGCTCCTTGAACCTTCTCTCAAGTTGTCAGGCAGCAACTTCAAAATCATTTGTGGTAGGAATAAGCAAATAATGCCTTTTGAGGATAAGAGATCTTCTTAGGTTTATACAAGTGTTTTATCAGCTCATTCTTTACCTTGATAATTTGCCTTTAAAAACACCATCAGCGTGGATGTCATGTTTTGGGATGCAACTCAGACCAGTGAGAGATTGTGTCACTGCCTGGCCTATAACCCTGGGTGCCTGTGCTCTGTTGCTGTAGCTCACAGCCTGGACACCAACAGCCAGCAGACAAGCATGCAGTTCCTTGAGTGTCTGTGTGCTGGGCAGCTCTGGTTCAGCATTCTGAATTTTCTGGCCTATCCCCCGTTCTTTCTGGTTGCATATCATCTTGTCTACTATTCTCCTTTGCAATCCTCTGCAACCATTCCTGTATCCTCCTGGGGCTCTTATTTGGTGGTATCTCCATTGGCTCATCCACTCTTTGTATAGGACTAGCTTCTCTTCTCTTCTTCCTTGCCCTCCCACCTTCAGCAACCACCTGCTGTGCCCCTTCTTCATTTTCCAACTCCGCAAACCTGTTTCTGAGCTCTATTTCTCCTTCACTAGCCAATCTTTTCCTCTGCCAGGTTCTCACAGTCACATGCTTCCACTGGCCACTTTCCTCACCCAGCATTCTCCCCTCAGAGTTCGTTGGTCTGTTTTCATCTTCAGGTCTGGGTTTTTCCCTTCAGCCTCCTCATTCCTCTGCTCCATCATCTGCTCGAACCCCCTTCTAAACTCAACCAGAGTTTCCACCTGCATCTCCAACCCAATCGACTCTTCCATCAGCTCTATGAGGCGGCACTTCATACAAACGTAGCTCTTTTGAGGTTACCCCCTCCAGGATCATGTACTTCCCGCAGCTTCCACATCCAGTCACCTTCATTGTCTCTTCCTCTGCTTGTATTGCTTGCCAAACTCATTTTTAGAATATAATTGTAGCAGATATTCATAATTCTATGTACACTCTCCGTATATACATCACACAAGAATATGAATGATCCATGAGTTATTAGTTTTCCACTGATATTTTTCATGACCCCTTTTAGATACAGATTATGACAACAGTGTGTTAGGTGTAGTGAGCATAGCAGGCCTGAGATGAGTTGCTGATACAAGAATGAACCTCTGAGTTACAGTTGGTTACTTTAAAAAAGACAAGTGGCTAGGAAAAGAGGAAAAAGAAATATAGATGATGAAACTTTACTGGCCATAGTGGATGTTTGACCAAAACCAACAGACAAGTGACTATCTTAACTAAAAAGACCAGGGGTACTGCAGAAAGAAAAATGGAAAGCCACATGGTCCAGGGAAGCACAGAGATCGTTAATGGTATACAGACATCTATGTATGATGACTGTTTGCTAGGATTATTTAACTTGTAAAGAAAAGTCAGCAAGAAGTGTATTGAAATGTTCAAATTATGAAGGACATATTGAAAGTGTATCTGTCCTTCCTTTTTATCCTCTTTATAAAAGAACAGGGTAATCAATTGATTAAATTAAAGAGCAATAAACTTGGACCACACTTTTAATACCTAGGAACAATTCTAATTCGCAATTCTAAATAAACACAAGTTGTGTGTATGTGTGTGTTTATGTGTTACTCTCTGGTAAATCATCTTTTTTACATTCCTATATTGCTCCTGGTAGTGCTAGTGAATGGCAATCTGTCAATCGATATATGTCACTGTTAAAACTCTGAATCTTTGCTTATGACATGACTAGAGCACTCAGCCCATAAAACAGTTTGTAAGGCAATGGCTAGAGCCTTCAATTACAGCTATCTGCACATCCACCTGAAGGGCTTCATTGTCAAAGCAAGGCCCACAGAATCAGATGTACAGATTCCTCTGTTGACAATGGGAGACTGTACAACTCATTCTCTGTGTTAAAACTGTACACCCTATATAAGAATGTGCTGTATAAAACTAAGGATCATGCTTCCTCCATCATACTGTGGGCCAGGCATATAGAAACAGAGGTGCTCATCTGAACATTTTAAATCAAAGAAGTTTGTATATATTTGAAACATTAGGTCCTCACCTCCTCTTCAGTCAAGGACAAAGACAAGAACTGGCATTATATGAAAAAGGACGTCACATGAGGCTGTAATTAATATCTATAATATGAGCTGCAGATTTTCCTTTCCCTAAGAGATGGGCGGGGGAGAACTGCTGATTTTACAGTGTCATCACATTCTCCCTCCTTATGTGTGCAGAATGACTCAATTTACAGCTTCATGTGACAGACTATTCATAGACTACAAATCTTGCTAAGGTTTTTTCTGGAAAAGAAAGAGAACTGATTTCTAGATTTTCCTGATACTTCAAATACGAGGGAGGGGGATGAAAAGGGGAACAGAAAACATTTTTACTATGGGGAAGGTAAGCAAATTTGGGATCATACAGAACAGTCAGGGCCATTAAACATGTGTTGCTGTGAAGTCCATCTTTAAACCAGTAATCAAGAGGTGAAAGTCTCTATATTATTATTACCAGTAATCTCCTGAGTGATTCAGTTCCTTTAAAAAGAATGGGATTTTGATTTAACTCCTTTTCCTCCCCTTCAGTTAGTGTATGTTAAAAAAGGAGTTGGTAAAATGTGAGGGAGAGAGAGAGAATAAAACCAAGCTGAGGGTGTATTGGATGATCATTAAAAAAGAAGCCGTTTTTGTGAAATTTAACATCAGATATTATTTCAAATGCTTTTTGAGTATAATCAACCATTCTTCCCGTGAGTGTGCACAACAGTGACTCAGATGTAATAAACAAATTCACCGCTGCATCTGAATTGTTCAGGCTATAATTAATCAGTACTGGCTGCAGAGAATAAATAATACAGAGATCTATCTTGTGACTCATGGCTGTATGCCATCACATTAATTTGATCTTGTCAAATGAAAACAGAATTGAAAGATATCATGCCCCTGGTAGACTGATGTGGCATGGTGCTACATTATTACCATGGTTAAGAATTTTTACCTTTAACCTATCAATATAGAGATAGTGAGAGATGTTAAAAAAACAGCCCTGAAAGCTGAAATCACTATTTACAATGCTAACTTTGGCACACTGCCAACATGCCTTAAAAAGTGACCTGCAAAGGGAAAAAAAAAGTGGCCTTGTGCTTATTATTCCTTCTCTATGATGTACACAGGAGACCAAACTTTTAACAAAAACAACAACACACACACAGTAAGAAGACCAAAAAACCCCACCACCATTGCTAAATAACAGCGTAAAAGAGATGGTCAAAGGAAAAAAGGCATCATCTAAAAATTGGAAGTCAAAACCTAGTGAGGAAAACAGAAAAGAGCACAAACTCTGGCAAGTCAAGTGTAAAGGTATAATTAGGCAGGCCAAGAAAGAATCTGAAGAGCAACTACCTAAAACCACAAAAACTAACAGCAATATTTTTGTAACTACATCAGAAGCAGGAAGCCTGCCAAAGAATCAGTGTGTCCATTGGAAAATCAAGGTGCTAAAGGACCATTCAAGGAAGACAAGGCCATTGTGGAGAAGATTAATGAATAATTTGCATCAATTTTAACTGCAGAGGATGTGAGGGAGATTCCCACATCTGAACTATTCCTTTTAGGTGACGAATCTGAGGAACTGTCTCAGATTGAGCTGTCCAGAGAGAAGAATTTGGACCAAACTGATAAATTAGACACTAATAGTACTGAGGACCAGATGTATTGATCCAAGAATTCTGAAGGAACTCAAATATGAAATTACAGAGCTATTAACTGTGATATGTAACCTACTGCTTAAATCAGCCTCTGTACCAGATAACTGGTGGATAGTTAATGTAACACCAATTTTTTAAAAAGGTTCCAGAGGCAAATCTGGCAATTACAAGACAGTAAGCATAACTTCAGTACCAGGCAAACTGGTTGAAACCATAATAAAGAACAGAATTATCAGACTCATAGGTGAACATGATTTGTTAGCGAAGAGTCAAAATGGCTTTTATAAAGGAAAATCATGCCTCACCAATCTATTAGAATTCTTTGAGGGTGTCAGCAAGCATGGGGACAAGCGTGATCTAGCTGATAAAGTGTACTTGGACTTTCAGAAAGCCTCTGACAAAGTCCCACAGCAAAGGCTCCTAAGCAAAGTAAGCAGTCATAGGATACGAGGGAAGGTCCTCTCATGGATCATAATTGGTTAAAAGATAGGAAACAAAGTGTAGGAATAAATGGTAAGTTTTCATAATGTAAAGTGGTAACTAGTGGGCTCTCCCAAAGGTCTGTATTGGGACCAGTACAGTTCAACATATTCAGAAAATTTTGAAATGGGGTAAACAGTGAGATGGCAAAGTTTGCAGATGACACAAAATTACACAACATAGTTAAGTCCAAAGCTGACTGCAAAGAGTTACAAATGGATCTCACAAAACTGGGTGACTGGGCAACAAAATGGCAGATGAAATTCAGTGTTGATAAATGCAATGTAATGCACATTGGAAAACATGATCCCAATTATATATACAAAATGATGGGGTCTAAATTAGCTATTACCATTCAAGAAAGAGACATTGGAGTCATTGCGGATAGGTCTGTGAAAACATCTGCTCAATGTACAGCATCAGTCAAAAAAGCTAACAGAATGTTCGGAACCATTAGGAAAGAGATAGAAAATATCATAATGCCACTATATTAATCTCTGGTATGCCCACATGTTGAATACAGAGTGCAGTTCTGGTCACCCCATCTCAAAAAGACGTATCAGAATTGGAAAAAGTGTAGAGAAGGGCAACAAAAATGATTATGAGTATGGAACAGCTTCCGTATGAGGAGAAATTAAAAGACTAGGGCTGTTCAGCTTAGAAAAGAGATGACTGCGGTGAGGTGGCATATGATAGAGGTCTATAGTCATGAATGGTGTGGAGAAATGACTATGGAAGTGTTATTTACCCCTTCATACAACACAAGAATCAGGTGTCACCCAATGAAACTAATAGGCAGAAGATTTAAAACTAACATAAGAAAGAACTTCACACAGTGCACGATCAGCCTGTGGAATTCATTACCAGGGGAAGTTGTGAGGCCAAAAGTATAACTGGGTTCAAGAAAGAATTAGATAAGTTCATAGAGGATAGGTCCATCGATAGCTATTAGCCAAGATGGTCAGGGACACAACCCCACACTCTGGGTATCCTTAAACCTCTGACTGCCAGAAGCTGTGACTGGATGGTAGGAGATGGATCATTCTATAATTGCCCTGTTCTATTCATTCCCTCTGAAACGTCTGGCACCGGTCACTGTGGGAAGACAGGATACTAGGGTAGATAAACTATTCGTGTGACCCAGTATGGCCATTCTTATGTTCTTATAACCTGGAAGATTTTTTAAATAAAAATTAATAAATAAGTTTTCTTTCTGCTTGTTTTTTACATTAGAAATATATACCCACTGGAAGATGCTGTTGTGACCAGGGGTCAGATGGGAGGGAGATGGGGGAAGAGGAAAAATAGTGGTATTTTTCCAAGCTCTGACCACAAAATAAGCCCAACCCACCTGAGATATCACTCACATTACATTGTGCAGATGTTCAAAATATGATCACAAATGCTCTCTCAGCTCCTTGTTTCAGCTCCCTCTTGATGAGGTCCAAATACAACCATGGTTCTGCTTGATTTCCCTTGGGTGATACCCTGCTGATCTTTTTGAGCTTGATTCCCCCTGATGGGGGCTCAGATACCTTGCTGGGGTATCTGAAAGGCTCTTTGGGGTTAGCTTCTTTTTGATGAAGGATGGAAAAGAATGGCAATACTTTTCTGAAGCCACTCGCTATCAGTGCCAAAATAAACTGTTATTCACAGTATTGTTGCAGCATCTCATAATATGATCTTCCCTCTCCTTTTATACATACTTTGATGAGCAGTGAGTTAACAATGTTGGTGTTTAAAGTATTATCTTTGGGCATCTGAGTTAGCACCCATTGAGACAAATGGGGAAGGTCATGCCTCTCAGAATTATTGTTTTGGGTTCTGCAAAGGCAGGCCGATTTCATTGAATGAGTTAGCCTCAAAATTATGACCCAAGTGTACCTCCACAAACAAACCAGCTAGATACTTACTTCTGCTTTTTAAATTAAAGTTTATGATTCTGGAGAACAAGCAAGCAGCATGAAAAAGGTGCTGTAACACACTGTACCATTATTTACCAGTTGAATCCAAGCCCTGGTTATGACTGAAAAACTAGTGAAGTTATAACATCAATAGAGACAAGAGAATGAAACCTGGAAAGAGATTTTTAATAACTTTGTTTAAAACGTATTAATTTTTGTTTGGTTTTGACACCGATTTCTCTCTAATTTCTAATGAGCACTAGGGAAAAAATGTAGCTTTTGTTAAAGAGTGAACATCCTCATCCCTTCAATTAAATTGTAAAGACTCAAAATATACAATCATGGGATCCCCAAGAGAATCTTTAGTTAACCTAGAGAGGACCAGACTTGATTTTTCTTACACACATACAAACTTCTATAATTTCTTTATTTATCATAAAGAAGTAAAATGGGGCACAAGTCTAATTTTTAAAATACCTTTTGTAGATCTCCTTTAACTCTGACCTGAAGAACCACTTCTAAGGGCAAGAACAAAATTCAGACTCTTTTCTTTGTTCTAGATATTATACCACATGTTCTCTTGCAAACCTGCTGTACAAAGAGAAGGCTCCATTCTCTTGACATCCCCAGTGGCACCCCACTCATTTCATTTTCTGCTTTGCTTTTAGTTCCCCCTGAATAGACTTACTGAAGGCTACCTCTTAGGTGTTGAGACAGATGCTGATTATATTAAAATCGACACGAACAGCAATTTGATATTACATTTCTATAACACAGTTGTTCGTACATGTGAAATGACATACTCTCTGCACTAGAGAAACCTTGAGGATGAGAGGTAATATCTTTTATTGGACCAACTTCTGTTGGTAAGAGAGGAAAACTTTTGAGCTTACAGAGTGCTCTTCTTCAGCTCTGTGTAAGTTCAAAAGCTTCTCTCTCACCAACAGATGTTGGTCCAATAAAAGATATTACCTCACCTACCTTGCCACTCTAATATCCTGGGATGAACACAGCTACAATAACACTAGACTCTGTGTAACTGTTTCCCGAAATATAATTTTATTTATATTCTCAATTCTCAATTTTGACAAGTGCGTCCCTACCAAGTGGGTGGTGGCAACCCAATCCTACACTACTCAAGTCAGCGGGAAGTTGATCACTGACTTTAAAGGGAACAGAATCAGGACCATCAACAGTTCAGTCTCACCTCAGAAAAGCACCTGATCTCCACTGATTGCTCCAAAACCACAATGAATTTTATCAGTAAAGCACAAGGACTGGCAAGGAGAGTTCTTAATCGTACCCCAATAGCTTTGACAAAGATTCCTTTGTAAAAAGTACGAAAAACGGGTTATATAAGAGTTAGGTATTAGTATTATTAATGACCAATATTTAGGACAGGGGTTCTCAAACTTTTTTTTACTGGGACCCCCTTTGAAAGTACTTCAGGCTGTGATGACCCCCCCACAAAAGTGATGATTCCCCCCCACACCAGGTCATCATTACCGGCATGCATGGGGGCTGATATCTTGCGACCCTTCCCCCCCATAATAACCTTACGACCCCCAGTTTGAGAACCCCTGATTTAGGACTTACCAATATGCTCAATTCTGTCCCTGATGACCTCACATTGGTGTGGCCAACGTATTAAACACAGGTGACCTGCAGGAGATATGCCATAAAGATTGCGAGGCTCACAAAGCCGGGGTACCCATCTTCCAGAGTTATATGCCAAGACCATCTGTTTTGTCCGTGGGAAAAGCTGATCACAAATGGAATCTAATGGAAAATGAAAAAATACACTAGTTTCTTCTGTCCTTCAAGTGACAGCATTCAAAGACAATTAGTCTGAAACTAACGGATAATCCAGTACCCCAGAATGGTTTAATGAAATTACTGTCATCCCACTGAAACACAAGATCAATGCTGCATGCAAATCACCCTGAATTTAAAAAGGAAAGTGAAGTGGACAATGAATTTTTCTATCACAAAACACATCAAGCACTCTGCTATAAGTAGTAAGTAGGATAAATATTTCAAGTTTTTGTAGATACGTATTAGGAGTTTTTAACAGAATTAGAAAGGATTTATTTCATTAGCAATTATTGTTAGGAGTGCTGAATGAGAGGGGAACAGGGGCACAACCAGAATTTTCCTAAGAAGGGGGCCCAGGTTACCTGCCAAGCAACAGAGGTCATATTCTGAAAGGCGCACATATGTGGACAGGTTTCCTCACCTTCACATTGCCACATGTCACATATGTGTCTTGGCCAAGTTGCCATCTCTCCTTCTGGAGAGGGCCTGGAAGATGTGGAGGAGGTAGCATGAGGCGATGTCAGTCCAGGATTCTAGGAAGTGGGGAGCTGAGAGTGGGTGTGTCTCTCAGGTGGAAGGGGCCGGTCTCTCTCACTTGGGTCCAGCCTTGGAGATAGGGAAGAAGCAGTGAACGAAGCTGTTAGCAACTGGCCAGAGCAGAGGTGGCAGCAACTCTGGTATGCCCGATTCAGAACCACTGCCTCATGATGCCTCCTCCATCTCTTCCACTTCTGAGATCACTCTGGAAGGAGAAATGGCAACTTGGCAAGGACATTCACAGGTATTTGTAGTAGCATCTGTGCATTTGTCTCAGCATTTGTCTCAGCACAACAAACAGAGACTGGAGTAATGCCTTAGCTTTCCATCTCTGGGGACCTGGATTCAAATCTAAATTATGTCTAGAGCATGTGGAAAAGAAATTAGTTTAGCTGACTCTTTTTCATTCCTAGTGGATAAATGTTCGCTCTTTGAAACCACTACCTAATTTGGCAAGCTCAATAGTTTCTGATCCAAGGAACACAGCAAGTTAGGACTTTGGTGCATTAGCTGAACTGCATGAGAAAGCATACAAAGCTTGTGTTCATACTACACATGGCTCTTGTCACTTGCATGATCATTAATATCCCTTCTCATCCTCCCTTATGGCCCTGCAATGAAAGTGTACAGAAATGGAAGGGTTCTAACCTGTGAAAAATGCACACTGCTCAAGATCTTCTGCCACAAATGGGTTAAAGGGATCTTCATCCTAAAAATAAGACAATAGGATAGTCTCCTCTTATTTCTATTTAACCAAAAAGAAGCAGCAACAGCATCTGTCCTGGCACATGTTCTAGTAAGGATAAGTGATTTTCAACAGTGAGATTATTCATTTGTTTATTATTATTATGAAGACCCCATGATATATCATAATGTAAAAATTTCAGGGGTGGGGAAGAGGATGACATGCGACTAAGGGAATGAGTTTCAACAACTTTGCAAACATGAGGAACTGACCATTCTCTGCATAACTGATTAGCTCCCATTTGACCAATTACCTTGACAAATGAGCATGCTTGAAATATTTTTTGGGAGATCTGAGCAGAGCAGATGACAACTCTGTCAACCTGTCAAATAAACTATGGGGGACTAGAAGGTTCAGAGGATTGGTAAAGAGATATTTAGTATTATCTTTTTGCTGGCCAATCTGAATATACAGCAGAAGTAAAAATGAGTTTGACACATGTCTATATCACAAAAATGCCCAATCCCTCACTTGGCACTTTTGTTTCCAGTCTCAGTAGAGAGGCTAATGTTTAAAAGAGCCATGGAGAGCAAACTACTGTCTCGACCCTAACAATGGTTTTGCCAGGTTAAGGTTGAAACACACTGGAAAGGCAACATGAAGGAGCTGCTGCTGCTGCCGGTCCTGTACATTTTCAGTTAATACAGAACTTAGTTTCTAGGACTGTCAGAATGGCATTAATATCACATTCATGCAAAGAAAAAAAAAACTCACCTTCTTCCTGAAATACCATGGAACTTTTCTAACTCCAAAACTGTTTCACAACTGCAGTAGGAAATTCTGATTTATTTGCGGACACTATTTACATTAGTATTTTAAATATTGTTTTGACCTGAGTTACACCCTGCTACAGGCTGAGTTAAAACCTCATTGAAACTAATAAGTATGGACATACTCTTCATCTAAGATATCTATAAGGGACAGATAAGGGGCCACATCCAGAACCAGGCATAATTGAGTCTGGGGAGAAACTAGCACCATGCGGGCAGAAGATTCCACAGGCTATTGCGTGTGTGTGGTGAAAAAGACAAGCTGGAGTGCAGACAAGAAACTGAGAAAGACTCAGAGGAAAAGCAAGAAAGCCAAACATTAGCCTGGGGACCTGACAGAAGGCTAGGAAAAGATTTTGGGTTGGGGGTGCTGGCTGAGAAGCTTGGGCCTGGAAGCTCAGAAACTACTCCTTTTGTTTATGATTCCTCCTGCCCTTGTAGAAGGACTTCGTACATTCCTTGTAAATAAACAAGACTTCATCAAAGAAAATACAAGACTATCATCAATTTGTACTCCCAGCTGGAACAACCTACAAGGGAACTCTGACTAGCTGCTTAGGTGAAAAAGTAATAATATAATACATGGTTTCTGAAAATTTACCTAGAACAGAAGAATATAATGACAAGATTTTCAGAAGTGACTAAATGATTTTGTGTGTTTCAATTTTTGGGTGGCCATCTGGAAACACCTTATAGCGCTTGTTTTTCAGATTATTGGTGCTCAGTGCTTTTCAAAAATCAGGCTCCTTTACTGTGCCTCAAGCTGGGCACCCGAAAATTGAGACACACAAAATCAGTAGTCACTTTAACATTGTGGTCCCAAAGCATTACTATTGGGTTAACTCAGGGGTTCTCAAACTTTTTTTGCTGGAACCCCATTTGCAAATATTTCAGGTTTTGATGACCCCCCCCCAAAGGTGATAACCTCCTCCATGCCATACCTCCCTTACTGGCATGCATGGGGGTTGACAGCTCATGAGCCCCCTGAGAGGTCACAACCCCCAGTTTGAGAACCCCTGGATTAACTCAACAGCAACCTAGCAGTGTTAGTTCTCTGTACTCGCATGTGGGAGTTCTTGGTTTGATTTCCTGTCACACTTCCCCAGACAGCAGGGCTAGAAATACTGTGGAGAAGTGCATTCACTTCCCACGCCCACCTCCAGGGACAGCAGGGTAGAAGGAAGGGTTTTACATTACTTAACAATGTAAAACCATACCGTTCTAAACAGTAGAACAATATCAATGGTGAGCTCTAAAGGGGTTTCCATCTAGAGTCCTTTGCTTAATGAGTAGTTCCAAATCGGGGGTCTACGGATCAACAGCGGTCCACAAAGCACTTACTGGTAGCTGTGAAGAGCTGGCTAGTTACATGGGGATGTCTTTCCTTTTGTTTTTGGCTGCTAAACCATTTAAAAATAATATGAAAATACTGATGTATTTTTAAACTTACTTTTTCCATGAAAACAACTGACGTAGTTGCCCCAGGGATGTTAATTACAAATGTGAGGGGAGGTGTTCTATACAGTAATGGGAGTAATGCATGAGACAATGTCTCAAAGATGCAGGCCATTCTATGAAAAAGTTTGAAAACCCTTGTGCTAGAATAATCATAAAATATTTAAAGCATGGAAAAATACAAGGCGTGAGGGAAAAGGCAAACCTCTGGGCTCCCTGAGAGATGAAGAGAAAAGGAAGCAATTACCATCAGCATCATCACATACATCTCTCGATATTACTCATATGCCATGAAATCATTTCATTACATTTTTGCAGTATGGAAATAATACTAGGAATGTTGTATTGGAAAAGAGTTGAGAAACCAATCACACCCCTCTGCAGACCTCAATCTACGCATAAAATTTGTTGTAGAATTGGGGACTATATTTTTACTTAGTGCATTTGTTAGCACTTGTGTATACTTAGTTTCACTGGTAAGTTTTCCCTATTTAAACAGGAAAGTGGAGAGAAAAATATTTTAAAAATAGGAAAATGTGGTCATAAACCCACCAAACTGACAGGGAAATTCAGGGACAGGTGTAGTACCTGAAATTACTTTTAACTTTTTTTTTTTTTTTTTTTTTTTTTTTTTTTTAAAGTGGCTACATTTCAAGATCACAGTGCCTCTTTAAAGTGGTGAGCTGGAATCAGATGTCGGAGTTTCCATAGAAAGCAAATCATGCTATTATATTGATGGATACATTATAAATAAATAAATAGATACATACAAATTGATGAAGGCCAAAGGGAGACATACCGAATTGTATTCATCACTTATTATGTGACTTATCAGCTGCTTATCCTTGTCTGAGTCTTCTGACATAATCTTCAGAAATGTGAACACAAAATTGTTCTGCAGACTGTGGAATAAATTACAATTTCAAAATGACTGTTTTTACACTTCTCTTTCTACAACTGATTTCTCTATAAATAAAAGGGCAGCAAGGGTGGGATTCTTCCTGAAATCTTTGCTTTCTAGGAAAATATTCCTTTTCATTGACAAGCAATTAGGCATTATGCCACTGGAATGTAGTCAATTTGCTATCACTAGCTGCATTTAAGGACAGATTAAAACAAACACTAAAGGGAGCTATAAAAGGAAATCCTTTGGAAAACAGAATGGATTATACTACTGTATACTATGGTGTTTACAGTCACCTTTTCTCTAAAAATTTCCCAATGTTGCTAATACCAACACAACTCCAGCTATGATAGCAATGGAGGTAGAGCTAGAGGGTGGAAATGGAATGTAGGTATCAACAGATTTTCATGCCAGGAATCTCTCTATGGCACCTTCCTCAAAGACCTCTTGATAAGCAGAAGAGATGTGGTTGTAGAAGGGAGATAGCACAATATGCTCTGACATATCTATTCTGGTGGCCCAAAGAAGGTCACTGCAGAAAAGCAGACCTGGGCTGCTGTGGGGCTCAAACAGTGCCTGAGTGCTTCCAGAAAGTGGAGCAAACTGTAAATGTGATGCACAGCCATCTTTGCCTCCACATGATACAGAACTCAGCTTAGCTGCTGCTCTGAATCAAGGCCTCTGTTTATTTGATTCTCTTTCCCTGTGAAAAAAATTCAGATTTTGGAAAGCATCAGTAGATTTAAACTGGCATAATTTTTGTTAGTTTCACTGTTGCCCACAAGCTTTTGAATTGCAGTATGAAACAGAACAATTTTCTTTATTTACTTGGTTGCTTTTTGGCAAAGTTACCAGCAGAAGTGAAGCCCCGGAGCAGTCCGTCTGCTGAGTTCAAGATGATTCAGGGTTTACATTTTTTTTAAATTGTTGCTAGAAGCGTCAACTATGGAAAGTAAAAAAAAAAAAAAAAAAAAAAAAATTCTGCACAAATTAATAGCTTAGGTCCCAGTGATCACCAGGGGCATCTAGGCAAGTGTGATTATCAGCTGATCTCTGCACAACTGGGCAGGTTAACAGGGGGGAGGAGGTTTATGGAGAGGAAGCAGGCTTAATTCGTGCCTCTGAGTCTTTTTATCCAACACAGATGCCCTGGCACAGGCTTTCTCCATGTGAGATGTCTGGCCCTCCCTCAGGGCTGTGTGCCTTTCTCCTGAACAAACCCCTTCGGCTCCTCCCCCCGCTACACCATCTCCTGTTCACACTCACCCAAACCCACATTCCTCCCTCCCCACTGACCCCCCACCTACCCACTCACACTGACTCCCCCCCCGCTATGCTAATACAGCCCCGCCCTAACCCTGCATAATACCCTACCAGAGCCCCGCCCTCTGGCCCGCCCTCTCCGGGCGCGCCCCGCCCCGGGCCCAGGCGCGGAGCCCAAAGGGGCGGAAAACCCAACCATGAGCGGCCGCCCTGTTGCCTCAGCAACCGAGTTCTCCTTAAGTCTCGCGGGAATTGTGTCCCCCCCCCTCCCCGTCCCCCCGGTGGTGGCGCGAAAGATCACGTGTCCCGTGGGGGCGGCGAATGTTTCCATCCCGCATACGCGAACTGTCGTGGAGCTTCCATCGCCCTTTTCACCCCATGGCTCCCGCCCTAGGAGCTTGGATCGCAATGTCCGTCACCCCGGCGTTTGGCCGCCTGCTGCTAGCCCGCTGCGGCGTGCCAGTAATAGGCCCCCGGGGCTGTAGGGGGGAGCCACCATCAGCCCCCCTCAGCCTGTCAGGTTGCCTCCGACTCATGCGAGTGGGAAACCCGAATAAAGTTGGGGTGCTTGTTCGCTGGGCTGTGAGTCTTCAGGGTTTCCCAGCGTTCCTCTGCCAGGCTGAGGCTAGAAACTTGCTTTACATGAGTGCATGCATAAAGCAGGACAGATGGGACTCTCGTGTAATCATGAGACTCCAGAAGATGGGGCTTTATGCTGCAAGAGTTGTGGCCACTGTGCACTGGGATTCTTGGGACATCTCCCAACACTGCATGGCTGCCTGCTGTGCACCTGAGCTCCCCTGCTGGTATTGATGGTGGGAGCACTGGGGCAGATAGTGCTCCAGTGGAAAAAAAGCAGAATTGTAAATAGTGAGAGATTTTCCTGCAAAACGATAGTGCAGATGCAGAGATAACCTTAGAGGGCTGATCACCAGAGTTCAAAATTTTCACGTGGATTGATCTGGCTACTCAGCATTTCAAAAAGTAGCATTCAGCTGGAACCGGGAAGAACCAACCAAAATGTTTCAACAAGCGTTTCCATTTGGGTGATCAGCCTGATGAGACTGTCCTCATTTCTCCCCAGCTCAGCTCTCAGAGTCATGAGGAATTTAGCTTATATAGGTGAAGCAGTATACAGAGCAGCATAGCAGTGTTGCCTAATGGCTAGAGCAGTGGTTCTCAACCAGGGGTGTGCGTACCCCTGAGGGTACGCAAAGGTCTTCTGAGGGGTACATCAACTCATCTAGATATTTGCCTAGTTTTACAACAGGCTATGTAAAGGGCACCAGTGAAGTCACTACAAACTAAAGTTTCATACAGACAATGACTTGTTTATACTGCTTTATATACTATACACTGAAATTTAAGTACAATATTTATATTCCAATTGGTTTATTTTATAATTTTATGGTAAAAATGAGAAAGTAAGCCATTTTTAAGTAATTGAGTGCTGACAAGTTCCAGAGGAGTAGCCATATTAGTCTGTATACAGCAAAAACAACAGGAGTCCTGTAGCACATTAAAGACTAACACATTTCTGTGGGCATAAGCTTTCGTGGGCTGCAACCCACTTCGTCAGATGTGTGCTGACACTTTTTTGTATTTTATGTCTGATTTTGTAAGCAAGAAGATTTTAAGTGAGGTGAAACTTGGGGTACTCAAGACAAATCAGACTCCAGAAAGGGGTACCCTGGTCTGGAAAAAATTGAGAACCACTGGGCTAGAGCACTTGACTGGCATTCAGGAGATGTGGGTTCTATTACTGGCTAGGCCACTGGCCTGCTGGGTGATTTTGAACAAGTCACTTGACCTCTCAGCCTCAGTTTTCTGACCTGTGAAGTGGGGAGAATGATACAGACGTAGAGTGGCCACTTGTGCATTCCCGGAATACTGGATATTCTGGTATTGCTGGGAATGGCATGGGCTCACCCTCGCTGGCGTGACCTTCCTTGCCTGCATGGTGGATGTGATGTCACACCACATGGGAGATGCACTTTTGAAGAAGGTGCTGCTCCACCCATATGGAGGTGATCTTGCACACATGTGCAAGGTCATGCCAATGGAATGACACTCTCTTCAAAATGGCAGCATCCCCCTTCTCATACCAGAGAAAACCACATCCAATTATGTCCCAGTACCAGACAGGATAAACCTTAAAAAGCAGGACTGTCTAGTTCAGTGGTGCTCAGCCTTATTACACAAGAGGGTCACATAAACCTAAGCACAACCTTACGTGGTCCAAACAGATTCTACATATTTTAAATAGGATTTAAAGTCACTTGTATTGATTCATATTTTAAGTTCAGCTTCGTTTGTATGTATTTAGATAGATAATACTGTACATAGAAACAACTTATTTACACACTTCTGTAAACTAAAATGTAAACATGATGACAAAAAACTAATGAATCGGCTGGGCCATTAGTATATTGTGTTGAAGTAGGCTGTGGGCCTTATGAAATGCTCTGGTGGGCCCTGTACGGTCCATGGGGCTGTAGGTTGTGGGGCACCCCAGGTCTAGTTTAAAACCAGATGCATGGCCTTCCTATACAACAGACCTCCTTTGTAAAGTGCTTTGAGATCTACTGAATAAGAGACCTGTATAAGAGATGGGTGCTAAAGCTGTGAGAAAGTTGTGATTTTTTGGTTCAAAAGTTTCACAGTTTGTTAAAGCTGCAGTTTTGGGGTGATCAGCTCAAGTACCACAAAAGGTGGTATGGGGGGAGCAGGTGTGTGTGGGCAGCTGCGCGGAGACGGGATCTAAACTCTTGTTTTGTCACTGACTAGATGTCCAGTTGGCAGCAGGGTCCTTCACCCTCCTACAGGGCTGGATACTACCTGCCCGTCCCTCCCCCCAGTTCAACGTCTGGCTACCTCCTCTGAAGCTACTTTCCCCTCTCCAGGAGATGCCCCAACTCTGGTCCAAAGCACCTGTGAAGGATAAACTCACCACTGCTGCCCCAGGATTGGGGCTGGATGCTGGCTGTGCTTGGAACAGACTGTGGCCTACAGCATCATGCTGGGGCCCCGCTGACTCCTCTCCCCAGTTGCTGCTGGGCTCTGGAGACACTCCCTGCTCATCCTGCTCCTGGGTAGCCAGGTGGCCCAGCACTGAGCCAGGGGAGGGGCTTTGCCTGCCAAGCTGGACTGTGGTGTGAGTGGTGGGCCAAGTCTGAGCCACCTTTCACCTTAGCTACCCACTGCCTACGGCAAGCCCCTCAGGGAGTCTGGCCCTAACCTGCACTAGTCCTTGGCCCCATCCTACTTGGCTGCCTCCACTCCCACTACAAGTGCCAGGTCACAATGCTGCTCACTCAGATTTGGCTCAGATGCTCCTCCACATGACAGAGGGTGTCAGGGCCAAATTAGAGCAAGTGGCATTGCAAAAAAGTTGCAGTGAGCGTGGAAAGTTGCAGTTTCCAACACAAAATTGCAGCTTGCCATTTTATTTGAGCCTTATTTATGCTCCCTTTGCTGCTTCTGTGTTGTGTATGGAAGATAGCATTTCCAGGAACTGTAAATCCAATACTTCACAAGAACTCAAGTTCACAGTACAAAAAAAGGAGTAACACACATTGCTATCAAAGTAAGTAAAATCAAGTAAACCTTGTCAATAAATCCTGCAAATAAATATTAATTAACCACCACCTCTTCCTAGCTACACATGCTATTAAACAGAGTTAAAAGTAATTTACCTTAAATGCTGTAGGTCCCTCATGATTATTCCCTTAAACTTGAGTTGTGTTAAACAATGTCATTGAAATGTTGATGTTATTGAAGGGTTAATAATTAGCGACTAGTAAACAGAAGTGAGAGATTGGGTATGTGGAAGGCTGAGAAGTCACTTTCTTAAAGTAGTAGCCTTCCTTTTATACTGTGTGCTTTGTGAACTTTTGAGCCCCAGATAAATAATAGATTCTGTTGGCTTTCCTGCCTTGCTAATGAGAAGGCAGTGTCATAAGAGATATCCCCAATCTATTGTTGCAGGCAACTGTCAGGGATCTAAGAGTGGCAGTGAAGAAGGGCAAGGAATAATATAAGCAAAAAAATTAAGAGTGAAAGAAGTCTTCCTAGACCTTTCTCCCCATGGGAAAAGTACATTGTCCTACAGGAGAAATGCAGCAGTATTCTGCAGCAATCATTCTTTCAGGTTAATGAGATGCAACAGACTATGTGATGAAATTAGAGAGAGACAAAGATGCTGAGCGTGATTTGCATTTGAATATTAATTTTTATTCCTGTAGTATTTATCTAACACAGCACTTGCCACGTACTTTATCACGGAGGGGAAATTTAAGTTCCTCTTATTAGTACAAAATGTTTATCTTGTGACTTCCAAAGGATCCTATTTCTCACTGCTGAGTCATTACACCAGCAAGGCTTCATATAACAGTTAACTTGCAGAGTGGAGATAGATGGCAATTTAGACATAGAAAATGTGTCAGACCTCCTCCTTTCTTTGGACAGAGAATTCAGAATATGGAGCCCTATAAATGATGCACCATAAGAACAGCAATCTCTAGCTTATGATTTTTCTGTACTTCACAGATGTCAGATAAAATTGCATACAAAAAACCGCAATAGAAGCACTTGGATCATAAAGTATCTACAGTCTATACACTGACTAGTGAGGATAGTGACAATGTCCCCAGAGGTGTGTAGTATTGCAAATTTAATTCTTTCCACACTCTAACTCAGCATTGCTTACTGAGTCTGTCACTAGCTAATTACTGGGACTGAATTGTCACTCTAGGAGGTCAGAATTTAAATGGGACAGATAGATAGCATTGAGATCATAGGGGTAATGGTCATGGCGGTTAAAGAGAGGAACACAAAGAAGTAGTGTAGTATAAAAGTAATAGTATAGAAGAAAATTTAGACTGGACATTGGGAATGGCTGTAATGATGTAAATTGGAATTAAATGTATGTCATGAGTACTGATATGATACTCTCTGCAGAGGTCTAAGTATAGAATCTTGCCCAACAGATTTCCCAAGGACTAGCTACAGTTGTAACGGAGACTGTGTGTGTTAAGAACTCTCTTTCCTCTGGATGGCGACTCCCAGCAGGGCCACACAAAAGTTTTTGAAGGCCAGGGGCGAAATCTGAAACTGAGGCCCTCTACCCTTACAAAACACACACAAGGATGCAAAAACAGAGGGAAGGAGGAAGAAAAAAAAATACAGATGGGAGGCCCTAGGTTGAGGGGTTGAAGAGCAAACTCGCCCTGCACTCACCCTGCTGCTCAGCCACAGCTCCGGTCCTGCTGGGCTATGGCTAGCTCCCCATTCTGGATGTTGTGACCTGGTGCAAAGGCATTGCCATCCTGTGCAGAAGGTCACAAAGCCACTTGGTTTAGGAGGGCCTCTCAAATGGGGCCCTGTGCAAACTGCTCCCACCCCCATTCCCAAGGGGCCCTAGTTCAGATAAATTGGCTTCAGTGAGCATTAGTTACATTTGAACTCATCTCCTGCAGTAATGGCTTGGAAAAAATATGGTGCTAGCTGTTATAACTGTTGAAAATCTATTTGCTGTAATTAAAATAGACTGACGTGTACTCCAAAAATGGATGGGAGTTTTGCTGTTTGCTTCACAGGGAGAAACACTGCAGCCTCTACCTATATAATGGTAATGAGTTTTGTGATTGTGCTAACCTTAAAGGGGTTTATTCTGTAGGCAAATCCAGGATCATCACAGTTTGACAAACACACTTATGGGGAGAGCTACTTTCCTCTGTGAAACATGTCCCATAAACAGTTCTATAACACCCTCTAGTGTCACCTGTAGAAGGGAATGTTTCTATTTCTTTGTAGGAAAGCCACTCCTGAGATGTGAATGCAGATGTGGAGAATCTGCCCCACACAAGAAAATTGCTTGAAATTAGTCACTTCTCTTTCAGACAGCACTTTCCTACCACAGCGTTTTGCTGCCTGACATAACCAAAAATAATGTTTAAAACAACATCTAAAGCACCACTACTTAATCACACAGGCTTTGCAACACCTCCAGACAGTCAGAAGTCTACTTACATAGGTTTCAGAAAGGATCCTGATGATTATGCTGAAAAATAACACTTTAATTTACTGAAGATTTAACAATTTGCTTGCTTTATACTCTATTTCCCCTAAGTGCCAAATGAAGGCTAAAGCTAGCAGCTATATGGCCTAGTGGAGAGTACCCTAGACTGGGATTCAGGAGATCTGCTTTTTATTCCTGGTCTGCTGAGAGACATTGGGTAAATCATAGCCCTCTATGTTTCAGTTTCTCCTATCCATAAAATGGGGATAATGATACTGACCTTCTATGGAAAATGTCTTGAGATCTACTAATGAAAACACTCTATGATGAGAAGCTAGCTGTTAATATTAAGAGTTGCTTCACTTATACACACTGGGAACAAATGCTAGAGCAAAAGGTTAGAAAATAAACATACTCTAATAGTTATTAATATTAATTATTTGTATTACCATACTGCCTAGAAGGCATAATCAAGATCAGGACCCCCATTGTGATAGGTGCTGTACAAACACTTAGCAAGAGACAGTTGCTGTCTCAGAAAGCTAGCTAGAGACAAAGGATGGGAGGAGAAATACAGATGTAAAAAGTCTTGCCCTAAATCACACAGTAGCAGAGCTGGGGATAGAACCCATGTCTCCTGAATTGCTCTAACTACTGGACAACAGTAGCCCTACTGGTTAATTTTCAGTGAGATGTTATGGGGTAAGTTGTTTTCTTGCTTGGAAAAAATACATTTGTTTTGGCAGCACTAGTCACCAACTTTTTTTTTTTTTGCCTTGAATGAGAATATATCAGACTGTATGCTAAATCCAAATTAGCTATGGATTTAAAAGTAAGTACTTTAAGGATTCAGTTTGATATTATAAGCTAAAATTTGTGTGGTTTTGAAATGTTTGAAACTATTCTTTTAAAAACAGTGAATGCACACTGAGAGGTAGTAGTTGAGCCAGCAGGCTGGTCATGAGTCCTACTAATTAGCTTCCCCTGGAGAAGGCTTAAGTGGATAGTGGTGTGCCTGATTACCAAGCCAGATGGGTGCAAGTGAATCAATGAGCCAATTAGTCCATTAACAAGGAAGCTGGACAGAAAGACCCAAGAAGGAAAATTCAGGCTTGAAGAGAAGCAGAGAAAGAGAGACATACAAGGTTAAAAGAGGGCCCCGTAGTTGGCTTTTGCCCATCACTGCAGGACTCACTAAACTTTGTAGGAACTGTTGGTGTACCTGGGCTTGCACTTGTATTGCTCTGCCTGCAAGGCAAACAAGAATTGTTTCTCTGCATGGGGGGATTCTTAGAAGGTCTGCAGGGCCTTCTGCATCTCTCTTTGCTACTCTACTAGCCATTACAGCATTTCTTCCTCTGACTCCCAGATCTCTTCAGCAGCTCCTCCATTCACCCAGATATAAGCAAAACCCAGACAAGCTCCCACTTGTGACTGAGTGGCATGCCACATCCCTGCCATTTCTGCAGACCCACAACACTGAGACTGTCTTGCTTGTAACACCCCCTGTAGTTTTACAGTGTTTTAACCCCACTTTCAATACATATGTATGTCTCTACACCTTTATACTGTATCTCAATTTTCTCATCCCTTCTCAAAAAGGAGAAAGGGAAGAAGAGGTAAAGCATCTACTCAGAAACCTCCTTGTTGCAGGCTTTCCTAACCCTCTGTTCATCTCTAAGGCCTGGTCTACATTGGAGAGTTTTATCAACAAAAGTCACCTTTTGTCGACAAAGCAATTCTGGTGTACACACAGCAATTACCCTTTTGTCGACAAAACTGTCCTGTTTTGTCGACAAAATAAAACCACTTGGAAGAGAGGCTTAGAGCTTTTCGCGACAAACTTTTAGCAACAAAGGGTCAGTGTAGACACTGCTGTTTTTTTGTTGTTGTGGTAAATGGCCTCCAGAAATGTCCCACAATGCCAATCCTGACCACTCTGGATATCCAATTGCACTCCGCTGCTCTGCAGCCACCCGCCTCTCCCCCTTTACAGTCACGGTAAGTTTGAAATTTTTATTCCACTTCCTACTTGGTCAGCGTGGAGCGCTTGCATCTCATCTTCCCAGCTGACCATGGTGGCTCCACGCAGCAAACACTCTCCCGCTTGGAGCACACTGGACTTGCTCAGCATTTGGGGAGAGTCTGCTGTGCACTCCCAGCTTTGCTCTAGCCAAAGGAACTTTGATACCTACAGCCAGATTTCTTGTGCCATGATGGAGAAGGGCTATGAGCAGGATACGTGCAGTGCCGAGCTAAAATCAAGGAGATGCGGCAGAGCTACCACAAGGCCAGAGAGGCAAACCGCCACTCTGGTGCAGAGCCAATGAGCTGCTGCTTCTACAAAGAGCTGGAATCCATCCTCAGCGGTGACCCCACATCCACCCTCAAGACACCCGTAGACACCTCTGCGGCCCCGGGGCTACTGGATATTGTACTGAACCCCGACGAAGAGGTCATCGATGAGGAAGTGGAGCTGGAGGATGACCCAGAGCCAAGGAACAATTCGGTTGCTGAGGTTGGGAGTCAGGAGCTGTTCTTGACCGCAGAAGGCTACAGCCAGCCACAGCACTTCAGCTCAGGTGTTCAGGATGCAGAAGAGGGGAGCTCTGGTAAGTGTTTGGAAGCTGATGCTGCTTGTGTACTGGAGGCATGGGGGTCCTTAGTTTGGCTAAAGCATACAGGTACTTGAAGGGATAGAAATGCACAGGAGTAGCTCTGTTTCCAGGTGCTTTCCTATCCCTTGCACATCTAGACAGTATGGCTGAGAAGCACGTTAATACACGCTGAGATTTCATGGGTATCCTCTGGTGTGACCTCTAGGAAACTTTCTTGGAGGTACTCTCCAATTCTCTGCCTCAGATTCCTGGGCAGAGCAGCTGTTTTTCTGCCCCCGTTGTAGGTCATTTTCCCATACCAATTGGCAATCACTTGAGCAGGGACCAAAGCAGCACATAGTCGTGCAGCATAGGGACCCGGTTTGAAGCTGCTCGCGTGGAGGAGATGCATCCTAGCATCCTTGCTGACTCTAAGGAGCGAGATACTGGCTTCTATGGCCCCTGCCTGTGGAGAATGGTGGCACAATTTGAAATTTGTTTTCCCTGTGTACCTGCATTTATGCCCCAAGTGAGCATCCACCCAGACTCCAGAACCTAGATCTAGTTGTATGATCTCGCCCCTTCCCACCCCCAACACACCATTTTCAGGCTGATCAAGGAGCTGTACTCTGCGCAGGGGGACAGTGAAAATGAGGTGTGTTTCACAGTGATTCATGTGTATTGTTAGGGCATTCACAATAATGGTTTTGTTATTTGTTTCTTGTTCTTACACAGATGTGACCTTCGCAGCCAAGGCCCCTACGCTGGCGGACTGTCTATGACTGATAAGGAAGTGATCCCGGAGAAGGAAGGAAGGAGATGTTCCAGGAACTCCTCCTGTCCTCTGAGGCATCTGAAAGAGAGAAAAGGGCATGGAGACAATTGATGTCAGAATCTCAGAAGATGGACAGACAGGAAAGGAAGGAAAACCCGGAGAGAATTTTAGCTGGCCATGAGCTCATGATCAAGGCCATGGAGGAGCAGACAGAGTTTCTAAAGACAATAGCGTCATTGCAGACACAATTCTTGCAAGCTCAGCCCCCCACTTCAGCTGCAACAGAACTTCTTTCCCTGCACTCAACCAAATCCCCCTACACATTCCTACCAAAATCATGGACCATTTCGCTATTTCCTTCATTCCACCCCCTCAGACAGCTATAAGAACGACTGCTGGACTTACATGCAACTGTCATGGCACTGCCCCCCACAACTTTCTCCCCTCTAGGATTTGTTTGTGTTGTGTGCTGTTCTGTGTTTAATAATAAAAGTAAGCTCTCAAAACAAGAAGCACTCTTTATTTATGTGTTGAACATGATATGTGCATCTACCACTGACACACGTACATCTGTATAGCAGTCATAGAATGTCACAGCGCAGTTTCAAAAAACACCTGATAGGTTCTCATTGTCAAAACGGGCCCTCAATGCCTCCCTTATGCATATGTCCCCCATTGTGCCCCTTTAATACCCCTGGCATCTGGCTGCTCATATTCAGATGCAAGGCAATCCGCCTCTGTGGTCCACCCAGGGGCAAACTTTTCACCCTTAGCTTCACATAAATTAGGGAGCACACAACAGGAGGCTATAACCACAGGAATATTGTCCTTATTTAAGTCCAGCCTGCCATAAATGCATCTCCAGTGTGCCTTTAACTTGCCAAATGGACATTCAATAGTCATTCTGCACTTGCTCAGCCTGTTATTGAAGCGCTCCTTGCAGCTATCCAGGTTGCCTGTGTAAGACTTCATGAGCCATGGCATTAGTGGGCAGGCTGGGTCTCCTAGGATCACTATGGGCATCTTAGCATCCCCTATTGGAATCTTTTCATCTGGAAAAAATGTCCCTGCTTGTAGCTTCTGCTACAGGCCAGTGTTCCTGAAAATATGAGCATCATGCACCTTTCCTGACCAACCCACGTTGATGTCAGTGAAACACCCACTGTGATCCATAAGCGCCTGGAGTACTGTAGAGCGATACCCCTTCTTGTTGATGTACTCTGTTGCAAGATGGTCTGGTACCAAAATTGGGATATGTGTGCCATCTATTGTGTTGCCACAGTTAGGGAATCCCATTGCTGCGAATCCATCCACTATTTCACACACCTTGCCCAGAGTCACAGTCCTTCACAGCAGAATGTGATTAATGGCCCTGCACACTTGTGGTAACACAGCTCCAACAGTGGATTTGCCAACTTCAAACTGATTAGCAACTGACTGCTAGCAGTTTGGAGTTGCCAGCTTCCATACAGCGATTGCCATGTGCTTCTCCACTGAGAAGCTCTCATTCTGGTGTCCTTGTACTGCAGGGCAGGGGCCAGCTCTGCATGTAGTTCCATGAAGGTGGCATTGCGCATTCGAAAGTTCTGTAGCCACTGCTCATCATCCCAGACCTGCATAACGATGCGATCCCACCACTCAGTGCTTGTCTCACGCACCCAGAAGCGGCGGTTTACTGTGTGCAGATACTCCATGAATGACAACAGTAATGCGGTGCTATTTGTCTGCATGTCACTCAGCAGGTCAGGCTCCTTGGATTCCTGTTCTGATTCAGAGCTCATGATGTACTGCACGACCAGCCGCAATGTGTTCAGAATGCTGAAAGGCAACAGTGGAGAGTGGATCCAAGTTCTCAGATAGAGATGGCAGGCGCGCAGTAAACAGTGGGGAACCGTTGAAAATATGGCGTGAGTTGCTGCCAGCAATGCAATGAATGACAGCACGGACATGCAATGCACCATGGGGCATTGAGCCAGCACCCATGCTGCTCCGTGTTCCTCTCCACCATCCCAGAATTCCTAGCAGCAGAAGCTGCCGAGTTGCATGGTGGGATAGCTGCCCACAATGCACTGCTCTCACTGTCAATACTATAGCACCAAGTGTGGATGTGTTTTTGTGACAAAATGAGTGCTGTGTGGATGGGTGCGAGCACTGTAATTATAGTGCTTTTTATCACTGAAAAAACTACCTTTGACAAAACTTTCTAGTATAGACAAGGCCTAATAGAGAGTCTCTAGCATGGCCTTCCTGTATCCTTTTATACAGCTTCCCTGTGAATGGGCTAATTGACTCATTAGACCCAATCTGTCCGTGTAATCAGCCATACCTCTGTCCAATTAAGCCTTTTCCAGAGGAGCCTGAGGCCTGGTCTACTCTTACCTTGAAATTCAGCAGCAGTCGATGGGAGTTACACAAGCTACACAAGAGTAGCTTGTGTAACTCCCGTCGACTTTGTAACTCCTCTCCTACATGGCACCTTCAGCACTATGCCACTTGAGGGATGGTTTTACCGTGTCGACTCCCGGATCGATTGAGTGGGTCTTCACTGTCTGCTCAATCGATCCGGATAAATCAATCTGACGGCGGCGAATTTGCCACCGTCAGTGAAGACATACCCTGATAAGTATTAATAGTGATAAGTGCTGGCTCAAGTGATAGCTTTTAGTTCTCTGTTCCAAGCAACTATATTTGTCACTGCTTTGTGTGTAAAGGAGTTGTGAATATTATGTTATTTAATCAAGACTCTTGTAAAAACTTTGAGAAAAATGCCTCCAATATATTTTCTCTTTTGTTATTTTTTCTAGCTTGGTATAAGTATGTCAGAATGCTCTAAGGTTGTTCCTTCTGTCCCTAAAGGAGACAACTCACCCAAAGTGTCACAATTACAACTGACACAAGGGAAATAAAATAGCCTAAATAATTAAAAGGACAGAGGAAAATGTGGAGCACCTTTTTTAAAATAGCATTTGCAGTTGGAAGATTTGAAGCAGTATGGCCACATGATGGTGGTAGTTGATAAGGAATGTAGAGTAATGGTTCAGAGCTTTGCTTTTCACTAAGCCATGGAGTCAGATACGGGCTTTGGATCACACAATATAAGGAGCCTGTGAGGAAAATATTGCAGTATTCAAGTTGTCTATAAGTATGTCTTCACTGCAGATTTAACTACATTTGAATTACTCCTCTTGGGTTAGCTTGAGTGAGAGCACCCACGCTGCAAAAGAACATTCAATTTGCTATCTCTACATTGGCACTGCACTTTGTGTCACACTAAGGAAGACTCCTGGGGACACATCCCATAGTTCTTAGCGCTATCGTATGTTGAGCTGCTCTCTCAATTCTTTCTCAGTGAATTGTGTGAGACCTGATCTGTTCTTTCTGGGCACATGGGAGAATTGTGGGAATATATTGGAGGACTAGTGGTACTTGAGTGATCCTAGCCTGCATTCATGCTAAAGAGAGGTCATGTTAGCAGTTTGAGTGTTAGCAGCCCTTGGGCTTTAGACTGTTTCACCTAATGGGCCAGCTAGTTAGAGTTAAAAGCACCATTGCACTCAAGATAAGCCTCTTTTTGTGGGGATGAGACTAAAGTGAGGGGCAATATGGGTTATAACTGGAACTTACTTTGCAGTGAAGACAAGCCCTAGGTCTGTCAGGAGGCAGAGTTTTGCCGCTTTGTAGTTTCAAGAGCTAGCCCTCTTGGGAACAGCAGCAATGTTTTGTTGGGTTATTACACACCATGCTCATACAACTTAAGAAATGCTTCTTTATCTTAAACCCTCTATGAAGCAAAAAAGGAAGTTTGGAGCTAATGTAGGCCCCAGTTCAGCAAAGCATTAAATACTTGAATTCAGTAGGATATACACATGTGTTTAAGTGCTTTGCTGAATGGGGCCCATAATACACTAGTTCTGCTCTTGCTCCCTTCATGTAGTCCATTTTATTTCTCATATATAATTATTCTTTTAACGCTAAATTATTTTAAAACTCATTTGTTGCTCATTAATTCTCCAATCCTGCAAACACTTTAGCATATGCTTAGCTTTACCATTAATTTCAACAGAACTACTGACAGTAAAGCTAAGCATGTGTATATAAATTTTCAGGATTGGGACCTAAGTTAAAAGATCACTTCAGCATGCCTCAAATTAGCTTAATTTTCTTTACTCCTACTCCTTCTCCTCCCATTAAAGATTTGGGGATAATCAAATATCTCTTGGATGTGATAATTGATAAGACAGTAAAATAAAAACAGCTTTTTAGACATTATGACCTATGCTCATAAGAACATCCCTACTGGATCAGACCAATGATCCATCTAGTCCAATATCCTGTCTTCTGACAGTAGCCAATGCCAGGTGCTTCAGAGGGAATGAATAGAAAAGGTAATTCCCAGCGTCCGGCAAACAGCAATCCCTGCCTATCCTGGCTAATAGCCACTGATGGACCTATCGTCCATGACCTTAACTAGTTCTTTTTTGAACTCCATTATAGCCTTGGCCTTCATAACATCCTCTGGCAAGGAGTTCCACATGTTGACTGTGCATTGTGTGAAGAAATACTTCCTTTTGTTTGATTAAAAAACTGCTGCCTATTAATTTGATTGGGTGACCCCTAGTTTCTGTGTAATGTGAAGGCGTAAATAATATTTCCTTATTTACTTTCTCCACACCCGTCATGATTTTATAGACCTCTATCATATCTCCCGTTAGTCGTCTCTTTTCCAAGCTGAAAAGTCCCAGTTTTATTAATCTCTCCTCATATGGAAGTTTTCCACACCCCTAATAATTTTAGTTGCTCTTTTCTGTACTTTTTCCAATTTCAATATATTTTTATTTGAGATGGGGTGACCAGATCTGCACAGAGTATGCAAGATGTGTACGTACCATGGATTTATAAAGAGGCAATATGATATTTTCTGCCTTATTATCTATCCCTTTCCTAATGATTCCCAACATTCTGTTAGCTTTTTTGACTGCCGCTGCACACTGAGTGGATGTTTTCAGAGAACTATCCACAATGACTCCAAGATCTCTTTCTTGAGTGGTAACAGGTAATTTAAATCCTGTTGTTTTATATGTACAGTTGGGATTATGTTTTCCAATGTACATTATTTTTTATTTATCAACATAGAATTTCATCTGCCATTTTGTTGCCCAGTCACCCAGTTTTGTGAGATCCCTTTGTAACTCTTTGTAGTAAGCTTTGGACTTAACTACCTTGAGTAGTTTTGTATCATATGCAAATTTTGCCACCTCACTGTTTACCCCTTTTTCCAGATACTTTATGAATATGTTGAACAGTACTGGTCCCAGTACAGACCCCTTTGGGACACCACTATTTACCTCTCTCCATTCTGAAAACCAACCATTTATTCCTACCCTTTGTTTCCTATCTTTTAACCAGTTACTGATCCAGGAGAAGACCTTCCCTCTTATTCCATGACTTTAGCAAAGCTTTTGATATGGTCTCTCACATTATTCTTATCAGCAAGCTAAAGAAGTATGGGTTGGATGAATGGACTATAATATGGATAGAAAGCTGGCTAGATCATTGGGCTCAATGGGTAGTCATCAACAACTCAATGTCTAATTGGCAGCAGGTAACAAATGGAGTGCCGCAGGGGTCAGTGCTGGGGCCAGTTTTGTTCAACATCTTCATTAATGATCTGGAGGATGGGGTGGATTGCATCCTCAGCAAGTTTGCAGATGACACTAAACTGAAAGGAGTGGTAGATATGGTGGAGGGCAAGGATAGAATACAGAATGACTTAGACAAATTTGAAGATTGGGCCAAAAGAAATCTGATGAGGTTCAACCAGGACAAGTGCAGAGTCCTGCACTTAGAATGGAAAAATCCCATGCACTGCTACTGACTGGGGACCAACTGGCTAGGCAGCAGTTCGGCAGAAAAGGACCTGTGGGTCACAGTGGACAAGAAGCTGGACATGAGTCAACACTGTGCCCTTATTGCCAAAAAGGCTACCGGCATATTGAGCTGCGTTAGTAGGAGCATTGCCAGCAGATCGAGGGAAGTGATTATTTCCCTCTATTTGGCACTGGTGAGACTTCATTTGGAGTACTGTGTCCAGTTTTGGGTCCCCCACTATAGAAAGGATGTGAACAAATTGGAGAGAGTCCAGCAGAGGGTAACAAAAATGATTAGGGGGCTGGAGCACATGACTTATGAGGAGAGGCTAAGGGAACTAAAAAACCGAGAGTCCAGTAGCACTTTAAACACTAACAAATTTAATTTCTGCAGGCATAAGCTTTCGTGGGCTGTAACCCACTTCCCACGAAAGCTTATGCCTGCAGAAATTAAATTTGTTAGTCTTTAAAGTGTTACAGAACTCTCGTTGTTTTTGTTGTATACAGACTAACATGGCAACCCCTCTGGAACTTTTCACCATGAGGGAACTAGGCTTGTTTAGTTTTCAGAAGAGAAGAATGAGGGGGGATTTGATAGCAGCCTTTAACTATCTGAAAGGAGATTCCAGGGAGGATGGAATTAGGCTGTTCTCAGTGGTAGTAGATGATGGAATTAGGAGCAATGGTCTCAAGTTGCAGTGGGGGAGGTCTAGGTTGGATATTAGGAAAAACTTTTTCACTAGGAGGGTGGAATCAGTTACCAAGAGGGATGGAGGAATCTCCATCCTTAGAGTTTTTAAGGTGCGGCTTGACAAAGCCCTGGCTGGGATGATTTAGTTGTGGTTGGTCTTGCTTTCAGCAGTGGTCCCTTCCAACCCTAATCTTCTATGATTCTATGACTGCTTACTTTGCTTTAGGAGTGTTTGGTGAGGGACTTCGTCAAGGGCTTTCTGAAAATCTAAGTACATTATATCCACTGGATCACCCTTGTATACATGCTTGTTGACCCCCTCAAAGAATTCTAGTAGATTGGTGAGGCATGATTTCCTTTTACAAAAACCATGTTGATTCTTTCCCAACAAATTGTATTAATCTATTTGTCTGATAATTCTGTTTTTTACTATAGTTTCAACCAATTTACCTAGTACTGAAGTGAGACTTATTGACCTGTAATTGGTGGGATCACCTCTGGAGCCTTTTTTAAAAATTGGTGTCACATTAGCTATCTTCTAGTCATCTGGTACAGAAGTTGATTTAAATGATAGGTTACATACTACACTTTGTAGTTTTGCTATTTCACATTTGAGTTCCTTCAGAACTCTTGGGTGGATACCATCTGGTCCTGGTGACTTATTACTCTTTTATTTATTAATTTGTTCCAAAACTTCCTCTAATGACACTTTAATCTGGGACAGTTCCCCAGATTTGTCACCTAAAAAGAATGGCTCGGGTTTGGGAATCTTCCTCACATCCTCAGCCTTGAAGACTGATGCAAAGAATTCATTTAGTTTCTCCACAATAGCCTTATCTCCTTTTAGTGCACCTTTAGCATTTTGATCGTCCAGTGACCCCACTGGTTGTTTAGCAGGCTTCCTGCTTCTGACGTACTTAAAAATTTTTTTGCTGTTACTTTTTAAGTCTTTGGCTAGTTGTTCTTCAAATTCTTTTTTGGCCTTCCTAATTATATTTTTACACTTCACTTGTCAGAGTTTATGCTCCTTTCTATTTTCCTCAATAGGATTTAATTTCCACTTTTTAAAAGATGCCATTTTGCCTCTAACTGCTTCTTTTACTTTGTTGTTTAGCCACGGTGGCACTTTTTTGGTCCTCTTACAATGTTTTTTATTTTGGGATATACATTTAAATTGAGCCTCTATCATCTCTCAGTGAATTTTTTCTAGTCCCATGTGACTTAATGTATACATCTTATAAAAAAATATCAAAATATACAACTTATCCTCTTATCCCAAACCTTTCAAAGATGCATTATTTCACTTAATCTACTAATTAACTGTTTAAATATATAGTTCAGCTAATTGTTTTTCACTAATTTGTTAACCTTGCCTTTAAAATCAGTAATTATCGTAGATGCTACTAGAACCATCTCACTGAAAGAGTTCAGCAGATCTCTTTGGATCTATATAGGTATTTGTGAAGTTCTCTGTCAAGCATATTCTCTTAATCTAGTTATTTCTTCTTCGTTTTCCGCTCCTGATCTTTTCAGTCACTTTTCTTTCCTCAGCTAGTCTAGCAAGATTCACATCCCTAACAATCAGGACTAATTTTGTTTCTGCATTTGTTTTTCTTGTCCTTGTTGCAATTTTAATAAGTCTCTTGATCTTTATTTGAAAGGTACAGGCTAAAGGAAAATAAATAATTATTTGTATTTTACATTACTATTTCAATCAAGAGTTTAGTGAGACATTTTTCAGTTTTATTTTAAGGGGATTAACAAAGAGATTCTCAGACTGAATGGTGACGGGTGCCCTAGAAATACCTGAGATCATTTCTATAGCCCTGGAACAAAATGGATGAATGTTTAAAGATCTCTGTCACCATTAAAAAAATCATTCTTTTGGAGATTGTCTAAATGTCTAAGCCTCTTCCCATATTTAATGTGGGATAAGTAATTCTGTAAATATTATCATTATTGGGAATGTACTTTGTTCATATTTTCCCACTAACTTTTTGACTTTTGTACAAAAAATAAATACCTCCTCCAGCACCTTCAGGAATTTTCCTTATTCTTGGCTTCTTTCTTCGCTGCCTCCTTCCATTTTAAAGTCTTGGCTACAGCTGTGTGACATTTTAGCAACGACTTGAAATAACACAAAGAGGAAATTGTTTTTCAGTATTATAAACTTGGCCCAGGTTTATCAAAAAGTTCACAAGCATAGTTTCAGTTTTGAGATGACCCATGGAGTTTTATGGTTTTTTTCCAAACCCATAATGTTGGATTTGTTCCAGCACAAAATTTAGAGGGGAATGAGAGGGGAGTGGACTAATGTGAAATGAAATGGAAGGAAGAAACCTGTGCAAACAGTTGATTCTGGACACTTTATGATCAGTGTGGATAACAGTGAGACACGGTACGCCCGATTTGCAGATCAATAAGGTTTAATGTGCAAGGTTTTCTATAAATATATTAGTTAGATACAAAGCCTAAAATTAACTACAATATATCATACTCACTAAGCCTGGAGAGCTAAGCAGTTACTCAGAAGGCTGTATACAGGAACGGCTTTCTTCAGGGGCCCTGCCAGGGAGTCAGTGGATCCTCTGGTCCAACTGGCAGCACCTCCCGCGGAGTCAGGTGTTGATGGAGTGCCCCCCTTTGTCTAAATGGTGACTACTTATACCCTTCTGTAAACAATCTTCACCTAATTATCTCTCTCATTATCATATATGCTAATTATCTACATTGGGTTTCCACCCTTAACTACAGTCCATTCTCCATAATAATTGGGGTCGTCAAAACAACATCTGGTGATAAGAGGGGCAGAGTAAAAGTATGCCCCTTGGCAATAAAACAGTGTACCCCCAGACGTTCAAGGATAACTTCTTGCTCTCATCACCATTATCTACGTGCAGCTGCAAACATACAGTATCTGTATTTTGTCTTATTGTGTGCTGTGCTATGCAGAAATGCACATCTATAAGGTTATTCAGTCTCTGCCAACTGGAAGATGTCATGCTACAGGGGTCAGAATAGCCAAGCAAGCAACTGAAGCTATACTAGGCCTGTAGGACAGTGGTCAAGCAACTCAAATTGTGCTGGGCCTCCAACAATAGTTACAGTTTTGTAGAGCTTTAGCTGATTCCATTGCCATTTAAATTGTAAATTAATTGGGGCAGAGCATGTCTTTTTGTTTTGTGTTTGTACAGCGCCTAGCACAATGGGGCCTTCATCCCTGATTGGTGCGCCTAAGTGCTGCTGGAATACAAATAATACTATTGTTATTTAACTAAGGCTGCTATAATTCTTGAAATTTGATACCTCTCCACAAAGTTTGCTTTCATACTCAGTATCCAACGGCTTATATCAATGGTTCTCTCTGTCATTGCCATCACAATATTGGTGTGAATTGGTTTCTGTGATTAGCTCATTTTTAAAAACTCTATGCTATATCTATAATCAGGTGAGGGGTTAAAAGTTATAATGTAGATGAGGCCTAACCATGCCTTCATAAAAGGGTTAGAACACTGGACAGGCAGTCCTAGGCATGAAGTTGGTTATAGGGATGCTACACTACACTAACAATCCTGTTGTAACCTACTCAATCACAGCTGTAATATAGTCCGTGCTGAAGATCCAATTTCAGAGCAAACTGTAATCTGTCTCTCTCCTTTTTATCTAATTTCCTTTGTGGTTTTTTTTTTTTATTTATTTTTTTGCTGTGTGCAAGCAAGGGCTTTATTGGCATTTCCTGAGCTGCCTCTGCAAACATCATGTCATCTACCCAGCAAATCTTTTCAAACACAGCCTGTCACTGCTGCCATTCTTTACTATCTTCTTTCCAATTTTATTGACATCAATATTAAGCAAAATTATTTTCCCAGACTCCAGGCAGCCTTTAACAAAACCCAATCAGTTCAAGAACAGCATATGACTAGATGAACAGGCCTGCAATATGAAATCTCTATTTTAGTGAGCGGTGAGGGTTACTTACAAGAGCCATCTAGATTGCCTTGCCTTTAATGGATTTTTTAAAAAGAAATAAAACTTTGTCCAAGTAGTACCAATTAAGAGGACTAGGCGGGGTGTGTGTGTGTGTGTGTGTGTGCGCGTGCGGGGGGGAGAGGGGGGAGGCGGTGAATGTGCCTCCCCCCGGGTTTTTGCACTTGCTCAAAGTTCCATAGGCCATGGAGCTGGGAGGTATGTCTTGACCACTTGTAATCAGTGGTCACATACTAAATCAATACAGTGTCTGCTGGAGTGATTTAAGGGATCGCTCTGGCTGTGTGTTCACAGTGCCACGGATATTTGTTCTCTGTCCAGATGGAGAGGCAGCCTAGCGACCGGATGCTCAGGGAGTCTGCTCCTGTGCGGGCTGAGTGCAGGGGAGGCTGCCAAAAATTTTGAGTTCTGAAAGCACCAGCACATGCACTGTGTGGGTAAGAAGGAGTGGAAATTCCCTAGCTGAGGAAGACCCAAGGTCCCTGCAGGAGGGGAGGGGGACATGAGCAGGGACTAGAACAAGGTCTGTGCAGGCGTGGGGGGACACATCAGAATCTGGCCCCCCTTTTTCCCTCCCAAGAAATATATGCAATCGCACCACTGTTCTCCCCAGTGTTGTAATCTATACAGGGGTGAGTTTAGGCATACGTTTGATAAATGGTTGCCTAGAGTACCACATTCTGGGGAAATAAGGGCCCTGTGACTTTAGGAGGAATTTGTCTGTAAGAAGTAATCAGGCCAGAAGAGTCCCTGGGCTTTACAAACCCAGCCCCAAAGGACTGGCTATGGAAGACACGCTGGCCAGAAGACATGTTCCCTGACCTGGCAAAAAGATAAGGGAAAGATGGTAGGGAGGCTGATATGGGAAGATGAGAAGTGTCCTGGAGAAGGGGAAGAACTCTCGTGGGGAACCTGCAGAAGTGGGAAGGCCTGTGACTGGAGTAGTGCTTTGTCAATATGGGGAATCATTAAAAAAAAAATGCAATGCTTCAATAAAGTGCATCTTTCATAGTTTTACTACAAGTTTTGGGAGAATAGCTACACTAAACATTCTAATTTGTCAGAGGAATAAGGCTGAATTTCACATCTCCATAGCTTCCTGTGATGACCTAATAATCACAGGTGTTAAGGCCAGCACAAAATCATCTAGTCTGACTTCCTGCATAACACAGGCCATAGAATTTCACCCAGTAATTCCTGTAAGGGATGGCAACAAATCCTTCTTGATACTCCTTACTGTGTCTATTACATTTCTAAAACATCTCTTAACATGGATTGAGTTGTGCTATGGCATCATAGCATGTGGAATATGTGCACCAAGGTATCTTATTTCGATAAGCAAACATTTTTTGTAGACGTGATGTGTACTTCCTGTACTTTGCTTGCTAGCTTTTGGAGCAGTGCTTTAAGATATGCTTCTGAGTTAAGCAGATCAGCAAGCCAAGTTGGCAAGAGAAAGTATATCAGGAAACGGAGCTGTCCCCTCACTTTTTTCCAGTTAGAAGGGACTTGCATCAAGCTTGGAATGCTATAGAATGAATGATGATGCCTAAAGAGAAAGTGAAGATTCCGAAATGGGACCTGGTTCATCCTCAAAACAAATCTGTATTGCAGAAAAATTTGGCAATACTCTTGCCAATAAGTTGTTAAATGAGAGAAGTTTTGTGTCTGCTATGTGGAAATGACAACCAGGTACAGAGACACTGAGTATAATTCAGTGGTGGTGTCAGTGTGAACTGACTGTACATCCAGTTAAACAATTGCACGTTGTATGGGGCAAAGCTTACAAGCAAGATTTTGTAGGTCAGGATATTGGGAGAGCATGAATGGAAGACCATTTTACAGAACAAATGTAATGAACAACACTAGGAAGCTATGGTATTGAAATATGCTTTGGTATTTGAGACATTCTTTTCAGGAGGTAGGTGTGGAGTGAAGAGGGGCATAAGAGCTAGCATAAAGGTTCTTGTTTGGGGGGGGTGGGAGCGTGCTGGTTGAGTTTCCTATTGTGGTTGGTTATTTTTTGTTTTGAGGTTAGGAGCAGCTCCTGGCTCTATTTTTGATTTGATTGTATTTTTAACTTTTGGCAAAGGCACCCGAGAGCCTTGGTTAGGTGCGTTTTATAGATTATAAAGCAAAATAAGCTATTTTGTATTTCTGCCCTGTGTGGGCCATAACCAAACCCATTACTGATATTTTACTGGCCTGAACAGGACCAAAATGTACCCCATACATCCCCCTGTTGTTTGTTTATAACTGTAGAGATCTCAGAGTCAGAACTTCAAGAGAGTTAATGTTATAACATAGCCACCAAAAAGCCCCTTGCAGCCCATGATTTCAGCAAGGATAAGTAACATTTAGAGTCTGCACTGCATAAGCAAGTGGGGCCTTATACAATTGGTGCCATGGAGTGGGCCTTCACGGGGACAAGATACATGATAAATAGTAAAGGATGTCTTAAAGTTTCAAAAGCTGTGATTTGCCCATTTGTCCACGAAGCTGTCTTCTGACTATACCTAACTGCACCTGTGGCAGAAATAAGAGGCACTGTTTCCTCAGAAGATCTATGGAAGAGTTTAACAAAAGTTCATAAAGAATTAGTGGGAAGATGTGCATGCATCTATGATAAGCCAAAACTGAGGTGAGCTTCACTAAAAGGCAAACTTCTAAACTGTGCTTAAATTCACTTATGTGAGGGAAAATGTAAAATGTGAAGATGACAAACCTGCCTGACACTTGATGGAAAATCTTGTCAAAGTTCTGAGTATGTCTTCATGTTTGTATTACAGGTGCATGCTCCTCTTGATGTTTGTGTTTCTGATCATCTTTCAGTCATCACAGAGATAGTTTAATACGCCTCCTACACCCTCTTCTGTTGCATATGTAGTGTCATTCTAGTTCAGTTTTGTCAGTCTCTTCCTAGCTCTTTGAAAATGTCTCAGCTGGACTTCTCTTGTATTAGGTGACAGTAGGTTATGGACAATTCATAAACACTGGTTACCCATTAACTCGAAAACATGTAAAAGTATTTTCTCCTTTCATATTATGAGTTTCAGCTGTTGAAAGGATTGACAGTGTTATGTTTTACATACATATTTTTCTAATGTGTGGTTTATTATACAGTGCTTCACCGTTTGGATTCTCGCTGGAATGGTTGGATATGAAGGGATCTTCTGGCATCTCCATTAAGAGAACACACCATACCATGTACTTTGAGGAAAACCTAATTTGTTGCAGCTGAATTATGCTCAGCATCATTGTCACTTAACACACATAGCAGTCACATTCACCTTCTCCCTCTATCTGCTCTCTCAGCCACAGACACTGCCAACAGAGCCATCCTCTCCACATCAGAGCCCGTGTGGATGTAATCTCGCTCTTGGGCGGGGTGTAACCATCCCTTTTGAGTCCATGAGTCTCAACCGTCCATGCTGAAACTAATCAGTTTGGTCTTCTAAAGCACAGGGAGCAGACAGAAACTAACACTGAGGCTGTATCCCACACTAGGAAAAGAGGTTTGTTCTTATCTTGTGTTAGCTAACCCATGGTAACTAACAGGGTAAGATCCTACTGAAGACAAGGCAAACCGCTAGACAAGACAAGGTAAACACTAGGGTTTACCTTAACCTGCTAACACTTGTTAATTCTACAAACTGCCTTTTTTCCTAGTAAAAACTTCATATATCTTTTTTCCTAGTGAAGTCAAGGCCTGAGGTCTCAACAAATTTAGCTTGATTTTCTGCTGGAATCTCCATTACTGATCTCACCCTTAATTTCAGCCAATGGGTGGTGGTGTAAATATTGTTGCCTAGAAACAAATGTATAAAAGGGGCTTTTGTTAGTTGAAAAGCACACTTTCTGAAAGCAGAAAACAAACATGGTTTGGGGCTCACCAGAAAGAACCATGAAACTTGCATTGCTGCCAATTATAGTATGCATATTGAAAGCCAATGGAGCTATGTCAGTTTTTACCAGCTGAGGATCTAGCCCTGAACCTGGAGGTAGTTAATAAAGTATCTGTTTTTCTTCAGACAATTGGTAGATTGCAATAATGGTGAAATCAGATGATTTTATCTACCCTGCAGGCATTTTACAACTCAGCTTCCAGTAGGTAGTAACTTTTGCTAATCCCCATTATCATATTTAAGTCATTTAAATGCTGCTCCCAGATAAAGCTATTTTAGAATAACTCTTTGTGGTACTTATTCTAATAAGCTGTAAACAGTTAAGGCAGCAGATTTGCTGCTCTCTCTTAGGGACAGAAGTTTCAGAACTCTTAATACTTTCAAAATATCAGTGTCCTAATTTGGAACACATCACTTACTGCACCTGTAACTAACTAAAGAGCCATATCATCCTCTCTGCTTTTGCAACATAGGGAATGAAAGGTGTAGAAAATCTGCTTCTTTGGCCAATATTCTTTGAGAGGAAGTGAGTTAGTTAATTAACACAGCATATTTCTCCTTTTCCCATCCCCTGCATTTTACCAAAGCCACTCTGAATTTTTGTCTTCTGTGGGTTCAAGTGAGATGTTACGTGTTGAAGTTCAGGTCCTTGCAACCTCATTTTCCTCCTGCAAACCCACTATGATTTCCTTATGCAAGATAATGCTGACCTCATCTGTTATCCATGATTCACCCTCCATGCTGTAGGCATGGCCCATAGAACTCGGTTCCTAGTGCGGGAAAGGGATTCTGAATATCTGATAGTATAGCCATGCCCTATACCCACTCTGGGGGGAAGCAACACTTTCCTAAGGCATTCTATAAATACAGAGTTTTGATCTTTTAACTGCTAGTCCTCAAGAGTTTTGACACAGGAATCCTGGGATGGGTCTAAGTCAACAGTGGATGATATTTATTTATTATTTCCTCCCACCTTTTATAATATATATATTTTTTCTTTCAAACTCTCCCTGATCTAAAGTTCCTGCCTTCCAATTTCCTATTGAAATGCCAGAACATGCTAAGGGGCACGGACACAATCAGAGCCAGTTTCTTTAAAAGAAAAAAGAAGAAAATGTAGTATCCTTCCACGTCTGTTAAAGAAGCCATCTGTGGTAAAGTCATCAAAGCAGAAACTTCTAGGAACTCCCTCAGATGCCCATAAATAAGAAAAAAGGGAGCTACTACCACCAGCATCTCAACTTGAAGAGAGAGTCAGTGTTGAGGAAATATTCCTTTGTGTCAATGAATTGCTCTTCAGGTTAGATCCATTGTGCAACTAGCAGAAAATTATGCACACAGAGTTGAGTAAGAGTAGCAAAGAATATACAATATACAATGCTGAAGAGGGGAGAAGCAGCAAGGAAACAAACAGAAAAGGCAACCACTACAGCTATAGTGCTTCAAACAAAGGAGGAGTTTGTGCAACTGTTTGCTTGATGACCTGATCCACAAAACCAAGAGCTCAATGACTGGACTGGTTTCAGTATTTCACTATTACATACAGAGCTGTGTAGTGAGCCAGGAAAGTGTAGGCTACCTGCACGCCATTGATACTCCAGAAATACACATTCTGCTGTAATGAAGTGTGGCACAGGGCTCTCAACACCACACAGGCTTTGGAGATGACTTACTGCACTTCATGCTATCTATATATCCTTAGGGTAGTTACATAGACTTTAGTGGAATTCTATTGGACATAACACATGGGTTACATTATCCCAAAGCTATTGAAATGGATGGCTCATCTAAATAGGGACACTTTTTTTTTAAAGTTATCTGCAAAATACCATGCACACCTAAGTTGCTACAAAAATAAATAGTAATAAATATTATGATCGCATCTTGACAAATTCAAGAATACTATTTTCAGGTCAGTTGTGTTTCATATTATCTACACATAGCTTTCAAACCATTGAAATAATAATATGTAGCACTAAGGTGATGGTGGAATATAATTACAACTATCCAGTGTGGCTTCAAGGGTTGGTGTTTGAGACCATACTCAGATTAGCATGGAAGTGACTTCTTGCTTTAGTGTAGATGTCACCAGCTTAGACAAAGAGTTCTGCTTCATGGGTGGTAGTAACAAAAGGGGTGCTAGTGTAGAGCTCCAGGCAACTGCTGATATTTTAAGCACAGTGACATATAGACCTGCCCAGAGCATGATGTGGGGCTTAAAATGCTGGAAGTCACCTCGAGCTCTGTCTACATTAGCACTCCCACTGTTGCTACTGCCTCTGGAGCTGATCTGATGGTAGTCATGGTGGGAAATTTTGGGCAAAAAAAGCCTAGTATAGACAAGGTTTTGGATGAAGCACCAACATGCTTCACAATGATGCCTGAATTTATTTTAAGTAACACTTGAATCCATTCTGAAATGAGTATATGAGTATACATGAGTCTGATCTGGACATCTCAGGTATGTCTACACTACAATGTAAACTTGGATTCAGACTCAGGTTTGAGCCCAAACCCCTCTTCCATCTACACACAATTCTGTCTGGCTTGGACCGCAGGATCCTCTGGAAGATAGCAATGGAATCCTATTAAGGTTGTTCTATAGCAATATATTAGAGATTTTGCTGGGCCAGTGGTAGGCAACCAGGTAGGAGGCCTTCATGGTATACTAGTTCTCTCTTTACGCAGTAATTTCTTGGTGCTTTGTATAGGCCTGTAAGCTGGTGGCATGGTCCAGCCCACAGCGTTGCGACCCTTCCTCGGGCCCAGGCTCCGAGGAAGGCCACAGCGCCTTTGTTGAGGGGAATAAGCTCCCTGTTTATGTGTCTGTAGCCCCAGCCCCTAGGTGGGGTGGGCTTCTCCCGCAGTCTATAGCCCCCTGGCCCTCACATAGGGCAGGGCTGGTAATGGGTCTGCAGCTCCCTGGCCTTCCAACAGGCGGGGTGGACCAATAGTCTATTGCCCCCAGCCCTTAGACAGGGCAGGGCAAGGCAGGCAACAAAGTCTTTAGCCCCTGGCTCACAAGCGGGGCTGGACAGTACCAAGGTCTATGATCCCCGGCCCTCAAACAGGGCGGGGGGATGATTAGTCTAGTGCCCCCAACCCCCAGGCGGGGCAGGGCAGACAAACAGTCTGTTGTCCCCGGTTCTCAAGTAGGCGGGGCAGGTACAGTCTACAGCCCCTGGCCCTCAAGCCAGGCAGGGCTGGTGCAGCAATCAATAGCCCCTGGCCCTCTAGTGGGTGGGGCAGGTCTAGTGGTCTATAGCCCCCAGCCTTACAGTCAGGCAGGGCTGGCAAAGCTTGGGGTCCTCTGGCCAGCAGTGTAGAGGACACCAAGCTCTCCTGGGGTGATGAGGGAAGGGGGACGCAGGCCCACCCGACTCCACTGCATCCCAGTCCAGGGCCCTATCAGTGACAAAGCCATTTGCCACTGAGTCAGCAGGGCTCTAGCGGCAACAAGCTGATGGGTGTTTCACCCCTGACTCAGCCACTTGCTAGTTGGCTGTCCCTCAGCCACTTCCTCCCACCTAATCTCTGCATTCCTGCAGCCACGTAGCTCCCTCCGGGTCACTGGGGGAGGCGATGAGCGAGCGTCCGACAAGTCCCTCACCGTTGACTGGCAGCAGGTCTGGAAACTCCTCAGGGCCATCTGCAGAAGGTAGCTCCTCCAGGTCACAGGGCCTCAGGGGTTCCTCTAGTCCACAACGTTCAGTCCACGCCGGTGGGTCCTCCACACCAGGCAGCTCCTCCAGGTTTCTCCCACCCGGCGGGCTTGGGTAGCTGCTCCCAGCTACTAGGGTCTGGCAGCCCTACCCAATCACTAGGGTCCAGTGGCCTTCTCCAGTCACTTGGGCCTGGCAGCCCCCTCCAGTCACTCAGGTCTGGCAATTCAGGCAGGCTTTGGAGGCTCCAGTCAGTGGGGCGGTTGCGCCAAACAGCCGCAAGGCCTGGGTCCAGCCTAGGCCACAGCTTCTGGGAAGACATGTCTACCTCCAGCAGCAGCAGCTTCCCCCTGACTGAGCTGCTGGGCCTGTCTTTTATACTTCCTACCATGGCCCTGGCTCCACCCCTCTGCTTCCAGGTGGCTTGGCCTGCAGAGTGGGGCTCGGGGCAGAGTGACCCTTCCTCGGGCCCAGGCTCCGAGGAAGGCCACAGCGCCTTGCTACAAGGACAAATTCAAATACTCAGACGACCTTACAGGTCTGATAAACACTGGTGTAATGGATATTATATCAAAATAATCTATCTAAACATAACTCTGGTGGGGAAAAAAATCACTAGAATTTTCCATTCTACACCACAAGGCTGCATCAGTCAGTGAAATAGATTAATAGATTTTTAAGGCCAGAAGGGACCATTATGATAGACCAGTCTGACCTCCTGTGTAACACAGGCCACTGACCCAGTGATTCCTGTATCAAGCCCATAGCTTCTGGTTGACGTAGAGCAGGTGTTCCAATCTTGATTTCTGGTGATGGAGAATCCACCACAACCCTATGTAAATTGTTCCAGTGGTTAATTATCCCTCACTGTTAACAATGTGTGTCACAGTTCTAATCTGAATTTGTCTAGCTTTTGCTTCCAGCCGTTAGACCTTGTTTTGCCTTTGCTTGCTAGATTAAAGAGCATTCTGCTATAAAATAAATCTTTCTCCATGTAGGTACTTTAGTCCATGATCAAATGACTTCTTTCCCTTTTCTTTGATAAGATAAATAGATTGAGTTCCTTGCGTGTCTTACTGTAAGGCAGATTTTCCAGACCTCGAATCATTCTTGTAGCTGTCTTCTGAACCCTTTCCAATTTGTCAACATCTTTTGTTCAAGTGTGGACACCAGAACTAAACACATAATTCCAGTAGTGGTCATACTAATATATGGTCTGGGGTCATGGACAGTAGTGAACAGTTAAACACATTACAAAAACACATTTAGCAGTTACATCAGAGAGGTAAAAAACTGAATGGGCCATGGAGATTGGCCTCCCTTCTCCGCTCTGGATGAGGTCAAAGTTAAGACACATCAGTGAGGGGCAGTATGGTGATGTTTGCACTGTTATTAGTTGCTGTCTCAATTTGGTAGAAAAATAGAAGATTTAATTCTCTAGCAACTGTCTGAAATGTTTCACCAGTGCTCAGGTCACTCACACTTCTTTAAAAGAAAGAAAAATATTATGAAAACAAACTTCTTTAACTGGCAGCAGCACAAAGCTATAAATTACACTTCAGCTCCCTTATGTCCCTATGTAAAATGCTTGAAATCTTATTTTTAATTAGTGACTGTGAGATAAGGTTCTTCAGGGATCAGTTTCTAGAAGAACTTCATTTAAACACTCATGCTGGACCACCACCATTAGTCAATGAGCTGCGTAGTATTGGCAAAGAAATCATTGCTTGTTGCAAAGGCAAGTTAGACAATCTTGGGTTTCAGTGCAGCCAGAGTTATTCAATCTAAGCACTACATGACATAGCTATAAATGTGTTTTGAATATATAGCAACAGCTGACAAAGCCTGTGTCAGAAGGATATAACACCACAGCACCTTTAGGCAGTTCAGAACTTCAGGGCAGAAAGGAACAAGAGGAAATCAGATCAAGGTATAGGAAAGAAGGGATGGCACTGAGAAGGCTTTTTGGTGCTCCTGCTAGTAATCTAAGGACAAGGATAACTTGAATTTGAAAGGCAGACCATTTAAAGTGGATAAAAGGCAATAGTTCTTATGCAGCATGGACCTGATCCAAAGCTCACTGGAGTCAAAGGAAGGGCTTCCATGGACTTTAGTTAGCATTGGATCAGGTCCCTTATAATTAAACTGTAGACCTCAGCTGCCACATCATGTTATTGAGCTAAATAGCTCAGTAAGATTAAAAATGGGATTAAACTTCAAATGAATGAATGGTAATAGTGACATTAGTTGGGATAAAAGTACAAAATCTTATCCCAGGTTTCAGAGCATAAATTGATCACAGAGTGGAGGACAGTAAGAAATTGCTTCCCATAGCATAGCATTGCACAATCAAGTGCAGTATGTATTCCGCTGAAACTGAAAAATCTGGCACCGGCCCTCCTTGGAGATAGGACACTGGACTAGGAGGATCATTAATTTATTCCAATTCTTACATTGCTAAAAAAATGTTCTTATTGGTCAGACATTGGGAATATGTCACCTTTCCCAGGACTGTTTCCTTTGAAGCTTGTTTAGTTCGCAATTTTGGTCCTTATTATCCACTGCCTTGCGTAGTTATTTATACCTGTGCAAAATGAGTGGAAAATCCTCTGGGACAGGAGACCAAGGAAGAGAGATGGGTAGATGGGATATACCAGAACTAGGACAGTTGTCAGTGCGAAGAGGAAGCTGAGATGAGTTGAAAGTGGGGAGATGGTAAAAAAAAAGCAAAAGCAAAAAACAGATCTTAGATGGGAGGATAGAAAGAGATAGATTGTATAGAATAGATGATAGAAAGGGGAAAAAGGGAGGGAAAGGAAGGTAGAGGGGAGGAAGACAGGGGTGTGAGAATGGTGGTAACATGGCGGGAAATAAAGCTAACGAGTTGGCTGAGAAAGTGTAAGTGATGCAGGAAGAGCCTAGAAGACATGGCTGATGTTGAAGTAAATGGGAAATGAGGCAAAATGGGGAAGATAGCAATGTCTGATTAGATCACAGTGGCTTCCCCCATGTTATATTTTAATAGCAGTTGTCCGAATGAGTATATGGGAGTATATGGGAGAGTACAATGGTGAAAAAAAAAGGATTCTCCATTTTTTAAAAAGTCACTTTCAATTGATACAGAATAAATTCCTTAAAACTCTATGGATGAAAAGAGTTCTGTAACCTAACTCTCCTCCACCCCCAAAAAACTCCATGTGAACTAACATGCTTCCTAATTGCTGGTACCTTCATCCTAGCTAATCCTTATCCAACACCCTCCCCAGGGCAACAGGCAATGCTCTAAGAATTAAAGATGTTTAGCAACTGTCCTTATGATATCCTGAGAGATCCTGGCAAATAACAGGTGGGGAGATGAATGCAATCTTGACAAAGCTTTTGCTTTAGTCACATGAAAAGGATGGCAAGTGAAGAGTTATCATTTCCAGCTTGTCTAGCAGTCCGGACAGGCTGGTGTCTGTGATGTACGCAGTGGTGACACCAATCCGAAATCCTCTCATTTACAGCCTCAGGAACGTGAAGGAGAAAGGAACCCTGAGAAAAATACTGGAGAGAAAAAACTGACTCCAAGTAAATGAGGACAGTGAATGTCCACTGAAAATCTCCTCCTCTCGTCTCAGACTCCTTGTGTTTCTGCTTCAAACCGCAGTACGTCAATGTGCATGAGGGAATGTTCAGTGCTCTGCAGCAGGATCCACACAAATAATTAGTGTGAAGCACTGGGGCACTGCAGATTTACACCCCAGCTTGCCCGAATGAATGTTCATGTAGACGTCCTTTCTCTGCTATCCCCGGCCCCTCCCCCCATTCACTCTGCATATCTAACAGAGGCCTCCTCTCCATCCTTGACACAATCTAGTCGCTGCTGGCATGACAACCTTCTTCTGTGGCACTTTGTCCATGCAGAAATGCCTTCCTGTTATTTCCGTTCTCTTTGACTTTAGTCTGTTTCATTTCCACTATTACTCCTTCCTTTCTATAACATGGCCACTGTGTTGCTTGACTCTCTGAAGCATTTTGGGGTACAGCTTGAAAGAAACAGGCTATAAAAGTAAAGTGGTGTTGTGCTGAACTTTCCACTTCTTTGGGTGCCTACCAGCATCTTCTTTTGTGTCCCTTTTCATAAACTTCCCACAGGTAATCCAGGATCCTGCTTCTATGCAGCTGCTGCCACATGAAACAGCCTTCAGATATCTTTTGGCCTTGTTCACTTTCCACTTCCTTTTAAACCTTGTCTGAAAACTTGTCTATATGTCTCTTAATCGCTACCTCCTTTTATTATATGGAGTTCCCCTGTCTTTAGAGATATTTCCCATTCTCTCCAAAGGACAAGATCCTCTTGCACAACAAAGGGAGAACTGATTATTGAATGAGGGTTAATTTCCAAGTTACTGAATGAATTCTTAAAGGACAGGGCCAGATCTCCAGCTGGTGTAAATCAGCACAGGTTAGCTGACTTCGATGGAGCTATACCCGTTTACACCAGCTGTGGATCTGACCTCTCGTTGGAGGCACATTTTGATGTAGTATTTAATTAGTTAAAGGAAAATTCTTCAAGAGCAGAATGTTAAAACCTGCACTAGGATTCTTAGACCTGTGTACTTTGAAGAGGACATCAGCAAGGCCAGATGTGTCTCACACTAGATTGAAAATTAGGAGACCTGAATTCTAAGACAGCCTTTGCCATTGATTTGCTGTGTGACCTTGGGCAAGTAGTTTCATCTCTGTGTTTCTCTTCCCCTTTGTTTCTCTGGTAAGTAATTTATCTTCCCCTTTGTTTCTTCTTGGGCAAGTAGTTTCATCTCTCTGTTTCTCTTCCTTCTACCTTTTGTCTGTCTCATTATGTGTTTGTACAGTATCTAGCACTTCAGTAGTCCGCCATCTCAGTTGGGGCCTCTAACTGCTACCCAGTGGTACAGTCCTGCTATTTAAAGCACCCAGTGGTACAGTCCTGCTATTTAAAGCACAGGTTGTCTCTGCTGGTGGGCCCTGCCCCTGCCATCATGGCCACACATGTACAGGGTGTGTGAGCTCATGCTACGTGGAGAATGCTGTTTTGCTCTGTACAGTAGCAATCTCCATGCAGCTGCATGGAAGACATCATTTTGTTTCTGTATAAAATAGTGTCCTCCCTGTGGTGTATGTGCAGTGTATGCAAAGTAGTGTATGTGGTGTATGTACAGTCATGCTATATAGAGGACGCCATTTTGAGAACAAAATGGCAGCCTCCATTCAGCAAAAGTGCCGGCATAGGCATGCGCATGGGGTGTGCTGGGTGTGCCCAGGCACACCATAATGCAGGGGTATCCATAGATCCCTTTTGTATCCGTGCCGCGAACATTTTTTATGTTGCCTGCGGCAACATCTCAGTCAGTTTCATGGTGCTGTGGAAAGTGTGTTGGGCACGTGGTTTTTCGGCGGATGGAGCCGCGTGATCTTGCGGCAGACGGGAAGATGCCGCGATCTGCTGCTGAAATACCCTGTCTCGCGTCATTTCTCGGTGGTGACTAGCACGTTGCGAGAATTCTGCAGGCAGATGATTCAAATGTTGCCTGCCGGCGGTGTTGAATTTGACACCCCTGATTACCTGGGTGCACACCCTAATGAAAATGTGCACACCCTAATGAAATGTGCTGCACACGCCTATGAGTGCCGGTACGCTGTTCCGGCATGATCCGACTATCATAATACAAATAATAAGACAACAGCTATACAACTGGGTTTTTTTAAACCAGGGGAGTGATTCTTAAGACTTATCAGTAAATCCTTTCACGTCATTTTCCATATTTCTTCTAATTGCTTCTTGCGAATACACCTTTGCTATTTAGAGAGATTATAGTGTGATGTGTATGACCTTTTGAGATAGAACTTAATTGATTTATTGTGGTTTACTTGGGATTCAGTGTAGGCCATGCCACTTAACCTATGCAAAGAACCAAATACCTAATTTATCCTGAGGGGAAAGCTTGCACTTGGTTGGCAATACTTACATCAACTCTGTGTTAAGTCCTGTTATAAAGGAAGGCTTTTTATTATTGCTTAGAGCAGGGGCACAGTGGGGAGCGGAGAGCATGTTCTGAAAAGGTGGTGAACGTGATCAGTGTGTCAGGAAACTAGCTGCAGGGGCAAAGCTGGGAAAGGAGGCCAGTCTTCAGAAAGAGGGTATTACGTTTAATATTTTCTAAACTTAAGATGAACAATTAAAAGTTTGAAAAATTTCAGTGTTGTCAACTCTTGTGACATTTGGTGCTTTTCTTAAAGCTCCCACTGCTGGAGTCATGGGATTACTAGAGAATCTCAGGGTATGTCTACACTGCGGAGTGAAGTCGATTTAATTTAAATCAACCTTCACCCGACAATCTGCAGAAGTTGGAGGAGCGTGATCACACCATGCTCACTGCGTTGGGTGATTACATCCCCATCATCCGCGCTTGCGTCAACAATCAAAGCAGTGCACCGTGGGTTGCTAGCCCACACTGCAACTAACTGCAGGGGCATTTGGGAAGGTTGTCGTCCTCCCATGATGCAATGTCCTCCCTTCCCCCTCCCTTCTTGTCCCAAACAAACAGACGAACACCTTTTTGCACCATTTTTAAAAATTCTTCGGTCTCTGCTGCGCGCACGCAATTTTCTGAGAGGAATGGAGCCCGCTCAGCTTTGCACTATCATTGTGAGCATCACAAACCCCTCACAACTTATTCTGCAGTATTTTCAAGGCAGAGACAGGAGTTGCAGTGCTGAAAATTGCAATGTTACTGAAGCTGCCTTGCTACAAGCCATAGAACAAAACAATTCACGTTTGCTGCAGGCTGTCATGCACCATCTGCAGTCGGTGGAGCGCTGGTTCTGGTCCCGGGGAACAAGCAGTGACTGGTGGGATTGCATAGTTATGAAAGTGTGAGATGATGAGCAGTGGCTGCAGAACTTTTGCATGCGAAAGGTTACTTTCCTGGAACTTTGCTCAGAGCTGTCCCCTGCCTGAAATGCGTGAATACTCGCTTGAGACCTGCTCTGACAGTGGATAAGCGAGTGGCCATCGCTCCGTGGAAGTTAGCAATGCCAGACTGCTACCAGTCAGTTGGGAATCAATTCGGAGTCAGTAAATCCACTATGGGAGCTGCTGTGATGCAAGTGTGCTGGGCCATTATAGACCAGGCCTCAGTTTCATTTAATTTTATGTGAGGGTGTGCAAAGTTCAAGGCCTGAAGGTTGGAGAGAAAAATTGTAAAGTATGTGGCAAAGGCACCCTGTAGGCTCAGAAACTAGAAGGCAAAGAAAAAGAACCCAACATTTATTATTTTAAAAAATATTTGGATTATTAAACCAATCTCATGTTTTTTGGGGTCTGGCTCATGATTTATGAATAGCTGGATTGGTAATACTGAAATCTGCTTATTTATTCAAAATGTTGTTCCCCATCACATGTGTACATACTAGTTTATTATTGTAGGATGATTCATGAGAGATGGCCTATCCACATTGGGTTGTTACTATAGGGTGACTCATATGCACTAGGTTGTTCACGCACTGATTTGTTATCGTGTGGCTACTTAGTGCTGAGCTTCTGGAGTTCTTGAATTTAGAAATAAAAGGCTATTGAAATATGTTTTGGGTTAGTGAGTTGGGAAACATGTGAAGCATTTGTAAACAGTTTCAAGGCTGTATCCCTGGAGCTATGCTGGAGCTACTCCAGCTAAGGACCTGACCCATAAGTTACAGAAAATGTGGGCTCTTATGTTCCAGAAATGTGGGCTAATCCCAACCCTGACTGTTTATCGATTCCACTGACAGTGACCTGTCACAGGAATCAGTGGCTAAACACTATCTCCGTGGTAGCAGCACAAACAGGGAAGAATGTAGATTTGCTTCTCAGATGATGTCACAATTGAACTCTGTTGCCTATTGGCCACATGGCAGCAGTAGCTCAGAAAACAATTAGCTTTTTTTCAAAGAGGGTGATGGAGTGGTTCTAAAAGACTCCCTCTGTGCTAGTCTGATCTGACCAGAAGTGAAGGAAATAGCATGAAATGCTTAGAGTGAACTGATACATTCTGTGTCTATTGTTGAAAGTAATTTCAGACCCCCTTTTCAGGATTTTTAAAACAATTTTTATTTATTTTTGTTTTTAATAGTAAAAGAACAAATAATCACTTGTTACAATGTGTACATGCGTCAGTATTTCATATATTTTTTAAATGTATTTTTCCCTTGTAATGTTGCCAACTCTCACAGCTTCTTCTGAAAATTAAGATTGCAGGGGTTCTCTCACTCTCTCCTTCGTTAAAGACCAAAAGAGTACTTGTTTTAAAATCCCTTACATAAATCTTAAAACTCTTTAAAATGAAAGGAACAACTATCATCTTAAAAAAACCAAACCCTAAGACCAACAGCAACAATACTAGCAATACTCTGGTGGTAGAAGTGAATGTATCAATGTAGGGTTCAGAGGAGGAACTTTATTACTTCCTTGATGTTCACTCTGGCAGCAAACACTGGGGCATTCACAAAGTTCCCTCTTTCTAAAGGAGTCCAGAGTCCCTTTAGAAAGAGGGAACTTTGTGAATGCCCCAGTGTTTGCTTGCAGAGAATGTCACTACTTTACAAGGGAGAACAGTACTAATTCCATAAAGCCATATTTCAACCTGGGATGAAAAAGTTGTTTTGATATGTTCCTAATTAAGCATACTGATGAGAGAGGCAATGATCACATTTCTTTGCATGATTCAGAACTAGAACCAATAGGCCTTTCCTCAGACAAATTATAAGAGAGGGACAGAATCTGAGAGGGAGAGATAAGGGTGATATAAATAGGGCAATTTAAGGTGAGAGAAAGTACAAGAAAACTGACATCCTTTTTAATCAAAAGACCAAAAGCTATTACATAAGACAGAAGATAAATGAAATAAGTCATTCATATTTAAAAGCTAAATAAAAATCACACCTGCACAGAGAAGACTTGGAGAAAGATGAAGAGCTGGAGAAAGGTGCAAGAAATGAGGAGCAACAGTGAATGAAAAATGAAGGTTATAGACGGTATCTGCCTAACAAGTAGTCCTGCAGTGTAATTTGCCAGGCGACACACAACTTGCACTTGTAATGGTTCATTGCTGTAATGTATTTCCTGTTTGTGTATTACTACCCTCTAGTGACTGGCCTACTGAAAATCAAAGCAGTACGACTGACAACTAATGAGCATATCCCTTTATCTGTAAGTGGTGAGTCCTTGTTTTTTTGGATTAAAGGTTCTCAAACTGGAATAGCTAGTGACCATGATGCAGCCACGTATTTGTAACAATGCTTTGTGTAAGGTGATTTTTGGCTTACACATATTTCCTAAACATTTTCAAGTAAAAATGGAGACATATATAAATCATTAGTTTGACACATGTAACCCAGTGTAACCCAGGGATAGGTAAATTTTAATGCAGCAAGACTTGTGACGCTCATCACAATGATTAGAAAAATGAAATCCTCTTTTATGAGTATCAGAAAATAACAACCACTTGCCTCTGGACCATGAACAAAATGAAAATCCTTTCTTAATGCAAGAGAGGAAGGGAATCTTTTTGCCCCCTTCCCTGCACAATTCTGAGTGTGGCTGAATAAATCACCATTCACCAGCCCAACAAGGAGCAAGGCTGCCAAAGACCAAAAGACAGATCAATCAGGTTAAGTAGAATTACTCTGCTTCGGCCTACTCCCAGTTGTTCACTTTCACCTACATCTCACCTTGCTGCATGCATGCTATGATATGACCAGCCTGAGAGTTCAGGCATTGGACTTCAACACAAGCAATCTGCAAAGCTTGAACTGGGGAGGGGCCTGAAAGGAAAATGCTTCACATTCCATGGTTGATAGGAATGTGTGTGTGGGGGGTGGGCTACTGTATGCTAACTGTGAGGGAGAAGGAGGTAGATAGGACTCTAGATTGTGGTAAACCTGCATTGTGCTAGAAGGACCTACCTAAACCTGTCTGGTACACAGCCCATGTCTTAGGGTATGTCTACACTGCAATGTAAGCTCAGGCTTAGTGGGACTCGAGTCAGCTGACCTGTGTTAGGGAATCCTGGGCTTGAGTGTCTACATTGTATTTTAGGCTTTTCTAAACCAAGCTCAAGCCTAGGGCTCTGGTATCCACACTGCAGTGCGCACACGCAAGTCTTGGTAACCATATCCTAGAGTCCCTAGCACTTTCCTCCCCCCAAAATGTGGCCGCTCTAGCCCTAGGACCATGGTGCACTGTGGGAAAACTTTACTGCCCACCCTGCACATTACCAGGAAGCAGCTCACTTTGCAAAAGACTTGATCAGTTTGCTCTTCATTGCAAACCCAGGAGGCTCTATGACACTGTGCTTGCAGATCAGTGTTCACAAGAGAATAGGTTAACATTGACCTGAGCTGCTGCCATTTGCAAAAAGGGGAGGGTGGCTTCCATCTTCACTAGAGTGGAGTGCAGATTGTTGGGATAGAGAAGACTAAGGAAGCTGTTCCATGGAATTGTGGGATACTTCTGGCTGACTCCTGGGATCCGAGTCAAGCGGTGGTGCGTCTAAATTGCAGAGCCTTAGGGCTCACATCCTGGGTCACAGTTTAACTTGAGTTTAACCCCTCCAGAACTGCAGTGTACTGGGACCCTGAATCAGAGCCCCGGGTTAGCACAATTTCAGTGTAGATGCAAGGGAGGAGGGTAGGCTTGCACTACACTACATTGCAGTGTAGACATACCTTTAATGTGCTGTATGTCACTGTCAAGTGACAATTGCAATGCTTCTCCATTTTCTGAACCAACAACTGGCAGATACAATCTATTCCAAGGGTAAAACACATCGTGTAAATATGGTACCAGGAATAGGAAGAGTTTTCTACTTATAGGATATGATAGTCACTTGGTTAGAATTGCAACTACTCAGGAGAGCAGAGTGGTGAATGCTGTGGTTGAATTAGTTAATGATCTTGAACATTCCAGCTGTCAGCTGTCCTTATTGGAACAACAGAAATCTTATGACTACTCCACTAACCTGTGGATGATTCGGGAAGATGTAATATTCCCCAGCTTTTCTGTTCTATGGCTGATGAGCTCAATTTAGTGGCAGATTCCCTATGGGGAGACTCCAGGCTCTCCTTCCTAGTGAAAGGTGGTATAGTGGCTGGTTATGTGACTCTGAGGACTCTGTTCCCTATGAATATACCCAGAGTAATTGACTGCTGGCTCAGAAAACATGGGAATTTCATCCATATCTGTTGGACTTCACATACACATGGAAAGCCTGGGAGGGAGTGTCCTGAGAGTTGAAGATGGGCTTAATTTAGGGTTAGATTCATAGGGTCAAGGGTGGGAATACAGGATAAGACTTCAAATAGGCACATACACACACAGTATCTTAGGTAACAGGGAGTGGAGGATACAGGGTGAAAATTCATCCATACAGCATCCAAAAGTCAGGGGATACAAGTGAGACTTCACACACATGAGTACTCCAGGGGCAAGACAGGATATTTTACACAGATGTTTAAATATTTCCAATGGTTTCATCAGATGAGGCATGGTGAATATTCACAGTCCCTGATAACTTCTTGCCAAATTAATCTGAGAAGGAATAGCATAGAACTAGCTGAATCTCATGAAGCCACCCTGCACGTGCTCAACAGAGTGTCAGCAGGTGGATGGAAGGGCTGAAAATAAGTGTCAATGGTGAAGAAAACCATGCTGGAACCTTGGAAGACACCAGGAACACCAACAGTAATTCTGGTGACTTAGATGATACCAAACTGTGCCAGCTCATGCAGTTCCAGATGGCTGAAAGCCTCCCATGGACAGATCACTGTGATATCTGCAAGACACAGAGAGATAAACGGGATAAGCTCAGTACAAGCTTGGTATATCCCCACTGATTCTTCTATCCTATAGGGATGGTCAGGCTGATTTATTAAAGAAATAGTGCTAGGTGAAGGGGAAAAGAAAATGTGCTTGTATTAAAAGACTAGGCAGATAGGTGAGGGACAATATTTCTCCACCCCATAAGTGTAAGAGTTCTCAAACTCCTGCCTCCTGCTACACTGAATTAGATCAATGGTTTGTTTCATATGGCATCTCACCTCTTGTTGCCCATAGTCCATGTCCTTTTGTATCTCATCTCCAGAATCTGATAACTAGAGCTATATGGAATAGCCCATTTAAAACCATTTGATTAATTTTGCCTACCTGTTACTTTGTTTTTATAGCCAGATTGTGATTTTCTTGAATACATTTGCTATTGGACATTATTTGCTGAATAATCTTGGCACACAGTTCTTGGTGTGTAGATTACTGGGGTGTGTCTGATGTTTAAAATCTGAGCTCTTTTGATTGGACAAAAATCATATGGTGCATTTCCGGTCACTGGCTGGATGAGTGTAACTCTTGGAATCAGGATTCTGGTGAGAATTCTAACAATTAGCAATTTGAAATTCACTTTCTGTGATTTTCCTGCATTTTTGGCTTTAAATAACTTTTTCTGTGAACTTTCCTGCCGGTGAAGCCATTTGCTAGAATATTTGCAGAAAGGAAACACAAGTGAGCCCATTCACAGCCAAATTAATCCATTTAAAAATAAAAATAGACATGAGTAGCATTTTTTCAGAGTATTTGCCTAATTCCACAGCTGATAGAAGATTGCAAGGAAGGAAAGCAAGAACACCCACAATACACATTGGCCATTTGTGCAGTGCTACATTATGAAGGAATGTAAGAAATTTATACCTGATCATAGCAGGCAATCATCTTAAACCCGGAAGCACGAAGACTGATTGTCCATCTGTCTTGGATGGTTTAGACACAGTAAATCCTGCCTCTTGGCAGGAGGTTAGACTAGATGACCCTTGTGGTCCCTTCTAACTGTGGGATTATATGATTCTATATTTTTGTAACAGAAATACTTTAAAGGCATCTGAGGAGTAATATTACATATGACTTACCTGTTCCAAGTCCCTCCATGCCTGGAATGTCATCTCCAAATCTATGAAAAAGACAACAGAGGAGAGGTGAGACTGGAACAGAACCAAAAGAGAAGGATTACCTCACACAGGGTTTTTCCTAACTAAAGGGATATTGGATCAACATCCGAGAAAAGACAATAGCTCAACGAGGATTTTGCTAAATTACGGGGACAAAGGACATAAGATCAGCAGCGGAGGAGGGGAACAGCTCACAAGGTGTTCCTCACTGCCGAGGGGAGTGACACGAGTATAATACAAGTGTTTCCTGATTGGGCCTTGTGGGACTCATGGAGAATTTGGTGCATCTCTCTTGTTGTTGGACTCACATAGGGGAAGTGTCACTTCTGGCATGATTTCCTCCCCATTTGAATGTATCCTGCCTTCTCTTGGTCTATTCATGCGAGATCATTGGAAAGACCCCAGATGTGAGAAGGTGTATCAGATGAGTTGGAAATACACCTTACTGCCTCACCTAATATATGTGAAGGGGTGTATCACTCTATGGAGCTCATTCATGCTCTTACCCTTTTACTCCTTTCTTAGGGGGCTTGCTTTTGAACTGTCTTGTCTGCCTTTGCTTGAACTTGGGAGGTCCCTTGCGTGGTGTGGTGGGACCAGCTGCTGTTTCTGTGGTGTTGAGGGTATTGGCGTCACTCATTCTTGGATCGCTGTATGCACAATGTAGTCCTCTTTCAAATCTTCCTGTCTGTGAGACAAATGCAAATAGTAGAATGGAGGGAGGGGGCTGAATTTATAATTTCTAGATACCATGAGCCAGAGGAGGGAGAAAGGACTATAACTTTGACCAGAGCCTGAGGATGGAGGAAAGGATTCAACATGTACAGTATAAGAATGAGAACAGCATCTGCAGTCGCACTTGCTAAGATAAAAATGGGAAGTTCTCAGTCTTCAAGCCGTGGGGATACCATCTGGGGGCAGGAAGACATTTCTCCTCATTGTATGGTATTGCACAAGGACCTGCAGATGGATGGAGGGTTCCACCTGCTTCTGAAGCATTCATTATTGGCTAATGCTGGAGACAGGTTGCTAGGTCAGATGACCCAGTAATCTGTTCTAGTGGAGCAGGAGGACTAGTACCAATGGAGATAGACAATTGGTTTGTCCTAGTATGGTAAATCCTATGTTTTTATTTACAGATTTAGTATGTGCCTACTAGGTGCTACAGCACCCTAAGAAAATGTTTATAATCATTACAGAATATCTGGGTAATATGGAATATTAGCTTTCTGGGGAAATAGTGGAGATTACCTGAGATGTTTAAACTAGACCAAGGCAAAGCAGTGGAGAATATATTTTAGGAGCAATTCTTCATTAACTAGGATGTGGGAAAGTGTGAATGGGTGAGATGATCCAATAGACATTGTCCATCTCCAATTCTGATTATTTTAAGTGTTATGAACCGTGGCTTTGCATACTCCATTGCTGCATATGGATCAGGTCACAATTCCATATTGTAAAAAGAAAATCCAGAAACAAGGCTAATGTATATACATTTCAAACTATTTCTGGTCACTGCAAACTCGACTGTCTGTTATTTCACTTGGGATGGCTGTAACCATTCGGTCTCTTGATATTTCTCAATATTTATGGGCACCATAAAATCTGTACATCTACTCAGCAGATTGTAAAAATGGCCCAGGAACCATTTGGTCACTGCCACTTCCTAGTGGATGGAGGCCTGGAAAGGATATAAATTCTATTGCTGGCACAAAGAAGACATACATTCTGTTTTGTCTTAGGTCATAGAGCTGCTGCATTGGTATCTGAGGGTCCTCCATACAGGACATGGATCCCTGACTCCTGTGTCCCATGGGGGCCTCCTGTTCCTTCATTAAGTCTGATGCAGCTTAGTGCACACCCAGAGAAATGAAGTGGTCTTTATGTTCAAGAGCACCCAGTGGCATAATGGTAAAAAAAAAAAAAAGAATTGAGTAAACTAGCCTACAATACATTCCATATTCTCCAAAGAAGAAGTGGTAAACTCTGTTTACTCATGTTTTACCCTCAACTACACATCTGCATGCACCCATGGAAAAGGGGATTGTCCCACTTTCCTGCTTCCTGAAGTCACACACATCCCTTCTCTGCATCTCATTATGTAACTCCTGCCCTAAAACATTTCTGTCGGTTCACTTACCGAATGGTCACGCTAACAAGTGTTGCAATTAGCTCCATGTTCTTAATACTGATGTCAAATCCCTTTATGTCACCACAGTAACTCTGATATAATCCCCCACAATATCCCCTTTTCCTCCCCCACCCCTCTGTGATGCTACAGACTGCAGAGATGAGATCTTTATAATCACCAACCTATAAAAGCCACCAAAGAGCTGATAGTATTTTTAGATCATTGACAATCACAGAATGAGAGGGCTTCTTGCCCCTCATCAGTGTCTGAAATTGCTGTAATTCTTTCCTTTAAACAAAGTTTAGAAAGGACAGAGAGGAAAGCCTGAGGAGCAAAGAGTATATTCTTAACAATTCCATTTCAAGATGTGTGTGTGAGTCTGTGTGTTGATACACCACATACTTTGTAGTAAGGGTGTTCCATATAAGGTACTCAGATACTAAAGTGATGAACACTCTATAAATACCTCAGTAGCTGCATCTTTCCATATATAATACACTAGAGACCGAACGGTTACAGCCATATCAAGTGAAATAACAGACAATAGAGTTTGTAGTGACAGTTAAGAATAGTTTGAAATGTATATACACTAGCCCTGCTGCCCACAGTATATTCATAATCTTCCAAGGCATGCTTGCTCTACACTCAATTTGATCACAAACCTAGTCATAGTACATCTAGTTATGTATCTGTCTTGTTACCTATATGATCCCTGTCACCTAATATTTGAGCACCTCCCAGAAATGTATGGATTTATCCTCAGAACAACCCTGCAGAATGGGGAAACACTACATTTTACAAAAGAGAAGCTGAGATGGAGAGATTAAGTTATTTGTCCAATGTCACAGAGTAAATCTGTGTCAGAGCCAGGAATTATACTTAGATCTCCTGAATCCCAGTTTAGGGCCAAATTCTCTGCGGAAGTAAATGGAATTATGCTAATTTACATTAGCAGGGAGTTTGGTCCCTATTTTCTTAGCCACAAGACCATCTTTCCTCCCTGAGGCCATGCTATTTAAAGAACTGACACAAACATTTTAAACCTTGCTGCTTTGCTCTAAGAAATGTAGTCCTTTAAGCATAAAAATTAAGCATTGTGATGTGCATACTCACATGGTTAAAGCATTGTGTGCTATTCTCAAGAGCAATAATAATCAATAGGGGACACAGTTACAATGATGTAGACGCCTGCTGGAGCACTAGAGGCACAGGATAATATAAATGTGTAATCAATATCCAAAGAACATTCTAACCAGCTTTGTTTCTTTTTGACAGACCGAGATACTGTGCTGGCTGCCCCCAATGCGGGCCACCCTGATGAAATGTGACATGATGATAAAAATGACTGACAGATTTTTAACCCTGGATACTGATATCGAAAAACCAGAGAGACAGCTAGGTTAACATATCTGTCAGTGAGATCGCACCCTGTTTTAGCAGACACATGCTTGGTGCTAGTCCAACGCTCCATCCAGATCACAACACATTTGAGAGGCAGCTGCCTCCAGTCCCTCAAAGTCCCCTCAAAGCAGATAATAGGAGATCTCTGTCTTTGAGATTCAGAGCATTTCCTCCACCCCACTCCTAAGTGAGGTTTAAGTCACCTCCATATGGTGGGAGAAAGCTCCAGACCAAACCATGCTACATCATATTTCTCCCCTGCACTAATGCACGAGAGTAGGAGATAAATGGGATTCAATAGGGTTAAGGAATTACAGTTCTCTTTCCCCCTCAGCACCGTCATTGCTCCTGTTTTCCCTACTCATCTCTACAACTTGATGGACCCTTGAAAAAGAGCAGTGAGCTTTTGGGAAGGAAGTAGCCTCCGTGCTGGGAGAGTTCATGCTTCCTTCATCTCAAGCTAGGAATCATGCAGAACAAAGCTACTGTGATGATATTACCTGGACAGGCCATTGAGATTTAATTTCCATCTACACATAGCCAAAGATGTCTTTGTTCTTGCAGCAGGATCCATTTCACATCAACACAAGAGTTGCACCACTTCTTGTGCCTCTATGATCAATTCCTCCTGAACCATGCATGACCATTGAGTGGGACTGCAAGCCCAGGACTCACAGAAGTAGGAGAAACACGCAGCACAGCCCTTCCACTTGTGTTTTGCAACCCTGTCTATCCATTTATCTAGGTACTTAGATGGTCTCCGTCACCCCAGTACTTAGGTGCCTGACAAATTCCTACTTCAGAAAGATATGGTCTTTTTCTAGGGTACCTCCTGGAGTTCTCTGGCACCTTACCTCTCAATGAGTTCCAGAGGTTTTCCACAGTTCCCTTGCCACTAATGTTCCTGGCAGGCAGTGAAAGATAGTCCCAGGGTGAGAGAACTGACAGAGCCAGGAGCTGGGGATTGCTGTCCTTTCCCAATGAGGGCGGCTGGACAACTGAATGTCCCTTCACATCACCTGCCCTCCCTCACACAGTGTTATTTAATTGGCTCTGACAGGGTCTCTACTTGGCCCAGGATTTAATCCATTTGCGTAATGGCCTTGCTTGCGTCCGAATGCTAATTTTACCTAATACAATCTGTCCATGGTGATGTTCTTATCCCAGTGCCATCAGATGACATCCCATCTCTGGGTTGGTTTCCAGTTTAATCTCCTTCCCCACTACCTTGTGCTTCCAATGCACTTAAGGAGGCTTGAACACTAATGACAAATAGCTGCTCTTTAATCCACCCCCTTCACAGCTTTAATCCTCTATGGAAAATTTCCCTGACAGTCGAAATAGATGTCTGACATGATCTTCTTTATAGCAGCATCAAACACGCCACGTGGGCTGTGATCTTCTTCAGGTCCACGCCCTGTGAACATCAGACACAGACTCCATGTTTTCTGTGATTTTCCTGCCGTGCCCTGGAAAGATCAGACACACACTACTTCATGTGTGCTGGCATCGGCAGTGCATCCCCAAAAATCGAAGACACAAGGTCCATCTGGGTTGTGATCTTCCTCACAATGATGCGATGGAAATACACATAGTCTCCACATATAATTGCTCTCACTATTTTATTCCATGCAATCATCTCCTGACAATCTCAGATATGGGCCCCGTATGTGCTGCTTGATCTTCCTTGCAGCAGTGATCTAGCTAGAGAACTTTGTATCCAGTATCAGACATAACTGCAGCTGAATGGAGAGAACTGCCACAGCTCCAGTGCCAGCTGTTTGAACTGATTGTCCATGGGGACGTAATGAATATTTCCAGCCTTGGCCACTGCTGATGCCTGTATCCTACTGCTCTGAGCTCTCAGACTCTTATCTCTAGCAATAACTTCAAAACCAAACAGAAAAAAAACTTACACTTAAATACACTTAAAAAGCGAGACAATTTTTAAGCTAGTTCTAAGAAGAATTAAATTTCTGCAGCCCCCTTCTTGATGGGAATCCTAGGAAATCCCATCACATGCCAATGTGAAATGGTGAGCTTGGAAGACAGACTGTTACAGAAAGAAAGGGGTTATTATCAGACTGGAGGAGGGGATAAATAGCAGTGTGAGCTTCCTCACAGGAGAGCCCTTCAGATATCCTCCGGGGTTTCAGAAGTTCCTTGCACACAGCAGCTGAGTCCTGGACTCCAGTGGTGTCTTTACCACGGCGCCCTGTGCACATCATTTCACAGCAGTGCCCTGCCAATACCAGTCATACAAAGACTCAGATGAATTCCACAACAGCCAGGCAATGGTCCAAACCAAACTGCCACCAAGAAAAACACTAAGGAAGAACCTGAAACTAACAAGCCTCTTATAGGTGGCCTGACCATTCATGCAAGATTTCTATTTACTTCAGTCAATGGATCCCAACACAAAGTAAGAAACGAGCAAAACTTTACCTAAGAAATGAAAATCTGTCTCTTAGCTGCAACTGCTGGGGCCCTTTGGATATTCCAGACACAAGATGCCAAATTATTCCCCAGGGGTTTCATTAGACTTTTCTCATCTCAGTTTCTTCCCACTCTCCGTCCCCCCTTTCAGTCTGGCGTATAGAGGGGTTGAAGGGAAACTTACAGTGCTGAGAGCTCCTTTTGGAAATCATTAAATTATCTTCCTCCTGCCTTGTTAGAATAATCTCTCAAAGACACAACTCATTCTCCAGAAATATTCTGCCAGCAGGTGACATCACAGACTGAAGGCACCAATCATGAGGCATTAATTCTTGGAGGAGGGTAAACGTGTCTCCAAGACCTTTGATCCTGGCTTTATTGAGGCTACATCTAGGGGAAGGCTTAAAGAAATGTCATAGGCATGACATGCTCCTAATGGAAAGCCCAAGTCAGTTTTCTTGTACATAGGATCTAACATTAGTTGGGTTATGGGGAAAAGGAATCCACCCCCATCTCCAACAATCTAGCAGCTTGGGGCAAAGTAACTGAGTAGCCTACTGCCACTACTACAGCCCATGCACTAAGCTAACAGCTAGATCTTCTGGATGCCCCTGCATTGGGGTAGAAAAGATTCTGGGGCCCATTTGGACCCTGGGGCCCCCATGGACCAAATGGCCAGCTGAACCTGACTGAGCAAGATCAAGGACCTCTCTGAGAGGACAGAGCAACTGAGCACAAACTCCTGGTGCAGAAGAGCAATCCAAGACTGGGCTGTTGATGAGTTATCAGAGTAGTGGAGTGCTATTCCAGTGCCCTATTTAGTGTGGCATCCTAGGCAACAACCCACTCAGCTCAGGCCTGTGGCCACCTCATGTACTATTGCATTGCTCAGTCATACTGCATTGTGTCAAATATAGTGAAGGGAGTGCAGTGCTGGGCTGAGCCATGCCCCCCCTCACCCTTTCGGCTGACTGAGGAATGCAATGTTAGGGGTGCATCAAATACTGACAGTATTGCCTATTCCAGCTGTGACCTGTCCGTGCCTAAGGTAGCCACCTGAAAATGCCAAGGTCAGGGCAGGCTGCAAAAGGAGAGCAGATTCTCCCAGCACTGGTGGGTTATACTGAAGTCAGACTTCCCAACCAGCCACAAACAGTCCTTCTGATTCCCCACACTGGTTATCAAGAAGCCAAAACAAAATATACACAGCCCCCTTTACTGCATTTCAGTCTCTGGCTCCCAATCATCCACTAGGTTCAGTAAAGAGACCGGTTATTTAAACTCTATGCTCTTTACTAAAAAGGTTTCTCCTGACCCCAAAGGGTCAGCCACATTACCAGATCAATATAAGTTTAGATCTTACCGAAAATACCACACTGCCAGCCAAACCTTTAGTAACTAAAGGTTTATTATAAAAAGAAAGACAAACTATAAGATAAATGTTAAAGGATTAAAGCAATCAGGTACATACAAATGATTTGAAAGTCCATATATATCAGGTTTCTAGAAGAATTGTGGAGTTTGCAGGCTTGTATAATCCCTCTGGTATACATCCAGTATCTGGATGGGTCTCAGTCCTTTGTTTCACAGCTTCACTTCAGTTGTAGAAGAGTTGATCCAGAGGTAGGTGAAGACTGAAGACAAAGACAGACTAAAGACAAAATGGATATTGTGCAGCTGCGTTTTATGTCCTTTGTCCTTTTCCATGCTGCAGGAATAAAATGGAGTCCCGAGTCACATGAGTAAGTCCTGGTGACTCATCAGGTTTATCCCTGGCTTCTCCCCCTGGCCCCTTGTACCTGTGAATCTCTTAATGGGCCATTAAGCAGGCCATTCCTGCAGCCATCCTGTCTGGGGTGTTGCCCAGACACAGCACAATTTGAAATACAGATATGTCAACCATATCCATAACTTCCATTACACATATAACACATGAACATAAACATTATCATCTTACTTAGCACAATATAGCCTTTCTAACAATACCTGACACGGCATATCTCATATGAATTAATATGATTTTGACATATTGATGTTAAACAATATAATAAATGCACCCCCTCCCTCTCCCAATCCAGCCAGCATGACACCGGCAACAGCCACAAGTCTCACTGACACCAGATTCTCAAAGGTATTTAGTTAAATACTTTGAGGATCTCTTCCTTGAAGCATCACATCTTGCAGATTGGCCATTACGAGCATGTCTATACTGCAATTAAAAACCTGAGGCTGTCCCACACCAGCTGAGTTGGGCTGGCAGGATTCAGGTTCCAGGGTTCAGGGTAGATATCCGGGATTGGACTGGAGTCCAGGCTCTAGATCCTGCAAGTTGGGAGAGTCCCAGAGTGCAGGCTGCAGCCTGAGCCGGAATGTCTACACCACAATTACACAGGCCCTTGGCCTGAGCCCTGTGAACTAGAGTCAGCAGGCAGGGGCCAGCTGCGGGTATCGCGCTGCAGTGTAGACATACCCTATGTGAGAATCTCAGCTGTCTTTAAAAAAAAGTCCCTTGCTGTTATGGTTGCGGAGGAAAGCTTGAAAATGTGACCTGAGTGCCACCTACAAGGTCTGAAACCCAAAGAAAAAGAAGCACAAATATGTTTTTCTAAAATTCCCATGATTTTTAAGCCAATCCCATGATTTTTTGAGGTTGCACTAATGATTTTTGAATGTTTGTGTTGGCATCTCCTCCTCCCTGCAGGGATTGGCTCCTGCACGCAAGCGGTCTGATGTTAAACATGCTGAGCAGCTTCCAAAGGCAGAGCTGATTACTGCAGGCAGCAGCCAGCTTGGGGGGATATAAGCAGCTGTAGTATGTTGGCACCGGACTCTCCTCCCGCACCTGCTGCCCATTCCCGGTTCTCTGACTGGCCCAGACATCTGTTTTCTCTCCTTGTCCCTCTCATATATTTGGCGTGTGGTGGGAAGCAACTGGTTCCCCCTGTGAAAAATGTGGATGAAAATGAAACTTTTTTTGGTTTTGTCAAAAACACACTTTTTTAGGCTTTTGTCATAAAAGAAACTAAAATATATAGGTTTTCAGCAACCAAAATTTCCACTTTTGCAGTTTAAAACAAACCAAAAAAATTTTTTTTTCAAGAAAAACCTGAAAATGTTTGACAGAAATTGACTTTTTTAATGAAAATTTCCATTTTGTTAAAAAAGCCATTTTCCAGTGAAAAAGGCATTTTAACAGAAAATACTCAACCAGCTCCATGTATGTTCTCCCTTTGTCTCTTTTTCAGCCTTTTCTCATTCTTTCCCACTGTTGCCCTCCTTTTCTCTACCTCTCTCATTCCATCTATTCTTTCACCCCTGCCCTTTCGCTTCTCTTTCCCTCCTGAAGGTGCTGGACTTTGTTTTGCAGTGTGTGTGCGTGTATGAGCAAGCATGCACTTGGATGCTCCCTTTGCATGGCACTAGCAGACAAGCAGGAGTGACTGTTGTAATTTTAAAGTGCATCCCCATTAGATGATGGGATTTGCTGAGAGCGATGGCTTGACCAGGAGTCAGATACCTGATCAGTTTCCTCCTGGCACAGTGTATTCCATGGCTCTGGCCTCCCCCGCTGCTGCTTCATGCTGTGACTCCCATCATCCCTTTTGATTGACTAACACAGTGAGAAATTGAATATGATGCTTTTTTTCAACTCCCATGTTACATAGCTTAGATGTGAACAGGGCCAGAAGCTGGGGTCAAACAATCAACAGTAGTCCTGTCGCTGTGGCCCAAGAAGGGAGAACCACCGCTCTCAATGCTGTAGGCCAGATTTTTCCCCATTTTCAGTCTAAGAAATCTTTTGCATCCTCCTCCCCCACAAAATCTCAAACCCAATGGTAACTATGGAAACCATAGCTATACCAGAAATAAGTAATTTGGCAAACTTTAATGATAAAGGAAACACACAATGTAAAGTACACTCGCAATTCCGTGGATGAGTTTGTCTTGCTGTGAAAAGATATTCCGTCATGCTGAAATATAGTCGGCCTCCATTGGTGGCTCTACTAGGGTCAATGGATCTGTACTCATTAATTTATACCAGCTGGGGAATTAAAGCAGCTCATATAAAATAGGTACAATATTTGTTATTTGAGCTGTATTTGGTGGACCAAATTGTCACTGTCCTTTTCACAAAACCTTCCAGTCTTCTAAATTCCACATAGGCCAGAAGTGAGCTTGTGACAGGCTGGACTAGGCCCAGAGGCCCCTGTCCCAGAAAGGAACAGAGGAGAAGTCCTCCAAGCAGCCTAAAGTGGCTGCAGGGGAAGCAGCCAATCAGAAAGGCTGAATGGAGCAATGCCGGATTACTGTTTGCATTCACGGCGCATCCGCACACGATGTCTGGCCACTTTTGGGCACGTGAAACAAGCACTGAGTGGTGGGATCGCATCATTATGCAGGTCTGGGATGATGAGCAGTGGCTGCAGAACTTTCAGAAGCGCAAAGCCACATTCCTGGAAGCGTGTGCAGAGCTCTCCCCAGTTCTCCAGTGCAGCGACACCAAAATAAGAAATGCACTGACAGTGGAGAAGCAAGTGGTGATCGTTGTGTGGAAGCTTGCAACACCGGATCGCTACCGATCAATCGGGAATCAATTTGGAGTTGGGAAATCCACCGTGGGGGATGCTGTGATGCAAGTGTGCAGGGCCATTAATTGAGTCTTGCTACGAAGGACTGACACTCTGGGCAATGTGCAGGACACAGAGGATCATTTTGCAGGACTGTTGGGGGGTGTCCATCACCTGTCTTCCCACAGGGATCTGATCACACAGGGGGTGAGGCTGCACAGCCCCCGGTTAGGGTTGGTATCTCTGCGTGGGGGAGTGAGGCAGTATGGCCTGATGGCCAGTGTCAGTATTACTGCCCAGGGGAGTGAGGCAGTACGGCCCAACAGCCAGAGTCCTCATACGGTCCTTGTGGGTCAGGGCCATGTGGTCTAGTGGCCTGAGTCAATAACATCACCCAATTCTAGTGGCCCGTTGGGGGAATGCAATGCCACCTAGAGGTTTGTGGTGCCCAGGGCCCTAATGGTGACGGAGGTACTTGCTACCGGGTCAGCGGGAATCATCCCACAACACATTGACTCTCCCCACATGTCGGGGCTAGCCCCCTTCCCTGGGCTACTTCCTACCCCAACTCCCCCAATGGTGGTTCATCATTTGGCAGAGTCCCTGGGTCCTTCGGCATGTCCAGCCTTCAGGTGGGCAACCGCAGGTTCCAGGACTCCTCCTGGGTTCATCAGGTCTCCTATTCTCTCAGCCCCTGGTTGCACTGGTTCCGTGGCAGGAGCCCCCAGGAGGGCTCCTCCCTCCTCAGCAGTCCGCCCGAAACGAGCTGAGCTGCTCCCTTTTGTACTGAGGCAGGAGTTGGAGCATGCCCAGCATGGTCTAAGGGGCAGGACTTCCTCCATCCACAATGCAAGGTCAGTTCCCTTGCCTCTAATGTGGGGTAGGCACATCCTGTCACAAGAACATAATGGGGTTCCTGATCTGCGGTGGGGAAATAGATGGCATGCATATCCCTCTTATGGCACAAGACCACCTTGCCACAGAGTATATCAACAAAAAGGGCAACTTTTCTATGGTATTGCAAGTTCTGGTGAATCATCGTGGACATTTTATCAGCATCAAGGTGGGATGGTCAGGGAAGAATGCAGGCCTGTTCAGAAAGATGCAAGCAGGGACTTTCGTTCCAGACCAGAGGATTACCATTGGGGATGTTGAAATGCCAGTAGTGATCCTATGAGACCCAGCTTACTCCTTACTCTTGTGGCTCAAGAAGCCGTACACCAGCCACCTTGACAGGTGACAGCAAGTGCTTCAAGTACAGGCTTAGCAGGTGCGGAATGACAGTTGAATGTGCCTTTGGCCATTTGAAAGGCCACTGGTGAGGTCCACTTACAAGACTAGACCTCAGTGAAAAAAATATCCTCATTGTTATAGCTGCCTGCTGTGTTCTTCATAATATCTGTGAAGCAAAGGGGAAAAGTTTCCACTGGGGTGGAGGGCGGAGGTGGAATGGCTGTCTGATGATTTTGAGCAGCCAGATACCAGGTCTATAGGAAGAGCTCAATGGGAAGCTATATGGCTCAGGGAAGCTTTCAAAAAACATTTTAATTGGGAACCACAGTAATGTGTGTTGCTGTAGTGTGCTCTGCCTGGCATTATTTTTTAGCACCGTGGTACAAACCATGTAATGAGTGTGGTATGTGTGGTAATATAACATTGCAAATGCACCTATTGCTATTATTTGCAAGTGATGTCAGCCTCAGCCAGTATATGTTGTGGACTAATAAGGATGGATTAAATAGATTTTTATTCCAAACCCATGCAAACAGACATATTTATAACTGAATGAAACTTTATAAATACGGGGAAAAGAGACATGTCTGCAGCTCTGCACCAGAGGGATTTTAGCCTCTCTTGCTCTCTGGTTCACCTGCCGCAGCTTCTTGGCTTTCACACCGCCCTGCTGTGGGTCCCTCTTGTAGCTCTCCTCCCCTGAGCGAACTGTTTGTAGATAACGATGTTTCTAAGACTGGATCAGAACTGTGCTTGCACAGCTTCTTTCCACAGACCCAGGATATCCATCGCCTCCTGTGTACTCCGAGCAGGAGTGTGTCTGCAGCGTGGAGCCGGCCTGGTGAGCTGGGCAGTTGCTAGGTGAGTTGCTATGCCGAGCAAACAGGAAATGGAATTTCAAAAATTCACGGGGCTTTAGAGGGGAGGGTGGTGTACCTGTGTACCTGATCGCCAGGCAGCAGAGTTCAAAACGGTGACCAGAGCAGTGACTGTGGGGCATTGTGGGACAGCTCCTGCAGACCACTAATGTCAATGTAAGTAACACAGCGTCTACACTGACATGGCATTGACCTAATTATGTCGACCCAAGTGCTCTGGCTCTTGTGGAGGTGGAGTTATTAAGTCGGCGTAGCGGGCGAGTTACATTGGCGGGAGCAACATTTTATTGTAGACGCTTACGGAGTTAGGTCAGCGTCAGCTGCTTTGCGTCAACTTAACTCTGTAGTGTAGAGCAGGCCTGAGACATTCAATTGCTGTTCTCCTCTTTGCGCCTAGGGGGACATGTAGAATCCCTCTCTCCCTCTCCAGCACTCTGTCTCCTTTCCTGCAGTCACCTTCTTCCTAGTCCCATCTGCCAGTTAGATTGCCCTCTCCCTTCCTGGATCTTCCTTTCAGGGTATGTCTAACTGCCGAAAAAGAAAAAGTGTGTTCTTAACTCTGGTGGGCTAACCCATGTTAGGTTAAAATAGCTGTGAAAACAAGGCAAGTCAGCAATACTCGTGTTAGCAGCTCAAGTCAAACCCAGGTTCCCTTAAGGTATATCCACACTGCATCTGGGAGTGAGCTTCCCAGCCCAGATAGGCACTAGGCAGACTTGTGTTAGTGGGGCTTGCACTAGCATACTAAAGATAGCAGTGTGGAAGGATGTCCTGGTTTGGGCTGGAGCTCAGGCTCCGAAGCCCAAGGGTTGGGTGGGCTTGAGATCCTGAGCTTCCGCCCATGCCAGAACATGCACTTTGCTATTTTTACTGTGCTAGTGTGAGCCCCCCGGCGTGAGTCTGACTATCTGGGCTGGGGGGCTTGCTCCCAGCTGCAGTGTAGACATACCCCGTTGGCTTGAACTCCACCTGCTAACCAGCACTAAAAGCTGAGCTGCTGTGCCTTCACTGCCATTTGAACTTGAGTTAGCTAACCTGAGTTAAGAAAGAGCACACCTTTCTGCAGTATAGACATATCCTCAGTCTTCGACCCCTCTCTCTCTTACTTTATCTCTCCTTCTGTCTCACTCCACACTGCCCCCTCTCTCTGTCCCACCCAGGTCCCTATTTTTCCCTTTTTTCCAGGCCCTACCCCCCACTTTCTACTTTCCAGCCTCTTTTTCCCTGCCTTTTTCCCTCTCATTTCACCAACACCCTCTCTCCCAGCCTGCTCCCTTTGTGTGTTTGATCGGTGGGAACGAGTGGCAGCAGCAGTTGCCTGTGTCTTCCTTCCTCACCTTTGAACTGGGGACAGGAGTTATGGGATTAGCACATTAGCCGGCCTAAAAGCTGCTTAATCAGGCGTTAAATCTCCAATCTTCTCCCCATGCCTCAGGCAAATCTCTCCTTGAAATACCTGGGAACGTGGGAGGGTTGGAGCACCCAGTCACGTTCCCCTGGGCTCAGGTTCCCACATGATTTGGACCCCATGCCACCCAATCTGAAAAACATCTGCAGCCTCATTCGTCTGAATAAATTTCAGGAACGTACTGCCACTGGAAACCTTCTAGAGGACTATGAGTCAGGAGACCCCAGGAGGCCCCTGCTGTGTGCTGTGTGTCTGGATTGTTCCATGTGTGTCCCCTCTCATCTTTGCTAAACACTTGCTCTGTGACCTTCAGCCTAGCACATGCAGTGCTGAGGCACGTTAAATAAACACCCATTTCTCCACATGGGCCCTCACATTGTGCACAGACACACCCAGACGAATGTATTCACAGCTCTGCCACTCTCACTCGCCACATAAAATAGTGTACGAGTAGACTGAAGTAGTGTAATAACAGGACAAAATATGTTGTAAGTTCCTGTGAGTAGCACTAACTTCAACAGGATTTATGCCTTTAAAATGGTTCCTCAGACAGCCTGGGGACTTGTATGCTTGTACAGCATATATGCATTTATATAATGACACTTAATAGGCCAAATTTTCCTGTCAACTCCACTGAAATTGCTCTACATTTATTTTGCACTTTTCTTCCCACCGAATTCCAAAACACGTCACTAGCTACCACATAGACATAGTCCAAGCAATATTGTATATTTCATTGGGGCAGGTGGGATTTCTGCATTTAGGAGGGAGGTTTCCTCCTCCAGTCTGGGAGCTTAATGTAGTAAAATTTCATTTTGTGGACAAGTCAGTGACGGAAAGGTAAGGGAGGTGTAATTTGAGTCATAAAAATCTACAGACTCATCATTTCAATGGTGTCACTCTTTGTAGCATCGCAGGAGGGACTCACTATCCCAGCTCCCAGCTCCAGGGTCTCTGGTTGGTGGAAATTTTGATATTATAATGTCATTGGAAATGGGTCGAGCTGGGTATCATTCAAAAGCCCTTTCTCTCACAAACACAGAAGTACCAAACATGACATACCTAGACCCGCTCTGAGGAAATATATTAGAGAAAATGTTTAAAAATCAATGTTGTACTTTAACTTTAGCATTGCTTACATAAAAAAGACTTTGGTCTTTGGTAATCCTAGGGAAGTTATCCGTGACATGTAAGACTTAAACCCTTTATTCATCTTCATCAGTGTTGTATCTGTCTAGGGCACCACTGCTAGACACGTTGTCATCCTAATCCTCATCATCTATCAGCAGTCCTTCATAGCAGAATGTGATTAATGGCCCTGTTCGCTTGTGATAACACAGCTCCAATGGTGGACTTTCTGACTCCAAACTGATTAGTGACCAACTGGTAGCAGTTTGGAATTGCCAGCTTCCACATGGCAATTTCCACGTGCTTCTCCATGGAGAGGGCAGCTCTTATTCGTGTGTCCTTGCGCCGCAGGGCAGGGGTGAGCTCTGCACCAAATTTCATGAAGGTGGCTTTGCACGTTTGAAAGTTCTGCAGCCACTGCTCATCATCCCAGACCTGCATAACAATGCGATCCCACCACTCAGTGCTTATTTCACGTGTCCAAAAGCAGCCAGACATCGTATGCAGATGCTCCGTGAATGCAAACAGTAATCCGGCATTGTTTGCATGGCACACAGCAAGTCAGGTGCCTTGGATTCCACTTCTGATTGGGAGCTCATGATATACTGCATAACCAGCTGCAATATGTTCAAAACATGGACAACAAAAGTGGAGAGCAGTGCAGGATTCATCCTTTCAGATAGAGATGGCAGGCACTCAGGGAATTGGGGTTGTTGAAAAATGCTGTGAAATGCAGTTGGAAACCCATGGAATGACAGGACAGAAATCAGTGCATCATGGGATGTTGAGCCCGCACCCATGATGCACGGCGATCCTCTCCGTGGTGGTGAGTTGCATAGTGGAATAGCTGCCCACAGTTCACTGCTCTCAATATCAATGCTAGAGCACCAACTGTGGATGTGCTTTGGTGACACAATAAGTGCTGTGTGGACCAGCACAAGTGTTGTAATTACAGCGCTTTTTGATCACCACTGTAACTTGAGTTGACAAAACTTTCTAGTGTAGACAAGGCCTAACTCTGAAATGTTCATAACTCTGAACTCTGTCAAACTGGAGTAAATCCATTGAAATCAGTGGATTTACTCCAGATAGGCACCAGTGGAACTGAGAGAGGCCCTAAGATTGTGGTTCCACAGCAAACGCACTTTCAGTTCCAACACACAGAATCACCCACAGCGCATACATCCAATTCTTCACAATCACACTCACAGAGAAACAATATCTCTGACCTAGCTGTGCCCACACACCCACCCTTCCCTCATCTGTTCTTGACCATTCTAGGGTGTGCCTATTAACATACCTGGAGTGATTAGGTCTTTCATGTGTTATTTGTATCTGGTAGACTAAGGTTTCACATCTGATTGTGATTGTGAGGACTTATATGTGCCCTTTGTGAGGGGTTCCATGTTGGAATAGAAAAATAGAATCTCTATTGACATTTCAAAGAGGAAATGATTAAAAAACTTCTACATATCTGAAAAGCAGGCTCTAAAGAGTGTGAAAAGTACCTGGAAAATAAAAGTTTACCCTTCTTCTTTATGTTCTTGTTTGAGATTGATTTGTGTGAGTTACTAGGCTTAATTTAGGGATTTGCACCCTGCTTTAAGTGGAAGACTTAATTTTGGGTAAGATGGGGTGCCTCTGTAATGCACATCCATATCTACAAATACACACATCCGGAATAATCCTGTTGAAATCAATGGAGGTACACCAGCATAAAACTAATGTGAGAGGAGAATCGGGACTGCAGTATATACACCCACACAGGAACACAAATGCATGCAAAAATATATTCCTACATCCACACACAGACATTCAGCCATGGAAAAGAGGTACACAGTAATATACAAAACACCCACAGCCGAACACATACAAGCACACAACGAGATGCATACACACACATGCAATTTGGGGGAAAGGATGCTGCTCAGACCCAGTTGATCGAGAGATAGGCTCCAGATAAAGTGAGCACACTGCAGCATGAGCAATGACTCTGCAGCTCAGGGCTTCCTCTTCAAGTGTGTTCTTTTTTTTTTTTTTTTTTTGGTGGTGTTTTTTTCTCCAACTTCCTTCCTGCTCTAACTGCCAAAGCTCAAAACTGAGCGCAGAGAACAGAGAGGGACCCCGGACGCAGACGCCAGCCAGTGAGTATACATTCAGATAACTCGGGGGAGGGGGAGATGGAAAAGAGCCTTCCCACTGTGCTACCACAGTTTGAGCCTGTGCCTTGGGGTGGAGAGAGGATTTATTTACACAGCTTTACAATGGGAAAGGGTCTGAAATGCAAAGAGAATGATCCTGGCTGCACCAAAAGGGGAAGTTAGACAGCAGGAAGGAGAAAAGGGAGATGGCTGTGCAGGGAGAGCTCAGCCCTGCACTGCACTGTCAGTGAGCCTGAGAAATGTTTGGGAAGGATCAGAGAGGGTGATGGGAGTTGTCTCCTGCCCAGGCTCTCTTGGTAATGCCATGCTTTCCCAAGAGGCCTGCTCAGGCAATGGGGTATTTTACCTTTCATCCCTGGAGTGCGGGAGGGAGCGGGGGTTGGTAGAGGAAGTAGTTTACCCTTCATGGAAAATTACATTGCATTCCCTCTGCCAAGCTCTCCTTCTTGCGTAGATAAGCCCTGCGTTTGGGGATGCTTTTGTGAGTTTGATGCTCTTAAGATGCATTGGTAAAATGGCCTCCCTGCAGCTGATGCCCCCTATTTATGCGCAGGGCAGATACTATACAGCACAGGGAGCAGCAGCAAGATCTTTCTCTGCCTGCTGCTGCCTCCTGTCAGCACACGTCTCTCTGTCCTACAGAGAGCACCTCTGAAGCCTTCAGCCCTTGGACTCTGCCAAAATGGCTAAGGGTGAGTGGCTGGTTGATACCAATGATTATGGTGCTTTTGCTCTTTGACTTTTAAAGCTGCCACTTTCTGGCAGGGGCTCCCTAATTCTAGCCCTCTGTTTCTCCCCTATGACCCGAGAAAAGTACCCGGGCCTCACAGACACAATTTGAAATCCAGAGCATGAAGAGAAGAAAGTGTCAAGGGGCAGGGCCGGGCACAGGGAAGGCAAAAGAATCTGTGGGAGTGGGTAGGACAAGAGAAAGCATTAGAGGCAGGAAGCAAATCTTTACTTTCTTTCCAAAAGTGCTTAAGGATTCATTTTCTTTTTTCATTGTAAAAAGTGGCCGTTCGCTTTATAGACAATATACCTGAAGCCCCCAAGGGCATCGCCCTGGCAGCTGGGCCAGCAAGGCACAGTCACACGCGTGTGCACCGACAGACAACGTAGAGGAAGCTGAGGTGTCCAGGAGAAGCTTTGACGTGTTCCATTTTATAGATGACAGTAGAGAGTGAGTGCACACACACGTGCACTTAAGGCCCATCCTGTTCCCACTGAAGTTAATGGAAGTTTTACGGGCGTGCCGGATTGGGCCTTTGAACTCTAAATGGAAAAGTCAGGCATGGGTCTGACCTACTCCATCTAGTAGGGAGCAGTGGTGCAGGCATACAAATGAGCTAGGACGTTATCCATTCCAGAGGAACTAGCCAGAGCCCTATCACTTTGGCTCACTCAGTTAATTGGGCAGTCTGCCATTCCAGCTTGCCCAATGGCTTGCTAAGATCTCTGGGAGGGTTAGGGCACCCAGAGAAACTCCCCAGAAGGGGAGACCTCTGCACTAGACCTGATGGAAAGTTCCTCAGCCCTGGGCAAAGTAGGAGAAAGGATTGAGGGAAGGGGAGCAACCAGACATCCCAGGATAAAATGTCCATTCTCCACCTCCCTCCTTTTCTCTCTATCAGCATGTCTTTCTCCTTCTCCCCCTGTGTCTCCCTCTATTACACATCATAAAGTCCCTCCTGGAGGGAATGAGGAGTGGGGAGAGCAAGTGGGCAAGATAGGGGGGAAGATAAAAGTTTCAGTGTTTCATCAGGCATTGTTCATGCTGAAGCTGTGGGATCAATCGCATTTTTCCCATAGGGTGCTGGGACAGGCCTGGATTTCTTCTTCCATGAGGACAATTTCAGGTTATTTCCCCATGGAAGCAGACTTCCAGATCCAGTTCTTCAGCTGGTGTAAATCAGTGCAGCTGCACTGATGTCACCAATTGGCAAATCTGACCCCTTACCCCATTTGTAGAGTTGTCTCAGATTTCCTTTTCTCCCCACTGGCTTCCCCATACTAGCTCCAGACCCACTCCAAGGTTTAGTTGTAATGCAGTCTCATAGAATATGTATTATCCATTGGAAGGCATGACCAAATCTGTCTGTTCCTCAACTCTTTAGTCAGTCTATGTATCTATCCTGTTTATGCCACCAAGGGCATCTGCCAAAATGCCCTTCCTGGAGTTTTTCCATCATTTTCACCAGGACTGGGGTAGTGACTGAAGCTGTCAAGCTGGGTGTTACTCTGCCTTGCATAATTCTATTCACAGATTCATCCCAGGAGAGTCATTCTCATTTAATTTAATTTTTTTGATGAGAGAGTAAAATATGTCATTATCTTCAACTCTCCCATTGGGCCAGTGGGCAAACACTAAGATTACTTACCTAAAGAGGAGAAGAGTTAGCAGGGAATTGATAGAGACATTTTAAATAACTAAGGGTAGAGTGGAAGTGTCTCGATCCTTCCTTTCATGCTGTCCCATGGAACAAGAATGAACGGTCAGTCATTAAAATGAATGACCACTATATTTAGAACAAATCAAAGAAAACTGTCACACAGCAAATAATGATTTGATCCATGTGTAGTATCCATCTTTGGCTATAGCATTGTGGCGGGCGGTTTTTAACCTTTATCAGAAGCATCAAAAATTGACCACTGCCATATACCAGACTACACGGAACAGTCATCTGATTCATTAACGCAAGTCTTACAATGCTATCTACTCACCCATTCAACCATTCCTTCCTTATTCCATCCATTCCCTCCTTTTGTCCATCCATTCACCTATCTACTCATCCTCCCTTCACCTCTTTTTCTCTCTCTCTTTACTTTTTTCTGTGCAGCCACCGGAGCAGGTTCATTCTTCCAACTAGTGACTTCAGTGCAACTGCACTGATTTATATCAACTGCAGAAGTGGCTCTGGAAGTCTGGGATAATCCCAGCATTCCATGCGGGAAAGAACCTGCCATTATCCTCATGGAAGAGGAAATCCAGTGAGCAACTGCTGTCTACAGCAGTGCTGAGACAACTGCTCCTTGACTTCAGTACTCACTTCCTCTCCTCTCTGAGATGTCTTACTGCTGAAATGCTACTGCTCAGAGAAGATCTGCAGCTGGGGTAGATGTTGTCATAGGAACAGGCCACATATTTCCTTCCTGCACAGGAAGTGGACCTGGTCATTGCATGAAGTGAGCTATTATCAAGGGTATGCAGCAGACAAAATCTGGGGTATGTGCAGTTGGATTTAGTAGGATTTGTTTTCTTGAGCAAAGAGGGTTTATTTAATCCGTTCAGTTAAGAGATCTGGTATTTTATCTCCTTGTAAAATTCTGCGTTTCTAAGCGTAATTTATAACTCATTAAAAGCAGGAAAGTTAAACCTTTTCCTTAATGAACTTTATTTCCCTCCATGCTTCTATATGTGACAGTGGCTTTTCATGTGAAGTGATTTATCAGTGCTGGGGCTGCTTGCAGTGGCTAGTTATTGTAGGGTTGCGCTGGGGCAGCACAAGGTAACCTCTTGCAAAATGTCATTGTTTCAGTCTAAGTTGTTTCTGTCACTCCTGAAGGCCCCAAAAAGAGTGTGTGTGTGTGTGGGGGGGGGGGGGGGGGGGGGGGGGGAGGGGAATAAGAAAGAAAGAAAAGGGGGGAAGCATACCTAACTGAAAATATAGAAACAACAACAACAGAATAATTCAACCCACAAGCAACTTATTTCTGAGCATTTTGCTTTTGTATAAGATTATGACATAGAATTTGGTTCTGGTGCAAGGTGTCTGATTGACAGCCATGGAGACTGAGTTACTTTCTCCACAGAACAAATACACCTCAGGCTGTATCCACCTGCTTTGTCCTGCCACTGACTGGCTGTATTGCTGTCCACAGGCCAGGAGACCATGACTGAGAAAGCCCCCGAGTTGCATGCGGAGGAAGATGAGGATGAACTGGACGGCAAACTCAACTATAAGCCTCCACCCCAGAAATCGCTTCAGGAGCTGCAGGAGCTGGACAAGGATGATGAAAGCCTTGCTAAGTACAAGAAATCCCTGCTGGGGGATGGGCCTGTAGTGGCAGGTATGGTCTGGATCTGTGATGGAAAAGGCTCATAGAGATAGTATAGTGTGCATCCTGTCCTGGCTGTGGGAGGACCCTATGGTGACGTGTTGTGAGGACGGATTGAGGTTGACCCGGATGGGTAGGGTCCAGCACATATATGAATTGCTCTTCCTGGGGTATGGGAACAAGCTATCAGATATATGCCTGACGGGGTGGAGGGACTCAAATGGAGAGAGGATCCATAGTGTCAGGTCTGTGGCTAGGGGTGTCTAGGATGGGGCCAAAGCTTGTGGAGGCACGTACATGTGTCTGGGAGAGTTTCTACCGAGGAAGAGGTTTGTGGTCTCAGGTATGTGCCCAAGGGGGGACCCCCAGGTTGCAGCTATGCTTGGTTCTAGCTAAGGGAGCATTATGTGGTGGAAGGTATGTTCCTGAAGGTCTCTTCTAGGAAAGGACCTCTGGGGGTAGTGGGATCTAGCTTATGAATAGTTCCCATTGGTAGAGGAGAATGGTTCTGTCTTCCTAAGAGGACCCAGTATTATTCAGTGTAGGATGATAGAGCAGTCTTTAAACAGAGAGGTGAGGAAGTGGCCCTGGATTCCTTAATTCCTCTTCCCCCCTCATTTTGATTTTGTAAACCAACTGGCCTGCTCTTTCCAATCCTACAGACCCATCAGCTCCCAACGTGGTAGTCACACGGCTCACCCTGGTATGTGATAGTGCTCCAGCGCCAATCACCATGGACCTTACTGGTAGGTGAAGACTCCTTCCTTTGTCACATATGGGAATAATCAGGGGTTCCGCCCAAGTTTCAAGTCCAGAGATAATTCTGGAGCCCTGTGTCCTATTTGAAGTTGTTGCTGGGGAAAGTGACGTAAATCCTTGGGGAATATTCCCTATGGAGATCTCAGGCCTAGTTTCTTATTTAAAGTAAAATTATAGTACAAAGAAACTAAGAAGTAATAAAGGCACATGTCTGGGGTCTCCATCTTCAACTCCTCTGCAGAAGACCTTATAAATCCCTCAGAACTGCAGATCTTAGAGTTCGCTGTACAAAGAGAAAGGCTTTTGCTCTCATTTCTACCCAGCTAGCCCCTACCTGCACAGGAAATGGGTACATGTTAGAGTAACAGGCCATTTTGAAACTGCAGTCTCAAGCAGCCTTGCAGTTCCAGCTTCCGGGGACATGGTGAGAGAGTCATGTTTCACCTTATATGGGCTTCTTATCAGAGAGGAAGTCAGGACTGGCAGGGCATTGATACTTCCTGTTCAACTGAAATTTTTAGCGCATGCACAGCACTGCAAAGCCATTTATCTTCACACACTATGCAGCCCAGCTGAGTTTCCAGCTGAGACATGCCCAGCCTCCACTCCCTCACTAGAACAAGAGACTCTACATGACTGAAACAGCTAACACTTGGTGCATAGGGTGCCATGCAAAGCACCTCGTTCACTGGAATAAGATGAGGGCAAAACACATGAATGTGCCTCTCCTTAATGTGTCTGCATACACACACATATACCTCTTGTGAATGCATGTGTGCACACATGCATGCAAGCACATACCTGCATACACATATGGATATCCATGCACCTGTATGCATGCAGATTCCTACAGGAGCTTGCATATGCACATACCCATTTCCCAGGTGCGCTATAGAAAAAGGTGATGGAAGTGCACATCCATTCCGTGGAAGGCAGTCTGGTTTCTTCTCTTTGTGGCAGGATTAACTGTCTGTTTGAATCTCTCTCTACAGGGGATGTTGCGGGACTGAAGAAAGAGACCTTTGTACTAAAGGAAGGAGTTGAGTACAGAGTTAAGATCCACTTCAAAGTGAGTCACTTTCCCTCTGGTCAGTTCCCATAGGTTTACTCAGTGCTGGCTCCAGTCATCAGCAGCCAACACAGATCACTAGAGCTGAGCAAAATGTCAGAAATGATGCTCTGAACCATGTGAAACTTAACAGGTTTTGGGTGTTGGGACAAACCACCTTTACCAGGGGCACCAAAAAGTTTGCTAACCTTTGTAAGCCTGTTGTGTGAACCTAATGAAGGGGATGGTGAATTAGAGGTTGCATGGAAACCAGTCAAAATTCATTCTAGAGGTGAGGGAGTGAGTTCAGTCTTGCCCTAGACTTTCCCCATCTGTGTGCTGAATGCATGACTCCAGTCAGCTGTCTCTGGGGTTTACCATGGGAATGCTCAGCTGTGAACCTTGTGCTTCTCCTCCCTTCAGCCCTCTCTCAGTCATCTCTGCAGCACCTCCTGAGAGACTGGGTAACCTGCCCTACCAAACCACATGGGGGGCTTGAGCAAGGAGAGGAGGAGCTCTGCTGATAAGCACATTAGACAAACAGAAGCGTGCAGGTTGCAAGAAGACTCGTCGCGTGCTGCTGAGACATGCCACGGCTTCCTTCAGCACGTTGGGCCCTGAGGCCTGTCCTGCCTTGCCCAGCACAGGGAAGGAGGAGAGTAGTGGCATGTGGGAGCAGCGATAAGAATGTCTGTGTGTGGTTGAGGGGAGGAGAACAGCAGAGATTGCACTGAGACCCTCCTCATTAGAGTCATTCCTGATCACTTCCTCTTGCAGGTAAATAGGGACATTGTGTCTGGGTTGAAATATGTACAGCACACTTACCGGACGGGGGTGAAAGGTGAGTAAGAGAGAACCCCCTCTCCTTCCAAACACACCTCACCCACATGCACTCCCAACTCTGCACACTGACTCTCCCATCCTGGATAGAAATCCCCCACATCAAAGAGCCCCATCCAAAGGCTCCCATCCTACACAGAGCCTTCAACAGACACAGAGGCAGTCTTTGCACACCACTCATCACACAGGTTTCCATTATATACAGAGCCCCTCCTCTCCAGTCCCCTCAGAGTTTCCTATCCTATACAGAGCCGTCCACAGACACAGGAAAAACCAGCCTGTTCTGCACTGCCCCATAGAGCTTCCAACCATGACAGAGCCCCCTTCCTTTCATATACACAGTCTCCCATTTCATACACAGCCTCCGTCAGGCTGTGCCGAGGGAGATCCTCATTCCACACAGATTCTACGTACAGACCTCGGCCCAAAATCTCTCACCTGCCTCCTGCACCTAACAGACTGGGGCACATTCCCCACACACAGCTCCTCCCACACATGCTGCACCCGCCGATTCCAACACGTGTGGGGTGAAAATTGATCCATCCATCCACTTCAATTCCATCCTCTTATTCATTCTGTCCAACCGTTTCATCCAATCTGTCCGCTCCCTGCCTTAGCCCTCCCCCCCGCAGGCATGCCTGCCTGCCTAAGTTCCTGGGTGATCTGTACTCGTGCACCCAGATTTTCTTTTCCTTGTTTACCTCCCTCCTGATGGACTCTTCCCTTGTTTACTCCTAGTGGATAAAGCTACATTCATGGTTGGCAGCTATGGGCCGCGGCCGGAGGAGTACGAATTCCTGACGCCTATTGAGGAAGCACCCAAGGGCATGCTGGCTCGGGGCACCTATCACAACAAGTCCTTCTTCACTGATGACGACAAGCACGACCATCTCACCTGGGAGTGGAATCTGTCCATTAAGAAGGAGTGGACAGAATGAGCTCACTCAAGCTGCCTTCTCCTCTCTTCCCCCGCCTACTGCACTAGTCACCAGGAGTGCCACGTCCTGGATCCCACATGCCATGCTGCCCCCCCTCCTGACACAGAGGAGTACCGGAATCCTCCTAACCCTTGTTCCTGCCGCAGGAGATTCTGTTAAAAGCAGGTCTTTGCACGGGCACACGGACAGCCTCTGCATTTCCCGCTGCTACACTGAAAATAACCCACCCACCCTCACCACAGAGCTGTCATGACACATGAGGGGCTAAATTGGGAAGAATTCCTCTCCCTACTGGTCCCTCTTTTACTACAAATCAGGTCCCTGAAGTGCCTTTTTGGGAGAGCACAATTATCTTGCTGGCTCTACAATTACCACGGCAGGGCAGATTGCCCCCCAAATGATCCTCAACAGAATTACCCCTGCCATGTGCTCACTGTAACTGGCTGACGCCATTATGGTCCCCTCGTCCCGATCTGGCGCCCAAATCAGATAGTCCTGCCTTTAAAGGCAAAACCAATCAGGGAGGCTCAATTAGGCTACCATGACTTGTAAAGATGTAAGTGTCCCGAGAATAAAGTCAGTTTCTTTCTTCCCTTCTGAGTGAGGCTCTCATTCTTTTGTGTAACATGTCTCCTCACTCTGCCTTTCACACATGCAGAGCATTGTAATATCATACATGGGGAAGCAGTAGCCACGGTTAGAGAAAGTGAAAAACCACAAGTGTCTCATAAGTGATGTAACATTCAGGCTTCAGCCTCACACTTAATGAGCATCAGGGAGGAATGTTTCCAGTGGGCAAATTATTTCATAGCTCCTTTATGCAGCTTCCTTCAAAGCCTCTTCTATGAGAAACTTTTAGAGAAGATACCAGACTAGGTAGGACATTGGTCTGAGCCAGCCTAGCAAATGTGTATTTCTATCTTATGTGTCTAGTAGGTTTTAATGTGGCCTCCATGGCATTTTTAGGCATTTGCTCCTCATAGGAGAGACACGGGTCTCTCATGCCATGGACCTGGGAGTGGGCCGTGCTGGGCTAGACTGTCTGACTGGCCATGGTGCAGTGGGAGGAAGAAACTCTCTGGGATGTAGTACACAGAGAAGGGCAATAGTTTTCTGGTACAAGCAGGCGGCAGTCTCGCTGGTTGGGGTGCAGAGTACTGGGGAAGAGAGGAAAGGGGCAAATGGAGCTGCTCCCTGGTGCCAACCTGGGGTACTCACCAAACTGTGCCCCTTCAGAGCATGCAGAATGGAAATGTCTCTGGGGCAGCAGCAGGGGGAGGTGTGCTCGCTCAGTGCAGAGGTGCCAGGGACAGATTGTACTGTGTCAGCCCTGTGCCCTGCGCAGAACGGTGAGGCACTGGGACCCTGTCTTTATCTCCGAAGTTGAAGATTTCACCTGCGCCAGGTGCTCTGCTCCCACACTGTTGGGAGAACCACGTCTGACCAAGAAACTACTGACGTGTCACCTTTCCAGGCAGAGTCCAAAGCAGAGCACAAGGCAAACAACAGAGAAGTCAGGACAATGGACGCCTCTGTCTTGTGGTGTCTCTTTTTTCCCCTCCTTACTTGGGGCTGCCCATCAGGATGTGCTGAAGAGGGCCCTGCACCTCACGGTAAGAAAGTGACCCTAGGGTCAGACCAGAAAACAAATGGGGAATGTGGGAGAAATCCGAGGCGCTCTGATGGTGAGAGATCCACTGGGGTCAGTGTGTACAGTGGATGAAGGTGTGTGTGCTGTAAGTCCCCTCACAGAAGTCTGTCGGTCTGCTGCACTGAGGAGGCACAGTACCTAGAGGGGGGAGAAATCTGCTGAGATCAGCATGCGCAGAGGAAGGAAAGTGGGGTGTGTGGGGGATGATGGTGGGTCCTTCGCTTTGGGCTGCTCTCCATGCCTTGTATGATTCTGACATCTCCTCCTGCTTTCTCCAGACATCACTGGAGATGCAAGGAAACCCGTGCTTTTGCAAGATATTGCAGCCACAACAGCCTTCATCAGTGCTGCTGAGGTGGCCGTCATTGGATTCTTCCAGGTGTGTTCAGATAATCTCTCAGTTCCCTGGCTATGTTGCTATTGATTATTTGCATTCCACCAGGGTTGGGGCTCCGTTGTGCTGGGTGCTGTACAAACATATAGTAAAAACAGCTCCCAACTCAAAGAGCTTACAGCCTAAATAGAAAAGACAGACATGGGTGGAAGGCGAGGGGATGTAACAAACAAGCAGAATAATTAGACTCCTTCAGAGTTTGTGTACTTTAACCTACACTTATTGGCTACTTTTTAGTGGGAGAATGTGAAATAGATCCATTAGGGTTAAAAATAAAGATATTAAGTATTCCCACCCCCAAATGTCCAAAAATGATGAGTCAGGCCTCAAAAAATCACGAGATCAACTTAAAAATCAGAAGATTAAAAATACATTTGGGTTCTTTTTAATTTACCTTACAGTCTTTGAGCCTTTAGGGTTCACATTTCAAGTTTTTCTCTGCAACCATGAGGGCTAGAAATTTATTTTAAATAAAAAAAGAAAGAAAGCTGAGATTCTCACATCTTCACAGGACTCCAGGATCTGGGGCTTTGAGAAAAACACCAAATATCACCAGACTCGTGAAAAAATAGCGGGAGTTGGCCACACAGACTCAGTTATTTATTTCCCTCCAGTCTCTTTGAGTTGTTGCCCTAGATTGAAGCCTGAGGTAGGGAAAGAGGGAGACTTTCCCTACCATGTTCTGGGAACAAGGGAAGAGAAGATGAGGAGGTTGAGGATGGGATAAACAGGATTATGGCTCAGATTGCAGGACCTGTTTTTATACTCGTACACACACAGTTACATTGCTGTGTGCAGGGGATGGGGGTGGGGGACCAAAGAACAGACATGATGGAGAATGACTGTGCTGATCACTAAGGAGGAGGAAATGGATGGTGCTAAAGGATCTGGTCCCCAATTTTCTCCCAGTGCCCACTCCTTAGACCTAGTCAGATTTTAGATTCCGATATACACTTTCAAGCCCTCCACAGTCCCTTCACCCTCCAGATCCCTCTCTGAGACCCAACAGTTTCCCTGGCCCCCCATTTCCCTCTCCCTGAACCCCATCAACTCACCTGCCCCTTCCTGCGCAATTCCATCTCCCTGAAACCCAGTCACCGCTTAACCCCCTAGCTTTCACCCTCCCCATAGTGATGTGCACACAGCTAGAAATAACCAGGCAGGATGTGAGTGGGGAAACGGGAGATGGACTGGGAATTTATGTTCTGGTGGGGAAACTTGAGCTGTGCTTGGAAACGAAGCCCCTCCTCACCTTAGAGGTTATAGTGGTGAGTGGTTACACCTGCTTCAGCCACCAGATGTCACTGTTAGCCCCTCCAAATCTCAACTGCTGCCAAAGTAGCTGTCTGGGCAATGTCAAGAGGCAGAAGAAAACATGGGTGAATAACTTCAGCTGCTTCTAATATTATTTTCTTGGTCTCCTTTTTACCTCCCCTTCTTTCCCCCACACCTTATACCATGTATTCTTCTCTCTTCTCTTTTTTTCTCTCATTCTACCATGCCCTTTCTCTCTTCTTGTCCATCTCTCCTACCCTCCATGTCTCCGTCTTCCTTCTTTTTTTCCACTCTCTCTCTCCTACTCCTTCAGGAATTAGAAAAGCCTGAGGTTTCGAACTTCCACGTTGTTGTAGGAAAAATCCAGGATGTGCCCTTTGGACTCAGCACCAACCCTGAGGTCCTGTCTCATTATAACATCACGATCAATACCATCTCCATCTTTCGCATGGTATGTCTGCCTCATGACTCTGCCCCTTCTCCCCACATTGCTCAGGCTACTGAAAGTAGTTTTGTAATCAGAGCGATCCAGAACTGTTCCCCCATCATCCTGGCCTAGATATCGGAGAACACATTCAGATTGATGTGGATGTGATATGGACGAAGGTTTCTGCTTGCATGGAGAAGACCAGACCAAATGAGGGGGGATGGGGGCTCCTGGAGAGCAATTCATTTTTACATTTTGCATTTTGCGTAGGATCCTGACTGTTCAAGGGGTGAAGTAAAACAGGCTCCATCTTCCTTCAGAGGTGATTCAGTACTGTTCAGCACTTTAGTTCAGGAACAGTTTGATTGTAGACACAGCCAAGAGATTTGGGTTTGAATCCCAACTCCTCACTTAACTTGCAGTGTGGTACTGGGCAAATCACACATCTCTCTGTTGCTGTTTTCCTATCTGTAAAGTGGCGGTAGTAAGAGTTATTTATCTACCTACCTCACAAGGGACTGTGTCTACACTTGCCTGTTTCCCACCATTACTAACTCCAGTGCAGTTTCACTGGAGGTAGCAATGGCAGGAGATCCAGTAAGGATAAGACATTTTACTACTGTATTGTCTAGCCCTGCTCAGAACAAGTATAGATGACCTGGTAGTAAAAATGCAACAGTGGCAACCACGGTGCCTTGTGTTCCCTAGAGCTCCCATTATTTCTACCACTGGTGCAGCTTTGCTGGTGTTAGCAGTGGTGGAAAAAATTAGGAGAAAAGATTAGTGTAGACAAGGCCAGAGAAGCTGATAAATTAGCAAATGTTTGTACAGTGCTTTAAACATATAAGTTTATTATTATTGTGCCTAGACTTGGTGTCCTATAAATATCTAAGATGGGCATTGTTATTGTATAAATATTGTTCAGTACCCTGATGTTCACTAGTAAAGAATGTCCTGATCTGAGGCATCTTTAGAAAGAAAGGCCCTGATTCTGGGGTTCCCTGCTGTCTATGTACACCAGCTCTGCCAGTATATAGGGGCCTCTGGGTTGGCATATTTTCTCACTCAGGCATGCCCGTGGCATATGGGAAGTTCCCTGTGGTGCCTATCCCCTTGAAGTCCCTGATGTAGGGGCCTGGCAGCGATGTGGCTGGGGACAGAGCATGGTATATTTGGGGAAGGAAGGAGAGTGGCCAGAGTACAGTTTGCTCTGGTATTCTGGGATGCTTTAATGACCCATACAGGGCTGTTTCAAAAGAGCATAAATTAGAGATGCCCCAGGGACTATTCCAGTCCCCAGCTGGTCCCAGAATTCAGGAGGTGCAAAGATGGTGTAAAGCCACCTTTGTTACCAAATTAGTGATCAGCGTTACCCCAAAAAGCCACATTAGTGTGTATTCATTGTTTCATTTACTATTTCACAGCAAAATGACTGACCACGTATTATTATTTTATCAACTGCACTTGGTTAATAATACAGCAAAAGCATCCTGATTGGTTAAGAATTTAACCTGGTTAATAATTAAATCACATTGTGTTTTAATGTCATGTGCTGCAAAGAGCCACAGGAGACACATTAAAGAGTCACTTGTAACTCACGAGTCTCAGTTTGAGTATCACTGATCTAGTTCATATAATGTAGCTAGATCTCTCTTCCTGCTGTGTAGAAGAGAATGAGCTAATATCACATAAGATCTAGCAGTTGACACTGGATTTACTGTAAGCAGGTGCTACAAACTGAAACAACATTTATTTCCACTATGGGCTCTTAGTCATAATTTTTTTCGTCCAAGGACATTAAGGATCCTTTGTTTTTGCAATGTGGGAAAAATTAAGGATAATTAAGGTGGGAGGCTGTTTGATAGAGGAAATTGCATAACATTTGAAACAATTCATATTAAATGTAATCTTCCCAAGTCATGCTTCTTCCGCTTTTGCAACTGAAACATCATTTAATGATAAAAAACAGATCAAATACCCAAGCCAGAATTAATTTTGACTGGCAATTTACTTGTAAAATTTCCACATGCAAAAATAAATCCTCCCCCGCCCCTCCTGAATAAGTGTGTAGGAGGAGTAGGATCAGATCTTTTTTTTTTAAAAAGCAATTGGAATAGGAGCTTGGAATAAAATATTTATTTGAGGAAAGGGAAGACAGGCACACAAATCAAAAGGACAGCAATTAATCAAATACATAAAACAATGTTCCTTTATTTTTGCATAGCACGAAGACATCATAAAGGGTGCAAAACTTTAAACCACAGTGCCTATATTCCTGGGCCAGATGCTCAGCTGGTATAAATTGGTGTTGCTCTGTTGAAGTCAATGGAACTATGCTGATCTGTGCCATCTGAGGATCTGGCTTGACCAATGGAAAAAGGACATAATTAATTGAGGTATTTGTATGTTATGACGGTAGGGAAAGATAGAGCCATATGGGCTGAGCTAAGCCATTAAATGCAGGACTTTTTTTTTTTAGAGATGCAGCCTTTGCATAATCCAAGAGTATATTTAGGTACGATTTGTCAGAAATGGGAATCAATAGGCTGCAACCCAAAGCCCACTGAACCTTTCTATTGGTGTGGATAGACTTTGAATCAACCCCATGGGCCTGTTTGATTTTCCTTGAACTGGTTTTGCATTGCACTAGTGAGACTCCACTGCTTCAGTGGAATTACCTTTGATTTACAACAGTGCAAGTGAGAGAAGAATCATGCCCCATGATTTCAGGAGCAGCTCTGTCAGTGGCTTAAAGGTGCATAGCAACACACTGGATCAAAATCACAGTGACAGTGACCATGGGCTGGAAAAAAGGGCTGGATGCCTGCACTCCTCTGGAAGAGATAACATGCACGGGGAGGTTGAGCAGACATGTTTAATCAAATATGGGACATGTTTGTGGACACAAGTTTCTTGAGCCTAACACAGCATGTTTGGAAAAGGCAAAATCTCAAAGGGATCAGCTAGCTCAGTAGTTCCCAACCTTTTTGGCTCGAGGGCCACAGATACCATTTTTACAACCCTGACGGTGGGCCACCAGTCTCCACCAGCAGCCGACCCTCCCCCCTCCCCACTGCAGCCAGATGGAAGGAGTTCAGTGAGGAGGCTGCCTCCCTCCTTGTTGATCTCCCCTCCTCCTGGCTGCATCAGGGAAACCGCACTCGTTCTGTAGCCCCGTCCGCTCCACGGGGGTCCCTAGAGAGTGGCTCCCTTCTGCAGCCAGGGGGACAGGAGATCAGTGCTCCCCTCCCTCTGGCTCCAGCAGGGACCCCAGTGCCTAGGGAGCCTGGCGGAGCGCTTTGACATGCTCCCTGCTACAGCCAGGGGAGGGGAGCGCTGATCTCCCATCTCCTTGGCTGCAGCAAAGAGCTTGCACCGTCTTTCAGCCCCACGGCAACGCACTCCGCCTTGGTCCTTAGGCAGCAGCTCCCTATGCAGCCAGCGGGAGGGGAGCCGCGGGCCACTTTGAAAGCACCTGCAGGCCACTTTTGGCCCCTGGGCCACAGGTTGGGAACCACTGAGCTATATTCTACTGTACTATAGAGCAACAGCCCAATCTTTTGATTTAGCATTTTGGATTTTTACATTTCCTGTAATGTAGCTGCCTGTGTAGCTGTTATACTTTGGGGTTTAGCTGCTTTTTAATGTTTTCCCTTTCTCCCTGTTTCCTGGGAAGAGAGCTAAAGAAACTCTCAATAAAACAGCTTCCAGATAGTGATAGGGGAGGGGGGGGGGAGAGGAGAGGGAAGGGAGGATGGGATAGGATTGTTCCCTAAAGATAGTCTTTGCAAGACCTAATTTTCTTTCAGCTGTACTGGAAAAATTCCTTTCTTTATTGGAGAACTTTCCTGTTTACAGTGTTTCCAGGAAATCCACACAGGCCTGTGCCAGTGTTTATTACTTTTTGAAATAATGAAATAAGCAGATGAACTTTTTTAAAGGCGAGGATGAGGGTGATGGAGGGAGTTGGGTTTGTTTAATACTGTCTACCCAGAAGCCCCAGCAGAGATTGTCAGATAATCCCCCCGGCTCCAGTGGAGTTTGAGTTAACGATATAGAGATATCTGGCATCCTTTAGTGCGTCCTGTTATTCCATGAGTTTGTCCTGTCTTGGGGAACTTGAGGAAGATACCGAGAGAAGAGCAAGATGGCCAGAGAAGCTCCAAGGCAGATTTATAGGCCCAAAGATCCTAAGAGTGTTTCAAGTGGTGAAAGTTATATTTGGGGGTGGTATGTGTGTGTGTCTGGCATGCCTCTGGACAGAGGGCAGGGAAGGGTTACTGCATGGAGAACAGACAGTGATTTTAAGCTTCTTTGCATCGTCATAGGTGGACAACAAACGTCAAGATTTAGAAATCACAGATGGCAAAGAAATTGATGCCACCAAGATGAGCCGTTTCATTCGGATCAATGAGCTCCGTCTGGTGACAGAGTACAACCCTGTGGTAACTAAGGATCCCTGTAACCTCCACCACCAGCCTTCTCTCACACACTGTCCAGTTCGCTGTTTTTTCAGTTGTTCACATTTTGGGGGATCTTTATAGGATCATGACTGGCAGTGACTGTTAGTGGGCAAACAGCACAGTGCAGTAAGGAGCCATGCAGGTGTCTCTGTGCACACACGTCCACCACTGCTTCTCATTCCTGACAGGCAATGTCCGCTTCGGTTCATAGGAACAAAGGGATCACCATACTGAATCAGACCTGTGGGTCATCTAAACCAGTCTCCTGTCTCCAAAAGTGGGCAGTAGCAGCTGCTTCAGAGAAGGTTCAAGAAACCCTGCAGAGGGCAGTTATGGGGTAGCCATCCCATAGGAGAAATTTCTTCTAACCCTGATCAATTAGTAGTTGCTTTAAGCCCTGAAGTATGAAGGCTTCTATCCCTTGTCAAAGATCCATGTACAATCTAACGTAGCTGTGGATGTTCTCCTTATCCATATAAATGTCCAATCCTCTTTTGAATCCTACTAAGCTATTGGCCTCAAAGGTATCTTGTGGCGATGAGTTCTACAGGCTAATTATGTATTATTACAGCTCTGCAGAAGCACTGCAGTCCTGACCTGCAGCCTTATTCCTTCGATTCAATCCCCAATCCCTCTTCCTGCCTCCCGCCCCTCAAACTATGTAGGCAGCCCATCTCAAGTCTAATTTGGAGTGCCCGTGTTGTTTCATTCATTAGACCACAGCACAGCTCTAGGAGTGCACCACAGTCCTGACTTGGCGAGCCTCCTGCTGCCCCAGTCCTGGGACCCACCCAGCTCTGCTAATATACCTGCCTTTCTTTCTTTTAATATTTATTCTAGGCTCACAAATGTATAAATAAATTAGTTTCTTCTAAAGACGTTATAGGCCAGAACAATATTAGGCCACAGGGTCAAAGCAAGCCCTGGCCAACGCCCTGCTTTTCATTCTTTGGGCCCTCACAGCTTCTCCCAAATGCCCGAATCCTGTCTTGCTCAACACCTCCTGCTTTCCCAGGCCTGTGCCCTCTCAAGCAGCACTTCCATTGTTCCTCAATCCAGACTCACCTCACCTCCTGCTTTTCCAGTCCTGTCCATTCCCACAAAGTCATACAACAACCCTCACACTTGACTTGTGGCCCCCTGCTGTTCCAGGCCTGACATCTCCCACCCCCATGCCCCGTCAGGCAGAGGTGTTATGGATGGATGAAAGTCTGCTAGAAATTAGGCTAAGAAGGTGAAACTCCTGATACTTAGGCTGTCGCACACTATCTGAGACCTGATGGAAGGCCGTGACAGAAATGCACTCCCTGACCCCTTCTTTATTAATCCTGGGATCCGCTCCCTCTTTCCTCTCCTTCACAGAAATGCTGGCAGGCATTTACACAGGCTGTCTCTGCGGTCTCTCGAGTGGCACATGGGAAGGCAGCAGGTCAGAGGCAGGCTGTCCAGACTTCTGTTTGGTTTGAGGGAGCGGCTGCTGCACTTCAGGAAGTGGGTGGGGGGAAAAGTCAGATGTCAATTTGCCCACCAACTGGAGACTGTGCAAAAACACCATTGGCAGTGCCAACTCAGGGTGTCTTCACAGAGGGCCAGTGTGTGCTGCCTGCTTTCTCCCTTCCCTGGGGGATGGCTGGTGCCCAACCCATTTCTTCCTGAAGAGCTACAAATGGAGACTTAACCCTCCACACTCCCACCTGTCCAGTTCACACTGTCATTTAGTCAACAGTTGCTATTTTAAGACCCATCCCCGCCACTCACAGCTAATGTTAAAGAAAGGAAGCTAATGGCTGAGAAGCCATCCTGGTTAATGCCATGAACTCCCCAAATTCCTTACTCCCATTCCTTCCAGATGCCAGTTCTCTGCAATCCCTAGTTCCCTGTGGTCCCAGGCACCCCAACAGCTAGCCCGCTGGCCTCCCAAGTCCAGATTCTTGCCCCTCTGGACTTCAGCTAGCTGTCCCCAGACTCTATCTCTCTGCCCACTCCTTGAACATCCTGTCTTCCCTACAAGCCTCAGTCCCAGAGCCTCCACCCCTGGCTCGGGTGTTCCCTCAAGCCATGACTTTAGGAGCCTCCAAAGACCCAGTTTCTATCAAAGACTTTGACTTCAAACTGAGAACATGGCCATGGTTGTGATTTGTAGAGAGAATTCAGCTGTGACATTGGGCGTTAGGACTCCAATAATGCAGCAGATTTAATAGTCCTAATTGCTGTGTCTCTCTATGTCTCTTTGTTGATGGCACGTTTGTCTTTGGCAGACTGCAATAGGTCTGTTCAACAGTACAGTCCAGACCCATCTCCTCCTGTTCACAGACAAGACCTCCCAGGAGCATATGGAGCGAGTGCGCAGGTACCGGGAGGCAGCGGATCTCTTTCGAGGAAAGGTGAGTCCAAAAGTAGGGGAGGAGAAGCCATAAGGGAGGATTATCTGAGCGGGAAGAACAGTGACTTTCCCCAGGGAGAGAGAGGAAATCACTCCACATGCCCAGGGAGAACAGAGGCAGGCGAGAGGGGAAGGGGAGCACCAGGAGAAGCAAGTGGAGGTAGATGATAGTCCAAGGGAAAAGGAGTTGATATGCTCACTTCTCTCCAGTTCATGATTTACAGGGAAGGTGCCCGATATATTCTGCTTCCCTAAAAGCTACCCTGTGGTTTCAGTTGGATATTGTGCTCTTCTTTGCTTCTTGTCCTAAAATGCTGGCATGTTTTTTTGTGAGATGATAAGCAGCTGTGTCTTTCTTTCCAGCAATGGTACGTTCCACTGGTGTGATAAATGATCTCTGTATATATAGCTGGAATTCCCTTTTGGATGCTGGAAAGTGCTATAGAAATACTGTAGCCAGATAGCATTAATGCCACAATGATTCTTTAGCCCTTATCATCCTCGTTAGTTCCCAGGTAAAAAAAGACCTGAGAATCTGCCTTTTGAAGGGATTTGCAGGTGGGTCCTCTTGGGGTGCTGAACAGTGGAGACTCCATAGACAGACTTCCCCTGCCTCCCCACTGCCAACTGCCCTCCTTGATCATGGACAAGCACTCCCCAGATAATCCACCTTCCCATGGTTGGTTCTCAGCCTGCATTTGGGTGGAACTGGAGTACATGGGGAAGGAACTAGTAGAAAGGAAATCCAGGCAGCAATAGGGAGTCCTGGGATCTGGCAGACAAGTCAGGGGAAGAAACTAACAGCAGTGAAGCCCTTTGTTAGTGGTTTTTATGGGAGGGTCCGGAAGCTGGAAAGAAGTGAGCCATTGCGTTAGAGCACAGGGATGGGTCAGCTGCTGGAAGAGGGCTGAGGCACCTATTAGTGGGGGAGAGGGAGGGTGGAAGAGCAAATATACTAACCCTCAGTGTTTTAAGGGTTACGGGCTAGTCATAACTGCATCCTTTGCAATCACTTTACATGGATCTCAAACTACCCCTCTCTCCACCAATTGCTTTTCACTGAATCTCCTCCTGTATGTCTACATCTGTTTGGCAGCAAGACACTCACTGAATACCACAGTATGGTAGGTGTGGTCTCACCAGTGCCCTATAACAAGAGACTATTACCTCTTTCCTCAATTATATGATGTCTCTTTATAGGCAGTTCCAAACTGCATAATCCTAACCCTGATCCCTGCAACATGCCCCAAGACATCTCTTCTAATTCAGTGCATTGCTGTTTATCCGCATTAGCCTTTGTATAGGGTCCCTCAGCCAGTTTTCCATTCATGTGGCCTGCCCAGCTCCAAGCTAAAATGAATTAACTTTCCAAGTAAGACTTCACAAGGCACTTTACCAAATGTTGTACTGAGATCCAGATAGTTTATAAATCATTAGCGAGCCACGTCCTGATGTCCTCACACAGTTTTTAGTTACTGTTTACTCAGGCAGGACTCCCATCAAAGTCAATGGGAGTTTACCTGAGTGAAAACAGAGTGAAGGCTTCAGGCTATGACCCATTATTTATTATTATTATTATTTTATTTTCTGTATGTAGTGCCAGAGATGTCCATGATTCTGCATAACACTAGGACTGTACCAGACAAATACCAAGTTCCCTGCCCCAAAGATGATGCTAGATGGTGACTTGGCCTATATGTCCACACAAGGGACTGAGAGGGAGTAAGAACCCCTGCTTATATCCATTCTGCCTCAGTCTTGGGTCTGGGCACAAAGGAATAAGCTGGGCTACTTGCCCACCTAATCTCTTCCCAGAGTAGATGAACAGGGTGGGGTGGCCTGGATGGAGCATGAACAGAGCCTTGGTTCCACTTCTTACCCATTGGCCAGACTAGCTGAGCCAGCATGAGGGAGGGGGCGTGTATGTGATTTACGATTGCCACAGGCCAGCAGTAAATAGCAAGCCCTGAGTAGCAAGCAGGGAGTAGGGAAGGAATTATGACTTGGAGGGGTCTCTGCCTCTCAGGGCCACCCCTGAGGTGTTGCAATTTATGTACCATCCCTTACTCAGGGCTGTGCCTGAAGTCGCAATGGCTTCCTAGCAGCACAAGTTGGAACAAAGCAAAACAAACAGAACAAGACCAAGGAACCAAAACAAACCTCAACAGAACAGAGACCAAGCCCAATTTAAGCAGAACAGTGAGTCAGCTTTCCAGCTGAAAGCCTCAAGAGCGAGGGAGCTTTGGACACGTTAGCTGGGAAGCTGTTCCACAACACATGGGGTGTGACAAAAAATGGCAGAAAAGGGGAATGAGCAAAGAATTAAAGTAACTTTAAATGAAGCTCAGGCAGAAGAGGGAGGAAGAAGGGGGTGTGGTAGTGGTATAGGGCGGGGCTGAAGTGGAAGAGGAAAAGCATAACCTTCATGTGGAAGTAAACAGGAACCCAAGAAAAGGTATCCAGAAGGTGGAGAGAGATGATAAGAATGGCTGAAAAAACTTGTTTGGCTGGCAGCATTTTGAATGGATTAGAGTGGGAAGAGATAGGAGGTCAAACAGAGGGAGGTTGCAGTAATCCATGAGTGCACTAACTAGGGCATAGGTGATTCAAAAGAGGAAGGGAGGAATTTTAGCAGGGTGCACATGAAGTCATGGCAGGTTTTGATGAGAGCCTGGCTAAGAGGGGAGGAGAGAGAAGAGTCTGTCCAGTCTACTTATCTCATTTATCTACCATTTTCTAACATGTCCATCACCATAGGACCTGGGCTGCTGAGGGGGACTGAAGATGACTCCAAGGCTGTGGGAAGGCTGCTGGTTATGTCAACAGTATTAAAGAAGTGAGGTGGAGGAGAAGGCTTGGGAGGCAGGATAGATGATCTCCATTACCTTGCACCTCATGTAGTCATTTATGCCTCCGGCAAAGTGAAAGTACAATAGATAAGGAGTGGCCAATGTGGCGTCATGAAAGACTGCTCGAAAGCCTGGAGTTAAATTAGTTTGGCTGGAAATGGAAAAAGAGGGCGCAAATCAAACAAAAATACACAGTCATGTAAGCGTGGGAGGGCAGCAAAAAATCCAAATTAATGTTAATCAGAAGGGTTAAGAGTAAGAAGGCTTTTACAAATGTATTAGGGAAAAATACTAGGGAGAAAGCAGTTCCATTTGGCCCTATTTTGGCCAAGCATCCTTATTCAGCAAAGCACGGAAGCACATGTTTAACTTTAATCACCTGCTTGAATCCCACTGACTTTGGTGTGACTTAAACACACACTTAATGTTCAGCATACATTTAAGGGCTTTATTGAACTAAGAGCTTCCAGAAAAGAGGGATGAAGTTAATCGTGACTCAGAAATAGCAGAAATACTGAACTTTCTTTTGAAAATCTGTCTTCTATGAAAATAATAGAGAAAGAAGTTTGAACAATTAATATGGAAAGAAGACTCAGTTTAAAAAAAACTCTTTTGATGGAGAACAGGTAATGGAATATTTGAAAATCTGAAGATATGCAACTCTGGTGCTGGGGGAAGAGATTTCCAGTGGGGTACTCTGTTACCTCTGGTCTGAATAAGCATCTTCATTCATGATCTGAAAGTAGAAATAAACAGCATATAATGAAATTCCCAAAGGATACTAAATTGGAAGAAGTGCAAACATTAGTCAGGACAGAGAGACCGGAAACATGGGCAGAAAATAATAAAAAATGTGATCCTAGTACATCTGGAGAAAAGTAATCCACAGCGTTTGTGGACAATGAGCGGGAAAAATCTGGAAAGCAATAATGCTGAAGGAGAAGTAGAGGTCCTAGCTGTCAGCAAATTAAACATGATTTTCCAGAATGGCTAGTAGAAACCTGGGTGCATATGGAAAGACATCATATAATGAAGCAGGGGAGCAATAATCCCTCTGCCCATGGAAGCCAATGGGACTATTTGTAGAGTAAGGTTCTTCTCAACATAAGCATGGCAGAATTGAGCCCTCTATGACTGGTGCCATGGAACCTGGAATTTAATGTTTATTTCTGGGCACCACATTACCAGGAGGAGAGACAAACGTAAGAGAATTCAGAGACAAGTAACAAAAATCAGGGATCTGGAGGACATGATCAATGAGGAAAGATTAAAAGAGCTAACCACATGTAAGTTAGCTCAGAGACGACAAAGATGGGGAAGGAATACACACTCATGATGACAGCATACAAATGTTTGAAATGTACAAACACAAGAGCATGTGAGGTAGAACAGTGCTATTATCCCCATTTTACAGATGGGGAGCTGAGGCACAAAGAGGCTAAGGCCCAGATCCTCAGAAGAATGTAGGCACCTAACTTCCACTACCTTTAAATATTTGGTGACTTGTCCAAAATCACACAGGAAACTTGTGTCAGAACAGGGAACTGAACTTGGGTCAGTCCTAGGTCAGTGCCCTAACCACTGGACCCTCCTTCCTCTTACAGCTAGGAATGTATTAAATTAATTTTGTGTTTATTCATCTCACAAATCGTCTGTGAATAGATTGCAAAATTCTTGGATTTATTTTTTATTCACAATTATCAGTGAATAATTCTTGGTTTGTGATAGGCGGCAAAGGATTTGTTGTAAATATTCACATTTTGCACTGCGGTGGTTAGTAATGTTAATAATTCAGTCAAAGAACCATCGTTGTCAAGGGTACCAGATTTCAGTCCCCCGTAGCACTGCATCAACACCTACAATTAGATGTCAACCCCATGTCAGTTTGGAAAAGCACTGTCAGAATGCCAAGCAGGCAATAGCAAAGGAATTGTCAGATTTTTCATCACCAAATCACGTGAACATAAATGTCTTGGAGGCAGAATGGTTTTGTTTCCATGTTAGGTGAATGTAGCATGCCATTTACAGCTGGAGAACAACTGCTGACATTCATAAAGAAATACTGTGTGGAGGCAGATGTACTCAAGAAGATGACGTGGAGCAACAAAAGCAGCTTTCACTGCAAGGGATAAACTTGGAGTGTGGTACGAAAATGATATGGTGGCTGTTGGTCACAATGTCCCTTTTGTTGTGTGCATGGATTAGAATACTGACATGGGGCATGAGACACTGCTGGTTATCCTTGTGGGATTCTTGTATGAAAATAAAGGCTGCAATGTCTCTCATTTCCTAGACATGCTACCGTGTATGTAAGGAACATGAAAGGGCACATCTGACTAGACTATTTAATGGAAACACTTCCGAAGTTTAGCATACCCCCATATACAACCCTTTTATCTTTCTTATCAAACTTGTTGGCTCTATGACTCAGACTGTGTTATTCACGGATAAAAAAAGCAAATCCAAGTATTGTAAACATGGGCTATGGATATCTCACTTGGCAGATAGATGCAGCAAAGCTTTTTCACTGTCTGTTGAAGAACTGATAACTGATTTTGGTCTGGTCATTTTACTCCAAATTACCAGAGACAACACAAGCTGAAAAAAATGTGCTTTTTTTGCCAATGAAATCCCACTCGGAATCATAAAACATGTTCCCATCAGGGAGCTGATAAAGTAATCAGTCAAACACTGGATAAGTGGTCTGCCCTCTTTTTCTATTTTCTTTCCTGAGAGAAAAGGCCAATAAAAGTGGAACTGATTTCTACCTTTGCAGGTCCATATTCAACTAATCTTCATCTTTCTCAACAATGCAGTGGATCCACTTCTGCATTTAATACCAAGCCTTCGAGTACAGATACCCAGCTGGTGACACTACATGGGCATATCCACAGGCTTCTTCAGCAGTATGCTGGAAAACTGAAACATGTTGCTACTCGACTGCATAATGTTCTTTAGGAGAATGATCTTTTGGTTTTGGATGACTCTGAGAACATATTTTCCCAGCAGTGATATCAAAGCTGGACATAATGTGCAGAAGCACTTGAAAGAGCATGAGGATAACATTTAGGGACTTCTAACTACATGGATTTTTCTGGACACAGTGACGTTTTAAATGGCTGCTTTGTGCAGATACTGAAGAATTTTTTCCTTGAGGATCACTTGTTGAAAAATGCAAGGACAGTTTCAGATCTAGTCTCATGCTTGATTTGTCACAGGCCCTGGTAACAGATCTGGCTTCATGCCTGGGTGTTTGTCTGTAATTTCTGAAAAGGACCATGACCTTAAATGACTTAACAACATATCAGTTTGAGGTCATTGACAAATTCACTGGACCAGTGAGTGGGTCCACATTCCTGTACAGCAAAACACTGGTGGGAACTGCTGAAGTAATTATGTACATCTGAAAGGCTGCCTTATTTCAAAAGACTTCTTGTGATTTTTTGACAGGGTAACAAGCCTTGTGGACGGGGGGAAGCAGTAGATGTGGTATATTTTGACTTTAGTAAGGCTTTTGGTACTGTCTCGCATGACCTTCTCATAAACAAACTAGGGAAATATAGTTTAGATGGAGCTACTACAAGGTGGGTGCACAACTGGTTGGAAAACCATTTCCAGAGAGTAGTTAGTAGTGGTTGACAGTCAATCTGGAAGGGCATATCTAGTAGGGTCCCGCAGGGATCAGCTGTGGGTCTGGTTCTGTTCAATAGCTTCATAAATTATTTGGATAATGGCATATAATTACACGTATAAAGTTTGCAGATGATACCATGCTGGCAAGGGTTACAAGTGCTTTGGAGGATAGGATTAAAATTCAAAATGATCTGGACAAACTGGAGAAATGGTCTAAAGTAAAAAGGATGAAATTCACTAAGGACAGATGCAAAGTACTGCACTTAGAAAGGAAAAATCAGTTGCATATATAAAAAATGGGAACTGACTGCTTAGCAAGGAGTACTGGGGAAAGGAATCAGGTGGGTTATAGTTTAGGGCCCTACCAAATTCATAGTCCATTCTGGTCAATTTCACAGTCATAAGATTTGAAAATTAGTCAATTTCACATTTTTAGTTGTTGTAACTGTCAGGTCCCTACACAAAAGGAGGTGGGGGGGGGGGGGAAAGGTGTTGCAAAACTGTTGCCAGGGGGTCGCTGGATTGCCATCCTCACTTCTGTGGCTCTGAAGGCAGCAGCTGAGGTACTTCCTGGAGCTTCAGGAGGTTCCCAAAGATGGAGGTGGGTCTGATCTCTCCCATGCTGCTGGGAGCACCCCAGCCAGGGGCTCCTAGCTGCTAGTCCCAACAGGCTGGGGAGAGATAGGACTTGCTCTTCCCCTGCATGGCTGCTCTCAGGGGGAGATCAGAAGACAGAGGTGTAAGGAGTTAAGTGTAAAAGACATGTTCTTCCCTTGCGATATAGGTTGGTCTCATTTGAACAAATAACATTTCTGTAGTTATTGCACGTGTGTAGAAACACACTGTAACAGATAGCAAAGCTGCTTCATTTGATTCACAGTATGAGAAAACAACCTTAAAACATTTAATAATTAATAATAAAAATGTAATGTGTGAGCTATGGTGCAGCATTCAACAAAACACAGGCATTATATATTTTGGCCATCTGCCACAAATGGTGATGGCTTGGGTCACACAGACAGTTTTAAAGGTTAAGAGGTATTCAGGGAATGGAAACATAATATGTGACTTGCATACGGGAACTAACCAACACAGTGTTAATTTTGAGTTTGATTATCGACTAGGGCTGACAAACTGGTATTGACTTCAATGAGCTGTGCTAATTTACACTGGCTGAGGATTTGGCTCACACTTTGAAATTAGCTTTTGAGTGACTATTTGAGCTAAAAAGGAACTTTTCAAGAGAAATCAGGCTGGCAAAGTTTGAATGCTCACACCTTTTTAGAAAGCAAACATGAAAACACCAAGGACAAAGAGGACTTATTATGTGTAGCATAATAGACATGTGACTGGGTTTAAGTGCCACAAATCTGGTGTAGAGAATAGACTGTATGCTAGCTGCAGGATTGTCTTGAAGTTGTAGTGCTGCCATCAGTTTGCTCCATACAGGGCTGGATAAAAGGGCAAGAAGATGGTTGTTGTTTCTGAGGCAATTGGAGAAGCTGCATTCTCTGTCAGGCTGCCAGTCCCTGAGACACAGACAGGATTGTAGTAGCACTCTCAAACCCAGGAGGGGCAAGAATATGGCCATAGAGGTCTAGCAGCATCTGCAGTTCATTACTGTGGTATTATACTAAAGTCTTTGTGTGATCATGTGTGTCTGCTGTCTCTCAGGGTCTCTATTTCGCCCTCCCTCTCTCTACTGTCTCCAATGCAGATTCTTTTTATCCTGGTGGACAGCAAGGTGAAGGGCAATGAACGTGTGATATCGTTCTTCAACCTGAAGAAGTCCCAGCTGCCAGCTCTGGCTATATTCCACACCCCAGATGAGGAGCAGGATGTGCTGCCCCTGGGTGAGGTCTCAGTGGAGCGTGTGCGGGACTTCTGCAATAGCTTCTTAGAGAGAAAGCAAATGGTGAGTGCACAGTAGGGGAGAGCATTGTTGCTCACATGCTTCTGAGTAGGACAATCTTAGCTCTTAAGCTTTCCTGTCCTCAGTCATTTATTCCACCATTCTTGGGCAACAGGTCTCAGGGATAGTACAGCTAACTGGGTGTGGAGAGCCCGTCTGCCCCCAGCTTTTATGTTTTAGCCTAGATGTAAGCTGGGGAATGGTCCCACTATTGTGGGGAACTATCCTGGCCCATACACTACCCCAGTGGAGTTGGCTAGCAAAAGGATCTGAGCCCTTGCCCCCACTCCCTTTACCCAGAGGCCTGACTGGGAGGGGAACCCACTCTCTTGTGTGGCGGTGTCCCCGTAACCCCAACAAGGCTGGGCCCAGGATTCCTGGGAGGCTCAACCCCCAATCTTGTCATGGTCACTAGGATAGGGGCATGGGTGTCCCCACTCCGGGGGGCTGTCACTGGATGCTTCCCTGACCCACTGATCAATGCGTACAGTTCAAAGCAGATACAATGTAATAAACAATCAATTTAAAAAAAATAAAGAAAAGAGGAGAAATGTTAAAAGAAAACACCTAAGGCTGCCCCCTGAGACAGAGGTACCACACACAGCATCTCTGGGGTATAAGGGTCATTCACAGTCTGTTTCCCACATTGCAGGTGTCCTGCCTGGCTGCGCTGCAGGGATGCAGAGTCAGACACATGCTCTGGTAGTGGCCACCCACCCCCAGGCTCTAGGGGCCCTTCTCCCCATGTCTGTCCCCCAATGTCTGGGTCACGATCCCTTCCAAGCCCTCTTGGCTGGTGGCATCTACCTGCAGTGAGGGTCTCCCTCGCACTCCCTAGCTGCTCACTGCACCCAGATCCAGACGGCTCCAGCCCCACTCTGCATCAGTGTGGCTTGGCTCGGCTTTGCTCAGCTCTCTGGGACACTCCTCGGGCCCCTCTAGTTCTGCTGCTGTGGGTCAGCTCAGCTCGGCTCTCTGAACTTCTTCTCTGCACCTGGCTCTAGCCCCAGCCCCAGCCCCACCTCCGCTCAGCTCTCTGGCTGCTCCTCTGGTCCTGCTGCTGCGGCCCTGCTCAGCTCAGCTCCCTGGCCTGGGCTTCTTCTCTCATCTCCAGCCACTGGCTGCTTTGTCTTTAGCTCAGCCTGCTCTCTGCCCCAGCAGGCATAGCTCTCACGGAGGACAGGACCCCCCCACCCTCCTGGCTCCCTCATTGGCCTGCCCGCTCGGTCAATCAGGCTGACCTGTGTTGGCCTCTCTCCAGTGGCCCTGGAGGCTGTGTCTGTTTCAGGGTCCTGCTTCCTGATGAGCTGCCAACCAAAAAGATCCATTAAGTTTCAGTAAGGGGCTAATAGACCCTTTTCATAGAGCAGGAAGGTGTTGTGTTCCCTGGCTTCAGGACTGGTGTGAGAGTCTCGTTTAATGAAGCCATTTCCATTCCTGAGAGCAGTGCCCGGAGAGATGGAGATTAGGGCTGCATCAAAATGCAGGGATAAGGAGCAGGATTGAATGTGTATGGACCCTGAATATAGCTGTAAGGGTGTCAGGGAGACAGATGGTGGTTTTAGAATGTAAATTCACCAAGAGCCTTTCAGATCAGAGTACTTAAAGTTGGGCCAAATCTACTTGAGATTAATCACCACCCCTCTGCTGAGGGAGGGGAAATTTATCCTCCATTTTCATTCAGTCCTGGGCTTCTGATTGCTTTTATAATGGCTCAGCTTGTACTAAGAGCCCTTGTGTGCCAGAGACCCCATGGCATGTGATGGCCCCTGAAAGTAACTTAGGGGCAATTGAAATGGGACGGGGCAATTAGGCAACACAGGCTGTTGAAGCAGGAATTTAAATATTCTTCCCCCTTAATCTTCTTGTTGAAAACCATGATGGTATCAACACAGCTTTCTTTCCCCTACTGTATTTTAGAAAGAAGATCCCAGACCAGAGGAGAAGATGGAGCTCTGATTCCCTCTCAGGCACTGGATAAAACACTGTGGTTCTGCCCAGTACCATTTGCACTCAGTGTAAGAAGAGTTCACTGTGCCCCAACATCTCTGGAGGCCCTGGGACAACAGGAATATGAGGCCAAGACAACCATGATCAACCCTTCTCCATTCCATATACATGCATGCTCTTTCCTCTTTCTCCTCTCTAGGTACCTCTCTGTCCTTCTCACTTGCCAGATCTGCCCCCTCTCATCTCAGTGCTCCAGGAGCCATGGCACAGTACTGCATTGGTCCTTCTGGGCTCCCACTGCCTGCTACCATAGATGTGAGCAAGGGGCAATATGATGAAATTTCAGTGTCAAAATCATGGCTTGCAGTTTATACAAAGATTGGCAGGTCTGTTTCCCTGATGACTATCTCTGCTCTCTTAATACATGGTTCTCTTCTCCCCATCTGGCATCGGTATGATGTTGAAGTTGCTTTACACATTTCTCTGGGCCTAGGAGCTGATTTATTGCCTGAGGTCACATGACCTATTCCATTCCATTTTACTAAATAAAACAGAAAGTGAATTCCTAGAATTTGTGATTAATTTTTCTTAATTGAAATAAGCCTGAATATCTCTAAAAAAGAAGGCTCAAATCTCTTTTTTGGTTGAATTTAAATAATCTTGCTGTGTCTAACCAGTCAGATCACTTAGTAAATAATGTTCCTTAAACTATATTCGGAGTGCTCTATGTTGGACTTAAATATTTCTGTTTTACTGTTATCCTGAGAGCTTGTATGTGAAGGTCGAGGCCTGGAATTACACTGGGTACTATAGGGGTGGGATTGACGTATATTGGCACAGCTGTTGGGGAGTGCAGAACTGGAAAAGCAAGAAGTGCTGCTAGTTTGGATTAAGGTACATAGGGAGAACTGTGTGGGAACCAAAGACTAGAATGCAACGATGCACTGCCTGGTGGTGGGTTTCTGAGGAGCATAATAGTGAGAAGTGCTGCGAGTCAGGAATACAACTGGTTGGAAATTTTTGGGTGAAACGTTTTATCACTGGAAAATGCTGAATCATCAAAACTTATACTTTTTCTGGGCAAGGATCAGGTTTAACTAATTGCGTTGCTTGAAAAAAATTCTGGGAAAAAAGTTTCAAAATTGGCAAAATATTTTATTTTGACATCTTTTAAATGAATTTTTTTTTCTGGTTTGAAATGACATTCGGTTTTGAAATTTGAACTAATTATAGTAAAATATATAAACAAACAAAAATAGTCAAAATTGACCTGAACCATTTTTAAACTTCATCCTAGTTTGGGACAGAAAATTGTTCTGATATCCCAAATATTTTCACAGGATGGAAAACCATTTCCTGCCCACTTCTAGTCAGGACTGAGAAGACTGCGTTGTCAGGAAAGGAGGTTTTAGAACACACTGATACATAAAACAGTAGGTCACCAGACCAGATGGGATCCACCCAAGAGTTCTGAAGGAACTCAGATATGAAATTCTAGAACTACTAACTGTGGTATGTCACTTATCACTTAAATCATCCTCTGTACCAGATGACTGGAGGACACTAATGTAATGCTGATTTTTTAAAAAGGCTCCAGAAGCAATCCTTGGCAATTACAGGCCAGTAAGCCTAACTTCAACAGCTAGTAAACTGGTTAAAATTATAGACAAGAATACATTTATCAGATACACAGATGAATATGACGTGTTGGGGAGGGTCAACAAGGATTTTGTAAAGAGAAATCATGCCTCAGCAATCTATTAACATTTTTGAGGGTGTTGACTAGCAGGTGGAAAAGGGTGAGCTGGTGGATTTAGTGTACTTGGACTTTTAGAAAGCCTTTGACAAGATCCCACACCAATGGCTCTTAAACCAAGTAAGCAATCATGGGATAAGAGGGAAGTTTCTCATGGATCAAAAATTGGTTAAAAGATGGGTGTGGACGTGCCCCTGGGACCGGGGAGCAGCATCCGGGTCTGGCTCTCTCTCTGGGTCCTCCTCAGAGGGGGACCACCCCTCCCGGCTACCTCTCACTGGGAGCAGTCTTGTGCCCTTCTCAGGGCAAGCAGTCTAAAGCCAGGCCCTCAGGCCGGGCTGGCCAGGCGAGCAGTGTAAAGCCAGGCCCTCAGGCCGGGCTGGCCAGGCAACAAGCCGCTCTCTGGAACGGCACAGCAGGGAAGGCTTCCTCACAGAGGATAGGGAAGAGGGGAGGGGGACACAGGCCCACCCATCTCCACTGCACCCCAGCCCAGGGCCCTGGCAGTGGCAACGGCATTTGGCAGTGGGTCGGCAGGGCTCCGGCCGCAAGATGCCACCTGGGTTGCCCCTGACTCAGCCACTAACATGTGGCGATCCCTAGGCTTCTTCCTCCCCAAAACCCCTGGTACCTGCCTCTTCTGGGTCGCTGAGGTGTGGTAGACCTGCTAGGCCCTCCTCGTCCACAGGCGGCAGCTCGGGTAGCTCCATGAGCCCATCCTCGGAGGGCAGCTCTTCCGAGGCCTGGGGACTGCAGGACCTGGGCAGGGCCGGTAGGTTCTCGGGGTCCCAGGCTCTGTACTGCTCTTGCAGGTCCACTTCCAGCTCCCAAGCCCCAGGTGTCTCTGGGGGGTTCTCCTCAGGCTTGTAGTCAGTGGGGAGCCCCCATCCCTTCCGGCTCCCAGGCCATGGGGGTGTCTGGTGGGCCCTCCTCCGGCTCCCAGGCCATAGGGTCCGGGGGGGGGGGGGGGCCCTCTGTCAATCCCCAGGCTGGGTTTAAGGCCAGCCGCTCCCTCTCTGCACAACTCCCCAGCCCAGCCTTAGCTAGGAGCTTAGGAGGCAGTACATCCTTCCCCTTCAGCCATCTCTCTCTAACTGAGCTCACCCGGTCTGGTTCTTAAAGGCCTAGCTCCACCCCCCTGCTTCTGCTCAGGTGGGGCCACTGGGGCCTTTAAAGGCCTAGACCCGCCCCCTTGCTTCCGGTTAGGGCTTCCCCTGGGGCAGGCCTCTGTCAGCCAGGGTGGGTCTGGCTCCCTCTCTGGGCTCTCCTCAGAGGGGGACCACCCCTCCCAGCTACAATGGGAAACAAAGGATAGGAATAAATGGTCAGTTTTCACAATGGAGAGAGGTAAATAGTGGGGTCCCCCAGAAATCTGTACTCAGACCTGTGCTGTTCAACATATTCATACAGAATCTGGAAAAAGGGATGAACAGTGAGGTGGAAAAATTTGCAGGTGATACAAAATTAGTCAAGATAGTTAAGTCCAAAGCAGATTGCGAAGAGTAACAAAGGGATCTCACTATATTGAGAGACTGAGCAACAAAGTGGCAGATGAAATTCATTGTTGATAAGTGCAAAGTAATCACATTGGAAAACACAATCCCAACTATACATACAAAATAGTGGGGTCTAAATTAGCTGTTCCCACTCAAGAAAGAGATCACAGGGGGGGTATGCTTACACGGCATGTGGGCTCACAGGGCTTGGGCTAAGAGTCTTATGATGAAGCAGAGAAAATGCCAGTCAGCATGGCAGGGGTTAAAGAGAGCCCTTGGGCTCTGCTAGCCCAGCCCTGCTATACCTGCAACCAATGCCAAGCCTGGAAGAGGAGAAAAGGAGAGAGCCTGGTTCAGTTCAGGCCAGAGCTGACTGGTGAAGAGGCAGGACCTAGCAACCTCCCTACCTGAGGGAAAAGACCACTAGCCTGCCAGCCAAGGCAGCCACCAGGAGTGAGCACTGTCTCCCCAGCCAAGGGAGGCTGCGAAGGGGACCGGAGTGAGCCAACCCCAGAGACATTGTGGGGCTCACCCTCACCAACTTGTGGCTGCCCCACCTGAAGGAGCCTGGGACCATGGCAAGGCGCAGCTCAAGACCCAAGAGAGGACCCTATGGGAAGCAGGCCATCCAGGAAATTGGCCTTGAGGGTACCATGCCCCAGACTGAATAAACTGGTAAGAAATAGCCCAGGGCCCTGGGTTTTGACTGCCTGCTGGGATGGCCCCCCTTGTTAGGAATTGATGTATACAGGGCCCTGGGCTGGGACCCACAACCACTCTGGCCTTAAAGATTAGGGTGACCAGATAGCAAGTGTGAAAAATCGGGATGGAGGGGTAATAGGGTCCTGGGGGAGGGTAATAAAGTCCTATATAAGACAAAGCCCCTAATATCGGGACCTCTGGTCACGCTATTAAAGATTGAGGTTCCTCAACCAAGCTGGGGGCTGAGAGCCACGTGCTCTAACCACTAGGCTGCCCAACCCTCCAAGCCGCCTGTTGCAGTTCTGTTTAATTGCGGTTTATATGTTGGGGCTTGGTCTGCAGCCTGAGTTCTGGGGCCCTCCCACCTCACAGGGTCCTAGAGCCCAGACTCCAGCCCAAGCCTGAATGCCTACACAGCAATTAAACAGCCCCTTAGCCTGAGTCCTGTGAGCCCAAGTCAGCTGGCACAGGCTCAGCCCCAGGTAGACAAGAGTCATCGTGCATGGTTCTCTGGAAACATCTACTCAATGTGCAGCACCAGTCAAAATAGCCAACAGAATGTTAGGAACCATTAGGAAAAAGATAGCTAATAACACAGAAAATATCATAATGCCACTTTATAAATCCCATGCCCTTCCCATCTCAAAAAAGTTATATTAGAATTGGAAAAGGTACAAAGAAGGGAAACAAAAATGATTGGGGGTATGGAACAGCTTCCATCAGAGGAGAGATTAAAGACTGGGACTGTTCATCTTAGAAAGGAGATGACTGAGGGGGGATATGATAGAGATCTATAAAATCATAAGTGATTTTGAGAAAGTGAATAAGGAAGTGTTATTTACCCTTTTATATGACACAAGAATCTGGGGTTACCCTGTTAAATTAATAGGCAGTCGGTTTAATACTAGCATAAGGAAGTACTTCATCACACAATGAACAGTCAACCTATTGCCAGGGGAGGTTGTGAAGGCCAAAAGTATAACTGGGTTCAAAAAAGAATTAGCTAAGTTTGTGAAGGATAGGTCCATCAACGGGTATTAGTCAACATAGTCAGGAACACAACCCCATACACTGGATATCCCTGAACCTCTGACTGCCAGAAGGTGGGATTGGACGACAGGGGATGGATCATTCGATAATTGCCCTGTTGTATTCATTCCCTTTGAAGCATCTGGCACCGGCCACAGTGGGAGGACAAGATACTGGGCTAGATGAATCATTGGTCTGACACTTATGTTCTTAAGATATGCTGAGTCTCGAGTAGAACAGCAGGTGATGCTGCAGGTGAAATATATGACCTATAAGGTTGGGTTAAAAAAACTGAGCATCGTTAGTCTTGAGAAAAGAAGACTGAGTGGGGCCCTAACAGCCTCCTGTTAAGGGGTTTTATAAAGAGGACTGTGATCAGTTGTTCTCCATGCCCACTGAAGGTAGGGCAAGAGGTAATGGGCTTAGTCTGCAGCAAAGGAGATTCGGGTTAGATATTAGGAAAAGCTTTCTACCTAGAAGTGTAGTTAAACTCTGGAATAGGTTACCAAGAGAGATTGTGGAATTCCCCGTCATTGGAGGTTTTTAAGAAGAGGTTGGACAAATACCAGGCAGGGATGGTCTAGGTTTACTTGGTCCTGTCTCAGCGCTGGGCTGGACTTGATAACCACTTGAGGTCCCTTCCACCCCTAATTTTCTATAATTGGCTTTGCTCCTTCACATGTGTGCAGAAAGCTTGCCTTTCAGTTGGCTCAGCATTCTTGGCCTGAAATGCTCCTGCTCCAATCAAACAGTCACTACATTATTTCTCAAGAAGGGACTTGGCTTTGAAGAAAAGTGCCTAAGTACTGTACAGCTGAGAAACCTCAGACCCTCCTCAGAGACTGGCCCAGAGGGAAGAACTAGAGTAGAAAGCGTGGTTTGTTCTCCTTGGTCAGTTCTTCCCTGCTCTGAGACAGCAGCCAGCAGCTTGTAGGAGCACTGCGAAAACCATGGTGCCAGGGAACGCAGAGTAACTCACAGCCAGAATGAGATCCACTGCACCTCTCTTCACATGTGTGATATTTTATTTGCTTTCTAACAACCCAGACCAGTGGTTCCCAACCTGTGGCCTGGGGGCCAAAAGTGGCCCGCAGGGTCTTTCAAAGTGGCCCGCGGTTCCCCTCCTGCTGGCTGCAGAAGGGAGCTGCTGCCTAAGGACCCAGGCAGAATGCATTTCCGCAGGGCTAAAAGACCAGTGCAGGCTCCTTGGTGCAGCCAAGGGGATGGGAGATCAGCACTCCCTGATCCGTGGCTGTAGCAGGGAGCAGGACAAAGTACTCCGTCTGGGTCCATAGGTGCTGTGGAGCCAGAGGGAGGAGAGCACTGATCCTCTATCCCCCTGGCTGCAGTAGGGAACCACTGCCTAGAGACTCAGGTGGAGTGCACAGGGCTACAGGACGCATGCAGTTTCCCTACAGCAACTAGGGAGACGGGAGATCAGCAAGGAGGCAGCCTCCTCGCTGAACAGCTTCCATCTGGCTGAAGTGGGGGGAAGGGCTGCTGGCAGACACTGGTGGCCCTTCAGGGTTGTAAAAATGATACCTGTGGCCCTTGAGCCAAAAAGATTGGAAACCACTGACCTAGACTCTGACTCAGCAGATTGTCTCACATGCGGGGACCCATTTACCTCATTTGGGCTCCACATGGGTGCAAGGTTCTGTCCATCACAGGGGCTCACTGCTGGGCAGAGCCAATTGCAAGACCAGGGCCTTAGATTATAAACTCTTCATGGCAGTGGTTTTGTCTTGGTATATGCTATAAATGTCACGCGCACTTGTGGTACTGCATAAATAATAATAAATGGGGAATTGGCCCAGCAAGAACATGGCATAGGAGGCTAGACCACGACTTTTTTGTGAGGAGAGCAGCTGCACTGCTTTGCCTTTCACAATGTAATGTGATTACTTGTCAGCCACATTGGCTGGAGAAAAACAAAACAGGAAGCGAGATGAAGCTGTGTTTATGCAAACATGTTCCTGAGCAGAAGAAGCCTCCCTAGTGACTGTCCCATCAGTGTACACAGCTAATTATAGGGACAACTTTTAAAGAGCCTTGTTATGTACACTGGTGAATTTAATTCCTTTTGTGTCTTCCGGAGGGCTAAATCTAAACTTACAAACCCTTGAACCACAATGCAGGCAAGACAGCTTCTCACTCCTCTCCCGCCTTGCCATAGTCCAATACTGTGACAATACAGAAGCCACAGCAGGCTGCCCTCAACAGACCCTGGACTAGGGGCATTTGGTGGCAATGGTGCTGCTGGATGAAGGGGTCTGTCTTTGATCCCTTTCCTCAGAAGCCTCTGACATGCAGCTTTGAGATATGGGCCCAAGGCATCTAGTCACTGTGATTCTGTGACCTCATAGTCATGAACAGGAGAGGGGCAGATTCACTTCTCAGGAGGTATAATACCTGGACAATAACTTCAGTTAGCATTTAATACCCTGCTCCCAATCTCTGGGTTGTGGCTAGAGGATTTGGGTTCAGTTAGGTCAGTAACATCAGGACAGTAATGGAAGGTGATGGGGAGCTGAGAGGGTAAGTACCATTCTGAGAGTTGAAACACAGAAGAGAATGGGCAGTAGGACATTTCTGGAGCATTGTGCCTGATTCAGCAAAACACTTAAGCACATAGCTAATTTTAAGTAGCTGAGTAGACCCACTGACTTCAAAGGGACTATTCATGTTCTTAACGTTAGCCACGTTCTTCAGTACCTTGCTGAATCAGGATCCAAGTGAGGAAATGACCAACCTCAGTTCAGTTCTTAGTTCAGGTAGTCAGGGCAGAGGAAACGCATCTGGGAGTCCACAAAGAATTCACCATGGGAACATCACTAGGAGGGTCTTGTGATTAAGGCACTGGCCTGGGAGTCAGGAGATCTGGGTTTCATTCATGTAGCTGCCGCGGAAGCACTAAGCAAAAGCTTGTGCATATTTTCTGTGCCTTGTGAGATCTTGGACAAGCCATGTTAGGTCCTCATAACTACTGCATAAACTACTGCACAAATTGGACTTTCAAGGCTGGATTTTTAGCTCAGCACAAAAATATAAAGTCAGCTTTGCCTCACGATTGCTCTTTTTCTCAGTAGAGTTGGACAGACACACACACAAACGTACAAAATCCACTGTTATAATGGGAAATGTTAAGAACATAAGAATGGCTATACTAGATCAGATCAATGGTCCATCTAACCCAGTGTCCTGTCTTCCGACAGTGGCTCATGCCAGATGCTTCAGAAAGAATTAACAGAACAGGACAATTATCGAATGATCCCTCCTTTGTTATCCAGTCCCAGTTTCTGGCAGTCAGAGGTTTAGGGACACCCAGACCATGGGGTTGCATCCCTGACCATCTTGGCTAATAGCCATTGTTGGACCTATCCTCCATGAATTTATCTAATCCTGTTTTGAATCCAGTTATATTTTGGTCTTCACAACATCCCCCGGCAATGAGTTCCACACGTTGACTGTGTGTTGTGTGAAGAAATACTTCCTTCCATTTGTTTTAAACCTGCTGTTTATTAATTTTGTGGGTGACCGCTAGTTCTTGTATTATGAGAAGGGGAAATAACACTTCTTTATTCATTTTCTCCACATCATTTGTGTTTTATAGACCTCTATCATTTCTCCCATTAGTTGTCTCTTTTCTAAATTGAACAGTCCCAATCTTTTTAATCGCTCTTCATATGGAAGCTGTTCCATACCCTAATCATTTTTGTTTTCCTTCTCTGTACCTTTTCCAATTTTAATATATCTTTTTTGAGATGAGGTGACCAGAGCTGTATGCAATATTCAAGGTGTGTACATACCATGGATTTATATAGTGGCATTATGGGTTTTTTTATTATATCCCGTTTTTATGGTTCCTAACATTCAGTTAGCTTTTTAACTAGTACTGCACACTGAGCAGATGTTTTCAGGGAACTATCCACAATGACTCCAAGATCTCTTTCTTGAGTGGTAACAGCTAATTAAAACTACCATCATTTAGTATGTATAGTTGGGATTAGATTTTCCAATGTGCATTACTTTGCACTTACCAACACTGAATTTCATCTGCCATTTTGTTGCCCAGTCACCCAATTTTGTGAGATCCCTTTGTAACTCTTTGCAGTGAGCTTTGGATTTAACTATCGTGAGTAATTTTATGTCATCTGCAGACTTTGCCACCTTACTGTTTATCCCTTTTCCAGATCATTTATGAATATATTGAACTGCACAGGTCCTAGTACAGATCCTTATATTTATCTCTCTGCACTGTGAGAACTGACCATTTATTCCTACCCCTTGTTTTCTATCTTTTACCCAGTTACAGATCCATGAGACGACCTTCCCTCTTATCCCAGGACTGCTTACTTTGCTTAAGAGCCTTTTTCCTCCATTCTCCCCGCATAGCATAGTAGCGTGTCCCACTACTCCCATATCACCACTCCCCATTTCCCCCCCATGCCAGAAACTCCATGCGTCCCCCTCCCACCATTCCTTGTCATGCCAGTTCCTCCATATCAGGGGTGGGAAAACTATGGCCCATGTATGGCCCATCTGAGCTTTTCATCAGACCCTCCAGCTGAACCGGTGGTCCGTGGAAAAGTCACAAAACAAGCTGTGCAGTGCGGCGGCAGCTGCTTCCCCTCCCAGCCCCGCACTTTCCCCCTGCCCCTCTCCCACTACGTGGGCCAGCGGTGCACTGGCTGGAGTACGGTGGCTGCTCCCCCCTCCCAGCCTCGCCCCTTCCCCCCTTCTCCCACCATGTGGGCCCATGTGCACTGACTGGAGCTGCTCCCGGCCCTAAGCAGCACTGCGTGGCGGCCACTCCCCCTGCACAGCCCTGCCCCTTTCTCCCCATCCCTCTGTATGGTCTGCCATACAATTGCTATACACAGATGTGACCCTCAGGCCAAAACATTTGCCCACCCCTGCTCTATATGTATATAACCTTCTGCTAGAGGTTCTATGTGCCCCTCATTCTCTGCACCATTTTTCTTTTCTTTCTGTCTGGGATGTAAGTCTTTCTGGGTGTCAACACACTAAACTCTATTGGACAGAGCTGAGATGGATGGGATTGTTATGCTGGAGGGTGTAATTGGCTGTCATCAACCAATTCTTTGATCTATAGACAATTACAGACCTAACCAGATGCCAGGAGCTCCATGAGTCCCGCATTTTCCCTTCCATTTTTTTCCAATTTTCACCAAAATCAAGAGGGTTCTGGTCCACTGAAGCCTAGAACATTCCCTGAAATTTTGGAATTGATTGGATGTGGCATTCAAAAATTATTGCATTACACCCAAACAGAGAAATACCATCAAGTTGAGTGTAGGACCTTGCTTTGCTCAGCCATCATTTTACTGCTAGAGGCCTGAGGCACAGTGAGGTTAACTGATTTGCCCAAGATCACAAAGGACATCAGTAGCAGAGCTAGGAATTGAAGCCAGAGCTCTGGAGAGCTAGTCTAGTGCCTTAACCACATGACCAGCCTTTCTCTTTAACCTGTAAAACCTCTGCCCTTCATTGTGCTGCCACAAGCCATTTGCATAAAATGGAAATGGCAACATTTTGCCCTGGATCAAATCTGCAAAGAGGATGCCTGCTTTATGGCTTGAGTTTGGAGACTCACTTGCTAGTGAATTCTCTGTACCTTAAGGTCTTTAAATCATGATTTGAGGATTTCAATAACTCAGGCATAGGTTAGGGCTCTATTACAGGAGTGGGTGGGTGAGGTTCTGTGACCTGCGTTGTGCAGGAGGTCAGACTAGATGATCATATTGGTCCCTTCTGACCTTAGAGTCTATGAATCTATGAGTCTAAGTTAAACAGGCTATCCTCACTGAACTTTCCAGCTCGCTGATCCCATGCCAATGGGAATATTCCGTTACAAGTAACAATTTTATTCTCTTAGGTCCTGGACAGGAACATATTCCTCCATCACGTGGCTTTTCCATTTAGGGTTTCTCAGTTAATAACTCTAGTGCTCTCCTGGGTTTCTGGGAGGCTTGGATTTCCAACCTGCCTTGTGGCAATTACTCAGTCTTTCTCTAATCAGAGATTTTGGCAGTAGAGAAAATAATTTGCTTGCAAATTAGGAGATAAAATCGATGAAAAGTCAAAGGGACACACAAATCAGCAGTGGCTTGATACATTCAAGCCTTTGTTGAGGCAGCAGTATGGCAAAGAAGGATCTAGAGAGCGTTGAAGTGGTTGATAAATATACAAAAGGCATGTCTGCACTGCAAGCACTACAGCAGACAGCTGTGGCACTGCACCTATTTCCCTGGAGTGTAGACACTTGTTACAGCAGCGGCAGGGTTTTTTCCCCTTACTGTAGTAAATCCACTCCTTTGTGAGGCAATAGCTAGGTTGGCAGAAAAATTCTTCTGTTGATCTAGCAATATATATACTGGGGTTTAGGTTGGCTTAACTACATCTCTCAGGGGTGTGAATTTTTCATCCCTGAGCGACATAACTGTGTCAACCTAAATTTTCGGTTTCAAGTTTTAGACCAAAGACAGAGAGAGTGATTTAATGGGACAGGTCACAACCATTTTGAAATTCATCTGACAATCCTATTTTCACAGGTGCATCCTGTCATCTCTAAGCCTCAGGAATATCACAGCTGAAGAGTCTCAGGATATGTCTACAATGCAGGGTGAAGTCAATTTAATTTCAGTCGACTTTCACCCGTCGAACTTACGAAGTTGGAGGCACGTGAACTCACCACCTGCATTGCGTTGGGGTTTGCATCTCCATCAGCTGCACTTGCATTGATAATCAGAGCAGTGCATCATGGCTAGCTATCCCACAGTGCAACTATCTACAGTGCCTTTTGGGAAGGTTGTCTTCCTCCAATGATGCAACGTGCTCCCCTCCCACCATCCAAAATAAAGAGATGCATTTTTTTGCACTATTTTTCCAAACCCATCTCTGTCACATGCACACCATTGCTGGAGAGGCAAAGAACCTGCTCAGCTCTGCACTATCATTGTGAGCATCACAAACACCTCATGACTTATCCTGCAGTATTTTCAAGGCTGAGACAAGAGCCGCAGTGTGGAAAAATTCCAATGTTACTGAAGCCGCCCTGCTACAAGCCATAGAGTGAAATAATTACCATTTGCTGCAGGTTGTCATGCAACATCTTCAGTCAGTGGAGCACCGGTTCTGGTCCCAGGAAACAAGCACAGATTGGTGGGACTGTATTGTAATGAAGGTTTGGGATGCTGAGCAGTGGATGCAGAACTTTTGTATGCAAAAGGCCACTTTCTTTGAACTTTGCGTGGAGCTGTCCCCAGCCCTGAAGCTCATGGATACACACTTGAGACCAGCTCTGACAGTGGAGAAGTGAGTGGCCATCGCTCTGTGGAAGCTAACTACCCCAGACTGCTACTGGTCAGTTGGGAATCAATTCAGAGTTGATAAATCCACAGTGGGAGCTGCTGTGATGCAAGTGTGCAGGGCCATCAGTAGACTTCTGCTACAAAGCATAGTGACTTTGGGAAACTTGCAGGACATAGGGGATGGGTTTGCCACAATGGGGTTCCCAAACTGTGGCGGGGCGATAGGGATATGCATGCATCTATCTTAGCACTGGATCACCTTGCCACAGAGTACATAAACCGAAAGGGATAATTCTCAATGGTGTTGCAGGCCCTTGTGAATCACAGGGGATGTTTCACTGACATCAGTGTGGGGTGGTCTGGAAAGGTGCATGACGTGTGCATCTTTAGGAACTCAGGTCTGTTAAAAAAGATGCAGGTGGGCACTTCCTTCCTTGACCAAAGATAAATATTGGTGATGTAGTGATCCTTGGAGATCTTACCTACCCCTTGTTCCCCTGGCTAATGAAGCCCTACACCAGGCACCTGGACAGTGAGAAGGAGTGTTTCAATAATAGGCTCAGCAAGTGCAGAATGCATTTCGCTGCTTAAAGGCAAGATGGTGCAATTTGCTCACTAGGTTAGACCTCAATGAATGCAATATCCCCACTGTTATCTCTGCCTGCTGTGTGCTCCATAATGTGCGTGAAACAAAGGGGGGAAAGTTCCCGCAGGGTTGGGTTGTGGAGGCTGATAGGCTGCCCACAAATTTTGAGCACCCAGATTCCAGCGCTATGCTGAGAGCCAACTGCGGAGCGCTGCGCTTCAGGGAAGCGTTAAACCCATTTTTGCAATGAACCAGTAATGCATGTCCTTTCCATCCGCCACCCTCGCACCATTGGTCCCGTTCCCTTCTTTCCCTGCTGACAATCCCCAAGCTTTCAATGAATAAAAAGCAATGTTTTTTTAATGTTTTTTTAAAGCAGTACAGTTTTATTGGTGACCCGTTAAAGTGTGGGAAAGAAAAATAATGCAACATTCTCATACAGCTGCTTGGCCATCTAGGGCAAAGTATGACTGTGCAAACAGCAAAGCACGCACATTCCCAGTTCTTAAAGGGGCCAACACCTCTTTCTGCTCCGCTCCACCGGTGTGGAGTGGAGCATGTACTGCACCCTACTCAACCTCCTCCTAGAGTGTTTGGGGGGAGAGGGAGTGGGGGTTGGTACAAACAGCTTGTTCTTTGAGCATTTTGAAGAGGCTGCAGAGGGAGTCTGTCCTGCTGCTGCTCTTCCTGGAGCTCAACCAGACGCATCAACATGTCAGACTGATTCCTCATAATACGCAACATTTCCTCTTGCGTTGCACACTCCTGCTTCTGTGCTGACTTTTGGTTTTCCATGTCCATGTTCAGTTTTTCTGACAATGACATCCTCCAGGCTCTGAGTTCTGTGTCAGCAGCTGTGGAGGTGTTCATTAGTTCATTGAACATGTCATCCAGATTTTTTTCCCCTGCTTTCTAATCTGGGAAAGGCGCTCTGCAGGAGTAGATGCTAGGGTTAAGGCTGAGGTGTCCACTGTAAAGCAAGCAAAGCAGAAAGTTGCCATTGTTAGCTGGCCCCATGGTTGAAAAGAAATGTTACAATGTAAAAAGAACTCCCTTTCACATTCATAAGGCAAAGCCAGACCCGCATGCCAATCAATACCTTTTGCACGGATGGGAGTGGCATTCCAGCCATGGTAAGAAAGGGGCCCTTGCATCTATTATAGGGAAGTCTCTGTAGCACTAAATTCCCCAGTCCACACTTAACCAAAGAGAAGGATCATTTGGCTCCCCTTTACCATCCCAAAGACCAGTTTGGGAGGAGGTAGTCCCAAGAGATTGGAGGAGGGTGTGGGTGAAGTGCCACTGGAGAAAACATAGAGGGACCCATTCCCAGACCCCTAAAACCCATGCCAATAATATCATGGCTAGGAACTGTCTGTGTTGTGGCCCAGGACACTGTCCATGGCAGGGGAATAACATGCATTGAGTATATTGTCGGGTACTGTAAACTTGAGCCATCTTCTCTTGGTGACCATGTGTGATACCAGTCTCCTGAGTGTAGTGCAGGCGGAAAGGGAAAATTTGCTGCAAGCATCGGGGTACAGGCCTGGCCCTTATGCTGCTATGCTGTGTTCCGCAATGAATGCCTGCTCATTTAATAGCAGAGTGGCAGGGAAAAGTGTCCTACCATAGTGGAAGAAATAAGGCTGCCCTCCCCAGAAACTTTCTGCAAAGGATTGCAGGGTACCTACATGAAAGTTTCCTGGAGATATCCACAGAGGATTCTCGGAGCAACCCTGTGCATATAAGTAGTCTGTTCCAGGCATAACCCTCTGCTTCAATGGACCAACACCCAGGAAGCCTATCCCCACGAAAACACAAACTCCTTTTTTCCACACAAATAAGAAGTTGGACTGGGGACATAACCACAGAAATGCAATTTGCTAAACACACTCACCAGATATGCCTTTCCCAGAATCTCAATCTGTAATGGTGTCCTGTGTCCGGCTGTGCTGCTCTGGGGGTAACGAACAGGTCCTGGCTCTCAGGGAGAATGGATATCCCACTTTTCTGCCCCCTGTTCTCCTCCTCCTCATCTACAGAGTCCTTCTCATTCATCCTGGACTGGGATTCTTTGGAGGTATCAATGCTGCATGGCACAGTGGTCTGAGGATGGCACATATGGCACAGAGGATGAATATAAACAAACAACACAAGCATGTAGGAACAGAATTAGAAAGGCCAAGGCACAAAATGAGATTAAACTAGCTAGAAACAAAAAGGGTAACAACAAAACATTCTACAAATACATTAGAAGCAAGAGGAAGACCCAGGACAGGGTAAGTCCGTTATTCAATGAAGAGAGAAAGACAGTAACAGAAAATGTGGAAATGGCAGAAGTACTAAATGACTTTTTTGTTTCAGTTTTCACCAAAAAGGCTAGTAGCAGTCAGACATCTGCCACAGTGAATGCCAGTGAAAATGAGGTAGGATCTGAGGCTAAAATAGGAAAAGAACAAGTTAAAAAGTACTTAGACAAGTTAAATGTCTTCAAGTCGGCAAGGCCTGATGAAATACATCCTAGAATACTCAAGGAGCTGACTGAGGAGATATCTGAGCCATTTGTGACTATCTTTGAAAGCTCATGGAAGACAGGAGAGATTCCAGAGGACTGGAAAAGGGCAAATATAGTGCCAATATATAAAGAGGAGAATAAGGATAACCCAGGGAATTACAGACCAATCAGCTTAACTTCAGTACTCAGAAAGATAATGGAGCAAATAATCGAGCAATCAATTTGCAAACACCTAAAAAATGATAAGGTGATAAATAATAGTCAACATGGATTTGTCAAGAAAAAAATCATGTCAGACTAACCTAATAGCTTACTTTGACAGGTAACAAGCTTTGTAGATAGGGGGGCACAGCAGATGTGGTATATTTTGACTTTAGTAAAGCTTTTGATACTGTCTTGCATGACCGTCTCATAAACAAACAAGGGAAATACAGCCTAGATGGAGCTACTATAAGGTGGGTGCAAAACTGGTTGGAAAACCGTTTCTGGAGAGTAGTTATCAGTGGTTCACAGTCAAGCAGGAAGGGCATATTGAGTGGAGTCCTTTGGGGATCAGTCCTGGGTCCAGTTCTGTTTAATATCTTCATAAATGATTTGGACAATGACATAAAGCGTACACTTATAAAGTTTGTGGGACAATACCAAATGGGGAGGGAGGGCGGGTTGTAAGTGCTTTGGAAATGTAAAGAATCCACTTAGAAAAAACAATTAACTGCACACAAATGGGAAATAACTGTTTTAAAAGAGGATTACGGAAAGGGATCTGTGGGTTATATTGGATCACAAGCTAAATATGAGTCAACAGTGTAACACTGTTGCAAAAAAGTGAATATCATTTTAGGATGTATTAGCAGGAGTGTTGTAAGCAAGATGCAAGAAGTAATTCTTCCACTCTTCTCTGCACTGATAAGGCTTCAGCCAGAGTATTGTACCCAGTTTTGAGCCCCATATTTCAGGAAATGTGGACATACTGGAGAAAGTCCAGAGGAGAGCAACAAAAATGATTAAAGTTCTAGAAAATATGATGTATGAGGAAAGATTGAAAAAACTGGGTTTGTTTAGTCTGGAGAAGAGAAGACTGAGAGGGAACATGATTACAGTTTTCAAGTACATAAAAGGTGGTTAGAAGGAGGAGGGTGAAAAATTGTTTTCGTTAGCCACTGCAGATAGGACAAGAAGCAATGGACTTAAATTGCAACAAGGGAGGTTTAAGTTGGACATTAGGAAAAACTTCCTTACTGTCAGAATAGTCAAGCACTGGAACAAATTGCTTAAGGAGGTTGTGGAATCTCCTGTCATTGGAGATTTTAAAGAAAAGGTTATACAAACACCTGTCAGGAATGGGCTAGTTATTACTTAGTATTGCCTTGACTGCAGGGGTAGGGACTAGATGGCCTAGAGAGGCCCCTTCCAGGCCTACACTTCTATGATTTTATGATTCTGTGTATCATCTGCAAAACAAGTGAGGTAACTATTCCACTCTACTTGGTTCTGCAGGACTGAATTTAGTTCTGGTGATCACATTTCAGAAAAGACAGGGAAAGAGTTGAACAGAGGGTGATGAAAAGCAGAAAAGTTCTAGAGAATAGGACTCAAAAGGAAAACTTGAAAGAATTAATTATGTTCAGTCAACTGAGGCAGGGAGTGGGCGGGAGGCATGATAATTGTCTGTGGATATAGGAAGGGATGTTATAGAGAAGACAAGGGCCAAACATTCCCACTAGTGGTTACCAAAGGAAGAACAGGAAGATAAATAGATTTAAGAAAAATCTGCAAAATCTACTGTCGTGTGGCTCTGATATTTGAGTAGGGTTATTGTCAGTGGGCCCTGCCCTGTGAGCCTCAGGAAGCAGAAAAACCTAGAAGCTTGATTAATCTTTTAATAATAATAAAAAAAACTATACTATTTAGCACTTAAAGATCACTTTGCCAACATTAACTAAAACCACACAACACATCTTTATGGCAGTGAAGTATTTTTCTCATTCAGCAGTTGGGGAAACTGAGGCACAAAAAGACAGACTAGCGAGGAGGTCTGGGGTTGTGTCAGAGGTTGGAGCTATACAGAGTGAGCAGCTGCACATGATGTCTCTGTTGCCATGGATATTGTTCCTGTTCAGCACACCCACTAGTCCTCATTAGATCCTTTTACCCAGAACATACTCTGAGGCAAAATTTGAAAGGAGGGATAAAAAAAACCCCACCAGAGCAAATGAATCAGCCCGTTTCTAGACTTGTACACCGAAGGAGCCCCCATATTTTGCAATTCTTCCCCGGAAATATATGAGTGGGTGTTTAACTTAACTTGGCCTCAATCCATCCCTGCATTACAAATCAGGGCGTCCAAAACCCAAACCCTGAAGTGGCTCATTCTATTTCTAGTCGACTCAGCCTCCAGTTTATTTTTGTTTAATAAATTAAATGTGTCTGTAAGAATTTGTCTGCAATGGGCAAACAAGTTCCAGACCGTTTATGTTATGTTTGGGAACGTGTGGGGGGAGGGGGCTTTATTTCATAGATAATGCTTGGTCCTGCCATAAGTGCAGGGACTGGATTAGATGACCTCGCATGGTCCCTTCCAGTTCTATGAGTCTATGATTCTATTTCATGGTAAACAGCCACCCCCTCTCCCTTCCTGACAAGCTCCAAAGGAACCTGGTTACTGACACACGGTGCAAGTAATCGTTCTGAAACAGCAAAAGGGGAGGGGGGCAGCTAAGAATGAAAGTCTGACAGCATTGCCAACCCCCAAAAAATCACAAATCGGACCCTCCCCCAACATTATGAAATTGACCCCCCCAATCATGAATTTTTTTAACAATTGTATTGTGGTTTTAGTCTGCCTTTAGTTTTTTTTTAACCCTTTGCAGTGTGTGTGTGTTTGTGGAGGGGTGGGGGGGGGAGGTATGGGGGGGTAGCTTAAGTTGCCAACTCTCCCAAATGTAGAGAGGAAGGTGATTCTGGGCCCCAATGCCAGAGCTGTCGCTGACTGCCTGGTGGCGTGGAGCTTCTGGCTTTCCCCAAACCCCAAATTCTAATTAATGAAGTCTGTGCCCTTCCCTGCCCCACGTGGGCCCATCCTCCACCCCAGTAATGAATTATGCCCTCCAAGTCTCTATATCAGTTCTCTGCCTGCCTTCTGCTAGCAGAATCTTTCCCAGGAGGTGTGAAAGCTGGTTTAGAGATTGCATGCCAGTTGACACTCCCCACAGCATTGTCAGACTGGCACCAGCAGGGTCCAGAGTCATGTTTCACGTTACTCGTGCTGAAATCGGGAGAGTTGGCAACACCAAGAGAGGCTGGGATGGAAAAGGAAACCACAGCAGATTAAAGGAGAGCAAGAAACTAACAAGGGATTTCTTACAAAGAGGATTTTTTTTGTAGTCAGCTAGATGCAGAAAACAAGGGGGTGACATAATATGGAAACTGTTTCCAGTAATCTAGCAGGAGGAGGAGCAGCAGTGGATTGAGGACGGGTCACATTCAGGCCCCCACACTCCAAGGCCTTGCATACACTTGCGGCAGCATATAGGATACATGTAGGTATACACCACAATGAAAAACAGGCTATGTCCACACTGCGTTATTTAGCTACATGCAGCAGTGAAAGGCTCAGGCAGGGGGGAAAGATGCTGCCAAAGCCTTTCCCCTTTGCCTCCCCACACCAGAACTTTTCTCTGCTTCTGGAGTCTTTCCCTGAAGTGGGCAATGGCTTTGGCAGCTCCTTGCAGCAGGGAAAGGTTTCAGCATGAGGGAGGCAGCAGGACATTACACTGTCAAAAATAACAGTGGAGATGTGGGATGCACTGCTTGGGCATGAAGAGAGCTGTGTGGGGCACATTCCCTAAGGTTCTGGAATGTCTTTACTCACCTCAGCAGTGCCTCACCGCCTACACAGCTATTTATAGCCATGCTGTGGGGCATGTAGCAAGCATATGTACTCAACACCTGGCTGTAAGCGTAGACACAGCCCGACAGAGTCTACAAACTATTCTCTCTTCCTTTCTTGTGAATTTTGTTTTGCTCTCTACTGTTCAGAGAGCGTTGTTTGGATCCCATATTTTTGATCAATCTAGAACACATTCAACCTTTAATCCACTCCTGTCATGGGTAAAGGAGCCCTAATCTGGCTGCTTCAGTATCTGCAGGGAAGTTTGAGGGGATAGGAAGGGAGGGATGGGTTAGGAAAGGTCAGATTAAGGGGCAAATGTGATGGTACTTTGCTCAAGTTCAGACACCAATCCTCAATTAGATGATTTTGCTAAAACTAGCCGTGGAGAAACTGTTATTGACATGTGAATGGTCATCATTGGGCTTCAGAGTTAACACCCAAGAGATTCATACCACGAGCAGAGCTATTGTTTGCAGACATTGAGGCACTGAGTCAAATTCAGACGTTTTTCTCCACAACTGAAAGGGCCAGCAATTGGAGGCTTGATCCTCAGCCAGAGAAAATCAGCATAGCTGCGTTGACTTCAATGGAGTTATGCTAAAATATGCCAGCTTTACTTCGTCAAATGAAACTGTAAACCTGCAGAAATGGATGAGATCTCCAGAAGAGTGCTGGTATGGTCTACCACCAAGTGTCCAATCAATCTAACCCCAGACTACCGGGGAGAGGGGCATGGTGTGTTAAGAGGGATGAGGAAGGGGGAAAAGGGGAGGTGCCCAGTGGCTAAAGGAAACTAACTATCAAAATAAAGTATAGTCACTACGGCAGGCTGGAAAGATTTGGTTAGCTGTTTACCAAAATTGACTGTGTTTGTGAGTGGAAAGAGGTGGAGGAGGCAGGGAAAGCAATGAGGAGGGGAAGAGCCCTTTTTCTCTTCTATCAGATGGCAAGCCAAGTCCCCAGAGCCAAAATACACATGTCAAATGGGACAGATTGGGTTTTGTGAGCCACTCCCCGCCGCGATTGGCATTAGTGTTCCTGCTGTTTTCCAGGGTGCTGCCAAACCAGACATTCATCTTGTTTCTTATTTCACGTAAATAGGAACTCATTGCCAGCCTCCGCCTCCCTCCTATGAGTACACAGCCAGATTAGCATTAGCATGGGGAATGGGCCCCAGCTGCTTCCCCAGTATACATCCCTCACTCCCCTGCTCCCAGCTGCTTAGGAAGGAGGGAGTCCCACTCAAGCCCCTGCCCAGTGGGTCTTTGATGAATGGGACACACAGTAATGAAGGACTCTTAACATTTAATCAATCAGGAATGTTCAAACAATATCGATGTGACAGAAAAAGGATTAATCGTCATCATCTGAATAGGAAACAGGCACCTCTGCCTGGCATAGTCACATAACTGACCCACAGCAACAGGACTTTTACTTCAGTGTCTTTCCCTCACCGACATAAGCTTCACTGACAAAAGTGCTGGTGTGGACAGTGCTATGTCAGCAGGAGACGCTATCCTGCCAACGGTGCTGCCACCGCTTGTTGGGGTGGTTTAATTATGCCAACGGAACAACTATCTCCCATCAGCATAGAGCGGCTACACGGGAAATCTGACAGCGGTGCAGTGCAGCTGCATTGGTACAGCTGTGTGCTGTAAGGTCTGTAGTGTAGACATAGCCTTAGTTGGGACCTTTAATGCAGGATTTTGAAGCTAATTAGAATAGATCCCTTTTCTCAGCTACCTAGGAAATTAGATTTCTTGTTTTGATTTCCTCAAGCTGCCAGCCTCTCTAGAGAGCCATTTGTATTCTCCCCTCCTGTCCTGAGCAGCATAAAGCTTCTTATCTCTGCTGGGATCAGTGAGAACAGCCCCATATGGTGAGGTTTCATGTCTCAAGGGGAGCAGCCAACACCTATATTAGGCAGTATAGGAGGAATGCTGGCTTAGCCTGGGGCCTTCTCAGGAAGATCCTGGAATGAGGGTGTGCAATCAGCCAGGCAGCAAAGGACGGGAAATGGCATGAATCCCAAGGCCTGCTGGGGCATGTTTGTCAGGAGCAGTTTAAAGTCAATTTCATACGCTAGGGCTGAATGTGCCAAGGAGGAGACAGAAGAGTGATAAAGGCAATAACACAAACATGAGTGTTTATTTTCAGGTAGGTGAGAAGAAGCTGAAGTATACCTCTTAGTTACTTCTCTGTCTGTGTGAGACATTCCTTTCTCTCTTCTAATTTTGCTGTGTCTACTCTGAGCCTTTTGTAAATCTCCTGTTGTTGCTATAGCCTGGGTGCAGTTCCCAGTGGTGCAACATTAGCACAGACTATTTACTGGTGGTTTTACTAAGGCCTTGTCTACACTAGCACTTATGTCAGCAAAACATTTGTTGTTCAGGGGTTTGAAAAAACACCCTTTGCACGACAAGTTTTGCTGGCATCAGCGCTTGTGTGCACACCGCTATGTCAGCGGGAGATGCTCTCTTGCCAACATAGCCAAGCTCATTGAGCTGGTTTTATTGTGTCAGTGGGAGACCTCTCTCCTGTTGGCATAACACGGCTACACAAGCACTTATGCTTTTCACACCCCTGCTTTTCACACCCTGACTGACAAAAGTGTTGACGACATAAGTGCTAGTGTAGACAAGGCCTAAGACTATCATCTCCTGCTGCCCAGAGTAAGTCTAAGACAACATGGTGGTAAAGACACCAGTGGCTGGACTATACACAAATGTTTCCAAGTATTGCTATAATGGTGGAGCTGCAACAATAGTGGGAGATTTTCACAGAAATCTCACTGCAGACAAGGTCAAAGAGATTACATTTGTGGTGGTCATTATGTGGAAGAAGGTAAGGGCATGTGGTATGGGTTTTAACCGGGCTGCAACTTTATTAGTCAAACTATATCCAAGGTTCTCATCTGGGATCAGCCTAGCACAGTCACTTGCACCCCATTCATCTTTTGCCAATTCTTAGGGGCTCCCACTGCAGGGGGAGCCAATCATCACACTAGGAAGGTCTCTGAGCACCTCCACTCACCCAGTAGCATTCCTCTAGGGGGTTGAAGTGAGCAGAGACCTTGACACCCAACCAGCACCGCCATCAAGCGCATTGGTCGGGCGGTCCCCCTAGGGTAATGCTTCAGCCCCTGCTTTGCATTTCCCCCAGGGGGTTATATATGGTGCCCCATCTTGTAAGGAGATGCCCTCGGGATGCCCATTATGTTACCTTTTTGGATCTGGAATCGAAATCAGCAAGTTTCTGCACTGACCCCCTGCCAAATTTGTGGCAACTAAATGACTCTCACGTAGGTCCAAATGGTGACCTCTGGAAGGGGGAGAATTCCAGCCCCATGGGTGCCCAAAACCCAATCCTTAGGTTTCACTGTGAAGAAGGTGAAAAAAAACCAACCAGCCTCAGCCAATCTGGTGGCATAGGGAAAATTCCTTCCTAGCCCCAAACTGGCAAATAGCACAGCCCACAATGACTGAGATAAGGGAAGGAGAGGGGGTTGACTACTGGAAACCAGCAAGCAGGAAGTGCCTCTGAGCACATGGGTATTATCATGGCTCCAAATTACAGGCCAAATCCCGTGAGACCTGAAGTCTACCATGGAAGTCTGTGAGTTCTGGAAATTTCCCAGGACTAGACCCGTCCTGTCCTTTCTCCTTCTCCCATCATGAGAGCCACCAAAACACACCCTTCAGTAGGCTTGGAGCCCTCAACTCAGAATAGTGTCAGTGCTTTGAGAAGGTCTCAGGGATTTCAAGTGTCACCCATAGAATAACTTGAACACAGAGCCTCTAGGCTTCTAGGCAGTGTCAGCCACAGACTCCAGCCCTAAAGATCCACAGATGCCATCCTAAAGATTCAGAGAGTCCAGACAGTGTTACCCCTACAACTCAGACATCACATTGGAAGGCCCTTGACTCTGGAACACATTCTCCTGTTGGACCAACTGAGGCAGAATCTGTCTGTTGATGTTTTAGGCAATGTCTACACTTACCAGCTTACAGTGGCACAGCTGTACTGATACAGCTGTGCTGCTCTAAGAGCACTCATGTAGCCATGTTATGCTGATGAGAGAGAGTTCTCCTATCGACATAATAAAACCAGCTCAATAAGCAGCTGTAGCTATGTTGATGGGAGAGTGCCTCCTGCCAACATAGCGCTGTGAACACAAGCGCTTATTCCGGCAAACCTTATGTTGCTCAAGGGTGTATTTTTTCATCCCTCTGAATGACAAAGTTTTGCCAATATAAGTGCTAGTATAGACATGGCCTTAGGCAGTCTGGACTGCCTATGCTTTCCCATGAGCAGAGTAAGAATGGGATCTATAGGGACTGTATCCAAGGCAGACATGCTCAGTGACTGCCTGATGGGTGTCTTTCAAAAATCTAATAAATATGTCTTTATTTATTATTCATTGAGTGTCCTGAGCAGGTTCAACAATGAACAAAACACAGAGTCAGAAGTGACACCTGCCTCAAGGGGTATACAATCTGAGTTAGACAGACAATACACCAGGCAACAAGCAGAGGATAAAGGTAGAAGAAAGAAGGGAGGTATAGACATGCTTTTAAAAAAGTAGAAAATGATTTCTGAGGCCTTGTCTACAATGTAAAACTACATTATGCTAGAAATGTGTTCACTAACCCTTGAGTTAACTATCACCAGTTAACACATTTGTAAATTCAATTTGTGCTTCTAACACAACACATTTTCCCAAACATGGTCTTACGTGGTAGGTAAGTATTTGTGAAAATGAGAACATAAGTATTGCAGTCTTATGGATTCCAAACAGTGTCATCCATGTACCCCAAATCCAAAGAGTCTTGAGAAAGTAACATGTGGACCCAATCTCTGCACATACAGCAGCACCCGTTCCTTCAGTCTCCGTGTTTATTCTGTCATGGGTTTTCTCTCAATGTCCTACCATAGAGCTGAACTGAGTTTGGTCTCCAAGATTAAAGAATTTTCCCAGTACATGAACAACTACAAACTCTGTAGAACTGTATGAGATAGTTTTGGGATGTGGATTATTACTCCAGGAGCTTGGAGTAAAATTAACCCAAGTCCATTGGTAGCCTTTCTGTTTCCCATTCAAATAAAATCAGGACCTCTAGTGAAAGGAACTTCCATCAGTGGCATAGTTAGCCCTGGACCTCAGTCCCATGGCAGGAGGGAGAAATAGTTCATAGGAGTATAGTGAAAACTGATCAGACCCTAATCCTTTTTCATCCTCTCCCATTTTATGAGAACAAGGAATCTCTTGCTAAAAAATAACAGTTGAATTATTATATTATTATAATAATAACAAAATAACCTTTTCTTCAAAGAGCATGTAGTTAGCCTGTGGAATTCACTATCATTGGAGGTCATCAGGTCAAATACTTTGGCTGGAACTTAATGTTATGGGCATTAATACCATTCATAGTTATGCGTATAAAGATAAGAGTAATCCAATCTCATGCTTCAGTGCTTAGGATTTTTTATCCTACTTTCCCCATACAGCATTGCACAATAGGCTGGGTATATTATGCCTCTCCCTCTCGCCCGCAGCGTCCCCTGAACTTAATGGCTACAAACAGAGACAAAAACCAGAGTTGGTCTGATCTGGTACAGCAAATCTCATTTTCTTATGAAAGAAGAAATCTAGGGTGAGGCTTTTCAGAGGTGGCATAGACTTGAGTCAACCCTGCACGTGAGACCCTGAAGGCAAAAAGCATGTATAGCGTGTACCGAGATGGTAGGTCCCTGGTATTTCCATTCCAGGTGGACAAAATAGGGGTGTTTTTTATAATAACAGACTCAGTCCAATTTTGCACCTCAAAACAATTGCAGATTTTAGATCTAAAAACCTATCTAGATTCTTTGGTCCAGAAAAAAAAAAAAAACATGTTTTTTTTCCAGCAGATGAATGAGAGATGCCGGCTTTGAACAGAGATCACTTCTTATCTCTTTGCAAGTCTGGACAGGAAACGTGGCTGGATAAAACTCATCTGGCTCCAGAGAATGAGTCAGATCATGACATTATGCAACTCGAGTGGCAAGGAGGTGGGAAGGAAGTGCAGAGGAGGGAGGAATTCTGTTTTGTTGTCTCACAGGAGCTCAGCTCAGTGGCATCCTGTGTTTTTAATGAGAGTCTTGATTTTGTTTTTTTAGCCTACTTTTTATGTGTTGCTTGAAGTACAAATTCTGTCTAGTTACTCATATGTCTGTCTACACCATAGTATGTAGCTCCAGCCATATAACATTAGCAATCTTTTCTTCCTTCCTTCCTTCCCAGGTTGTGGAAGAAATAGCTTAATCAGTTTGCCTGCATAGTGTGTGATGAAGAGCTCATTGAGGGAAAGCCAAATAAAGAGATGAAGTTTGCACTTAGTTCTGAAAATGGTGAGGCCCATGGTCATTCTTGTCACTTTATGTAGTGAGTTCCCCAGTCGAGGTACAGCTTCTGTGAAAGGTCTGTCTCCCTTGCTCACAATTCTCCTCCTATTGGTCAACAGTTTTATTGTTCAAATCTTTCAGTTTAATGAAGCTGCTGTGAGAAGTCACGGGCATAGACAGAGAGTTGATCTTTCAGGTAACCAGGGCCAATCTTATGGAGAACTTTTAATATTAGGATTAAAAGCATGAGATGGCCTCTGTATTCAATGGAGAGATGGTGCAGAGAACGAAACAACTGGGTGATGCGTTCCTGATGACCTATGTTACCAACAATAGGAACATGAGAACATAAGAACAGCCATACTGGGTCAGACCAATGGTCCATCTAGCCCAGTATCCTGTCTTCCAACAAGTGGCTGATGCCAGGTGCCTCAGAGGGAATGAACAGAACAGGTAATCACCAACTTCTGGCAAACAGCAATCCCTGCCTATCCTGGCTAATAGCCATTGATGGACCTACCCTCCATGAACTTATCTAGTTCTTTTTTGAGCCCTCTTATAGTCTTGGCCTTCACAACATCCTTGGCAAGGAGTTCCACAGGTTGACTGTGCATTGTGTGAAGAAATTCTTCCTTTTGTTTGCTTTAAACCTGCTGCCTATTAATTTCATTGGGTGACCCCTAGTTTTTATGTTATGAGAAGGTGTAAATAACACTTCCTTATTTACTTTCTCCACACCAGTCATGATTTTATAGATCCCCCCTTTACATGGGAGGCATGTGACTCCTGCCTTTGGGGAGGCTGGGCGGGGGGAGGGCACCGGCACTCTGCCCCCGTTCCTGAAGCCCTGCCATGCTCCATCCTCGCTTGGCCCCAGGCCCCACTCCCACTCAGCCCCCTACCCCCAGGCTCCCCATCTGCCACTTGCACCTCTTTGCCCCCTCCTGCCTGCCGCTCACTCAGGTGAGGGGTCTCAGGGGAGAGGGCCGAGCAGGAATGGGGTCCATCTGGGCCCCTTGCACCGGCTAGGCTCTGTGCAGGCAGGGAAGGTGGGTGCCCGTTGCTCTCCAGTGGTGCAGCCCATGCCCTGCCTGTGTCAGGCCCAATACTGTGCTCCCTGTGCTACTGGAGGGTGGTAGCTGCAGCACTGGGCCCGTCCCAGGTTGGGTCTGCCATGCACAGAAGTGGCCACTGAGGGCATGCGGCGCTGACTCCTCCTGCGGCGGCATGTGAGAGTTGGGGGCGTTGTGCACTGCAGCTCGGGCCTGTGCAAGGCTCCGGGGCTCTAGGGGGCTTCATTGCTTCTTGATAGGCCTACTGGGAAATTGGAGGTTAGACGTGAGCAGTATTTTTTGAAGTGTCTACTACTGAGCAAAGGTTTCTTTAGTGCTTCTTCTGGTACTTTAGTACACAGTTTAGCCTGGTTGGTAGATTCCCTTCATCATAAGAGGTCTTGCCAGTCTCTGTGAGTTAGGTGAGTTACATGAGTAAACACATGTAGAGACACACATATCAACAAAATCTAGTTAGTCCACTTTTGATCCTATGGTCTTTTTGATTCATAGCGCTCTCATTTTTTTAAACGGTGCTAATATTTGGTAGGATTCTTTCCAGGAGGGTGTTGACTTTAATTACATTGTGGACACTGTTACTTAGTGGTTCAGCTATGGTTATTTCTTGAACCAACGCCTATATGTTACTTAGGACTAAGTGGAGGGAAAAAAAGTCAGTTCTCTTGTGTATTCTAAAACTAGTAGTTCCAAGAAGCAATCATTTATGGCATTGAGGAATTACTTGTCTAAGTCTTGTCCCGTTCTAGCATTGGACTGCGTTATATGCCAATGCGGAAGTTATCCATTATTGCTGCTTTATTAGACTTAGTTGTGTCTGATCTCCCTCAAACTTCTGTGCTACACAGGGCTGGACTGCAAGTGGGCCCTGCATGGTTGTGCAGGAGGAAGCAAGAAGCTGCCTCTTTGCACAGCTGCGTGAGGGTGGCTTGCAACAACTCTCACTGCACTGTAGGAAAGGCAGGGGACCTGTTTGCTCCAGCTCCCCTGCTCTGTGTAGCAGGGAGCATGGAGGAGGTGAGGATCTGCCCCTTGCTCTCCACCCTAGGAAACACGTGAAGGCATGCCCTCCTCTCCTCTGTGCTGGGGGAGGGAAGCACATTGCTCAGCCCTATTATGCAAAGAACAGCCCGAGAAGAATATGTGGGCGAGATCCTTGGTCCTTGCTCCAGCCCCATGCTGTCTCTGTGAACAACTGCATTGCTCTCTTGTTCGCCTGCTCAGAAATTCTGGCCTCAAGATGCTCTGCCTGGGCTCTGAGGTTCCATGAGGTGCTTGCACCAGGAACGTGTGTGACAGCTGCCATCTTGGCCGACACACCGGAGACCTCCCAAGCTAAAAGCATGAGTCACTTACTACATCTTGAGCTAAGGAGCCAGTCTTTGTAGCAGAGGGCTGTAACAGTCTCACCACCTCTGTGTACTGGGCAAGGGGAGACCTGGAACACACACCGAGCAGTAGCTCATGACACTTGGCTAGAGAGCAGTAGTCACATATAATCTGGGGATCCCCCATCTGGGTTAATCAGCTGCTGGCCCTCTAACTCAATAGTTACACTGCAGTTTTTATTCTGTGACCGGATACTAAATTAAACTAAATTTGATCTTTATTTGTAAATGGGAAGCTAAGTTTTTTAGTTGTTTGTTTAGTGCATGTAATGGATTTTCCTTAGTTTAGTCTCACTCACAGCTCATTTAGAAGCTGCCATCCTTGGCAGTGAGGTGCTGCCCCCCAGTTCCAGCTCCTCTGAGCTCAGTCTGTCCATGGGTGCCTCTCACTGGGGCTGGGGCATTTCTCGGCTAATGGAGGAAAAAGAAAGCATTGTTGGAGGCCCCTCCGCAGCAGGGAGCTCAAATCACCTGAGCTTTTCTCTCCTACTTTCCTGTGCCACTAAAAATGGACTCCAGCCAATAGTGAGGAAGGTGTGAGGGGACTGGATGACGGAGGAGGGAGCCTCTGACTTTACCCCACAGTGCACTGCAGATGTTCCTGTTGGCCAGCTCTGCTGAGAGTGGTTCTAACTCAGTGCATGATTATTGGAAGAGTTGGTGAGGAGGAGGTGAATTCAGCCATCAAGGAAAGAGACTAGACCTCCCTTTAGGGTGCCTGTGCCCACTGCTGGTTAATGGCTTGGACCCAGATGGCTTGCTCTAGACGTGGCCATGACCCCATTAGCCACTGGCATCCGCTCTGGCTCCCCCACTCTCTCTTGGCTCAATTTCCTGAGGTTTCTGGTTTCCTGACTGAGGGCTGAAGGTGTTTTTGGCAGAGAAGATGGGAGCCTGAGGGTGGAGGGTGGATCCAGCGGCGGAGACAGAGGAGAGGAGGAGTCACTGATCACTGATGATAATAAAAAGGCTCCCTCTTCTCTAGCTAAGGCTACAAGACGGTGGGAGAACTCACCCTTGGACAAGAGCTGCAGACTGAAAAGGAAGCAAGTCCATAGTGAGTATGCAGATACCTCTCTGTAGTTCAAAAGTTATTAATGTCTGTGCAGTGCTTTGCAGCATTAAAATGTTCAGAAATGCTATGGAATGTGCTATTATTATCTCATCCACATCACAAGGGCCCCAGGGCTGCCTTTTCAGCTCTACCCCTTACCCTGGGACTGCAGAAATTTCTACAAAGTTTGCAGGCAGTTAATATTAGCTCCTGTTCTGTGCGTACAGCACACCAGAGGATGCTGTTAGATAGCAATGGCTGGGAGTCAGGTGTTGGGCTTGGTGTGTTCCATGGGGTGTGTGCATTTGTGTCTTCATCTTGTGGGGCAGGTTGTAGACCCCACGGAGGGATGTAGGTGTGTAAGGAGCCTCGTGGGGGGCAGACCAGGTGATGAGCCTCTTCAAGTGTATGCAGTTCCCGCAGCAACAGTGCAGGAGCTCACCCTGGGACAGCGCAGAAGGGGGCTTAATTTGCCTGTAGATAATGTCTGTGGATAAAAGTGAAATGTTTGGGCTAATGCCACATTTATGACATGCCCTCACTTCTGCATGGTGACATGTCATGCCACAGGCATTCTGGGAGCCCTGAGTGACTCGTGGGGGGGAAGGGGGGAAGCAGAGGGTGGAGCAGTGTCCCTGAGGACTCAGCACTGAAGGTCAGGACAGGTACATGGAGGGGGGTTGGTTATGGCATTTGTCTCACTGTATGTCGCCATCACCAGCATGTCTCTTTGCATGTCCTTCCAGCATCTCCCTCTGTGTGCCACTCACCATCTCTCCAGGCTCACTCCTTATCCCTCTTGCTTCAGCCTTCCTTTCTTGGCCATGGTGAGACCCACAGGGCTGCTGGAGCGACCATGATTTAAGCCCATAAAATCCACATTCTGTAAAAAGCCCTGAACAGCATGGACTGCAACAAATCCTCACCCAGGCCAGTAAATTCCCTTAAAAAGAGCAAGCCACTGCTCTCAAATCCAGGAGGTGCTGGGGGGCAGGGAGAGGAGGGGAGGTAGGGAAAAAGGATCAGAGGAAAACTGGAGCAGGGCATATTCAGACCCCATTTCTGCTCTTTACCACAGAATAATTTGGGTCTCCTCATCATCCCAGGCTGAATACTGTGTATGCAGAATCTGTGCATGTGTGAGAGCTGGAATGGGGCTGGTGATAGAAACGGGGAGGCACAGTGTGTGGTCAGCCTCTCCTGTGTTGGGAAAAAGGAGGAAGAAAAGCACCTTATTTTCAGTGGGGACTCTGGTTACAGGCTCTATTGATTTCAGGTCTTTTTCTCTCGCCGAGGATTAGAGGACCTGGACTAGAGCTGTGAGTTTGGAGTCAGCTATTCCTTGGCATTGGTAGGGTGATTTGCAAAGTCCAGAGTAATCTGGTTCTTTCACAGGTCCAAGCTCATCCCAATAGGGAATCATTTGGTTCCTAGCAAAATTCTGGTGCATTACAAAGTCCCTGTTACCATGTAACTGCACACTCTACCACAAGCACTTGCAGAGTGTGAATCTCCCAGGACAGGACTGAATACTGTAACGACAATGTCAAGGGAGAACGGTGACAACTGAGCACCTGTCTCACTAGTCTCAGGGAATGAACCAAGCTGGATTTGTACCCAGGCTGTATGACAGCTGGAAAACTCTGTATGCAATCCCACAGGCTGGCCAAGTGCAAGGGGAGCTCTGCATTCACACACACTACTCTGGCCATGGCTTCATGTGTGGTTTATGTGAAATCACAGATCCCATCTCTTTTCTCTTTGTGTTGGCAGTCATGAGGCTAGAGAGCACAGTGCACAGCCCCCGTCCCCCTTCACACACCTCTGGTGGCCACCAGGAACAAATTCTTTTCCTTCTCTCCTCAACAAATGTGGGCAATTACTCTGCCATCCTGATAGCCCCCTTCGCCACAGCCCTTCTTTCCTGTTTCATCCCACCATCTCCAGCCTTCAGTCTGGCTGCGGACAGCATGAAACTCCTCTTTATTGTCCCTCAGTGCTGCTCCTTGGCTATAGCGCATTGTAAAAAAGCACACCCCTTCCTTGCCCCTAACTGGGTAGGCCCTGTGTTGCCTTCATACTGCTTTCAGGGCCAGCAAGCCTGAAAAACTGGGATTGGAAAATGGGCTAGAGTTTCCCACGTAGCAAGTCAGAATACTTTTGCTGGACCACTGGATCAGCCTTCTGGCTCCTGCTGGCCTGCAGAGCAATGGATTCGAGTCAAACGTGGGTCCCCTGTATGGCAGGGAAGAGTGATAGCACTAAATCATGTTCCAAGAGTGAGCAGCTCAGAGCGATGGATTCGGCCTTCACCCAAAGAAGAGGTGGGCCCCATTCTACTTAGGAGCAATGTTTGTGTGGGACCCCAGTGAATAAACACAGAGACAGGTTTCCTGGCACTACTGCAATATAAATGTGAAGTAATAATAATCCAAGCAGAGGAGATCCCCTCAAGGTTTGAGTACCATTAAAGGACAGTAGGGTGTGTGTGGGGGAAACAACAGGTCTGGATTTCTCTCTTACTCCTAGCAGATGGAGTTCGACCAGAGCAGGGTTGCAGTACATTAAGGACCAGTCTGAGGGGAAGCCAAAGATGGAACAAATATTTGAGATCAAATTCCCCCATCTCTCCTGGAAACGGGTTTGGTTCCATTTCCTTCATCCATGGAGCTGACAGACAGTGTGGTCTCTGTGTGTCTGGACCAGGTGTGGTGACGGCAAGGAGGAGAGATTAGAGGAGGAATTAGGAAGGCAAACATGTGTAGCCCTCCTCCGTGTCTGGAATTCCACTCATATAGTTCAACATTTCTGGACATGCAGAGTTAACAGCTCACCTCCCTTTGAACTATGGCACCCTCCCCCTGCAGCCAGGGCAGGGAAGGAGCGTGCCTACCCCACCACCAAAGGCTGATTAGACCTGTTTACAGAAAGGGTGTTTTGTAACAGTCCCATATAGAGCGAGTGCCAGCCAGGCCCTACCTTTCCCAGACCCCTTCATCTGATTCCTCCCCTTCCAGCTGCTGCTTTCATAATAAACATTCCGTTGCTAACTTTGCAGCCTGCCCAGAATTTCCCACTGCTCTCAGTGGAAAGAGAGTAAGAAGGAGAGCAAGAAAGAGAGAGTGACTCCCACACAATGCGGACCCTCATCCTCTTCACGCTCCTGGCTGTTTTGATGGCTGCAGTTTTCTGCTATGGTAGGTGATCTCTTTTATTGGAGCTTGTTTGGATTGGCAGCCAGTCACACGCATGTCTTGGTCTGTTCAGATGTTTTGCCTTGATTTTTATCTCCCCTTCTCTGTTGCTTTCCTCTTGCCTGTCCTCCACCCCAGAACTCCGTCTGCCAATGGGTCAGACAGACTGCTCTGCCTTTACTCCAGCGATCAATCAACTCTAGATACTTCTGCCTCCAGTCTAGAGCCCCCTGCACTTCAGATCCTTTCACTTTACCACAGACCACTGTTGTCACCACTGTGAACTATCTCCACATCCCCAGTCTGTCAGGATCATAGACAGAGAAGATGGAAGAGAGTTAATTTGTGCTCACTTGGTCAGCACAACTAGTGGATACACTGGAGGGGAGATCCCAGGTGCTGTTTACATATAAAAGTGATGCAGGGGCTGGTAAGGGAAATTCCTTATATAGATCCTGGGCCCTATTTCCTATAAGAAGGTGACTCTCTGAATCCTGGATTGCTATTCTGTTGCATCCTCAGCTGCCTGCCTTTCCTTTGTTAATGGTGAGCAAGATTTCTCCTCCCACCTTCCCTTTTTCCTTTTGTAATGTCTCTCCCATTTTCTGTAAAATGCACGCATTTGCATATCAATGGAGGGGTCTGAACTTGCACTGAAATATGCATATTTGGTGATGATTTGTACTTTTGTAGCATCTGCCATCTAAGGATCTCAAAGGGTTTTACAAGTGCAAATTCATTAATTAAGCATCCTGCCCCTACTGTGAAGGTGTCATGCCTGTTATACAAATGGATACAGAAAGGAACAGAAAGAAGTGATGCTCCCAAGGATCACATAGTAAATCAGTGGCACCATCATGGATAGAACCCCAAAGTTGTGACTACCAGGTCTCTGTTCTGACCACTAGGTCACACAATTCCTTTCCTTGCTTTTCCTTTTAAACAGAGACTGAGACTTCTCAGTCTTTCTTCCCTTCTGTTTATTAACAGTGAGTCAAAAATTCTGTGTTCTGTAAATACAGTGCCTCACTGAATGTTTTTCTCTTCTTTCTCCAGAGTCCCATGAGAGTATGGAATCCCATGAGTTTATCAGTAAGAGATGATTTTACTACTTTGTTTAAATTGGAGGGGACTTAAGGGACTCCCATACCCCATTGTCTTCACCACTCTGCTAGGCGTTCAGCTGAGACTGACTGGCATGAGAGTGGGGGATTGGTGGAAATTAGAACAGGGAGAATAAATCACTCCAAACAAATTGGATTTCTTTGGTGACAAAATTTCAGGATGGAGGGAAACAAAAAAAGATAAAATAGATGCTGAATCCAGAAAAGCATTTGACACAATGTCTTACAAAATCTTACCTGTAAACTAACTAGAATTAGCTTTGATCACTGACATGTGACCTGAAGAGGGTCTTAGAAACTACTTTTGATAAACATCAATGTACTGAGTTTGGGAAGAGCTGCCTCCGCGATCAATGCCACATCTGGCATTAAACCATTAATTAGATACTGTAAGGGAGCCTCATGCGCCACTGCCTTCCCCTCTTTACTATAAGGAACAGCTGAGCGAGGCAGGCATTAGAGTGTGGAGCTATTACTGATCTGGAAAAAAGCATCAGCAGCATGTTGACTCGATCTGGAGAGGATGATAAATTTGGGGAAGGAGCAATAATAAAGTGCAACCTAAGCTAGTTTAGAATATAGATGGGTACAATTTTTATTTTTTATTTGTTTAAGAGATTTAACCTGGACAAACGCAAGTTGGTCCATTTTGAAAAAAATAATTCAAAATATAGATCTTCAGTGGCAGGGGGACACTTGAAAAGCAGTACATTACAAAGGAGCTCTTAGGTTTATAGTGATCAGAAAATGGGACATATTCCTGTAATAGGAAATGGCAGCAAAAATAGCCACTATGACTTTGTGCTGTATCTACAGAGGAATCGAATTGGGGTGCAGGTAAGTGATAGGATTTGTTTATGGGGCACTGGAGAGCCCTTGGGGCATGTATTTAGTCTAAATACCAGAAATATTTCAGTGAATGGGAGGGAATACATGGAAAAACAATGGAATGTTTAGCATGCTAGAGAGACTGAGTTATGAAGAAAGAGAAACAGAACTAGATATGTGTGCCTTGGCCAAATGACAGCCCAGAGAAATAGAATAATCAGGGATAAGTATTTAACAAATGTAAACATCATAAAGAGAGATGAGAAGAACCTGTTTAATGAGATTTGAAGAGATGATGCTTGCCAATGGACAATTTAGGCTGAATATTAAGGGAAAAGATCCAATTATGCGATCTGTAAGAATGTGGAATAAGCTCTCTAGAGAAATGAGGGAAACCCCATTGCCTGGTTATTTAAGGTTGTACTGGAGAATGCACTCTAAGAGACAAGCCGCTAAAGTTGGCTGAACGGGATGATCCAGTGGATTCTTTCCATCCTTTATTTATGGAGTGAGAGTACCACGCTGGCAGAGAACATGAAGCCATGAAGAATAGGAGGCTGGTGAGAATGCCAGGCCAGCGGAACATGTGAGGCCCATGACAATAACAGGCTGGTAGCTTACAGGCCTTTGGAGCACAGGAGGCTAGTGAAAATAGAAGGTTAATGGGGTCCAGGATTTCACTGTGAATGGGAGACCATGTGAGAATGGGACATTGGTGGAGCAGGATTTGTTATAAGTATCTGATGATCTTCACTTCAACTATACATTAATAAAAAATAAATAAATACTCTCACCTCATCAGATCCCTTCACTACCAGACGAAATGCCAACACCTTCATGAGAAATCAGCAAAGACGAAATTACATTGCTCAGGAGAGGTATGTTTTCATAGGGTCTGAGGATACTGATAGAGGGGGGCCAGAGGAGGTGAAGATCTCTCCTAAGCAAGCTTATGTTGGTGCCATTGAGGAAGGCTAATGCCATTAGCTTGGAGACTGAATTTCCCTCTCAGCTTGGGGGTCTCACTGGGGAACCCAAACTGAGTGAAGATGGAGATTAACATGGAGTGTATGTGAGTATGAGAACTCTCTCTGTGTCCATGGGGCATTAATTAATCAGTCTGAAGGAAGCACTAGAGGAGAGTGGGGAAATCACTGGTGTAAATCTTGAGAGGAAGGATGGTCCAATGGTTAGGCACCAGCCTAGGCCTAGGGGAGACATGCGTTAGTGCCCTGATCCACCGCAGACTTCCTTTGTGTCAAGTCACTTACCCTCTCTGTGCCTCAGTTCCCCATAACAACATTGCCCTACCTCACAGGAGTGTGAAGAGGATAAATACTTTACAGATTATGAGGTGCTCAGAGACTACAGTGACCAGGGCCAGACAAATCGCTAAAATAGTCAGAATCGGATTGGGGATGAGTCCTGAAGGAGAAGAAGGGAGGAACACGGAGCTGAAATGCACTGTTCTGTATAAGAGAGACCCAAAGGCAGTGAAGGCCTTAGTTCTGATCTCTTACATTAGTGTCGATCTAGAGTAACTCCACTGATTTCAGTGTAGCTACTCTGGAGTACAGAAATGTAACAAAGATCAGAAACAGGCTCAGGTTTTATGTCCAGGATTTCCAAAGACAAAACTGTTCCCTAACAGTTTGTGCTGGCGTCCGAAATGGGAATGCCCTCCCTTACTCTGGATGTATCTGCTCTGGTATCGGACAGGAAGAAGGCTTCCTCATTCTGAGATTTCCATGTAGCTATCTCAAATGAATAACAGAAATGAATTCCACTGTCATTAAGTTAGCCCTGTGAGCTCTCTCTTCCAAAGAAGCTGATGGGTTCACATGTCCCCCTTTAACGGTGCCAAATGGCCCCTTCATGGGATGTTCCAGCTTCCTGTCCTATCCCTGGCAACATGAAAGATCTGAAGAGTTTATGTCAGCAGGTGTGAGCGACTGGGGAAGTGAAACCTGCTCCTCCACCAACGAAAGCCTCTACAGTCCCCATCTGCTGTGAATGGTACATGGGAAAAGGCTCGATGCAGGGTTATTGCATTGGCAGAGTCAAAGAGAGCTGAAATAACTGCAGAGGCATATGTGGGAAGGTGGGGCAGGACCTGACTACAAACAGCAAAGTGTAAAATGACAACTCACTCTCTCCTCCCCTCCCCCTTACTTGTGTATGCAGGATCAGAGAACAAAATAAGTCCCCCCAGGAACGCCAGCGAGAGATCTGCGAGGACTACAAACTCTGTGACCGCTATGCCATGCGCCATGGCTACGCTGCTGCCTACAAGCGCTTCTTTGGGCAGAGGAGGGGCATGTTCGAGTGACGAGTTTCCATCCCCGGGGCCTGGAGCCTGGGTTCTGTACTTAGAAAGAGTGATGTCTTTGAAACCTGTTAAGTTGCTTGTTAACTGTATGTTACCCTGCCCACTGCTTCACTCCCCTGTAGTCAAGGATTCCTAGATTTTGTGTTAATTAGCCCAGTGCCCTTGTAGAGGAGATTGGACAGGAACCAGGATGAGGGAATTTATTATACAATAAACTGCTGGTTTGATACTGTCTCTTTGTGACTCAGAGCTTTTCTTTGGGGATCTTCTATAGGGAAGGTTAGTTTTTTTCTCTATCCTCAACAACAGTACTGGGGTAAATTTGAACATCTATGAATCAGAGGTGTTTTAAAGGATGCAACACAATCAGGTCTCTGATCTCTATACTCTGGAGTCTGAAATCAGCTTACATTTTCACAAGTGATTAGTGATTTTGGGTGTCCAACTTGAGACACCTTAAAGAGGCCTGATTTTCAGTGGATGGCTTCTCAGTACTTTCTGAAAATCAAGCCCCTTCAAAGTGTCTCAAGTGGGACCCAAACTTACTAATCACTTGTGAAAATGTAGGCAGAGAAGTTAATGATGCAAAAGACCTGCTAAATGACACTGTCCATACAACTTCCCCATTTGTGATGATGCAGCTCTGTTCTAAATGCTACAGTATATTCTACAGCCCAAAGTTTATTCCCAAGCAATGGAACCTCCACCATGTCCCTTTGGAGATTATTCAATTGTATTTAAGCACCTCACCTTTTCTCTGAAATATAATTCAGACCTGTTCTTAGCTGATAAAATGAGAAATTGTTGTATGAAACAGACGCTCTTCTTTCTTGCTCAGCTCCTCTTTCTTGATGTGCAGGGAAATTAGACAGAGCTCACAGGCCAAAATACCATCCCTCTTTTCTCTTGCTGCCTCCTCTGGAAACTGTAGGCCCCAGGGAACAGAAGGAGCACTGAGCCTCAGGGCACAGTGTATACATTTGGCATATATTTGCAGATATACTATGGTAGATGCTTAGGAGTAAATATACTGTATTCTTGACTGAACCTTTTAGGTGACAGCAGACAGTATGACAAGGGCTTTCTGTAATCTGTGTGTCCTCAGAAATTATTTCGATGGTAGATAGGTACCTGGTACACCTTGTAGCAGGCAGTCTATGTGTAGCTTTAGCTGAAAATCTATCATATAGGCTGACAAGGAGCTTATATATTAATTTTAAAATAAAATAATCTAAGATTAAAAGCTGGTAACTGCTGGGGAAAATGTCCTAAAAGAGTATGGTAGCTAAACATAAACAAACAAATAATAAAACATTAACCCCAGTTTTTAGGAAGCCAGGAAATTCAAAGTTAAGGTTATGTTGAAAACCACAAATTTGGAAATGCCCAGCTAAATTCACCCAAACAGGTTTAACTTTGCCCCCAGCTCTGTCCACACCTCATTCAAAATCAAGAGGCAACCTGATCCCTGAACACCATGCACAGACCACACAAGTATTCATGCCTCATTTGCACATGGAGAATAAAAACATATGACACACTATCAGTTATATCAACACCAAAGAGATGGGCAAAGCCTTTCTGACATTATCAATAGAAGCCAGGCCTGCCATACAGGAGAATATAAATACCCCCAGGCCAGCCGTTTGGATATCTGCAGCTGTCCAGATCTTAAAACACATAAAGTCTTCCCTATCTGCTAAATATATCTTGCTTCAGTATTCCAGGCTCCAAGCTTCCTTTGGGACATATGCAAATACTCAAAAATATAGACGTGGAAAACCACCAAGAGCTATGTGGTATAAAATGCCAATGTGTTGATATACTATGAGATTAAGCATAGACCCATCTATTTTACATATTATAAACACATATTTTCCATCAACAAACATCAGACTTTGTCAAGTTCACAGGCAAACTTGGGACATACACACCGCAGAAGCATTCAAAACGAAGTATGGGTTGGATGAATGGACTATAAAATGGATAGTGAACTGGCTAGAGCATAGGGCTCAACGAGTAGTGATCAATGGCTCCATGTCTATATATGAAATCCTAATCAAAACATTTCTGAGGGCGCGTCTATGCTGCAATGAAAGACCCTGCAATGAAAGGCTGCAGCTGGACTGAATCAGCTGACTTGGGCTTGTGGGACTTGGGCTGCAGGGCTACAAATTGAAGTGTAGGTGTTCAGGCTTGGGCTGGAGCCCAGGCTCTGAGACCCTGAGAGGGGGAAAGTCTCTGAGCCCAGGCTCCAGCCTAAGCCTGAACATCTACACCATCATTTTTAGCCCTGCAGTCCAAACCCAAGTCAGTTGACCCAGGCTCTGAGATTTGGTCAGGGCTTAATTTGCAATGAAATTGATGCTGGAGCTCAAATAATTTTTTTACATTCAGCACTGATGCAGAAAGCCCAGAGGTGTCAGGGCTATGAACTGCCAAGCCTAGAGGTGCCAGGGCTCTGCCCTGGCAAGCCCTGGCACAAATCAAGCACTGGACTCAGAAAAACACAGAACAGATGTAGCCCAGGATTACTAACCAGCTATGTCAGAGTGCAGCTATGCATGATTTAGTATCCTTCTGCTCAAATGCCAATCTCCGTTTCACTGGTGTAAATCCAGAGTAGCTCCATAGACTTCAGTGGAGTTACTCTGGATTTACATCACTATACATTACAACAGAATTTATTTCTTGGATTACATGATAATCACAAAGGATGGCAAAGGATAGGAACCAATTTCAGGTTGTTCGGGTCACCTGAATTGTGCATTTATATGCTTTCAATCTCTTTTTTTTTAAGGCACTTTCCCCTGAAGTTATATGTGAAGAAGCTGTTCTGATCTTAGATTTAGGAAACATGAAGGCTGCGGATCAAGAGACCATGGTCTGCTGGCAAAGGGCCATGCAGGCCCTAGAATACCTGCGTTGCATCAGGCCTGGATTACAATGTCCAACATGCAACCACATGGAGCTCAAAACATTATCAAACCTGCATGGAACAACTGAGGGCTCAATGGTGCCGTTAGAGCAGAGCCTGTCATGCTGACTGACTTTCTAACGTCTTTGAACTTGGAAAGAATTTCAAAAATGTTACCCAAAAAACTTGCATTTTTGAAATTTGTTCCCCACCCAATTCTAATAGCCCACTGCTGGCAATACTGTGGATCTGCACCCCCCTGAGGGAGCACAGACAGAGAGCGCAGCGCAGCCTCTTCTACACCTCATCTGTGGCTGCAGCGTACTCTCCTCCATGTGCCTGGTCACTGCTCCCTGCCACTCCCTTTAGGGCACTCAAAGGGAGCACAGAGACTGTAACCATACCTGGGCCTCTTGTGGCATGTACAAGGGGGATATGGCTTCTTGTATCCCTCCCTCCCTCGACACGTATATATTTCAGCCAACCAGCTGACTCTAAATTCTTAACTTTTCTAAACTAGCCAAAGGCACCAATGGTTATTGAGCCCAACAGGATAACACCGATGTGGAGTCTCTGGGTAAAGTCTTTTTGAGATATGGCAAGCCAAAAAAAAAAAAAAAAAAAAATTAGGAAAACTTTCCAGGATGCAAAAAACATCTCATTTTTTTAAAAGGCTCATCTTTCCAAAGTGCCTTGCATAAACTACCTTAAATTTTCATCAGCAAAAGTCTTCTCTGCGATCACCTCACACATGAGACATTTCAGATGGGTTGATTATTTCAGCAGGACAGGGGTCAATGCCAAGTTCATAATCAGGCTTCAATCTTATCTTTGGAGAGTCTACCACAGCTCCAAAATAAAGACTTAACCCTGGGCAAGAAGCTTTTGCCTCACTAAACTGCAGGGAGCGGATCATGATATAGCATCGGAAGTGCTGAATTGCACATTCTAAACAAAGGATGATCACTGCCCCTTCCAGAAGAGTGGTTATTATAAAGCTATAGAAAGTTGTTATTTTGAGAATTCAGGAGCCTTTTGTACCCTAAAGTAAGCAATGGTCTATTGTTGCCTTAAACTTACTAGCTTGCACAAAAGCATGGAAATAACATAGGAAAAAAATGTGCAGAAAAAGAAGGAACAAATCTGCTCTCTGTCTTTGGCTCAAGCAGTCAGGGAAACAAACAAACAAACAAACAAATAAATCACATCTACAAGTAAAAACATGCAGAAAGCAAACCTCACTGAGACAGCCAGATTTCCAGCGGCTGGGAAGTGGCACGGCCAAACTTCATCAACCAAAATTGATGTATACCAGTTGAGAATCTAGCTCATTTTAGTTTAATTTTCTTGGGTTATTTCTTCTCTCATTTACACTACTCAGGAGTACTTCCAGTAAAGTCAATAGAATTAAAGCAGTGTAAATTCACAGTGAGAGGAGACTTGAGTCCTGCGCTTCTCAGGCAAAAGCTAATTTGTAATAAAAAGGTTAAAAGCGCTGGCTGGGTTGACATACAAACTCACACAACCCTAGCCATTCCCAGATCAAAGGGAAAATGTGGATTAGGTTTGCTGAAAAAAGCAAGCATACACTGTAGAGAAACAATGCCAGTTAAATCCAATGGATTTACAGTTTTCTTCTACATATCCATTCACACGAGTACTTTTTTTTTTAATGGCTCCTGTTGTGGATACAGAGGTGAAGTTCTGATAGGGAACAGAGAAGAGAGAAACAGGCATTACTGATGGTTCCTGTTCTATGGTGGTATTGTATGTGTAGGGTAGGTGTGTTGGAGTAGAAAGTGAGAGCTTGAAACAAGAGGCCTAGCATAACAGGCCAAGAATGAGGCCTGAGGCCTCATGGAATAGGCCAAGACAGAAGGCTGAAGCTGAAAAATTGGCCATGCCTGTTATAAAGCCAAGTTAGCAGGAGTCAGGCCGTGAATTTACAACCTTACAGAAACTGGTAAGAAGTAAGCTGATACTGTAAACATACTCCTATGTTTTGGAAATATGTAAGAGTCTAAAAATACACGTCAGAAACAGAAGGTGCCAGGACATCCTAACACCAAAGAGATAACAAGGGTCATCTGACCTCTCCAATGACACTTTAATGGATAGAAATGTCTTCTTAATATGATAAATAGAGATGTTTTGCCCGAACCACCCAGTGCAAGGGTATGAGTAATATCAGACTATGCTGAGAGGGTGGCAACTACCAGAGTCAAAGGGGCAGAATGAAACTGTCTGTAACAGTGTATAAAAGCGGATGTCAGAGGGAATGACTTTGTTCGGCTGAAGGGATAACAGAGAGCCCTGCTGTTAACTGAGCCGTTCCCTTGCAAAAGGGCACTGTAGCAAGGCGCTGTGGCGTTCCTCGGAGCCTGAGCCTGAGGAAGGGTCACAACGCCACTGCTGAGCAGATCAGGGCCCTGCAGGCCAAATACCTGAGGAGCAGAGGGGCGGAGCCAGGACAAGAAGGGGAAATATAAAAACCAGCCTAGGAGCTCAGTCAGGGGGAAGCTGCTGCTGGAGAAGGATGTGTCTTCCCTGCGGTTGCAGTCTGGGCCTGACCCAGGCCCCGCGGCTGTGCGGAACAAACACCCCATTGACCAGAGCCTCCGAGGCCTGCCCGGGCCGCTGGGCCTTAGTGACTGGGAAGAGCTACCTGAGACCACTGACTGGGAGAAACCCCCCGAGGCCGGCCCTGACCTGGAGGAGCTGCCTGTCACCGGGGGCCACCTGGAGCTGCCTGAGCCCGGTGTGCCGGATGACCCACTGGGACCTTGTGACCTGGAGGAGCTGCCATCCGCTGACAACCCTGAGGAGTTCTGGACCTGCCACCAGCCGATGGTGCCTTCGTTGCTCAGTGGATCTGTGGTCATGTCAATTCATTCGACTGTGAGCACTGTCTCGGTTACTGCGCAAAGCCGAGACAACACATGTACAAGGACACATGCACACAGCCAACAACTGACGAGCACTAAACACCAATTGACACCAAATGACAACTGGGAGTGAGGAAGGGTGGTCATCACCAAAGTTTCCTCTAGCAGTGAAGTTACTGCATGATGGTAGCTAGGCTGCCTTTAGTTTGAACTGTCCGGAGATGTATAGAAAGGTCCCATGTAACTTTTTCTTAACTCCTGCACCTCAGGCCAGACCATCCTTTGTGCTTTTCCCAGAAAACTGAAATAATCTGTGGCATATGCAATGCAGCCTGGGGAAATTGAGCTGTTTTCAAAAGGCAAAACGGGTTTTTAGAAGTTGAAAAAAAAATTAAAAGTTAATTTTTTATTTTTTTTTAAAGAGCACAGGGGCTAATCACAAGTCCTAAAGGGGAAGGGAAAGGACAGGAGGAGAGCATCTGTAAACTGGTCATGGGATCGGTTGAAATGAGCCCATAGGAAATTTTTATAACATCCCTGGGAGGGAAGAGGGAGTGCATATTGCTGAGGTTTCATCAACCCTTGAGCATCTCATTTGCATTCTGACAAAAAATCCATGTCCTCTGGGACTGACTCTAACATTCTATATAGATGCTTAAAAAACACCCTGCCTCTTTTCCCCAAATATGCAATTTCCCCATATGCCAGACCACAAATTTACCCAAGTCTGAGATTTTAGGACAGGCAGTATTTAGTTCTCTGCCAGTGGTCTGATCTCATGATGCCTCAGGCTTAGAAATGGATTCTTTACACAATTTGAAAGGGGAAATTTCCAACTTTCCAATGGGGCTCAAAGTAGAACTTACTTCTAGATCTTGAAAATCCCAAGATAACAGACCTTAAAGTGTGACATTTTTATGTTTGAGCTCTGAACAGATGAACAAATGCCAATTAAGGCACATGGAGTTAGAGGTGGAGAGATACAAGAAATAGTCACTATGCAATAAAAAAAAGGTTCTGATATGTTTATAAAATCATTTCTTACCCGCCCCTCCCATACAATATATGGCATGTAGATAATATAGCATAATGTGGTATGGTATAAAGATTTTAACAGTGCTCATTTGGGATCATCTGCATAATTTACTCATGACTGCACCATGAGCAATGCAGCCATTTAAAGCTCATGCTTTTAAATCCTTTATAGCACCCCACATCTTCATGTATTCCATTGCTATGATAAATGGGATCACATTCCATCTTAACTAGGAGGCACTTATTAAACTAAATAAATATAAACTATAGACTCAAAGAAGCAGATTTCCACACATCTTGAGTTTCAGCTATGTCTCCATTATTAACCAGGAAGCACATGCTTTCTGAAAATCTGTTCTGAGCACAGAGGAATCTAGCCACTGAATAATATACTCTAAGTAAATATATTATTAAACACATACACACACATAGATATTATAGGTAGGAATCATAATAATATCTATACTTAAGGCTGCCTAAGTGTTTCCATTATAAAAGGCATTTTTCAGTTGTTTTTTCAATGCTTTTTTATTTTCAGCTAAAATTTGATATGTTTGCTCTCAGTCAAGGGACACATTAATAAAAGTTCCTTCCAAAACAAGTGAGCCATTTTCAAGTATGAAAGAAGAGTGAAAAATGCAGCTTTTCTGCTAAGAAAAATGTTATGCCTTTTCTTTGAACAACTCCAGAGCTGATGGAATCTTAAAATTTGGCAGAAACATGGTCCCTAGGTTGCATATGTGCCTTTTTTCGGTCTAGTGAAAAATCACATTTAAGTTGGTAGAGTTAAAAGATTTAATAAATGTACTCCACACATATGCACTGTACTTTCTCAGACTCATACACAGAGATCTAGCTGTATAGCACACACACAGAGATATATAATGGACCTTTGGTTCCATAGCCATAGGAAGAAAACAAAGAAAGAAAAAGTGGGACCACTAAGCACTGAGGATGGGGTGGAGGTTAAGGATAATCTAGGCATGGCTGAATATCTAAACAAATACTTTGCCTCTGTTTTTAATAAGGCTAATGATAAGCTTGGGAATAGTGATAGGGTGGCTAATGGGAATAAGGATATGGAGGTAGAAATTAACTACTATCCTTAAACAAATTCTATGTACTCTATTTTCTGTCTTCTGCCTTCCTCTACGTCAGTGAAAACACTTCTACTTCTGTCCCCCATCTGTTTCTCACCAGACTTTATTTCTTCTGTTTCTTTTCATCTCTCTTTCTTTCTCCTTCTCCTTCCTTCCCTCCCTTACATTAAGAACCTTTCTCTACCTCATCCTCAGCTCAACTGACCACCCAACTGTCATTCTATCCAGTGCTTCAGACTCCTCTTGAAAGCATTTTAGTTTCACCTAGACTCCCTAGAGTGGTGGGACTCCATCTCCAATCCTCTTCGACTCTTAAAGGGTCATTTGCAGTATTGTTACAGCCTTGTTGGTCCCAGGATATTACAGAGACAATGTGGGTGCCTTTTTTGCCTCTGTCTTCACAGATGAGGTCAGCTCCCGGACTACTGCACTGGGCAGCACAGAATGGGGAGGAGGTGAACATCCCTCAGTGCTGAAGGAACAGGTTCAAGACTATTTAGAAAGATTGGACATACACAAGTCCATGGGGCCAGATGCAATGCATCCGAGGGTGCTGAGGGAGTTGGCTGATGTGATTTCAGATCAATTGGCCATTATCTTTGAAAGCTTGTGGCAATTGGGGGAGGTCCCTGATGATTGGAAAAAAGCAAATATAGTGCCCATCTTCAAGAAAGAGGATCCAAGGAACTACAGACAGTCAGCCTTACCTCAATCCCTGAAAAAATCATGGAGCAGGTCCTCAAGAAATCCATTTTAAGGCACTTGGAAGTGAGGAATGTGATCAGGAACAGTCAGCATGGATTCACCAAGGGCAAATCATGCCTGACCAACCTGATTGCCTTCTGTGAAGCGATGACTGGCTCTGTGGATGTGGGGAAAGCGGTGGACATGATATACCTTGACTTTAGCAAAGCTTTTGATACAGTCTCCTACAGTATTCTTATCAGCAAGTTAAAGAAGTATGGGTTGGATGAATGGACTACAAAATGGATAGAGAATTGGCTAGATCATCGGGCGCAACGGGTAGTGATCAATGGCTTGATGTGTAGCTGGCAGCTGGTAACAAGTGGAGTGCCCCAGGGGTTGGTCCTGGGGCCGGTTTTGTTCAACATCTTCATTAATAATCTGGAGGATAGGGTAGATTTCACCCTCAGCAAGTTTTAGATGACACTAAGCTAGGGGGAATGGTAGATACCCTGGAAGGTAGGTGTGGTACTCGGTGTGTTGGTCACCGATGTTTATCAGTGTAGGCTGCGTGCGTGTGTTCCTGTGTAGATGCTGTCCCAGCTCTGGCCAGGAAACTGAGATGGCTCTCACGATCGAATGAGTCGACACGACCACAGATTAGCTGAGCAACGAAGGTGCCCAGGCCAGGTTTATTGCGTGCGGCACAGTGAGAAATGACTCCATGTATCATTTCTACCCATAAAAGTGTCATTTCAAAAAGTTAGTATCTTGGTACCTCTTATACCTACTACATATTTTAGTAATATTTTGGCAGTCTTACAACCTTGCAGAATCAGCACTTTCCTATACCAGTCTCAGTTAACTTGAGTGACCCCTTATGCTTCTGTTCACTCGGCTTCTTCCATTTAGGCCTTAGCCTGTTTTACAGGTCTTAAGCTCTCACTTCTTACTACAGTAGGGTTAGGATACAGAATGACCTAGACAAATTGGAGGATTGCGCCAAGAGAAATCTGATGAGGTTCAACAAGGACAAGTGCAGAGTCCTCCACTTAGGACGGAAGAATCCCATGCACAAATACAGACTGAGGACCGACAGACTAGGCAGCTGTTCTGCAGAAAAGGACCTGGGGGTTACAGTGGATAAGAAGCTGAATATGAGTCAGCAGTGTGCCTTGGTTGCCAAGAAAGATAATAGCATATTGAGCTGCATTAGTAGAAGCATTGCCAGCAGATCAAGGGAGGTGATTATTCCCCTCTATTCGGTATTGGTGAGGCTGCATTTGGAATATTGTGTCCAGTTTTCGGCCCCCCACTACAAAAAGGATGTGGACAAATTGGAGAGAGTCCAGCGGAAGGCAACAGAAATGATTAGGGGGCTGGAGCACAAGATTTATGAGGAGAGGCTGAGGGAACTAGGCTTGGTTAGTCTGCAAAAGAGAAGAATGAGGGAGGATTTAATAGCAGCCTTTAACTACCTGAAATGGGGTTCCAGGGAGAATGGAGCTAGGCTGTTCTCAATGGTAGTAGATAACAGAACAAGGAGCAATGGTCTCAAGTTGCAGTGGGGGAGGTCTAGGTTGGATGTTAGGAAAAAGTTTTTCACTAGGAGGGTGGTGAAACACTGGAATGGGTTACCTAGGGAGGTGGTGCAATCTCCATCTTTAGAGGTTTTTACGCTGTAGCTTGACAAAGCCCTGGCTGGGATGATTTAGCTGAGGTTGGTGCTGTTTTGAACAGGGGGTTGGACTAGATGACCTCCTGAGTCCCTTTCAACGCTAATCTTCTATGATTCTATATCTTTTATTAGAAATTGGTCCAATAACAGATATTACTTCATCCATTTTGTCTTACAGGATCATCTTTCATATGCAGTGTTGCTGTAGTGGTGTCAGTCCCAGGATATCAGATAACCCAGGATACTGGATTCTGCTGTTCCAATAAAATATATGACTTCATGCACCTTGTCTCTATAGGGTCATTTTTCGTCCATTTCCCTTTCATCCTTCAGTGCTGTGTACATCTCTTCCTTTTTTCATCCTCCCCAAACCTATGTAATTTTACCTCGTTCCTTCTTCCTAATCTTCAAATCATTGTTTCTTCTGCCCCCTGGTTCTGCCACTTCCTCCCCATTTCCTATGTATAAGTATGCTTTGATGTGTCTAAAATCACCTAATAGAGTAAAGTGCCCAGTTTTTAAAACTCGTCTCTGTAAGGATCACGTCTTCCTCCCATTGTCATGCAGCTATCTCTTTGGCAGATATTTAATAATGTACATCAACACCGCACAACATTTTAGGATAGGAACTATAAAATATTGTATCTACTTGACACTACAGGGGAAATTTAGGTCGACAGTATGTAACTACTCAAACTGCAATTTGGCCAGGATACTGGGGCTAATGTTTATTCTCTTTCAAAAAGCATCATGGGATCTTCAGGTAGTATATATAGGCCTAGCGATGTTGATGTCAGTGGAGCCAGTTTACATCAGCTAAAGATCTGGCCCCAGAAATTTAGCTTTGGTTTTATACCTTATCTGAATGATGCCATCTCCTGCAGCATAGTGCCCCAGCTTCATTCTGGGGCATTAGTTCAAATCAGTCTTGACTTGGATGAAAGCAATCCCCTAATGGGTCACCAAGACTATATCTTGAAACAACTGGGCACAATGCTGCTTCCCTCTCAGATTGTAAAAAATCAGATTACTAACCCTCCTTTCCCCCTTCTGCCTTTTCTCCTCCTCCTCACCCTCCCATCCCTGCCCAGCACTGCACAGTGGATCCTTCCATATGATGTGGTCTGGAGGGAGTTCCTGAGGAATACGTGAAGAGTGATATGGTGAGTTCCTTCCACGCACTCCAACGTGCTGAGCTTGCCATTTCCACTGTTACCCTTTTCCACTTGAATCAGAAAAGAAACTGCCTCTACGCGGACCTCAGCATGCCAGGGACAAGATTGGGATCATTTTATTTGAGTTGAAGTGGGAGTTGATTAAACTCAGATTGACAGAGGTGTAAGTTGTTTCATTAGCAAAAATGGGTCATATTAAACTCCCTTCATCGCCTGCACCATCTCATGTCATATTGGCTCTCTCCCATTGTCTCTCCGCCATGCAGCTGGAATCACTTTCCCGCTTAACACTAAACTATGGGATGTTTGTAATTAAGCTTTTTTTTTTTTTTTTAATGTTAAAGAAGGGTTTGGAGCTCCATAAAGACATCTGGAAGGGCCATGAGCGTTTGGACTGAGATGGATGTGCAAATGGCTGCCAGGACCGAATATCTACTGGCCCAAATGTGAGGCTTTGTGTTGGAGCTGCGACACAGGAATGTCAAAGTTTGAGAGACTCTGGCCAGAAGCCTGATCTCTCCAGATGGTCATAAGATATAAACTGCAGCTGGGAGGCAAGCTCCAAAACCCTCCAAGGGAAGCTCGGAAGCTGTAGAATTGTATTTGACAAAAAGGAGAAGATGAGGAAGCTTCTGGTGATGCTACTTCTGACCCTGGCCCTGACAGCCTTCTGCTGTTGTGAAAGAGGTAAGGGGACACAGCATTGATCCTACCTGGAGTGTTCTCTGAGTGGATTATTGAACACTTAAAACCTGAGAAGACTGCCTGCTCAGGAGAAGACATGCTTTGGGGCTAGGCAGCATACAATGGGCTATTGCACGGGCAATGTGTTATACTATATAGGTCACAAATAAGAATGGGTTTGGGGGTCTCCAGGCTAATCCCCAATAGACATTTGTCTCCAATAGAACACAAACTATTGCACAATTGGGCATGACTGGCAAACTCAGAAGTCCAGTTTAGGATTGGGGTGAATTAGCGAAGCTGGGTCCTCAGTTTTGGACTAATGGACTGTGCTGCAGGCCAGAATTGAGGTGAATTAGCTGAATTGCATGGGGCATGGGGAAGGGTATGTATTATCTGCCAACACTGGAGAATTATACAGTATCTAGAGACATCTGGAGTGAAAAACAGAGCTACATCTTTTAATTCCATTGAAATACGTTGGACTGGGAGAGTTTTTGAAGGCACAGTGAAAAAAGAGTGGCAGTGATACAGTTAAAAAAATATAGGAAGTTATCCCTCTTAAATAGGAAATAGCTGAAAGAGCCACAGTGCTTTAGATCAGGAGTGAGCTGGAGAGGGATGGGAGACCCAGATCTGAAATAGCAAGTGTTTAATATCTCTCTGCTTTGGCAGAATAGACAGAGAGGCTTAGTCAGGAAGGGTAAAAAGTACTTGCCTATACTATACCACTTCTTGTCAGTGTTAAATTCCTCACTCTCACTGGCATCAGATTTGTGATAAATTAATAATTAGTTAATATGTGCAATACAGTTTGTATTCTTTGATTGTTTTCCTCTCAGAGAGCTTCTCTCCCTCATTCCTGGTCGGTCTGCTCTGAAGTAGCTATTGTGTTCCAGTCTCTTCAGTAGTCTTGGTCTAACCCTTTATTAGTTTGCATGTGGAGTGCAAAATGCAGATTGGCTCCACAAGCCATCCTAGAGATTTCCAGAGGGCTCCATTTTACAGCAGACAGCATGTTGCCCTCTGACATGTCATTAAGAGCCATTGTCTCCTGGCATAGGTGGCACGGTTTGGATAGAATAAGATCCGGCCAGTACCTTTGCCTAAGCTCACAGTCAAACTCCTGAATATTTCTAAGGTTTAAAAGCATTAAGTTAAAGATGCCCCATTCCCGCTCAACTGCCACCTTCTCCTCAGAAGAGGAGGTGAAGGGGTTATCAACTTGGTCACTGCTTTCTATCTCCCTTACTACAATCCTTCAGTAGCATCTACCTGCCGCACCTGCTGATAATGTCTAGTTGAAAAGGCTGGGAGTCAAAAGTCCTCGGGTCAATCCTCTGCTGTGGTACCTTGGGCAAATCATTTTACCTCTCTGTGTCTCAGTTTTTCCAGCTGTAATATGGGGATTATAGTGCTTACCTAACTCACAGGGGCATTGGGAGGATTAACTAGTTAGTGTTTGTACATCACCTGGAGAACCTCACATGAAAAACACTGGAGTTGTTATTAATTACATTACTACTAAGAGTCTGAAGATCTCTACAATGGGGGTTGCTGCTCTCTTGGGCTCTCTGTGGCTAATTGCTGGGGGATTCAATGCACTGTGGTAGTCAGTGCTCTAGAGGACATGAGTTTCAAATGAACAGCAACACTGGGGGCCGGGTGTGTACGAGAGTAGCGAGGCAGGATGACAGTGAAAGGCTGCCCAGGGAGCTATCACTAAAAATGGGGTTGGTAGTTCACAGGGCAGATATGAAGACTGGCCATCTCCCTGGCCATCTCCTCTAGGGGAAGAGGCTAGCCCAAAAGAAAGTCTGCCAGATTAGCTTCCCCCTCCTGCCTCTGGTGGCAGGTTGTCTGCATGGATGAGAATGGGAGCTGGGGTCTATTTGGGGGTAGAGTTCACTTGGGGCACAGTAAAAGAGACATCTGCCAGTTTCCCCTTTCTCTTCACTGTGGTAATTGTGACAGAGCAAAACTGCCAGTTAGCTCTCAGAAGTTGCTAGGTAAAGGCCAGATTCTGATGCCCTTGCTCTTGTTGAGTAAGACATTACTCTGCAAATCAGACCCATTGAAGTCAAGTAAGTAAGAGTAAGGTGTCTTTAACGTGAGCCTGAGGGTCACAAGCTGGACCTAAGTGACTTAGGGTCAAACTGTGATACCCAGACTCATGCTGAATAGCATCTTTCTTCACAAATAGTCTGCAGGGTATGATCAGACAAGTGTGTCCTGCTGACGTAAATGCCCATGGTGCTTCGGGGGCAGGGGAAGAACACAATCCTTCCCTCAGAGAGTTTACAATCTAGCAATTAATCAACACAGTTATTTATTTTACTAATCTTCTTTGTCCCCTTAAGTACACTTCTAATATAACAGCAGCTGGGATTTGTATTGTGGGTGGAAGAGCCATAAGTGAAGAACTAGAGCAGAGCCCAGGAGGTTTGGAGAGGCAAGCAGAGGATGGGTCCCATGATCCCCTGGTAAGATCAGAGGGAGTTCCCCTTGGGTGATTGCAGGGCCCTTCAACGGTTAGAATTAAGACTGATCTTGGTACATACAGTGGGTGTGTGGGCTTCTCTCTAGATGACTGGAAAGCTAGCGGGTTACACGATCACAGGCATAATAATTTTCCATATATCTCAATTTTGGTCTACAATGTTCAGAGGACAGGACTATTCCTAAGTGTTTTCAGACCTGCCTCTTCTTCACATTTTGTCAAAGGCTCACAGCTGCTCAGGGCGAAGAAAGAAACAGTGGAGAAGGAGGAAAGATGGCACCATTCAGGCTGTGTCTGCACTAGGCATTTTGGACAACATTTCCCATTATTTCTACCACTAGTGCAGCTCTATTGATAGTAGCCCTAATGTAGAGAGGCTTCCCATATTGACATTTTTATCACTATGTCATCTTACTCCAAGCAAGTTGCAATGATGCTATGTGTATGTCTACATTAGAGCTGGTGATGTGATTCCAGTGCTGGTGGACATATTTGTGCTCACTCTGATTGGCAGGAGGGCAAGCCATCCTGAGTATGTACATACCTATGGTCTTGGACAGGACTGTATTTGGGTGGGTAGCCCCTCCTGCTGCTCTCACTGTTGCGGCCACATTTCTATTTTTAGTGCCCTAGCTCAATAAGAATTAGCACAAGTATATCTTCTTGAGCTGGAATTTACACCTTCCAGCTCTAATGTAGACATGCCCTATAAACTCTGGTGACAAGAGTTGAACCAGTATTAGCAATGGTGGGAAATTTTTGCCCCAAACTTCTAGTGTAGACAAGGCCCTAGTGGGGGCAGAGAGATAAAACTTCCTGATATGGGAAGGGAAATGGCGTTGCCCCATAAGGGAGGGAGATACAGTCATCCAATGCAGGCCAGCGATTGGAGTCATATGTTTGGTTACTGTGCTGTATCCCCGGACTCCTTCTATTCTTTGTTTTCCAGATTCGAAGGACTCCTTGGAATCTCATGGTGCTGAAGGTGAGTATCTTGCCATGACTTTCCCCCATCTCTGTACTTGTCTCAAACCCTGCATCTGTCTCCATCTTTCCCTTTATCAGGATTAGAGAATGAATGAGATATGTACTGAATCCTCCAGTTCAGTGGTTACCATTGTGAGCCACATATGCAGCTCTCTATGTGTTATGTGGGCCGCATCCACAGAATATATAACAAATACTACCTGTACATAACTTAACATCACTGTAAGTCACTTAAAAACTAGCCCCAAAGTAGCCCAATATTTCTATTTATTGAAATAAAGAGTTTTTTTTCTGTTAACACATTGGTCTATATAGTTGTGGTTGAGTAGGTGGGCATGTGTATGAGAATGAGAGAGCGTGTTTAGGTGTAAGTTGTGTGAAACAGACCGGAAGTGTGTATGTGAGAGAGAGCCAGTGTGTGAGTCCTGGGAGACAGACAGTACCAGTGCCCATGATATAGAATACTTGGGGTGGCGGGGAATCACTGGGGTATTGTCCAGGTCAGAGAAGGTCACTGCTGTGCAGGTCATTAGAGCCCTGGAGCAGAGATTGCACGGGGGAGGGGGAAAAGGAAAGAGAGCTCCTCCCCACCTGCCTGCTGTGGCTGCTTGGTCGGGTACACGTCCCTCCACGCCTGCTCCCAGACAGTCAGAGCCAGGGGTGATCCCATCCATGGAGCCATGGGGAACCTAGCTGGGAAGCCGCCCAGGGGAAAAATTTCCAGCCCGCACAGCTCTCCCTCCAGCGACGTGACTTACAGGCAGGGCTCTGTCTGCTTCAGGCTACTCAGGGTACACTGCAGCCTGGAGCATGCTCATCACCCCCACAGAGGTGGCACGTAGCTGTGGAAGGGGGAGAGAGGATACATGCCCCTCCCATTTCTCCAGCTGCCTCTGGCGCGGATGTCCAGAAACGAGGAGGCAGTGTTCCCATAGCGGTGACACTCTCAGTCATCCTCTTCTCTTCCCCCTGTCCCATCTCTTCTCCCTTTCTCTCCCCCATCTCATCCTCTTTCCTCTCCACACTGTCCCCTGCCTTGTCCCACTCCACCATCCCCCATCCCCTTCTCTTCCCTCTGCCCCATTCCCCCATTCCTCTTCCTTCCCCACTACCTCTTCCCCCCAAGTCCCTTGCCCTGCCCCCCCCAGGGGCACTCACCATTGTACATGAACAGGACCCAGAAAACCTAGAAGAGGATAATGACAGGCACTAGGACCCAGGCGGCAGTGTCCCTGAGCTGCCAGCCTCAGCCAAGGACAGGGGCCAAGTGAGCCTCCTTCCTCCCGACAGGCTGAGCAGAGCAAGCCCTGCTGGGCACTTATCTCCCCCTGCCCTTTTCAACTGGACACCTGGCAACCCTAAAACACAGTGTGTCCCTGCAGCCAGGGAAGGAGGAAGCAGCAGGCTGCCATCTGACTGCCAGCTAACCTCCTTCCCCACCCCGAGGGACTGCTTTGCCTTCCCTGCTGTCAAGGAGCACTCCAGCAGTGCTGCATGGTGTCATCTCCCCCTCAGCCAGGCTTGCTCGCTGCCAGGACCCTGGAGCGGGAAACTGATTTTTTTTTAGCACACAGCTGGGCTGCAGCTGTGTGCTGTTTGGGCGGCAAGTGGCCCGCACGTTGAGAACCACTGCTCTAGTTTCTTTCTCCTTCCTCGACCAACACTAGGATCTATAGCAGGTGTCATCATGAGTCCTCTCATCTCAGCAGAGCACTTGTGACAACCAAAGGTCCAATTTTCACATGACTTGGAACTGCAGATCCTGCAAACAGTAGGAAGCAAGCAACAGTGACATGAGCGGGATGAGTTTTTCAACTCTCAGATAAAACAGAACATGAGGCAGGCCCAGTCCACACTCACATTGCCTTTGGAGCTACATCGGGATTAGAGTGTGCGCTGGATGAGAGAACATATACCTATAATGGGTGTCACAGAATGGCAGTACTCCTCTATTGGCTTATCAGAGCAGGAGTCAGAAACCTGCACCAAGCTGCTGAGTGAGTTCTGCTGACTTGCTGGGGCAAGAGAGGCTTATTAGCTCCACCTGGATGTAAGGCAGTGACAAAGAGAACTAGGGTTTGGGCCAGAGAAGTCCCTTCAGGGAAAGCCTAAGAACAGCCAAGTGCTGGGAGACAGTTTAGCCTGAGCTTTATGTTGTATCACTGCAATTTCAACTACCAGAGAAAGGGTAAATTTGGACTATGTACTGACTGTTCAGTTCAGGCTGGGACCAGACTTTAGGATCTGAACTGTTCCCCTGTCCATCATTCTGCTCTGCAACCTGGCTCACTACAGACATCCATTAGGGAAAATATCCCCTGGCTCTCTCAGCCCCCTCTATCCCCTTTCTTGTCCAATAGATTGAGAGATAAATTGCTGCAGGGGATCATTAATGCTGGCATTTGCCCAGAGAGCCAATCAAAACAGAGAGAGAGAGAGAGAGAGAGAGAAACATCTTTACAAGGAAGGTTGTAATTTCTGGTGCTTCTTAAAGAAGGTTTATTTGTAGGTGGTATTTCAGACCTGACCTGAGCTCAGCTTGCCAGTTGGTCCACAGATACAACCCCTTCCCTCCCCATGAGATAAACAGCTGGGCTCTGTCATTGGCCAACTAATCTGGCATCAGCAAGGACATTTTGCTGGCAGTTGAAAGCCTGAGTTAGGGAGCTGAGCTGAGTTGGGAATGGTGCCTCTATGCTGGAAAGGTCTGGCAGCCCTCTCTGAGCATTCCCCAAACATGCGTATCCAAAACTCTCCATGCAGTGCTCAGTGTTCTGGGGCAAGGATTGCAGAGTCCTTTGTCCTCTCAAGATTCTCCACACATGAGCACCAGAATCTCTTTGTGCAGAGATTACTGGCATATTTCCCCGTTGACAATACTCTCAAAATCTTTCATAGCATTCTGCACACATGTGCACCAATATTTTTAAGCACAGCCCTCTTACCAGTCCCTTAAAGGTATTGTGGCTGCATGGACACCAGTGTCTCAGCAGGCAACAGTGACACAACCTCCACTGCCTTCAGTCACCATAGGATAGGATGCTCTGCAGACATTGATACCAAGGCTTCACTGTGCAGGGGCCAGTGGGACAGTCCGTGTTAGGTTGGGTCAGACTGTAGAGAAGGCAGCAAAATTCTGAAGTCATCAGGACCAGAGAGAGAGGGAGCCATGTCCCTGCAGATTTGGGGCTTGAGTGTCTTCTCATATGGATGTGACTCCTCTGACTTCAATAGCTATGTTCCAGATTTACATCAGGGTAAGTGACAAGAGAATCATGCTCATAGTGTTTATGTGCAAGGGGGAACTTGGCCCTTGAGACCAAGCAGGTTGGAGTGGAAAGGGAGATAGGTCCCAGCAGCTATGGATGTTTGGGAGGCAGAACTGTGCTCCTGTGGAGGCTGGGGTGGGTAGATGTTCTCTGGGAAGTAGGCAGGGAAGGACTGTGATGAAGGATAGCAGATGTTCCATCTCCAGAGGACACTCTAGTATTTGGACTATAGGAGGGCAGCCCCATGGCTCTAACCACTGTTGCATTCTCCTATGGCAGGTATCAAGGCAAAAAGAGAAACTGCCAATGCCTTTGTGAGGAGGCAGAAGAGGTCCTACTCCTTATATGAAAGGTAAAATTTTCCCTGCCTCATCATTTGGGCTCAGGACTGAACTCTGTACTGAATATTTAAGAGGGGGATAGGAAGGCAGTGGGATGTGGCAAGGAATTTGATTCATATCTGGGACAACATCCTCACATGCAGAAACAGAAAAAAGGGGATACAGGAGATACTTACTGGAGACAGATGGCCTATTCTTACTCAAAGGGCCATAAATATCCTCTGGGAAGTCTGATAGACAGAGAGGGACCACAGTCAGCTTTACATCACCTCTTGTAGGAGCCCCCAGCATGGGGTATACCAGATGCATTGCTGGGGGTATTTCAGGAAGGAGAGTGTGATGGGGTCCCCTGGGGTGCAGCCTGAAAACTGTGGGACCACTCAGCCCTCTGGGCTTCCTCACACTGTGATGCTGAATCAAGCTGCAAATCTGTAACAGGTATTGTACTTACAAAGATATCCACAGGCAGGGACACACCCAACGGAGTTACATGAATGCTTTCCAACTATTCATGAACCAACAGCAGCACTTTTCAGCACTGTACCCCAGAATTATACCATCTTGGTCTGGTAAGAAGCCTGGCTAGTGTAAGTTCATTTACCAATTTGCCATTCCCTTGATGGGGAGAGGATATACACCAACATTTGTTAACTGAGTTATGTGAACACACTAGGGCACCCTACCTTTACACCGGTCCATAGGGCTCAAGGCATAACCTGGTTAAGGCACCCCCACCCTTTTTGCAATCCATAGGGTTCTGGGGGAAAGGCACCTATCCTTACCCAATTCACATTCTAGGGCTCAGGGTCACCTATTCCCAGTCCATAGGGCTCTGGGTGTAACCTGGTTACTTTAAGTACCTGTCCTTTCCCAATTTGTAGGGCTCCAGGTGTAATCTGGGGGCTTGTGGGAATATTTGCCAGTGAAGGAAACTTACACAGTAATATCCTTATTTTCAATTTTGTAACAGTTACCAAAACAGAATACATGCGCTAAGCATACAATGTTCACCACTCTCAATAAGGCAGACAAATTTCTCCTGGTGGGCAATCAGGATTAGATCATCTGGGGACTCCAGCTTCTGTAAATACAGTTGGCAGGGTGTTGAGGTCCAGCAGCTCTGATCTTGGTCTGTCTCCTGGAGTTAGTTTCCAAAGAACTTCCTTTTGGACCCCCGTTATATAACTAACCTTGGTGCCTGCTTAGCTATACCTTAACCAATCATTTTAAAATAAAGTACTACAAAATACCAATCCTAGTTCATTACAAAACAGTTCTTTAACCAATCATATCCTACCACCTTAGTTGATTTAAATATTGTACAGTTAGCTATGCAATAGACAGAAACAATTAAAGAACCAGACAGAAATCATTCAGATAAACAATAGAGAAGGGGGGACCATAAGACAAACAATACAGAAATGTAGATTTTACAACCACAACTGTTGATAAATGACTTTGTCAGACAGAATGCTATCAAACAAAGTTTTCTTTAAACATCTTAAGAGCTGTTTCTTTAGCTGGTGGTGGTAGGTTCTATAGGACAGCAGCACCTTTTTAACAGTCCGATATGATATTGTTTGATGTAATTTCAGGAATGTGGGATGTGACTACCTGCTACTTAGCTTATGGTTGCTGTTTCTCCTAATATGGCTGCAGTTGGTTAGCCAAAGAACAAGGCCTTGGACTTTAAATGAGCATATTTCCCAATCACTTCAGCCAAAACACAGTGGTTTAGGTAAATTATAAAACAGATTTATTAACTACAGAAAGATAGATTTTAAGTGGTAAGTCTAAAAGATCAGAGTTGGTTACTTTAAAAACGAGGAATTTTGCAGTCAAAGATCTACAAACTAAACAGAATTTAAATCAAGCAATGTTTCAGCCTGAAAGATGGTACAAGCAGGTTACAGATTCTTAATACACAGGCTTAGACGTTCCTCCAGTGCGGGATCCCCCCACCAGTTCAAAGTCCTTTGTCCTCCAGATGTGTTTCCAGGTGTTGAGTTCTGGGGGGAGAGAAACCAAGTGATGATGTTACCCCACCTCTTTTATAGCTTCTTTCAGCTTGATGGAAGGATCCTTCGCATGTGATATGAGGGTTTGCCCCCATTGGTCAAGCAGTGTTCAATGTCTGTGTGCTTCCTCTGAGAAACCTCCATTGTGTACAGTTCCTGGATGGATTCTCTCCTGGATGGATGGATTCTCTCCTGGATGGGTGTTGGTGAACCATTAACACTGTCTGGTTACTGTATTTTATACTTGAAAGGCTAATTGTAGGTGTTTCCCACTTCACAACATAGTTTATTATCATATACAGCAGTACTTTATAACTACACATACAATGATAGCACATACAATCCAACAACATATTAATGTTCAGCAGATTAAGACTTTTATAATGATATCTCACAAGGCACACTTAGCACAAAATCTATCATAATTATATAACGGGTGAATATGGGGGTTCCAGAGTGCTGCTTTTAGACACAGAGTGTCACAGAGGGTACTTGGCCAGCATTCCTAGGCTGCTGGCTACTTGAACTGTCCATAGGGGCTAGGGAGAGTGGGACACAAGTTATTAGAAGTTGCTTTAGCCTGCATCAGGGACCGAAGCAACCCACAGCACAGAGGTTTCATTTTTGTCTTCAGTTCCTGCACTGAGTTCAGCTCTGCTGGAGGGAAGAAGTTAGATCAGACTGGCACTAAGGCCAGATTCTATAGCAAGCAGATGCCTTTTAACAACACCCCTGGAGACAGGGACTCTGAGAACTTCAGCTGACAGATTGACACAAGAACTTGCTTTTCATACCTCCTGGAAGAGGTCAGCAAACCACATCTCACGGAGGCCCTGAGGGACAAAACATTTCTAGTTGAGCAATCTTGGACAGTAGTTAAAGGCCTGGGTTTAGTCACCAGTTAATAAAGCTTCTGAGATGACAACTAAGGGTCCTGGGTTAAAGTCCTATGTGATAGACCCTCCCACAACAGTAACCAGGGAGCCTGGATTCTATCTTCAGTTGTTAGAGCCTTGTGGATGAGATGGGAAACTGGCTTCAATCCCCAACTGATAGAGCTCCCTCCCACCCGCAGATATTAATCTAAGGGATCAGGTTCTAGTCCTTTGTAGATAAATACTGTACTCAGCATAAGGGAGTCCATATCTGGAGACTGCTGGGTAATCACTCTCCCCGAGTTCAGCAGGTAGCAGAGTCTGATGAGTAGTATCTTTTTCTTTGTCTGCTGCAGGTACTATGAATTGCACAAGTCCCCAATGGAGCTGAAGAAAGAACAGTGTGAAAACTATGCCCCCTGTGACTATCTCTCTGACCATGTGGGATTTTACACTGCATATCAACGTTACTTTGGGAGAATCTGAAGAAGAGACTGTTCCTTCCCTCACCTGACTAGGGTCCAGTCTGACCTCCATAAAGACTGGGGTAGTGGGAGGGAAGGAAGGAAAAGGGAGAGGTAGATTAGGCCCACTTCAACTCTGCTCAGCACTGATCAGAGCACAATGGCGATATTTTCCCATGGGTCCATTTTCCAGCCTGAGATTGAGGAACACTAACTGCGATCCTTTTACCAGAGGCATACCCCCCCTCCACTCCTATGGCCTCCCATGGTATTTTGAGATTCTTTGGAGAAAAGGGTGAGGAAAATCCATCTTATCTGCTTGCCACAAAAGTTCCAGAGCAAGTGTAGGAAGAGGAGATTCTTCTGAAGAAACTCAAAATATGACAAAGGATGGAAGTAAGATCTTTTGTGCTTCCCATCCCTGCTTCCCCCCCAAAAAATACAAGGTCAAGGTTGAATAATATGAGAAATGCAACCGTGTGCATATATTGTGGAAGACATTGATCCTCATGTACCCACTGGAAAGGAAGGGATCCTGCTGCTTCCTGTTGTGATGGTTCAGCAGTTTGCCACTGCCAGGTTCTGGGATGGGGTGATCAACCCAAGTATATGTTAGAGACAATAAGTGAACCGCCAAAGATTTGGTGGTTTCATTCAACTAAGCACCTTGATTTCAGATACTTCTCTGAGTTTCTTGGAGCTGAAAAATTGGGTTGGAAATCTCTGGTGCTTCTGGCACACCCTGTTTCTTGTCAGGCTGGAAATACCCAAACAAAAAGTAGTTCCTCATAATTAGTTTGGCACTTATATTTCTGGTTCTGGTTGAAACAAACAAACAAACAAAAAAATGCCAAGGCAGCTGCAAAAATAAAATAAAAAGTTAACTGAATTTTTATGAATCTTCCAAAAAAAAAAAAAAAAAGGGGGGGGGGGGGTCAGTTCAGGATTCAGTTGGGTTGAAGTTGGGTCAGTGCTTGTTTTATCCGAATTGGTTTGCCGATCTCTAATATGTATCTTCCCTCTTTGCAAATTCATGCAGGTATTCTTTATAAATATTATGCATTAGCAACTTTCTGAGATTTCTCCTGTATCGTCATATATTCTGTTCGGTGAGGGAGATGTCATGCTCTCTAGAGGGGCAGGTGTCTGCTCAGCAGCAAAAGACTGGGAGTGAGGAAAATCTTTCAATGTGCATGTTGGCTGGTGAAGTCATCCTCAGCGGTTGTCTGTAATAAACGCTAGTTATGTAAAGCAGATGTGTATTCTGCTTCTCTCTGTTCATCTGTACAGTTGCCAGTGGGGAGTGAGAAGTGGTGAGAGTCAGCTGGGGTGAAAGAGAAGTCTGGAAGATAAAGCTCTCTCTCTGTAGCTAAGATGGGAACTGAACAACAACTTTGGGCTGATTCTCCTCTCACTTACCCCAGTGTTAATCAGGAGTAACTACACTGAAATCAATGAAGTGATAACAGCATAAGACTGTGTAAGTGAGAGGTGGATCCTACTCCATCATAATTTGAATTAGCCTTCCCCTGGAGAGACCTTCTTCTTGCTTGCATAAAAGGGGAACTAGCCTCCATGTTGATGTAGAAATAGACTTAATTCCCACTGACTCTAATGGGAATCCCAACTCTCCCCCGGAGAAACGTCCTCTGTTGGGCTGAGAAAAGAATGTTTTTCTTCCTCGGAGAGTCTCACTCCAACTGTAAACAGAAAGAGAAGATGTGGCTCCAAACAAAATGCCTAACCCTCTTGGCTCTGCAGTGGAAGGAACGGCTACAGGAGTTTCTAGCCCCAGACAACTACCTTGTACTGTACCATGTGGGTCAGAATGAACTAGGCCTTTCAGTCTGCACAGACCCAAATATAGATTTGAACTGGGTGATTGGAGTTCCTTCAAAGGAATAGACCAATTGTTCCCTCTTCACGTGGAATCCCACCCCATTTGGGGCCAGCATGTGTGTGTGGGATACACTCTTAACAAACTGAAATAACGATGTACTGCTGACATGGGCATCCTAACAAGCTCATAGAGAGAATCTGAACCTAGTAGAGCTTGTATACTTTGGGGTGGGCTTTGTTTAGAGCAAGCATGCATTGCTGAGAGTGGATGGTAAAGTCAGCACAGAGGAGGACTCATGGTGGCACAAGCTGCTTATGGTTTTGCATCTCTGTCTTGTCATTACGTATCCTCTGCTGCCACCTTATGGCCATTTCATTTCACTCATTGAAATAGTAGGTGGCAGGACTAAAGCATTTAAGTTTTCAAAGCTCTGCACTGCACTACAAACTCAGGCTAATCTCCCATTATCTTCACACTAAAATATACTTAGAGGCAAAGGCCTTAGTGTTCAGTGGGAAGGGATAAATGGACAGTGGGCATGATATGCACAGTCAAATTTGTGAGCTGTTACCAACTCTGAAATTATAAACCAGATACATGTGGGAGTTATCTCCTGATTATTCAAGCAATGCCGGTGCTAGGCATAAGCAGACTAAGCAATTGCTTCGGTCCCTGAGCAGCTCAAGTGGGGCCCCTATTCTCTTTCTTAGTATGTGTTGGGTCAGGGGAGGGGATATTCCTGCTTAGGGCCCCCAGTGAACTAGCACTGCAAAAATTGAAATACCCTAGACAGTGGTTCTCAACCTTTTTTATACCAGGACTCTTTCCACTCTAGCTGGGATCTAGTCATGACTAGTTAGACTAGTCTAATTAGCAATTTGGGAAGGGCCAGGGTACTAGTTGGTATCCAGCCCAGTCAGCAGGGACAGAAAGTTGTTACCTTCTGCCTGCTGTTCTGTGATGTGTAAAATGAGCTAGTGGATCTCAGTCTAGTGCCTTTATGGGGCAAATGCCCATATCACAAAAATCACCTTCAGCTTTGGCCACTGTTAGGCTCCTTTGTTGGCAGTCTTAGCAAGGGAGGCAAGGAATGGCAATCTCTTGTTTGGTGTGGAGCAGCTGGCAACCAGAGCCTGGTTGTGTGGCCACTAGTCAGGCATCTTTCACAAGCAATACATTAATTAAAATATACATGAAAAAGGATGAGAGTGGGATTGGCAGCACTCTGAGGGGCTCGGACAGAGAGGGGACAAGGAAGGGATGGGCAGCTGTGTTATCTGTGATGCCAGATGGGTTCTGAACCAGAGAGGCACCTTGGTTCTGCCTTTATCAGAACCCTGCATTCCTTCTAATGCTGTTCATTAAACTCTTGGTTGGAGATAGCTTGCTTCACTCAACCTCATCTTGTCATGTAAATCCATGAAAGAGAGCTGTCTGGGATATCTCGAAGGTCTGAGTCTCCTCTCCTTTGGGACTATCAATGGGATTTGAACAGGGGCTGGCATAAGAAACCTTCATGAAACAGAAGGAAAAGAGAAAAAGAACATAGGAAATTTCAACTTTAAGTGAACTGATAAAGGTGAATGCATATTGACTGGGACTGAAGAGGAGAAGAAACTGTTGTTTAAAGGACCCAGGCCATTTCTTTTTGTCCTTGCCTTGGTTCTAAGTTACTATCCTTCAAATTGCAGCAAGAGTCCAATACATGATCCCAGCTCTGAGAAAGGCAAAGAAAGAATACTGACTCATATCCGAGTGTAAATTTCACACTGCTGATTTGTTGGAATTCAATTTATGACATTAAAAGAGAAAAGAGAAAAACAGCTACAAAAAAGAGAGAGTAGCCCCCTCTGCTGGTTCTGTGGGAGTTCGAAGTCCTGCAGCAGACTTCCTGTGTACTCTGGGATAACAGCTGATTTATTGACCAGCCTGCTGTTGCTGATCTTCTTCCTGCTGAGGCTGATGGGAGGTGAAAAGGCTGTGCTTTATTTGAAGCTGGGAAGAGAGTGGCTGATCCAAAGCCCATTGAGGATGATGGGTGTATTTCCATTCTCTTCAGTGGGCTTTGAATCAAGCATAGCATGAGAACTACTTTGCTTTCACTTGTTGTTTTCCATTTCTCATCTGCTCTAATCCTTCTGATTGCTTTGTTAGAATTGCTCTCCATTTTCAAGTCATGGATTTTCCCAGGGAATGTTTGGTTCGGGCTCAAAGAAGTGCTCCAGCGGATACAATCTTTCTTAGATGGTACAGAGATGTTCTTTGGAAGTTCTCCATCCCATGTGACTACGTTCGGGATTCCCCCAAAAGATATTTAAGATACTATGGGCAGAGAAGTTGAGTCCCAAAACACTGCAGTTCATGCTACTAATTCCACAGGCCCAGTTGGTGCATTCACTCGGGGGCCCTTTTCCAAATAAGGAGTGAGGATGAATGTTCACGGTGAACTGAATATCTTACTTGTATTCAGCCAAATATCAAATAACTAGAGATAGAATGTTTGGCCAAAGCCCATTTAGAACCCTAACAGCAAAAAGAACAATCAATGATATTTTCACATGCATTATGTTGATGTTTGATTGCAGAAAGTTTTTAGTGACAAACAATATGAACGGTTAATCAGCTGTACAATCACATAAAAAATTGAACACACTAGATATTATTGTCCTCTTATAGGACCCAATTATATTGTATATCATATATCGTAGCATCCAGGAGCCCCAGCCACAGACCATTGTGCTAGAGACTGTATAAGCACAGACCAAAAAGGCAGTCTCTGCCCTAAAGAGTTTACAATCTAAGACAAGAGACAACAGATGGATACAGATAGGGCAGTAAATGGAAACAATGACAAAATAGTGATCAGAATGATAGGCTGTAATCTCAGCACACCTGCAGCCCAGCTATGGTCAAGTGTTTACTCACATGATTAGTCCAACTGGCTCCATTAGGATGCATGATATGAGTAAAGACTATTCAGGTAATTAAGGGTTTCCCAGATCTGGACCATATTTTGTTGATAATTTGCTATTGTACTATGATTATCTCACGTTATGTAAAAGGCCTTGCAGATAGAACATCTAGTTTGATTCAACAGGGCTAGAGATGGTGAAAAATAGATTTTCCATGCTATGAAAAATCTTGAGATTTTGAATTTTTTTTGTCCTGAATCAGATCAAGAAGCCAAAATTTCTATGATTTTCACATTCCACAATTCCAAAACAAACAAACAAACAAACAAAAAATTGTTTTAGTTCAATCAAAGCATTTTGCTTCATTTTCAACCCTTTTTAACATTTCAAATACAAAATAAAGTTTGAAATGAAAAAAATCAAAACTTATTATTCTGAAAATGTCAAAATAAGACATACTGATGTTTTCAAAACTTTTTTCCCTCAATAAAATTTCATTGAAATCAATACAATTTTGTGAAAAATTTCAGTTTTGGTGAAAGGGCTTTTTCTGATGGACAACTGTTTTGACAAAAAAAAAAAAAAATCCAACTAGTTCTAAGCAGAACATTGGGAAGAAATTCATCTCTCTGGTGCACTCACAGCATTGCACAATAAACATAGTACATTACGGGTACCTTTCCCTTCCCCTGAGGTGCTTGCCAGGCAGAGGCAGGCTACCTATGGTCCACCCTACGACCTCCATTCACCTACCTACCTTTCTCATTCAAAGGGAGTGGAGACACTGGAGATATAGTTACTCTCATTCATTAAGGGGGCTTCTCCCACTTGTCAGAGCTGAGATGAATACCCATGGGTGCACATGGGTCTCCAACAGCACATTTGTGCATTTGAACTGGCAAAATGCAGAAAGCCTCACAAGTAATACCCTCTCTGTACCCAGTGCAGGGAACACAATGTCAGAGGCAACCTAGATCCATAGCTCTGAGCTGACTAGCCAGTCACCTCAAGTTTCTTAGTCTGTCTGGAACTTAGATGAGTGAACTTCTACCACATCCCAGACCCCAAATCTATCTGAGACCCAAGTGAATGCTCCTTTCACCAGCCCCCTCAATGTGTCCTAACCTCCTCTAGCAATACAATATTGCACGCATTCCCAGCCTACCTATAAACATTTCTCAGGCCTCTAATGCTGAGGTTCATGAAGTGAAATAATGGTAGTGTCCTGGCCAATATTATCTCACAGTGAAACTGGTACAAATGTCCGAGATTGCATATGTGCTGTTGACGACATCAAAATGACTGCAATATTTGTCAACTCACTGTGCTGTGAGCTTCTAATGCTCCACCATGCACTCTGGGATCTCTGTAGCAGGACAAAAACAGTAGAAAAAAATCTGATTTATTGACATACATATACACACAAACTAACAGGGTCACATGCTTGAGGATAAATGTCTATTACCTTTATGTTGCAGGCCGTGTTCCAAATTGTCATGGATACGGCACCAGTTCCTTTGATGACCAGTACCAGGGATGCAGTTAGCAGGTAATGGAAAAGCTGGAACGAGGACACTATTTCCCAAAGGAATTGGGTAATAACAAGAACTATTCCAGCATCTGGGAGAAAGCAAAGCTGATCTGGTCCAAAAAGCCAATGGCTCTGCTAAGGGAGATGCAGGAGAATCATACCATAGCCCTCATGGCTTACACCAAGAATACCTTGCTGCACTCTGATTTGAACTGGGCTGTATCCGGAGCACTATAGACACAGCTTCCCCTTCAAATAGCTCCACTTCTACCTGACTACAGCCATTCAACTGGTAAGGATATGGAAGAGTGGCACAACTAGAAAAAAGTGCTTCCAGGTGCACCGGGGGGTAAAAGGCCTGTATTTGGGGGCTGAGTTCGGCACCAAAGTGCAATTTGGCTGATTCACCTCCACTTCACTCCTCTGGAAGGCAACCCAGAGATTTGGGAATGAAACAATTTTCACCCTGAAGACTTGCTTTGGGGTAGTTGTGCAATGCTTCTCCCATTATTTCTCTGAGAGGGAGGTCCTTATCCCACCCTATGAGATAGTCCAGGTCCCAAACTTCAACCGGACACCAAGTGATAACTGGCTGTATCTGCTCTCTGTGAGAAATGACAGCCAGAGAGATATTGTATATAGCAACTCTCATAATAGAGATCCAGGATGGTCTTGACAGGCACCCTAAGTGCTCATCCTGCTGCACCACATCTCATGCTTCAGGCCTAATATCTTCCCTGGGGCAGAGGAAGCCAGGAGTGTCCTTTGGCTGCATGTGCACGTGGTGTTTTCTGGCTGCTATGAAAGGTGTGGGAAGCAAGTGGACGTTTTGCTTTGTACAGGGGAAAGTTCTAACAGAGACTGCCGGTAAAGGAGCGTGGGCTTAACCATCTGCTCCTCCTTCCAGGCTTCCATTACTCCCACTTACATTCCCTTGGCAAATTCCCAGCATGCTGCTGGGAATGACTGCCAGAGCTGCAGAGCAATCTACAGCAGGGCTCCCAATGTTGCTAACAGTGGTGTGGATTAAAGGGAGTTAGTGACAGTGAGAGGTTTGGGGGGTTTGTAAGAATTACAGTCTGGACAACATTTAATTGGCAAAGAGCAGGAAAACTCGCATTTGGAGCAGAAGTCCTGGCTGGAGCAGGCTGCGGTTCCCTATCTTGCTGGAGAGAAGGAATAAGTACTTTGCACATCACTGACACAGGGCTCTTGGTTTTTGTCCCAGGACAATAATGATCAATGCAACCTTTAAGCACAGAGCGCCATTCAGAAAATGAAAGCAATTACCTGCTACTATGACATAATAGTAGGTAGACTTGAAGCATGGACTAATTCTGTTCACTTAGTTGACAGCACGGTAGCAAGTTGCAGCTCCAATGCAGATCTCAGTCAATAAAAAGGGTCCTAAACATTCCTTGCTAACTCCTTTCAGTACTGTGGTAGGCCAAAAAAAGTGAGTTACGAAGTGGGTTACAGCCCATGAAAGCTTATGCCTGCAGAAATTAAATTTGTTAGTCTATAAGTGCTACAGAACTCTAGTTGTTTTTGCTGAGTTAGTAGTAATAGCGCCCTCTGGTGGCCAATAATAAAGCACCTGTAAATTCCCATGAAGGTAACTAGAAATTCTAGAGCAGTGGTTCTTAACCTGAGTTCGATCGAACCCCAGGGGTTCGGTGAGTCAGTGTCAGGGGTTCGGCAGAGGTGTGTGTGTGTCCATTCCGTTCACCAGGGTTGCCAGGTGCATTAATATACTTTTGGCATTCACACAATACTTTTATGGCATTTTCAATGTTTCACCATAAGAAACTGAAGGATATTGACGAATATTTATGGCAAATTCTAAAATTTGTTGCGTAATTTATGGCAAAAAATGCCATACATGGCACGACCTGGCAGCCCTGCCGTTCACCCCACTCCTATGATTCGTGACGTCACGCTCCGCACGGCCGTCATTGGCTGCTCGCTTGGCCTTGATATCTGTGCTGCAGAGAACTTGGTCGCTCAGTAGTCGACTTGTGACTGTCGTGATTGTACGTCATTTGTGATTTCCTTTTTAATATTCCAATCCCTTCGTACTATGTCGAGCAAAAAAAGAAAGTGGTCGGACGAATACGTACAATATGGATTCACATGTATAACGGAATGTGATGGGAGTCAGCGTCCTCAATGCATGATTTGCAATGCCAAGTTGAGCAATTCTAGTCTAGCACCGGCAAAACTAAGGAAACACTTCCTAAAGCTGCATGGAGATGGGAAATACAAGAACACGACGCTTGCTGAATTCAAGGTGAAGAGAGCCAGATTCGATGAAAGGGCTACTCTGCCTGTTCTCGGCTTTGTACCCATCGACAAACCGATCTTAACAGCATCATACGAAGTTGCGTACCTGATCGCAAAGCAGGGAAAACCACACACCATTGGTGAAATACTCGTGAAACCAGCTGAGTTGAAGATGGCGAATATCATGCTGGGAAAAGCTGCTGAAAATAAGTTGTCCCAAATTCCTCTTTCAAATGACACCATCAGCAGCAGAATAGATGACACGAGCAATGACATCTTGGCTCAAGTAGTTGCAGATCTGATATCAAGCCCAGCAAAATTCAGCCTCCAACTCGACGGGACCACCGATGTTTCCAATCTAAGCCAGCTTGTTGTATTTGTGCGCTATGTGAAAGACGACTATGATAAAGGAAGATTTTTTATTTTGTAAGCCTCTTACAACAACAACTAAGGCAGCCGACATGAAGAAACTTGTGGATGTCTTCTTCAGAGACAATGATCTTTTGTGGGATATGGTTTCTGCAATTTGTTCGGACGGAGCTCCAGCCATGCTGGGACGAAACTCTGGTTTTGGTGCGCTGGTGAAAGTCGATGCTCCACACATCATTGTTACGCACTGTGTTCTGCACAGGCATGCGTTGGCAACAAAAACCTTGCCTTCAAAACTGGCAGAAGTATTAAAAATTGTAGTGGAATGTGTGAACTATGTGCGAAATAGTGCTCTGAAGCACCGCATCTTCAAAAGCTGCGTAATGAAATGGGCTCTGAATTCGAGGTACTTCTGTACCATTCTAACATTCGGTGGTTATCCCGGGGAAAGGTGCTGAATCGTGTTTTTGCCATGCGTGTGGAATTAGCCCTGTTTTTGCAAGAGCACCAACATTGTCATGCAGATTGCTTCGAAAATTCTGAGTTCATTCTCATTTTGGTGTACATGGCCGATATCTTCGATGCTCTCAATCATCTCAATCAACAGATGCAGGGGGGTGGAGTCAATATCATCGAAGCGGAAGAAAACCTGAAGGCTTTTCAAAAAAAGCTACCGTTATGGAAACGACGAACAGAGAATGATAACTTCGCAAACTTTCCCCTGCTGGACGACTGTGTAAGTAAGATCGAAGACGTGTCTGGAATCGGAGACATTTCTGTACCCGGGGAACTGAAGCAAGCAATTGCCATGCACTTAGATGAGTTCGCAAAGTCTCTCGACGGATACTTCCCCACCAGAGAGTCATATCCAGCATGGGTGAGACAGCCGTTCACGTTTAGTGTTGCGACAGCAGATGTCAATGATGAGTACCTCGACGAAATCATTGAACTTCAGCAGAGCCAGGTTCAAGAGCAGCTCTTCAGAACAACAACGCTCTCAACGTTTTGGTGTCACCAAATCGTACCGTACCCTCTTATTGCTAAGAAAGCCCTTGAGATACTCATACCGTTTGTTACAACATATCTTTGCGAGCAATCCTTTTCGAGGATGGTAGACATAAAAACGAAGAAAAGGAACAGACTTTGTTGCGAAAATGATATGAGAGTGGCACTTGCCAAGGTGAAGCCGCGCATTTCTGAACTTGTCTCTGAAAGCCAACAGCAAAAGTCACATTGATTTGCAGTAAATATTCATTGAGTTATGTTTTTGTTTTTGTGTGACATTCATGTTTTGTTGGTTTTGTTCTTTGAACACAGTGATTTTATGTGCAACTGATGCATGGTTCATTTTGTGCACTAATAAAATATATATATATCTATGTTTTGAATTTGAAAAAAAAAACATTTTATTTTTCCAACTATGAAGGGTTCAGTGAATGCACGTATGAAACTTGCGGGGTTCAGTACCTCCAACAAGGTTAAGAACCACTGTTCTAGAGCCTACTGGATTAAGTGTCGCTTTTAAAGAGAGGTTGATGTTATTAAATACATATATATTTCTAGTACTCTGTTTTTCAATGTGTAATATCAGTGATGAAATTCACATCCCTTACTGAATTCCCATTCCCAGTTTAACTATATTATTCCCTAACTTCTAAATGTTAATTTATTGCTCTGGCAAGGCACCAAGGCAATAAACCTGAAATTCTCTAGTTCCAAAAGAGACACAGCATGTTAATGGTAATGCAAATTTCCCACTCCTACTGCCTCTCTCCAATATGCCTGACCTGAAGGGACCACGTCTTGGAGATGAGATTGCTTTATAGCCTCTGTTCCATTGAGTCTTTGGACAGAGCTGAGACTACTAACAAAAGGACCAGTTGTGATGATTTCGTTTTGTAATATAGACATCTGACCACTGACTGAACTGTTTCACTAACACATTTTATATAAGCTACAAACAGCCGTCAGGTGGGTAGCAATCAACCTGAGCTGGCATGGAACTGGTGATCAAAAGGCAAGAATTTTCATGCCCCATGCAGTAGGCACAGATCTAGTAGTCTAAATTACAGACTTGAACTTAAAACAGCCTCGCCCTTTGACTCCCCAAAACTGCTGATCACTGGATAGCTGAATATAAAGAAGTGGTTGAGGAGAAAAGCTTCCTGAAATCTGTGGATGAACAGCACTGTTCAAGAATTAAATTCTATTATTATTCTCTTTGAAATCAAGTGGCTAGCAAGTGCCCTTCTCCAGCCCACACCCCTATGTCCTGTGTCCAGTCTGGTCACTCTGCTCCTTCTCTAGCCCAACACATTGGGTCTTTCAGCAGTTCAGCAAGTAAATCCTCCTGCCAACTACCTCACTCTATTTCTAGTTCAACCAAGCCAAACCACGACTTTTTTTTTGTTAGAATATACAGTCAAATCTCTCCTCTAACTCACCCTGCAGTGTCCCTTCCTATCATAGCTCATAGCAGCTGGGATTCCCCCCAAACTATCTAGGTGACTCCCTTCTGTTTCAGGCCACTCACTCAACCTTCCTCCATTTTAGAAGCTGTTTATCACCTTTACTCTGCCTTTAAAATTTTGTTGTGCATCTCAGATGATGTGGTCTTCCACTAACCTGCTCAATATGCCTTTCCTCCAGCCTATCATCTGTGCCCCTTCTTTAGCTCGCCTTGTTGAATCCCTCCCCTAAATCACCTCACCAGGTTCCTCCTTCAGTTTGCTCAATGACCTACTCATCTGGTCTGCTTTGCAAGACTAACCCAGGCCACTGTGTTATTCCTCCAGCCCAGGCATTAAAGCAGCAAAGTCTCTTTCAGGTTTTATTTTGACTTCAAAAGAGAGTTACAGAAAATAAATTAGTTTCCGAAGGCTTGAAATATGGAAGAGCTTCCAAATATCCCTTCCATAAATTATGTTTCTCTGGTTTACTTGCCTCATCATAAAAGTTTAGTCCCCATAATAATATTTGCATTTATACAGCACCTTCCATTCAAGAATCTCAGAGTGGTAAACATTCATTCATGGATTTAGCCTCACAACACTCCTTTATGGTAGGAAAAAAATATGCCAGTTTCACAGAGAGCAAGCAGAAGCAAAATGAGATTAAGCGACTTGACCAAAAATTGCACATAAAGCCTGTGGCAGATAACAAGATATCCAGTTACTTTTCATCTCAAATCATAGTGATTTACTCTTCCCAGTTGGTCAATCAGATGAAAATCCAATCATGGTGGTTAACCTCCCAATGATCAGTACTATCACAGTTTATTTCAAATAAGCTAATTTCTGTTAGCTAGCCACTATAACCTGACCTGTCAAAGTGAATTGTTGCTATCAGAATAATCTAAAAATCTTGTCCAGAAAGTTCAAACATAGTTATTAAAACAGACACTGGTTCAGCATTTTGATTCTTGCTTGCACTTTCCCCCCCATTTATGCTAGTTTCCTGTTGATTTTTATTTATCAAGGTTTTAAATTAACAAAGCAAAAGGACTCCACCTTGACTCCTTAGTGCAATGCTGAAATCTAGACACTAAAAGTGATGGCAGAAATTATTATGGAATCAGCAATTAGCAGCAAGCCTTCTTTTGTTTCTTTGTACAACTTCCCTTGTAAGAAAAGAAGGCACAGATGTGTATTTCTAACACATGAACAATTGCCATATGGATCACTGCAACTTGTCTGTTATCAGTGAGATATAGGCCTCAGCCAGTTTAACAATGCATTGGAAAGATTGACAAGATGGTCTCAGCACTCTGACAGCCTCCTCCAGATAGTCTGCAGCTATTTTCATGGGGCTCGTAGAAGTCTGTCCCCAAAGGACAGTCTGCAGGAAGTTGGAAAACGAGAAGGCAGTTGATGGACTGCGAGGTCTAGCTTCTTGAGTCTTACTCCCTGAAGGGTAGCTCTCAGTGAATGTTGGTAGTATTTTGGCAATTTCATCATGGCTCACGAGAAGGTCAGCCACTCGGAGGGACAGGGCAGGAGAAGTCACTAGGTGATGAATGGCAGACTCTACTGTCTCAGGGAGATTGCCATGTTTCAGTAGCACTGCAGCAACTGGACCACCGATGCTTCCTAAAATTCCCTTATAATTCTCATAAAGGTCCTTCACAACTGTAATCTTCTCCTGCAGAGAAGTGATGGGCCCAGCAATCTTAGTATATAAATGGTGGCTGATGCTCTGCTGCACATCTTTGTCTTTCATTTCCACAACAGCCTGCATCTCTTTTAGAGTACTGATCAGGAGCTGAAGATTCTCTTTAATGCTCAGGTTTTCTCTCACTGTAATGATCGGGAGGCTGGTGCCAAGATTCTGATTGAGGATTCGGAATATTGTATTGGTGGAAGAGACATATATGTATATGAAATCATACAGAGTCTGGCTGGCTGCAAGCACCCTTTGTTTATCTCTCTCCATACCAAAGATGGACAACATTTCCAGAGAAGAGATTTGACACTGAAAAACAAACCAAAAAAACACAAGTGAGGAATCTAAGAGATACAGTACCTTTATCCTGAGCTATGCATCTCCAATAATAATACCATACACTTTTCTTTTTTCAAATCAAAACTACAATACAACTCCTCCTAAACAGTGTATCTCCAGTGTAGCTCTACATTTCATGTGCCTTATTCCCTGGGCCAAATGTAGATCTGATATAAAAAGGTGCAACTCAACTGATTTTGGTGCTTACACTAGGAATGAATCTGACCCTTTAAGTGTAAGCAGAAAAATGGAATTAAGAGTAGGGATGAAAGCATTCCGCTTGATTAGATTTATTGTTTTTAGGAAAAAATATACATTTCTTCACCCTTACTAGTTGTAATTGTTTTGGTTAAATCTAACATTTTATTTCCCCCCCCCCATATGTGTATACTGTGTGCTCCACATAAAATTAGAGCAAGGTCCTCTGTGGAGGAAGCAGAAAGGTACTAGCTACATAAGCACCATTCTTCATTCACAGGGTAGAATGGCTCAGTGTCAGGCATACTACTTCTTCCTTTTTCTGGAACAGTGAGCATCTCAGTGCACAAGTGTTGTGGAATGCTGCACTTCTGATATCCAGCTATTATGTACACATCACTTAGTCATTATTCCACAGCTCTTGGTAGGTTGATGCACAAGCAAACTCACTGGCTGGGCTTTCATTTTACCATTCTTTTGACTGCTAGGGAGAAATTCTGCCCTACTTCGTGCATGTGGGTGGTGAAGCGTAAAAGTTTCTCCACCTTTTAGCCCCTTCACCGTGCAACAGAGGGTAAGATCTAGCATTTGAATTTTCTACAAAAAAGATTAGTGATGGGCAAGCCAGACTAAATCTTTTCTCCAAACTCAAGAGCTCTGCAAGAGTTGCAATTAACATTCTTTAAACAAAAAAGTCAGGCATCCATGAATTTCCTAGTTTGGGCTGTAAGTGGAAGTTCTGAAAAATCAAGAGAGAGACAATGTGTGTATTCTGTATCCCCGTAGAAAGGAGCCACCAGTAATCTCCCAAAAAACCCTGTTGTCTTCAGGTTTCCAGTCTGATTTTCAAACTAATAATGTTGAGCTTTGAGAGGTCTGGAGCCGTGGAGGTCTAGCACGCCCTGCATTTAACACATTTCTGTTTACTGCATAGATGAGTTACTCCCAGAGGATAAATTCATTAGGGAAAATGGTCCAGACAGAGAGGCAATTAATAAACAGTTATCTTAATGAAATACCAGACATACTTTGAGAATAGAAAGACAGCATGGGTGTGTTGCAATGAGAAACAATCACCCCTTTTCAAAATGGACTCCAGTCACCATTTCACATACTCTGCAATATGCACTTATTAATTTGGTAGTTTAATTTTATAAGAAGGCCCATCTTAGCTGAAATTTCACGGTCTACAGCTAAGCATCTGAATTGAAAAGAAAGGTCAATTTTTTGAGGTTTCTCCAGCTCTAATTTAGATCTACTTCAAAAAGGCAGAAGGATTGGATGTGTATTTCCTGCTCATGAAGGGCTCAACTCTGCTTCCTTTTAAGTCAGTTGCAAAATTCCCATTGATTTCAGTAGGAGCAGAATCAGGCCTGAAATGTGTTATGCTCTTGTGTAAGAAAAACACTTCAAGGTCTAATAGTGACTAAAGAACCATCGGTAATGAAATGGAAACCAAGAAGCATTCCAAGTACTGTATCAGTGCCTGGCATGTGGGACTTACCAAATCTTATTAAGAAAGAAAATATTTTAAAATATTTAACACATTTAAAAATATTTACAAATAGGGTATTTCTTAGTTTACCTGGAGGAATAACTTTTAATTTCTTGTTAAATGCTTGCCAATCACATTCTAACCTATAGCATGAAGACTCAGAAAAGAAGGATTAGCATTGACCCGAAACCTTACAAGGAGTATCAAGGAGTTGAATTTGGCAGGAAGCCGTACACAAACTGGATGAATGCTTAAAAGGAATAAAGCTTAGTTGAAGGTCTCTCCATACCAGTCAGAGAAGAAAAGGCACATTCCTGCACCTCCACCCATTAGGGATGTGATATCATCAGGTTTTGCAATCTAAACTAGGTGACCCTGGTCAGTACTTGACTGGGAGACTTTCAAGTAAAACAAAAATCAGATTGTTGCATGAAATTAGTGTGTATGTAGTTAGAATTCAGTGGTTTACTGAAGGGTGGGAGGGGAGCCAGGCCCCCAGGTGCTGGCTTGGGCGGGGAGGGCGGCGCCGAGCTGGCGCCGGGCTGGCCCTTCATGACACACAGGGGGCAGGGGGCCCAGGAGATGGCCAGACAGAGCTCAGGGGCAGGTGTGGGGGGAGCAGGGGGTGAGCTGTGGCTGAGCAGGAGCTCCCCCTTCCTGCTTCCCCCTGGCTGAGGGGTGAGGCTGCCCCACCTGAGCCAGCGCTGGGCTGTGGGGCTGGAGCAGGAGATGCAGGTGCTGCGTGGTGGGTAAGTGCAGCCAAAGCCAGGCTCTGCTGCAATAAGTGCCAGAAAGTCCCCCCCACAGGAGGAGGTAAGCAGCGTGTCTCCCCACCTCCCTCCACAGGTACAGACTCCCCTTCCCTGGGGCAGTTGGGGGGGCAGCGCCATCTGATGGGAGCTGGGGACCTCTCCTGCCCTGCACGGAGGGCACATGAGGCCTGGGAGGAGGCGCAAATGCAGGCTTGGCCCCTGGGTGCCGGAGCCCCATGATACACCACTGTTAGAATTCTCTCTCTGTGCACACCCAAAACTCTGAAGTCAAGAGAAGTTTTGTGTCCTGATTCTGTACTGAACCAATTATTCAGAGGAAAACCAAACTGGAAATTATGGATTAATTTTTCCTCACCTGGCAGTAGAACAGATCTCTTCCTTTTATTCTCAGAATGTATCCATTTTGACTTGAGGAAGGGTCTGTCAGTTGGCATGGCCATGGTGATTGCATCTAATATGCAAGAAGTCCCCCTACCCAAAGTTAGATGCATAGGAGTGAGTTTGTCTTTTTGTGAGATTCCCACTATGGAGTTTAAATGGAATTAGTGTTGGAGTACAGGCTGCCCTGCTGTGACAGACGCTTGTACTACCAAGCCTATTTTTTTGGGTATATACTTCTCTATTTGTGTTGGACTGCCCATAATTTTTCATTTAGAATTCACAGATGTGCAGTTAAGCAACATTTAGGTGTTTGTGATTATGTTTGCAGGACGCTCAAGTTTATGAAGTACATATTTTTAGAAATATTTTTGATGGAACATGCGTTAGATGCACGTAGATTTGTGCTGTACCTGTTCATTGCATAAACAGAAGACTATGGGCTCTTGGGTTGTCAATCAAATGATTCTGACCAACTTGAAATAAACTAAACAATTTTAAAACTGAAAGGGGGAAAGAGAAACAATGAGTTGAGGGTGGGTATAGAGTCGAGAGAGCAGTGTTACATTAAAATTATCTACAGACCAGGCAGGCAACAGGACCCAGCTGAATCAACAGTCCCTGCAGACTTAGGTCATCACATTCCACCAGAAACAGCCAGAGAAACCCAGTGAAAAGAGAATTCACTGTTCTGCACACCTACAGCTGATTACGGAGCTCTGACTAAAAAGCAGGTAGGCAGCCTTTATGATTTGTTGTGTAGAATCCCTTATAAATTATATATTGGGCTGCAGAGGCTGACTTATAGTATGCACGAATATTTAAATAAATATGTATGGATACCTTGGCTATTTGACTATAGGAGTGATATAACATACATCATGGTCTTCAGAGGACATGTCAACAGGAGCAATAGGATAAACTGAAACAATCCTAGATTGGCCAGGAATAATGAATGTGAGCTAATAGACCTCTTCCATCTCTTAAACTTCTATTATACTAATGACATTCACAAAAGTTGTGCTCCATTCAGCACAATTAATCCTGTCCAAATTTGTACAATACCTACTAACCAACAACATCTAACAGAGAATGTATTAGAGTGAAAGGACCCAAATACCACGCTGAATCAGAAAGAAGCCCGTACTCCATTTTCCTTAGGTAGAATTGATAAGAAATCAGACCTGCTTTCACAAGACTTTGCTTCAGTTCAGTTCATGGCTTTTCATCAAAAGCACAAACTCTTAATGTACACGCAAAATACCGCCTCCATCCTGAAAAGAAAAATAAGCACGAGGTGAAGTGATTGCTGTTTTTGTGTATGGCAGATCTACAAAATAAGTGGGTGAAGGAAACACAGTAGATGTAATATATTTGGATTTTCATAAATCAATGTAAATTTTCTACACAGTGTTACTACTTATTTAAATTCCAAATAGCTTGTGGCTGAACATTGTCACTTGGATCAAAAGCTGGTTAAAGGACAATTGAAAAAATTATATATAGCATTGTAATTTGCTGAGGAAGGAAGTGGTGCCTAGTAAAGCACCACAAGGTAGGTGCCAGCTGATTCTATATTGAGAAAAACTACTGAGGACAGAGAATGACATGAAGGAGCCTAGCAGTAAGAAATGGCTATCTGATCTACCATATCTTAGATGTTTCTAAGGTGCCCATCACTGTGTTATTTAAGCACAATAACAAAATGAGACTTATCTTGGAAAAATGCCACCTAATAAACAAAAATAACCCTAAGCCCCAATTGTCAATGAGAAAGAGGATAATGCAAAAACACAAACCAGAAAACCTATGCGCCCAAGGATGAAGGTAAATAACACATTCAATATGGCTTGTTAATGCAATACAGAAGCAAAAAAGGCCAATAAATGTTAGGCTGCATATACAAAGGCAACGTGTCATGAAGTAGGGGAATAATACTCCCTTCTTTATGCTTTAGTGCTATAAAAATAGTGACAAACGGGAGACTGTCTAGACAAAGACAAGAAAAATGATTAGGGAGAAGATTTTAGGGAATGATTAAAAGAGCTAAAATCATATATCACAGCTTGGTTAAGTGATAACTAAGAGACAGATTCTGCCTTGCCTTTACATGGGAGCTCAAGTTAGGCCAATGCAAGCAGCCTGTGCTCTCAGGCAGAACTGCAAACTTTGCAGTCAAGGGGGGCAGTGACTGCTCAGTTCCTACTTTCCCAGGCACGCAGCAGTCCCAAAAGACGTGAGAGAAGATGGGGCTATGGTCTCCCACCCATTGCACTGGAGCAGGACTGGCACACAGTGGGGAGCAGGTTACTACCCCCCACAGGGGTGGGGAAGTGGATGTGTTCTCTCTGTGCACCTGGGGAGTTGAGAGAGAGATTTTAACTCTGAGGCAGAATGCCTCCTGGTGCTCCTACTGGGGCAGTGCCATCAAGCATCACACCATAATATGGGCAGTTCCTAAATGGCATGATCAAATTCTAAATCTGGGACAAGATAACTGTCTTCAGATGCTTGGTGGATAGAGAAGATTTTTATGGTGTTAGAGAAAAAACAGGTATTTTAGATCAAATTAAGAAAGGGAAAGTTTATGTTAAATATATCAGGACAAAAATACAGTGAGATATATTAGGTGTTGTGTCAGGTGGTATAAGTTAGGCCTTGGCTACACACAAAGGTTGTACCATATTAAATGTTCCGGTATAGTTAAAGCAGTACAACCTCCCTAGTATGGGTAATATTGGTATAAAGGTGCTTATATATCAGGATCGCTTATTCCCCTGTGGGAACAAGAATAAACTATACTTAGGCTTGGCAGAATTCAATTTGTATTTCCCCCCCACCAATTTTAACAATTAACATTAATTATATTTTTCAAAAAATGTTTAACTATTTTTATAATTGTGGGAAATTAAGGGGGAGGGTGGGACTGGGGTTAGAGGAGTGATGACAGCGAGGATGCAGCCGTGGTGGGGCCCAAGACACCTGTGCATAAGGTGCGGGGGATGGTGTGGTCCTGGCCTGGCAGACCAGAGATCCCTGGCCAGGACTGCAAGGAGGACGAGCCCCAGGCCTGCTGGGAATGGCCCCTGAATTCCCGGCTGGTGAGTGGGGCCATGACAGCAGGGCTGCAGAGGGTTCCGTCTATGGCCAGCTGTGGAGCTGGTGACACCCGATCCCTGTAGGCACAACTAAGGTGCAAGGAAGGCTGCAGTCCTGGCGGGGCACAGGACAGATCGTTGGCCAGGGCTGCAAGGAGGAGGATGAGCTACTGGCTGTGCAGGAGGCTACCTTGCTGCTGAATGGCTTGTCTGGGGATGGGAGCTTGGGGGCACATCCTCCTCCTTCTTGCAGTCAGTGGCCTGGTGTCTCTGCTCTGCCCTGCTAGGACCACAGCCTTCCCTGCACTGTGTGACTGCAGGGATTGGGTGTCACTGACAGCGGCCTGAAGCAGTGCTGGGAACTCTGATAGCAGGGCTGTAAAGAGCTCCCTTGGCTGCTGTAGGACTGGTGACATCCAGACCCTGCAGACACCAGGTGCAGGAAAGGTTGCAGGCCTGTTGGGACGGAGAAGAGACCCCAGCGCTCCCCAGCTGGCGCGAGAGCCAAGCTGTGACAGCAGAACTGCAAAGGTCTCTCTGCACAGCTGACGCGCCAGTCACAACCGATCCCTGAGGGCACAAGATAGAGGAGTTGAGAGGAGGAAACTGCACTTGAGCTGACTGTTATTGACGCATATTTTTTTTCATTGCTTTCAGTGCGTCAGCTGAAATAGATGTTTAGCAGCATCTCTCCATTTAAATCCAATCATATCCCATGTGATATAAATCATAAATCATATCCCCATGTGAAATTGTTATACTGGTACAAAAACTGTGTGGAACAGGTTTTTGACTTTCTCTGATTCCCTTAAACTTATTTTACACCAACTTGCTAATATGCGAGTGAGTGAGTGTAAGGGAGTCAAGTCAGTTTAATTTATGCACCAAAGAACCAGAAAAAAGTATTAGCTAGAGGACAGACTTGCCTATTTAGCTGCTTTTCTTGCTACAGCCCTCTCTTCTAGACCTTTGATGACATGATTTTCACCTATTCAAATTCCCTTACAGTCAGCCAGAGTCATTGGGCTAAATTCAAAGGTGATGTCAGCTGCACAGTGCTAAGCAGATACAAGTTTAAGGAAGTCTATAGTGGTGTAATGTACATGTTGGACAGATACAGAAGTTGTAAATTATGTCATCGTAAAACTACTTCAAGACATTCTGAGTCACACCTATGTATTTGACTTGTTGGGTCTAAAATGAGTCTGTGACCGAGAGGTTCTGTATCCCAGTTCAATTCAGTCCCCTTCCAGTGTTCTGGGTTTTAAAGATGGTAACATACCTTATTTTTCTCTCTCAGCAGCTATTCTCTGAAGAATGGCTCTGAGTGACCTCTTCTATCCTGATAACCCGAAGAGACGGCAAGAAGTGATACATCTGCACCAGGAGCTGCTGGACGGCATGTTGGCTAATTTCCATGCCACAAACGAACTGATTGCAGTACTGAATGCACACTTGGGGTGCACAATTGCCCAGATTAAGATGGAAAAAGGTGGCACCATCAAAGAAAACTGTGACATCATCATCCGAGCCATGAGTGAGATCCAACAAGAAGTATGGAAGATTGACAAAGAAATGAAGGAAATGCTGGAGCCAATGCTGTACCAAAAGCTTTATGATATCAAAGAGGCAGAGGTAGAGAAAATTGCAATAGCACATAAAGCTTTTTCTATTGTTCTAGGAGAAGCTACTTCTATTGCTGGTATGGTAGCTGTAAAACTAATTGGCTCAAATACTATAATTTTTGCTGTTAACAAGCTGGTCAGTCTGCTTGCCCAAATTGGTGCTTCTGTTCTTGGAGGTATCGGCATTGCTATTCTTGGGCTAGGTATTGACATGATCCTCCAGGCCATCCTGGGAGCAGTCGAGAGGGATCAACTTCTGGCAACTGTTAAAAGTTATGAGGAGCATCTGGCTGAATTTAAGACAGCCTCAGAAAAATATCAGTGTGCCATAAATGAAGTAACTTCCATGGTGAAATGTAAAATTAAATGAATGGCTTTTAATGTTCTCTCTGGCTATCACAATGACCACAACAATTATACTTACATTAATTTTTTCAGATTCTTTATGGTAGAGTGACAGCTCTTACTTCTTTTTTAGTGGCACATAAAATAGCTGTGGAAATGGGGGTCTTGATGGCTCAGGGAATTGGCACAGACATATTTCAATAGGTAATTGGTTCAAGCCCACTCCAGGTAGGCAGTATATGACAGTACTGGTTCCAGATGTCTGGTAGCTTATGTGAAATTAGTTGATCATTTTCCAGTCCACTTCCAAATGATCAAAGTACAAAAACCACCATCATAACTGTCACTAGTTTCTACAGTCTGGAAAAAGACCAGGTTCACATTAGACACTTTTACTGGATTAGAAATGTTAGTTAGAGACATGATTTTTAAATGACATTTCTATACCACAAGAACTCTAGTGGAGATGTAGTTATCCTGGCAATAAAATAAAATAAAGTTTTTGCTGAAATAAACTGCATCTGCCCTAGGAGGGTTTGCTGTTATGGCTATATTGACAAAACTTTTATAATGTAGATGCAGCTTGTTTCAGTAACCTTTATAGGGAAAGGTCAAGGAATATTTAACTGCTATTTCCTGCAACTGTTGTTCCAGTTTGGTGGAGCCACAGTGCACATCTTAAGATAAATTCTAATCTTGACAGCTTTGTGGTTTTTGAAAATTCCCTAAGCCCAGTAGTTAAGAGAATTTGGCTCAAGTACCCCAGGGGGCTTTATTTACAGTATCTCTTAATAACTTTTTATATACTCATGGCCCTGTTCCTATAAACACACACGTAATTAACTTTGTGTACGTGTGTAGTCCCACTAGGGTCAGTGGGACTACACGCAAAAGTGTTTGCAGGATTGTTGGCCTATAAATCATAGGACTTGTTATGTTATTTTATTTTCCTTTAAAGTGATTCACATGCTAGTGATGTGATCATACAGAGGGTTTGTTCAATACAGTTCTAAGTTTCATACATCATTACAGGAACAGCACAAAATTAAATGTCCTTAAATTGCGTACTTTGAAAACAAAAGGCTAGAGCAGAAAGTTTGATTTATATTCTCTTTCTCTGACATGCTGTGATTTGTTTCTCTGCTTTGTACTTTGCAGTAAAATTGTAATTTGAAAAGAATTAGAAATACACATTATAGGTTTTGAGAGTTCTCCTCCCTATCTGTGGCTGATTTAATCCATAGGTACGTGTTCCTTCTATCTCAAAAATCAAATCGGAACCATATCATCCATAGTACTTACTAAAAGAAAGATTACAATCTATATTATAGGATGCCATATATAAATTACTCAGTAAATTATGCAGTATAGATTATCATCCCAGGGTTGTACACAGGTCCAACTTTTCATACTCAACAAATATATTATGACTAAACAATTCAGAAATATTCATTAATACTTAGCAGTGTGTTTGTATAATAGTAATAACTAGCTCGTATCTGTGAAAAACTACCAGACTGGGAAGATTGTAACTCTTCCTTCTATTTTCATCTCCTTCCCATTCTCTTTTCCACTTTTTGATCTTTTCTTCTCCTATTTCCCCTCCTTCTCTTTATTTCCCACTTCCCTTTTCCCCTTGTCCTCCCTTCCCCTTTCCTTTCTTATGTTTCATTTCCTCTGTAGGCTGCAGCCACTAGAGGACAAAGTGGTTGTGTACACTTCCGCATGTCTGACAATGATCCATTCAGCAAAAGGGCACTGGGAGGACTCACAGACAGATACCTTGCAATCTGTATCCGGATAATCCACCATAAAACATGAGGAAATCCTCAATAAAAATTAAAAAAAATGTAAAGACAAAACAAATGTCATTCACCTTATTACACTTCCTTGACAACGGTAGCAAAGAAGGAAAGGCAAATCCACTGGGGGAGGAGAAGAAGGAAGAGGGTGCTCATCTTAGAGGTTGCGGCAGGCGAGCTGTCCCAGAGAATACAGAGCATGAGGCAATGACCTCACAGAGGCCTGTGGCAGGTCAGCAGTCTTGCATGATCCAGGAGATGAGGCAGCTCTACCTCACAGAGGTATATGCAGATACACCAGACAGGAGGAACCCTGTGCTTTACCTTTGAAACAGGTTAAAGTCAACTGTAAATTAGCCCAGACATTTACCAAATTCTTCTTTCCAAATCCTACCAAAATATAATGTGGGTGGTTATTTTTATTATTGACAGTTGTGTTTTTATTTATTGTAAAAAATACTTGCGTGTTTTGTGTTCCACCTTTCAGCATGCACTCAACTGCCAGCAAATCATTGGTGTGAATAAAGAGAAGGCTGAGTGGAAGCAGCCTGTTTCTCCTTTTTAGTGTCACCTGCAAGTGAATCAGTGTTTCTTGAAATTGGAAGGAATGTCTGTTTTCCCTAGTCCTTCTTGCCAGGGCCACATGTTTGTTCCTCTGGTTACTTAGTGGGTGATCATCGGCCAGGGGGAAATCTCACAAGACTTCTATTCTGGTCCCACCAGGACTACTTCTAAGGGGTAGAGAGGTGTTTATTCACTAGGCTCATTTAGTCCTGGACTTTCCTGGTGAAACTACCAAGGGTCAGTTAGTGTCCCAAATGTATGTCGACTTTTGTGATGTGGGCATAAGTCCAGTAGGAACTCGACTGAATGATCACCAACTTATTTCACGCAGATTACTAAGGAGCCATCAGACTTTGTCACTTCTGACCACACAGCTTTATTTTTAGCTAAATATATATTTGATGAGGTTATCGGTCAGACTGATTCTGATAACCTACAACTTCACTCCAAAATTAACATGATCCCTCCCAGGTATTTCCTGAGGTTCAGAAAAGAGGGGGAGAATTCTTGATTAACATTTTCCGTGTATCTATAATTGTCATCTGCCCATGCACTCAATATCAAAATAACTGACAGAAAATGCTATTCTTACTGTCCAACTTAACTGAAATTAGAATTTCTGTTTTCATGACAACCCCAGACCAAAGAGCTTGGAAAAAGTCTATGGAGTTGTAGATGCTTAACCAAACTAAATCTTTTGAAATTTGTTTAATGTATTCACAGATTTCAAGGCCAAAAGAGACAATTAAATCATGTAGTCTGAATTCCTATATAATACAGGCCATAGAATTTCATCCAGTTTCAGCCTCAGAGAGTCCTATAACTCGTGTTTGCATCCAGTCTTGATCTAAAGACAAAGAGATGGAGGATTCACCATTTCCCTTGGTAGTTTGTTCCGATAGTTAATCAGCCTCATTGTTAAAAACAAGCACCTTATTTCTAATTTGAATTTCTCTGGTTTTAACTTCCAGCCATTGGTTCTTGTTATACTTTCTCTGCTAGATTAAATAGCCCATTGATACCTGGTATTTTCTCCTCACGAAGGTACTAATCCACCATAATCAACTCACCTTTTAAGCCTGGTTTACACTTAAAAATTAGATTGACCTAGCTATGATGCTCAGGGCTGTGAAAAATGTTGTGTTCTAGCCACAGCAGTTATGCTGATATAACCCCAATCTGAGGCGACATGGGGGCATGCGGGGTCATGTGCCGCTCCCAAATTTGCTGCTTGGCTTGTACTGAATACGCTCATACAGACTGAGCATGCTCACTAACACCGTTGAAGCTGGCTGCCCTCACTCTGCCCCTCCACTATTGGCAGGCCCAGGTCGTCTCTGTCCACCACAGAACACCTGTTGTCTGCTCCCTTCTACAACACACATTTAAAAAAAAATCACCTTAAATATATACGTCAGCTTCTCCAAAAGAAAATGACTGATCAGTAGCTTCTAAAAGGAGCTCTGGTCTGTTGAAAGGGTGTCAACCTTTCCTTGTCCAAAGTTTGGAAAATGATCAGATTTTTTTGTTGTTGCAAGAAGCAGTCAAACCACCATTAACCCAGATTCAAATTGTTTTACAATCTTCTAACAAAACTATAGGGGGAAAAATGACTGATTCTCCCTCCCCCTGCACCCTCCAGTCTTCTTTTAACCTTCTACACCTCCATACATTGTCAGACTTTTTCAGAGTCCTTCAGTCTCGGGCTAATTTGTCTATATTTTGCCACCCTAGCTAATTTTATTTTTAGTGTTTTCCCTCTTTCCCCTTTTCCTCTCTGTCCCAAATCCTTCCTTCTCTCTCTCCTCCATTTTGACCAGTAGAGCTGGTGCGTTTCCCCAGTGTCAGTATTTCTTTCCCATTCTACTTCCTTCCACCTTTTCTCGTAACTCATCCTGCTCAATCTCCTAGTCAATTTTGTTGCTCATCTCTGAACTTCCTCCATTTTTGACTCTCAATATACCAGAGGGCTTCTGAGGCTGCAGCTCAGGTGCTCTCTTTTAGCCTCCCCAGTTTCCAGGTGCTCCCCTTCCCTATCCCATCACTACTCAGCAGAATGTCTGATGGAGAGAGAAGAGGGAAAGAGAAGTCATTGGGAGAGAATGAAGAAGGGGCAAAGGGCATATGACAGAGATTGGAAGTAGCTGAGGGAGGACTGAAAAAAATAAAAGGACAGAGATTATAGTTGTAACTGTAGGAGAGTAATGAGTTAAAAGCTGGACAAATGGCCAGGCCTATGTTACAGGGAATGGGGTCAAGGCACAGGCAAATCTTGTTTTTGCTATTTGGTATGAACTCTTGTTAGAGTCTGTTATCTCTCTTCTTTTCCTCCCTTCCTGGCCATCTGCGCAGGGGATGAGTCTATCACCACTCCTGCGCAAGGCCATGGTGGGAAGAAAGCATTATTTTCCTTCCCCTCTGGCATGCCTTTATTTCAAAGAATGTTAGTGTAAAATTTATAGGTTTTAAGTTGATGTGCCTGACCTCTGTATGATAATCCTGTAAACAACAAACAGGGGCGGGTATAATTATATTCATTATGTAGTTGTTAATATTCATTTTATAGGTGTCAATGTAACCAAATGAGGATCTATAGGGAGTTGCAGGAAATATACACATTTACATACTGTTATGAATAAAAGAATTGTAAAGTAACCCCTCGTTGCTCACTCACAGCGTCAAGGTAGAACGAGCAGGCAAGAAAGGGTTCCGTCTCCCCAATCCACCCTGTTTGGTTATTTCTACAACCTGTTTGGTTATTTCTAACAGCAACCACTAGAATTTTATGTTTTTGGTAAAAATTTTCCCAGTTTTACTACTAGTAGTTCAGCTTCCCTATGGCAGCAAAGATGAGAGCCATAGTGCAGGTCAGGGTGCAAATGGCTACTGGCACATAGCAGCACTACCAACTCTTGTAACATTTGGTGTTCTTCTTAAAATCCCAGCTCCATGAAACATATAATTATGTGAGAATCTCAGCTTTAAAACAAAGAAGACTCTAGTGCTCGTGATTCTGGAAGATAGCCTCAAAGTGTGATTAGGTGTTGCATAAAGTTCAAAAACGTTAAAAGGCAAATTAAAACTAACCCAATATTTATTATTTTAAAACAATCTCATGATTTTTGTGGGTGGGAGGATCTGACTCATGATTCTTTACTGTATGAGGTTGGTAATATTGCATGTAGCTACATTTAGCCCAGACCGGGTGCAAGGAAGGAAAACCAGCACCCTTGCACATTGGAAGCGCTGGCCTGGAATGGACAAGCTATGCAAGGAACAGAGAAGGGAGATTAAAAGTGCAGGAAACCTGCAAGAGGCCTAGTTGGTGCCTACAATTTAGGTCCGCTCTGCACAAAAAGTTAGGTTTGGTCCAGCCAGGTCCCTCAGGGGGGTGTGAAAAATCCACCTCCCAGCCTAGACAGAGCCAGGGGGATGGAGGAATTCTTTTCTCGACCTGGTGACTGCATCTCGGGGTACACTGGCAGGCAAACCCCTTCCCACCCGTCAGCATAGGTCATGTCTACACAACAGCGCTGCACCTGCGGCTCCGTGGTGGGCGATCCACGTGTAGACAAGCCCCGCCGCGGCTGCCCTAAGGGGGAATCGATCGATCAAACCAAAAGCGCCTTTCCCCGCTCCGAAGGGACAAAGCGGCGGAGCAAGCAGCTAATCCGGGGGACAACGATGGCTAAGAAAACAGGAGCGGAGCAAAGGCTCCACGCCAGTGCTCGGGAGCACCCGACCGACCGACCGAGCAGCAGAGCCTGGGCGTCGTCGCCATCACCACCACCGCGCGTGCAGCGGTCAGTGAGGCAGAGGGCAGCAGCCGCCGGCGGATTCATGCCTGAGCAGCAGCAGAGGCGGAGCGGGGTGAGGGGCGGGGTTAAAGGAGGGTCACACACGCAGGCTGAACCAACGGCAACGCGGGTAGGGAGGGGCCGTGCGGCGTCCCGACGGCCTAGGACACGCCCCCTCCCCGCTGTTACCCCCCCCCGACTCCTGCTAGTCGGCTCTTCTACGCTTCGCCCTCTCCCGCCGCAGCACGATGATGATCACGTGACCCCTTTCGGGTGACAGACTGGGCCCATATAGACAGCGGAGCCCCGCGCGCCGCACCATAGAGCTGGAGGAGGTCTGGGTGAGGCGGAGCGGCACGAGGCAGGCGACGCTCTGGCTGCAGAATCCGATTTCCAGCCTCTCCAAGGCTCTTTCGCTCTCTCTCTCTCTCTCTCTCTCGCGCGCGCGCCCAACAACGCGCGGGAGGTTCCTCCAGGGGGCGGAAGTGGCGCGTGGTTACGGCGGTGGCGGCGGCGCGTCAGTGTCCCCCACCGTGGTCCGTCCAGCACCATTGAAGATGGCGGCGGGGCCGAGAAGGCGAGGAGGAGCCGGGGGGCTGCTGGCGTAGAAGGCGCAGCCGAGGAGCGCGGCAGAGGAGCGCGGCCCCCGCCCGTCAGAGGGGTGAGAGGAGCCGGGCGGGGCGGTAGACAGAGAGACAGACAGAGAGACAGACCGACTCCCGCCTCCTCCCCCGCGGTCCTGCGGCTCCCTGGGCTGCTCCTTTCCCCTCTTCTCGGCAGAGGAGCCGCCCAGGACCCGGGGGAGCGGGTCGGTGATATCGCCAGGCGGGAGAGGGGGGGGGGGAACTGCCGCTTCCCAGGCCTCCCCTCCCCCCGCCAGCCGGCGCACAGGCCCAGCTCAGGCGGGCGGCGCTGTGGGGGAGGAGCCGCCGAGGCGGGGAAGTTCTCGAGGGGGGCTATCGGTGTCAGGCCTGTTGTGATTCGCAGAACAAGGGTTTTGTACCCACTTCCCAGCCGCATCTGCGTCCTGGGCCCCCTGTGGTCTGTTGGCTCGGACCTCGTGTCCTGCAGGCCTGGAGTTTGCGGTGGGGGGGAAGGTATCCTGCCCAGAGAGGAGTTTAAAGTTAAGGCTGCAAACAGGGCAATGGCCCCAGGGTCTGGTGTCCTAAGAGTGCGAAGCGGGGGAGGGGGAGCTGGTATCGTCGGGGCTGGTCTACACTACAAGGTTTTGTGGACAAAATAGAGGAGGTGTATGCACTGAAATGCTTCTCCCACTGATGTAACTCCCCTGCTATGCCGATATAATAAGACCACCTCAACAAGGGTGTAGCGCTTATGTTGGTGTAGGTAGGATGATGCAACGTTGTGTTCCTTACATTGGCTCTTGGCTGTCATTCTTGTTAATGTCACGACTAAGAAAGCCAGGCAGCTAAAGCCCAGCTGCCCCGCACTCCCCTGGAGTGGCTGAACCCCAGGTGGCAGGAGCCAGGTGAGATGCCCCAGGTGGCTGGATGTCACTCCCTGGGGCAGTGGGAGCCTTTTGTGCATTGAGTTCCTGCCAGGGATGTGCCAGTGATGGTTCTCAGCTCTCCACACTGCCCCTCTTAGGTCTGTGGAAGTGCTCCCGGTGAGGACACCAACCACTGACCCAAGGAGGGTAGTGTGTACATCAGCCTCCGCAGTAATTAATATAGCTGTAAGTTGACCTAACATAGGTTGACATATCTTTGAAGTATAGACAAGCCCTTAGAAACCTGAGAATTGCAGAGGTTGGGGCCCTGGTGTGAGAGGTATAACTCTTAACTCCATGTCCCCTTATAGCGTTCCTGGTTAGAAAAATAATGATCTGAAGAATCAAACTTGTGCTGCATTAACTATCTATAAGATTTGGTTTATTTTATCTGTGGTCACAAAAGCTAGAATTCTTTAGTTGTCAGCATTGCTGTTGCAGTGTTTTATAGTCATACAGCACAGATTAAAAGTATTTTACAAATGTTCAGTAAAACAACATATTGAACGCAATCATTCCTAGCTCTTCAGTAAAGGACCCAATCTTCTCACATACTGAGGACTTCTAATGCCAACATTAGTGCACTGCTCAGCACCTTAAAAGGTTGAACTATTATTCCGTGTGGCAGACTATTAAAAGTTTCATTACACATAAGTTAGCACATTGTCATATCCAAAGTTCTTAGATCCAGATCATGAAATTAGAGCACTCGCATACAAAGAGGAAAGGTTAGTGTGCTGAGAAATCTTCACACTTCGTACTAGAGACACAATGTATGAAGAAAAATTCCAAATCGAAATGTTCAGCAATGCACATTTTTGAGATTTCCTACTTAAAGGAGGGCAGATGATAAGCTGGCATCCCTGTGATAGAGAGATGATTGGCTCTGGATGTATGGGAAGAGAGTACAGAGAGGTACGTATGGTAGGCTGCTGCAGGACCACAGAGGGCTGTTGATCAAGCTTGTGCAGTCTTACATTCAACTTTATGGCATTTTTCTGTTTGAATGTTTGTTTAATGGAACACAATAACGTTTGTACACTGCACTGGATCAATTCTAAAATTCAGGGAATTTTCTAAGCATCATTGGGCAGAAGAACCCTATTGATTTTGAGGAGGGTGAGAAGGGGAAAGTGGGGGACATGCAGAGCTCCTGCCATCTGTTGCCCACAGCTTCAAGTACCTCTGCAATTGTTTACAGATTAAAGAACTGGTTGATGACACTAACACCTTGCAACATAACAGTACCCGTGTCTCATCTCTGCCCATCTTCCCAACAGAGTTTAAGATGTTGACATCCTGAATGATTTTTCTCCTAGACAGAAAGAAGTAATAGTGGTGGGGGAAGGAGGGGCACAGAGCTATGGCATGTAGGCCAGTGAAGAAGTGTGAACGAAAAAGTATGAGGGAAGGGAGAATGTGGGGCACACAGAACCCCTGGTGAGAGGGGAAATGGGGGACCCTGCAGTGGAGGATGGTAGGGGACTCAGAGATCCTGTCATGAGGATGGGAGTGTTTAAGGGAGTCCCTGAAATAGAGGGGGATGAGATAATGGCATATGGAGAGTTGGGGGTAGGAGGAGAAGGAGGAATGCAAGGTGCCTCTGGTTTGTGCAATGAGCTATAGGTCTGCTCAGGCCTAATGCCTGAACCAGACCTAAATGTAGCTGACCAAGCCCTAGTGGGTTGAGTAATTTTCCAACCCAACCCTGACATTTGTCCTTGAACCTGATTCAGCACTGCTGTTCTCCTTGTGCCCTTGATGGTGGTGTTGCAGCAGCTGTATACCGTGCTCATGCTGTTCATTGCCTACTTTTATGCTCAACGGGGGATCAGGCGGAAGAGGACTTCCTGGATCTCAATGGCTGTGAAAGTGGATGAAGGCTGATGCAAGTTGGAGATTTCCAGTTGTGTCGGACCTTTCCCTGCCACTAGGTTCTAGACCTCCAGCTTGTCATGATCTTGTCGCTGTAGGCACACTGGCCTCCCCATGTTAAAAGAAATCAGGTGCAGGCTTCTACCAGAGGAAATAACATTCAATGCTGACGAAGAGATCATCCTCGAATTGAGGGATTGCCACTGATGGTGCTGTGCTCTGAGAACTGCGGAGTGAGAGGCACTTGGACTCCTCAGCATGCTCACTCTGCAGCTCACAAAGCGTAGCGAGGTGGTGGTGGTCACCAGGAGCAGAGCACGCAGCTGCTGCTGTGCACGCCTCACTGGCAGGAGCAGAGCCGAGCAAATATGAACCCAAGAGGGTCTATTTGTTTGTACACCCAACCCTCACCCAGATCCGATACTTGTAGTTGGGTCGGGCTTAGGTTGAGTTGTAGGGCTCTACTCACTACAGAAGCAACAAAGCATGCAAAACCTTAGTAAATACAAACATTACACTTTTGATTTCAGTATTGAAATGAATGAGATGCAGGAGTCACTTGCTGATGAAATGGTGTGATTGTGTCGCTTAGTGGCATTCTGTACATTTTTGAGAGCTGGGATTTAGGGAGGCGATAGACATTTGAGTTTCTGGCAACGGAAGCATTAATGTGGGAAGGGGAAGAGACGGAATAGGAGTATGACGACGACTGGCATACGGGATGTGATGTGGCTTTTTCTTTTTCAGCTGTCTTTTCATCCCTTTTATTGAAGCGATTAAAAAAAAAAAGTGGTTAAAATGGGGCGGAGATCAACATCCTCCACCAAGAGTGGGAAGTTCATGAACCCTACAGACCAGGCCCGTAAGTATCCAATACATTTCTTGATGTAAACATGGTTAATTCATCTGAGATAAAGATGAGAATGAAAGCTGGTTGAGGAGTCAGGTCAGATTCCACAAGTATTGTGTAGTTAGAGGAGGAAACAAGACTATACACACCTATTCCTTCATTAATGTAATTACTAAGATTCTGATGGTCTTATCTAAGCATCTAGAAACAAAAGCAAAAAGATCAACTCACACTATACAATAATTCAGCTAGTTATGATTAGCAATGTTTTAAGTTTGTCCAAAATTTAGATTAAAATAATTGTGTTTTATCTATTCTGTACACCAGAATATTTCAGTCTCCATGACATTAATCATTTAATGAGCACTAAATTCATACAATCTTGTTTCAAAAAGTCTCCTTATTCCAGAACTTGTTACTTCAATTAGGTGGGTGTGTATAGAAATATTTCTGCTTTTGGAGGCATGGGGTTGCCAGTATGGCTATCTTTCCCCTTTCTTTTCCTATAGTGAATATGAAATATGATTCTGTTTTTAACCGTATAGCCGAGACTGAAAGGGGTGTGGATAGAATTGGCTTTCAAATTACAAGCTGTTGAGAAACAGAACTCCAGTAGTCACAAGGGAAGTTATGATCGTGTTTCCTTTTTCAATTAGTCTGCCTTTTCTCTCCTCTGCAGGAAAGGAGGCCCGGAAGAGGGAGCTGAAGAAGGTGAGATGCTATTACTATCCCTAAGAACATCTGGCTATCACCATTCTAATATGCATCACATTGCCAACTGTTATGGGCTTGAGACAATGGGTAGAATCCAGATTTTCTGGTTGGCTCCTCAAGAGTAATTTTCTTTGTGGGAAAATATTGTCTGATCAAATAATTTAAAGGAATGTTGTCAATCACATTTGTATGAATTTTGTTAACGTACTATTTCTATTTGTAGTATCTAAAGTAAGATTTTTTTTCCAGTTTACTTTGTGCATTTGATAGCACTTTTTGTTTTTCCCTGTTGTTTGTGTGTGTCTTTTCCAAAGCAACTGGGGAAGGAGGAACATTTTTAAACACGGGGAGGAAAAAGACTGTAACATTACAGTGGTTGGCAATGCAGGGAAACTGTGTATGTGGAATACCCAAAAGTATTTTAACTCACATTTTGAATAGATCTTATTTGGTGGTGTGAAGTGATTAACATTTATAAAGCACTTTGAAATGAATGGATTAATTCATTTATCTTTCCTGAGGGAATTCTGTGAGCATGTTTAAAAGTCCTGCAAACCTAAATTGCAAGAGAAATCTGTGATACCATAGGTTATAACTGTTCCCCCATTTATCCTACAACAACACTTGCTGACTCTTTATTCTCTGACCTTCTCAGAACAAGAAGCAGCGGATGATGGTACGAGCAGCTGTACTTAAGATGAAAGATCCCAAACAGATCATTCGGGACATGGAAAAATTGGATGAGATGGGTGAGTGGGTATCATTTGGAGGGACTTGTGTGGTAGGGTGAGAGGGGAGATGCAGGGATCAGATAAAATGGAAGATGAGAAATGAGAGATGGGACAAGATGAGGTTAGGAACTACGTGGATTGTAGCTGCAGAAACTGTGCCAAATACTGGGCTTTTCCTGTTAGAGAAATTGGAGAAGGAAAGTGGGTAAATAATTCTTGGAAGGGGAAGAGTTGGTGATCTTTTTCAAGGTAACTGGATATTGGAGAATCTGGATGACTTAGACGTTCCTGTGGAAGACAGGGATAGGAGTGGTACATGTTGTCTATACATAGCTGTGTAAAAGGAGACAATCACTTTAAGATTATGGAGACCTGATGGAAAGCTGATTCAGATAGTCACTGTCATTGTCTGTAGAAGTTGCTGTATTGAACATGTGTGTGCAGTATATACAATGGAGTAGTCATGACTTCTGTTTCAAGTCTCCCCTGTAATTTCCTTCTTGAATTTGTTTGTTGCTTTGGTCTTGCTTTCCCGGATTAGAGTTTAATCCAGTACAGCAACCACAACTTAATGAGAAGGTGCTGAAGGACAAGCGTAAGAAGCTGCGTGAGACCTTTGAGCGTATCCTGCGGCTCTATGAGAAGGAGAATCCTGACATCTACAAGGAACTGCGCAAGCTGGAAGTGGAATATGAGCAGAAGAGATCGCAGCTCAGCCAATACTTCGATGCTGTCAAGGTAACATTGCTCTTCATGTTTTAGTGTCTGTAATGCTGTGATGGTAATCATACTTTGTTATTTAAGCTTGGCCACTGCAAAAGAAAAGAGCTTTATAAGAGACTGATATATTCCATATCTGGTCCTGAGTCCCTGCCACATTGAGTGTTTTTACCAAGCTGTATATCATGCACTCTGGCCTCCACCTCAGTCATTATACTTTGACAGGGACAACATGATGAACCATGAAGATGACCATCCTCAGTGTCTCTGTGATGTACTAGATTTTATTTTTTGGAGGATTACAGTGAAGGATGGCTTCGGAATGATTTTACAACAGAAGCCCTTAACTACCTTGCGTACCCTGGCTTGTGATATCTATCTTTTGTTACATGAAGCAGATTTTGTTTTAAAACTCTTAAATCTGTATGCGTGTGATGAATCTCTCAGCATTTATTTATAAGTGTTTCTGTATTTCTCCTTTAGTATCTGAGTCCCTAAGCTCTCTCCTAGTCAACTATAAACACTTCCTATAACTGGTGCTTCCCAGATACTCAGGCCTTAATTATCTAATGCTCGTGATCTGTTTATTCAAATGTCTATTCAGGGGTCTAATACAAAGAGTGACATACCAGTTGGACAGGCACCCTTAGTGAATGGTTATTTATATAAGAGGGAAGGAACGGACTTCCTACCCTCCATGTTCTATAAAGTGAGGAGTGTGCACATTATCCTCTTTCCTCTGCCTTCTAAGAAATTAACCTGCCTGCTGTTTGTATTTCTTCCAGAATGCACAACACGTTGAGGTGGAGAGTATACCCCTGCCAGACATGCCCCATGCCCCCTCCAACATCCTTATACAGGACATCCCACTACCTGGGGCTCAGCCACCTTCTATCCTCAAGAAGACATCAGCCTATGGGTAAGAGGGGGAAGTGTCCTGGAGGAGTAATAAATTCTGAACAGGTAGTTTTGGTAGGTGGATGGAAGGGGTTGTTGGTAGATGTGATGTTGGGGAGAGGGGAGTTGAAAGTCCTGGGGAAGTGATGAATCCTAAGTTCTATCTGTATTTCCTCTGTCAAAATCCCTTCCCCTCTCTTTGCTGTTAAAACCCTTCTTTGTGCCTTGGTCATCTCTCATACTGACTCTGTGTCTATGGTCTTCCTGCATCTCTTCTTTCACCTTAAGCTCCATTGTTAGAGTTCTCTTCTCCTACTATTCTCACTACAATACCCTTTTTCTCTTAAATACTTTCATAGGCTTTATTGTCTGCTGCTGTGTTCAATTCAAGCTTCTAATTCAACTTTTAATCTGGCCTCTCTCTTTCTCACATCTTTCTGCTATCCCTTTCCTCTTACTGATTACTCCAGCATCCTTTTGTTTCTATCAGCTTCATGATTTCTTCATTTTGTCTCCATATGTTTGGACCAGTTCCAACTTACTTCTGTCTTCCTTTAAGCCCATTTCTTCCATAATCTCCAATCTCCATCAGCAGTGTCTCCAAACCCTCCCATATTTAATTGTTGATCACTTTGTTTGAGTCAGTTCATAAACTCTTTGGGCAAGGACCATGTCTCACTCTGTTTTTGTAAATTTCTGTATATTTTTATAATGCCTAGGGCAAGGGGACAGCTGGATCATTGTCTAAACAGTTGCTGTGAAGGTGATCATGAGGAATTAGGACAGATTTTCATGTTTATCTCCTCTACACACTTTTTTTTTTGTTAATTTCCAGCCCTCCAGTCCGTCCCATTTCTGTACTTCCACCTCCTGGACTTGGTGTTCCACGTTTACCCCCAGGCAGGAAGCCCCCTGGACCTCCTCCAGGGCCTCCCCCACCTCAAGTCCTGCAGATGTATGGCCGTAAGGTGGGCTTCACTTTAGAGATGGCCCCTCGAAGGCGAGAGGAAGAGATTTCTTACAGTCCCGACTTAGGTAAAAAGCTGCTTCTCCTTTCCCCCAGTCTTCATGTTATCCCTGTACTGGAGATTTATCCTGAGTTGTCTGCTGTTCCACTGATAGTGCTACAGAATATGGGGTGTGCACTGATGTTGCCATTATGATTTAACTGGGAGGGAATGTGCACAGTTGTATTATCTGAAACTGGCTTTGGTAGATTCACAGAGAATTTTCTTATTGTATGAAAGATTGAAATAATTGCATAGCTTGGCTTAAAGGATAACTAAGATAAGATAAATCTGCAAGTGTTTGAAGAGTGTTGAATCCGATGAGTTGAAGAACCTGTCCAGATGGCTTAGCTAATGAGACTGAATAACGGGAAAATGAGACTGAATATCAATAAGCTTTTGCTGCTAATAGTTAAATCTCATAGACTAGATAAATCTCATTCCTAAGGGAAATGGTGGAAAAATCCATCATTTGATTGTACAAAGCCATCTGAAAAATTATCCTACTGGAAGATAGATAATTTTCCATCTCAGACTTCTGTGAGCAAAAATCTCATGTCACAGATGAATGCCCCTTTAGCTTTGGAGATGGCTTCCTTCATTTAAATGATTTTGCTCCTTGTGACCCGACCGTGCCTAGGGTAGCCACCTGAAAATGCCGAGGTCAGAGCAGTCTGTAAAAGGAGAGCAGATTCTCCCAGCACTGGTGGGTTACACTGAAGTCAGACTTCCCAACCAGCCACAAACAGTCCCTCTGATTCCCCACATTGGTTATCAAGAAGCCAAAATAAAAATATACACAGCCCTCTTCACTGCATTTCAGTCTCCGGCTCCCAGTCAGCCACTAGGTCCAGTAAAGAGACCAGTTATTTAAAACTCTATGCTCTTTACCAAAAAGATTTCTCCTGACCCCAAAGGGTCAGCCACATTACCAGATCAATATAAGTTTGGATCTTACCCGAAATACCACACTGCCAGCCAATCCTTTAGTAACTAAAACTAAAGGTTTATTATAAAAAAAAGAGACAAACTATAAGAGAAGTGTTAAAGGATTAAAGCAATCACATACATACAAATAACTGGGAAGTCCATATATATCAGGTTTCTAGTAGAATTGTGGTGTTTGCAGGCTTGTATAGTCCCTCTGGTATACATCCAGTACCTGGATGGGTCTCAGTCCTTTGTTTCACAGCTTCAGTTCAGTTGTAGATGAGTTGATCCAGAGGTAGGCTGAAGACTGAATGGATGTTGTGCAGCTGCCTTTTATGTCCTTTGGCCTTTGCCATGCTGCTTGTGGAAATTTACAGGAATAAGATGGAGTCCAGGGTCACATGAGTGACTGGTGACTCATCAGGTATATTCCCTGGCTTCTCCCCCTGGGCCCATTATACCTGTGAATTTCCTTAATGGGCCATTAAGCAGGCTAGTGCTGCAGTCATCCTGTCTGGGGAGTCGCCCAGAAACACAGAACAATATGAAATACAGATAAAATACAGATATCCATACCTTCCATTACACCTATAACACATGAACATAAACATCATCATCTTACTTAGCACATTATAGTATTTCTAATGGTACCTGCATGAATTATTATGATTCTGACGTATTGATGTTAAAAAATACAGTAAATGCCCCCCCAGTGCAGACAGCATGACACTCCTAAACCCTTTTGTGGAGATGCTGGTGTGCTGCGTAATTTAATGTCAGTTAATTTAATATCAATTACATTTCCTTATCAAATGTCAAAGCTTCAAGTTATAACTTTCAAATACTTGGTTTTACACTAATGTATTGTTGAATGGAAGTGATTTCTCTTCCAAGGGTTGATGGCTGCAAGATTGTGGAATCCCACATTTTAAAATCTTCCCAGCTGGCATCATTCAGAAAAGTTGAAAATGTTCTTCCATTCCTACTCAGTGTTTCCCATTAGTACCTGTAGGATTAGTAGCACCAGAAGTGAAACTAATTAAACCTTCCAATCTCATTGAATTCCTGCAGGACCCCTATAAATTGCATCAATGTGCATAGTGAAACTAAGTTTATCAGCTTATGAACATAATGAAGTGCTATGTAGACATAACATTAGGACCCAGGGGACAAAGGCACAAAATAGGGTGACCAGGGAATTTCAGAAAAGTAGAAATGGATAAATAAAAATGAACTGGTGAATTTTAGAGTGCAGATATTGTTTAGTAGCTAAAAAAACAAGCAATGGTGATAACTAATTGGATTAGTAACAAAACAACTTCAAATAAGATCTCCATCCTACAGGTTTTTTTACCCTTTTTTTTTTTTCCTCCTCTCCCCATTTCTAGACAGGGAAATGAAATTACTGTCTTCTGAAACAAGTATCTGATAGAGCAATAGAACTGATTATCTCTCCACTTGGAGGAGGGGTCTGAAAGGATAAATTCTAGACAATGTATGTCCATTCCTCTCTGGAATGGCGTTTGTCATAGATGGGGGTTCTCTAACTAGAAATAAACTTAAGATGTCATATATTCTTACACTTCCACACCGGTGTGCTTTGGTTCTTGATATTCTGCTCTCTCCTTCTCAGGTCAGCGAGGGCACGATGATGATGCCTCTAGTACCAGTGAAGATGAAGGGTATCCTGAGGACATGGATCAAGACAGGCATGATGATAGCAGTGATGACAGCGATAGTGACAGATCAGATGCAGACAGCGAAGGCGAAGAATTCCTGCATCGTGACAATGACAATGAAAGAGAGGGTGGTGAAGACAAGAAATCAGGTGTGTGTAATGGGAGGTCCACTTCATTACAGTCTGAAAAGTAACAAAATGGGACTTCGTTATAGCATGAAAAGTAACACTATTATTTCTGTTTTTCTGCAGACATGAGGCTGAAAAGAGAGCAAACTGAATTCTGTTCTGGCTCAGCTAACTAAATTATTACTTAAGTTCCTATTACAGAATTTTTATTACTGCTGATAAATGAGTCAAAGTACCCAGCTGGATTTTGAGATCCCAAGCTGAGGTTGCAACGTTAGTATTCAAATTTAGCTATCTTGTTAAAATATATACACACTTGACCCGAAGCATTGAGTCAGAAACATGGAACTCCACAATGCAATTTTAGTTCCATGTCAGAGTAGAACCACACTTGAATGACTTGCACAGTTCTTTTGAAAAGTCTCAAGGTGCATGAATTTCAGGCTAATCATGGACAAAGATTACTTCACTTACCACTGAAGAGTATCAACCATCCATTCAGCTGTTTGAGTTGAAGTCAGGAACACTGTATTCATTTGAAACTGATGGAAATTTTAGGTTTGCAGAATGTAATAAGGCAAATAATACCAATGTTAACATTCTTACTATTTTGAAAAAAGTAATGAGATATTTAATTTGCTATCCACATTAAATGATAACTTTCCTTGTGTGTGTTTGATCTCTCCCCTTCCCCTGTCTTTTTCTCTCTGCAGGTCTTAGTGTGCGATTTGCTGACATGCCTGGGAAGTCACGAAAAAAGAAAAAGAACATGAAGGAACTGACTCCACTTCAGGCCATGATGTTGCGAATGGCAGGTGAGAACATAGATTCCTTAGCTGGTGAACAAAACATTTAGCTTTGTAAAAATTATTTTTGCTTGCTTCATTCCTCATCCGTAATGAAGATAATTTAGACTAATGAAACATTAATATTTCTGTTTTTAAGAGGCGGAAAGGGGGGAAAACTTAAAACTGAGTTGCTTTTTAAGTAATTTATCTCTTGAAGCATCTTTACTATGTTCTCAATATTCTAAAGCCTTTCAGGGTTAAGATGCTCATAAAATATCCTTCTGCAGACATATAAACTGTAACCATGTGAGGTTATGCAAGAGAAATTTCAGCCCAAAGGGAATTGTTAACTCCTGAAAATATGGGGTTATTATGGCATGCTCTTATGCACTCCATGGTAGTGTTACCAGCAAGAGCTGAATTGTGTTCTTGTTACCTATTTTATACAGTAGCTAAATGTGACCAATTTCTTCCCTCATCTCCATCATCATTTTGTGGTGAGGAAATGATCCTCCATCTCATCCCTCATTTTCTACGGTGCTTATAAATGTATCTTCTCTTCTGTGTCTTCAGGTCAGGAAATCCCTGAGGAGGGGCGAGAAGTGGAGGAATATTCAGAAGAGGACGATGAGGAGGATGAAGATGATTCCGAATCTGAAGAGACGTCACAGCAGCAACGCAAGGAGGAGTCTCGTACGGAGACTGGGTCATCTACTACATCCTCTCAGCCGCAGCAACAGCAACAACCACCACCACAGCCTGTTCCTCCAACTCAGATACAGGCACCGCCCATGGCTGGGCCTCCCCCTCTGGGACCACCTCCCGCCCCTCCCCTGCGGCCTCCAGGACCACCTACTGGTCTTCCTCCTGGCCCTCCACCAGGTGAATACTTAGATTTTTGTTTAAATTAACTTGCTGTTGCTGAAAGGCATCAGGTTGCAGTTCCAACCCTGTAGACCAGGAGTCCACTAGTTATTCCCTGACCAGCTGCAGTGGCAGTGCAGGCTTCTCTTAAACTGTCCTGTGAATGTGTTTCAACCTTTACCAGGGGAGGGAAACATACTCAGGTGAAGGAAATTTGATATCATTCTTATTCAGTAGTGGACACCCCAGCGAGCCAGGTGGCCAATTACTGCCTTTTCTGATGACGGTTTTGCAGTTAAGCACCTATTTCACCAGGAACTGGAGGGAGAGAACAACTTATTTGACATAGATCAGTGGGGAATGATTTGGTCACCACCTACCTGAACTGCATTGCAGCAGTTGGCCTAGAAGTGAAAGTTTTTGTAACCTGTTTTCTGGGCCATCTAATTTCATGAAATAGAATATTGACTTTGGTAGAGTTAGGACATTTAAATGAGCCCCCAGTGCTGTGTTCCTGGGCGCACACATAATAAATAACAAACATGATTTTAACAAGTAAACATAAGGCATGTCCTTCAGTTCTGCTCTTCTCACCACTGTCTCTCCCTCTCCTCCCCCCCCTCACACACACACACACAAATTAAAAACCAAAAAAACCCACAACAGCCCTCTACCATTACTGTTTCCATGTAATCAACAAAGTCTGGCTCCACCATGCCAGTTGGGGAAGCAGATTCCAGAGTGAAAGACTTCCACTGAAGACCTTATCTTCAGTTATTTAATTTAGGCATTGTTGACTTAATAGCTGTTCTCTCAAATGTCCCTGGAGTATATAGTGGGGGAGAGAGTCTCCCAGATAGTTACTGGGCGGGACTGCAGATTCATCAAGAAAAGGAACTGTGGGTACTAGAATGCAATGTTTTGGGAATGTGTTGTGATATGGAGCAATTGGAATGTCTCTTTAAACACTATCTGTATAGGAGAAATGTCAGGATTTCCCCTTTTTTCCAATCTCCGATCTGTGATGGTGCTACAATAGAAGAAAGGATTTTTTTTTCCACACAACTGTGGAATTTGATACTGCAGTATATTAACTCATTAAGTTTCCAAAAAGTGATTTATTTTATAAGAACAATGATCTCTTCCATGACAGTCATTAAGATTAGTGAGGCTGCCAGGTTTAGTTCTTATGCTTCATGACAAATGCTGATGACCACTTTGGATCAGGAAGAAAATACCCTCCATCATAATATATTGCGCAGTCAGATGCATCATGCGGAAAGCATAAAATCCCCACAAGTAGTTGGCTTTCATAGTTGCCAAAGAGGCACCACCAGAGTGGATAATCCATTGGTATCATCTGGTAATGTAGTTATGACAGGATTATAGACTTTAATGTAATCTTGACATATTTTTCAAAAGGGAAACCTCTGATGACTCTAGTTCAGGGACCAGCTTGTCAAAATGATTCTTTCAAATATCTGTCCATCAGAAGGATCACATCAGCATGTTGTTTTCTTGGGAGCACAGCTCAGCATGGGAGCCTCTGCAATAAGATAACAGAACTGAGGACTCTGGTGAGAAGACAGAGAAGTGACTTGGCTTGAACAGCCAAGAGACCACATTATCTGTGGCTGTGCCCACTCGACGAGGATAGGGGTGTGATTCTGCTCATAGACTCATTGACTTTGAGGTCAGAAGGGACCATAGCGATCATCTAGTCTGACTTGCAGATTGCAAGCCACTCTGCTAAGGAGCTAACAGTATCAGCTGTTAAGTCACTGAAAACCAGAAGTCTTATCTTCTGACTCCACCATGTTTGTCTAGGACTACCACTATATGCATTTAAAATGAGTGAAGACAAATGTACTGTGCAAGGTACTTCTGCAAGAAGAGGAAGGTCTTGGAGCTGCACATCTGAACTTATTGTAGGGTCTCTTCGGTCCCTCAGCCTCTGGCCACCACCATAGACCTTCATGTATATGTGTTTGTGCTAGCTGTCCTTGAGCTAGTGGAAAATAACAGTGTAGCCACGGTAGCATAGGTAGTGGCAGTGGAGGCATGGCTGAGCTGTGCTGAGTACAAACCTGCCTGAAACTGGTCGGTATGTACTCACATGGCTCAGATGTGCCCCTGCTACTAGTGCTACTGTGGCCACACTGCTTCTTATGCTCTGCCTAGCTCAGTGAGAGCAAGCATGAATATCTGTACACAAGAAGTGTACACGTAGCCTTTGTTTAAGGGATAAGAAACCATAAGACTTTAGAACAGGGGTGGCCAACCAGTCAGAGACAAAGAGCCAAAAAATAGCTGTTGATAATGCTAAGAGCCACATTTTCCTTACCCTCCTCCAACAATTTGGGCAGATTCCCTCATTTTCTGCCACAGCTTGTCAATTTTACTTCTCAATTACCCTCTTCAGAATTAGTAATGGGTCAATTTCAGCGCAGCTTGTCAATTTCACTTTCCCCTCCACAGAGCCCCAAAGAGCTGCATGCAAAGAGCCGCTTGCAGCTTGAGAGCCCTGTGTTGGCCACTCCTGCTTTAGAAGATCAGTTACAGTAGAGGGTTGGTTGGTACTGGAAGACAAAGTTCCCCTTAATCTGAGGTGCTGTTTGATATTACATGATACAATGTTTTTCCACCCATGAGTTAAGTTGCCTTTGTTTTGTGTGTGCATTATCAGGGGCTCCTCCATTCCTGAGACCGCCAGGATTGCCAGGTCTTCGCGGGCCTTTACCACGCCTCTTACCGCCAGGACCTCCACCTGGTCGGCCCCCTGGCCCTCCACCGGGCCCACCTCCAGGTCTGCCGCCTGGCCCTCCCCCACGTGGACCCCCGCCTCGTCTGCCACCTCCAGCACCACCAGGTAAATTTTTCTGCTTCCTTATTATGTGTATTTCGTTTAAAACCTTTCTATTGGTGCTTGAGTTAGTACATGAGGTGTGGAGAAAAGGACTTTTCCAATACCCTGGCCTTCGATGATCCCACATCACTTATGTGCCTATATTCAAGCTACATTACTACAAGCACAGCTTTGGGTGGCATAACTTGTTGCCCTCCACTGCAAGTCTCTTGGAGCTGTTACTTTCCCTTTAACATCAATGAATAAGTCACTGCTGTTCTGTGCAGACTTGCATCTGCAGATCTGAATTCCTGTTATGGCAGGGTATAAGTTTTCACTGTATTGTATCCCAGGACTGTTCCAGATTGCCTCTTGCATTGACCTCCTTATTAGAATTCACCTATGTATTTGTATTTTCTTAGGGCTTAGGAGCCCCAGTCGTGGACCAGGACCCCATTGTGCTAGGCTAAAACAAAAGGACAGTCCTGTCAGCTGTTTCCTCCAGAAGCAGGGACTATATTTACGTCCCACTGATCACATGCTGCTGATAGTTCTGAAATTCTCGCACACACGATGGGAGGTTGTCCATTGTGGTCTAGCACTGGATATATATATATAGGAGGAATTCAAGGGAGGGGAATACACAGGGGCCTTAACCTCCATACAGGGCTAATGTACCTGTCTAGAATTTCCTAAATGTGTGTGCACATTCTTCCTGATAGAGAACAATCTGATGCTGAGGGACTTGAAAGCAATTTGTAAGGTTACCTAATGCTACTCTAACTTGGGGGCCTTACCGCCAACTGATGAGCTTGCTGTGGATTGTTTCCAAGTGCTCTTTCAGATAAGGCTTGCTCAATCTTTGTTTCCTCCTTCAACCCCCTAGGTATTCCTCCTCCTCGCCCGGGGATGTTGCGTCCACCTCTGGTGCCCCCACCAGGACTTTTCCCGCCGGCTCCCATTCCAAACCCAGGGGTTCTGAGTGCCCCACCCAGTCTGATCCAGCGCCCCAAGGCAGATGACACGAGTGGAGCTACCATTGAGAAGAAAGCCACAGCCACAATCAGTGCCAAGCCGCAGATCACCAACCCCAAAGCAGAGATCACCCGCTTTGTACCCACGGCCCTGCGAGTGCGACGTGAGAATAAGGGGGCTGGTACTGTCTTCCAGAGAAAACATGATGATGAGCCTGCTCTCCAATTAACCAAAGCAACCCCTAAGATTGGCTCCTCTGCCCCTGTCTCTGTGCAGACTAAGGATGATGTATATGAAGCCTTCATGAAGGAAATGGAGGGGCTCCTGTGATGTTGACCAGGTTGAGGGTACCCTCCTAGCTGCTGAGCTCAGATCAGACTACTGTATGGTGTGGGGGTGGGATGTCTTTCCTGTAATAGACCCAGTCACTGAAGGAGACCACCCCTGTGCTCCGTCTGCAGTGTATGTGGGGAGGAGGGTTGTGTGATGGAATATTCCACCTACCCACAGGCTACTTACCAACAGGCTCAGAATAGAGACCATTGCACACAGGTTCTGATGGGGCCTTCGTTTGAGATGCAGAATTGCCACTTCTGTCCTCTTTGTGGGAAGAGACTAAAATCCAGAAGTGACACTACGATGGAACCTTTCTTGGCTCTTTCTTCCATTTTGTGGCACGGTGGTACTGAAAGACGAGTGTGTCTGGCACTCCCACTGGAACCTTTTCACCTCCTGAATGCTTTGGGTAGGGTGCTAGGATAAACTCCTGAGGTACTGGAAATATGTTGGCAACATTTCATATCCACACCTGGTCATTAAGTTTTTAATGTTCCATTTTGATTGATTTATGTAAATATTTTGTAATACTGGGTTTTTTTAGTTGCAGTGAGATTGCTCGATCACTTCCTGTAAGGGGGTGATTAGGGAGGGTATTTTGAAGCATATTCTGTTCATGGGAGTTTTGCACCCTATTCCCTCCATGGTCAACTTGGTGACTTCCTACTGACAGGGAAAACTTCATTGTGTCTCATGAAAACAATAAATGTTTGATGTATTAAGACACCTGTCTCCTTGTAGTCTGGTATCTTTTAATGCCGGGAGGGGAAAGGCAGTGCATGCTCATAGAGTGAGACTGTTGCTCTGAGCCCCATGGAAGAAGAGCCTGGCTAGATTGTGAATTAAGTACAATCTTTTGAAAAACGCTGTATAAAGTCATGAGCAAATCTACTGAAACCGTATCCATCACAGCACCTGTACTTCACAGTATCATTCATAACCTCACTTTTAATTTATAATCCCCATCATGCTCACCAAGCTTCATTGGTGGAACATGTAATTTTGAGGCCTGAAATGTGGAACTTGCAACAGTTAACAAGCTCCTCTGTTTATGCAGCAAAAGCTTTAACTTACGTCAAGCCTAAAATACTTGATTACACTGGATGTCCCTCGGACTGATGAGAAAGCATATCAAGTTAGAAGTGAAAACAAATTATCAATGTTAAGAGCATGAATAGTACTTTCACTGAAGAGGAAATTCTAGGCCCAAATTCTGTAAAACTTGAGAATATTGCACTAAAATGTTATAGTTAAACACTAAGGTTTCCTCACCTTTTAACATAAATTGAGATTCTAAATTTAACCTTCCTCCACAAGCCAACTCTCCTTCCACCTATAGGCCATAAAATCCTGTTAGTTCCATTCACCATACTCCATCTCCTTTTCCAATGTGAGTTACAGACTACTATCAGCAGCACATGCTTACATACTAACCATATATACCATTATACTCCCACCACATGCAGGACACAGACCTCCTGCTCCTGTAGTCCACCTGCTGGTGTTCAAGAGATATCAATACCTTAATGTGTCTGTATCAAATGAGGACCAAACCCCACGGTATCTCATAGATTTTTAAGGCCAGAAGACCAATTGTGATCATCTGCAGCCTGTATAACACAGATGATTGCACTTCCCTGAATTAAATCCTGCTTCAAATCCAATACCTGTGGTATGTATGTATGTGTATATATGTATGTAAAATATAGTTTTTCCCCTAAAAGTCCAATCTTGATTTAAATATTTCCAATGATAGAGAATCTACCACAACCATTGGTAAGTCTTTTCCTCCAGACATGGTCCAAAGTCAGCATATCATTCAATTGTGATCCAGTTCACTTTATCCACCCTTTTTATATGGTTAGATATTGCAGTGTACTAAACCCATTCATCTTCCTGATATTATTCCGGCATCTACTTTTTAGCAGTAAGTGGGACACCTACCTTTATCTGGTCTAAGTACCTGCTAGAAGCACCAATATATCTCATATACCCATTGAGGGAAAGGGGAACTAGTGTATATGCTTTGGAGGATTGCCTCCTTGTGCCTCAGAACCTGCTGCTTACTGCCTGCTCTCTTCCCTCAGGGCAATCCTCAAGTCAAGTAATACAAATAGAAGAGGTGAAAACATGCACAATGTGTTCTTGCTTGTCCATTCTCTATGTTCTAGGTTGCACAGGCCATAAGACACTAGCGCTCAGCTGTCACGTGCCCTCTACTGCGGCTTTTTGAGCTCTGATCCTAAGGTTACGAGAATCTGGCCTTAACCTGTGCTTATATTTTCCTCATCTGTAGACAGACTCCCTCTATCTGGTATAGGCAGGAAGGTTGTGAGCTAATTTTAAAACTAAAATCCATACTAAGTATAATTTATCGCTTAGTTAGAGATACTGAAATTTTACTTGACAATTAAGTGTTTTCAGTCAGTAGGTAGAGGCTGAGTAGAGATCTGGGCAGAATTGAGATTGGGACCTAACTCTGACTTCCTTGACTTTCTAGTATTTGTTCCAAAGGGGCAAGCGTGTTAGTCTGTATACAGCAAAAACAACGAGAGTCCTGTAGCACTTTAAAGACTAACAAATTTAATTTCTGCAGGCATAAGCTTTCGTGGGCTGGGATTTTGTTTTTTGGTGATGAAGATGGTAGTAATAGTGAGGAGAGCTACAGTGATGGGAACGCAGATAGTGATACTCCAGAATGTGGCGGCGGTGGGGTTTGGTAATGATGGTACTCAACAGGCAATAAGGGTCCGGTGTCACTAATACCTTTCATAATATCCCTTTCAGAAAGCTTTACCCTGAAAGGATCAGATTCTCCAGTGATTGCCACAGTTGGCACAGATGTTGTCCTTCCATGCCAGCTTTCTCCTAGCACCAATGCCAAACAGATGGAGGTGAGATGGTATAGCAGTGAGATTCCTGGCCTGACCCATCATTATGTGACTGGGGATGATGCCCTGCAGAAGCAAAACCTACACTACCAGGGATGGACAATGCTGTTCAAAGAGGAGCTTCCCAACGGCAACATCTCTCTTCTGTTAGAGAAGGTACAGGTGGCAGGTGGAGGCAGATATGTCTGCTTCATCAGCAGCAAGTTGAATTATATGGAAGACTTTATGGAGTTAAAGGTTGGAGGTAAAGTAGGCTCTTGTGCTCAGTGAATTGCTCTTCTGTTTCAGGAGGTGATGAGTCCTTCACTGACATGCATCCTCCACAAATACACACACACTTTCTTCTGGCATTCTTTTGTTTCATAAGAACATAAGAATGGACATACTGGGTCAGACCAATGGTCCATCTAGCCCAGAATCCTGTCTTCCAACAGTGGCTGATGCCAGGTGCTTCAGAGGGAAAGAACAAAACAGGTAATCATCAAGAGATCCATCCCCTGCCACCCATTCCTAACTTCTGGCAAACACAGACAGACTAGGGACACTTCAGAGTATGGCTTTGCATCCCCGCCCATCCTGGCTAATAGCCATTTCAAATCTGTGCCAGGTACCTAAGCAGTTATTATCCACCTCTAGTCACCAAGATGACATGGGAGCTGGCAGCAGTTACTGAGAGGCCCTAGTGACTGGTTGTAGCTACAGAGTACCATGATGTTCTTCTGTTGGCTACATGTTATCATAGAGCATCAGTGCACATGCTAGTGATGCCATTATGGTGAATCCTTTTCCTCCCAATGGGAACTAAGGAGTGGTGTTTCTCTGCCAAAGAGTTAGTTGTTTGTTTGCTTTGACATAGCTGTTGCCACAGGCCCCCCGATCTCTGTGCACCGTTCCCAGGACCAGGCAGTGACGCTTGCAGTTCAGAAGGGTGGTATCCGGAACCAGCAGTGCTGTGAACCAACAGGCATAGCCAAAGACATAACTCAACTATGTCATCTGTAAATGATGTTCAAGGCTTTCTGGTGTTATATTTTGGAGCTGCTTTAGTGACTCCATAGTTAAGATTCTAAGAGAGTTGTCATTATAAGCCCATTTTTTACTTTTGCCTATAACTTTCTTAAAACAAACAAAAGCCAAACTTAACTTTCTTCCTGAAATTTGGCATGTGTGATCTCTTAGCAGGAAGGTGGTTTTTTATTTTTATTTTTGAAATCTGAGGTTATTCTGACAAGGCAGTTTGGGGAATGTGAGACGTTGATTTGAATGATCATTGCTTTTTGAAAAATCTAGCTTTTTGTATCTCACTGTGATCTAGAAATTGCACATTTCTTTTATGCACTAGTTTTTATTGAGCTCTAGCAGACCTTGGCAAGTCCACTGAGAGGGGCGTATGTGCAGGGGGAAGATATACCCCTCCAATGTACCGCTCCCCATGCTGTCTTGACGTCTCTATTCTCCCTGCCCCTATATACACTTCCCTAGGAGCTGCTCAGGAACGGGGGGCCTCCTTCTGGCACATGTCAAAGTTCTCATTAAGAGTGGGCAAAATGCATGCCAGATAAGGAAGAAGAAAAAAGGGATTTTGAGGGCAGGGAGAATGGCAGCATACTGAAAAGGGCATTTTTTCCAACTTTCTCCCTGAACTCCATGTGAGAGACATGGAGAGTGAAGAACTTCTCTAGCTGCTTCCTGCTGCTCCTTGGTTTGGTCTCCAGATCTTCCTATCATCTTGACAGATGTGAACGTTTCATTCTGGAAAACTTATTTAAAATATCATATTAAACTAAACTTTGGTCCTGTGCACTAGATTTCAGCTAAGTGAATCCAGTAAACTATGTTTTCTCTCTCTCTCTCTCATTCTGTTTTCTTGCTAGATAATACATAGATAAATCTGTCTATATCTATATGTAACTCTGAGCACCTATAGCCAATATTTTTTAAGTAGATGTTTAAAGTTAGGTTCCTAAGCCCATATTTTAATACCAAAATCAGAGGCCCAATTTTTCAAAAATTATGACCAGCCAGCAGCTCCCATTAACTTCTCTGAAGCTGCTGGGTACACAGCACTTAGAAAGTCATCTGTTTAGGTATTTAAATGTTTTTATATAGGTGGAATCTAAATTTAAGTATGAGCATTTGAAAGTCTTGGCCTTCCTTTTTTAAGGTGTCCTAACTAATGAACTCCTTGTCCAGTTCATTTCAAATCCGAGAGAAGAATTCTACCTCAGTGACATACCTAATTTACCAGTTTTAAGACTAATGGTTCTTTTTTGGGGGATAGTAAGAGGAGTGTCACCATTGGGCTTATAATGCAAACTCAGTTAACTTTGGTATGCTTTCCTAACTACTTTTTGTTTGACATTTCAGAGTTGTTGAAGGCCCGAAACTCAGCTGGTAAGTAACCAAAAAAGCAGTTATTTTATTTATTCTTCAGTATCTCAATGAAATTACCTTCTTTTTAGTCCAACACCGGGTTCTGAGGGCCTGTTCTCTGCTCAGTGCACATGAAGAAGTTACCTCACTAATGGAGGTGGACAAGCTAAACCCAGTGTTTTGCCTTCTTGTTGGAGAGGAATGTTTATTCATAGCATGGGTGGGAAGGGAACCTATAAAAAAGAGAGTAATTTGTGAGCCTTTCTGAAAGCTGTAGCTCTCGTTCCCAATCTCTATGTCACCATGTGTCAAATTCCTTTTTCTTGTTGGGTGCTATAGGGGACCTTAGTAGACCTCATTGCAGAGGAATAAATCCACATGAAAGTTAGTAATTAGCAGTTTTGGTAAATCATCGGAGTTACTCTAATTTACACTGGTGTCTTTGAGAGCAGAGTTTGTTTTTAAATGTGTGTGAAATCGGACACTACCTCCCAAAGAGTCCCTGCCAATCAAAGTGTTAATTTTGCCCTGAAAATTCTCTGTAAAAATGTCCAGTGCGATTCCATAGTTGTCGGTCAATAATTTCCACAGAAAATTTGCTCATTTTACAAAGAACAAGATACTTTTTCTAGCCACCAACTATACAAACACAGTCTGGGCTCTGGAAGTCCAGCTAGGATCTTTCTTGCAACCCGCCTGTCTCCAAATCTAAGCCATCACTGAAAACATTCAGTAGGGTTGGCCAGGTGAACTGAGAGTTAATGAAGATTTCTGTTAATAAAATGTAAGAAGGAATGGGATCCAGCTCACTCTCTTATCTGTGTGGCACTCACAGGAGTGAGAAGCAGTGTTTTAGTCAGTAAAGTAAGCAGATGTAATTCTGGGCACAGATCTGATGAGTAAGCAGAAATAATGTTTACTTAAAGTGTATTTCTACACTGAAAATTGATTAAAGCTGTAGAAGGACCTTAGGGAATCAGGAGGACATAATAGTGAATGTAGGGGATGCCTCTGTGAATTGGCTGATGCAGGTGGTGAGAGTTCACCGACTCTTGCTTTTATTTTTTTCTTCCACACATCACCATTTTAACTCTACAGTGCAAATCAGATTGGATCCTAACACAGCCTATCCCAACGTTCATATTTCATCGGATTGCCTAAATGTAAAGCACACTAACCAGAAGCAAGAGGTGACAGATTCTCCGGAGAGATTTGATGGATGGGCCTGTGTGCTGGGATCTAAGATTGTCAAAGCTAAGAAGGAATATTACTGGTAAGTGTATGTGGGAAGTAAGACAGACTGGGATCTTGGGATAATGGATGGGAAGGCTAATAGGAAAGGCTGGCAGGATGTGAAGCCATATAATAGGTACTGGGGGATACGATTTTTTAACAATACTGATTATATAGCCTTTGAGGATTTTGCAGTTAAACTAAGACTTGGCAACCAATCTAAAGTAGTTGGGATTCACTTGGATGGTAAGGCTAGGAGGTTAGATTTCTATGATGTTTCAGAGATGTCTCATATGTACACTTTTAGCATGAAATCTTCTCTGGATGCATATCCTTATTTTTGTCCTGGTCTGAACAAAAATGGGAAAAACAAAGACTCTCTCACACTTCTCTCTTTCTCCTGGTTTCTGTGATCTGATGTCTTCAACATTCATTCCTTCACCTCCCACTTCCAGTTTGGAACACTTGGGAGGCACTAACGGGAAGGATGTGGCTGCGGAACTCTCCCCTTATACAACAAAAATAATGCTGTAGAGGGGTATTTTTAGAAACCAGCCGGATGTCTAAGCCATTACCAGTTACTGGGATGGACTATCAATTATTCTGCTTGCTGCACTTAGCTAGTTAATAGGCCTCTGTAGGAAGCTTAGTATAACTAAGGCAGCTGGAGGGGGTGAGAATGGGGGGCGGCAGGGTAGACAACAATCACATGCAATGAACCTGACTCTGTGTCCTCTCTCTGATATGCATGGGGTAGATGTTTTAAAAACAGAAAACCTGGGCATACTTTAGGACTGTCATTATGGGGAAATATATTGCTAGACTAACAGATCAAAATTGCTTGCTTAACAATTCCTTTTTAGTGACATGTTTTTGTAACCACTGCTTTCTACCTAGTGATTGATTTTGTTTGGTCAGTTATGTAACATTTTTGATTGGCACATCTCTGTAACTTTTTGACTATAAGAAGAGAATTGTGGGTCTGGGTCAAGCGGGTTGCTTCATGGACACATTGGAAAGATCTCCAGCCGCAAATGGAAGGACCGGCCAGGCAGAACTCTATGGCTGAACTGCCTGAAGACTGCCTAAGGCTTGTGAGGTAACTATTAGTTTGGGGTGCTCTGTAGCCTATTGTGTTTGAGTGTGCTTGAGGCTAATAAGGTAGAAACAAGGTAAATCAAACAACATGTGTTGGGTCATCTTAAACTGCCATAACACAAAATATATGGCAGAATGCAGGTAAAACCACAGAACAGGAGACATACAAAAGACATACTGAACTCCTTCAGTCACAAATAGAAATTAACACATTATTTTTTAACGAGCATCATCAGCATAGAAGCATGTCCTCTGCAATGGTGGCCAAAGCATATGAATGTTTAGCGTATCTGGCATGTAAATACCCTGCAACACTGGCTACAAATGTGCTACGCGAATGCCTGTTCTCACTTTCCGGTGACATTGTAAATAAGTGGGCAGCATTATCTCCCATAAATGTAAACAAACTTGTTTGTCTTAGAGATTGGCTGAACAAGAAGTAGGACTGAGTGGACTTGTAGGCACTAAAGTTTTACGTTCTTTTGGTTTAGAGTGCAGTTATGTAACAAAAAAAATCTACTTGTATGAGGTGAATTGAAAAATACTATTACTTTTGTTTATCTTTTTTACAGTGCAAATATTTGTAAAAAAAATAGTGAGGACTGTACACTTTGTATTTTGTGTTGTAATTGAAATCAATATATTTTAAAATGTAGAAAAATATAAAAAATATTTATAATACATTGTGATTTATAGTCTATTATTTAACAGTCTGATTAAAACTGCAATTAATCATGATTAATTTTTTTTAAACAAGTTAATTTGTTTTAGTTAATTACTTGAGTTAACTGTGATTAATTGACAGTCCTAATTACAAAAGCTGGTGCAGGTCAATTCAACATTGAGGGAGTGGAGGCTTCTGACCAATGCCAGATGAGACACTTCTGGGTTGTAGGGCTGGGGCTGGAGGGAATTGGCTGAAGCCTCACTATTGATGGTTCATCAGTAGCTGGGAGATCATTCATGTAACTCAGTTGGGAGTGTCCTGCCTGTGGATACCTGGGTAAGTACAGAGCCTGTCAGAGGCCTGTAGCTTGATATTGGCATCACCATGTGAGAGGCAGCCAGGATGGTGTGTTTGGAGGACTCAGCGGCCCCAAAGTACAAGTTGTACCCCGAGGATCCCATAACTATAATATTTAAGTTTTTGCCTTGTAACTGTAAAAAAATGTTTGCTCTGAAAATGTGAACCTAGTCAGTAGGGATTGTCTCCTGCCCATCAAGAAAGCCATTTAAAACTAACTGGGACATTGTGGAGCATCACAGTACAAAAGTTAATTGTCCCCTTACAGCATGAAGAGGCTACAAAAGAGATCATCCTATCAGCTTGAATTCAGGAAGAAGGAAATAAAAATAGCTGACAGGAAAATTTTTCATCTTTTGCTGTTTGGATTCTCACGGGGCCGGAGCTACAAAACAGAAGCAGAGATCCCCAGAGTCAAACTGGATTAGCCCTATATGACATTCTTGTCGGATAGATTACTACAACTTTGCCACCTTTTGAAACTATAGACTGGTATGTATATATTTGCCTGAATAATAATATATATATATATATGTTTAACCATGTGATAATGCTCTAATTTTTTTCTTAGTTTATAAATCCTTAGATAGTTTATGATAGGATTGGCTGCAAGCATTGTCTTTGGTGTGAGTGCTAAGGTACAAATTGACTTTAGGCAAGTGACTAGTCTTTTGTGGCTGTGATAGTCTCATTTCTAAAACTTAGACTGTGAGCTCTTTGGGGAAAGTTCATTTCTATATGTTCTATGAAGTATCTAGCATGTTTTGTGTGTGTGTGTTGCTATAACATGATAAATAACGTTCCTGCCATTTTTTGTTCTTCTGTTCCATCCATTCTTGGAGTGACTTTTCTGGGACCAGGATGAGGGAAGCTGGAGAGGAGGGATGGTGAGAAGATTGGATGTGTTACCATGGCCATCTTCCCTCTGGCCACCCCCAATGCATCTTTGGCAAGATCTCATTGGGTCACTATGTACTTGTCTTGGTGTAGTGGGACTGGGCAGGAATCAATGCTCTCTTTGACAGGATCATGTGATAGCCCACTCAGCAAGAATATCTAGGATATGAGTTTATAGGTTCTCTTTTGGCTTGGGAAGCAGATGATGTAGTGTGCTCTGGAGTTGAGGGAGGATGGATCTGCCTAATGTAGGGGTTGATTTGTTTGCAACAGATATACAAGACTTATTTTTCCACCATGATCTTTAGTTTATTATCAGGTCCCCAGCTTGGAAATCTGCAACACTGATGAACTCTAGGATCTAGTGTGAGTGGTGGGAGGAAAATCAGTTCTGGAGAAAGGACTCCTGTTGTAAATAATGGAGATGCAAGGCATAAGAGGACTGAGTTATGTGGTAGGCATTTAATTGCCCTACTTGATCCAACTTTATCAATTTAGATTTAAAATACAGTAAACAAAGTGGAAGACCCATCTTAAGATCTGGATATCTCTTGCCATGAGTTTTAAAATGCAACACAAAACTCAAAACAGTAGCATGTCTCCCCTCTCTACCCGCTATGCTATTTACCATATTTTATATTTAATTAATATATTACAAATCAAAATATTCCACTAATTACATTTCCTCCTCCCCCATATCTACTTTAGCACGCCTCAAGTTCCTTCTCAAAAACAAGTATTTGCGGTCTGCCTAAATGGTCAATAATTTGGAGTTAGTTGGGGTGGGAGGGGGAGAGGGAAGGAATGCATTCCAAAGCTGAGGAGCACTTCTGGAGACTGTCCTCCTAAACTCCTTCTCTTACAGACCAAGAGAGCACCAACGTGAGTGCTTCCCCTGATCTCAGTTGCAGCAACATGACACCAGAGAGAAGTGATCCCTCATGAAGGGAGGTGCCTGGCCTCGTAGAGCTTCATTACTACCAATAGAAACTCTGTGTGGAAGCATATAGGCCACCAATGCAAAACCAGAACATTGGTTTCATGTGCTTATTGTGAAGTACTCTGCTTAACAATTGAGTTACCACATTCTGCACAAGTTTAAGTTCACAAATGGATTTAAAGTGTAGCCTTATGGAAAGAATGCATTGGAAGAGTCCATCTAAGAGGTGCCCAAAGCATGAGTTATGGAAGGGAAGTCTGCATGTAAAAGATCACAACTAGAGCTGCATGACAATGGGATTTTCTGTTCCATGAAAAACTCATAAAATTTTTAAAATACTCCTGTAGTGAAAACAACAACAAATCTTGGAACTTTTTATGGAATGGCTTCCCAGCTATCTGTCCCCCAGGATGGCTCCTCAGGGAGCTAAGCATCCCAGAGGGTCTGGGCTCTTCAGTGACCTACCAGGTGGGCTACTGAGGAACCAGGGCCTTGATGCTCTGGGAATCTTTGCTTCTAGCATCTCTGCTTCTCATCAGGTGGGCTGCAAAGGAGCCAGACCAGAAATCAGGCAGGGTTCCATGGCAGTGTTAATCAGAAACCTGCCTTTCCCCCCCCCCCCCCATCAGAATGTTGTGAAAATTGACACATTCAGCCACAAAGGTTCAATTTTAATAAATTGGCATTTTTCCAGTAGAAAAATGTTCCATCAGAAAAGTTCTAACCCGTTCTTGTAACCATCCTGGACCAGATTCAGATAGGAAAACAAAATAAGAACAACCAACAAACCAAAATCACTTCAAACAAAACATCCTGGTCACTGCTACTGTTGGTCATCTTAAAGTAGCTGGGCATCTAACAATGCTTGGGCACCTGGGGAAATGGTAGGCAGTGACCCTAATCTTCAATTTACTGTTTAAAGCACAAATGTTACTAATAAAACCGTCACTTTCCACCTCAAATATAGGATGGGATGCTCACCCTTGTTTGTGTTACTGAGGTCAGGATGGCTGAAACAAATGGTGATTTGGCATAGCTCTGTCCAACAGCATACTCACTTCAATTTCAGTTTCTGAAGGGCTAGGGAGGGGGAAAGAATTTACTATCTGAACTAGACTGTGGACTTTGGGTTGTCCCTCTATGAAGGTGGATTCACTGAAGTGTATCCATCTACTTTGAGAATTCCAGGACAAATTTAATTTAAGAATCCTTATCCTTTTAGTGTACAAACTACCGCCTTTTGATCATCAGGATTCAATCCAATCTAATTGAGTTGTTTACAGGCTTGATGAAATTGCAAATTATTAATTATTATTTAAAATGCATATTGTGGTAGCATCTAGAAACTTTAGTCAGGTTATGTCCTCATTGTGCTAAACATACAGGAAGTGACAGTCTCTTTCTCAAAGACCATTGCTGTTTATTACTGTACCGCCACTGCTGCTGATTCTTGTGTTGCCTCTGGACCACACAGCATAGCTTCCATGGTACTCTCCCGGGTGGTTTCTGACTCAGATTTGGTTGATGGCTGATATTTGTGGAGCACCATTCATGGTGGATCTGTAAATACTGAATACAGGGGGTACTGTGATGAAACCTTTATCATGGGCAGATCATTACAACTGGGCTGAGGTTATGGTCTCTGCCCTAACTGAGGCGCTGAACCTGTTTGATTGTTCTCTTTTAGGGCCAATTGTGATAGCCTTACACCAGAAGAAGTCCTCCTGAAGTATTTGGACTACTTGTATAGTCAGATATTTTTCATTTTGTCTAATGGTATCACAAATTGTTCCTCAGTGACTGTTAGACTATATTAGGTTCCAGAACATTCTAAGGGATGTTATCTAACCTTGACCAATATAATACTTAACCTGGATAATTTGTTTCCAGAGTAACATACTCTTATTTGTGTTTGTTTTTATTTTTTTTTAAACCCACCATATTTTGTCACTGTGGTGGTAACAAATATTGTTAATTTAACACTCTTCCTTCCCCAGAGAAAAATATCTGAATTTCTTGTTTAGTTTTTCTTGACAAACTGATCACTTTTCTAGATATTCTAACTGAATCTCTGAGAAGTTAAATACAGTTTACTCAATTATTCCCATTCCTAAAAAGATATACATTATTGCTATTGAAGATAAACTGTTTCCACTTCTTCTAAATAGTTTTTGCTAAGGAAGAATGGCTACTGAGCTTGCCTTACCCTCATGGTATTTTGACTGTATACATTTTGGATAACATTATATATCCTACTTAACTGGCTGAAAGTATCTCTAAGTGTGAAGTTACAGTTGGGTCTTTCATTAAGACGTTAAAGACAATAATTACCCCTTCTTTATTCGTGTGGGGCAGGCAGAAAATTACATACAAGTATCTCATATATGGCAAAATGATAAAAATAATCCTACTCGGTTGTCCTTTTAATCATGCTTGAGTCATGCTTCACAGTTAACTAGATATCCCACACCACATCGATGTGGAAGGACTTGTTATTACTTCTGCAGACTGAAAAGCATTAAAAGATTCTAGGAGACATGCTCAAAGTACATGCTGTAAAAGAAAATCCTCACGTTTACAAAGACAGGTTAATCAGCTGTCACTATTGACAGAAACGTAGACCGACCAAGACTGCTTTTGTTTTTAAGAAATGCGGGGGAGTAAGGGACAGAGAGGGATGAAGGATGGAACAAGAGTAACTGCTGCCTAGCCATTGGTCAGATTCAGATCCGCATCACCATTGGTTGAACGAAACGTGTTAATTTTTTAGCCAATCACAAATCACATCATCAGTCACACAGACACGATAAAAGGACAGAATTCGTAGTGTCGCGCCACCCACTTACTATAGGCTTTTTTGTACGCTCGTTAGTGTCTAGGGTGTGATTCACAATGTCAGGTCGGGGAAAGCAGGGTGGCAAAGCGAGAGCAAAGGCTAAATCTCGCTCCTCGCGAGCCGGGCTGCAGTTCCCGGTGGGCCGTGTGCACCGGCTGCTCCGGAAGGGCCATTATGCTGAGCGAGTGGGGGCCGGAGCCCCGGTCTATATGGCCGCGGTGCTGGAGTATCTGACCGCTGAGATTCTGGAGCTGGCTGGCAACGCTGCCCGGGACAACAAGAAAACCAGGATCATTCCCCGCCACCTGCAGCTCGCCATCCGGAACGACGAGGAGCTCAATAAACTGCTGGGGAAAGTCACAATTGCTCAGGGGGGTGTCCTGCCCAACATCCAGGCCGTGCTGCTGCCTAAAAAAACTGAGAGTCACAAGGCCAAGAGCAAATGAAACTGATGGAAAAAAGATAAACACTTCGACTTCAAGGTTAATTCAAAGGCTCTTTTCAGAGCCACCCACTAGCTCTTAAAAAGAGTTGCATGTCACTGAAACAGAAGGAGCAGTCTTGTTTAATAGAAAACTCACACAGTTATTATGGTTTGCATTAAAAACTTAGAATTTATCCTGAGTGACCTTTCCCCCCCATTACTACTTTTTATGAGTAATGGAAAACCCTTTTTGGGGGAGGGGAAGCCAGACGCTAATCCTTTGTTCTTCCAGGTTCCACAAAAATCATTAGGGACACAACAAACAATAAATGGTGTAAATATAAATATGAAATCCTAGGAAGCTCACAAGGAAAATATTAAACAGAAACAAGTGATTAAGGTACATTGTATATTGAATCGATTCTGTTCTCAAAGACCAGTGTGTGTGTGTGTGTGTGTGTGTGTGTTTTTTTTTAAATGTTGCTGCAACAAAGAATCAAACAAATATACACAATTTTACCCAAGTTATCTTTCATTTTCTCTGGGGTGTTTTATGCTCAGATTTAAAGAACTGTCTTCCAAATATTGATTAGTCCATTTGAACCCAAAATAGTGAAACTGAATACTTTTTTTTTTAAAGGGGCTTTCATTTCTTCCTCAAGAACATTGAACAGTTTTTAACACGTTTAATTTCAAATACATACAGCCCATCATACTGCCCGCCTAACCCATTCCCTCTAACTCTGTAGTTTGGCTAAATTAAGGTTTGTGGGAGATTGAGGATATTCCCAGTTAGGTGATTGGTTAATGTGATACTAGAGATTTCGTCCCCATTTATGATTAGATATTGCATATTAAACTGGTTAGTGGGTTCCAATATGTCACAAATGGAGGGAAATAGTGGTAATAGGAAAATACCTGTTAATATGGCTATCTTGGTTTAAAATTTAATCTAATATAGTACCATTAGGAATCACTTGTAACAACAGGAGGTAAAAACATGTGATTTAAAATGACAGTCTCCTTTTAACAAAGGGATGTGTTCTTGCCTATTATGGAAGAGCTCTGCATTTGATTTCATAATATAAGGGAATATTTTTCTTTCCCTGTGTATCAACATATTTTGATTTTATAAATTTGTTCTCAAAGTTTGCATCAAGCCTTTCCATCTCTTTGCATAAGAGATGTGTGACTGTTATTTCTATTGTAGCTTGTTCCTAATGAATATAAATGCATTACTTATAGAAGGAAAATCTATGATATGCAGTATTCTAGTCCTAAAGTAAGATAAATGGAAGTGATGATTTGCCGAAGTTTATAATGTACAAGAATGGAAAGACCTTAGCAATAGCCATGTCCTTTAGACAATGGCTCAGGATTTCAAAAGTTGATGCTGGCTCAATTCACAAATGCAGTGCTGCATTAATGAAGGTTAATGTTTTCTTTGTAATCTATAATAAAACCTCGCCAATAATTCTTCCACCTGAAGTTAATATGACCTTGTTTATTAGGATAATGAATGTTCCCGGAATACAGCAATAGGATAGAACTAGCTCCGTATTGTACACAGAGCAACACATTAAGAGCTGCTCTGCTTTAACAAGTCATCCCCTTCTGATGCATAAACCGTCCCTCACGGGACTTCAATCTGCTCTTGGTATCGTTCCATGGTGCATTTATTTAACATTATTTCATGTTTTAAGGAGGGTAAATGGTTTTGATCTCAGAAGCTAATTTCTAAACCATATTCAACGCTCAGGGACGAGTTTGTGTTACTTCCTTCTCTTTGAAACCAATTTACTATGAAAACATTTATTCAAATTTCTGGCTTTGAGCCTTGTGGGGGAGAAGACCCTTCAAAGAATAACGTTTAGTCACTTTGGAGATTTCATTGTTTCCGGTGTAGTTTTTATTTCGAAGGAAAAACGAAAGTTTCTCTCTCCCGAGGTCTCTCCAGGTCCAGGACTCAGGGTTTATTGACTCTTTTTAAACTCATCTTTTGTTTCTCCAACGGGAAACTCTACTGAATGAAAATACCCTCTTTCCCCTTCACCCAGCTATAAAACGGGGGTGATTTGGTGGCGGATATACTGCAAAAAACGCACTTTTTTGACTTCCAAGAAACACAAACTGAACGGGAAGAAGAGTACTTTCTGGCTTGCAGCTGGGCGGGCTCTTTAACGCACCAATCACAGAGTAGCTCTTCTCTATAAATACCAGGCATCTGACCTACTCTAGCCCAATTGTTTTCTTCTGATTTGTAGGAACGTCTGCTAGAATGTCGGAAACTGCGCCTGTTGCCACTCCCGCCGTGTCCGCGCCTGGGGCAAAAACTGCCACCAAAAAGCCGAAGAAAGCGGCCGGAGGCGCCAAAGCCCGCAAGTCCGCGGGTCCCAGCGTGACCGAGCTGATCACCAAGGCGGTGTCCGCTTCCAAGGAGCGCAAAGGGCTCTCTCTGGCCGCTCTGAAGAAGGTTCTGGCTGCGGGAGGCTACGATGTGGAGAAGAACAACAGCCGCATCAAGCTGGGGCTCAAGAGTCTGGTGAGCAAAGGCACCTTGGTGCAGACCAAAGGCACCGGCGCGTCGGGCTCCTTCAAACTTAACAAGAAGCCGGGCGAGATCAAGGAAAAGGCGCCGAAGAAAAAGCCAGCGGCAAAGCCTAAGAAACCGGCTGCCAAGAAGCCCGTCAGCGCCGCCAAGAAGCCCAAAAAGGCTGCGGCCGTGAAAAAGAGCCCGAAAAAAGCCAAGAAGCCAGCGGCCTCCGCGGCCAAAAAAGCAGCCAAGAGCCCGAAAAAGGCGAAAGCCGCCAAGCCCAAGAAGGCAGCCAAGAGCCCGGCTAAAGCCAAAGCGGTGAAGCCCAAGGCGGCCAAGCCCAAGCCAACGAAACCTAAAGCGACGAAGGCTAAGAAGGCAGCGCCCAAGAAGAAGTAAAAGGGATTTGGAAAGGAAAAGAGAGTCTGACTCGTGCAAACAAACCCAACGGCTCTTTTAAGAGCCACCCACCCCCTTCCAAAAGGGCTGAAACACTCCTGCACTCACCGTAAAGCAAATACTTTAGCGCGGGGGGACTAGCTGTTGAAATAATACAGAATCGCTTTCTACAAGTTACTCTGACGGTTTGGGGGAAGCGAAGAGAAATTAGTTTATGGAGACTCAACACTTCACCTCTTACTCCGCCTTGGGGTACGGGCGTGTTAGTAAGTGACAAACTAGCAAAAAATGAAATGAGATGAAAAAGTGAAAAGATTCAGCATAAGAGTAACCAAGCCTATAAACACACAGGGACAATGGGGGGGGGGTATGAGTCAGACACACGTTTAGTTTAAAAGTAGCGCTCCTGTCATTCGGTGTCGAATCTGTCTACAGCGGTGGAGGGGAGGAGAGTAGTCGGAACGGTGAACAGATGTTTGGGTTAGAATAGAAACAATAATTACCTGAGTGGCTGCCGGAAGCAGAATTAAAGCTGCGGGAGAGTTTGAAAAGCCCGCGCTATGCAAGGATTGGTCAGAGTCTCCCACCCGCGGTTTACTCCAGGCCATGCCTGAGCGGCGGACTTGTACACGTTTAAAATCTCAACACAGATATGCTGAACGCTGATAGGAGGGCGCTTACATTTTTCGTAGCTCTGTTTTCATTGTTTAACCTCTCCAACTCCTTTACCTTGTATTTTTATTCACACTCGCTAGGAATATCACCTCCTAGTGCAATAGAAATATTCTCTCCCGCACAATACCTATTCCCCCTCTTCCCCCCCCCCCCCCCCAGTTCATAGTACAACATCACAACCTTTTTCTTCACTTCGCTAACCGAGAATGGTGTAATGAACGAGCATGCCATTTATTAATTTCAAGCGTTTATAAGCCAGGACATGTCTAAGAATTAGTACCAACCTTTTAAACGCATATTTACCAAGTAGGAAGATATTAGATGTATCACCCTCCAGCTGACAGCCCCTACACAGATGGAGTGTCCGTATCTATAGTACAGTGTAGATGCCCTTTCCTCCCAGTGTTTCAAGATCACTATGCATTTACTTCACCCCCGTTTTCACTGTGACACTCTAGGCACGTCTCCTCAATCGGGATTTACAACTGTTCAAAAAATATCCTTGCAACCTACGTTGATCAGTAGTAATGACAACCGATCCCCATTTTCTTAATACTCAAAAATGGCGAAAACACTCTCTGTGCAGAAGGAGTAACTTTCAGAAAGTTATTAACTGCATAAAATAAAGTGTTTTGTTGGACATACACGAATAGTCTATAGAAAGAGCTCTGTAATCAAAGCAAGAGGGAATAAACTCTCCTGCGCTGTAAAACAAACAAAACAACTGCTTATTTCCAACGTCTAGTATTCAATAAAAGACTGGGGAGCGTTCCTCAAATCAGGAACCGGAGGAAAATGAAAGTGTAATAAATCAAGTCAGTTTAGACTTCAAAGATTTCTTATCCTGGGTTACCTGCTTGCTCTGCGGTATGTCAACTAGGATACACACTAGAGAATAATATCGAACAGACTTGCCTTCGGTCTCGGCCTGAGGGGGTGAGGGGGTTGGAGGGACTTTTGAAATCCACACACCTATATGTTTTAGCCTTCAGAAGACATTCGTGAGAATATGCAAGTTTTAAACCCCCCTTTTCTTACTCTGAAATCACTAACTTTGAACAGTCATCCTTAAACAACCCCCTTCCTAAAGCTCAAATTAAATAAAGTGACCTAATAACTATTTATCCAACCATAGAAAATTAGTAACTGAAATAGAGCAAATAAAGCTCTAGTTAGTGCAAGTTTTCATTTTCAGACAGACATTCTATACACTATTTATTCTGTGACCATAGAAGAAACATTGTAATAAAGCTCCTTCATTGAGAGGATGGGTGGCTCTTAAAAGAGCCTTTAGATTATAGCTGACAGTAACTGGAGTTTACTTGGAACTAGTGTACTTGGTGACGGCCTTGGTACCCTCAGACACAGCGTGTTTGGCCAGCTCCCCCGGCAGCAGCAGGCGCACCGCGGTCTGGATCTCCCGGGAAGTGATGGTCGAGCGTTTGTTGTAGTGAGCCAGGCGAGACGCTTCTCCAGCGATACGCTCAAAAATATCGTTCACGAAGGAATTCATAATGCCCATGGCCTTAGACGAGATGCCAGTATCGGGGTGAACTTGCTTCAGCACTTTATAGACGTAGATGGAGTAACTCTCCTTTCTGGTCTTTTTCCGTTTCTTATCTCCTTTCTTCTGAGTCTTGGTCACAGCTTTCTTAGATCCCTTTTTGGCAGCAGGAGCAGATTTTGCCGGCTCCGGCATGTTAGCAGCGCGTCGATCCCAGTACAGCCTAACAGCAATAGCAAGCAAATGGAACAGCTGCTACCCTTATATTTATAGGGAACGCATGCAAATAAGTAGCTTTTGCCGTCTGATTTCCTATTTGACACAAGAAACGAATGATGTCAGCCCCTGCACATGCTACTTCATAATTGGTCAGCTTCGGAGACCATGTCACCATTGGTTGCTCATACTAATTTATTTTTTCCGCCAATTAAAAAGTAAGTTCCCAACCAATAGAAGCAATAGTTGGAAATGTTTCACTCTAGACGTAGTCCTATCACATAGCGTTTAAAACCATCAAAGCGAGAGCCAAACTGAAAGTCGAATTCAGTAATGGTTTATATTTGTTTCTATAATGGGGGAACACACATCCCTATAGACACTACTTTCAATCACCTATGATGATCATCAGCATTTACCCTTAAATTAGTAATGAAGATAAGAGAAAATGAGGATCTTTATAATTAAAGATTATATTAAGATTTGTGTTAAATTATACAAATGTACTCTAAATAGTGTATTTGTGAAAATATCATTATAAAGTTCCTATTTGCTTATCAATAATCCCTAAATTAAATTAATCCACTTCAGTGATTACTTTTTAAAATTGTGTTTCCCTCTCTCCTCTTCCACACTAGCCTGAATACTTTCCAGGGGATCCAAAATTCACCTCTAGTTCTTTCCTTGTTTGTCATCACTAATAATTATATGTTCCTATAGGCCAAAACCATAGCCTCAATTATAGCTGCACATCCCCTTTGTAGGGTCATGAAATCACACAATTATAACTGCTATCAGAATTTTCAGATGAGATAGCACAAGTGCAATTAAGAAAATAATTTGGACTGTGTCATATTCATTATTGTTGATGATCATTGAGAAGAAAAAACAAAATATAAAAACAGGGTTTTTTAGAATGAATGATGAATTTAAAGTGATGGCAGTTGTGTTAAAAAAAACCTGCAAACTGAACAAATTTGATGTGGAAATATTTGAGATGCAATAAATATCGAATTCCTTTATAAGAACAATAGGTGAAATTAAAATGACAAAGGCCCTGATACTATACTCAAGGCCACGGGGGTCTGCCTGTGTGTAACTCATTGCAGGACCAAAGATTCAGGGAATATCTTGCTTTATTGAAATCAATGGGCTTTTTGGCCTTGACTTCAATGGGCCAGAATTTCACCTCTCATCCTGCAAAGACCAAAAACTTAACTCTATGCTTTCCTATTGCCTTCTGGTGAGTAAAATTAAATACATTCCATGTGCTTTCGTGATACTGGCTTAGTTAGACATACTTAGTATCTTCATTTGTTTTACATGAACTGCATGTATCATGTAAAACAAAGTGAGATTCAAGACCTTTAGATATGACTAATCAAAATATAAATTTGTTTATTAAAATCTAACCAGAATAGCAGTGATAATAAAAATAAAGTGTAAATTCAACATTGAATAATATTGTTATTAAGAATAAGAAAATGTAATGATTTAATACAATAATCAAAGTATTTTCAAAGTGGACATCTATATTTTATTATAGAATTGTGGGGAGTTGATTTTATACAAATATGTATCCTTTAAGTTTAATGAGTTGCGTGCTGCTATTCTGTACTTTCAAATCCAAAAGTTAGAGCCATTCAAGTTTTCAGTTAAGAGCTGTAACAATAGTTTCGTCTATTTTATCTACTTTCTCTACATTATAAATTACATTTAAATTACTTAGTAAAACCCACTGCTGTTGGAGTCACCTGTTTACAATTAGCAAACAGAAACTGCAGAGATTTAACATTATTATTGGACTATGCAAATTTCCCTTTCTTCCAGCCCGATTTTCTAGTAAACTAAATTTCCTTAACCACAGTAAATCTTCATTGCCCAGATAGTTAGTAATTTAGCTTCATGATGCAGAGGGGTAGTGTCAGAAACACCTGACTCCATTCCAACTGAAGTTAATAGAATGGGATTTTTACGTTACTGCAGTTAAGCCACTTCTCAGTGCTTTTGAGGAAAATCCCACCAAAAAATCATTAAGTGATGTTATCAATCCAATATTCAGTGAAAAATCTTATGTACAAACTGGGGTTACTGTTTCCATCACCTTTCTTTTGTTTTATTTATATAGTTTACAAAGTCTTCTTGAATTTGAAAATATTCTTGAATTTCATCCTGAAACCCCTTATGCTTAATTTTCATAGAAATAAACCCATTTACTCCAGAAAGCTTTATGCTTACTGTCTTGTTTTGAAAGAGAATTTAAGGACATATAATAAATGTGTCTGAGGAAGGCGTTGTATGATACCATCCAAAATTATAAGAAATGCTGAAAAACACAATTTATTGAAGATTCAACACTTCTGCCCCTTAAAATAAGGGTTGAGAAAACCTCTGTGAAATTTTTCTGGTGATTCAAGGAAAACAGGGACAAGCTTAAAAATCTGAAAATGCACAAAGAAAATGTGATACTAACAAATTATATGACAAACATCTTTTAATTTATTTTAATTTCTGTGACACCCTTAACCACCTCTGGTTATATTTATTTCTATGTTTATACTGTAAACTCTTGGGAATTATATAAATAATCCATCAGTAGTTTTACAATTTGTAACTATTAAATATATTTTTAAAGTGAAATAACTATTTTCAAAGGTAAAAGGCAAGTGGGATTTAAAAAACAAAAACAACAACAAAACCAAGCAAACAAACTTTCCTATTTATATAACAAATATACATCTTAGTAAGGCAGTAATTCCCCTCCCCCAACTCTTTCTACTCCACTTTTTTATTTTTATTTGTAATTATTCTTTTAGGTCACGTTACTGCAACTTGAAAAGAATGAACTGGGGAAAAAACAAACAATCAACAGCAACAAAAAACAAAACAAAACAAAAGAAAAAAACAAGAAGCAGAGATAAAGAAAAATAAAAGCACTGTATTTCATGACTGATTTCAAGAAAATCATTATCACCTGTGATTGTGGTGATCGGCAGCCAAATGCTGCCCTGGGAGTGAGCCCAATCTGCTCTCCCACCTGTGAGGTGGGTTTTACTCTGTCTTACTGTGCTAGTTTAGTTGGTTCGTACTGGAGATCCATCATTGCTTCAACAGGGCAGAGGGGTGGCTGGATTGATCACCCTAATTGGGAGCTAGGTCTGACACCCCTTGGCATGGTTCTTGCTGCTGGTACAGAGTCTCTTTCTATTTGAGCATTCCCTCTATGTTTGCAATCTCTTCCTCATTTTCTGCAGGGCACTAGTCACGTTTGCAGTCTGAACCAATGCACAACATAGAAACTGGAATTTTTGGAAATGAAAATGGAAACCTCCAATCACGAGCAATAGGTGGTATGTCTGTACTGTTGATGCTGCTGGTGACTTTGTCCCTCTGAGATATGGTCTGATATAATCAGACATCTATTGATGAGTGTCCCTTCAAGTATAGACTTAAGGTCCTTGCAGCACTTTAACGGGTTAAAAGCCTGCTTCAGCCTGATACACTTTAGTTAGGGGTTTGCACACTTATGGAGTTGTATTAGGGCAAACTTCCTTAATGTAGTTAGGATCTAGCATGGGCACAGCAGCCTTTACAGGGAGGGGAAGGAGTGACTTCACCTGCATGGAATCCTTAATGTGACTAAGACTTTCACTCTCTTCTGCCTAGAGATGTTTAACAATTAACAGTACACCAAACAGAAATGTGCATGCACTATACATTTCACTGCCAAGCATGTGCTTGGGCTTAATGGCATAGTCGATGCTCTCTCAGTTACAGGTCAACAGATTCAGAGCCCTGATACTGGAGGCCAAGGAAATGCCATAACAGATACCGGCACACCTATGGAATCTTGGTTGCTAGAAGCAGGATCTCTGGCCAAGGGAGCAGGGAATATCACCATGTACCTTTTCATCTTAGACAACAGTGTTTGAAGAGTTTCAGGAGGGCTGAGGATCTGGCTAAGGACCCAGTTTATACCAGACTCCCAAATTTGACTGTTCATGGTCTTGCTATAGCTAACCAGTTATCCATGGTGACGTTTTACTACAAGTCGGTGGGTGGACCTCTCTCAGGGATTAATGATCTGCAGGATCTGGGAGGGTTGGGCCCAGTCCGCTGGGATGTGGAGCAACGTTAGGAAAGCCGTGACCTTGCAGGTCCTTAAGCAATTAGTTGAGTCCTTCCTTGGGTCTATTGTTCAGGTTGTGAGGCTGTACTCTTCAAGACAGGCTTTAGTATTGGCTTTCTTCAAGGCCTTCTGGGACAGTGAATTGTTCCTTTCAGCCCAAGGAAACTCTCCGGGGAAAGCTTTCAAACTACAGGCCATGTAGTGGGAAGGTGATTCTCTATGGCTCAATGCTGCAGGTCAAAAACCTATCAAATTGGGGTTGGTGAGGATGTTGGTCTGCACACCTGTGGTGAGGGGGACCTATGTCCTATACAGATACTGCAGGCATATGTGTCTCAGTGGCCATGCAATTAGTGTCCCCTGTTCCTTCATGGTAGACCGTTCTTTCCTAACCAAATTTCAGTTTGTGGGAGTGTTTAGAAAGAGGCTATCATTCTTGAACTTGCCACTGGGACAGGAAGACTCCCATTCGTTCTGTATAGGGGTCACATCAGTAAGTACCACAGCTTTTAACCATGTCTGCTTCCTTCCCCACATTTTTCATATAGAATGTATTGAAGCACTCCTACAGCTGGAGATAGGATTTGCAGGCACAGCATTGTGCATTGGGCTTACAAAAGAGAATGTAATTCAGTCAAAGGCTCGCAGCTGGGCCTCAGGCTGGATGTGATCTTGTCTTGGCACAGAAGACATGGTGGTATATGGTGGGACCTGCTCATGCTTATTTGCATGAGTTGGTACCCCATGAGGACATGCTGGACATCATTGTTATCCACATAGAGGACAATGACCTGGGACTGTGCTCCAGAGTTTGACTGATTTGGAAAGCCAAGTAGGATATTGGACTGCTAGTGGATATGTTTGCCTGGGGAATGTGTGATTGCAGATACTAGCCCACAGGGTTTGGTGGACTGCAGTCCATCTGTTGGCCCAATCCTGTTTTTATGAAATAAATGAAAGAACAGAGTCACAAACCACCCCCTCCCCCTGCTTCCTACCAAGAGGCACTTCAGCCTGATACACTGTTCCTTTAATCAAAAGCTAAAACCTCAACTGACTCTTATTGTTCTACCCTTTTAAAATGTTCACTTCAGTCTTTTTAAACTATTCATTTACTGCATATCATTGGAACAAGAGTGCCCAGATTTTTGTCTAAACTATTCTCTGTAAGTCCTACATTCCAGTTTGACATGGTTCCAAATCCTATTATTTAGTTATAATTCAAGTCTGTCTTTACTTTGAATAATTCTACTTGTTTTAAGATTAATTGTAAAACCACTCCACTGACAATTTTATCTGTTGATTTTACCCACTTTCAGAATATTTGTAAAAATCCTATTTTATATGTGCTTAAGTATGAGAAGCCACACTGTGAAATGTAATATACCTACCTAATTGTGAAAGACACTTGCAAAAATGAAATAATGTTTGCTTTAAAAGACATGTGAGCTCTTCAGCTAGGAGTTTGCACTGAGCAATTGGAGTGTGAATGGCTGAGCAATTGAGGTGGGTGTAGACAGGGAAAGTGATTGAACAATTGGTAAGTAAGTAAGGATATGGAAACATGATGAAGAAAACACCAGCCTCACCTCAAATGTTTGAGGGAGGAAGAAAGGAGCGAAGATAATTTTACCACTCAACTGGCGGAAGAAGAGTCAACCCTGATAACTTTGGAGTCAGCCCACTTCAAAGGACAAAATATGATCAGGCTTGCAACAATGTGGGTGATTGAGGATCACACCAAATGCAGATGCAGCATGACAGAGCAAAAACCCATAGACTTACATGAGATCTTTTCCCTATAAAATGGGACAGAAAGATGAAGGCTGGAGGTTTGGGTCTACATCACCACACCATCCAGGAGTACCGATATGCATCAGCAGAACCTTGCTCCTCACCCTCGTGCTACAGTCACTTGGCCAGTGACTACCACGAGCACCAAGAGGCTGGTAAATATAACATCTGTGAGACCCCTATGTATGTTTATCTGTCTCTCTGTCTGTGTATGCCTGTCTGCATGTATGAGTGTGAATGAAGGTACCAGTTGAAACATGTGTCAATGAAGTATACTTTATTAACAAGAGTCTCTGTATTTGCAATCAAAGTAAAGCACAATATTGATATTGTTACAATGTTGATACTCTTTTATTGGTGTTTGCACTATTGATACTATTTACCAAATTTTGTATTCACAATAAATTTGGCTTGTTGCCTTATCCCCTGAAAAAGATCCTGTGATATTTGTTATTTGAATAACACATCCATGAAAAAGGTGGATAGGGCCTAGAAGAAAGCCAACTGGAAAACCTCTATGTGACTGGAATCCCAAAAGGACGTGGTTATCAGCCCAGTGTATAGCTGAGCTTTATTGAGAGGACAGAGTGCACCTCTCTGATATAGGTGCCTATTTGTTCTTGGATGATCTTGGTATTTGGTTGACCAAATATCTAGGTAGCTTCTATGGGGTGGGGTGGAAACAGCCTTGATGATCCTGGTGCCTCCTTTTGGCAGGTGCCCAGTGCCGTAATTCATTGATTTAGGCTCCAGATCCAAAAAGGTAACATAGAGGGCACTCTAAAGGCATCAATCTCCTTATAAGATGGAGGCATTGTGTCTAAACCTCTGGGGGCAAATGAGTACTAAGGGTCAGGCACTATCCTGTGGGAATCACCCCACCAGTGCACTTGATGGTGGTGCTAGCGGGGGTTTGAAATCCACTCTCACCTCAACACCTGAAAAAGGGAGGGATACCAGTGGGAGAGTGGCAGTGCCCAGAGACCTTTCTAGTGTAATTGGCTCCCTGTGCAGTGGCACACCCAAGAACTGGCAAAGGATCAGTGGGGTGTGAATGACTGTGATGGGCTGTCCCCCAATGGGGACTTTAAAAGTAATTTGATTAATAGAGTTGCTGACTAGTTAAAACCCATACACATGTCCTTATTTCATGAGAGACTTTGAGAAAACCCTTATTACCTGTGCTTTGTGAGATCAGCAAACGGAAGACAACTGAGCAAATATACATAGATTGCATGATTTTTGGTAGATTTAGGAATTTTCCCCTGTACATTTATCGAAGTATGTAAAAACCTAGCCCTTTCACGACCACAAACAAAGAGCCTGTGTGTATACTTTATAAGTTAAAAAGAACGATACCGATCTCTCCCCCCGAGCTCCGGCAACCCCCCTTATGAACAAGGAGAGGAGTCTGGTTTTCTGAGTGTCCTTTCTCTAACCATGCAAATCTGTGATCACACCTTGGCTGTGACATCATTCACATTAGGCGAGAAAAGCACGAATTATGAAGCATCCGAGTCCCCCCAGCCTTGCCCCCTTTTAATTAAATCTGAAATTAGCAGATTTTAAAACCCTCCTTTGTTCAAGCGCTGGAAAATGGCGGCGAACGTCGGAGAGGACAGGGATGTGTCAGGGAACCCGATTGGTCATATTTTGCTGCAGACTCCTACTTGCAACGGCGGAAGGAGGCTTTACAGAACCACACAATAGCAGCCGGCCCCCTCTCCGTGGGAAGTCGCGTTAGCGAAAGATTTACCAGAAAGGAAAACATTCAAAGGACAAGTAGAAAAGATAGTGTAAAGAGATTCCTCATTTAACCAGCAGCGCACTGAGGAAGAGAAGCCCAGCACTGCACTGTGAGGAAATATGTGCTTCCAGTGAAGTTATAGGGGTTAATGCTGGCGCTTGGCACAGAAACTCCTAAACCTGTTTTCTCTGCCCCTAGCCTCCTTTGGTAAGACAAACGCTCTAAGGAAAGTGATGTTAGAACTCTTTGCCGGCTTTGCTTTCCGCTGTGTCATCCACCGCATTGAGAGACAATGAAGAGAGGGGGAGGGACAAGGTGCAAATAACCCGCCCTTTTTTCCTGTGCGGTTCTCAATCAGGTCGGACCCTAGGCAATATATTGGGACGTTCTTCCCTCTTTTCTCTATGCAGTTTGTAGCGTAAATCTAGCTGACAACATGTCTGGTCGTGGGAAAGGTGGCAAGGGGCTCGGCAAAGGGGGCGCTAAGCGCCATAGGAAAGTACTGAGGGATAACATCCAAGGTATTACGAAACCAGCTATTCGCCGATTGGCTCGTCGTGGGGGTGTCAAGCGTATTTCGGGTCTCATTTACGAGGAAACTCGGGGAGTGCTGAAGGTGTTTCTGGAGAATGTGATCCGGGACGCTGTTACTTACACCGAGCACGCCAAGCGGAAGACTGTAACTGCCATGGACGTCGTTTATGCTCTCAAGCGCCAGGGCCGTACTCTGTACGGATTTGGAGGCTAAGCCTGTGTCGTCTAACTCAGAAAACTACATCTATAACCCAAAGGCTCTTTTCAGAGCCACCCACCTTTTCATGAAAAGAGCTGTTACTGTGCGAAAAACCTTAAAGGGGTGTTCATGGGATTTTTTTGTTTTAAACTTCTGTTCTCCGTTAATCTAAGAATGTCACTTAAGGCGAGGTGAAGTCTCTAAAACTAGTGCCAGTTAAGTTGCTTTTTCCCGGATACCATTTTTCTTTAAAAGGGTAAGCTAGTCTTGGGCTTTTCCTTTCCACGGTGGTAATACTTGCGTCCCACACCATAAGGGGCTCAACGTGCGGGCGGAGTGTGCACACAAGAACCAAGGGGTTTGTCCGAACCGCGGGACTTAATCCTACTTCAAGGCAAGGGATTTTCAAATTAACCACGGGGAGAGAATGTCACCTGAGTTTACTGCTAACCAACAACCCACCCACTACAGGAAAAGGAAGGGTTTCCTAATGAAATAAAGGATAACCACCCCGCAGCTAGTCAAGATGAAGGGGGGGGGGGGGGCTGTTTCTCTTCCTCACTCAACCTACCAACTACGTGCCTTGCCAAGCCCCTGTAACCGGTGAAGGCAGAGATACAGCTCTTTTCTGTGTGAACGTGGTGGCTCTTAAAAGAGCCTTTGGGTTTTTCGGTGGATGCAAAACCTAATGAATGCTCTTAGGGGCTTTAAGCCCTCTCACCACGGATACGCCGGGCTAACTGGATGTCCTTGGGCATGATGGTGACTCTCTTGGCGTGAATAGCGCACAGGTTGGTGTCCTCAAAGAGCCCCACCAAATAGGCTTCGCTCGCCTCCTGCAGGGCCATAACAGCCGAGCTCTGGAAGCGCAAGTCAGTCTTGAAATCTTGGGCGATTTCGCGGACCAGGCGCTGGAAGGGCAGCTTGCGGATAAGCAGCTCGGTGGATTTCTGGTAGCGGCGGATCTCTCGCAGGGCCACGGTGCCGGGTCGGTAACGATGAGGCTTTTTCACACCCCCAGTGGCAGGCGCGCTCTTCCGGGCGGCTTTAGTTGCCAGCTGCTTACGGGGGGCTTTGCCACCAGTGGATTTACGGGCGGTCTGCTTGGTCCGGGCCATTGTATCTGCGTCCCTTAAAGCTGAAAGATATCTACTGATTAGCAAGCCCACTGACCGCTCTTTATAGCCAATCTCTATGTCGTGATTGGATGAGGAGCTGGCAATTCTCATTGGGCAATTCAAAATAATTTGAAAAGCCCGCGTTATGCACAGAACATTCCGATTTTATTCTCCCCGCTCTCTTCTCCCAGTTTCCACCTCTTTCCCACGGGCTCGTTTAACTGTTTAGATTTCTGTGCACTGGAGCGTGTAGTGTTTAGATACCAGTGTAGTACTCCAGGAAGTGCTGATGTTAAATTCATGTGCGGGGTTCATCCCACACGGAATTTCCTTTCTGCAGCCGTGATGTGGTTCCAGAGAAAACGAGCGCAGATAAGGTGCTAGACAAGGTTGTCCAATAGGTACGGACTGGCTGCAGAAAGGTAGTTAAATGACTGATCGACTGAATTATATTGTAATTAATGGCTCTCATAAAGGCTTAACCGCTTTGTTTTTCTCATTGGCTCCTCACTGAACAGCTGGGAGGAAGGGAGGAGTAAAATTATTTTAAATTTTAAAGACTGGTTTCAGTGCTGGTGCTTTGGTCGATCACATTGCAAATGAAGGTGGTTAAGAATCGTAGGAAAAACTGAATCAGCTGGTGGGGAGAAGACTCTGAGCCAGAGAGCGGGGCGACAGGACGGGACTGGAATCGGAACGTTCTGCGCATAACGCCGGCTTCTCAAACCATTTTGAATGTCCAATGAGATGCCAGCCCCTCATCCAATCACCGCACAGAGTTTGGCTATAAAGAGCGGTCAGCGGGCAGAAAGGCCTTAGCTCACTTTTTTTTTTTTTTTTTTTTTAATTTTCTCTCAGAGTTAAGGGAAATCCTTGTTAGAAATGGCCCGGACCAAGCAGACCGCCCGTAAATCCACTGGTGGCAAAGCCCCCCGTAAGCAGCTGGCAACTAAAGCCGCCCGGAAGAGCGCGCCTGCCACTGGGGGTGTGAAAAAGCCTCATCGTTACCGACCCGGCACCGTGGCCCTGCGAGAGATCCGCCGCTACCAGAAATCCACCGAGCTGCTTATCCGCAAGCTGCCCTTCCAGCGCCTGGTCCGCGAAATCGCCCAAGATTTCAAGACTGACTTGCGCTTCCAGAGCTCGGCTGTTATGGCCCTGCAGGAGGCGAGCGAAGCCTATTTGGTGGGGCTCTTTGAGGACACCAACCTGTGCGCTATTCACGCCAAGAGAGTCACCATCATGCCCAAGGACATCCAGTTAGCCCGGCGTATCCGTGGTGAGAGGGCTTAAAGCCCCTAAGAGCATTCATTAGGTTTTGCATCCACCGAAAAACCCAAAGGCTCTTTTAAGAGCCACCACGTTCACACAGAAAAGAGCTGTATCTCTGCCTTCACCGGTTACAGGGGCTTGGCAAGGCACGTAGTTGGTAGGTTGAGTGAGGAAGAGAAACAGCCCCCCCCCCCCTTCATCTTGACTAGCTGCGGGGTGGTTATCCTTTATTTCATTAGGAAACCCTTCCTTTTCCTGTAGTGGGTGGGTTGTTGGTTAGCAGTAAACTCAGGTGACATTCTCTCCCCGTGGTTAATTTGAAAATCCCTTGCCTTGAAGTAGGATTAAGTCCCGCGGTTCGGACAAACCCCTTGGTTCTTGTGTGCACACTCCGCCCGCACGTTGAGCCCCTTATGGTGTGGGACGCAAGTATTACCACCGTGGAAAGGAAAAGCCCAAGACTAGCTTACCCTTTTAAAGAAAAATGGTATCCGGGAAAAAGCAACTTAACTGGCACTAGTTTTAGAGACTTCACCTCGCCTTAAGTGACATTCTTAGATTAACGGAGAACAGAAGTTTAAAACAAAAAAATCCCATGAACACCCCTTTAAGGTTTTTCGCACAGTAACAGCTCTTTTCATGAAAAGGTGGGTGGCTCTGAAAAGAGCCTTTGGGTTATAGATGTAGTTTTCTGAGTTAGACGACACAGGCTTAGCCTCCAAATCCGTACAGAGTACGGCCCTGGCGCTTGAGAGCATAAACGACGTCCATGGCAGTTACAGTCTTCCGCTTGGCGTGCTCGGTGTAAGTAACAGCGTCCCGGATCACATTCTCCAGAAACACCTTCAGCACTCCCCGAGTTTCCTCGTAAATGAGACCCGAAATACGCTTGACACCCCCACGACGAGCCAATCGGCGAATAGCTGGTTTCGTAATACCTTGGATGTTATCCCTCAGTACTTTCCTATGGCGCTTAGCGCCCCCTTTGCCGAGCCCCTTGCCACCTTTCCCACGACCAGACATGTTGTCAGCTAGATTTACGCTACAAACTGCATAGAGAAAAGAGGGAAGAACGTCCCAATATATTGCCTAGGGTCCGACCTGATTGAGAACCGCACAGGAAAAAAGGGCGGGTTATTTGCACCTTGTCCCTCCCCCTCTCTTCATTGTCTCTCAATGCGGTGGATGACACAGCGGAAAGCAAAGCCGGCAAAGAGTTCTAACATCACTTTCCTTAGAGCGTTTGTCTTACCAAAGGAGGCTAGGGGCAGAGAAAACAGGTTTAGGAGTTTCTGTGCCAAGCGCCAGCATTAACCCCTATAACTTCACTGGAAGCACATATTTCCTCACAGTGCAGTGCTGGGCTTCTCTTCCTCAGTGCGCTGCTGGTTAAATGAGGAATCTCTTTACACTATCTTTTCTACTTGTCCTTTGAATGTTTTCCTTTCTGGTAAATCTTTCGCTAACGCGACTTCCCACGGAGAGGGGGCCGGCTGCTATTGTGTGGTTCTGTAAAGCCTCCTTCCGCCGTTGCAAGTAGGAGTCTGCAGCAAAATATGACCAATCGGGTTCCCTGACACATCCCTGTCCTCTCCGACGTTCGCCGCCATTTTCCAGCGCTTGAACAAAGGAGGGTTTTAAAATCTGCTAATTTCAGATTTAATTAAAAGGGGGCAAGGCTGGGGGGACTCGGATGCTTCATAATTCGTGCTTTTCTCGCCTAATGTGAATGATGTCACAGCCAAGGTGTGATCACAGATTTGCATGGTTAGAGAAAGGACACTCAGAAAACCAGACTCCTCTCCTTGTTCATAAGGGGGGTTGCCGGAGCTCGGGGGGAGAGATCGGTATCGTTCTTTTTAACTTATAAAGTATACACACAGGCTCTTTGTTTGTGGTCGTGAAAGGGCTAGGTTTTTACATACTTCGATAAATGTACAGGGGAAAATTCCTAAATCTACCAAAAATCATGCAATCTATGTATACTCAGAAAACCAGACTCCTCTCCTAATTCTCAAGGGAGTGCTAGGGGCGCAGGTTGCTGGAAGAGAGACGCCTACCATTGCTTTAATTTATAATATCGAAACAAAGGTTTCATGTTTGTGATTCTGAAGGAGATAGGTTTTGAATTACTCGGACGAACGTACAGGAGAGAAAAAAATTATTGAAAACTGTGTGTATCTATATTATGTTTGTCCAACATAAAAAGCTAACCCCTATATTGCCAAGATACCCACACGAAACAATTAAAGTTTTACACAATAACGGCTTGCCTTGGCTTTGCTGATCTCTGTAAATCACAGATGGTAACGATTACATGTTTTCTCGAAACCATTTTATATCAGTTGCACACAGACTGCTATGTAGTCTATCTCGCTAATCTTTTTTATATTGCTATCTATTACTTTAAGAAGCTTCCAGGTAAAATCAATAACAATAGGAATAGATTTGGGGCCCTCTGGCTTTTCTCCCTTATGGGTGGACTCCACTCAGAGGAAGGTTTATTTCTGTTTGGTTGGCTGTTAATTTCAGATTTGGCAGGTGTTCTGGGTGTTTGTTGTTGTTGTTTTGCTGGAGGTTTTTTGAAGGTGTTTGTGAGTAAAACAGCAACAAATTGTGACCCTACTTAATGATCATTTGGTCTTGTGATTATACATGAAATATAGCAGCAGTTTTTCCTCCCTTATTCTTTTCCTTTGTTTCTGTTTTCATGGATGTTTCAATTTGTTCTTTGAGTTGCAGAGATTTTAATATGAAATTAAACTGGGCAGGAGAATCTGAGACGTACATAGCTATACCTCATGGTGTTATTGTTTGTGTATTGTTTCCTGTTTGCTTTTTAGAGTATATTAACAATATCAGGATAAATTTTATTTTATTTTTGTTATTAAATTACTTATTTATAATTTATATAATATTAATGCTCCCCATATTACAATCTGATACTGATAGCAGAATACTGATTATTTAAGAACAAGATCTTTTTTCACAACTGTCAGGATTTGCTAAAATAAACAAATAAAATCCAACCAACAACAAAATGAAAAAAAAAAATAAAAGTAAAAAAATAAAGGACTGACTAAATCCCCTTCCCTTCCAGTTTCTCAAGTCAATCCTTATCAAAGCAAATTGAATGCAGACATTTAATTTTTCTCTCAGAACTGTATATTATTAATAAGAATTAATAATTATATGCCCAAAAACTTAGTTAATGTAGAATTAAGGTTGTCAGGCATTACCTTATGGTTTTCCAGAATGTGGAGACTGAATAACCTGAAACCTCTGAAAACCAGAAAATGGTACATAAAAATTCATACCGCTTCCCCAATGCACCTCTAAAGCTTGAATTAACTACTGTTCAATAATGGTGATGCCTTAAAAAAAAAACATGAGGAAAGAATAAGAGAATATGCTCTTGTTTACGTTGGTCATCTTATCCTGCGGATTGTTAGCAATCGGATGAAATATATAACAGTGGTCTCCAGGGTTTAATGAGGAATAGGTGAAGGTAATGTTATAGAAGGAATTTTCAGGGCAACAAAGAAGGCGTGGTAACATTTTGCAGATTTGGGATGGCCTTTTTGGAATAGGCTTTGAGTATAGGTGACATGTAAGCAAATCCTGTTGGCTATCCCTGAACTAAATCCAAGTTTTGTTTTAGCAAACAGAAGTTGTTAGACTTTATCATACAGTGCTCTGCTCATTGTGCTCTATTCCCAAAGTGTTCTGAAGCATCTGTGAGGGTAGAGTGCTGGTATGTTTGTTATTACTATGCTGGGATTTCAATCAAAGCGGGCAGAGTAAAGATCGTGTTGTGTACCTTAACTTTTTAACTCCAGTTTTCAGAGGTTTAAGTTTACCATCTTTTCACAGTCTGGAGGGGCACTAGGCAATGGTGGGCAACCTGCATTAGCAAAGTTTTTGGATAATATATTTCCTTGTTTTATTAAAACATAATTTCTCAATGTCCTCATATTTTACAGCCTACACTGTCCCTCCACTTCTTCTTGGTCCTTGGCAATAGTTACCCAGCCACAGAAGGCACTGACTGCACATTAATCCCTTCATTGTCTATGCATCATCTCAAGGATTTTTCATTTGTCAAACACAGCCCAGTCTTTCTTCCCCGCCACTCTGTCCTACATAGAAGCCGGCTGAGGAGTTGAGAAGAAGATACAGGAACAATGAAGGGGCTGACATAGTCAGTAGCAGCAATATTTGAAGGGAGACAGAAATGGGGATGACATAGCTGTAAGTTTTAGGAGGTGCATAGTTGAATATCCCTGTGTCACCCACTTCACAGCTCTGACTCTCTTTTTTTCTGCACACAATCAACTGCACTGGTCTGACTTCCCCTTGCACCTAAGAGCAGCAGTTTGTGGGGGGTGTAGGAAGAATCTGGAGCCTCTTACTCACTGCTGGAGACAGCATGGAGAAGGAGGGGAGTTCTGTGTTATTCCTGTGTTAGGAGACCAGTGGAAGAAAGAGGAGCCCAGAAACCCCTCCATCAGCTTGGTGAGGCAGCCATGGGCAGGACATCTAGATAGCCATATAGGTAGTGCAGGGGAGGGGCCGATGTTTGTGGTATATGTAGGTACCAGTGATGTAGGAAATGCAGAATATAGGTCCCAGAGGCCAAATTTAGGTTGCTAGTTAAGAGATTAAAATCCAGTATCTCCATGGTAGCATTCTCTGAAATACATCCAGTTTCATGTTCAGGGGCAGTAAGACAGGCAGAACTGCAGGATCTCAATCCATGGCTGAGATGATGGCGTAGGCAGGAGGGACATAAATTTATTAGGAACTGGGGAACCTATTGGGGAAGGAATTGCTCCACCTTAAGCAACCAGATGGTTGGTACATACAATTAAAAAGGTTGTAGAGGATTTTTTTTTTAAATGGTTGGGGGAATGCCAATTGGTGCGGAGGAACACACCATTCAGGTAAGAGATGTCCCTTAGGGATGAATTTATTAAAGGGTGAACTCTGTATCCGAGTAAAGAGGATAGGAAAGAAGTTGGCAAAGTACAGGTACAGGCAGTGAGGAACAGTCAAATATAAGAGACTCCCATTTAAATATAACATCTGAAGTCAAGCAACTGAATACTGACATAATGTGCAAGTGCTTATATACAAATGTGAGAAATCTTAAAATCTAAGATGGGTGAACTAGAGTGTCTCACATTAAATGAGAATATTGATATAATAGGCATCACAGAAACTTAGTGGATGAAGGATAATCAATGGGACATGGCAATACCAGAGTATAAAATAGACAGGAAAGACAGAGTAGGTTATGCTGGTGGGGAGATGGCATTCTATATTAAAGAAAGAATAGAGTCAAATAAGGTAAAAATCTTAAATGATAAAAACTGTACCATAGAATCTCTGTGGATAGAAATTACATGGTTGAATAAAAAGTGTATAGCAGTAGGACTATACCATTGACCAAGTGACCAGGATGATGAGATAGTAAAATGCAAAGGGAGGATAGAGAGAGACTACAAAAGCAGAAAGCACAATAGTAATGAGTGATTTCAAGTATACTCATGTTGACTGGGTAAATGTCACCTCAGGGCATGATGCGGAGAGAGAAAATTTCTAGACACCATAAATGGTTGCTTCCTGGAACAGCTAGTCATGGAACCCACTTGTGGAGAGGCATTCTTGATGTAGTCCTAAGTAGAGCACAAGGTATGGTTCAAGAGGTAACTATAGCTGAACCACTCGGTAATAGTGACCATAATGTAATTAAATTTAAGATCCTTGTAGCAGGGATAATAACAAAAAAAACCTAGTCACAGTCCCATTAACTTTTAAAAGAGAAACTACACAAAAATGAGGATCCTGGTTAGATGTAAATAAAATGGAGCTGTCACAAGTGTAAAATGCCTGCAAGAAGCATGGGGACAATTTAAATATACCATATTAGAGGCTGAGACTAAATGTGTACCTCAAGTCAGAAAAGACAATAAGAGGACCAAAAGAATGCCACTGTGGCTAAACAGCAGATCAATGGTGACCATTAGAGGCAAAAGGGCATTCTTTAAAATTTGGAAGTCAAATCCTAGTGAGAATAATGGGACGGTGCACCAACTCTGGCAGGTTAAGTGTGAAAGTACAATAAGGCAGCCCAAGAAAGAATTTGAGACACAACTTGCTAAAGATGCAAAACGTTAAGAGTAAGACATTTTTTTAAGTACATCAGAAGCAGGAAGCCTCCCAAACATGTACTGAGGCCACTAGACAACAAAGGGTTAAAGGAGCACAGAGGGTATGTCTACACTTCAGTTAAACACCCGCGGCTGCCCATGTCAGCTTTCTTGGGCTCGCAGGCTAAATCTATGGGGCTGTTTAATTGCAGTGTAGACATTTGGCTCAGGCTGGAGCTTGGCCTCTGGGACGCTTCCCCCTCACAGGGTCTCTTTTTCTCTTTCTTTTATCTCTCTAATATCATAGGACCAACATGTCTACAACAACACTGCATTCAACAATGGAAGATATTTAATTTTGCCATTTGAAATGGAAATGCCACAACATGAAGCAAAAGGAAGCAAAACTTAACAGTGACATCTACTTGCTGAGCAAATTCAAGAATCAAAACATCATCCTCAGAGGTTTCACCACCTGTAACCCTCTGACCATTACACAGAAATCCAAAATATGCTGAAGAGCTCTACAGAAGGACTTCAGAAAAAACTGAGGAACCACTTACTGCACCTCACATACTCAAGAAGGAACCACCTCAAGCAAAAAATTATCACATGCTTCCACACACTTGAAGAAAAAAATCAAAAACCCAAAGCAACTATAAAAAAAACCCCCATTGATAACAGTCATCCAACACAAAAACAAAAAGCGGAATCAACTACAACAACTCCTCAATCTACAGAACACCACCTTCAGGAGAAACTATGGCACCAGGACACCATGGACCCTACGTGACACTCAAACATCATCAATTTATCAAGACTACCCATAACTGGAGCTGAATTATCTGTACTCTCCATGTCCTCCAAGGGACTGGACTTCTGCCCCACCACAGAACCTGTTACTATATTAAAATATGGAGAATTAAAAGAATTATTTTGCCGATTCCACCTCAAGGAATTATTTTACAACAATGATGACCATCACCCAAAATAACCATTTCCTCACTGGCAGTCATAAGAAAAAAGAATCATCTGACTGGACACCCCACAGTGGATGAAACCATATTATTGATCATTACATTAATTGCTTCAGGAAAAAAAATAACTATAAAATCCTTAACAAACATCACATACACCACAATCTCTTCAGCACCAACAGGATAGCTATATAATTCCTGAAATCCAACCACCAGATACTGATCAAATCAGCAGACAAAGGGAAAGCCATCATAGTCCTCAACTGTGATGAGTATGTTAATGAGGTTAACTGACAACTCTCTGACACCATCTATTATAAAGAACTCAACTATCCCATCCCACAGTTTACCCAGAAATTTAAAGATATCAAATACTTCCCCAAACAACTGCAAGAGAAACTCTACTACCTCACCCCCCACAAACCCATCCTAGGGACCTTCTGCATGTTTCCCAAGATACACAAACAAAGGAACCCAGGCAGATCCATCATATCTGGCCACAGCACTCTTACTGGAGGAATATTGGTACTCATATAAACCATCCTCAAACCACTCACCGCACAAAGGGCCAGCTTCCTCCAGGACACAACTGACTTCTTCCAGAAACTCTGCAACATTAACAACCTCCCTGAGAAGACTGTCCTTGCATGGATGTCACCTCCTTTTACAACAACATCCCTCACAATGACAGCATCACTGCGGCACAAATATCTACAAGATAATAGACAACACTCAGGTATTGACCCCAAACACATCGCCAAACTCATCCATTTCGTCCTCATCCATAACGATTCTATATTCAACAACAAACACTTTGTCCAAACCGTGGGAACAGCCAGGCGTACTAGGATGATTCCCCAATATACCAAGCATTTCATGGGTCACCTTGAGGAAGAATTTCTGGACAAATCCATCACAAAACCAATAATATACCTTTGATTAGAGGTAACTGTGGGGCACAGCAGGGCCTGGACCAGCTCCCATGGGGGTGTGGAGGAGGGAGGGATGCACTGGTCTGCTCTGCTGCGGCCCCGGCCTCTGGCCCCGGCACCCAGCCTCAGCTCCTGGCACCTGGCCCAGCCTCAGCTCCCAACTGCCTTCACCAAACAAAGACTCTCCACTAGAATCCAGAGAAGTAGATTGCATCATGGAATGGACCATGCAAATACCCCAAGTGAAACTGCTTTGATATGGAAATAATACCCCCTCTGACTGTACACCTGTGGTTGTCATTTATCACCCCTCACTGGAACCCATATGGGGTATTAAGAAATAATTACAACCCATACTTGATGGTGGCCACATGCTGAAAGAAATATTTCCTAAGCCCCCTCTTCTGGCTTTCAAACAATCCCCTAACCTCTCTGTATTGATAATCAGAAACGTACTCCCCAATGACCAGGACACACCAACTCAAAGCAGCACCAGACTCTTCCAGAACAACAGATGCAAAATCTGCAGACATATCTCCACTGGTACAATGGTCAACACTCCCCACAACACACCTTTCCAAATCCTTGGGTCCTCTGCATCCCTATCAGAACATATGGTGTACCTTATCCCATGCACTAAATGCCCATAACAACTGTGTGGGTGAAACCAGACAATCACTACACTCTTGAATGAACTCACATAGAAAAATGGTAAAAGACAAAAACACCATATATTTTGTGGGTGAGTTCTTTTCACAAAGCAATCACTCTCTATATATAGTCACTAAAATAGTTATAGATGTAGCTATATAGATAGATACAGCTATATCTACAGCCACTAAAAATCATGGAGTGAATAGAGACACTGTATTTATGGTTTATTACAATAATTTATAACCCATTACTCCTCCACCATCTTTTTTTTTTTTTCTCCTTTGCCCCCCATGACTGGAGAGGCGTTAACTGGCCACTTCATCTTGAATGGTCCCTTGAAATATGTGTTAACTGCATATGCTAACCAAACTGTTCCACCTTGTATTTAGCTGTGACACTCTGGGGACATTTCCCAGACCTGAAGAAAAGCTCTGTGTGGCTCAGAAGCATGTCTCTCTCACCAACAGTGGTTGGTCCAATAAAAGATATTACTAATAAGGATTGTCATGTAGACGTGTGCTGGTCCTTCAGAGCTCAGAAACTGTGCCAGATCACAGCCCTAAAGGGCAAAGGTTGGGAAAAGGGCAGTGACCCTATTCTGAACCCTGGCAACCCCCACACTTTCTGCAATACTCCAAAGCTCCTTTCCCACTTTTATCTCCTTCAGTCTCCCATCCATGCAATCCCCTGCTACTGTACCAATTTATTCCCTCTTATTTGCTGCAGTTCCACATTGCTCTGACCTCCTCAACATGCCTGTTGCTCCAAACCCGTACACCCCAGCCCCCAAGCTCAGCCCCCAATTCCATCCTCCTTGCCACTCCATTTTCTTGGTAAACCTGGAGGGACTATGAGAAGAGGGAGGGTGGTGGGCATATGAGAAGTGCATGTGACAACTGAAGGCAGGAGAGTGTACACACAGTTCTCATCTACACTTAAAACATAGGTCACTTACAGCTCCCATGGCTGTGAAAAATCCACAATGCTCAGCACTGTAACTATGTTCTGACTTAACCCCTTATGGAGACACAGCTAGGTCACTTGAAGACTGCTTCCATCAACTTAGCTACCATTGCTTTGGGGGAGGGGGGTGGAGTTCCTAAACTGATGGAAAAACATAACAGTACTCTGTGTCTACACTATTAATTCACTACACTACACTACAGCATTCAGCATACATAACATAAGAAGGGCAATACTGGGTCAGACCAATGGTCCATCTAGCCCAGTATCCTGTTTTCTAACAGTGGCCAATGCCAGATACTTCAGACGGAATGAATAAAACAGGTAATCATCAAGTGATCCATCCCATTGGCCATTCCCTTCCCAGCCCAGAAGCTGTGCGGTGCCACTATAGTTCTCAGACTTTGCCAGTGTTTGGGGAAGAGATTTTACAAGTCCATCTGCAGAATAGGAGCCCAGCAGAGGTGTGAAGTGGCCCATTCACCTCAATGGGATGTTCTTAGATGAATGCAAACATTCATGGAAAAGAACAGAGCATGAAACAAGAGCTTTGAGATGTGTGAACTCCTTCATTCATCTCAGTGAATGTTCTCATTCCCCTTTCCTTGGCCTAGTGTCAGAGCTTGTAGTCTGTGCCATGTACTGAACATGCCTGTTCTCAAGTCACCAGATTATCCAGTGCTGTGTGACTGTTTTGTTCCATTCATCCAAGTCTATTCTCAGCTCCTGAATTTTCGATGCCACAGCATTATTTATAGGTACCCATAATCATGATTCTTTGAGACACTGTATACCCTTTGTTTCCCTAAGGCATGAAGCCATAGTCTAACTACACAGACTCTGACCAGCAGCAGTTCCGTTATATGCTCAGCAGATGCAGGAAGGCAGAGCATGCACTGGGAGCTTAAAGTAAAGTGGAACATCTGTTAACTCACCATGATGGGAATTCCAAAACTGGGGCATCAGTAGGTTTGCCTTTAATATTCTACTCACCATGTGTGAAATCAAGGGTGAGGGGTTTAACAGACACATTGATGTGGTGTTTGGATTCTTGCTGCAAAGAATACACAGTTGGATAGAGAAGAAATGCCACGAGATATTGTGCAAAACAAATCAGTGAATATTTGCACACCAATCTTGCTAGGTCCAGTGATATAAGAGATGAATGAAGTTTGAGTCTGAAATAGGTGTTTCTGGTGTTGGTTTGGTCTTATGCAATGATTTTTTCTTTATCATCTTGCAAGTAGTATTGTGAATTGATATACTTTTTGGGTGAGGGAAATTATGTAACAATGAAATAGCGGTTCTTTAAAGCTGTAATGCCTAATTAATTCTTTCCAAAGAAATAGTGCAAACAAACACTTTATTTGACACAAAATAACTGATCAGCTGCAGTAAGTAACCAAAGAAAATTCATATATAAAACATTATTTAGGGACAATGTAACAGGAAATGCTTGTCCTCCTGGGGCTTCCCATTCTTTTTGTCCTAGTCACTGGCGGGGGTGGAATGAAACAGAATTAAGACACAAACTAACCAGCCCGGACTCACCTACTTTTGGTATGATGATAGGACATACTTGTTCGTCTTGAAAGTCTCCATCAGCATTCTGTATGATAGTTTCATGCTGGATTTTTGCGGATTTTAATATAATCAACAGATCGTCTCACCCTTTCCCACACCAGCTGCAGGATTAGTTGTGTCGGTAAATTGTGAATGGAGGCGGGGGGGGGGGGAGGTGAGAGGAGAAACAAAGCTCTAGTTTTTTGAGCACTCATTCTGTAACCACTCAGATCAGTTCTGATAAATGCATTGTTAATACAGGAAAAGTAACAAGCGTTCAGAACCTGAGGATTTTTGAGTGAATGAAAACAATACAGCTTCCCAGAGCACGTGAGTGCTCTTGGTCTTTTGATCACATTGTATAACATTAATTCCCCCTGTCGCAGCTTTGGAAAATGGCGGCGAACACAGGAGAGAAAACCGGAGCGAGAATATTATGTGACAGTGAAGCTGATTGGTCAGAATTTGCTGCAGACTCCAAGTAGCTGAATAAGGTTTTTACAATCACGTAGATCAGATCTGTGCATTTTACCAGGAATATTCCGCGGCAGTAGAAATTCTTCCTCCGCGCTGTCCTGGGCCATTTAAATATAAATTATATGGATACAACAGCACCATTAACAAAATGTTTTAGAGAGAAGGGACGCGAAAATGTACACTGATTTCAAACGGTTATCTTGAAAAACAGCATCAACAGACCATCAGAAAACGAGAGAGGAGAGAGGAACAGCAACGAATGACTAAAAAATCAAAGATGTTTGAAATCGGTTCTTGTGTTAAGTAGTGTAGTTACCGAGACATGATGTTGTCAATAGGAGTTTCCATTTCAGTTATAATTATAATCATAATAAATTTTAAAATCCTAAATTGGACATTATTTTCTCCAAAACTATTCTAGAAATGTGAGCTTTGAGTTTATTGCATGTTTGGCTGAGTCTAAACCGACCCTGTACAGACAGAGATTAGGATTTTGGGGGTGGGGGAGAAGGGAAGAGAACAGCACCAACAACCTGCCTCTTTTCTATAGTTTTTAATCAGGTCTGACTTCAAGGAATGTAAAGAGAGTCAGTGCAGGCCTATATACACATTAAGAATTTTTCTGTATATATTGATAATTTTGTACAAATTATTACTAAGTTTCTATTTTGACTCCACTATGTCTGGTCATGGTAAAGGTAGTAAGGGAGTAAGTAGGGAAAGGAAGTGCTAAGTCCATAGAAATTGATATGTGCTGAGAGAGAGAACATTCAGGGTATTACTGAAGCCTATTCATTGTCTACCTACTTGAATGGGAGTCCAATGTATCTCTGGACTGATTTATGAAGAGACCAGGGTTGCTCAAGGTTTTTCTACAGCAGCGGTTCCCAAACTCTACCACCAACATAAAATGGCACTACTTGTAGTACCACCACCAAATTTTTATACAATGTAGCTTCTGATGCTCCACTTATAAGCTACCTTGGCAACTGGTTCCTTTCATGTGGCTGGAAGCCAGAAGTTCAGGAAGCAACTGGTTGAGGAACTAAGTTGCTCGGTCCAGTTGCCAAGGTAACTTAAGCGGAGCATTGGCAGCAGAACTTCAGGCTAAACTGCTGCTGACACTCCTCTTAAGCTACCTTGGCAACTTGTCGGGCAGCTTAGACACATACCATTGGGAGGTGGCCTCCGTACCACTGGTGGTACGTGTACCAGTTTGGGAACCCCAGTTCTAAAGAATGTCTATCAGGATGCATTCACCTACATTCAGAGCATGCCAAGTGAAAAACTGTGATGTCCATGGACATGGTGTATGGCTGCCTTAAAACGCCAGGGGTGCACTGTATGAATTTGGAGGTTAAAATCATTTTAAGAACATCTACAACACAAGGGCTATTTTTAGACTCACCCATGTTTTCTTGAAAAGAGCTGTATTACCTTCATATATATACTTAGACATAGAAATATTCAGATTTAAAATTAGCTCTATTCTAGAGTAACGAAAAGGCTCTTTAGAGGGATTCAGTTTAAACAAAAGTTGTATATGTGAACTTAAATGAAGTCAGTGTTTTAAAACAAATGAATTTTAAAGAAAATGGGTAAAAATTCTAATCATACTAGTTATTCAATTTTGAATAGTCTGTAGTTACATTTTTATTTTGCATTATAGATAATTTAGGCATGTTTTAAAATTTAAAGTTTAAAAATAGTGAGAGATTCAAGAAGCTCTATCTATTTAGTTTTACAAAGAGAAAGTTAAGGGGTGACTTGATTACAGTCTATAATTTACGACATGGAACAAATATTTATTAATGGGCTTTTCAGTCTAGCAGAAAAAGGTATAAAACAATGTAATTGCTGGAAGTAGAAGCTAGATATATTCAGATTAAAAATAAGGCTTACATTTTTAACAGTGAAAGTAATTAACCATTAAAACAATTTTGCAAGAGAAGTGGTGGATTTTCTATCAGTGACAATTTTTAAATCTAGATTGGATAGTTTGGCCTGAGTTATATAGGAGGTGAAAATAGGTGACCACAGTGGTCCCTTCTGGCCTTAGAAGCTATAAAACAACACAGAGATTTCTTACTGTAAACAAAGGCATACATATAGAAGGCCTATTCAGAGTTAGTACATTTTCTTTTACTGACAGACTAGACAAAAACAGAATCCAAAGTAAGCATGCAACTAATTATTATGAAAAGAAACGATCAATTATTTTAATAGTGGCTGCAAAACCATTCTAGTCATTTATTTCTTCTTGGGATTGAAGGGATTCCTTAGTCAGTGCTGGTTAATCTGATTATTGGAATCAATATAAGGAAATAAATGGAAAATCAACTATAAAAATGATTGTGGTGAGTCAAGGGAAAGGGAACCTGTCCAAAGTTATGAAACAAAGGTACCTTTTTTGGTATACCAAAAATATGTTAAGTACATTTAACCCTTCACTAAGAAAAGATTTATCAAGTAGTAGTGAATTTAGTGAAGATTGAGAATGAAAATCAGAGATGTAGGATTTACAAATCCCAAAGGTTTACTGCTGACTGCAGGGTATTTCTGGAGGCGGGTGAAGCCAGTCTGACCACGTGAGCAAAATCCCGGAATCCTAGACCCTCCATTTCCAAGCGCGGGCTTTTCAAACTGCCCAATCAGAGTTAAGACTTCAAACTCGGCGCTATCTCAGATCAGCTTAATAGTTTTGAAACTAGTACCAAGGAATTTTAAGAACCTTCCACTATTAACAAGGCAGAGGGAAAACAAACAAAACAACAACAAAGACAAACAAACAAAAACCCCTGCCAAACCAACCAACTAAAAATCTGAATGCTTCTTACATTTTATTTATATATATAATCTTTTATGATTCTCTCTCTATATATACATAGAGAAAGAGAGAGAACTTAAATTTTCGGTTAACCCTTTGAATGGAATTTATATAAGCGTTATTTGTTTCTTATTAATTCTGAATGAAGCCACAGCCACTAGTTAGGTTGTAATACTAATAGCGTTTCAACGCCGGCACTTCATGTCAGCTCTGGCTAGTGGTAATCAGATTACTGGAAAATATTTTTTATTTTTTAAAGTAAATACAGCTGTATTGTCCCAAAATAATAATTTAAATGAAAATACAACAATAATAATACCTCTTTAAGTTTGGAGGTATACGCCTTGTTCAATCGACCTGCAATTTATTCTGTGGGAGTGTGTGCTACCTCTTTCTGTTTGAAATAGATTTATAATGAAGTCATTGACACACGTTACTCGCTTTCTTTCCTAATTAGAAGACGACCGTCAAAAGAGTAGAATTACATTATTTCTCTGATATTTTTGGCAAAGGGACATTTTTAATTTACAAAGAAAAACAAAAAATTCCCTCTCTCGAGGTCCATCCAGCTTCAGCACTCGGGGTTTATTGTCTTTTCCTTAATGTAATTGTATTGTTTTCTGTAGGAAACATTAATGGATTAAAATATCCTGTTTCAACTTCATTTGGCTGAGAAAAGAGATAATTTGGTGGCAAATATTGTGCAAAAATTACACTTTATTGACTCCGAAGAAACACAAAATGAGAGGAGAGAAAGAGCCCTTTCTGGTTTGCAGCTGGGCGGGCACTTTAACGCACCAATCAGACAGTGACTCCTCCCTATAAATAACAGGCGTCAGACTAGTTCACTTTATGTTTTTTCTGGTTTTGAAACGTGTCTGTGACCATGTCTGAGACTGCGCCTGTAGTTGCAGCTGCAGCTGCCTCTGCTCCAGCCCCAAGGCCTCCAGTTAAAAGGGCAAAGAAGGCAGCAGGGGGCTCGAAAGTCCGGAAGCCCTCAGCTCCTAGCGTAACTGAGTTGATCACTAAGGCAGTATCTGCCTCCAAAGAGCGCAAAGGGCAGTCTTTGGCTGCTCTTAAGAAAGTTTTAGCAGCTGGAGGGTACGATGTAGAGAAAAACAACAGCCGTATTAAGCTGGGGTTGAAGAGTCTGGTGAGCAAAGGCATCTTGGTACAGACCAAAGGCACCGGGGCTTCTGGATCTTTCAAACTCAACAAAAAACCGGGTGAGATCAAGGAAAAAGCACCCAAGAAAAAGCCAGCGACAAAGCCTAAGAAACCAGCTACCAAGAAACCGACCAGCGCCGCTAAGAAGCCCAAAAAGGCTGCAGCTGTAAAAAAGAGCCCGAAAAAAGCTAAGAAACCAGCTGCTTCCGTGGCCAAGAAAGCAGCCAAGAGCCCGAAAAAAGCTAAAGCTGCTGCTAAGCCCAAAAAGGCAGCTAAGAGCCCGGCGAAGGCGAAGGCGGTGAAGCCCAAGGCGGCCAAGCCCAAGCCAACCAAGCCAAAAGCAGGAAAGGCAAAGAAGGCAGCAACCAAGAAGAAGTGAAGCTGTTTGAAGAGAAATTGAGTCTCATGCAAACAAACCCAACGGCTCTTTTAAGAGCCACCCACCCCTTTCCAAAAGGAGCTGTGTCTGACAGTATTCTGCACCCGCAGCAGGTTGCTTTGGAGGACTAAGGCTAGCAGTTTCTCATGTTTCATATTTTTCTATATAGTTATTTAATGCTTTTGAAAGATTTTTCTAAGTGGTATAAGACGGGTTGGGGGAGGTAAGCTACATTTTTATCCTTTATATTGGCAGGCATTCTGGCCCTTTAGATCTATTGCTGTCAGTACTTGTCCTGTCGGCTACTAAGGACGAGAAGCCGCAGATCATTTAGAACACCCTACTTCTCTCAGCTGTTGCGAACATACATCCCTCTTGACAGTGAAAAATCGGCACTTTGCAGGGAGTGGGGAAAGTTTGAAAAGGGCGCGCTTCACAGCAATTGGAGAGTTCGAAAAACCTGCGTTTTACAGGGATTGGTCCGTGACGCCTCTTCTCTCCGCCCCGAGTTTGTTAAATTACATGAATCTACTCTTATTCCCAGTACTAATTAAATATTCTGTCGTCAATTTCGCTTCGAAAGATGTAGTTCTTGCTTTCCTGTGGTCGATCTTTAATTTATTTTCATCCTTGTCTCTGCCCATGAAAATACATACATCTGAGTAACCTTTACCCTCGTTGAGCGCAGAATAGGAACAAGGGGTAGAGTAAATGTGAGTGCTCCTTTTAACCATAAAAAAAACTCTGCCCCATGATTTAAGACTCTATTCTATTCGGTCTACAGACTCAAATAATTTCGCTTAAAATTATTAAATTTATCTATTAAGTTAAAATAAACTACGGACTTTTCCCCCACCTCATTCCAGTGTTTTTTCACTTTAAACACTGAGTGAAACCTAATGTTATTTTTTCAGCATATAACCTGTATTAGAAACTCAACTCTTTTTCTGGGATGTGGGTGGCTCTGAAAAGAGCCTTTGGGTTGATTTTGAATGCTGTCACGTTTACTTGCTCTTCGCTTTATGGCTCTCAGTTTTCTTGGGCAGCAGCACGGCCTGGATGTTAGGCAAGACACCTCCTTGAGCGATTGTGACTTTCCCCAGTAGTTTGTTGAGCTCCTCGTCGTTCCGGATGGCGAGCTGCAGATGACGGGGAATGATCCTAGTTTTCTTGTTGTCCCGAGCAGCGTTACCAGCGAGCTCCAAAATTTCAGCGGTCAGATACTCCAGCACTGCCGCCATATAGACCGGAGCGCCGGCCCCCACTCGCTCAGCGTAATTACCTTTCCGAAGAAGACGATGCACACGACCTACAGGGAACTGCAGCCCAGCTCGTGAAGAACGAGACTTAGCCTTCGCCCTCACTTTGCCTCCCTGTTTTCCTCGGCCTGACATTTTTCAACGCGCTAATTCAGACAACCAAAGCACTAAGACTCAAAGTAGAATAAGTATAGTAACGCCCCGCCCGAATCCTGCCTTTTTATCCCTTCCTTGTGGCACAGAAACTGACTCATGATTGGTTGAAAATTTTCATTGTATTTACAACCAATGGTAATAAGGATTTTATTTTGACCAATTGGGTGCAGAATTTATCGTGTGTGACGTGAATTTTAGCTAAGGTCCAATAGAAAATAAAAGATTACAAGCATCTCATTTGCATACGGCCTCTATAAATAAGGGGGTTGGCCGCCATTGTGTTTATGTTCTTTCTGTGATTTAGCGAAATCGTCGAATTTCAATATGCCTGAGCCGGCGAAATCTGCTCCAGCTCCTAAGAAGGGGTCTAAGAAAGCCGTCACCAAGACCCAGAAGAAGGGCGATAAGAAGCGTAGAAAGACTAGGAAGGAAAGTTATTCTATCTATGTATATAAAGTGCTGAAGCAGGTTCATCCAGACACCGGTATTTCCTCTAAAGCCATGGGCATCATGAACTCTTTTGTGAACGACATCTTTGAGCGCATCGCAGGGGAGGCGTCCCGTCTAGCGCATTACAACAAGCGCTCGACCATCACTTCCCGGGAGATTCAGACGGCTGTAAGACTCTTGCTGCCGGGTGAGTTGGCCAAACATGCTGTGTCTGAAGGCACTAAGGCTGTCACCAAGTACACCAGCTCTAAGTAAATTTTATTAAAGACCATAAAACCCAAAGGCTCTTTTAAGAGCCACCCACGTTTTCAATAAAAGAGCTCTGACGCTGCTTCCTCTTTTTTCTGAATGTAGAAAGTGATTGTTTAAAAAATATTAGTGCACAGAAAACCTAAATTATCTCTCCTAATTCTTGCTAAGAATATACACCACAATTATTTTAAGTGTTGCCCACTGTTAGAGAAGTCCGTAAAATATTTAAACATGTTCTCGCATTTAATGCTACATCTATGCTCATAGACATTCGAATAAAACGAAAAATATTTATAGTTTGCATACTTCGTATTCAAACACTTAACCAATCCCCTGCTGAAGTCATGTGTACATCTTGGTTTTCAGGAAAGTAAAACTAACAGGACAATTAACTATTACTGTACTATATCCAAGAATTAAATTATATTAAATCCTCCATTCTGTTCTTGCTTAATCTTTAATAAAGATTATGTTGCTTTGGGGGTGCTGAGAGGAGAAAGATTATAGGATGTTTATCACCCTCTAGATAACCCCAAAGTGCAATATAGAATAGCATAGAATTCCACCCCACCAAACTTTTTCGGTTTATGCGGTATGCATTTCCTTCTCTGCTTTCGTAGTTGTCTGGCAAGGTGGAGATTTTGTAAATAGGAGGATGAAAGTATTCAGAATCACAGATCACATATCTGTCGCTTTCCGGTGAAGGAAGGATTTAAAGAGAGAAATCAGGAATTAAAATAAGGGTTTTTTAAGTTGATAAGAGCCAGAAAACTACTGGTAGCGATGAATGGGTGCTAGAAGCCGGGCGTGTTATTTGAAATCAGATGACGTGAGGGCGCGAGTGGGGGAGGCGGTATAGGCACTGTAAGGCAGAACGAAGGCGGGAAGGGTAATTTCTTTCCTTCCTGGCAGAGCGCGGGCTTTTCAAATATTTAAAATTATCCAATGGATTTGCTTTTTTCCGCCAGCCAATCAGGAGGGGGACTTTGGCTATAAATATCGGGTTTTGCTACAGCGCGCGTCTTATTTTTCTTTGTCTTGTCGAAGCGACAGTAACAGATAGGGAGAATGGCTAGGACAAAGCAAACCGCCCGCAAATCCACTGGGGGGAAAGCTCCGCGTAAGCAGCTGGCTACTAAAGCTGCCCGTAAAAGTGCTCCTGCAACTGGAGGAGTGAAAAAACCTCATCGTTACCGGCCTGGCACTGTGGCTCTGCGGGAGATCCGCCGCTACCAGAAATCTACTGAATTGCTTATCCGCAAGCTGCCCTTCCAGCGCCTGGTTCGTGAAATCGCCCAAGATTTCAAGACTGACTTGCGCTTTCAGAGTTCGGCCGTTATGGCCCTGCAGGAAGCCAGTGAAGCTTATTTGGTTGGGCTTTTTGAGGATACCAACCTGTGCGCTATTCACGCCAAGAGAGTCACTATCATGCCCAAGGACATCCAGTTAGCCCGCCGTATCCGTGGTGAGAGAGCGTAAACATTCCTAATAGCAGAAGTTAATGCAACCATCTAAAACCCAAAGGCTCTTTTAAGAGCCACCACATTGACACTGAAAGGAGCTGTATCTGCTTTAATTTTTTAAATCAAAGAATAAGGACCAACAAATTGTAGTCTCTCGCTTCAGACAGAAAAGCTAAATAGTAGGCAATTTAGTCGCATGTTTTATTACATTTATAGAACAAAATACTTAGTATTAAGTTCAACTTGTTTGTACCCATAAATGTTTAATTTGCTTTAGAAAGATTCGGTGTTAGCATTCTTTGACGTGATATGAGGAATAATCAGTTGTTGCTAAAGAGATGGCTAAGTGAAATAATCAAAAATAAAAATCTATCACCCATGATAAGTTAAAAAAAATAACATATTTCGGTTAGCTAATTCAGTTCCATAAAGCGAAGAGGTAGAACCACAAAATGACTGAACTGATGACTTGCTGCTATCCCTCTTTCAGACTCCCTCTTGAAATCATTACTCATTTTCATGACTTACATTTTTAATTTATCTCGATTTAAATGCACAAGCTGACCAGCAATGAATAAAATATTCTCTTTCGCCCAGAGCAAAAACGACTGGCGTGTTTTAGAACGCACCTCAAAATATTTATCATTTGGCTGGCTTTCTACACGACCAGTTCTATACAGCATACGGTGTTAAATGACACTCCAACTTTTTTTCTTCCGAATTTAGCACTTAGAAATAAAGTGTAGCAACTTTTTGTAAGACTAGATGTGCATATTTTAGAAGAAATACATCCCTGACCCTCTCCTCATGCAAAGTATATTAATTGTAAAATGTAACGAGTATTCATGGTATATTAAAAGCAAAACAAAATATAGCTTTTTAAATTCTGAAACCATTCTGAATAAGACAAAAGTAAAATCTAAATATTTTGCCCAATATTGTAATTATTGTTAGGTTTTTCATACTAGGTGATTCCCTCTAAATTTCGGTATACTACGTGGCTTTTAAAAATATTCTATTTTTAACCTATATGCTATCAGCTCTTCTATTGGATTTGTGAGTGATTCAGGAAAGAGCAGTTGAGTTGCAAATGTGTTATTCATAATGTGGATTTAACCACCGAATCCGTGTGGTGTGTGCTCCTGCCCTTTCAGAGCACCGACAAAGTCCACAGCTGTCAGCCTTTCACTTGGAGTGTTCATCTTCAGTGTAGGTCCAAGAAAACCATCGCAGGTCTCTTCCTAGATCAGTCCTAAGATACGCTTGTGCCCCCATGGCGAGCCAGGCTGTTATCCTTAAAGTCTGCACTCTGCTCTGGTGCTGCGTCCTTTCCCAATCTCTTTACCTACGATTACCAGACGTGAAAATCAAAATAATTACAAATGATCTGAGATCGCTCTCCATGTCTCTCTGGAGTCAGACCTGACTGAAAAGGTAAAGATGGTAATTTTTTGGGCTGCTATTCCCCCTCCCCCTTCTGGATACAGCTCGGTTAAGATTCCCCAGGGCGCTCAATAACCTCAAACATAGATTTCAGAGGGAAAAAAATGACCCATGTAGGAGCTCGAAAATTAATATCAAGTCCAGCGTTATTTCAATGGAAACTCAGATATCCCCTTAGTCTTGTAGGTTTCGTTAAATATATTAATCATAACAAGAACTGCTTTCAATGTACACTTTCTGTTACACTCTGTATCCTTACCCATTTCTGGTTGATCTCATAACACAATTTTACAAAGTGGTCACTTGAAAATCCCAGCATGTTTTCGTGCTTCGTCTATAATAATTAGCTATTTTCTGTAAAATACACTTTAAAAAATGAAACATTAATGATGGCTGTCTTATTTGTGTTGCTATTTGAAATCATGAGGAGCCTTTAGCAAAGGACTTGACTCAATTGCACTTACTCTATACTTAATTCGATTAATAATGGGCCGTAGAAGATTTCTTGGAGTAAACATATATACACTCACAATTGGAAGATCTTTCTACTAGCGTAACGATCTTTATTGACCTTTCTTCGCAGTGGCTGTTGATACTTTTTTTTAATGCTCCTTTGTTTCAGGAATTAGGACTGCAGCAAAATCGGACCAATCAGATTCTTGCCACACCATCTTTCTCTCACTCTGAGTTTTACGTTCATCGCCATTTTCTAAAATGTAATCAGAGGGGGCTAATCTGAAAAATAAAATAATCCAAATCAAAAGTGCCTGACTGGTGCTCCACTGTCTTGGTAGTTTTTCCTGTCACTGCTGAATCTATGAATAACTCCCCTCCCCCATCACTTTTGAGTAAATGCTGGTCTAGGAGATTAGATTGTTTTCTTCTGATCACTGAAATAGTTTATTTTGAATAATATTGTGATTTTATTTGTAGCATATATGCATGAATATGACTATTGATATGATTGCAGAAATGATCCGTGATATGAATTTATTTCCTGGGCTTGTGTGTGTGTGTGTGCGTGTATGAGACAGAGAGAGAGAGAGAGAAAGAGAGAGAGCCATTCACAAATAGCAGGCTTTTGGGCAATGTGACACTTCAGGGGTTACCCAAAATATACAGGATGAATCACATTCTCTACCATTTACTTACAGTATGAGAGACCCTTGTCTGTGCTCACCAGGGGCGAATCCTCCCACCTCTGCTGGCCGCAGGCAGCATAAGCACTCCACTCTGGGCTCTCTGAATCACACTTTCCCTCTGCAGACTGGGCTCTAGCAATTAGCACACTCCACTTTGATACATTGGAGTACCTTTTCTTCTGGACACAAGCAATGTACACCAATCCGCTGTCTCCATGGAAGCAGTGTACCCCAGCTCACCAGTCTCCCTTCAGTTTAACACTTTATTTAGTTTATTTAACACAAGTTAAGAAAAGAAGTTCTAAAATAGATGTAAGCAAAAGGATTGAAAATACCAGGTTACAGATTAAAAGAAGAAAATATAAAAAACAATCTAGAACCTATGCTTATTAAGTTCATTTCCAGTGTAAGAAGGTATTTCTCACCTCATGGTCAGTCCTTTCAGTGTTTGTCCAGTCTAGAGAGCTGGCATCCACTTTTCAGGAGACACTCATGAGGGCAGAGTGCCACACGTGTAATGGATGATAACATCTAGTACTATTTCTTCTTCTCCTATACGGTCCCAGACATTTTGTTTCTGGCTATTCTGAGTCTTTTCTTTTGGTTCTTTTATTTTGTAAATTTTCAGGCCTGCATCTGGTCCAGACTGTAAACACAGGGTTGGACTGATGTTGATTGTTCTCACCTTTGACTGAAGTAGTTGAGACCCACCTGCCTCTGGTGGTGACATGCTCCATCTCCAGCAGCTTTGAACATAATATTCCACATTTTACATATCTCTTTAATAGAGTTCCCATACAAACATATCACAAAAGCCATGACAAACAGCTAGTGCTTAGCTTTTGGCAAAGATCACACACACTCACCTCCCTTGATGAAGTATGAAGAAGCAGGTCAGACATAGGTGTTATATGCCTGCCTGGTCATGTGTGGTCATGCCTACATCATAGGCAAAGCTGATTGATATTTATTCATAAGTTTAAAATGATAGGGAAAAATATTTATATAAATACAATAGGAACAATAAAAAGACAAAGGAAAATATAGGTCCTCTGCTTAGCAAGGAAGGAAATCTAATAACTGATGACATCAAGAAGGGTGAGGTATTTAATACCTATTTTGCATCTGTCTTCTCTAAAACAGGCTGATGGTGATAAGATACTCAACAACACAATATTAACAACAATGGGGAAAGAATACAAGACAAAATAGGGAAAAAACAGGTTACAAATATTTAGATAAATTAGATGTATTCAAGTTTATAGGGCCTACTGAAATCCACTCTAGGGTATTTAAGGAACAAGCTGAAGCAATCTCAGAACCATAAGCAATTATCTTAGAGAACTCATGGAGGTTGGGTGACATCCAGAAGACTGGAGAAAGGCAAACATAGTACCTGTCTTTAGAAAGTGGAACAAAGAAAACTCAAGGAATTATAGACTACTTAGCCTGACTTCAATTCTTGAAAAGATACTGGAACAAATTATTAAGCAATGATTTTCAAGCACCTGGAGGATATAGGGTTATAAGGAATAGCCAACATGGATTTGGACGACAGGATTAGAATTCAGAATGTCCCTGACAAATTGGAGAATTGTTCTGAAATCAACAAGATGAAATTAAATATAGAGAAGTGCAATTTACTACACTTTGGAAATAAAAATCAGATACACAAATACAAAATGAGAAATAACTGGCTAGATAGTCCTGCTGAAATCTGAGGGCTATTTTGGATTACAAATTGAGTATGGGTAAACAATGTCATCCTGTTGTGCAAAAGGCTAATGATATAACTCTGGGGTGTATTAACAGAAATATCATATGTAAGACAAGGGAAGTAATTGTTCTGTTCTACTCTGCATTGATGAGACTGCTGGAGTACTACGTCCAGCTCTGGGTGTCACACTTTAAGAAAGATGTGGACAAACTGGATAGAATCCAGAGGAGAGCAACAAAAATGATAAAAGGTTTAGAAAATCTGACTTATGAGGAACGATTTAAAAAAAAGGGTATGTTCAATCTAGAGAATAGAAGACTGAGGGGGGAACCTGATAGCCTTCCAATATATTAAGGACTCATAAATACTGCATACATACACTATACAACTATGAAACCTGATTTAAATTATCATGTTTAAAAATGAAACTCCACTGCTTAATTGTGTTTGTGTGTGTGTTTGTGCGTACATGTAAAGCAAGCTTATCTGGTCAGGGATGGTTCGCAGAACACCCAGAAAAAAATGGCACTATCACCTGACTGTGGGTCTCTGTAAATTTCTGTAATATATATATATATATATATATATAAAAGGTCATAATAATGGTAACTGTTCCTAGGGAACAACACCAGCAACCAGAAGGGATTTGTTGGGTGGAATTTAGAAATCTTTGGGGCACCTGCCCTAAAGCTGTCAGAACATGCTATAGCCTACAGCACACTGGGTTAGGCCTTGTGTACACTACAGAGTTTTGTCAACAAACGTCAGCTTTCATCCACAAAACAATGGAGGTGTACACAGTACAATGCTCTTCCCACTGACAAAACTCTCCTGCTTTGCTGACAAAATAAAACCACCTCAGCAAGTGACATAGAGCTTTTTGCTGCAAAGTCAGATTGACAAAATGTCAGTGTAGACTCTGCTCTTGGTTATGTCATCGTAAATGGCCTCCAGGAAGTATCCCACAATGCCCATCTTGACCGCATCTTGACAATTCGAACTCTGCTACCCTGCACCCAGGTGCACAAGCATACACCCCTCCCCCTTTAAAGGACTGGGGATTTTTTAAATTTCAATGCCTGTTCATTGGGCATCTCGAGCTCAGATCTCATCTTCCCAGCTGACAATGGAGGCTTCAGGCAGCAAACATTCTCCTGCTTGGAGCACACCAGAGTTGTTGGATCTGTGGGTAGAAGAGGCTGGGCAGTCCCAACACCGCTACAGCCATAGGAACGTTGATATCTACAGTCAGATTTCTTGTGGCACGTTGGATAAGGGGTATAAAGTGGACACACATCAGTGTCGTGTGAAAATAAAGTAACTGAGGCAGGTGTATCAGAAGGCAAGGGTGTCAAACCATCGCTCTGATGTTGTGTCAAAGACCTGCCACTTCTATAAGGAGCTAGATGCCATCTTCGGCAGCTACCCCACCTCCACAACCAAGAACCCCTTAGATACTTCTGTGGGGCTGGGGTCAGCTGCTAGCAGACTCAACTCTGAGGATGAAATGGTGGATGAGGAAGTGGAGTTGGAGAATTAGGTGGGACAGGCGACAGGGTTGTCCAATACCGCGGTGAGCCAGGATCTCTTTTCGACCTGGAGGGTTTGAGCCAATTCCAGCACTCCATCTCTGGTGCACATGATGCAGGAGAGGAGAACACTGGTAAGTGATTATTTTCAATTGATACTGCTTGGTTACATGAGGAAGAACTGTCCTTGGCTTTGTTATATGCTAGAAGTGGGTTAAAGAGTAGAAATGTACAAGACTAGTTGTGTTTGCGTCTCCTTCACATTCCCCTGTGCAGCTACGCCAGAGGGCGGAACAGTGTGTTAATTCACACCGAGATTTCAAGGGAATCCTTCAGAGAGATCTTTAGGAAACTTTCTTTGGGATTCTTGCCAATCTTCTGCCGAAAGTTCCTTGGCAGATGTGTTTTGTTCCTTCACCTATTTTAGGAAACTTTCCCATGCCAATTAGCAATCACTTGAGCAGAGACCAAAGTGGCACACAGGTGAGCAGCATATGGACCCGGTCTGAAGCCACCTCACATGAAGGAGATGCACCCTTGCAAGCCCTCAAGAGTGAGATATCAGTTTCTGTTACCCATGCATGTGAAAAATGGTGGAAGGATTTACAATATTGTCCCTGGTTGCTTGCAGTGACCCCCATAGAAAACCATCAACACCCTTTGCCCATCTTGAATGCTCTCCTCGCTCCCCAGGCCGAACTCACCATGTTTAGGGCATTTGCCAAGCTGTGTGCTTGCCAGGGGACAGTGATAATGAGGTGTATTTTACTATTATGAGTTGATGCTTTGAGTGCACTAACAATCATGCTTCTGTTTATTGTTTCTTGTGGTTCTGCAGATATGGCCTTCAAGGGTGCCCCCTATGCATTGGCAGAGCACCTCCGCCTGATAAGGATGCAACCCAGAAGGAGCAAGGGGGAAATGTTTCAGGAGGTGCTCCAAACCTCTTAAGTCACAGAACAAGAATGAAGGGCATGGAGAGAGACAGTTTCTGAAAATACGAAAATAGATAGGAAGGAGAGGAAGCAGGGGAGCAGCGAATTTTAGTGGCCCAGGAGCAGATGATAAAAGTGGTGGAGGAGCAAATGGAGATGCTGAAGTTCCTAATCGCGCTGCAGGCAGAATACATGCTTGCTCCCTCCAATCCCTTCTGCAGCCTATGCAGATTTGTGTGCCATGCCCTCCTCAAACTCCTCCCACACATTCCTTGCATCTTTCCATCCTGTCCCAGTACCTTGTTCTTTTTCACACCCCTGAGCAATAAAAGTTTTGCTGACATAAGTGCAAGTGCGGACATGGCCTTAGTTAAGTTAATTTTAGGCTTAAAACTGGTACAATTTTCTGGGTGAACACTCTTAATTGAATTTAAACTTGATTGATATCAATTTAGGTTAACTTAATTGCTTAGTGAATTAACCTATATTAATATTGGCCAGGTTTAAACTGATTTAGGAATGTATACCCAGGATTTTGCACTCTTTTAACTAAACTACTTTAAAACACAACTTTATTAAGCCAGTGCAACTCTGACTATGAACATAGCCTAAAAGTAGGTTCCTGGAAGGAGTGGGTGTGTGACAAGTATTCATACCCTACACACTACTGCAATGACTTTTGTTCAAGATATACTTTGTATGATATCATTTGAAAACTAATAATACACTGATCAATAATATCATTTAAAAATATACATAAAAATGCTTTGTGTGAAATTATGGATACTCACTAATGTTATGCTTAAAAGTTTGTGACTAAAAGATGTTTAAATCAGGCCTATCAGGGGACTTGGTAAACAGGTTTTCTCCAGACAAAGGAAAGAGGGCAACACCTCAAACTAGGTGTGGCCCAGATTCAATGGGCTATTAATTTTGTATCAGAGGTTGCAGCAGGAAGAGGTAATTTGCATAGTAGCAATTTGCTTGCCACTCTAGTGGGAGAAGAATCAGCATGGAGCCTTATCTTTCAGACCACTATGCCTTTGGTCTACTCTACAAAGTTAGGTCAATGCAACAAAGCTTATATTGACCTAGTTTTGCATGTGGCTACATTGAGGCTATGGCTACACTACAGTTTAAGTCGACATAAATTATGTTGCTCAGGAGACAAGCTAATAGTGTGTTTGTCTCATGTGTGGAGGATCACAGCCAAGTCTGGCTATAAAATGTGGAAGGACGTTGGGTGAGCATTTCTCTATAAGACATGAAAATATCGAGTTAAGTCTAGGTTCTAGAATGTGTGTTATTTTTTATTTTATATGTAACCATTTGTTTCAACTTGAATCTCTATACTTTGTTAAATAACTTTCTAGTTGTTTTTGCTATAAACATAAGTGCTGTGTGTTAAGTCAAGCAGTGATCTCAGGGGGACTGGGCAAGCTGGGATTTACTGTCTCTTTGGAACCAGCAAATTATGAATACTGCCAATGTCCAGTGTAACAGAGAAGATGCTGGAGTGGGAGGGGAAAAAATGGTGGCAGATTCTCTGAAGCATGATTGGGAGATGAAGGGAAGACTGGGAAATGAAAGAAAGAGTCAGTAAACAACAGAAGGACATATCTGAGAGACTCTTTTTGGAAAGCTTATCTCAAATCCTGGACTCCTCTGAACCCAGACCCAGTCCCAGTGACTCCAGGTGTGCTGGCATCACACTGTCATATGCTCCAACTGATGGAGAATTTGCAGCAGAGAAGAGGTGAAGCCACTTCATATATAATGGAGCTGCACGTGATCAATTGTGCCATGCCTTCGCAGGGCAAAGACAACAGACGTGATAATATGTAATTACATTACATTTGACATTTCACTTTAATTTCCTGGTGTAGTGCTGCATGTCTGTCCCTCCCTGTGCATCTGAGAGGAGGGTCATGCCTCCTCGCTGTAGTCCCTGAAGAGACAGTCTCGAAAATGGGGAATTAGCTGTCTTGGGACATATATGTCTCATGCCCTGGCTATTCATTCTCCTGTCAGATGATAGTTGCATTAATGCTAACATGCAATACAGGACGTTGCTCTGAGTTAAATCCATGTCTCGCCACATGTTGCAATGAGGGCCTTGGACAAATATCTGGAGCATGTGCAGCTGGGACTGGTTTACTTTCATGAGTTGCTGGGTTCATATTATTTCTGCCCAAAATCCCCAGATGTGATGGACAGGGTCTCCTACAATACACTGTGAAACCATCTGTAGAGTGGCACACTTTAATGTTACATTATATCTTTGTTTCCTGGTTTTCAGAGGGTAAGTGTACATTCACTTGAAGTCTCTTGTAAGGGCACCAGGAAATGCTGGGCAATTTTAACCATGCTAACAGGTTTTTTTTGGCCTTAATTAAGAGTATTACAATAGCTGCATTTGGGCAAAAGAAAGATGGATAAAAACTGATGATTTTTAAAAACGTAAATCAGATTTTGTATTTTATTTAAATTATAGTAAGTTTTTCTTTTTAAAAGTTAACCTGTTTAAAATTAATTAAAGCAAGGAGCGAGGAGATGAGATCTACTAGTTGTACAAGTTTGAAGGGCAGCCTAAGTAATTTGGGAGACTATCTCATTTTCAAAGACTTAGGCAAGTAAGAATTTAAGCTCCAGTCACATTCACTTAAGCATAACTGAAAATTTTCCTAGGTAGATGTGAAATAATCAGTTACATTCTCTGACAACAGTTAATCCTCCTTTTGAATAAATCACTAAGTTGCAAATGTGAAGCATGTTTTGTTAAGAGATATTTATGTATCCAAAGCATTTAAAGTTATTTTATTTAATAAAAATAAATCTTATCTGCTGTTTTGGCCGCAGATAATTAATGTAATGTGTAATTAAATTCCAGTTACCATCCTAATGCAGCTTGACACAAATCATGAGCAGAAAAATAATTATCTAGTAAATAAGCAATATATCATTCACAATTTTCTAGCATACTAAAAGTGTACAGTTAATAAGAATCTGAAAATATTAAGCTGTATAATTACTTAAATATATGTATATAGTTATATAGTGTACCCTCCTAGGTAGCAAAAAAATGTACCAAATCTAGTGTAAAGGCTCTATTTAGTTGTTAATCAACATGTTTTAATAGTTATATCAGCTAATGCACCTTTCTTTTTAGCAAATAACAGAAGTATAAATGGAAAAGTTAATTAAATCAAGGCTTTGCACTTGGTGATTTAAATCATGATTTAAATTGCTGATTTAAAATTGCCTTGATTTCAATCAGTCCATCATTGGCAAAAGACTGTAAATGACAGATAAGATTAAAGTTATTTTTAGGCTGAATGCTTCATTAGGTCAACAGGACTGAGATGGTCTTTCTTATCTTTTAACCACTGTGATGGTGTACTGGACTTGGCCTCAGGAGAATTGAGTTTTATTTATGGCTCAACTGGTGGCTTCTGGGTAATTCATTTTGGGTTTGATCCACAAAGGGGCTTAGATGCCTGACTAGAACTTTAGGCTCCTCAATCCAACATTTAGGTGCCATTGAGTTCTTCAGGACTCCTCTGTTGTATAATCTTGGAGGTGCAGAAGTTTCCACTGGGAAAGTCCCCATGCTGGTTAAATTTGTGTCAGTGGGCATGCACAAAGCCACCTAAATCCTGATGCCACTGAGCTGCTCAGCACCATTATACCTAAACCCCAGCAGGATTCACAATGTAGATATTCCTCCATCTATTTTGCCTGTGTGGCCCAATCCAGTAGGCATACTGCAAACTTGACCAAACTACACAAAAAACAGCCAAGAGGTGGTGCTGCCCTCCACTCATATCTCAGTGGTTAAAGCACTAACCTGGGAATGGGATATAGTAGACTGAAGTTCCAATCCCTGCTCCAAATCTGGCAGAGAGGGAATTCCAATCTGCATCTCCCACATCCCAAATGTGTGCTCCAACCACTGGCCTACTGATGGTGGGGAAGAGCACCACTCTCTCTTCCTCAGTTTGTCACAAGAAAGGGCTGTGGTGAGTAGGTGCCTAATCTCAGGAGAGGGTTCATGGCTATGAATTGCAAGTAGAGAAAGGCTCCTTCCTACAGCCTGGAGTGGTAGCCCAACTTTCTGAGAGAAGCAGGGCTTAGGCCATACCCATCTCCTATGCATTGCTGACTGGCTAATTTAGGCAGCTCCCAACTCAGCATGTTGGCTTCTGTAACAATGTTGCTGTAATATATTTAGAGTTCTGTGCCATATGATATCTTGATTTATAAAGTACAACAGTACAAAATCAAGATGGTGTACATTCACTGGATTCAAAATTTGTTAACAGATAGGCCTCAAAATATTATAAACGGAGAATTGTTGTTGAGTGGCTATGTTTCTAGTGGAGTCTTGCAGTGATTGGTTCTTGGCCATAAGCTATTTAACATTTTTATCGGTGACCTGGAAGAAAACATCAAAACATCAAAAATAAAGGTAGCTGATGGCACAAAGACTGGAGGAATGGTAAATAATTAAAAGAACAGGCCACTCTCACACAACAATCTGGATTTCTTGGTAAACTGGCCACAACCAAACAATATTGTATCAATACATCCAAATGTAAAGTCATATATCTACAAACATACATCTATTCTGGGAAACAGTGACTGTTAAAAAGACTTAGGGTAATAGTGGATAGTCAGCTGAACATGAGCTACTAGTATGATGCCGTGGCCAAAAGGGCTAATACAATCTTAGGATGTATAAAAAGGGGAATGTCAAGTAAGAGCTGAGATTATATTACCTTTGTATTTGGCACTGGTGTGACCACTATTGGAATACAGTGTCCAGTTAGTGGTGTAGCTACAATAGTGCCAGTGGTGCAGTCACACCAAAACCCACGAGTTTGTGGGGGCCTGTTCGGGTGGTCCATCCCCAACCTCCCTTGAGGATCTGATCTCCCAGGGGGAGAGATTGCATGATCCCCAGTCAGGTCAGTATCTCTGCCTGGGGGGTGAGGCAGTATGGCTCAGCAGCCAGAGTCAGTATCACAGCTCGGGGGAAGTGAGGCAGTATGGCCTGATGGCCAGAGTCCATGGACAGTCCTTCTGGGTCAGGGCCACACAGCCTACAGGCCTGAGTCAACAACATCACCCAATTCTGGGGGACAATGAGACCCATTGGCGGCGTGCAGCACCACCTAGAAGCACATGGTGCCCAAGGTAGGGGGGCTCAGACTGTTGGCCCAATCCTGTTTTTGAGAAATACATGAAAGAACAGAGCCACAAACACCCCCCCACTTCCTACCAAAAGGCACTTCAGCCTGACACACTGTAACTTTAATCAAAAGTTAAAACCTCAACTGACTCTTGTTTTACTCTTTTAAATGTTCACTTACTTTCTATAAGTCTATTTGTTTGAAAACCATTTTATCTGTTCATTTTACTCACTTTCAATATATTTGTAAGTATAAAAAGCCACACTGTGAAATGTAATATATATCTACTCTCAATTGTAAAAGACACTGGCAAAAATGAAATAATGTTTGCTCTAAAAATAATATGTAAGTTCTTCACCTAAGAGTTGGCACTGAGTGATTGAAGTGTGAATGGCTGAGCAATTGAGTTGGGTGTAGACAGGGAGAGTGATTGAACAATTGGTCTGAGTGAGGGATATTGAAACAGACATGAAGAAAACACCAGCCTCACCTAAAACGCTTGAGGAAGGAAGAAAGGAGTGAAGATGATCAAATGGCCGAAGAGGAACCCACCCTGATAACTTTGGAGCCAGCACATTTCAAAGGACAAAATCTGATCAGGCTTGCAAGAATGTGGGTGATTAAGAATCACACCAAGAATGCAGTTGCAGCATGACAGTGCAAAACCCATAGACTTACATGGGGTCCTTTCCCTATAAAATGGGACAAGAAGATGAAGGCTGGAGGTTCGGGTCTACAACATCACACCAGCCAGGAGTACCAGTGCGCATCGGCAGGACCTTGCTCCTCATCCTCATGCTCTAGTCATCTGGCCAGTGACTGTCACGAGCACCAAGAGGCTGGTAACTATAACATCTGTGGAACCTGTGTGTGTGTTTGTCTGTCTCTGTCTGTGTATGCCTGTCAGTGTGTGTGAGGATGAATAAAAGTTCCAATTGAAACATGTGTCAACAAAGTATATTTTATTAAACAAGAATCTCTGTAATTGTAGTATTGATACAATGTTAATACTGTTTTCATAGTGGTTGCATTATTGATACTATGTTGTTAAAGCACAATATTGATATTATTACAGTGTTGATACTTTTCTTTTCTTTGTTACTATTTACCAAGTTTCCATGTTCATAATAAACGTGGCTTGTTGCCTTATTCCCTAAAAAGATCCTGTGATATTTGTTATTTGGGTAACAAGACCCTCCCTGCTCTTCTGTGCCCCAGTCCAGGGACCTAATGGAGGTGGGGGTACAAGTTGCTACTGGGTCAGCAGGAATCCTTCTGCAATATGCTGACTCTCCCTGCTGGTCAGGGCTAGCCCCCCTTCCCTGTGCTACTTCTTACCCCAACTCCCTCAATGATGGTCCATTGTTTGGCAGAGTCCCCAGGTCCTTCAATGTGTCCAGCCTTTGGGTGGGCGGCCACAGGTTCTGAGACTCCTCCTGGGTTCATCGGGTCTCCGATTCTCCCGGTCCATTGTTATGCTGGTTCTGTGGCAGGAGCCTCCAGCAGGGCTCTGTTCTTCCTCCTTGGTGGTCAGCCCTGAATGAGCTAGGCTGCTCTCTTTTATACTGAGACAGGAGTTGGAGCATGCCCAGCACAGTCTAAGAGGTGGGACTTCTGCCTATAATGAAGAGTCAGTTTCCTTGCCTCTAGTGCGGGGCAGGCACACCCCATCATAGAGCCCAACCAGCAGAAGTCATTCTATCTTAGGCACTATGACAGTTATCCCATAGTCTACCTGAAGGCAGACAAGGAAACCTGCACAACACTTTCAAAAGAAGAGCCTGGAGTTTAAATTCATAACTCTGCTACACACTAAAAATCAAGGACTGAATGGGGACACTGGATTTATAGCTTATTATAACAAACCCACTATCCCCCTCTTTTTGTCCTTTGACTTAGAGACATGTTTAATGGTCCAACTTACCTTGAATGATCTCTTCAAGGAGGACATTGATAAATTGGAGAGGGTTCTGAGAAGAACCACGAGAATGACTAAAGAATTGGAAAACATTCCTTATAGTTGAAAAACTTAAAGAGCTCTATTTAGCCTACCAAAGACAATGTTAAGAGGTGACTTGATCACAGTCTATAAATATAAATGGGGATCAGAAATGTGATAATAGAGAGCTCTTCAATCTGGAAGTTGATGAAACTAGACAGACTAGAAATACGGTGCAAATTTTTAACAGTAATGGTAATTAATCATTAGAACAATTATCCAATGGTTTCAGTGGATTCTCCATCACTGGAAAATTTTAAAGCAAGATCTATATATTTATGTATTTATTTTCTTAAAATATATGCTCTAGTTCAAGCACAGCTATTGAAACTTTAGACCATGAAATTTCTGCTAGGCTGGACCTACTTATAAAATTAAGCTACCAAATATTAATATGTGGCATATTGCAGAGTATGTGAAATGGTGGCTGGAGTCCCTTTTGAAAAGGGGTGGTTGTTTCTCATTGCAACACACCCACGCTGTCTTTCCATTCTCAAAGTATGTCTGGTATTTCATTAAGATAACTGTTTATTAATTGCCTCTTTTGCCTGGACCATCTTCCCTGATGAACTTATCCTCTGGGAGTAACTCATCTATGCAGTAAACAGAAATGTGTTAAATGTCAGGCGTGCTAGATCTCCATGGATCCAGATCTCTCAAAATATCTTATGATCAAAGCCCATGGCTGGATGCCACCCCAGATATTGCTCAATTTAGTCACAACAAACCCAATACCCCTTTGTTTGAAGGGTGGAACACTGAAACTAAACAACAAATCTAGATGGATAGTGCCTTTTAACTAAATAAAACACATGGGTCTCTCCCACTTGTATTGTTTTCGGGAATTCCTGTGTTTACTCATGTAAATTACCAAAATACTTTGAAAAACATTACATTTAAGAATATATAAGAGAAGCAATGGAAATAAAAAAGGCAAGCAAGCTTCAAGAGTGAAGGGTCATTCTGGACAAACAACTGACAAGACCTGCCATTTTTGTCCAGCTGTCTTCTGAAACCACGGATCCAGGCTCTTGGGGGAAGCTGCTAAGAAATCCTGGGTGGACTCACACGTATGCCTGTTTTTGATGGTGGAGATGTGGGGAGGCAGAGGGAAATAGCTGCATCTTGCCTGCATTGGTGAGGATAATTGCGTTTGCAGCTAAAATATACTGGACTTTTGGTTTGGGGGCTCATTTTATTTGTTTACAAGTATAGTAATTAAAGTCTTTCTGTCATTATCGAATGAGAGTCATGTCCTTAGCACATGAATAGCAGATCCCAATCTGTGAGTTAACAAAACATAAACAGGGGAGTCCTGTGGCCTGTAACATACAGGAGGTCAGGCTAGAAAATCCCAATGGTCCCTTTTGACTTTAAAGTCTATGAATCTGTGAGACACTTCAGAATGGTCAATACCAGCATTGCAACCTCTAAATTTTAGGCACTCTGATGCCTTGTGGCTAGCATGCTCCAAGAGGCACACTGAATGTTGGAACTGTAGTTCCATAGTACAAAGTTTGATTTGGAGACACAATCCAAAGATCATGAATAAATCATTATCCACCTTAATTTCCTCCTTTGTAAAAATACTGTACATTGTATTCTAAAAGGAATTTAACAGTTTATCTTGTATGTCCCAAAGCATATATATATATATATATATATAATTTGAAAGTTCATGTATTGCAATTTTTTTTAAGTTTATGGTTCCTGAAATAGCTTTTGGTTTAACCCTAGGGTGCATATATTTCAATAGGCTTTTATTGTATTGTTATCCCTTTTGAGCTAAGTAGACAGCTACATTTAGGGTGTTGTGGGTTGTTCCAGGTGTGAGGAGAAATTGATGATATAACCATTTTCTTTGATGCAATCTTGTTTATTTACAGAATTATACATAAAGTCCGGTTTCCCGATAACAGGAGGAATCTAACAGCAAGAGACAATTTGCTGACTTTTCCAAATGTTACTTTTCAGCCACTACTCTGCTTAAAAAATTTGCTCTCTTAGCTTTCTCTCTGGGCCACATTACTAACATTTCTGTATAACAGCAACACTAATTGCCTTTCTGGCTGCTCCTGACCCTGTATCATGAATGCAGCTCACTCCCCCTGCTACCGAAAGAATGCTCAACTAAAGCCTTCTGCCAACATTATTCAAAATCCTGGGTGGACTCACATATATGCCTGTTTTTGATGGTGGATATGGGGGGAGGCAGAGAGAAATAGCTATTTAACTGTCTCACACCACTATCTTAAAAGAAGGGTGTTGGTAACTCATATCCCATAATAAAAGGTTAAACCCAGTCTACAACAACTCATCTCTCCTAAGATTTGTCCATCCTCCCAAAGAGGCTGAAAATGAAGACACAGCAACAATCAGTCCTACCCAGAAAAAAAATAAATTGTTCAATAAATTATATTATTTAAGCAGTCTTACCTATTTACAGTGTCAGGATGTTTTCAGGTAACTAAGCCAAATTAATTTTACTCTCACCCAAATCTTTTGAATTTTTTTTTCTTTCAATCAGTGTGAAGAGGCCTCTTTCAATGAACCCCTGAGGAATGTCTGTTTTTTCTGTGGAATTTTCTGAGTAAAACTTAATGTGCCCATTTTGTTCTTTGAGAATTCATTTGTTACAATATAATCACACAATAACAGGTGAAGAGACATAATTCTGAGTATATGACATACAGTACAATAATACAGAAATAAATTCTAAATTCATTCTCTATTGTTGCCCCAATTAGATAGTATACTTAAAGAACATATGTATATGTTTTACAATTTAAAGCTAGGTTGCTCCTATATTGACCTATGAATCAGTCACACTTTTTGTTGCTCATCTGTGATCAGAAAATGAAAGACAATATTTTCATTTATATGCACAATGAGATAATTTAAATGAACATGGGAGACTTATTTCATGTTTTCTGGAAACTATTCAATTAATTTAGCACAGTTATTTCTTTGACAATGTAATTATTTTATGCAACACTTAATTTCCTATTATTCATTTATCTTGAGATTAAGTTAAAATTGAGAATATTAATCTTCTACAAACTGTTATAAAATATTTAAGAATATATTTTCTTAATCAGTTTTATTGTCTATGGCCTTAATGTTTTAAGCAGTCATCCTAGCTCTAATAGTAAGCAACTATTGTCATGTATTAATCACAAGGAAATGAAGAAACTTTTCTGTTGTTAAAAGATTAGTAAATGTGAGAATACTTTATCGGAAAGATGTCATTTTTTTCATGCTAAACAATATATTGACCAAGTGTCCTGATAAAATTGCACTAAGTATGAAAAAGCTTCTCTAAATGAACATTCTGATGGCAACAAATTAAATTCTGTTTATGGAGAGACAGACAAAAACAGTCTGACAAGTTCTACTCCTGCCTCTGAAAGTGATTCCTTCTCCTTTGGACTGAACTAAGACTTCCTTCCCCTATTTCAGTTTCCCCTCTGTTAAAAGGGACAATCCTGTTTGACTGACTGATCTCACAGCCATTTTGCCAAAATAAATTAGTAAAAGTTTGCAACTATCTAAAAAGTACTGTATATACATGACATTTTGTTACTATGGCTATGCACTGTCATGCTTCTATGTATAATATGAAACTAAGGTGACCTACCTGATATGTCCCTAACAGTGAAACTCTGTCCAGGAGATCTAGGTAGAGATGCTTAGATTGAAAGTTTTAGTGTTGAGTCAGGAAAGGAAATCTAATTGTGAATACTAGCCTAGATTTCATTGCTGCCCACATCCAGAGATTACAAAATGCACATTCCAGTTTCACTTGGTAAGTGTTCAAACAAGAGTTAATCCTGGAACTATCCTTTTGATTATTATTATTATGAATGCAAGTATCTTGAGCCAGCATGCAGGGACTTCCCCCTTTCCTCCTCCTTCCGCCTCCCCTCAACTACACCAGCACTGACACACTCGCCATTTCCTGAATGTATCTATCATGACGCCAGGCTCTTGCAAAATCAAAAAAACATGCTTGTTCCTGATATCAAATATTCTGAACGATAGTAGAAATAATGATCGTATATATTCTTGTCAACACGTATCAAAGACACTCAACCAATTGTTTCAGCTTATCAATTAAAGATTCGTCTCTCGCGCCGTCTCTTGAGTCCTGCATTATGGGGCGGGGTGTTCACTGCTCAGAAACAAATCTTTGGTTTCCCAAGCGATCCGGTTTGCAGTGATTCACAGCCAGACTCACGATGTCATACTTATGCGCACACTGCACAAATAAATAACCAAAGCAGAAACGTCAATCACAGTAACGAGGGGAAAGAGGATGAGAGCACAGGGCCCTGTCCCGCTCCCAGACCCAGTCCTGCCGCCTCTCTGCTGCATGGTCTGGGTAATATTATCACCAGGGCAGGCAGCTCGGTCAAAATGGCGGCGATTGGTAGAGAGGGGCCAAGGGCAGGGAGGGGAAGAACGGATGTGCCAGGAAACCTGATTGGTCAGATTCTGCCGCAGACTCCAGAGAGGAGCGTTTTCAAACTAAAACAACCGCGCGCAGCAGACCCGCGTCGGCCTCCCTCTCTCTGCTCGGAGTCGGCAGACGCTGGGAGGGCAGAGACTGAAACTATCGGCGACAAAAAGCGGCTGTTCTTTAAAGAGAGGAACGGAGACGCCCAGTGTTGCAGGGAAACGGGGAGACTCAGTTATAAATCCCGGACTTAGGGCTTGATAATGACCAATGAGTCTCCGCCGCATCCTAACTTGAGGCCAGGTTTTTGTAGAAACCTGTTTGGGGGTTTTGTATTTATTGTCATTGAAAGCCTGGGGCGGGGGAAGTAACTAGCAGTGAGCACAAACAACGGCGGGTGGGAGGGGGGAGTAGGGAGGGAGGCGAGAGCCCGCCTTTTTCTTTTCAGTTCTCAATCAGGTCGCGTGGCAGACAATATAGCCAGACTTCAGGCTAACAGGAATACAATAATTTCTGAGTAGCGGTACGTTTAGCTGTGTGTTGTTGCTGTGTGTCATTACAGCATGTCCGGGCGCGGTAAGGGAGGTAAAGGGCTAGGGAAAGGAGGCGCTAAGCGCCATCGGAAGGTGCTGCGGGACAATATCCAAGGCATTACGAAGCCGGCCATTCGTCGCTTGGCTCGGCGCGGGGGAGTGAAGCGTATTTCGGGCTTGATTTACGAGGAGACCCGGGGAGTGCTGAAGGTTTTCTTGGAGAATGTGATCCGCGATGCTGTCACCTACACCGAGCATGCCAAGCGGAAGACCGTAACGGCTATGGACGTGGTTTATGCTCTGAAGCGCCAGGGACGCACTCTCTATGGTTTTGGCGGCTAACCTGATCCCTTAGTCTACAGGATAACACAAAGGCTCTTTTAAGAGCCACCCACACTTTCACAAGAAGAGTTGTATTATTTTCATAACATTTAGACGAAAGTGCTGAAAATTAACTTGAGTAACTCGGTTTTCACAGGCTCTTAAAATCAACGTGCCTTTAAAAATACATAAACAACCTCCTTTTAAATGCGGAGATCTCTAGTACATAGCCCTGAAGCAACTGCAGGGGTTTAGTAAAATATTCAATGTTAAAATAGTTGTACTTTCAACGGTATAAAAAAACCCCAAACTTACATTTGATGTCAATATGTCAACAGATTGCAAAGGAAAATTTTGGTTTGTTTTGAAGCCCAAATAACCTGCTACATATGTATTCAAACGATTAAAAAAAATAAGTTGTAAAGAATATCAGCTCTTTTATGAAAAGCAGAATAGGTCTGAAAAGAGCCTTTGGTTAACGATACAAATATTTTTCTAAGAAGTAATTTAACTACATCCACCTAAGAGCCGGTGATAGGTTTGTTGTCCTGGAATACTGCGTCTGACCAAGGGGGATGGGGGAAAGGAGAGAAAAGGTCCATAAGGACGTTTTCCTTTATGAATTTGAATTTTAAGAATGCAATGCTTTTCTTTGCATAGCGTCCTACTAAACAGAGAAACAGACGCTATTATCACTCTGTAACTGAGCAACAGGGAGATCCTAAAAAACCTTGAGATGCCAGAACCATCGAAATCTCCTGCTCCCGAGAAGGGGTCTAAGATGTGAGCAAGACCCAAAAGGGGGACAAAAAAACACAGAAAAAGCAGGGTTGGAAGTTACTTCGTGTATGTTTACAAAGTGGTGAAGTAAATTCACCCGGACAGTGGCATCTCCTCCAAGGTCATTGGAATCGGTTCTTTTATAAGTGGTATTTTTGAGCGTATTGTCGGGGAAGCATCGCGCCTGGCTCATTACAAGCGCTCGACCATCACCTCCCGGGAGATCCAGACTGCTGTGCTCCTGCTGCTGAGGGGGGTTCACCAAAACATGCTGTATCTGAAGTCATGTAAATGGTCTTTGAATGTAGAAATTAATATTTAAAACCCAAAGATTCTTTCATGTTTTCAGTAAAAGAGAATCATTTCTTTTGAATTTTCCTCTTAAATACTGTACTGTCACTCAAGGAGGCCACCACTAATTTTATTGCTGGAAAATACACCCACGCTGCTAAACCAAGGCACTTATCGACACTAACCTACAAAATATTTAGTGTACTAGTTAAGTATTTCGCTTTTTTCCATTGAAAGTATTCACATCACAGCACGAGAACACAAGAATCACAACTCTTCTTGTGAACGTATGGGTGGCTCTTAAAAGAGCCTTTGTGTTATCCTGTAGACTAAGGGATCCGGTTAGCCGCCAAAACCATAGAGAGTGCGTCCCTGGCGCTTCAGAGCATAAACCACGTCCATAGCCGTTACGGTTTTCCGCTTGGCATGCTCGGTGTAGGTGACAGCATCGCGGATCACATTCTCCAAGAAAACCTTCAGCACACCCCGGGTCTCCTCGTAAATCAAGCCCGAAATACGCTTCACTCCCCCGCGCCGAGCCAAGCGACGAATAGCCGGCTTTGTAATGCCTTGGATATTGTCCCGCAGCACCTTCCGATGGCGCTTAGCGCCTCCTTTCCCTAACCCTTTACCTCCCTTACCGCGCCCAGACATATTGAAATGCCACACAGCAACAACAGAGCAGCAAGCAAACAGCAACTCACAATGTTACGGGGGCCTGTTAGCCTGAAGTCTGGCTATATTGTCTGCCACGCGACCTGATTGAGAACTGAAAAGGAAAAGGGCGGGCTTATAGAACCCTCCTCCAACACCCGCCCTTATCTGCTCATGGCTAGAATTACACCCACAGGCTTGCTCTTAACATAAATAGGAACCCCCCAAACCTGGCTTCAGACAGAGTTAGGATGCGAAATTTGCAGAGACTCATTCTCAAGCCCTACGTCCAGGAATTATAATGGAATGCCTCGTTTCCCTGCAACACTGGGCGTTTCCTTTTCCTCACTTTAAAGAACAGCCGCTTTCAAACTAATTTCAGTCTCAAACTCTGCCCTTCCTTCCGGTGCGTCTGCTGAGCAGAGAGAGGCAGACGCGGGTCTGCTGCGCGCGGTTGTTTTAGTTTGAAAACACTCCTCTCTGGGTTTCTAGCATTTGGAGTCTGCGGCAGAATCTGACCAATCAGGTTTCCTGGCACATCCGTTCTTCCCCTGCCTGCCTTTGGTCCCTCTCTCCCAATCGCCGCCATTTCCCGAAGCTTGATCGAGAGCGGTCGGCCTGCTCTGATACCCGGCAATGTTGCAGAGAAACGGCGGGAGTGGGACAGAGCCCTGTGCCCTTCCCTGCCTTCCCCTCGTCACTGTGAGTGACGTTTTTTGCTTTGGTGGTTTTTATAACTAAATACATACTTTTTACATAAATAGGGTATCACGAGAGTTGCTGTAAATAATCACTCGGAAAACTAAACATCTTTTCCATTTCAGCGAGGCTGAGAAACCAGTTCTAAATTGAAAATGGAAACATTTCCCCCTTGTTTGGATTGGGCAATCACTTTAGGTTCTGATGTGATATTCAAATTATATTATATAGTCATCTTAACGGTTACAGTATAACTATTAATTATGAACGTTTAGACCATTGAGAAGCTTTGGTGAAAATAATTAAAGAAATTGGTGCGGGGGTTAACAGTTTAAGGAATACATCAGCCATTTCTAATGTATCCTTTGCTGCCATCTACTGACTTTCAATTAATTAGTTTAAATCGGTGAGGATTTTTAACTGATCCAATCACCTTTCTGTTTTAACTTTTAATATTTTAACCTGGCAACCTCTCATAATAGGATTACCTACGTGTTGAATAGTGGATTATTTTTCCTATCGAGAAAGAGAGAGGAAAGAATGATATAGAAAATCACAGTATGATTTTTGAAAGATATTAAATATAAAAAATGACTAAATATGATTTCCTTATTTTAAATACGTATACATTTTGAAGTGTGTTCACTGTACTCACCAATTTACTGTAACAGAACAGTGTCAGTAGATATTAGGCTAGGCCTTATTTGTTAAGGGAATAAAGGTCATGGGGAAGAGGTGGAGAAAAAAAGAGGTTTCAAATGTTATTTCCTCTAAATTTCTCAAAGAAAAATGATAGATGTGGCACATGACATGAATTTTCACAGTAATTGCGTGTTATGAATTTCAAATTCAGCCACCAAAAATCTTGCTCATTTTTTTGTTTGCATCCACATTTTTCCTTTCTCATCCCCATTCCACTATACTATTTTGATATTCCTTTTTGATAAATCTCTTTAAAATATTTTCTCCCCAAGTGTGATTTTCATACAAGTTTCCAGTGAGAGGATTTATCACTTATACTGAAATGTTAATACAAGGTCCTGGCCCTATGTTGCTTAATTTTAAATGAGGGATAAATCTTCAATGTACTTAAATGGAAGAAAAATCAGGGTCCCTGAATATTGTTTTCCTTTCTTAACTTTTCTGTTACATTAATTTCCATTTAGGAAATGTATTCATCTCTGACATACCAAAATATGGAAATATGTAACAGCTTTCAATACCTATAACCTTTGTCTAATTTCAAGCCTAAATTTGTTGATGGCCAGTTTGTATCCATCTGTTCTTGAGCCAATTTTAGCTCTTAACCTAAATAACTCCTCTCCCTCAGTGTTTATCCCTCTGATATATTTGCAGAGAGCAATCATCTTTCCCCTCAGCCTTCCTTTTGTCAGACTATACAAGCCATGCTCCTTAAGTCTCCTCTTGTAAGGCAAGTTCTCCATTCCTCTGATCATGCTAGAAAAACTTCTCTGCACCTATTCCAGTATGATTTTATCTTTTTTAAATATGGAAGAACAAACTTGCCTGCACACAGTATTCCAGATGAGGTCTCATTAGTGCCTTGGACAATGGTAATAACACTTACCTATTGCTATAGGAAAAACTTTGCCCAATGCATCCTAAGGTTGCATTAGCCTTTCCCACTGCCATATCACATTGGCAGCTCATGGTCATCCTATGTCATTATTTATCAAATCTTGACAAATTCAAATATTCTCAGTGTTTATAGTCTGTATTTTTATATTTGCCTTGTAAAATCACATTGAAAAAGATGCTGTTTAAAGTTCTATTAAACTGAATTTGTAATGTAACCTTAACTACGGTGTAACTACAGCTGCACCATAATTCAAGGAAAAAGATAATGCAGGTCATAGTAGGTCACTGCTGTTTCTTAACACATATATAGGGTGGTTAGGTACAATTATAATGACAAACTTTATTTTTATTTTAAAAATAAATAAATGACCTTTCTCCCTCTCCCCCACCACACACACACGCTGAGCAGAGAGAGAAGGACACTCTTCTCACCCTATTACCATTATCAACAATGATTCCAGATGACCTAACATAGCCTAAGGTCATGAAGTCATAACCCAGCTGCACAGACCTAGACAGACACTGCTTCAACTACAATCTCCTAATCAGGGACTGAAGTGTTTCTTGAGACACTGTAAATAAGTTTCTTTTTACATGAAACAACAGTATCAACAACATACTAATTATAATATAATGCCATTCTGTGTAATATCTATGAAGGCAAGATGAGATCTTCAACACACTAGAGTGAAGAGGAAGCTGGACTTGATGAAAAATATGTACAGCCAGGTAAGCTGTTGAATCTGAGGATGTGATATATTCATGTAGCCTGCAGTGAGCATGCTGATCAATTTAGAAATACTCTGTACACATTTTTTCAAAGTGCAGCTAGGAAACTTGAAACATTTAGCTGTTAAATAAATGCAGTAATTGCTGCTATTAGAAATCGTTGCTTACTCGTGGTGGATTTGATCTTTATTTAGTAAATTTGAGGTACTTTTAAATCACTGGTTACAAATTGTGTATGTTAAGGATTAGGAATGTACGGAGGAGCGGGGTCATTCCATTAAATAGCATTGTTTACTTTATTTTGGGAGGCTTTATTTATTTACCATTATCTCTGTTATTTGTATGAGGGAAGGCAAGGATGCTTAGGTAGGAGTGATCTATGGATTTTTTTAACCTTACATCTTCCTTCTTACTCCAGCAGCACAAACTGGCTTTAAAACCATCTTACTTGGATAACTGAACATTCCTCCAGTATCAATGATCTGGTTCTATGTCACCTTTTCTCACAACTTCTAGCTTAGGGGGCCTGTTGGTATCAGCCAGGGAAGGAGGGGTGACTGAAGAACACCTGCAAGATAATGATTTCCAGTGGCTGGAACCACTACTAGCCAGACTCAGACATATGCAGCTCTGAACCCTCTCAAATCAGTGCCAGGGGCACTGATGGTCCCTGGCATAAAGCCATCCTTGTTCCTTCTCCTTTGGCTCCTTACTTAGCTATAGATCCACCAGACCTGAGCATCAGGCCTACATATGCTGAAGTACAGAATGCTTGTTAAACAATTTATCACAGGGATCATTTGCCAAAACAAATTTTATTGGAAACACAAACATGCAGACCAACTCAAATATGTAAACTTGAGGGAATATAGGGATTAACTGCTTAAGGGACATGAAATGTACATCTTGTGTATTTCAATTTAATTTATCCTGATTCCATGCAAGAGTATAATACATGTGAAAGATCTAGAAAGTGGGGAACAGTTCATGATCTGTTGTTGTCCTGTATCATTATTTTGTACTGTGAAGTGGGAGCACGAACAGGTGTTTAAGTCAATATGTTCAGAAATGCTTTTGACTTTTTCCCCTTCTTAAATCTAAACTTTTGAGGATAGTCCCTCACTCTTCATGTCTTCCTTTGTGTCCAAAAATAAATCTTCTCTGGTTTTGCTTTCCCATGCAATCTGATTGACCAAATATTCCACCATTTACACCCTTGTACACTTGTCCTTTGTGTACTCTGAGGTTTTTTTTTTTTTTTCTGTTAGTGATTACTGTAATCCATCCACATACACCTTTGCACATGTGTCCAGTTTCCTACCTTCATAATCTTAACAGATGCAATGGTGTACATGAATGGAAGAGAAATCATTCAAGTAGAAGAGTTTTGCTATCTGGGGAGTGTGATGACATTTGAAGGTGGCTGCTACAAAGATATTCATATGAGATTAGAAAAAGCAAAAAGCACCTTTGGAAGGATGCACAATATCTGGTCAAACAGAGGCTTACATGCTAAACTGAAGGTCAGACTATACCCTGTGTTGTACTGAGCGCAGTACTGTACAGAGCAGAGACTTGGCCAATGACAGTGGCTAACAAAAAGAGATTGAAGGCTGCCCATCACAGATGGCTGAGGAAGACCATACACATTTCATGGAAAGACAATATAAAAAATGCGAGCGTAGGGAGGTTGACAGAGCAGGACATGTTATATAATGTAATCAAAGAAAGAAGGTGGTTGGGAGATATACACAGTATGGAAAATGGGAAACGTGTAAAGCAAGTATGGAACTGGGTACCCAAGGAAGGAAAAAGAAAGAGGAAGGCCAAGGAAACACAGGCAGAAGACACTAACAAAGGATATTCAATATGCTGCCATCATCTGGGAGAAGTACCAAAACTAGTTAATGTTCATAATCAGTGGAGGAACTGGTCTGCCTGATGGCACAAGAGGAACTAAGGTAACTGAAATGGAAACAATGAGAGTTTAATACACATAAGGCTGCTAAAAGTCTTCATGCCACCTAAACAAAGAAGGCTTCTCTTTGCTACCTGCTTGGCGATTTCCACCTGCCAGAGATTCAACACTCCCAGAAGTCCACCAAGCTGCTCATGTTAAGGTTCCTGCTGAGATAAGAGAATTGTTAGCATAACAGACCAGGATGTTCATAAAGATTAAAGTAACAGGCATGTACCGATCATTACGTACTTGTTTTAATTGAGAAGAGGTTGCTATCCCTTTTTTTAAACACTGTTTTTCTTGGAGTACTTGTCAGCTTGCTTATGTATGGCAGTGGGCATTACTAGCATCACCATCATAGTCATCAGCACATCATCATATATTTGAATAAACCTAAATGCAAGGTCCTACACCTAGGAGCAAAGAATGTAGGACACACTTACAGACTGATTGACAGTGTCCTGGAAAGCAGAGACTGAAAAAGAATCAAGGTTCATGGTAGGTAGTCAATTTAACAGGAGCTCTGAGTGTAATGCTATTGTTAAGAGGGCAAGCACAAACCTTAGATGTATAATTAGGGGGATGTTAGTGGAATAAGATGATGATATTACTACTTTGTGTGGATTTGGTGATGCCATTAAAGTAATGTTGTGTCTAGTTCTAGTGTCCATACTTCAAAAAGGATGTTGAAACATTTGGAAAGGGTTCAGAAAACTAAGAATGAATTGAGGCCTGTAAAACCTACCTTACAAAGAGACTTAAGAAACTCATTCTGTTTTGCTTATCCAAGAGAGAGGATTAAGGGTGACTTGATCACAATCTCTAAGCACATACCTGGAGAGTTTTTGTTTGTTTGCTTTAATTTATTTTATAATAGAGGGCTCTTAAATCGAGCAGGCAAAGGCATAACAACAGCCAACAAAGAGGTTTATTGAAACAGTTTAAGAGTTAGGGATGAATAATTTCTGCCTCCTAACTATTCTCTCTGCACCCTCCCCTTGTAATAAGAGTTGATCTCAGTCAACCAGAACAAATGTAGCTGGGCAACACTTTGTTGTAACTAAAATGGAAGCATGAGAGAAAAGCTGCATTTTCCTATCTTCTGATCTTTTCTCTGTGTGTTTTGGTTGTTTTGTCTTAAAACAGACATTTAATACAACTTTAAAAAAATAAAGCCAGAATTGTTCCCTTTAGAAAACTATAAATATACAATGAACACAAGTAGACATGTTTGAACACACACAAAAGAAGATAATTAGCTTACAGAAATGTGGTGTACAAGTAAAACTAAGTTACAGAAAAAAATACCCCTAACATAAGTTACTATTATTGTGGTGTCAAAACAAGAGAAATAATGGTTATTTAAATAAATATCACAGAAACCTTATTAAATCCACAACACTCCTCGCCACAAGTTCTCTGTGTGATGATAGAGTTTCCATTTGTTAAGACCTGAATCTATTAAACTTATGGCCTAGAACTGAATAAGGAGCACTCCCATTTTAATGGGACTCAAAGGAAAGATGTTTTACCTCTGGCTGGAAGGAGAGCTGTTGCATGGCAGCAGGTAGTTAGTATTTCACATCAAGGCTACATTTTGGGAGGATGAACAAATGTATATGGAGTCTGAGATATAAAGGGGTGATGGCTTCAAGGGGGTGGTAGGAACAGCTCCCCACTCCTCCCCCAACAACACAGCTAAAAACTACCTGCACAGCCTCAAGAGTTCCACTTCCAAGCTTTCTAACTCTCTGGAGCAGGAGTTAAGGAGGGGTGAACAACAATCAGTCTTATAGAGAGTCGATGCGGTAAGGTGCATCAGAGGTTATCGAAATAAGCTATAAAATGGATCGTGTGGGGATGGGGGCTTGAAATGGAGTTACAGGCCCTTGAACGGTTCCCCCATAACTGGCGTTTTGGCTCGTTCGGGCAGAGGGAGACACTTGGATCCTTCGGGGCTACAGCTGCGGTCCAGGCAGGAAGACGACGCAGGCAATACCGATGTATTGGCTCAGGGACTCTGCGCGCCCCATAAACTATGACCTCACCTATCGCGGCCACTGTCTTGAACATAACCAGGGCACCTCATCATGTCAACCTCGAGCCCACTCTACCACACCGAGACAACAGCGCTCCTGGCAGTCCTTTAGCTTTCGATACGCTCCAGGAGAGTCTCTGAAATCTCTGCGAACCTCTTGACTCAGTTCCGCGGACCAGGCAGCGCCCTTCGGGGCGCGGCGATCTCTTCAGTACAGAAGGTGGGAGGAGCGAACGAGAGCAGAGAAGCGCCGCTGTTGATTTGGGGAGTAGAAGAGGGACTCGGGGAAAGAAGGAAGTCAAAACAAAGCTGACTGGAAACGAAATGAAAACGGCTGGCGGGTTTGAAAAGCCCGCCCAGTGCAGCGATTGAGCAGCGCCGATGGCGACCACTCATTTTCTCTAGGGAGATTTCTTGAAATTCTACACTTCGTCCCATTCCCGGATCTAAAGCGAACTAGCCCCTCAATACAGCGCCCCTCGGGCTTTCCTTAGTTCATTTCCAAAGAAAACTAAATCAAATCGCAGGAGAGCTTTATTCCCCTAAAACGGAGCGCAGAGAACCCGAGAGAAGGAGCTATATGGATGCCGTTTTCAGCTTTTATCTGAATAACGCGTTAGTTTGATAGTCTCTGAACCCTTCAATTCTACAACAATCTCGCTGTATTTGTGTTTCAGCTAATCCTTTAAATTCACGTCTTCAGGGGTCCTTTTTTAGAGTGACCTTCAAAGTAATACATTTGTGAGACAGGCAAAACGACCAGAATAAAAGGAGCGGGGAGGTATGTTAAGAACAGGGTATAGTAGGAGTGGTTTTACTATTTACCTTTAGTTTCCATATATTACGTGTTTATCTACCACAATCTTAAATTAAACGTTCATTCTTCAAAAATGGGAGGATTATACACAAGTTTTTCTTGCCAACATCTAGAAATTCATTACAGAATAAAAAAACCCAAAAACACATGATGTACTTACATGTTAAATGTATACGAATGAACATAATTTAGCTCTTTTCTGATATTGTGGGTGGCTCTGAAAAGAGCCTTTGGGTTTTTTTAAATTTTAAAGACAATGGGATCTCTCATTTCTTCTGGATCAGTTTTACTTGCTCTTAGCTTTATGACTCTCGGTTTTCTTAGGCAGCAGCACAGCCTGGATGTTGGGCAGGACACCCCCTTGAGCAATAGTGACTTTTCCAAGCAGCTTGTTGAGCTCCTCATCATTACGGATGGCGAGCTGTAGATGGCGGGGGATGATTCTGGTTTTCTTGTTATCCCGAGCAGCGTTCCCGGCCAACTCGAGAATCTCAGCGGTCAGATATTCTAGCACTGCGGCCATGTACACAGGAGCTCCAGCTCCAACTCGCTCAGCATAGTTACCTTTCCGAAGAAGCCGATGAACACGGCCCACTGGGAACTGCAAGCCAGCCCGAGAGGAACGAGACTTTGCCTTAGCCCTCACTTTGCCTCCCTGCTTTCCTCGGCCCGACATTATAAGTCTTGTTCGCTATTAGCACACCCAGCAGCTACCGCAGAAACACAAACAGAAAAAGCATGATGACGCAACGATTCTTGCCCTTTTATCCCTTTTCCTGGAAGGGTTAGCGATTCGTGATTGGTTGAAAAATGTCACTTTCTGAGCAACCAATGAAGACGACGATCTCAGATTGACCAATTGCAGCATAAACGCGTTTCTTATATGCCTCATATAAGTTCCAATAGCGAAGTAGGAAACACAGGCTACTCATTTGCATAACAAACCTATAAATAGAGGCGGAACAGCCTTTTTTTTCTTCTGACTTCCTTCATCGTCGTTAGTGAGCTTGGAGAGTGCATTTAGCTATTAAAATGCCGGAGCCAGCGAAATCTGCTCCCGCTCCCAAGAAAGGCTCTAAGAAGGCTGTGACCAAGACCCAGAAGAAAGGCGATAAAAAGCGGAGAAAGACCAGGAAGGAGAGTTACTCTATCTACGTTTACAAAGTGCTGAAGCAGGTTCACCCGGACACCGGTATCTCCTCTAAGGCCATGGGCATCATGAACTCCTTTGTCAATGATATCTTCGAACGCATCGCCGGAGAAGCGTCTCGCTTGGCTCATTACAACAAGCGCTCGACCATCACTTCCCGGGAGATCCAGACCGCAGTGCGCCTGCTGCTGCCGGGAGAGTTGGCCAAACACGCTGTGTCCGAGGGGACAAAGGCTGTTACCAAGTACACCAGCTCGAAGTAAAGATCCATTGAAAGAATGCGAACATCTGTAACCCAAAGGCTCTTTTCAGAGCCGCCCACCTATTCGGTAAAAGAGCTTTAGCACTAAACCATACACTGTCATTTTTACACCCGCACTTCATTTCGCATTTTTAGTTTCTGTATTACAGGTTGATACTGGCATTGTTGTATTGCCATCACTTTCCAGTTTAAAAATGTATTTGCCCTATTGAATCAAAACCCACATTAAGTACAAAAGATAACATTGAAATGTACTATATAGAAATACTCTTACAAGATTAAAGTAAAGTATGTAATATATATTCCCTTTGTTTTCTGTTACTTACCTACCAGCTGAGGGTGTGCTATTCAGTATCCATATAAACACTCCTTACTAGTTTTTTTCCTGTCACGTCTGTGTAGATTAACTGTTTGCCTGACAAGACTTTCTCGAAATTAAATAATCAAGGATGTAGTAACTGGTTAAATCACACATTCTCAAGTTAACTCAAAAAGTTTAATGAACTATTCCGTGGCACAGGAAATACCTCTTAGTGGGCTAGATCTGCATCAAGATAAGCAGAACATTTTTTTTTAATTCAGTACAGTAAACCTGAAAAGCGTCTTGGTTCTAGGGCCGTACATTTCTTCTTGAAGCCCTGTCGGTCCCAGGATACTAGAGAGAGGTGAGTGAGATATCTTATATTGAGATATCTTCTTACAGAGTGTAAGCTTGAAAGCTTCGCTCTCTCACCAAGAGAAGTTGGTCCAAGACAAGATATCTCACCTACCTTGTCTAATAAATTAGAGGAAAGTGTTTGAAAGACGGATGCTTTAGGCGGATGAGGTTGGAAATAGGAAAACCGGGATCCTTCAGGGAGCGAACGTTTTAAGGATCGAGTTGTTGGTGAGGACAGGAGGACAGTTTTGGTGATAGAGAGAGAAGGGAAGGCCGGAAGGCACTGAACTCGCCTCTGAGAACGCGCGGGATTTTCAAAACTTTGAAATTATCCAGTAAGATTTAGCTAGATATACTGTCAGCCAATCAGAGTAGACGGCAAACCAGGACCGAGAAAGTGTAGAGTTCTCTCACCGTCGCCTTTTTTTTTTTTTTTTTTTGGCATATCGGGTGGGCGGGGGTAGTATGGCTCGCTGTAAAAAATGGCTAGAATTCAGCCAGATATCTACTGGGAGCAGAGCACCCCAGCCCGCCCGGAGGCAGCTGACTTAAGTACCCAGAAGAGGGCGACGGTACTGGGGTTTCACTGATAGTTACCCGGCGCTACAACCCCACAACTCTCTACTATCCTTTCCATTCAAACTGCCCGAGGAACCATCCCGATGGGCAGGAGGCGGCGCGAGCGCGTATTTCCGCCTTGTAACATATTCACCGGGCCCGCACGGACAAAGCGAGGACTCGGGGCTTTCACAAACCTGCCAATGGTTTCGAGCATCTCGCATTTTTCATCCAGGCAACGCCAAAATCCCAGTTAAAGGGGAGGGAGGGAGGGAGGGAGAGGAGAGTATAGCGAGCGATTGGGCTCTTTTTCTGAAACCAGTGGGTGGCTCTTAAAAGAGCCGTTGGGTTCAAGAAATGTCCTCTTCACTTTGTACTTTACTTTTTGGGCGCGGCCCTTTTAGCCTTCGCTGTTTTGGCCTTTGTCGCCTTGGGTTTGGCAGCTTTGGGTTTCACCGCCTTAGCCGGGCTCTTGGCTGCCTTCTTGGGCTTGGCGGCTTTCGCCTTTTTCGGGCTCTTGGCTGCTTTCTTGACTGCGGCAGCCGCTGGCTTCTTGGCTTTTTTCGGGCTCTTTTTCGCGACCGCAGCCTTTTTGGGCTTCTTGGCGGCGCTGGCGGCCTTCTTGGCAACTGGTTTCTTAGGCTTTGCCGCTGGCTTTTTCTTCGGTGCCTTTTCCTTAATCTCACCAGGCTTCTTATTCAGTTTGAAGGAGCCCGACGCGCCGGTGCCTTTGGTCTGGACCAAAATCCCTTTGCTCACCAGACTCTTGAGCCCCAGCTTGATGCGGCTGTTGTTCTTCTCCACATCGTAGCCTCCCGCGGCCAAAACCTTCTTCAGAGCGGCCAAAGAGAGCCCTTTGCGCTCCTTGGAAACAGACACCGCATTGCTGATCAGCTCGGTCACGCTGGGACCTGAAGGCTTGCGAGCTTTTGAGCTCGCTGGTGCCTTTTTCGGTTTCTTAGTAGAGGTTTTTCCTCCAGGAGCGGAGACAGCAGGAGCTGCAACAGGCGCAGTTTCCGACATGCTGACAAACGTTTTCTACAAACCAAAAATAATAGGGCTGGACCCTGGAACGAGATGCCTGAATTTATAGAGAAGAGTTGCTCTGTGATTGGTACGTTAAAGAGCCCGCCCAGCTGCAAGCCAGAAAGGGTTCTTCTCTCCTTTCTGTTTGTGTTTCTTCGCAGTTAAAAAAGTGTATTTTTTGCTTAATATCTATCACCAAATTATCCTATTTCTTAGCTGGGTGAAGGAGAAAGAGGGTATTTTCATTCAGGTGAATTTCTTGTGGGAGAGACTCAAGATGAGGTAAAGAAGAGCCAATAAACACTGAGACTTAGAGCTGGAGAGACCTCTGAAGAGGGAAAGTTTTGTTTTTCGCAGAAAATTAAAACTTTACCGTTGATAATAAAATCACAACTAAAATGAAATATTGTTCTTTAGAGGGTTTTCTCCAACTCAGTCTATAAAGCTAGTTATTTGAATGTATGTTGTCAATATAAATTGATTTTGAAAAGAAGGAAGTAACACAAGATCATCCCTGAGCTGTGAGTATGGATTAAGAACTGGCTCCCTTAACCAAATCCTTTATCTCTTAAAAATACTAAATTCTGCTAAAATAGTCACTCATGAAATGCCACAGGGATCTAATTAAAGACTGTAGAAGGTTGCTTATTCTCCAGAAATGTATATGGAAATAATTGTCTCATTGTGTCTCTGTAGGTGTTCAAATAGAGAAGAAAGAAGGTCATTTTGATGCTCTCTGAAGTAATTGTTCCTAATGAAATAAAATAAAATTAAATTTAAATAAATAACTTCTTTTCATGAAATACACTAGCAAAATTAGTAACTAGTGAAATATGCAGTATTTTAGTCTGAAAAAAAGGAAAGTTGTGTGTGCTTTTATATCATAATTCATTAAGATTTATAGCAAGCCAGAAACAATTTTATAGCAATAATAATAGCAATTAAACATAAAAGTCCATTTTTCTATGTACATTTATTAGTATGCAAAACTAGCATCTATAAACTGAATAATTAATGTTGCAAGTTATCTAATTTTATATGTATTGTATCTGTATTATATTTTGTCTTCATGTCACATATGCCACCCTTTTCAGGAGAAAAAAAAATTCCCTGAGACAACTCATCTTTTCTGGAGCAGTAATTCAACATGATTTAGTTTTGTGTTTGTTTGGTCATTCATTTTTCTCAAGAAATAATAGAACCTCTAATTCAGTTCAAAGACTCTTGGCAGAGCTAATTACAAATTCAAAAAACAATGGCTGAATTATCTCTATCCTACGGAACAGGCACAACAAAATGTGAAGAATTGTAACCTATCTTTCTGTTCTGTAACAGTAGTCAGAAGTTGCTTTTGATTATATTGGTTTTAATCAGGGAGATGTAGGCCACAAACAGCTCCAAAAATACTGGGAAGAAGCCTGTTTCATTATTGAAAATATGATAGTACAGTAAACAAACTTAGATACAGAATAATATTTGACCAGACTGTAACTGGTGACAAGCAAATGTCTACTATGCAGAATCTGCATTGATTATTTTAGAAAGGTAAGGTTCTCCCCACCACATACACATTATGCTATGGATAGGGCTCTAAAACAGTTAGAAATAATAGAGATACCCTAAAGAAATGCCAGTTTAAAGTAAGAAAAGTAATTTATCTATTTTAGTCACTTCCTAAAAAAGCACCTTTGTTATTTTTAAAAAAATGTATAAGCAACAAAATCATTTTTCTGTAAGAGGACATTGATAGAAAGAGTAAGAGGAAGCTGTAAAAATAAATAGTAAAACCTTCAACTTCTGTGTTTCATATGTAATCATGCTCTTATTGTTTTTTATTTGCATCTAAAAAAAATGATCACCGACTGGGGTAAATGTGAGCTCTGTAATGAATGATCAAGGCAAATGTCACCCAGAAAAGAACCTGTAAAGATGTGTTTTAGAGGAGTGATTGTAGAACTGAAGCAAAACAAATGAGATATAGATGAAGGGGATTAAGGATGTTGGAGGCAAATATATTAAAATTATTAATTGAAAATATAGATAGATAGATAGATTAGATAGATATAATCCATTTCCCACTGCTGGTTACTTGTGCTCAGAATTCTGAGGACAAAGTTCTCCAATGACTTGATTTAGGTCTATCTGAAGTAAACTGAAGAATCTGGAATAGATAATTTATATGGAATTAGTTCTCAAGGGCCCCTGCGGCCCAGCAATGGAGCTTTGTTAGTAGCTCAAGCCCTCTACACAGGGAACAGCTAGCAATACTGATCTACTTCTGCCCAGTGTGCATTTTTCAAACTTGTTTACACCTTTAATTTCATTCCCAGCAGCCAAATGGAAAAGATTATAAAAAACAACTAAACAATGAATAAGCAAAAACACACAAACAGAAACAAAAACAAACAAGGGGGGAAAAAAGTGATTTTTCATTCCCTCGCCTCCCTAATTTGTGTATTGGAGAGATATAGCCACAGAAAAGAATAGAGGGAGAAGGGCCACTCCTTAATACGAGCTGCAATTTTATTGTTCTTGCATCCTGACAGCACAAGTGTTTTTTGTGATGCTTGGGCATAGACACAGGCCATTGTTTACTCCTATTGCCATTAATTTCCCTTCACTTGCTTGAAAGTTGGAACATATGTGGAGATTTAGGATTCACACCTGTCATATTCTGAACTGACTGGACTATGCTATGGCTATTTTTTGTTCGTTTGTTTCTGGGTTTTTTCCTCTTTCAATATCAGGTGTTTGTGATGAAGGAAGTTGTCTTGGAAATATTGTATGAGTTGCAGGATACAGGTTCTGTTAGGAGAAGGCTTGGTTACTTTATGTGTAAGGGATCTCCATAAAGGAGTAAGAATGTGTGAGGAAAAAGGAAGGTCTATATTGGATATTGTTGGTAACAGGAAAATAATAGTTTCTGTTCTGTTGTGTTTCCGCTCTCTCACTCATCTTCTCTCCTCCACCCCCCACCCCCATATTACATGCCATTTCTGTTTAAAATAAGATCCTGCCACCTTTCAGCCTTCTGGACAATTTTAAGATTTCAGCCAACTGAAAGGTTCAGCAGGACCCAATGGATCTAAAATATTGCAATGTATGCCAGTGACCTGGTATTATCAGTCTAGTTCACTCAGTTTTGCTATAAAGAGAAAATTCTGCAAGGCATCCAACTCTAGGCCAAGATTGTCCAAAGTATTGTATTTTAAAAAGTATTTAAATAGCATAACATTTTGATTTGTATTTCAGTGTTTGCCCTCTCCTTTTTTGCTCTGAGAAAAAATACCAAAAGAATATGTGCAAAGATTAATTGAAATGTATTAAATTGTATTTAGTCCATACAGTGATCAGTTTATCCTGGGAAGCACTATTTATGCTTCGCTCAACATAAGTAAACTTCATGCTGCTCCTTGCTATGCGTATGAGAGCCCCCATACATACTGTTAACCCCCTTTGCCCTGCTGCATCTCCCTCTCTATATATGTATCCATTCATAAATCCCCTAGGTGATACAACTCTGCTCCGGCAACCAGAATGACTCTGCCACATGCTAGAGTCCCAAACAACCCACAGGGGCAGCAGTGGGAAGAGGGGTTGCAGCCCAGAAGCCAGGGTTTTCTATGTTAAACAGGTATTCTGGGGTCCCATGGGCCTGCACGGTACCTCTCTGTGCACTCTCCTGGCTGTGCCATGACCTAGCATCAGGGGCTCTGGCTCAGCATGTGCCAGTGCTTCCTTTCCTGGCTGAAGCCCTGCAAACCTGCTTGTGTTTGACTCTGCCCTCTGTGAGCCTTGTGCAGAACCATGTCTCTGGGGCACCCTGTGACTCCACTGTCTACTCCACCCCATTACAGGTGCCCTACTAGAGAAGGGTCCTCTGCCTGGGCCCCTCCTTACGAAAGTTCTGGTTGCTTCCTGGACTTCCCTTCCTAAGTGTACACTTTGTTCAACATTGGTGTCTCTGATCACTAATGTGGCCCTGGTACCTCTTACCATGGATTCACAGGCCCCATGCTCCTCGGCTCTGTACAGTCCCTGGGAGTAACCCCCTTCTGTGTGATAGCCTTTCATGAAGGTTGCACTCTTTCACTGGGGTTAGGCTCTTTGGCCCCACTGCCTCCCTGGATCATATCACTGAGCCTTCTTCATGCCTGTCTCTTTCCATGGGTCCTCCCAGGGAGTCCACTCGTTCTGGGTCCCCGGGACCTCCACACCCAGCGGGTGCAATACAACCCCGATTTCTAGACTACAGTGACTCTCAGCCAGCATAAAACAGAAGGGTTTATTCAACGTCTGAACACAGCACAGGAAGTTCTCAGAGCCCTCAGGCCTAGAAACCCTAAGCATCATCCATCTGGGTCTATCCTCCATCCACGTGGCTAAGATTTCTCTCTGTTCCCAGTCCAGAAAAAACCCTCCTTCCAGTCAGTGCTCCTATAGCACCTTCCCCAACAGCTCATCCTTCATCCTTTGTCTTCAGTCCCTGGCAAAAAAGTCATCTGGGTCCTCTCTCTTCTGTCCTTTGTCCCCAACTGGCTGAAATCAGCTGGTCAGGTCCTCAGGATCCTCTCTCCTCAGCCTTTTGTCTTCCCACTGGCCAGAACTGTCTGATTTCCAAGATGCGGTGGTCACCAGTTGTTAGGGTACCCAATCTCTAGGCCATCATCCAGGGTCCCAGCAGCTACATGGGGGTCACACCTGGTCTTCTGCAACAACAAAGACCATCTCCCTCCACCTCGTTAGACATGCAGCACATAGGGAAAACAGAAAAACATACATAGTATTCCCGCAAATCATTAGGAAGCCCATTAAAAATATTCCCCACTTCTTCACATCCATTCAGTTTCCCCACAGGACATTTGTCCATAAATATCAGGCAAGTCTGGCTGCTTTTCTTAACTCTGTTTCGAGGGCCCTGTAGATCTCTTCAAAACCTACTTATTGACTATGCCTTCAATTTCTAGGTTTGAAAAACCACTAAATTGTTATTTAACCAGGGTAAACACAAAATAAACAGAGCAACAGATTCCAGCACTGGCATGCAGTCAACGTATGCAACACTTGCATTATTTGCCCAGGAAAGTCCTGACTTTGACTTCCTGACCATCTATGCCAATGGGACAATTCCATTTGATACCCAAATACTCATGGAGGATGCCATTTTGTAGAACACATATATTGTGTGACCATACACACACCATAAGTGTGAGGTCACGTCTTACATGCAAATGTAGAATTGCATGCCTTATTAAAATGTTGCGGGATGACACAGGCATTCAGTATCCATTCTACAGTACTTCTTACTGCCAGAGGGAAAGGCTTGTCTTATAAGAGCTCAGCAGTACTTCATTTCTGGATCACAGTCTAAGGCCTGGTCTACACTAGAGGCTTTTGTCTATCAAAGTCAGTTTTTTGCGCCAAAACAGTGGTGGTGTATACACTACATTCTCACCGTCCCCTCTCCCCCCCCCCCCCAGTCGACCCATTTCCCTTGATTTTGCGACAAAATAAAACCACCTCGACGAAAGGTGTAAAGCTTTTTGTGCCAAACTTTTAGTGACAAAGCATCAGTGTATACACCATGCTCGGTTATGGCATCGTAAATGGCTTTCAGGAAGCTTCCCACAATACTCATCCTGACCACTCTGGCCATCAGTTTGATCTTCACTGCCCTGCAGCCATCCGCCCCCTCCCTGTTTAAAGTCCCAAGAATTTTTGAAATTCTACTTCCTGCTTGGTTGGCATGGAGAGCTCACATTGCATCTTCCCAGGTGACCATGGTGGCTCCATGCACCAAACACTCTCCTGCTTGGAGCACACCGGAGTTTTTGGATCCGATCGGCATTTGGGTAGAGGAGACTATGCAGTCCCAGCTCTGCTCACCCAATACAACCGATACATACAGTCAAATTTCTTGTTTAATGGCAGAGAAGGGCTATGAAGAGAACACACTGCAGTGCCATGCAAAAATCAAGGAGCTGCGGCAGGGGTACCAGAATGCTAGTGAGTCAAACTGTCTCTCTGGTATACAGCCAAAGACCTGCCACTTCTATAAGGAGCTGGAAGCCATCCTCAGCAGCGACCCCACCTCCACCGCCAAGAGAACCACGGATACCTCCACGGGTCCAGGGGCAGGGGACAACAGACTCAATCCTGATGAATAAGTCGTGGACGAGGAGGTCGAATTGGAGGACAATGCAGAGCAGAGGACTGGGTAGTTTGGTGACATGGGGAGTCGAGACCTTTTCTCGACCCAGAGGGTTTGAGCCAGTCCCAGCCTTCTAGTTCTGGTGTGCAGCATGCTGGAGAGAGGAGCTCAAGGAAGTGATTTTTTTTGAGCTGATGCTGCTCGGTTACATGAGATACAGCTGTCCTTTGCTTTGCTGGATTATACAGCTGGTTGAAGGGGTAGAAATGCACAAGAGTAGCTGCATTGTTTGCATGTACTTCCCATTGCCCTGTTCAGCAGGGGTTCTCAAATATTTTTTTTGCTAGGACTCCCTTTGAAAATATTTCAGACTGTGATGACCCTTCCATTCCATGCCATCCTTACCATCATTCACAGGGCTGGTAGCTCAGGACTCTCCCAAATAACCTCATGACCCCCTAAGGGTCATGACTCCCAGTTTGAGAACTCCTAAGCTAGGCAGTGCATTGGAAAAGTATGTTAATGCACACCGAGATTTCATGGGAATCCTCCACCTATAGAGAGATCTCTAGGAAACTTTCTTGGAGGTATCGCCAATCCTCTCCCAGAGATTCCTCGGCAGAGCTGCTTTGTTTCTTCCCCCATTGTAGGAAACCTTCCTGCACCAATCGCAATCACTTCTGCAGGGCTCAGAGCGGCACACAGGTGAGCAGCATAGGGACCAAGTTTGAAGCTGCTTGCTTGGAGGAGATGCACCTTAGCTTACCTGCTTACTCTCAGGAGTGAGATATCAACTTCTATGGCCCCCGCCTGTGGAAAATGGTGGCACAATTTGAAGTTTTGTCCCTATCTACCTGCATCAATACCCCAAACAAACTATTTCCCAATTTGAGTCGTCCTCCCCCCCCACCCCCCCCCACACACACACACACACACACACATCCCTGGGCACAACTCAGTATACCCTGGCTGATCGTTGAGCTCTGCACTTGCCAGGGGACAGTGAGAATATTTTATAGTAATGCATCAATGCTATTATTGCACTCACAATAATGCTTTTATTCATTGTTTATTGTGCTTTTACAGATGTGTGCTTGAAGGCTTGAAGGCAACACACACACACACACAGCTGCCAAGCTCCTTCAGTTGATAAGAATACAACCATGGAGAAGCAAAGACGAGATGTTCCAAGAACTCCTCCAGGCCCCTGAGGCAGAAACAATAGAAGAAAAAAGTGTATGGAGACACTCTGTGTCTGAAAATTAGAAAATTGATAGGCAGGAGATGAGGGAAAATGGGAGCAAGTGATAGCAGGTCATGAGCTTATGATAAAAGCCATGGAGGAGCAAACAGAGGTGCTAAAGTTATTCATAATGCTGCAGACTGAATTCATTGCAGCCAACTGCTTTCCATGCCCTCCCCAGACTCCACACACATATTCCTACCAAACTCCCAGCCGGTCTTGGTACCCCCTTCACTTCACCCCTTCAGACAGCTACCAGAACAATAGCTGGGCTTACATCCAACTGTAATAGTTCACACTGCCCCAACTGCTTTCTCCCCTCCAGCCCAGGTTTTTGTGTTTGTTGTGAATAATTGTTATTTAATAAAAACAATTTCTGTGAAGACCAAGCAAACATTATTTGTCTCTTGCACATGGTATTTGCACCTCACATTGATACACAGTGCAAGCTGGATACTAGTCATAGCATGGCACAGTGCTGTTTACATAGACACTTTACTGATGCTCATTGTCAAAATAGTTCCTCAAGGCCTCCCTGATTTGAATAACCCACCATTGTGACCCTCTAATAGCTCTGACATCTGGTTGTTCATATTCAGCTGCAAGGTGATCCACCTCTGCACTCCACCCAGGGGGAAACTTTTCACCCTTAGCTTCACAAATATTATGGAGCACATAGCAGGTGGCTATAATCATGGGCATATTTTCCTCATTTAGGTCTAACCTGCCATAAAAACATTACCAGAAAGCTTTTAATCTGCCAAACACACATTCAACGGTCATTGGGCACCTGCTCAGACTGTTATTGAAATGTTCCTTGCTGCTATCCAGGTTGCCCATATAAGTCTTCATGAGCCATGGCATTAAGGGATAGTCTGGGTCTCTCAGGATCACTTTGGGCATTTCAAAATTCCCCATTGGAATCTTTTGGTCTGGAAAGAAAGACCCTGCTTGCAGCTTTCTGTACAGCCCCGAGATCCTGAAGATGTGTGCATCATGCACCTTTCTTGACCAACCCACGTTGATGTCAGTGAAATACCCATGGTGATCCACAAGCACCTGTAGTACCATAGAGAAGTATTCCTTTTTACTGATGTACTCTATCGTGAGATGGTCCAGGATCAAAATTGGGATATACATGCCATCTATTGCCCTGCCACAGTTAGAGAATCCCATCGTTACAAAGCCATCCACTATTTCATGCACACTTCCAAGACTCACAGTCCTTCGTAGAAGAATGCGATGAATGGTCATTCAGACTTGCAATAACACAGCTCCAACAGTGGATTTCCTTACTCCAAACTGAATAGTGACTGACTGGTAGCAGTCTGGAGTTGACAGCTTCCACACAGCAATCACCACACACTTCTCCACCAAGAAGGCAGCTCTCATTCTGGTGTCCTTGCACTGCAGGGCAGGGATGAACTTCGCACAGAGTTCCATGAAAGTGGCTTTGCTCATTCAAAAGTTCTGCAGCCACTGCTCCTCATCCTAGATTTATATAATGATGTTTATCCCAACCACTCAGTGCTTGTTTCATGCACTCAAAAATGGCAGTGTACTGTGTGCAGATGCTCCGTGAATGGAAACAGTAATCTGACATTGTTTGTTTGCATGGCACACAGCAGTTCAGGCACCTTGGATTTCAGTTCTGATTGGGAACTCATGATATACTGCATGACCAGCTGCGATGTGTTCAGAACACTGACAACAACAGTGGAAAGCAGTGCAGGATCCATCCTTTCAGACAGAGATGGTGGGCATGAAGGAAACTGAGACCATTGAAAAATGCTGCAAAACACAATTGGATGCCAAGACGGAAATCACTGCTTCTTGGGATTGTAGGTGTGTGCCCGGCCCAGCAGGGGCATTGAAGCTGTTCCCCAGGCCCAGGCTCCAAGCAAGGCCACAGCATCTTGGTCTACAGTGGGAAAAATATAATGTTTGGTGAGTCTTTAGCCCCTAGGCGGGGCAGAGCTGACAAGTAGTTTATGGCCCCCCGGCCCCAGGCAGGGTTGGCCAAAGCAGTCTGTAACTCCCGGTCCTCAAGCAGGACGGGGACAGGCCAAAGGAGTCTGTAGCCCCCCGGCCCTTCAGTAGGTGGGGCTGGCAAGGTAGTCTGTAGCTTCCCGGCTCAGTATCCTTGGCAACAATAGATCTGAGGGGACAAGCACTCCCAGGGTGGCTAGGGAAGGTGGGAGGGGGACACAGACCCACCTGACTCACTGCATCCCAGCCCAGGGCCCTATCAGTGGCAAAGAAACTCTGCCACTCTGTCAGCAGGGCTCCAGCCACAACACGGTGAGACTGGTTCGAGCGTAAGCTCAGCCTGACTGTAGTCAGTTGCCCCTGGGCTACTTCCTCCCACCTTGATCCCGGATACCTGAAACCAGGCATCCTTCTCCGACTCTTTGGGGTAGATGGCAAGTGGGAGTCCTACTAGCCCCTCATCATTGGCCGGTGGCAGGTCTGGAACTCTTCAGGGCCGTCAGCGGATGGCAGCTCCTCCAGGTCACAAGGTGCCAGTGGGTCCTCTGGCACATCGGGCTCAGGCAGCTCAAGTGGGTCCCCGCCAATGGGCAGCTCCCCTAGGTCAGGGCCAACCTCAGGGGGGTTTCTCCCAGTCAGCTGCCTCTGATAGTTCTTCCCAGTTAGTGGAGCCTGGCAGCCCTTCCCAGGCATGAAGGCCCAGCGGCCCTATCGAGTCAGTAGGGCCTAGCCTCCCGGGCAGGCCTTGAGGCTTCGGTCGATCTGTGCTGCCACAGGGCCTGGGTCAGGCCTAGGTCGCAGCTTCAGGAAAGGCACATCCTTCTCTGGCAGCAGCTTCCCCCTGGCTGCTCTGCTAGGCCGGCCTAATATACTTCCCCTTCCTGTCCAGGCCCCACCTCTCTGCTCCTGGGGTATTTGGTTTGCAGGGCTTCGATCTCCCCAGGAAGGGTGTTGCAGCTGTTCCTCAAGCTCAGGCTCAGAGGAAGGACACAGTGTCTTGCTACAGGGATGTTGAGCCCACACCCATGATGCACTGTGATCCTCTCTGCCTTCGCACAACTCCTAGTGGCAGAAGTTGGCAAGTTGCACAGTAGAATAGCTGCCAACAGTGCACTGCTGTCAATGTCGATGCTAGAGCACCAACTGTGGACGCACTTTGGCGACACAATGAGTGCTGTGTGGACAGGCACAAGCATTGTAATTACAGCGCTTTTTAATCATCACTATAATTTGCATCGACAACACTTTCTACTGTAAACAAGGCCTAGCTCTCCGACCCCCTCTGTGATTCTGCTCCTTCTACTCACAGGAACCAAATCATGAGCTTTCAAATTCAACCCCTACACATTTCTAAATGGTCAATCTAGGTAGATTTTCCATCCAGGAGTCCAAGCTTTCATTTCTCTGTGCATCCAGCAGCTTATAGGTTTTGCGGGTTGTTGTTTTTTGGGTTTTTTTGGTCTTCATTCAACAACTTACTCATTATACAATTTTGCTTCAACACACTTCTCCTGAAACAATATCTCATATCATGCAATTTTAAATTAACAGAGGCCTTTCTCCACACATCTATAAACCATATACATTCTGCTAGATCCCAACTTTCCACAGTGTGGGGAAGGAGGGTATCAGAGCTGTGGCTTCTCCCAGCACCATGACTCTTCCCATCAGAATGCTCCCAACTCAAGCCCCACATCTCTCCCTGCCACTATTATTGTTGTTATATTCTAGTAGCACCTAAAGGCTCCAGCCTGAATTGGAGCACCATGTTCTAGGCATTATAGTGTGTCCAAGTCTTGCTATTTTATTTTGAGAGATGTGAAGTTAGCCCCTGCTGCAGACTGTCTTGAGATGACGAGAAAAGTTGCAATTTATACACATTTTTGTTTTAGTACTTTTTAAATGTAATTCAGTCTATTTTATTTATTTATTTATTTTGTATAGAGGTATTTTTTAGAAGGGAAGAAACTCTGTTTTCCATTTTCTCAGATTTGTCATTGTTGTTTCAAGATACACCTAGGCAAAGACACAAACAAAACAACAGGAGCTGGGGGGGGGGGGGGGCATTGGGGGCAAATTCTTTCTCTTCTATATGCAGTTTAGTTGCTGAAGGGACACAGACACACCACACAACATGCAACATTAATGGACAGTCCAGGTCATAAGAAACTTTCACTGGAATTCAGCTGCTAAGGCATCATTTCAGCTTGTCACTTATAGAACCTAAGAATGGCCATACTGGGTCAGACCAATGGTCCATCTAGCCCAATATCTTGTCTTCCAACAGTGGCCAATGCCAGGTGCTTCAGAGAGAATGAACTGAACAGGTAATCATCAAGTGATCCATCCCCTGTTACCTCCTCTTGTTCCAACATAATGTGACATGGATATGTAAGTTGTTGCTTGCAGAGCTGGATACCTATGAAGCAGAAAAGAGCAAGACAGATAGAAATGAGGTAAGAGGAAACAAAAAAACTGACAGAGCGTTATATGAAAGAGCATATAATATAATAAGCACCTCAGGTTCACATTTTTGGAATTGTTTAGAACACAGCCATGTGGGCACCATGTGGCCTGGGGAACAGATCCCTGGATCTCCAGAGCTACCCACTAATATCCATTTCCATCTAGAGTCCAGGGTCCTTAACTGACTTCCCCCCAAAGAAACAAGTACCCCAAAATTCTGGAATGTCAGCAAATATTTTTCTACTGTGGGCTCTGCAAGTAGCCAGAAGAAATCAAGGCCACATTACAACTGACTGTTACCTCAATTAACTCCTCTCTGCAAGCACTGACAGGATGAGTGAATGAAGTAGCAGGGAGGATATCATAGGTAGAAGATCAAATAAAGAGGCTTTCTGCCCAGGTGCAGAGAAGACTAATTAGGCTATGTCTACACTGCAGCACTAATTTGAATTAGCTTAATTCAAATTTCAGAAAGCGATTTATAGAAAGCGCTGCAGACTGTCCACACTACGGTGTTTGTGCTGGTTTCTTGCATCCACACTGGTCAGCCTTAATTCGAATTAGAAAGCAGTGCAAGGTGGGAAGCTATCCCACAGTGCAACTAACCACAGAGGCTGTTGTGACGAGTGTCATCATCCCAGGATGCAGTGCTGCTTCCCCCAACTTCTTCCCCCACCCCCAAACAAACAGGAAAAGGATTTTCATGCTGTTTTTTTTTACTCCCCCGATCGCCATTGCTGCAGGCACATGGAGCCAGCTGAACTATGCTCTCATTTTAACCGTGACAAATACATTGCAGCTTATCCTGTATTACTTTAGAACTGTATGCTGTTTGCCTTTTACACTCCCCCCCAACCCCTATATGTTGCTTGCCTTTAATTTTTCCCTTCACCAAATGAACCCCCCCACCTGTATGCTGTTTGCCTTTTATGCTCCCCCTACCATCCTCTGTATATTGCTTGTCTTTGATTTTGATTCTACAGGTGTCTGTAGAATGTAAGATAAATATTGGAGTCAGTTAGTATATTAATACAGTGATACAAATGTTTCCATTTCACTGATGCAAAGCATGATATAATGTATCCACATGTAGCACTGTGAATAAACTCTTAAGAAAGTATCAATTTCCATGATTGGCCACTGAAACAATGTAGCAAAGAATTTCCACTCACTGCTGGCATTTAAAATGCATTCACCACATGAGGAGGGTGGTGGTGAAATATTTCAAACCCTTAAAGGGACAAACTGCAAAGGGCTTGTTGTGTGTGTGTGTGTGTGGGGGGGTGGTCACAGCTTGGATTTTAAACCCATTCACCGCAGGAAATGAAGATTCAAATCTTCCCGGGGCTGCTTTGGGGGAGGGTACTGAAATGGGGCATCATGGGATGCATTCCGGAGGCCAATTACTTTGAATTAAGTCACATTGCATCCACACTCACACGAATGTGAATTAACTGATGCGCTTCAGGCACTAATCCACTTGCAGAGGTGGTTTTATTAATTCAATTTTAAAGGCTCCTTAATTCGAATTAACAAATGTGCACGTGTAGAGGCGGGAGTAATAAATTTGAATTAAGGGACTTCAATTTGAATTAAGCCACCAGTGTAGACCAGGCCTAACTGACTTACCTTCTTTTAAATCTAAAGTGGGCAGACTTTGAGGGGAAATCTTGCCACAATCATTTGAGAATTATAGGAGTACCTGTAATAGCAGAGAAAGGCTAAAATGTGTTCCCTGGCTCCTTACAGAAGTGCTCATCCTATGAGATTATTTTAAATTTTATTTAGAAAGCACACATATGTCCCTAGAACCTAAGATGGCCTCAAATGACAAACCTTGTGTTTTGATTATTAAATGTCTTTGATTTACTGTAAAAGAAAAAAAAAATGTTGGTAACTCATGGGGGGGGAGGGAGGGGGAACTGTTTTGGGAAAGGCCACAAAATATTTTTTCAAGATTTTTCAAAGATGTGGTTGAATAGAGATCAGCCTTTAGAAGAGTTTGGGGCTTGCTAAAAAGCAAGGGATCAACTATTTTATGATGCTTCCAGCTCAGTTCCATGTCAAGGCTGGTGAGGAAGTTCATTTATTACAAAAGCCATGAGAAGCAGGAAGATTTTTAAATAGCTAGTAGTGAACTGAATGTCTGTTCTGTTTTGCAAGTTTACTTCCCAATTGTTATGTCTGCCCTACTTGCATACATGAACTTATCCATAACTATGACTGACTAACTTACTTATTTGGGTTATCTCTTCTGGTCTTGGACCCAAGCTTATATTTATTAGCTTTGGGATATGAATATCAATTCCCATCAAATGGATGAATGTGAAGTGCTCCAGCAGGGAGGGGAACACTTCAACCCAAACTGAGCTCATAAAGGTGAAATGATTGAAAGTATTTATTTAAACTTGTGTATTAGCCACATGAATTGCCTTTGCTTCTGTATTTGTGTTGGAGAATTAATGAAACAATTGGCAAAATCCCTGGCTGGGTAGATCAATGTGAACCAATTGTTTGATTATGCGAGGTCCACATGTTAGCTCTGAATAGAAGTACACCAAAGAGTTCATCAGGGGGCTGTGCAACTCCCTGTTGCTCTGTAGGAACTCGAGGGCTCCAGTGCCAATTTTTAAAACTGATGCCAATGGGAGACCCTTCTGTGTCACCATGTCTCTCTGCAGGGGGTCCTCAAGTGCTGGAAGTGCAAGAGATGGCTCTTCTCCCTGCAAGGTGTTGTGGAAAGGTGCACAGGAGCTGACCCATGTAGCTATATTTCCTATGGGCCAATGGAACAGAGGAGAGGATCAACACAGGTTGTCAAGCTACATGAACCAGTGATTTCTACACTGTCTATGATCTTCTTCTTTCTCCCTCCCACCCTACCCCTGCATGTCGCTTTCCTTGCTTCTCCTGCCTTCCTCTTCCCCATGTCTGCTCTCCACCCCCACTTCTTTTACTCCCTCCTCTACTTCCCCAATCTCTTGCCCCCTGTTGTCTTGCCCCTGTCCACTTGAGTCCTCCCCTCCAATTCTTCCATCCCTTTCCCGACCCTAACATCTGGCATAAGCTCAGACTCTGAATATATGAATATGGAGTATTATGAAATATGAAATTTATACAGAAGAGTCACTAGCTGAATTAAACTGTTGATTATGTTCTTTGGTACAGAGCTTTACAGTTTGTGGGAGCAGTTAGATTTCTCCCCTGTCAGTAATATGTTCAGTTAACACAGATTGATACAGTGCTTTTGCAGGAGACACACTTGACTACAGATGAGGCTGCTAAATTAGAATGTGGCTAGGTAGGAAAAGCAATGTTTTGCTACGTCTCATCCAGATCCAGATGGGTAGTCATTCTCTTCCTTAATGTGCTGGCAATAACAGTGTCTCAGTCAATTTCAGATGATCAGCACAGATTTTTAATCTTTAAAGTCACCAGAAATGGATCTAGTAATTGCTAATATGCATAGACCTAACCTTGATGACCCTGAACCATTTCATACTTTTTTAACTTCTATATATCAAGCACCCCATATCCCTACTGTGATTATTGGGGATTTTAATTAAGCCCTTTAAGTGGATAAATCTTGCCCATAGGATCATAAGCCAAACAAAACTAGAATGGCCATGGAATTGTACATTAAAGATCTGAGACTATGTGATATCTGGTAGCACATACATCCAAAGGGTAGGGACTATTCATACTTTTCCCCAGTACGTGGATTCTATTTCCATAGAAATTTCTTTTTGCTCTCCAGGGCCTTGCTTAATTATCTAATTGATTCCTCTATTGATACAATTGCTGTCTCTGATCATGCCCTTAGTCTTCTTCCTGTAGCAACAGAACTGGGTAAGAAACTGCCACATAGACAGAGATTTAATTCTTCACTTTTATTAGGTTCCCTCATTTAAAAAAAATATATATATTGAGAAAGGAATTGGCGTGTTCTTGGAAACAAATGAACCTTCAACATCTTCTAGCAGCAGGTTGTGGGAGAGGCTCAAGAAAGACCTATTTGTAGCATAGAATTATTGGTTTCATGACTACCAAGAAGAGGGAATATGAAGAAAATGTGATGGCCCTTGAAAAAAAAAAGTTAAAGAGCTTGATTTGACTTACACCACAGCACCATCTCTAGATTTGTTGTAATCCCTGATCAATTATAGATATGAACTCAATGAGCTGCACTTGGCACGGGCTAACCTCACCCTGTTTTGACTCAGCAGTATTTCTGGAAATGGGTGAAAAAACAGGCAACTTGCTGGCATATCAACTAGGACAAAAAGCTTCTGTGTGTAGAATTGCAGCCTACTGCGATAAACATCGTAAATTACATACCCAAAGACATTAATAAAGAGTCCTTTAATTTTTACAAAGATCTGTGCAATCCCCTCCACAGATGATTTGGATCAATTTTTCAAAAATATTACATTACCTAAGGGAATGAGAGAAGCCCTAATGTTAGTTATTCCTAAACCAGGAAGAGATGGTGAGATGCCACATTGTATTCCACTGTAGGCCAATTTCCATTGTTAACAATGGTGTCAAAATACTGGCAAAAGTTCTGGCAACAAGACTAGAGAAGGTTTGGGGCTCTGTAATACATACAAATCAATTGGGTTTGTCAGAGGTCATCTTGGCTCTAATAACCTTTGACAAAGTTAATCATATAATAGCAGTGAAATATGCTGACCTTGAACTACAAGCTGGTTTAGCCTGAAATGCAGAAAAAGCTTTTGAGAGGGTAAGCATGTTTTATACTCTACAAAAATGTATATTTGTACCCATGGATCCAAATGTTATACTATTACCCAGCCATTAACATCACAACCAGCAAAGTGACCTTGAATATTTTCAGCTTCTTCATGGGAACTAGGCAAGGATGACTGTTGTCTCTATTAATTTTTGATTTGGCTCTTGAGCTCCTGGCAACATTTGTACAGTCTCATCGAGGTATCCAAGGCATATATCTTGGTTCCATGTTGATGTTATATGCAGATGGTGCCCTGTTGTATTACTTTAGATGGAATATATGCAGGAGCGTGCACAGGAACAAATAATTCACTGCTTTGGAAGGGGCATGTTCTGTGTCCCCCCACCTTCTGCAGCCCCTGTTCACCCTTATTTCCAGACTAAATCCAGATAAGATTTACAATCTCTTTTCTCCCCATGGCCTTTCCTGGCCTCCTCCTTGCTGCCCAACAGGTTTTCCATTGCATCTGGGGTCACATAGGTTTAACAATGGGGTGCGGGTTGGGAAAGGCCATGTTGGTTCATTTTAAGACAAATTCCCTTTCTTTTATTTAAAACCAGCTGCAGTCACCCCTGTTGGTCAGAGGCCTTCTTTTTAGGAACTTGCCCTTATCTCATTAGTTATTCTTTGAACCAGACAACCTCCCTACTTTATTCCTCTGGGATTATAACATTATTTTCAAGGCCTTCTTGCTACTCAGGGCCTTTCTTTACAACACATATATGTTTCCTTAACCAAACTTAAATTAACCCTAATTCTTTAATTTCATATTTATCCTAAAGCCAACTAAGTCAGACTATTATTAGACAGAAGGCAAAAGGAGAGAGAGAGAAAAGAGAAAAAATAAGGCGGGGAAGGGGAAGGATACACTGTCTGCATGTGTATGTGTATGTTTGTGCATGAGACAAAGTCTCACATCCCAGAAGATGTTCGGGATTCAGCTGAAGCTGGTGGAGTTGGTGGTGTCATCTGGCTTCCTCTCTCTGGCCTGATCTGGTGAGGAGATCTTTCAATGTCGAGATGATGATGTCTTGGAGTCCCAGGAGATGATTAAGATGGCAGCCAGGATAGTCAAGCTCGCTCCAATAGCAATTTTTTTCTCCCCAAAGTCTCTTTCTTTAAGGATCCCAAAATGGAGTGATGGGCAGAATGGTCTTATTTTGTCAACCAAATAAGCCTAATGTGCAGCACTCCAATTTTGGTCCATTCTCACATTTTTCTTCTTTAGTAGGCATGAAATTAACACAGTCCTTGAGTTATATCACTGGGCCTTTTTGTTTGGGCTAGTTAGGTCTTTCTGTCTTGTTTTTTTACCTTTTCCTATCAACATTTATTGTTATAGGTTATTGTGACATCTCATAAACTTACACTCACTCTTTAGAGTTGAGCTTACAAATTTCCCTTCATTGTAAGCCCAGTTATCATAATACCCCTTTTGTATCCAAGCCACAAACCATTATTCCAGCCCCCTAATTACTAATTCAAAAGTTTAGATCAATATCTAGTTATAAAGTAAACTGGGAAAAATCAGAACTCTTGGAAGTCTCGCAGTTGTCATGTGATAGAACTTTCTCTCAGTGGAATTTCCATAAGCAAATGGATACAATGAAGTACTGAGGTACAAAAGTACCAAGAAATATTAACAAACTAATGAAGATAACCTTAGATCCTGTGCTCTCCCAAATATGTAATGATACATATGGCTGGTATCCTCTGTCTCTGAGCCTGTGGGGAAGGGTTAATATAATAAAAATGAATATTCTGCCTATGCATGTCTATATTCTAAGTGGCCTACCTGTGTCTATCCCTCCATTTTATTTTAGAAAGACATTAGTATCTTCCCGTGTGGACACAGTCTATGCCTATGACTATAATTTTCAAAACTCCAGATCCCAATATATGAGGAGAGGAGAGGTTCGCTCCCTGACCTACAAAATTGCTGTTCTGCTTTTATTATGTCACAGATGTGAAACTGGTTTCAACACGCTAACATGCTTATACCCATGTGGGTGGAAATTGTATGTGCATTAATGCACCAAATTCCCACTGTTGATCTCCTCAATTTCTATTTTCAGCTGATGGAGAAAAGTAAGGTGTCTACAATGGCGGCTCAATGAGGGGTCTGGGCTACTCTAGCTAACAGGTACCAATTTCATCCAAGCCGTCATGCAAAATTATCTATTTGGGGCAACCCAGACTTGCAAAGTGGGAACGAACCTATATTTTGGAAGTATTGGCTAAGCAAGAGGATCATATAAATTTCCCAATTAACCAATGATGAGGGCTTTGTCCCTTTCTAATGCTAAAACAACATTATGATTCTCACTCTCAGTGGAGAAGCAGTGCCTACAACTAAGACACTTGCTAATTTATGAATCTGGTCCTGATTCCCTTGGACTGCCAGTGGCCCCAGAACTACTTGGACCCTTAGAAATGTTTCATAAATTCTCCGGGCCCCTGTCCACTATGTATACTTTGTTAATGAAGAGGAAATCCATCTTTGTGAAAGATTTTGGGCTCTGCATTATTCAAAATGTATTGGATGCCACGGAGGTTGCACAAGTTAAAAGATTTTATCCTCTGATGTTTGTTGGTGCTGTGACAAAGAAAAAAGAACCTGATACATATGCTTTGGGGACTATCTAACAGTAGAAAGCAGTAATAGAAAGAGATGGACACAAGAGTGAAAGCAGTGGTTGGCTTCAGAAACCAAATTGCAGCCGAAAATTATATCCTAGGTTATTACCTGGGTTTGATTCCACCACAAAGACTTTGGTTCTTGAGGGCCACAATGATCACCAAGCACATGATTTACAAAAATGAAAGTGTAGGCTTATGGGATCTGCTATTAGTGTGCTCAGGAATTGACACGACTCTCGTTTGATAATGACAGAAAGACTTTAATTACTATACTTATAAACATATAAAATGAGCCCCCAAACCAAAAGTCCAATATATTTTAGCTGCAAAAGCAATTATCCTCACCAATGCAGGCAAGAGGCGGTGATGGTTTCTTAGCAGCTTGCCCCGAGAGCCTGGATCTGTGGTCTCAGAAGGCAGCTGTGAGAAGGCAGTTATGTGAGACTCTGTAGAGGAAGGTGAATGCAAATTTATTCCCCTCTAATTATGCAAAACTCCTTTGAAGCTACACTCTAAGAAGAGAACCATTATCTACTGATTATCTGTAAGATCAAAGGCCGAACCTGTATAAAGGAAAGATTAACTTTTTCTTGAGTGGGCTTGTTCTGAGTTGAAGCTGTTATGAATTTGTGACTACAGATGACAAACCCCTTGGTGGGGTTTAAAGGAAGAATCAAGTACCAGAGACCTTTCTGGCATTGGATGGTGATTTCTGGTAAACTTATTAGGCTATATGTAGATTCTTTTATTGTCTTTAATATCTTTTTTCTGTAATGCTTTCACCTTCCAAATAAATGGGATTGGTTAGAAAGGGCTGTGTGGTAACTTATAACTATGGGCAATTGCACTTTTTGTAGCCTCTGAAAAGAAAGCAAAGCACAGATTGCCTTACTGGGATATTCACATTAGACATGAAACTGTACAGCATGGAAAATTCCTGGTCTGGAGGGGGAGAAAGACACATCTCTCTGGTGAAAGTGACGGCTGAGGATCTGGGAGCTTGGAGTGGGTGCCCTTACTGCACCACAACAGGGAAATACAGATGCAACTACCCTGAACTGTGATAACCTCCACAAAATTTGTTATTTATTAATTTATACCAGTTACATCTACCAGAGAAGTTCATGTTTTGATGGTTGTCCTCTTCTCTTTCACTCCAGGCATAAATGGTGTCTATTTAAATTGTACTATTAAATAAATAAAAGTTAAATAAAACCGAAATGTAAGAAATATTTTAGAATGTAAGATCTTTGGTTCATGGACTGTAATTTGAGGCACAAGATGCATATGGGAAACAATGATCTAACGGATCACTGGATGAATGAGGGTTTCACTGGGAGTAGTTCATAAATTATTTAGCCAGACCCTGCTGCTCCTTCAGGCGTGCTTGTGGCTGAGGGGAGATAAAACCCCAGTCCATAGGGTATCAAACATATTCTGGTCTCTATAGGAAAACTCAACTTTTTTTTTGCTTAAATACAAAATCATAACAAAAATTGATACAATGAAATTAAAAATTTCTCTTGGCATTATACATTCTTTAAAAATAGTAATTAAAGGTGTGCTGGATTTTTAATTACTAGAATACAAGGCCTTAATGGAGGTACAAGGCCTTGTAGCAGAGTAATTAAAATATCTTAAGTCAGGTATGTTTGTATGGTCATAGTTAAGTGTTTTATATTATCTATATAGATAATACAAAACACAGATGAATGTGACTGTACAAACATACCTTGGTTTAGCGATGGCTAATCCTGCTTTGATTAGTTGTTCATTTTAGCCATTTTAACTGCAGATATAAACACCTATTTTAACAGAAGAAAGGAAAAGACCAATTTATAATAGCAGGTTTAAGGGTAGTCGGGTTAGTGGGCTGACAAAATCTGTGGCCATTTTATGTAATGATTGCATACTATTTTTTGCCCTAGGACCTCTGCCTTACTCTCTAAACAAAGTGGAGAGCACTTAACTAATGAGTCTGGGTTGTGTAGTGTAGGATCATCTGTGTAGGACTTAAATTGAAATGTGTATAGTGAATGAAAAAGTGACTTTCAGGAAGAGAAAAGATGGTCTCAGGATTAAGGCTTTTGAATGCCTCCCCGGGGAATTAGTGTATATATCTGTCTCTGCCACAGATTGCCTAAGTGTATCTGGGCAAGTCACTTAAGGATGGTAACATTTTTCACAGGTGGAAACTAACATTGTGCTTGTCCTTTGGATTAGAGCCTTACATAAGACACCTGGGGCTTGACTTACAGAAATTCTGAGCCCTCAGAGATGCACAAAAAGTCAATGAGAGCTCTGCTCTAAATATATTCAGTGCTATAAAGTACTAAGTGGTGTGAAAAACCAGCTTCCTGCAGAGTGAATCCTTCCAGTCTCAAGCTACATGGTGATTTCTGAGCACAGAAGCACACATTGCTCAAAGTTTTGTAAAAGATCCTCCCACTCCATCCTATTTTTAAGGGGGCAACTCACATTTCTATCATTTCATAATTGATATAAATATTTTAAAGAGATAAACAAAAAATAAATATTAAAACTATATTCAAAGTGACTAAATATAAATAAAATAATAGGAACCCATTTTTAGAAGTAGCCATTCAAGGGATCTCACAATGGTCAGCTTCACAGGAAGATCTCCCTCAAATCGCTAAGATTTAGAGATCAGTTAAAAATCCGAAGTACAACGTTTTTATAGCCCTTCCTTTTTTCCCCTCCCCCCTAAATAGCATAACTTTGGAAATTTTTCTTATTGATAAAAATGTTCATTCTCGAACTCTTCCTTAATTCCTGGCCACAATTATATCCCGTTTCAACACTTTCCATAGTCTGATCAGGTGCTGAGTTAGAATATATATCTCTATATCCTTTCATCCATTTTGAATTTGTAACCTCTCAATTTCACCAAAAATCGAATTTTTCCTGTTTCATGAGACAGAGAGAACAGAAGCTCCTGGTCTGCCTTCTCTATCCAATTAACTAAGATTCCGTTCCTTAACCCATGAAAAACAGAGCTTCCAATCGTAATGTCCTATTTCGTAAACTTTGAATGTTGCGATGTGCATTCGGTACACTCTACCACCATGGACGTTTTACCAATTTTGGTTTATTTCCCCTTCATTATCTCCTGTCTGTCTCCTTCTTCACCAAGCTCCTCATTCTTCTGTGTTCCAGGTAGGCTATATGCTTCTTCCTGCTGCCTGGGTGCCAAAAGTAGGGGCATTTAAACTACAGAAGAGACAGACTCCGTGCTTTAATTTCTGGTGCCTGAAACCACAGTGAGCCCCGGTAGATGCCAGGAGTGTTTGCAAGGGAAGCTTCTGCTCCACTGTCTGAGGAGATACAATAACAGCGTAGCTAATCTTCAGGCGATTTAGGTGCCAGACTAAAATTCTCTGCTGACCATGTGTGAACTGTGAGTTTTCAGAAGCTTATAACTTGGCCAAGTTGGGATAGGTTTTAATGGTGATAACAAAAAGCATATCCCTGACACTTTTGTGGCCAGTCTGCTTAATTTCAATTATGTGCCTTAAAGCATGGAAGAGCTGAAGTGTCTCAATACAAGTTGTGAGAATGTTTTAACGTGGGCAGCAGTACAATGTATTTTCCCATAACTTTGATCCATGGCTGATTTTTTTCCCTTTGTGTTAATTATATTGACTTCAGAGAGATTTCACTGGTGTAAACTATTTATGTTGTGATGTGCATTGGATACACTCTAGCACCATGCTTTTGTTTCCCAAAAGCAAAAAACTAAATTAAACTGAACTTAAAAAACAAACAAAGAAGAAAGCTGCCTGGGACAGACACCCAACATGGAAAATTTTGGAAAGAGTGACTGAAGTTTCTCAAAAATATAAGCAACTGAAAACAGGGTTTTACAATGGAGAGTTAGGCAAAAGTGGTGGGCAACTTTAACCAGAGACAGTGCTAGCAGCCCCTAATATCTTTGGGGTGGAGGGAAAAACATATGGTCATAGGAATTACTATACTGCATCAGATAATGACCCACCTACTCCAGGATTATGCCCCTCCTCCCCCAATCCCCATGTTTGCCAGAATCAGAGAAAGTGGTAAGAAATACCTCAATGGTCAGTTATGGGATAATTTTACACTTTCAGTAACAAAGCTGCTCTAGTAGTAGTAGTAGTAAAAACAGAAATAAACACACACACACACAAAACATCTCAATTCTGACCTTTCTTTGGCGGTGGGGGTAGTTTCCTGCAGACTGAGTCCTCCTCAGTCTCAGACTACATGGCCTACTCTGAATACAGCAGCACATACTACTTGCTGCTCATAGGCCCTTACAAGGTCCCATCCCAAAGATGCCTCGCTAAAGGATATTCCTTTCCCAGAGCCAGCGATGCCACCCAGGATTCCCTTAGGTGTTAAGGCGATGCGAATGGTGAAATATAACACTAATAACTAATGATGCCAATCGTGATTAATAAACACGTTTCCCATTCGTTGGTTAAGGTACATAGCAAACATATCTTTGTACAACCGAATTTCTGCGGGCAAGTTGCAGTCCTCTCTGCCTGTACTGGGAAACATAGCCTGGTATCCAGAGTACAAGTAGTCCTCCTGTGGGACTGACGGACATGAACAAAGGGTATCTATTTAAAAATGATTAGCGGTAGCAAATAGGAGAAGTACACAGAACGTTGTATCGTTTAAAAACCGTTCAGCTTAAAAGAGAATGTCCGCGACAGAGAAGCAGAGGATAGGGAATGAGAAAAGGCGACGCGTTTTTCCACGGCGGATAAGTATCGGGTTTTTTTTAAGTATCGGCCCCCGTTTTCATAGAAGCAATTCAGAATCTGACCCCTTCCCAACCTAAAACAACGGCTTCTGCCTCTGAGGTAGAGGAATGAGTTCCTTTCGCGGGAACGGGAAAGCAGGCTGGTTTTGTGAGCGATTTCGTTGGAATTAGTAGTCACACTATTGCATGCACTGTGAAAGGAACAGTAAGAATGAGCAGAGCACCAAATGAACACGTTTAATGAACGGAAGAAACGAATTCTGGTGAAATAAATGCGCGCTTCTCACATTAAAGCTCCCGTGTGCAAGCGTTGGAAAACGTCTGGGAGAAGGCAGGCGAAAGACGAGGCGTCAGGAAACCTGATTGGTCGGATTTCGATGCGGTCTGTGAATCCTTGAAAATCAGTTGAGTGTTTACAAAAGAAAATGGCCACAAATAAGAAGAAGAGCAAGGCAGTTAACAAGCTGGGGGGGGGGGGGAATACAGTATGAAAGTGGCTTTTGTTTTACACAGTTCACAGAGACGGGCGATAGTGCCAGAAACCGTGAGGTCGCGTTGCCACCCCGATTACTGCAAGCATGACTTTTCCATGGATTCAAGGCCAGAAGGGATCATTGCGATCGTCTCGTCTTGACTGTGTGTCTTACTATTACAAATGAGGGGTTTATCATCGATCGAATCTAACTCGTCTTTGTTATCTTCCTTCTTTTATTCAAGTCTAATTAGAGCAGCGCACCAACAATGGCGAGTGGGGGAGGGGAATGGAGCAGGGTCAATGACCCGCCTCTTCTCTTCTAAATCACGCGCGGCTACTGCAGGAGAGGAGGGGGTGGAAAAGGCGGCCACGGCTCCGCCCCTTTCCGTGACAGTTCTCAAACAGGTCGGCCTCCAGAGTATATAGAGAGAGCGTCAGTTTCTTTCGCTCTTTATCTCTTGTTTGTTTTGTGAGTTTGTAGTAGGCGCATTCCAAGGTTCTAGCAGTATGTCTGGCCGAGGCAAAGGCGGTAAGGGTTTGGGAAAGGGGGTGCTAAGCGCCATCGCAAAGTGCTTCGCGATAACATCCAGGGTATCACAAAGCCGGCTATCCGTCGCTTGGCTCGTCGTGGGGGTGTCAAGCGCATTTCTGGGCTGATCTATGAAGAAACTCGTGGTGTGTTAAAAGTGTTTCTGGAAAACGTGATCCGTGATGCTGTCACTTACACTGAGCATGCTAAGCGGAAGACCGTGACGGCTATGGACGTGGTCTATGCTTTGAAACGCCAAGGTCGCACTCTGTACGGCTTCGGGGGCTAAAGTCTCATCCCGCTTTGAAGTTGAAACATCGTCGAAACCACAAAGGCTCTTTTAAGAGCCACCCACACTTTCACAATGAGAGCTCAATTGCTACTGGGGGTTTTCTCTCAAACGAAGAGAATTCTACGTGGGCTGGTGTAAATAAAGCACTCGGTATCTGCTTTATGGCATTTTGTTTTTTTTTGCTCGGCCGAGTTGTGGAGCGCATGGAAAAACTAATGCTCTTTCCCTGTGGGGTGGCTTGGTAAACCCTGTGCTAAAAAGGTCATGGAAGATCTTCCCCTTCCCCCGCCCGCCGTCTGTTTGCTAAGCGCCAAGACCGGCACAACTGTGGCTTTCCCTGGAGGGGAAGCCAAGCCCCCTTATTCCCGTCCTGATGCTCTGAAAAAGTCATGAGAAGTAAAGAGGGGGCGGGCAGCGAGCAGCTGGCTTAAAATGCAATAAAGTCCGCCCTGAATGAAAACACTAGCGGCTGTTTAGTTTTTCCCCTGGGGGAGAGCGGTGTCTTTCCCGTCTCTTTGTTCCTTAAAGTCAATATGCCCTTTTTCATATTAAGTGAGAAGCTAGAGAGGGCAGGACCCGTTGTCAATAGCAAACCGCTTTTAGGTAGTCCAGCGGGCCACTAGTTCGGAGTTTTGCTCTCCTCTGAAGCTTAGGGCAGGACTGAAGGGAAGTAAAAAGAGGGGTTCTTCAGAAGGAGGCAGCCCGAGTCCTCAGTGCGAGAGGGGAATTACTTGTAGGATAGGGATGGGGCCGGGTCACCTTCCGAAAGGCTACCCGTTAGCACGCCACGTAGAACGAGAACGAAGAGAAAGTTCCATGGAGTCGACACATTCTGTGGTTTCAGTGTCACCCGCCGGGGATTGGTGCTCACGGAGGTTGTTCATATGTTCAACACAGCGATGGTGAAGCGGGAATAACGTTCGGCATCGGAAGAGATTTGCCCCGTTAGGCAGTGAAATAGTGAGAGGCCGGCCGAGCCACCGATTTAAACGAGAGAGAGAGAACCGAAAGAAAACTAGAAGGCGGGGGGGGGGGGGGGGGCGCGGCCGGGGGAGTCTCTGAGCGAGAGGGAGCCGCACGAAACGGACAATGGGGAGAGCGCGGGTTTCAGTGATTTGACCGTTGAAAGCCGCCCGCTTTTAGCCGCAGTCTGCATGAGCGAGAATGGGGGTGGGGAAGGGCGGGTCGGATTTCTCTCTTCACGGCGCGGGCTTTTCAAATGTTCAAATTATCCAATGATATTGGTTCAATTTCATCAACCAATCGGAAAGGAGCGTTTGGCTATAAATGCCGTGGGAGCCAGCCGCTTCGCTTTACTGCCCTCTTTTTTACTGCGACTGCGAGGAAGCTTGTGAGTTAGGGCTACTACTGAAAATGGCCAGGACCAAACAGACCGCCCGTAAATCCACTGGTGGCAAAGCCCCGCGTAAGCAGCTGGCTACTAAAGCCGCCCGGAAGAGCGCGCCTGCTACTGGGGGAGTAAAGAAGCCTCATCGTTACCGACCCGGCACCGTGGCCTTGCGAGAGATCCGCCGCTACCAGAAATCCACCGAGCTGCTTATCCGCAAGCTGCCCTTCCAGCGCCTGGTCCGCGAAATCGCCCAAGATTTCAAGACTGACTTGCGCTTCCAGAGCTCGGCAGTTATGGCCCTGCAGGAGGCGAGCGAAGCCTATTTGGTGGGGCTCTTTGAGGACACCAACCTGTGCGCCATTCACGCCAAGAGAGTCACCATCATGCCCAAGGACATCCAGTTAGCCCGGCGTATCCGCGGCGAGAGAGCTTAAGAGCTTGCGCCTGGCCGCTTTTGACAACCAGCAGACCGCTCCAAACGATCCAAAGGCTCTTTTAAGAGCCACTACAAATCCACTCGAAGGTGCTGTTACACGCTCTCCATTTCTTTTCTTTCTAGTAATTGGAATAAGTAAAGGGGTGCGCTATACCTGTAAGCAACATCCCTTTGAACATTTTACTACTGTGTCTTATGGTTTAGTCGGGAAGGGAAAGAGGGATAGTTATTTTTTAAAAAACAGAAAAAAGATGGTTTGGATCTGTTTCCTTTTGATTGCTTGTAAGTCAATTTTTACATTCCATCAATACCAGGGAGAGGGAACCCGTTGTATCTTCTGGTATATTTTCCTCTATTGAAAAGTTGTATTTGTAAGGTAGAACCTGGTAGACGTACGTTTATCACTTATAAATTAGTAATAAAAAATTCTTATTATTTGGGAGGGAGGGAGGTGTTACGAGACTTTTGAACATGTCCTACATTCAGCTCTACCAACCCTTTCCTCGAGCTTTTACCCCACTCCTTAATTCATAAGAAAAGGATAATTTAGAAAGCCCCAGAACCAAGAAGCAATCTAGGTGCCTAAACTAAAATATTACGCTCCTAAATCCTCTTCGCCGCACCAGTGCTATAAACGAAACCACCGCTGCGTTGCTGTTAAATTAGGCAGGTACCAAAAAGCACACCACCTAAACCTGTGATATAAAAGCCACATGGACACTTATATTACTGCCTCACGGTAGACCACCTACGTACCTCGAGTGGGGGACCCGATCCGGAAAGTGCTCTCAGTATTCCAAGCACCCGAGATACACCCGGTCCTGCCACAAAGGGCATGATGTGAGACATATCGGTGCACGCTCCATAATCGGTAGAAAGAAGAAGATTAAGGGAGATATAAACGTGACCGAGCCAGAAAGAGCAGCAAGCCCTATTATTTCGGGAAGGCGTAGAATTAAACTAAGTATACTACAGGGATGAGAATCGCATTGCTATTTTACATATTATTTCTTCGAAACGAGTTTTATTATATTAGCATAATCCGCAATCATCACGTTCGAGGGTGGAAAAAATTAAGAGCGTGTAACAGCACCTTCGAGTGGGTTTGTAGTGGCTCTTAAAAGAGCCTTTGGATCGTTTGGAGCGGTCTGCTGGTTGTCAAAAGCGGCCAGGCGCAAGCTCTTAAGCTCTCTCGCCGCGGATACGCCGGGCTAACTGGATATCCTTTGGCATGATAGTGACTCTTTTGGCGTGGATGGCGCACAGGTTGGTGTCCTCAAAGAGCCCCACCAAATAGGCTTCGCTCGCCTCCTGCAGGGCCATAACTGCCGAGCTCTGGAAGCGCAAGTCAGTCTTGAAATCTTGGGCGATTTCGCGGACCAGGCGCTGGAAGGGCAGCTTGCGGATAAGCAGCTCGGTGGATTTCTGGTAGCGGCGGATCTCTCGCAAGGCCACGGTGCCGGGTCGGTAACGATGAGGCTTCTTTACTCCCCCGGTAGCAGGCGCGCTCTTCCGGGCGGCTTTAGTAGCCAGCTGCTTACGCGGGGCTTTGCCACCAGTGGATTTACGGGCGGTCTGCTTGGTCCTGGCCATTTTCAGTAGTAGCCCTAACTCACAAGCTTCCTCGCAGTCGCAGTAAAAAAGAGGGCAGTAAAGCGAAGCGGCTGGCTCCCACGGCATTTATAGCCAAACGCTCCTTTCCGATTGGTTGATGAAATTGAACCAATATCATTGGATAATTTGAACATTTGAAAAGCCCGCGCCGTGAAGAGAGAAATCCGACCCGCCCTTCCCCACCCCCATTCTCGCTCATGCAGACTGCGGCTAAAAGCGGGCGGCTTTCAACGGTCAAATCACTGAAACCCGCGCTCTCCCCATTGTCCGTTTCGTGCGGCTCCCTCTCGCTCAGAGACTCCACCGGCCGCTCCCCCCCCCCGCCTTCTAGTTTTCTTTCGGTTCTCTCTCTCTCGTTTAAATCGGTGGCTCGGCCGGCCTCTCACTATTTCACTGCCTAACGGGGCAAATCTCTTCCGATGCCGAACGTTATTCCCGCTTCACCATCGCTGTGTTGAACATATGAACAACCTCCGTGAGCACCAATCCCCGGCGGGTGACACTGAAACCACAGAATGTGTCGACTCCATGGAACTTTCTCTTCGTTCTCGTTCTGCGTGGCGTGCTAACGGGTAGCCTTTCGGAAGGTGACCCGGCCCCATCCCTATCCTACAAGTAATTCCCCTCTCGCACTGAGGACTCGGGCTGCCTCCTTCTGAAGAACCCCTCTTTTTACTTCCCTTCACTCCTGCCCTAAGCTTCAGAGGAGAGCAAAACTCCGAACTAGTGGCCCGCTGGACTACCTAAAAGCGGTTTGCTATTGACAACGGGTCCTGCCCTCTCTAGCTTCTCACTTAATATGAAAAAGGGCATATTGACTTTAAGGAACAAAGAGACGGGAAAGACACCGCTCTCCCCCAGGGGAAAAACAAAACAGCCGCTAGTGTTTTCATTCAGGGCGGACTTTATTGCATGTTAAGCCAGCTGCTCGCTGCCCGCCCCCTCTTTGCTTCTCATGACTTTTTCAGAGCATCAGGACGGGAATAAGGGGGCTTGGCTTCCCCTCCTGGGAAAGCCACACTGTTGTGCCGGTCTCGGCGCTTAGGAAACAGACGGCGGGCGGGGGAAGGGGAAGATCTTCCATGACCTTTTTAGCACAGGGTTTACCCAGCCACCCCACAGGGAAAGAGCATTAGTTTTGTCCATGCGCTCCACAACTCGGCCGAGCAAAAAAAACAAAACGAAATACCATAAAGCAGATACCGAGTGCTTTATTTACACCAGCCCACGTAGAATTCTCTTCGTTTGAGAGAAGACCCCCAGTAGCAATTGAGCTCTCATTGTGAAAGTGTGGGTGGCTCTTAAAAGAGCCTTTGTGGTTTCGACGATGTTTCAACTTCAAAGCGGGATGGGAATTTAGCCCCCGAAGCCGTACAGAGTGCGACCTTGGCGTTTCAGAGCATAGACCACGTCCATAGCCGTCACGGTCTTCCGCTTAGCATGCTCAGTGTAAGTGACAGCATCACGGATCACGTTTTCCAGAAACACTTTCAACACACCACGAGTTTCTTCATAGATCAGCCCAGAAATGCGCTTGACACCCCCACGACGAGCCAAGCGACGGATAGCCGGCTTCGTAATACCCTGGATGTTATCGCGAAGCACTTTGCGATGGCGCTTAGCACCCCCCTTTCCCAAACCCTTACCGCCTTTGCCTCGGCCAGACATACTGCTAGAACCTTAGAATCCACCTACTACAAACTCACAAAACAGACAACAGATAAAGAGCGAAAGAAACTGACGCTCTCTCTATATATTCTGGAGGCCGACCTGTTTGAGAACTGTCACGGAAAGAGGCGGAGCCTTGGCCGCCTTTTCCACCCCTCCTCTCCTGCAGTAGCCGCGCGTGATTTAGAAGAGAAGAGGCGGGTCATTGACCCTGCTCCATTCCCCTCCCCCACTCGCCATTGTTGGTGCGCTGCTCTAATTAGACTTGAATAAAAGAAGGAAGATAACAAAGACGAGTTAGATTCGATCGATGATAAACCCCTCATTTGTAATAGTAAGACACACAGTCAAGACGAGACGATCGCAATGATCCCTTCTGGCCTTGAATCCATGGAAAAGTCATGCTTGCAGTAATCGGGGTGGCAACGCGACCTCACGGTTTCTGGCACTATCGCCCGTCTCTGTGAACTGTGTAAAACAAAAGCCACTTTCATACTGTATCCTCCCCCCCCCCCAGCTTGTTAACTGCCTTGCGGGAGGGTCTTCCGGCAAGAGCTCTTCTTATTTGTGGCCATTTTCTTTTGTAAACACTCAACTGATTTTCAAGGATTCACAGACCGCATCGAAATCCGACCAATCAGGTTTCCTGACGCCTCGTCTTTCGCCTGCCTTCTCCCAGACGTTTTCCAACGCTTGCACACGGGAGCTTTAATGTGAGAAGCGCGCATTTATTTCACCAGAATTCGTTTCTTCCGTTCATTAAACGTGTTCATTTGGTGCTCTGCTCATTCTTACTGTTCCTTTCACAGTGCATGCAATAGTGTGACTACTAATTCCAACGAAATCGCTCACAAAACCAGCCTGCTTTCCCGTTCCCGCGAAAGGAACTCATTCCTCTACCTCAGAGGCAGAAGCCGTTGTTTTAGGTTGGGAAGGGGTCAGATTCTGAATTGCTTCTATGAAAACGGGGGCCGATACTTAAAAAAAACCCGATACTTATCCGCCGTGGAAAAACGCGTCGCCTTTTCTCATTCCCTATCCTCTGCTTCTCTGTCGCGGACATTCTCTTTTAAGCTGAACGGTTTTTAAACGATACAACGTTCTGTGTACTTCTCCTATTTGCTACCGCTAATCATTTTTAAATAGATACCTTTTGTTCACGTCCGTCAGTCCCACAGGAGGACTACTTGTACTCTGGATACCAGGCTATGTTTCCCAGTACAGGCAGAGAGGACTGCAACTTGCCCGCAGAAATTCGGTTGTACAAAGATATGTTTGCTATGTACCTTAACCAACGAATGGGAAACGTGTTTATTAATCACGATTGGCATCATTAGTTATTAATGTTATATTTCACCATTCCCATCGCCTTAACACCTAAGGGAATCCTGGGTGGCATCGCTGGCTCTGGGAAAGGAATATCCTTTAGCGAGGCATCTTTGGGATGGGACCTTGTAAGGGCCTATGAGCAGCAAGTAGTATGTGCTGCTGTATTCAGAGTAGGCCATGTAGTCTGAGACTGAGGAGGACTCAGTCTGCAGGAAACTACCCCCACCGCCAAAGAAAGGTCAGAATTGAAATGTTTTGTGTGCGTGTGTGTGTTTATTTCTGTTTTTACTACTACTACTACTACTACAAAGCAGCTTTGTTACTGAAGGTGTAAAATTATCCCATAACTGACCATTGAGGTATTTCTTACCACTTTCTCTGATTCTGGCAAACATGGGGATTGGGGGAGGAGGGGCATAATCCTCGAGTAGGTGGGTCATTATCTGATGCAGTATAGTAATTCCTATGACCATATGTTTTTCCCTCCACCCCAAAGATATTAGGGGCTGCTAGCACTGTCTCTGGTTAAAGTTGCCCACCACTTTTGCCTAACTCTCCGTTGTAAAACCCTGTTTTCAGTTGCTTATATTTTTGAGAAACTTCAGTCACTCTTTCCAAAATTTTCCATGTTGGGTGTCTGTCCCAGGCAGCTTTCTTCTTTGTTTGTTTTTTAAGTTCAGTTCAGTTTAATTTAGTTTTTTTGCTTTTGGGAAACAAAAGCATGGTGCTAGAGTGTATCCAATGCACATCACAACATAAATAGTTTACACCAGTGAAATCTCTCTGAAGTCAATATAATTAACACAAAGGGAAAAAAAATCAGCCATGGATCAAAGTTATGGGAAAATACATTGTACTGCTGCCCACGTTAAAACATTCTCACAACTTGTATTGAGACACTTAAGCTCTTCCATGCTTTAAGGCACATAATTGAAATTAAGCAGACTGGCCACAAAAGTGTCAGGGATATGCTTTTTGTTATCACCATTAAAACCTATCCCAACTTGGCCAAGTTATAAGCTTCTGAAAACTCACAGTTCACACATGGTCAGCAGAGAATTTTAGTCTGGCACCTAAATCGCCTGAAGATTAGCTACGCTGTTATTGTATCTCCTCAGACAGTGGAGCAGAAACTTCCCTTGCAAACACTCCTGGCATCTACAGGGGCTCACTGTGGTTTCAGGCACCAGAAATTAAAGCACGGAGTCTGTCTCTTCTGTAGTTTAAATGCCCCTACTTTTGGCACCCAGGCAGCAGGAAGAAGCATATAGCCTACCTGGAACACAGAAGAATGAGGAGCTTGGTGAAGAAGGAGACAGACAGGAGATAATGAAGGGGGAGGACTAGGACATGGACAAATTGCAAAGGTCTGCATAGAAAGGGTCACACTGGGGGTGGAAAGGGGGCAGAAGAGTCTGTAGCGATTAGAAAACACTCCCCTCCAAAGTCAGGAATAAAACCCAGAAGTCCTGAATCTCAATGTTCTATTGTTGTTAGAAAATATCGGTAAACCCTTCTGGAACAAATGTGTTTCATTCTTCTCCAAAAGCTGGTCCACATAACGGATAACAATTTCTATCCTTGCTCTCAGTTGACCCAACTGGCAGAGGTCTACTCTAAATCTAAATGTCCCAACCATTCGGGAATTCCTAACATGTCCTGGTGAAGGACTTTCTGGGGATCATCACAAAGGACGTGATTTCTAGGGTATTGGGTAAAAGACTGAAAGCACAGCTCGGGAGGGGGGGATGGAGGACAGTATGAACAGAACGGGTGTTAATCAAAGAAAAGGGAGAGCAAAATGACAAATGCCTCCTTCCCCTCCCGCCAGGTTATTCGTTCTCTGGTTTCAGAGAATAAAAGTTTCCAAGGGGCTGACGAATCTGATTTGAAGAAAATAAAAATCCCCGAGGGAGGCTGTTTGCAATCAGTAAATTGACAAGACTTCAGCCACAACTCACCCTTTTGCCTGTGGATTTAACACCGACACCCTCAGTACCTCATAAGCAAAGCGGGGCGAATTGCCACAGGCCAATCCTTGCACAGCGCGGGCTTTTCAAACCCACCAATGGGTTTCTTTAATCCTGATCCCACCAGCTAGGCAGAAAAGTATGTTTTGTCTCTAACTAATGCATGCAGTTTGCCCTTCCTAGGTGTCCCCTCACACTCTCCTACTCCAAGAGGGTAAATTTGGTCCGAATCTGATGTGCGACGAATAACCATCTTCCTCTACTCCCCCCCTTTGCCACAATAACCATGCCCGCCATTCCCGATTTATTTATGTATGTATTTATTTTTGCTGGGTAGGCAGGGGAGGAAACATGACTGCTAGTGATTTCGATTTGGGTCGACGCTGCATCCAGATTGTTTTTAACACGCACCCCCCCTCCCACCACAATTAAGCAGCGTCACGGACTGTAAAGAATTTTATACCATGTTGCGTCTTCCCGCAAACTTTAACAAAAAATAAAAAAATGTAAAAACCTAATTATTTTTTCTCCCTCTTTTCAAGGGCTTTAAAATGAGCCTTGAAACTTGAAGGAAAGTTTTGCTCGTGACGAGAAGCAGCACGAGGTTACTGAAGTGAACTTAGTGTTTCAGCTCTTCTTGGAAAAGAGTGGGTGGCTCTTAAAAGAGCCGTTGTATTTCTCTGCACAAGATCCCCTCGTCCTTTTACTTCTTCTTGGGCGCTGCCTTCTTAGCCTTCGTCGCTTTAGGTTTCGTTGGCTTGGGCTTGGCCGCCTTGGGCTTCACCGCTTTGGCTTTAGCCGGGCTCTTGGCTGCCTTTTTGGGCTTGGCGGCTTTCGCCTTTTTCGGGCTCTTGGCCGCTTTTTTGGCCGCGGAGGCCGCTGGCTTCTTGGCTTTTTTCGGGCTCTTTTTCGCGACCGCAGCCTTTTTGGGCTTCTTGGCGGCGCTGACGGGCTTCTTAGCAGCTGGTTTCTTAGGCTTTGCCGCTGGCTTTTTCTTCGGCGCCTTTTCCTTGATCTCGCCCGGCTTCTTGTTAAGTTTGAAGGAGCCCGACGCGCCGGTGCCTTTGGTCTGCACCAAGGTGCCTTTGCTCACCAGGCTCTTGAGCCCCAACTTGATGCGGCTGTTGCTCTTCTCCACATCGTAACCTCCCGCGGCCAGAACCTTCTTCAGAGCGGCCAAAGAGAGCCCTTTGCGCTCCTTGGAAGCGGACACCGCCTTGGTGATCAGCTCGGTCACGCTGGGTCCCGAAGCTTTACGACCTTTGGCGCCTCCTGCTGCCTTCTTCGGCTTTTTCGTGGAAGCTTTAGCCCCAGAAGGAGCAGCGGAGACAGCAGGGGCTGCAACAGGCGCAGTTTCCGACATATTGACAAACGTTTTATAAAAATCAGAGAAAGAAAGAAAACCTACAGCAACAATGGGGAAGGGGAAGGTTAGATGCCCGGTATTTATAGAGAGGAGCTGCTCTGTGATTGGCGCATTAAAGAGTCCGCCCAGCTGCAAGCCGAAGAAGACTCTTCTCTCCTCTCTGTGTTTCTTCGGAGATAGAAAAAGGTATTTTCTGCAAAATATCTATAATCAAATCACCCTATTTCATAGATGGGTGAAGGGGAGACAGGCTATTTTCATTCAGTAGATTTTTCCGTAGGAGAGACTAAAGACGAGATAAAAAAATGCCGATAAACCCTGCGACCTGGAGCCGGAGAGACCTCTGAAGAGGGAAACTTTTATTTTTCGGTGTAAATTAAAACCAAATCACTATCAATAAAATCACATCTACAATTAAATCTTATTCTTTAGAAGGTTTTCTCCAAATTAAGGTATAAAGCTAGTTATTTGAAGTAATGTTGTCAGTGTAAAATGATTTCAAAGAGAAGAAAGTAACACAAACTAGTCCCTGTGCTTTGAATATGGATTAAGAATTGGCTCTCTTAACCAAGTCTTTTATCCTCAAAAACACTTAATCCAGTTGAAATAATCCCTTATAGAAAACAACAGAGAGCTGATAAAATACCTCAGGAGGGATGTTTATATTCCAGGAATGTATATAAAAGTAGCTGTGATATTGTACCTTTCTAGGTATTTCAACAGATGATAAACAAGATGTCATTATTATTTTGTACATTTCAAATGCACTTTATTGCTCTTTAAATTAATTTTATTCCAAGAAAGTCACTTCTGTTCATTAAAAGCAATAGTCATTTTTAAAAATTGTAGTGTTCAATACTTTACTTTCAAATAGAAGAACTATTAGGGCATCTGTTTGTTTTATCACAATCTGTTAAAACTCATAAAAAATCAGAAGCACTGTTTCAGTAAAAAACTAAACTGTATAGAGAATTAAAGATCAAACTCTGATCAATCAATGCTTATTTTTCTTTAGCATTAATATAATATTATGTGAAAATGGCTTCTGTAGTGAGGAAAATCAATGTTAACAATGTGATTTAGTCATATCTGTATTGCAGCAAGAATTGAATGAGATTTTTAATCTGTTCTGCAACACTACTACAAGATGATTCACTGTTTTGTTCTTTAAAAAGTGATGGGGGCTTTGAAATAATTTCAGAACCAATCCAAAGATTCTTATCAAAGACAATGCCAAATTCGAGGGGTAGGAGGTGGGGTCTTATTTATTCATGATTTACCTTAGAGTCACAAACAATTGAGGACACTGTTTTTCTTTCAATTCTACAGTGGTGGTTAGCTCTGATTTGTGATTATATTGGGTGAAAACTAGGCTACAATCAGCTACTAAACAACTGTGAAGAAGCCCAATTTTGAATTAAATATAATAACAATAATAATTAATAAAAAGGCAAAACATAATATTTGACCAGTCTTCAAAACGTAATTAGAAAATATTTACTATTCTGAACCTCCAGGGTTTATTTAGGAAACATAAGAGGTCTTCCCCCCCTGCAATAGACACATAGGTTATTCTGTGGATAGGATTCTAAAATATTCTTTAGAAATAATAGTAGGTGCATGTGATTGAATCCCCAGGCTAAAGTGAGAGAAGTTGTTGTGACATTTCAGGGATCACCAAGACTAATAAGAGGTTCTGTAACCATCCACCTTATAACTTGGATACCTTAATGCTTAATGCTATGGCTTAGAGCCTTGACTCCAGCAGCCAGCCAACAAGCATTAAAGGTCTCACCCAGACTTCCACCATCTTAGTTATTCCTTGCAGGATGACCTCAACAGGCCTTCCTGTCCTGAGTCTCTCCAAATCCATCCACTCTGAATTCTTAACTATCAGATACTCAGACTTTTCTCTTCTGGTTCGTCACCCTGAAAAAGATGGTTACTAATCTTCTATAACTGTTCTTCGAGATGTATTGCTCATGTCCATTCCACAATAGGTGTGTGTGCATGCCACATGCATTGGTGCCGGAGAACTTTCTCCTTCAGTAGCATCCACAGGTGCTGGCTCTGGCACCCCTTGCAGTGGCGCTCAAATGCACCAGTATATAGGGCATCGCCGGCTCCCCCTCCCTCTCAGTTCCTTCTTGCCAGAACTCCATCAGCGGGGAGACTTGATCTCTGAGACTCGTCTCGCTGAGGTAATCGTCACCAGAAACACGACCTTCCAGGACAAGTGAAGGAGGGAGCAGGAGGCCATGGGTTTGAAGGGCGGCCCCGTAAGTTTGTAGAGGACCAAGTTAAGGTCCCACGGAGGGACTGAGTCTCTAACATGCGGTAAGAGCTTTTCTAGGCCCTTTAAGAATCTAGTTGTCATCTCGGGGGAGAAGACCGGGCTGCCTTGAACCCTCTCGTGGAAAGCCAAAATCGCTGCTAAGTGCACCTTGACAGATGACAACGCCAAGCCTTGCTATTTCAGGTCAAGTAAGTAGTCCAGGACAGTTGGCAACGGGGCCTGAGACGGAGAGAGCTCACATTCCTGCACCTAGGTGGAGAACCACCTCCATTTTGCCAAGTAAGTGACCCTAGTAGAAGGCTTCCTGTTCTCCAGCAGGACCCTCTGAATTCAGGTGGAACAAGATCATTCCTCTCAGCTTCACCACGCAGCATCCATGCCGTCAGGTGCAGGGAGAATAGTTTCGGGTGCAGCAGCCAACTGTGGTCCTGAGAGATTAAGTCCGGATGGGCCAGGAGCATGCAGGGAGAGGTCACCAACAGGCTCATGAGCATGCCGAACCAGTGCTGACGTGGCCATGCTGGAGTGATCATTATGACGTGCACCTTGTCCGCTTTGATCTTTATCAGAATTCAATGTATGAGAGGAATCGGGAGAAAAGCACTACCGACCATTGCAGAAGGAAGGTGCTGGATAGGGAGTCACTGTCTCGCGCCCTCAGGGAACAGAACGGCTGATACTTTTTGTTCCGCCTGGTCGCAAACAGGTCCACTTTGGGGAGTTCCCCACCTTTGGAAGATAGCCCTCGCCATGTCTGGATGTAGACACCATTCATGGTGAGAAAAGAAAGACTTGCTGAGGTGATCTGCAAGGGAGTTCTTGGCCCCTGGTAGGTGAGCGGCCTCCAGGGTGATTGCATTCTCTATGCAGAAACTCCACAGGGTGAGCGCCTCCTAGCACAGAGCAGAAGAACGTGCCCCTCTTTGCTTGCTGATGTAGTACAAAACCACTGTGCTGTCCATCAGCACGTGTACTACCTTTCCCGCCATCTGGGGAAGGAACACCTCACAGGCAAGGCGAATTGCTCTGTGTTCCCTGATGTTTATGTTCAGAGAGAGATTCTTCGCAGACCACAGGCCCTGAGTTCTGCAATGGCCAAGGTAAGCCCCCCAACCCAGGTCTGAAGTGTCCAATACTAACGTAAGTGAGGAGCAAGGTGCTGCGAATGGGACCACTTCAGTTACGTTCCACGGAACTGTCCACCAAGCTAGGGAGGTAAGTACCCCTGGTGGAAGTGCGGGGACCATGTCTATGTCGTGTCTTGCTGGGAAGTAGACCCATGCCAGCCATGTTTGAAGAGGTCTGAGGCAGAGCCAAGCATGCCGTATCACATACGTCCATGCTGCCATGTGACCCAGTAGCCGGAGGCACACCCACCTCATGGCGAAGGGATGGGCTGTGACTTGTCAAACCAGGTCTCATAAGGCCTGAAATCTGGCCTTGGGTAGGAATGCTCTGGCCTTTGTGGCATTGAGGAGCCGTCTGATGAATTCTGTTCTCTGCACAGGGACTAATGTGGACTTTTGTTCGTTCACTAACAGACCCAGATCTCTGTAGGACACCAGTAACACCGTGATGTCGTGCCAGACCTGACTATCTGACCAACCCTTGATGAGCCAGTTGTTGAGATATGGGAAAATCTGGATTCCCTGATGTTGGAGGTAAACTGTCACTACCACCATACACTTTGTAAATACTCCTGGGGCGATTGAAAGCCCAAAGGGGAAGGCTGCAAACTGGTAGTGGCTGTTTCCCACCACAAACCTCAGGAAATATCTGTGGCCTGGGAAGATAGAAATATGGAAGTATGCATCCTTTAGGTCGAGAGCAGCGTACCAGTCTCCCGGATCCAGGGAGGGGATGATGGAGGCCAGGGAGACTATATGGAATTTAACTTTCTTGAGGTACTTGTTGAGGTGCCTCAAGTCCAGTATGAGTCTCTCGCCTCCCTGGGCTTTTGGGACAAGAAAGTAAGCATGAGTAGAACCCTTTTTCCTTCTGGTGCCAGGGAACTTCCTCCATGGCCCCTATTCGCACCAAAGCTTGTACCTCCTGGGAGAGGAGTTGCTCATGAGAGGGGTCACTGAAGAGGGATAGGGAAGGGGGATGAGAAGAAGGGATAGAAGTAAATTGGAGGGTATATCCTGTCGTGATGGTACTTAGGACCCACTTGTCTGATGTTATGGCTAACCACGCAGGCAGGAAGAAGGAAAGGAGCAGTGAACACTACCAACAGTCCGGGAGAAGGACGGGAGTATAAGTATTCAAACCCCTTCGCCAGGACATAATACTTTTTCTCTGCCAGCTTAGAGGTTGGGGGCAGAAAGGATGGATTTTGCCACAGGGCCTTCACCAGCTTTATGACCCCTTCATGGACAGGGAGCGCCACCCTCGAGGGGGTGGCTGCCATCAAGATGTCAATCATCAAGTCGATAGGGTCTTTCATTTCCTCTACCTCTAGACCCAGGTTGGTTGTCACCCATTTCAGGAGCTCCTGGTGGGCACTGAAGTCATCTTGTGGCACTGTGCTAGATAGGCCCATCACAGCCTCATCTGGAGATAAGGAGGAGGATGTTGGTAGTGGGGGAGTATGCAGCTGCTCCTCCGTGGCTTGTGCCTCTTCTATCAAGGACCTTGGTTTCCCTTCTGTCTGGGATAAGTCATCATCAGAATCTGGGGAAGGTCACGTTGTTATGACAGAATGACGCTCTGATGCCCCAGAGACCAACCAGTGCTGAGATGCAGGAGCAGCAGGGAACCCCCACGAATTCCAAAATTGCCACGATCCTGGCCACTGAGTGGTCGGCCAGGTACCTGGTGGAACGGTGGGAGAGAACCATGTTGTTGCAGCTGAATTCCCACGAGTGTCATGAGAAGGACCTTCCTCTGGGTCCAATTCTGAAGCGGATTACCATGGTAGTGCCGTCCTCACTTCCGGTTCCTTAATGCACTGCGGGCGATGCTCTGATGCCAGGGAGCAGTACCGAGGTACCGGTGAATGGGGCTGTGACTCTCCAGAAAGCTGGTGCTGTGGGGTTCTATACTCCTGATCCCTGGAGTGGGACCTCAAGATTGGGGAACGATGCTGGGAACCCGATGTCCTGTGCTGTCGCTCTGCCGAGTGGTGCTGTGGAGCTGGTAAGCTGTCCTCTGAGCTCAGCTTGCTACTGCGCCATGAGGGTTGCGGTGCTGTTGGTGACCGGTGCCAATGCATCGGCAGGCGCTGTAGTGATGAGCCATATGGCGGCACTGGCGACACAACAGAGGCCCTGACCAAGGGTTTTCCCCTTGAGCTATCTCTGGCTGACCAGTCCTGTATGGCATCTCAGCAACTGGATCTGTCCTCCCAGGGGGTGGGAGGCATCGGGAGAGACAGTAGGTCTGCAGCTGCCTGGAATGCCTCAGGTGTGGACGGGACTACTAGGGGCTGGGACCCCCTTCCATCTTCTGGTGTGGGTGGGGGAGCATGGGGAGGGCTGGGAGCTCTAGGGGGTGAGGTCACCATTGCTCCCGACTGCGGGGAACATGAGCGGCCCACTTTGGGTCTTGCCTTGTTGTTCACCCCTGACTTGCTCTGTTGGGGCGGGGAATGCCCCCTGACACTGTGGGTCTTCCTATGCCGCTTCTTTGGAGCCAGTAACAGGGAACTTGGTGCCAGGATGAAGCTAGTGCAGACGCCAGTGCCGGAAGCACACTTCTTGATGCTGCCGCTGTGCTCCAGTCTGAGTGACCTGGGTCAGACATTGGTCTAAGTGCCAATTCCGTGAGACGGGCCTTTAATCTGATATCGCGGTCCTTCTTAGTGTGGGGTTTGAAGTTCCTACAAATTCTGCACTTGTCTTTTATATGCTGCTCACCCTGATACTTGAGGCAATTCTGGTGAGGGTCGCTCATGGGCATCGGCTTCTTGCAGACTTCTCAAGGCTTGAAGCCTGGGGAGTGGGGCATGCCCCGACCCCCTGGCTGTCCCAGGTAAACAGACAGTCCTTAAAGTGCTAAGACTCATTAAAAACTACTAAAATTGGTAAACTTCAACTACAGGACTATATACAATACGAAGGAGAGAAAAACCACTGAGGAGCTGCTTGCCAAGGCAAGGACGTTCTAGCAGTGTCGCAGGCGGTAAAAGGAACTGAGAGAAGGGGGGCCAGTGGCGCCCTAAATACCGATGCATTTGAGTGCCACTGCAGGGGGCGCCAGAGCCAGCTCCTGTGGATACCACTGAGGGAGAAAGGTCTCTGGCACTGGTGGATCTGGCACGCACACACACCTAGCGTGGAATGGACATGAGCAAGCACTTGAAGAAGAAGGAGTGAAACCTGCCAGTAATGAGTGTGTTGAAGATAAATGTATTAATCAGTAAACCTACATTATAATCCATTTACCCCCAGTGGGTTATTTGTGCTCGTATTTCAATGACTAAAGGTCTCCAGTGACTTGATTTAAGCCTGTTTGAAATGAATTAACGAGACCTGATCCTGGTCTACACAATAATGCTATGTCTTCCTAAATTAGTTGGTTTCAATTAAGTTTTGCATGTCTGCACACCTAAATTTGTCTGCCACTGATGTAGGCGCACTAGTACATTGACACAATATCACCACCTCCCTGTACAGTATAGTTCCATAAATTAACAAATTATGATTAACAATGTGGTAGTGTAGATTCTGAATTACCTGTATTGAGTCTAACAGTCCTCCAGCAACTGTTCCTCAAGGACTCTGACCCCTCCACAAGACAGTAGTTGCTTCCTGTTTTTGAAATGCCTTTTCCTTGTTGCCCATCTTGGCAAGCATATCTATTGCTAGCCCATCTTTGTGAGAATCCAGTCATGCCAGCTCAGTGCAGACAGCGAGCTACTAGACAGGCTCCTGATTGGAGAAGATTAGAAGTCATGGATCTCCTTGGATTGTGGGGAGAAGAGGATGTGCAAGCACAGCTAAGGAGCCGCCAAAGGAATATTGACATCTATGTGTAGATTGTGTAGGGGGATGCTAAACCTGGGGAATGCAGTCATGCTGGATGAAAGCCAAGGAACTTGGGTTGGCATATATGCAGTCAAGGGAGGGCAACAATAAATTTGAGGCTGTCCTGTACACCTGCCACTTTTAAAGTGAACTGCCTGCCATACTTAGCAGGGACCCAACTAGCAATCCAAATCTGACCTGTGAGAGCTGGGCACGGCAACCCCTGCAGTGCACTCTGAGCGTGGGTGGAGAAAAGCAGATGGGGACACAAACCATGTGGCAAGCCAGGACCTCTTCAAAACTCTTCTGGTGTCAAGCCAATTCCTCCAGGAGAGCACAGAGGAACCCACTGAGGAAGGGGAAGGGAGCTCAGGTAAGCGTGTAGCTTCATTAGTCCTTATAAATATGTTTGTTTCCTTTTCAGTTCCCACAACTTCTCCTCTATCCCTCACACCCCCATTCTTCTGCCTTATTGTAAAATGGCATCCATCCTGTCTGCGTGTTTAGAGAACAAAGGCAGCAACTTTTGATTTCTCACTTTACTTGCAAAACCAGCACTGGGGTTAAAATTAAAGTGATTGTTTTGGAGTGCATCTCTGATTGCCACTTCATTCAACTACTGCATGTTAGGAAACTGACCGCAATATGTATCTTCATGCCTCCAGCTTTCACCCTGGACACATTACACGATCCATTGTCTACAGCCAAGCCTTAAAATACAACCAGATTTGCTCCGATCCCTCAGACAGAGACAAACACCTACAGGATCTCTATGAAACATTCTTAAAACTACAATACCCACTTGGAGAAGTGAAGAAACAAATTGACAGAGCCAGACGGGTACCCAGAAGTCACCTACTACAGGATAGACCCAACAAAGAAAACAACAGAACACCACTGGTCATCACCTACAGTCCCCAGTAAAATCTCTCCAACACATCATTAAAGATCTACAACATATCCTAGCAGATGATCCGTCTCTCGCTTAGGCAGTGGGCAACAGACCCGTCCTGGCTTACAGTCAGCCCCCCAACCTGAAGCAAATACTCATCAGCAACCATATACCCTACAAGAATTCCAATCCAGGAACCTATCCCTGCAACAAACCCCGTTGCCAGTTCTGCCCACACATCGACTCTAGTGACAGCATCACTGGTCCTAACCACATCAATCACACCATAAAGGGCTCATTCACCTGCACATCCACTAAGGTTATATATGCCATCATGTGCCAGCAATGCCCCTCTGCCATGTACATTGACCAAACTGGACTATCACTTTGCAAAAGGATAAATGGACACAAATCAGACATAAAAAATAATAACATCCATAAACCAGTCGGCGAACACTTCAATCTCCCAGGATACTATGTCTCTGATCTGAAAGTTGCTGTACTTCTACAAAAAAACCTTCAAAAACAGACTTCAAAGAGAAACTGCTGAGTTAGAAATTATCTGCAAACTTGACATATTCAAACTGGGTTTAAACAGGGATTTGAATAGCTATCTCATTACAAGAAGTAATTTGCTCTGATCACCCATTCTTACCTCCTACTCAATGGTTGTCATTAGGCCTCAAGAACCCGGTTTTCATCGACCTACCCCACTGTTGTCTATGCCTTTGGATATGTATATGTTGCCTCCTATATATGTTGCCAATATTTGCTGTATTATTTCTACCAACTGCATCTGAGGAAGTGAGCTGAAGCCCACGAAAGCTTATGCCTGCTGAAATTAAACTTGTTAGTCTTTAAAGTGCTAGAGAACTCGTTGTTTTTGCTGTATACAGACTAACATGGCTACCCCTCTGGAACTCATGTTAGGAAATGAATTCAAAATGATTAGTGTAGCAGTCCAAATCACACAGATAAAACACATCACTGTCCTGGGCTTGGACAGAAATAAAAGAAAGAGGCAGGAGTTGCATTTGCTTTTCCTTTCTATGGCTTGTTGGGTTAAGCAGGAGGTGCCACATTTCTCCTCATGTGGAGTACTTTATATGATCAGTGATGTCCTTTTATCCTCTGGAACAATCTCTATGAAACTTTCACAGAGGTACTCTGCAATCCTCTCCCAAACATTTCTAGGGATGTTGGCCTTGTTTCTTCCCCTGAGAGAGGCAACATTCCCATGCCACTCTGTGATGAGTTCCACTGGCACCGTACCGTTGCAGTACACAGGCTAGCAGCATACGGGCCTCAGCAGTTTCAGGATGCCAGTAACAGCTGCATTCTCTGGGTCTTTGTAACCCTCAGGAGTGAGATATCAGCCAAAATCAGCACTGCCTGTGAAAGTGTAGGCAATATGCAGGGCCACCCAGCATCTAAACTTCCCATGCAACAGTTCCCTCCACCCCCATGGTAGTTTGTATTCACCATGGCTTATCCTGAAGAGTGGTGCTGTAACATGGTGCTCCACAGCTAACGTGACAATTACCATTTTTTACTAAATATTTTTATGGGAACAATGTAAGGGAATTCTGAGGCTTATCTTTCCCTTTCCATTAAAACTGTAAATCTAATGATGTATCTGGCTGTTTTTATCAGCAGCCCATACAATGGTAGCCATAAGAGGTGCTTACTAAACACCTGACCCGGATCAGAGGAAAAAAGTAGAAGAGCAAGCAGGATACGTTCTATGACTATACTGATTATGAACATAGTGATAAAATAGGCTGAATGGCCAAGAGCAGGGTTAAAAGCCAAGAATTTAAAGATTGAATGCTGGGAAAGAGGCAAAGGAACAGAGAGGTGCATCAGGAAGTGCACCAGTTTGACAGCCATTGTAACTACTTTTTGAGTATGTTTTTTCAACCACTTGTGCCTCCACTTTATACTAATTTAATCTAGACTGCATTTCCTTAGCTTACTTATGAGCTTGTCATGTGGGACAGTATTAAAAAACTTACTAAAATCAAGAGAAATCCAGGTAAGCCAGTTACCCTGGTAAAGACAGTGATTTGGTTGGTTTAGCATAATTTGTTCTTGAAAATCCATATTGACTGTTATTTATCATCCTATTAATCTCTAGGTTCTTACAAACAGATTGTTTAAAAATTTGTTCCAATATCTTCCCAGGTATCTCAATCAGGCTGACTGGTCCTGGGCCCACGTTATTTTCCTTTTTTAAAAAAATTGGTCCTATGTTTGCCTTTTTCCAATCCTCTGGACACTCACCCATCCTCTATGAGTTCTCGAATAATCACTAATGATTCCAAGATTGCTTCAACTAGTCCCATAAGTACTCGAGGGGGAATTTCATCCGGGTCTACTGACTTGAATACATCTAACTATATTGTTTCTCCTTTTCAATCCAAGCAGCTAGTCTGAGCTTTGCAGATTGTCCCAGTTGGGAGTAGAAATTGGTGTTACTCAGGTACTTCTTTGATGCAGTTTTGTTTATTTACAAAGAATGTACAAATTCCTATGTCAAGAACACAGAAGGAATCAATTAGCAGGAAAACAGCTTCTTTGCTCATAGCACCGACAACACTCCTTTCAGCTGGCACCTCCACCTCAAAAAAACTCTCCCCATATTTCTTTTAGAGTCAGACACAGTGCTTTCAGCTGCTCCTTCCAGATGTCTGTCTGTCTTTCAGGCGATGTCTATGCTATGAGAACTATAGCAGCATCACTATGGTGCAGTATCTATGATGTCATAATTCCATAGTGTAGACACAGACTACAGCTATGGAAGGGCTTTTTTTTGGTCTCTTTAGAAACACCACCTCCCTGAGTGACAATAGATAGGTTGATGGGAAAATTCTTCCCGTGACTTAGCTGCAGCTACACGAGTGGCTAAGTCGGCACTCAGAGGTGTGGATTTTTTCACATCCCAGAGTTCTGTGGTTATGTCAGCCTAAATTTTAAGTGTGAACTAGGCCTTAATTTCTGTATACTTTCTCTTTCCCCCCCACACACCCCTTACCCAAAACAATACTCAGCACACCACTTCACCCACTTAGTCCACAAATTCCTTGGCAGGTTCAGAAGCCCTTTGTCTTAAAAGGGGGCTTGTGTTTAATTTATCCTGATAGTTACGTTAATTGAAGGATATGTTCCCACCCAATCTCAAAGATCTTCTTGCCCTATTCTGGCTTGCGTTCATTTCCTCTTGTCAAGGCTTTGGCTACACTGCAGGTCCTATAACAGCCACTGTATCCACTTGGTGTACTGTAGACTAATCCTACAGCAGCAGAAGGATTTCCCCCACTGCTGTAGGAAGTCCACCTCCATGAGCAATGGTAGCTAAATTGACAGAAACAATTTTCCATCAACCTCGCTGCATCTACAGCATGAATAAGGGTGACATAGCTACCGCACTCAAGAATGTGAATTTTTCACATCCCTGAGTGATGTAGCTACATTTATCTAAATTTTAAGGGTAGAACAGGCCAAATATTAACTGTGTTAACCATCTGATCACAATTAACTTTTGTAGACCATATCTACGCTGCAAACTTTGCTTGATGCAAGTTATATCAGCATACAGTTGCCAAAGTTAGCATATCACTCGTGTGTGTGCGTGCTTGGCTGCTTGCATCAGCACTGCATGTACTCGCCAGGAGTGTTTGTGTTGATGCAAAGTGCAGTGTACCATGAATTGGTATTCTGGTGGGCAATGTGCAGTCATCTGGTAGGATGGGAAAATTTTGCAGTGTCTTACAAGACAGAAATGACTCTCCTAGGGATCTCTAGAGCCAGGGGTCAAGTTCTCAGAATGCAATTTTCCCCTTCCCAAAATACCATCTGTCATGCTGGCTGGATAAGGGTGCCCTTGAGGTGTATTCAGGAGCTCTCATTACTTCCTTCTACACCAGTCTCACGTTTAGGGTGTCATGCTGGCTGGATTGGGGATGTGGGGTGGAAGCATTTAGTATATTGTTTGACATCACTATTTCAAAATCATAATAATTCATGTGAGATATGCCATGTCAGGTACTGTTAGAAAGGCTATAATGTGCTAAGTAAGATGATAATGTTTATGCTCATGTGTTAGATTTGTAATGGAAGTTATGGATATGGTTGATATATCTGTATTTCAAATTGTGCTGTGTCTGGGTAACACCCCAGACAGGATGGCTGCAGGGATGGCCTGCTTAATGGCCCATTAAGATATTCACAGGTGCAAGGGGCCCAGGGAGAGAAGCCAGGGATATACCTGATGAGTCACCAGGACCTGCTCATTGAACTCTGGACTCCATTTTGGTTCCTGTGAAATTCCACAAGCAGCATGGCTTAGGGCCAGAGCACATAAAAGGCAGGTGCCCGGGATCTATTTTGTCTTGAGTCTGTATTTCAGTCTTTCAGTCATCACCTACCTCTGGATCAACTCATCTACTGAATCTGTGAAACAAAGGACTGAGACCCATCCAGGTACTGGATGTATACCAGAGGACTATACAAACCTGCAAACTCCACAATTCTTCTAGAAACCTGATATATATGGACTTTCAAATCATTTGTATGTATCTGATTGCTTCAATTCTTTAACATTTCTCTTATAGTTTGTTTCTTTCTTTTTATAATAAACCTTTAGTTTTAGTTACTAAAGGATTGGCTGGGAGCATAGTATTTTGGGTAAGATCTAAATTTATATTGATCCAGTACTATGGCTGACCCTTTCGGGTCAGGAGAAACCTTTTGGGTAAAGAGCATAGAGTTTTAAATAACTGGTCTCTTTACTGGACCTAGTGGCTGATTGGGAGCCGGAGACTGCAGTAAAGGGGGCTGTGTGTATTTGTATATTGGCTTCTTGATAACCGGTATGGGGAATCAGAAGCAGTTTGTGGTTGGTTGGGAAGTCTGCCTTCAATATCACCCACCAGTGTTCGGAGAATCTGCTCTCCTTTTGCAGCCTGCCCTGACTTTGGCATTTTCAGGTGGCTACCCTGGGCATGGAAGGGTCACACCATCCATACCTCATAATTTGTTTGTTTATTTTTCTAAATCCTGCAAGCTGGTGTGGCCCTTTTTGGTGTCCAGCATCTTTGACAGAAGCGTGGAGGCTGCATAGTTGTATACTAGTCTCAGGAATGTTGCAGATACAGGACACACAAGCCTGATTGCTTGGAGGACAATTTGCTGTGAAACAGAGCAGAAAAATAATCAAGGTGGTTATTGGCATTCACAGAGCTGCTGCAGATACTTAAGCCCCGGCTCTTGGCCCAAGAAATGATCAATGACTGGTGGGATCACATCGTAATGCAGATTTGGGACAATGAGCAGTGTTATAGACTGTTCACATGTGAAAGGCTGCATTCCTGGGTCTGTGTGCTGAGCTCATCCCAGCCCTCCAGTGCAGGGACACCAGAATAAGAGCTACATTGACAGTGGAGAAGTGAGTAAAGGCCTATTTCTTATTTAATGAATAATTGATTAGCAATTATGTCAGTGTGGGCTGATCAGGAAAGGTGCATGAGGTGCGCATCTTTAGGAACACAGGACTATTCAGAAAGCTTCAGGCAGGGACAATTGTTCCCATCCAGATGATTACTACTGGCAATATTGAAATGGCAATGGTGATTCTAGGGACCCCAACTTACCCCTTGCTCCCCCAGTTTATGAAGCTGTACACTGTCTACCTCAACAGCAGCAAGAAAAGATTCAGCTCAGCATATGCAGAATGACAGTTGAATGTGCTTTGGTAGATTGAAGGGATGCTGACAGTGTTTACTCACTAGACTGGATATCAGTGAGAAAAATATCCCAAGCTGCATATTGTGTCTTGTATAGTATCTGTAAGCCAAAGGGGGAAATGCTGCCACCTGGACGGAGGTTGGAGGTTGAGCAGCTGCCTGTTAACTTTGAACAGCCAGACACAAGGGCCATTACAAAAGGTCAACTTGGAGCTGTCCAGTTGAGAGAGGCTTTAAAAGAGCATTTTAACAGTGAGTCACAGTAGTATTCTGTGCTGGTTCTCTGGGCCTGGGGCTTTGGGTTCTGCTAGGATCTGTGTAGTGATTGCTATTCATTTATAAATATAAGTGTGTTTTCCTGAGTGCAACTGTTATGTTGTGCTTGTGTACATTTACAAGTACTGTGTGCTTTGAGTACATTCTTTAAGCTGTGTTATGAACTAATACAGACAATTTTATTCTTCAAAACCAGAAATGTATTGAGTGGCAAAAACTTCAGAAAAGCAATGTGCAACCCCCCATCTCCCCCACCAAAAACAAAACAAAACAACAACAAAAACCAAAGCAATGTAATACAAACTTGAATCATAAATTAACGGAATGGGACTTTGCAACTGGAAAGGCAGAAACATTTCTCTCCTTCTCAGTGCACAAATGTAGTCCATTGTGTCTATACATACATCACACGTGATTCTCACAGGTCAGTCTATGTGAAGCTGTTTTTCTTGCAGTTCCCCAGCATGGAGTGGTAGGGGTAAGGATGCAGCCCGTGATGGCACGTAGTATTTTGGGGGACATAGGGAGCAGCAACCATAGAGTACTCCAAGGCCTGAAAAGGGTGGGGAGTCCAGGATTTTTGGATCTATAGGTCAACCAGGCTATGCAGCATTTGTGTTTGCTACCTGAAAAGACCTGGCTTGATGTATCACCCTTTCCATTTCCTGCACTCTCAAGCTTCCAGTTCCCCAACTGTTGCCTCTTTTGGGTGGAGACACGTCACTCCCTGTTCAGAATGGAGCGTTTCCAGGCTAAACAGTTCCCTGCCTTCACTGTGTATTTCCCAGCAAAGACAATCTGCCTAGACAGACCTGCTTACTTGCTCTTCAGAGACTGATAGAGTGATTGCTAAAGATAAAAGTTACCATACAACACACCCTGCATTCGATGGGAGAGACACAATCTATGTTATGTTGCTTGCATATTTCCTGTTGATGTACTTACGTTGACGTACCACAGCATTTACATGGCACTGTGTCAACAGCAGATGCCCTCTTGTTGGCCCAATCCTGTTTTCATGAAATACATGAAAGAACAGAGCCACAAACACCCACCCCCTTTCCTACCAAGAGGCACTTCAGCCTGACACATTGTAACTTTAATCAAAAGTTAAAACCTCAGCTGAGTCTTATTGTTCCACCCTTTTAAATATTCGCTTCAACCTTTTTAAAATATCCATTTACTGCATAATAATTAGTCCGTCTTTACTTTCTATAATTATTGTTTGTAAAACCACTCCACTGACAATTTTATCTGTGAATTTTACCCACTTTCAGCATATTTGTAAAAATCGTATTTTAAGTATAAAAAGCCACACTGTGAAATGTAATATACCTACCTAATTGTGAAAGACACTGGCAAAAATGAAATAATGTTTGCTTTAAAAATAATATATGAATTCTTCAGCTAGGAGTTGGCACTGAGTGATTGAAGTGTGAATGGCTGAGCAATTGAGGTGGGTGTAGACAGGGAGAGTGATTAAACAATTGGTCTGAGTAAGGGATGTCAAAACAGAGGAAGAAAACACCAGCCTCACCTAAAATGTTTGAGGGAGAAAGAAAGGAGCGAAGATAATAACTTTTACCACTTAACTGGCCGAAGAGGAGCCCACCCTGATAACTTTGGAGTCAGCCCACTTCAAAGAACAAAATCTGATCACGCTTGCAACGTGTGTGATTAAGGATCACACCAAATGCAGATGCAGCGTGACAGAGAAAAAACCCATAGACTTACATGGGGTCTTTTCCCTATAAAATGGAACAGAAAAATGAAGGCTGGAGGTTCAGGTCTACATCACCACACCATCCAGGAATACCGATGCTCATCGGCAGAACCTTGCTCCTCACCCTCGTGCTACAGTCACCTGGCCAGTGACTACCACGAGCACCAAGAGGCTGGTAACTATAACATCTGTGAGACCCCTATGTATGTTTGTCTGTCTCCCTGTCTGTGTATGCCTGTCAGTGTGTACGTGAATGAAAGTACCAATTGAAACGTGTCAATGAAGCATATTTTATTAACAAGAATCTCTGTAAGTGTAGTATTGCTACAATGTTGATACTGTTTTCCTAATATTTACATTATTGATACAATTTCACTAAGTAAAGAGCAATATTGATGTTGTTACAGTGTTGATACTTTTTTATTAATACTATATTCCAAATTTCTGTATTCACAATTAATGTGGCTTGTTGCCTTATCCTCTGAAAAAGATCCTGTGATATTTGTTATTTGAATAACACTCTCGTTGACACAGCCTTACTTCTTTCGGAGTGGGGAGTATGGACTGAAGGCTGGACCTGAGAGCCCATCTCCCATCAATTGAGCGGGTCTACAGGACCTCTCAATCAATCCTGCTGCATCGATTTCTGCAGAGCCTGCAGTGTGAATGTAGACATGCCCTAGGACTACTTTATCCTTAAGGTAAAAAGCATTACAGAGAAACACATTCAAAACAGTAAAAAATCCTCCACACATGCTAATGAGCTTACCAGGCATCACCCCACCTAGGGATTTCTTTGTGGTTACAAGTTCATCAGAGCTTCAGCTCAGAATAAGCACTCAGTATGTGGCCTCAGTAGGACAAGTCTTTCCAATCATTCCCTCGGGATTGGGAATCTCTGTATACTATCCCAGTGGTCCTGTCTGTTTGCTGGAGCAGGAAGAAGGCCCTGACTTAGCCTAAACTCAGACTTTTTAGCCAATTTTTTTTTTTTTTTTTTTTGTTAATCTGTGGATCTCTGAAGAATCCAGTTTGATTTAGTATATGAATATTTTCTCAGGGGCAATTCAAAGACTGATAACTGAGGAAGTTCATTAGCCTCCCCCCTCCCCACTAGAGAAGTTACATACAATTCTACAAGAACTCATACACAATTGCATTTTTAATTCAGTATGTCCCAAAGGTGTTAACCATAGTTCAGTAAGGTTTAACTTAACTCAGCAACACTTATCATTCTATAAGGTTTGTTCAGTAAATTAAGTATGGTGTCAGACTGTCAGTAATGGCAGGAACTGGCTGAACATGTTCCCCTAGTCCTCTTCTTTCTCCTCTACAGGGTCAGGAATTTTGCGGGTCTGGAGACATCCCTCAAGGCCACTACAGTAGCAGTTGCTGATAAAAACAGACAGATGTATCACTGGATTTACAGTCACAATGGAAAGGGAAAGTTAAGTTTCAAAACAACCTTCCCTTATTCCCATAAAAACTCTTAATAAGACATGCTTATTGACACTTCAGTTCTGGAGTGCCTCGGGACAGCACCATTCTCCAGCCCCATCCAGGGGTGAGTATGGCTTGCCAGAAGTTATGGGGGGAAGGGCAAGAAGGGGAAGGGATTTTACTCACATGAAACAATAAAGTTCCAGTCCACAGTCCAGGGGTATGAGTACAGGACAATGGTAATGTGAATACTGGAACTATTTTCAAAAGGCGATGGTAGTTTTAGCTGACATTTCACTCCAGAGAGTAACAAGGGCACAGAGGGCAACTGCTACTGGCATCCTGAACGTGATCTGGCTGACCAGGCCTCTATGCCACTAGCTTGTTTGCTGAAATGGTGCCCAGAGTCGCATGGGAAAGTGTCCTACCACAGAGGAAGAAATAAGGCAGCCATCCATAGAAACCTTTGGGAGAGGATTGCAGAGATTCTCAATGAAACTTTCATAGAGGATACAAGGGACATCCCTCTGGACATAAACAAACTGCTTTGAAAGCCCCCGCTACCAACTCAATCTCTGTTGTACCTCTACCCCTTCTTGTACAAGTAAAACAATGAAAAGTCAGTACCTGGGTTTTGTTAACTGGGGTTAAGCCATATAAACGTAGTAAAGAAAAATGCTTGCACACACTTACCTGAGATCCTTCACCATTCATCAGGATCATCCATGCTCAGCTGGAGAGATTGGCTAGTGTAGGGGTACAGATAGATAAAATGAACTGAATTTATATTACAAATGAATTGTCTTTACAACACACATTAACACTGCACAATTGATTAATTCATAAAACCGTACTGGGCCAGTATCAGGAGATGCTTGGTAGAGCCGCCGCTTTCATGCGTTCTCCGAGAAAGCCGTTCCTTTTAGTTACCACTGACAAAACTGTCTCCAAGTCACTTGCTGTCTGCCCCTCTACTGTTTAAATCACGTGTGCTTTTATTATTATCACGGGTAGAAACTGTCTGTCTTTTAAGTAGCTCATTCTTTTATGGTAGCCATTAGAAATTGCCTTTAGAGTATCTGTTAGTCAATACTGTGTATCTGTTCTTTAATGTCATAACTAAAGTGACTCTGTAACTCTGTTTAATAGCTTGTCCTGTTCCATTGTAACCAATGTTCCACGAGACTCCATATTGTAAATTTGGAACTCCATCTTGAATCATGTACTCCATTCTGCACTCTTGATGAAATTTGTTTTTAGGTGTATATTGTGTAATTTCATTTAGATGTGTGAACGTGATGTGTGAATGAAGGGTGTGTGTGTGATGGGATCAGTCTCCAATGCCAGCCTGTCCTGATGAAATGCAAGTATCACCTTAATGACTGAAGAATGCAGACAAATCCCTGAAAAAACAAGAAGGAGCCACTCCAGAAAGAAAAGAACAAAACCAAAGTATAATCAAGACATGATGAAAGTCATGTCTGCAACTGACTGGTGATCATGATCACACAGGAGCCCTGAGGCAGCGTAACACAGCAGGACTCATAGACACACATCAAAATTAAAACCTATGAAAGAATGGATGAGATTGTAAAGCTTTGGGTAAGGTTCTGCATAGCATCAAAGAGTGTGGGTGCAGGGCCGACAGAGACCCCACTCCCCTGTGCCCAGCGCCTCTGGCCAAGTAGCCGCCAAGAGCTACAGCCAGGAACTCAAGCTACAATCTCAAGCAATGTCCAGGACTGGTAACTATACCTGACGAACTGCAGAATATTTGGGGTGTATGTGTGTGTCAGTACTAGATATTAGCTATTAATATAATTGTGTTTTTTTCATAATAAATGTGGCATGTTGCCCTGTTCCCCTGAATAAGATCCTGCTAGTCTTTTATTTTAGAAGTATAACATAGTGAGATACCATATAACATTTTTATGTAAAGAAAATCTGTCATTGTCCAGAATGATCTTCACCCACATTGGCCTCAGATAGGTTTTGTTTTTGTTTTTTTGTTTGTTTTTTTTTTTTTTTTTTTTTTTTTGGTGGTGGGGTGAGAGAAGCCCAGGAAAGAAATTCAACATTTTGATGTTTGGGTGGGAGAGTGATTGGGGAGTGGGAGGGATTTGTAGTACCTAGTATCAAAGGGATCCAATCTGCTTGACCTATGGGTGCTACCACAGTATAAATGTTTAATAATACTGCTACTGAATTTTAATTATTATTTTCCAATCCAAACACTGGGGATGGATCCTTGAAAATGCTATCAACACTTAATTCCCTATTTTACACCTGCAGAAATACAGTCAAAATGGGGGGGGGAAAATAGAGGAGGAGGACAGGAGATCAAAAACTGGAGGAAGACAACAACAATACTATTAATAATATTGAGCAGATGATCTTCATTTGAAGTGGAAATTGATGAGGGACTCAGAGCTCCAGCTGTTAATGGAGAAAAGCAATAGATCCTTAAGGAATAACTGAGTGGCAAGCAAAAACGAGAGTCCTGTAGCACTTTAAAGACTAACAAATTTCTGCAGGCATAAGCTTTCATGGGCTGCAACCCACTTCGTCAGATGCAAGTGAGTGGCAAGCGATTTCAGAAGGATATAGAGAGACTAAGACTTCAACAAAGGCACAAGAAATATATGATGCATAAACCCTCTCCCCTCATACACACACATTGTGGTGGAGGAGAGAATGCTGTGATACCCCACTTCACGATGACAGGTTTCAAGGAAACAAATAATCAATTACATAGCCAGGCCCTGCGTGTTCTTGTGCCCATTCCTGATGGATGAAAGAAGATAATACACTAGGGATAGGGTAATACATGGGACAGGTATGTGAACCTCATGTTCTGGAGGCTCCCTGTCAACAATTTACAGCATCTCCTGCAGAAATACAAAACCATTATGAAATACTGATATAATCAACTTGGTATTATATATTCTTCCAAAGTAATAATCAGAGGCATTCCATACTTTTATTAATGTGATCTGTGGCCTTATTGGAAAGTGAAGATTCCTTAAGCATATAATCTAACATAGGCAGTACTAAACAGAATTGAATGTAACTATACAAGCATAGCATTTGGAAATGGCAATCTTGCTTTGATGTGTGGGTGGTATTAGTAGTCTATCTGCTCTAGCTACAGACAGAAACGACTATATTAACACACCAGAGTTAAACACTAATCAACAATAGCAGGCTTAAGGGTAGTCAGACTTGTTGACCCACAAAATTGGTGGCTTTTAGTGTAATTATTACATACTGATTTTTATGCATTATCTCTACCTGATTCAGTTAATAGAAAAGACTGTGCCCAGGGAATGAATTGTATAGTCAATGAGGCTGTCCTTCCTAAGATCCCTGCATCATTTCTTGCAGAAATTGAAATGTGTGCAGTGAATGAGACAGGGGATTGCAGGAAGATAAAGAATAGTCTCAGGGTTAAGACATTTGAATGCTGCCCTTGAGAGTTTGATTCTATCCTTGCTTCAGCCACAGAGTTCTTACAAGACAACAGGCAAGTTGTTCAAATCAAAATTTTCACTATGTTCCATCTTGTTGCTGAGTGCCCAATTTGAGCACCTGGGGGCTGATCTGCAGAACTGCAGCTGCAACTGAAGTCAATGGAAATTCTGCTGTGAACTTGTAAAATGCTATAAAATGCAAACTACTATGAAAATTTTGATGCAAGGCATCTCAAACTGGGCATCCAAAATTAGTTGACACTTTTGACTTTATTCTCTCTGTGATTTAGTTCACGCCTAAAATGAGATTAATAATGCCACCTCAGCTCACAGAGGGTTTCCTGAATATATGTTAATTGATATTAATCACTATGATGCCATGATGATGATAACACATGAGAAATTAATAATTCTGTATTCAGAGGAAGGTCTGAAGTCTGTGAATTAAAAAAGCCTGGAGCCACATGCTGAATAATGAGAATAAAACAATATATTGAATAACTAGCCCATCAGTGAAAATCATCAACTCTGTGCAATGATCAGGACAGGTGCCTTGTGGCAGAGGGAGGAACAAGGGGGAATAGCATGTGACCATGTAATTAAAGCCTGGATCATAATGCATACACCTAAAGGGGCCGGGAGGGAACTGGGGTTGCTTAATACTGTCATTTCATGATTTTGCAACCTTAACTTCTTTAACCAACTTTTTTGTTTAATACCTTTCTCCCTTTTTTTAAGGCAAGCAGAAACAAAACAAAACAGAAATTCCATGATGTGGTACTATACTGACCACTAAGTGAGTCATCATGAGGGTTAGAGCCTTTAGATCTACAGCACAAACCTCTGCCATTTGAGCTGAGTAACAAACAGTAGCAATAGTAGGTTGTCCTCCTATATGAGGACCAGTCCCCTCCAGATACACCACAGATCTTCCTCACTTTGCTCATTAGTCATATTTTGACTGGTTTGAATATTGAAAGGTATCATGAAGATGGCCTTTAAAATTCAAACCACGGTCTTGAGACACTGTAATGAGCTAGGACGGGAGAGTGCCTAGCTAGAAATTAGCACTTGGGCTGAAAGCCTCTAACTCTTCATAAAGAACACAGGTTATTTATAGCTCTCACAGTGTCTCTTTCTCTCTGTGTATCAATGAACATGGCAGTGTGTAGGAAATTAGCATATGAGAAAAAAAGTAAGTGAGGAAGTCCACGAGAATGCTAGATCCGGAAATCATAATTGTATAAATAAACATTTATCTCGTGTTTCACATTTGTAACTTCCGAGGTGAAGAAGTGAAGTTTAACTAAGACTGAAAGGTTGCACATTTATTAAAAATAAAATAAAATTGTTTTTATTTACTTCCCCCCACCCTTGTCAGGCTCCAAATTGTGTCAGACTATATTTTAAACATGTTTACAATCTGGTCTTCCATATGCTGTTTGTCCAGTGCCTAGCATTAGACGGAATTCACCTGATTAAAGTATTTAGGGGTTACTTCTATGTAAATGGGGAAAATGGGAAATAACTATTTCTTCTTCAGTTGTCTGTCTTCTGTACAATGACTGTGGAAGAGGGAAATTTAGCACTTGTTAACTTGTGGAGGAGCAGCCAGTCCAGCATTTGAAATAAAGCCTTTGTGACAGTTTGGGCAGGAGAAATTGGAGACCTGCGGTTGAAGTTGGTGCTGTTGATACCCCCTCTCTCTGTGCGGGCCAAGTGCCTGGATAGAATCATACACTACAGAGCTCAATTTACATCTGTCTCTGGCATAATTAACAATACTGATGAATACATATTAAAAATTCCCAATATTAGACCTCAGATATAGCAAATGTATCTTGTATAACTGAGTTTCTACTCACAAGTCCTAATCCTTTCTGCCTGCGAAAATAAAGTAGTATTCTAATATAAATTAAAATAAGACTATTGTGAAACTGACAGAGGTGAATAGCAAGAGACATTTCATTATTTATTAGTAGATATATATTTATTGTTCTTGCTGCTTTGTTGTATGATGTTCTTTATTTCTTGGATATTATTTTTAGTAAATACTGGACAGTAAAACAGATTTTTATATTGTTTACATACTCTGCAACTTAAAAACGAATGTCCATCAGAGGGCACTACAGGATAAAAAATGAGAAAGGGAAATACATTTCTTCACATTTTAGCAGAACCGCGGCTGATCATTTTGATCTATGGTTCTCAAACATCTGCAAATTCTTAATTATTTTGTACAGTGTAGCCTTTGATTTGACGACTGTGCGGATAGCATCGTCTTCTAAGTACTGCTCCCTATTTTCATATAAACAATGAAGAAGCCCCTTCTCAACGTAAATGAATAAATAAAATCTGCCTATCGGTTCAGACAATGAGTATCTTTTCCTGTAATTGGAAAGGAGTCTAGTTTTCTGATCAATTAGTGATTCTTTCTGCAGACTTGCAAACCAACAGTCACACTACTTACTGTATGTACTGCAAAAGACATAGCAGTAATGAAATCCTTTCGTGAGTTTGAAAAACCAGCGCTGTGAAAGGATTGCTTAGTCACAACCTCTCCCATTTAATCCCTTCAAGAAGCTACCTTTGCTCGGTCGGAGGAGTGGAGGCTGGTTCTGAGTACTCGTTCTATACAAAACTACGTCCCCGGGATTTTCTAACAGACTTTCAAACAGATTTGTTACCCAGTTGGAGACCTTATTCTCGTAAATCTGACAACCAACCTGTAAAAGAAAGCCGGGTGTGAGGCGTGAGAGGTGTAAATTCTGGCTTCCTGTTAAAAGTTAGGCGGTGGAAAATCGATAATTCTGCATTAAATCTCAAATTTCTCGTGTCATCGTCAGACAAAAATTATTTCCCCCGCACTAGGTACGCTTAAATGCGTGTGTGAATTGAATGCCATTTTCTCCAATTTAATCCAGTGTTCACGGGAAGGGAATAATGTTGTTGCTAGTTCCTGTTAGAAAAATGAGGGCGAAATCCTGTGTCCCCCCCCGCCCCCAATGTCAAAGAAAATGGTTTTGTTTTGTTTTGAATGTTGATTTTTATAAAATGAGGATTTATTTTTGTTTAGCACACACAAGTTTCCCACCGGACCATTCGGAGATAATCAAACCCTTTTTTGACCTTGTGGGTGGCTCTGAAAAGAGCCGTTAGGTTAGTTTTAAAGTCCAAGTGTTAATTTCTCAGTCAGCTTTACTTGCCCTTATGGCTCTCAGTTTTCTTGGGCAGCAGCACGGCCTGGATGTTGGGCAGGACACCCCCCTGAGCGATCATGACTTTCCCCAGCAGCTTGCTGAGCTCCTCGTCGTTCCGGATGGCGAGCTGCAGGTGGCGGGGAATGATCCTGGTTTTCTTGTTGTCCCGAGCGGCGTTGCCAGCCAGCTCCAGAATCTCAGCGGTCAGATACTCCAGCACCGCGGCCATATAGACCGGGGCTCCGGCCCCCACTCGCTCAGCGTAATGGCCCTTCCGGAGCAGCCGGTGCACACGGCCCACCGGGAACTGCAGCCCGGCTCGCGACGAGCGAGACTTCGCCTTAGCCCGGACTTTACCGCCCTGCTTTCCTCTGCCCGACATTTGCGATTCACGTTCTACCTCAGCTAACACCCTGTGCTGGGCGGGGGGAGCAAAACAAGCACCTGCCACCAGCAGCCGCCCTTATATGTCTTCTGTTTTCAGGGTCAAACGATCTGCGATAGACTGAAGACTCGCCTTGTCTGCACAGCCAATGGAGAAGCGGATCTAAGTGGGACCGTCGGTAAAGTGTTGGGTTGGCTTTTGCGTCTCATATCTAATAGAAAATTAATTAAGCAACTGGCCTTGTGCGTAGCCCGTCAGTGACGTAGACACTCATTAAAGGTGCTCTTACCCTTAATCTGTTGTATTTGATGTAATCTTATCATTTAAATTAATATCCCCCGCCCCTTATTTTCGAGACTATTTTGCGGAGGTAATTCAATCAAGAGATTGATAAATGGACCAGCTATTGATTTATTTGAATAGTAAGGATATATTTCGTCAAAAAAGAATAGCTAAAGTGAGTATTCCAATGCAATCAATTTACACACAGGTAAGAGCTTTTATATATATACCTAGGGGGGAGGAAATAATATTGTCTGAAGATGACGTGGGAATTCAGATTGAATGCATAATATTTTTTTTCCACTGTATGACTTTTACCAGGAATGGTCAATATTTATATCTACGTCTCCCCACACAACTTTCTTTTACAGATTGCTGTCAGATTTGCGAGAATAAAGGTCTCCAAATGACTGATGAATCTGTTTAAAAGTCAAATAGAAAGTCGCCAGGACGTAGTACTGACGTAGTAGGACGCCAGAACCGGTACTTAAAACCACCCCCTATTCCTCCGACCGAGCAACTGGATGCGTCTAGGTAACTTCTTGAAGGGGTAAAAAGGCCGGATTGTCATTGGGCAATCCTTGCCCAGCGCGGGCTTTTCAAACTCACGAAAGGTTTGCAACAGACTCATCCTTACACAGCGCGGGCTTTTCAGACTCACGAACGGATTGTTAATGAGCGCCCAGCACCCAGATAGAGAACGGATAATTTACTTCTAAAATCGCCCACATTGTCTCCCGCTTCCCACTCTCGCTCATTCTCCTCGGGGACAGAGGCAGACGCACGTTTACAACGTGGCTCAGTCCCCTAACGGCAGCATTTATACGGAGGGCATGACTGACTCCCATTCTAATCCCCTTTAACTATTTTACAAAATGCATCTTCCCAATCGATTTAACACACGATCCAAACAGTTTATTAGCCACTGTTGTGAGGGTTTTTTTTTTAAAAAAAAACCCTCCATAATGCTGCTTTCTAGACGGCGCTCGACTCTCTTCCCCAGAAATCCAACTTCACGTGCTTCTGCGACTGCTGGGGGAATTGACCAAGGACTGTCTCCAGCACCATTTGCAGCTAAACGGTCTCTTGCTGCAAGTGGTTAGAAACATCCCCCTAATCAAATATCGGTGTTTTAAAACTATTACTTCGACATTCGAAGCGAGATACGAATTAACACAAATGATAGAAGCAGTGAGGGGTTAGTAAGTGTTCTCTCCAGTAGTTTGACTTGAGGTTTTCAGACCATCGGAATTCAACCCCGCCCCTCTATATGCACTAGGGTGAAAGGTATTGGGGCATTTCAATACTATTTCTAAATAGGGCAATAAGCTTGTTGCTTAGAACACAAGTACCAGCCACTAGGTTTTTTTTATTATTATTACGAAAAGTTTTCACGCGCTCATCAGGCTGACACAGCTCTTACTGTGAAAGTGTGGGTGGCTCTGAGAAGAGCCGTTGTTAATTAGACTTTGGGGAGCAGAAATGAACCTCTAACCTCCGAATCCGTACAGAGTGCGCCCCTGGCGCTTCAGAGCATAAACCACATCCATGGCTGTCACAGTCTTGCGCTTAGCATGCTCCGTGTAAGTGACGGCATCACGGATCACGTTCTCGAGGAACACCTTCAGCACACCACGCGTCTCCTCGTAGATCAGGCCGGAAATACGCTTCACACCGCCACGGCGAGCCAGACGGCGAATAGCCGGCTTGGTGATTCCTTGGATGTTGTCACGAAGCACCTTCCGATGGCGTTTGGCGCCCCCCTTTCCGAGCCCCTTACCCCCTTTACCACGGCCAGACATGATTACTCTCTTACAGACACAAAAAAAACCAAATAACGCTGGTGTAAGTCTTTAAGATAAAATGAAAACACTCTCTCTTGGTCTCCCTATATACAGTGTTTGACGACCTAATTGAGAACTGCAGTTCTCGTCTAGTTGTCTTCCTCTTCCCTCCCCCAGTGGCCTTTGTACACTGCTAGTTTAGAAGAAAAGGGCGGGAGTTCAGTTCAGTGTTTCTTTCTTCCGCGCCCTGCCCTCTCGCCATTGTTATTAGATTGCTCCTTTTAAACTTCATAAAGCTTTAGATTAAAAATATATACATTTAGTTCCGTAGTATTTTTATGATTTTTATACTCGTATACATTATGAAGTCCTATGTAATTATGATAAATATTGGAATCTCAGATTTTCCAGCAATACTGGTCACTCTGAAAAAGCCACATTCAAAATGTGATTTTTATTTGTCATTGGAATATTTTCAGTGCTGGAGGATCTTCCAGGAAAGGTGCTTCACATTTATGGCCTATTTCTTTTGAAAATGATCCTCTGCTTTTTAAGAATTTGCAGTCTGCAGCAAAATGTGACTGGTCAGGTTTCCTAAGACATCTTTCTCCTTTCTTCTACCCCACATTCACTGCCATTTTCCAAAACATGCACAAGGAGGGTTAATATGATAAGTACACCTTAATTTCATCCAAAGGGTATGCTGAAAGGGCTGTCGCTACTAAATCCAGAGTCTGACATTCCTCTAGTTATGTATAGAAAATGAGCGAATATGTGAACTTCACCTATTTCTAACCCTCTTGGATATTCTCTGTGATCTTTAGAACTTCCCTTTGAACTAGCTTCACACAGAACACACCCACTCTGTCCTTTGATTGTCCACTATTAGACAATCATCAAGATGAAATTCAATATAGACATATGCAAAGTACTACACTTAGGAAAGAATAATTAAATGTACGACCACAAAATGAGGATTAACTGCCTAGGTGGTTTACTGCTGGAAATGATCTGAGAGTTATAGTGGAATAAACTGAATGAGAGTCAACAATGAGAGGCAGTTGTGAAAAAGGCAAATAGAAATGTATTAACAGGAGTGTTGTATATAAGACAAAGGAGATTACTCTCCCACTTTACACAGCACCAGTGAAGCTGAAGCTGGAGTATTGTGTCCAGTTTTGGGCACCACACTTTAGGAAAGATGTGGATAAATTGGAGAGAATCTAGAGGAGAATAACAAAAATGCTAAAAGGTTTAGAAACCTGACCGATGAAGAAAGATTGAAAAAAGTAGGCATGTTTAGTCTTGAGAAAAGAAGGCTGGAAAAAGGGGGGACCTGAAAACAGTCTTCAAATACAATGGCTGTTATAAAGAGGATGGGGATCAATTCTGTTCCATGTTCACTGAAGGTTGGACAAGAAGTATGAGGTGTCAAATCTGCAGCCAGGGAGATTTAGCTTAGACATTAGGAAAAACTTTCTAACCTTAAGGGTAGTTATGCTCTGGAATAGGTTTCCAAGGAAGGTTGTGGAATCCCCATCACTGGAGGTTTTTAAGACCTGGTTAGCCAAACAGCTGCCAGGGATGGTCTATGTTTACATGGTCCTACCACAGTGCAAGGAGCTTGATTAGATGACCACTCAGCCCTACATTTCTATGATTCTATTCTTCTGGGTCATTCAGTGCACCATAAGGCTCAGTTAGGACTAACCAAAATTAGGATTTTCTTTGGGACTTGTTGGGACATTGCTCAGAAGAGGCAGAGTTAAGTTGGTGGGGGGAAGAGAGGTGTAGTCTTAATTGTATTTCCTGATTTATAGAGTTTGGGAGCAGACTGGCTTTTAGGTGGAGGTTGTATAGTGGATTTGGCTAACCTTTTTTCTGTGGAATACTTCACAGGTCAATGAGAATATGTTGATATCAATGGCTCACACTTTGTGTTTATAGTTAAGGGAGTTAATTCTTTAAACTGAGGGACCACATGACAAATGCTGAGTTTCTGGACCTGTATGTGCTACTTTTAAGTTTTTACTTTAAGTTTGAAGTTTTGAGTGGGTAATATAGATGTGTGTAGCTAAGCTGAGAGACTGGAACCTCCTCCCCATAATGGCATCCTTACCCTAGAGAGGCAGTGGACTTGATCCGTGTGTTTATTGACAGCTTTAGACAACAAAGAACAGTTATCCTTAAAGGGCTGTATTTGAAGTACAGCTATGCAGACAGCTTCAAAATGTGTTAAGCTAAAAATGAATATAAAAGACACAGAGATAAGTTTAAAGCTTCCAAATGCATTGGATGAAAACTGTGCCATGCTGGGCAAAAAGGTAATACATTTATAATCTGAGACTTTAGTAGCTAGAGAAGCCTTAGGGAAAATTCTCTTTCACAATGAAAAACTGAAGCTGAGTTATTTAAGGAAGAGGAATGTGAAGTTAAAAGGAGTTTTGTGCAGACTCTAAGAACACTGCAAAGCCCACAAGAAGGTAGACAGTCAGGAGGAGTGCAAGTATTAAAGTGTTAAAAAGTGTTTAAAAAAAAGAGAAAGAGTAATACAGCAGCTAACCGCCTGTCAGAAAAAGAACAGTTCAAGTGTAGCAGCAGAGATATCTATATCAAAGCTGGCTGAAATTCAGAAAAGAATAAGAAAATCAAAGCTGTAGCAAAAGAGAATGTTGCTAAAATAAAGCAAACAGACCCACCTCCCCCAAAGTTAGCTCAAAATATGAAAAATGTATTCAGAGCAGACATATAAAAATAAAATTGCAGTTTAGAAACATGAGCTGCTTAATTTAGGGGAGGCCCAATGAAAAATGAGAAGATGTTTTGAAGGCCAAGTCTCTGGCATGGAGCATGAAGTGGGAGATCAGATGCTTGTGCAATATGTCTCAGATAAAAATCCATTTGGGAAAGTCCCTGCCGTGTAATGAACAAGGTTAGCCTATCAGTATACCTGGTTCAGGGTAAGGATGAAAAATGGGTGGTGAGTCGATTGTTGTATGCTATGAAGCTGAACCCATACAGACAGAAGGACAGGAGAGAATCTACTGATGTAAAAAGAGGGACACAACAATAATTGTTTTCTCTTTGAGGTGTTGATTACATGGGAGGCAAAATATGCACGATGCTGGGGTCTATGGAATTCAGGATACAACAGAGGAACAAGGACATGAGAGTGCATGAAGGGGAGAATGCCACCTTACCCTTATGGTTGCCAGGTAGTCATGCAAGAAAGCTTACAGTGTTCTGGTATAGACTGGACTGCAGCCAAAGTGGAAGATCCTGCAGCACAAGCAGTTCTCAGGAGCAGGGACTTGGACTGAGGGACCGAAAGGGGATGGCATGTTTAAATGGGATGGTAATGGCTAACCTAACCATTCATAAAACATAGTTAACACGGGTGGGAAATATTAGTTACTTTAGCAAATCACTAAACTACCGCTCATGATTCTACCTGCCATACCAGGAAAGTGACTGAGACTTTGAGCTTCTCTCTGAATGTGATTAAGGACTGTCAGAATACCATTACAACTCCTGAATATACTGGAGTTACAATGCCTACTGCTTCAGAATTGAAGCAAGATAATGAAACACACCTAGAAATGCAAGCAGGACCTGACAATGGCCTAAGGATAAATTGTGAAAATCAGATTATGTATAATAATGTACAGTAATAATACATATACAATAATGGGGTCTAAATTAGCTTTTACCACTCAAGAGAGAGATCTTGGAGTCATTGTGGATAGTGCTCTGAAAACATCCACTCAATGTGCAGCGGCAGTCAGAAAAGCTAACAGAATGTTGGGAATCATTAGGAAAGGGAGAGATAAGACAGAAAATATCATATTACCTCTTTACAAATCCATGGTACACCCACATCTTGAATACTGAGTGCAGATCTTGTCACCCATCTCAAAAAGATATATTGGAATTGGAAAAGGTGCAGAAAAGGGCAACTAAAATTATTAGGAGTATGGAAAAGCTTCCATATGAGGAGAGACTTTTTAGCTTGGAAAAGAGATGATTATAGGATGATATGAATGAGTTCTATAAAATCATGACTGGTATGGAGAAAGTAGATAAGGAAGTATTATTTATGCCTTCTCAGAACACAAGAACTAGAGGTCACCAAATTAAATTGATAGGCAGCAGGTTTAAAATGAACAAAAAGAAGTATATCTTCACACAGTGCAATGTTAACCTGTGAAATTCCTTACCAGAGAATGTTGTGAAGTCCAAGACTATAACGGGGTTCAAAAAAGAACTAGATAAGTTTATGGAGAATAGGTCCATCAATAGCTATTAGCCAGGATAGGCAGGGATTGCTGGGAATGGCTGATGGGATGGATCACTTGATGATTACACATTCTATTCATTCCCTTTGAAGCACTGGGGTTGGCCACTGTTGGAAGACAGGATTTGGGGCTAGATGGATCATTGATCTGACCCAGCCTGGCTGCTTTTATGTTCTTAACAAGTGATACTTGTACTGATTTTATCCAATTTTACATTACCACAGCAGGTCTATCATGCAAAATATGTGCACTTCTAAATGCAAATGCTAGCAAAAGTGGAGCAAAATTTCAGACACTCAACGGATGGGATAGAATTGAAAAAAAAATTGATGGCTTGATAAGGGAGTCAAGGGAAGATAAATACAAAAGCTATAGGAACAGAACTAAAAGTTGGGGCATTGGGAACATCCATGTGCAATCATATGGATATCACAGTATTGTGGGAGGAAAATCAGAGAGTGAGAGTCTAATTGTAAAACCTGTTAAAGATAAATAAACACGAGAATGAGGCTATAGAGGAGGATTTAAGGGCTGTTCAGGATGCTAGGATAACAGAGCAACTGCTTAGGGAAGTGGAAGCAGTACTCAATAAACTGGGAAAAATTATGAACCATCCTAATGTGTCAAAGGCAAATTCCTTGTCCGTGGTATGGCAATCTCATTACACATGGGAAAATACCTGGGTTCATAACAAATAAGGTGCTAGAACAATGGACAAAAATAAAAGGAGTCAATTGGTGCAGGGTTAGGTTTTTATACTGAGAAAAGGAGCAAGATTGATGAAACATGGATAATTCCTCTGGTACACCAGTACCAGTGACCTCAGGTCTAAGTGTTGCATTAAGAGTGTATAGTGTCCAGCCTATAGGTACGTTGGAACCTACCATGGTGGGTTACATCTTAAAGGAATACGTCACTCATCCTTTGAAACTGGTAACGTCAAGTGGGGGAGCCTGGAAAGCCCCAGGTACCTCATGTCATTTCAAGAGGCATGGTACCTGGTTACGTCACTGTGATCCACTGCAGAGTGCATAATGGATTTGTAGGTTCACCTTCGATGAAGAAATCCAAAATCACACAATACAGCAGAGGCAATGGGGACAAGGTGAAGATAAGATTGCAAAAGCTGGAGAAGACAAGTATTATGTAATCTCTTAAATCGGATGTTTCCAATATGGGACACCAACCTGTTGTTAGGACTAGCCAATGTTCTGCTTAGTTGCAAGAAAGTTCACCCAAATAAGTGATAAGGTAATTTTCTAGTTCCCCAGCATGAGATCCACAATATATCAGCTGATGCACTTCTGATTGGTGCTGCCCTAAAGAAGCCATCTTTACATAACATTAAATTAAGTAGAAGAAAAATAATTTATTAACTGAGTTTTCATCTCTAGATAATATTATCCATATAGTTTATGTTTATACTACAAAATTGTACCTTAATTCTTGTTTTAATAAATAATTAAGTTAACTCTCCTCCCCTTTAAAAAAAAAATACAAAACACTACCTAGAAAATAATTTGGTTGATATATTTAATTTAAAAAAGTTACTTTTTAAGGAAAAATACAAACAACATTAAAATTACTTTGAAGCTGTAAAATGGGCCAGTGTGCTTATCTTCAACTGGAATATCTGGTAAGGCAAAATATAACAATTATGTGCATATACTTTTTCAGAATATCAACTTCCTTCTACAAGCATTAAAAAGTCCTGCATGATTTTGTATGAGGCACTATTTTAGCAGAATTAAGTGATTTTAGGAGGTAAAAGACATTGTTAAGAGAGCCAATTCTTATTCCATTTTCAAAAACTCAGGGACCTGCTTGTGTTACTTCCTTCTCTTCAAAGTTAATTTACACTGATGAAATCCATTCAAATAACTAGGTTTATACTCTGACTTGGATAAAACGCTCCAAAGAATAATATTTCATTTTGATTGTAATTCTACTGACAATGGTAGCATTTTAATTTGTAAATAAAAACAAAAGTTATCTTCTCCCGAGGTCTCTCTGGCTCCAGGATTCAGGGTTTATTGGCTCTTCTTTAACTCATCTTTACATTCTACAATTGAAAACTCTGTAGACTGAAAATACCTGGATTCCCCTTTACCCAGCTAAGACACTGAGCAATTTAGTGGCAGATATTGTGCAAAAAATGAACTTTTTTATGGCAAAGAAACGCAAATTGAACTGGGAGCCTTTTGCAATGAGGCTGGGCGGGCTCTTTAACTCACCAATCAGACAACAGCTCTTCTCTAAATATATCAGGCACCTGACCGTCTCCACTCCAGACCAGTTGTTTGTTTATGAGTTGCAGCAGTTACACAGACTATCAGATACTTGGCACAGTATGTCGGAAACCGCACCTCTTGCCGCTCTCCCTGTCTCTGCTCCTGGGGAGAAATCCCCCGGCAAAAAGCCGAAGAAGGCAGCAGGAGGCTCCAAAGCCCACGAATCCTCGGGTCCCAGCGTGACCGAGCTGATCACCAAGGCGGTGTCCGCTTCTAAGGAGCGCAAAGGGCTCTCCTTGGCCGCTCTGAAGAAGTCTCTGGCCGCCGGAGGCTACGATGTGGAGAAGAACAACAGCCGCATCAAGCTGGGGCTAAAGGACCTGGTGAGCAAAGGCGTCTTGGTGCAGACGAAAGGCACCGGCGCGTCGGGCTCTTTCAAATTCAGCAAAAAGCCGAATGAGACCAAGGAAAAGGCGCCGAAGAAAAAGCCAGCGGCAAAATCTAAGCAACCAGCTGCCAAGAAGCCCAGAAAGGCTGCGGTCGTGAAAGAGAGCGCGAAGAAAACCAAGAAACAAGCAGCTTCCGCAGCCAAGAGCCCGAAAAAGGTTAAAACCGTTAAGCCCAAGAAAGCACTTAAGAGCCCGGCTAAAGCCAAAGCGGTGAAGGCCAAACGTGTCACCCCAACAAAGCCGAAAGCAAAGAAGGCGGCGCCCAAGAAGTGAATTTGTTTCAAGAGAAGCAATCTTAGCCAAACACACCCAATGGCTCTTTTAAGAGCCACCCATCCCTTCTCAAAAGGAGCAGAAACATGCGGATCACTCACTTAGTAACCTATCGGTGCCTTTCGTGAAGGGCAGATACGATATATTTTCTTTTGTGCGCCAATAGGAAGTAAAGACAAACGGCCCTGGGAAAGGGTGTTTCTTAGTACGCTTATCCCACCGGCTCCAGTAATAAAAGGCAACATTTTAGAAAGATTCTTTAATACATTTTATGAAAGGTAATGTTTAAAAGTACAAACAATTCACAGAGTTTACACAAAGAGTTGCTGGACATCCGGGTATAGTGTACAGATTATTGACAAGAGCAGAGTTTGGTTAGAAGTTTGAACAGGTGCAAGGGATACATAATCAACAGTAACCCGGTTACAGGGGTCGAGAATTTTGATTTGGAAAAAAAAAAAGTGACTGGTATTTCGGGAACGTCACGTATAGCAGGGGTTACGTAGGATGCGGTTAACAGGGAGTAGATATGTCCATAGTAGTGGATTGCATTACAGTAGTGGATGCATTACATAGATGCATCTCCCAAGCCAGTTTAAAAAAAGTCCCGTGTTGAAATCAAACATCCCTCCGCTCCCCAGTATCTACCGTTACGTTAGGGGAACGAGCTGTAAATTACCAGGCACGCTCTTTATCATGAAAAGACAGTGACAGAGAGGGAATGTCTGTGGGCATTCCTCGCACATTAGTTTTAGTCTTATCCTCTCCCGCTCGGAGAAAAACAGTGTGGAAAGCTAAAATTTTAGTGATCTGTAGACAAAGGTCCCTTTTCTGGCCTGGAAGGAGCAGGAATAGGGATCAGAGCCGGAGTTAGTTTGAAAAGCCCGCGCTTTGCCGAGATTGGCCAGTGAGACGTTGCATTGCCTCTGCTAAAAAAGGAGAATAAGCGTCTCCTATGTGCCTCATCATCTGTTGTGCTGAGAAAATGTGAGAAGGTTGTTACTAGCTATAAATTATTCACCCAGGATATATATATGGTTTCCGCTCATTTGTGGGCTATTTGGAATCGTTTTAAATCGCTCAACAAGCTGTAAAGAGAAGAGGAGTGCATTACCCTTTTGGTATAACACACTTCATACAGATTCTAGTCTATCCCCACGTCTATAATGCTCCTGGTTATTTTCTCCAAAGATAAATGGGGAATAGTCAAAATTTGTTTTGAAGTAGTTGTTTCATTACTCTCAAAGAATCAGACAATTATCTGGTGGGTGGCTCTGAGAAGAACCCTTTGGGTTGGTTTTTGAACAAATATCAGTTTCAATTTGCTTCTAGGGGTTGTACTTGCTCCCAAGAGCGTTATGGCTTTCAGTTTTCTTAGGCAGCAGCACAGCCTGGATGTTGGGCAAGACACCGCCCTGAGCCATGGTGATTTTCCCACGTAGATTGTTAAACTCCTCATCATTACGAATGACGAGTTGCAAATGGCGAGGAATGATTATGATTTTCTTGTCCCGAGCAGCATTCCCAGCCAACGCGAGAATCCCAGCAGTCAGATACTCCAGCACCACAGCCACATAGACCGGGGCGCCAGCACCTACCCGCTCAGCTTAACGACCTTTCCGAAATAGGCGGTGAACACGGCCAACTAGAAATTGCAGCCTAGCTCGTGAAGAACGAGACTTAGCCTTAGCCCTCGCTTTACCTCCCTGCTTTCCTCGGCCCGACCTTATGACGCAAAAATCTATTAAGATACTCTTCGCTCAAAAGGTAAAAAGAAAAAGATGACAACATCTCACACTCTGCCCTTTTCTCTTCGTACAATACTACAATTTATGATAGGCTAAAAAGTTCACCTATACGTCAACAGCCAGTGGGGATGAGGATCTAACTTTGCCCAATGGTGAAGTACGATGTGAAAGTTGAGGTAGCTAACAGCCAATAAAAAAAACAAGAAAAGCAGTCGGCTAATTTGCATTAATAGCTCGGCGAGAATCATTCTTTTCTTCTTTTTGTGGGTCAACTAGAAAGACAGAGGGGACTTTTAGGATACTCGAACACAGTAATATAAATAATTTTAAACTTTCCATTTAGTGCAAGACACTCGTAAATTTTCAAAGCTCCCTTATTAATAGGACATTTTGATTTGCATAATTATTGTATATAAGATTGCATGGTTGACTAAACCGGTTTTTTTAGGCTCCCGCAGCTAGCCTCTCACAGGAACATCGATTGAAGGTGTTCTTCCCCCTTTTTTAGTTTATAGAAATATGCAGGTAAATAAAAGCACGCACACCGTTATCCCTGCAATTTTAACTGGCATTAGTGATTAAATCGAGACTCTAAAAGGCTGCCTAAACTCTCTCACAGCGGAGGTGTTTTAAGACATTAAGAGCATCTTAGCTGGTTTTATATTTTGCCAGGACCATTTTATATAAAATGAGTACACAATCTCCTCCTGTTATAACTTCGTTCACTGTTTGTCTGTAATGGCTCTTAGAAGAATCTTTGTGTCGCCCGGAGTAGTTCAGAACGAAAATAAGGTCGTGTAGCTTTTAAGCTTTCTTCCTCCGGATGCGCCGGCGTGAGTGTTCTTATTAGGCACGATCGTAAAACCCTCTTGGCGTGAATAGCACAGAGATTACGATCTTTAAAGAGCCCGACCCCCACATAGGTTTCATCATTAGCCTCCTGAACGGCCAGAAGAACGGCAAGCTCTGAAAATTCCAGTAACTGAAGTTCTGAGTCATTTCATGGACCAGGCGCTGCTGCTGGAAGAGCCCCTTGCAGACGAGGAAGCTCAGGCTCAGTAGATTTCTGATGCACAGCGCGGGTTTTTTCAAACTCACAAAAGTGTTTGTCACCGACCAATCCTTGCACAGCGCGGGCTTTTCAAATTTACAAAGGCGTTTAACCACCTCCAAGTGCAAAAGGGATTTTTTTGTAAAGAGCTGCTTTGTTTCCCTCCCTCATCCTGTCCTGGCTTTCGCGGCACCCCTTGGAGATTGAAGCCAGGGTGACACAGCCACAGTCATCTCACATTCCTTACACGATAAATCTGTGCCTTTTCCCGCGCACTCTCCTAATAGTGGAGTAAATAAAGAGACTATGCTTGACTCACGGTCTAATCTCTGTCAAAGAATTGGGGAAATGTATCTTTCAAATTGATTTCTTTAACTCTCAGTCTCAAAAGATATTAGCCACTTAAGGGCTGCTCGACTATACTGGTCCGTAGCCAGAGCAGGAAAGCCCTGGGTTACGGTTATCCCACTCCAAGCGATCCAGGCTGCTGCTGGGGCCGGGGAAACTGACTAAAGAGACTAAATGAGAGGTTACCAAATCCGTCTCCAATTAAATGCTCTTACACCAGAAAGTGTTCGGAAACACCCAACTCAGTTTTAAGAAAAAGCTGTAATACGTCAAAACTATTACCTGAATATGTTACACATTAAGTATTAAATAACACAATAACAAAAGTCCCAAAGTAGATTTGTGTGTATTATACGTTTCAGCAACTGTATAATACAGTGCTGGTAAACACAACCATAGCTACTTTTAGATACAATATTTACAGTAGGTAGTTTAATAGGAGTTTTTTTGCTTCAAATAGAGACTCCAGCACTAGGAAACATGTGGTTTCCTTTCGAGAATGTAAAAGATTGTAGGTTCTAGAGTAAAAGCTTTTCCCTTCTGTTTAAGGAACTTTTAGAGGAACACAGTTCATTGTGAAAGCCTAGCTCGGGGATGCTGGGACCTACACTGAGAATGCCAAAAGAAAGTGCGTAATCCAGGCTGCATTCTTCACAGTTTCAGAAGCAAAACTTGATGCAAAATATTGCATTGTGACTTTTTCAAATCTATAGAAGACACATTAGCTTTTGTTCTCAGTCACAAAATGAACAGGACAATGAAAATGACCAGTGATAGCGATTTAATATAACTATATATATGTTTGAGTCTAAAAGGACAAGGCATCTGGCTTGATGAAAGAAATACTTTTATCCAACTGAATTCACCGATCTGGACTGGAAAGTAAGTAATACAGACAGGGGAACGAGAGACATTAGGAGCACTATGACTACCTTTTTTTTTTCTTTTTCTTTTTTAATTAAACTGAATAGCCACAGTGGAGATTTTCAATAGGCTGAATTTTGCCATGACGCGTTTACATCATTTGAGCCGATCCCTGTTACTTTGAAATGCTTATTTCGCAGGTTGTATCTTGGAGTGTTCTGAAGGAACTACTAGAGAAAGGCCACCCTATCCCTTCCCATAACCTCACAAGTTAAATCGGGAGAACGCAGTCACTTCCTCCTAAAGTAATCCTCGTCAGCATTTTTCTTTTCATTTAACATACCTGTCATTTTGTTCTCTCGTTAGTCAATGAAAAAAAATAAGGAGGGACAGGGACTTCCTATTATACGAGTAAATGTCACTCAGAGGCATCGGCAAGGACATGTTCTGAGTAGTTCTGAATGCCTTTTAGCGGGAGTGTTGTCACTGACCAATCCTGGCAAAGCGCGGGCTTTTCAAATTCAACAAAGGCTTTCATCCCTCTTGCAGCAGCCAGAAAGGGATTTTTTTTTTCTCTAAATCGCCAGCAGTTTCTCCTCTTCCCTTCTCTCATCCCTTTGGAGACGAGGTCATCAAAAAATGGCCTAGAGCATACTCAACGTTATGGCTATTCTCGCTCATGCCCCTAAAGGGAGAATTGATAATGCTTGGCTCTTACCACGTCCTTTAATTTGCTTAGAACAGCTTTCAAGTCGATTTAAAAACCCCACTATCTTAAAACATCAGCCACTGTTATGAGTTTTAAGAATCTCAATACAGCTTTCTAGACGAGGGAGAAGAGGGTTCAGCTCTCCTTTCCCGGGAAACTGAGGCTGTTCTGCTTGTTAGAGAGAAAACTAGCTAGGACTTGTGACTGAGGATACAAAGGTTGTCTAGCTGAATGGTCTCTTACAAGTGCCTACTCACCGATGCTGCAAAGTAACTTTTTCTGTGTATTTTGTATTTCATTCGCAATACTCACACAAACACTAAAACGCAGTACAAGTAATAACGTAACTAGCTCAAGAATAAGAAACATTTTCTGATTTCCAGAAACGGTATTTGAGAACAGCTCTGATTGTGAAAGTGTGGGTGGCTCTTAGAAGAGCCTTTGTTTTCTGCCGTTTGGTTTTGAAATGAAGTAAAAAAGCTTAACCCCCGAACCCGTACAAAGTACGACCCTGACGCTTTAGAGCATAAACCACATCCATGGCCGTCACCGTCTTCCGCTTAGCATGCTCCGTGTAAGTAACAGCATCACGGATAACATTTTCCAGAAAAACTTTCAGTACACCGCGAGTCTCCTCGTAAATGAGACCAGAAATACGTTTTACGCCACCGCGACGAGCCAAACGACGAATAGCTGGCTTTGTAATACCTTGGATGTTATCGCGAAGCACCTTCCGATGACGCTTAGCACCCCCTTTCCCAAGTCCTTTACCGCCTTTACCGCGCCCAGACATTCTGCTCTCACTCTGTGTTCAGACCCACAAACACTGTACTCAAGTGAACTCGGCGCTCCCTGTATATTGTTGGGCTACCGACCTGATTGAAAACTTGTACGAAGAGGGGCGAGGTCTACTCTATTGTCCTGCCCTTCCAGTCCTCTCACAGCCCTCTTAATCTTGATGAGGCTGTTCGAGTGTGAAGAAAAGAGATGGCTGGTTATTGTCTCTTTCTCTTTCCTCCCTCCCCCACTCACCATGATCTGTAGAATGCTCCATTTAGACTCCACACATTTTCCGATTATATTTCAATTATATTTTAACTGAGACATATGATCAATTCCTACCTTTATTAATTATAACTTTAACCTAATGCCACATTTCCGGCAATATCAGTCACTCTCTGAATTGTTTAAAATAAGAGTCGCTTTCAAACTGCAATTTTTCTTTTATTTTCTATTATCGTATTTTTCCTTCTGGAGGGTATTTCGATAACAGTGCTTCATGTATGTGGCTATTTTCTTTGGAAAATACTCCTCTGATTTTCAGTGATTCACAGGCTGCGGCAAAAACTGACCAAACAGGTTTCTGGCAGTTATTTTCCAAAGAGTACACAGGATTATTGTATTAATTAAATTCATCCAGAGCCATGCCATTTTATACAACTGGAAGCTATATCTGTCTGCAGTTATTTTATTTTATTTATTTATTTTTTTCATTTGGAGGTATTTTTATTATTGCTATTCTTTTTGCAGTACATGCAAAAGGGTGATGATCTGAAAGACCACAGAAATAAGCACTAAAAAAAAACAGACTCTTTTTCCCATTCCAGAGAAAGGAACTCATTCCTCTACTTCATAGCCAAAAATTATTGTTTTATATAGGGAAGAGTTGAGTTTCGGAATTTCACATATGAAAACTGACAACAATACTTCAAAATTGATACTTTATACACATGACAACATGAATTCAATAAAATACAATTTAACTATGAGTCTGCAGACCTTCAGAAGGCATGGATGGAAATTATCAGAAGGGGTTCTCAGAAACTATGAAGAAATCCTATCCTTTCCAGTTTCTTATCCTCTACTGCTCTCTGATGGAAATTCTTTATAAATCTGCACCAATTGTAAAAAAATATTTTTTTAAATGGTGTATCGTTCAGTACTTACTACTAATAACAAACATATGACAAATATAATGCAAGAAAACAAGCAAAAACATTAATATTAATAATTAATTTTAGAGAGACAAGATGAATGAGGTAATATCTTTTATTGGACCGACTTCTGTTGATGAAAAAGATAAGCTTTCTCTGTGTAAGCTCAAAAGCTTGGCTCTTTCACGAACAGAAGTCCGTCCAATAAGAGATATATTACTTCATCCACCTTGTCGCTCTAATATCCTGGGACCAACATGGCTACAACAACACTGCAAACAATAGCAAATATGTACTTAGTTGTTGCCCAAGCTTATTAAAGGCCTTGCATTCAATGGCATTTCTATGTAAGTATGTATGCACGTGTAATACATTTTAAGCACTGCTTTAAATCAATTCCAAAAATTCAGGGCCTTCTGTAGGGATCAATGTCCAGAACCATATAGATTTGGGGTAAAATTGGAATACCAAAACAGGAAATGGGGACACACTGAGCCCCTGAAAACACTTTTGCACAGCCACTGTCTCAAACACATTTGCAATTTTCTATAGATCGGGCAACAAGTTGATGCCACTCACTAATGCCTTCCAACATAACAATACACCTATCTGATCTCTGTCCATTCTCCCAACAGAATTGAATATGTTGACACCATAAACGATTTATCACCCATGCAGAAAGAAGATAGTGCAGGGAAGAGAGGTGGGGGAGATGAAGTGAGGAGGCAAAGGAGGAAGAGTGCAAAGAGCTTCTGGCATGGAGGGGAGATATGGGACCTTAGTATGAGAGAAGGGGGAAAAGGGGCACACAGAACCCATTGTGGGGGAGGAGACTGGGGGTATCCTGGTATGGGGTAGGGGCAAAGGGTATGGTGGGGAAGAGAAAATTGGGGGAAGGAGGTAATAAGGGTTCATATAGAACCTCCTGCCATGTGAGGAGAATGGGTGAGGGGAAATGGTAGACACAGAAAACTCCTTTCATAGCATAGGGGGATTGGGAGACCCTGGAATGCATGGAGTGGGAAAAGGGGAAATAAAGACACACACAGAGCTCCTGCCATTAGGTGTGGGCATGGGAGAGCCTGGAATGGGGGCAACACAGAGTTCCTGGTGGGGTGCGTGTGGGAATGGGGGGAGAAGGTAGAAAATTCTACTGTAGATCTGGCCTAAGTCAAGAAAAGTCTCTCTTCTTATGTATTCTAGAGTCAATTGGATTTTGCTTTCTCTTTGATTGTTCTGTCTCTTTCTTTCTCCCCTTATCTTGTTCCGGAGGCCAGTACTATAATCCATCTAATACAGTATATTTATATTTTTGCAGCTTGTGATTTGTATCCATGGAGATTCATCTAGTGTTGTCCTTTCCATTCAGAAAATTTATTTTGATGAATTCTATAGTATCCTTTAGATACAAAGCTACTCCCTGACCTCTCGGACTTAATCTTGTTCCTGTATAGTTTTTAACTAGCTATTACAGTATCCCATTGGTTTTTAGTCATTCCACCAAGTTTATGTAATGCATATTTTATCAAGCTCTTTGAATATTTCAAGGCATGCTAGTTCACATCTTTTTTGTTTTTAAACTTCTAGCATTTGTATATATAATTTTAATTTAATTTACTTATTCTTATTATTGGCAATGAGCCAATAAACTCCTTTTAAACTTCTTCATTAGACAGCCTGATGATTTTACCTCTGGGTTCTTAACCTAGACTTTTTCATAGTTCATTTACAATTTGTATCATTCACTTGTTGAAGTAAACTGCATAGGCCTTAAACTTTGGTCAAGAAAAGTATGTCTTATGGGTAAAGGGAGGGGGTAAGACAGAGAGTGAGAAAGTGCTGAAAAATGTAACTGTGCTGAAAATGTAACTGTCTGTATGGGGAAAATGCTTGTACTGCAGTTTGCTTATGTCTGTAACCTTGACTAATGATAAGAAGAATGAATGCTGTAATTCTAACACATATATTAAAATCTGCCTGAGGGTGGAGACCCTTTACTGACCAGAGACAACCCTGTCGGTGGCTCTCCCCTTGCATATGCTTCTGTTTTTAAAATAGTAATAAAAGAGTCTCAGATCTCTGATGAGCCTCAACTAAAACGCAGAGTGAAGCCTTGTTTCTTCCACAGTTCTTGGTGCCGTGACTCGGATCGCTAAAAGCCCAGTCGGGACCCCAGTCGGGCCATCTCCCTCCGAACTCCGGTGCACCACACCAAGGTAAGAGACCTTTTGAAATCTCTGATGGGGTGCTCGGTGGAGGACTGCCCGGGGGGTTGGAAATCCTGAACAGTGGCTGATGCGATCCGAACTTTTTGAGAGAAGGCTCATCAGACATTCTGGTTAAGGTATAAAGGTGACTAGTCAAAAGAGATTTTGAAGAGCTGGGGATGTGTGAATTGAGATTATAACCGCTGACCAGGTCTAGGACTCAAGCCAAGTTCAGCCACCCCAGGGCTGCCTGATAAAAGGCAGAACTGATCACAAGGGGGCTCGGTGGAACCCTGTGACCCAGTGGGAATCATTGATTTTTCCTCCCCTTTATCCACGGCAATGAGCCTGAAGCCACAGTAGGAGACACTGTTGGAGTGCCTTTGGCATTTCCCTCGGATGCACCCTGTTGGCAACAGGACTCCCTTTATGAACTTTCCCTGTGTGAATTGAGAAAATGGGGGTTAGAGGGTCAAAGGATGCCTCCGTCCCGCCAAAGGGAACCCCAGCATTTTATATGTGTACACATTATGGCCAAAAGACTTGCAGATATTTGGCTAAGTGGAATTGGTATACCAGAGAGGATCCTAGTAAGCAGTTTCCTTTGACTGGAACTTTTGATTTAGATAAAATTGTACACCTCCGCGGAGCCCTAGAGTCACCCACACAGACTCAATGGGATGCATATTTTAATTGGTATGAGGAAACCCTTAAAAGACTGCATGAATCCCGGGTAAGGAGTGTAAAGGACTCCCAAGAAAAATTGAAAATTCAGATAAAGGAGCTAAAGACCCAATGTAAACCTGGCCAGGCTTGCCCACCTTGCGCTCCATCTGTTCCATTGTACCCCCAACTTGAAAAGAATGATAAGGGAGGAACGGCTGAGGATATAATAGACTCTTTCAGTGCTTTTCCTCCACCACCATATAACCCACTACTGTGTCACAAATGAGAACCTTTTTAGGCATGGCAGGCTATTGCCGCCAATGGATTTTGGGCTATGCCTCTATTGTTAAGCCTCTGCAGGAACTCACTCGACTTGAGACTCCTTGTTAACTCACAGACTGGGATCTGCTATTAGTGTGCTCAGGAACTGACACGACTCTCATTCGATAATGACAGAAAGGCTTTAATTACTATACTTATAAACATATAAAATGAGCCCCCAAACCAAACGTCCAGTATATTTTAGCTGCAAAAGTAATTATCCTCACCAATGCAGGCAAGAGGTGGTGATGGTTTCTTAGCAGCTTCCCCCAAGAGCCTGGATCCGTGGTCTCAGAAGGCAGCTGGGCAAGATGGTAGTTCTTCTCAGTTTCTTGTCAAGAGTGATTCTTCTTCTCTTGAAGCTTTCCTGCTTGCTTATTTCCATTGCTTCTCTTTTATATTCTTAAATTCAATGTTTTTCAAAGCATTTTGGTAATTTACATGAGTAAACACAGGAATTCCCGAAAACAATACAAGTGGGAGAGACCCATGTGCTTTAATTAGTGAAAAGGTGCTAGCCACCTAGATTTGTTCTTTAGCTTCAGTGTTCCACCCTTCAAACAAAGGGGTATTGGGGTTGTTGTGATTAAATTGAGCAATACCTGGGGTGGCATCCAGCCATGGGCTTTGATCATAAGGAATTTTGAAAGGTCTGGAGCCGTGGAGGTCTAGCACGCCCTGCATTTAACACATTTCTGTTTAGTGCATAGATGAGTTACTCCCAGAGGATAAATTCATTAGGGAAAATGGTCCAGACAGAGAGGCAATTAATAAACAGTTATCTTAATGAAATACCAGACATACTTTGAGAATAGAAAGACAGCATGGGTGTGTTGCAATGAGAAACAATCACCCCTTTTCAAAAGGGACTCCAGCCACCATTTCACATATTCTGCAATATGCACTTATTAATTTGGTAGTTTAATTTTATAAGTAGGCCCATCTTAGCTGAAATTTCACGGTCTACACTCCTGAACCTCTTCCCTGGTCTGCCGAGGCAGAACAAGCTTTTACCTCTGTAAAATATGCACTTTCTAGTGCACCTGCACTTGGTTTGCCTGATTATTCAAAACCTTTTATATTGTTTTGTCATGAAAAAGATGGGTTTGCTATAGGTGTCCCCACACAAATGCATGGGGATAAGCATAGGCCTATTACCTATTGTAGTACTGCCCTGGACCCCATGGCTGCTGGACTTCCATCTTGTCTCCGTGCTGTTGCAGCCGCAGCTGCCTTGCTTGAAACCTCAGAAACCCTGGTCCTTGGCTCTCCGCTTACTGTCTCTGTTCCTCATGCTGTTGCAGCTCTATTGTTGAAAAACAAAACACAGCACTTATCTAATGCGTGTTTAACAAAATATGAAATTCTTTTGTTGTCTGCAGGCCATAGTACACTCACCCGGTGTCCGGTCCTCAATCCTGCCTCATTGTTACCCACCCCTCTTGATGGTGAACCCCACGATTGTTTGACTGTGACCGCACACCTTACTATGCCCCGAACTGATCTTAAAGATACCCCTTTGCAGAACCCAGAATTGATTTTCTATGTTGATGGCTCTTGTCAAAGAAACTCTAAAGGTATTCTTGTGGCCGGCTATGCTGTTTGTTCTCAACATGAGGTAATTGAAAATAACCCTCTTCCTTCTGTGAACTCTGCCCAAGTAGCTGAACTCTTTGCTGTAACTAGAGTTTGTATCCTGGCCAAAGGTAAATCTGTTAATGTTTTTACTGACTCCCATTATGCCTTCGGTGTCGTCCATAATTATGGTCAACGCTGGAAACAAAGAGGCTTCCTCACTTCGGGAGGCTCACATATTAAAAATGGATCTTATGTTGCTGCTTTATTAGATGCTTTACAGTTACCTTCTACTATTGCTGTTGTTAAACGTCTAGCTCATCGAATTTCTTATGACGAAGTTACTCGTGGGAATGCTTTGGCAGACTCTGCTGCTAAGGCTGCGGCCCTTTCCGCACCTCAGGCCACATCCATGTTTTTGTTCACATCAGTCCAGTCTCCTATGGCTACTACTGAGGATGTTGCCCTCCTCCAGGATCAGGCCCCAGAAAGTGAAAAGAAGCATTGGAGACTGGCAGGGTGCCTTTTACACCCAGACCATTTGTGGCGCTCCCCGGATGGCTGCCTGGTGGCGCCCATGGTCCTTTTCCCTTACTTTGCTCGAGTGCATCACGGGATAGCACACTTGAGCAGAGGGGGGATGATAGAAGCAGTGAAACGGGATTGGTATGCCCCTATTTTCCCCAAGCGGCTCATCAATATTGTCAAACCTGCCCTATTTGTCAGGCTCACAATGTGGGTAAACCGATAAAAACAAAAAGGGCAGCACATCCCCCACCATGGGGACCATTTGTAAATATTCAGATTGATTTCATTCAAATGCCAAAATGTGTTTCATATGAATATGTGCTGGTAATTGTATGTTTGTTTTCAGGATGGGTAGAAGCTTACCCATGTGCAAAGGCTGACACTGTTACAGTCAGCAAGAGACTTTTGAAAGAATTTATTCCTCTCTTTGGACAGTGACAGAGGCACTCATGTCACAGGCCAAGTCATGAAAGAAGTTTGCAAGGCCCTCGGTATGCAACAGAACTTTCATTGCCCATATCACCCTCAATCTTCAGGGGCAGTGGAGAGACAGAACGGCGCCCTGAAAAATAAAATAGCCAAAATTTGCAATGAAACCAACCTCAAATGGCCAGATGCCCTGCCCTTAGCCCTTATGAGTATGAGGTCATCATGTAACAGAAAGACTGGACTATCACCACACGAGATCCTAATGGGACGACCCACGAGGCTCCCTAGTTCTCCACCAGTATCAACTCACATGATGGATATTAATTTGGCTGATGAAACTGTTTTGACTTATTGTCAGGCGTTAATGAAGTGTGTTAAGGTTTTTCATTCACAGGTACAAGAAGCCCTTCCCCAAGAACCTTGAGAAGCGTGTCATGATCTACAGCCAGGTAACTGGATCCATGTAAAAGTCCACCAGAGGAAGAGGGCTGGAACCACGCTGGAAAGGCCCACTCCAGGTACTCCTCACCACCAACACTGCTGTAAAGTGCCGAGGTTACCAGTCCTGGATACACACCTCACATTGTAAAAGAACCTCTGCACCTGTAAAAACAAGGTCAGAGGAGCAGGGTGAAAGTGCTTGTAATCTCTCCCCTGCTCAAGAAGAGGATTTGCCACTCCAGAGCAAAGAGGATGTGCCACAACATCATCCCTACCACCTCAGGGGAAAGACGTAAAATTCCTCCAAGTCACTGGTTCCTTAAATGGATATGGCTAGTGATCTTCTGGATGTTCTGTATTGGCATTATCTGGATGACTCTCTTTGGTCTAGGTTCCTGATTACCAGCACACCTGTCGAGGAAATCTCCATGGTCCATGGGGTAGAAGACTGACAACCTGATGACTCTGAGGTACAATTAAAAACTAAGCGACTGAACCATAGAAGAAAACACTCCTTGGACAGTACTAACACATTTTTACAAGTAATTAACCAATTACGGAAAGACTTAAATGTGTCTAACTGTTGGATTTGCAGTCATGTTCCCTTGCATTCTGGAGAAGGTATACCCGTGGCTCTGATTGTGTTAAACACCACACAAATAGTACAAGGGGTTACCATTCCTTTCCCTGGAAAGATTCAAACTTGGGCTGATGTAGGTTGGAATAAAACAGAATACATCCACCTAGTTTATGAGGCCCAAGGGGAATACTGCTTTAAGTCCAATCAATCCATGTGGGGAAAGAATGCACTCCACAAAAGTATAAAGGTTGGTTATAGCATTTGTAACTATACCTTTACTATCAACTCTACAGGATACGTAGCCCAGAATGGGAGCTCTTTTAGAGGCTATTTTCCCTACCCCCTGAATATCAGTTATTATGGCATTCGCTTAATGCAAAGTTCTGTAGTTTACTTACATGAACACACAGGTTTAGTGGGTCATTATTTTATATGTGGGAATAAGGCCCATAAAAGATTACCCCTATGGTGGGAAGGCTCCTGCTATATCGGAGCTATCGTCCCTGCCATCAGGTACACACCCACACTACCCCAGGGCAGACTCCGGAACCGAAGAGCAATCACCGAGGCCCAACGTTATTGGGGTATCACCTTGCCTCACCTTGGAGTTGCATACTCTGTCAAGGAAATAAGGTGCGATGCTGGGGTACTTGAAGAAGTGGCTGATGCCACTACCCAGGGCTTTGAACACAGCCACTGAAATGGGTAGTATACGACAAATGGTTCTGCTGAACCGAATGGCCCTAGACTTTACTCTAGCAAGCAAGGAAAGAGTGTGTGCCCTGATAGGACCCAAATGGTGTGTTTACATACCAGATAACACCCATGACATTTTCACACAAGCTGAGCACATTAGAAAAGAAGTAGCAAAGCTCCATGAAACAGATCAATGGAGCCTATGGTTGTGGCTCGAAGAATGGGGGTCCAAAATCTTCTACATCGTGTTACTTGTATTTGGAGGTATTACTGGCATTTTTGTGTGTATACAAGTATTCATAATGCTTATAAAATGTTGCTTCAATTGTACTGCAAAGGAAATGCAAAAAAATATGCTGAGCCCAGAACAGAAGACAGCAGTATATAATATGTATGCTGAGATAAAAGAATGGGACGAGCAAGTAAAGAAAGAAGTTGAAGACTTAATGAATGTGGAAGTTTAAGGCAGTATGGTGCTATAGAGCACCAAAGGGGAGATTGTTGAAGTAAACTGCATAGGCCTTAAACTTTGGTCAAGAAAAGTATGTCTTATGGGTAAAGGGAGGGAGTAAGACAGAGAGTGAGAAAGTGCTGAAAAATGTAACTGTGCTGAAAATGTAACTGTCTGTATGGGGAAAATGCTTGTACTGCAGTTTGCTTATGTCTGTAACCTTGACTAATGATAAGAAGAATGAATGCTGTAAATCTAACACTGTTATAAATATATGTTAAAATCTACCTGAGGGTGGAGACCCTTTACTGACCAGAGACAACGCCGTCGGTGGCTCTCCCCTTGCATATGCTTGTGTTTTTAAAATAATAATAAAAGAGTCTCAGATCTCTGATGAGCCTCAACTAAAACGCAGAGTGAAGCCTTGTTTCTTCCACACACTTTCTTGGGTACAAAGACACTATTGTATTTATAGTTTCTTTAACAGATCCCTCAGTCCAATTTTTGTGATCCTCAGCTCCTCTGATAAGTGTACTCTCCCCAGGCCATCCTTACCAATTTTTTTCCTACATACCTGTTACCTCACAGACGGGGATCTGCTATTAGTGTGCTCAGGAATTGACACGACTCTCATTCGATAATGACAGAAAGGCTTTAATTACTATACTTATAAACATATAAAATGAGCCCCCAAACCAAAAGTCCAGTATATTTTAGCTGCAAAAGTAATTATCCTCACCAATGCAGGCAAGAGGCGGTGATGGTTTCTTAGCAGCTTCCCCCGAGAGCCTGAATCCGTGGTCTCAGAAGGCAGCTGGGCAAGATGGTAGTTCTTCTCAGTTTCTTGTCAAGAGTGATTCCTCTTCTCTTGAAGCTTGCCTGCTTGCTTATTTCCATTGCTTCTCTTTTATATTCTTCAATCCAATGTTTTTCAAAGCATTTTGCTAATTTACATGAGTAAACACAGGAATTCCAGAAAACAATACAAGAGGGAGAGACCCATGTGCTTTAATTAGTGAAAAGGTGCTAGCCACCTAGATTTGTTCTTTAGCTTCAGTGTTCCACCCTTCAAACAAAGGGGTATTGGGGTTGTTGTGATTAAACTGAGCAACACCTGGGATGGTATCCAGCCATTAGCTTTGATCACAAGGTATTTTGAGAGGTCTGGAGCCATGGAGGTCTAGCACGCCCTGCATTTAACACATTTCTGTTTACTGCATAGATGAGTTACTCCCAGAGGATAAATTAATTAGGGAAAATGGTCCAGACAGAGAGGCAATTAATAAACAGTTATCTTAATGAAATACCAACATACTTTGAGAATAGAAAGACAGCATGGGTGTGTTGCAATGAGAAACAATCACCTCTTTTCAAAAGGGACTCCAGCCACCATTTCACATATTCTGCAATGTGCACTTATTAATTTGGTAGTTTAATTTTATAAGTAGGCCCAGCTTAGCTGAAATTTCATGGTCTACATACCACTTCCTGTACAATATTCTGGTTTCTTCAAGGGGAAGACTCCTAGCTAATCCGCTAAATTCAAGATCTGAATAACAGCCTTCTTTAGTTAGTTATTTACAATTTATGAGTAGTATCTGAAAGACATACACATGGTTTTACCTTCTTGATTAAACCATTCTTTAAAGTCCTGAATAGGGAATAGTCCTGAATAGGGAATAGGGCACTACTTATTTGGTAATAGGAAATATACTTTTAAATGAAATGCATTTGTGGAAGTTTGTATTACAAAGATGAAAGTGGATATTGATAAATACACACACACACAAACACAGATAAAGAAAAGGCAAAAGTAAGCACTGCCGGTCATAACACAAAGTGTCTGTTAAGTTAATTTGGCTAGAGAACATTAAGAATTTAGTCAAGAAGGCAGCTTAATGTGCAGTTAAGTGTGCCACCTCAAGCACATGCTTTGAAAAACTGGAGCCATTATTGATGGTTTCATGCTTGGTCAGAATTTTTAACTTAGGTAAGCTAAGTGAAGTCTTATGATTCAAAGGGCACAAGTTATGGGTGTGTTGCATCTGTTTTCAGTGAGTATTTAATGGCTCTTAAAAGAGCCTTTGGGATGATTGGAGTAGTTTTAAAGTAGCCAGAATGCAGTGGTGCAACCTTGAAGCCCTCTCACCCTGGATATGCCGGGCTAACTACATGTCCGTATGCATGATGGTGACTCTTGGTGTGAATAGCACACAGGTTAGTGTCCTGAAAGAGCTCAACCAAGTAGGCTTCGCTGGCCTCCTGCAGTGTCCTAATGGCCGAACTCTGAAAATGTAAGTCAATTTTGAAGTACTGGGTGATTTCACAGACCAGTTGCTGGAAGGGCAGCTTGCAGATGAGCAGCTCAGTGGATTTTTGGTAGTGGCAAATCTCTTGTAGGGCCACGGACAGTGCCTGTTTTGTAACAATGAGGCTTTTTCATCCCTTCCCTCTAGTAGCAAGCACACTATTTCTGGCAGCTTTGGAGCTGCTTATTGGGAGTTTTGCCACCAGTGGATTTACAGGTGGTCTCTTTGATCCTGGCCATTTTGGGCAACACACGCTCTCAGCTTCAAAGAAAAGATTTATTTTGTTGTGATGGTATTTATAGAAAAATTCCTTCTTCTGATTGGCTGATGAGAAGAAGCCAAACATAACTGGCTAATATGAACATTTGTGACGTCCACGCTATGTATAGAGAAATGCGATTCTTGCTCGCTTCCATTCTAGCTCTTGCCGTTTCTTGAATCCATTTCCGCCACCACTGTCTGAGTCCCTGAAATTTACAATTTCTTGAACTACACTAGCGTCTGTTTTCCTGCGGTTTCCTCTCTTTCTGAAACCCATCACCCTAAAGAATCCTTCCCTTCCCTGTCTCCCATGTTTCTTTGTTTCTCTATCTTTTTTTGTTTATATATTTATTTTAAAACTGAACAGTTTGTTAATCTATATGCCATCCCCAGATCCTCCTTCTCTTAAAGTTGAACAACTATCATGAGCACCAATTTCAGGAGACAAGGGAGTTAAACCACAAAATGTGTTGAATGGACAGAAGTTCCAGAGGGGTAGCCGTGTTAGTCTGTATACAGCAAAAACAACGAGAGTCCTGTAGCACTTTAAAGACTAACAAATTTAATTTTTGTAGGCATAGCTTGTAGGCTTTAGCTTATGCCTACAAAAATTAAATTTGTTAATCTTTAAATTGCTACAGGACTTTTGAATGGACAGAGAATCTCTCTGTACTTGTTCTAGTTTGTTTTAATTAGCAGACTTTCAGAAGATGAAAGCAGTACCCCCACACTTCTTCCCGCTCATACTCAAGGGCACCTCCTTTTTATAAAGAATATATTTACTCTCCTTCCACACTGCTTTAAACCTCAAACAGATTACAGACCAGGGGAGGTCTTAAATAGAAATCACTTGCAATACTTAAGTGGTAAACAACAACTTTTCTTTACCAGCATTTTCCTCCTGACATATCTTCTTTCACAAAAATCCACCTGGTCGAACAGATGGCCTTCAGGAGCAGAAAAATAGGACACAACCCAGTAGACATAAATCTCCCTGTTCTTTTCTCCCTTGTAAAACAAAAACAAAAATTACATCTCTGCTCACTTTTCAGTTAGATTGGACATCATTGCATAAAAAATGTTCAGGACACCTACCTGTCTTTTACATATCCCACAACAAACTACACACAATCACCGCTCTCTTTGAAATGTTATTTTTCTTTAGATTTACAGGAATAAAGATCTTTAAGACTGAGTATTTTTTAAAAAATCATACAGAACATTCTGAGGGACACAATAATGTGTCGAATGAGTACTTAAAGTATCCTTGAACAACATACAGATCGTTTATATAATTCTAATATTCTCTTTTATGCAGAAATACAGAGGATTGTCTCTGGCTAATCTTTTCAAATTCACCCATCGGTTTCATCCCATTCCCATTAGTCAGATAGAAATCCCAAACAACTTCACCTCTTTCCCTCACTCAGTCTTCACCCTTGATTCTTGGAGACCTAAGCCAATGTGCAATGAATGGCCAGAAACATCCAACCCCTTATGTGACTACATAGTGACTATTCTCCTATAAAGCAGAGTGTACAGAGACAGAATGGTTGTCTCCCACATTCATACTCATAACTTGTTTGGAAGTGTCTCCTTCAAATCTATTTCTTAAAAATTATTTCAAATGAAAATATTTTTAATATTTCAACAATGCTGCTTTCTGCCAGGGTGGGAATCCAGCTGAGCTTCGGCTGTCATTCAGTTTGTTTTGGGAGGCTCTTCAGCCATCTCCAGTCACAGGATCACTTACTGCAAAAAGTGTTTAGAACAATCCTCTTCTCAATAAAAGATTTAATATTTTAAATCCACCACGTGAATGTACCTTATGAGTTTCAACTCTTCAATGATCACCTCCCCCCATATGTGATACAGAGCTGAAAAATAAAAATACAAGTGCTTTGATAAAACCTATTTCTAGTAGGCACACTGAGGATAATTTCTTAGTACTGCTACCTGTATCTGAACCAAGTAAAAATGTAGTCCTACTGAAAGTTATGTATTTAGTAAGTTAGCGTGTACTATTTTTCCCCTGGAGTTAAAGAAGCAGCAGCAGCTACTAAAGTATCAGCTCTTATTATGAATGCATGGAACCTCTGGTTTGTTTTTAATGGGGTGGGGAATGGATAGCCCAATTTCTTAGAAAGTGAGGTCCTGACTTTTCTCATAGACCACATACATGGCTATCCTTCCGCTTAATGTGTTCAGTGCAGATGATAGTATTGACCAGATGACCATAATCTCAAGAAAACCTTCAGCACACTCCAGGTCTCTTTGTAAATCAGTCCCAACATACGCTTCACTGTTCCCTGTGGTAAGCTAAACTACACCACAGTTTCTGACCTACTATAAATTTTAACAAAACACTGTGTGAAATATCCTTTAATTTTTTTTTTTTCATTTCCAACTGAAATACAGACTATTACATTAGCAGTTTCCTTGGCAATTGCATTTAAAGATTATAGAAAATAAGTGACTATCCATGAAATTTCATCTAGGCTGGGCCTACTTATAAAATTAAGCTACCAAATATTAATAAGTTGCATATTGCAGAGTATGTGAAATGGTGGCTAGAGTCCATTTTGAAAAGGGGTGGTTGTTTCTCATTGCAACACATGTGGTCTTTCCATTCTCAAAGTATGTCTGGTATTTCATTAAGATAACTGTTTATTAATTGCCTTTCTTGTCTGGACCATCTTCCCTAATGAACCTATCCTCTGGGAGTAACTCATCTATGCAGTAAACAGAAATGTGTTAAATGCAGGGCCTGCTAGGCCTCCATGGATCCAGATCTCTCAAAATACCTTATGATCAAAGCCCATGGCTGGATGCCACCCCAGATATTGCTCAATTTAATCACAACAACCCCAATACCCCTTTGTTTGAGGGGTGGAACACTGAAACTAAACAACAAATCTAGGCGGATAGCGCCTTTTAACTAAGTAAAACACATGGGTCTCTCCCACTTGTATTGTTTTCGGGAATTCCTGTGTTTACTCATGTAAATTACCAAAATACTTTGAAAAACATTACATTTAAGAATATAAAAGAGACGCAATGGAAATAAAAAAGGCAAGCAAGCTTCAAGAGTGACTCTTCACTCTGGACAAGAAACTGACAAGACCTGTCATTTTTGCCCAGCTGTCTTCTGAGACCAGGATCCAGGCTCTTAGGGGGAAGCTGCTAAGAAACCATCACCGCCTCTTGCCTGCATTAGTGAGGATAATTACTTTTGCAGCTAAAATATACTGGACTTTTGGTTTGGGGGCTCATTTTATGTGTTTATAAGTATAGTAATTAAAGCCTTTCTGTCATTATCAAACGAGAGTCGTGTCAATTCCTGAGCACACTAATAGCAGATCCCAGTCTGAGTTAACACTATCCTAGGAACATAATTTATTCAAATAGCAATAAAATAGTTTAGAACTTTAAAAAGAATGATAGTTTATCTTATAAGGGAACACTTAAGAAAGATACAACATAAAAATTACTCCCATATGTATTTCTGTCGCATAAACATCTCTTCATAAGTCTCTGAATAGTTATTTGTGTTGTGGCATTAGGAAATATTTAAACAGATTTAATTATTATAGCAAGGGAAATATTTAGTTCACGGAGCTAGTTCTCAATCCTTATTCAAAGCCTGAGAGAAGTTTGTTACTTTCTTTACGAAAAATCATTTTACTCTGAGGAAGTCAATTCAAATCATAGAGTTTCTACTCTGATTTGTAGAAAGTACTTTAAAGAATAATATTTAATTGTAGTTGTGATTTTATGAACGACTATTCAATTTTATTTCACAAGGAAAAACAAGTTTCCCTGTCCCTAAGTCTCTATAATTCCAAGATTAAATATTTATTGACTCTTCTTTAAACCCACATTTCACTCTTCAACTGGAAATTCTACTGAATAAAAATACCTTGTTTCCTCTTCACTCAGATAAGAAACGGACTTTTGGGTGGCAGATGTTGGACAAAAAAACACCCTTTTTTTATTCAGAAGAAACTCAAATCGAGCGGGGAAAAGAAAGCTGCCTTGTTGGGCGGGCTCCTTTAAACGCACCAATCACAGGGCTGCTGAGTCTTGGGTCTAAACATTAGGCAACTAACTATTACGCCAGATGTTTTTTTGTTTGTTTGTTTGTTTTTTTCTGGTTTATTATAAGACATATTAGCCACTATGTCAGAAACAGCGCCTGTGGCCTGTTGCTGCTCCTGCCATCTCTACTCCCGAGGCAAAAGCCTGTTACAAATCGAAGGCGGCGACAGGCGGCTCTAAAGCCCACAAACCCTCGGGTCCCAGAGTGTCCGAGGTTATTACCAAAGCCGGGTCTGCTTCTAAGGACCGTGAAGGGGTCTTGTTTAGCCGCTCTGAAGGCAGCTCTGGCGGCTGGAGGGTCCGATGTTGAGAAGAGTAACAACAACCGACTCACAATAGGATTCAGGAGTCTGGTGTCTTTTAAACTCACTGAGACCAAGGGAAAGGTGCTGGGGGGAAAAGGCAGCGGCAGGTAAGAACCCAGCTGCCAAGAAGCCCAAAAAGGCTGCGATCGCGAGAGAAAAAAAGCGCCAAGAAACCAGCAGCTGTCGCGCCGGAAAAAGCAACCAAAGAACCCGAGAAAGATAAAAGCGGCCAAGCCCAAGAAAGCAGTTAAAGAGTCCGGCTAAAGCCAAAGCGCTGAAGTGGCTTCCGAGGCTGCCGGTGCCAAATCCACGCCAAGGAAACCTAAAGTAGCAAAGGATAAAGCGGCGGCGCCCAAGAAGAAGTAAAAAGACTTACTTTGCAAATAAACCCAGCGGTTCTTTTAAGAGCCACCCAAACAGCAGGTTCGCTTACCGGTAACCTCATGCAGCTTTCTAGGACACAAGTCCCCTTCCCTCTTCACTACTTAACATTACACACACACACACACACACACACACACAATGTGAGGGATAAATGAGACACAAATTGTGTTGAGTCAAAGAGAAGCGACTCCTGTCAAATAGTATGTACGTGCCATGTACAGGAGTAGCTCCTCTTTCTGACCACAGTCAAAAGATTATAGTTCTTTTTGGCTTTAATCGCCTCCTTTCCCCCAATCCAGGGGAATTTTAGTTTCTTTTGAGAGTAAAGTTTTCAAGCAGTTGGGAGAGTCAGGTATTTCCATAATGTCTGTCCTTAGAGTAAGGTAAATTACCATTTACCATATCTATTGTGCCAAAGGATCTGAGCCAGAATATAGGTGGCCTTTTCTCGCGTTACTACCTTTGTCCACAGGGGTGAATTAGAGGACTCAGTAGGGTATGGGAGGAATTATGATAAACAAAACCCTTTTCTGACTTGCTGGTTAGAGGAACTGAAGCGGTTGGTAAATTTGAAAAGCCCGCCAAGAATTGGCCAGACATCCCGGACAGTTTTCCTATTCAAAGAGAATGCGTATATCATGCAACAGTTCAGGTAAAAGAAATGAGATGGGAAAGGAAAACAGGACAGAGAGTCTTCTTGATAAACGTTTTAGTCCAACTTTCTTCCCCGGGTTTCCCTCCCAAGTCAAATTCATAGGTCATTAGGAAAATATTTTCCCCTGAAATCGGAGAACAAGTCGCAGATAAATAACATTTCCTATTTTATTATTTTTTCATAATATAAATTCCGTTGGTACTCAGCTCTCACCTCTGCCTTTGTTCTTGCGTCTTTCAGTCTCTGGAAACCACAATTGATCTCTGTAACCATCATCTTAATATATTAAGAATTCCTAGTTCTCGCCTTGCTATAGAATGAAATAAAGAGGGAACGGTGTCTATTTTTCTCCTGATTTCAACAGTGAACAGTGGTAGGGAGATTTCTTTCTCCTCGTTTCTATATTATACAAAACACGGCCAAATACGACTTTCAAAATAGGAGATTCAGCTATAATGACACAAAGAATAACTGTAGTAAAACAGACCGGTGCAAAATTGCTAGTCTACTTTCAGATAACTATATAAGAGCTACTTTTTCTCCAATTCAAATGCAGTACTCTCAGGAAGGAGAAATAGCTGTTATTTTTTGTTCTAAACGTGATTATGTTAAAGATAATCAAGCCCTTTTTTGATTTTGTGGGTGGCTCTGAAAAGAGCCTTTGGGTCGGTTTTTGATTGAAGATTCCTGCCTCTTCTTGATCAGCTTCACTTACTCTTAGCCTTGTGGCTCTCAGTTTTCTTGGGTAGTAGCACAGCCTGGATGTTGGGCAGGACACCCCCTTGAGCGATCGTCACTTTCCCAAGGAGTTTGTTAAGCTCCTCGTCGTTACGGATGGCGAGTTGGAGATGACGAGGAATGATCCTAGTTTTCTTGTTGTCCCGAGCAGCGTTGCCAGCTAACTCCAGGATCTCAGCAGTTAGATACTCCAGCACAGCAGCCATGTAGACCGGTGCCCCAGCCCCAACCCGCTCAGCATAATTACCTTTTCGGAGCAAACGATGCACTCGACCAACAGGAAACTGCAACCCAGCCCGCGAAGAGCGGGACTTGGCCTTAGCCCTCGCCTTACCTCCTTGTTTTCCTCGGCCTGACATTGTAAATTACAATGCTGTAACTGACGACTAAAAATCAAAAGACTGAATACCTTTTGTGCTACGCTGCCTGCTCTTATATCGTTTCTATTTGGATTTAAAAAGCCGTGATAGGCTGAAAAGTACGAATGCTCTGAACAGCCAATGGCGATGCAGATAGAATTATGACCAATAGGAAGGTTAACAGAACGTTTGGAACGTGACTACTGTCTCTGAACCAATAGAAATTCAGAAAAGCGAGGCTTTAATTTGCATAAGTTCTGAATAAATACTCACTATTGTACACATTTCTTGATCTAAACTGAGACGATTGCCTGTGCTGGGATTGCAGGCCGACCGCAACCGTCAAAATGCCAGAGCCAGCGAAATCTGCTCCTGCTCCAAAGAAGGGATCTAAGAAAGCAGTTACTAAAACCCAAAAGAAAGGAGACAAGAAACGCAAGAAGACCAGGAAGGAGAGTTACTCTATCTACGTTTACAAAGTGCTGAAGCAGGTTCACCCGGACACCGGTATCTCCTCTAAGGCCATGGGCATCATGAACTCCTTTGTCAATGACATCTTCGAGCGCATTGCAGGGGAAGCGTCTCGCCTGGCTCACTACAACAAGCGCTCCACCATCACTTCCCGAGAGATCCAGACCGCTGTGCGCCTGCTACTGCCGGGGGAGTTGGCCAAACACGCTGTGTCTGAGGGCACCAAGGCCGTCACTAAGTACACCAGCTCGAAGTAAATAGTTTACTGTCAGGCTACCTACATCTATAAACCAAAGGCTCTTTTAAGAGCCATCCACTTTATCATTCAAAGAGCTCTATTGTCACTAATTGCTATTTGTGCTCTTCAGACTCCAACAGTATTTAAAAATAAGGTAAATATAATGTGCTTGAGTCTTAAGCGACTGGTGAGCGCATTTTCTTTCGTTTTGTGTTTTCTAAATGGAGGACTGATTTCTTTAGTAAATGTCGGTGTTTCCAGTTTTGCTCGTTCCTCTCTCCCCGCCCCCTTCCCCCCAACAAATCATAGGCTGAGGTATTTTTAAAAATATAGATATAGCTAAAAGGTTTCTAATAAATAAAATATTTGAAATGTTACCCGATCACACTGTCCAGTATTCTAGTTTCCTAAAGAATCTTACCTGAATAAACTTTCTATTTGAGGTTGTTCGTATAAGCGAACATTGATAAATATCAAAATTAACGAATGTGAACAGTTGTGGGCCTGTTACAGCTCCTTTAACAGTTAAGGAGTGGCTTTTAAAAGAGCCTTTTGGAAACAGCAAACTGAAGCCTGTAAACTCTCGCTACAGATAGGCCGAGCTACCGACGTTCTCTCGGGCATGATGGTAATTCTTGGGATGAAAAGCACACAGGTTAGTATCTTCAAAGAGCCCCACTAAGTAGGCTTCGTTCGCCTCCTGTATGGTCATAACAGCTCTGGCTCTGGGAGCACAGATCGAAACCGCTCGCCAGTGGCCGGTTTCCTGAAATTTCAGGATCCTTGAAGCACCCCGGTACCGTGTTTTTCTTCTGTTTCCTTTCTGTCTGAGGCTCAGTCTACACAACCGCTCTTCGTTCTCTGCCACCTTGGTTCATATTTATTTTTTATATCTGAGGCTCCATGTCTCGCTATTTTTCTTTCAAAATGCCCAGTTTATTAATCAATGTGTCATTCCCGCTCTCTACTTCCCTTACAGCTGAACAACCATCATGAACACCCATTCGCAGAGACAATGGGGTGTGGAGCGGAGGATAATAGTTAAACCACAGAATGGGCTGAAAAATCTCTCGATTCTCGTTGCATTTCGTGTTTTAAATTGCGGTTATTTAGAAGCTGGCACAACTTCCCTTCACTAAGTCTCCTCTGTAACTAAGGGGCACTGTGCCCTCATAAGGGATCTCGCTAATCTCCTTCAGTCCTGCCTTAAACAGACGACAGATTGGAGGAGTTCTTAACTATTAATTATTTGCAATACTGAAGTAGTGAAAGGATTAAGTTTCTTTATCCGTATTTTCATCCTGATACATCTTCGAGCACAAGAATCTACCTGGCTTGACATGCAGCGTTAAGCAGAATAGGACACAAATAATTGGACTTAAATGTCGCTTTCCGTGTCTCCCACATTTCTTTCCTCTAAAAAGATCGCATTTCTGTTTAGTTTCCAATTAGATTGGACTGGATTGAATTGCATAAAGTGGCTACACAAGTCATCTGCCTATCATTGGAATACCCCACCCCAGAATAACACATTGGCGGTTTCTTTACAGGTTTTTGGCCAGATTGACGAGAATAAATCTCTTTAAAAGTAAAATAGCAAATCCTTTGAACTGCCCCACAGCTCTTTGTTACACGATAGTGTTTCAAAATCCAAAAGAGAAAATCCTGCAGAAAGTAATTGTATACTCAAGGAGTATTCGAAAACACCAACTACGTCAGTCTGTGTAGTTCTGAATATTTTCAAAGAGGAAATACAGCGGAAGGTTATAATTAACCAATCCTTTAGCAGCGCGGGCTTTTCAAACTAATCAATGGCTCTCTCTCTCCAATAGCCCGATAGAAAAGATACGTTGGTCATTTAATCGACCAGTTTCTCCCCTATCTTTCCCCCTTCCCTCACATTTGCTCTTCTCGTCTTCACCCGTTGGAGACCAGGACTGAATACAGATGTGCAACTCCAGGAAAAGCCTTCCCCCACCCCCCCCCCCAAAAAAAAAAAAAAGTTTTCTAGGGAAAGAGCTCTGCTATCGTTTCCTGGGAGATTCAGCCCGCTGTGATACTGAAGCAGGAGGAAATGGACAGACAGACTGCTCAAAAGACACCAAAGTCCACCTCCAATTAAAGGGTGTCTTAAGAGTTTTTAGACCCACCCAACCCTCGTTAAAATAGTTTTAATACTTTCTTTTTGAATATATTACACAGGGATCAAGCGTGTGCTCTCCTGAGCCCTCTTACATCTAATGACTCACACTCCAAGTATCCCCACCCCAAATATGTGCCATGGAGCTGGAGAACGCAGACAGAGCTATTTTAATACAATGTTTCTTACGGATCAACAGATATGAATTTACCGCTTACTTCTTCTTTCACATGGCTGGTGTAAAACAGTAACTACAATTTCACCTGAAGTTGATGGAGCCCGATAGCTACATCCGTAGTCTTCCTCTTGGCATGTTCAGTGTAAGTAACAGCATCATGCATCCCATTCTCTAAGAAACCTTTAATATCTGTAAGGATGTTTCAGGACCACCAACCAGGCCAACAGGTTACCTGACGAACCTAGCGAACCAGACAACCACTGCTTCCTGTAGCAGATGACCACTGCAAACTCCAAGTTCAGAACCAAGCAACAAATTTATTTCGGCATAGGCACAGAATGTCACATCCCCGTGATCAACTGGGATAGCCCAGCCAATGCATTGGCTGCATGTCCACATACGCAAAATGCTGTACAGAAACAAAAGCAAAAACTTAAATCTCAGCACACTCTTTTTATACTCAAAAAGATAACTTATTTTTATCAACTCCCAATTCATTGTGTTATAATTAATATTTATGACCATCTAAAAATTGCACAGTACACATGTATTTAACATGTTTATCTACTTATCAATAACAAAGCTATTAATCTCATTTAAAATATGAACTTCTCTTGTTTTTTGTGGTTTTGGTTTTTTTCCTGATCATGTTTGGCATGCCACTTTGTCCTGTACCCAAGTCAGGGACAATCACTGACACTCCAAAAGCTGAATAACAGGATATTTAATAAAGTAAGAAGGCTTTGCTTGCATTCTTTCCTAAAAGGTTTATCTAAAGGTCTTAGTAACCAAACTAAACGAGGCTAACATTTATATGGCTTACTCATTTGCTTATATATTAGCCAACATATGATCCATTAAATACATTTAGATCCTTACAATCGTATATGAGATAGTTCACCCTCATTTCTTTACAATACCCACAAGTCTCTTCTAGATCAGTCCCGAAATATGCTTTGTTCACCCAGGACATGCCAGATCCTGAATAGGTGGCTTCATAATATCCCGGGAGTTACTGTGAAGCTCCTTTCTCAAGTCCCTTACCACCCCAAGAGTTAGGGGAATAAGGGCGGCTTGGTACAAATCAAAGGCTCTGTTGTCTCTGGCTTCTTTAAACAACAAGCTGAGAAAAACTAAAGAAAAAATACCGAAGAAAAAAGCCAGTGGCAAAGCCTAAAAAGCCAAATGCCAAGAGGCAGTAGCCGTGGAAGTGAGTCCGAAATTACGTAGAAGGCTCTTCTCACGGAAATCCAAGGACTATTTTATGAGTCGCCCACCCAAAAAGGAGCTGAAACACCAGGTTAATTAATCTACTACCAACGCCCTGGTGCTTTCCAGGAAAGACAAATTCCCTTCTCGCTACTTAAATTTTGGGAAGGAGAAATAAAATACGTATTTACGTGTATCACTGGGAATGAAGGCGAAACGCCCCCGGAAAGTGTGTTTTTATTCCTTTCTTACCGTAAATGTTCAACCCTTGATGGAAACCTGTATTATGGGGGAAAAATAAACTATGCCAGCTTTTAATTTTCTTTCGAGGGGATAAGAAAACAACGTAGAAGGATTAGTACCAAGCAAGCTAATCCAGACTAATTTTGGAGTCTGCATGGATTTATGCTCGCCCTTTGAAAGAAAGAAAGAAAGAAAGAAACCAGCTTTGTGAAAGGACTGGCAGATGACAACCAGCACTGTTAATTCCCTTAAAGAGAATAGACAATTAGTTACTCCTTTACTAATGTCATTGTTAGTCATTATTTTCTGCACGTTTGAAATAATATCTTTAGCATGGGGCCTGAATTAGGATATTAAAACTATGTAAAGTTAACCGGTTCTTCCTAAGTTAAGAGAAAGCGGAACAGCTCTTTTTTGAGTTGGTGGATGGCTCTGAAAAGAGCCTTTGGTTTGTTTTTTGGAGTAAAAGTAGCCGTGTTTCCTTGGCCGACTTTATTTACTCTTAGCTTTATGACTCTCAGTTTTTTTAGGCAGCAGCACGGCCTGGATGTTGGGCAAGACGCCCCCTTGAGCAATCGTCACTTTCCCCAGCAATTTATTGAGCTCCTCGTCGTTCCGGATGGCGAGCTGCAGGTGGCGGGGAATGATCCGAGTTTTCTTGTTGTCCCGAGCGGCGTTGCCAGCCAGCTCCAGAATCTCAGCGGTCAGATACTCCAGCACCGCGGCCATATAGACCGGGGCTCCGGCTCCCACTCGCTCAGCATAATAGCCCTTCCGGAGCAGCCGGTGCACACGGCCCACCGGGAACTGCAGCCCGGCTCGCGACGAGCGAGACTTCGCCTTAGCCCGGACTTTACCGCCCTGCTTTCCTCGGCCCGACATGATCAGCCACTGTCTAGAAACCAACTACCCTATTACACCTTCTCCTGGAAAAGAAAAAAGCGCCCATCCACAGCTCGCCCTTATATCCTCTCTGTTTACAGCGTTAAACGCTTAGTGATGGGCTAAAAGGATTCCTTGACTAGCCAATTGCGATGCGAATCGAATTCTGACCAATTATAAGGTTCGAGGTGACGTTAATGAAGGTTCAGCAAAGACTCTCGTCATTTCCCCAAGATGTCTATAAACGGAGTGGCACCGTCGATAGTTTGTATGCTTTTGAACTGACTAGGGATAGAAAAACAAAAAAATAGACGGCATTGAGAAGTAAAAATAAACTAAGAGCTTTCAATATGCCTGAGTCTGAGTCAACGAAATCTGCTCCTAAGAAAGGTTCTAGGAAATCTGTGACTAAAACTCAGAATAAGGGGGAAGCTAGAAAGGAGGAAAAAGAGGTACCCCATTTATGTGTATAAAGTACTGAAGGAGATTCACCCAGACCCTGGCATCGTTTCCAAGGCTATGGGTATAATGAACTCTTTTGTAAATAACATCTTTGAGCCTGTCGCTGGACAAGCCTCTCGTCTGGTCTGTACGCCTGCTGCTGCCGAGGGAGCTGGCCAAACACGCTGTGTTTGAGGCTACTAAGGCAGTCCCAAGTACACCAGCTGGAAGTAAGCAGTTTCTGAGTAGACTATTTAAATCTGTAACCCAAACTCTCTTTTAAGAGCTACCTACCACTTTCTTGTTCTAAGACCAGAGAATGACTAACTATTCGTGCTTGTGTTTTTCAAACTGCATCAAGTGGCCTGCAAGTAAAGAAGACATCATAATTCATAATACATAGCAAATAAGCTTTGCAAAATTCTAGTCTCAGGTATGTTGTCCTACATTTCTTTCTTCCCACACCTTACCTAGAGATGGAGTCTGGTTTCGCTTTGCTAAGTATGGTAAATAAGCACTTGCAGTGTCACAATATTCAAGTAGATAATCATATAAAATTATTAATACTCCCACAGTGGTGAAATAAGGGCATAATTCAGTTGGTATTCACATGAACTTTGTATCAGAATTGCATGGTGCACCTATAGAAATTAAATTTAAACTTCAGGAATCTCACTGGGTTTACTAACTAAAGACCTTAGTTAGTATAACAGGAATCTTCTGTTTCTCCCCACCCTTCCTCTATCCTTGAAGACTTTTTAGTTCTTGGACAGTACAGCTGAATAAAACCAATTTATTTGTTATATCAAGTCATTTCCGTATTTTCTCCAGTATTTCAAAGCAGATTTTTCCACTTCGCCAAATCCTTATTTCATTTGTCCAGTCAGTGAATATGTATGGGAAATTAGAGGTAGGGTAGCGTTCGGAGGAACTCACGGTAAAGTGGATTTAAAAAAAAAAAAAAAAAAAAAACACACACGAACCAACTGGGATTAGATCTGATTATGGAACCATATTGACACACTTGCTCTTTCTATTGGTTTATAATATGAAACTCTTTAAATTACCAAACAACTAGGATATTATTTATCTGCCATGCGCAGAGAAGTTATGTTACATTGAAATATCCATGTTGGTCAGTTTCTTTTACCCTTTTACTTTAGTGACTCAGAAGAGAGGCTCATAGGTCTTCTATAGTCTTGAAAAAAATTACAGTACAATTGAATGTATCCATTGCAGTTTGGCGGGAACTGGAATTTGCCTTAAAAGAACTTTTGTGTTTGTAGATATATAGATAATCTGGATGAGCTTTAACCTTCCAAACTGTTAACAGTGTGGCCTGACCTTTCAGGATATAAACCACGTCCATAGTTAAGGTTCTTCTTTTTACTGACTCAGAGTAAGTGATAGCATGAAGATCAGCTGCTCTAAATACACTTTCTCAGCGGGTCTCCTGGTAGAGGAGACAAGCGATACATTTCATGGCTCCACATCAAGCGAGGTGATGGACGGTTTACTGATTTGTGTGTATTATCTAGCAGCATTTGTCTGTGGTGTTGAGACCAATCTTTACTAAGATCCTTTCTTCCTTTACCACATCCAAACATTTTCCAAAAACGTCTTCACTAATAATGAAAGTCTGTGAACTGCTGGCTCAAATTGCTTTTTATGCACTGATCCCCTGATTGAAAACTGACCAGGTATATTGGGAAGGGGGGCGGAGGAGAAGGATAAGAACATGTATTTAATGATTCTCCAGCTCCTTAAGGCTACATATTAAATACAATATGGTTCTTTCGAGGAAGGAGAAATATTAAAAAACGAAAATAAAATCCCTAATTTATTTATTTATTTATTATTGTGGTAATTAAGTATTGCAACTAATTACTATAAATTACTGCCCTCTGTCTCTGCCATCGGAGGAAGGTGGGACAGAAGGAGAGTACACAGATCTTTCAGGTGTGCATGCAATTTAGTGGGAGAGGAAGAACTGTGCGATATCACCATCTTAAAATATGCAAATTAAAACAAAATTAACCGAGGACGAAGGGATTTTTCTTTGCATTCAAATCCTGTAGTTTAAATATTACCCTTCCGTATCTCCGGGGATCGGTGCTCATGATGTTTATTTGTACCTTAGAATAGGAAGCTGAATAATGTTCATGATCACAGATTTGGTCAGTTTGAAAGTCAAAGTTAAATCCTTCACCTCCAATGCGTATAACAGAAGAAACGTAAAAAAATACGGGAGGGTGCAATGCGGTAGAGTGATGGTATTTGTGGAAAAACAGAGCGGAAACAGAAGGAAAGGGGCCACTGAGCTGGTGTGGGGCTGCACAAGGTTCATGTACCAGGCAGCCATTGAGCTTCAGTTTGAGGAATCTGAAGGAGGGAGGGACAGGGAGGACGTCTCAGTTTTTCAAATTATCCAATGACATTTGCTTCCTTCCCTGCACCAGCGTATCCGATGTGAGAGGACTGAGAATATTACAACCATCTTCTGGCAATTAAAAAAAACAAAGAAACATTACACACGACACTAAGGATCTTTCAAGACATACTACGGTTATATTGAAAGGAACTTTTATGTGCCCAGAGCTTGAGACTTTTTGGAGGATGCTGGAGATTTATTTGCTGTGAAAGAAATCAAGTTATTAGAGAGAAATCATGTTGAACTTCCACAAAATGTCATTCAAAACAGAAGCCCTACCTCCCATTGGGAGTTATACATTATTTCCTTAAAAATAAAAACCCTGTATCATCAGGGGCAAGTAAGGGCAGGAATAAGTGCTTATTAACCATACCTTATGTTAGCATTGCTTTGGGGCAGTGATATGACTTTGTTTTATCTGAATCCTTGAAAGTTTAGATTTGCCATGTAATGATTTTTGTAAAATGTACAATAAAGCACTCGCAAGCTTAAACAAAAATAGCAAATTAAATTTGAGAAGGGTCGCATGGTAGTACAAGTACTAGCTAAACTTCGACTAATAAACTTCGACTAATCACAAAAATTGGAGATAGCGTGAGTTAGTTCACTAATCCTCTAACCTTCATTCTTCAGCTATTTCAAGAATACATTTAGTCAGTAATGTTAACTTCAAATAAAGTTCTTACACAACTTTAGTACTTAGATAAAGGTATGTTACAGCTTCTTTCAGTGTGAATGTAGTGGCTCTTAAAAGAGCCTTTGGGTGGTTTGGAGTAGTTTTCTAGTTACTAGTAAAGAAAATGGCAGCCTTTAAGCTCTCTCGCCTCGGATACGCCGGGCTAACTGGATGTCCTTGGGCATGATGGTGACTCTCTTGGCGTGAATAGCGCACAGGTTGGTGTCCTCAAAGAGCCCCACCAAATAGGCTTCGCTCGCCTCCTGCAGGGCCATAACTGCCGAGCTCTGGAAGCGCAAGTCAGTCTTGAAATCTTGGGCGATTTCGCGGACCAGGCGCTGGAAGGGCAGCTTGCGGATAAGCAGCTCGGTGGATTTCTGGTAGCGGCGGATCTCTCGCAAGGCCACGGTGCCGGGACGGTAACGATGAGGCTTCTTTACTCCCCCAGTAGCTGGCGCGCTCTTCCGGGCGGCTTTAGTAGCCAGCTGCTTACGGGGGGCTTTGCCACCAGTGGATTTACGGGCGGTCTGCTTGGTCCTGGCCATTCTCTACCAATACGTCTAGTCACTATGAAAAAATACTTTAATCCAACAGAAAACGAATGGAATAGAAATGAATTCCTTACAGACCTCTCGGGCGGTATTTATAACTAAACTCTCTTTCCTGATTGGCTGTTGGGAGTCAGCCAAATTTCATTGGACAATAAGAAAATTTGAAAAGCCCGCCCTGTGCAGCGTCAATTTCCTTTCTCTTTCTTGCTGTTCGAACAATTCAGTGACCAGTTCTCTAGCTCACTATCACACAACATCTACCAGACCGTATTTCTTTTTCGGGTTGTGTGCGTGTGTGTGTTTAGCTACTAGTAACTCGGGGATCTGACTATATAGTTGTCAAAGTAATCGAATCTGTATCCATGCATGTTATTCCTGATTCCTTTCTTCAAAATAAGAAAATTGAGCACGAGCACTACACTCGGAAGATAATGGAGAACATTTAAATCACGGAATTCGTCGAACACATAGAAATATCTCTTCTCATTCTCTTTTGTGTTTTAGTTTTCTGGGTTTAAAGTGATATAAATATCTTATCTTTCTTCTTTTCAGATTGAAGGTCACCAGCACCTTATAAGGGATCTGTTTTATCTGCTTATGTGCCGTTTTATAACCTCAGTTGTGATTGTGAAAGACAGAGAGAAGTTTCATAATAATCAGGCGCAATATTTACATACTACAAATCACGTGTTAATTTCCTTATTAAGCGTAATAACCATAAAATAACTTCTTTCCTAATAAACTTTCATCCTTTCGCTATTCCCTAAAAATATCAACTAAGTACGTTTTCAGTTAAGTCGGCTATTTCATAAACAAGCTATTCAAAGTAGTAGTCCACAGCCATTTCATTATTACTCAAGATGTCTAATAAAATGTTTGAACGTGGTAAAGGAGAAAAAGATCATAGTAAAGGTAGGCTTAACCATGACAGAAAAATGCCCCAAGATGAAAATCAGGTATTACCGACCTTCTGTCACAGTGTTTGCTGTGGGATCATGAAATGTATCTCTGGTCTGACAATGACCGTCGCTGCTGTCATTTACGATGAGCCCACAAAAAAAGACTGATAGCCATTAGCAGGGTTTATGTTCTGAAACGTCGAACCCAACTCTTTGCAGGTTTGAAGGTTAAAGCTCATCCAAGATATAAAAAGGCCCAGCTCCAACTCCGTCTTTAGTTCATACTGTAGCTTTTTCAAGACTACAAAATATCTAACTTCTCAGCCATGAAAGTAAAAAAAATCAATGAAACTGAAAATTTTAGATAATATACCATAACCAAAATTTCTATACCCCTGCAAGCTAAATAGGTGAGATTAAATCAAAATGAAATCCTGACCTAGAGGATTACTACCTAATGGTACTGTAGTATAAAGTATTAGAATGATAGCACTGTTGATGTGACTCTAATCTTGCTTCCTCTGGAGTGGTTTGTTTTAAATTCCATTTCACCAAACTTCTCTAGAATGACTACTCTGTCATTCCATAGAAGTTTATGGATAAGGGGGGAAAGTGCTTTGAAAATAAAGGAAAACTTTGGTTTTAAATGTTTTGATGTAAGAAATTGACAGTTGATTTCATTCAGCTGTACTCAATAAAGGACTAAATAGTTTTTAAGGATGGGGCAAAACTAGGGAGAAATTAGACATTATCGGAACAGTGACAAAAAATCATTAGCTTGAAAACAGTGAAATCCCAGAATATTAAAAATCAATTTTATACATAAATGAACTTAATTTTTTGCTAAAATGGTGCTTGAATATCACTGAATCATACTCCTACTTCAGTAAAGTGGGAGTTTAATCACTTTTACAAGAGACAAGAATCCTTTTACCTAGACTATAGCAAAGAAATGTTTATTTATTATCATTAGCAAGAGAATCCAGGTTTTTCCAGCATAAAGTTTAGGAACAAAACGTACTTACAACTTGCTTGAAAGTTCTTATGTAAAATTTAAACCCAGCATATTTTATTTTTTTCCCTTTATAGACGACATATTGCAGTTTGGGGGAAAATATAGTTGTTAGCGATGTTCTGCCCTTTGAATGAAAGTGTGGTTGGCTCTTAAAAGAGCCTTTGGGTTATAGATTGTGTTAGCCTACTCAAAAACTGCTTACTTGGAGCTGGTGTATTTGGTAACAGCCTTAGTACCCTCAGATACAGCATGTTTAGCTAGCTCCCCCGGCAGCAGCAGGCGCACAGCGGTCTGGATTTCCCGAGAAGTGATAGTCGAGCGCTTGTTGTAATGAGCCAAGCGAGACGCTTCTCCAGCGATACGCTCAAAAATATCATTCACAAAAGAGTTCATGATACCCATCGCCTTGGAGGAGATACCGGTATCTGGGTGAACTTGCTTCAGCACTTTATACACGTAGATAGAGTAACTCTCCTTTCTTGTTTTCCTGCGCTTCTTGTCGCCTTTCTTCTGGGTCTTAGTCACGGCTTTCTTAGACCCCTTCTTTGCAGCCGGAGCGGATTTTGCAGGCTCAGGCATCTTCCAATTAGCACGTAGATTACACTCAATTTAGACTGAATCTCCCTTGTACGCACACTCACTCTATACTCAAAAAAAAGCAAGATGTGACACACTCGTTGCTCCTCTTTATATTATCTCCTGCTAATAATGAACCTTTCGTTCATGGTTTCCTATTGGACTTGACAAGTCACCACCGGCATATTTTGGCTCGCTATTGGTCACCGTTAGATCCTCATTACCATTGGCTGATCAGATAATGACATTTTTAACCTATCGAAAGTCATTTAAGTCTCCAAAGATAAATGGTATGGTAAACTGGGAAGGGGGCGAGAGTGCTGCAATCTTCTCAATATCACCCTCTCCCCACAATTATCCCTTCCCCTGAATGGACGAAGAAAAGCCTGCATAATGCTGAATCTGCTTTAAGAGGAAAAACTGTGTGGGTTGTCATTGTCCAATCATGACACAGCGCGGGCTTTTCAAATTTACTAATGGCTTTATCTCACACCCATCAGAGAGTCAGAAATTGAAATGGGATTTTTTTTCTACAGATCAGCAGTAGTTTCCCCTTGCAAGTTGTACTCTTAGCCTCTCCTCTGATACCGAATCACCTCATTTTGCAGCCATTAGAATTTCCGGTTGGAGAGACTAATGGTGGATTAAAGAAAAGTCAGTAAACCTATATCCTGGGGCTAGAGAAAACTTGGAAAAGGGAAACTTTCGTTTTTCATTGTAAATTATAATTGTGTCAGCAATAAAGTCAAATATACAATTCTTTACAGGCTTTTCTCCACATCAGGGTAGCAAGGGGTTATTTAAATTGACCTTGTCAATCTAAATCGATTTCAAATACAAGGAAGTAACGGCTCTCTGAACTTTGAACATGGGTTAAAAATTGGTTCCCTTAACCCATCTTTTATCTCCTAAAAACACTATATTCTATTGAAAATATTATAATGCCTCATGCAACACCATGCAGAGCCAATTAAAGACATATAATACAAGGGGGAGATTTCACTGCTTATCTTTACAGCTTCCTTGTACCATTTCCTTTACATTGCAGTATGCTTTATAGGTACCATCACAGCTTTATCTTATATAGCTATATAAAATATCTTCAGCTATCTATATAAAGGTATGGGAAAGGGAACAAATATTGAGAATAAAAGCTCCACAGTGCATCAAAATAAAGGTGGACCTGTGAAAGGACCAGAGGAATGTGGCTTTAGGAGATTAGCTGTAAAACTGAAGCAGAGCAGGTGAGGCACATGTGCATGATAGAAATGGCAAGACAGGGGTATGCTGAAGGTAAAAGTATTGATGTGTAAAAATTAATATCAAATTATAATCCATGTTCACTTTCAGGTTATTTGTGCTCAGAAATAAGGGAATAATGGTCTTCTGTGACTTAATTTTTTGTTGTTGTTGTTTTTTTTAAATGAAGTGAAGAAACCCAGAGGTGGTGATCACTGATTTATATCATACTATCTCTCTGGGCCCCAACGGGGGAACCGTAAGATGTAGAATGAATGTATTGCAAAGCCCTCTAGTGGAAACAGGCAACAGCAGTAATATTAATTAATTCCTGCCTACCACAGATTTTCCAAACTCATCAACACCTTTAATTTTGCTCCATGTAATAAATTGGAGGAGAAAAGAAAAGAAAGAAAAGTAAAGAAAAGAAAAGAAGCTTGTCATTACTCTCCTCACCTCCACCCCCCCACCCCACCCCCATTGGTAAGAAGAAGACAGAGGACTACTTATGGGGAAAGACCACCCCCTAATAGAAGCTGCTATTTCATAAGTCTTACATCATAGAGTAAAAGCAACTAGAGTCCTGTAACACTTTAAAGACTAAGAAATTTAATTTCTGCAGGCATATTCTCACCTTCTAATCAATAGTTGTAAATAGGCCTCATCTACTCTAAGTGAATGGACTTTGCTAACACCTACCCTCCCCATTGCAGAAGTATTTCAACAGAGGACTTATGTCCCTTTGGGGAATTAGGTTTGTTTTAGTGACAGAAAGCCTGGGTTTCATTGTCAGAAATGAAATTTGGGTGTGGAGGCTTGCTAAACTGGGGTGATAAACTGCAACTTCTGTCACCAAAACTTTGTCCACAGAAACCATTGTGGATAGATGACCCTTCCTCTAATACAAGCTGCTGTGTCATTGTTCTCACACCCCAGAAAGCACAGATGGGTTTTGTGAGGCTTGAAAGCAGAGATAGGGCATTGTCTGCTCCCATTGCCATTAATTTCCCTTCACTTGCTTGGAAATTGGAGGTTTAGAGATTTAACAGTGCCAGCTCTCATATCTTGCTCTTACAGGTCTACATCCTGTTACCAGTTTGTGATATTTGGAATATGTGTTGGTAATACTATCTGGATAGTGGGGTTCCTAATAGGGGCCTTGATTAGGAAATGTGTAAGGGTACTCCTTAAAGGGATGGAGTAATGTGTGAGAAGGAAGAGTGCTAGTGAATATTTCAAGTCACCTAGAAAATACAATTACTCAGACTCCTTTTATTCTTTCTTTCAACAAGTTTATTACAAAATAACATGCTGCCACCTTTCAACCATTTTGAACAGTTTTAAAAGGTCACCAATGCTGAGTTTAGTGCAAGTAAAGGTGGAATTAAACTAAAGCACTGTATAAAGTTGGGAAACAGGCATGACTCCACCCAATTTAGACTTACTCAATTTTCAATTTCCTTTTATTTATAAATCTGCAGATATAATCTTTGTTATTTATAGTTTCTGGTTATATATTTCTGACAGACAGTAATAAACAAATAAGATGGAACAGGTAGGGGCCAAATGTAATGACTTCTTCAGTACCAGGAAACTCTTCTGCATTTCATAATGGCCATTTCTATCTCTGGTCAGGTATTGTCTGATTTGGGCACTTGTTCATTCAGTTTTTTACCTTTCCATATGGCATACACATTAGCTTTCCTCCATCCAATGCTATGCAACAACACATATACCCATTGATATATTTATCCCAACTTTCATAATTTGATTTTCATTTTCCACTCTTACTATAAATCATTAGCATTACATCAATATTACTCAACCTTAAATTAACAAAATGTAACCCTTATGTTCTACCATTCAGCAATTTTCTTTGTATTTTAATATTATGATTCAGTATATGTGGATTTTTCATTAATATAAATTATTTTATTTGAGTAGGAAAAATATGGGGAACAACAACCTTAATATCAACCTATATCTTTTCAAACCAGGATTTTCAGGGGACATTTTGCTCTAAATTAAGTTTCAGTGTTGTCAGTAATTTTGCCTGTTGCAAACAATCACTCCTCTCTCTATATGATTAGTTCTTATATTCCTCTACCTGTAAAGCAAGATTATAGCCCTACTAAAACAATGCAGGGAAAGATTAATATACAACAGCCATTTTAAGGATAGTCAACCGTATGAAACCACAAAATCTGTGGCTTTTAATGTAATAATCACATACGATTTTTTAAACAGAAAAACTACCCCTTTCAGCTCCAGGTGGATCGTGCTCGTGGAATAAATCAGGCTTGTTCAGTGAAAGAGTCTGTAGAACTTATGAAACATTTGTTATAGGAGACAAGAAGGGAAAAAGGGATATCGATATATCTTGCTTTGTGTTCTATTCATCTTCTGCTGCAGACCACATATTAAGCCAGGTAGATTCTTGTGAGTGAAGATATATCAGGATGAAAACGTAGTCAGAAAAACTACTCGAGAGGGGTAGCCACATTAGTCTGTATACAGCAAAAACAAGAGTCCTGTAGCACCTTAAAGACTAACAAATTTCTGCGGGCATAAAGCTTTCGTGGGCTGCAACCCACTTCGTCAGATGCATGAAAGCTTATGCCCAAAGAAATGTGTTAGTCTTTAAAGTGCTACAGAAAAACTACCGCTTTTTACTATTTAAGTATTTAAAGTGATTACCATTCAAGAACGTCTTCAGTGTCTCCTCTGTTTGATTAAGGTTGAAGGTAGGATGAAAGAAGAGAGTAAAGAAGTCCTTCATGAAGGCAAAGTGCCTCTAAGTCTGAGAAGAAGAACTGAAGGATATCTGGGCCACCACTTAAATATCTACAAATGAAAACATTAGAACTAAGAATTTATTCAACACATTCCATTAGTAATAATGCCTAATTAAAGAACACGACACGTATTACTTTATCTTATTATTCTTTTTGAAGTAATAATTTAATATCCATTGACTTATTAAAAAGCATGTAAACCTGTGTTCTCTAGTTCCTTCATCACATGTCAGGGAAAAAAATCACTGTGGGGTTGAACCAAATGAAAATGCTAAATAATACAAGTAAGGGCTCAGGAGAACACGCAAAAGCCTAATTTGGCTCCAGTTATGTGTTACTTCATAGAGAACTTGCAATACATGCAACTAATAGATTTAAAGCACAATATTAAAGCTCGTTTACTGAAAGGTGGATAGTTCTGAACACTTTCTGCAGTAAAGTTCCAGAGGGGTAGCGGTGTTAATCTGTATACAGCAAAAACAACGAGAGTCCTGAAGCACTTTAAAGACTTACAGCCCACCAAAGCTCATGCCTGCAGAAATTAAATATGTTAGTCTTTAAAGTGCTACAGGACTCTGGTTGTTTTTTCTGCAGTAAGAAATCCTTTAGCTGGAGAAGGGTTCGTGTCCTTGATCGCAGTCTGTCTGGCTAGTTCCCTCGCGGGGGAGGCAGCAGCGGACGCCGTGCAAGCTGTAAATTTTGCGAGACCAATAGTGAAACATGGAGCCTCCGATTAAAAAAAAATGTACGGGAGTAAGGAATGACTTTGTAAGATGATATCGCAGAGACAGAAAATGTATGTAAAACAACCCTGTATTGATGTGGTCAAAGGACTGTGAATTTCAAAGAACCTATGTCCCCCTCGGAAACCGTTCCCAGAAAACAGTAAACGCTACTAGGATGGTGGTGAGGTTAAAAGGGTCTCGGTGTTTCTCTATTACAGCGCGGGCTTTTCAAATTTTCAAAATATCCAATGATTTAGGGCTTCTTTCCATGAGCCAATCAGAAGCAGTCCTTGCCAATAAATACCTCCAGTGAAACGCTCCGTAAAGTTTCTCAGGCTCTCAGTTCGTTTGTCTCTGAGTTACAGTTGTGCTTTGTTGAAAATGGCCAGGACCAAGCAGACCGCCCGTAAATCCACTGGTGGCAAAGCCCCCCGTAAGCAGCTGGCAACTAAAGCCGCCCGGAAGAGCGCGCCTGCCACCGGGGGAGTAAAGAAGCCTCATCGTTACCGACCCGGCACCGTGGCCCTGCGAGAGATCCGCCGCTACCAGAAATCCACCGAGCTGCTTATCCGCAAGCTGCCCTTCCAGCGCCTGGTCCGCGAAATCGCCCAAGATTTCAAGACTGACTTGCGCTTCCAGAGCTCGGCTGTTATGGCCCTGCAGGAGGCGAGCGAAGCCTATTTGGTGGGGCTCTTTGAAGATACTAACCTGTGCGCTATTCACGCCAAGAGAGTCACCATCATGCCCAAGGACATCCAGTTAGCCCGGCGTATCCGTGGTGAGCGGGCTTAAAGGCTGCTCGGCCATTTTCGGCAACTTCCAAACGACCCAAAGGCTCTTTTAAGAGCCACTACATTCACACTGAAAGGAGCTGTAACCAACTCATAAGTAGTTCCCCCTCCATTTTCGTTGCGTTTCATTGAAGTTCTATGAGCGTCTAGGGGTTTGGTTTGTGTAAATCATTTGGCTAAAATGAACAAAGGCGTGTCTTTTTAAAATATTAGTTTGGGTGTTCCCCTTTAAATAGCGTCCTCTTATTTCAGTGTTTGTAGGATCTTCGATTGCTATCCAAAAATAAAATCCCTAGCATAATGCTGTCCTCCAGGAAACTAGACCTGAAAAGAATGAATCAAGTCGCATGGTCTGGAAGTTTCCTATAGGAAAGCATGGTTCAAAAGTACTTGTTTTTATTATAGCGCTTATTCCTTCAATATATTAAGCCTCTTGTTTTTTAAAGACTATTTAGTATAGTTGAGAGAACACATGATAGGTGTTAATGATAATACAGCTCTTTAATGAAAAGATGTATGGCTCTTAAAAGAGCCTTTGGGTTTTAGTGCTACTGGTCTATTAAACTCTCTACTTGGAGCTAGTGTACTTGGTGACAGCCTTGGTACCCTCAGACACAGCGTGTTTGGCCAGCTCCCCCGGCAGCAGCAGGCGCACCGCGGTCTGGATCTCCCGGGAAGTGATGGTCGAGCGCTTGTTGTAATGAGCCAGTCGAGACGCTTCTCCAGCGATACGCTCAAAAATATCGTTCACGAAGGAATTCATGATGCCCATGGCCTTAGACGAGATGCAAGTATCGGGGTGAACTTGCTTCAGCACTTTGTAGACGTAGATGGAGTAACTCTCCTTCATGCTCTTCTTGCGCTTCTTATCCCCCCTTTTTTTTTTTTTTTTTGGACCTTGGTCACAGCTTTCTTAGATCCTTTCTTGGGAGCCGGAGCAGATTTCGCGGGCTCGGGCATTTTTGACAATTTCTTTACTGCGAGCTTCTTTCATCCACACCCCTCCGAGCTGTGTCTCTCTTTTACTGTTCAGCCCCAAATGTCCACAAATCGCCGGGGCTACTGAAGTATTTTAGATACTTTATGGAACGAAGGCGACTCTCCTGGCTGATTTACTGTTGGGTCAGAGCTACGAGAGCGTCGCAAGTAGGACGTTGAATTCCACCATTGGCCAGAGTTAGATCCGCCTCCCCATTGGCTGTATTGAGATTAACGCCATGTCTGCCTATCACACAGCGATTACTTCTGCACACAGAAAGGCTATAAAGGCGGGCTGATGGTGCGGCCGGTGTCATTTTTAAGATTTTTCGATTTACCTTTGTGAACAGATTTCGACGAGAATTGTTAGTAATGTCAGGCCGAGGAAAGCAGGGCGGTAAAGTCCGGGCTAAGGCGAAGTCTCGCTCGTCGCGAGCCGGGCTGCAGTTCCCGGTGGGCCGTGTGCACCGGCTGCTCCGGAAGGGCCATTATGCTGAGCGAGTGGGGGCCGGAGCCCCGGTCTACATGGCTGCGGTGCTGGAGTATCTGACCGCTGAGATTTTGGAGCTGGCTGGCAACGCCGCTCGGGACAACAAGAAAACCAGGATCATTCCCCGCCACCTGCAGCTCGCCATCCGGAACGACGAGGAGCTCAATAAACTGCTGGGGAAAGTGACTATCGCTCAAGGGGGTGTCCTGCCCAACATCCAGGCCGTGCTGCTGCCCAAGAAAACTGAGAGCCATAAGGCCAAGGGCAAATGAATCCCACCAAGAAGAAACGGGAAACTTCAAAGAAAACAACCCAAAGGCTCTTTTTAGAGCCACTCACAAAATTAAAAAAGAGCTCTAATATCACTCACTTTTTAATCATATCCTAATAGAAAATAACATTTATTTCTGACAGTTCTTTTGAAATAGTAACCAGCAGTATTTAGATGGGGTTGTGGATTAGAATATGAACGACGAGTTCAATGAACAAAATGAGCCACATCCACAGGTCCTATGTACTTACACTTGGGGACGGCGCATCTAACTGGCTGACAAACGTGACTGGAAACCAAATAAAAATATACCCTGAGAAGGGAGGCATCTGGTGTTAGGTACAGTCTCCACATTCTTCTTCTCCCTGAATGGCAAAGCAGCCTGTATGTAATGCTGATTAATCCCCGCGTCCCCCTTTAAGATTGTTAAAGGCCAATCCTTGCAGAGCTGCCCAGTAGACCAGAAAAGGGATTTTTGTCTATAAATCACGATCACCCATTTTTAATTCACGAAGTCTCCTCTCTCCTTTCCCTGCAACATGGTGATCGAAGCTGCTAGGTAATGAATGGCTACAGTCTCCGGCGCACGCAACCCCTCTCTTCTCTTACTCAAGAAGAGTGGATCTACAGTTGCTTAATGCTCACTCCTCTAATAATTATTAGCGGAAGATACTCGACTCCGGCATTAGTATTGGATCTTCTTTCTAAGAACTCTTCTTCGAACGATGCACCCCGGCCCTGCCCCCCAAAAAGTTAAAGCTACACTTGAGTTTATAAGGTGATCCCATTGATTTGCTTTCTCGCAAGGGCGAAAGCAATACGGCAAGAATGACACGAATACTTTTTCCCGGGGGATGCTTCACGTTCACTCCCAGCGATCCACAAAAGCGTGTTTTACGGGTCCCTTTCCAGAGATTTTGAGGGGCAAAAAGAAAAGGGAATGTCTGCCTTCCATGAAAAACACCATCAGGTTGTTACTAAACGAACTTTTTCAGATCCTTTTCGGAAGAAGGGGGTGGCTCTTAAAAAGCTGTTGGGGGTCTTGGCATGAGAGGAGCTTTCTTTAAGTCATTCTTTGCCTTCCCGGTTCCCTGGCTTCGGCTGCCAGCCTTGGGCTTCGCCGCTTTCGCTTTAGCTGGGCTCTTAGCTTCCTTCTTAGGCTTGGGGGCTTTCCTTGGCTTCTTTCGGGCTCTTTATCGCCATCTCAGACTTTTGGGGGTTCTTGACAGCTGATTTTTTAGGCTTTGCTGCTGCCTTTTTTTTTCTCCTCTCTCTCTCCCCCTGCGCCTTTTCATTGGTCTCTCCCAACTTCTCGCTGAGTTTGAAGGAGTCAGAGGCCCGGGTGCCTTTGGTCTGCACCAAAGTGCCCTTGCTTCGCGTTCTTGAGCCCCAGCTTGATGCGGCTGTTGCTCTTCTCCACATCGTAGCCTCCGGCGGCCAGAGCCTTCTTAAGAGCACCCATAGAGAGCCCTTTGCGCTCCTTGGAAGCTGCCACCGCCTTGGTGATCAGCTCGGTCATGCTGGAAGGAACTCGTGGGTTTTGGAGCCTCTTGCCGCCTTCCTCGGCTTTTCAGCTGAGGCTTTAGCTCAACGAGCAGAAGCAACCAGCGCGGCAACAGGTGCTGTTTCCCACATACTAGTAGAATTTTTTTGTAACTCATACAAAGGGGCGGGGAAGAACACAGTTGGTGCCCGTTATTCAGACACTAAAGGTTCTTTCTTATTGGTGCATTAAGGAGCCCGCAAAGAAGGACTTTTCTGCCCACCCAGGTTTTTAGTTATTGTTTTTAAAAGTTAAAAAAAGTGTATTTTTTTGTACAACTGCCATCAAATAATCTCAATTTACAACCGGGTTCTCTTCTCTCCCATTGGATAAACTAATGATGAAATAAAGAAGAACCAATAAATTAAAACTGTACATTTGGAAATAAAATTACAATTACAAGGGAATCTTATTTTTTAAAAGGTTACCTCCAAATCAGGGTAGAAAGGCAGTGATTTAAATCAATCTTTTCCGTTCAAATTGATTTAGAAGAGAAGGGACTGAACTGCTGTTATTTCCTGAGTTTTGAATAGAGGAGGAGAACTGGTTCCTATAACCAAGTATTTTACTGCCTAAAAACAGTATATGTATGTCTGAATTGTCATATTGTAATTTTTAGATGTTCCATTACAACATAAAAAGTTATATTTGAAAGATATTTTATTGTTATTTGAATTAATTATATTCCTACAAATAATTTCTGTTCATTAAATGCAAAAAGAAAAAAAGAAAGAAAAGAGTTGCTAGTGTGATATTCTTTAGGTATTCTCAAAAAATAAAGAAGATTAAGGTTTTTTACACAGTTATTTATTATGACATTTTTGCTAAGCAGAAACTGTCACTGTAAAAACCTGAAGTTATATTGAGGACATTAATTAAAGTTCAAAATCCATGGATAGTAAATCCATTATTTTTCTTTCACCTAAATTTAATGTTATGCAAAAGTGGTTTCTGTAAACTGGACAATTAATGTTAGCTCTGTGAATTACTCATATTTGCATTGGGTTGTGAACTGCACTATACTTGACACCTGTGTTTTTTTTGTTTGTTTGTTTGTTTTCTTAGCACTAAATGATTCAGTGTTTTGTTTTTGAAAAGGTAATGGAAGCCTTACATCCATTCAAAAATAAACTCATACACTCTAATGAGAGCCAATCACAAGTTCACAAAAAGGTCTGAATTATAAATCTGAATTATCCATAACAACAAAAGTTAGAAAATTCTATACTCTCTTTCCATTCCACAAAAATTACTCATGATAATCTTGGTGTAACCTGGTGAAAACTAGGCCATAATCAGATCCTAAACAACAAGAAAGAAGCTGATTTGTTATTGAAGATGATATAATATGATAAATAAAATTAAGGCACATCATAGTATTTGACCAGCCTGCTAATGGTAATAAGGAAATGTTAATTATCCAGCATCACTGCTGGTTATTTAAGAAATATAATGGTTGCTTTTACTTTGTTTTTCCCCTGTACACTATGCTCTGGACAAGGCTGTTATGAAATTAATAGAAACAATTGTAGATGTAGCCTAATGAATCCCCAAGATAAAGTGAGAGAAGTCATTTATCACTTTTAGGATGCCCCTTTAAAGGACTTGTCTCTCTAAAAAAAAGATGTATGCCATATGGTAAAGGCATGATAGTCACTGCAAAGCACACTCAGATGAACTGGAAAGAGAACATGGAAGCTATTAAAATAAACAGTCTCCCCTTTTTACGGTGTTTTTATTCTTCCCAATTTGTATTTAAAAAACAAAAAAAGAGGGCAGGAAGGTGGGAGAGGAAGGGGATGATATAAACTGCTCCATATTGCATCCTTAGCATAAAGGTCAACCTGAGAGAGGCCCATAGGAATATGATTTTAGAAAACTGGCTGTAAAACTGAAGCAGAGCAGGTGAGATTTGAATGCATTTTTTGCCAGTGGCCTGGTATGGCCAGTCTGGTTCACTTATCTTCCTTCTAAAGAGAAAATTATGCCAACCATCAACCAAAAAATGAGGACTTTTTAAAAAGTACTTTGACTTGTCTGTGAGTGTCTGTCCTCTCCTGTGGATATAAGTAGTTAGTCTTCCCCCAAATTACAAAATATATTACAAAAATATGCATTTTAATTTGTTAATGTTTTAATCCAATACCAAAATTGACCAATGGACCTTGGTAAGTACTATCTTTGCCTCAGTCAATATATGTGCATTTCATCTTGTTTTGTGATAGATGAACACGTAGTCATTCTTCTCTGCACACACATACACATTTATCCATTCATAAATCCCCCACATGGAACAATCCTGTACCTCTGGAAACCCCAAAGTCCTCGCCCAACTCCTACATAAGCCACTTAGACACATTTCAGTTGCAGACACTCCCTGAACTCCATCCATATGTATTCCCCACAGACTGTCACAAGCTTTTGCCCAAATCCCATGCTCTCAGATGCCTCCTCTCCACCAGATCATTTGCACACTATCACCATTCACCATACACCATGTACCCTCTGCAGACTCCAGCTTTCTAGAAGGAGGGGATAGCAGAGCTTTTTTTTCCTCTCTGCCACCCTTCTTCTCACCTGGCCCTTCCCAGCACAAGCCCTACTTCTTTCCCAGTCACCATTCATTGTTGTTGTTTTTATTTCAGTAGTGCCTAAAGTCCCCAGCCAGCATCACAGTCCTATTGCTCTAGGCCCTGTACCAACATAGAATAGGAGATGATCCCTCCCCCACAGGCTATACTCTAAAAAGGCAGGTCAGAGAAATAGGTACAGACAAACGACAAATAGGCTGTTTAGAGCATTACAGCAGGAGGACTGAAAAGAAATAAGAATGCCTTTGCACTAAGGTATCAGTGGTCTAAGCATCCCCATATTACTTCTGCCAAAGCATTCCAGTGGGCCAAGGCACTAGGGCTGGGAAACCCCTTCAAATGTTAGCCATTTGGTGCAGAGGCTCTGGCATCAACTTTATCATGGACACATGCTTGTGAAGCACCTCTAAATCCCAGGGAAACCCTAAAGACACTCACCCTTCTCGTGCCCTTTTCTCTCCACTCACAAGAATAGCTCATTAGCCTGCATACATCCAGCTCCACTGACCCCTTGTCTCCAACGCAGGAGGTGTGAGGGAGGTGGAGGGCTGGTTGATTGGTTTTGTTTCTTTGGTGACATTTTTTCACTTTTAATTATGAGGGGTTTTAATCCATTTTAAAATATATGTATATTGTTTTGGGGGGAAAGAGGTGAGCACAACATGCTCACTAGATTTTCAGATACCTTAATTTTAAGTTACAGATATGCAAAAAAACAGAAACAAAGGGATATCAGAAATTAGGAAAAAGAAGCTTCTTTCTCTTATGTGTGCAGTTTAGTTTCTGGAAGGCCGCACACACCGCACACATCAGGCATTCTTACTGGACACTCCAGATCCTGGCAAACATTCACTGGAATTCAGCTGCTAAGGCATCATTCCAGATTGCCATTTGGGTTACAATAAATTACTAGTTGATTATTCACGGTCCAAAACCTTTGTTAATACAGAGTTCAAAGTGACCAACAGTGACTCGTGCCTTTACAGAACATCAAAGCCACCAACCTGTAAACCTCAGAGAACCAGGACATACAAAATTATGGTACACACCAGCCACACCACGCTTAACTGCCCCCTTGGAGTTCTCAATAGCCACTGAGGATGTTCTGTAAGTATGTTTCAGCCAGGGCTACCCTATAGTAAGTGGACATGAGGCATGGCTTACAAATTGAATAGCAAAAAACAAAACAAAAAAACCTTAGTTAACACAGAGTTAAGGTTGCCCAGTCCCCAGGCAGGAGCCATTTACCAGCTGGGTGGCCTTCCCCATGGCCAGGGGCTTATCCTCTTCCTCCTCAAAGTCCTGGCTGGGGGGACAGCCCACTCCCTCACTCACCAGCCAGACACGTGGGAGTCATCCCTGGGCAGGCAATGTTCAGCAGCACCCCACAGCTGGAGACTTATCCGCCTCCTTGCAGTCCTGGCCAGAGGTCTCTGCTCTGCTGGGGCAGGACTGCAGCTGCCCCTTCATCTTGCATCCTGATGTTCTGGGCCCCTCAGATACACAGGAAGCCCCCGCAGCCCTGCTGTCAGTGCTGTCCTAACTCTACCCCAACCCTTCTCCCCACTTAATTTCCAGCAACAGTAAAAACAATACAAACAAAATTGATATTAATCACTAAAATTAGAAAAAATAAAAATTCAATTTTGACAAGCTTAGGCATAAATAAGAGGAAGTTAATCAGTACAGTAAGATACATAAAAGCTACTGACAACAAGTCCCTGTACTGGGAAAAACAGGAACATTTCTACATAGAATGGTATGATTAGAGTAAATAAACCAATTAGAAAAGAGGCATGATGACATAAAAATAGCATAGACAGCTAAAGTTATGTAAATTGAAGCCTGTATATGCCTATTGTATGGATTATGTAAGACATGAGGCTTAATGTTGATGGGATGGTCAGAAAATGTGGAAAGGTATAAATAGGCTAGAGTATAATGTGGGGTAGTCAGCACCTCATAAGAAAAATCCATTGTGACTTGCCTATGCCCCAGGAGAAGGTAATTGTAAATGTGAGGGCATGCTTTTGGTTTAAATAAAGGTTTAAATTGATAAACCTGAGTGTCTGAGTCCCAAGTGTGTGGTAATCCTCAACCAACAGAGGGCAGTAACCCTCAGATCCCAGCTCACATGAGGGGGAAAGTGAGAGGAGCTCAGACTCCTCCTCTTCCCCCCCCTATCACCTCCCCATCTCCTGCAGAGGGGCTAGAAGCCCCAGAATTCTGGCATACACAGGGGAGCAGGAAGTGGGGCTCAGACACGGCCCAGGGGGCAGGGAGAGGGGTCAGCCCCCCATATTCTGGCACATACAGAAGAGGAGAATGTGGGGTTGGGAGGGAGCCTCTGCCCCTAGTCTCCATGCTACTCACTCCCATGTTCCTTTCCCAGTGTCCCCCACCTGAGCCCTCAGCCCCCCAGCCCCTCCCTCAATGCAGCCCCAAACCTTTCCCACCCATTACACCCTCTCTACTAATTCCTAAAATACCCTTCTTGTGCCAGCAAGCATTTGTATGGTTTTGGTTTTTTAACCAAAAATACTTTGATTACATTTCCCCAAAATAATAATAATTAGAGGAGGGGGAAAGCTTCCTATAGAGACAGATTCCTGCCCAAGGTAGGGCTTGAAATGAACTATCCAGCTGGTGCAAAGGAATATCCATTGACAACCCCATTAACTCCTCTGTCCTTGCATGCTTAGTGTAATCTATATGGAGAAAGAATGAGCACATGAGGCAATGATGATCCTTACTGAATAAGAACAATCTTTTACAAATAATGTTTTATTTTAATTTTCCCTCAGGGCCAGTGGTTGCTATGCTCTCTGTTGGAGTAACCCTTACACTTTGGAGACCCTGATGCAATGATCTGAGCCGTGGCAGAAACTCTCAGCTTTAAGAAAAGCTTTTTTAGGGGTAGAGAAGCTATATCTCCAGAACCCCTTGGTCAAAGTGCCCCCAATTTGGATCACCAACTGAACCCTGCACTTGCATGAGGCACACCAAATTTCAAGGTAATCTGAGTAACTGTGTAGATTTTAGAGCACCTAAAAGAGTTGAGCTTTAAACACAAAGTTGGTCTAAACCTTAACTATAGCAGAGCTGTCACTCTTCTATAATGTACAATTTTATGTGTTATGTTGTGTCCCACAGAATTTAATTCCCTCATTCATCTGCATGCACCACAAATGCCCTTCATTGTGTTGACTGATGGAAGAATTACTTTCAGCAGCTCACCATGGCTCACACTGTTATAAGAAGACGTGAATTTACACCCAAAGGCATAATGAACCTCTCATTTCTGTGCTGATTGATGTGGGTTGCGCAAGCAGAGGATCACAAAGGTCTATTCTTGCCATGGGGATTTGTAGCAGTCTGGTAAAATAAATGACACCGTACTACAACATGGGAATAAGTGCAATTAATGTTACAAAGGGAGTCCTTTCTATTCTATTGTATTCTATAGGTTCTTATACTGTACTCATCACTTTAGTATCTGAGTGTCTTCCAGTAGAGCATTAAGTAACATGACTATACATCAGTCACATGTTGTGTTCTCTCTTCCTCTCCTCCAGAGGAAGAAGCACATACAGTGGCATGTCATGTTTTGGTAGTTTTCGTTTGTATATGTATACATTAGTTTTAACAGCACACTGAGTAAGTGCACAATAGTGGTGGAATGATTCTTTGGTCTTGAAGTCAAGTTAGTGTTGTCTACAAAATCCATTTGGACTGCAGTATGTGTACAATGTGACTGATGTGAGTGGGGATTGCTGTGCACAGCACAATATAATTGAGGATAAGGGAGGGTTCTTTGGCTATGCATGGGTTGTTGACTGCAATTTTTTACAGGCCCTGTACAAGCAAGAAGAAAGCACACCTCTCTTTTGAGTAAGAATGCCACAGACTAGGGCTGGGCCCAGGAGAACAAGGGCAGTAAGTGATGCCTTATGTTCCCACATCTTAGATTTGATGGGGAAATTAATTAATGAGAGCACTGCCTTAGTTCACCATATCAATTTATTTATAGTTAGTCAAATAATCAGTTGCATTTATTGTAAATCTGAGAATTCATTAAAATCCTTATTTTTAAGTTGCCGTTTCTCATTAATGTTTTTGCAGTACACACACACCAAAGGATCACAGTACACAAAATATTTATTGCAGGTTTCTAATACAAGAAGCCCAACAGTTACAAACTAAAGGGCATTTGCAAATCCACAAAATCAATCAACCCTAACCAGGCCAAACCAGAAAAAGTAAAGTAAGCCCAAACAGAAAATATTGAAGTGCCATATCATGTGTAATTCATCAGTTTACCTGCTCTCCTCCTGTGTAGACACATAGAGTGCATTGGGTACTGCTGACCATGTGCACTTCCATGCATGGACTGAGGCACTAAGTGGCTGAGCCCTCACCCCAAATTGTACAGTGACCGAAGAATATAGTAGTGTAGTTTGGATGCAATTGGAGTGGTGGGACATCAAGGTGGGTTTTTGTGTTACCCTCTGGCTGGTTGGTTTCACGCTGAGATGATGTCTTCCTAGTCACCATTCTCAAACAGAAAGTGTTGTGTTGGACCTGGAGAGTTGCTGATACTGGAAGCCAAGTAAAAATATAAGGGTTGAAAGCTTAACCAGCCGATATGAATTGGTAGGTAATTTCTGATCTAGGACGGAATAGGTAAAAGACAAAAGAAGACACTCCAGGGGGAATAATGGCAAGGCAAAGAAGGGTTAGCAGCACTTGAATGTTACTAGGCTACATCCACACAGTAGGGTGGTCATATTAGCAGCTGACCAGACTTTAACCTATATATCCATTGGTATCATTTATTTGAGGTACTAGCACCAAAACACACAAGTGTGGAGCTTTGTGTGTGTGTAACAGGGCTTTGTTAGGAATAACTGAGCTATAATACATTTAACCATTTTGTCTATTCTAGATAAAACAACATAGATTTGCCATATGCTTATGCCTATGCACCTGTTCATCCTGATAAGGATTCCTTTTGGGTCGTTATCTTTGTTTAGACCTGACAGAAAATTGTGTACTGTGTTGTGTGCCACCAGCCTGGTGGAACTGCCCAGAGTAATAGTGCAGCAGAAAGGACAGAGAGGGCATATGACCTGTATGCCAGTGCAGATGTGAATTTTGCTGGTAGCTAACAATATGCAAGTATTAGTACTGGTCTACATGCAAAAAGTTAGCCAGAATAGCTATATCACACCTATAACCTACAGCCATTTGGGCAAAAGCCCTAGTGTAGATGCAGTCATTTGGGAAAATATAAGGTATACTAGCAAAAGAAACCAGGAAAAGTAAAAACTAACCTACAATAACAGGCTTAAGGGCAGTTAGATTTATAGATCCACAAAATCTGTGGCTTTTAATGTAATGATCACATACTATTTTCTGCACAGAACACCTGCTTCATTCGGCTCCATGATGGATGGTATTCCTGGAATAAACCAGTAGTTAAGGAGACTGTTGTCCACAGAATCTCTTCATTATTTCTTGCAGAAGTTGGAAGGTGTGTGTGATGCTGACAGACAAAGTGCCAGCTCATGCCAAGGCCCCTGGGCCCCACTGAACACTGATCAAATGCACAGATGAAAACCAGTCTGGCTTGCCTAAGTGTTAGTATTGTTAAAATAGACATATTAGATGTATAGAGGCATGGTTAGTGTTTGGACTTTATGAAATGCTTGTAAGTAGCTGCATGCATTAATCTCACTAATAATGTCTTTATCCTATGTTATAAGGTAATAGGTACGTGTTTGCTTTGGAACTATAAAAGAGTTTGCTCTAAAACTGTAAACCTCCATTGTCAGGAGAGAAGCATTTTGTGAAATACTAGTCCTTTGGAACTGGGAGTAACCTGCATATTGTTGTGATTTTTGGTGTAAGGGACCATCTATCACAAAGGCAGGCTTGCTTTACAAGGCTTGCTGTAGTGCTTTAGGAGTTCACACTTGTTACTTGGTTGCTGAAATCTAATTATAAAACATACAGCTAGTTTGTGGTTTGAGCCTTGTTCCTTAACAGTCTGCCCAGAGGTTGGCACTCACACTCCTGAGCTACTCTAGACAGCTTGACAGTGTGTACTATCTGAACTACTGGTACAGGCAAGTCTAGGCCTGCACATAACTGAAGTGACTCCCCCTCAACTAAGTTGGAAGGGAGGGAAACCACTAAACCCAAGCTACAACTGATTACAGGGGACAAAAAAGAGAACATAAGATTTGGAGTGAGGTCTAAGGTTGAAAATCACGGATCTGGAAGGGGCACCAAGCAGAGGACCCCGCACAGCACCTATTGCTGCTCAAAGGAGTCTAGGGAGTCAGTGGACACCACCCACAGGATTTCTTCTTCAGAGGGATGAGAAGTAGGCCCCACAGTCTTCGAGTACCCCCACATCCAGCTTCAGCCTCCTCGAGTGATGGACGGCCATCTTGGCCATTGCCAGCAGGAAGTGTATGAGGAGGTCTTTGACTTTGTGACACCATGGATGGGGTGTGCACAGACCAGGAGATATGGGGAAAAGTGCAGCCAGAACCTTAGTAAGGAGTTCTGAAGGAGCTGCAATCTGACCTCCTCTACATAAATGTGTGCCAGGATATCCCTCTTGCTGTAGAAGGAAGGAGAGCCAGGGGAGATAGTGAATGAAGGTTGGAAGGCATGCAGTATTTGAAAGTACTGTTTTGGGCAGGTCTGGGCCTGCCCAAAACTAAAGACTCTCCTCCTCAGCAAAGGGGGAGGAGCTACTAAAACCAGGTTTCAATTGATCTTTTGGGACAGCTAATGAAAAAGCAGGACTGGGACTGCAGGTCATAGGGTAATAATCAGGGATCTGAAGGGGGACACTGAGCAGAGAATTTCTGACAGTGTCCATTGCTCCTCAAGGGCTGTGGACACTATTGACTAGTGGAGTCAATGGACGCTATTGGGAGCAAAGGCATATTTAGTCCTTACTGAATCCTGCTGTGGATTTTAAGAGTCTGTTCTGATAATGTTTAACAATACAGGCATGTTTTGTGTTGCTCATGTGTAAAAAATTGCAGAATAACCTTGTTTCTGAGAACAAAAGAAGTAACTAAAAAGCTAGAAAAAGACCAATTTGAATTAACACTAACCCTGTACTGACAAGGGAGGAGAATTAACATGGAAATGAGAGACTAATATTTATATATATATAAGAAAAGATAACAAAAAGTTATACATAAGTTTGTGTAACAAAAGATACTTGAAGCTGTATTGTCCAATGCTGGAGGCAACTGTGATCAGATGGTCCTAATGAGTGCCCCTCTTGTGAGTAATTGGTCAGTATTTGCTGAATGTTTTTCTGTAATAAAGATTTGTAACATTCTTCTGCTGAGTAAGTGACCCTCAATCCAACAAACACCGCACAGAGAAACTCTGCCCGGTGTTGTGAGTGGACAAGGTAATGGAAATAGGCCCCATTGTTGCAGAGCATCGCCTATCCAGCTTCCTCCACCTGGTATGATGCAGAGCCATCTTGGCCAGCACCAGGAGGAGGGTGATGAGTATATCCCATGACTGTGTGGGGCCACAGATGAAGTGTGCCAGGATCAGGAGGTGCAGAGAAAAGTACAGCCAGAATCTCAGTAAGATATTCTGGAGGAGGTCCTGCAACCTGAAGCAGCCTATGTAGATGTGTGCCAGGGTTTCCAGCGAACAGGTGTTGTGGTAGTTAGTGACCCATACCAGGTGAAGGTGTGTAGTCAATATAAGGTAAAGTATTACAGGAAGGCCTCCTGGTTGAGACAGCTGAATGCTACCCTGGGGAACTGGATTTTATCCTTGCCTCTGTCTTAGAGTTCCTATGTGATGGTGGGCAAGTCATTTAAAACAAACATTTTATGAGTGTTCACTAATTGTGTTCCTTATTTTTTCTGCCTGATTTGAGATGCTTTTTTCTGATTTGCAAAAGTGCTGAGAGTGCACAGTTGCATCTGAAGTCAATAGGAGCTATGTTTAAATATAGTATGCTAAGTACTTTGAAAAATCAGGTCTTAGCCATCTGGAATCAGGCATCCAAAATCAATGGATATTTTTTCTTTAATCTCTGTATTACTTAGTGCCTCATTAGTCAAATGGGATTAATCATGTCACCTCAGCTCACAGAGGGATTCTTGAAGATTAATTAATATCTGGGGAGCATTATGATCTTATGGTGATGAGAGCCCATGAGAAATGAATAATTATGTATTCAGAGGAAGGTCTGAAGTGTTTGTAGTAAATAAAAATATTGACAATAATATTTTTTCCTTGTTCAGTCCAGATTGTTATATCAAGACTGTATTTTGGCAGGGTGTAACATACTGTTCTCATTTATTATGTTAATAGTCAAGTAGCACTGTAGACACCTTTACAGATGGGTCTGTCACTTGCTATCTGTCCAGTAACTCATATTATGGGAAAACCTGAGTTTCTATGGGCAAATTCTAGTTTTTGCTCCATGTGTGTGTGTGGGGGGGGGGGAGAGGGGGAATAATCTGTTATTAAAAAAAAAAGCCATTTTAATGTGAATGAGAGATGAACAATAGGTATATTTGTTAATAGTAAATACTGCAGTTATGTATTTTAAAATTCTGCGACTTGAAAAGGAATGTCCGTTAGAGGGCAGTAGAGGATAATAAATGAGAAAGGAAGCGGTATATTATTTTCTTCAGTTGCCTGGACCCCTCTCAATCCATGTTGTCTAAAGATCTGCAGATGCATAGTTAAATTAAGTTATAGCAGAACATAGTTAGGACTGAGATGTATTGACTTTTTTGCTGCCACGTGTATATATGAAATCATATTGTAAGTATTGTTCCTCTTTTTCATTTAAGTAATTTAGAAGCCTTTCCCACATAAAATAATTATTTTTACTTATCAGTTAGATGAATGAGATCCTTTCCCTGACGTGGAAAAGGAGTCTGGGTTTCTGCGTGATTATTTCTGCAGCCATTCAGATGATGTCACACTACTTACAGTATGTACTGCAAAAGGAATAGTAATAATACCTCCTAATGAACAATGTAAAAAATACAGTACCCGGTAACGCAAGAGGGCCTTTGATGTACCTTTGGATGAAATACAGGAAATGTGCACTTATCAAAGCTCGACCTTCGCACACTTGGGGAAATGGCAGTGGATGTTGGGGAGCAGGAGAAAGACGATGTGTCACGAAACCTGATTGGTCAGATTTTACCGCAGACTGCAAACCCATAAAAATCAAAGGAGCAGTTTGAAACCAATCGAGGCACAAATGTGATGCAGTTTTGCCAGAAGATCCTCCAGAAAGCAAAATAACGTAATGGCAAATAAAAAAAATTACAATTAGACAGCTGCTTCTATTTTAAACAAGTCACAGAGACACCGGGTATTGCCAGGAAATCTGGGATTCCGTTGAATTTATAATTAGTATAGGTAGGATTTGATAATCTGTCTCACTCAGGAAAAAAACAGAAGATTTGTGGGGTCTAAATGGAACAATGCTCATACAAAGCGAGTACGAGGGCAGGGCCGAGCTAATGACCCGCCGCTTTTTTTCTAACTCAAGTATCATAAAGACAGAGGCTAGTGGGGGAGGACAACAGAGACTAGCCCCCGCCCTTGTTTTTCTTGACAGTTTTCAATCAGGTCGGTCATCTCCCATGACGATGATTCATTCCACAAGCTACTCTAAGTGGCCATGGTAACTAGGTGGTAAAGGATTCGAGAAAGAGTATAAGGGCCATCGAAAGGTGCTGCGCGATAACGTCCAAGGTATTGCAACGCCTGCTATTCGCCCCTTGGGCCTCCCTAGGGGGTGTAAAGCGTATCTCGAAGAGAATGGGGGAGGGTGCTGAAAAAAACTCTTGAAGAATGTTATCCATGATGCTGTTGCTGCGCACGTTTTACTTTTTCCCTCTCCAGTCAGACCAAAACATCAACAATTAAAAAGGCTCTTCTCAGAGCCGAGCAGATTTTCACAGTAAGAACTGCTCATTTTAGTAACTTTCTTCAAACTTATGGTAAAAGATTTTTACCTTACACATCAAGTTGTTTAGCACGTAATTTTGCTACCCTTTGTAAGCAGTCTGTACTTCATTTTTAATTTGCCCCATATTCAGGGAATAGATTTAAATTTTAAAAAGTTAAAGTTATTTTAATAAGGGGTAGGTGGTTCTGAACATTTTCTACAGAGAGAGATCCTTTTCAGGGAGAGAGCGTTAGTGCTCGCAGACCTACTCTCAGCAATTCCCTTAGCAGCAGCAGCCGGGTCATAGAGCAAACTGTGTCTCCTAGGAAGAGCTAGCCGAGAAGGCTTGCCCGTCCACGCTAGAAAGCTTAGTTGAGCCTATTCCTCGCACATCAGCCTGAGCCTCCCGTCTGCCTCCAAAAAGTATGAGGGGGCACAGTGAGTGAGGGCAATTGAGAAACTGCGGGTGAATTGGAGGCCTACAATATTTTTTCTACCTGGCTAGTGGGAGAGTGATTTAAGGCATTGATTAGTGTGAAAAGCCCGCTCTGTTAACAAACGAGTTAGTTATATCCCTCCTCTGTATTTCCTCTTAAAGACTAATGCAATCTCTACCCCAGCGTGTGTGAGGGAGGGGGAGTTTGAGTACTCCAGTTTGAAATTATGTTCCCAGGAAAAGAAGAGGGAAAGGAAAAGTGTCTAATGAATTGTGTCCTATTTTCCACTCCTTAAGGCAGTTTATTAAACCAAGTAGATTATTGTGAGCAGAAATGTATTAGGCTGTAAACAGAAACTTTATCCTTTTACTAGGAAAGTATTGCAAGTGATCACTAGTCGAGAATTCCTTCAGCGTCTCATCTGTTTAATTAAGGTTTAAGGCAGGACGGAAGGAGAGTGAAGGGCGGAGTGCTCTCTCTGAAACGGGGGCTAGAATTGAAGGGGATTCTCCCACCCTCTAAATAACCACAAATTGAAACATGAAACTCAACGAAAACAGAGATGTTCGACGGCTTAGCTATTACCCTTCCCTGTCTCCGTAGATGGGTGTTCGGCTGTAAGAGAAATAGGGAGCGGGACTGACATTCACAAATTGGCCATTTTGAAAGAGAAGTCGTGAGAGAGACATGGAGCCTCCGATATAAAAGAACAAGAAACCGACGTGGTAGAGAAGGAAAGGTGGAGTCTGTCGCTTGATAAGGTTTCTCAGATAGAGGGGAAACGAAAGGGGCGGGAGGCGGGCAGAAATGTTCGCTCATAGGGTTGTCTAAGAATCGTGAATTCAGGAAAACCGTCAGCGCGGGAAGGGGAGTATTTCAATATTACAGAGCGGGATTTTCAAATGTTCAAATGACCCAATGACATAGTCAATTTCCCATCAGCCAATCAGAAGGAGAATTTGCCTATAAATAAAGCCAGTGCGCGCGACAAACTTCTTCCATTTATTTTGTTTCAGAGCTAACTAATATCCTTTGGTTAGAGAATGGCCCGGACCAAGCAGACCGCCCGTAAATCCACTGGTGGCAAAGCCCCCCGTAAGCAACTGGCTACTAAAGCCGCCCGGAAGAGCGCGCCAGCTACCGGGGGAGTAAAGAAGCCTCATCGTTACCGACCCGGCACCGTGGCCTTGCGAGAGATCCGCCGCTACCAGAAATCCACCGAGCTGCTTATCCGCAAGCTGCCCTTCCAGCGCCTGGTCCGCGAAATCGCCCAAGATTTCAAGACTGACTTGCGCTTCCAGAGCTCGGCAGTTATGGCCCTGCAGGAGGCGAGCGAAGCCTATTTGGTGGGGCTCTTTGAAGACACCAACCTGTGCGCTATTCACGCCAAGAGAGTCACCATCATGCCCAAGGACATCCAGTTAGCCCGGCGTATCCGTGGTGAGCGGGCTTAAAGGCTGCTCGGCCATTTTCGGCAACTTCCAAACGACCCAAAGGCTCTTTTAAGAGCCACTACATTCACACTGAAAGGAGCTGTGGCACGTCCCTAATTTATGCTTTTAATCATCAGACTTTTGTTAATGAAATTAATTCAAGTTGAGTGTCTTGACAGTGAGTATTAATTTAATTTAATTAATTATTTTAATGTGAGTGGTGTAGATGCTCTCTCGCCCTGAAGTAAAATGCACTTAACCAAGTTCCCTATTAACCTGCAAAGCAAAATCAGTCCCAAGTACAAAATGGCTATTTAAAACAATGTCTATCAACCTTTCCTGACTATTGTACCCGTTAGAGTCTGATTTGCCTTGCGTACTCCCAAATTTCACCTCACTTAAGAACTACCTACTCATAAAATCAGACAAAGGGCACAGCACAATACTACTGAAAAATTACTTACTTTCTCACTTTTACCATATAATTATCAATTAAACAGTAATAACATATTTACTTTTCAGTGTAAAAGTATATAAAGCAGTATAAACAAGTCATCGTTTGAAGTTTTCGTTTGTACTGACTCCGATAGTGTTTTTTGTTAGAGCTTGTAAAATTCGGCAAATATCTACATGATGTACCTCTAGAAACCTCTGCCTACTCCATGTGTACATGTACCCCAGGTTGAGAATCACTGATTTAAAACCATGTTTCAGATAACTACAGCTTCAAGTCTGATCTCAGAGGTGAAAAACTTTTCCTTCTTAAATGTACAGTATTCAGCTGAAGGAACAGGATTTAACATTTTTAAATATTACAGATAAATTCTTTAACGCAATTCCAAGTAAAACAGTGTTAGAAGTTACAGCTCTCTAAATGAGAAGGTGGGTGGCTCTTAAAAGAGCCTTTGGGTTATGGGTTTTTTAGCAGACGATCTACTTGGAGCTGGTGTACTTGGTGACAGCCTTGGTGCCCTCAGACACAGCGTGTTTGGCCAGCTCCCCCGGCAGCAGCAGGCGCACCGCGGTCTGGATCTCCCGGGAAGTGATGGTCGAGCGCTTGTTGTAATGAGCCAAGCGAGACGCTTCTCCGGCGATGCGTTCAAAGATGTCATTGACAAAGGAGTTCATGATGCCCATGGCCTTAGAGGAGATACCGGTGTCCGGGTGAACCTGCTTCAGCACTTTGTAAACGTAGATAGAGTAACTCTCCTTTCTGGTCTTTCTCCGCTTCTTATCGCCTTTCTTCTGGGTCTTAGTGACGGCTTTTTTAGAACCCTTCTTAGGAGCGGGAGCAGATTTCGCTGGTTCAGGCATCTTGACAAAAGTCTCTCTCTCAACAGCAAAGCTAAGGACGACACTGTATGGAACGGTTAATGGCTGCAGCCCCGCTATTTATAGAAGCTTTATGCAAATGTGGCATTTCTCTTGCCTCTTTTCTGATTGGATGTGAGAGTCAAGAGCCGAGCCTTCCGGCACCTTATACTTCTCTATTGGTCAGAGTTAGATCCGCGCCACTATTGGCTGTTTAGACAATAACCATTTTTTCAGCCTACCCTATCGTTTAATTCTCCAAAGATAAGTAGTACGTGGGTGGGCTGGAGAATGTCATTTTTCTACCTTTTTTTTTTACTAAGCGCTGTGTGTTAAAGCGCCAGTCATGAAGTCAGGGCAGGAAAATTAAGGAAGTAAAGTAAAGTGAGGCGTAAGGCTGTCTCGCTCCTTGTCTCATTTCTCTGAGCCTAGTAAAAACATGCTCATGCAAAACATTCATCCCTTACTCTTTTTTCGAAACAATCATTAACAGCACCATTTAGGGGGTGCGTTAAAATATTTACGAGAGTTGTATTAAATTAACAAGAGAAATTGTACACACACATCTTCTTTTGCAGGTTATTTTTGCTGCTGTGAAAAATATAGCTTACTAAGTAGCGGACGAATCTGACGAAATCCAATAAAAATCTCTGGGAGATAATTCGTAATTTTTTCAAGACCGCCAACCACTACCCCACCCCGAATGACCGAAGGGACAGTCTAACACTGAATCTCCCTTAAGAAAAAAAAAGTTGTTATTGACCAATCCTTGCACAACGTGGGGTTTTTAAACTAATAAACTGGTTTAAAACCACTCACAAATAGGGCAGAAAATGAACTTTTGTCTATAAATCGCCAAGTTACCCACCCCATTGTTCTCTAGCCCTTCCCTCCGACAGAGACTGAAGCTGATGTGAGTGAGTAATGGCCAGAATATCCTCATACACAAACTCCTGCCTTCCCCCGATAGCCATTATCGCTCACACCCCTCTAACTGCACACTAACAAAATAAAAATTTTAAAAAATATGCTCGGCTCCAACAGAGGTCTTAATGCTATTTTTAAAAGCATAAATATAAGATGTTTTTCCATTGTTGCCTTCTAGCACGGGTGGAATTACAGTAAAGGCATAAAAACAGCCCAGGGGGCTATTTCACATTCCTTCTTTACTAATGCGCAAACGTATTTTATTTGCCCCTTCTCACTGTGCTTAACGTGGCTACACTAGAAGGGAAGTTCCGCCTTCCACGAAAAAGGCACCGTGACATCTAGTGTTTCAGCTCCTTTTGGGAAGAGGTGGGTGGCTCTTAAAAGAGCCGTTGGGGGTTTTTTGTGCCTTCTTAAACCATTTCACTTTTTCTTCGGCGCGGCTTTCTTAGCTTTCACGGTTTTGGGTTTGGTGGGCTTGGGCTTGGGCTTGGGCTTGGCCGCCTTGGGCTTCACCGCTTTGGCTTTAGCCGGGCTCTTGGCTGCCTTTTTGGGCTTGGCGGCTTTCGCCTTTTTCGGGCTCTTGGCTGCTTTTTTGGCCGCGGAGGCCGCTGGCTTCTTGGCTTTTTTCGGGCTCTTTTTCGCGACCGCAGCCTTTTTGGGCTTCTTGGCGGCGCTGACGGGCTTCTTGGCAGCTGGTTTCTTAGGCTTTGCCGCTGGCTTTTTCTTCGGCGCCTTTTCCTTAATCTCGCCCGGCTTCTTGCTGAGTTTAAAGGAGCCCGACGCGCCGATTCCTTTAGTATGAACTAAGGTGCCTTTGTTCACCAGGCTTTTGAGCCCCAGCTTGATGCGGCTGTTGTTCTTCTCCACATCGTAGCCTCCCGCAGCCAGAACCTTCTTAAGAGCAGCTAACGAGACTCCTTTGCGCTCCTTGGAAACGGACACCGCCTTGGTGATCAGCTCGGTCACGCTGGGACCCGCGGACTTGCGGGCTTTGGAGCTTCCTGCTGCCGCCTTCTTCGGCTTTTTGGCTGGAGCCTTTGAAGCTGGAACAGGAGCTGCAGCCGTAGCAGCTGCTGTTACTGCAACAGCGGGCGCAGTTTCGGACATGATCGCAGACTCGCAAACAGTACACAAACGCTCTTCTATACGATTATTACAGTAGGGGTAGATGCCTGGTATTTATAGAGAAGAGCTGCTCTCTGATTGGTGAATTAAAGAGCCCGCCCAGCTGCAAGGCAGAAAGGACTCTTCTCCCGGTTTAGTTTGTGTTTCTTTGGAGGAAATAAAATTGTTTTTTTGCCCAATATCTGCTGCCGAAGCACCCCATTTTACAATCAAGAGAAGGTGAAATAGGATGTTTTCATCTGTCAGTGTTTTCTATTGAAAATAATAACATTATGTTAAAGAAGACCCAATAAATCTTGAGTTCTGGAGCTTGATGGACCTTGGGAGAGAGAAAGTTTTGTTTTTCTTCGTAAATTAAAAATTTCCCTTTAGCAACAAAATCAGAAAAATAAGGTAATATTAATCTTTAGAGGGTCTACTCCAAATCAGATAAGAAAGAAAGTGATTTGTATCAAAGTGCTCATTATAAACTGATTTAAAAGAGACAGAGGTAGCACAGACTCCCACAAACTAGATTTCAGCTTTACGCACCAAGTCTATAACCCTTGACTACTGGAAATAGTACTTGAATTAGTAGATCTTTCCATACCATCGAAACTAAAGTTCTGTGAGAGGCTGTTTACTTTCCATAAGGGAATAATACCTGTTTTGTGGTATTATCCCACAAATTAGCTACTCTTGGTACAAAGCTGGAATTCTAGTTCTTGTAAAATAGCAAACAGACATTAACCTGATTACCAATGACATGAAGAATGAGGGATATAAAAATATTAAAGCATAATCACTGGCCGTCATTTAATTCAAACAATTTAATTAAAACAAACCATGCTCTAGGTTTAAAAAAAAAATATATATATATATATATATTTTTCTATAAAATAACTAGGAATCATCCATTGATCTGAAAAAAAAATATGGCAAATGTGAAGGCTGTGTAGGGTGTGAATATCTGTAATTAAAATGATTTGAAAGTACAATTACTATCCCCCTTTAGCTTCTAGACTATGGAGAAACAGTGCTTGTTTCTGGACAATATACTTTGCTAGGTCTTGAATCAGTGCATAGGGACAATCCTGTAGGTAAAGTCTGTATCAACAGAACCCAGCTGCAGAAACTGAACAATTGCACTCGAGTAAATCTGCATAAATAATACGAGCAGTGCTATTCATGTTTCGTTCCTTAAAGAAACACTTTATATTTATTAATTCATGACTGGCCCCACTGCACAGCTCATGTAATGAAGGAGTGTTGCATTAGGATCAAAAGCCCTTCTTAAAGCATCACATTCATTCAGCGCCTGAGCAGTATGTGCATATTGTTTGCCTGGCCAGTTATTATATCTGCTTTCTGTTCTTCAGACACACACGTGCACATATGTGTGCACACACACATGCTATTTTCCATTATAGAAATACTCAGGATATTTAGAAAAGTGATTGGGATAGGATTATGACAAAATCTCTCTCCCCTTGAAGACAAACCTCTCCAAACCAGGGAGAGGTTGGCATATGAAAAGCATAACACCACTTGAGCTTGTGGGGACATAAATGGTAGTAGGCCCTGAGAAGGATGTCTATAGATAAAAGCGGGATCTCTTTTCTTTATTCTTATCCTGGCCACACCAGGGAAGGTAGTTGGAGCACCTTGGAGCCACAGGTGAGGTGTTGCCTTCAATCTGGGGCTTTTAAGAGGTTTTATATAATGAGGTCTGAATTAGTGTAACTGGAACAACCAGTCTTCCCTTTTGTTCTCACAGTATAATGCAATTATTTGAAAGCATTCTTCTCTTCCATCTTTCTACTTTCTTGTTTTCTTTCCTCTTCTTTCTTCAGTGGAGTCCCCAGCCTAGGTAATCCTAGCTGTGGAAGAAGGAATGTGTGTGAAAGGGGCAATTTGGGAAATCTCATCAATGGTGAATCAAGATCCCCCAAAACACACTCCCTTTCTTTGACAAACATGCATTTGCACATGTGTTCCCATCCCTAAGACATTCAGCCCATTTGGGAAGTTCCACTTTTGTTATTTATTACAATAATTGAATTACCAGTTCTGAAGGAACGACAAGGGCGTCCTGGGAAGAGGAGGAAAAACCAGTGCACTCAGCACCTCCTCCTTTTTTAAAGTGTGCAAATGGCAGCAGTGTCTTTTTCAAATGCAGCCTTACCTTGTTGTGTGATGGAGAACTCAACAGGACTGTGGGTATTTACAATGGCTCCCATCTCAGTCACAAGGTAAGCTAGTAAGAATATGTGGGCACTTCAAGCTTTAGTAGCCAGAGAGTACAGCGGCTTGCCCATTCCATGGTTGACATTCATGGAAAGAGAAACTCAGAAGCAGTGGACATTCCCCTATGATGCAGACATCAATTAGGAGGGCATGGACTGGGGTGCTTGCAGAGACACCACTCTCTCCTGGGCCTTCTCTACACATGAGAAAGTTGACATGTTTGATCCCAATCATAACACACTTCACATCCCCAACTTAGGCTCCTAATGGAGCAGAAGTGATTACACTAGAAAATAAAGAATAAACAAAAACACTTATCCTCTTTAGGGTATTCCAGTCTGCCAATCTCCATGGGGACTATGGCAATATGGAAGGGGATCACAGATGCAAAAGCCCCTAAGAATGCCAACAGACATCAGAGGGAAGAAACTTTCCATCATTACGAACGTGAGCTAGCTTGCCAAGGGCAACCTAGAGGTGAAGGGTTCAGTCTCCCATTACCAATCCCATGGACCATCCAGCCTCAAGGAGGGGATGATTTTATTGGTATGGTTACAGCTAATAAATAAAATAATAATAATAATTCACAATTCATAAATTACTTATGTAAAGTCATTAGTTTTAAAGAGAGATGGTAATGTACACCAAACTTATTTGGTGCCTAGAAGATTACAGATAACCCTTGTGGGATCAATTTTAAATTATTCTTGCTATGTAAATAAATATCACATCTTTTTAAAGTATTGATATTATTTTTGTTTGTTTGTTTCAGTGACAAAGCATCAATTTCATATGATTTGCTGAATAGCATGGTACATCACCCAGTACTGTATTACCATGTAATGACAGACCCTAAGAAGGGCAAATCTCAAAAGATTCAACAGCTTGGTTCAGTCTTTACAAGCATGAAATAGTCTGGATATATATCCTAATAGCAAAACTGTTTAAGCCCCTTCCCATGGACCTTCTCCCTGGCACCTCTTTGTGTGAGGAGGTTTCTCCATCCTGATGGCAGTGCCTTGGCAAACTTGACAGCTCTTGCTAGCTGATGAAGGGCAATGAGTCTGTGACAAATCTAAAGAATTAAGTTTGAAAACCCAGAGACAAACCTTAAGAAAATATCAACAATAAAACCACAATCTCCCTTTGGAGGGAGGTACTTCCCTTTCAGCATCTCACCTGAATATTCAGATGAGAGATTGGTGATGGGAAGTAATAGTGTTAGAAGAGGAATACATCTGACATGCAAATGTTGGCTACAATACTGATCTTGGTAAGACAAGTGTAAGGGCTGTTGTGTTGATAAAGGGCATGTTCAGGCCCAACAAGAAACTAATTAAACTGTCATGGGGCGTAACCCGTTCAGGGGAGTTATGAACCAGCCTACCTGGGATAAGCTCTGCTAAGGAGAATGGGCCAACCCAGATCCACCTGTGAGTAGTTAATTACCTCAGTCACTCAGTGACAGTAAATTAGTTAAGGAACACCTGGGTCTAATAGAGTTGTATGAGGGCTCAGAAGCTCCTGAGGAAAGGGGCTTTTCAGGGGAAGTGTTTGGAGAGCTTACTAGAAAAGAGGACTTAGGAAAAGTGTTCCTGGAGGAAGAAGGTTCTGACAGTGTTATGAATGGCAAAGGCCTAGGAAGGTCAGTCTCAGTGATAGGCCTTAGTACATGGTGGTAAGCAGACCAGATTGTTGAGGAACTACATGCTGCTTCAGAGGAGACCTACAGCTGTTTGACCCCTGCAGGGGCTCTGAGTCCAGAAACTCTTCCCCAGTTGATGGCAAAAGCCTGTCTCCAGAAGAGGGTCCTAAGTTGAAAGGGCCTTACTGGTGAAGAGCCTGGACAGAGGAGTTGGATAGACTCAGGTGGGGCCAATACACTAAACTTAACACACACACACACACACCCTCCCCCCACCTTGCAAGTCTGTTTGGCCGATGGTTAAATAAACTAGACCCTTGAAGGAGTACCAGTCACTATATACAAGCCTCACAGAACTTAGTGATACCCTATAAGAGGAAACAGAGGCAGTGTCCCTGTTGCTCCATGCCAGTTTGCCAGGGGATGTGCAAGATAATGCCAGCATTGCTACAAGGGGCAGCTCTGGGGGCAAATGTCCATGCTATAATAGAAACCCTCTTACAACATTAAACAGTTAAGTTAGTCTGGGATTTAATATCAAGTTATTGAGAGTTTACTCCCTTTGTAAGCACTTTTTTTTTTAAACTATTATACCACTTGCTTAATTCTAAAGTTGAGAAGACTTGAATCTCCTGCTTCAGAAAACAGGAATTTGAATCCCTTCTGGATGGAGCCAGCCCCTCACAGTTAGGGAAATACAATTCTTTGGGTGCATCAACATGGACATGTACACAGATCACTCTAGATCCTCACTTTCTCCCTAAGAAATCCCTTGAATTGGAAGTAATGTGTATGATTAGTTTTAAATATCTTCTCAAATAAGAGGAGGTCACTGTCTCTCACACAAACAACTTGGAGATTGTAGAAGCTCACTCCTCACTCTCCCGTAATTTAAGTGATGATAATAATAGTGAGAGTTCTGTGGCAACTTTCAAGTCTGTTACTGAGTGTCCAAGGAGACTGAAGTGCTCTCCTACTGTTTTTTTAATGTTATCACTCCTGATGTCTGATTTGTGTCCATTTATTCTTTTTCACAGAGACAGTCCGGTTTGGCCAATGTATGTGGCAGAGGGGTATTGTTGGCACATGATGACATATATCACATTAGTAGATGTGTATGTGAACGAGCTCCTGTTGGTGTGGCTGATGTGATTAGAACCTGTGATGGTGTCACTTGAGTAGATATGCAGGCAGAGTTGGCAACGGGGTTTGTTGCAAGGATACATTCCTGAGTTAGTGTTTCTATTGTATGGTGTGCAGTTGCTGGTGAGTATTTTCTTCAGGTTGGGAGGCTGTCTGTGATGACTGGCCTGCCTCCCAGGGTTTGTGAGAGTGAAGGATAATCTTCCAGGACAGGTTGTAGATCCTTGATGATGTGTTGGAGAGGTTTTAGCTGGGGGCTGTAGGTGATGGTCAGTGGCATTCTGTTGGTTTTTTTTTCTTGGGTCTGTCCTGTAGTTGGTCACTTCTGGGTACCCGTCTGGCTCTGTCAATCTGTTTCTTCTCTTCCCTAGGTGGGTATTGTAGTTTTAAGAATGCTTGATAGAGATCCTGTAAGTGTTTGTCTCTGTCTAAGAGATTGGAGCAAATGCTGTTGTAACTTAGGGCTTGGCTGTAGACAATGGACTGTGTGCTGTGTCCTGGGTGGAAGCTAGAGGCATGTAGGTACGTATAGTGGTCGGTGGGTTTTCAGTATAAGGTGGTGTTTATGCAGCCATCACTTATTTCCACTGTAGTGTCCAGGAAGTGGATTTCTTGTGTGGACTGGTCCAGACTAAGGTTGATGGTGGGGTGAAAATTGTTGAAATCCCAGTGGATCTACTAATGTGCTATACGCCATCATGTACCAACAATGCCCCTCTGCCATGTACATTGGCCAAACAGGACTGTCTCTATGAAAAAGAATAAATGGACACAAATCAGACATCAGGAATAGTAACATTCAAAAACCAGTAGAAGAGCACTTCAATCTCCCAGGACACTCAGTAACAGACTTGAAAGTTGCCATACTTGAACAAAAACACTTCAAAAACAAACTCAAGCGCAAAACTGCAGAGCTGCAATTCATATGCAAACTTGACACTATCAGACTACGTCTGAATAGAGACTGGGAGTGGCTAGCCCACTACAAAAAATAATGTTCCCTCTTTTGACATTCACACCTTCTCATCAACTGTTGTGACCGGCCTCATCCACCCTGATTGTACTAACCTCATTAACACTCGTCCTCCTCACTGTGATGTAACTCACCCATCCTTGCATATATATATACCTACCAAATTGAAGTTTCCAGTTCGTACGTCTGACAAAGTGGGTTTCTGCCCAAATAAATTTATTAATCTTTAAGGTGTCACAGAACTCTTGCTCTTTTGCTAAAAACAGACTAACACGCTACCCCTCTGGAACTCGATAATAATAGTAATATCCAATGCCTATATACAGTTTTAATCAGTAGATGTAAAAGTACTTTGCAAAGAAGGTCGCTCTCATTATCAGCTTTTTACAGTTGGGGAAACTGAGGCAACAGAGGTGAATTAACTGGGAATGGTCACCCAGCAGACAGGCTGGGTGGAGAGCTCAGGTCTCCTGAGTCCCAATCCAATGCTCTGATCCATTAGACAACAGAACTTTCAACCAAAACCCAGCCAGGCACTTCAGACACCAAGCATCTTGTAATAAACAAGGGTATGACCACTCTTTACCCAGTGAGGACCGTGCCTTCTAATTTTCTCTCATGCAGAGTTCCTCTTGTTTTGTCCCAAAGCCTGTGTTCTTCCCAGAAAAATGCACTGCCCCCTCAGCAAACTTCACCAGCACCTGGAAGAAGCACTCTCCATTCAATACTTGGGAGTTGTGGCATAGCTAATCTCATCATAGGAATCTTACCTTTGAATTTACTGATATGCTTTGTATTTCCAGGGTGTTCAGCCATCCTGTTTTACTGGCTTTTGTTCTGGTTGTGCAGTGCAGTCCTAGTGTCCCAACAGGTTCTACAGGCACAAGGGTTTTGACTATTCACCCTCTCCCTATTCTTCCCCTGCAGCCATTTGACCCAGTTCTTTCTGGGATAGGCCAGAATGCACAATCTTCAAAGCGCTGTCTATACAGCTATTTTTAGAGTGCTAGCAAGAGCCCACTACCCCAAGTCTGTCAACCCGGTCTGGGAGGCTTGATCCAAAATGCTGTGTAGACCTTGTGACCCGTCCGTGCCCAGGGTAGCCACCTGAAAATGCCAAGGTCAGGGCAGGCTGCAAAAGGAGAGCAGATTCTCCCAGCACTGGTGGGTGACACTGAAGTCAGACTTCCCAACCAGCCACAAACTGCTTCTGATTCCCCACACTGGTTATCAAGAAGCCAATATACAAATACACACAGCCCCCTTTACTGCAGTCTCCGGCTCCCAATCAGCCAATAGGTTCAGTAAAGGGACCAGTTATTTAAAACTCTATGCTTTTTACCCAAAAGGTTTCTCCTGACCTGAAAGGGTCAGCCACAGTACCAGATCAATATAAGTTTAGATCTTACCCAAAATACTATGCTGCCAGCCAATCCTTTAGTAACTAAAACTAAAGGTTTATTATAAAAAGAAACAAACTATAAGAGAAATGTTAAAGGATTAAAGCAATCAGACACATACAATTGTTTTGAAAGTCCATATATATCAGGTTTCTAGAAGAATTGTGGAGTTTGCAGGCTTGTATAGTCCCTCTGGTATACATCCAGTACCTGGATGGGTCTCAGTCCTTTGTTTCACAGCTTCAGTTGCAGATGACTTGATCCAGAGGTAGACAGGTGGCTGAAGGCTGAACCAGACTGAAGACAAAATGGATCCCGAGCCTCTCCTTTTTATGTCCTCTGGCTTTTTTCCATGCTGCTTGTGGAATTTTACAGGAACCAAAATGGAGTCCAGAGTCACATGAGTAAGTCCTGGTGACTCATCAGGTATATTCCTGGCTTCTCCCCCTGGGCCCCTTGTACCTGTGAATTCTTAATGGGCATCAAGCAGGCTTTTGTTCTGCAGCCATCCTGTCTGGGGTGTGACCCAGACACAGCACAATGTGAAATACAGATATATCAACCATATCCATAACTTCCATTACACATCTAACACATGAACATAAGTATTATCATCTTACTTAGCATATCATAGCCTTTCTAACAGTACCTGACATGGCATATCTTACATGAATTATTATGATTTTGACATACTGATGTCACATAATATAATAAATGTCCCCTTCCCCCTCAATCCAGCTAGCATGACAGATCCACCCTCTGAGAACAGCGTTTAATGAACCAAGGAAGGAAGTTGTGGTGGGGGCAGCAGTGGGGCCCAGTAAAGGCAGCCAGGACCCAATGACCTTTAAGGTAGGATTTAAGTGACAGAGAATTGGGAAGTGAAGGGTTAGAACGTGTGAGTGGCTGGTGCAGGAATGTAATTAGCTGCCTGGAAGTGAGAGAAAGTAATGTGTCTGTTTGTGGGAAAAGAGGTAAAGTGCATGGCAGGGGAGGGGGATAGATAAACGGCTAGGGAAGAGGGAAACCAAGGTAGCCATCTCAGGCTATGTCTACACTGCAGTGCTAATTCGAATTAGCTTAATTCGACTTTCAGAAACTGATTTATAGAAAACACTGCAGACTGTCCACACTATGGAGTTTTTGCTGGCTTTTTGCATCCACACTGGCCAGCCTTAATTCGAATTAGAAAGCAGTGCAACGTGGGAAGCTATCCCACAGTGCAACTAACCACAGAGGCTGTTGTGAGGACTGTCATCATCCCAGGATGCAGCGCTGCTTCCCCCACCCAAACAAACAGAAAAAGGATTTGTGTGCTGTTTTTTTACTCCCCCAATTGCCATTGCTGCAGAAACATGGAGCCAGCTGAACTGTGCTCTCATTTTGACTGTGACAAATACATCATGGCTTATCCTGGATTACTTTAGAACCTGAGCAAGAATGTAAAGAAGAGTGATCTATGCCTCCGTGAATACCCTGCTACAAGAGATCCAGCAGAACAATAACCCTGTATATTGCTTGCCTTTGATTTTTCACTTCACCAAACCAACCCCCCCACCTGTATGCTGTTTTCCTTTAATGATCATCCCACTACCCCCCATATATTGCTTGCCTTTTTCCCCTCCACCAAACCATCCCCTCCCACCTGTATGCTGTTTGCCTTTTATGCTCCCCCCACCACCTGCTAGATATTGCTTGCCTTTTTCCCCCTCCACCAAACCAACCCCCCCCACCTGTATGCTGTTTGCTTTTTATGCTCCCCCTCTGTATATTGCTTGCTTTTGATTTTTCCCTCCACCAACCCACACACTGTATGTTGTTTTTCTTTAATAATCATCCCACCACCCAAGCCCATTCGATATCTGTGCCCGAGAATTCCCTCCTGACCTACATATGATTTAATAAAGAAACGTTGTGAAATGATGCAAACCTTTATTTCTTTACATTCAAGTAATGGGGGAAGGGGTTCTTTCACTGTCTCCAGAGGTAGGATGGTAGCTTGCTGGCCAGTACGTTGCTACTGTATTTCTCTATCTCACTCCTGCACCTGAAGAAAGATTTACAGACTCTGAATTTGTGTATTCATTTGTTCTTAGGTCAATACAGCTGGTACCATCACACTCCTGATATGGGCATGTGGGCTGCTTATTGTGAGCCTATAAGTGATGTTTTGGAGACTACAAGTATGTAGATAGAGAGGGAAAGTTCACATCCAGAGATTCTTTTCATAACTTTCATGTGGAAAGAAAAACACATGAAAATTATATATACACACACATCACCACAGCAAAGGGAAATTTAACCCTTTCACAGGCCACCACTGGTGAATCATCATCCTCTTTTAAAATAATCACTCATGATGTCCTCTGAAAAATCAGATATTACTCATTTAATTGCCCAGTTTTTAGATCAGGATGCACTACCCTCTTGTCAATGCACACACACACACACCTCCAGGCTCTCATCTCTCCTCCAGTTGATTGCATGAGCTCAGCACAAAGAAGAAAGAAAATATAGCACTTATATAGGATGGAGGCAATCTATGCAAGCATACTGAAACCTCACTGTAACAGACACCTTGGGGGACAAGATTACTATTTGTTAGAGTGGAAGTGGCAGACCATTATACAGTATTATAATCAATTATGCATACTGAATCCTATTCTAGCCCTGTTGTTAGTTGCTCATAACTTTCTGAAATTGTCATCTTTTCAGTAAAACTTTCCATGTTGGGTCTCTGCCCAAAAGGTGATGTCTGTGAAGGCTCCAGAGAAAACTGCTCACCCATTTTTGAATGTCAGTTGGGGAGACTCTTTACTCATTATATATGTATGGCACTTTCAAACATCTTACAGCCAAACCAGCTGGAAGTTGAAAGATGAAAGTTGACCCAGAAATAGTTCTCACTGAGGAGTAGTGATTTTCTTTGTTCCTTGGTTTTGTTCTGGCTCAATTTTAAATCTTTGAAAACCCTGTACCCCCAAACGTAAGGAGATCAAGGTGGCCGTTTTGTTCTGGCACACAGTTAGAAAGGAATTGAAGCACTGGCATAAAGATAAGCCATGCACTGAAACAGAGAGAAGCTAAGAGAGCTGTGCAGTGAAGAGATTAGCCTGATATATTGTTGCAAATCAGTAAGAACAGCAGGGGGTGAGCTTCTAAGCATCTTGTATAACATAAAGGGGCAGAAGGTCTCCTATGGACTTCAAAAGATACACAGAAGGATACCCCTGCTCTGATGTACCTTAGCAGCTCTGCAGCTGGTGATTTCCCCCAGTCCCTCACTTCTCTAGATGCACAGGACAGGGGTAGAGCTGGTCGTAAAAAAAATTGATGAAACAGTTTGATGAACTTCTGCTGGCAATTTAGGGTTTCCAGGGACCTTTGCTCCCAGTAGAACTGGGCAGAGAATGGTAATTCCATTTCATAAATAGTTCTGGTTTGTTTGGGGGTTTTTTTTGGTTTTCATTCTGAATCATAATGAATCCACATTTTGAAACCATCTACACACAAAAATTACCATTCCCCCGTCCCACCCCCCCAACCTCTAGGTGGGTCATTCTAGTGGTGTCTAGCCAAATAATTTCTCACTTTGGAATTTACCCATGCTGATTTCAATTTTTTTATTTACTTTTTGCAAGTCAAAAAATTCTTCCGTCAACCTAGCAGTGTCTACAAAGGGGGTTAGGTCAGTTTAATTACACCACACAGGACATGACATTTTTCACAACCCCGAGAGACACAGTTAAACCAATCTACCTTTGTAAAGTAGACCAGTCCTAAAGAACAGCTGAAGTGAAGATAACAAGTGCAACTTTAACCCTACTCTTTTTGTGAATATTATGATACAGACTTTAATCCTATGATCACTTAGACCTTGTCTATACTGCAAATGCTTTGCTGGTACAGCTACAGCAGCAGAGTCCCCTATCGTTGGCCGCAGTTTATTCCAACAGAAGGAGTTTTCTGTCAGCATAATAACACATCGTCTCCCTGAATGATGTTAGCTATGCTGGCAGAAGCATTTTTATGGCAGCACAGCTGCATCTTCAGTGGGTTTTTTTTTGCCAGCACAGCTATGTTGGGCAGGGGTGCAAAAAAACCCCAAAAAACCCTAACACACAGCCAATATATTTATGCCAACAAAACCTTGTAGTGTAGATCTAGCTCTACTAACAATAAAATAATCCAACATAATAATACTTTTTTTTCCTGCAATTGCAGATCAATAACTGTAGGATCTTCTAATACTGTGTACTCCTCTGCATATGCCACATAGTCTGTGAAAATCCTAATTTTATTTTTTCTGAAAAGTACAGAGTATACTGCATTTACACCGTTTACTACAGATTACCAGCTGGATTTGCCCCTCCATTACACCATTTTTGTCTTGGTGTGACTCTCTTGAAATCCAGTTTAATGTCTTTAAATATGGTGACAGCTCACTCACAGAGAAAGGACGTGTGGTATGAGGCATCAGAGGAAAGTGCTCTATATATAGATGTTTTACTGAAAACCAGATGAAGGAAGCCAGGACACAGCAGACAGTGGGATACAAGGACCCAGTGGCTCTGCCCCTGGACGATAGGCCCAATTCCTACTGGGGGTGGCAGGGTCTCTCCCCAACTCCCTCACCTTCCAAGGGTAGCAGTAGAGGTTCCCTCGCATCCTTGGTGAGACAGGGGTGGCAAAACGGGCAGCCCCATTACTTATTCCAGCAGTCAGAGTAATAGCTGTTTGGGTGGGTGAATGGTCCAGACCTGCTGCTTTCTTCTCCTTCCATACACACAGTCCTCCACTGGGTAGTGCTGACAGAGCAGTGGGTAACCCCCCACTGAGATGAAAGGGGCTGTTCACACCTCTCAGAACTATTGTTTCAGGATGCCTGTGGCTTCAAGCAGACACCACTGATCACATTGTCGAGCTTCCCTTTGCCATCCTAACAGCTGCAGATTTAACTTTCATTCCTCTCCTCCCCCCCACCCCTCCAAAAAAGTGAGATATTGATGCAATCACATGGGTTGGGTTCCTAGGAATGAGTTTATAGTCCCTGTGCCTTAATCAGTCCTTTCTGGCACTCTATAAATGGGTACTCCAATAAGTGGCAGTCAGCTGAATAGCCCTGCAGACCGGCAAACTCCACATGAAGAAACTCACCTCCTGGGAGCATTAGGTTTCAAAGAGATAGGATCCAGGAGAAAAGCAGACTAGTAAGGGTCGCTAGTTGCTGTTTGTGGAGAACAGCCTGAGCATGTGAGGGGGGCAGTAAATTCCAGAAATCTCTTACACACTGGAGTGGGATCTCCACTGTTCGGGCTGGTATAAGGAAAGAAGAAAGGGGAGCTGCAGAGAGCTGTACAGCTAGGTTTGCAGTCAACAGAAGGCGCAAATACCACATCTAGCTTGTTGCCAGTTGTCTTAACCCAGGTCTTTCTCCCCTCAGAAGCACTGGCCACTCACTCTGCCATATTTTCTTCCTCTCCCCCAGATACTGGGTGACTTACTCTAGGGATACAGTCTTGGCTGCAGGAGGGAAGATGAGTGAGTGGCCCGCATGGCTGCCTGAATAATGAAGAAATCAGGGATCAGGTTTCCCAGGCTCTCTCACACACACTCTCATTGACACACAGGCTTCGACAGACAAATGCATTCCTCTCCAATTGTCTGTTTATATGGAATTTAGCTGGTTTGTGTATGTATGTGTGTGTACACACATGCACACACATACCCACACACCACATACCACATGCAAAGGATGGGAAAGCTTCCTATGTTATCGATACCAGAGACTTGCCTTGGCTATCTGTCGATCAAGCAGAAATATAGGGAAGCAGCAATTGGCTGGAAGGCCTGTCAATCCAAGGAAAAAACAGTGTAACCCCATCCCCCAACCTTTCTGGGGTTAAGAGTAAGGCTGGAGTGTGTCTGAAGATAGAGCTCCCTACAGTGGCAACTTTAGGCCACGTGGCTGCGGAGTCTTCAAAGGGAAGGATTTGTTCAGCAGAGTGAACCCCTCACAGTCAAAGGGCTGCTATTGAGTCAAGTGCAGGAAAGAAACCCTGGTATTATTCAAGCCATGAAAACGGGTGAGGATCTGTTTGTGTCCAAATATGGTAGACATTTACGGGTCATTCTAAACCAGCAGTTTCTAACAGCCTTAAAAACTTTCCTAACCTCCCCAGACCCCCTTAAATGTGAAATTCCCAACCCCTTCCTCCTCCCCCCACCCAAAAAAAAAGACATCTGCCCAAGACCTGATATAGAGAAGATTCATCCTGGGCTATTGACAGTTTAGCTATACATAAAAATGTCATGTCTTTAAACTCTGATAGCGGATCTCACATACTGTTGACTAGGCAAGAGGGGAAGGGTTCATTCCCAGCATTTGCTTCTGGTCCTGGAAAGGCATGAAATAATGGACTTAGAGACCATGACATGTTTAGTTCCATGAAAGCTGTTTAAGGTGATTTGTGGAGACGTTTTACATTTATTAGACACATTTTTCTCTCCCTCACAGCTTGGTACTTTGGACTCGTTGGGGGCTAGGTTCTGTCCTGCATATCACAGGGCACAGCCCAGAACAGGAGCTTCAGTGGGGAAAAAATGACAATGCCATCTCTGTGCTGCCCAAATTTGGAGCTGTTCCGGAGACTAATGAGGCTCCTGGCATCAGTTACAGCATTCTTGTGTTGCAAAACAGCTCCATATGAAATAGCCAGAGTGTAGAGCGCTACAGTCACACTCTCTGTTGTACCAGGCCCACCCATGAATACACCTACGGCCTGGACTGCCATGGGGATTGTCTGGTGTAGGTCTTTTACACTTCTGTAGGCCCAATGGTTAATGCACTGCATCATGGGAATAATCAGCTTGGGGGGTGGGGGGATCTAACTCGGTTCTGCCCTCTTTACTCCACCAGAGAGGCATAAAGGCAGTACCACGTTCCAGAATCAGAGCCCTGATAACCAAGGCACCTGGTTTTGTATGGGGAGAGAGACATAAAATAACCTCTGTGTGCACATATGTGTGTATTCTGCTCATGTTTTCCCACATTCCAGTTACCTTCACTCTAATTATCTCCTTTGATGTGCAGTTCACTCATTAATCAAATAAATTATTCCCGTGATTAACATTGCTAACTGGAATATCTAATTCAGTTCTTCTTAGACCATCTGTGCCTAATAAATTAAATAAAGACTATGCAACATTCTTTGATCATGGAACAAAGGAAACGGTTACATTCCATATTGCAAAACCAGCACAGGGTTCAGTAGGATGGGCAGTCTTTGATGTGAAGATGCCATACTGAAACAGCTGGGGATGCTTCTGTCAAGACTAAGGCTATGTCTACTCTACCACTTATGTCACTCAGGGGTGTGAATAAAACACCCCTCTTACCAACATAAGTTACATCAATGTAAGTGTCTGTGTGGACAGTACTAAGTTGGCGGGAGAGCTTCTCTCGCTGACAGCTACCGCCGCTTGTTGGGGGTGATTTAATCATGTCCATGGGCGAGCTCTTCCTCATTGGCACAGAGCCGCTACACGAGAGATCTTACAGCAACACAGCTGAATTGGTACAGTTGTGCTGCTGTAAGCTCTCTAGTGTAGACATGGCCTAAAATGCAATAATATCAAAGCTGAAGGAATTTGCCCAGCAACCACCTGAACTACTATCTGGCTCCATCCAAAATTGACAGGCTCTCGTTTTCATGAATATCAAACATAGGTGTCCCTTCTGCATTAGTAAGTCCATCTTAAACTCAGTTGTGTCCCAGAAAAACTATAACATTCTTTGCCTGTCTAGTCTGTCATATTCTTTTAATCTGGTTAGTAGTACCAAATTTGGCTGTTTCCACATGGCCCAGAGATATACATGTGGAGGGGACTCTGCAGATGGATCTCTCCCTCACCTGTGGAAAAGGAGTTCAGAAGCTTCTGAGGTAAAATCTCTCACCACTTCCCACTTTTTCTTTGTGCTGTAACATAGGGGTGATGGCATGGAGAAATTGAAAACTACTACACTGGGGGCAAGGGACCAAGGAGGAATGGGTGAAAATGAAAGGATGCACATTGTCCTTCCCACTGACCCTGCAGATTTCCCCCACAGAAAAGCAACACAGGCTCTGGCTGTGTTATCTTTTACGTACACCCATTGTGCATTGTAGGTGCTCCTTAAAGGGGAGCCCTGAAGCCTCCTTAATGTGGCCAGACCCTAAATTTCCCTGGTGGGCAGGGCCAGATTAACCTTTTCCATTGCTGTAATTAATCCACCTCTCCAAGTGGAGGTAGGTAGGTCGATGGAAGAATTTATCCGTCGATCTAGCCATGTCTTCACCAGATGTTGTATCAGCTTAACTGTGCACACAGCAACACAGCTAGCTCAAACTACATTTTAAATGCAGTCCAGGCCACATAATGAAAAGATGGCCGCTGCCCCAAAGAGCTTAGCTTTTAATATACATCATTTTCTTTACGACATTTTCCTCTGGTATTCTGCTATTTCTTTTGTCTGGGATCTTTCCTTCTATGTACCACTTCCCCTTTTCACGCAAATTAAAGCCTCCATTGCCTAAAATCCAGGAGCCTGATTCCTATGCTGTTTAAATGGAGGCCATCAAACCAGTGCATCCCTCAAAGAAAAGCCGTGCTCTGTAAACCAGCACTCCTCCACTCTGTATAATCCTGCTTCATTCGACCTCGGCACTGTCAGATCCCTGCAAAGATTGTTGTCTTCAGTTCCAGGGTCAAGTCTCCAAAGTCATCTAATATTCTGCCCATTAAACTGCCGGCTGTTTCATTACAACCTTAGCACATTCATTAGCCTGGCATGGTTTTTTTTTTTCCCATCCTGCCCTCTTTCCCAATCTACTGTTCTTCCCTCATTAGCCTACAGCTATCTCCTGCAGTGACCTGTTGATAAATCCTTCCCATTGCCTGATCTTTCTCAGTAACTCCAGCTGCCGCTCCTGTCCACATGGCTTCTCCTGGAAAAGGGTAACCAGCTTGCACTTTGTGGAGAGGAAGACCCCTACATCTTCTTGTCACAGCAGGAGCATCACGTATCTACATTGTTTATCTTAGTTCAGTGACTGCTGCTGTTCCTTGCTGTTGTACCTCTGGTCTCATGGGGTGCAGCCACTGCGGTGAATGACGGAGACCTTTCCGCAGGGGTCCTAGATTGTCACTATCCTGTTGACGTTCCCCTCTAAGACTCAGGCATTCTCACTTTTTGGTCTGCCTCACCTTCTCTTATGTGATTGCACCTGTGTCTGGACTTGTTCTAGCATTAGCTTGTTCTTCCCTCTTGTTTTCTGAGTGAATCCAGCATTGGTAAAAAATGCCAGATGGACAACAAAGTCCTTCGTTTATCCAGAGGGCTGATAGTGGCAGTGCAGGCTTAGCCACCCTGTCCTGCCAAAAGGTAATTCACTCTCAGATCCATTCATTCTTTGACCTCTCTGCACTAATTCCTGGAACTGCCAATAAGATCAGCAATTGTTACCGTAACTGACAATATTGTCTCATTGTCTCCACGTACTCCCCAGTCTGTCTATATCCACCTGTTGTCTGATACTGGGATTGTAAGCTCTTTAGGGCAGGGACCTGTGTTTGTACAGTGCCTAGCACAATGAGATCCTGGCCATGACGGGGCTTGTAGGTGCTACAGTAATAAAAATAAATGTTGGTGGCCTTTTGGATAAGGAAACTTGTTCATTAGTAATGGGATGAAACCACCAACTTATTTCATGTAAGCCACTGAAAAACAACCAGAGGATAACAAATTTTGATCAGTAAAAATCTAGTTCACTACCTACTTCATTACCTCCCTAAATATGCCTCTTCCCATAAGATTAAATCACCAGCATCCTTTCACATTATGTAAGTGAGTGAGTCCCAATCCATTTCCAGATGTGCTACAACCAAGGCTACGGAGGTTGGGCAAACACTCTCATTTGATTATGAAGGGATGCAAGGTCAGTATGTGACTGTGACAATCCCTGGAAGAGAAGAGTTCCTCTCTCTGTCTCAAGTGCAAGTGCTTGGTCAGCCATGGCATTGCGTTGGTGAGTAGAGGTCCTGAATCTAAGTTCATGTGGTTTTCACGTACATAGCAGGGATTGTATCACCCACTATATGTCTCATTGAGTTAGGGTGAGGGTGGCCATATTTCCCAAAGAGAAAACCGGATACCAGTGGGGCTAGTCTGAGCCACCCTCACACACACACACACACACACCCACGTGGGGTTGCCCTGAGACACTTGCCTGTTCCTTTCCTCCCACGCTGGGCTGACATTGTTGCTTGCCCAAACCCTGCCTGTGCCCCGCCCAAACTCTGCCTCTCCACTTGCACCAGACTGGTATCGCTGCTCGCGCTTCCCTCTCCCCACATGTTCCTCCACACCCCACTTCAGCCAAAAAAGACGGGACAACCGGGACAAGGCTTCAAAAAAGGGACTGTCCCAGCCAAAATGGGACATATGGTTACAGCTGGAGCAAAAACAGAATCAAACACTGGAATTCCTACTCTGAATGCCTATTTTCCCTACCTACTATCCTAAAGATGAAAAGATTCCTACTGAGGAGTCAATTTGGGGAAAAGGGACCATTCATTCATGATATCTTAACAGGGTCATCAGATGTCCTGATTTTATAGGCACAGTCCCAATATTTGGGGCTTTGTCTTATATAGGTGCCTATTACCCCCATCCCTTGTCCCGATATTTCACACTTGCTATCTGGTCACCCTATATCCCAAGCTGTGGAGACTATCCTATGGAATGGTTTGGAAAGGAAGAGCATACAAAGCACAGTATTAGGTAAACAAAAGGCTGCAGCCTGCCAGCAATGGACTGGTTAACACAGTAGCTCAGTCTGTGGATAGGAAAGTACCTAACTGGGAGGAAAATACCAGGAACATTAGGTGATGTTAGTATACATATTTTTACCTCCTGAATTTGAACAAAGACTTTGCCTAAGTGCCAAGAATAGGATCCATAACTAGTTACTGAAGCTGTAGTTTGCAGCCAACCTCAGGGGACCGTAGGCCAAATTCAGCACTTAACTGCAGTGTAGTTACCCCAGGACGGCATTGGGTCGCCTCTCTCAAGTCAGGGGGGAAGTCGCATCCCAGAGATGGGTCATGTCGTTCCCTGGAAATTAGAACACATGACACTTGTCATCAGCACTCTTTTCCAGCATATTCATTACAAAGCACTATTGACAGCAACCTTAAAATGTATTTCTACTCCGATGAGTTACTGTGAAACTGGTCTCATGGGCTTCCAGGCTTGTTTCTCAGCCATTTCCAGAGCAAATGTACCCAGTTTACCAGTAAAAGCACTACTCCTTTCCCCACCCCAAATTTCCAAATCTTCCAACTTAACCTGGTGTCTGAGAATCAAGCTGGACTCTTCTTTTCTTGCACAATGTCACTAGTGATAAAGGTTCAGCCAGCAAATTAGCCCATTTATTACATTTTTATGACCCCATAGCAATCCCTCAGCGACATCTGGGAGACCCCGACTGCAACCAACAGAACATGGGAGTTAAGGAGTAAAAATCTGTAAAAGAAACCCGGTTTTAGTCATTAAAGTAATGACTCGATTCCTAATGGGGAAAACCCCTGAGTAAGTTTCATGTCCATACATTTAGTTTCAGGACAGAACTGCATTTTAATGCAGTTGGCAAGAGCCCATGGCTCAAACCAGGAGGCAAATGTCACACTACAACCAACACAGTAGTAACTAGACTGGCAGCCATCTTGTGTTGTGAGAGGAGAAGAGAATATTGGTTTTAGATACAATCCTAGACTATGGAGGTAAAAATGCTATATTGTGACGTTTACTGCAGTCCCTGGTGCCCCTGCCTCTAGGCCTCCCGCTTCATCTCAATCCTGATCTGAAGCAACCTGTACACAAGTGACAGAATATTAGATCCCTCTCCTAATGGCTATAAACTCATGCAGTCTTTTCGCATTTGTTGTGCAATGCTGCCATCACATGGCCATTCCAACTTAAATGACAACAATTTAAAATGTTCTTTTCTCGTAAGATTTAATCCTATTTAGCAACAAAGCCATCTAGGAACTTCACGGCTGTTAGTTTGCTGCACACACTAAACTGCACAGCAGCAGCAAAGATAGAGTTCAGATCCTAACGTTCCAAAAGAACAGGACCTTACCTCTTGAACTAAAAATGAATCTCCATTAGCAATCAGCAATACAAGGCTGGTTGCACACAGCTAAGTAGCTCTGATTCTACTCTTTAGACAGCAGAAGTGCTAGCCATTTCATTAGAGTATTAAGTATTGTATTCTGTTTCTTCTTCTGTTTGTATCATATAATCTATAGCCTGGGCCAGCTAAAGTAAATGAAAAGACTCCAGTAATTTCAGTGGGTTTTGGATCAAATCCCTAATTAATGCTCTTTTTTTTCTGTTTATTTATTAATAGGGGATACACCTCCGTAGTGAATCAGATGTTCTTTCTGAAATGGTTAGTAAATAAGTTACTAGAGAATGAGTAATAAAATTCAGTTACTCTCTGAAGCTTTATTGTGGAAATTTGGATACCAAATTCAATCATTAGTTGAAACAGGGATTTTAGTCCTGCATTATGTGCAAACCTCACTACAACCTAAACTATGGGCTTACTAGAAACATCTCCATAATATAAAGCCAATCTAGTGTGCATTGACCATTTGAAAGATGATACTGATGTAAGGGGTCTATTAGCCACTTACTGAAACTTAGTGGGTCTTTTTGGTTGGCTATCACTGAAGGAAACAGGACCCTGAAACAGACACAGCCCCCAGGGCCAGTGGAGAGAGGCCAACTCATGTCAGCCTGATTGACAGGGCGGGCAAGCCAATGAGGGAGCCAGGAGGATAGGGGGAGGCCCTGCCCTTTGTGTGAGCTGGAGCTGCCTGTCTGGGCATGCCTGGGCAGAGCTACCAGAGCTAAGGAAAAAGCAGCCAGCAGCTGGAAGGCTAGAAGAGGAACACAGAAAGCTGAACGGAGCTGACCCACAGCAGCAGAACAAGTGGGGCATCCCAGAGAGCCGAGCCGAGTGCAGCTGCACTGAACAGAGTGAAGCAGGAGCTGGGGCTGCAGCTGTGTGAAGCTGGGTGCGGTGAGCAGCTGGGAAGAGCGAGGGGGACCCTGGGAGTGTGTGGCTACTGTTAGAGCAAGTGCCTGACTCTGCATCCCTGCAGCATAGCCAGGGCCTGGACAGTGGGCCTGCAACATGTGACACAGACTGTGAACCTTCCTTACACCACAGAAACACGGTTTGTGGTGTCCCCGTGCCAGGGGGCAGTGTTGGGTGTTTTCCTTTAACCTTTCTCCTCTTTTCTTATTTTTTATTTGATTTTTGATTGATGTTTGTTTAATAAATTGTATTGCTTTGCATTGTATGCAATGATCAGTGGGTCAGGGAAGCACCCAGTGCAGAGTTAGTACCCCGGAGTGGGGACACCCTAAGCCCCTGTCCTAAGGGACCACGGCAAGATTGGGGATTGAGCCCCAGGAATCCTGGGTCCAGCCTTGTCGGAGTACAGGGACCCCACCACACAGGAGAGTGGGAGGGGAGCCCTCGAGGTCAGGTGGGCCTCTGGGTAAAGAGATTGGGAGCAGGGACTCAGATCCTTTTGCTAGCCAACTCTACCGGGGTAGTGTATAGCAAGGAAGGTTCCCCACAATAGCAGGCCCATTTCCTCGCTTACATAAATAGCGTCACAAACGGGAACCTATCCATAGGATCCACCTCATTGGTTAACTGGTTGAGTTCTGGTAGCACGGTCCAGGTCTGTTTGAGAGCCCTACCATGGCTGGAATTGAAGAATTACGGGCCCAGTTTGCTGAACTCCAACGCAGACTTTCAGACCAAGCTGAGGCATTACAACGAGCCAGAGATGAACAGAGAGAAACCTTATCGCTGGCACAGGCAGACAAAGCAGATGTGGGAAAAGGATTTGAACTCCTCATAGAAGTGTATGGAGACAAGGTACCTATTGGAACCCAATTAAAGGAGTTCTTCGAGAGAAAACAGGAACCCGGTGAAACTGTCCGGGCATACGCGTATGATCTCCTGGAGAAAATGAGCAAAGTGGAGCGGCGAGACCCTCGACGAGTTCCAGACCCAGATATGGTTCTGAAAGAGCAGTTAGTGCTGGGGCTCCAAGATGACTCCCTCCACCGGCAAATGAAAATGAGATTTAAGGAAGAGCCTGGTAAGACGTTCCATGAACTAATGCAGGCTGCTATTACGTGGTCCGAAGAAGAGGAAGTTCTGGTGGAAAAGACAGTCATGCCTGATACCCGCACACGAAGTGGGGGCCTAGTGAATGCAACTGCTGGAGAAAAGGCCTTGCCCCAAACACAGTTAACACTAGAAAGTTTAAGTGAAGCGGTCCAGAAACTGACAATCCAGCAGGGGGAGATGCTGAAAGTGATAACTGAGATGATGAAAGGAAAGACTGCCGCTAGCATACCAAGGCATCCCAAGGCCTCAGGGCCCCGAAGATCCCCACTGAAGGATGAGTTGGGAAGGTACATTTGTTACACTTGTGAAATGCCAGGACATACTAGCCGGAAATGTCCACTAAGAAAGAGACTGGGGCCCCAAGCAACTGAAACCCAAGGGGCACCAGGAGCAAGTAACCCACTGCCAGGGGAAGGCCGGGTGGGGACAGAAGGGTTTCTACGGCTGTCCCTACGAAAAGGGCAGTGTGCCAGCAGTCAGGAAGAAGACCCTGATGATGCTAATGTGTTCAATGACTTCTGTGGTTGAGCATTTGGAGACTGCTTGACAGTGGAGATAACCATAGCAGGTGTGAGAACCCGCTGCTTGATAGACACTGGCTCCGAAGTCACCACTATTTCTGAATCCTACTTCCAAAGCTACCTAAAGGAGAGAGATCTGACCATGCACTATACCCGATTTGTACAGTTGACAGCAGCTAATGGACTAGCCATCCCTGTTGTGGGGTGCCTTGAAGCTGACGTAGGGTACATGGGTCAACTGATTCCCGGGAAATGTATCTTTATCCTCAAGGACACAGCTTCAGAAAAGACTTTAATGGAGAACAGGATGCCAGGAATTCTCGGGATGAATATTATCAGAGAGCTGAAAGAATTATTACTGATAGGAGAAGGGACCCAGGAGATGAATCATCATGGGCAACCTAAAAAAGATGTTATACTGAAGCGGGTACTAGCCCAAGTGGAGAGACAGGGCCGTTTCCCAGGTCCCATGGGACAAATCAGCTATGTTAAAGTGGCAGGGAGACAGAAGGTGGTTATACCTTCCTGGAGTGAGAAGATTATTGATGGACGCTGCCCGGTACTAGGTGACTTTGCCAGGTACCATGTGATTGTTGAGCCAACACCTGGGGCCAATCTCCCTAATGGGCTCTTGCTTGCGAATGTACTTACTAATGCCAGCAAAGGAAAAGTGCCAGTCAGGCTGTTAAACTCGAGTGAGAAGACCATAAAGTTGTGTCCCCGGACCAGAATGGCAGAAGTACATTGACCTGAAGGAGTGGTCCCCCCAGTGAGGGTGGTTTTGGAAGAAGACGGGGATGAGCTGCGGGTGACAAAAGTAGAAAAGAGAGCACATCCATATCACCGCAAGTGGCACCCAATGGGGAGCTACCCATTGCAGTTCAAGTGGACCTCCAAAGCCTAACCCTACACAAGCTAGCCATTTGCGGGCACTATTAGAGAAACATCAAGATGTCTTTTCCAGAGATGAGCGAGACTTTGGTTACATCACCACGGTGACACATTAAATACCCACTAGAGATGCTGTCCCAATAAAGCAGAGACACCAGAGGATCTCACCACGAACATTCCAGGAGGTATCCAAGATCTAGTGGCCCAAGATGTTCTTAAGGAAAGTCACAGCCCCTGGGCATCACCTGCAGTGATCGTAATAAAAAAAGATGGTGGGGTGCAATTCTGCTATGACTACAGGAACCTGAATGAGGGGACATGCAAGGATGCCTATCCACTACCCCGTGTGGAAGAGTCACTGGATGCATTAGGAAGTGCAAGAATGTTTTCAACCCTGCAGCGTAGCCAGGGCCTGGACAGCGGGCCTGCGACGTGTGACACAGACTGTGAATCTTCCTTACACCACGGAAACACGGTTTGTGGTGTCCCCGTGCCAGGGGGCAGTGTTGGGTGTTTTCCTTTAACCTTTCTCCTCTTTTCTTATTTTTTATTTGATTTTTGATTGATGTTTGTTTAATAAATTGTATTGCTTTGCATTGTATGCAATGATCAGTGGGTCAGGGAAGCACCCAGTGCAGAGTTAGTACCCCGGAGTGGGGACACCCTAGCCCCTGTCCTAAGGGACCACGGCAAGATTGGGGATTGAGCCCCAGGAATCCTGGGTCCAGCCTTGTTGGGGTTACAGGGACCCCACCACACAGGAGAGTGGGAGGGGAGCCCTCGAGTTCAGGTGGGCCTCTGGGTAAAGAGAGTGGGAGCAGGGACTCAGATCCTTTTGCTAGCCAACTCTACCGGGGTATTGTATAAGCAAGGAAAGTTCCACACAATAGCAGGCCCCTTCCCCCGCTTACACTGAAGCACATTAATAAAAGCTTGAATCCCATGCCTCTCATGGGAAACTCAGAATTTCCTGTTCTTTTTTTTTCTAGTTCCCAACAGAGTACAGAATCTTATTCAAGACAGTGACAGAGTTTTAGGTAATTGCTAAATTGCTTTATTGTTCTGTTTCTCCTGCACATAAAGAAAAAATGGAAAGTTGCAATAGATCACCTAACCAACTTTTGGGTGAAGGGGCATGACTGCTCCTATTTAGACAAGAGAAAACATATGGGGAATCTGGGGCATTGCTTGCAGCACCATACGTTGTAATGTGATTTCTCTGTTATTGATTGTCCAATTCCGCCCAATTCAGATTGACAGGATGGCCCATTTTGGTGATTTCCCAGCCATGCACCAACTCTTTGGGAACACTTGGCTGGAACAATATCATCAAAAACAGTTACACTATAAATCTACATAGCCATTATTTTTTGTAAAAGTGAATTCAAAGCTTGTGAAATTTGACAGATTGACATAGATTGTCCAATCTGGTAGACTAAGTCTTCTAAAGTGAATCACCCTTGAAACCAGCTGAACTGGCCAGGCAGCAAATAACCAATGTATCCAGCTCTACACCACCCTTTCCCATCTTCCCCTGTGTAGGATGCATAGCTAGAGGGTTGCAGCAATCCAGTAGCTACCATGATGATAAGCGAAGTATAAAAACCTACACAGAATAGCTATCCTCAGGTTCTGGAATGGTCCCTGTGACACTGGCTTTTAGAATATGATTTAATATCAATACTGCAAAATTACAATAATTCATTTGAGATAGGCCATGTCAGCTACCAGTAGAAAGTTTGTAATTTGCCAAGTATGATGATATTGTTTATTTGTATGTGTCATATTTGTATTGGAAGTTATGGGTATGTTTGATGTATCTGTATTTCAACTTGTGCTATGTTTTTGGGCAACACCCCAGAAAGGATGGCAGCAGCAATAAGCTGCTTAATGGCCCATTAAGGGAACTCAAAGGTATAATAATAAGTCCAGGGAAAGAACCTAGGGACTACGCCTTCTGAGTCCCCAGGACTTGCCCAGGTGATCCTGGACTCCATCTTGTTTCTATGGATTTCCACAAGCAGCATGGCAAAGGGACATAAAAGGCAGCTGCACCACACATCCATATTGTCTTCAGTCCTGCTTCCTACATCTGGATCAACTTATCTGCAACAGAAGCTGTGAAACAAAGGACTGAGATCCATCCAGGTCCTGGATGTACACCAGAGGGACTATACAAACCTGCAAACTCTACAATTCTCCTGAAAATCTGATACATATGGTCTTTCATATCACTTGTATGTATCTGATTGCTTTAATCATATAACACCTCTCACCTCGTTTGTTTCTTTCTTTCTTTCCTGTTATAATAAACCTTTAGTTTATTAAAGGCAATGTGCTATTTTGGGTAAGATCCAGACTTATACTGACCTGGTAATGTGGCTGACCCTTTGGGGTCAGAAGAACTTTTTGGTAAAGAGCACGGAGTTGTAATAACTTATCTCTTTACTGGACCTACTGGCTGACTGGGAGCCAGAGACTGAAATATAGTAAAGGGGGTTGTGTACTTTTTGTTTAGCTTCTTGATAACCAGTGTGGAGAATCAGAAGCACTGTTTGTGGCTGGATGGGAAGTCTAACTTCAGTGTCATCCACCAGTGCTGGGAGAATCTGCTCTCCTTTTGCAGCCTGCCCTGACCTTGGCATTTTCAGGTGGTCTACCCTACGCATGGACGGGTCATAGCCCTTATCGGCCACTGCAACCAGTGCTACTTAGAGCAGCCCTGGGACTCCTCTAAATTGTTCCTTTGGACAAGACTGGTGCTGGGCAGCCTGAGTTCCTTGAGTATCAGAGAATTGCCAGTTGGTTTACAGCTATCTCTGCCCTCCCCCGAGGTATACTGGGCATCAAACTGATCTGGAGGATTGGCCTAGTAATAGTCTCTCTCCTTATTTCCAATTGTGTATTTTTAACTGAATACTACATGCTTCTTTTCCCATTCTTCTCCAGACACAAAGCCCACTTCCTGCCCAGCTTCAGCTTTCCGTAGGTAGCCGCTCTGTTTTAAATTTTATTTTGTCCCCATCTACGCTGTGCCTTACCCGAGTTAGGTAACGTGGTTTGGCTGGCCAGTGTAGATGGTGCAAGATCATGTCAGAACTGTGAGTAAGAACTATATGCTAGCCTCTCAGTATACAGAGATCTAGGCCACAGAAGTATTGCTATTCTCAATTTAATCCCAGTCTAGTCCTGGCCACACTGCCTAGCTAAAGAAGATTTAAAGAGAGTCACCCTAAACTGGGTTTAAATTGTGTTTTAAACCTGTTCAGGTAACAGAATTTGCTTCATGGCAGCTGGGGCTTTAGTTAAGGATAGAAATCAGCTCAAGCAGCAACATTCGGATCCAGAGTTTAACTGTGACCTGCCATGGCATTTGGAGGTGTTTGGATCCAGTATTTGGGTTCAAGCCATCTCTTGTTAAGAACCCGAAACAAGCAAATGTGCCAAGTATTTACAGTAAAGGTAAATGTGAAAACATCCCAGCTGTCTCTGAAGCACTGCTGAGCACCATGGACAAACTAGATGGGATATGGAGAGGTTTTTCTTTGAAGTTCAGCCACTTCTAATTCTTACGGAATTCCTATTGCTGTCAAGAAACTATAGTGGCACACTCTGGTGGCTATTTTGCCAACCATCAATTCTCCAGTCTTCCCTGCTTTCATTGAACAGTATCTTGCCTTGCAGTTAAGATTTAGGTGAACATTTTCCAAGTTGGGTGCTCTGATTTTCGGAAGTGCTGAGGACACACAACTCCCAATGAAGTTACTGGAATTATGCCAGATTTACACTGTTATAACTGAGACCAGATTTGGATCAATATCTTTACATAACTGATTTGTTCTTTTCCAAAGGAGGGTAATGGAGGTGCATGTAAATTAAACCTAAATCATTGTGTCACAGGGGGCACGGTTTACTGGAAATGTTAGTCCCCCAAAGTACACATTCATTCAGTTGCCTGTATATTTCTAGCACTCTCTTTGAAAGGTAATTTTCATTCCTTAAATAAAACTAAACCAAAATCAATAAGGAAATGAACCATCCATTCTAATTCCATTAGTATCTATGTATCAACAAGTGCTTTCGGTATAACAGACCTCTCAAGTTGCATTTGAGTCCTAAAAATCCATTTCACCCAAATGCTTCTTTCACCAGTTTGTAAGCAAACAGATGATGGGATGCTTCGGTTTTTTTTAATTTCCTAATTTAGCTATTTTCCCTATGATATACAATAGGCCAAGGTACAAACAAAGCCAAGTGCCATTGCAGGGGCTGAAGTTGGCTGATCTGCACAGAGATGATCTGCCTACTTTGCACTCCCCCACTCCTGGTGAAGCCTGCTCCCTGTCACAAGGTAGAGCAGTCACAGGACTAGTCTAGCTTATGCTGGACTGCAAACATCCACAAGGGACCATAGCAGGGAATCTGTGAAGGGACAGGGCTGTCCTGACCATGCCCATTTTTCTCTCTAAGGCTGGCAGAAGACAATGCAAGTGGAGAAAGAGGTGCTATGATAGCTCTAAGATCCTGAAGCTCCCCTTACACCAGGGTGAGCCTACCCTGGGCCAGTTACACCAGCCTTAGGGCCAAATTCTGCCAGCAGTGCTGCACAGTGTGACCACAGTGTATTAGAGAATCTGACCCTAGGTTTCTGATGGATTTGTGCCAATTACCCCTAGCATTCTGGATTCTGTTCTTGGCTTACTAAAACTCTGCTGTTTTGTTCCCTTCACTGGATTATTCTAATAGTTCAGGACAATTCCTGCAGTGCCTATTCTAAATCAGTTCCAGAAAACTGGCAAGTCCCAGGAAGGTTAATTAAGTATTTTGAGCTCAATCTCACAAAGCTAGAAGGGTAGAGTGGATGCCTCATTGAATATCCTTTGCAGAGTTAAGGACTCTCGAAATGAGAATGACTTTAAATGACTGTATGCTCCATTATCTCTCACTGGAAGATAGAGAGCTGAATTGGGAAAACCAGCAAGTGTGTTCTCATCTTCTGATGAGTGTGTAGAAAAAACTGTCCTGGGTCCAGAAGAAAATACAAATACTACCTGACCCAGGTTAATGCAGGCACCATTTACTAGTGAACTCAAAGAATCTGTCAAAAGGGTGTGGAAAGACTTTGAGGAAAAAAGAAGACAAATAGAAACAGAGATAGTGAGCAGGGGAATGACCATGAAAGACATGATAGTGGTTGCACATTCCAGCAGTTAAGCCTGAAGTCTAGGATGTCAGAACATGAATGAGGTCCACATTTTACCCTCTGACAAGCATTTGGCTCCCCTTGCAGATAATGGGAGTCGTATGTGCATTGGGGAGCAAAATCTGGCCCTTTTAAATCAAGTGAGTTCTGAAGAGGCAAACTGCTGGCCTCAAACCAAACCCTGAAGTCCTTATTAAGTTTTCACTCCATGCTTAGTTGAACTGCCATTGACTTTTGTGGGAGTTTGCTTGGTAATGGGGAAAGTAAAAACTGAGCACAATCTGGGTAAAAGATGTTAGGATTAGGTCAAGCAACTTCTAAACCAGTGTTTCTCAAACTGGGGGTCCTGACCAGAAAGGGGTCTAGACTATTGTGGGGGGTCACAAGAACAGTGGCTGCTGGCGGGACGCCCAGCTCTGAAAGCAGCGTCACCACCACCAGCAGTACAGAAGTAAGGGTGGCATGCTATGGGAGATGAGGGGATCATCACTTTTTGGAGGGGGGGCTCATCACATCCTGAAATATTTAAAAGGGGGTCCCAGCAAAAAAAAGTTTGAGAATCCCTGTTCTAAACTGATGCCTATGAGGAAAGCAGCTTCAGTCACTGCCCACAGTTCTGCCAGCCGTAGGGGCCTGCACAGTGCAGTGGTACCAGCTGCTTGTAATCTCCTCTCTGAGAGAAGGTCCAGAGGCAGAAAACCCAGCCCAGACAGTGGGTAGAACTTTCCAGGCAGGGCCCATACCCAAGGATCTCAAGAGATGTGCGGGTCCAATGAATCTCTCAGGCAGCCTCCGCTAGCGGGATTCCTATGGAGCCCCAGCCATAAACCATAGCTGCCACACCCAAGCCACACCACTGGTGTAAACACCATCTGCCCTCTCCAAGAAGTGAACCCCTCCCTGGAACACAGCTGTCTCCCAAGTAAAAGGACACACAAATTACACACACTGAATCTGCAGAGGTGAATCAAGCCCACACGGAGTACATTTAACCTTGCCACACTACACTAAGGGTATGTCTACACTGATGGCGGCAAAGTCGCTGCCATCAGATCGACCCGTCTGGATCGATTTTATGCCTGAATCTTGTTGATTTTGTCCCTACCTGCATCTGCTATTCCTCCTCCTTAATAATTCATTCAGATTTCCACTTTTTGTAGGATTCCTTCTTAATTTTCAGATCTTTACAGTGCTCCTGATGGAGCCATATTGGTCTCTTTTTATCTTTCCTTTGCATCAGGATAGTTTGCAATTGTGCATTTGATAGTGTGCCTCTGAGAAACTGCCAGCTATCCTGAACTCCTTTTTCTCTTAGATTTTCTTCCCATGGGATCTTACCTACCAGTTCTCTGTGTTTGTTAAAATCTGTTTTTTTTGAAGTCCAGTATTCTTACTCTGTTGTCCTTACTGCTTCCTTTCCTTAGAATCATGAACTGTATCATTTCATGATCGCTTTCACTCATATTGCCTTCCACCTTCAGATTCACTACCCATTTCTCCCTGTTGATCAGAATCAAATCTCTGTGCTTATCTCTGTCAGCTTGCTGTCTCTAGCTGCCAAAACAAGTGAAGGAGAGTGGCAGTGTCACAGCCAGGGTCATGCAGAAGACAATAATCTGTCATCCTCTCTGCCTGTTTTATAGTTTAGGATTAGGGGGCAGCTGACCACGTAAGATACTGGCCACTCAACCTCCCCTTTCTACTTGCCTCTATGGCTTTGTCTACATTAGGGAAAGAGATGGGGGAGGGGTTTCCAATCCAGTTAGCTCAACTGAAAACCCCTCTTAGCACCAACACAGACACAGCTAAAACCTCTAGCTCAAACAATTGAAAAAAGCACCTTTTTTCTACAGAAGGCCACAAAGAGCTGTGGAAGCAGTCATTATTTCCATGTTTACAGTCCCACAGGGAGCAATGCTGGTGACAAGATCAACCACAAAGTAGCTGAAATTGCTTCACTGTCCACTGGGATGATGTTACTAGTGCTGGAATCATCCCCCATGGTTTATGGAAAATAGTCTCCTCTAGGTTACAAGGACATGTCTTGATAGGCAAAAATAATGTGTTTTCAATCATGTTTGGTCATCACATTAATTTACCACAACTGAAAACCATGTTAATGCTTATTAAAAGGCAGGTAAACGCATCTCGAGATGTGTTAGTTGGCAATGTCTACACGTGTTATAAACTACAACTTGCGCCTTGATACACTTAGGGCAAAGTCTAAATTTAAAACATTTGCCAGTCTAATAATATCAGTTAGAGGTGTGAATTTTTATGACATTTTTATATCAGCAAAAGCCCTTGTGTAAAATACAGTTATACCAGCAAAAAGATCCTTTAATCAGCCTAGCATATTTTGTTTGATGAACTGGTATAAGCCATATTTGCAAAATCCCTCTTTTCCTGGCATAAACTACACCTATGCTGAGGGTTATACTTGTATAGCTATCCCAGCAAACTTTTGTAGTGTAGACTAGACCTGGGATTTTAAAAGGTATTAGCTAGCATGTTTTGAACTTAACCTTTTCCCCCTAATGTAGATGTACAAGCATTTCAGAGGGTTCTTAGCTGTGTTATGTTAATTCAACTGAGCAACTGCAATTGAAAAACACATCCTTTTTGCCTGTCAAAGGCCCAGAGGTTGGTGAAGTATTTGAAGCCCCAACACAACATTCCATTCACAACTGCATTTGTCCGCATTCCCTTCCCCACCAAAACATTTTTGGCACTTACCTGGCATTTTTCATCTTCAAAGCGTGACAGATATTAATTAATTAATTAATTTTCACGGCACCTGTGTGATGTTGATAAATATCATTATTACCATTTTACAGAGGAGGAACATGAGTCCAAGATGATATTTGACTTGCCCGTGGCAATAGAGGGAATTAAAGTCAGAATTAGCACTCAGACATTCCTGGCTCCTCGTCCTGTGCTCAAAGCAGTACATCAGTCCTCAACAAGTTTTTAGGCTCTGCAAGAGAGGTTGCAAACTGAATAAAGGTCTGGTCTAAAATTGCCAATCAAAACTTTTTATTTTCAGTTCTGAGATTTTTGAAAAGGCAAAATCTACAAATGAAACTTGCTGTGCTTCATTTAATCACAGCTATCTCGATCAGTAGGTCCAATATACTTGTCCTTAACAGCACGCTGCTATAAGCATGGTGATACTGCTGCTACGGCTGGTGTTGTAGAGCAGGGGTGTCAAACATCCGGCCCATGGGCCAGATACGGCCCACCAACCTTTTTGGTCTGGGCACCCGGCGGCAGCGCATGCTACCGCAACATCTTGCAGCGTTGTACTCTCTGGCGGCATCACGCACTGCCACGTGATCTCACGGCGTTGCGCGCTGCCGCCAGAGAGTACAACGCTGCGAGATGTCACGGTGTTGGCGCTGCCACAAGATGTGTACTCTTGCGGCCGTGCATGGAGCACTGTGTGCACGAGACACAGTGCTCCAAAAGGCGGGAGAGACAGTGTGGTCTTGGGGCATTGCGCAGTACTATAATTCTTAATCATTGATCGATTCTTTTACTCATAAAATAGTAGTAATTGTAGAAGTGAATTTACTGCAGTTTTTATATCACTGATATCTAGCAAATAAAATATAATACTACATAAAAATGGTTGTGCCTAGTATTTCGATTTATGGTATGTATGACCCACTTGAAGTACATTTAATTCAAATCTGGCCCGCCACAGCAAATGAGTTTGACACTCCTGTTGTAGAGGTTTAATGCTTGTTCTGTCTTCTCCATCATCTCCCCAGTCACATCCATCCTCCCATCCATTGATGTCATGCATTCCTCCCATCAGACCAACAAACCCATCATCAGCTCTACGTATTTATAGTGCATCTGGAGAGAGACCACTTGGTTACTAACTAAAAGGTTATCCTATGTGCATAGGTAGATAGCTGGCTACTACAAGAGGATTTAAAGCTTACACTTGGGTTTTTGGTCATTGACATTGTCAATAATACGAAAGGATGTCACTTAGACTGCCCTCTCTTGGAATATGCACTGCTATGGGCACATCCTGGACTCAGCTAATGTTCTGTGTCTAAAGGTGGGTCAGAGGGTGAGTTAGGACTAGAGCTGGGTGACTAATCTGTCATGACTAATTCATCCAGCAAACATACCCCTTCTTTCTGGTCACAAATTATTTGAAAGTCCATTACCATGCCAGGCATCTAAGGAAAAGAAATATAAATACAGTTCCTGCCCTGAAAAGTGTATAGCCTCAATTCAATATGACACAATAAGTAAGGATCATAAACAGAGCAAAGTTGGGATAAGCGATAAACCTCTATTTCGCTCAGTCACTGTAAACCTCTGCATGATCCTGTCTACGCTCAAGAATCAGCACTGTGCAGCTATACCGATTGTGGGCCACCAATGACCACTTCCCTGGTATAGGCAGTGATTCTTTCATGCCATGAATGTGCTCCAGCCAGTCAGAGAGTCAAAAGTAGGATCTCCATCAGAGTTCAATTTTTAAAAGTACACTAGACTTTAGCAAATGAGCTGATTGGCTAAAACCATATTTTATATGTACCTTATTTGTTACAAGCACATGAAGGTTCAGTCATCCAGCAAGCTGACTGGCTAGCACTCATCCCATTTGGTGTAGTATTAGGTAAAGTCACTAGCTATTTAAAGGGGAGGAAGGGCGAGTGATTCCCCTAGGAGGATGACTGCTCTCATTCAGAGCCAAGAATAGTCTGATTTTTTTTTTCTGCACTTCAGGAAAAGCGAACACACAATGTTCATTTGACGGGATCATTTCCTGAATATGATGTGTGCTGCACTGTCCCCAGGTCACTTTCCAGTGTGTCACATCCTTCTGGACGAGGGGGGCAGGAAATGGCAAACTCCCACTATGAGGCAAAGCATTCTCACTGCAGCAATTGGTTCTTGGGAACTATAAATTGGGTTCATCCAGAAACAGCATAAAATTTGACTTTTGTGAGATTGGCTGGAAACTAAAGGTAAGTTGGAAATATTACTTCTCTGGACCCTTTCAGCGCTCTTTATTAGGAAGGAGTATTCTATTCAGAAACAGCTCTGGTCTGTTTCAGACAGCTCTTCTCTCTATTTTTATTTATTTGTTTGTTTATTTATGTAGGGAACTTTTTTCTAAAATCTGATTGGGAGGAAGATTCTGTTCTCCCTTACAGTGGTGTAAATTAGGAGAGACACCAGGGAAGCCTGGAATGGAAGGGGGCTCTATTTCAAATGATTATTTTACTAGTAGTGTCCGTGTGATTGCTGTTTTCTTTTTAGAAAAATGTTTATTTTCTCAGCAAGAAACTCAGTAGCACAACTGATTAAAGGGCTACTAGACTTGATGTCTTAATTATTATCATCTTATCAGTTATTTGTTAATCACTGATAATGTTCTCATGATTCAGCGTAAGTTCTGCACAAATGTTTGGCTCACTGCTTGTCATCTGTACCAGTTTTGGGGGACAGGAATGGTGGTTGAGAATAGTGTTAATGAGTTGATTTGGCTGCTTGTGCCTAGAGCTGTGATGGGTTAGGACCCCTGCCATAGAAAACTTTCACCCTCTGGCACTCTAGAGGCTATCTTTCCTTTGACATGAAGTTGTATCAGACTGGAAACAACCTCCGAGGATCTGTGTGCACTGCAGTCAGAAGTATGATTGCAGCTCATGTAGACATAACTAGATTAAAGCTTGCTTGGGTATCACAAGTACCAATAGCAGTGAAGGCACAGCAGCCTGGACTTCAGCCTGGGCCAGCTGCCCAAGTAATATCCACTTTCTAGGGCAGACTTGTACAGCTCGCACTGCAGTACATGCTGCCACAGCTTCACTGCTATTGGTGTTCATCATGGCTCGATTAAAACCAGTTCAGGTATGGCACAGATGCTGCAGTCACACCGCTCACTGCATGAAGACATAGTCATCGCTCCTTTGCCAAGCTGCTTTGGCTAGGGAGGCAGTGTGACTCAGGAGACCTGGTTCTCTTCCCAGCTCTGCTGTTGTGTGAGCTTGGGCAAGTCACATCATTCTCCGTGCCTCAGTTTACCTATCTGTAAAATGGGGGTAATTATACTTTGCAAAGTGGTTTGAGATCAACTATCAAAAGTGCTTTTATAAAGAGTTAGGCATTAATATCATTAGATTGTTTCCCTTTTTCCTTAAACTAAGTACAGGGTACAGGTAGCACAGTAATGATCACTCACAGTCTGAAAAGAGAACATAGAAATGTAGGGCTGGAAGGGACCTCAAGAGGCCATCAAGTCCTCCCCCCGCACTGAGTCAGGACCAAGTAAACCTAGGCCACCCATGAAAGGTGTTTGTTCAACCTGTTCTGCAAAACCTCCAATGATGGGGATTCCACAATCTCCCTTGGAAGCCTATTACAAGGCTTAACTATCCTGAAGGTTAAAACATTTTTCCAATAACAAACATAAATCTGCCTTGCTGCAGAATAAGTACTTTAGGTCTTGTCTTACATCCAGTGGATCTGGAGAACAATCAGTTACCATCCTCTTTATTACAGTCCTCAACATATTTGAAGGATGTCATGTGGGACTGCATCAAAAGCCTTACTAAAATCAAGATATATCAAGTCTACAGCTTCTCCCCCATCTACTAGGCCAGAAACCCTGTCAGAGAAGGAAATTATGTTGGTTTGGCCAGATTTGTTCTTGACTTATCCATGTTGGCTATTACTTTTTTCCCTATTATCCTCTAGGTGTTTAGAAACTGATTTTTAATAGATTATTCTAGTATTTTTCCTTTCAAATTCACCCCGAAACATGGTTCTCAACCTTCTCCGTTCAGTGACAATAGAAAAATAAGTTTCAGGATCTGACTCCCAACTAACATTACAGAAAAAGAGGGTGGATACAATGCCCTCCTGAAACATGTTTGCAACTCCCCATGGGGATCCTGACCTCCACATTGAGAATCTATGTCATAGGGATTACCCTTCTAGGCTTCACCTCATCAGTCTCTGTATTCACCACCTTTAAATAGAAAGGACCTAGGATAAATCCCATGGGATCTCCATCAAGGAACAGATGCCTGGCATTCTCTTCCCTGGCACCTGTCCTACTCTGAAATAGCATACAGGGACTTGAACTAATCCTCAAACACACTCCTAAGACTGACTAGCTGAATAAGTGGTTTTGAGAAAGCCCATCTGTTTGTATTTCCTGACAGGGCCATGGAGAGAAATGCTATAAATTTTCCTCCAGCACTGGACCCTACGCGCCACTTCCAGATGTTGCTGCTGAATCAGAGAAGCAGACTGCATGGTCAGATCAGGAATCTTCACGAGATTGCACATCGCATCAGCAAGCTGCGCAAGCGATCCCTGATCGCGAATATCACCGGGAGTTCCCTGAGTGCAGTGGGAGCAATCACTGCCATCGTGGGGCTGTCCCTGAGCCCTGCCACTTTAGGAGCATCTCTCCTGGCTTCTGCTGTGGGGCTGGGTGTAGCTTCTGCTGGAGGGGCTGTCAGTGTCACTTCTGATCTCTCCTTAGTGCTCTCTAACTCCAGGGAACTGAGACTGGTGCAGGAGATTGCAATGAACTGTCAGACCCAGATGAGGGAAATCTTGAGCTGCCTGGAATTTCTCCACCGCGGACAGGGCCCGATGGACCCCACGTTGCTCCAATCAGAGACAAACGCTTCCATCGCGCTGTACAATTCCATCTGCTTCATGGTATTTTATGGTTCACACAACTTTCTTGTGCCGGAGTACACAAGGGAGATCACAAAGGTAAGCCAAGCCGTGCTAAAGGCAAAAATCCAGAAACTGGCTGAAAACCTTGAGTCCTGCACCAGAGCAATGGATGAAGTCTGTGAACTCTTAGAATCCAGAGAACTTTCCTCAAACACAAGAAACCTCAACTCAAGTGCCAGGATCGCTGTCAAGCCCCAGGGATCATCCAGCTGAAACAGCACTTTGTGCCAAGACTAAAAGTGTGGTTAGAGATGCTATTTTATTCATTACATTTATTACTGTTGTTGTTTTTACAAGCATTTGTGGCACCCACCCCCACAGCTGGGAACATGTTACAAGGTTCCGATTTAAATGTGACAGCAAGCGTGTCCCTAAAAGGGAGTTTATGCTTTTACCTCCTTGCAGCACTGAACTAAATTTAGAGGTTATGATGGAGATCTAGCCTGTAGGGTAAATGACAGGAATGACTCCAGAGCCTGCATTTAGTGGAAAACCAGTAAGGTAGATGCTGGATTAAAGACTAGTCTGCCCAAATTTCCCTGGCTCCCATCTGGTGCCGCTCCCTGATGGCAGAGAGGAATGGTCTGGAGTTAAATCAAAAAACTCCTTCCCTGGTCTTGCTCCGTGGCTGTAAATAACTTGTGGATTCTTCTTCTCATAGAGATAAAGGGAGTGAGATCTACTGTAACATCTAGCACCCACAAATTTCCTACTGACGTAGCCACAGATTTGACAAACTATATCCACTAGATGGCAGTATAGCACACATAACATCTCACGGAGAACTATGCACCAAAACGTATTCTATCCCTTTTTAAGAGATATTTCCCTGCCAGGTGCTGTGGGACACAGTGGAAATTGGGATATAATTTTCCTATTTATTTGTATAGAGTCATTTTAAGCTTTTAAAATGGTATTTAAAGAGGAAAAGTTGTTTAAGAAGATGGTAAAAATAATGGCTTCCAGCCCAGAGGGAAGCATTCCACAGGGCAAAGCAAGGCAGTGCTAGTCTGCTGGAAAGTCTCCTATTCACTCACCAGCCAGCACAACACCCTGTCAAAAAGGGAGAGAATTGTCTGAATTTAAATAGACACAAAACATGTCGCTTGCAATAAACCAAGTATAGCTCTCGGGATGGGAGAGGAAAATGTGGGAGGGAGGGATAAATTCCCTAAAAGGAGGACTCTCCTCTTGAAATATGTAGAGGTGAGTAATAGTTCCTCATGCAAAGAGGGAGGTTACAGTTGTGAGATGTGGCAGGGGATTTGATAGTCAGAGATGTCAAGAGTTAGGTGTCTTGAGGTATCAGGGAGAACGCTTTGGTGACTTGTGTACTGGGTTTGAAGGTGGCGGAGCTCATGAGACAGCAATACACACTTTTTGTGAGTGCTGTGGAGTATGCTGCGGTTGGGATGTATGTTAGTACTCATGACAGAGAGAGGTGTAGAGGAGAAGGGTGGCCCAGTGGTTAGGGCACCAGCCTAGTACTTAGGAGACCCTATTCTGCCTCAGACTTCTTGTGTGACCTTGGGCAAGTCACTTGGCCTCTCTGTTGTAGGAGAGAAGTCCTGGAAGCTAGCTGTATATTAGTAGGAAAAAGGCTTAGGTCTAGTGTATTTCCAGTCCCACATGCAGAACTAGCTAAACACAAGGAACTTCAGAATCTTAGCACAGGGATGAAAAAGTGACCTTAAAGAGATTTAAATGTATGAAGCACTGAGGAAACTCTTGGGGAAAGAAAAGCCTGGTCAGAGTAGCAAAGTTTAAATCTTTGTCCTTGTTTTCTGCCCCTCCCATGTTTTTGAAACATGTGGTTTTATGTACTTTAAAAAACCAAAAGCAGTTGTCACTGAGAGTGTCTCAGAAATTCATCACATCCAAGAATGATTGCCACAAATGAGTAATGACTCTGATGTGATGCTGATTCAATTAAATGAATATGAAGCTATTTTGTGTCAGTGTGTATATATTTGTGTGTGTGTGTGATCTGTGATACTCTACCACATCCATACTTCAGTGCTGGGTACCTGCTGCCTTTCTTGCTACCAGACACTGTAAATAAAGACCCAGTTCTAGCAATGTTGTGTATATTTGGGGTGGAAGGAAAGAAGGGTGGTTGTATTGTATGTGATTTCAAACATCAGTCCAGCATATCCATATCATGTAAGTAATGGTGTGTACAAGTGTGTGCACATCTCCACTTGTGTGAGTACCCATCTACGTACATGAGTATATGTGTGCTGTATGTGCATGTCTCTGAGCGCATGAAAATGGCCATGTATAGTGTGTGAGCGAAAGTGGTTTATCATGGTGTGAGGGCAGACATATTGTGTAATCTCTAGCTTTGCTCTAGCAAAGCAATACCCCCCAACTAACTCCTGGCCAGCTAAAGCCAGCCCTGGACCTACAGCAACATGCAATTCAGCCCTGAGAGCATAGGAAGATCAGCTAGAAGAGACCAGCCAGACTGGTCACAGCTTCTTTTCAATATTCATCATGACTGGGATTTGTTTCATGGTAAATAAATCATTGAAAGGCTGACTCTGTTTTCCAACTCATTTCATTATTTAGGTGGCAATAATAATATAAACAAATTGCTTCTTTTCCTGTTCTTCCCTCCTCCTTCCCAACTTCCCAGGAACACATTTTCAATTAGCCACTTAGAAGCTGAGATCCAGTCAAAGAGCTCACTTCCATGTTCAGCCAGGCAGGCAGAAACTTCAGTCTTAATTCAGTCAAAATGCCCATGGACTTAAGGATTTGGTCTCTTCCAGTCATGGTGTGCACATTCAGATACATGGGACTGTGCTCTTCTAACCAGCTCTCAAAGTCATACCCAACCCTCGATGTGTTTTACTAATCATGCAATGGAAGATCAAAGTACTGAGTGGGACCCCCATGGCCAGAAAATATCTAATATTAAACACTAATACTTTTACATTTAATTTAGCCCCTTTCATCCTCAGTAATTCCAAAGCGCTTTACGAACAATTTTACCTACCGTACCAATAAAACATGGCCATTGACAGGATGGAAAGTGGTAGCTGTTTAACTACATGCATCAACTCTACCCAACACATTAGGACAGGAAGTGGACTTTTATCAAAATAAATCTACAGGCAAAACAGAATTACATAACCTGGGATTTGGCCAAGATACCAGACTTAACATTCTTACCCTGGGACACCTTTAAAAGCCACTAGTGATCTGGGCCTTGGTTTTACACCTCTTCCAGAAAATAACACCTGCAGCAGAAGGCCCTATGAGGACAGTGAGTTTACTCAATCAGAGAGGAGTGCCTTCCTATTATATCACCAACTCCATTTCCTGCACTAGTCTAGCTTTTCCTTTGAGGTCTCCCATCTAAGTACTGACAGACCTAACACGATTTAGTTCTAACATATGATAAGCTCACAGCCTAAGGTTATGTGACGGCTGGCCAACTTTTGAAGAGTCTAGTACTAGCTGCCCCCTTCAGTATTTTTTGCCCCTGAACACTGTGGGAAGTGGTAGTTCCACTCTCAATGGTGTCCTGAGTATTGTTTCAGGCTTCCTCTCCTTTCCCTGTCACACAAAGTTTATTTGGATTTCCCTTCACTTTCCTCATTGTTCTAGAAGTACAGGAAACAGGACATTTGGAATCAATTGACAGATGCTCAGGTACGTCACCATTTCCACAGTTCCACCCAACCAGGTTTTCCAGACAGATTCTGATGAGGACTCTCTCAAACATGCTCACGAGTTCCAGTGAAATCAAAATCATCGTACCAGTCTATCACAAATTCTGTGATAGCTGAGCATGCTTTCTTCGCAGTCAGGAGTGAATGATATTCAGCACTGTAAATTGGGCTGTGCACTTTTACATACATAGGGCTCTGGGAATAGACACAATTGATATTTGTCCCGGCTGCTCCCACCACAAATCCATCTCCTTTTACACAACCTCTATGTGACCTCACATAACCCGAGGTCATATAGCTGAAACTTTAAAAATAACTTCAAGCTGCCAGACAGCCATGTTAGCTTCACTCCATCTCAGATCGCCAAGGGGTATTTATAAGAACATTGCAGACTGAAATCAATAATACAGATCAGTGGATTCTCAATCTTTTGCACAGCATGGAGCACAACTTAATGGAAAGGTTGTTGCATTGAGCAGCTCCCTTCTCATTCATGATTGCATGTGCCCATCTCCCAGCTGTTATCATCTCTCTGGCATGTCAAAAATAGTTTATTTTAAAAAATAATATTGGAAAGACTATCAGGTAGTGTTAGAGGGTTGGTTGAAAAAAATCCATCTAAGCTGTTTTTTGACGGAAAATTGAGTGTTTGATTAAACAAAAACTATCTCAAAAAGTGTCCATTTTCTGCTGAAAAAATTGTTTTTTCATTGAAAAATCAAACACCCCAAAATCAAAATATTTCATCCAAAACATGAAATATTTTAATTTGGAAATGCTGCCATGGTACTTTAGCGCAATTGCAGCTCAGTTGCTTTATGTACCCATTCTCCTCTATGAAGAAGGCTCTCCAGCTGGACTATATCTCTAACAATGCACTATGGCCAGGGGCTCCCATGAAAAACCACCTCATTTCTCTTAGAGGAGAGACCATGGTGCATCATGGGACACATAGTCTGACCAGGAAGTCCAGCCAATAGAAGAGAATGGAAGCTCGAAGCATGTGAACTACAATTCCAATGAATCAGCAGTATTTTCAAATTGAATATTTTGTTTTTTGAATTTCTGGGGGAAAAAGTACACATTCTGAATGGAAAATTGTTGGGTTCCCCTCCCCCCCCATTATAATTAAAAGTTTCCACAGAAACAAAAGATTTCAACCAGCTCTACATTTTAACTCTCTTGGTGTGATTTAACACCCGGAAACAAGGAAAAGAGGCATCTCCACAAAGCCAGCCAGCTTTCTGCAGACCAGGAGATAGCACTCAGCTGAACACCCATGCTCACAGCCTGGCCTTGGAGAGCTGCTGGTATAGACATTTTTGTTCTCTTTGAGAAATTTGAATATTTTATGCAATTGTGACTCAAGAACCTCTTGCTGCCAATTGGCAAGGGGGTTTACAGGACTGTTCTGATTATGGTATGTATAGTATGCTTCACCACAGAATGTCATGTGATGTCTTAAATGAAAGCCAGGGTCACACTGGTTATTAATATCATTGTGAAATGTACGTACAGATACTATGTAAGGAGTAATGTATATATACTGAAAATATGTTTTAAAGTCTGTATTAAGGCATAGTTGACAAATAGATTTTCCGTCAAACAAATGATTGTAGTCATCTGCCTGTGTCGAAATATAAATTAAGCTTTATAAACTAACACAATAGACATCATTTACATACAAAGCTAATAGAGAGATATGAAATCAACAGGGCAGCAGCACACAGGAAAAACAAGCCCCAGGGAGTTATAGTGTCTCAGAGTATGGACAATGAACTTTGGGCCTGTAAGTAAAAGGCAAAAAAGTCTTCTCTCTCCCAAAGTCTTTCTACAGCATTTCCAACTCGGTCTGGTTGAGATCCCACATTGCCTGTTTATTTCCTACCCTGCATCTAGGAAATAAACAGGCAGTGTGGGATTTCAACCAGCCTTGGTTGGAAATGCTGTAGAAACACTTTGGGAGAGATAAGACTTCTTTAGATAAGTTAGCCTGAATCATAGAAGCTGGTGTGTGCACTATCCCCTTGGGGGCAGCAGAACTGGTATTTCTGTGAGTGTTCAGTGGATAAGGGACTGGACACTACAAGGGAAACGCTTCAAAGGGGCTCAGGGACTGGGAGCATCTCTTGTTAAATTGCAAGGAAAAACAAGGGCTGGCATAGTCCAAAGGAGAACGTTTGGGTCACTAAGAGGCTGGTGGTGTCAGGAAGCTGTCACCTCATTGAGCACAAGCAATTTTCCCTCTTGCTGAAGGCAGGAGGGTAACTCACAGTCCTGGGTACCCTGAGAAGCATCACAATAATTAAATAACGGAGTTTGCTATGAATTCAGCCTCTTCTTTCCCACATATAGTGATCAAGCTTCCAAAGCATAAGCTTTTGGAAAAAAGTTTTTCTTTTGTGATTATTTTATCACAGACAGACAGACAGACAGATGACTGTCTTATCTGATTTTGTTTCAAAAGTTCTTCTGCTTATTTTTGCATTACAGGTCCAAAAACCACAAGTCACCCAAGAAGCTAAGGCAACAGAGTCCATCTGAATAACGTATTATGATGCTGTGCCACAGCCAACCATACTTAATGTTCAGTAAGTTTCCACAAAAAGCCAATTCAAAGGGTTGAAAATCCATATACAAATACTGTAAGGCCCCAATCCTGTCCGCACGGGGCCGCACCAATGCACTTGCAGGATTGGGTCCTAAGACTCCAATTCAGCACACAACCACATACTCAAGTCGATCCCTATTTAGCAAAAGACTTACATTTAAATTGGGAAGGTGGTATGGCATAGTGGCTAGTGCACAGGTGTGGGATTGAGGAGGCCAAGGTTCAAGGCCTAGCTCTGCTGCTAGGTGACTTTGGCATATCTAGCATATGACCGTGGGCACATTATTTCATGTCTCTGTGTCTAAGTTTTCCTACTTGTAAAATGGGGATAATAACCTCCTTAGTAAGTACTTTGCGATTGACTGAAGAAAAACACTGTGTAAGAACTAGCCATTATTATTATTAAAATTAAATGTGTGCTCACTGTTTTGCTGAATCACCTGTGCTGGAGCTAGTGTATCCTCTTAGGTTGTTCTTCCCCATTCCTGCAGAACTAGTCGTTCTGGAGATTTGGGGTCCATTACATATGGAGAGGAAAAAATGTTATTACATACACCTCACCAATTCATTAAAAATTAGCACATACTTCATAAGATTCAAAACTTTGGAAGCACCTTTGAAAACACAGAAAAGATGCAATCTGATATAGTTAAATAACAAAGATCAAATTACATTTGATAGTAATAGCTCTAAGGTTTTATCTGGTACTCTGGTTTAGAAATTTGGTTTTACATCACAAGCTTAATGTCCTGGAATATTGATTCCAGGCCTCCAACCTGCATGTCTTGGATCTTTAAGAGGGGGCAGAGAGAGAGAATCCTCTAGCATTTTTACCAACATTATTTAAAGAACTAATTGGAGAAAGCACTGAGCCTGTATTAACTATACAAAAGCCATTTTGCTTATCTCCTCTTGTATAATCACGTGACATGAAACTACTGCAAGGGAAATAATATGTAGAATGATATTGATTGTTTTCTGTTCTTCTGGGAAATAAAATTGTTTATCAAAGTCATAGATTTTTATTTCTCTAATGTTTCCATGGAAACACAAGGGAGAAACTTAAGGTTTCAATCTCTGAAAGATTTAAATAAGTTTAGACTAGAGGTACCACAGTTATATTTTACCCTGCTAAACTCCATGTAATTTACAACTACAAGTAGATCTTTCTGGACTATGGTGAAGCTCTGGGGGTTTTTTGTTTTGTTTTTATTGGTTTTTTTATTATTATTTTACTTTATCTTCAAATTGGAATCAGGTAGGTGAAGTTACTAATGATTATGATCTCATTAAACACATATTTTCCTGAATTTACATTAGTATAAACCTTAAGCAGTAATTGAGGGCTTTTTTCTACCTATATTTGTATGGGATATAGTCATGAATTTTAATATATTCAATAGAAATGCCATGACTGAGGATTTTATTTTTCCTTTCAGGGCCAATAAATAACGAGTTGTGAATGTTTTATTTTTCTTTGTTGCAAATAGTCTGTTTCATTTGAGAATAATTATTTTAAACCCTATCTATTACTTATCTGAGTGCAAAAAGGACAACTGAAAATCTAGTGAAAGCACCTTTTAAACACACACACACACAATTAACTCAGGAATAGCTTTTTGCTGAGCTTTCCAAGAATCATTCAGTGCTTTGCAAGTGCTCTTAAGAAAAAGCACAAGGAATTTCAGCCAGAGGCTCACTTTTTCTGATAAGTTAAAAGCACTCAAAAATAGGAACCATCTCCTCCACCATAACTCTAGCTGCTGATATCCCAGCACCACAGTAGAGTGAGAATGACTGTGTCTCATAAGAACTGACATACTGGGTCAGACCAATGGTCCATCTAGCCCAGTATCCTGTCTCTAACAGTGGCCAGTGACAGATGCTTCAGAAGGAATGAACAGAACAGGGCACTATTGAGTGATCCATCCCATTGCCCACTCCCAGTTTCTGGCATTTGGATGGTTAGGGACACCTGAAGCATGGGGTTGTATCTCTGACCCTCTTGGCTAATAGCCATTGATGGATGTATCCTCCATGAATTTTTCTAATTCTTTTTTTGAAGCCAATTATACTTTTGGCCTTCACAACATCCCCTGGCAATGAGTTCCACAGGTTGACTGTGTGTTGCGTGAAGAAATATTTGTTTTAAACCTGCTGCCTATTAATTTCACTGGGTGACCACTATTTCTTTTGCTATGTGAAGGGGTGTATAACAACACTTCCCTATTCACTTTCTCCACACCATTTCATAGACCGCTATCATATGCCCCCTTAGTCATTTCTTTTCTAAACTGAACAGTCCCAGGTTTTTTAATCTTTCCTTGTATGGAAGTTGTTCCATACCCCTAATCATTTTTGTTGCCCTTTTCTGCACCTTTTCAATTCTATTTTTTTTTTTTTTTGGATGAGATGATCACAGTGACACACAGTATTCGAGGCACAGGTGTACCATGAATTTACATAGTAGTGTTATATTTTCTGTTCTACTATCTATCCCTTTCCCAATGGTTCCTAACATTTTGTTTGTTTGACATTGAGCAGATGCTTTCAGGGAACTATACATGATGATTCCAAGATCTCTTTCTTGCGTAGCACAAGAATTTAGACACCAGCATTTTGTATGTATGGTTGGGATTCTTTTTTCCAGTGTGCATTATTTTGCATTTATCAATGATGAATTTTATCTGCCATTTTGTCACATAGGCACACCCACTTTTGAGAGATCCCTTTGTAACTCTTTGCAGTCAGCTTTGGATTTAACTATCTTAATTTTGTATCTGCAAATTTTGCCACTTCACTGTTAATCACTTTTTTCTGACCATTTATGAATATGTTGAACAGCACGGGTTCCAGTACAGATCCTTGGGGGACTCCACTATTTACTTCGCTCCATAGTGAGAACTGACCATTTATTCCTACCCTTTGTTTCCTATCTTTTAACCAGTTACTGATCTGTGAGAGGTTCTTCCCTCTTATCCCATAACTGCTTAGTTTGCTTAAGAGCCTTTGCTCCCTGCTCTCCCTTCTCCTTTCACCCCATCCCACCACCATTCTTATTAAAGGCTTTCCGAGAGTCCAAATACATTTATCAAACTGATCACCCTTGTCCACATGCTTACTGACTCTCTCAAAGAATTCTAAGTCTGTTGAGACATGATTTCTCTTTACAAAACCCATGTTAAGTCTTCCACAACCTATTGTGTTTACAATTTTGTTCTTTACTAGTTTCAACCAATTTGTCTGGTACTGACATTAGACTTACCACTCTGTAAGTGACACAATCACCTCTGGAGCCTTTTTTTTAAATTGGCATTATACTAGCTACCCTCCAGTGATCCAGTACAGAACCTAATTTAAGTGATAGGTTTAATAGCAGTTGGTAGTTCTGCAATTTCATATTTGAGTTCCTTCAGAACTCTTGGGTGAATACCATCTCGTCCTGATGACTCATTATTGTGTAATTAATTGGTTTGTTCCAAAACAGCCTCTATTTACACCTCAGTCTACCGCAATGTTTCAGATTTATCACCTAAAAAGAATGGCTTTGGTGTGGAGATCACAGTGAAGACCAAAGCAAAGAATTCATTTACCTTCACTGCAATGGCCTTGTTTTCCTTGAATGCTCCTTTAGCATCTCAATCATCCAGTGGTCCCCAACTGAATGTTTGGCAGGCCTCCTTATTCTGATGTACTTTAAAAAAATGTTGCTGTTAGTTTGTGTGTACTTAGCTAGCTGCTCTTTAAATTCTTTATTGGCCTGCCTTATACTTGACTTACCAAGCTTTATGCTCCTTTATTTTTTCTTCACTAGGATTTGACTTCCAATTTATAAAGGTTGTTTTTTTTATGAGAACTGCCTCTATTGCTCTGCTGTTTAGTCAGGGTGGTATTTTTGGTCCTTTTACTAATTTTTTTATTATTATTAGGGATATACATTTAGTTTGAGCTTCTATTATGATCTTCCTCTGCACCTCCCTGGTATTTCCCTCTGCTCCCTCCTATTTCTTCTCCTTTCACCCAATCCATCACCAGTGCACAGCAAACTCCTATTGCTCTGGAGGGAAGGATGGTGTGTCCTAAGTTTGCTCCTGGCCTCTGGCTTTTTGAGTCCACAGTGGATCAGAGGGGATGGTGGAATTTACTAAGCACAACTCACTGGCAGCATCAAAATGAGACACCACTGAGCTCTCCCCTTCCTGTCTCACCTGCTTGAAGGGCAACCAGATATTGATCATCTTGTACCATTTAAGCTAAGGCTCTATTGCCCCACGTTAGCAGTAACACCCTTCCCAGTGCTACTGCCCCAGGCTCTGGCAAAAAACAAACAAACCAAACAGGAGGCGGGTTTTGCACGCAGTTAGCACGGTGGGTTCAGAGCAGACAAGGCCGGGGGCGCTCACAACTTGATGCAGCCACTGGAGATCAACTCCACCTTGGGGAACAGGGTTGACCTGATCCTAAAAAAATTCAGCGCTTGCCCGACTAGGACTTGACCTTCCCCCCGGCAGGATCTCCATGTACCCTCCCCCACCACACACACACCCAGACCCGGGTGTGGGCACCCCCGCATCCACCGACGCGCACGCGGCCACATGCACCAGCCCAGATCACATGGACCCGCTACAGTAACACATGGATTCTCTCACGCGAACCCAGAACAGGAAGGCAGAAACGCGAACACGCGGCCCGGCAGCGCAACACGACCCCGCCCCATTGCGCCCCGGTCGCGTTGATGGGGTCCTCTATCACGCTGATTGGCTGGAGGTCCGCCGCGCAGGGCGAAGTCCCACAATGCTCCACTTCCGATTGGCCGTGCCCCCATACGGCCCCCCCGGGGGGGGAGGGAATGTAATGTGACGTAATCGGAAAGCGACGCTTTCCGAGAAACCGACACTCCCGAACCCCGCCGCGTGGGGGGGGGCACTAACGAACTAACTCAGAGTGTGTCAACGGTGAAGCGCGAGATGGCGGCGGACGCGGAGCCCGGGCCGCTGGAGGAGGCAGCAGCGGAGGAGGCGCCGCCGGGCTTTAAGGAGCTGGTGAGAGAAGCGGAGAACGAGACGCCCCGCCCCCCCCCCTTGTTCCCCCACAGCCTGGCGTCTCTGCTCGGGTCCGTCCTGCTCTGGGCCCCGCCAAGCACCGCGGGTCGCACCTGGCACTAGGACACCTGGTTTAATTCCCTGCTTTGCCACCGGCTCCCTGGGGGTCCCGGGGGGCGTGTCTCCACCCCCCCATCCGTGTCTCCATTGCCCATCGGTGCAGGGGGGAGGACAGGGCCAGCCGCTCCAGCCCTGCTGTGCAGGGGGGGAATTTTCCTGTTAAAGACTGTGCGCTGCTCCGGTCCCAGGGGGGTGTCGAGGCCAAGTGCCCCAGAGCGCCCCTGTTCTGCCTGCCTGGCACCCAAGAGGGATGCCCCCCGGCTCCCCTGTGTCATTCCCTGCCTTCTTCTGAGTCTTGCTACTTATTGTTTAATCTGTGCGAATTTAAAGTCGCTCTGGTGCCAGCGCTTGCTGTGGGTCCTGCACACAGCCTTCCAGGTAGGCTGTGCTGGTTCTGTTTGCCCCTCTGCATCGGGGGTCTCCTGGAGGGAGTAGCGGGTATTAGCTGGCAAAGCGTCCTGTTTTCATATGGGCTTCAGTTACTCTTGGTATGAGAGGTAAAGAGATGCTACTAACATGAAATCTTGTTAATAAAAGTAGATCAGGCTGCTATGCCTGCACCAGGGCCCCTTTCCCAGCTAACTTTTGTCATTTAAAAATCACATTCGGTTCTCAAATGTTTTTCTCTGCCCCTGTTTCTATATGAAAGAACCACCTCAAATAACAGGGAAGACAATTACATGGGGAAATGCAACTGGTTGTATACAAAGTGCCATGGAATGCAAGATTAGGGAGGAAAAATACCTTTTTTTGTTGTTTTAGTGATATTAGTAGCTACTTGTAGTAATAGGGGGTAAAAATTTCAGACAGTTTTTTTTTTTTTTAATTAAGTTGAGGGATTCCTTTAAAAGCGATCCCCACAGTTTGTGGCTGCATCATTGAGTGTCCATGGGGTGATTGGGTTGGAGTCTGGCTGAGAGGGACTTAGCTATATCATTAATTGCATTTGATTGACTGACTTGGTAGTTCTTAGCCACTTCTTATGTTTTTTCCCTTTTTTCTTCCACTCTCAGGGAGTAACAGATGTGTTGTGTGAAGCTTGTGACCAGTTGGGATGGAAGACACCAACTAAAATTCAAGTTGAGGCTCTTCCTGTGGCTCTCCAAGGTGAGCAGAGTCTGCTTGTTTGCTTCCAAGAGCAGGTATATGAAGAAGGGTGCACAGGAGACTCAATTTCGGTGAATCTTGTAGCAGTCTCTTGTTCTTGAGATGATTTCACTCTCCACAGGAGCATGAATGTTAACTGCAGTATCCTGTCCAGATTCCAACTGGGATCTGACAATCTATTGTCTCAAACTTCCTCTGCAATTTAGATGGATACAGTATTTTTCACTTCCTATACTGCTCTTTAGTTTTGAGGTGCACTATTAAATATGGCTTTGGGTAAACATGCTGTTTAAGTAAGGTGGATGAAAATTTCATAGCACATAATTCAACACATTTTGTTTTTCCTCTTTGCAAAATATGAGCGTATATCATGATTTTCTCCAAATTATTTGCCAATTAATACCTGTAAATAAATCTTCATTAATAGTTCTTAGTGAATATTTGAATTTTCAGTTGTCTTGATTAGTCACATAGATGCATGGTACATTTCTGCTGTCTGCCTGAAAGAAGGTATATCTTTGAATCAGGTTTTCAGAGTGAATAATTGCCAATTCAAAATGGCTTTCCATGAACATCCTGTAATTGCGGAAATCAATTATGTTTTTAGCTAGCATTACTGCTGCTAAGCTCATTCACTAAGTAAACATTATTGGGATAGGAATACAATTTAATAACACGTTTAAAAATATGAGTGGCTAGTTATTCAGTATTTGCTTTGTCCTACTACTTAAATATTGGCAGATGTGTTTGAATAAAGGTCAAATATAGGTATTGGCACTTCTCTAATTAAACTTTAGGAACTTTCCTTGAAGGCAAGAATTGGGGTTATTTTAAGATGTGGCTCAGAGCAGATGTTGTCTTGGCAAAAGCAAGATTGGCACTGCTACTGGATCTATCTGCAGCAAGGTTCCTAAGCCATGCAAGGTGTCTAAAACTGGACAAGATTTCCTTATCAGTCACAAAATAACAAAGATATTTTTTAGACATATTTAAACATATGAGGGGAATGGCATATAAAATGGCTGGATTTATTGAAATGTGAAGTGAGGTTTTGAGACCTAAAGTTTATAAAACAAACTATATGCTGCTTGGAACCTAATGGGAAGATGAAAGGGACTGTGGGATTCAAGTTAACTAGTTAAGTAGAAATAAAACTATGTTTAAATGCTATAAAGATCTGTGGAGGCTCCCTGTTCTGTTACTGTGTTCATCACACCCCTTGTTTTCTCACTCCTGTGGGTACTTACTGATACAGGTTTCTCAAATCTCATTATGGGGCTCTCTCTTCTTATGTGCCTTGTTACCTAATGCTGTGAAGGCATCTGTCTCTAGGCTCTAGTGTAACAGACTTTTGCCTCCGTCTCTCCCCTTGTAGGCCGGGATATCATTGGGCTGGCAGAGACAGGCTCTGGAAAAACAGGGGCCTTTGCTTTGCCTATCCTGCAGGCACTGCTAGAAACACCCCAGCGCTTCTTTGCTCTTGTCCTCACACCGACCCGAGAGCTGGCCTTCCAGATCTCAGAGCAGTTTGAAGCTCTTGGATCCTCTATTGGTGTCCAGAGTGGTGAGTGGCCTTCTAATGGGCCTCAGGATTGTACAGAATTGGGGTGTTACTGTGTGCAAATTTGAGGGAGTAGCAGAAAGTTGTTAAGCTGTAAGGAAGGGTGTGGAGAGGGAGGAATGAGGGGAGAGGGAGGAATTGAGTATGGGAGTGGGATTGGGAAAGGAACATTGTTGAGGGGGCAGTATTTGTGGTAGCAGTATATCACCTGTCAGTGTGAAAAAGAGCATGTAGCAATCTGTTTCCCTGAGGTGCACATCCAGGCAATAGATGTTTCCCAAGAGAGAAGTGTGAAGGATCACCCATAACCACATGTTAAATTGTCAGCCATAAATTTGTTTCAGCACCCCAATGAACTGAATAGGAGAGTTCACACCTATCAGGCTTTCTTTGCCGCCTCCTTGCATTGGTTCCAGATTCAAATGAATGTTAAGGGCTAGGAACTCTGAACGAATGCACACATTTTGCCGCTAAACCTAGCAGCAAGGGTGGATTCTGCAGCTAGCTTTGTAACTGGAAAACATAGGGACATGACAGTAAATGAGCTGGTGACTTGAAATCTGGATTAGGATATCTGGTGGAAGATAGTTATTGGTCAGGGATGTCAAAATGAAATTAAAGGGAACTCTCAATAAGACAAGTGGCTTTTAGTTCTTATACAGGAATTGTGGGTTGATTTGAGAGGAGACAAGAATAGGTAGATTGTTGGTTATGGTTGTGACTTGTACTGATTCTGGTCCAGGGGGACTCACTCTGCTTATTTTTGTCCCACAGCCGTTATTGTGGGTGGAATAGACATGATGTCACAGGCTCTGACCTTAGCCAAGAAGCCACATGTTATAATTGGTAAGAAATCAGCATGTTGAGTGATACTTGTAATAAGATCACAGGCATTCTAAGGAATGGGAAATGGGGGTGTTGGTGGTCAGAAATTCCTGTGTGTGCGGAGGGACTGGGGAGCATACCCTCAATGTGGTGGTCTTGGCTTTGAGAAAGGGGCAGTAGATATGTCCATGCTAATATAATCTGTTTTAAGTTTTTTTTATAGTGCCTGTTACTGGGGTATCTAAGCAGCACAAGCTTATCCCAAAATTGTCCAGCCAAGTTGTCTTGGGACTAGTCTCCCATTCTTCCCCAAGAGCTCAAGCACCAGGTCTAGCTCTTCTCAGGATGCCTCTAATGTGGCCCACATATTTCCTTGGAAAATCTGGTTTGGTCATACTCATTTTAAGACAGCTCTGGCCCACAGGAGCTTTTCCATCCAGGGAAAATCAGTCTGCTTTGACTTCTCACCAAGCCGCCTTCAGTTCCTAGCACAGCTCTGAACGGCTGTGGCTGCCTTTACAAAAGAGGTCAACTCTTTTGAAGAGTCCCGCTCTCCTGACTTGCAGTGCCCCTTCCCTCCTTACCTGGGCTGCATTCTGGGGCTTTTTTCCCATTGCTGTCACCTTTACCTTTCGCCTTGATTGTCTGTTGGTAGCAACACCTGGCCGTTTGATTGACCATCTGGAGAACACAAAGGGTTTCAACTTGCGAGCTCTTAAATACCTGGTTATGGACGAAGCTGACCGGATCCTCAACATGGATTTTGAGACAGAGGTGAGGCCTACAATCCCTGTCCTAAAGGGAAAGTCCTATAGAATTTAATAGGTAAAATCAATATAATCTTAAGAAACTATTCTAAAAGTCTGTAAGACTTAATAGAAAATGAGATCTTGCTGTAGTTTTATTAAACTATCCCATAGAACTTGATGATAAATTGTATCTAACTTTTAACATCCCACAGGATGCTGTAATAAATTCTACACAACGGTTTAAACAACACTTTAGGAAGGGCCCCATCTCTGTTAAAATCCTGTTGTATTCTTCCCTAAGTGTTTGTCTTGTTGTTCCATGTTATATGCACACACTGATGTATGCACTCCTGCAGGTATACTGCCAGCAACAGAGAGTACCTGTTAACTTTTAGAATCTGTAGTGACTGTTCTTTGTACCCTCATTACATGTCTAGGTGTCCCTGCGCACAATACAGCTTCTATTTATATGGCTTTTCTAAGAGAAGAAAGGGATTTATTGGGTTGATCACTCCTCCCACATCAGGCAGATTAGCATGTGGCCTTGTAATTGTATGCTTTCTGCACTCTCAGCCTGGAACACCTTACTTGAAGGTGCTTACTTGAAGGTGCACATGTCTTGACTTCTGTGGTGCCTCAGTAATAGGTTTTGCCTTCTCCCTCTCTTTTTAAAGGTAGATAAGATCCTGAAAGTGATTCCCCGAGACAGGAGGACATTCCTGTTTTCTGCCACCATGACCAAAAAGGTGAGAGCATAGCACTCTGTATTAACTCTTCTCAGATCAGCCCACGTGTGTGTTTTGAGAACAGGGCAGTGAGGTAAAGGATTATATGATAGATGTTCTACACCTCTTTTCCCCGGCCTAAGGCTACGTCTACACTATGAGTTAGAGGTGTGATTCCTCTGCTTGTGTATGTATGCTCCTGTATATACTACTATTTATACTGGTATAGCCATGGTAGCACTGGCAGTGAGGGCATAAGTATAAACCTGCCTGAAACTGGTGGGTATGTACTTGGCATGGCTCAGCCATGCCTCCACTACCAGTGCTAATATGGCTACACTGCTGTTTATACTCACGCTATCTTGAGAGCTAGCACAAGCACATGTACACGAGTAGGGGAATTGTGCTTCTATCTCATAGTGGAGACAAAGCTTTAGAGCAGTGTTGTTGAAGAATTAGCATCTTGCTAATACTGACTTATTTTGATCTTCTTCATTCAGGTGCAAAAGCTCCAGCGTGCTGCACTGAAGGACCCTGTTAAATGTGCTGTTTCCTCCAAATATCAAACAGTTGAAAAACTGCAGCAGCATTATATTTTCATCCCCTCCAAATTCAAGGTAATGCCTCTCTACTCTCCCCATCCTCAAAGCCATTCTTGCTCCCCTGCTCTCCCATCTTCTCTGGATTATGGTTGAAGTTGCCCTTTGCTTTCACGTAGCCTGTACCACTCCTGTGTTTGTTGGTCCTTTGCAGGACAGTTACCTGGTTTATATCCTGAATGAACTGGCTGGGAATTCCTTCATGATATTCTGCAGTACCTGCAACAACACCCAAAGGACAGCTCTCATGCTCCGCAACTTGGGTTTCACTGCCATACCCTTACATGGACAGATGAGTCAGGTAGCAGCCTACCCCACCTCTTTCTGTGCATATGAAATGGAGATGTGCCACTGGGTTATGACCAACTCTGAGAGGAAACAGACGTGTGTAGGGTTAGCACCCTAGAACTTAATTTAACACTAATGCTGCCACCAAATTTCAGTATACCTGTATCAGTTGTTCCAAGTGAAAGCTTAATCTCCCAATCTTTCTGTATACAGCATGTAACAATAGTTTGCTATCAAAAATAGGTCACTTGTAGGTTCAATCCCTTACTGTCTGAGTCCTTAACTTTCAAAGTGTAAGTTTGTTTCTTTCTTTTTCTTTCTACTCTAACAGAATAAGCGACTAGGATCCCTGAACAAGTTCAAGGCAAAGGTCCGTTCCATTCTGCTAGCTACAGATGTTGCAAGCAGAGGTCTGGACATCCCACATGTGGATGTGGTGATAAATTTTGACATTCCCACACATTCCAAGGTGAGATACTCATCTTGATGACAGAGGGTTCCTATCACCTAAGGTTTAAGATTGAGCACTGGAGCTCGCTACGGAAGACTTTCTCTTTTTTCTCCTCTGCTGACTGGAGCTCTTAGCTCACTTGTCTAGATGAAGTTGTACCATTTCTGTTCTCTGGCAACGGTAATGACCACTTTGATGTTTTTACTTTTTGGGTGCATTGGTATGTATTGCAGAGGAGGGGTGTGATAAATAGGGATACTTTTTCTATTAGTGCCTGGGAGGGAGAGTCAAGGGATAAATTCCAGTTTCTGTTGCATCATGCTAAAGGAAAATATGAACTTTAGTCTTTGGAAACAGTCCATTTTTAAATGATTTCAGTTTCTGTATGTTGTGAATTTAAAAAAAAAAAAAAATTCAGCTTTAGGGTTTTTTTGTTCTATGTTGATGAGGATTTTCTCTGCAAGGGAGAAACTGACTAGACTAGAGCGCTGTGAAAATGTACAAATTTATGTAACTAAAATGGAGACTTTCCTAAACCTGAAGAGTTAACATAATCTTAAGACATCTCTCTGTGGAAGACATAACATTATCAGATATGACTTTTCAAGTTGATGGCATTTCTTACTCAGACTATCTCAGAGCTCAAGATCTGCTATTAGGTAAACAATATTCAGCATTCTAGAAATAAAAACTGACTATTTTCCTGTAATGCTTATGGCGTACTAGACAACAAATAAGAGGGACATAGTCTTTTCATGTGAGATCTTAAAAAATAGGGACTATGGGTAGGTTAGGGATAATAGACCTATTAGATCATCTAGTCCAGGATTTCTCAAATTCATAGTGTGGACCACATCTTAATAGTAACTTGTGAACATCTCCCCTTACAATTCACTGTCTCAGACCTCTTCCCTCTCTTATTTCTTGCAATCATATAACAAGCCAATGGCAGCTAAGGGAATTGTATAGGAAAGTAGCTAAAGTATTTTTATCAGCCGTAATGCATTTTAGAAAATGTGTTAGTACCATATAACCAGCAAATGCTCTTCAGATCAGTTTGGAGACTTCAGATCTAGTTCATTCCCCTCACCTTTGTCTTGCCCATTCAAGGCTATTTCCTACAATATGTTCTCCAGAGTTTTGTGTGGTATTAAATGACCCTAGCAATGGAACTTCCACTTCCCTTAGACTATACCACAGTGCAGTAGATTGCACCCAAAAATGTCATGATAGTCAACCTTATTTTTATCACGGTTTAATTTTGTCCTGCAGATTTGGCAGTGCGATTGACTGTCAGAAAAGGAAAAAATGAAGAGGGGCACTGTTACAGGCTTATACCATAATTCAGAAATGGGTTAATGCCAGAGAACAAACTAGAGAGCCGCTTTTTACCATCCCCTGAATTCTCAGGTGGCTACACACACTACTCCTTTGGTCATAAATCCTGACCATGGTTTCTCCCCTCTCTCATGGTTTCTATTATGTCCTAGAGAAATGCATAGTCATTTAGCTGCTGCTTGTGGGGCCTCTGTATACTTGGACATAGAGCACACTTCCAGGGATTGTTTTCAGTTCAATATTTGGCGGAGCACGTCCTGTTGCTAACTGAGATATTTACTTTCAGGATTACATTCACCGTGTGGGGAGGACAGCTCGAGCTGGGCGGTCTGGCAAATCCATCACCTTTGTCACCCAGTAAGTAACATCATGGTGTGCCTGCTTCTTCCATCATGCTTCAGAGCAGGACGCACCTGTCCTCCTCCTGCATGAATAGGGAGCATCTTTTTTGCCCTGAGGAGCAGAATTCAGTGTGGTGAGCTCTAGTAGGAACCATGTATGGCTGGCTGACTCTTTCTGGGTGGAGGCTGTGGCTAAAGAGAACCAAAGTATTCCTGGGAAGACTGATCTGTACTGGCTCTCATTTTACCAGGTATGATGTGGAACTGTTTCAGCGCATTGAGCATCTCATTGGCAAGAAGCTGCCTGTATTCCCCACACAGGAGGAGGAGGTCATGATGCTAACAGAGCGTGTGGCTGAAGCCCAGAGATTTGCTCGTATGGTATGTGCCTCATGTCCCTGGCCTCTCCATTGCCCTGAATTTCTCTCTGACAATGGAGAGTTCTAGCAATTACTCACCTTGATTTTTTTTTGCAGGAGTTGCGGGAGCAGGGAGAGAAAAAGAAGCGATCCCGGGATGAGGCCAATGATGACGATGACACAGAGGGAGCCACAGGTGTCAGGAACAAGGTGGTTGGTGGGAAAAGAAAGAAAAGGAAAGCCAATTAGCCAGATATTTAAACTTCTAACCCTTTTGAGGTAACATGGGCTGGGAAGGTACTACCACATAGTATCTCCAGCAAACCACAAGCCTCCAGAACTTTTGTACATTTGTAAATGACAGGTCAGTTGGAAAGAAACTTTCCACTTTGTCTGTGTCACCAGTACACCATTCAGTCACAGCCTGATCCTGCACCCTGGTGATATAGTGGAACCTGTCCTCCTTCCAAGGGTTGGTATCTGTTCTAATGCTGGACTGTAGGAGGGAGTCATCTCCTGCAGATGGACTGTCCCCTGGACCTGGCAGCAGCTGTCTCCTGGCATAACCCATTTTTGGAGGGGTTAAATAGGAAATGTAGGCCTATGGACACTTTTTCTCCCCAATCATGCTGCAGTCTATCATCACTCACCATCCAAATCTCAGGGAGTGCTTCATGTCCCAAAGTCTTCATAAGACGATTGCAAGCAAGAAAAAAACTGAGAAGCACCTTGCATTTTCCTGGATGTGCACATGACACTCCAGGATGGGATTCTCGCCTTGAACAGAGAGACTCGTGGTGGGGCAAAAATTCCAAATATATATTACTTAACCACAAATCAGTTTGCCTTTTCACGTCTTATAACTTGTTGTGCCACTTCTACTTACTTTCAAAGTTATCTTTTAAGGGGTTTCCCTCCTATATAGGTTAACATCTCCCTCTACACCCCTTACTGTGAAGTCAGTCATAATACTCAACATATGCCAGCACCATGCTTTCTGTGGAAGCTGCATTGTGTCGCAGATGTTGCAGTGACTTCATACAATCTAATCTCCTTGGAGGAAAAATGTCAGGAAGAGGGAAAGAGGCTGGCAGGGGACGGGCAGAGACTTATGTATAGCTTTCTGTGCTTTCACTGGTCTGACTCCTGTAGTACCTGAGAACCAATACTAGGGGGCAATGTTATCTAGTCAAAGCAAAGCCCTTTATGCTAGAGGAAGAATAAATGGGTTGTTATCAGATGTTCTATTTCTGACTCTTCCTCTATCCCAATAGTGCTTCCTCTGTGTGTTGCTGCTGAGCTTAGTGGAATATAAGAAGCAAGAGAAGCCTTTTGTAAAAAGTGGCAGAAATAATTCAACTTCCTTTTCAGTACAGCAGCAGTCCATAGGTAGTAAACCAATGCTAATATGAGCTCTAAGGGTGCTCTTCAATTACTTTCTAAAATGTTTCACTCATGAGGCAACTGAATAATTCTGCTGTCTGGGTGGTTATAAAGAGTGTGTCAAAGCTGGTCAGAACGAAAAATTTCCATTCCCCTAAAAATGCAGATATTTTGAGGAGGGAGTTCTGAATGGGAATGAAAAGCTGAAATTTAAAATTTCTGAAAAACTGATTAATGTCAGAACATTCAATATTGAATACAATATATAAAGTCAGTGATAGTTAAACCCTTTTACTTTATCATAAGCGTTTGAATTTTCCTGTGAAAGTTCATCAAGCTCAACACATTTCTGCAAAATTTCAGTTTACATTAAATGGTAATTGCTAACAATGCTTCTGTCAAATTGTTTGATGAGCTCTGTTGCCCATAATATAAACACACTCCTAAGGGTAGTGGTCATCTGATCCACACTATTTATCATTAACCTTGACTGCCTTATCAGCAGCTTCAAATGGATATGCACCGCCAAATTCTCTCCACTCCCTCTCAAAAAAATAGAATTTTATCATTTGGTTAAAGCCAGTGTAAATGTGAGATCTTGTAACTCATCAGGGCTAGACACAAGAACGTTATGTCATTTAAAGGGTTTAGTGTGACTTCAAGCACTTGTTTCTGTGTCAGGAACAGCTCAAGAAATTGGACTTTAAATCTGTGTTCGTAGATTTTATCTTCACAACACCTCTGTGAGGTAGGGAAGCACTGTTATCCCCATTATCCAATTGGAGAATTGAAGCGCACAGATAAAGGGCTTGCCTACAGGAATGATTAACCTGCAGCAAGCTGGGTTTGATTCTACCCTGCACTAGCCTGCTGCAGTCTACCTGTTTGTGGGTGCTCTCCTGGCATGTGGTAACAGCTCCTAAGAGCACTTTGATCTCGTTCTTTTTGAGAGCACATTAATAAGTGTCTTTTTATTTCTCCATAAGCCCAACACAGTTGGACTAATGGTAATTAACCCTGTCTTTACAGATAGCGTGACAGACTTTTTTTTTTTTTTAAAGCAACTTCTTAAAAGCTACAGTACACCTGGTGTGTAAAGTGGTTTTTGGATTCATTAGTGAGCTGCAGAGCTAGTAACTTTATCATTCATGACTAACACAGCCAGCTATGCCCAACTCATGCTGATCACCATGTTTGTTGCACAATCCTCTTATCGTCCATTCTAAATAGTGGTAGGCATGTGGTATGAGAAGGCAATGGGTGTGTTTGTCTCTTCTGCCCATTAACAATAGTATCACCTCTGCCATTGCAAAAATATTGTTTCCATGGTACTGTACTCCCAGGAAGTGTAAGGCATTTTGTTTAAGTTGTCCCATTTCCCCGTGTTCCATTTGTCCTCCTGCCACTTGCTTACAAAGACAATGTTTAAAACACTGCTTCCTGACTTCAGAGATTCCAGACTAGTCACAGGGAATGAGGCAAAAGAAGAGTAGCGGTGGTGGGCAAGAGCTACCTGACCCTGAATCCAGAGATTCCCCTACTGAAAATGTCTTTAAAAATCCACATTCTCTCCCTCTATCTGCACTGATCTCTAATACAACTACTGGTAGGGTCGAGTAGCAGCTCACAGGCACAAATGCTATGAGACCATCTCAGTCCTGCAGCACCACTAATTGGTGCCCCTCCCCCATTCCCAACCCATCCACACATCCTGAGCAGCATGTAGCTTTGCAGTGAGTAAAGGGAGTAAACTGAAAATAAATACACAGAACAAAGAAAAAGGGAGAGAATGAAAAAGGAAAGGCAACAGTAGGAGCTTGGCATGTTTGTTGGGGCAGGGTGATGGGGGGGCATGTTTAGCCATCAATGAGTAAGGAGGATCTTAACAAAAAGACCAGGAGTGGCTGTCCTAAGATGTTCCACGCCTATAAAAGTGTGGGCTCCACCTTGGCTTATGATCTCACAAGCTAAGCAGGGTTGGCCCTGCTGGTCAGTATGTGACTGAGTGGTATGTCTATGCAGCGGTTAAACACCCAGGACAGGGTCCATGTCCACTGACTCAGGCTGGTGTGGATTGGTCTGCAGGTCTGTAAAATTGCAGGGTAGAATTTGGGGCTAGGGCTGGAGCCCAGCCTCTGGGACTCTCTCCCTTCATGCGGTCCCAAAGCCCAGATTCTTGCCTTAGTCTGCACCATGATTTTACAGCACCACAGCCTGATCCCTGCAAGCCTGAGTCAGCCAAGGGTGTTTATTTGCTGTGTAGACATACCCTCAAAGGCCTCCAAGGAAAATCCTTGTATAGCCAAAAGTGGTGTAAGTGATTCAGTGTGTGGCACAATCTTGTCTGAGTTAGTACTGAACAAGTGTTCCAGTTTGGCTTAAGGGGTTTACTATACTGCTGGAGTAAGGGTGGGTGCCTTTTGGATGAAATTTAAACCACAACTCAGGGAGCAGATGGGGTTAAAAAGCGAGTCAGAACACAGACCTCTTTCTTCCAGTGGACATTGGCTGTTGTTCCACAGCAGGATTGTGATATCAGAAAGATAATTCTGTCTTGTATGTGAACTAAGGATCCAAGATCTTCTGTTTCCTAGAAATGTAATAATTATAGGGAGAATATGAGAGAGAACCTGCTCAAATTTCAAAGGAAGCAAAGCCACGCCTTATGAAGAAATACACTACAGAGCATTCTTCACAAGAGAGGAGTGGTTCTCTGGTATTGATGTCCTCCCCTGGGCTGGAATGAAAAGAGCTATAAAAGTCACAGCACTAGAAAACCAAAATGCTTTCCCCACCCACATTCTTACCTTTGCCTCACCTACCCCAGCTAAAAATATCTACAGGTTTGAGTACCAGGAAATAGTTTCTTGATATGATTGTGCCAAGAGGGTAGGGATAAAAAGGGTGCTTACGTAACTGAAACGAGGGAGGGGGAAAGTGTATAGTCCTAATACTCATTCTGTCCAGGAAGGTAGAGTGCTAATCTCACCCAGGCTGTTAAATAACACCTGTATCTGACTTCACAGGATATGAGCAAGTGACATCTTTCTGGGTGGAGGGTAGTTTACATCAGCCTAACTATAAAAGTGTCTACACTTAAATTTCACTCATGACAATATAACTGCCCTGCTATGCTGACTTAACTCCACCTTCACGAGCGGCATAGCGTCAAAGTCAATGTAGTTAGATCAATGCAGTGTCAGGCCTGGTCTACACTAATGTAGCTTACGTATTTCCCATCAACTTACTTACATTGCTGTACTGCAGCATCTCCATTACACTGCGTCGATGGGAGACACCCTCCAGTCACACAGCCTTACTCCTTTTGAGGGGGGGATATGGATTAATGGCATAGATCGGAGAGAACTTCTGCGATCAATTGAGTGGGTCTCCACAACCCACTCAATCGATCCCACTGCATCAATCCCTGCAGCCCAGGCAGTGTTAGACATACCCTCAGTGTAGTCGCTGCATTGTTTATGTCGACTTACTGGCTTTCAGGAGCCTTCCCAGAATGCCCCACGCTGACAGTACAATCCGTACAAGCACTTCTGGTGAGGATGTGCATCGCTGATACAAGGAGCAAAGTGTAGACACACACAAGTGATGTAATTACTGTGGCAGCTGTAGGGTGACGTAAATTAGGTCGACTTAATTTTGTAGTGTAGACATGGCCTCAGTCCTTGGCAGAGATTGCCAATAACATGGCCACAAAGTACTAATTTTGAGCTCGTTTCAGTTAGGTTGTAAATTATTCATTGTGACCCTTAACCTTGGATCTCATTACCTCCCAGCTTGGTCTGCAGTAGCCTGAATTTGTTGGCTTTCAGGGTTAAAGTTCAGGTGAGGAATATGGCTTGAGGCATTGTAGGGCATTGGGATTTATTTGGCAGTGGGTGTACTGTTATAAGGGGGTGGGCGATGAAGGTGATCAGGAAGTGGATTGTACTAGTTTGTAGTATAAAGCGATGGCAGGCTGCCCAGAATCCTTTTTATGTATAACTTGAAATAAATTTCCCTTTGAGTCTCTCTCTACCTGTTACTGGATGAGAGTCCTTCTCTTACAAGGTAAAGGAAGCCTTTCTTTTCAACACCACACTGTTAATGGAGGGAGGTAACCTAAAAAGATTAGACCAAAGAGTGAAGTTGTCTCCTTTTGCTAGATCCTAGGCTCAACTGACCAGAGTGCTTGGAACTTGAGTTGCCTCAGCCAGGTATTCTGGACTATATAGAGTGAGCCTGTGACTTCATCGGTTTCTACAGAAACTGGGTATGCAATGCGGTGAAACAGGCACCTCTTTCATAACCAATGACCTATATAATTTAGGAGCTAAACTTGGCAGCTGTAGCTGGTGGTATACAGTAAGCATTGGGAAGAGGCCCAACTCTGAAGGGAGTTCCCAGAATAACAAATGAGTCTGGAGGGACTAATTTATGAAGTGATACTGAAATAACTAAACCTTCATAGTTTAGCCAAATATCTGTAACATATTGTAACTGCTTACAAGTATTTGAAGGGCGTAGCACCAAGGAAGGAATGGTATTGGTCAAGGTTTGAGATAGGTGACTTGCACAATGGAAACAAGTATGTGCAAACATTTGTTCCAAGTGAATTTTTGGTTTTTGTGTAGCTGTAATTTGACTAATTTCTGCAAACATTCGATTGAGTGACTACTTCTTGCAAACATTGTGCAGAGCAAAAATCTCATGCGTGCGTGCATAAACCTGACATCAAATTCCATATAAAACCAGAAGTGTTTGGCCATTTTGAAATCAGCCTTCCCTCCTGTTGAAAAGCTTGTCATCACCAGAAATTATCACCATGTGAGTTTAGGTGGCCAGCCACACTCCAAGAATAGCAAATAGGCAAAGAGGCTGATCGTTTGCAAGCAACCCATAGACTGAATCATGTTTTTATAGTGGATCTGCATGTGCATAAGTGATGGGGAAAGGGCAATATATTTTTGTGCTTTCTACATAAAGGGGAAACATAGGGTTTAAATTAGCAGTAGAGTAAAGCCTTCCGGCAGTCCTCTCCAAGCAGACTCCCTCCCTTTCTTCCACTAATTCCCGTCACCTCATATATTGAACATTGTTTTGGGGAAGTAACTTTCCCATACACGTCCTCTGGCCACCTTTCCTCCCTCTCCCAAAAATCCGTCAGTAGGTTTTCTCCCACATCAACTTTCAGTAGTGGTGGCTAGGTTTACCTTATGTTTGTTTTTTGTGGGATGTGGAGAGGGGTCTACACTACGAATTTAGAATGAGGACCTTCCTTGGCCCAAAGAACCTAGCATGTTATAGCAGTCTCCTCTGGTTCTAGAACAGTTTTAAATTGGGTAACCAATAAGATTCAATTAGGAGGGTGACTCTCAGCAGAGAAAGTGAGATCCCATACATCAGGCATTTCAAATCGTGAGCCCTTCTTCCCTGGGGCAATGGAAGAATAATGCACAGAAAGAACCTGGACTATTTAGCAAAAGTCTTCCAAGAAAGCAAGTGGAGGAGTGTTATGTTACACCAGAGAAGAGTGATCGTTGGGGTGTCCCAATCAGTGATCTAGACAGACATTGCTTGAGGACTTTGAGTCATAGAAGATTTACTGTTGTTACTATATGTAGTTCAGTTTCACCTAAGGAACAATAACCATTTATTTGCAATAGGTTATTGCTCATACTCTTTCCTGCATAAGTGTTTTCCTTCTATAATACGTGCATGTAATGTTTACTTCTGTTTTTCATAAATCTTTTTATAGAGCCTGCAGATTTAAATATTGGAAATGGTACCAACCCTGTCTTTAAATCTGTAACTTTGTCATATGAATATAGGAAATCAATAACAGTAGAAGCATTGCCCTCATTAACTCTACTGTGTTAATCCACTATGAGAGGCAGCAGTAAGGTAACTACTCTACCCAGGTAAGAGAACGTAAAAGCTAGCATAGTGGGGCACAGCAATGGTCCATCTAGCCCAGTATCCTGTCACTGACAGTAGCCAGGACCATAGCTTCAGGGAGAGTGTACAGAACTCAGCAGTTTTGAAGTGATCCACCCCTGTCTTCCACTCCCGGCTTGTCCAGTCAGAGATTGAGCATTGTCCTGAGCATCAGGTTGCATCCCTGACCAGCTTAGTTAATTATCTCTGAATTTATCCAGTTCCTTTTTGAACCCAGTTATACTTTTGGCCATCACAACATCCCATGGGCAATGAGTTCCACATGTTAACTGTGCATTGTATGAAAAAGTATTTCCTCTTGTTTGTATTAATCCTGATGTCACCTAATTAAATGAATAGGCCCATGATTTTTGTATTGTGGAAAAGGGCACATAACCCTTCTGTATTCATGTATGCAGTGGTGGTGTGGCCGTGTTGATCCCCGTATATTAGAGATGAGCAAGGCAACATCTTTTATTGGACCAACGTCTGTTGCTGAGGCCTAGTCTATACTACAGGGTTAGATCGACACAAAGCAGCTAACATTGACCCAGCTGTGGCAGTCTCTTCACCTAACTTCACTTAAATTTGCCTCCCGCCGATGTAAGTGCCTTGCTATGCCAACTTAATAACGCCACCTCCACATTGAGCTCTTCTTATAGCCCTGGTATCTGATTTAAGTTCCCAGGCTCATCTTTTGAAGGTGTTGTGCAAGTTTCCTTGGAGGATGAGGACTGTGAGGTCAGATATAGAGTGACTGCATTGTGAAAAGTGCTCATGCACAGGTGCTATGGTGTTTTTATGTTTTATCATTACTACAGTCTCTGTGATCCCAAATGAACTCACAAAGAAAAAGGATCATCTGCAAACTTTGCTACTTCACTGTTGGTATCTGGCTGTTCAAATTCAGCAGACAGCCGCTCAACCTCCATCCCTGGGGAAACTTTTCCCCCTTTGCTTCACAGATATTATGCAGGATGCAGCACACCGCTATAACCATCGGGATAGTTTCCTCACTGCAGTCCAATCTTGTAAGCCAACAATGCTAGCAACCCTTCAAACAACCAAAGATACATTCAGCTGTCATTCTGCACCTGCTGAGCCTGTAGCTGAAGCTCTTTTTGGTGCTGTCAAGGTGGTCTACACATGAAAGTTATATCAGCACACCTATGTTAGTCAGGGCTGTGAAAAAAGCCACATCTCTGAAAGACATATCTATGTCAACATATCTCCAGCTACATTAGGGGTTATGTTTATGGAAAAATGCTTCAACATAGGCCAGGTCTACATTACAAACTTACAAAATCCACACACTTGAGCGATGTCCTTATATCAACCTAACCCCCCAGTGTAAACAGTGCTACATTGATGGGAGAGCTGCTTCTGTCAACATAACTATCATCTCTCATGGAGGTTTATTAACTCTGCCGTCAGGAGAAGCTCTCAGTAGCTACAGTAACATACCTACAGCAGTGCAGCTTTTTAGGTGCAGACCTGCTCATAGCTAATATAATTCATTCAGGGACATGATGTTCCTACACTGAAAGAAAATACCCTTCTGTTGGTGTACACTGCAGGCCTATTCTGGGATAGTCTCCATACTGTAGACACACCCTTGGTTTTGTCAAGGAGTTGTCACCTCTGAAGGCTTAAATAAACAGAGTTTATATAAGGGGTGACTGGATTTTAAGTATCAATGGAATTGGTCTTTTTTTTATTTTGTTCTCACTGGCTTGCATGCCCCTAATTTAGACTGTCCAGTTCAATTCACATGAAAATGCTCTATGCAGATCCTCTCTTATGCTAACTCCTTCTTATGAGTTCAGTAGCAGCACCCACAGAAGAAGAAAGTGCTTTTATAATGCCCCATTAGTCTCACAGTGCTGATTTAACGTGTCACTGAAAGGGCAGGGATTTAGGAAAAGAGATGCCTTGCTATAGAGTAAAAGAGACCCATTTTAACCCTTCCGTGAATTTAATTATCCTTTTATCTTATACACATTTTTTTTAAAAGTCCCTTTTTATAGTTTCCGCAAATGGTCAGTATCTTGTTACTCTGGTTTGGAAGGGAAGAATAATGCCGATAGTCCTGGGACTCTTGTTTACCCACGTAACAAGAACAATGCCAATAACTGCCATGCAAATTTTCTTCATGCAAGGACCTTTCTACTACTATGTGCTGCAACCTGCCTGTGAAAGGACAGCCTCTGAAGTGTAAAAGGAGAAGTCGGTATTCCTGGCCAGTTAAGTCACAGTATTCAGAGAAGCAAGTGAACGTTACAAGCCTGTCAGCTATTATGGAGTTACTAATATAGCAGGGGAAATTGATAACACACTTGAGAGAAAAATCATCTGATCCCAAGGAGTTTACAATTTACGAGAGAAGAAATGGGACAATAGTTCAGGAAAGAGTTTCCAGTGGCTACTGACAAGTAGAAGGTATGGGGATAAATAGCAGTGCCTGTGAGGTGGGTGCCCGCCTATCAAACTCACCTATACGCTTCACTAAGTAATCACCAGCGGGTAGGGAAAGACCCTGCATCTTTAATGAGCTGAGGCAGAAATTGGAACTGATGATGTAAAAATGAGAAAATCTGTCTCCCATTGCTAACCCTCCCATTTTCAGTGTGACAGGCTAGTGATCAACCACCCATTTTGCTAAACCCCATGTAATCTTTGCCTCCTAGGTTTGATCTGTGATGGAAACAGAAGCAATATTGACCTTCAAAACAAACACTGCACAAGCCAGAGAACATTGTGTGAGATTCTACTCCCTGCCCAGTTCAGATTTGATCCAAACCCCACTGAAATCAATGGGAGTCCTTCCACTGACTTCACCGGGCATCAGATTGGGACCATAGGCAGTAACAACAGATGCCCTAATGACATTTTCTGTTCCTACATACTGGAGGTTCCCAGGACCTGTTCAGTGTAGTTCTCCACAACATTACCTCACCCCAGGGTACCATTCAGTGAGGGGCACCTTCAGGCTTCCATCCAGACTATGCTGCCCAGAATGGAAAGATGATGGGGGGAGGAAAGGGAAGACAACCTCCTATGCTGTCACTTGTGACAAGTGAATCTCTTGGGGAGGGGTGAATCACTAATAAGCAGGTACAGTATCCACCCTTCCCTGCATCCCTCCCCGAAGTTCTTCTCAAAGTGCTGTCTTGTTTTAAAATGAAAATAGAGCCTTTTCTTGCTGCTGTTCTTCTGACTGCTGTTAGCACAGGCCTTCAGTGCACAACTGAAATCTCATGCACTTGGGGTCTCCTTGGGCTGGGGCTGCCACAGGATGTCTTGCCCCTCAGTCTCAGGAAGCCCTAATCCTGTCTGAACTGAAAGCAACAGCTGGCCTGTAAAAATACAGGTCAGACCTTGGAAAAATGGAAGTGTCAGGGACCTGTTGGTGATTAGAAGGGGGATCTTGAGGCTTTACAAGGGGTAAGAAGGAAGGGATTGGTGGGCTCAATGACCAGAGTTGAGGAGATCAGGGGGTGTGTTGGGCTAGGAAGAGGGATCTGGGAATTTAGTGGGTATGTTTTGGTCAAATAACTTGGAAGACAGACCAGAGCTGCTAACCTTGAATTTTAGTTTTTACTGACATGAAGATCTGAAGTTGCTTTTTTTTTATTGACATGATAAATGTTTTACTGACATCACTAAAAACACCATAAACAATGCAATAATGTCACAAAAGTGTGTACTCACTCGCGATATTCTGTACACAGGAATTCGGAATTACGCAGTTGTTTTAGCTTCAGTGTATTGATCAATTGGGTTCTTTGGGCATGTGCAATAATAGAAAACACGAAATTGATAAAGTCATGATTAGTGTAGTTTTATGATACAAGGCGTGATTCTGAATGACAACAATCAATGTCAAAATATAATATGTTTCATTTCTACCCAATTTCACAGACATTTTCATTTATTTATAGGTTCACGGACAGTGTTAAAATTGTACATTTTTTTACTGACTGTCTGTAAATTTATGGATCGTTGGCAACCCTCAATGAGGCTTGAATCCAAATTTCTTCCTAGCATTTGTCATTCACTTGTTACATGATGTTTCAAATTAGATTAGTAACCTCTTTGTGGGTAGGAACTGTGTCTGCCTGTGTGTTTGTACAGACCCTGTCACACCAGGGTCACCGATAATGGGTGCTGCTAACATATAAACAGCTGGCACCTCCTGAATGAGCCCCATCTTTGCACTCCTCTCTAGCCATTCACTCAAACATTCCTCTCTGTCTCTTTGCACTGATAAATCCTCTATTCCTTCCTCTCCTCTTGCATCCCTCCCATTTTCTATTCCTTCTTCCTTTATCTTTCCATTCCTTCACACATCATAATCCCACCGCCCCCATTTCTTGTGTATTGCTCAGTAATTGGGGTCCTGTTGCCTTGACAATTGGGCTGATAGCTGTGATGCTGGCATGTCAGATGCCAGCTCTTGCCCAGGCTGCAGGCTTTGACAACCTCATAGCTGGAGACCAGACCAGCTCACCCATATGTTAGTTTTGCTCAAAATAGATATAAGAATGTATTTAGTATTTAGACTCTATGAAATACTTGTATGTTGTTGCACATATTAATCTCACTTATAATATCTATACCCCATGTTATAAAGTAATATTTAAGTGGTTGCTCTGTAACTGTAAAAGTGTTTACTCTGAAACTATAATCCCCACAGTCAGGAAAGAAACATTACCAAGTGTGAAATACTAGGTTACCAGGGAGTTGTTGTCACCTGCCCAACAAAAGGAGGCCCATAGACATCACCAGACAAACTCATTTGTGTGTATATGTTTGCTTGATTTAACCTGTAAATAACTCTCATTTATTTTTCCTAGTTTATAAACCTTTAGATAGTTTATTACAGGATTAGCTACAGGCATTGTCTTTGGGGTAAGATCTAGAGAGCCAATTGATCTGGGATATGTGACTGGTGTCTTGGGACTGGATGCAATCTGACTTTTGGTATAAGTGACCACTTATCACTAAATCCAGTTTGTCTGGGTGGCAAGATAGACTGGAGAGTCTAAGGGGACTGTCTGTGAGTTTATGGTAAGACTGTTATCGTGATCCAGGAGTTCACATTTGTTACTGGCTCAGTGAAATCTAATTATATAACTTACCACCAGTTTTGGTTGTCTGCTCTGTTTTTGACAGTCTGCCTTGAGGTAGGCACTCACAGTCCTGAGCCACTCTAGACAGCAGGACAATAACCTTGCCCCTCTTAGCAACCTGCCTGGAAACACAGTGCTGTGGTTGGCACTCAGCCATGGAGGTAAGTAATGTAAACAGACTGAGGTGCGGCTCTGTGCCTTGTCCCAGCTCTGCTTTCTTATACATTCCTACAGCGAAGATGCTTGCAGACTACAATCAGTTCTTGTGCAATGCTGGCAGATTCTCACCAAGACTGTTTAATATGACAACAAGAAAAGAAATGCCTCATCACTCTGACCTTTCCAGGGCTATTCTTTGAAAGAAGACCCCCTGGCAGCTCTTTTCAGCGTCTTGTCAAACCTCTGAGGAATCCTTTTATTCCATCTCCCTCTCCCTCCCCTAGGCCCACCCCATTAATTTCAGCCCATGTTGGTGTGTTCTCTGTTACATTCACAGATGCTTTTGTTCATTCATGTTAGCAATGACTCAAACAATGAGGCTTCTGTTATTTCTCTTGGGAGACTATTCCATAGTTTAATAAAGGTAGGTCTGCTAGTTGTTAGGAAATGGTTGCTGATATCCAAAAAGCCCTTTCTTTAGGTCTACATTGAAAGCACCACTGCAGCGGCACCACTGTAGCACTTCAGTGTAGATACTACCTACGCTGGCAGGAAGGATTCTTCAATCAACCTCCCCAAGAAGCAGTAACTAGGTTGACAGAAAAGTTCTTCCATCAACCTACCACTGTCTACAAAGGGACATAGGTCGGTTTAACTATGTTGCTATGGGGCATGGATTTTTCACACCCCTGACCAATGTAGTTAAACAGATCTAATTTTCTAGTGCAGACCAGGCCTTAGGCTAATTTTATTACTCTTAAATCTATTTGTTCAACAAAAGCTAGGCTCATGGGACTTAGGACAGACAGTGCTTTCCTGGATTTTCAGGATGGATCCTAATTTTTACCATATTTTACCTAATCTTACCATATTTTATCCAATGTTTACCTCAGTCAATGAACGGATAATGGATAATATGAATGAATGGTTATGAAAGGAAAAATCTAATTGGCCAGTGGTCGTTCTGACCATCTAAATTAACCACATGAAAGGTGGGGCTCATCAGCCATTCATCACAAGACATTTTAGAATCCCAACAAGACCTCACAGAGGAAGTGTGGGTCTAGCAGGTACTGGCACCTCCGAGGAGGCCAGAATCTAATGTACTTATAATGTGTATCTGGTATAACTGTAACCAATCTTCTCTCATCAATGTCATAGCAAATGGTCAAGTATTATTCAGGGTGTTGGCAGCTATGATAGTTAAAGTGCTTGGGGCACTGAGCTACAGACTGATGCTGGTGACTCAGGAGGAGGTAATCTTTTAGCTATGTCAGTACAGAACCACTGCCCCACTGTCCTCCAATGAGATACAGAAGCCAGAATCTGAGCCCTTGTAATTTGGGAACTGATGGCAACGTTTGCCAGGTGGGGGGGGGGGGAGAACAGAAGGGGTTGTTAGCTCTGGTAACTTGGCTGAATCCTATTACGAGGGCTATGTTCCTACCCAATTTATTAAATCCAAGATTGTTTGTTTTTCTATAAAATGTTCTAGTTCATCCACGAGTTATTAGGTTCAGTGCAGAAGTTACTGGCTGAAATTCTGTGTCCTGGGTTATGCAGGAGGTTAGATTGATGATTATAATGGTCACTTCTGACCTTTTAAATAAATAAATCTATGAACATTCTGCCAAAATAAAATGTCCCCTCTGAATTCATTTGGATAGTTTTCTGCCCAGTCTATAAAATTGTGCTGGAATGTTGCTGTGCACTGTTAAATAGCTGTGGCACCTCAACCCAGAGAGGACTGCATGTCAGTGACAAGTGCAGTGATCCTGTAAAGCTATTTACAGTCTTTGAAAGTTGCTCTGTAACGCTGTTTTTACATTATTGCTGTTCTTAATACACAATGAGGGTAGTTGTAATATTAATAATGAAGTGAACACTCCCTCGGCAGTACTGTGACCTGAAGAGGAACAGAGCTTGTCGGCAAGAAGAGACGGATATTGTCAGCCACCCTTCTAGTGATGATGAGCACAGCACCTGTTCTTTTCTAAGAGACTGCCACCAGCCCTTTCACAGCCATGCCTGCTATTTGTCTTTGATGGCAGGCGTTTCCCTTTCACATCTCATTGGCTTCTAATTGCCTGTTAAACATTCATTAAATCCTTGACTGGAGTATGGCTGTGACCCCCACGCACTTTGCCTCTGTTTAGCAAACAGCCAAAGTCATGTGCCTGTGCACTTATCAGGAGATCAGGAACATTTCCTGTTCTCTCTCAGTCCTGGGAGCATAGCCATGATCCAACCAAAACCACAACCTTTCACACCCTTCAGGAGGAGGGCAGACCAGGGAGGGTGAAGGAAAGGTGGTAGGAGACAGAGAACCAACCAGCCTCATCAATCAATACAAAACCAAACCAGGCTGGACAACCTCAGGGAGCCCATTAGATAGCAGGTATCCCAAATGCTTAGCAGTAATGAAAGGTCAAAGGATGGGCTGGAGGGAGGCATGAGGAAACTAACCTACCAAGTGGTTCTGGGAGGCATCATAAATCCCATCAGCAGAGCTAGTAGGTCTAGCACCTGGAAGGGCAAATTGAAATTTCCCCATCAAATTGTGTTGATGGAATTAGGGTTTAGACTAAAGGAAAGTTCTCCTAGGAAGTGTCTGATTTTAAGAAAACCAAATAGATTTTTTTTTTAAATTAAAAGTTTAAATGTGCAGGAGGAGGTGGAGGGAAATGAATTCATTTTCCAGCCAGCTTTAGTCACCAGATCACCACTCTTCCCCCTTACCTTAAAATGGAATAAGAGGGAGAAAAATAAGAGACCATATCATGGCCTAAGAGTATCAGTTCTGAACTATGTAGAGCCTCAGAGGAAACAGCACTGTTTCGTTCCCAAGCAGATAAAATTCAGTGTTTAATGTTTGTGGATCTTTCAACTGTGACTCTAAAATATAAGTTTTGTCTGATGTGTGTGGACACTTCAGGGACCCCATGGCTCAACTTTCCCCTCATTGCAACATGCACAGTATGCTGATGGTTTGCCCGGCTACAACGCTCCATCCCAGCTGTGGTTGTATTTCACTGTTGAGGCAATTCTTGGACTTAACTTAGTTTGTATAACATTTGAAACACTAGAGAAATAATCCCATAAAACCAAAGGGTGAGGCTCAAATTGCCACAATCCGCTTGAGAATGAATGAAGCTGGGAGTGGTGGAGCTGATGTGTACGTGTGCACATACAGGCTAATTGATGGCTGAAAAGATAGAGGCAGTGTTCTACAGGAGCAATCAGTTGGAATAGGGATGGTAACCAATCACTTAAAACACACACACCCTGACACATTCCTCTCCCTATGGAGCAGGTACACTTCTCAGCCAGGCACTGGTGTAGCTATCATTGGATCACATTTCTGTTGTTATTTTTTCATTAAGCGTGTGCAGAATGATGCTCTTTGCCCCAAGGAATTTAAAATCTTATTCAACCAATATATTGAGGATATTTCTATCATATATATATCATAATGCAGCAGCAGCAATTAATATGCAAAACCGGGCAGCTGTCATGAAAACATCCTCCTGGTGATATCTTATCAGACTATTATCGTTGGAAGGTTTTGTGAAGAAGTGATTTAAAGCAAGGATTTTGAAGGGAAATGCAGAACTGGACACAAGTTATTGGGCTCAGTACAGAGGTAACAGTGAAATTTAATAGCCTGTGCTATACAGGAAGTCAGAGTAGATGATCTGATGGTCCCTTCTGGGCTTAAACTCTAGGAATCTATGAAAGAAATGCAGGTAGGGGAAATTCAAGATTCGTGCTTTCCAAGCCTTTGAACCTAACGTTTACTGTGACTTTAACAAAATGCAACATTTAAGAAAGATGGTCAGAAAGCTGTTCGATTTCTTCAAATGCAATATGAAAACTCATGTGGTCCCTTTCCTTTGCAATGTTATTGGAAGGGCCCCAGGAAGTCTGCCATTCCCACACCTATTATTTGTCCATTTCACATTTCAATTTCCATTGCACCTCAATCAAAATGTAGGCTTCAGTGCCCCAAGTCACTTTAAAATGAAATATGTGATCTCATTGTAATGGTGTTATGTACACCAATGTGTCTGAGAGGTAAGGTTGTTCTCTGTGGGAGAAAAGAAGGGATTATGAGCTGAGCTGCCAGTTTAGCAGCAGCTGGGCAAGAAGAATTCTGAAGTCCATGTTAAGATCAGCTGCTGCTCTCCCTTTCAACTGGCTTATACGGTGTTTGAATGGACATGGGTCTCTCCAGAGCACCACAGCTATAGATTTCCAATCACATATTACAGAAGGCTGGTTTTTTTCTTGCCCAGATTTTCTTCAAACATATCAACGGGATCTGCCCTTGTCATCTGCGTCTGTAGCAGCAAAAACAGGACTCATAATTTATCACTGGTGCAACCCCACCAGTGTAGCCACAGTAGCAGATGTAGTCAGGTGACAGAGGTAAATACTTTAGCCCTGTCTACACTATAGCTTTCATTGTTGGAGCTGCTCCAGTTGGATCATAAGTTATGGATCATATTTTTGCCCATGTACTCAAGGCCATTGAGGACAAAGTACAAAGCCTATTTGTCTACTCACTTTTACTGGGTTAACATCATTGGTATCGTTGCAGTTATTCTTGATTTACACTGGTATGTGAACACAGCAACCAGGCTCCCTGTGTTTACCCACCTTTGAGGTATCCAAGCACTTAATAAGTCAGTCAATCCGATGTGAACAACGTCAGTGTGTGGGTAGGTAAATGCCTTTTTTATGCACATCAAATAACTCAGCAACTGCATGGAATTTTACCAAACTCTCCAAATGAACTTTCCGCACAGCTGAACAGCTGCATGTGAAATTTAAGCATAAAGATTAATTTAACTGAGAAAGATTAAGGCTTGGTCTACACTACAGCCTTAGGTCGACTTAAGGCAGCTTATATTGACCTGTTATGTCAGGGTAAACGTTACAGCCTTGCTCACACTGATGTAAGTGCCCTACCACACGGGCATAATCACTTCACCTCCACGAGAGGCGTAGGGCTTATGTTGGTGTAGTCAGAGGATGCAGTGTCCATGTGGACACTGCAGGTTGCTTACATCAGCTGTTGGCTGGCATTCTTGTCAATGTCATGGCTCCATTCAGGTGGCTGGAGGGCTCCAGCTAGAGCCGGGCTGCCTGCTCCATGGCGGTCCCCCCATGGCTCAGAGCCAGGCTGTTGTTCAGGTTCCCAGCTCCCCACTCCCAGCCAGGCTGCCCCTCCCCCCCGCCCGCTCACCATTCCCCACTGGGAGCCCTGCTGTTGCCCTGAGGCTCCTGGCTTCCTGCTCCCCGCTGTCCCATGGCTCCGCACTCCCTGCTGGGAGCACGGCAGTTGCCCAGCGGGAAGCAGAGAGCCAAGAGTCTAGGGGACAGCCATGCCCCCAGCAAGAGCTGGGGGGTGGGGAGCAGGAAGCCTCAGTGCATGGAGGGAACAGGAAACTGGGAGCCCGGAGGGTAGCTGGGCTGGGAGCAGGGAGCCAGGCAGGGGCAGCCCGACTCCAAGCAAGCCTGGGCAGCACCCGGCCTCCTGGTGGAAAGCAAAGAGCTGGGAGCCTCGGGGCAGCACCTGGGCTCCGGGTGCGGACGTGCACCACTGACAGAAGGAGGGCAGTGTGGACACGAACCACAGGTACTACATGAACTGCAGTGATTACTGCTGTGGCTGTAAGTCGGCCTAACATAGGTCGACTTAAGTTTTTAGTATAGACATGCCCTAAGTACCTGAAACAGGGCCTTAGTGTGGAAGTGTCTCTATGGAGTGCTGTTATTGTGGTAGAGGCTGTAATCCCCTTCTCAAACCTAATGTATATTTGTTTTCTTTGGCAGCTGTGGTTACACAAAGCACATGTCAGCACTGAGCTATCCACAATATTGTGTTGAAAGCTATTGTCTGAGATTTTTTTTAAACCAACTCAGAGCCACTAGTACATGAGTAACTTTAAACGTTCCTTCTGTTGTTCCATACTTGGTACTAGTCTACAATGGTCTGTGTCCACCATTGTGTTTTGCTTTTACCTATGTTTTCTAGATCATTCTGGAGTTCCACCGTCCTCTCTGGTCCTGACTAACTTAAATCAGTGTGTGTCATTCGCAGGTTTTGCCAGCTCACTATTCATCCTCTCTGTTCCATGTGTCTGTTAAATATGCTGGGTCAGAATCTCAGGGTTTGTCTACACTAGCACGTTTGCCGGCAAAACTCTTTGTGAAAAAAACCACCCTGATAAGTGACATAAGTTCTGTTGGCATAAGTGCTGGTGTAGCTGTGTTATGTCGGTGAGAGACAGCTCTGCCACTGACATAGTAAAACCACCTAAACCAGGGGCGGTGGCTATGTCATGCTTATGCCAGCAAAACTTATTTTGCTCAGTGGGGTGTTTTTTTTACACCCCTGAGCGACAAAAGTTTTGCCAGCATAAGCGCTAGTGTAGACAAAGCCTCAGTACTGGCCAAGCTGTGCTCAGTACAGGACACAAGGAGGAGGGAAAAGAATTAGTATAATGAGGTCCTGATCCATGACTATGGCTCCTAGGCACTATAGTAACACTAAATAATAGAAGCAAGCTTCCTGCTCCTGGGCCTGGCTAAGGAGTAGGTTGCATAGAGCTTCTATACCAACCTTACTGCCCTGTTAAGGATGCTTTCTGATGCATTGCCTGAGCAGTGAAAAGCAGATGGATGTGGGGAGCCAAGGATATCACTCACTGGACAACAGTGGTCCTACTGCTTATCCCTGGTGTACCCCACTCTTGGTGTCTTCCCACTCAGAAAATTCTCTATTCATTCAGATACCTACTATTCCTTCCTAAATCTTATCCAGTGTTCAACCCATGAGCTTAACTCCTTGCCCTGTGGTTACTAACTCTCCTTAACAGTTTCTTGTGAGAAACTTCATCAAAAGCCTTTTAAAAATGCCTGTGTATTAGAGCTGGTTGGGAAGCTTTAATCAAAATTAATCAGCAGGAAAGAAAAGTCTCTCTCACGCGCACACACACACTCTCCCTCCTTTTGCAACCAGCTCTCTGAGTTCAGTAGACTCTCACTGATTCTTCTGCATAGGCACAGAGCTGGGGCAAGGGAGAAAAGCAAGCAAAGTTTAGTCTCTCCACAAGCCTTCCAGAATGTATGTGTGTTGACGTCTGTGACGTTGAGCAGAGACATTTTATGGCAGTGCACGGTGTACAGTGCAGAGTTCAGCGTGACTCAGGCAGTGAGTTTCACCTCAGGTGATGTAACCCCAAGCGACAGAACATAGATGTTGTCTACAGTGGGCTTTTTTGCCCCCCAAAAAAAGTTTCCCACCATTGCAGTGGTTCAGTTCTACCAATTGTAGCAATGGTGAGATCTCTAATGTAGACTGGACACCAACGGCAGCCAGCATGTTAATTGTGTAGTCTATGTTAATTGTAGACACTGAGCAGGGTTAAAGGACACAATGCTTAAAATGCTGGCAGCCACCAGGAGCCTGACTATGCTAGTGCTCCCAGTGGAGTGTAGCAGTTATAGCATTTTTATTTATTTACTTATCTGGTGCAAAAAAAAGAGTCCTAATCTAGACTTTGCTACTGTGGTGCCAGATATGCCAGAAATACCTTAGATAAACTAGAGAGAGTAAGAAAGAACTCCCGCAACACCATCAGGAGTGTCATACCTGGGCTAAGTCCTTGGTGGGCGATCACAGTGACCTAATTTTTCCTACCTGATTTCACTCAGATTGTAAGCTCTCCAGGGCAGGGACCACCTCTCCCTTTCTCTATGTGCAGCACATGGCATAGTGGGGCCCCAGTCCTGACTGGGGCCTCTGAGCACTTACTGTAATAGAAATAATAATAATGACGGTCATTCAACTCCAACTCACTTGTTGTCTCCAGGAAAACAATTAGATAGTTAAAACTAGCTACAGACGAGATTAAACGAACTAAATGTTTAGTTTGGCTAACTGACAACCAGAGAGAAAAAGCGATGAGCATGGGATAGAGAGGGACACAGTTAGATGAGATACGAGAGCTGGTTTAAAAAAATTCTAGCAACATTTTTGGTAGAAATTGACCAAAAAAAAAAAAAAAAAAAAAACCCACATTCTCCAAGATGTTTTGTGGAGATGGTTCAATTTTGAGTAATTTCCAACAGAACCCTGCCTAGTTTCCTGCCAGCTCACCCGCCCGACTCCTTGGCAGGCTGATGGACTGCCTCTGCCTTGGGGACGTCAGGGCTTCCAGGATCTGCAGCTCTGAAGCAGACCCCCAGGCAGACTGCCCCAGTTCAGGGCCTCCATTCTCTTCCACTGAGAATTTCTGCATTTGGAGGTTTTGTTCCAAATCGGAATGAAACCTCACAATCCTCCATGAAAGAAAATGGCCTTTCTCCACCAGACTCTATTAAATAGAATTGTTTGAAGGGTTAAAGGCCCAAGTGGGGAGAGGGCTTTTATAGGCTGGGGAAAAGGAGCATAATCAGGCCCAGTGGGATGAAACAAAGGAAGCAAATGTTTCCTAACCATGAGCTCTGTTAGGCTGTGGATAGTCCAGTTGGGGAAGCGGTGAAAGCCCAATCATTGGGTCATTTGAAACTAGACAGAAAAATGTTCTTTACAAAGAATGCTGGGAAATCTCCTGCTTTATCAGGGGAAAGAACACAAAAAACCTAGTAGATCTTCTCCATCTCAGATTACTTTCACTTTCTGACACCTGCCCCTTCAGGCTAATCACAAAGCTTGATTAATTATGCTAATAAGCCATGGTTGGCTGACACACACAACCCCAATTAGCTGATCCCTCAGACATCTTTTGATTCCAGGAAAGCTTCCCACATAGCCACGGTCTCTGTTAAACAGAGTTCTGAGCCATAGCGATCAGGACAAATCAGCCTCAAACTCCAGTACAAATCAGCTACGTCACATCATTTAATGCCAAGGATGATGTAAGAGAGGCACTAATTGGCTCTGAGTGGGAGTCCCATCCAGTTCGCTTCAGCCAGAAAGGTGGTGGTAATGATGCAGGGAACAAGGGATTCATGAGATTAATGGGGAAATGCAGAGGACATCCTAGGGCAGAGAAGAGGAACACCTCCACTTGCCTGTTAGAGGATGGGGTGACCAGATAGCAAGTGTGAAAAGTTGGGACAAGGAGTGGGGGGTAATAGACACCTATATAAGACAAAGCCCCAAATATTGGGACTATCCCTAATACATTGGGATGCCTGGTCACCCTAGAGGACACTGGTATGTGCCATGCTCGGACACTCTGGCATGAGTTAATAATGAAGAATACAACAAGAAAACAGGAATCAGCAGAGGTGTCATACAATACAAACCAATTATGGGCCAGATCCTTAGCTAGTGTAAACTGACAGAGATCTCTTCTGATTGCAGCTGCATCACTTTATACCAGTCAGGGATCTGACTCAGTGTCTCCTCTCTCTTAATTCTTTCCCGTGGCTGCCTGAGGGGAATGAGGAAGGGGCGGGAAACTCGCTACATTCTGTGTGGGAGGGGAGGCAGTGCAACTTCTTCTGGGCCAGCCCTTACTCTGGGAACACCCTCCCTCTTCTTGTGCATCAGCCGCTGTTCCTGTTGTTTATCATATCCCTTCTTCTGGGAGGCATTTCATAATTCACTCTATCTATCTATCCATCCTATAAACAAACGCCTTCAATCTGGGTCTTCAGTATAGGTCCAGTGTTTTAGTTTTAGAGTCAAGTCAGTTGTAGGTCGTAAGCTCTGTACAGCAGAAGCCAGATCTCCCAGTGTTAATACAAGCACCACACACTATTAAACAACTCCCTGTTTTTGAGAAGGGGCAGTAGCAGGTCCATGGCAAGAAGAACACATTTTCTTTCCTCTCGTTATGTTTACATATTTGTCTCTTGTTGTCATGTTGGCCCTTCTCCAATTTGCCATTTCATTCAGTAGCTCCCGTGTTTCAGTTTCTGTGTTCAGTGTGAATATTAAGTGGCGTTTGTTTTGCGTATTGTAATATAAGCCCTTGTGGCAAAGTTGCCACCCCACCATGCACCGTCCTGGGTGACTATGGCATTGCAGCAACTTTTTCCTCAGTGTCCACCCCCAACTGTCTTTTGACCTACTCTGGCTACAGGAGAGTCCTAGCCCTTCGGCAGAAATGGGCCTGCTCTTTCCAGGACCACAGCCACCTTTACCAAAGTCCAAAAGAAACATCAACAAAACCTAAACTGCAGCCCAACTGGGATCAGCTGGCAGCCACCTCATTGCAGAGGTGTGTCTGCTGCTCTAGACCATCCTCTCACATAACCACAGGCTTCTGTGCCTCAATCAGTCCCACAGCCCCAGCACTCCCCTCCCCTCGCTTAGGAGTTCAAGTAGACTACAGCGCCTCAGGACCCCCAATTCAAGTTGACCCCTGAAGGAACTAAGCCATGTTGGTCTGGTCCTCACACTTTTTCAGACTACTTTCCTCCTCTCCTCTTTCTCAGCACTTACTGGTCACAAGCCCTGCTCTTCCCACTGGGGCTTTATTTTTTACTAGGTCCGGCCTATCCTCCAGGTGTGAGCAGGCAGGCTAATTGGCCTCTCAGGCCCGTAGTATCCCTTTCCTGGTATGTGTGGGGTGAAGACCCCATCACAGCACCCCTCCCCCAAATTCCCCCGCTCTTAGTTAGATGAACCCCATGTACCAGGAGTACATGTTAGGAAGAGAAAAGGATTGGAGGAATTTATTCATCTAAACAAGAAAGCTTCTTCACAGTTGAGGAAGCAGCCAGCACTGCTTGGCAAACAAGCATATTGAGCGTCACGTACTGTACATGTTTCTATTTTGTTCCTGAGCTGTCTTTTCTCTTTTTTTAGCATTTACTTCCTATTTGATGCCATCTGGTCAATTCCAAAAGGAAAATAATTTGTTCCTAAGATGTACTTTTGTGACATCCACCCTCTCCACCCCCACCCATCCCCACCCAGCAGTATTAAAGGCAGGAAAATCATCTTGAATTTCCCTTCAAATATATGACAGAATTTTGCTAAGGGGCTCCTGGTTTTCCATTCCAGTGCCTTGCTGACATTAAACTGTGGACTTTGATCATTTCTGAGCAGAGAGGGGATTTGAATTGACAACATATATACCCAAATGTAAGGCTCTGAAGCTCACAGCCGATTCCCTGTCCCACTGCAGTACCCCTGGATGTCCTAAAGTTTGTATCTAAATGAATTTAAAGACAGAAGAAGCCAATGGAGTTGGACAGGGTGTAAATTAGGATAATGTTGGATCGCCATGATTCTGAGCATTAAAAAAATGTTTTCAAGGAAAGAGGTGTTTCTGTTTGGTCATTAAGGCACATTTTACAAAGCAGCTGAGCAGAGGGAATTCAGTGGACATATTTGATAACCAGCCATTATTTCTGGTTAAAGAAAAGTATGTAATTCAGATACATTCCAGAGGATTAAGTAGTATCACTTCCTATACACCTGTTTACTCTCTTGTGTACTTCACTCTTCTCTCCCCAAGCAAACAGAGAGAGACTGTAGAACTCTGATCTTCATTAGGAGCTGCTTCCTGCACCACAGGAGTCAATGAGAGTTTTGCTACTGAATTGGATGGGAACAGGCCCAGTCTCAGACCCTTTGTTTCTGACCAATATACCTTTGTATTAACCCTTCTTAGGCTGGAGAAGTATATCAACTCTCATAAGCACTAGTTGCATTTGGTCTGTCAGTCAGTCTTCAGGGCAGGGGCCATGTATAACATATTCTAAAGCATATAAGGATATGTCTACACTGCAATGTAAGCCCAGGGTTAAAACTCAGGCTCAAGCCTAACTCTCCATTCCATCTACACACAAATTGCACTAACCCAGAACTTGGACCCAAGGTCCCAGGACCAAAAGTGGTGGAGGGTCTGAGCCTGAATCAAGCCGGGACCCATGGTTCAAGCCCTATTGCAGTGTAGACGCAGCCCCACAGGTTTTGAGCTCTGGAAGTCTGCTAAAAAGTATCCCACAATCCCACAGACTGACTTTCTTTCTCCTCTGGACAGGCAAGTTTGGTGGCCACTCAAGTTTTCCCACACTGCACTGCAAACAGAGGGCTACAGCAGCCACATTTTGGGCAGGTGCTAGGAAGACAGGGATGTGGGTGGTTGGACTCAGGCCTGCATAATGCAGTGTAAATGCTGCAGCTCTGACTTGGGGCCCAGGGTTCAACAATTCCTACGGTAGGGTTGCAAATGAGTGTAGATGCTCAAGCCATAGGATAACAAACCCTGGGTCGGCTAACTCAGGTTCTGCTAAACCTGAGTTTACATTGCAGTGTAGCCCCCAGAGTATGTTCCTATGTCTTGGATAGATACGTACTTGGGGCAGCTGCTAATCCTTCCCACTGCTGGGCTACACTTTATATTTAGCGCACTAGTTTGATCACTGCTGGCATAGGTATGTCTCCACACTCTGACATAACATTAGAGGCTTAAGTTCCATTGAAAGTCAATGGCACATAGATTCCTAAGTTACTTAGGTGCTTGTACAAATGTTATCCCATGTTTTCACAAGTCTATACAGCACTTGGGGTGTTAAATGAGTTAATCATAATAATTTGTCTGACATCCTGGAAAATGTCATCATTAATCGTTTTTCAAACACTGATGAAACGTGACACTGCACTTTTAGTGAGGTTTGCTGTCTCTTTTAAATACATACAATTGAATCTCCACTTATATCAGGCGTGTATTATATATTATGTATATACCCAGGAATAGAGCTAGGTGAACTTCAGAAAGTTGGTTCAGATAGATCCAAAACCAAAAGTATTTATCTAAAACATGTGCTCTTGGGTCTGCAGAGTTGGTGCTGAAACCTTCTTGAGAGCTCCTTTTCTCTCCTGTGATTTTTTACTACTGCCTGCTTCTTGCCTAATTCACTAAAACAGGGACCAGCAATGACTGATTTTAAGAAACTTTAAATTCCTTTTCTTAAATGCACATTGAAATGAAACTGGGATGGATCAGCGTAACTGATCATTTAGATGAGCAGCCCTCTGCACTATATTGGTGGTGTACAAAAGTCAGATGATGAAAATATGAATGTATTTTATTAGAGTATAAGATTTTTGGGATAAGGAGCTATCTCTTACTTTGTGCCTCTTACTATGTATGGCTGCTAGAGTGATGAGACCACAGCCTACCATGCTGACCAATGTTGTTGCATTGTTTTCTTGTACTCCACTGTCTTTCTGTATCCATATGTTGGTTCTGTAAGCTATTTTGGGCAGGGACCATCTCTTTCTTCTGTGTTTGTACAGTCTCTAGGACAATGAGGTCCTGGTCTCTGACTGTGGCTCCTCAGTGCTATGAAAATACAAATAATAAATAATAGTAATAAGGTCCAGTGCCTAGCATGATGAGGCCTGACCTTGGTTATGGCTTTGCAAATAATAAATAATAATAATGAGACTATTCCAAGGGAGTACCCACCGTTCAAAATAAAAAAATCCATAAATAAAATGAAATAACTCTCTCATTCAAATTAACCTGTTGTCTTTTAGGCAGGATCATGGTTACAGGTGTTACTGCTCAGAGCCAGACATTGGGAAAGGCTATTTGTCATGGATACCTGCACCCTAATATATAGTTTTTTATCAGAGCAATAACTGGGGGGAAATGATTCAGATTCCTGATAGTGCACAAGGCATTGTCATCAATTTCTCCTTTTATTGGGACACCAGTGCTGAGTAATGGTCAAAAATGGGAAACAACTCTTTTCAGGAAATGATTATTGGTTTTCATGCAGTCACAGATTATAGTTAGAGATAGAGGCTACAAAGCAATCAGAAGGAGGTGAGGTGGTCTGATCTATGGACCTAGTTACATGACAGAATTCCCCTCCATTACCAGGAACAGAGGAGAAGGGAATTCATCTTGGTTTGGAGGCAGGATTAGAGGAATACAGAGTACAAGGGGTTTGAAGAGTCATTTTCATCACAGGGTTTCTCGCACTTACAATCTTTTCATTAGCTCCATGGAAGCGAAGCATACGTCGGTATGATGGGCATGGGGACGTACTGTTATTCTTGCCCTGAGGTCTCCCACAGTCACTACCTGCTGGTGCCAGGATTCTCAGGGAGGTGCGGTTTATCAGTTGCCTTGATGAATAGTATTTGATTCAGTCCTGGGGCTGGGACTGCCTGAGGTTCCTTCTCCACCCTGCTGCAGGGTGACTACCCCACTGACATCAGAAGTTTTTACTTCATCTCCTGGCACCAGGACCTTGTTTTCATAACAGCACCAGGAGTAGTGGAACTGGAATAGGTGTGTCCCACTCCACACCCTCCCCGTGCTGCTTACTTTTAAAGCTGCCCTTAGAGAATGAGTGCAGAACTGCTGCTTGCCCGCGATTACAGGAGCTGGCATTACTCTCCCCCTGGGTGCCGTTGGAATAATTTCCCTCCTTCAGCCACCGTCACTGAGGTCTCAGCTTCCATATAGGATACTGAAAAGGTAATTCAGAGTTGCGCAGCCAAGACTACAGCTATGGGGCTGGGGTTCGCTAACAGCCTCTGAGGGGACGCAGGGAACCTTTCTTGGGGGTGGGCAATCTGAACAGCCTGTTTGGGTAGCCAGAGCTTTGGCTGAGGGGTCAGGAGACTTGGGTTCCATTCCTGACGCAGCCACTGACTTGCTGTGTAATTTTGGACATTACTTCGCTTTTCTGGGTATGTCTACACAACCTTTGGGAGCCCACGGCAGCTAGTCTCCCAGCCCAGGTTGCCAGACCCAGATTAGGGTGGCGCCGGCTAGCGCTCTAACAATAGCTGTGTACACAGCACATTATGGGCTGGAGCATGGGTTCCAAAGCCCATCCCCTCCCTATGCTCCCTTTGTGGCTCAGTTTCCCCACCTGTTATACTGGGGATCATGATGCTCTCCTTCCTTGCAAAGTGCTTTGGATTGACTGATGTAAAGCCCTTATAAATATTGTCTACTACCATATTAAAATGAGAGTGTGGCGGGGAAGGGATTAAATCCCAAGAGAGCAGATTTAGAGGGGGTGCTTCTCATCCCCTTCAGCTCAGAGATGTCTAAGAATCTCCAGCCTAAGAGGTGGGGGGACAAAGGCACACACCCTGCAAACTTTCACACACACACATACTCTGAAAAGGGTGCCTTCCAGTTTTTAACAAGATGTCAGGTCTCAGGAATGGCGCTGGACTGTTGTTCAGATGAATGCTATTGCACAAGTAATCATTGATTGTAAAAAAATATGTGTGAAAAGAGAAATTAACAGGTGACATCTGATTCACATCTCAAAGATTTTAGAACTCTTTCCATCCCATCTGATCAGAGTTTGGCCACTGCTGGGTACTGTGTTGGTGAAGTTCTAATGTTTCTTTTACTAACAGTATATTCTGTTCAGCGTATCTCACTGTCTGTGTGTCCTGTGCCTGTCTCTGTGTCCCACACTTGCTCTTTTTGATCTCAAATTGTCTGTACACCCTGTTGTGTACCTGTCTGTGTGTCTGCTAGAGCAGTCAAAGTGTGAAATAATCTGAGGTGTGAATATCTGTGTGAATACAAGTGTTGAATTTGCTTCCCTAAGATTCAGGGGATCACGTTATTCATTGCTCACAAGTATTTGGACAACTGCCAGGTATTTGTGCAAATGGTTAATAAATCCCAAAAGTTTCACAAATGGTGATTTATCTGAAAATCTCCAGTGGCCATGCATTATCGTTATTCACTATATGTGACTGGTCATTCTCCTGTTTAAATGTTTTAATCCTCCAAGCCAGGAATAGGCAAGCCTTAACAAGGTTTATGTTACATTGCTGTCTCAACTTCTTTTGCAGATCTTTTGAAGAAGATTCAGAGAGTCATAGAGTTTAAGGCCAGAACGGATCACTAGATCATCTAGTCTGACGCCTCCTGTATATCACTGGACACCACCACCACCCAGTACCGCACGCTAGATCCAACTCCCTACTGAGGGCAGCTCTTTGGCTCACCATGGCTTCTGACCCTCCTTCAGGCTGCAGCAAAGACCTTGACCCTGACTATTATTTACTCTGTGACACTAACCAAGCCTGGGGCATCGTCCTGGAATCACTGGCTACAGCTGGTGTCATTGTCACAGTCATCTTCATGGCCTTGCTACTCATCTTCATCTGTAAAGTCCAAGACTCCACCAAGCGAAGCATGATCCCCATCTATTTCCTCTTCCTCTTAGGCACTCTTGGGCTCTTCAGCCTCACCTTTGCTTTCATCATTAAACTCAATAGCAGGACCGGCCCAACCCGCTTCTTCCTCTTTGGGGTCCTCTTCGCCCTCTGCTTTTCCTGTCTCCTGACCCACGCTTTCAACCTTGTCAAACTGGTGAGGGGGAAGGCCCCTTTTTCGTGCCCGGTGTTGTTGGCTATTGCCATTGGCCTCACTCTGGTGCAGGTTATTATAGCCATAGAGTATGTAGTCATCATAGCAGCCAGACAAAACAGAAACTTCGCTACGATGACTCCAGTACAACGCAACATGGACTTTGTCATGCTTCTGATCTATGTGCTCTTCTTGATGGCTCTCATCTTCCTGGTCTCTATGTTCACCCTCTGTGGGACCTACAAAGGCTGGAAGAGGCATGGAGCACACATCTATTTCACTGTCCTGTTCTCCATAGCCATCTGGGTAGTGTGGATCACCATGCTTATGAGAGGCAACCCAGAATTAAATAAACAGCCCATCTGGGATGACCCCGTCATCAGCATCGCTTTGGTGTCCAACGGATGGGTCTTCCTGATGATGTACATAGTGCCTGAATTCTGCTTCCTCACCAGCCCACACAAGCCTGAGGACTACCCTCCACAAGACTATTCCTGCCAACTCATGAAGAAGAGCTATGGAGTGGAAAACCAAGCCTATACCAAGGAGGAGATCATCATAGGTATGGCGAAGTGTGCTGTTACATATCATTGTAGAGTCCTCATTTGCAGTGCCATACAATGCATCACAGAAGAGAGAGAGAATCAGCCATGAGCTGGAAGGGATAGAGTGGTTTTAAGAAGGGATTTGAAGATGGCAAATGACTTAAAGGTGGGAAGGGGGAGAGTTCCAGATGGATGGGGCAACCCAGGTAAAAGAGAACTTCCCAACTTGGAGAGAAGGAAAGGTTATGGACAAGGAAGAGGCGAAGAATAGGGGAGAGGAGTGAGTGAGCAGGAGCTGAGATGAATATCAGGACACAGAGGTGATCTAGAGGGATGCTACTGAAAGTCGGGAGAACCAGAAGGGTAAACATTCTGGGAGGTTTTTTGTTTGTTTTTTACTAGTATCTGCACTGGGGACTTAGAGCATTCTGGTAAACTGTTTCTTGCAGTTCAGATCTAGTTTTCAAGAAAATAATAGAAAATAAAATGATCAGGTAGGGGGAGGAATCTTCTCTGTGGGAATCTCATTCCCAACAGCATAGGGCCAAATCGTGTCAGTTCATGTTTCCCAGGGCCAAGGCAAAGGGAAGTGATCACTTGTAAGGTGTGGGTCTGCTGTTCAGAGCACACTCATGCCCTGGATGGCAGACTCCTGTAGACATCCCCCAAGAATTTATTAGGGAAAGGATGTGTCCTCTCACTGAACATTGCAGTGGGGACATGCAATGTGTGTGGGAGTGGGGAGCTCTGCGGTGGAGGGCTATGTCTATGTCTGCATGTGGGAGGATCTTTTCGTGTAGGATCTGGATGGGGAGAACAACAGCTGTGGAAGAAAAGAGAAATTTCAATACCCCTGGCCCTACCACTTCCTTTTTCTTAAGATACTTCTCATCAGCCTCTGTTCGATAAGAAAATGGTAAAGTCCCCGATGGAATTCACAACTTTCCTGCCTGCTGGTTACAAAGAGGACAGTCAGAGGCAGTTCCTCATACAGCACTGGGCACCCTCTGACATGGTATTGTCATAGTGACACTGTGGCACTTACTGACTGCCTTCTCTCCTTTTTCTTTTTGTTCGTAGGCCCAGGAAATAATGGAGACCCACACTACGTCCCACATTCTGCTCACTTTCAGATGGAGGTAAAAACATACCTTCCTTTGTCTGTTTCACCAGAGAGATGGGATGAACAGGATGTTTTATATGAAGCTGCCTTCTGTATGGGATAGGCAGCACTGAGTGGGTCTTGAGGCTGAGGCATCTTCAGTGGAATCGGATCTGATGCCTTCATTTGGAGACAGGGTGGCCCTAGAAGGGTATGGGTGTGGCGTATCCCCATTCACAGTTCATTGGCTATGGGGTGTGATCTCCGTGAAAACTCATCCCACCAGGGATGATAGAATCTGTCAGAGCTGGGCTAGGCCTAATAATTCATGTCTTAGCCATACTCCCTGCCCTGCGCACACGCCCTGCCCAGTATAGGATTGTTCTCTACAGTCTATTCTAGAGTCCACTCCTGTTTCAAAGGGCTCAACAAGTAATTTCTGCCATTTCCCTTGGGAGACTGCTCCACAGCCAAATAGCTTGTGCTCTCAGGAAGTGTTTCCTGATATTCAGTGTAAGGGTTCCCCTTTGACTCATTTTCATGCCATTTACTCTTCTCCAGCTTTGAAATGTGATCATATTAATGTTTCCTTTTCAGGCCCTTGACCCCCAGCAGGACTTCTCCATCCCACGGCCTAAAACCCACTCCAGTCCATACCAGGATTACAGCGGTGGGCAAGGCGCCAAGTAACAGCTCCGTGATGAGCCAAGAGACGATGTTCAGGCAATAGGGGCCCAGGGAAAGGCCATTGCTTCTATCCTGCTAAACAGAGACAGAACTAGACTGACAGGGCTGCGGCTGATGAAAGGGATAGATCCTTTTGCTTCTCCATTTCCCTTTGGCTCTACAAATGCAGCACTGTAACTCCCTTCCAGTCATCCAGCAGAGTACTTTAAACATAAATCATAACATAAGGATGGCCGTACTGGGTCAGACCAATGGTCCATCTAGCCCAGTATCCTGTCTTCTGACAGTGGCCAATGCCAGGTGCTTCAGAGGGCATGAACAGAAGAGGAAATCACCAAGTGATCCATCCCCTGTTGCCCATTCCCAGCTTCTGATAAACAGAGACTAGGGACACTTCAGAGAATGGTTTTGCATCCCCGTCTGACCTTGTTCACTCAGTTCCCTGCCCTCAACCATATGACTGAGCTCAGCTATTCTTGCCCAGAAGCAGTGAGCCCCTGATGGCACCAGAGCTTCCTGATGTAAGGCCCAGCAACCAGGAACCTTGTCTACAGAGACTTTGACCCCATGCCAGACCACTCAGCCCTAATCGCCTTGGCATTCTTGTGCCTCACTGCCAGCTGGCAAACTGAAACAAGCAGGAATGTTCAGCAATCACCTTCTGACTACCTACCCACCCCAATACCACAGTCTCATGTACTACTAACATACCTGACCCCATACAGCACTGATCCACCCAAGTACTGCAGCCTCTCCAGTTCCATAACACTGACTCACAGCTAGAGCTGCCTGGAAAAGAGAGAGAATTTTCCCTTTTCTTTTCTTTTCTTTAATCCCAACCAGCTATAAAGCTGGTTGGAAAATGCGGGTGGGAGAGGGGGGTGGAATTAATGAGAAGTTTTATGGATGTTATTTTTCATTGAAATTTTGAAACCTTCCACATTTCCTGACCAGCTCTCCTAACAGCTCCCTCCATAGACATCCTGCTCACTATTGATTCCCAGCCTCCACCCCCAGCCAACCTTCCCAGCACTGACAATCAGCACCCCCTCGGAGCTCCTTCCCAGCACTGATTCCTGGTCCTTAGGACTCTGATCTTCCTAGCACTGATTTCTGTCTCCCAGCCTGCCTTTCTGACACTGACTTCTGGTTCCTCCCAGTCTCTGAGTTTTATGCTTACCTTGCCACACAAGATCTCCCAAGACAGGAGGGAGGGAAGGTAGACTCCCTCTTTCTCAGCCGTGTGTGAGAGCTGTGTCCTGGTGAAGTCTGCAGAGTTGACTCTTCCTGTAGTCTGCTATGTATTTTGTAAATAGCCTTTTTTGACATTTATATATAAATACACAGAAATCTCTAACTGAACAGGCATGGCACATCAGTGGCTGAGATAGATGATTCTGTATTTATTTAGTACTTTGTATGTGGAATATTTAATAAAAGTGTGACTCACAGGAACTGGCATTCTTCATCAGTGAAATGAACCTTCTAGAGAAGTGGAGGGGCAGGGGCCAAGTATTTGTCATTTGTGACATTCCATGGATTGTAGTGAGTGAGTTGGCACAAGCCCCGGGGAGGGAGCAGGTTGGGGAACAAACACAGAGCCTCCCAGGAGTTGTCATTATGGATCAGGGTTAACCTTGTAAGGTGATACACTGTTGGAGTAGAAGATTTAGTAGCACTGGCTTCCCCATGCTACTGTTCCAGACTGAAAAGGCAATTCACATTGCACGTTGCCCAGGAAATGAAGAGCTCTAGAACCAGGCTATACAGGACGTGTGTGTAGAAGGCTGCGATTGTTTCAACTTTGCATGCACATGGGTGAAGGTCTGGATTATATTATTTGTGTCTTTTTCCACACTGAGCACACTGGCAGAATGTAGCTAATGAAAAATAATAAGAAATAATAATGTGTATCTATTTCAGTTTATAAAAATGCACCCATCTAATGCTCTGGGTACATGTACCATCTTCATTGAAAAATCTACAGCCTGTAACTAGGATCCAATATCCTAATATGCGGGGATTTCCTGGATTCCTCCCCAGAATATGTCTCCTCACTTCCACCTATTTACTCAACCCTAAACACACTCACTCTCTAGAAAATGCCTGGAGAAACAAGTAGGCCTTTCAATGGCAGCTAAAGTCAACAAATTCAGGCTCCAGAGAACCAACAGAAGCAGCAAACTCCACAGCAGAGGGCTCTTCACTGAAGATTCCTTCCCTCTAATCTCCTCACAATGAAACCAGGGAGTTGTTATCTGAAGCACCTCAGATCATCTTAATGTCTGTAGTTTTAAAACAAAGGCCTGATCTGCTTTAGCAAAATTCAGATGCGTAACTCACCACCAGGGAGCGAGCTAGCAGTGATGGAAGTGCTAATGGACACCGGGCTCAGGTGTCTAACTATGGTCAGAGCCCTGTCTACACTAGCGCTTCACCTGCTGCTTTCAGCAGTGCAGTTGCACTAATGAAGAATTCCAGGTGCAAAGGTTGCTAGTGTTGACACACTTGAATAGACGTGTGGTCTCTGAGGAAACCAGGACATAGTCCAGTTAAGGTTTTATCACTTAAAATCAATACCTGAAATTGCACACAGAAACCAATGGCTGTCTGAACTATGTGCGTGTGAAGAATGAACAAGTTAGTATGTGTAGAGAGAGAGAAACCAGTTAGGGATTACAGCCTGCTAGAATACTGTAAATACATACAAAAGAGAGGGAATTGCACAGAACCTGCCTGTTTTATAAAGCCAGCCTATTGAACAATTTAGGAACAAGGACAAGCATGGCAGAACTTCAAGTCATGGGCACAGTGCCTCCGAGGATCAAAGAGAACAAGGACAGGCTCCACTCATGCAAGTGCTGCACACAGTACAATGGGAATAAGAAGAGGCAATGCAGGGCTTCATGTGCACATTCAATAAAGACTGTACGTTTGTAAGGCCATGATTTTTGTGACAAACAAAATCCGTGACTCATAGACTTTAAGATCAGAAGGGACCATCATCATCATCTAGTCTGACCTCCTGCACATCGCCGGCCACAGAACCTCACCCATCCTCTCCTGTAATAGACTCCTAATCTCTGGCTGAGTTACTGAAGTCCTCAAATCATGATTTGAAGACTTCACGTTACAGAGAATCCACAGTTTACACTAGTTTAAACCCGCAAGTGACTTTCAGAGTTTTGTTGTTTGGTTTTAATCAGCTACTGAAGAAGACTTGCCCATGGATTCTTCACCCATCCATGTCTTAATGAGCTCTGAGCTATCTGGAGAAGGCCCACAGCTCTGACTAGTTTAGAATGCACCCACTCCCCTTCTATGTGAGATAGGCCAGATTGCGCACATCAGATCTGTGCGCTGCTCTCCAAACTGGCAACTGATTTGAGTGAAATTCAAGATATTGGTTGGTATATGAAAGAACCTAAGTGGATTAGGCTCACATTACCTTAGGTTCTACTTCCAGCCTACAGTCATCCAGAATGATGGAACTTGATGTCTCCCTGGTGAAGCTGGCGGGTGAAGAAAGTAGGTCATTCTCAATAACAAACCTCAACCTTTCAAATTTGCTCCTGCCAGAAATACCACTTAAATATGAACCTATACATTTAGCGTTGCAAGATGCATCTCTTTTCACTGGCTAAAGTACATAAAATCCTGGCTGCTCAGCAAACTGGCCAGCAGGACTGTATTAGAGAAAAAGAGAGAGCATTTGTGTATTTGTCACATATTGAGCTGGGCCTTTAAGAAAAGCTCTGATTTGTGCCTATTTTCCTCCCAGATCAAGATAATTCTGGGATTTGTAGTCTGGGAACCACTGTAATTGTAGACCTCAGAGCAAGGCCTGTCGGGAAAGGAAATGATTTAAAAGAAAGCCTCTTTTCTCACTCTGAGAATGTATCCTGGAGGGAGAAACTACACGGATTATTGGAGGAATTGCATGCAGAGCCAAACAGCTAAAAAAGGATAACTCAGGAGGTGATGGTGTTTGGTGGATAGATCCTGGAATGGATGAAGACCCTGGAGCAAGAGAGATATGCTCCTATGCATTCCCAGGCATCAAGGGGAGTATAGTTGAAGGATGCAGGGACCTTGGAAGAAAGGCAATAGCCCTGACAGAGACGTGGAAACATCTTGGCATTTGTTTTGGACTTTCTTTGATCCTAAAACTAGAGGACACTTTGCTTTGGTTGAGGGCTAAACTATCCTATGGCAGAGGGAAACTGAGGCACAAAAGAGGGCAACTGATGCCAGAGAAGTAGGCAACCCTCTTATTGCCTAATGGAAGACCTTTTTTTTTTTCCTGCGAACTTGCAACATGGAGGAGTGTCATCTAACATGCACCAAATAACCCAGCATCCCATCATGAAAGGTCCTAATATTGTTAATGTTAGCTGTAGCCAAGGCTAAAAGATATCAGGTATAGAAGTGAAATATAAGTATTAATTAATTTTGTAACCAAACTGACAAGCCTCAGGCCTATAAAATATTTAGCTTAGCCAAATTAGGCCTTAAAATGTAGGCTAAATTAACATAATAAGTTTCCTCCCTTTCCCTCTATATGACGCACCCCTCCCCTTGATTCACTGAGTCCTTATCATCTCTCCTCATTTCCGGCTCTGGCCTTTCCTCCTGCACAGGAGTATCAGAAGACATCTGATACTCTTCCTCCCCACTCTCTTAAAGTCAACATGCCAGTATGGTGTGAGCCCACATTTCCAATAAAGTTAGTGTTTGCTTTCCCTTCGCTATGGTGACCCTCCGTCATTGTACATTATGTCATGAGTAGCGCCCTCTGCACATTTCCAATATGAACATCACTAGTTAACCATTTGTAAATCTTTCCAAACCAAACCAAACCAAAAATGTATGACTCTGGTGGGTAACAACCAAAACATGGAGCAGAATCCTAAGAGGGGCTGGGTGTCTGTAAATCCAGTCTCTTTCAGTGGGCATTTGAAGATGCTCTTTGCTTCCCAGGATTTTGCTGAGGCTCTTTTGAACTGTGGATTGAATCGCATCACACTGTTAGTAATGTGTGTAATTTAAAAACAAAAACGGACTTTAGAAGATATTATTTTTGTTCTCTAGATAATTATTCAGCTGTGAAAATACAATATGTTGCTCTACCACAGAATGAACATGGCCCAGTATTTTGTACTGAATCTACTGTGGAGATGATGAGGATATCCATGTATGTACGCTAGTTCTTAAACTGTCGCAGGAATCCAGGCAAGAGGAGTGCTGGAGAACGGTCTAGGTCAGGGGTGCCAACCAGTCAGAGACAAAGAGCCACAAAGAGCCACATTTACCTTACCCAGCTTGTCAGTTTCACTTTTCAGTCTCTTACCCTCCGCAGAAAAATTAGCCCTGATTCCTCAATTTTGGCGGCAGCTTGTCAAGTTCACTTCTCAATCTGCCGCTAGCTGCAGTTGTACCAGCAAAGAGCCACATGCGGCTCACGAGCCACGGGTTGGCTACCCCTGGCTAGGTAGACGACCTACAGCGATGTGGAGAGAGAGAATGGGGAGTTTTTCTTGTTTTTAATAATGTTCCTGTTCAGTGTTGGAAGAAAGCAAAGCTTTCTGTGATTGATTCCTTACCATTGTCCCAGAATGTGGGGGAAGATCAAATCTGAGCAAGCAAGATTTACCCAGCAAGATTTTCAGCACCCATTGACTACCACCAATGGACTCAGCACGTCACAAGTGGCGCTGAGCACCTTGCCCTGAGCCCGTGAAGAAGGGATACTGGGATTTAGTATTGAAATGTTCCCCAAACCATCAAAATCCCAAGTGAATACAGTTATGGACGTGTCGTAATGTATTGCAATAGTTTTGGTTTTTAACTCTGTCAGTAGAAAAACTGCCTGTAGAAATTCATCATGGTACTAATTTCTGTTAAGTAGTACCAGCCCTGATCTCAACACTAACAAAGTGAATAAACAGGTGGACATATTTAGTGCATGGCCTGTAATGAGTGCTGGCTCCTGTTCATAGAACAGGTGATACAAGAATAAATCTCAAACTGCCTGGGGACTGTGCAATTGTTAGCTGGAGGTGTTCTAATGCTTATTGATCCGCTGTGAAATTTTGTAACTGGCCACTAGGTGGCAATCTTGCATCAAGGGAATTCAGCTGTTTTCCAACAAGCTGAACACCAAATGGCTCTGAAATACAGGAGCAAACACTGAGGCGGCTGGGAAGTTTGGCAAGGCACACACACCACCATGAGTCTGTGATGGACCCTTCTCCATTGTCTATTTTAAAAACTGACCTGTAACATTGCTTTTAATGTATAATTTTCTATTAATTCTCACATGCTCCTAGTGACTCTGAGGTTACCATGCTGAGATATGTAGGAACAGTGTTTAATGCCAGATCTTGCAATTTTATTGTGAGTCTCACAATAATTGGTTGGGTTTTGGCGCCTTTTTTCCCTTAAAGATCCAGCTCCTGGAATCCTGTGATAAACAGGAGACGCTCAGCTTCCTTTTTTTTTAAATTGAAAGGTTTTCTTCAGCCCTGGTTGAAACTCGGTATTTCCATTGCACAAGAAATTCTGATATTTGAAATTTCCTTTCATCCTGAATCAGATGAACAGCCAAAACATCCCATGAAACAAAATTTCCAAATGTTTTTGTTTCTGAAAGGTTAAAGTGCTTCATTTTGACTTTTATAGCGTATATAATTACAAAAGTCAAAACGAAGCACTTTAATACAAATATTTGACAAGAATATCGAATCGATATGGTTGGGCAAAACATTTTGATTACATCAAATCAGCATTTTCAAATGGAAAATTGTTCCACTGGAAAACTCTTGGCCAGTTCTTGTCTTGTCTACACAAGAATATTACACAAATATAATTCTAAATCTGTTTTTAAGCCAGTGCAGAAGGCTGTTTGGACCCATTTATTTTGGTACAAGAGGGGTTTATTTCATTTTAGGTGAGTTGCACTAGCCCCTCCCACTGCTCACCTCACCACAGCTACACTCTAGTTTTAGTGTGCGAGGTTGATCACAGCTAGAGTGGCTATGCCTCCTCAAGCTGGGAGTGACACCCGCACCCCAAAGTGTAGACATACATACCCTAAGGAAGGATAGGTCTAGATGGCAGCTGGGAGGGGGTGTGTGATTCCTAGCTTGGATAAACATAGCTTGCACCTAAAAATAGCCATGTGGCTATGGTGGCACAGGCAGCAGCTTGGGTTAGCTGCTCAAGTACATAGTCGGGGGTTCAGATGGGATTTTTCTCGGAATATGTCTCTATTGCAATGAAAAACCCATGGCCGGCCTGTGCCAGTTGACTTGGGCTTGCAGGGTTCAGGCTGCAGGACTGTTTCATTGCAGTGTCGACTTCGGGACTCAGGCAGAGTCCCAGAGCTCAGACTCCAGCCCATGCCAGGAAGTCGACACTGAAATGAAAGAGCCACGCAGCCCGAGCCCCATGAGCCTGAGTCGGCTTGCACGAACTAGCTACAGCTGTCTAGTTGCAGCGTAGACACACCCTCGGACAGCTAGCTTGAGCTGTCACCCATGCTGCTGCAGTCACACTGCTATCTGCTAGCTCGAGCAGAGCCACCGGTGTAGGTCTCCTCATGCTGGGAATTACACCTCCCAGCTGCTGTGTAGACGTACCAAGTGACTTGTCCAAGGTCACACAGGAAGGCGGTGGCAGAGCCAGGTACTGAACCCAAATTTTCTGAGTCCAAGGTGAGGGCCTCAACCACAAGGAACAGAGTTTAGTGACATACACAAGAAACCCGCTTTATGTGCTGGCTTGAAATTTGTACAAGGGATGGTGAAACTAATAAGCCTGTGAAGCTTCTGTGACAATATATGTGGTATAGGAAGGTTTATTTAGGAAATGGCCCTTACTCAACAACTCCCCAATTGCACACTGTGACCTTTGGGAAAGTCCAGATTCACATCTGGATCTGGACTTTGCAGCTCTGGCAAGTCTTGTTTATTTGTAATTATTTGCCCAGAAAAAAGCACATGACCCCCATTACTGTACAAGGAATGTGTAAAGCAACCCAGATGTGGAAGGCAACAACATTCCTGGTGTTTTTCATCTAGTCCACCAGATCTCACATATAAGAGACTTAAGAACTTCACTGATGTTCTTTACCTTTTCTGACTGAAGTAGCAGTGCCAAAAAGTTAGTTTGTCATTGTTCAGCCACACAGCCGCGCATGTCTGAACTACAGGTGAACTCTCCTTTCACTGGCTGAACTTAGATGAAATGTAAAACCGAAGTCCTAACCACAGACAGTCCTTAAAAAACCCCTGGCACTTCTTGCAAGATAATTTATTATTTGCTTTGCAGTAGCACTAGATGCCCCTGCAGTCCTTGGAGAGGGAAGGAAGATTGTGCTAGAAGCTGGACAAACACCTAGTAAGAGAGCCCCTGCTCCAGAGAGCTTACAGTCTAAACAGAAAAGCCAAAGAGTGGGAGAGCTGAAGTGCCTTGCTCAAGTTCAGACAGCAGCAGAGATTTTTATCCTTGGCATGTGGTCCAGGTTTTATGTAGGTATTTGTATTCTGTTTAACCCTCCCCACCACACAGTGAGTGAGATGTAAAACTCCAGACGATGAAGAATGCTGCATCAGAAAGATCACAAAGCACTGGGCCAGGAGGATAAACATCCTTATAGATTCTGAGGCATAGACAGGTGATGTGACTTGTCCAGGGTCACACACCAAGTAAGTGAGAGCTAAGAAAAGATCCTAGAGCTACTGATTTCCTTTCTGGGCCCTGTTCTCTAGACCATGCTGATCTCCCTGTTCTGGAGAGCAAGAGAGGAGGGGATTGAGTTGGGAGGGCAGCGGCCTCTGAAGTTGACTCTGGGGAGTTTTCATGAAATCATTCCATTGGAGGAAGGATGCGAGCTTGACCTTCTCCACCCCCTCCCTTGTTCAGTATTGGGGAAGTCCCACAAATCTCAGAAATCAACTGGAGGCCAGTGCCATCTACATGAGGTGAAGGCCCTCTGATGCAGAAGAAGGCTGGCTCCCGGTTAAGGCACCAAACTATAATTTGGGAGATTAGGGCATGCTTCCCAGATCTGCCACAAACTCCTGTGTGGTCTAGGCTAAGTCAGTCTCTCTCTGTGCCTCCATTTCCCACCTGTAAAATGGAGGAAGTACTTCCTTTTTTCTTCTCTACTTAGCCTGTAAACTCTTTGGGGGGGCAGGGCCTGTCTGTGATTTTATACAGTACTTAGCACAACAGGGCCCTGACCTTTGTTGAGATTGCTAGGAGTTACGGTAACAGTGATACATATAAACAGGGTCCCCACTCCTCCACCCCCAATCCTGAGCAGCACAGCTCCAACAGAATCTCATGGTCAGGTGTTCCCTGGCCTGCTGCTGTCCCCACATGCTTCCCTAAGGGGAGATCCACAGCACAGGTGGCCTCTGTTTAATATAGCCACTCAACTTCAGAATTAATTAGTTCCCTGATAAGAAACTGAAATCGGCAACAAAGCATGATGCCCGTGTTATGTGGGCTGTCGATAATTCTTCCTAAATCTAGAGATGTTTTCATTCTCTATGTAAGAAAGTGTAAGATTGATCATCTTCCTTGCTTGTTAAGATTTAATTTGTTTTTATTGTTACAAGTTTTGATATGAGAAACTGATTTAAAAAAACAAAAGAGGAAAGCTGAGGCTGGAAGTGACTTTCATGAAATTGAAGGGAATAGATGCTGAAACCAGAAAAATGTTCCCGAAAGGGACACAACCATCAATGCTTTCTCTTCTCTTTTCCTCCTTCAGAACACATTCTTAAAATGTAGTTAGACTTGTGGAGCATATTCTGCCTTTACCCGTGCAGCTGATGCTTACATTGAAGACAGTTGGAGCAGAATGATATAATCAGAGCGGGAAAATAACCCATCTATGGGAGAAAAGTCAAGTCCTTACCAATCAAATCAATGGCAAAACTCCTCTTGTCTTTGAGCCTTGCATTATATAGTGCTAGTTATTTAATAATACTTACAGACATGAGGTTTTAGCAACAGCCATAGAAATAAAAACAAGGGATTTTATTTAATCATAGAATTGTAGGACTGGAAGTGACTTCAAGAGGTCATCTAGTCCAGTCCCCTGAACTCAAGGCAGGACTGCACAATACACAGCTACATTAATTGTAAGTAAGAACCAAAAGTGCACAGTCTTTCAATTCCCAGGAATTCCATCCTCCCATCTCTAAAATACCAAGTAGGAGATCCAAATTCAAAGGGAGCTTGGACAGACATCCTCCTAGCCCGATCGTACCCAGATGTACTTGCTGCGTATGTGCTTGTCCCCAGAGGTCCTGGGGAGAGAGAAGCAAGGGGGGGGAATAGTGTGTGCCATGTAATTAAAGGCCACATCATAATACATATACCCAAGGGAATGGAATTGATGTTGTACTGGGAATCTTAATTTTGGCACTTAACAGTTACCGTTATTTTAAATCCCTCTAATGGTAACTGTATGGCCCCCATTACCAAAGTAGCTAAGCACCTCACCATCTTCGATATGTTTATCCTCACAATACCCATGTGAGATATAGCAGTACTATTATCTGCATTTTACAGGTAAGGTCCAGAGAGACTAAGTGACTTACCCAAGGTCACACAGGAAGCCTGTAGCAGAGCAGGGAAGTGCTCTCAGGTTTCCAGGTTAGTGTCCTAACTAATGGACCATCCTTTCTCTCTCCTTCATGAAAGTGATGTATGGATAAAATCCTCCCATGCACTCTTCCTGCTGCTGCTGCCACAGTCCTTTATGCCCATAAGTAGCAACAGATGATCGCGAAGCCATGGCGTGCCAGCTTTTGCAAACCTACATTTGCTCACATGCACACAGACATAGTGTGAGGCTTAGGCCATAGCTCATCTTTTTTTTTCTTTTTTTCGTAGTAATCTGACAAACTCTAGCACAGAGTTATCCCTATAATGACCTGAAAATAGGTTATCCGTCCTGGGAATAAGCGCAAAAAGGTAATCAAGGCTTTGAATGGCTGGTTCCTCCTCTACGTGCCCTCAGGATAGCTACTGTTCATTCCAATTCAGAACTTATTTTGTAAAGTAAAGGTTTCAGGCTCTTGAGCCTGAAACTATTGTATCCTGCTATTAAACTGTAACTGGGTAAGCAGCCCGCCCCGCTGGCATGGAGCCAGGTGTGGGATGTGAGTGTCCCGGGTTGCCTCTTCTCTCCAGGGCACTAAAAAAGCAAATTCAATGTGACTGAAGACACCTTCTGCACAGCTGTGCTCCTTGGGGGAACGCTGCCTGCTTCCCCACGGCTCCCTTTGCAGGGTGGTAGAAATTCCCTGCTCCACATCACAAAGGAAGACTGCCCTTCCTTGTCGCTCTCACATCTTCATTACACATCCCTCATGAGGTGAAGTGAATCACTTGTCACATCACTGGCTTTCCCAGCTGTTAATGAATAATGGGCACCCACAGGGTGCTCGTTTTCTCGCCAAGATCCTGTTTACGGAGATACTGACAGAGCTCATAGGAATGGCTAGCTCCACAGCCTAGGACAGGCTATTAGGGCCCCAGTTCAGGAAGACAGCCTTATTCAGGAAGATTGCCTGGCCTCTTGGAAGCCGATGAGGCTTAAGCAACGTTTTTGAATCAGAGCCTAAAGTATTACAAAAGGGAAAGGGAGGGAAAGGGGACATTAGTGCTAGGGCTAGTCTACACTTAAAACTTGCAGTGGCACAGCTGTATCGGTACAGCTGTGCCACTGTAGCAGTGCTTGTGCAGCTGCGTTATGTCAATGGGCGAGAGCTCCCACTGATATAATAAAACCACCTAAACGAGCAGCGGTAGCTATGTCGATGAGAGGCGCTCTCCTGCCAACACAGCGCTGTACATACAATCATTTCTGTTGGCAAAACGTATGTTGCTCAGAGGGGTGGGTTTTTCACACCCTTGAACAAGAAGTTTTGGCGGCATAAGTGCTAGTGTAGACAAGGCCTTTACTATATCCTGTGGGAGTTCATGGCAGGGAGTTGGTCTGACTGGGACGCTCAGTGTCTGTGTTCGTTGAGGAGCTCCAGATGAGAGGAAGGCGTCAAGGAGTTGGAGATTCAGCCAAGCAGCCTCTTGGCTCTCAGCCCTGCCTGTGAGAAGAAGCCCTGGTACCATAAGTGGGATAGCAGCTGCATAGCCAGCCCAGAGGAGAAGAATAAGCATGTGACCAAAAGGAAGCTTGTGAGCAGAGAGCCGGTGAGGGTTATAAGTCCAATGTCTGAAAGAGGTTTAATAAAGTATCTTCTGCTGAAGGCACCCAGTGAGCGTCAGAAGGTTAACGCGCTATGTCTGTAGCGCAGGGTGGGGAAAGGAACTCCACCCCTTCATTCAGCTCTGATGACCTCTCGCTGATTCCAGCTCCTGGTGGCAAGACTGTTGAAGCATTGCGCTATGTGTGCGCTACCATCCTCTTTGCTTCCCGCCACAATGTTTCCTGCTTAGATGCAGGCTGGAACATCGTCCAAGAGCCAAGAAGTCCTGTTGCAGTGCAAGATCCTGAAAAGGAAGTGGCAATGCTGTCGAACCTCTGAAAGCGAGAGAGGAAGCAGACACGTGAGCAGAGCACCCTGGAAAAAGCCCTAGCCCCCACCCCCGGCTGGGACATGGGACAAATCTCATCACATTTCTCATGGATTCATGGAAGTTAAACATGTAGGCAGAGTAGCCTTCAGGTTTGCATTATTTTTCCCCTTCTTGCTTGGTTCTTAACAATGGGAGAGGTCCATCCACACAGGCCCCTCTGAAAGGTGATGGTGTGCCCCAGGCCTCTTCCAGCCTCTCCGTACAGCCTGTAGAAGGTGAATATTGAGATCATAAAGGTGAGGGCCATCAGGAAAAGAACATTGGGCAGATGCGTGACAAAGTCCTTGTTGCATCCTCCATCCTAGCAAAGTCCAAGACACGTCTAAGTGCAGTGATGACCAAGTAATTCATGATCCGTACTAGGGTGAGGCCAATAGTATAAACCAGCATCTTTGGCTGTGATATGGGGGTTTTCCCCTCAGGAGCTTAAGGACACTGAAGGCCTGGGAGTGGAGACAGGAGAAGCAGATGGCAAATAGGACCCCCAAAAGGAAGGTGGGGGGAGGGGTGCTGCCCTCTAGTTGAACTGGATAGTGAAGGTGAAGACACCTGGGAAACCCAGGAGAAGGGGAACTGGACGGTGACCATTTTCCTCTTGTTGCAATTTTGGATCTTGCAAATGAGAATGAAGAACGCCATTAAAAGGGCCAGAATAGCCAAGTTACCCACTGCTGCTGGAGTCTCCAGGCCAAGGCCCCAGCACGCACAGGTGTCACAGAGGAAATCATAGTCAGAGTCAGTGTGGCTGCAGTCTGGAGGAGGAGACGTGGTAGCCACGGTGACTTACAGAGCTGCCCTAAATAGAAACTTCCCAGCAAGATCTGAAGAAGATAAGCCAAACATTGTGATATAACAAATCGCACTTCTCTAATGCTATTTATCCAGGGATCTCCACACACTTTATAGACACTAATTAAGCCTCCCAACATCACTGAGAGAGAAATCAGTATCATGTTCATTTTAGAGATGACTAAACTGAAACACGCAGAGGTGAAGTACCTTTGCCAAGGTCTCTCAGCAAGACAGAGGAAGAGCTAGAAATAGAAATCTGGAGCCATTTCCTAATTGCCTGCTCTTTCTGTCACAACCACTTTGCCCATCCAGGGACATTTTACTGGCTTCCTGTTCACTTCAGAACCCACTTCATGTGTTTGAAACTTTTTGTTTTTAAGAACTTGGTCAGCTTGCTCTAACCTGAGTCACACATCTTGTCTCATTCTCCTACCTTCACCACTCCCTCAGTTTATCTAACACTGGGCCACCTCTCCACCCCTTCTGACAATCTCTGCCCTTGGTGTGAGGGCCTTCTACCACTCCTGCCAGCTGGAATGGCCCTCCAGTATCTTGGCACCTCAGTAACACTCCATCCCTTTTCAAATGTCATCAGAAAAATATGTACTTTCTCCCACGCCTCTTAATTTCTCTCGCTGCCCATGACTGACTTTGAAGCTGAGTGCTTTAATTTGTTCACAATATAGTGTAATTATAGCATTGTTTTTCTCTTACATTTATCACATAATGTTTTGTATTGTGGCTTCTTTGGGGCAGTGACTGTCTTTTACTATGTGTTTGTACAGCACCTAGCACAGTTAGGGCCTGATCCTAATCGGGGGCCCCTGGACATTATTACAATACAACTAATAATAAGCACATCTGCTGGCACCATCCTGCCCGTGCCACCAAGTTCCTGGGCTTCCCTGGGAGTCTGGCCAGCAGGTGAGGCAACCACGTAACTGCAGAATGAGTCTGACCCCCCCCCCCCCCCTTGTAACGTGCATCAGCATGTCTCCATGAATCCAGTCACTGGAAGGGAGAGGGGCTGTAAATGAGAAATTCAAGAGCAAAGATAACTGTGCACCCTGTATACTTGCGTCTTCTTTCTTTGGAGCGAAGCTGCTGGGAGGGGAAGGAGATGTAGCTAGAAGACTCCACAAAGAGAATGATTCTGCATTGCCTTCCACACTCAAGCATGCTTTTCTATCCAGCTGAATGGTGAGGGGGCTGGGAGATGTGTAAGTAGAGGAGAGGGAAAAATAGTAATAAAGTAAAAGATTGAAACCAGGCCTGCTTAATTAAAAGAGACTATTTTTGTACAGTACAGTTTCTCTCGGGGCTGGACCTTTTATTTCTTCTTTGGCTTGAAGCCATCATAACAGTCATGATTAGAACTAGTTGACATTTTTCTGGATACTTTTTTTCAATTTAAAGAAAGAAATAGCCCTTTCTGACATCCACATTTTTCATGTAAAATTGCTGACATTGCCACAAATTGCAGGGGGGTCAGGGGGTATTATTTTTAAAACAAAATCATTCATGATTTTAAAGCAAAATCATATCAAAATGATTACTGAAATTCTTTGTTTACTGAAAGCTACATTTCCTATAAATGAAACATTTTGATAACATTTTAAAATAAAATTGTGAGAGTCTTCCTGACAAAATGCGTCCATTTTGAGCCCCGCAAAATGAAAACGCCTTCCAAATGTCAAATAATTCCAAAGGGATAAAGATCAGCTCTGCAAAGAAAATCAAGTTCTTAATCTATTTATTTTTGTGGAACTGGTTATTATGTTTGTTGAAGTGCATTGCACTAACAGAGGTCCTAGGTACACACGCCATGTCTATTTTGGGTAGGCTCAGAATATTGGATGAGTTCCAGAATGGTTTGTCATATCAAGGGTGGTTCCTTATGATAGGTAGGTTACAGCACTGAAAATATTGGAAAACAATCTTGCTTATTTTTGCTTCAGAATAGTTTGGGGAATATGCTGACAATCTCTGAAGTGCCTTTGCTAGAGTGTGAGTATCACAATACCATGATTCTCAAATTCACTACTGGCTAGTGCAGTATAAATATCTAGATAGATCAGAGGCATTTGCCTTTATGAAAATGTGGGAAGAAACACATCCATCTCCCTGCTATACCTCGTTGCTTTAAAATAAAGATTTTTCTGAACTCTGCCTTTCGGTAATGACATTCAGACTTCACCCCCACAATTTTTATTTTTAGACATTTCCCTCCACAGCCAGTGAGACATCCATAGAGCAAACCCCGCCCAAATGCCACTGCCTCAGCATCAGAAAAAGGAGAAAATCCTTGGTGTGAAAAAATTGCAGATTTCACAATTTTTGTCTCTCTCCAGTTTTTGTTGCATTTTGAAAATTCTAGACTTTCATTAAAAAACAACTGCAAAACCCATCGTAAGTTTTTCCTCTTTCTGTTGACAAGATGGCACCATCACAATGTAAACAGATGGGCTGCTGCCCTTTGCAATTAACACAGCCTGGCAGAAAACTGCCCCCAGCCAAACGATTGGGAAAGGCGGTTATGTGGTTGAGATGCTACACTTACTTGCAGACCTGGATTCAATTCTTGGATTTGATATGGGCTTCTTGTGTGACCTTGGGCAAGTCACTTAATCTCTGTGTCTTGGTTCCCCATCTATAAAAGAAGAGTAACGACCCTTCCTTTGTGTGTCTTGCCTTTTAAGATTGTAAGCCTTTTGGGGTAGGGATCATCGCTCACTCTGTGGATATAGTGCCTATCACAGTGATGCCCCACTCTCAACTGGCACTGCTAGATGCTGCTGTCAGGCAAATAATAAGCAACAAGGGCAAAGCAAGTGTATGGACCTGTCCTTCCTCCACCCCATTCACCTCAAGGGGAAATAGAACAGCTCCCTTCTCCAGCTGAGCTCACCGCAATAAGGAGCAATCTTCAAAATGTAACTGGGACTGCAAAAGCTCTGTTAGTGCAGTGTTAAGATTGCACAGTTAACACTTACAAAATGTTAGGAAAGGCAAGAGTTAATGCAACATTAACTCCCACATATTGCACAACCTGACCGTAGAGTTGCCAACCCTCTAGGAATTAAAGATTAATCTTTAATTAAATATTATGTCATGGATGAAACTTCCAGGAATACCTCCACCAAAACTGGCAACCCTACGAGAAGTTCATGGAGGGCTTGGTTCCCAACTGCCTTGTGCAGTCATTTACACCCATGCAACACAAATGTAAACTTGCTACCATGCTGATTTGGGTGTGGTTTACACTCACTTTGCACAGATGTAAAATCACTGCTCAAAGACGTATGGCATGGGAGAATCAGGCCCTTGCTTTGACTATTGTTTTAACAACCTAAAATAAAGAACATTAGCAAAGAAACAGGGTGATTACTATATATATGCCACATGGGCAAGTAACATTGCTCTAGTCTAGGAGCCTTAATTTGTATGTTTCTTATTACTTCAAAATTTTAACTCTGCAACCTTAATGTTGCATTAACCTAGTTTTTCCCCCCTTACATTTAATTATACTTTAGCTAAATAACATTGCAGTTTGGGGAAGGGATTTTAACTGTCCATTAAATGTTGATCCAAGATCTTTCCTTACCCAGCTTGGTCAGAAAGAGGATTTAGAAACTCTTCAATCTTTGATTAAAGAGCTGGGGTTAGTAGAGACCTGACTGTAGGAAAACAACCCCAGAACTGTCCTGCGCATACTACTCTCCATCTTAATACCTTGCCTTGGGTAAAATATTTTGCTTGCTTTCCTTTAGAGTTTTAGATGCAATTTGTTTCTGGTCCTCTCTCCTCTTTTACTAACTACAGTATTTAGTTATGCTGACTCTGTATTTCATCAAAAATTGGAAAAGGTGATCCAGTTGTCTCCTTATACTGAGGATGTTTCTATTACTTGTTCATGCTCAAATTAGGGAACATATTCACATTAGTACAAAGGATATTACAACTTCTGGAATGGAATGGGAAGTTTTTACAAAAATCATTAGGGGACAAATAATTGTTTGTTTGTTGTTTCCACAATAGGTATTTAAAAAGAAAAAAACACAAAATGGAGAGATTTCCAAAAGTACAAATAGCAGTTAGGCACAGCAAGCCATTCAATTTTAACAGACACCCAATACAACTCCTATTTGTATCTTTGAAAAATCTCCCTTTAAAATTCTAATTCCCAAGCACAGTGTTTTGGAGCAGGTCTACACTACCGCCTAAGTCAATGTAACTTACATCGCTCGCTGGTGTGAAAATGACACTTCCTGATTGAGGCAAGTTACAGCAACCTAAGCGCTGTCCACACAAGCACTACATTGGCAGGAGACACTCTCCCAATGACACAGCTTCCACCTCTCGCAGAAGTGACGTAATTATGCCGATGGGAGCATGCTCTCCCATTGGCATACAGCGTCTTCACTGGACTTGCTACAGTGGCGCAGCTGCATTGGTGCCACCATGCCGATGTAGTGCTTCTAGTGTAGATTTGCCCTCAGAAATCAAATAGTATATACATAGATGGATCTCCTAAAACATCCGAAACTCATAGCACCAGGAAACAAGAATTTAGCATGACCAACACCCATTCTGTGCAATGTATTTTATTTAGAGCTAAGCAGAAAGATTATGAATGGGCTGACAAAAATAGTAAGCTGCTGGCTTGGATACTCAGGAGAGATAGAGTAGTGTGAGTCTAGCTACTCAATCTATCACTGTCGAGGATGGCACTATTACCAGTGATCCCACTCCAATAAATCAGGTTTTGGAACAATTTTATAGTAGGTATCATACATCTATGGCTACTTACAGTCCAGTTAGAAGTGACGTGTTTTTAGATAAATGAACTCAAAATACTTAGTGAAGAGCTAGCAGTTGCACTGGATAACCCTATTACAAAAGATGAATTATTGTAACTATAGCTAGTCAGATTGCAGTCTAGGAACACCTGGGACAGCCTTGAAAAGCGGTCATGAAAATTTGCCATTTCCAACCATAAAAATCTACCCACCTGCCCTTTATCACAATGAGAATGAAAAAAAATCCTAGTGATATGTTGCTTGCCCATCCAAAATCACCTGTCCCCTCAACGTGAGTAGAATGTTGTAAAATAGCCCAGAGTTAGATCGTCTCCCCATCTGATTAGCTCTTTTATAGTCATCATTTTCCTTTTAACTCAATATTAGATGTATTTATGTGTTATCAAAACAAGTGCTTCCTTCATACATCAACAAAGCTCTGATTCTTGCAAACCTAGGGCCAGAGCCTACAAACACTTACACACACATGTAGGAAAACTCATGAATTATATTACCAATGTATGTGTTAGAGAGACAAGGTGGATGAGGTCATTTCTTTTATTGGACCAACTTCTGTTGGGGAGAGAGACAAGCTGTCAAGCTTGCGCAGCTTAACAGCTCAAAAAGAGGGACAGCTCAAAAGCTTGTCTCTTTCCCCAACAGAAGTTGGGCCAATACAAGGTGGGTGAGGTAATATCTTTTATCTCTAATATCCTGAGACCGACACGGCTACAATAACACTTCATACAATGATGTATGTGTTTGCACGACTAGAATAATGAATGACCTGTTTGCTTAAGCCAGTGTGGTCAGGTCAGAGTGACTGGTCTTGAAGGTGCTTCCTATCTATATTATGTTTTTGAATGTGGACCTTCCTATTTCATCTGTATTACTATTACACTGCAAGCTACTGTCCAATATGTGAGAATCAATTTGCTTAGCATTCTGGCTGGTCAACCACACAGAACGAGAGCCTTGGCTAAAATATCTGCAGATTCATTTATCTCTATTAATCAAGAAATAAAGTATTTGCTTCTACAGAGTGGGATTTTGTTGGCGATGCTGAAGAGAATAAATGTTAGAGATGTTTATTAATTAAACTAAATTACTTCATGCAGCGCCTTTACATTTAACATGGAGACAGTTTCAGGTTTCTAAATGTTTTTGGCTGCACAGCAAGATCCATTAAGTAATAAAGTTAGCATCCAATTAATTCACTCTTTGCAACTGAGTCTCCGATAGAGAACTGTAACAGCTAAAATACACAAAAGGGGATATAAAAAATATTTGTCATTCAAACATGAGGCACTAGAAATTAACAAGGCAGATCCAAATGAGGTCTTAGAAATAGCCTTCTTTTACATTTTATTTTCAGTTAAAACTGTTTTAAAGGCATATTCTGTTATTAACAATATTACTCAATTTTGAAGATCAGAAGAGAATAAAATGTGTCATTTTCAGTGTTCACATGAAGCACAGATAAGGGCACCTCACTGGCACAAAAGAGGTTACATGAAATGTTTTTATGCAATTAATTGTATCATTCTCCAACAAGGAATGCATTTGAAAGGTACAGAGAACATAAAAGAAAAGAGGGAGGAGTTTGCAGTTGTTAAATCCATTAAGGAGTTGAAATTAATGTATGCAATGTACTGGGTTTGACACTGTGGCTCCAATCCTGTAAACATAAGCAAGTGTGTAAGTTTATTCAGGTGATAACCCCTTATTATTCACTGGGGATACTCAGATAAGTAAAGTTACACATGAGTTTATGGGATTGGGGCCTATGATAATAAGAGGTTATCACAGATTCATATCAACCTTTCATTATCCACACATACAATTAGATAATGGAAGGCCAAACAGTTCTTTATTTAGAGAGGGATCAGTGGCTAAGTATAGGTATTGTGACATGATCTGCATCCCAAACACACACACAGGCCAAGATTTTCATGAATTAGCAATGTACAATTAATCCATGGCCTGCTTTTCAAAAGGGCTAAGCAATCAAAAGCTCTCACTGCCCTCTCAGATCCTTTGATAAAGTCAGGAAATTCTAAGTTATAATTTAAAAAGTCATTATTTTGTAAATGTTGCAAAGAATGGGAAAACAGAATTTAGATACTTTTGCTCCTGAAGTAAAGTGCTATTCAATTTGAGTAATCTCACTGACTTCAATGGGATTACTCATGGAATAAAGTTCTGTTTAGTATACATAAAGGCATAAAAAAATCTGACCCTTAAGAAGTCTATGCAGGCAAAACCTATGGAGTCCATAACTATCAATCTTTAGTCATAAACTCACTGTTTGATGTTAGGAAGGTGCTTATACATTTTGTGAATTCCTCCATCTCCTACAGTGTGTTGCTGCAATCTGGAACTTGATCACATCAGGTTTATTATTAGCTGCTATACATTTTAGAATTCATCAACTGTGACTTCACATCACTGTAGCACACTTGTTGCCTCGAGCCAGAGAGCACAGTTCCTACACTGCATGCAATACATATGCAAGAGTCCCAAAATAAACCCTAGAATTTAGAAACAAGATGTACCCAAACCCCTCCATTCCCCACGTGGCTAGGTAAGAATAACCTTGAGTGTATACAGGTTCCTTTTGTTGTGGAGACTCTTTTAAAGGTAGCACCTGCTCTTTAACATTTCTTCATATTCATTCTTATCTATCGTTTTACAGTCTTAAAAGCAAAACCTTAACTTTACAATATATCTTGGTCTACATATTTATTTTTGGTCCATCTCCCCTTCAGGAATTATGCTCCAATGTCTTGCTCGAGACAACTGTTACTTTATTTCTAGCTTTTCCTCTCTTCTGCAACAAGCTACCCTTCTATTCTTTTTCCTAAACCCGCCAACTGTTCTGACAGTAAGAGGCCTGATCAGCTTTCACTGAAGTCCAGGGCAAAGCTCTTATTTAACTTCAGTGGGGTCAGGATCTTAAACTTCCCCTCCCCCTGAAAAACTTTCATCTCAAAAGGATAACATAAAATACTTTGACTGGCCACAGCCCAACTTCCATCTGAACAGCTTCTCTGGCTTTCAGGAAGAAGCTGTTCCTTTTACTAAGCACCTTTGGGCATTCAGACACTGAGACATTATAAGAATGTTTCTCTTAGTTTGAGTTAGCCAAAATTAGAGAGAGACCTGTGTAAGTGTAGTAAGTGTGTCCACCCGTCTCACACTTTCCGACATCTGTTTGGCAGGACTTTTGACAGCTAAAGTGTTGGTTTGATACATACCGGTTAAAGAAATTACAGTGTTCATAGAATTGGTTAAACCTTTACATATATGAATGCCAAGATTTGCAAAAGTGGCTACCTAAAATTAGACACCCCAAACTATATTTTCAAGAAAGCTGAGCCAAGAAACTCACACTCACTTCAATGGGAGCTGTGGCGTGCACAGCTCTTTTGAAAGCCAGACACCTAAATAAGAGGTACCAACTTTTGAGAATCATCACCCCCGTGTACATTTAGGCCAATACAGATTTCATTGTCATGTCCAATTATGACCCCTTCATAGGCTAGTTTCAGAGAAAGCATATTATAAACACTTAATAGACAGAAAAAAAATAGTCACAGGCTTATATCACACATTATCCAGTGATTAATTGCAACAGGTAAGTAGCTTACACTGAAGAGCTCAATCTCCTAGTCAGCAAGTTGAAAAAATAATCTTGGCTCTTCCTCTCCAGCAAGTTTCTGAATCAGATTGTTGGCAAGATCTTCCCTTGTGCACTACTAGGAAATGGAGATGATGCTATCTTCACTGCACAGCGTGTCAGCAGCAGCAATCTAATCCTTTTATACTCTTTTTCAGAATGGAACAGATAAAGCATCAGTGTAGCATGGAATTAAGCTATTGTAACACCCCATCAGAGTAGAAAAGCCACTTGTTATAAAGCCTTTGGTTGAAAATAGGCCTCTCTCTCATACACTATAAGGTCAGAAGGGACCATTATGATCATCCAGTCTGAACTCCTGCACAACGCAGGCCACAGAATCTCACCCACCCACTCCTGTAATAGACCCCTAACCTAAGACTGAGTTAGTGAAGTCCTCAAATAATGATTTAAAGACTTCACGGTACAGAGAATCCACCAGCAAGCGTCCCATGCTACAGAGGAAGGCGAAAACCCCCCAGGGCCTCTGCCAATCTGCCCTGGGGGAAAATTCCTTCCCGACCCCAAATATGGCCATCAGTTAAACCCGGAGCATGTGTGCAAGATCAGATGAGAATAAGAGTCTGCCAGTGAATGCATTCAACACCCACCTGTTAGCGAGTGCTGAATTTGCAAACTCACTGGTACAGCTGGCTCATTACCCCACCTGAGAATAAGGGAGTCTAGGAAACAGGAAGAGCACGAGTATCTGAGACAGTCAGATCCTACAGGAAGGGGATCCTAAGAGCAGAGAAGCCTGGGCAGAAGGCTTTGTTGGGGAGGGTTCACGTAGTATTTTAACATTATATTTTGGTTAATAATTCAGACTCCAGGAAGGGGGGGCACTTCCCCACCCCCTTCTTTTTTTGACTCTGCAAGCCTGAAGTTTTGTTTGGAACAAGGCAAGGACGCCACTGAGACAAAACAAGCTGGAGAAGACATCAGCCTCAGCCTGCACCTTCGCACGCCAGTGGCTCACTCTTTCACAAACCAGACTTCGTTGCGTCGCCAGTATGGTTTCATGGGGGGGTCGTAGCCATTACACAAGTAGAAGTCCTTGTGATAGACTGCCTCACTCCCCAGGGCAGAGTGCAGCTTGGCGGCATAATTCACATAATCCTCTTCCTTGGCATAACCACCAAACTGCCTGCAAAGGAAGCAAACATGGAGACACTGAGTGGGACAAACCTGAAATATGATGACAAAAGGGAAAAGAGGGTACAAGACGCTAAAAACTCATACAGTGATGTAGATCCGTGCAGTGGATTTTCCTCAGCTATCCTGTATGAATCTAGTGCAGGCAAAAGATGTTGGCTTGACAGCCACAGAGACTAGGCAGCTTTCGTCATCCAGAGATATGTAAAGTATGGGCATCACCTGTACCAGCCCCCCATGCCCTGCCTACATCTCAACCCCAAGCTGAAGGGACAGCTTCTTGTAGTGAAGGGATATCAATCCCCAAGCTCATTCAATTCTTGGTCTTTGTGCTGAGCCTGCCAACGCAGATATTAATTGTGGCGTGAACACCTGCCCGCTGAACCTGAACTACATCAGGAAGCCATGCTCTAGCTAGTTCAAGTAAGAGAGAGAGAAAAAACAACAAAGGGATGCTACTGATTCCCACAGGAACAGCCAACAGTGTGCAGCTCATTCCAATATATGACAGGAGAGGCATGGGACTGAACATTGTTATGTAAGCTTCTGAAGCTGTCTCCAGATCAGCCTACACCTCATTGCCCAACGCTAGAGCCAATCTTTCTGACAACGCAGCCTATCCCCAGGGAGACAACGAAACACAAAAGCTGGATTGTGGCAGCGTTCAAATACGCAGCAGGCTGGAAAGGGAAAGGCAAAGCCAAACAGAAACATCTCAGTGAGGGGAAACGGATCTGAATCCAGCACAAGTGTGTAGCAACCAAAGCAAAATATTCAATGGCTGTTCAACTGAATGACAATTGATGATTTGATTCTTGTTTCTAGAGGATACGTGTCCACATTACCATTTCACACTAACTGACCCTTGGGTTAGACAGCTGGTGGCTGTGAGCACTGCTTATCAATCTGTTCCTAAATCTCTACCTGGTATACCCTCTTATGTTCTACAGCCTCATCTGCATCACCAATCATTTCAACAGAAATCTGCTGAGGGACCGCCACATTGATATGAGAGACAGCAGAGTGTTTTGCTAATTGAATACTAACAACCACAAAGAAAACATTTGAGGGGAAAAAACCCTGAAGTAATATATTTACTTTTACACCATATTTACTCCTTTGTGCCTGAATAACACAGACTATTATAGAATAACACAGTTGTCCATCCTGAACTGCCATTCATAAGCGGCAGCCCGATCACAGCAGCTGGACAAAACAATGGTTTTCCTTGGCACAACAGTGACACCCCAGTGGCCAGTTAAGCTGACAGAGTGTTATTTCCTAGGGAGTTCACAACCCAGTTTCTCAGATGAAAGTGGCAGGTGGAATTTACTTAGGTTCTCTCTCTTCAGTTTATAGGAGCTGCCTTGTTGGAAGTGACGAGATACAGTTAAAACATTTGCTTTTGTTAGCAACAGGTTTAGGACCCTGGCATGACCCAGGTAGTAGCCTGAAAGTTGTTCTATCTGACAGCAATTTACTGACTTTGGTTAAGTAAGTTGATGATCTCAGTCCAGTTCTTAGTCGGAAGGTATTCGCCCCCCCCATATCCACACAAACTATCACCACTATTGCACTAATCTGCCACTTTGTTAACAGCAGAAGAGCAGACATACTAGGTCAGACCAGTGATCCAACTGGCCAGTATCCTGTTTCTGACAGTGGCCATTACCAGAGCTTCAAGGTGAGTGTAAGAACAGGGTAATTTTGGAGAGATCCACCCCTGACTTCCCCTCCCACCTTCTGGCAATCAGAGGTGTAGGGTTGCTCTGAGCATTGGGTTCATAGACCCAGACTTTAAGGTCGAAGGGCCCATCATGATCTCTAGTTCTGCATCCCTGACCATCTTGACTAATGGGTCAATCAATGTATATCCTCCATGAACTTATCTAATTTTTTTGAACCCAGTTATACTTTTGACCATTACAACATCCCATGGCAAGGAGTTACATAGGTTAACTGTGCAGCATGTGGAAAAAGTACTTCCTCCTTGTTCATATTAAACCTGCTGCCCATTAATTTCATCTGGTGGCCCATGGTTTTTGTATTGTGGTCAAAGGTAAACAACACTTCTGTACACACATTTTCCACACCATTCCTGATTTTATAGACCTCTATCATGTCTCTTCTTAATCATCTGCTTGCTAAGCTGAAAGCCCTAATCTTTTTAGCCTCTTCTTGTCTGGAAATTCCATATCCTTCATCATCTTTATTGCGCTTCTCTGAATCGTTTCCAGTACCACGATATCCTTTTAGAGATGGGGCAACCAGACCTGAACATAGTATTAACGTATGGGCTCACCATGGATTTATATAGTGGCATTATGATATTTTCTCTTATTTTCTATCCCTTTTCTAATAGTTCCTAACACTGTTAGCTCTTCTGAATGATGCTACGCATTGATCTGAAGTTTTCAGATAACTATCCACAATGACTCCAAAATCTCTTTCTTGAGCGGTAACAGCTAATTTAGAACACATCATTATATATGTGTACTTGGTATTATTTTTTTCCAATGTGCATTACTTTGCACTCATCCATGTTGAATTTCATCTGCCATTTTGTTGCCCAGTCACCCAGGTTTGTGAGATCCCTTTGTAACTCTTAACAGTCTGCTTTGGACTTAACCACCTTGATTCATTTCGTATCACCTCCAAACTTTGCTACTTGACTATTCATTCCCTTTGTTGTCAGTCTGATCTCCTCATTCCCCTCCACTGGTGTGAGAAAGAAACTTGCACTGCTAGTGTCCATGTTACATACAGTGATCACGCTCATCTCCAGAACTGCAAGCTGGCCTTTTTCACTACACTACACTAGCTTTGAAAGTTAAAAGAATTCCATTTCCCTTGTGCTGAAAGAACAACATTCAAGGTGAAGCATCTTTGTTCATCTAGTAGGCTCCCTCAATCTTCCATTGTTACACACATATCTATAGCCAATGAGAAGTCAGCTGACAAACCTGACCATATTCTTTAGAGCACCCTGTTCTCTAGGGCATGCAAACCCAACACTCTCCAGCTGCCTGGGATTATGGAGATCTTCCCCTTACGTGGAGTAGATGGTCATTCCTTCTCTCTCTTCAATCTGAATGCTCTCGTCACCAGGACGGGGAGGGTCTGTCTGATATTGGCTTGGAATCCGGAGCGAGACCTTCACTTTCTGCTGTAAGGAGCCATCCTCACCAGGAAAGGCAGTGATGGAGACTGGCGCAGTCATGCCCATCCCAACCCCTAAGACAGATACAGACAGAGGTATTACAAGCAGAGCCAGGCCCTTGAGAAACTAACATATGAGGGGCTGGATTTGCAGAAGTGCTGAACATTCCCAACGCAGAGCAAAATCAACAGAAGCTGCAGGGCCTCAATACCTCTGGAAATCAAACCCTAACTGCACAGGCGTTACAGTACTGGAACAGACCAATGACCGATCTGGGCCAGGATCCGGTTTCCTTCAGTAGCCAGTGCCAGATGCTTAATGGATGATTTAAAACTCTGTAATGTGCTCACCCTGTAGGAATTCTTGCTGACCTCACCTGGTAATTGGTGTTGGCTGTGAAGCATGAGAGAACCTACCGATTTCAGCACGGGCAGCACAAAACACTCCCTGTGGGAGCCAATGGCTCAGAACTAAGAGCTGTTCTAGCTTCAGTCAGGACTGTGTGTGATCCCAGCCACCCCAACACGGTAAGCTATTAATTTGTTGTTCTCCAATGGTATATCCAGCAAGTTATCACTACAGCTCCATCTGGAGAGGATTGTTTTTCCTTCTCTCCAGGCTGTCACCAATTGTGAAACTTCAATCACTCAGAAAAAAGTGGTTGAATAATAATAATCATAGCTACCTAGCTCTCGTATAGCACTTTTCATCAGTAGATCTCAAAGGGCAGGATAGTTTTACAGACAGAGACGCTGGGGCACAAAGAGGTTACGTGACTTGCCCAAGGTCATGCAGCAGGTCAGTGGCCAAGCCAGAAACCAATTCTCCTGTTCTGAGTCCCAGTCCAGTGCTCTGTCCTGGAAGCGCTCTCTTACCTATTCACGCACTTCTTACACTTTAGGTGCAGTACTTCTCATTTCAGTGCCATGGATTACAACTAGAGGTAGCTTCCCTCATCCAGTCACCCTGATTATTACATTTACTGACTGACTTTGTGCTGCTGTGATTGCTGTTCTCTCTAGAACTGCAATCTGCTCCCCCTTCCATTCAAGTCCTCTCTTTCTACCATGTTCTACTGAAGTCTGCATACCTGCCTTCCTCAGACATCTGGGAAAGATGCAAGAGTATTTTCAGGTGACTCATAATTACCTTGTGATTTCCCCTCCACGTTGTTGTGGGATATTATTGAAGCACCTTGTTTAGTAAGATGAGAATTGGACATTAATGTTTGTAAGTACTTATGTAAAGCAGGTTTATTATTTATTACACTTTATTATTAATTAGATTAGCGTGTGCAATTACACTAGCTAAGATAAAAGTTACAAATGTGATCTCTGCCATTACCACATAAAAGGATGGGTCCCCTGCACATACAGTGAGTTAAGGTACAAAAAAACCGCACAACATGGGCATACATGCTGGGAGTTCCTGTAAGCAGCCACTGGAAGACATAAATGTTCTTTAGAAAATACAACCACAAATCCTTCTCACGGACAGACAAGATGAAACTAGCAGTTGAGCAAAGGAGGTCTGCAAAGTTTCTCACCCTTGTCATTGGTTCCTCCCACATATTTCAGAAGTTTGAGCACCGCTTCTTTGGAGGCCTCATCAAATTTTTTCCCAGTTACCTCCACCGTAGCAAATTTCCCACCTTCACATGTCCTTTCTTCATAGGTTATCTCTTCCTGGAAAGAGAACCCCATCAGATAATGTGAGCGCTCCCCAGGAGCTGTGCAAACAAATCAGATGTAGACTCCTCTCCTTGTTTTATTGTATAAGTGAGATAGAGGGTAGAGAAATTTTTTCCTTTACTGTTATGATAATGGTATAGTACTGTTTAGTGTGGCATAGGTGGACTCCATTTTGTTAGTTTCTTGAAGTGAGCTCTTTCCTTGATAAAAATAAATATTTTGATAAATTCCCTTTGTGTGAGTGAGGAATGTATGTGCAGAGCATAAAAAGACACCAACCTAAATGGCTCCAACAACAGAAAGGGGAGTAAAGACACCAACTGCCATCCTAACCCTGCAAGCCGAAGAACACCTACCAATGACCCTAAAGTACAGAAGGATCCACCCTGGGAACAAACAAAGTATAGAAATAAGAGAATAGTCATGCTTTCAATTAGCTGGTGATTAACAACTATACTGACCCCAGATGCAGCATGACACAGCAAGGCCCATAGACTTACATGACAGCCAGCAAGTATAAAAGATGGGTAAAAACATGGAAACTTTGGGTCTCATTCTGCAATTGTCATCTTGTATTATCGGATTCATGTCTGACAGAGGCCTGGCTCCCTCCTCGTGTCCAGCCTAGTTGGTTACTAGGCTGGCTCGAGCAATGCATAAAAGGACTGATAATTATATCACACCAGCTTGCAGAACTTTATGAATGTGTGCATGAATGTGACTGCTTTTTGGTATTCTTACAAGTACAATAAAAGTGGCATATTGCCTTGTCTCCCCTGAATAAGATCCTGCTAGTCTTTTCTTTTACAAGTATAACAATTACACATGAGAGATGCAACGTTCCTCACCCCAAGGAAATTGCCTCCCTGGAGGAAATTAGATCCTAGCAACAAATACTGCCCTCCACCCCTCTTCACGCAACCTTCCCATGTAAAGACCAGTTTCAATGTTAGACAGAGAGACTGACCACGAGGTTGTCAGTCTCTCTCCTGAGTGATAGCATTTTCTGCCTCTCTCTTGAAACAAACAGCTCTGGTGTTGTCATATCTGCAGTAGAACAGATCTCAATGTAGGGTTAATCACCTTTTGGGGTACCAATGAAGATGGGGACAGGGGAAAAGAAATGGAGATAAAACAGGACAATTATAACCTAGACTTGAAAGCCATGACCAAATTAAACGCTCTAGCTCACCCTGCTCCCTTTGGACCAGCTCTGCCTACATAGGTGAAGGCTCCCCTATCTAACCCGCATCCCTGGGAAGCACCATCATCATGTAAATGCAGATCAAACAAGATCAGATTAGTTACACATAGTCACAAACCCTAACAGATCACATCAGAGTTCTTCTGCAACAAAGAGAGAGATGGATTCTGAACAAGAAGAGACCTGAGCAGACCAATTACTTTCACATTACTGTCCATTGAGGACTCAACACCCTGCTGATTCTCTGGTGTGCACAAGACAGTAAGGAAGAAGTGGTAGAACTTGATAGGCATACAGTGTGTGTATGCTTGAGTGCACACGTGCGTTTTGGGAGTGGGGAACAGGTAAAACCAGAAGACTCCTTGCATGGATAAAATTCACAGCAATGGATATCAGCCAGAAATAGGCAAGTGGCGGGGCAGGAAATCACAATGCAAGGCCCCATAGTTTCCCAGTATTTACTTCATTAGCTCAATTTTCTCTGAAGCCATCTGTTTCAGAAAGGAATTGACAAGAGTGCTGTGTGCACCCCTGCAGAGATAAGGCAGGCAGACAGGCCACACCACCCACCCAGAACACTGGATGCAGGCGCTATCTGCAACTTAGCCAGTTGTACTGTGCAATGGCAGTAACGTATTTTCTTTAAGAAGGAAAGGAAGGAGAAATAAGTCATCTCCTGGAAGTCTGTGCAGTGTGCTCAGGCTACACACCCAGGGGAAAAGGCCCCAGGAATTACTGACGCTAACAAGCAGGAGTTCTGGAAGCTTATGTGTTAGCGAGCTCTGGGTTAAAGCAGCGGTTCTCACACTTCACTGCACTGCAATCCCCTTCTGTCAACAAAAATTACTGCATGATGGGGGTGGGGGGAGAGATTTTGGGGACCCCAACCCACGATTTGAAAACCGCTGGGCTAAAGGAAAGGATCCCATGCCATTTCACGCAGCTTGTTTGTGTGTCTGTTTGTGCTGGGCCTTTAACCAGCGTCACCCCCGGGGGAGATGGATAATTAGGGAAACGAGAGGCTGCACACGCTTCCCGTCTAGGCAGCTTCCTCGGGGTCAGAGGCGGCTGGGGGAAGGGGGGGAGGGAGCACCGCCTGTGACACGCCCCTAACTCTGTCACCCCCAAACTCAGGGGCAGATCTCGGGGAGGGAAAGGGGCCGTTCCTCCCTATCTCGCTGCCCTCCTGTTCACGGGCAGCCCGCTCCTACCTTCTCCCCTCTGCTCAGCACCTGGCAGGGCCAGCCCTCCACCGGCCCGAACAGGGAGTTCCTGATCAGCCCGAACATGATGCCAGGCAACGCCGCACCGTCCCCTCCGTGCAACTGCTGCTCACGTTCACCCACCTACCCCGGCCCCTCGCCCCGCCCCGCCAGCCAGCCAGCCAGCCCCGACTGCGGGGCGGCAGCCGTCACCTGACCTTCCTCGCTGGTGTGGGTGGGAACTGGGGAGGCTGGTGCACAGGGGAGGAAGGGGGGGGGGGGGCACTTGAGGCTCAGCAGCAGCTCCGGGCTGGCTGCGGGCTTCCCCGGGGCTTGGGGTGCTGTGATGGCCCCGGGCCGCCTTGGATCTCGCTCTCCCCCTTCGTGCAGCCGCAGGCGCGGCGCCCCCATTCCCGCCCCTGAGCGTCTGTGGGTGCGACCCTCGGAAGGCAGCGGGCTGCTCATTGGCACGTGCACAGAGATACGCCTGCAGAATGCAAGATATGGTGGATTTTGACACACCCAACGGACTAAAAAGGACACACCCGGCCCGGACATTTAGACACGTGCCCCTAGGGTCTCAGTGTGTCTCCTGCAGTGTCAGCTAGTGGGCCAGCCGCCTGAGTAACTCATCAGCCTTCTCCCAATCGTCACCTCGGTGGCCTAGTCTGGTGGCTAATTTGTAGGACCTGCAAAACAGAAGAGCTATTGCTAGCTCTGCCACAGACTTCCCAATGTGGCCTTGGGCAAGTCACTTAAGCTCAGATCCACCAAGGTGTTTAGGTGCTTAACTCTTACTGACATCAATGACAGGTGCTCACATACTTTTGAGGATCTGGGCCTTAAACTCTCTGTAACAACTTCTCCGTATCAGTAACATTTGGACTATGGGATAACATCTGTTCCACAGTTATTTCTGTGTCTGTTTTGGGAGTCTCAGGTAGAAGGGGTGATATGTGTGTAAAGGAGTGGGTTGTACAAGCGTGTAAATATCTTTGCGTTAGTTTTTATTAATAAATTATAGGAAGGATTATAATTAGTGCAATCAGAATTTGGAATTGGGAAATGTTTATGTCTCTGAGGGTGAAACAATGGAACAAACTGAGAAACTTTATTTCCTGTTATTCTGTAGTTAAGCCATCTATTTTTTAAAAATTATGAAATGTATTACTGTGCAGTTCTTGACAAAAGATGAAGACACATTTGTTCAGAGGTACAATAGCATGTTCCTATCAGCCTTGTCTCTGTCTCCTTAAAGTATTTGTGAACAGTTATCATGTTGCCTTCTTAGTAGCCATTTAGCCAATCTAGACACGATGCTCTTTATCTTTATTTCGTGTTATTCCATTCAGCCCTTTAATAGTTTTTTTGTGGTTCCTCTCTGAATTTCCTGCCAGTTTACCAACATATTTCAGGTATGCAGCTGACCAGAACAGAGTTCAGTATTGTATGTGAATTTCACTAGTGCTGTACAGAGTAGAACAATTACCTTTGGACTTTTTTAGTCCACAGCATCACTTTTGGTAGCAATACAAACAAAAGTGTCACTTGAGAGAAAAACTGTTTTTTCCATTCTCTTGTCTATTCTTCTCCAGTGTCAGAGGGCAAGGGATCAGCTGCTTCATCACCACTTTGGTGCCAAATTTTCACCAAACTTTCACTGGGTGAAATTCACCCACATGCAGAGGGTCCACACAAGAGCTGTGCACCACTTAACATCCCACCTAAGCCATGTTTTGAGGCCTTAATTAGAACTTAAGTGATGCATAGGTCCTGTGTGGGCCCTCTGCACAGGGGCACATTTCACCCTCCGTGATCCTATATTTTGGTCAGTGAAGAGGGATAAGACACAGGAGTTTCACTGGCTCAGAAATCCAGATCATGACATGTTTGTGTGCTCAGAAGTATCTCACTTTCTTCCCAAAGCTAGCAGGGGCAGAAATACAGCAGGGAGGGTGACTAAGAAGGAGAGTGTATGTAATTTTCCAAAACTTCTTACTGCTATTCCAATGGAATTTCACTGATGAACTTCAAAGAGAAGTCCTGTGAGTCAAGGAAACTCCTGTGATGCAGGGCCTTAAGAGAAGAAGTCCTTCACAAAAGTTTACTAGAAAGAAAATATTTCATTTTCCCCTGAATCAAACTTGGGTCTCTTTCATAACAGCTAAGAGTGCTAACTATCTGGTCCAGAAATCCACTTAAAAACAAACAAAACTGAATATAGTAATTACCAGGGTAGGTATCATATGCTGTCTGAGTGACAGATCTGTGCTATAACTGAACCAGGATAGCTCCTGTCAGAATTCCTTGGCTGATCATCCGGGAACAGACTGGAATCAGGCGAATTAGGCATCTGACCTATTTAGGCACTTCTGAGAATCACACTAGGCACCTATCTGCATCTTTAGAAGCCTACATGCCTTTGAAAATCTGGCCCCTGGTCTCGAAGGCCAGATTCTCAACAGTATTTAGGTACTAACTTCCACTGAAATCAGTGTGAGTGAGGTGCTTACATATGTTTGAAGATCTGGGCCCAACTGGTGTGGTGGTAGACAGTATGGTGTTTTAAAGAGTGCTGTCAAGATCAGGGCCTAAATTTGCAAAAGTGATTAGTCATTTTTGGCGCCCCTAAATAGATCCCTAAAAGGGGCCTGATTTTCAGAGGGCAGGTGCTCAGCACTTTATGAAAACCAAGCCCCGTACAGTATCTTAAAGTGGGCCCCCCAAAACTGAGGCACACTAAACCACTAGTAACATTTGAAAATTAAAGCCCTGTTGCCTGTTATCCAAGGCCTTGTGAAGTCCCTTCTCACTCACACTGTTTAAAAACAGCTGCTTATCAACAGAACATGCTTTATATATACAGTTTATAGATTGAGGCCAACATTTTTTAATGTAGCTGCCTAATGTTACTCATTTAAATAAAAATGGTCTGGTTTCCAGAGCAGCTAAGCAACCACAATTCTCCCCAAAGTCCAGTGCTCAGCACACTGAAAATCAAGTCACTTTTATTGCGGTACCTGAATGTGAAGTTAGGTGCTTAACATTTGAAAATGCTGGCTTAAGTGTCCACATGTATACATGATCCCCCAACCCCTTAGTCCAGAGTGCTCTGTGAAATAGGATAGCAGGGAAAAAGCCATCTGATCTATAGATCAGAAGGAATATAGCTGGCAATCTGAAGGAAACATGGGGGTGACTGTATAAAACAAATATACATACACTTAACTGGATTGAGATCAACAACTCATTACACATGGGTCACAACACAGTCATCATCACAAATCTGGACTGGATTTAACCCAATGACCTAGATTTGAAAGGCAGCTCCATAACCCATAATTGCCAATCTCCTGAGGCATCCAGACCCTCACTCATACATGTTTTACTTTATCCAGTATAATAGTCTCTCACTGAGAACGGATTGCAGAAGAGAGACAGATAGAAATGTTAGTTGTTTTTTTTTTTTCTGGAAGAGAGCTAATTCCACTGAGCTCTCCTGCAGATGTACATCCTGCTCCGCTGAAAAGGGAGTCTTCTCAGCTGCACACTACCGAGCCTCTGGCCCCGCAGGGCATTGTATCAGAAGGGAGAGAAGGCCCTGCTCACTACATTGAGTCATTCATTCAGCTCTTCCAGCCTCTTCTTCATTAAACGTACTTCCTTCAGAAGGTCATCAAGCACCTCAGAGACAGGATGGAGGCTGTAGATAGAGGGGAGAGCATTGGTACAATGACCAGAGACCTGGAACCACAACTTAAAACAGAAAGTAAAACTACTACTATCTTACACTTTGTTAATTTCTTTCAACCTGGTAGATTCCCAAGTCGTATGTTAAATGTGCTCTACATTTTCAGAAGTGACCAGAGCTCTAGAGTCTTTCAGTTTTTGGGTGCCCAACTTGAGACACCTTAAAAGGGCCTGATTTTTAGGGGACAACTGCTCAGCACTTTCTGAAAATCAGGCTCTTTTAAGGTGTCATGAATTAGGCTTCCAAAATCACTAGTTACTGTTGAAAATTTAAACCATATATATGTGTGTATTTCAGTGGTGAGTGAAGGGGTATATATATATATCTCTAAATAGTCATCTATGTAGACCAGTATTTAGCCATATGTATTCCTTCACTCACCACTGAAACAGTGGGCTTGATGTCTAATGTGACAGGTGTTTTAACAGCACACAGATAGAAACACTTCACAACCATTTAGGGCAGGAAGTGAAGAATAGCATATTCTACTGAAACTGCCAGAATAATTTGCGTGGGCAGAATGGAATTATCCAAGCTGAAACTAGCCAACAATACATGACTAGGACCCCTATTCTTGTGAAAGTGTCAGGGGATCTTTACTGGGCAAAAATGTCCTGGACCAAAGTTTTACTTCCTGTCTGAAAGACAGCACACCTGTTTGCACCATGCTGGACTACCGGGCTCAGTACAGATTTAAAGGGAAAAGAGCTGCACTAATCAGTAATGCTGCTATCTATACCAGCTTCTAGTTTCTTTTGGAGGTCTTCCGTCCAAGTCTCAACCCTACCTAACTGGGTAGAACTGACAACTTTTATTAATAACTCTGACAACTGTTATTTGTTATTATTGTTCTTATTAACCCAGTAGCAGACACCATATTTTAGATTTTTTTTCCAAGCATTTAACTCACAGTCCCTGCCCTGAAGAATTTACAATCTAAGAACTGTAATACTATGCTATGAAATTGGAGGGGGAAAAACCTATATTAATATCAGTATTTAGGAGGAAATTCGTGCCTGTGTAAAGAGCCCACACATGACCTCACTACCAACTAAATCCCACTTAAACCTTAATTTGAATAGACATTGTGCAGGCCTTCTGCACATGTGACTTTCGCCCTGATACCTAGAGTTTGGTTGAAAGTCAGAAAATCATATATTGATGAACATTTTTGCAACAATATTTCATACTTTTTGACCAACTATAGAGCTTGTCAATTTTTTTCTAACTTGACATTTTGGAAACAAAACAGTGAGAAATCTTTCTGCAGATTCCCTCCCCACCTTTTTTTAACTAACTCTGCTTCTAGTATTTCCAGCATTTCCGAGACAGCTGTTTCTTGTTACAGAAAAGCCTGAGTTATGAAGGAGAACCACTTGTTCTTCAATGGCAGCATTCAATAGTATTGGTCTGAGTGAGATTCGACTTTTTATATATTGTTCTATTTCCTGTCCTCTTTCTCTCTTCCCAATCGTTAGTCTCATGTGTCACTATCTTTCAGTAGCATGGGGCTACGGCAACATGTCAGGACTGTGTTAAACTCATAATGGTTAGTAATTTCTGAAATACGAACTGAGAAAATGTGAGTTGATGGACTGGAGAGCAGTTTTCTGTAACTAGAGAAGTTATATAGACGGAATTCATAGAGATTCCAGGTCAGCTTGTATCCCCTTCACTGGCCCTAGGCCAATTCTAATTTTCCTTGTAGCGTATTCCCAACTCATCTACTTTGTCCAATCCAGTTTTATATGTCTCATATTATAGGGCTTCCTGCTCTTCCTTTGAGATAATTTTTCCACAGACTAATAATGGCTATTAGGAAATATTTAGCAATATTGAACCTACAGAATATTCAAAAAGTGTTCAGGGAGAGTTTTCATGCTTTGGGATGAGTAAGGAGGCTGAGTGGAATGGTGCAACATATACAGAGAGAGGACACTGATCTGAACACTGAATCCTGCCTTTAGCTGACAGGAGTTACCTGGAAAACTTAGGCAGCAGAGTGTTAGGGTGACTCAGCAAGGAGTGTTTCATTTGCCAGAAGATGCTGTTCCCCCATTTTTCCAGCATACGAGTGACACTGTTAATGCCGTGGATGTTGACTTTGTCTGCTGCATTAGCAGAATTCCATGGGAGAGAAGAGAGGAGATGTGAGGGAATAAAGAAACTTATGAGCCATTTATCTAGTTTGGTAGGAAGGTCCTTCACATTTCCCCCCTTAAATCTGCAGGCACCCTAGACGTGAACCATCTACTAATTCTCAGTAAATTGCATTGATGTATTGAATACTCCTCTTGAGAACCTAACTATGAGAGCTAATCCTTCCCCAACAAATACCTTCCACCGCCTCCAACTGCTTTACTCTCCTTCACTGACCTTCTCTGTACTATGAAAACATGGCTCCCCTTTCTTTTCTCCTTTCTGAATAAATTAGCCCTAGCCTTTTGGGTTTGTTTTGTTTATTGTTGATATAAGAAAATCTCTTTTTAATCTTTCTCAGTTTGCCAGACTCTGGGGCTCCTAATCTCAAACCGTTTTACAATGCATTCCAGATCAGGGAGGCTGGGTTACTTTTCAACTCATGAAAAAATAACCCAAAGAAAATCATCCGCCATAAGCCTTATCCCAGCCTCCACCTGTTTCAGTACCAATGCATCCAGGTTCTTTTGATCATTCTATATATATATATATACACAATAAAAGGTGATAATAAACTCTCCCCACATCTGGTATTGAAACCCAATCTATTTGATTTTTGGCTCTTTGAAACACCCAATGGTCAAAAGATCCAGATGTTGTATTTCCAGGGCCCTTAAACGGGTTCCCTCCTATCTTACTCCTTGAATTCTTGAGAGTCTACTATTATTTGTTAGCATTATAAGTATTATTTCATAATAATAATTGATGTAGGGTCCCAAGTCTCAAACAGTTACCCATATAAGTTATTTTTACTCCCTTAGATAGTCCCATAGAAATCAATTCACTAGTAAGGATTACTCACATGAGTAAGAGCATACAGGATCATACCCTTTATGGTTCCAAACCAAAGACCTTGGAACACATGGCTTTGGATCAGGCGTTACATTCTATAGGAAAACATCCCCAAGGTAGAGTTAATGATACTATTATTGCCCTTTAAAACAAAGTTAGTAGACTGTTATATTTCTAATAATAAAAAAAACCCAGATACTAGAAATTCAGAAAATGTGCTGTTAGGGTCCAACCCCCTACCATAGGTTTGCTCCTCCTTCTCCTTCATCTTCCCCACTTTCCATTTATGGGCTGGAGAGCCTGATCAGTTGCCAAGCCTGCCCTGTGTCTCATGGTGTGTGAGGTCCTCCAGTGCTCTGTCAGGGACGTTGCCTGAAGTGTCTTACAAGGGAGACAAAGTGAAGTAAGGACAGACCCTTGCATCCTGGGAATTTGAACTCTGTGCACGAAAGGCCCCCTTAGTTTTATAGCAGATACCTTAGTACAAAACGGATTGCTGATGGCCAGCTCCCTGCTGCCAGTGCAACTTGGAGGGCATTGATTGAAAGGCAAGAGAAACAGGTTGTGTCTCAACACCGCTCAGGTTTCTTTGTTTGATCTGGTGATTGAGCTGGAAGAATGCAGGTAGGATGGGTGGCCACTGTCAGTTACATGCTGCCTGAGGTGCAAGGAGGCTGCTAAGCAGCTCTACCACACACTCACCAGCTCCACTCTCCCCACCAGAGAAGAGGCAGAAGGTAAAGCCCCCACTTGAGTGCCTGGGATGCTCTGAGGTCTGCAGCCAGTATGTGTAAAATGAACAGGTCAAAGATAGCTCTCTGCATCTGAAGGGTGGACTCTCCAACCTCTGTCAGGAGGGTGAATGGTGGTGGGAACTGGGGGTTTCCAGCCTGAGCAGAAAGGGAGGGTGTGTAAGGTAGCCTGAGTTCTCTGGCCCACAGTGAGATGGCAGATGCAGATGGGGAGGGTCGGTGAACAGCATATGAAGGGCAACATGCTAATGTTGTAGTCTCTGGTGTGTGCTGGGAGGGTGAATGGGAGGTGGGTTGAAATTGCTTCATATGTAATGCATTTGTGGATGCAGGACAGAATTAAAGAGCTATTACACTCTGAAAAATGCATTGTTGAATGCCATAGTTATTGTCTCTCAATGACTCAATTTTAAATTAATTGTTAGTGTGGAATCATCATCAAATGATGGTGTATCTAATAGGGTCTGGCACAGATCTGTTCTTGGCATAATGCTATTCAGTATCTTTTTTCAATAATCTGTAAGAAAATATAAAATAATTGCTGATAATGTTGCAGATGTCACATATTAGATTACTGGAGTAGTAAATGGTGGATAACCAGAAGAACATGAAATGCCGGTGTAAGAGGGCTAATGTGGTCACTAGATGTACATTTATAAACAGTTTAAAGTTTTTGAAGTCCTTGGATGAAGGGTCTTATATAAGTGCAGAGCAGTTATTACTTATTAATTTATTATCATTATTATTATAATTAATGCTATGTTCTCTATCAGGAAATTACAGCCTATTCTGCTCATATAACGCATAGGTTCAGTGATCCAGTAATAGATCTTTTTCATCTGAAGCTATATGTTTACACTGCACTTTAACACCCGGGGCTGGCCTGTGCCAACTGACTCAGCTTCTCAGGGCTTCCGCTGTGGGACTGGAAAATTACCTTGGAAGTGTTTGTGCTCAGGCTTGAGCCTGAGCTCTGGGACCCTCCCCCCATCATGGGGTCCCAGAGCTTGAGCTCCAGCTGACTCTGAGCCCAATGATACACGCCTCAGTTTTACAGCCTGTAGCCTGAGCTCCGTGAGCCCGAGTCAGCTGACTCAGGCCAGCCGTAGGTGTTTAGGTGCAGTGTAGACATACCCTGACGTGATCAGTGTCTGAAGATTAGACATTTTTGTCTAAAATATTAGACATATTTTGTCTAAAATATCATCTTTAAACAGCCTCCCCCCCAAGATAAGAGATCTGTGTGAGCTGACTGCCTCAAGAACAGCACTTGCAGGATCAACATTTGTGCTTTCCAAGTCTCCTTGAATCCATGCTCTAAAATAAATCAGTGCTGCCAGGATTTCAGTTTCCAGCCCTGTGTTCCCCGCCAATTCATCCTTTCTTGTTTGCTTTAAACACTACTTTCCAAGATACTGTCTTCCCAATATGCAAGGCCCTGTGTTTCAAGTTTTTATTTTGTTTAACATTTCCCAGGAATGTATCAGTGTTTATTACAAAAAAAAATAAAAACCAGGTGAAAATTGGTGCAAAAAATTAACGTCAGTTTTCTGGGTAAATATTGAGGCTAATACTGGGGGATGGGAGGACGGGGGGAAATAAAGAGAGAAAAATAAGAGTATTTCTGACCCTGCTCCCCACTCTGAAAGGAGAGATGGCAACATGGTAACTGAGTAGGTTTCTGAGCCTCCATCCCTCCTTCTGGAGCAGGCCCAGACGAGAAGAGGTCAAGGAGGGGAGGGTGCCATGTCCTTATGTTGCCTCCTCCACCTCTTCCACTTCTGGGCCCATTCTGGAAGGAGAGGTGGCAGCTTGGTTACCTGGGTCACCCAAGTTACCAAGCCGCCCTCTCTCCTTCCAGAACAAGGAGCCAGGTCCGGGGAGTTCTGGAACTTCATTTTTTAGGAGTTGAGCACTGACGTACATGGGTGTGTGCATGTCCCACTGCACTGCCTTGCTTTGACAGACAGCTTCGCATTTACACTTGGACTAATTTATTATTAACATAAACATATGCACTGAAGGTAATGGATTGGCTTTTCTTAACATAATTGGTGTTTTCATGTACCTGAGAAGTCCAAACCTCATGTGAAAATGGGTAAAAAACAAAAAATAGCTTTCAAAAAACCCAAAAATTTTTTGGTAAAAACTGAAAACAAAGGGCCTTGCCAATGTGTTCTAATCCCTGTAAGTATCAGGTAGTAGAGACAAAGACGTAACTAGGGAGATTTCACTTGTGTTTGCCCTGAATCCTACAAAGAGAAAACATTCAACCACTCACTTCAGTACTGTACACAACTAGTGTTTTCTGCTCGTACATCTGGGAATTTTCTAGGTTATCTGGTCCCAGTGCCAAATACAGCCTCCATTTCAAAGAGGCCAAGGCCTTCGGAAGCCTGATGAGTACATGCTGTACTTATTACATTCAATCAGGACTCTGAGATTGCCTTATAACAAGATGGGCTGAAATTGTTAACTGACTTTCCACCTGCTCCTATATGTATATTGTCTTCTGATTCTACTAGTGAGCATGATGGGGTGGTTGATGCTGGCTCGACCCTCAGTTCAGTTTGAGATCAGGATTTCAGTAACTAGAAGTAGCACTCATTGCAGTTATGTCTGAAATGTGGTACCCACACTCCTGTTGTCATTTACACCAATAGTAAGTGAATTCAAAATGGGTGTAAAATGCTCTCATTCTGATTTCATTGCAGAAGATGCAGGGCAACAGTGAATTAGGCTTGTGGCTTCCACGTGAAACTCCTTTCCCTTTGTTTTCAGTTGCTCATAACTTTCTCAAATTCCTTTTTAGGCTGAAATTTCCCTAGTTTATTTTCAGTTTATTTTCAGCCCGAAGTTAAATTTTCTTGGAAAATGTGAACAATTTTGAGTTATTTGCATGGGAACAAAATACACATAGTCTTATCAGAAATTTTGTGCCCAAGTAAATCAAAAACACCTGAAGTTAGAAAAATCAAACTAAGCTCATTTTGTAGATTTAAAGGGCATTTATGCAGAAAGATAAATTTGCTTTTTAAAAAAAATAATTTAAAATGCTCATATAATTTTTGCACAGTCTTCTAGCACTTTTCTATTTTTTGACTTTTAATGTGCAATATTTTAAGGATGCATTTTTTATTGGACACCCAGCTAACAACGTCTTATTCCACAGGAAAAGCCAAAGGAGCTTTTAAACTCCACAAGCCAAATAGCTCCATACCTGGGAACGTACGCAGTCAGTAAAGAACACCTCTGTTAAGGATACTTCCATTAAAACTGTGAGAGCCAGGATGTTGAAAATACTGTCAGCTCCACAGGAGAAAAAAGTGCCGGGGGAGGGTGGAGGGGGGGAGAGTCTTTAACATAGGCCCACATTCAAAGCATTTACAAGCTTCACTTACAAAACATTATTCTGTTTGTAAGCTTCCCAAGTAAAGAGCCGGGGAATATAAATATAAACTTAATGGTGGTATCATGTTATAGTTGAAATGCCACAGGAATGCCAGAAAATATCCCACAATATTAACTCAGCACATTGTACATCTGGTGTATTTTCTATTTCAGTATTCCTTGTTAAATGTTAATTTCCTTGTTAAATGTTAATTATAATTGGTATCATTTGTTTATATATATATATATCAATTAAAATATTATATAATATATATAATCTTTTAATTAGTATAATTTGTTTACACACATATAAAATGGAATAACATATTGAGTTTAGGTGGGAGCTACATTAACTTTTGGAATTTCCTGACTTGTAATGGTTTGCCATTTCTGCCTTAACACTACATTAACTCTTGTGATATTTTGCATTTAATTATAAATGAAGTTGTTCATTTTGCATATGGTCATTTGAAAGCAGACCTGACTGATCTTGCAAATAGACTGACCATCCTGATAGCCAGACAGATTCCCTGTTCTTAGTGGCAGACCTGCAGGCTGGCAGCTAGAGGGAATTGATGCTTCAGGCAGACAGGCACACTGACTGAAAGGAATGAGCTGTCCTGATAACAGACTGGAACCAATAAAGATATTACTGCAAAGCCGAGCAGCAGTAAAAATATTGTTGGTCCTTCCTGTCCTGAGGATGTGTAACATAATTTCTGCCCCTTCTTGAGAATTTGCACACTTTTTCAGAGTGCACATTCTCTCTCTCCTTCAGAATACATTCCCCTTCTCTTTTAGGTATTATTCTCTCTCTTTCTCAGAACATATACATACAAACTCCTTCAGAACCTGCACAGTTTACCTCTCCCTCCTTTTGGGACTTGCAAACTCTTTCTTTTCTTCCTCCTTCTATTCTGCACACTAACACCCCCTCCCCCCATGCAATCTAGTAGCACTCACACTCACACAGCCTTCAGGTCTAAACCATTCCAACAAAGAAAATAGGTGTTGAGACAGATTTTCTCTCCTTTTCCTGCATCTTCTTACAGGTTCGTTCACTGCTCTCTACCTACCAGGCTTTTTAGAAGCTTGGCTGTGTCTCCTCATGAAGAAGGCACAACATATTCCTGGTAAGGAAGGCACAGAATTGTAAACAAACTTTACCTGGACTCCAGAAGGCAATCCTCCTGTGATGAGGCTTCCAAGTATCTCTCTCTTTTTCTTCTCTCCTCACTGCCCCCTTTGGATTTCAGCTTGTAAGTTGTGACGTGTTCCTCTGCATATCTCTGCTTTACACATTTCCCCAATCTTTCTTTGGAACCTCTTCTAGCTGTTCCTTTCTTGCCCTCCCCTCCCACCCATTCAAACTGAACATCTCCTCATGGAAGCCTTATGGAAGTGAAAACATCAGTCAGTGGCAGCCGAGTCCATTTTTAAAGTAAACCCTCTATTGAGCGGCCTCCTCTCATCTCACCTGATCCCCTTTGCGCAGTGCACAACTCTTTGCCATCCAGCACAGCTATGCAACCTCTCTTACCATTCATAGTTTCCGCTATCCTGCGTTCCTTTCTGGTAGCTTGAGACCCAGAGCCATCCAGCCTGGGATTTGTTCCTTAAGTTGTTTCTGCCTTTGAACAAAGATGCCAATTAATTCTCGGCTGATTAGTTCATTCCTGAGCCATTGTTCCAGATCTATTTTGGTCAGAGTAAACAAGGAGGATCAATTGTCCGCAGTGTTTTTCTCTGCTCCCAAGTTACTTGGCTGCCAAGCCAGTCAGGGTCAGGCTTGGACAGTACTTTACTAAGAGAACACCAAAGAAACACCAGGTATTACAATAAGTGATGTCGGTGACTTAGTATGTGGTGATCTTGCCTCTGGCTGTGAGTAAGTATTGAACCAGTATGATTTTAGAGTGTGTTACACTACTGCAGGTGCTGTCCTTTGGATAAATCTTTAATACCATGTACTGGCCTCCTGTGATCATTACCATATCCATGGCACGATTTGCTAGTTCCCTGGCCAAATCTGAATTCTGCCTAATATTACTCCTACAACGTCAATTGGCTGCAGTGGGGTTTTTTTTCACTTCTTGATCTAAAACCTTTGATCATTTTACTGTGTGCTCTTAAATAACTGCATGTTCCACCCGCTGCAGCTGCATTTCAGTGGTAGGTACAATGATCCCTTTGTGTAGAATGGAGCACTTTATGATTGTTCAAGATCAAAAACACAGTATAATTGGAAAGGGGGGGCGGGGGGGCTGTGAGTGTAGGTGTAGGTGTGTGCATGCCCACACAGTATATAAGGCCAGATCCTCAGTTGGTGTAAATCAGCATAGTTCCTAGACCCACTTTAATGGCGCTATACTGTTTTACAACAGCTGAGGATCTATCCCATGGTTTGTAAATCAGTAAAGTGCTTCGTCTCCTTCTGGGTGAAGACACTATAAATGTCAGTCATTATTATTACCGTCGTTTAGTAAGCAGCTCAAACCTGCTAATCTCCAAAGGAGAGGCACCCCGTCAGAGAGAGGATTGTGATTAAAGGGGACTGACTCTTCAGAGCTAGATGGTACCAGAGACACATGGTTCCAACTGTTTCTCCATCTCTCCACCCCTAAAAAAAGTGGATGCATGGGGAGTGAGATTTCTAGGTAAATGTCATTGTCCATAGCACTGAAACAGTGGGACATATACTTACAAAGTTATAAAACACCAATTACATAAAGCCACCCACAATAGGCAGTATTAAAACTACTGAAGCGTTAGCAACGGCCTCCAGAAATGTTAGCAACCCATGTTGCCAGGGATAAAAATAAACAAAAAAATTATACAGCTATAACCCAAACAGTGATCTGAATCACATGGATTTCTCACAGCTGTTCCCATTGGAGAAGGCACTAGCACAGACTAGATGTGCTGTCACAACAGTTCAATGGAAAGAAGAAACAAACTCCTGGAAGAACTCACCACTTGAAAGCTCAGGGCACGGACACTTGATGATCCAATGGACTGGGAAAGGGTCCCTGCAAAGCTCTGATGATATACCCAAATCCTGATCACCATTTTTCATAGTAAATAGTGCCATTCAGGCCCAGTCGGGCTCCCAGAGTAGTCAGTGGCAAAACTTCAGTGTGCAGGACTTCAGCCACTAAATTACCAATTAATATGCAGCCTGTTTTGTTAGTGAATCAAAGCTATCTGTTGGCCTTCTGGCCTTGTGCAATTAATTGCTAGTTTCTTGGCTAGTCTACACTTCAAAGGCTCTGCGATATAGCTATACAGGTATAGCTATATCAGCAGAGCCCCCTAGTGGAGATGCAGCTTATACAGGCAAAAGGACATCTCCCTGAAGACATAAGCTATACCAGCAAAAGGACTCTTTAGCTGTGTCTACATGGGGGCATTGTTGACATAGGGCTTGTCTACACTTACCTCTGAGATTCAGCGGCAGTCGACCGGAGTTACGCAAGCTACGCAAAAAACTTGCGTGACTCCCGTCGACTTCTCTGCTTCTGTTCTGCGTGCCGTCTTCACTGCATTGCGCTGACGATGCAGCGCTACGCCACTTGAGAAGGTGGTCTTAGTACGTCGATTTCTGGATCGACTGAGCGGGTCTTCACTGACCTCTCAGTCACTCCAGAGAAATTGATCTGATGGCAGCAAATTTGCCACCATCGGTGAAGACATAGCCGTAGTTCTGTCAGTCCAGGAGGTGGTTTTTTCACACCCCTGACAAACACAGCTATGCCAGCAAATCTTTGTAGTGTAGACCTGGCCTCAGTCCAGTTCTTAGCAGACAGGGGTCCACATTACAAAAATCCCCTCATCTGTTGTCCTGTGTTGTACATCACTAAACTGACACTGTAATAAGCATCAACCATAAACTGTCTGAGCAGAGAGTTCAAAGATCTTTTTAAAAAATCTCCATACGTTTTTTTTCACATCTCAGAAACGGTGCTGCATAGCAACTCCAGATGTTTTGATCCTTTTTCCTCAGTGAAAAGTGGGGCTTGGCTGTTTTGATAAACCTTTGTGGCTTACTTTTAAAGTTAGTTTATATGTTTTTTCGCCCACACTATCAGAACTCAGGAGAGTTCTTAGACTGTGAACTCCTCAGGGCAGAACCAATGTCTTCATATGTGTTTGTGCAGTGCTTAGCACAACTGGCCCCAAATTCTCACTGGAGCCTCCAGGCACTACTGTAATATAAATATTAAACAATAATAACTGCAGAATTCATAAATGGTGCAGCCTGTATGAGACAGAGTTATCGCCAATTACTGGCTGTGTACCTCTTAAAACCCCACATGAATCAAGGGGGGAGTTAGGGTTAAAGATGTCTACAACCACAGGATTGGAGACTCCTTAAAAGTCCACTCATGAGCCACCGAGGATGTTTTCAGAACTGATTAGTTTCACAAAGATTCCTTTGTTGTTTATATGAACCTCAAGGTCTAATGAAGTTTTTAGAAACATTCCCAGGGACTCCCAATGAGTTTATAATCTTCTCAGGAATCCCACCCTCTCTGCTCCAAATTGTAGCAATGCCACCTACATCAGCGTTAAACCACTGAAGTAAAAGGGCTCAATTCCTTGTTGCCCTACACCTTATGTAGTAATTTACCCCAGTGCAAAGTGGGTGTCAAATATTACCATACCAGAATGACAGCATTTTACGTGCACATAGCACTCACTTTATCCTGGAATAATGACTACACATGAGGAAGAGCAACCATAGGGTTATACTGGGGTACAGTTGGTTTATGGGAGAGGAGAATAGGGCCATAGATACCTACTTGGAAACTGTGAATCACACCCACTAACTATGGACTAAAGACACGACCCTGCCCTGCCCTCATGGTATGGGCCACAGAACACAAACTTCTCACTAGAACTACTCAGAAAAATTTCTGATACTTTGTAAAATGAAAAATGCCTTTTTGACCAAAATTAAAATATAACGAAAAAAATAATTGTGGTTGAATTTTTTTTTATATTTCAGTGAAAACATTTGAAATGAAAAATTACATCCTCTCCCCCCAGTCCCCCAAAACCCTCCCTATGTTTCATTTCTGGAGGGAAAGAAATACTTTCTCACACTTTCACTTTTTCCTCTCCCTTTTTCCAATGGGGAAAAAAGTAAAAAAATACGTGAGAAAGTGGTTTATTATGCACTGAAATAAAACACACGCTTTTGAAAAATTTTGGAATTTTTATTTTTTCACTGAAAGTATTTTTTGACCAACTGAATGTTTTGAATGAAGTGAAACATTTTCAGTTTTTTCATGAAATATAGAAACCTTGTTTCTACCAGCTCAGCTTCTCCTATATAACCATTCACATATGGTACAGACCTTACTCATCATTCTGTTGTAGGAAGAAAACTCTACTCCACCCTATTTATATTGGTCAGGGACTTCATGCTTCAGCTACAGGTCAGAGATCAACTTTTTGGTCATGATCCTGAACATACGGGCCCCAGACTGTCTTGTTATGAAAGAGATATGTAATAGCTCACTCGTTACAAGTTGTTGAAGTAGTCCTCCATGGAGAAACCATAGACAGTATGGATTCAGTGCAGGTCACTGCCCCATGAGTTGTCAGCGGGGACAAGCTAATGACCCATTCTCATCTCTGGAGGCCTGGCCCCAGTTGAGGGAGTGTGGAGCTAACCGGATTTTCCATGTTCAAAATACAGGGGCTGTGAGCTGCAACAAGGCTGTGGGTTAAGCAGTTGAAGTGAGCAAGCAGGTGTATCTGCGTGGACCTGGAGAGAAATAAATGCAAAAATGATAGCTCCTTGTTGGAACTGGGTGTGGAATGATTTCAAAGGTCACAGAATCTGGCCCCCAAAACCAAACTCAGTCATCAGGACTGACTCAATTTATTTCATGTGCAGTAAATAGGGTTGTCCGTCTAAGTAGAAGAGAATAAAAGAAGGTAAGGATGTAGAGTGAGCATTGGTAATGGAACTTGAACAAATATTTCCAGACTTTCCGGCACTTTAGTTTAGGAACTACCTTCTAAATTCCTGACATTCAAACATTTAATTTTTCAGGCTTAACTGCACATTTTTTGACTTTCAAACTTTTTTTTTTTTTTTGAATGACATTTTAATATTGTAAATTAATGGTCTTTTTGCAACCTTAGTGTTATTTTAGCAAAGTTTGTTGCTTGGGCTTAGTAAATTAGACATGTTCAATTTATATGTAAATCAGTGCATATCACTAGCTCACATTCACAATGTAAAATAGGTAAACTTCATTTTTCATGCTTGGTATATCATTAAAAACCCAAACACTATGCTCTGCCATCCATGCATCAAATTGCATGAATTTGCAGCACAAACCATTTGTTCATGCTGTAATTTGTCCCCACATAGCACCCTGGCCTAACTCTGAAGCTGGAAAAAGAGACTTTTGTGCAGTTATTTAAACTTTGGGATGCTGCCCTACAAATTGACAAGTATTGTAAACCTGGGGATTGCTCAGGGCATGGGAACCAAATGTCAGAAACACAGAAATGAAGAGTTCAGATTCCCCGACTCCTCCATCTGGCTGCCTTCTGCTACATTCTCGCTTTTAGTTCTAATCTGTTGGAGAAGCTTGTTCTTAGAAAGAATTTCTCTGCAGGACAGCTTTTGACCTCATCTATCACAAGATTCCTTAATGGGTACAAGACTGAAGCTGTCAGATTCTCTTCAACAAAGCCCTACATTTCTATGGTTTTATGGTTCTAAAATGCTTACATAGTCACAAGACTGTCATTGCCCTTAAATCAAGAGGGCAACGGAGGAGCATGTGAACTAAAAAGGAGAGGAAAAATAACTCCTCTTGGTACAAATGTCTTTGTCTCTGTAGTTTCTGCTGTCTGAAACAGCCTTACCGTGTGCCTCCACCTCATGAAGGTCCTGATCCAAAGTCCACTAACATCACTGGAAAGTGTGTGTCCCAGTGACATCAAAATTAATAGGCTTTGGATCAAGCCCTAACTCTCCATCTCTTTCTAAATCATATTTGAAAACATTTTGTCTTTATTGCCCAGACAACTTGGCTTCTCTGTCCCTCTGCTCTTCTTTTATTAATTATTATTATTATTTATAACATTTCAGGGTACAGTTTGAATGAAAGATGCTAAATATTTTTTCTTGTTGGTGTTGTCGGGGCAGAGCTTGAAGCTGAGAAATATAGAGTCTGATGCTAAGTGAAACTGATCTGAATACTTCACAAGGCTGTTGTGATGATTACTTATATAATGTTTGTAAAACATGCCATGAAAAGCACTCTTGTGTTATATATTATTGTTAAGAAAAGAAAAATGCCTAAAAAACCCAAAATAGAGCAATAACATTTATTTCAATCATGAAGTTCCCAAGCTCAGGGCTAAGACATATATATTACACAAGCAGAATGATTTATGGGCCTTTGATTGTAAGCCTTTATGGGCAAGGATTGTCTTCCTCTGTGTGTGTGTGTGTGTGTGGACAGCATCTAGCACATTATGAGTGCTGCTGGAACACAAATGATAGCAATAAATAAATCAAGGGTGGTTGATTTGAATTAAGTTGCAGGGTCAATGGGAAACTCTGCCAGTCAGGGAATTTCAATAGCCAATTAATGTCAGTGGGGCTCTGCACATGTGTAGAGCTCCATCCATGTGTAACAACTTGCAGGATTCAGGTCTTAGGCCCAAATCCTGCTAACACTTAGCCATGCTTTTCCCATTGACTACATGAGAGTCCTACTGATTTCAACACTACTCCTGTGACTAAGTTAAACATATATATATATATATATATATGTTTACAGGATTGGGCCTTACAAACTCACTAGCATCCCCAGCCCCACAAACACAGATCTGAAGCAGTAAAATGCTGCCACCATTCAACGTTACCAGGTCTTGTGATTTTATTGCAAGTCTTGTGCTATTTAGTGATTTACTTAAAGATCTAGTTGCTGGAATGATTTGATTACATGAGAATCTTTCTCTCTTTTTTAAAAGTAAATTTCTAGCCCTCCTGGCTGTGGAAAAATCTGGCAAAGGTAAACTCATAAGGCTCAAAAACCAGAAGGCAAATAAAGAGTCCCACATTTCCCATGATTTGAAGCACAATCTCATGGTTTTTGAACATTTGGGTCTGGCGCTGCTGCCTGATGTTAAAAATGCTGCTGTCATTAGGCATGATCCTGGGGGTTGCTCAGCATGCTTTACGTCTGATCTGTGTCTCTCTCCATAGGGCAGAGACCAACAGTTTTACCTTTGCACCTTGCACAGAGGAGCCATGGGGAGTTCCAAGTTAAATGGTTCTTGCCCCCCAAATATTATGTAACCCTTCTGCCAGACCGAGTCGGCAGCAGCAAGGGCCGGGTTCTGTATCTAGGGGTCCCTGTCAATGATACAACACCAAACTGGCTCGAGCCCCCACCCAGTCACCTGGGAAATTACACACTATCCCCTGGGTGCCCTCCAAAGGGCAATACTTCCCCTCTCGCAAGCACAGAGTCTGAGCATAGAAAGAACCTTTTAAAAGCAAAACAGAGATAACACCGCACTGGTTTGGGAAACAGTGCAAACAGAGTTCATGAACTCAACGAGCCCAAACCCATCCCAGAGTGCGGGGCATGTCCTTCACCTCTCCCTTCCTTCTTTCCCCTGTACTGACCCTCCTAGTTGCAATATCCACCTCTCAGGTGTGGCTCCACCCGGTATGTCGCACCTGTCCGACACAGGCTTGTCCAGGCCCCCTCTGCTGCTGTCTCCTACCACCTGCGGGCCTCGCTGAGTCCCCCACCACTGGCAACGACCACGCCGGTCTCCCACCGACTGCTGGCACCAACCGCACCTGGCTCCCGCTGACTGCGCCAGGCTGGCACCGATTGTGCCAGCCCCACAGCCGACCGCTGACCAGGCTAGCACCGACTGTGCCGACCCCTCCGCCGACCGCACCGGGCTGGCACCAACTGTGCCGGCCCCTCCGCCGACCGCACCAGGCTGGCACCGACTGTGCCAGTCCCCCTATTGACTGGGCTGGCACCAACTGTGCTAGCCTCCCAGCAGAGTTACCTATTGCCCACTCAGCTCTGTTAGTGGTCAGGCAAAGTTTTCCAGATCCTCTACTGGTTCAGCTCTTAGTGATTTCAGCTCATAGGTAAACCTTCTGTTGACATACAGTCAATGTCCCTGCTTTCAAGAAACAAAAGACTCCAAGATGAGTCATTAATTCTACCTTTTAACAATGGGAGGAGAGAGTCACTCCATGCCTGGGGGCAGCCCTTTGTCAGGGCCAGTGCAGTCCCAATAGGAGACTGCACCAGCCACCCCACCCCCATTTCCAGGTTGAAACATCTGTCTGCCACCCTTGTGGAGCTCTGTTTAGTTTAGGGTGCAGATTCTATCATAACAGACTAAGCACAGTTTTGCTGACATCTGTTCATACAATTGAAGGACACCATTTCATTATCCCAGCAGTTAACACAAAAGTGGTTTGTAGCCCAAAACCAGCCCTGCTAACCATTTCCCATTATGCTCAGCACCTAGGTAAGTTCTGCTAAATACTTAATTAAACTCATGCAGATATAAAGCCCCTTTCAGCTGCTGAGCAGGGAGAGTGCCACTGAGACACTCAGACCTGGCTTACATCTGCTTTTAAAAAAAAAATACAGCTTTAATCTTAAAATAACAATGAAAGAGAAATATAACAATAGCAATCACCTGGAGCAATGGGAACAACGTGAACCAAGGGGCTCTGTATGCGCTAGGCAGGGCTCTCTGTCTGTCCGGCTCCGCCCCGCCCCGCCCCCTCGCCTAACCCTTCCGCAGAGCGAACCCTGCGCAATCCGCCGGCTAGAGAACTACACTTCCCAGCAGGCTGCGGGGCGTTGCGCACGCGCATTGCGCACTTCCAGCATGGCCACGGTGCTGTCCCGGGCGCTCAAGCTGCCAGGTAGGGGCCCCACTCCACAGCCAGGGGCACTCACAGGCCGAGGGCGGGGCAGGCAGCGGGCGGCTCGGAGGGACCCTGCGCCTTCTCCCGGGGGCCAAAAACATCCGGGTCTTTCGGGGGGGGGGAGAGAGACCGGCCTGGGGACATTCGGGTTCGGGCAGCTTCGGGAGGTCACTGCTCCTGGGAAGAGGGGGAGGGAAGGGGGGGTCACTGCTCCTGGGATGAGGGGGAGGGGAAGGGAAGAGGAGAGAGAAGGGGGTCAGTGCTCCTGGGATGGGGGGGAGTGGGAGGTGAGTTGGAAGCGGATGGCGGGGGTGGGCCTTTTGCTCATGGGGTGTCCCTGACGCTGCTTCTGTTAAGTATCTTTAGTCTCTCTGCACCTTGTCATGCACTCTTACAGCGCTGTATTCTGAGGTTAAGTAACAATACGTTCTTGCATATACTTTGCAATACTTTGCCCTCCATTTCCTGCAGCTCGTATTATTGTGGAATATTTGATTTTAAACCGATTTAGAACAATGTTTTAGTGGCTGCCTTTGAAATGTCTTTTGTGGTAAACTGATGCACAGTGTAAAAAAAAAACCCAAAACAAACGAAGGAGAATGAAAACAACCAATATCTCACAAAGTTAAAGAAATGTTTGTCTTTGTCTCATTCGCTAGTATGTGTCATTCTAATAAATAACCTACTCTTGGAAACCAGGCTACAAATTCAATTTCTGTCTCTGCATTTATCTGGGTAAATATGAAAAGTCTGCCAAATGTATCGGTATAATTTCCAATAATCTCGATTTTCCCATTTGTATTAAACATAGGAGAGAAGAAATGTATCTATACCCTGGTAATAGGGTATTTGGGAAAAGGGATTGTTGTTTTAGAGAAGCAGGTATTTCAGAGGTATAGGTATAGCCAACTATACATTTCTGTGAGGACATTAAAAGGGAATTATACTGAAAACAGATCTTGCGTGTTTAATTTTAGTCTAGAACAGGCTGCCAAGGTTTTGCTAGAGGATAGGTGGAGCCAATACAGGGTGCAGTATTAAGCCAATGGGAAAGTGCCCCATCACCCTTCGTGTCTGTTGTTTGCACTCAGGAAAACCCTCTGGAACAGAACTTGTACATCAGCTATTGTCTGCTGGGGTTCCTCTCTCCTCCTAGGTCTCACCAGCTTCTTAGCGCTTCCACCTCCCATGGCTTTGAAATGGAACCCAATAGGCAGTTGACATGGCCCTCTTCCACTGGCCCATGAGGACCAGGAGGGCACCTGTAAGGCCCCACCTCAAGCATTTCTCAATCCAAGGCAAGGTCTTCCACAAAACTGAAGCTCTGCTCTAGTGCTTTTTTTCATTTACAGACCAATTTGTTCTCAGTAAACTATTGTTTGATTAAAGAGAATTGAACAGCTGTTCAAAGCTATTTACTTGGGAAAAATAAAAGTACAAAATGGGGGAATTATAAGGATGTGAGCAAAGGGGCATTGTGCAAGTACAAAGACAAATTTCTCCCTAGATTTCTTGACATAACTAATAACATGTATCTACTTGCAACTGGAAGGCATTAATTTGGGTACACAAAGGGAGTTACAGTAGAACCTCAAAGTTACGAACACCTGGGGAATGGAGGCTGTTCGTAATTCTGAACAAAATGTTAAGGCTCTTTCATAAGTTTACAACCGAACATTGACTTAATACAGCTTTGAAACTTTACTGTTTAGAAGAAAAATGCTGCTTTTAACCATCTTAATTTAAATGAAACAACCACCGAAACAGTTTCCTTTGTCAATTTTTTAACTTTCCCTTTATTTTTTTCGTAGTTTACGTTTGTTTTGTTGGTTTTTTTTCTCTGCTGCTGCCAGATTGTGTTCTTCCGGTTCCAAATTAAATGTGTGGTTGACTGGTCAGTTCGTAACTCTGATGTTTGTAATGGAGGCCTTTCAAGTGCACTTAAAAAAATCCTTATATCTGAGCTCAAATTAATTTGTACACCTAAGACCCTACATATGTGACTAACACATAGTCAAAATGGAGCTTTCAAAAGCAACGAAAAGTCTGAAATGCTTTTCCTCTGGCTGTTTTTCCTTTCACTTTTCATTAATTTCACAAATATGTGCTATCTTATCTCCCTAAGGATTTAGAGAGAGATGTGGAGTGCTTGGAGAAGCATCTGCCAACTTCTAACAGCAAAAAATGGGAAACCAAACATGGCACCAAAGAGGGTTCAAAGAATATTGGAACCAGATTCCTGTTTAATTATCAAGAAAGACAAGCATTGAAAATTACACTGGATTTACACTGGAATTACATAGGATTTGCTCTCTTCAGTCCAAAACCAGTGCTAAAAAGCACTGCTATTGTCTAAGAGATCAGTGATAGCTTGGTGTCTCTCAAACCGTCAGGGCTAAAAAGAATCCTTTAAACTTTTCATAAGGTTGATGTAGTGTTAATACAGGCCTTATGGATGCCTCTCCTCCAGTTTATAATTGCATGGAGCACCTTTTCTCCCATGTGAGATCATGCAGCATCCCTATGACAGCCATAGCAGTGGCTTACCTAGAAAAGTAATATTAGGAAAATAGGAGATTTTTAAAGGCACAAAGGGCTGTTAGGTGCCCAGCTCCCATTGAAAGTCAGCAAGAGTTGGGCACCTAACTCCACCTTCTCCCTTTAAAAATCTCCCCCTTAGCATTTGTACTTTTCAGTGTCTGCAAACAAAAAGCCCAGTATCATGTGATCAGTAACTTAGCCACAGACTACCTGCAATTGGTCTATGGATCATAGTTTGGGAACCTCTGGTTTATATCATTGGAAAGATGAGAACCATCTGAAACTGCACAAGGTATCAGATTTTCTGATCACTGAGAAATCGGAATCAGACAGGGCTAGATATTCTTTGGAAGACCAGTCAACTTCTCCAAACACTAGTCCTGGACCAGTGATCAGAAAGCAAATAGTCTGATCTCTGGAGAGCGTCTCAATAAATCATAATTCCTTAAATGGATGAATGCTTTGACTTATACAAATCTTAGTGCTCTTTATGTTTCTCTGCTTAAAGTTCTATTAGGGGCTTAAATAGATGGCCTGAAAGCATCCACTTATTTTCACACAAGTTTGGTCATCTAGTGGGTTTTGCATCTTAAGTATTGTGATTTGGAAATGCAGCTGCACACATGATCTTGCCTGAATGTAAAACTCAGGTACATCTCTATGAAAATTTGGTCCAAAGTTACTGATAGCCTTGTAATGCCTTAAAACAGCCTTGGAGCGGCACTGACATGTCTGCTGCAAGGAAAACAAAACACGGACAGATTGTGAGAGTTACTAAGAATTGTGAGAATTAGAATTAGTGTTTTTACTTTCTAAAGAATCACATTTAATTAGTAACGGAAAATGGAGCTTTTCACCTCTAGGTTGTCAATTTCAGACTGGAGAGATATTAGATGGCTTAAAGAATTAAGAATGTAAGATGGAACGTCTAACCTATAAGTCAATGGTTCATTTTTTACCTACATAATTAAGAGCTAAAATTCATTAGTGTCCATTAACTTGTGTCCAATGAGTTGGGGATGTCAGACCAGTTCCTAGCAGGAAAGATGTTCTCATCACAGACAACTCTGTGTGCTCCCAAAGGGAGCTCATGGACTGATTTAGGTATGCAGTCTGAGCTCTTCTCTCATCCCTGGCAGTGGCCCTTCCAGGACAGGGATGAGAGAATGGAGGAAGCTTACACTGCCAATGTTGTAACTGCTCATTAGATTTCAGTCTCCACAGTGGACAACGTGAAGCCTTTTATCAGATGTAAATTCTCTTTAAAGTGCGGCTGAGTGAAGCATGGTGTACAGACACAACAGGAGATGTATATTTATATTTGTGGAACTATATACCCCTATTCTGCGTTGTGATCTCTGTGGAGAGACCGCTTTGCATTCACCGAGCTCCATGGCTTTCAGGGAGGCTCCATGCTGATGCCAGTGCAGAACTGGGGAGTAAGAACTAGTCTCTACACAAACTTGCACCAAAATGTCCATGGGGGTGAATGAAAAATGATTTAGTTTTGTGCAAGTCTGAGTGTGGACAGGCATAGATCAGAATAGAAGTGACTTTAGGAGTCAGTTTAGATCAGTGTTTCCCAACCGGTGTGCCATGGAACTTTTTGAAAAACTACTTGAAGAGTTTTGGATTGGCTCATGAATATTCATGAGTTCATTTGGAGACTATATGGTGGTGTGCCTCAAAATAATTAAAGGTATCAAGGTGTGCCGCTGCAGAGAAAAGGTTGGGAATCACTGGTTTAGATAACTGACTGTAGCAAAATGTGACACTTATCTCCTTTGGTAAGGATACATCACTTAACTTTAGTTTTTTGCTATTGAATTAAGGCAGAGGTAATGTTGCTTGGTGGTATGTCGTCCCCTGGCAGAAGACTGAGTTGAGCAAAACTCAAACTTCTGAAAATCAGGAAATGTAGTTAACTCAGCCCTCTTTCTGCATTGCCCCAGCATTCCCCATGAATACACATACCTTTACTCTGCCAACCCCACAGTTGCTGCAATGTAAAAGTAAGTTAAGAGCTTGTACAACCCATTCACTCTTATCCACAGATTTCCATCTAACACTGTTAAAGAGCAGGTGGGAGGGGATTGTCCATGCCACCTTTCCTCTGTCCTTTTTCAGCAAAACCTAAATATGTACATACTCACACTGGCCCTTGGCACTGTAAGATTCAGGAGGTTACAGATCCTGGCGTACACTCACACACTCAGCCAACGCTCCAAAGAGAGTACCACATGTGTACAATTTAAGAACCACTTCACAGCCTTTTACAACTCCACTTACTTGCAGGATACCATCTCAACCTACACTTTCTCTTAACATCAAAGCATTAGAATACTCTAATATTCCTCCTCACAGCTGATATCCTTTGAAATAAAAGCTCTGTGCCCTGCTACTGACATAACCCACACAACTCTGCGTAGAAATGAAAGGCACACGTGCAGCTCTTCCTTTGCTCACACACATCAGAGGGTGAAAAACATAGATTTCCTCATCTTATAATTACAGGTCTGTCATACACTTCAAAGTAATCCACATGTCCTCCTATCACAAACACACTGTTACCAAGCAGGCCCAACTACTGCCTCTACCATTTAGGGTAGATGTAATACCCTGACTGCACTTTGAGTGTATGCAAATAATTCCCATTGGCTACTGCCAGCTCCAAGGGAACAGAGGGAAAATGGAACAGACAACCTTTTTTGTCCTTTAATAGTGTTAGATGGAATCCTGTGGGGAGCATGAATGGGTTGTAAAAGGAGGTGAAGAGCTTGCACATTTCAGCAACTGGGGGGTTATCAGAGTAAAGGTATGTGTGTTAACGGTATATTGGAGCATTGTTGAAAGAGGACATAATTAAGGTTGCTTGGGCAGCCTTAACTCTGTATTTCCTAGGTTTCAGACGTTTTTAATTTTGCTCAACTCAGCGTTCTGCAAGGGGACGACATACTACTTACTTCTCTACCTTAAGGTAGATTTTTTGCCTTTGAATTTGCTAGGGTTTTTTGTTTTGTTTTTTTAAACAGGAAAAGATATGTTCGTGATAGGACTTATATATACACTGCCTAAATGATTACTCATATCCTGCAATTTGCATACTGAGTCAGCTGGCCCACACACATGCATATCAGCTGGGCCCCACCCATCCACACCTTGCCAGCCATGCCCCTGATTCTTTCACTGCATTCCCCATTCCAACCTGGGTCTCAACCCACTGTCATACCCAGGACCGTCCCCCGCCCCCCCCACACACACACACAAGGGAATGCATCTCCCTGAAGTCTTCGCTCCCTGGTTTACAAACACTTCTACTGCTGTTACTTCCTCCCCTCCTATAATCCAACTCACATGTGCCTAGAATTCCTGGTCACATTTCAGAGTGGTTGGAGGGTGGAGTTTATGGCGGGGCTGGGGAGAAATCACAGATAGGGTTTCTATTCCCAAGGTACTGACAGTTTTATGTTTGAGAGAAGGATCTTCTAACCCCTTTCCAAGAAAGGGTGAGGTGTCAGAGTTTGTAATGTTTCTGTGTCGTGCAATACCCTTTTTCCGGCCAGCCATGAACCCTCCAGTTTCCCAATTAGTGTTGTTCTGGCACTTATTCATAGCTTTCATATTTCTTACAGCAATTATTCAGATGCTCAGCCAAATCAGAGAAAATTGTCACAGGTCCCAGACATAGATCTCTGATGCAGTTTAAAACTGCTCTCATACCTTGTATGAGCTATACACACTAGGAGTAAGGCCCAGATTCCGCATGAATGACTCACCACAAGGTCCGCTAAATCACTTCTTAAGTCACCGGGCGTTAGATGCTGCAGAGAGGGCACAATACGATGCCCATGCAGCCCACCCACTTCTCTCCACTCAGTCTGTAGTCAGCAATCCCATGTCATGGTGTACTCCTTGGTGTCCCATAAACTCACACAACCTCATGCTCCAGGAATTGACCAGAATCCACATTTTGGCAACTCAGCGCACACATTTCCTTTCCCTCGAGGTGCCTGCACTGTCAGTTCCAATCCTCTGTGCTATGTCTTTGGAAACATCACATTAATCTGCTGAGAGATCAGGAAGTAGCCACTTGCCCCCTTTCCAGGGTCTAGTAAAATACAGATTTTCTGAAACCACCAAACCAAGGTTTGCCTAAACCTGTCCTCATTTCCCACCTCCTCCAAAGTTGCAACCCCACTTCCCCCAGCCACCCTCCCACCTACACACACTCCTCTGTCCCCAGCTCCTTCCCACCTGATTTAATAAGCATTTTGGGTACACCAGCTGCTGACTGTTCTGCTGCAATCCCAGTAAACCGTGAGTTATTAAAGTTTTAGTGTACAGGTTTGGACTAGAATTGTCAGTGGTGGGATGTTCACCGGGGCAGGGGAATCTGGACATTTCCCCGAACCACCCAGGCAAGCATAAAGTGGCTGAATAGAACCCCTCACACAGTTTTTTCTTTATTGGCGCACAGACACCAATTCCTCCAGACTGCACATCTACGCAAGCAAAGAAGTGAACTTCATCTTGAATGCCATTCACAGTTTGGGTCCACCAAAGACTTACTGGGTGCCATGCACTACTGGGGGTAAAAACTGACTGAATTAGACCATTTTGACCTTCATCACAGCAATAGTTTGATCTCTAGCTCTGTGCAAAAAATACTCACCTAGACACTTTATGAAAAGTGGCTGTTTTTTTCAGGCGTTAATGACTTGGCTTAAATGACTCTCAAGGTAGGCCACCCTACTCTGAAATCCGACATGCATAGAAAATTTCAAAGCAAATCCATGCAAGCTTGTGGATTTTAGAGCACTTTAAGGTGTCATCTTTTAAACAGAAAGGATAGAGGGACAGTGGAGGGAAAGGGCTCCTCTACACATCTGTCTGCAGCAGAGGAGGCTGTGAAAGGTGTGTGAAGTGGCGCGTTCATCTCTGTGTGATGTTCTCTGCTGAATGAGAACATCCCATGGAAAAGAATACAACCAGAAACAAGAGCTCTGAGATGTGTGAACTGCTCCACTCATCTCAGGGGATGTCTCCATCCTCCTCCTGAGAGCTTTAGAGCCTGCGATATGCGTGAATCATGCTCATTCTCAGCTCCCCACCCAAAGGGACAGGACTTCCCCAGATCCTGGCTCACATGGGGGGCAGGGAGTGGGCCTCAGACCCTCCCAAAAGGGCAGTTCCCCCTCCCCCCGAACCTAGTTTACATGAGCGAGGGTGGGAAAGGGTCCAACCCCTGTAAATGGGCATGGGCCCAGCATATCCTGACATCTGTGTTGCTGGGTTTCAAAAGTTTTACTCAAGTCAGAGTTCTGCAAAAGGACAACATACCACCAACCAACCTTAACTCTGCCTTAAGGTAGATTTTTGCCATTGAATTTCCTAGGGTTTTTTTTTTTTTTTTTTTTAACAGGAAAAGATATGCTGGTGATAGGAGTTAGTAATCATGTAGGCACTTGTACATATCATGTCCTGCAATTTGCAAACTGACACCAGACGGGCAAGATCTCCCATATCCCATCTCACATGGGGGGACTCAGACTTTCTTAGTGGTTAAGAGCCTCTCTCCCCCGCAAATCTGGACACACACATGGGAGGGGAGAATGTGGGGCTGACAAATGCCTGCACCTATTCCACTTCCCAGTATCCCACCCCTTCACTCCCCCAACCTCCACAACTCCCTCACCTGAGCCCCCAATCTTTCTATTCTCGCCTACCCCTTCTTCCCATTTAGTTCACTCTCCATAATCCCGCTTCTCTCACTGCAGCCCCAATTCCCTTTCCCACACTATCTCTCCCCTCCCTGGAAGCATTCACATGTCTATTTTTTCCTCCAATGACTTTGATTACATCTCCTCCCAAATTGCCATCCATGACTCAAATTGTAGCAATCTCTGGCCCCTCAGTCCAAAACTCCTTTGGTCTTCGGCGGGGCTTGTGATTAATTTGTCCTTTGTTATATTAATTGGAGGAGAGTTCACGGCCATCAATCGCAATGAGGTCTGTGATTCATCCAGTCATTAGGACCTCTCAGTTCAACAGTTCAAGGCAGCAGAAGGAAACTGGGTTTCTGGGGCAGCCTGTAATTTAGGAATCCCTTGGTTACATGACCCCAACTTTGGGTCACTAACCCTAGTCTGCACTTCTCTGAGGCACACTAGATTTCTCAGGAATCTGAGTAAACATGTAGACTTTAGAGGACTTAGAAAGGTCAACCTTTAAACAGAACTTGTGACTATAGTGGTGTTGCCATGTCACTGTATGTTGCCTTAGCTAAGGCTGCTTCCATTTTAGCATGAGGCAGTTAAGGACTTACTGTAACATAACAATGCTGTTTGATTGCTTTTTACATTTAAGTTACAATTTCAAACATCAGAGACGAAAGGAAAAAGGGGAAGATTCTTTTATCTGGATGCATTTCTACTGATCAGAGAGAGATTACTGGTTTGGCTGCTCAAACTGCTAGAATCTTTCCAAACTGAAGAATTTAAGTATGGCTGCTGTAATGTTAACTTTGCTGTGTAGCATGGATTGCATGTTTTCTGATATCCATTTAACAACATGACAGTTATGTACTAAGCAGTGCATTTAAAGAGAAAAACAGAAATAGGAAAAACTACTTATGTGCAGTATGGTTGAATTAACATTACCATGAGAACCTTACAACTTTCGGATTTCTCCTCTTTGGATCATTCCTATTCATCATAGTATCTGAGTAAATATATGTTTTTGCAATTACCGTATACATATGATTTATGTCTTGCAAGTGTTCCTTCAAAGGTCTTGAGGCACAGTTTAGCATCTGGTATCACAGTGACATTCCCGTGGAAGCAAGTATAATGCCACAGAAATTTAAATTGTGACATTACTGAGTGGATCAGGGAGGAGGAGCAGATGAAAAGTGAGCTATAGAGAGGAACCTGCCATAGATACAGTATAAAGGCTACCAAGTGAAGAAGGCTGTTTCATGATTAGAGCTTTGAGAACCAGTAAAGACTGAACCAAAAGATTGCTGAGGAAAGTCTGGGATGTAGGTATGCAGAGGGTTAAGCATGAAGATATGTAGACTTGGCGGAATTCAGTTTTTATTTTTATTTAAATTGACAGATAATATGGATGTTTATTTTTAAGCATTTTTTATTTTTTATCAATTTACATTTTCACAGTTGTGGGAAATTATGGGGGTCTGACAATAGTGGGGGTCCACCAATAATTATTTAATGACACTAGATTCAAAAAGTTAAAACTTTATAACCATTCAAACACAAATTGTTGTCATCACATGTCAAAATACACAAGGTAAACAGCTTTAAATCAAACTCTGAGTTTGCAAAGTAGTGTTTTTCTTTCTTTGTCTCTCTGTAAATTTCAGTTATTATTGATGGAAATATTTTTTCCTGGATTTGTGTGTGTACAATGAAATCAACACTTACCGACATCAACGCTAATCCTTCCAAGCGTAAAGATATGGTACGTTAGCTCCGTGGAACTGTTTGTCGTTGCAGAACCAGAAAGCATTAGAGGGAATTAAGCAAATCATAGAGTTGTTTTTTGGTTTTTTTTTGCCTTGGGGAACTAAACTGTTGGAATCTGTTTTCCTATAGCCCCCACCCACTCTGAGACCTGGTGGATTTGCCTTCTCCCTTACACCTCATCCCCTCCAGCTATGCCCATCACTTGAACAGACACAGAATACAGACACCACGTCTTCTCTTTCACACTCTCTTCCCCTTTGGACCTGAAAGTGCAGAGAGCTTGTTCGTTCTTTCTTCCCCACCAGACATGCTTGATTATCTCTCCCTGCCTCTCTCCTCAGGGAAAAAGAGCCCGGACCTAGGGGAGTATGACCCCCTCACTCAGGCTGATAGCGATGAGAGTGAAGATGACCTTGTGCTCAACTTGCAGAAGAATGGGGGAGTCAAGAATGGGAAGAGCACCCTGGAGGAGGTTCAGGACTCGGACGTGGAAGTCGAGTTGACAAAGCAGCGGCTGTCAGAGACTGCTCCAGATGGGTACCCTGCAGAGGCCACTGGCGGCCTGGAGCAGAAGGCAGCCTCCTCTCTGATGCCTTACCTGCGCACAGCGGTCTTTTTGCTTACCATGGTTATCTCCATGATTTTGGTGCTGGTGTGTGCCTTCCTCATTCCTTGTCCTCCTAGAGACTTGCATAACACCTGGAGCTGCAACCTAGGCCAGGAAGCAGGTGAGAAACCACTAGGAGCAGCAGCTGTGTGCGTCTGGGAAGAGGGTAGCTCACAGGCTGGTTGTGGGGGAAAGACCCACCTGGGAGTGTTTATTTAGAGCAGAGGAGCAGCAGTTTAATCCTCTTCATCACTGCAGATGCTCTGAGGTCATAAACAGGCATATGGCTGTTGCATCCAGCCTTCCTCAGATGCCTGTTAAATATGGCACATGGCGAGGGCCAGTGGGAAATAAATCTGTTGTCCAATAATGTCTTACTTTCTCCAGTGCCAAAAAAAATAGCAGAGTTCTTCTGACTCTCCTCCCATGTCATCCTCTGTCAGGATGGCGTGATTCATTTTGGAATTTGCCCCAGATATAGATGGGATAGTCCACTTTGGCCCCCATCACTTCCCTATTGCACTGCACAAGCTCCTCCGTTTGAGCGTGGGGGGCGGAGAATGAATTTTCCTTTGGGTCGCAAATTGGCTTACCTAACGTTATTTCCTCTCCATTTTTCTCTCCCCGTTAAGTCCATAAATCAATGATTTAAATGTTCTGAGCTCTTTGTCTCTCCTCAAACAGTCAGAAAATAGCTAGCTAATCTGTGGTATTTTCTAAAGTGCTTCCTCTCTTGGTATCTCCAGTGAGACAAGCATGATTCTGTTAGGTCCCAGTGTGACTCTACTTCTTTCCCTTCTTTCCTCCTCCCACTTCTGGGCTCTGGGAAGCCAATCAGATGTGGTTCCACATCACTGCAGGGGGGTGCTGATAACTTCTCTGCGGGCTCCTGTAGGCCCTTGCTGCATCTCTAGCTGACCTCGGTGCTGGAACATAGCAGCAGGGGGAGCAGCACTGCTTCAGTGGTCTCCTGTGGATTCCACGATGGTTGGTTATTCAGACCCCTTTCTTTCACGTTTGTCCTCATCCCCACTGTGCGGAGCGGGTCTGGCAGCCGTTCTGATAGCAGCTCCGCGTTTGCTTTGACTGTCACAGGTGGGGTGCTGTTCCCGCTGGAGCTCTCTGACGTGAATGGGGATGAGCTTCCTGACATCCTGCTCTCCTTCACAGCCCTGATGAATGCTAGCGTATTGGGTAAGATGTTAGCTGTTGATTTCTCTTCGCCAGTGAGGCCAGCCTTGATTGCTTGTTTGTCAGGTTGTCCAATCTTTTTCCCCCCCACATTTTCTCCCTGTCAGCCTTTATGCATAGGAGGAGTTCCCCTAAGCACCCGCAAAGCTGCCATGTTGTCCTCCTTCAGATCTATCCTTAAAACACCTCACTTCTGCTGTGAAAGTCCCAGTTGAGAGATTGATTGACAATAGGAAAGTTACTGCACCTGGCTCTTTAATGTGAAACAGCCCACTCCCGTCAGCAGGCTGCTTTTTGTCTCTCTGCTAACATTTGAACGTTGATAACTCATCAGAAGCATAGAAATAACTTGGCTTGTCACTGAGTCCTGCTGGTTTCCCACTACTCCGGGCTTGTTGTGTTCTGGAGCTTTCCAGCTGCCCTTGTACTGCACCTTCACAGCCTGTCTTCACCTCATAGTGACATGAAATCTGTTCAGTCCCAGAGATACTGTCAAGGAGCAAGGACCCACTATGCTGGAGTGTATTGGCAATACTTTGGAATATCTGGTGCCTAAGTATTGCAATGATTGGTGTAATATAAATACAGATAAGAAGGAAAATGTCCCTCCCCCGTGGCATAGTGCTACATAAGTAAGGCCCCATGTATTCCATTACAAGCGAGGTGTAAATTCCTCGGCAGGGTCCCTGGAATCCAAGGGATTCTGGTGCAGCAGAAAATCCTGTGGCAAGTTCATTTAAATTACAAAACTGTGATTGTATTGAATTAAATATGAAAATGAATCATTCAACCTGTGCGGTAGTCCCTTCATTATTTATTTTACATGGTCCCCACATTTTCAGTTTTAACTGCACTGTAGATACTGTTAGGGAGACACTGGAAGTTTTGCCATCTGGATAAGACCTATTTGTGGCTCTTAGCACCTTGGAAGATGTGGGGAGTTTGTTTGGGGTTGTAACGTAAGCACATTAGCTGGATGTTTCTGCTAAAATGATCAACAGTGATGTCTGATTTAGGCTGACATTAAACTTCTCATCATTAGGCATCAAAATTAACAAATGATTAAAACAAATTGGGGCACTTCATACTTCTTTTAGCTATTATTTTGTGCTGTCTGCAGCCTCAGGAAGACAACATGCTGATAGATACTCTGCATGCTTTCAAGATGTTTTTCATAACAATGAAGGCTAGAAACATAGCGTTCCCCTGCCCCCCAATAAAAAAATAAAAAAGCAAAAACTTAGATTGTAGAGCAAAATTCTGCTGCCACAGAATCATAGAACATATGGGACCCTGTGCATCACTAATCAAATGCCTGGTAGGAGGGTGGTTGCAACTTCTTCTAAGCATTAGCCATTTGGCCAGCAGAAGAAAAAAGAATGATTAGAAGGACCAGTAGTCTAGTCTGTTGTGACAACCAGTAGAGTGATGAATTGAATGGACCAGTGGTGTTCAGATAGGACAAATTTATGTTCCTTTGCCAACCAAGCACAGAAACGTGGCTTAGGTGTTTCTTTGCACAACCACTGCCAGTTCCATTTCTGTGAGCTAGCAAGGGACTGAAATAACCAGTCTCATGGGATTCTTATGAATGTAACTACTTTCATCTTTTCCACTTGGGCACAGAACAGAATAGCAGCATACTGAATGGCGTGTCCCCCTGAGATCACTTTGCTTTTGTTTGCCTTGTTCCTCTCTTTCCTTTGAGTGCAAGGGACCTTGCTGCCTCTCTTGTGTGTCTGCAGGTGTCTCTAGGCCATCGGTAACTATGATGGCCCTTTCGGGTGTGAACGGCAGCACCCTATGGTCTAACCACATTCCAGAAGAGACTCGGAGTATGCAGTGTAAAGGACTGACTCTCGCAGCCCCAGCTGAGCCTGTCTGTCTTGTGACTGGAATGTCCAAATTCCTCAGCCTTCTCCACGCCTCCTCAGGTAGTTCCTGGCATGAATGTGTGGATAAACTGATCACCTTGAATAATTCAGCACCTGATGGTAGCAGCGTAGGAACAAGTCTATAGCTAGAAGAAAACTGCAGAGTAATACAGAAGATGGTCCAATCATTATCAAATATCAAGTTACAAAGAATATTATGTAATATAATCCTTTGCACTGCGTTAATGTAGCCCTGTAACATTCCTGTGATTTAGAAAAAGGATATAGGGGTCATTTCACCTACCACTGAAATGCAGCCACTGCTTGAGTGGAATGCAGCAGCTGTTTCACAATAGCACAGAAGCGCTAAACATCATATATAGAGAAAGAAGTGAGGAAGTATGATGTAGCCAGTTACATCTGCAGGAGAACTGAGATGATAAAAGTATTTACTAGATCTGAATGAATATTGCATTTTTAATCTTTTTGATTTATGTTCACATTCCTTTTATGTTTACTGTTAGTGAGCATCCTAGCAAGTGAATTTGCTAGCAGAAATGTTCATGGGGACGGTGAATTTTAGGCAAATGCTGAAGAGTATTCTTGGAGCTTGAATAAGGATTTGCAGTGGCACCTTGGTTCTAAGAGTTAACTCATTCAGCTAGGGAGCATAAAAATGTCACATGACTTCTGTGCCCAAGGAAAACTAACCAACACAGCCTGACTTTCAAAGAGTTGTAATGAATGAATGAATCAAGTGAGACTATTCACATGTCTGGTGACATGACTATTCACATGTCTGCAGGGTCAAGGCCTGGTTAGTCTCTCTGAACTCAGTACTATTGCTTGTGTCAGTACAGTTATTTGTGTGCATAAGTGTTTGCAGGATCTGGCCCTAACTTTCCCCTGTACTTTGGAGGGGTGGGGAGGCTTTCCCACAGCAGAAGGGGGAGAAAAGAATGTTAGAAATGTGATTGTAAAAGCATATAGTAATTGGCAGATGTACTCAGGGCAGGTAGAGCACCTGGAATTACTTTGAATTCATTTTTTAAATTGGTTAAAAAATTTGTGAATCCTATTTTACTTGACCCCTGCGCGGGTCACCACTGGACTGACAAACAGTGTTTAAAATCACTTTTGCTCACTTGCCTTTATTCCTCATGTGGAGCGGATAAAGATGCAACAGGGGCTGTTTTGTGTTGGAAATTTAACCGAGACACAGATTTCCATTTCCCCAGAATCTGTCCCTTTATCTATGAGGTCCCATCTGTTCCATTCCTTGGGAGTGTCTGAATAGTTGTGACCTCAACAATCAGGCTTTGCCACTGGCCAGTTAGGACAGTCGGTGTCCTGCAAAGCCTCACTCTTATTTAGGATCTGATCGTGACAGGTGAACCCCAGAAGAGTGGGTGGGTGAGGTTTTGTGGCCTGCGTTGTGCAGGAGGTCAGATTAGATGATCATAATGGTTCCTTTTGACCTTAAAGTGTATGAGTTGCAGGTTCAGGATCGGACCCTGAGAGAGATGCCAGAATGCTAATAAAGCAAAGCATTGGCATGCTACGACTCAAGATAGTTTGAAGCAATGGGGAAGAAAGAATTCCGTGTCCCACTGTGTGTGAGTTCCATGGCCACCTGCTCTAGGTTGGGTTTGTAACCCAGGCTGTTGGGTGGTAGTGCCTTCTCTCTCTTCCTCCTTCAGGAAGGTTTTGCTGAACTCCCTGGGGATTCTCATGAATTCTGCTTTCTTGAAGTGCTGCAGTGCTCAGATGTTCTCTCCTCCTATAGGGAAAACCATCTGGACACTGAACCCAGCCCACCTGCCTAGTGGGACCCTGGCTGCACCAGCCGTCATGCTGCCAGATTTGGATGGGGATAGTGTTGGAGATCTGGTGGTCCTGGCCATTGGAGAGACCCAGGTATAATAATGATTTGGAGAATGGCATAGAGAGTACACTTTTAAAGTTTGTGGATGATACCAAGCTGGGAGGGGTTGCAAGTGCTTTGGAGGATAGGATCATAATTCAAAATGATCTGGACAAACTGGAGAAATTGTCTGAGGTTAATAGGATGAAATTCAGTAGGGACAAATGCAAAGTACTCCACTTAGGAAAAAACAATCAGTTGCACACATACAAAATGGGAAATGGCTCCCTAGGAAAGAATATTGCGGAAAGGGATCTGAGGGTTATAATGGATCACAAGCTAAATATGACCAACAGTGTAACACCGTTGCAAATAAAAAAGTGAACATCATTCTGAGCTGTATTAGCAGAAGTGTTGTAAGCAAGACACAAGAAGTAATTCTTCCGCTCTACTCCACACTGATTAGGCCTCAAATGGAGTATTTTGTCCAGTTCTGGGCACCACATTTCAGGAAAGATGTGGATAATTTGGAGAGAGTCCAGAGAAGAGCAACAAATATGAGTAAAGGTCTAGAAAACATGACCTATGAGGGAAGATTGAAAAAACTGGGTTTGTTTAGTCTGGAAAAGAGAAGACTGAGGGGGGACATAAGTTTTCAAGTACATAAAATATTTTTACAAGGAAGAGGGAGAAAAAATGTTCTTGTTAACCTCTGAAGATAGGACGAGAGGCAATGGGCTTAAATTATAGCAAGGAAGTTTAGGATTGGACATTAGGAAAAACTTCCTAACTGTCAGGGTAGTTAAACACTGGAATAAATTACCTAGGGAGATTGTGGAGTCTCCATCATTGGAGATTTTTCAGAGAAGGTTGGACAGACACCTGTCAGGGATAGTCTATAATGCTTGGTCCTGCCTTCAGTGCAGGGGACTGGATTAGAAGACCTCTTGAGGTCCCTTCCAGTCCTACAATTCTATGATTCTAATGCATCCCCACCAGAGCTCTGAAAGGGCCTGAATTTTGCAGGGGGAGCAGGGACATGATCTAAAGAGAGCATAGTGACACAAGTTCCTTCATCCAAGTAGGTTCCTTACCTCAAATTCCCCTTAGGTACAAACCTGGCTTCCTTCTGTGGCTCAGGAGAGCAGGATCAAGTAGTAATTACATTGTCTGTATCTTTTATCAGCAGACAAATTAATGGCATTGTTGAATTAATCATTGCCCACTGGCTGAGACATGAGAAATCACTCTCTTTCTCCTATGCTTCCATCTTTAGCGGTTACTGCTGCTGTTTTTAAAGTGAATTGGTAGCGCTAGTGAAAGCTGACAGTTTGACAGCCCTGGAGAATGATGTGCTCTGTTTAGCTACAGAAGAGGAGACCCTGTTTGGCAATAACGGTGCATATTTCCCCTATGCTGCTCCCTGCACAGTGACTCAGAAGATGCTGCCTTTAAGGTTGACGAAGGAGTTCAGTCACCAGCGTCCATTCATTCACTGGCACCTCTGCTACCAACAAGGGTGCCTAGCATGTTGGTGGGTTTTGTGACATGGACATTTTAGCATAAGGAACTAGACCAAGACTGCTAGCACATGCAGGAAATCAAATAGAGGAGGTGGGAGGGAAGGAGAGAGATGCCGAATGTTTCATCACTTGATACGTGCTGCTTTGTGGGGAGGGAATGGTGGAGCCTTTCATTCTGGGACAGAGAGGCTTCCTACTGTGTGTGTCAACTCCCAGAATTCCTTGCGTCTCTCTCACCTTTGCAGCCAGACCTGTGCTTTATCCTGATATCGGGTAAGTCAGGAAACCCTCTGGGTGGGCCCGTGAAGTACCGCATCAATGGAGAAGGAAAACTGATCGGCCCCCAAGCCCACGTTACCAGCCAAGGAGCCATCTATATCCTGTTTGGCTTTGGTAAGACGGGCCACTGGCCTCTACCACTTCCATTCAATCTCTTTTCTAAGGCACTTTAAAGCTGGGATAACTGTCAGCTCTGCCAGGATGGTCCTACCATGCCTTCCACTGGTGGAGGCCGAGATTGGAGGAGATGGGAGTGCCCCACAACCAGCGTAGGGAATGGCACAGGGACACTGTTACCTGCTTGGAGCCCTTAGGACTGGAGTGGCATGGAACTCCCCAAAGCTACTGATGCTCCTACACCTCTTCCTATATCCCGTCCTGTGGGAGACTCCCCTCCTGCTTCTGTTTGATCAACATCCACCTGCAAGTGGTCCCAGCCTCTTGTGCTCTGAGGACTGTAATCCAACAGGGTGAGAATCTCAAGCTTTGCTCTCCGTGTCACGTATCTGCTAGGTAATATCCAAGCAGTCGCCTTGAGGGATATCTTTGCTCAAGCCAGAAACCGTGACAGCTTCCCTCCAGTGCTGCAGCGGGAGGAGCCGGAGTGGGAGAAGCACAGATCTGTCAACTTATCGGAGCTCATTGACATTTACAGGTGGGGCATGATCTCACCATTTGGGCTAAGCTGTGGTTCTGCCTGGACACTCTCTGGGGTTCCCCTGCCATTTGATTATGTCTGTCCATCAGAATCACCTAGGCGACGTCCATGTCGTCAAGAACTCCAATTTCTCTCGCTGTTCCAGTGATTGCAGTGGGCAAATGCCGTGTATTATAAAGGGAGCCTTTTGTTCTTCTGAGCCCTTGCTCCCCTTACGGCCACGTGTGCCTGGCAGTATGACTGCAGGGGATTATTAGGAGTCTGTGTTAGCAGCTCTGTCTGTGCACAGCAGACTGCGCCAGGGTTGTGTGGCCCCTAGGGGTCCCTTACTCTCCCCAGTGATTCACTGTCCAGCAAGGCCTGGGAAATCCTTCAGTGTGGCTAGGAACAAAGGGAGAAAGCAGCAGGCCTCCGTTTAGATTGAGTGGTGAAGTGGAGATTCAGTCACAGGAAAAAGCCTAGAACCCAAATCTCTATGGGTTAGACTTTCACATATTCAAAGGTGCTTAGAGCTTGGCACAGGCTGTTTTTATTTAAATAAGTAAATAAAACCTGGGAAGTCCAATTGCCTCATGTCGGTTTTCTGCCTCTCCCAGCGGGGGCGTTAAGTTCCTGCAGATGGTGACGGCTTCAGACACCAACTGCAGCGACCTCCTCATCACCACAAACCATAGCCTGACTTTGCTGCGAGGACAGGACCTAGAGTCCCGCTGGACCCTGGATCTGCAAAACATTCACAGGTTAGTTACACTTGTTTTTTCTGTCTTTCTCCTCCAGACATACACCCCTACTAGAATCATCTGGAATTATTCCCCAAACTTTCAGGGACACCAGGAGCTGGAGTCATGTGCGAGCCTGTGTGTTAGTGCTGTGGGGAAGGGAGAATGGGTGGAGGAAGGAATGGAAGAAAGGGATGGACTGAATAGCAAATATACTAGATCCAAAGAGTGACATCACTGTTAGTATGCTGAAAGACTGAAATTGATCCCTGTGCAGGCAGCCCACATGTGGTCTGTGCAGTACTTAAGCCCCTCAAGATGCTGCTCCATGTGATCTGTGCTGGCCTTCTGCACAAGGGCATATTTCATACAAAGAGATTAAGGAATTTGAAAAATCTTCTGGGACAATAACAGGTGATTTCAGCAACCCCAGTATTAAGGGATTGAATGCACACCTGGGCATAGTTGGGAGAAGTAATTTATTGACAGCATAAACAAGAAACTTGTTTTGGTACCTACAAAGGTGGAAACAATTCTGGATTTACTGTTAATTAGGAGGCAGGAATTTATACAGGAGGCAAGTGTAGAATCTTCATTAGCCAACATTGATCACTGTGCAATTGGATCTGATATTCTAATAGATGGTGATACCCCTGAGAGGATCCAGTGATTACTTTTAAAAGGGCAGACTGCACAACTTATGCAGGAAAATGGCAAACAGGAGTTGAAAGATAAAGGTGGAAAAATGTTTCGATCATAGAATCATCCTGCAGCCTGCATAGGACCAGCCGGGATTGGCTGTTTTTTCTCAGGGTAGCTACAAAGAATAGAAGAGAGGAATAAAACATGCATAGTAAAGTAGAGAAGGGGATCCTTGTACTAGGACTAAAAAAGTATCATTTAGTAAATGGAAACCCTGCTTGAACAATGCAGACTGAAGTACAAATTGCGCCAGGAAGTGTCACATCTGAAAGAGAGTATAAAACAACAGCGGGATGGACAGTGTGTCAGACACACAGTACCTAAGCCCACCAACTGTTCCTGACGGCTAAAGAGTTTTGGAAAGGGTAGCAAAGGAAGATTATGGACTGAGAAGCCTATTTCACTACTGGAGATAGTGATGGCAACCTAGGTGCTGGAACTAGGGGTGCTGCACCCCCTGGCTTGAAGGGGTTTCCATCATACGCAGGGTTTGCAGTTTGGTTTAATAGCTCTCGGCATTCCCACTATACAAATTGTTCCAGCACCGCTGGATGGCAATGCTCAAGTCTTGTTGTCACTGGAGATTGACTCCAGTTACCGCTGCCAATATCGCTGTACCAGCACAGACACATAGGAGAGACAGGCTAAGCTGCAGTTTCCAAATGTACAGTTTGCACACCCCAGAGTCAGTTGATGTAAATTACAGCGTATAGCACTTTGCCAGTTCACACTAAGGATTTTGTATCAGTGCAGCTACACTGTGGTTGGAATCGGCGCAACCCCCTAGCTTAGACAAGGCCTAAGGATAGAATAGTAGAACACAGCTTCTGTTAGGGAAAATCTTGCCCTTTTGGAAAAAGGTGGTAAAATGCAATCAGTGATCATGGTGATCTGGTCAATATAATTTTATTGGATTTTCAAGCAGCATTTGATAAGATCCTTGAAGACCATAAAGGAGAATCAGTAGCCAGAAAGTAAGGGGCAAAGTCTGGTGGACTGAAATTGGTTAAGCAATAGAAAATCATGTTGTAAATGGATGATTTTCAGAGGAGAGATGGTTTAAAGCAGGATGTCCTAGTAATTAGTGTTGTGGAGAATTGGTTTGTTACACCATTGATTTGGAAAAGGGAGTTGATGCTAACTGATGGATAGCACCTAAAGTATGTTTTCAGTTTGGAGGAAACTTCAGATGAATTCAAACCCCCAGGGGAATCAGGAAGCTTGATGGCAAAGGAAATTCCCTTTAAATAAAAGTAAAGTAACATACCCAGGAAAAAATAATCTCCACTTCTTCTTTATGCCAATGTACTTTAAAGATGTGGGGGATCCTCCAAGGTAAATGACTTGGGAAACATTGATGCTAGTTTCAAGATATCTGCCGCTGGCTTCAGAAGCAGTGAAAAAGCAAATGGCATGCTTGGAGCATTACAAAGGGGATAAGCAAAGACAGAACATACTGTGGTGATGATATGTTGAAGAATTGTTTGCTCTTATTTAAAGCATTGCGTCTAGATCTGTCCACTTTAAGAAAGACAGAATTGAGATTCCAAAAGCCAGAGAGGCAAGCAAGATGGTTAGAAAACTCAGGAGTTTACATATAATGCAAGAGATCCAAATCTAGGATTACATAGCATAGAAGGAGAAGTGCGAGAGGGGATTTGAGCTGAAGGTTATGAAGAATTTAGTAAAAACTGGTGAGTGACTCTCTTTCACACTATCCCATAATAAGGGAACAGGAGTAATGTGATCAAATTAATTTAATGTGATTTAATTTGATTAAAATTAACTTACTACTGCAGGCGATCAGACAGTCAAAAACTGTTGATGGATTTTAGAAGGTCTGGATAATTGTATGACTGCTAATACAAATGAGTAGTTGTGCATGCTAAGGAAAGGGTAATAAAATGTCAGACTGCATTATGATAAACTGATTGCCATGTGACTCAGCCAGGAATTTCCCCCCATGTTTACGGCACTGAAGAATTGCTTAGGAGCACTGTGATTATTTTTCCCTCCTCTGATGAATCGGCAAATGGTTGCTTCCAGTCAAGGACTATGCTTGGTGGATTAAAGGTCTGATCTGGTTCGGCAAATCCTGTGCTAGTAGAAGTGGGATGAGTATCAATCAGGGGAAGATTACCTGGAAGCGGGTGCGCTGTCTCGCTCAATATTCCTTGCTTTCCTGGTGACTGTTATTTTCTCAATATTTACAGCCAGCCTGCCCCTGGCTACTTCAATGCTGACCAAACCTTGGATTTCATGGTGCAGACTCAGAGCAGAGACAATGTGAAAAAGGTAAATCCCGGGAAAGCTAACACTCGGGGGAGCTGAGGTGGGATGGAGGAGAGGGCAGCGTATGTGCTAGCTGTAGATTCCCAAGTCTCTGCTCTAATCACCTGTCTCTCCCCATTTCCATGGCTGATGGTATCACGCTGTGTGTCCCTACCTGTTTTCAGGTGCTGGTGGTGGATGGTAAATCAGGCCTTCCTGTTTGGAGCTATGAGCTCCCGAGTCACATGCAGGAATCTGATGCACTGTCAGTGATGACTTTGGAGAAGAAATCTGTTTTTCTCTTCTGGGCTGATGAAATGCAGCCTGCATCACAAAATTTGGTAAGTGAGAGTCCTCTTCCCACTTGGAAGCTTTCTGCATGAGGAATGTGCGGTCTCTCCCCTTTTCCTTCTTTCTTCCTCCGTTACAACGTTACTGAACTTAAAATCTTCCACATGGGATGGGTGGTGAGAGGGTTCTAAATCCCAAGAGTGTGTGTGTGTGTGTGTGTGTACACACCTGTTTTTAAATCTAGGACTAGAATATTAATATTTTTCCTTAAATATTTTCCTGCCATTTTTGTAGGTGCCAAATAAATGGGAGCTCCCCTGTACCTGTCCAGCAGTTCAGATCCACGCTGTCATGGGCAATGCTATGGAACGCAATCAGACCCCTAAAGTATTAGTTTTTAACATGGGAGGCAAGGTGGGAATAAAATGCATGTGGGCCAAGAGGCGGAACAGAATGGGAAGTGAAGGAAATGCATTTTAGACCGTGTTATGCACACCCACATCTACATGAGGAGGAATAACATAATGAAATGTTCTGCCTGTCTAAGGTCTGGTAAGGTCAACCATCGCCATGGTATCCGAGTGAAAGGAGAGAATAAGTTGACAAGGCCTTGAAGCCAGTTCTCTCTAAATTCTGTGGTGACTGTCAATAGCAGTTGAGTCTCACCCTCTAGTGGCTGTAGCCAATGGCTGCCGTGCTTGCTGTATGTCTAAGGAAGACAGCAGTGAGAGAGCCCTGTGGTATGCTGCAGAAGCCTTTCTTAGCCAGAGTTTCGCTGAGACAGTGTGCCGTTGGGCTCCCTCCAAAAATACAGTTTTCCTAAGCCCAGAACTCTTTTATTTGGAAGTGTGGGGAGATGAATATGCAGCTAAACATGTGTTGTGCAGGAACTCCAGGGCTTAGTTTCCATAAACATTTAAAGAGTCAAAAAAAGCTGCAGGATATTGGCTCAAAACCACTGCCATCACTTGCACCTGTGACAGTTCTTAATGTGGATAGCCCCATGAAGAGCTCACATGAATAAGCTCAGACAGCAGCCTGCCAAGCCACGCTTCCCCTTTCTGCTACTCTGCATGCACACGGGAGCGTGCGCAGCCTGGCACCATGAAGCCACCAATAAAGGGCAACATCCATGAGAATGTGGCTTTCTGAACAGTGGGCGAGTGGGGTGGAGGATGGCAAGGGAGTGAAAGAACAAGAGCAAAAAGAATTTTAAAAATATAAAGCAAAAAATAGACGTAAGACAAGAGAGGGGAAAAAAGAAGAGAGAGAGAGAGAGAGAGTGAAGGAGAGGAATGAGAAATGTGCCAGGGCATGGCGTGAAGGTACATAGATATGGGAGGAGGAATCTATCACAAAAGAGGTTCTAGCCAAAGAAAGTTGATAACTGCTGCCTTACAGCTTCTACAGAGCCAACTGGCAGGGTCCGTCAGGACAGGTCATAGCCTACAGGAGCCTATGGACAACTTGTTGTCTGAGGGAGGGATTCTTGTTTTCTGTAGTGACTTGTTCTCTTGGAAGCTGATCTTAACCTGGTCCCTGACTACCACATGGTTATGCCAGTTCCCGTAGCTTTGGTTGCATTTGTAAAGTCTTACCTGTTGCGCCCTTGCCTCATAGCAGTGGTCCCAGTCCCCTCGGCTAGTTCACCAGCTTTCCCTGGCTGGAGGAGATGGGTTCTCAGAGCATTTCTTTTTTTGCCTATCTCCTCGCTTGGCATGAGTCCATAGGGAAACTGCTTGGGCGCACACGTTATTCTAGACGTCCTCCAGGGGCTCTTTTTCATACTGAGAAAGAGCATCTTCCATTTGGGGACAGCTTCTGTGGAAGAGCTGTGCAAGCTAAGGGGAGACTGGCTGAGATAGAGGCATTGTGGGAGAGTGACCCTCGTGTGAATGGTTCTCTCTGGTTCTCTCTCTCTCTCAGCAAGCAGGAGCTCCTTCCAAAGCAGGAGCAGTTGTGGAGGAGTGTAGGCATCCCTCTTCTGCCTTTCTTTCCAATAGGAACCTAGCCCAAGAAAGGAGCGTCCGGGACTTCACCACCTCTACCTCCTGCATCCTACCTTTCCTACACTCCTGTTGGACCTCACCAATGTAACAGACACAGTCACTGCTTCAGCCAGTAAGTATGCAAGGGAATGGGGTGATTCCAAGTCTCGCCTCAAAGGAAGACTGAGGAAGGCCAATTGGATGTTAAAAACCCTTCCCTGTTCTGAAGGAGAAGTTGGCTGTGACATGGTCTGGGACCTTGCTGTGCTTCAGAATAATCAGGACCCTGGGTATCTACCAAGTTCAGGCCAGCCATAGAAAATTGCAACCAAGGCTCGGCTCCCACTCCTCCTCGCTTGCCCAACACCAGGTCTCTAGGTTGGCAAATAGAAAACCCACCAAATCACTCTTAACATATGATAACCACTAAGGGCCTCACGCTGGTTTTACTTTGGAGTAGTTCTGCTGATTTCAGTGAAGTTTTTTGTTGTTTACATCAGTTCACGGGGAATCAGACCCCATTATTTTGCTGCCCCAAATACATCGTACCCTAGGCAGTCACCTATTTTGCGCTATGTGGTAGAACCTGCTCTGCCTCTTCCTCATTCTTTCGATGAGGTGACTGAAAATTAAGTGCTTTGTTTAAATATTAGTTTTTCCTTTGATGGTGAAACCTGAATTTGCCTCCATACAAAATTAGACCAGTGGAATGTGAGAGTTGAAACCACCTCCTGAAAGCATCAGATGGACACCCAACAAAGCATATCAGACCAGTTGGACCAATGGCCTGCCTGGTGTAACAGGAAGCAAGATACGGGTTTAATGAACCAGCATTGCATTGAGTCTGGTGTGCCCGGAGGTGGGAGCACAATACTAGGTATGCCACAGCCAAGTCTGCTGTGGTATAAATGGTTCTTATTTTCATAGCCCTGTTGAAATAATGGCCTCCTTGAAAGTAAGTGTAAACTCATTGGTAGAGCAGGAAGTTTGGGGGGTGGTGGTGCCTGGGTTCTGTTCAGATTCTTCTATTCATTATGTGGCTTTGGACAAGTCTGTTACCACCACCCCCGCCCCCACCCCACCCCACTGTGCCCAATTCCCTATTGGTAAAATGAATAAAATGCCTACTGACCTGAAGAAGATCTTTGTGTAAATTTAAAAGCTTGTCTCTCTCACCAGCAGAAGTTCGTGTAATCAAAGATATTACCTCACCCAGTTTGTCTCTCTAAAATGCCTACTTACAGGAGTACAGAGGTTTCATGTTTGTAAGGTGCTTTAAGATCTGGGGATGAGAGGCTCTTTATTATATTATGCAAGTATGCGTAGCTGCCAACATGAGACTCAGATATGCCTGCTGAGTTGCAAACTTCATGTTCTGATCTGCAATACAATTTATTTCCACTGCAGATTTTCACATTCAAGATTTTTGAACAGAATGATCCAAATTTATGTGACTAAAGATCTACAGTTCTTGCTCAGGGTCTTTGTACACCACACTCGGAGGTGGGACTGCAGCACATGTAGACATACCTAAACTAGCTTTGATCTATGTGCTGCAGTCACACCCCCGATTGCAGTGTAGACAGACTCTCACTTGGACATGATTCTCACTGACATCAGTGGGAATCTTGGCTGAGTAAAGACTGTAAGCTTTTTCCTGAAGGGAGTAATTTTCTCAGTGTTCACCAGTATTTTTCTCTCCCTTTCTTATCCATCAGTTGGAATTAATGATCTCCAAAAAGATGCGTTTTACATCACCATGACAACGAGCCCTACCTCCGAAAACCAGCCAGGCTTCCTGTCGGTCAGCAAGCTGGGCCTGAGGTGGGCCATGCTGACTCAGAGTCGAATGGTGCTGCTGATGGAGACCACCCCAAAAATCAGCCGTGGGGAAGTCAGGAGATTCCTCTCCAGACTGAAGTTTATTAATTTTCTTCACAAGGTGAGACAGCTGCTGAGGGAATCCTATGCTATGTCGCAGGGGTCTGATGAGGCAGTGCCCCTTCCCTCCTGGACAAGGGTCCATGAACTTTCTGGGGATATGGGGGTGCATCTGCAGGGTGCTGCCCCTTCAAGGGTAAACTGATTGGATTGTCAGGGCTGCAGATGCTTTGACAGTTAGGACATGACAGTTGGACTGGAGAAGCAAGGCAAGGACAGGGGATGGTAGCTGGGGAGGGGTAGGATTTGGGCTGGCAGGGTCTTGGCTGTGCTCGGACATGCCCAGGGAGGCCTGTTTTCTCTGCCTGGCTGACGACTTTTCTCTCTTTCCACAGTTCTAGTATGTTGGCCCCGCAGGTGTCAATAGTCGGGTGGACGTGTGGCCTGGGTGGGGCACGGGGAGCTGCTCGGCGATTCCTCAGGACATCCCCTGTGCACAGAGTTGGATCTGAACACAAGCCCCGTCCCCCCAGCTTGTTGTGGAACAACAGGGCCGGGTTTGCCATCGCCAGACACCCCTGCTGGGAGCAATCCTGCCTGACCCCTTCCCCCCACACCCTGCCTGCATGCTTCCTTCCAGGTAACACGGCAGTGAGAAGGCAGAGAGGCAGATCTATAAATAGATATGTGTATATTTTTGTATGTTTAATTTATGAACTGGTTCCCGGAAGCTCCCATTTGTGTCCGACTAGCATTTCCTGCCATTCTGCTCTGATCTCTGTATTTTTATAGTGGAGCCTCTGCCTGACTCCTATATGGTCGGCTGGTCATAGAAGCTCCACCGGCTATCCTGCCTCTTTATTTTACAGTCCCCAGTGTACTCCCCTTTTCCAGATCCAGTTCCCAGTCTGAACCGTGCAGCCCTTTGTGACCTTGGTTGTTTTGGAATATGTGATCCAGAGGAGAGAGGTTCCACATCCCCATTCTTTAACCCCCAAGCCCCCCAGTTTCCCTTCCCCACTGGAGTGAAGTGCTTGGTGTAGAGGTGAAAAGCTCAATCCCCATTCCTAAATCACCCTTTTCCCTTGCTTTGTTTGCGGGCCCAGAGCTGTGTAGAACCATGCCCAGTATTCACAAGAACGTTGCGCGTTTGTATCCCAAAGCAACTATGTTAAATCTAGTGGGCCAGATCCTCAGGTACAGAGCAGCCGCTTTGTGCTGTGCCTCTGGCAGACTTTGGCCTGGATATGGGGCCCCAAGAACATCTCACCGGTGTGAGGTGGTTCCTCAGATGGTGCAGTTTTTTCTGCACCCTCCTGCTTCTTGCATAGGAGGAGGGGCTGGAGGCAGGGAGTACAGCCAGGAAACTCTCTTCTGAACTGATCCCCAGCTTTAGTTTTGGTCCCTTTTGGCTGTCACTGTGTAACATAAGTTAGAATAGCCCAAAGGCTGCTCTGGTTTAATGGTGGGGAGCTGTGCTGCTCACAGCTGCCCCAGACTCAGGAGAGGTTTAAGGTGGGCTTTATAGTATCACTTCCCCCTCACCGCCCGTCCCCCCCAATGCAAAAGCCCAGGATCTGTCCCCAGTATGTTTTAATTCTTTGAAATGTAATCTCTGTATCTCAAGGCATGGGACCGCCTGTGCTGCGATTCTGGAGTGTGTATGTAAAGCTTCCTGTGACATAATGACAATGCCTCCTTGGTGACGTCTGGCCCCTACTAATTCTCCCCCTGCAGGGTACCCTCTGATAGGAGCTCTTTTCCCAGCATCCCTCTCTAGTATCCAAGGCTGGACCTTTACATTTGGCAGGGCCAAGCAGCTGCAGCCCTAAAGTGGCCATTTGGCAGTTGGCTGCTGCTTGGTGCATTTCTCTCTCCTCCAGCCTGTCTGTCCCCTTGGGCCCCTCCTTATTAACACCAGAGCCTTTGAACAGTTTGTATATGGTTTAATGGTATTTTTGTGTAAATAGCTTTGTAAATATTAGCACAACTGTAGCAAGGGGCTCTGGTCCTGGCAGCTGACTGGCCTCTACTCTCTTCTAGATAGGCATGGTGTTTATATACGTTGGTTGGTTTGTACATCAGGCTGTCTGGTGGTGACTGAATGACTAAGCATCAGTGGCAATGGCAGGGATATGCCTCCTTCCATCCACCTTGCTGGGAAAGGCTGGTGAACCATTACCCGAAGGGGTAATTCCCCTGAGGTGTTTCCTTAATCTCCTAAACCTGATAGTCAATGTTCAGTGATGCTAGCTCCCCCATGATGTGAATTCCTCCCCTACATTCCCATTGTGAATAAAGGCTCTGTCTGTATATCGTTGGGAACTGTGAACTGCAGTGCAACAAATAAATATTGTGTACAACATCCCCTTTGTGTGTGACCCTCGTTTTCCTTACCCTGGGAGGGAGACTGCTTTTTGGTATGGGACAGGCGCCCCTGAGGGCACTTGGGGAGTGAATAGCAAACAGGACGCCACCATTGCACCCTTGAGGGGATTGTGTGGGAACTCAATGGGCAGGGATCCTGAAGGGGGAAAGAATGGAGTGAGGCACACAGCCGGGAGCCCCAGAGAGAAGGGGTTGGGTGCACAGTGTGTGGAAGGGAACCTCAGAGGGGACAGGAGCAGGTAGGACTTGGCTGGCGGTGATGGATATCACAGATGATGGATGCTTTAAAAGAGGGCTAAGTGGGTGGAGGAGGGAAGAGGTGACTGGGAGGTGAGTGGAGAATGAGAACCCCTTTCCATCCCCGGTCCAGTGGGAAACTCCTGTTTTCTCTGGCTGTTCTGGGGGAGGGGCTGGAGCCAGTTTAACTCAAACGGATTTTGATTGGAAAATCCAAAAGGGCCAGAGGTGACATTTTCCGGCCCACTGGGTGTTTTGAAAAATAAGAACTGTTTCAAGTTGTGTGGCAAATGGAGCTGGGCATACATAGCCCAAAGTCTCAGGGGCTTATCATTTGGAGGTGAAAACAACGTGATTATAATTGCTGGCAGCTGGTACGGTACCCACTGGATGTGCCCATTTCATTTTGGTGGTACTGTTGGCACTGGAAAGGTTCCCATAGCACCTCTATGGCAGTGCAGGAGCCCCAGGAAACAGTCGGCATAACAGTTTCCTGTGGAAGTGGCCTGTGCATTTACCATTCATGACTGACATGGTAACATTTCCCGCAACAAACTTCACCCACTGCAGACCAGCTTCAGTAAAATGATCCCCACTGTCACTGTAAGTGTCCCTGCAGTGCTGCCCAGAGACACATATAGCAGTGACCACATGCCTTCCCCTCCTTCCACCCCCCCAGAAGTGTTAAAGAAATGAACTAGAACCCCAGAGAACTTGTTAACCATGTTGTTAGTATTTGGTTCAGACCTAAATCTCCCTACCGCTTCCCAAGCGGCCTGTCCTCCTCCCTAGCAGTGATCTTCCCCCATGGACTGTCCCAAGACCTCATCTAGCTCCAGATCAGGTTCCCGCTGTAGCACCTTCTGCTGCAGCTCAGAGTAGAAGTCGACCCCCTCTGAGACGGAGTGGAGAACCTTGTCTCGGTGCTGGTAGTAGCTGCTCATCTGCTCCCTGGGGTGCTGTTGCTGCATGAAGCACTGGTGGTGCTGGGACTGGTCCTTGAAACTCCCATCATAGCCTTTGATGTGGTTACGCTTGAACTCCAGCACGGTCTTGGTGTAGGTGTTGAGGGTGGTGACAGCAGAGGCCATGCAGCAGGTGAAGGAGGCCCAGGCCATGCTATGAGAGCGGAAGGAGAACAGCACATGCAATGAAGATCTTAATAAAGTCTTCCCTTGTCTGAGAAGTATGTGATGAAATGAACCAGATGCATTGGAAGAGGCTAATTGCCTTCTTCTGGAATATCCACTAATTAGAGAGGGACATCAACTAGCCAGACCAGAGCTCTAGCCCCGCTCCAAGCCATTCTAACCCTTGTGCTTTATCCTGCCTCCATTACCCCTCCTTTCCCCCAAACAATGGGGTAAAATGTAGTTAGCTTTGTTACAGTAGTAAAAGAGGTGGGGAAATGCTGTAAGAAAAAAAAAAATGGATGAAGAGAGAGAAAATGACAGGAGAACTCTGGACAATCTGCATCAGGAAAGCATGATCATGAGGCAGACCGCTTAGGATAGCAGGCTAACCAGGTAGCTCCTGAATATTTTGTACATTCTGCAATCCTCCTCAGTTACGTTAACCACTTGCTATGGGACCTGATGGCCACTTTTTGTCTTGTTTTCAAATAGCTTTTGATATGGTCTTTTCATAAGATCATTACAGAAAGAAACCAACCCTTCAAATTCAAGTTAGCTAATATTAACTCAGTGGCAAAAATAAAAAACCTTGTTTGTGTCTATATTTGAAACTGCATGATTTTCCAAGGAATAATACTCATGACTCATTGTGGAGCAGTGAGGGTACCTGCCCAGTATGCAACGTCAGTTAAAATAAAAAAAGGCATTTTGGCGAATGTCCTAATGGACAGAACATTACATCATTTGTGTTCAGTGTTGATCACATTATTTTAAGACAGAGCTGAGTCTAAAAAGCTCTGCAACCAGGCTTGCAGAGATGAAATATGTAAATAAAATTATTTAGAATGGCAGAAGTTAGGGACTTGATCAGAGACGAGAGTAAGAAGGGCACAGGGCAAGCCGTTTAGGCCCTCTCTTTTATACTGTCCCATACCTCAAGCTGGGATTGGTTTAGAGTCCCTTGACATTAATGGCAAGTAAACTTGAAACCAATGCAAAAAAATACTTCCCCAGTCAGTCAGTGGAGTACAATGCAGCCAGAGGTTCCAAAGCCAAACACTGCAACTAGATTTAATAAGGCCTGGGTCATTTATGGCCAATAACGTAGTTACGGTAATCTAATCTCATGCTTTACGCTATTAGCTGATCACTGTCTGGGTCAGGAACGAACCTTCCTGCTTCCCTCCTAGCCGTGCAACATAGCCTCATTGGCCAGATGGTTTTACTGGAGTTTTTGTGTTCCCCCAAAACACTAGGTATTAGCTGCTGCTTGAAGGCAGCTCCCAAATTTAATGTACCAGTGGTCTGGTCACATCTGAAAGGTTTTTGTATTCCAGTTATGTTCCCCTAATCCCAGAGTTTCCTAACATCTCTTTGAGTCACACCAAGGGACCCTCCCCTCCCCGCAACATCATTATCGGGACTCCATGGTCTCTAGTGCTATGCCTATTTCCCTCTTAAAGGAGAGGCTCCTGCTATCCTGTGGAAGAGGCACTGTACCCTATGACTCATGACAACATAGGCCCAATAGTGAGCAGTAGGCACTGTGCTCGCTATCTTGGACGCACCAATACCAGCTTCCTTAAAGCATGCTCACTACACTTATGAGGATCCGCTCGCACTGTGTATAAGTGGTGATAGACCTACATAGAGCAGGCATGGTGCATATGAGCAGTATATGGAAATGTATGTTGGATCTAGCGTTAAGGCAGCTATGGTCAGGACTGCAGTCTCATAACTGCAGAGAAAGTATAATACTGAATGATGCAATCAACGGGAAGCCCACATAGAAGGAGGCAATGGAGACAGATTGTGAAAACACAAGGGAGGAGAGATTCTGGAGAATCATTTCTACAGAGCGTCAGGCACTGTAATGTCTAGGCATGATTTTACAGACAAGCTGCAAAATAATACCCAGTTGATTAGTTCAAATTGTCACTGATGGGAGTCTGAGCCCTGAGATGCCCCCTTCTACATTAAAATGCATGGTTGTGTCCATTTTATAAGCAAACCATGATGAAACGGAGAGGATGGATGAATCTGATTCCAGAGAAAGGGCTAATGGTGAATATCAGGGCACTTACTCTAGCCTGAAGCTCTAGGTGGTCGTCAGATCTCACGAGCTCAGCAGGGTTGGACCCGGTCAGTGTTTACATGGATTATGCAGGGAACATCAGGAAATGAATTTGATGATGCTCAGCCCTCCGACTCAGCACTGAGCCAATACCCTAGCATGTTGTCAGGGGGCACTGTGCTGCTGGAGACGTTGGCTTTTAAGCTATGACCTAGGAGTATGATTTCCCCTGCTCACGTATGTATACTCGCATGGACTCATTGAGCTAGCGTGATTGTGAATAGCAGTGTAGCATTGGCAGCAGTAGCAGAGGCACGACTGAGCTGTGCTGCGTTCATACCCAGCCATTTCAGATGGGTCCGTACGCACGGTTCAGGCCTGCTACTGTTACCAGCACTGCTATTCATACTCTCGTTAGTTCTCACCGAGCCAGAATGAGTATGTGTACACGAACAGGGGAAAAACACCTCTCCCTCCTAGCATAGATATAGCTTTAGATATAAACACAGGTAATAGAGAGACCTTCACAATACACGGTCATTCAAGGTGCCATGGCCCTTTGTAAGTTAGCCCGTGTCCTGGTCAAACATTAGTTTGCAATTACATTTAGCTTCTGTCAATTCCCCCAGCAGTTGCAAGTGGACAGTGGTGTTCTTTTCTTTTCTGAAAAGGACAGGTTAGGTTGAATACTCAGAACCATTTGGTAATCATAGAAATGAAATGTCGATCTGGGAAAGACCTCAAGATCTCATCCAGTCCAACCCCCTGCACTGAGGCAGGACCATGTAAACCTAGACAATCTCTGAAATGTCTTCATCCAACCTATTTTTACAAAGCTCCAGTAGTGGGGAATCCACACCCTCCCTTGGAAATCTATTCCAGAACTTAACTACCCTTGTAGTTAGAAAGTTTTTCCCTAATATCTAACCTAAATCTCCCTTGCTGTAGATTAAACCTATTACTTGTCCTCGCTTCAGTGGCCATGGAGGACAATTCACCACCATCCTTTTAACAGCCCTCTACATATTTGAATTGTCTTTTCTAAGACTAACCATGCCCAGGGTTTTTTTAAAAACCTTTTCTGATAGGTCAGGGTTTTTTTCTAACTCTTTTATCATTTTTTGTTGAAATAGGGAGGTCTACTAAATTGTAGAATAGTTTCTCAAGGTAAGTGGTGGAAGCTCCCTATCGTGGGCCATTGAAAATTGGACCGGACAAAACACTGGGGAATATATGTTTCAGGGAGCAATTCAGCACTGAGTCAGGGAAGATGAAAGGATGTGACCTAGTTGGTTATCCTTCATCACATGAGACAAGGGTAGAGGCAAAAGCCAAAGGATGACAGAGAAGCAGCACTGGGGAAGCCATACTGGAGCTGTCTTCATGGGTAAGGGAGCTAGTAGGTGGGTTCAGGAAGGGTGGTGTGTGACTGAAGCCTACAGCTGTAGGCTATAGCTGTATAGTTGTGAAGAAAGCCTCACAGAGCACATACTAGAAAGCCCAGCCATAGTCCCACGAGTGCGGTCTCCAGTCCTCTGGCCCCAGACTGACCGTCGCTTGGAAGACTTGTGAGTACATCATGTGAGCCACCATCCCAAGCAGGCCTAGAGCAAGAGGACAGGAAGGCAAAATTGTCACAGTGGAGGCCAGGGCCACCTGCTATCTAGGAACCAAGGCTTAGAGCCAAATTCATCCTTCTGTTTGGCAGGGTCAGTAGCTGAGTAATCCCCACCCTTGGGCCCTGCTCCCCTTCCTTGTGTCATCGTCTGTCCTTTGAGTCTCCTGTATTCTCCCCAACTCTGCTCATTTTCTTCTCTCTCTCACTGCCCCATTCTCTCCGTGGCCCCTTTTCCCTCCTGCTCCGCATTGAGGCAAATGAATGTGTGAGATCTTGGCTGCACTTTCTTCCCTGAAGGACTTGGATAACTTTCACTCCCTGTCCTGGGCCACACGTGCTGCAACCCAAGAATGCCTTCATGACCCCATGCCTGCAGTAGGGCACCAACCCGAAAGCACAGAGGAGACAGCAGCAAAGGCATTGAGCTTCAGCCCGCAGACTGGATTCCCAGTGTATAGCATTTCTAGCAGCAGCAGGATGAAACTAATGAGCAGCAAGCTGATGTAGACAATCTCCGACCCCAACGACAGCCACAGGATTCCTGCCACGAACCAAAAGAAAGAAGAGACCTCTCAGAGTCAGCACAAAATAGGGTCATGACCTGCCACAGCCCTCCCGACCATGACCCCAACAGATCCCCATCCTAGACTGGGAAGAGACAGAGGACTCCAGACATACCCCACAGTCATCTGAGCAATGCCAAGTGAATTCAGACATCAGCAACAAAGAACGTGGCTATTCTGCAGGGATGACCTTGACCACTGTGCAGATGGTCTGAAGAGGGTGTATATACCACTTAAGCCTTCAAATTAGGGTTTAACTTATATACATAGGTCTTGTGTGGGTCCTCTGCACAGGTACTTCTAGGGCAGCTGAGTAGAATTCAGAAAAGTCAGAAGATGAATTTATACACAGGGGTCCTGTAACATCTCTGTTCTGGGATCTTCTGTCTCCCAGTCCCCTGCTCTAACCACTACTAATAGCCATCCTAGGCCTGAAATTGAGCTGTACCTTTCACAGCAAGAGAGGGAGGAGGTGGCTTTGGGACTGTCCAGCAGCTCAAACTAGCCAGAGCCCAGTGCATTTCAGCTACACTCCCTCCTTCTTCCAACATGCCCCCCTCTGGTCTGAGCCTATGACAGGAGCTATAGGGGAGAATGCAACATAGAGCCCTTATGCCAGCCTTATGCCACCCAGGGAGTCCTGTCCCTCTCACTTTCTTCCCTCTTCACCCATTTCCATAGGGAAGGACCAATTGCTTTCCTGTAGTGAACAGGGGATGGAATGCAGCCAAGATTTGGCACCCCGTCTCTAATTTAATATTGTACTATATAATAACAACAGATGTGGATATTGTATTAAATATGAAATATACTGTACACTCCACTAACTTCTATAGACACTATTCCACTCTCCTACAAGATATTCTAAACTACTCCAATTATATAAAATGTTATGGATACTAATTTGGATCTGTACAAGACCATTTGAAAATCAGACATGCAGGAGTCCTATTTCATCCCCTGTGCAATTAGCAATGGCCTTAGTTTGAAGTGCGATGGAGTTTGGGATCTTAGCCATGTACTCGACAGGTGACATCACAGAGTCACCCGGGAGACCAGGGATGCCAGTTCCACAAGCTTCTCTTCTACCTTGGCTAATAACAAGGCTTGAACAGGATAGTCTTTGAGCACAGAAGCAGAGATCCCACGCATGGGGAGTCTGGCTTTGCGCCAAGAATGTGAGCTCCAACTCCCTGCGCAGGTGGAAAGTGATTGTATGGGAAAAGCCTGAGCTGCCTTTTAAGCCTCAAGCTAAGGAAGACTCGAGACTCCAGTTGCTCACCTCATCCCTCCTACTACTCCAGTGAAGGAAAAGTGATCTCTGGGTTGTCCCCAAATCAGCCATATAGACCATGTGCAGGAGGAGTTCAGGGTGAGTGGAGAGACTAATTCTCCCTATTCAGTATAGTTCAGGTTTTGATAAGGACAGGGAAGCATCTATTTATACCAAGTTCTTGCAGAACCATTTCTGGATATCATTTTACATTCTGTAAGTTCACAAATAATTCCCACTCTTGTTTTTGTCCCTCTGTTGTAGAGTTTACTTAGCCTGTAGTTCTACCTGTTAGAATAATTGTCATTTAAATACAGTAAGCTTTCTGACTGTTCCTTTATAGCAGTAAGAAATCCTACTGTAAGGAAGACTTGAGCCTAGTAGTGGATCATGTATAACACCACGCTATTCTGTTACAACTAATTAATACAGAAAGATAGGCAGATGACCTTGTGCTTTAATAATGTGTTCATGCCAAGTTGGTTAGGGTTAGGCATAGCACAAACATTTAAGGTACCCTGGAGAAATAGCTCCCATTGTGGCTACAGGTTGGTTTTCAACTACCTAGTGCCATCAGTAAAAATACAGATTTGTTATTCCCAAGGAGAACAAGGCACTTTATTATTTAGTTAGATGTATATGTTAATATTATGAGCTACATATCCCAGGGTCTGGGCACCACTGACACAAGCTGCAAGAATAAAGATAAAATGAAACAGCATCTTATCCTCTCCCAGCCATTCATCATAATGCAATCCCTGTACAGAAAAACACAAAACTCCCCTTCCTTGAACAGAGAATAATCCACAGCAAAACCCCACCCTGCACAGCAACCCATGGAAATCTGGCCATAGACCCTGTATATGTGTTTTAGATTTGGACACCTACAGTCGAGATTTCTGACTCAAACTAAAAATGAAAGTAGGTCTCTTGCATGCTTCTGGAAGCGTAGCTTGTTAATACTAAGAATTCTTTTCTCTCTATTATATTTAACTTCTGTAGATTTCAAGGTGTGTTACAAAGGTGGGGTAAGCATTATTAGTGCCATTTTCCAGAGAACCCAGGACTAACATTTTCAAAAGCAGACACCCAAAAACAATGGCCAAACTGAGACCCATAAAATGAAATCCTGGCTCCTTGGAAGTCAATGGAAGTTTTGCCATTGGCTTCAGCGGGGCTAGGATTTCATCCTCAGAGTCTAATTTACAGATACTTTCATCACTCACAGCTCCTATGCAGGTGGAGTAGTGGATGCTCAGAACCACTGAAATTCAGACCTCTGGTGTCTCAGGTTGGGACCAAAAATTGAAGCACCCAAAAAATGGTGGTCATATTTGAAACTTTTGGCAGAAGTTATCATCCAGTGAGTCAATGGCACAGCTGCATTTAATTACTATTTATCTACTTAATTATCTACTTATTACTATTTAATTACTGCCTACCTGTATGCTTTGTGGGTTATGACTAGGATTGGACATGCTGAAACACAGCAAAAAAGGCTATCTTTGCCACATTTCCAGTTGGGTTGACAGCAGGAAGTACCAGAAATTATGTGAGGAAGGTTGAGATTTCTAGTGTTTGCGGGCAAATGCCAGATGTTTTGGGTAAACATCTGGGGTGAAATCCTCAATTCTCTGACTTCAGTGAGCCAGGATTTCACTTCGACTCTTTAGATGCCAATAGCATCTTCTCAACCTGCTGACGTTTCCTGATCCCTAGACAATGCATTAGGCAAGTGAGAAAAAGAAAAGACTTGTTCTTACCTCTCTCCGCGGGGGTGAAAGCTCAATGAAGCTACGACATTTCTCATCTGAAATGCAAACACAATCAAGCTCAGATTATGTGGATTCTCAAAGGTTGGTAGGGGAGGACAGAGGGGGAAAAATTCCACCTTAGTTGCCTCTTTCATTTCTCGAGCCTGCAGACTCTACCTATCTTAAGGTCTTCTAGAGTCTGCTGCCTCTGTCCAAAGAGATAATTGCTTTGATCTCTTTTGGGAATCCAGTGTGGAAAGATAAGGAAGGAAGGACAATGGTCTGTCTGTCTAGTGCAGATGGGTTCTTATGAGATAACTGGTGTACATTCATAAAAAATTAAATACTGTTAAGTATAAGTAAATAGCTATAAATTCAAAACATTAATAGAAAGCTGTGATGAGAGAAAATGCTCTTTTGCGCTTGAAAAATTCCACAAGCTGCTTTAACTCTATAACGTCATCCCTGCCAGCTTCAGCTTGGAGATCATAAATTTTCTTCCACCCCACTAGTCTGTTTCATGATTTTCCAGTATCAGTCACAAACCCTCAAACTCAAACCCAGCACATGGTCCATGCTCTATTTGCCTGCCTGTTATTTGCCAAACACACCATCTTTTTCCCTCTTACTCTCCATAAACAAACCAGAGAGGTGCCTCTTGTCCCAATCCAATTTCCAACTATCATAAGAAAACCACAATAGATATTCTAATCTCCGTATAAAGTCCACCTTTTTTCACTATGAGACATGGAACTCTAATCTACCCCCTTTGCCTTCCATATATAGACTAGAAACTTCATATATAACTTTCTGATATGCGTCAGAGACCTCACGCCAGGCCACTTCTCAATGGGCATCCAATCAACTCAACACACACAAGACAGAATACCCCATGCACCAAACTAAGCTAGATCATTGCCTATTGACCATGGCAGAAAGAAGGGCATTGACTTGGCTGTAGCATGTATGATGTTTTAAAAATATTTTTAAAATATCCAGAGTTGTAAGATTTGAAGCATATCCTTGTTAGGTTGATGGTAGATAAGGATACAGGAGCTGAGGTTATTCATGAAATCATAACTACAAATGTCCTCCCTTTTAAAAGTTATTTAGAATAACTACAACTTTCCAATTAAATTTTAAAGCAAATAATATTTATCCACAACCATACACTATCTTAATTAAAATTATTATCTGGTAATTTCCTCAATTTTTTAGAAGCTACACAAACACTGAAGTCTCTTTCCACTGTATCAGTGGATCTTTGAACCCCCATTGACATAACCCTGGATAGCACGACATTTGAGGTGCTAGTCAAATGTTTTGCCTGGGTAGTTATAACCTTGGCTCACCATACCATTAAATATTGTCACTTCCATAAGCTCCTACCCATCTATACTGGCAGCGGTTGTAACTTCTATGTGACAGCTCTTTCAATATTGCAGTTGCAGCAGGTGAAATCTGGGCCAGGCTGAAGTCAAATGTAAAACTTCCTTTGACTTCATTGGGGCCAGGATTTCACCCAGGGTTATTTTTAAGGTGTCTGAAACTCTTTTAAGGAAACCCAAAACCAGGAAAAACTTGCATGGTGTTTGGGTGTGTTACAAACCCCAAATATGCTGAAGTTCTCTGAACTAGGGTTGGTTTCCACAGGTTTTGGACAAGTTCGGTGGTTTGTTTGCCCTCCATTTAGGATGTTTCCAACTTCCAGCTTTAGCTGTCTTCTACAGAAGATACACAGTGACCTGCTGTTTCCATGAAAGCTAAACCACAAGACCCTGATTACAGTGGCAGCGAGATGTCCACATATATTATGCAAATTCCAGGCTCTGCTGTACCTATGAAGGAGACTAAACTCTACCGGGCCCCTTATGCCAGCTATAATCTCAGCTGCATTCCTCATCTTAATTCCAGCCTCTGCTAGCTAAGGAGCTCATGCAATAGGCACTTGACAAGCAAGGTCCCACTTAGGACATGGAACTTTCACTCGACACTGATCCCACAGAAAGTAGCACTCCCAGATCCCTCCCCATGAAGTACATAGCTTTTATGAAGAACAGGATAGCCCTTCCCCAAAGGAAACCCTGAATCTCTAGAGCTTTGCACGGATACAAAAATGTGGATCTGCATCCAATCTGTATCTGCTGGAATAAATTTTACCCCGCTGCAATCCGCCTTCCCTCTTTTCAATTTAACGGTAGCCGCATCTGCACATCAGCTGTTTTGGAGCCAGCAGCCCTCCATCAGCTGAGGAGCCTGCCTGCCTAACAGCTGATCAGCTGTTGAGTCCTGCCAGCTGCCTAACAGTTGATCAGCTGTTTGCTGCACCCCTGGCTAGCAGCTGCTCCAGTGCTCCCCCAGAAGTCACAGAGGTCCTGACCTCCATGACCAGCCGACCCGTGATCCACAAGAAATGGTCTGCGGATATCCGTGGTTATAAAGAGGATATTCCCAGTTTTGCAGGGCTCTATGACTCTCCCCTCGATACAGAATCACTATCACCTCCGTATCCTTAGGCATACACAATCCAAAATTGCTTTGGCCTTTTTGGCTGCCATATCCCAATGCAAACTTTTGTCTAATCCCATTATAATCCCTAAAAGTCTCTTTTAGTATTACTGCTTGCCAGAGTTCTGCTTCCCACTGAATCTCCCTATGGCAGATTATTTCCCCCCAGATATATTAGCTTGCACTTTTTTCCCAGATGAATCTCATCTTGTTATTTTCTGCCCACAATTCTAATCTCTCTAAGTCCCTTGTATTATTTCTTTCCTCTCGGTAGTGTTCAGGATTCCTTTCAGCTCGGTACCATCTGCAAATTTCATTAACTCACTGTTCACTACCTCATCTAGACTTTAATGAAGTTATTAGTAACACTGGCCCTAATGCTGATCTGTGCAGTGTCCCCATGAGACTCCTTCCCCCAACTCAATATTTTGCCGCTGATCATAATCCTTTGTTTCTGGTCCTTGGACCTGCTTTCTAGACACATAACAGGGACTATATTCAAGCCAGTTTGAATACATTTTGAGAGCTTGAGTTCATGAAAAATTGTACCAAATGTGTTACTAAAATCCATATCTATTGGATCTCCTGTCCTCCCTTCAAGCATCGCTGTCAATCCAGTACTGCCCAGAGGCCCATTAAATCTCTGAAAACACCTTGAATTCAGTCAAATGGTGCGGTCTCATTCCCAACTCATCCTGGCTATTGCCATGGAAATTAATCACAGCTTTAACCAGTCCCACCTAAGATAACCCTGTTCTGAACCATTCTTGACAATGCCCAGAGCAAACCAGTCCTCTCATCAAGACCTGAGAGTGATGGACGCTTTTTTTTTTTTTTTTTTAATTGTCATCCAGCTTTTAATTTGTGACCTCCCTGGTTTCAAGCTCTGATCCCAGCCACTAGCAGAAGGAGAAATAGTGGACATAATAGCTTCTTTAACTAATGTTACATTGTGTGTGTGTTTGAGAAGGGGAATGCTGGCTGACACAGAGGAATGGGGATTGGCCAACGAGCCTTTCATTTCTGTATTATTAGTTTCACTCTAGCTGTTTGCTGTCTTTGGGGCTAGTTCTGATCCCTCTTCTGACCCCTCTATGCCAGGGCATAAAGAGTAGCATGGGGAAAATTCCCCCAGAGCAGGTGTGGCATGGGGCTGACAAAAGCCCCAGGGAGTTTGGGAAAAGGTGGGAGGAGCAACTCAGGGTGACGGGAGGCACGTTTAAAGGGCTCTCGGCTGCGGAGCAGTGCATAGGCAGCCTGGGTAAGGTTGCCATAAATTAGAACAGCCACCACCACTCTAATTTGCACTGGAAGCCCCAGCGGCCTCCCAGCACAGGCAGAATTTGGTTGGCACAAAGGTGGCATGAAGAGGATTGCCAGTGCCAAGCATTCAAAAATCATGAGTCAGGTCCCCCCAAATCATGAGCTTTTAAAGGTAAGCCACTTGGTCATTTGCCCTGCAAGCTTTTCTCCACAACTCTGAAGGAGAGAAACGTGGGGGTAGGGGAGGGAGAGGGTTTAAATGACAGCTGAAATTCCCTCTTATTCAGAAGACTCCGGGGCCTAGGGCTTTAAGAAAAACACCTACTGTCATGGTACTTGCACGGAAACCTGCAGCTGTTATCAGCACTGCATAAAGCACATGGCTCTGTCGCTCCCTGCACAGACTCTGTTCCCTAGTGAATGTGACATGAACTGGGGGGCTCACTCCAGTCCATGCTGGGACAGATGTGGACGTTATAAAACCACCACCATGGCAAATAGTGCTAAGATGCCTTTTTGTTGGCAGTCTCATCTTGTCTCCAAGGCCCATTCAATTCCCTTCCCCTTCCCCCATCATTCCCCTCCACAAGGGATGAAGTATATTGGTGGGGCAGGGTGTGTGGAAGGGGGGAGGCGGTACTGCCACTGTCCCAACTCTACCTATTCTGGGCCTATGGAGAAGGCTCCTGTCCCTAGTGTTGCCAGCCTGGCGCTTTCATTGGTAGTAAAGGCATTGTGCTGTAATAAGAAAGAGGCTGAGGCTGCCTTGATGGAGATGCTACCTGGCCCTTCCATGTTCTCCTCACAGGAAAGCCACATGCCAGTGTGGAAGTATCGGAAGGCAAAGCGGTCATCCCCGGTCTCCCAGCTGTAGTGCACGACGTCCTGGGATGAAGAATTGCTAGCACCTCCGTCCGTGGACACGTGCACACCAATGCACTTGGTGGCTTGGCCCTTTCCACACAATGGCTTGGGCACCTTCTGGGTCCCAACACACCAGTAGCTGCCAAGCAAGGCTGTGGTAGAGAGACTGAGAGCCAGCAGATTCAGGACCACTGCCAAGACAGCACGACGCCAGGGCAGGATCTTCAGCAGTTCCATCTGCAATAAACAAACATGAAGGACTCACATGCCAGCCATGCATCTCCCTTACTATGCACAATGACCCACACCCTCAACAATACCCTCATGGCCATTGACTTCACTGCAAGTCAGAACCTAAATACCTTTGAGGCTCTGGACCTGTGTCATTTCCCACCAAAGTGTGTAAGTGTGTGTGAGGGCAGGGAGGAGACAGAAGACATTCTGCCATCTTCAGGGCATCTCATTACCTCTCTCAGAAATGAGGACCCCTTTCCTGATAGCATGAGTCCTTAGACTGTGGAATAGTCATTTGAGGGAAGGGGTTGCTTCAGCCATTTAAAATTGGACTGAACAAAGGTACTGGAGAATAGTGTCTTCTAGGGAATAATCCTTCGGTGACAGAGTGAGTGGAGTCTCTCTCTTCAGTGAGAGCTGCATGCAGAAAACTGATGGGATGATCAGGGCCCTGACATGCAACCACCTCTGCGGTGGCTTGCAGTTATACAGCTCCCAGAAACATCCTGCCACAGCTTTGGACAGGAAGTGAAGAAGACTATTGCACCCAATTAAATGCAAATTTGTATGGCCATAACACGTTTTATTCAAGGGTTGCAAAGCGTTGTTGTTGGGTTTTTTTCAAATATGGTTAATTAATTTAGCCCCACATTATGAGAGGTAACCATGATTACAGTCTTTTTTCATAGGGAAACTGAGGCAGAAAAAGGTTACATGAATTAACCAAGGTCACACACCTGATCAGTGACTCAGGAAGAGAACCTAGGAATCCTGACTCCCCACTAAACAGACTTCCCTCACAGGAAGTTACCACACCTTAAATCAGAATTTGAGTGGGGCACTGGGCTGGCAATGTCCCTGATCTTGCAAAAAGTGCAATGAAGATCTTACATGATAATAAGAGGCTTCGTGTTACAGCTCATTTGAAAGACACCGATTCCAACAGCACCTTAGTATGTCAGGGCATTGGGCCACTTCTCACTCAGAGGGTAGAGCACCCTCACACCCACACCATGTCCCGCAGAGCTTTGGGATTTTCTCTTGAGATCTTCCAACAAAACACTCCGTAGAGTGTTTAGATGTTATCTGTCCGGCTGCCAGATTCTCAGGTAATTGCTTCCGTGCCTTCTTCCATGTGGCATCCCCAATGCATGGTAAAACCTCCCCGCACTCATTGACATGGCTCCTATCTTTCCATTTTAAGACTTTCTCAGAAACCTAGTTCAGCTGTGCTGCTTACCATGGATAAAGTTGACTTGTACATAAATTGTCTCCTGCTGTTCCCCTTCCCCTAACCTCTGCCTGCTTGTCTGTCTGCCTTTACATTGTGAGCTCCCCGAAGCAGGAACCACCCCCTTTTCACACCTGGCACATCTGGGGCACAACCAAAAATCAATAATAATGTTAGCCTGAATGCTGCCTCACTCATGATAAATTACAAGGGTATGGCCCAAGGAGGTCACAACCCCTGCTCTGCCAACCAGAAAGCTCATTAAGTCTGATTATTAAAGGACAGTGCCTGAGATGGAGTCACTTCCCCTCTTGGGGTGGGAGTAGGATTGAATAGCCTTGCATCACAAAGAAGGCCTGGTCTACGCTGGCAGCAGCATGTAGAGTATGTGTAGTTGCACACTGCAGTGAAAACCAGGCTGCATCCACACTGTAAAGTGAAGCAAGGAGTGTCCCACTTGCCAGAGCCTTTCCTCAGTGCCGGAGCTTTTCCCTGTGGTGGGGAAGGGTTCCGGCAGCAGGACTCTAAAGGGTAGATGTGTGAGGCACTGCTTGGGCATAGAGAGACTGTGGGGTATGTACCCTAAGGTTCTAGTGTGTCTTTACTCTACTCGCCTAAGCAGTGCCTTCCCATCTACACTGTATGTGTACCCGTGGTAGGGATGTGCAATGTCCGTACTCCGCATACCGCTGTAAGTGTAGACATAGCCTCAAAACACTGCAGGAACCACAAATGTACCCTAGCAAACTGCATTGAGCAAAGGTAAGAAACTACCCAACTTCTGAGAATGGCCTCCCCTCTCCCTTCAAAGTCTGTTGCTCAGGCTTCTGTTTCCTCCTCTTGAGAGAATCCATTGCCAGTTACTCAGCAATCTCCCTGTTTATGATGCTGGAAAAGGTGTTGTCATCATTACAGAGTTACTCATTCAATCTCATAACGTGAAAGCATTTTTGACCTCACCGTTTCCAGGAAGCAGATGATTGCCACCTGCACATTATTAGTTAAGGGTTTGTGGCCAGGGCTGGTGGAAAATTTTTCCAACAATACATTTTTTCTGATGAAGATAAGGTTGTCAACAAAATACATTTTTTATGGAAAGTGTCTGCTTTCCTCAAAAATATTCAACTTTTCTTCTGAAAGCAAAAAACCTGAAAACTGAAAATATTCTGCTGAAAACCAAGTTTTCCAGTTTTCAGCATTTTTTGGTCAAAATTATTCTATTTGCATTTCCTAAAAATAGATTTATAATTAATTATTATAATTATGAAGTCAATATTTTCCACTGAGAATTTTGTCAAAACAATTTTTTTGTTTTGTTTTAATCTAAATTTTATTTGTGGCAGCACCTTAGAATCTGTGTAAATTTCCTAAATATCTTAGGACTGGGGCACGGGAAAAAGAAGGGACACAGAAAATGGTGGTGCAAGGAGAATATGGAAGAGATGAGAGAGAAAACATTGGTTAGGAAAATGAGAAGGAAACCTGAATTACTTCCTCAGACACCCAGAAAAGTTTCCTTCTACTAAAGCCAAGCAGCTGCTCCCAGTAACTGGTCAGACAACTTTTAGCGGCATCTGCAAAGCCTCTGCAGCTAACCTCCTGAAATAAAGGAGAGTAGAATTTACCTTGCTGGTCGGTCTTTGACGTGCTGTCGTTTAGTTTGTGGATGGCACAGCTGTAGAACTCACTCCTTGCCTTGTTCTTTCCTGCATCTACCAACTAGATCTTTCAAGAAAACAAACTGCTTCTAAAGCTCTTTCTCCTTCATCTCCTCTCAACCCCACTGGGCCCCCCAACACCCTGTGATTATTAAATGCTCTCCCTTCCAGCAAGCAGCTGTTTTGAGAGACATGGGCATTTTATAATCCACAATGCAATCATGGCACAGCTGTTCTGGGAGATTATACAAGAAGAGATTGGTGTTGCAGGCTGGGATTAAGCTCAAAGAGTGAGCTGCATTCACTGAGGAATAGGTTTCAATATAATACAGAGTAAATTCCAATTATTCCCATCTTATGGATATTTGGTAGCCTGCACTAAATGAGTTGGAGGCTCTGAGACTAATACCTAGCAGCCCAAAAACTACAAACAGCACTAGCACTAACTGGTCCCACTGTTGACAGTCTCAACAGAGTGGCAAGGGACTGAATGGGCCACGGAGGCTGAGCTCCCCTGATCTCTAGAGTTGTATCCTCCTGGGCAGAACTGAGGCATGTGAAGGGGAAAGGGGAGGGAGAGGGAAAAACTGGTGCTTTGCACCTGTCCTGCTAATGGAAGATTTGAGACTCCAAAGGCCGTCAGTCCGGCACCTCTCACCAGCTCTTCAAATTTTAATTAAAAATAAATAACTGGAAGGCAGGAGAAATATGTCAGTCACTAAAGAGCATATGGGAGCTCTCACTGTAATGCAAGGAACTTGTTTTAAGTTAGAACTTCATGAAGGAAAAGTGCCCCTAAGGCAAACCTTGCACACCTGCCTACCTGGGGTAAGGAGGAGTCCTTCTACAGAATGTGAGAGTCTCCTAGTGTTGTTCAAAGGAACCAGAATGGATTGTGTGTGTATCTAGCCTACTCTTCTGCCTCCTGTTAAAACAAAACAAAGCAATAGTCTATCTAGTCTGGGATCCTGGTTCTTACAAATCCCATTGCTAGATGCTTGAGAGGTAAATATAAAGTAATATTTGGCATCTGTATTGCACATTCCATTCCCAAAGTACCACACCAACATTAATGCAAATACCATAATGCCACTACTTGTGCAATACTATAATTTCCTCCTGACCTCTTATGTCCTGAAGCAGGAGGACTGATAGCCCTTAGATCACTTTAGTTCTACCTATTGCAAAGGCTGTTCTTATGTATACATATCTCTCTAAGTGAAGTTAATTGAACAGTGGTACTGAATATTTGGACACCACAACCACTGTCCTCAGATTTTTACATTAACTATAGAGTTGTGTTGAATACAAATTCCTTTATGTTATTGAAGAGACTGAGGCCAATATATAATATTAAGTAGGAGTCTTCTTCTAGTGAGAGGCAATTCTTTCCATAGTCCAAAATTTTCAAATGTGAGTATGTAAAGTTGGGCATCTAAATCCATATTTACAGATCTAAATAAAAGTGATCCCATTTTCAGAGATAGCGAGTATGAGAGATGCTCAGCACCTTTGAAAATCCACTTTTAAATCCTAATTCAGATATGCATTAGGTGCCTAACTTTTAGCATGTTAGTAATCCCATTACAGTACATGGAACAACTCACGTGCTTACAGTTGGGCACATGTTTAAGTATATTGTTGAAGTGAGGTCTTATTTTTGTGTCTAGGTATGGATTTTAGGTGCATACCTTTACGTGCCCATGTTTAAAAATATTGCGCTTAAGGGCCAAAATTTTAAAGATATTTAGGTTCCTAATTCCTATTCGGCACCTAAATACCTTTAAAATTCTGACCCTTAGTATTTTTGATGGTGGCAGGATTTATCCTACCACCAGGTGGCAACTGTTCCTCACTCTTCTCTCTGGAAGCCTCACTGACTACTCTTACGTGTATCATGTGGATGTCGGGGGAAGCAACATCCCGGTTTATATCCACCTTCTCGCCCTTTTTTGTTCTGTCTTCTCTCAATGAACAAATTCTGTCTCTCTCTCTCCCTCTCTCTGTCTATCTGAGGTTTTTCTAAGGTGTTTATCTGTTTATCTCTATCAGCTAAGCCCTGGAGAATTATAAAACCATGAACATTATCAGTGGCAAAGATATAATAGGTCACCTGCTCCATCTTTTGGCAAATGCAGGGTTGCTCCCTGCAACATATTTTCCAATGCTTGGTCAAGACTCATTTCAAATATCTCAAGCATAGGGTTTCCATCTGGAGATTATCCCATCATCCAGGAGATTTAAACCTTGGAAAATATTTCCTGATATTCCACCTAAAATCCGTTTGGCTCAATTTCATGCCACTATTCCTAGAAATACTCCCCAGCCCTCACCTCAACAGCCTAAATGATTCCACAGCCTTAGCATGCCAAGGAGAGCACTGTTTCTTCCAGTTGTCTCTTCTGGATATCTGCAGCTTCACACCACTGACCATTTTAAAGGTTTTCTATTGAAGTCAACACATGAAGCACCTTGATTTCACAGTGTGATCAATCTGGGGGTGGGGGTGAGGGAGGTTATATGAACACAAAGAGGAACTTCAATGCAAGACACAATATTAGTGCAACAGCTTTGAGGAGATTGTTACATACACAACAGTCAGGATATTTAAAAGTTAAATTTCCACAGCATTTTTAGCTTGGTCCAATTGCACATTCATACACATACACATTCAGGGCCAAATCCTTCAAGGAGCTGAGCACCCTCAATGCCCAAGAATTGAAGTGGGATTTAAGGGTGCTGAACATCTAAGTGGATAGCGTCTACGGTAGTGATACTCAACTGGTGGATCTCACGAGTCACACAGCTCTTCATAGCCCTGTATGTAGGTCTCCTCTCAGGGGTAAGCAAGGTGTCATATGACGGTCTAACATGGATTCTTCAGTTGCCCTGAGGAAAAACGGCAATATCAACAAAAACATGCATGTTCACCCAGCTAAACTTGCACAGACACACTCTCATACCCACAAACCATTTGCCAAGCTCCTCATATATTACACCTTTGTGTTACCTTCTATCTACAGCTCCTCCTTCTGCTTTTATATGAATAAAGTCCAGAGAAATGGTCCCCTCCCTCAGTGATCCATACACTGCAGGATATCTCTGGGTGGTGATGACATTGACAGAACCGGACTTCTCAAAACCAGTGACAGACTGCAAATGCCAGATTTCTTTCTGAGCCCTAAATAATTCTACTCAGCTTGCAACCTTTATTTAGCTGTTTGTGTGCATGAATTAACTCTTACTTTGCAATGAACTCGTTAGGCATATGTTTGGATTCTAAATCCATTTAAAGGCGAATTTTTGTTTAAAACCATTAACATTGGTTACGTTGTTAAAGACACAAGATCACTAACAGAATATACATGCTGAATATACTTCATTGTAAACATTACAAATATATTTTTAAGGTGAATAAACAAGCTTTTCACCTCTTAGGACCTGACTTTAAGGTCCTGCATTTTTCTCTGAAAAAGGTTCTGTTTGAGGGAGGTGCAGGGGGAACTGTTTTTTCTTAATTTATATCTTTATGATTTTGATTCATTTAAGAAACACATAAGGTTACAGGAAACAAAGGAAAATTGAAAGCAGCAGCCTAAATTTTCAAAATTCACTAGTGATGTTTGTTGCCTTGACTTCTAGATGCCCAGCTTAAGAGATCTAAATTTACACAAAGCATTGAGAGCTTGCCTTCTTCAAACCAGGCCCCTTGATTCTGCTTGCATGAGCAAGTCATTCAGAACTACAGTAGTATGGGCCATATAAGCCCGTAGACAGACACTTTAGATTAGATAAGATAAGTATTTATCTCCATCAGCTCTTTGGGGGCAGTACCTGAAATGGTATTAAAGATAAGAGTGGAAACATTAAGCTATTCTTTTTCATTCATTGAGCATTCCTCAGTTATGAATCTCCAGGAAATCTGTACAGCTGCCTTGAAATGCATCATAGTTGTCATTTTGTTGATGGGTTAATTCTTTCTAAGCTTGCTAATTCATTCATTGTGTAATATGTCACAGAAGCTGCAGGATTTCCGCTTTTGCAGAATGTCTCTCTTTGCATTTAGAAATTCTCTTAAAATAAATTGTTTTTTAGTTATACCTATTATGGGATCCCGTCTAAGAATAAATATCCTCATGAACACCTAAACCGAGCAAATAACTGTCATAGATTTTAAGACCAGGAGTGACAACTATGATAATCTAATCTGACCTCCTACATAACACAGACCACAGAACCTCAACCAATAATTTCTGAATCAAGCCCATAATTTCTGTTTGAGTAATAGCAGATATTTTAGAAAGACATCAGGTTGTGACTTAAAAGAACAGCAAGTGATGGAGAATCCAATTGGTAAATTGTTCTAATGATTAACTACCCTCACTATAAAAAATGTGTGCCTTCTTTCTATTCTGAATTTGTTTAGCTTCAGTTTCAAACCATTGGAATTCATTATGGCCGGTCACCATCTGTACCATAGGAAATACAGAACCCTGAAAACTTGGCAGGTGACAGATGCAATAAAATTATTTTTAAATGTTTTATTTTAAAAGTCACAAATAAATGCATTTTATTAGAGAGGTTTAGGGTGACCTAATGGTCTAGCAGAGTGCCCCAATTCCTGAGTTCTACTCCTGGCTCTGACACTGGTTCTATGGTAGTAGCTAAGTAATTTAGAAACCCAATCTTACAATGAGATCTGTATGTGCTGACCTCTATTGGGGCTCTTTCTGGGAGCAAGAGTCTTCCCTGTGGAACTCATTGCAGGACCAGGATTTAATCTCTGCCTCTGTTTATGCTGGCCTCAAAAATAATATTATTTATTTATTACACATCAGCATTGACAGCATGTTCATTGGTGTAGAAGACACAAAGATAAAGATGGTCTCTGGTCCAAAGGGCTTAAAGTTAAAGCTGGTCATAAAACAGAATTGCTGTTGTATGGAAAATTCTGACATTTTAAAATCTGTTTTCATTCCAACTCAGACTGAAAAACCAAAATTTCCCATAGAACAAAAATGCTGAAAACTTTGGTTTCATTTCATAATGCTGTTTCATTTACATAGTGTTGAAACAATATACATGTAATATATAGATAATATGAAAAGTAATTTATATCATATAAAAGTCAAAACAAAACCAAAAGTCGAAATGAAATGTTTTTACCTTATCAAAACTAAACGTTTTGACATTATTGAAATGAAACAAGAAAGTTGAAATGAACCATTTTGAACTTTTCCCCATCAAATTTTCATCCAAATTGTTTTGACCAGCTCTGCTGAAAACCTAAAGCCTCAGTCCTGCATGTGAGTAACTTTACTCATTGATGTCAGTGTGACTACCCATGTTATTAAAGTTACATTTATGCATAAGTGTTTGCAGGAGCTAGGCCTTAAAGCCTCTGAGTTGACAGAAGACACTCGGAAAATTCAGAGGCGAGGGTAAGGTAGATAGTTAGCTTGTTGGGGGCAGGAGGTGCTATTGTCCTTTTATTATTACAAACTGCCTACCTGTGGGGGTTCATGCATAAAAGACAGCATAGAAAGAGGTGCAGAGGCTGGAGCAGTAGGCGGTGGCAAAGAAAGCATTAAGGCTGTCAGAACTGACAAAGGGGGGGGGGTAGAGGTTGCAACAAGAGATAAGGTCAGAGATGTAGGAGGTGTACGCGGACTAATAAGAACTGCCTGATGGATGAGAGGAGGATTATTCACAGCTGATGCTTGCTTTGAAAACAAAAGGTGCTGAATATTATCACTGCACATTTTAACTCTCCATATGTAATCTGTTAATTGTCTGGGTTTATAGCTTTTGGGTGTTTTGTTTTGTTTTTTAAATGAGGATTTCAAATCCCCTGTAATTCTTTCGTGGCTCTTGGAGGTCATCTGTTCATTGATAAAGTGTCCACAGGGCTGGTAAATACCATGTGCTGTGCCATGGCATTAAAGTGCACCTTTAACAGCACAAAGTGTAACCCTGAACACTGCCTCTGTGAGTGCAATGGGGCCAAGTTAATACGGCAGAGAGGGGGAACCTCAATGTTTGAATCCGCTAACTTGTGTGTGTTTGGAACCGTCTGGCTTAATGATGCAGGATCAGAGGGTTTTGGCCCCCCATCTCCATCAATATGAAGAGGCAATTCTGTTAACCAGAAGAGGCTTGAGAAACCCTCCCCCCAGCCTTGTCTTCTGAGGGAAGAGACGCAGCTGTGAAGCCACTCTCCCAGCTTTGGAGTCGCTGTACCCTATCAAGCAGGGCTGGTGTGTTGTGCAATGAGTGGAAATGGCTTTCTGTCCACTTCCGAACGAGTGGGGAGAATCAGAGAGCCTGACTCTGCACATCCTGTGGTGCACTCGCCTCACATGCTGGTGACTGAAATGGACAGAAGCATGTGGTGGAAGTCGGGGAGGAAGCTGGGGACTTTCTAGAGGTCCCGTGGGAAGGGAACCGCCCCAGTCAGTCAAAGTTAGTACACGAAACAGTCATGGGGCTGGGCATCTCCCTCCCTTTCTCTCTTTCTCCCTCTCTGTTTACACTGGAGTTGCCACACAGCTAGCCATTCTGTTACCAGGGCAACCCCAGTACCACACTGAACATGTTGTGAAATCTGGGGTCAGAGAACATGCCTTAGATCTCCCAGCTAGTCAGGCAGCAGAAGGGGGCTGAAATGGGTGTGAGGGGGATGTTTTCTCCTCTCCATTTCCTGCATCCGGTAATAACAGCTTTCTTGGAACACTCCCAAGGCAGACAGCGTCCAGAGGCGGGTGGAGAAAGGAGACCAGACAGAAAAACCCCAAAAGAGCAGAATTCAAATGTAGATTGGCAAAAGTGGAGGGGAGAGAGCTGGATCTGGGAATGAAGGTGAAATGTACAAGGAAGACTGGTGGACAGGCTGGGAAACAGAGATGAAGGCAAAAGGGGCTTCTGCTCCTGCTGCTGCTGCTACTTTGGGAATGACTGGGTGTGTGAATTGAAGGGAAACACCCAGCTGATAGTTCCTCACACCATGCCAGCAGGCAGACAGGGTTGCTATAGTAATGGTCTCTGTTGCATAACCCCCTTTCCTCTCATTCATCCCCTTCTCTTCCAGCTCTACGTGTATGTGTGTGTTAGAGAGAGTCATGGGTTTTATTATTTCTTTACGCAGAACATGTGCCTGTGATGTGAACATAATGTGCCACTGTCCTGCTCTGGGGCTCACACTGCTTGGTAGTACAAGCTCCTCGGTTCTTTCTGGGTGTGTCTACACTGCAATGTAAACCCATGATTAGTAGGACTCGAGTCAGCTGACCCATGTTAGGGAACCCTGGGCTTGAGCATCTACATTATATTTAAACCCGACATTAAAACTTTTCTAACCCTGGGCTAGAAACCTAGGGCTTTGGCGTCCACACTGCAGTGCACAAACCCGAGCCAAAATAATCATATTCCACAATCCCTAGCATCCCACCCCTCAAAAATGTGGCTGGTCTACCCCAAGGACTATGCTGCACTGTGGGAAAACTTTACTGCCTGCTCTGCAGGGGGGTGGCTTCCGTTTTCACTAGAGAGGAGTGCAGATTGTTGGGATAGAGAGGATTTAGGAAGTTGAACCATGGAATTGTGGGACACTTCTGGCTGCCAAGTCATGCAGGGGTGCATCTACACTACAAAGGAATAGGGCTCAGACCCTGGGTCCAGAGGCAGCACTGGGGGGAGGGGGCTTGGAGGGGCTATAGCCACCCCAAAATTTGTCTTAGCCCCCCCGTAGCCACCCCTTCCAGTGCAAAGGCCAAACATTACATAAACGTAAGGTTGGAGAGATATGGTGTTGCCACCCTTACTTCTCCGCTGCTGCTGGAAGTGGTGCTGCCGTCAGAGTTGGGCAGCTGGAGAGCCGTGGCTGCTGGCCAGGCACCCAGCTCTGACGGCAGTGCCGCCTCCGCCAGCAGCAGCACCAAAGTGCAGCAGTAAGTATGGTGTGCGAGCACAAGATGTATAGCGCAGGCCTCCCAAGTTTCTATCTAGCCTACCTTAGTCCCCCCTTCGGGAAGAGGCTGGCATCCCAGCTTGACTCGAGTTCACACCCTCCAGCCCTGCAATATCCTGGGACCCTGCGTCCAAGCCCTGGGTTAGCACTACTGCAGTGTAGATGCAAGGGGGATTTGGCTTGAGTCCGGACTCAAGCACAGGCTTCCGTTGCAGTGCAGACATACAATTAGAGGGCTTGTCTGGAACTCACTAACTGATAGGCCTAGTTCACAGGACAGGATTGCAAAAGTCTATGAAAAACCCCAGTGATTTCAGTGGTGCCAGCCCAATTTACCCATCTGAGAATCCAGCCCCATATCTTAAATTATACATCAAAAAGCACATGGCTAGAAGCACTCGTATCATTCAATGGGGAGTGATTTTTTATGCTAGAGGCTGTGTGTAAACAGATCTTTAGTGGTTGTTCTAACAGCAAAGCAGTGTAAAAGGCGCCCCACTTGGAGATTTGAGGGGACACAGCTGTTCAACAGTCCAGACGGTACCTTGGGGAATGTCACGTCTACCCAGTCTCCACTCCTCAGGCTTCTCATCACAGTCTACTTGCCCAGTCAGTCCTAGTTTTCCCTTCTGGGCTTGCTGTCTGAATCATAAGTCTTCCCCCCAACTTCCAGTCTCTCTCCCTTCCCACATTCAGTCCCAGTATCCTTGCCCAGTCAGTCCGAATTCCCCCTCCCAGTTCCTCAACTGACCTGTCTCTTCTCTTTCCCCCAATGGTTCCCAGTCCTAATCTCTCCCCGCCAGGATCTTTATCCAATATCAGTCTCCCCCACACCAAACCTCTCCATATTTCTTTGGCCCTGTCTCTTTGCCCATCCCATCCCAGTTCTCCCCTTGCACCTTAGCTCCTTGTCAGATCTGTCTCCCCTCCCCACACATGGACCCCATTCTCCTCCCACTGGGTCCTAGTCTCAATCTTCTTGTCAGATAATCCCAGTAGCCCCTCTTCCATCTCCTTGTCCGATCTCAGTGTTCTCATCCCCAGCCAAATTATCCCACTCTGTTTCCCGCACCAGCTTCCAGTCCAAGTCTTCACCTCTCCCACCTTGGTGCTCATCGGAGTCTCCTTGCTCAACTAGTTCCAGCCTCTGTCTCTTCAATTCCCAGTCACAGTTTCTCTTTCCCCTCCATTCCCAGTATCACTAGAGTCCTTGTTCCAGTCTACTCATTCCCCTACCCCCAGCCCAGCTCAGTTATTCTGTGGGAATGATACATGAGCAGTCCAGTCACAGGGAGGAGCTAAGAGAGGTCAGAGCATGCTCAGTGAAGCCAGAATCTTCCAAGAATTGAGCTGTAAGCTATCTCCTGAGTGTGTGGAAATTGTGATTTTACAAAGTCATGTAATTTGGCCAAATCTGGACAGATTTCCATGGGGTTGGTAAAAGACTTAATCATCCCTGATGCAAAGGCGACTCCCCTGCCAAAATTCAAAGCCCTGGTTTAAAGCAAGTTGGCACTACAGCTATTCAAAAAAAGGTTGCCAGAATATTTGAACATGAGTAAAACTATGTTTTTTGCCTTAGCCTCATTCTCAGAAATGGCTGAAAAGTTGCAGTTGAAATTTTCCAAAACAATTCAGCCTGAGGCATGCATCTGGTATAGAAAATTTCAGCCCAAAGTGTTAAAGTTTGGCAAAGTAATATGCAAGTGAAAACAGAGTCTCATAATGGGAATTGTTGAGCAACCTTAATAATAGGCAATGCTACCAACCCCACCAGTAGTGTTCTGTACAAACACTAACTAATTAATCTCAACAACAACTCCTGTAAGGCAGGCAAGAATTATAATTGCTAAACTTCATAGCTGAACTCTAAATAGCGTGACTAAATAAAGACTATGTGGGAGACATGAGCAATATTTACAGCTATCTGAATGGTGTAAATACCAGTCACAGAAAAACATTAGTTAGTGTGCTATAAAGGGTATAACTAGGAGAACATGAATAATACTGAGTGAAAGTGGTGCTCTTTCTGTCCACAATTTAGCAAAACCCTTAAGCACATGCATTAAGCTTTGCTGGATCGGAGCCTCTGTTCCTACCACATTATCTGATTTCCATCCAGATGTGAAAATCCACTATTGGAGGATTTAAACTTAAATGAAAATCTAGAGAATCTTCAGGAAATCTTTCCAAACAGTAAAAGCTATTAGACTGTGAAGCAGTCTCCCAAGGAAAATGATGGATGCCCCATTGCATAGCCCATGTAGAAACAGACTGGACAAAGCTCTGGAAAATGTACTTATGGGAACAGTCCTGTTGCGTTGGATGTAGGAAGATGGACAAGGTGCTCTCACAGGTCTTTTCCATCTCTAATTTCTATGATATGCTGTTTTTATATAATGCAGTTGGCATGGTTTGAAACTTTTCTGCATGAGCTAGAGAATCTCAGATGGGAAGAGAAAATAGGTCTATGAACAGGCTGACAGATGACAGAGAGGGAGAGATGGGAGAGGCGTGGCTAGCTGAGGATACAATCAGAAGAAGCCTGCAGCCCTGCAGTTGCTGTGAAGCCATACAGCCTACTTGAAGGGAACAAGAAGTCCCAGGAGAAAGGTCAGAGCATCAGCAGCAGCTGTGTGGCTCCTGCTCTGAGGGGCTGCTCCCAACTGGGTGAAACATGGAGAGCAGAACAAATGAGTCTTGCACTGAGGTTTTTACAAGCCTACCCATATTCAGGTGCTTTGATCTCTGTCAAGACTGGCATTGCTTGGCCTGACTCAGCCCCAATTCCAGGGAGAACTGTAGGGTGTGGGGAAGGCACAATCAGACCTAATGCCCCAGTCTGTCTCTCACCCCTAGTTTTTCACAGGAGGATTTTTATTTTAATTAACTAAACTTTTAATTATTTCCCTCCTTTTCTCAAAGTATAAATTTTTTTAAATCAGGGATTAAAAAAATGGATTAAAATCTAGGTTGCAGAGTTTGATGTCTCACTCCTTTGCTAAGCCAACTGTGGGCACACCAAACAGCTCGGCCAATACATTCCAGTCCCTTGTTATTCCAAGCTGGAGATTTTGCTTTCAGCTCTGCCAATGCACCTCAACAGTGGGCACCAATGCCCAAATGTTACACACTGAAGCCTTGGCACTCTGTTATCAGTGGCAGAGTATTGCGCTCCAGTGTACGCTCGCTCATCTCACACAAAAATGATCGATGTACAACTAAATTCCACCGTACATATTATTTCAGGCACACTTCAATCTACTCCTCTACCATGGTCACTGGTTCGCTGCAATATTGCTCCACCCAGTGATTGCAGAGAGGAAAGCATTCCAAAGCTCGTGATGAAATTGCATGATATGCCACATTAATCAATAATTAAAGACTTGTTTAATCCATTACATAGTCAGCTGCCCTCACATTGCCCGTTGTGGATAAGATTACTGGGTGAGGTATTTATGGTAGAGGATGTGTGGTGAGATGGTCCGCAGAGAAAGTGACAAATAATTATCTTGCCTCGGATCCCACTCAACGTTAACCCAAGATGGATTTACCACGAAGGTGCCGGAGCCTTCTGAACCAGTTTTGTACCAGACATGAAACTTGTGCGGCAGTGGAATTTCAGTGGTGTTTTAGAGACAGTCTTCTATGTCATCGTGGGCAGCCACAAACAAGTCCTAAGAATGTCCCATGGCTCTGCCAACCTGCATTTAGAAATTTGACCTGCAGCACCTCAATCTTTATGTGCAGCATCCCCACCCATTCCCTCCCTGGGTCCTTGTTGGCTCAGGAGTGCCTTCATTTTGGTGGGGAAAACCAGTACTCGTACCTGGCCTTTAGCTTCACTCACTATGTTACATGTTGATGGAATTACTGTAACATTCCCACCCAACTCATGCCTCAAGGCTGTGGCTCAGATACTTCGTTGCTGGCGAACAACTTAAATTTATATCCATAGAAAGTAATTTCACTTCTTCAGGCTCCTGGCCAGCTATTCGATCACTGCTTGGAAAAGAATAATTGTTTTAAATGTCCATATCCACACCAAGAAAGTTTAGCCTCCCATTACAGAGAGCTCCGTGGCTCCTCTTTGCTCCCACAGTATGCCTGGGCTGCACGCTTCCCAGAGGATGGACCTGCAGGCAAGCGTGGCTTCCAGCTTCTGCACTGGAGCAGGTTTGTCGAGAGATTTTATCAGAGCACTTTCACTAAAGTTCAGAGCTCTGTTTAATTACATTTGAGAATTAATTATCCTGTTTCCATTCCCCAGAGATTTCTTGAGGAATCTGCCCCAGTAATTACTCCTTCTTTTGTAATATCGGCAAACTTGCTATACTGTGGGAGTTCTTAGATTCTTAGATTTTAAGAGACTTTTATGATAATCAAGTCAAATCTCCTGCATAACATAGACCATAGATTCTGATCCAGTAATTCCTGTATCAAGCCCACAACTTGTTAGAGCTCAAAAGTGTACCATTTAGAAAGAGACCCAGTCTTGATTTATAAACTTTAAGTGATGAAGAATCCACCATGGTCCTAGATAAGTTGTTCAAATGGTTTATTACCCTAACCTGTCAAAAATATGTGCCTTATTTGTAGTCTGAACTTGTCTGACTGAGCTTCCAACTACTGAATCCCATTAATGACTTTTTCTGCTACATTAAAAAGCCATATTCTATGAGAACTCTTTTCCCCATGCAGGTACTTGTAGACCATGGCCAAGTCACCTCTTAAATTTCTCTGAGATAAACTAAATAGATTCAGCTTTTTACATCTCTCACTATAAGACATGTTTTCCAGACATAGATTCATAGATTCCAAGCAGAAGGGACCATTGTGATCATTCTAGTCTGACCTCCTGTATCACACCATACAACCACATAACTTTGCCAAAAATAATTGCTGGAGCATATCTCTTAGAAAAAAACCAACAATATCCAAAGTTGATTTTAAAATTGCCAGTGATTGAAAATCCACTATAACCCTGCATAAGTTGTTCCAAAGGTTAATGACCCTCAGTGTTAAAAATGTATGCCTTATTTCCTTGTATCATTCTTGTAGCTCTTCTCTGAATCCATTCCAATTGTTCAATATCCTTTCTGAAGCATGGACACCAGAACTGGACATGGTATTCCAGCAATGGTCTCACTAAGGAAGCCAACAGAGATAATACCATCTCCCTATCTTACTTGATAGTCCCCTCATACATCCAAGAGCATGCTCCCACCCCACTTAGCTCCACTGCACTAGAATCTCATGTTCAGATGGTTATCTACAATAAGCCCTAAGTCCTTTTCAGTTTCACTGCATTCCAGGATGTTGTCTCCGATCTTGTAAATGTCATGTACATTATCTGCTCTGATATTTGGCTGTATAGCATTTAGCTATATTAAAGCACATTTTGTTAAAATTAACCCACTGTACCAAGCAATTCAGATCAGTCTGTATAACTGAACCTCCCTATCATTATTTACCACTCCACTATTTTTTGTGACATCTGCAATTTCTATCAGCATTGATTTTATATTTTCTTCCAGATGATTGATAAAGATTTTGAATAGCACTGGGCCAAAACCAGATTTCTTCAGAAACTCACTAGAAACAACTCCACGGGTTGATGATCCTACATTTACAATTACTTCTTGAGATCTATCAGTTTGTAATCCACATAATATGGGCTACATTAATGTTATAAAGCTGATATTTTCCATGTTCTAATCCATGACCTCTGAGAGAAAGTTCATGCTTTGTGACAAGTAGAAGTTACATTTCAATGTACTGACTCTTATGCCATGGTGTCATAAAGTAAAAATAACCACATTAGAAGTGGAAGGATGTCCTTGTGGTAAAAGCACTGAACTGGCTCTCAGGAAAACTGAGTTAAATTCCAAGCTCAGTCACCAACTTCCTGTATGTCTTTATCACTCAGTTTATCCTTGGTTCCTCACCTGTAGAATGTAGATAATATTTCTCTACCTTATAGCCCTGTTGACAGGATAATGCCAATCCACGATTATGAGGAGCTCAGATGATATGGCACTGAGGACTACGTAAGCACCCAGCAGAATGCAAGTGTCACCATATTATTACACCAGCATCCCATGATGTCTCCGCAGACTCATGCAAACATCACTATGTCGCAATGCAAATATTACTGCATCCAACACGATTACTCCTCTATGATGGTTCAGATATCACGAAGTCTCAGAACAGCTATCACTATGTTGTAAGGCAACCATCACAATGCAGTAATGCTGTGTCAGCCCCAAGTATATTTCAGGACAGTTTTGAGGCCAAATTTTCAGAAGCAATCTTTAAAAGTACACCTTTGCATACACCTTACTAGGCCTAAGATGTAGAGTTATTCCAGCAAGCAGCATTTGCACATGTAGATGAAACAGAAATCTAGCACAAATCTATGCACAACTGCAGTCTTTATACACAAATCTGCATTTTCCAGATTGTCAAAAACTTGCATGTGAATTGTCATGTGCACAAAAAGCCAAGTGCTCTAAACTGCTAGGAAAGTTTTAGACATTAGACCAAAGCCGCTTTGAAAATTTAGACCCTAATAGTCTGTGAATGAACCATCCATCAAAATAAGGACTCCCTTGAAAATTATGATGTGGACATGTCACATCTACTGTGTGCACTATGCCAACTAGTTGAACAGAGCATTCTGTCCATCCAGCAACATTATAGGGTTCAGTGGCATTAAGTGCTGAAAGTTCAGATCACACTGAGGAAGGACAGGGATTTTTGAGTTAGCTCTTATCTGCAAGAGCACTTTGACATGTGGAATGTTTGTTCAGCGTGATTACATGGGTGGAGAGAGCCAGAGAGTTTACTGTTGCTCAAATAAATTCCTTACTCATGAAACCATTGTATTTGCCTTCATCTTTTCCCTCTACTCCAAACACAAATATAGCCTAGTGAGGCTGGAGTGCCTGGGGAATACTAGGATAGATTAGAAGGAATGGCAGTAGAGATGTTCCCCTGAGGCATGCCCAGAGAAGTCCATAGGGAGAGAAGGTGTGCATTATTCTTAGGTGGGCAGGGCCAGGCATTGCAGAATGAGGCTTTGTGCAGAGTCTGCCAGACTTGGGGGTGGAGGTGGGAGGGGGAGAGGATTGTGTTTCAGTGAATTGATTTTATAGCTCTCTAGGTCTAAGGGATAGCTAGGAATGGCTATCTAAGGGGGAAGGACATGTCCTCTCCCTTCCCTGCTTGTGGAAAGTAGGATAAGCCTCTCTTTCCCAGCATGACATTGAGACTCTTCTATTTAGTAATAGAACTGACCCTGAGGAAAGGGAAGTAGACCTGAACTTGAGAGTTTGGGCTTTATTTGAACCACCCCAGCTCTCAACTCTGTCCCCAGCTTACAGAAAGGAAATCATCTCCACACTTTAGATTGTAAAGAGATGGAAAATTACCATTAGACTATATAGGGCACGATCATTGTCCATTGAAGTCAATGGCAAAGTTCCCATTGGCTTTGATGGAGCAAGATCACATCCATCATTTCCAGCATTTTGTGCTCTGTCCCATCCAGTTTGAAATTACTGAAGTGACTGGTCTTACATTATAGTGTGCCCCTTGGGAATCTATTCCACACACGGACAGTGTTCACTGTTAGGAAATGTTTCCTAATATCCAAATGAAAGTTTCCTTTTGCTCAATTTCATTCCACTACTTCTACCTATATTTTCTTGGACCACCTAAAATAAGCAATGTCTTTACCCCTCCAGGTTTCACTTGATTCACCCTGAGAAAGAACCCAGGTTTTTAGAAAGACCGCCCTTCGTCATCAATCATAAATTAAACTGCTCAATCATTGGGAAGCTTGAAGTTCTATGAGTCAAGAGATGGATTGTTAGAGTTGCTGGGCATTCAGAATTCCAGCAGAAGTCAATGGGAGCTGCAGGTGCTCAGCACCTCTGGAAGGCAGGCCACAAGTGTCAGCAAGACATGAAGTGTCATCATCCGGGGCTGGGGGGGAGCTGATCATTCCACCAATTGTAAGCACATGCCGCACTGATCTGAAAGAGAGTTGGATGTCACAACTGACAGGATAATGAAGCCCCTGATGTCAAGGTCAACATCACATGCTTGTAATAACTCCCAGATTATTCAGAGTGAAGAATATGGAAAATCGAATGGACTTTTCACCATTTAGGCTGTTTTGTTCACTTTTTTCCTTGACCATCATAACTACCAAGGTAGAAGACTGCATTCAGGGGTGTGGAATCAAAGAATTAATCATAGAATTGATTATAGAATGCCTGGCCTGAAATTGATTATAGAGGGCCTGGCCTGAAACTGAAACTGTGATGGATGGAAAACTGACGAATGGACTTTTCACCATTTAAATGCAAACTCCTTTTGTGAACTCTAGTTTTGATGTCTGTAAACTTTCCTGTTCTGATAAGTACTTGACCATAGAAACTCACTCCAACTACCATTTGAACAAGTATTGTGTCACCACCCATCTTCGAAGACCCTGATAACCACATTGTATAATTAAGTGACTCTTTGGTCTTTCCTGTGAAAACATCTGGGGCTTGTACATATAATTGTCTTTCCTGTTAAGTATAAACTGTTAATCAAATTCCACTATACGATCAACATGTAAATGAACAGAGAACCCCTATATAAGTCTTTTGTATCTGTAGCCAGGTGAGACAGTAGCATCCAGACATGCTTTGGGGGTTTTCAAGGCCTGGTTATGTGATTGTGTGTGTGTCACAATCTTTGTATATGGTTGTATGGTTGTATGGTGCCTAGCACAATGGAGCCCTGGCCTCCAGTGCTACCATTATACAAGTAGTAATAATGCTGGCTTGATGACAGAATAGGGCTTAAGCAGTGTATAGGTGTCATGCTGCCCCTGCATTAGGGTAAATTTCACCTTAAGTGCCATAGAAGTTCTTACTTTTGGCATATAAAGCTTTAGGAATACTGGGACCATCCACGTGAGGGACTGGGTGCCTTACCTATTGTCACAGACAATTAGATCCGCAGACTCTCCCAGGATACAACCTGGAGAAAGTAGGAAGCCTGGCCTCTGTCTATCAAGGGCTTGTATCTGTGCAATGCTCACTCTTTGCCTATAAGATCCAGCCTACAAGGGATTTCTTTCCATGCAATGAAGCTCAATTACTTTTGGAGTAAAATTATATCAACAAACCAAGGGGGGAAATGCTTTAAAATTATACTAAAACAGAGGAACATAAACCACAAAACCACACACATATGCAATGTGAGCAGCATCCAGAGGCTGTGGTTTCAGACAGGGCAGATGCTCAATATCAGAGGTAATGTATACTGTTAAACATCCTGGTTGGCAGCTTCCAGGGACCCAGCATACAGCAGGTTGCCCATAGCCAAAGCAATTCATTCAGATGTGAAAGGTTGTTGTTATTTACGGTATTTATAGTAGAGATCGATTGATGATACCAGAAAGTTGAAGCTATGGAATTCCACATCGGTGCAGGGGTTCAGTGCTAGAGGATCAGGATGCAAGAACAAGGCCAAAGGGATTCTCTTGCCTCGACCACACCTCCATTTTGGACATGCTGACTTTCTCTACAAGTCAAAAAGCAAACAGGGCATGAGAGCCACATTATTTCTGTGTTATTGCTTGTGATGGAAGCATTTTTATTAATATTTATATTGCAATAGCACCTAGGGACCGCCATCATAGACCAGGGCCCCACTGGGCTAGGCTCTGTATAAACACAGAACAAAAAGAAAGTCCACACTCCAAAGAGTTTATCATCTTATTAATTTTTCTTGGTGTAATTTACACAATATTTGAGAGGGTTTGATTTAAATTGTACCTATATAACGTGCATCTCAGGTTCACTGTTTTTAGGTTATTTATCATACTTCTTTCAGAACAGGTGTTGTGAGCACTTAGAACTAGGAAAACCAAGGCCCAAAGAACTATTATATTGAGGAAATAAATGTCACAGTACATATCATCCTGACGTTTGATTCCTGCTAATCAATCAGGCAGGCAGGAGCTCCTTTCCTGGACCCCTTCACATAGCCCTTTTCCAGCAATGCATATCATTCAGGAGGCCAGTTTGGACAGAAGGTTATATGGATTGGATTTCAAAGGCAGGAATGTCAAAAGAGATCTTCCAGATGTAAATGGCCTCCAGATGTGGATGTTTCTTCTCCACACAGGAGGGGGAGGAGAATGCCTTGTGTGTGTGTCTCAAGTAAAATGGAAAAACATTCTCCACCAAGAAGGGGAGTTTAGGGGGGGAGGGGGGGGGGGAGAATAGTAACAAAAGAGGAGAGTTGAAGAAAGAGAAGGACTGAGTTACAACTAAATGATTCAGGACGTAGGTTGTATTAAAAATTATATTCCCTGGGTGTATATTAGTAGTTCATGTGGCACATCAGACGTCAGAAATGCAACTGCAAACAATTTAAAATGGGGTGGGTCCAGTAAATTAAGGGAGAAACAGGAAGGAATTTTGCCTGCAGGAAGTTCACGCTCCCCCTAAGGGGTGCTTCTGATTGAATCCTACATTCTGAAACTCCCCAGGATCCTTTCAGGCAAGCACTCAGACCATGACCGCATTATGGTTCAAACTGTGCTAGACAGCAACTGCCTTGTTTATGTAGGTTTGTTGCTAGTCCAGCTCCACGCATATTTAGTAGACAATATTCTTTTTCTCTGCAAAAAATTGCCTGTAAATAGCTCACACGTCTCTCAGATTTGCAGTATTCACTACTCAAAATTATTCACCCCAGGTGAAATTCCTCCCAGGGCAGATGGCCAGCACAAGGCCTGTTAAATTCCCTGAGGGGAATATCACTCCAAATTATTGCTGTGGATAGTCTCCCAGTCTGTAATTGACTGCAATACATTCTGGATGGGAAAACGCAGTCAGACTTCCAGAGAAAATTGTTCATGGTTACTGAGAGTAGAATCTGGCCCTGTTTGTTTAGTAAAGTGCTAGGGGCATCTATTGCACTGTAGATGTAAATAAGAAAAACAGTCAAATTTTTCCAATTTTAAAACTGCGTGGCATGGCATTTGCTCACCTTCACCCATATGTCCCATTCATGCGTCATAAAAACACCTCTCATCATGGTATATCAAGCCCTAAGTGATATCTGATGACGTGGGAAGGATTTGGATGTTTTGTGGTAACATGCAACAATTTAGGTACTTCTAAAAATGTTGATAAGAGATCTTAGCTGTCATTCTGGTTTTCCATACTCTCCTCCTGCTCACTGTTTCACTCTCCCCTTGTAACTTTTATGAAATGCTGGCCATGAGAAGGATGTTTTTGCTGAAGGAAGGCTGCAGCAAAAAAAGATGCGTTCTTTTCTTTTTGATCTGATCACAGTCAGACTTGTGTTACCTGTCAGCTCTGTGTTCTTGGGGAACCAGGGAGCAAAACTCCTACTCTCTCTGGCTCACCTGAATCTCCCCACAGTCTCTGTTTGAACCAGAAACCAAAAGCAATGAAAAGGCAGTGGGAGACACACCTAAACCCCTCCAAACAAGGGTGATAGGATTAAGGCAACTCCCCTAGCTTCATCTACATCAAAGATGTAAAAAGGAGGCATCTCAATTAGCACATCGAATGGAGAACAGAAGCCTCATCTACATCAATGATGGAACAAGAATTAGCATAGCGTATGGAGAACCAAGCTCCAAAGCAGGAACCGCACTGAACTCTGGGACTGGCAAAGCAGGGACACACTGCATGATGGGAGATCTCTGCTCCTGATGTTAATGAACCCACACCTGCACACACCCAGCTCCGCAGCTATCAGACCATTCTAGTTATTGATATCCAAAACACTGAATCTGCCTGAGTGCATTGTGAGCTCTCTCGAAGGAACACTGCCCGTAACCAGGAATGATCAGCTGCTATTGTCCAGCATAAACAAAACCACTCTGGTATACTCCCTTGAGTCATTGTTTACCCATAAACAGATCTAGTGTTCTCCCTTGAACCATTGTTTCTTCCCTACAAAAACCCCTACCCAGTTCAAACTTCGGTTCTGAAAAGTGCTGCTCTGCCTAGCCTGTGGAGTCCAGGGGCATATAAGGGTGGCAGCTGAAAAGTGCTGTTTGGACCCAGCCTGCTCAGAAGTGTGTTCTACTCTGGTGTGGTGCAAAGAGGCATATAACAGTGGCAGCTGAGAACTGCTGCTCTGCCTAGCCTGTGGAATCCAGGGGCATATAAGGGTGGCAGCTGAAAGTGCTGTGTCACCCAGCCTGCTGAGTTCAGGGACATATAAGGGGTCATCTGAGAGTGCTGATAGCCCGGTCCGCTCAGATGCACTCTGTTAATCTGCAGTGTGCGTGTGCATATGTGGGGGGTTTATTTGAATCTGGGGCTAGAGGAACCCAGCCCTGAAAACCTTACGTCCTGCAGGATAGCTCCATTGGGAAGGGACTTGTAGCTATATGAACACACAAGTAACACAAGCAGTACATTAATAGAATCACACATCCCTTTCCAAGAAAGTAACCTTAATAAATGAGCATACCCCTAGGTGAAAGGCAAATCTGGTAACATCTGGCTCAGTCTGATCTCAAAGCATCCCACAGCCCAGGTTCTATCACCAAGAACTTCCTCCTCCCCAAGAGCCTGATGCTCTACTTCTCCAGCTTTAGCGGCCTTTGTGCTTCATGTGGGGTAAGATGGTCTGAGAGTTATGCAGATTCTAATCCATTTAAGTTCTTGCACATTAAGACTAGGACACTCAGACCTGACAGAGAAGGGTAGCCACAGGCCACTGGTTGTGACTCCCGAATTCAGAGCCGCTCAGCTCTGTGCAAGTTAGGGCTGCAGGGGCAACCCTAGTTTATGTCACTGGCAGGGTCTTGCACCAGTAGCTCCACTCCACTCTGCCATGCTGTCTCCCGCCACCCTGCTCCACCTGCGCCCTACCCTGGCACGCCCCGATGGGATCTTGAAACTGGTGATGGGGTAGGGCATGGCTGGCGTAGGAGGCAAAGGAACTGCCTTCACCAGATTTACACCAGCGGAATGCTTCCCGGCACAGGGGATTGCTCCACTGGCCATCTCAAGATATTATAAGGCCACTTTCCATGTGCTAAGTGGCTTTAGCTGGCTGGAAAAATCCAGCTCTAGGTCTGTAAAGTTGATGCAGAAGTGGATAGGAAGCCCAAGAAGTATGCAGAGCACACGCCAGCCTTCAACGCCAAATCTTAGGCTCCATCTTTCAGCAGAAATCATGCCTGGCTCATTGGCACTCACTTTATGTTCCAAAACATCTCCGCCTCACGATCCATCTCCCAGACGCTTCCGGCTGGAATTCTGGCCAGGAGGAGGAGTCAGGGGTGTGTCCCGTCTAACTCTTCAGCTGCAGATAACAAAAAGAGTTAAGTCACAGGACCTGACATTTCAGGAGAAATGCCTCCTTGGAGGCACATTCCAGGGTACAGCAAATAGGAATGTATCCCATGGCTGCAGACACCTCAGCCCTTCTTGAGCTCAGAATGTCTCCCACACCCATTTCCTCCTCACTCCTTTCCTCCCAGCCATTCCGCACAGCTGCACTCAACAACAGCGTCTGTCACCTCGCTGCTGGAGAATTGATTATACATTCAGGTGGAAGCTGAGGAATGTAAAAATATGCCAGTCACACCGGAGGATTTTACCGACCTTCCCTTGGGCCCATTGCCAGTCCCGCCCTACTATGTTTCAACATCTCCTTTGCTCACATGGCAGTTTGGCAGGTGGCTATTTAGCTGTGGCCATTTCACCTCATACACCTCTTGCATTTGTGTGGCGGGGAGGGAATTCCAGAGGCCGTTTTCTCTGCCACTCAGATTGTGCTCTGATCACTGGGCGGGGCCAGCACACAAGAGCTCCTCTGTCTGTGGATCAAACACTCCCGTTATCTGTTACTACACGTTGGCATTTGCCCGCCCCCACAGTGCAATGGAGAGTCCAAATTACACTCAGAACCAGTTCATCTTGAATTAAGGGCTGGATTGTACAAATTACACATAGCCCCTAGGAAGGGATGGGCCGATCAGCAGCCTGCCCTCAAACTGCACAACAGCCTGCACTCAGATTCTTCCACAGAGTCATGAGGAGTTCCAAGAGAGTTAATGTTTGTTCCCTTGCTTTTATGGCTCTCCCATCACTGTTTCCCATGCATTATCTGGGTACAGTGTGTGCTCTGTGGGACTCCTCCCATTTACATATGCACGCCAGCAGCCGCTGTGCAGTTTGGGAGGGACAGTGGCAGCACACAATGGGAATAACGGGGCCAGAGCGCTGCCACTAGGCTGAACGCCAGCAGATGTGAGTGGCTCCGGTTCCATTAAGAGAGACCCTAAAGACACAGCCTACAGGTGCTTTTCTCTATCTATTTTTATTTATAAAATATACCCACAGCTCCTATTTACCCTGAATGAAGATGGCAAAAATAGCAGCAAAACCACACCCAGGCATTTGAAAGAAGCCCACCTCAGACACCTGCACTCACCCTGCAGCCAGGAAAACAGATGTTTATTTTCTGATCCTTGTTCTCTTACACTTGCTTTCATTATTAGTATGATTATTTATTTATATTACAGTAGCATCTAGGGCCTCACTCATGGATCAGGGCTTCCCTGTGCTCTGAGCTGTCCAAGCACATGGCAAAGAAATGGTCCCTGCCCAGAAGAGCTTACAATCTAAAAATAAGACAAGAAACAACAGGTGATGCTAGAAGCAGACAGGAAGTAGCACAAAGAAACAATGAGACAAAACTGGCCAGCAGCCTAAGCAGTGATCACAGCACATCAGCATTCAATAAAGACAAGTGCAAAGTACTACACGTAAGAAAGAAAAATCACTTGTACAACTACAAAGTGGGGGATAACTGGGTAGGTAGTAGTACTGCTGAAAAAGATCTGGGGGTTGTAGTGGATCACAAATTAAATATGAGTCAACAATATGATGCAGTTACAAAAAGGCTAATATCATTCTGGGGTGTATTAACAGACATGTTAATATGTATGTAATATGTACGTAATATGTATGTACGTATGTAAGACATGGGTGCTGATTGTCCTGCTCTATTTGGCACTGGTGAGGCCTCGGCTGGAGTATCGTGTCCAGTTTTGGACACTTTAAGAAAGATGTGGATAAACTGGAGAGAGTCCAGAGGAGAGCAACAAAAACGATATTAGGTTTTAAAAACCTGACCTATGAGGAAAGGTTAAATAAATTAGGCATGTTTAGTCTTGAGAAGAAGATGACTTTGGGGACCTAAGAACTGTCTTCAAATATGTTAAGGCCTGTTATAAAGACGATTGTGAAAATCCATGTCCACTGCAGGTAGGACAAGAAGGAATGGGCTTAATCTGCAGCAAGGGAGATTTAGGGGAGATACTAGGAAAAACTTTCTAACTACAAGGGTAGTTAAGCTCTGGAATAGATTTCCAAGGGAAATTGTAGAATCTTCATCACTGGAGGTTTTTAAGAACAGATTAGACAAGGATCGGGAAAGGGTGGGCTAAGTGTACTTGGTCCTGTTTTAGCACAAGGAGCTGGAGTAGAGGACCTCTGGAAGTCCCTTCCAGCCCTACTTTTCTATGCTTCTATGATTTGCACAGCTTGTTCCTGTCCAGCCTGGAGATCTCATTTCCGGAACCCCTCAACCAATATCACACAGTCCTTCTCATTCTCCATACTGATCATGGACGAATCCAGGAGAACTAGACATTGATTCTCCCCTCCTTTCTTCTTCCCTCTTGAGCTGTTTCTCTGCAGTGCAAAGGAACTCTACAGACAAGTTCAGCTATAACTAACGTCAACCGGGAAAGGCTTCTCTCAAGTCGCCCTCCTGACAGAAGAGAGCACTTATCCCTCATAATCTGCTTAACAATTGTCCCGGTGTGGTTGCTGGCTGTAGCCGATAGTAAGGGGTCCTTTGGTGAGGACTCCGTTTTACCCTTTCCAAGGAGAATTTTATATCAAGTATTAATGTATATTAGTTCCTAATATGTATTTTGTTACCACTTATACCACAACAATAGAAATTGGATGTTAAAGCAACTTTTTAGATAACCTTGCCATTATCCCTCCACAACCCACCCCTTCACACACACATTCTCTCTCTCACCCTCTCCCCCCTAATAGTCTACTGTCCTTTGCCTCGTCCATTTTGAAATGACTCCAACAATAAGGCTTCCGTCACACAGTATGATTATCTGCCAGGGGAAGTATCAGACCACACCATTAGGAAATGTTTCCTGATATTCAGGCTACGCTTCCCTTTACTTACGGTTAATCTCTTACGCCCTTTGGACCAGTGCCTTAAATAAAAACCCAAATCATCACTGCATGTAACTGAGGATGCAATGCTAGTTCTGCGCAAGAAACACCAACGACTTCAGGGCTATTTAATATTCAGCCTGCTGATTACTAGCACTTAGTATATGTTTTGAAAAATCCCATTGCTTATCCGTTTATCCTCGAACATTTCTTTGGACTACCGGAAATAGCCCCTCCTCTCCCCCTGAGCATTTTCATCATCCTTTTGCCAAGTTAGATATATTTACTTCTGTTCACCTTCATACATTAGTCCTTTCAATCTCATGAGTGTTTGGTTGCTTTTTTCTGAATTGTCTCAAATTTACCAATGTCTCTATGGCACTCAAGTGATCAGCATTGCACATGGGCTGTAATGAGCTACTGATATTTAGATGAGACGTCCCATTGACTTCAATTCATCACCAGTGAAACTCTATTGATAGCTACAGTAGACACTATAGCATAGGCATGTTTCAGGCATTTACCCATCTTTCCACCTCACCTGTCGAGAGCAGAGTGAGACAACTTGGTGGTAAAACCTTCCTGAACCCAGTCTACACTACAGCTTCTATCATTGCTACCACTAATGGAGCTGCAAGGGTGGTGAATTATGGCTATGCAGTTTGCTAGTGTGATCTCAAATACAGGTATCACAGGCCAGGAAGACAATAGTCCCTCTTGTAGCATCGGTGAGACTACACTCAAGGCCATACCATGCCTTTTTGAAGCACGATTTTGAAGCGCGATGCTCCAATGATGAGGATGTATAGCCTCTATAGTTGCTACCAAAGATGGGGTTGGTGAGGTGGTGAAATACGTCTATGAAGCTTGCTGATGTAGGAAGGGCCACTGTGCATGAACAGCTTAGAATTGCACTGGCTTTCTTTGCACACACCCCTTCAAGCTCTTATCCAAATGTCTGTCTGTTGTCCCCACAAGTCTCTTTCAGCTTACTGCTTTTCAAGTTCCAGTCTCCCCGACCCAGTGAATATCTGAGTTTCAGTTTATTTTTCCCCAGACGATATAGTTGCATTTTCCCAGACTGAATCTCATGTTATTATTTCCTGTCCATATCCTGCCTCAACAACAAGGGACCCACAATTGTGGTGACAATATCTTACAAGGGAGAAATATTTGAAACATGAAAATTGAGAGAGAGAGTTTCCTTATAAGGGAGAAGGGGCAGGATGGAAAGACAGAGCAAGAGGCAAAGAAGAAGGGAGCTAGACAGGAGAGAAATACTGCCCACCCATGTTCACATTCTCTGTAAAAGTTGAGAGTTTTCCCTCAAACCCTTTAACAACCTTTAGTTTCCTGAAAAAGGGGAACTGATCCCTCCTATACTGATGTCGAACTAGAGCTACTTCACTGACATCAGTGGAGTTTTTCCAGATTTACATGGTGTGAGTGAAATCAGAAACTGACCCACAGTACGTTGTGTGTTTTCTTCTTTACAAAGGGATAAATGACTCTCTATTTGTAAAAGTGATTTCTGTCTCTCTCCTCTTGTTGTTGAGAATGTGTTTTCTTGGTCGAGTGTGTGTGTTTTAAAGACGCACAGGGAAACTGAGTTCTTCCCCCTCCCTTCTGCCATGTGGTGAACAGCAGCACACGGGAGGACGCTTCTCTTCCTCCGGCCCTCACTATTCACTCAGCTCTGATTTTTTTTCTCCTCGTTTGCTGTATCGCCATTGGTTGTTCATCCGCCTTCATTTGGCCTTCCTCTGCCACTGCAGCCCTTCAGCTGCCCTACCCCACTCTCCCTGCCTACTGTGCCTCTTATTCTTCCCCCACATCCCACTCAGTTACCCTCTCCCTTTACCCCCTGCCTGTCTTACTCTCACATTTCCTTCCTTTCCTACCATTCCTCTTCCTCCACTTCAATCTCAGCAAGTGACTCCCCCTCATAGCAAAGAAACCTCTCTCTCTATATTTATAATATTAATAAATCAATAAAGCCTGGAGCTAATTGTGTCTGTCTCTAACATCACCCTGGTCACTTTGCTTGTACGTCATATCCCTTTTCCCCACCCATCTCCTGATTCTTGTCTCTTTAGAGAAATAAGGTGGGTGAGGTAATATCTTTTATTGGACCAACTTCTGTTGGTGAGAGAGACGAGTTTTCAAGCCACGCAGAGCTCTTCTTCTTGTCTCTTGAGGCTGCGACCGTGCCTTCCTGTGTGTTTGCAAAGCACCCGGCACATTTTGGTGCTTTTCAGTGTAAATGAATCTGGAGGTAAAAGGGAAGCAGTTCACAGAAGGAACAATAAGGGCAGTTTATTTCCATTTACAGCCCCTGGCTCCTACCTACCAATGCAGAGCTAGATTGTAACCTTACAAACTGCCCAGGATGCCAAGGTTAACATCTCTGTTCTGGAAATAAAGAAAGGCCTTTACATTTTAATTAGCGCTGAAGAAAGGCACCTGCCAACACGATAGATGAACAACACCAGCCACCTGCTAAGGCATCAGCATCAGCTCAGGTAGCTCCAGGTTTTCAGTCTCCCAGCCAGGTAGAGGCAAGGTCTGGACATGTTTTGCTTGTAAAAGAGACAAGCCCAGTTGAAGATGATGTTGCTACAAATGCTTGGAGCCATTGTTGAATGTAAGGAGAATAATGTGGCACCATTAACCCGGAAATTCCTGGCTTTTGACCATTTAGACTTTGCTAACGTTGGAACATACAGTCAGATTTTTCAGTACCAGAATAGATATGCTTGATCTTACTGCTGACCCTTGCGGTCCCCTCTAACCCTAGGGTTCTATGATTCTACTATCCCACCAAAACCAACAGCTTATCCTTGATGCTTGTGAAGATGATGAATCTCTATGCCAGCCTTCTCCTCAACCACCAACACACCTGGCCAGCTGTACAAAGCTCAGCCACCTGAGGGAAGGTGCCACAATTCAAATGGATCCTCAAAAAGAAGCTACACTCGTGCACAATGTGGATTGGTGGCTTGAGCAAGGGCCCCCAAGCCAGGCAACTCTAGAGTTCAAATCCTTGCTAGAGTCAGGACTTCCTCTCTGGCCTGGGGCAAGTCACTGATTCAGGGGTGCCGTTTAGGTGAGCAGGGGGGAGCTGGAGCCCCTCCCCCCCGAGTTTTGTACAGGAGGTCTGAGGGCAGTGCACATCCTAGCCCCAGGCAACCTGAGAATGGCATGTGAGTTCTGCAGAGGAAGGGGTTGCTCCCAGTTTGTGCCCCTGGGCCAGAGAGTCAATATTTTCTTTACAGAGGCAGGGTGATTAAGATAAGAAAGGGAGGGTGAGAGGGGGTGGGGGGGATGCTGAAGAGAGAACACAAGGGACTCAGAAGAAATACAACCAAGCCTGCTCACAGCCAAGGTTATATTCAGAAAAGAGGGAGATGTGAGATATCTATGAGTGGAGGTGCTGACAGCAATAGGAGTTTCACCTGATGAAGGACTGGAAGATTTAAGCCTCCAACTTTTTTTCCAGAGGAAAAGCTGCCAAAAGGTCCTGTGCCTGTTTATTTTCCTTTCCTGATATACTTCAGATGTCTCAAGTTTTTTCTCAACTTTAAAATGTGGTGTTTGATTTTAAATATTCTTCTGTAAGAACTGCAACTCAGTCACTGTAGTGTTGTGTTTAAGAGCCTTCTGGAAAGTAACTAGCCTTTAAGCAGAAGCTTGCAGTGTTGCCAACTCTCATGATTTTGTCATGAGTCTCATGATAATTATTGTTTTCCTTAAAGCCCCAGCTCCTGGAGTCAAGTGGATATGTGATGATTTCAGCCTTAATTCTTAAAGGAAAAGTAAATTTCTAGCCTTCAAGGCTGTGGAAAAAGCTTCAAAATGGGATCCAAGTGCACCCTACAGGCTCAAAAAGCAGAAGGCAAATAAAAAGAACACCACATCTATTAGTTTTACATCATTTCATTCTTTTTAAGCCAATTTTATGATTTTTGGTGAGCCTGACATTTGATTTTTGATTATTTGGGGTTGGCAATACTGTAAAGTGACTTAAAAGTGTCAGTTTCATTCCTGTTTGAGTCAGTTTCTAGTCTGTTATTTGTAGTATGGTAACACCCCCTATAACCTCAGACAGAGACAGTATGAACTCACAGGATCGTGACCTAATAGGATGCTTTCATAAATGAAATGATCTAGTCCAACCCTTGGTAAGGTAAATTAAAGCAAAAGGTAAGTAACCTAATGATAGAAAATAATCTAGATTTTTCAACCATTGTTTCAGTTGTTGTATTCAAGAGTTTGCACCAAAGTAAGAAATACACTAAAATTTTAAACCTAACTAGTGTCCCTTATGTGACTTGACTCAAGATGTCAAAACATGTTAGTATTAGAGGTTTGTGGGTCTAATATTTATTTAATTTTCTTTCTTTATATAGGAATTAGATACAGTGCTCCTGTAAGGTAATTTCTAAATTATCATCTGCAAAAAAACCTTAGAATTTTCAGGTGCCTAAATAGCCCCTAGAATCATGGTTAAAGTTGCCCCCCCACCCCCCCAAATCTGAAATGGTGCCCCTGCTCCAGCCTCAGGTTCTCTATATGTCAAACCACATCTAACTATCTACACCTCATGAGATCAGTGTGAAGAATAATTAATGTTAATTAATGTCTGTAAAATAATCTGCATAGGGCTATTACTACTAAGAACAGCCACACTGGGTCAGACCAATGGTCCATCTAGCCCAGTAACCTGTCTTTCAACAGTGGCCAATGCCAGGTGCTTCAGAGGGAATGACTAGAACAGATAATCATCACGTGATCCACCCGTCGCCCATTCCCAGTCTCTGGCAAACAGAAATCCCTGCCTATCTTGGCTAATAACCATTGATGGCCCTATCCTCCATGATCTGACCTTATCTAATTTTTTTTTGAACCCCATTATTCACAATATCCTCTGGCAAGGAGCTCCACAGATTGACTGTGTGTTGTGTGAAGAAATACTTCCTTTTGTTTATTTTAAACCTGCTGCCTATTAATTTCATTTGGTGACCCCTAGTTTTTGTGCTATGAGAAGGAGTAAACAACATTACTTAATTTATTTTCTGCACACTAGTCCTGATTTTATAGATCTCTATCATATCCCCCCTTAGTTGTCTCTTTTCCAAGCTGAAAAGTCCCGGTCTTATAATCTCTCCTCAAATGGAAGCTTTTCCTTACCCCTAATCATTATAGTTGCCCTTTTCCATACCTTTTCCAGTGCCAAGACATCTTTTTTGAGACACAGCAACCAGATCTGCACTCAGTATTCAAGATTTGGATGTACCATGGGTTTATAAAGAGGCACTATGATATTTTCTGTCTTATTATCTATCCCTTTCCTTATGATTCCCAACATTCTGTTAGCTTTTTTGACTACTGCCGCATACTGAGGCTATGTCTACACTGACGGTGGCAAAGTCGCCGCCGTCAGATGGACTTATCTGGATCGACTGAGCGGTCAGTGAAGACCCGCTCAGTTGATCCAGAAGTCGACGTTATTAATTGATCCATCGATGGGACCATGGTTCCCGTCAGTCTCCGCGCAGAAGAGAAGCACAGCAGTCGACGGGAGTCAACTGCTGCTGAATCACGAAGTTAAGTATAGACCAAGCCCCAGTGGATGTTTTCAGAGAACTATCCACAATGACTCCAAGATCTCTTTCTTGAATGTTAACAGCTAATGTAGCCCCATCATTTTATATGTATAGTTGAGATTATGTTTTCCAATGTGCATTTTTTTCATTTCTCAACATTGAATTTCATCTACCATTCTGATGAGTTCCAGAGGGACATCCATCTTAGTCTGTCTTTAGCAAAACAGTGAGAGTCCTGTGGCACTTTAAAGACTAACAAATGTATTTGGGCATAAGTTTTCGTGGGCAGAAACCCACTTCGTCTCACTTATCTGCCATTTTGTTGCCCAGTCACCCAGTTTTGTGACATCCCTTTGTAACTCTTTGCAGGCTGCTTTGGACTTAACTATCTTCAGTAGTTTTGTATCCTCTGCAATGTTGCCACCTCACTGTTTACCCTTTTTTCCAGATAATTTATAAATATGTTGAACAGTACTGGTCCCAATACAGACCGCTGGGGGACACCACTATTTACCTCTCTCCACTGTGAAAACTGACCATTTATTCTTACCCTTTGTTTCCTATATTTTAACCAATACTGATCCAGGAGAGGACCTTCCCTCTTATCCTATGACAGCTTACTTTGCTTAAGAGACTTTGGCGAGGGACCTTGTGAAAGGCTTTCTGAAATCTAAGTACACTATATCCATTGGATTACCCTCATCCACATGCTTGTTGATCCTCCCACTCCAAAGAATTCTAGCAGATTGGTGAGGCATGATTTCCCTTTATAAAAACTATGTTGATTCTTCCCCAAAACATTGTATTAATTTATATGTCTGATAATTCTGTTCTTTACTATAGTTTCAACCAATTTACCTGGTATTGAAGTGAGGCTTACCGGCCTGTAATTGCCATGATTGCCTCTGGAGCTTTGTTTGAAAATTGGCATCACATTAGCTATCTTCCAGTCATCTGGTACAGAAGCTGATTTAAATGATAAGTTACATACCACAGTTAGTAGTTCTGCAATTTCACATTTGAAGTCCTTCAGAACTCTTGGGTGGATACCATCTGGTCCTGGTGACTTATTATTGTTTAATTTATCAACTTGTTCCAAAACCTCTTCTAATGACACCTCAATCTGGGACAGTTCCCCAGATTTGTCACCTAAAAAGAATGGCTTGGGTTTGGGAATCTTCCTCACATCCTTAGCCATGAAGACTGATGCAAAAAATTCATTTCATTTCTCCGCAATAGTCTTATCTTCCTTGAGTGCACCTTTAGCATTTCAATCGTCCAGTGGCCCCACTGGTTGTTTAGCAAGCTTCCTGCTTCTGATGTACTTAAAAAACCTTTATGGTTACTTTTTGAGTCTTTGGCTAGTTGTTCTTCAGATTCTTTTTTGGCCTTCCTAATTATATTTTTATACTTCACTTTCCAGAGTTTATGCTCCTTTCTATTGTCCTCAATAGGATTTAACTTCCACTTTTTAAAGGATGCCTTTTTGCCTTTAACTGCTTCTTTTCCTTTGTTGTTTAGTCACAATGGCACTTTTTTGATCTTCTTACTATGTTTTTTAATTTGGTGTATACATTTAAACTGAGCCTCTATGATGATGTTTTAAAAAAAGTTTCCACACAGCTTGCATGGATTTCACTTTTGACACTGTACCTTTTAATTTCTGTTTAATTAACTTCTCATTTTTGTGTAGTTCCCCTTTCTGAAATTAAATGCTACTGTGGTGGACTGTTTATTATGTTATGGTCAGTATTACCAAGTGATTAATCTATATTCACCTCTTGGACCGGATCCTGTGCTCCATTTAGGACTAAATCAAGAATTGCCTCTCCTCTTGTGGGTTCCAGGACTATTTGCTCCAAGAAGTAGTCATTTAAGGTGTCAAGAAACTTTATTTCTGCATCCCATCCTGAGGGGACATGTACCCAGTCAATATGGGGATAGTTGAAATCCCCCATTATTATTTAGTTTTTTATTTTTATAGCCTCTCTAATCTCCCTGAGCATTTCACAGTCACTATCACCATCCTGGTCAGGTGGTCAGTAGTATATCCTTACTGCTATTTTCTTATTATTCAAGCATGGAATTACTATCCATGGAGTTTCTATGGTACAGTTTGGTTCATTTAAGACTTTTATTTCATTTGACTCTATGCTTTCTTTCACATATAGAGCCACTGTCCACCAGTATGATCTATTTTGTCCTTCCAATATATTTTGTACCCTGGTATTACTGTGTCTCCTTGATTATCCTCATTCCATCACATTTCCATGATGCCTATTATATCAATATCCTCATTTAATATGAGGCACTCACGTTAACCCATTTTAATATTTAGACTTCTAATGTTTGTATATAAGCACTTAAAAAAATTGTCACTTTTTAGCTGTCTGCTATTATGTGAGGTAATTGAATGGGACTTTTTTTCATTTGACTATTTCTTATCAGATCCTACCCATATTTTATCCTCTTCCATCTTTTCCTCTTTACTAGGAAATAGAGAATCTACATTAATAAATTTTCCCCTAAGGGATGTCTCTGTCTGAACTACATGCTCCTCCGCTTTCCCCCAGCCCTTAGTCTAAAAACTGCTCTACGACCTTTTTAATGTTATGTGCCAGCAATCCGGTTCCATTTTTGGTTTAGGTGGAGCCCATCCTTCCTGTATAGGCTCCCTCTTTCCCAAAAGGTTCCCCAGTTCCTAATAAATCTAAACCCCTCCTCCCTACACCATCATCTCATCCACGCACTGAGGCCCTGCAGTCCTGCCTGTCTAACTGGCCCTGTGCATGAAACTGGAAGCATTTCAGAGAATGTTACCATGGAGGTCCTGGACTTCAATCTCTTACCTAACAGTCTTAATTTGACCTCTAGGACTCTTCTCCTATCCTTCCCTATGTCACTGATACCTACATGTACCACAATCACTGGCTCCTCCCCAGCACTACACGTAAGTCTGTCTAGATGTCTCGAGAGATCCGCAATCTTCATACCCAGCAGGCAAGTCACCATTCAGTTCTCCTGGTCATTGCAAACCCAGCTGTCTATGTTCTAATGATCGAGTCCCCCATTACTATTACCTTTCTTTTCCTAATAACTGGAATTCCCTCCCCTGACGGGGTATCCTCAGTGTGAGAAGATGCCATGACATCAACTGGAAGGAAGGTCCCAACTATGGGATCGTTTCCCTCTGCTCCAGTTTGATGTTCTCCTTTCCTGAGACTTTCATTCTCCTCAATAGTACAGAGGCTGTCAGATCGGGGGTGGGACCATTCTGTTGTGTCCTGGAAAGTCTCATCTATGTACCTCTCTGTCTCCTCCAGCTCAGACACCCTGGTCTCCAAAGCCCATATGTGGTCTCTGAGGGCCAGGAGCTCTTTGCACCAAATGCATACATACACCATCCGCCCATAGGGCAGGTAATCATACATGTTGCATTCAGTCCAATAAACTGGATAGCCCACACTCTGATGCTTGATTTCTGCAAAGTGTATCTACCTCCCACTCCCCTCCTCCCACCCAAACTCCCTTGCAAAACTCCCCTGTTAGCAAGCTCCTCTGGTCACTTAGGAGCAGACTTTTTAAACCCTGGTTCTCCCTGAGTAGCCCCGTCCCCTGATTAAGGGTTGATGGTTACTAAAAGGCTCAGGGATCAAAGCCTCATTAAGAAGCTCTCTGCCTTGCCTAGCAGGCCACTAGGTTCAGCACACAGTCCCCCAAACAAACAGATCACATGATATACTTCAGTCAAGCATCAAGCGCACCACAAACATACACACTACAGACAACAAACTCACTTCAAGGGTCACATAGTTGCTCCTCCTTCACCTGGAGAACGCCCTCGCAAAATTCCCCTGTTAGCTGCCCCCGGTCGCGAGCTCCTCTGGTCGCTTACTGTGTTGTCAATTGACCAGGGCTCACCAACAGCAGCTCTTGTCTCTGTTTTCCTTGCATGGGAGTGATGTTATCTTTGTAAAGCAGCCAAGAAAAAAAGGGAGGGCAATGCTATGATGGGAGCAGCCCAGCACCACACCCTTGATAGGGCCTCCGCGTGCATTGTCAGAGCACCATCAATGACAAGTGCTGGAATAGATGGTTTCTAGGCAAGTCTCCCAAGGTCAGTACATTCAAAAGGCATCTCTTAAGACGTAAATAAGGTGTCACCTAGTTATCTTCATCGCATTCATAAGCACACACTGTAAAATGTAGCATCCAAGAGGGGGTACACCAGCATGTGCAGAAACGTTCCAGAGGCCAGGGGAGTGCAGTAAAGAGAATCAGCCTCCCTGCAAGTCTGGGAAAGTGAGAGACTCCAGCCAGGGAACTGGGACATCCTCCATCCATCATTGCTTTGACAGTGGAGGCCTGAGGCACTGGGAGGGATAGTTGGTCAGTCCACATGGGAGAGCCAGGGCAAATGCACCACTTGGAGCATAGCTAATGAGCTTCTTCAACAGGAAAGTTTTCAGTGTCAAAAGGAAGACACTGGGGCTGAGGTTAAATTAAGGGAGGGAGCTGATGGGCACAGTTCCCTTACCTCTACTATGGCAGAGAGAGAGAGCCCTTCCTTCTTTCCATCGCTCAGAAGAGCTATGTTCTTCCATAGCTCCTTCTCCTCTTAGCTGATGCAGCGAGAGCTCCCCTTCTAGTTTCAATCTACTTTCACCAGTGCATGGAGGACAGCTGTAATCCCCCCAGTTCAGGCATCAATGCTATATCTTCAGTACCACAAGCAGCTTCCATCTGCCACTCCCACGGAGTCCAAAATCTCAGTCTGATGCAAATCATAATCTCACGGTCCAACAATTTCCCAGTCTGCTGGGCAGGGCCATGATCTCCAGTCCAATGTTAGCAATTCATAATCACCCAATATTATGCAAGAGCTATTCTAATCCCTGCATTCTGAGAAGCCATAATTTCCCCAGTCTGCTGTGAATCTGTCAAATTCCCCCAACCTGGTGCAAAGACCACAGCCACTTTAGCCAAGGTCAATATCATAAACCATCCAACCTCAAGTGAAAAAGTCACAGTTCTCCAAGATAATGTGAGACGTCAAAATTCCCCAATCCAACCCAGGCCCCAATAACAGAAGAACAAATGTATTATTTTCACATTCAGGGAAGAAAAATTGTTCTAGTGGCTCTGAAAGTGAGTGGAAAAGTTAGTTTCAAATCTGGTAATATTTCTGTGTCGTTTAAAAAGAACACATGCAGAGGTCTGCCGTGGTCGGAAAGATTTTTGGGATGGCTTTGGGATGGCCATATTACTCATGAGTGATGGAGTTAAGAGTGAGTCACTGAAGGTCATGTCAATAAACACTTCATACTACACCACGCCAGCCTGAATTCTACAAATGTCAGGTAAAATTCTCAAAAGCACCTAAGTCCCATTTTCAAAAGGTCAATGAGTCCTTCAGTGCTAAATTACTTTTGATAATGGGACTTAGGTGTTTTTGAAAAACCTTTCATGTGTTTTGCAGAAATACTTGAACTCATTGAGCCAGAGATCAGCCTTTCTTGAATGTCCAGAGAACACCCAGGACAACATTGGTATTACATAAAAAACATTATGAGCGAGCGAGCGAGAGAGTGTGTGTGTGTGTGTTTAATGTTGACTGCTATTAAATCTTTTCATATCCCTCAGCCTGTAAAGCCAGACTCCCTTACTACCAGAAGTCTAACTGCTACTGCACAGGTCTCAGGGAGAGAGGAAAATTACAACAAATACATTTGAGAAAGCTCTAAACATTATTTACAACAACATAATGCTCTTGTAATGTCAAATACCTGTAACCTCAAAACCTAAAAGAGCTATAAGTAAGTCTTGTGTAACGCCCGCTAGAAAACTGGAATGGTCTCGTTTCCAATGGCATAAATGAAAATTCCCATTCCTAGCCCTGAAGGGTCATGCATGACAAATGCATTTCAGAACCATGTGATAAATTGTATCATATGCTGCAGCAAATTATCATATCACATGGATATTCCCAGAATGTACACATGCCTCAGTTGTAAAACATGAAAACAGTGTATCAAATATTAAAGAATAAGCACCACCACAAAAACCTTTGAAAGCCCATTACAAATGACCTACTGTAACTGTTTCTGGCATTTCTAGAACAGTGGCTATGCTAATTTACATTTTGAACCTTAAAATCACTCTCAACTCCACCCAGTTTTGTGCAATGACAAGTAGAGGTGAAGGGAACTGCATCGAGTTCATCTCCTGTTTTGATGACCTCTGACATTTCCCACTGCAGTCCCTCATGATGTGGCAAACTGATTTATGCATGTGTGCAATGGAGAGATCAAATACATGAAGGCAGTAAGTGATGGAAATTGGATTGGGGATTAATATATACATGAGGTGTATTTTTGTCAGTAAGAATTATAAAAAGAATACACCCAAGTGCTACAATTTCTCCTGTTTAATTTGTACGGTGATGAGTTCTGATAATTCTAGCATGCTCTTTGGAGTTATATAGTTCAAACAAACCTTTATTTAAAGATAGATCCTTGTACTGTAAGAGCACTGGTTTCTGTAGTCTGGTATCCCTCCCTCCATAAGTGACCAATTTTGGATGCTTCAAAGGGAGGTCTAGCAGCTTTTCCCCTACAGCCTCAGTAATGCTTTTCATTGGGCAATATAAATTATGGAGGGATAATTATCCAGTTCCTCTCCTGATAATCAATTTCTGGCTTTAAATGAGGCTTGACAAACCTTAATTTTGATCCTAGCTAATGTCACTATAAATGCTATTTTTGTTATATATAAATGACTATTTAATATACACATATTAAATGAATAGCCTGAAGCAGTTGGGTTATTTAGAAGTTTAAAGACATTTAATTTAATCTATTTTAAAAGATCTGGTGTACTAAGTACAATGCAGACTCCCTAGTTTGCCCGTAACATCACCTTGTGTCCACACACAAGACGGTCCCCAATAGCACACTGGCACCACAGTGCATTACACTTGCAATTAGCAAAGCTAGCCAGCATGCTCTCCGCTGTTGTGTCTAACTCCGGGGTTGCAGTGCCAGTGAAGATGGCAGTCACTGACACAGCAACTCCAATGATACAAACATTCCTCCCATGACCCTCCTTTGGTGCATTGGTCACCGTCTGGTTAAGTTTTTCTACTCTACTGGTCCAATGTCAGGATTTCCAGATGGAGAATTAAGAAGAAACTTTCCCCTGGACAGGTTATTCCATAAGTGCTCACTGCAGGGATGCCTGAACCTCCCTCTGAAGCAGCTGGCACTGGATTGGATGGATAGATGACTGCTCTGGTATGGCAATTTGTGTGACTCCAATTCCCTTTATCCACACAAATAGTGCTGTACATACCATAGATCCCTCTGCACGCCACTTCCCACCAGCACCCACTTCTTTGCAAACATTGTGTGTTTTAGTGAAATTGGTTCAGCATTATGTTTCAGAGAAGCCACAGTTCAAGCATATGGCCAGCTGCCCGATGGCAGACATCCAGGCACTTGTGAATATCTGGGTGGGGCGAGCAGACTCAATTGTAGATGAGCTCTGGACTCGAACTCTGGTTTATGGCCATGTGCTCCAATCCTGTGCTGACATGAGCATCACCCACTCCAGTAAAAAGCACTGGGAGAACAGAAAAGGGGTGAAGGGGAAGCGTCTCATGGTCCTGGATGCCAACAGCCATTCTGGGGCAGAGAAGAAAATGTACCTTTCACATCCACTTTCCATTATAGGCCAGGTTGAGTAGGTCCCTTTTAGCCTTATGCTGGACCTGGGAGACAAAACCCTGACTCGATTGAAATCAATGGCAAAATTTCCATTGGCTTCAATGGAGCCAAGACTGCATTCAGAACATGTACGTAGTTCTCACTCCTGCCTAACTATAGCCCAGTTTAAGCTGGGTGCTTTGCTTTAAAACTAGACTGGGGTCACAGAAAAGGCAGCAGTACCAGACAGAGGGAGTAGTCTGAAAAACAGCCAGAATTTCTTTTCACCAACTCAAACTTCAAAAAGTATCTACTTCCTTTTTATGAAAACAATCTAGCATCTTCATCACTGGAGATGGAAAAGCCTTATCCAGTTATCTTGTCTGTCTGTCACTGCTCCACTCTGCAAATGCAGACTTATTCTCTAAAGCAGAGGATCTCAAATGCTTTCACAGTGGGACCACATTTTAACAGAGATATTTTATGGATGCCATCCCTTTTCCATTCACCATCATCACCCAGGCCCCTCTCCTTCCCGGTCGCAAATATCTAACAGCCTCAGAGCAGCTCAGCCAATTGCTTTCATGGGAAAGTGTTCATGTATTTTTGGATATCTTCAGTGTGATGAGTTATTATCCTCTGAAAACAGTTATTCACACTGTCTCCTCATTTCATCTCTCCTTCCAGCTTGCTCTGTCTCTCTCACCTGGAGACAAGGAGGAAAGCCATCCCCAACAGGCAAACAGGTGCTCCACTGCTTCAGGGACTACGTTTGGGTATCTCTGCTCTATATTTCCAGATTAGCCCCACTCTGCAGGAATGATCATTTTGCCCTTCCTCTGCTCCCTTAGGAAAGGTTTCCTTCTCCTGAATGTGACACAGGGGTGTGGTGTGCGGTGACTCAGTCAGGCATCACCACACCCTAGGCTGGGGTCATTTATTTGTTTGCTTGAGTGCATTGTAGCTCTTGTTGCCACATTTGTAACTATAGAATTTTTTTTTAAATGGTAACCAGAAGTCCGTTTTTGTAAACAGATGCTGTTTGGGCGCCTCCTATTACTCATCTGGATTAGTGTCATTCCTTTTTCCAGGCTGTGGTCTCTGTACTGCACTGAGTCAGACAGAACTCCACAAGAGATTTCTTTGAATGACTGCTTTCCTCCCAGTGACTCTTGACTTGCTGCCAAAAAAGCAGGGCGTAGCTTTTTTTTCCTTTTCTTTAAAGCTAGACTGATTCATAGAAACTCCTTTAAAACACAGCGAAAAGACACCACCCCATCGCACATCCTGACACAGCAGCAGAGGAAACTTATAACTCCGGCAGGCAGACACTCCCTCCACTGCAGCTCTGTACATCGAGAAGATAGGACTAAGGCAAAGCAAGCTCCTTCTTCTAAAGGTGCCAGAACCAGCCCCACTACAGGGTAAGACCTCTTCCCAAACTCCTCAGCAACTGCTTTTTTCTCCATTCAGTATTGTCCTTCCCTTTGATCTAATACCTCTATCTTTCCCTTTCCCCCCATTTCCCTTGTTCTCTCTATCTCCGAGTGCGACTCACTAATGGCAAACACTTATGCCTTTATATTTTGCTTTGAAATCCAGCCACAAATAGGGCTGGGGCACGATAGATGGCACCACACAGTCTGTCTGCAATTGCACGCTGCTTGCTGCTAAGGTAACTCTATTCTTGCCTCGAGGGTATGTATGAGTGTGAGAGAGACACAGCAGAACCGTCTGTGCCATGCTGAGTAAGGGAGTTGCTTGCTACATTTTTTTTTTAAATGACACATTTTGCAAGCTTCGGAGTTTGAAAACAATGCTGCTAATTCAGATTAACACCAGCTCAACTCAGATCAGAAGCTGGCCTTTGGTTTTTCAGATTTCCTTCATGCTTCTGTGTGTGTGTGTCAAAGCTCTTCCATTTTGTTAGTGATTTGCAACTCACTGCTTTAAAAAAAAATATTAAAACTTAAGTTTTTAATGGCAAAAGTGTTGGCACAACTCAAGTCAGATTTGGGAGGCTCCTTCTCTGAATCCTAGCTAGTAAGATTGAAGCTTACCCAAATTTCTAACCAAAGACATATGAACAATGTGATTGCAAATCACTCCTTCTTGGCAGCCAAATCCCTGGGGTTGGGAGTGATGAAAATAAAGCAAGGAAGACGATGGAAGTTTTGAAAGCAATAGGAGAGCTGCATGGAAAAGGTAGAGGGGATAAAGGAGTGGGTTGGCAGGAGACCTGAAAGTTGGGCATTGCAGAAATTGGCATATTTCCCGATCAATCCTCCTCCTACCCTAAACCAGTGGTGACACATGGGGTCATGTGCTCCCCTCAGATTTCTGCCTTCCATTTAGAACAGAGGTTTTCAGACTGTGGGGCATGCCCTGCCAGAAGCTAGTGGATTGGAAGCTGGTAGGAGCTCCCCTTGGCCCACTTGGATCCCTGGCTTTCCTCACTATGAGGGCGGGGTACTGGCTGGTTGCCCAGCAGCCCTCCCTGCCCTGCTCCCCGAGCCAGGCTGCCTTTGCATAGCCAGACACTCCCCAAACAGGGCAGGCAGCACAGCTCCAGCCTGCACCCCTGATGCGCTCTTGCCTCTCCCATGAATGAGCCTGGCGCCAATCGGCAACGCCCCTTGCCCACAATACCTGGCTGCCATGAGAAGCTCCCCAGGTGCTTGCTTAGTTCAGAGGCAATGCATGGGGTGGTCACTTGCCCCCCTCGAGAACCGTTAAATTATGCTCCCCCCCCCCCCGCCATCAAGAGTTACACATCATCTCTACCCTAAACCCCTTTCCCCAACAATTCTCTCATTTCCCCATAAATATATTTAAGACCAGCCTTGCTCCCATTTAATTTGCAGCCTGTCTGCAAATTGTGGGAGTTTAGCCTGTGGCTGTGCACACTTGCAGCTGTTGCCCACCACCCAAGAGGCAGCTGCATTTCAGCGGTGGGTGAAGTGACCAAGAAAGAGAGAGTCGCTAGAGCTTTACAGATCCTTCTGGCTGAATGGCACTTGTGGTGGTGAAAGCAGTTATTTGATGTTCTTAATTCTAAAATACATTTGACAAAGTCTGTGGGAAGAAAACAATGGCTGAACGGCCTTTTGCTAGAAGGCACTTGTACTCCCTCTCTAAAGGCACTTGTGAGAGTGGCTTTGTCTAGGCGTGCCCCATTTCAACATCACTCTAATGAAGAGAGAATTTCTTTTTCTGAACGCACACAGAGATGGGCACAGGACATGATGTGCCTGAAGACATGGGGCCAAGTTCATCCCTGGGATAGCTCTATTGGCTCATTAGGCGTCCCACACAGCAAGCCAAGATGTTTGCTACAAAGGGTTTAAAATCAAGCAGACTTAACCTCCTCCTTTCGCCCAAACTCTTTGCACAAACACCTGGGAGGTGGGGCGGGGCAGCCCTGAGATTGCCAAGAGATCTTGCCTATGCAGATTATTTCCCTATAACAGGACAATGCAGAACAGTGCAGCTCAATGATATACAATATACGCCTCTGGAGCAATGGCCCCAAATAGTGTAGCAATGCCACTGGATGTTGCTCTGTCTTGGGATCATTATTATTACTTCTACTACTGTAATGCCTAGAAATCCTAACCAACATTGGGGTCCCCTTGTGCTGGGCATTATACACACCCAGTGCCTGCCCCAAAGAATTTACAGTCTAAACAGACCAAGGGAGGCAGGAAAACAAAGGGGATATGTCACAGCAGAGCTGGGAATAGAAGCCAGGTCTCCTAATTCCCATCCCAGACTCCCCCTATGAACAACATGTGCCTCTTGTGGGATAATGTTTAAAATGAGGGAACATGAGTGAGAGAGGAATGAATCCTGCTTGCTTTACTCATGGAGGTGGTCCTGTTGAAGTCACTTGGGCCTAGATTGCATAAGGGGATCCTGCAGGCGTTTTGTGCAGTTCCTATATGACAGCAGCACATCAGGTGTGTCTGAGTGGGGAACAGGCTGTACCTTTCGTTCATACAATTTCAAAACTCATAAGGAGGGGGATTGAGCCCCTCCCATGGAAAACCTGAGGGAGGTGGGCCTGGGCTTCACGGAGAATCCTCTGGTTCTGGGGGAGTGTGGTGCATATAAGGCCCTCTCTGCTTGTATTGCAGCCGCAGGGTGTATCTTCAGGATTTTCAACTTGGCCATTCTTAAGCAATACAAAGGCGTGCCAATAAAATACTGTAGCTGGCTACTGGCTTGAGAGGGAGCATTGGCGCTAGTTAGGAAACTTGAAAGCAGACCCAATTCAAGGAAATAAAAAAGCCTTGCTGCTTAGGTATTTTGAGAGAGGCCACAATGCAGGGATCTTGGGGTATGTCTAGATGGCAGCTGGGAGACAGAGGAGCTCTGCTCAAGCTAGTGCGGTAACAATAGGAGTGTGACCAGAGCAGCAGCTTGGGCTGGTCACCCAAATACGTACCCGTGGGTACAGGGGGTGGGGGTGGGTGAGGCAGGATTGTACTCAAGGGGGCTAGCTCAAGGCGCCACCTGTGCTGCCAGGACCTCACTGCTATTTTTAGCGTGCTGGCTCGAGCAGAGCTAGGGTGTCAGCCTATTTTGCTGGGGAGCAGCCTCCAGCTGCCATGTAGACATACACTTGGCTAAACTGACCAAATGTAGGGGAATTCAGAACTGAAGCTGTCCTTAACTTTGTCCACAAGCCTGCTGCGATTGATGCATGACTCCCAGGCAGCACGGCATGGCAGGCAGCAGAACCTTATTCAATATGAGTGCCTGAATTTCCCCAGAGTGAAGGCGGGTGGTCTCTGTGCTAACACTGCCTCTCCTCCCTCTGCCAGAAGGATTTCATGGTGCATGTCAGCTTGAGGCCATGCGCCATATGTCCCCTGTGCAATGGCAGATTTCCAGTCCTGCCCTAAATTCCCTTTGGCTTCTGGGCAGAAGCTCTCATCACATTGAGCACTGTACCTGGTGTGCAATGCGCTAAGGAACCAGAATGGGCATCAAAGTGGGTGTTTACACTAAAATACCCATGGTGAACCCATAGTGGACCTCCTCCTGCAAGACTGGGCATCGCTAATACGTTCTCAGCAATAGACACCCTTGCTTTACATTAGTATAACCTTCCAGCTGAATAGTAACAGACGAAAGGGTAGATCAGTGCTCAGAGAATTTCATTCCCTATTTTCCTTCTTGCTTCTGTTCGCCTGCAAAAAGGCTAATGGAAGAAGGATCACAGGAACTAGTTTTCCTACTTTTCCAGCATGGCAGCAGCCAGGTGGCTGGAAGAGTCAAGAGCTGAGAGCCCAAGTTAGGGGTTCACTTCCCATTCCAACATTTGAAGATGAATTTCTAATTTTTCAAGGATCTTTCCAGCAAGCCAACTGCTCACAGAGACAAACAATAGGGTGCTAAATAGGTTTGGGGGGGCTTCTTCTTCAGACATATGACTACCATGTCTACTCATTTGAAGGCCCCTGCAGGGCAGAAAGCATTCCAGGACACCTCTTTTTTCTGCTCCGAGACTACCTTCTGAAGGAGCAGCTGCATAGGACTGCAGTTTCTGGCAGGATTTCTAAGAATCTTATCAGGTTGTTTTGAAAGTGCCTCACAGAATCATGGAGTTTAAAGCCAGAAAGGACCACTAGATATAAGTCTGACCCCCTGTATATCACAAGCCACCACCACTACCCAGCACCTGCACACTAAACCCAACAACCAAAATTAGACCAAAATATTACAGCCCACAAGAGACTAGACTATTATGTGTCACAGGCAGAGAATGGGATGGACCAAGATGCATCAATGCCTGAGGCCCCTGAAGTGGCAGGGAAATGATTAAGTGAGATATACCCAGATAATCCTGGCAAGTGACCTGCACCCACATACTCCAGAGGAAGGCATAAAATGCCCTAGGTCACTGCCAATCTGACCTGCTGGAAAATCCCTTCCCAACCCCATATATGCAATCAGCTAGACCTGGAGCACATGAGCAAGAAGCAGCCAGCCAAGCACCTGTGAGAGAGAGAACAGTCAGTGTCATCTCAGAGCACTGGATCACCCTCCCAGTATCCCATCTCCAGCCTGGGCGTCCCTGATGTTTCAGAGGAAGGAGGTTAAAAGAAAAAAAAAAAAAAGCCCTCTCAGAATACACTGAGTAAGGGAGAGGGAAAATCCCTTCCTGACCCCTGCTGGTAACTGGCTGAAATCCTGAAGCATGAGTTTAAAAAACATAAGACATAAACTCAGCTGCTATAGCAGCCCAACATGCAAAATGCTAACCTGCACCACGTATTTGAGAAATCTTCCCCAAATCTGCAGCTGGGCAGCCCCTTCTACCCTTCCCCTCTTGAACAGGCTAAGCATCACAGCAGAGCAGATGGCATTCTGGGAGCAGCTTTCCTACTAATGCCAAATGTGGCCTACTCAATTTTGTGTCACTTTCATGGTAGAGAAGGCCGTATGGCCAGGCTAAGAGGATTCAATCTCCTCTCCACCACCCCAACCCAACCCCCTTGAAGGAGGGATTGTGTTTGTCAAGCTGAAGTTTAGGGTATAGGATTTTACCCACCAAATATGAAACACAGTGTCTGCAGCAGAGTAGGTAAGAGGCTGGCAATGAGAATCTTAATAAATCAGAAGAAGAGCTTGAACCATGATATACCTGGGCTACATGCAAAAATCAATGGACCATTCTTGCTCAAGCACGTTGCTTCAATTTGCTGCCAAATCAATCTGGAGGTTTCCTGGGATCCCATGATCCAGAGGGCCACACCTTGTTTTTCTTTCCAGCCGCAGTTATAGCTCCTGGGAGGCCACCCTTGTGATTATTTTGGTGCTGTGGACACGCCTTCTGATTAGAGGGCGCACTAGGCAAGTGCCTTCTCTTCCCCACATTGCTAGCTCAGGCCAAAGTCTGCTTGGGAGTTATTAAAGCAGCAACTTTGGAGTCCAACGTCCAAGCGCTTGTCATCACTGAGGTCATGTCTACCTTACAAACTTTGGTCAAAGTAAGTTATGTCTGAGCTGTGTCCCTCTCAAGGAATAGACTAAGCCTTTTGGAAGGGAGGAAGAGCAATCAGAACAAGGGGACTGAAGTGCAAAACACTCAGAGATGAGGGATAAGATAATGCAAGCAGATCAAGGATTTGCTAAGGTGCGGCCGCTGGTTTTGGAAATCGCACACGTTGCTGAAGTACTACATTTTATTGCTAGGATTTTGAACCAAACATCCAGGAGCAGAGCATTTGCCATGCCTAATCAGACCATTGATCCATCCAGTCTGGTGTCCTGCCTCTCTCAGCTGCCAGATGTGCAGCGCTGTACAACGCATCAGGAGGAATTCTTTCCTGACCCTGGTGGAAATCGGTTTGCACTCTTGTCACACATAACTGCACGTACTATTATTCTTCATAAAACTCCCAGCCCTCTTACAGTCAAATAGGGTTTATGACCTCTTGCAGCAGTGAAGAGATTGCTACTGAACAGTTTGCATTTTAGCTAGCACCATCTTTTCTTAGCTGCTTTTCAGACACACCAGCTCTTTGGGGGCATCACGCCTGTGCTGGCACATATGGGGCAGGTTTATTGTTGACACTAAAGGGCAGTGATTTGCAACCTTTTTCATTTATGGACCCCTAAAAATTTCAAATGGAGGTGCTGACCCCTTTGGAAATCGTAGACATAGTTCTGTAGAACACCCCCCCGGACCATGGACCATAGGTTGAAAACCATGCTGTAGGGGAAAAGGAGAGGTCATCTGACTAGGACTCAGGGTTCTGGGGTGCTTAGCTAACCATGCCCCTTCATAGCTAAAGGTTACATGGAAACATAATAGTGTGTTCAGGCAGGCTTCACGCTTAGGCTTTTGATAGCAGTGTACTGTACTATGACTTTAAAGGACCATTTAATGGAATCATGATTGTAAACCATTTTCTATAGTACAGGCACTGACACACATGCATGCAGCCAAACTCAGATACCCTCACACAGATAAATATGTGCACACAAAAATAAAGCACACATAAATCAAACATAAACGCACGCAGGTAAGCTCATAGACACACCCACAGCAAAGTCATGCCAGATACACACACATGCAAACTCACAGAGACACATACACAGAAATAAACATTCACACACTCAGACAAATCTCACATGCACACCCGCAGCCTCGAGCCCATCAACTGGACATGTCTACGCTTGCTCTTTTCTCTCCCTGTTCCTTTTCATTATTTTACTGTGAGTTCCAGGCCCTCCCAAACATTTTACATTTTTAATTAACCAGTCTTCAGAACAGAAATCTTGAAACTCTTAACATGGCAAAGTGCCTTTGCCCGCTCCCTCACTTCCCACGTTCCCCCAAAGTACCCAGCATGGAGCACAGAGCATTCTTAGGCATCTTATTATTACTAATCATTAAGCCACTGAAATAGTTCTGTGGCTTCCATTCACTCTAGTTTCCCCTTATCTCCTTTCTAGTCTCTCTCAGTCCATTTTTAGACACTCAACCCTTCCTTTCTCCCTGCACATGTGGAGTGCAAGGAGATACAGTACTTTCCTCCAGTCCTGGCTTTTGGCAGCTTGCTAGACCTCAGGCAGCATTCTCTTCCCCTCCCTACCATCAAGAGACCTTCAGAGTTTCTGTTGAGGTTGTCATATGAGTTGGCGCTCCAGGGCTTTTCTTCCTGAGAAAATGCCAGTTTCTCAGCGCTTACCTTTGGTACTGAGAGATTCACCCACTCTCAAATGAATCATAGACATCACAGATTAAAAACCCTGTCAGATCATCTTTTCCATTCCTCCTCTCACCCCAGCTAGCGCAGGATGTTCCCGATAGTATGTTCTCCAGGGCTTTGTCCAGTCCAGTTATAAATGACTCAAGCGATGGGTCTTCCACCACTTCCCTTGTGAGACTATTCCACAGCCTCACTACTAAATATTTCCTGATCTCCAGCCAAAACATTGTGTTTGCTCAATTTCATCCCATTACTTTCAGTTATAGCCTCTTGGGCCACCCTGTGCAATGCCGCTCTTCCCTTTATGTTTACACCCATCAGATACTTGGAGGTGGTTGGCATATCCCCTCTAGTTATTGTAAGTCCAAGCTATGTACCTTGTAAGGCCTTTTAATCACACTCCTTAAATCAAAGACTCCAAAAGTGCATGTTCGCGCACACAGACTCCCAAGAGAGCTCTCTGCAGCGAAGAGATGATTCACCCACATCTTTATAAAAGGCACCTGATTTGCAAACCATAATGACCTATAAAACCTGTTTCAACAGGGCCCCTGGCCTCACTTGGGTCTGAAACAAGAAGCAGACCACAGGGGGAAATGGCCCCTTTACAATGTTTAGCCTTTGTAATCTTTATAGCCACCAACTCTCTGGTATTGGTTCTGGGGGACAAAATAATCACGTCACAATGACCTTTGCATCTTTGTGCCATGAAAACTGAGTCCATCCATGGTGAGACAGTGCGCTCACCACACAGGGCCTGTCAAAACAGCAAAGGCCCCTGGGGTGCTCAGATATTGTATCTACGTAGGACAGGCTTGTGGAACAGTTCTACACATTTGTGATAGCTGACACACACTCCTGAGCCACCTAATTGTGGTGATACGATAAGTAGCATTGCCCGTGGCAGTATTTGCTTTATTACACTGGCGATTTGCTGGTGTCAGAGCTATTAGTCTGTGCCAGCTGTAGGGTGGCACATCCAGTATTTTTCTCTTCTGCTGTAGCCTTCATACTCTTCACCTTCATTACCAAATGATCCTGGCCCTGACTAGAGGCATCAGATCTGTTACCCTGTGCCAATTCTAAGGTGGCAACTAGTGCTGGTTGAAAATGTTCCAGCCAAACTATTTGGACAGCAAGCTGGGTTTCAACTAAGTGATTCCCCACCCGCAAAGCGTATGCTGTCTGCAGAGGTCTGGGGGGCAGGGGTTGATAAAAAAAAATCTGATATGGTTATCCTCCTGCCTTAAACTGTAGTGTAGCAGGGCTTTGTGTTGTGAACCAATCATTGTGTTCTCCTCAGAAGAAGCATTGTAGCAGTTGGTGAAGATGTTCCTGTATAGAGAGTGGTTGTAAAAGCAATTTAGGATCCTTTGTGATGAAAGGTGCTATAGGAATGTAAGCTGTTGTTATTCATTATTAGCATTTATATCATTCTCTCCATCCATGATCCTGGTGGGGGAGAGAAAGGGGGAGAATCTCAGTCTACCCTCACCAGTACTAAGTCTCTCTTTCATCTCAAGCCATCCAAGGTGATTACCAGGCAGATGAGCTCACATCCTCTCCTACTCTCAAGTTTCGCATCTTTCAGGAATTATTCTACCCACTCTTCCTGACCCAGTAACTGATTTCCCATCATTAAGGCCTGCAGGGGACTGCCGCAGGGCTTACTGTACATTCCACAGGCCCTGGTTCCTGGACATGCACCTCCCTGGCTGTCGAGATGCAGCACTAGAAAGGACAGACTACACTGAACAATTGCAGCGTTAAGTGATTGCCATTTTGAACTCTTTGGGGTGAGCCAGTGGAAAAACAGGCATCTCCAGGATGGTTGGGACTGAACCACAGTCCAGTAAAAGCCTGATAAACTCCAATTCCAGCTGCAGCTAGATTGGGGAAAGGAGGAGAAGGGATATGTATGCAACATGTGCTGTTGCTCTAGCAATATGACCCCACCCTGCTGATGAGAACACATGCCTCACCCCTGCAGAACAACCAAGGCACTTTCTATTGTGTTTAATGAGAAGAAAAGCACATGCAGCACCGTCAGAAATGGAAAAGACCTATTATCTTGCTCTCCCCTGTCCCTTAGCTCACATGGGATTGTTCTCTACTGTGTATTCAATGGGCGAAAGGGACAATGAACAGAGAAGGTAGTCATGCTTTTACTCAGAATGACTCAAAGTTAATCGACATCCCCTGAGTAACTCACATTAGTAGCATGTGTAGAGAGAGTGGCCATCATACTTGGGAAGTAGGAATGCCAAAAGCAACCTAACTAGGACAGATCATGAGCAGCATGCTAGATGTGAGTAGAACTGATGAAAAAAAAAAATTCACAACAAACAAAAAATGAAAATTCCAAAATCAATTTTGTTTTGTTGTTTTGTTGGTGGTATTGTTTTTGGTTTGGTTTGGTTTGGTTGATTGTTTTTAATTTTGGTTGGAACATTTTTATAACAAAACGGTACATCTATTTTTTTTTTTTAAAGCATTTAAAAATGAATGTTTTGGTCAGCTTGGTCATGTGACTATTAAAAAATATTTCCTTTTTTTTTTGTTTAACACCCCCCTCCCCCCCCCAATCATTTAACAATTATAAACTTAAAAAAAACTTTTTGGGTAAAAATATTTTGATATTTTAAAATGGCATTTTTCAATGAAAAATATTTTGTTTGAAAAAAAATACGAAGACCTCCAGTTTTGAGTTTCCTATGTGACATGGTGATAAAGAAAGCCAATACAGTTTGGGTCTCCGTACACAGAAACCTCACATCAGGGAGCAGGGAAGATATGATTTCTCACAGCCTATAGCACTGGTGTTCTCTTTAGTCAGATCAGTTTCAGAACCAAACCACAGGGAATTCAGATGACAGATTATTAAAATTGCTGGAGAAATCCACTTAGAGTGTGGTTTACAGAAGTGCTGAACATCCAACAATTGCCACTTGTAGTCAGTGGGAGGTGTGAGTGCTCGCCTGAAGTACAAAGAATTTTCTAGGATAATCCAAGGGATAAAAGCAAGCCATGACAAATAGAGACAGAATATCAGGACCCATTTTCTACAAGTCAGATCTATTAGGCTATGGAAAAACTTCCCAAGAGAAATAGTGGAAGCCACATTGGTTGAGACTTTGGAAACTGAACAGGACAAAGCACTGAAACAGATATTTACAGTGAAGAACAGTCCTGCACGGATGTCTTTCTCTGGTTTCTGTAATTCTGGGAATTCCTGCTGGTTATTAGCTAAGCCAGTTTTAGACAAATGGCAAGTAAGTGGGAAAATTGTGTCATCACAGTCCAAATGCCACCATGTAATCTTTAAAAGCAGGTCTCACCCACACAAGGCTGCAATTAGACAAAAAGGAAGGAGTGGGGAAGGTGGAGTAAATGAGCAACATACGCCATTTGTGTGACTCTACAAAGCCTTTTTCTTATAGTTTGTATGACAGATGTTATTAAAAAAATAACTGCAGTATTATATTGCATTGGCACTGTTCCTCATCCAGAAAGGAAATACTGCTGGATTCCTGACCTGACTCACCTGACACAAAATAACTGCATATATAAAGCAGGGATTTGACACTGCTCCTCCCCTCGCCATGAGAAGGAGGGCAGGAAATTAATTTAACTCCCTTTATTTAACTCCCCACTTTTTTGGTAGCAATCTTCCACTGGCCAGAGAACATAGACTAAAGGACCCAACGAGTCTTTCCTATCTCTAATTTCTGTGACTCTAATTACTGATAAATGTCCTTGCCAGATTTGTGTAGGAGTGAATCTGTTCTCAAAATTAGGCCTCTGCTCCTTAAATTTAATTATTTCAGAAAAGAAAACAGTAGAGCTGGTTAAAGGGCAACATCAGAACCTGCCAATGCTAGTTCCTAAAATCTGTCTTCTGTCTTCTTTTTAAATCATATATTCATCAGTGACAGGAAACACTACAGGACGTCAAGTCCTGCTGCACAGAGGGGAATAAGGCAAAGGAACCAGACGCAATATATGTGAAGGGTATCAATGCAGTAATATATTGAGCAGATTTCCTTGAATTTAAAAGAAAATCAGGAGTAGCCGTCACTACAAACCAATGCTTGGGATTTTTTTATGGGAACTGCAACAATTTCCATTTTAGGAATAAAGAATCTGAGCAAAGCAATGACTCTAGTTATCTCACCTTGCAACATACCAGATCCGACCACTCAGCCATTAAGTACACTAGTCTATTTTCTCCCACTCTGGAACAGCCCGGTGGTTCATCTATTCTGGTATTCTCTCTTAACATAATGGATCAGACCACCGGCTTGCATGGTCCTGTATTCCACTCCAACAGTTCCCAATATCTGACATGTCAGAGGAAGACAAATCTCCACCCCAAACAACTCATGATACACCAGACCAACTGGGTAACACCGTATTGAAGAGTGGGGGATGAGGAAAAGGAAATCATTCCTGACGTCCAGGGCCCCAATGGGCAAGTAGCTCCATTTCCTAGTGTTTGGGACTGGAGTATATCACTTTACCCTACACAGCACCTAACTTTATTAATGGTCATACGTATATTCAGCCTATTTTTAAAGACTACCCACTGTGTCTTCGGAACCCTGCTTTGCATTTCCTCCAAGACTGGTTACTGTGCCTACAGTTCCTCTCCAACTGCTCTGAGTGATTTGCTTGGAGGTGGGGGTTACTGGTATTTTTAGATACATTTTTCAGCACTAGGTCAATGTTTCTGGGGTGGGCTTAGAACAAACCTGGTTACTTTCTTGCATGTAATTACTGGTTTATTGTCACAATGTTCTTGGTTTCAGCACCCACCTTTATTTTCCTCTCCAATATTTTTTTCCCGCAGAATCATCTGAGTTTGAGACTCCCTCCTCTACCCTCACACACACAGACTGAGAAGCCAAGATGTTGGTGCTACTGGCTGGTATTTTTGTGGTCCACATTGCCACTGTGATCATGCTGTTTGTCTCCACCATTGCCAACGTAAGTAATTCTGCCTCTGAACAAGACAGTGTTGTTGAAGCTATGTTGGTCTCTATAACACAAAGCTGAAGCTATTACCTCACCAACCTTGTCTCTCTGAAGAAGACAGGCAGCAGACACTGAAGGTTCAACCCTTCCACAGTTATAACCCCACATACCATTGAGATGTTCTATGTAGGGTTTCCAGTCTATAGAGTTAGGGTAGACACCCTCTTTCAGTAAATAGTAATATGCAAAGGAGCTGTTCAGAAAACATAAGGAGCCTAATTTACTGCTGTATTACTCCAATTTTATGCTGGTGTAGCTCCCTTGAAATAAATGTATATCTGAAAAAAAATCAAGCCACTTTAATTTAGATGCCACCCTGAGAACAGAAAAGTTCTTTGTCCTGAACTCAAAGAAACAGAGGCAGCCTCAAGGTGATGTTTCTACTCTCATAACCTGTAGTAGGAAACACCTGTACACGCCTCACTCAAGAACTAGCTGAGCAAGTGAGATTAGTGGAGGATAGTTTTGAGCTGAGATTTATCATCTGCCAGACAGTCTATTGTATAATTATATGGTATCCCAAGCTTGTCTGTTTCTGGAATGAAAAAGTGTTCTCATGAGCTGTTTGGGCAAAACTACACACAATTATTAGTAGCATTCATTATCATCTATTTATTAAAATACTGCCTACACCACAAATAAGGACTGGCCCTTGCCCATATCAAAAGCACTTTATAGTAGCAGAAATATGCAGCAGATTTATAAACATGCAACAAAATTGCAGCATACGATAAGCTCCAACCCCAAATAGCAAAAATGGACTAGTCCCCAGGTAATTGCATATTCCATGACACAAGATGGTATCTCATTTAAAAGAAAGAATGAGCAGTGTTTGGATAATATGTTATCTGATTGACTGAACCAGTTTTAGGTGCTTCAGGACTGATTAGTGCCACCCACTTCCAAGGAATAGAGATATTAATTTGGCCAAATCCTGCCTTCATATACCTTCATGCAATGTCACTGAAGTCAGCGGGGCTGTGTGAATATCACCGTGGGCAGGATGCTATCAGTTTACAAGATGTATATTTTTTCACTTGCACACAGATCATTGATCTCTTGTGACATTAAAATCATAGGTCAAAATTAAGACGTTATTGCAAACCTTCGAGAAAAGATTTATTATATAACACATGCAATTCATCTCCTACCAGGCTAGGAGGAGTTGGCAGTGGAAGGTTTACACACTGAGAATTCCCCAGATTCCACAGAGCATGTGATCCAAGAGCACATACATACAACACAAAAAGACCAAGTGTTGCTGGGGACTGACTCGTGACTGTAAATTGTTGGGCTAATGACCAAGTAACTCACAGAAGCATGAATACCAAAAGAATTCCAGGGGAGAGTTTCTTGAGCTGGAAAGAGTTGATCAAAGTCCCACTTGGTGTTAAGATGCTGCCGTTGCTCACCAAGTCAAAAAGGAAAACCAACAATTCTAATTAGAGTGAAGATAAAAGACTTGTTAAGAAACAAATACTGTCATATCAGTGCAAACCAGTGGTCCATTATGTCCCATAACCTGCCATATCAGTGGAAACCAATACTTCATCTAGTCAAGTAACCTACTGGGAAAGCCTAGTGCGCCATCTTGTCGGGTATACTGTCTCAAATAACTGTTCATTCATTGTTCAAAAGAAAGCACAAACTCCATAATGGAACGTAGTGTGCAATCCTGTACCACAAGGGAAAATTTATTCCTGACACCATCAGCTAAAGAGTTTAGATCCTGAAGGAAGCGTATGCCCCCCTACTAATAGTATCCTATCCAGTACCACTGCAGATTGTTGTTTATATAACATTAGTAGCTGGAGGCCTCAGCTAGGGTGGGTCCTGGCTGCGCTAAGCACTGTACAGGCATATAGTAAAATGACAATCCCTGCCCAAAAGAGCTTACAACGACAGATGCTATTTTTAGTCAGATAAATGTCCTTGTTTGTATATTACACTACACTACAGAATCAACCCCTCCAGTCCTCTTGACAGCAGCAGGGAGGCAAAGAGGCAGGCGCCAGCTCCATTTTAAAAGGCATATCCAAATACACATGAAAAACTCTCCTGTCTTTCAGAGCCTTCACCTGCACAAGCAGCAATGCAACCACTTATGTAACACAGAGCTGTTCCTATGCCTTAGTTTATACTGCCCCCTTGTGGCAACCCCTGTCTGAAAATTATTTAATCACCCCAAACTCACATTTAAGGGTCTGAAAACCAACAACAGGAAGGAAGAAACAGAGCTAGCAAGCTCAAGAAACACCAGTGAATTCTTAGTTTGTCCTGCACTCTGGTGTTCCAGAAAGTCTAGCACAACAAAACTGTATAAGAATATACTGCCCTGCCTCGCAGGATTTTGAGACTAAGAACTGCAGCCAAAACAGAGGTTAAGGTCTCTAATGAGAGGAAATTACACATTTTAAAAATTGTACAACTGTATTCAGTGTCTAGAGTCCCAAACAGAATTCACCATAACAAGGACAGACTCAAAGCTTCAAGCTTTCCTCTAACACTCCTGCCACATGATGGCTTCCAGCTAATTGCCACCTTCAGTCAGGTGTCCACCCATTCTGATTCCATAGGACACCTTCGTTTGTATTTAGGACGCCCTGCATGCCTCATTTGCTGGACATTGAAACTGCTCCCAAACGCTTTCAAAGCCAACAAATCAGCAGCATGTCTAAACACCCACAGTGCAGATGACCAACTAGAAAAGGCTGTACACAAAAGAGGAGAAAAGATTCCTTCTTCGCCTGCTACAGACAATCTTTTTATACCCCCCAGCATATATGTGTTTTCCTCTTATTATCTTAGCTGCATTAGCTAAAAATACTGATGAGTGGCTATGAAATTATCCAGTTCTTTTCAAAATTCATCCATTATTCATCCAGTAACCTCATGTGACTATGAGTTCCATATATTAAATATTTCAACATTCTATTTGTTTGAAGTGTACTGTCCTTCAATTCATTGTGTGGCCACTTATTTTTCATATTACAGGGCAGGACAAAAAGGAACCTATGATCAGTTTTTACTATATTTTTGTAATTGAGTCCCACCCCCAACTCTTCTTTTATCTAGACTAAATCTCTCAAGCCTTTCAAAGCTCTTGTCCCAGCTCTTGTCCCTTTAAATATTTGTGTGTTCCATGCACATGGTGAAGCTTCCTCTCTACAGATGCTTCCAACAGTCATTGTCCATCTCAGGCTCAGATCAGCTGATAGGCTGGAGCAATCATTGTCAGAATGGTCAAAAGCCACAAGATTGACATGACCGTTTTGTTTCATTTCAGGTCTGGATGGCAGGTAGTTTTGGAGCACAAACAAACTCAACAGGACTCTGGCTAAATTGTGTTGCAGGGAGATGCACTCAGCTGGCATTCAGTAAAGAGGATATGCGTAAGAGACGTTTTCTTTAAGTCTTGATATGACCTATATTATTTGAAGACCTGTGGTACATTGTGATACTGATAGTGTCTTAACACACAAACTCTCTCCCACCCTGTGTTGCCAGCTTCCCTCCAGGCAGTGCAAGCCTTCATGATCCTCGCTATCATCTTCTCCGTCATCTCATTGGTCATGTTTGTGGTGCAGCTCTTCACAATGGAGAAAGGAAAACGCTTCTACATCACTGGAGCCATCATGCTGATTTGCTGTAAGTCCCGTCTCTCTGTGTCAGGTTGCTTAAAGGTTTAAATGTGTGTGTACGTGTGTGTGTGGGCGCACAGGTAACACCCACACCCTTGCCTTAGCTTGTTCCTTCAGTTATTTCAGGGGTGCTGTCTGACAAGTAAAGGCCCCCAGTGAACTAAAGAGGTAGCAGCTTGATTGACATAACAGCAGAGTAGTGATTTGAGTGTAGTTTTGCATCAGCTGCTGCATTCCACCCCACAGATGGCCGCATGTCCGGGAGGAAAAATAGAGTATACATACCGCACATATACATCTTTTAGACAACGGCGTAGTTGGATTCCATATGTGGGGGGGCAGCTCCAGCCAGGCCAATGGGGTCACGCTTTAGGGGCAAATTCTGCGCCTGTCTGAGGCTTGCAGGGCTGGACCCACCGTGGATTCACAGCTGGCCTGTTGGGCCGGGCACCTGGCCCAGTGTTTGTTCAGGTCTCGCACACAGATGTGTGTGTGTCTGTGTGAGGGGGATTTAACTAGGGCCACAGGATGGCTAATATGCAGGAGCCTGTAGACAAGGTGGTCTTGAAAGCCACAGCTGGGAACCACCCAGCCTCCAGGGGCTTGGGCTGGGGGTGGGGCTCCCCACTCCCACGTGTGGGTTTCCTGTTGACTCAGAGCTGGCCCCACACTCAGTCACATGGTGCCGCTGGGCGGCCCCTCTTGTGTGGTAGCTAGCAGAGCCAAGCCAGTCAAGTGACCCCGGAAGCTGGGTGAGCTGTGAGCTGCACCCTGCAGGGACAGGCAGGCGCTGGGCTCTTCAGGGAGGGGTTGCTGCTTTCAGGAGGGGAGGCTGAGGGTCAGAGGGGTCTGCCCAGGGGCGACTGTGACTTGAGTCGTTTGCAGGGCGGCCGAACTTTTCAGTTGTGCCCCTCCCCTATTATCAATGTATACAGATGAGGGGGGAGGCAATGCCTCTCGCATGGTCCCCCCCAAACTCCACACATGCTTACAGAGCTGGTTGAAAAGTTTCCAACAAAAAATGGCTGTTTCCAAAAAGGAATTTTTCGTTGACTGTTTTCATTTGAAGTTTTCCAGTTTTATACTGAAAAACTGAAAATCAAAACGATTTTAGGAAAAAGAGTTCAGTTATCAAAAGAAGATTTTTGGGGGGGAGGAGGGAAAGGAAATGAAATGTTTTCTGTTTTTCAATTTAAAAAAATCCAAACAAACCAGAAAATTTCCATCAATATTTTTTAAAAAGCAACAAAATGATTAAATTTCTTTTGGAAATACTTACCATTTTCAAACTAGCTCTTATGCACACACACGTTATATATTAGTGCTATCACCCTCACTGCTGCACGAGTGGAATTACATTGGAATCAATGGAAAATGGAAGTGTACACCTGCTGGGATGGTTGTGTCCATTGTCTGTACACTGCTGTGGTATCTGTTCTTCTGGATTCAATGAGTCCTGCCCTATCAAAATGTCTGACCGTGGGACAGGTCATTCTCCATAGCATTAACCAAACAATCTCAAAGCATCTTGCTCCATCACAGAGTACCTCTGATGTAAAATTCAAAATGGCTGTTTCAAGAGAGCAGTCACTGCTTTGGTCATTCACAACGCATGGTCTGTGTCTTTTCAAGAAAGAACAGGGATCACAGACAATGTTTGCAAACTGCCAACACCATCAGGCAGTGAGAGAAGTCCTCTTGTCCGGCTCCTCCCAACCCTAATTACTATTGCCTTTTGAGGAAGAGGGCCTCAGATGTTTAGGAACAGGTTAGATGTATCCATAGGCAATTTAATGCTCCACTTCAGATTATGGTTTGGTTTATTACTCCAGGAAGTTATCCATACCAGTCCCCGCCTACCGTGTGTCAATCGTAAACAGAAGGTGATCTGACCCAAAGCCCATTAAAATCATGGGAGATTCCTCATTGACTTCACTGGCTTTTGATCAGACTCTTATTGTATGAAAGAGGAAAAGTACAAGTCAAGTATAATAGTTTTCCATCCTCCATGGCTCCCTGCTGACTAAGAAGAGATTCCCAATATAAGCTCTTGGTGTCCCAGGAGCAGTGCAGATCAGTCTTCAATTGGAAGTGCTTATTGTAGGGGAGGAATAGGGAAAGGAAACATGTTTGGGGCAAGCAGGTTGTTTGAATTGTTATTGGTTCAACGCTGGAGAATGACTAGAACAGTCAGTAGGTAAAGGCTCACAGGTTGGCAAACCCCAAAATGTCATCCATTTCCCCACCGCCCTCAGATCTGTTTTCAACATGTGCATTATGGTTATATGGTTTTGTAATTTTTCAAAAAAAAAAAAAAAAAAAAAAAGAGCTTGTGCCAGTAGCCCCAGTGCTCATGAAAAACTTTACAGTGACAAACCCCAATGTTAATGGAAGAGTACACAACCAACAAGTGTGTGCGGCCCCACTCTTGAGCGATTTGCCCACTAGCATGCACAGCTTCAGTACTCGTGAGGGAGCCTTCACTCTCCACAGCTCTGGTATCTGAGTAGCTACCATATGCAACCTTAGCATCTCTCCTACTTGGACTCAAGAGAAGCCTTCCAGTAACAAACCAGGACTTACCGCCCCTGTGCTCACAAGAAAAAACTAGCATACGGCGCTCAGGGCTCGTTAGCAGCTCTACAACAATAAATGAATGTGTGCACGTCCCAGTAATAAACATAAGGACAAGAGCGTCATAGGACACATGCCACCATATCACTGCAGTACCTGAGATGTCCTGCAATGATTCAGGTTTTCAAATGTAATTCAATTCTTTCTTCCCTCCTCTCCTTCTACAGGGCTCTTCATTTTGATTGCAGTCTCCATCTACACAGCCCGATTCCCACACTACTTCACAGCGCCTAAAGACCATCATGGCTATTCCTTCATATTGGTCTGGATCTGCTTTTGCTTCAGCTTCATCATTGGCATCCTCTACCTTGTCCTCAGAAAGAAATAAGACTGAGAAGAGTTAAAGGGGGGAGGGCTAGCACTTGGGGATGGGGAGGATGAGGAATCATTCAGCTGGGAGACATGTCTGGCCAATAAACACCAAAAACACCCACCACAAATGAATCCATCAAAGAGAAAGAGAAACAGTTCCAATCCAGATAGTACAGCCTGGATACTTGGGCCCTAAAGTTACAGACAAACTGCCCACCTGATGCTGTCCTCCTTCCTTGCAAAGTCAAGCTGTGCCTTAAGGAACCACCAGACTCTGCATCACTGACTCTGCGGCACATCAAGGAGATGAGCGCTGCATTTTCCTTCCTCCCCTCTCCCCTCTGTTTCTCCTTAGCATGCATTCTGGGTGGGGTGGTGAGCTAAGACTTTTTGCCCAGGAGACCCATGGGACAGGCCTTTTGTTACATTTTTATAAGGGTTAAAGACATTAAATCTGGAAACAGCCCAAATAGACCAAATTCAAGTTTTTGAAAATATAACTACAAATTCATTGCCATCCTGTTTCCTACCTAAGAAACAGACAAATTCCCATGAATAAAAATTAGGGAGAGAGGTGGAGGGAGAGAAGGAAGCACATAGGAACGGAGGGGAGGAGAGAGGGAAAGAAAGGAGGCAAGCAAGGATCCTAGTTACAGGGGATGCAGTTATAACTCGGTGGTACACACCCCAGAGAGTCATCTGGGTATGTCGCTCCACTATAGTTTGCTGTGTATCTCTCTAACACAGCAGCATGATGAAGATCTCAGGGAGTCCCTATGAAGCCATAAACAACCAGGTCTGTAATGCATGTGCTCTATAAGCAGTGGGACTGAAGGGACTTTCCTATCCAATCGCTGAGGCAGCCTGCTTAGGCTTGTGGGATCTCACCTTTCAATACTGAACTGGGTTTTTATGACTACCTGTAGGTAATAGATTTTCCCCCCCCTCATTGTAGCACAGGATGGGGCATTAATCATTGATCCCACAGTGACACTGTAAGTCGCCTCAAAGTAGAAAGATATTTGATGGCAGAGGAAATAAGGCCTAGTAGTTAGAAAGGAGAATCTGAGTCAGGACTTCTGTGTTCTGTTCCCAGCTCTGTCACTTAACCCATTTGTGCCTATGTTCTTCTATCTGTAAAATGATGTTAATTATACCTACCTCCCACATGAGATCCCCACATGAAAGGCTATATGGAAAAGCAAAGCACTGTTGTGTCATAATTGCAGGAACAGAGTTACTGTCTGCATCAGGGTATCCGATCCAAACATTTCCGTCCCTTTGAAAAGCATAAATAGTAAGTCGAGATTATTAGTGGCAAGAAGTCAGGATTCACTGTGGTTATGCCCACAAATTAAAGTTAGGTGGCAACAAGAAATTAATGGGTGCAGGGTTAGCATGAACAGTATTTTCGCTCACACTTTCTCTGTTACATTATCTTTCTGTGTAGACTTTGTTAATTCGGTGGACATAGTCTAATACTGTACTTTGCTGTTTCTTTGACAGAGTAAGTGTTTATTTCAATAGTCATTGTAAATATTTTGATACAAATGTTTCTAACTTTAGGGATATAAAATACAATTCAGTTCCCTTTATTTTACACATTTTTTGCCTTTTTTTTTAAAAGCATTTGAGACTGTTAATGAAGGTGTTGCTGTTCCTGCCAAATCAAAGCTCACTCTGCTATGATGCTGCAATGCTACCACATGGTGACTGGTGCAGATTATAGGATTTCACTTTAGATGTGAGCAGGGCTATTGCTTCAGGTCCTCTGTAACTCAGGCGGACACCACTGCAGTGGGTTATGCTTGGTTCCCATTTTCAAGTTTTCTTAACCACCATGAGAACGAGTTGTACAAAAGCCGAGATTCTGATACTCACCCTGAGCATGAGTAGGACCCAGTTCCAATATCCACATTCTAAAGCTGTGTACACCTTTATTTTGGGAGATGGGCAAGATGACTGAATGGAGCCTTTTTCACCTTCACTTCTATGATTTAATGCATGGAGAGGTCTAAATCGTGAGATCAGAACTCAAGGGCCAGTGGCATTTCCTGGCCTCAGCAAACCTGGGACGTGATCCTCTGAGATGCTAAGCATCCTTTGCTCACACTAGCTTGCATGATCAGGTCCACAGATAGTCATCTTGGTAGAAAGTGTTGCCAGTCAAATAAGCCACATAATTAGAGTTGCAGATACTCACAAAAGGGGACAAGGAGACATCCTACTAAGAGGTAGTGCCAGGACACTAAGCTTTAACAGTGTGTGACTTCTACTCCCCAAGTATAAACTGGCTGAAACATCACAACCAACTGGAAGGAATGCCTGTGCTGTGATCAGGTGTACAGGGGCTTTTCTCGCCCCCTGGAGGAGCCCCATAAGGTCTATGGTGCCTCACCCCAGAGGCATGCTTAGGAGGAGGCCCTGCCACCAGGGTTGCCAACCTGGCATTTTAGTTTTTACTGACATGAAGATCTGAAGTTGATTTTTTTTACTGACACGGTAAACCTTTTACTGACATCACTAAAAACACCATAAACAATACAATAATGTCACAAAAGTGTGTACTCGCTCATGATATTCTGTACGCAGGAATTCGGAATTATGCAATTGTTTTAGCTGCAGTTAATTGATCAGTTAGGTTCTTTGGGCGTGTGCAATAACAGAAAACCGGAAATTGATAAAGTCATGGTCAGTGTTGTTTTAAGATACAAGAACTGATTCTGAACGATGACAATCAATGACAAAATACAATATGTTTTATTTTTACCCAATTTCACGGACATTTTCATTTATTTACGGATTTATGGACAGTGTTAAAATTGTACTTTTTTTATTGACTATCCATAAATTTACAGACGGTTGGCAACCCTGCTGCCAACCCAGCTCAGAGAGCTCTGCTGGCTGTGAGCTAATTCCATGCAACTCAACCTGTTTAGGCTGAACACCTGTAAAAGGAGAGGGTAGTTAGTCCCAGAGGGGGGGAGTGACAGGCAGAGTATTGTGCTGCATACAAACCTGGAAAGGGGGCTGTGGGGAAACATAGGGGCTATGCTGTTTGGTTTTATCTCTGAGTTTACTGCTTTGAACATGTCACAAACTGAATGCAGCTGGAGTCTTTCCCTAGCTGGTGCCAGTTTGGATTAAACCAAAGTCACTGCCATGTAACGCAACCCAAAGGAGTGATCTCCATTCCAAACACTTGAGACATCCATTGAACCCTCATCATTTTGCCTCTGTCCCTGCTACATTAGGAAACAAAGAGCTACAGAACCACCTAGGATACTGGGTTAGTATAATACATTCGGTAAGAGTCACAGATATATGAGCACCCTAAAAAAAGGGAGCTAAAAAGGTGAGAAGCAACCTGTGTTACATGTGGTCCAAAAAGCATTCTTTGTCAAATGGGAATCAATGCCCAAGAGAGGTTAATATACTGGTACACAAACTTTGGCTGGTAAGGCATTAATTCAAAGCCTATTGAAAGGCTTTCTATGATTTCGGTAGGCTTTCAATCAGGCCTTAAAAGGGCTAAGAAGAGAACTGGCCCAGATAGCTAAGAGTATCAGGACAAATAGGAAATCCTTTAAATACAACAGAAGGAAGAAAGTCATAGGAACTGGTAAATTGCTAGGATGCATTCAAAGAGAATAAGGAGATTTCAGAGAGGCAAAATGCTTTCTTTGCCTCAGACCTCACCGCAGAGATAAGGAACACACCCCAGGCACACACTTTGCAGGCAGTAGAAGTGAAGTATTGCTAGGAGGTAAAGGCATCAAATAAAGAAGTGATGGACCAACTCAAGATATGAAATTATAGACTCAGACTTTAAGGCCAGAAGGGACCATCGTGATCATTTAGTGATTCTAGTCTGACCTCGTGCACATCATCGGCCGCAGAACCTCACCCACCCACTCCTGTAATAGACCCCAAGCTCTGTCTGAGTTACCGAAGTCCTCAAATTTTGATTTAAAGGCTTCAAGTCACAGAGAATTCACCGTTTACTCTAGTTTAAGACAGTAAATGAACCATTCCCCATGCTGCAATGGAAGGTCCTCCCCTCCCTCGGTCTCTGCCAATCTCATATGGGGGAAAATTTCTTCCTGACTCCATATACAGGGATCAGTTAGACCCTCAACCTGTCAGTGAGACCCACCAGCCAGACACCTGGGAAAAAATTCACTGTAGTAAATCAGAGCCTCCCCATCTAGTGTCTGTTAATGGATCTGTGACTAGAGTCTTTGACTTCAAAAGGGCTAACTTTAAAAAATTAAGGGAATTAGTTGGGGAAGTGGACTGGATCTAAAGGTGGAGGAGGCTTGGAATTACTTCAAGTCAAAGTTGCAGGAACTATCTTGAAGCCTGCATCCCAAGGAAAGGGAAAATATATGGATAAGGGTAATAGCACTTCTTTATCTCTACTTACTTGGGATGCAGGTTTCAGAGAGTTTCTGCAACTTTGACTTAAAATGAAGTAATTCCACGCCTTCTTCACATTCAGATACTTGAGTTCTTTAGTCCAGTCTACTTCCTTAACCAATTCCCTTAATTTTTTAAAAAATTTACCCATTTGAAATCAAGGACCCTAGTTGCAGACCTATTTTTTTATCTTTCCATGTAGTTTAAACTGAATTATCTCATAATCACTCAAACCAAGGTTGTCTTCTACAACTAGTTCTTCTAGGAGGTCCTCACTTCTTACCAATACTAAATCTAAAATGGCATCATCTTTTGTTTTCTCAGTGACTATTTAGTGAAGAAATCTATCAGCTATCACATCCAGGAATAACTGGACCCTATGATTGTTAGTAGCCATGGGCGCTGGGTAGCAGAGGCTGGGGAAGGCTTAGCCTTCCCAAACAGCAAGGAGTGGCCCCACCCCCTCTTGCTGCATCACCGGCGCTGCAGCATCTCCCTCAGACTGCCCCGGACGCGCTGGGGATGGAGGAAGGTGAACCAGCTACTGGTCTGGGCCACCCGTTTGGACCATCTGGCTGGTGCTCCGGGTTGGCTGGGGTTGCCGGCAGGCACAGCTGGGGCCAGCTGGCCAGTGCTCCTGGGAGGCTGGGGCTGGAGGCAGATGTGGCTCGGGCTTCCCAGCCGGTTCCCCAGTGTGGCTGGGGCCACATGAGGCTTGGGTCACTTGGCTGGGGTTGGGGCTGCTGGCCAGGAGGATTTGGGGCGGCTTGGGCCACCTGGCACTGGGGCCGCCCTGTTGGGACTCGGGGCAACCTGGTTCTGGAGTGGGACAGGGCTCCTCCTCCAGCTTCAGTAGGAGGGCAGCTCCAGCCGGCGGCGAGGGAGAGCGTGAAAGGGGTGTGGCCTCAGGCGGAAGGGGAGGAGCCATAGGCTAACCTCCCCTAATGGGTAGTTCACCAGGTGCCTGTGTTAGTAGCACTTGTCCTCCGATCTATATCTGGAAAACTAAAGTCTCCCATGATCATATGATTCCCAGTAGTATTTATATCATTAAAAATATTAAAGAGATGTCTATCCATATCTAAATCAGATCCTGAGGGTCTGTAGCATACCCCAACCACTATCCCAGTAGCACTTCTATTACCTTTCTTTCCCCAAGTTATTTTGACCCAAACAGATTCTGTTTTATCCATTCCATCACTTCTAATTTCTTTACAGTCTACCTTGCCACTGATATACAATGCTATTCCACCACATTTATCTTTATTTCTCTCTTCCTGAACAGCACATACCATTCAATATCTGAACGCCAAGACTCAGCCAGACTAAATGGCATTCGTGAGAGCTCCTCTGATAAAGTCTGACAAGAAGCTAGCAAAGGACTTGTGGGGCATTTCTATCCTGTATCAGAAATTGATATGAGAGCTAGCAAGGACAAGTCAGACTAAATAGAAACTTCCCAGCAAAGAAAGAAGTTAACATAATGGGATGTCCCAGGGACCAGTGCAAAGAGCATGGGGTTTCAATATCTGTATTAATAAAACACAAGAGGAGAGATTAGAGAGTATTTCATTAATTAACACTAGGGAAGACTGTGAGGACCTCTAGGACGATCTAAAGAGATGGCTTACAGTTAACTGGGTAACAATGGCAGATGACACTAATCTTAGATGAATGGGTAATGCACACTGGAAAGAATAGTTCGAACTGTGTGTACACACTGATGGGTTCTGAATTATTTGTAAACTCTCAGGAAAGAGAGCTAGGGCCTGTTGTTGCTGACATGATGAAGATGCCTGCTCAATGTACAGTGGCAGTTCCAAAAATATGAATCACTTACTGGGCTGTACTAACCAGGGGACAGAGAATAATGCAGCAAACATGATAGTGCCATTATATAAAATGATGGCCTGCCTTTACCTTTAACACTGTGGTCAGGGATTGGTCATATCTTAGCCAAGAAGACAGCAGAAATAGAAAAGGGGCAGGAAGGGGTGATGGAAATGATTAGAGACATAAAGGGCTTCTATATGAGAAGATATTAAAAAGACTAGGGGCCAGATTTATCCCTTGAGTAATTCCACTGTCTAGTGGAATTACACCTGGGGTGAATTTAACCCTAGGACTATTCAGAGGAGGAAAGTTAGGACATACAAATAAAATACTTCTACATGCAAGACACACACAGCCTATGGAATATTCTGGTCCCAGGAGCCAGGAAGACATATACTGCTGCTGTACGGAGTTTTGTAAAAGGCTGTATAATCTTATAGTTTACATTTGTAATCATGCCAGCTAAGATAATAAGAGCAATTGGAGTGCGAGTTGATAGCTTGAGGAATCAAGAAGGAATTCTACTTCCACTCCCTATTTACAGCGCTGCACAGTTGGCGAAGTGTATTATTGTGGGTTTTGCAGCTTCCTTTGAAGCATCTGGCACTAGACTCTGTCAGAGACATGATACTGGACTAGATGTGCCAGTGATCTGATTCGATATGACAATTCCTATGTTCCACAACTCATCCAAAGTATGTGGGTATCTGGGATAAATATACACCTTGTCATTTGTTTTATTGCTTAGAAAACTGACTGCCTTCCTACTCAGCTACTGTGATTGGCATGGAGGGCTGTGAGCAGCAGCTTCTCCCCATCCAGCCAGGGCCAGCATTAGACTCGCTGGGGCCCAAGGCAGAAACTAAGGAATGGGGCCCCAGCCACTGAAGCCAAAGCCTGAGCCCCGCTGCCTGGATCTGAAACCAGAGCTGCCTGGTGTTCCTGCTTAACCCCCTAAATGCTCCACCAGGTCCCTGGGGGGCGCCCCACAGTTTGGAAACCTCTGCTTTACTGTGATTTATTTCCACTTTTAGAGATTAAATTACTGTAATACTCACATTACATTTACCCACAGTACGTCTGTAGATATGATGTAACTTAGTTTCACAGGATGCCCCCCTGGTGTGGGGCCCCAGAGCAATTGCCCTGCTTGCTACACCCTCACGCCGGCCCTGCATCCATCTACTGTCAATTTCATGGGCTTTTTATGTGGCTCAGTCTACGCAGAAGAGGGAAAAGTCAGCCCAGGGAGCGAGGGGTGTCCTCAACCAATACCTCTCTAGAAGCGAGTGGGAAGCATGCTTGTTAAAACTGACTTCTGGGACACCTAATTATTCAGTCTTATCCACTGGGCCCCGGAGAGCGACTGTCACCGGGACTCGGCACTGGATTTGGATTGGAGCCTAACGTTAGGGACTCATGGCTGACTTTGCTCCAAGAACGATGTTTTTCAATTTTGCAGAGCAGCACAAGACACATTTTTTCTGGAAATAATAATTCATGGGCTGAGGTTGATTGTTTTTTATTCCTGGCAAAGAAACTTTCAGTCACACTCTGATATTGCCCTGGGCTCAAGGCTTATCCATTGGTTGATTCTCCATCCCCAGCAATTTTTAATGCAAGCTTGGATTTTGTCTAAAAGATATACTCTAGTTCAAACAGGAGTGGATTCAGGGAAGTCCTATAGCCTGTATTATACAGGAGGTTGGACTAGATGATGATAGTAGTCCCTTCTATCTTTTAACCTATCATGTCACAAGAAATATGAGTAGTTCTTATGGTTTATGGGTGTGTCCAAAGTGAGGATAGTGGAGCCATGAAATGTAGTGCATAGCCACTCTAAACTTAACTATATCCTTAATATGGTACCTGTGTGGGTGTGGGATTCCAGATCCCACAACGCCTGGTTCTCCTAGTGTCTGAACTGATGTGGATAACAAGAAGAATGTAGATTAATTCATGCAATATTTTGTCATCGTTTCCATGGTGCCATAAGTGTGTGCACAATCCATGAACAAGTGCATTTAGCCAAACAAGAAAGAGGCTCAGTCCTGCAAGATGTGGAACACCTCCTATGTGGTCAACTTAAGCTGCCTTGCACCAGCCTTAAGGAAGCAGGACACACACACACACGCATGCACGCATGCTCTGACTCTCTCTCTCTCACTCTCTCTCTTTCCCCCCCCCCCCTTCCTGAGATCAACAGCAACATTTTCAAACATTAATTACAAAAAACAGCACCTAAATCCACATTTAGAGACCTGAGCCGGTAGTCCATTTTGCAAACCTATGAGCTGCTTTCGAAGCCTGTGGTTACTCAGCATTTCAGGAAGTCCGGCCACTGATTCAACTACCTCATTTTAAGCACCCAAGTTTGGCAAATTAAACCCAGATGCATAGTGGAGGCCTCCAAAGTGAGCAGCAAGGGGCCAAAATTCAGAGCAGTCCATTTTTTTGCCGTGCATCCATTGAAAGATTTGCTAAGACCTGACTGCCACTAAGGCCTGGTATTAGTTACTGTGCCTGTTAACGTGGCCATATCTAGCAATTTCTGTTTTCATATCAATAAAAGAGGATACTCCTCTCTCCTGTCCCTGCTGGGGAAGAAGTGCTCACACCCAGCAGGGACAGACTGTAGTCAGCACCATGGGAGAGGCTGGGGAGCAAGTGTCAAAGCTGGCGGTGAGGGGAGAAAAGGGGGAAATTTACCATTTTCATGCCCAGCTTCACAGTGCTCTGCAAAACAAGTATCACTTGAAAGGTCCTTAAGTCAGGGAGATACAGAGACACAGTCAGAAACTGGATTGAGAAGACCACAGCTAGAATTATAAAACCACAGCTAGAATCAGACCCTTTGAATTCAGATTCCAGTTAATCTGAGCCATCAACTTGGGGAGAAGGGTTTAAGTTAAAACATTTTGATTTTGCATCATCTCTACAGTGAACATGTAAGGAAGTTTGGAGTTTGGCTTCGTAAACCCTCATCATAACACTTAATCCTGCCTTAAGTGCAGAGGACTGGACTAGAAGACCACTTGAGGTCCCTTCCTGTCCTACGATACTATGATTCTATGATCATTTAGGCTTTGGGTGGCAAAATCAGAGACAGGATCGGTTCCAATACAGCATCCATTTCAGCCAAGCCATCAAAGTGTAGAGATATGGGTATGATGTTGGATATGAAGTCTCTGGGTTTGGCCACTTTATTCTAGGAGAAACAGTAGTGAGCCATGCCTCTAGTTGCCTAACACTTTCCATTATAACCCTCCATTTTCAGATGCTTATTGCTTTCACAAGCTTTTGCCATCTGGGCTGAACTTCTCCATGCTGGCATCTCTACCTCAGGTTGATTTAAATAAAATCAATCAATAAATAAAACTGAGCAAAAATAGTTCATCTGTTTCCAAGCACAATGTTACAGAAAAACAAATAGTTTCACCACCATTAATTCCCCCCCGTCCCCCCCCAAAACCAATCCATTCCTTGGACATCTCTACCATCATCACTGTGGAGCAGGCAGTGAAATTTGGCAGAAAAGGAGTCTTGGGGCCAGTCAGGTGCCTTTTGCTGTTCTCATGAAAAACCATCCAGATCTGGTCAAGTCACATGCCGCAGAAAACTACCATTTTTGCACACATACTGTTGACCTTGTGAGAGGCTTGCTCTTCATTTTCTGAATTTTGAACTGCACTGCAAATGGCTTCCGGTGAACCTCCTCATGACAACGTATGCATAGTACAATATGCCTAGTGTTAGAGCTCCAAAAGGGACTCAGGCAAAACAGCTCATTCGCCTGCTCTTCCATCAAAATACTCTTTGGCCTAGAGAAGGTGTGAGGGATGGAAACCAGGAGACCATGAGTTTGTGTCTCACCTCTTCCATTGACTAGAACTGATCTGTGCACTTCACAACCCTTATTATTCATTAGTGGCTTGTACCTCAACATAGGCAAGTATTATTTTCTTCATTCTATAGCTAAGGTACTGAGGATCTGTATAAAGTCACTTCGACAGAGCTGTGAAAAGAATCCAGACTTCTAATACGGCAGACCTAGAGCTGATCCATTCTGCCTCTCAGAATGCATTCGTTCAAACTATGTGCTTGCTATGCTATCTGCAAAATAGAGCCACTTCTGCCTACTTACCTTCACAAAGTATTTTGAGACCCACAAGTGGATGAACACTGTACATGTCAAGCACCATTAATTAAAATAACACCCAGGAATCCTAATGTGCTCTAGCCACTAGGAAACTTCCCTCAAGAGCTAAGGGAATCTGATCTCCAGCACTGTACTGCTATCTAACAAAGAGTTGTGCAACTCTCTGACAAAGTGATTGTTGCACACACATCCCAGTGCCTGTCCCAAATACACAATAACAACCTGCTACTGCTACCGGCGAACAAAGTGGGTACTCTAGCTCAAGATCTATGTTGTGATTCTAAAAGCCACTAGTAAATACATTGCATTGCAATACATTTACCTTTATTCTGTGTGTATTCTTAATTCCCACAGCTGTTAAATGGCACAAACAACTGTTGCCAGGGTGGGTTGGGGCGGTGCGGGGCAGCACTGGGGCAAGGGCTCCAGGGGCATTCAGGCCACCCAGCACTAGTGCTGGGGCACTCTGGCACTGGACCTACCCAGCTGACTTGGCTGGTGTTTGGGCTGTGTTTGGGCTGCCTGGGGCGGGGCCCTGGACCTCTGATGGGAGAGGAGGTGGAAAGGCAGGGCTTTGGGTGGAAGGGGTGGGGCCGGGGCTAGCCTTCCCAAACCAGTGGTTCATAAGCCGCCCATGTTGGCTGGTGATGGGTTACAAATCACTCTAGTGTTAAACGCAGGGGTAACGAAATGTTGTTCCCCTTATTGTATGAGCAAAGGGCAGCAGAACTGTGCTTAGCCCGTTCTGATTGAAGGGTCAAACTGTCATCTGAACCGAACTGGCTAAGTTAGTGGCTCGGATGCCAGAGACCTGTGAAGGTTGACAGGATTTGATCGGTATTCCTGTCTGGAAGCGTGGGCTCTGTCTAAGATGCCCAGCTGTGGTTTATCCTCCCCCTCCTACTGTTCAAAGATAGAGCTAATTAAGATTCCATTAGGAGTCTTTTGTTAAGTGTTCACTGAGCTGAAATGATCTACTGAGGGACAGCGCTCCTGCCCGGCTTCAGCGCTGAGATTCACCCACTAAGAGCTGACAATCACTGAGAGCTGGGGGGATCCTCAAGAGACCGACTTACAGAGGTCATAATGGAGAAGCAGTTGGCAGCAGAAGGTGATGGTGAGCAGCACAATGGCTGGCAGAACAGCCTGCGGAGCAACGAGTTGCCAGCAGGGTGGCCGGAAGGTGGTGTGAGCAAGGTGCCTTCTTTCCCCCTACCTCCCAACCAGTGTGGGAGGTGAACTCTGCAGCTGCAGCTCTAGACTCTGGGTCAGCCCTGACTAAGGACAACACCCTATGAGCGGGGAGCTGTGAAAGAAGGGGCACGTTAAAGGAACTTCTTGTTGCTGGACTTAAGAACCTGGAGCAAAAGGAAACTGCCCCACGTACTCTGGGGGGGGGGGGGGGTGTTTTGTTCATGGTTTTATGCATGTCAATCCTGCTTGCAGCGTTTTCCAAGTTAATGCCGGGTTACTTTTCCCCTTTTTACTATTTAGCATAAGTAATTAACACGTATTTCAAGGGACCATTTAAGGTGAAGCAGCCCGTGTTATTGTAATTGCGTACTTTTTTTTAAAGTTGTATGTATGCATCATGTATGACAGTTACTGGGCATGTGTTTAAGAGGGAAAGAATTGACGTGTGAAATAAAATGCTACGTATGCAATATAAAATACATACCCAGCAATTTTTTAGAACAATGTTTGCATTTTTAAGCTTAAATTAATTATTACTAACCCCAAAATTTCTTACAGTATAATTTGTTCTACAAATGATAGGCTAGTTTGTAATTAAGATATGCTAATGAAGTTGACCATATACCATACAGAACCGTGAAGTCTGATAAAAAGCTTATTTGCTATTTTTGGGTTATCTTGCTTTTCCACTCCTCAATTTCTCATTGGCACTCTTTCCCCCAAGATGCATAATAGCTACGCATTGTTCTAACTAATATTTAATTTATGCTGACGCACTTTCATCTCTGCAGATATCAGTGCCTAACTGTTCACTCTAAATATCCCTCCAAGTTGTTTTACAGTTTTGTTTCTCATTAGCCCAAGTGTAAAGTATATGGGCCTTTTGGGTTTGGAGGAAGAGGGGAAAGGTTTTCCATTTTCCACTTCTTATTTGTTCCTCAGTATGATGAGAGATATATTGGTGCACCCATTAGATACATGAAAACTCCCTCTTATAATCAGTAGGGATACAAACATAAAATAATCAGTGACCTCAATCATCACACCAACCCAGGTCCCTGGATTTTCACCAAAAAGCACCCAAATCTTTTTTAACTTAGAATATAATAACACAAGCTAAGCACACTTTTTAAAAAAAATCTAGTTGCACATGAGGCCCCGCTCACCGTGGTATCTGAGTGTATGTTAAACATGGATGAAGTGGGTAAGTATTATCCACATTTTACAGACTGGAAACTGAAGTATAGAGCTATAAAGACCCTATTTCAACAAAGCACTTAAGCACCTGCTTATGTGCTTTACTGAATTGGGGCCTAAGTGACTTACCAAAGGTCACACAGGTTTGGCAGAGTTGGGAAATGATACCAGATCTCCAAATCCCGCCCCAGTACCTTAATCAGTTGGCAACAATTTAAGGGTTACTTTGTGAGAGTAATTAAGTGCAGTCCCCCACAGTTTGATGCATTGCTGGTTTTCATCCCATTGTTGGTTCCTCACCCAGCTGTCAGGATGGGATCATCTGGCTATGCATGTTCAGAGAAATGGGACTTGTTTCCAGCAGTAGAGAGAAGGGATGAGTTTGGGCTCATTTCAGTCAAGAACCCCATCTTGCCCCAGAAATGCTTTTCCCTACCATGACCTCCAGTTGCACAAGACCTAAACAGAAGGTTAAAGCTGAGCGAATAATTGATTTTTCAGTTTGGTGGCCAAACTGTAAAAATACAAATTAAATTAAATTAAATTTAAAAATCACGGGTCAAATGAAACATTTTGTTCAACCCAAAATGCAATGTCTAGTTTTTTGGGGTTTTTTTTGGGGGGGTATTTAAAAAAAAAAACCCTTTTGGGGAATGTTTGGGTTTTTTGTTTAGTTAAATCTAGTTCAATTTCTAAATGAAACATCATTTCAAAACAAAAAGTTAAAATATTTCATTCTGAAAATGTCAAAATGAAAATGTTTAGACTTTTCTGGAATTATTTTCTTCACTTTTCCCCCCTAACCTCTCTGAAGTCAAACTCTCTTTGACCGAATTTCAAAAACAGTTTTGGATGACCTGAAATGGCAACTATCCACCCAAAAAATTCACCCAGTTCTACAGAAGACCCAGTTATTCAGTGTTCTCTGCTTATTAATGGTTCATATATTGCAGAACTGTTTGCATTCAGATTTATTTTATTTGACATATTCATTGTCCTTCTAAGATCATATTTCACTATTTCCAGGAGATTTTTTTCCCCCCAACATTTTTACCGTAAATTTATTTTCAAATCTGCAAAAGTTAATTTAGAACAATGTTTCCATTGCACAGTAAGGAGAAATGGCTACAGTGCCATTAGTCTTACTCCATCAGGAATCTAATAGATGATCTAGGGTAGAGTGCAGAAAGTGTGTTTTGAATTTACGAAAGTTACGTCTTTGTAACTACAGTACTACATAAAATATTTTAGGCCTGTGGTATAGTACTGTAGGTGGATGGAGGAAGTGATTGGCAGATATGCAGATGGGGCTTGGGTCATAAATTTAAGGAATACAGACTGGCACAATGTTTGATTGTCATCAGATTCAGTCTGTATGAAAAAAAGAAAGCACTTTCCTCCTACCCCAGTGATTCTTTCTTGAATGGTTCCACCTATCGCTGTGCTGAAGCAAATCTTATCTTTTCAAGCATTTGCTGTCTCATAATTAAATGTAGATCTGGTTACATACAGGAAAGACTGTCTTCCTGATCGTCAGAGCTAACAACAAGAATCACCAGTTTGGGGTCTGGTAGAATCTTCAAGGCCAATATCAGTATGGGGTCCTGGTACAGACTAAACTCTTTCTGGATCACAAAGGACTTCAGTGACAACTCACAAAAGTCACTTAGCCGAAATAAACACATTCTCTGTCTGGAAAGTTGTTTGAGATAATTACAAGAAGGGCAATAAATTAGCTTTCCTCTGCATCATTCATCCTAAAGGACTCAAGAGAACTTATTGATGATAAATAAGGCTGTCCTTTAAATCTTTACAAACACCTTGGCAAGGAATCAATGTTACCACAGAATTCAGGTATTTTCTCTACTACAATCACAGAATGTCCTGAATACTGTGGTAACTGTTATTGGCAAAGGCAAAAGCAAAAGAGTAAAGAATTTAAATGTATGAAGAATGTGTGAGAAAATAATGACAATATAATGCCAGTATATAAATCAATGATACGTCCTCACCAGAAATACTGTGTTCAATTCTGAGCATCTCAAGTGAAATTCCGGCCTGATTGACTTAATTGGAGCTGGGATTCCATCCTCATCTCAAAAGAGATATAGCAGAAAAAGAAATGGTTCAGAGATGGGTGACAAAAATTATCAGAGGCATGGAGAAACTCTAGAATGAGGAGAGATTAGAAACACTGGAGCTGTCTGGTTTACAGAGAAGATGAATAAATGAGGTTGTGACAGAGAAATACAAAATAAAGAATGGTAGAGAAGGCACATTTACTCTCTAATCCAAGAACAAGGATATTCAATACAACTGAAAGGGAATTTAAAATTTAAAAAGGAAATTGATAAAAAGAAAATACTTTTTACACAACATCCATTTGACCCATAGAACTTATTGCCACAAGATATTGAGCATAGGAGTTTAGCATGCAAATAAAGCATTTATATGAACAATATAAACATCCACAGTTACATTAGACAGGATTTTTTTAATGGGATATAAAGTTTTCTTCCCCAATATATATAAACTAATTACTAACTGACAGGGATCAGGAAGAAAATATCCTATGGGCAGGTTATTCCATAATTGTCTAGAATGGGATTTTTGCACCTCCCTCTAAGGAGTCTGGTACCGGCCACTGTCAGAGACAAGATACTGGACCAGATAGGCCACTGATCTCATCAGACGTTGATTCCTCTGTTCCTGCAATTAGCCAGAATCTTGGTTTCACAGCTGACTTGAGAAACTGTGCACTTTTTAATTTGAGCCAACTGAAACTGCTTAGAAGCATCTAAGGCTGCACTGTCAGAAGATCAATTACCACATCAATAAACAGAGTTAAAAGCTTTCTCAGAAAAACGTTAGGAAAGCAAGAACCCTAAAAGAGAAACAAAAAACTCTGATGTGGAATTAGGAAAGAAAAGAAGGAGAAGGGTCTTTCAGATGTGCCATGGAAGGGATTGTAAAGGATACACTCACAGCATAAATACAGCCATTCTGGGTCAGACCAATGGTCCATCTAGCCCAGTATCCTGTCTTCCAACAATGGCCAATGTCAGGTGCTTCAGAGGGATTAACAGAAGAGACAATAATCACGTGATACATCCCCTGCCATCCATTCCCAGCTTCTGGCAAACAGAGGCTAGACAGTCTGAGCAAGGGGTTGAATCCCTGGCTATCAGCCATTGATGGACCCATCCTCCATGAACTTACCTAGCTCATTTTTTAACTCTGTTATAGTTCTGGTAATCGCAACATCCCCTGGCTACAAGTTCCACAGGTTGACTGTGCACTGTGTGAAGAAATACTTCCTCGTTTGTTTTAAACCTGCTACCTATTAATGCATCCAAATAGACAATCGCCACTCATTACTCTAAGGAAAATCAGCATGCTCTTCCAGTTCCCAGGATGCTGTATGAGAAAATTCTACAAGGCCAATGGAGTCCTCTGAGGAGATCCCATTCAATAAACTACACAACAGTCTGGTGCGATAAAGCTACTGCTACCATTTGCTATCTCATAGGATTGGGTTTGTAACTCTGATACCTCTCATCCATATACAGGGTTACACAGACTGACACATTGTGAGGGAATTTTCCTCTACTGCTCATTTATTGCTGAGAGAAGTTAGAGTGACTCCTAGATGGGGTAGGGGAAATTCAAGTAGTTCCATTGTTATTCAAAGAAGTGGAGGTAAAGAGCTCTGTAAATTCACCGAGGGCATTAGATGTAGGTACCTCCTGCCTTCTACTTAACAGCAGGCATGACAACATAAGCAGTTGATATCATGACTGGCCACTGGAAAAACATGGAGAATTTTTTTTAGGTTCATCCTGATATTTTATTTTAGAGAGAGGAGATGATAATTTTTTTGGGAGGAGAAGGTAATGCCCCAGAATACAGGGCCATTTCCCCAGCTGGTTTAGATCAGCATAAGTTCCATCAACTTTAGTGGAGCTACATAATTTATACCAGTCTCATAGTTCCTGACTACAGAGCAGCTGTGTAGGAAAATAGGTTCACATTAGACCTGGGTGAACTAAGGTTTTAAACTGAGTTGGGATATTAGCATGAGCAATAGCCCCAAAGCATGTGACCAAAAAGAACGATATCATGAGAAAGAAGAATTATTGTGCTAAACTTGTAATAACCCCCATAATCCATTGTTGCCTTATTTAAGGTTTGGGCTGAAGTAATAGAAATGAAACAGTAAATAATTGGCTATATAAGTTTGTTTAATGTATTTAAAAAAACAACCTGCTTCATCTGGCTTTAGCTAAGGTCCAATAACTGGCAATGACATCTCTAGTTTGTTAAAGGGTATACAGAAGTAAACTCTTTCTGGGTTCATTGCTAATACCTGCCCTATCCAGTTGGAGCCAATCTGTACGGGTCTAAGCAACTCTTATTTAGCCTTTTTGTAAGTATTTTAATCAAATGCTTATATATGTTTTGTTATTGTTTGGATGTAGTAAATTGCTTATTATTTAGGCTTTTTAAGCATGCTTACAGCAATTGTAGAGATACCATTCGAAACCTGTAGAAATACCTTTAGATTTAATAAAGGAATTTACTGTTAAATTATGTCGTGGTAGTATCCTATATGTTAATAATAATAATTCCAGCTGTAACGCTTCCAAAAGTGAAGCAACAGCATGAGTGAAAACCCCAAGGCAACCTGTTAAAAACCAGGGAACAAACCTTTGTTGAGAGTTCTAAACTTAGATTCCACCAATCAAGTTCAAACTCCTCAGGCCCTTTAACAGCTGTAACACAGAGTCACACCCAGTCCCCTTGGGTACTCCAGTCTGTCTTGCCATGCAGGTGAGCGTATCTCTGTGATAGATGGCCCCTGACACCAAGAATCCCAGCAATATTCAGTTTGCTCTTCATTCCAAAGGACCAGAGTCCCTTGCCCTGGTCAATTGCACTTTAGGTCTTACACCAGAGACAACACTTGTAGCTAATCCTACAATAAACTATATGAAGATTTATTAACTTGGAAAAGGAAATTAGAGTGGTATTTATAGGGTTAAAGTAAGCAAACATAGACACACAAGAGTTATAGTCTTAGGTTTCAAAAGGTAATATCGAATTTTATAATCAGCTACACAGCTGAGGATCTCTTGCTTATGCCTTGAAACACCTTACTCTCCCCAAAGTCCAAGCAGAATAGAGATACCTTATTCCTTTTGTTTGGGGTTTTCTCCCCTTCCTGCCATGTGCTCTCTGCTGCAAACTCAGTTGAGGGGAGAAACCCACTTATATCCATGACTCATCTTCAAGTGGAGGAGAGAAGAATAAGAGTTGTTAGTGCTTTTGTGGAAGGTTTCTCAATCTAGATAAGAAATGCAAGTTGTATGGCCTGCCCATAGCCTGTTTGGTATTGATGGGTCTCCTCTTTTTTTTTTTTTTTTTTAATGGGGGGGGGCATAATTTTTGTAGAAGGGCAGCTTCTCATACTAATTAATGTCCCTCTCCTGTATGGTGAATTGTACAGTCATAGAGACTCACATTACACCTGCTCAAATATTACATTACAATATGGAACACAGATATTACATAAGAATGGCCATACTGGGTCAGAACAATGGTCCATCTAGCCCAGTATCCTGTCTTCTGACAGTTGCCAATGCCATGTGCTTCAGAGGGAATGAATAGAACAGGTAATCATCAAGTGATCCATCCCGTCGGCCATTCCCAGCCTCTGACAAACAGCAAAGCATGCAGCAACTCACAAAGCATTCAATAAAGTCTTAATACTATACTATAATTCTAATACCTATTTTATCACTATAAACCCACAAGTGAGCATGACAGATTCTAGCTATGTATCTGTTAGTGTCCAGCTCAGACATGGGGACCTTGGCATGAGCTAGAACCTGGCCTGCCAGCATCACAGCAACAAGCAGGAACAGAATTTAAGACAATATTTTTTAAGCAGATCAGCAGCAGCATTTTTTCTAAGTAGCAAAAGCAACGACAAAATTGTACTATTTCATTGGAGAAAAGTAACACAAAATAAAACAAAAAACACGATAAAAGTTGAATGAACAAATTGCGAGACAACAGAAAGGGAATAGGAGGGCGGGACGAGCTAACTACCTGCTTGAGAACTTGCACAGGCATGCATCACCTCACCCTGCTCTACCATACCAACGTTTAACTCATTGCACTCTGCTCCCCACTACAGGTCGGGGTCTGCGACTCCGGACAAGTCCCCCACTTTGAGGATCAGTTTCCACCTTCAAATTGGAGTCAAGTTGAAAGTGACATTTGTTGGCTTTAGGTTAGTTGATGTAAGCAAGGTCTGAGTGGCCCTCCCCTGCTCAGCCAGCTGAAAGAGGGGGGCACTTTATTTGCATGGGCTCTGTATTTGCGTGAGTACAACTAGATGCTCAGCATGATTGCACTGTATCTGCACGACACACGTAGGTGCTGAGTATGATGGGAAATGGTCAGTCTGGCTGGTCTTGGGTTACAAATCACTTTAGTGTTAATTGCAGAGGTAATGAAATGTTGTCCCCCTATTGTATAAACAAATGGCAGCAGAACTGTGCTTAGTCAATCCATGGTTTAGGGCAGCCTTTAGTGAGGGCTGGTGCAGCTTCAACAGGAGGACCAGGCTATCTCCTTCCATTGTTAAAAGATTGAATTAATGATTCCTCTTGGAGTCTTTTGTTTTGTTAAAAAAGCAGGGACAATGCTCCTGTGTCAGCAGAGGGTTTTCCATGAACTGAGAGCTGAAATCACTGGAAGCTGAAATCATTGAAGGTGGAGTCGCTAAAGAACTGGGAAACCTTGAGAGACTGACAGCCAGCAGAGGGGGATGGTCATGGTTGTGCCCCACGTTTGGCAGGAGCCAGCAGAGGGGTATGGTCGTGCCCTGCGACTGAGAGGTGGTTAGGGGAAAGTGAGACAGGAGAAGCGAAGGACATGCCCCGTGTACCCTGCTCATTGTGTTTATGAATTCTGTTTGCACTGTTTTCCCAAATCAGTGCTGTGGTACTTCCTTCTTTTTATTAAAATGGTTTACTTTCTACACTCAGACTCTGTGCTTGCGAGAGGGGAGGTGTTGCCTTTTGGGGGTGCCCAGGGAATAGTGTGTGATTTCCCAGGTGACTGGGTGGGGGTTCAAGCCATTTTGGTGTTGTAACATTGACAGGAACCCCTAAATAGAACCCGGCCCTTTACTGCTGCCAGCTCTGTGTCGGCAAAAGGGTTACATTAAGAAAGTTAGAACTTTAATCTGACCTTTCAGAGTTCTCACACTGCCATGATAGCTCCATTTTGCCTCCTAAGTCTCTGGAACACTTTGAGATTCCTTGATTTTTAGGAACTTCATTTTTATTCTCCCCAAAATTAAAAATATCTCAAGGTCATTGGTTCACACCAAACATCATCCCTTTGAAAGCTATCTAAGTCCTGTGATAAGGAGAATGCAGAGTCTTTCCTTCTTGATGCAGGTTATTGGATCACAGACAACCCAGTATGTTCTTCCAAACACAGTATCTGTGATGATGCCAAAATCTTATGGTTGTGACATAGCAACCACTGTATCCCCTGCATTACCTGGATTTTATTAGGTGGCTCATCCAAGTACATTTCAGACCCAACCCAGCTTCGTTTGCAAGATTATAACATCTTCAAAGCACATGCACATGTAAACTAAGTAAAGGTAACCACTGTTACTCCTATTTGTCAGATGAGAAAACACAGATTGTGGGGATGGGAGTTGGAGTCAGAGTCAGGACCTCTATTCTAAAGCACTTGCATCTAGGTCTGTATTCAGACCACACCCCCCTCATCCAGGCCAAGGTCAAGATGGAGCCTGAGGCAATTTCACAAAGAGAAGTTATGCCAGCTGACCAATTCCAATGCTGCAGATGGGCATTTATGGATAAGATAACCAGATGTCCCGATTTTATAGGGACAGTCCCGATATTCTGAGCTTTTTCTTATATAGGTGCCTATTTCCCCCCACCCCATCCTGATTTCTCACACTTGCTGTCTGGTCACCCTACTTATAAGGGAAGGGAAAATGTGGCCTCTTTTGAATTTCAGACACCAGCTGCTGCCAGTCTGGTGTTTTTTGCCAGCTCTTACATTCATTTTTTACCATTCAGACCCAAAGCAATTGTGCTGGAGCTGCACTTAATTAGAGAGCTAGCATCAGAGGGTGTCAATTAGGAACAAATGCTGCACTGCACTGATTTTGCAGGTGCTCCTTTGGAGGAGTTTATTACAGTGCGAGACACATGTTTGTATTACACTTGCTGAGGAGAGGATGGGATGGTCTGAGAGGTGCTTTACACACATTTAAACCAGGGCTCCTTGCAATTTCAGCTCTCACTTTATCAATACCTCACATGGGGACACGACTGTATTATCTCACTTAATAGTAATCTAATCTAAATAGATTTTAATAGTAATCCAGCCAATTACTCCTCTGCCCTGTCCCCAGGGGAAGGTGACATTGTAGGTTTTCCTCAAAGTACACTCTTTTGGGTTGAGGGATTTCACACCCACTCCCCCTTGACCAGATTAAAGTTCACACCTGCCCTCTCATTAATAACAATCTTCATGCCTGTATTCTCCCCTCCCACCACCACTCTGATTCAGTCTCTCTGTCTTTTCCTCTTGCTCTGAGCCAGCTCTGTCCCTTGACAGCCACCTTTTGCCACAGCTGAGTAATAGCACAGATGTATGAAAAAAAAGGCAAATTGCTGCCACCTACTGGATTTCTATTGCATTGACCTGTCATTGCACTGATTGTAGTGGGCCCACCCTTATTAAAAGCAAGCAATGAGTCACAAGGGATGTGCACTAGCACAGTAAGATAGTCACGCATGCCTCAGATACATGAAGAGGCACAAGCCCATGGGATTCCCCATAATACACACTTGGAAAAGGGGAAGAGACCGGGTTGATCCTGATTGTGACTTTGCATGGGAGGACTCTTGAGGATGAGGAACTCTTTGCCACTCTTGGAGCTGCTTGGACTGAAGGATAAAAGCTAATATAATGTTACCCCATCCACTCCTGCAGGATCTGGATGTGTGTCAGCAAGTATCTGGAGGTGAGAGATCAACTATATGGAAACCTTCCATAAATCCAGCAGCATGACCCCCAAAGTTCGACTTCTACAGCAATAGGAAGATCATTTATCAGTGCTACCACAGCCTTCTTTATGACAGGGTTTTGGGCTGCATCCTTATTGTGAAGGAGAGTCCAGGCAGCAGGAGCAGATTAGGTGCTGTGTTAGTCTAGTCATGGCCACTTTTTCAATTAATTTGCCTAGGCAAAGGAGGTTGGATACAGGATGTGATTAGCAAATTCATTAGCATCCAGTGCTGGTTTCTTGAAAGCCTTTTCTCTTCCCATCTGCTCCTCATGAACTCAGCTGCCCTTTGGATGGTTAACAAGCCATTTTTGAGCTGGAAGGGCATAGGGAAATGTTAGACAAGTCAGCTTTCAATTCAGGGCAATATTAAATGAGGTCTGCCTCAAAAACCATGTGATGAATTTTCTTCAAACTTTATTGAAACAGCCTCCTTGGCCTTCAGAGTAAACGTGATCATTTTCAGGCCAATCCAAATTTCCAAGTCAAAGTTACTGAGTAACAAAAATCGGGCTCTATAATTCCATAGAGAATTGAAATCTTAAGAATATATCATTGAAAAAAAGTTCATATTAGGGTTTGTAAATTCCTCCATTAAAAAAACAACACAAAAACGAGAGTCCCGCAGCACTTTAAAGACTAACAAATTTAATTTCTGCAGGCATAAGCTTTTGTGGGCTGCAACCCACTTCATCAACCCTGTATCTGACAAAGCGGGTTGCAGCCCACGAAAGCTTATGCCTGCAGAAATTAAATTTGTTAGTCTTTAAAGTGCTACAGGACTCTCGTTGTTTTTGCTGCATACAGACTAACACAGCAACCCCCTAGAACTTTTCTCCATTAAAAAAAAAAAAATCCACAAATATTGTAATTTGATTGTCACTCAAACTGGGAATTTACAGGTATTGTTTTGGCCAACAGAGAGCCCTGTGCATATTGTGTGATAAATCAGTGATTCTCAACCTTTCCAGACTACTGTACCCCTATCAAGAGTCTGATTTGTCTTGTTTACCCCAAGTTTCACCTCGCTTAAAAACTCTCTGGCATTGAAGGCAACGCGGCCACCAGCAGCACAGAAGTAAGGCTGGCATTACCATACCATGCCACCCTTACTAATGCGCTGTTGCTGGCGGCGGCACAACCTTCAGACCTGGGCGACTGGAGAGCAGCAGCTGCTGGCCGGGGTGCTTGTGTTGTTTGCAACACGGGAGGACTATTTTTTAAATCCTGCTCCTGTACTGCCCTGCAATACCCACTCCCACCTGCTCCTGCATTGTCTGTTGAATTTTTATCCTCTCCCGCTGTTATGGTAGTGGGCCTTGGGGACCCCCTGAACCCCAGTCCTGCTGCAGGGCTCTAGAGCCTGTTGTAAAACTAGGTAAATAAGATGAGGTGACATATACCCCGGAAGACCTCTATGTATATCCAGGGGTACACGTACCCCTGGTTCATATCAAGACGTCCCTGCATGCAAAACATTTGTAAATCTGCCCTCAGTTACTGTGCTTTCCCCTCTGCAATAAAAATAAAGCAAGAAAAAGAATTTCTCGACATGTAATCTATAGATGTTGCTAATAAATAAGGCACCAGTTAATGTGGTGGTTTTTTGTATGTGGTTGTTATTTCTACATAAACTGTTCTCAGTATGCCTGGCACTTTACGACAATCAGTCAATCAAGAAATGACAACAGACCCTGGGAAGTGTGAAGGGCTGGAAAGAAGGGGGGGAAAAGAGAATTCATTCTTGGGAGATCATCATTCACACAGTATTCAAGTCCTCTGTTTCTGTATTGTGCTTCTCTTGAGGGGTGAGCACATGCACGCTTAACATGATCCAGTGTGAAAAGGGGTGATCTTAGAGTGACTAAAACTGTGTAAACACACAAAAAGAATGATGTTCCTAAGCTTTCTATTTTCAGGGTATCCCGGACTCTTCATCAAGCTACCATAGAGACAGCCATGGACAGCTTATTCTAATTTGACGTGAGTATATCTAGACCTGCCATCCTGCCATCCACTGCAGCAGACACCTCCCAGCTACAGTACCTGGCCCAAGATTTTCAAACCTGTCTAGTGATTTTCGGTACCCAGCTTGAGACACTTTATAGGTGCCTGATTTTCAAAAGGCACTGAGCACCCATCCTCTAAATCAGGGGTGGGGAACCTTTTTGCTGTCAAGAGCCTGATGGTGGCCCTGGCGGCGGGGGGAGATTCGGCGGCGGGGGGAGAATTCGGCGGCGGCGCGGTTCCGTGGGGGGGCAGTGTCCGCCGCCGAAACCCTGCCGCCGTTTCCACCTTTTCGGCGGTGCGGTTTCACAGCAGTGGCGGGGTTCCGTGGGGCAGTAACCGCCTCCGAAGTCCTCCCGCCGCCGAAAAGGGGCAAATGGCGGCAGGGTTTCGGCAGCGCGCACTTCCCGCCCCCACGGAACGCCGCTGCCAAGGCCAGAGCAAATGTTTTCGTGGGCCTTAAAAAGCCCGACGTGGGCCGGATCAAATTATTTCGCGGGCCGTTTACCGGAGGTTCCCCACCCCTGCTCTAAATATTAGGCCCTTTTAAGATGTGCCTCAAGTTGGACTCTCAAAATCATCAGTTTCTTCTGAGAATTTAGCACAGATATTTAATCCACTCTCTAAAGACACTTCCTATGAGAAGCCTGCAAGAGAAGGGAGCTCTCTGTGTGAACTCTCTGCTGACATCTGTTGGAGAGCAAGGGAAGTTGACTGAGTGAGGCAGTACCTCATTTACATATTAATTGTGGATCGTCTGGTGACTCTGGGGTATAATTTGGCAAAATTTTGTACTTGGGACCGCTATTTTGGAGATAAAGCTGTTGGGAACCATCTGGGCAAGGCCTGAGAAATGACTGGGCTCGAATACAACCTGACTAAAACTAATGTTGGTTAGCTGGTGAAGAGGACCTGGGAGAGTTACAACTCAAAAAAGAAAAATAATACACATCTGGTTTATTGTTGGGACCATTTTTCTGGGGGGTAGGGACTGACATGCAGAAAAATATGCTCTCTGAAGCCAAGTCAGGGGGTTGGACTTAGAACATCTACTTGATTCTTAGGTTAGTTATCCCTCAATGTTTAGAAGTTCCTACATTTTTAGAGAAGGTCCTCATGTCACATCTCTAGAGGAAAAGGACAGGAGGGTAAAATGTCAGTGGCTTTTTGTGAAGAGACAACGCTTGTCTGGATGGGTGGATGAGCCAAAGTCCAGTATTCAGCCTATCCTGGATTTCTCATTCATTGGCCTTTGGATTCAATACTGCCTTACCTAAAGTGCTGCCCTGAAGTTTCTTCTCTCCCCTGATTATTCTAATAGATTAGAGTAGGAAGGAGGCTTCTCTTCACAAATCTCCTCTCAGATGGATGGAAGCAGCAGGTCATTTCTCTCTGCATCCTCTCCCAGGATTGGTAGTCCATGGAACTAGCCCAGCAACACATTTCTTCCATTGCTCCCACAAAAAGTACTATAGCCAAGAGGTTCATTCTCTGTCTCCCCTCCCCCAATGACTTGGAAGACAGAGGGTTCAAACTCTCCCAGCTCTTGATCAATACTCTGGTAGAGTCAGTGGGTTCAGTAGCCCATTAACCCCACCTGGAATGTAACTGATCATATTCAGGATATTTGTCCTTGTTTTTGTCCTTTTCTTCTTTCCCAGCATTCAGATGTATTTGGAGCTGAGAGAATGGGTTTGGTTACTCTGTGACCAGCAGAAGTACCTGCTTCCTGCCCTTTGCAGGAGAGTGTCCTGTATTTGACTTCTGCTTCCTTCCAAGGTTTCCCTGGATACCCAGCACAAGTCCAAGAGGGCAGTAATTAAGTCATTTTGTCTTCAGAAAGGGATTCACAAGCTGTGTGGGACCGGCCAGTGCCCAGGAACCATACAGAGGTTAACGGAGACAGACCTTGGGGATTATGTCTCTGATCTCCCACTGATTTAGCTGAATGTTGCATGGTATTTTCTGAATATTTTGACGCTCCTTTAGAGAGACCGCATCTAGTCTTTGAATGGCAACAGAGTGAAGGTCTCAAGCTGAAATGCAGCCAGCTGCTGAGAAGCACATATCTTTCTTGGTGCACATCCTATCAGCTGCGGGGGTAGAAGACGATGAAGACAGAACAAAAGCACAGCAGGAATGGTCAGTCCTGAAGAGCCTTTATGATATCCATCAAGTGTTTGGATTCATTAGATGCTATTGTGGATTTATCCTGAATTTTCCACACATATGAGCCCTTTGATCAGCTAGTCAGGGAATGGGGCAGGGAGTCCACCATCCCTCTCCTGTCAGGTATGTTTCAGGCTACAGCAGATGAGCTGAGACACTGAGGAAGGCACCAATTCTTGCTTGCTCTACTTCTACGCTATAGTTTATCCTGTTGTAAGGCTCTGTGTAATAGGAGCAATCCCTAGTCAAAAGCATGGTATTGCATTATCACTTATGCCAGCAAGAGACTTTGCAAATTGAAAGGGAATGTTCATGATAGTGGGCCACATTTATAAAAGTCTTTAGGCAACAAGAGAGATGTACAAAAGAGCCTAAGTGAGCTAGGTGCCTACTTCCCATTGACTAACCTGCTAAGGCACTTTTGTAAATCCAACAAGCGGTCTACTGGCATCTTCAGGTGCCTAAACAACTTTGTAAAGCTGACCTAGTGTCTACGTTGCAGCTGCTCGCCCTTAAAGGTATGTTTACGCTGCAGCTAGGAGCTGTGATTCCCAGCATGGGTATATAGACTTGAGCTGAGCTAGAACTAGTCTGTCTACCCGGACTGGCAATCACACATCCCAGCTGCAACACAGACATACCTACGTGTTCAGTTACCAAAGGATATTTCCTGTCGTCACCATTCACTGTTTGCATGTTTATATTCATATTTCATTGTGATACTTGAACAGTGGCAACCTGAAAACTGGGTAGCTCATCTGCCTGAATGCACGTTGGAAATCTACTACAAGCCAGCACTGACCAATATAAATTTAGACATCCTACCATAACGCCACAAATTCTATGAGCTGGAAATATGCAACGCAGAGAAAGATTCCATTGTGATATTGACTGAGGGCTGAGGTCTCTCTGTGGTTCCACAAAAGGGAACAAGATTTGCAAGAAAGAGATGTTGAGCCTATGGAAGGCTAAGCCCTGGAGGAATTTTCCACAGAAATCCTGAGACTAATCTTGATAAAATGCAGCCCAATTTGCCTGACGGTAGAAGGCTGTTTTTAAGCTCAAACACAATGAAAGAAGTCCACATAGAGACATTGCAATCTAGGAAGGCCAGAGAGACAGGGATATTACTGTGTGAGGATGACCCAGAATGTGTCACAGTGCATAACAAAATAATAAATAACAATACCTAGCTTTTATCTAGTACTTTGCAACAGATCTCAAAGTGCATTACAAAGGAGGTTGGTATCATTATCACCACTTTACAAATTGAGGAACAGAGAGGCAAAGTGGCTTGTCCCAAAGTCACCAGCAGTTGAGTGGTAAAGCCAAGAGTCTCCTGAGTCCTAGTCCGGTGCTCTATCCACTAGGCCACAAAGATTTATGCTGACCCAGGGTATCTTTCCAAGAAACCAAGTTCCAGCATCCCTGAGAGTGTTAGCCATGGATTCTACCCTTCTGAAATGGACGTGACTGATTATGAATACCTACTGATACCAATATGTTCACTTGGAGTAACATTTTCAAAAACTGTCTATGTGATTTAGGACCCTAAATCCCATAGTCCCTCATGGCAGTAGCATTCTACAGACAGCTTCCAACACTGCTGTGATGCAACATTATTTTGTTTTTTAGCTGTACAGCTCATTTGCATTCAGACCAACTGTGATGGTCTCACTCATGGGGAGCGTTGCCTAGTGGTCAATGTTTAGGCCCTTCAAACTGCAGGGTGGGAGGAGGGGATTGGTGGGGAACCCAGGCTCTCCCACTTCATCTGGTTCCAGTTCAGGGCCCTGTGAGTGGTACCAAAGGTCTGACAGCCAGGGGTGCCTTAAAGCTGCCCTCCGTCAGTCACTTCCTACCATCCCCTCCCCCCCCCCCCATGATTGTCCAAAGATCACTGTCTGTGGCGAGGAGATGTGCCAGGGGACAGTTCGCCGCTTGGCATCTCCTTGTGGCCAGGCCTGGCATAGTGGCTCCCCCCTCTTGAGCTGCTGCCTCCTCCTGTGTCTTGTCCCTTGGCCAGTTCAGTTCCACATCTGTCCCCTTCAAGGGTGATCCATAAACAACAAGGGGAATCAACACAAACTGAATCCATAAGAGAGGGGGAAATGCCTCCCTTTCAGGGCGTATCTGCAGCAGGTCCTCCAGGAGGGACCTTTGGGCAGTCATCATAGGGAGAGATCCTGCCTTCCCTCAGCTTTTTTCTCAGGATCTGTGAGTTGCAGGTCTGTTCTCCTCCCCCCAGAGAGCTGTTCTGCTCCCTTTTAACTCCTCCTCCAGTCTGTGCATCTCTTGCTGGTGTGTTGGGGGTGGGGCTGGCTGAGTCCAGAGCAGCTTCTTAACCCCTTGTTGCCCAATGTGGGGTTTGTACACCGCATCACAGCAAAGCAGAAGTCTTGAAACAAGTGGTCAAGAGGAAGGTTGTGACCTTGGCACACAAGAAGTAGCATGTAATGCCAACTGAACAGCATAGATAGGGAAGGTCCATGTGCCCAAACTGGTACTGGCTAGAGCAGCCAAGTACAGTCCTCCACAGGGTACCCATCGTTTTACATAACGTTTGGAAGAGTTCCTGGCTTGCCTTGGATTTGTAGGATGAAAAGGGTCCAGTGGGAGGAGAACCCCATATCTAAGATCACTGAATGCAGGAGCATCTAGGCAGGTTAGAAGTGTAGCTGGTCAAAAGTCTACATTCAGAACCTCTCCTGATGAAAAATAGTCTTTTCCCTTTTTTTTTTTTTTTTAAAGATTTTTCTAATAAAAATTATTTTTTTCCAGTATTGGGTTTTCTCCTCTTTTTCAGTGGAGAAATGATAAAAGTTTGGGGGGCGGAGGGGAAGGAGAGAAAATGTGGGAGAAGGGGGAAACACAAAAACTGAAAAACTCAAAAGTGAAAAATGTTTGGTTTCCAAAACAAATACGTTTTAGGGTGGGAGTATTTGATTTTTTTTTTTTTGATTTTTTTTTTACTAAAAAATCTGAACATTTCAAAACAATTTCATGAAAAATGTCAAGAAAACAGTCTAACTTTTCAACTTGCTCTGTTTAGAAATAGCATGCTAGGTAGCTCAGACAAGGATGGTGGAAAGTCTGTGCCCAGTCAAGAAAAAGGAGGCGTAAGCCTCAGGAGGTTCTTATACAACCAAGGAACAGGTTTCTGATCTATAACTATAAGCCTAAAGGTAATGACAAAATCCAGGGGCAGATCCTCAGCTGGTGTACATGGCAGAGCTCCACTGACTTAAATGGAACTATGACAACTCAAATCAGTTGAAGATCTGCCCCATGGAGAATAAACTCTTTGGAGCAGGAACTGGTTTTTCTTGTGTGCTTGTCCAGCACCTAGCATAATGGGGCTCCAGTCCATGACTGGGGCTCCTAGGGACTACCACAATACAATTACTAAATAAAATAATAAATAATAATAATAATAATGATGATAATTAATAAAATTGTAAAGAGGAAGTCAAGCCCAGTCACAGTCATCCTGATTTCCTTTTGTATGTTATTAAGTCACCCAAAAGCAGGACAGAAATGAGGTCCATGGAGTATTCTGTTAGAACTGCGCCTACTCCAAGAGACAGGTGAGAAATCCTATAGGAAAAATTAAAGTTCCTGGCTTACAAGACCGATTCTTCTCAACTCAGAAGTGACAGACATGGTCAGTTAAACATGGCATGTAATATATGAAGACTTGGCAGATTTCTTTCCCTCAGACAGATAGTATCAATGTTTATTTTTAAGTATTATTTTCAACTTTTATCTATTTAAATTTTAATAGTTGCATGACAAAAGGGGAGACAGACAATAATTCTTAACGGTAGATGTTGAGATTCAAAAAGTTAAAGCTTTATAACGGTTAAAACACAAATTGTCAACATCACACGTCAAAATATACATAGGAAAAATCCTTAAATCAAACTCTAAGAAGTTCTCAAGCAGCATGTTTCTTATATAGGTCATCATCAATGGAAATATTTTTTCATTGGTTTGTGTGTGTCCATGAAATCAACACTTACTGACATTTACCTATAAAAATCTAATCCTTCCAAGCCTACATATAAGTCAGGGACTTCCACCTCTGAACAAAAGAAAAGCAAGGGAATTAGCAATGAGAGCAACTAGTGCATATAAAGAGTCTCATGAGGGCACAGTAAAACAAGCAATAGCTCCTCTGAAGTCAACGGACTTATGCTGGTGCAAAACTGGCATGAAAGAACCAGACTCCAACAATCCAAATGCACTGGCCTCAGAGTGACAGAAAAATAAATGAAGCATCTCAGAACCCACTAAAAGTCACCTCCAGTAGACTTTCCATAGATGACAATGCCAGGAGGTTATGGTCTGCATCTGCTGGTTATGGCACAGAGATCTTCTTTCAAGTCCTGAGGGGCTACAAGATATCAGCCCTTAAGTCTATAGCTAGTGTTATGCAAGAGCTCAGACTAAATGATCATAATGGTCCTTTTTCACCTGAAATCAATGACTTGGAAATATATGAACTGGTCACTGTTCCAGGGCAGGTTATTTCTCAGGCAGTTTGTTTTAAACACTAAATCTGTATCAGCTGTTTAAAGCCACTCAGCTGTTTAGAGTGTTAAAAGTAGCCCCACGGGAGATGGATTAGAGGGTAGAGTGCAAGATATCGCCACCACATATGCTCTATAGTTAGATTAGATAGATTCCCTGAGGGACATATCCAGATACGCGCTGGTGATAAATCTCAGATAAATTGCCCTCTGAGATCAAGGTTATTGCAATAAGGAAAGGGGCTGGTTACTGGATTGCTTTAGCACCATCCTATGGGATTTTCTTTAGGACAATACTGTTTTAAATGTAGGAGAGGAGTGCCCACTTTGGCCATGGATTGCTCTCTTACCTTTGAACCTTATGCCCACCCTCTCCCTCCCCATGGAAGCACCTGAAGACCCACAATTTTATTTAGCTAGACTCCAAAATCCACATTCCGCCCTGCACCTATGTACCACAAAGACATCAACTGGCATCTCCAGCTACATCACAAGTGAGGTCACTCCTTTGTTCCCTGCCAAAAGCTGAGATCTCACACTGTGTATTCTTCTTCACAGTGGGTTCCAAATTGGGACTTCCCCCCAGGACATTCTTCTTGTCATGTAGAGCCCCCATCATATCGTCTAACAAGATAGAACAGTTTAGCTTAAGATTGGTTGCTGTTTATTAAATAGAAAAGCCTAAAGGAAGTACTTTTTGTTGCCTCTCGTGTTTGCACCTGAGGCCCTTCCCAGCTTTGCTTATGACTAACAATTAATCTGCTCATCCTCCTTTCCTTTTCCTCTTCTCCCTGCCCAGTGAACAGCCCAGTAGGGTGCTGTAATACCTTCAGAAACAGAATATGGGCACGATAAGGAAGTGGCAGCTGGATAACAGTGCAGGATTTTCTCTCTGTGCTGCATGCAGTTTGCTGACTATGACACTGTATTCATCCACACAATTTCCATTGGCAGAAAAACAGGAAATCATTAAGATCACCATGGCTCCCCCGCTGACCCCCTGAAATCAGACCTGGAGCATCCTGGGGGAAGCTCCATCTGCTCTTCATTCCAAATCTTGTTGTGTCATAATTACTCCTAATTATGTCTCATTTAGTTTGACATGAACCAGATTGGTAAGGATCCCTTGGCGAGAATGAACATCTTGGATGGCTGGAACATAGAGATGAGATGACTGGAAGTGCGAGGCAGAAATTAATAGGTGACATGCACCATGCTGCCAGACAGGTTTGCTCTAGGGTTGACATGCTTGAGACGGAGGTGTGAGGAAGCTCTCATTGCTGGAAGAGTTGGCCTGGCTGACACTGTGCTGTGAGGAAGCTACCAGAGCTGGTGTGGTTGACATGGGTAAGCCTGTTCTATGGAGAAGATCTCCATGCCGTTGAGGTATGAATGAGAGTGCTGCAAGTTCTCAGTGCTGCTGATGCAATTCGTAGAAGCCCTGTAGTCCTTTGGCATGTAGGAAGATGAAGTTCCTGATCTGAGGATCTTATAATCTAAATTACACGGACAACACCCAAATAATTAAGGGTCAGACAAAAGAACGCAAGCAGACAGCGCCATGGAGTTGATCAAGGAGAGAAGGCTAAGCAAAAGAAGTGTTGTAAGAAAGTAGCCAAAGGAGAAAATGGAGATTGCCTGGTGCATAGGAAGGGGGCTGTTTGTAGTTTAGTATGTGGTATGAAGAAAAGGCACAAACTCATAGTGGGGAAAAAATAAGGCAGTGTGTAGAGCATGAGAACTAGTCCAAGAGATAATAAGAGCTGACACACGCGCAGGGGCCTACTGAAGATGTGTGCAGTGCACTGATGGGGAGGACCAGGAGTCTGAACTTGATGCAAAATGAGAGGAAGCAAGTGAGGGAATATGAAGAGAGGATGATGCAGTCAGAATGGAGGGAGAGAAAGATTGTTTTGGGTAGACTTGGGTGTGTGCAGGGGGCGGGCAAGCAGGGGCATGGGCTCCCTCAATAAGTGGGGTATAGAACTCCTCTGGGGGTAGGGCTGGGAGAGTGACAGTTCCTCTAGCTGCTGGGCCCCACAGGGGGATAGCCAGCTCCTCCGGCTTTGGGGGGGGGCACAGAAAGTGGGGGACCCTCCAAAAGCTGCCAATATTTTATTCCTATGCACACCTCTGGGTGGACTAGAGACCAGAAAAAGAGGAAGGCCACAGAGGAGGTTACTATAGCCAGTGAATGTGATAACCAAGGCATATGCCAGATCTTTAGCAGCAGGGAGACCTGGTATAGTCAAGGCAGTACTTTTAAGGAAGCTTTAGTCACTGCTGCTGACAGTAGGGATAATACAATTATAACTTGTGCCGCAGTAGTGCTCAGAGGCCTAATGGAGGATCAGAGTGCAATGTGCAATGCTTTGAGAAAGCTCCCAGCACAGCTGAGGCTGACATGTTTTCCACAGCGCTGTAACAAAGCTTTCATGGTAGGTGGGGAGATGGCACAGCTGGAGGCATGCAGTGAAGATGTTCTCATCTGAGCTGCATTTGATGTGGCCAAGGCAATGTCATGAGGCAGTCTGAAGGTAGGTACTGCCAGTGTTTCAGCTTACACTAAACACATTACTGGAGGGGATTCTTTATTCTTCTGCTTGATTTTGATTAGAACTTTATTCCCTTTGGGATACTGAGGAGGCCAGCGTAGGGAATCCATTGCCATTCTGACCCTTCAGCAAAATGTTTTCAAACCAGTGGGGTCAAAAATATGACTGCGGCAGGTGAACACTATGGCTCCCCTGGAGAGTCTGCTTCCAGAGGGACACATGCTGTTGGCACAATAAGTGGCAAAATATTAGGCACTGCTCAGCCATTCCCCATCTGCTTTTGGCCTTGTTCTACCCCCCACAGGTCACCTGCCTCAAAACCTCTTGTTGGGCTGTCTCATGTTCCCTCCCCAGCAGGATGTGAACATCTGGGGTGCTAGGTCTAGAGAATGCAGAGGTGTCTGGGCCTTGGTGATAAGCTTAATCACCCAGGGCTTGCAGTGATGGGGTTTGGAGCAGCTCAGGCAGGTGTTACCACCAAGCTCCTGCAATTCTAGGCACACATTAGTTCCTGAAGGGCAGAAAGGAGCATCCAAGTGGGGGGAAGCTCTAAAGCCTGCTCTGTTACCCTCCGGCTGCAGGCAGATGGCCCTGCAGTTTCCAGCTCAGCTCATTCTCTGGTATCATTTACTGATCTGTGACAAGTTCAGTGTGTGCCCAGCACCAGGGAGTGATGGAACTGACATCGACTCACGGTGTCAGTGCTTTTACCCTTACTCAATGGGCTTCAGTTCCATTTATGGACAGTAGATGGCTCTCCAAGCAATCCAATGACAGGAGACTCAGTTACACTTTTTCTTCATCTGCAGCCTTTCCCCGTCTGTTTCCCCTTCCCCTAATTTCTCCATCTCACCTTTCTTATTCCCCCCGCCTCACTTTCTCCTTCACCCTTCTGTCTGTCGTTCTTCCCCCGTTCTCTTATCCCTGTCCCCGCTTCCTCTCTCTCTCTCTCTCTGTTATAATCCACCCGTCTCTTTTTCTTCTCCCAGTGCCTCTTCTTTCCCTATTGCTTCTCCACAGTGGTCTCTCTCTCCCCTCCTTCCTATCTCCTCCAGTCCCCCACAATCTTCCCCATTCTCTGTCCCCTCCCACATTCTCTTCTTCCTCCTCTCGGAGATTGTGTTGGAAGATACATTCCATTTTGTAAATTATAGGAGAACTTTCCTTCAAGTGGCAGGGTCATCAGTATTACATTTACATTTTAACATAAGAAATTCTTAAAGCCCTAGTACCCTGGCATCTTTTCCCCTCCTCAACCTTCTTTCAAGGCTGCTATTACATTTGAACCCCCTCTTGTTGTCTTGCCAAAACACCACTCCCAGCTCCCACCCTCTTCATTCAAATCCCTCCTCAAAACATTCTACTTCCAGCAAGCTTTTCAAGGACAACCCAACAATTATTATTAATTATTATTATTTTATTTTACATAGGTTTGCTTCCAGGCACACTCAGCACTCAGTAAGCTGGTGTCCCTGAAAATGTATATGGGCTCACACATACGCCTCACCCCAAGAACTGACTCAACATCCCGGTGGCTTTAGATGAGGATGGATTCCCACATGAAGGCCTGCACTGAGGGTGTGGGATAGATCTGGGGAATGCCTATTTCCATCTCCACAGCTACCTCTGGAACCCAGAGTGGAAAGCTGTAGCAAAAGGTAGGGCAGATACACCTCCCACTCTTGTCCAAGTCAGGTGAGAGTATGTGGGCATTGTCCGATTCTAGACCCTGCAGCTGATTATGCTGGCTGATGGGATCTTGTACAAACATGATCCTGCATTAAAAAGGAACAGTGTTTTTCCCCTTACTGATCAAACAACTGTAAGACAGATAGATTTTACACAAAATTGGACATGTGGGATCTGGGCAGTAAAGCTGCTTTACCTGAGAATGTGTGCTCACCAGTCCACGCTAGTAGACATGACACCATTTTTACACAAAATGGCATCTTCCTCCACAGACAGTCATCTATGTCTAGTGCAAACATTTGTTGCAGTTCCTAAACATGAATGTGCACATGTACTGCACACCTTCCAACAAATGTAATCCTCTACAATGCTGACACTGTGAATCTAATTATTTGCAAACTTAGCATGGTCACTGAATCTATTCTTCCTTGAGGATAAGCCTTATGCTAAGTTTGAGAGTCTCAATTCCATTTCTGGCATGCAAGTTGCCAGTAAAATGTTATCATTTGACAGTGCCAAGTGGGAGTGATATTCACCAGTGTCATTTGGTAGAAAAAAAAACTAAGTGCAATGCTGGTGTACCCAGAGGTTGGGGGGGCACGATATGCCTAAAATGTCCACACAGGAAAAGCTACACTGGGATCTTCCTTCAGTCTGACCCAAGGACTTAAGTGCAGCCATGTGAGAACAGTGTCATTTGGTGGGCTGATGATGTGGACCACAGGGCATTTATAAAGCCAAAGGCCATATGACTGTGGTTATATCAAAATGTACAGACATCCATAGTGGAGTCATCAGGTATGTTGCTTCCTCACTTTCAGATATTTTGTCTTATTTCTTTGCAATATATATCATGCTACTGTAACAGCTATTAAAAGACCAACATAGTCTGCTGCAAAGCTGCACATCAGAGCTGATGCAGGCACTGCATTTGCAAAGCCATTAACCTTCTCCTCTGTTCAATTCCTCCTGAAGACCCACTCCTTCCACAAAGTCTGGAAGAAGCAAGCCCATCCCACCCCTATCCCCCAATTTAACCGTCTGAGTGAACTGCTCTTTGGTGTGAAGGGAAGGGGCAGAACCCAGAAGCGAGGTAAAGACACTGCAATAGAAACTGATTGCTGTGGGAAGGAGTTGAAGTGACTGAAGAGCGGAGGAAGGTAAATTTACTGACACAAGCTAAGTCAATATAAACATTTTTAAACTGATATAAATGTGTCCACTCTAGGGGATGGCACCACCTTAACTAAATTGTTTTTAAAACCAATTTAGTTAAACCAGTGCAAAAACTGTGTTTAGACAAGTGTGTTAAAAAGGGTCATTAATAAGATGTGTGACTCTTGTCAGCCAGCTTACTTTGCCAACAGACTGTAACCTTTTTCCCTATCTTTTTTCTGTTCTTGTTGTTTGTAGAATGTAAGTTTTTCAGGGTAGTGACTGGGCCTTCCTTTGTGTATATGGTAATAGGGTAATGGCCCTTTAAATAATATGTGAGGCCTCTAGAGGCGCTCACTGGGTTCTCTGTTTCCAAAGCTATCAGAAATGAGTCAGAGAATCAGGATGTGCATCACTAGGCCATGTATGTTCGTGTATAGTTAATAAACATGGTTATTTGGAACCCCACTGTGCCCTTGAGATTTCTAACATATTGTTACTGTTGTGTAAAGAGCAAAAGACGCAACACTTTAGAAAGTGCTTTACACATGGACTCTCATTCGGGAGTGGGTTACATTAATCCAGGGACATCATAAGTGCCCTGCCTTTCTTTATGGCTACATGGGAGTGAGGCCCCAAACCATTTATCAATTGTATCATGGGGTTAACAATAGGGAAAAGGTCAAGAGGCAACAGCCTAGCACATTCCGAGTACTACTGTGTTAATTAACTATTAAAAAATCTGCCTGGAGGGCTGCATTCCACCAGAGTTATACTGGGAGAGAGTTGGCTATTTTAGTGTAGGCATTGTATATACTTGAGATTGACCCCCAATTCCAACCAAACAGTTGCACTGATGGAAACCCCAAGTGCAGACAAGGAAAGTCAGGATTTGCACCAGTTGAGTTTACCCTGGTGTCTGTATGGCTGACCTCCAGGCATAAATAGGGATTTAGATGTCAAGATTAGTCACCCTTATGCCACCAGTGCATAAGCGCAACTGCTAGGAAGATTATATACATCCCATCTGCTCAAACCTCATCCCTTTTTCTGCCTGCATGTATGCCTTTCTGCCAACTCTGACTAAGGAGATTTAAATTCCAGTTCTACTAGTAGTGAATGACGTCAGTGTGCCAAATACATTTCCATCTCACTCTCACCCTTCAAGGGACTCCTCCACCTATGTCTAAATCAGTGGTAGTCAATAGGCTGGCTGTGGGCCAAATATGGACCACCAGATGCTTTTGAACAGACCCTGAAATCTTTTTCTTTACTTATTATTATTATTATTGTTATTATTTTTTCATTATTTTCTCTGGAGTCTGGATCTTGACTATACCTTGACCAAGAAATTTGGACCTTGACTAAAAATAATTGACTACCTCTGGTCTAAATCATCTAGCTAACCTAGTTAAATAATAATAATACTGTGATAATCTTATTAGCACTGATGTTGCAGTAGTACCTAGGTGCCCCAGCTATGGCATAATGGACATTATGTTAAGCACTGTACAAACACATAGCAAAAGAGGCTCCTGTTTCTTTATCTGGCTGATTAAATCAAACCCAGGATGATTCTGAGTGCTCAAACAGTTGTTAACAGGAGCAAAAGTTGGGTTTTGTTCACTCTTGCAAAATTCCAAACCATGAAATTTAGCTCATACTTGAATACAAAAAGGACAGCTTTGGGGGGGAGCCAGGCACACAAGGTTCTTGTGCACAATGGAAAACAGAGGCTTTGAAGGAAAGTGCCTGCTTCAAGCTATAACCACATACTACAACTGAAGAGACACTTTATTCAGTAGAGCACCTATGGAATGAAATACAATTGATGATTGGAGTTCACAGTGACCCTAAACAATCATTTTAGGCAAGGAAATGAAGAACAATAACATATCAAATGGGGGATTTAGGTCATCAGTATGTAAAACTCAAATTGGAATTTTGCCAAGGTTAAACCCCTTCCCTCCCCTCTTCTTGTGAAATGTGATGTTAGTGAAATGTTAATGACCACCTTGCTGTTACTTCTCTGAAAGACAGCACCTCCCTCAGCACAGTGCACCTTAGTGTTTTGCAGATGCTCATTCACCACAGACTCAGTGGGAACAACGCTACCTACTGACTCCATCCATTTTCCTCTCTATGCTGAGTTTTCCTTCAAGGTGTCCCAACCAAGTACTGACCTAGCCCTATCCTATTTAGTTTGTGAGTGTTAATAACATAGCCCAGAGTGATATGGCTGCAAGTTATCCACAGGATAGTATAGATAACAGATAACATCTGCTTACAGAGCACATATTGTGCCAAGCCAATCTTAATCTCCCCTTCAACACATCTCCCAAGACCTCCCAAAGTTCATGACCATCCTCCCAAAGTAGGATGAGAAGAGATTTCTATCTTCTTGACCTCTCTGCTGGGACTGTCAAAGATGGCAACTAATTAGTGATGATTATTGGTGGCTGTTTTTGTGGTGTGAACTCAGATCCCACTAGAGAGGAACACACTAGGTTATAAGAACCGCTATGCCTATAGTTTTTCCTGTTACTACCTCAGATCCAAACCTAAACATCTTTTGAGATCCTTCCCATCTCAATATTTTACAGTGGAAGCAAATTACAGCTCAGTTTCTTACTCATTGACTTGGAGGCCTGGTATCCTTTCACCTTCTCTAGTTCTGCGGTCTCTTTTTTAGAGAATACTTGGGTGGCCTCTTTGCTTATGCTGGTGGCCACTGCATTCTGAGAATACCTTCTGCCCAGGTTTGGCATTAGGGTAACCAATAACTCTTATGCTGGATCCCACTGAGTTGCCCTTGTTTCAATTTTAACAACCCTCTGGAGCTTACATTTAAGAGAACACTGATAGAACTCTAGAACTGCCCTCCTCTCTTCCAACATCGTCACAACGGTAGAGTTTCTATCAATGGCAAGATGTGGGATCCAGAATGCATGTTAAACTTCAAAGGGCAACTCAGTAGGCTCCATCAGAGAAGCCACCCAGGTCACACTGCCTCAGAGCCGGATCCTGACTGACGAGGAACTCTCACACTTGAAGGGAGCAGCAAGCCACTCCCAAAAGAGAATAAGAGATATGGGGAGGTGGGAGCCTTTTGATGGGCAGGCATTGCTTAGAGAGAGCTGAAGGCATATTAAGGGAATGGGTATTGTGAGGAAATGAGAATTTGTGTAGCATAGTAGGCACCATTTCTATAAGTTGGGGTAATTTTGAAAAGCATTGGAACTTAATGGATCTGAACGTGTCTGAGTTTCATCTATCACTGCTGTCCACTAAGAAGTGGACCTAGAGGACCAACTCAAGTCACCAGACTTCCCGACTAACCGCCATTCCCTGGTTCTGGCAATGGGGCAAATATGCTGATTCACAGTTCAATCATACAGCTAATGCTGGGCTGCTTGGAAACAGTGACAAAGAACTACTCTGCTGTGATGTCACTGTTCATCATTTTCTCCTCTTAATATGAGAAGATATACTTAAATCTCCCTCACCCCCAACCTGCAAAGATCACCCCTCTCCTGTCTCGTGAAGAGGACTAAGTTACCCTGTGTGAATATGTCATATTGTATGGCTGAGCAAGCCTATCTGTAAGGAAACATTTCCATTGTAGGAGGGTTTCTTACTGATGTTGCATTAGGGATTTTTTTTTTTTTAAGATAGGGGAAAGAGGGCTTTGTGTCATGCTAAAAAAATTGCTGTCTCTTAATAAAACTAACATAACAGCCAAGACCACCAGATGGCAGGGACAAGGAATGAGGGGGAAGGGGCAGGGAGTAGCGATGGCTTGTGGAGGGAAGAGCAATTTTGTTTGGGTTTTTTTTAAGTATAAAAATGTTGCATTTTGAGCATAAGACATAGGGTGAATGCTAAAAAAGCCCAGCGGAGGCAAAGGGGGATAAAAACCATTCCAAACCTTCAATGTACCATTAAAATAGACAAAGAAAGGGTTTTGGTTTCCCTGGTAACGGGGCCTATAGTGCCTCGGCTTGAGAAATCTAACAGAGAAAAGGGCCTTTTCCTGTTAGAAAAGCCAATGAATTGAAAGATAATTATATAGTCATCTGCCCCTCCTTCCCTCAGTTGGATGCATTCATAAATACACCACACAATTTTTGTGAGTGCTCAGATTTTCTCTAGGGTGACCAGATGGCAAGTGTGAAAAACCAGGACAAGGGGTGGGGGATGATAGGCACCTATATAAGACAAAGCCCCAAATATCGGGACTGTCCTATAAAATCGGGACATCTGGTCACCCTAATTTTATCTAGTCCCCAGAGAGGGGGCTCTCTATAAAGGAAAGGGAGTGAGCTCATGAGCATGTGTATGTGAATGTCTGGGGACAGAGGTTTGTGCAGGTGTGGGCGAGTGATTCTGCGGAGAAAGTAGTTTCAATTTCCCTGTCACTCTACGATGTAGAGCGGGGAAAGGCCAGAAATATTATTCAAAATATAAGATCTAAAATCTCTGTGCCCAAGGAATTTGAATCACAAAGGTCCTGCTATAGTCCCAGGATCATTTTACTTCATTCCCATTTGTCACCTTTTCTCATTTCACTCACACACACACACACACTCTCACTCTCTCTCTCTCTCTCCATTCATCTCTGGGGTGAAGCACAGTAGGCATTCTTCAGCATGAATACATCATGACACAGTTTAGAAGGGGAAGTGATGAATACTGTATTAATCTGAAACAGCCAGGAGAATATAGAGAGGTAGAAGTTGCTCCAGAGTTTGGACAGGACACCAGAGCTAACTCTTCTCCTCTTACGAAGATTGTCATGAGATCTTTAGTTGCTAAAAGTGATCAGGGCATGAATCTTAAATTTCTTGGGAACTATTTATTGTTTGTATATGGTAACACCTAGAAGCCCCAAAGGAGATTGAGGGCCCACTGTGCTAGTCACTGTCCAAACACATAGCAAGACAATCTCTGCCCCAAAGAACTAACAGCTAAATAGGTAAGAGAGACAAAAGGTGAGAGAAAGGAAATAATTTTATCCCCGTTTCACAGATGCGGAAGAGGCAAGAGTTTCAGTGTCTTGTCCAAGGTCACACAAGGACACTTGTAATAGAGGAGGATTTGAAACCCCTTTTTCTGAGCTCCAGCCCACATGACTATCCTTCCTCTCTAAGACAGCATCTGGAACAGAAGAGCACTCCCTAGTGTATTGCCTCCTAACTGACCTTGGGGAAGATTAACACCCACTGGTTCATCAACCATTTTCTACAACACTTTTCAAGTCTCCAGCTGAAGTACTAACTAGACCCAAAGTATCTTAATTTGTGAGATCTGACAAGATTACAGAGATGCAGGACCCAAGCATAATTGTTTGGGGCCCAGTACAAACTTGTAACATGGGCCCCCTCTCATGTTACAAATCTCCAAGATTTGCAGATCTCACAAGATCTGGACAATAGATACACATATACAGGGAAATAAGTTTCTATAAATATCCTCAGGCATGATCTACAATTTAGCCTCAATTTTTTCCTCATGGTAATGGGGGTTGCAGCCTGGGCCAAGCCACTCAGGGCCTCCAGACCCTGGTAAAGTGTACCCTTTTCCTCCTCCCATGTAGGGGCCCTGAAGAGATGGACCAAACACAGGCAACTGAACAATTTTATGGCCACACAGAATTTATAGTCCTCTATCAACAATTGAATATCATGGTTTTCAACAAACAACTTCAGACCTTTTCCTTCAGAATCACAAGCACCCATCTCTTGAGCTAAAAGAGAGCTTCCAGCAGCTGTAACAGCATTTTCTTTATAAGAATGTGCTACCTATTCAGGAGCAAGAAAAAAAGAGAATACACAAAGAGGAGCTATTATAATACTTACCAGCTAGATAGAAGATATCCCCTACAACAGTCAGCTGTAAAATGGCCACTTTAGGCTTCTTCTGCTGCTTGTTTCTCCTATATTTAAAGGACCAGCTCCTGGAAGTGCATGCTGTGAAGTATTTCTATCAGAGGGAGCCCTGTGGTATCCCTCTTCCTTCCAGCCATGGGAAAGGAACTGTGGAAAGGAACCAACCAGAGAGTGAAGCTGGCTTAGAAGAAAGTAGTTCAAGCAAGTACTGATGCACTGAGTGGACAGAGTGTAAAATGGGGCCCAGGTGGGACTCTCTCTTCCCATAGCACCACTGTACCCAGAATTGTCCAGGAGAGACCTCTTTCTGGGGGCACTGGGACTCATGAGGAACCTCATGTCTTTCCTTTGGGAAAGAAACTGCCTGGAGGAGCCAGCCAAAAACTGAAATGGGCCCAGCCCAGCTGCAGAAAGCAGTACAAGCAGAGACTGACAGACAACAATGATGGCATCAGGTTGCTTTCTGTAGCTTTTAGTCTGAACATTCTCTCCCCTGTGCTGAATGGCTGTTGCTCTACCCCCTCCCACCCGCTTCCTGCCTTTCTCTTTCCAGCTAGCTAATCCTCCTAACATAACCCCAACAGAAGGATGTAAATAACAAAATAAAATTGCAAAACTAACATTACATTTGCCAGAGTGGCATTGTTCACTCTGCTTGTATGTTCTATCTCTTCACTCTGTCCTGTGTCTGTCTTGTCTACTTAGACTGTAAGCTCTTCCAGGCAGGAACTGTTTTCTTATTCGGTTTGTACAGTGCATCTGTGTTTGCACAATGGGGCCCTGTTCTCCACTGGCCCCTGCACACTGCCGTAATAAACACAATAAACAAAATACATTTTAAAAATATGGTAGCCCCTAGAGAAAAGGCAGGATTTTTTTTACCTTTCTCTCAGACAGCAGTGATTCTGGACAGACTGCTGGATATTGTAAGTCCTGGATCCTCATGTCTTTGATCTACTTACGTCCTTTTGTTTCCTAGTGATATTCTCTTTCTTTAATAAAGATCAGAATAAAAATACAGATGTGTTTTAGACAGGCTTCTCTATAGCCACTAGAAGGTGATACGAGTACATGCCCATCGGAGCATATCTGACAGTACCCGTGGTAGCAGGCAGTGGCACACACAGACCCACAGCCAGTACATTAGGGTGGAGAGCACTGCACTGAGGACATAGCGGGATCAGATAAGAAGATGGGACTGAATGTTCTAAGAACAATGATAGGTCCAAAGGATAGAATGCCTCAAAGCTAGGATTAGACCTATTGCTTTAACAAGGTATCAGTGCATCACAGCCAGCAGCACTTCTGCCTGTGAACCAGTTCACGTGTTTGAGTTCCTTCGCAGGCCTTGGAGCAAGAATCGGCTTCAACAAAAGGAACATGATGTCCATGGGAGTGGGTCATTGTATACAAGGCTAGGGGACAGATTCTGTGCTAGCATAGCACCAAAGGGGCAGCCCATGGGGAAGGAGGCACCGCTGTCTTTAAGCTAACTTTGCACCACTCAAATTCTAGTCTGTTCGGGGTTGATGAGACCTCTCAGCATAAATTAGGGAAGCCAGAGGGCTTTTCTAATATATGGCAGCCTATCCCGCACTGCCTAAGCTGCTCTGCATCCCAGAAGCCAGTGCTAAGAACTCATCTCACCACCAGCATGCCCCTATATCAGGGACTGGAGAGGAGGCAGCATACAGCATCTTTTGGGAGCTTTACACAATTCTTGCACCAAGTGAAATTCACCCTCTGGTGGCTATTTAACAGCAACATATGCCACCAGGGCAGCTTATCGGAGCTACAGGGACAGGACAGAATTGTTTCCCCTGGTGTTGAATAATGATTAGGTAGAGAATTCACTGCCCCTTCGCCCCTGAATGGACACCCCACTCCCATCAGCGCACCAAGACAAAGAGTTGACAAAATAGAGAAGTGATGCAGCAAACCATTCCTACAGCTTCATTTGTAGGATAATTGACAGCATCCACTTCTCTGAGCTCAAATGAAAGCAAAGCAGCAGCCTCTAACTTGCTGCTCTAACTGTGAAAACATAACTATTCTCTCGTTTCAGAGACTGGATGGCATAGGGGGTTGTAGAACAGGCTATAGTGCCTTTGACCTCTGATCATTGGTGCAAATCTAGCCCCAAGTTAATGACCAAAAATCATAACCATCTACTGACTGTTCAGTGGCCTATGTGACATGTGCTAGGGGATTTTTGTCCAGTTACTAGCAGACTGGTCTCCATATCACAAAACAGACAATAATTTGTCTCATTGCTGGCAAGCTCAGCAGAGGGCTAAAGGACTGAAACTGGGCTATGAAGACCGAACTCTCCTCTTATCACTGCTAGTGGTTCTTCCATAACAGTGTAAAAATGCACTGGGAGCACTATGTGTCAGGTTTCAGTGGCACAGCAGAGTGCTGTAGATCCAGTTGCAGGATTGGAACAGGAGAAGTGCTGCAGGCTGCATTAACAAAACAGGAAAGAGCTGTTACCTGAGTCATATTTACTGGGTAGTAAATTAAGCTTGTGTTCATACTTGGCATTGCCAGAGCACTGCTGGGGCATTTTTTTAGAAACTGCAAATCCTCAGCAAGCCTCATAGGTGGTGTTGGTTGACTTGGCTTAGCCTCTCCCCTTCATCTGAACTTGTTTGGGACTGGAGAGGCACAATTTAGTCCCTCCCTCTTGCAGGATGCATGTCAATTTTCTACTATTTCCATCAACTACCCCCTTGCGGCCCCATGCGATGGGTACATCCCCAGCATCTGTCATGCACTACCACTTCCAGTGTCACAAGTGTTGTCCTTCCTTCTGAGATCTGAGCCACTCCTTCTACCGCATGCCCTCATCCCCAGCCCACCAAGGTGGCAAGGGGCAGGGAGCAGAAATCAAATCCATATCACTGCAGATCATCAACCGTTAAGCTACTGAATCAAGCCCCTTTAGCACCCCTAATTCCTAACAAGAGACCAAGATTGGGAATCAAACACTAGTCTCCTGGCTATGCAGATAACAAAGCTGCTATGTCACCGAGCCAGACCTCATGTTGTAAAGGAACAAAAGACGTGAAATTGGGTTCAGACACCTTTTCACAGGAGTCTGACAAGGACTGGGGTCATGAGGATTGCCAAAAACTGTTTCCCCAGTTTATCCAGTGCTAGTGCCTCTGGTCATGGAGGTACTGACTCTGGCAAGGGAGGGATGGTAGGTGGCCTCCTGTACTGTAGGGATGTCTTCCCTCAGCTACTGCTTTGACTAGTCTGTGTTTGTCCCAGTAGTCAGTCTCCACTTTTTCCTGAAGCCCTCCTCCTGCCTGTCTCTAATCCTAGCCACGCTTATGCAAAGCAGCTCATTAGTCCCATTACCACTGTGCTCTGTCTCTGATTGTTCATCAGTGATTCCCTTTGTTGCCCTCCATCACATTCTGTTGAGCCTCATTAGGGTCAGCGAGAAGGAAGGGATCTGTCAGGATGTTTGTAGGATGGGTGGAGTGTTCTTTACACATGACACTTTACAGCTAACTTCCATTCCCCACCTGCTGCCTGCTGCCAGCTCTACCCAAACACAAGTGATTTTCAGAGGCTATACTGGTGCAGACTCATTGCAGACTCATGTCCCTCAGTCAGGGAGCCAACAGGGAACAGTGGGGGAAGAGAAAGACAAATGGGACCACAAAGCAGAGCTGCATTGGGCACCCTGGAGACTCTGAGTGCATGCATGAGTATGTGATCATGTGTCAGATTGTATGTCTGTCATTGTCAGTGAGTGACTATATCGAGGGTGGGAGGAATTTGTGTGTGTGTATGTATGTATGTATGTATGTATCAGCACGGAGGCCTGTTGATGTCAGGGCATGCGTGTGAATGAATCATTAAGAGTATGTATCCGTGTGTCAGGATGTGCATGGCTTGCCTGAAAGTACATGTCTGGTTAGAGCATGGGCATGTCTGTATCAGGGTCTGTGTGTGAGTGCATGTCAGTGTGAGTGTCTGTATGTCACAGCATGTGTCACTGTACTTATTTATATGTGTTATGTTAGTGTGGGTCTGTATCGTTTTCAGTGAATGCATATCTGCGTGTGTCTGCAGCAGGATGGCCTTGTCAGTATGTGTGCACACATGCATCTCTATACATATATAAAATTCTGCTCTCAGTTTTTCTCAGCAATAAAATGTTGGGGATGGCTCAGGGGTTTAGGAACGGGATACAGAGCTTTTCACCTCTAGGTCATTGCTTCTAATTTGGCCCCAAGCCAGGGGGACAGAATGATATAGGGGATTCAAATTCAGATTTGATCACTAGACTCTTCCTGGCATTGCAGGCCATTAACCACTAGGCAAGTGAGTCCAGTCTCTGCAGTAGCCCCAGTCAGTCCTAGAAGGAAGGAACCTCTAGGTTACTTTCAAGAACATTCTTTCACGCTCTGTTTCACTATTGAATCAACTAGATGGAGGTTAATCATTAATTTTAATTCTATTAATAAATAATAATAAATGTTTTTGGAAGACAGCAGATAATTTTGCTTCTTCTGTTGGATAAGAGTTTCTGTGGGTATGGGGAGGCAGGAGGGATCTTCAGGGCAAAGAATAAGGGAGGAACAAAATTCTAAATCAGTTACCTGGTACAGACAACTTTATTACTTAATACATGTAGTATGCTTACTGTCAGCAATTTCTCCCTAACAGCACCACAAAGATACCTCTCTCCTGATAATAAACACAGCACACTCCTTCTGAAATGCCAACAGTAAAACCAAGAGGAATTTTAATATTATCTTACATTTCAATGATGCCGTTCCCTCAAAGGGACCCAAAGAGTTTTTACAAGATTTTCATGGAGAGAATTAACTTCACTGAAATGCAGCCTCTCCTGGGGTGGGAAAAGACAACTCTTTAACAGCAACACTGTGTAAGAGTTTAGGACAGAAAATGAAGATGAATGCTCTCTCCAGCTGAAACCGCAGGGGAGTTTTAGGGTGGCAGAATGTAATTACATAGAAAGGAATCTGATCAGAACACAGGGGCTAACTCCCCACTAACACTAGGGTTAATACCTTAGTGCTGTAGGAAAGAGCGCTGCTGATTCAAAATGCAGCACTCATCCCTCTGTGTCACATGGGAATCACTGGCCCAGAATGGTGTTCAGGGGCACTGTGCTGCTGGCAAGGTCATCTTTTGGAAGAGGCTTAAAATCAAGGTCCTGACCACTAGTGAGCATTCAAGATCTATTGGCACACTTTGCAAAAGCAAGGGCACTAATCCTAATGTCTAGGGCAAAATCCAGCTCAGAAAGATTATTTGTTGTTGACCTACCTCTCCCTCCCCCACCTAGTGCAGTTTCAGCTGAATACAACATTCTTGATTTCCTGCCCCAAACCTTGTGCCTTGTTGTTAAAATACCTGCCTCTTTCAACCCCGAAGGGGTGAACACTCTTCTCCACTTCCCATGTCAAAATTGCTATTGCCCGAGCAAAGTGACAGCATTTCAGTGGCATTTCTCTGTCTGCGTGTAATGCAGCAACTTTTGAATACTGCCGTCTACTCAGTTCCAGCATTTCAGGGAATGTTCTTGACATCAATGAGTGGAATCCTATTAAGTTTTCATGAAAACTGGATAAGCCTTTTTTCCACTAACTAGCCCCACAAAACATCTCTTAGGTGCTCCAAGCAGAGGAATCGCTCTGATGCCCCCTGCTGCTGGCTACACATTTTACCAGAAGCAGGTTATCTCATTGTAAGAACACAGGATCTAAGAGACGTCCAAATCACCCATGTCATGAGAGCAGCTGACGATTGCTGAACTGATTGCTGCCTGGTGAGATCAGTCATGTCCATAAGGATTGCACCAAAACATAGAAAGCAAGCCAAATCACTCAGATGGTAATACAATAGCCAAAAACTTCAATCCTCAATGCACCAAAAGAACTTTCAAGCACATCTCAGTGGAAAACTGACCATATTCACACCTGGAAATGACAACACAAATGTTGAAGAAGATTTGGAAGCCTTAAAACAGACCATCCATGAGGCTTGTAAGGAATCCGTCAGCCTTGCTACCCGCCACCATCAGGACTGGTTTGACGACAACAACATTGAGATCACAGCCCTCTTGGCACAGAAGAGAAAAGCTTTCTGCAACTGGCAAAACCATCCATCATCCAGTCAGAAGCAGAGCGCTTTCCATCATCTCAAAGCTGAGGTTCAAAGGAGAATCTGAGAAATCAAAAACAAATGGTGAGAGGACAAAGCAAAAGAAATCCAACCATTTGCTGACAGACATGATATGCAGAGCTTCTTCTGTGAGACAAAGACTCTGTATTGACCAAGCTCATGCCACCTCACACCACTGAGATCTGGAGATGGTAGTACTCATCTTAAAGACAATGAATCCATCAAAAAGCATTGGAAGGAACACTACCAAAAGCTTTTAAATTGAGACTCAACTGTGACTGACGACATCTTCAACTCCATCCCTCAGCATCCAGTCTGGAAAACTCTCACCAACCCACCAACACCTGAGGAGGTCCGCAAAGCAATTAAGCAAATGAAGAACAATAAAGCATCAGGTACCGATGACATACCAGCTGAAGTACTGAATGTGGAGGGAGAAATACTGATAAACAAGTTCCATTGCTCAAAATCTGGTGCACCAAAGAAATCCCCGCTGACTTATGCACTGCTAACATCCTCACTATTTTAAAAAAGGGAGATAGGGCCAATTGTGGCAACTGTCGAGGCATTACCCTCCTTTCCTTTGCTGGGAAGATTCTTGCTAGAATTTTATTTAATCATCTGTTCCCTCTTGCAGAGGAAGTACTTCCAGAGACCCAATGTGGCTTTGGACCATCACAAAGCACCACCAACATGATTTTCATAGCTAGACAGATCCAAGAAAAATGTCAAGAACAACACTAGGAGCTGTATATAGCCTTCATTGATCTGACCAAAGTCTTCGACTCTGGCAACCATGAGGCTCTGTGGAAAAACATGTCAAAGTTTGGTTGCCCAAGAAATTTATCACCGTTGTAAGACTCCTCCATGATCAGATGACTGCCTCCATCCTGTGCAGTGGCTCTACCGCTGAATCCTTTGTCATCCGAACTGGCATAAACCAAGGTTGTGTACTGGCATCCACTCTCTTCTCCATTTTCTTAGCAGCTATGAAAATGCTAATCCAAGACTGTCTGCCACAGGGCATTGGCATCCAATATTGGACTGACGGCAACCTCTTCAACCTCTCTCACCTCCATGTCAGAACTAAAGTAATATTGGCAACAATAACCAAACTCCAGTATGCAGATGATTGTGCTGTAATTGCACATTTAAAGGAGGATCTACAAACAGCCCTTAACTGCTTCTCCAAAGCTTATAAAAGCCTGGGATAACCCTGATCATTGGCAAAACAAAAGTTCTCCATCAGCCTGCCCCCAGTCAATCATCAGACCCAGCAAGGAAGACCTACATTGACAGAGAGTCACTGGAAACTGGAAAATGTAGAACACTGCCTACTTTAGTAGCCATCTCTCACAGAGGGCAAACATAGATGCTGAGATTCAGCACAGAATCTGCTGTGCCAGCCTTGCCTTTGGCAGACTGTTTCATCAGGTGTTCAACAACCATGACATCAGAACACACACTAGGTTCTTCATTTACAACCAGTGGTAATTTCAACTCTCCTCTATGCCTGCAAGACTTGGGTGACCTACAGAAAACAGCTGAAAAACCTGGAACACCAGCACTTTCTCTGGAAGTTCCTTAACATAAAGTGGGAGAATTTCCCACTAACATCAGTGTCCTCAAGGAGGCCAGCATCTTCAGTGTTGAGGTCCTAATTATCCAGCATCAGCTAAGATGTAACGGGTGCTGTATGCGAATGCCTGATGCAGCCTACCAAAACAATTGCTGTACGCCCAACTCACCAAAGGAGAAAGGAAACAGGGAGGCCAAAAGAAACGCTTTAAGGACACCCTCGAGACAAACATCAAGAGATGTAGCATTGACACCACGCTCTAGGAGACAGTAGCCCAAGACGGGGCTAACTGTGAAGACTCCTCAGAGGAGGAATCACCACTTTTGAGGAAAATCACCTTGCCCTGGCTGCAGAAAAATGCCAAAAAAGAAAGGAGAGACAACTGTCATGCAGCAACTGTGGCCCAACCCTGCCTTCCAGCACCACCTGCACCATCTTCCAATGAGTCCGCAGCTCAAGGATTGGACTCCTTTGTCACCAAAGGACCCATATAAAATAAAACCTGTGAAAGAGATCATCCTCAATGCCGAGGGATCACCAGCGAGTATGCTGCTCCCTCTTTCTTGGGTGTACAGCTCAGCCTACAGAAGCAACAAAGTATTTTATGTTTCAAAGCACCAGAGATGCTGTACCAATGGTGCAGAACGGCATCAGGGAAGCTTTCTCTGGCACACAAGAAAATTAGCCCCTGCCCCAGGAAGCTTACAATCCAGTCCAGACACAATCAGAATGCTTCAGACCCACAGAGCATGCAGGGAGTTCACAAAGATCCCCATGGGGAGGATTGAGCTCTGGGGAGGGCTGTGAAGGAGGAAGCAGGAGGTCAGATGACACACAGGAAGATGGAGAGATTGTCCTATGCTGAGGGGAGGAGGGACATGGAAGGCGGTGTAAAGATTGTGGGGAGAAGAATACAAAGTGGGGGGCTTGGGCTGAGTCAGGGAGTAGAAAGAAATGGAGGCAGGAGTAGAGCTGGGTAGGGCTTCTTCATTCAGGATGTACAGGGAGGGCAGTGCAGAGATCTGAAGAAGTGAGTGACATGAGCAGATTGTCATGGGAGGAGGGGGATTTTAGCAGTAGCACTTTGGCTGGGTTTAGGGGAAGTGAGGGGAGAGTCAGTGAGCCAGAGAGGATGCAACTGCAGGGTCCAAGGAGAGAGATGACGTAGGCAGAGAGCAGACTTTACTGGTGGCAGGGTGACAAGGGAGCACAGAGAAGGTTCAATGGCTGCCTGGGGGTTGGGGAGTGTAGGGATGGGGGAGTAAAAGGCATCATGGAGGTTGCAGGCCTGGATGGTGGGTGCAGTGGCATAACATTTGTCTCCGGTGCCCGGGGGACAAACCTGCATTTGCACACCCCACACACAGGGCAAGAGGGGTCGCCGGCTCCTACCAAATGGCGCTGCCTCCCAGCTGCCCCAGGGAGGGGGGTCTGTACCTGTGGGAGAGGATGTGGGAGGACACACCAGTTACCTCCTCCCGCTTGGAGGACTTTATGCAGCTCATTGCGGGGGCAAAGCCTGGTCCCTGCACGTACCTGCCATGCAGCACTCACCTCTCTCGCTCCAGCCCCATGAGCGATGGCTCATGTGGGGTGGCCTCACCCCCCAGCCTGGGTGGGCACCAGGCCAGTCCACCCGCACAGGCCAGTAACTGGGGCCTGGTACCCCCCCCCATATCCTCCCCTCAGTACACCTCTCGGTAGAAGGGGCAGAGGGGGAAGCAGGAAAGTATTGAGGCAGCAGAAATTGACTGTAATTAATTTTATTTTATTTTGTCTCCCTGTTGGCCCAGGATGACAGGAAGCTAAATTCCCCTCTGGCATGTAAAGTGCCTTGAGCGCTTCAAACAGGTGGTGCTCTAGGAGGGTAGGATATCTGGGTTCATGGATAGAGACTACATTCCTGACCCTCCCACCGTAGCACCCACATGGAACTTGGAGAGAAGAACAAAGGTTGCAGGAGGGAACAGTTTGGAAAGGGCGCAAAGAAGTCAGTCTGTGTGCACGTGGCTAGACTGCTAGCTGCAGTTGCAGCATCTTTGTAAATAATTATCTTAGTAATGAGACAGTTTAGTTTTAGGAACATGCAGTCCCCTTCTGTTATTACCCAGCATAGAGTACTTGAAATGCATAAGTCTCTCCTGCCCCTCTGGTGGGTGCCCTAATCACCAGGCTATTGGGTATTCTGCGGTGGGGATCTCTTAGTCTTTCCTGCTGAAGCTGCTCCACTTCGTATAAAATACAAACAGTTATTAGGCCATCAAGACAGAGAGTGAGAATGCCTCTGTAACTTTGTGCCTAAGTGCTACGGCATTTTCCAAGGCTTAAAATATGTGAAGTGAAATGTTAAAAATATGCATTGATTTTTGTTAGGAGTCAGCACTCTGGGTACAAAACAACCCCCTCAGTGTGGTGTATGAAGATAACAGACAGGAGATGTCATTCTCTCTCCAGTTTGTTTCCTTTTAAATAGAGCAGACTCTCCTTGCCTGGTATAGGGGCGGCTGCCATTTTGTGTTTCAATTCAGCTGTAGCATGTTATACACTAAATCAGTACTGTGTTCTCGCTGCCCGTAATGGAAACTTTTCATTTGTTCTTTCTGTGTTTGTTGTCATCCTTAATCTGAATTAGAAGTCATCTAGATTGAAAATGCTTTATACTGTGTCCATACGAAAACATAGCATCACTCCCCAGGTACAGTGCTACGGCTCCTACTACTCACAGGACCTTTCTAAATATGTTTAGGCATTGAGCCTTCTCCAACAATGTCTTCTTTCTTCCTTCCCTCAGTCTCTCTCTTGTTTTTCATTCCCCTCGCAACACATTTATAATACGCCCATAACCTAAATTGTCAGACATACTGGATATAGTGAAAATTAGGAAGCAAACCAGTGCAGGAAGTGAGCGGTGGGACATTCTCCTCTGCCCTACCCTCTGCCCTGGCCAAACTCTAGCTTGGGTAATTTCATTCTGCCTTCTTAAAATTTCCCCAGCAGTTTCCATCAGATAAAATGTTCTTCACTTCCTGTTTGTGGTGTTGTAATTTAACAGCTGGAATATTCCAACCTGGAGGTGGCTGCATTTCCATAATAGGCAAAATGATTTCTGGGTGCATGATGCCCTAGACCTTCTGCATAAAGGATGCTCTATGACTGGAAGGCATTGTTCTTATTCTCTCCCACAGAGACTTGTGTAAAAAGAGACGTAAGTGGTGCATTCTCTGCTGCACCGCTTTGAAGCTATCTGAATTTTATATTTAACCCAGGGTCCAGCATACTCATAAGGTGACGTCAAGGTCTCTCTCTCTCTCTCATAAACACACTTTGAAAGGTTTCCTGTCCATGTTGACAAGGCCAAGACATGCTGGGGAAATGTCACAGCTGAATGGTCCCAAAAAAATGGCTTTGTCAAACACCATGTGTAGAAGGTGAGGGCAAAGCAAGCATTTGCTGAAGTGTAAGCCACCCGGCTGCATCCTGCTTGCAACAGAACTCTGTTGTTTTGATCTAGTGGCTTTGCTGTACTTCCAAAGTGAGCTCCCTTCCCTGCTTATGTCTTGTTATCACCCCCCTTTTTTCTATGTCCACAGTGAGAGTACAGAAGGAAGGGTGATGTCACCTACGGACAGACACGCGCAAACCTCTGGGAATATTATTCCATATCATTTTTATCAAGCAGATATTACCCTCCATTCTGAGAGTGAGAGTCTCTGGGCACAGGATACACATGGCATGCAGCCAACACGGACATTAGCAATGGGGAGTACAGATATATCGGGTCACTTCTGCTTTACTCCTCTCCAGCTTTCTTTTATGTGACTGCTGCATTGCTCAATTAAGGATTTTAGGGTAAATTCTGCTTCAAGTAATTCTGTATGAGTACACACACGTGCACGCAGGCACACACATACACTCACCAATGAGATACACAATAGATAACAAACCACTGCATATGCATGTGAATACAACCCACATCCCAGTAATACAACCAAAACCTCTCCACCATTATCACGCACGCACACATGCCCACACGCAGAGCTAACCTGGCCCCTGAAGAGACACATGCACACACAATCCACACGCCTCTACTCTGCTACATTCCATATGCACAGCCACACAAAAGATACCACGCATGTATGTACACAACACTCGCCCTTCCATGTAAGCACAATATGCATCCAACGTACATACACCATATTGTACAACGTAAACATACGGTCATATGCTCCCTCAAAACATTCAAGCTCAAACCCACAAGTAGCCACATTTATGAACATAACCACACTCAGGCATATACAAAACATATATAACCCAGATTCCCCTCACTGAGTAGCTACAGAGCACTATATTCATTCACACATAAATAACCTCACACTCCAACACACAGGCACCTTTATACAACAGGGCTGAGTTTGAAATCAGCAGTGCAGTGAGCATGTAGGACCAATATGGTAGCTATTGTGCACTCAGCTATGTAGTGTACACACACACACACACAGCCTGGGACTCTGGAAACAGTGATGGTCTCATATACAAGCAGGAGGTGAAAGTGAATGGGGATTGCCCTGTTGAAAAATGCATAGGCAGATCCTGTTTCTCTTTAGGATGTGTAAGTAAGTGTTGAAGGTGGAAGATTAAAGACAGATAGAGAGAAGATACTAATCATAGTCACTTCCAGCCTTCATGAAAGGGTAAATATTGGGGCCAGCCAATTATCCAGTGCCTTTCCCACCTCTCATATGAACCGGGATGGGGGGGTCAAAGGGTTTTCTTCTACTCCAGTAGCCAAATCCTCAGTTCCTGGCTGCATGTACGCAACAGGAAGTTCTGAATCTGACACTCCACAGGCAACTCACCTATGAGTGAGAGGCAGAGGGGTGTATGGAGAAAGAGAGAGTGATGAATACATAGACAATATAGGGATACTGTTCTCTCTTTCTTTCTCTGCCTATTTGCTAGTATTCCTAATGCACCAGTGCCTAAGGACTTCAATCAGGGATCAGAGTCCATGAAACACATGCCACACAATAGTCCCTGCCCCAGACAGCTCACAGCCTTTCCCCACTTTCATGAGCAACACATACATATATACAGGATGGGTGGGTGGGAGGAGAAAGAGAGAGACAGGAAAGTACAGAAAACTACTCAGGCATTCATTACACATTTGGAAGTGATATCTGTGTGAACAATTAATTTATCACACACCTTTGACCACTAATATATCTCCCCCGGGACTTATCCACACTACTGAACAGCTTCAGGCAGATACTGAATTTTTTGTATTGTTTTCTAAATAAGCTTGCCAAAGGAATGTTCCCTCCTTTCCCTTTCCCGAAATACAGAAATCCCCCCACAAATTTCCGCTGCTCAAGGCCCCAGATGGGCAAGACTCAGCCCTGAGCCCATAATAGCGTTTTGTGACATAAAACTTCATCATTCTGAAGTCTGATACACAGATCCCCTGCCGAGCTAGAACCAGAACCATTGTACCACAGGGGAGGGGACATTTCCAGCTTCTTAATGGGACACTGCATTTGTTTCTATCCCTGCAAGATCCCGAGATGCCACTTTACATTAATGACATTTTTAGCTTTAGAAAAGCTATTTCAGGCCATTCTTACAGGTTTTGTGGTCCCTACTGAGCCAGGCACAGTTGGAGTCATGGGCTGGATCTTCAGCTGGCTTTAGTGGAACTCTGCCAAATTACTCCCGCTGAAAATCTGGCCCCACCACAACTAAGGCAAGTGAGGGGTGAAATTCTGGCCTCCTGAGATCAATGACAAAGGTTGCAGTGCCTTCAATGGGGCCAAGATTTCACTCCTTGCTTTAGAAATAGAAGGGTATAAAAATAAAATGGCGCCAATTAAAAATAAATAAATAACTCAATAAGATATCTGTAATTTTGTGGTCTGTCATGTAGAGACTACATAAGGGTGTGTGTAATGAGTTCATTGGCATGAGTTTTGGATAGCTACATTATTCCCAAGTGGAGTAGCCATAACTGAATTTGTCTGGGTATCCTAAGTGAGTCTCAGTAAACCCTCTCCAGGACCATGAAATCCGACTTTTAAGTCATGACATGATTATATATAGGAAACCAATCGTCACTTGGCTAGGACTGAATAGTGCCCATTCTGGGCCTCAGGCCAAGATTATTTGGGAGAAAAATTCCATATTTGGGAAAGAAAAAGGAAGCATTATTATTCTGTCAGGTTTTTATTTGCAGGTCCTGGCAGAGATGGACTAGTGAACAAAGGGCAGGTTAGACTGCCAAAGGTGTATGATTAGTTCATTTTTTCCCAGTAGCTCTGTAATTTATCACATGGTTCTGCCATTTGTCATTTGGATATCATCATCTCAGAGAGGGCCTAGTCCTTCAGGGCTCTGATTGCCCTTGAATGGCTAAAATTGGGGTGGAGGGTGTCCAGCACTGCACAGGATCACAGTCATGGTGAGAATGTATCTCTATTTTTTTATAGATACATGGCCCTACACAAAGCGTTGTTAAAAAACCGTTAATGTTGCTCAAGTGCCTTTTCCATCAACAACTATTAAAAAAAGCCTGTAAATCATTAGTTATGTCTTTATCCAATCTCTGCAGCCTACCACCATATTTTGATCTTCATAGTGTCATGAATTTTCAGACCAGAAGGGACCTTTACAATCTCTTAACTTCCTGTACAACAATGTCCACATAGCCTCACCCACCCAACAACCATGGATCTCTATCCACTATGCATATAGTGAACTAAGGGCCAGATTTACAAAGTGCTTTTGAAAACCCCATTAGGCACCTATCTCCATACCTAAATACCTTTGTACCTAAATACCTTTGTAAATCTAGTTTGAAGGATTAAGTCACTTTGTCCAAGGGTACACAGGAATTCTTTAGCCCAACCAGGAATGAGACCCAGATCCCCTGAGTCCCAATCCAGTGCCTTAGTCACAAGATCACTGTTCTTCTCTACATTTCCTAACCCATAGCCACTACCCACTGAACACATCTCCACCCTCCACCAAAACACACAACCTTTAACCCCAACCACATGGAGTCATTAAAAAGGAATGTTTCCTAATTGTTCAGAATATTGAATAAGCGCTGAGTTGCAGTAAATGTTTAGTGAGTATGGTGTAGATTTTTAATTGATGTTTATGTCTGAATGTGTTGTGGTGGTTAATTGTTAATAGAGGGGATTGTTTGTATTTTTGGTGGAAAGGAAGTTAATCTTTGTTGTTGTTTAGGTAACGTGATGAAATCTCATGTTGTGCTTGGGTTTTCCTGTAGCTGTTGTCTGTGGTGAGAATTCATAGAGTCCTAGATTTCTAGGCCAGAAGGGACCATTGTGATCATCTAGTCAGATCTCCTGAATAACACAGGCCAGAAAACTCCCCCAAAATAATTCCTAGAGCATATCTTTTAGAAAAACAACCAAGCTGGATTTAAAATTTGCCAGTGATAGAAAAATTCACCTTGGTCAATTGTTCCAGTGGTGAATTATGCTGTTAAAAATTTACACTTTATTTCTAGTTGTAATTTCTTTAGCTTCAGTTTCCAGCAACTGGGAACTGTATACCTTTCTCTATTAGACTGAAGAGATCATTATTAAATATTTTTTCCCCATGCAAGTACTTATAGCTTGTAGTCAAGTCACCTCCTAACCTTGTCTTTGTTAAGCTAAATAGATTAAACTCCTTCAGTCTATCACTATAAAGCATGTTTTTTAATCCTTTAATCATTCTCATGGCTCTTCTCTGAATACTTTCCAATTTTCAACCTCTGTCTTGAATTGTGGGCACTAGAACTGGACACAGTATTATGGCAGTGGTCCTAACTCTGCCAAATACAGAGGTAAAATAAACTTTCTTCTCCTATTGAAGGTTCCCTGTTTATGCATCCAAGTATCATGTTAGCTCTTTTAGTTGCCAAATCTTTTTCAAAGTCTCTGCTTCCCAGGATAGAGTCTCCCATCCTGTAAGTATAACCTGCATTCTTTGTTCCCAGGTGTATACATTTACATTTAGCCATATTAAAATGCATAGTGTTTGGTTACACCCATTAGGGTTCTACCCTTTGTTTGGAGGTGGAAGGAGGATGTATACTTGAAAATTTTGGCCTAGAACTTTGTCATTGGAGGCAAGATTCCAAATTCTCTTGTGAGAAAGAAAGTACTTGATTGCAGTCCTGGGTGGCCTCTGAGATATTAGACCTTAAAACTACTATGTTGTTATGAATGGAGAAGGGTTTTTAGGTATCTAAATGATATTAGTTAAAATATTCTCCCAGTAAGTCTTATATAGCTGAACCCACATTATTAAAAGAGCCTGGATTTACACATGGAGAGATATAAAACAAAAAACAAAACACACAATATCATCCAAAAAACACAAACAAACTTAAAAACAATTCTAAAATAGCTTTTTCTGTGACGTACTCCCTTGGGATCACAGGCATAACCAGAAGTGGTGAAACAACTCTCACATAATGCTGTTGTCCCAGGCTCATGCAATAAAACCTCTACACCCCACCAGACAATCACATGTTATCCAGCCACCAAAGCAAAAAAATTTGGTAAAATGGAGGGGCTACAGTTGCAAATATAGTGTATGTATCAATAACCGAAGTCAGATGCTTTAGGATGGGATTTTAATGAAAACACAACCCTTCAGGAAAGATACATTTCAAATTAAACAAACTGGAAAGCATGGAAATGCAGAGCTAATGTATCCCAAACAACCTTAACCCAGCTGTCATATCCTTGCCAGACAATGGATCCTTGTAGGTACAGTAGATATATGTATTTGACAAGTATCCCAGTGCTGTAGCTAGCCATGAATATCTTGCAAGTGACCAAGGCAGCTAGGGACATTTTAAAAACTTTATATTCTGGCATTTTGCCTGCAGCTGCAGGCATCTTAAATCATACCCACTCTGGTTTACAAAGCAGAATACACATAACCTACCTGCAAAGACTTGTCACCTTTAAGATGTCCAAGACTGCAGGGAGTCCAATCAGTTTCAGTCTGAAGTGCATTGCAAATTATACACTCAGAGCATCACTCAACTGCAGCAGCTCCTGGGGTAGGGCCAGTCGTCAACCAGCTCAAAGGATGCCGCACAACAGCATGGGGCAAAGACAGTGGCAAGACAACAAGCCCCTCCTTATAAAAAATGAATTGTAGGGTTTTTAGCATCCACGCACAGCTGGCTGGACTCCGTTCTAAATGTCTTGCCTGAAAAATGCATCTACTAACCTACACGGAACTCACTGTTATCTAACTTGAGGATAAAAGCTGAGCCAACTTGAGACCCCTGAAAGGCTCCAATTTTTAACCCTATGGTTAGACTGCAAAGTTAATCATTGAGACTAAAAGTTTGAATTTAAATATTCCAAGTTTTAGGAAAAAAATCAAACACCACAAAATCATACAGGAAAAAACCACCGAGGAAAAAATCACAGATTTTGGTGCTGATTTTTAACCAGCTCTGTTTTTTCATATATGTTCATCCAACACAACAGGACCCTGGTCTTTGCTGTAACACCCTGATCCTGAGATTTCAGGACATTGCCCCAACACCAATAATAAATAACGAGAGTATCCAACTGAAACTTCAAAGGGAATTGTTGGAAAATAGGATGCAATTACCCTAACTGTACTTTGGCCAGGATGCCACAATTAATATCCACTATGTTGTGAAAGGTGTCAGGATCTCTGTTTATTTCTTCTACAAAGATGGCACCTTCAGCAATGCAGTACCCCAAGCATATATGGCTCAATACTTACCCAAAAGGAAGGAAACCACCTGCTGACTTTCCTTGAGGGTTTCCCATCCAACTAATGATCAGGCCTTATCTATTTTGTCTTATAAAATCTAACACACTCATAACCCAAGACGGTATAGCTGAGTTGCAGGCCATGAGAAGTTTTAAAATATTTAAAGTATAAACAACCCTAGTGGGAAACGCTATGGGGAAGGGCATGGAAAGACATCATCAAAGTCTAGTTGGTTATTCTTTGCAGGAAAAGACCAAGAAGAAGCTTCCTGTTGGGATTTGCTGTCATCTGAAAGTGCAAGTGTGGGGCATCCTTGCGGCTGGAATAGATGATTACTTGGTTCAGTTCCAGACAGTTACTGGCTAGTCATGGGAAAGCACTGATAGTGCAACAGGAAAATTCTATGTTGCCTTTTTACCAAGGCCTTAGTCTACAGTGCTGAGATACCCATAGTCATAGGTTAGAAATTAAAGGAGCCAAGGAAAGCAAGTGATCAGTCCATCCAAACTGTTCTTTTCCCTCTTGAACATTAGAATCATAGGAACAGATTTTGCCACCTTTACACACATTGAGTAGTCCCTTAGGATGCAATCTAAAGCCACTGAAGTCAATGGGAGAGAGGTTTTTCACAGAGGATTTTAAAAAATTGGGTTTTGTTTTTTTTTCCTATTTGGAACAAAATTCCAAAATTTTGAAATTCTCCATGAAACGGAGTGGATCCCAGCTCTGAGGCAGTCTTCCTGGTGGGCTGTCCCAGATCCTGGAAATCTGCATCATTGACTCCACAGCAGTCCAGCAGGTGGGCCACCAAGGAGCAGAAGGAGAGCTGGCAGCCACACATGCAGGGTTCCACTGAAATGTCATTGAAATTGAACCAGCTCCGCTGAATGTTTTAAATGGAGAACAGCAATGAAAAAATATTTCATCATCATTTTTCCAAACAGCTCAAAATGGGAGGCTTTCCATTGACTTGTACAGGCATTGGATCAGGCCTGTAATATGCAAGTAGTCACGCTGGTTTCAGTGGAGCTATTTGTGGAGTACAGGCCATTGCTATTCAGAGTGAGTAAGAGGATCTGATTCTGTCCCATAGAAATTCATGACGGATGAGGCCTTTTGGGTCATATAGTCAACCTTATCTTGGCTAGAGCTGAATGGTTCTCTCTAGTAGGGTACAGAGGGTTTGGTTCAGTCCAGTATGAAATGTCTCGAGCAACAGAACTTCCACTATATATCCATATAAATGACCCGTTTTATCATGACAGTGAGGCACTTCAGAAACTGCTGTAAGCTGTAATGCTAGTTATTGGCCACCACACTTGCCCCTTCCACAGTGATGAGCACAGTATGAAACCCAAGATAGATTAAATTAGTTGAAGAATATGAGACAAATTAATTGGTGGTGTCATCAGGACTGGTACATCTCATTGCTTAATTAACCAGCAGGTCACCTCAGGCCACTGAGCTGTCCAATGTAATACCTGTAATAGATGGGAGAAAGTCAGCCCAAGCGGCTGCCGTTGAGTGACAGCAAGTACTGCCACCACCTGTGCCGTCTCCTGCACAGCCAGAATAGAAAACTACTCAGTAGGGAGTGGAGGGTCAGAAATCAGACCAAATCTGGTGGTGCACAACCCTAACCCACAGGCTTTACAAGCAAAGAGAAAACTACTGAGAATTAAACCTAGTGCGCAACACTAACACCTAGGGCTTACAAAGAAATGTGGACAGATCAGGATTAGGAATCAAATCCAGGGGCTAATTTCATTACTGGCATAAGTGGGTGCCATTCCATTATTACCAAAGGAGAGACACTCACTTATGCCAGTGGTGAATTGGCTCCAGGGCTGTATGCTAGTGCACAAAAAGCTAGACCACAGAAAGCCTTGTGAGTCGCTATTGGTAGTTTTCCTCGTTTGGCAGACTAGACAAAACCCATTTAGGGGCTCTTAGCACCTAATTAATTAGTACTCAAGGCAGAATTTTATGTAAATTTTATTTAAATCCCAATCAGAGCTCTCATTTCCGTGCAGAGTTATTTTTACCACGGCATCAGCACTCAGGTGGGTAAGGAACAGAACCACCCAGGGGAGTGGGGACTGACGTGCACAGCCTGACAAAGAGAACGGTCACACAAGAAGCAATGGCAAATCCGCCAGGTGGAGGGGCAGCAGCTTCAGTCAAGCAGTACAAGGATACAAAAGGAAGTGAGGTACAGTCAGTGAGGTCTCAATCCAGCTGGATGATTTTGATGGGATCTTTATTATGGCGAGCACTGGGTGTGGGTCTGGCTTGATTCTGGGGTGGATGATAGATCTCTTGTGTTGTGATGAGGATTAACTCTGAATCTGGCAGGCTGGTTTGGATAATTTGTGTGCAATGTCCATCTGGGTTAAACTCAGCCTCACAGCTACAGCTGTTCTCAGTGTTTACAGCAAACCTTGAATCGTGCCTGGATTTGAGATTCAATATAGTTAGCAAACCTGAGGGGAGGAAATTTTCACAGGATTCCAGGAACTTCTCCTCAGCTGGTCTCCCTCCTCCTCCCCCAACAGGTGCCCCATCCAATCCCCAGGAACCCCTACTTACTGGAGGTATCTTCAAAGGAGGCCCAGTGGTCTGCTACCTCTTCCTACTGACACCTGGGTAGCTGCCCTCCAGGGTTTTTGACAGGGCAATAGCTGGTGCTCCCACTCCCTCCATGTTTTGTCTTCAGAGAAACTGCCAGGCAGAAATATTGTCCCCTCTAAATCCCAAAAGGAAATGAGCTTAATCTCCACCCCAGGAAGTGAGAAGGGAAATCTCCTCTTTCCTGCTGCCAGCTTTACACTAAACCAGGGGCAGCTGGAGCCCTCAGAAGGCTGAGGGTGGTAGCTCTGGAACCCCAAGGGGTTTCCTAGCAGCTACATACTAGGAATTATTGGGCTTCACTTCCTAGTGTTCAGTTGCTAGGGGACCCATGAGAGATTCCTAACTATTATGCTAAGCCTTCTGGGATATCTGCCCTTCAGCATAGGACAGAGTCAATTACACTGGGAGAGGAAGGGCCTTCTCCTTCCACTGTGATCTGTGGAGCAAGAAAGGCCTCTTCAGTCTCTTCCTCTCCCCCCAAAATCCTAGAATAGGAGCAGAGGTCCTGCCTCGCACCCCCTCACTACAAAGACATAAAATAGTTGGCGTGACCAGACACCAACCCCAAATATGCCAGGAAACTAGCCAGACAAGGTGGGGATGAGGTAATATCATTTAGTGGACCAACTTCTGTTGGTGAGAGAGGCAAGCTTTCGAATTTACACAGATTTGAAGAAGAGTTCTGTGTAAGTGCGCAAGCTTGCCTCTCTCTTGGTCCAATGAAAGATAGTACCTCACCCACCTTGTCTTTCTAATATCCTGGGCTACAACAACACTGCATACAGGAAGGTAGCCAGCCAAGTTGGAGGAGGACTCCAGCAAGGATGTTTCAGACCACTGGAGTCTAAGGAATATGTTCCCTTGGCAGTTTGAGTTTATCTGATTCTAACCTCCATATGAACCTGAAGGGTTTAGTCCATAGTCAAGACCTCATGAACTGCACTGAAGGGCTCAATGTTCGTTTATAGTGAACAGGCAGCTGCAGGGGTCACTCAGCTCTAAGGACATTTTTTAGAAATAATGAGGGACAGCAATTTTGAACTGCAGCCACATGGCTCTGAATCAGCTGTTCCGTCCACATAAATTAAAGGAGCAGTGCTATTAGTCCCCATTATTTTGGAAAGTGACCAGCATTAGAGATGGACAAAGGTCAGTTTAGAGGTTCAGTTCAGTCTACATGCTTAGTCAAACCTTGAGTCTGCCACCAGTTTTCTCCATGTCAGCTGTTTCTGCTGCTTCCAGCAAAGCTAGACATACCACAGGAACAACCTTTCTTGCATCATTTCAACATTTTTAGTCCCAGTCCTGGATCAAAGCAGGAGATGCAGAAGTAGCTTATTAGTTCAAGGCACTTGAACTCACTTGCCTCTCAACACAGAACAATAGTCTCTCCCTATTCCACATCTGTTGCCTTCTAGTAGCTGTCACCAACTTAAAAGTATGTCATGCTAGTTGGACTTTGTATCCTCATCTTGCTCAGGCAGCTATAGTTAAGGTAGATTGCAATGTAACAAAATCCTGGGCTGGACAGCAAGGTCCATTCAAGAATTAGTTACTAGGTACCTGGCTGAACCGTTCATAGCAGACGTGATCAGGATCTCCCTGGGACAGCATAACATAGTAGTTTTTAACTGCACCTATTCTAAGAGACTCTCTAGTCACAGTTAGGAGATGATTTGAATGCGTGTACACGGCCCGACTGCACATGAGCTGGCAATGAATGAATTAGTGTCAGTGACACCTACCTATTTAATAGAGCTGGTTAGGAATTTTTGACTAAATGTTATTTTGTCAGAAAAGGCCAATTCATCAAAATAAAAAATTTTCAAATAAACTGCTCAGTTTTAACAAAATTTTTGTTGGGAAGGTTTCTCAAGTCCTTAATGGGGGAGGGGTGGAGAGGTGTGTGTGAGAGAGAGAGAGAGAGAGAGAGAGAGAGAGAGAGAGACACAGACACACACACACACACACACACACACACACACACACACACTCCAAAATAGCCAATAGCCCCAGAGTTAGGGCACTCAGCTGGGAGCTAGGAGACGCAAGGTCAAGTCCCCGCTATGAATCAGAAAGGAGTTGAGCTGAAGTCTCTGGATCAGTGTCCAGCGGTTAGGGCACTCACTGGGCTATTGGCTCTTCTGGTGTGGGTGGGACACGTACTTCTATCTCCTGAAATAGCACAATTTTTCACAAACAGAATTCTTATTTTCTGGCCAGTCCTACTCTCTAATCTCTATCAACTGTCAATATATTACCCACGTTGCTCTTGGGAAATCTTGATTTGCTAATCTTGATTTAAGGGAAGGTTATGCTGCCACTTGCTTAGAAATGTGCCAATGAGCATTACTTTATATGGTTATACTTTCTACCCCTTGTTTGTTATTGGTCTCCTCATCCCCCACCGTCACTTTAAAATCCTCTTTGTAAACCTAAATAAACCATCATCCCTCTAGTCTGTAGGGATGGGTGTTTTAAACCCTTGTCCTGGCTGGTTATTGCTTGACTCCTGGGGGGAAGTGTGTTTTGTACTTGGGGCAGAATTATCGTCCTCTAGCAGCAGAAAGCCTTTGGATGCTATTGGCAGGGAAGCCCCAGAGCGAAGGTACTACCCCACCAATCAAGGTCTCAGCTGAAGGAGCTAAAAATTGTATGTGCTACCAACTTCACATATTATTAGACCTAGGTTAGCATCTGAGCTGAGGCCAGCCACTGGTTAAATAGCATTGGCAAAGTATTTTGGGGTCCTTGAGGAGAAGGTGCTATACAAGAGTAAAATCCTTGTGTTATTACCATAGGCTGTCAGTAACTCTAGCCAGAACCTTGCAAGCCCAGCCTGTCCCAGCCCTTTATGATCATGCTCTACCCCACACATGAAGAGATTACATGCATTAGCTCTAAAGACATCGGAGGGATTCCAAGGTGGTATTGTTGAGGGCTTATAGAGTTTATAGCTTTATTAACTTTCCTCGCCAGCCATGATCCTTTGTGTGATGACAGACAGATGTTGCCCAGATGTTCCCTTGGCCAGCTCAGCTAATGCCACTCAACTGTGAGCCTGCACAGCAGATGCATTTAAAGGAGTGGGGAAGAGAGGGAGGAAGAATGAATAAATAAATGTTAATAAAGGAAAGGAAAGGAAAGGAAAAAAAGACAAATCTGGGGGGGAGAGGGGGAGGTTCCCCTAGAACACACAGTCCATACGCTGGCAGATGGTGCTTCTCATCTGTGCCAGTCTATGAGCAAGAGGGTGGTTCCTGCAGCCAGCCTTGTCATGCCAAAGTACCCAGCCCCCCTGTATTCCTGTTCCTTTGAAGTGCTGTGGCATACACACCCCTCTGGCAAGTAAGTGTGTGTTTCTTTCTCTCTCTCCCTCTCTCTCACACTCACTCACTCACTCACTCACACACACACACACACACACACCCTTCAAATACCACAGTGATGAGGGCACTAAAGGTGCCTAGACAGAATAAATATATTGCAAATGTGTATCGACTACTATATGAAGGGGGCCCATTTCATATTGCTCAGATGAGTCAATATGATTTCATGACTGATGTGTAAAATTTATGCTCCTTATACAGCATTTGTATATAATGAGGCTCCATGATCTGCAGCGGTACACACAAGGACCTAAGTCAGACAATTTTTATTTCTAATACCAAATCTATTGTTGACTCATGACAAGGCCTCACCTGAGTTATTTAAACTCTCTCTGCCTGTCTTTTGTGCATCTGTAAAATGGGGATAATACCAACTTGTCTATGAAAATGTTGTGAAGAATGTTTGCATATAGCTTGAACACAAAGTGGTGGGTGTGTGCACCATGCTGCAGTTGACACCCCCATCACCACTCTTCCTTTCTGATGTGCTGCATAAAATGGAGTATGGGGATAAGAAAAGAGTATTTCTCCATCTTTACCCCGAATTCTGAGTAGAAGAGGCTGGACAGAGCTGCAGGTTATAAGAGAATTCTGTAACGAAACTGTAAAGGGGTAGTTCTTCTCCACAGAATTTTATGACAGAATGTAACATACATAACACATATCATGTTTTACAAATTGAATGGGTGAGATGTATTGATTGATTACAGATTCCTGACTATGGTTCCCTTCAGATAAAGTATTACCATTCATCTACACGTACTGTATCAGAGACAATATCATCCCTCTGTGTGTGTATGTGTGAGATGTCTCATTTCACCTTAGTGCACCACATTAACAGCTTACACAGACAGGCATTTTCAAACCATCTCTTTAGATTAGTAGAAATCATTTCCGAAACTGTAACTCCGTCTTCCTGTGCCTGAAGAAGTCATTGCAAGCAGAACAGAGATTATATCCCTCTCTCTCCCCCATAAGCTCATATTTGGTGTTTTCCTTACACAGGAATGGATGGTTGAACATTTTTCCTCCATGAAAAATGAAGTTGCCTTGTATATAAGATAACTATAAATATAGTGCTTTCATGTATTGTGGATTTGGGGGAGGGGAAGATTACGGAGTGGCAGTTTAAGGGTGTGTATGATTTATACAGTATTATATAGGAAGTTACCTTGTCAGTAAAATTACATTAGCTTGAATACGTCTAAACGCCTAATTTACTTTACATTAGAGCTGTAGGAAGAGCCTTTACGAGTGGGATTTCTAGCCATTCAAGGCTCCCATCCCATGTAGGCTGCCTAGGTGAAAATGCCTAGCTCACAGTGAGAGGAAGAAAAGATGACCCCAGCTTTCTCTGCCATGGTTTAGAAGGCTTCATTTGTCTATGTTTTATCATAGTCCATCAGAAAGCTGAGAATCAAGGCACTTAAGACAGACGGTTATTTCAAATCAGAGGTACGAGTAAGCGGCGGCGAAGTTTGGCTAGTAAGAGACTGTATTCCTATATGCCATGAATCCACAGCCCTGCCATCTCTAGCATTAATTAGCTCAGAGCACCACCACTAAATGGAAGAGAAAATTTAGAGGACCAGAAGATTATGCAGAGGAGCATGGCTGATTGGATGCTAATAAATTAGCAGTCCCAGTGTTCCATTCAGAAGAGTGGGGGGGGGGAGGGGGAGGAAGAATACCTTCTCCTCGCATTCAGCCAATACCGAGGGGCTTTACATTCATTGTAAGAGTAATTTTTATCTCAAACTGTGCACTGGGAGTATTTTGTTTTCAAAAACCTAATCTGGTTACAGAAGGGGGCTGAGCCGAGTGGCAGGGTGACATACAAACCTTCAGAGATATAGGGCAGTACAGATACTATAAATTAAGGCTCTTGGCTACAGCATTTCCCCCTGATATATTGTGTTGGATTGGCTCATCTAGCACAGTGCAGAGGCTCCATTGCTTCTTGGCACAGTACACGCTGTTATTTCCATTTTATGCTATGCCTGGCTCCTAGAAGGAGTACTACAGAGGGGAGAATGGACCATTCTTTCCTGCACCAAGAAGAGCCTGGAGATGGAAGTAGTGGCATATGCAAATTCAGAACACAATTACTTCTCCCCAAATGTGGAAATAGCCCTTGCTCTCTCTCTCACCCACTAGAAATGGAGGGACTGTCCACTTTATTATTAAAGTCAGCTTTTCTCCATACAGGAGGAGTTACACTTCCCCCTTCCAGAGGGAGTCAAATAAAGCAATTGGAGACATCCTCTACTGCCACGCATTTATTATTAATGTATTATCTTGCAAGAAGTTCTATACAGTTGAACAGGAAGGGCAAGTTGGTGCTAATTAGAGTAGCATTAAGAGTCTACATATTGAGTAGACAGCAACAGCTTCCTTAAGGCAGAGGGAAATTTCAGGAGCTCTGCTAAAGGTCAGGGCAACACCAGTTTTAGCAAACATTAGCAAAACAGGTTAGCATCCAAAGATACAGAAGTAGCAACTACAGAAGCCTTTTCCCTACATGCCTTTCTTGACAACTCAAGAAACTCAATCTATTTAGTTTAACAAAGAGAAAGTTAGGGGGTGACATGATTACAGCCAGTACCTATATGGGGAACAAATATTTAACAATGGACCCTTCAGTCTTGCAGAGAAAGGTGTAAACATGATCTAGTGGCTATAAGCTGAAGCTAGACAACGGCAGACTAGAAATAAGGTGTACATTTTTAATGGTGAGAGTAATTAACCATTATAATAACTTACCAAGGTTTGTGGTGTGATTCTTCATCCCTGACAATTTTTTTAATCAAGTTTCGATGTTTTTCTGAAGATCTGCTCTAGGAATTATCTTGGGGAAGTTCTCTGGCCTGTGTTATACAGGAGGTCGGAGTAGATGATCACAATAGTCTCTTCAGGCCTTGGAATCTATGAATAATTGGGTGAGTAACAGAGGAGATCCTCTGCCTCCAACCAGGCTGCCTAAAGTTACACCCCATCTTTCTGCAAGTCTTTGGAATATTGATCTTCCTATCTTTCTGGTCCAGATCAATCCTCTGCCTTGGAGGAGGAGTTATTACTTCATATTGTATATTATACAGTTTGATACTGGTAGTATGATGGGGCGACAACCCACGTTGGCAGAGAAGGGGTTAACAGAGCTCGGAGGGGTGGGGGAAGGAGCTGCAGGGCAAAGTAGGTCAGTTGTTGCTGGGAACTCGGGGAGTAAGGACTGCATTCCTGGAGGGCTGAGAGAACTTGTAAGTACCTTGGACAAGCTGTGACTGGCTTCTGGGACTGAGACTATATGTCTACACTTGCCGCCAAATTCGGCAGCAATTGATGGGACATACGCAAGCTACTGTACATAGTTTGCATATCTCTCATCAACTTCCTAACTTCTACAGACCGCGGTGTTTTCTGTTCACAGTGCTGATGGGAAATGCCATCCTGTCAATGCAGCGTTACTCCACTCAGCAGAGGTAGATTAGTAGCGACGATTTCTGGGTCGATTGAATGGGTCTCTGGTTCCGCTCAATCGATCCTGATAAATCGATCTGAAGGTGGCACATTTGCCGCCATCAGTGTAGACATAGCTTGACCAGCTGATGTATGGGTGAAAAAGATGCTGGGGCCATGGTAAAGAGAGCAGCATTGACTAAGGTTACAGAGGATCATCAGGAGGCTGTTAGTTACAGGGTTCCTGGGTGGGCACCCAGAGTAATGGGCAGGCCCAAGTCCCTGCCACTCCTGACTCGCCACTGGGGAAGTAGTTGAACTGTTGAACAGAGAAACCTCCATCTGGAAGGAGGAAATGCAGATGACAGCCAAGCTTGAGGACTGAGTTGAGGTTCTGGAAGCTAAAAAAGGAGCTGTAGGCCGAAGCAGAGACAGAGGGCCACTATGCAGATGCGGCCATGGGTGTTGGCCTCAACCTAGTCCCCAGCATGACATCTGGTGATGAGGGCTGAACCCCATGACAGACAGATACAAGATATTCCCAGTGCCAGCAATAGACCATGTATGAGGCAAATCTACTTAGATAAACTGTTTCAAAAAAGATGCAAACAAGATGTTGTTGGGAGGTTCTATCCCCTTCCCGTGTCTCCAAAAATCTCTCCTCTCTTTACCCTCTCTCCTCCCTGAAAAGCAGCAGCTTCCACTTACTTCCCCCATGTTTTTTTGGCTTCTATCTCTCCTGACCCCCAAGAAGCAGGTGGTAGCAAGTACTGCACATGGCTGCTGGCAACATATGCCTCTACCTTGCTCCTTACTTAGCCAGGTCTGACCCTGTATTTCAGGCAAGTCAGGGAGGCATCATGTAATCTGTGCGGTCATGAAGGTCCAAAATCTCACCAAAGTAGACAACTGGGTGGTGTTATGGGAACACACAGACACCTACTCACTCCCACAAGAGAAAGATCTCAGTCTTTTCTCTAACCTCCAATCACTGCCAACCCCTCAGAAACAGACATTTGGATCATTTGTCATGAATAATATAAGGCCCCACCCACCACTCTTATCCTATAGATAGGAGGAGCCTTTTCCTTCCCCCATGCTGTCTATTTTAATATCATACAATGCATTTAACAAGATTCTTTGATCTCTATAGGTCTGAGCCATCAATTGACTAGTACTGTTCCCATTATCACAGATATAGCTCCACTATAATACATTTTCAATCCAACAGCTTTGTCTGTTCTTCACTTCCCCCTTCAGCTAAATATCCAGTGCACTTCTCTTAATAGAAGAAGTCTGCACAAGTATTTGCTATAATTTAAAAGTGAATTTGCATCAGTTGTGCTGGTTTTTCTTCTGCATTTTTCCTGTGGAAATCTGAGCAGTTATATTTTACTTGCACTAAGATTCCCAGAAAGCAAGTGTGGAGGTTGCAAAGTGGCATGTTTTTATGTTTGATGGGAAGACTGCTTAACATCAGAATTCACCAAACCCCTCATTAGGGCCTTTGCAGAGAGGTAATTACACAAGCTGTATCTGAAACACTCTTCGCAACTAGTGCTATATAAGCACACACACTGACTTGTGGGACTGTGGTGAGAGAATTTTAAGTATGCAGCCATCCATTAAGTCTTACAATAGCATAGTTTTTCTAGAAATGAAGCCTTGGGCATATCTGGATTAGAGCAGAAATGCCATACAATTTACAGCAGCTAAGGTAATAAATATAGAGTATCTAATACTTGCAAACTCTTAGTGATCTACTCATAGAAAAAAAGAGCCTTGTACATTTTTTTCAGGTAAGTCCAATGATGCCATGGTCTGCTGAAAAGTGAGGCTAAGTGAGTTTTCCCCTCTCCATCCCTGCTCTGTGCCCACCTACCATTCAGCAGCTGAAACTCAGCCTCTCTTCCCCAGACCATGTAGAGCTGAATGAAAACCATGTTGGCTTGATGGCATTACTACACAGATGATCTGTCTTAAAAGAGATATCTATAGCTAAATCCAGTCTCAGGAGGATGAATGAGTGACAGATTGACTAGAGTGTCTGTGACTCACCTTGGATAATGACACTCAATAGGAATCACAGCTGGATTTGTTCTTAATATAGCTGGAGTTGGATTGGAGTACAGGTTTATGCTGCGAACCAAGCAGTCTGGCATCATCTATCAAGGACAAGTAAATCAGTATTGTTATTCTTTTCTTTAAAAGAAGGTTGTCTCAATGCATTGGGATTAGCAAGGTGTGTGTTCCCCATTAATTGTTGATTGACAGGGCCCCTTTCCCCAAAGAGCTTCTATTCTCAATAGTTCAGGGAAATGGTGTTAGCAGCACCATGCCAGCAAGGCCACTGTAGCAAAGGATTTTCATGGCAATACTACAGACAGGGGACCTCACTCACTTACTGAATAGTATGGTAGTTTAGTTCCTCCTTCTCTCACACTGGCCATGTAAATGGAGATGATACCCTGCTGGCAAAAACAGCGTTTAGTAGTGCCCTAGTTTAGTCAGGGTCATATTTGTCTGGTGATAACTGAGGATAGTATATAAAGCAGCTGAGGAGTCCAGAGCAAGGGACACTTCTGCCAGTAGTGGTGAAAGCAGCACTTGGAAGAGTTACCAAGACCCAGTAAAGGCAACAGAGAAGCTATGCACAGTGCACTCTCCCACGGACAGGGACAGCAGTCACATGCGTACACTTGCCACAGTATTAACAAACTTTGCTTACTCTGCTCCATTTAGTAAGAGCATTGGCATCAGAGATCACATAACAAGATAGGTTTGGTGTGATGGGGGTGAGATGCTTGCACTCATGCTCTTCAAACAGGGTCTGTCTTCCGCAGTGTTTTATTTGCCAATTATTTATTTAAATCCTATTTAAAAGTTGGCCTAGAAATCCTCTTCCAGTAGTACTTACTCCAATAGTGAATCCCTTTCTGTGTTAAGGAGCAAGCAAACTACAGTAGCTGATGATCTGCACTCAAAAAACACTCCAGCAAACCCAGACTAGTTTTCTGGTTTCCTGGGGAATTTGCTTGGGGTTCATTCACTGGGTGAAATTCAATGGCCAGTATTATACAGGAGAACAGACTAGATCATAATAGTTCCTTCTGGCTTTAAGATCTAAGAACCATTCTGCACTGAATTAGAAAGGTCATTAAAGTAAGGGCATTTCAAATTCTCTCTTCAAAGTGAACTGAAGGTAACTTAGAAGCCTGACTGTAGTAACCTATCACTCCATCTGAAAGTCAGGTCCTTAAGGCAGAAACCTGTGAAAGTCAGAACCTTTAAATACAAGAGCAAGTTTTCTATTCAGCAAGGAGTTGGATGAACAGAATTTAAAAGGAAGCACTTACCCTGCTTGAACATCTTTTGAAGTTTTTATTGTCAAGCTGTCCTGCAGTGGCTCAAGAGCATGGGTACCAATCTCAGGAGAGAGTGTTAGGAAACGGGGCACAAACCCCAAATTGGTTAGGGGTTCTATACTTGGCTTTCGCCAACCAGTTATCAAGTGTAAACTCATTAAGCACTATAACAGCCTGAACATGGAGTCACAGACAGTCCCCTTGAGTATTCCCATCTGTCTTGCCACCCAGGTAAGCCTGCCTTTGTGATAGATGGTTCCTTACACCAAAGGTCACAGCAATATTTAGGTTACTCACAGTCCCAAAGGAGCAGTCACTTACCCCAGGCCCATTACACTTTAGATCTCACACCAAAGACAACAGCTGCAGCCAATCCTAAAATAATCTAGAGATTCCTTATATAGGAAAAGGTAACTGTTATTTACAAGGTTAAAGCAGGTAAACGTATGCACACAAATGAGTTACAGTCTTAAACAACAAAGACTTTTGTCCTCTAATGTTCTACAGTAGTTTGTCTAGTATGGATGGGCCTTCTTTGGAGGACATAACACTTCTGTCACAGATCAGCATTTCACACAAGCTAATGTCTCTCTCCTATCTGGTGATTTACACAGTTAGAGGCTTATCATACAAACACTTCTACCTGATAACATCTGTATCCCATATCGTAAGTTGCTGCACACATCAGTCTCACTTACAAGCATTCAATAAAGTCTAAACACTATGCGCATTTCTATAATCCTAACACCTATTTTAACAATTGTAACGCACAGGTGCACCAGACTGGTTCCAGCTACGTATCCATCAGTGTTCCTCTGAGGCATGGGGTCCTTGGAATGAGCTGGCACATGGTTTGCCAGTCTCACACTTATATCATGCTCCACATAATATTATCTGAGCACCATGACACTGATGCGAGAGCAGCACTGATCCAGCAAGCAGCTTTGTGTATACTAGAAGAGACACGGAAGGCTTCCTTCCCTGCAGTCTACTACTACATTCATGTTGCTCCTGTTCAAAGGTGGTTTGCCTGCAGCATTAAGAGACACATACCAGCAGGCAGCCAAGCCAAAGCACAGGTCAGCAACTTTGATCAACCTCCTACTGCCAAACATCTTTCAGGGCAGTTGATACCAAATAGCCTCTTGACATTTTACTCTACCAGACGGTGGTGATGACAGAAACTCAGAAGAGTACCCAGGAGAGACCACAGAGCATTGTCTCAGAAAGCTATTAGCTCTGTGACTTTGTCTCCATCTTGCAGAGTCACGCCTAACAAAATCCCAAAGACTAGAAGAATTTGCCTTGTCGACCCCCAAGCACAGATGCATGAACCCTGTGTGACTCTCTGCCCTATTCTACCTGCTTGCATGCTATCCCCCCAACAGAGACAAATTACTGTTCTGATTGCCTTTAAACCTTGCCCCTTAAAGTTATCTCTCAGCTGTTAGGTAATTAACATCTCCATCCCTTATTCTGCATGCAGGCAGCAACCAATCCTATCCATCCCCAGGCTTCCAAGCAGTGTCTGAAAAAGGGAGAAACAATGAGGATTTGTCTTTCCTGGAATTCAGTTCAGGGCTTGAGAAGCTCCTGAAGGGTTTTAAAGCAATAGCATGGTTCAAATACCTTTCACTGGGGGGACAAATACCTTTTGTAGTTGCTCTCACAATACTAAAGAATCCCAGAAGGGTTTTTGTATGTTCTATGGGCTGCACAGGCAGTGTGGGAAAGTTAACAGTATTAAATGTGATGGATAATTTGAGTACAAAATATTCTTAATCACAGTCATGAGACAAGATGAGCAAAACACTTGCCATGATGAAACAGGTTTTTAACAAAATATGCCTGTTTGGGAATTTGCAAAACTATAAATGTTTTGCTTGAGTTTAGACATGAAGAAAGAGGTTTTTGTGTGTCCCTAAAGAGCAGAGATGGGTTAGCGGGCTGATCACAAAGCTAGAAGGTAGGAGCTTCTGAGTGCTAGTCCCTAACAGTGATCAGCCTTAACAATATACTTTGCAACTGGAGGAAGGTTGGTCTTATGGTTAGACTAGTAGCTGGAGACCGGATTCAATTCCCAGATCTGCTAGGCTACGGTATAGCTACACTGCAATTAAACACCCACAACTGGCCTGTGTCAGCTGACTTGGTCTCAGGCTGCAGGGCTGTAAGGCTGCAGTGTACACAATCAGGCTTGGGTTGGAGCCTTCTCTCTGGAGCACCAAGGGTGGGGAGGACCCAAATGTTTACACTGTAACTAAACAACCCGGCAGCCTGAGACAGAGTCAGCTGACACAGGCCAGCCACCTGTGTCTAATTGCAGTGTAGACATACCCCTAGATATTTCCTGTAAGATGTTGTGCAAGTCACTTCGGCACCCACATCCCAGTTTTAGGCACCACTGCCATTCACAAAACCCCTGCTCAGCTCACCCCTGCACAGCCTAATCCTGTAGGTGCCTAAATTTCTCTGTAAAGTTCCCTAGGAGCCTCCATTTCTGCCTCTGGGCATGCACACTGCTGTCTCATTCTAGGCATCCAGATGCCTCTCTCTTTCCTAAGCCACAGGGTGACCCATGCACCAGTGGAAGAATAGGAGCTTCTCTGCCTATCTCACATGCAGGGCCTCCACTGGTAGGCATGCTCAGAGGCTGCCTACCAGATCAAGTCCCATTCAAAATCTGGCCAGAGGTGGTGCCTCCCTTGTAACTTTTAGCACAGAGGTTAGCACACTCACCTGGGATGTGGGAGCACCAGGTTCAATCCCCCCTGCTCTGCCTGAGGAGGAGAAAGAATTTGAACAAGAGTGTCTCAGCTCTAACCATTAGGCTATGACCTATTCTAACATGGGGCTCCCTCAATCTCTCTTGTTGAAGCTGTTCCCCTGTGGATAAATAATTAGAGTCATTGGTGTGGGGGATTGGACGCTGGGTTTCCCACCTCCCACCTAGGTGACCAACCACTAGGCTATAGAATCAGAGCCATGCTCTCCCTCTCTCACCCAGTGATTAAGTATTTATCCAAAGTGGAACAGTTTCAACTAGAGAGAGACTGAGGGAGCCCCCTGGCCCCTCTAGAATATTCCATAACTCTGTGCTTAGGGCACTTTCTTGGGAGGTGGGAAATCCGTGATCAAATCCTCTCTCTCCACGGCAGAAGGAGGATTTAAAGCTGAGCCTCCCACATTCTGGGTGAGCGGTCTAACTACTGGCTAAAACTTAAAGGTGGGCACCTCCCTCCAGTCTTTTTGTATGGAGCTAGGCAGGCACCGAACTCATTCTCGCAATAAGTTTCTCTGGCACCTAAACTGCATGACTCCCAGAGAGAAGGGCTATGGTTGTAGATCAGACTTAGATGCCCAATTCTGTGAGAGGTGCAGAGTCAGGACACACCCCGCTCATCAGCATCTTCCTTGTCTAGGTTAGGCAGCTCTCTGCGTCATGTGGGAACTCTTAGGGATAGAATTCATAAGAGTCTATATCTTCCCATTCATTGGCTAGGGAACCTAGGTGCCTAACTCAGGCTTTGCAGATCACAGTGCAGTTCCTTTCATTTTCCAGGTGCCTAAAAGCTAGGTATTGCAACCTAACACAGGGTCATCTTCAGTCCATGCATTATGCTTTTCCGGGATGATTGGTAAAACATTCCCCCACTTATCATTTTATGGGGAGGATGAAGTAAAAAGAGAGCCTGAGACATGAGGCCTGGTATAAGGCCTAAAGCCTGAACTAAAGTCAGGCCCTGCGGCGATAAAGCAAAGTTAGCAAGAGTCAAGCTATGAACAAAAGTCAGACCCTGTTACAAAGCAGATGCCTGGTTGCAGGTTCACTATCCAATACATGAACTTGGAAAGAACAGAGCTGATGTTGCAGAAACACAAGCACCCCTAGGCACTAAGTATTCACATAAACACATTTCAGAAGGGTAATACCAGATTACCCAGATACAAGTTTATGGTGTAAATACACTCCCCTGAAGATCGTACAGGGACACACTGACCCCTCCTAAAGATAAAGTCATGATGACAGGTGTTGGATAGAGACATTTTGAGCAAACCAACATGTACAAGGTAAAGAGTGGTAACTAACCACGTCAAAGGGGCAATACATAACTGGTTTGTATCAGCGTATAAAAGAGGGCTCACAGAGAGGGTGTCTTTGTCTGGCCGAGGTGGGAGTGGAAAGTCCCGCCACTCGCTGAGCTGGTCCATGGTCAGGGGTGTACATGTGCTTGTGTAACTGTAGACATTGATCTGGGGAGCGAGGACTATGACAATAAATCTGGCCAAGCACCTCCACCACTAAGCCAAGGCTGGGTTCTCTTTGGGCAGTTTGATCAAAGCCTGCTGTATGGGCTACCTGGCCAGAGCCAGTGCAGCACACAGAGAACACACATGCAGCCAACAACTGATAATGCACACAAGTTTGTACCCATTGCCCAAGCCTCTGTGGCTACACTGGTATTTGAACTCGCACTAGCGCTCATTGAGCTATTGGGTGTATGTATGCAAGCTAGGATTTACAGCCCTAGCTCCTAGTTTAAGATCATCTTAAGATGAGGCCCTATATCTCATTACAAGCTGTATGTGAGACATATAAAACATGATTTGGGGCCTTGTTCTTGCAGAGACTTACACACATCCCTAACTTGACACACATGAATGGTCCTACTGAAGTCAGTGGGACTACTCACATGCTTGAAGTGATGCACATGTAAATCTTTGCAGGATCAAGGCCCAAATTAGCTAAAAGTATCCTGAAAAATCCATCAGTTTGCACTAGTGGAGAGGTCAGTCTGTTATAAAGGATAGCAAGGGCAACTATTGCTGCATTTTGTCTTAAGTGATTTATCAGTCATATTTGAATGTATCCAAATGTATATCCTATATATAATTTCCTGAGAAAAAGGGGACCAATTTTCTTAAAATCTTTCATTTTGTTTCTTTCTATGTAACTTTATTTATGTCTACAATCACCATGATTGGGGCTAGCTCCTCCTGCAATGTTGGTGGCTTTCCAATTTCCCTATCGCCAATTGATTTGCTTTTTCACAGTGCACAATGTACAAGGGTCCTTTGTACTTGTCTAAGTTGATGTCCTCACTGGTATGCAAATGGAATAGCTTGAAGCAGAGTGGCATCTTTCTTTGATTAATCTGAAAATTATACCCACCGCTACAAATCACTAATTTTCCTATTTGTGTCCAACACCAGGATATATGGACCAAGTCCCAGCTTCTCAGAGATATTTAGGCACCTCACTTCCATTGAAATCAATGGAAATCAATGGAAGTGATGTGCCTAAATACATGTGAGGCTCTGGGCAATACAGCACCGATATGGTGCTTCTGTGCAATTCTATAGAGTGTAATGCAGCCAAGCTCACCAATGTGTGTTACCATTTTAATTAACTCATATAAGTCATACCAAGCATCAGCTTTGCAATCCCTGTCTAAATGGTGGCTCTACACATTTTCACATCTCCCCTGGTCTCTGCTTTGTACCGCATGATGGCTTAGCAAGTCTGCTTGGAGAACTACCAGATGTAAGAATCAGAACAAGCTGCACTGTAATCAAATAGTTTAAATTTTGCTTCTTGTTTTATTGTACAAAACACATAATTAAAGGGAATGACACAGACCTTTAAATAGCTCTGGAAGGACAACAACATCTGGATATAAAGGTAATGGAGGGTCTGGTGAACCCCCTCTGTTCCTTCTCTACCAACGAGCCGTAACACTTGATTCCGAAGTAGAGGGGAGGAGGATTGGTAGTGGAGCACCCGCATCTCGAAGAACGTCAGTTAGTGCACAAAGTGAGTAACCTTCTTTTCTTTTTTGAGTAGTATCCACTACCCACCCTCCTCCCCTCTGTCAAGCAGTGTCCTCAACTGGTGGAGGGAACTTTGGAGTTGTTAAGTTGAATGGAAGAGAGTACTGAAAGTCCGATTGCTGCATCATGTCTTGATGCCTGATCAATTGTGTAATGTTTTATGAAAGTGTAGGTCGAAGCCCAGGTTGCTGCTTTGCATATTTCCCTGATTGACACGTTATGCAAGAAGGCTGAGATGTAGAAATTGATATAGTTGAATGTGTCCTGACCATTTGGGGTGGTGTTGCCCCGACTGTGTGTAGGATGTGAGGATGCAGCTGGAAATCCACTTTGATAGCCTTTGGTTGGATATGGCATTGTCTTTGGAGCGTTCTGTAATGGACACAAAAAGATTTCCTAAAGTGTTTTGTTCTTTCTAAATAAAAGGTGATGGCTCATCTGACATCCAGTGTATGGACAGCTGCATCCCCTGTATTAGCATGGGGTTTCGGATAAAACATAGGTAAATGAATGCCTTGGTTAGGGTGGAATGCTGATGACGCTTTGGGGAGGAATTTCGGATGAGGTTATAGCATTACCTTATCTTTATGAAATATTGTGTATGGTGGGTGGGCCATAAGCGCTCCAAGCTCACTTACGCATCATGCCGATGTAATTGCTACTAGAAATGATACTTTCATTGACATGTGCAATAACGAAGAAGTTACTCAGGGCTCGAATGGTCACTTGATGATGTTCCCTAGTACTAGATTGAGGTCCCAAGGTACCGTGGGCGGATGTATATCAGGGTACACGTTTTGTATACCAGTCATGAAATGTTTCACAATTGGATGTGCAAAGATTGTGGTATCATCTATGAGATCGTAGAAGGTAGTAATAGCAGCTAAGTGAACTCATTGATAGTCCTGCTATTTTTATTTCCAGGAGATAGTCCAGTAGGATGGAGATAGGCGCTAGTGTTGCACTGAATGGTCTCTGTTGACACCATAAGGAGAATCTACGCCACTTCTGAAGGTAAGTTTTCTTAGTGGAAGGTTTTCTGCTATTCAGTAAAATATGCCTCACTGGTTCTGAGCATTGTAGTTTCATTTGTCAGAACCAGTTAGGAACCATGCTGTTAGATGTAACTTCTTCAGATGCAGATTGACAATGCGTCCCTTGTCCTGGGAGAGGAGATTCTCGAATAGTGAGAGAGATTGGTGTGCGAATGAACATTTGTGTCAGGTAAGTAAACCATGTTTGTCTGGGCCGTACTATGTTATCATTATCACCTTCGCTTTGTCTTTGTGTATGGTTTTGGATATCATGGGAATGAGTGGGAATGCATAAAGGAGACCTGTATTCCAGCTGATGAGGAATGCGTCTCCCATTGATCCTCTGCCCAGACTTGCTCTTGAACAGAAGTAATGGCACTTGCGGTTCATTGTTGTCGCAAATAGATCTATTGTGGGGTAACCCCGTTGTTGGAATAGGTTTTCCAGGACTTCGTTGTGCAATTCCCACTCATGATTGTTGCCGAATTGTTTTGCTCAGATTGTCTGCGGTGGAGTTCTGAATACCAGGTAAGTACGCTGCGGATATGTGGACATTGTGGCCTATGCACCAATTCCACAGACTCATCGCTTCTGAACATAGGGAGTTGGATCTTGCCCCTCCTTGCCAATTGATATAGAACAGTGGTTCTCAGCCGGGGTACATGTACCTCTAGGGGTATGCAGAGGTCTTCCAGGGGGTACATCAACTCATCTAGATACAATATTTTCCTAGTCTTACAAGAGGTTATAGGAATAGACTCAATGTGAATAAAAACTTAATTGGTGTTGTCACTTCACTGCCTCCCAGAATGACAAGGCTCACAAGTGAAAAACAGGTTAAAGTATTACACTCAAATTCATGTATAATATTTATATTCCAATCGATTTATTTTATAATTATATGGTAAAATGAAGAAAATAAGCAATTTTTCAGCAACAGGGTGCTGTGACACTTGTGTATTTTTATGTCTGATTTTGTAAGCAAGTAATAGCTTTTACATGAGGTCAAACTTGGGGTATGCAAGACAAATCAGAATCCTGAAAGGGGTATAGTAATCTGGAAAGATTGAGAACCACTGATATAGAACATAGACACCATGTTGCCCGTCACGATTTTTATAGTTTTCCCTGCTATGAGAGGTAGGAAATGCCAACAGGCATTGCGGACAGCACGCAATGCCAGCAGGTTTAAATGCAATTTCCTTTCTTGTGTTGACCATTTTCCTTAAATGCTGTGTTCTTGTAGGTGCGCTCCTCATCCAATTAGTGATGCACCCATAGTGATCATGATGGAGGGTGTTTCCCTTATGAATGAAATCCCTGTTAGAAGGTTGCTGGGCTGTGTCCGCCATTTTAATAATTGCTTGATCTTTTTTGTACAATTGCCTGTATGGTTTGTAAGCTGTCGTGAGCCACATAAAGAGGACTCACATGTGCAATCGTGCATATTGTACTAGAAATGTGCTGGCTGCCATGTGCGTCAACATTTGAAGGCATCTGTATGTTCAAGGTCGGGCTGTTTTCTATTATAGATTCCAGGTTCACAATGGTGTTGAATCTGGTTTTTGGTAGGAACACCTTGGTAGTAAGAGAGTCCAGTTGCACACCTATAAATTCTAGTTGTTGCATAGGCTGTAGGGTAGATTTCTTGTAATTGATCATCAGCCCCAGCATATGAAATAATGTCCTTGTCATGTGAATTGCTTGAACTGCCCCCATGTACATGCGTGCCCTGATCAGGCAATCATCCAGATAGGGGAATATAGTAATCCCTAGTCTGTGAAGGTAGGCAGCTACGATGGCAAGTATCTTGGAGAAGACCCTTGGAGCAGTATAAAGGCCGAAGGGTAACACTGCGTATTGATAGTGGTTGTTGCCTAGTGTAAATCTTAGGAACCTTGTGTGAGCTGGGTAAATGGTATTGTGGAAATATGCATCCTGAAGGTCGAGGGCTGCAAACCAATCCCCTTTTTCCAGCACCGGTAATATGGTAGCCAGAGTGACCATCTTGAACTTAGGTACCCTTATAAACTTGTTCAGTTTTCTTAAGTCCAAAATGGGTCTCTAACCTCCGGTTTTCTATATAATGGGAATAGAAGCCTCTGCCTCTGTGTTGGTAGGGGACATGCTCTATGGCACTTATTTGCAGTAAATGTTCTACCTCCTGTTGCAGAAGGTGCTTGTGAGATGGGTCCCTGAAGAGGGACAGGGAAGGGGTTTGGATTGTAGGCATGGAGGTAAAAGGGATAGTATACCTGGAGCAGATAATTTCTAGTACCCATTTGTCCGTTATTTTGCTTGCCCAGTGTTGGTAAAAGGGGCGTGGGTGTTGTTTGAACAAGATGATGGATGTTATGGGCTCTGGCTGTGGCGGGTGAGGGTGGTCATGCAGAGCCTCAACCAAATTCTCAAAATTGTTGCTTAGGAGGGGCAGCCTGAGATGTCAATGGCTGTTAGTTTCTCTGCCGGCGGCACTGGGGCCTGTGTTTGGAGAGTGATTGCTCATACCATCTGTTTTGCTGGTAGTGTTGATACCTAGAGTTATATGGTTGGTACCGAAAGGTTCTCCTTGTTGTAGGTGTGCAGATTCCGAATGTGCGGAGCGGAGCCCTAGAATCCTTCATGGTGTGCATGACATCATCGGTCTTATCTGCGAAGAGCTTCACTTTATCAAAAGGAAGATCCTCAATCATTGCCTATAGTTGTTTAGGAAGGGCCACAGAGTGGAGCCATGATGCCCTGCGCATGACGACTGCAGTTGCCACTGTTCACGGTGCCATGCCGCTCATCGGTACTGAGGTCTGTGTCTGTGCTGACGTTGTGATGGTTACCACCATTTTGCAGACCTTTACTTTCTACAATGCTGTATCAGATCGGAGTGGTTTTGTTTTATCTCTGAGCTCTTTAGTGGAGCAGTGAGAGTCCTTCCTTGTTGTGGAAGTCAGTGTACCAGAGGAAACTAGAGCCTCTTTGGTACCAACTCCTTTGTCCGTTCCCAGTGACCTCCTTCTCTTACTCTGCTCCATTGCAGATGGGGTAAAGTGCTTTTTTCAAGATTTATCCAAAGAGCTGTTACCCTGTCCAGGGTGGGAGGCAGGTCTCAGAGACCTCTCTCTAAGTATTAGCTTCAGATGGAGATCCCTTTCACGCCTGGCTCTAGATTTTAGGTTCTTGCAGTGGATGCATTTTTGGGTGATATGCCCTTCACCTAGGCATCTAATGCACCTCGAGTGCCGGCCTGAAGCCAGCACAGCATCCCTGAATGAGGCCCACTGTTTGAAGCCAGGAGAGCCCAGCATGATATTTCTATTAACCATTAACTATGGGGTAAGTCTGAGGGAAATTTTTTTTTTTTTTTTTGGTAAGGGAAGGATTGAGGCAAACTACAGGTAAATTAACTAACTTTAACGTGGAAAATTTTTTTTGGCGATTCCTGAAGTGGGTTGTGAAGAGCTGCTGAGGGCTCCATCTCAGACCACACACAATTGAGCAGGAATTGAGGGCGGGAGGGTCCGGTCGTGCGCTCACTGAAAAGGGCAGCAACGGCACTGCAAGATGGGGATGGCCCATGCGCAACCTGGACGGACACTGCTAACAAAATTTCTGATCAAGAATGTGAGGATGCGCCAACACCTGGAGTGGAGCACCAACAGGGACACTACTCGAAAAGAAGTAATATCTGTAGTTGGCTGGGAAGTGGACTGACTCCCTTTTCCTTACCTGTACTTTGAGAGCCCAGCTGTGGCCAGATTTCTCAACAACTGCCATCATTTCCTGCAGTTGCTTGCCCAATGCACATTTAGTCCTCCTGGATGAGTCAGGCTATGGCTACACTGACGGCGGCAAAGTCGCCGCCATCAGATCGTTTTCTCTGGATCGACTGAGTGGTCAGTGAAGACCTGCGTTGATGGGAACGCAGTTCCTGTTGGCACAGTGCAGTGAAGACCGTGCGCAGAAGAGGAGCAGGGAAGTCGATGGGAGTTATGCACGTTTTTTGCATAGCTTGTGTAACTCCCGTCGACTGCCACCAAATCTCGGAGGTAAGTGTAAACAGGGTGTCAATGTAGGGTTTTGTTTTACCACTAAAATTGGAGCAGGTTATTTTCTGACACTAGAAAAGGGAAATAATAGCAACCAGAGTACACAGAAAAGGGGAGCATATCCCATCCAGGACAAGAAGCTCAAGACAAGAGAAAGCCCATTGGAAGAAAAAGAAAAAGAAAAAGAAAGAATCAGAACAGAGCAGATAACTACATACAGAAATCCTCCATTTATCCACAGTACAGACAGCAGCAATAGCACTTTGCAAAGTGTGGAGAATGCAGAAAGAGTAATGTGACTAAACTTTGCATTGGAGGGACCACCTGGAGGGATGAGCCAGAAGTTCTGTCTCCATCACCTCTATATTCCTTGGCCCCTTCTTAAAATACTCCAACAAAGGAGTCACTTAGTGCCCATTGGGATGATAGGTTGTATTAGTGCTGTGCACAGAACCAGGCCAGAAATCTAAGCCAAACTGAGCCCTGACAGTTCAGATTCTGAGCAAGCCAGTTCTTCCTTTTTCATGCCTCACCAACACATGTTGATTGAAAAATAAGACACAAATATTACATTTATCATAATGATGCACCCAGGTCTGCCTATTACAGTTCATGATAGTCTGTCTCATCATTCAAGTCAAGGCAAAAGAATTACAGGGTTATTCTAGATTTTAACTCTCGGCAAGCACCTGTAATTTCATTACCGTTAGCTATATTATTTTGCTCTTACAGAGCTTCATCTGTCTCAGGATTTGGGAATGCTATACAAATGTTAATGAGTTAAGCCTCCCAACAGCCACTGTGAGGGAGATGCACTTCACTGCCCTCATTCAACAGCTGGGAACACTGACTATGCTTAAAACTATGCGTAAAACACATGAAGCCATGATGCTAGCTACCTTGATTGCAGAAAAGAATCCTACCAAGGCAGCCCTCCCCTGAAAAGTTTTGAGGGATAACAGATTACATACAATAAATTTTTCATGTGATATCAACTGATGATAAATGTAACATTTCTCATCACATAAAAAAACGGATCCCTGGGTAACCACCCAGTACAGTCAACGAAATGCCTGAGATCCCCTTCGTGCCCTCCCCCCACACCCAATGTACAAGGACAGAAATGCTAGGAAGCAAGAAAACTCACCAGATGTGCCTTCCCTAGGATCATTTGTGCTGTCCTGTGTGCTGGTGGACTGCTCGGGGGGTCAGGAATAAGTCCTGACTTTCTGGGAGAACGGACTCCCCGCTCTCCTGCATCCTGCTCTCCACAGCTTCCTCCTCCTCGTCCACGGAGTCCCCGTCATTGATCATGGACTGTGAACTAGCGGAGGTATCGATGCTGTGGGGAGGCACCGTGGTGGGATTGCCACCGAGAATTGCATGCAGCTCCTCATAGAACCTGCATGTTTTGAGGGAGGAGCCAGAGTGGCTGTTAGCTTCCCTGGCTTTCTGATAGGACTGGTGCAGCTCCTTGATCTTCACCTGGCACTGCTGACCGTCCCTCTGGTGTCCCTTCTCCTGCAAGACCTGGGATATCATCCCATAAATGTCCAGATTCCTTTTGCTGGCTCTGAGCTGAGCCAGAACGGACTCCTCGCCCCACAGCCCGATGAGGTCTAAGACCTCTGGTCGACTCCATGTTGGAGTGCATTTGGGCTTTGCAGTAGCCATGTGGAGAACAGTGGAAAAGCTCTCTCCACGCTGGCAGCAAGCAAAGGAAATGAAAATTCAAATCTTCCCGGGGCTTGAGGGGAAGGGACTTTTCCTGCTAGCGTGACCACAGAGAAGCACAGCGCAACTGTCCAGAGCGGTCAAAATGGGGCATTGTGGGATACATTCCAGAAGTCAATTAATTCGATTTAAGTCCTGTTGCATCTACACGGACGCTAAATCGATTTAGTAATTTGAATTAGGTGCTATGCCACTTGCAGAGGTGGTCTTATTAAGTTGATTTTATAGGCACCTTAATTCGAATTGTCAGTGGTGCCAGTGTAGATGTGGGTGAAATTAAATCGAAATAAGGGAGTTTAAGTTGACCTAAGTCGCCAGTATAGACCAGGCCTGAGGCATAGAGAGGTTTCTAAAAGCGATTAAGCATGCGCACAAAGGCTGTGGCAGAGCCAGGTACAGAGCCTGCCTCTTCCAAGTGTAAGCCCTGTGCTTTAAACACAGAAGTATTCTCCCCACTTGAATGGAGCCCTGACAGTCTTGTGAAGGACACTATGTAAATATAAGTTGTAGCTGCTGATCTAGATCAGTGTAAATCAATAGCTCACATATAAAACAAATTCACTCTTAATAGGCAGGTGCCTTGTCTAGCTGACAGTGCTGGGAATCTGTTGCCTCAGTGAATTCACTCGCAACAGTCACTCTGAGCACCACTGAAGGGCAAGGACTTTGTCGGTGCTGCTCCTGTCCAGGAATCCCTGCACTCCAACTGCTCTCAGCCCCCCTGTAGGGGGAAATCCTTTTCAGTGCCACTCTTGCCCATTCACCCATCAAAGCTGGTCTCAGCTCCACTGCATGGTGAAATCTCTCGCCTGTCTCTCCACCCGGATCCACTTTCTCAGTCTCACCCCAGTAAGAATATCCTCAATGCTGTTCCTTTCTGTCCAACCCCAGAAGGCCTTCATCCCATTGTGGGGCAAAGGCTTCTCCCGTGCTCCTCCCTTCATCCAGCCAGATCAGCCACTGTCAGTCCTATTATCCATTAATTAAGCTCAGCCATTCCCATGCTCACTTTAAACTGAAGGATCTTAGGCCTGTCTACACTAGGGGTGACACAGATGAACTAGAGTTACCAACACTAGTGTGGCCTAGTGTAGACAGCCCACAGACTAATGATGCTGTTTTCAACATTGTCTTTCTGATCGAAAGCCCACTGAAGTCAATTGAAAGTTTTGAAGATTTGCCCCCAGCAGGTGTAAATGACAGAAGGGCTAAATTGAGAGTCAGCAGCCAACACAAGGACTCCTAACGTTGCTAACATTGGTTCAACTGAACATGTGCTAGCACCAGTGGAAATTTCTTTTAAAACTCTCCCTGGTATAGGCAAGGCCCTATGCACTATTCCTGCCCATCCATCCATGTGAGCAGCTCCTAGCATGTTTCTGGCCAAAGGGTTCTTCGGTGTCAATCTTTTACATCCATCCCTGTCAGCCGTTCTTAACTCTGCTGGACAGCAAAGACCTCCTCAATGCTGCTCTTGCCTATCCATCCCAGCAATTCTCAGCCCACTGTAGGACAAAGGTTTCTCTGGATTGAATGCCTTACAAAAAAACCCCAAACGACAGTATTTTACAGCAATTGTCCAAGACACTATGGCTTATGTCAGAGCACTAGTGCTGGGTCTGGGGCCATTACAATAAAAACTATACTCTGCAGTTTCATGGCTGTGGAATTGGCTGTAGAATCAACCCCTTGAGCAGAATTTTTTCCCAGAATCGAAGGGCTTGTTTAATATTGATATTTAGCTCGTGACAAGTTGGGGTGTGACTCTACCCCACACTAGTTTGCCATACTCTGACTGTTCATGTGCATCCTGCTGACATGCATTAACAGTTCTTTAATGTGCTTTTAGCTAGTCCTGTTTCAAGACTAGCTCAAAGCACATTAAAGGACTGTTAATACGCATCAGCAGTGTGCACATGATCAGTCAGAGCACAGCAGGCTAGTGTGGGGTAGAATCACACCCCAGCTTGCCATGAGCTAAATATCCATGTAGACAACCCCTAAGTTTTCATTATTTTAAAATCTTGTTTCCAGAACCTGGACAATGTGAACTAAGTAACTCAGTGCTGTGATGTCTGCCTGAGTCTGCAGGCAACCTGAAATAAGAACCCTGCAAGATATGCACTGCTCATTTATCTCAATGGCATGTTACCACTGAAGTCTATATGATACAAGTTTAAACAGCCACGTTCTTAACTATTTCACTGCTTATCATTCTAACACCTACTAATGTGCTTATCCCACAAACCCAAACCACTTTCCACGGTGAAAACCCCCAGCCGTCCTCTCCCCAAATACCAAAGCCTTCCTTTTCCCATTGACAACTTCTGTAATGCTGTGGTTCATCATCAAAGGATGACACAGTGCATTAAAAAATTAAAATTTATGAGCAACATAAAACAAATTGAACTTAATAGCAGACTACTAAATAACTCTGCAAATACTCTAACTATTATTCATATTAAATTTAAAGGTGGAGGTTTTTAGTGAATGTGTCTGATGCTGCTGCAGAATCCACAGCCCCGCTGCACTGGAATGCCACAGCAGGCACAGATCTTGCTGCAGAATTTAGGTCAAGCCTGTATGGAGTACAAGGGGCCTTGACTGTAGAAAGACAGCACGGCCCAATGTAGAGGGTGCTGCACTAGGACTCAGGAAACTGGGGTTGTCCACTGGCTCTGTTGTCAAGCTGCTGGGGACTAGAACAGGGCACTCACCTCTTGAGCAGCTGGGTACTGAAGTCCTGAAGTCCTTTTCTCACCCCTGGTACCCCCGGCAAGCAACTTTGACAGGTCTTCAGGGGTTTGGACCTCCAGCCAAGTCACAAAGTCCAAATGAACCCCTTCTAGGATTTTAAAGAGTACAATAAACAGTCTATTTGCCCTTGCTAGGGTCTTTAGCCCCAGCTCTGGGCCTTTTAAATTCAGCCCTTTGTCAGGATTTCAAGTAAGCTCTATCCCCTTTTGAGGTTTATGCTATTTTACCTGTGGCTGGTAGGGAACCTGGCTCAACCCACCACTCAGGGCTCTAACCCAGGGACCGTATAAACAAGAGTCACAGATTGCTCAATTCAATGCATTGTCATTTCTTCACTGAGCCTCTTTAGCTTCATCCTCATCTCAGGGTTAAGGTTCTTCAGTTCCTCTCTTTGTAATCCTAGCTTCGTAAGTTCAGCCAGCCATAAACGCCACCTAACCATCAGCTCTTTCGGCTAAAGAGGAGCACTATTCCTCACTCTTCTGCTCCCAGCCAGGAACTGAGCTGCTAAGGCCCTGCAACTCCTTTTATCTGAGCCTGCTAGGCTCTGATTGGCTGCTTTTATGAGGCCTCTCTGGGCAGGCCTGGAGGACCCACCTTTGCTGCTCTTTTCCTTTCACTTTGCTGCTGCCTGGAAGGGGGGAGGAGGGATGATAGGGCCTCTTCTAGGGACCCGCAAATGTCAGCTACACTTCATCATAGTGACCTTGGGCAAGTCACTTCCCCTCTCAGTACCATTGTGTCTGTCCTCCCCCGCCCCCCGACACACACACCGTTTGCTTGTCTTCTTTATTTAGATGGTAAGCTCTTTAGGGTAGGGACTGTTTCTAACTGTGTGTGTGTACAGTGACAAGCACAATGAGGCCCTGATCTTATATGAGGCCTCTGGGGGCTGCTGTAATAACAAATCATTCTAAATAACTGGATTTTTCTAAAATGGGTTCTGCGTTGAGGAAGGGGGCCAATGTGCTGAAGCTCTGCCGTAGTCAGGGTTTGGGGAGCTATACCAGCTCTGTTTCTCTTGTTATTCAACAGCTACCACCTCAGACTTGTAAAGGTGAACCTCTCAAAGCCTAATAGGTTTGATATTTCAGCACAGACAATGGCAGCATTTTTGCAGAGCTATGTAAAAGGTCACCTGGCTGGAGTGAAATCTCTTTCTGCTTCACTCCCTGAGCCCATGTAGCATGCAAAGCCCATTCTTTGACGAAACAATGGCTGTGGAGAGACAGGGTAAAGGGAGCATGAGCTGGTCAGAGAATACAGAACAAGCGCTCATTAGAATCCTGGACAGCTAGGAAACCCTTTGCTGCATCAGCCAAATCAGGGCTCCTAGGCGTTATGACAAGACAACAAGGGTGCCAATGTGCTGTGGTGGAGTTTGTGAAAGGAAAACCTGTTCACAGGATACTTGACTGAGACTATTAATTCATTTTGCCAAACATGTGTAAGGTGATGCAACTTTTAGGCCCCGATTCACTAAAGCACAAAGGCATGTCTTAGCTGAACTGGGCCCTCAATCACATGCATGCCTCTGGTGTTGTATGGATGATAATGGGAGAACCTCCATCCTGGCTGAAACCTTAGGGATTGAACCAGGGACCTCCATGCTCCGTAGCTGAGATCTGTGACAGATTCCCATCCTGTTTGGCTCAGGTACAGATGGGAACATGTAACACAGACTGACCAGTGGGAAACAATACTAAATCAGTATAATAATCTTCATCATTAATAATTGTAACAGGGGAATCCTCAGCTGCCCAGCTAAACCAGTGGTGCAAAGGGGCCATAGTGTGGGCCCTTTCTACTCTCTCTCTCCTTTCCAGAGAATGGAAATAGGAGCAGATTTTGGAGTGGAATGTGAAAGGAAGGAGGAGGTTTGGAATACACCCCCTTTGTGACACACTCCCCCCAGTGTTCCATGTCATTTGCATATGAATGTTCTGGTATTCTTTATAAGCAAGAATTAAGGGAACAAAGGATACAGGAAGTGAGGGGAAGAAGAAAAAGACAGAAACTGGAGGTGGTGACTGACACACAGAAGCAAGACTAGCACTGTGAGCTATTCCCAGGTGTCTGGAGTCTCCCTGACAGATTCCAGGGGTATAATTTGGGAAAGAGATGGCTGCTCATGATTTCCCCCATCCTGCCTCTCTCCACAAAACAGAGTCCCTAGTCCATTCTAGTCTAGTTTCTGCTCCGTTTGCAGAGCACACAGACTGTTTTTCTGCGGTAGATGTGGTTCAGTTTTTCCCCTTTAAAAAAATCTCCCCCTTACACCATGAATCTCCTTTCCTTGGGCTACATTCATAACGGGCAGTGAGGTGTTGCAAAGCTGAGCATTATAGCACCTAATGCCTAGGTGCCCTGCTGCACTGTGCAATTCCCAACCCCAGGTTAGGCACCCAGGTTCCGCATACAATGCCCAGGAAGAGTTAGATGCCCAAGAAACGGATTCACAGAAGCCAGCATGCTGAGTGGGGAGTCACCTAATCTAGCCAGGAGCAAAATGCAGAGGAGAGGGGCAAGGCATAGGGCCCCAATCCACAAAGGGACTAAGGTGCCTAACTCCCATTGATCTGGGCCTTTGGCACCTGACAGGCCAGAGGGAGGCTCCTAGCTCCACTCAGGATTTTCAAACATGGCCACTCTCTGGGAGTTAGGCATCTAAGCCAAGACAGCTCTTTCTCATGAAAAACCAAAGAGACGCCCCATCACATCCAACAGCCCAGTGGTTAGTGCACTCATCAGAGATGTGAGCAAGTTTGGTCCAAGTCCCTGCTCCAAAGCAGGAACTTAGACCTGGGTCTCCCAGCTGAATGCCCTAATCCCTGGGCTCTTGGTTAGACTGGGACATGCCCGTGCCATGTGCTTCCCTCTAGCTGTCTTTTGTGTGGGGCCCAAAATGGGAGGCTGGCTGCAGGCATGTGAGGCCCGGACTGGTATGCAAGCTCTGAGCAGGCCGACTGGATTGCACCCTGTTGGCTAGATAGGTGGAGAACACCTACTCTGATCATCTTGCCTAGGCACAGGTCTGAGCAAGGGCTCCAAGAAACTCAGAGGCATTAGAGCTTAGGTGACAGTGCACATGGCCAGAGGCGGGAACCTAGGCAACTAAGCATCTAAGCACCAGCAGTGTTTGCAGGCAGTTGACCAGGGGTCTTGTGAATATCAGTGGTGCCTAAATGTTGGCCTTAGGCACCTAACAAGGCAGTTAGGTACCTAGCCCCCTCTGACCATGCAACCCCTTTGATTCCCACCTCCTCTACCCCAGCTCCAGTTCTTTCTTGTGCATGATGCATCAGCAGAACAGTGTGAGTCCTGGAACTGGAACAGCAGGTTGTGGAGCTGACTTGTAAATATTCATTCAAATTGTTTAACCAATTTGTTCCAACCGTGTTGGTGCCCCATTTCTGTTCATTTCCCACAAGCGTTCTAGGAAATGAGTTCACGGCTGGGTATGTTTGTGGAAGCATCCAAATTTAAATGAATCCTGCAGAAGATTTCAAATCGTCGCTGCGAGAACTTGCACAGGAAATCTGATTGAGTAGTTACATGCATCCAATCAAGGAATAAAAACAAGCCATGTGACCGACAAGTCCAATCAAAACAGCTCAATTTTTGAAGGCTTACAATGAACTCTTTGGAATGAGCTACAGAGCAAGAATTAGCTGTAGAAACTATCTGGCAAATCATTCTGAATAACAAATTCAAGAAAATCATGCTCTGCTCAAGGACAATTCACTCGCAGAAGAAGAGTCATGTCAATTATTCGCTACAATTACATGCCCAGCTGTAGCCAGAAGTGCTGCTAGTCAGGATTAAGGTCTATTGGGGTCCATGGCTGGAATAAAAAGGTTGGAGGGATATTTAGCTCTATATGGTATAGGGCAGTACATCAGAGGTGCTTTACCCAGCTAACAGAAAAGGTATAGTGTAAGTAGGAGGATTCCATGTGGACATGACCACCTCGCTTGTCTTCTTCGCCATGCAGTTCAAGCAGATTCAGTTACCAGCTATTCCATGTCAGGATTTCCAGGAAAGTCATTAAGCCCTCTAGCTGTCAATTACCAGGAAAGAGAGGGACCCCTCTGTTGCTGTCATAAACCATTGTGAACAGTTTCCATAATCCCGCCTTTGAACTCCATCATTACTGCAATTTACAACGGGTTTATTAGAAGCTTAATTGAATTGGTCCTGCTCTGGGTGTGCATCGGTCGCTTACACACCAGCTATTAGCAGCTGCTAATGAGGGAATCCAGAGGATTAGTGCATCAATTATCAGGTTTGGTTTGGACTGTAGGGGCAGCCAGCAGCAGGTTCCTGTGAATTCAGCTGAGAAGTGTGACACAGCAAGCTCAGTGGGAACATAAATGCTCGCTCATTCACATCTTCTCAAAATGACACACATAGCACATACCCATCTACTGCACCTTCACGCACCAAAGCTGGGACTTATACACAGAGGACTGGGGCTGGCCTCTTCCATCCAGCTGAAGACAATATACTAGAAAAGGAAATGTCCCGCTTTCCTTCTTTGTCTGCTCTGAGAAGTTTTGCAAAGGTGGAAGAACCTCTTGTTTGGACTAAAACCTTTTTAAGAGGGCTCAGGGCAAGTGGAGAAGCAGGAAATATTCAATTTATCTATCACAGTTCAAGGACCTTTGAGTGAAGTTCAAGGGTGTGAAGATACGCATTGCAGAGGGAAAGGGGAGCTCAGGACAAAGGTCACTGCTGTGTATTCACTCACAGCACAGGAAGGACCGTAAAACCAGCCTATTCAAGAAACATTCATAGCCCACCACCTCTAAATCATGTCTCCTTCCTCCTTGCCAAAGAAATAAAACAATGCAGACCAGAAAGGGCAGGCTCAGCATTACTCCTACCCTGAAAGACACCTCTGTGACGTAAGGGCTGCTCCCAGGCATCTGATCCATAGGGGTTCTGGAAGGCTGAGGGCAGCAAGTAAGGCATTGGAAAGGAAGAAAAGGAAAGTGAAAGTGAACAAGGGAGTGAGGAGGAGGGTTGAGAGAATGAATGTAGGGAGAACAGAGAGCGGGGAAGAGAGAGAAGAATGCAGGGAGGTAGAGAGTGATAATTTTTCTATTATCCATCTTAGTATATGGCCCCATCCCCAAGGTATCAGAGTGTCTCATATGCAGGAATGTATTTGTCCTCACCACAAGTGCTATCCCCATTTCACAGATGGGGAACTTGAGGCATGGAGAGATTACATGACTCACCCAAGGTCACAGAGAGAGTCTGTGGCAAAGCTGAAAACGGACCTCTGAGTTCCTGAGTCCCCGTCCAGTGTCATAGCCACAAACCCATCATTCCTCCTGCAGTGTATTGTGAGGGAGTCAGTGTGTATCCCTTTGTACATAGAGAAGCGTTCTGTGGGTCACACCAGCTGAGACACACTGCCCCAGAGCACTATGTGAGTGTCGCCCAAAGCCAGCCAAGGGGAGTAGAGGAGGCCATGGTAACATCAGAATTAATTTGCTCTGAAGAGCAACATCCCACTGCCCTCCACTCTATTAGCCAGGCTCTGCTCCTTTAAGAGAGGGAAGGGGAAGAAAGGCCCTGAAGCAGCAGTGCATTGTGCGAGTGCAGGGAAAGCAGTGAGCTGACTGTGAGTAAATAGAGGACTTGCAGCTGCTGGGGTGCCGATCTGGCACCTTTCACTGGGGCTAAAAAAAAAATTACTTAAAAATAAAATCAAAGAGAGATTAGTTTGCTTTTTGTTGTCTTCATTCCCGTTACTCATTTTTCTTCTGTGCCTCCGATAAGGGAGAATGGGCAGCTTTAATTATGTTTTCTGTGTGAGATGAATATGAGCCAATTGCTTGTACACTGCAGACAGCAGCCTCCGCTGCTTTGTGGAGGGCATTTGTTTTTCTTCGGCTGGTTTGTCGATGTTCGGCGGTACAGGAGACAGGCTGGTAACCCCATGGTTAGCACTAGGTGGTGCCTTATGCAAGTGGTCCCAGATCTCAGGCGGGGGACCCACTTTCTCAACCCCATCCTCAGGCTGGGATTGCTGCAGTGTCTAGTGTTGGGAACCCAGTCCAGGCTGATGCTCTGGGCTGCCTCATGTCTCTTGCCCAGGGCACATGGGCAGCAGAGTCTTGCTGGGACCCAGTTTCATCCCCTAGTGTTGGGAGTCCGGTTCCAATTAATAGTTCTCTGCAAAGCAATGCAGGAGACCCTGGGTTGACTCCCGGTCTCTCACTCCCTAGGCTGCAAACACTGTGGTGGCCCTGCATTGCCATGGGAAGGAGCCTGAGAATCTGATTCCTCAGCTCCTCGTCTCTTTCTTCTCAGGGCTGGACATGCTGCGGTGACCAGGACAAGTGGCTTAGATATTAGTGTGGTGCTCTGCTCTGCCCTATGCAAGAGATCTTGAATCTAATTCCTGACCTTAAATCTTTCTCTCCCCATGGGCCTTGGGTTGCTGAAGAAATCAGAGCCTAATGCCCCAAATCTTATCCCAAGGCCTCAGTCCTCCCAGGTTGGAAGTGTGGCAGGAGCCAGGACAAGGGATAAGTGCTCTGTGCTGCCCCATGTGCTGGATCCTTGGTCTGACTACTGAGCTTTGGCCACTAAATCCCCAAGGCTGTGAAAGGTGGGTCCAGTGGAAGCAAAACAGCTACCTGGGAAAGGAGAGGTTAGTAGTGCTCTGGATAACAATGAGGGAGAAAGGAAGGCGGCAACAATGTGGGGGGGAAAGAGCTGCAGACAGAGCATGGGGAGGGAGGTTCTGCAGGAGGAACAAGGGGAGCTGATAAAGCCATGGTCTTTTTCACATTAAAAACCATTTTCAATTTTTACTGTAATTAAAATGTTTTTAAAATGTTAATGGAATAAATTGAACTCTCCTTCCCCATTCTCTTCCCCCATCCTGCAATTACAGCAGGAGGACCATCTTGAAAGGATGCCAAAAGAGTGATAGATTAACTCAGAAATGAATCAAATTCCCCCTGCTCCAGAGTTTGTGAAATACAATGACTGGCCCATCCTGGCTTCGGTGACGGCGGTGGCAGGGTCTGTGAATGCTCCATCTTAAAGGAGTAATAGAGAAATAAAGGATATTAACAAAGTGCTGCAAACCAAACTGCACCCACAGGGGTGACCTCGGCAGCCATATTAGCTAAGAACCAGAAGGATCACGATGACAAAGTTAATGAAGTCCGTTCCCTATGTCAAACCAGGGGAAGAACCCGAGACGTGGGGATTTACGCAGTAGTGCCTCCAGCTGACTTCCCCAAATGGTGTAGTACTCCCTCAGGGCAGCTGGGCTGGGTTAGGGCAGGCACGTGTGAATTGATTCTTGGAGAAGGTAGTCTTCAGAAGAGTTCTGTCATTTGGTAAGGGAACCAGTGCACTGATTATGGGAGGGCCAGGAAGAGCCAAGTCCTCTAATTCTCTTTCCAAGTGCAAAGAGGGGGAGGGGGATGGAACAAAGAGGGGGAGGCTGCAGGAATATGCTGGGAGAAAGTATCAACAAAGCAGAGTGCCCCAGACTGTGGATAGGTCCTTGTGCATCCTCCCATTTGGCTCATGGCTAGGGCCAATGCTGAGAGAAGTCATTTGAAACAAGGGCAGGGGGGGAATGGTATGGCACAAAATTTCTGTGCTGGCCTGGAAGAGAATCTGGATACAACACTTAGGAGGAGGAAAAAAGCCTTCCCTGGATTTCAGTGATTAACAGCAATGAAGTCTGCGCCCCCAAGGAGACAAATAAAGCTTGAGCTGGAGTTGTTCTGTGGGCTCTGTGGGGTGGCATTTACATGAAAAAGAAGCTGCACTGGACTCACCTTCCCGCCTGGAATGGACAAGCTTTGTGTACTTTATAAAACGTCTCCCATCCATATTGCCATACTCCAGCCCTGATTGGCCTCTCTGCCTCCCACCCCCCATAAATCACTGTCCCAACCCCAGCTGTGGTCTATGTCCCCAAGTTACTGCTCCACTGACTAATCGTTCCTCTTACTTTAACAACTTCTACAGGAAAGGGTTAAACTGTAGCAGAAATGAGTGAAGTTCCAAGTCTCTTCCTCCTCTTATTTCATTCTCTCCCCCTGGATGAGAGCCAAAAAACCAGTAATGGGGTGGCGGGGGGAGGATGCCAGAGCTACATAAAACTAAGGGGAGAAGCAGGGTAGGAGGGAAAGGAATAGGAGAAGAGTAAAAAGAGATCATGTGAAAAGTGGAAGCTAACTGTCATCAGGATGAATAAGAAACTATCAACCGTGGAGCAAAATTACGCTTGGGAAAAGCAATCTTGCTGGGATAGCGGGAATGTGAGGAGGGCTGGGCATTAGCTTTGCAGCGTGGCAGGGGAGGAGGGATGCCTGTCGGGGAATTCTGGTGGGATGACTACTTGGGGACCTGACAAACTGACAAATGCAGCTATTTCCATTTCAAATGGAAAGCTGAGATGAGATCAAACACATTTCACAGTAATGAATCGGAGTCTCTCCCTGCACACTGAGCCACACAAACACTCAGCGTAATTGAAGCCACATACAGCCAAGACACAGAGAAAGAAATCTGCTCAAAGGGGTTGAAAGCCACCCCAAACAAATAAACAACCATAGCTAAAGAACGAATTGTTAGTGCATCCTGGAAAAATCCACACTCTAGACCCCAGGTCCTTCAGACTTTGGTCTCCTGCTGAGACTACCAACTGATACCAGTTGCTTACAGGTGTGATGGTGGGTGCTGGATAGCTGTCCCACTAGGAACCAGACTGAGATCTACCAACAAATTTCACATGGACCACTGAAGAGCCAACAGATAGGAGGGAGGGGCTTCCAGTCACTCCCTACTGACCTGGGCTGGGCTTGGGGAACTTGTGCCCAAAGATGAAGGGCTTTATACACCATCCCCTGTTTCCTCAGCCCTGTCTATGCTACCAACAGTTACCGACCGTGGTACAGTCAAACAGGGGTTGAAAACTGTTTAAAGAATAGCGTAGATAGGACTAATGCAAAACCACACTGCAGAAAGCATGACTGAGATTCAAGTTTATTTAAGGTAATTTATTTATTCAATGGATTTAAATTTAGTTAAAATGCCTATCTCAGGCTATAAGCAATTGTTCATTGCTTGTACAACAGCAACCATAAAATTATGTTGTATCAACATCCACAAAACCTCCCAACTCATCTCAGAGGAAAAGCTTCCCCAGCTGTGCCTACTGACACCCCAACCAACCTAATCCAGAGAAAACAGATAGGTCTTGCAGCTTGTCCTGAAGACCAACAAATCCAGGGTCTGTCACCAAGGGAGAGGAATGAGTTTCAGAGTCAAGGGCCCTTCATGGAAAATGCCCTGCTGGCAACTCCTTCTATCTGAACCAGGGGGCTGCTAGCTCAAACGCCTCTGCTGATTTTAAGTGCTGCAAAATTACAGGGAGAGAGGAGCGGTTTCTTAGGTAACAAGTACCCAAACCATTTAGGGCTTTGTAGGACAAAACCAACCCTTTGAACCAATTGGAAGGCAGTGCATATCACAGAGCACAAATGCAATGTGCGCCCGGCAGGAAGTCCCACTTAGCGATCAGGCAGCCACATTCTGCAACAGCTGAAATTTCTGAATGATCTTAAGGTCTGGCACTGCAGTAACCCCGTCCTAAGGCGACCAAGACATGAATCACTAAGGCAAGATCCACATCTGAAAGAAAAGCATGGAACCTGCTCTCCAGTACAGATGGGAAAATAATGTTTCTGCAAACTGTCAAGGTGAAGGCAGCTTTTCTTTAAATACTGGGAAGGATTCTTCCCCCTGGATCCAGAAGCAGAGTCAAAAGGCTGCTTATTACCAGCATAATTCCCACAGCCACACACTGTGATGCCTTCCCAGAAAGATTGTTCTTATTTGTACTCGTTTAAAAAAAAAAAGGGGGGGGGGGACCCTTTGCAGCCATATCATCTGGGCTCTAGGCTGACCTTCACGCACTTCAGAATTCTGGGAAATATCAGTATTTGCCTACAATTACCACAGCTATATGAAATACCACAGTTTCTCCTAGCCCAATACTTAGAAGGGGAAACAAGGATAGAAACTGTGAAGTAGCTATTGACTAATAAAAATAAATATTATTATTATATTTTATTAATTAATAGAGAGAGACAAGGTGGGTGACATATCTTTTATTGGACCAGCTTCATTTGATGTGAGAGACAAGCTTTCAAGCCACACAGAGCTTGTCTCTCTCTCCAACAGAAGCTCATTCAATAAAAGATATTATCTCACCCACCATGTCTCTCTAATATCCTGGGACCCAAACAGCTACCACTACACTGCATACAATAGTAATACTTAGCATTTATAGAGCACTTATGTGCAAAACACCAATGAGTTAATGTTGATCTTTTAATGGTGAAGGCTGTGTGGGGATGCTCAGAATTGGAATAGTATGATGCTGCAGATCAGGAATAAGACATAGCAGAAGGGGATTTCACCACTATGGGCTTACTATGGAACCAAGTAGCTTCAAAGCCAACTTGGCGGGTTGGCCACAGATTCTCCTACTGTTGGGAAATCCTCCCCAACTGGCATAGAGCTGGGATAAGAGCATGATGAGGATCTCCAGCAACCCCCAGCTGCTGGGACAACTTTGGGGGCTGTTGTCGGTGTAAGGAAGCCCTGAGGTTGCTCTAGTTTGTGCTGTGGGGTTGAACTGGGCTCCAGCCAGCTGCAGGATCAAGGAACATAAGGTATCATACCTTCTCTTGGCTCCTGGGCCATCTGTGAGGATTGAGGACCGGTGCCTATGATTTCCTCCCATTTGTGACCATTTACTGTCACTAAACTTACTTTAAAATACAGGGCTGGGTGTGCACCGGGCAAGCGCACATCCAATAGGATGTCCCGACCTTTTTGAATGAAAGCCCCACTGGTTAACACTAGGTAAAACAAGGACACACACCCCACCGCACCCCCCAACCCGGCCATAAACACACATAATCCCTATAAACACATGTAATGATAATAATAACAATATTAAATGACATAAATACTACTAATAAATTACTCTTACCTGAGTAAGAAGATAAGCCTTCCCTGGGGCAGCCACCACCACACGTCCCGGGTGGCCCCACCTGTTCCCGTCTCTCATGGATGGAAGGCAATGGAGGTGGCGGGAGCTGGTGGGCTGGCCGAGGCTGCTCCAGCCCCACACTGGCGCAGGGCTGCTCCGCTTCCGCTGGGTGCCCGGCTGGCTTGAGGAGCTGCTCCTCTGCTCCAACTGGTGTGGGGCTTGGCGGGGGCTGCTCCTCCACTCTGGGCTGGGCACCCAGCCAGCTTGGGGCTGGGGGAGAGCTGCTCATCCACTCCGGCCAGCGCAGGGCTTGAGGCTACTGTGCCCAGCCAGCATGGGTGGGCTAAATGACCTCAGTACTACTGAAGCTTCACGGACCCCCTATAATCTTTGGTGCACCCCGAAGGGTGGGAACCGTTGCAGTAGGGGATAGGACTCTGCAGACACTGACCCATCAAGAGAAGCAGATGTGGGAGAGAGGTGAGAGGGGGAGGTCAGTGTGCATAGGATGAGTGAGCGCATGTGCATTGGGTATCTGGATGTGTGCAGTAAGTATGTACAGTATGTAAGGAAGTACAGCCTGTGACATATAGATGTGCACAGGACATGTGAGTGCAGTGGTGGCCTTAGGGTTAAGGTGAATTACAGTATGTAGCTCCATAGGGCACAGGGCTTTGAAAAGCCCTTTACAGCACATCTGTCCTCCCCTCCCCTCACAACTCCCATGCTACATCCAGGGCCCTTTAGGATTCCAGCACCAGAAAGGGTGGCAAAGATTTAGTTCCCTATTTTCCCTGGTTGGCAAGTCATACATTGTGTCTACTCCCTGGCTTTTGGGTCTTTTCCTCATCCTCTCAAAGTTGTGTAGAGAGTAACCACACGGACACAGCTGGGTTCCAAGCCACCCTGTTCACTAACTGCATGCAAGCAGACAAGGCCTGGCTACTTACATACACTGCTGCTCTGCTACAGTGGCTTCTGTACCAGAAGACAGACAGGCCCAATAGGGGGTTCGCAAACTATTTAAAGTCATACTGCTCCATTCCTCAACACTACCCCGTCCCCGAAAAGGGCAACTGGAAGCTGAGGAGTCCCACAAACAGGTGAGGGCAGTGCCCCCCGCCTCAGAGTGGGGGGGAGGGGGTCAGCAGGCAGAAAACCTCCAGTGAAATTCATATAGGGCCCTGCAAGCTGCGCTAGGGCTGGGCCGATGTTGGCATGCAGGGAACGGGTGTGTGTTTGTGAAAGAGAGAGAGACAATGCATGATTGTCTACGTGCTTATTCCTGACTCCCTCATCTCTTAGCTGAGCCTCCTCCAACTCACTGCAGATAAGCACACCACGCAGCTGGCAGCCACACATCCACCTGCCCAGTAACAGGCAACCGGAGCCTCTCCTGATATTGAAGCCATTGCTTTTCACCAGTCCCTGCCCTGGGATGCCTCATCAGCCCCCAGAAGCTTGGAGCTAAAATTACACACCCGGATAATTATTTCATGGCTTGAGAATGATCTCTTTCCTCCTTTTGTTATATGTGTGCTTAATATCAAATTATTTATAACCCAGCCTCGTGGTCAGGCTTTTAATGAAAGAGCTGCCAGAGCCTTTTGAAAGCGTTGTATTCACTTGACTGGCCACATTATGCTGAGTAAGGGCCGCAGGGGCTTTAGCAGAAAGACTATTGCTACCGAACCCCTGCTCACCCAGTCCATGTATGCACCTCCTCGCTCTCTCTGCCTCTTGTTCTCTTCATGTCGTTCACTCTCCCCCCTCCCCCTCCTCCCAAACCTATTTGTTTTATTGGCATGGCTGTAATACAGTTACTGCCACAGCTGAAGTATACAAATTAAATCATGATTAAACAGGGATTCTTCCACATTACATGGATTTTTCCTTCCACAGGAATATCTATATCCTACAAGAGGTCAAATATTCCTTAATTTATTTCCCACCGCACCCCCCCAACCCTCTTCTCCCCTCTGCTTTATTTCCCCAGGTTTATAGGCTTCCATGCATGCTGATAACCTTTCTTTCTATAACTATATAGGCATATACATATCTCCCCCTCCCCTTCTGGTCTAAAATATTGATGAATTCTGCTCCAAAAGGAGGAGGAGTATGCCACTGCAGTTCATCTTCAGAGCAGGCAGAATGTAAATTTGCTGAAATCCTGGGAGGAATGGGATAGTGAAACACAGGGGCTATGGTTGCTACTGTCAGATCACATATGATTCTAAGCAGACATGGGTGTTTGCAGGGCCTGAGAGAGGGCTTAGCAGAAAAGACCCCCTCCCCTTCAAGGAAGTGCCATAAAATGTCCCCAAGAGCCAGGAAAGGTGTCTGTCTATACAAAAGAAATATAGCAGGCATTACTTCCCTTATACAAGGCAGACTTTTCCTTTTTGCTGATGTAAATCTGGATTGACTCCATTAAAGTCAGAGTTACTCTGGATTTACCCCAGCACTAGAGAGGACAGAATCAGGCCACATAGAATACATCCTAAAACCATTCTATGCAGACAGGTCTTAAGCACCTCCAATTTCTAGCCTTCTGTGATTAAATCTGGTTATCATCATGGCTCTTTCTACCACCAGGCAGAAAAAGCCCATCCTCAGTACACATATAGAACTCTGATTGGCTGTAGCAGAAGGAGCACATATATAACTGAGGGTAAAAGTTGTCACTCTGTCCTCATTGGATTCTAGTAGTGTGCCCATCCCCATGGTATCTGAGCACCTTTAGAGTTAAAAACACACACACACACACACACACTATTATTTAGGGTCCCCAGGGGGAGTAAGTGGATGTTCCCTCCCTCCCCCATTATGCTAGTAAGTTAGGAGTTGTTTAGAGGGAAACACAAGATAAAATGATAAGCAAGTTTTGTATTTGGACCTCAGAGAGGTGAGCTGTGTGGTCACTGGTTTGAACAGCAGTGAATTCCAGAGTCTCCAGTGAGCTACCAAGAAAGCATGTCTCCTGCACATACCCGCCCTGCCCCCTCCCCTTAAGGGACAGAATCCCACTGGTCCTGAGAAGTGGAGCTGTACAACAGTCAAGCTCACAGAGGAGAAGGTGGCCCGTTACATATCTTGGGCCCACGGAGTGTGATGAAAAAGAAAAAGGAGCTGAGACATTAAGCTTCACCCAATACTCAGCAAGGAGCCAATGGAGCCAGCTGAGTTACAGGGGTTGTGTGCTCCCAGTAGCCCATGTGACTGAGGAGCCAAGCCACTTCGTAAGGCCCTGACAGTATAATTAGGAAGTTGAATGAGAGTGGAGAAGTGCTGGAGAGATGAAAGGCCCTTCTCCTAGGCACTATAAGAATACAAATTATAAATACATACATAATCCCAATCCTATTAGTCATCCAGTCCATCAGCCTAGGGCCAAACCAGAATCAATAGCCTACAGGTGAATTCTAATAATAATAATAGATATCCCTAGCACTTATAGTGTCAGACTCTGATCTCCATTACACTGGTGTAAAACCAAAGGAACTCCACTGAACTCAGTGGAATAGAGTAGAAGGAATCAAAATCAACCCCATATAGCTGTTGTCATCTATACAGATCTCAGAGTGACTTACTTAAGAAATACAAACCATTAATCCCATTTTACAGGTGATGAAACTGAAGCACCGTGAGGTAAAGTGACTTCATACCCTCCATTCCTACTCCTTCTGAGCAAGCCAGCCCCTGCACCACAGTGCTAGACGGGAACCTATGATGTAGGCTCTGTATCCCATTCCCATCCCTCACTGCCCGGAACTACTTGGGCCCCATCTGTTACACAGCTGACTAGCACAGACCTATGAAGAGGAGTCGCCCACTCCAGAGCTCCCTGCTATACATTTTGAGCAGAAAGCATTATCTTTCCCGAATACAGAAGCCAACCCTGCACTTCCCACTGCGTGCCTTATCTTCAGCAATTAGCACTTCCCACCATATCTGAGAGGAGAGAAGGGCCCAACCGCTCCTGATTAATTGCAGAGCATTTGCTTTCTTTTTCACTTCTGTGGCTCAGCATTAATTAGTTTATCCCTCTTATTCCTTTCATGGGCCAGAGCATTCTTTTTGGTACAATTATATACAAGGGCACTGGTTGAAATCCCCTGGGGAATGGTTGAGAGATGACCTCAATGGGGCAGAAAGGAAACTGAAAGCTGGGAGATTACTAAGAGGTCAGGTTTTAAAATACATGCTATCATCTGACCGCAGCAGAAAATCAGTTCCCCTTTCCACCTGTGGTACTCACTTATCTCAGATTTCATTAGCAAGCAAATTACCAGATAAAAGAAGATGCTTTCAAATCTAAACTCAGAGACTTAGTATAGGCCCAAATCAATACCCCTGATCCAAACACCACCACACTTTCTGGAAAATTCAGAGCAGGAGGATTAGGAGGAAGAAACTCTCTCATAATTAGGCTATTGGACCAAGACTCAGGACACCTGGGTTCTTTTTCCAGCTCTGCCTGCTATTTAGTCTCTCTGTGCCTCAGTTCTCTATCTTAAAATGGGGCAATAACATTTCCGTGCCTCACAGAAGTGCTGTGCAGAGAAATCCATAAATACTTGGAGGGCACTGAGATTCTCTGGGGATGAGGTCATTTGTATGTACCTACTTAGGATGCTACAGCTGAGACTCATCTGCTGACATCTTCCCTCCCTTTGGCTGAGGAGGGCTACTCGTGTGGCCAACAAGCACCATTCTGTGGATGCAGTGGGTGAAGGGGGAAGGACAGGAGGGGTCTTTAGAGGGCAAGGCAAAGTGTCTCCACCCAAACCCAAAAACCCAGATAACAATTTTCAGTCAGTCATAGAATTTGAGGTCAGAAGGGACCACCAGATCATCTAGCCTGACCTCCTGTGTAGCATAGGCCACCAGCACCACCCAGCACCCAACAACTGAAGTTAGACCAAGACGATGCAGCCCTCAAGCTGTAACACAGTGCCACAGGCAGAGAGTAGGAGGGCCCAAGCTGCACAAGTTACCCCGGCCCCTGCAATGGCAGGGAAATGATTTAGTAACATCTACCCAGATAATCCTGGCAAGTGACCCACAACCCACACTGCAGAGGAAGGTGAAAAAACCGAAAGGTCCCTGCCAATCTGACCTGGCAGAAAATTCCTTCACCAGCCCCACATACAGCGATCAGTTAGGCCCTCAGCAAAAACCAGTCAGCCAAGCACCTCCTCCCAGCCTGGTGGTGCACTGGAATCAATGACATAGGGCCGATTCTGATCTCAGTGACAGCAATGTAACTAATGGAACACCGCTGTCAGCGAGCTCCAAAAAAAAACATCAGACCCCTGCTGTGAAAAGATTCTTTTCCCACTTTTTAGCTACTCAGTCCGGCCAAGCAAGCGCTGGATTAGAACCACTAACCTAATGAGGAAAGACTCATTAATTTAGGCCCAGTCACTGTTCCTGCCCACCCCAGGTAAAAGTAGCAACCTTGTCAGAGAGGGGGGGAGGCGGGTTTGTTTAATTTCCATAGCTAAGTTTACACAGGGTTTGTATATAGCTTTATTTATTTGGATTTATAAACACACAGGAGGCATCTTACACTTTATGTAACACATTCACCCGCCCCCTATTTGATCTTTACAGTCTAAAATGTTTTTGCCACTTGACTCACCACACTCTTCCCAATGGGAATGTATAGGGAGCAGTGGGAGGAGGCTGAATGCTAAACAGCTGGACACCCTGTTCTCTGAACTTGGGACCCGTTGCTCCCGTTTCACATCTATACAATGTCTAAGCCAAGCCAGCTTTATTTGGCCATCTTGAATAGTAATAGTGTATGGGTGTCCTGAGACTTCTGTAATCATTTTTATAAATTACTTAATAAAAGAAACCGTGTAGAAGGCAAAAGCTCCATTCAGCTGGGGTGAAAATAAGCAGCAGCTGAGGACTGGATCCACACACAGGCATGACAGCCCCCCCGCCTCCTCACCCTTGCTCTGCCCTCCTCCTTCTCCTCTCATGGCTTCCAGCTCTGCTTGTTCCGCATCACAGGTTTCTCTGAACTTGTTATGCAGTCAGTGTGTGACCGGAGTGCAGCCATGCACCAGAAGCATGTGTATATGTGGATGTGTGTATGCTGGAGGGAAGAGGTCAGGGTCTGGCCACATCTAGAATAGACTGTGAAAAATGAGTGTATCAGATGCCGCCTCCTCCTCAACTCTACACACGCACACACTTAAATCCTCCTTAAAAAAAATCCCACGCTTACCCCACCCCACAATATTTTTAAAGTGGTCCTGGATGCTTTACCCAAATCATGGGCATTAAAGTAGAAGGAAGAGGAAGGGCAGGAGCCAGGTGAGAGAAACATTCATAGAATTATATAAATCTGTCCAGAACATGTACCAGGATGTGCTGCGAGGCAAAAGAAAAGCATTTATCTGACCCTGCCATATAGGGTGGTCTCTAACTCAGTGCCAGAGACATTCCTGACTCATCACAAGGGGGAGCCATTTCTCTAATCTTCCACCAAGATTAGAGGGCAGAATCATTGCCTCAGAGGAGGAGCATTTCCCTAACCCATTTACCTGAGAGATAGTGGGGGATTTTCCTGCCTAAACAGGAGCATTTCCTTAATCTAGCACTGGGGAGGTGTTTCCCTGACCCAGCATTGAGGCATGTGTGTCTGCATGTGAGGAGGAAGAGGAGAGATGAAAGAGGGTGCAAAGCATTACTGATCTGCTGGAAGGCCTCTCCTTGCTAACAGAAGGGAGATGTTTCCTTAAGTACAAATGTTCAACAGCTGGTCATAGTCTACCCCTAGAGACTGGAGAAATAAAGAGAAGCTACAAGCCACGTCACCACTAGAGCTGACTGGAGGATGACAATTGTGCTTTGCAGCAACTTCGGAGGTTTCAAAATTTGTTTTCATGCCATACTGAACAAAAACAAAAACCTTTCAAACCTTTCCAGGACAACAGAATTGGGTCAACATGGCCATTTTTGGCTCAAACCCTGCATTTTCAGTGGGATGGGGGTTAGGGCCGTAGCCTGCCCTCTGGGAGAGACGAGTTCAAGTGTCTGATTTGGCATAGCATTTTTCAGGTGAAATGTTTCACCATCAACAAAGTGTCCTGGATACCTCTAATAACTAGTGATACTAGTGAGGGCGGGTCTCATGGCCATAGTTTGGGGGATGGCAGCATTGTCCCCCAAACAGCAAGCCTTTGGCAGGTGCACAATTTGCCCCCCCCCCTTTCATATCTCCCCCAAATATAGAAATGAAGGCCTATGGAGGGTCCCCTTTATCTCACTAAACAGGTTTCTTGGCTTCTTATGGCTGACATGCATGAGTTCTGTACCCTGATGCTACATATTAGCTGCTCCCTTTAGCACCTGTGTACCCCAACAGCAGTAGATCTCTGAATTGGGCAGATCCTCAGCTGGGGATAAATCAGCATAGCACCAGTGACTTTGACAGAGTCATGTTAACTTGCACCCACTGAGGAGATGGCCCAATTTTTCTTTTATAATTAGCAGGAGAGTTCATGTGAGCAAACCAGATGTTTGGTGATAAGATTGCTAAATTGAGAGGTCCTCTATCCCAGTGCCTAAAATAGGAACACCAAAGATTATCCAGGGGTTAATTTTGCAATAAGCCACAGATATACTAACGTGGCTTTCCAAGGGGTAACTTGAAATCTGAATAGCAGCAGGCAGGGAAGATACATAACTTACTGGCTTTGGATGAGATGTAAAGTCAAGGGCCTACCCACTCCTGATCATTCAAAGACATATTTTCAGAATTTAAGACCTGAGATGCACCAGCTTTTGTACACAATTGCAGAACTGCTAATGCAAATCAGGCATTTTGCACATGCAAATTGGTATTTATTTAGCCTCATCTATGCACAACTGCACTGTTACATGCATAAAGCAGGTGTAATTTCACACATATCAGTGCCACATGGATCTCAGTCTTCAAATTCCTGGGAAAAAACTGAGAAGCAAACTCAGGATATTCGATGGCAGGCACTTTTCACAAGATTAGAAGTCTTAACTCAATGTCTGGTCAAATTCCAATTTGTAATTACATTCCACCTACCTAAAATTCTCCCCAACAATTTCAATTAGAAGTGTTATTCTTCACTTCCTGTTTTATACAGCTGTATCATGTTTTCATGCATTTTTAATCAGTGGTCACATCCTACCCCAGAGGTAGCTGCATTTCAGCTGTGATTAAATGATTATTGTATATGGTGTCTGTGAAGCAGTTATGGATCCTTCAGCAAGACAGGTGCTAGAAATGTCAGTCATTTTCATTAACATAAATAAGATCTGTTTCATTTTAGTCACTTTAAAATCATTGAGTCATTTATTGATTTCTCAGTAATTTATGAGCTTTATGTCTTGGCTGGAAACCCACTAGCATGACTGTTTGCAATAAGAAATGGGCATGGTACAGAGATATATGGGTGTACTATTACAGAGGCTTCAATGTTTCTATCTCTTGTCACAGTGTAAAACAACAGTTCAGGGGCACTGGGCATTAAAGCTACAATTTTTTCTAAAATCTTCAATGCACAGACTGTACAATATGTATTATCTTCTATTGTTAGCAAAATGCTGTGTAATCATAGGGCCAGATTGTGATACCATCACTTGCACCAACTAGTACCTTACTCCACAAGCAGTCCTATCACCACCACACCTATTTATGATGTAAGCATTAATAAGTAATCAAAATCTGGGCCATACCGTATGCATGTAAGAGAGGAGAGTAAAAGATGTTAAGGACAGGAGCAAAGGTGGGCAGGCCCATAGAACAGACTACATAAACAGAACATAAAACTCACTAAGGGATGAGCTAGCAGCATCCCTTCAAAGGGAAGCATTCTTTGGGGTTAGAGGAAGCGATGGGGATTTGCATGGTTTTTGCTGTGCAAGGGAAGACCTCCTCCCCACTGACATTTCTCTTTCTTATAACCTCACCTCCTTGACAGCTCACCATTGGCAGCAAAAGATGCCTAAAAAAAAAGGATTTGTAAAGACCAGGAGGAAAAAAAAATCTGAAGCCCAAATGAGTCTGTCTGTCGCTGTCTACCCTTTGTCCTCTCCACCACCCCCTATTCTTTCCCTCTCCTTCCTGTTTCTTTCTCATGTACTTTCCATCATTTCCCCCTCTTCCTCCCTTTCTCTTTTTCTCCCCTCCCCCAGTTGCTGGGACTCAGTCTCACCCACACTCTGTCACCTCTTCTTTTCCCTTCCCCTCCCCCACATTTTCTAGCTTCTCCCTTCCATCCCCCTCTGCTCAGATAGGGATACTAGTCGCTCATGGGATCTGGCTTCCTTAAATTCTGCTTCTAAACATAAACAGGCTGAGTTTTTTAAGTGTCAGGTTTGCGGGATTTCAGCTCCATTGCTTTACCATCCCCTTTACACGTCACCAGAACCCCTTAGGATGTAAAAGGGGATCTGGGGAACACCTCCCACCAACATGGCAAGTCTGATTCTGCTTTCACACCAGTGTAACTCCACTGAGTTCAACAGAGTTACAGCTAGTTTACACCGATCTTTGTGAGACCAAAATCAGGCACCATAGCTCATAACAGGGGAAGGATGGAGGGGAAAAAAATCTGATTAGGCAATGAGATGACAACCACATGGGCCAGAACTGAATAGCCACATTACTCTGCCTAGATCCCTGTGTCACTAAAGGGAGTTAAAACAGCAGCAGGGAAAATAAAATTGTGCATGTTCTCTGTTATTTAAAACAAAAACAAAAACCACACGCAGCTTTAGGCTACTCTCTCTCAGAGCCTCCAGCATAGAGAGCATGTCAAGATTCTGGCTGACTCACTGCTGCTCTCCCGCTAGTTGCTGCTGCAACAGCATCTAGTGGCTGAGGGCAATCCGAGTGCAAGTTTTAGATCAGCCTCAGGGCAGCTCTAACTTATACCAGGCACTGACTAGGCCCCTGGACATCCACAGAATACAGAGAGGCACAAAGGAGGCATAAAGCCTCTTTTCCCATCTACTTGAGCTGAATGTAACTTGGTTGAAATGGAGAATCAAGCCTTTAGGCTGGAATTGTTTGCCACTTCAGCAACACACAGCTATCAGGGACATTTATGATCCCTCTGCAAGCCCTGCAGCATTCAGAGGTAAAATATCTTCATCTGGCACATTGTAACTTTAACTGATTTATTTTTAATATTTCTAGTCAGTAAAGTCCAAAGTTACATTGACTGGCTATTTGTGTTTTTTAAAAGAATTTTACAGGTTCATACACAGGTAGATTCACAAATGTGTGCAAGGATCAATTCATATGTATGCAGAGAGGTAGGCATCCTAGTAAATGTTAAACACTGCACCAATTGTCAGTATCAAATGGTTTCTATAATCAGTCCAAAACCTGCCTGTTTATATTCAATTCAGGTAGGAAAAAGGTTTTGATGCAATGTGATTCATAGATTTCAAGGCCACAAGGGACCATCCAGTCAGACCTCTGTATAACACAGGCCACAAAACTTCCCCAAAATAATTCCTAGAGCAGATCTTTCATAAAAACATCCAATCTGAATTTAAATGTGGTTATATACATGTATAACATCATCAGTCTACAAAGTTCCCATGTAAGATGCTGCAGTTCCTGTAGATATTTGCTTTTATATTAGCACAGGACACTTGTGTGCTGTAACCTCTTTCTTCTAGGGGGAAATTGGTGGCTGTGTGTCAATACTGTGGTAAGGAAACCATTTTACTGGGTACACCCCGTTGTACTTGTGTTGCTAACAGTTTCTTTGAGCAGCTTAAAAATCACAACTCTGCAGATGCCCATGCCAGTTGGTCACATAAAGTGGCATGTGCAAGTGAATAGTAACTATAAATGATCTAATAGGTAGCTGCTGGACAAGTTTTCCTTAGCCATTTAGCTGCACAGTTGCAAGTGGAGCACACGTGTGAACATGCAATACTAAATTGTTAAGGAAAAGTATGCCCTACGCATGGTCTATAGGTTTCTATAGCATAGCTTTGGTTGGTTTTCACACACTCATTGGCTTAGCTAAACAACTGTTCCTTGGTGAGCACTAGAGAGGGGCCAGGTTTGAAGTTAAAAATCTCAGTCATTTATCCTGCTATCTAAATGTAAGCTGACATACATTTTCATAGCTAAAATAGCAGTACCTTTTTTTTTTTTTTTTTAAGCTGAAAATGTGCACCTCTGGCCTGAATTGCAGAGGTATTAAGCATCCAGTGTGTGCACTGACTTAATCTTGAATTGTGAGTGCTCAGCGCCTCAGGCTCTGTTTTTCACCCCTCCCTAACTCAAAAACTGCTGAACTGTTTCTGTTAAGGTTCCCCAGAGATATTCATTCCCCTTTGAGCTGAGTCCAGTCAGGAGAAGTTTCAGCACAATAGGAAAATGTGTGTGAAAGTTCCAGAGACCGGAAGAGAGGGGTTGAGACTGGAGGACAATTCATCCTTAGAGCTTCAGTGCTGCCCCCAGTATGGTAACTGTAGCATCTTTTTCTCTAGAGACTTGATTCCCACAACACAGGCCTGTCAACAAGGCTCTAGATTTTGGGCCTTGCCCTCTCACATCTCTTTCTTTGTAACTGCAAGGTACCACTTGGCTTGAGTCCCCCCGCCCTTTAGATGACACTTAAGATGTTATTTTTAGCAGACGCGGTGCATAATTTCCTACATTAAAATTCAAAAGCCCAAGGAGGCAGCTCAGGGCTAGATTCCAGGATGTAAAAACAATAAATGTTCACTGACACACAAATGTGCAATGAAATATGAGAAAAATAAATAATTTAAAAAACCCACCATAAACACGCATACTATGAAAAAGCTGCCAGCCTCCAGGAAATCATTTAAAAAAGACAACTAACTAAACTCCCCCAGGAAAGCACAATTCAAGGCTATGGAATCTGATGCCTCTGCCTGGGACTGGCCTTTCACGTTACTTGAATACAGTAGAGCAGCCGCTATTACTGACAGGGCTGTGATGTACAGTATAGTGACGCATCGAGGCTGCAGCAAAGGTAAAGGTGCTAACATATCCCTCCTGCCGCCCAGGGCTAAATTTGCAGTGTGTGATAAACTTGTGGATTCAGACTGTGTGCTGCCTGAGATATCTGTTGATTCTAGACAGGGTGAGCATCCCTCTGAGTCCAATACCTCAATGTGGCGCTAGGAGGTGCTGTGCTGCACTGCAAGATGCACTGTGACTTAGGAGGGCTCTTTTTCTTTCTCAGTGAGCACTAAACTACACCTCAGCATAGTTCTAGGCGGCCCTGTGTTGCTGAAGGCACCATTTTTCAGATGAGATGTAAAACCAAAGTCCCGAATACAGGGGTCATTAAAAATTCCATGACTCTTAACAAGGAAAGGGATGTTAACCCCAGCATCTTGGCCAGATTCCAGATTGAGTGATTACATTGCACCTACCGCAAGTTCCCTTACATTACGGCATTCTCATTTCTGTCACCGCCTGTGTTGTGTTGCTGTGTGCCATTAGAATAGCTATTACGTTTCTGCCCCAGAGGTGGCTACACTTCAGTGGCTGGTGAAGGGACTCCCATTTATGGCTTAAGGTGCTCTGCGATGAAGCACATGAGATGTTGCCTGTTATCAAATGATTAGCAGGAGCCCAAGACATCAAAACACATGGAAGCTTTATTCCTGCGTCCCCACTTGTTCCATCCATCCCATGTGTCCTGGGAAGAGGAAGCTTGGTCTCCAATTGCCCATACTAAATCGCTCCCTACCCCACACTCATAAAAGGAATGACAGGCAAGTGGGCATATGTCCTCCCCCTCCCCAAACATGGACTGATTCATTATCCATTCTGTTCTGATCCATCAGCCTTGTTGATAATTCATTCTGGTCCAGAGTTTGTTCTCTCTTCATACAGGAAGATCCCTGGGGGCCACTGCAGGACTCATTGAGCATTCCACAGGCCTCTCTGCTGCCCGCAACCTTGAGCCCGTCTCTTCTTCCCCTGCTAACTCCTCTTTCCTCTCTCTCTCTCTCTCTCTCAAACACTCACATGCCCTCTGCAGTGCAGCCTGATTTCAAGGGATGGCCACCCCCATGCTGCAAAAGAAAACCATGTGTCCTCAGGCAGATGGGAAAGGCTCTGGTTGGGGCATATGGGCTGATCAGAGGAAGGCTGGGGAGATGCCTGTCAGAGGTGCAGAGAGGAAAGTAAAGGCCCCCTGGGCAAGTCCAAAATCATTTGTCCCTGACTGATCACTCTCTTAACTGTGCTCTGCGCAGCTCAGGCAGGAAGTACGGAGGGTGCATTTCAGGTGCAAAAGAATTCTCTCCCCCAAGCAAAAGCAGAAGGTCCCGACTCCCATCCACACAGGCTGGCCAGACAACAAGTATGGAAAATCAGGACAGGGTGGTGGGGGGGTGGTAATAGCATCTATATAAGACAAAGCCCCAGATATTGGGACTGTCCATATAAAATTGGGACATCTGGTCACCCCACATCCTCCCCCCCTTGCGTGCCTGCTTGTACCAGTTGCTAAGAGGTGACAGAGGATTTGCTGGATGCTGCCACTTGTCCTGTGCCATTTGCAACTCCCCCTCTCCTTACAAGGCAGTTCTGCCCTCCCGTTGGCCACGGCGCCCCAGTTCCCATGGTGGCAGTGTGTTTTGAGGGAGCAACGGTGTGTGCGCTGCCCTCTCCTTCCCAGCCAAGGAAGGGCCTCTAGCCCCATGGTGTCAACTGCGAGCCTGCACCATGCTCCCTCTGACACCCATTAGCTCCCCTGAGAAAGCTGGTTGGGGTAGTTTATGGTAATTAGCTAAGCAGGCTAGTGGGCTGGGGGACTAATGGGCCAATTAGCCCATCAGCTCAAGACGATAAAGAGGCACAGGAAGGAAGCTCCAGTGGAAAGAGAAACAGGACTAGTGGCATCCAGAGGCTGCAAGAAAGGGAGACCGCTGAGGTCCTGAGGAGAGAGCTGAAAGCACAGGGGCTATTGCAACTAGTAGTATTGCATGGGGCTGTAAGACTGTTGGTGGAGGGAACTCAAACGAATGGCATGGTGGATAGGCCACCAGGAGGGTTGCAGCTGGTGTGAAAATGCAGGAACAGAGCATGCCCTGGTACACCGACTCCCACAGTGCTATCATGAGACTGGTGATAGCTGATGCTTTTTAAAGCCCCAGTTCCTGGGATGATGTAAGAATCTCAGCTTTCATCTTGTGGAGAAAAGATTGAAAAAGTGAACCTCAAAGGCCCAGCAACTGGATGCCAAATAATGAATCTCTTCAAATAATGGTGCCTCTTCCTTGCCGTTCTGGGGATTAGCTCTGGCTAGGTATTGCACTCTCCTCTAGCGGTGTCTCTCCTGCTGTCTTCTTGCCATGTGGATCCCTCTTGCCCCAGAAACTTCAGCTTCTTCTTTGTGACTCAGACCAGATCACTACATGGTTCCACCTTCCCGGGGAGTGTAACAAAGTCTTTCCTGGAACAAATCATCCCAGGAAGTCACTGTGCTCTGCCTGATATGTGCCACATTTCCATTGGCTGGTAGGGGAACCCAGGCCTGCCCTCTAATCAGCAGCCAAGGTCTAAACTCCTATTCTTTGCTACTATTCCTTGAGCCTTCTCCTACTTTCCTGGCTCTCCCTCATCTGGGTTCACCAGCCTCCCAACTCCCTCCTCTCAGGAAGTAAGTGTAGCCTGCCTTCCTGCACCCCTTTCTGCTCTCAGCTCCTGGGCTTTATACAGGACCCTCCAATTCCTGCCCAGCTGAGCCTCATTTAATTAACCCCTGCTCCCTAGCTCCTCCTCCAGGTGCAGCCCGGGGAGTTAATTGGCCCACCTGGCCACCTTACCCTTTCAGTGTGGGGTGGACATCCCATCACAAACTGCAAACGTATTGGGGTTTTTTAAATCTCCTGATTGGTTGGGGCCTGCCATGATTATTGAGAATGGCAAAACCCCTGCTGCACAATTAAGCAAGATTTTGGGAGCTCATGGTGGGGCTGTTATGACCTAGAGAGTCCAACTCCTTGCAGAGGGGGAGACACTAGGGCTGGGGCAGCCACTCCAGTCTTTAGGTAGAAGTAGCTGCCCTACTGCTGTGAGTGGCTGCTTCACAAGCTGCTGAAGATTTCCTCTCCCCTGCCCCTTTTCTCCTGTAGAAGTGCCAAGTACCCAGACTAGCTACTCCAGCTAGGAGGCTGGGTAGAGGAGTCCAGCCTGTGTGTGCTATTTGGTGAGCAGTTACATTGGTTCCATACTCTTTTATGACTTGGGCACCTACTTCAATCCCTTTCATCCACTATCTCTGTGACTCAGCTCCTCTTTTATCCAGTGGGAACTTTACTGAAGATTGGTGAGGATGGAGGAGGCAGGAAACACACGGGAGGAGCAAAGGCAGAGAGGCAGGTGGGAGTGACAGATGGCTGGGAGGGGACAGAGATAGCATGTGGGAGGGGCAAAGGCAGGCGCAGATGGAGAAAGAGAAAAATGTTGAGGGGAAAAGAGATGGGGCAGAGTTAAAAAAATGAATTAAAAACGGCAGAAGACAAGAGAAACACAGCCACGTGGATGCGAGCTGTGTGCCTCCCGTTTAATATGACTTCCATTCTCTCCCTGGAGTGGTTTGGCTGATGCCAGGATAGGGGAGAAAATGTGTGTATGTGATTTTTTGTTGTTGTTGTTAATAACAGCCGTCTATTTATAGGCCCTAAATTATACACCGCGAACACTGCTTAGCGACAAGACATGTTATTTGACTGCCAGCAGGGAATGGCGCGGGAGGGGGGGAATAAAAGCTTTTTGCTTCCAACATCCCCTTCCTCTCATTTACACCAAAATGAACATTGTGCGTTATAAGGACAATTCTTCTGAGCCAGGAGGCGAGAGAAGAGAGGGAGGAAGTTGGGGTCAAACTGTGGAGCAGAAGCCCGGAATCTTTTTCTCTGCTGAGCAGGGAATTCAGTGTGGGTAGTTCTGAGTGGTACAATGAATTTTCTAAAGCTTTTCTATAGGTTGCAGAACTATGGAACATACAAACATACATACACCAGAGCAGACAAATAGTTCATGTCGGCCAGTATCCCACCATCTGCTGCAAAGACACAAATAAATGGTCCATCTGGTTGGTTTTCCTGTCTCCATCAGCAGCCAGTACTGAATGCTTCAGAGAAAAGTTTAATCACTCCCTTGCACGCGTATGTGTGCACACACACGCACTTCCCACACATACTGAAGACAAAAGTTTGTCATTGACTTCACTGTAGCAATCACTAAGCCCATAATGTGTGATACTACTCTACGGTGGGGTGGCAAAGATTTCTCCCTAACCCAGCTCTTGATCAATTTATCCCTGAAATCTGAGGATCCATGGCTTTTGTACTTTTTAATCATAGAGAGACTTACTGCAGATGTATTTCTTATTCCTAAAGGTATTCATTTTTTTCTGAATCTTATTCAGCTATCTCTCTAGTCACGCCTCATGGCTTGAGAGCCACCAGTTAAGTATTTAACAATCTTCCTTATTTCTCTTCTAAATTTCGTACCTATTTAATACCCTCTGTTAGAGTGTGTGAATAACAGATACTTTGGTTTGCTGGCCATACAAAAATATAAAATATAAAAAATTTGAGAGTGAACCAAAATCAATTTTAAAAATTTTTCAGCATACCAAACATTTTAAGGTGAAGTAACCCATTTCAGTTTTATGGCTTTTTAATAAGTAAATAAAATTGACGTACATTTGTAAATGAGAAGTCTTTTCCAATTGAAAAATAGAAATGTTTAATTTGAAAATTAATTTTTTCAATCTTTTTTCAACCAGAACAGGTCAGCAAATTCAACACCAATTTGCTACATTTTTCTATCAGCCTGAATCTACACTTTCTGGTGAAAAAAAGTTTTAACTGAAAAATTTTGCCCAACTCTTTCCTGTACTTTATTATTCTTGTGTTATGGGATGAATAACATGGGACAAATAGGAGATCCTGAATGAACTTCCATATACCATTTTAAATCCCTCTATCATAATGAATATTTTTCTTTAGAGAAACCTTATATCCAAAACACCCATTAAACTTTGAGGGGGTGTCAGAATCCCCTGGATCTGGATATCATACAGCTGGCTATCAAACCAGCTGGATATCAAACCTGGATCTGAATATCATACAGCTGGCTGTTGCCTGACATCTTTACAGGTTGCATGTTGTCACAGAGAAGGTAAAGGCTATTTAATTCAGTGATCCAAAGGGTAGAACAAGAAAGAAAAGAAATTTGGATGGGTGTTTATGAGGTCAGGGGGAAGCAATGCTGAGCTGCATGTGCAAAAGAATCACACACAGACCACAAAGTGGTTCAGCTCTTGGCAACGGAAATTATTAATGGGCTGAAGGAACTGAATTATGAGGTAAGACTGGAAAAGAAAAAAAATGTCTCGCTTGACTACCCAGCCTCAAAGAGAGAATTAGCGAGTGGACGTGATTCCTATCTCCAAATATTTGAAAGGTGAGAACATCAAGGAGTGAGGGGAATTGTTTTGGGTGATGCAAGGAGTTATAACTGGGAGAAATGGGATAAAACTGACTGAAGGGGAACCAGCTGAAATTCAGGAAACATTTCCTTTACTGTGATTATTTCTATTAGACTGTAGAGTGCCATGGTAGCTCCAGATTAGGTCTTGATGAGTTCTACCCCCTCCCGCCACAGACACTTACTTTTAACCTTGTGGAGGGAAAAGCTACCATTCAGGCCCCTCTTCTCTTTTATCCCCAATTCCCTTCTAGCAGCCACCATTCTGCAGCTCTGTCACCGTATTCAGGAGATGGGGTGATAAGCAGGGGAGGAGCACAGATGTGTGTGGGAGAGTGTGCATATTGCTGCTGCTGCTCCACAAACTATCTGCCAGGAGGGTGTCATGCAATGAATAGTGGTCAAACTACCCACCTACCCCTCCCTGCCACCTCCCAGAGACTACCTACACACTAAACTGAATACCCCTAGGAACAGGAGTGAGTCTCCAGTATTACAGTGCTCGGCCTAACCCTCTGCCTGGCATATACTATGTTTCGGGAGTCCTGCATTGAGGGAGGGAGATGAATATCCAAGGGGTTTGGAGCTGCACTGTGGAATTGCAATGCCCTGGTTCCAGGCCAGCCTAGGTCAATGTCACTTCATGTGACCCTCCTCTAATGCCTGCTTGCTGACTTCTGTGCCGTGTGAGGGTGGCCTGTCCAATTCCTAGCAAACAGGAGTGTACATCACAAGAAGATAACCCACAGTGGCACTCACTGGCCATCTTCACAGACATGCTCTGTCACTGAATTGCCCAGAGATGGTTCCCTCCAGGGAAATGCTATGGCATGTGCACAGAGTGTGTTATGTGGGGGTAGCTTACACTATTGCTTTTACTGTGCCTATTTTATGGATAAATGGAAATGTCAGGCTCTTCGGTTTTCAGTTTGGCATCCTTCACTGTTTGGTCACCTCAGTGACAAATCACCCAAAAAATGGATTCACCCAGCCCCACTTTGCTTAGGCCTGAGAGAGTGGCCCTACCTGGACAGACGGCAGTCCTACCCCCTCAGGCTGTGGGTTTTCCAGATCTCAGAAGATGAGCAAGAACTCAGTCCTACTGAATTCTTAGATAGAGAAACCACTCAAAAAACAGATGCTCCAGAAAGTCATGGTGAGTTACTAGAAGGTGCCCTTCCCTCTTAGTCAACATTAAACCAATGCCCCACCATGGTGTTAGAGGGACACAGAGGTGCCCATCTTCAGCACCTCAGCACCTTTAACTCCTGGCCATTCCTATTCCCTGTTGCTTTCATAATGAGACCCCTAGGAGGAGACCACGACTCCCAGCCAGCAGTCAGAGAGCCTTATGCTAGAAGCTAGCCCCAGATCAGAATATTCCAGTGGAACGGTACTTTCTGTAATGGTCAAAACAAAATCTTGCATCCAAACAGCCCCAACTTTGGGTGTTCAAAGTCCAGATTCAGATCTGAATATTGTAGGTCAGACCCAGCTACTGTCTGTAAAGCACCCCACTCCTATCCATCATGTACCATGAACCCCTCTCAACTTCCTGCAGCACAGACTGGCAATAGCGGATATTTCCTGGGGATTTGTCTGTTGAAGACACACATGGGGGCTGAAGCTCTTTAGAATCACATCTACTATTTAATTCCATTTTCTGCAGCCTATCTGTGAGCTCATTCAGTTGAAACCACAACGGTTTTTCCAAACCTACGCAGCTAAGGCATAGCCTTGTATATATTTTGTGGAGGGATAAAGGGGGAGTGTGCTTAAAATGCCAAAGCTTGAGCCCATAAGATGAAATCTCTGCTCAGCCCTGAGGAAGGAACAGTCAGATTGATGGATACACCTCATCTCGGTGGGAAACAATATAGGATGGTGATCCTGCCAAATGAGAGACTGAATCCTATTGGTCAAGTGAGAAGGGCTGTTGGGTGTGAGGCCTGTGTTATACCAACCCTTCGCATTTCTAGCAGATAATTTAACAATAGCCCTACCTGCTCCTACTGCCAAGTCCTGTGCTGCTCATTTCTTGGCCACTTCCTTAAATTTTCCAGAAGCAGCTGCAGAATCTCCTAGTCATATGATTAAGGGGCTTGGAAGGACACCTTCTCCCTCCGCTGACCCCACACTTTAAATCTCAAATTAGCACTTCAATCCAGTTACTTCCACACGCTACAGCACGACAGGAAAATGCATTGCTTGTACATTCACACGTGCTGAGCCTACCCCAATCTCCTGCCCTCTCTCTTCCATTCCCCTTCTCTCCTAAAGCAGCCAGAGCCTCCTTGAAACGAGAGAACTGGGGAGCAGAGGCTCTTTGCAGAAGGCGAGCTGGTTTCTACGTGGGTGAGATTGTTGTTGTGAGGACTCAGGAGAAGGAGAAAATCTCCTGTGTTACTAAGCAGGGATCTGAGGGCCGTTGTTGGGGGAGAAGCAGAAGAATTCCATAAAAGGAAGAATTATTCTGCCTGCAGCTAAACCACCTCGGCTCTGATCCTGTCAGATCTCTCAGTCTGAGCATAGAGAGGTCTGGTCAGTATTTGGATGAGAGCTGCCCACAGTAAAACACAGGGTGCTGCAGGAAGTAGAGCAGCTGTGCCAGAGCAGGGGGCGCTCTGCTCCCTGTGGAAGTAATAAACATGTTTCCCCAGCATGTTTCTTAGGGTTCAATTTCTCAGCCAAAATCAGAAAGCCCTTTGTGATCAGGAAGGCTTCCACTGGTAACCCTGGCATTCTAGCCTAATTCCAATATGGGTAATTAGATCGTGCCTACTTAAACTCCTTCCTCTATTTTTGTTTGGCTACCGACTTCTTCTTTACTCCCTGTCATAAGTTGCTGTATGCTGGGAAGTGGCTGTCCACCACAGCAGTGGTTGTATTTCTAGAACGTGCGAATGATCCCTAGGTTACAAAAGTCCTAAAGCATTTTGGGATCCTTTGGGAGTGAAAGGAGCCTTTTCAGCTGTGTTATTAGCAGTATCTCTCTCTGGATTCTGAGTGAGGAATAAGCACCTCCGAGGAGAAGACGACAGGGAATATGCCACATGACCTCCACCTGCCTGATTCAACGTTGAAGCCAAGAGTTTTCCCAGAATAAGAAAAAAGTAAAAACTTCAGAGTTGAGGGAATATCGGAATAACCTTATCCAGCCAGTCATTGAGGTGGAATATGGCAGCTGAGGATAAGAAGAGAAAAAGAATTCTGTGTCCAAATTAAAACAGCTGGGGCAATTTTAGGAAGACAGTGTAATTGCCTAAATTGGAATTTGGCTAAAAAACCAAGACTAACCTCTCTGCTCTTGCAGTAAATGCTCAGAGATCTTAAATGATCCTAAGTGTGAAGGACCCCCCATGTTTCTTGGGGCAGGTTCTGTATTTTCTTCTGTGTTTGTACAGCCCTTAATACAGTGGTATCCTGGTCCATGACAGGTACTCCTAGGCACTACAGTAATACAAATAATAAATAATAGTAAATGAGTTTCTACAACATGCTTGAACTCTCCCCCGCTCCTCCTCCCAGGTCAGAACAAACAATATATTTCATCAACAATGCACTTCACTTAGCCTAACTAGACCACTGTTGATTTTTCTCCATGTACTGATCGGTTAAACTTGCTATAGGCAACTGTGCAGAAAAGACTGGGGTTGGGGAATGGAGAGAATAGCAAAATAAGACCCTGCTGCTCTTTAGCTGGTGAAGCGATAACACAGGGGAGCATGGAGTTTTTCTGCACTAAGAGGCCAGGAATTGAAGAGCAAATGAAGAGTGTATTTAGAGATAGCGCAAATCCTCGATAAAGCCTCTCAGAAACTTGATGAAAATTTTCAAGTGTATCAGGAAGTTAAAGCTGGGACATATTAAAGAATAAATCCATGAGGCAGGTGAAACTTGGAGGAGGAAGAGCCACAGGCAGCTGGTGTGTGGGTGCTCTTACAATGAGGGGCGCTGTGGAGAATGAGCTTTAACCCTTTGGAGGCTGTGGATATAATTATACAGCCATGTAATTAATGAGCCTGCTTAAATTCAAGGCCTGAATGCTAGTCCATTAAGGTAGCAAGTTGACCCCTAGGACTACATGAGCAGCTTAAGTGGAGTAGCAACTTAATGCAGGAGCACCACATACTAAGTCAACAGTTTCAGCTGCCACAGCTCTTGGCTTTCTCCAGTGCAAGGATAAACTAGACCTTACCCTGTTTAGATTGTGAGAGCTGAGAACATCATAGTCCCCTGCGGGGGGTAGAACTGCAGCAATGAGATCCAGACTGAATCCAACTGAGCTACCTCGTCTCATTACTTCTCTCCAAAGATTTCTCCTCCCCCCCCGTCTATTCCCTTGGAACAGGTCGGCAATTAAGTTTGAAATTGTACTGGAGACTTTATCATCTCGGCAAATACAGAACTTGCTGTTTGGAAATGAAAAATCTTTCACTCACAGTTAATTAGGTGCGGCGCCTGTCCCAGTCCCTCTGGCGGTGTGGGGAGTGTGTCATGAAGGTGGGAGCACCACTGGGAGAGGCACGCTCTGTCCCACAGATCCAGCCCAGCCCCACTTGTGTGAAAATATCACAGTGGGGCTCTCCAGGGTATTCGTTTTTTTTCCCCACTTTGTGGCTTGGTTATTTGTAGAGAAAAAAAGCAGCCTCCAGAGAGAGAAAGGACCAGCTGAGGGAAGCGGTGAGGTGCCCAGAGACAGCACATTTACTGGTGTTACAAAGGAATAGCTAATAGCAAAGTCTGAAGATCCTGGGTACATCCCCCTCCCGGCGTGCACACGGGCCTGAATTTGTGTGTTTGATCCTCCCAGAGTTCAGAGAGATCCTGAGGGAAAGGTTTAGAGAGGGTTATGCAACCAGTCCACTCCAGCTCCAGCCACACAGCCCAGGCACCAGCTCTTTTGCCATAGGAGTTTTTGCTCTGCAATCTGGTCTGCCTGTGAGGGAGAGCAAGCACCACTGCCTGAGTGGGAGAGGGGGGCGCAAAGGGAGGGGAGGCAGTCCAGAGGCCTTGTTTGGAAAAAAACTGCATTGGGAGTAAAAGTGTGCTGCACTATATACACAGAAGGATGTGTGTAAGCTGCCCCACACACAGAGCCGAGTGTGCTGCATGGCAGCGCAGGACAGAGCCCAAAGAGACAGAGTGACAGGAGCTGCACAAGGCAGAGGGGGTGGGGAGGAAAACAAAGGGCTGTCACAAAGGCCAGTGTAGTAACAGCCAAGCAAAAACATCTCAGGCCAATCAGGGATAGTGCAACAAAGCAGGCAGATGGGAAAATGTGGCTGTCAAGCTGTCCTGCAGTGGTTCAAGAGCGTTAGTACCAGCCTCAGGGCAGACTGTTAAGAACCAAAACCCAAATTATAGATCTTGCATCCACTTAGATTTCACCAACAATTATCAAGTGTGAATTCCTCAGCCACTGCAACAGCCTGAACATGGATTCACAGACAGTCCCTTGGGTATTCTGATCTGTCTTGCCAGCCAGGTTAACCTGCCTTTGTGATAGATGGTCCCGTATACCATTAATCACAGCAATATTCAGGTTAATCGCAATCCCAATAGACCAGTTTCTTACCCCAGGTGAATTACATCTTAAATCTCACTCTAAACACAACACTTCTAGCCAATCCTCAAATAAGCGCGAGACCTATGCACCACTCAAATCCTAGGGTGAATCCTGGCCCCACTGAAGTCAACAGCAGAACTCTTGACTTTGGTGGGGTCAGAATTTCACTCTGAGGGCTTAAGGAGTTCTTAAGTGGTGCCCAGGCCTGGAGCTGGGCCTCTGCACAGGGGGTGAATTCTCCCCACTCTGCCAGCCCCCATGCTCTGAAGGAGCACACCCCTTGTCACACCTCACAGCAACCACGAGAATCAAGGGACTATGTGCAACTTACCCTTTTTGGAGGTGAACTTGGGGTACATGGCCTGACTTTACCAATTTACCTGAAGACTACAGGGAAGCAAGGGCCAGCCTGGCCCCACACAGAGAGAGTCTGTGACCCCAGAGAATAGTTTTAGAAGGCATTCCACAAATCATTCTAGATCAGTGATACTCAGACCGAGGCTCATGAGCCGGCAGCGGCTCTTTCATGTGTCTCCTGTGAATCTTTGCAGTGCACAATATTAAAACATGGCCTGATTTAATTATTAACCAATCTACGTTATTAACCAATCAGGATGCTTTTACTATGTTATTAACCAATTGCAGTTGAGAAAATAGTAATACGTGGTCAGTCGATTTGCTGTGAGAATTGTACAGATATATTTCCCCTGTCATACTGTTGAAATATAAATATATAGTCCTTTAGTAAATGAAACAATGAATTCACACTATTGTAATGTTGATCACTAATTTGGCTCCTGAACCACTGAGGTCTGAGTATCACTGCTCTAGATTCATCGAGTGTAAAGCCAGAAGGACCCATTATGATCATCTAGTCTGACCTTCTGCAGAACACAGGGAACAGCCCAACAACCGGTGTAAAAACTTGTTTAAAATCATTATTGAAATATTTGTTATGTTTGACAGGCTGTTATTGAAATAACAATGCTGACACCTGCATTCCCAGTGACGAGTGCAGCCCCTGAGACATTTAATGGCACAGCTACAGGAAGCTCGATTAGTTAGAGCTTGTCTACATTTAAAATGCTTCAGTAAAGATTCTACTTACACCGATGGGAGGGGTTCTCCCCTTGGCGTAGATAATCCATCTCCCCAAGAGGCGGTAGCTAGGTCGATGGGTAGCACTGTGTATGCTGGGGCTAAGGTCAGTATAACTACGTCGTTCAGGGGTGTGGATTTTTCACCCCCCTGAGAGACCGTAGTGATATTGATCTAATTTCCTACTACAGAGCATGCCTTACCCTGGGAGGGTCGGGATCTTTGGAATAGCGTCAGGTCTCAATGGGAAGACAGGTGGCTTCCAAGTAATCTCCTTGTCCTATGTATTGGAGGATGCTGGGGATGAAATCCTGGCAAAACTCCAGCTGAGTGAGGAAGAAAAAAAGAACAGTGAGTAGGTGAAGAAAGCCTTTGATGCTGGATTTACTGGGAGGCATGACGTGATGTATGAGAGATTTAACCAGCGTTCTCAAGAACCAACTAAGACTGCCAAGTCCTTCGGGGCAGTTGTGCAGAGCCTGTCCGAGCACTACAAATTCACACTGCTCCAGGAAGAGAGAAGAAGTTGTCAGGCTGCCTCCAACTCAACCCTAGGGCTTGTCTACACTCACGCTTTTGCCAATGAAACTTTTGTCGCTAAGGGGTGTGAAAAAATACCCCGCTGAGCAATATAAGTTTTGCGGCATAAGCACATGTGTCTCCGTGTTATGTCGGTGGGAGAGAGCTCTTCCGCTGACACAGTGCTGTCTATACGTGCACTTTTGTCGGCAAAATTTAAGTCGCTCAGCAGGGTGTTTTGTTTTGTTTTTTTCCCATGTCCCTGAGCAAAAAAGGTTTTGCCAGCATAAGCGCGAGTATAGACATGCCCCTAGATTGATATTGGCAAAAACAACAGCACAAACAAAGCAAGACTCAGCGATGAGGGAAAAAGCAGAAAGAACCATGTTGAAACAGCTGGGCAAGCCAACCAGCACTAACGCACGGCCACGTCAAGAGAAGAATCCTTAGGCCGGATTCACCAGTATGCTCCACTGACAAATAGCAGTTGTAAAACTAGCTTCACTGGCTGGGTAAACTGGGTTTATGGCCGCTTTGCACTGCTGGAACAGCACAGAGTAGCCAGAGCATATCAGTCAGTTCAGCCCCCTATTTCCATGCCCTTAGCAAGGACACAGGATTCCAAATGAAAATGGGAGACCAAGAAAGGAGTTGCCTGAGCAAGAGCCCAAATGAAGACTTGCCAAAGGCAAAGCTGCAGTTGATGTGAGAAATGACTGCCTCTTGCATGGCAGTAATGCCCAGTTCACAAAAGTGATCATATGGTGGCAAGAGCCAGGAGCATAATCTGGGAAGGCATGGGGACATTATGAGTAAATTCAGCATTGGACAGCCCTTTTCAGCACATGTTCAAGGTGCTGTACAAACATTAATCAATCTTCACAATGCCTTACAAGCTAGGATGGGTAGATAAATGCTATTAGATCCATTTTATACATGGGGAAACAGAGAGAGAGAGGGGTTAAACACCCAGATGCTCAGCAGCAACTAGACTCCTAACCTCTGAGCTAAAGTATCTTGCTCAAGGCCATGCAATGAGTCAACAGCAGAACTAGGATTCGAACTCAAGGCTGCCTCACTCCCAAACCCACGCTCAGTCCTCTAGACAACACTTCACTTACACAGCCCAGCCAGGGAGCTCAAAGCACATTACAGACACAACTGAATTAAATCTCCCAGCCCCCTTGTGGCATAGGTAAATATTAGCATCCGTGTCTCACAGATAGGAAAATTGGGTCACAGAGAAGTTGAAGCTCAACTTTTCAAAAGCGGTCCTTGATTTTGGATGCCACCTTGAGACACTTCAGGATGTATTTGGCAGTGCCAGGACTGGAACTCAGATCTTGAAAAGCTCAGGCTGGCTTAGCTTTAATCAGCCTTCCCGTCCCAATGAGACTGCCTCCCCACACAAAATACTCCATAGAAAATAAGTGTTGTGCTTTCAGCAAAAGAAAGGTGGGGACCCAGCTGGAGATGAGAGCAACAGCCATGGCAAGTCAGGAAAAAGAATGAATTGTTGGCTATGCTATGGAGACACAGTGGCCAGAGATGGATTAATAGGCCTCCAGTAATCAACCTCTGCAGGGCCATGGCCAGTTTGTTGGGAAAGTGTTAAGACACCAGGACAACTAATCGATGTAATAATACAAGGTCCCGTCTGTTTGGCCTGCCAGTATCACTGGAAGATGGAAAAGATCCAAGGATTGAAAGAAGCTTTTTTTGATACCCACATGTTTTAAGGGGAACTGTGGAAACTGGCAGGCTGGCATTTCCTCTCTGCTTTGGTAGAGTTCATTTATTCTCCACTTAGACAGTCCCCAAGCCAAACAGGGCAGCTGCCTTCCTTCTCCTGCCAAAGCCAATCTCTCTTAGTTCCATATTTCTCGGGGTCTGCTGGACTTGGGTCAAAAATGCCTCAGCAGAATCTGTCCCTGGGGAAGAAGCAGCCCCTGAAAAAGGGCAATTAAAGGCAGTGTTCATTTCCTGTGCTTAATTGGCAGCTACATTCAGACACAGACAGAGCTGGGCCACCATGCAGAGCCCACGAGATACTGCACAGCACAGCTGAAAAAATGCTCTTTAAAACATATACCTTTCCAGGTGGATATCGAGAGAGATCTTGATGCTGGGGATAGGTGCCAGTGCGACATCCCTAAAGCCTAATTCCTTCTCCACAGAAAACGAACAATTCCTATTGGTTTCAAGGACAGCGACTTGTGTCTGGCCATGGGAGAATACAGGGCCCCTGGAGAATGAAGTCCTTTATTTATCCACAAAACAGGTACAGCACAGGCAGAGTCAGTACCTGTTGCTCCAACCAACATATCTGAAGGAATAACGTGGCCCAATCAGTCCATGGCTTCTCATCAGAGACTGCCAAGAAGAATAAAGTTTGTTCCAGTCACAAGGGCAGGGCTAGCCACTAAGAAATTATAACAGTTTTCAAGGCTTCAATGAAATAATTTTATTCTTGCATAAATTTTGTCTCTCTGTAACGTGCAGCAGTATTACCTTGGGCTATGGCCATGTCATACCTCACTAGCAAAGGAGTGTAAGGCCGGGTAGTTTGTGGAAGATCCCAAAATAAAATTTGAGTTCGCTCCAGGAAGTGGAGTTTGGTTCACTCAGGGTGTTCTACACTAGGAGTCATTAGCCCACCAAGGCAGTAGGGGATATTGTGCTGCTGGACATCCCATCTTTCAGAATGAGATATAGAACCGAGGTTTGTCCTTGCACACTCATGGACATTGAAGATTCCACGGGTCTTTTTGCAGCATAAGGTTGCTAGCCAAACCCTGGCTTGGTGAGTTTCATTTTGCCTATTCAACTCCCCTTGCAGTCTAAGTGAAGATGGGATGTTTTGTTTGCATGGGGAAGTGCGTCGGGAATCTATACTAGGGGCTCACTGCAGGCAGGGAGAAGAGTGTGCTGCCAATGGGGAGAGGTGAATATGTGGAGATGCATTGACGGGTAGAGGTGTGCAGGCTTGTGTGTGTGCTGCAGCTGTGCTTTGCACCTGTCCTGCCTCTAGTCCTATTGCATTGTCCCCAATACTGCCTGCAGCTGTACCGTGCGCAGGGGTAAATCCAAGCTTTCCAGCCTTCCTCCTGCCTTCACCCCCCCACACTGAAACAGAGAGTCTGTCCAGGGCTCAGCAGCTTCCACTCCTCACATCAATATGGAGCACGGCAGCTGCAGTGAGATTGGACTATAGAAATCCTCAGACCACTGGAGCTTCCCCAAAGCAGCCAGCTCCAATTAGAGCTGAGGGTGCAAAGGATAAGTTAGGGCCTTCCAGTTACCTGTCCACCACCCACTCCAGCTTGAAACAGAACCCCAAGCTCAGCAGCTTCCCCGCCCTCCCAACAGGGGGCAGCAGCAGCTGGAAGGGGCCTCTCCAGCTTCCTGCCATCATCACACCCAGCTCTGAAACATGATCTCTGGATTTCCCCCTCCCAATTTGTTGTATCACCATTGGTTGTTCATCCCCCTTTGTCCCTCCCCTCTCCTGCCATTACAGCTCTTCAAATGCCTATCCCACTCTCCCTGCCCACTGTTCTCTTCTTCCCCTCCCCTTCTCCTTTCCAATTTCTACCCCGCTCCCACTCGGTTTCCCTTGACCTGTCATTCTCCCACAATCCTTTCCTCTCCCACACATCACAGTAACCCCTGCCCCAAAAGAACAAAACTAAGTTTTGCTAATATAAATACATCTACTCCTCCTGCTGTTACCTTATGCTCCATTTCCCCCACCCCCTTCCCCATCTGACTATTTTATCCACCTGTTATCTTTTGTCTCACACTCTGACTGAGAACTCTGAGTATTTTGATCATATCAGTATTGCCAACTGCAAGCATTCAAAACTCATGGCTTAAGCCCTGAAAAAAATCATGAGATTGACCTAAAAAAATCACAGTTAAAAATACATTTTTCATTCCTTGTATTTGCTTTTTGGCTTTTGAGCCTTTAGGATACACTTAGGTCACATTTTCAATCTTTCCTCTGCAGCCATGAGAGCTAGAAATGTACTTTAAAAATAATTATGAAAGCTGAGATTCTCATGAAACAACATGACTCCAGAAGGTGGCACTTTAAGAAAAGCACCCAATATTGCAAAACACATGATAAAATCATGAGAGTTGGCAAGACTGTGTGTAATGCCTAGCTCAATGGAATCCTGTCTGGAGCCTCTATTTGCCACCACTATACAAAGATATAATAAGAAACATTAATTTATAACTAATATGTTGAAAAAAATGAAACCAACTGGGCCATATGCTTGCCATTTTCCCTGCTCTCATCATTGTGTTGCCTGACATTCCCTCCACCTGACAGATCACAAGCTCTCTGTGAGAGAGGGACCAGGCATTCCCCCTATCTGTTTGTACATCAGCCAGCACAACGGGGCCTTCATCCTCAGAGAAGCACATGTGTGCAAACCCAATAGAAGTAATAACATTAATTGAGACCTGTGTCACAGATCTGCTTCAGCAGCCACTGACAGGCTGCAGATGGCACTGGCTGCTATGTGGATGGTCACTATAACTGCTGTGGCTTCATAGCTTTTTACCCCAGTTAACGCAGATGCTTTCCTGCTGCTGACTTACCCCTATAAGTCCCATAGCTTTGGGTTCAGGGAAGAGGAATTGAAAAGGCTTGTGCTGAAGCAAAGGAAAAGGACTCAGGACATGCCTGCCTGAAGGATACTAAGTACATTCATCTTCTCCAAAGATGAATGAAATGTTATCACTAAAGCCAGACAGGCTAGTTGACCTTTCTGCATCTCTCTCTCCACTTCTCAGGAAAAAAAAATTCTTCAGCCATTTTATCAATCAACTAAACTTTCCCTCTGTTCTTGGGGGCCTAAGGAAAAGGCATAAACAGAAGTCCACACAGGACTGGGGCTCAGCATCCAGCAAAGGTGAGGGGTAGGAAGAGAGAGTGGCAGAGCGAGGCACAATCTATGGGGTGAGAAACATGGAGGTTTGCCATGAGATGGCAATTTCCAGAAACTCATCACTGCAGGATATACCCTCTGCAAATGGGAAGGAAGCGGGAATCTCAGTGCTCACAGGTGCTTGTGAAAGGGGAGGTGGATCTTAAATGGACAATCCCTGACTCAGTGCTTCAGTACACGGGGAGGAAAACTAAAGTCCTTACTACCGGGGCTGGGATTCAGGACTGCCAGGGCACAAGCTTTCCCTGTTGTGCAAACAAGCTCACAGGGCTGGAAATGTATCAGCCACTATATAGAAAGCACAAGTGCAGTTTGCCAGTGTCCAGACTGTTGCTCAGTGAAAAGCAAAGTGACATTTAAAATGTATGCTCCTCAGGGCAGGGATCTTTTCTTTAGCAGTTTGGTATTAATTATTTTGGTCCATTAGGGTCTTTTTAAACACTAAAAATAATAAAAACTAAGGCCTGGTTTACACTGGCAATGGAGGTCGACGTAACGCCGCTTACATCGACCCCCTAAAGTATGCGTCTCCACTGGCACGTAAGTTCTGTCAATTTAAAGCATGGTAAAAGTTGATCTAATAAAACCAACTCTGCAAGTGGCGTAGTGCTGAATTCAAATTCCATGGGTCGAATTTGTGTCAGTGTATGCAGAGCGCAACGTAAATCGATGCCATTGGCCTCTGGGAGGTATCCTATAATGCCCCGTTGTGACCACTCTGGACATTTACACTCTGCTGTAATGTGGCCACATACACAGGAAAGAGCTCCTCCCCTCAAGCCCCAGGAAATGTTGAATTTCCATTTCTGGTTTAGACAGTGTGGAAAGAGCTTTGTAGCTGAACCGCTCATGGTGACTGCACAGCCCAAATGCACTCCAGCTTCGAGTTGACCAGAGGTCTTGGATCTCATCAGTCTGTGGGGTGAAGAGTCTGTTCTGGCTCAGCTCCAAGCCAGCAAAAGAAATTTAGATATATGCGAGAAGATATCTAGCGGCATGTTAGAGAAGGGGCACAACAGGGACACACAGCAGTGCCACGTTAAGATCAAAGAGCTGAGACAGGTTTATCAGAAAACTAGGGAAGCTAACAGCCATTCTGGCTCCTCACCCAAAACATGCCGCTTTTACGAGGAGCTGCATGCAATTCTTGATGGGGACCCCACCACTGTGTCACCACGCAGCATCGATACCTCTGAAGAATCCCAGTCCAGGATGAATGAGGAGGACTCTGTGGACAAAGGGGTGAGGATGAGGAGAGCAGGGTGCAGGAGAGCAAGGTATCTATTCTCCCCGAGAGCCAGGACTTGTTCATTACCCTAGAGCAGTCCAGCCACACACAAGACAGCGGGACTGATCGAGATGCAGGGGAAGGCACATCTGGTGAGTGTGCGTGACAAATCTTTTTTTTTCCGGTTATGTCCCCAGTTCAGCTTCTTAAAAGGAGTTTGTGTTTTTGAGGGGAGGGTCTTACTGGGTGGTGGCAAACTTCAGTGGAGGGTTACTCCCGGAACAGACTATTTATGTGCAGAGGTATGCTCCGAGAATCCTCTGTGGATATCTCAAGGAAACTTTCATGTAGGTAATTGTTAACATTTCCAGAAGCTTTCTGGGGAGGGCAGCCTTATTTCTTCCACCATGGTAGGAGACTTTTCTCTGTCCCTCTGGTATTAAATGAGCAGGCATCACCACGGAACACAGCATAGCAGCATAAGGCCCAAGCCTGTATCCCAATGCTTGCAGCAAATCTTCCGTTTCCGCCTGTGTTATCCTCAGGAGACTGATATCACACATGGTCACCTAGGGAAGATGGCGCAAGTTTAAAGTACCTGACCAATACAGTCACTCTGTTTTATTCCTCTGCCAGGGACAGGGCCCCTGGGTGCCTCCCCAAGACTATTCCTAGTCCTATTGCAATGGGCATTATGGGTCGGGACACTGATTGCCCTATATTTTCTGCCGCTACAATTCACCCGTAGTGTCCTCTAATCTGTTCTGCCCATCTCCTCCCAAACTGGTCTTTGGCATGTTACATGGGAGCCTAGTGATCCCTGTCCTTGCTCAAGTGTGGATTGTGGATTTTAGTGCTAATGAAGACTATAACAGATGCAAGGGCTCCTTGCTTACCATGTCTGTAACACCAGTCCAACCCTTCCGAGATATACAGAATAGAATGTGAGGCTAGTTTAGCCTTGTGAACATGAAGCAGAGTACTTTTTACATTGTAACATTTCCTTTACTACTTTGGGTAAGCTAACAATGACAACTTTGTGCTTTGCTTTTATTACAGTAGATGCCTCGGCCTTCGGCCCTCCTTGCCAAACTCCACCTGAAAGACTTCCCCAGATTAGGAAGCAGAAAAAAAAAAACCAACAACACGGGATGACATGTTGAGCGAACTAATGAACACCTCCGTGGCTGTTGACACAGAGCTCAGAGCCTGGAGGATGTCCTTGTCTGAAAAACTAGACATGGACATGAAACACAGAAGGCCTGCACAGGAGCAGGAGCATGAAACGCAGCAGGAAATGTTGCGTATTATGAGGGATCAGTCCGACATGCTGAGGCATCTGGTAGAGCTCCAGGAAGAGCAGTGGCAGGACAGACTCCCTCTGCAGCCCCTCCAAAATGCTCAGCTGCCTATCACTGTTATCAGCCCCCACCCCCAAGCGATCTAGGAGGAAACGGAGCAGGATGCGAGTATGTGCTGCACTCCATACTGGAGGAGGTGAGCAGAAAGACACGACAGCCCTTTTAAGAACTGCACGCAACCAGTTGCTTGCACAGCAACACTTTATAATGTTAAGTTATCCCCCTTTCCCCCCATTAAAACAGGTCACAAATAAAATTTTGTAGCATTAAAAAAAAAAATCTGTCTTTATTCATTCATAGCTTGGGTGGGGAGAGAAGGGGAGGGGGCCTCTGGAGCAAGGATGGCAGATGCGAAATAAAGGCACAGCACAGACATACATCACTACAGTTCATTGCAAAACCGGTTTTTCAATGCTTCCCAAAGCCAAAGCACTCTGCAGTTGGCTCTGAGCATAGCGCTGGAATCTGGCTGCTTAAAATTTGCAGCCAACCTATCAGCCTCCGCGGCCCAACCCTGGGAGAACTTTTCCCCCTTTGTTTCACACAAATTACGGAGCACACAGCATGCAGATATAACTGATGGGATGTTCTTTTCACTGATGTCAAGCCTAGTAAGTAGACATCTCCAATTGGTTTTTAAACAGCCAAATGCACATTCCACCACCATTCTGCACTTGCCTGTTATTGAAACGCTCCTTCTCGCTGTCCAGGTGCGCGGTGTAGGGCTTCATTAGCCAAGGGAGCAAGGAGTAGGTAGTTTCTCCCAGGATCACTATTGGTATTTCCACATCCCCAATGTTTATTTTTTGGTCAGGGAAGAAAGTGTCCAACAGCATCTTATTGAACAGACCTGAGTTCCCAAAGATGTGCGTGTCATGCACCTTTCCAGACCACCCCACACTGATGTCGGTGAAACATCCCTGTGATTCACAAGGGCCTGCAACACCATTGAGAAGTATCCCTTCCAGTTTATGTACTCTGTGGCAAGGTGGTCAGGTGCTAGGATAGGGATACACATGCCATCTATTTCCCCCCCCATAGTTTGGGAACCCCATTGTGGAAAACCCGTCCACTATGTCCTGCACCTTTCCCAAAGTCACTACCCTTCTTAGAAGAAGCCTATTGCTGGCCCTGCACACTTGCATCACAACAGCTCCAACAGTGGATTTACCAACTCCGAATTGATTCCCAACTGACCAGTAGCGGTCTGGGGTTGCCAGCTTCCACAGAGCAATGGCCACTTGCTTCTCCATGGTCAGAGCTGGTCTCAAGCGAGTATCCCTGCGCTTCAGGGCTGGGGACAGCTCCACGCAAATTTCAAAGAAAGTAGTCTCTCTCATATGAAGTTCTGCAGCCACTGCTCATCATCCCACACCTTCATAATGATGTGATCTCACCATCTATGCTTGTTTCCCAGGACCAGAACCGGCGCTCCATGGACTGAAGATGATGCATGACAGCCTGCAGCAGATGGGAATTGTTCCGCTCTATGGCTTGTAGCAAGGCAGTTTCCATAATATCGCTATTTTCTGTGCTGCGGCGCCTCTCTAACCTTTGAAAATACTGCAGGATAAGCTGTGAGGTATTTGTGATGCTCACAATGATAGTGTGGAGTGGCGTGGGCTGTATGCCTCTCCAGCAACAGTGTGCGTGTGGCAAAAAGAGGCACGAAAAAGCATTTGCAGTTTGTTTGGGACAAGAAGGAAGGGGAAGGGAGCACGGTGCATCATGGGAGGATGACAAGCTTCCCAAACGCCTCTGAAGCTAGTTGCACTGTGGGATAACTACCCACGGTGCACTGCTTTGAACATCGACCCAAGCGTGGCGAGTGGGGACACGAGAGCCCTATGCAAGGAGCGTGGTGTGATCACAATCCTGTGATTTCTACAATTCGGCAGGTGAATGTTGATTTAAAGTAAATCGATTTCACTCTGCAGTGTAGCCATGCCCTAAGTGTGTAGGGGCCAGAGGAGTGAGGAGCCCACTCATGGCAAATAAAAGCCTGGGGCACCCCATGCTGCCAGAGGGAGACATCCAATCCCCTGGCAGAGCCTCAGGATGCTGATGCCATGGTCTGGCATTCAAAACTTCACAGACAGATAGCAGAGCCCCAATGCCAGGAGTGTTCTACAGACGTCACTTCTTTAGTGACAAAGCCATAGTTAAACTTCAGTAATCAGGAGCCTCTCCCCCCTCTCCAGCACCTAAACAATGGTGTTACTCTGCCTTCTCGGATCCACAGAAACAAGCAGTCAGAATGCTTCCTCTTTACCACCCATCACTAGCAGCCTTATGGCTCTCCCTTGTTATACGTCAAAGCACCATTGTACAGGATGATTCATGACGGAGCCTGTTGTAAATGTCCCGCTCACCTATATACAAAAACACTGTGGAAGTGAGCGACATGCTCCAGGTGACGATGGCTCAGCTTCTGCTATGTCAGTGTAACCAAACGAGCCACCAGGATGTGCAAGGAATATCATTCCAGGCCCTGACAGAGACACCTGCTGGGCACTTCCCCTGCCAATGGCAATTAGATGGGCATGTGAATTAGGGACTGGGCAGCAATGCCAAATGGTGAGGGGAAAAGTCCTTCCCCAGCTGGACCACAATGTGCAATGTAGACCAGCTTCAGGCAGGCTTAAACAGCACTACTCCTGCATGCCTGCAACATGCATTCTGCCTGGGGGCAGGGCCCCACATGGGGGGAAAAAAGGGTATGTTTTACCAGGGCTCGGAGGCCCAGGGGGGCCCAGCCCAGGCTGCAACCCCCATTATGTGTGAGGGAGGAGGCCCATGTTATAAGTTTGTATTGGGTCTGAAAAAATTATGCTTGGGCCCTGCCTGGGGGAAGAAGCCAACCTCTGTGCAACTCTCCCTGAAGCCCCCGTGTGTATCAAATCCGCTTGCAAAACTCCGCCAGGCCCATGTTAGTACACAGTGTATACACGGCTTTGATGCACGGGAGGTGTTGAGTCCTGGGCTATTCATTTGTCTCAGTTGCCACTAGCTATGCCCCAATGTACACACTTCCGCATCACTGTGCACTGCACAACAGTAGGGTTAATCAGATCCCTGGCTTCTCAGTCTACCTCTGCCACTTGTTCATTGTGTGGCCTTGGGCAAGTCATTTAATGTCAGCATGCCTTGGTTTTCCTTTCCGTAAAATGGAACTGAAAACATGAAAAAAAACCTCACAGGGGCTGCTGTGCAAGGCTTAATACATTAATGTTTGTGAGGTTCCTGGAACCTTACCTGCAAGATGCTATAGAAATATGATAAGCCCCAAGAAAACACCAGGTCAGTCCTTTTTTGTAGGGCCTGGCATAATGAAAATCTCAGGCTTCCCTCATCCCAACCTGCTGCCTGTTCAAATTTCAAAGACTCTGCCACTTGAACAAAAATTTAAAATAAACCAAAGCACACAAACTTCTTAAAAGTGTTATGGATCTAATAAAAGGGTTTTTTTAGACAGGGGAGAAGGCTAGGTTGGCTTAAAAAAAATTAAAAATATAAACGTCTGTGAGGCCGAAAAGTGGGAAAACATGTTCAGCCAGAATAGTACAAGTGCGTCCTAGGGAACATTGGGGCAAACTAAACCATCATCTGAGCCATCAAAAGCTAACGCACCGGCCCTCCAAATGCCTGAGCTACTTTTCCTTAAAAAAGCTGATTTGTGTGCAGGTATGTGAGTGAGGGGCATCTGCAGGGGTGAGGAGAGGTACGGTGTCTGCCCATGAATGTGTGTGCATGGATGTTTGTGTGAGGAGACATGCTTGCCAGTGGCTGGAGCTGGGCAATTATCCAGACTATTTGGGGCTGTGTCAGCAGATTTGGGTGGTGGCATAGGCAACCCCTTCTGTGAATGCCACTCAGTTTCCCGGTACCTCAGACACACACAGCACTGAAGCACTCGATGGTAGTTGCTATTTAAACAAGCCAGTTGTTAATAAATGGAGCCTTTTAGCTCTAATTGGAGAGGAACAACTAGCCTGCAAACCTCCTGGAGCTCTTCAATTATAGATGGAGCCCCAGAACGGCGGGGAACAGCTGAGTGATTTCTTGAGTAACCACAGAGCTGCTCCAGCCCATTGCTATGTACATAGCTTTAACATCACTCTGATGTGCCAAGGCTCTGGATGACTGACAGGGGCTGGCTTCTTATATGCTTCCCTCTCCTTTGCTATGCAGGAACTCCCAGGACCAGGCAAAGGTTTTGGGCCTGTCTGTAGCTTATGGAAAAGGGACCATGGTATGTTTGCTGTCATCTATTTTGTTTCCATTCAGTTTGCTAGCCACCGAGTGGTTTCTCCCTGTGGCATGACCACGTCAGCTTCTTCCATGAAATATGGAGTCGTTCACCTCTGGGGCAATGTCTGTCTGGGGCTTTGGTGTTTCACAGTGTAATCTGCCTTCCTTTGAATAATCAGAAGCAAGAAGCAAGTTGAAACTACACATTCATTCCTAAGGCCCTGACAGTGCTCACTCAGTGCCAGAGACCACAAGGAGGAACATGAAAGCATTTGGACAATGTTCTCATTTCAAAGAGCCTTTCGCTTGCTCTGGCTCCCATCCTCCCCTGTCTTCCTAACGTACTAGACACACAACGTGTCTGCTGGGCTCAGAAGACGTCTGACCCAAAGCTGGCATTCCTTCCCAGCGGGACAACTGAGAAAAGGCAACAGTGTGTGTGTGGGTGTGGCGGGGAGCGGCCATGAGCAAAACAAGTCATGTGAACACCAGGAGAGGACCATCTGGAACTGAGCTCCTGCTGGTGGGTGTAGTGAGGCAGGAGTGAGGCAGGGCTGACTGGCAGTAATTAACTAGATAAACAGCTCTGCTGAGGCCTGGCCTCTGATTCATCTTAGCAGACAGCCTTCTGTCTAACAACGAGAGACAGGGATGGAAAATGGTTTGGGTAAGATATGAACTTACTTGAACTTTTTATTTTTTATTTTTTTGGAGTTTGAAAAAGTTAGGCTCACTCTTTTGAAATGATATTTCATTTCCAACAATGACTCACACTCCTTTAATGGCCAACCTTATAAAATCTACATTTATTCTTTTAACAACATTGTAGCAATCCACAATGTTGCACAATCTGGAACGAGCAACCTCATCCTCTTGTCTGCTGTCTCTCCTGAATACTTAAGTACTTATATGGCCCCCATCCCCATGGTATCTGAGCACTTCACAAATACTAATGAATCTAGTCCCCAGAGAACCCCTCTGCTAGGGAATTACCAAGCCAAATTTGCAGATGGGGAACGGAGGCACAAGGAAGCTAAGTCAAAGTGACTTTCCCCAGTCCCACCAAAAGTCTGTAGCAGAGCCCGGAACTGGATCTAGATCTCCCAAGTACCAGTCCAGAGTCTCAAACACAAAGCCTAAGGCCCAGCACATTGTGAGGTCATTTACACCAATCCAAAATACAGCTCTGATATGGCGAAATGTTCAAAATTGAGAGTCAGGCCCCAAAAATCATAAGAGTCATTTAAAATCATGAGTCTGGGTTTTTTTTAAATAATACATCAGGGTTCTTTTGTTGGTTTTTAAGCCTTTTGAATGTCCTCTGGTCATATTTTCAAGCTTTTCTCCATAAGCACAAGAGCAAGAGACATATTTGTAGGTGAAGGCTGAGATTGTCACATAATCACTTGACTGCAGGCCCTGGGACTTTAAGAATGCCACTTCTTGCGATATCTGGTAACGGTGAAAGGAGGTGCAAACTGCTCACTTTCTGATTTGGTAGCATTTTACACCTACATTGCCCTCAGATAGCACTTTTCAAATGACTACAGGAAGGGCAGGGTAACAGGGAACTCAGTACAAATCCTTCCTTCCCTCTTTGCCTGATGTCATCTGTACTTGCATCTTGCCACACCTTATCTAGTCTAAACTGTGATCTCCTCCGATCAGGACCTGTGTCATTACTGTCGCTGTAAAACACTGCACTCCTAATGTGGGCGATACAAATGTGAAATACTTATTTATCCAGTTGCCTTAGTACTTCCTGGTTTGGGTGGGGACCAGAGGTCCAAAAAGCTTCATTCAGTACTATCGGGGAAAAGATTGCACTTGCTGGTATTTCCAGTACAGCTGCTGGAAGCTGTATGGACTAGAAATCCTCATGAGTGGAAGCCCTTCCCTGCAATCAAGTGCTATTAACCTGCTGAGCAGAGTGAAGACACATTGGCAGAGCTGTGCAGGGGTCCCAGGGATAAAATGGCTGGAGAAGCTGCAGCCAGCCAGCTGTCAGGTACACCGGTAGCCCTGTGTAGGGATTAGGAAAGGGTGCATGTAGTGCGGGCTCCGGCCTGGCCTGGTCGTTGCGGCCCTTCCTCGGGCCCAGGCTCTGAGGAAGGCCACTGCACCGGCCAAAAAGGGGAATGTTAGTGTCCGTATAAGTCACAGTCTGTTCCCTCAGGCAGGGCGGGCAAGCCAGCAGTCTTTCGCCCCGGCCCTTAGCAGGGTGGGCGAGCCAGCAGTGTCCTCTGGTCAGGAGAGCAGGGTACTGTAATTCACTCCTTTGATGGTGAGGACAAGGGGGAGAGGAGGGGGGGACGCAGGCCCACCCGACTCCACTGCGTCCCAGCCCAGGGCCCTAACAGTGGCAAGGGCATTGCCACTGAGTCGGCGGGGCTCCCGCCACAATACGCCGACGGGGTCTTGCCCCTGTCTCAGCCATGACTATGGCCATCCCTGAGCCACTTCCTCCCCGTATCCTCAGGTACCTGTGTCTGCTAGGTCCTCGGGTCGCTGGGGTACACGGCCCAAGAGAGACCCGCCAGTCCCTCCTCGTCCACAGGTGGCAAGGCAGGGAGCTCCTCTGCAAGGGGCAGCTCCTCCAGATCACAGGGCTCAGGGATGGCTCAGCCTCCAGCAGCTCCTCCAGGTCCTGTCCCATCTCTGGGGGCTCGGCGTCCGGCAGCTCTTCCAGGTCAGGTGCAGCCTCGGGTGGGATCTCCCAGCCCTCAGGCTCAGGAGACTCGCTCCAGTCACTGGGGCCCAGGGGCCCGGCTCAGTCCTGGGGGCCTGTAGGCCTAGGCCAGTCTAAGGGGCCCGGGGGCCCTATCCAACCATTAGGGTTGGGTCGTTTGGGCTGTCCCCGGGTCCTATGCTTTGGGAGGCGCTCGCTTGGGGGCAGTGGCCCAGGTGGGTTCAGGCCTTAGCTGCAGCCGGCGAAACAGCCCATCTGCCTCCAGCAGCAACCAGTCCATCACTGAGCTGTGGGGCCTGCTCTTTATACTCCCAGCCCCAGCTGAGGCTCTGCCCCTCTGTTGCCGGAATGGTCGGCTGGTGGGGCCTATCACTAGCCGGCTCTCTGGTTGCCGGGCAGACTGGGCTGCCGGCCCTTTCAGTGTCTGCTCTGGTTGTTGTGGCCCTTCCTCGGGTCCAGGCTCTGAGGAAGGTCACTGCACCTTCCTACAGTGCAGTAGGGTCAGGATTGGGAAGGATTGACAGCGGTTTGTGGAGTCCTAATGCTGGAATTATAGGCATGCTGCAGCTTAAGGCTGAGAAGCATTGGCAGCGATGTAGGGGTGGGAAGAAGAAGTTTTACAGAGCCTGCCTGTGCACGAATAGCTGCAGTAATTTTAAAAAGAGACGTGTTCCCTGTTTCAGGAGATTCCATGTATACAGAAGGGGGCTGTGGACATAAGGGTTCCCAGGTCGGGGTGCAGAATTTAAAAAGGTTTGGGGGACAGTACTACAGTGATGAGGGCCATTTAAGTAGCTAGCTGGAGAATTTGATAAGGAAATTATGTCAGTACATAAGGTGGGCTGTGAGGAATGGTGCCAGTAGGAGACTTGGGTCAGTGGGACAGCTTGCACAAACATAAGAACAGCCATACTGGGTCAGAGCAAAAAAATCTATCCCGCTATCCTGTCTTCCAACAGCAGCCAGTACAAGAGCTTCAGGGCAAGTGTACGAAACAGGGCAATCTTGGAGAGGTCCCCATCTTACTTTTCCAGCTTCTGGCAATCAGAGGTTTAGGGTCAACCCAAACATGGGTTTATAGCCCTGCCCACCCTGGCTAATAGCCATTGATGGACCTATTCTCCGCAAACTTATCTAATTCTGTTTTGAAGCCAGTTATACTTTGGCCATCACAACATCCCACAGCAATGATTTCCACAGGTTGTGCGTTGTGTGAACAAGTATTTCCTCTTCGTATTAAACCTGGTGCCTATTAATTTCATCAGGTGACCCCTGACTTTTGTTTTGTGAGAAAAGGAAAATAACACATCTCTAGTCACCTTCTCAACACCAGTCATGATTTTATAGACCTCTATCATACCCCTCTCCCCCTCCCCCCCAGTCGTTTCTTTTCTAGGCTAAAGAAACTCTAATCTTTTTAGTCTTTCCTCATATGGCAGCTGTTCCATATCCTTAATCATCTTTATTGCCCTTCTCTGAACCTTTTCCAGTTCCACTATACCCTTTCTGAGCTGGGGCGCCCAGAACTGGACACAGTATTCAAGGTGTGGGAGCACCATGGATTTATCTAGTGACATAAGGATATTTTCTGTCTTAATTGCTATCCCTTACCTAAGATTTCCTAATGTCCTATTAGCCTTTTTGATCATTGCTGAGCCTTGCGCTTCACTGTCTTTCCCATACAAATGACTTACATCAGTATGTCACTGCCCTCATTTCCCTTGCCTGCCCCCAGTCAGAGCACTGCCACTTGGGAAGAGACAGGCAAGCACGTCTTCAGTGGTACATGGAGACAGAAGAGTCTGTGGTCCAGTGGCTGAAGCATGGGACTTAGCATCACAAGAGCCAGAGGTCTGATGCTAGCTCTGCCACCCAGCTTTGGGCAAGTCACATCACCACTGACCTCTCTCACACCGCTGTTGACAGGATTAGCTGCTGTAAAGTCAGAAAAGGGCCCTGAATATGAACCGGTGCAGAGGATTGTGGTGTTGTTCTATTATTACCTGGAATCACCACTTCCAAGCCAGGGAGTTTTTAATGTCTTGGCCTGGTTCCCCTGCCCCCAAGAAGAAAGGGTTTCCTGCCCTCTGATGCAGCAATGCGCTTTCCCTTTAAGATCTCTCAGCAGTCACTCCAGAGGACAGGAGGAGGATGGAGCTCAGAGCTGTTACATCTGGGTCTGGGGTGGGGGCTGAACCTTGTTTCGTTGCCCTCAGCCTCTCCATGGTCCTGCTGTTGGGAAAGATGAGTGTCTTGATTGACCGCACCCGAAGGGGGAGTGGGGCAGGGGAGAGACGAGAGACATTTATTTATTTATGCATATTTAAACACAAAAGGGAGCCACGCTCTGGGTGTGAGTGAAGCTACCTCTTTTATAGGGAGCTGTGCACATAAACCTCTTGGCCAGCAGGGACATCTCCCACATCATAGTGCTCTGGCGGGAGGGAGCCCCCTGGCAACGAATATGGGGCTCGGTTCACTCCAAAGGTTCCACTGGGGTTGGTGTGTGAGTGATTTGTCTGGGAGAGCTCGAGGGCGGGAGCTCTGAATACTGTGTATGTCCTTTAAAGAGAAGGCACAGGAAGCAGGGGAAAGCCTTGGGCCCCCTTGTTTGGGCTGTGGAGGGGAATTGGCCAAGTGTCTGACACTGAGGTTTGGACTAGCCTTTGGAAAGTTGAATGGGTCTGTGTGCACACGTGGCCTGGAGGGATTGATGCCCTTGATCGTAACCTAACCGCTCTCTGTCCCCATTGCCCCATAATCCCCTTGCTGACTCACCCCACTCCTGTGCTCCCCAGAAAACTTCCCTGTCCTGTTATCCAAAACAGACGCTCTCCGGCCCCTTGCTCAGTCAGCTCCCTCAGTCTTTACTGCTAACTCTCCAGAGTAGGGCCTTGCTCTTTCATTTGTACTGTCATCCCATCTACAGTAGCTGGTTCTCTTCCACCCTCCTGCTCACCTTTAAACGTCCCTTCCCAGCTCACCCATGGGCAGTGATTGGCCAGGCTCTGCGGAGGGCAGCTGTGTATTAATAAAGGGGATTGATATTGTATCGGAGGAATTGTGATGGCTAATAATACGCTGGGGCAGCTTGCACAGGCTCCTGTGTATGCTCCACTTGCAGTAGCAATGCTGCATTCAGCCCAAGGCCTTTGCTGTATAGTCCAGTTGGGAGGAGCATACAACGGCATGCTGCTATTAGCACAGTGTGCGAACCTGTGAAATGAATGCCACATAACTTACCCAAGGTGTGAGGTTTGCCTGTTGCTGCCAGATGTGACACATGGCAACGCCTCCCGTTTCATTAATGACCCTTGGAAATTCCTGGTGGAAATGGCAAAGCTGTTTTCCTTCCCTTCAGAAGGCTAGGCTACATAACACTGTCTAATAGGCTGGACTTCTCCAGCTGTGCTTGGGAAACAATGGGTGCCCATCAGTGCGCCTTCTGATGTGGATGAGATGCCATAGAAAAAAACCCTTTGCATCAAAGATTTTGCTTTTAATTTGAAAAGATTTTTGAAGCAGCAATCCCAGAGGATCGTGTGCTGTAGCTGTCAGCCCGCGTGCTATGACCCTATCAAATCACAGACAGACCAGGAGATGCTGGGTCAGAATTTGGGTGGAAGACAGAGCAAAAAAAACCCAGGGAGCTGCAGAAAGTAGTGAGGTTGGCTCAATGGGGGCAAGGGCTGGCTTAAGGCAAGCTGGGGCCCTAAATACTGTAAAAATGTGGGCCTGTCCAACCCCACAGGGCCCCCCCATCAGCCCAATGCCTTCAAGATCCTCCCTATGCTCACTGCTCAGAGGAGCAGCTAGGCACAATGGCACCACAAACCCTATATGGTGGACAAGGTAGGGGCAGCCTCACAGATCTTTGAATGAGGATGACAACAGCCCTGAGAGCTCAGTGCAGCAGGGTGAGGGGGATATTAGCAGAGTTTACCATTCAGAGGAGGAGATGTGTGGGAAGCAACAGCATAGCAGATGGTGTTCTGGGGTTTTAATCTCTACCATTCAATGGTGAAAATGCCTGAGCTCTGCCTATGCTACAGATGCTACCATTGCTGCTAACAGCTGGGCTGCTTCATTGGTTAATTATGGCTCTGAAGTATGCCAAGGCCTGCATCATTACTGTTCTTGAAGGCATTACCTTGATTAGGCCCTGCTTTCTTCTTCTCTGACCCCCTTTGCCAGCCATTGGGGCTGATGATGCATGACAGACCTAAACCCCAGCTGGGAAAGGTACTCCCTAATTGCTAAATGGGTAGCATCTTGAAACTGTAAGTGGTTGCACGGTGGAGGATAAGGGTGAAGCAGGGAAGCCAGTGAGCAATCAAGCAAGCAAGCAGATTCAAAACTAGGAGGGGTGGGTCACTTCTTGGGGAGTTGCAATTGATTCTGCATTGAGAAAAAAAGCAGATGTAGTGCTTAGTGTGGGAACTGTAAGGATGTTCTATAGCTGTGAGGGGTACATGGTTTGTGTAGGGGGTGTAGGTGGGTTCTGCAGCTGAGAGAAAGGGGGGTATCTCTGTGCTTGTTTGGGGGAATTGCAAAGCGCAGATGCTTGTAAGTAGAAGGAAGGGTGCTAGGTTGCAGCTGAGTAGCAGTTGTGTGGTGGGAGGAGAGATCAGGCTACAACCTGTACATCCATTTGCAGTGAGCTAGGGGTTAAACATCTGTGCCCTTCTACTGATTGCTGCACTAGAAGGTGGGCAGAGTGGAAACTGATTTCCAGTCCTGTGCCTGTGTGGCAGGCTGGGAAGCTGGTCAGTAGTTCTCTCGCGGTGCTGTCTGTGTCACAAAACACGGTCATTTCTCAGCAGCAAGACACCCACGTGGAAGGGGAACTCTGGAAACAAAAAATGGAAATAATCCAAACTTTTCATTTTTAAAATTTCTAAATGAGTTTCTGCCTGGTGCCCAAACTCTGAGGCTCCCAGCTCCGCAACAGGGACCCTGGAAGCCCTAAAGCTGCTGACACTGGGGCAGTGTAAAGTGGCCAGCTAAGCAGCCGGGTGGGTGAGCTGAAGGAAAGCCAGGCAAGAGAAACAATTTTGGGAACAAAAATAAATAGTTGCAGAAGCATCTGTGCTAAAATATTTTGAGATTAACAAAGAACAAAAGATTTCAATCAATGCAAGATCACATAGCAGTGGTTAGCCAAACTTACTGACCCTCCTCCCCACTGAGCAGAAGCCTCTAGCTTCACCACCCTGCTGCGAGGCAGAAGCTCCAACCTCTACATCCCAGTCTCATAGGTAGAAAATGTGGAGGGCACAGGAGGCTCTGCAAGCCGCAGTTGAACTGTAGAAGAGTTGCATGCGGCTCACAAGCCACGGTTTGGCCAACCCTATCATGTAGGTTGGGCTGTCCTGCAAGACAATCACCTAGTAACATACACATCCAGTGTGAAATTTGCAATAAAGCTAGGAAACAGAATACAAAAGAAGCATTGAAATCATATGAGATTATTGCTTGCTCTTGATCCAAGGTTGGTTCAGATGTATTTGAATTAAACAGAAAAGTCTGGTTCTTCTTAGTGTTCATTTTTTTAAAAAGGAGGTGTTGCACAACACGTCAAGTAACAATGTAATAACTTTGGAAATGGCACCATGAGACTTCAAGTGCATTAATATCAGATAGTGGCCTACAATTCATGAATGGCTCATTTCAACTATTCTCTTGGCTATGTCCATTCAAGCACACAACATCAATTCATTATTGAATAAGTTAACTGAAAGGTCCACACAAATAGCAAAGCAGCTGATAGATAAAGCCCTGTCAGATTCAAGTGACCTGTACAGTCATAAGAATGACCATACTAGGTCAGACCCAACAGTACAATTAACCCAATATCCTGTCTTCTGACAGTAGCCAGTGCCAGATGCGTGAGAAGGAAGGAACACAATGGGCCAATTTCAGCTAATTCATCCCATGTCGTCCAGTCCCAGCACCTGAAAATTGAAGGTTTATGGACACCTGGAGCCTGTCATTGAGTCTGACTATCTTGGCTATAGCCATTGATGGACCTATCCACCATGAACTTATCTAATTCTATTTTGAATCCAGTTATACTTTTGGCCTTCACAACTCCCATGGTAATGAGTTCCACAGGTTGATGGTGCACTGTCTGAAGAAGTACTTCCTTATGTTTGTTTTACACCTGCTGCCTATTAATTTCACCAGGTGACCCCCCTACTTCTTATCTTCAATGAAAGGGTAATTAACACAGCCCTACTCACTTTCTCCATACCATTCATGATTTTATAGACTTCCATCATATAATCTGGATGGATATAAATGAGGTGGCTACTGGGACCATTTCATTTCTAAGATGAACAGAGGCATGGTTTCCTTTTACAAAAACATTGTTGACTCTTCCCTAACATATCACATTCATCTATACGTCTGATAATTCTGTTCTTTACTATAAGTTTCAACCAATTTGCTTGGTACTGAAGTTAGGCTTATCAGCCTGTAATTGCCAGGATGACCTGTGGAGTCTTTTTAAAAAATCAATGTTACGTTAGCTACTCTGTAGATATCTGGTATAAAAGCTGATTTAAATGATAGGTTACATAGCACAGTTAGTAGTTCTGCAATTTCATATTTGGGTTCCTTCAGAACTCTTGGGTGAATTCCATCTGGGCCTGGCGACTTATTACTATTTAATGTATCAATTTGTTCCAAAACTGCCTGTTATGCCACCTCAATCTGGGCAGTTTTTCAGATTTGTCACCTAAAAAGAATGGCTCAGATGTGGGGACCTCTCCCACATCCTCTACAGCAGCGGTTCTCAACCTGTGGCCCACGAGCTGCTGGCAGCCCAGTCAGCATGCAGCTGCAGCCCATATGACAGCCTCAGGGCCTTAATTGGGTCAGGGCAGGAGAAGCACCTGCCCCTGGCAAAGAGCCGGTGGAGGGGTGCAAAATGGGGTGGCGCAGGATCGGGCCCAGCGGCGTCACTGGGCAGGGCTCCTCATCTTTGCAGGCGGGCTCTGCAGCTGTGCTCTCCAGGCACTCAGCCCAGCTGCACCACCAGCAGCAGCATGGAAGTGAGGGTGGCAATACACCATGCCATGCCACCCTTACAGCAAATTAATTAATTTTAACAGTTAATGTTTTGACTTATTATGCTAATTTAAAATGCTGTTGGTAGACATTTGCCAGTGTTGAAATGAAAGGTACTGGATCGATCTGAATTGTATTGATGTCATCTAACAAATACTGAGCCTTTTTTTGTTGTTGTAGACGTTCAGGTATGCAGCCCACATAACACTTAGAAAGCAGCATATGTGGCCCTCAATGATAAAAGTTTGAAACCACTGCTCTGCAATGAAGAAGGTTGCAAAGAATTCATTTAGCTTCTCTACAACAGCCTTGTCTTCCTCGGCATTGTTAGAATATAACATATCTCACACTGCTTTAGTAGTATAACCGTTTCAGAGATTCTTGGACAGAAGGACAAAAATCGTAGTGCTAGCATTTAAAATGTTTCTTCAGTCAAGGACAATTAACCCTGAGGTAGTTACAAAAGAACTGTATGACAGGAAATGAGGGCACAATACTCTAAAGACAGTACCAAATAGTTATTCATGTTGCAAGCAGGAAAGAATATTAGATTTCAAAGAGAAAGTGACTGGCAATCTGTCAATGTAACAGCTAAACCATCCACATCAAGATCATATGTCATAGCCGTCCCTGACAGTCAGTCCCACAAGAGACAGAAGATATCTAAACAAAACCAAGAAGATGGCTGCTTCCCTTTTCCTTGAGGACATTCATAGTTCTACTGACATTGCTCCTGTCCTTTCACAAGTATCCCATGCCCTTCAGTACAGCAAACAGTCTCTAGGTGAAGCCACCTCAATGACTAAACAGAGAAGGAGGAACTATTTTGAAAAAAGGCATGATTGTGTGAACACAAAAGCATTGAGGTTAGGGGATAGTTGTTATTGACATGTCCTACGAAAGGTAGAACAGTCTTCTCCTGGTAAGGGGCTCTAGTCATCTACATAGATCTCTGTTCTAGGTGCCTCTATTTCTGTTTTATTTATTTGGCAGAATAACGTGATTCTTTTTGGTTGATATATTTTATTTGCAATTTTTGAAAGGGAAGATATAGCAATAGCTACTGGAGTCACCAGATGTTGACCATACACTTACCAGCACTCCTTTATTACAGCATCCATATTATTTGTGTGTGTGCTTGACAGAGAGAGAAAGAAACGTAACAATGGACTGAGTTTGGTTGCCCTGGGAACAGTTGCAAGTTTCCTAGGATTCTTTTTCTACCCATGCAGGTACAGCTGGCTACACTTTAGCAGTATAACAGTCAAAGACATAGAAAAAGACTGGAATGAAATGGTGCATTGTTCTCCCGGCTCTTCTGTAATCATGAAAAAATAAATCTGTAGGCTACTCCAGTGGTTTCCAACCTTTTCTCTGCCATGGGACACCTTGATATTTTTATTGATTTTGAGGCACACCACCATATAGTTCCCAAATGGATTCATGAATATTCATGAGCTAATCCAGAACTCTTCAAGTAGTTTTTCAAAAAATTCCATGGCACACCTGCTCAGGCCTGACAGCACACTGGTTGGAAAACACTGGGATACTCCCATGTGATCATAAACTATAAAGGCCCTGTTGCATATTTTCCATCCCAAAGTTTCTGCAACTGTATGTCCCAACAAGAAAAATTCCTTGTCACATTCACTTTAACTATGGCCATATAAATATGCCTCACCAGTCAATCCCAGATTAAAGCATTTGCAGCTTTATGCACCATAGAAATTGGAGGCTCCCCTACCTTTCTTAGACTAGTCAAAGCATGTGATACTCAAAAAGCTCACCACCCTAGGCAAAACTTCATTATGCCACCCCCTCTGACTTCCTAGAACAGAAGGTCTCAACTGCAGGAGTTGTGTTGGACTTTTGTGGGAGTGGGGAGCCTTCTGATGGTTCAGTGATTATGGTAGACGTGGGAAGACCAATCTCCAGATCATACCATCAGTCACTCAGGTTTGGCCTGGCCACTCATCTGTCAAGACAGAGTGGAGACTGGGCCAAATCTGAGTGTGTGACATTGTAACCTGGTGCATAGGGGTTTCAGTGCCACTCAGAGGGGGTTTTTTTGTTGTTTTTTCCTTGGTGGTCGGGGGGCTTCCTGAGATAGGGGCCCTGTGCAAGGGCACTGAGTGTACATTGGTTAATCCTGGCTGCCACCAACCGTTAAGATTCTAATTCCATTCAAAACCTAAAAAACTTTCAGTGCTTAAGTAATTAACTAAATTTATTTAATCCTAGAGACAAGGTAGGTGACAGAACATCTTTTATTGGACCAACTTCTGTTGGTGAGATAGAGAAACTTTTGAGCTTACACAGAGCTCTTCTTAAGTCTGGGCAATGTACTTTTGAGCTTACACAGAGCTCTTCTTAAGTCTGGGCAATGTACCCAAAAATGTACCCAAAATGTACTACAAAATTAAGTCGACCAACGTTACGTCAATGTACGGCCGCCACAGTAATTCAATCGCTTTTGCACGTTCACACTATGCTGCTTGTGTCAGTGGTGTGCATCTTCACTAGCAGTACTTGCATCGATGAAGAGAGCAGTGCAGCATGGGTAGCTATCCCCTTATGCAGCTCACCACCAGCTGGCTCATGGTGTTTTGAGAAGGGTTTGCAAAGCCTCATGGAGACAAACAAGTTGCACAGGGATGACCAGAAACATGGTTTCAACATTCCCATGATGCAGGTTCTCCATCCCATAATATTATCTGCTTCCCATAATGTTGGTCATCTCTTTTCAAAAGCCCCACAAACCCGTACGTCCGCCATCTTTGTGAGAAACATGGATCCTGCACAGCTCCTCAGTATTGTGCTGACCGTTATGAACACAACACATCTGGTCCTTCAGCATTTTCAGAGCCGCCAGAGGAACCGCAAGGGATATGATGATGCCTTGCTGACATAGAAAGAAACAATTTGCAGTTGTTGGCATTCACGGAGCAGTTGCAGATGGTGGAGTGCCAGTTCTGGGCCTGAGAAACAAGCACTGACTGGTGGAATCGCATCATTATGCAGGTTTAGGCTGATAAGCAGAACTTTCAGCTGCTCAAGACCACATTCATGGAACTGTGTGCAGAGTTCACCTCAGCCCTCCAACACAGCGACACCAAAATAAGAGCTGCACTCATGGTGGAAATGGGAGTGGCAGTCGCTATGTGGAAGCTGGCCAAGCCAGCTTGCTACCAACCAGTCGGGATTCAAATATGGAGCTAGGAAATCCACTGTGGGGGTTGCTATGATGCACGTGTTCAGGGCCATTTATTACGTTTTGCTACGAAGGACTGTGACTCTTGGCAACGTGCAGGCCATTCTGAATGTTTTGGAGCAATGGTGTTCCTGAACTGCAGTGGGGCAATAGATGGCACGTATATCTATAGTTTGGCACCAGATCACCTTGCCAAGGAGTATGTCAACAGAAAGGGCTACTTTTCTATGGTATTACAGGTGGTGGTGGATCACTGGGGACAGTTTACCAACGTCAGCATAGGCTGATCAAGGAAGGTACATGCCGCACACATCTTTAAAAACACAGGCCTGCTCAGAAAGATGCAAGCAGTGACTTCCTTTCCAGATTGGAGGATTACCATTGGGGATGTGGAAATGCCAATAGTGATCCTGGGAGACCCAGCCTACTCCTTATTCCTATGGCCATTGAAGCCGTACACCAACCACCTTGACAGCAGCATAGAACGCTTCAACTACCGGCTCTGCAGGTGCAGAATGACAGTTGAATGTGCCTTTGGTCATTTGAAAGTGTGCTGGCACTGTCCACTCCTGCAATTAGACTTTAGTGAAAAAAAATATCGCCATGGTTATAGGTGCCTGCTGTGCACTTCATAATATCTGTGCAGCAAAGGGAGAAAAGTTTCCACTGGGTTGGAGCAGGGCAGTAGAATGCCTGGCAGATGAGTTTGAGCAGCCAGATTCCAGGGCTATAAAAAGAGCTCGACAGGGAGCTATACGGCTCAGGAAGGCTTTGAAAGACCATTTCAATAGTGAGCCACAGTAATGTGTGGTGGTGGTGTAATGTGCTCTACTTGGTATTGTTTTTTAGCATCCTGGTATGAACCTTGTAATGAGTGCTGTGTGTGTGGTAATATAACATTGCAAATGCACCTCTTGCTATTATCTGTGAATGATGTCAGCCCCAGCCACCATATGTTGTGAACTAATACAGATGAATTAAGTTTCCATGAATAGACTTTTATTCCAAACACATGCAAACAAAAATAATTATAACTGAATGAAACTCTATAAATACAGTGGGGAAAAAAAACCTTTGAAGGGGAAGGAACAGTCATTCTCATTTCAAATACACATACACCAGCCATGCTTTTCACTGGTCAGTGCATGTGTGGCTGTGGTTGTGTGTACTCTCCCTCAGGGTGGAGTGGTAGGGGTACTGCAGCAGTCCCGGGACATACGTGGAATGGGGGGGAGGTGGGGAGTATAGGGAAGTTCTGGAATGCAGTTATCAATAGACTGCAGCAGGAGGCAAGCATGGGTGACCTGGACCTGAAGCTTGAGAAGCACTATTATGTCCTGCTGCACCTCTCGGTCTTTTTGCTGTGTGTTTCTCCTCTCCGTACTCTCTCTGTCCATTCTGTCCCCGAGGACGTTCCTCCAAGCCCTCTGCTCAGTATCCACAGCACCAGAGGCTTGCAGGATCTCTTGGAACATGTCATCCTGTGTCCTCTTTCTTCTCCTCCTTACCTGGCTCAGCCACTCCGCTGGTGAGGATGGAGGGACTCTCAAGGCCACATTTCCAGCAGCAAAAAACACAATGCACAGAGATATTATTGTAAGAGTTTTCACTGCCCTGGATCCATACAAGTTACAAGCACTACATTCTCATTTCCCCTCAGAGCACAGCAGCAGTCCCAGCCATAGTGAGTATGGCCTGGAGTAAAGGGGGCAATTTGGAATAATAAGGGGGGGAAATCACACGGGCATTAGTATATGCAGATAAGGCAATTGAACTGAATACTGGCACCGTTTTGCACAGTCTTGATTTTAGCTGATATCTCATTCCTGAGGGTAATGGAGACTGAAAAGGAATGGCTTCTGCATGCGTCTGGCTGCAGACGAGGTCCGTATGCGGCTAGTCTGTGAGCTGAAATGGTGCCTGCTGAAGTAATTGCTGACTGGCATGGGAAAGTGTTCTACCATGGTGGAAAAAATAAGGCAGCCCTCTCCAGAAACCTTCAACAGAGGATTGCAGACTACCTACAGGAATGTTTCCTCAAGATTTCTATGGAGGATTCATAGGACATCCCAGTGTACATAAACAAAAACTGTTCCATGGGGCCCCCTCTGCCTAGCTGTACAGGGCAATGAGAAGCAGAAAGCAACTCTACCTCTCTTGGTTATTTCACTACCTCTTCTAGCCTCATTAAAAAATAGTAAGTGAACAGATGTGTCCCTGCAATATCAAAGCAAACTGCATACTTACCAGAGGTTCCTTCCCCTGCATCAGGCTCACTGGAGCTAGATGTAGGGATTGGCTCGACTGCTCCCACTTCAGAAAGAGGCCCTGGCTTACCGTGCCACTGGATCCCCCAGTCGCCTGTCCGCCATACTCCTCCACTTCCTCATCCAACACCTCCTCCACACAATGCACTGTGGGGGCCTGTGACTCCAGCTCCCTCGAAGAATCCATGGGGCACTTGGTGGTGGTGGTGGGGTCTCCTCCAAGGATGACAAGCAGTTTCTTGTAGAAGCAGCATGTCTGCGGCTCTGCACCAGAATGGCTGTTTGTCTCCCTTGCCTTCTGGTATGCCTGCCACAGCTCCTTGATTTTCACATGGCCCTGCTGTGGGTCCCTGTTGTAGCCCTTCTTCCCCATGCTCTGAGTGATCTGCTTGTATATGCCAGCATTTCTATGGCTAGATCAGAGCTGTGCCTGCACAACCTCTTCTTCCCACAGATCCCAGGAGATTCACCACCTCCTGTGTACTCCAGACAAGAGCACGTTTGCTGAGTGGAGCTGGCATGGTCAGCTGAGCAGTTACTATGTAAGCTCTCCGTGCCAAAGAAAACAGAAAATGGAATTTAAAATTCACGGAGCTTTAAAAGGGAGGGGCGTGTACCCGTGTACCTGGTCACTGGACAATGGAGTTCAAAACAGTGACCAGAGCAGTCACAATGGGGCATTGTGGGACATCTCCTGGAGGCCACCAAAGTAGATTTAAGTAACGCAGTGTCTGCACTGACACTGAGTCAACCTAATTATGTCATCCTAAACACTATGCCTCTCACGGAGATTAAGTTATTAAGTTGGCATAGCTGGTGACTTACATTGGTGGGAGAGTAGTATAGTGTATTTTAGTGTAGACACTTATAGAGTTAGGTCAATGTAAGTGGCCTTGCATCAATTTAACTCTGTAGTGTAGACCAGGTCTCAGAGTGTCACAGCTAAATACAAGGTGAACACATTATTTAGCGTAAGTAGTTAACACATATTTTAGGGACTATTCAAGGTGCAACGGCCGTTAACACCCCTCCAGTAATAGGGAGAAAGAAAGGGAGGGGAAAAGAGCAACTGGGGGAGTGGCTCTCAGTAGGTTATAGATTGTTGTAATAATCCATAAATCCAGTGTCTTTATTCAGTCCATGATTTTTAGTGCCTAGCAAAGTTATGAATTTAAGCTCCTAGGCTCGTCTTTTGAAGGTGTTATGTAGGTTTCTTTGAGAATGAGGACTGGGAGGTCAGATATAGAGTGACTGTTTTGTGAAAAATGTTTACCCACAGTTGATACAGTGTTTTTGTCTTTTATCATTTTTCCATGTGAGTTCATTCGAGATTGTAGTGATTGTCTGTTTTTGCGCACATAGTTGTTATTGGGGCATTTAGTGCACTGGATGAGCTACACCACATGTTGTGATAGGTATATGTAGGACCCATGGATCCTGAAAGCTGTGTTATGGAGGCCATTGATCACCATAGCAGTAGAGATATGTCTACAGGTTTTGCATCTGTTGTTCTGGCAGGGTTTAGTGCTGCTTTGAATTGGTGTGTCCCAGCCTGTGGGAAGCTTGCTTCTGATGATGAGCTTGGAGAGGTTGGGAGGTTGCTGCTAAAGGGCAGAAGAGGGGGTTTAGGAAAAATTTATTTCAGGATGTGGTCCCCGTTGAGAATGGGTTGTTATTGTTTGATGATGCCTTGTATGGGTTCTGATGTTGGATGGTAGAGAACAACTAGAGCTGTGTAGTCGGAGGAGGTTTTATTTCTGTATCGAAGTAGGTTCTCTTGGAGTATTTGGATGACCGTTTCCATGATGCAATCTACTTCTTCGGTGGAGAGTCCTTGTTTGGTAAAGGCAGTTTTAAATGTGTTAAGGTACATATCCAAAATTTTCTCCTCAGAGCATGTTTTGTGGTATCTGAGTATGTGGCTGTAGATAACAGATTTCTTGGTGTGTTTGGGGTGGTTACTGGATCTGTGAAGGTAAGAATGGTAATCTGTGCATTTCTTTTTTACAGTTGTCTGTAGGGTTCTCTTGTTGAAACTGATCATAATATACAGGAGGTTGATGCTAGTGTGGAAGTGTTCTAGAGAGAGTTTAATGGATGGATGGTGCTTGTTAAAGTTCTGATAGAAATCTGAGGGAGTTTAGGTTGTCTATCCAGAGGATGAAAATATTAATGTATCTCAGATATATTGTTGGTTTTGTGGTGCATTTACCCCGATTTTTTTCCTCAAGATGGCCCATGAAGAGGTTGGCAGGGGATCCATTGTAGTACCCATGGCTGTTCCCACAATTTGGTGTTTGTTGGTGAATGTAAAATTGTTAAGGGCGAGGATGAAATGGATGAGTCTGGTGATGAAGACCATATCCTGAAATAAATCTTTCCTAAACCCATCTTCTGGCCTCAAAACAACGCCCCCCCAGCCTCTCCAAGCTCATCATCAGAAGCAAGCTCCCCACAGACCAGGATATATCAATTCAAAATGGCACCAGACTCTGCCAGAACAACACATGCAAAATATGTAGACATATCTTCAATACTACAATGGCAACACAGCTTTCGAGATCCATAGATCCTACACATGCCTATCATAACATGTGGTGTACCTTAGCCAGTATATTAAATGCCCCAATATCAACTATGTGGGTGAAACCAGACAATCACTACACTCTTGAATAAACTCACGCAGAAAAATGATAAAAGACAAAAACACCATACCACTTGTAGGTGAAAACTTTTCACAAAGTGATCAATCTATATCTGACCTCTCAGTCCTCATTCTCAAAAGGAAACCTGCACAACACCTTCAAAAAGATAAGTCTGGGAGCTTAAATTCATAACTTTGCTAGACACTAAAAAAAATCATGGACTGAATAGAGACACTGGATCTATGGCTTATTACAACAATCTGTAACTAACTAACTAATAACCCCTCCTCTCCAACCTGCCTCTCTTTCTTTCTTTCTTTTATTGCACTTTCTTCCTTTCCCCCTATGACTGGAGGGGTATTAACAGACCACGTCACCTTGAATGGTCCCTTGAAATATGTATTATCTACTTATGTTAAACAATCTCTTCTACCTTGTATTTAGCTGTGACACGCAGAATACATTTTCCAGACCTGAAGAAAAGCTCTGTGCAAACTTGAAAGCTTGTCTCTCTCTCCAACAGAAATTAGTCCATAAAGGATATCACCTCACCCACTTTGTCTCTCTAATATCCTGGGCCCAACATGGCTATGACAACACTGCATATTTAATCCAGCTCTACCTCCAGGGGCAGAGAATTCCACATGTTGATCATCCTCTAGTGAAAAAGATATGCCCCAGGCATTTAAATTAAATTTCAGTTTAACGTGCCAAGAGTGTCCACATATTTTCCTATTGCTGCTTATTTCTTAGAGTGTTTAGCCTAAATTTGTGTGATCTGCTGTTCTATTGCTGGAAGAGACAAACATTACTGGAGACTGACTCACTGCCTCAGTGCTTACAGTCTTGATTGTAGAAGCATAAAACACATTCCTTGTTCTGGGGAGATTATTATTGTTATAAATTGGGTTAAACTTCCTTGAAGCTGGTGGGCATCCCCGCTACCCTTCATGTAAAATAGTAGAAGCTCCTTTATGAAATAGTAACCTCCAAATCAAAGCACACACTCATGTCACTGCCCAAAACAAAGGGACACCCATGGCCAGACAGGAATATGGACTGTGTGGGCAGCAGTCTTTGCCAGGTATTGTTTGAATAGGAGTTTGGGGTTTAGGGAGAGAAGGAAAGAAACATTGGTGAAGCTGAGATAAAAGACAGCAAGGAAGGATCAGAAACAGCCTAAACAAGCACTGAGTGTGTGGTCCAGGAAAAGCCCAGCAAGAGCTTTTGGGAAGGCGCTGGCTAAAAAAGGTTTGGGGCTGTGAGCCAGGAAAGTCTTCTGTTGTTTGGTTCCCCCTGTATTCAGGGAAACAGGACTTTGTACCTTCCTTGTAAATAAACAAGATAGCAGCAAAGGTAACTGACTCCATCAATTTCTCCTCCTAACTAGAACAACTGCAAGGCCCTAAATTTTTGGCTACCACTCAGGCCAAAAGGGGTAACATTATTTATTTGAATTTTGGTCCCACAGAGGGGCCTCCGTCATAGATTAGAACCCCGTTGTGCTAGCTGCTGTCTGAACACATAACAAAAAAGACATTCCCTACCCCAAGGAGCTTGCAATCTAAGTACAACACATGAGACAACAGGTGGATACAACAGGCAGGAGGAGCACAAGGAAACTGTGAGACAGTACTGGGCAGTGGGCACATCACACCAGTTATGTAACCATTGTCAAGTTTTTTTTGTAGGCAACACAGGAGAGGACAGTTCTGATGCCTACAGAAAATTTGACAATGACACGGAGGGAAGGATGAAGCCCTAGCAGATACACTCACCTAATCAGGGCCCCATCTCTTCCCAGAAAGCATCAAGACTGAAATGGATAACAGAGAAGGGAGTCTCATTCTGGGTAACACTTCTCCTTAGGGCCCTGGCATTTCTTCTTGCTCACATCAGTTGTAATGAATCTCAACACTGAGATGAGGTGGCTTCATTCTCAGTCTCAGCCTAGTTCTCACATAGTTTCTTGAATGAGAAATAGATGTTGAGTTGCAGGTTCCACAGAATCCAGTCATCCACGGACAGTCCCTATTTTATCCAGAACAGCTTGTCTCATCACTAACAAGTTAAGAACAGCCACTTCAAAGCAATGACTCATCTGTTCAAGCAACCTGCCTTTGACAGTAGCCAGTATGCATCAGTGGAGGATGTAACCTCATCTCTCCACTAACAGTACCCCATGATATGCAATACTATAATAATGGGGGGAGAGGAGGGGATTTTTTCCTGTCTGCAACTGGTGATCAGTGTATGCCATGAATCATGAGGACTGAAGGCCCTTGTAATTTTTAACCTAGACCAAACTACCTTTAGTGTCACTGCCCTCATATATAAATGACTAATCCTTGAAATGTACTAAGCCATTTGTCCTAATAGTATCCTGTGACAGTGACTGTATTCTGGGTATGTGGGAAATTGATGAATTTGTTCCTCTTTTAAGGGAGTTTTGAATTGAGAGTTCCAGTTAGTTAAATGTGTAGGAGAGACGCTGCTAGCCTTCATAAGGGCACTGCCTGTCTCTTGCTGAGAGTAAATACCCTACCTGGGTTTACACAGAGTGCACTGAACTGGATATTTTATGAATACAACAGCAGCAAATTCCATGGCTTAATTAGACACGGTGTCAAAAATGTAATTATTTTTAATCAAAGAAAGCAAAATGAGGCGTTTTTGACTTCCCTCCTCCTCCTTTTTATTATGAGAAAGGGTGAATAGGAATGTCTGCTTGCCCTTCTCTTATTTCAAATGCCTGTTTATTATCACCTCCTACATGTCTAATTTCCAAAGTCTCCTAACCTCTCCTTGCATCAAATCCTGGTCCTCTCCCTTTTCCTCTAATCATTGTAATTGCCCTTCACTTGACCTCTGTGATTTCTGCTATCCTTGTTAATTACGCTATTCCTGTTTTCCCATGTTTACTCTTCTGTTTGTATCCATACACCTCTGCTTGTTTTACAACCACCTAGAAACATATAGTGACAGGGTGTTGAAATGACTTAGCTGGTGAGAGCTAGATAGCCGTCAAAATGCCATGTTAGTTATACAGGTGCTGCTGACTGAGGAATTGGCTCAGACACCCAGTCACCTAGAACAACACACCTTCGATTACCGTATTGCCTCTGCTAACTGGGGCCGAGAGAAAGGGAGCAACCTGATTGGCTGAAGCCATCTACTCCCATTCTGTATGGATCTGAGTGAAGAGATGGAAACATTGTAGCTACAGCATGGCCTCCCTCTATTGGAAAATATATTTGGAAAAGATGCTTAAAGGCATTTGTTCTCTGGATCAGCAGCTATCTCATCTTGCAGGTGTGAGCTCATCATCTCTCATAAGCTAAAGGTGGCTCGGCCTGATCCTTCAACTGAGATGTAAAATTAAGTGCATAACCACTTGTGGTTACTAAAGAGCTGTGAGTCTGTGGGTCAGTGCAACAGTGCCCCCTCTGGCCAAGCATGGTGTGGCACATGAGCTCACTCAACCTGGCAGGGCTGTCCGTCTATTCTTGATGCCCAGAAAACCCATCGGGGGTTGGTAGGAGAACTCAGGCCCGCTCACTTCATGGGGTTCCATCTCAGGACCCTCAAACTAGGTAAGCTGGATCAGGGTTTGTCAAACCTGGCTGTGCCCTGATCTCCTTCCTACCTTCCCCCGGGTTTCTGCAGGCTCTTCAGCCTGCTAGTCTGGTCGTCTCTTTCTAGGGTGTTGGCCCAAATGGCTCTTGCTGGCAGGAGTTCCCTTCTCTAGTCTGCTCACTCCTCTGGTAGATACCCCATCCCCCTCCCCCACTCTGTTTCCCACCCTTTTATCCTCACAGCTGCTATGAGGCTGCGAATCAGCAGCAGCTGGCAGTGCCTGGCAGTGTCTGTATTAACCCTTTGATTGTTGGGCCACCATGGGGTACATATATCCCATGACAAGATCTGTATGCAATTCTGCAGAAGTCTAACCCATTTAACAATCTGTATATGTAGATACCATTTCACCTGACCGTGAACTGCAGACACCTCTGAGATGGAATGTGGCAGCTGTTTAACAATACTCAGCAATGATGCACAACAGTCAAAGAGAGGAATTCAAAGCAGGATATAAAAACATAGATGTAGCTATATTAGATAGGAAGTGATGGAGAATACTGTGTCTCAGTAGTTTTCAGACAGTGTTACCTCAGAATAGCCAGAAGGCTGTTTTCTGGATATTATGACATTTTCTTCAATCTAAGATTCCATTAAATGCTTATAATTTTTGCTTATGAAGATAACATTCTAAATGTAAACTGCTGCAGGAAATAGATATGTGGAATATACGGCATGTTACTGCACAAACTTGAGGGGAGCATGCATTCCACATCAGTAAAGCTAAATGTATGTATAATTATGATATTGGCTGAAACAGACAACTCCCATGTAAATATTTAACTATTAAATTTTTGAGAAAACCACAGTAGCTAACCTTCTGTCAATCCTTCACAAAAAATAAAATTGTGCAATTATTTTGAACAAAAGTGTTACACATATTTTGACTTTTACACACTTTTGGAAGATTTACAAAATATATATATGTTAACTGAATATGTATCAAATGAATGGCTACTTTCTCATCACATATTGTTTTACGGTTTGTAATTTCTGAATATCTATAGTCATACTGAAATGCATATGCAGTGATGCATATATTTCTGACTAGAGAATACGTACTAAATTTTAAAACCCTTCTACTGCTGTATTTGACAACATGCAACATTAAATACTCGGCACATTGGGGGTTGTACAGTTAATGGTATTTTCAAGGCATGTGTAAATTATATTTTTACATGGTTCTAAATGTGAAACCATTTAATTTATAGTTTTGCTACATATAGCACAATACCCTACTTTGAATGAAACAAATCAACTTGAATTACAGATTTTGTTATTGGACCAGTCCAAAGGATAGAAAGAGGGCTCTGTAAAGGGTTGTGAGATAAGGAAATACAAGAAAAAGAAGTGTATGGGTTGGCATCACAGATGGGAAAATGTTAAGCAGCAAGGCTGTATCCATTTGAACTGCAGGTAGATAAACAGAAATTAATATGAGCTGGAATTTGCCCAGGACACCAGCCTTCTCTATATTGTGTGATGATTTCCTTTTCTGATCTACTGAGTTAGAGGGCATGATGCCGACCACAGTTTACCTGGCCGGGTAAACCAGGACAGATTACGTTCAGCACTGTGTCAGGTAAGTGTGATTAAACCCACGGTTAGGGGACACAGAGCCGAGCACAATTTGTCTCACTCCCCACTGCCCGCTAAGTCATGGTCGGGATCACGATGGTCATCATCAAACATGATGGGCCAGATCCCCAGCTGTTGTGCACTAGCATAGCTCCATATACTTTAAGGCAGCTCCACCAGCTTACACACTGGCTAAGACCTGGGACCAGCTACATTTTGCAATGTGAACAAGCCCACAACAGCTAACTAAACGCCCTCACAAATGCAATGGGACCTGTAATGATCACAGGGGTGTAGTACTTTTTTTGCATTTGATATGGCAGACTCATATGGCATTTCAGATTGTATTTCTGCCACCAGCCAGATACCTCATAGCCTCATTCTGCAAAGCCATGTTTCTGCATTGACTCAGAGCAAAGAGGGCCTTCTACACCAACATCACCGTAGGGTATATCTAACACACAGCATGTTGGAGCGAGCCTCCCAGCCTGGAGCTTGGGCTCTGAAGCCTAGGGAACAGGGTGAGCTTCAGAGCCTGAGACACAACTGCAAAGCACTGTCTTCTACACAGCTATTTTTAGAGCACTACCTCAAGCCCCACTGGCCAGAGTCTATGGACCTCGGCTGGGAGATTTGCTCCAAAACGCTGTGTAGACATATCTCTAGTCTCGGCACGGAAATCTCCTGTCCCAGCAATAGCTTTATCCCATGCAAGACCTCATTCCAATCACTACTGCTTCAGATTAGTCTAATAACCAGGGCTTAATTTGAGGCTAATGAAAGATGAAGGGTTCACACCCTGCAGGCCAGCAGAGAAGAAGCACAGCATGGGAGAGTGGGGGAGGGGAGGATACTAATATGTTTTAATTGCTCTGTTAGCTCTTGCTTATTCTCCTGGGACAGAACAGAGTCCCGACTCTCAATTGATTTCGGTTGAAGGCACACCAAGCAGTCATTTCATCCTGTGGCAGTCAAAGGAACTAATCCCAGCAAACTGCTTTCCATGTGCTTTTGACTTTCCTTTTGCAAAATTCTGAATAAATCTAGTGTATGTAAAAAGCAAGGAGGGTGACAGCCCTGACTGTAGCCAGTCCAAGCATAGGTCATCCTGGGTAAACTCCCCACTCACAGCACATGATGATTGAGGTCCATTTGCCAAAGCTTTCTGGGGGAAACCCACAAAAGGAATCGCAGGAGATGGTGCAGAATGCATTAATAGAGGGGTGATGGTTCCCAGCACTGGAATAGCAGGCAGTGCTGCATATCAGAACTGACTAGCACTGGCAGAGCTGCAGGTCATTTCCAGACTAGAACAGTCATGGGGGCAGCTGAAGATCCAGAATTAGTTTCATTTGTAAAGGTGTGTTGGGAACCCCCTGCTGTATTTAAGGTTGCACAGAGGGAAGCTGTATCTATTATTACTTTTGTCCTCTGGCTAACATTTTTCACAGAATCTTTTCTGTCTTGGTTTTATTGCATATTGATGTGCCATTGGGTATCTACTGCCAAGAGATGCTCAAAACAATACATTCCCCTCTGCCTCCTAATTACATCACTCACCCCTACCCCTCTCATTGATTCTAGTCATGAAGATTCCAGCGCCTACCCATTGGAGAGAGCCTGTTTCTATATATACAGATACCACTTCACCCAACCCGGAAGGAAGGAAGGAAGGAAGGAAACACCAGTGCCATCAGCTCTGCAGATAGTGGACAGAATGGATAGCATTCTTTTAAGGGCTAAGGCTGGACTGGATGGAGCTATGGTGTAATAGTAAACCCCACTCCTCCCACACCAGGATCATGTCATGTTTTAAAAACACTCTTGGAAATATGGCCCGTAGAGGCCAGAAATGGGGCTAGCCTCTGGTTAATTCCCCTCCGGTGAAATCCAACTGCCAACTCCATTTTCTAGTCTCACCTGTTCATTTCTTGCTGGTTCCTCCCTTGTTGATTCCTTTGTGGTGATGCCCAAATCTGCTCATCCAAGAAACCTTCAGCTTCTCCGATGCAATGCAAGGTTGATAGTTGTCCTTCAACGTTTAGTAATGGAATTCCCTCCCCTGACTAAAGGATCAGTTTACAACACTAAGGATTTTCATGAGACTTGGTGGATGCTGGGACAGCTGACACTTTAGGAAGCTTTATGTAGACCTCCAGCCTGAGTGCATGTGTCCAATAGCGCTCCAGTTTCTTTAGATTAATTTGGTAGCATTGTCACCAACTTCTTGGGATTTCCGTGACCACGTCTGCCAACCAGTGTCCGAAAACTCTAAAGTGAGACTTAACCAATGGCCAGAGTGCCTGTCCATTGGTCTGACTTACCATGCGTTTGCACTTCCTGAATGTGACTGGGGCTGACAAGTGAACTGGGCCACACATCTGAGACTGCAGGGAGCAACTGTAGCACATGAGCCAAAAGGTGACACCTCCCGCCCCCGCTCCTCCTCCCCCCACTCCCCTACGTCCTGAAAGCAGAACAGGAACTTACACACCAAGGCTGCAGAAAGGACAATTCAGGTTATGCATTAGGGGAAAGTTTCACAGTACAGACACTGGATGCTGTTGCCATTGGAGATGGTACAGTCAGTGGACTCATGATCTCAGGAGAGGCTGAGCACTGAGACTAGACACCCATCTGTTAGGGATGCTGTGGGGAATAATAAAAGCCTGTCATGCAGCTAGAGAGGTCCCTTCCCATGGTAATGTATGGAAAATATTGGATATCATGGAAAGGGCCACACAAGAATGTAATGGGGACTTAAAAGGAGCCCAAACTGATCAGGAAGAGAATTAAACAGGACCCAAGGAGCCAGAGGTGAAAGAATTCTTATCCCATTTTGGTTCTGGAGTAGAACCAAAGATTTAGTAGTGAAAGCTCTACATTCCATCCCTCAGAGTCCTCCAGTCCAACCATCCAGATTGGAGTCAATGGCCTAAAGGAAAAAGTTTCCAAATTCCATTCCCTTATCCACTGTTACCAAGTAAGGCCCAATATAACTCTACAGCCATGAGCCAGTCAGTGTACCTTCATTTTAACTCATCACAGTCTCCATGCGTTGAGGGGAACATCACAGATACATTACAAGAAGCTTTCGCACTCCCCAGATCAAATGAGAAAAGAACAAAGACAATCAAGAAAAAGTTCAGATTTCTGGGTTTTGTTTTGTTTTTGTTTTTTTTAACCCTGATATTTTGTGGTAGGTTTCTTTATTTTTGAATATAAAGTGACAGAAATAATTTGCTGTTAGAAAAGAGAAAGAATCTTTGACTATTTACAGATTTTGTACATCACAAAGTTTTTCTTGTTTTGTGTTATTTTGTAGTAGTTCATTTTTCTTTCTTTTTTTTTTTTTTTTTTTTCTTTTCTAAATTTTCCTTGCATTGTTTGAACAATGCTGAAATGGAAATCTGTACATTTCACAAAAAAACCCTCGGCCCAGAAAACAGCCTCCAACAAGAAACAAGACAAATCGAAGGGGGAAAAATCAACTCCTTTGTTTTCCAGGAAATCCATTTGCTTATATATATATATATTTATATATATTATTTTTCAAGTTCAAACACCAACATTCAAGAGAGAAAGAAAAAAAACCCCTAGAGCTGTCATCCCCGCCCCCCTCCAGTATCTGTCAATCCCTGCTTGTCTGAAATCAGAAATAGCTATTTACAGAAAAAAGAACCGGAGGGGGGGCTCAGGGGTGAGGAGGATTGGGAGAAAGAATGGTGGTGATTAGTGGGGGGAGTGGAATTCGGGCCTCAGAGAGACGAGGCGAGCCTGAGTTCATGTGCGCTTTCCCTCAGGAAGACGCTGTGCTGGGAAAGTAACAACAATGTCTCCTTCCCCCATTTTAGTTGTGGGGGAGTTGCCTTTCTTGGTCTGTGCCTCACCCCCACACTGAATGCATTTTCATCTCCCTTCCCCTACTTTTGTCACTGTTGCTGAGTGTAACTGCTCTATGCCTGGCCAATAACAAGGATTATGCCCCACCGGGGCACTGGGACGACATTCAGAGTATATTGTTTCACTTCCTACTCCCAACCAGAATAGGTAGCAGTCCCGATATGCTTAAACAGCATCTGCAGCCATTGTATAGGAGCAGGGCCAAAGTGGCCATTTGGTAACAAAACTGTGATTGGACACCATGCTAGTTTGCCTTTTCCCTGACTCTGCCTTCCATCCCACCCCATCCCCTGCCCTCAAATAATTGTGCACACCAGACTAATTAGGACTAATTTAGAGCAGCCTAAACCAAGAACCAAATGATTAAATTAAATCTGCCTCCACCCTTACTCCCAACCCCACCCATCCCCAATATAACTTGATCCAGAGTCAGTTATAAGAATTCCACAAGCATCAGATGAGAAGCAAAGAAAACACTATGTGATATTCTCCATAAAAAGCCACCAGTCATCTCTGTCCTTCCCTTTCTCTCTGTCCTCTTGACCTCGGTCCCAACCCCATCTACTGAAAAAATTTCTCTTAGACAAGTCAGAAATCTCACTGCACAACAATGAAGATTACTGTGCAAATGTGAGGCTGCGGTTTACATGTGATTTTTGTGTATTATAATACATTAATCCAGAAATGCTATGTAAATGTGTGTAAATGCAAAGAAAAATCTTAAAACAGTTTTACAAGTAAACAAATTAATCTCCCACACATAAGTCGTATGTGTCCCTGAAATGCAGTTGAGAAACATCCAAGACACGTATGTCCATTAGACAATCAAATTGCTACTGGTTTTGAAAGCTATGTAAATTTCATCTTTTAGTCAGTGAATTCTTTTTAAAAAAACACCTACCCACCAGGGGATGAAAGTGCCAGAACTTAAATGTAAGAAACCTCTGAAGATTGGAAGAGCCATAGTGGATCTGTAAATAACAGTATACATAATTTAAAGGAACACTGTCAAATCGTTTAGGCCTAAAAAAATCAGATTTAGTTTTGTAAAAAGGGTTTGTGGAATTTAATATCTTGCAGAAATGTTTCATGGTCTCTTTTTATTATTCAGCACGATATAGTTTTGGGGGTTTTTTGTGGATGTGCAAGGAGTTTCTTTCGGGCTTTTTTGGTTTGGTTTGTTTGGGGGGAAGCAAACTGGGGGGGGGGTTGTTTTGTTTAATTCAAAAGCACTTCCTTGCAGTGCTTGAAACTCACGCTACAGAAGCATCAGGCTAGTGCATGGAAACTAGGAAGTTAAACTGACTATTGAAACAGACCAGCCTTGCTTCAATGAACCAAGCAGAGAGAAATGCCAGACCAGATGAACAGCATCAGTGTTGTTAAGTAAATGAGAGATGTTTTTGATTAACCCTTTACTAAGTGATGATCACAGGGGTTTCCATACATTAGTAACATAGGCAAGGGAAATTATTTTAAATATAAGACCCTGAGAGCCTCCTTTCAAAAGCTAGATGTTTGTGACAGTTTGACAAAAAGCGACAGACACACACGCTGAAGAGCATTTGCAAGTGGTAAAATAAAATCCTGCTGTGGAATTCTTCAGGCACCAGAATCACTCTGAATGTTAAGACTTAGCGTAGACCTTCATAACGGACCTGATGCATCTCTCATGGAAGAAAATGGCAAGAATCCCTGTGACTTCGGTGGGACTTGGGGTGCTGCTGAGCCCTATGCAACAACACTGGTGTGCATGGGATATGCAGGCACCCAGCCCCTTGCAGGATTGTATCCCACAGTGGCCTTCCTCCTCCCTCAGAAAACAGAGCTAATTAACCACATGAGGAAAAAGTCACCGGCAGCCCGGGAAAAGTTTGCCTGTGCAGAGAGAGTGGAGTCAAAGACTTTTCCCATTCCCTCAGATCTTTGTTTGGGGGAAGGAGGAATGGGAAAGAAGCTGGGAAACTATGATGCTGCATGAATGGGGGGATTTCTCCGTGACCACTCTGAAAGCAGAGACTGGTAATTTCGAGCATGGTTTTGTGAATAATGCCATTCCCCTTCAGTTACCCAAATTGCAAATGCCCACACGTATACACACACATCCCACCCGCCAGTGAAGTAGTCTTTACCCAAACCCCTTGACATTGTGCCTGGAAATCTCAGGAGAACAGTGCTTTCTTGGTGAGATTTCCAGAGCTTACAAGATGTGGCTTAGTCAGAAATACCCATGAGCCCAAGCGTTTCTCACAGTGATGTTGGTATTTCCACTTTCATTCAGAGCCCGAAAGTGTGAAGGCAGCATGAGGAAATGACTAAAACTCCTAGTGTGCAACAGCCATTTTCCTTTGGGGCCATGTGGTTCGGATGAGTTGAGCACAGAACCAGGCGTGAGGAGGCCCAGTCTCTGCCACTGCCTTTTGTACAAATCATACAACCTTTCTGCCTCAATTTTCCCATCTGGATAATGCGGACATTACTGCTTAGCTAACTACATCCTGGGGTGTTGGGACCCATATGGTATGTCTACACTGCAATGAAAAACCCACAGCTGGCCCGTGCCAGCTGACTCAGGCTTGTGGGGCTCAGGCTGTGGGGCTGTTTCATTGCAGTGTAGACATCTGGGTGCAGTCTGGAGTCCGGGCTTTAGGACCCTGTGAGGTGGAAGGGTCTCAGAACTCGGGCCCCAGCCTGAGCCCAGAAGTGTACAGTGCAATGAAACAGCCCTGAGTTGGCTAGCCTGGGCCGGTCACAGGTGTCTAGTTGCAATGTAGACATGACATACTCTGAGTCACACAAAGTTTCCACAATGTTTTGCAGAGTAAAGGGCCATATAAGTGCTAAATATCATCAATAGTATTATTATTTTCAAACAAGGTCATGCTGACATTTCATGTTTCAGGTGACAATTAAAGCTGATTCCTAATTTAGCTAAACCAGGTGTCCCCCCTGCATTACAAAAATAAACATCTGACTCTGAATCAATGCTGGGAGAGGTGATGTCTCAGTACTTCTGGTTCTGCCCCAGACTTGAGTCCTCCATCCGACACTGTTTTCTGTCCTGCCATCACCAAACTGTGGAGGCCACATAGTCGTTTTTTTTACTGGAAAAAGTTGGATTTCCTACTCCCCTCTGATTTACCCACAACTGACACTGCCAGACACATAAAGTTCACCTAGTTTATACTCTGAAAAGGAGCTGTAATTGCTTTCAGTGTAATTTGTATGTCTCATTTATCAGTAAGTAAATGGTATATAAATGTGTACAAAGCAAGTTTTAAAACATTTGCATAATGTATGTAAACTTATGGCATCTGTCAATTTACTTGTTAACATGAATACTAATATAAACATATTTAGGTTTAACATCAAGATTAAGAGTTCTTTGAAGTATGGACTTTGGATAATATTTTTGAAAGTGCCTATGTCACTTTTGAAAATGGGAGATAGGGTGCTTTTGAAAATGTTACCCCTGTTTTTCATACCTATTTAGAAAGCACCTAGCACACACCTGGCACTTTCCTGATGAATAATAAAAAATGATATTGATAATGACATTATACCCATAATTATAACAGCATGATAAGGCAGGATGGAGTCATTTTAAATAAAATAATATTTGCTATGAATCTTCATCCATTCCTTGTTCAGAATGTGAGCCCCAATTTTTTACTGAAAAGTCTGATGACATTTGATTCCCTTTCTCCTCACTACCGCCCATGTCTGAAGTTGCCTCTACATTTCCTTGTTTTGGTCAGTAATGGCAGGCCAACAATACTCTTGAGGGATAGGATGCTCTCTTAGTATTTCCAGCCTGATCAGAACAATCTTTCAAGAAGGCTTGTTCTTTCGAGGTTTACACCCCAACTTTGTGGATTTATGAGGGTTCAAATAGTTTAGATGATCTTGTTAATCAAATGTTCAGCCACTGTGGTAGCTAGGCATTTAATTAGTATAATAATACAATTTATGTGAGAAATTTTCAAAAGGCTTTTAAAAGCCCATTGAATGTCAATAGGTTTTGTGCTCCTAAATCTCTCCAGTGCTTTTGAAAATCTCCTTCCCCTGACCTGGTCAAAACCCTGTACAAACATTAATGAATTAATCTTCAGAGCACTCCCCAGAAGCATGTTTTGGTTCCCTAGCTGTAAAAGAGGAATAACAAGGCAGAGGTGTGAAGTGACAGGGGCCAGATTAGAATCAAGCCTTGCCTGACTCTGAGCCCATATGCACATTCTTCCAGATCATATTATCCTCAAGGCTGCAGCCACCCTGAGCTTTTCTTCTGAAAATCTCCCACTGTCACTGTACTCCCCATGCAGCTCCCCTAGTGCTAGCAACAGTGGGAGCCTGGTGTAGACTGTTGGCAGCATTCTTACATGCCATCTAACCCTGCCTCGAGATGATCCAGGTGGTCAAAACACCAGTGGCCAACCGGTACTAGCACTCCCACTATTCTTAGCACTGGGGGAGCTGCTCTGATATTACAAAAATGGTAGGAGATGTTCAGGAAAAAGCTCAGTGTGGGCCAGGTCTATTATGAACATCCAAACTTCTGGGTGCTGCTTAGCCAAACCTCTGAGGCACCTTTGAATGTTTTCCCATCAACACGCACCACCTTACAGAGAGAGAAGTGACGTCCACAACACACGTCCTTAAACTGGGGATTGAACCATAGACACAGCCAAGCTGTGCGTGTCAGCTGGAGAACTGCATTGTATTACCACTGACAAGCAACTTCATTGTTCACACAGTGTGAGGAAAGTTTTGCCTGAGTTTCAAGTGCTTGAAGGAAAACCTGGTCAAGAAATTGCTCTTGGAAAAAGCCTTGAAACAATAAAAAATTCCTCTGCAGCCATGTTTGCGCATGCATATGCCTTGAGAGAGTTGCATTCGCCCAGAGAATGTTACTTAAAATTCCAGAGAGTGTCCCCCTCTGCTAATTGAAAGACAGCAAGTAGCTGTTGAAGGGCAATCGCTTACCCAGTGCTTAACCTTGAGTTGGCAGATTTGGTATCCAGGCCTCAGTCTCTTACCTCTTCAGCGAGAACAACTAATCAGAGAGTAGCAGAGACAGTTTCCAAAAGCCTCTTGGTTTTTAATCTAACAGCTCAGATAAGAAAACAACCCATGAAGCCCTTCCTTGCGGCATAGAAAGAAGGGGGAGGGAGGGTACCCGACAGCCAAGATAGTGCATGGAGCGCTGCAAGACGTCTGGGGACGGGAATGACCACATGGGTAATAAAGCTGAAAGGTTATCCCACAAGCAGATGCTCTGATATGGTGGTTATAAAGCTGAGAGGAGTGGTCAGTCCACTATGGCTAGTACTCTCTGGTCCAGGATTGGCTGCTGAGGCCTTTGTCTAGTTATGACAAGGATGAACTCAGGTAGCTGATGAAGTCTCGAGCTTCTCTTATATCTTATACCCTGAGAGATCTTGTGAGGGGACATCAGGCTGTGTGGAAGAGCTCCAATAACTCAAAACACAGCCCTCAACCTTGGTAGTTCAAGGAGGAGTCCTGGAGCCACTCCCGGAGGGAGGTGAGACTAAATTACAGAGCCCCAACAGTTTTAAGGAAGAATATCGTCTCGTAGGCAGCTCTTCAGTAACCAACTGTATAGATTTCTGATGTCAACCTAGCCAAGTCAGATTGAAAAGCCAGTCTCTGCTGGCTGAATCTCTGCTGTGTCATGGACTACCCAGGTCATCCATTAGGAAAAATGAACCCAACAGTATTGTGCATTAACTGCCCTGTCCAGTCCTGCAGGTGTCCTCTCCCATCCCCTTCTTGCTAGCCTTTCCAGTAATACGAAAGCAAGAGGTGGCAGGGGATGAACTCTGGCAATGGCACGTGTCTCTGTGTTAAACTTTGAGAACAGCCAAAGCTCCTGCCTCTGGGATCTGAAATGTCATCCGTGGACATCAGGATTTCAGCACATTTCCCAAAGAGCTTCTCGAGTCCGGTTCTCGAGTCTTTTTTTCCCAGGGGCTGGATTTAAAATTCATTCCACATAGACACAGGATTCCAGTCCAGGTTTTATTCCTCCTTGCACCTAGTCATGCTGAAGGTAGCTGTCCCTCCTTTACTCACACACTGGGCTACAAACTTGTCTGGATAGAAGTGTTTCTCATTGCGCAAGACTATGGACTCCAATAGAGACACATTTTTTTCAGTGAGAAACTTTACTGCCTCCTTCAGCAGCCGCCCTTTTGCTGGGAAGCAGGCAGCCCCTGGAGATGAACCACTTAACACAGAATGCATTTTTGATACTGAAGAGATTGCCGTGCATGTTCTTTAGGCTCATCATCCTGCTTGCTCCCACCACAGCCCTCTCCCCTGTCCTCTCTCAACCCACAGGGCATTCCACTAGCGCATGTTGCCAAGGGGAAGAGGTGGTCACCTCTCAGACCATGTGGGATGGAAAGGCGGCAGGAGTCATACAGTGCCAAGTCCTCACCTGAGTTTTTGGTGACCAGCTACAAGATGCTTGCCCAGAATCCACATAAAGTGACATTAACATCTCACCCTGGTTCCCCTCTGTTGTCAGCACTGTGCTCTTGTCTTGTTCCACAGCCTTGCCAAGGGCAGCCCATAGATATATTAAGCTGGGAATGTTGCTAGAGTGCCAGTTACAGGGAACCTTTGGTGAGAATTTCCCAAGCTGTGAATAACATTTTTACATATTTCCCCTCGCCTTCCCCAACTCCCAAGGTGTGGATGCAGCCCCAAAATACATCCCAAGAGCCAACCAGCATTTGTCATTGATGCAGGATGTGGCTCCCCTGGTCAGAAGAGATGCTGTAACTTGAGGGGCTGAGGGAGCAACATTCTCAAGCTGCAGGAAGGGCTAGTGATGGCTGATCAGTATGAACGATTTTTATAAGCACATTTGAATGGTGCTAACTTCCTTGCATGAGAAGGCAGAAATAAGCCCCTTTCCCTCACTCTCCTAGCAGCAGCAGAGACCACAGAGGCACATCATTCTTCAGAAGGAGGCAGACCTGCCAGTAAAACTGACAGGGAGCAATTGGAGGCTGGGTAACTGGCCAGACACATAAGAACATAAAATATAAGAACATAAGAACAGCCATACTGGATCCAACCAATGGTCCATCTAGCCCAGCCTCCTGTCTTTCAACAGTGGCCAATGCCAGATGCTTCAGAGGGAATGAAAAGAAAAGGCAATTATCAAATGATCCATCCCGTCACCCATTTCCAGCTGCTGGCAGTCAGAGGTTTAGAAACACCAGAGCATGGGGTTGCACCCCTGATCATCTTGGCTAAGAGCCATTGATGGACCTATCGTCCATGAACTTATTTAATTCTTTTTTGGACCCAGTTATACTTATGGCCTCACAACATCCCCTGGCAACAAGTTCCACAGGTTAACTGGACATTGTGTGGAGAAGACACATATTGGAGGAGCAGTCTCAAAGGAAAAGCGAATGTTAGTAACCCACTAAATGCCAACAATTGGAACTTCAGCAGGATGGAGGAGTTTGACTCATGCTATGCCTCTCTGCAAGCAGCTGGGCCCAGATCCCAAGGATCCACTGTTATTCCAGCCAGGGGATCAGCTGCCCTTCTGGAGGTTTGATGGGCAGTGGAGAGTCAGGCAGAGAATGGGACAGGCTGGTGGCAATGGAAGCTGGCTGATAGTTGAGTCAATATTCCAGTGGGTGGAGTCTAGGAGAATGTATGGGGATGGAAAGATTAAGTTAATAGGGCAGAAGGATACATTTATTCAGGCCCATGAACGTGAAAAACGGGGGTTTATTTTCAATGCAGCAAGTGCCATGCATGTCCCCTCAACCCAGCATCACCTTTCCCCAGGGAGACGGTCACAAGTCTGCTGATGCACAATTGGCCAGGAAAGTGAACTCATGAGCAGCATCTGGAGGCTCTGATTCACATTCAGATTGCTGCTGGGGAATGGGGAGTCAGTGCCATGTTTCCTAAAGGAGTTGAGGGCCCAGCATCTAGTTTTCTCCAGGTTTTGGAAAGGCAGCGTATTTCTTTAGGAAGAGAGGGAGAACTGGAAACTAATGTAAGGTTTCTTCAGAGGGGACCAGGGAGGTGGTGTCTATGTGTCTTCAAATGGATCAGTGCCCCATTCCTCAATGGGGAGGGGCAGAAAGGGGGAGGTCAAGTTAATTACAGGGAGGCTCATGCATCATATGACACAATTAATGATGTATGTGTGAATATAATCTTCATATTGCTGGCCTCCCTACCTCCCTCACCAGTAGTGCCAACTTTAGCTGCTCAAAAATAATAAATTAGGCCCCAAAATAATAAATTTTGGGTATTTTATATTTCTTTTTTGATTTCTGAGATTTTATGGTACTTATTTTTCTCTTCAGCAATGAAGGCTAAACACTTACTATTTTAAAGAAATGAAAGCTGGGATTCTCACATAATCACAGGACTCCAGAAACTGCGGCTTTAAGAAAAACACCAAAGCTTGAAAAACTTGCAATAAAAATCACAAGATTTGACAACACTGCCCCTCTCTTTCTTTCTCACACACATGCACACCCCACTCCTCTCTTACCCCTTCATTTCCCTCCAAAACAAAACAAAACAAAAACCCTCTGCGCAACTTTTATACTTGATCATTTTATTTTGGTGGTTTTCATGCTACATAAAAATTAGTTTTTATATCAAAAAATTATTCACAATATTTCCAAAATAGGTCAAGTTCTTTTTTTTTCTTTTTTTTTTCTTTTTTTTAATATTTTTAATGTATTTTTGTTTTGTTTTTTTACTGCAGCTAGGGTTACAAAACATCCCATTTCCTCTCTGCCACCATCATCTTGCTGTCGGTTCCCTTTGCACATTTGCATATTTAAAAATTTTTTTTTCATTTTCTTTTGAGAAATAAATAATCGGTTGGCGCTCATGCCTCTGTGGCTCTGATTTTCACAAGGGGAGGGGCCAAGGGAGTGAGCATGTGCATGTGAAAAGAGGGAGGAGGAGGCGATACTTAGGTACAGAAGTTCACGCAAGGAGGAGGGAAATGTTTGCTCTGAGCAAAGGCCTGGTAGATGTCAGAGCCCAACCAGAGAAACTACCAGCTCAGCAGAAGAGAAAGATGGGAAAGTGGGGCAGCAGGAGAATTACACGGTAGGACAGTGATTTTCAACCTTTTTTCATTTGCGGACATCTATAAAATTTCACATAGAGGTGTGGATCCCTTTGGAAATCTTAGACGTAGTTGCAGAGCCCTAGAGGTCTGCAGACCACAGGTTGAAAACCACTGCTGTAGGTGAATATTTATTTCTCTTTTGATCTATAGACTGAGTTCATCAAACATTCTCTGGGCAAATGTACATTATTCAAAAGCAAAATACATAAGATGCTGACCAGTGTCAGCCCTAAATAGTCTCCTTCCCCCCATCCCAGAATAAATTAGAATTTCCCCCATCACTACTCCCCTTTAGCCAAAATCCTGGAAAGAATAAAGGACCCTGATACCATCTCCTGAAAGTCAACACACTTGGGTTCCCTCACACCAATGAGGGTAGATATCTCTAGCCAAGAACACCCCCCCTGCTCCTAGCCCCCAGATGCTCACATCCAAGTGCTGTGATTTCTCTCACATCACAATGGTGCATAGGGAGAGAGTTGGTCAGGCCCCATATTTATCCCCAGTTTATTTACTGTGAACGTTGCTGGATTCTGGTTGTCCAGGATGGCACTGTCTGAGTCAAGGCCAGCCCTAACCACTCGTGAACAGCACGGGGCTGCAGGAGACAGACAGAAGTGGGCATGGGGGGGGTATTAGTTTCCCTTTCAGGATCTTATTCCTCAGAACCCAGGTCCAGTCCCTTTTGTTTCTAGAAGGGGAGTGGGATGAGGGGGACTTTGCAAGGAAGGAGAGGAAGAACTAGTGAAAAGACAATTTAAGTTGTTCCAACCAAGTGTTCCGGCTCACTCCACCTTGCTCAATCTCCCCTCATTTTTCTCATCTTCCCTCCACAGCTTAGTTAGTTTTGTTTCCACACAAAAGCATGAGCTAGATCAGGGGTTCTCAAACTTTTTTTGCTTGACCCCCTTTGAAAATATTTCAGGCTGTGATGACCCCCCTCCACAAAAAAGCAGAAACCCCCCTATACCATGCCACACCCCCCCATGTCATGCCTTACTTCTGCACTGCTGCTGGGGGTGGTGCTGCCTTCAGAGCACCCAGTCAGCAGCCACTGTTCTCTGGCCACCCAGCTCTGAAGGGCTCTGGCTATCAGCCATGTGCAGGGCTGACAGATGTGGCCATGGTATGCATGGGGGCTGACTGCTCGCCACCCCTCCCTTAATAACCTCGTGACCCCTTGAGGGGTCCCAACCCCCCATTTGAGAACCCCTGAGCTAAAGGAATTATCGTTGCCAGCCCAAGAGAGACATCTCCACCTCTCTTTCCCTTCTGCACTTCCCCACCTCACCAATGAGATGTCACACTTGGAGCATCCCTGTGGTGTGATCAGTGTAGATGGAGGGCAGGTCGGTGAATAGAATCTACACTGTTCTATTGTATTTCAACAGAGATTGCCACACACATGTATCTGAGCGACAGAATCCCACGTGCCTGTTGGCCTCCCCTCCCCTATTGGATTACCACCAACTCAGCTCTAACACACCATTTGTTGCAGCTCGCCCATGAAGAGATCACAAAGACTCCTCCTGAAAGAGCCATGGGAAGGTCCATCACTCCACATCAAAGAGACTAGCAGTAGTAGTACCCTATGGAATCATCACAGCTGGAGCCTGATCTGATCTAGATACTTACTGTTCAGGGATTCCATGGTGAGGTCTTGTCTAAAGGTGCACTGGTTTGGTGAGCTGTATGTCAATCATAATCAGCACTTCCACTGCCAAGAATTAGTTATGCCTTGCAGGTGGGGACTGAAATAGCAAGGAAACTGCAGTGAAAATATACTGCGGGGAGAGAAGGCTCATATTAAACAACACTGCAACCCACCCCGGTGGCATGACAGCTATTGGGGCCATTGATATAGAATTCTGTAGCAATATTTTTAGAAGGAAAAGAGAGAGAGCATACAAAAAAAATTCTGTGCAATGGTTAAACATTTTCCCCCTGAGACTCCACGTGGAAGTTAGTTAGAAGTTACTGCCAGAGAGGCTGAAGCCTTTTCTCTGTAGCAACCCCAATCTCCAAATTACAGATGGCGCTTTGGTCACTGGCAAAGAGATGTCTCAAGATCGCCCTGGCATCAAAAGCATTTGCAAAGGGAAACCCCCGAACACAGCTAGTCAGGATACACAGAGCTGAGGTCTCAGAAAGTCGTATTGCTGAAAAAAGCCTCCTTTTGTCCCGCCAAAATGACTTTACAAAAAAATGTTCCCCTTAAAAATTTTGAAAATTGAAAGCTAAAAAGAGCAGCTTGCTGTATTCTGAGCATGCAAGAAAAGAGAGATCCTGCTCCAAGAATAAGAAATGCCACCAGTGGCAGCAGACCTCTAAAGCTCCCCGTTTCCCCTCTGAATCCCTCTTACTGCCACACATGTTCAGTGGCAAGGTCCGTTCCTACAGCATCTCCTGAGGATTCTGGCTGACTGGCGGTTTTAGGTGCCCAGCCTTTTCAGAATTTAAAAAAAAAACTCAAATCAACCCTCTCCCCCCAAAACCTTTTCTCCTCTTAAAAGCAAAACCTGGCAGCGCACAGACTATGGTTGGAGAGGAAACAGTAGATGCATGCAGAAGAAAGCAGAGCAGGTTGATGGGTATGCTTTGAAATAAGGAGCCATCCAAGGGCTATACATGTACTCTCCATTGCTTCATAAATATATAAAAATATGTCAAAGTGGCCAAAAGACTTGAACACAATGAGTCAGTTTAATGGAAGAAGGTAGCATAAATGATAAGCGGCAACTGCCACAGGGTGTTGTTCCTTCCTCAGCTGTCTCATCGCTGTGGCTGCTCAGCGGATCCTGGCGCTCTTTCCCAACTGTTGGCAGAAGAGATCCTTGTGTTGTTCAGCATGGCCAGTTAAAGTGCAGAATTGGCTGGCACTAGAGGGGTTCCCAATAGATCCCTCTCTGCTGGGATGCTACCAGTTTATTGATATCTCCTTTGGATGAGAAGATGCAGAAAGGCCACTTGCTGCTTTCCCATACAGTTCGCTGTCTCCTCTTCTTCCCCATAATGCTGTAGAGCTGGGAGAAGGTGAACTCGATTCCCAGTTCAAGTCACCAAGTGCACTGCTCTTCAGGCCCTTCAGTGAACACATTTGCAAAATGAGGACAGGGAGACAGGAGACCTGAGAGCAAATCTATCACAGCTTAGCTCTCCCCTCCATAGTCACCCAAGAAAGAAAATAGGTTTAGTGCTTCCATGCAGAAAGTGCAGAGGCAGCAAGAAAGCAAGGGTGCATCCCGCTCCGGGCATGGGACAAGTGCATCCACCTTCTGCTTTACCAGGCATCTCCTGAAACACTTTATAGTGCTATGAGGGGATGTCTTCCGTCTCCTTCCGCCAGTTAAGGCCTAAAGGATGCAATGCATATGGCACGCTGGTGTGGAAACATGGCACAATGGCTTCAGCACAAAACTGAATTAGCATGTGGAATGGGTTTCTGTTACTGTATTCCAACCACACCAAAGAGGAATCTGCTTTCTAACCTGGTCTGTGATCCAGAGCTGATCCTCCAGGGTCCTAGGCAAGGAAGTCATGCCAAGGGCATAGCAAGACAGCAAGAGTAGCACCACAGCTGCCAGACATGGGTGAATTTACCAGTACACACATTGGAGCTAAAAGGAAAAAAGGAAAGGCTGCCAAGCCCACTGATATTTATCAGTTGGCTTTGCCAAAGCGCAGCTTCCAACAGAACTCCCTCTGCTCAAACACACATGTACACATGCCATCTACATACACAGACACACACGCACGCACGCGCACACACACACTATATATATATACACCTACATACAAATAACAGCAGCCATGCTACATACACGTGGTGCTCGGTGGCAATAGGGAAGTCTGGAAGCTGAGTTCAAGGAAAGCGATCAGAGGGAATGACAGCTCATGGGAGCTGAGCCCCAGCCAAATGCTCAGAAAGGGAAGAAGTCCACAGAAACCAAGAGCCTGCACAGCACCCAGAGGAAGAAAGCCCAACTGCAGAACTTCCATTATCTAGCTCACTGACCTCATTTATCCGGGAGCACGTCTGCGTCTCTCAAAGGTGACGTGTGACTCATCTGCGAGCCCCTGTGGGCCCCCACAGAAGTCTCATTTGCAGGTGCTTTCTCGCTAGAATGCCAGCTGGGTACATCACAATTGGGGCACTTTGTGTAAGCAGAAGGAGCAACAGGGGCGGATCAACTGGCATTGACTCAGGGCAATCAGCTCTTCTGCCAAAAACCAATGTATGTAATGTGCACCCAGACCCTAGGGTGATGAGTGCCATAGAAATGCATGTGGTAACAACAACATATGGCCACCCACCATTTGGTGCCATGGTGCTTGGATTCTCTGTGCCCGGAGCTATATTCGTTGTGACTGAAATGAGAAATCCCACCAATATACTTCCACCCAGATAGCCAAACATTCACCCGCATTAATTCAAACATCCACATTCACCTGCAGACCATGCTCAGATAGCCACGCTGACACAGCTTCATCATCCACTGCATTACTCACACTGCCATACAGGCTTACACAAACACACACTCGGACATGTGTTCACACTGACACGCAATCCCATTTACAGATTGACACACACTCACAGACTGCAACCTACACACCCATGGACTGACTTGGCCACTCTATTCATTCACCTAGCTCAGTCAACCGAAGTCATCCCTTCAGCCACTCCTTCTCATACCAACTGGCCCGGCAGAGGGGGACCCAGTCCTCAGTGGCATTCTTGCCCATCTGCACAGCATGGCAGATAACCATGCAATCAGTGAACAAGTCAACGGCTTCCTGCAGACTACGCAAGGTAGTAAAAGCCGTTAAAACACAGCACCACCTCTCACAGTCCCTGCTGGGTTCACAGAAACTAAGCAAAGAGGCTTGGTAGAAAGATTAACGTTTGAAGTGGGTCAGCCTGAAATGGATTATTGGTACATTTCCACCTTACTGTGCATCATCAATCAGCTGTCAAGGAAGGACATTTTGTTGACGACGTCTCATGACTGTCCAAGGAAAAGTGATTTCAACAGGTTTCTTGCACTGGCAAATTTACCAGAGGACTCATATTTTCCTTCATGGGTATTCAAAGGCAGAACACAAGATTGGTGAAAGCGAAAGTTAAGCTGATACAGCCACAAAATATCATCATCTAAAAGGAAGTGACTTGGAGAGGGCTAGAGAGTTCCAGGGAGACAGGGCAGCAGTATAAGAGACAGCCCCTCCACCCTCCAACTGTAGAGTCACATGAAGATAACAGAGCAGAAAGGTGGTCACCAGGGGAGCACAGTGAGCATATAGTGAGGGGGAGTGGTTGTGAGGGGAGAAACACAGAGATAGGATTGGAGGAGTGGAATGAGCAAGTAGGGAAATAGGTGGACACAAAGTCAGAGAGATGAGGCAGTGAAGCACTGGAGAGATCTGAACACCTGGATAAGAGGTAATGGTTGGATTCAGAGGTGGATAGAGAGATTCTAAAGGGAATAAAGTAAAGTAGCTAGGAACGGCACAAAGATAGCAGAGGGCACAGGATGATGCAGTCCCTCATCCCACAGGGATTTGGGAGGACAATAAAAAAAGAGGACTACAGAGAAGTGCGTAAGGAGGAAATGAAGGCCCAAAGGAAGATTCCAGTAGAGGCAAGGTCATAGCAACAATGGGTTATGCTAACATTCCAGATAGACAACAAGAGGGACCAGAGAAGAGAAAGCAACCAGATAAAAGCAGCAAGCCACCTAGAGAAGGAAACAGCCCTGTGCCTCAGACAAACAGTTCCTAACAATCAACACATCTTCTAATACAGGAAATTATTAACACCCTCTTCTACCCCGCCCTCCCCCCCCCAACTCCCTACCAACCCCAAATCTCCCCTACCTTGGGTCCCTTTCTTAACACAGACATATAACATCCAGATAAACTTTCCAAACCAGCAAAAGCAGCCACTGAAACAACTTCAAACATCACGTACCAAGAAAATCCACAATTTAGAAGTCAGGTTCCTCACCCCTCCCACACCTCATCATGCCATTGTTTAACAAGGAAATACTGTACATATATAAAAATCGCCCTCTTCCCCAACCTGAATATAGTCGCTTGAATTAGCGTCTGTATATATAGACATATATATATATTTATACACGATACTGCAGTCAAGGAAGCAGATGACATAAAAGTCACAAAATGAATAGATTAAGTAAATAACTACCAGCAGAACATGAGGAAAGGTCACATTGTTCCTACTTTGAGAAGATGCATCTTGGAACAGAAAGAATCACAAAGCATACTGCAATGTACTGGCTTTTGTGTGTTTGTGTGTGCACATGCACCACTGCCTCCTGCTAAAATATGTCAGACCTGCTCATATGCATATTATTTCCCCTTCATGCCTTTCGTGTGTGTGTGTCCATGTCCCTATGGGATGGAATGTCAAATTTGCTCAAGTGTTAATCAGCATTAAGCTGTTTCAACTTTTAATGGTGGGAAATCTGCAAATAGAGACTAAATGCCCTGTAACTAATAATGGCTAATGCAGATTCTTCTATACCTCAGTGGGTAGAGAACTGTGCTTTTAGAGTTTAAGGTCATGAGTTGTATTTCCCATGATACACAGTGATGGTTTCACTTTTCTATTTGCTAATAAACCCAAATTATTTCTGTGTCCACATTGCTGTCTGTAACCACCAAAAAGTGTGAAAATTCACCCAAACGTTGTGGTTGAGAGAGGAATTTGGGGATGCTCAAGAGATAAAGAGGGCACTCAAAGCCAGTTAAGAAGTGATCTTTTTTTCTGAGATGCCCCTGTTGGTCTGTGACTAGCCCTGATGAGTTCCAGACCACCTATGATGAAGATGACACACAAATTTTGGGATTGCCGCTGAGCCAACCTTTCCTTGGGAGAGGGTTTCTTGTGTGGGAGTGGATTGGTGGGTTGGGGATTTATGGCTTGGAAGTTTACTTGGCTGCAAAGTGGAAATAAGCCCTTGTGGGGACAAAGCTTTGGTCCCACTAGTTACTTGCTTGATGTGTCCTGCAGCATCCAGCAGCATGGTAGGTGTGATCCACTTGGACATACCCAGTGTGTTCTGCAGCAGGGAAGCACTTATGGAAGAGGGGGGAGAGGTCATGGCTTCCAGTCCTTCCCCATTTGCTGTCAGCAAGCCAGGAGCCTGACCCTGCCATAAGTTTTATGCACAAAACTCCCAGAGACTTCAATACAAGTCATGCACATGCCATCAGTTGTGTGATTGGGTCCTAGGCTTTTTCATGCCACTAGTTTGGGTAGAGCACGACAGTTCATGTGTACATCCTTAGACCAACAGTGCAGACGGTCAGCAAAAAGTCCCCTCATTAACACTGCCCCCATGCTTTCCCCTCTTCTGGCAACCAAACCTATGTGGGGAAATGTAAAACCCTCCCATGGTTGCTTGACTGGAGTGAAGGGTGTGCGAAAGGCCTCAGTCTGATCCTTGGCCATGTTCGCAGGCTTGCTTACATCTGTTAATTAAAAATGGAGGTGGGAGGGCATGCCACATTTAAAAAGCTCTAGAGGAAAGACTTTCCTGGCCGTATCATTGACCACATCAACCCGTCACCAGTTTCACATCCTTGCTCTTGCTTGCTGGTACCATTACTGTGAGGAACAACCCTAGGGTAAAGGGTGTGGGCATCTCCTTGCTATTAGGATGTAAACTTTTGTGTGCGTGCTGGAGAGCTCTGAAGCAAAATGACTCATCCTGGCTATAACTTCACCATCAAACCATATAACATATTTTTTATGACATCATAGAAGAATCTTCCTCACCACATACAGGGAGAATTAAAATAACAACTCCCTAAATAAGTTTATAGTGGAGCATTGCTGAGCAGTCTGAAGTCACTTGGGGAATCCAGTGCTGAAAATATGGGGAATATTTGTCAGAGATGGTAATACATTTGTTTGAGGGGGATAGGGTGTACCACATTGTCTTGACGGACAGTAAGTGCTGACTGAAGAGTGTCTTCATATTTTTGAGGTGATGTATTACGTCCTGATATCAGGATCATGGAATGTTGTGTTATGCCAGGATGTAGTATGTGATGGAGTATTGTTACATCAGCATATACTGTTACATTACTTTAGAAAACCAGTGTGAATACTCCAACAGGGCATCATGCAAAGTTCCACAGCTTGGAAAGTCTGGCTTCCAGATACCCTGCAATTAGTATGGGATAATCCTGATTTTTTGGGGCATTCACTCCTCACCCAATTCTCCTTCAGCTCCATACATACATGTTGGCACTGCTTCAGAACAAGAGGGGTGATGAGAACATTAAAACATCTCTGAAGGAACCATGCCTATGACTCCAATGAAGAGGAATGTGCCATATACATGGCCAGAAGTTCCAGATCCTTCCAGGTAGACTGATAACATACAGTACAGCTCATTGTACCAACCATGATACAATGACTTCTGTCCTTCAGCCTGAAACTCACCATTTTAGTAGCCAGAGACTTTGAGGTGTGAAATGATTCCATATAGTGTCCCAGAAAATATTGTCTGTTACTAAGGGGAATAAAAGAGAGAGAGAGAAATGGTTGGAAGGGGAATGTAAAAAATTTGTTGGGCTTTGGTATGAAACCCCCTGCTTTTTCGGAAGGATAGGTAATAAGCATCACATGGGCTCTTTCTAGCATAAATAGCACCTGCTGCTAACATTACCTGTTTGCGTCAGTTGATTACCTATAATGAAACAACACTGAATATAAAATCCTAAACTCATAAGAGTGTTAATCACATCACTTTCTTTGCTGGATGATGATCTCTCCCCAAACAACCCCCACACCACCTCCTGCCCCAAACGCTCTCACCCATGTTGGAACTAAAATAAAAAAAAGCCACCAGGAAAGGCCCCTTGCAGGAAAAAGGGTTAACTAGACAGACTAATGGTCTAATCTGATATGGCAGAAGGCAAGATGCCAGACTTCTGTAGGTTGACCAATAGTTCACTCTGGTGTTGCCAGTCCTACATTTCCAATTGTCCTCAGAGGAGGCATTCATGTGGCTCATGGCACAGTTAATGTTTGCAAAGCTCTTTGAACACAGGCAGCACTCTAGAGGGTAAATGCTAAATCTAATTCTCATGGCAAACCATTATTTGACAATCACTGGAACTAGGGATGGAACAAACAAGTTCTGATAAAATGAGAACCATACCAAAACTTTGCCCAAAACACAAAAAAATGAACCCTTTAGAGAACTTTGAAATAGTTCCGTTGACTTCTTTTTGGTTTGTTTTCAGTTTAATATCCCCACAGCGCCACCCTTCCAGCTTCCTGGTTCCAGCTGTAGACAAGGTGAAGGGAAAGAACTGAATAACTGTCAGAGGCATGATGCCCTTGCCAGATGCCAAAAAAGTCTTGGGAAGTACTAGAAATCTTGCAAGCTTTCCCGGCAAGTTTTCTAGACCAAAGTAGCACTGGAGAAGTCTATATCATGTCAGATGATGACCCAAACTGGTCACCCAAATTAATGGTTCAACCCATCACAGTCAAGACAGCACAATGTCTTGAGGCCCAAATTTCACAGATGCTGGAACAAAGTTTATAATCAAATAGAGAAGATGGGATACTTCCACCATGGCATGAAAATCCTGCTGGCAAGGATCAAGATGACATGCCAGCATCTTCAATTCATGAAGATAAAGGTGACAGGGGCAGTACTGGAGCGGTGGGGGAGAACACAATGCACATGATTTTCTCTTGCTTTCCCATTTACTCGGCCTCGACCCGCATAAACCGCTTCCAAATACACAGCCTGAAAGTCATAGAAAACAAACAAAACAAAAACAACCTCACCCTGCCCTCCCTCCCACCCTGGTTGCCCCACCTGAATTTTCACAAGAAGAGAAACATCTATTTATACAAAATGCAATAGAAAAAAAATATTTACAAATGAAATGAATGCCTTCTTGGTGGCCACTGTCAGTCGGTTCTGACAAGTCACCTTGTGTTCTGGATTGCAGATCGCTAGGTTAGTTCATTTGGCTTTTCTTTTAAAGGGAGGAGAGGGAAAGAATAAGCAGTTTCCTTCCCCTGATACCAGGGATGGAATTTCAAAGACCCTTCAATTCCTTCCCCTATAATTTCCTTCGAGAAATCTAAACAAACCTCCCACCCTGCCCACCCTCTCCTCAGACTATGAGACTTCTCAGCCCTCTCCATCCCAACTTTAAAAAAAACAGAGGTCTTCCGTTGGCTTAAAAAAAGGAAAGATAGCAAGATAAAATCATCCAGGGTGCAGTGGGGAAGGGGGGGGGGGGGGGGGGGGGGAAGGGCTCAGCTCCAGGAAATGTGGCTTGAAGAAAATGGCTGCCTTCCTCTGTTTAGGATCAATCCCATGTACTACCCCAATCAAATGTGGGGCTTTTCGAACCATCCCTCATGCAAATGAAGGCTGGCAGAACAATGGGACAGATCCATGAAAAAAGTGAGGGACTGTACCACAAATATCAGGATAGGAGGTGTTGACCTGGGGTCCCACCTCAGTTCCTCCTGTTAAAGAAGGCAAATGAAAGGGAAGGGGGACATCTCACTCCCACCATCATTCCCTTTAATTTAGTTTAATTTGCATCTAAAATGATACAATGGAAAGAAAACCACTTTTACCGATACCATATGCACTGGGAAAACTGTGAGTACAGCTTTAGGGATTATAAATCTTAAGGCTATTCCAACTAAGCACCTGTGCTAATATCTCTCTCTCTCTCTCTCTCTCCCCCCCTCACCCTTCCACCTCTAGTCTTCAGACCTCAATCCTAGTTGCTGTGAGCATTGTTATTTATTTATGTCATTCCCGACTGCCCTCCGGAAGACAAGCCATGTGTTTCCACGGCACATTCAATAGCAATGTAAGCCCGTATGCAGCAAGTGCACATGTAAACAGTCCCCTGCTGCTGCCACGCTCACACGTTTTCCTCACACCTCCTTTTCCCACAAAGCCAGGCACATAACACTGCACCACCATCAGCAGGGAGAGCCCTGTGCCATTTTGATGTATTTCTCTTTGCCCGGTGGGGCAGGGGGAAAGAAGGAGGGATCAGACCCCTTCCTGACCTGCCCCTCTGCTTTACATTGGCCAAAGCAAGGCTGACATGAGGTCTCCTGAAGTGGCTTTCCCACACCCGCATGCCTTTTCCCCAGCTTCTCAACCTTTGTCCTGCTGGGTTCATTATCTGAACACCCACTTGGATTGCGGTTTTATTTCTTTTCCTCCACAGACATTTCAAGTATAGTATGATCATATATACCCACCTACAAGCCAGCTCGCCTTATAAACTGCTCCCATGATTTAATTATGCCAAAATTAACAATGTGTTAATTGTCAATGAACAAGCCGACCCTCACCTCCCACCCCAAGCTTCTCTCGTTTCAGTGCAACCAAGGTCATCTCCCAAGCTTCTTGGAGGCTTTTTTTCAGTGTTGCTTTCCCACCCCAGACCCAGCAGTCTCCCCCATCTCCCCTGCTTGTCTGGCACAGATGTGCTGGCTGCATTATCATAACGGAACCACCAGCCAGCCCTGCGTACAAGACACTCTTCCCACCTCCAGAAAATGATTCCAAATTTCATGTAAATCTCTCAGTTATATGCGAATACATATTTCAGCCCTAAACCCCCATAGTCTTCATGAAAAAAAATGTAAAGAGAATCTCAATATAACCAGCATGTAAGTGCATCAAGTCAATCCCACGTTATGTCTCCTTCATTTTATCCACGTATTCAATTTTTTTTCTAAACAGTTTTAGGAAGAATTGCCCGACAGAGCATTTTCCTTTGTGTCCATTCCACCTCTTTTGCTCTCTCCTCCTGTCACACACGCACATGGGTATCCCTTCGCTGTTTGGCATTTAAAAAAATGAAACAATACGGTCACTGCTCCTGCCCACACACGTTCCCTGGCCTTGTCCCAAACACGCACCTTCTTCTCCATCTGGGACACCCTAAGCTAGGATACCCAATTCCTACATCAACGGAAGTGTGATGACCAGGAATAGAGGAGGAAGGAGGGAGTGGAAAAATGGAAAGCGATAAAGGGGATGGGGAAACAAAGAGGTGACACTTGTCACCAGTGCTGCCCTAGATGGGACTCCAGTGTTCCACAAAGAACCAGGAGAGTAGCAAATGGGAACCAGGTCTGACCCCATCTTGCCCTCCCACACTCCACATTCTCCCCCGCTCCCCACACTCTTCCCCTCACTCAGACATCAGATTCGATACTGGAGAGTTTCTCATAAACATGCCCGTTGCTGGAGCCATTGAAAGCCCTGGGGTTTTTGTTGTTAGGCACACAGGGGTTGGACTGGTTCCCTATACAGATGTCCTTCTGGAAACGGGCTGGCACAGCCCCGTGAAGGGCTGAGACCACTGGCTTGTTGGTGGTGACAATGGCTCGGAAGTCCGGCCTGGCTTTGGGCCCACCTGCCACCACAGGCTGCCTGAAAAAATAGGATTTGCTGCCATGGAGCAAGCATTGGTCATCCCCAAAAGTGGGGATGAAAGGGTTTTGCGTGACCCGGTCAGGGTAGAGCGACTTGCTGAGCATATAGCCACTGCTGCCGGGGTTGTTGTGGTGGTGGTGGCTGGTGGCGGGCACTGAGGACTTGTTGTTGGCAAAAGCGGTCTCGCTGGATGACATGTCAAACATGTGGGCGTAGGGGCTCCCCTCCAAAAAGCGGCCCTTGTCCTTCAGGCTCACACTGCGAGGGGCCAGGGCTGATTCGTCCTTCTGCAAGTCCACAAAGGTGTCATAGGAGTGCTGGCGGCGGAGCTTGTTGCGGTTCTTCTTCTGCACCTTGGAGGCAGAGTTAGACGGGCTCTGAGGATATTTGGAGGAGGTGGCGCTGGTTGTCACTGGCACCGGGGCAGATGGCTGGTCCAGCTCTTGAAGAGAGTTGTCCTCGCTGATGTCATAGAGGTTGCCTGCCTTCTTGCAGGCCTCACACCGGATGCACGGCTGGCGGGTGGAGTTTTGTCCCACCACTGCCGGGGTATAGTTGTGCAGCTTAGAGGGGCAACTACGGCAGAAATTAGCCCCTGGCCGGTCTTCCCAGTCTAGATTGGTCAGGTTCTTCTCCCATGGTGCTGGCACTCCACTCACAACACCATGCTTGTGGTCATTGGCTCCTCCAAAGTCCGCTGACCCGTGCTTGTGGTGGGCCCTGTTAGTGCAGGACCCTCCTCCCCCTACAGCATCACGTTTGAACTCATCTCCCCGCTCTTTGTAGATATCCGTCAGATCCACATGCTCCCAATGCGGTGAGTTCTCCTTGGCCCGGAACTGGTCCAGGTAGAAGTCCCGTAGCCCTTCCTTGTCCCTAAAATAGCGCTTGTGATCTGGGGAGCGGGGTGGGCGCCTGCGGTAGGCCAGCTCAATCTCATCAAACTCCCGCCGTGATTTGGCTGAGGCTGGACGTTTCTTCAGGCTATCCTTATACTGCTGTTTCCGCCGCTTGGCAGCATTGCCTTCGATGTTGCCATAGGTCACCGTGTGGGTGGAAATATCGGAGACATCTGAGCGGATCAAGTCATCATGGCCCCCTCCACCACTGTAGCGATCACTCTTGAAGGAGAACTTGCCATAGAGGTCACCTAGCTGACTGTGCTTGGAAGGTGGTAAACCAATGTCCAATGGCTTCTTACCAAGGGACCTTGGCTGAGCGCTGAAGGGTGGGTTGTCACAGTCATAGAGTCCATCGATGGAGCTGGCACTGCCAATGCTATGGGGCCGATGATGATGGTGGTAGTGGTCCTGATACACGTTGCTGTCCTTCAGTTGCAGGTTGCCAAAGGTCCGTTCTACTTCGCTGATGTAGTCGCTGAAAAGGTTCTCCTCACAGGGGGGGTTATTATAAGACTTGCAATCAGAGTGGGTGAAGCTGCGGCGGTGCTCAGAGATATCGTAGACTGAGGATTCACGGCGGATAAAGTCCAGGGCACTCTGTGGCGAGCCATTGACACCTGACAGGTTGGCCATATTCTTTGCTGTGCGGAGCAGACGCAAGATGTTGGAATGGGTGTTGTTCATGGTGGCTGTGGGGGAGTTCGTTGCTGACTGGCGCTCCTCAATGGCCACCCCATGGATGCAGCTGTAGATACCCTGAAATGAAATGGAGGAAATAGAGGTGAGTGTTTCTGCAGGGGGGCAGAAAGGAGAGGGCACCGGGGATGGGAGAACTGAGCTGAGGGGAGTCAGAGCCAGGAAAGCAGAGACAACTGTTTGTTCTAGCATGGGACCTAGAGTTTGCCAATCTTGCATCATTATGAAATGAGATCAAACCTGCATCTATCAATACTCAGTATTCTTTCTCTCTGTATTCTCTCTCTCTGTATCCTGCTCCATCTTTCTGGTTTCCTTCCCTTCCATCTCTCTTCCTCTATTTTGCTCCCTCTCATTTCCTCTCCCTCTCTTTTCTCCCATTCACCTCCTTTCATCAATAGAACAGTTTAGAGAGGAAGGACAGCCTTGTGTTAAGGTACTGAACCAGGTCTTAAAGAACCCGGGTTCTGTTCCCAGCTCTATCACAGACTACTTGTAGGACCATGGGCAAGTCACCTAGCCTCTCTAACTCTCATTTCTCCAGCTATAAAATGGGAATAACAACATTTCCTTTGTCTATCTTATTTATTTAGATTATAAATTCTTTGGGCAGAGACTGTCTCTGACCATGTGTTTGAACCTCCAGGGATGATCCCTGTATATATAAATTAAATTAAATATTAAATTATAATAATGATAGTTTCCATTTGGGAAGAAGTTCATTTATTGGGGGTAGAAGTAACCAATAGCTCACATGATAAGGGTCCTCTTCATAAGCCACTAAATCCAAGGAGAAAACTCTCCCCCCTGCAGGATACAATCAGCGCTGTCTGATGTCAGTGCGAGTTACTCGAACCCAGTAGGTGGCACATTGGATTCCAAAACGGGCATCAGCACCACAGATAATATCTTTGAGAACAGCTGCCTCAGAATTGGGCAAACACTGAATTTCTGTGTCGATGCAAGGAGTTGAGGATAGTCTGGTTTTACCCTGAAATTCACTCTCAGACATCAGTGCATCAACCAGGCGGGGGACTGGTTAAAAAGGAGAAAGCTTTCTCTTATCACGTAATTGGATGCCTTAGTCATCATCACAGATTAAAAAAGGAAATGCAGAGAAAGAGCAGGACTGAGAGTATTTAGCTCTTTAGAGTTTGGCTGAGTATAGTACAATAGATTTTTTAATCACTTTCAAGTTAAATCTAACATTGATGACAGGAACCAGACTGACATCCTTGGAAAGTGAAATCCTCAATCAACTGCAAAACAGACAGCAGCAGTGCAAGATTTCTCCATGTTTCTCCAACCAGTGCATCTCAGCCATGACACAGAAGGACCACTTCTAGAGGGGAGAGAGGTGTTCAGACTCCATAACTCATTCATCCTTTGCCTCCCTAGTGAGACTACTAATCCGGGGTCCAATTAATGTGAATTGTGAGGTGAACAATGGAGTATTATAAAGGGGACTGACTACCAAGTCATTTCACATAGTGACATAGGTCACCTAACAACTAGCAGAAGGTTAATGACTTTCAGACATCACCAACCAGGCCCAGATTTGTGCAGATAGCCAAGAGATAAAAGGATCTGTATTCTGTTAATAATCTTCTGATACATCCTGTTCTCCCACTTGATCTCCAATTTGGGATAAGATTAGGACTGGTGACACAAGAAAGGCTTTGTACCCCTATTGCCCATTCAACTGAGCCATCTAATTCCCCCAAACACTTTATTGTCACAAGGATGGTGATGTCAAAAACACAGAACTATAACCTCACTGCAGGATGAAGCAGAAGGAGATGCCAAAAGCAGGAGGAGGAGAAAGAAAGCTCTAAATGGGGCACAAATATCTAAAAAGAAGAGGGATCACACAGAAATGACTGGCTGGAGAAGCAGTTTTAGAGTTAAGCATTCTCCTTTGAACGGTCTCCTTTAAGGCAGGCTTTGTACTGAGTGCTGAGGCCAAATGGCCATCCTTTTGTGCAGGTGCTTGTGTGTTGTTCGCAATACGACTTTTGGCTAGACAGCTCTGATTGTTCAAGACAACCAGAACACAGTGCCGATTACTCACACAATTATCTGAATCTCTCCAACACACAGGACAGTATAATTCTGGTGTTCTAACTAAGACCACAGGACAATTGGCTGATGGAGAAGAACTGCCCTAATCTTTCCTCCCAGAATTCAGCATCCTTTCAAAAATTTTGGAAGGCTAGAAAAGTTACATTCATTTTCCTGTATATTGTGCTTTCATTTTCACGACTGCCTCACCATTACTCAATTCCAACTGAGACCAGAAATGACGAAATACTGTGAGGAAAAGGCAGTTCTCCCAAGAAAAGTGATGGAAACCCTTGTAGCATTTAAAGCCAAAGTGGTCAAAATGCTGGATAATATAGTGGAAGCAAGAGTCCTACCCTGGCTGTGTGTAAGAAGGATGGCCAAGAGAATCTAGTAGGACTCTCCCATTTCTAATTTCTATAACTGTATGACTTAACCTCCGACAGACACTCACCCTGCTGATGGAGAAGACCATGCCAGGCTTGCCAGAGCAGACACCTATGAAACAGTGGCGGAATTGCCAGTAGAAGAGATGCTCACAGATGAAGGTGATAAGGCTGAGGGCCATGGCTGCCCCCAGCATATAGAAGACGCCTGCCATGTTATCTATGTCCAGTTGGCTGCTCATTACCTCATTCTTTTCATTGTGACAAATTCCAGTGAGCCAGAGCGCTTCCAGCTCCTCCATCTCCCCTGAAAAGAGACAGACAGACAGAAGACAGAAGGAGATAAAATTGAGTCAATCCTGCCTTAGCTGAGACTGGAGTAGACACGGACTGGGGTAGGAGAAGCTGATCTGATAGGTCTTTTCCAATGGCTGGGCCCTGTTTTCACACCAGCTGTCTGGTCCTGGTGGAACTCTGTCAATATAACATGTTGACCAGCACTTCTGGTAGGATGCAGCATTTCAAAGCAGTAAAAGACCATTAAATTAGTCAGCGGAGAGGTAACAGGGCAAGATTCTGCCATAACCAGACACTGGTGACAAAAAGCTGTATCACAGGACCCCTGTCATGCAACCAAAAGTTCTATAAAGAGATATTGAGGAAGTTCCACATCTGCTAACCCACTGGGATATCAAGTCACAGCAAGGTTTTCTGTCAAGACACTGTTCAAATTTGCACATGGTGCTTGGTTATGGTTTCAGCTCCCAGCACTGTACACACTGGGGGCCAGATAAGCCAGATCATGATGATTGATGGGGGAAATTGTTGACTAACTGGATGAGCAGAGCCAGTTTCCCATTGGCTGGGTGAAGGAGTCCAGTTGCCAGTTCCGTAATATTTCCTGTCCCTAGGCCAGTTGGGTATATAGCCGATTAAATAAACTACATTCCTTTAAGAGGTTTACTTATTCTATAAATTTTGACATGGCATTTACTTAGGCTTAGGAAGATTCAGTTTTTATTTCCTATGAATTTTGAGGGATAACTTCAAGTGTTGCACTCCAAATTCTTTATTGAAACTTTTATCAATTTAAATTTCTTCACTTACAAAAAATAAAGAAGCTTGAGACACCAAGTACAAATACTTAAACATTTACTTACTGGAGAAGTAAAGATTTTTAACAGATTCAGAAATGAAATTATAATATTTAAGAATTATAACATTTCATAATATTAATTTTTTGTTAACTGGCTGTAAGACAGGACTGAAAGTAAAAGATGACAGCAATTATCTCCCAAGCGCAGTAATACATGGTTTTTAACTTTCCCTTTCAGTAAATTTCAATTAAGTAAGAAAAAAATGTTATGTTTTTGGGTAGGAGAGATAAATCAGTTACTACTAGCACAGGTCAAAAAATGAGCCAAAATATTTATGAAAATCTTTTAGACTGAAATTTAAAAATTTGATGAAATTTTTCAATGACATTTCATATTTTTCCATCAACTCTATACCTAATCAAAACCAGATTGACACTGTCACAAAAATGTTTTCAGCATATTTTATTCATTTTTTCCAATTGTGTCAAAATTTCACTTTCTAGCCAGCATAACTTTTTTGCCAACATATGCCAAATCACAATTCATTTTTCCTAGCCTAGTTTTATTGCACACTCATCCCTGGTACAGTATTTTCAGTATCTATAAAGAGATTCAAACACCGAGATACTCTGTCTTGGGAATGCTTTTTGTGCTGCTGTGGAAAATGGAAATTACTCACACTTTTCAGGATCAGACACTAAGACAGGGAGAAATTCCTCACATTTATATGGTATCATATTGCATAGTTAGATGCATTATGGGATTTTTATGCCTTCTTCTGAAGTATTCAGTATTAACCACTACTGGAGAAGGTATACTCTGCCACACTGGTAGCCACTGTTCTGTTAACTTATGTAAATTCTTGTGTTCTTCCTGTATTTATTATACCTTTTTTTTTTTTTTTCTGGTTTTAGTCTTTCTATTCATTTACAAAGTAAGACCAACATTTTTAATTTTCTAATAAGAGTATCCAGAAAGGAGTGGGGTGAAAGAGGGCACATAAGCAGAAGAAAATTTGACCAAGAAGGAAGCTTCCATCCCATCAACAATTCACTATATCTTTAAAGTGACAGTATTTTATCCACTAAGGATTGTGGCAAACCAGCTTGGATACAATCAAAGCTGACCAGATCTTTCACTACAAAAGTTATCCCTGAATCCCCAACTTTTTTTTTTTTTTTTTTTTTTTTTTTTTTTTTTAAGGTTTAAGAAAGTTTCGTTCACTCTTTCCTCCAGGCATGTAATGTTTAATTATTGATCACATGGGTGCTGCGCAGCTTGGTTCTGTCTGGAATTGAAAAATATCAGAATAACCACAGAAAGCTCCATTCTCATTTGTATTTCTGATTATGGCCAAAAGCCACGAAAGTACCAAAAATTGGACAAGGAAAAGCCTGTTCTCACAAGATTTCCAGAATGAAGACATTCAGATAAACTTCAAATACACGTCTGACCTTTGAAGCTTACTTCTTATTAAACCTTTGGAACTTTTGAAGTTAACCCACTGTGCGTTTCTGGTCCCATCCCTCTCACAACACATCTTTTCACTACTCTCCCACTGTCTACCAAGTCAAAATGTTAGAGTTAGGGTGGGAACCCCATTTCCACATAGCTAGGATCTGGAAATTTGAGAGGAAACCATACCTCTTTGCACAGACCACTTACCATCGCCAAAAAGCTGTAGGATGGCAAGATCTACCTGACGCTTCCAGCCTGAGTCCTTTTGGATGGCAATGCCATAGCCAGTGGAGGCAAAAACCTTCCCACTACCAATCGTCACCAGCTTGCAGCCTTCGTCTCTGCCAGCCATGTAGTTTAGCACGGCTGCATCATAAATGAATGCATCCAGTTTCCTGCCCGGGTGCAAGAAAAAGTGAGAATACAATAAAGAAGATATTCCGTGTGAGTTCAAATCATCGCATGTAACTGAAGTAACCAAGAACAGTGGCCTTAACTAACTACGGGTGGGAGGAATCAGTGCAACTGGAACACTGTATGCTTCAACAGGAACTGAAATCTGAGATGAGAGTCTCTTCTGAATTTGGGTTTGATTAGATAAGGACCCATCTCTCTCTCCCTGACATCCAGCCTCGTCTCCAATGAGGCAGTGTGTCAGGAACATTAGAACCAAAGTCTATTACAGGGCCTAGGCAGAATAAAGAGGAAGCTGAAGGGACGTCTATATTCACAATAATATCTTGAATTTCTAAGTGCCTTTCACTCCAAAGGATCCTAAAGTACTTTACAGAATATATAAATACTGCACAACAAATTAGGACTTGAAGTAAGGAAGAAGACCATTTCCAACTGATCCTGCTGCTGTGAGTTAGCTGAGCAGAATGTAATTATTCAGATTAGATTTGGTCAGGATCCTGAGTTTAACTCCCCAGCTACTGTGAAAAATCCCATGGGATCTTTAACTGTGACAAGTGATTAGGACACCAGTCTTATGTCTCCTCATGAAGACAGGAGCTTTAGCATTACAGTGCCTTGCTAGCAGAACACGGAGAAATGAGTTCAGTATGGACTCAGAGGACTCACCACACTGACACTATATAATTCCATGATAGGGTGGATACAGTCCAGAGATGGCAAGTAGTAAAGCCGTCTATTGGGAACCCCTCTCTACACACCAATAAAATAATCTTTTTTTTTTTTGGTGTGGGGGGGAGCAACTAGGGAAAATAACTGAACAGGAATTTGCATCTTCCAAATAACCAGATAGCTGATGAGTAAATCCTACCACTAAATATGAAATGAACCACTTTTTACAGAAGACAAAAGACCTTTCATTTCCCACGCACACTCACAGCCACTTTGTCGTTCTAATCCACTGTTTGTATGTTTCCAGGATGGCAAGTATCCTAGTCCATGTGCATATCTACGGTGAAATCTGTCTCAGGGCATGTATGTATCAGGGATGACATCTCTGAATGGAGTATATTTCTAGGATGACATCTATCTCAGGGTATATATATTTCCCGAATGAGGCCTATCCTGGCGTATATTTCCAGGATGGCATCCAGAAACAGAATAGTCATTTGTAATGGACTACGCTCCTCTGAGCCTGGCAAATAGGATAGAACTATTCAGTCAATCTAATAATTAAATTGGCTGAACATTCCTTAGTGTTTCAGAATGAATCTTATCAGAGGGTGCAGGGCCTTGCAAGCCAGAGTGAGGCCCAGGGTACAAGGATCTTTTTTTCACAGGGTGGGGCCTGCAAATTAGATATGCCTTCTCCCTAGCTTTCAGAGGGGAGCCTGGTGGCTGGAAGACCTAAACAAGTTGTTCAGAGCAGATAATTTTTTCAATTAATTTTTCCCTTTCTGTTTTACAAATTATCTATGAAGAGATTGTTTTTTACGGATCTGTTCATGATTCAAAAATTTTTAACAGGCACTTTATGCAAAGACTTTCTAGCCTATGGGTCATTCGCAAACTATTTGCTTCAACTATATGCCTTCCACTATACAATATTCGTTACTGCCATACTGTTGTGTGACTGGTCAATCAAGTCACATGGTATTGCTTTTGCTCCCTGGCTGATTCCATCTTTTATAAAACTGGAGGCGGGAAATCAAGGAAATTTCAAGGCGATTGTACAAACATTCTGGAACAAACTCTCAGCCCCCCCCCCCCCGCCCGCCCCCAAATTCTCTGCATAAGACTGTACTTGCATTAAGCAGCTTGCAGGAGCAAGGTGCTGAGTACTAACAAGTATTCACGAGGTTTTCTCCTTCTGCAAATATTCTTGCAAACAAACAGAAATCACTTGGACAAATGTTAGAGGAAAACTAGCAAAAAGAGTTGCAAATAGTGTCAAGGCCAAATTGCTCTGGCAGCTGTCACGTTGGATGTCACCTTTGTAATAAATCATGGAGAACGATCCTCAAAGACCCAGACACGCAGGAAAAGAAAAGAAGCCAAGCTCATGGCATGGACAAGTTTGGAAGGAGAAGGCCTCACCCAGTCTTCAGTGAGAATAGGGCATCGTCCACCCCTTTCTGGTTGAACTTCACCATGTAGCTATGCATTTCAGGGTAGTTGTTGCGAATGTTCCTCTCTGTGCTACCATTGGGAACCGTCCCAAAGCGGAAAGGGGGTGAGAAGTCATTAGGTTTCTGGAACTAGAAAGAAAGAGAAAGAAAATTCCTCAGAATCTTGTAGCAATAAGCTGTAGCTTGCATGAAAGAACCCATCTTATTGAGAAAGGAAATGTGCGTTGTGATACCGAAGTTAGCCCCAATCTTACTTTAAGGTTGAGTGAATTTAAAAAAACAAAACAAATTAAATACTCCCCTGCTTCCAAACACAGTAGCGTCTGGCTGGTGTCTAACAACCAGGACGTAAAACTAATCTGTCTAGTTTCACTTTCCAATCTGAAAGAAGTGCAAAAAGTAACCAACCATCATCAAGGAAAAGAATAAGTTAGATTATTTTAAATCTTTCATTTAAAAAAAAAATACCCTAGTGTGTGGGTTAGGAACACAGGTAAGAAAGGATTTTCAGTATATCATTTTTATCCTGATCATATCATTTAATTTCTAAAAAAAAAAAAATGTATTTTTCAATTTCTGTGTTTCCTGGGGCTGGGCGAGCTGAAATGATGATGAGGAAAGACTCTTCTCACAACACTTCCACGTTCAGTTTGGCCAGCTATGAGTTTGCTTTCTACTTCTGGACTTGTCTCCTGATTCAACATCTGAATTCTGCTACAGGGTTGCCCATCTCTCACAACAACTGATGCCTAAGACAGGGATGGTGGAAGTAAACCTCCTAATCCCTTACTGCTTCCAAGAAATACACTCATCATAAAACTCCCCCATGACTGCAAGGCAATAAGACTTTATATGCCACTTGCTTAACTCAAGTCACAATCAATGCTCTCTGGAGTTTTACGAGCAATAAAATTTACCACTGCCAATTATCAAGACTTCTTAAAATCCATACAATGGAGAGACAGGAAGAAGCACAGAAAATTGCAAGCGAGGAACCTAATAAAAGTTGTAAAAAAAGAAGAAACTGTGCATTGATCAGTCAGGTCAATGGAAAATTCCATCCGTGGTGCTGCAGAAAGGTATTTTGCATGGCACTCCCTGCTTATCATCTTTTGTCCATCCATTGAGGGGGTCATGAGAGGCAAGTTCAGATCTTGGTCTAATGACCAAACCTGACCAGATATTGTTGAGATAACGGACTGGCTGGCATGGGAGTGTACATATGTGTGCACCCCTGCCCTCTACTGCATGAAATATGTCAGATACAGGACACATGTACAACACTGCACTCTACTGCATGGAATACATTTTATGTGCTGGCTGTGCTAGCAGAACTTTTCTTTTAGGTTGTAACTGGCCATCCTTTGTGTTTGCGTGCACCTGCATGTGCCATTCCCCTTACTGGCAGGAATACGTCACACCTATTTATTTGTAGGTATTGTTCCCCTCTGCTGGGTAAGCTAGGGAATCTTCTCCCTCTAGTTATGATGAGATGGATTGGCTGGTGTGTGTGTTTGTGTGTGAGAGAGAGAAAGATAATGAATGCATCCACCACTGCTCCTCAACGGATGGAAAACGTCAGATCTGGTTTCTAAAACACAGGCTGACACTTAAAAAAAAAGAAAAAAGAAAAAAAAGAAAAGTTCACGAGATATGAAACAGGCAATAAGGTGCATCTCAGAACCTGGAATCCCTCCAAAAGAGAACAGAGCAACTCAGAACGATCAAAAATTTTAATCAGAGCAAACCCTGATAGGAGAAAAATCACTGCAGCATGTTCAAGTTATCATGGTTATTACTGTAGTGACTCAGGTCCAGCCAAAAATGGGCTCCATACAGCAGTTAGCACAATGAACACTGTGTAGCAGATAGTCCCCATCCCAAAGAGCTTACAATTTACAAAGACAAAACATGCACAGTATAGGTAGGGGCAAAGGGGTCTAACACACAAGCGGAGTGAACAGAGTCACGGCAGCAAACATGTTAGTGCCAAAATTTATCTTTGTGGGGTGGGGTAAGTTAAAAGAAGATCAGCTAAATGAAAAGAGAGGGGAAGGGGACATTGAAGTGAAGGGGGATGAGAGGAGGACAGGGCAAGGGAAAAGAGGGGAAGAGGGGCAGGTGCGGGAATGAAGCTGGAGTGAAGAAACTGGGAGGGAAAGGGAAAGTGTCAGAACAAACACCAGTCAGCAAAGGGCAGAGAAAGCCCAGTCAAAACTGTACAGAGGTCTCCAAATGTCTGAAGATCCCTGCTTTGGCTGCATATGCATATGTAATTTAGAACTTCACCAACACCACTATGCACACTGCAGCCCTGTGAAAAGTGAGATTAGAAATTATATGCAAGGATCCATGAGATACCCAGACCCAGAGACCCTTGGCTCTAAATCTTGTCAAGAACACACATAAATATTCATCCCCAGACTCCTGGCTTTGTGTTCGTAACAGTGACAAGAACTGATGCCCAGCTGCCACTCAACAGTCCATGGGACCCAAGAGAGAAAGAAGAGGGTTGGGAAAGGAGAAAATTCCTCACTCTCAGAGACATGATCATATAATTTCATTTTTCAGGGGAAGATAGTCCCAAAAGAACCCTATTCTGTCCTTTTCACTAGGGATTGGAGAACATCCTAGCTTACTATGGAAGTATAATATCCACTGTGCTCGACATTCTAAAGAGCCAGGAGCAGCAGGACCAAGCAGAGCATTTCTGCTTGCTTCTATTGCTCCCCAAACACAGCAATTAGTGGCAGAGCAGGATGACCATTTCTCCCTCAGAAAATGCCAGCACTTCCATATTAGGAGAAGGGATGTGTCTCCTGCTGGACCCTCAAAGATGCAGAACCGGGGATCTAGTCTGTTAGCCTTCACTGGGAGAGCCAAAAGAGGGAAGCAGGACTGATAGCTGCTGCTGAAGTTCTTAGCAAGGAGAGCTGGTCTCCTAGTTGCCACTGAAGGAACCAAATAGGGGGAGTGGGCCTCCCTCCCCAGCTTCCCCATAAGGTGCCAGCTCAAAAGCATGCTGTTGGGCCTACCCAGGAGAAGACAATATAGGATAGGCGCTGACTGAGGCCTGCTGAAGGTGCATTTTATGGAGAGGGTCACTGTTGGGGGCCTCATTAGATATGGATTCAGAAATTAAATGTAGATGCTTATGTAAAGGGTCAGTATCTAAATTCCACTTCCCTAAGCTGCTCCCCAACCACACATTTTAAAAACCCCCTCTACAAACACTCAGTGGCACAGCTACTCCGCCCCCAGGGTAGCAGGGCTCCTCAGACACCCCAAACAACATCCACATGTCAGCTAAAGAGTGACAGTGACACTTGGCAGTAACTCCTCTCCACTCCTTACAGAGAAGGGAAAGGGGCAGACAGAGCAACAACACAAGTGGAAGAACAATCTCCACAGGTGGAGAGTTACAGGGAGTGGACAAAATGTGTGTGTGTGCGTACTGTATTGGTTTATCTGGATACAGTACAGAGCGCTTTTGTCCAGAAATGTCTTAGTATGGTTCTGTCTGTATCTGTGTGTGCATTTTTGTGGCTATGTACATTTGAAGCCCCACAGCTGCACCTCGTTCACATTCCTCATCCTTCATTGAAAATGAGTAGTAAATCAAAACCGAGCAGTGACTTTGGGAAGCCATCCCCTCTGGAACTGAGATCTTACCAGTTCTTAGGGGTTTAAACAAACACTATGCCCATGACTGTGCCAGCCACCCAGAGCTGAGAGTCTCACTTCCTGCTCCCCCCACACGCCTCCATGAAAGCTTTCAGCAGCAGTGGGTTAAGTGACTTGTCTGGCAGTGGAATCTTATTAGCAATTTGGAGCCATGCCACACAGAAGGCTACATTGTTTTCAGCTGTTTGGATATCAGTTTGCATAATGAAACAGGTGACAGTTTTTTCCCCCCATTCAGACAGCTGTGATTGGCAGGGATAAGTGGAAAGGGGTTAGCTAATTGGCCATAATTAATTTGAGGAGATTTAAAAAAAAAAAAGAAAAGAAGAAATATATTGTCTATCACCAAACGGTTCCCAGCAAAAAATGTATCTGCACATGGTTGTCTGTGTGTTACAGGCATTGTTCACAGCAGAAAGGTTTGCCATTCTAGCTACACTGGCAAACACCCCAAATGGAGATGTAGCTTAAATCAGAAGAAGAGTTCTGTTGCTGGCATACCTTTACCTTGTTCCCTGAATTGAATAAACTATGCCAGCAAAAAGACTTTTTTATTGCTATAAGTGCATCTACTCTAGAGCTTTTGCCAGCAAGCATAGCTACGTCATTCAGGTGTGGGGAAAAAAATCACATCCGTGACCAACATAGCTATGCTGACAAAACATTGAAGTGTACACCAGCCCATAGTGCGCCCAATGCTGTGTGATATGTGTGTGGGGATGTCTTATGGCATGTGTGACTGACACTGAGACAAGGCATGTGTGTATGTGTGACAGAGAGATTATGTGAGATGGTGTATATGTGTCAGCTGTGATGTGTATGAATCTGTGCTATGTTATGTGGGTGTAAAAATGAGAAAAAGAGAGACATTTCATTTTCTAGATGTTGCCCGAGATAATTCACTGAAACATGCTGGATTATCTGACAATATCCAGCCACATCGCTCAGTGAACCAGAAGCTGTTGTGTGGCTTTCCCCCAGGATTGATCTTATCACAGAAATTAGAGATGGAAAAGACCTACTTGGTCATCTGGTCCATCTACCAGTCCATGCAGGGCTGTTCCTTATAGTACATTTTCTAGTGCTTTGTCCAATCAAGTTTTACACATCCCACACTTCCACCACTTCCCTTAGGAAATGGCTTCACAACTTAACAGTAATGGTTCCTGATAGTCGGCCTATATTTTCCCTTTCTGAATTGCATCCCCTTACTCCTGTCTATATCGCCTTTTACCATACCAGGTGAGTTTTTGCTTGGCTTACATTTGGTTGATTCACATGGTACACTAGGTCTCTGCATCATCCCCACCTGGGACCAATCTGAGGGTGACTCCAAGACTTTACGAAGACATTACATTAAAAAATAAACAATTCAAAACCAAAAGATACATAGTTGTTTCTGTTGAGATATATGCTCATTATCACCCTGGTCACTTTGCTTCTGGACAGTACCCCTTTGCCCCCTCTTTCATCCTTGTCTTTTTTAGATTGTGAGGTCTTTGGAGCGGAGACTGTACCTTGATTGGTAATCGGAAAGTGCCTACTACATTTTTAGTGCTACTGGAATATATTAATGGTCATCATCAACAGAGGTTGTGTCTGTATTCCTTTCTTCTAAGGGTGTGTTTACACACAAAACTTGTACCGCCCCTAGGGGGACAGCTATATTGGTAAAAAGGTGCCTTATACCTGTATAGTTTGTTTCCATAATTGGGATAAGGCACCTAAGGGGTGACATAGGCACAAAATCCGTGAGTAGAGCAGGCTTAAGAGACAATGCTGCTCATTCCTTAGTTAATGACAGTTCCCTCGTACAGAGACTTCTTAAGCTTCGTCCCAGCTTGTCCCCCTCTTTCCCACTTGGACACCAGACTTTTCCATTTCAGACACTTTTTCTTCCCAAGACTGAATCCAGAGTCCATTCTAGGTGGCTACAAACATCCAGTTCCTCCCTTTCTCCCATCTCCACATTTCCTCTCCCTCTCTGTATTCCCCCATCAGCCCCATGGCAGGATTCAAACCTAGGACTTCAGTGGTGAAATACTGGTCCCTTGATTTCTCCCACCATTTACAATGAAAAAATACACTGCCCTGATTCTAAATGGCAATGTGAGGGGACAGTGTCAAATCTAATGTACAGCAGTGGGAAGTCCTAAAAATGCATTCATTCCCGCAGGTGGTGCTCTTATGGTTTATCATGTTCACAAATATTCTGTGGTCCAAATTCCCTGGCCTTCTTGTGCATAGTGCCTTGTTCTCTGCACTGCTTAGATGAGTCTCAAGGGGGTATCAATGTTAACGCTGCTGACTGTAACAGCATTGGCAAAGAATTAGATTAAACCCATCCATAAAAGTGGGGGAAGGGGGCAGGTTCCACCTAGCAAATGTGCAAGATGCAAGAATGTCTGCAGGTGAAATAGTGACACCACTGGGTCAGGCAAAGGAACGGAGCAAATTGGGAACAATTCAGAGATGAAAAAAAAAGAAAGGAAGTTCAAAAATAGCAAGTTTAAAAATAGTTGTCCTTGTAAAATGACTGAGATGAAAGCAGTGATCCAATTGGTAGAAGCAGCTTCCGTCACATGTAATTACTGCCAAAGAAATGCTCACAGTGGGACTATATAGTCTCTTCTCTGACTGGATCACTATGCACATGTCAAGCCTGAGCAGTCTCTGTACTAAATGGATCACTACCAACCTCAGGGCTGTATTGCCTCTTCTCTGACCAGACTGCATCTCAGTGCTAGTTATCAACCGGATCACCATGCACTCACTGGGGCTAGACAGCCCCTTCACTGACCCAAGCGCTACATACACATCAGGGCTCTGCAGCCTCTTCATGACGAGGCCTTTGCAAACACACTCACCACCAGAACACCATCTGTACATCAGGACTACATGGCCTCTTCACCAACTAGGTCCCTATGTATACAGACCACGCAGTCTCTTCATCACAGGGCTATAATGCTTCGTCAGTGCACACCCATCGGACCATAAAGGCTCGCCTCAGTCGGATCTCTAGAGGCACTTCAGGCCTCTTCACCAAAAGAAAACCATGCTCATTCCGGGATCCCTTAGCCTCTCAATCAAGCAGAACACTAAGGCCACTTCACACACTAATACATGATACGATTAGCACAGACTTAGGGCTTGTCTACTCTTAAAATGCTACAGTAGCACAGCTGCACTGCTTTAGTGCTTCAGTGTAGACCAGTGGTTTCCAACCATGGCCCGGGGGCCAAAAGTAGCTCGCGGGGTCTTTCAAAGTGGCCCGCCGCCTAAGGATCCAGATGGAGCGCGTTGCCGTGGGGCTACAAGACTGGTGCAATGCTCCCCTCTCCCTGGCTGTAGCAGGGAGCAGGGCAAAGCGCTCCGCCTGGGTCCCTAGGCACTGGGTCCCTGCTGAAGCCAGAGGGAGGGGAGCACTGATCTCCCGTTCCCTTCGCTGCAGAAGGGAGCCACTGCCTAGGGACCTATGTAGAGCATGCAGGGCTACAGGATGCATGCTGTTTCCCCCCTGCAGCCAGAGGAATGGGAGATCAGCAGGGAGGCAGCCTCCTCACTGAACTCCTTCCATCTGGCTGCAGTGGGGGGAGGGGGAAGGAAGATAAGGGCTTCTGGCAGAGCAGCCAGGACCCACCATGCTCAAGGAGGGGCAGGACTCTAAAAATTAGTGCCTTCCTGTCTGGCCTGCACTTAGCAGGCCACCCGCCGTGACAGCTGCCAGGTCATGTGCTTCAGTGTGCAGTGACAGCCATTCATCTATACTAGTGCTTTGTCTGTGAGTGTGTGACATACTGTGAGTAATTTGTAGGTGTAAAATAGTGAACGTAAAACTGAGCACAGTAGCATCAAAATGTTTACTTTAACTATGTAGTGATTTGTAGTCCTTAACGGTGTGTACACGTCCTTAACGGTGTGTACACCTCATTTTTTATGAGTTGATAGATGGTGGCCCACCAGGGGTTGTAAAATTGATATTTGTGGCCCTCAAACCAAAAAGGTTGGGAACCACTGGTGTAGACACTATCTACGCTGATGGGAGAGATGCTCCTGTCAGCACAGGTAATCCACCTCCATGAGAGGTGGTAGCGAAGTCTTCTGTCGACCTAACACTGTCTACACAGGAACTTAGGTCACCTTAACAACACTGCTCAGAGGTGTGGATGTTTCACACCTCTGAGCGACATAGTTATGCTGACCTAATTTTCTCATGTAGACCAGGCCATAAGTGTTACAGTTCAGTGGGTTACCGGATATGAGTTAAAATAGAGTATCCATAGCTGGTCCAAATATAACTGCAGTCTACAAAAAGTTAATACCAAGTGAAGATTAAAAGAAAAAAAGGACCAGAAAATAGTTAGTGATGCCTGTGATGTGCCAGTGCAATAAGGGTAGATTATAGATTGACAGATTCCAAGGCCAGATGGGACCACTGTGATCACATAGTCTGACATCCTACATAACACAGAGGAAGTTAGGGATAGCGTGAATCCCCTCATTCTGCCATGAGCATAGCAAAGCCCAAGGAGTTGCATCTGCCTTCACTAGAAGGGATAAATCAAATCCAGAGCCTTACTCAGCACATTTGCACCTCGTGTGTCTTATCTGCTTAAATTCCTGACAATACCACATTTGTACTGCCATTAATCCTGAAGAGCCCCATTACACATTTTTACTGCCATTAATCCCTGCAGAGCCAGAGAAGAAAGAAGATCCTGGGAGTCACAGTTAAAGCGCATCACAGCCTTGCCAGTGTCCTAAACCCCTCCTGTTTGAGCGGAGGTTTAAAAAAAGAGAGAAATGAAAGAAGAAAGGGTGGGGAGGAAAAGAAAGAGAATGTTTCAAAACCTGCTGCTTTTAAACATCCATAGCTTCAAAACTACTGAACCAATTTTCATCAAGCACAGTGGTTTGTTTTGAGGATCTCACTGGAACTCAAAAATCAAGCCCAGTCGGAAGACTGTACAATTTGTGCTGTAACTCACTGCATGTATATGGGCGAATAAGAAATTCCAGTCTGACTGTTATTCTCCATCACAGTAATTGACAATTTATAATGATGTGCAGAGAGATCATCATATGGCATAAAAGTCAGGAAATTCAGAGTTGAATGTGAACCTTGGCTCTAAATCTTGTGCGCGTACAGTTCATTGATTGATATACACTATATTATGCAGTGATAGAAAGCTCTGCAGATGTGCATCTAACGTTAACTAGAAAGGTTATTTTACACAAAAGACAGCACACAATCCAACTTATGTAAAGTCTGACTGGAGAAGCAGTGGAGAAAGCAGTGCAATCCTATTCTATTATATAATTCATTTTTCCAAATAGGATGTGACACAGACCAGGATTCTATGAGCATGTAAGATAAACCCTGCTTTACTTGCAAGAGGACAGCCTTAAAGTTGCTGTGGGATCTTCAATTATGAGTTGTCTGACTTTTGTCCAGCTAATTCATAACCTCAACTAAGGTCCCACAGAATGAACAATACAATTGTGCTGCCACTGAAATGGTTGCACAATTTCCACCTTCTAAAGTTGCCACAATACAAGCCTCTTTTTGTCATGTAAATCCACACAAATACCACCCAAAAAAATCTTGTGTTGCTGTGAAGTGCCTTCCTGCAAGCTCCACTTCTACCTCCAAGCCACATGGCCAGGTAGTTTCCCCTCCTGCAGGTCTTTTAAGGCACAAGGAAGATGAGCCCTGCTCCTGCACTCCAAAGGAGAACTGTAAACAAAGAAGGTTCCCACCCGGCATTCTTCCTAGCCTCCCACAGAGCAGAGATTTACGGTATATGACCACACAGCCCAGCAAAGCATGTAGGCATGTGCTTAACTTTAATCATGAGTAGCATTCCATTGACTTTAATGTGGCTAGTCACATGCTCAAAGTTAAGCACGTGCTTAAGTGCTTTGCATATCTGGGGGCCAGGTTGTATAACTTAGGTTTAATGTGCTGCACAGCCCATGGGGCTGTCACCTTAACATTTCATTAACTTTTAAAAAAAATGTAATTACATCTGAAACCTAGACAATCTACATTAATTTACAAAAAGCTAGATGGTCATTTCTCTGCACTTTATGTCTATTAGGAGAAGATCATTTTGGTACTTTGCTTTACTACATTCTTGGGCATTTTCAACCAATGCACAGACCCTATTTATTTTCTTAATTTTATTTTTTTTTATTAATTTGTCTCATCTCCACATGCATTATTTAAATGCACTGCTGGCCATTCATATTTGCTTCTATTCTATTACTACTGTATATGAATGGAAATGTATGTATAGCTAGCAGATTATTTCATACTTTATGTCATTTATATTCTGATTTCTGTATTTATTGCCTTCAGAAAACTGAAATACAGCAGCCACTTGTTTCTACAAGCGTGTCTGAAACCCTCATTATCAGAAACTGGGTTATGTCCCCTGATTAAAGCCAAGAAAAACCCAGGTCTGGGAGCCAGATGCAGAACTCTGAAGCAGGGACATTTGAGAAGAAGGCTAACAGCTACTAGAGGGGTAGACTCTCTCAGGACACACGGACTCGGAACCAGAGCACATGGACTCCTGTGAGGTGATTTGCCTCCCTAGGCGATGAGAGCCCCCAAAGCTGTTAGATTTCTTCTGATTTCACAGAAGTTGAAGTCTGGACTTTGAGCATGCTTTGGTCCTTACTGCTTGTTCAAGCAGGCCACGACTGTTGAGTGGTCTGTCCAGACTAGGACTTCCTGGCCTGCATGAGAGAAAGACTCACTGAGGGCAAACAGGGCCTCCCCCAATGGCTCCTAAATTGAGAGCAATGACTGGCAGCCTCAGAGGGCGAGATTCACTGCTGCTGTTCTGACCCCTTCGTGCTGCTCAAATGTCACGAAGGAGCCAGAATCTGACCACAGCTGCCAAGGTGAACATCCCCAGATGGAGGGGAAATTTCAGCTGACATGAAGTCCACAGAGTTGGCTCTGACTTCAACTGTTCCGCTCCAACAGTCAGAGGGGTGTGGCAGATGGGCATGCTGGATTGTGTGGACAAATGGAGAGAGGTGTAAGCTCCGCTCCACAATGCCAATTCGCAGCTGGCATGTTGTCCCTTACTGACCATCTGCTGCCTATCACCATTACAGCAGCCCCCAGGCTTCTTCAATTTACACTGCAGCCAGAGCCACTTGAGAATCAGGGAGCCGTATCCAGATCCCGACTCTCCTGTGAAGCATCAAGCAGAGCTTAGCTCAAGAGAGTAGCTAGCTCAGTGCACCTCCCAGGTGTTCTGGTCTCATGGTTTGGGCTGGCCTTTAAGGTTGAGGGCTCAGCTGCACCTGTGCCAATTTTGGCTTGCCTGCCTGGGGGCCAAGAGCCAGGCCTGCTGTGGGGCACAAAAAGAGGAGTCCTGGGAGAGGAAAGAGGCTGGTTGCTGAAAGGTGCCTGTTCCTATTCCTGCAAGGAGGGCTGTAACAAAGAGAGATGGTGCTGCTGCTGCTGCTGAAGACACCCAAGAAGGACGTGCTGTGTCTGAAGAAGTGCTGCTGCTGAGGGAGTGCTGTGGCAGGGAGAGGAGACAATACCCTGGAAGGGATGGACTTGGGGGTTGGCCATAGGGCCCAGTCACCTTAGCAACCTGGCTATGCTGAAGATTGAGAGAGCACATTTCATGTGCAACCCGCTGGTGGATGGCCTGTGGAGTGTAATCCCACAGGAACAGCCTGAGAGTGCCACAGGGAAAAATTGGTTGTTAATAAATAGTGCCCAGAGCCAAGGACCTGATCAGAACTTGAGGAAATATCCACTAAACTTTCTATGTGGTGGTGTGAGTCCACCGTCTCACAGCTGGCCTTCTCCTCTCCGGAGTGAGCCCTGCTAGCCAGCTCCAGACACCCCAAAAGAAAAAGCATTTCAGATGGCTCACCCTGTTGTGTGCTATGACTGTCCTCCAGCCAGACTTTCCATTGCCAGGCCCACAGCCTGGGTTCCACTTCCTGAGTGAATCAGACGCCATGTCTCAAAGGGCAGAGAATTTCCTCCTTAAGGGTATGAGCTAACTTGAAGTCTTACTCAGGTGTTGCCCCTAATCCCTTTCTTGTCCACACACAAAACATCTCACCCAAGTTTAGTGGTGCTTTCAACCCAAGCTAGATGGTTCATCTGAGGCTGTCGGCTAAAACTTGAGTGGAGGCTTTGCAGTGAGGATGCAAGCTAAATCAGTCGAGTGATGATAGTCCTCCGTTGCCTTTCCCACAATTCCCCTCTAAAGGGCAGAGAATTTCTCCTGCAATTGACACAACTGACTGAGGGAAAAATCCTATAATGTCTCAGCACAAAGAACCATGAGATATACCCAAAGACACACATGGACAAGTGCAGAAATAGTTAAGATTCAGTAATGTGGGTACGGCTTTGCTGTGGGGATGTGCACAGCGGGGCTAGGCTGATCTGGGTGGTCACTTGGGCTAACAGCAGTGTAGACAGCCTAAGAGGAGCTGTCCCAGCAAAGCAGTGTAGTTCAGTGAGCCACTCACAGCCCCATCTGAGTAAAGCGGGTGAATGGAAAGGGCTAAACGGCAATTAGAGAATTCTTGGAACCTTTTTAAAAGATCATCCACATATTTGCTTCCAGGATTCCTGGAGCCAATTGCCTTCAATGGGTAGGGGAATTCCCTCCCCAAAAATATTGGCTACAACTGAATCTATTTTAAGGACCACAGCACAGAGCATGATTTTATCAGCAGGAAGCCTTATAACTTGGAGGAATTAACAGATGAAGTCAGTGAGAATCTGGAGCAGTCCATGTATTAATTTTTGGACAACTGGCTGGAAAAGAGTAGCATTGTCAAGCTTATTCTCCTCAGAGAAAGCAGAAAGCATGCCAGGATCAGGCAGAGGAGAAATGGGGGTGGGGTGAACTTTAGTAATTTGGTGAGATCCCTGCATAGCAGCAACAGGGCCTCTGAGGAAAAATGTTAGGATAGGTCCTGAAAAGGACAGTCTCTACAAGACTGGTCATTTCAGTCCATATTATTAGGGGCTACTGGAGAGAGAGGTCTGGGGAAGCCAAAAGTTGAGAGTCTAGTGCTCTAGTACCTTTTCTAGAGCAGAGCCTTACATCCAAGGAGACACTATCAATGGAAATGTCCTCTGCAGTAGTTCACGTGAACTTGACTGATGATACAAAGCCACAGGTGGTGACAGTCTTGTTTTCCTTCTTACTACGTCTGGCATTTTGGATTCCTCCACAGTTAAAGGTGGGATCCTCAACCTAACATCTTCCTGCAATTAAAGGCTTTTGCTGACAAATGCGAGAAGCCTAGGAGATGAGTGGAAGGAAGGCTAATATCCCTTAAAGTAATCAGACCCTCAGTATTAGCTTGGGCTATTTTGTCCCCTGACCCTTGTCTTGCTAGAGGTACCTGTCCCTCCCCAGAAAATGTGATAGGCTGGGAGGTTTTTGCTGCCCCAATGACTGCCAAAGGCAAGATTTCAGTGGTTTGGCACCTTGGGGGAAGAGACCCCCAGAGAGCGTAGGTGCCCTTGATTCCTTACAAGGATGTACGTTTGTTCTCATCTTGTCCTTCTGTGGTTTGTCAGCTATTGTCTCCTCCCAGTATCCCTTCTGCCAAGCCAGCTGGGAGAAGCTAAGCTAGGGAAAGCAGGAAGGGAGCTCAGCACCCATACTGCTCACCCTGAGTTACATTCACCCTTCAGGCAGAGAGTCAGACCAAAGCCTATGCAGCACTCAAGTCCTATTTTAAACCCTGTATTCGGAGTGTAAGTGGGGCATATGTGATCTATGGGCTTTGTGGGGGGCCCTCTGCACAGGAGTGAATTTCAACCAGACAGCCTAGGGCATTTAGCAACTGCTCAAGGTCATACATATTGCTGCTTGAAAATTCTGTCTTTGGTAGCTTGTGCCTCTTCAGGTGTGAAGTGAGTGAAAACCCATTAAGATGTGGTCGTAGATTATTTACTCAGCAAGCTTTCGGCTGAAGTAGAGCTTTCCCGGCCTCCCCCTCACAGGGCACGGGTGGGGCACATTGCAGAGTAAAACTTGGGCCTGAGATGCTATGAAACCTCCTGAACTGTTGCTAGGCCAGTTTCACCTGGTTCCAGATTTTGTTGCAAAACTTTGCAATTCTATCCCCAAAGCACCATCAGCGCTGAAAACCATGTTTGCGTGACACCCTGCTTAGCTGAACATGATCAGTATACCTTCTCTCTTCTGACAAACTTGGGCTGTCGTGTAGAAAATATCCAAAACAATTAGAAATGTATAAACAAAGTTTGGGGAAGAGGAGCCAGGCCCACCGCATTTCAGCAACCCTACAATAATATCCTCAACAATACGACCAAGGTCCAGAGCCCACCATGAATCTGAAGCTGTGGAATTTGCCACAGACTCAACTTCATATTTTATGCATATCCTGTCATGGGTGTGAAGAATACCTTAAAATATGCACAGAGTATGAACAGATGTGTTGTCTTCCTGAGTCTGCATGCAGCCTGAAAAAAGACTTGGAGGTGTATTCAATTCAGTGGGTTGTTAATAGTGAAACCTAATAATGATAAGTTAATGTCAAGACTTAACTATTTTAGTGATGATCATTTCTGTCGAAACTTCCAGCTAATATGTTTATCTCACATACCCATACAATGACCCATGATTCCTCTGGTGCCAAAAGCCCCAATCGTGCCTTAAGCAGCTGCCCAACTTCCAGCTTTCTCCCTGACAGCTTTTACCATGCAGTAATGTGTTGTCAATACAAAAAACTGTGCCGCACCAAAATGTGAAAATGTGGAGACTGGATGAAACAAAGTGAAGATACTATCAAAACAAACACTACGAGGGCTACTATACAGGTTGGAATTATTCACGGACATATTTCATTCCATTAAAAATGCTATTTTTAAAGAATGTAAATCAATCTGTCACAGAACTTCCAGCCTGCTGCACAGAAGCATTGTCTACACTAGGGGACCTGGCCCCGGAACTGGGTCTACCTTGTCAAGGAGTAGACAGAGCCTTGACTATAACAAGCCAGGCCTGCAATTAACAAGCCAGTGTGTACAGTCCCGTTCTCACTAGCCACCATATAATAAGAAAAGGATTTGCAACCTTAGCAGCAACCCTACAGCAATAAAGCAGTTTGAGCAGCCCAGGGGTTCAATAATGAACACTAAGCTAACAAACAAGAACCTACAGCAGCATACTTATGAGTACCCATATAATAAAAATAAACCAGAGTGCACAGCCTAGTGCTCATAAACAACCTTACCCTAACAAAGAAGTGAGTGCTATCCTGCACATGTAACAATCCTATCAGAACAAACCAATGTGCACCACCCAGCATAAGTGATTTATTACTCTGAGATAACAAAAACCAGTGTGTGTAAACAAGGGATAGAAAACTGTTCAGAAAAGAAAAGCATTTCTGGTCTGAGCTTCTAAGCATGTGTTCATAACAGTGAGTATTAAAATACAGGGCCAGTTTCTCTACTTGTGGAAACCAGTGTGTGGACTAACTTTAATAGATATATGCTAATTTACATTAGCAGTGGCTCTGGCCCACAGATTTTACAAAATGATCTCCAATGCTGTTACCCCATTCGTTCTCTTTGCACAGTGCTTTGAACACGTAAAGTGCTCCTGTTTTTCAGTGCCTAGTATTAGCAGTATTTAGCCCAGAGACTGCATCGATGCTGAGTCTTTAGACTGAACAAGTTGCTGATTAGAACGGGTGGGAGAGGGAGCAGTCTCTGCCCTGGGGAAAGATGCTTTCAAGTTTGGGTGGATCTGTTACCTTTTTGTCGCTCAGTCCAGACACCTGGTCCACGTACTCCTCTTGGATCATGAAGGCAGCCAGGTTGGCAGTATAGCTGGCCAGGAAGATGACAGCAAAGAAGGCCCACACGGACACCATGATCTTGCTAGTGGTACCTTTGGGATTCTGCACCGGCACGGAGTTGTTAAACACCAGACCCCACAGCAGCCAGATAGCTTTGCCAATGGTGAAAGAGGGACCACCTGGCTCTGGAGTGACCAAGGAACAAACACAGGCAGTGAAAACCTCAGGACAAGCAGTCTGCAGTTCTACTTACTCATGCAACATGATCATGGGCTTAATAGTTGCATCTGCACTCACATGTGTCTTTGCAGCTGGACTAAAGCGCAGCCTCACTCTGAAAAGTGACTTTGTGATAAATGGCTGTGTGGACTTCCGTGTTTATCATGTCGCCAGGATTTTGTTTGCAAACTAGTACATTTTACAAGGAAAAGAGATGTTTTCTTCTAACTCCCCCTGGAATCTGAAAGCCAAACTGTTCCTTTCTGGCTTGGGCATCATTACCAGTAATAAAGATTCTGCCAGACAAATTCTGCCCTCACTTACAGCTGTTCAATCCCACTGCTCTCAAATTACTCCCTCTGGGATGCCCGTGCAAACTAGCACCCTTAATGGGCTGGCCCAGGCATACGTAAATCCCCAATCTGAAGACAACAGGGTTGCCCAGGAAACCTTACAGATAGATTTCCTTTAGCCATTTTGTTGATGATACAGGAGCTATAAAAGAGCTCAGCTCAATCTCCCCAAACCGTGTTGGCTCTGAGGGGCAGACAGTAGTAAAAAACAGTCAGATCTTACTTCTTCAGAAAGTCAGGAGCTCTGGCTCTGAATCTGACATACAAGGAACAGATCTGCCATGCAAGAAGGGACCATTCTGACATATTCACTTTTCAGAGCAGAACCTTACTCTAACAATAACAAACACATCTGTTAATTTCCAGAGGGGTAGCCATGTTATAGTCTGTAAACAGCAAAAACAACAAGAGTCCTGTAGCACCTTAAAGACTAACAAATTTCAGCAGGCATAAGCTTTCGTGGGCTGCAACCCACTTCATCAGCCCACGAAAGCTTATGCCCATTGAAATTTGTTAGTCTTTAAGGTGCTACAGGACTCTCGTTGTTTTTACATCTGTTAATATAGCACTCAGCTTATCATTTTGAAAACTCAGAATCTGAAAATTGTAAAGTTATTATGGCAGCCTTATCTCTTCTACACTGAATATACCAGACACAGTGTTAGAGATCTCTGAGGGACAGACTGGAATTTGCCTCTATAAGGTTGGGAGAGAGATTACAATGGGAATTATGCCAAGGATTCTTCTCAGAAAGCAACTGTCCAAGTGGGAGCTTCACCACACTTTCACAGGCTGCATCATATGTCACCTCTGGTGTCAGCTTAACTCAACTAACTGGTGTAGTAACAATACCTCATTCCTATATAGCCCTCTTCATCGCTAGATTTCAAAGTGCTTTACAAAGGAGGTCCGTATCATTATCCCCATTTTACAGATAGGTAAACTGAGGCACGTTGAGGTGAACTGACTTGAGGTGAACTGACTTGCCCTTGCCCAGTGGTCAAGCCAGGAATAGCACCCAGGTCTCCTGAGTCCAAATCCAGTGCACTATCGACTAGGCCCCACTGTGTGGTATGGAAAGGGCAGGGCCATACTCCCACCCTCCTGCTGCATTGGCAGAGCATCTGCTACTAGCAGTTGTGCTACACTTAGGCTATGTCTACACTACCATTTTTGCTGGTATAACTTATGTCACTCAGGGGTGAAAAAATGCCCCCTGAGCGACATAAGTTACACCAACAGAAGCGCCGGTGTGGACAGCGCTATGTAGGTGGGACAGCGTCACTGGAGGTGGTTTAATTATGTCAACAGAAGAGCTCTTTCCTGTCGGCATAGAGTGGTTACATGAGAGATATTACAGTGGCACAGCTGCATCGGTACAGCTGTGCCACTATAACTCTCTAGTGTAGACATAGCCTTAGATATAGTCTTTGTGCTGATTATGGTGACTGTGGCTGACTCCTGCAGAGGAGCACAAGGGAGGGAAGGTTTCTGAACCTCCTTTCCTACCCATGACATGCCAGCTACATCCTCGCCCTTTGGGATAACTAATTATTTTATTATGAATATAACTTTAAAATGCAAGGGGCCTGATTCCAACCTTGGAGGTGCACATACACAACTCCAGGTGACTCCAGTGAGAATGTATCAGATGAGGCAAAACTGGATCCTCCATACACAATGGAGATGAGTTATTGTGAGAAACATAAATTTTTGCACTTCCTGGCTTTTTGGGTGCTTATAACTGTACGGTTAATATGACATTAGCATTGTTTTGTGCATTGTCATTAATTTATTTTTAAGAGAAAAGAGTAGAGAGAGGCTAAGAATGGGATTTTCAAAATGCCCTCATGACTTAGGGGCACAAGTCCTGCTGAGTGTCAGTATCTAGGTCACTCAGGGTGTGTCTATACTGCAATTAGACACCTGCGGCTGGCCTGTGCCAGCTGACTCCGGCTAAGAGGTTGTTTAATTGCTGTTTAGACTTTGGGGCTCAGGCTGCAAGCCTGAGCTGTGGGACCCTCTCACCTCACAGAGTCCTAGAGCCCAGGGTCCTGCCTGAGTCCCAAAGTCGACACTGCAATGAAACAGCCCCTTAGGCTGGTGGGGCTCAGGCTGAGTCAGCTGGCAGGGGCCAGCCGCCTGTTTTTAACTGCAGTGTAGACATGCCCTTGGGTGCTTTTGAAAATTCCATCCTAAAACATTAATCTCTCAACTCATTTCACTGCATATTTTCACAACTGCATTGTCAACCACAGAACCACACAGTGATAGGAGTCTCAAAGTAACCTTAAGTAGCGCATTAGCTACCACGCAAACACTATAACATATGCACCTGCCATCCACGTCCGCACTTTTACACACATTCGAGCTAACAAAAACATGTCTGAACATGTAATATTTAGAACTATTCAGACATGTTATTATTTGCATCTGTCCATGCAGCTAGTTTAATATCTGCATCTGGCTGCACAGCTGTATTAATATCAGCAGCTGTTTGCACATCTGTATTAGTCTCTCCCTTTAACCTCACAGCTATTTCCATCTGTCCATATATCTGTTTAGATATGTGCATCTGCCCATACATGTTGTCCACAGCTCAGTGTTATTAGAGAAGTCCCCGCTGGCATAGCTTTACTTCGGTCTCTGTCTGTATTTCCATGACAAATTCCCTTTTTTCAGTGCTCTCTAACTTGGTGGTATAAATCAGCTTGAGGCAATAGCTTGGCAGGCATGTGAACATATTTTCAAACAAACATCTGAGTTCAGCTGTTGTTAAGTGACCATTGTGCTGACAAAACAGAAGGCCTTAGGTTGGGGACCAATTCATATTGGAGTGAGATTAAGGAGAAAGTAGCAATCTTAACTGCTGAGCATTCCATTTCCACTAATGCAAAAAACCCTGTCTCTCTGTCCTCTTCTCTGACTCATCTCTTCTTCTCCCAGGGAAGAAGGTTTCTGAGCATCCCAGAGAGAGATCAGACTTGCCCCCGCCATTCCCCCAGCCCCTGCAAAATAACTCCTCATTCATCCCCAGGAAAATCAGTTTCTCACTTTCCCAGTCTTCTGAGAACCTTTGGTCAACAAAAGAGCTTTAAAACGAAAAGGGGTGGGGACATAACCAGGTAATGGATCCCAAGGCTGGGGCATAGAAGAATATAATGGGGGGGAGGGGTTCTCTCTGGGCTTTTACTTTTTACTTTTTTAAAGTGAAACATAGCACTGATGAAAGGTGGACTGGCAGTGCCAAGCCCCCTAATTATTCCAAAAAGGCTTACAGCACAGGCAGTGCCAGTGCTAGATACCAGTAGCCATTTCCCCTCCCTGCCACTCTATAGATGAAAGGATCTACATCACAGACTCCTGAGCCAAGCAGATTACCCATACCCATTATTATCCTAAGAGTCATCTTCCCACCTCCCTCCCTTCCCTTCCTAGACCAAACAAGGAGATACAAGTGGATCCATGAGCATGTGTAGTGGGAAAAGGAACTTCCAAAGACTAAGGAGCCAAGATGAGAAGGGAGAGAAGCTTAAAGTGGAAAAGGCTCCTCTTACCTCTGCCATCAGCAAGGCACCGATTGTAACCCACGGGGCTGAAGTACTCAAAGACAAAGACAGCCACTGCAGAGATTATGAGCAGCATCACAAACATCATCACCCATACGTCAGCACTGAATGGTTCTGGACAAGAGACAGAAAAACAGGGCACAGGGTAAAAGGCCAGATACACCACAGCCAGCTTACTATCCCACTCACGGGGTTCCAGCTAGAGGTTGGGCATGGGGACTGGTTTGCATAGAATAAGATACAGTTGCCAAAGCTTCACTCCCCCACCTCAAATCAAGCCTCAAAGCTTGAGACTGGAAAAAAAGTTTAATTTTTTATTCTATTTTTCATGTCCATGGCTGTGTGTGTGATTCCCAGTTCCACCTGGAACAAGGCACAGATTAAATGAAATGATGAAAGGCTCGTCTCATTAAGTCCTTCAGTCCATTTCTGGGAATCAAACAGGTTTGCATAAGGCTCAGCATCTGAAGCATCTGAATTTTGGGGTGCTGCCTGAACCTGACGTCTTTCCAGTTCAACCAGAATTATGGTAGTTCTACCAATGTTCCACCCTGCCTCTTGGCAATTGAGAGCACCAGGCTGTACTAGAAACACTACCGTTCATATTCTGCGAGTGTTTGCTCAAAGCTAGCTTCTCCAAGCCTAAGGAGCAGTGACAGGGCTGGACAAGTTCAGATCAAATATGAACCCGCTCCAATCTTCAGTCAAACTTTGAACCCAAGCCTATTTGAAGTTCAAAAAAACTGTATTAATTTTGTTGCTGCTGCTGTTTTAAATTTCCTGGTGATATTTCAGGACCTGGCCAAAGTCAGAAAATACTGGAGCTTATAATATAAATAAAAGCTTATAAGACAAGCATTATCTTCTGAGAATCCCAGCCCAAACAGGTTTAGATAACCTTCCTTATCCACATGAAACTACTCATGTACCTAAGTGTGTGAGGATCAGGGTCAGAGAGCAGACTGTGATTCTATAGCTTACTTTTTATGCTTTGCTGTATCTCAAAGTATTTTATAAAGCACAGTGGTAGATAGTTGGAATGTAGTAACTGTTTAAGGAAAGCAGCAGCAACTCTGCACTCAGTGATCACTCTCAACTACGTTGGGACACTGGAACCTGTTTTACTGGGGGATGGAATCTTGGCCTAGCACAGGGATTGCTCTACTCTTTTTCAGAAGTGTTGTTAGATAGTTAACTTCCACCAGATACAGTGCCATCGGAAGCTCAGGTTAACGTGTCCTCGTAGGATGACATGTCTAAAGCCACGTCTTACCATGTCTTACCACCCTCATTGTGTTATCACTAAGGACGAGCACAAGTCCTGGCAAGAGGACCTGTACCAATTTTCTTCTGGCTCCCACTCACTGGTAATGATACTAGATGAGCCACATGGCACATCTACCCTGTAATCAGAAGCGTGACTGCAGCAATGTAGACATACTCAAGCTAATTTTGAACTAGTTAGCTCCTATAACAGTAGAAGCAAAGCCACAGCAGGATGGGCAAGTCTTTAAAGGAGGTACCCAGGGTCTTGGGTGGGCACACTGCTATTGTTATTGGAGCTAGTTAAATCAAAACTAGGTCAGGTATGTCCACGCATGCTGCAGTCACATCACTGAGAGCAGTGTAGACAGATCCATAGTGATACTGTGTACTGTAGGCTAAGAGCTGTACGTGAGTCACCTCCGTCCTAGCTTTATGCCTAAAGATCACTGAGAAATATTCTGGAGCTCCTGGACCTTGATTGTTTGCATTTGCCTGGATTTTGCTTTCTTGGCCTTTTGAAATAAAATGACTTGAAGAAAAAAAAGTCCTTGCCTGAAACTCCTTCATTGGGAATGCCTCAGAGACTCACAAGGACTGTTTGGCTGCTTTGTCATGACACTAGTCGTCCCTCCCCTCCCCCCCAACCACCTCAGGAGAAGCGTTTACCTAGGAAGGCAGAAGGTGAGACAGTCCCGTTGCTACGTGACACCATGACACTGATTCCTGTCTCGATGAAGGGCACAGAGAAGTCCACCACCTCTGAACGCTCCTCATTTATGGTGAGGGATCCCACCGCCATGTAGGCCCGCTTAGTGACCACCTCAGATAAGGAGAAAGACAGTTACTGAGGCTGGTTTCACTCATGCTCACTGTTAAGGACTCCACCCCAGGAGCATCTTCTCCCACTCCCACCTTTTCATACCCCCCTTTATGCCCGGAATTCTCTTCCTCTCTTTGCTTCCATCATTTCCTCTTTCTTATTTCTTTTCAAGACACAGTTTTTCCAAGAGAATTATAAATATTAATCTTCTACTCAAAGAATGTTACGTGTGTTAAAAAAAAAAAGATATTTAGAGTATACCTGTATAGCTCTCAGGATAAACACATCATCTGCCTAGAAGACATTACCTTATTTCTGTTATCCTTGTCTTCCCTTCCCACTCCCACTCCAATGTCTGTCATTATCCCTTCTCTTTTGCCTTAATTTAGATTGTAACTACTTGGTGCAGGGACATGTGACAATCTGTATCCTTATGTTCATCCTTTTTACAAGACTGTGATAAATTTTGTACAAAGTATGCCTTGTGAGGTATCATTCGAAAACACATAATTTGCTGAACATTATTGTCCTGGTAAAATGTGTGCGTCAACATTGTATGTGATGTTATAAAATTCTACTGTATAAGACACGTTCCAAATTTAGAAAAGCAGGCACAAACCAGTTCCTCAGAGACAAAAGGCAAACTGATGCCTCAGCCAGGAGTCAACATAATCAAATGAACTATCACCTGGTTAAGGGGCCATTCTTTGGCAGGAAGAAAGGTGCAAGAGAGAAATTTACATCTTAGCAATGAAACTGCTGCAGGTTCTCAAGCAAACAGACTGGCTGCCGCCTGAACCCCAGATGGAGGTCATTCTCAGAGAAGGAAGAGATATAAAAATGAGGAACAGAGGGCCCCAAATCACCTCTCTCCCCATATCTCTACTCACAGCACCACCAACACTTGAAAGACAAAAGAAGCATCACTGAACTGGGGGAGGGGTCCTGGCTGAAGGAATCCAGCCAGACTGCTGTAAGCAATGTGGTGAGAGAAAGCTCTTTGCTTTAAATTCACTTAGCTTGTGAAGTTAGATATTAGTTTGCATTTTACCTTTTATTTCTTTGTAACCAATTCCGACTTGTAATGTCTCACTACTTGTAATCACTTAAAGTAACGCCTCATTACTTGTAATCACTTAAAACATCTTTCTGTAGTTAAATAAACTTGCTTTATTTTTTTATCTAAGCCTGTGTGTTTGGATTGAACTGTTTGGGGAACTCCATTTGAGATAACAAGATTTGTTCATATCTTTTTCTATTAATGAAATGACGGGCTTTCTATGAGCTCATATTATTCAGGAGGGTACTGGGCAGTACAAGATGCACATTTCTGGGGGAAAGTCTGGGACTGGGAACTTCCTGGTGTCACTCTGCAGTATAATTCAAGAGAGGCAGATTGGCTGGCTGAAGCACTCTTGCAGTATAGCTGGAGGTAATTTACATGATGAAGTGGTGTGTGAGCAGGCCAGGAGTGGTGGCTCTCACAGAGAAGCAGCTTAAAAGGTTGGAGAACTGAGGAGACACAGTTGTCCAACAGATCAGATTGTCACAGGGCATCTCTTTTTATTTGATTGTAAAGTGCCAAACACCTGTGGCACAGTAGAAAATAATGAATAATAACTGAGATGGGATTGTAGCTACTGTTCAGCAGTGAGTGTGCCACAGTGGATTCATTCATCCAACAGCCAGATGGACACCCACATCAGGTCAATCATTTTTATGAGGTCTCATCTGCTCTTTATCAGGAAGGGGAGCTAATCGAAACTTGGACTAGGATCGGACTCCATAACCCAGCCTTTGGTTAAAGCTCAGACCCATCCTTCATTGCCTACCTCCCCAATCATTCCATTCCACGTCCCGTTGATCTTCTTTCCATGCTTGCCATTGGTTACCAGGTAGAGGTCATAAGTGAACTTGACAGACTTGGAGATTTTCTTGAGGATGTCAATGCAGAACCCCTTGCAGCATTTCTTGACGTAATCAGGCTCCTCATCCGTCTTGTTCCTGACCAGTCACAATTAAGGGATTAAGTTTGAGGAGAACTCCCTCTGCTATCCCCCCTACATTCCCAGAACACCCCCCTTCACTCCCAGAACATGCTCCTCTTGACGACCCCAGCTTGTAGTACCACTGCTGAGGGGCAAAGCGAGCTAAGCTTGGAGGGCTTGGCTGGCTGTGCCAGTGACAAGTGACAGCATGAGTCAGGGTGAGAGCGCCCAGATGGCTTTGCTGGAGTTGAGTATCATGGTGAGCTAGGCTGAGAGGGCCCAGAAGGCTCCACCTGCTCTGCGGGGAAGGGTAAGCCAGAAGGAGAAAGATCCCATGGGTGCCTACTCGGTCACGATGCGCTTTTGGCAGGGGACCGTATTCCTCATGCAGGTGCCACTTAATGGGTCCACACTCTCCACAATGACAAATGGCGCCTCCTCTAGGGTCACAATGCTCAGATGGTCGTCCTCACGCTCCTCAGACTCAGGGTACAGCTCAAAGCGGGGCCACACATAATACTTCATCTGTAGGCTCTTGTCCTTCCATTTCCCCACCTGCGGAGACACAAAGAAGACAGAAACATGTGACTGCCCAATTCCTCTCCAAGTTACCCTCTGGGCCCAGAAAAGAGAGTATTGTCTGGAGACAAGAGGCTGTTATGGTGCCTAAGCCCACCCACATGAGCAAGAACTTTTCTGAGGAGCAGGCCCTGGGGAAACGGGTTCAAAAGTAGAGAAGATCACAAATGAAATGAGTTTGGAGAGTTTCTCTTCCTAGAATATTTACGCCCAACACAAAACCACTGACCAATCTGGTAACCATTGGCACAATAATTAGACTCTAGTCTAAGATGGGCTAAGACAAATAAGAGGAGAGCTTCATGTCAGGATTGACTTCTGTTGAGTGGAAGAGACCAAAACTGAATAGTTGGCAGTGCTATCAGTCAGGACTGATCATACACAAGCAGAGCTTTGAAGGAAAACTCATTTAACAGTTTCCGACACTATCCAGCTCAAATCTTTCCAGTGCTATCACTCCTGCACTTTCACAATCACTAAATTGCATAGATGCACAAGTTGTAGATAGTTGTTGATAAAGAACTGGTGCTCTGTCTTCTTGATGCATGAGAAGATTTTTCAGAGAGATTCCATTACTTTTATTTATGCTATATTTGTTTAAGGAAATACTACAACTTTACCTGTTCAGTCACTACTCTCATTTCTTGGGTAAACATGGACTTTGTGGTTGCAGGGAGTTCCTTTGTTCAACTGGTGTTAGGTACATCCCACAAACAGGAGTTATTCTCTTGATACCATGGCAATCTACCACAAGGTGATGTATTTAGAACACACACTACCCATGATACGGTATTCCTCACAGAAATTCCAGAAAAACTATCTGTGTTGCTTTCAAACATCAAAGTCTCTGCTCACATTTTCCTCCATCCCATCACAATTGACACTAATAAGCACCTTAGGCGGCAGCTTCAGCTGGGAGGGCAAGGAGTGAATGGGCCTGGAGAGTGAACGCCTCACTCATTCCAAGAAGCAGTGCCTCCAGGTCAGAGTTGAGGTACATTGATGGTGGGGGCAATGTGTGTGCGTGGGAAGTGTGACCTCATGCTGCTCATGGTGTACCTGCTCTGTGGGTAAATAGCGGGCTTGAGTCTCCAGCAGCTGTCAACCTTTCACTAAATTTCATTTTTAAAATTACAAGAAAAAAAGCACTTATTATAGCCTCTTTAGGTGTCAAAGGTTATTCGATAAAATCAAAGCCATTCTGGCGTTTTGCATGAGATGGCATCTTGAACCAGCATAAAACATTTATTATTTTTTTAAAACCTTTAACTGAGTTAAAACAGAGCCAATACCCAGAGTGGGGTTATTCAGTAAGTTGTTCAAAGGAACAAAAAAGTCACACTGAGGCAGCAGGGACCCCATAACTCTCTCACGGTGCCAAAACAGTGCCACAGGAGGGTGGCACTAGTGTGCCTGTGTGCTGTCAGAAGGCTGAGCAGCTGGTGGGGCTGGGTCAGTCCATGGGAACTTCAAGATCAGAAACTGGCGGCAGATGCCAGCGGAGGGCTGCACCTGACATTTTCGTTATCCTTAGGGCTCGCTGTATCAAAACAGGAAACAGGAATCGTTTCAAAACAGGAAACAAATTCCGCAATTTTTTCCAAGTAAATTTTCCTGCCAGATTAATAACCCTGGAGACTGATGGCCTCTGGTTAACCACAGAACAGATATAGCTTTGGCAACAGAAGCGCAAATTCTGTCCCCAACCTGATCCCTCAGCCCTAATTGAGAAGGCCCACTTCTGAGGGGCAAAGGACAGTTTTCCCTCCGCTCCATTCAGTCTCCTTGGCCTCTCTGATGAGAATGACAACAAGGACCATTTGTGCTGGTGTTTTTTACAATCTGGACGTCTGCTCATGAGGAACTGGGTTCAGATTAGAATGTCATTTCACTCAGGCCACCAAACAAGCTGCCAGACAGGTACAACTTAGGCTACATCTAAATTATAGACTTGGGGCTGGATTGGCACTAGTGATCGACAGGCAGAAGGGTTATATAGATCATCCCCAATACACGTCCATCCCGGACGTACATTCAGTAACATTTGTTAACATTAGCAATAAGTGGTCAATGAAAGAGACATCTTTCCATAGCATAGCAACACATAGATACCACAGTAATATATAAATCCCTAAATCATAAACTATACCAGACAGACACAGGAATCGGGCCTGACTCATAATTACCCAAAGGTTCCCTGTGAAAGAGATGGGGACCTCCTAGTGTGGTACGCCAGACACATTTTTGTGTGTTGTATTATATGTGGTGAACTTATGTGACTTTAGATGGGCATGCCAGTCCAGCAACACCACAGTGTGAGCACAGAAGTACTCAAACTGCAAACACAGCAGTATACAACCTGTTTGCTTGCCCATCAGAGAATAATGAAATATCAGCACAACCTAAAAATCATTCCATTCCAATACGCTTTTTATAAATTGCCCAAAGAGGAGGAAAAAGAGAATGTATGAAAGTGTGCTGGCCTAAATTTTCAAGTATACTATAAGTGCCTTAATAACATGTCTAAATCCTACATTTCCATGCTCAAATGAACACTCAGGCATATAAAACAGGCATTTATATGTCTATAGGTAAGTGCTGAATTGAGAGTACAAAGGCAGGAGATGTAGCCAGCTGACCTATGAAAATTGGGGGGATGGGCAATGTCTTTAAGTGTTTGTGATAGACAATGTGCATTTGGGAGAGTTCATGTGTATGAGTATGTGTTTAAGAAAATGTATGCATAAGGCAGTGTGAGTGAAAGAAGATGAGTGAGAGAAACGTGTGTTTGCAGGTGTGCACATGTATGTGAAAGAGAGAGAAGAAGAAAGAAAATGCAAGCAAAAGAAGGTCTAAGTGTATTTTTATATGGTATATATCTATGTGACAGGGAGGGAGCAATGTGTTATGAGGTTAGTCTCAACAGAATTAAATGTCAGATTTGTCTTGGCCAAGCCATTTAAAGGTGATGCCTGCAGTTAAAGAATATAACCTGCCAGTCAGCCTGAAGCAGCGTGAGGCACTTCTGATATCTCAGTGTATTTTGGGACAGCTTGTAAATTCTTATTATTCCAGTCTTTAATCAATTCCTGCATAAGGCATAAGGCAGAGAAGCTTGGGGGTCTTGTGCCACACATCCCCTTTATGCAGTTCTGAGAATCCACCCAGTTGTAATACCAAAACTTCTCCAATCAGAAATCAGCCGCCAAAATTCCTCACAGGAAGTCCCCAGGAAAGGAGAATACAGTCATTTGTTGTTTTTAGTGTTACGAAGTCAATAAGATATTTATAAAACAGAAAGAAGCTGATCTAATGAATATCTGATCTAATGAATATCTTGTACATGACACAATCAAAAGCAGGATGTTAACCAATCCCAAGCTAAAAAAAACCCCCAAAAATATTATCCCTTTGTAAGTAATATGGAACCCCAGACTGGATGGACATAATTATTAATCACCTCACTCTCTTTCCCTACAGGTCATTCCCTTGAACTATTATTAAGGATGGGAGGGAAAAAAAGCAGTTGGGATACAGAACCAGCACAGACCTTTGTCCGCAAATCTCAGTCCCTGAAACCCACTCAAACCTTCCTTGAGATCTAGAAGAGTTTGAAAATGCTTCCAAAGTTTAGAAACATCTCTGAACACCTCGGTAATATTTGAGCAGCTGTATTGTGAGCCTGTGTCACTCTGTAAGTCACCAGACAGGAGAGAGGCATTAATTAGTGTGAAGGGCTGATCTTCAATAAAAGGTTTTATACCCCTCCGAAAAGGAAACTGGAATTTCCCTATGTACCATCAACAAGAGGACAAAGGACTTTTGTTTTCCTAGTCTCCTCCCTGTGAAGATGAGTCATGCAAATAGACTCCTCCTATCCACTGAATTTGCAGCTCAGAGCACATGGCAGGAGAAGGATAAAAGCCCCAAACAAAAGGAACTCTCTCTATGCAGCTTGGACTCTGAGGGGCAAAGTGTTTCTAGGCATAAATGAGATATTCCCCAGCTGTTTAGGCTGGATCATCCCTGAAGGACACATAGAGCTTGCTGATTATAGAAGCTTCTATTACCTTTTGAACTTAAAATTGGAATTCTTTGTGTATCTATGTTTATGTTTTAACCTTGTAAATAACTCTGATTTCCTTTTCCTATTTAATACATCTTAGATAGTTTATTATAGGATTGGTTCAAGAGCTGTCTTAGGTGTCAGAACTAAAGTGCAATTGACCTGGGGTAAGTGACTGGTCCTTTGGGACTGGAAGTAACTTGATTCTTAGTGTAAGGACCAGCTATCACAAAGGTGAGCTCACCAGTGTGGTGACTTATATTGAAGCACCCAAGAGGGCTGTCTGTCACTCCATGGTGCCTGAGGAGTTTACACTTGATAATTGGTTGGTGAAATCTAAGTGTAGAACTCACAACCAATCTGGGGTCTGTGCCTTGGTTCCTAACAGTCTGTCCTGAGGTTGGTACTCACGCTCTTGAGTCACTGCCGGCAGTGTTACACTGAGGTGCTCAGACACCATGGCAACAAGGGTCATATACGTGCATACGATAGAAAGACAAGGAAACATTGGTATTCCTATTTCAGAACTAGAAGTAGGGAGATGAAATTTTGTGAGACAAGCCTGCTCTCAGGGGGGTTTCAGTCTGAGATCTCCAAGCATTAGCTGGTAAGCATCATCCCCATTGCACAGGTGATGGAAATAAGGGTAGGTCTACACCGCAAAGAAAAATCCACGGCTGGCCTTTGCCAGCTGACTCGGGTTTGCAGGGCTCCAGCAGTGGCGGGGATGTTTCATTGCAGTGTGGATTTCCAGGCTCCCACCTCACAAGGTCCTAGAGCCCGGGCTCCAGCCCCAGCCCAGACATCTACACAGCAGTGAAAAAGCCTGACAGCCCGAGACCAAGTCAGCTGGCACGGGCCAGCCGTGGGTGTCTAGTTGCTGTAGACATACCCTGAGGCACAGAACTGTCAAGTGACTTGCTCTGCGTCCCACAACTAATCGATGTTAAAGCAGAGACTATAACTCAGGTATAACTATACCTCCCAGTTTTGTGCCTTAACCACTAGACAGACAGTGATGCCTCCTACGCAGCCACTTGAACAGCCTTAACCCTTATTGAGGCTTGTCAGTCACTAATTGTAAGCTTCTGCTGGTGACATCATAGCTATCCCCTATGGAACAGCTTCTGATGTAACAAGAGCATATCATCAGAGGCGCTGGCATGCGATTGAACAAGCAGGTGGAAAAAAAATACCACTGAGAGAGAAAAATCTCCTGTTTACAATCACTTAAGCTCATTAATTAGCCACATCAGCCAAAGGAAAAGAACAATATTTGTGAATGTTCCATATGCAAAATTAATTTAAAATGAAAACAATGTTCCTTCTCGAGCCTCAAGTTCACCTTCCAACCACCTGGTGAAGTCTGATTCCTTTACTGCATCTGCACAACAGAGAATTGTTTCCAATGGGGTTTCACTTCACCAAGAAAGATGACTGCAGGGCTGGAGGGACGGCTCCTTCTTTTCTGTACAGCACCTAGCACTCTGTGGGCACTACACAAAATAAATAACATAAAGCATAAAATAACCACTATTACTTTCCAACTCAATCCTATTGCTCTCTGAATAAAATCATTTCCCAGGGAGGCAGTCCTCTGCTCACTTCAGATTGGCATTTACACAACTCTTGCCAGTCTGCTGAAATGACACCAATTGGTTGTTTCTTTACTATATATACTTGCTTTTTGTAGCTGTTTAAATCCTGTCCTCTGCCCTAATTAGCCCAAGAAAGTTAAAGAGGTACACTTTAAAAGCTCCTGTGTTTTGTAAAGTCATGAAATATGGTGTTTTCTGGTATCACAGAAGGGGGAGAGCTGCACGATGAGATGATCACCTCTGTAAATTATTCCTTATGCCAAAAATGACCAAGAAGAACACAGAAGTTGCTGATGTCAGAACTCGTAGTTTATTGTGGTAGAGGGCATGGCTTCTGGTAGCAGAGCTCACATTATATGGTGATAGAGAGTACTTTTTTTTTTTTGCACATAAGGTTGTGTCTCAGACAGTACTGGTGGCACTGCTGGTTTCTGGTGGTAGGGGGCGTACCTGGCTTCCGGTAGCTGAAGGCATGATTTGTGTTAGTGAACAGTATGCATGGATTACAACAGTGGCAGCCATGTTTTATGATAATGGAGGTTGCAATGAACACAGCTTACAGGGGTGGAGGCCACAGCTTAATATGGTGACAGAGGAAGCCAATTATGGTTGTGGAGGCCATGCTTTAGTGTGATGGATATGTGGTGAACGGTGTGTGGTTTGTGTGTGGCAGATCCTTTGGATTTATACAAATGCAAAAAGAACTGCTCTTCCCTATGCTCTAGGCTCCCTTTACATAAAACTTAAACATAGCTCAGAAGTAATACCCCACTATAACTAAAGTGCAGCCATACTGTCCAATATAACCCAGCTCCAGCCAACCAGGCAACACAAACCCTAGGCTCAGCTTCAGGGCCGGATTTAGGGGCCGATGACCCAGGCGACTACCAGGGGTGCCAAGGTCAGGGGGGTGCCAGGCTCAGGGTGCTGTTTTTGTTGTGAGTGACAAAAGGGAAAACAGAACATTTGAAGTAAAATGTTTCAGGTATTGCGTATGTGGAGTCATTTTTCACTAACCTCCTAGAATGTTCTGGACCTTTGTAGAATCTCGTGGAATCCTCTAGACTTTCTGAGAACTACATTTTCCTCGAACCTCCAAGCATGTTGTCAGCCATGCCCACATGGGTACAGAAGGGGCAGGGCATCGCCACTCAGTCAGTGAGATATAAGAACAAAGTGAAGTGAAATGAGAGCCCAGCTGTGATATTATGAACCCTGTTTTATTGTGTAATTCTGAAAGTGTACTTGTGTTTGAAAGACTTGAAGTGTGTAAGTACTACCTAATAAAGGACATATTTAGTGAGATGCCAGAGACGTCTATTGAACTCCTATCTACGCAACAGTTTAAAAGAAATACTGTGTTTCAGTTCATGAGGTCAAAGGCAAGAAAAGTGACCTTTTGAACTGAAGGACTAGGGTTAACATTCTCAGGCTGTCACGTGCTGTAACACTATTTAATACTGGTCCACCCAATGTTGGTGCAAAGTTCAGTTTCTTGATGTAAGTAGATTTCAGTTATTCTTAAAATTTAAAAGTTTCTATAAGCTTAGAGGATACTAATTTTTTTATTTGCTTATATATGGCAGGAATAAATACAGATTTACAGATCCGAGTGTACAAATTTATCATCTTATATGACAGGGATAAATCAGGCATGCTGGAGCTACTGGATGCTGGGGCTGCCCGGCAGGGACTCCGCCCGGCTGGTGCTCTGTGTTGGCTGGGGCTGCTGGTGGGCACAGCTGGGGCCAGCTGGCCAGTGGTCCCAGGTGGCTGGGGCTGTCGGCAGGAGCGGCTTGGGCTTCCCGGACGGTGCTCCAGGGCGGCCAGGGCCAAATGCAGGGGGAGGAAGACGCTCTTCGCCTAGGGCACTACTTAGTCTAGGACCCGCCCTGCTCAGCCTTCCTCTGCAACAATTCTGCACCCTGGCAAGCCCCTAGCCCTCTGAAATGCCTGGGGGAAGAAAGATGAGCTTTACACCATGGCTTAAGGGTCATTAAAGTCAGTTTATTTTGAACCAAGCAAATTCCAAAGGCATGGTGCCCCCACAGAGAACACTGGGCCAATATGGCTTCAGCTTGAGCTCTTCTGCTGTTCTCTGCTGCGGTAGTTTGGCCCTGGGGAAAGATGGCAGACTTTTTGAGGGGAGGGTGGTAAGAGGCATGTTTCATGCGATGGTGGAGTCTATCTGTTACAATTGTTTATTGTGGTGGAGATGTAGTGTTTTTTAAATTGCCTTATAAAAATACTCCCTCTCTTCTGTGTGCGCGTGGCCGCATTGTGCAGGTGTGTGTCTGCATACAGTACGTGTCCATGCATGTAATGCTCTAACGATTTTTTTCTCCTTGGCTTTTCTTCTTGAGCAATATTTTTTGCTGAGCTTTCTTTTCTCTCAATTAATTTTTTAAACATGTTACAGGGAAAGAGGAACTCACCAATTTATGCCACAGTCTGTGAGGTAGTTTAACACTATTACTGATTGGGGGAATAATGAATCTGGGCACTGGACTGGGGCATACGAGACCCAATGATTACTCAGGGAAAGCATTGGCAGTGACTGTTTTACTCTGAGTGAATTTCTGTTCTGGGCTCCCCTGCAATCCAGCGCTGATGGGAGGCTTAAAAATGCAGACCTAGATGAGCTTGAAAGAGTCCCTTTGTATTAAGACAAGCTGGGTGTTGAAAGCAAGCTGGCCGCAATTGCTGAGGATGGGAGAGGAAGCAACGGAAAGAGAGGGGCTCGCTTGCATTTTTTATTGTTTGTCAGAAGTAGCAAGGCAGACTGAAGAAGCCACTTTGAGAAGTGCCTCTGGGGAATGGGAAGAGATGGGAATATCAAAGAGCATCTCTGCCTTTCACCTGCTATGGTGCCACCATTGCAATACACCATCCTGCCTTCTGTAAAACAGGCAAAAAAACCAGCCCTACCCTCCAATACCACCAAAACCCCTTTGATTCCCTATGGCAGTGGTTCTCAACCAGGGGTACACATACCCAAGGAAGTACACAAAGGTCTTCCAGGGGGTACATCAACTCATCTAGATATTTGCCTAGTTTTACAACTAGGCTACATAAAAAGCACTAGCGAAGTCAGTACAAACTAAAATTTCATACAGACAATGACTTTTTTATACTGCTCTATCAGACAAATCAGACTCCTGAAAAGGATACAGTAATCTGGGAAGGTTGAGAGTCACTGCCCTACAGAGATAGTTTTTACGTGAAACTGGCTGACACACTCACACACAGAGGTCACCCTTAGCAGAGGCAGGCTCTCCATGAAATGGACACACACAGACATACTCCTGCACCGAGAGGCAAAGGGCCCGCTTCTTATCTCAGCAGTGAAAATGGGAGTACCAACATCAAGTTCAGTGGAATTTCTGTGGAGTTACACCACTGTAGCTGAAATCAGGCTCTAGGCACATGACACATTCAGGCAGAGAAATTCACATAGGCACTGACATACAGTGCATCCACACAGGAGCACAGCAAGTGGTTACTCATGCAATGGCTGCATAGAGGCGGAGGCCCCAGCACATTCATGGACAGAACAAAGAGACCCATGCCACGTGGCTCTGTCCTCTGTGGATCCAGAGAATATATTCCCCATAGATCCCTGGGATCAGTGGGGTTGGCAGACCTCGCCCCCTGACTCCATGGGTAACTCTAACCCCTTAAGGGAATGTTTCTCAGCAGACTGAGTTTTCCTGTCTCTCTGGCCAACTCAGGTTCCTCCAGGGAGGATGGGGGATCTGGCCCATAGTCATTTAAATAACTGGGGATTTTGAGCTTCAGTCAGCCTTATTGGCATGACAGCGGATATAGCCACCAGTTATTTCCCCTGGAAGTAAGTCAGGTTGAATGTTCCACTTCCAGTCAGGAGCATGTCATGGTCCTCTAAACTCACATATGCAAGTGACAAAGGACAGTCAAAGCGTGACAGATTGGGCCACTGATTCAGATTGTAAATAGATACTATTTCTGTGTTGGAGAAGTGATTACAAGAGTGAGAGAAACAATGTCTAGGGGCTGCATGATGCCCCCACCACACCCATCCCACTCCTACTCCCTTGTATACTTGGCTTCATTTTAGAGTAAGCAGGGCTGTTACCATAATACTCCAGTGCATTGTGTCAGGGCCAGCTGTGTCCACCACTGGAGGCTGCGTGCCACAGACAAGATTTCACCGTTGGGCAGAGTCCACCAATCAGACAACCAGGCTTTCTGCACGTGTGCACATTACTGTGGCTCAGACTTTAGCTAGAACCATTGTTGTGGTCAGCAAGTAGTGATTCTGCCAGAAGAGAGCAAAAGAATCCCCTTGGCCCTACCCACACTAAAACAACGTGAGCCCTAATGAGATGGTCTTGTCTGGGACTCCTCTTCCTCTTGGCAGAACCAGCAGGGACCAATCTGAGCAGGTCTTGGCTGAAAACCACCCTTTGCATCTTTTGCTGCTTCCTTACCAACTGGAGTGCACTAGCAGATTGTGAGCACCTCAGGCACTGCTGTATAGAGTGAAAAGTTTCAAAGCAAAGTACGGAGAGGAGGAGGAGCTGTGTGTTTGCCAACCCCAGCTGAAGAAAAGGAAAAGAAAAGCTGTGGACTGCTTTTCTGGGGGCATGACCTTTCTAGAGACAAAGCAAGCTGACTCCCTCTCAGTACCGATGGATCTCAGGAGCTCACATCTTTCATAGGCTTGTCAGCTATTCAGAATCTCAATTGGGGGACGACGTGTCTGAAGCATGTCAGTGCAAAGCTCACATTACGGCATGTCTAGCTTTGCAAGAGGTCTCAGCTGATGCCATGCTGTGGAAGGGCAAGAATAATAGGAAGGGTCCTGCAAATCTAAGATGAAGCTGAGACTCTTGGAAGGCAAATGGAAATACACATGTGGAATGACTTTAAGCAGTCTAATTTAGCTGCGTGATTTTGTACACATGTGTAAATCTGTGTGTATGTTTGTGTGTGGAGTGGTGCCTGTGTGTACTGTATAGTTACTACTATTATAGGGAAATTGGTAGCAAGCCCTATATTTAGGTTACCTGACACTTTTCATTATAAAAGATTCTTTGGACCTTTTTTTGAGAAAATCTAACACCTCCAATCTTTGCAGCAGGTCTTTGAAATTGAGCAGGGAAAAAGCCCTCACACTAGAGAAGTTTTTTTTGTTTGGTCCATGAAATTCTATTCAGGTTCAGCTGTGTTATAGACTGTTGAATAATCACCATTTCCCTTCTGTCACTTGCATTGCTTTGGAAAACCTGCCAAAATAACAACTGAACACAAACATGCTACAGAGCTGGGTCCAGAGTGCCATCGATGCAACAGTAGTGCCAACACCGGAAACAACACAAGGAACATCTGGGAGTTGCCAGAGCAGTTGCAGCAGCAGGGATAGGGAGAAAGTCAGATCAGACTCCTCACATGCCCGGTACATCACCCAGTACATGCCCCCAGCAGCCTATCTTTCTCTTTCTCAGGACACTATAATTGATAGGAGCCCACCATCTCCCTGATGGGGAACAGAGAAAAATCAAGCCAGATTGGGCTCTGATGACCATCCCATGGACCTAGGACATGGTACCAGTTGTCCATTCTCCCCCTGGAATAACAGCCTTAAAACCTCCTGCCAGCAGGAGAAGACTGCTGGGTAGCTAGTCCTGTAAGTTAAATGGTACAAGTCTGTGCTGCAATGCTGACGGTTCATGATTCAATCCCTGCTGATAATGTATGATGAGGGATTGTTACGGTTGTACGTAATCAGATTTATTTTTACCTTTTTCCTTTTAAAAAGCCTTGGAAGTTACTATCAAAAACTATATTAAAAGAACATTATGTAGGTTACAAAATGAAGCCACTCAAAAGTTAGGAAATGCCAGGTTTACAGTTGCTCCTTAATACAAACTTAATTCAGCCCCCTTGTGTATGTCCATTGTGATAGTCTTCAAAGTATGTGATCACATACATTTTTTCCCACATGACCCCATCTCATTCCATGGATGGAGGCAGAAGGTGGCAAAACTTAGGTAGTACAGGCAACTACAAATCTGGAATTTCCTAGCTTTTGAGCGTTTGACTATGGACCCAAATAACTTTCTTTTAACTTAGGTTTTCTGTATGTACTTACTTATATAGTTCCATAAATGTTCATAAGCCTTTGCAAAACAAATAAGCAGAATGAGAAAGCAACATAGAAGTTGCTGAAGGAGCTTTCAGTGAGGTAGTAGGAGAACCAGGGAACAGATTCACAGAGCTCAGGAAGAAAAAAGCATAGAGAAAGAGTGACTGACGGGCACAGTCAAAGGCAGCAGGCCAATCAAATAAGAGAAAGACAGAGGTGTGCTCCCACCTGATCACGACCTTGGTGAGGAGTTTGCATGGTCCACAGCACAGATGCCTAACTGGAAGGTGCAGTGTTAGTGGTGAATGTCCAGAGCAGCCCCAAGGGGGCACAGAGCAAGGAGGTAACATGCTATTCATTTGTATCTATAGTTGTAGAAAGAGAAGGCATGATTTAATATTATATTAATTAAGAAATTGTTTGGGAACAGGTAATTAATTAAAGCCTTGGGGCTCGATTCTCGGTCTCCTCCCGCTGCTTTGCACATGGGAATGGCACAACGCAGTTGGAAAGCTGGCTGAACTGGCATCCTGAAGACTCCTTTCATGTGAAGGGAATTCCTGGATGCCACAGATCTGGCCTAGCACCTCTAGACCACTTCCCTCTTGGCCCTCAGCACAGGGAACATTTCTTGGGAAAAAGAAGGAGTGTGGCTGGGGCATCCAAACACACAATGACCCTCAGCTGCCAGAATAGCCCCTGGGGATGTGGGCAACAGTCCTGCTGCCAGCCTCAGGCCTGGAGAAATGTAAAGGTGGCTTACACCCACCTCTGCCTCTCCCCACTGTGCCAAGCATATCTAGGCTGCAGCGGAAGCTCTAGAGTTATGTGGTTATTATTCATGAAACAGAAGAGGGCAGCATTAAGGCTAAATATTTGTAATTTCCTAGTTTTTGACTGTTTAATTATGCAACCTGAACATTCTTTCAATATAGGTCTTTGTGGGAATAAATACATACACTAAACACACAGATACATACATATAGATAAATATCTATCTATCTAGTGGAGAATTCAGTTGTGTGAATAAGTTACATGTTTATAATTAAGGAGTTCGGCCAGTGGAATCTATCCCTGTATATTATTAACATTCAAGCAAATCAACAACAGAAAATCATATATTTGTCTCTATGCTACCTATATGGAGATCATTAACACTGAGGTCACTGGTCAAATCCAAACACTTAATTACTTTCCCAATGACATATGGCATGACCTTCAGCTCCTAATAGCATAAGAGGAATTTACGAACAACTTTTCATACAATCAAAATGCCCAAACCACACCTACTGTGTGATACATGCAGCACATCCTTCTAATCATTCATTTGGCAGGCAGATCTGAAAAATGCCAGTGCCCTAAGGGTTAAAAGAAAACACAATCCATGACTTAACATAGCTGACTTTCTAATCACTTGGCTGATGCAAACATTTCCTTCCCCTCATCTTAAGTTGCCAGTGTGTTCTGGGGTGTGTATGTGTGGTGTGTGAATGGTTTATTCTTTGTATGCTAATCTTATGCTTTAGGACAAGGCTTTTTTGTTCCTTTGCTTCCCCTTAGGAAGAGATAATATTGAGCCTTCAGGGGGGAAGAACCGCTCCCTCTCTCCTTCCCTCACAACACAACCCTTTGCCTCCATGAGCAGCTCCCTTGGGGCACATACTACATAAATAAATGTTTAAGTAGCCACTAAACCACAAAAGATGCAAAAATCACAAGACTTGGCTGCAGAAGCCAGGGTGCAGAGGGAATGAGAAGAGAAGAGAGAGAAAGAAATCTTGATGCGTTCTGCTTCAGAAACTCAAACATCTCCCCATCCATCCGGCACAGCAGACTGTTTTTAAACCCTGCAGCTGGAGCTAACTGATGGAAGATGGGACAAGTCTACGTGAGCAACGGCACAAATCCAACACCAAGAACATGCCTTACTGGTGAAAGACGAGAGGTTAATATATGATAGAGACTTTAACTAAGATACAAAATACATATTTAAAAACTGTACTTCCAATGGCAAGTTTATTTACAGGCTACTGTCTTTTCACTGCTGTCCTTTTAGAATCTTCCTGCCTGTCCCTCATTCACTATATATTTTTTCACGTATCAATCTATACATTCAGTTTATTTACCACTTACATATGTTGTGCTCTGCTAGATTATATTCATCCTCCTCAACTGGAGTGAACTAAGTGTAAACTATTAGGACTCCATAAAGCCCAGTGCACTCAGTCCAAGGCCTGCTGCTTAGGGAAACCTGTTCTAATCAAGAACTGGATACGTTGCTGGCACTTTAGTTTGGGCTGAGTTGACTCTGCCTCTGTTTGGGTTGGGGCTAGAATTGCTGTGATTCCATTTGCTAGGTGTCATTGGTTTTGTAATCTGATGAGTAGGTTGGTTTAGGTTTTGTAGGATGCAATTACACTACTTTTATGTTGGTAAAAACTGAGTTAAATATCATTAGGTTGGCTTGAGTTTCATGGATGAGGATTGCCCCAGTTTAGCATGTACTAGCTTTGTTTCTCTTTGGTTGGTATGTTTGTACCGGGTCAGAATGAATTTGGCTCATATTTATTTGGGTTGGGTTCCAGGGGCTGGGATTGCCCTGTCTTAATGTGGCTTGGATTTGCTTAGCTGTGGTTGGCATGGGTGAAATTGCATTTAATTCCTTTAGGTTGTCTTGGTTTACCTAGACCAGGATTGCCTTGGTTAGACTTTGGTCATTTTGGTTGCACTGAGTTGGATTGTATTGATTTTGATGCAGCCTGAGTAACAGTTACAAACAACTATTTTACAAGACTGGGGGGAACAGTCACAGTAGTAAACTGTTCTGTGTTTCAAGATACAGTAGAACCTCAGAGTTAAGAACACTTCGGGAACGGAGGTTGTTCGTAATTCTGAAATGTTTGTAACTCTGAACAAAACGTTATGCTTGTTCTTCAAAAGTATACAACAGAACATTAACTTAATACAGCATTGAAACACTACTATGCAGAAGAAAAATGCTGCTTTCCCTTTATTATTTTAGTAGTTTACATTTAACACAGTACTGTGCTCTATTTGCCTTTTTTTTTTTTTTCCTCTGCAGCTGCCTGATTGTGTACTTCTGGTTCCAAATGAGGTGTGTGGTTGACTGGTCAGTACGTAACTCTGGTGTTCATAACTCTGAGGTTCTACTGTATTAACATGACATGATTCGTGCGTATGTGCATACATGTTAGGGATCACATGTCAAAATTATTTACTGTGAAGCCACCATGCCAGGAAACTGATCCTATCTCCCACAAATGGTACCATTATCTTGCAGATCCCATACCTTGCAGTGCTAGAACCATTTCATTTGAAGCTGAGTTGGCCTCTTAACAAGGCCTGCTTCTGAAGTCCTGCAGACTTTGCATGAGTCTCTTTGGAGAGACCACAATAGATAGTTGTGGGAAAGGTAAGAATTAACCAAGTCCACCCCATCCAAGACACACTGGTTTGAAAGTGGGTACCATATTTCTCTAGATAAATTCCACTATTGTATGGGGGAGAGTATATAACAGTGACCCAATAATGACAATTAAAATGTCCTCCACACTAGGTGCATTTCATGGAGATGGTGGTTTGAAGGATCTCTCAGAGAAAGGATGACCACAAGAGAGTCTGTTCTACTAGGTGGTGTGTCACCACAATGGCAACTCCTATTTTCCTGTTTTGTGGCCCATTCATAAAACTGTGAAATACCTGTGCGCTTCCTGATTGCATCAGGAAAACAAGCCTAGAAAGCTTCAGGAAAGTCAGTTTGGTGCCATTTCTTTTGAATGCGATTGCATTCCAAGATGTTTGGGATCACATTTTTACAACACTTGAATGTTCAACACTTGTGTGCACTGGCATGTAGTTATCAAACAGCAAAGCCTTCAGAGGGATTTGAAGATCTTTCCTTCAAGATGTTGTCCCAGATTTTTGTATGTTTCCCTGAAAGCTGAAAAGGTCAGCAAGGTCCCCTTTCAGGTTCACAAGTTTTAGTTTCTCTTCTAGATATAAATATTCTGGCTGCTGTTTGTTGTCATGTAAAGCAAACATCAACCGGAGCTTAAGGTCTCAAATGGGGGCAGCCAGTTAAGGCCACTTATTCAATCTGTTTCAGGCATTTTCTGCAGCTTTTCTTCCACCACAGCAGAGTGGTTTTGTCACCATTTCCCTATGCTTCACAACAACCCCTCTTTTGTGGGTCACTTTGGGGAAAGAGTTCTTCACCAAAAATGAGGCAATAAGGTGTCCATTCTGCATATGGGCTTGGGCTAGTTTGCTAATGCAAAATACCCACTATGCATGTGCAAGCACTAGATATACAGAGAGGGAGACTCCCTACCTGAGCTCTGTGCAGCAAGGAACATAAAGAAATGCACTCCTTCCCCGAAGCAATATGTAGGGAGCAGGTTAGAGGGAGAAACAGTCCTTCCCTGAACAGCTTGAACAGTATAGAGAAATAGTCCCCTTACTTAGCTGTATGCGCTGAGGGATGTAAATAGAGGTCTCCTCTCTGAGCGAGATGTCCTATGGTATACAAAGAGCCATCCCAACACACACTCCCCTCCTCCTCCCCCCGCCTCCAGGAGTGGCATGTACTGGGGAACAGAGAATGAAATCCACGTGTCCAGCTCTGAAAGTGTAACTGCATTTTAAGTTTCTGCAGAAGCCACTGGGACTTCCACCCCATACAACTGTCATGGCAGATGTTTCCCCAGCGTGATTGTTGAACCATCATGCTCCTTGTCCATGTATGTGGCATCAACACCATGTCATCCATCTCCCTCTCCCTGTCTGTGATTACCACTGTCTGTCAGCTCTGCAGCAAATGTTCCCTTCTAGCTTCACAGGCTTGCCCACTTTCCCATAAAGGCAAACATTAAAAAATGAGAGAACATGAATCTCAGCAGACTCCTGCTCCTTTTGCTATTCTTGAACTCATCAGCATTTCAAGTATGAGCCTTCTCTCAGCCTCTGCTGATGATGCAGTTATCCTGCTACAGCCATGATGTCATAAACCTGTTGCCTGGGGTGTCTGTGATCTCATCAGATCTCACAAGCCAGGAAGTGGTCAGGACTTGTCAGTGTTAGGCCAGGAAACCTCCAAAGAAAGCCCCAGGAGCTGCAGGAAGTCATGTTTGGTGGTGATTCACTGAGGGAATGCTTTTCCCTGTGGCTATATCTACACTGCAGCTGGAAGCAGGCCTCCAATCCTGAATAGACAGACTTGCACTAACTGGACTCAAACTAGTGCACTAAAAATAGCAAGTGTAGACATTGCGGCTCAGATGGCAGCTTGGGCAAGCCCGTCCAACCCCTTGGGTCTGAACTTGGGAGGCTACCCTGAGTTTCCACCCGAGACACAACAGTCACACTGCTGTTTTTAGCAGGCTAGCTTGAAGGAAACCAGTGTGAGTCTGTCTTCCTGGGCTGGGAGGCGTACTCCCAGCTGCAGTGTAGGCACAGCCTAAGAGGCTACACCCTAGCTGGAGTAGAGGGCACTGAGTAGCTAGAGCTTCTGTCTTTCAAAGAAGATATAAAACCAGGTTCCTGACCTCTCCTCATCTCTAAAGATCCAGTATTGTTGTTGTTGGTATTGTTTGTATATTTGTATCATAGTAGCATCTAGAAGCCCCAACCAACCAATCTCAGGGCCCCATCGTGCCAGGCACTGCACAGACACAGAGATAGTCCCTACCTTGAAGAACTTATTACTGGAATAAACAAGACAGCTCAAGGGTAGAAAGGGGAACAGATGTGAAGTGACTTGCCCATGGTCACACAGCAAGTCAGCAGCACGGATGGGATTGGAGCCCAGGTCTCCTAGTCTAGATGATTTATGTATTAAACCACACCAGCAGTGGCCCGTTTTGCAAGAGCAGGGATATTAGCCATATTCCAGCACAAGCACCAATCATTAAATGCCTCCTCCATCAAATGATCCCTCCACTTTCAGTTCACATCTGAAATGGTTGCGCACTGATAAACAGTGGCCACATTTCATTCCAAAGAGAGGTGGTTGCATTTCAATGGAGGGTGACGAGCGCTTGTGTATCAGCCTTATTATAAGGGCTTTGGGATCCTTTAGGATAAAATGAATAATAGAAATAAAAGGCTTGCAGGGCCACAGATTAGCTGTTGTGTGTCATCACTGAAGAATTGGATTGGAGGAGCAGGGATAAGTAAAAGTACAGCCCTTGGTGTAAAGAAGCAAATATACTATTATAGGGTGGATATTGGAGCAACCCACGAAAGGAAAATGGATTTATGTTTGTCTCCTCTTACACCTCAAAGGCTTCTCCAGCATGAAACGCACTCTTTAAGATGCTAGCTGCTCACTCCATACATTTGACAGTCTCTGATTAAACTCCCAGATAATAACCTTGCAAGACAGAGCCAAACTCACAGAAGTACAGGGTGTTCTCATCATTGGCTCCCAAAAATAGCTCTTTGCCAATAAGAGTCAATCGGTTTAGCCTCTGCCAACTTGCACTTGCACTCTCCCCACTTTCAACAACTGCTGACACTGTTTGTCCACTCTACCGGAGGACTGCAAGGCACTGAAAGAGACAACAGCTAAGACTTGGATGCACTTTGCTGAAAATACCCCTGATTTGCAACACTGGAATAACCAGGCTTCCATAGAGCCCAGCCATCCCATCACTCTGTGTGACAGCTGCTAAAAAGAGAAGCCGGGACTGGAATAGCTGTGAGCCGGCATTCCTGTGTAACTGTTTCCTGCAGTGCCTTCTACTGGGAGAAGCTAGGACTGTATTAGTATTGAGCTTCCCAGGAACAGCTCTCCTAACATAATCCCTATAATGCTTGCTGCTGAAAATGGCTGGTATAGCCAGTGCTCTTGGGAAAAGTCTGGAACCCACAGAAATGGAACTGCAACCGGGTAGAAGGACATGGGGTAAACTGAGCTTGGGGAGCGGTAGGATAGCAGGGAAATGGAACTAAGGGGGCTGGGACATGGGAAAATTAAATGGATCTGGGATGTGAAGATATAGATATAGTGAAGCAGAGTTGACGTGCGAGAATGCAAAGAAATGGAGGAGAGAGCCCAGAGCATGGGGAAATGGAGCACATCACTGTCAAACAATCAAGCTAAGCCAGTGGATGGGTCCTTTTAAGGATAGAAACTACTCCATTGTTCTCTAGTACTATTCATCTTGATAGCCAAGGTCTAAAACTGGCTGATGACGCAAAAGAGTGAACCTATACTGAAGTCAGTAAAGTTGCATCCACTTCTGCCAAAGGTGAATTTGGCCCCAAAGGACTTTTCCAAGCCATGAGTTAGATAATGACTGCACAAGCAAATGCAGCAGCCATAGTGCGATACTGGTGCCAAAACCAGGCCAGGACAGATGAGCCATCTGTCAAACTCAAGCATGTTGCTCGACTAGCCCAGGCGGGTACAAAACAAGGGCAGAAAATAGCAGAAGGTACTGAACTCCAGAGAAAATCCTCTCTCATTCTAACAGTTAAATCCAAGACAATTGTGTTTTATACAGCACCTTTCATCCCACAACGCTTTACAAAGTTAAATACACAAGCACATACAGTATATGGCATAAAGAAGATCTGGCACACTAAGCCATAATGAGGCAGTGCAAATGGCCACATAATTATCCCTTTTTGAAGCTGCAGCATAAAAACTCGTTAATCCACAAAAATGCTGTTACTGTTCTGTGCCGTCTTAGCAGCTATCTCTGCTGCTCCCTTTACAACCAGCCACAGCCAACAGACCTTCTCAAAGGATCCTTGAAGCAAACACATCAGTCCCACCCCCAAACATCTCCCATACACCTTAGGGAAAGTGACTGCCCTACAGAACTCATAAGCGTCACCACACCAGGGCCTGATCACACAAATCCAGGGCCCTTGATGCATAATGTAGGTTAAATGTGCTGCACAGTAGGCAGGGCCCTGGACATAAATTACAGAGAACAATGGTGTAAACACATTGCATAGCAAACATATTGTAGACGCATTGTGGACTAGATCCTGAAACAAATGGGAGCCAGCGATTTTGAGGGAGGACAGGGACAGCATGTTGGCTTCTAGGCCCCCTTGAGAGGGTAGGCAAAAGACTTCTGCCACTTTAAAGCCTGGACAAAATCCATCTAGCCACCATCTTAGCCACCTTGAAATGACTCCATATAACTCAGCGCTGCCATGACAGCTACCAGACACTGCCAGCCCCGCTGACAATGGTTAGTCAGATGATAAGCCATAACTAACATTCATTGTGTTAATATGTGTGTGTTATACTGCTATCTTGACCTCCCCCTGCTTCTTCCACACTGCATTTCATCCACCTTGTATGTTCTGTTGTAACCTTCACTGTAAGTGCTCTGAGGCAGGGACTTTCATCTTAATGTGTGTTTAGGGTCCTTGGCACCATGGAACCTTATTATTACTAACCCTATAATAAATAGAGAGCTGGGGTTTGGAAACCATAGGGAATTACAATAGGTCAGATGAGAGAACATGAAGGCACAGATGGGAACTTCAGCAGAAGGGGAGCTGGGGCATTGGTACAGGTGGGCAATGATTTAATTGGTTATTTGGTGATGGGCAGATTTAGAGACATAAGGGATGTGGAAGGAGGAAGAACTCAGAGTCAAGGATGACACTCAGGTACACAGTGGAGGCCAGTGGGAGGGCTGGGGTAAAGAAGGAGATGGAACAAATGGCACATGGGGCAGGAAACTGGCTGCTGTGAAGAGGGCTGTAAGTCAGATAGCTCTCACAGAGAAGGCAGGGACAGAACAGCCCATTTGAAGGCGGGGAAGAGGAAGAGAATAATAAATCAGAGAATTTTTGCTGCATAAGGCCAACAAAGCACACTGCGCATGCTCGGCTTGGACAGTGCACTGCCATGTAGGCCGTACCGCTTATTATTGAATAATACTTACATTATAACAGCACCAAGAGGCTCTATCAGGATCGGGGCCCCATCAGGTACTGAGAACACACCGTCCTTCCCACCCTCATCCCACTCACACAAGGCTTTGTCAATTCATTTCCGTCTTGACCTGAAGCATCCTTTGCTATTGCAGTCTCCCCCACTCTCCCTCTTCCCCTCACAGCTCTGCCACGGCCTTTGAGCCCTGTCTTGCAACACCTCCTGCAGCTGCAACAGGGGTCAGCCCCCTAGCTATGTCAGCGCACCTCAGTGCTGATCAGCAACACCCCGTGATTCTGATCCTAGGCACCAGTCGGGCAAAATGCTGTGGTGTTTTTTATGTGGTGGGAAAGTGGGGGGAGGAGAAGCAATTTGACACCCACTACACTCATTTGACTTGTGATTAAAGGTAAGCTTCTAGCACACAGGAGAAGGGAGGCTGGCAGCACAGGAGCTGAATGAAATGATTGAGAGCAGACACAAGGCTCTAGGCAGGAAGAAGGAGCAATGTGAGCAAGAAGTCAAGCAAGCAAGACCACTGAGGCAAACAAAAAACCACTGGGTTTCATCGAGAGAACAATTAAATGGTATCCTGGGGAAACGGTGTTGTTCCTGAGATGAGCTCTGATGAGCCAAATGGCGTTTTCGTGTTCTAAACACGGCGTGTGCTCTCTCATGCGGAGAAGGGCTTGGGTGCTCATCAATTATTGAGATTGTTTAAAAAGGCATTTAGGAAAGTGCGCAGGAGGTGAGTTTGCAGCTCCACCTCAGTCCCAGCTGAACTGCTCTTAGAAAGGGCAGCACAGCTGAACAGCCAGTGAGAAGGTAAGGAGGGGGGTAGCGATGGGGAGAGAGAACAGGGAAATACTGAGGTTCCTCTGCCTTTCCAGGAAGAGGTTACATAGAGCACAGGAAAGGATCTCATGGTGCTGATATGCCAATGCAGTAACTTTCACGGGTCTGACCCACCTCCCTGGAGACGAGCTCTGAGTCAGGGTGAAATGCAGCATGTAGAGACAACAAAGTTGCATGCAGCACTTGTGCAGTGAAAACAGTTGTCACAGTGATTCTGCTGTCCTGGGAAATGATCTCAGTGAGCAGCAAGTCATTTTTTGGCAGTACCTGTGCAGATTTTACTGACCCCTTTCTATGCACTGCTGTATTTAGCTGGTTCAAAGAGATGGTGAAGCATTTTAAGGAAGAAACTATCACAGCGTGAGAACAGTGGGTTGATCTGCCCCTTTGTCTCCCCCTCAGTTAAGGGAACAGAGACATACCCTCCCACGCCCTGCCCCTAACTAGATCTCTAATTCTTTCCAGTTCCCATATACAGACAAGTCTTCACATCAGCTCTCCCAGATAGAACATTCACACCCACCCACTGCACCTCCAATCTTCCCTAAGCTCAGTCTGCCTGGAACTTGGTCACAGCTCAGTACTTCATCTTCATTGCTGTTCTGGAGACTACACTGAGTGCAGATCTCCAGAAAGCCACGCGTCCAAGTGCTGCTCTCTGGAGATCCACACTCAATACACATTCAAAAACAATAATGAAAACAAATCTCTGGGCATGCCAGAATGACATTTACAATGGTTTAGAACTTTTCAATTTGCTATCCAAATTTCTTCAAACAAATCAGAGGGTCTTGTCCCCATTAAACAAGTCTAAAGTCTGAAAAACTACCCCATTGTGCAGTTATCTAAGCTCTAAAAGGCATCTCTTTTTTGGTTTGGTTTGTTTTCTGAAGGGATGAATTTTTTTCATGCTCCTATACATTAAAAACTGAACAGATTTTATTCAAACTGTTTGGGTTTGTTAAATCACTTTTGGGCCAAGAACATCCCAAAAGGAGAAATTTTGATCATCATGAGGAAACAAAGACAGGGGGCCACAAAAGGTAGTGCTCTTTCAACCATAAGACTGTGGAAGATTTGATACCAATGTGGCACAGGAACCAAGATTTCTGCATATCAGATTGCTCAGGATTCATGGATGCTAATGAGTGACTAACTTTTGGAAACCAGAGCCTGCCTACTTCCCCTTTAAGCAGCAGCTACAGATTCCTTCTTAGTTGTCTTCTTCTAGGATCTCACACACAAGTTATTGAGATCTTGGAAATACTTGATCACACAATGCACAAGGCTTCTTCTTGTACCTTTCTCTGAAGCAACTTGTACTGCCCAGCATTACAGATAGGATATTGGACTAGATAGATCTGAGTCATCATGGTAATTTTTGTGTTTCCGTGTAACTTTCAAGCATGCGGTCTTCAATGGGTTTTCCATGAAGCAACCTAGAATGCCTGTGATTGCTGTAAAATAATAATACACCCAGAGCCAGCCTTTTTCAGGCACACATGCACACGCTTACAGGTTCTGACACTTCTACCCACCCCAGCATAAACGCAAACACTCCTACTGCCTACTATGACTAGACACAAAACACTGTTCATCTTTGTCTTTCTCATAATACATTATGTAAAGAGTTTTGCCTGTCCTCCTCCTACCTCATTTCAGTTTGTACCTCCTGGGAACCAAATGTCACACATCGGGGAAGCAGGTCCAGCTTCTCACCAGGCTCCTGTCAACGCTTCTTTGTGGCTGTTCTGAGCATCTGTTCATTTAAAATTTATTTGACAGAAGTGCAAACGGCAGGCAAGAATCAGTGCCAGGCCACAACCAAGAGTGCAATGTGAGATACGTCATACAGGACATGGGATTTCCATTTCATACACAACCATGCACTTAATATTTTGTTCATGAATGAGCCAGTGAGGGAACTCCAACATGGCAGGTGGAGGCAAAGTAGTGGGGGAGCTGCGATGAAGGAAAGAATCATCACATATGAATAATGGGAATGTGAAACTCAGGCTAGTTTCCTTAACCTACCAGAATCTCTGAGGAGCTAAAATGTTCCATCAACAGCAGCCAGTGAACCAATCACCTATGAGTGCAAAGCTCCCTTTCTCTTCTAGAGCTCCTAGTTCCACGTCCAAACGGGGACAATCTACCTGAAATTTCCGAGGGAAAAGTCCCACCTCCTATGAGCCTATCTCATGGGACAAGTACATAATTCCAAATGTATCTGCATGCGTGCAATCAGTGTGGGTGATAGCCTGGACAGTAGCAGTGCAAGTTTCCCCTGACGCATTCCAGCATAACAACATGCCCATTATTACAGTATTGCCTCCAAGCACTAACAAAAATTAAATAAGCAAAGACAGTATTCTCCATCCCTTCATTGTATCCAAAACCGAGGCGAGCTTAAAACTTCTTTCCTTTCATTTCTTGTGCTTCTGTATTCAGAGATGTGAATTGGAGTCACTCTTCAAATGTTATTGAGGTGAAGCTATTGCAAAGAGATTGGCATTACGCATTGCTCTGACATCTGGTGGAAGGGAGTTCTCAATCTGTCAGTCAGCTGTCTAAAGAGCCCAGTCTCCTAACCCCACAAGTCTCAGTCTCCACACTTCATCATGCCATCTGACCACTAGTCATGGCCAGTCCTGATTGCAGAGAGAGAGGTGGCACTTGAGATGGTCAGTGTTTTGGCCACTAAGGGCCTTGAAGATTTGGTGCAGTGTTTTAAGTTAGGCCTGGTATTTGACAGGGAAACACTGCAGCATGCACAGCACTGGGGCCATGGGCTCTTCTCCACCTGTGCTACTCAGAAGACGGGCCAATGCATCTTCGGCCATCTGGGGTTTCTTCATGTCACGTACTGCCATGGTTGCGTACAATGCTTTGGAAACCCAGCGTAGGGGTCACGCATTAATAGCCATGGACATATCCATCCCCTACAAGGAGCGTGACCTCCCAAGAAGCAGTAAATGAAGAAGTATTTCTGACCACTAATGCACTTTGAGCAGCAAAGAGACTTGAAAGAACCCAAGATTATGTTGCACATTCAGAATCAGAGGGCAGCTGTCCTAGATTGAGGGGCATGTTATGGCTCTGACCTGTTCTTCAGGCTGTTTCCTCATTCCACCAGCATCACTTCCACCAGCATCACTTCTGTCTTGCTAAGATTTAGTTTTAGTCAGCTGCTCTTCACCCAGGCACTTCTTTCTCACTCTCTCTCACAGCAGGAAAGCTGGTTTCGGTGTCTAGTATGAAGCAGATACAGGACTGAGTGTCATTTGTGTATGGCTGGCATTGAACTCCACGTCCTCTCACTGTTTGCCCTAGGAGTTTTACATGTATGCTGGAGAATAGGATTGAGTTCTTCAGGATTCCACAGGTGAGAGCATGCATGGTAGAGAAGCAGCTGTGCCCCACAACCATGTGAGAGCTAGCTCAATAGGATGTCACTCACTCCAGGTGTCTCAGGAGAATCATCTGCACCTCACAATCAGCACAGTCAAATACTGTTGATAGATCTAGTCATATAACCATGGATATTCACTCCTTGTCCTGGCTACAAGATTATCCATCAGAATAACTCAAAATGGTCAACATTTTTCAATTAATTTTTTTTTTTTTAATTCCGAATTTCTTGGTGATAAAGGTTCACTGTCTTTCAACCAGCTGTAACTTAATGCTGTCTCTGTACCATATCTAAGCAGGAAGCCCCTCTGTGGACATTTAAGATGTTCATAAAGGACAGGTGCTGATAGAGATAGTTCAATCACCGTGCTTAGGACAATGAGGTGAGAACTTTCACAGCAAATGATGGCTTGGATGAACATATGGGGGACTGCTGTTTGTTTCAGGATGAGTGGAAGATTGACCTGATTAAAGGAAGCATTGATGAGCTGTCAAAAGAGGCCCTCAGGCCTCCTCACAGGATTTCACTCACCACAAGGAGCAAGAGAAAGAATTGCAGATGATGGTATGAAGTTCTATGGACTCCCTTTCCTGCGTTCAGACATCATGTTGAGGGATACAGTATAAGAACTAGAATAGAATAAAGTACCTGCATGGGGAACAAGTATTTAATAATGGGCTCTTCAGTCTAGCCAGAGATGTCAAAAACATCTTGTAGCCAACAATATCAAACAGAACAAAAAGACAGACCTTGAAGAATCATCACTGACAGCTGGGACCAAACTCGGCCCTCAGTTACATCCTGGCAATCCCACTGAAAATAGGTGGGAGGCAAGGGGTTGCACATGTGTAGCTGAGGACAGTATTTGACTCCTTATTGTTGTCAACTGCCAGAAGGAGACCAACAGACTCTGCCACTCTCAGGCTTAAACACACACTGAAATAGATCAAGGGAATCAGAGCACTCTGGATTCTGCCAGAACTGCTTTTCACAAACTTCTCAACAATAATCTTCCCCAGAAAGGAAGCTTGATTGTAGACAGGGTGATAACCGGTGAGATCACCCATCTGAAAAGACAGTTCATTGAGTTCCAGGCCTAACAGTCACTCATTTGTGAGAGACTAGCAGCCTTACCCCACAAAGCAGCATGTTGAAAATTTCTACCAGTCAAGGTCTCAGTTTCTCACGGTTCTTTTAGCCAAGAAGGATATAGGTCCAAATGGCAACATGCAGCTCACTGCTTCCAAAGCACTTCCAAAAACAGAGTGAATGACAATGGCCAAAACCCAGGCAGAGATGATCATGTGTTTGTAACCCTGACCCCATAACATATGTCTGCAATCATGGAAGCAGCCAATCAATTTTCCGCACCACTGCCATTGTATTTTATGTTTTAACCCTCATCAGGCCTTTGTCTATCTTCATATTCTAGGTTTGTTTGATTTAGAACCACATTCTGCCTGGCCTTAAACAGAGGCAAAATGGTGGGAGAGGACGTAAAGAGTTCCCCACCTTTCACAGTTCATATAAGGGCAAGGCAAGAATTGCAGCCTCTGGACTCTGCAGGGCATAAGGGCTGCTCCATCACTAACCCCATGCGGATCCCAACGAGAGTGATAAAGGGTGACACTGCAGCTCCACACCCCTGTACTGGCCAAACTTGCAGGGGCAGAATAAGTTTTACCCAGTAAGGAGGCAGAGTAGCAGTTTCACAGCCTCAGCCTGTCTAGAAGCACCGGCAGGCGTTCTCTTTGTTGGCAGCAGAATAAGTCTAGATGTTCCTCCAGGAAGGTATGGCTCTGCACCACTCCTGGTGTGTGCTTCAGTGGCCCAGACCCTAGACTATATCATCTTTAAAGCAGGGACCATGTACTATTTTGCTTTAATTTCTGGAAAAGGCTATGCAAAGTTATGCTACTATATTAATAATATTTATTATTATTATTATTATACCCTTCTACAACCATTTCTAGTACTTTTCAGATCATTTAGCTGTCCCAATGCACACTATGGCCCTCACCAGCCCCTCAGTTACACTCTCTGGGGAAAGAGATTGCAGCCTGTTTCATCCAAGAAATACAAAAACTGAAAAGTTGTTAGCGTTCAGCACTTTGCATGAAAATTTTCAACAGAAGATGTTTCCACTGAAGATGTTTGACTATCCCTGTTATTAAGGAGTCAGTTTCAGACAAATGCTCTGACATATGTATATCTCCCTTCTCTCCCAAGATGTATTGTTGACCTAACTTTCAGTACATAGTAACATGTCAGCATTAACGAAACTCCAGATAACCTCTCTGAGGCCAATCTTTGCGAACATAATAGTGAGGTGGTTCCTCCCTAATGTATTTCCCGGGCACACTTTCTTAATATGAATATTTTAATTATACCTTTTCTGGTGCTTCTTTCCAGACAAGAACCATACCTAGGGCTCATCTATGTGGGGAAATTTACCAGAAGAACTATACTGGTATTATTATGCCGCAATAGTTATATCACTATAATTCCCCATGTGGACACTCTTATTCCAGAATGAGTACCTTTGTGCAGTTAACGTATGTCATTTTAAAAGTGGTATGAAATAAACCAGAACAAGGTACTCTGATTCCTGAATAAAAATGTCCAAAAAGGGAGTTATACCAGTATGACAGCAGTATAATTACACCAGTATAGTTCTGCTGGTAAACTTCCCCGTGTAGACAGGCCTTCAGTTTCTAATCTTTTGCTATGCTGTATAGCTCTTCTATAACACCTCTAACAAACCTTCATTGCCTTTCCCTTCACCTTTGGATCACAGCTCTATTGTTCTTAGGTTGAGACAACCAAAACTGGATTAAATATTCCAGAACAGGAGTATCTATTTAGAATATGATGTATATTAATACAATCCCAGGACCCTGAGTAAGGGCCTAATCTCTACAGGAGGCCCCTACGGCCCTACCCCTTCAGACCCTATGTATAACCATGGATCAGAGGAGCAGCAACCAACCACACAGAACCCTCTGCTGTTGGGGCTGTCACCTCCTCCCCTAACACAGACTCCAAATCACCCCCAAACTTCACTCACACACCCGGAAACTCCAAATGTTGAATCACCATCCAGTCTTTGAAGACCCTTCCCAACTTGCATTCGGGCACTTAGAGGGCTTCTCCCTAAACCCCACTTGGCCCTCTGAGGCTTACTTAATCCCCTAACCAGGACCCTTCCAGGTTCCCTTTCCTGTCCAATCCCCATTTCCCCATCAGAGAACTAGCTTATTTTGTAGGGCAGGGGTTGGGGCCATTGCCCTGGAGATGCCGATGCCTCACTTCAGGAGTGTCTGCTCTTTGCTCATGCAGCAGACACACAGGCTATGTCTACACTGATGGCAGCAAATTCACCGTCATCAGATCGACTTATCTGGATCGACTGAGCGGTCAGTGAAGACCTGCTCAGTCAATCCAGAAATCGACATATTAAGACCACCTCCTCAAGTGTCGTAGAACATGGTTCCCGTCGGCTCAGTGCATTGAAGACGGCGCACAGAACAGAAGTCGACGGGAGTTACGCAAGTTTTTTGCATAGTTTGCGTAACTCCAGTCAACTGCCGCCAAATCTCCGAGGTAAGTGTAGACAAGTCCACAGTCTAACCAGGACCTTCACTCTACAGAACCAGCCCAGCAACAACGCCATCTACAGCAGAGAGGAGTTGCTGCCACTGGCCGAGCAAGCCTCTCCACCTGCTGTCTGAGGGCTTATTCTTGCAGGTGGGGTTAGTTGCCAGGAGCACGGCCACTTCAGCTGCAGGCCTCATACTAAATCCTGTGTTAGGTGCAATGAAGTGGCCCTGCTGATGATGTTGTCTGTGTTATTTTCCACTCCATCCTAGCACCCCAATTGCTTTTAAATGCTGTTCCAAACAGGGCAGACACCTTCAATAAGCTCTCTTCAAAACTGCCCCTCTTGCTTTTAGACCTCTCTGTAAAGTTGCTCCAGCCCACCCCTTAGGACTCACCTTGCTCAGCTTCACTCCTCACTCACTTCACACCATCCTCCCTTCTCTAGACCTGTCAGGTCTAGTGCAAGCGCCCTCATCTGTGCAGCTCCTGCTATCTGAAGCAGGTTTTCTGTATCTCTGCTCCCCATCCACATTCCATTTAATTTCATCTCCCAGCTAAAAACATGTTTTCTCTGACTTACCTATACCTCTCATTTATTATTTGCCCTCTAACTGTATTATTTAGCTCCCTGAAGAATTTGAGGGTACAGTCTGTAAGAAACACACTGTACAAAATTAAATTCTATTGTTATGTATCCAACATTACCCCGAAGTCATTTTTTGACAGTGAAGCAATTTCAAATCCTTCCAGATACTTTAGATACTTTGTTTTGAATCCAGATGTTCACCATGTCAGCTGCGCGTTAAGAATGCATCTTCATGACTTGCTTTGCTTCAATTTTTTAATAGGGTAGGGGGGAAAACGTCGCTGGAAAATTCCATTAGCGTAAGCCAAGCGTGGATAGCTGGATCTGAGGCCAGCTGTGCTCTTCAGCGTCCAAATAAACTTTCCTGTCATCTAGCTGTAAGATGACGCATCGCATTGCAGGCCCCAAGTTTAAATAGAGAGTGAGAGAACTTTCAAACACGGGGTCTGATGAAGAGCAGGAGAGTTGGACTGGTCGGGAGGGCATTTTTTGAAAGGAAAAGTTTTCCTACGATATCATCTACACATGGAGTTATTCAGGAACAGCAACTGTGTTTTAAATTCACACCCTACCTTAATCTGAATTAACTTTCAAGTGTAAACAAGCCCTTAGTGATTATGCATTTAGGATTTACAGAACACCAATATAACAGAAATTATACACTGAAAATACAAGTTAGATCATTCTGATCAGCTTCTTCCAGGCCATCTCCCTACCTCTACCTCACTGTGTTTGTCCAGTTGCATTTTACGTTATTCAAATTACTAGGCTTTCACCACTTTTCCTGGGAAACTATTTCATGGCCTAATAGAGATCAGGAAATGTTTCCTGATATTCAGTCTAAATTTACGTCTGCTCTAATGTCATCCTATCCCATTATTCTTAATTATACTCACTCGGATCACCCTCAAGGCCTTTCTTTCCTTGCTGTTTAAAGATACTTGCAGACAAATATCATATTCCCCTTAGCCCCTATTTGACAATACTATATATACGAGACCTTTCTTCAGCAACCAGCCTAGGGTCCAGTAAAACACAGGTTGCCTAACATTGGTGGGTTTTAACTAGCATTCAAATAAAATTGCACTGAAAAACTTTCAGGACCGTTTTAAAAGAGTTATTTGAGATGGGACTTTCTAATGGAAATGGTCCTTCACGCAGCTTTTATTATTGTGCTTTTTTAATCTCTCCTCACTACACCCAAGCTGGAGCAAGAAGCCTGGGCCAGAAAAATTCACACAAACACAGGAGTTATTCCAAAGCCAAGACACACCAGAAGAGTCATGGGGTAGGTCAACAGTTCAAATATGGGTACACACCCAGCACAGGACAACAAGCCGCACTTCAATCCTCCATGAGGTCTTTGTCTGGAGTGTCACTACACCGGAAAGAAGAGGTCCGGGGGGTATGTGTAAGTACATGGCCACATAAAGACTGATCTAGTTACAAGATCAGCCACAAGGAAAGCAGCAGGCGACAGATTAACCTCAGTCCTAGGCATAGGGGCTACCGATGTTAGACACAGCTATAATCCCGGCAGTCTTTACAAAGCAAACATAATTAAATGCAGTGATATAAAGAAGCCCAGGCTTAGTGAAAATGAACACACATCTAAGCAGGAAAGCAAATATTTCCCACTTCAACAAAGAAGAAAACAAAACTGCAGCCTGAAAGAAGTGAGCAGGCCAGACTTAGAAAGAGATCTGACTCAGTAAAATACCAGAGCTCAGGCCAAGCAGAATAAAAGTAAATCCATGGTAGGATATTTCAGACAGTTGGCAACAGGAGAACTGAATCCACTCCTTGACTTCCAGTCTGCACCACTGTGCCCTATGATCTTGTCAGCTCTCATAAGCTAAACTGCATCAGTTCCGGTCAGCACTTGGATGGGAAATCCTCCAGGACGCCTCAGGTACTGCAGGAAGTAGTTCCAGTGATTGAACAGGTGGCAATCTTCCTTTTACCAGCATCATTACTGAAGCAATGCCCCACGCAGGGGTGTGTGCAGGAATTTAAATTCCAGCACTTTTGGAGGGGCACTGTGCCCCTTGCCAGGGCTCCAGGGGAACATGCACCCTCCCCGCCGGGGGCCTGAAGGAGAATGCGCCCTCCCCAATGATTATTGGAGGGAAGGGGGGGGGGCTCCATGCCCCTACTTGCCTCCCCTGGTGCACACCCCTGTCCCAGCATGGTGCTAACGGGTGTTCTGATGCTGCAGCTACTATCTTTTGGATGAGCGATAAAGACAAGCTCTTCACTACTCAGGGTCATTAAAAAAAAAAACCATGTCACTTTCCCCACGAGCAATGGTGTTAACAGACATTTGTGGGGGAAAGTGCAATTTAGCTAAATCCATGCTGTCTACTTAAAATTCCTCTCTCACATTCAACTAGATACTGTATTCTTCAGTCCTTCTTGTCCTAGACTGTTGTGCCTTGTTGCTTTGCATCATTAAACAGCCAGCCCATTCCACCCCAAAGGTGGCTGACTGTTAGTAACAGTGAAATGATGCCTGTATGTAAATTTTGTAAAGCACTTAGGACCCTTCTGGATGAAAGGCACAATAGAAATGTAAGTCATTATTATCTACAGCCGTGAGGAAATAAACCACAAGAAACAAGCACCAGAAACTGTCACACAAAATGCAGACCAAGCCGACAGCTAAACAAGAACAAGAAAAAGCCTGTCAAACAATATGCCAGACTTGGTGTGGCAAGAGATGCGGCGGAATATAATCAGCCCACCAGAAGAAAATTAAGTAGGCTGGACAAATTCCTGACTCAGCAAAAGAGAACATAGTCCCCCTAGCATGTTTGAGAGAGAAACAAGTCAATCAGCACCTGACATCTTCAAACAGGAAAGAGTCCAAAGAGCAGTTACAGACACTTCAGCAGAACTATACGGCAAGGAAAGAGTGAACACCAGGGTCTAATGTTACCAAAGCCAGGCTGAAAAAAATTACTTACTCAGGGAAAATGCAATTCAGGCAGAAGGAAAACAAACAGCACTGAACATATTGTATGGCTCGGATTGATGACACCAAGTGCATGACAGAGTTCATAAACAATAAGAGTAACTCAAGCACACAGCAGTTATGGTGACAACCAGTTTTAACGCTGTGAAACCCACCCTGAGACACGTTGGGTAGGATAAACATGATAAACATGATGTGAGCATTGAAAAAAAATCACATAAAAAAAAACCACCGACAAGATGACAAATGTTCCCAGCATGGTGACAACCACGGAGACACACATAGTCCCAATCAGGTAAAAATGACTGTCCAGAGACACATGAAGATGGAACTGTGTTTGACAATGGAAGACAATGGAACACGCGCCACCACCACAAACAGGGTGAATGGCATGAAAACCAATCAGGGACCTACCAAACAGTGTGACAGCCCCAGTGCAGAGAAACAAAATTAGCAGTGTGATCACAAACATAGCCTATATTTGCAAAAACAATTTAATTCAACCCAGGCCAGGCTCAGGGAAACTTATTTTAAATACATCTGGAAGCAAACATCAAGGAAAGCAAACCTTGGGCATCAAATCCAGGCTATTAAAAAATAAGACAAAGGAAAACAAACTCAGGACCCTTTGAATATGCAAGTAAGGGCAACAGCATCCCCTCCCCTTCCCCAAGTCCAAAGGAGGAAACAACCACCTCCAGTTACTAAAACTCAGCAAATGTAAAAATAGAAAAAGCAGAGGATTCACAGGCCAAGCAAAGACATCGAGATGAGATACTGTCTCAAGCAAATGCAATAGAACAGATAAAAATACGTCCTCAGGGTGTGGAAGCACTTTCTTTCTCTGCGAGTCTGCTTAAGCAAAAGCTAAGCCAGCATTTTCAGTCTCTCCAGGCGCAGTTTTGTTGACTGTTCCCCCCAGCTCCATCTTTTATGAACTTCAAATGTTAAAGCAGCCAAAGTTCCCTTCTTTTTTCCCCACTGCCTTTTGCATATTCTGCCCAAAAAAGGTCATTAGAAAATTTAAAAAATAACCACCTCCTCCAATAAGGTTGTTTTGAATTTGAAGTGAATTTGGCTTTATGTTAATTTTTGACTCCTCTAACGATGTCTAACACACGGCTGTAGCTTTGGGGACAAGAAGGGAGGGACGTGAGCTTTGCTGCATACAGTGTTAATCCTAGCTATATTAGGTTGTCATCTGTTTGCATTGCTCTTGTGTGGAGGGCGGGGAAGAGATCATGACATGCTGCAGCTTTTTGATGTTGGGTTGTGAGGTCAAGAACTTCTCGTTAGTGTGCAAAGACACCCTCACAGTGATGCAACTCCATCATATGTCACTGCCATGTAGGTTCAATGTTGTCACCACATTTTGACACCTAGAATAAGACTGGGTTTCTATGTTCTTTGACTCCCAGTAAAGACCAGTAAAACTCGGACTGTCCCATCAATTTTAAGAAGACTGGTGACCCTACAATAATAATTAATACTAGGCACTGTGACAGACACCTTTTATCAATGGACCTTAAAGCAAACAAGCAACAGATAATAGTGTTTACAAATATCTGTTTACAAATTAGAAACAGATAATAGTGATATCTTTAAAATATATAAGTGGTGAGAGAGATGGGCTTCTTATCAGAATCTGTATTAAGATTATAGAGGGAACGTACAGGTTTATTTTGAGTCTAGACAGTATTATTTCACCAGTGCATCTAGCATAAATCCTGGGTGGATTACAGTGTCAGCTGGCAACTAAATTGTAATGGACATTTTAAGTGTGGACTCTTGTTAATGAAAATCTTTGGATTTTCCAGTATCTGACTTGCAGTAAAGGCAAGGTCCCTCCAGAAAGCTGTCATTATTTCAATATAAGAATTCCCTCCAGCCGCCAGGGAGTAGGGCCTAGCAAAGAGCCATGTTGCTTTTCTACAGGCTCTTGAATCATAAAAAATATGCTCCAAAATATAAGTGAATGAAACTGGAAGCTCCTTCTGCAACAGGAAAAGCAAAGAACAGACAGTTTACACCCCCACACTGCAGTGGTTAGGAGGAGAAATCCAGCTTGTGTCTTCTTTGGTGAAAGAGAGGGACTAGCTCATTACTGCAGGAAGGGAAAGTCTAATCTAAAGACCTCAAGGGATCAGGGCTTGATTAACCCTACATCTTTAAAGGAGAGGGTGTCAACAACTGTAACCTTGTCCATAAAGATACCCTATCGTCAGACTGACCACAAGAATTATCTGTGAGGCTTCTCAAAGATTTTTCCATTCATCCACTGATGAAAAAAGGTCTTGAATGTGTTTCTTGCTGATTGGTTACAGCTGGCCTCAAAGTGGTGCCTTCTCTAGAGAAGTGAGTGAGAGATTAATTTGGCCATTATCAATCATAAATCCACACAGTTGATTATTACATGACTGTAACAGGATCAGCCGGCCCCTCACCGTGGTTGTAGTGTACCTGTAGAGCTAAGAGGATCTTGTTATCTGACTGACACAGAATAATCAGCAGAGGCACCATATTTTAAATAGATCAAATATCTATGGGACTTTCACTTGTAGGTGAAGTACCATAAAATGTGCATCCTGTAATGCAAGTCTACTATCTGATGAGAAGCAAGGGATTGAGTGAAGTACCATCTCTTAGATTAAGGTCCAGAAAAGATATTCTGTAAAAAGAAAAAAATATATAGGACCAAATTCTGATCTCAGCTACACCTGTTTAAATCCAGAGTGACCCATCTGCATTTAGTGAAGTAACACCAATGTAAATATTGGTTTAAGTCAGAAGAGAATCAGTCACTATAGCCCAGAGGGTGTAAAATAAATGCAAAATAAAGGACACATCTTCCCAGGGACAATGAGTCATAAATCCCCAAGTACACATGGAAATTAACAAAACAAGGATGATTGGCAATGGCAACCCAATCTTTCATCGCCATAAAAGGAGTAGGTGAGTGTAATGCTGGCAGGGCAGGTGCCAGCTCTTGCCAAGGCTGCAGGCATTAGCTAAGAACTAACAAACTTATAGCTGGAGCTGGAGACCAGACCAGTTCACTTACAGGTTAGTGTTGCTCAAAATAGGTATTAGTCTTCTAAGAATGTATTCAGTGTTTAGACTCTATAGAATGTTTGTAAATTGCTGCCCGCATTAATCTTATTTGTAATATCTGTGTTCTATGCTATAAAGAAATATGTAAGTTTTGCTTTACAACTTTGAAAATGTTTGCACTAAACTTGCGAACTCACAGGAGAAGGGAGTTTCCCAACACCCATCCAGAAGAACTATCCAAATCAGATGGGCCATCAAGGAACATCACAATACAAAGGTTTGGTGAATGGCCCTTTCGCACCTTGGAAATGCTATGTCCAAGGAAGCTTGTCCTACGGACTTGGAGATTGAATGAAGGAAATAAAACAAAGTCACTGGAAAATGTTCCATCTCTTTTCTGTCCAAAGATACTAAACTGAAGCCAGAGATTCCCAGGGTTTACCCCTGACTGGGTGTGTCCTGAAAGACATTTTGAACTGACAGATCTTTAGAACTCTGTCATTCTTAAGATTTCGATTGTAACTCATTTGTGTGTATGTTTGCTTTCTTCAACCTGTATATAAATTTCTCATTGCTTTTTCCAAGTTAATAAACCCTTAAGTTAGTTTATTACAGCACTGGCTACAGGGGTTGTCTCTGGTGTGAGATCTAAGATATAAACTGATCTGGGGTAATGTAACTGATCTCTAGGGACTGAAAGCAACCTGAATATTTGTGATTTTTTTTGTGTAATTAACCATTTATCACTAAGTCCAGCTTGCCTGGGTGACAAGATAGACTAGAGAGTCTAAGGGAACTGTCTGTGACTCCATGGGAAGACTGTTACAGAGATCCAGGAGTTCACATTTGTTACTGGCTTGGTGAAATCTAATTATAGAGCCTACCACCAGCCTGCCTGTCTGCCTTGTTTTTGACAGTCTGCCCTGACTAGGAACTCATGGTTGTGAGCCATTCCAGACAGGATGACAATCACCACTTAGGACACAGAAGCAGTGTGGCAACAAGCAGCTCAACATCCCAGATAGAGTTATCACTCTCCCTCAGGACGCAGCCTAAGGGAGCCATTGGCTGAATTGTCTAAACATATGGATGAGGTGTGTAAACAAGTGAAGATTTTATCTAGTGATCTGATGCAAACTTGGCAGTGAAAGGAAAGCCCAGAGACCAGGGAAAGCCCTGGGAGGAGGCCCGCTGTCCAGTTTGACCAGAATGGCTAACCCATATGCTGTCAGTGTGGGGAAGCTGTCCATGTTGTAAGGATGGGCTCACAAAAGGCAGTGCCTTTAAACAGGGAGTCCTCAGGGTGTGGGATTGAACCCTGAAGGGAGAACTACTAGACTCAATTCCAGACTGGGAGTGGTCTCCATTTGCTGGCAAGTGCCCAGTCATTCTTGTTGTCCTCAGTGGTGTGCAGGCTGATGCATTTTTGGACACTGGATCCTTGGTGACTGCTATCCAGAAAGGAAAATTTCTCCAGTACTGGTGGCCACAGGACTTATCAAGTCCTCCCCCACCCCTTCCCCAAATTGGATACAGTTAGCTGCTGGGAATGAGCTCCGCATCCCCTATGTAGAATACATGTTTCCAAGATGCTTCACCAACAGGGGATCATTGTGAGAGATACAAATAACAATGCCCCACTCCTCCTGTTTTTCTAGGGACAAATCTGCTCCAGCACTGCTATGATAAACTGCGAGAGGCCCTGTGGGCTTGCGAGCCTCAGCTAACTCTGCAGGAAAAATGGTGTGGCAGAACACCACTAAACAAATATACAGTGACCAGCACTTCACCAACAAGCAGGGCAAAATTGGGAAGGGAAAGTTTGACACTGGCAGACCAGGTGCCAGCTCATGCCAAGACCCTTGGGCCTCACTATCCATTAGCAACTGCATAGCTGGAAACCAGTCTGACTCACCTGTGTGTTAAAATAGATATTAGAGTTATAAGAATGTGTTTAGTATTTGGACTTTATGAATGTATTAATTTTACCTATAATATCTGTATCCCATGTTGTAAGGTAATATTTAAGTCTTTGCTCTGTAACTATACAAATGTTTGCTAAGGTCTTGTCTACACTAGCACTTAGGCTGGCAAAACTTTTGTCACTCAGGGCTGTGAAAAAAACACACACCTCTGAGCAACGTAAGTTTTGCCAGCATAAGCACCAGTGTGGACAGCGCTAGGTTGGCGGGAGATGCTTTCCCGTCAACATAGCTATCGCCACTTGCTTAGGTGGTTTTATTATGTTGGCAGAAGAACTCTCTCCTGTCGACATAACACAGCTACATAAGCCCTCTTACAGCTGCACAGCTGTACCAATGCAACTGTGCGACTGTAAATTTTAAATGTAGACTAGCCCTAAAATTGTAAACTGCACCAGCCAGGGGAGAAGCATTACCAAGTATGAAATACAAGTTTACCACAAGAGATGTCATCTTCTCTTCAACAAAAGAAGGCCTACAGACAAAAGACAAGCCATTGTGTAACATCAGTGGACAAAAGACTTTGATGATTGCTTCCCCCACACCCATGAAGAGGGTATGTGCACAAGCCCTCATCCCATCACAGCTTGAACTCTGGGGAAAAGGCATAAAAATCCCTGCCAAGGAGGATTTGTTATCACTATGCAGTTTGGAACTCGGAGAGGTCAATATTTCTAAGCATAAGCAAAGGATCCCCAAGCTGCTTGGCTGGGGTTAGCCCTAAAGAACATATAGCGCTTCCACATTACAGCAGCTACTATTACCTTTTAGAATCTAACACTCTCTCATGTGTGTGTGTGTTTACTTGCTTTTATTTTGTAAATAACTCTCATTTCTTTTACTCAGTTAATAAATCTTTAGCTAGTTTATTATGGGATTGGCTACAGGTGTCGTCTTTGGTGAGAGATTTGAGGTACCACTGACCTAGGGTAAGTGACTGCTCCTTTGGGACTGGGAGTAACCTGAATATTGTTGTGATTTTTGGTGTAAGGGACCATCTATCACAAAGGCAGACTTGCCTGGGTGGCAAGATAGACCAGAGTGCCCAAGGAGACTGTGACTCCATGTTAAGATTATTACAGTGCTTTAGGAGTTTACACTTGTTACTTGATTAGTGAAATCTAATTATAGAACACACAGCCAGCCCTGTTCCTTCACAGTCTGCCCTGAGGTTGGCTCCCAAGATCATGAGCTACTCTAGACAGCCTGACAACAGAATTTGGGACACCCACCCTCTATAGACGGAACCAAACACAGACTCTCCACCTAAGCAAGACGAAGACTGGCTTGAGGGCAAATATTACACCGCTTGGGTGGACCTGAACCCTGGCACATAGGCAAACAACTTTGGTGGCTCGCATTTGCTCCCAGTCTGAAAGGGGAATGTGCCAATGGGGGTCCTGAATCAAGTTGTTCCGCAATCAAGCCATTGTGTGGGTCCTTCTACTAAACCGGGAGAATGTGGTAATGTCTGAGAGACCAGATGCTGGGATTTGCCCCATCGTCTTACAGACAGCACTAGTAATGGCCCCAAGGGGCCTGGCTCCAGGAGATAGAGGTAATGCACAGATTACCAAAGAACACAGAGAACAACTGATCCAGCTGATTCAAAAACACTCCACTGCCGTTTCCAAGCACTAGGCCAATTTTGGGTATGTAACACACTTATAGACCACACTCTGAGTCAGGAGAGATTCCAGCCAGTCCCACTTGCCTTGTACTAGTCCATGAAAGAGATGATTAATGAGATGAAAGAAGCAGATGTGGTCAGAGAAAGCTACAGTCCCGGGGCAGCTCCCAGTCAAGGAGGACAGGAAACTACCGTTCTGTATGGAGTATTGAAAAAGTGCTTGCACCAAAGCTGTGCTGAGAGTTGTGCCAAGCACCAGGAATGTATCATGAAGTGTTAGCACTGATGGCACACAGACGGTCCAAATAATCCCATGGGGACAGTCTTCATCAAACAACCAGGAAACAACAGCAAACTATCCTGATGCAAAGGAAAGAGAGAAACAGTAGTAAGAGGCTGCATCAGGAGCTCTTAATGACCTGAAAATCGAAAAAGAACCCTACAAAAAGTGGAAACCGACAAATTGCTAAGGGTGTGTATAAAAGAATAACACAAGAGTGTAAGAACAAAATCAGAAAGACTAATGTACAAAATGAGTTACACCTAGCAAGGGACATAAAAGGCCATAAGAAGAGATTCTATAAATACATGTGGAGTAAGAGAAAAAGGAAGGACAATGTAGGTCCACTAATTAGTGGAGAAGGAGAGCTAATAATGGATGACACTGAGAAGTCTGAGGTGTTTAATGCCTATTTTGCTTCAGTCCTCACTAAAAAGCTTACTGGTGACCAGATATTTAACACAATTAATATTAACAATAAGAGGGAAGGAACACAAGCCAAAATAGAGAAAGAATAAGTTAAAAAATATTTAGATAAATTAGATGTATTCAAGTCAGCAGTGCCTGATTAAATTAATCCGAGGGCAGTGGTTCTTAACCAAGGGTACGTGTACCCCTGGGTATACACAGAGGTCTTCGAGGGGGTACGTCACCTCATCTTATTTGCCTAGTTTTACAACAGGTTCTACAGTCCTGCAGCAGGACTGGGATCCTGGGGGTCCCGCAGGAGCCACTGCCATAACAGCAGGAGAAGAATCAAAATTCAACAAACAATGCAGGAGCAGGTGGGAGTGGGTGCTGCAGGGCAGGATGGGAGCAAGATTTAAAAAATAGTCCTTCCGTGCTGTAAACAATATGTATGCCCTGGCCAGCAGCCGCTGCTCTCAAGTCACCCAGCTCTGAGGGCACTGCCGCCGCCAGCAGCAGCACAGAAGTAAAGGTGGCACAGTATGGTATTGCCACCCTTACTTCTGTGCTGCTGCTGGCGGCCATGCTGCCTTCAGAGTTGAGCAGCCAGAGAGCTTTTAAGTGAGATGAAACCTGGAGTATGCAAGACAAATCAGAATCCTGAAAGGGGTACAATTGTCTGGAAAGATTGAGAACCACTTTCCTAGGGTACTTAAGGAATTGGTAGAAGTGATCTCTGAATTATTAGCAATTATATTTGAGAATTTATGGAGGACGTGTGAGGTCCCAGATGACTGGAGAAGAGAATGTAGTTAGCGGGATCCCACAGCAGTCTTGCCTGGGTCTGATACTATTCAATATTTTCATTAATGACTTGAATAATGGAGCAGAGAGTATGCTTTAAAAATGTGCAGATGACACCAAGCTGGGATGGGTTGCAAGCACTTTGGAGACTAGAATTAGAATTCAAAATGGCCTTGACAAATTGGAAAATAGGTCTGCAATCAACAAGATGAAATTTGATAAATATAAGTGAAAAGTACTACCACTTAGGAAGAAAAAAACAAATACACAACTACAAAATGGGAAATTTTTAATATTTAAGAACAGGTTAGGCAAACTCCTGTCAGGGATGATCTAGGTTTACTTGGTCCTGACTCAGTGCAGGGGGCTGGACAAGATGACCTCTTGAGGTCCTTTCCTTCCCTATATTTCTATGATTCTATGAAACAACAGGCCATTTACACATTAGGAGCTGATGATGTGCCAATAAGCACCTGCCCTGAACTTGACTCAAAATTTGTGGCCCCAATCATGCACCAGGAGGTGGCAGTCTTGATTACATACTTGGAAGTGCCAGCCTTAATAATGTTCTGGACAGCACTGGCCCTGAACCTGTCTCAGAACGTCTAGGCTTGATTGCGTTGGGAGGTACCAGCTCTGCACTTGTTTAAAGAGGCCCAGGCCCAGATGTGCCCCAGGAAGAATGGGTCTGTAACCGCCAGGTTGTGGGTCTGATGGCTGCAGTGATTGAAAGCAGTGCTGATGGTGCTCCTATACAAAATCCATTTGTTCGCTGATCAGCTGTGAGTTATCTATAAACCTGGCCTTTTCCCCTGATACTCTGGATACCTGAAAAGGCATGGAGTGGATCTTTGTAGCCTCTGACACCACAAATACCCAGGAATAGGAAGTTCCTAGAGTGGACAGCAGAAAGAAACACTATGGAGAGCCTAGGAATTAAAGAGTTTTGTGGTCAGACACCACGTTGCCCTGTCAACATCTGTCTGGAGAAGGGATTTGACTCTTCAGTGACAAACCTGAACGAAGAGGCAAAGAAACACATTTACAAGGGGAAAACTGAACACAGTAATGATCTAAATGACTTCTGCTTCAAAAAGCACAATGTTGTTTTTTTAACCAAATAAATTGGAGGCAGGAAAATCTGAGGAAAATCTAAGTTTAAATCAGCTTCAAGCTAATTTAAAGACTCCTGAAGGAGCAGCAGACAATGGCAGAGCGTCTCTCCAGCCAGCTGTAAATGATCTGGGAGCGAAGGGAATTAGGGACTGCTGCTACCCTTCAGGTGGGGTGGTCAGGAGTGAAGGAGGGACAAGCAATAATCACAAAGTTAGAACACTGGCAGTGCGGGCCTGCTCTCTTACTAAGACAACACACCAAGAATGAGTGTCTGTTATCCGTAGTATTTTTTGACAACAAGGGTGCAATTAAGAAAGGGGAAACAGTAGGGAAAACTTCTTGACTGTGAACTGTGTTAGTGTATCTCAGGGGAAATGGTGGAAGCTTCATCACCTAAGACATTTAAAACTAGACAGGACAAAGCATGGAAGTCTGCAGTAAAGGAAACAAAACTGCACTTGCCATGGTTAGAGAGGGCTGGATAACCTGATAGGTGTTTTATTTTCTAGTGTCTTTGATCCATTGATTCTTTGGCACTGTGCATAGTGATACAATGTCAGCATGACGTGGAGATGTATATGTCGTGAAAGGTACCTCCCTCCACTATAAAAAGTATATAATATTCTTCCGTAACTGCCCACGCTGGAATTAGAATAGTCTAGTGCTCTTTTATAAGGAGCTCCAGCTGCTGCCTGCTGGAGGATACATAGTGACTTCCAGCAGAAGCAACTCAGCTTAGAGTCTAATGGCTCAGCCCACTACAGGAAGCTCCTTTTGGACTCATCCCGTAGAGACTCTGGCCCCAATTTATCCCACACTAGTGCACAGTCCTGCATAGGGACAGAGTGGTGGATTTGCTTCCCACCAACTATCCATTGTCAATATTGGCCTTGCAGCATCTGGCAACTAGCCAAGACATAGAAGCACTTTGCATACTCTTTCCCTGCAATCCCCTGCCACTATCCCCAACCTGCCCTGGAATGCATATAGAGCCAGACAAGGCCATTGAAGAGCTGACAAGACAACTGTGAATCGGCCCCACTGTTAGTAAATGTTTTAGGGTTCTGATCTGAGTCCTGGTTGTGGTGCAAATGAACTTCAACACACACACAGCGTGAGCCTGGTCAGTGCAGAGGGAGCTAACTGATTAATGAAAAAGTAGAGAGGGAGCACATGCCCCATTAGCGGGGGAACTTTTGCCCTTAAAGAAAGCCGTGTGCAAGGAAATGAATCAAATGAATGAATGCAGAACATCTACTTATAACAGAAAATACCACCCGTGAGTACAACAGCTCAAGAGCTTAGGGATACAGATCTGTTCCAGAAAACAGTTGCTATGATTGTTCTGTCACGACTGCCAGCACTCTGTAGCATCAGTCTGTCTTAAAGACACAGGAGGAGATTCAGCAGTGTGCCAGCACAAGGTTCAGAAGGAAGGGAGCGTCTGCCTCTTCTAGTCAGATACTGCAAGATCCAGTTTGGCCCCCAGATCAAACTAGCCTAAGAGCTGCCCCAAATTTCATTCACCACTAACTTAATCCCTATGGAGCTTGTAATAGCAGGGAATTGATAGGGTGCAGCAGGACCATTCTGGCTGTGCCTCCTCCTATCTCCATCCCTGCTCAGAACAGCCCCAACGCTGGTGGGGGACCACTACGGAGGCACAACAAGGTTTGTTGTATTTTGGTTAATGGGATCTATCACTTTAAGAACAAGGTGGAGCCTGCACTGTAGAATATGTCTGTATGTGACAGGGCTGTATGTGGGAAAATTCACCCTGTATATCCAGGGAATGGAAGAACCTGTCTCTAATTCCAAAAAGGTCAGAATTTGATATAATACATTTATCTTTTCAGGAAGCAAGATTCATTCTTGAAGGGGAAACATTAGGATATATTGTGACCTGGACACTTTAGGGTTAGACATTTTAAAATCAGCAAGTCTGAGTAATTTGCTTCCAAGAGTTTTAAAAGAGCTGCCTGAGGGACTCACTGTACTGATCATGTTGATTTTCAATAAGTCTTGGAAAAGTGGGGGAGTTCCAGAAGACTGGAAGAAAGCTAATGTTGTGCCAAGGTAAACAGGATGACTCAGGTGAATACAGGCATGTCAGCCTGACATCGATCCCAGGCTGTTCAAAACTGCAGAGCTGGAACCTGGGATCATGGGGTTTCTGGGATGCTGATGACTCCGCATCACCAAAGGAAATGTAGGCAAGGCTCCTACAGGAGAACCCTGTGAGGCTGGGCTCGGCAGGAAGTACCACTAAGCAGGACCTGAGTGGTGGCCCCTTGCAGCCCACTGATTGGCTGGTGCCAATACTTAAACCAAAAAGCCATGAAGGGGACCTGTCCAAGCAACAGCACAGACTGCCTGTCTGTCTCTTCTCCAGACTCTGCCTGCAATAGACTCCAAACTCTGGCTTCTGACCCTGGTTTGTCTTTGACTTCACTATTTGATTGCGCTCTGTAACCTGGCGCCCAGCCCCAATCTTCCGGTAACCTGATTCTACCTGATGCCTGACTCTTGGTTCACCCTCTAGCCTGTCTCAGATTCTGACCTACCAGTAACCTGACCCTGCCTGCCTCCTGACACCTGATTCTCTGTCTGCCCAGTGCCTTGTCTTGGACTCTGACCTACAGACACCTGATTCAGCCTGACTCCCAATTCCTGCTACAACCACTAGGTCTGATCGCCCACGTCTCAGTTGTGACAGTTTACTCAGACCACCTTCACCCCATCCCACTCCAAATCCATCCAACCCTGCCAATGATTATGGAGAGGGCAGGCTGCCCCCTGACCAGCGGCTCCCTGAAGGTCCAGGACCTGCAGGACCAAGTCACCCATCTGCAGGTGGAGAACCTCGCACTATAGATCCATGCTACACAGTATGCATTCGAAGCACAGGCCCTACATAAGTAACTAATTCGGTCACAGGTTCAGGTGTCACAGCTCACTGTCGAGGCACAGACCCTACGCGAGCAGCTTGCATGCTCACAGGAAAAGCAGTGAGTATGTGCCTCAACAGACCATGCAACAGCTGAACCACTCCCTGCGGTGCCACCGCCCGAACAGTTCAACAGCAATCATTGGAAATTCTGGGGTTTCCTGAATACAGGCTGCACTTCCTGATCTGCCCCCGAGCATACCCTGCAGACCAGGCTAAAGTGGGGCTAGTCGTCAGCCTGCTGTCTGATGAAGTGCTCGATTGGGCCTCCACCCGTGTTGGAGCAGAACAGCCCAGTGTTCTCTCACTGGGATGCCTTCCTGCAAGGCTTTGCATCCATCTTCAATGACCTGCCTTACATCTGCTCTGCAGAGGCTGCGCTCCAGAAGCTTCACCAGGGGCAAGGGACAGCCACTCCCTGTGCCACCCATTTCTGACAGTTTGTGGCTGACGTTGAATGGAATGAGGCAGCCCAACTTTACTAACTCCGATGGGAGCTCAATGATGAGATAAAAGACGAGCTAGCCTGCATCGAAAACCCCACCCACCTAAACGTCTTTATTGACCTCACCCTGCACAATGACTCCTGGCTGTGCAAACGGAAGGAGAAAAGGAGGGGTGGCCTGACACTCCCACGCCCTCCCCCTCCACACCGAGGCCTGTAGAACTGAGTCCTGAACCAATGCAGGTCAAGTCAGGGTCACCAACGTCTGACACTGGAGAAGATGGAACATGGACAACAGCAGAACCTGTTTTTACTGTGGGAGACCAGGACGTGCCCTTGCCTCCTGCTCAGCTTGGAAGAACTTGGGAAACAGACCAGCCCAGGCCCAGAAGGGGGGGCCAACTTGGGCATCACCAGAGCTCCTTGCTCCAGAACCACTCCACTGCCCTCAAGTAGAACCCAATCTGGGAATCATGGTGTCTCCTTGCATTTCCAGTTGCTACTGCAGTTGCAGGTCTTGGGCCAGGCAGCAGATCCCCCCACAGGTAGCAATGATAAACTCCGGGGCAGCTGCCAACTGTATAGATGCTAAAGCAGCCAAAATTATCCAGATTTTCCTCCAGCCAAAACCCACACCAGAACTGATGGAGACAATTGATGGGTCACCCCTATCCTTAGAGACTGTAGTGGAAGAGTACTGAAACAATACACTTCAATGTGATCTGCCCCCCATTCTTCCCAATAATTCTTTGCATTCCTTGGTTGGAGCAGCATGACCCGTGTATCTCCTGGTGGTGGAGGAGCATTAGCTTGTCCTCCAAATACTGTCAGAAAGTGTGCCTCCAACAAAGCAACTAGTCCCCAAAGTAACCCATGTCCAGGGCCTCAGGATGGGAAGAAAGCTTTGGAAGTGGAGCCCTGGATAATGGGGGCTAGCCAGATAGGAGCATCTCCAGGCCAGAACCTCAGCCTCCCTGACAAGTACCATGACTACCTGGATGTGTTCAAAAAATAAAAATGCAAACTCAGTACCCCCACACAGAGACTATGATTGCCCAACAGACCTACAGCCTGGGGAAAAGGTGCTCAGATATACATGGATGGATATATTCCATGTCTGAACCAGAGCTGGAGGCACTATGTGGATATATCCAGGAACACTTCACCAAGGGCTTCATTCAGTGATCTCTCTCTCCAGCAGGGGAATTAGTCCTCTGTGTGAAGGAGGAGGACAGGTCACTATGTTCTTGCATAGACTATCGTGCATTGAACCAAGTGACTATTCGTAACCGGTACCCCTTGCCCCTCATTCCAGAACTGCTGGACCACCTGAGTATTACCTGGATCTTCAAGAAACTAGATCTTTGGGTGGCACACAATCTAGTGCCTATAAGGCCAGGGGACAAAAGGAAGACCACTTTTTGTACCCAATATGGGCACTCTGAATACTTGGTGACACCGTTTGGCTTAACCAGTGCCCCTGCAACATTTCAACATTTCATAAATGATGTGTTCATGGATATACTGGACCAGTACATGATTATCTACCTCAATGATATACTGGTGTTGCCTGAGAACCCGGAGCAGCACTATCATGTCTGGTCTGTCTTGGAGAGACTACAGAAGCATGGGTAGTATGCCACACTGGAAGAATGCACCTTCAATCAGGCAGCCATTGAATTTTTGGGGTACATCATCTCCCGGAGAGAATCCAGATTGATCTGCAGAAGGTGAAAGCCATCCACAAGTGGAGAGCCTCCAGGACCCTTCAGGAACGTCAATGTTTCTGGGGCTTTGCAAATTTTTTATAGGAGATTCATCGCTAACTTCACCCAATTAATAACTCCCCTGACTTCCTTCCTCCAAAAAGCTATGCGATTCACTTGGTTGCCTGAAGCTCAGCTCGCTTTTGAGCAGCTAAAGTCTGCTATCACCATGGCCCCAATTCTGGCACACCCTGACCCTACTCATCCATTTAAAATGGAAACAGATGTGCCCAATGTGACCTTAGGGGCAGTACTCTTGCAACAACTCAGACCACAGTCAGTTCTGCACCCTTCTGCATTCTATTCTCAAAAACTAATCCCAACGAGATGAACTATGAAATACTGAACAAATTGCTGCTTGCCATAAAAACTGCATTTGAAGAATGGTGTCACCACCTTGAGAGAGCTTGGCACCCAGTACAGGTCTTCACTGGCCATAACAAACTCAACTATCTTTGCAAGACCCAAGTGTTGAAGCAAAGGCAGTTACGTGAGTCTTGTTCTTTTCTCGGTTTGAGTTTACAATTACCTACCACCCAGGAAAATGAAATGGAAAGGCCAATGCTCTATCATGGAAGGGGAAATGCTTCCAGGGAAGTGAAGAATTGACTTCCAAGCTCCCTTACTTCCTCACGCCCAGTAACTTTACCAATGTCGCCATTCAGCAAAATCTGTCCTCCCTCATCCGGTCTGTCTGAAAAAAAAGACCCACTTGCTCAAGGAACTCAGTCCATGCCACTGAGCGCTAAGATGTGCTGTTCCATATGGGATGGGATAATGTACTTCAACAAGCATGTATATGTGCCCCCAGGGCACCCCTAACTGGATGTGCTATGGCTGTGCCATGATGCTTTGACAGCAGGTCACTTTGACCACCAGAAGACCTCCCACATGGTTGCCCACTTTTTCTAATGGCCCTGCATGCGGGCCAAGGTTCAAGTATATGTGGACTTCTGCAAGTATTACACATCTATCAAGACACCGTGAACCACATTTCTTAGCACCTTGGTACATTCCAGCTAGGCCATGGTCTGCCATCAGCATAGATTTTATCATAGAATTCCCAGCATCTGACAGCTACACTGTAGTCTTAATGGTTGCATAGCGCCTGACCCAAATAGCTCACTTCCTCCCCTGCAACCAGATGCCCTCTGCCAAGGCTACCGCCCAACTCCTACTGCACAACATGATCTGGCTGTACAGACTCCCAGACCACAGAGTTTCCAGCAGAGGCTCACAGCTCCCCTCTCACTTCAGGTGCAAAGCGTTCAGACTACTAGATGTCTGCATATACACCTTCACTGCATACCACCCCACACAGATGGACAAACAGAATGGGTGAACCAAGTACTGGAGCAGTACAGGAGCTGCTTTGTAAAGCATTATCACGATAACTGGTCCATGCTCCTGCCATCTGCAGAGTTTTCTTACAACACTCCATGCCTCTATGGGTCAGAGTCCCATCTTCACTAATTACAGGTTCCATCCCAGTTCTCACCCGGTGTTATCGGCAGCCTCCCCAAACCATGCTGCCACCGACTGGGTCCAACAGATCCAACTTATTCAGGAAGAACTCAAGAACCACTTAAAAGAGGTGAAGAAAGCCTACAAGAGGTATGCAGACTCTCAGCAAATCAAAGCTTCAGTATTTACACTAGGTCAGAAGATACGGCTCACTGCCAAACACCTTCAGACCAGGAAACATGCCCTCAAATTGGACCACCAGCTCCTGGGACTCTTCCCGATATGTCAGCAGATTAGCCTGACTACCTTCAAACTCCAGCTTCTCAAAATATACCCAGTTTTCCATGTTTCCCTTCTGAAGCCCTATGATGAGAACCCCTTCCCTGACTGAACCACACCATCACCTCCACCAGTCGAAATCCATGCAATTCCAAGGAATGCAAAGAGTGTGCCATTCTGGATTCCCAACAGATGACTGGCTGCCTGTACTATCTGGTGGACTGGGAAGACTGCAGTCCCAAAGAACGCACTTAGGATCCTGCCTCCCATGTCCATGCCCTTGATCTGGTGGAAGAATTCCACAAGGCTCACCCAGACGAGGCTGGGTCAGCATCACCTCAAAGGAAAGCATAATGTCAGCGCCTCCAGGGCTGGAACCATGGGGTTCTGGGCTACTGACACTTCTGCATCACTACAGGAGACTTAGGCTGGGCACCCATGAGAAGACATTGTAAGGTTGGGTTCAGCAGGAAGTACCACCCAGCAGGACCTGAGTAGCAGCTCCTCACAGCTTTGATTGGCCGGTGCTAGTACTTAAACTAGGAAGCCATGAAAGGGAGCTGTCTGAGCAACACCACAGACTGCATGGCCATCTCTGTGCCAGCTCCTGCTTGCGAGAGACCCTAGACTCTGACTTCCAACCCTAGTTTGTCTTCAACTTCACTATTCATTAACCTGATACCCAACCCTGATCTCCTGGTAACCTAACTGTGCCTGTCTCCTGCCACCTGACTCTCAGTTCACCCACTGGCCTGTTTCGGATTCTGACTTCCCAGTAACCTGACTCTGCCTGTCTCATGATGCCTGACACTCAGCCTGCCCACTGGCCCATCTCGGATTCTGATTTTCTGGTACCTGTCTCAGCTTGACTTCTGACTCCTGCTCTGACCACTAAGTCTGACTGCCCACATCTCAGTTGTGGCATGGGAAAGATAACAGAACAGCTGAAATGGGATATGATCAAAACTTAGAGGATAATGTAATTAATGCAAATCAACATGGGTTTATAGAAAATGGATCCTATTAAACTAACTCAATATCTATTTTTGATGAGATGACAATTTTAGTTGATAAAGGTAATAGTGTTGATGTAATATATTTAGACTTGTATAAGGCATATGACTTGGTACTGCATGACATTTTGAATAAAAAGCTAGAAAGATATAAAATGAACATGGCACACATTAAATGGATTAAAAGATGATTAACTGATAGATTTCCAAATGTAATTGTAAAATGGGGAATCACCACCAAATATCTGTGTTTTGAGAGGGGTCTTGCAGGGATCGGTTCTTGGTCCTACCCTATTTAACATTTTTATTAATGATATGCATGAAACCATAAAATCATCGCTGATAAAGTTTGCAGATGACACAAAGATTGAGGGTGTGGTAAATAACGAAGAGGAGATGTCACTGAAACAGAGCAATCTGGATGGCTTGGTAAGATGGGCACAAGCAAACAATATGTGTTTTATTAGGGCTAAATGTAAATGTGCATATCTAGGAACAAAGAATATAGGACATACTTATAGGATGGAGAACTCTATCCTGGGAAACAGTGACTCTGAAAAAGATTTGGGGCACATAGTAGATAATCAGCTGAACATAAGCTCCCAATGTGATACCGTGGACAAAAGAGCTAATACAATCCTGGGATGCATAAAAACGGGGATCTCCAGTAGGAGTAGAGAAGTTATTTTACCTCTGTATTTGGCACTGCTGCACCCGCTGCTCGAATACTGTGTCCAGTTCTGGTGTCTGCAACTCAACAGGAGTGTTGATAAATTGGAGAGGGTTCAGAAAAGAGCCATGAGGATGATTAAAGGATTAGAAAACATGCCTTAAACTCAAGGAGTTCAATCACTATATCTATTTAGCTTAACAAAGAAAAGGTTAAGGAGTGACTTGATTACAGTCTATAAGTACCCACATGGGGAACAAATGTTTAATAATGGGCTCTTCCATCTAGCAGAGAACCACTGATAACTACTCTCTGAGTATGGTTTTCCAACCAGTTGCGCACCTACTTTATAGTAGGTTCATCTAGGCTGTTTCCCTAGTTTGCTTATGAGAAAGTCATACAAGACAATATCAAAAGCCTTACTAAAGTCGAGATAGATGGCATCTACTGCTTCCCCACTATACAAAAGGCTTGTGATCCTGTCAAAGGATATTAGGTTGGTTTGACATGACTTGTTCTTGACAAACCCATGATGACTGTTACTTATCACCTTATTATCTTCTAGGACTTACAAATTGATTGATTATTTGCTCCATTATCTTTCTGGGTACTGAAGTTAGACTGATTGATCCTTATTCCTCTTTCTATAGATAGGCACTATATTTGCCCTTTTTCAGTCCTCTGGGATCTCTCCCTTCCTCCACAAGTTCTCAAAGATAACCACTAGTAGCTCAGAGATCTCTTCAGCCAATTCCTTAAGTGTTCTAGGATGTATTTCATCAGACCCTGCCGACTTGAAGACCTCTAGCTGTCTAAGTGATTCTTAACTTTTCCTTCCCTATGTTAGCCTTGGATCCTACCCCATTTACACTGATGTTCACTGTGTTAGTTGTCCAATCAATGTTAACCTTTTTACTGAAAAGTGAAACAAAAAAAGACATTTAATACTTTGGCCATTGCTGCATCTTCTGTTATTGTCATCCTCCTCACTGAGTGATGGGTCTACTCTGTCTGTACATGCTTCTAATGTATTTGTAAAATGTTTTCTTGTTACCCTTTATGTTCTTAGCTAGTTTAATCTCATCTTGTGTCCTGGCCTTTCTAATTTTGTCCCTACATGCTTGTGGGGATTTTTTATATTTGTCCTTCATAATTTAACCTAGTTTCCAAATTTTGTACGACTCTTTTTTTAGTTTCAGGTTGTTGAAGATCTCGTGGCTAAGCCAGGGTGGTGTCTCACCATACTTCCTATCTTTCCTACCTTTTGGGATAGTTTGCTCTTGTGCCCTTAATAATGTCTCTTTAAAAAACTGCCAGCTCCCCTGAACTGTTTCCCTTAGACTTGCTACCCATGGGATATTTTCTACCTATTCTCTCAGTTTGCTAAAGTCTGCATTTTTTAAGTCCATGGTCTTTATTCTGCTGTTTTCCCTCCACCCATTCCTTAGAATCATAAACGTCATCATTTCATGATCACTTTCACCCAAGCTGCCTTCCGCTTTGAAATTCCATCTTCAAATAAGCAAATCAACTCATTAAATAATTTACCTAAATGTCACACATGGAGCTGCAGCTATGCATCCTCCCTAACAACCCTTCCCATTGAAAATTGCATCTCTCTCTTGCTAGTGGCTGGAGTCCTAAACCTTCATACAAAGGATAGCTAATGTTGTATTTCTTTTAGTTACAAAAGGCCAGTGATTTTGATGCCAAATTTCCTCCTGCCATATATGTAAGGCAAAGCTGGTGACTGCAGTGTCTACAGCCAGGGGTCCATTAGACTGACTGTACTCATTCAAGACTGTCCTTAAATCTCTGTCAGTGCGATGTGTTATAGGGGGCTGAACTCTATTATATAAAGCATGAAAATGGATGCTGAAGGGAACCATGAGTGAATCTATGAACTTTTAATGCAAATTAACATGGTAATGGTATTAGTGCCCTGCATTTGAGAAGAGATGGTGTCCTTGTATTATTGGAGATACGAGTATGCAGCTCCCACAGATCCTCAGAGGAAGCAAGGAGCAGATCACCCTTTAGTAAAAGGAAGTCATCAAGACAGAGGGGTTAACTTCGTCAGCACCTTCCCCACCCTCCTTCCCAGTTTAGTCCAAGAGTCTCCAAACATGTCCTACCCTCTCCCACTTCCTCTCCTTGGTCAGAAGGATGATCACCAGCTTGGGGTGCATCTGGTAGCCGTCCTCACTGAAGGACAAATTCCTCCCTTCAAAGGTGACATTAATCAGGTACCTAGAAGAGAGAGAAAAGATAAAAGATTTTAAACACATGAGAACCGTACCCAAAACAAGGATCTGCCTCCCTGACTGCAGTGTAAACGAGTGTTGTGGTGACACTGCAACAGACTTGGAACAGCAGGGAAAAAATCAGAGGGAATGGGGGAAGTAGGAGTGGCTGAGGAGTACCACAATTTACTCAAGAAGTTGAGAAAAACAGACTGACCAAGGCAATCTCCCACACATCATTACGACTGCTGTGATAGGATGATTGCTTTCTTCTCTGGCTCTTGCTGAATTGCTGTGCGAGTACCCATCACAACCACATTAGTGTAAGCGTGCTCATGGTACTTAATGCCCTTTACCACAAAGGGCTGAGGGATCAATAATAACTATCTGCATAAATATGCTGCATATGCTCCAGAACTTAGTCCTCACTGTCTCTCAGAGAGGCATCTCCTTTGCATATCATTTAAAGATGGACATGGGATGGGGGTACAGAGGTGGACATAGTGCCCTCATCCGGTGGCCGGCTAATGAGAAAGAGTGGTGCAGGAAGTGGGGAAAGGAAAGTGAGATGCACTTTTGAGTGGCTCTATTCAGATCCCATTGAAATCAATGCACTTTTTGGCACTGATTTCAATGGCAGCAGAACAGGGCCCAAAGCAGTTCTTTGAGGCATAGGAGTAATTCAAAGAATAAATGTTCTGGTAGCCAGTTAAAAGTCCCTTTCTCTAAGAATAGAATAGTTCATTGTATGTAATGGGATCAAACAGTAACACTCACAAAGACGACCAGCCAACCAAATCACTAGAGCACCTTCTTAGTATCTTATTTTGTCTATAATAACATAACTAAACTACTGTATATACAATCAGCTAATCATTGTAGGTGCTGACGAATTTGCTCAGATCTGTCAGCTACTACCATTTTCCTTCATGGGTCCCCAATTTGAGTCCAAAGGGCTGATTTTCAGAGGGTGGGTGCTTATCACTTTCTAAAACTCAGCCTTCTTTTGTGGTGATGCCAATTAGGCACCCAAAATCATTAGTCATTTTTTAAAATTATGGCCATGTGATGTCTGAAATATTTCTTCATGCTGTAAATCATCCAGTCTCAGAATCACTTTTGTTGTTTTCCTCTGAATTCCCTCCAATTACTTTGCATCATTCTGGTCCTGAGGTGTCCAAAACAGCACACAGTAGTCTATATGAAAGGCTCCCTCATAGCACCAGAAAAATTGATAAGATCCCTTCAGTGTGAGGCCATCATGAGAACTATTTTAGTGTGGTTTAGGGTGCAGCTTTGTTTCAGTGTTTAGAAAACAGTGGGAAAAAATAAATAGAAAGATTAACTAGGCATCAATCTTAAATATTTCTCACAACCTTCCAAAAGCAATAAAATTGTAGGACTCTCCATCACCACAGCCTTGAGACAGCTTGAAAGTTCATGGAAATCAGCAAGATTCTTTTTGTTTTTCACTGCAAAGATCAGAACCATAATAATAATTAGTGAGAAGTCACTACTGACTCCATACTTAAGGTTGCACTGAGATTTGCAACTAAAGCGGCACCAAAATCCCTCTGTTTCACACTTTAATAACTGGATATAGTCGCCAAAATTGGCACAATAACTCTTCAGAGAGTTCTCTTTCTAACCCTGTAGTAACATGTTTACCAACTTTTGCAGAGGAAATACTAAAACATGCTCCCTTTTGGAAATGCTGCCCTGCTTTTCTTATATTTCTTTGAATCCTTCCACCCAACCAATGACTGTACGGTCCCCATGAACTCCAGGCATTAGACACATAAACATGCACATTCTAAAGTATCTCTGACATAGGACACTTTGAAATGTTAAAATTAAAGCTACAATTAATCCCTTTTGCTAAGATAATGGACATGAGCTATGCCAAGATTAGCTGATGAATTTGCTCAGTTCTGTCAGCTACTTCCATTTTCCATCACAGCCAGCCTGCCACCCTTGACTCACTAGCTCTGCTCGGCACAGAGATCCTGGGGAACCAGGGAGGTAGGCTGGGCAGCCAAGGGTATCGGGGTGGGACTGTGATGGGGAGATGGGTCTCTGGGTGTGGGTGCTGATTAACAGAAATGTGGGGGAGTCAAGGATGCGTGAGGGGCCTTAGGGAGAAGAGGCTTGGGTGAAGGGCAGATGGGGGCCTGCAGCTCTGTATAGGGTCTGGGGTGATGGAAGCTCAGTGCTTCTGTGCCAATGGATCGATGTTTGAAGGGTTCCCTGGCACAGTCAGCCAACAGCATACAAGACAGCAACGCCCAGGGAGCTGACTGTCTCTACATTACACCACCAGCACACTAAGGACCATCACACAGCATTGCTGCCTTGGTACAGAGCCCTGATCTCCTCCAACCAGCTGCTCCCAAACAAGACCTACTTTCTGACATAACCCCCCAAATCACACACACACCCCCCCCCGAGCAAGGAGCTGAGTGCGAAGGGGAGGATATGGGGGCGAGTAGGAGGACTGGGGAGGGAGCCCAGCATCTCTGCACTGAGGCATTGGCTGTAGAGGGAGGAGACATGTGTGCAGTGGGTGGTGGATGGGGGTGAGGTAATGCAGAGAAGATGAAATCATAGCTGTAGGTTGCAAGGGTTGGGTGAGGACTTAACTAGTGATTTCTTGGCTTTTTTATGCTTTAGCTGATGATACAGGCACGTGAGCAATCTTAATGCCTTTTAACAAAGATTTGTGTTTGGTGGAATAATCATAATACATACATTTTTCTAGCACCTCATTTCAAACATTATAGGGTCAAAAATCCTGCCTTCAGTTACACATTGTGCTGCCCCTATGGGCTCAGTGGTGCTGCAGGGAGTTCAAGGACAGAATTGGATTTTAAGAGATTAATATGCACACACCACGGTGAGATAGAGTGGCAATATTATTCTCATTTAACAGATGAGAAAACAGGAACAAAAAGGTAAGTGACTTGACTCTGGTCACATAGCAAGTCAATGGAAAAGCCCATAATAGAATCCAGGAGTCCTGGCTCCCAGTCCTGTGCTCTAACCATTACATTCACTTTCCTAGATTTGAGATCGTCAACACAGCTGGCTAATGATGAGTGGTTCCAAAGCATCACAGAACAGTAAATAGAGCATTAAAATCTTACAAAATGGCCAATTTGGGGCTTGATGGATGCAGAAGAGTTACTCTAACAGTTTAAATGGCTTCAGCTACTGATGGAGAAAACATGGGAAAATTAATGTTTTTAAAGAAAAAAGTTAACTGAACTTTTCTGAATCTCAGATATAAGTTTGAAGGGGATGAGTTTGAATTCTGAGCTAACCAGTTCCACCTCATCTCCAGTTTCTTAACAGCAGATTCTTTATTTCCCTGAGCCGCAGACAAGATGAACTGAATTGGAAAATGACCCAGCTCAGCCAGTAGAGGTCTCTCTCCAACACACACATGCCCACACACACACACACGCACCTCTGTGTCCTGTCATTACTTGTTATAGTCAGAAGCAACGCACAGCCAGGCTGAAAATGGCACAGTTATCACAATATCTGCTGCTTTCCCTACTTAGGCATCTCATAAAAATAAAACAACCACTTCTTTGGTACCATCTTCTCGCTCCAAAGTTGCAGAATATGAAAGAGAAATAAAGGAAGAAATGGGAGGACAGTTGGAGAGGGAAGAGAAATGCAGAGAAATTTTTCTCTTGGCGAGAATTTGCTCAGCCTAGCAGGGAGGAATATGGCATTTGGTGGAGAATGTGGTAGGAGGGTACTGGAAACTAATATGTGGTGACTTGCTGTAATGTAAAATGAGTTAATCAGCAAGAGCCAGTGGGACTGGGTGGCAAAGCAGAGGCAAGAAGCATCCATGTGCATATCCTTTGCCTGCTGAAATCTGTATGCCTAAGGACACAGTTTCTTCTGTGGGGAGGAACATACTTCAACCCCTGACAGAAGATACCATACATTGGAAATTCAGTCAGTTGAATCACTCCGAGTTCCCTACCTACTTTGTGAGTTACACCGGCGTAAGACAGAATAGGGCCCAGGATTTCTAAAGCATTAGCATTGTTCCAGATTTGCAGCACACTCTGCTAAACCAGTCCTGAACCCCACATAGTTCTAACCCATGCCCTTCAATCCAGACTTCAACACTCCATGCTATTCAGTCCTGGGCTTCCACATGCAACTTTGTCAATGTACCGCATTCCTGGCCTGCAGCACCTCCTGCTATTCCATTCCTGGACTTCTCCTGAACAGACTACCAGGATGTTTGGTGCATTGACAGAACAAACAAATGGGAAACTGGGACAATCATATTCATTTTCACGTGTGAATTTTGGTCTTCAAAGGCGTGAGATGTAAGGATGATGGACTAACCCAGCCAATTGTACCACTCAACAGTCCCACATCTGTTCATCTAGCCCTTCCCTCATCACTGGGACAGTTAGTCCTCAAATACCCTTACAGTGTCATCAATATTCCCATTCACACTCAAACTGAGAATCAAATCATGTAGTTAACAAAAGAAAAAAGAGAGAGAATCAAACCTGAATTCCCCAAACCTTTTTGAAGGTTCAAAGTCATTTTGGATAACATCCCTCCCACACCATATTTTTACACTTCTAACCTTCACCTCTCTGCTTCTGGATTTTGGGTAGGACTTGACAGGCTAACATATTGCAAAAGTGTTATGAGCATACCAGGTCTAACTGGAGACAACTGAAATTTCTTGAGACCAGCTGTTATCATGAGATATCAAGTCCAATTACACAGACCCAAGGGATTGATATTAATTTGTCTGAGTTGTAAATTAGCCTCTGAAGTAGAGCTAGGCAGGAAATGCTTTTCCTGTCCTTCAAAAATGTTTGAGAAATCAACATTTTTTGCTATCTCAAGTTAAGTTTAGAAATCTCAAAAATTTTCACAAACTGAAAAAAACAATTGGTTTGGGTCACTCAAAATGTTTCATTTCGATTGCAGATGCGACACTGGATGGGGTAAGTCAGGACTCTGAGATAACACTGAGCATTCTCTCTCTCAGGTGCTTGGCTGGCTGGTTCTTGCTCATATGCTCAGGGTATAACTTTTGATTGCCATCTGTGGGGTTGGGAAGGAATTTTTCCCCAGGTCAGATTAGCAGGGATCTTCGGGTTTTTTGCCTTCCTCTTCAGAATGTGGGTCACTTGACAGGATTATTTTAGTAGATCTCACTTAATCATTTCCCTAACATTGCAGGGGCCTCAAGCACTACTGGACCAGGGGCCCTCCTACTCTCTGCCTGGGGTATGTAATAGTCTAGTCTCATGTAGGCCATAATACTTTGGTCTCACTTTCCTTGTTGGGTTTGGTATGTGGGTCCTGGCTGGTGTTGGTGGCCTGTGATATCCAGGAGTCCAGACTAGATGATCCGGTGACCCCTTCTGGTCTTAACCCCTGTGACTCAAACCTTTTTAAAACAAAAACCAAAACCATCTTTTTGCCTAAATTCACTACAATTTTGACGTATTTTGAGCTGAACAATTTATCTTTTTCCCAGTATTTTTTTTTTTTTTTTGAGTCCAGCAATTTGTAAAAAATTGCCTTGTTTCGCCAAAATTTTCAGTTTTGAAGAATCAGCATTTTTCAGCAAAAAACAGTTTGTCAAAAAACAGTTTGTCAAAAAAGCTCTACTCCTGCACATTTGGTGCTTAACCCAACTGATCTGCAAGACCTTTTGGAAGCTCACCCATCTTTCATTCACCCCACGCTCCAACAGCATTTTGTGCCACCCTGCCTGTTGCAGTGCTGATAACTTGTACAGCTGGGAAATGCAGACGTCTGGCTGTTTTTATGGAACATCTGGGTGTTGTCAGGTGCAATTTATGGCAAAATAATTCCATGCAGAAAGCCCAAGTAATGTTTATTTAACATGGGATGGGGCCTGGGCTCTGCTCCTTTGACTACCAGAGGAAATAACAGCCTCGGCTATTTAATGATCAGATTAAAACTTAAAGGAACAGTCTTTCACTCTGTCTCTCTTTCACTCCTTTCCATCTCTCCTTCAAATTTTCCATTAAATTGGATGAGATGTACTTTAAGGATAGAGGAAAGCATGGCAGCAAGGGATTGACTGAAGCATGACATAGTGTGGGTATCCTGAGCACAGGCAGCCAAAAAAGCCGTCCAAGTTACAGCCACTTTGTGACCAGTGAAACAAATCCACATAGCTGGTTTAAGGGAGACACCCAGAGCTAAGAGCAGCCTTATACAATGCTCGTCAACTCATGCAGTCATCTCTATTTATTTATTATAATGGATGAGTATATCTTTTTTTTTTTTCAATCTGATCAATCAGCATGATAAAGGGTAGGTGAGGAAATTTTGTGCCAGGGCTGGTAAAGCTCTTTAGGATCCTTCAGGCTAAATGGCAATATAGAAATTCAAGACATTACTTTAGTTTATATGTGCCATCAAGGTCTATGTAAAATACGTGGAGCTGGTGTGAATAGATGTAGCCCCCCTGCTTTCAATGGAGCTACACCGATTTAGGCCAGCTGAGGATCTGGCCCCTAGTTTTGATGAAGTCTGGGTTTCTTGATGCTTTATCCTGACTTGTGAAATGTTTCTACCACAAGGGACATTATCACTTATTGCCTTATTGCTATTTCTCCATTATCTCCTGGAAGGCATTTTTAAAATATGTGTGCTACTACTTCCATACTATTGCTACTGCTAGATCTACTTTCAGGACAAATGGATTGTAAGTAGCATTTTCCATCACTCCTGCAATAGAAATAAATGTAAAAGTGGAAATTAACATCAGTGTATTGCATATTTCCTCTATTTATTTATTTCCAATGAATGTATCACTTAGGAAAGATGTTGAGATGACAGCACCTGGAGATTGTGTTCCTATTTATTCCCATAATCCATACTGCATGGACAGTGGCAGGGCAAGTTTCCCACACGCACTGTGCAATCCTAACTAAAGGACACCATCCCTGGGAATGAAAGAGAAGTTCAGTTTCTATGGCCCATGAGATCCTCTGCCACTCCATTGAGAACATGAACAAAAAGGCCCATCACTGGCAATTGTAATGGCCATTTTTGCAACATGGCCACCTGTCCAATAGGAACTGAACTGAGATGGAACTCATGTCACAGAGGCTGCTGACTGGCCATCAATGGGTCACAACTTTCAGTCACTACTAGCCTGAGGAAAGATTGATGCTGATGAGCTAAAGATGAAAGGCCATTCCATCTCCCACTCTCCCTGAACCATCCTGTCCCCTCAGTAACTTTCTTTCACCCACCAAAGAACATGTAGGGCCTGATTCTCCAGTGTCTTCCACTTAGTTGTTTGCACCTCGTAGTGAGTAGGTGATATTGCCTGTGATGCTGGAAGACCAGGTCCCAGTTCATGCCAAAGTCCCCATGTTTCAGCTGAATGCTGACAAACGCATAGCTGGAATCAGTCTGGCTCATCTGTGTGTGAGTGTTGTTAAAATAAGTATCAGAATTATAAGAATGTGTTTAGGGTTTATGGAATGCATGGAAGTTGCTGCCTGCATTAATTTCACTTATAACCTCTATCTCCCACACTGTAGGTAATATTTGAACATTTGCATTGTAAGCCTCTATAACCATGTAAATCACCAGACAGGAGAGAGTCATTAACTAGGGTGAAATGCTGGTTTCCAACTTTATCTCCTGCACAACAAGGAAGGCCCAGTGACACCAGACGGACTAGTGTGGACCATTAAAGAGGAAAAAATACTTTATTGTTTATTCTCCCCTTCCCCATGAAGATGAGTCATGCAGGTGAATTCCTCCCATCAGCTGAGTTTGCTGCTAAAAGCACAAGGGGGGTGGGGAGGAATAAAAACCCCCTAACAAGGAGGAACTCTATCTTTATGCTGCTTGGACTCTGGAGAGCAAGGATTACTAGGCGTAAGCAAAGTGCCTAGCCTGGGGTAGCCCTAAAGGTCATATAGAGCTTGTTGTTTATTATAGGATTGGCTACAAATGCTGTCTTTGGTGTGAAATCTAAAGTGCAATTGACCTGGGCTCAGTAATTAGTCCATTAGGACTGAGAGTAACCTGAATATTGCTGTGATTCGTTGTGCAAAGGACCATCTATCACAAAGGTAGGCTTCCCTGGATGGCAAGACAGATCTGAGTACCCAAGGGGAGGGTCTGTGACTCCATGTTCATCCTGTTACAGAGCCTGAGGAGTTTACATCTGATAATTGGTTCGTGAAATCACTCACAAACAATTTGGGGTTTGTGTCCTGGTTTTTAACCGTCTGCCCTGAGGTTAATATTCACACACTTGAGTCACTGCAGGACAGCTTGATGCCGCCATCCTGAATTGGTGATATTTTACATTCTCTTTACACTGGTTTAAAGGACAGTGCAAGGGCCAGGTAGTAGAAAAATGAGCCCCTTGGTAAGAGAAGTAGGTACAGTTAGGGATGGGATGAACTGATTTGGAATAAACAGCAGGCTCAAATTTTCACTTTCCCCTCATCCCATCAAAAAATAATCCTGAAACCCAGACCAAACCTTAATCCCCCCACCCCCAAGACTTTAGTCTTCACATTTGATTAACTTTTTACAAATACTGTCCACACCAAAGATGACCAAAAATTGTCCTTCAAAGTTTTTTTCAGTGGAAAAATGTGTTTTCTACTGAAACAAATTTTTCGCAAAAGTGTCTGCTTTCCATGGGAAATGTCAGCTTTACATCAAAAAAACCAAACACCTGAAAACTGAAAAGATTTTGGCCAAAATACAGAAACTTTTAATTTGGAAATGCCACCACAGTGACAGGTGGAAATTGTCGTTTGGATGCCTCATACCTCCATTCTCCTCTACGGGCTAGGTTCCCCAACCAGATTTCATGTTCATGATGCAGTATGGCCAGAGATTCCCATGATGCACTGCAGCAGCTCAGCAAGAGGGGAAATAGCAGATTTAGTCCATCCAGGGAGTCCCAGACAATGAGCAGCAGGTGGGCATGAAGTACAAACTACAACTTCCAGGAGGCACTGTGATGAGATTTCCAGATCCAAATGTCAATTTTTAACCAAAACTTTCAGCTGAAAATTTTCAGCTTTCAATTATTTGCCAGAAAGTTGAAATGTTCTGCAGAAAAAATATAAAATTCTGACCAACTCTAGTGCACCCTTCTGCACTTCCTGGGTCCCCTGGGACTGGAAATGAAAATACCACAAGATGAAGCCAGTTCTGACCATATTTCAGACCTGGCTGAAGCTGGGAAGTCCTATAAAACTCATGGGTAATAAGCCCATTCTCATAAACTTTCCTAGCTCCAGGCGTTTAGATTAACTGAACATCAAAACCTTTAGGGTTCACTCCATTGTTAGTATACAAGAGGGGCCTTAGACAAAGGGTGAGGAAGCTGGCTAGATGAAATTTGAACAAAACCAAATCTTCAGCCAAAGCATGGCTCAACCCACAGATCTTTGATGAGGTTTAAAAAATGTTCTGGCTAACCAGATTTTGGGTTTTAAGTGTTATTTTTCATTTCCACAGCTGCCCCTCCCTTCCTCAGTCACTAGGACTGGATGTACTAATATATCACTGTTCTCCTGGGCATTTCTATCCAAACTGGAACCTGGAGCACTGGAAATCTATTTCTTTTAGACTGCACTAGTAAGATTATGGAAAATTATATTTGTCAGAAGGCATATCAGGCAATAATTATTCTTTAGCACTCACCTAACAGGTTCCTGACATAAGGCAAACACAGAAAGGCCAAGAGGTGCAGTTCAGATTTATCTATCTTAGAGTCCAATCATGCAAATGCTATCAGAAATAGGACCAAGTAGGGCCACTTTGAATTCACTGGGACTATTCATGTTAGTGTTACATCTAGTAGTAAGTGTCTGCATGATCAGGACCATTGGTATATCTAAGGTGCCTACCGCCCTGGTAACTAAGCACCAGAATGCTGGTATGTTTGTCTGGAACTCCTTCCAACCTCTGAGCTGGAAACCAGGGCTAGAAATTTTGTGAGCAGAACTGATTTTCCTCCAGAGATTTCAGGTCCTCCTTCTTTCCAGTTAGGCTATTCAAATCTGCCAGAAGACATTTCCTTCCAGCATTTCGGTGCTGGCTGAAACCAAGCAATGCTAAGGCAGCTCAGGAAACTGAAATAAAACATTTATTTAAAAAAAAATGTTTTAAAAAAACGCAGCAAATTAAATGAACTTTTTCAACCCACCAAAAAATGTTTGTGGGCTTTGCGTTATTAATCATTTATCTGGCACCAAAAACGTACACAGCACTTTAAAGGATGCAGAATTTGGTAGTCATTGCCCTAAAGGGCTCACCATCTACGAAGTCTGGGGTCAACCTTAATTTGTCTGAAGTGACGTATCCCCTTCCTTTACACACAAGGTAGCATGGTGGTGGTAGTTTCAGTCCCTCCAACATTTTCATCGGGGAGTTGATTAGAAGGAACAGATAATCGCTTCTGTCAGTATTGTGTGGGGGTTAGAATTCTGCTGTTCCTCCTTTGTCAGAGGACCAGTTCTCTCAACTCTCTCACTTCCCTTCTCCCTCTCTCTCTTCTCTCCCTCTGTGGGTTGATGTTTCCATGGAAACGTGTTCTTTAATGCCTCTGAAATTACATTGCAGTTAAAGCATTAACCCTTTCCTGGCCAAGGCAGGCCATGAAGATTTTTTTTTTCCTTTTAGAACTTCCTCGAGATTGTTTGTTACAGCATTAGGAGAGCCCCATCCCTAGTCCGGAGAAAACTGCACATCCAGCATTCACCTTACAGGGGATGTGGAGTGGTGTGTGCGGGATGAGGGGAGGAGGAGGCGGTGTATGCAGAATGGTCTGATTTAAGATTTTAATTATACAACTCAGTGATTTTTATTTTTATATAAAGCCAATACTGAAATTTCTCTCCACACGCAAACAGGAAAAATGCTTGTAACAAAAGAAATGGAAAGTGAGAGCTTGGAAGAAACAAAGCTCCGGGCCTTCGCACAGTGAGGATACAGCTTGGGGAAATATCCGAGCAGAAGCAGTAAAATCAGTTGTAACACAACAGTGAGCAGCAGCATTTTCATTGCAAACTGTCATAATCACAGCCATCTTCACTCTCTCTCGAGCCAGCCTCCTCTTCTGCTTCCCAATCATGCCAGTATTAACCACTATCATCTTCATTACCACTCAAACTGCCATCATTACGCTCATGGCAATCAGTGCCGTCACCACCACCATCACCCTCATCTCTGCCGCTGCTCCTATTAACATCATCTTCACCCCCCAAATCTCCGCCATTGTCACCATATGATCCTTATCACCGTCACTCTAATATCAGCTGTCATTATCACCATCAGCTCCAGCACAGCCACCTGGTGGTGCCATCATTATAACCCTCCAATTCTGCAGTCTCACTACTGTGTAATTGTCAGCCTCTTTGGGGGTCTGTGGAGGTCTGTGGCCACCATATTTGGCCCCGAATCAGTTCCTGCTGGCATGCCAGATGTACCATGACTCAGCCAAGCACTCGAGCTTCTAGAGCTCTAGCGCCTGGGGGGATCCCAATGTGTTCCTCCCACCACCAAACTCCTCCTGAGGTGCCACATCCTGTCTCGTGGCCTTCTGCCTGCCACAGAACCTTCCCTTCCTGGTAACCTATGTCCTTCCCCAAAAGGGGGAAAGGGGCAGCAGATTATTTGTCCTTAGCACACTCATCACCCTGACCTCTGCTGACAGCAGCAGATTCACCACAATTGTAATTTCTATTGCAACTACACCTGTTGCCATTATCCCCATAATCTCTACCGCCAATGTAAACATTAGTGAGGTCTAAAAAAAAGAGGGTCAACCATGGAATCTATGGCCCTAATTCCCCTGGCAGACTTTCAACCAGCTTCCTGACTTCACGCTTTCCCTCCTTCTGCCCACCAAGTCACCCAGCCTGACAGCTCCCAGCCATGCCTTTCCAACAACATCACCCACATCATCAACAGACACCTCTCTGGCAGCATCAATATCTCATCCCAGGGTTTTTTTGTCTTCCCCACGCTAAGTGTCAAGCGTGGCTCCATGGGTAGTCTCTAGGCTCACCTCTAGATCAGCGGGTCAGAGTTTGAACTCTCACACCAGGGGTGAGGCTCTTACGTTGCGCTCCCAACGTAGCGCTGGAATGAAGGTGCATGCTACTCTAAAGTGAAGAGCTGTCCTGTGGGTGATCAATTCGACCAAGGTCTTTTCTGCCTGCTTCTGGTAGACTCTCAAAATGGGAGTTAGACAGAGCCAGGAATTTTTCCATCAGAAAATGCTGATTCATCAAAATGGAAGGTTTTCTCTGGGAAGGTTCAAATTGGAATTTCTGGTCAAACCAAGGAGAGCAAATAGCTCAGTGATTAATGCACTCATCTGGGATGTGGGAGACCCAGGTCCAACCATTTGCTCTCCCTGATTGGGAGCAGGGAATTGATTCTGGGTTTCCCATATCCCAGGTGAGTGCTCTAACTAGGGTGACCAGATGTCCCAATTTTATAGGGGCAGTCCCGATATTTGGTGCTTTGTCTTATATAGGCATCTATCACCCCCACACTCTATCCCAATTTTTCACACTTGCTATCCAGTCACCCTAGCTCTAGCCCCCTGCCTATAGAACCAGCCTCTCTTTCTGGCCCAATGAAATATTTCATTATTTACACAAAGTGGATCCGCTCCAACAGGCAAGACATAGACTGACTTTATAGCTCAGTGAACTTGGGCATCTTGTATCCCAGGTGAGTGGCCTAATCACTGGGCTATTTGCTGTACTGGAGTGGAGATGTCTCTGTCTCTCCCATTTTTTCATGAAAAATTTCAAATGGTCTCATTCCCCTCCCCACCCCCAAATGCAGAACAAAAACTAATTTAAAACCACAAAATGTTCTGTGAAACATAATTCTTATTTTTCAGCCAACCCTAGTTAGAGGTATACTGGGCACATTTTGAAAAGAGCTGGGGACAACACCAATGTCCTACCCAGGATTCATGTGTTTAAATCATTTATACTACTTCCTGCCAGCTGACCTGTATCATTTAACTTTGTAAATTGTAGTGTGTTGTGGTTTGTAGGAAAGACACTATGCTAAATAAAGTTGTCTTCCCTCTCTCAGTAAAACAGCCTCTGATGTCTGAGGCTGTGTGAACTATTGCTGAGTGCAGAATGGCTGTCACATTTGCCTACACAGTCACTGCACTCTCCGTTTCTCATTCATTGCTCGTTAGGATGCTTTGGGATCGATCCCTTGTGTATGAAAGGTGCTAGAGGAAAGAAAATATTCACCTCAGGCCCAGATTGGGAGTGACTTAAGTTTTTCTCTTCTGGTTGATGTTCAGCAGGCTCTGTGAAACACACTGATAGCGTCTGTTAGACAGGTGTCCACAACAGCACTCTAACTCTTTTTTGTCAGTGTCAGCAAAGAGGCCAAGGACTGAAAGAGAAAAAGCTCTCCAAGAGCTGGTCCATCTAGTACAGAGTCAAGGCACATTGACAGGCTAAGGGGGAAACAGGAGAGAGCCTGGACTTCTGCTAGGTCATGCTTTACCTCGCCTGCAGATAAAGAACTTCAGTCTGCAGGAGCGGCCAGTGCATAACCTTTCACAAGCAGTGAATTAATTTAGTAAAAGAGGAAACATGATTGTGTAGCCCTGTGATGTTATGATTTTGGAGGGAAAAGCTTTTAAAAGTTTCTAATATTACTAACGGTCTAACAAAAAAGCTGTACAAGAAAATCTTCCCCTGTATCCCCTCTGCTTCATGATGAGGAGACACACACACGAGAGAAGTGGAGCAAGAGAGCCATATTTAGCTGCAAAATAAGGGGGTGCAACTTCACTGAAACCACTGGTGCCCACTTAATCCAGGATTGAATTTGGCCCTGAATTACTTCTCTGCTCATTCCTTGGGAAGACGACAGTTTTAAAATGTCTGGATTATGATATTGGATTCCTCATTAGAATCTCATAAACTGTGGAGATCTGATTTAGGTAAACACCCAAAATTTGGACAGGTTTGCCTGAAACTCTTCACTCCCTGGCAGTAAGAGTTGAAAACTATACCAAAATAAATCTTTCTTCAGAAGATTTCCAGGCCTTCCTGGGCCTGGCTGAGTTGGGAATGACACAGTTAAAGCCTTTCCACAATTATTTCAGTATTTCTGATTTCCAGTTCCCAAACCAGGAAGTGTGACCACATCACAGGTGGAAACAGGGGATGGGATGGGGAATATAAACTGATATTTAGAGAAAGCACTAGGATTGGGATTGAAACAGGAAAAGGTTTGGAGACTAGTTCTGTTTTGTCTCAGGACCAGTATCTTGTTATATTTCATCCCTATAAAACACACTATAAACACCATATGGCCCTATATTGCAGTAAATAACAACGAATAATCTGTACCAATTTCATTCTGTGATACGCAATTTAACATTTCAGAAAAGCAGGTATCAGGGGTAAAATTTTCAGGAACACCTATGAAACTTTGGAGCCTAAATCCCACTGATTTTCAATAGGATTTAGGATTCTAAATGCCAAAGATACTTTTGAAAAATGGGACTTAAGCTCCTAAATCACTTAAGTCCCTTTGAAAATTGACCTCATATCATAACTGAACATCCCTAATTCCTGAACTCCGTTATCTAGCCTCCCACCACTCTTTGAAGAGGGTTTCAGAGTCCAGGACAGAAAACCTTCCCCCACTCCAATGGGCAAGGCTTTAAAGAGGCAGACGGAACTTCCACCCCCCACAACCGCCTCTCACTCTGAAGTTAAAATAAAAAGCAAACTATGAACTGAAAGAAAAACATGTCTGGAATTCGTGGTGAATTATAAGTTTGCCATGGCAACAGGCTTCAGAAAGGGGAGAAGGAAAGGGAAAGAAAGACAGACAGAGAGAACTGAGAGAGAGAGCACACTGTGCTAGGTAACGTTCCCATGGCAACCCTATTACATATGCAGCCAACTGCCAAAGTAAGTCAAGATCCTAGTAAGGGTGTAGGATTAAGGAGTTTGAGTACGGGGGATTAGGAACTGAGTACCAGTTGCCTGGGTAAGAAAAGCCACCTTTGTGGGCATCCCCCTTCCCACATTCTACAGTGAAAGCATCTCATTCTTTGTGGATGCTAAGATATCCACCTAGACCTCCCTACCATGCAACCCCCTCCCGCAGCTCCAGAAAAACTGGTACAGCCATCTCTGCCAGACTGAGCCAAACTTGGTGGATCTGTGGAATGTAGGAGGAGGGAAGTAAGAACCTGAAAATGAAACAAACAGGAGAGAGAAAGAGAGAATTTTCCCATAGTCGTCAGTTGCTTTCCACCCTTCTGGATCAATCTGGATCACACAGACATATTTGCATTCACACCCCAGATGGTCAAAGAAAGAAGACGTCATCTGTAATCTCTGAAATCGAGATGGAAATATTACTTCCCCGTGAAGTTAGCTACAGAAACAAAGAAATAGGTTTTCATCTGATTCAGAGTCCACTAAGCCATCCCAACTTTCATCGGACTCTCCAAATTTTGACTGTGCCTATCCCACAGAACACTGAAAATGTCCTAAAATATCACTGAGGTCTGATAAAATGTTATTGTGGAAAAAAGAAGAATTAGAAGGCACTCGGCAGTTGGAATTGAAGCACATAATGAAAAATGATTAATGCATCCTCCAACCCTGTCCTACAATACAGGAAGGAAGGACAACACTGTGTAATTAAAGGACACATTCCTTTATGCTGTGTATTTTCAATACCTACAATTTTCTGCCATAGGAAGCCATTAAGATAAGAACTTAAAGGGCACAGAAAATTTGCATGTATAGTTGTGCTCACTAAGATAAGGACAATCAGCTCTATATGTTGTAGGATGTAAGCAAACTGCTGCAAAAGTCAGGACGGAACCCCACTGCCGCCCAGTTGCACAACTGGCTAAGTGGATTGTGAAGGAAGGTTGCCTTCTCCTTCAGTATCTGTTAGCACCTGCATCATTGCATAGTGAAAGGAGAACATTTTGCCATGTAAAAGGAAAAATACAGAAAGGCAACAACCCAGAGAATCATGTAGTACTGATTGAATACTTGATTTTTCAGGCTGGTGGCCAAACCAAAAAATCAGGGGGGAAAATTCATCTTGGGTCTACAAGACATGGACATTTTGGGGTTTATCTCATCAAAATAAAACACTAAAAAAAATAGTTTGACTCAAACCAAAACATTTTGTTTTGGTTTTGGGTTGGGTTTTTTACCTTTAAAAAATTTAAATCTAACTAAAATTCAAAACAAAGTCATTTTGAAAGAAAAAGATTAAATGTTTTGTTTAAAAATTGTTGCAATATAACATTTAGACTTTTTCAAAAAGAAAATATTTCCCATTTTTTTCCTGCCAAATTCATAGATTTGGTCATCCCAAAACTGAATTTGTGATATATAAACTATTTGTCTAAATAATTTGCTCAACTCTAAAGCCCCATTTCCACTGTGCAGGATGGAAGAACCCCAGCGAGGAGCTACACCCCAAGTACATCAATGTAAAGGGCCTAGTTTTCATTCTTTTAAACAATCAGTTCGTAATGTTGCTATTGATTACATGGTACAGATGAAGCAGCTTGATTCTGAATGTAATACTATTATATTTCATTAGTGTCTTTAATCCCAGAGGATCCTAAAGAGGTTTACACTGTGTATACTGGAACTATTCGTCTGACTAAGTCACCTCCTGAGCTAAACAAGATAGCCATACACTGCATTGTCTGCACTACACAACTATTTAATGACAGCCAAGTCCTAACCCTTGTGCTCCAGCGACATAGAGCCTGATCACAGCTCCATTGCTCAGCAAATGTGTGCATCCACAGTGCTTCACTGGAATCCTGGGGATGGAACTTGTGACTACCAAACTTTGCCCCTTCTACCAAAGGAAGTCATTGAATCCACTCAAATCATCATACATGGCAGTGGATGCACATGGAGCTGACACTAGTAGAAATGGTGCTTTCCCCAGCTTCCGTAGGGGAAGGGTAAATTCTCCCCCAGCTGACTAATAGCTGGAGTGACAGAATAGCTTGAGTGTCTACACATATACCAAGAGACACCCGACCTGTCAGCTGGAATCCAGCAAAGACAAGGGTCTCTTCCTAGGGGCTATCAGGGAGGATGGAGTAGAAAACTCTTCCAATCCTACCACATATCCTAGCTAACTTTTATTGGGTGGCTAACAGCAAGTCTTGACTAAGGTTAGCACGGGACTCATTTAGCCTAGAGTTAAGGTTGTCAGGCTTGGATCAGGATAAGAATTGGAGCTATTTCAAGGTCCTGGCTAGGCAAAGGGCTGGGTCTAGCTTTAGGCCTGAGCTAACATTAATGGTGTGTCTGGATGCAGGAATGTTGAGAGAGGTTCTACAGCCTGTGTTCTGCATAAGGTCAGACTAGATGATCATAATGGTCCTTTCTATGAATCTACGGATGTGTCTTTTGCTGTGTGGTAAATTCAGGGTGGGGACAATCTGTGAGGCCCAACAAGGACTGGGGTCTGGCCCAACTTCCAGATTTGTACTAAAATAGGTTTGAAGACAGTTCAGCTGAAGTTCAGATCAGTTATGGGGGCTACCTAACTAGAGCAAGAGTCATTTTATGGACCCAGTTTAATGGCTTCAAATATGGTTAAGGTTGGTGCCACTTTATAGGCCAAAATTAGTGTTGGCACTGGGAAGTGTGTGGGCCCAGACTCGGGTTAGTGTGGATGGGATTTTGAACTGAAGGTAAGGGTAACCTTGGTGATGTTTCATGGGTTGGGATAAGTGTCTGAACCCCAGTTAGGAGTGGCACTGGGACCAGTTTCCTGACCCAGGCTCAAAAGTCAGCCGCAACTCTAACCCTAGCTCAGTCCCAGAAACTGGCCCCAAACTCTTCTCAACCCAGACTCTTCTTCAAGAGGGATAATCACCTTCCCCAGCCAAGAATGCTTCAAGAAAGTTTTGAGTCCACAGATAAGATCCTTCCTTTAAGAGCTCTCCAACTCAAAGCTCCAAATGGGCACCCCCTATTGTTCTACTGGGAAAATTATCAACGAGGAGCACTTCATTGGCAGGGAGCAAACTAACAGGATAGCACCCCTAAAAGGAGACAGCCCTGAACATTTGCCCTTCAGCCTCACAATCACAATTACATTTCAGGTGAACCATCTGCCAAAGCTAGAGATGGAGTCCAACTGCTCCTATGCTGGTTCAATACTGCTCATACTTCCCGGTCTGGGTGTACAGGAATGAAATGGGGAAACAGAACACACAAGAACCTTCCTTTGGCTAAGAGTCTGGACTCAAAGACTTTCCCTCTCTGAACTCAGTTTCCCCATGCTCTGGCTAGTCAGTAGGGCTGCCAAGCTACCAGACTGAAGAGCAACACATTCTAGGCACTGTTCAGCAGCACTTGACACTAACATTTTATTGGTCACATGTAGTAGCAAAGGGGAAAATCTCTCTCTGAAAGACCAACTCCTATTGGCTACTTGTGACTAAAGGATTTACAATTTACAGCTCATGTGGAACTTTTTCCATCTGTGTATTTTTCTTCCCCCTACAGTACATCACAGAAATAGGGTGACTATCTGAATATGGACCTGTATTGCTTACAGGAACTCCACTGGCACATCTGTGGCATTACTCTCTGTCTCTAAGGCGGACATAAAAGACATCCCCCTTGCCCCAATCTCTGTTGACGAATTGGGTTTGTCAGCTTGTCAGCTCTCATTGGGCACTGCTTGACATAAGTCCACATTGGGGCAGTGTAAATCTGTTTGCAGTCAGCTCTTCAGATAGCTTGAGATGAAGAGGGGGAGCTGACCCACTCCAGAAAACGCTGCTTTTGCTGGCTACAAAAACTTCACATATGATGCTGGTCTCAGAGAATGGTTTATGTAAGGGTCACATTTCCTTTTTATGCCTAGGAAAGGGACCTCCCAGTTGAACCCGTAAAATTCTCTGAAGTGCAAAGTCAAATGTCATGTTGGAACTGCCATCAAGACCAATAGTGAGGGAAGAGGGTTGAAGGATGGGAGGTTATAAATTAGTGGTTGGGTGGGGTGTGGCTCAGTAATATGCCCAAGGAATAATGTTGCAAGCATCCCTGTCCCCTTAAAGTTGCAATTGTCATCTGTCAAGCCCACGCTCACTCCATCCAGACCAGTTCTGACAGGGGATAGCAGGGAAAGGACATAAGATTGCTAGCTATGCCTCAAGTGGATCTAAGCAGTAAATTTGTATGGTACATCAAGTAGCCAATCATTTAAAACAGGATTCTTTGGTCCTCTTTTTTTAATGTCTTAAAAAATTTAATTGTCTGATATTACTAAAAATCTCTTCAGAATCTTTGCAGAAAACCAAACTTCAGTACATAGCAGCATAACCAAACTTCAGGAAAATAGCTTTCATTGGAGAAAAATATGCGGGATTAAGTCTACTGTAGACTCAGGCTGCCATAAGACCACGCCTCCCCCCTCAATTTATTCTGACATGAGCAAAACAAAGTCACACCTGGGTTTCTATGATAGCATTGAGATACTATGATGAAAGGGGCCACCTGGTCATTTGAGTACACTGGAGAAAGGTAGACAGAATTGAGTGCACTCCTTAGAAAGTGTCCTGAATTGTATTTTCATGCTCACCTGTAAAGGAATATTTGATCAGGGCCTGAGGGGAGAAACAAATGGATTTCTGTGCCCAAAGGAAATGAATTCTGGGTACTGTTTGTTTCCACTAGAATGTATGGGTGATGCCACATTGTAAGCTGGGTAGCAGGTCACATCTCATGACTGATGTCACTAGAACATATGTGATGTTTCATATCAACTTCCAAAGCATTCCAACCCCAATAGGACAGTATTATGCATATTAGTTGACTCATCATCAACTCTGATGATTGGCTCAGCTGTTTCATATGTCACAATCACTTCACCCATCCCTCCCCACAAAATTGAGCTGTTTAGAACCATCTTAAAATGAAACTATAGATGTGAATAGCAGTTATGAAGTTTTCAAATTACTCTAACAAGCAAAATGTTAAAAAAAACAAACAAACAAAAAAAAACCCTAATAATAGTGATGAAGGGATGGGGGGAAGCATAGGAGGAGGCTGGGACCAAGGGAGGAAAGAAGTGGAGAGAGTGAAGGGTCAGAGAAAGGGACGATCAGGGATAGGGGATGTTTTGTATCCTGTTTTAATAAAATCAGAACAGTTACAAGAAGTACCTGAAATCTCAGGAGAAAAGCCTGTTTTTGTGAGATTTCTAGCTCTGCTTTACAGGTCCAACAAAATTTAATACTTCAACTAAGCATTTATATTTTGGATGCCAAAGTTAACTTCTGAACTTTTTGAGATTCGCTCATTGAAGCATTCTCAGTTCCTCATTCAGGTCCCTCAGGGTAGAGCACCACAGACTATGACATCTGCTCTACCTCCCAGATCAGAGCAGAATGAACAAGTCCACCATGTGTGGGTGGCTACAGCACAGAGAAGCTGGCAAAGTGCAGTTTGGAAACAGCACAGCCACCAGGTGAGTTCTAGGATACAGCAAAAAAGGAGAAGAATGCATGACTCCTGCTCCCACAATTCCCCTGAATGCCAATATATACCCTACAATGTGCCACAAACATTGCTCAGAATGCTGTGAGCTGGAGGCATTATAAAGTACTCTGGGATACCTTCCCACCCCACAATGCTCTGCAATGAGTGCAGCATGATGCTCTGGGGACACAAGCCTTGAAATGCAATGTTGCTTGCACCAATGTAAGTGCAACAGTGTGAGCACACACAACTGAAATAATTCTATTGATTTCACTAAATCAGTGGAAGCTAAACCAGTGCAGCTTTTGTGCGTACACAAACTGTAAGCATGTGTCCAGAATGAGTCTGTTAAAAAGAGAGGTCTGTTATTAGCCTCGCTGCTCTTCCCCATTCCAAAAGGCTGCATCTCTCTTGCCAGAAACAGCTTTTACACCTCTCCGCTGCTTCTCATTACTGATAGTCCACAGAGATTGACGCACTAGAACAGACCAGTGGGCCGTCTAATATAGTATCTTGTCTCTGGCTCTGCCAAATGCCTGCAATTCCCTCTCACCACCACCATTACCACGATAGTGCACCTTAATTTCCAACACTGATGGTAATCAATTTGGTCTGAAGCATGAGTGTAGATAGCATTTATCGTTTCTATCCAGCCCAGCATAACTACTGAGGTTAGTCCTATTCAGAGAAACGTCTAATCCCTTTTGGAATCTTGCTAAACTACTTGCTGCAATATCCTCTTACAGCAGCAATTTCCACAGTCTAATTAGACATTGAAAAAAAGGTCGTTTTTCCTTTTATCCATTTTACGTTTGCTGCTTTTTTACTCCATTGAGTACTTTCTGTTCTTGGGTTATTAAACAGTATGAGATAAGGACAGGTAAGGAACATTCCAACGATTTACACCAACATGGGGAAAGCACAGGCAATCTCCCCCAGAAAGAGGGATAGAATCAGTAGGGGGGGAAATGGGAAACATTCATGAAGGAAGCTTAACACCTGAAAGAGATGGGGAAAGAGCACCCCTCCAGTGTGCATCAGAGATAACTAAACATCAGAGTAGAATGGTGATTACATAAGGATAGTTGTTTTAGGAATATGATCGATAACTAGCCAAGATTAGATAGATCTTGGGCCTGATATTCAGATTTGCTGAGTACCCACAGCTCCCACAGACTAACTGGAAAGGTGAGTGTTCTGTACCTTGGAAAAAATCAGGCCTATTGTTTTCAAAGGGAGACAGCCCTTCAGTGAAAGACTCAGGGTAGGCTAAGAGTTAAGAGCAGCTGATTTGGAATCAGAGAAGGTGGTTGTGAGGCACTGGGACAGAAGAGAGATTTTGGAGGTAGAATGCCATGCAATGAGCTGTAGAGCAACCCATAACTGGTAAATGGGGGGATAGTATCAGCAACTGCTCATGTGATCATAGCCTCTAGTTAAGCTGTTGCCAACAAGTCCTGCCTGGGGTGCTCTTCCCACACCCATACTCACTCTCAGCCTACCATAGCCCAAAGCGGGGCAGAGAGCTAAAATGTGGGAAAGGAAGAACCAAGCAGAGCACAAGTGAGAGATGCTTTAAACAAGGTGGGATTTGTACCACTCACATAAATCACAATTTCCTCCCCCTCCATCTCTGGAGGCAGCTTTCCTGATGCCAACTATTTGCAGTCAAAGAGTGAGAGCACAGTAAATCTGTGCAGAATGGAGAGGAATGAGGGTCCCGAAATGAGGGACAATTGAAAAACAGCACCCTCCTCTTCCTCTATATTTCTGCCTCCTCTTCCCAGCTTGTCATCTACAGGCCCCTCTCTCCCAGTGCTAAACTATCTCCCAGTAGCACAAATTCTCTCCTCAAAGCTCATGTCAATACATCCTCCAGCCCCCATCCTTTGGTGGCCTTTTTACTCCAACTCCCTGCACTTCTCAATGGCAGTATGGCCCTTCTCCCAGCCTTCCCCCTTCTCAAAGTGACAATGCAATCTCTTTACAGTAGTGATCATTCTGAGAGCAAAAGCACTGCTAACTAGGTTTAAAAGCAGAATCAATGCTTTAACTGGAAAGTCCATTCTAGCTCAAAGTGACAGAGTGAAAGGGCTAACAAAGACAACAGTGAGAGTGGCAGAAAGAGTGAGATGGACAGAGAGAGGAGATGGGGCAATTTTTATAGTTCCTATTACCCGAATGTAAATGAGTTCATTGCTCTGCCACAATTGACAATAGCTGGAAGCTTCTTCAGAAAACCCTAGTGAGAATCAGGAGGCTGCAATGTCCTGCATAGATAAAAAGTTAATCCAGTGCCCAGCTATTGCTGTCTAGGAGTCCCTGTTGGATTTACAACATAAATCAAAGCGTAAGTTTCAAGGTCCATGATCTTTACACCATGACTAGGACAGGAGAGAACCTGCCTCACTGACCATCCACCCCCATATTGTTACAGCCATATGTACTACAGTTTCATAATTCACTCACACATGTTCACCCACCCACTCACAATTCTATCATACATGCCATTCACCCACGGCCACGTCATGCACCCACCACTGCCAAAATTCATTCACACCCACTCACAATTCACACCTGCTCTCTTACCATTCACAAATCCGCTATTGCAAATTTTGTCTTGTTCCACCAAAAACACCTCCTCACATTCACAGATTCACTCACGAACTCCCTCAAGTCACTCATCAACTCCCTCTTGCACACTCCTCCACCTACATGTCTTGTGCCAAATTCTCCACTGATGTAACCCACTGATTTTGATAGAGTTGTGCCAACAGAGAATTTGACTCCCTAATTCACAAATATATTTGAACACGCGGGAATTCTCTTATTATTTAAATGTTGGCAGCATCTGGGGTCAGCTTCCATTTAGGGACCAGAATAAGTGCCCAGATTTTCAAAAGAGATTAGTCGGATGGGTGCCGAACTCTTCTGAAAATCTGGCTCAAGTGTCATAATGGGAGAGGCTGGGTGCTGAGCACTTCTGAAAAACTGGCCCTTATTTAGGTGCCTTAATAGGAGCTGAGCAGTTTTGAAAATCTGGCCCCTAGAGGCTCAAGCAAGTCAGGGCCCTATTGCACCAGACACCATATAAATATATGGTGAATGGCAGCTCCTGCCCCAACGAGGTTAAAGACTAGAGATGGGCAAAATTTTTTGCTCTAATAGTAAGTTCTCCAAAAACTGCAGTTCTCAGGCAACCAAAACTATTTGCAAATTCAGGTCAAATTCAGCAAATAGTTTCAGCCCCATAAAAATATTAGGAAAAATTTTGAAAAAATTGAAACGGTTCATGTTTTCATTTTCTAAACAAATCATTTCGGCCACTGAACCGGAAAAAAAATGAATTATTTGCTCAGCTCTATTAAAGACAAGACATAACAGATGGATGAGAAAAACAAGTGAAGGGAAGAAGGGCGAAGGAATAACAGGATGTTTCCATATAGACTAGCTAGACGCACAATTCGCAGATGTAGCAAACTAATGCTTCTCAACAGAGCTGGGCGGAGAAAAGTCATTCCACTTTGCGGAGGATTTTGATATCTTGAAATTTGGTTTTGTTCCAATCTGGGATGAAAACCAAACATTTTTAAATTCTCCACAAAAGGGAGTGGAGCCTCAGCTCCAGGGCAGACTGCCTGGTGGGCTGCCCCAGATTCATAAACTCTGGAAGCCCTGGAAGCTTGGACTCCTGAAGAGCTGCAAGTCAGGACTCCCAGAGCTTCTAGCTCTCAGCTCCCTGTCAGTCTGCCAGGAGGCTGCTGAGGATCTGGGCAGGTGAACTGGCAGGAAACCAGGCAGGTTTCTGATGGAACCTTGCCTGGGCTCTGTCGGACTATGTCAAAATCAAAATGTCTCTGTGGAAGGTTTCAACTGTGATGAATTGTCAAACTACCAATGAAAAAATGTTTTGTCAGAATTTTTCCAACCAGCTTCAGTTCTCAGTCAAGCGAGGAGCTCTCAATCTTTTCAAGCCAGGACCACGCTGGGATCTCCCATGCCATCTATTTGGGATCTAGCCTGGACCTCTTCCCTTTTAGCAATACCAGAAGGGAAGGCTACTTACCACCCTCTCCTGACATCTGTTTGCTATGCCCCAGGAGGCAAAAGCATGCAGTAAGCTAGCCAGTAGAACCAATCACAAGAATCACATTCCCTTATTCAACTAGCTCACCAATTTACTCTTTCCACAGTTAGTGTCTCAGAACCAGATTTTTTATCTCAGTCACAGGAGTAAATCTGGAATAACTCCACTTTACTCTGTTTATGTACTTATGCAGCACTCATCTCTGTAGTGTCACAGGTGTTCTGGATTCATGTCAGTGTAAATTAGGTCAGAATTTGACTCTGTCTCCAGAGAAGGGTTTTCTGTGAAAGTATACAAACAATAGTAGCTCACGGAATTGTTAGCAAGCAAATAAATTCCTTGTCACAAAGGGATCGCACCCAGAGAAAGAAACCTTGTTTCCAACTCATCTGATTATTATAGCCAGGTGTTCAGGCCACCCTATAGCCTGTATCTAAATTGATCCGATGATTGTTACATTCTTCAAGATTAGAGCACTCCACTGCTATAGAACATCAGCATTTTAATCCCAGTTATTCCTCCTAAAGGACTCCCAGTATAGAGCATGGCCTGCCACTGAACACCAAGGTATTGATAATGTTCTGATTTGCCAAAAGCCATCACAAAATCCCTCAGAAGAATCTGAGTGGAGGAATAACATGGAGGCATTTACAGGAACATCAGTAAAATCAGACAGACCTTTCACTCCATTTAACAAAGTGTCTGAAGGTCCCCTTTCCAGAGAGGGGAAATAGAAATAAATACAGAGCAATGAAATCAAATCCATGCAGCCCTGCAGGCACCAGTCCCCTCTCACATCATTTAGGTGCTGACATTGCATCTGTTTCTTCTTTTAAAAATAAATAAATAAAACATCAGTGTATTTAGTGTTCCTGTGAGGAGCTAGATTAAAAGCCCTGGAGACCTGTATTTATCCACAAGACAGGTCCAACAATGGCAGTTGCTGTGGAAGATTCCTCCACACCAGCCCACTAACGTGCTCCAGCTGATCAGACAGGGCTACCTCCAGTCTTGAGATGGCAGTTCAGCATTATTGCCCACTCAAGTCCTTGACCTTTCTGATGACAGAGGACCAATCAGTGTAATCTGTGAAGGGTTTTTGATAGGTACCTGTGTCCTCTCTGAATTGGCCAGAGACCACCATACTCATTTCACACAGGCCACCCCGTAGCCTTTAAACGGCAAGAAGTTTTGGTCAACACTGGCCAAGAGGTACAAGCCTCCAAAGTCCACGCCCCATTCTCCAGAATCATCCAATCCCCCAATGTATCTATTTCTGAAATTCATTTCTAGGCTGACTCATCCCTCTGGAAACTTAAATACCCCAAGGATACAGGTAGTCCCTGGAAGCTGTATGTTAAGAATCTCATTTTGCTCTCTCTGAGTAAAGATTCTGGCAAATGTGCCTACGGGTGGCAGAAGTTGCCCTGCTCATGTGTGGTAAAATACCCCGTCTGTCAAGTGCTGGCATAGAATAAAATCTCATATTTTAGTCTGCTGCTTCCCTGTAGCCCTGACCTCAGAATGTTAGCACACTAATGGCCCTCTGAAAAATACTACAATCATCCTCTAGAGGTGTTGGGAGCCCCTGCCTTGATCACCCTAAAGAAAAATCCTAAAGCATTTGCCATTTCTGTCCTCCTGCAGAGAGTTCCCCACTTCTACCAACTAACTGGGTTATAGAAAATTCCACCTCAGCCCCCAGGGGCTGTGACCTAGCCACCCTACTGAGCTCCTGTAATCCCCATATGGTAAGAGGAAAGAAAAATTCCACTGCTGTTTCCTTACAGATGAAATGTTTAATGTGTGGGGCTAGCTCATGAACTGTAGGGTTAACCTCTCTCAATGGGGGAAGCATTGGAAAGTAGGACCCTAGAGCTTATCAGCCATGACTAAAGCAAGTTGATTCAGATACACACAGCCCTTTGAGAGTTAAATTAAACAATGGAAAAAATCTAAGTATTTGGCTGGTTTATTTTAGTTCCATGCTGAAGACTGGCACAGTGTTCTCCTTTGTTGTGTGAACATATTTTTAAATGTGTTTTAAAGGTGCCAATAGCCTGGGATAGCACTTTTTTTAAATGTCCTTTATAAAAATCAAACTTCAATAAATAAATCAAAGAATTTCTCTGCCCACAGACTACGGCATAGGTTTGAGTCTCTAGGTATAAGGACACGTCCAGCTGCTGAGCAGACTTACCACACCTGTCTTGGGAATTGTTGCAAAAGTCCATTTATTCAAGTGAATGCAATATTACAGGTGGGGTTGATAGCACAGCTTATTAATGAGATTGCCTGACAGTTCCCATTAAAAGACCCTGTTTTCAATTTCTTATAACTTTGACAAACTTCAACCCTTCCAGCTGAAATTTTCCATGTGAGGTGTCTGCCTCAGGCTGAATATTTTCAGAATATTTCCACATAAGCAGTTCAGCTGTTTCCAAGAATGAGGCTAGGGGAAAATACATTGTTTTCCCTATTTCAACAAGTTCTTGAGATTTTTTCTTTGAAAAGCTCCAGCTCCTCCATGTTTTGGAGCAGGGACTTGAAATCTGGCAAAGAGATGGCTTCTATGTCAGGAATGTGGCTTTTGCCATCTCTGTAAAATCTGACCAAATTTGGCCAAGTTATAAGACTGAAAAACTGTAATTCACACGTGCTTAGTAGAGACTTGCGACAACTTCACAGCTAAAATCATCAAAAATTCCATCCATAGGGGACATGCTCCAGACAAAGGCTGAGCAATACAACTTTCCCTGAAATTGCAGCTCTGGACTACAGTGGGCCAGACCAGTGCCAGGTCTGGGTATAGGCACTTGAACTGAGAGCAGGAAGACTGTCTCTCTTAAGCTCTCAATGTTCCTCCCGCCACTTGGCCCAGGAAGTATGGATGAGGAAGCTACCTGAGTCAAATCCGGAGAGGACAAGATCTGGACCTGGGAGGGGTTGGAAAATAAACTGGGATAAGGAGATTGGGTGGAGGGAGACAGACTGGGACTGAAGGCTGGCAGAGGAAAACAGAAACTGGGAGAGGGAGTTGCAGTAGTGGGAGACTGGAAATGGCTGACGGACTGGGATGGAAGCTGGAGGAGTGGAGACTGGCTAGGTCAGAAGAATGGGACTGGGAGAGGAGCTAAGGTGGGGAAGAGACAGGACTGGGACCAGGACAGGTTAGGGGGAATGAGGTAGAAGAATCTGTGCCCACTAGGGCACACTCCCCTCCAGAGTCTGGAATGGAATCTAAGATTCCCAAGACTCACTGTTCCTCTGCTGCTGGCAAATACCTGTGAAACCCACTGGCAAAGCGTGTTCTCCTCTGCTAGTGCTGGTCTGCATAGAAGACGACCAGCTACTATTGCTATTAGTTATTCTGTTTGCTCAAGTGGCACAGGTCTGAGAAGTTGAACTAAAGGTTCCAATCCTGCTGATGAACTATGTGGGGGTCAAGATGATGCTACATAATGAAATTTCAGGTTTTTTCAGTTTCCTTTTTTAAAACCATAGGAAATTACACACAACAAATTACATTAAAAGAATATTAAGTTTGCAAAGTCAAGCACTCAGAAGTTAGAAAATGCCAGAATTAAGACTGCCTATGCAACCTTAATTTGCCCCCTCGTGCATATGCATTATGAGACAATCTTTAATTACATGATTGTATACCTGTTTTTTCCACAGGATCCCTGTCTCATTCAATGAACAACTCCTGCTTTGGTGATGAGTCCGGGTTGTGTAGTTAAGGAGACTGATGTCTCTAATACCCGTTTCATTTGTTGCAAAAGTTGGAAGGTGTCTAGTGAAGGAAGCAGGAGATACCAGAAGAGAAAGGATCGTCTCATGGTTAAGGTTAAGCGGTAAAGAATGCTAAAAAAATATGCTGTGAAAAATCAGGTCATAGGACTTTCAAACTGCACACTCAAAGTCAGTGGACACTTTTAATCACTCTCTCTGTGTCTCAATTCCCCATTTGTAAAATGGGGATAACACCCCCTCGCCTCATAGGGGTGTTGTGAAAATAAATTAATTCATGTTTTTGAAGCACTCGGATACTATAGTGCGGAGTGCCATGGAAAAACCCACGAGGAAATTAATTATTTTGTCTTCAAAGCAGGTTAGTCTAGTGTACAGTAAATAAGGCCTAAGGCCACATACCGAACAACTAGGAGAAAACAAAATATTGGATAGCTGTTCGTTCAGTGAGCACCATCCATCCTGTGCACTGAATGAGGCAGGAGTCCTGTCAATAACATAGTATGTGATTGTGTAATTAAAGACTATCATAATGCATACAGACCTGTGTGGAAGCATAGTTAGACTTCCTCTTCATTCTCATATTTCATCTGCCCTCCCCTATACTTAGTTCCCCAACACAGACCTTCTCTGCTATGTTATTAATTATTATATCTATTTGGGTTACCGTAGCATCTAGGAGCCCCAGTCATGGGCCAGGAGTCCATTGTGCTAGGTGCTGTATGACCACAGAACAAAATACAGACGTTCTCCCCATTTGCTTGTGTCCTCCAGCTTAGACCTGCACTGCAGTCTTACAGACGTTCCCTTTCTGTATCCTTCCCAACTTTGTTCTGTGCTGCACAATTACTGGAGTTTCTCTGCCCTCTTAGTCTGCTCCCTCGCTCCCACCTGCCCTGCAAAATCACAGAGGCAGTACTTGGGGCCAGAAAAGTTCCTTTGACTCATGCCATTGACTTCTCCACTTCCATTTGCATTTCGCAACACCAATCCCACTAATATCCCACTAATATGTAGATAATTTCTGAGGGGAAAAACACAGGTGGTTTTTCGCTTTTGATTTGTTTTTAACTTTTTTTTTTTACATTGCATGCTTTGAGCCAGAAGCAAAAATACCAAAACCCACATGCAAAGGCGGTTCACACAGCGTTCCCCACCCAGATGAAACAAGAGGCAACTGAAATTAATGAGGAACAAAAATTATTATTCAGAGCAAAGAGGCACAGAGAACAGCCCTGTTCTGTATTTATCCACCCCTCCCCCCAACCTGTCAACAAAATGGAAGAATCTTCTATGAGCAGGCACCTTTCCCAATCCGCTTTTTACACAGGTCCACACATCTTTTTGGTATTTGACTTTATTAACAAAGAAAATAACAGTAAGATAAACAGTTGTTCAAAATCTCTTCAGGATTCCCTGTCTCTAGAACTCCTCCCTCAGGACTGCTCAGCCCACATTCTAGCTCCTCTCCCTCTAGAGAGCCACTCCCACCTCCCTAGTATCCATCTGCCTCAGTGAATCAGCAGTACCCACTTGACCCTCTCACAGCAAGGTAAACACCTGCTAAGAAGCCAGGGCATTTCAGGTAACACTGCCAGCATGTTACACCTTTTACATAGAGCTGGTCAAGAATTATCTAACAAACCATTTTTTGGTCAGAAAATGCCAATTTGTCAAAACCTAAACTGCTTAAAGGAAAAGGTTGGTTTAGACTAATGTCTCAATTCAAAAAAATTGTGAAAAAAGGTTCATAATTGCCTAAATGTTCTATTTCAACATTTTCTAAACAAGAAGTTTTGTGTTTAACTCCAAACAACTTATTTTGAAATTGTAGTTAATTTACCCAAAAGAAGGTTAATTTTTAAAAAGATCAAAATTGAAGCAAACTGTTTTGAAAATTATTGAAGCAAAATGTTCTGATTGACACAATCTGAAATTTATTTCCAGATTATCAATTTATGAAAATTTTCAAGATTTCAACATTTTGTCCTATTTTGGGATGGAAAAAGATTTTGACATATCTACTACTCTCATGGGATGGGAAAATCATTGCTCACCCAGCTCTACTGGTAGGTCATCTAGTCCATCCTTGTTTCTGTAGACTTTCTCTCATCAGCCCCAGCAAATGCAAGTTTTTCCCTAGATTATATCCTTTGTTCAGTCCAGCTGTAAATTACCCTCCATCTTTTCTTCCTCCCTCCCTCCTGCTTTACTCTCCCTGGCAAACAGTTCCAGCTGCAAGAAGCAATCCTGGGCAGGGAATTAACATATTAATTAAGCAAGTGCCTTGAAGAAAGGATGAGAGATGGAGAGAAAGAGAGATGAGGCAGACTGGAGAGGAGGGATAACAACGAAAAGATATAATGAAGAAGGGATGCAGAAGCAAAGCACAAAAGGAAAAAATGCCTCTCAGGAATTTGTGCTACTTCAAACATTTCAATGGGAAGGAGAGATGAAAGGGAAGAAAGAAACGGGGTGGGAGAAATAAGATGTTTCTTATGTTTTAAAACAAAATTAATTTTTCCTGTAGAGAAGAAATCACCCATGAAAAGAGAAAAAGAGTGGCAGGTGGGAGGCAAGGAGAGAGAGAGAGATGGAAGTAAGAAAGACACACAAGGCTGGTGGGGAACAGTCAGAGAGAAAGAGCACAATATGCGGTGAGCACACTCTTGGTGCATAAAACCCGCCTCCAGAGCTGAAATGCCAGCATTTCAGTGCACAATTCTTAGTCTTTGCTCTATGAATATTCGCCTGGGAAAAAAGTCACATTTCCATAGGTCTGTCTCCAGAATCTTCTCCTTGTTTTAAAACAGGTGGCTAGTGAATTTCAGTGCTGGACGGACAGCGTTGGAGAAGCCCTACAATTATTCACAAAACAGGGACAGCTAGGGCAACAGGAACTCAAGTTTTCCCTCCTATCAACTCTCGGCAATCAATGGGCCTCAGTCCTCACCTGGAGAGACCACCTCTGAAAGCAAGACAAAAGTTAATTTGGCATGCTCATTCTATGCTCGGCCTCCCTTCTGAGACTACCAGTAAGGTGGCCCATTAGCACCAAATGTGACAGAGGAAGGTCACAAAATTGCCAGTGATTCCACCCATCTCAGCATGAACTCTATTATTTTTCTATCTAATCACTTATGAACTTGGTTATACGTGTCCCAAAACCTTTTTAAAGTAAGCCCATTCTACTCATTCATCTGCACAAATTAGCTAGCCCCCATGTGCTTGGCAGCAGGGTGGAAAAATTAATATTATTTCCAGGGGGAGAGATTTTGCTAATTCTTTTAGGGCAGCTGAGTGAGAGGTGGAAGCAGTGTCTCAGGGTTCCTCCCACCAACCCAAATCTTCTTCATAATGGTTCAACACCTGCTCCTCTGGGACCATCATCAGCTGTCAGCAGACTGGAAGACCTCACTCCTCCTTTCCCTGTTTGCACCTCCCCAATCCTTTGACACTTTCCCCCATTTGAGTACATGTTGCCTACCCTAAGTCCATGTGTTTTGCCAAGGTAGCCTGTCTGGGGTATCCATATTTACTGACAAACAGCACACCGCACTCCACTTCACTTAAAAGTGATAGCACCAGCTGCACCACCTACTTCCCCTCCTATAGCATCTGGATTGTCCTCAGGGATTTTCCATCCAGACATCATAGCCCAAAGCACTGGGGCTAAAGACTATGTGCATTTTATAGCATCCCTGGTTGATTTTGCCTCCTAAACCAGTCAAACATCCCAGTTCCTCCTAGATTTAGATTGCAGCTTCTTTGGGGAAAAGACTTTTTCTGAATATGTTTTTGTACAGTGCCCAGAACAATACGGCCCAATTGGGGCCCTGAGGTGCTACCATAACACAAAGAATTAATAACTAATAATAATAATAATAATAATAGAGCTTTCCTTTTTACTGCTTTGTGAAGCTTCCAGAAGGAGCTTCTGTCATAAACATGGTACATTTTCATTGCTGAGTTTTTCCCCTCTTCTCAGCTGGCAGTAGTAAAAGACTTTAGGAATTCTAGAATGGCACTCTACCCCCACCACCCAATTTTATCGTAATATTTATAGCACCAGACTCTTATCTCTATTGACCCCAGTGAAGATACACCAATTTACACCAGCTGAAAATCTGGCCCTGTGAATTAAAGCCATTGTATTATCACAACATTGTGGCACAAAGATGCAAAGCCGTCCATAGCCATCACCATATGAGGAATGGGGCATCTGCAGAGACACAAATGATCTCAGCATTCCCCTTGTGGTAGGCACCATAAGCCCACACCAATAGTGATTTATTCTTCAGGGTGCTCCTCCTCATCCCCATTCTCCCTTTCCTACTGTCTCTCCTGTCAGGGCCTTTTCCCAGAGAAATAATTCCACTCGGCTGACTAACAGCTGGGGCCACTATTTCAGCGGCTGGTACAGCTGAGTGTGGAGATGCAACATCCTTCCCTGAGCTCATAAGGCATCAGGGAAAAAAACACAACGAGACACATGAATAATAGTGACAACTATCTAGATTCAAAATGGAGACCAGCACGTACCTCTCTCCTAGGCACTGATATCACTTCAAAATCAAAGCCCCGCACCCCACCCTTGGGCTCCTTCACTCCCTTAGCGCTAAAACCCAACTCAGAAAAAGAGCAGCCTTCACAGCATAATATATTTATTACTAAACACGCTACTTAATGGGTTACACAGCAGCTCCAGAGCCACCCATCAGTGACAACACAAATATGGCACTGCCCGTGCTACACCCTCTCCACAGTCAGCTAGCTCAGCCAAAACTTCTTGTTAATCAGTGTCATAGCACTATCATAAACTTCCCTAATTAGTTCCACAGCATTATTAAGCTCACTCCTTAACCAATTCAGAGTTGAGCTTTCAGAGAAAAATCACCTACAGAAATAAATATAAATCTGCAAGTTATTTTAAACAACCATTTCTCCCTAATCAATCCAAAAAAAAAGTAGCTTTTCTTGTAACTCTCTAACATCTTTTTAAAGCATCAGGAAACACTCACCTCCGCTCTGTCTATATTATACTCGTTCACTGCGTCCAATAAACTGGCATGTCCAAAAGGCAAGATGCCCCCCTCACAGCAAGAATTATACACTGAAATATATCTGCAAATACAGGCCCCAGATAATCCCATCCATTACACCACGTGCAAGGGAAGGGATGAGGAGATAAATTGAGTCAAGTGGTGTAAAGAACGCAGAAAGCCTGGCACTACTTTGCTTTCTTTAATTCCATGGAAACAGGATGGGGTTGCATGTCCATAGAGCTCAGTGAATGCATGGGTAATGATCTCAGGCAAAGAGGGAGCGGTTGGGGGAAACTTTAACGCCATCTGCTCCCTCAGTGAGCATATATCTGGCAAAGGTACAAGCAGTGCACAATGCAAAGTAGCCTCTAGGTGTTTTGACCTATGCAAAGGACACCTTTGGCTGTGATCTCTTGAGCATCTGTACCTTCCATCTTGGTGGCTCTGTGGTCCCCCAGAACAACTGTGTTGTTGGTGAGCGTATTTGTTCATGGCCTAACCAACAATTTCTTGTCTCACCACCATGTGTTCGCTTGCACTCTCCCCACTCCCTCTTTCTCCTATTGGATGCATCAGGGCACAGCGGTTACCCATGCAAACCGCATGAAGGGCATTTCTTGTGGTTATATGAGTTCCTGGTGCATAGTTGCCTCATATTTCTTACAAGATGTTACCTCTGCATATGATATTTCTTGGAGCGGAATGGACAGTATTTGGTGACTGCATGTGTGTCCCTGACACCCACACATCCATGGTGTTTGTGGGGTGCAGGTAGAGCTGGTCCAGAAAATAGGCAAAAAAAGGGATCCATTTTTGGCAAAAATTCTGTGCAAAACATGTCTCTTTTTTGACCCCCTCCTATCATAGGATAGATGTTGCACAAGTGTCAGGAGTGTTGTTGCCTGCAAATAAACCCTTCCCCTGCTACTCACCTGGCTGCAGTTATCTGTGGCCATACCCACTGACAGACCTACACTGTTCCACTGAAGTTCTCCCTCTCTTCATGGATCAGCTGCTTTTTGCCCAGAACAACCACTCTTCCTATACATTTCCTCGTACATGTGTTACTGTGATATGCCACAGGTTCCACCAAGTGCCTCCATCAAAAATCGGGGACTAGAATCAGCTCATTTTCTGTAACTCATTTCACAATACTTAGAAAACTATACCAGCTCCTCTGTGAGACCATTGCTAGAACTGCTTGTTATCTGCGGTGTACAGTCATACCAGAAGTATGAGTGGCATAATTTCCTGCCACTAATCTCTTGTGGTCATTAAATATCCCTGATGTCCTGGCCAAAGACCACCTCTGGGAATTACACTCTGACAATCTAAATTCTCTCTGAAGTTTCAATGGGATGTGGTATTGGTCTTTGTTTCCTATGGTATATTGTTAAATAGGTGCAATATTTCACCCCACAGGTGGCTGAATTTCAGTTTCAAATTAAGTCATCCTTTTGCAGTTTGTAGAGTGCTTTGGAATTGCAGATGAAAGATGTAAAAATAAAATACCATGGTCTATCGTAAATAAACATAAGGCACTGACACCCCTGCTAGAGGCAGCTATCTTTCATTTATGACACTAGCAATACCATGAAAAAAACCCAGGGTCAGACACTGGAAACTCGTTTCCATCTCGTTTTAATACTGCCTTAAACACTATGCAGAAAAATGTAACATTTTATATTAAACTGAATGTTTGAATATATTCAGCATTCATGTGTTTTTAATGATTGCTAACCCACAATTAATGCAGATGGAAAGTTGGGTTTTCAGTCTGCCAATGGTCTCCAGTCTGCACCCAGACTGCCTATGTCTGGCTGCCATCTTCCAGAGGCTCAGAAAGGCCAACTGTAATTTACAAACTTTGCCTTTCAAACATTTTTCATAGTATACTACTGCAGAGATGAGCTTCCCTCACCTTATGATCTTTGCTCAATTGACTGAGACAGGTGCAGGGGCCTTTTAAGTGTGATACAACATGCTAAGGAATGTCTTAATAGGAGTAGAAAGAAGCTTTATTGTAGGTGATTGGCAGGCAGAATTTTTCCCTGAATGATTGCTTTAATGCTGCTAGGCTTATGTTCTAATATTAATTACATATTAGGGCACATTTTTATTATTTAAATCAAAATAGATATTACTCGATAGGTGGGAGGATGGTGGACTAAATGATTAAATGGATCTCCATTAATGCTCATTTTTATTTTACAATTTTATCCACATTTTAAATATAAATATCATCAGACTTCAATAGTGTTGTTCAAGCAAATATTTTATAAAATATACCACACTGTGCATATATAGTGCAATTTTTTTAAAAAAAGAACCTATGGTAAGGCAAGGTACATTGTCTTCAAACGGTAATAACTATTTCCAAAAATCAATGTTTTCCAACCTAAGCACAGCATTCTTTGCGGAGCATTATACACACACCATGTGTGAAGTTTGAAAGGGAAGCCATTTTTGAGTTATTTATGCTGAATAATTATTTGAAAGCAGAACCAATGCATTTATTTCATGCTCTCATAACTCAAAATTGAAGAACTGTTTTTTGCTCAGAATTTTCAAAATATTCCCCTTTAGGCTGAGAATGTACATGAGAAGTTGCAGTCTGAAACAAAATGTATTGAGAAAGCTCTAGCTACTTGAAAATAGGCCAGTAGAATGGATGTGAACTACAAACTCTGGACTGTGGAATTTCCCAAAGTTGACGGGGGGTGTAAATCCACAGTTCTATTTAGCCCATTAGAGAAATAAAATTCAGCCATTATATTTTAACCTTGGTCCATATATACAGCCACATACCTCCAAAGTTTGGGGATGTTTGGAGTCAGGGTTTTGGTTCAAGCCAATCCATAAAGCAGGGGTTTTGAAGAGAATGGCCTTCAGAAGGTTATTTGCAGCTTCTACACTTTGCTGATAGGCTTATAGGACCAAAGACTTTAAGCATGTGCTTAAGTGCTATGTTGAACTGGGGCCAAAAAGCAGGAATAATTTCTCTCTCTCTCTCTCTCTCTCTCTCTCTCTCTCTCACACACACACACACACACACACACACACACACACACACACCACTGAATTGCAGCTGCCTCTGAAGAGGAATATGTCAGCTGTTTAAGAGGACACAGCAACATTACACAACAGTGTAAGATAGGAATTGAAAAAGAATGCTTTATCGCAACTGAAACTGCAGTGGGGAAATTTAGGATGGCAGAATGTACTTAATCAAATGAAAATTTTGCCAAGACATTTCAGGGTTAACACCTCAACTCTTTGCAAGAAGTGCCATGGGATCTTTTAATGATCATGAATATTGTCAGGGCCTCCCCTCAGGACTGAGCCACTAGGGGACGCACTGAGCTGGTGTCTTGTCAAACCACATTTTGAAATGAAATTGCATCAAAGGGAAGGAAAAGCTGCTCCAGAGTTGCACAGGGAGCCATGGCAACCAGCAGTTCCTATTTTTAAAACTTGAAAGATAGTAAGAACAAAGTCCAGGAGAAAAATATTTCAATTAAAAAAAAACCCAGAAAAGTGCATATGTTCTTTAATGAATCTAATTATGAGTCTGAAAATGGCGAATCATTTGTTTGTAGGTACCTGATGTATACAGCCCAGAGATGGTAAGATAATCAACAGACTGTCACTGAACTGAAGGGAAAGAAGTGTTCCCCACCTTCACTTCAATTTTCAGGCACTCTCTTGTCTCAGTCCACAGACTGCTTTAACAGTCACTGGATTTCAAAGGCATTTTGCCCGTGACCATTGGGGATAACTCTGTTCCTGGTTTGTGGATTCACACTGCTCCCTCCAATTCCTCCTTGGACACTTTGGAGGAAAGGTTTAGGTTGACTTCACTTTGCAAGAAAAAAGAACCAGAACTCTCATATTAAAAGCATATTAGCAGCAGCCAATTAAGTTCCAAGGTATTAGCACTAAAAGAACTTGGCTCTGGTGCACTGAATAGCTCAGGGGGCTGGAAATGGAAATTTTACCAATCTGACTACCGCTGGTAGAGACCCACATTCGTTCCCTCCTGGGTGGCTTATGTGAACTGACTTGGATGGGTCTCAGTCTGGTTCTGAATGGAGAGATGTCCACGGCAAAAATAAAACCACTATCACAATTCATAGGACTTTCTTCTCTTTCAAGCAGTGTTAGCAAAAAGACCAAAAATGGAATGGTCCAGACACACTGAAGTCCTCGTCTTTCCCCTCCAGTGCAGATAATCCCTCCAGTGCAGAGTTAAGACACACTGCTAAAAGTGGTGTGGGTGCAGAAAGCTTGTACTGCTGCTGCCTAGGTTGTACACTTCCTGAGAGTAAATAGAGAGCTTAAATAGAGGGCTTCAGGCCCCAAGGCTGCCCTACATCACTTTAATGTAAACATTTCACATGGCTCCCTAAGACAGCGTAACAGAAGAAAGGAAGGAGGGAAGCTTGAGGTAGATCATTCTGCAATGGTTACCATTAGTGTTTTTAAGTCAGCTCAGTGGCGGGTTTAGTGGGAGAGGGATGGGATGCTTTGGTTGCATGTGTGTTTGGTACCATTATAAAGCTTTCCTCAGCATCCTCCAAAACCTGAAAACGTAACCTAGCAACCATCCAAATGCAAGGCCTGAGGGAGAGGCAGGAAGGATACACCTTGGCAATGGGACAGAGGACTATAGAAGAAGAATCTGCTCTGACTATCCATGGGAGTGATTATGTCTCCTGTGCTGCACCTGCTCTGTGCATAAAAAAAAGAGATTTTAGGCCCCAGGGCTGCTCATCCAGCATCTTTCACCAGACGTGAACACCCTTTGAGAAATAAACAAACAAGGCTGTGGCAGAGGAAACCCATGCAGTTATGGACAAGAAAAATAAAATCAAAAGGAAGGAAGCAAACAATTTCCCAAAGCTCTACAGTGACAGAAACAGAGTGCAAGCAAGAGAGGACAGGGAGGGACAATGACAAAAAAAGGGGGAGAGAGACCAGGTGTGACATGGGAGGCACTGGGCAGCCCCCAGCTGGCTGCTGCAGCTGCTGCTGGAAATGGGACAGGAGTGAACAGATTTCAGCAGCCGGATCTCTAATCTGTCAGCAGCAGTCACTCCACGTGCAACCAGCCAGCATGGAACAGTGATTTGGTGCCAGCCTGATGGCATCCGGACTTGCCAACTGCTAGGAACATAATGAATTGCTAACGAGACCCCAGCTCAGAGGATCTGAAAGGTCAAATAATAATCATATTCCAACACCCTCCCCTTCCCTCAAAATTTCCTTTTGCCTCTGATTTAAACATCACTTCCCCCAAGTGCCTCCCCCTCTTCCAGCAGCTAAGGATGGAGTCCAAACCTTAGTGTCTGCCTCCATGTGACCCATCCTCAGTCAACCTCTCCCCCACAGTGAGCAGTGCTGCTCTGTAAGGACTAGACTGTGTAACCCTTCATGCCATCAGTGAGCAGTTATTCGCATGAGTAACCCCACTGACTTCAAGGGGACACTGTGTGAGTAAGCGCTGACATTTGTGCGCAAGGGGTTCACAGTCTTGTCCTAAGAAAGGAGGAGTCCCAAATACCTCCTCTTCATCTCAACCCCTCCGCAAGCCGCCTCCCCCACCCCGATCCCCTGCTCTGAACTCCCAAAAAACACAGGGACAAAATCAGTCCTGGGACAAGCTGGTGTGACTCCCATTAAAATGAAAGGAAGTGATTGCTCCTGCATTGCATTTGGCACAGAGTATCTGTTCTGATTCTGGGAGGATGGGGAAGAGGAGGGATGCAGGAGATCACTGTGTCAGGGGAGGGAAGGGGGGGTAAGGACTGGAGGGCAGGCTAAAAAGGAGAGCATTATGTCAGGGTGTGTCTATTATATACATAAGGGAGGCTAGTCCCCAAGGCTGGCAACCCAGCATGTATATTTACATATGAGAGCATCACGGGGGGCTGTATCAGAGAAGCCATGGTGATGTGTTTAGGAAAGCACCACAACTGGGGTGGGGGAAGTGGGTGTATATCATATGGATTATCCAGCATTGGGTTAAAAAGAAAAGTGAAGCTGACAGTAAGAATGACTAAATGAGGGGTCTTTCCTAGCCACCGGCATCCCTTCAACCATTTGAGAATAAATGAGCCAAATTCATACGTAGTGTAAATCAACTGACTTCCCTGAATTTCCACCAAAGATTAATTTAGCCCAGCGTTTTCAGCCATGAAAGTCTAAGAGAAGGAACTGTATGACTGTGATGCCCTCCATTTCTCTACAAGTGACATGATATACATGTCAGGACCCAGTGGGTCTATATAATCTGGAGCAGCTGCATAAAAGACAGTGCTTTAAATGCTCCCCTCAGTGACACAGCTAGATTTTTATTTTATTTTGGAAAAGTCTGTGACCCCTTTCAAACCACCCCCACCCCCACACATGCATTTTGAGTACTGTCAGTACCCTCAAGAAACACTCAAATGCCACTCTTCTGCCTACAAAAGACCACACTGAAGTCCATCGTGATAAGAATGAATTCAAATCAATTCAGGATATCTGCCACAGGTCCTGCTACCACAAGACCTCTTCCAGGGTGCTTAACCAAAATGGCTGGTTCAGGAAGGTTATGGACAGTTCTCTGCTTCCAGACAATAGGGTTGAAACAATATCCCAAAGGAGATGGTCACTAAGTCTATTACACCCTAAGGGAGAGACATCTGGATCCCAACTATCTCTATGCTCAACCAGTGAAGAAATACATTAACACATGCTTATTTCAAGTACTCCCTCTGTTCACTGACTCTAAAGCTCTGCATTCAATCAACCATCCACGACTTGTTCCTAATTGTCAATAGGGAAACACAGCTCTCCAAGAATTGAGTTCTGCTCAGGTTGTTTCCGCCAGAATAGTTTCCAAACTGTTTACTTAGGTTTCTAATACATTTCTGAACTACTAGACATGGGAGATTCCAGTGACAGGAGTTAATGTCACCCGCACAGTAGAGGCATCAAACGTAAACCCGACACAAACCAATTCAATTTACTGGCTGTTTTTAAAGGCTGGAAAATTGAATCTACCTTTCCCCTCTTTTTGTTATTTCTCTTTGCAAAGTCGGTGTAATTCCATGTTTGGATTTCATTCCAAAGCAAGTGCTTCAGTATTCTCTTTATTAAAATGAAAAGTGGTGTGTGCAGACTGGTGCTAAATGAGAGACTGTTAAAGTCAATCAGTCTAGAACTCATTAGTGACCCTACAACAACAAGCAGCCTTGTCAACAACCAATCCATACAATCAACCCAGGTTTCATGGAAGCCTCTACAATAAGAACACAGTGGACATAGGCCAGTGATCATGAGCAACCATACAAAAAGAACAAGCTTCTGCTCATGAAACCATGTGTCCCAGAAATAATATTTCTTTCCTGTGACTCATCCCCAAGCTCCAGTCTCAAGAACATTGGTGTTATTTATTTATTTATTCACATTTCCAAAATTTAATTATAGGCATCCATCCTGGGCAGTCTCTCATAAATTAAAGTCACAAAAAAAGCAAAGGACTCCCATAAATATATCCACCCTAGTCCATTCCCTCCCCAGCTGCCTTAGAGAAGGGAGAGAATAGATGGGCTTTGCAACAGTCCTGGAAGATTAACAAATCTGGGCTCTGGCAGACCAGAGTGAGTTCCAAATAGAGGGCCTTTCACAGAATACGCTGTGCAGGAAGCTCCTTCTCATCACCTCTGATAATCTCAGCTGGTGTAATATGGGGACAGAGGTGATCTCTCGGATATCTTGGTTCCATCTCATGTAGGGCTTTATATTGTCAGCTGTAATCTTGTTAGATGGCAGCTCTAGATCTCCAGACCTATGTCCAAAGACCCTCTCCAGGATGGTAAGAGAGAAACTGAACAAGCCCTTGGCACTAATAGGAATGAGTGGGGAAAACAGGATGATATTTGGATTTGGCGGTCCCAATGTTCAGATTATATTTGGACTCTCGATTTAAATATCACACAATCCAAATATCAACCAGGTCATTAGCCCCACTCTCATCAAGTAAAACCTAGAATGTGTACATGTTGGTGGTACAGTTGGTTACTTCACCAGGTGGGCTGATGTTCCCACTACATAATTCATTTGCACCACTCATTCAAGAGATGTTCATGCATTTTGGTGTACTACGCTCACTTACTGACAGAAGAGGTCATTTCACTAGTGTAGCATTCCAACACTCCAGCAGGAAGCTAAGTACTTGCTGTTATCTCCAAGGCAACCTCTCATAGAGGAAAAAGAAGAATCCTAGGAGGAAAATCTCCCCATATGTAGAAAATGATCACTATAATATACGGGGCAAGTGTTTCTCAGAGTGCCGTTTCCCGATTAACCAGTAGAGCTACTTCACCAGTAGAGTTATTTTTAGGAAGAGATCTGCAAGATCCATTAATCAGGATCAAAGATCCAGATCCCTAACCCACCTCAAAGAAGCATCAGTCTCAAGGTAGACAGGAAACCACAGTTTCTACATGAGACTACTATTAACTTTAGCACCATACAAGGTGAAAAGAAGCGTTGGGATGAGAGCCTGTCCTTTTTCCAATGCACTCTGCATCTGATTATCTTTTTTCTGATGCACTCTGCAGAAGTTCCATTCACCTAAAACTTTGCTAGCACAAATGTTTGCAACAGTGAACTTAAAGTGTGTGAGGGACATGATGAACTAAAACTCTGTTTCTAATTCTCTAAAATGTGCAGATACTTGCTCCCATTATTTGCCTAGGTCTCCTGACTAATGGAGCCCACAGAAACAGAAATTGTTTGATTTGGGCTCCATCCTGAGCTGCTTGTATTTCCCAAAATTAGATTGGCTAGCAGTGGTCAGGATTTGAGCACAGATCTTGGGAAATGGCTAATTCACAGCTTTAATTCAATGTGTTTAAGATGAACTAAATTGAACTTTTCTTCAGCTTGATGTGTCACTCTTCATAGGCTAGAATGGAAAAATTCTTTCATCATGTTACCTCCCAGCCACGGATTTGAAGCAGTTAGACCTACTTTGGATTAGACAGCAGTTTCTGAAATACTAACTGCATGGCTGTCAGTTGATCCCTGGTGTATTAGCAGATCATGCACAGTTTATAGACCTCTTGTTCTGGCCTCCACTCTGTGTAGGCATATTGGGGGGGTGGGTAACTGCAAGCTGTAGATGGCAGTATATATAGTACTGCAGGGTCCATTGGCACCCTGTTGATAGTATTCTTGAAATTCCAGTCCAATCCAAAGCATTTCTGAGCTTTTCTCATGCATTCATATATTGCTTTTGTACTTTGCACCGTATATCATGTATAAGTACTATAGAATCCTTTGAGATGAAAAGGATGAGAAAAAATGTGTTTTTATTTACTAGCTGGTACCCATGAAAAACGAACAGGTTCATAGAAATCAGGGCCCCAGTTAAACAAAGCTATGAAGTACATGCTCAAAGTTTAGTGCCTGATTAAGTCCAGTTAAAGGCAGTGAGACTTAAGGGCCTGATCCAAAGCCCACTGAAGTCAGTGGGAAGACTTCCATTGATCTCAGTGTGCTTTGGATCAGACCTCAAGTGTGTTTGACAACTGAGTGGCATAAGAGGTCTCTCTCCTCTTTTTTTCCCCCCACACTTGCACATAATTTTTGAGTTGTGGGATTGAGGAAACAAAGGCATTTTGTATCTTCATATATCTATGGCCAAGATGTTAAAAAGTGACTTCAAGTTCTTAGATGCCTAACTTAAGACACCATAGAGGGGCCCAAATTTTAAGGAAATGCTGAGTATGCACCCTCCCTCTGAAAATCAGGCCTTTTTACAGTGTCTCAAATAGGGCACTAAAATATTGAAGCGTAAACCAGAGTCTGATCAGGGGAGAAATGGAAGAATGGGACATCAAGACTAGCAGAGTATGTGTCAGCTGTAACAGAACACGAGACAACTAAGGAATTGCATTGTTCAGGCATTGAAAGCCAGAACAAGGGGTCTGCATTTTCAGAAGTGCCTAGTGATTTTGGCTGCTTCCATTTTTGGGTGCCCAACCATATACATATTAAAAAGAATTTATTTTCCAAGGACTGGGGCTCATCACTTTCTGAAAATCTTTAAGGTGAATCCAGTTGGGAACCCAAAATCACTAGTCACTGGAAAATGTAGACCAAGAGGATTACCTTGATGCTGTAGCTGATAACTTTGTATGCATTAGATTTAAAAACTTTCCCTACTGCATCATTCAGAAGAAGAATAGAGAAGAAAGCCTAAGATTGAGCTAGGGAGGATGAGGTTGCTAATGACCATAGCCAGGGTAGTTTAAGGGGAGCAGAGAAGACAGAAGCCAGACTGGAAGAGATTGAGAAGAGGGAGTCTAGACAATGTGAATTGGCAGCATGGCCAAGGACTGTGCAGACAAAGGAGAGGTAGGAAATGAAATAATATTAAAAATTTAAACATTTAAAAATATAGGGGAACTGAGAAAAAGCTTTTTCCTCAGATCCCTTCCTTGGGCAATATAAAACTGCACTGGCAAAGCAGTGAAGAAAACAATTCTATGTTGACATGGAAGATAGGTGTAGAGGTGGTCAGCAAGTGAAGGGAGATCTTTTCTGTTTTGATTCTTGTTCTATGATTCAATGATAGTATCCAGTAAGGAAACTTACTTACTTAACCCTCTACTTGAACTAACTAGAGAAGACCCTCTATTCCTATTTACACAAGAACAAGGGGCCTCACATCCTCTTTTCATTTAATCCTATAATGATCCCAATGCAGAAGCTTAAGGGATGTCAATAAGTGGCTCTTTACCAGTGTGAACTAGGAATTGTGGCACAATTCAAAGGCTATGGATAAGTGTCATGCAATTTGGTCAACAATTACAATGAAGTACCTGTCATAGTCATAAAGGACCAGGTTTTTCAGAAGCCACACTACAGCTGAAGTCAATGGGATCTGCAGGTGTTCATCACCTCTAAAAAATTAAGCCCTAATTTCCTAAGAAACATACTACAAACCTGCTCTACAGAGACTTTGACATCTGGTACAAATTGCACCTGATGAATCAGAGCATGCAGACCACCTATTGGCAACATCTGATTGACCTACCATGTTTGCACTGTGCAATGATACTTATACCAAGGCAAATGACAAAAATGCATGTACTTTGTGCAGACCCTCTTTGAAGAGCGTAACCAGGATTCCCCAAACCTTGTTCACCAGCAGTAATGGGACCAACCTGCCCGAAGATGTCTATATGCACAGACCAAGCAGCAAGTCACTACAGCATGACAATGGAACCCCCCCAGGACCCATTAAGCCAATTGATGATTTTGCATCCCTTCCCAACTCATGTCTCCTTCCCTAGATTGGTGTACCATGCTGATGCTCTGGGAGGTAGAGATGGGAAGAGGAAGGAAATCTAATGCTTAGAGTACTAACCTGGGCATTCAGGAGACTGCAGTTAAACTCCCTGCTCCATCTCACACTTCCTGAGTGACCTGGGCAAGTCACTTAGCCCCTCTCTGTCCCCTTCCCATCTGTAAATGAGTATAATATTCCCTATCTCACAGGGGTGTGGTGAGAATGAATACATTCAAGATTGTAAAGGTCTCAGAAAATACAGCACTGGGGGCCATATAAATAGCTAATAAAAATATTGCCAGTTAACCACAAACCACACCCTGTGTGCATTGTTGGCAGTGGGGGCGGGGGGTCGAACCCAGGATCTTCTGGGTCTAAATACATGATCCTCCAGTGGCTGGGAGAAGACCCAACTCTGTTAGACAAGGCTTTATCAGCCTTTATGTGTGTCCCAGCCATTATGAGAAGGGGACAGAGCACCACCCTAAGTAGGTGTGAGTTATATACACTTTTATGCAAAGACACACACACACACACACACTCTTTCATCCTTGGAAATGTGCATGCAGACTTTTGCACTATCCAGTCACTGTTCAGCCGCCTCCTGAATGCTGTGGCTTCTGTTCTGTATTGACTTTCATACCATCACCAGCCAGAGCTATTGAAATGGCAGCATGAAGAGACATGACTCACCTCACAACTGGCCAGACCATTAAAAACCTTCCATTTGCTCAGCCTCCAATTAATACAATCTTGGGTTGCTCTCCCTACAGTCTCTAAATGCCACAAACATCAGAATGACTTTTCTGATGGTCAGCTGTCTGCTGTGACCCCCCATTTTGAATGCTCATCCCACCTATTCCCCTTACCTGTTCAGCATGTTGGACTGGTAGATCCGTTTCTCCTGGGTGTTGTAACAGCTGCTCTTGGGCTCAGGGATGAAGCTGTGCTCAGAGAGCATGTCAGAAGCAGCCGTGGTGATTATGGCTATCCCATCCCTCACCCTGGCAGGAAGGCCATAGTCCCACTCATCATACGACACAGAGATGAGGCCAGTGGGGAACTCAGATGGCACTGTGTCTGTATCCCCCGCCACCAGGCTGGGCACGATCCATGTGTAAGCATAGCCTGTCAGACCCACAGAGTTGGCCACCTCAAAGATGTAGGTGGCCTCTTCCTTGGTGCAGTAGAGGAGTATGACAGGGCTCTGAAGCTTCTTGAGTTGGTTTTGGATCTTTGAGTCTCCATCATCCAGGGACATGTCCAGCAAGAGGACCTCCTCTAGCTCCCAGCCCACGAAGCTGTTCTCGATGGTGCTGCGGACCTTGTTGACAAAGTCCTGGTAACCAGGGAAGTAGGTAGTGACAATGGAGAAGATGTACCAGTCATATTCTTCCATGATGTTGAGCATGACGGAGGCTTGCTGTTCTATTGATGGGCCAAATTGGAAGAACATGGATGACTCATCCTAGAACAGAATGAAAAAGAGAGAAAAAACAAGAAGGGGTCAAAGGAAATAAAAAGCAGAGGTCATTGCCAACTCCAATAAGTGGGGGAAGCAGGGGCTAGCTGCACCCCTTTTCTTTGTGTTTTGGGCAGGTGTGACCTCTTGGCCTGGCAGTTCATAGCCCTGGCACCTCTGGGTTTGCTGCATCAGTGATGAATGTAAAAAAAATTGTTTGTTCCCCAGCACCTCTTTCATTACAAATTAAGCACTGACATCAGCTCTCTGGCACCACCAGGCTTTCAGCCACCCAAGCTCTTTCCTCTGGGCCAGTGGTTCTCAACCCAGGGCCTGCGGGCCACTTGCAGATCAATCAGCACACAGCTGCAGCCCATGTGACATCCTCAGGGCCACATGGGTAGTATATATATTGTGTGGATGCAGCCCACTTAACATACAGAGAGCTGCATATGTGGCCCACAATGGTAAATAAGTTGAGAACCACTGGTCGGAGCTATGCCTGCCCTAACTTTGCCTTGCAGGTTAACAAAAGATGCACCCCAATCCCCGAGTCCCTTTACATTTTTCCTCTATGATATCCAGTCCCTGACACTAGCTGCTCACAGAAATTTCAGGTCCTCTGCACCCCTTGCACCCCAATTTACCAGTTTTAACTTAAACCACCACTCCTGTAACCACATAGCAGTTGTGAGCACTTACAATAAAACCAAAGTAATTTTACTTACGAAAGAATAAATACTTAACTAGAAATGAAAGAAAGTGATGGAAGCAAATGGCTACAATACCAAACAAATTAAAACAAGTGAACCTGGGTCTACACTTAACAAGTGACCTTTCCTATATAATAAAATAGCTTTCCCCACAAAGTTCAGTCTGTTTCAAAACCAGGATCCAAATGTTCATGGAAGCCCCTGCTCCTTAAGGGGTTTCCTCAGTGAATGAATACAGAGGGCCTTTCTCTACACTATGTTATACTGAAACAGACTTTTGTCTTTATTCACAGCCAAGGCAATCTCCTGCCTGCTATAATGTTCCATTTCACCTCCGAGTGGTTTTGGTCATTTGAAATTTGTCTTGCATTAACTTGCTAGCTAACTAGGGAGGGGTAACTCTCTCGTGCTTGAATGGGTCAGTACATTACACCTGATGACTAATTTTTACTCCAAGTTCATAAAGCATACTTTGAATATAAATAAATTATTCCTTAAATACCAACTGTACATACATCTCACAAGGATTACGAATCTCAACAAGTTACGAGCTTTCTATAAATACCTTACTTGTTATTCTTTATGGCTAAATATCCTGTAAGACAGTGGTTCTCGACCAGGGGTGCATGTAGGGTATGCAGAAGTCTTCCAGATGGTACATCAGCTCATCTAGATATTTGCCTCATTTTACAACAGGCTACATTAAAAGCACTGGTGAAGTCAATATAAACTAAAATTTCATACAGATAATGACACTTCTGTGGTTTTATGTCTGATTTTGTAAGCAAGTAGTTTTTAAATGAGATGAAACTTGGGGTACATAAGACAAATCAGACTCCTGAAAGGGGTATAGTAGTCTGGAAAGGTTGAGAGCCACTGCTGTAAAAGATGTTTTGTGTAGTGAGTTTTTCAGGTCTATGGTGACAGATGTTTCCAAAGAACAGGGTATCCTTTGCCAAAAAGCCTCTGTGTTACAGCATGGTTCAAGGACTATTATTATGAACAACAGAACTGGACAAATACCAAGTGGGAGGGAAAGAAAACATTTTATGGTGGTTGTTCTTGTTTTCTTTTTAACGGTGGCTATTTGAAGCTGCTGAGGGGTCTGGAATCTGAGAAGCAATCCTGGCAGAGCTGGATGAGTGAATGAATTGTAAATGAGGTCGAAGGGACAGAATAAATGCTGTTTCTATTGGTCGTGTTTTCCTATCCCTCCACTTGTATCAGGTTGCCTTTACTACCATGCTCAGACCTTTGCATGAAAGAAAATTAAAATGAATCAATTTTAAAACCTCAAAAAATGATCTGAAAGAGCTTTCTACAAACCCCAGCTAGCCAATGGCACAGTGAAAGTGTTTCCCATTCTGATAATTCACAATACATCAGACTTGCAATTTGTCAATGGTCCACTGTAATTTTAAAACCCTGTTTTTTCCCAATCCATGTTTGAAAGAAATAAAGGAAACATTTCCATATTAGTTTCATTTATGGACTGATCTAATGCCCTTTAAAATCAATAGTAAAATTCCCATTGATTTCAATGGTGTAGGATTGAACCCCTAGAAAAAACAGTAGAATTAAATGTTGGAGTTCAACACAGATTCATGTTACAATAAGGTGGACCATCCAAATCCAACTGCCAGTTTTAGGAATTAAGCACTGGCTTTGTCTCTTCCCAGCAAGCCTAAAGAATTGGATCAGAGGTCCTAAAGAAAGTAAACAGGTGTTTTAGGTCAGAGGAAATCCATTGCACACAGTAAGATGATAAATGCCCTAAAACTTTATCTCAGGAGACACAGACATTTAGAATAGAGTGAAGAGTAGACCTCTACCAAAACCATCCTCCTGCTGTCTGGCAGGTGAAGCTGCTTGTCAGCAGAGGTTCCAGCTAATCATCCATCCATCCTTCCCTTAAGAATGTTTTTGATTATCTGCTTCCACTATCTCCTTTAGCAGAATATTCCATAGCTGAGCAACTCTGGAAAGAAAAAGCCTATCCCAGTACCCAACCTTAACCTGCTTGGCTCACTTTCTAGACCTGATCTTGTGTTGTCCCTTAACCCTCTGTAAAGTATGGTATTTAAATAACAGTGAAGTCAGTTTCCCCACCCAACTCTCTCTCCATTTTTCAAGATAGTATTAAGACCACTCCTAGAATACTGCACACATTTTTGAGCCTCTCAAAACAGCAGAAAAATGATAGCAACTTGGAGGCAAGTCAGAGAAAATCACCAAAGTCCTTATTTCTGTCCTGTGTATTCTGTGGCTGGAACTAGTATAGAATTCACCCTTTACCACAAAAATCTCATCTTTCTTTAAAAGATATATTTCTAGCCTTGATGGTTGTGGGGGAAAAAACCATGAAAATGTGACCCATATGTAAACTAATGCAGTGACATCTGAGTTTGAAGACAGTCTGAACAAATAGCTCTGAGAGATTTCATTGTAATGGACTGTTAACTCTGAAACCTGATGATGACAATGTATTGCATACTGAACACAGAAACTGGAGAGAAATCTTAACATAAATTTAATATAAAAATGACACAGGGAACTACTATGCCAACTGTACTATGCATCTTCTATTAAATTCAATAAAATCCTCCTTTTTATAAATGTATCTAAAGCTGCTGCAGAATTTCCATAATTTCTACCAGAGACTCTCAGAACTGAGGGACTTGGCCATAGAGTACACAGATCCTCGTTTGAGAAAACATTGAAAGAGCTAAAAATGTACCATTTGGCCAAATGACACCTAAGGGGTGGAAGATAATAAATCTACTAGTATTTAAAAGGTGCATATATCAAGGATGAAAAGGACTTGTTTAGGATTGTACGGACATGTGAGAGAGGGAGAGGCGACATAACTGAACAAGTCCTTGCCATCCTAACCTTGATGATTTGAAACATATTCAGATAGTACAATTAGACATCTTGAACTACAGCACTGTACCGCCAAACATCCCCAAGGTTTTTCTACCCCAATGTCTGTGATAGGCAGGTTCCGTTTCCATTGGGGTGAAGCTAGTAGATCCTCACTAACCAAAGCACATTAGTGCATTATGTAAATATGAATAGAATAAAGTAAAATAGGTCTACAAAAGTCTCAATCGCAATCTCAGTTTCAATCTCAATTAACAGTGCCTCCCCCCCAGACACACCCCCTCATCCTCAAATCAAACAGCAGAGGCTTGTTGGCTGTGTGGGTAATAATTACTCTAGAGCAATTTCATGCATTTTTATTATAACAGCGGCAGGAGGGGGGGCAATCCCTCCTCAAACGAGAGGGCTAGAATTGCTCAAGCCAGTCCAGCTTTCTGCCTGGCACAATGCTCCTTAGTGCTTAATCAACCCAGCATTTCAATTGACCAAATGCTCTTCGCCAGCTCAGCACTCAAGAGGGGGGATGGTGGAGAAACAGAGGACAATGACATATGAGACATTTTCTCCTACAATAAATCCAACTTGAGTTGCTGGTAGAGGTGGATGGAAAGTTTCACTGAAAACGTATCTGACAAAAAACAAAACAAAAGGATTATTTTCAAAGTGTCACGATTTTTCTCTTTTTCCCTATTTCCTGACCACATGTAGCTGCTGATCAGGGAGAACGAGGAGACTGGGGGGGAAAAAAAAAAAAAAAGAGAGAGACAAACTTACAGCTCCAGACAAGAGAGGGGGTTAGTGATCACCATGAGAGGTAAGTTTCTGATCAAGGTGACAAAAACAGTGATGGTTCTGCTGCTAGGACACCACCCTGCTCAGAAAGATTAAAAATACAAAATTGAGATTGCCATATTGCTTTCTAACATTCCCAAGAATAATGCATTTTCCCATCTAGACTTCCAAAGTTTCCACAGAGGAACATGCCCCCAAGATTCCAAGCAGTATTTGATTTACACTGCCCCCACCTAAAATTTTAATTTACAGCCACCAGTGACTAGACAGATGGCTAGAGAGGAAGCTTTGTTATTAGCACCAGGGGGCAGATTTTACTTATAGATGAAGTAGTCTCTTACATCATGGACTGCAACAGAATAACACAATCTCTGACTTCAAGCCTGCCTTTGCAGTTGCTTGTCATCCATCTCTCCCAGATGTGGGCCAAATGTTACCCATTGCTAGGTACTGAATAAGAAAAGAAAATGTGGCAGAAAATCCCCTCAAATAGGGCTGACACAAAAGAGCAGAGACTCCATTGCATAATCCTCATTGTAACTCTACACTGGGTCAGGGATCTGTAGTTTTGTAGAGCTGAGCTGAGCGTCGAGCTGCTCAATTGACAAAGCAACATACTCTCCAGCTGACAGATGGCTTCCCACAGAAAATCTGCTCTGAAGTTGTTCTTGCAGGGACTACAGTAACTTCCCCTTCATAATGTTAGCCCCTTCAGATGGGGATGTTGTATTACAACTGTGTGTGTCACAGGCAGGGGTAATAGCCAATTGCATCCTAACTCCCTCGGGGCCATGCTTTGGGTCTGAGGGAGGTCTGAAGTTTCTCAGTGGTAGTAGCGTATTAACAAAGACAGTTTAGGATTCAAAGGGAGTTATCATGTATCCACTTCTCTCAAAGGCAGTATCACCTATCCCCTTTGTGATCCCCCAAACACCTTCCCTCTGAGGGGAGAATCAGGCAGATATTGTATTAGGTTAAGCTCAGTTTTCCTCTTCCTCCTGGGGAGGCATCTCTGGAAGCGCAGCATGTTTCTCTCTTTGTGCAGAGGTGCTCCAGCAGCTCAGGCCTCAGCAACTGGATCTATTGGAGCTGATCATTGTTTAACAAGCCATTTGCCTCAGAGATTGCAAGAGAGGTCACTAGGGGTGATTTCCCACAAGCTCACTTCTCTCAGCTTTTCTGGATTCCTTAGGCCAGCGGAAGTGATCACTCCCTCACAAACAGCATCCCAGCTGTGGCCTGGAATTGTCACCTCTTCAATTTCAGTCTCTTTCTGTGGTGGAGACTTAGGATCAACCCTAAAACAGGCAGAGAAGCTTCAAGAGTGTCAAGAATTAATGGAGTGGCGGCAGATCATTTGTCTCTGAGGCCTAGAGAACCCCATACTAAGCAATATAGCTTCTGATTTAGTGAAGGGAGGAGATCAATAGTCTATCTCAGCGGTTCTCAACCTTTTTTTCCCCCCCGAGTACCACTCAGGTCAGGTACAGTCAGGTCAAGTACCACTGTACCTGAGCCGAGTACCACTCAGGAAAAAAAAGGGGGGGGGACTTTCAGCGGTAGCAGGGTTGCATAGGGGGAACAATGCCCTCCGCCGAAACCCTGTCGCCGTTTGCTCCTTTTCGGCGGCAGGGTTTCGTGGGGGTGAGTGGGACTTTCGGTGGCAGCGGGGTTTCGCAGCAGCGGGCGGGGGGGGGGGGGTGCTTTCAGAGTCGGCGGGGGGGAATTTCAGCGGCGGTGGCGGGGGGGGAATTTCGACGGCAGATTCGGCGGGGGGGAATTTCGACGGCAGATTCGGCGGGGCAGCACGGCTCGCGTACCACCCAGCCTTCTTCCAAGTACCACTGGTCTATCTTATTTCTGTTTGGAGGTTTTCTTTAGGGAACATTCGCTTACACCCTGTGGCTCTCTGTCTCCCTCTAGTGGCTGGAACTCATGAATGTTTATGATTTTGCTACTGGCTTCAAGTTTTTAGTTCAGGCAGTAGAGGCCAACACTTTCAGCTCCAGTGGCCAATCCCTATTGCAGGCGTCCTGGTTGAGGGTGTCATTACACTAATGTAATTCACTGAAGGAGCGTGTAGATTACATTTATTCACTTTGCAGGTGAGAAGCCATTGGCCAAAGCGTTTGGAAGACACAGGGCTAAAGTCATTCCTGTGCTGGTGCCAGCCCACAGAGAATGGAAAGTTGGCTTGTGCCACTCCTATGCTAGGGCTGTTGGGGGACAGTTGGACTCTCAGAATTGGCTAGGGCAGGCCTCAGCCCTGTTTCAATGGCCCCACGCCCTCACCATGCTTCCTCCTTCACCAGGGGCTCCTACAGTGGCCAGGCAGAGTTGGCTGTCTGCACAGCATACAGGCCCCTTTCCTCAGGGGGAGGCTTACACTTGCCTTAAATCCACTGTGCAGAAGCCTGACTGGCCCTAGGGCAATGATGAATCAGGCCCTCCCAAGTCTTGTCCCTTCCATTTCCATTACCACCAGTTTTTCTCATCTCAGTTGTTGGGCTTAATGTGTGGATGCTGAGGGTGTTGATGGCCTGTAATGTACAGGAGGTCAGACTAGATGACCTGGTAGTCCCTTCTAGCCTTAAACTCTATGACTCCTAGAAAAGAAAGTGGATTTTGTGGTTTAAGTACAGTTCTGGAAGTCACAAAACTGCTGTGTGACCTGAGGCAAGCCATTCAGGGCTGTATTTTTAGGCAAGCCTTAGCCCAAGTTGCCACAGATGCTGTGAGTGCAAAAAGAGAACCATCAAAAGAGAGGCCAGACTGCATTTTCTGTCTTTAAAGAGGAGACCCACCATTTATCTATTCATCACAGTCATGGTGCGATGCTTTATTTGTGAGATCCTTATTGTTCCTGATGGAAAATACCATAGTAATTCAAAGTCTTATAATTATTTTTTTTATATTTCTCAGTCCTGTTTGTTATAGCAGAGCTGAAATCAAAACAGGATCATTGGTGCTTAAGCGTTCATTTACTCCTGTTTATCCCTACCACAAACTCACCACTGCCTCAGGCTATCCTCAAGAGAAAGGCTTCTTCTTGTTTTTCTCCACGCATTTAATTATTTGATTTAGTTTTGATTTAATACAATAATTCCTGTATATAGTACTATATACTATATCACAGAATTGTGAACCCTTTCTTGGGTCATCCTGTTGGCTTGCTATGGAGAGTAGTGTGGTATCACAGACAAAAGCATTTAGACCCCTTATAGGGAATAACATGTGGGGCAGAGTCTCTCTGTCTCTCATATACACAAACACGAGACAAGGTGGGTGAGGTAATATCTTTTATTGGACCAATTGCTATTGGTGAGAGAGACAAGCTTTCGAACTTACACAGAGCTCTTCGTCAGATACATACAAATAGGGTGACCGCAAGTGAAAATTTGGGACGGGGTGAGGGGGTAATAGGAGCCTATATAAGACAAAGCCCTGAAAATCAGGACTGTCCCTATAAAATTGGGACATCTGGTCACCCTACACACAAAGGAATGTTGGGATGCCTGGAATTGTGTCATTTCCTCATGACACTTTTTCACGTTGATCTTGTTTAGCAGCGATTCCAACTCCTTCCCATCTCTTTTGATGACAGAACAGTTCCCAATAGAAAGCCTAAAACTGTAGGGTTTGGAATCTTCAGTGAAAGACATGTTCTGATTGGCTGAATGTTCTTATCATTGTCATAGCAAAGCTAGAGTCCAGAACGTTCAGTAATCAGGAGGTTCTGATAGGCTGGATACGGTCATGTATTGATTGAAAAGTAACGGGTCAGCAGAGGGCAGGATGATATATTTTCTACTGCTCTTCTGGTCCCTGATCAGGTGGTGATCAGGCAGCCAGGAAGGGAAGGTCTGACAGGTGGGAGGATGGAGAGAGTCAGCAATGGTGCTAGCTGTTCCTGGTGGCTGTTCAGAGTGACTGAGCTGGGGATTCCAGAGTTGCCTCTGTGCACAGTTGTGTGTCTCTTGGTTTAAGAGCAATAGGACTCATACGCATCATGTTGATTAGAATATGCACACGGTATAGAACAGATTACACCAGACCTGACTCCATGACATCAATTTCTCTGCAACGACAGAAACTGACCTGCTGCAAGGCCGAAAAATCAACCACTGCCCAGCCGAGGGACAGCACTATAAGCGCTTATGCACCAAGGAGTCCTTCTGGAGCTCCACCAAAGCAGGCTCCTATTAAAGCCAAAGCCGGAGACTGAAAATTGAAAGTAATTTTCACTTCCTCCTTTAAGGGGTTTGCAAGGAATCACTCCAGACATACTGCAACAGAGGAGACACAAAACACCCTATATTCCCTAATCCCTGTCTTGGGGTAGGATAATGATATTTCCTCCCCCTCCATGTGGGTACGCCTTGCTCCATAGAATTCACAGTATTAAACTTTAGAGAAATGAATAAAGCTTTGATTAGTTGTAGAGTTTAAGACAAGAAGGAACCACCAGATCATCTAGTCTGACCACAAGTATATCACAGGCCACCAACACAACCCAGCACCAACATACTGAACCCAACAACTGAAATTAGACCAGCCCTCAAGAGACTACAATATGATGTGCCATAGAAATGGAATAAGAGGGACCCAGATGCACCAGTACCCGAGGCCCCTGCGAAGGCAGGGAAATGATTAGATGAAAGCTACCCAGATAATCTTGGCAAGTGACCCGCATCCACACACACTGCAGAGAAAGGCAAAAAAGGAAAAAAAACCCCAAGGTTCCTGCCAATCTGACCTGGGAGGAAATCCCTTCCCAACCCCACAGATGGAGATCAGTTAGACCCTGAGTATGTGAACAAGAACAGCCAGCTAAGGAATCAGAGAGAATGCTCAGTGCCACCTCAGAGCACTGACCTACCCCATCCGGTGTCCCATTTCCAGTTGTGGCCATCTCTGATGCTTCAGAGGAAGGAGACCAGAAAAAAAATAGAATAAATACCTAGAGCCATAATTCGTCTGAAGTGGCTACTGTCTGGTCTATAAAGTTTGGAGCAAATCACAAGGGTTATTAGGCTATAGGTGTAAATATATATATATGACTACCTGGATTAGACCACTGGTCCATCTAGTCAGGTATCCTGCCTCAGCAGATCATACTACCAGTCCATACAGTCCAGTATCCTACCTTCTACCATACCAAATCAGACCAGTAGTCCATTTTGTCTAGTATCCTGACATGACCAGTTCCGATGGTTTACAGAGAAGCAAAAATGCTCCTAAACCACTCAGCAAATTATATTATGCTGTTTATAGGGGAGATATTTTCTGGCCCTCACAGGTGATCAGCTTGTGCCCTAAAACATGAAATCTGACTGTATACTGATTGGTATTTCAGCTGGCAAAGCCACATCTACCATTAGCGGTTTTAACATTATCCAGCACTTAAAAATCCAGTCACAGTATGTGGCAGGAGGTCATTGAGGAAATTCCACAAATCAACTATATTCTCTGTGAAGTAGTGTTTCTTTTTATCATTTCTAAATTAACTGCTCTTTCATTTCATCAAGTGACCACTTGCTCTCTTATGAGCAGTGGGGAGGAAACCTCAAAAAAGTACAGTGATTCCATTTAGATAAGCACTCAAAGTTCATCAACTCCTCCAAATCCATCTGAACCCTCTTTGGAGCAGGAAATCTTCTCTCGCAAAATGTCCAGTGCTGCCCAGATGTGAACAGGTCAGAGGTATTCATGAGAACAGCCCATCCAAGCAGTTATTTTGGTATTTCTGCTTTCTGGTTACTACAGGGAAACACTAGAGCAGTGCAGGGACAAGAAAGTGAAAAAAAGAGAACAGAAGTTAAAAAGACTTTGGACACGAGTAGAGTTTTATGAGAGTGTTCAGGCCGTAATTACAACAAAACATGAGGATGGATGGTCTTCTGGTTTCGGCATTGGACTTGGACTCAGGAGATGGGGGTTCAAGTGTCAGCTCTGCTACTAACTCCCTGTAGGACTTTGAGTATGGGCTTGTCTACATGAACACTTAGTTCACAGCAACCTGAGAAGTACATCTAGCGGGCCACACACTAAGGCCATGTCTACACTTGGAGCTAGGGGTGCAATTCCCAGCTGTCAGAGACACGCTCATACTAGCTCTCATCAAGCTAGCATGCTAAAAATAGTAGCATGGACCGGCGTGAGTGGAAGCCCAGGTTAGCCATCCCAAGGAGAAACCTGCCCTGACCCCATGGGTATGTTCTCAGGGTGACTAGCCCATGCTGCTGTGACTACACTGCTATTTTTAGCACGAGTTTGATGAGAGCTAGCACAAGTACGTGTATAAGAGCAGGGAACTCACACTCCGAGCTTGTCACGTAGACATAGCCTCAGTAGCACAGGTCACAGCAGCAGAATCGTGGCTTAGTTGTGCCAAGTTCAAACCCGCCGCAAACTGGTAGGTATGTATGCTGCACAGCTCAGCCATGCATCTGCTGCTGCTACCCGTGCAACTGCAGCTATGCTGCTATTTTTAGAACACTAACTCAATGAGAGCTAGTGCGAGTGTGTCTTTGTGAGCTAGGAATCACACCCCTACCTCCATGTGTAGCGGTAGCCTGAGGCTATATGTCTACGCTATTAGCTCGAGTGCGAGTCCCCTGTTCACATACACATACTTGCGCTGGGAATCACACTAGCTTGTACTATAGACACAGACCAAATGTTTGTGTGGACCCTACTGTAACGCACTAAAACTTCCCCAGTATACTTGAATCTACTCCTGTTTCAAGGCAAAGTCGATCAAAGTGCATTAGAAATTTCTAGTGAGCAGCAGCTGGGCCCACAGACAGTTGGTTGTGATAGGCTGGTCGGGATAGATTTACACTCCAGCTTGCTGCAAACAAAGTGTGTGTTCACACAAGCCCAAGTCATTTATTCTCTCTGTGCCTCTGTTCCCCATCCAACAAATGAGGTAATACTTTCTTTCACCCTTTGTCTTGTCTATTTTAACTGTAAACTTCCAGGGAACGGGCCGTCTCTTACTCTGTGTCTGTCCAATGCCTAGCACAATGGGGCCTTAATCTTGGTTAGGACCGCTAAATGCTACTGTAATGTAATTACATCATCAAGAGTCTGGCCCATTATACTCATATCAATAATATATACACCTGGACACACACACACTACTCAAGCTTCAGCCTTGTTGAGGTTGGCCTAGCAACAAGATCACCATGTTCTCTGGTACCCGATGAAGGTGCTTTCTAGACGTGGGATAAAACCAGCAATGCAGATCCACCACCCCTTTCTGCCCCACACTTTCTATCAATCTAGATAGCTTGGTTCCCATCACCGTAGGATCCACGCTCATCTTTGTGAGGACTGGATTTTAGGCTCCAAATACAAAATGGTCCCTGCGGTTTTGGTTCCAGTTACGAACATGCGGTTTCCCTAGCAACCACTCACAAGTAATGTGTCTGTGGCCATAAGCTCATTAGAGTCAGTGTTGGCAGCAGCAGGCAACAGCTCTGCATTGCTCCCTGCAATTCCCACTACCATCCAATGCCCATTCTGGACAGAGGATGACAGTGGCCTTGATTTGCCACCCTCATAACAACAGGTGATGGTGGATGGAGCAGCTAGCTGGCATCACCTATATGCGGCAGGAGGTGGCACCACCTGTAGCCAGCTGGGCCTTAGGAGGGACCAGTCCTGGAGAGGAAGAGGAGAGGGGCTGATTGAGAGGTCACGTGTCAAGGCCTTTTGTGTAGAGGGAATGGGATGACTTCTGATGGGATTCCCAGGGCTCGAGGGTGGGTGCCTGTGAGTGGATTGGCTAAGGGGAAGCAGGCACTTCAAGTGGTGGAAGTCCCAGGGGTTATCAGGCAATCAGAGGGAGTCTTTGGGACTGTGGGGGCTCTTTTTGAGGCTCCCAAGGCATGAAGGGCCCCTGAACTCTGAGGAGAAACACCAACAATGCTTCCCCTAGCTCCTAGAAGATTACAGCAGAAGGAGCGACTGGGTAGCCCCTTCAACATGAATGAGAGTAAGCCATCAGGCTTCCCACAAGATAGGTAAGTGATGGGGGTATGAGGATTATGGGGACCATGGGGGTAGTGCAAAGAAGGCAGGACACAGAATCCAAAAACAGAATCCAAACCCAGGCAATGTTTTGCATCAGCCTTGTACAAGCCTACATTCTCCATTGTCCTTCTCCAAACCCAATCCCCCCAGCCACACCTGCGTCAACTTATCCATCCACGGAGGCTTAGGGCTGCCACTTTTTGGTATTTGTTTAGCAGGCTAAAATAGTTATGCTGGGCTGTTTGCTTCTTTATGTCAGAGTGTCATGATATTTTATCCTCACCATGAGGCAGCACCACGCACAGTGAAACCTGTACTTGAGACTGGCCTAAACAGTCAGCTCTGAAGTCCACTATCTCTAAAAATATGGGGCCATATTCTCAGTTGCTCCATTCCTGCACTTGGGACATAGTAGGAAGCTTTGAGCCACCTTTGCAGTCCTTTTTTTCCTGACAGCCAGGGGTCTGCCCAGGCCCCACTCTAATCAGAGAAGCCTCAGAAATGCTCCAATTTATATTCCACTGCCGATGGGAAGCAGAGAGCAAGCATAGTTTACTCTGGCCATGCCTCCTTCCCGCCCTGAACTCTCCCACTCACTGCATCCCTGCAACCTATTCCAACGCAGGCCTACAGCAGGGGCTGGGAACAGAGCTGGCACAGAGCCCTTACATCAACTCAGTGCCAGCCAGGGAAGCCACCGACACATGATGTTAGCTCATGGGCCTTTCCCACACCATTTTCGCTGCCAGGAGGAGCCTTAGTGTAACTGAAAATCAGTCCTGTGGAGTACAATTCTGCTCCACCTGTTTTAGAACACACCTCTGGCTAGCGACTGACTCATCAGTCCTTTGCATGGTCACTTGAGAGTTCACTGTACTGAAACATTGTGAGACGGACCAGAACTACATTTCTGAGCCTGTTTGGCATGAACTCTGGATTCAGCCCCTGCTTTAAAGCAGATATATTTTTGCTGTCTGTAGCAGGGATTATTGGCTGGACTTGGTAAGGGTGTTCCATCATGCAGCTTCAATCATCATGCTTAAAGGGATCTGTGCCAGAGCCAACTAGGGCCAGTGGCAGATATCTCTAGTATTCCAAGATGGTTGAAATGGTAGAAACTCCACCCTCCCTCCTGTCTAGCTCTCCTTCCTAATCGACCAGCAAGCTATGGCTCTGTCAGAAAGCTATCACACCTGCCTTGCACAGCTAATTGATCTGCAAAGTTTTTAATGATTATTGATTCTCTTCCTCCCCACTGAAGAGTGTGTGAAGCCAATAAGTACATGGAGTTATTTACAAGGATATTAGAGAAAACAAAAAGCTCCCTTCCTCACTCTCCCTTTGCTGTGTCCATCTATTAAATGCCTCATATACCCAAGGGAAGGCTTCATGCAGCCTTAAAAGACAAAAAACACCCACAGATGCACAAACCCTCCTACATGCATACACATCTAGATACTTAAAGAGGAGCTAAGCCAAGTTACAGCTGCTGCAATTCCTTTAATCTTGACAGTCTCTCTCTAATTTCTTCTCCATGCACTGGTGATTGTCAGCCTTTCCATACCCCTCATTGTTGTACTAGAGAGGCATTAGTGGCAGATATGCTATCTGCCTTCCTGGCAAAAGATGTTGAACCCTGATGAAATGAAAGATGTTCCGTGTAGATCAGGGGTGGTGTGTGCTATGGGTTTCTGCTGCTGGAGGATCAAATCGGCTGTCAGAAGCTTGCATTCCCGCTAACTTCCCACTATCTAATTTAGGGTCACCCATCTCCAGAAATACATGGGAAGGCCTGTTAATTGGAGCTACAATGATTTCCATCATCAAGAATCTGGCCCATTATACTCATATCGATAATATTTACACATGGACACACACTACACAATTTATTTTAAAAATTAAGAAAAAAAAATCCAATTAACTTTTCCTTATGGGTGCTCTCTGTTGTGTTTTTCCACTTCTCTTGGCTTGGATAATGAAAGCAAACTAGTCTTTTGCTAGTCAGTTTCACTTTCTACCCCAGCCCTCTGCAATTATGTTTACTTATTTAGATATTTTAAAGAAGATGTGTCTGTGTCCTCTGGGTGCCCATCACATGACTTAATACAACCTACACGAAGCAGTATAGTTTATGTTAAGCCACCTCTCACTAAACAACCTGAAATCACTACATACTCCACTCTCATTTTCAAATGCCTGGTGAAAAATACGAGCTGTGTCTGGTTAGGTTTCTCATGCTGCATGGAAATGTTCTAGAGAAAACCATTTATTTTAATTCAATTATTTCAACCTACATTAGGTTTTGTAATATTTTTTTAAACAAAACCTAAGTTGGGCCTAAACTGCAGCATCTTTTTCAAGATCACACAAGCACATGAGCCAACAAGATTTCTGTTCAAGCTGGACACAGCAGAGAAAAGGATTGGTGGAGCAGCAGGAGGATTTACCTTTGTCTGCCAGTTGAAGAAGTAATAATAATAATAAAAGGACTTGCAAGAATAGAAACCAGGGAGAGACATGTAAGGCGTTGAAACAACTCTTTGACAGACTCAAAGAGAAGCCAGCGCATCTTGTTTTGCTCCATCTCCCGTTGTCTGTCCTCTTCCTTAACCACACACTCTGGCACAATGGGGAAGTAGGGCATAGATGGAAGCAGCAGCAGGAGCTACAGCAAGCAAGGGAGAAATGAGCTATTCAATCAGAATGCCTGCCCAGTTAGAGCACTTGACAAAAGAAGAACAAATAAGGATATGAAAGGGGAAGGGAAACAAAAAGCTGCGTCCAGCATTTCACTTGCTCCAAGGGAGGAGATGTTGGCTTTGATATGTTGTCTTTTCCCTTCCATTACATCTCATCCTCTGCTCGTTTGCTGCCTCCAGCCCCATGCATTTCTTTATGTGTGCTTAAATAATTCTATATGCAGGCTGGCTCAAGGGATATGAATCTTCTCACCTCTAGGTCGCCAATTCCAACCCAATTCAAGTTGGCAGTGGCTGAAATTTATTAACATCTGACAACTATTCAAAGGCCTATATGAGATGAGGGGATTAATTCAGTCCATCCCCAAAGAAAGTTAGCACCCACATCATCATACACACACACAAACACTTGGAGCTAACTGGGCCTCTGCTTAACACTCTCAGAGAAGAGCCAAGGATTAAACAGGCTGCATTGCTGCACAACCCTGTAAAAGGGTTATTGCCATACCCCTGGAAAAAAGGGGTTGCTAATCCTACAAAGGAAAGGGTGGCGAGTACAGATGTATCTTAAATAAATAAGACCTTTTCCCTTTAGGGAAAGGAACCATTCTTTAAGGTTCCCTTTCTGGGAAGAAAAGAAAGTAGTTTATCATCATCTACAGCAGGGTCCAAATAATCAGAGTCATTTTTTTCAGACAAAGTGGGGAAAAAAAATGTGGGTGGGGAAATTACCACAAAAGATTCCTTCTTAGCAGGGTGTAGTAAAGCAGTTCAAATTGTGCCTTGCAGCTGGGAGAGTGGTAAGAGAATGGTAGTCCTGCCCACTTGGATTCAGAGCACGTTTCCTGCCACACAAGGTGGGAGGAAGCACTTTTCTATCCTTCTGCTCAATATTTCTTCAGTCTTCTTACAGATGTCTCTTAAATCCCAGATGAAGGCTCTTCCCTTCAATCCTAGCCACTAATGCAGCAGTAGTGGCAAAGAAGGATCTCTTCTCCAGGGATGGGATTTAATCCCTTCATTATCCAGGTTAATGGCGGGTATATACATCCCTGTCACATACCTCCCCACTGGAGTATGGTTTGGGGGCACACTCAGCAGAAGCCATGTTCCCTTCTTCTTCGAAGCTGGCATCAGCACTAATGTGATCCTTCCCTGCTCACTGCTGAAACTGAAAGGAATGGGGTTTCAGGGCTAGGTACCATCTGATCACTCTGGCACCAGTATCCTTTAAAGCACATAGTCTTTGAGAAGGAGCACGCTCTGTGAACAGAGCAGGTCATCCAGGGGGTAGTAACATAGTGCCTCTACAGCTCATTTAATGGCCAAGCACTCTCTTAACATTACTAAGAACTTTCCAAGGAAAGATCTTGGGCCTCATTCTCCTCCCACTTCCACCAGCTTTACACCGGTGTAACTCTATTGACTTCAACACAGTTACCCCTGATTCACCCAGGTGTAAAAGCAGCATCAGATCCCTTTTGCCTTTCTGTAGGTACAGGACTGAATGTCCTCTCTATTCACCAAGGGGAATCATGGCCCCTAAATCCATCACTCATTCTCCTTGTGTCCCATGGTCCAGACTTCAAGTTCAAGATCCCTAATATAATTCTGGTCCTTCTGGCCATCTTCCAATGAAAGGGAAAGATATGAAGAGTCCTTAAAAGCCCATTCTATGAATCCTGACCTGAGCCCAAAAAAGTCACAGAGTAGGAGAAACGTCAGCAACACCAATCTGTAAATTCTTCAACAGTCAGGTTCACCTGGATAATACTTGATATCCCCATGGGCCCATTCTATGTGCTCAGGCTCATGAAGCTAGACCATGGGTAATATTTTTTCAAGAGTGCTTACGTGACTTAAAATCCAGATCCCATTTTCAAAAGCGACTTGGGAATCTTTCATTTGGATTTGGACTCCTAAATCACCTAGGCATTTTGAAAAAGTTTACCCATGGTCTAGTTCCACCAACTGACGTAGGACCAGAGAGTTTGTCTATTCAGCAGGGCTTGGGACACAATCCCTTCTCAGTACATGCATTGGAATCGCCATCCTTAGAGGTTTTTACGGCCCGGCTTGACAAAACCATGGCTGGGATGATTTAGTTGGGGATGGTCCTGCTTTGAGCAGAGGATTGGACTAGATGACCTCCTGAGATCCTTTACATCCCTAATCTTCTATGATACATAAATAATTATGTTTATCAGGGGTGTGAACAACACTTTGGTTGTCTGCCCTACAGGACCGTGCATTGCCATATTACATATACAGCCAGCATCAATAATAATGTCTTCAATATTTGCATTAGATGCAATTGATTGGCTATTTAGGAGGGCTTGACTTTACTCCTTATATCCTAGCATTTATGTTTCAGTGGGGATTACTTATACAAGCCTCCCTGACCTTGGCCTCAACCCTTTTCTGTGGTCCTCTAAACAAGGTAGTTTACTTCCTTATCTAGGGTCAATTATCTGTCTTGGACTTTTGCAGGAGAAGTCCTCTGCCCCCTAGACATTTCACAGCAACAGTTTAGCAGTGCACAGCAACACTAAACAACATTTTACAATATAAATGGAAGATGGAATAGCATATCCAGTTGAAGCTGCAGGACTAATTTAGGTAGGCTAGACATAATTACCCATACTGGAAACTGGGCAGAACACCAGGCCTAGCCCCCATTCCCTCTTGAGCACAGCTAAGTGAATAACTGAAATTTTGGTTCAGTAGCAGCTCCAAAAAAAATTTTTTTTAAATTAAAAATACAAAATTCAGTTCAGGTGAAACCAAGTTTTTCAATGAATTGAAAAGATCTATTTCGGGTCTGTTCCAGAGCAGAGATTCATACCTGGTTCTCCCATCTCCCAGGTGAGTGAGCTACCCACTGGGCTAAAAGTTATAGGGAAGGTGGGGAAAAGCAGCAGCAGCTTCGCCACAACCGTCTCTTTTTCTGGCTGTTTTATAAATAGTTGGAAAATATTCATGTCAAATTGATGACTAGCTGCAGGGTGACCAAAACTGCATTTTTCAATCAAATAAACTATTTGTCCAAAAATTTTCACACAGCTCTACTTATGAACATTGTCAGGGTATCTTTTGTGACCATAAGTGATCAGGACCTCAATTCTGCATCTCACAGAAAACAAGCACTTCCACGTCTAATATCATACTGGGTGGGGCTTTGGTACCGTACTAACTCTGAAAGAAGAGTACCTTCTACTGAATTGCCAACATCCTTTACTGCAGCATCTGGGGTCTCCTCAGAGTTCTACCCTGTACGTATGAACAGGCCTGACCTTAGCTTTGCAAACTCTCTTCTACACAGATTTAAGCAATATAGGGGGTACAAATCAGTTGTGTTTTCTTTACTCACCCCAGTCTGTTTAAACCTGCCCAGATTAAAACAAAGGGATTCTGGAAGAGACCTGTCCCACTCTCCAATAGCTGATCCTGCACACACTTCTGAATTCACTAAAATTCTAGCTGCTAATTCAAGCAGGTGACCCCTCTGCCTCTCACCATCTAGAATGAAAAAGATCAACACCACTCACCCTCATAGAACACACCTCCCAATCCTGTTTTAACGCCTGTCTTGCCAACCAGCCCCATCCTGCTCTTATTTGGACTCCTTTCTGGCTTAGAGCCAGTCCATCATACTCCTTTTCCTGTGACACCTGCTCTGACTCACCCTCCCACCTTGATCTCAGTTAAACTGCCCTGGCTAGCCAACCCCATTTAAGACACCACTGGCTCTCTTTGTACTCCACCTCATTCCCTGGAAACATTCTCTGCTCCAGGGAACATCAAGACAACCCCTTTCTGTCCTGCACAGTTTGAACCCCTTTCCTTTCCTCCAATCCCCATTTCCATTTGGAGCCCTGTCCCCCCCCACAATGTCCTGAAACCTCTCTCTCTCCATCCACTGAGCTTTGTTCAGTAATTTACCCAGGCTGGAGGGTAGAAATGAGAAAGAAAGGAGGATGGCAGAATGTGTGTTAATGTGCTTCCTGATTAAGGACCCGGCTTTGTTACTATGGCAACGGTGATAGCAGCAGCCCGTTCCAGTGCAGCTGTGGAGGCCTCTCTATGCATCGTTAAATCCTTTAACCGCTATCAGCCATTGTCAAGACAAACCGACAGTGACCCATTATGTGCACATCCCTCAACTAATTCTGCTCATGTGCTTTCCAAAACCTAGGAGATTAGGACACACTGATTTTCCATTTGTGAAGTTGCATCCTGCAACGTACAATAAATATATACTGAATAATACTAGTAACACCACTAATAATGCCAAAATGTAAATCTCTTATAACTGCATTACAAAGAAGAAAAAATTTCTTTCCTGAAAGTTGGTAATAATAGAATAAGCAGTTGAGATCAGCACTGGGGTTTTTTGGGATTTTTTTTTAAACACAGGTTAGGAAGAGTGCAAGACACAATCAACCAGCTTAATGCTTCCCTTTACCCAAGCCCATGATGTACTGCCAAGCAGGGGCTGCAAACAGAATCAATGCCCAGCTCCAGTACATGCTGTTCTCATGTACTCCTCCTCCCAGCATATAGTAGCTCTGTAGAATGTACCGCCACAGGATATCATCTAGTCAAATTGTAGAGCAGGGTAAATACAGCAAAACAATCTGGTTCTAATTCTCCACTGCATTACTCCAAGCTTCTTTACAAGTTGGTTACACTGCTGTGAAATTGGAGTAAAATAGTGGTGAATAAAGCTCTGAGTATATTCATTCACTTTTTCCATGAATTCACTTTGGCCATTTTCTAAGTTCTCTGTCCACAAATATTTGTGCATTTGAGTTTTACCATCAAGTTTATTCATGGAAATGCACAAGGTATTTGAAGAAATCCACAGTATAACTTGTACATGCAAGTATTCAAGCCAGAAGTTCTTGTGTGCTCATCCAGTAAGGGAACAGTCACCATACCATGTGACTTAACTGACCAGCCATACCAAGCAATGCAGATTGAATCCCAGGTTTCAACAATCATTAAAACATTTCAAAGATGTAAAGTAAATAAATTCAAATAAATTATGATCTTCACAATAGATATTCCATGCACAGAGAAGCTAAATTCATTTAACAAATTATTTGTTGTAAATTATTCCCTCAGATTTCTTAACTACTGTGGCTGGATTTTTAAAAAGCTTGTATAATTTATAAATCAGTAACAATATTTGTCGTTCTGGATGCTAAGATAATAATACCTAGCTCAATGGTTCTCAACCTTTTTGGCTCAAGGGCCACAGGTATCATTTTTACAACCCTGAAGGGCCACCAGTCTGTGCCAGCAGGCCTCCTTCCCCCCCTCCCTCCCCACTGCAGCCAGACAGAAGGAGTTCAGTGAGGAGGCTGCCTCCTCACTGACCTCACTGACCTCCCGTCTCCCTGGCTGCAGCAGGGAAACCGCATGCATCCTGTAGCCCCTGCGCTCCACCTGGGTCCCTAGGCAGTAGCTCCCTTCTGCAGCCAGAGGGACAGCAGATCAGTGCTCCCCTCCCTCTGGCTCCAGCAGGGACCCCAGTGCCTAGGGACCCAAGCAGAGCACTCTGCTCTCTGCTGGAGCCAGGGGAGGGGAGCGCTGATCTCCCCTCTGTCTGGCTCCAGCAGGGAGCTCAGTGCCTATGGACCTAGGTGGAGCGCTTTGCCATGCTCCCTGCTACAGCCAGAGGGAGGGGAGTGCTGATCTCCCATCCCCTTGGTTGCAGCAAGGGGCCTGCACCGATCTTTTAGTCCCATGGAAACGTGCTCCGCCTGGGTCCTTAGGCAGTGGCTCCCTTCTGCAGCCAGCAGGAGGGGAGCCACGGGCCACTCTGAAAGCCTCTGTGGGCCACTTTTGGCCCCCAGACCATAGGTTGGGAACCACTGACTTAGCTCTTACATAGCACTACTCAAAAAAGAGTCCAAATAAGAGCAGGATGGGGAAGCTAACACATGAAAGAACTCGCCCAAGATCACACAGCAAGTCAGTGGAAGAGAGGGGACCAGAGATCAGGTCTCCTAACTCACATTCTACTGCTAGGTCCCATGGACCATGCTGCCTGCTGGCCACAGGTGATCAGGAAGGGGTTCCCAACTTTGTACAATTGGCCAGATAAATTATGTATGGGTTTCACATTTTTCTGAAGCAACAGGTAGTAGTCACTATTGGAAGCAGCTTAACTTACTTAATGGACCACTGATATGTTCCTAAAAGGCAAATCCTATGATCCTTTGGGAAAATTCACTGTTGCTTACAGCCTCGTCCATAGCTTCACTTAACTATGTTGTTTAACTCGTATTCCAGACTGAGGGGAGAATAAATTGCTTAGAGGACTGGAAATTGGATACTGAGCCTGTGAAATAAATTGCTGGATCTCAGGCCACTTCCTTATCATCAGGTGTCCATATCACAAAAAACCTCACCGTTGACACTACTTGACCAGGCTGTGTGATCTGAGGCAAAGAACTGAATGGGTTTGAATCTACTCTTATCTCAGAGGTGCTTTTTCCAGGGCAGGATTCAGAGATATTGCTATGTGGAGAGATGGAGGAAGGGAGTGGGCTGTGGGGACCTTTCACTGCCTCTGCCCATGCTGTACATGTTTTGAAGATTAAAAGGAGATTTCAGTCCCTGGCACTGGCACCTTTCACCAATCCCAAATCCACTTATGCTTAAACAAAGAAGCACACAAGGCAATTTCCTAATGATTTCAGATCAGAAGACACCAGAAGATAGCTGTCTATATGCACCTCTCCAGATCCTCATGTAGATCCCGGGGATGGATCTTACCCATCACTTCCTTCTCCTGGTGCTGCTGCCACTACATACAAGATTACCAAGGAGGTCATATTTACACTTCCAAGAGGAGCTGCTATGCGATTATGGGTCTATGTTAAATCCTCCAGGCAGCTGCAGTACATAATAACAAATCAGCAGGAGGGAGAGAGGGAGAGGAAAGAGGAGAAGAGAAGGAGGAGGGAGTCAGGAACTTTATGGATTGTCTCTGAAAAACTGATTGCCAAAAGAGGGCAGGGGGTGCAGTGGAGTTAAAGATGCCCCCTGCAGAGACAGACAGACACAGCATGAGAGACAGTGTGAGGGATGCAGACACTGGAGGAACACACTAAAGAGGGGGATTTAAGAGCTTGAAATGGAAAACTGCCAGACCTAAAACCTCACTGCCTCTGGCGCGGACATCACTCCCTTAAACCTACTCATTCCAGAGGGCTCAGTCACATGCCATTGGATCCCCGTCCTGGCTTCATGAAATCATAGACATTAAAATTAGAAGATATCTATTATTAGAGCTCCCAGTCCAACCTGTGCACACACACAACACACACGCACACAGAGATTACTCCCTACAATACACACCCCCGTATCTTCTCCAGTTCAGTTTTGAATGAGACATAAGCAATGGAGCTTCCACCACTTTCCTTGTGAGACTATTCCACCATCTAAATTTGGAACATGAAGAAAACCTCCTTTATACAGTGTATAGTCAAACACTGGGTTTCCCTGCCCAACAAAAAGCACAGAGCACTGGTTTTCTCACTACCTTCCCCAGACTTTTTCTTTGGGTGCCTCATAACCAGAAAAAGGGTGTCACCACATGTGGGTGACAAGGAAAAAATCTTTCCAGTTACAACCCCTGCTTGGGCATCCTGGACCTTCACGGCCATGTCACGGTGGTAAAAGGAGCTGTACCATCAGATCTCCTCACCTGGTGAGTGCTAAGCAACATTGGGTCTGGCCACTGCTTCGCTGGAGGTCATCTACATAAAATATCAGCTGATGCAGGCAGCAGTGCTGCCCATAATTCAATAGATTGAATTCTTTCCTCTGAATCTGTTAGATTCCAGTCCCAGAATGGTAGAGGGGGCTGCTGGAGGGGTCATCTTTTAGATAAATGGGAAAACAAGACCCTGACCATCTGCAGTCATTAAAGATTGCAGGTCAACTTTTAATAGTAGGAGCAGGAACATTCATTCTCCTTTGTGTTGCAGACAAATTCCAGTTTGGGCAATAACACTCTCCCTGCCTAATCATCCTTCAGTCTGAACTACCTATCGTATTTGTCTTTCTTTCTGGCCTGTCCGAAATTGTAGTGTTCCCTTGTCCTTTCATCAGCTGCTGCATTCCAGACAAAATGACTGCATTTCACTAGTGGCTGGAGCCATTCCTGTGAAGGCTGTAAATTCCTGTAAAGGCTGCAAAATGCTCTAGGATCCTTTCAGATGAAAGGTGCTAGAGAAATGTCAGTCATAGCATTGACATTCCTTCTCCAAGATCATCCTGTGTGACCCCTTCTTGTCCCTCTTCTCCTATCCCAACAACCACTGTTCTCCCTTTTTCAGTACCAGAAACTGAGTGTAACCAGGCAGGGAAGCCGGTTCTCACTAGGATGAGATTTGCCTCAATTTCCATCAGTGAACAAGAAAAGAAAAAATGTCCAAATTAAGCTGCTTGATTACTGAAATTAATCTTGTCACTTAGTGTCCCTGTTCCATGGAACAGGGCCTTTGATTAGCCTCCTTGTTTCGGAATATTACAAGCAGACGTTTATTAAGCAGAAGGCAATTCCTTCAGACAAGGAAGGGAGGGTGGACAGGGACAGCTGATTCCTGAGGGAAGACTGACTGCTCTTTAAAGACAGGACCCCAGTTTTGCCTCCATCATGGGGAAATGGGAAGGGGAAGAAGGTTGTTCTGGGAACACAGCCAGGAGCCCCTGAGGATTTTCCCAGTTTTCTCCTCACACTTTCCCCACTCCCAACCCTATCCTCTCCCCTCCCCACCAAGGTATGACTAAGGCTCATACCACAGTTATGGATATGGGCTTGGTGCTTATAAGGTGGGATTTCTTGCAGCTGGTTATCACTTACTATTAATTAATTATTATTATTGCATACACCCAAAAGAATGCTAGGTCCTTGGCCTTTCTGTGTGCCTCAATTGAGCTCTAACCTGTAGGCAAGGCTGAGAATGAAGAGGGGAACAAGACCAGCAAAGGAAACCACACCCTTAATAAGGAAGCTAATAGTTAAAGCAGAGGACTGGAGGTAGTTCTCTGTGCCTGGAAAAGAATCCTCCAAAGGACTGGGGGAAAGGAAAACAAGTGGTGTTCAGGCAGAGTTAATTTGTTCTAAGGCCAGGTTTGCCTTCATCCCCAAATCTGATCCCAGGTTCTAAAACCCTAGGCTATGTTCTAGCTCTCTGAATGACCTCAGAGGCAGGTAGCAGGGATTGAGTCAATGTATTCTTCATACCTTGGACAAAGTCAGCTAAGAGAGAAAGTGCAAAATGCAGGAACCCTCACCAGTGGAACACAATGCTGTATCTGAACTGAGCATCCCTGGGGAAATACATCACCATAGAGAGAGTATCATGAAGACACACGAGAGTTCGGCTCTACTGGGGAATCCTGTACTACCTTTTGAGCGTGGGGCACAGAGGAGGAAGGGAGCTGGAATTAGCTGTTGGGGAGGATGTGGAGAGTGGAGGGGCCTCAAGGGAAGGTCTAGGAGAGAGAAGCAAAGTGGTAGAGAAAATGAAGGACGAATAAGACCTCCAGATGTTCAGATAAGCTTATCTGAACTGAACTCCTTGTCCTTTGGAGTGTCTCCCTTCACTAATTTCAGGTCACTCGTCCCTTTTATAAACCTGTCTGCATTGTTGCACCTTCTGTCACTCCTGCTCCCAGACCCTTCCCCTAATTCCTCCACATGAGAATTGAACATGGCACAAAAGAGGGCAGTCAGGAACAGACAGGCTTTCATACATCATGGAGAAGTTAGGAAAAAGACAACGATGAGGGGACAAGACTGAAGTGTGTAACATTTAAAGGGATCCAAGGAAGCTGGGTACAACAAAACTGTTGGAGAAGGTGACAGGCTCAGATATATTATCACTAAGACCGAGGGCCAGCAGGAGGCAGTTCTGCAGGAGCAAGGAACATGCTGCTTCTCACACTGAAGCACACCCACTCACCCTCTCTAGGAACATTATCCAATGCCCGTTGAAGTCAATGGAAAGACTCCCACTGCCTTCAGTGGGCTTTGAATCAGGCCCTAAGTGCAGCCATATGCAATGGCTCAACGTTGTCTCTCTCTGTTCCCTACTGCCCTATTAAAATACCTTGACTGAACAGTGTAAGAGAGGAATCTCCAGGCTCACTATCAGGCCATATGCTGCTGGGCTCCAGAATACCTGTGTTATGTCATCTTCTCCTAACTTTCGTCGCGGTATAGTTATAACAAATCTCTCATCAAAACCACCTCCCGTTTTTCAGCCTTAAGACGGCCTTCCCCAGGACTGATGTTATACAGTTGGCACAACAGTAGTAAGCTAGCCCAAGAGTGTTGACGGTGTGTGCACGCCATTGACCCCTACTGGAGCATGATGGACCTTCTAAAATATCACAATTCTTCACCCTAGCTGAGGTCAAAGTTCAAAATCTGGAGCTGCTGCTTCAAAATCTATGAGGACATTTGAGTAGTGTTGGTGTGAGTAGCCTGAATAAAAATTCACAACAAATAATTCATCATATGTCTTCAGTCCTTTTTCTGCTCACAGATATTCCATGAGCAGATTGCCGATTCCTTGGGTTTGAAAATAATTTTTCAGGAACTTTCATGCTAATAAAACTTATTTGCACATATGTTTGCAGAAAGGGAATGCACAATGCTTATAAGCATGATGAAATGAATTCATCTGGAAGCTCAGTGACTATTCCTAGACATTGTCTTGCCATATTAACCCAATTCTAGTGCAATAGAGTGAACTGTAATGATTTCCAATAGATGGAGAACAAGACAGTCAGATAAGCATAATACCATGGGTGTTCAGTAAACCAAATCTAGAGTGATCACTGTCTCTCTCTCTCTCTCTCTTTCCCTTCCCCCCCACCCTACTATAATTTATCTTTAGTCCCTTTACAGAATAAACCCTAAATCCAATGCCTCTGTCCTCTTCATTTTCTCTTCACATCTATATTGTGTCACAAATCACAAGGTTATGATCCTGTATGTTTATGTGCATTCAGATTAAATGTCATTCATAAACTGGAGGCTAAACATAGGCACTGAACCAAAAGGTCACACCAACAAGTCTGCCACAGTCACCAGGGCAGGTTAAGTGAGACCTTGAATGAGTAGTTGGGAGACACTAAGGATGCTGACAGGTCCTAGGAAATTTCAGAGTTTCTTTGTTTTAAGTAAGTAAATTTGAAAGGTGCCTAGCTGGCAGATCTGGGAATAAAGAGAAGACATTGGACTCCAGGACAGGTACAGCATGAAAATCAGTAGGGCAAGTGGGCATGGGAGGTCATTTCCTCATGACCCACTCAATCCCCAATAAGAATGCCAGCAAGAAGGTATTTAGACACCATTATGATGTGCTTTTTGCGAGGACACTTGCTCACTAAAGTCTCAACTGGACCATCAACCCATTTCACAGGCCAACCAATTCCAAGGTGGTTATGGTTTTGACTGGACTGCAACAAATGAGCTACAGCTGAAAGGACTTTGTGTCTATTATGGAACCCTGAACCATCTTCTTCCGCCTCCCTACAACAGCAATTTCAGCAAGTCTGCCCTGTATTTTGGAGCCCCAGTGCTCGAGGACAGTTAGAGACATGCATTTGTTTTGGTCCCTGCAATGCAATATCATGGCGTCACAGTACCACTATTGCATCCTGCAAGAAAAATACAGATGAGAGAAACTCAAGGGTTAGGCTTGGGTCATCAGAGTACAAACGTGCACAAGCTTTTAGCCAAACTCATCCATACCTCCCTGGTCTGGCAGTCTGTAACACTTTGTATTTTATGGAACTTATCAGACAGCCTCAAAGTACTTCCCAAACATTACTGAAATAAGCTTCACAGTGGGTCCAGTCCTTCAAGGTCTCGATTATTCTTGGCAGTGAAGTCATGCATGCTCAGTGTCTCGTAGAGGCATTCAACACCTTGCAGGATTAGGTTTAGCGTCCTTGGAAGGGATCTATTATTATTATAATCACCAGTCTACAGATGAGGAGACTGAGGTCCGGAGAACTCAAACAGTTTGTACAGGGTCCCACAGAAAGACAGTGGCAGAACTGGAAATAGAAGAACCCAGATTTCCTCATTCCCAGTGCCTTGCTTTACCCACTAAGCATCATTTCCTGCCCATCTAGCAGAGAGAAGCTTTTCTTGTGAAATTTCCATTGCTCCCTGGTCACGGTAGTGATACTGTATTTCAGCACCTCAGCTTCTGAATCCAGACTGACCTCAGCAGCACGGATACGACAAAAACTAGACTCCGGAGCCAACCACACTTTCTTGAACCTCCAAAATTATTTAAAGGGGCCCAGCGAGGCTTTTGCCCCCTGGCTTGGGGTAAGTTGTAATGGTATCTGAACTTTTTTGCCCCAATCTCCCTATAGCAGACAGAGTGACAGGGGAAAACAGATGGAATGAGGAAGTCTGTTCTGATGAGGAGTCAACAGGAATGGATTTTTTTTTTGTACCAATGCTGTATGAAGCATTGAAATTCCATTCTGAGAAGCAGCAAGCGGCAGAACCTGGTTTCCATAGCACTGCCATGGAAACAGCTCTCTGTGAATCTGTGCCTTCAGGCCCCTTTGCAACTGAAGCATCTCTCTCTCTCTCTCCCCCAACTCCCACCTCCACATCACGTCCCCCCTACTTAAAATGATTAAAGGGTATAGTACACTGGAAAAGTGGGGGCCTATTTGGTTCATTCCTGGACACTAATACACAACTGTGTCCTCGGAAGACAGGAAAAGAATTAGCATGTTTGGTTTTTTCCCCTAATATTAAAGAAAAATCTAAGGTTAAAAATCCTATCTTGAAATTGCACAAATGAAACCTTGCCTACTAATACATTAAGAAGCAAACCCAGTAATCTCATGCACTGGGTTCTTTTATCTTCCTTTGTCTGCTTAGAACACTAGTTTCCAAAAGTGAAGGATTTAATTAACTGTTAGAGTGTAGAACAGGCTCCCCCTTAATCTTCTCTTTTGTTTTTGGTTTCCATCCCATGGCTCAGGTTAAAAAACATCTTGACATGAATCTCTGGGAAATGGATGGAAAAGCAGTTTCTTCAAGATTCACCCAATTTGCTCCATATGCCCCTATGATCACTTTGGGGAGTTAATTAGCACACAAAACGTATGTGGGGCTGCCATTCTAGTATTACTAGAGATACATCCACTGCTGATGAACATGTCAGCTCCACTGGTAGGCCAGGGGTTGCCCAGCAATTTCACAGGTTATCCATAATGGCCTCAATCATGTCATGGGATTTTACCTGAGGCTCTCAAATTCCATATCTTCCACCTAGCAGCATGGTGCACAGATTGCAGGCCCACCAGACAATCCCATTGCACTTCTGAATGCCATGACTTTTGCACCTATTATCTCTCATTCAGTATCATAAAAGCTATCACCGAGCCTGTTACCTTGACACCTTATCTCTGGATAATCTCTTCAGCAAACACAAATTCAACTACCATCTTTATGCAGACGGCTCAGATTTACCTGCATGCTCCATACTTGTCTCCTTCTGTCCGAACTAAAATCTCAGCTTGTCTTTCTGACATCTTGTCATCAGCTCAAGCTCAACATAGTTGAAACCAAACTTTTAGCTTTCCCTTCAAAGCCCTCCTACCAGCTCCTTTCAGGATCACTGTGGACAACAGTACCATCTTGCCTGTCACTCGGGCGCATAACTTGGCCATCGCCTTCCACTTGGACGTCTCTCTAGGTCCTCACATCCAGGCCAAGTCTAAATTTTACAGATGATTTCTGCATAACATCTCTAAGAGGCAGCTTTTCCTATCTATCCACAAGACTAAGACTGTCATCCAGGGTTTCATCATCTCGCATCTTGATGACTGCAACATCCTTTTTTTTTGGGCCTTGACAAATCCAATCTTGCCCCATTCATATCCATTCAGAATGCAGCTGCAAAGATCATTTTCCTATCCCATCACTTTGACCCTGTTACTTCTCTCTTTGCAGCCCTCTTCTAACACCCGTTTCTTTATAGCATTAAACATAAGCTGCTTGTCCCCACTTTTAAGGCCTATCCCCACCCTATCTATCTATTATGGTGTATTGAAAACTGTGACAGTTATAAGCGGTCACTTTAAACCTTGGTTCTGCTTGCAGGGTTGGGGGCTCTGTAATGAAGTGTGCAATCTGGTCCTACCAGCAGTCAGTTTGCGGACAGCCAGCTAGAGTATAGTGGGGTGAGCTATGCCTCTCTGTTTTAGCCTGTTTTGTTCTCTCTCTATTTTGAAGTTCTTGCGTGTTCTGAATTCTAAGACCTAAAGTAACGTTACAACCTTCCAGCAAGAATATTTTATGTTTGTATCTAGTTTCTTTGTTTGCTGTGAAACATAACACCTATTATCTCTCATTCAGTATCAAGAGCTCGACTCCTGCCTCTGATCGGCCCATGATGCCCACCTCCGTCGCCCACTTGTTACATTTTCAAACAAGCCTTCGTGCTTTCTCTCATTCATCATCTTTCTCAAAACTAACTCATTATCCTCCTTAGAGCTCTCCTTTGCTGTGATGCCTACAAAAATATTGATAATGGTTAGCTGCTGGTGAGCTGAAACCAGTGCCTGTCGTGCTAACTGATATTGTTTCATTGTTTCCTGTACTCCCCAGTCTATCTATATCCATCTGTCGTCTCCTGTCTTATACGTAGATTATTAACTCTTTGAGGCAAGGGCCATCATTCTGTGCTGTGTTTGTATAGAACCTACCACCACAATATCCTGGCCCATACCTACAGAACCTACGAGTTATAAAAATAATGAAATAAATTATAACAATAAATAATAATACACAAATGCAGTTTGGAAGGGAGCTGGAAAGACATCATCAATAATCCAGTCCACTCTGTGCACATAAATCCAGTTCCCCACACACATCCTTCCCGTAACTGTTACAAGTCTCTCTTCTTTAAGAGGCATCAGTGTTGGTGAGATACAATGGATTGACAACGTCAGTGACAGAAGTCCTCCATTTGTCCTCAGAAAAGGTACAGCATAGACAGTGGCAATGCAGGTTTTCTGCACACACATCATGCCTAGAGGTGAAGAGCAGTTCAGTTTCCCTATAGCCCACTCAGTCCTTGGCCTCTGCTGAGGCTGGCAAAAAGGAGAGGTTACTCCATCAGCATAAATTGTCCCTAATCCCTGGAGATTCAGCCCCCATGAGATCTAGGTGTAAAGGAAGCCCCAGGTAGAATAGACACATTATAACAGCTCCTATACCACCCCCACCCCCACTCCCAGCAGATGGCATGGAGGGTCGCACAACTGGGAAGGAGGCGGCATAACCAAGGTTCCTGTATACTCCAGCTATACCCAGCTGCTCTAACAACTCCCTGGGCTGCTGTTAGCTTGTACAAGTTAGATCAGCCTTCAGGCTGCTCTAAGTAGTTCAGCAAACCAATACAGCACAAAGTGGCCATAGGATCAGGGAAATACAAAAGACCCTTTGTGTCCCCCAACTGCACCAAGTGATCCTTGACCACAGCAAAGGATCTGGTCTTCTGCATGGCCTAGGACAACCCATAGGAGTGCCTACATCCTCAATGCCAGCACGCTGCAATGCTCCAGGTCTACAGCCAGGTCAGTAGATGCCAGCAACTAATGGCTTTGGTGAGGGGCTAACTCCAAATGCACGTAGAAGATTGGATGTCGATAGTATATGGTTCCATTGCTGTCAGACACTGAGACCAGGTAGGACTAAATGCTAAAAGAGCATTTGGCCAGTATATGGCAAACTTTAGAAGATAGCTGCAGAATCTTGAACTTTTCAAGGTTGTGACAAACCTCTAGTCATATTATTAATTAACAGCAGTGACATAGACCAAACAGCCCCTCAGATACCAGAGTTTGCTCATGCATTTGAGATGTAAACCTGTTGCAGAACACACACCAGGGAAGTTCTTAGTGGTGTCTGACCCCTTTTTGAAGAGCCCAGTTGGTCACACACATTCCCCAGAGGGTACAGAAGCACAAATAGGTGCTACTTTGAATGGTTTGCCATCCTCACCACAGATATTAGAATGGATTCCAATAGCCAGTAATATTAATACACAACTGCAGACCGCATCCCAGTTGATCTGAATATCTGGCCAAACTATTTGTCAATCATTCCCATATCTGGCCTGTCACTTCTGTGCAAAGAGGGGGAAATCCCCCGAAGCTGAAGATTACCTATGGCAATTGTAGATTAGCCCTACACTCCTTGCAAGATGACTGTTGGAAAGGATACATGAAGGATACCAAGGCCTTACAAAATACCAAGAACAAGCCCAGCGTCAGTGAGACAGCCGAACATAGGGCAAGACCTAAAACACAAGTTGGAACCATGGAAGTCTTGCAGGATGACCAGAAAGATGCTAACCAAAGAGCCTCTCATTCCCACAACATTACCCACTAGGCACTAGAAAAGAATAGCAATAGGCCAGTACGAGGAAAAGAAACACCCATTCAGTTGTCATTGACTATTCTTCTAGATTTCTAGATGTTCACTTTCCCACTAACTTTCAAGTGTCTAGGTCACAGCTAAGTTACAAGGCATCTTTTCTCATTTGGGCATTCCAGAAGAAACAGTCACTGACAATAGAACACAGTGGGTGAAATCCTGCCCCAGTTAGTCAGGGGCAAAGCTCCCAGTCACTTCAGTGGGGACAAGATTTCACCCAGGGAGCCAGCACTAAATTCCAAGCACAGCCCCCTCTCTGACATATTACCTGTGGTTCCTCAGAGCCGAGAATCTTTCCCCTTCACTTCTCTTCCACACCCCCAAATCAACCTTCCCCAGATCCTCTGACAGTTCAAGCCTCACTTCTCACCGATCCCCATCAAGCACAATCCAAAGTTCCCTACAGCCCCACCATCACCCAGCCACCCATCTATCCATCCACAAAGTCACCTGCCATGGCCGTTACAGCCCAGCATACCCCCATGCCTCTGTCCTGCCAAATGATGACCCATACCCACCCCTCAAATTTCCTACTTGCCCTCCACATAATTAGGGCCCTACCAATTTCACAGCCATGAAAAATGCATCACAGACCATGAAATTGGCTCTTCCCTGTGAAATCTGATCTCCCCCATCTACTAGTCCTGGTCAGGCAGGGGCGCTCCCAGCAGCACAGTGAAGATTAGACTCACCTCTCTGCTGCCTTGAGGCAGCACAGAAGTGAGGGTGGCAATCCTGCCACCCCCCGCACAACACATTTGCGACATCCCCCACAACTGCATTTTGGGTCTAGATCCCCATGGTTACAACACCCTGAAATTTCAGATGAAAACATCTGAAATTATTAAATTGACCAATTTTCAAATCCCATGGCTGTGAAATTGACTAGAATGGATGGGGAATTTGGTAGATGGGGGATAACTGTTCCCCTCAGGCCTCCACAACACTCATGCTGTCCCACACATTGCCTCTTGCTTCCCTATGCCCTGCTCCCAAATATGCTCTCATGATACAGAGAGGAGGAAATCATGAGTTATGTTTTGCTTGAGTACTGTATCACACTGATATTTAACAACGATTTTTGTTTTAGAGGACACACACACACACACACACACACACACACACACACCTGGTAGAGTTGGCCAGGAAATGCATTTCTGCCCCATTAAAAATGACATGTTTTGGGAGGGAAAAAAATTAGTCTTGAATTGTGACAGAAAGTCAAACACTCGAAGTTTTATGTGGGAATGAAATTTTTAAAAATTCCATTTCAGGGGAACCAACATGGAATTTTTCAGCTTACTGGCTGCCTACCTGGGCACCCTGGGGAACAGCTGGCTAGCTGGAGGGCTAGAAACGGCAAGCTGGCTTGATGACCTGTCTGCTTTCTATCAAAAGTTTAACAGAATCAATGCAAAAATCAGCATTTTCCAATAGAAAAATGTTCCATCGGAAAATTTGTTACTAGCTCTAGTATATCTAAACTCATTTCACCAACAACCATAAGCATAGTATAGCTTCAAGGTCATCCAGTTTCACATTTTATAGTCCCTAGATTATGCACAGATATGTAAGCTGCCTGTTTGCAGGTAAGCAACAAAGCCAAAATCTACACATCTTTAAAATGAGCAAATGAAATACAGCAAACATTCACTGATAAGCCCTTTTGATTTCTAATAGAATGAGATCCTGTAAGGAGAACTGTAATTTTTACTCCTGCATTCCTTCTCCCTCACACCATTCTGATTTAACTTCTCTCCTTGCTTTCAATTAACGGTCTTTGGCTGATTTGGGATCTGATCCTAGCATGCCAGTAGACTGCTGTCCCTGTGCAGAACCTCACTGAAATCCACAAGACTCTGCCCAGGAGCAGCAGTCCACCTACACGCAGTCAGTTGAAGGATGGAGTCCCTATATGTTTTACTCCATATAAAATATTGTGAGCTTTGCAGCGTGTAGAATTGCAGCTTCAACATTTTCTTCTTGGAAAGCTCTCCTCATCTCCACTATCTCGCTCCTGTGGGACTCTGTGACTGGGCTTTGAGCTGGGAAAATTAAAGTTTTGTTTCCTTCAAATGTTAATTCTCTTTTTCCTGAGGGCTGCTAAGATTCTGTGTCTCTGATCTGAAATTGTAGCAATATTTGTATTTCCCATTCTGTTCACCATAGTTGATTGTTTGGCAGGAATCCTAGAGTATTAATCCACATACAAAGATTCATCCTGCATTTCAAAATCTAATTTAAAGGGAATCATTTTTTCCAGGAAAGCTATGAGATGAGGATTTCCCCTTCCTAGTGGAACTGCAAATATTTGGATAGTTTTTTTTAAAGAATTTTATTTTCTATCGTATCCACCGATCTTATCCTGCACTATACTTTACAAACGTTGATTTAAATTCTTACCATTCAGTGGTAGGACCTGATTGTTTCTTCCTGTTGCTTTATGCTTTGTCCTGCCCCTGCTTCTCACAGCCATCCAGAGAATGTACAGTGGTTGCAGCTTTTCAGGTGATGCTCAATGCACTTTGGTTTCCTATTTTGTTCTTGTTTGCTGTGGAGCTATTTGTTTATTTTAGGCTGGGTAGAGGGTGAGGACATTAACTTTGGTTTTGTTACCAGCTCATACTTTTGGTTTGATTTGCTTAAGTTGCCATAAAGTTTCCTTTTAACTATTTTTATTTAAGTGGCCAGAAGTGTTCAAGAATAGGCACCTAAACATTTCAATATATCATTATTAATAAAAACTTCAAAATCCTCTTGAATCTCTAAGACCAAAATCCAACCACAATAAATTTCTCTCAACATTTCCCCCCCCCCAACTCTCTCACACATACAAAAGTATTTTTAAGCCCAGGTTCTCCCCAGCCCCATTCTTCCTCTATTCCCCTCATATCCATTCTCAGTCCCATTGTTCACTTGCATGTGAGCTAAGGAGAGCTAGACTGCACAATTAAGTAGCTAGGGGAGAAAGCAGCTTGGGATGGGGCTGATTCACTTAAAATAAGAAAAGATTGGAAATTCAGACTTGACTTCCTGTATACTTCATTTTTGTGGTTGTATCTGGGTTCCAGCCGGAACAGAAGGGACAATAGGTCAGAAAGAAAAGCCATTTTCAGGGTATTTCAAGCCCAATTAGAAGAAGAAAGCACTGGAAGTCTTGCACGGAATGTCTGTTTGGGTGATATCCAGCCCCAGTCAGAAAGGCATGGTTAAGCGTCTGAACTTTTGGATGCTTATCCAAACTAACCCACCAAACCTTTGAAGATTTGCCCATCACCTGAGCCAGCAGCTGAAGCATTCTGGGTGTTGTTGGGTTGGTTTTTTGGGAACGGGTTTAATTCTTTGTTTTGTTGATTTGTTTTAGTTTTTAGCAGAGGACGGTTAGCCGGCTTATCTCTTTTCCTTTCATGCTGCTCAGCACATGGAAGTGGGGATGGATTGGGGCAGTAGTTGATTCTCAGGCTATCTACAAGACCCTTGCTAAAGCTCCATCTGTGACACAGGTGCTCCTCCTCTTGACAAATGAAGCATGCTTCAAGCTTTGTCATGTGCCTTCCCCTCCCCTGCAGGAAGTCAGAGAAATAGTTCCAATGCAGCTGGGAGAGCACCACTGGCATGTTATCAGGCAGAGGGCCATTAAAGAAAGACACTGGTGACATCAAGGCACATTCAAGTCAGATGGTTCACGAACAGACCTAGGATGGGACCCATTTCTTCTACTGGAGAAATAGAAATATGAGCAAACATGAAATCCAGTGCTGCTGGTCATATATTGCTAAGCTCCAGGCTGCTTAGTGACACCATCCAAAAGTTTGTGTATGTAGTATGTCTGGGTGGTGTCTAGGTGCATTAACTCTTTGGAAACTGAAAAGAGACAGAGCCTAGCAATGCAAGAATTTGTAAGAGGGAAAGCAGTAAAAGGGGAAATCTCTAAGGAATCAACAGTGGCTGTAAGCCTCAGATTTAGCTTCTGGAAGCTCAGAGGCAGCACAGCCACCTAAACAGCATTGAACAGAGTGCGGCAGGTGCTCTCTCCACATGGGACCAGCTCCAGTAGCCAGTGCAGGTGGGAGCCATGGGCTACAGGCTTTCCCTGCTTCCTCTGGCGAATCTGGCACCAAGAAATTTGCTAGGCTCACTTACAGCTTGTCCATACACACACTTGCAATGGTTTAATTGAACTGGGGCAAACCTCTGTGTGAACGTACTTATATCAGTTTAAAACTGGTTTTATGAGCCAGATTTAAATCAACTTACAAGTGCCCACAGACAAAGGGGCACTAAGCTGATTTAAAATCACCCCTTCAGTTTAAAAGGTGCAATTTTAGTGGGAGACAAGGCCTTAGTCCTTGCACTTCCCTGAGCATAAGGGGCCTGATTTATCACTGTGTCACTCCAGTTTGACATCAGTGTGGCTTCACTAAAGTCAGTAGAGTAATGCAATGGAGTATCAAGCTCATGGACTGTAGTCGTGCCCTTCACAAACACTTGTCACTTCTCCATGACATGGCTGTCACCAGCATATATATACATACATATCTCTCTCTCTCTCTCTCTCTCTCTCTCTCTCTCTCTCTCTCTCTCTCTCTCTCTCTCTCTCTCTCTCTCTCTCTCTCTCTCTCTCTCTCTCACACACACACACACACACACACACACACACACACACACACACACACACACACACACACACACACACACACACACACACACACACACACACACACGGCGATGAGCTTTTTGCTAGGCATGAGGACAACTCATTTGGCTAAAAAGAAATAAGCCCATTATCTCCTCAGCCAAGCCCCACAACTTTACCTCAGCTCCAAAAACCTTTGTTTCCTTCTTTTAAGTTTCCCCAGGTTTCCTGCTTTCGGCCATAAGTCAAAATACCAAAATACCATGAGAGGAAGGCCAGTCTTGTGCTTATTTGAAAACTGATCAGAACAGGAATGGGCTGGAACCCACTAGCTACACCTCTTTATTTTTATCCTTCAGATTCTAGATAATCCAATTGCAATACCATACTGCTGCATCATAACAGGTCATTCCATTATCTGACACAATGGTATTTCTCTGGAGCCCTAGGCCAGCTTTGTGCCACTGCAATGGTGTCAAGCTGCCATAAAGCTGGCTATCTGAGCTTACCTCCTGCCTAGGACCTTACCTCCTGCCTAATTCTCAATCGCCATAGAGCTGTAATGGTGCCTACGTCGCCACCATCCTCCTGGGCCCCAAACTCTCTTTGCAGAACATGTAGCTGAGGACAAAGGGCTGGGGCACTCCTGTGTCTGGCTAGTTCCCAGTTGCCAAAATGGCCCCTCAGGGGCATCAGAAGCCAGTACAAATTCAGGAGCCCTTGAATTAATGACCATCTTCAACCAAAGCCCAGGCAGGTAGGGGAACACACAGACACAGAGCTGGCTTAAAGTCACTTCATCACCCAGACCTGTACTGGGCACAGCTCAGCCAATCCAGAGAATCTGGCTCAATGTCATAAGGCCCTAGAGAAGTTAAAGACTCTTATCGTCCTGTAGACTGAGGCTTCCAGAACAGAGGACTAGGCCCTCAAAAATCAGAACCATCCTACAGATTTCAAGTTAGGTGACACCTCTGCACTCACCCCCCAAATCTCCTCCACTAACTTCCCTTCAGGATGGTGTTCACTCCTAGGTATGGGAGCTAGAAGTGGAAGACACATTTTAACCTGAGCTCCTATCACCGAAGCCCCCATTCCCATACCACAATAGCAGCATCCTATGAGATGAGGTAACCACTTTGTAAAGAAAGGAGTGGATGTGACACAGGCACTTTCTGCCCCAACACCACAATGGCCATTTCTTACTGCTTCCCCCCTGACCCTAGTTAGTGGCTCTGAGCTTATGGCACTTCCATTTAGGAGCATGAAGTTAACCCTCACAGAGCTGGTGCAGCTACCTAAATTGGCATGCCCTTTACAGGAATTAATCTGGACTGGTAAAGTAGGATCCCTTTCAGAGAATGAGAGCAAGGGAGGCAGCGTTCAGTGCTTCAGATGTCAAAAAGGAAAGAGTAAGAGAAGGAGAGATGAGAGGAGAGAGAAAACCACATAGAAAAGACAGTGGGAAAATGTCCTAATTTGGAGAGACAGGTCTCATTGCCATGGCAACCCCACAGCGGGCGGACCTGACTTTCTATGTAGTGTTAAATGGTTCAACCATTAAAAAGAAAGGGGGAAAACACAGAGAAATTATTCGATGACAAAGAGCTGTCCTCTTGGGGGCACTCTAGCAGGTGGCATGAGCCTATTCCATCTTGAGTTGCATTTCCACCCCCTTTAAATACAGACAAGTTTGTATATTTGGTTCAGCTCTGAAGAGTGAGTCATTCCCTTCCTGCTGACTGGCCTGCTCCCCTGAGCCTCTTGGGCATGAACAGTGGGGATAAATCCCATCTCCAGACACTCTGGTGAAGGGAAGCAATGGGAGTAATAGAGAAAGTGAAAGAGGAATTAGTCCCTTCTTTCTCTTTATGTGCCCTACCAAAAAAACCACACACACCACATGACCAAGGCAAAAAGGAAACCGATAACCAATGAACCAGTAGATGGGAACAGTAGAGAACAGCCATGTGTATAAAATATGAGACTTTACCATTGTGTGACTGTGCCCTCTTCTGCACAAACACCACTACATCTCTAACACCATGGACTCCTCCAGTGACACACCAGACAAATATGACAGTGCTGAAAGCAAGCAGAGTGGGTGCTGAGATCAGTCAGGGAGAAAGGGAGACAGAGAGGAGGAAGAGGTATAGGGAGAGAGAGACAGAGAGGAACAGTTCACTAAAACTCACACAATACATATTTTACTTGCTCTGAGAGAAAGTCATCCCTCCAGTTATTAATTAATTATTCAGATCTTGCCTTAAAACCTTTCTGGTTTGCTTTAGCTGCTGAATGACTCTAAACACTACTCACCTTCACATTACTGCCTCCTTCCATTCTAACACTCATCCACTCAATTCTCTCCTCCCCCATTACTGCTGCCTTCCATTCCTCCTTCAGTGTAACACTCATCCCCACTCAGTGTTCTCCCCAGTCCCTTTATTATCTCTGGGCACAATCCTTAAATCCTTCCTCATACTGGGTAGCAATTGTTCCCATGAGAAGCCCCATTGGAAAAGGTACAGAAAAGGGCAACATGATTAGGGGTATAGAACAGCTTCCATATGAAGAGAGATTAATAAGACTAGGACTTTTCATCTTGGAAAAGAGACAACTAAGGGGGAATATGATAGATGTCTATAAAATCATGACTGGTGTGGAGAAAGCAAATAAGGTAATGTTATTTACTCCTTCTCATAACACATGAACTAGGGGTCACCAACTGAAATTAACAGGCAGCAGGTTTAAAACGAACAAAAGGATGTATTTCTTCATACAATGCAGAGTTAACCTGCGGAACTCTTTGCCAGAGGATGTTCTGAAGGTCCAGACGGGGTTCAGAAAAGAACTAGATAAGTTCATGGAGGATAGGTTCATCAATCAGGATGAGCAGGGATGCAAAACCATGCTCTGAAGTGTCCATAGACTCTGTTTGCCAGAAGCTGGGAATGGTCGACAAGACAGATCACTTGATGATTACCTGTTCTGTTCATTCCCTCTGAAGCACCTGGTATTGGCCACTGTCGGAAAACAGGCTACTGAGCTAGATGGACCATTGGTCTGACCTAGTATGGCCATTCTTATGTTTTTATTAACTTTGGAGGCACTACCTGTATAAGTCTCACTTAAGGGCTGCAGAACCTGGCCTATTCCTTGGAGGTGCATCCCTGCAGAGTAGAGTAGGCCAGAGTAGACCAGGGCTCTGATCCTCAAGAGTAACTAGGCATCTGTCTATATATCTTTAAGGATCTAGGCCCAGGTGAGCAGACAAGTAGGAAACTCAGAAGGGAGTAAGTAGCATCCTTACAGGTACCAACCTGCAGCATCCAAAATGCTGCCCATGTTTAGAACTGAAAATGATGTGTTCCCAGAAGGCGCGGGAACATTCTTCCCTACAGATTTCTAGGCACAAACCGGTACAAGGATTGTCACAACAAGGTCCCAGTCAGAGGGTACTCATTCATAGCAGGTAGTACCTCCTCCTGGCTGTTCTGGGGATTAGCTCTCTTCCAGGTCCAACACCTCCCCTTGCAGTCTCTCAACCCATGATCTTCTTTCTCACTCTGCAGCCCATCTCTCACTCCTGGAACTGCAGCTTCTTCTTCATGACTCAGCCCTCCAGCCAAGTCACTATGTGCTTTCCCCTTCTGGGGTATATAGTCTCATTGGACCTGCTGTCCAGGCTATGCCACTCTCTCTCCCTGGGCTACTTCCTGCCCAACCTCCCACAGGCTTCTTGGATATACCCTGCCTTCAGGGCCATTCTCTCCCAAGGTTCCCTCCTAACGCACTGAGTGTAGGTGCAGACTTCATCACTGGCACCATTTCTGTTGCTGACTTCCTGGCTTTATACTAGCCCAGCCCCCATCTGCTCAGCTGAGTATGTGTGGCCTCTATCACTGACTGGCCCTTTCTCATCTTTCTAAACCTTTTCAGGGCAGGTGTGGGGTGAACACCCCATCACAATCCCCTTCACCTTACTATCATGTGGTCTATTTATATTTGCATTTACTTTTTGTTTTCAACCTAAAACACCAGCTCGCTTTGGCATTCAATGTATTTATCAAGTAGAAGCAGACCAGTGGGTTACTTGAAGAGTCTATGATTAGAGCTGCGTGGTGGGGGAGAGAATACAGCCACACAATGGTACAGCTACACATCTTCCACACACTGTTCCCCTTCACCATACCTACCCGCTTCAACATTGATTATTGGAAACAAGGATCCTGTAAGACAAGAGTACCCTCCCCCCACTACCATGGTCTAGAACTGAAGAAAAAACAGAATAGCTAACTGAAGCTCACTCCACTGCTAGTTAATAAAAGAAGACAATGTATTATTCAAGAGACCTCTATATTTTATGGCTGCTACATGGAGGGAGCTGCCGGTTTGCTTCTGGCATTCTGGTAGCGCAAGACATATTGCAACAGCCTGTTTCCTCCCTCTATTGCTATCACAGACACCCATATAGATGGGCAAATATGGACACAACTGGACACTGCTCTCTGACAAATCTGTAGTCTAAATCACAGGAGGAAAAAAAATGGCTAGCAATCTTCAGTACTTTTCCCAACAGGCAGCATCTGTGAGGCGGTCCCAGCCTATTCTGCCTGCCACCAGTGCTTATACCAACTCATTTTGCCTGTGGTAAAATGCTGCCAGCCAAAACTTCAGTTTATAACAATTTAGAAGATCAAACTTAAAATTAGTGTGTATGCACCAAACCTTCCCAGGAGAGTAGGGCAAGGACTGCAGGATCAGAGGGAGGGTCTGTTGTTTTAATAGCTCAGTAAAGAGGATCTGCACCATGGATTCATTCCAAGATACCAAGAGCTGGTCATCATGGTTCATCAGTGGTGAGGTGGACCAAGGTCTTGGTGAGTGGTACCAGCCATTCTTCGATAGAAGCAGTTCTGCAATTTGCAGATGAGCACTTTGGCATTAAGCACTTTGCACAAAGGCTTAATTAATGGACCAAAAAGTTCCTTATTAAATCTAAATTAAGACACCAATTGACTATTGAAAATTCACATTTCTGGCTGGGTAATGACTGTGTCAGAGATCTGAATCTATTCAAAAACTAGCAAAGCTCACCCATTAGACATTTAATAATCAATTGGTTATTAAATTAACCACTTTTTTTTTGTGAAAGAGGGAGACTGGAAGGGGTTGAAGCAGTCATCAAATTACAGAAACTAGAGATAAGGAAGACTTGATGGATCATGCTTTGTCCACCTCCATCCCCTCTACTCTCACTCATGTGCAGAACAGTTTCCTGAAGGACTGCACATATTCCAGAGCTTTGTCAAGTCCAGTTATAAATTCTCAAGTGATGAAACTTCTACCACTTCCTTTGGGAGGCTAATCTGTGGAGTCTAACGGATCTTACTGTAGGAAATGTTTCCAATAGCCATCCCAAGTTTCCCTTCACTCAGTTTCCTCTCATTACACCCCTCAGACCATATTGCATAATCCCCCTCCCTCTCTGGCATTTAGATCTTTCAAAGATTTGCAGACAAATGTTTGCCCCATCTAGCCAAGTTACACATATTTTCTTCTTTTAATCTTTATGTCAGTATACCCTCCATTTTTTAATCATTTTTGGTTCCCTCACTGAATTATTTCCAGTTTCTTTTGGGTTCCCAAAGGAATACAACAGTCACAGCTCACTACAGCATTTTAGCATTGCCACCAGAGCAGCCTGGACCGGACCAAATGGGAATCCCTGTCTCACCTGAACTGCTGCATGAGCAATGACAAGAGACTGAAGAGAGGAAACAGAAGCAGAAGTAACATCTGCTTTTCAATTATTAAAGCCCCTCAGGAATATTGTATTTTAATTTTTTTTTTAAATCTGCATTGAAAATATCATTAAAAGACCCAATCACCCCACTCAAGGAGAAGAAAAATGGAATAATCCAACTACTGCTGCTGTCACCAACACCAACTCTTTTCTACAGGAGCTGTGTTACTGGGAGAAGCTTTCAAATTCATCTAGCCCAGCAGTGCCTTGTTGTCTGCCATAATTTGCTGCCTACCACATTTGCTGATTTCCAAAACTAACGGATGTGAGCATGAGCCATTGGGCATATGTCTGTGCAAGGCTGTGTTTCACTTGCTTTTACTGTACCTGTGCCATTATTTGTGAGTCAGCAGGCATGATGTACGTCAGTGTGAGTCGCAGTGCACATGTGTTAGAGCCAATGTGAAGCACGAGGTATGATTGTGACAGCCAGTGCGAATTGCAGCGTATGATTGTGAGCAGCAGTCTGAGTCACAGTTGATGACTCTCTATGTGAGCCCATGAGTCACAGTGTCCGTGTGAGTGTTAATGTAAGTCACAGTGTATGAGTGTGTGCCACTGCATTAGTATGTCTGAGTATGTTCGTGATACATACATTGTGTGTGGGTTACTGTGTAAGCGTTTGTGCAGAAATCACAGTATGCGAGTGTTTGAGAAACTCACAAGTTCAGTGTTTAGTGTCGCCAGGAGAGCTGAACAAAATTTTTCAGACTATTTGACAAAAAAACGTCATTTCAGATGACCTGAAACTATTGCAAATTTGAAACAAATAGTTTTGGCCATTCACGAAATAGCCAGAGGAGATGGCTGTGGTACTGCTACTGCCACCTTTATACTTGCAATTAGGGCACTCATCTGGGAGGTGGGAGACCCAGGTTCCAATCTCTGCTCTGGAAGAAGCCTGAAACTGACTTCTTCAATTTACCAAAAATTCAGATTTAGTTTGACCAATTTTTTCCAGAATTGCCCACAAACCAGAACATCGGTTATTCAGCCAGCTCTAGACCTTACATCCCCTTCTGCACACATTTTTCTGTTCCCTCTACATCCTCCCCTTTCTCTCACCAGGTGATTTCAATCTCAGGTCACACATGAAATATAGCTGTATCCTCCATTACACATTCCAGATGGGGAGGAAAAAGATCACTCTGGTCAAGATTTTCAGAGTGAATAGTGATTTGGAGGGCCTATTTAAGGTACAGCTTAAAATGGTACTGATTTTCAGACAGTAGGTGCCAAGCATTTTTTTTAAAAATTCAGGCCTCTTTAAGGTGTCTCAAGTTGGACATCCAAAATGACAAAATCACATTACTTTTGAAAATCTTGGCCCGTTTCACTGAATTGCATCACTTTCTGTGATAATGGGAGGGTCACACTCAGTTGCCTGGTACAAAGTGTCTGGTAGCTTTGCATGTAGTGCCAGGTGCTAACGGATCTCCACTCCATCAGCCCTCATGCCCCGTGCTCTCTAACCACTTGACACTGATACAGAGAGGAGCTTGCAGAGACCCCAGTTTGTGAAGGATTCCAAAGTGAAACAACCCTGCAGGTTTGCTTTGAGACTTGGAATCAGTGAACTTCCAAGAGCTGCCCCATCCCTCCGCCTCCTCATCCCCTTTACCCAACACAAATTCCTATCTACTTCCTAAGCAGATGACTCCACCCTTAAGAATTTTCTGCTCACTTCTTATTTTCAGTGTCCTCATAAGAGGATCACTTATCCTGGCCTCCTCCCCTTCCTTTTCTCCTGAGCCCTACTAGTCCTGTCTGCTGCATCCCACAATTGACCTGGTGATAGTAGGCATTGGCCACTGCCCTCCTCAAACCCTTAGTGACTTCCTCCACTCCCATACCCAATCGTTCAGCAACAGTGAGGAAATCCTCCTGTTGCCATGTCAGCTGGCTGTACTGAGCTGGATGAGAGAAACCCCATAATTCTAGTACAGGTACCTTTGGAAGAAGAAGCAGGGTCGCTAGACAATGCATTAGGAGGGATGCTCCATAATTCCTAGTATGCCATTACTTGGAAACCCCCAAGTGGGGCAGAAATAAAGGAGGCCTGTTGAATGAAGGAGACGTGGTTGTATCAACTTTGTATGATATTTAGCTCTGTGCGGAGAGTTTGCACAAAGCCTATGTACCATTTAACTCTCATTCCAAGGGCTTAAGTAGAATGTAAGTCAACATATTCATCCCAGGTTTGTGCACTTCCATACATGGAGTGATGGTTAATGATTGCATTGAACCTTGAACCCCTGGATTGAGTAACTGTGAGGCAGGGTGTGCACATTTTAAACAGCTCTAGAAGAGAGACTTCACCAGATAATTCCACCTTGGGCCAGTTATTTTCATGAAAATAACCAGCAAAGTCTTTGGCTGCTCATTAGAAACTTCTTTCTAAGCTTCTCCATCCTCTTTACCTCCTATCTCTGCCACAGTGCGCAATGCCTTCACTAGTCTACAGTGAGAGGATCACCAGCCAACCAAGCCTGTGATGTGGAGAACTGTGTTAACTGAGTAATTAAATCATTTCTGTAATTACTCTCATGCACTTATAAATAATTTAGACCTGCACATTCTTTCAGTAAGTGAGACAGGAGAGTGAATACAGAGAAAAGAATGAAAAGAAAAGAGAAAAGGAGAAATAAAATAAAATATTTTTTTAAAAACCACAACATTTATACAGCACTTCACATTTTTAAAGCACTGTACACAAACAATCATTAAGAAAAAGGTAGCGTGGCAAACAAAGAGAGGATGTGGGGCGGGGGTAAGCGATTGAGGCAGAAAGTGGGCAGGGAGCAATATTTGAATACACATGCACGCACACAGTGGCCACCTGGTGAAGCTAATAGCTTGGCAGTAAACTGTGCCTGCTGTCTGCAAAGGTAACGTTGCATGGCTCTCTAACTCTAATTTCACTGCCACTACTGAATGCCTGTGGGCCTGGAACTGAGGTATGGAAGCCAATTATACAGAAAGTGAGCACCAAAATAAACACTATTCGGTGGCATGACAGAAAACTGAGCTGAGGATAAAAACATACACATGGAGGGCCCAACACCTCCATCTGAGAGTCTCTGCTATTTCCTTCAGTCCCCTCTGGCTCAGAAACTTGGCACTGATTATATTGCCAGCTTCCTGGAATCTGGTCGATCAGCCTAGCATGGGGACTGGATGTGTCTCACCTGCTTGTGGCTGCAATTCTCTCTTCTCTCTCTAGCCCACCCTAAAACCGATGGAGAGCATTAGGCCTGGTTGATTCAGCACCATGGACAGCCAATAATAATTGCCAACATTTTCAAAAGTGATTGGTGATTTTGGGTCCCTTGATATTTGGGAGCCTATCTTGAAACACCCTAACGCAGTCTGATTTTCAATAAAAAGCTGGACACTCACCCTCTGATAATCAATCCTCTTTACAATGACCTAAAATTGCTAGTCTTTTGAAAAGCTTGGGTGATGGTAATAAATTAATGAAATAAAATAAATAATAATAAAACCTTTTAGTAAATAGATTTCTCTCCTTCTCCATTCCTTTCTTCCCTGCAGATATAGCTATACATCTCTCTCTCCCACCCTCCCTCCCCTCCCCCTCCCCCCCCACACACAAAACAACATCAGCTGAACACAATAAAGATTGCAGAGTCAAGCACTTGAAAATTAGGAAATGCCCAAATTAAGGCTGCCTTTCCAACCTTAAGTCAGCTTTCTTGTGCACATGCATTACAATATAGTCTTTATCACCAACTATTTTCTTCAGCAAGACCTCTGTGCCAGGCAGGGTCATAGATGGTATTGCACCCACTCCCTAACAGTCTGCAAAGTTTGGCCATCTGCTTGGGCAGGGTAGCTTGTGCCATAAGCTGGGCATCAGTCTCTAAACAGTGAGTTAGCGAACCAGCAAGTCAGGATTCAGCTGTCTGTGCTTTTAGATCAGTGTTTCTCAACCTATTTACCATTATGGGCCGCATATGCAGCTTTCTCTGTGTTATGTGGGCCACATCCACACAATATATACACACTACTTGTATGATCCTGAGGATGTCACATGGGCTGCAGCTGTGTGCTGACTGGGCTACAAACAGCCTGCGGGCCACAGGTTGAGAACCACTGCTTTAGACAGAGACAGAGAGCGAGAGAGAGCGAAACACCTCTGAAAATGTAAGCACTTAGTTGCAGTGCTTAGGGCCAGGCCTTGGCCTGGGTTAGCTCTGAGATGCTCCTCCTCTGTCCCAGTATTACCCAGCTCACCCCTGAGCAAAACCAGGCAAGCCTTCTTAACTGGCCTGCTGGTTCCTGACTGGTCAGTATTGCCTCCTGGCCCTTCTAGGCTTCTGGAAGACTATCTTGTTGGTGGCCCAGCCTGAGTGGATTTTCCTTGGGTGGGGAGCATCAAGGTAATGATGCCTCCAACAGGGGGCAGAGAAGACCTGTCACACACCCACTTACAGATCAGTCCTAAGGGCCCAATTTCCCTTACCCCCTTCTGCTCCCCTCTTTTACCCCCTCACCCCTCCAACTCCCAGCTCCCCTTCCCCAATAATGCCACCATCCTGGAAAAAGAAGTCTGCATTCTGGTGCTGTGAACCAGACCAGTGTCATACATGAAAGCATAAGGTTGCAACACTAGATACCACTGAAGGGTAGTGTCCTTCATTGCCTGCAACCATCTAAAGGGTGCATGACTGTTACTAGATCAAAGGCAGCCCCCGAAGGATAATAGTGTAATGCCCCACAGAACAGTTGACGGCCAGGCACTCTTTTCCGATGGTGGAGACTCAGTTCTCTTGTGGCTGCAGCTTCTGGGTTAGGTATAGTATTGGATGTTCCACTCCTGGTAAGTTTTGCAACAGCACTGCTCCTAATTCAGCTGTGGAGGCATCTGTTTGTAATTTAAATAGGAATGAAAAATCCAGATTCCATAGCATAAGGCGTTGATCAAGGATAACCTTTATTTTGCTAAAGGTCTTGTTATATTCAGTTGTCCACTGGACTGCTTGATGTGCTTTGGCCTTCACAAGGTTTGTCAATGGTGCTGCAACTGTCACACAGTGGGGCACAAACCTTTGGTAGTAGCTGGCTATACACAGGAAAGCCCCTTCTGTTTCCTGGTGATGGGTACTGAGGCCTTCCTCAGGGACTCTCTCTGATTTTGCAGAGATTGCAATTGAAAAAGCCCAAGATGTGTGGCAAATACTGTCTTTTCTTTGAAATCTGGGGCCAGAGGTGTTTGCCAGTATCCTTTTAATAAATCAAGTGTGGTTATGTATTTAATCTTCCCAAGGCAGTCGAGGAGTTCATCAACACATAGCATCAAGCAGGCATCGAATTGTGATACTGAATTAAGCCTCCAGAAGTCCACACAAAAAACATTGAGTGGTCCCATCAGGTTTGGGAGCTAGAACCACCAGACTATACCAGGGGCTCTTGGACTCCTCAGCAACACCAAGGTCTAACAGGGCCTGTACGTCCTGCTCCATAGTTTCACAAAGCTACTCAGGAACGCAAGTCGCATGTTCCATCTTTGTCCCAGGGATGGTTTGGATTCAGCATTCCATAAGAGGCATTCACCCTGGCTGGGTGAAGAACTACGTGTCGTGGTAGATCAATAAGTTCCTGGTGTGCCAATGTAAATGAGGAGGAAGATTTTCTGCTATTGGCATATCTTCAGCATTTCTTGGCTCTCATATCTGGGGACCCCGATCACCAAGGAGCTTTCTTGAGCCTGCCAGGGTTATAACATATTTAGATGGAAGAGCTATTTTTTTCTTCTTTTTGTCCAGACAGAATTTCATAATAAACTTTTCCAACTCACTGGACAACTTTATAGGGCTCTTGTCATTTGTCCAGAAACTTGCTCTCCAAGATGGGAAGGAGTAGCAGTACATGGTCTCCTGACTGAAAAATCTTCTCCCAAATGTTTATTGTAGTGTTGGGCCTGGGATCATTATGCACACAGAAGATTCTACTTCACAAACTGTCCTACGCGTTTGAGACACTCTCACATCTCCAGGACTTGCTGTAACATGTTTTGAGAACATGATGGCTGCTTTTCCCAGGCCTCTTTAAGGAGGTCCAGGATCCCTCAAGGCTGTCAGCCACATAGCAGTTCAAAGGGCAAGAAGCCTGTTGCGGCATGAGATACCTCTCATATGGCAAAGAGGAGATAGAGAAGTCGCTGATCCCAATCCTTGGGGGTCTGTCAGCACAAATTTATTCAACATTTGCTTAAGAGTCTGGCTAAACCTTTCTACCAGGCAATCGATCTGGAGATGGTCAATTGAAGTTCAGAGGGATTTAACCTTAAACTGCCATCCCTCTTGCATTAGGTGAAGTTACTCCCCTGGATCTGTGAGGACTTCGGTAGATAAGCCTACTCATGCAAAAAGCATCTCTCACACACACACACACACACACACACACACACACACACACACACACACACACACACACACACACACACACACACACACACACACACACACACACACACACACACACACACACACACACACACACACACACACACACACACACACACACACACACACCCCTTTCCTGCGGATTCCCAGTCCCAATCTATTTATCCAGGTTTCTCATCCAAACTCAGCCTCCATCCTCTCCACCCCCAGCATCTTTACCCAACCTATCCCAGTTCTCTCCCTATACCCTGGCATTTCATAAATCTCCCCTCCCTCTCACCAGTTCTCAGCTCCCATCTTCCTGCCCAGCCAGTCCTACTCTCCCCTTGCATCTCCTCATCTGATCTCAGTCTCACCATCACCACCTACTACCCCCATTTCCCTCCCTGACTCCTAGGCTCTGGCTCCTTCCCCAGACAATCTGTCTCCCACACCTAATTCTCAGCCCCAGTTTCTCTCCGCCCCCCACCAGTCATCAGTCCTAGTTTCTCCCTCATCCCCTTTCCACCCAGGCTTCTGGTCTCAATCTACTTCCCACCCCTTCCCATGTCCAGTTTCTGTCCCCTCCACATCTGAATCAGTCAACTTCCTCCTCCCCACTTCCTCTACCCAGCAAGCCAGTCCCATGCTCCATTCCTCAGGCTTCTCATCCCAATCCCTAGGCTCACTCCCCAAGGCTCAAGCCCCCAGGATCCTTGTCCACCTTGTCCACCCAGGACAATCCAGGACAAACAGGATTCCTGCTCTCATTTAATGTGCCTGATCCCAGCACAGGCCATAGCAGCCCAGAGCTGCAACAGCCAGGAAAGTCCTGCTCAGCCCCCGGCTGGGCAATGCCCAGCACAGACACGATCTTTGAGGCATTTAGCTGCTAAAAATCTAAGAAGTCTCAAACTGTGATCATCCAAAGTCTTATAATTTGGCCAGACTTGAGCAGATTTTCATGAGGATGGCAAAAAGGTACATCCCTGACACAAAAGCCACTGCCAGTTAAATTTCAAGTTCCTGCTCCAAAACGTGGGGGTATAGAGGTTTTCAAAGAAAAGGTCACCAGCATTTTCTTTAGCATGGGCAAAATAATATATTTTTCTCTAGTCTTGTTTTTGGAGATGGCTGAACAGTACTGGCTGAAGATTCCCCCACACCCAAAAAAAAAACCAAAAACAAAAAAACAGCATTAAGCAGACGCCCAGCATGGAAGATTTCAGCCCAGATGTTTACAGTTTGGCAAAGTTATAAGCAACTGAAAACAGAGTCTTATAATGGGAAGTGTCAGGCAGCCTTAATAGGTGGTTCGATCACAGCCAGTCATGGCACTGAAATCTCCAAGCTCTAACAGTGCATCGTGTGGCAGAGTTCACTGGATTTTTGTTGCTAGCTGGTATTAGAATGCCTCCTTTTCTGCAGGTGAGGCACCTTTTGTTGGCACATAGCCACAATGACAGCTAAACGTTCATGACAATGTTGGAGCCGAACACAGAACAAGTGCAGAAAGATGGGGTTTCATGTGGTCTGTGCTAGAGGTTGTCTACTAACAAGTGCCACACCTGAAGTTCAGTGTGGATCAGCGGAGTGGAAGAAGGTTGCTTCTTCCACAGTAACTTGATCATTTTGGGGCAGATGGGTCTCAGTAACGCCAGTGATTACAATCCCGCAATGGGTGAGTTCTTTGGCAAGAGCGGTCTTAAACTCAGTGCTGTTCAGTGGTAACATATTCCACAGGGTGACACACAACGAGCCTCCAAAGTCAGGCTTGGACTTCCAGGAAGTTGGGGTTATCAGAACTGTGCCTCCCGTAAGCATAATTTAGGTCATGCCCATCCTACGAGTGCAGTAAAACACCCATTCTCCTGGGTAAGAGCAGGAGCTTTAACCCTGATGCTGTTGTCACAGTCTGTCATGGCTGGTTGCCTCCTTGGGACTGGAAAGCTGTTGAAAGGTTTCATTTTTAGGGACACCAGCCCCATTTCCAGGAACTCTTCCACAGGTGCAAGTGGGGTCGAGTACCACGGAAAACACTGACAAGTTCATCTACCTTAGCTCCAAGCAGAGTTTAAATGGTCACAGCAAACTGCATGTTCTTTGGCAAATAGGTCTTGCCACCTCCTGGAAGAAGTCCATGTCTCACTTACAGATGCAAAAACATCTTTGCACTAAGACAAAGTCCAGAATCTCTCAAACAGGTATAGTAACTGTATTGCTATATGGGTCAGAAACCTGGAGTCTCTTACAGGCAGACTTGGAGAAGTTAGAGGCATTCCACATGTGCTGTCAGCACCAAATCCTGATAATAAAGTGGTTTGACTGTGTGAAATATCAATCTCACAGAGATCTGGCCTTACTTAAGTCGCTCATTATATTCAAAAGCAGCAATGCATGATCTTTGGCCTTGTGGCCAGGATGAACAAAAACACCCCAGCGCACCGTGCTCTCAAACTTTCCATCAACATGTGAAGAGGTGCATGCCCTGACCCTACCTGGTGCCACCCACCACGCCACTACAGAGATTCATGGATTCACATGATTGCGCTAGATTTGGAGTTTCACTACACAATGCCTGGCGCAATGCCATCAACCATGGTCACTCTGGCTAGCACAGTGGTCATCAGCAGACTTTGGTTATGATGCTGATAGATGATGACCAGCACCTCCTACAATAATCTTTCCTGCACATCAGAAATATTCAGCTACTGACTAGGAGGGGCTACAAAGCAGTGGTTCCCAACCTGTGGCCCACAGGGTCTTTTGAAGTGGCCCGCCATGTCCCTCCCACTGGCTGCAGAAGGGAGCCGCTGCCTAAGGACCCAGGCAGAGAGCGTTGCCGTGGGGCTACAAAACCGGTGCAGGCTCCTTGCTGCAGTCAGGGGGACAGGAGATCAGCACTCCCCTCCCCTGGCTGCAGCAAGGCAAAGTGCTCCACTGGGTCCCTAGGCACTGGGCTCCCTGCTGGAGCCAGAGAGAGGGAAGCACTGATCTCCCATCCCCCTGGCTGCAGAAGGGAGTCACTGCCCAGGGACCCAGGTGGAGCGCACAGGGATACAGGACATGTGCAGTTTCCCTGCTGCAGTTAGGGGGACGGGAGATCAGCAAAGAGGCAGCCTCCTTACTGAACTCCTTCTGTCTGGCTGGAGTGAGAGGGGCTGCTGGCGGAGACTGGTGGCCCTTCAGGATTTTAAAAATTATATCTGTGGCCATCGAGCCAAAAAGGTTGGGAACCACTGGGCTACAGCGTCCTCTCTTGAATTTTAAATAAAGTGTCACATTGACTGCAACTAGAATAATTCATTCATCAGTACCTAGCAGTTAGACCTTTTCATTTGTAGATCCCAAAGCAATTTACCAACATATCATCTCCCTTTTGTGGATGGAGAAACAGCAGTGGAGACTTACCCAATGTTATATAGCAGGGGTGGCCAAACTTACTGACACCCCCCCACCCTATCACCACACTGCCGCAGGGCAGAAGCTCCGAGCTTCTCACCCGTCTGGGAGGAGGGGCACAGGGAGCTCTGCGAGCCGCACTTTAACTGTAAAAGAACCACACGTGGCTCACGAGCCACAATTCGGCCACCACTTTAAAGAGTAAAACTCTGGTCTCAGACTCCCAGACCTACACCCTATTCATAGGCCACAATGCCTCTTTGAGATTAATATGACTGGTTTTATAATGCCTTGTTTTTCTCTCCTGCCTTTTCATTCTCCACCCAACTCTGCCGCCTTCATTTCTTCCCTCCCACTTCCTTCTGGAACTTTATATTTCTAATTAGTATAAGGGAACTTGCAGATGCATGGCACTGCAGCACTGAGAGGAAAAGAATCATGTCAGGGTAGTTTGTTTGTTTTTAATTGCCTTGCAGGTTATGTTTTAATGAAACTTTTTTCTTTGATCATGTTAGATTCAGGAGAAAGACCCCTTTCTTTCTAGCTCTCCTTCCCCATGTCTTTCTCTGGCCTGCTCTCCTCTCTCAGCTTGTTCATTTTCTCTCTCTACCCACCCTAGCTAAGGCAGAATTTTTCCCTACAGTGCATTTTCCAGTGCTTTATCCAGTCCAAATCTGAAATAGCTTAAGTGATGGGATTACTATCTTTCCCTGAGGAGACTACTCCACATCTAATAGAGCTCACCATTTGGAAAATTTTCTTGATATCCTGTTTAATGATCTCTTTGCTCAATTTCTTTCCATTGCTCCTAGTTGTACTTCTTTCAGAGCAACCTAAACAGTTTCTCTCTCTGCTTGGTATATATCTAGAAACAACACATTAGTTACATTCACCTGTAGTCATTATTTAGTCAAGCTACAATATATATATATATATTGCTCTTTTAATCTATCCTTGTTTATCAATCCCATAAGGCCCTTAAAAGAGAGAGAGATTCTACAATCTTATCTCTTCCTATATCCTCTGTTTTTTCAGGCTGTGTATTTAATTCCTTTAACTTTCCTCATAGTCCATTCCCTCCAAATGTGGTTAATGAAGTGAATAAAAGGCAAACAGAATAAGAGATTCCCTGGAAAGAGTTGTTTCTCTATGTCCCATGGTTACTGAGGAATGACATGAGGATATAAGGCAGCAGCATTGGTCAATTTCACACTCCAGGTTTTCAATTTCATTTTGAGGCCAGTTTGGGGCAGGGAGAAATTTGAGTGTAATTAATTCAAATTTTGTGAGACAAGTATCTGCTCGAGGTTGTAATAAAGGTCTTGCCTGCTCCAGAACCAAGAAACTAATCTTCTCGTCTCGCTGAATATGGCACAAATTGATTTAATGCTTCTGGTTTTTGTATTTTTTAAAGAGTTATAACAACCATTACAATAAGATAGTTTTTCATTGTTAATTACTAGAGCTGGTCAGAAAAACTTTGATGGAATAATTTTCCATCAGAGAACATAATTCCACCATAACTGAAATACATTGCAAAATCATGTCAATTTCCCTGAAATTTCATGGGGGGTTGGGGCAAGAGAAGAAAAGAAGAAAGTAGGTTTGACAATGTTGAAATATCCCATTTCAATAATTTCTGAATAAAATTGTTTGCTATTTCCTTTCAAAATGACTTTTTGTTCCTATTTTTTTTATTTAATATTATATTATTAGAATATAAAATTAAAAAGTAAAATTGAAGCAAAACATTTGATTTTGTTCAAAGTGTTTCAATCAACTCAAAACTATATTTTCTTTTCAGAATTTTATTTTGTGGAGAATTCCTAAATTTTCAGATTTCATTCCTAACTGAAACGAAAACCAATGTTGAAATCTCAAAATCCTGCATGAAATGAAATCGCTGTTCTCCACTCAACTCTATTAATTAACCTTTGGAAGCTTGAAAGTGAAATGTTTTCTTGCCTACATTGATCAGATGACTTAACAACATCGCTCCACTGTCTTCGATTTTGTCCTGGTTTCAGTGTATACAGTGGATATTAGTTCATCCTACTTCATTTGGCTTCCTTGTGTCTGTAATATCACATCACTGTATCATGGCCACCAGCTAGCTGTGTTTCCCTCTACTATCATCTGGGAGTGGAAGTGCTCCAGACTGAACAGTGAAATGTTTGACTGCAGCACTGCCATATTACTAAAGCAGCAGCTCTCCACCAGTGGGACTTCCACAGATTACAGATTTTAGACTTGGTTACAAAGGGAAGGGCAAAGGAAGATACAAACTGGAGCTAAGAAAGTGGAGAAGAAATGGGTAGTTTGTGGGAGAAGGAGGAAAGGGAAAGTAGGTAACGTGAACCCAACACACACGTCTTGCAAAATCTTTGAATTCAGTGGAACTATTTGCAGAACTAGGTCAGTGCTACTCAAGCACTGTCTACACTTAAATGCTACTGTGGCACAGCTGCAGCGCTTCAGTGTAAACACTCACTGCAGCAGCAGATCTCCCATCACTGCAGTTAATCCACCTCCCTGGGGGGCATCAACCTAGCGCTCTCCACATGGGGACTTGGGTCATCTTAAATACATCACTCAGGGGTGTGGATTTTTCACACTCCTGAGTGCTGTAGCTGGGTTAACCTAACATTTCAGTGTAGACTAGCCCTCAATGTGAGTAAGAAGTGTAGAATCGGATCCACAGAAAATAAAGGTGCTGAGACTTGGAGCTTTTCTTCAACATTTTTGTACTAATTTAACTATGCAAGTTGCATCAATTTAACTAAATCAATTTTTCTAGTGATTTCTACAGATTTTCCTACTGTGTGTAGACCATCTTTAGAAAAAACAATAAAAGGGAAGCAAAGATAAAGGGTGCAGTTTTCAGTTTTGAAAATATATTCCCGTAAATGTACCTAATATTTTCCCCTGCATTGCATTTGCAATCAATATTATGTAGGGTTGCTCAGAATTGGCAAGAGCTGTGAGAGTGTCCAGGAATGGCATAGCAGAGGGCACTGCCAACAGAAATGAGGCTCATTAGCAGTGCTATGAGGGTCCCAGGACATTTTCGGCTTCTTCTCTTGCTACATCCATCATTACTGGGGCTGGGTGCAAGGGTGGTTTCCTCTAATTGAAAATCAATTGAATTTAATTATTAAATATACCAATCAGCCAAAGGATTTGGTCATTTTTAAGGATACAAGGGAACTATTTCTGAAAGGAAACCAAAAAAAGAGAAAGAAAGAAAGAAAGAAAGAGAGAGAGAGAGAACTGGTCCAAATCTGAGTGAAAATTCAATCCCTTTCTATATTAATTTTTCATTTCCATGATTGCCTCCTCACTTCCCAGTTCTGGCCAGAAGCGATAGCGGGAAATATTAAAAATATTTTACAAAAAAGTCCATTCCAGTTTTCTACTCTCTGTTCCGCAAACACAAGATATCATATTTGCAGCTTGTCTGAAATGAAGCTCAGTTTGCAGCCTTGAAAGTTTTCTCCCAACATTAGTCTTCTCCACTACACGTCCCAAGTCACTACCAGGGAAGAATTTCTGCTTAAAAACCAAAAGGAGAGAGAGGAGAAACTTGATCCCAAACACTGGGCAAGCAGCAGATGCATCCACTAATCACATGAGTGCACTGAGTCGCTATAGGGATGAGGAAACGGGGCCATAAAAATAAAAATGTAACGGTAAAAAGCTATATTTATATAAGAATTTTGGGCAATCTGAAAAGATTAAGGAGTTTCAAGAATGTACGTTTTTTGACTCCAGTGTACTAGAGGTGGGATATGGTACTTCTCACCTCCACATCATCTATTCCTATTTAGATACAGGTCAGCAGTGATTAAAAAATATTCCATTCTAATCAACAGTCTTTGTGAAGTAATTTTGTGAGATTAGTCCATTTTCTATCTGATTGATGACCACACTAAAAGCCACCATCACAGTTGGCACTGACTGATACCATGGTTTGCAATCCCATAAGAGACTAAAAGGACTGAACTGTCTTTGACAATTCTGCTATTCTCTCAGTCCTAGAGATAGTCTCTCCAGAGCAGGGTTGAGGCACGGTGGTAAGACACTGTATGAGAAGTTTGCTGCTGCCTATGTTGTACCTGTTCCAGGAGATAAATTCAGGGCTCATTATCCAAAAAGATTAGTGTGCCGCATTGCTCTGGTGACAAATTTTATATGTATAATACACACACACACACCCCTGCTAAAAACATGGAATTAAGGGCATTAGCATCAGGAAGAAACCACCAACGATACTGTGTGCAAGACACTATACATAAGTCATGCACACCAATCAAACGAAATAGACAAACTGCAAAGAAACCCAGTACAATTAAATATTACGTACAAAATCTAAATTAATGTAATTATGTAAATTTGAACAAAACCAGTCAGGAAATAAAAAAGTTAAGGTTCCAACAGCATAATTAATTCTGCCTTGTTACACTTAGTGTTTATTATATATGTATCAGTCTAATCAGTAACAGATGTAGGTATAGATATGCACAATGTAGCAGAGTCACCTTATGTCTGGAAACTTAATTTTTTTAATTTCCTGCCTCTTTAGGTTCAAATTTTCCAATTTAATATTGTACTAACATAGGTTTAAGACTTGGACACAAATTTGCTCTCAGGTACATCCATGAAACTCCCACTGAAGTAAATCAAAAGTTCATAGACATAGCATGCAAGAGGGCAAGATTTGGCCAAGTGTTTTATTAAAGAAAAAGAATCTTACCTCTCAGACTAAGGAATTGCACAGCTCTGTTTTATGCAGTTCTACAGATTTTCATCCACACCACTCTATAGATAGACATGAAACTAAGCGCAGGATTATGGAGCTGAAATAAGGATCTGAAGCTGTGAAATGCTGAACAACCTCAGCCAGAATTGACTCTTGTCCAAGTTAAAGATGCTCAGCACCTCACAGGTACCACTCAGCACCTTGCAAGATCAAACCATAATTACACAACTCATTTCCAGTAAGGTAACTAAAAATCTACCAATACTAGATGTTCTTTATTGAGGTTGTGTGGAAATGGATCATTAAGCACTTATCAGTATAACGTCATTATTTTAATGAAATAGAACAGGGTAAAAACTTTTTAGACACTTCAGTGGGCCAAATTCTGCTCTAAATTACACCAGTGTAAATCTGGTCTGATTGCACCAATGTCAGTGGAGTTACTCTGGATTTTTACTGGTATAATCTGAAATTGGAATTTGCCCCATCAAGTTTAAATTCACAATTTTTCAGTGCTTTGGTCCTGGTATTGTCATCTACACCTATGCAAAATGTCTGTAAAATGCTAACATTCTGCTTTGGTAGAATTTTACATCTCTTGTGCACAAGTGTAGATGACTGAACAAGGTGCAAGGCAGTGGCTAATCAAACCAACAGAGTTGTTGCCTGATTTTTCTCTCAGATGTAAAAGGCTTGGGAGCTATTGTAAATACACCTGGACAAAAAGAGGGGGGGAAAAACCTTTGAGAGTCATTTATTCAGAGAGTTTTTTTACTGAATGAATTACTTGCTGGATATCACTTGTCCATTTCTAAAGTTGATCAAAGACTGAGAAACATATTTGTGATTAATTTAGTCCCAAAAATGAAAAAAATTGGAAAAATATTCACAACAAAAAATTCAGACAGTTCAAGTTCCACAGTCTAATAGAATTTACTCCAAGGACATATTTCCTTACTATCCAGTTTAAGCTTTTCCCCCCTCATTCCATTACATCCAATTATGTCAAGTTATCTCTCTCAGATCCCGTGAAAGGTGACCTGCAAAGGAATGAAGTGGCTTGTACTCTTGTTTGCTTTGTGATGCAGAAAAGAAAGCGTGACAGTGTTTTGTCAAAAAAGAGTTGTTGGCCCAGATTCTTTCCTGCACCAAGATGTAGGATCCAGCTACACTGACTCTACACCAGCTGAAAAATCTCGCAAGCTGGGAAATTCACAGCTGAACAAAACCATCTGGTCAGAGCAGAGTCAAACCTGAGGCTGGGTATAATGGAGAAGTTTGTAGTCAAGTTCCAGGCTGGGGTCAATACCAAGAATTGGAGCCCAAGTCAGGTTTCAGGGTCCAAGTCGGGAGGCAAGGTCCAAATCAAGCCAAGGTCAAAGCCAGGAGATCAAGAGCAGGAATAGTTGTGGAAGGTACAGGAGATCCACACTGTTGCCTGGACAATTCCTAGAACACCCAATGGGTTTATATGAGGGGAGGAGCCAATCAAGAGCCATGAGGCTGCTGTCTGTTAGAACCCATGAGATGACACTTCTCATGTTCTGTGTCCACAGAGTCATGGATGGCAGCTCTATAGGGCCAAGTTTGAGACCTGCCTTGCAGTTCAGATGGAATCTGGTCTGCTGTTTTTCACATTAGAAATTCAGGTTCTCCCTGCACTGGTATACTGTGCCATGACTGAATAATTAGTGAAATTATGACAATATAAGAGAATGACAGACATGCAATTGATATTAGAAGGGGTTGCTAGCCAGACTGATTAAAACTGGTTGTTAGTTGTTCTTTTGTTTTGGGTGGGGATTGCAATGGGTGGTATTTTTGTGTTTTGACACTTTGTGTAACACCTATTTAACTCCAATAACTAATGACCATTTTGGAGAGAGGATGGTTTTGTTAAAGTTTCAATACTTGCACTCTTTCCATTAAAATATGTTCATAGTAAACATCCCTGATACCCCCCAAGAAATTCTACAGCTAAATCAGTGAAGGCAAAAATGAAAAAACACAGTGGTCAGGGGTTCTCTATATATCATAAAGAAAATAAAATATTTAAATCCTTTGCAGATCCCTTTTAACAACTCCCTTCTCTCCTAGGTCTTGGTATGCTTCATATAATTCTTGAAGAATGACCTGAAGAAGAGCTATGTGGAACTCAAAAGCTTGTCTTTCACCAACAGAAGTTGGTCCAATTAACAAATAGTAACTCACCCACCTTGTTTCTCTAATATAATTCCACATAGTTAGTATGTTTCCTGTAGCTCTAATTCAGCCACACTATACACATTTATCTTTTTTAATCTCTCCAAACCCATAATCATTTGATCAAGTGAGATTCCACCTGTGGACCACTGGACAGGTTATTTCTTGGTATACTAAATCCCACTTTCCTGATCTGTAATGGAAGAAAGCCAAGTTCTACCTTGTCTGCCATGATCATGGAGGAGCCTCCATGGATGCCAAGGATGGGCGTGAGAGTCTGGGCAGAAATGAAGTCCAGGATCTGAGCAATGGCTTCCTGGTCTGTGTCATCAGCAAACACCACACCTTGAATCTTCCGGTCTGACATGAGGTCGCAGATGCGGGTGATGATGCTCTTGGGATCTGTCTCATTCATGGCCACCAGTTCCACCCGGGGCACCACTGAGAGGTGGTGGAAGTCATCTTTCTCGTGGGCGTCCTTGATGGCCACTTCGTCTGAGGTCCCCACCAAGATGACAGCAACGCCAATGCTGGGGTGGCTCTTCTGGGAACGGGCCCCACCACCAGTCGTTGCAAGGACTGCCAGCACCAGCCAGAACTTTGGAGAATAGCACTCCGCCCTGGGCCTCATCTTCAGCTCTTACACTCCCTGAGAAGGAAGAGAGAGAGAGAGAGAAAAGGAAGAGATTAAATGAGAAGTCAGTATAGCACTCAGCTCCAACATAGATCATTGATCCATCGAGTCCATTAGACCACCTTGTGCTGGATCTGACCATTGATCCATCTTGTGTGTTATCCACTCCCTGGGCCTGATCCAAAGCCCACTGAAATCAACAGGAGTCTCTCCATTAACTTCAGTTGGTTTTGAATCAGGCTATCTGGCAGCAGCTTTTACTTAACAATTCAGAGAGAGGGGAGGTGGGGTGGGAGTTGGATGGCTTAAGGGACTGGGCAGGGAATGCAAAGCATATTATCTCTGCATCTCCATTTCATCTCAGACCCAAGTCAATAGTGATTGAAAGTTGTTGCCCTCTAATGGATGTCCTGTTGCCTATATGAAATGTCAGTCCTATGTCTAAATGTGTGCCCCAAACACAAAAGCAACCATTACACAATTGGCACCAGTTTTCCCTCTTTTAGGCAACATAAGCAAAGAGTTCAAAGCCTGCTTAGGTCATAAGAATAGCCATACTGGATCAGACCAATGGTCCATCTAGCCCAGCATCCTGTCTTCCAACAGAGGCCAATGCCACGTGCTTCAGAGGGAATGAACAGAACAGGCAATCATCGAGTGATCCATCCCCTGTCATGGATGCAGAACTCCATTCTGAGCTCTCGACATAACCCTTCCATCCAAGTCAAGGCTGAGGTATATTGGCAGGGGTGGTGTATGCACACACAGTCATGGCCCATAATCCACTTACCAGGGGGATAAATACAGGACCTCAATTTCCAGACTGTCAGTTGGGCCCCTTTCATCACCGCTAAATTCACTTTTTTTGTTTGTTTGTTTTTAAAAGGGGAGGGTAGGAGGGAGAGAGGGCCAAAAGTTGACAGTGCACATGGCCAATGATATATTGTTATAGCATAGGGAAGATTTTCCTTCCTACCCCAGCTGATGACCTTCTTTGCCCTGTAGCACAAGGAAAAATAGACCTTATGCATTTTCATTCCTAGCTAGTGTATCTTCAGATGTCACTATGATTCATAACCTGAAAATGTCTACTCTTTTAAACAAATTCATAGGAGTTAGAAATGGAAGAGACCTATTAGGTCATCACTCCATCCCTACGCAGGACCGTTCCCTACAGTATAGATTATAGGCTTTATCCAGTCTTCTTGTAATAATCCTTAGCATTTATTTAGCACTTTACAAACATTAACTAATTAATCCTCACAGCAACTCTGTGGCATAAGTAGTATTATCATCACTTTACGGATCTGCAAACCACCACAGAGAGATTATGCCCACAGAGGAAGTCAGGAGCAGCCAAAATTAAAGTACAGGAGTTCCTGGTTCCCAGTCCCATGATGAAATCAAAAATCCCCATCACTTTCTCAAGCAGTTGTATATATTTCTGATTATGGAAGACTGTTCTTCAAACCTACAGATCTCATTAAAGCTATTCACCTCAATATTCCATTCTGAAACAGTTAAACAAACATGGCATATACCAGGATTTCTTTTAAACTGCACCAGCTGCTCTCTTGCCCTGGTATTGTGGGAGAGGGTAAAGAGGATGATCCAGCTGGACCTATCTAGACCATTTATTATTTTACACAACCTTATCAAAATCTCCTCTTCTCTCCAATTTCACAGATAGATATAATGAGACAGGCAGGATCTTAGAGAATGTACAACCTGCCCTGCTTTATATGGTCTGTCGTCCTAAACAGAGCCAGTGGCTAATAGGACAGTATTGCTTGCATGGTCACCAAAAGGCTAGTTTTCTGCCCTGATTTGGAGGAGACCTACGTTCAATTTCCTAGTCTCTCTTGCCCAGGGCAGGCAGACAGTACACACGCTGCATTAATATCACTAAACAAACAAACAGACAATAAATATTCAAAGAAGGAACCAAATCCACTTAGAGGCTGAAAGTACTGTAGACGTGAAAAGTCAATCGATTCCTGCCTTTCTACTGAATTCTCCTTCTGAGAGCAAGTTCACAAGGAGGACCAAGAGACTTCAAGAGTTCAGCAAAATGAACAGCTAACTTCTTTCCAGCAGGACTGTTATCCTCCAAATACAAGTTGCTAAATTAGATTCCTTCACAGTGAAATAATGTGGTCCCCACTACGGCAATGCTTTATTAACTTTAATGCACTCTATTCTCTCTCGCTTACTTTCATGTTATATTTGTTCTCTTTAAAATTAGTCTCTTGTGAACTTCCTACTTATTCTCACACATTATAATGCACTTGGTTATGCAATGGCTAGTTGTGATGCCCAGAGAATAGAATCTGACTTTACAGCGCACCCCTTTCATATTGATTATTTTGAAATGTTTTACAAAGCACTGAATTGGATATTAGCAATGCAGGAACTAGGCAGATAAACATGGCAGGTGCTGTGCATTTGCACTCAACCTTAGACTTGCTTTCTTAACAGACAAAATGCTAGCCAAGACACCAAAGTTGCTTCCATTTTTCTTCCCATCAAAGCCATGGAATCTTTAACTTCTTCCTGGATGGGATGGGAAAAAGGAACTCAGCAATTTACAGGTTACTCCTGAGAGGTTTTAGGACTGATATCTCACAATCCAGCAAGCCTCAACATGGACAAGAAAGCCAGGAATTCCTCTTTCAATGGGATAAATCATTTTTGTCAATTAAGAAATTCGACCCTACAATCACAATTACGTAGTTCATGAAGATTTCTGAAATTTATTATTCCACCCCCACCCCACAAGGCCTGCGTAGGTGGGTTTGTGGTACTAGGTATTGCTGGTCAGTCACTACAAAAAATGTGTTCCTAAACATTTGCTCAGATTCTAAGACCTGGTCTACACTAGGAAATTTCACACACAGGTGTGTGAAAAACACCACACCCCAAACAACACAGTTAAACTGACCTAACCACCGGTGTAGACAGCACTGGATCGACAGGAGACTTCTCCCTTCAAGCTAGCTACCACCTCTCAAGGAGGTGGATTACCTACACCAATGGGAGAAATATAATACTCGGTCAGTGTAGGTAGCTGTGCCACTGCAGCTTTTTTTAATGTAGACAAGCCCTAAAGTGTTTGGTTTGCCTGTGTTCGTAACCTTTATTATCCACGTTCCACATGAACAGGTTTTGTTCACACAAATGTTCGGGTAATGGCTGCTATTCACGCTAATACCTCTATTCACACATGACAAAGGGTATTTGTGCAAGAACAAGAGTATTCCTTGTCATTATTTTTAAACAAAAATAAATGAATAAAGTTTCAATCATCCATTCAAGGAGCAGAAACAAAGGAAGCATTTCCTGGACACCCCCACTGGCTGAAAGTTGTACATATAAACTATTCAGTGAATACATGCAAACAACAAATACCTGTGCAGAAATCAGGATTGGCTCACTAGCATAAAAAGGGCTATATTGTAATAATGTATTCACAATTAATAATGCAACCAGGGTTAGTATTCAAGGAGTCTTTCTTTACATGTGGAGGTTAATGGAAAATATCACTGATATATTGTAAAAGTTCTTTAAAACAGCTTTTTGGTAAATTATGTGGCATGAACAGGATACCTGATGGTGCTATATGAGGCATTTTGGACCTCGTTTAGGGGGGCAAACTTATCCTCTTGTGGTTTTGCTATTCCTGAGCAATGTGGCCATCCCAAACTCAAGGTTGGCCAATAAAACCTTTCATACCTTACCATATAATAATAGAGTGTGTGTGTGTGTGTCTCTCTCTGAGATAAATAATATACCAGAGTGTGGTGAGCTAAAAGGGTTTTACAGCCTGTAATCTGATTTCACCCACCTTTAAAATGCAGCCACCCCTTTCTTGAAATGCAACATCTATTTAGCATGGCAGAGCAATGTTACACAACAATTGTTAGGAGAGGAAGGGAACAACAAACTTCTCTAACTGAAACTGCAAGGGGAATTTAGGTAGGCAGAAAGTCATTACTCAGGTTGGAATTCGGCCAGGACACAAGGGCTAATACACTTAAAAATGCCATGGGATCTTTGACATCATATTTTTATACAGATTACATCTGAGACAAGTATTAATAGAAAATTATATGGAGGTGTGAACAAAGTACAGCTCAGTAACTGCAGATATTTCTACATAATATTTCAAAATATGTCAAGCACACAAACAGCTTCTCATTAATCTAACAGATGTAACTCTAAATAGGGTGTCATTCGAACACTGTACAAGGTAACTGGTTAATCAGGTAGGCTGGAAACCAGTTACCCAGATGGAACGGAGGGCAGAGTGAGGCCTAGGAGCTGGAATTTAGTTAGCTGTTCTGATGGCAATGTGTGGGGAGTTATACAATCCAACTCATTTTCCCAGAGCTGTGTTGTCTATTGAGGCAGCAAGAGGCAGAGGGGGAACCCCAACGAGCCCTACGCACCTCCCAGCCAGAGGCAGTAGCAGGAAGGGGAGCCCCAGCATCCCCTTGTCTGAGTCAGAGAGCAACACAGGAGGAACAATCTTGGAGACCTCTCTCCTGGCCAGAAGAAAGATGTTTCCTGATGCAGGATGCCTCCCCTGCTCTGCACGCATAGCTAAATGCACAGTGCTTGCTAGCAGGGTGCCAGCTTAAGGGGAACCTGGCTGGACAATTGATCCATTGCTGACTCAAGAAGAAGAGCATCACCTAGTCAACTGCCAACATCGTTTCCTTCAACACCCTGGACCTCCCTCGGAAGTCTCATGTCCAAACATTTTCTGGACCCTGCCCTGCTTAGCCTGAGATGGCATGAGATCACAGATCCGGGTAGCATGGCTTCAAACTCCATAATCCTACCCATAACCATAACTCCATTGCTAAACTCACCTCTGAATCAGATCTAGCCCTGACCCATCCCTAATCATAAGCCTGATTCTGGTGCTAACCATAACCCTCTACCCTATCACAACACTAGCTATAATCACCCTCCTGAGCACAATGCTAACCATAAATTTAACTCTAATCTTAACCCTTTGCTAACCCTGACTATAACCTTAACTGACCCATCCAATACAAAGACAACCCTCATGCTTCAGGGCATAAGCAAATCATCAGTGGGGTCAGGAAGAAATTCACCTCACCACTGGTATAGTACATATAATTAGATGCATTATAGGTGTTTACATCTTCCTCTGAAGAATCTGGCATTAGGCATAATTGGGAACAGGACTTTGGATTAGTTGAGCCATTGGTCTGTTCAAATAGGGTAGAAAATAGGATACCATACCAGCCAAGCCATTAGACTGTTTTGGTAAGGGAACTCCAATGTTCTTACGCCAAAGAAGAGTCTTCTTTCTATGTTTACATGGTGGACAAAAAGACTTGAGAATCTTTTACTCTAGCTGCTTCCCAAATGAATTGTGAGATCTCAGGAGAATTCTGGGAAGAAAAAGGGTGGGACTAAAGGGGGCCTCATCCCCACACACCATCCTGTCACTTCTGAGAACTGCAATTCAGACCTGGTTTAAGTCATATATCATGTTATGTGGCTTTAAGCAGACACCAGGACTGAAATAGTAAGGGATGCAGGTCAGGATTGCAATCCACTTGCAAAATTGCATGACAGCCCTGTGATCAAAGAACCCCTTAATGCCAACTCAAAAGGGGGTTACACAAATGTCTTGAGTCTGGTATGTACATTCTGGTTCACCAAAGAATGTCATGAGAACTTCAACGAAAGCTGGGGTGACACTGGTTACTAATATCATTGTTAAATGTATGTAGAAATACAATGTAATGCTCCTGAGGGAATTCTGCACCACTGTGCACATGAAGAATTCATGGCACCCGCAGAATTTTTTTCCTTGCCGAAAATACATTCTGCCGGAGAGGTGCTGCAGTTTCACCTTTCACCCACCAGGGGCTGCTGTGGCACCAGAAGAGAGGACAGCCAGCTCACTGACCAGCGCAACCAGTTGTAGATAGGGAGGGGGCAGAGGCTGTGTTCCTCATAGTGACATGCCAGGTGAGGAAGCACAGGATATCGGGAGGTGGGGGTAGACAGAGCAGGGCAGACAAGGCTGCTAGGGTGTCACATAGATGGGTTCAGAAAGGCAAGTGGGAGGGATAGCATTGAGCCAAGGACTGAATGAGAGGGTACACGGACACGTGAGGAGGGGTGCAGGGACACACAGGGACAGGGCAGATGTGCCTGGCTGAATGGGAAAGGCTAGCAGTCAGCCAGGGTCTGCATGGGGGAGGCTCCCCAACTCCCTAACAATCACTTCTCTCCCGCTCTCTCCCCCCAAAAGAACTCTCATACTTCTTCCACCCATATTCAACAACCTTCCGTGTTCACTCCCAGGTTCCTTCCCAGCAATTCCTTCCCTCTTCCTCAGTTCCTCTGTTACTCTCAACTCCCCCAAGTCTTTGCACTGCTTCTGAGGGGTGCAGGAAAAATGTTTCTGTATTGTAGTTTAAATGAATTAAATGAATTATGACTCAAAGTTCTGCATTAATATGCCTAGTAAGAAATATATTGGTCAAAAAACATTTCCTGAATCTTTTTTGTTGTCTGTATTGTTACAGACATATCTGTTGACAGGTATTTTGAAATAAATTACCAAAATAATTGAAACTGGTATGACAACACTGTATTATGGTGACAAATAAAATAGGCAGAATTCTGCAGAATTTTTAATTTTTGGTGCAAAATTCGTCCCAGAGTAATGTAAGGAGTTATGTACATATGCTGAAAATATGTTCTTAGATTCTATATCAAGGTGAGTCACCAGCTGAGGGGGAAAAACAGGTTCTGTCAGACAAGAGATGCTTATTCATCTATCTCTGTCAAGATATAAATTAAGCATTGTAAGGTAACACAATGGACACCATTTACATACGAAGAAATGTGAAGTCAACAGGGAAGCAGCACATAGGAAAAATAAGCCACAGGTGGATACCCTGCATCCAAGTACAGATAAGGAACTTTGGAGGAGAGCATAAGCAGAAGGCAAACGTCCCCCTCCCATGCTGTATCTAGGAAGTGAATAGACAGTGCATTTATATTCATGAAAATGGGATCTCAACCAGCTTTGGTAGAAAATATTGCAAAAGAATGTTCTTTGGACAGGAGGTTAACCTGTTAGTTAAGCTTAGTCTCTAGAAAGTGTGTTATGCATTTGTTTTCTATGGAACCTTTTGTTTCCAGGATCCTTACTCACTGCCACTTGAACCTTTGATACTATGCAGAGAAAACAAAATTAAGTTTATCGAAATGCTATTATATTAAGCCAAGTGATAAGTGTTTGCCTGCCTATCTTGTCAGTGGGGCCCAATTTCATTAGTATGCTCAGAGGCCACCTCCCAGATTGGAGCCCACACAAAATCTGGCTGCTGGAGGAGGCGGTGCCCACTTTATAGCTTTTACCCAAGTGGCTGGGGCACTCATCTGGGATGCAGGAGGCTTGGGTTAAATTTACCCTTCTGCCTGAGGAGGAGAAAGAATTTGAACAGGGATCTCCCACCTCTCAGGGGAGTGCTCTACCACTGAGATGCAGGATGGTTAGATGTGGGGCTCCCTCAAGCTGTCCTGTTGCAGCTGTTCCAGAGCCTACAAATACTTAGAACCAAAAAGAGTGAGCATACGTATGACTCTGTATACTGGTGGTTAGAGCATCCACGTGGGAGATCTAGGAACCAGCCACCCTGCCCCACTAATTATTTATACGCAGTGGTAGAGTTTCAATAGGAGAGACCCACACAACAGAATATCCCATAGTTGAGAGGTGAGAGAGACTCCTGCTCAGAAGCTTTCTCCCCTTCTGACAGAAAGGGGGGTTGGGGGGAAATTGAGTCTGGGCCTCCTACATTCCAGGTGAGCTCCATGGTTAGAGTGCTAAGAGGTATAAGGAGGGCAACCCTACCTCCACCTCCTCCAGCTGCTTTGGGAACAGTGAAGCAGGCACCTAACTCATCCTTTCAAGAAAACCCATAGGCACCTAAGGTGCCAGATTCCAAGAGAGGGGTTCCCAACAGTGGATTGCTAGCCCAGACTTAGGTACCTGTCTCTGTGAGAGGGGCAGAGTTTAGAACACATCCCTCTCTTCAGCATTGCCCTTCGGCTAGTTAAGATGATTCTCTGCCTAACATACTGATTTCGTGGATGGCATTTGTAGGCACTTCATAGACTCATAGCCTTTAAGATCAGAAGGGACCATTACAACCATCTAGTCTGACCTCCTACACAATGCAGGCCACAGGACCTCACCCCCCATTCCTGTAATAGACCCATAACCTAGGACTGAGTTATTGAAGTCCTCAAAGCACGGTTTAAAGACTACAAGGTACAGAGAATCCACCAGCAAGTGACTCATGCCACATACAACAGAGGAAGGCAAAAAAGGCAGAGGCCCTGGGAGAAAATTCCTTTCCGACCCCAAATATGGCAATCAGCTAAACCCTGAGCATGTGGGCAAGACTTACCAGTCAGACACCTGGAAAGAATTCTCTGTAGTAACTCAGAACCCACCCATCTAACATCCCATCACAGATCATTGGGCATATTACCACAAGTAGTGAAAGGTCGGTTAATTGTCAAATTAGGCTGTCCCATCATACAATCCCCTCCATAAACTTATCAAGCTCAGTCTTGAAGCCAGCTAGGTTTATTGCCCCCATTGCTCCCCGTGGAAGGCTGTTCCAGAACATCACTCCTCTGATGGTTAGAAACCTGAGTCTAATTTCAAGTCTAAACTTACTAACGGCCAGTTTATATCCATTTTGTTCTTGTATCCCCATTGGCGCTGAACTTAAATAATTCCTCTCCCTCCCTGGTATTTATTCATTCATTGTGTAGGGAGCCTAGGCCTCTCACTCGGCTTTCTGTATCGCAGTGTGGTTCCAATCATTTTCTAGGTGCCTAAAAGTTAAGCACTGTGATGCTGAGCATTGCAACACCTAAGTCCCTTCATGGATCCGGGCTTCTGTGTCTTTTGTTAGGCTGGCCCTAATGCCTTGAACATCCTTCCATATCCTGTGTACCACATAGCTCCTCTCCTCTGACCTCCTTTAAACCCTCCTCCAGTAACTGTATTCACCCAGCCTCCCTTTGCAGACCTCGACCGCTGACATCGATCTAGACACTGCCCTGGAAATTTTTAAGTATTAAAAACCTGCTCGCTGCATGTAACAAAAAGCACATCTCATGCCCTTTCACTGTTCAAACCATTGTCCTTCCCTATCATGGCCCCAACCCCTTTGTTCACTTACGTTGTTGTTGTTTTAATTCTTTTTATCACATTAGTGCCCAGGGGCCTCGATCAGAATCAGGACCCCATTGTGCCGGGCACTTTCCAAGCAAAGATGAAGAGACAGTCCAGGCCCCAGAGAGTCCTGTGTTTAATTTAGATAATCAGCTGTTCAGAACAAGCACTGGACATTTGTTATTTGTTTGTACACTTTTGATTTTGATAAATGAAATTAATAATGATAAAGAATAATATTAGCACATTCAGTCAGTGAGGGGCCAGGGCAGCAGAGGCTACAGATATCTGAGGGTGAATAAACAAACCTGCCACCCAGTGATTTATGCAATACCCATTCAGGATAGGAACGAAAATAATTCACTCTGGAAGGTCCTAGGGGAGAATTCTCCACTAGGACATTTTTGCAATTTTAGAAGAAAATTGCTACAATTTAGATTTTAACCATGTTTGAAACCCACTTACATTCTGACCACGTTACACAAATTTCTCTATGCAATAATAATAAAAACATTTCTATATGTCCTATGAGTTTAGTTCTTCTCTTTCACTCCAACACCCTCTATCTTTTTTTCATAGATGAATTTTTCTAACATGCAACTTTTCTTCATTTCCTCTCTCTATTTCTCTCCCGCAAGTGTGGCTCTTTGGTTTTCTATATTTTTCATTAAGCATTTTCTCTTTTATCTATCTACCAGTGGAATGCATTATGGACCTGATCCAAATGCCCACTAAGGTCAACTGGAGTCTTTCCACTGACTTAAATTATCTTTGATTCTATAATCTATTTATAATCACTTTTATTCCTTTAGTTTGTTCTTTTTCTTTCAGTCATTTCCTTTCCCATTAAGTTACAGACAGCCCTGAGCCGCAGAGTTTGGATCCAGATTCAAACATACTCAGAGTTTGCGGAGTTCCAGATCCATCTCTGTACTAAACAGTGTTCCCTTCTCCCCCATTTTTAAAGACCATATTGCCTGTGACCTTTGTACAGGTATGTCACTGGGGGAAGGAGGCGTGAGGAGGGTGTTGGGAGCCTTTTCATGCTCTCCTGAGAAGGCTCTCTTGGTGAACGCCAGGTGGGGATTTCTCTCTCTCACATATTTCTCATGTTGATAGAAGACCATTGTAACAGAGCCAAATCTACTTCCCCTCTCCCCAAATATATATTTTGTTCATGGGGAAGTGGATGCTATCTGATCTGACTACAGCATCCAAGATTCTGGAGAGACCAGCACTGTGTACTTCATTGCAATTAGAAATGAAAATTCTCTATTTAATTATCTTGGCCTCCTCCTGGCCCTTTCAGAATTGTTCTCTACAGAATATTCTGCAGCAACTTGTACAGGTTGGAATGACTCAAGCAATGGGGTTTTCACCATTTGGAGACGGCTCCACAGTCTAATAGCGATCACCCTTCGGAAATGTTTTCTGATATTCAGCCTTTGGTCAGTTATTGCCCAGTTATTTTAATTATACCCTTTTGATCCAGCCCAAATAATTCCTTCCCCCACCCCTTGCTGGTTCCACCCTTACAATATTTGTAGGTGGTTAATCAAATCACCTCCTTAGTCATCCTTTGGTCACAGTACGTGCTTAGCTCTTTTATCCCCTTAGCAAGACAAACCAGAGACAGTTAAGGTAAGACAAAAGCTACTGAGGGTGGTGGTGTTTGACTTGGTTATACGTGCTGGCACATGTCAGAGGAGCTGCTGGAGTGAGCTTCACACACACAAACACCGTGAAGTGAGATAGCAGGTCAGTGTGGCACTGACCAGTGCCAGCATGTAAACGCCAAGACGCAGAGACTTGGCACAGGTTGTGCACTCTTCAGTTTTGACCTGCAGAGCCAGACTGGAGCCATCATTATGTGCCAGGATCTATTCTGTTGGACAGATTTGCAGCTATGAGACAGTTTCTCATTGCCAAACAGACGGAATGACCCTCCCCACCTGGAGGGCTTGGTTACAGCAGCTGTCACTTCATGCCTGTACCATTTGAAACAAGGTTTTCAGAGCTCGCAAGAAGATGATGGCTTTTCATACACTGGTTCCTTGATCTCCCAAATCACAGATGTCAGATCCTCATCCTCCACCAGATTTAGGGCTAAATCGTCTGATCCAACTAAGCAATTGCGTGTGTTGACACTCTGGATGGGTTCAAACCTGGGTTACATCAATTTAGCTTAATGAAGAGCAGCTATAACAACATAAGCCAGGTTTAACAATGTAAGAGTGTCATCACACAGAATTACACCAAGTTAGCTAAGCCGGTGCAACATCACACCTTGACTTAAATTGGTGCAATTTCTATGTGTAGTCCAGGCCTCAATCTTTCCGCTTTCATTCCACACAGATCAATAAGGTGTCAGCTAAAGAATATTTATATGAAGAAACTCATCTTTTTTAAAAAGTAGTTACATTCTGGTTTTAGCCCTAACTAAAGACACACTTTGAACCAAACTGAAAGCTAACCTGAAATTTTCAAAGCCAACTTAGGGATCTAGACACATCGTTTCAATTAACAGCAACCGGAAATGTGCATCCAAACCCCTTACATGGCTTTAAATACCTCAGACCAAGTGTTTCTCTTTGAATTTTCCATCCACTGTTGTTTGTCCATATTGAGTGAAGTTTCTTGATGCAGCCTTTGCCCATTCTGCTCTTTCTGTGCATTGTAAGTTTATGAAAAAAAATAAATTAAAAGTCCTTATTAAAAAAAGTTAGAAACTGGAAGCAATGTCCCAAGTCACTGAATCTCTCCCACTCTGAACCTAGTACTCCTTCATTCCCTGCGCAATGCCCCTGGAAGGGGAACACAGAGTAGTCAAACTACACGTAGAATTGCTTTCAATAGCCGCTTGGAGAACCAGCGGTCATCAATCACCATAGTGCTGAAGTCCCAAGGGCTGCAGAAAAAGCCACATAAAGGGACACTGTCACCAAGCTATTTAGACCCAAAATATACATCTTGTAAAATAAAAAAGATTTCATAGAATATAATATGAACAGGAAAGTTTTTGTAAATTTTTGTTAATGAAAATAATCACAATGCTGTCCCCCTGCAGTGGTGTGAACCCAGAAAGGGCATATGAATGAGGAAGAGACAAATGGATGGATCCACTCATGAACTTTTGGTGGGACTGGCTGATTTGTTGCCTCTCTCCCAGCATGTAGAGCAAGCCAGAAAGTCTGGCCTATGCCTAGACCTACATCCCACCACACAAACACACACACAAAAAAACCAACCCCTGGGAACGGTCTTCAGAGGAGCAGGCTATTTGCTTATATAGCCCCTTCAACAACAGCAGGCAATGGAAAAGTCTCTGCACTAAAGCTGCTGCCTTTGACCCCAGTTCAGAAAAGCATTTAAGTGTCTGCTTAAATCCATCCCTCTTCAGAAAAGCACTTAAGCACACACTTAACTTTAAACACATATTTAAGTCCCATTGACTTCAATGGCACTTAACCATGTGGTTCAAAGTTGTGGAATCTCTGTCACCAGAGGTTTTTAAGACCAGGTTAGACAAACTCTTGCCAGGGATGGCCTAGGGTATATTTATGATTCTAAGTTAAGCACATGCTTTGATGAATAACGGATGGATTGCTGAATCTCAGCCTGTATGAACAGTCCTTACCCAGTGTAAGAGTCGGAGAGACAAAGGAAGGGTATTACAGGTGGCAGGCACTGCAGAGGGTAAAGCTCTTGTGCCAGCAGTGCCAAGATGGTGGGGAAGGACAAAGCAGCAGCAAAGTAGCGGAAGTGGGAAAGGAAATACAGAGAGGTAAAGTCCATGGGACAGGCCAGGGCAGAGCCATGGACTGCTGCTGTAGAAACAAGGGGACAAGGCTGAAGTAGAAGCAAAATATTCAAGAGTGCCCAGGTGACCTAGGAATCTACATCCCACTGAAAGTCACTGGGACTTAGGCACCTAAGTACACTGCAATTGGACACCGCGGCCAGCCCATGTCGGCTCACTTGGCCTCTGTTTAACTGCAATGTAAATGTCCAGGCTGAGGCAGGAGCCCAGGCTCTAGGGCCCTGCAAGGTGGGAGGGTCTCAGTGTGCCAGCTACAGCCCAAGCCAGGAAATCGACACTACAATTAAACAGCTTAGCAGCCCAAGCCATGGGAGCCTGAGTCAGATGGCACATGCCAGCCATGGGTTTTTAATTGCAGTGTCAACATACCTTTAGTGATACGGGTGCTTTTGAAAATGGGACTTGGGCAACTAAGTCATTTGTGCATTTTTGAAAATTTTTGCTGAGATGACGAAATGAACAAGTAAACCAGCAAAGGTGCTTGAAGATGGGAGTGACTGGGTCAAACTTATTTTTATAGACAAGAAGGCAGACAGCAGCATTTGGCACATACTGGAGTCCAGAGCAATGTGACTTGGAGGGGCCGTTAGGAAGGGCAGATGAATATTCAGAGGCTTGCTGTCAGTTCCCGTCTTTAAAATTGCCTGCCCTTGTCAGCTACGGACCTTTTCCCTCTCTCCATCCCTGTTCCACTTCACTCGGAGATCTAAAAGTATTTCTTTGAATTATTACTATCATTGCTTTAAGAAAAACAAGACAAGCTGGTCAACAGAGGCTAGCGATCGGTGGAGCCCAATCTGAAACATTTATAGGGGCCTGTTTCAAACTGCCTCAAGTTCTCATAGACTCAGATTTTAAGGTCAGAAGGGACCATTATGATCATCTAGTTTGACCTCCTGCACATTGCAGGCCACAGAACCTCACGCACTCACTCCTGTAATAGACCCCTAACCTATGCCTGAGCTATTGAAGTCCTCAAATCATGGTTTAAAGACTTCAAGATAGAGAGAATCCACCAGCAAGTGAGCCGTGCCCCCATGCTGCAGAGGAAGGCAAACAAAAACCCAGGGCACCCTAAGAACAGAAGTACCCAAATCACCCATCCCTTTTGAAAACCTTGGCTAGAATCTAACTTCACCCCCATTAAAGTTAATAGAGTCTTCCCTTGACTACGCTGGGAGTTGGAGGCCTAGGTTGGGAGGAGTTAGGGAAAGGAAGCTCAGATCACAGAGGCTTCTAGCTTCAGGAGCACCACTTATCCCTTCTCTCCTCTCCTCTCCTCCCCATCTCTCTTCCCTTCTTTTGTCTCACTCTTGCCCACTTCCCTCCCTCCCTGCATCTGGCTTTTCCTTCTCCCTATCCCATCTCTCTCTTTCCTTTTCTCCCCCGACTCTCCACCCAGTTTCTCTTTCCGTTTAATAACCAGTAAGAAGTCAGCCATCAAGCCACTGGATTCAATATGTTTTCACAGTACATTAGTGCTGTGCACCAGACCATGCTGTGCCTGTGATTGTATGACAAGTCAGGGCCAATTCATCTTACTGAGACTTTCCATCGGTGGCGGCCAGAAAGCTTTGCCAGCTTTAGGAACACAGCATGGCATCGGCTGACCTCTCACACGGCTCAGCACTATATCTTATTCATATAGCCGTAGAGAAGGATACAGAAGACATGCACAGCCAGTTGTGACCAGCTTTAGGAATTGGCTACAAACACTTCAGAGGCAGCAATGGAAGGGGCCAACCTGGCTCAGAATGATAGCTGAGCTTAATGCCGCCTTCATCCATTTTCCCCAGACTTCCTCACACTCTCCCTTCCCCACAGCGAAGCCGTGGTGCCTGCCACACTCAGTCACAGTCTCCACTTCAGTCATTTTCCACAGCAACTTACCTAGCTGTTCATTCCCCTCTGCCTGCCTGCCGACACATACAAAGATGTGCAAGCACATCAACTCCCTCCCTCAGATTCTGCCCCTGGCTTCCTCCGACATTTCAGGACACAGTTCAAACTCCTTGGGCCTGATTCCCATTTACATTTAGGCCACTTCACTTTGCGTTAGTAGCATAAGAGCCTTAAAAATGAAAATAAAAGAGAACAAATAAAAAAGAATAATTAAAAGTAAGTTTAATTTACTCCTACTTTAAGAAGCTTTTACATGGTCAGAATGGTGTAAAAAGGGCCTTAGGGTAAATGAGAATCAGAAGCCTTCTTTTTAAAGCTCTCCAAAACGTGCCTCTGCCTACCACATGGGCCTTCTCTCTCCCTTCTCCTCTACCCACAGTCACCACTTAGCTAACCTTGGCATCCTTTTTGTCTTTCCTTCTGTGTCTTTGTGACTCCACAATCCATCTGAAATCTCTGCTGAATTATGTTTTTCCTTCCTACTTACTTATTTTTCTTAGTTCCTTTCTACTTCCATGGTGTTGGCTTTGCATTTGTGTTCTCTGGGGGTTTTTTTAAACTCTGGTAAGTATTTTGAATACAGTTTGGTTAGAAGGGACCACATCAAATAAAGCTGCAATGTAACCCCAACTTCAGCACCCAGAAGACCCTATTTGAAAACGAAGGAGGTGCTCCTTCTGTGCATTTTCCACATCTGTAAAACAGAAAAAACTGCACCGCTTCACGGAGTTAGAAGGCTTAATTATTTATTGTTAGTGAAGCATATTTTGATCTTCAGATTATAGGAGCTGTAGAAGTTCATGGTATATTATCTATTGTCTTCCACTGCACTTGCCCCAAAGTAATAATATCCTTCCTATGAGCTAATGCCCAGTATTACACACAGTATCCCAGATAGGATCTAACAAGATATTTTTATAAAAAGTCTCCAGAGCAATAAATCCGAGTTTAATTGGAAGTAGGAAAAAAGGTGCTGATTTAATTCCACAAATTGTTATTGGTTTCAAAGGAAAATTCCTTCATATCCAATACCCACACAGCCATACCTGTTTGGATTGTGATATTGTCAGATTTCACAAGCTAAACAGTGTTGTGGCTGGTCAGTACTTGAATGGGAGACCTCCAAAGAAACCCAAGGTATTTCAAGAAGCCATGGCAATAGAGTACTTAGTACTGAATCACTGCTCTGATGTGATGTTGAGTTGCTCTGCTTCAGGGATGCCATGTTCTGATACCCTGACCATAGAAGTCAGAGACCCCATGACAATTATTGCCAAGAGAAGGAATATTTCCCCCCAAATTCTCCTTGCAGTTTTCAATTAGAGACAGTATTCATTTCCTGGACTAAACTGTCACATAGTGTTTGTGTGTCTTGTTAAAAAGCTGGCATATTCCCCTCCAGAAGTAAATGCATTTCACTGGTAGATTTATTTTATACACACACACACACACACACACACACACACACACACTTTAGGCCAGATCATCAGCAGATGTGGATCAACAGAGCTCCATTTACTTCTATGAAACTTGGTTGATTTACAGCAGCTGAGGATCTGGTCCATGCTTTCTCAAGAATTTTAGGATCCTGTAGAATGAAAGCCTCTATAGAAATTTAAATGCATAATATTATTGTTGAACATAAGGAATTACTGTCAAGGCTGACCAGTCCCCCACTCAAGGCAAAGCCACACCATTTTCTGTTTTAAAATGTTCCCTGGCTAAAGAAAGATGCTTCAACCCTCTTAAAATGTGGGTTGAAATGGAGTTACAACTACCATCCAGCAAGTCTCCAAAAGTTTGGAGGTTCCATTTGGATAAGCAACCAAACACTCTTGAGATTGCAAAACTGAAACCACTTGAGAACAGGATTTCCTTGTGAAGTTTCCAGTGATTCCCGCTTCCAATGGGACCACAAATGCAATTGTTCCCTAGAAGCATTTCAAGCCTTCTAGGCCTAATGAACCAAAAAGCACAGAGGCAGACATTGTATAAATGCATGGGAGGAAGGGAAATGAAATGTTTGAAGCCTCAACCAAATGTGAATGCTTGAACTTTGGAAAAAATGCTCAGGATTCTGTTTCTATCCAAACTGGTTTGCTCCATTCTGATACAGAAACCCACCTCTGCAGCCTGACATCAACCTTCCTCCCATGCCAATGTAGAGCCCAGGGCACCGGGTTGTTGGTCCTGTTCCCTGGGGTCATTATTGAAGTGGAAGGAGAGACAGCATTCAGCCAAGAGCTGAGGTTTAACTAAGGACAGGACCAAAGTGGTTCCCCCCATCCATTGCATTGTCCATTCTTTTCTTGCGAAGGGACAGATGAACAGGAGATACTAGTCCTGTCTTCTGAAACACCTTCCTAGGGTCATCCTGTTACAGTGGCATCCAGCTAGTGACAGGCTGCCCTCTGCGGATAGCCCCTATCCTTATTTTCACATGACAGTTCCTATATTAGTGTCCTGAAAGGCTAAAAATGACACTGCTGCAAAATATCTTCAGGGTCCTACAATGGAGTAGAGATGAATGGGTGAAGCAAGTCAGTTCAAATCTATTAACCAGCCCTTCAACCTTTGCCCCCAAACATAAGCCTGAACCACTCACTGACCCCACAACATTTCCAGAGGCTCAGAACATTCACTTTGCTTTTGTTTCACAGTATTTTTCATTTTTACAGCTACCTCTGTGCTTCCCAGTCCCAGCCCAGGGCCTGATCCAAAGCCCAATGAAGTCAATGGAAACCCTCTCACTTTCTTCAGTGGAATATGGATCAGGCCCCAGATGCACTGAAATTATCACAGGGAAAACCTTGCAGGCTTTTCCAGTTTAACTGTAAGCAGGGAATTTTGAAGATCAGTCCTCTGCCCTTTATCTGACTCACACTATGCCCTCTTTCTGGTCCGACATCCTGCTGTTTTGTCCTGAACACCCTCTCCACTGGTTAGAAGCACAAATTATGGGCCCCATTTTCAACCCAGGCCCCCATTTTTCTGGGCATCATTTTACACCCACAAGGAACCGCACAGAAAGCAATAGAGTATTATGGTTTGAAAATGTCCATAAGGCGTCTGTCTCCCCAACACCCTGTATTTTGTGCCATTGAACAATGGGTGTAAAACACCACCCTGCTGATATGGCAGCATTTCACTCCCGCTTTGCGCAGGTATAAATGGCTGCACAAGGTGCAGGGCAACAAGGAATCAAGCTCAGTGTCTATAAATATGGTACATATTTTGACTGTATCCTTCTCCTTCACTCCTCATATGTAATCTGTCCAGGGTGGGAGGCAGAAGAGAAGCTAGAACTAACAAGCCATGTGCCTATCATTATCTAGTCATTACCTTGGTCCCTTTGCTTGTATGTTGAATTCTGATCCCTCTCCTTTTGTCTGTATTTTACCTTCTTAGCTTGTAAGTTCTTTGAGACAGAGACCATCTTCCTATGTGTCTGAAGTACAATAGGGCCACAGTCTTAATTGGAGTCTGTGGGCACAAATCCTGTAGATAAGATACAGAATAATTACTGATATAATTAATTGATTCCTTCTCCCCTTCTTGAAAAGATAAAGGACTGAATCAGACAGAGACTGACCTCCCTTCTGATCCTAGTAGCCAGGATGACACAAAGCTGCATGTTGGGAAGCTTACACTACCACTGCAGATAAAATTCGCACCCAAGACTGTCCCATGGAGAAAGAACTTCTCTAAGGCTGTCAATCCTGTAGCTTCATCCCTGCTAAAACTAACTTTTTTTTTTAAAAAAAAAAAAAAAGGAAAAAGGAGCAATAACCTAAAAGGTAAGAATGAAAAATTTCAGGTGGTAAGACATTATGGGGAAAACAAGCAATTAGGCAGCAGCACAGACTCCCCAAGGGAGGTGCTTTAGAGCAAAAGACATCTGCAGGGAAGTAAGCTGCCTAGTGTAAGGGAATGGACTAGATGGGCCCAGAGGTCTTTTCCAGCCCTATAAACCATGAAATATGAACCAAACAACTTTGTCACTCACTAGTTATTACTCTTTACAAAACTCACTGCTCTCAGTCCTCTCCTGGATGGAATTAGAGCTGCCTTTACCTTCTGGCTGTTGAGTTGCTTCTCTATTCTGCTTAAGCTTTTAGGATTGCTCTGCCCTGCCCAGCCCATCATCCCAGCCAAGGGGTTTGGTTGCTTCTGCCACACAGTGAACAGAACACCCTCCTCCAGTCTCTCTGGCAAGATGGCTCTGTTCTCCTCTGATTCCTCTGCTGTGAACTGCAAGGCCCCACTCTTAATAAGAGGAAAACAATCTACACACAATTCTCTCCATCTGAGCTAAATCATCCCCTTCTATATGGAGAGGGGACAGGTGTGCACCCCCCTCTTATTAGTGATAACCATGAGGAGTTACCGTTGCCCTTGTGCAGCCCCACAAGCCACACTCAGGTGCAACAGCAGCAGCGGGTGATGATGAACGGCCATCACCGTGCCAATAAAAGTGCAGAGCAATAATGATGCATCACCAGATGGCTTGACAGTGCAGGGAGATGGCCACAGCAGCAAGCTATGTCCTCCTGGGCAATCAATCTAGGCACTGCTCGAGACAGAACAGGCAGCGGAGGGATTGCTGGAGCAGCAAGGGCCGGGATGAAGGATGTGGGGCAAACTGGGCAATGACCACATACAGGAGCACACCAGCCAGGGTGAGCATGGGCACCTAGCCCCATGTGCTTGCCGGCACGGAATTGTTAAGAGTACAAGCAAACCTCTTAACATGAAGACACGTCCACGCAGGAACGCGATGTAGGTAGTTGGCATGGGAAAGCACGCACATCCCAGGTGGCGTGTGTAGGGGACACATTGTCTCTCTCCTGGAGATCAGTGAACTGGCTGGACTCATGAGCCACAGCAACACAAAAATGTGAAAGCCACAGACAAAAGGAGGCCAGCCTGGGAAAAAGCCCGGAAGAGGCACACCAGCAATGATGGGTGCATAACATAGGTCCATGCCTAAAGCCTACAAACTCAAAGTACGTGGCACCCCATACATAGCCACTATCAGACAAGAGCCTGACAGAGGCAGCCTCTACTTTTTATGAATGCATCCGTGCTTATCCACTTTTTCCATGGGGGAGGGGGTGGGGCACGTTTGCAGCTCTCTGTGCCTTGGGCACTGTGATGATTGGGCAGCTTTCCATTCTATCTTTGAAGAATGCTCTTCTACAGTGGATGGGGGGAGGGTAGGGGACGGTGCAGCACTGGTTCTCTTCCCCTTTGCCAGGCACTTCCCCTCACAAGTGACACTCCCTTTCTAGTTGCAGCACATTCCACGCATGGAGCACTCACATGGAGATGTTCCATTTCTGGTGTACACTGTGCTTTTTTTCCCCTGTCCCAATTTAAAGCTGCACCTTTTCATGGTCCTGATTATGCCAATCAGTTGCATAGACACAACTCACATTGCAGTTCATGGGTCCCCATGTGCATCTCTGCTGCACAGCTAATGGGATGATTAGTCCTATTTTCTCTCTCTCTCAAGGTTTTAACCTTAAAGGGACAGGCCTTAAGCTGCCCACTCAGTCACGGCAGAGCAGCTGGCATATCATGTGAAGAACAAGCTCAGCAGTGCCCAGATAGAGGGGGTGTGTGATGGAGAGGAGGAGGAATGAAAGGATGTCCTGGGTGATCAGGGAGTTTTCTTGCCCTCTCCTCAATGTGTGTTGCCAGGATTGAGGGCTGCCAGCATGGAAAGCAAACATTCAGCATAGACACACTGTGCTTGTTTCTGGTTGTTTGTCCCCAGGAAGGTTGGACAACTCATTAAGATGGAGCTGGCGCTGCTGCTCCTCCATCACATGCTGACATCCACTCTGGGTGCAATTTGCACAACCGCACACTGGTGAATAATAATCAAGCGAGGCTGCTTGCCATTCACATGTAAAAGAGAGGGGAGAAAAAAAAGATGAGAGAGATGGAGTGAAAATGGGATAGAGAAAAGGTGAAAGATGAAGAGGGACAAAGTAAAGAGGAGGGAAGAAAGAGAGAATGAGGAGAGAGTTACTTTCCAAATGTTTGCTGAAATCGCCCAACATTTAAAGCAAATGGTGCATGAAACGCACTGTCAGGAATATGGTGCCCAGAATCTATCACGGATAAATATTTAATCTGATTGGCAGGGAGCTATTACAGGCCCAGAGTCTGGAATACAGGCTCCTGGAGAGCTACAGGTAAACTAAATATATCAGCACACAGGATACACCACCGCATCCAATCATCACACCCAGCACACAGCACCCATCAAAAAAACAATATGCAAAAGTACCAAAAAGGAAGGGAAAAGAGTATAGGAAACCCCAAACACATGTGCCCCTGCTCCCGCTATGAACTGGGAAAGGGCAGAACAGCCATCCATGGAGATTTCACATGTGAGGATAGGAATCGGCTGCTGGAAAAGTCTCATGAAGAACATCCTGCCCGTCAAAAGCATTGCAAAGACACATACAAAGTGTATAAATTAAGGCAGTCTCCAAGAGCTTTAATTTGCTTGCATTTCTTACATGAAACTGTTCAGAAACCAGATGCCAGTCTCTGGGTAGGCAAGTTCTCCCCTATAATTAATGAACAATCTGCAATGTATTTAGCAAGTTATGTTGCTATACACTTTCACATCCTAATGCAATGGAATGGGAGCACAGCACGGCCATATGAGGACTGAGCCAGATGTGCACACGCTGTACTAGCAGCCCCTTGGGGTAGGAATGGCATATTAGCCAACAAAGTGAATGCAAGACAGGAGGACCTGCTAGCAACTGGTCATGTAGATGTGCACATTTGCATATCAGCTGGTGCTCCCACTTCACTGCCTGCATCCATAGAATAACTAGAGTGGCTGAGGTCAGTGTTTGCTCTTGTGTCCTGGCATCTGGGAGGTGACAATATTTATGAACGGTGCTTACCATACACACTACTTATTAGAACTATGCAGAGGATGAAAATTCCATTTCATGAAGGATTTCAAAATTTGGCTTTGCTCCAAATCTAAACAAAACCTGATAATATTGAAATTCTCCAAAGGAAAGTTGTAAAAAAAAAAAAAAAAAAATTGGGGGGTCAGTCAAAATTACTTGTTCTGATTTAGGCTTTTTTGGATGTCGTATTATAGTTTAAAAAAAACTTCATAAAGTCATTTCAAACCAAAACAATTTAAACTTTTCCATTCTGACAATATTGAAATGCCCCATGTCAACATTATGGAAGCTTTCCCTTCTGCCCATTTTCTTACAACCAAAATTCTAACTAAACAGACCCAATTTTACAAAACATTTCTATTTCAACGGGATACATTCTCCAATGGAATGTGCTTCTGTCAAAGTTTCTCCAACCAGCAAAACTACTCCCCCCACCAGCACTGGAACCTAGATTGCTTATTGTAGCAGTTTTTCTCTCTGTTGCATACCATTGCTATTCTTGAACAATGCTGGCAGTTCTGGATTGAACTATTCTCACATTTAGCAACTCTGGGCAGAGAGCTGCTGCCTCCAACCACACAGCAATGCATCTTCTGGCAGCCCCATCATTTTGTCTCCTTATTTGGTCAGTGTGCTTTTGAACATCACTGCCACAGCAGGCTGTGCATATGCCTTAGTTGGCTGACTGCAGGGGGTGGCAGAACACCAGGGTATACTTAGTCCTCCAGTTCTATTGCATATTTTTCCTTTGTGCATGTTTGTGCTTAAAAAGACAATGGGCAGTAGTGGGCAGGAATGGGAAGAAGCAGAAAGTAAGTGCCCGTGCCTGAACCGAAGGTTCATTGTTGTCCCTTTAATGTTCTGCTGCTGATTTCACTGTCCACTCCCCAGGTCAGATGAGAATGGGAGCACTTAGCCATTAGGGTTCTGGCCCTGCCGCCTATTTCTCTCCTCTTTTGTGGAGAGACCCAGGTTCAATTCCCTAACATTGGTTGATTATGGCAAAGACCAGGGACCAATCCTGAAAGTCTTCCATGCACGGAGACAGTTCTCTGGGCAAAATGCCTGCAGGAGCAAGGCCCAGAAGTGGTGCCTGATAGCATAAGTTACCCACCATAAGCCCTCTTCTTCATTTCTGGCTGCGTCCCTGCCCTGCTGCAGCTCTTCAGTGAGTTGATCTCATCTCATCTGAACCTAGTTTGTGAAGTGTTTTTCTGCTCTGTATAATGCTTTTTTATATTTAATTTTTTAGTAAGTGTCATGCTAGTGAAGGCAGTGGAATTACAGCTCTGAAAGTCAAAATGCTTTATCCAGAGAACACAAAGAGTAGTTTTTGTTTTTATTTTTTCCATTTTTATAGTATCTTCAGTCCAAGAACCTCAAAGCACTTTTGTCACAGGGTGGCTGGTCCTTTTAAGAGGAAGTGGCATCCAGAGCATTTGTGACTGATTGCCTGCTGCCCAATTGGGCTTAAGAGAGGGCACCTGAGCCTTATAAAATGGAGGCCCCTTACAGGAAACCAGGAGGCAAAAAGAAGAGTGCATGTCTGGTAAGAAGGCGTTCAGAATCCTGGGCTTGAGAAGAAGCTTGCGTTTAGGGAGAGAGCCCTGTGAAGACACAGATCTGGGGAAAAGTGGCAGGATACGTAATATGCTTAAAGATAAATTTAATCTCCAGAGGGATAACCTGGACAGATATCACCTGTTCAGGGGGCAGCAGGATGTTTAATTACTGAGCATGGTGGTTTAAGAGGAAGAGAAGCCCAAGAAAAGGTGCACTAGAAGAATAGTAAAGAGGAGAAACTACTATTGTGTCTGGATATTAGGGTTTAAAACAAGGTGACACCTCCTGTTTGTGGGAGAGAGAAAGTAGCATTGTGTCAATAAAGAAGCCCTGGCTGGACATAAACACAGGAAATCCTGACATTAGTCTGATGTGGAAGCCCTAATTTCTGGGAAACCGAGGCAAGAAGGGCTTGCAGAGTCATGCTTGGCCAGCAGGGGGCACTACCAGACAAACAAATCCTTTGACAACTTTTCAAATATTAATTAATGTTTAGCTTCATAACACATCTGTGCAATATGGGTATAGCATCCCTATTTACAGATGAGATATCTGAAGCACAGATAAGTTAGGCAACAGACTGAGAGTGAGTCAGTGGCAAAGCCAGGCACAGAGCCCACCTCTCTTGATTCCCAGTCCCATGCCTGTATTATAGGGCCATGCTTCTTCCTTATAGAAGAGAAAATGGCAATACTATTTTCCCCACATACATTGCCTCTCACCAAGGTGCCTCTGCCCTGATCTTAAAACAATTACTATTGGGATAGAAGTGAAGTTCAGTCTCCTTGGTCTTGGACTCCTTCACAAAACTACTAAGGAACTAGTAGTAGTTGTGTTGTTGTGATAGTAAACCTGTGATACAGACACTTGCTCACTAGGAACTGGGCTAAAACTATTAGTTTGTTACACAGACCTCTAAATAATTATCAGATGACAATAGCTTTTGGTTACTATTTATATCAGGCTATTACCTATAATTCCAATCAGCTGAAATGCCGTAGAGACAGAAGGTTTTATTCTTTATCCTCAACTCTCATTTCACTTTCAGTTGCCCCTATTTTAAAAGCAGTTCCAGGAAGTTAACACAAATCTCTCCCAGGACAGTGCAGTCAGTCTCTGAAAATGGGCTTTCCTTGAGATATTTCCAGAACTTCCTGAACTTGACTTACTCAGAAATTCCACAGGGACAGCTTTTCTATATGGCACTTCCCCTATCCCAGTCAACCCAGGACATGAAAGCACACAGGGATTTTTGGGTTTTTTTAAGTTAATTGAACTATTTCATACCTCAAAAAAGGATAAAGTTAATTCTTATTCCACTGGAACTAGGTTCATCTTTGCGTTTGTTATAACAAATACGGATTACATCTAAAGGAGCCATTTGCACAGATTCACAGCCAAAGGGGAAGTTATCCCCAGTATATTAAAACAGAAGCCTTAACAAACAATCCTAGAGAAATAACCTTCCATCAGAAAGCACCAAGTACCACATGATTTGCAGGTTCAAGAGCCATTTACCAACATACAAAGACAATTAAAGCATATGAGTGGGAAGGGACCTCTGTGTTGAGTAGCTGATTCAACTCTTCATTGTGACAGGACTGATCTCCTTATCCCAAAATCATGCCTAATGTGTGGGTGTCTAATCTCAAACTTGAGTATCTCCAACCATGGCAATTCCTCCACACCCTTTTATGAGCTTCTTCTGTCACCCTGCACTTAAAAGGGTTTCCCTCATACTGAACCTGACTTTCTCTGCCTCAGGTAAGGGCCCATTTACTTCCTGATCTGACCTTAGTGACTAAAGAGAATAATTGGCCCCTGTCCTCTTTCTAGAGCAATCCTTTGCACAATAGCACAGTCAGGTCTCCACCCACAGTTCTTTTCTCTAGACTGAACATGCCTGCCACTTAACCTTTCTTTACAGGACTTACTGCTTAAAACCTTCAGTCATTTTCATTGCTCACTCCTCCAGACTACCTCTAGTCGGCAACTGTCTTTTTAAAATGTGGCACTCTAAGATGAACACAAGTCTCTGCATGAGGCTTAACTAAGACCAAGGAGAGTAAATAATCCACAGGATCATACAAATCGGGGGGAGGGAGAGAATCCTAGCAGGCCATCTTGTCCTCTCTATTCCCATATTTAGGGCTCTACCATCTGTGAAAAACACATCATGGACCATGAAATTTGGTCTCCCCCATGAAATCTAGTCTTGGACGCTGTATTGCCACCCTTACTTCTGCATTGCTGCTGGTGGCAGCACTGCCTTCAGAGCTGGGTGCCCAGACAGCTGCTCTGCGACCGCCCAGCTCTGAAGGCAGTGCAAAATGATGGCAATACTGCAATCCCTACCTACGATAGCCTTGCAATTCTCTTTTGGGATGGGACCCCCAGCTTGAGAAAAGCTGTCTTAAGAGCTTTACATGTTATATATTGCTGTTTCTAAATACATATTCATGCTTTGTTACACTGTGAAATTTAAGATTTAAACATCTGAAACCATGAAATTCAAGATTTTTAAAATGCTACGACCATGAAATTAACAAAAATGGACCTTGAATTTGGTAGGGCCCTACCTATACTGGCCAACGTGCAATTGTTCTCTATAGCACGTTCTCCAGTGCTTTGCTGATGGAGCTTCCACCATTTTCCTTTGAAACTCTCCTACAGTTAATACACCTCATCATGAGGAATTGTTTCCTGGTATTCAGATTATACTCTCTTTGTTCTGTTTCATAGAATTGCTTTGTTACAGCCACTTTCCACTCAATTCTATTCAGGTTCTTATACCACTCCCGTTACAATGGTATCTGGGCATCTAACCAACAACTGCCTGAACCACACTCAATGTTTCCTCTCTCTTTGATGTTTACGTTCTTAAACATGCAGTTTTAGGCAGTTATCACGTCTCCCTTTTAATTGTCATTTGGCCAAGCTAAATGTAATTAGTTATTTTAATCTTTCCTCTTAGATCAATCCCTCCAGCCTCTTAATCCTTTTTATTGCTCCACTGAATTCATTCTAATTTGCTGCCATTTGTGTGGCGCTGAGTTGTCCAGAAATGAGGCGCAGTCTTACCAGTGATGTGAGGAAAATGAGACTGTTTACCTGTTATGTGATAGTTCTGTTTATGCAACTCAAAACTGCATTGCTTTCTTTGTTACCCTATTGTATTGCAAGCTCATATCTTATTTACTGCTCATCATCGCCCTGGTCCTCCTCTTCTTTTTATTTGGTCATTACTGCTTTTTTGGCGTTTCTGCATTTTGCCTCTCATGGAATACCTGTATTTGGTTTCTACATGACTGCCTCCTGTTTGTAAATGCCTGCTATTCAATTTATTAACTAGTCTAATAATCCTCAAATCCTGTCCTGAGATAGGGCTGTTTGGCCAGTTCTGTCTCTCAAATCTTTGATTTCAAGGGAAATATCACAAAGAGGGGGGGAAAAAGCACAGATTTGATTCCGGAGTCAGCTCAGGGCACAGCTCCACATTCCCTAGACAATGTGGATTTTCCCACAGGCCTGGCCCAAGTGCTTAATCGCTCCCTGAGACCCTGACGTTTATGTTAAATGCTACAGATTGTTTTTTACTTAACCTTTACATCAACTTCTAGGAAACAGGGTCACCTCATAGGGTGTTCCTGAACCAAAGATCTGTTTCTGAAGTGTCCCAGCAGTAGGAAAAAGAAACCAGACTAACCTGCTGTGCGCCCCTCTGAAAAGCAGCACTGGGCAATCACACAACAGCAGGACAGGAGAGCATCCCTGGCTTTTGGCTTGCAAAGGGAAACCGCCCACAGCCTCCCCCAACTTTTCTCCTCTGCTCTGGTTACTTCTCAAGGCGCACGGCTCAGGAACATGGCCCTGCTAGAGTAGGGGCGGCCTTAACCCGAGGCCCCACCCCATCGCCCAGATGCTCGGAGCAGCGTCCCTCGGTGTTACCAAGCAAGGACTGGGCTCGGCTTCACGGCACCCATGCCAGGGCTCAGGGGAGGAAGCCGGGGGAGGGCAGCAGCCGCGACACAGCAGAAACCCTCCCCCGGCCGAGGAGAGGCAGGGACAGCGCCGGGGCTTGGCTGAGCCCATTCCCTGCCCAGGCTCCCAGCAAGGAGCAGCCAGACTGCTGCGGAGAGAGGGGGCGGGCAGAGGTGGGAAAGTGCCACGGGTGGCCCCCAGCAGCCCACACCCACCAGGAGCCGCCAGCAGGAGCGTAGCTCTCAGTCTGCGGCAGGAGGCGCAAGTCCTGCGGCGCCCCCAGGTGTACGGAGCCCTGGGGAGGCCCGAGGATCCCACAGCCCGCGAGCCCAGCCCGGCCAAGCTGCCAGCAGCAGCAGGACACCCAGGGATGAGGGAGAGGAGGACGCCGAAGAAACTCAGAGCAGTCCCTCCAAGCGCAGCCCGCAGGGCACAGCACGGCCAGCTTGGGGGAGGCTTGGCTGTAGCCGCGCCACCCCAGGGCGGGCAGGCAGGAGTCGTCCCAGTTAGCAGGGTGGCACTGGACTCTTCTTCCTTACACCCCGCTAGCAAGGAGACATGCAGCTTGCCCGCGCCATGAACATGGTAATAGCATGACGTGCTCCAGCCTCCGGGCCCTTCCTTGCCCACTCATGGCCACACAGCCTGGGGCAGCCATCGTCTCCCCTCTCACCAGCACAGTGGGGCTGGGCGCCCTCCAAAAGAATCCTGGGGCTGCAGTGCTAAGGACTCCATAGCTAGGAGCCCTGCTGTATTTGTGCCAGGCCTGAGCTCTGGCACCTCTAGACTTGGCAGTTCATAGCCCCTGCCCCTCTGGGCCTGCTGCAGTCAGTTATGAAAGTACAAAAATTGCTTGAGCCTGTGCAGCTCTTTCATTACAAATTAAGCACTTGCTTGGGAGTCAGCAGTGAACCTGTTCCACTCAAGGGTTTGACAGCCCAGTGCTACACAGTTCTGGCTTGAGAGTGGGATTTAAAACATAGGGTTTATCTGCAGTGCTCAAGACAGTCAGGATGGGCTTATTACATTCTGCCACCCTACATTTTCTTTGCTGTTTCAGGTGGACAAGCTATCCAGCATTTATCCTCCTTAATACTGCTTTATACTATCCCAGAAGTAGCTGCATTTCAGTGATGAGAGAGAATTCCTTCTGTGTATATAGTGTCTGACTCTGTATCCATTACTCATGCGAGTTATTTCCTTATGCAGTGAATAGTCCAGCTGATTTCAGGGGGGAGTATTTACAGAGTAAAATGTTACTTCACATGAGAAAGAGTGGCTCAATCCAGACATGGCTTGTGGATCACTTTGTGATATACTAGAAATATAATATATTATTATAGTATTGAGCATTTAGTGTATATTCCCTTCCACCCCTCATACTTGCTCCCAGGGGCAGAATGGGGCTGGGAATACATGTGGAAATTTAGATAGATGACATAACTATACAGTCATTCTCTCATGCAGCCCCTTTAGGGGGGAGTCTAACTGCTGCACTACAATGAAAAAGTGGCTGATTTTTACCTCTGATTGCTAAATTACAGCTGCTTTGCTGTCTTCTAACTTAAGTGGGAAGAGAACTGCCACCACCCCACTTCTGTTTCAATTTTGAATGAAAATAAAATGACAGGGTGGGCTTTCTTCTCCAGTCTACATTCCTATGTTGCATCACAACAGGGAGTGGAAATTCAGGGGAGACCTCTGTAAAGATGCAGCAAACTATCTTAATTCTTCCTCATCTCCCTAATAGGCAATTATGTTGATTTCCTTGTGCCCCAGTCCCTTGCAGCTCTGCTGCTTGTGTTTAAGGACTTATGGGCTAGTTACCTCACTCCACCATGATCTTGCCTTTCCCAGGATATCAGAAGAATTTACAGCCTCTGAAGGTTTCATGAGCTGTGTAAATCTTCACCACCTACTCCAGTGGCCCATGTCAGCCCATTTCCCTCAAACAACAGCTTGAGAAGGTCTTTTGCTTTAACTTCCCCAAGAAAAGATTTTATGCAACCCCCAGTTAAGAAGCTGGGTGTGGGCTAGCTCACTGAACAAGGAATTGTTTAGGGAAGTCTCAAAGGGTTCAACTAGGGTGACCAGATGCCTTGATTTTATAGGGACAATCGTGATATTCAAGGCTTTGTTTTATATATTACCTCCCCACCACCACCCCATCCCGATTTTCCCCAACTTGCTATCTGGTCACCCTAGGCTCAACTAGAAGTAAAGTGATCAGTTTGAGCAAAGGAAAAAACGTAAGGAGGACTGGATGAACCACAGAAGAATACAATTTAAGGAGCATCCCTACACTGGCCAGTGGCAAACAGACTGGGGGAAGGGAATAGGTGTACACAAATACACCCTTTTCCATCTCTAACATCTGTACTTCCTGAAAAATCATGGATCTTCCATGAAGCAGCTTAGACCAGAACACGTATAGATGCTTGTAAAGTCTGAAAAGAATGACTTCCCACTGACACCAAATATATGCACCCTCTTGCATTCAGGCCAGAGGTAATTAATTCCAGCCAACTAACTTGACCACATCTTCTGGCTCAGCCCACAGATAGGCTATTCTCTGCCAAAAGCACATCAGCCTAGACCTACCTGCTCAGCCAGGGTGAAACAACTTCCAGCAGAGACAGCTCAGCCTGGCTTTTAAGGTTCAGTCAACAGGAAGTTGAGACTCAGTTGAGAAAAATTTCAGCACCAGCTTGCTAAGGATGAGGCAACTCCCTGTTCTGCATCTTTTCTAAGTCCTCAGGTTCTGGAGCAGAACACTGTGTTCCGTTCATTACTTTCGTTTGTAACTGCTGCACTGGTGTCCAGTGCAAAATTACTACTCCTCCTCCTCAAACCCTCCCACTAGATCTTATATGAAGAAGCACAAGTCATTCTGGTACTCCCAGGTCAGATCTCTCTTCTTGCTCCAAACTGCTATGCTGGTTTTATTGAGAGGGTTTTATCTACTGGTTTCTTCCCAACTTGCACACTTCTCTAGTTGCTTCAAAAATCTGGCACTTCTCTATATTCAAAGCTAGTGTTAAGTCTTTTATATGTGTAACATGCAACAAGCAGTCTCTAAGCTTCAGGTTTCACACACCACAGATGAATCTCACAACACTTCATGTAGGCATGGCCCCAAACATGTTCCTGCCCTTTCCAATTGACTCACTAGGTACAGTACTTGGAATGCATTTCCTCTCTCAGTTGATTTCACAAATTTACTTTTTGTGATATCCTACAATACAGTGATTCTGGGAACATAGTATCTCCCTAAAATCCCATTATCTCAATGAAGTCTTTAAATCCCCCCCAAGGTTTCTGGAGTGAAGTTAAGTGCTTTGGGTTTTCAGAGGTTTTTCCTCCCCTTAAAATACTATTTTATGTTCTTATGAAGTAATTCTATTAGTGAAGAGATACCACTCAGAGCGCTTGGCATAGGATTCAAAACTCTCCATTTCCATTGAAGTGTGAATCCTTACATCTACCACATGCAGCCATTTTAAACAGTTCTTACTGATACTCACTGTTTTTTCCTCCATTCAGAAAATCCATGAAGAGCCCTTTGATGAAGAAGCCAGAACTTTAATGTGACCCAAACCCAATCCTGACTAGATCCCATCTCATCACCAGTTATTCCTTATTTTTTACTGAAGAGAAGCATGTACTTGGCAATCCTTAACAAATGCTTAACACACACAAAAAAAGGCAAGTTTCCAAGGAAATTATGCAGTAGGTGCCATTAAAATCTTGACATTTACTGCTTTAAATATAGTAAAAGCTGTAAATGCAAAGACAAAGGTAAAAACCACTGTGCTCAGTAATCAAAATTTAAGTAGCACTCACTATAGCAATCAAAACAGCAATCTGGTAGCCGGTTAGACAACTCTTCAAACTAATCTCTAGAAGACAAAACCTGATGATTTCATAGAGGACACTTCTAAATGATATGGATTTCAACCTTTGTACCGAGCACTTGTAGCTGCTAAGAGTAAAGCAAGCATTTGGGGTTCGAGCCAATGGCCAATAAAGTCAATGGAAGGACTCATGTTGACTTTAGTGGGCACTGAATCAGGTGTATGGACTGCAGTTTAACTCATGTACATGTGTGTCAGAAATCATTTATCTTTTAGCTGCCAAGTTACAACATTGTGCAAGTACACATCTAACACCCTTTTCTCATTCTCCTTGCGTGCTCTGAATATCAAAAGCCATTCCTTTCTAGGGGTGAAATCCTCACCCCATTTAATTCAATAGGAGTTTTGCCATTAACTTCTATAGGGCCAGGATTCCACTCAAGGAGTTTCTAAAAGTACCTAACTGGATCACAAGAGACCCTCTTCTCCCCAGTTAAATATGCATAACTCCCACTGAAGTAGTAAGAGTTACTAATATCCTGCAGAGGTGGATTTAGGCCCCAAATAGCTAAACCCTGGGTCTGCTAGGGGCATTTGCTCATTACTACTTCTGAACAGTGAGAAAGGTGGTTAGAGAGACACCCAATAGCACATCATCCCATCTTTTCTACAGACTTATGTATCTCACAAAATGCTCACAGAGCCCAGAGAGATACTCTGATGGGCATAGGGTCAACCTGAATGAGATATGACTCTTCAAGAGCAACCACCTCATTAACTGAGCATCACATATATTGTATATAAGTAACTTTCAGGGACTCAGTCATACACAGTGCTACAAGAAAAGACTTGTGTATTTAAAATTGTACTAAAATTGTACATTATAGTGTGTGATTTCAGAAATGAAACATGGATGCTTGTGTCATTTTGGATATATGTATTATGATACATTTCAACTCATATGGGCAACCTCTTTTTTAGTTTCCTGACTTTTGAATATTTAATCATGAAATCATAAGATTCTTGGAGTGTAACTATTTTCATGGAATACAGTAATATGTAAATACATACATGCATATAACTAACTATACATGTGTGTATGTTATTCTGCAGCAACTCCTTTTTGGAACACGAGTTACCAGAGATACAGAAAAAGCAATCTTCCTAATCTTCCCAAACCATTCTGAGGGCCAGGTTCTCCATGCATTGCCCAAGGCAGGCACTAAAATACCCATTTATATCAAGGGGATTCATACTGCCAAATTGCCACCCATTAGCTTGAAATTTGAGTCCAGAGAATAGGAATGTGCTATTTGGACTAGAGCTTTGTAAACTCTTCCAAATTGCATTCAAAATAGTTTTGAGAACCTTTTATGCCAGAACCTGATCACAGAGTCCACACGCTGTGAGGCTCAGAAGGATTTGGGCTGTAAGGAAGTCAGTTTTCTTATGATAGAAGGATGATCTTTTGGTTGTGGCACAGTACTGGAAGTCAGGAGATCCAGGTTCTCATCCTGGTTCTGACTCAGATTCATGCCTATGTTCAGAGTTGAGTAAGAAAACCAAGAGGACATCTAATTTAATTTAACTCCTTTTTCCAGCCGTCATCCCAATAGGTACATAACATTCATGCCAATAGAATCTAAAGCGGATTTTGAATACTTTTATGACTCAAGTCAAAAGTATATCTCACACCTCTAATATGAGCAAGTCTATGATCAACAGTGAAATATGAGCACAAACAGAGTAGTTGCTCTACCTCATATCAAAGTCTTAGTGTTGTTTTAAGGGCAATTTTTTAAGACAATTTTAAGGGGCCACTTACATGTCATAGAAAATGATGAAAAGTGTTTCATTTAAATAATAGCTCCATTTCCCTGTCATAGATTCTCTAATTCCCATCCCTCATTCTTTCAGTAAGAACATATGCTTTAAGACGCAGGTGTGCTCCGGGAATCCACTTCCTCCCGTGGCTTATCATCCCACTTGGAAACAGGACCCTTTTGGTTACATCACAATCCTCCCCAAAACAATCTTTAATGTCAAACAGAGGATTCTGATCTGTATGGTGAACAATCAAGAGGATGAAGTGAACTGCCAAGGGACAAGAGTCCCAATTTCATATTAATGTCCCGGCTAGTGGAGAATGTGGAAAGAGAAGTTAGGACAGAAGTATTGTCGATCCATGTTTTACAGTGTTGTCCACTATGTTTTTAAGCTAGCTTCTTCCCCAGCGTAGCTTTCCTAACTTCAGGTTCAGACAGCTTCCTCTCAGACATTGTTTCTATGATTGAACCATAAGGAGGGAGCAGAGTCTTTTGCCACAGCCCCTCTACTCCTCATGACATGATCACAACTTGAGGTTTGGTGACCATGGTATGTATAACTATTACATTATGCAGCTTTTCCAACTTGGGGGTCCAGAGAGCCTTCTCTCACAGCCACCCTATTCTTCAGGGCAACTCTCTCCTATGGGGAGTGGGGGTCAATGAGAGCTTTCTTTCAGAGCTACATGTTAACTGGTTAGTTTTGGTCTTCACCACCCCCTTACAGCAAAACAAAGCATCAGTGATTCTGCCTCAGTTTCCCTCCTCTGATTGACCCCCTAACTGTTTAGCTCACTTAGTAGTCCTTTGTCCTAACCTCAGACCTTCAACTGCATTCATAATCAGGATACTAAAGAGTTCAGTGATTCTGGGGTTGAGGGCCAGTCATCCTTGCTGAGAGGCTTACTGATCCTGTTCTCTTTTGGTGAGGCCCACTTGCTCAAGGCCATAACAAAGTTCTCTTGGTGGATTTGGGGGCAAGGAGGGGGGCTGGGAGAGGAAGCCAAGCCCATCCAATCTCCAGGTTCCAGGCTATGGCTCTGTGCAGAGCAGTTGGTGTCAACCTCTCCCCAACTATCCAGTGTTTCCGTGGCTGCCTCCTGCCATACTCACCTTGCAGATTGTTCCTCTGGTAATCCTCTCCCCTGAGGCCCTGGTTTCATGGGCAGCTTCTCAGTCTGTTATTGAGAGCTCCTGCTCTCAGGGCTCCTCAGCTTCTCCAGCACATGCCAGACTATATTCCAAACTGTCTTTATGGTTTCCATTCTTAAGGGGAAAGTTCACGCAGCCCTCCTCTTGGAACAGAGTCTGTGGTTCAAGCTGGCAGTGTCTCTTCAGATCTCCCACATAGAGCCAGGGCTGAGGTTCAGACAGTTACTTTGTTCCTCAGAGCAGGAGTTTCCCCCCAGCTGTCCTCTATGGAATTGTGATTCAGATCAACTACAGAGCTTCAGCTGGACCCTTTTCTCCTAATTAGCCCTCTAGCTCAGCACACCCAGCAAACTACTCTTCCGTTGATACTTGCCTTGCTATGACAGGAGGACCAAGGCAGCATTTAAACTAGTCACCTTCCCAAAGCTCCTCCCAATTGGTTGGGGAAGGGGAACTTTGCCCCACCCACTCTGATCCTGGCCCCAGGCTCTTAAAGATACAGTAATAGGATTCCTTCCAAGCACTACATATTCAGGGGACCATTTCCTCTTTCTTCATATCTCCTCCACCTTTGTACCTCAGACTACCCCAAGACTTAAAGGGACCATGCCATATAACAAGGATGAGATGATCAGTAGGCAGCACTGCCATTAAAGGGGCAGGTAATCTGTTACACTATCGAATCTGTATTTTCTCCAACTGGGGGTACAGGACCTCCAATCCTTTAATTAAATGTTATGTCCCTTCTGAGAGTTCCAGATGACTCCAAATATATATTTCACACACAGCTTTTGTCACTCTGGAGTTTGCTATCCCACTGTTTCTAAATATAGACTGCAAAGATTTCTTCTGTGGCTGTGTAGTGCCTGATACTCTGCACTACACTGAGCTGCTTTTTACATTGGATTTGTAGATTTCAGGGCTCTACGTTTGCATTTTTTGCAATCATGAATTAGAGATTAATTTCAACTTCAAGTTGTACGAAAAGGTGAACAAGTGAAGAGAGAAACAGAGAACAGATATGTCATTCTGTCGCTCTCATTAGGCTCTCCCTTGGGGATTGTCATCCTCAAATGTTTTGTCTTGATACTGCTGAAACACATCTGACACCAGAGAATCCCCCCTGGGATTCTTAGCCCATTGAATACAGTAGTCATTCATACTAGGCAATTAGAGACCAAGCTAGATACAGGCACACAGGGATGTGTGGATACCTCCTGTGTGTGTCTATGTATAAGTAACAACGTGTGCATTACTGTATGTTTCCTCTGCCACAGTGCGTTTCAAAGGTATTTCTCAGAGGAGTTCAGTGGCAGAAATCCCACAGGAATCTAGTCCTGTGCAGTTATTTACCTATTGCATTACCAAGAAGAAAATGACTCGGGGCAGAAAAGCAGCAACCCCTTCTGCATCCTTCCCTAGAAATAGTTCACAAGGTGGAAGCGCCTCAATAGACAGAGTTTCTAGCCTGTTCCATACAGTATCTTCTGAGCCAGCCTGGCCCTGAAGCAGCTAAGTTCCCCCACAGCTAGTAAGGCTATAGCCCTCCTTCTTGGAGCAGCTAGAATGGGAATGTCTGTGACCTCCCTCAGAACCATTCCCCATGACATATTTCTCATCGTGCTTCCTGTTTGGAGAGGTTCAGGCTGCAGTAGCTGGGAGTCCCTGTACTGCCCAGTTTTCCCACACCATTCCATGCAGTGCCTCCTTCTGAAGGCATGTGACTCAGTGGCTGTGAGCTCCAAATATCCAGTGCACCTACAGGACCTTCTTCCTTGCTGGGTTTGGCTATTGTGTATTGGAGTTTCCCTCAGCCTTTTTTATACCATGATTCCCTTTTACAGCAACCACAAAAAAGGCTTTTGGACACTCCTCCCATCTAGCCATTAAAGGGAGAATGACCATATCCCTACTGGTCTTGTTCATGACAACTGAGTTGTGACTCCATGCTATAATGGATTCCTCTCACTCGCTTCCAGTCCCATAATGCAGTCAATGGCTAGGGCTGGCCAGAAAACAAGAATTCTAGTTTGTGAAAAATATCAAGGTTTTGACATTTGCTTTCATTTAGCATTGGGATGAAAATGAAACCTTTCTAATTCTTTTCTGAAAAAAATGAGAGAGACACCCAGAACTGCCAGGTGGCTTAACATCTCTCACATCCTAAGCATGTCATCTCACCATCAGGCTGTAGAATCAGTCTCTCAAGCTCTCCTGTTGAAGCTGTTTCACTTTCCATAAATAATTGACTATTCACCAGGCCAGAGAGAGACTGAATCTAAACTCCAATGGTTAGGGCATTCGTCCAGGTCTCCCTGATCCTGGGTGAGTGCACTAACCGCAGGGCTAGTCTGGGTGGGGTCTCTCTGGTTTCAGCCAGAAAGCTTCATCCAAGCTAATACATTTTCCCAAAAAAAGGTTTTGGTTTGGACAAACTGACATTTTTTGACACACACACAACCACACCTTTTGTTAATTATTCCATACTTATGAGAGTTTACAGCTAGAGTTGAACAATTAAGAGAAAAAAAATTACAGCCCATGACTGCTTATGGGACCACTCCTGTCCTCAGGTATATCAGAGCTGCAATGCCAGTTGCCAGAACGCAAATCCTCCATATATTAAGCTGCAGAATATGATGAGGGACATAGCATTTGCACTGATATATTCACTGCAAGTTCAGGACATCAAATTGTATCCTTCTTGCCTGACGCCCAGTAAACCTCTTCCTTTCTGATCTACCCATGCTTTGAAACAGTTATCTTCCAAGTCTATAATTTCTTTTCTCTTAATGGATCCCAAGCATCTTTAAAGACCAGGCTGGTAAAAAGCACTTCAACCACCAGTGAAATGCATGCACGCCTGGGATGAATAAAACCGCTCTTTAACAGTGCACAGCAACAATACATAGCAGCTTAGGGCAGAAGGTGAAAGGAAAATACCATATTCACATGAAATGAGAGGGTGAATTTTAGGAACTCATAATTTTCAAACTGGAATTTGATCAGGACACCAATACTAAAGTCCCGGATTCTTGTGAAAAGTGCCCGAGTTCAGGACTCCATTTTATATATATATCACCCAAATTACGATGTAACCCCCCGTTGAGTGTGTGTAACAAGTCCCCCCTCTATGCCAGTCCACAGAAAATACAAGTTGTCACTACCCCCAGCTCTAGCAGTTTGGATCTTCAGCTCAAGCTAAAGCAGTCCAGGCTTTTAGCTCTGGAGGTTCTGATTCACTCCCTGGTGTTTCATTCAGGAGAGTGGCTATCACAATGGCACCTCTAGCTACACAGCACCCTCTACCCCCATGCAGGGGCATTGTGGTCTGTACTGACTCAAAAGGAAGCATGCCCCCTAGTGAACCATTAACCCCACTTCATGCAAGTTTGCCTTGGATGCCTCCCATCTGACCAAGCCCAAACCTATATGGTTTGTGAGATCTGCTGAGAACACAGTTCCTCCGGATTAATCAGGCCACAGGTCAAAGTTACAATGGAGGGTGGCAGGAAGAAGACTTAAATTAGGGATGTTCAGAAACTGCTGTGCTGCATGTCCCTTCAAATCTGATGGGATGGACAAAGGTAAATAAAGAGAAGGAGGCTTTAACGTAGGGTCTATCCCCTTTTTGCTCGTCTTGCCTGACAAAACAACCATATCGTGACCCGGGGTGTATTTTCACACTGTGACACTGAGTCAATGTGTGAGTACATACACTTATGTCACAACACCTTGCAGGGAGGCTCAGATAGGATGAAGTTGGGAGCCGGTACAAAATCTTAAAATAAGAGGAGATAGACAGAAGCATACTGAGGACAAAGGGCAATGATCACGCTGAAGTGAGGCCCAGAATATATTCACGATTATTTAACTGCCCCCACCAATGCTAATGCATTAGGTATGTGGGGCAGACTTGTGAAAAATGAGATTCTCTGTAAACATTTAGACTAATGGTGAACTTAGCAGTTCACCAGGGTAGATAATTATATCACAAAATCCCTGAGATTTTGAAAATGTAAGATCTTTGAGGAGCCACTGACTTCACCTTCTGAGGGAAGCTCAAACAGTAGTGGCTTTCAGCAACATGTTCACTTCTACAGACATCTACATGATGTTGAGCGTCATATGTTCAGTGTCAGAGCTCTAGCCTCATTTAGGTGGGAAGAGGCCTCACAGATGAGACATATTGTCCAGTACCTCAACATATTGGCAAGACTGCCCTTAAATTGCTTTATCTGGCACCTTGATACCATGGTGGATGGCTCATTGAAGAAAGATTAGATTACATATAATCTTGATAGTTGAGCATCTAGGTTTTAGCTTTAAATATCTCTAGATATAGCAATTCTGCACCTCTATCTGCATCTTCTGTCATCCAAATTGTTCTTGCAGTAAACTTTTAATTTGATGCTTAATCGGAATTTTTGCTGCTGCTTCTTCAACTCATTTACTTCCTGATCTGTCCTTGGTGACTAATGAGGATAATTGGCCCCTGTCTTCTTTCTGTAACAATCCTTTACACATTTGCAGACAGTTATGTCTCCACCCACAGTTGTCTTTTCTCTCAACCTTTCTTTACTCTGGACAATAGTAGGTATTGTTTTCTTGATCATTTTCATTGCTCAGTCCTCCAAATTCTCTCCAGCCTTTTTCCTTTAAAAATATAGTGCCCAAACTTGAGCATCATCTTCTAGAAGAGACTTACCCAAGGCTGCAAGAGAATAATTACTTTTCTGTTTCAAACAAACCAGGTACCTGTATAACGCTGACTCACTTGTTGGTTGGCTATGACAGAAAACTGACTCTAAGCTATAGAGTCATTTACATCTTGATTGCTGGTTCAAATTCAGCCTAAATCAGTAATGACTGAAAATAGTTTCCATCTGAGGGGTGTTTAGTGGCTATAGATAAAATTTTCAAAAGCTCCTCAGTGACTTCGGAGCCTGACTCCTAATTTCAAGTTACTAAGGCACTTAGGAGCCTGAGTCTCATGAAAAGTCAATAGGACTGAAGTTCCTAAGTGCCTATGTCATTTTTGAAAATAGGACTAAGGGTCCTAAATCACAGAGGCACTTTTGAAAAATTTACCTTCTGTCAAATGAGCTGATGGTCTCCCTCCAGTTCCTGACAGGCAAACAGTCATATTCCAATTGGCATAGACACCAAGAACTGAACACACCATGAAGACTTAATTCCCTTTTTCTCCATGTAAATGGTGAGGCACAGCAGAACACAACTTCATTAAGGAAGCTGTACCTGTGCTGGGGATAGAGTAAGCAGATCTTCAGTTCTCAAGACTATCAGTCTAACATTTAACAGCAACATCCACTGACTCTCTTTAACGTTTCCATGGAGTGGTGAGCCTTGTCCATGGTGCTGTGTGTGGCGTTCCCATTCAGTTCACTCCTTTTATACCTTTGACCCTCATCCCATTCCTGTTTTTTTCATTTGTTGTCCCCCGTAATCACTGGATTTCTAAGCACCATGGCTTCTCCTTAATTTGGCCCATGCAATTTAGGCCATCCCTTCCCAGAATTCAGCCAGAGACATTCACTGACTCCCCTGACATTTTCTTACAGTTGGGAGGGAGTGCTGCCCAGGGGACTTGGTTTGGCATCCCCTTCTGCATCCCTCTGCTGAACCTGTGACCATACTCCTGCTCACCCCCCCCCCCCCCATCATTTGCTCCCAGCTGATTAATGAAGCTTTGTTTTTTGTGGCTCCATTTTATTCAAGGAAGGCCATTGTTATTTTTGTAGGAGGAGACCCCTTTCAGGGAGCCCCTCCCTCAGCACAGGTGCTGGAACTGGAGGTGCTGGATTGAAGGGGTTTCCATCATATACCGATTTTACAGTTTGGTTCAATAGCTCTCAGCACCCCTACTATAAACATTGTTCCAGCCCTTCTGCCCCCCTCCCTCCCCATTTATAGAGATCAAATAAGATGACACCTTTTAGCAGCACTAAATTCATTCAGTGTATGTTTAAACAAAAATCCTCTCCAGCTGCCCAGCACTAGTGCCCAAAGCACTCCTGCCTCATCGGGTACCAAAGAACTAAATAAAAAGCAATTTTAGCTCAAAGAGACAAATTAGCTACGGTTTTGGTTTGCTTATTTACAATGCACTCTGCTTACTACCAAGTCACACATCTTTCGTTCTCCACAGAGAAACCTCAATAGCATGAAAATTAGCTTGCAGACACTGAGCCCTCTTCCTGCCTCTGACAGAGTGTGCACACTGGCTATTTATTGTAGGTTTGCTCGTAAGTGCAGAGCTGCACACATTTGTTTCTTATTGTAGGGTTGCTCATTGGCTCAGGGTCTACACACACAGATTTATTTTTGCATGGTTGTTCATGAGTGCTGGGCAGTTCAACAGCTGCTTATTATTATCAGGAGGTTGTGAGTGGTGGGGCTGCTAGCCTAGATTGTGTTTTTCAGAAGACAGAAATTAAGTTTTAATATTTAATCTTATTGAGATTGAACTCAGCATAGTTCTACTTATTTCATTGGCTCTACACCCATTTACTACAGCTGAGGATCTGGCCTAATGACTACAAACACTTATGAGAGAAATAAAGGTAGGTCAAAGAAGGATTGGAGTCACACTCATGACCAGTAAGGTGTCCCTTTAATTTCTGCTAGGAAATACCTGTGAAATTTCGCAAATAATGGGCTCAGACACAGACTAGATGGCATTAGGCAATTGGTAGGAGGAGGTCATGCTTTGATTTTAATGTTATCGCTCCTTTACCCTCTTCCACAAACTCCAGAACTGCAATTTTCAAATGGCCATTTCATCTCAGTCCCTGAGGCACCAGGTCAGTCGCAGGGATATTTGGCTGCCTTGAAGAAAATACATTAATCAGCTGATTCATTGTGGGAGAGAGGATTCTTGTGGATGGGTGGGTGAAGGAGGGATCATTGTAATGGGAGATAACTTATCAGTCATGTTTCTCCCAGTCATTCACTGCTTTTAAACATTCCCACCAGAGGGGAGGCTAATCATAGAAGCACAGAAGATTCAGGCAATTCTAGAACCTCATCATAGGGTGTTCAGATGTTACAGGAATCAAACAGTAGATCATATAAATACATAAATCTTTTCCATTTTTATCTATTAGATCATCCATTTGGTCTTTTTCATTAACCGGTCCATTTCCTCATGTATATGTTAGGACATACAAATTCTTCCCCTCATTTTCCTTCTGCTGCTGAGACTGTCCCCCTGCTGACCACCACATGTCGTAAATTCCATGAGGTTTAGATGAAGGGACTTGCTGCAGCAGACTCACAGTGGAACCCGCATTTCTTTCAGGGTAGTGTGAACCATTAACAACCAGGGACCAGCCCCAGCTTCTACTTACTCCTAAACTTTTCAAGCCTAAGAAGTGAAAGACCAGAACAGGGAGTCAAATCCATTGCAGAGACACTATCCCCTGAAGCTCTGTGTAGACTGTGCAACAAGCCCATCCTGTTCCAGCTTGGGGGAAGGGGTGAGAGAACAGAATTGGGAGTCAAACCCAGGCCTCCCAGGTAGCACTACAGAAGACACTAAACCTTAGATATTTGAGCTCTGGAACCAACCCAAGCACTGGGAGTCCAGGACTCGGAACCCAAACACAATTCCATAGGGTAGCACAGAACACTAACTACTGGAATCCAGAGTCAGCTGGCCTCTTTTGCAACAAAACACGGGAGAAACAGGTTTAATTTAACTCCAACTGGCATTTAAAATGCATAAATAAATAAAACCACCTTTTCCCCTACAGACAAGATTTTTAAGGGCTGTTAATATTCCAACATTAGGATAAAACGAACCAAACGATAAATGATTAAAAAGGCTGTCTGAGGAAAGAGAGAGATCTTGGTGAATTTTTTTCTCCTGCTGTCTCTTAATGTTTTTTCATGGGTGTATGGATATGTGAGAGAGGGTGATGTAGCAAAAGTTCCAACCAGCGCAGGCATCCTGAGATAATTGTATTGATCAGAATCTTTCTGCAGCAATTTAGGATCTTTCTTTTATCCAACCTATTGTATAACTAGTTTATAACATATGTATCTGTGTGTAGTACACTACCTACCGTGCTTCTACACACATGAGCACACACACAGCCTTGACATCAATGTAGCTCTATTTACTTCAGCCGTGCACCTCCTGTTCTACAGCTGGTGTGCAATCAGAATCAGGCCCACAAAGCAAATTCGTGTGTGTGGATGAGGGGAGGCTGGGCAGTACGGGTGGCGGTCAGCGAGGAAAGAATTAACACAGTTGATAGTTCAAGTTTTTCTCCTTTAAGTCAGTGCTTTGCATCTTCTCTTTGTGCTGCTGTTCGCTGGAGGAGAGATGGTTTGAAAGTTGAAGCAGTTCCAAAATAAGCTCCTGTTTTCCCTAGCCTTAAATTCTGTCACAGGTTCTGAAGCACTTGCATAATCTTTCCCTTTTCCCAAACACAGAGAAACTCACCCCTGTCCCTGCACTCAGTGAGGAGAACTTATTGCTATAGGGAGAGGGAGGAGGAAGGGGTCCGAAGGTAGACACGCAGGGATAATCAGAAGGAACAGAGAGATGGCCGGAGAGTGAGGTCCCACGTTTCACTACTGATTGGGTGACTACTTAAATTTCACCCCACTTAAAGAGCAGCCCTGGATCCCCAACTCCTCCCAGGCATGTTTTTTCCCAGACTCCTGACCAGCGAAGGGTTAATCCCGGAGAAGTTGGGGAGGGGTATATCCACCAGGCCAGTCCCTCTCCCTACAGATGTGGTATTTCTTCTTCAACCAGCGAAGAGGATCGCTCCGGACCGTCACTGCTCCAATTGCTCACCCGCCCCATCTCCTCTGCTCTCATTCCCAGAGCGACGGCTGGCTGGCCTGGGCCAGTGGCCAGCTGTCTCCCTGCGCTCCAGTCGGCCGGCGGCTGGCTGGCTCCCTCTTTATATCGGCTATAAACAAAGTTAGCTGCAACTCAGGGGCGTAGGATGAAGCTGTATCACTCCCTCCTTTCACAGCAGGCACAACAGACAAGGGCCGGGGTGGGTCAATTTCACAGCACCCGGAGCAGGGATCTGCCCTTCGGTGTGCGGATCAGCCTCGCCCTGCCCTTCGAGAGAGGGACCAGACCAGTCAGGGCGCTTGCACACTGGGAGATTAAAATCGGTCCCCAGCGGGAGAGAGCAGAGCGAAACTGAGGAAGGAGAAGGAGAGGGAATGGCTGGAGAGAGGTGGGAGTGGGAGGGAAGAGGAGAGAGGGAGGGGGGAGGAAGAGAGAGAGAACTGAGCGAAAGATGAGAGGAAGGAGAAAGCGTAGGGAAAGTGAGGGATAGAAACCGCGAGCGGGAGCGTGAAATGCCGAGCAAGCGAGAAGAGACGATCTGAGGAGCGGGATGGAGGCAGTGGGAGGGAGAGGAACGTGAAGAGAGAAGGAGAGAGCGCAGGAGACACAGACACAAAGGGAGAAGGAAACTGAGTGGGAGGGAGCGCGAGAGGCTGAGTGGGGGGATGAGGGAGGGGAGCACGCCGCGCAGGAGGGGAGAGGAGGATGGCAGGTCTGGAGGAAGGAGGGAGGGCTGGGAGTGGGAGAGGAAAGCAAACAGAGGCGGAGAACTAAGGTGAGACTGGTGGCCCTGGAATAACCGGCAGGGGAGAGGGAGAGGCGGGGGGTCCCTCCTGGCCAGCCCCCGGGACTGAGGATGGGCAGAGCTTCCCTCTGGCCGCAGCAGAGGCCGGGCCGCGGGTGCCAGACGCGTCGGCTGTGCGGTGAGGGGATGCTCACCGCTGCCCACACACATCGGGTCCCAGCGCCATGCTCCCACCCTCCCGCACGTGGCGTCTGAACGCGCCCAGGCGCGGGCCGCGGCCCTTCTGCAGCTGCGCCCCGGCAGCTCGCTCCCCTTGGAGAGACAGGCGACGGCGAAGCCCAGAGCGTAGGAAACACGACTCTGGACCCTCTCGGCCGGAGATGGGCGCAAGTCGGACGACTGGGGGGTGAGGAGAGAAGAGATCGGTAAATGACAAGCAAATGGGCGTGAAGGCTGCGACATGCAATGCGCACAGCTAACCCTCGGTGTGCGCCCACGTGGGCGTGCGCCCCTGGGGGTGTGATTGTGTGGCCGTGGTTTTGTGCTGCAGCAGCTCAGTGCAGCGCTGTGTCCCGACCAGCGCCTACCATCAGCTTGCTGCTCCCCCCCCACACACACACACACACGCCGCACGCCCCTGCCCCTGCCCCCGGAGCTGGCAGGGAGACTCCAGCACTCTCCCTGGCCGCTGCCGCTCCCTGCTCGCCTCGCCGGCTCTCTGCCTCTGCCTTGGGTAAGGCGCACAAGGGACCCGACCCTGAGTCCCCGCTGCGCTGGTTTCGGGCGGGGGCGGGGTTTGCTTCGCCGGCGAGCTCCGAGCGGGGGCAGAACCAGCTGCCCCAGGCAGTCCCTCTTTCCAGGCTCTGCGTCCTGCCCCGTCGGCGGGCGGGAAGTGAAGCCGAAGATAGGCCCCAGCTGGGGTTATGCGGCCAGTGGTGACAGCCGGCGGGGGGGCTGTGGACAGAGGGGGCTGGGGGCGGCTCCGGAGCTGGCCCTGCTGTGCCGGCCGGCAAACCGGCAGGCAGCAGCGCTGGCAGATACGGCTGGCGATGGCGGGGGTATCTGCCAGCAAGCGATCTCCAGCCAGCGCCGAGCATTGGCTGCAGCGACCCTCCCCTCCTCCAGAGCTAACCCTGCCCAACCACAGCAGAGCGAGGCCGGCTCCGACCGCCAGCGGACCGCAGGGTGTAGTGCACTGGGGGGAGGCGGGCCGCCGCCGGGCTTGGAGTGAGCGAGCGGCGCAGCCGGAGCCTCTGCACCCACGCCCCCCTCATCCCCCCATCCCCGCCGCCGCATCTGCCCGCAGGCCAGGTGCAGCACCTGGGGGCCAGCAGCCCTTCCGGGCCGTGCTACAGCTGTGGGAGGCGATCCAGCTGCTTTTTCAGCACCCGAGTCATTTATGGTGGGCCCCTGGGGCAGGGATCCGGTCTCCCTGGGGTGCCCCGCAGCGTGGGCAGAGCGCACCGCTGGCTCTTCACAAGAAGCACAGCAAAAGCAGGACAGGACCTGAGCCCCGCTCCCTCGGCCAGATCGCCTCCTCCCCGGGCAAGCCCAATCTCGGTGGGGAGCAGGGAAGGAATGAGAATGTATTCCCCATCCCACCCTCCTTGCACACAGTGCGGGGAGGGGGGCGGTGCCCGCACCGAGCCCTTCGGGCATCGCCTCTGTTAGGACGGGAAGGAGGCGATCGGGAAGGCGCGGCGGGGCTCAGCCCCAGGTGGGCGCCGGGCTGCCCACGCCTGCCTCGCCCGCGCAGTGCTCTCCGCCATTCCTTCGGGCCGGCTCCTCCGCCAACACTCCCACCCCGCGCGGGGAAACTTTCTACTCCCGCTTGCGGAGAGAGGCGGCCGGCGCCGGCCGGCAGCTGGGAGCCCGGCGTGGAATGGATGCGGCGCGCGGCGTGCTCGGAAGCCGGTGGCTATTTGCGGAACCGGAGGGGATGGGGCTGTAAAGGTGAGGTCCTGCCCGCCGCCCAGCGGCCCCTCGCTAGGCGGAGTCGCCTCGTTTTCACAGCAGAGGCGGGGAAAGACCTGTTAGAAATATGAGGAGAGCGGATTCTGGACGTGCTCCCCCCGGCACCCCTGCAGAATCCTTCCCCTCTGCCCTCCAGGGCTTTGTCCAACGTTAAAGGACTCAAGCTAGGGGACTTCTGCCACTTCTGCTGGGGTTTAAACCCCAGGCACCCACCCTCCGACTTCTCTCCCTTTGAGTGTCCTGAACGGTCGGCAGCAGACACTCAGTACGGAGCAGCTACGGGGGCGGGGTAGGAATAAACCCCACATCAGTCGGGCTGCTCTGCACATCGATTTCCTTCTAGCCTCCCTCCTTCCGAGGGCCATTGTTCTACACTGTCTCCCGGCGTTTGGAGACCCCTCCGGTTCTAGACACACCCCCGGGGACCAAGGGACAGTTTTCTTCTCACGCTCCGTGGGTCCACTGCAATAGCATCTAGTAAGCTCCAGAAGTTACCCTGGCTTTCAGTCCGCTCCGACATTAGCTAGACTGCCAGAGTGAAGCGTGGGGTGGGTGTGTGTGAGAGAGACGAGCATGAAAGCTAACGAAACAGCAGGCTGGAGAATGGATTTTGGCTAAAAAAAAAAAAAATACATTTCAGCACTTTCCAGATCCCTTTTGTAGAGCAAACACGAGACCCATATCAAGGAACACACCCCCCAAAAGCACGCAGCCCTTTGTCTTGCCACCATCTTACAGAAAGACTCACATGTCAAATGACAGTCGTACATGCACCGGTATCGCTCGCGTATGCACAGGCACACTGCAAGATAGCCATTTTGCATCAGTGTAAGGAGCAGTTTGCGGAGGAAGGCGTGTGTGAGCTGAGCCAGAGGAAAGGACTGTATGGAGATGGAGGGTGGGGGTGAGGAAGGGGAAGGGAGGGAAGATCACAGCTGAACACGACCGCCACGCCAGCAGCCAGGAGGGGAAAATAAATTAAAACTATGCAACTTGTCTGAATAAGGCGCCGCGTCGGTTTATTTTAAGTCTCTTGACGTGCTTGGACTTAAAATAGCCTTTCACCTGCACGCAAGCACACCCAGCAGCCTGGCTCGCTCCAGCCACTGTTCCTAGGACTGGCCACCCTTCGCCACCCTCGGTCCCCATTTAGACCAGTATCACTGAATTAGGCCTCCAGTGGTGCCCAGGCCCTAGATTTAGGGTAATACACCGTCCTTTTAGGCAACAAGCAGGTTTACATTTATTATTCTTAATAATTAGCTGGGGGAGGGGGGGTAATCGAAGCATGGAATGAATGAGGGAGCCCATGGGGCAATGAAGAGAAAGGGAGTCGATTTGCCTTGGGCTGGATTTTAATTATCTTAATTCCCCTCTCCCTGCAACCGCCCCCCCCCCCCCCAAAAAAAAAATCCAAGGAACTTTCCCCTCCATTCCCTGAAATGGTCTGTAACTCAAACATCCCTAGCCCCCTCCCCTTAATGAGACAAGGGGGAGAGGAATCAATATGTCTGGGGACCATTTCCTCCTTTGAGCCACATCTACTCCTAAAACAACATCATTGGATCCTCTGTTATGTCGCTTGTGGTTTCCCTTCACAAATTAGCAAATAACAATCAACTGTCATCCTTGAGAGAAAAACGGAAAGAGGAATTTCCCTACCTTGGTTTGTAGAAGCAGAACCTCTAGACGGACAGATTAAAGGAGCGAGCATGTTGGGACTATCCAGACTTCTCTTCTTGCTTGCATATCCACATAGGAAGAATAGGGGTCGGGGGGCAAATGGGGGAAACGATACAAAAATCCGATAAAAATATTGTGTGTCTCAATCTTGTGTCTTGAAGCGGCGCGAATTCAGAGAGAAGAGATTCACTTCAGAGAGTGCGAGGAGGATCGTGAATCGCAAAATCCAAAGCAATCATTCTTTTTGCCTTTTAGCAAGTATTATTCTTATCATTATTTTTTTCCTGGCGCCCTAGCGGAGGAGGTTGTGTTTAGAGCAACTGGAGATCGGTGCTGTTCTGTGAAGCATGATTATCCCACAGCGTTCCCCACCTGAAGGGGGAGGAAAAGGATCGATATTTTTATTAGTGGGGTTTGAGGGAGACAAAAAATGCCCCCCAGTAAAGACATTAATATATCTAGAAGAAAGAGAGGAAAAACGCATTTCCCAACAGTGCAGCCAGGAGGAATCGAAAACAGCTGGCACGAGTCTATAAATAATTCAGATACGGTCTGGTTGTACCATTCCTGGATTAGGTATGGCTACGAGATCGGAGAACGAGCGAGATGTGAATCGTCGAGAGAAAGAGAGATCCCCCTACTCCCACCCCCACTCTCCCCACACACCCCCCCCCCCCCAAAATATAACCCCCCACCCGGAACAAACACTTAGCAAATGCAGTTACCACCCCCATCTGCATTGCTGCTGGCACGTCCGCCCGTCCCTTCTCATGCCCACCTCCTCCCACCCCTCTCTGGGATTGAAGGGGGTTCGGTTGTGCACCGAGTGCACATTTCGTATTCCTGGAGAGGTGGGGACACACACACACACACACACACACACAGGGAAGCTGGTGTGCTGCTGTGCATCGCGGGGCTGTGGGTTTCACCTGCAACGTGGCTTGCTCAGAGTAATTGCAACGGCCGGCCACACAGTTACCCCCTGAACGCATCCATTTGCTCCCTGGGTTTTATTTATTTTCATTTTGAAACTGTCAAATATATTTATCAAGGGAGAGGGGTTGTAGCTACCCCGGCGTTTACTTAATGCACTCACGGTATTATTCTCCCTCCCATCACTCGTCTCGCACAAAAACAATTCAGCCTCAAAGCGATGGTAAAAGACAGACACATGTACGTACCGGCAAATCCCGTTTCAACAATTTGGAATTCCCTGGGGTGGCTATTTCCCCCCCTCTCTCTTTCCTGCACGGCGAGGTTAAAAACAATCCACCTCAGGCATTTTGAACTTCTTCAGGATCTTCTCTGACACAGCCGAGGTGGGCTGTGGGGGGGATTGTTCAGAGCAAATGGGGGAGGGGGGGATCCTCTGCAATATAAAATCCCAGAGACGATTTCCTGGAGGTGGAGAAAGCAAAGGAAGGTAAATCAAAGAACACCCCGAAAGAAAGCGAGAGAGAGAGAGGGATGGAAAAGCAAAGAACCCAGATCCCAATGGGGGGGGGGGGGCTTTGGAAGTCAATAGTACAGAAAACGGGGGAGAGGAGGAGGGAATGCGAGGGAAATGGGTATTAATCACCCAGCAGCGGGGGTGGGGAGACGCAGGTTGCCCAGCTCTGGAAAAGGGTTTGAGTCTCACGCAGACACACACATCCAGAAAGGGCTCTGGGTAAAAAAACAAGAGCGGGATTTCTTCTCCCACTGTCGCTCTGGATCTCTTCCCCCCTAGGGCTGAGACGCTGGCGGAGGCAGCTTCCCGCCGGCGTCATGTAACCGAAGGGCAGAAATGCAGGCTTGTCCCGGACCCATGGCGCTTCCTTCTGGTGAAAGGGGAGAACAGCAGCTAGCGCCGGCTCCTGGCAGGAAGGAAATCAAGGGAGCGCGAAGGGAATCAAAGGGGAGGATTTTGCTCCTTCCTTTAGTGACGCCCTCCACCCTAAACCCCGAGTGCGTTTTGGGGCAGGTGCATCTCAGGGTCCCTGGCTATGAGCTCGAAGGGGGAACGGCTGGCACGGTTAAGGAGATCCGCGTTCTCCCGGAAGGGCTGGCCTGGCTGTGCAGGGGCGTGCAGCGAGTCTGAGCCCAGCACCAGGAGGCAGATGTCATTCTGAAGGCTCTGAACTAAAGAAAAGGGGTCAGAGCAGAGAGAACAGTAATGATCCAGTTAGGTACTGCATGATTAAGCCCAGTAGTTTAATTGCCGTTCTCAAATCCCCCTTGGAGACAAGTAAGGTGAAATCAACCTGAACAGCAAGGAAAATACATTTTCTCTGGTCTGCCTGTTTACAGCTTTCCCATCCCCCTGGGTGCCCTTTTCCCGGGGGGCCGTCTGCAGCTTCGCGGGCATTTGGATCCAACTGTCTGGATCCCGGAGAGCAAGGGACAGCTCCGATTTCAGGGCATCACTACAGGGGAGGGGGCCTCACTGGGGAGAGTGCCAGGCCGCTGCAGGTCCAGTCACAAGGTTCCCCAGCCCAAGGCGAAGGAGACCCAGTGGAGGAGAGGGAGGCTGGATCCTATCGAACCACTGGATCTGGAGGAGAACGTCCTTCACCTCCCAAAGCCCAGGCCTGCTTGTTAAACCCCCCACGTGTGGTGTGCACAGGAAGCCCACCCTGGCAGTTGTCTGAAACTGGCATCTTTGGGGCCGCCAGACCCTGCACTGCTTGCTCAGGAGAGCGGGAGCAGCCAGGACCACCCCACGTGCCTCCTGCTGCTCTGGTGCCCCTTGGCCAGAGCACCCACCGAACGCTAGAGGCTGGACCATGTCAATGCCCCTGGCTAAGGGATAGGTGCGGCTTCAGCGAAGGCCTGGGACAAAGCATGTTTAACGTCATTCTATTATATCTTGGGTGTTTCTCTGGGGGTTTACAGTGCCAGCTCCCCAGCTTCCAGAGCTCTTTCCAAAGCCAAGCAGGTGTCTACACGTGTAATTCTCACTTGGTGCTGAGCAGGGCAGGGGTGGGGAGAGAGCGAGAAACCCACCACGAGGCCCCTCTGACTACGCCCAGGAGCGATGGAATCTCGAAAGCACCAACTGGACGCTGCGGAGCGCTAAGTGCCCTCTGTAGCAGAGGGAGTGGGATTTGAACTGTATTATTTCTAGTGGCACTCACCTCCTGCAAGGATCCTCTCTGAATAGAAACTGCGCCCCTATTCAACACTGCTGTAGTGATGTTTCTAAGGGTATGTCTACACTGCAGAGTGAAACTGATTTACTTTAAATTGACTTTCACCTGCCGAATTGTAGAAATCGAAGGATCATGATCACACCATGCTCCTTGCGTCTGGCTCTTGCGTCCGCACTCGCCATGCTTGGGTTGATGTTCAAAGCAGTGCACCGTGGATAGCTATCCCACAGTGCAACTAGCCGCAGAGGCTTTTGGGAAGCTTGTCGTCCTCCCATGATTCAACGTGTTTCCGCCCCCTCCCTTCTTGTCCCAAACAAACTGCAAACACTTTTTCGCACCATTTTTCTATGCTGCGTGCACACTGTTGCTGGAGAGACAGGGAGTCCGCTCAGCTCTGCACTGTCATTGTGAGCATCGAAATATCTCATGGCTTATCCTGCAGTATTTTCAAAGGTGAGACAGGAGCTGCAGCTTGGAAAATAGCGATGTTACAGAGGCCACCCTGCTACAAGCCATAGAGCAAAACAATTCCCATTTGCTGTAGACTGTCACACATCATCTTCAGTCCATGGAGTGCTGGTTCTGGTCCCGGGAATCAAGCACAGACTGGTGGAATCGTATTGTAATGAAGGTGTGGGATGATGAGCAGCGGTTGCAGAACTTTCGTATGCGAAAGGCCACTTTCTTTGAACTTTTTGCAGAGCTGTCCCTAGCCCTGAAGTGCATGAATACTCGCGTGAGATCAGCTCTGACAGTGGAGAAGCAAGTGGCCATCCCTTTGTGGAAGCTGGCAACCCCAGACTGCTGCCAGTCAGTTGGGAATCAATTCGGAGTCGGTAAATCCACCATTGGAGCTGCTGTGATGCAAGTGTGCAGGGCCATTAATAAACTTCTGCTATGAAGGGTAGTGACTTTGGGAAACATGCAGGACATAGGGGAAGGGTTTGCCACAATGGGGTTCCCAAACTGTGTGGGGGGGGGGAATAGATGGCACCCATATCCCTATCCTAGCACCTGACTACCTCGACACAGAGTACATAAACTGGAAGGGATACTTCTCAATGGTGTTGCAGGCCCTTGTGGATCACAAGGGACCTTTCACTGACATCAGTGTGGAGTGATCAGGAGAGGTGCATGACGCACGCATCTTTAGGAACTCGGGTCTGTTCAATAAGATGCAGGCGGGCACTTTCTTCCCTGACCAAAAAATAAATATTGAGGATGTTGAAGTGCCAATAGTGTTCCTGGGGGATCCTGCCTACCCCTTGCTTTCTTGGCTAATGAAGCCCTATACCGGGTACCAGGACAGTGAGAAGAAGTGTTTCAGTAACAGGCTCAGCAAGTGCAGAATGGTGGTGGAATGTGCATTTGGGCATTTAAAGGCCAGATGGAGGTGTCTACTCATTAGGATTGACATCAGTGAAAAGAACATCTCATCAGTTATATCTGCGTGCTGTGTGCTCCATAATTTGTATGAAACAAAGGGTGAAAAATTCCCCCAGGGTTGAGCCATGGAGGCTGACAGGCTGGCCACAAATTTTGAGCAGCCAGATTCCAGCACTACGCTCAGAGCCAACCACGGAGCGCTTTGCCTACAGGAAGCATTGAAAAACCAGTTTTGCAATGAACTGCAGTAATGTATGTCTCTGCTGTGCCCTTCTCTTTCCCATCCTCCACCCTCGCACCAGCAGTCCCCTCCCCTTCTTTCCCCACCCAAGCTATGAATGAATAAAGACAGATTTTTTTTAAAGCTGCAACTTTTTATTTGAGACCCATTTTAATGGGGCGAAAGGAGGATAAGTTAACACTGTAAAGTGTCACTGTGCAAGCAACTGTGATTGTGTGCAATTTTTAAAGGGGCCGTTGCGTCCTTCTGCTCACCTCCACCGGTGTGGAGTGCAGCACATACTGCACCCTGCTCAGCCTCCTCCTCGAGTTCTTGGGGGCTGATGATAAAGTGGTAGGTGATGGAACGTTTTGAAGGGGCTGCAGAGGGAGTCTGTCCTACCACTGCTCTTCCTGGAGCTGTACCAGATGCCTCAGCATGTCGGACTGCTCCCTCATAATACGCAATATCTCCTGTTATGTATCATGCTCCTGCTCCTGTGCAGATCTTCTGTGTTCCATGTCCATGTGTAGCTTTTCAGACAAGGACATCCTCCAGGCTCTGAGCTCTGTGTCAACAGCCAGAGAGGCATTTATTAGTTCGCTAAACATGTCATCCCGCTTTTTTTTTTTCCCTGCTTCCTAATCTAGAAAAGTCAGCAGGAATTCTGCAAGGTGGGCTGAAGGCCCAAGTGTCGACTGTAAGAAAAAACAAAGTTGCCATTGTTAGCTGACTCAAAGTAGTAAAAGAAATGTCACAATATAAAGAGAGTTCCCCTTCATGTTCACAAGACTAAGCCAGACCCGCATTCCAATCTGTAAGTAGCGGACGGGTCAGAGTGGCGTTCCAGACATGGCAAGCAAGGGGCCCTTGCATCCATTATGGAGAGGTTTAATTAACACTAAAGTCCACAATCCACACTAGATCAAGAAGAGGTATCACCGAGCTCCCCTGTAACATCACAAAGACCGGTTTGGGAGGAGGCGGGCAAAACAGATTAGAGGACACTGCGGTTGATGTCTAGTAGCAGAAAACATAGGGCAATCAGTATCCCAACCCATAATGCCCATAGCAACAATACCAGTACTAGGAAATGTTTGGGGAGGCGACTAGGGACATTGGCCACGGCAGAGGAATAACACGGAGTGACTGTATTGGTCGGGTATTTTAAACTTGCACTATCTTCCCTAGATGACCATGTGTGATATCAGTCTCTTGAGGGTAATGCAGGCGGAAAGGGAAAGTTTGCTGCAAGCATCAGGGTACAGGCCTGGCCCTTATGCTGCTATGCTGTGTTCCGCGATGATGCCTGCTTATTTAATAGCAGAGTGGTGGGGTAAAGTCTCCTACCGTGGTGGAAGAAATAAGGCTGCCCTCCCCAGAAACCTTCTGCAAAGGATTACAGATGACCTAAATGAAAGTTTTCTTGAGATAGCCACAGAAGATTCTTGGAGCATACCTCTGCACATAAATAGTCTATTCCGGGAGTAACCCTCCACTGAAATTTGGCAACACCCAGGAAGCTCATCCTCTCAAAAATACAAACTACTTTTAAGAAGCTGGACTGGGGACATAACCGCAAAAATTAAATTCGCTACACACACTTACCAGATGTGCCTTCCCTGGCAGCTCGATCAGTCCCGCTGTCCTGTGTGTGGCAGGGCTGCTCTGGGGTAACGAACAAGTCCTGGTTTTCAGAGAGAATGGATACCCCGCTCTCCTGCATCCTGCTCTCCTCATCCTCATCCTCCTCATCCACAGAGTCCTCCTCATTCATTCTGGACTGGGATTCTGTGGAGGTATCAACGCTGCGTGGTGACACAGTGGTGGGGTCACCACTGAGAATTGGATGCAGCTCCTCGTAAAAGCAGCATGTTTTGGGCGAGGAGCCAGAACAGCTGTTAGCTTCCCTAGTTTTCTGATAAGCCTGCCTCAGCTCTTTGATCTTAACGCGGCACTGCTGCGCATCCCTATTGTGACCCTTCTCCAACATGCTGCGAGATATCCTTTTGTAGATATCTGAATTTCTTTTGCTGGCTTGGAGCTGAGCCAGAACAGACTCTTTGCCCCATAGACTGATGAGTTCCAAGACCTCTGGTCGACTCCATGCTGGAGCGCGTTTAGGCCGTGCAGTTGCCATGAGCGGTTCAGTTACAAAGCTCTCTCCACGCTGTCCAAACCAGAAATGATCATTCAAAATGTCCCAGGGCTTGAGGGGAGGAGCTATTTCCTGTTTATGTGGCCACATTACAGCAGAGTGCGAATGTCCAGAGTTGCCACAACAGAGCATTATTGGATACCTCCCAGAGGCCAATGGCGTCGATTTACATTGCGCTCTGCCTACAGTGACGCAAATGCGATTTATGGAATTCGACTTCAGCGCCACATCACTTGCGGAGGTCGACTTTTACCGCAATTTAGATCAGTGGAATTTACGTGCCAGTGGAGACACATACTTTAGGGGTCGATGTAAGCGGCATTGTGTCAACCTCCATTGCCAGTGTAGACCAGGCCTAATGATAAAGGATGTATGAGAACATTGCAACTGAGCCACCTGCAAAAATCTCCAAAATCCTCAGCGTTGCTTTAGAGCTATGATTTTTGTCTAACTGTGCATGTGGGTGGATGGCATTTTGCAATGCACACATGACAGTAGCAGGTACACAATGCATAGCCATTTGTGGCCTGAGCTTTTTTTTTTTTTCATACCTGCATGCCTTGTGTGTGCAATTGTGTTTCCAATTTATATGTACAATTACCACTATTGTATACCAATTTGGAGGGAATATCTGGCGATATGTGCCGCTCAGCAAGAAGTGGATTTGATCCAGAGGATGGAAGCAAAGCGAGAAAGAAGAAAGCCGCGTGCTGTAATCTTGGACTCTAACTCAGACAATACATGAATCTGTGACATTTGTAACAAGTTGTGTTACTCTCGAATGGGGCTTGTCAGCCATATGCGGATTCATCGAGCACCTGTTTAGACCTTTTACCTGCATGATCCAGTTTGACTTAGGTTGCCACTGATACCTGTATCTGGCTATCTCCACACATGATGGTACACTAGGCATTCAAGATTGACAACAAGGAGCTTTAAAAACAGACTCATGTGTGGAAGATGGTGATAAGGAGCGAGCGTTGGTTTCCTAAAATGTTTGTGTTTACTAATAGAAAAAAGATATTGTGCCAGTCACTTTTAAGGCTAATTCCAGCAAAAGGAGGTTATTCTAGCCCTGGCCAGTGTCTGAACGCACCTCAGGAAAGGTCCAGAGCAAGTCAATACAAAGGATTGGAGGAAACAAAGTGATTATTAAATAGATTAGAGGACAAATCCTGCTCACTAATTCAGGTCAGCAGTATTCTCTCTCTAGTATAATACTGCATGATTAGATGCAGTATGGGGGTTTTACACCTTCCTGTGGCAATGGCCACTTTTAGAAATAGGCAGTGACCCACCGCTTGGTCTATTCCCATTGCACAATTTCTTTGTCCTTACTTTTTCACCAGAGTGTGATCTCCCCATCACTCTGCACTTTGTTTCCCAATGATCTTGGAGTTGACAAATGATCCCATTGTTACTTAGTCACAAATTAAACCCATCCATCTCTATAGTACAAATCCCATGTAAAAAAATGGGACACCATCCCTATTAGGTCATCCCAAAGTGCACCAAAGCTCCATGAGATACTCATTGCTTTTCCATTTCCTCTGTGTTGGCCTATGATAAAGAGTATCTGAATGTTAACCCATGTGTAGGATTAATTAGCCCCACAGAAGAAATTTGCAAATTCCATTTTGTTGTAATTTCTAATATCACCCTCTCTTTGCATCCCCCATTGGCTCCCTCTTTTTTATCGCATCAAATGACACTACTTGTCTTCACTCTCATGGTCTTTTATGTCCTATCCCCACCCAACCAATCATCCTGCAGTCCTGTGAAGATGTCGACTCCTAGTGCTGATTGGCCCATGATACCAGCCTCTGTCACTCATTTGTTACATTTTCAAACAAACACCTTTGTGCTTTTTTCCCATGCTGCCCCTTACTCTTGGGAGGAGCTACCCATAGACAGACACAAAGTTAGCTCATTATCTTCCTTCAAAGCCCTCTTTAAAGCTCGTTTGCCATGATGCCTACAAAAAATTTAACAGGCTGGTGGTGAGCTGAATCCATTGCATATCATGCTGACCAATATTGTTTCATTGTACTTCCTAGTCCGTATGTATCCATCTTGTTTTACACTTAGATCTCATCTACACAATGAAGTTTTACTGCTAAAACTTGCCTACTGTCAACACAGAGGCTGCATGAGTCTACACTCAGTTTTGAAGTCAGCCCATGAAACCCGGTCAAGTTAAACCACGTCCCTCAGTGGCATAAGCATTCTTCCAGCCCTTTTCCACTAGTACAATATCTATATGGATACTGCATTACCTGTATTGGTACAAACAGTCCTCCAGCAACAGTCCCACCATGCCATTGTCTCTGTGGCAGTGACGACTCTCATCAGATTTTTTAACTCTTCTGCCCAGGATAACTGTGTCTGGAAGCCTCTCCCAACTCCTTTAAAATCCCCAGCATGTTTTGGAAATGCCTGTGTTCCTGCTCACTGTTCGTTATGGGCACACAGCTATGGCTCCACATAAAGGTACATCTGGAACTCCCATTAAACCTAGTGCTGCTACCTGGTCCAGGAAAGAAGTCCTGGATTTCCTCAGGCTGTGGAGGGAAGGAGAAGTGCAACCCCCACTGTGGAAATCCCATGGGACTAAAGATGTTTATTTGGATGTTTCAAAGGAGACGTGGTAACTGGGGAATGACAGAGCAAGTTCCAATGTCCGACGCAGGAGGAGCTGCAGCGGGCATGCCAGAAGACAAAAAAGGCCACTAACACATCCCACAAGTGACAGTGAACACCTCGCAATGTCCAGAGGAGGAGCTCCCAGAACAGCACAATGACAACAAGCTCAGAGAAGGGGGATGTGGAGGATGGGAGCCCACGGACAGCCAGGAGCTCTTTCAGATCCAGCCAAACCTAGAGATAGAATTCACTGAAGAAGAGGAAGAGAACTCAGGCAGATGTAATTTACTTCCCCCATGAATTTATGCCTTCTTTGTAATTTTCTCCAGAGTCCCTGACACTTCACTTCTCCTCCCCTTCTCAGAATGGCAGCTGACCAGGAAAGGACAGGGAACAAAGGAATTCTGTTTTAAAGTGCCTGGTTTATTTTAAGAGCATGCACTGGCAGTACTAGGCAAGAAATAACAGCAAGAATACTTTAAGCAACCAAAAAGAATTCCCAAATACATATGTTAGCAGAAGCCTTTGATGCATTCAAAGCAAAAATGTTTGTCATCAGAAAAAAAAGATTAGTAAAATAAAAACAATGCAACTGTAATTCAGCATGTTCAAAACCACAAGTGAAATTCATGCAAACCAATACATCAGCATTGAAATTCAAATTAAATTCATCAAAAATTCAAAAGAATGCTTGCAAACAATCCAGCAACTGGGCATTCATATTACATGCTTGCAGAAATGCTACTGTAAACCGACTGGATGCAGGTTTTCTAATCTAAAACACAATATTTTGATTCTGAAGTCTGGAGGCCCAAGTACAAAAAAAATCATCTGCATTCTAGGCTTAGGTTCAGGAAAGAGGTAGAAACTGTTGCTGGCTCCAGAAGCTGGGCTTGGACTGGATCACAGAACTAGCCAGCAAGAACAACTCTTCTTTGCTTGCAGAGTTTCTGATGCATCTTGGCCCAGACATCCTTTTCACCCTCTGGCACAAATTTGCTGAATTTTTCAAAGCAAGAACTGTTTGGTCATTGCCCGTATGTTTCTAGTTTTAGTACAGTATCCCTACACTTACCAAGATCCACCCCACCCAGCTGCCCACCTTTCATGACTAGGAGGTTTGAAAAGTACCCCCATACACTCACCATGGAGTCTGCTGTTGTGAATGTGACCCTTATCTTTTGATGTCTGCTAATGCCTGCAATCTAACAATGGCTCTCTGGTTCATTGTTTATCAGTGACCTCAGCTGGGGTGTCCTTGAGGGCCAGCCCTCCACACCTGGTTAAGACTGACCATGATAATGAGGAACAAGGAATGGACAAGGGAGGGCATGTTTTCAGAGCTGCTCGAGAATTCAGAGTCTCGGGCCTTGAGACCAGGGAATGAAGGGAACTCATGCTAGAGCAGTGGCTCTCAACTTTTCCATACTACTGTATTCCTTTTAGGAGTCTGATTTGTCTTGCGTACCCCAAGTTTCACCTCGCTTAAAAACTACGTGCTTACAAAATCAGACATAGAAATACAAAAGCATCACAGCACAGAATTACTGAAAAATTGATGACTTTCTCATTTTTACCAAATGGAATATAATAAATCAAATGGAATATAACTATTGCACTTACATTTCAGTGTCTAGCATATAGAGCAGTATAAACAAGTCAGTGTCTGTATGAAATGTTGGTTTGTACTGACTTAGCTAGTGCTTTTTATGTAGCCTGTTGTAAAACTAGGCAAATATATAGACGAGTTGATGTACCCTCTGGAAGACCTCTGCTTACCCCCAGGGTACACGTACCCTTGGTTGAGAACCCCTGTGCTAGAAGAAAGGCAGAAGGACTGATAGGAGCCTCGCAATATGCACCACAATATCATGTAGCTCCTTCAACAACAAGCACACCAGCCTGCCTGGCAATAGTAGGGACCCTTCCCCTCAACCCCAGTGGACAATAAGAAGAACTGCTATGAGTCCATGTACACTGACACAGCCCAGAGCAGCCAACACTTTGCGCTTGCCTTTTTAGTAGTGTGTTGTTTATTACAGCACAACAAAGTTCTATTTTGTGAAAAACATTATTCGATTTCTTGACCTTACAATACAAAGAGAGGTAAACCCCTTAATCAATTACCCCTCTGTGGCAGGGTCTATCAGGCCATCTCAGCCCCCTGCTCAAGGTCCTGTCACCCTTTGCTTAAGGAAAACCCACTTGGGCTGGGCTACCAGAGAGATTTAGGTTTCTATAGGCCTAGCAGGCCCAGGAGGCGACACAGATCAACAGAGAGCAAAGCAGACCAGTTAAGAAGGCTTGCTGCTCCACTGAGAGTAGTGCTGGGTGAGACTGGGACAGAGGAGGAGCTTCCCAGTGCTAACCCAGAACCCCAGGGGCAGGGCAGGTCCCTGGCTTAAAATGAGGCAACCAAGCACCTGCCTTTTACATTTGTCTGTTTGTTTAAAGGTGTGAACAGCCAGATTCTGAGCTGGTTATTATTTAACCATTTAAAGACTGTCCATTGAGCTTACGTTACGGGCTCCCCTGCTCTGGACCAGCTGCCACATTTTGTAGACTGAGGCAGGGAATGACACTCCCTGATGCAAGGGGGGGAGGGTGCAACAGCAGTAAATGGAATCACTTAGACCCTCGGAAGAGTCATAAAAGTTCACAACAATTCATAGCCTGGCTATGTACCGTATATTCACACAATAACACAAAGCAGCACCCCATCCAGCTGTGGGAAACCATTGAAGTGTGCTCGTATGGCCTCCCTCGGCCATACAGTGTCTTCATGGGCTCTAGCAATTGCCTGGGAGACAGGGTGCTCAAAGTCAGCAGACAGTCTTCCCATTTTCCCTCGCCGTTCTGCTGGTAACGTTTCCCATTTGGCTTTGCATACAAGATGTAAAACACAACGTGCATCAATAACAGCTGGAATATTTGGCTCATTGAGATCCTGCCTTGCCATAAGACATCTCCGGTGTCCCTTTACTATGCCAGATGTACATGCCATGGTCACTCTGTACCTGCTCAGGCAATGGTTAAATCTCTCCTTGCTGCTATCCAGACGCCAGGTGTATGGCTTCATAAACCAGGGAATCAAAGCATAGGCTGGGTCCCTGTGACTCACAGTTGACATCACAAACCCCCACCTCCCTAATATGAATATGTCTGCCTGGGAAAAATGTCCCTGTTTGCAGCTTTTCAAAATGTCCTGTATTCCTAAAGATGAGAGAATCGTGAACCTTCCCTGACCAGCCAAAGTAAATGTCAGTGAAATGTCCCCAGTGACCCACCATCACTGGCATAACCAGGAAAAGTACCCCGGGCAGATTATGTACTCAGAAGTAAGGGTGAAGGGAACCAGAATCGGGATATACGGCCTGACTATTGTCCCAGTACAGGTAGGGAAGCCCACTAGCTGTAGTGCCTAGCACAATGGTGTCCTAATCCATGACTAGGGCATTGAAGCACTTCAGTAATACAAATAAATAATAATAATATACGACAAAAGCTTTTTTTAACTGTGTGCTGGTGTCACTACTGCCAGACTCTGACTCAACAGTGACACATGCATGTTTCTTAAGGAAGAGGACTTTTTCTAGTAATGTAGTGTTCTGAATGAGTTGATCATGAAATAATGATTAAGTGTAGTTAAAATTCACTTTGAGTGAAAGAACAACATTGATAGTGTCTATACCCCTTGACTTTTCTTTTTGCTCTAGTCACTGTTCATCATGCTGAATTCTTGTTCCTTGGCCCTATATGTTCCTGGTAAACACAGAGCAAATCCTGTTCAGTATAGCGGTACAGCCTGATCAACACTTAAAAGCTAGGTTGACGTAGTTGTGGTGCTCAGGGGTTGCCAAGTGTTTCTAAGCATAAGCTCCAAGAGAGCTCCCCGCTGCTTAGCTAGAGTTAGCGCTAAAGGACAAATAAAGTTTGCTGATTATAGAAGCCTACATTACCATTTGAAACCTACGACTGTAACTCATTCATGTGACTATGTTTGCTTGCTTTAACCTCGGAAATAATTTTCTAATTTTCTTTTCCTATTTAATAATTCTTCATATAATTTATTATAGGATTGGCTACAAGCATTGTCTTTGGTGTGACACCTAACACACAGTCGAACTGGGGTAAGTGACTGGTCCTTTGGGATCAGGAGTAACCTGAATATTGCTGTGATTATTGGTGTAAGGGGCCAGCTATCACAGAGATGTGCTCACCTGAATGGCAAGACAGACTGGAGTACCCCAGGGGACTGTCTCTGACTCTGTGTTAAGGCTGTTAAAGTGCCTGAGGAGTTTGCTTTTGGCACAGTTGGTTGGTGGAAGCTAAGTTTAGAATTCACAAGCAATTAGGGGGTTGTGCCTTGGTTTTTAACAGTCTGCCCTGAGGTTTGGTACTCATGTTCTTGTGTCATCATTGTGGGTGTTACACTGATCACCTTAATTTTGTAGTGGCACACCTTAAGAGGATACCATCCTCTTAAAATTTAAAACTGCTGTGCGATGTATTTAACCAAAAATTGTCACAACTAAAACCTAAAGTTTCTATGGTTGAAACAGATTAGAAAAATATAATTTTATGTTTTTTTCCAGTTTGTTTACTTTGTAAACTGTCGCTTTCACTAACATCAGTTTCTTCTATAGTCTTTCACATAGGAAAGAGAATAAAAACATTTTAAAAATAGAAAAATGTGGACTGAAAACATAAAAGTTAACAGGCATGCCTTTAACTCAATTTTATGGAATGGACAAGATTTCAAGATGACTTTTAAGTTGCTATAGGGATCCGCTACCTATAGGCACAGCAGCCTGAAGAACATACCTATCAAATGCATCAGCGGCATCTACTCACATTTAGTAATTACTACCAGATTTAGCACTTATCTAGTGTTCTACATTTTCAAAGCACTGTATAAACATTAGCAGATTATTTAATCCACTCTGTAGTCTGTAATGCCATTCAAAAGTATGGTGAGAAGGCCAAGTGTCTGCCTTACTCAGCTCCAAGAGAATGGCCTCTCTTCTCCCTGTCCAGGTTGCAAAGATCATCCTAGTGGAGTGAGATTTTGTCCCAGTCCTGGACGGTACCCTTTTACTCTTAACACGGTAAATTTTCTTAATGCACTCCTCCAATTGGCAGGAATCTAACCCTGTAGACAGACAGTAATTCCCTTTTTGTTCCACTCTCACAGGAGCAAACAATTATCTGATTTTCTAAAACCCAGTTTCTGTTTGATGAAAATCTTATCAGCTCTCTCCAAATCTAGGCTATGGTATCCTTTCTTCTCCTCACTTGGCGGGGGTTGGGACATATTGACAAGGTGGAATGATTTCATGATTTAAATTAAACTGCTTTCAGTAAGAAGTGAGGCATAGCTTTGATGGCCACTGTATCTTGATGAAAGGCTAAACAGGCATCTCTTCATGAAAGTGCTTGTATTTCACCTATTCTCCTTGCAGGGCACATAGCAGCCAGGAATTCTACCCTTAGGTCAGAAAATTGACTTAAATGTTCCAACAGAGGATCCATCCGAGCATTCAAAACTAAATTAGAATCCCAGGGAGGAATAGGGGATTTAATTCTAGGATTAGGCTTTGAAGTTGCTCCCACGAAATAAATTATTATTGGATGAGAACCAACACACCAATTATCTAGTTTACTGCTTATGCTACTGAAGGCTGCAGCATGCACCCTGATGGAACGGATACCGAGGCCCTTACCTAGCCAGTCTTGTGAAATAAAGCACCAACTTTATGCTACTTGCATTCCAATAATCTTTAAATTTCCAACTGTGAACCATTAAAGAAAAACTGCTCAGAACCTAAAATGGGTCAATTAGGCTGACTTGTTTTGAGATTGCAGAAGGACCAAAGTCACTTTATCTTGGAATTCCTGGCTTTTTAGTTATTAGTTTTTTATTATTCATGTAAACAGAAAGTTAGTAGCACACCATCGTTTTGTCCTGTGTTTGTACAGCACCTAGCACAGTGGAGCCCTGGTCTATTACTGGGGCTCCTAGGTGCTATGGCAATACAAATAATAACGTTTCCTTCTTAAGCATAATGTGTGGGAATTCCTTCACCCTTATGCAGAAGGCCAAAATAAGGTGTATGCATCACTGAAGTCCAATTCAAGCCCTGTTTTGAGGACTGAAGAGGGATTTGAGTGGTATATAAATAAATATAAATAAAATGACTAAGACAATTCCAGTTTTTCATATCATGTCCCAGGAACTTTTTCAGGACACCCAGAATGTCCTGCTTTTTCATTTAATCAGTCAAGCCACTTGCTAGAGTAAGAGGTATTGCTATAGAGAGCAGAATTTGCCCAATGAAATGAGCATTCAGCATGACGAAGTGTTTGAAGCAAAGAGAAAAGTCAAAAGAGTGTAGACAGTATCAAAGCTCATCTATTGCTCAAAGTAAATGTTAACACTTAATCAGTGTTTCATGCTAATCTCACTCAGAACACTAAGTTACTGGGGGGAAATAAATCCTCCACACTGAGAAATGGGGTTTCAAAAGTTGGCAGTAGTGATGTTGTATTAATTTAGTTGGAATAAATGCACAGCAGGTGTTAACATACCCCAATCACTGTCAAGGTTTGGGGTTTGATATACAGAGACCTCAGCCTTCTTAGTACCACAGCAAATACACCTTAAAAATCCTTTTACTAAAGATAAAGAAAAGAAGGAAAAACAGTTAAAGCATTTGAAATGTAAAGTAATAAATACATCTTTCATTTTAACAGCATCTCTTTTTCCCTTTCCCTTTAGCTGGAGAGAGTTTTTAGAAGAAAAAAATCCTTGTCTGACAGACTCTTAGATGGTATTGAAGTTAGTAATAACTGTCCTTTAGGGGAAAAGAGAAGAGAGGTGAGATGAGCTGTTGTAGTTAAAGTCCAGTCCTGTTTCATCCCAGGTGGTATTTGGAGTCATCTGGCTCCCTCTCTCTGCCCTGCCCTAGCCAGGAGATCTCTTAGACTCAGGATGATGAAGGCCCAGGCCCCAGGAGATGGTGGGGGATGGGAGCCACAATGGCGCAGTTCACTCCAGTAGCCAATTTTTCTCCCCAAAGTCTCTTTTCATAAGGACCCACAAAGGGAGCGATGGGTGGAACAATCCAACCCCTCCTTATTTTGTGCACCAATTAAGCCTAATTTCTAATACACCAATGTTGGTTCACTGATTTCTGGTTCCCACTTTTCTTCTATGCCAAGCACAATCTTACTGCAGTAGTTCTATCGGCAGGCCTTTTTGTTTAGACTAATTCAGTCTGTCGCCCTTCCATGCCTTTTCCCATCAACTTTTGTTGATATAGGCTATTGTGACATCTTCTGAACTTACACTCACTTTTTACAGTCAAACTCACAATTACGGTAAATTGGTAAGTCCCGTCATCACAATAGTGCCTACAGCACAGAGTTTTTAAAAGGGTATTTTTGTCTTTTGTAGAAATATTTTGTGACCTTAAGAAATATTCCCAGAAAATTTTCCCTTTTTTATTTCAAAATATGGTCACCTTATGTATAGATTTTATGCAGGACCTATGTCTAGGAATAACTTTCATCCTAAAAACAGGTGAAATTCACTCCTAGTGTGGAGAGCCTGTAAAATACTTACAGCACAGTTTAACGCTCCCCTTTTCCCCTGGGAGTGTACTCAGAGTGAAGGCTGGAGCAGATATGCAGGGATGTCTGCACGCTCCCTTCATGGTGAATGAACAGTCCTCACCCCCGCTCTGCAGAGAAGTCCACAAAGGGCTTAGGGCCATTTGATCTGCATCAGCACCAAGGGGCAGGCTGCATGATGGATTAGCAGTTGCAACAGACCTGCCCACAGTTCCATGACCTAATATTGGGTTGGAGGAAAATGCATTTCATCTCACCAACCACTCTGCCAACAGAGAGCCCAATTACTCATGCTCTATGCCAATGGCATGGATTTCACCTCAAGAGACTATGGCAGAGTTGGGACACAGGTTAGCAATTACAGTGAATACATCTTCTACTGTAACAGAAGTTATAACAATGATTGTTTTGAATCACTGCATCCTACTAGGACCATTTTTCCTCAGGAAGTTCAGATATATTAATAAGCAGTAGGTTTTCTGTATTTCTAATTCCTTTATTCTTGTGAACCATATTTCTGTTGTAACTCTTTTTTTAGGGTGAGTAAGGTGACAACAGTAGTGATTCGACCTATTTATTATGTGTATTGACCAGGATTCTACACAAGTTTCTGTATTTGGTTAATTTCAGTAAAATCAGGGCCATTTTCCTGACTCCTATTAATACAGATTTGAATACATCTTTGAAATAATTCTTGTATCATTTTCTAATATCAGACCAGAAGTCTTTTTGTCTGGGGCATTCCTATAAGGTATGGAGATAGTTCCTTATGCTATGGTGTTCCCACCGGTATTTTATTATGCATTTTGCACTGACTCTCTACTTTGCAAAGTGTTTCCTCTCAATGGCTGTGCTATTAGGAGAGAAATGACTAGGGTTGTCATGCAGCCCTGGTCCCTGAAGCAGAAGGGTTCTCTTCAGAGGGAAATGAAATGGAGAAATCAATACCTTGGCCAACTGGGAACCATTATTATCAGGGTTACCTGCTCCTGAACTAATTTTTTGCAACCTTCTTCTCATTAAAGGAAGACACCAAAACTGAATGTCCACCAAAGGGAAATGCATATCTGTCTTCCCCCCCGCCCCCATAATTGAGGTTATTATGCAGCCTGGTTACCATAAGTCTTCCTGAAGATAGCCCAGTTGACTCTATAATTCACCCCTCTGGCTGTATGAAACATTGAGGTTTATACTGGATTCCTCTTCACCCTAAAGAGAAATCTCCACACCTCCCCTAACATTCCCTTGCTGGGTATATCTCCCCAGTTTCCTAAGTAAAGTATACAATGGTAGAAGTGTTGTCTGTGTGGATTTAAACTGCTTTTCTTATGACCAACAATCTGAAATGGAGGAGAGCTAGCCAAACTGCTTTGGTTTGTAGGAGTGTGAATGATAGTTTATTTTACTGGGCACCCCATGACCTTTGGGCTGTTCTGTGTCCCAGATCAGCCCCACTATCTGCCTGTCCCCATCCACAAAATGCACACGCACATGAAAACACGGTCTCTGAAGAAGCATCTGACGAAGTGGGCTGCAGCCCACGAAAGCTTATGCCTGCAGAAATTTGTTAGTCTTTAAAGTGCTACCGGATTTTTGTTGTTTTTGCTGCATACAGACTAACACGGCTACCCCTCTGGAACTTCTCTGAAGATTATTTTTCATAATCAGAATCCTCTGGGGAAAGAGTAAAGTACCCCCACCCCCCCAGTCCAGAAGCCACCACTCTAAAGTCTTGTTTCTCTCTGAAGAAAGAATGATCTGGATCATATATTCATGTGATTGCAGGGACCATTATTTGAAAGGACTGCATAGGGAACAGAGCCCTGGCATTAGACCAAACAAGGTCAGCAAAGCAAAGCAAGGTCAGCAGGAGCTGGATGCACTGCCTGCTGTGTTCCTGCTGTGGGTGCTACACCTGAACCTGCAACTTCAGAACTCTGTGTTCTGACAGGAAGACTTTACCCAGGTTGTTTTTTTAAACTGGCCCCCCAGGTACACCAATGCCTGAGATACTATTGCCTGATGGCTGGAGACCAACTGACTCCATTCTAATGCACTAGTCTGTTATGCTGGAAGGTCTTAATGGCTGCCATTGTGTGGACAATTGTGCTGCCACGCTTCATCTAGGCTAAATGGAAGAAGCAATACAACTCCTTTATGGAGCAAGATACCTGGAGACAATGGAAGCCCTACCCAAGGCACTAAGCCATATGCAAGGTCAATCAGAAGTTCAGCCTAAGCCATGCATGATAAGGGGTTTGCTTGGGGACTTATTGTAAATATAGGGACTGGGGATGGATTGTTTGCAACTGTGTGTGTGTCTGTGTGCCAGCAGCAAACAGCAGCCAGAAATCCAAGAGGAAGCACCCAGAAAGTGAGGAGAAAGCCAGAAACAATGAAAGAAGCAGTCATGAGCTTGACCCTGAGAGAGAGCAGAGACAGAGCTCCTTGGGGCAGAGGAATGGCGGGAGAGGCAGGCTTGCAAATGTGAGCAAGGAAACTGTTTGCTGTTGTTTGTTCCTACCGCATCCATGGACTTTGTGTACATTCTTTACAAATAAACATGACTGCACCAAAGATAGACCTGACTCACATAATCAATTTCTTCTAACAGAAAGAGGCTGGCAAGGCCCGCAAAATTGGCTGACTGTTTGGGCCAAGGGGCAAGAATACTGATAGACTAAAAGCCCCTCCCGATGTGGAGCTGTGGCCAGAACCAGAGTTGCCTTGGTAGAGATGCAAGAACTTGTAGTTAAGCTGAATCACAATGGAAGAAATAATTAATCACATGATCTCAGGATCTGCTCGTAGGCTGCAAGAATAGGCTTCTGACTGTAAGCATCTTGCATATGTATGGATGATAAATACTCCCTGGCTTTACCACTTGAATTTCAAATTCTACATCTGAAAGGACAATAGAAATCTTAGAAATCTGTTCATTTCCCTGGGTTCCAGCACCGGAGGGAAATCTCATGTCTCTTGGCACAATACAATGAAAAGAATACACTCTCTGCCTCTCCCAGTAGGATGGAAAGAAATGATCGTTTTCACTGCAATTAGATATTTGACTGCTTCCCTTTTAAAACGAAGGGGAAAATATAAATCAGGTGTTATTTTTCAAGCTCTTCAAGGGAAAGACAGTCACTTACTATGTGACGCTGTTGACATAGTGCCTAGAACAATGGAGCCAGATTTCGGTTGGGGCCTCAAGATGTTACTGTGTGGGTAAGAGAGAGGGGAGATTCTCTGGCTGAGGGTGATTTGGGATCCCCGCAGGGGATGGAAAGGAATGAGTGGAGACTAGAACAGGATCCCAGCTGGGTGGGAAGCAATCCCTCCCCCACAGTAAAATTCTGAATTGGCACTGTTGCTTCTGGCCCAGATCCAGGGCATACCTGCTTGCATGGATGGATGGGAAATCTGAGAAAGACCCTCTGCATTTGGCTCCTCCTGCCACACACATACTAATCTGCTAGAGTGATATCGACAGGGATCTCCAAAGCAAAAAGATCTTAGCACTATATTGCATCTAATGATGCATTCACACCTCCCAGAGCTATTGGTTCAGGATCTTTGCAGACACAGGTAGACATCATTGCATCAGTTACACTTGGTTCATTTTTTCAAGGTTCACAACCAAGAAGGCTAAAAATTTAAGCCTTATCTACACACAAAAGTTCCTCTGATTAAAATCAGTGCGACATCCTTGAGTGTACGTTCTAAAATGGGCTTAACGGTGTCTTATATTGATTTTTTTTAAATGGGGCTGGTTTAAAGAACTCAGCCTAAATTGGTATAAAGGTACTGTTTAAGTGATTCATTCCCAAAAGAGAGTTGCACAGATCAGATTTAATTTAATTGGTTTCTGAACCGATTTAGTCAAATCAGTGCAACTCCTGAGGGTAGACAAGGCCTTTTTAAAAAAAAAAAAAAAAAAAGTAAGCTTTGATTGACATAACCACATGACTTTATAAATTAGGGCCATAGGCCCAGGTTTATAGCACCTATATCTTAATCTGGTTCTGACCTAAGGCACATGAAATAGCTGCATAAATTCCAGATCATGTCCTGTCAAAAGCCCTACTTGTGGCAGCTAATGTGACTGTCCTGAGCCCCATAGGACTCAAGGAGGCAGTAGCTCCTTCCACAAGAATAGTTTTTCAGGAACTCCATCAAGCCAACCATTCCCTCAGGGAGATGACAGCAGTACTCAGGTCTTACCATTAGGGGGCAGATATAACTTCTGGAAATCCTACCTGTGATGGGATTGTCCTGTTCCAAAATCTCATGTAGCACCATGTGATGCACCAGGAGCACTGCATTATCCAATTTTTCCCTCCAGCTATTTTTTTCCCTCCCATTCTTGAGTCAATTTCCATTTTAAATCACCCGTTTCAAGAGAGACGTGTTTAATACTGATACATCCTTTTTCTTTAAAAGACAGAGGAGCCAGACTCCTTATCTGATTTAATGATCCCCGTCCCTGCCACAGGATCAATAGATCTTTCAGAAGAAAGATCAAAGGTGTTCTGTAGTCAGCTAGCTAGACTCCTGATCACTCAACTGCCCCCTGTCTTGTATTCGTTCGGTGCCCCTTAGGTGCTGGTAGTTCAAAAAAGATTTCTCTTCACAAAGGAGCTTAGGTCTCAGCCTGAAAAGGCTCAGAGGCAGAACTCAGCATAACAATGAGTCTGGGGTCCGCATGCCATAACAGAGCAGAAGGGGAGAGCCAGTTCTGTGCTTTGCCCAGAGCACCCTTCTCCTAGGCCTTTCCAGTCCTGTCGGAGACAGTCGGGGATGAGCACTTTCTAATGACTTTTGGAGGCTAAAATACCCAGAGGCAGTTCCTCTGGGGGGCGGGGTATGAGCTCTCTGCACTACAGGCAATGGCAGGATCCCTCTGCCCCCCTTTCCCCCTGCTTCTGGCAGGAGAATCAAACCCCAGGTATGGGTGGTGGCCACCCAACTCCTGCAAGGAGGTCTATCACCTTCCCTTGATTAATAGACAGCTGGGGGAAACCCCCACACAGCCCAGCCCTCCCCTCGGGCCTCAGGCAACAGGAACATCAAGGAAAAAGAGCCAGCAGCCTTTCAGGCATGGAATCTGAGCCCTTTGTGCCACAGAGGTAGGAGTGGCAGGAGGTCGCCCAGAGTGAGAGAAGCGGCTGACTAATGAGCCAGCTGCTTGACTGGGGAACTAAGGGGTTGAAGGCAGATGAACCCCCATGACTTTGCCAGAGTTGTCACTGGGAACAAAACTAAAAAGAAAAACAAGGTCAGGCAAGAAATCCAACTGCATGAGAGAGCCTTGGCCTGGCTGCCCTGCCAATGAGCCCCCTGGAGGTTCCCCATTGCAGGCGCTGTCATTACAAAGGGGCCACCCATGGAGAGAGACCCCTGCTCTGTTCACTGAGTGGAGCTGAGGAAATGACAATGGCTCTCTCTCCAAAGGGGGTTGACATTTCCATTCTCCACACAGATCAGAGCCAGTCACAGAGGAGTCATCCAGTACGGCCTCAGGGGAATTCTGCTGCTAGTCCCCAAAGACATTAGTGGACAAAAAGCTTTTTGCAGTATTCATCCATCTTTACTCTGCAGCCCCCGCCCCACGGGCACAAGCTACAGTCCTGCAAATGCCTATATATGGGAGTAAATTTCCTCACCTATGTGCTTGCAGGATTGGGACCATGGCCTCCACACAGACAATATGCCCATTAGGAGCCCCAATGACTGCCATGGGGTCTGCTAGTGCGCCGCACGTTTGAAAATCAGGTCACTTATTTAGGTCCCTAAGGAGGAACTCAGGAGCCCAGATTTAGGATAGTTAAAAAAAAAAATCTTAGCCTACAAATATTTCTCTCTGCGGGCTCTTATCACTGAGTGGATTCAGTCCTATGGACAGTTTCTCTAACAGTGAAAGACTCACATGGTTTTTAGTCAAGCAGACGGACATTCCATTCTCTTTGCTTAGAACTGTGGTTTTCAATCTTTTTTCATTTGCAGGCCCCTAAAAAATTTCAAATGGAGGTGCGGACTCCCTTTGGAAATTTGAGACACAGTCTGCAGCTCACCAAGGGTCCGCAGACCAGAGGTTGAAAGCCATTGGCTTAGAGCAATCCTAGATATCATGGATAACTACACTTGCTTCCACCCACTGCTTACCCAAAGTGATATTTCTTAAACAATTTATATAAATGCAGACAAAATTATCCAGAAGCACTTTGCTTTCAATCCTTTTCATATTTTCCCCCTAATATTCAGCTCCACTTTTGGTTTTGAGAGTGAATCACATTTTTAAAAACTATATTATGAACCTGGGGGGAAAGGAAATCCTGGACTATTGTTCTGTGTCTTATCATCACAGTGGATTGTATCAGTCGGGTCACATTATGACAAGAGAATTATGATGAGAAGTAAAATAGGGTAAATCATACAAGGATTTCAAAACTATGTGTTCCTCTAAAAATCATAGCTATTAAAAACTAAAATAATAATAAGAGGGAGTTTCCTTCTTTGCTTTCTGTAAATTCAAACAAAGAATTTTTAAATGCATGTTTGCTTCTACCAAGGCCTTTTTGGTAGGAAACTAGTTGCTATGGTCTGTAAATATCTGCCAGACCTTGGGATGCGGAAAGAGAACTAGGTGGGTGCTAAAATGTTCCTAGGTACTTAAGTTTCCAGTGAACTGTTAAATGCTCACTGAGAAGAAAATCAGCTGCAATAAGCTGGCACTGATACAGATCCAAATAGCTGGAACTGCCATAGAGACAAGGTTTGATCAAGAGATACATATTTTTCATTTAAATTTTCTTTTAATAAAAGCTATTGAGACATTAAAAATATCTATCATTTCAAACAGCGCACTAACCCCAGAAATGACCAAATGCATAATAAAAAGGACAGAAGCTGAGTTTTAATCATGAAAAAAATTGAACACACAATTGCTAGCTTCAAAAAGCAGGCTTGCCACGAGGCTTCACTTGTCTTACACTGATACCACTCACTTTCCTGTACTATGCCTAGACCATCTGGCAGAGCAAAACTAGTCTTACCATGGGTCAAATCTTGTTCTCGTCTACATCCACGTAACCCCAATAAAGTCAGGTTTGCACAGGTGTAAATGAAGATAGAATTTGGTCCCAGCTCGTTATCCATTGTGATAGGTGAAATCACTTCTTCCTTAATGTTCTTCTGTTCCCCTGTTTTGACAACAGCACTGGTAGTAGCCTGTTGAAGAGGATTGACTGTTCAATAACTGGATGGTTAATTGCAGAACCAAAATGAAATAGGCAAATCTAAAGAGCTTGTTTTCTTCTCTCATCAGCCCCAAAACAGTCCAGCAACATATCCTCCCAAACTAAGTTGCCTCCATTTCAAGCCTATGTTCCTCCTTTCCAGGTTAGGAGGATCTAAAGAATATAGGCTTTCTGTACCCTTACTAAAACTGAAAACAGAAGTAAGAATGGAGGACTACCAGGCCCCCTACATCCTCCCAGAGACTGAGTGTGGGGTTTGCCTGCCTGATCCAAAACAGTGATTGTTACTCAGTGGGCCAGAGGACGGCAAAACTTCTCTAATCCCCAGGAGCCCAAGTCCTTTCCAATATGTAATGGTGAGGAAAATTGTCATATTACCCAAATTTGCAATCAATTAAACCTTACACATGAGAACAAGAATCACCCTGGATATTGCAAAGCATCCCATCATTTCAGCTCTTGAGTAATTATAATGTGGAATTTCTTTAGCCTTCATTTTCCTTTGGCCACTTCCCTGCCTCATCTTCCACATACGCATCTAAAGTGCTTTGTGGTCTGCACTGCTACACAAGGTGTCCACAGTCATTTTCCTGTGTCCTGCCTCTTGTTTTTCCCTGCCACAGAGTGGGAGATCCTTGTATCACTTTGCAGTTTAAGAGTTTAAGATGGTTTAAGAGCAACAGTCAAAGGGTAATTCCATCTAGTTCTCGACAGATAGAGTAAAAGTTGCAACCGTGTCTGATCTTGAGGGTAAGGGAGAAGTATAAACAGAAGAAATATGGGGAGATCCTCAGCAGTGCCAAAAGAGGCATAGAAGGCCCACAAACTGCCTGCAGATGTATCATCTTTGTGACCTCCTAATATAAACTGAACTACCTATTCCTTGTAGCCACAACACGCTGACATATGAACTCAAGCTAGGCAAGGTTAGAGCTAGTCACTCAGCACTTAGATAGGAGACCTCTAAGGAAAACCCCAGTGCTGCAGAAAGAGAGATTTGTGATATAATAATTGGTATCAGGGTAGTGGTTCTCCAATCCTGGCCCAGGGAGCACAAATCAATAGACACAGAGCGTTGCCTCTTGTTTGCAGTTATTCCTATACCTGTCCAAGTTCATTATGACTCAAAAGAGTTTGGAGACTATAAAAGGAGGAGGACACAAACCAGGGGTCTGTATTAGCAGTTGCTACATAAAAGGAGGATAAGAGTTGCCCTCAGGAATTGGAGCTCCCAGTCAAGTGGAGGAATGTTCCAGTCTCTTTACCTAGAGCATTTCTTCCTATCTAGATATTGTGCATAATTACACCTCTTTCCACTTATTGTCTAACCGAAGTGGCGTTGCTTGTATAAACCCAGATGAAATTATGTAAAAGCACTTTGCTTTCAATTCTCTGGGAGAGGAGTGTCCAAGGAAGAAGGAAGTGAAGTAACAAGGCCAAACATACAAAGGAGCAGGGGGAGAAGAGGACCAGAGGAGCCAGGTAACATGTCCAAGGGAGAAGGGTACTAAGCAGAAGGTAATTATGCAGAGTAGAAAGGAGGACCAGTCAACAGGGATGCCTGGTCAGAGAATCAGACAGAGCAAGAGGAACATAACAAATGTGAAGGAGAGATTAAATGAAGAGCAAAAGTAGCCACTGAGATAAACTTAAAAAAAAACAAAACACTTCTTGCATTAAAGACAGTTAAACATACATGGAAAAGCAATGTACAAAAATGTTTAATGTACGTATTTATTGTAGTGGACACAGGGATGTTATGTGATCATTAAAGGGTGGGGAGGCGATCTGTACAATCCTGAATGGAAGAGAAGGTAGGATTTTTGCCCATGTACTAATATGTACATATTTGTATTTTTAAATGAACGTCTGGTACGAGAGGTCCTTCTTCCTCTGTGAATTTTGCGTGGGCCAAGTTTCCTTCCCCTGTCCCTCTGTCACTGCCATCAGTTGCCATCAACTTTAAATGCACGCTCCTGTTTGAGAATGCAAAGCTACTTTTGTTACATGTAGCATCTAAGATTACTATAACTGAATTAGAGAAAATGATATATTCTATTCTATTTTTCAGTTTTGTTTCCTTTGTGCATTGAAAGCACTCTGTGTGTGGTAAGTTTCCCCTATACAATCAATGAGTCAGCTTTGGTGTAGTAATTGAAGCCACTTCAACTAATTTTTTAAAACTGACTAAATGTCAAGATAGCAAAGTCCCTTTAATACTTTAGCCCTCCTGTGAAAACAAAGCTGCATACCTCAGGGGGCACTGGATGAGAAAAGGTTCTGGTGGTAGGATACACAGCCTTTCACCTTCACGTCAAGAGTTTCAGAGTCCAGTCTTGGGTCAGTAGTGACTGAAAGTCATTGCCATGTGCTAGCTCAGCGTGGATCATAATGCCATTTTGCCTTTCTATAGCGTCTTTCATCCATGGAGCCCAAAGCATTTTTACAAGTAAGTATTAATCAAACTTCTTAATTCACACTACACCTCTGAGGTCTTACAGGTAAGCTTTATTATAACTGTGTGATAGATGAGTAAACTGAGGCACACTAGGTCAGTGAGAGAAACAACAATAAATGAGTCCCTGTGACCTGCTCTAGCCATCAGACCACACTGCCTCCGTTGGTGTTTCCAGTCAGATCCTCAGAGTATAGATGCCCACAAGCACAAAATCTTCCACCACACTGGCAGTAATTGGCAGGAGAGGGACTGAAGGAAACTAGCACCACGCCTGCCTGGCCTGTACCTGCTTTGGAGCTAAACAGAGGACTTGGTTCTCCAGAGTTTCATTCCAGCAATTTTCACCAATGCTAAAGTCACTCTTTTAAAAAAACAAAAGAGAGAGATAACATTATCTGCAGGAAAACAGACTCCATACTACCTCATCCTTTGCTCTCAAGGAGTCAGCCAGTTTCCCTCTCCCCCGGCAAGATGGTCACATCGTAATGAGGTGGGTTGGATTCTCAAGGATAATGAATGCAAAATAAGCAGTGATGGAAATGCTGAGTCAGGCTCCATCAGTCATTCCCGAGCTCTGGAATCCATTAAGAAGGGCATCAAGGGACTGGAGACAGATTCAGCATGTGAATATCTGTTTTTGGATGCTAGAAATTATTAGGAATGCAGGATGATCCAATGTAACATTTATTGGCCTCCCAAGAAGCACACCCCTTGCCTTGCAATGAGAAGCCTATCTCTGGGACATCATAATGCCTCTCTTATCCCTTCAGTTTCTGTGTTTCTGCTTAGTAGTATTAAGAGAGCTTAAGCATTTTTAATCATCTGTTCATTACCAAGATTGATTCATGCTTCAAGTAGCTTTTTTTAAACCCATCCAAAATAGCTTCCTCTTCTGCAGCACTAACTTTTTCATACACACTCCCTTCCATCCCTTCAGAGAGAGAGAGAGAGAGAAAGCTCTCATTCATTCCATAGTCCTCAGACACTCACAAATGCAAATCATGCCACTCACACTTAAGGCCTGGTCACTATACATCCCTTTCACACAGGCACACACACAGCAGACAGCAGAATTGCATTCACTCTTGCATTTTACTTCCATCAAAGATTGTTTATTTTCTGCTACAATGATTTGTGCCTTATTGCTGAGATAATACAGTAGACTAGACATAATATGAAATGGCAAAATGAAAGCATGGGGTCTTTTATTAGACACAACGTTAAAATCTCTAAAGATGTAAATGCGAAGAGCCAGATTTTCAGCAGCTTTGTGCCAGGGCCAATTATATTTTCTATTTCTTTATGCCTGAACCTTGTAATTTGAAAAATGAATTGGGCCACTCTGGAAAGGAAGGAATTTTGCAAGTGACTCTCAGCACCGATATTTGGAATATTTTTTTACAAATCAGTGTTCTTAAAGGAATATCTGTCCTTCTTTCTGTATTCTGTAACAAGTCTTGGATTTCAGTTTTGAGGATGCAAATGACAGCTGTCCCAGCTAGCCACAACCCCATGAGCAGGACCCAGCCTGAAAATTTTTTGTTACCAAACCCAAAATGTAGGCCTGTTAATCTTTAGAGGGCCCTTTTGAGCAAACCACAATTTGAGCCCAAGGGAGACCTATCCCTGTAGTAAGCTTTTTGGTTGCAATTTCTTCCGTGCATCCGGTAGATGAGTTGAGCCTTCCCAACCATCACACTTCCATATTTACACTGTTTTTCCAGATAAGACTGTGTTTTATATAGTTCTGGATTCTGTTCATAAAATTATTATTGAAATTCATGTTCACCAGTCATTTTGTTTACCAGCTGTTTGTTTTTCTGAGTCTGAATCACCCCAACACAGAAGGCTGCATACTTTATATGTTATATAAGGGCTGCACATTTGTACCTGAACTGAGCCAAGTACTTGAGAAAGGTTAAGACCTGTCCCTCTGCTATCAGGGCCCAAAGAAGAACATGGAAAGCTTGCAAGACCACAGCCTCATGTTGGATCAAGGATTATGCAAATTTGATTTGATAAACAAAACCATCATCTCTTTCTTTTATGTGGTCTTTCCATTAGATGCATTTTTATATCATGGCTATTCATTCACTACCTATTACCCTCTTAAACCCCAATCCTGGGTTGGTTGGACAAGCTGAGCCTTAATCTCTCCTCACCATCTGAAGCAGACTTTGGCTGACAAGTCCTACACGCTGCTATTTTAAGTAAGCCAATTTGTATTTGTTCTGCTAGCTACATTCACCACTTGTTCTGAATTTTGTTTGTATCTGAGGAGAAGAGGAAATGTACGACAAGAAAATATATACTGTTACAATTTTGTTCTAATCATTTCTCTTCCCATTATTGCTTCCCACTCTTCCTCGTCTCATTTTCTTTTTTGTTTTCTGCTTTTTATGTATTATTAGCTTTGGAATAATCTTGACTGAAGAAAATTTTAATCTAATGGGAGGGACTAATTACACTACCTCTGAGGACTAATTATATCATCTGTGACTGACAGCTTTTCTTGCCTCCTTGCTTGCTGGTAGATAGAGCTATAATATTAGCTGTCCTGAATCTTCCAGTTCATAAAGGAGGGGCGAGGGCTCGCAAGGGGTTAGAGATCCATGCAATTTTATTGTAATCAATCTGGGTAGCTGAAGGGTGCACTTTAAGCACTGTTTTACCAAAGTTGCTGTTCCCAGATCATGATAGACCTCACACACTTTTTTCAGACCACTTTAATCCATGGATGTGAAAAAGGAAGTATACTGGAAAGACACACTTAATAGTAATTTTTTTTAGCAAGTTTCTTTAAGATGATACTGTCCCCTGGCTTGACTAGCTGAGTCAGTAATGAAGCTCATCTGCTTTCCTTCAGTGACTAACAAGCTGGAAAGGGAGAAATTTCCACCCATTCTTCTAGAGTTCCACTCCTTGAGACCCACAGGGCCCAGGTAAAATATGGATCGAGATTAACTAAAAATCCTAATTCCCTGGAAGCAGGACTAGTGGGTTGTTTCCTAAGCTACTAACAGCAATCTAAATAAATCACAACACTTTTTGAAAAATACAGTGAGGTTTGGCTGTAGTAGAAGGCTTCAAGCCCGTGAAGACTCTCCTTTCACGTCCTAAAAGACTTACGCTGTGTATCCTATCAGAAACAGACTCAGGGTGCAGTCCTTGGGAGAACACAAGCCTGACTTTGACCTTTATAAGCATCTGAGATAAAAACTAGCTTTAGCTCCAAGGAGGAGGAGAGCCTGAACTGCTTTCCTGTACCTGCCTCCAATGGACTTGTCCACAGTGCCTCATGGCTGCTACTTGCCTGGGTAGTGTTTTGTCTCTGGCACATTGAATATTGACAGTAGTTTTGCTGGAGTGCCTGTTCAGACACAGTGTCCCTCATGACGTGTCTTGAGAGAGGAGAGGGGAGACGGTGCCTTGTACAGGGTCAGTGACCTTGGAACTATAATGCTTTAAAATGACTGTATTTTTAACTCTTTGCCTCCAATACTGCTGCAAATTTGTTTCTCCTCTTCCTTAGTCCCCTGCAACCTGTGCAGGATCTTGCTTTAGTTGCAACTTTGGCTGTAAGCCTCCTGGCTATAGAAAAGGAACACTTTCTGAAATACAGGACTCAGAAATTAGATTTGTTTTCCAGGGTGCCTGGCATCACTTCTCTTTGTGGGGTTGTTTTGGTGCTGAAGGCATTTTATGCTGATGAAAGATGTTGGAATCTATAGCTTTTGAGCTTTGCTTGAGAGCAGGAGCAGTCAATTATTTTTGTCAATGTCCAAATTTCTTGGTCAAGGTGTAGTCAAGGTCCAGACTCCAGAGAAATAATAATAAAAAATGATAATAATAAGTAAATAAAAAGATTTCAGCATCCATTCAAAAGCATCTGGTGCTCTGGATTTGGCCTGTGGTCCAACTATTGATTACCCCTGCTTTAGAGCCAGCACAGTCAGTAATGCCATCAGTTGTTCTCATCTGACAGCTGCTGAGTGACCTACTGCAGTGATTCTTGCATTGAGGTCTGCAGCCCTCCCATGAAGACTTAATGATATCCCTCAAGGCCCGACTTTGCCCTATACAATTTGTGGCCCAGATCCGGGGCTGTGTCCAGGCTGTACCATGGTGAAGCTTTGGGGGGAGGCCAAAGGTGATGCCAAGCCACTTTTAAACAACTCCTAACCAAATCCTGGGCCTGGTCAGCTACCAGAAAATTTCCTGAAGTAAAAGTAGAGCAGCCAAAGAAAGGTCCATCCTGGTGGCTCGGACAGTTCTTGAGGCACCCAGGACTGTGAGTCATCTTGTTACCCATGGCCTCCAGCAAGAGGGAGAGTTGCTGGTGCTTAACTAGGTGCCAGGTCTCTGAACCTGCCAGTCTATTAGCCACCCAAGCACTCTCCTCTGGGATATGCCAGTCCTTACTTTGCCTTGCAGGTTAACAATGGGCATATCCCAGTCCTCGAGCCCCTTTGAAGTGTTCCCCTGTAGTGTCCAGCCTATTATCCATTGAATACTCTCAAAAATAGCAGCGTTGCTGTCCCCAGGGGAACATGTACACACCATCGTAAATGGTTCAACTCAGGATCAGGTCCTTATGTAATACCACAGCACTGAGATATATTTATAGTTAAAACAACAATATGGTTATTATCAAAGGTTCAAGATTCAAGAGACAGTGAGAAAGGATAATGGAAACAAAAGGGTTACACATAAAACAAAATCATAACATGATTTCTCGAGATTAAACTTAATTTAACAGATTAACCTTCTGTCTAAAGAAGTTTATCTGATCCCAAATGTCCTTTGCAGCATTTCAACCAAGCCTAGTTGAGTTCCCATTTTCATTAACATAATTGCAATGCTTAATTACTTCCTAGGGTGCAGGATAAAGGGGTATCTCCTTGCTTTCTTCTTATATTCCCAAAGTTTATTGTCTGTCCTCAGGGACAGTAAAATCTCCTGTTGGTTGTTTTCTGGAGTCCAGCTTCTTCCCTGTTGATTTCACATCACCTGTTGACTTCATATGTAAATGGGGCTTCTGTTGTGTTGGCTTGCAATGCTTAATGTACATGCTGATTGAAACAGAGTTGAAAAAACATCTGGCGGAAAACCTATGCATCAGTTCAGTCTTGAAGGAACATATTTTCAGCATCCAGCCGTAACTCCTTACATAGTATCTGTACATACATTTCATAATGATATTAACAACCAGCGTGACCCTGACTTCATTTAAGACCTCCCGTGACATTCCTTGGTAAATCAGAATGTACACACCAGGGTCAAGATATTCTTGTAACCCACTTGCCAGTTGGCATGGAGGGGTTGATGGGTCATGGTAGCCAGGGACTGCCAGTGCATAGAGATGTTGTGGCCATGCCCTCTTTCTCCAGAGAAAGCCTTCTGTGCAGGGTGCTGGGATTGCCACACACTTAAAAAATCTTTCCTGGGGCAGATTCTCCAACTTTCCAGCTGTTTTGCACTGCCAGAGCAGGGACCAAGGTCTGACCCAGAGTTCTTGCACATTTGACAGGAGATATTACACTTATTTTTCTCCACACAAAAAAATAGAAAAGGGGCCCTCTGCTTCAGAAACCTTGAGAACCACAGTCTTACTCTATGAAAAATCAGCTGTTTGTCCTGATCCAATTACTGATATGCAGGTGTTTATAGCATAAAAAAGCACTCGCACAAGCAGGATAAACTGGCCCCTACTGTTGGTGGTCTCTGCAGAGAGACCAAGGATTGAACAAGGCTATGGGGACTGAATTCTCCCATCATTCCAGAAAATGGTCCTTCCGGGCAGGACTGAGGCATTTTGGAAAGTTACAGTGAGCATGGCGAGTTTATATTGCCACCTTCCATTCTACACCTGGTATGTGAAGAGATAGAAACCAGCATAGGGGGTGGGGGGCATCTTCCACTCTGCTCCCACCATATTCTACTGTTTGCTACTATGCCTCTTCCTCGCTGGTGTGTGCAGCACTAGGCAGAGGGATGAAGACTGAGGGAGTGAAAAGAGAGGGGCTGTGAAAGCAATAAAACCCAGCAGCTTTTTTACTAAGCAATCTTTGTGCCTCGCTTGCTTGGGTTCCTTCCCCGCCCCTCACCTCATTTTTAATAAGTGCTTTTCACATTGTCCCGTATTCACTCTCAACTCAGAGGACATACCAGCTGTTCCATTTGGAATTATCCTTTTTCTGCATTTCTGCCAAGTTCTGTAAATGCTGGTTATGGGAGGAGGGAAGGGAAAGAGAAGAATGGAGGAGGGGTGGAGGGAGGAGAGAAGCAGGAAGATGGTGATATGAAGGGATTTCAGAGAACAAAAGTGGAGGAATTTTACAAGAGAGAGAGGAAGGGCAGAAGGGGACAGAGGAGATGGAAGGTGAAGAGAAAAAGGACCAGTAGGAGATGGAAGCAGTGAGGAAAAGATGGGGAGGTGGCAAAGAGGTGATGGTGATGGTCGGATTAGGAAGTAAAAGAGGAATAGATGTGTGGAAGAAGAAGAGAGAGATGCCAGGCTGCTGGCTGGACATTGTCATGGAGTGAAGGATTTTGGGTGGGAGCATAGAGCAGGGAACTGAGATGCAGAATTCCTGGATACTATTCCTGTTGTATTCCACTGGCTAATTGTGTGAACTTGCGCAAATCACTTCACTTCTCTGTGCCTTAGCTTTCATATCTGTAAAATGGGGGTGGAATATTAATATCTCCCTCATAGAGGTGCTGGAAGGTTTGATTAATATCTGTAAGGTTCCGTAAGGTGGAAGGTGCCAGGGAAGTGCCAAGTCTTATCTGATTTTTATTATTATATAAAGGTATGTATAATTTCATTTATTTATTCCAGCCAAGGAGAGACTTGATGGTTGCTTAGTTACCAGAGAACAATAATGGAGAAGCTGTTTAGTCTACATTGCATGGAAGAAGGGGGCTGTGGTTTGACATCACGTCATATACAGCCACCTGCTAACCAGAGCTGGAATCAGAGACTAGATTAACGCTGTTTGTGCAACACATGTTAGAACATGGACAGGGGTGAGGGGGCGAAGGGGAAATAGGCCTGTCTGTTCATATACGATGTAGAAAAAATAAATACAACATGCATAAAGGGATAACTGAACTATGGGGCTATGTGCATATGATTCAAGGTGTTCTGCTGACACCTCTAACTAAAAATCAAAGCTCAAATCCCAGAAGCCAGGAGGTATGTATTCGTTCTGTTACATGTTCCTTCTGCTGCATTTAATAGGCCTTGATCCCTCTTGTCCTAATACAGTAACGGCCTTCTGCACCATACTGGCACACCCTAGCAGAAATGAGCACCTGTGCCAATTGGGGTGGCGGGGTTGGTGGTATGAACCAATTATTCCAGAGATGAAAAGCTGGAGAGAAGCAAGCTCTACATTATTCCCTATCTCATTCTTTCTCTCTGAAAACTTACCAGCACCTTGGTCTCAGCCTTTTTAAATTTATTTGGCCTGATCTATGCCGGGGAACTTTCTCTCAAATTCTAACTTTATAACCAGTTGAAGCCATAGTGTAGATCAGGTTCCAGGTGGCCTGACCTATTTCTATTAAACTGGTTTTAAAATCTACTGAATGTAATCCTAAAATAAATTGAGTAAAAGTGGTCTAGACTGACTAAGCCTGATCTACACTTTGGCACTGAAAAGTTTTAAATTGGCGTGAATTTTTGAGGAAATGTCCCCAATGTAATCCAGACCTAAGTGTTAGCGCCTTCTCTCTTCTAACTTCCCTCTTATTGGGTCCTAGCATAGTAAGTCACATCTATCCAAAGGATGCATTGCCAGAACTGCCTGCATTTAAGTGGTGGGTGAAGTGATCCCTGAATACACCTGTATCCATCCAGGTTATTTACCTGGTTATAATGTTATAATACAGTTTGAAATCTTCCAATCATAGCCACGCTAGAAAAGAAAAGGTAGCTTTTTTATTTTAAATGTGCATGCTGTATCTACCCACCCATCACCCCAACTATCTAGGGATTAATAATAGAAGAGGAAGAGAGAAATTCAGAGGTGTAGATAAAGGAGGAAAAGATGTATTGTCAGCTGAGTTATTAAGAAAAATGAATAGCTGAGGCAGAGAGATAGGTAGGCTGTTTTATAGGGCTGAAATGGTAGAAGAAAAGGATCTCACCCTATCTATGGGTGGATTGTAAGAACATAGAGATGATGATCAATTAGGAAAGGGAGTAACATGAGACAAGGCAACATGGCCTAGAAGGCGGATCATGGCATTAGGAGCAAGGAACCTGAAGTGTAATCCTTGTTCTGACACTGATTCAACATATTGCTTTGGGCAAGTCCCTTAATCTCCTCTGTATGTCAGCGCCACCATCTCTGTACAGAGGGAATAATAATATAAATGGGTTATTGTGAAGATGGATGTGTTCAGAGCACTTTGGAAAAAATAAATATAGTGCAGAATTGCCAACTGACACAAAAGTTTAAAAAGCATGAGACTGACCCAAAAAATCATGAGGTTTTTTTTCCAAAAATTATGTTGGTTTTTTTGGTCTGTCTTTTAATTTTTGAACTCCCCCTGCCCATCTCATGTATGTATGTGTTTGTGTGCATGCATGTGAGCACGCATGTGTTACACTGTGGCTTACTCATCCATTAATATTGAATAAGGTGATTCTGGCTCCACTGCTGGAGAGCTCGCTGGCTACCTGGTGGCATGGAGCTTCCAGCTTTCCCCAAACCTAAAACCCTAATTAATTAAGTCTGTACCCTTCCCTGTCCCACGTGGGCTCAGCCCCCATCCCAGTAATGAATTATGCACCCCAAGCCTCCATATCAATTCTGCCTCCCCAGCCCCACATCTGCCCCTTCCATGCACCTCAGCTCCTCCTGCAGCTTCAGGAGTTCCTCATCCCCTCTCTCCATTCCCAGGCCTGTGCTGCAGGGATGTAAAGTGGAGAGTGGAGGAGCTGTGAGGAGCCAATGCATTTTTCACACCTGTAAGAATGCTGTTGGCTGCTCCCTTGCTCTGCCTCTCAGTTCCTCAGGAGGTGGGGGGCAGAGGAGAGATTTCCACTAAATCAGGCCCCCCGTAGTGTCCATTTGGTGCTGCAGGCAGAGCAAACTCTCTGGCTTCCTCACCCTTGTCTTAAGCCCGAGGTCATTGCCTCACCCCTGTACACTGAGTGACAAATTGGGGATTTCAATGGCAATCCTGTGTTTCCATTTTTCCTATTTTCACCAAAAACAAGAGGGTTCTGCCCACCGATGCCTAGAACATTCCCTGACATGTTGGAATTGACCAGATGCATATTTCAAAAGTTATCAGGTTACATTCAGACAGCCAGAGAAATGCCATTGAGATTAGTGCAGGGCATCACTTCCCTCGGCCACTTAGGTCTATTTGGTAGGTAGGCTGGGGGGAGTCCAAAAAGGTTTTACAAACAAGGAGGGTTGAATCTTGAAATAAATGGGAAATAGTTGCAAGAGCTTGAGAAGGGGCAATGGGGTCGTGGCATAACATCTAGATTGCTAGATAAGGCGGTTACAAGAGAGAACATGAGAGGAACTGAAGCGTGAATAAGGATTTCTGCAGAGGCTGAGCTGAGGCAATGGCACATGTGGGTGACACACAAGTCACCCTATTTGCAGTGTATCATCTCGGGCTCTGTGTTCATCAGCTATCACAGACTAAGGCTGGTTGGACTTGGTCATGGTCAGCACTTCAATGGGAGCCATAAAAATACAACAGGAGACAGCGTTGGTGAGGTAACCTTTGTCCCTCTGAGAGGGCAAGTGCCTCTTCCAAGGAAACCTGTACTGCTGAAGACGTTGTCTGACAAATGAGATCCATACCATGCCCAGAGTTAGGGTGTTGGAGTCTTCCCTGATTTTCTGATTTCTGTCTTCAAACTTGTGACATTTTGCCCTTATCCAAAATGGCCCACTAACTCCCATTACTGTCAATAAAACTGAAGCTACAGACTGCCCTCAGTCAAGCTGGTTGTCATTTCCCAGCAGGCTTTGCAGGTGAAAATAATGTTGCTGTCTGCAAAGATGGCTATTATACCCCACTGTTTCTAATGGGGCTGAAGCCAGGCTATCCTCAAGGAAGATGCTGGCCCTATAGTCACTCTGGGAGAGACATGCAGAGGACAGGAACATGCAGAGGTGCAAGAAATGAGTCTGTGGAAAGCAGGGAGGGAGAATGTATTAGGGAGCTTGGCAGAAGCTGTAAGAAGAATGTGTGAAGCAGGCAGCAGGGATGTATGGAGAGTACAGGGGAATAGGGGGTATCAAAAAAGGAAGAATTAGGAGTATAAGATTGTAAAAAGAAGGGAGGGAAATATGGGAGGAAAGGCAATGTAGGAAGCAGGTGGGGGAAAGGAAACTGCTGAGGAGGGAGAATGTGAGTTGTGCATTTGCTATTTTATCCTCATCCTTAATTAGTCAGCCAGGAAGAAGACTAGAGAAGGGATACAGAGGGATAGAGCAGCAGCTCCCCACTCACAAGAGGATAAGTGGAATCCCTTCCAACAACGGCGACCTGCTTTTTATATGTGCATTCAAGGTTGAATTTTGAACTTGTGATACATACAAGTTGGGGATGGGTGGCTTCCCCCAAAAAAGTTTTAAAAAGCAGAAAGCAGAAAAGAAACCACAACTTTTTTCAGTAATTAATTTTAAGCCAATTTCATGATTTGGAGGATTAGTAATGCCATCCCCCTTAGTCGTTTAAAGAATTCCACCATGGCACTTTTTGCAAATATAGGAGTGTTATCCCCCGTGTGCTGGTCAAATTCCAACTTGGGCAATTACATTCTACCTCTCTCAAATTCCCTTTGCAGTTTCAGGTAGAAAAGATATTTTTCACTCCCCTCCTAAGGAGCTGTTCAGCAGCATTGCTGGTGTAGAATGGCTGCCACATTCCTCATCCTGGGCAGCTGTATTTCGGTGATATGTACAGAGCCAAACTCTGCACTCGGTTACACCTCATGTAACCCTGCTGACTGCAGTTGGATTGCACGGGGTATAACAGAGAGCAAAATTTGGCCCACCATTTGTAAAGTGCTTTGGATTCCTAAAGTATTAAAGCACTATAAAAACCCAAGTCATTATTATTATGAAAATAAAGAAATAATCCTGGTTTTGCTCCATCATCTATCTGCTTGGTGGAGAGATGTCAGATTGCAGTGGGGGAGGAATGGCTGACATCGGAGGACCTCCATTTGTAAAATTGTCAGTTTTCAAGCAGCTGTGAGCTCCAGTTAACATCTGGAGAGAATCAGGGAGATGGAAACAGGGGTATTGTGGTTGTGGGAAAACTGGTTTAAATTCTCCCAGGCAACACTTGGCACTTGAGTAGCACTTGATAACAAATAGACTCAGTCATTAGCTCACATAGGAGCTCTGGCTAGTAATGGACTCCTTTCTCATTAGCAAATACAATTGACAGTAAAGATAAACACATTGGCATACTCCCCCTCTTGGGCTGCTGACATAGAGTCCTGAGTGACGGATCTCTCAAATATCTCAGGAAAGGAGAGGGAGAGAGAGGGCAGCTGCTGTTATCAGCCAGCTCAAATACAGGACAGAGCTAATAATATCTTTCCTTTATAGTGCCTTGTGTCAGGATCCTAAAGCACAAAAGACTTTGGTTTTCGCTAGCTGTACAACTGAACAGTAGGTAAAGTTCAAAATGTACTTTCATTCTAAACCCCTCTATTCAGTTGCTAATGGACATAGTATTTTAAGTTTATTATTAGTTTAGCACTGAGTGTACAATACAGAAATAATAATAGTCCCTGTCCCAAAGAGTTTACAGTCTAGAAGAAAAATGTAGAAGACAGTATGCTCTGTTTGTTTGAGAAAATTAACAACAAACTCCAAAGTATTTTCTTTGGTCCTGAAGCATTATGTGCCTGGCCTCAGCCCAAGAATGAATTATTTTGGCAAGTTTGAGCAAAATTGGCTGAGTTGTTCTGAAGTTATCCAAGGATGAGGGAATCAAAGTGCTTTTCCTGCTCTTCGAAAAAAATCACTTTTTTGCATTTACTGGTGAAATAGCTGAAGTTTAAAACTTCCATGAGAAATAGTCATTACGCTATGACTAAATTGAAGAAAAAAATCTTTGTAATTTTAGAATTATGTGTTTGTGCATGAACAATATATAAATGTAGCTTTACAAGTGTATTATGCAAAGGTCACCATGATGCACATGCCCAACAGTCTGTGAGGGCAGATGCAATGCTGTGAGAAAGCATAGCTTTTGCCTCCCATCGTAGATCTGTGCAGTACAAAAACGTAAGCCACGTACTCTTCTGCACATACGCCACAGTCTGTGCCTGAAGACACTATTTTGAGCAAATGCAGTATGTAAGTCTTCCAGCACAAAGTGTTCTGCATGCATTATCGCACTTTAAGTTATTTACTGCACATGTCCTACTGCCTGCACTGTCAGATGTAATCATGCCCTAAACGACAACTGGAGTTTAATCCATTGCCCAGGTGTCTAATACTTAGAAGACTGGCTGATTTCCTAGGGTTAATTTTCTACCAGGAAATCGGAGTGTTTCTGGTAAGGCCCCATAAATTCCATGGCTGCAGAATTTACCATGGTATCCTTCCTGTGCCCCAGAATTGTGTTCTAGAATCCAAGATTTCATTTATTGGGAAGAATAAAATTCTAGTCCTTATGGTCACAAAGAAAACCATAAAAATATAGCCCAGCTGTACAACAATGCAGTGGTGGCTTCTGAGTCTGCAGACAGCTTGAAATAATAGCTTTTTCCTTTCTATTCTGTTTAGGTTCTTAAGCTGCATCCATCACTGTGGTATCTGAGAACATCTGAGAAAGCTTTAAACTCGCCCCATTGTCTCAGTGGGATGCTAAGTCTGAAATCCATGTTAACTTAAATTTGAGCTTTGTCAAGCATTTCACTAATAATCATTTTCATAGGAAAAAAATCAATCCTCCCCCCCACACACCATCTGAGCTGCCAAAAAAACCAAGTGTCTCATACCAGATGCCAAAACTTCCTTTGTTCCCCACTCCTGACAACTTATACAGCATAGTTATGTGCTGTCAATACAAAAATCTGTGGCATATTGAAAATGGAAGAACAGAGGAAGACAGACTGAATTTGGTATCAAAACAATTAACTCAAGGGATACAATACTGGTTTTGGGGTTTTTTTGGTTTTCATATTTACATAACCTAACGTTTTTAATTCATCTACACTTTCAGAGGCTGAACTTATATGCTGCAGAAAGTAGGGATTCTTGCAGCAGAACTAAGATCCCACTAGCAGTGAACTAAATGGGGCTGTGGTTTCTGGCCACTGGGGGTACGTCTACACCACAGCTGAAAGGTGTGATTCCCAGTGAAGGTAAACAGACTTGTGTTTGCTCAGCTTAAGGTAGCATGCTAAGGGCTGGTCTACATTCCATAGTTATGACGACCAAATTATGTCAGTGTCTACACTACAGTCCTCCTCCTGCCGATGTAAGTGCCCTACTACCCTGACATAACTCCACCTCCATGAAAGGCATAAGGCTTATATCAGCACAGTTGGGGTGATGCAGTGTCTTAGTAGACACTTCCTTACTTACATTGGCTGTTGGCTGTCTTGTCAATTTCAGGGCAGAAGCTGTGAAATTGACAAGAAAGCAGGGCAGCTAGAGCCCAGATCCCCTCCCCTTCCTGCTGCCTGCTCCCCTGGAGAGCTGGGCAGCTGGACTCCACTCCTGGCTGGGAGCTGGGGTGAGAATGGACCCCACTCCCAGCTGGGAGTCAGGGTGAGAAGGCCAGGCAGCTAGACCCAGCTTCCAGCTGGGACAGTGGTGCAAAGCACAGGGGTCTTTCCTGGTTCCCTGCTGGGAAAGGTGGTTGTCTTGTCAATACAATGGCTACTATGCTGGAGCTATGAAATTGACAAGGCTGCCCAGGGAGCTGGCAGGACAGGAGGGAGGCCAAGACGGGGAACAGGGAGCAGGGCTGGGTAGGGGGGATAGCCCGCCAGGGACCCAGGAGCCTGTGGGGTGGAGCTGCCAGTGGAGCTGAGCGAACAGGCTCTCAGCTCCCCACACGTCCACTCTTAAGTCTGTGGAAGCGCTCCTGGTGAGAACGTGCACCACCGACCCAAGGAGGGTAACGTGGACATGCACCACCGCAGTAATTACTGTGGTGGGTGTAAGTCAACCTAATATGGGTCGACTTACATTTCTAGTGTAGATATACCCTAAAAACAACAGTGTGAACGTTGCAGCACTGGCAGTGGCTTAGGCTAGCAGACTGTCCGAGCCCACCCAGCCCCCTGGTTCCCTGCTTCAGTGACTAGGTCCAGCCACCATCTGGGCTGCAGCAGCCATGCTGCTGTTTATAGCATACTAGCTTGAACTGAGCTAGCACAGTCTGTCTACCCAAACCGGGCATCACACCTCCAGCTGCAGTGTAAACGTACCCTGAGAGGCAAGGCTAGCTCAGGGTTTTTAATCAGCAATGAATCCCCTCTGCTTCCTCCATCCAAAAACCCTCCTCCTCCAGGAAACACTCCTGGCATACCCCACCTAGCCCAGTATCTATTCATGATTGCGGCTTCCAGGCAGGAACAAGCATGGGGGAGAGGACTAACACAGACTATGGGCAGAAAGAAACTGGCATCAAGGGAAAATGAATTGGGGACTAGGGCTGGACACAGGTGCCCCTGCGTCAATTTGTTTGGGGGCAGGGATCCACTTCCCTTGAGCTGGTTCTGGGGATAGTGGAAGGTCAGGGCTAGGAACAGGTTTCCTTAGAGAGCAGGGAGGAAGGCAGAATTCCTGCTAATCGAAAGGAAGATGACAAATTGCTGATTCCTGTTTCTCAGTTAGAATGCCCAGGACATGTATTTTCATCGCGAATGGCCTGGGGGTTGCTCAGTAATGGACATCCTCATTTTATTTCTTAGCAGTCTGACTGTAATATCATCTTTACACAAGATCCTATTTGTTGTTGATGTTCATTGTGCTCAGCAGGTCTCTGTTCCCCACAACCACAAGCTGTTGCTGTAGAGTTCAGTTCTCACCTTACCAAATCTCATTTGTTTTCCTCAGACATGTCAACACACTGCAGCAATAAATGACCCTGGAAGGGAGTCACAGAGGCCCATCTTCTGCTCCTGTTGATGGCCATGTTTTCTTTCTGTCCTTCAAATCTTATATTACATCTTATATTAACAATCACTTTATAAAAATGAACTCTATACTGTACACACTGGCCCTCAGTCATTGAACCGGCTGAGTTGAGTTCAGCATAGATCCAAAGTGGAAGGGGCAAAGGCCATTAAAGTAGCTAAGGATTGGGTATATGTAATAGCTTCTGCGTTCACAAAGGCTTATGTCGCTCAGAGAACTAGTTTAGCTACACCAGCAAAAGTTCAGGGTTTTGGTGGCAGGGCCCAAAAGTGAGTGTGGGTGAGTGCAAGGCTATGCCACCAGAAGGCAAGTTTTGCTGGCAAAACTTTGTGGCATAAACCAGGCCAAGATCACCAGAAGGTGAATGTGCTCAGAACCAAAACTGGCTGCAGAAGGACATTTCCATTTCGTGACAACTGTTGAGGTTTCTAAATTTGTTTTAGGTACACACTGGAACAAAACCAAAACCTTTCACACATTTTCACAAAATGGGGTTATATCAAAATGACCATTTTTGGATCAAAAACATCAAATTTTCATTTCAACACATGCTTTCTCTCTCTAAGGGTATGTCTACACTTCCAGGTGGGGATGTGATGCCCAGCTCAAGGAGACACACCCGTGCTAGCTCTCATTGAGCTAGCATGCTAAAAATAGAATGTAGCCACCGCAGCACGAGTGGTGGGATAGGCTAGCCACCCCCAAGTACCTACCTAGCAGGTACACATTGAGTGTGGCCTCCCCCTCCCACCACTGCAACTACATTCTATTTTTAGCTTGCTATCTCAATGAGCCAGCACAAGCATGTCTCCTCAAGCTGGAACTCACACCCCAGTGTGAAGTGTAGATATATCCTAAGCGACCAGATAGGATATTCTGGGCTTTAAAGAACCTTTCCATCAAAGATTTCAATGAAATCAATACACTTCCGTGAACTGTTTTCCCTTTGATGAAAAACATTTAGAACCTTTGAAAATGAGAGGCACACGCATCTAGCCCTTGATTAAAGTTGAATAGTCATAAAACAGGCACCTAAATTCAGAAGCCACTCTTTGTTGTAGTCCCCATCCTCCTCCTCTTGAAAAGTTAAGTGTCATTGCCTATCTCCTGCCAGGGACAAGTATCAAAAAGATTTTTGTAGGTTTAGTGCAGAAAAGTATCTGAAAACTTCAAGTCTGCAAAATCTGGCTGGAAATCTGATAAATACTGAATTTCCTCATGAGATTTCTGATGCTGCCATTCAGGCTGGGGGGAAAAAAATGACACAAAACCAACTTTTCACTACAATATTAGAGTCTTTCAACATCCGTTCCCTGATGCAAGCAAGAAGCAGCAGCCAAGAAAGTGAAAAATATTTATTTTAAAAGGTGAACCATCCTTTTTATCAACCTTTAAATGAAAAAAGCTTGACAGATGAGTCTGAAGACAACGTATGGTTTGATTCTTTAGCCCATCTGATTCGCCCTTATACCTCTCAATTACCAGACAAAATTGAGGTGAGAACATTGCCAGGGAGGGTGTTTTGTTTGTTTTGTAATTGTTCGTCTGATTTAAGCAGTGGGTGCTTATAACAATAAAAAACTTGCAGCTGGATGTATATGGAGGATCAGCTCAATGGGGATGGGACCCAAAGCCTTTCACTTCCAGATCACTCATTCCAATTCTGCCCAGCTTGCACCAACTGACATTTTCTTTGACTGATGGTCTATATGCAGTGTTGTTGTAGCCATGTTGGCCCCAGGATTTTAGAGAGACAAGATGGGTGAGGTAATATCTTTTACTTTACATGGTCCAATAAAAGCTATTACCTCACCCACCTTGTCTCTTTAATATCCTGAGACCGACTCTGCTGCAACAACAACACCGCATACAACAATGGAAGATATTGAATTTTGCCATCTGACATGGAAACTCCACAACATGAAAAAGGAAGCAAAATTTAACAGCGACATCTACTTTCTGAACAAATGCAAGAAACACGGTCCAATAAAAGATACTACCACATCTATCATGTCTCTCTGGTGGTCTACATGAAATGCACTGATGGATCTCAGTGCAGATGGCTACATCACAAAACCACCATCCCAATTGGCACTAATAGACATCCTCATCTGCAGACTTAACTAAGAACTGTTTGAACTGAATGGGCCATGGAACATGAGTTCCTGGTTTACCTATAGTGGCGGTGGCTCAGGCTACAGATGAGCACATTGATGAGGGGCAGGGAGGGGATGCTGCAGCTGCCTCTACGTGTACGCTACCTGTTTAAGGGATAAATAGACTTCCCTCTCCAAGGAGCTGCCAGTCTGGTACTCTTTCACCAATCATAATTTTTTTTCTAAGTTTAAAAATAAGTCCATGTGTGTTTCCTAGAGAATACCCACGTCTCTCAAAAAAGGCATAGTGAAAATTGAACACCGGAGAATCAATATCACACATACCTAAATTACAGCTGAAAACAAAAATATTTCAGGTATCCCACTTAGAGCTTCAAATCTGCCAACGAACTAGGCTTCCCCTACTGAGAAATTAAATGGAATGATGTTAAAACTACAGTAGCCCCACATAAGCCACAAATGGGTTCGCTATCCATTTTAAATAGTCACACAAATGTTCATTTTTCATGATTGTAGCAAGGTGTCGGAGGAGGTTGGTGTTAACGTTTAGGCTACTGTTTGACTCCTAAGGTCTGGGGGATGAGGGACAGGAGGAGTCATTGTATATACCGCATCTGACTGGAAAACTATAGTTTCTTTACCAAATAAAATTAAAAAAAAAAAAACTCATTGGCCATCGCATACAATGACATATTGTCAGTGTGCAAAGTGTGAAAGATAGGTGTGATGCCAGGAAGGGCGTTGGACAGCATGTGGGCCCACACGTGCCAAGACAACCCTCCCCTCCCACATACACTCAATTGTCCTTGCCACTCCTACGCAGGACCACCTAGCAAGGAAAGAAATGCATCATTCGTCTGAGGCAATGGCTGATTTGGCGCGTTCTTCTGAGAGGAACAGGACACTTATTGTGCCACTTTTCCCCCACCCCATCCAACCCACTACCCCCAACCCAACACACAAAAGAAAGAAACCCAGCAAATACAGAACCAAAGCAAGTGCTGCTAAATGGCTCATTGGTTACTATGGCAACCAGCTCCACTCCGCTCCAGCTGCTTATCCCACGGTCCCTCTGTCACCCTATTTTTAGCTTGAAATGAAAGAATGAGCGAAGTGGGTGGTTTTTTTCTCTGAAGATGTACGCAACCATATTTTTAAAATAAATTAAGGATCACTACTGAGTCCACCAGTGGGATTCCTCAGACCTGACGCAAGGCTTGACTCCTGCTTTGCCAGTGACATGCCTGGTGGAGCGAGCAAGTCACTGCTTCTCCCACAGCTGATGGAAGTAGTCAGGATGAGCGTAGGAACAGAACACTAAGTCCAGAAACGGGAACACATTTCTTGGTGCTTTATGAAAGGCTTGCATAAAATGAAACACATTACTGCAGCCCAACACACTGAGGTGATTGCTGTAACTGCTCTGATACTTTTCTAACTCTACTATACATTATTTTAGTTCCCTTATTTAAAAAAAAAAAAAAAAAAAAAAAAAGGTGACAGATAGTCCTCAGAAATACCCTTTGTCCCTTCAAGTGCATGGTTTGGAGAGTTTTGAACTTTCCCACTCTACCCTGTATTAAAGAAATTCAAAGCATCCACTTAAGTTAACTGGAACAAATTGTTTATCTTTCTTTAGATATAGAATAGAGAATCCAAATAGTTGATTTTTTTTTTTTTAAAAGGCAGTCTAACCAGCTTTAAGACAGTTCTCTCCTTAATTCTCAATATGCTCTAATGCAGAGCACGTCTCCAGGCTTAGACAGAAGTGCAAACCAGAACATTAGTGGTAACAGTGTAACAACTTTTAACCAGTAGGATACCTGGAACCAAATTCATTCCAGGGTACCAGAGATCATTTAGCTAGTGGACTTCAGTTTACCTCATGTATACATTTTGGCAACTAAATTAGCACTTTAATTGCTGGATTTTCAATCTAACACAAGGAAATATGCTATACCTAACATACTATAATGGATTTAGTCAAAGCTCATTGAAACAGGTGGGAGTAAGAGCCACTTTTCATTCAGGATAAATGTAAAACATAATTGAGCTTCTTTATGGAATAGATAACTGAAACAATAGGTGCCTCCACCGAAAATACAGGCTACATGCAGGACTGGAATAGGAGTTAGCCATGCAGACCAAGAGAGGGTTCTGCTGCAATCTGATAAACTCAGGGGTGGGGGATTCATAGAAATATAGGACTGGAAGGAACCTCGATAGGTCATTTAATCCAGTCCCCTGCACTGAGGCAGGACTAAGTATTAAATAGACCATCCCTGACAGGTGTTGCTCTACTCTGTTCTTAAAAACCTTCAATGATGTGATTCCACAAGCTCCTTAAGTAACTTGTTCCAGCGTTTAACTACCCTTACAGTTCAGAAGTTTTTCCCTAATGTCCAATCTAAATCTCCCTTGTTGTAATTTAAGACCATTATTTCTTGTCCTGTCCTCAGTGGTTAAGCAGAACATTTTATCACACTCCTCTTTATAACAACTTGTTATGTACTTGGAGTGTTATGTTCCACCTCGGTCTTCTCTTCTTCAGCTTAAACAAACCAATTTTTTCCACTCTTTCCTCAAGTCATGTTTTCGAGATGTTAAATTATTTTTCTTGCTCTTCTTCTCTGGACTTTCTCCAGCTTGTCCACATCTATCCCAAGGGGTGGTGCCCAGAACGGGACACAATACTACAGATGAGGCCTTATCAGTACTGAGTAGAGTCGAAAAATTACTTCTCCTGTCCTGCTTACAACACTCATTTAATACATCCCAGAATGATGTTCTCTTTTTTTGCAACACTATGACATTGTTAGCTCATATTTAGCTTGTGATCCACTATAACCCCCAGATCCTTTTCCGCGGTCCTCCTTCCTAGGCAGTCATTTCCCATTTTGTATTTCTGCAGTTGATTATTCCTTCCTAAGTGTAGTACTTTGCATTTGTCCTTATTGAATTTCATCCTATTTATTTTGGACCATTCCTCCAGTTTTTCAACATCATTTTGAATTCTAATCCTGTCCTCCAATGTGTTTGCCACCTCTCCCAGCTGAGTATCTAAACTTTTTAAGTGTACTTTGTATGCCATTATCCAAATCATTTATGAAGATATTGAACAGAACTGGATCCAGAATTAATGCCTGCAGGACCCCACTCAATATGCCCTTCCAGCTTGACTGTGAACCAGTGATAACTATTATCTGAGTATAATTTTCCAACTAGTTGTACATCCACCTTATAGCAGATTCATTGACTGATTGTATTGGAGTTGTGTATCTGTGTGTGAGAGAGAGAAATAGTGAAACAACCCACAGAAACAGACACAGAGGGAGCAAAAAGTCAAGAAAATAGTAGAACAAGCACTGGGAATGTGGTCCTGAGAAAAAACCTAGAGAGCGCACTGTTGGGGCTGGGTGCTGGCTGAAAAAGCCTTGAATCTTTGAGCGAAGAAAATATCTCTTGTTGATTCCTCCTGTGGTCTGGGAATCAGGAATTTCTGCATTCTTTTAAATAAATAGGATTGTATCAGAAAAATACCTGGCTCCATCATCAATTTCTGCTCCTATCTGAAGCAATTCACAGGACCCCAAATTTTGGCTAGCTGCTCAGATCAGAAAAGGATAACAATATTACAATGTACAGTAAAGGAACTTGCATGGGAAGGTCACTGGAGTTTATATTCACAAAGGCAGCAGTGGTCTCTGTTAGCCTCTTCAGAGTGAGTGCCCTGAGACCACAGTGGTCTCCCTTAGTTCTGCCTTTTTGAAGCAGGTGTATCAAAATATTCTGAGAAGAAGCTATTTTTGTGGGAATTTCCAGCCCAACCAAATCCAAGAAGTTCTAGAAATCGTGCAAGGAATCTTGTTCTACTTACATTTCCTTTCTTAATCCCAGACCAAAGAGAGTCATCTGAAATAATATAAACATCTATACTTCTAATGCTTATTCAAAATGAATCACCTAAATGTTTGATGTTTGCCCCTAACTACTACTAGCAGAGATGTGGAGAGCTGCCTATGTTTCATTCATTTTCATTTGCAAAGTTAGGCTTCCCATTTTGGAACTGTGATCTGGTTGAGGTAAGAGGACAAGGAATACGTCAGTGAATCCTAACAATAATCACTCATGACAGAGACAGCAGTGGTGGAGTGAGATGATTTACTAGTCTAAGTATCAGATTTGAATTTTGGCAAGGATTTACTCTTCTGCTATATATACACATGGAGTTCTATACTGTGGGGGAGTCTTTCATAGGAGACCTTAAAATAATGTATAACCTCTAGGTAGATGTTATAGATTCTGTGCCACATTGTGTGGCAGAATTAGCAGAATTACCATACTGAATCAGACCCATGGTCCACATACTCCAACACCACATCTCCAACACTAATACCAGAAACTTCAGATGAAGGTGCAAGAAACCTCTGAAGCCCGAGTAGTCTAGAGATTGGCTTAAACCCTGAAGCATACGATTTAATATCCCTTCCAAAATTGTTAGCATTAACTGTTATAATTTTGGATTTTTTTTTTTTATTAGCCATATAAATGTCCAGTCATTTTATGAATCTTCTGTCTTTGGTCTCACTGACATCCTGGGGCAATGAGTTCCACAGTTTAATGACATCTTGTGTGAAAAGATATTTCCTTTTATCAGTTTTGAATTTGCCACCTTTTAATTGAATGTCCCTTTGTTCTTGTGTTATGAGACAGGAAGAACAGGAGCTCCTGCTCCAGCTTCCGTTAACCATTTATTATTTTATACACCCTTATCATGTCCCTTCTTATTAATGTGGTTGCTTAGAGCAGTTACCTTGCACTGTCCGCTAGGGGGCCATTTTAGCCCACTATAAAACACATGCATTGGCAAAAAGCAAAAGCATTCATCTCATTACCCTCACCCTGGTAACCTGAGTCTCTGTCCAGGCAGAAATGGTGTCAGAGCGAAAACCCTGCAACAGAAGATAATATAAAAGGAACTAAAAAAAAAAATTTCCCTTAGAGCTCGAGTGGAAGGAAGAACTCTCCCAACAGAAGAAGAAAGGGAAAAGGAGAGGGGAGCCAGTGTGAGATGTTCAGTAAGTCTGAGCCCAGAGAAGAGACTGTCCTGAGAGAACACTTGGAGCACATGCCTCAAACCCATGAAAAAGATGTGGAGGCAAGGAGATAGCCAGGAATCAGGAGCCCCAAAAGCAGAGGTGACATAGAGAACAACATCATAGTAAGTCCATGGGAGGGAGAGAGAGAGAGAGAAACAGGCCAAGTTGGGACTGCAACCTGCACTAACTTGAGGAAGAAGCTCTTCAGTACCAGAGTAGCAGCAGCTTATTTTTAAATAGGCAATAGAGGTCAAAAGAGAAAATAAACAACCGCACACACTCTCACCTGGTTTTGTTGACAGGCAAGCAGCCTGGGTCAAAGTGTGAGGAAGAGTCAGTAATGTGATCTCACCACAGTAACCAATTACAGAGACTATAATTTGAGCTGTGGGACTTAGGTGTGGTTGGTCAGATAAATTCCATGGTGATGTTTCTGTTCCCTGAGTGAACCAAACACCTCCAGCTAAAATATTGGCATGTGTAAATTTAAAATTCCATTTTCGCAAATACTGCTGTGCAACTTTGATGTTTGTTTTCTGTGAGCTTGTGTGCCAGTAAACCCAGTCCCTTGAATACTAATGGAACCAAAGGCATGGTTGAAGCAAACTGAGTTTTAAAAACTCAAATAAATAATTTCACAGGTTTGGGGGGTTTTTTTTGCAATATTTACCCAGCCTTTACTCAAACTTTCAGAAAACTGCCTTCAAGGCATCAAAGTAAAACAAGAGGCTGCCAGTCAAGTTGTGCCACTGCACAGATGGCTAACTAAAAAAGTCTGAGACCTCTGTAAAATGATACTGAGCAGTTGTAAGAGATCTCACCAAAGCACAAGCTCTGATAATAAAGAAGTCCAGACTAGTCATCTTTAAATCAACAATGGGAGATCTATGACAAGTTTGAACTCTAAACTATTACAAGAGTTTTGGCGGGTATGCCTGCCCTGGAGCGCTCCTTTCTGACCTAGTGTGCCACTGCAAGCACTCCCTGACTCAGTTTCCTTTCTCTTAAGGGCTCCTTAAGAACTCCATACAGTCCAAACAGGTGCAAGACAAAATTTCCATGTTGGGATTGTATTTTATTAAAGACAAATAAACTCAAAATAAAGTCTCTCCTCTTGGGCCCAGAGAGGTAGTTGCACAGCCCCTCCTGCTTGCGGCCTGTGGTCTCTGGAAGTTCCTCTCCCTGAGGAGAATGTCTGTCTGTCTGTGAGCACCTCCATGCAGCTGAGCCCTGAGGGCCATTTACCAGGCTCAGGTGCTCATTATTCAGTTAACTGCTTAGACAGGCTCATTCCCCTTAAATTAGAACTTTAGGATTAACCTGGGCCCAGACTCCTCTTAAAGTGGCCAGCAACTCCATGAGATACCTCCCTCCCCCCACCCGTACCCACCTATACCAGAAGGTAGCATCAACAACTGGGAATGCTTCATTCTGCTGAGCAGCCACCAGGAAATCTACTAAATCCTTGGGAATGTTTTTGTCCTCAATAAACTATGACATCACCAGGACTTGGGGTCTCTGCCATCTCCTCTTCCTTAAGAGAGCTTCTCTCTTTGGGAGCCCCTCCCTGCAATTGAGCTGTGCTGGCTTTTTAATCAGACTCAAGTACTTATTCGATTAACTGCATAGATAAGCTTATTGCCCTTAAATTAATTCCTGGGGTAGCCTGGGCCCAGATTCCCCTTAAAGGGGCCAGCAACCCCATGACAAAGAGCAAATTGAAAAATGTGATATCTGTTTTCAAGTAGGTGGCAGAAAACTGATGCATAGCTTTCCAGTCTGGATGATACTACCTAAAACTAATGATTGACTGCTTCATTGAAGGAGCCAAGTTGTCAAAGAACATAACCAGTATAGGCATAGAAAGATAACATCTGCTTGCTTATGACAGAGTTCTAGTATAAGTCCTTTCTGATAATGGTCCTCAGGAGAGATTTTTAGTTTGCAGATAGCAGTGGATTTTTTCAAGTGTATGTAATGACCATTCCAATCATTGCTCTATCCCTGATGGCCTGACTTCCCCCATTCTCAAGAGAAAGGAAGATCAATCCAAAACTCAGCTGGAGAGAGACAGAATGGCACCTCAGAATTAGGCCCTTAGGAATTTTGTATCCAGACAATCATGATCAAGTGAAAGAAACTCAAGAAAAAGAGAGAACAGCATAGACTAAAGTAAATACCTCTTGCTCCTGCTCTGTTAGAGAGTGTTGGGATACTTTCTATTGGAACAAATGACTCTCCAGAGCTGTCAAAGCCTTTGCAGTGACTGACCCCACCAAAATAATTTCATCTGCTGATTTAGGCCATTTTCTAGAGCTGATTTCTCAATACCCAGTGAGAGAGTGTGAGGGCGGGGCTACCCCCTATAAGGCCTGAAGGGGGTGAATTAGGCCAATTAACCTACAGGATCCACCTGGAGGAAAGCCAGGGTCTGCTAAAGCCTAATTTGCTGATGAAGTCCAGCTGTGGGAGGAGCAGGGCTGGGTTTACAAAGCCAGAAATTGGCTACAGGAAATAATCTGTAATCACTCCTGGCGTGTGTGCAAGCAAGCAAGCAAGCAAACAAACAAACAAACAAACAAACAAACAAACAGGGTTTCGTAATCTGTAGTTACTCCCTGTGAGGTGGGAGTTTGAGCTGGTCTAGCTAAAGGGGGGACTAAAGCTGTAGAACAGAGTCTAGGGAAGGAGCAATAGGGTCTGAGCAAAAGCAGACAATAATTGCCAGGTACAGGGCCCCTGGACTGGAACCTGGAGTAGGGGATGGGTCTGGGTTCCCCTACTGGCCACTGGGGAAGTAGCCCTATCAGGCAGTACCACAGAAGACTGCCTCAGATGAGTGGTGTGGAAGGATTTTGGTACAATAGAAGGGGGGTTATATGCTAGGTGACCTGGCTGGAAGGCTGAGTCATGAAGAGGGGGTAGTAGCTCCTGGAGCAAGAGACACAGTGTGCAACTGCAGGAAGGAGCATTGGCTCCTAAAGCTAACCCCCAGAATGACCAGGAGGAGGTGTCATTCCAGCGGTGAGTAGAGCACCCATTATAGGGAGACATTCCATCTAGCTAGGATTTTAACTTATGCCTCTCAGTGTAGTATCTAGGCACTCTGTCGAATGCTCAGAGGACTTCATCAGAGACCAAACAGAATCTTGAAACTCTTTGCTTAGTAGTCAAATGATTTGCTGGGGCAGAATAATTCTCTTACAGAGCCCTGGCATATGGGCACACTCACCTGCCCTTAACAGGTTTGTTTGCCTGTTCATAATTCAGGGTGGTGATTTTGAAAAGACGGGTCTAGTTTATTACATTGCACTGTTTAGAAAGAGGGATGCAGTGTAATGTTAGCACTGAGAGTTCCTGCCTTAAACTGGACACCTTGTAATCCAATGTAAAAGATCTGCAAATAAAGCATTGTCTTCGATACCCCTTGCTCTGGTCCCCTGAGCCTCTGTCAACATGACATGGTAAGATGAAGGGGGTGTTCCGGTTTCCTTATTTAAAATTTCCCCCGCACCCTGGCATGGAGAGGAAGTGGCTGTCCTCCATTGCAGAGGTGACTGTATTTATATGGTATTATAATGTGCACCCTTGTGAAGCATTTGGGGATCTTTCAGAAAGAAAGGCACTATAATAAATAAAAAGTTATGATCCCCACACACAGAATTTCTGTAAGCTCCAGCAGAAGAGGTGGAAAGTGGGAGTCAATCTCTCCACTACCGCTGCTCCCAATCTGTTCAGACTAATGCAGTGATTTTATCACTATGGTCACATCAGTCTTTTGGTGAACTGGGCTGGGTCAGCCACTTCTAGTTCTTACTGACAGGAAATCTAGTCTGTAGGCCCTATGCCAGGCATCCCACCCCTACCTCTGTTATGGGAAATCTTAGGTGTGCCACGCTAAGTTAGATCCTATAAGCAAACACCTCTGACCACTTTGGCGGTGACATGGCTTCCAAAATTCCAACTAGTCCTCTTGCAGGCCAGTGAAAGAGGCTATATTGAAAAATGTGGCAGTGGGGAAGGTGTTAAATAATATGACCAAACAGAAAGGGGGCTATTGGGGGACTGGGAGCACCCTGCAGTGTAGTTACACTAGGAGCAGTCAGTGCTCCAGACACTGGCAGCATAGTACAGTTGGTTACACTGACTGGTATTTGTGCTCCTGAGCCTGGAGATATCACTAGACTGGGAAATACCCTGCAGGGTGCTTATGCTGCAAGGCAAAGAACTGTAAGCACTGTAGATGCCAGAGGAGGTGGGCAGCACCCTCCAAGGTCATTACAATAGGGTGAGTCAGAGCTTCAGACACTGAGTGTATTGGAGGGCATGGGCCCTTGGGGGTACATTGTAGAGGGTTATTCTGTGAGGAGCAGAGCTCCAGCAGCTGAGCCTATAAATGGTCTAGCAGCACCATGGTGTGAGAGAGATTCTGTGCCAAAGACTGGGAGTACAGAAGGGGCTGCCATGCCAAGGATACTGCAGTGTGTTGTTGCTATGCAACTTGAGTTGTTTATGAAGAAATCTTTGCAGTTGCTTCTCGTTTTAGTTGAATTTGCAGTAATAGTATCTGGTGACCTCCCCTCCACATCTCTTAACCCAAAGAAGTAGGTGATTACACGGCAGATGCAGAGCAGTTTCCTATCCCTGGATGTCAGCTTGCAGCCACCAGTCGCTAAACAACTCAAACACTGATTCCAGCATCTATTCCAGTTCCTCCCAATCCCCTTTGTATCTGAACCCTTGTTATCTTATTACATACCTCTTCATGCCACTTATTTGCTCTAGATCTTCATAGCTTTCTGTCCTCCAGTCTGAACACATTCATGTTGCCAAAGGAGAAGACTAGTTTCTTTGAATGTTTTCACACCTCCCATCACAGTTCTGCTCTAATGCTAACTCATGTTTTCTTGTAAACTCATTTGCACTCACCACCCCCTCAAACACTGGTGCCCTCCCTCCACTTTTCGTCACAAAATCACACAAAATGGGGATAAATATTCTCTCTTTGGTTACATCTTGTCTATTCTCCCCTCCTGCCGTTATATGATTGTTTTCTAGGGTATATTTCTAATGCTTTGTCCAGTGTGAAATGACTCAAGCAATGGAGTGTCCACCACTTCCTGGGGAATCTATTCTATGGTCTAATAAAATTCATTGTTTAGGCAATTTTTCCTGATGTTCTCCCTAAAAGTAAATGATATGTTCCTTTCTAGCATCCTCAACAATTCCTCTACCTCCATGGAGTTTATACCTTTCAACTATTAGAAAGTTATCCTAAACCACTACTAGCCATGCTATACATTCCTTATATTTGCGATGTGCTGCCTATGTATGCAATGCATGTCCAACTGACTGTGCATTGTTCTGGGGGATCTGGGATGATTCCATCCAGCCCCTGATTATGCATACAGAACAAAATGGTGTCCTCTGCACACCGTAACCTCACATGCACCATACGTGCAAGGTCACGCCTTGCATGCAAACATTTTTTTGCCATGCCTGACTAAGAATATTACTGCACACTCCATATTTTTAATATTCTTTCACAAGTCAGTTCTTGTAGCCCTTTAGTCATTCTTATTGCTTTTCTACGAAATTACTTTGGTGTCTACAATCTTGTGTGGCATTTAATAGTTGCTGTGATTCAACTCAAAGCTGGCTGCATTTCAGTGGTAGGGAGGGAGACATAGTGAATTGTAAACGGAAACTCCATGTGATGTTGCTCCTGAGGAGAGTAAGGGAGGCTGAAACATGCATCCTGTCTCTAGAAGTCAGTCTTGCAAAGGCATGTCTGTGCAGGCATTGTGGAGCTCCAGATTACGTTATGGGGAGGGGAAAAGGACTCAGGAGCTGACTGACAGAGGAGATTTACAATTCAAACTGATCTCACAATTGTGCATCTATCTGCAGAACTACTATGAAGCTCTTTAAATCATTGTGCTTAGAAAGAGGAAAAATAAACTAATAACCTCCCTGAACCCCTGTCCTCAGCACTGGGGAGGAAAGTGTCATGACATCTAGAACTGGCCAGAAAATTTTCATCAAAACAGTTTTCTCTTGGAAAATGCCATTTCAACAACACTAACATTTTTCACAAAGACCATATCCATTTTCATGAAATTTCCCATGAAAATAATTCCAGAGTGAATTTTTTTCATTTTGGAAATTTTTGTTTAGGAAAAACATTTGAAATTTTATTTTACAACAAAATGTTCACTTCAAAAAATATTTTATTTTCATTTTTATATTTCATAACATGTCAGTATTTGTAGGACATAATATAACTTGTCATATCATGTTAAGTCACATCACGCACTACTTCTAGTGATACATTATGACATGTTAGAAAATCATAGAAATGGAGGGCTGGAAAGGACCTCAACAGATCAAATAGTCCAGACCCCTGCACTGAGGCAGGACCAAGTATATCTAAACCATCCCTGACAGGTGTTTGTCCAATCGCCACTTAAAAACCTCCAGTGATAGGGAGGTTATGGAAATGCCAGGTAACCTGTTTCAATGCTTAACTATCCTTATAGTTAGAAAATGTTTCCTTATATTCAATACCTTGCTGTAAATTAAGCCAATTAATAGAAACTAATGACATAAGTCAAAATATTCTATTTTATTTTTGTCATTAAAGGCAGCTGCTACTTAGTACTGATTGAAATATCTTATTTTCTAAACCAAAGTGTCTCCTTTGTGTGTAGTAATGAAACGGTTTGACACTTTGTACAAGAAAAGAAAATAAGCACTCATTCTACTAATTAGTAGAGCTGCTGTTTTCAATATTCTTAAGTCAGCCTGCAATCACTTTTCTAGGGTACTGAAAACATGCCCAATCATACTATGTGCTACTGCGATATCATGAAATAATGTAAAAATATAAAAGTAATTTCAAACTACTTTTAGACTTTATTTATTTTTCATTTTTATATTTTCAAAATTTTTCAAAATGATGTTTTGAAAGTTTTCATTTCATGAGAAATTTCCAAAAAATAGCCATTTTTGTTCCAGTCTGGAATGAAAACAAACCTTGAATTGGCAAAATTTTGCACGACAGAAATTCCAACATTCAACCAACTCTAACAGCCTGTGATGCACCCTTCCTCCCTCTGTTTTGAAGTGTTTTAAAGGTGATCTCTAAAGCATTTGTCCTAAGTACAGCACATGCCCTTGCCTCTCTTGGCTGTATCTGTGCTCATCACTTGCCATAAAACGTCTCAGCACCAGGGGATTTTGTTTGAGACACCCTTCAAGCCACTTTCTAATTACTCTCAGAGAAATTTTCTGAGGTCTCTAAACCAGCCCACTCAGTAGCATTTTTCCTCACCCTCTTTCATTGCTTCGTGGGGGATCAGCCAGATTCTAGCCATGCAGCCATACCACACCTGAGTACTAGAAAGATCTGTTTCTCTTCATTCCAACCTCAGCAGATTGTGAGGAGGAGACCTACCATGTGACAAACGGACACACACCGTCCCTTCCATTCACCCTGCCCCACCCCATCCCAAGAGGCATGTCTGGCTTTCTCCTCCAGTATGTGCCTATCAAGGGGCGGGGGGAAAAAAGGCCGACTTCCCTGAAAAAGTTGTTCTATTGTTTTACTAGTTTAGAGGCTGTAGTGAAATTGCAGCCCAATAGCTCCACCTACTGGCTACTGGCAATCACAGCATCCAGCCCTGCTGCCTGAAGGAATTTGCTGATGGAAAAATGGGATGCCAGTAGATTGTCTGGAAGCTTAAATGCAAGGAACAGTGGCCTGTTTTATTTTTGAAATGAGTAATATCTGTTCATATGTGGCATATTACATGAAAAAAGTGACTTTTAACTGTGAATCTACCTAGCACCTGTATGCATCACCTTGCAGGCAAATATACTTCTCAATTACAACTCTGACGAACGAGAACTTTTTTATTCTGGGGCATGGTGAAAACCAAGGTCTAAAGGGGAGGTAGCATATGAGAACAAGAGAAGGGCAAGCCTGCAGAATCATAAATGACTGCTTTCCATTCGAGAACTCCTTGGCATCGTCGCCCTTCTCAACTCTCTTCCCTGGAACTGACTTTGGATCACAACATCTTGAAGTCACATTAGCCACCAAAGCAAACTTTTGGACCTTCTAACATCCCACAAACTTAGCTTGTGTGATGGACCCTTCAAAACCCAGTGAAAAATTAGTGTGGTGATCACTTGGAGTGATCATCTTATTTGCATTTGACTCCTTCATTCAACTTCATTTCTTGCTCCTGGAGGGACATCAGGCAGCAAGAAGACTTGAGGACCCAATGTCATCTTGTGCTTCTGCCCATCTCTTTTCTCAGCCTCTTTTTAAACAGAGAAGAGAGTCTGTTTATCCTTAGATTCCGTTTTCTCAAGGGTTGCTGAAGCAATGTGTAGGCAGCAACTGTCTGAGGCAGGAGAAATTGATTTAATTCATCATAGAAACTAGAGGCAAAAACTGGTGGTAGGTTACGTCTTGTTCATTTTCATCCCCACAACCCAGCCAAAATACAGGTCTGTTCCCAGTGCTCTGGCCAGTCTGGTTTTATAGCCTGGTCTGGAGTAAAGGGGCTTCCACTGCTTCCTTTGGGAGACTATTCCACAGTCTAAGATCTCAGCATTAGGAAATGTCTACTGGGAGCCTAAATATTCCCTTTCTTTGTTACACTCCCTTAATCCTTCCTGAACAATACTCCTTGTCTGCTTCAGTTTTACACCTTTTAAATACTTGTCACCAGTTGCCAGGTTCTCCCTCCAACACCACGTCTTGTCATTTGGCCAACCAGGTATAAATATTCACTAACAAAAATATTTCTAAGCAGTACCTCGTACTCTTCCAGCATGTGGAAGTTGGCAGCCAAAAACGACAACTGCTGAGGGCCAGGAAATGTCCCTCCATCCCCAAAAACCTAATTCAGCACCCTCTTCCAGCTTCCCATTGTCCTCCCCCACACAAAAGCCCAACCCCCACCCATCAGCATCCTAACCACCTTATCTTCCCAGATTCTATCTGACACCCATCTGAAAATTAAGGTGTATATTAGGGAGTTTAAAATGCAGTGTAAATGTATCAATTTGGAGGAGTAGTTTAAAGGTGAAAAGGGAGGAGACATTTGTGGGAATGAATGATTGGTGAAGTTGAACACAACCTACACCCTCCCTTTTGGGAAGGCCATTAAGGCACTATCCATAGTAGAAACTTTCTGGTTACACTTCAGAGCATTGCTTACACTGGCAAAAATTGGACTAGTAATTCATGCCTGGTCTCCACTGTACTGCACAATGGTGGAAGCTGTAGGGTATATGGGATGCATTGTCATTATCTAACACTACTCAGAACAGGGTCAGGCAACACAATGGTTAAAAATGACTGCAACTTATGACATTAATGTTCCCACTGGTGCTACCACTGGTGGATCTGCTCCTCTGGTGAATTGTTGGTCCCATTTTTGTCAGTGTAGACACAGACCAAGGAAGAGGAGTTTAGATTGTTTGACAATATTACTAAATCTTTGATGCTCTGAGAGCTGCAGATGGGGTGGGGTGTACAAATGGCAAGGGGCCTGCGTCAGGACTGGCGTTCAGCAACTAGCAAAATACGTGAAGATATTTTATCCCAATATAGAGAAGAACGCATCTCCCTCTGCGTTGCTGGTGGTAACTTTGCCAGTCCAAGGAACAATGGTAATTGCTTGTTACTGTGGAAACTAGACCTCCAGAAATAACACTTATGAGCCAGCAGGGTCGTGGGAGAAACACAAGCATACAGCCTCCTGAAAACACATAACAGTTTGGCTTCATAGATGAGATAGGATTCAAAGCAAAGGACCACATGGTTTGAATGAAACAAGAGCCTAGCAGAACCTTTGCTCCTCCTTTCAGCTTGACCCCCAAATATTTTAGGTGGCTCAAAAAAAAAATTTCAGGTGACATTTTAACTTAGCGTTCTTCATTTCCATGGCTGCCTTTGCACTTTCTGGTTTCAAGAGACACCAAGATAGCCCACAGAGAGGCTGTTCTTGTGATGTTTGCAGTCTACCTGGAAGTGGGGCATTTGTTCCCCTGAGTTTTCCTGCCTATGGCAAAGTGACTCACCAGCTGCTACAACATCATGTGGCTAGGAGCAGCAATGCAAGGTTTTGTTCTCTAGTCCTGCTACCCAGGTCCACCGGTGGTCCTCTTTTGCCTTGTGACTCAGACGTTTGACCAGGTCACTTTTGGTCTCACCCCTTTCAGGGTAAACCAGGGTTTTCACCGATAGCCCCAGGCCCTTGCACCAGGTCGAGGCCCAATAGTCCTTCTGGCCCCTTGTGTTTGGGCTAGTCCCCCTGGTAAGGCTGGAGTGGAATCCAGTCCCTCCTCCTACCCTGGATTCCAGCCCACAAACCTTTGTGGCAAGTGGTTAAGGTTTGTCTAGTCACATCTCTTACTTCTTCCCTGGGCTCCTTCCTATAACACATCCACCTTCTCCTCAGACTCCTGCTGAGAGTACGAGCCCCTGACCCAGGGCCCAGCCCCAACTCTCAGTCCTCAAGGTAACAAAGGAAAAGGAACAAAATGAACAGAAATAAAGAGTGGCTCCAGCGCCTCGGTCCTACCCAGAACCTCCAGCCGTCTGTCCTACTGCTTTGCGTTCACACTCAACCTGAGGTAGTTTGGCTCTCAGCCAGGCTTCTCTCTAGGAGCTGAGGATGAGAGCTCTGGCCACCTGCAAGGCTGAGGCCTCCAGAACTGAGCTTCTCCCTTTTTAATTCTCCTTCTCCAAGACTGATGTGCTTTGGAGGTGTGGGGAAAGGGGGCTGCCTGAGCCCAAAGCTGCTCTTTCACCCCTTCTTGCCTGCTGTGGGGTTTGTATGCCCCATCACACTGTCCAATCCTACAAATCCAAGAGGCAGGGACAATTTGGGTGAAGTTCATATAAGAATCAGAATGTTTCCTAACCAAACCCCATTTTAGGGTCACACATTACCATTAAGAACTAGTCAAAAGGTTCGCTGTCGAAGGAGAGAACTTGCAGGCAGAAAAAGGGAAAGGCAGTGAACGATGCAGTAGTGTTGGCTACCTCCACCTGGGGTGTGTGTGTGTGTGCGCCAGCACGCGTGTGCTGAGCCTTCTCCCTTTGCATGCTACTTTGCCCTTGAAAGCAATGGTAGATTAACACACAGGTCCCCTGGGCCCATTTCAGGTCCAAGGGCCCCGGAAAAAACTCATGATGCTAGGGCAGGATTATTTAGCTATTGCACCCTTTGCTCTACTGGCCAGGCTGGCCATGTTTCGGGCAAGGCTTCTTGGAAGAGCCAATGGGTGGATCAGCTGGTGAGTTCAGCTGGAGGGAGCAGCAGCAGTTGCTGCCTCTTCCTCTCTTACTTATTGGGGTTTTTTTTGCTGCTGCCCATGGCTTATCACCGCTGCTGGTGACAGGCCCCTTCTGCATCCTCCCGTGCCTGGTGACCGAGGCTAGACAGCGAAGGAAGATGGGCAACACCACCTCCTGCTGCATCTCCTCCAGCCCCAAGCTGTGCAGGAATGCCCACTACCAGCTGGAGTCCCACTGCCCTAAGCCCAAGCTGAGCCGTGAGGACACAGGTTTCAATCTGCAGCACATCAGCAACAGGGAGAACATCATAGATGATAAGGGGAAAGGGGGAGGAGGAGAGGGGAGTGCTGAGATGGGGAGTTTCCCGCAACCACAGGAGGTGGGAAATACCCCACAGCCCCTCCCCCCACACTCCCCAGGGCCAGGGAAATCCCTGCTACCTCAACCTACAGGGGCAGCCCCCAGGGAAATGTAACCCCCACAAGCACACAGGGAGCCAAGGAGGATGGAACTCTCTGCTGTCCTATAGGAACCCCTAACCCTACACACACACACACTCTGTGGGAGCCCCCATCACCTCTTCCTTGCCTCTCAATGTTCAATCACGTCTCTCCTCCAGGCGTGACCTATTCTCACCTCCTCTTCCAGTTTTTTCCTGTCTTTTTTAGTAATTACAAAATATATGGTGAGACAGAGGCTTTGTTTGGGTTTTTTATGCCTCCATCCACAGCTTTGAGACCTTTGGATGCCCCTATCCCAGCATCGCACAATGCAGCATTATTTACGCCATCCTAATATGTCATGATATAGCCCTATTTTCCCCTACCTGCACCCCAAGACCTTTGTGGCTCCCACTTTCCCACGGATGTGGTTCCCAGCCTTGGGATCTTAGTGTAGATTCTTGCCATGTACATTGTGATATGGTCAAGTTATTTACTCACCTATTCAACAGATGTGAGGCATTCCATAGCATAGTTCTCCCAGCTTAGCACTGGATGAAAGACTATAGTGCTATTTACCCCAGCCCATACTTTTAAGATATTTATGTGTATTTCCCCCCTCACCCAGCATGGACTGATGTGGCACAGTTTACACTGGCCCACAGCTTCCAGACCCAACTATGAATTTCACAGATGAATTGTGGCCCACCCAAATTTACTTAACAAAGATGGTCAGTGGAATCAACTGTTGTCATGGGCTAATGGCCATCAGTTGTTATGTAAATGCCAAAGCCAAGCCTGGTTGGGGGATAAAACATAAAAGACAAACCCAGATAGTCACAGAAGTGGGAGAAATTTATCTTGTGAGGACCTTCAGTTCCAGTGACTTTTTTCCCTCCATTACTCGGATGATGAGGCATTGGTATAATAGAGGAATGAATATTCTGCAGTATTACTGGAAAAACTATATTCTCATTGGTTTAGTAATGACCAAACATCCTGTTATGTGCTCTGTCTAATCAGAACCTGGCCTATTCTTAAAAATGTGATTTAATATGTACGTATAAGCTAGTTTCTGTTTAGCTGAAATAATTAGTCCTAAAACTTAATTGGTAAAATGTCACCTTTCTCATGGTTTGACATGAATTGCCTTTGTCAGAAAGCCAAAAGAGTCACTATGGCACACATAAATTCAACATTTTTTCATAGTTTATGTGATCAATTGCAAACTTTGTTTTAAACCAGTTCTCACTACTGGCTGAAACTTAAAGTTCTTAACAGAGTAATTTTATCTCAGGTTACAATAATTTCTTTAAATTAAGTTACTTTCTGGAATTGTGACTGCTATCTTTCAGACATCTTTGCTTCTATAGTAGAAAAACTGGACTGTAACAGGATCAATAGGTGGGGAAAAATGTGTAATGGTCAGGTTTAAAAAAATTGGAGGAGATAAAAGAACCTCTTGTTGATCTCTGAATGACTGATTCTTGTAATACCAGTGTTGTCCAGATTTGCAGTGAACACCTTTGTGTAATGGTATGGATAATATCTAGCCATATTCATTTTTCTATGTGGAAAAATTGAGCAGTTAATTTAGGCATACTGAACAGGGATATGATTTGCTTCGTTATTAATGCTGTGTTTAAAAACTGAATGGAGTCTTTGCAGTAATGCATTTAGACACATTTGTGTTTTTAATGAGATGTGGGGGGCCCAAATGTTCTTTGTGTCCAGGGCCCCAATAAATGTTAATCTGCCTCTGCTTGAAAGAGGGGGGAGTGGATGGGGCAAAAGAAGTGAGACGGTGCATGCAGAAGGCTGTGACCACCGCTATTTTATGACACCTCCCCCCTCCCCCCCACTGGCTTCCAAAGACCTCAGAACTCTGTCATAGTACTCAAGCTCTGAGTGGTATAGTGCAGTGATGGGCAGCTGCATACCACATATACATGGAAGCCAGCTCAATCCCATGCATGAGGTAGTGGGGAACAGAACTCCCCAACTTTGGCTCCAGCACACTGTCCTAAAGAAAGATTTCCTCCAGCTACCATTAACTATAAAGCATATAACCTGCTTGCAGATACTAGAGATTTTTTTAAATGAGGTATGCTTGGAAATGGCTGCTCATACTCAGCAGTGGTGTGCATACATAAATAAGTGTACCCCATAATTTTGGAACCCTTACTTGCATTTACTATTGCTGTGCAAGTCTTGCGATACCCTCCCTCTCCTCCTACTGTTCATTCAATACTTCCAGCCACCTGAAGACGGCGTGGCTGTTAGCAAAGACAGTCACCTTATTTAATAGTTATTTTGGAAATGTCAGAGAGCAAAGGTTCATGGGGCAAAATGTTAACCAAGAAAGTTCTGGGGATTGAGACTGATGTCTGGGATCCTGTCTACCAGGGGCTCTTAACCATATTAGAAAACCATGCTCAAACACATTTCCAGTATGTTTAAATATGATCCTCTAAGGCTATGTCTACATGACAGCTAATGTAAGAGTATCTGCACTATCTGTACTCTAGCTAGTTCATTAAAAATAGCAGTACGGACATCCTGGTGCAGGCTTCCGCCAGGTGCACAAGAGAAGATGTACCTTGTGGGTTTCTGAGGGCTAAGTGGAGCCTGAACCGTGACATTCTCACTTCTATTTTTAGCAAGCTAGGTAGAGTATAGCCAGCTCAGGTATGTCTACACGAGTGCCACATCAGATGAAAGCTGAGGCCAGCTTCTTGTTTCCTCCAAACCAGTCTGCTCATCATTTAATCTGCATGAGGGAAAGAAAAGAAGGATCTGAGTGTCTGCATCATACAAGTATGGATATATAGCTATGGAAAGTAGTCTGTTGTTATTTATGATAGCACCCACAATGTGCTAGGAGCTTCCCAAATGGAAAAGAAGGTATTGTCCTTGCCCTGAGATACTCACTCTTGTCACTATTATTTATTAATATTAGACACTCACCCAGATCACCCAGAGGCCCAACTGAAAACAGGACATCTCGTGCTTGGCACTGTACAAATACAGAGTAAGAGATAGTCCCTGTCCCAAAATGCCTGTCATATAAATGGAGAAGGCAGACAAAGGGTTGAAGAAAAGAAGCATTGTTATTCCCATTTCACAGACTAAAGCATGGAGGGATTATGTGACTTGTCCAAGGTCACATAGGGAGTCTGTGGCAAAGTCTCATACACTCATAGACTTTAAGGTCAGAAGGGAACATTGTGATCATCTAGTCTGATCTCCTGCATACTGCAGGCCACAGAATGTCCCCGACCCACAACACATCATGGTTGGGTCATGGGCAGCCAGACCTAGTGGTCAGAGCCAGAGTTCACAATCATGAGACAGGAGTACAGAGTTGGCTGGGTCAGGATACTGAGAGGTCAGAGGCAGGAGACAAACTGGAGATCAGAACCATGAGTTGGGAACCAGAGTCAGGCCAGGTCAGGATACCACAGGGTCAGAGGCAGGAGCCAAACTGGAGGTCAGGAACCACAAGTCAGATGCCAGGAGTCAAACAAGGTCAGAATGCCAGGAAACCAAGGAGCAGGAGGCACACGGTCCACACCAGCAGGGTAGAGCCCAGTTTTTCAGACAGTTTCCTGTTCCTGCTGCTGGCTTACGTAAGGCCAGCGGGCCAATCAGCTGCTCTGGGACTCTGCCAATCAGATCTCAGATGTAAGGTAAGAGATTGTCAGCAGATGTCCAGATGGAGGATTGGAGCGTAGCTTCTCCTATGAACCCTACAAGCCCCTCCCCTGGGGAACCCTCTGGGCAACGTGGGTCCAAGTTTTTCAGGATGGGAGCATAAAAGTTTTCCGGCTGGCTCCCAAGTGCATTCTTCTGGGTCATAACCTTCCCAATCAATCAGATACCATAATTTGCCCCACTTGATTTTAGAATCAAGGATTTCATGATCAGTGTATTCCTCCTGACCCTGTATTTGTACTGGTGTGGGTGGTGACTGGGGTCTGTGGGGAAATGTATTCTTGGTGTACAGCTTTAGAAGTCAGATATGGAATACAGAGTGGACTGTAAGGGATTGAGGGAGCTGTATCTTGAAGGTGACCAGGTTGATTTTTTATCGAATCTGATACAGCCCAAGGAACCGAGAGTCTAGTTTCTGAGAGGGTCTGTCCCTGTGGAGGTGTTCTGTTGAAAGCCATACTTTTTGTCCTACAGAGTGGTTGGGGACCTGTTTTCTAGGCTGGTCCACATGACTTTTGTTTTCAAGTTGTCCCTTCACCTCATCCTAGATGTGGTGGATGTGTTGTACTAGGTCCAAGGAAGATGGGTTAGGGGAGGATGTGGTATTTGTGTGTGAAATCTGGGGTGGTACCCATATTTTATAAAGGGGCACTGGCCTATAGATGTGTGGTCTGCATTATTGTATGAAAACTCTGCATAGGGCAACAATAAAGGCCAACCACCATGGTGATGGTTGATTTAGCATCAGAAGTATAGTTTGAGGATCTGTTTGATTTTTTCCATTTGGCTGTTTGACTGAGGTTGCTAAGCAGATGACAGGGTGCAAGGACTCCTAATAAACATAGGGCCTTGTGCCAGAAGTGAGCAGTAAACTGTGGCCCCCAGTAAGAGGTGACATGATCCAGAAGGACATGAAGACAGAATACATTATTTATTCAGAGCCAGGCAATTTCCTCTCTGGGGAGGGTAAACCTGTGCAGAGAATGAAGTGAGCCACCTTAGAAAAGCAATCTACCACTTTCAGGAATGTTGTGAACCCACTGGATTCTGTTAATTCCACCACAAAGTCCTAGCAAATGGCCTCCCAGGGCCACCACGAGGTATCTAAAGGTTGTAGAAGACCACAGTGTTTCTGATGAGTATCTTGGTGTGGGTACACACCTGGCAGGAAGCTACAAATGTCTTTATTGTGGGGCACATTCAGTGCCACCAGAAGAAATGGGACATTAATCATTGTGCCCTAAGTGTCCGGCCAATATGGAATCATGGAACAGCTGAAGAGGGTACACTCCTCTTGCAGTCTTAAGGGAATATAGATGCAGTCCCTTACAAATGTGATCCCCTCCCGGGTGTCATGAGGCTCTTGGTTGATAATGGCCAACTCATTGGGTGGAATTCCAGAGACAGAGGCAGAGCAGATGAGCACAAGCAGCTCATGGTGGCAGGTTGCATGAAGAAATTTATGGGACTTGAGAATGTGGGCTGGTTCCAGACTGGGGCTTTGTGGGTTGGAGCTGTATTTTCAGGACAGGATATTGGCCTTGCCATTTCAGCTCCAAGAGCAGTAGGTAAAGGTAACGTTGAACAAGGAGAAGAATAGGGCCCACTGGAGCTGTCACTGGTTTAGGGCCTTGCCCCTGCACAGGTACTCCAGGTTCTTGTGATTGGTAAACACAAAGAATGGATAACAGGCCCCTTCCAAGTAGTGTTGCCATTCTTCAAAAATGGTCTTAATTGCCAGGAGCTCCTTATCCAAGATTTCATAGTTTTGCTCAGCAGGGGTAAACTTCCATGAGTAGCATGTGATGGGATGCATCATTTGCGCTGGTCTATACCTTTGGGAGAGGACTTCCCTGATCACTACACTAGAGGTGCTGGCTTCCACACAAATGCTTGCGTCATGTCTGGATGGGCCAATATTGGAGCAACGGTGAAGGCAGGCGTCAACCATTTGAATGAGTTCTGAGCCTCAAGCAACCGGTACAACTTGGCATTTTTCAAGGGGAGGGTAATGAGGGGATCAGTTTTTCAAAAAAAGTGAAATGAATCTCCAGTAGAAGTTTGCGAAGCACAAAAAAATGTATGTCACACACATGGCAGGGAGCTGCCCAGACACAGACAGCATGGACCTCACACAGATCCATCTTGATTCCTTCTGGGGACAGGAAGAAACCCTGGAATTAAGTCTGAAGTCTGAGCAAATGTGCACTTCTCTAGTTTATCATGGAGACCTTGTTGTTGTAGTCTTTCCAGGACTATGTGGATGTGAGTGGAGTGTTGGTCCAGTTTGTCTGAAAAAATCAATATATCTAATTACACCACTATGAACTGGTCCAGTAGGTCTTGTTTTTAAAAGCTGAACAGCAAATTTCTTTCATATACACACAAAACCCTGTTTAAGAGAGAATTATATGGTGATTTAAACGTGATAAAGACATTTACATATTAAAACTGATAACTGAAAAATATTTCTTCCAATGCTCAACTGCTGGGACTCAAGTTCAAGATTCTGTGTTTCCCTGGCAACATGTGATGACATCACAAGAACCTAAGCAAGATAGTCCTGCAGTGCCCCCTGGGCTGCTGTCATGTTCTCAGCGGCTGCTGAGGACACATGAAGGCAGATCAGTAAAGGACGAAGGAGATACCCAAAAAAGAGAGAGAGAGAGGTTAGTTCTAAGGCATCATGCCGGTCCATTTATGAAGATCACTGTCCAGTGATCTGGAACCACACAGCAGTTAAAAAAGTACATGAAGAAAAAAACAACTGGGATAAAAAATCCTGAGGCAGCGGCCACCTCATCTTTGCCTGAAGAACCCCATTTCTCCAAATTCAAAACATTACCATGGTGACAAATTTCAGCTGTAGATATGAGGAAACAGTTTCTGTGTGAAAGCCATTTTTGTAGAAACATGAAAAACTATGATTAATTCCCCACTTAGCAGTATCATTGTTGCCAAATATTCAGAACTAGATTGGCTTCTCATTTTAGGAATGGGTAACATGAGTGTAAACAAACTGATTTTTAAAAAAAATCATGGATTCTACTAACTGTATTTACACCTGTAAGTTAATATAATACAGTACTCTCAGATCTACAAAAAATAATATACGGTGTGTTCATTTGCTTACAAATTACATAGAGGGAACATTAATACCTCATGAATTTGAGAAAATAGATCTAACCTGAGACCTGATTGGAAATCTGAAGGAATTATTTTAAACCACATTCTCAACTGATTTACAGAAGTGTTAACCTGGAGAGTCTCCATTGCAGTCAGTGGAGTTACTCCAGATTAACAACCGTTACGATGAGATCTGAATCAGGCTCATGTTGCACAGACTTCACAATAAGAGGCATTTGTGCCCAACTGTTCATGCATTCACAAGGCCCAAATTAAACATCAGCTAATGAAAGACGCCATAGCAAAGGCTTCCAGCTCTCATCCTGGGTTTCACAGGTAATCAGTGTGATTTAAACTAGCATTTTCTTGTTTGTGCACAGTCTGAGTTCTGCATTAATACAGGCTCTGCACGAAGTCCTCCCACTAATCTAATTCCCCTCAGAATCACAAAAGCACATCTGTCTGCTAGTAACCACACAGCCATGGAATGTATTGCACAGTGCCCTGCATAGGTGGGGCCAAATCCTCAGCTGCTGTAAATTCAGATAACTCCACTGAAGTCAATAGAGTTACCTGAAGGGGCTAACCCCATGAACGTTGTCAGTCATTTTCTCTTGTGGCATCTCCGACTGCTCAATCTCATGCTGAAGCCATAAATCTGTGTTTGTAAGATCATAACTCATTGCCATAGAGAAAGTGGTGGTGTCAGATTCATCATTGTGGTTTCTCTGGGATTGACAAGAAGTGAGGATGGGTTCATGGGTGGGAAGAAACCCATGTTTTAAGCAACACATCTCTTATACCGGAATAGAAAAGGGGAAATGTCATCCCAGCTCCCTGTTGTGTATAAATTACATGGCAAATCAAGTGCTTGTTCCCTGCTTTGTCTCATTGTGTCAGAACAGCATGGGAATTAATCTTTAATCCCATGTCCCCACATTACCACATTGTCATGCACTACTCACTAGTGCATGCTTATACAGTGTGGCCAATACCATACACAGTGCTACATTGTGTGTACTCCTTTCATAGTAGCTACACAGTGGAAGAGATATTTTTGCCTCAGACTCCATTAATAAAACAAGTGCCCCACATTCAAATAATAATATGTAGACCATGAAATTTCAGCTAGGCTGGGCCTACTTATAAAATTAAGCCACCAAATATTAATAAATTAAAATAGTGGCTGGAGACCCTCTTGAAAACAGATGATTGTTTCTCATTGCAACACACCCATGCTGTCTTTCCATTCTCAAAGTATATCTGGTATTTCATTAAGATAACTGTTTATTAATTGCCTCTCTTGTCTGGACTATCTTCCCTAATGAATGTATCCTCTGGGAGTAACTCATCTATGCAGTAAACAGAAATGTGTTAAATGTAGGGTGTGCTAGACCTCCACGGATCCAGATCTCTCAAAATACCTTATGATCAAAGCCCATGGCTGGATGCCACCCCAGATATTGCTCAATTTAATCACAAGAACCCCAATACCCCTTTGTTTGAAAGGTGGAACACTGAAACTAAACAACAAATCTAGGTGGATAGCGCCTTTTAACTAAGTAAAACATATGGGTCTCTCCCTCTTCTATTGTTTTTGGGAATTCCTGTGTTTACTCATGTAAATGACCAAAATGCTTTGAAAAACATTGAATTTTAAGAATATAAAAGAGAAGCAATGGAAATAAAAAAAGCAATCAAGCTTCAAGAGTGAAGAGTCACTCTGGACAAGAAACTGACAAAACTTGCCATTTTTGCTCAGCTGTCTTCTTAGACCACGGATCCAGGCTCTTGGGGGAAGCTGCTAAGAAACCATCACTGCCTCTTGCCTGCATTGGTGTGGATAATTGCTTTTGCAGCTAAAATATACTGGACTTTTGGTTTGGGGGCTCATTTTATATGTTTATAAATATAGTAATTAAAGCCTTTCTGTCATTATCGAATGAGAGTCGTGTCAATTCCTGAACACACTAATAGCAGATCCCAGTCTGTGGGTTAACAAATATTCCATTTTATTTCCCCTTAAAACTGCCCTTCAGTAGCCATTAACTAGTGATTATAATTCATTATTCATGTAAACTATGCCACAACCCAACTATTGTCCACAGAGCTCCTCAAATGCACATAACCAAAATTGAGACCCTTATACTGCTAACAGAGGAGTTCCCTGAATACTTGCTAAGCAAACTTCTAGCAAAGTCAGCAGCCTTTTTGAATTTTCATCAAGGAAAGGCAAATTTGTCCTTGATGTTCCTCTTCAGACGAAGGTCCTTACTTCGTTTGTCTTGTCTTTCTAAGACAGTTACACTGCCTTAGGCAGTGTTTGCACTGGAATTCAATGTTAAGCAGAGGTCAGGCCTGGGCAGTATTTGGATGGATGCTCTCCAAGGAAAAACCCAGAATGCTATGGGAGGAGGGGCACTTCCTTCTGAGCCAATACCCCATTATTGTGCTTGGGAAAGGGGGTCAACTTTTTTTTTATTAAAGTATAAAACCAAGGTCCTTACAGCTTGTGGTCATTAAAGATCCATAGGAAAGATGATGTTCTCCAGAACAGTAGGGTTGTTGCCTCCAGTTTTGATCAAATTCCAACTTGGGTAATTACATTCTTCTTATCTGAAATCCACCCTTGCACCACAGTTTCATTTGGAGAAGTTATTATTTTTCACTTCCTGTCTTAAACTGTTGTTATATTATTATTATTATTTATGTATATTACTTAGTGAATCTATCTACAATGTTTTAATGCAGCCATCAAGTTATTATCTAGGAACTATATTCAAAGCACTGTACAAGCATTAGTCGATTCACCCTCCCTATGCCCATGTGAGGTACCAAGTAAATTTTATCCCTATATTATTTTTCAGCTGAGGCAAAAAGATTTGCCCAAGGCAAGTGAGAGAGCCAGGGCTGGAAAAATGTTTCTTAACTCTGTGCTCATCCCTCTAGCTACTCTGCCTCCACACTTAATAAAGTTGCTGGCATAAAACTGCTGCCTTATTCGCACCCTCTTCACCTCCTCTCCCCTGCCCTTTTGACTGGGGCTTGTATGTATAAACAGGGAACAATTTGTAAAGTGCTTGCATATCTTTCTAGGTAAAAGTTGCCATAGAAATGTAAACTAATGTGGGTTGGTTTTTGTTTGTTTCTAATCATTGCATCTTTCAAATCTTTCTCCTGAGGAGAGTTGGGATCCTCCCCTTCAGATGGCTCCTGTGCAGTGGAAATAAAGAGGAAATCTAGAGGAAAAATATCCTTACCATAAAAAAAACTTTTATTCTCAAATTTGAGGCCTAAGTAGTTCAAATCAGAGGCTGGTCACTACCTATTTTAAAAAGCCACAGGATCCCTGCATATATGCCAGGAGGCTGGTGGAAGGAGTTAATCCTTTCTAATCTGCGTTCTCCCAGCAACCATATTTTTAAAGGTGCCCCTTGCTTTAGCTATCAGGTAATTTAGAAAAGCAGCCAATACTAAACTTTTTTCAATAGGATAAGACTCTAAACAAGGCCATTTATTTGTACTAAGAATATTAGGTAGGATGGAGAGATTCATGAACAATGAGGTGGAAGGCTGCTCTATTGCCCTGGGGCTCTGCAGTAATTTTCCTTCCCAGGGCAGAGGGGCAGTGCCAGGTAGGTTTTCTACAAAGCCTGGTTCCAGAGATGGCAGTCAGAAGCTGTTATTAGCATTGCTTTCTTTCAGTTACAGGCCAGATGAAGGAGCAGCAAGCCCACCCACAGATAAATAAGGCAGGTCTTTTGTTTAGTTGTAATACCTTTATTTAACTGAGCCCAATTAATTACAGAACAGTATAGTGAGGGGCGTCGCCCCCCTGTGAGACTGAAAGGGGCGGGGGGAGGCAGATGGACAGCCAGAGACCACTACAAACAGTAAATACATTATCACATTTTTCAGGAGCATTGTTCCCAAACTGTAACCAGACAAGCAAAAGCATTTGTGGGGAACTGTGAAGGAGCTCATGACCTGTAGCCTTTGCAAGGATTCTTTTGCAAGGATTAAGGATCTAAGGTTTGTTCATCTTGTACAACCAGAAATCTGAAAGCAACATGTGGTTTTCTCTCACATATTAAAAGATGCATGCAGATATTTTCTGTTTAAAAATACATTGGTGTAGAAGTGACACTTTGCCTGCTCAAGTGATTTTGCATCTAGCCATTTTCACCAATTTTCGGACTGAGCCATTCATTTCTCTTCCTGCCTTCACCAAAGGCCTTTACTCCACAGCATCAGGGAAGCAGCACTCTTTCCTTTCTCTGCCATGGAGTTGGCACCTGGGGAATCAGCCCTATGTTTTGAACCTGCTTAGAGACTGTCAGACCCGAAGCAGTATAATTGCCATTTAATAGCCAGGAAGTGCAAGAGCAGGGTGGCAGTAATGGACAGGGTACAGTGAGCATGCAGTACTTCTGAATGTCCTCCTTTCAATGACAGCCCTGAGCAATACATTCCTGAAGCATGAGACCAAGTAAGTATTATTTAAACTCATCTACTGGCTCTGTTTACCTGTGTTATGTTTACAGCATATGCACCAAGAAGTTGGATTAAAAACAAAAACTGTTGCTGGAAGGTTGCAACATAGCACTACTTTACTTCTTAGAATTCAGAATAACATGAATCCAGAATAGAAAGACAAAGTAGGGTCCTCCCTAAGGCAGAGAGGCATATAACCCACTCCTCCTTATTCTAGGCCAGTAATTCTCAACCAGGGGTACACATACCTCTAGGGGTACGCAGAGATCCTGCAAGGGGTATATCAACTCATTTAGATATTCATCTAGTTTTACAACAGGCTACATGAAAAGCACTAGCAAAGTCAGTACAAACTAAAATTTCACACAGTCAATGATGTGTGTACGCTGCTCTGTATACAATACTCTGAAATGTAAGTACAATATTTTATATTCCAATTGATTTATTTTATAATTATATGGTAAAAATGAGAAAGAAAGCAATTCTTCAGTAATAGTGTGCTGTGACACTTTTGTATTTTTATGTCTGATTTGTGTAAGCAAGTAGTTTTTAAGTGAGGTGAAACTTGGGGTACATAGGACAAATCAGACTCCTGAAAGGGGTACAGTAGTCTGGAAAGGTTGAGAACCTGTCTGTTGGCTGACTGACTGCTTCTACAACCTGATTTGCAGGATTCCTTACAGAGCCCCCTAGCCTGTAAGCAGGACCAGTAAAACCCCTGAGGATTTAAAGGTACAGATAACAATTTTAGCACAGTTCAATTACAGTGCCATTCCCTAGGGCTGAAAGTGCTCTTAGAGAAGTGCCAGGCTCAACAAAAGAATGTTGCTATTCAAAACGTCTTAGAGCTCAGTCAACTTGTATGAACACATTTATAAAGCTCTTGCTTCCTTTGAGGTGGACAGGAACCTGATTCTTAATATTGGACAACAGAATCAGAGTGGTATAGTCTTCACTTGCCAGTCACGGAATACTGTGTGACTGAAGCCTTGTCTACACTATTTCAGCAAAACTTTTGTTGCTCAGGGGTGTGAAAAAGCATACCCCTGAGCGACATAAATTACACCAACATAAGCCCTTGTGCATACAGCACTATGTCAGCAGGAGAGTGCCTCCCACCAATATATCTACTGCCGTTCATTTAGGTGGTTTTATTAGGTCGGTGGGAGAGCTCTCTTATCGACATAATGTGGCTACCCAAGCTCTCTTACAGCAGCATAGCTGTACTGATACAGCTGTGACACTGTAAGTTTTAAGTATAGACTTGCCCTGAATCTGCTCAGTTAAAAGCTAATCAGATGCAGAGCAGTGATGACCAGAGAATGTCATGTTGCCCTGTAGTTGGCAAAAAGCCTGTTACCAAACTCAAGAGTTCAAAACTCAGAAGACAAACCCAAAACAGTTTGTGACTCATGCTCAACCTGAAATGCAAAGTTAAATCTAGTGCATCCACCGCTATGCCACAAATGTATCTTGTAGCACTACTGCTAGTAGCATCATGTCCCAAAAGGAGCAGGCAACATACAGGAATACACACCAGGGGCAGAGATGGCCCAGTCAGGGAGATTGACTTCAGACATCTTACTGGCTGCTTGGTCACCCAGCCTACTTAAGACTTTCTGTTCCTGTGCACACCCAAATATATACATCCTACATCCAAACACTCAAGTCCACATTCCTACACATATTTAGGTGTATAACTCACCCACTTACACAATACAAACCATAAACACACACACAACTATATCCACTATTACCAACTCTTATGATATTTGGTGTTTGTGTTAAGAGTCCCAACAGCTTAGAATCTCAGCTTTCATTTGTTTTTAAAAAAAGTGTCAAGCCCTGATAATTGCAGAGAAAAGCTTGAAAATGTGACCCTAAACATTCCAACATCAGAAGGAAAATTGAAAGAACCCAAAACATATTTTTTAATCTCACAATTTTAAGCCAGTCTCCTGTTTTGTGGGGATATGGCATGTGATTTTTGAATGCTTGAGGTTGGTAATACTATATATCCTTACACAGACTCTCTCCCACACACACCAAAAATACACATGTTCAGACACACAGAGCACATGCACACGTATTAAACTCCCTGAGAGAAAGGCATTCATTTAGCTTCCTGTGCTCCTGAGGAGTTCTGAAAGGTGAATTCAGGTAAATAACATCCCAATTTATGGAGCAAGTAGTGTAAGACCTGAAAACCCACCTGTTTTGTGTTTCTTCTTATTCGGTTTACTTAATAATAAAACTTCAGGCCTCCTCTAAGGCCTTGTCTACACTAGCACTTATGCCAGCAAAACTTCTGTCACTCGGGGGTGTGAAAAAACACCCTCCTGAGCAACATAAGTTTTGCCAGCATAAGCCCTTGTGCATACAGCACTATGTCAGCAGGAGAGTGTCTCCCACCAACATAGCTACCGCCGCTCATTTAGGTGGTTTTATTATGGCAGTAGGAGAGCTCTCTCCCGTTGACATAACACTTATGCTGGCAAAATTTGTTACTCAGGAGAGTGTTTTTTCACGCCCCAGAGTGACAAAAGTTTTGCTGGCATAAGTGCTAGTGAAGACAAAGCCTTAGAGGGGGCCTGAAGTTTTATTACTAAGTAAACAGAATAAAAAGAAACACAAAACAGGGGGGTTTTCAAGTCTTACACTATTTGGCTGGCAAAAGTGCTAGTGTAGACTTGGCCTGAATCAGCTGCCAAAAGCGGTGTGTCCTTTCTCCCCACTCTTCAAGATTTGCTATCCTGCAGGAAGTTGACTTGATGACAATTTAAAGATTAAAAATAATTTAAAAAAAAGTATTTTCCTATGTCACTACTAACACCTCAAGTTATTAAAACTGAAGAAATTGTTTAGAATCTCTTGTACTTGATGGTATTTGTTTACTCTGGCATTTTACTATGCTAAAGTAGTGAAATGACACTCCTAAATTTCACATCCTGGTTCTCCTGCACTAACTCAGTGCTGTTGTGATTGGATTGCAACATGGCCTATATTTAGTGTGTGTGTGTGTGATATTTTAAATACATTTGTGGTTGAATGTTTTGTTATTGTTTAATTCATGCAAGCACTTTCATTGTTCAGTTTGATGAAGCTTTTCTTTTTTTTTTTTTAAACACTAAACCTAAATTTGTATCCTAAACTATTTGAAGGTGACCCCCTCAAATGACTGGTTAATGTACTGTTGAAATCAAAGGTAGGCAGTTTCCGGCTGGTGATGGAAGAATGAATAATAACATAGTAACCATCAGAATGTCAAATGAGAAAAGAAATCAAGTGAATGAAATAGAGGCCAGATCAAAGGCCTTAAAAATGAGAGGATAAGGCTCCACTATGATCAGAGAGGGAGGAAAGGAGGAGTACATATACTGGAGAAGGGAGTATGGTAATGAATGCTTAGAAAGCTGCATGGTTTCCAGGTGGAAGATCCCTGAAACTAGGTTTCAGATTCTGCTCTCAGGGTTTGGCTACACATAAATCACTGCAGCAGCACTGGGGCAGTGGAGCTGCTGTAGTGCTTCAGTGAAAATGCTACCTAAGTTTCTCCCATTAGCACAGGTAATCCACCACCCCAAGAGGCACTGTCTACACTGGGGGTTAGTTGGGTTTAACAGCATTGCTCAGGGGTGAGGATTTTTCACACCCCTGAGTGACGTAGTTATATTGACCTAATTTTCTAGTGTAAACCAGGCCTGAGTTACTCTAGTATACATGTAGAGTAACTCCACCAATGTCAAAGGAGTTTCTCAGCTATCACTGTATCTTGGTGTATTCTGAGGGCTGGGAGGGAATGACTGAATGTAGCAGGTGTGTTCCAAAACTGAAGAGAATTAAACATGTGAGAGAATAGCAAGAGAATTTTATGCCTGGAGGGGAAACTGGAACATACCCTGCTGCCTGCTAACCCTTAATTGCCCCCTTTATTTCAAAATGTGTGAACCTCTTACGTTTAACAGTCTGTCCCAACTTGTATTTAGCTCAAACACTCTAGTTATCTTCCCTGAACCCAAATCTTTAGAAATGCTCTGCAATGCATGAAAGCTTGTACCTTCCACTTACAGAAGTTAGTCCAGTAAGAGATACTTCCTCGTCAATCTTCTTTCTCCCAATACCTGTTGGGGAAGTCAACCATTATCATCCACCATGCATCTCTCCACTTGTGCCATGTTGTATTCAAGTTGTAAGTGTGTGGTGCATTTCTTCCTGACACCCATCTGCAGCTGAATGAATTATGCCCTGAAGCATGATGTTTGATTATACTTTGTGGCACATTTGGGGGTGCTTTTTAACAATGTTGTATCTGGACCTGTCAGAGTGATTGTTTCCATACCCTAGTATGTGTGAATGGGTATTTCACGCTATAGGCATGACAAGGTAGCAGAGCCTACCCACCTAAGGAAAGAGGGAGAGGCCCTTTATAATAGTCCTCTAACAGCTTACACTTCAGGGTCTTTAATAGAAAATAACAGAGTGAATATCTTTAATGGCTCTAGCCCACGCTTCTTCTGGAGCACCAAAACCAGTTTTGGTACCAGATTGAGATGGAGAATCACACAGATAATCAGGCAGAACTAACCTTGCTAGGAAAATTCAGGTGTGTCTATACTGTAGTTAGGAGTCTGCCTCCCAGCCCAGGTAGACAGATACATGCTAGTTAAAAACAGCAGTTGTCCAGGCTAGCCACCCAAGCTTGGAGCCAGAGGGTTTGGACTCAGGCTATGTCTACACTGCAGCACTAATTCGAATGAGCTTAATTCGAATTTCAGAAAGCGATTTATAGAAAGCGCTGCAGACTGTCCACACTACAGTGTTTGTGCTGGTTTCTTGTGTCCACAATGAATTCGAATTAGAAAGCAGTGCAATGTGGGAAGCTATCCCACAGTGCAACTAACCACGGAGGCTGTTGTGACGAGTGTCATCGTCCCAGGATGCAGCGCTGCTTCCCCCACCCTCTTCCCCCACCCCCAAACAAACAGGAAAAGGATTTTCATGCTGTTTTTTTTACTCCCCTGATTGCCATTGCTGCAGGCTCATGGAGCCAGCTGAACTATGCTCTCATTTTGACCATGACAAATACATCGCAGTTTATCCTGGATTACTTTAAACTGTATGCTGTTTGTCTTTTATGCTCCCCCCACCATCCCCTGTATATTGCTTGCCTTTGATTTTTCCCTTCCTCCCCTCCTCCCCCCACCTGTATACTGTCTACCTAGCTGGGTAGCATGTATCTGTCTACCTGGGCTTGGTATACTGCTTTCCCTTTGATTTTTCCCTTCACCCTCCCCTCCCCCACCTGTATGTTGTTTGCCTTTTATGCTCCCCCCTACCATCCCCTGTATATTGCTTGCCTTTGATTTTGATTCTACAGGTGTCTGTAGAATGTAAGATAAATAACAACAGTCAGCTAGTATATTAATACAGTGATACCAATGTTTCCATTTCACTGATGGAAAGCATAATATAATGTATCCACATGTAGCACTGCGAATAAACTCTTAAGAAAGTATCAATTTCCATTATTGGGCACTGAAACAATGTAGCAAAGAATTTCCTCTCATGGCTGACATTTAAAAAGCATTCACCACGCGGGGACACGGGTGGGGGTGAAATCTTTCAAACCCTTAAAAGGGACAAACTGCAAACGGCTTGTTGTGTGTGGGGGTGGGGGGGTGATCGCAGCTTGGATTTTAAACCCATTCATCGCAGGAAATGAAGATTCAAATCTTCCCGGGGCTGCTTTGAGGGAGGGTATTGAAATGGGGCATCATGGGATACAGTCCGGAGGCCAACTAATTCAAATTAAGTCCTATTGCGTCCACACTCACACTAATACAAATTAACTGATGCATTTAGGGGTGTGATTTTTTTTTTTTAAACCAAAATAATTATGCTGGTATACACCATAGCATGGATAAAGTTACCTTAGAATGGTAGAGTTTATTCCCTTCCTATACGGGAATACACTATCATTATAAAGCACATTTATACCAGTATAACTGTGCCTACGCTATGGCTATGTGTATACTACAGCCTTCTGTCAGCATAGCTGTCAGTCAGGAGTGTGCAGAGGTATGATCCCTGACCAACATAGCTGTGCCACTGCTGGCCAAAGTCCTAGAGTTGGTGCAGCTATTACCAGCATAGCTTGTTTCACTCGTGGAGGGTGGTCTTACTGTACTGGTACAAAGAGAATCTTTGCCTGACTAGCTGAGTCCATGCTAGCAGCATTTCACCAGTATAGTATACTGGTACTCCTACACCAGTAAAGTGTTCCTAGTGTAGATATGGCCTAGGAAGATTGTACCACTTTAACTATACTAGTATTGGTAGTTTCCAGTGCGGGGTCTGTTCTGTTCCTATATGCAGTATTGAGTTTACAATGGTGCCGGGGGGCTAGGCCTATACTGGGAAGGGGCCCATTAATGACCTGTCTAACCCATCCACAGGGCCAGGTCTGATCCCTTGCCTGGGGCAGACCAGTGCCCAGGCCCCTTGCTGTGAGAGCGGCTCCCAGCCAGCAGGTCCCGCTTGCCTGTAGGGGCTCACCGCTAAATTCTGCCATGCAGGCTACACAGGGCTGCTGGCCATGGGGCCAGTGGGTGCAGCTAGGCCAGGCCGGCCCTGTGGGATTGTGCCCCAGGGGTCTGCCCCTCTCCCCAGCACAGCTCCAACTCCGAGCGGTCTCTGCTGCAACCACCACCTGTAGGGCCCTGCCTGCCTTCCTGTGGCAAGCCACCTGGGACCGGTGCAGAGGCTGGACCAGTTTCAGCCAGTGTGGGGGAGCAGCAGAGAGGGCTTGGCTGGGACCCGCCAGGCAAGTGGGTTCTGAGGGAGCTCAGCCCAGGCAGACTCCACTTCCACTCTGGCCTGGCTGATCGCACCCACTTCCAAGGGGCTGAAGCAATTCCTGCTCCGGGACCAGCCCCTGTCACCCTGCCAGCTTAGCCCGGTGGACATGCTCACTTCCCAGCGAAGCTGGTGAGTGCAGGCAGGATGCAGGGAAATGGGTCTCTGGGAGGGTTGTAAGGGGGCACTGGGCAGTGGGGGGGGAGGGGGCTGGAGGAGGTGGTGGGTTTTGGGGCACTGAGCACAGAAGGGTCTGTGAGGGGTGCTGGGCAGTGGGGGTCTGTGTGGAGCACTGTGCAGTTGTGGTGGGGCTGTGAGTGCGGCGGTGAGGGGTGTGGGAGGTCTGTGTCTTGGGGTGCTGGGCAGGGGGAGGTCCATGGGGGACACTGAACATAACAGTATGTGAGGGGTCTCTTAGCGTAGGATGCTGGGAATAGGGGTTTGTGGGCGCAGGCCCGCCCCTTAGGGGAAGGGGCACATAGGCAACGCAGGGCTGGGTGGGCCAGTGTGTGTCTGGTGGCAGCTGGTTTGTAAACAATGCCCTCTCACTGGGCTGGGCAGAACAGGGCCACCCCTGCCTCACTGTAACCCATTGCCCCTGGCCAGCACCTTGTTCCAGGAACTGACCCCCTCACGCCATGACCCATTGCTCCCATGGGGACCTGCAAATATGTTTGGTGCCAGGCCCACAAAAGGTTAATCCAGCCCTGCCTGTACATTAGGAGGAAAGCCCATCTAACTGACATTCTAGTAAAGCATGAGATTTGATGACGTGTGTAGGCTGTTGGTTTTAAAATCTTTTTTCCACTAATGCTTTGTTCCAAATTCTAAATAAAAATACTTTATTTTTAAAAAGCTGTTGAGCTATATCACCAGTCACGAGTTCCTAAGAGAAGGAAATGCAAGCACCTGAAAGCCAGTCAGTTCTATAGAGTTGGTAGATAAAGGGTAGTGTACCAAGGAACTTGTGGAAGAGTTGTGTGATTCCACCCTGAGACTGGTACAGGCAAGAGGCCCAAGTGGGTGCATTCAGAGAGCTCAGAAAATGGGCAGAGTTACAGCTAGCCCCCTAACCATGACACCTTATAGCATTAACTTATCTTGCATAGCAATTAATGTTAACAGTGGCCACAAAATTATGCAGCCATTCTTTTAAAATCCTGCTCAGTATTTGGAAAATACTTCCAAATCACAGCATGGCCACCCAGGTGACCCATTTCTCATTTACACTCAGACAAGCTCCTTCTTTTCAACAGAATTGTTTTCCTGTTTCTACAGCTTTGTCTTTCACTTACATTCATAAACATACCCCGTGTCTCCTCCACTGCTCCTCCTTTCATTCCATAATAAACTTGTCAAACAGTAGGACTTCACCTACTGGAGAAAAAGGAGAAAAAAGGGAAAAGTAATTTCAAAGAAAACATATCTTTAAAGAGCTTTTTGGTTCTCTCTGATTTCCATCTCTCTGGCAACCAGCACGATCGTCAAAGGCTGTGAAACTGGGCAGTAAATGACTTAGTCAAGATCACAACTAGCAGGAGTCCAAGGTCATGTCTACAAAGTGGGGTAATGCACACTATGGGGGATGATTTCTAAATTGCACAAATGTGTTGCACATTAATTGGACCACGTATACCCTGCTAGCGTGCACTAAAAATTCCCTAACGTACTTTAACGTAGTGTTTGTTTCAAACAGCAGTATGTTAAAGCACAGTAGGGAAATTTTAGTGTGCACCAGCAAGATATACACAGGCCAGGTAGTGCACTTTACAAATCACACCCCCATAGTGCGTATTAACCCACTGTGTAGTCAAGACCCAAGAAAAATGAAAGAACATAGAGAGGAAGGGAGGAATAATTTTTCCCCAGGCCAAAAATCTAGAATATCAAAAAGTTATGGGGGGGTTTAGTATGGGCTCCTGCCCGGCCTGGTCGTTGCGACCCTTCCTTGGGCCCAAGGCTCTGAGGAAGGCCACTGCACCATCCAAAAAGGGGAACGTTAGCTTCGGGTACAAGTCTATCGCCCCGGCCCTGAGGCGGGGTGGGCGCGCAAGCAGTGCCCTCCAGTCAGGAGAACAGGGGATGATAATCACTACTTGGGTGGCGAGGACAAGGAGGAGGAGAGGGGGACGCAGGCCCACCCGACTCCACAGCGTCCCAACCCAGGGCCCTAGCAGTGGCAAAGCATTGCCACTGAGTCGGTGGGGCTCCCGCCACAACACGCTGATGGGGCTTGCCCCTGTCTCAGCCACGGCTATGGCCATCCCTGGGCCACTTCCTCCCTGTATCCCCAGGTACCTGTGTCCGCCTGGGTCCTTGGGGTCGCTGGGTCCTTGACACCTGGGTCCTCGGGGTCGCTGGGGTATACGGCCCGGGGTAGACCCACCAGTCCCTCCTCATCCATAGGTGGCAAGGCGGGGAGTTTCTCTGCGAGGGGCAGCTCCTCCAGGTCACAGGGCTCGGGGGATGGCTCGGCCTCTGGCAGCTCCTCCAGGTCCTGTCCTGTCTCTGGGGGCTTGGCGTCAGGCAGCTCTTCCAGGTCGGGTCCGGCTTCAGGGGGGATCTCCCAGCCCACAGGCTCAGGGGACTCACTCCAGTCACTGGGGCCCAGGGGCCTGGACCAGTAGGCGTAGGCCTAGGCCAGTCTAGGGAGCCCGGGGGCCCTATCCAACCCTCAGGGCTTGGTTGTTTGGTCTGTCCCCAGGTCCTATTCTTCCGGAGGCGCTCACTTGGGGCAGCGGCCCGGCTGGGCTCAGGCCTTGCATGCAGCCAGCAAAACAGCACATCTGCCTCCAGCAGCAACTGAGCTGTGGGGCCTGCTCTTTATACTCCCAGCATTGGCTGAGGCTCCGCCCCTCTGTTGCCAGATTGGTGGGCTGGCGGGGCCTATCACTAGCCGTCTCCCCGGTTGCCGGGCAGACTGGGCTGCCAGCCCTTTCAGTGTCTGCTCTGGGCATTGCGGCTCTTCCTCTGGCCCAGGCTCTGAGGAAGACCACTGCACCTTCCTACAGAGGGCATTACATTGGACAGCTTAGGGGGAATGGGAAATTGGGATATAGAGCCTTTTATCTCTAAGTAACCAATTCCAATCCTGATCAGATCTGCTAAAATGTACCTATCTGCCAGATACCTGTAGAAAATGAGATGAGAGTCTCAGCCCAGTTCTCAGTGAAACAGGTATCCGCATAAGACATACAACAAATGGTCCCCTTGATCTAGAAGAAACTCAGCAAGAAATTGACTAAGAACTTATGTATCCTTTTCATTTATTTTAATTTTAAAATTAATTTAGTGCTGGTGAAAGGGATGGATTGGCAGGCCCTGAAGAAGGACATCCTCTAGTTATCAGACACAACAGGTGGAATGTGGGCTACAACAGTGCAAGTTTCATAAGCCATTGCCAGTCTGTTTCAGCCCTATCCCAGAGGGACCACGTGTCCCTGGCCTGTTTCCCGACATTGTCAGTTGTGATGGTGGTGGGTCTTTTGGGGTATGTATCTCCATCCTATCAGGAAAAGGAGTAAGGACCACCAAACAACTGTCAGATGCCAGTAACTAAAAGTCGCTCCCAACCTTTTAGCTAGACTGAAACCACAGACTTTGTGGTGATAAACTCTATTGCAATGCCAATCCCCTAGGCTGTACAGCCCCTCAAAAAGCCTTTCTTAAAAGATCATGAAGTTTAATACATTATTGGACAGATCTGAATTACTCTTCTGCTTTCTCATCTCTCTGCCTGATTTTCAGTGTTGATTTTTCACTCTTAGTGGGGACAACTCAGTGCAACCTCAATGGTTGCTGAAGATATAAAATATGTGAAAAGGAGAGAAAAGGAAGACATCCATTTAAATTCAAACATGAATTTAAAAATTATTTATTAATATAAAATTTGAAAGGATTTTTTAAAAATGTGATGCTTTTTTATAGTCTAATTTATCCTGGAAATTGTTCCCATCATGCAATACCAAACAATGTCCAGGAGATGGCAGCATTGGTAAAGTATCTAATAGTTTGGAATAAGTAAATCAGTTTCAGGAAGTGGCACTAGATTTGTTCAATGTTGCCTGGGTCATTATTGCTAATAGGCAAGACAGTTTGTCTGTAGAATGTCCTGATAAAATACTTCGAGTCTATATTATTAAATGCATCTTGTTTGTGGAGAACAAAGTATGGATGTTGAGTGAGACGCTGGCAGAAAGGAAAGTGTTAGGAAAGCACCTTAAGGAAGGTGTCATTGGTGGAACCAGTACATAGAGCGGTTTGGATCAGGTATCATAGGTGCTGGAACTAGGGGTGCTGCCAGACCCCCTGGACTGAAGTGGTTTCCATCATATACAGGATTTACAGTTTGGTTCAATGACTCTCAGTATCCCCACTATAAACATTGTTCCAGCACCCCGTCAGGTACTGTTCTTTATGGAATCCCAATATGATTATGGAATGTTTGAGGTTTGCCAGTCAAAAAATCTGTTTAGCTATTCTTGATTATTATTAATAATATGTGTTCATTTGTGTTGCAGTAGCTCCCACAAGAGTTCCCACTGTAGTGGTTTCTGTATAAACACATTAATAAACAGCTCTTCTCCCAAAGGGTTTATAATCCAAATTAAGTAAAGGCACATAGAATAGATTTATAAATAGTGAATGGTGATAAGAACACATAGTTCTATATACTATTATCATATACTAGCCATGTGGCAACAGGCAGGTTTCGAGTAAAAACAATAATGTAAAGATCTCAGTGATACTAGCTATCCCAAATGGCCACTAAGTGCTGATATCAGGGACCATGGATCTCAAACACTAATCCACAGGGCATTTAGAAATTGGTAAATTCTAACCTACCATGCAGTTGACCTGGTAACAGCTGTCAGAAAAGCTGAATTCTGACAGAGGATGCAAGTCCTGGGATTTAATTGGTGGAATACTGGGGGTTCTGATTGGTTCCGAGCTTCTATTTAAACCAAGCATAGGCACAGGAAGTTGTCCATGCATCTGGATTCTTCCTGTTTAGGACTACTTCCCCTGCAATACTTGCTCCTAATCTCCTGGCAACCTGATCTTGTCTGTCAGACATTTGACTCATGGTTTTGCCCTCTGGCCTGTCTTGGACTCAACCGCCTGGGATCTGACCTGTCAGAGCAGGAGTCAGGCCCACTAGGTCAGACCACCTATGTCCCAATTGTGACAGCTGAGCATAATCAGTGCTTCTTAAATTCTAGCTACTTAAGCATTTCTTAGGTATGTCCCTATTCAGGGAAATAGTTAAGCAAGTGCTTAAATCCCATTAGTTACAATAGGATTTAAGCATGTTCTTTAAATTTAAACACCTCCTTACTTGCTTGTTGAATTGCACCTTGGATAGGCTCACTGGAGTCTAACCTTAAGTGTGGTGCCTATGTCAGCAGTAATAAAAAAGACACATAGCAGTCCAACTCCAGATTGTGTGAAAATCTCTTCTTTTTGAATGATTTGTGCTCTAAATTTTACAGCTTCTGTGGTTTCAGTACTGTAGATATGGCTGTCGAATACATGTCTTACAGTGGCTCCAGCGCTGTTAAAGTCTCCCTCTAGAATTGTTATTGATCAGAATGGAATCTTGGCTGCTGTTAGAAACTTAAAAAAAAATAACTTGGATTGTCTGAGGCTTAATGTTAATCCAACATATGCTGTGACCATACAGCTCACTTCTCAGTATAGCCTTGCCAGTCAATTTAGAGTGGGATTTTTATGCCCTCTGGTGGTTCAAAAATCTAGATTCCAAAGAATTTATGTAATATTTTCCCCCTCAAATTCTCACAGCTGCTCCAGACTGGGTTTATTTTTATTAACTGCATTGTGTGCTCATTGTATTCTACAAACAATTATTTTGTACCATTTTATCACCAACAGTTATGCTAAACTAAGGATAAGCTATAACTTCCAGTCATGCTCCTGGCTTTTTGGCTCAGTCTTCAGCAATAAAATTCTATACGTGCACACCTTGAAACAGAAACTTTGGAGATACAGCAGGAGACTGCTAGGTAAAGTGGAATTAATTAACAAGAATAATATAATTACAATGTCAATAGCCAAATTTTCAACTCTATTACCTCCAAAATGTCTGCAAAAGAAACTAATCAGCCTGAAATTTCACATTCTACATTATATGCCAGGATAGAATATTTGAGGAAAGTGTGGGACAAATCAGAAAAGATGTTTTAGACTCCTAGATTTTAAGGTCAGAAGGGACCATCATGATCATCTAGTCTGACCTGCACATTGCTGGTCAAAGAACCTCACCCGCCAACTCCTGTAATAGACCGATAATCTCTGGCTCAGTTACTGAAGTCCTGAAATCTTAATTTTAAAGACTTCATGTTATAGAGAATCCACCATTTTCTTTAGTTTAAACCAACAAGTGACTCAAGCTCCAAGCTGCAGAGGAAGGCCAAAAAAAACTCAAAACCAAAAAACCAGGGTCAGTGCTAATCTGACCTGGGATATAATTCCTTCTTAGCCTCAAACGTGGCAACCCATTAGACCCTAAGCATGTCAGCAAGACCCACCAGCCAGACCACTGGGAAAGAATTCACTGTAGTAACTGAGCCCTCCTCATTTAGTGTCCCATCTCCAGCCTTTGGGGATATTTGGCACTAGCAGTATTCATATGGGCCATATGCCTTTGTAGGGGCAAGCTCATTGAACTGTCCCCTCTGTAAATGTATCAAGCTCAGTCTTGAAACTAGTTAGGCTTTTTCTCCTTTTTCTCCCCTTGGAAGACTGTTTCAGAACTTCACCCTTCTGATGGTTAGAAATCTTTGTCTAATTTCAAGCCTAAACTGTTGAGGGCCAGTTTATATCCATTTGTTCTTGTGTCAACATTGGCACTTAACTTAACTGCTCTCTATAAATAGATCAGAGGGATAAATACCATGGAGGAAGAGGAATACTATCTTCCCTCAGCCTTCATTTGGTTAGGCTAAACAAGCCAAGATCCTTGAGTCTCCTCTTGTAAGGTAGATTTTCTTTCTCTGTAGCTGCAGAGAAATGCTACTAGGATGATCAGAAGAATGGAAAAGAAATAAATTAATCTTTCTTAAACATGGGAGACTCTAGAATGGCACACAGTATTCCAGATGAGGTCTCACTGGTGTCTTGTATAATGGTAATAACACTTCTCTATCTCTACTGGAAATACCTTGCTTGATGCATCCTATGACTGCACTGGCCTTTTTCATGGCTACATCACATTGGCAGCTCATAGTAATCCTGTGATCAGCCAATGCAACCAGGTCTTTCTCCTCTGTTGCTTTCAACTAATACATCCACAGTTTTATAGCAAAACTTCTTGTTGGTCCCTAAATGCATGACTTTGCACTATTAAATTTCATCCTATTTCTAATATTCCAGTTTTTAAGATCGTCCAGATTTCTTTGTAAAATATTCCAATCCTCCTACATATTGGCAATACCTCCTAACTTTGTGTCATCTGCAAATTTTACTAGTACACTTTTCTTTTTGCATCAAGGTCATTAATGAAAATGTTAAACAAGATTGGTCCTGAGACCGATCTCTGAGGAACTCCACTGGTAACCTCCCTCCATCCTGATAGTTCACCTTTCAGTGTGACCCAGTATAGTCTCCCCTTTAACCAGCCCCTTATCCACCTTTCAATTCTCACAATGATCCCCATCTTCTCCAATGTAACTAATAATTTCCCATGTGGAATGGTATCAAATGCTTTACTGAAATCCAGGTAGATTAGGTCTACTGCATTTCCTGTATGTAAAAAATCAATTATATTTTCAAAGAAAAATCAGGTTGATCTGGCACAATCTACCTTTTGTAAAATCAAGTTGGCTTTTATCTCAATTACCATATACCTCTATCATAGGGGTGACCCCCCAAGTTTACAGATTCATTACAAATCCTTGCTATTTGGACTTGGAATTTCATGTGTCTGTCCCTTTAATGATCCAAGTTTGTTTTATCAACTGGATAGCATGGAAATACAGATATCTTAGAGCCTAGAATAAGAAGTGGAAGGAGGATGGGAGCCTGGGGGCTAGTGCTGGCCTGAACTTTAATCAAAATCAACTGTTTCTAATCAAAAGTTTTTCCTCAGAAATGCTGTTTGACTAAACCAATTTTTTTTGTGACATTGTACCACTTGTGACACTCCATTTACAGAAAATGGAAAAAAAACTGTTTTGAAAATGTCAGAACACCCCATTTCAACAGTCTGAATGAAAAATTTCAGTTTTTCATATGGAAATAACTTCTTATTTTGAAATTTATGTTATATAAAACATTTTAAAAGGGTCAATCAAAACAAAATATTTCAACTGATGCAAGATTAATTTTTTTCAAAAAAATTAAAAATAATTTTTTTTTTTGCGTTTTTGTCCCCATTCAGAATTTGAAAAAAGTCTGAATCCTAAAATTCATGGGGCAAAAAACTATTTTCTGACCAGTGCTACTGGGGGTATGGAAGGGGCGTCAGAGGACTGATATAGGTATGAGTGGTTCCTACACTTTACCTTTATGCTGAACTTTTCACTCATAAGTCTTAAAGTATTATTATTTTTATTATTTATTTAGTTTATTATATTACCCCTGCACTTAATTTGATCTGTGGCAGTCAGACTATTTACTCTTCTGCAATTAACTCAAGGTCACTAAAGTATGATATATATTTATATCTGGCAGAAGGAACGAGCCAAGCAAAGTAAATTGAAATGCCTGCCATTAATGAGGTGCAAGTAGAGCATAGAGTTCATCCAGTTTCTTCAGGTGAAACATTAGCTGTTAGTACTTCACATAAAGCAGTGGATTAATGGGCAACACTCATATTGTTATGATAAGATTCTAATTTCAAATTCAGCAGAGAATATACAATGCAATTATACAATGGTATGTTGGGTATTAGACAATGCACCATTGACTGACTTCTCCAGTTTCACTACTAGATATAGATCTAAAATAACAATACAATGTTAGGCAATTCCATTAAAGCTGTTTTAACGCTTTAATTTATGTCACATAGATCAAATGGGATTTATTCCCAAACTGTGTTTTCCTCTTTGGATGCTGGAAATGCACAGCCTTTTGGATGCTGGACCAAGTGGAGGGGGCCTACATGATGGAAATCCTGATGAGGTGACTCTTTGGAAAAACACTTAAAAACTTTCTGGACAAGTTTTATGGATAAGCCCTAGTGCATGCAAATTTTAGTCATCTGTTAGAGACCTTTGTACTTCGGAAGAGACTTAAACAACCTCCTCTGTTGTCTTGAATATTTGTCCTGACATTAGAATTGCTAACCATTGCTGAGTAAGAAAGTCTGACAGTCTTCACACAATAATGAAAAGATAAAATTAGCCTTTATGTAGGTGTTCTCCTGGACATGGAAAATTTAGAGGCATTCCTTCCTGAAAACTGTTAAAATCCTAGCTGTGCTCCCTTTCCAGGATACAAGCTTAACTTTTCAGACTAGTCCTATAGCAAGTGCTGCTATTGACCAAAATAATCTGTATTTTTCCCTTCAGTGGTTCTCCAGAGGTTCTACAAAAGTTAGTAGTTGAAACTGCTGTTAGCATTCATCAAATACAACTGAATCTCTTTTTTTATTTTTAACAAAATCTAAGATATAAAAACGTGGCCTCTCTTTTCACTGTCTTGGATACTACATAAGTTATGCATAAAATGTTGTACATTACACAGATTTTTTTTGTCTTCTAAGCAGAATTTTCTAACTTCGAGAAATATTTTGTCATCTTTTTCTGAAAAAGGAAAAGACTAAACTAAAATAAAACTTCCCAGCAAAAGAGAAGGGGGGAATATAGTGCTGCCTGATATTATGGCTGTGTGATTTAAGATATCTATATTAAAAATATGAAGAGGAAATGCATGGTTGAATATTCAAAAGTCAAAAAATGTCAAAGCTGAAATTATGCAAACCTTAATTCTGCCTTTTGTGTGTATGTATTGGAATACACATTTTAATTGTGATCATGTGCTATTTATTCAATAATCCAACATGACAGAATACAATCTTTCTAAAATCTTAGATGCATCTGCAACATCTTATTTAACTTTTTATACTTCAATTTTATTGTCATAGTGTAGTATGTCATTGACCTTTTATATATTATAGAAGATATATATTATTAGAATATATATTATTATAAGATTGAGATGTGACTTGATCACAACCTACAAATACTCACATGGATGGATGGTTTCTGTTAAGAGGGCTCTTTAGTCTAGCTGACAAAAGGCATAACAAGATCAGATGGCTGGAAGATGAAACTAGACAAATTCGAACTGGAAATAAAATGTTAACAGTGTTGGTAATTAATCATTAGAACAACTTACCTAGGGACATGATAAAATTTCTTTCATCTGAAGTTGGTAAATCAAGATGCCTTTTTGAAATACATGGTCTACTTCAACCAGAAGTTATTGGGCTTGATACAGAAATTACTGTGTGAAATTCTGTGGCCTGTGTTATGCAGAAGGTCAGACTAGATGATCACAGCATTCCTTTCTGGCCTTAAAATCTATGAATAGAAGTACTATTCTCTGAATTGTGTATGTTAATTTCTTAATTTAATCATTCTGCCAGTACACACGTACTTTGCTTTTTTTTTTGTATGATCAGGAGCACATCCTTCTTTAGTTGCAAGTTACAGACTAAAGCAGTTAACTGTTAAACGAATTTAGCTACAAATTTAGATAGTGAGAATTTGCTGGGGTATGTAGACTTACACTGTTATATAGAATGGCTAACTTTTCAGAAGTTTTGTGGCACTAATTTCTGCAGTAATACATACAAATGGTGTTTAAACATAATAAGCATTTTTCAAAAAAGCACAATTAGGGCTGAAGTGAGTTGTGCCAACCCAAAACTGCACCAAGCAGGAGGACACCTGGCCTGGAAAATATACCTGCTGTGATATTTCCAAAGGGGATTATGGGTGCCTAAGATGCACCTGCAGCCCCAACAGTTTGTGCTAAAACTGCATCCAGTAATCCTTCCTAAACAAGTTGCCCTTCTTTGACTCATTAAATCAGTTATGGTACCTAAAGTGTGGGCTGCTGTTGGGCCTACTGATAGCTTCTGTATTGTAAGATATCTTCTTATGCAGGAATTTACTGACTATTTGACTGGCCTGCCTGCTGCTTCCTGAGATACTTATTTCTCCTCTCAACTACTGAGCACTGAATAAATGCATTTTCCTTCTCTCTCTCTCTGAGTGCACTCCATATCTTTCACTGTACTCAGACTCAGTGGTAGGTCCCTTTTTCCTTTTCATTGTGAAAAGAATCAGCTCCTGGTTCTATTTCAGTGTGGCCAAGAGCAACATATTAAGTTAAGGTGGGGAGCTTCCTGTACCTTCCTGGCCTTTCTTCTCTATATTAGGGCCTCTTACCTGCTTTACATGGTCTCTTATACCCTGGGGTGATTTAGAAAATGACACTACTGCCATCAGATGTGCATGGAAGAAAGAGCTGCACAGTCCTCACTACATTGAATTTTGTACCTACCCATATTTTCAGAAGGACACAACTCCTTACCTGTGAAATATTTGCAATTTTACTTTTAATTATGGGGATGCTGATGCATAAGGAGAATCTGGTCTCTGTACATGACTGAATAAACTCTTATGTTTTCCCTCATGTTTCAGATGCAAAATTGAACCTTAGCCCTACTGTTCTTTATTGGCTTTACCCTTCATTACATGGGCAAAAGGGATTTTAAAAGATGTGCTATGAAACAATACAGTATAAAGGGTCCGTATTGGGGAGTCAGGATGTGGCCCTAAGTCTGCTGGCCACAGACCCATTACGCTTCCAGTATCTGTGTCAAGAGAAAGAAAGTTGGGTACCAACTTTTCAACACACTTTATTCCCTCTGAATCCTCAAACCCCTCTTGAATCCTGATGATTCTAGTATACTGTATTGCCAACCCCAACTCTTCAAAAATCATCACTCAGGTGCCAAAACAATGAAGACGGTGTGAGAAGGAAAAACTATATAATGCTCATGCTACTCATCAACTGTGTGTGTGTGGGAAGAATCTCTCATGCTTCATTGTGTCATTCAGATCTGCATAAGCAAATATTAAGCTACCACGTGAAAGGATGGTAGAATGCACAAGTGCAGAAGGAAGGATGGTGCAGTGGTTTGGGTGCTTGCCTAGCTCTTGAAAGCTCTGAGTTCAGTTTCCTGCACCAGCACAGCTCTGTGAGTTTGGTCAAGTCACTTAGTCCCTCAGTTCTATCTGTAAAGTGGCAATAATACCTGTTTCTCCAGGATGTTAGGAGGATAGATATAAACTAAAGATTATGAACAACTCACATTCTGGGGGGGATACCCTTAGGTACCTTCTTTGGGAGCTAGAATGAGCACAAGAATTTTGAAAAGATTCTTTCTTCCCATGTAGATTAGTCACTTATTGCAGCAGTGTGTCTTTTCCAGAAGTTACTGTATGTGATTTTTGCACCAGCTGGTGCTGATGCATCCAGCATTCCCTTTTGAAAAAAGATGCACGTGTAAAGCACAAGCGTTCATCAAGGCTGCTTGTCATTCCTCTCTAGGAACAGAAGGAATGAGGAAGTGACAAGATCACTTGATAACTGTGGAATCAACAAGACATCTTTAGGCATTTAGATACTATGATGAGGGGCACAGTGTAGGAACATCACCACTAAGCCTTTTGATCCTGGCACTTTTCCATTCTGTCTCTTCCTACAGAAGGGTGACAGACAGCCCTGCACAGTGACACCTTACACATGCATCTCTTATGTTAGCACATAAGCATAACATTGTACATTAGCAGAATAAAAGCACCGGAATAATAAGTTCAGTCACACTGTAGTTGAATTTCTGGAAGACCTGTTGTTGTGTAAAGTACTGGGAAAACATGTTCTCAGTTTGCCTCCCATCAGTACCAATGAAAAGGAGGGTAGCAGTACACAGGAAGTCAGGGCTGCAGCCTGCTTCAGGAGCTGCTCAAGAGTTCATGGACTCCCTCTTCCTCTTAGTACTGGCTGACAGAGTAGGGGGTGCAAAATGGGAGAATCCATTTTCAGTATAAATATTTTGATTGGCATGAAAAGGCAGGCAGGCAGTACCAGATTTTACACAAAACGTCATGGGCAGTTTATCTATCTAGGATATGTGTCTCTGTCTTTAAAACAAACAAAAAAAATTTACAGAAATCTGAAAACAGAAACCGTTTTTTGACCTGGAGATACATTCCAGCACATCAACAGGCATCTATATTGTTGTAGCTTGCTTATAAAAGACAGCACACAAGTTAATGGCAGGCAAAAGAAACTGAATAAAACAATCTTACAATAACAAAGCACCATAAGATTAAATCCCACATAAGAAATTTTTTTTCACTTTTGCTTTGGAAGCTAAGAGCCCCTACGAATGGAAACAGTATCTGTCCTGTGGATTAAATTACTAAATAAAAGTATTATAATACACATAGAACTTCATTATACAGAAAAACTGTTGTCATAATTTTAAAGAACTGCAGTTACCCTGTGGCTAAGCAGCTGCAATTCCACTGAAGTGAATAAAGAAAGTAGGTGCAACAGCAGGGGCTCAGTCCTCAGCTGCACCAAGTCCATGCAAAGGGGTCAAGAGTTAATGCAAAGATAGTTGTAAGGCACCTTTTATGCTTCCCAGGACCCTAGTCTGGGCTGGAGGCAGAACTGGTCCCCAGCACAAGTTAGAGCAGCCATGAAAATTGGTAGGGTTTCCCTTGACTGTCTAGCCACAGAGTAAACAGTAGAGCTCTCTCCACCCCAGTGTGCCACCTCCAACTTGGTTGCTTTGATCTCCTCCCTGGCATTCTCCTGATAGTCCTCCTGATACCCTGGCTACAAATTGCTGAAAACAGCTTGTCTGACTTTTACTGTAGATTTTATTATTTTGGTATTACCAGCCCTCAGTATTTGAAAATCATGTATCAGACTAACCCTTCCCCATCCCTACTTATAAGATCAGGTGATGTTTTTAAACTCAGTCAGTAGTCTGCCTGCTGACATTTCAGCTTTGAGGGGGAAGTGCCCACCTCCACCATTTGAGATCATTTAAAGTTCACATTGAACCTTAAACACACACAAAGATGGAGGCTTCCTCCTGGCTGCTCTAAGGAGGACTTTGTTTACTCCAGGGGTTCCCAGATTGTGGTATGTGTACCACCAGTGGTACACAGGCCACCTCCCAATGGTATGCGTCTAAGCTGCTCGATGCTCCAGTTGCCAAGGTAGCTTAAGCAGTGTGTTGGCAGGAGCTTAGCCCGAAGTTCTGCTGTCGATGCTCTGCTTAAGCTACCTTGGCAACTGAAGCGCTGTCAGGCAGCTTAGTGATTCTCGGTTGGTCGCTTCTTCTTGGTCGTGGTACTATAGGTGGTGGTGTTTTATGCTGGTGGTACGCAATGCGGTAGAGTTTGGGAACTGCTGGTTTACTCTCTCCTAGCCACTGAGATGAGGGTGATTCCATTCTATCCCTCTTCCCTTATCACTCACTCCTGCTGCTCCCCACAGGCTGCCCCACTCTTCTCCTTCAGTGCTCTCTATAGGTTTTTGTTACACACCTTTCTCCTTACATTCACCTGCTCCCCATATCTTCTCTTCCTTTTCCCCTCAGTCTGTGTCCTTTATTCTGCTGCCACTCCTGCACTCCTACATTTTCCTGCACATCCACACAGACTATCTTCTGGACCCTGAATATTTTGCTTTGTGCTAAGGGCCACAGGTCGGTCACAATGGGTATTACAGCTTGGGGGCAGAGCCAGCCCTGTCCATCACTGGCTGTAGGGCAATGCCCCATCCCCTGAAGTTCCCTCCAGTTTGATCTGCCCCTCTGCCCGGCAGTGGCTGGCAGCTCAGCAAGGCCTCCCAGCTGCAGGGCTTTTCTGAGGGAAATTCCAAACATTTCCTAACCCTGCAGCTCAATAATGTGTCCATTTGATTTCCAGCCATGTCCAAGTGCTGCATTTGCCCTTGGGGAAGCTTATCCCCTCAACTTCGTTTCTCCTTCTGAGGCGTCTACAGCAGCTGGTGCCCCTGTAGGCTTCAGGAAGCAAGCAATGCTGAGAAAGCTGAGGCAGAAAGCTGTCTCCCCTGCTCCCCCGTCTTATTGAGTGTCTTGTCAAGGAGCTCAGCCGGCTCTGTGAGCAGAGTGCAGTTTCCCTTTCACATACCAGGCTGGGTGGGATTTCCTTCAGCCCCTCTCCCAGCAGGCCAGGATGGCACCAGACAGAATAGGAAAAAAATGACTCCGGGGAAGCAGCTCCCTCTCCCCCATCTCCATGCGGGGAATGATGGCAGAAGGGTGGTGCTCTAGATGGAAGATCACACCTGAGTCCCTGTAGCCTGCATCAGTTTCTGACTGCAGTGCTCAGCTACATCCTCTGCCTCCACCTCCCCTCAGACCACAGCCAGAGGTTACCTGGCACAGCAAGGACACTGCCAGTGATGGAAAATGCACAGCTCTTTCGGGCACAGCTCTTTCCCTCTGCTGCCACCTTTATGGAATCATAGAAATGTAAGGCTGGAAGGGACCTCAGGAGGTCATCAAGTCAAGCACCCTGAGCTGTGACAGGACCAAGTGAACCTAGATCATCCCTGACAGGTGTCTGTCCAACCTGTCCTCAAAAGCCTCCAACGATGAGGATTTCACAGCCTCCCTTGGACACCTATTCCAGTGCTTAACTACCCTTATAGTTAGAAAAATTTTCCTAATATTTAACCTAAATCTCCCTTGCTGCCGACTAAGCCTGTTTCTTCTTGTCCTCCCTTCAATGGACACACAGAACTACTGACCATTGTCCTCTTTAGAACAGCCCTTAACATATTTGAAGACTGTTAGCAGGTTCCCCCTCCGTCTTCTTTTCTCAAGGCTAAACATGCCCTGGGGTTTTTTTTAACTTTTTCTAGCAACCTACTCTCCTATCCCAGAATCCCTGCTCAGCTCCCAGGATGAGTTGAAAGGGGTAGAGTTTCTACTGAGTCCATCCTCAAGCCCCCAGCTAGCACCTTCCTTGAGAGACCCAGCAGGAGCCCACAATCAGGAGAAGAGACAAATAATCCCAGTCTCTCTGAGGATAGGGCAATGACTACTTGAAATATTTTGCTTCAACTCTCAGAGCAATTTGGTTTCTACTTCCCCACCCCGAAACAGAATTAGGGGGAGAAACTCCCAAAGGGGAAATAAATCAATAAATAAAATCAGCACTGTTTCCGCTGCTCACCTTCACAGAGTGCAGCAGGGCAGATCAATGTGGAAAAGGTCAGGCCACAGACATGCTGATTCTTCTAGCCATGCATGAGTCTGCACACACAAAGGGAATTCTTCCTCCTTAGGGGAGGAAGGACACATTTCCAAATTAGAGTTAGAGGATCAAATAGTAAGCTATACTAAAAAAAAGAAATAAAACCCAATAGGATTGACTCTTTCAGGCAGAGTGCAAGAGTGCATTGTAAAACTATGCTTAGGAAGTTTGCAGCTGCTCTAGATAAGCTACAGCTATATATCCCTCCTCATACACTCTGATAAAATGTAATAAAGGAATGGAGATTTCCTGCCACTCCTGAAAGGCAGGACAGTATCAGGCTGTCATTACCCACTGTCACTGCAGTGACCATGAATGCCCTAACTATTGGGCTGTCATTTTTCCCAGCTGCTGCTGTGGGTCACCACATCCTAATGACTACTCATTATTGTTATTGTTATTGTTTCCAGCTTCTGTTGCAGATTGTTATGCCTCACCATCGTCTCTTTCCTCCAGCAGATAGTTATAGAGTGATGAGAAGGGCAGCAACTCAGATGTGGAAGAACAAACAGGCAGTAATGGCCCTCTTGGCCCACATTTTTTCATTCTAGCCGTTCCCCCGCAAACCTACCTCCATTTTCTAAGGCCATACGTTTCCTCAGCATGTACCGGTCCAAATTCAGCCTACTTTCAACACCAAACATAAATGTGGATATTTCCCTTCTGGTCAGGGATTTGGTTTTCTAACTGAGAGATATTTTTTGCATGAGAGAGTGGCCTCCTCACTATACAGGCCCTTCACACGCAGCCAAGCCCATTCAAACATCACCTCAACTCCCCATTATGCATGAAAACTTTCAGGTGGCATCAGGTCAACAAAAATAAATAAATATGGAGTATCGTATATACCCTAAGTGCCTTTGTATGCAGTCACAAACAATGTTAATATGGTTGAGCAGTATGGCTGATATAGTCCCTCTTAACCTAAAATTCTGATAGCCTAAGGGCTTCTCCCTGAAAAATATAGTGGGCTACAAATCTGTTTCAGGCAGATATCTGGAGCTTTGGTCCTTGAGATCAGATGTTCAACTAAATCAGTTCCCAGCTAGCCCAGTGATACCATAAGAAATTTTATGGAAAGCTGAAGCTAGTCAGAGTCACTGAAAAAGACAACGTACAATCCTGGCTCCCGCCTGGCACTAAAGAAAGAATAAAAGTCAGATGGCAAATTGAAGCAGTCTGTAGCAGCAGAAAATACCTCTTTCCAAGTAGTTGCTAGAACAAGGGCAGGGTTCTGAGGCAGGGTCAAAAGCTGCCTCCTATTACCTCAAATCTGGATCCCCAACCAGCCTTAGCTGGAGCCCAGGCTCTTCCCTTTTGCTAGCAAAAGGGCTACTTATAGCTTTGAATAAAATAAGTCACTGGACATTGTCCAGAGGGGATACCCTATGCAGCTGTGGAAGAATTACACAAACAGCTCTGTTCCATTCCTACTCTCAGCAACCCTGGAAATACCACAATATGAATGAAATAATCCATCATTTCAGACTAGAGTAGTACAATACATCTAGAGCAATACAATACACATCTAGCCTCAGAAATCTGGATCAAACAGAGCAGGGCTCTGTCGGAAACATCTAAATAGTTTCTAAGGGAGGCTTGTCTTCAAAGCATTCCATTTTACTACCCTTAGACAAGGGGTGTCAAACTCATTTGCTATGGCCGGCCAGATTTGAATTAAATGTACTTCAAGTGGGCCATACACACCATAAATCAAAATACTAGGCACTTTTGGAGCGCTGTGTCTCGTGTACAGAGATCTCGTGGCAGCATGCGATGCCGCCAGATCTCATGGTGTCGTACTCTCTGGTGGCAGCAAGCGCTGCCATGAGATCTTGAGGTGTTGTACCCTCTGGCAGCAGCATGTGATGCTGCCAGAGAGTACAACGCTGCGAGATGCTGGACCACCAGAGGCTGGACCAAAAAGGTTGGCGGGCCGTATGCGGCCCGTGAGCCGGATGTTTGACACCCCTGCGTTAGACAATTTTTTAAGTTTTGCAGATGGTTGACAGCCTTTCTTTTAACAACTCTAATAATTACAATTTGATTTACATGTGCTCCCATGTCTCCCTCTCAAGGATTATGGTAGCAATAATATTGCTTTGGAGAACAGGGAAATTCACTTTTGTATATCTTTACAGACAGTTTTTCGGATTGGGGGTAAGAGAGAAAGCTGAAGCAAACACACAGAGTGACATGGTTCCTAGAGAATCTTGGATTCAGGATAAATGAAGACACATCATGCCAAGGAAGTCAATCATAGGCCTGGGCTGAGGATGAATGCTATTAGGTACAAGTCTCATCTCACAAGAATATTAATGGAAGATGAAGACGGCCAAAATGGAAAATAAGTGGCATCACTGAAACAAAAATTGAATTCTTATTGGAGTCTACTGGGGAATTCTGATCTCCTACAGAGGCATTCTTCAATGATACAATGTTTGTATGATACAATCCAGTAATTCCACATATCCCCTCCACATCTCACCCTATCTCATCTGTCAGCAGAAATCTAACTCCATTTGCATATTTTTTGCTCCCCTAGCTAATGAATGCAGAGAATCAGATTTGGTGATTTATTTTTTGGTTGGTTTTCTTTATTTCTTCCTGATTCAATTCAAGGAATGGTTGTCAGAAAGAGAGAGCACAGCATCCATCAGCTGGAACACAATGATCCATTGAGGTCTCAGAGCACTGTTCCTTCCATGGATAATAGACTTAGTCTGGTCATGACAGTTAATGTCTGATGGGCTTTTCATACAGAGCTAGAAAGAACATGATCATCCCCACACTAGAGAGAAATTTCCTGTTATAGGGAAAGCAAAGTTTCCTGTATCTGTGGACACTGTCCAATATGGGAGAGATGAATACCAAGACTTACATGGCAGAAGTTGGATTAACGGAATGGCTCCTGCACCCAGAAACTCCCTCCCTCATGCTAAGTCAGTTTGGTGGCCTGGTAATTGAACTCTTTGCATCTGAAGACAGTAAATAAGGTGTCTCCTGGCCTCTCTCTCTGTGTCAGGACCCAGGATGTGAGGTGGTAAATAACTGCTGGCAAAGCTGGGCAATGTCATAGACTTTAAGGTCAGAAGGGACCATCCTGATCATCTAGTCTGACCTCCTGCACATTGCAGGCCACAGAGCCTTACCCACTCACTCCTGTAATAGACCAATGGCCTCTGGCTGAGTTATTGAAGTACTCAAATCATGATTTAAATATTTCATGTTACAGAGAATCCACCATTTACATTAGTTTAAACTTGCAAGTCACCCATGCCCCATGCTGCAAAAGGCAAAAAACTCTTATAGTCTTTGCCAATCTAACCTGGGGGAAAATTCCTTCCCAGCCCTAAATATGATGATCAGTTAGATTCTGAGCATGTGGACAAGACCCACCAGCCAGACACCTGGGAAAGAATTCTCTCAGAGCCCCCACTTGTCTAGTGTCCCATCACCGGCCGTTGGAGATATTTGCTGCTAGCAGTCACAGATCTTTGCTATATGTCTTCCCACCTTTTCCACTCCTCATCACAATCCAGAATATAGGAAGAAGAGAGCAGCAGTAATACTGTTTATGCCTTTCTGGCCAATGAGATTGTCACTCTCAGTCTTAATTAGCCTAGCATTGGCCTTTTGGATGCCTCTATCCCACTGTTCACTATTGCAAAACCATTCCTCCTTCACACACCAGACAGGTTTAAAAAGAATAGTTGGAAGACATAATTGTTGCTCTCAGACCCTAAAAAAAAAAGTCTACAAATAGAACAAAAGTCAACAAATGATGCAAAGTTCATAGTCTAACTCTATGTTAAACAAGTGAAATGTAGCCATCAGTTCTTCCAGGAGGGCTTTATTGTGCGTGTATGAGTGTCCAAGCAAAAAGATCAAATCTTTGTGTATTGTTCTCAGTATGTTCAAGAAAAGGAAGTTTAGTACAAATCCCACAATTAAATGCTTACTGAAGGCATCAACCTTGTTCCAACCCTGCAGGGTCATAGAGTACAACTGTGGAACTTCATTCTGATCCTTTTAATGCTACCCACATTGAACCCCTGCAGGAGTTGTCATTATACTAACATTAATTAGATGAGCATCTTATTTGACACTGGGAGCTTTCTTTAATGAGACCCAGTATGAAATTAAAATTCAGACAGGTAATCCTCACAACTGTCATAGCATTCACTTCCTAAGTCAATAAATATTCCTCCTTTGGTTAAGCATCAAAGTCCAGTCCTTTAAAAAAACTGACAGTCTCAGAGATGAGAAATCATGTTGCCTGTATTGAGGTGTCCTAGACAGCCACATGGCCATCAACACATAAACTCAACCAAATTCTGCATGTTGGTCATCCAATCTTAGCCAATCCTGTTTTTTCCCCCAGAAGTCTTCTCCATATTTTAGTGCCCAGCAGAGGGTGGAAGATATGTATAACATACCTTGTTTTGGATTGTTCACATTCAAAGGCTCATCTTGCTTCCCACCCTGGAGGCACAGAGATATGAAAATCCCATTGTAACATATCTGTGGACCATCACAGGGTGAAAAATTGAAAAATGCATTTGTGCTTACTCAAAAAATTCCTTTCTTCAAGAAATAAATTCCACAGATCTGGCCCATTGTACTGACAAATGAGTCATTTAGATACAGTGGTTCTCAAACCTTTTAAATAGAGCCCCCCAGTGGACTTTTGTCTAACAATTGCACCCTCTCTTTCCCTGAATCGCACCCCTCTTTCCCACTTCTGAAAGGGGGGGATCCTTTCAGAAAATAATAGGTGCACTTCCTGGGCTGTAGGCCCAGTTTTTTTTCCTGAAAGGGAAAGGTCAGTGGAAGGGGGGACGCAATTTTTAGGACTGCTGCAGGAGGTGGGTGGCGGCGGCTGCTTCCATCTCCAGGGAGCATGGAGCTGGACCGGCTCTGTCCCCTTGTTCGCGGCCCCCCACATGATCCATCTCTTGCCCCCCACTTTGAGAACCACTGATCTAGAATAGAGATGGAAATTGACATTCAAGGATCTGGATTTGTTGTTATTAGAGAGAATTTCCCATGCTCTGAAGTAGGAGAAATCATTGCATATTTTTCTCAAAGTACAGTTAACACAATCTATAATTTAGGAAAGTAGATTTGCATTACTCTGGCTAAATTATTCTGAAATGAGGGAGCTTCCGGAGATAGGGTGTTCCCCTGTTGCTAATGAATGACATGCTTGGTTCTGCTTCCAAGCTAAAAGCAGGCTGAAGTACCCATTGTAATAGATCTGTGGACCTTATTACTAAAAGAAAATAAATTTCCAAGTAAGCACAGTTAAATTTTCCTAATTCACTACAATCTTTTCAATCACCGTTTACATCCCCGTATTCCCATGTACCACCCTACAGACTCCCTATCTCCATCTTCCTCCTGCCTCTGCCACATTTTCATATTCTCTGTCTTACCCTGCACCCCCTCACACCGCCTTGCTCCCCACATTCCCTTAGTCTACTTTCTGCCCCCACATTCCCCTATCCTTTCTAATCTCTCTGTTTACCTCCCACATTGTCCTTCTGCTTCCCAGGTCTCCCTACGGCACCCACATTCCCCTGCCCTCTCACAGTTTCCAGTTTCCAAAAGCCCAGCAAGTGGCCATCTTCCTTAGGGGTACACTGGCTTTAGTCCAGTGAAAATAGTGACCATCTGCATTTAGTGAGACTCATTTCCTCCTGCAAGGGCTGTAGGGGCAGGTTGTCATTATGCTCAAGGGCAGACTGGTTTCAGTTTTACTGAGACCAATGGCAGTGGGTGCCCATTTCGTGTAAAGGCAAAGGTCCATGAGAGTTCTGCCAGACATTAGGAAATAATAGAAAGCTGTTAAAAATAAACATGTACAATTCATGATGATACCACCAGTTCACAACTCAGTGATTTTCAACGAGGTTCTCAACAGTAATAGCTAATTCTATTGACAAGCTCACACAGAAAGCTTGTGTTGATTTGTGACCCACATGTCATCAGTGGATACCTGTATGAATGTCTTGTATGCTTTATGAGAAGCCCAGGCAAATTGTGGGAGAAAGGGGTTCAAACTCAGACTGTCCCCCCCACAAACCACCTGGAATTCCCGTGCGGATGTATCCCAGAAGCTATTTGGTGCAGTCTTTCTCAAACCTCCAAAAAGTCATTACACAGCTGTGTGTGGAACTCCCTGTCCTCCTGACACAGGTTCATTTCATGCTGCATGTAATTTGCCATATGTGCTGCTTGTCCTTCTGCCTATATCTTTCCTGCTTCTCTTTAGTCTTTTATTTCTGTAACTCCCACTTGGATTTTGCCAGCTCCTGGAACTCTGGATTGAGTCACTAGGGCAGGGATAGTCAATAGGCGGACTGTGAGTCAAATCCAGACTGCCAGATGCTTTTGAATAGACCCCAAAATCTTTTTATTTTCTTATTATTATCATTATTGTTGTTTATTATTTTCTCTGGAGTCTGGATTTTGACTATCCTTTGACCAAGAAATTTGGACTTTGACAAAAAATAATCAACTGCCCCTGCACTAGGAGGTCCTACTCAAAGGACTACAGTAATAATGGCCACCAGAGCCCTTTGACACCACTTCCCAGCGTGACTGAGGTTAGAGATGGGGACAGAATGGATTAGAAACTCCTGCTGAGGCTAATAGGGAGGCTTCTGCATGGAGGTGATATGGAGAAGAAGTGAGTTGGGTCAAAGATGAGCCAGGACTGCTCAGCCCCCTCTGTGGGAGGGGACAGCCTGACTCAGAGACTGCTTTTAGTTTCAGTTTTAAGCTTGGGGTTTGGAAGCTGTGGGACAGAGAAGCAGAACAGCTCAGGGAGTGTCTGATTAACTCCCGGTCCCTACAAAGGGAGTCTATGAAGTGCTGTAGCATCTAATACATGGGTCAGGCACTTCCATCCCTGTAGAGAGCAACATGGCAGGGATCTGACACAGCACCAGCCATCAGGACCAGCTGAGACCTCCACTGGACTTTAGAACAGGGAGCCAGGCGAGAACACTGCCCTACCCAGGGGTGATGACGTTGTAGGACAGTGGTCCCCAAACTGTGAGGCATGCCCCCCTAGAGGGGAATGGTGGGGCCCAGGCCAGCCCCCATGGGGGCAGGGAAGAAGTGTCACCCAGCCCCGCTCTGCCGCCAACTCCGCTTTGGCCCAGCATCGGCTCCAAACTCGGCCCCCGGCTCCAGGACACAGCCCCAGCCACAGCTCTGGCCCTGGCCACAGCCCTACTCCCAGCCCTTGCCACAACTGCACTCCCAGCCACGGTCCTGGCCTTGGCCCCTGGATGTGGCCCCAGCCACAGCTCCTGATTGTGGCTCCATTCCTGGACATGGCTTCTCTCCCAGATGTGGCCCCAGCTGCAGCTCTGGCCCTGACTGTGGCACGCTTCCAGCCCCAGCTCCCAACCACAGCTCCTGAGCATGGGGGGTGGGTGCAGACAGACTCCATTACAGCTAAGGAGGGGGCACTAAAAAATTTGGGGACCACTGCTGTAAGAGGGCCCTTCCTTTTGTTTAAGCTGCCTGACATTCACATCACTGCAGCACTTGTCCCTGGACTCATCCTCTGTGTACCACATGCCTGAAAAGGAGCCAGAAAGGGTCCTGGGGGCTGGGAAGAGTTGTGAGTGTTGGGAGGTGGAAATTTTGTTGATTTGTTTATGTTAGTACTCATTAGTTAACCCAAACCCTATCCTTTCCCAGAATCTATTTTCCTGTTCCCAGTAAAGTCCCCCTTTCTTATATCGTTGTGTTTGGGTGTGTCATTCCTTTGATGAGGTTTGTGTTGATGTATTTTATTGTTCCTTGTGTACTGAGTTTTATACATTTTCCCAAGGGACAGCACTCCTTGTGTCTCAGGCACAATGAGGAGTCACCTTGTGTGGAGGCACCAGGTATCACAAAAAAAGAACTGAGGGCCCATCCCATGTGAGAAGAGGAAAGAAGCCATTCCAACTAGCAAGCACCAGGGAGGAGGCTTGAACCCACCTAGAGAGGGGCTACATTTCTTTTTCTTGAACCTGCAGGCTCTCTCAGATTCTCCTTTGGACCATCCTTGCTCTTTCTCCTGTTGACCTGTATGTTGATCAGCGTATTTTCTAGCAACATGGAACCTTGTCTGGCTGCTTGTATGCCTTCCTCTGGAAGAAGAAACCCCCAGTGCAATGCCTGAAATTCAAAGGGAGATGATATAGTTAGTAGCCATAAGATGGACACACCCCGGGCCAAGCAAAGCAAAAGAATTTATAAAGTATCAATTTTTAATTTTTTGAATTCTCCAGCTCCAATTACAGTCTTATGACCAGGGTAAAATATTAAGCACAACGACTTTTGGTTCCTGGCAATGGGTTGCTGCTCAGGGTTTGTCCATTTCAGGGAACCAAAGGGCAGAGAGCTGCTTGGAAATTTTTTGACAAAACAGAGTTTTGTCAGAAAATGCCAGATTTGTTGTACCCAAAATATCTCACTACAGCTAGCCTGGTTCAATAAACTTTCATTGAATCACAGGCAGGGTTCCAATGGAACTTACATTCCATGCCAGGCCTGGGGCAACCCCATCATGCAGACTGTCCTGGGCCAGATGACTCAATGAGCTGCCAATACCCAAACTGGCCTAGGAATCTGGAAGTATTGGTGTGTGTCCCCGGCCCTGCAGCAATCCAGATGGTAAGGCTGCTCCAGAATCACAGACCCTTGGATCCTCAAAGCTGCTGATTGCTCCTGGCTAATACACCCTAGAGTAGTCAGAGCAAATTTAGTCATACACTTTGTGTAACTAATACAGACAGTCCTGCCTTTTGAAGATTAAATCTTGCAGAAGAGGCCTTCCATGGTGAGAAAGGAATTGTTCCAGAGAACTAGTTCCAGTGGCAAGCCTGCAAGATATCCTGTTGTAACATTCTTTTCCTAAATGGTTGCCCTGGACCTGCTCATGAATTTGAAGGACTTTATTTGTTAGCTACCATTGGGGTTGTGAGAAATACGATTTGCAGGAGAAATTAATAGAAAGAATAGAAAATGATGATTTATCTGAAATTGCTATTCACAATTGGGGTAAACTCATGGAAAAAATAAACAGGGTTATGCTAGATAGCTTGCTGAAGTGTCATTCAGTCAAATTGTCACAATTGTGACTGTTAAATTTATAAATGAATTCCTTTGCAAGGGCCTTGAATGCTGTTTGAAATGTATGGCATAAAAAGCTTAACTAATATTCATGTTGCTGTTATCTTGCATTAAAACCAAAGATATCCTGTGCTATACAGGGATTGCCTTTGCACGTTTTCTAGAGCTACTGGACAGCACCAGGGACAGCAGTTATAACGTGACTGTAAATTTGGACATATTGCCAATAGTTCATATTTTATTTTTAAAATCTCCTATTTATTCAGAATGGACCCATTCTTTTTGTTTATATAATTTTGTTATATTTTTTCCCAATACTTTTTCCAAAACATAATTGAACACTTTATTCACATTTTGTTGACCAAAAAAGTTACGTAAATGAAAAATTCTGCTAACCGTTTTTCAATAATCAATTTATTGTCAATACAAATACTTTAAGGCATAATTTTTGGGAAAAATTTTGAAAATGTCAACAGTTTTCTGTGAAGAATTTAATTGTTGAAAAAAAGGCCATTTTAAATCTTTTTTTTAATTCAAAATTTATGGACTAGCTCTGTGTGTACTGTTTACACATCTCTCCCCACATTCAACTATTAGTTTGGGTCAAGTTATATGATGATGCAGTCCATATCAAGGCAATCACTTCTGCCTTGTCTAGGAACTGGGGCCCATGCATCAAATGCTGGGAGGAAACGCAGAGAGAAGGGGAGGAGGAATAACTGGAAAACTGAAATGAGGCAATTTGTTGAGCTATAGTATTATATTTGCCACAGAGCTGTAGGAAGGGAGATGGCAGGATGAAAGTGGCTGGTCATGGTAAAGCAGGAAGAGACGTGGACACTTTTGCCTTCATATGAAGCTACATCTGCCCCTTCACAAACACTAATGGCGGTAGCCATGAGAATCTGGAAATCCCTTCCCCAAACCTGTATAAAAGTGCTACAATAGCTACCTTTTGCAATAAAAAGGGCAGAGGCTCCACAGTCCGCGAGGTCATACCATCTGCCTTGGCCACTATTATCACTGCTGTTTCTGCATTCAAGATTGGGCCAAAAAATCCTTCCAGACCTTCAAGTTCCTAGTATATATCCTCCTTCCCCGGATCCTCATGACTGGCAGAGTCCACTTTTGCTTTCACCCACAGAATCTGGGTGTCCAGCAGCAATTTGGGCTGGATGATTGGAGAGAGATTTTATCAAAAGAAGATATGATTTGCAGAGCACATTTGAAGAGATTCAGCTGGTGATGAATGTTTACAGGCACTGGAAGGAAAAGTTGATGGCAGAAGAACACAACGTAGAGTCCAGAGTCACATGGGCCAATCCTGGTAACTCTTCAGGTATGCCTTTAGTTTCTTCCTGGGCCCCTTGCATCCGTGAGTGTCTTAATGGGCCATTAAGCAGGTTATTGTCCTGCCGCCATCCTATCTGGGGTGTTGCCCAGGCAGCACAATTTGAAACACAGATATCTCAAATATATCTATAACTTCCATTTCACATATTACACATGAACATAAGTATTATCATCTGACTTAGCATATTATAACCTTTCTAATAGTACCTGACATGGCATATCCCACATGGATTATTATGATTTTGACACACTGACGTTAACCAATATGACAAATGCTCTCCCCCCCATCTACCCAGCATGACAATAACAGTTTGATAAAAATGTGTTTTAGTCTTAATTTAAAAGCAGGGAGAAAAGGTACATTCATTTTAAACAATAGGATTATAAATTTAGCATTTAAAATAGTGTTAAATATAAAAAATGTATTTTAATTTACAAGGGGGGTTGTACTCAGAGGCTTGCTGTGTGAAAGGGGTCACCAATACAAGTTTGAGAACCACTGGCCTATAGTCTTCACCTGACTTCACAGCACTGTCAGAGCATGAACATTGGCCTCTGCCCCGTTGGCAGTCCATTTGTACAATACACTTTGTCCCTGAGACATCCTTATTTGTCAGTGGAATTCAGGAGAAAAAGCAGTCACCAGAAGAAATTGTTTGGTCTGAAAATGGCTTGCAGCAAAGCTCCATGGCTTGTGCAGTGCTATTTATATGAGTAAATGGCTTCTGTCCAACTTGAACCCACAGCACTGGAGTACAGAAAGGTGACGAGACAGGCCATTTTTGCAGTGACTGATGCACCATGGGAAGACCATTGCAGTGACTGTGCCAGCATGGTAGAGACACATGACCATTCTAGCATTCAAAATGAATGGCAAGAACTATTGAGTCTCATTCTTTAACACCAAGAAAACAGCCACTCTGAAATGTTAGTTAGCACCATTGGTAATCAATTGAAGCTATTTAGTGTTTGGATACAAGTTGTATTTCATTATTTAACATGATAAATTTCTCTACTGTAGAAAAGGTCTCAAAGATGTGGGTGGTTCTCACCTGAGCTTTACCATATAATTATCCCCAAAACAAGCTTTACAAACTCAGGAAACTAAGAGTTTAACCTGAACTTACAAGAAATCCAAACAAGTTAAGGTATGGAAATGGATAGTTAAGACATTCAAACAACCTCAACTGTACCCTGTAGTGATGCCATGTAGAGCTGACCAAAACCTGTGAGGTTTTCTATCTTGAAAATTGCAGATATTTTTTTTCCTGCTGGAAATTAAAAAAACCAAACATTTTGGCCAGCCCACCCCCCCCCATCCCCCCAAATGTTAATTGGAAATGCTGCCACTGTGCTTCATGGGCTCAGGCTCCTGGGCCACAGTACAGCTCCCATGATGCATCACTCCCCTCTGTCCAAGAGGGGACACCATGGTGCATCATGGGAGATGTAGCCCAGCTGGGGAGCCTGGCCAATAGAAGAAAATGTGAACATGAGTCAACCTAACTGCAATTCCCATGAGGAACCATGGCAGCTGAGATGACAGAGCTCAGCAGGAAACTACTATTCCTATCAACGCCTTCCTCACTGATCTATTACCCTCTGATGTGGACTTACAGGTATATCCTTTTCTCCTGGCCAGTAAGTGGAGGGGACACAAATTCTGTGGAAAGACCCTGACCCAGGAAATATCCTTACATTTGGGAAAGCAGTCTTTGCATGACAAGCCAGGAGCAGCAGGGAAGCTGAATACAGGGGAAACCGGTGGCAAACTATGCACTCAGCAGACTTCAGCAGGAGCCACGGAACTGCATGTGGGACAGGATGTAACTGTTGGACATTGCAGCCGTGCTCAGATCTGTGCAGAATTTGTGGGGATGCAGCAGAGGCTGGGCAGGAAACCAGAGCAGAGGAGTCCCAATGAGACATACTACTACCTGATCCTGACCTGGAAACCTGCAGGTTTCTATTTGTCTCCAGCAGAAACTAGACTGTAGAGGCACCCCAGGCACTAGGGCCTGAGGAACCCTAACTCAGAACTGCCCTCCCAAGGGCCCAGGCAGGAATTATTAGCATTTTACATTAAAATGCAACTGTTCAAACCACTGTACTTAGGGCATTTACAACCTTCCCCTTTTTGCCAGCCCTAGTAAAATACCATGCAAATACCAATACAATTATGATTAATACAGAATAATGTTTGTAGTTCCAGATTAGAGTAAACTGATTCATTATATACATCTATATTTCTCTCATCATATCACTACAGGACAAAGTTAAAGTTAAAGCTCCCATCTTCTCTGTTAGCAGTATAACTTCATTTTCACTGGGAATTATGGGAGGAGGCCATTTTGAAATTGGACATTTCAACTGATGACATCCATGGCCTAAGTCATACTGAGAACAATAGGAGATGGGTAGTCATTTTAAAAGAGGACTTTTCTTCTTGGATTTTCTGTAGTAGAACAGTTATTTGTCAGCCGTGCTGAAGGAGAACCTTTAAATTATGGCAAAAATGATCATTCAACCTAAAAAAAATTCTTCAAATGTAGACAATGTATGGGATTTCAATGAGTTTTAACTATCTGGGAAGTTTGAAGAATCTGCATTAAGATCATTCAGGACAAAAAATGGTCTGACATAGGTGCTAAATTCCTTAAAGTACTCATTTAAATAATTTTAACCCTAACTAAATTGACCAATGTACTTGACTTTCCTGAGAACTTACAATATGTGCTCAGAGTAAGTGCTTTAACTTTGGGGGTAAATACCCTGTATTTGTCATGCATAATAGTGGCTGAATCCCCAGTTTAAATGCAAAACTCAGCTAAGACTTGGTTATGATACCGTGACTATAGTTCTACAATATGATGTTTCTTCTATTTGGGATTTTTTAAAAAACCTTTTCTTTATGTTCTCATTGACTCTACTTTTGCTTTCTAAAAAGTAAAATCAGGAGGATATTTACTTTCTTGGACCTTGAATCCTTTGACTCCATAACAAGTTCTCTCTGCCCTGTTTTCTGTTCTGACTACATCAACATTAACTGCTAGTATCTAACAAAAACCAAGGCAGGCTTGCAGACGGAGACAGATTTCTCCTGAAGATTACAAGACCATTGTGACTCTTTAAAAAAATACGCAGTTTATATCTTAAAAGTTAGGGAAAACTAGACAGTGAGGTGAGCTAAATGGTCCTCTAGTGGAAGTGGGGGAAGAGGCAAGTGAGGGGAAATGGGTAGTACAGTGGGTTATTTAACTAGCCTGTTAAACTTTGAAATATACAACAGGCTCAAATTCTTGCCTTATAAGGTTATAAGCGAAATGAGCTTGGAATGTCTCTTTCTCCTAGTGCACATCTATAATTTTCACTGTAAAACCATTGCATAACTTTGGCAAAATTAGCAACATTTGTCCATGAAAAGTCCATGGCTAGAATATCAGGAGTGTGAATGTTAGGACTGTGGTGCACTGACAGAGCTCTGTAGAGCTCTGGACTGAATACCCAGGGTTCTCCAAATAAGAGCTGAGATACACTGGCAGAGCTGGATGGGGATGCCCAATAGTAGAATATCAGTGCATTCTACTGGTTGTGATTGCAGTGCACTACACAGCTAAGGATGGGCAGAGAGCAGGACTGAAACAGCGGGGGGTGGAGGGTGCTGCCTGTCAAAAAATGAGACTGAGGTGAATTGCCAGAATTGGATTAGGTAGGAAGAACTAGAATAGTAGGAGATACTGCAGGTCAGGAATAAAGGGCAACGTCGGAGCTGGGCTAGGAAGCTCTCAAACTACTTACCCAGCCAGGGTGGACTGGAGCCTATCTAGGGATTCAGCCTCTCACATACATGAATGATTCTGAAATTACTAAAAATGCATGTGTTATTTATACAACTCACTAAAGCATACAATAAAAGTTGGCAGTTCTGCAGCATTTTATGTTAGGTGGTGAGTGATCACTCTCCTGGGTAGCTCAATACCAAGTCTGCCAAACTGGCTTTACTTGACTGTATCCAGTCCTCCCCCCACCCACACTCAACCTCTTAAAACAATGAATATATCCGCCTCTGCTATATCTGGCATTACTCCAGTGTTTTGTGCTTGACTGAAACAGAGCACTGCAGTTAGCAATTTCCCTGGCTTGTTTCCTGAGATATGGTAAGTTTTATGTTTCTAGTTCAGGATTCTGGAAGTTAATTTTAAATAGCTAATATTTAATTAATCCTTGGCACGCACAGACAACACACACGCAGATGAAAACACAAACAGGCAAATTTACATATGCTCAGGCACACATACAGAGCTACATGTGCACAGACACTCGCACAAAAGCCAGCCAGACACCCCCAAGTGTACACTCAAAAGGCCACAAAACATTTTTGTTTGGAGGAAAATAGCTGCTTTTGACCAGCAGAGGGAGACAAATGAGACTATCAAAGACCTAGATCGGTGATGCTTCCCCCCAACTGCTGCACATTTCATATCTTTCACAGGATCTTTTCAGGCCTTTTTCAAATCGCTCAGACAGGAAATGCCAGATACAAGCAATGCGTTTCCAGTTGCAACATAACATGCCCTTTTAGTTCCCCACATTTCTGAGGTTTTGTTTCCTTCTCTACTTCCTGTAGTTACAGGCAAACATCCCAATCCTTCCCTAGATTATATATCAGAGGAGCTCTGACTTGCTGTCTCCACAGAGTGAGAAAGGTTTTCTGTTTTAGGCTACATCTACACTACAGCTTATGTTGGCGTAACTTATGTCTTCAGGGGTGCGAATAAATCACTCCCCTGAGCAACGTAAGTTACACTGATATAAGCGCCAATGTGGACAACACTATAGCAACATGGGGACTGGAGTAGTTATGCCGACAGGAGAGCCCTCTCCTGTAGGCTTGAACGGCTACATTAGGGAGGTTACAGCAGCGCAGCTGCACCAAAACAGCTGCGCTGCTGTAAACTCTCTAGTGTAGCCGTGCCTTCAAAATCTGAGCAAGATCTGCCCATATTTGAAAGCTACAAATAGGAAAGTGGGAAGACTGTGAAAATGGGAGAAATTAGAGACACATTTTTTAACTCCACTGAAAAAAATTAGATGGGAAAACTTTATGCTGGGAGGGAGGGAAATGATATTTTGATTAAAAAGGGGCTGTTCCTTGCAGAGACAGTTGCCTTGTATGTGCCCTGTTGTCAGAACTGGCCTTAAGGAAAATGGTGCCCTGGGTAAATGGGAGGGAAGGGGAGAGATCCCCATAAGTGACCCCTCCCCCCGGAAGCAGGGGAGGGTGCGGTGCTTCCTACAGCTAGGGGAGGTTCCCGGAAATGGGTCTGACCTGGCCCCAGGAGTGGCCCATGCAGGGAAGAGGAAATCCCATCCCTCCCCACCCCAGCTGGGACTAGCAGCTGGAGCCCAGTGCATAGTAGGAGTCCCTGGCTGGAGCACCCCAGCCCTGCCTCTCCCTGGCTCCGGGCCCAGCGCTCAGAGTTTAAAGGGACCTTGGGCTGGCTGCAGGGGGAGGGGGAGTTTGACCACAGTGCCCCTCTGACCACCACACCCTGGGCAGTCGCCCACGTCATCCACCTCTAAGGCCATCCCTGCCTGTTGTGAAGTTAAAGTGACATGTTTGTCCTTATCCTACTAAATCATCTTTGTTTTAGCCTTAAGTCAGAGCTATTTAGTTTGCAGAGGGCTACTGTACTCCTCCGATTTTATAAAATTGCTGTAACCTACTCCTAAAACCAATGCTAGAAAAAATAGTTTTATTCCCGTCTCCCTCTCCCCCACCAATAATTACATAAAAACCCACGGTGCAGGCTCCTTGCTGCAGCCAAAGGGACGGGAGATCAGCACTCCCCTCCCCTTCACTGTAGCAGGGAGCATGGCAAAGCGCTCCGCCTGGGTCCCTAGCCGCTGGGTCCCTGCTGGAGCCAGAGAGAGTGGAGCACTGATCTCCCATCCCCCTCACTGCAGAAGGGAGCCACTGCCTAAAGATCCAGGTGGAGCATACGGTTTCCCTGCTGCAGCCAAGGGGACTGGAGATCCTCCTCGCTAAACTCCTTCCCTCTGGTTGCAGTGGGGATGGGTGGGAGGGGGGGGGGGGGGAAGAGGGGGTTGCTGGTGGAGACTGGTGGCCCTTTCAGGGTTGTAAAAATTATATTTGTGGCCCTCGAACCAAAAAGGTTGGGAACCACTAGACTAAATCCATGTCTTTGTTCAACTGAATTCATGCATTTAGGGCCAAATTTTGCCTTTATACATGTCCATTGTTCCCTTGTGGTTGGTGAGAGTGACACATGCACATGGATTCGCTAGAGCTGATCAGAAGTTTTTTGACCAAACAAAGTTCAGTCAGAAAATTCCAATCTGTCAAAACTGAAATGTCTCATAAAAACATTTGGATCTGACAAACTTTTGTCAAATCACAGGCAGGGCCCACAGTTCTGGGGCAACGCTGTCATGCAGACTGCCAAGTCCATAGCAGCCTTGCCATGCAAATTTCCTGGGTTTGCAAAACCAGGTTTCTAGGATCTGTGGGTCTGCGGTGGTCCCAGCATGCTAGGGCTTCCATGCTGCCTGCGTTGGAGCTGGAAGCCTAAAAGGCCTGTGAGCCCTAACTCCATGACAGGGAGCCTGGAAGCCCTGACAATTCCTGCTGTGGAGCTAAAAGAAACGTGGAAAACATTGGGTTTGTTCCAATTCAGAACAGCACACCCTGCCCCCTCCAACAACAGAGACACACAATGCCCCCAGCCCCTGCATCCCTCAACTATGAAGACACAGCGCCCACTGCACTCCCCAACCAGACACACAGCATCCCCCGTCTCCAAACCACAGACACACAGCGCACCCCGCACCCCCCAAAGTGATACACACTGCCCCTCCAACCACAGAGACACAGTGCCCACTGTATTCCCCAACCAGAGACACAGTGTCCCTGTCCCCCACCAAAGAGACACACAATGCACCCTGTACTCTCCAACCACAGGCACACAGTACCGCCTACTCCTTGTACTTCCCAACCAGACACACAGTGCCCCCTACCTCCATACTCCCCAACCACAGACATACAGCGCCCCCTGTACTCTCCAACCAGACACTCAGCACCCCTACCCCTTGTACTTCCCAACAACAGACACGCAGCGCCCACTTCCCCCTCTACTTCCCAACCAGACACACAATGCATTCTGCCCATCCCTCCTAACCAGACATTGCACTCTGCCTTCAACCACAGACTCACAACACACCTGTGTCCTCATCCAAGAGACACACAGTGCACCCTGCCCCCCCTCAGACACACTGCACCCTGTGCCCCTGCACCCCACAACCAGACAGACAGAGGCCCCCTCTCCCCTCAGACACACAGCATCCTTGGTACGCCCCAACCAGAGACACACAGAGCTCCCTATCCCCCAACCACAGAGACACACAACAGCCACCCTACTCCCCAGTACCCACCAATCACAGAAACATAGTGCACCCTTCTCTGGTTTGGGGCATACAGAGAGCAGGGGGTGCCATGTGACTCTGTGGCTAGGGGATACAGGGTGCAAGGGGCATTGTGTGTCTCGAGTATAGGGAGCAGTGTGTATCTGTGTGGTTGGAGGTCCAGGGGATTGTAGGTTCTGTGTCTCTATAGTGCAAGTATAGGGGGAGGGGCAGTGTTTGTCTCTATGGTTGAGAGTACAGGGGAATGGGGAGACACTTTGTGTCTCTGGTTGGGGGCAGAGTGTGCTGTGTCTTTGTCGTTGGGGGTAAAGGGAGTAGGGGTGCTGTGTCTGCAGTGGGGGGTACAGGAGGTGGGTTGTCTGTGGTAGGGGATTCCAGGGTCACTGTGTGTGTCTGGTGGGGGTAAAGGGGTGCTGTGTGTCGGGGGGGGTGTACAGGGGCACTGTGTGTGGCTGTGGAGGGGCACAGGGGTGCTGTGTTTCTGTAGAGGGTTACCAGGGTGCTGTGTGTCTCTGGTGGGGGTACAGGGGCGCTGTGTCTCTGTGGTGGGAGGTAAAGGGGTGGTGTGTGTCTGTAGTGCGGGTACAGACGTTGTGGTGTGTCTCTGTGGCTGGGGGTACACAGGACTCGTGGGTTACTGTCGGGGGGGAGGGGAGGGGAGGATCTGTGGCGAGGTGATGGATGTCTGGCATGCGGGGGCGGGGCTGACTCCTCTGCTCATGAATCCGGCCTGGGCCAGTTTCAGCCGGTCTGGGCTGGTTTGTTGAGCTGGCTGAGACGGCAGGGCAGCTGCCGGTGAGGAGGCGGCTGCCGCACCAGGGCTGACAAGAAGCTCCGCGCTGGATCCCGAGCGCTGGGCCTGGAGCTGGAGCCCGCCTGCACTGTGGCAGCCGAGGCAGAGCCCTGAGCTGCGGCCAATCGCTGCCGAGCAGCCTGGAATCTGCGGAGCCGGCCGCTCTCTGGAGCCGGGGGCAGATCCGCCTCCAGTCAATGATCCGGTCCGGGTGTAGTATCCCGCCGCCCCCTGCTGGGACTGGTTGGGGAAAGGAGGCCTCAGGCATCGGGTTCCAGCCAGAGCAGCTGTTGTGTGGTGTTCTGCAGCAGTGTGGGGGAGGGAGCGCCTGCCTGCCCACCCCCCCATCTGTGTGCAGGGCGTGTGGGGGAGGGCAGGCAGCATGCAGGGCAGGTCTGATGACCTCTCGTTCAGCTCATGATAGGATCATGCTCCAGGGCCAGGCACACTGTGGAACACATAACCACAGTTCTTTATGTATGTACACTGCCTGCCTGACATGCAGCCTGTCCATGGTGCACATGGTACTGATTATACGCCATATAATACCATCTGCAGACAAGACATGCTACCCCGTGGATCTAACTACATGTTACACATGCAAATGCCACACAATGTACAAAGCAAGCACTCGTGCATGTGATATAGACGTACATATGCTGCACACAATATGCTGCTCAGCAAGCAATGTGCACTTGCCAATATGTTTCAACAGCTGAAAGCTATTAAGTTAAAAGACAGTGGGAGGTATATGTGCGTTATAACATGGTGGGAATTCTACTGCTCATTCACTGAGCAAGGAGATTTGTTCTTTTCTGTAATCTTTTCTGTGTACGTTTTCTGTCTTACACTGAATGTTGGATTCTAATTTTAATAGCCTTTCGAACAGCCACACCTCTATTTTCTTTGCGCTATGAAAGATACTTGTAAATGTGAATATTAAATTTGATGTACCGTAGAATAATACAAAAGAAAAAGAAAAGTCATCTGAATCCATTCCTCCAAGAAATGCAAGTATCTTCATTGAAATACAGGTGCTTGTTTTGGAGATGGTTTGGTTTTGGTTTGTCTAGTAATCAATATAATCTCTGTTCTAATGTGCCCAGCACTGTATCAACTAAAATCAATGACACACGTTAGGGCTCCTCTTACTCTCCTTTGCAGAAGATTCCATATGTTAATAGACTTTATCAGTAGATGTTTCCTGATTCATCACATTACTCTAAGTTATACTGTCTGGACAAACCCAGAACAATTGACTGTAACGTGGAAAATTATTACACTTTTAGCAGATAGTACATTTGTTTGCCTATATATTATTTGCATGGAGATCAACAATACCTCTGCAACATTGCAGTCATAGATTTACAGTAAAGTCTTGGATTCTGACCTAATAAAAGTTATGTTGCCCATGATGTACAATATCGCTTTTAACACAGAAGAGTCTAGGAAAGTGAACAGTTCTAGAATCTAAATGCACAAATTGCAGTATAATCTGTATAATCAGTATCAAATAATGTGCACATATACATTATCTATGATCAGTACATATACTTTTTGGGGGATTGAATGTTTGAAGTAATCGATGTAATACTATGGGCCTGAATCTCATTTGCACTGAGGTCATTTTATGCCCTCTGGAAGTATAAAGGGGTCTCAGAGTGATGTAAAGTGACCTTTGGTGTAAATAAGACTTAAGCCCAACATGTTTTTATACACTTCCATATGTTTTTCCATTTTTGTTTCTCAGCAGATGTGACTTCTGCTATTGACATTCTTTTGTTCCTCTTATTATACCAGACTAGAAAAGGAACATAAACTCCCACCAACATTTCAGCCTGATGGCTAATTCACTCATCTAGTAATGCTGAGCAGGAAAACAGTGACAGTCTTTCTTTCTCTTTATTACATTATCTCTCCCCTTTTTTCTTTAATCTCTCCATCTCTCTTTGATCTCTCCAGCCTGTCTTTAATCTTTGTCTCTTTCCTTTCATTACCCTCTTCCCCCTGATAACACAGAGAGGCTGAGGACACACCCCATCAATCATTCAATGGCTTGGTTACTTTGTTCCCCTACCTCCTAGGTGTTTATGGGTGTGTCTATAGGAGATTGTTTTGGGATATCTCACCATCACACCATCCTCCAGTGCAGCTCCATGAGTGGCAGCAGTAATGAGTGCTGGTATAGACACGATATTTTATTGCTGTGTTGTCTAATGGTATATCTGCACTATGGATCCTATGCCAGCAGAGCCTCCCAGTGTAGATGCAGCCTATACAGACAGAAGGAGTGTTTTTGTTGATGTGGGAACACCACCTTCCCAAACAACATTAGCTATGTTGACAGAAGCCCTCTTCCCTCGACATAGCTGCATCTACACTGGTGGTTTTATTGGCTGTCAGGAGTAGTTTATTTCCCCCTCACCCCTGACTGATTTAGCTATGACAACATAACTTTTATGCATACACCAAGCCTAATCCTGCTTAGAGCAGGACTCAATAGCAGTGATAAACATGCCTGTGGCTGTCTGAAACGTGTCTATAATAGTGCTACCATAGATGGAACATCACTACTAGTAGTACACTAGTGGAAAATGTCTTTCTTTCTTTCTTTCTTCTTATCTAGTGTAGACAAGCCCTAAGGAAGGGGAAGAGGACAGAATCAGTGCAAGTACTGTCTTGTTCTCCACAAACTTAAGGAACCAGACATTCATGGGCATGAAGAAATCGACTTTTGTAGTCATCAGGGCTAGAGGAAGGCTATTGGAGGTCCTAAGCACACCATAATATAGGGTTCCCTGTGTTTCTCATCATGTGACCAGACACAAACACTATCATGGCCATGCTTGCCACTTGGAATGGCAGTGGCACAGGGCCCCTTTTGTTTATCAGGAGTAGGCACAAAGCCCCTTACCCACCCTCCCCCCCAGCAGTGTGTGTGGCAGCAGAAGCCACTTCCTTTCTCCCCCAAGAAGTAAGGAGGCTCCCTAGTACCCCAGGTGCTGGAGTGCATTTGCTTGGGTGTGTGGACAGGTTTGCTGCATTCTTCCCCTGCTGTATTCTGTCTGTCCCCTAATGGGTGATGCTGACAGGGAAGGAGAAGGGTGAATCTTGGAACTAACACCCCATTGAGATGCATAGGACAGTTCATCCTTCCTAGAGCTATTTAAAGCTCTCTGCAGACTCACACAGAAAACTCTGCAGCAGCTACACTTGGATCATGTTTTCAAGCTTTTCTTTACAATCATGAAGGTTCAAGTCTAGGAATGCACAGCTTGTCTACATGACAAGTTACTACATGGCAAGCCAGGGTGTGAAGCTACAGCGAACCACCTGGCTGTGCAGTAAAGTCTTCACTCTAGGACTTCCAGTGCACTGTTGCAGTATCCACAAGAAACATTACTTGCAGCAAGGTGGCAGTCTTGCCAATTCTCATGATTTTGTCATGATACTCATGATAATTATTGTTTTCCTTTAAGCTCCTGAGCCTGGAGTTAAGTGGATATGTGATGATTTCAGCCTTCATTCTTGAAGAAAAAGTAAGTTTCAAGCTCTCGTGGCTATGAAGAAAGCTTCAAAATGTGACCCTGGTGAACCTTAAAGGCTCAAAAAGCAGAAGGCAAATAAAAAGAACACCAAATCTATTATTTTTACATAATCTCATGCTTTTAAAGTCCAACTCATGATCTTTGGTGAGCCTGACTCATGATTTTTGAACATTTGGGGTTGGCAGAGTTGCCAGAGCTGAGGTTCACACCACACAGCTCTAAGAAATCAGATACAATAAAATTGGAAGAGTTAGGAATTTACTTGGGAATAAAAAGAAGTTATAAAATTTACAAGAAAAAATGTATTAAATTGTGTGGTTCTGCCCAAAATGTTATAGGACAAAAAAAATTTCTAACCTCTTTATCTTATGGTTACGATGTCCTGATGAAATATTTATTATAACTGATAAAGTTAGCATTCATGGTAGATATGAGCAATACACAAGAACTGCATACAGAGAGAATTCTGTGGATACAGAAAGAATTCTACTATGCACAGGCACCTCAAGGGATTTAGATAACCTGGTAAAGCATGGGTCACTGGAAGCCTGGTGTGTGGGTGTGCGTATTGCTTCAATCATAGTTTACTTTGTCTTGGATTTGTTAGATTTGAAGATCACCACATTTTTATAAGAAAAACAAGTTCTTAAAATCAAAACCAAGATCTCCCGGTTGCCTTAAGGCTCTTCTTCCACAGACCCCTTTCCTGAATGTTTATTTTTTGTAATAGTCGGGGGGAAGGGGAGAATAAGTTGGTGATGTTGTGTTTTTGTTTAGGACAGATATAAATAGCTTGATTTTCACACATACTTTGGAAAAATAGTATTTTGTGGGTATTTTCCCAGCTATAAAATATAACCCTTTGATATTATAAGTGTGAGATGACTTGTTTTTATTATCATGAGAGCAGGAGGTTAAGTGACTTGCTGAAGGTCATACTGTAAGTCATTGCCATTCTGAATCAAGAAGAAGAACACTGATCACTTGACTCCTAACAACCAGACTATGGTGCTTCTCTAAGATTACAATATATTTTGCATTTTAAAATAAAACTAAAGCACCATTCTTTTTCACTTATCTGCAAAGACTGAAGAGTTCAGAATTCCATGTCTCCTTGTCCACCATTGAGAATACTACATGCACCTAAATCAATGAATGAGTGAAATATTCTGCTGTCTGCCTCTAGTGTTATCAACTGTTACCTAGGAAACAAAGAGCCCTGAATCTGGGACCTGACAGGTAGATGAAGGAGCAGTACTGTATTTTTAACATGCACAAGGTATTAGTAATTTTCAAGTCTGTATAAACCTTCTCTAAATTATTTATTTAGGGTTGTTACAACCCACAAAGGAGCTTACCACAACATTTAATATCCTCAAGTCATTCCATGTTTTTTAGATATAAAACTGAGGCCCTGCCAACCTGTTGATGATTAAAGATTTTTTGTGGCATTCCCTCTTCCCCCTGCAAGAATGGGGATGTAAACCTATTGTCTTGGCCAGATTCCAATTTGGGTAATATTTGGTTTACCTAAGATTCCTTCTGCGTAAACTAGCATGTCCCAAACTATTGTGAAATATTGTGCAGATCTAAACAGCTATTGTATTCTGCCCCCCAGAAGTGGCTGCATTGTAACGGTGCATGAATAGACTAGCTACCGGGATGCAAGAGGGTGTCCAGTCCTCCCTCAAAAAAATTCTGATAGCAGAGTTAGCTGTAGGATTTGTGGGGTTCTGTGCAAAGTAATGTGCAGATCTCCAATCATTTCCCTCCATATAAGAATTTCCTCCCTCAGTTGCCTTCCATTTACCTTATTGGCAAGGCTTTGGTGACCATCTCTCCACCATGCCAGATTATCTGAGAATTCAAAATGTTCTCAGCTCCTGAACCTGACGTGTGCATTCTGACAACAAGATTTTCAACAGCACCAGGCTCTGTTAAAGTGTAGGGCCAAGAAAAAATGATCCTGCCAGCCTATCTCATATGGGCGTGGAGTCTTCCTCTCATCCATGCTCTTTGTAAGGGTTGGATTTCTCTTGTACTTCGATGTTGGCCAAAGAGCTCCCCAGAGATTCCACTGAACTTATAGGTCAGAGATTCATTTACAGGCCACACATCTACCTCATTCAGTGCCCCCTTCACATGTGGCTCAAAGTGCAAAATATTGATAGAGGAAAGTTTTGGATTATGGTATGATATAACAAAAAGTGTTCTATATGTAAAAAACAGTATATGTTGGGGTGTACAAACTGTGACACTGTGGGGAATCTGTCTGTAGGACTTCTGTGTTTGTGCTGATATTGTGAAGTTGTTATTAAACTGCTGTATAATCCAATGCCCCTAACTCTGTGTATCCACCTTAGGCTGAAAGGAGCTGTACCATATACATGCAAGACTAAGAACAATGGAGAGCACTTAATTTTAATGACTGCACTCTGGCCAGTCAATAGAGATGAGGAGGAGGTTGGCTGGAGCTGGGAAAAATCACTTCCTTCAGCTTGTCTGTAGCTATGGAGCTGAGAGTTTGGAGAGTGGAAAGTTAACAGCAGCAGAACAAAGACATCAAGGTGGTGGTGCCAGCCTTTAAAAAGGGCTCACAGTGTAGACTGGGGGGAGACACACAGAAAGTTTTGGGCAGGAGAAAAGGTCCAAGAAGATAGCTGGGGTGAGAAGGCTCCATATTTCAAAACACAAGCCAGGCACTGCTGCAGAAAGACCCTGACTCCAGCCTAAAGAATGCTCTAAAGTGGTGAGGAAACAGAAACAGGGAAATGCATGTAGAGTTTATTTATTTTATTTTTACATATGTGTGTTTCTCATGCAATTAAGTAAAGACCAATAGTTTCAGAATTCTGTGCAATCTGTGTTATGTGTTACACTAGTCACATGCCCTTGAAGAGGTAAAATGTGGGTCCTATGGTTGGAATTCTGGGAGAACATGTGTTTTAACTTACAGTGGGAGTCTGAGGAATCAGCACAGGCTCTAGAGGGGGTGGGCAGCGGGCCACGTGGTCACAGTTCTCAGGAGGGGGTGCTAGATGAAGAATCTGCACCCACAGTCCTAGAGAGCCCAAGACAGCAGCAGTGCCTGGACATTATTCAGGCTCTGGAGGTGTAAAACACATGGAATCTAGCAGCTGAATCCCCTCACAGCATCCTGGGGAGAGCGTTGAGGGTGCACTCAACTGAACCTGTGATACTATTTCCTCACTTGCGTGGGGTGTGTTAATGCGCTGCTGTGGACCCCTCCTTGAGACACATGAAGCAGGTGTCAGATTTCAAGGGAGGTGTTATTATGAGGGAGTGCAAATTGGCTGGGGCCAGGAGCAGAGGCCCACCAGTCTTGGGGAAAGGTAGGCCTGGCAGGAAATGATTGCCTTGTTTGCTACCAGTGACTGACTTAGACTTGCATGAGCCCAAGTAGGGCAGAAGTGTTTGTTTTCTTGGTATTCTGCAGAGTCCACGAGGGGTGAAGAGTCTGCTGAGGACTGAGCCTAGAAGAGGCGGAAGAGTTTGTTTCTTTGTCTTTATTTTTGACTTTGCATGCTCCAGGAGGAGTGGAACATTTCAGTGACCTAGCCAGAGAACAAAGTCACCTCCTCCTGGAAGGTGTTGGAGGCTGGGTAGATCAGCTGAAGGTGAGATGGGAAACAGTGGCTGAACCACTGCCACACTGTGCCATGTCATAAGGAGATAACTAGGGAGTTCCTGGCTGCAGGATGCAGTCTGGGGTCAGCTGTCTGTAGATTAATATACACAAACACACAACATTGCAAAACAGCTACGGCTGCTATATAGGCACCATATGTAACCCAATCCTCAAAAGCAAGACAGTAAGTTAAGCCACCAAATGGTACATATTCCTTCTATTCTAACACAGGCACACATCTTACCATTGCCTCAGCTACTATGCACCTGAATCGTAACCCTGTCCACTTTTCAGTGGTCTGCATTCACCTGTTTACCAATATATTTTCCCCCCAAAAAACTAATAGTTGTGGATGTTGTGGTATAAGGGCGGCTTCTGTTAAAAGTGTGTTGTGTGGTAAAGAGTTGTGTGCAAAATGGTGGTTAAATGGGGTGATGAAAGAGGGAAGCAGCAATAAGGTCCTCAGACTTTTTAAAAAAAGAAGTCCCTTTTGGGCTGAGACACTGAAGCTGAAAATGATTTTTTGAGAAAATTACAAATAGTGAAAACTAAAGGTTTAAACTGAATGCATCTGTCAACAACTGCTACTCCATTTACAGTGTGTAGAGCACTTAAGGATCCTTTAGAGGGAAAGGAACTTTATAAATATAAGATATATATTCTGAAAAATTGGAGTTATAAATACAGCAATACAAATAAATTATAGATGGGGCTGGTAGTACCGCTTATTAGCAAGTTCCTGAACTTCTCATTATAAGACCCCATTTTCTATTGATAAATTTTAAACATTTGGGCTTAAATTTTTCATGTCAAGTGTCTGCCTCATGCTGAATCTTTTTGGAAAATTTCAGCCAAAACAATGTAGAGAAAGAGAAATATCTGAGAAAGAGCCTCGGTAAAATACATTTTGTTCATGTTAAAAAATTCTGGCAGCATTTTCTTTGCAAAGTTCTAGCACTCTCATAGTCTTGAGCAGTGACTTGACATTTTGCAGGGAAGGTATATCAAGAATATGCCTTTTGCCATCACTATGAAAATCTGCCCAAGTTGTAAACCTTTGTAAAATCCAGACTTCACACTTGCTCAGTAGAGATTTGCAGCTAAACATTCTGAAGATTCTGTCCATACTGGATATGTTGCAGCCTGGGGCTGAGCAGAATTTCCTTGCAATTGCAGCTCTGAGCTGGGGCCAGGCACCAAATCTGAAAACTGGGAGGCTGTCTCTTCTGGGTTCTCAATGACCCTCCCCCTCCACACTGGCACTAAAGGCATGTAGGAGGAACCTGCTGATTCAAATGCAAAGGGGATAGTATCTGGATGTGGAGGCAGGAGAATACTGGAGGTGGGAAGAAGAGAGGGACTGGGAGTTGCTGTGTACTTTTATAAAATACATGAAAGTACAGAGCCAAACATACACCCCTTCCTACCAAGAGGCATTTCAGCCTGATACACTGTACCTTTAATCAAAAGCTAAAACCTCAACTGACTCTTATTGTTCTACCCTTTGAAATGTTCACTTCAGTCTTTTTAAAATATTCATTTACTGCATATCATTGGAACAAGAGATTCCAGAATTTTGTCTAAGCTATTCTCTGTAAGTCCTACATTCCAGTTTAACATGGCTCCAAATCATATTATTTAGTAATAATTCAAGTATGTCTTTACTTAGAATAATTCTATCTGTTTTAAGATTATTTGTAAAACCACTCCACTGACAATTTTATCTGTTGATTTTACCCACTTTCAGAATATTTGTAAAAATCCTATTTTATATGTGCTTAAGTCAAAAATGAAATAATGTTTGCTTTAAAAGACATGTAAGTTCTTCAGCTAGGAGTTTGCACTGAGTGATTGGAGTGTGAATGGCTGAGCAATTGAGGTGGGTGTAGACAGGGAGAGTTATTGAACAATTGGTCTAAGTAAGGGATGTCGAAACATGATGGAAAAAACACCAGCCTCACCTCAAACATTTGAGGGAGGAAGAAAGGAGCGAAAATAATAACTTTTACCATTCAACCGGCTGAAGAGAAGTCCACCTTCATAACTTTGGAGTCAGCCCACTTCAAAGAACAAAATCTGATCAGGCTTGCAACAATGTGGGTGATTAAGGATCACACCAAATGCAGATGCAGCATGACAGAACAAAAATCCATAGACTTACATAGGGTCTTTTTCTTATAAAATGGAACAGAAAAATGAAGGCTGGAGGTTCGGATCTACATCACCACACCATCCAGGAGTACCAATGTGCATTGGCAGAACCTTGTTCCTCCCCTCGTGCTACAATCAGCTGGCCAGTGACTACCACAAGCACCAAGAGGCTGGTAACTATAACATCTGTGAGACCCCTATGTATGATTGTCTGTATCCCTGTCTGTGTATGCCTGTCAGTGTGTGTGAGTGTGAATAAAAGTACCAATTAAAACATGTTAATGAAGTATACTACTTTAACAAAAATCTCTGTATTTGTAATCACTAGGTAAAGCACAATATTAATATTGTTACAATGTTAATACTATTTACCAAATTTTTGTATTCACAGTAAATGTGGCTTGTTGTCTTATCCCCTAAAAAAGATCCTATAATATTTTTTGTTTGAATAACAGCTGTGCAGGAGACTGGGGCAGCCTGGATATGGAGACTGGGACTCTGGGAAGAAAATTGAGGTGTGGAGAATTTGGAAGTGGCTGGGCAAGGATACTGGGAACGGTGGCCATGGAGGAGGTGAGGTCAAGATTGGAGGGAACAGATAGAAGAGTCTTTGCCCACTAGAGAACCCTCCCTTCCAGAGCCTGGACTGTAACCCATGATTTCTTAGTCAAAATCATTTCTCTGCTGTCAATAAATATCTGTGAAATCCACTGGCGAAATAGTGCTGGTCTATAAAGAGGATGTCAACCTACTATTATCAGTTATTCTATTAGCTCAAGTGGCAGAGATCTGTGCAGTAGATCTAAAGATCCAACCCTGCTGATGTCTTATGTGGATGTCAACATGATGCTGGAGGATTTCATGGCTAAGGCAATTTAGTGCTGCCCTGAAGAACTAGATTCTATCCCTGTCTCTATCACAGAGTTCCTGTATGATGCTGGACAAGTTACTTAAACAAAGCTTTTCAGATGTGGTCGCTGATTGTGTGTTCCCATTTTCTAGATGCCTGATTTGTGAATCTGGGGTTTGATTTGCAGAAGTGCTGAGTACTCCCATTTGCAATTAAACTCAATGGGAGCCATGCTTTGAACATAAGATGTATAATGCCAAGTACTCTAAAAAATCAGGTCCGAGGTGTCTAAGATTGGGCACCCAGAATTTGTGGATACTCTGCCTGTAATCTCTCTCTACCTCAGCTCCTCATTAGTAAAATGGGATAATATCCCCTTCAGCTCACCGGGGTTTGTGAAGATAAAAAAAACCCTAATGGTTGTGAAGCATTCACATACTGTAGTGATGAGCGCTATAGAAAAGCCCATGAAGTAATTAATAAATCTGTCTGCAGAGTCGTGTTTGAATAGTGTGCAGTAAATAAGGCCTAGGGCCGAACATTGAGAACAATGAGGATAAAAGGAAATATTGAATCATTAAGTGACTACTTTCCATCCTGAGCAGTGAATGAGGCAGTGGTCCTGTGGCAAGAATAGGACATAATCATGTAATTACTGTATCTTAACAGAAACGCCCCGGGGCCAAATTCATTCTGGCATTTCCTAATTTATGAGTGTTTGACTCTGTGACCTTAACATTGCTGATGTAGTTTTTCTTTTATAATATTTACATTAGTGTGCCTGGACATCTTCAGTCACCCAGAATATAATAGAAGAACAGACATGACGCTATGGATTATCCAGTTGTCTTTCTTTCTGTTGCATGTATCTGCAGAGCTGCCATTAAATCCATGGGAGTTGCATGGTGAAAATAACAGCCTGGTTAGGCTCCTGAAAACCTGTACGTTTCATGAAACATTCTAGCTTTAACAGCCTCTTGCCACGTGTGACAGCTTTTTATGCAGCTGCTGCAGAGGTAAAATGGAGCTCTTGCCCACCTTCTATGAGTAGGGTGACCATATTTTCCCTCTGGGAAAACAGGACACTGCAAAAGGCTGGTCTGAGCCTGCCTTCCCCCCTGCATGTGGGGCCGTCCCCAGCCCCCGCCTTCCCTGCTGACAAAGGCCGTCTCAAGCCCCAGCCCTCCCTGCCGCCTGAGGCCAGCCTCAGCCCTCCCTGCTGTCTGCTTGCACTGAGATGGCCCGAGCCATTTGCCTCTCCCTCCCCCCCAGCACATTCCTCTGTGCCCTGCTAGGGATTGCACTCCACTTTTTTGGCAAAATTGGACATTTGTCCTATTTGTTCTAAATGGGACAATTGGCCAGTTTTGCCAAAAAAGTTGGAATGGCCAGGACATGGCTTGAAAAAGAGACTGTCCCCAGGCCAAAAATGGGATGTATGGTCACTCTATCCATGAGGAACTCTGGCCTTGGGCTCCAGGAAAAGAAGCAGGAATCCAGTCCTTGAACCTTCTCCATTCCTTTCCATGATTACTTCCTTCACCTCCTCCCTGGATAAAATGCAGGCAATGGAGGAGTTTACATAATCTATTGGGGTCTCCCCACTTGGGACTTGTCCTTAGCTGACCTTCTGGCTAAATTACTGTAAATCATCCTCTTTTGAGATGCTATCTAAATAAATACAAAATCCCCAAATAAACAAACTTTCTCTCCCCAGGATTTATTCTTTCCAGTTGTCTGGATCCATGTAAGATTTCTTCCAAAGCTGCATGAAGGAGAGACTGCCAATAGCCCCATCTCCTCTTCAGGCTATCACTGTTATAAGGGAAGGGACTCCCTTTCCCAGCATACCTCACTGTGATGTCTTTTAGTTTCCAGGGGGTCCTGACTGGTCCTGCAAACAGCGGTAAGATGCCAGTCCACTATGTTACCCCACCTTTTAGTTACCTAATTAGACAGGTACTTCCTTGGTATATATTTGATTACTGCTGGTCATTCATTCTTGTATTACTACAGAGGAAATCAGAGCTGGTGTTGAAATGGATACCAAACGGGGAAAGAGAGAGCCTTTCCTATCTAGATTCTGTTACCTATGGAAACTGAGGATTCTTTTAAATTTGAAATCAATGTTCTAGGTGATAAACTCTGAGTCTTGAGTTACATGCTGCAAGCATGTCATCATAGTCTGAGGTCTTTCCCTTTCTCTCTGTTTCCACTGCTGGGATTTTTTTTTGCAGATTATTTATTAATCTGAGTCTTTTCAGTCATTTTATGTGATAATTGATTATGAACAAACTTCCTAAATCACTTTGTTAGTGTTTTGTCCAGCTTGTGAATTTAGGGTTAATGCAGAAGAATGTGTGTCCTTTCATTTATCTTGTTTTTCATGTATGCCATATATTGTTGTCCTTACTTTGCGGACACTGTGGCCCTGGTGCTGGCTGTTCACCATTTCTTCAGTATATTTTCTCCCACTCTTCCACTTCCTTTTTTTGTCTCATTTAAGTGTCAGGAGGCCACCTCAGTTCTTTGCGCATACAGTTTCTTTGTTACTCTAGGATTTAGAAAATGTTTTGTGGAGTCTTCCCTTGGCTTTTTAGTATTCAGGAGTAGCAATCGAGTGAACATAGCATTGTTAGAGAAGGAAAAATCACTTACCTGTAGTTCTGCATTTGATTGAGTTTCTACTCCACCTTCCAAGCACAGCTGGGCTGTGGAAATTTCTAATTGATTTATTTTATGGTCAATATATCATGCACGTATGTAATATCTGCAAGGAACTCTAATTCTCACTCATTGGGAATGGAAGGTTAGTGTTCTAGGGGGCATTAAAAGACCAGGGCTTGGTCTGCCCACAAGACAAATTTACTGGTGCGCCAAAGAGCCCAAAATCTTTGAGGTTGCTGCCTATTTTGTGCTTCTGAACTACTCATACCAGAGCAAAAATCCAATCAAATAATATCCTAGGAAAAATACAATTATAATTGAAAATGCTTCCCTCTCCTCTCCACCTCCCCTGATAGCAAAATTCTTCCATCTGTTTTTTTAGTTTAAACCTTAAAAAATAAAATCCTCCAGCTGAGACAAAACAGGGAGAACATCAACCAACAGGCAAATGTTTGAGAAAGTTATGTTGGTTACAGGCATTCCCAGGTAGGAGCTACAATACAAATAATTTATAAATAATGGGCTTTCCAGAAAGCATCTAGACCAGTGATCCCCAAATGTTTTACCCCACACCTCCCCTTACCCCTGTCTGCACCCTCCCCACCCTCCTGCCAGCTGGGGCTGGGAGCGGGGCCATAGTCAGGGCCGGGGGCTGTGGCTGGGAACGGGGTCATGGTCCAGGGGCTGTGGTTGGGGCAGCAGCAGCCGAGGCTGGGGAGTGGGACCACTGCAGTAGGGAGCTGAGGCTGGGAGTAGGGCTGCAGCCAGGATGCTGGGGCCAGATGCCAAGGCTGCAGCTGGGGCCAGGGCAGAGCGGGTTGGCGCTTCCTCCTCGCCCCCCAAAGGGGCTGGCCTGGACCCGGCCATGCCCTCCTGAACGTTCCTCCACTCCTCGCTGGGGGGCATGCCCTACAATTTGAGGACCTCTGACCTAGACTAAGAGTATGACTTTTTCAGAGGCCCTGAGCACCCAAAACTCCTATTCATTTCAATTAGAGTTGTGATCACTCCTTACCTTTTGAAAATTGTGAATTAAGGGGCTAGGAGAGAGAACCTGTGAGAAAAAACTAAGTATATGCATATTTACTGCAGAAGGTCCCAGTTCAGCAAAGTACTTAAGCATCTTCATAATTTTTAAGCATGTGAGTAGCCCCAATGATTTCAGTGAGACTTTCAATTGCCTAAAAGAATGCACACACTTGCGTAGTTTGAGATGGGAGGTGTGGCAGAAGCAGAAAGGAAGGAAGAGACTAGAGTAATAGACGGAGGCCAAAGAGGATGGGAGCAGAGATAAAGATGAGAAACAGAGTGACTAAGGAGAGATTGATGGATGGAGAAGAGGAAGAAAAAGGGGGAAGGAGGATGAATGGAGAGCAGGAGAGGAAGAAGGGGAAGGAATAGGCAGAGAAACTGAGGGGAAGGAGGAAAAGAGATGTTAATCCAGAGAAATATGAATTGAAAGACTGAGGAAAAGTCAAGAGATGGGCAGTCACTAAACTCTTTGACTGAAAGGAGGGCAAATCACAAACCTAGATGATACAGAGTAAGTTAAATGTTTAGGGTCTGATCCTGCAAAGATTTACATGCTTAATTTTAAATACTTCAGTAGTCACATTGAGTTAAATTGGACTGCTCATATGCATCCAGTTAAGCATGTATGTTAGTTTTTACCGTGCCAGGGCTTTATATTGTTTTATAAAATTCACAATAACATAACCTGTTTTATTTATATATAAAAATCAGTATATATAGGGATTGGGTATCCCATACATTCCAGCTGTTTCTGTTTAGGAGGTACACTCTGTATTTATTTTTTCACAACATATCTATCACTTACTCACTGCATGCTTCCAAAAATCCTTCAGAGACCAAAGCATTTCAGTGGAGTTAAAAGGTGTATTTCTTTTTTTTGTCCTTAAATTTTTTTATCAAGTAATATCAACTGTTACTTGGTACAGTCATGAATAGGAGCTGGGCAGGTAACTCAGAATTCACATGTGAAGGAAAAAAATAGTATGCCTTCGTGTATTATGTTTTTGCAATGTGAGTTATTATTGAGTAAGACATTCAAATTTATATATACAGTTCTGAGAGAAAGCTATGTATCAAATGAATTATGTGGTTCATTTAGACTTTGTAAGTATTGTTTTTCATTACAGGGCAGAGTTAAAGTTGGTCGAGTGATGTTCATGGGAAATTTTTCTGATTAAAGGTGTACATATGCTGGATTTTAGGGTTGGTGTTAGTATTGTTTTTGTAACCTTAGCTTATGATTTCCATAGTCTTTAATATTCAGGGTTCTTTTTACAGATGTTTCAGGTACATCTCTTGAATTGCACTAAAAAACCTTCAGCATAACTTTACAAAGTTTTCCATTAGGCTGTTCTAACTTATTCCTAGCAATTGGCCCTGCACAGAGCTGCCTTTATGCCAGCTTTGCACCCCCCAGTCCCACAACTTGTGCTGTATGCTCCTTGGCCAGTAATTGGAGTATGTATGTCTTTAAATGCCATCCATTTCATGTGTATGTTTGTGACAAGGATCCATTTAATAAGGCCAGACCTATGCTAGGAAATTAGGTTGGTAATAACTACAACACTTGGGGATGTGAAAAATCCACACCCTGAGCGACTCAGTTAAACCAAACTAACTCCTGGTGTAGACAGTGCTAGGTCCCATCAACCTAGCTACCACCTCTCAAGGAGGTGGATTACCTACACTGAAGGCAAAACCCCTCCTGTCGGCATAGGCAGTATCTTCACTGAAGACACTGAAGCATTTCAACTGTAGGCAAGCCTGAGCCTGGTTATTTCTTATTTCTTTAAAAAACCCTGAGTTGCTTTACAAAGAATCCTGTGTACATCAGAGTATTCAAATGTCGATATAAGTGTTTAAAAGTTTGTCTTGTGCTGAGAAAAGAAATGCTGAAAAATCATGAGCTGCTGTGGCAGAATTTTAAATCTTGCTAATTTCTGATTAACTGATGTATGATTATAACATATCCTAGAGTTTTAAAGTTGAAACTTTTTCCTGAAAATGTTGTAATTTACACTGCACACAGAAATTTTCACACAAATTATACACTTAGATCAGAAGTTAGAGAAGTAGGAGGGGTCAAAAGAAACATTACAAGAGAACTCTCAATGCAACCTTTACTGTGAAGTCACTATCATACGCCTCCAAAATATGTGTGTATTTCCATTTCCGTTTACATTTACATTTTGCTTTTTCAAAAAATTAATTCCCTCTAGTAATCATCCCTGGAACCCACATTTTTAATAGTTTCCTTTTGCACAACAATAGTGCTCAAAGTATGTGCCAGGTTGTCTCGGACATGAAAATCCTACCCCTGGCCTCTTCTAGTGCTGACTGCCCATCCCCTCTCCCCACAGCTCATATTTCTCCTGCAGGCTGTAATCTGTTAACAGTGCATTATTAGCTGAAAGGAAAGTGGAGTCACAGCTACTGACTGCCCAGGAGCCCCAGGGCTCGACTATGTTTCATTCTAATGGCAAAGTAAGCTTTTTAGAGTCTAATCCCAATATGGATACAATGACTCTAAAGTGCAAACATCATATATGTGTGCACAAATACATATCTGAACGTAACGTTTTGATCTTTGATCAATGGCTGCATGTCCATTGTTAGAAAGCCGAATAAGTCATTCACAGCAATTTATCTAGTGCCATGTTATCATGTGACCTAGTCATTGGGCCAAATCCAGCTTGTTTTACTCATATGACTTTAAAAGCACTATTCACATGAGCTAGGCAAGCACAACTGGACCAATAAGAACAAGGTTTGCAAAAGGCTAGTGAGGTTACGACACCTTTCTTTGTGCACAATCAGTAACTTTTGTGTCAGGCCTTGTTGCCTACAGTAGAAGGGGTTTGCCAATATGGCTACACTGGCAAGCCTGCTAATGAAGAAGCTGCTTGTGCCATAAAATTAGTGCTTTTACTGGTAGAGCTTATACCTGAACAAATAAGATAGACCAACAAGAGCACTTTTTTTCTGGTATAACTGCATCTACACTAAAGCTTTTGCCAGCATATCTGTGGGTCAGGGGTGTTTTTTCACAACAATGCTAGCAAAACTTTTAAGTGTAGACCAGGCCCGTGTAAAAAATAAAAATTAACATTAAAAAAGTTGTTACAAATATCCCAGTACTGACACATTGTTGGCCCAATCCTGTTTTCATGAAATACATGAAAGAACAGAACCACAAACACCTCCCTCCTCTTCCTACCAAGAGGCACTTAAGCCTGACACATTGTAACTTTAATCAAAAGTTGAAACCTCTACTGACTCTTATTGTTCTACCCTTTTAAATGTTCACTTCAGCCTTTTTAAAATATCCATTTACTGCATAATAATTCAAGTCTGTCTTTACTTTCTATAATTCTATTTGTTTTAAGATTTTGTAAAATCACTCCACTGACCATTTTATCTGTTAATTTTACCCACTTTCAATATATTTGTAAAAATCCTATTTAAGTATAAAAAGCCACACTGTGAAATGTAATATACCTACCTAATTGTGAAAGGCACTGGCAAAAATGAAATAATGTTTGCTTTAAAAATAATATATGAATTCTTCAGCTAGGAGTTGGCACTGAGTGATTGGAGTGTGAATTGCTGAGCAATTGAGATGGGTGTAGAAAGGGAGAGTGATTGAACAATTGGTCTGAGTAAGGGATGTCAAAACAGAGGAAGAAAACACCAGCCTCACCTAAAACATTTGAGGGAGGAAGAAAGGAGCAAAGATAATAACTTTTACCACTCAACTGGCCGAAGAGGAGCCCACCCTGATAACTTTGGAGTCAGCCCACTTCAAAGAACAAAATCTGATCGGGCTTACAACAATGTGGGTGATTAAGGATCACACCAAATGCAGATGCAGCAGGACAGAGCAAAAACCCATAGACTTACATGGGGTCTTTTCCCTATAAAATGGGAGAGAAAGATGAAGGCTGGAGGTTTGGGTCTACATCACCACACCATCCAGGAGTACCGATGTGCATCGGCAGAACCTTGCTCCTCACCCTCGTGCTACAGTTACCTGGCCAGTGACTACCACGAGCACCAAGAGGCTGGTAACTATAACATCTGTGAGACCCCTATATATGTTTTTCTGTCTCCATGTATGTGTATGCCTGTCAGCGAGTATGTGAATGAAAGAACCAATTGAAACGTGTCAACAAAGTATATTTTATTAACAAGAATCTCTGTAATTGTAGTATTGATACAATGTTGATACTGTTTTCCTAGTATTTACATTATTGATACTATTTCACTAAGTAAAGAACAATATTGATGTTGTTACAGTGTTGATACTTTTTTATTGATACTATTTACCAAATTTCTGTATTCACAATAAACGTGACTTGTTGCCTTATCCCCTGAAAAAGATCCTGTGATAGTTGTTATTAGAATAACAACATGTATTATAAAGAAATATTGTAAGTGCTCCAATTGGACAGAAATTTTGTAAAATCTCCAACATTTTCCTCCTCCTCCCTTCATTTTCTTTTTTTGGCAACAAATATTTCACCCAGCAAGAAACAACCATAATTGTATCATCTGGTTTACACTACTAACTTAGGTCAACGGAAGCCGCCTTACGTCGACCTAATAATGTGTACGTCTATACTATCAGGTCCCTTCTGCCAACATAACTTGCCTGTTATGTTGACTTAATTACGCCACCTCTACGAAAGGCATAGCACTAAATTCAATGTTGATAGGTAGACAGTGGCAATGTAGATGCAGCATTGCATAAGTTGACTAAATTGACCTCTGGAGGTGTCCCACAATGCTTTGAAGCTCATTTTCAACTCTACTGCACCAGAGCCAAGTACACAGGAAACAGCCCCTCCCCTGTTAATGTCCAGGAAACTTTTAAATACCCATTTCCTGTTGGATTAGTGTGTAGAGCTTGCCAGCACAGGCCAGCTGATCATGGCAACTGAACGCTCCATACGGTCTCCAGCCTGGAGTACACAAGAGATGGTGGATCTTATTGGTCTGTGGGGAGGAGAATCTGCAGGTATAACTCCGATCTAGCAGTAGAAACGTAGACATCTGTGAAAAGATTGCACGAGGAATGGGGGAGAAGGGCTACACCAGGGACATGCAGCATAGCCGCATAAAAATCAGAGAACTTCGGCAGGTGTCCCAGAAGACAAGGGATGTGATCAGTCATTCAATTTAGTATATTGTTTGACATCAGTGTGTCAAAATCACAATAATTCATGTGAGATATGCAATATCAGGTACTGTTAGAAAGGCTATAATGTGCTAAGTAAGATGGTGATATTTATGTTCATGTGTTATATGTGTAATGGAAGTTATAGATATCTTTGGCATATCAGTATTTCAAATTGTGCTGTCTGAGTGGCATCTCAGACAGGATGGCTGCAGAACAATAGCCTGCTTAATGGCCCATTGAGACACTCACATGTGCAAGGGGCCTAGGGGAAGAAGTCAAGGACATATCTGATTAGTCACCAGGACTTGCCCATATGACTCTGGACTCCATTTTGGTTCCTGTGAAATTCCACAGGCAGCATACCTGATGAGGCACCAGGACTGGACCATGTGACTCTATACTCCATTTTAGTTCCTGTAAAACTCCACAAACAGCATGGCCAGGGCCAGGAGGTATATAAGGCAGAGGCCTGGGGAATCCATTTGGTCTTTCAGTCGGGATTCAGCTACAGCTACCAACCTACCTCTGGATCAATTCATCTGCAACTGAACTGAAGCTGCGAAACAAAGGACTGAGACCCATCCAAGCAATGGATGTATACCAGAGGACTATACAAGCCTGCAAACGCCACAATTCTTCTAGAAACCTGATGTATCTGGACTTTCAAATAATTTTTATGTATCTGATTGCTGTAATCCTTTAACATTTCTCTTATGGTTTGTTTCTTTTATAATAAACCTTTAGTTTTAGTTACTAAAGGATTGGCTGGCAGCGTGGTATTTTGGATAAGATCTAAACTTATATTGATCTGGTACTGTGGCTGACCCTTTGGGATCAGAGGGAACCTTTTTAGTAAAGAGCATAGAGTTTAAATAAGCGGTCCCTTTACTGCACTTAGCGGCTGATTGGGAGCCGGAGACTGGAATGCACTGTGTGTATTTGTATACTGGCTTCTTGATAACCGATGTGGGAAATCAAAAGCACAGTTTGTGGCTGGTTGGGAAGTCTGGCTTCAGTGCCACCCACCAGCACTGGGAGAATCTGCTCTCCTTTTGCAGCCTTCCCTGACCTTGGCATTTTCAGGTGTCTACTCTAGACACAGAAGGGTCACACCAACTATCTCACATCTTCCCTTTTACATGCTATTCATCCTGCTTGGTGAACTTGGTTTCCTTCCCCCCGCTACATGCTCTCTCCACAGTTCCTCACAACCCCCCTCCCCTTGCCCCACTACTGTATTTCCTTCCACTTTCTCCCCCCTGCTCATAGCTAAAATGATAGCATTAAACAAACCAAAAAATGGAGCAAATCTGACTACACTTACAACTGTGACCCAGGGACCTCTTGATGCTAACTGGCAGAGGACACAGGAGATGCACAGGGTTTTATAGGGATCCTCTGGATCAGATATGTGCATATTAGTTCTCCAAAGAATGGCAGGTAGTCCCCTGGTCATTATAATAATCTTGAAATGTATGTATGTGTAATATTTAAGGAGATATGTATCTATACTGGAAATTATGTTCTTAAAGTCTTTGGAACTGAGGCAAGTAAAGGTAAGGTGACATGCCAGATAGGTTCCTTTCACACAGGGGGGTAGATACTTATATCCCTGTCTAGGTGTTGTGTATAGTGCACTTCACAATGCGGGTCTATTTGTATTCTGAGTCACAAGTTAATCAAGAGTGCAAAATCAACAAGAGATGGCAAAATCTACAGAAAGAAACAAACAGCAGGAGGGTGTCCAGTTCATGACTAAAGATCAAAGGACCGTTTTGATATATCTGGGTTATAAAGGAACACGCAGGTTGCTTTTACCTAGGAGACCAGCTTGCAGCATGTTTGGAAGGAGGGATCACAGCCAGGCCTAGCTGTAAAATGCAGTAAGGATCTTTGAATAAGCAGTACTTAAATTTGAGAGTACCTTGTTAATGAAGTCTAGGCTCTAGAATGACTGTTATGGTTTTATTTTCTATGTAACCATTTGTTTCCAATACTTCCAATTGAATCTCTTTGTTAAACAAGCTTTTGCTAATTTTCATTACAAACATATCTAAGTGCTGTGTGCTGAATGAGAGCAACGAATCCGTGAACACTGTGAGAGTAAAGTGAATCAGGACCAGATGCTCCAGGGAGCACTCAAAGAGCCCCCGGGTTGCAATGTGCCTCTTGCTAACCTACATAGGGACAGCAGAGCCTGCATAGGCTGTGTTGCTTGTGGCCATAGCTAAGTGATGTCACTCATCTGCCGTTAGCTTTGCCTAGCTCTATTATAGTAAAAACTACAGAGCTTTGTGTCTACTAGCATTTTACAGTGAGAAAACTAATGAAAGAAAAGACATTGCAGTTGTGTTTGTGAAAAGCTCTGTGTGTCACTGGCAGGCTGCTACTTGCTGTTCCTGGGATCTGTTTCTTCTTTTCATAAACATCATAAACATTCTCAGATGATGAATCAGGGAAGAAAAAGCTGCCTTTCTGTCTGTGCCTGCACTGCTTTTGTTTCCTTGCGCAGGAGCCAGAAGGCACAGGGTCCTGTGGGCCAGCAGAATTTGTGCAGACTGTCCTGTGAACTCAAGCAGTGCAGAATGCAGTGCATTCCACAGACCCAGTTTTACTACCCACCAGAATTCACCAGTGTCAAAATGTCACTGAGCAATTTCCATTCATCAGCATTCCTTTGTGTGAAAGGAGAAAGCCAGCGGTGAGATGGTTGGGGTATGGTTGGTTATGCTCTTTTGCCATCTTTGACATCTGATAAACTAACTTGTTTCTGGCACTTTTCTGGCACAGAGTTTGCTGCTTGTAGGCATGGGAATAGGAGAGAACCAGAGACGAGGATAAATGCTGATTCTGCTTTTAAAAAAACCCTTTTTAAAAACTAAGCTAAGGTTGTAAATATGTGTCAGTAACTTAAGGCTAAAACAATTAATAGAATTTGTATTTAAAAAAAAAAAAGTCTGACAGCCAAGAAAGTCAAAGTTAAGGTTAATATAAACTCCATATATTGGAGAACATGGAAATGGAAAATTAAGGTACCTCAGAAAAGGTAACTGCCCTCATATCGGTGCCATCTTGTACACCCTCTATGTATGGTGGATATATGTCTGACTATTGTCACAGTTAGTTGAGAAGTAAAACTTTAAATACTTTGGTGATTCAGCATGATACTGGTAGTAGAAAAAAAATCACAAATCACGTCTGCTGTGATTTATGCAGCAAGGTATATGTAGCCTAACCACAAGGATATGCAAAGTTTAAGATACTTTAGCCACATAAGGTACATCTACATTGGACTAAAAGAGCAGCAGCAGAACTGCAACTGGCAGAGGCTTGCAAGACTCAGACTGCAGAGCTACGCTGTGTATATGTTCAGGCTTGAACTGGCGCCCAGGCTCTAAGACCCTGCTCTGTCACAGGTCCCAGCCCGAGGCTGAACGTCTACACAGCACTTTTACAGCCCCACAACCTAAGCCCTGTGAGCCTGAGTCAGCTGACACAGGCCTGCTGCAGGTGTTTAATTGCTGTGAAGACGTACCCATAGAGCCCAATCAATATAAAATAGCTTGTCCAATTCACCCCCCAGCATGACCAAAAGATTCACCACTTACCACAGACCATACATGAGAAATTTGAAGCAGAAAGGACCTTCTGTGAGGATTTTAGAGGGAGAGCTGACATGGGCCGAAAGTAAAGCGGGTTGCAAATTAAACGAACACCAGAAACTTGAAATCCACTCAGCTGAAAAGCAGTGAGTCAGGTACTGCCCCTGCACTTGTCTCCTTACACCGCAGTGCACACACCATGCAGTGAGGAGGCAGCAAGAACAGAGCATGCAGCCAGTTCCACAGGAGTTCCACATAACTGACTAATTATGGTGGCTATTTGCAGTCAGGTTTTCCTGTTTCTTGCCATGCTTTTATCATCAGCATTGTAGTGGGAAATAGAGCCCTGCAACCTGGCCCAAACCCGACACGACTCAACTACAAGTGTCAGGTCTGGGTTGGGTCAGGTGGGAAACAACCAGACCCTCTTGGGCTTGGTGCAGGTTGGGTCTGCTCCTCCTGTGGAGGTGGGCTGCGTGCCTCGCTCCTGCTGGCTGCTGCCTCCTCGCTGCACAGTGTGTGAGCTGCGGCGGAAGGGTGCCGAGGAGTCACGGTGCATCCCGCTCCCCAGCACACACCCAGAACAGCAGGGGGAAGCAGAGGGCAAGAGCAGGGCACGCAGCCACTGGCGCACACAGGAACAGCGCTGACCTCTTGGACAGGAGGCGGCGACAACTCCGATTTGGGAGAAAGGTCAGGTCAGAAAACGATTCAACCCTGTCAAGCTCAGGCCAGGAGGGTGGGGTCTGGACCAGGTCAGGCCTAAAAATTAGGCCTGAGCAGACCTCTAGCGGGAGGGAGTCATATAAACAAGGGAAACAATTAAAATGATTATATACGAAATATAGTCACCAATGCCAAATATCAGCTTTTTCACTCTAATCTTTCTGATTTAGTTACTTGCAACTACAGCACCACCTAACTGTGGCGACTTCCTGCCTAATCCCAGTGGTTCCTTGGACCTGTTTACATCAGGGGAATATTTCAAACATTTCTCTCTGTTGCTAACACCGATTCAGCTACACTGATGGTAGCAACTGTAGCTATAGGAGCAAGGCAGCTAAAGCGGCCCATTTTCACTAGAAATGGTGGGAAATTGTTGAAAACTCCCTGATGCCCACAGGGCCATAAGCTCATTCCCGCCACATGCACACCTCGCCCCAAGAGAAACATAAATTCCTCCCAGAAGTAGTGTGGACATGGTGCCTCTCCACAATTAAACACATAGCAGTGGGATGTTTAAGGTGAAAGTGTCATTTTTTAACTATGGACCGTCTATGGCTACATCACCCATGCAATCGGGGGTGTGACTGCAGCTCGGGTAGGCTGCCAGATAGCGCAGCTAAAAATGGCAGTGATGACATGACACCACAGACTTCAGCACAGGCTTTGGGAGCCTGCCCGGGGCCATGGCTATATATTCGCTTTCTTAGCCCATTGTGTCTTCACTGCTATTTTTAGCTGCACAAGCTAGATTAAAGCTAGCATGATATGCCTTCCCAAGCTGCAATCACACCTTCCGTGGCAGTGTAGGCAAAGCCAATGTCTCTGAAACATTTTCAGAAGGAGGTGTATGTGGGAAGAAGAGAGTGAGGCTCAGAAGAAGTGCAAGTAAGAGACTCTCCTCCTGCTACTTCCCGAACTGAAGTTACTATTTTGTGCTTGTGATGTCCTAGCCCGTTCTGTGATACAACTAAGTCACAAGGTTGTAAGAGGCAGCAGCAGCCGGAGGTAAAAACTAAACTGTTGGGAGAAGAGCAAGTTTTAGGTTTAAATCTAGATTTTTTTAATATTTAGCCACAAAGGTATGAATGGGAGGAGGTAGAAAAGGGGGAATGATGACAAAGGAGAATGGATGTAGATTCCCATGAGATATGAATAGAATGTTTCTCTTTCTTTCTCCAGTATTAAAAGCTCATCTCTGTTAAAAATCCCAGCGTTATCAATAGCACATGATTGTCCCAAGGGAGCCTGAGTCACATCCCAAGGTTAGGGAATGTCCCTTCTAACACAGTTGCAGATTTTGCCGCTCTCCCAAGAGGGATAGGACTGTTTGCTGTGGGTTGTGGGAATGGAGGGAACAGAAGACTGAAAGGGGGAAATAAAGTAAGCAGAGGCTGAAATGAGCTCGGCACTGCAGAAAGATGGATCCAGCTGGGGAGGGCTTGAAGAACTTTGTCAAGCTGAGCTCTTTTAAGCCACAGCCAGTTTGAACAACAGTGTCCACCTCTGAGTTCCCTCCTTCTCTTCCCTTTCCCCACCTCCCAGCCCCTACCCGCACTGGAAGTGTAGTAGGGAGGGGAACAGCCTGCATTCCATTGTGTGAAAGAAAATGTTTCCTTTTCCTTCTGGTTCTTGCACAATAAAATGTAACATTATGTTTAATTACTTTAACACGGTCTTTAAAGAAGTGGATTATAAACAATTGTGTGATAGGTCTGAACCACTCAACCCTGTGTCTCCTGCCTTAGGTTTTTGACACCAAGGCAGCTCACACAGTGCTGCTGAATCTCCAGCAGAAGGGAGTGGGACATGTTGAAATTCTAGTATGATGTTTACTGCTCTTGCTCAAGAGCTGCAACAATATGAGCAGCTTTGTGCTGACTAGAGTTCTGTGTGATAACTTGAGTCTCCGAGGGAATCTTTCCTTTTGCCCTAGACCTGGCTGGCATAGTTTCACCTTTGTCTTGCAGGAAACCTCTATCCACAACTCCCATAACTCCCTTCACAAATATAATCACCAGTCCCAGCGTGTATATATTACCTAACCTCCAACCTGAATTAGGATTGAATTTTCCCCCTCCTGTTCCCTGCGGCCGGCACAGAAAAAGAGTTTGAGGCAGATGAAGTTCAGAAGGCTTGCCTGTTGAATCTTGAAGTTTGCATTGGAGAATCAATAGAATGGGTTTTCCAAAGGCTCCTGGTTTGCTTAGCGTATCTAGTGTTATTCCATCGGCAATACAATGCCTAAAACAAATGATCTCTCCTGCAAATCTGCCAACCAAGGTCTTGGATCCTAGGAGTTATTTTTTGAAAATATTTTAAGATGAACTAATGGCTTTGTGGGTTGTGTGAATGAGATATAGAGCCTTTTATAGCTAGTTAACCAGTTCAAATAATCTAGCCCTAACAGTCTAAGGCTATCTAAAGAGCTCAGCTCCCATTTAGGCACCAAAATAAGTGACCAGATTTTTAAGACCTCAGCATATTGGATGCAGAGCTGTTTTGAAAATCTGGCCAATAGTTCCCAGAAGTAGTTGTCATCTGACAGTTGTTTTTGCCCTGTGTGAAACGAGTTAGTGGATTTCAGTCCAGTTCCTCGAGGAGAGAGGGCTATATCACAATAACTACCATGTAGTTGACACTAAACGGGCTCCATTTTTTTCACTCTTAGCAGAGGCCAAGAATCAAAGGGACTGAACTCGGTTTCCATCTCTAGCGGTGGTTGCTGCAGCTCAGAGTAAGGCACCTTCATGGGGGAGTGACGTGCTTGCACTGCTGATGGATATTCTTTAGTAGATAGATAGAGTATACAGGGCCAAACAATCTGACAGCTTTGGTATCAACTTACCTTCTGCTTCCCCGGGCTTTTGAAGCCTTTTACTAGACACTTGGACAGGAGGAAAATGCTATTTAACTGTGCCATGAGTCACTGCAGTTTTGAAAGATTTAAGAGATGGTGGAGGGGCTTCATGATAAGGTTGATGCTTGTGAGCAACATCTGCCTTGTGTGCTAGCTGTGCTTGCTGTGGTTTAGCACAACATCCATGAGATCAATGGAGAGATCATCATCAATAGTGGAGAGGCAGAGGTAGAGAGATGTTCTGGACGTTACAAGCAGCCAGAGGATGCCCAAACTGATCAGGTAAACAGGATCAGGGATGCCTCAGGCTCATACTTTGAGGCCTGGGTGAAGTGGTAGAAAATGAATGTACTGTAGCTGAGGAAATGAAGGAGAAGTTTGTGTAATCATTCTATTAGACTTTGATGATATGAGGTGGGGGAGCAATATCTCAATGGACCCTCTGAAATTTTTCAACTGAATTTTACATAATAAAAACCTGTATTGATTCAACTAACAAAGCAAACTTCAAACCAGTGGAGCAGTGGCAGAACATGCCTACAGTGCTGAGTGTTCACATATTTGTGCTGATTGGCTCACAAAAATGTGGTGCTATGGGGGTGGCTCACCATTCTTCTCCTTGTCCTCCGGGGTAGAATGGCATAGGAAAGACCTGTCATTTGGCAGAGCGTAAGGGGGCTCTAGCTAATCTGTGTTCTTTGCAGGGTGCTGGATATGGCTGGACTGGGGTGCTGGGCATGAACATAGCACCACAATGCTCACCAGCAGAGCTGTTTGCCTCTGCATCATGTCCAGCAGCCTTTCCTGCACGTCATAGGCACTGACCGTGTGGGTGCTCAGAGGCTCAAGCACTGACGGGGGGAAAAGAAAAAAAAAAAAGTGGGTGCTCAGCACCCACCGAGCTGGCCACAGATCAGCTGTTCCACAGCCCCGCCCATCAGCTGTTTGGCAGCTTCCAGGTGCCACCAATTAGTTGTTCCACTGCCCTGCAGATCAGCTATTTGGTGATGCCCAGGCACCGCCAATCAGCTGCTCCCAGGAGTGGAAGGGGAGGGACCAACCACTTCTGGCTGGACGCTGCTCTGTGCAGCACGGCAGCTACCTGCTGTGAGGGAGCCTGACTGGGGAGGTGGCTTCCAGTCCTTGCTTGGGCTGACTGCCAGGGCCAGGGGCCAAGTGAGCCGGAGTTGCCTCCTCCCCCATGCACGTTTCTAGCTCACTTGGCCTCTGTCCCTAGCAGCCAGTCCGGGCAGGGAGCGAAAGCCACCTCTGCAGCCAGGCGCTCTCACAGGCAGCTGCTGCGCTGCAGAGCAGTGGCCAGGAAGGGCTGGCTTCAGCTGGCATTGGAAGTGGCTCCCTGCCCAGGCCCGGCTGCCAGAGAGGATGGCCAAACATGCCAGGGGGGGAAGGTGGGCTCACCGGGAGGTCAGAGCCCCCTGCCCCCTTTGCCGGTAACCTGGGGTGGGGAGAGCTCGGTGGCCACAGACTGGGCACAGGGTGGATTCTCTGCGCAGAGGAGACACATGACCGGTTACTTCCCCCCACCCCGCCTTTGCCCTGCCCCTCCCCCAAATTCCCTACCTCCTCCCCACCACCCACCCGCACGCATTGGCAAAAACAAAAGTCAGTGCCTATGCTGCATGTTCTTTCTCCCTTTCCGTGTCCAGGCACTCCCTTGAGAGCCTCTCAGATTGCTGCAGGAACCATTCTGTGGTGTATTGAAAACTGTTAAAACTGTAGGATGTCACTTTAAATTTCGGGGAGGGGGGGGTGGAAGTGTGTGATCTGGGCTTACACAAGCAGTTCAGTTTACAACCAGTCAGAGTAAGATGGGGTGAGTTTTGCCTCGTTGTTGTAGGGAACAGCCTGTTTCATCACCCTCTGTTTTGGAGTTCTTGTGTGTTATCATTCTGAATTCTAAGAAATAAAGTAGTGTTACATTGCAAGCTTCCAGCAAGAATATAGATATTTTATCTAATCTCTCAGCGTTTATGCCGTGGACATAACACCTTCCCTCCATGCTTCTGCTTTCTTGACCTTCTAACTGAGATGCACTTATGAGGTCGGCAGACATCTCCCCCCTCATTTAATTTTGCTTACCCTGGAGATCTCTCAGGCCTTCAGCAGATGATAAGGCTCCTGTTTGTGAGAGATGCAGTATTTCAGGTGCCAGGGGAAGAGAGAAACAGCACAAGTGGTTATTGTCCTAAAGACTGGTCCATGCCAACAATAATAAAATGTTTCTTTTTTCTCAATTTTGGAATGCCTTTGCCATCTGCTCTTCCCATTATGGGACGTGCTTGGAGACAGTAAGACATTTTCCACCTCACTTCTCCTTTTGCCTGTACCCGTGCTGGGGGATCAGGAGGAAGCAGGGTGTAGATTAGTAATTATATATGCACTTCTGCAGGCTGTCCTTACATTGGATGATGTTACCTTGAGGCATATACCCAAGAGTCTGAAAATGTTGAAAAAAGGCAATGGGGAAACCAGGAAGATATGCAACGCTGCTGTTTACCAAGGTGGTGCCCTCTCTGTCCTCCTACAACTTGGTGCAGGAGTGGAAATAAAACACCATCTATATGGTTGGCCCTGAGAAGGCTGCATTGCCTTACAATGTGCATTATAAAATAGAGCACTGTCTTTGCCTTAAATTCTCTTATCACACCATCAGTTCAGCATGAAGTGCACTACTAAATAAATACTTTTGCAATAATTGGTTTGAACCCAAGGGGTTACAATGCTAAGGGTCTGATTAAAAATATCTATGAATGCTTGATAATTTCTATGCATTTTGAAATGTCTAATTTTGGCAATTTACCTTATAAAATGTAAAGGTAGGTAAAAGCTGAGGACACTGATCAAACTGTGAGCCCCACGTACTTTTTCTGTTTTTTTCTTATCCTACCTTCAGTGGACATGGAGAACAATGGAGCACTGTCCACTTTATAACATCCCACAACATATTTGAAGACTGTTATCAGGTCCCCCCTTAGTCGTCTTTTCTCAAGACTAAGCATACCCAGTTTTTTTAACCTTTCAGGTTTTCTAACCCTTTTCTCATTTCTGTTGCTCTCCTCTGGACTCTTTCCAGTTTATCCAAATCTTTCCTGAAGTGTGGTGTCCAGAATTGGACACAGTACTCCAACTGAGGCCTCACCAGTGCCAAGCAGAGTGGGAACATTGCCTCCTGTGTCTTAAATACAACACACCTGTTAATGCAGCCCAGAATGATATCAACCTTTTTCTTAACTGTATCAGATTGTTGACCTATATTCAATTTAAGATCCAATATAACCCCAGATCCTTTTCATCAGTACTATCATCTAGAGAGTTATCCCTCATGTAGTTGTGCATTTGATTTTTCCTTAAGTATAATACTTGGCTCTTGTCTTTATTTAATTTAATCTTGTTGATTTCAGAACAATTTTCTAATTTGTAAAGGTCATTTTGAATTCCAATCCTGTCCTCCGAAGTGCTTACAAGTGCTTCCCAGCTTGGTGCTTCCCAGCAAATTTTATAAGTACACTCTCCATTCCATTATCCAAGTCATTAATGAAAATATTGAATAGTACCAGACCCAGGATTGACTTCTGAGAGACCCCACTAAGTATGCCCTCCCACTTTGACAGCGAACCATTAGAAACTACCCTTTAAATAAGGTCTTTCAACCAGTTGTGCACCCACTTTATAGTAATTTCATCTAGATCACATTTCCTTAGTTTGCTTATAAGAATGTCATGTGAGACTGCATCTCATAGTCTCTAAGGTCAGAAGGGACCAATATGATCATCTAGTCTGACCTCCTGCACAACGCAGGCCACAGGACCTCACCCATCCACTTCTGTAATAGACCTCTGACCTATGACTGAGTTATTAAAGTCCTCCAATCATGGTTTAAAGACTTTTAAGGTACAGAGAATCCACCAGCAAGTGAGCCTTTGCCAGTCTTCCCTGGGGGAAAATTCCTTCCTGACCCCAAATATGGTGATCAGTTAAACCCTAAGCATGTGGGCAAGACTCAATAGCCAGACACCCAAGAAAGAATTCTCTGTAATAACTCAGAACCCACCCTATCTAACATTCCTTCACAGGCCATTGGGCATATCTATCACCAGTAGTCAAAGATCAGTCAATTGCCAAATTAGGCTGTCCATTCATACCATCTCCTCCATACATTTATCAAGCTTAGTTTTGAAGCCAGCTAGGTTTTTTGCCCCCATTGCTCCCCTTGGAAGACTATTCCAGAATTTCACTCCTCTGATGGTTAGAAACCTTCATCTAATTTCAAGTCTAAACTTCCTGATGGCCAGTTTATATCCATTAGTTCTTGTGTCCACATTGCTGCTGAACTTAAATAATTCCTCTCCCTCCCTGGTATTTATCCCTCTGATGTATTTATAGAGAGCAATCATATCTCCCCTCAACCTTCTTTTGATTAAGCCAAGCACTTTTTGTCTCCTCTCATAAGGCAGGTTTTCTATTCCACGGATCATCCTAGTAGCCCTTCTCTGCACCTGTTCCAGTTTGAATTCATCTTTCTTAAACAGGGGGGACCAGAACTGCACAGTATTCCAGATGAGGTCTCACCAGCACTTTGTATGACGGTATTAACACCTCCCAATCTCTACTGGAAATAGCTTGTCTGATTCATCCAAGGACTGCATTAGCTTTTTTCACAGCCACATCATATTGGCGGCTCATAGTCAACCTGTGATCAACCAATACGCCGAGGTCCTTCTCCTCCTCTGTCACTTCCAACTGATGCGTCCCCAGCTTATAGCAGAAATTCTTGTTATTAGTCCCTAAATGCATGACCTTGCACTTTCCACTATTACATTTCATCCTATTTCTATTACTCCAGTTTACAAGGTCATCCAGATCTTTCTGTATGATATCCCAATCCTTCTCTGTATTGGCAATACCTCCCAACTTTATGTCATCCGCAAACTTTATTAGAACATTCCCACTTTTTGTGCCAAGGTCAGTAATAAAAAGATTAAATAAGATTGGTCCCAAAACAGATCCCTGAGGAACTCCACTAATAACCTCCCTCCAGCCTGACAGTTCACCTTTCAGTATGACCCATTGTAGTCTCCCCTTTAACCAGTTCCTTATCCACTTTTCAATTTTCATGTTAATCCCCATCTTTTCCAATTTAACTAATAATTCCCCATGTGGAACCATATCAAATGCCTTACTGAAATCTAGGTAAATTAGATCCACTGCATTCTCTTTGTCTAAAAAATCTGTTATCTTCTCAAAAAAGGAGATCAGGATGGTCTGGCACGATCTACCTTTTGTAAAGCCATGTTGTATTTTATCCCAATTACTGTTAACCTCAATGTCCTTAACTACTTTCTCTTTCAAAATTTTTTCCAAGACCTTGCATACTAAAACTAACAGGCCTATAGTTACCTGGATCACATGTTTTCCCTTTCTTAAAAATAGGAACTATGTTAGCAATTTTCCAGTCATATGGTACAGCCCCTGAGCTTACAGATTCATTAAAAATCCTTGCTAATGGTCTTGCAATTTTATGTGCTAGTTCCTTTAATATTCTTGGATTATTATCCAGAGATTATTTTGGTTATTATTTGCTATCCCCCCCCCCCCCCCCCCCCACACACACACACACCTCCCCGATTTAGTCCCATTAAGGTGTTCGAGTTTGGCTTCTACCTTCTACCTCCATATTCTCATTCCCACTAGCCACCCTACCACTATCCCCAAGCTCATCATTAGCCTCCTTAAAAACGGAGGCAAATTATTTGTTTAGATATTCGGCCATGCCTAGATTATGCTTAACCTCCACTGCATCCTCAGTGCTTAGTGGTCCCACTTCTTTCTTTGTTTTCTTCCTATTTATATGCCTATAGAACCTTTTACTATTGGTTTTAATTCTCTTTGCAAGGTCCAACTCTACTTGGTTTTTGGCCTTTCTCACTTTATCTTTACATGCTCTGACTTCCAAGAGGTAGCTTTCCTTGCTGATCTCTCCCATCTTCCACTCATTTTAGGCTTTCTGCTTTCTCTTAATCACCTGTCTGAGATGCTTACTCATCCATCTTGGTCTACAACTCTTGCCTTTTAATTTTTTCCCCTTCCTTGGGATGTAGTGTGACTTAATGATGTGTTAAATGACACCCTATGTGATAGGTTAGTGTGTGGTCTGCACAATGAAGCAATACAGAAACCTCTATTGATAGAGGCCTTGGTGCAATTAGAGACCCCTAATTAGGGTCAGCTGATCTCAGTACACCACCCAGTACCAGCTCCTGCAAACTGAAGGGAAAAACAAAGACACACAACTCCACAAAACTCACCCACTGCCCCTAAGACCCACTCAAACTCCCCTGTTTTCAGCTCTGTTTGCTGGATCTTGTGACGCTGCCTGATTGAGTGGCTGCCTTTATAGGGCCCCTAATTATGGAAGCCCCACCCCCTAATTAGGGTCAGCTGATCTCAGTACACCACCCAGTACCAGCTCCTGCAAATTGAAGGGAAAAAACAAAACAAAACAAAACAAAAGGCTTACTAAAATCAAGATATATTATGTTTACTGCTTTGCCCCCATCTACTAGACTAATAACCCTGTCAAAGAAGAAAATTAGGTTTGGCATGATTTGTTCTTCACAAATCCATGCTGTCTATTCCTTATAACCTTAAAAACCTCTCATGAATTTTGCACAAGGATAGAGGTGTTAAACTCTGTGTCCCAATCAAGTTTAAATTACAGTACTTACATTCTGTCTCTCTATCTAAAATTCCCCGAAATTTCAACTGAATCCCATTTTTCATTATTTGCCCAATATTATTGTGTGATTGCTGTGTAATGTTTAACTACTATTTTTCCTCAGAAATGGTTCTATTTCATGACTAGTGTTGCCTTTATATATACTATATGTCTTCGAAGTACTTTGTCTTTCAGGTGGAAAATGTTATAGAAATGTCATACACAACCAGAGGAGGAGAAGAAATGGCTGAGAGCATACTGGCTTTTGGGGGAGTGGGCAGGAGGTCTCCCATACAAGTGTCAACCCAATCTTCTGCTGCTTCATCTGATGTGACCCTATCTCCTGAAAATAATATGGATACAGGTATGAAGAAGACCCTCTTCTGAGATCTTGGTAACCGACCTCACAGAAATTTTCTTCCAAACTTTTAGATCCCACAGGAAATAGCAAAACTATTTGTCTTTATGTCATGAGGGCAGTTCATCTCAAGTTTGCTAAGAAGGACATGCAAGTTCTGTCCTTTGTGAAAAGTCTAGATTCCACAAGCTGATCTCCTTTCAGTTTCTGATTTTTTGTTCATGCATGGCTTGTGGCTTTTTAAAATGACACATAAAGGGTGGTAGGGTGATCTAGTGGTTTGTGTAAAGGATTATGTTGGATAGTAAGACTCCTGAGTTCTATTGTTGACTTAGTAAATGTATGACCTAGGACAAGCCTCTTCATCTCTTTGCATCACTGTTTTATGTGTAAGATTAGTATAATACTTATCTACTGCAGCAACGTATTGCATAGTATAATGCAGAAGTTCTCAACCTGCAGCCCACTTGCGGCCCAATCAGCATATACCTGCAGCCCATATGACACCCTCAGAGCCATACAGGTAGTAAATATGTTGTGTGTGTGGCCCACATAACACACTAGAAAACACTTTGAGGTCTTTGGATGAAAGGTGCTATTATAAGTCCGAAGTACTCATAGCTGTAGCTGTAGTATAGATTTGTGTATACAGTAATAAAACAGGACTTCCCATGTAATTATTATCAATAATATATTATTCATGACATCTTTCATTCAGAAGGTACAAAAGTACTATACAAAAGTGTGCAGGGGTATAGAGTTTTAAGATTGAAAGTTTAAACACACAGAAGTCATGAAATTTTAAAAGTTAAGATTCCCACAGCAATGTAAACTCAGCTATATTACATATGAATCCATTAATATATGCATATAATAATAGTACAATAATCAGAAATATTGCTAAGCCCTACTGTGCTCAGATACCTCACTGATGGGTGCATCTGTAGATAGAGTAACATGGCTGCATTGCATATAGCTCAAATTAACATCAGTCCATACACTGGGAAGTTGGTGACCTGACACCATGCCCCATAGTCTGTAGGTCAATTCATCTTGAGTCAGTGACTGCATAGTAACTGCTGTCCCCCTCCCCGGGCTCTTGGATAGTAGATTGATATCCTGCCATGCTCTTGTTTGGAAATGCTAGTGGGGAAAGAACCATTTACACTATCATCTTCCCCACAAAAGCAACAGTGTAATAATACAGGGCAGTATTTAGCCCTCAGTTTTTGCTTTAATATTTTCCATTTAAAAAAAGAGACAATGGAGGGAACATGAAGTTAATTCATTCCATTCTGGTGGCTGGGATTTGCACACAAACAGAAATGTAGTTGTAAACACATCCTGAAGGGAAATGCACATCCTGACTCATTTAACAGTACATTTCCATTGTTATATGAGTTATGCAGAAGCAGTTCTGAAGTTGTGTTTTTTCTTTACCAATTTATTTTCAGTTCCACTTTAGCATTGTATTAGGGCAAAATCACTTTCATACACCACCCCTCTCTAGGGACACAAGCCCCATGGAATGCCACCCTTCCTCCCTTCCCTACTGCAATTCTCCCCATTGTCCCCAAAACTATCTGGACTAGGGGGAAAGGATGGATAAACATTGTCCAAGGAGGAATTAGCCCAAGATTGAAGCAGGCAGGAGCAGTTGTAGAAGTAGTTTCAACAGGGACATTGATAATGTCATCAAACTTTGTTTTTTAACAGTTTTTACTCTGGACATTCTCTCCTTTTCTGTACTGATTGGCTGCTTGCTCTTCCCCTGTGATTTCCTCAGTCTTGCTCCACCTGTCCTTCAGGCTCCTCTCCATTCTTTCCTCCTCCATCCCCTTACCTCTCTTCCTTTGCTTTTCATGTCACTAATCCCTTCCTGTCTTCTCTTCTGCCATGCCCTTGTTCTACAATGCATTTCATATTTATAATAAATGTAAGAAAAAAAAAACACACCCAAACATTTAAAAACAGAGGACCAAAGTGTGGAATTACTCTGTTAATACTGTTTGCATGTTATGTCCTTTCCACCCCAACCTTGTGAATACCCTGTCTATTTAGACTATGTCTACACCGGTGTGCATGATTGCTTACTAGACAGTGTACATGGTCACTTATGTTCCACATATGTTTTGCTGGACACAGATAAAAAGCTGTGTACATGTCTATACCCGCATCCACACTGATGCTGCTGTTATTTGACATTAGGACTACTATTTCAGAGATGGTATCCCAGGGTTCTATGCATCACAGAGAGACACTCTGGGAATCACTTTGTTGTGTGTTGTTGGTACTGTCCTCTGCCTTCATACATTTGCCAATGGCAGTTCCTGCTCATGTTTCCCTTCTGCTTAGCTGGGGTGGAAGAAATGGAGCAAACGGATGATGGTCTGGTTCTGCATCTGCTTATTTCAGGACAAACATTTATGCAGTGGAGTAAGCGATTGGCAAGATGCAGGAAGGAATTGGGACAAGAACTTTCTGACATGCCAAAGACAGCTAAGAACCTTGAGAAGGAATGATAATCCATTTGAGTCCCATGGAACAGATATGGTGAATGCCAATATTGCCATGGTATGCCCTTGGGTGGACTGTCACTTCTGGTGCAGGAAAAACAGATGTGGTGGAATCACATAATTTTGGAAACCTGGGATGACCAGCAATAGCTTCAGAACTTCCAAATGAGGAAACAGACATCCCTGGAGCCACGTGATGAGCTTATACTGTACCTTCAGGACCAGAACACTTCAGGGAAGCCATACCAGTGGAGAAGTGGGTGGCTATTGCTCTGTAAAGCTGGTGATACCAGTCTGCTATAGGTAGTTACAAACTATTTTGGGGATAGAAAGTCCATTGTTGGGGTCAGGGTTGTGCATGTCTGCAAGGCAGTTAACACTGTGATCTACCCAAGGGATGGTTACTAAAAGTAAAGTTCTAGAAATAATAGCTGGATTTCAAAGGATGGAGTTTGTGAATTGTGCAGGGGCCATTGATGGCATGCACATCCCAATACTTTGCCATCCAAAAGGGGTGAGTGAATATGTGAACTGAAAAGGTTCACTGGTTCTTCAAGGTGGACTACAGAGACAGATTCCTGAATACCAATGTGGGAAACACTGGAAAGGTAGGTGACCCCAGGATGTTAAGGGGATCAGGAATGTATTTGAAGGCGTCAGAAGGAACTTTATTCTCCAGAAATGTTTTATAAAGGTATAAAAAAGGCCTGAAATTGCTTGTGACCCCCCCTCCTTAACCCTGCTGGCCTCATTGTCCGTCGGGATGGTGATGAAGGCCAGAGTGAGGAAGCAGCAGGGACCGTGGAGGATGGCCCGGAAGATCCAGAGGATGAGGAACATCTGATTCTGCACCACTACCTGAAGAAGCCATTTGAGGGGAAAAACCCCTATGTCCCTCAATGAATACCAGAAATGTGGCATTTCAGCACGAGACCATTTTAAAAAAAAACTAGTTACAAGCAACTGAAAATAGAGGCTAGACTGAAGTAACTGTCTCAATCTTCAAGGTGTCATGCAAAGGAAAATATGTTTGTACCCTTTTCTGCATCTTTATGATGTACATAAAATATTTCTACCAATTCTATCTGTGCTTCTCATTTTAAATACAGAGAATATCAGTTGATGTCTTAATACAATGACTAATCACAGTGTAGTTTCATTCCAGTTACAGTATAATTATACTGTGATTGTTCTTTCTGATAATTAATGGCCAATAATTCATGTATCCAAAAGATGAACTAACTACATGGCTGAATTAATTATTACTCATCTGAAACTATAATACATATAGCATTAGAATTTAGGTATATTTACTATATTGTATTTACACTGTAATTATTCCTAGCCATGTAGTGAACCTTCTGCTTATCTGAATTAGTGGTAATTATAGGTATCAAAAAGTATAATGGTGTTTCTTCTTTGAGTGCTAATCCCTATGTGATTTCCATGTGTGTGTGCACATGCGCACCATGTGCTGGAACCAGAACTGTTTGTTAATAGTGTCCGTTGTCCCACATGTGTGTCTTGCGTTGGCCACGTGCTGCGCCTGAGGTCTTATGAAACGGTGCAAGTCGACACCCCTCCAGTTCCCTCTTACCGCTGCATGGCCAGAGTCGGAACCCCTCTTCATCCTCGCTCTTAGCTTGCTAAGAAGCCCATTTCTTCAAAAGACTGTTTTTATAGTTGTAGTATATATAGTTCTTATAGTTGTAGAGTTAGTTAGTTAGTTTCCCTTGTGAGGTGTCCCACCCATTCTGGGGGACTATGTCCCGGCGAGCCAGCTTTAAAAACTGTGCATTGTGCCTGCACACATTCGCTGTGAGCGATGAGCACCAGCGGTGTTTGTACTGCCACGGAGAGGCTCCATCGCTGATTGGATTGGCATCACACACCTATGCTACACCTCGCGCACTGTCAGTACCGCCTGTTCCAACTTTGCTGCCTTTCACAGACCAGTCTTCTGACTCTGAGTGGTCTTCAGAAATGGACCCTATATTTTCACCAGCATAATCATTCAGCCTGGAACCTAGACGCACACCCTAAGCACTAGCATATGGACCCCCTGCAGAAGCATGGTTCTGTTACCCTCAGGGGCTCCCATTTCCCACGATCCCTATGCCTGGCCCTATTGGCATGCAGGGGACCCCTATTGCAGCCACAGTGGACCACCACCCCCTCACCATTGACTTTGCCTGTTCACGCTGCCCCTCCCTTGGTCTATGAGGAAGCTCAAGACACCACTCATCACACATGCCATCGGCACTGCCTGTCCTGACTGGCATCTCATTATCCCCAGGTGAGGCACTCATACCGCCTTCTCTTTCACCCCCAGATGACCACAACCAATATCAGATTTACTTTGCTGCATGGCTGGGGCTCCCAACCTTCTGGTTTAAGAGGTGTAAGACCCTCAGGACCAATTCCTGGACATTTTGCAGCCAGCTGGCCCATCGTGAACTGCGATCCTCATCCATAGTGTGCTTCTGCAACTGGCTCAGGCTGTGTGGCACACCCCAGCTTCTTATGCTCCCACACCAAAGCGGGCAGAGCGATACTACTTTGTCCCTGCTAAGAATACAGACTTCTTGTTCTCCCCTCCCTCCCTGAACTCTTTAGTGGTGTAGGCAGCAACTGATCAGCACCGCAAAGCCACTCCTTGAGATCAGGCTGCAAAAAAAATTGACCTGCTTGGGCACAAGGTCTACACCTCTGCAAGCCTACAATTCCACATCACCAGTTACCAAGCCATATTGGCAAAGTATGACTTTGTATCATACTCCTAATTGGCGGAGTTTCGGGCAAACTGTTAGCCAAAATCGCCCTTCAAGCAGTGGTTGACACTGCAGACACAGCATCTTGCTCCCTCACATCTGGCGTGGTGCTTTGCCATGACTCCTGGCTCTAATCCCCCAGCTTCCCTAAAGAGATCCAGACTACACTTCAGGACCTCCCATTTGACAATCAAAAACTATTTACCGATAAAACTGATGAGTCTCTCCATTCGCTCAAGGGTTCTTGAGCCACACTCCAGTGCCTATACACTCTGGCCCCAACTCATCAACAGCACCGAGTTTCTTTCTGCCCTCACTACCCTGCCCGGATTTTCCAGACCCCGAAACAATGTAGTTATAAGAACCTAAACCCTGGTGTACACAGTGCTATGTCAACACAAGGTCTTCTCCCGTTGTCATAGCTAAGGCCTCTGGGGGAAGTGGAGTACTTATGCCGATAGGTGAAGTGCTCTCATTGGCAAAGGTAGCATTTCACTAAGCACTACAGTGGTGCAGCTGTGCTGCTGCAGCACTGTAAGTATAGACAAGCTCCTAGCAATAGCATGAAGTGGAAGTACCTTCAGTGAAGCACAGGAGCGCAGTAGCCAGTTCCAGATGGAGAGGATCCTTGCAAAAAATAGGTTTCCCTTACTCCAAAAGGTTAAAACCAATTCCTTTCCAAACTCCTCAGATGTCAGAATTTTACCGCAAAGAACATTGTTACAAATCACTGGTGTCATAAATACCTTTTATGATACATGGACACATTTTATAGCATTTAAGAAGTATGTAATTTTATTTCTAGTGTCTAGTGACATGATAAACTTCTCTGGTTTTCAGTCTCATTTATCAATATCATCAGCACTCCTTGATCAAATTATGGTCTGATATGGTACAACAGAGTGTATGCTATTCCTTATATAATATATGGAAAAGCATAATCCTATCTGTAAACAATTGCAGTCATCTTCTGGTTTAAATTGAAAACATGTTTAGTATTATTAAATGCAGAACTGTAACATTTTGTAGTCAGTTGTGATATGTAAAAAATAATTTATTAAAGCATCATATCCTATTCAATATGTACAGCTTATGCATGTGTCCTCTATTGCTACTTAGTAATACTAAACAGCTATGACATGGGCCTGTTTTTGTGTGCAAAGTGGAAGTAAGGCACGACTATTCTAATTTGTTACTTATAATATCCAAAGGTAAATGACTGCACGAAGTGCAAGGCAGTGGAGAAGCCGGCCCATGCATCTCTAATTTTAGCTGCTGATAGTTATAGTAACATTAAAAAAAAAAGCTTTAAAAATTGAAACAAGCTATAGAATCCTGGTACATAGAGTGTGGTCTAGAGGAAATTGGGCCAGGGCCACAATTATGCAATATGGTGATTCTGGGTGGCACTACTGCTCATAGGCACCTTGTTTTTGGGTGCTGTAGTTTAGAAGCTTAAAGCTGCTTTTGGCATTGGACTGTGAGATTTGTGGTGTGCCTCTATAAGATGCAGAACTAAATCACACCCACTGTCTTTTACATCAGAAGTAACATTAAAATCCACTTATGGCCACTAAAGATTCCATTACAATTTTTGCAAGAGCCGGAGTGTTGGCCTCAGTTTCCTGGCCAAATTCCAACATAAATAAATTGCATTCTTCCTACTTATGTTCCTCTTGCGACTTCAGTTGCATACAGTACACTTCCTCATCTAAACTGTCATCATGAAGTATTGTGGAATACTGTTAAATGGCTGTCACACTCAGTTAGCTGCGTTTCAGTGATGGATGAAGTGATTAATATAAGAATAGCAGTAAGTAAAAGTGAACTGCACAGGGGAAAAAATAACGATTTTGTGCTCTTTTATAAAGGTATAAAAAAAGGCCTGAAAATAGTGTTATCCTCCCAGAAAAAGGTGTGTTTTTTCCCCTTCTTGTTTTTGTAGCATCAGATATAAAAAAGTTTGTTTTCCCAATTTTCTACTGGAGGTCTCCTTGGAGAATAGAGAACTAGAATTTAATCCCTTTTAACCCTCCAGCTGAAGGGACACATAAATTTTTCAGAAAAAGATCTTTCCTCCCTATTGTTTGTCAGGTGTACAAGTTACTCAGTTGGCCACAAACATCTTCTAGGAAAAAGCAGGCTATCCAAAACTTGACATCTACTGTAAATAAACAAGCTGTGAGGGGAATAAAATGTAGTGAGGGAGAGAGATAGAAACTTTAAAAAACCCAAACACGCTAACTCTCAAGTCTTTTTATACACTGGTTGCACTTACAAAGTTGTACTTTGAAAGATGCTACTGGTTTGATATTTGATTAAAAACTTTCTAATTTCTAAGTGACTAATTTCATGTAATCATAGTATAGTTATGGGGGTTACTTACTGTAACTGGAGGTTTTCTGAGATATAGGGTCCCTATGTGGATTCCATATGTAAGTGCACATGCGTGCCACATGCTGGAGCCGAAACGGTTTGTAGTAGTGTCCATCAACCCACATGTATGTCATGCGTTGGCCACATGGTGCATACAAGGTCTTATGAGACTGTGCGGCTCGACACCCCTCCAGGTCCCTCTTACTGACAGATACAGAGCCCATAGCAGAGCTCTGGGGGGAGAGACTGGAATCCAGATAGGGACCACAGATCTCAAAGAACCTCCAGTTATGGTAAATTACCTCCATTTCTTCTTCAAGTGCTGGTTCTTACATGGATTCTATACTTGGGTAGCATAGTGAGCATTATTCAGCATGGAGGTCAGAGCGAGGGCTTGCTGGAAGTGAGGGAGTTTAGGACTGTGCATCCAACTGCTGCATCTGCTGCTGATGCGATGCCGTAGTGAGCAATGAAAGTGTGGACGGAAGACCACGTGGCTGCCCTACAAATGTCCTGCCATGGGATGTCTTCTGGAAGGGTGGATTTAGCAGCTTGTGCTCATGTAGAGTAGCAGCGGAATAGCAGGGTCGTTGGGACCACCAACAGCAGTGAGACAGTTCTTGTTGTCGCAGAGGGTAAGGGAGAAAAGTAGGTATACATAAGTTCCAGTATATGTATGCATACTGACATATGTAGACCATGCCTAGGAAACTTACATCTGGGGCAGCCTCTTCTTTGCTGCAGCACTGATGTTGCTTGATATTTTGTGGCTAATCAGGGGGCTTCTGACTAAAATTGAAGATTAAAATGATAGTGGTTGCACCTCCCATGTAGCAAATCTGGTGCCTATGTAGTGGGCCTAGTTCCAGGAGTTCAGTTTGCTATTTGGGACCGTTAGCAGGACAATTGAGAATTCCCCTTACATCACACTTCTATGGTAATGAAAATACAAACCTCAAACTTGGCCTGCTTTTTAGCGATCATTGAGACTAACTGCAAGAGATGTTTGAAGTAGCATTAAATTTAAGAAGATTTAAAGTTCATATGTTCTCACCAAAGTTCACAAACAAAGACAGACATTTTCTACTGCACATATATAATAGTGCATTTTTAAGTGTTCATAACTTAGTTAACCAAACACATTTTTTAAACATAGTTTTCAGATAAATGTGATGTCATGCCATTAAATTCACATTCACATTCCTTCTCAAGACCCACTTATGTTCTGATTGCTACAATGAATGAGTAAGAGCCATTTAATTATTCTAGTTATAATAAACTTTTTTTGCTTCATCATGCAATGGCAACCATGTTCTTGCTGTACCTTCCTTGTCCATTTTCTCTTCCCTCTGTTTTTACCTGCTTTGTTGTATCTAGTCTGAAAATAGGCTCTGCTCTTGCCTCTTTCTCTGCAGACAGATCCTGTGCCTCTGCAGAGCCCTATTGCCTTAAATGGGACTTTGTATGAGCAAATAGGTCTCCCTGTCTGGTGAAAACTGCAGGATTAAGGTTTTAGATTTTAACTCTTCAGGGCAGTGACGATGCCTTCTAATTCATCCTGTGAGGTACGCAGAACATTTTTGGGTGCTATAAACTATTTATGGAGAGGCTGGTCACAACTCCATAGTTAAGGCTAGGTTCTGTTTTGCACTTAATAATTATGTAAGGGGTCTACTAGCCCCTTACTGAAACTTAGTGGGTCTTTTCGGTCATCTCTTGAGAGAGTAGGACCCTGAAATGGACAGCCCCCAGGGCCAGTGGAGAGAGGCCAACACGCCAGGTCAGCCTGATTGACAGGGTGGACAGGCCAATGAGAGAGCCAGGAAGGGTCCCGTACTCAGTGTGAACTGGAGCTACCTGGGCGGAGAGCAGGGCCAAGCTAAGGACAAAGCAGCCAGTGGCTAGAAGAAGAGAGAAGAAGCCCAAGCCCAGAGAGCCGAGCTGAGCCGAGCCACACTGAATCAGAGTGGAGCTGGGGCTGGAGCTGTCTGTAGCTGGGTGTGGTGAGCCGCTAGGGAGAGCAAGAGGGCCCTTGGGCAGGGCCCAGCGCAGGGAGACGCCACCAGCCAAGAGGCCATGCAGGCCAGACTTGGAGGGGATCATGACCCTGACGGGGGAGCCGACACTGGGAAGAAGGGCCCTGTCCCTTAGAGTTGGGGGCATGTGGCCACTGCCAGAGCAGGTGTCTGACTCTGCATCCCTGCAGTACAGCCAGACAGAAGGCTTGCCACGTGTGAGACACAGACTGTGAATATCCCTTATACCTCAGAGATGCTGTACATGGTGCCCCCCTACCAGGGGGTGGCCTTAGGTGTTTTTCTTTAACATTTCTCCTCTTTTCTTTATTTTTTTAATTGACTGCTGTTTAATAATTTGTATCTGCTTTGAACTGTATGCAATAATTAGTGGGTCAGAGAAGTGTCCAGTGCAGAGAGAGCCCCCCGGAGTGGGGACACGCAAGCCCCTGCCCTAAGTGACCACGACAAGATTGGTGGTTGAGCCTCCCAGGAATCCTGGGCCCAGCCTTGTCTGGATTACGGGGACTGCGCCACACAGGAGAGTGGGAGGGGTGCCCTCCAGGTCAAGCAGGCCTCTGGGTAAAGGGAGTGGGAGCAAGGACTCAGATCCTTTTGCTAGCTAACTCCACCATGGTAGTGTATGGGCCAAAAAAGTTCCCCACAATAGTGGGACCATTCCCCCATATTTGGCATCCATCCCCCCACATTCCCCCGTAATTGGTGTCACGAACAGGATCCTATCCATAGGATCCACCCCATTGGTTTACTGGTAGAGTTCTGGTAGCACAGTCCAGGCCTGGTTGAGAACCCTACCGTGACTGGAATTGAAGAACTACGAGCCCAGTTTGTTGAACTCCAGCGCAGATTTTCAGAACAAACTGAGCCATTACAACAAGTCAGAAATGAACAGAGAGAAGCCTTATCACTGGCGAAGGCAGTAATAGATCAACAGACAGCAGAAGCTAAGAAACCTCCTACTATTTATGTCCCACAGGAACAGAAGGTCACAGAATTCAGCGGCTTCCCGATGAGACCGGGAGACATTACGGTGGAGGAGTGGATCAAGTCTGTGAAGGCGGCTATGCATGTGCTATGAATACCTGAGGAAGATCGTGTAGACTTCACTGAGGAACACCTAAAGGACCAGGCCAAGGCCACAGTAAAGTTCATGGCAAGGGCAGACAAGAAAGATGTGGAAAAGGTGTTTGAACTTCTACTAGGTATGAGGGAAGTGTATGAGGACAAGGTACCTATTGGAACCCGACTAAAAGAGTTCTTTACTTACTATTAGAGTAGTACACACACATTTGGGACTATTCACATGGAGTGATTCATATTTTAAAATATAGTTGCCAAAATCTCCAGCTTTCCCTTGATTAAAATGTACAATGAATCTTTGCTTTGTCAATAGGCAATTTGGATTTACCACAATCAGAAGAGTCCTCTAATCTGGAGACTGAAAATGGTTTATCCAGGCTCTGAAACACTGACTACACCTGACATGTGAGGATTTCTCTCTTGTAAATATGTTATCCTATGTAGTGCATCTGTGAATGTTCTTTTTATCATATAAAAATCAAATCCTTTCTTTAAAAAAAATCCTGCCTAGCTCTTGGCCTTAATGATGTCTTGTAGCAATGAAATTATGTATTATGTAAAAGCTGCATATTTTAAATATGTTGCCTTTCACTTTTCATTAATTGTGCCTTTGTTGTTGTATATGAGGGTAAATAGGTGCATTCAATTTACTTTCTCTGTAAAGTCAGTATATTTTTAAAAGTTTTTATATTTCCTCTAACAGCTTCCCTCTCAATGATGGGAAGTCCCAGGTCTTTCATTCTCTCCTCATATAGAAATCTATCCGTGCCACTAATAAACTTCACCACACAACTCTGGATTCATATTTCTGCTACTAGTATATCTTTTTTGAGACAGGATGACCAGACTTGAAAATAGTATTTCATTTGAGGGCATATCACTGATATATATAGTGGCATTATATTATTGTCAGTATTATTTCTTATTCCATTTTTATATATCCTAGCTTTTTGTTTGCTTTTTTGACTGCTATTGCACACTGAGTAGAGGCTTACATTCATCTGTCCATTATGATACCCAAGTCTAAGTGATTAGTTAAGTTAGAATCCATCAGCGTGTACACATAATTCTAGTCATTCCTTCAACAATGAATTTCACGATCATGCTACCTATTTGTCTCCCTTTGTTAGCTCCCTCTGGAATCCCTCACAGATACCTGAGGTCAAAAGTCTGTGACCAGATTTAAACTTGGGCCTCCTGAATTTGTTAAATAAAGACTACCTGCTTTAATGAAATAATTTTTGCCTTCTGCTATTTAAAATAATACCCCATTCATTTAAGTTGGGAAAGTAACTGTGAGCAAATTATGATCATAGTGCGATGATCCTCTCTGCCTGACCCTTCCTCCCAAATATTTTTTCAGGGTGTGGGAGAGATTTTCTGTAACCTCTTCCCACAACATCATGCCCTGACCATAATCCCTTAAGAAAGGGGTTTATGAAAAAGTTGCTGTAAAACTGAAAAGCTCTAATAACCTTCTCCAACTTGTCATCATCCCATTGCACTATATGAATGTGGGGGTGTTTGCTTTCCAAGTATTTACTTACGGAATTTCATTTCTCCTCTCTACCCTCAGATTATCTCTCATTGTTCTCATAAGGCCCTTTCAAACCACTTTCTCCCTCCCAATTACACTCTATCCTTGTTTTCCAAATTTTAGTCTATAGAATTCTCCTGCCTGAAGCCTCAGTTGCTAGGCAACGTCTCTCACCTCACCATGTGAGCTTGTTGCTATAGTGACATCTCCCCACTTCTCTTCCTTGGGCAGCCTGCTGTCATAGCACCCCCTGTAAGGGTAACCATCAAACAGAGCACAGGCAATTTCACCCATCACAAACCTTGTCAGTGTGCACCACCTTCAAAGAGTTCAGCAGGACTAAGGTCCTTACCTCAATCTTTTGGCTTAAAACTCAGGGTTTAGGCAGAATTCTCAGGACTGCCTATAAAATGTTAATTGTTGTATGCGGTGTTGGTGTAGCCATGTCAGTCCCAGGATATTAGAAAGACAACATGGGTGAAGTAATAACTTTTATTGAACCAAATTCTGTTGGTGAGAGGGACAAGCCTCAAAAGTGTCTTTCTCACTGACAGAAGTTGATCCAATAAAAGATATTACTTTACATACCTCCTCTCTACAAAATTTCAAGACAGTTGGCTGTTCCACAAACCATAGCTGCTGATGCCTCAACCCTGAAAGTGATATTGAATAATAATAATAATAATTAATAAATTGGCATCTAGGCAGGCTGCATAGAAGTGGGTTCTTGAGTTTCACCAGGGTCATAATCCACCTGATTAACAAAATAAATTGATTAAACATTTTTCCTCAAAATTGCCAGGGAGAAATCAAATGACAATGTGCAAGAGAAAGGAATCAACTTGAGCTGAGAAGAAAATCTGAATGTTGTCATTTTCCTATTGTAGGAAAGTATGCTCTCACCAGTAGTGGTCAAACAGCAAGTAAACACGGGGGGAGGGGGGAGAGGATCATATGGGGGAGTTCCCTAAAGGGAAGCAGAATGTAATGTTGCAGCCGGAATTTCTGTGGCAGTTGGGGCATAACATCTGGGCTGTTGAAGGAAGAAGGAGAGCAAGGGCATCAGAGAGAAAGAGATCAAACGGAGAGAAATGAAGTGGAAGACAGGAAAGAATTAAAGACAAAGGCAAAACCTGACAAACTTACTATTTCACAGCAGGTTGGCAGCTTTCCTGCCTAAATGCCATCAGTTTCTACAGAATTTCATCTTTCATTTAAAAAAAAAAGTTTATTCCTTATGGTGGTGATGGGAATAAGATGATGCAGTGCTGTCTTCCTATTCTGTTCCAGTCCTCTGCTGCTACTCTCAGCTCTGCCAAACTGCAGCAGAATGAAAGCTGAACAATTTCTTGTTAAATGGGGAGCACTAGCAAAGCCACTAAATCAGGTTAATTTCACTTTGCGATCTGGGGAAGACCTGAACTTCAGTAGAGGTAGGAAATGAAGATATTCACTGGAGAAGTAGACTAAGGTTATATCTACACGGGGGGGAAGTGTTCTTAACTCGGGTTAGCGAAGCTGAGTTAAAATAGCAATGATGACACGGCAACACGGCTTTTAAACTTGGGTTAACAGCTTGAGTTCAACAAACAATACACCCAACACAATGGAATGAAAAAGGATTGACTGCCATGGGGCTCTGCATGAATGGAGAGGTCTCTTGCAGGTCTTGGAAGGATGAAGACCCAAGAATTAAATACATGAGTAAAAACATTAATACAATAGACAAATTTAATATGTATCACACTTTACAGTATGCATGTTCCCATATGAGTGTTACTTTTGTGATCACTTGAAGCTTAAATAAGGGTTAAAAAAAAAAAGAAAGTAGAAATAAAGATAGTGGAAGTACTTGAGATTTATTGACTCACTAACACATCTGTAGAAATTCCAAGAGAAAAATATATCATCCAGGTCATTTCTAGAAGCCGTAATCTATTATTATAGTATGGATATGTCCTGCTGCAAATATAGCAGAGCACTAGCTCTGCCATAGTTAAGCTTTAGATTCACTTTGTTTAGAATGTCTGTTAAATAGAGTTGGTCAGGAATTTTTTGATAAAATTTTTGTTTGGAAAATGCTGACTTGTCAAAACAAACTTTTTTTGATTAAACTTCTCAGGAAGGTTACTCAGACCCAGGACGGGGGTGGGAGGAGAAAGGAGGGACAGGGAGGGAGACACAGAGATCCACTCTGTAATAGCCAATTCGTTTGGGCACTCTCCTGGGACGCGGGAGACCCAGGTTGAAGTCTTTACTGGCACTTGGCTATTCTGGGGGTTTCAGGCTCTGCCTGTCTACAGTGTTTTGTGGAAAAATCTGAAAGAGCTTGGTTTCATTCCAATGCAGAACAAAACAAACACCAAAACCTCAAAAGCTCTTGTGAAATGGAATTTTTGTTTTCTGGCCAGCCCTCTTATTAAGTACTTTCAAATCAACATGCTGACTCAGATGGTCTTGAAGTTTGTTATGTCTCATAAGGGAGCTGAGTAGTGTTATAGGGATCTAAATTTGGTGTCATTTGAGCAAGTGGTTCCCAAGATATAACCTCTTCCCACCAAAAAGCATTTAACGAAATAATCTCATTCTTCTAACTTTTTTTGGTGCATACCTTGAGTTCAAACTAGGACTCTAATCCTCCCAAAACTGATCTCAATCACTAGGGATTTATCTCATGTCTGGCAGTTAGATCAACATAAGTACAGCACTCACGTCCTAAGTACAGAACTGTGAAAAATCCACACCCCCTAAGTGATATAGCTATGCCAACCTAACCTATGGATAGACACAGATAGGTCAATGAATTGACCTATCTACCATCATCTGGGGAGACGGTGTTCCTATGGTGATGAAAAAATCCCTTCTCTGTTGCGGTAGGGTGTCTACATTTCAGGGTTATGCCAACATAGCTAGCCCCCATAGTACAGACATGGCCTCAGCTCATGCACAGCACTTCTTGCCCTTTGGGGGAAGCAGTATTGAAAATGTTTTTAATCTTAAAGTATGCCTGCACTATGGAAATTATACTGGCATAGCTACATTGCCACAGTATAACCCTGTAGTGGAGATGCAGCCTACACCAATGGAACAGGTTTTTGGGTCAGTGTAGGAACACCACTTTCCCAAGTCATAGTAGTTACATTGACAGAAGCATTGTCATGTGGCTGCGTGTACACTGGGGGTTAGGTCAGCACAACTATATCAGTCAGGAGTGTGTTTTTTTTCCATTCCCCCTCTATATGGCCTAAATTTTAAGTATAGACTGATCCTTAGCCCTGGTCTATACTACAAAAATCATTTCAGTATAACTACACTACAAAATCACTTTGGTATAATTATTCCATGAACAACCCACACCCCTGAACAATATAGTTATAACGACCGAAGCATTGGTGCGAAAAAGCGCTATGTTGGCGGGAGAAGTTCTCCCGCCAACATAGCTACTGTCTATCATGGAGGTGCAGTTATTAAGCCAGTGGGAGTGCTCTTTCCTATCAGCTTGGAGTGTCTTCATCAGAGGCACTACAGCTATGTAACTGCATCGGTGCAGCTGTGTCGATGTAAAGTTCTAGTGTAGACCTGCCCTTAAGAATTTGGAACTTTAGGTCAGCAGAAGTAAAATTTACACACCTGAAAGGGAGAAACATGTGAACAGCAAGACTGTTGAAGCCATAAGGTTTTCAGGAAGTCTGTTGTCACAGTAACTGGATGGCTGAAGATAACTTGCTGTTGTCAATGAATCTGAGCTGAAGCCACACAATGTGAATTTGGAAGTTTTTGTCTTGTGCATGTTGCATGCTCTTTGATTTCAGCACAGGCTTCTTTTGGAATTTTTGCCCTGAGACCAAACTTTCTGGTTTAAAAGAAATAATTAAAAGTGCTCTAAAATCCACATGTAGATTCAAATTTTACATTAAAAGTACTAGGAAGAAAATTGGTGTCAGCAACCATAAAGTTGAGTTCCCTCTGCTGACCCTGGACTTCACTTGAGCACATGGGATCCCAGCTCAGCATAATGGTTTATGGAATCTAATAGGATCCTTTGAAGGGTCACGCCTCATCAGGCCCCATCATGCATGAGACTGAACCCTTGGAAGTTAAAACCCTTCAGGGCCCTCACAAAACTATTCAGTTCAGTTTGGTTCATTCCCCACATTTTCTGGTCATCCTTAGTGTTCTCTGGCTTATAATTCATGATCCACATATTCTTTGGAGGGCAGGCACAGTTAATTTCTGTTCATCATATTGCCAACAGGTCTTTCTATCTGAACCTGGTCCCAAATCAGAGGCTATCTGCAGTTCAATCCCAGGGAAACCCTGCCTCTCTGATTATCCCAGAACAAAAAGGGTAATGGACTCTGTCATCACTCACGTCAACAAATACAGTTTAAGTACCAGGACCTTGCAGATGTCTCTGATAAGAGGAAGGCTAACACCCTCCCACCTTGATGTCGTTGTGTCTGTCCCATCAATCTCCAGCTAGGTGTTGAGGTCGCTTTTGGATGTATTTACTCCCTCTAAGAGGCTGAGCTGCAGATGCTCTGCAAGTATCTACAAGAGAACTTGGTAAAGGCATCCATCCACCCATCTATGTGCCCAGCAGGGACACCAATTTTGTTCGTAGCCAAAAAACAGCTTTCTGCACCCTTGCACTGACTATTGGGCCTTGAATAAGGTTACCATTTGGAACAGTACCTCTTTCCACTTATTAAAGAACTATTCAAGAGCCTGCATTCCACAAAAATCTTCACCAAGCTGGACCTCTGTGGTGTTTATAACCTGGTCCTTTTACAGAAAGGGATGAGTGGAAGACTGCCTTTCACACCCAATACAGGCATTTGGAGTACTTAGTAATTCCCTTTGGGGTATGCAGCGCTTCTGCAACATTCCAACATTTTATCAGATATCTTCAGCGATACGTTGGACCAGCTCTTCATTATCTATCTCAGTGATATTCCTACTTTTCCCCCCTCCCTGAGGACTCTATGATCAACACATACACCAAAGTTTTGGAGAGGTTTTGCCAGAATCACCTCTATGTTAAATTGGAAAAATGCAAATTCAATAACTGCATGATTGAGTTCCTCAGGTATATTATATCACCCAAAGGACTAATTATGGATCCATGCAACATGTCACACTGTCTGGAATGGCTCACATCTGTGAGTGCCAATCTCAGGACACACTTTACAGCGTTAAAACAGGAAACATACACAAATGAGTTATAGTCTTAGATTTAAAAAGGTCATATAAGCTTTTGTAATAAGTAGCTTTATATGTCCTTTAGGGCTGACCTATGACAAGCAGCATGGGGAATCTCTTGCTTATGTTTAGGAATCATTGTCCCTCAGAGTCCAGCATAAAGATCCTGGTTTCTCCTTGTCAGGGATTTTTATCCCCTTCCTGGAGGGAGTGAGAAATGCGATCAACAAAGTATCTGTCCTTTGATGCTACACAATGCTTCATTTGCCTTCAATGGGTCATCTTGTGTACAGGACAAGCACTTTATCTTAATTAATGCTGTTTTTCCTGTTTGGTGAATTACAAAATTACAGCAATTAACAATGCAAACACTCAATATAACTTTATACCATGGGCTACAGAGGTTATAAATTAGATCAGTACATGCAGCATCCTACACTATTCATAAGGTATAGACACCAAACAGTTCTTACAACTCTAATATTTATCTTAACAATACTAACACTGAGGTAAGCCAGACTAGTTTCCAGCTATGTATTTGTCAATGTTCAGTGAGGCCTGGGGAACAAGAATTGGTTTGGAATCAGGAATCAAGCCAAGAGTCAGAGACAGAGTTAAGTGCCAAGCCAAAGGTCTGAGTTGGAGACAGAGCCAGGAGTCAAGTCAGGGATTGAAGCCGGAGTCAGCTTTAGGGGTAGAGCATAGGAGCAGGAACCCGGAGCAAGGCAGGAAAGCAGGAATCAAGAACAGATGGGGATCTGTGATAAGCATGGCAAGAATCAGAAACAGGCAGGAAGACAGGAGTCAGGCAAGTAGACAGGATCTGTAATAGTAGCTGGCCAAGGATTCAACTAGTTGTTTGAACAACTTCCTGTGCCTCTTTCAGGTTAAGTAAAGTAGTGTGCCACAATCTGGACAATGGGGCCGGACATCTCCCCCAAGTAGAAGCTTTATGGGCAGGCCCTTTTGTGAGCTAGAGCTTCACTACCCTCGTTCTCCATTGGTTCAGATTAACTGCTGGGGCCATGTTTTGAGCCCTGCCTGGAGACCCACAGTCCCAGGTTCAAGACATGCGATCCCTCACAGTTTTCTCACCTGATACCTCCCATGATAGCGCTCCTTCAGAAGGGGGTCCAGGTTGCCTGGTGACTTGAGGCACAGTCTGCCTTTGACCAACTGAAGAAAACAGTCACGTCAGCACCTCTCCTCAACCTACCAAGCCCTTCACCATGGCCAATGCAATGAACTCTGCCACAGAAGCTGTGTTATCCCAACAAATGGGTCCCCCTAACCAGCCTCATCCATGAACATTTTAGTCTCAAAAATTAGCGCTGGCAAAGAAGAAGTACTCGGACAAGGAGGTATTAGAGATTAAGGCAGCTTTTAAAGAGTTGGGGCACCTTCTAGAAGGGGTTCAGTTCCCAGTTCAGGATCTCTTGCAAATCACAAAAATGTAAAGTACCTTTGCACAGCCAGCAACCTAAATCAAGGCCAGATCCACTGGTCACTTTCCTTTTCCTGATTCGAGTTCATCATGATGTATCGCTCAGATGCAAGAAACAGAAAGACAGATGTCCTGTCCCACAAGGATGAAACGTCAACTCATGCACTTACCCATTTTTGACATTTCTTAAGCCATCTGAGTTTGTCAGTGGAACTGTGGTCAGGCACCTAATGTTCATTATTAGGCTACTGCTGCCTCACAACCCATGCACCATCCAAATTCACTAGCCTGGCTTGAGTGTCTGATCATGGTATGGGATCCTCTGTCACAGGGAATGTATTTATGTTCCATATGGTCAGCTAGGCTTGAAGTTCTGAAATTATGTTACAAATAAATGCTTACTGGTCACTTTGGTCAAACTAGAACAAGAAACTTAGTCTCACAAAACTTCTGGTGGCTGGATATTCACTCATATGTCATTAAAAACATTGTTTGTAGTGCCATTGTAGCCATGTTGGTCCCAGGATATTAGAGAGACAAGGTGGTAAAATAGACAAGTTTTCAAGCTTACACAGAGCTCTTCTTCAGGTCTGGGAAAGGTACTCAGAGTTTCACAGTTAAATACAAGGCGGAACAGATTATTTGGCATAAGGAGTTACAACATGTTGTAAGAGATCATTTGAGATGAAAAGGGCAGTTAATACCTCTGCAATCATAGGACAAAGGAAAGTTAGTGGATTATTGTTATAATAGTCAAAATTCTAGTGTCTTTATTGAGTCCATGGATTTTTAGTGTCTAACAAAGTTATGAATTTAAGTTTTCACTGTATCTTTTGACAGTGTTGTGTAGATTTTCTTGAAGAATAAGGACTGAAGTCAGATTAGGAAAAGTATTCGCCCACACGTGCTATCTTTTTGTCTTTTATCATTTTTCTGGCGAGTTCATTCGAGAGCATAGAGATCATTACACTCCAGGGGATGGGCTGTGCATATCTGGCTCCCAGAGCTGTGGTTTTGGCAGGGAGGCTGTAGAATGGTTGGCCGTCCCACCCTGTCAGTCTTGGAGGGAGGCCACACCCACTCACTAGCCTGCTTTGGCGAGGGTAGCCCCCACTCGGGGCAGCAAACAGTATAGCCCCACAGGCGTGGCAGCAAACAGTTCAAAGGCCCCAGGCGGGGTCGGAGAAGGGGGACGCAGGCCCACCCGACTCCACTGCGTCCTAGCCTAGGTCCCTAGCCATGGCAGAGGGATACGCCACAGAGTCAGCGGGGTCCCAACTGCAACACACTGACTCACTGTCCGGCTCCCCAGTCCCCGGACCATGGGGCCCCTCCCCTGGGCTACTTCCTTCCCCCTGTCCCTCAGGGTCCTGATGTCCTGTCGCCCTTTTCAGGGTAGGTTGTAGAACCCCTCGATCTCGTCAGGGGGCAGCAAGTTGGGCAGCTCTTCAGGGCCATCGGTGGGGGACAGTTCCTCCAGTCCAGTCTGGGCCCGTGCCTCGCCATCGTCCTCTTGCAATGCAAGGGGTAGCTCCTCCAGGTCTGGCCCGGTAGGGCCACCTCCTCCGCATCTGCGTCTGGCAACTCCTCTTCCTCTGCGTTGCCTGCGTCTGGCAACTCCTCCTCGGGATCACGGGTCCAACAGGGTGGTCGGTTTCAGGGGTACCACTGGGCCCCAGGCCTCGCACTGCTCCTTTGCTGGCACTCGGATACAGGCCCTGGTCTGCTTACCCAGTCTTGGTCGACTCACCTGGGTACCAGGCTGCAGGCAGCTCTGGAGGGCCAGGAGGGACATCCTTCCCCTTTGGGAGCTGGCCCCTGACTGAGCTCCTGGGTCTCTCTTTTATACTTCCTGTCCCGCCCCCTCGCTTCTGGGTGGCTGACAGGCAGTCTCTGGCTCCACCCCCACAGGCCCAGCCTGTTGCTCCCTGTCAGTCTTGGAGGGAGGCCACACCCACTCACTACAGAGGCAAAGCATATGGGTACTCTGTCTCACCAGCAGTCAGGAAGCTGAAAAATTCTGTTTCAGTTCTCCTGAAATAGATTTCTTTTCTTTAAATCCCTTCCTGCAAAAATGTTTGCATTTTTGACATTTTGTCAGGATGAAAGTTTTTTCAAAAATGTGAAAATTTTCATAGAAAGCAATTCCCCTTGTTCAGCTGTTCTAATTAGCATTGATTAAATACATGGAAGAAAGACTATAGTAAACAATTAGGATAATGTAATCCTGTTTCCTGAACAATGAAACTGAGTGTAGTCAAAGAAAATCACAATAAATGAAGGCAAGGTTGAAGGGGTGATAACTTGTTGAAAGCCTGGGGTGGCTTATATGGAATAGGCTTAGCCTTGGTCTACACTTACCTGGAGATTTGGCAGCAGTCGACAGGAGTTACGCAAGCTATGCAGAGTAGCTTGCGTAACTCCCGTCAACTGCTGTGCTTCCCTTCTGCGCGCCATCTTCACTGCACTGTGCTGACACAGCATTACGCCCCTTGAGGGGCTGGTTTACCAGCGTCAATTTCCTGATCAATTGAGTGAGTCTACACTGACCGCTCTATCGATCTAGAAAGATCCATCCAACAGTGGTAACTTTGCTGCCGTCAGTATAGACATACCCTGAGTTTTTTGTTTCAGATTCCAATTAAAATATGGTCTCTTAGCAGGGACTCAGACTCCAAAATTGCAAATTGACTCTTCAGCCTTAGATCAGTCACAAATTCTATGGATTCACCTTTTTGTACTCTGAAAAACATATTTCATATGTTTTATTTTTACATGAAGTGCAGAACTCATTTCTGTAATACAGTTTCACAGTTAGCCTCCTGTGCCTGAGTTAACTGAATACTGTCAAACACATTAAGTGCTATTGTCAGAAATAAGGCTACCTTCTGACTGACTTCCTTTCATTGCTTACAGAAAGGGGGATTTCAACCATGCCACAAGCCAGGATCAGTTTGAGACTCCACCACCATCTAGCCTGTCCTGCCAGCTGAGCATGGACAAGCCCAATGAATGGGAAGGGACCTTGGGTAAGTGTGTGCATGCATTTTTCCTTACAGTGTTTAAAGATGGTGCCCAGCCCTCCCCAAGTTAACAAGATACAGGTATCAATTTTTCATTGTTTTACTTACATGAGAAAAGGTAACAGTACAACAAACAGAAGTAGAGCTGGTACCTGCTTTTCATTCCCCTCTTGGTGGAAGGGAGAGGCGCACATGTAGCAGTTTAGGTACAGAGGAATGTCCTTTGTGTCCTTCTCCGACATCTCAATGAAATTTTCATGGAGATACTCTGCAATCCTCTCCTGAAGATTTCTAGGGATGACTGCCTTATTTCTTCTTCCACAGTAGAATTGTTTCCCATGCCACTCCATGAGCAGCTCAGCTGGCAACATTGCAGTAAACAGGTTAGTGGCACAGGGAGCTTTGAGATGCCAATAGCAAATGTGCTCTCTGTGCCTTTATTACCCTCAGGAGTGAGATATCAGCTAAAAAACACTGTTGGCTGTGGAAAATGGTGCCAATATTTAGTGCCATTGCATTATAATCACACCCACGGGATAGGGACCAAAATTTTATTGTTTCATGGAACCACGATTCCTTACCCTCAACTCCCCACCTTACTCCTGTGGGCCATACTCACCATGGAGGGAGCTGGAGAGCAGTGCTGTGCAAGGGCACACCACAGCTGGAGTGTCAATAAGCATGTCTTATTAAACACTTTTATGGGAATAAGGGAAGGTTGCTTTGAAACTTATCTTTCCCTTTCCATTGAGACTGTAAATCCAATGATAGATCTGTTTTTATCAGCAGCTGTTGCTGCTGTTTCAGCCCTGAGTGATGCCACCTCCACAGCCACAAAATGCCTGGCCCTGATGAGGAGAAAAAAGAAAAGGAGTAGGAAAGACATGTTCAGTGCTGCAAGCCAGTGCTGCAGCAGACCATGAACAAAGGGCCTAGAGGGACAACATGGTAGACAGCTTGAAGAAGGAAAAAGCAGATAGGAGAAAGGCCCATGAGTTCCAGCAGGAAAAGGACAGCTGCTTTTCCAATTTTAAAGTTCCATTCCATTTAATTAATTCATTAATTATTATTATTATTATTAAAAATTTGTGTTGCAATGCCTGTTTGTGCACTGTTTTTGTCAATCAAATTTCTATTTTTGGAGAATAAAATTATCTTTATTAGTTCACAACACATTGCAGAATGCATGGTGGTACTCAAACCACATAGTACTTATAAATTATAGCAAGCATCACGTAATTCATAGCTTCAGTAAAACACAAAGTCTAATATTTATCAAATGTATAGCAAGCACTACACAATTCCTAACAGCACCCAAGGCTCCTTGCCCAAAGAACAGTCCAGCAGAGAACAGTACAGTGGCTGACCATTAAAGTGCTCTTTCAAAGTCTCCCTCAACCACATAGCTGCAAGTTGAACTGTTGTAATGGCCTTTGTGTCTGGTTGTTCAAAGTCAGCAGACAAGTGCTCCACCTCCAACCTAGCAGCAGCTTTTCCCCCTTCACCTCACACATATTATGCAAGACAGGTAACTATAACCATCAGGATATTTTTCTCACAGAGATCCAATTGAATGAGTAAACACCACCAGCGTCCCTTTAGTCTATCAATAGCATATTCAACAGTCTTTCTGCACTTGCTGAGGTGGTAGTTGAATCTTTCCTTGGTGTTACTAAGGTGCCCAGTGTATAGCTTTATGAGTCTTCACTCCACAGTTCAAGCTGGGTGTTTGGCCCCCAGGTCCTAGCCCAGATGTAAGTGTTCCTGCAGCAAAACCCTACCTGTCCTCACTGTCTCTGCACTTTTCCATGTGTGGCTGAGGACATATTCCACAGTTCTTTGTGCTGAAATATTTTAGAAGTCTAGGATTCTTTCCCAATAAATTATAGGGAAAATCATGGCAGTGGTAGATTATCAACAATCAAGTGATTTTGCTGCATCTTTCTGCAAACAGGCAAATTCTAGCCCAAGTTGAAGCAGAGCTCAGGCTCTAATCCTCCCTCCCCCAGTTGAGTAAGATATTCTGATTTAAATCACCTCCAAACCCAGGTCATTCTGGGTGATGGCGGGAGTCGGGTTGGACAAGAGCCCATGTTAGCTATGCAGTGAATGAAGACATACCCAAAGAGAGAATGATACAATTTCTTAAGCAAACATTTAGTATACACAAAACATTTGAAACTGTATATGAAATACTTCTGAGTTTTGAAGCAACTCTATTAAGTAGTAAAACTATTAGATCCTATACTAGCTTCTCCACTTTGTTGCTGTTACATATATTTAAATGCAAGAATTAAACATAAGTATAGAACTGTAAATGTTTACTACCCATATTCCTTTCTGATCTTTCAGAGATTACTCAGTATCTGTAGTGTGGCCATAACATGAAGTATATGTCATCTGGATTTTTCAGAGCTTTTCAGTCGCCCCAGAGCATGACTTAAGTTGAAGTGTCCATTGTGATCTTAATTGTCAGATTAGAATCTGTCAGCAACAATCCTATGGCATGATGAGGGTCGACTAAAGACTTATGGAATGGTTTCCTTGTCGCTGATCCAACCATTCAACTGCTGGAATTTGACATGCCACTCATCTTTGGATTTAGCTGACCAGGTTCCAAATTGGCCAAGGAAATGCACAACCATCCTCTACACATGGGGTCTACGCGACGACCCACTTTGTCAATGTGGCCTTCATCAGTCAATGGCGCATGTTGTCGATAAGTGTCAACTGACTAGACCTCATGGTAACGTTAGCCTGTTCATTCTGGCGATGCAGCTGCTGTCGGGTGGCTCGGCAAGCACTAAAAGAAGAGGAACTTGGAAAAGAAGTCAGATGCTGCTATTTTTCTCAATGCTTAAAAGCCTTGTCAGCAAACAAAAGTCTTGGTATCCCCACAGTTAGCAACAATTCAGTCTTCGGGCTAATAATTAACTGGTCTCCTCAGATGCTGTTTAAACATAGATCTATATCCTCTATCCAAAGTGGTACAGGTGTTTGGCTCGACGTATACAAAATATCCATTCCTTAGATGTCTATAAGGCTCTCTTTAGGGCATTCTTTCCCCCATTGGCAAGAATTTAGAAGCCTTTTCCTGACTGAGGTCTGCCTGTTTTCTCTTTAACTGGGACAAAATCCCAGTTTAAAGCCATTGGGAATAGTTACATGTAAGTTCCAAAGGCTGGGTAACCTCTAAGGGCAACATACCCCCTCCCAGCTCTCCTCTAGGTCTATAAACCATGGAGGGCCAAAGAAGGTGATAGAGTTATTGGGATTCCTCTCTTACTTCTGTCTCGCTCAGCCACTGAATCCACAGGACTGTCTTTAACTCCTATATTTAATTTAAAAACCACCCTCAAACTCCTTCCCCCAGAGCTCTGACTGTCACAGCTTTCAAATGGTGAATGTGTGGAAACTGAAATAATGCTTTCCCTAAATGAAAACTTATTATACAACTTCAGAAACTGCCATGCCCTATTTATGGATATTTTTAGGCCTTTCTACCTCTGTTGCCCTGCCCTCTGCAGATGTATAAAGCCAGATGATTCAAGTAAAATCCATGTCATCCCCATGGCTTCTCTTCCTTTTGGGGTTGCATGTGTGTGTTTAAAAAAAATAAAAATAAAAATCCAATGTTATAGTAATAAGCATATGTGTTATACAGTCATATAGATGCTGCAGTGCTGCCAACGAAGAGAGTTTTGGTCACTATATTCTGTATTTGACTGAGGACACAGGTGTCAGTACTATGTTTATAGCATAACCACTAATTTAAATATCATTTCCACTCAAACTGGAAATGGAACTTAATTTCTCTTACCTGTAGAGAAATAGCAACATATTTGCTATTGGTCCAGTATCTTATGTATTTGATAAGAAAAATATGAGGTGCCAAGAAAAACAGAAAACTTTGATAATTCCAAAACATACCCTAGTTCATGATAATAATGATCAGCATCCATACAATATTTTACATTAAAAAATCTGCAGTAGGTATTGTTTTTTGTTTGAGAGTAAGATAACCACAGGCTTCCACTCATGTAAGTCAGGAAGGATCCCTAGCATGGTCAGAATGTGTAACAGACACCAAGATAGATAGGGAGGGGACATGCAAGGACTCCAGACTGTGGTTTCTACTTCTGGCTGCTAGTGATTTGCTGTGTGACCTTGTCACTTAATCTTGCTGCTGTTTCTCATACAGTAACAATGTGCTCAGCACTGTACAAGGCAGTAACTACAGAGCTTCTGCCCCAAAGAGGCTAGAGTCAGTTTTCCTCTCTGTAAAATAGGGTCAACAACTTACTCAGTCCCTCGGAAGGTAGCTAGCAGGGCTAACTTTCAGTGTTGCCAATTCTCAATACATTTGGTGTGTTTTTTCTTAAAGCCCCAGCTCCTGGAGGAAAGTGATTAGAAGAGACCCTCAGCTTTCATTTAATTAAAGATAAAAAATCTAACTCTTATGGCTAAAGAAAAATGTTTTCAAACATTACCCTAGTGCATTCTACAGACTCAGGAACCAGAGGGCAAATAAAAATAACCCAATTGGATGAACGGGGCAGCGGCTAACTCATGATTTTTGAAGGCTTCTGGTTGGCCACACAGATTACTTACTGTTTGGTAAGCACACGGCGTGTCTCAGGAGGGAAGGGGCAAGTGACTCTGGGGTCTGCCGCTGCTGCTATAGATCCCAAGATACAGAACTAATGCTTCCTTCCTGCCCCTGCTGGCAGAGGAGCTCCACTCTCCTGTCTGACACCCCCCCCCCCCCGCCACCTCTGCCAGGCACAGCCCTGATGCCCACCCCCAACTCTGTGCCTGCGCTCCCACCCTGCCGCCCCCTTGCCCACCCACCCCAATTCTTCACCCTTTCGTACCCCCAACTCTGCCTCTATGGTGCCTGCCACCCCACACCCCAACTTTGCACCTTCCTCCCTCCCCATCGAGGGACTCTCCCCAGCAGGGACACCATGTATCCCCGCGCACCCTGCCTGCATGACCACACCGTCCCCGGGCTGCAGTGGGGAGCCCCTCCGCCTGGCTGTGCCTAGGATCATGCTGGGCAGCGCAAGCCTCAGCCTCAGCCACCGCCGCGCTGCTGCTCTAAGGAAAGATAATCGCCCCGTTCCACCTTAAATCCCGGCCAGTGCCTGTACTTCACCACCACCACCACCAGAAGTAACCTTCCACGGCCACACGACAGGAGGCGGAGCCACACACTCATTTAAATAAAACTGCGGCTGATTTGCATGCCGCCAAGATGGCCGACGTTCGGATTGGCCGGCTGTGAAACAACCCCCACGGCCGCACCCGATCCCACAGAGAGGCGTGGCCAAGGATCAGGGGGCGGGGATGTAGGCCTCATTTGCATAACGGCCCGGCGCGTGCCGTGTTCGTATCTGGGGAAGGCAGCTGTGATCTGTAGCGGGTTTGAATCCGTGGCGGAAGCGGCGAGAGACGGGAGCGCGAGCGCAGTCTGCGGCGGGACTCACGGACACAGGTAGCGCACGAGCCGCGACGCTGCTCTTGTTTTCTCCCGACAGCGGCAGCACTTTATCGGGAACTCGTCCCTGCCCCGCGGTATCCGCGCAGCGCGCATGCGTCAGAGCTGCAGCGATGCCAACGGGTTAGCTGCATGGGAGCACGTGACCACGCTCCAGTGCATGCTCCTGCGCGCATGCGCACTGCCTTTTCCTGCCCAGAGGTTGCCGCAGGTGGGGTGTGGGGTGTAAGGGCGCCTTTTTCTTCCTCCCACGTGTGGAACTTCCCGCCAGGGGCCGCCGCGGGACGCAGGTAGGTGCTAGATGGGGAGGGGCGAAGCTGGGGCTCTGCACTGACCCCCTGAGGCCACCATCAGTCAGGGTACAATAGGCAGATGCCTCTGGCTCCTCCTGAGAGCTGGAAAGCTGCAGTCACAGACTTTTTACTCCTGCCTTGTGCATGGGACCACCTGAAGAAGAGTGTTCCTGTATCTTGTACCACCACAGGGTTTGGGAGGCGGGGGGAAGCAATGGGTCAAAATGGCTGTGGGGGTTGGGAGGTCCAGGGATGGGTCAAGATGTGCAAGGTCTCAAAGGCGAGTGTTTCCATGCTTATCGCTGAGTTGGTAATAATACTGCTATGGTGCTGCATGCATGTGTTGGTTGCAGTTATAAATGCCATAGATGTGGTCCTCAGTGTCTTACTTATCTGTAGAAGTGGCTAGGAGTTAAATGCCGTAATACCTCGATATGAGTTAACAGAGTATGGCTTTTGAAAAGATTTTCATAGCAGAAAGCAACTTACTAAAAATGAGGGCATTTCCACATTGAAATGGGAAAGTTGCCATAGCTATGCGTTATTTACATGTCACATCAGTATTCTACAGCAATAGTCTAGGAGAACTGAACAAAGAACAGAATCCCTGCCTCAAGTTGCAGGGAGGCCCATGTAGAACAAATGTGACAGAACAAACTGCTGGACAATAGAATTAAAATAACCATAGTCTTCATATGTAAAGCGCAGGGTTCCAAGTTTTAGAATTAATTTTAACTCATATTTTCAGAAATATGTTGAAATTTTGTACTGAGAGCGTTTAGTTGAGACATGGCAAGCATGTTAAAGGTTTTGCAGTTGTCTTCATTCTTTATTTCTCCTAGTTGGTATATTTCTTTCAAATTACTTTTTTAGTGCCTGTCCAGTTATTTTAGTAAAGATTGCCATTGGCTCTGGTATTGCATAATATTTCATCATTGCACTGCTCACGTGACTTTTTAACACTGAGTGACTTGTTTGATAACATTCTTCAGGTGTAAAGATGTAGATTAAAAATGGAGGAGGAGAACATAAGTATTGCACAGTACAATGGTGGGGGAGAGGCTGTCAAGCTTAAAATTGCTACCTTCCTGCAGCCCCAGACAAAAAACGCTTGCATGTCTAGACATTTTAATTAAGTCTGTCTATCATTGTCTGTAATCAGACAATGCATTACAAATCAATATATAAATGGTCAGTTTCCTCAATTAAATGTAAATATAACATTTTTTTGAACTGTGTACTTTCAACTGAATTAGTGTATGCAAGAATAGTGTATAGTACAACTTTCCTTTGTTGACAAGGTACTTTGAATTATTCCATAAATTCAAATACATCTTTGGTATCATATACAAGAATAAAATTTTTCATGGTTATTTTTAATAAAAATCAGGGACAGGTCATGGGCAATAAACAAAAATTCACAGAAGCCCTTGACCTGTCCCTGACTTTTACTAAAAATAACTGTGACAAAAAGGGTCTGATTGAAGGAGGACTGAAGCTTGAGCAGGGGAGACATTAGAGCCTGAGCCCCGTTGCAGAAAGGGGATGGGGTGCTCCACTGCCCACAGTGGCTGAGGGCTCCAGGTCCCCCCACCATCCCCAGAGACTGAGAGCTGTGGGGGGCCCACAGCTGACCATGGCGACATGGAGCTCCAGGGCACCTGCCGGCTGACGGCTCTTGTCCACCATCCTGGGACTGACTCATAAAAAGTCACGGAGGTCTCTGAAAGTCATGGAATCCATGATCTCCATGACATCTTATCCTTAATCATATATAAAATGTAACTATTACAATTAAAACTTTTACAGAAGTTAATATTGGATAGATATTTAGTTTCTGCTAGGGAAGGTTGGGGAATGTAGTTAATAATGCTTGCTTAAATCTCTATGGTCTCAGTAACATACAGTGCCAGCTAAATAAATAATTAAATATAGAATTGATCAGAATGTAAGAAACAAGCATTACTTTGTCTAATTAAAGACTTCTATTATGTGGTCCTGTGTGTATATAAATGAGCATCAGACTGAGGATCAGGAATTCTCTAGTTCTAAATTCAGCTCTGCTACTTACTGTGTGATCTTAGGTACGTAATGTAATTTCTGTCAGTTTCCCCATCTGTAAAATGGGGATGATAATGTTTACAAGGACTTTGTAAGGCTTGATTTGTTAACATTTGCACAGTGGTTTGTACAATTATTTAATTAAGTTTCACAATTTTTTATTTTTTTTTAAATCTTGCTGGTCATGGTAACATTTTTTTCACATATTTGAAAACCTTATGCCTTTTATACCTGCTGTAAATATCAAATCACATTTTTATATACTTAGAGATCAGGAAAAATGATATGAGATGTTACTCATTTGGAATTGCATCAAGTTTGTCATCTAGACACACATATTAATACTGTATACAGAAACCTCATTTTGTGTATTTAGGTACGGTCATTACAAATAACTGTCAGTTTTGTATTGTTTCATAAAGTTAGGAGAACTTGAAGCTCAGACCAAATTGCGCATATCTGTGTTTGGTGCAAAGAAGAATTACTGCTTTAATAGAAATTCAATTGCGCTACAGAGTGTAATAATTGTTGTTTGAAGGGTCTGGGCCAGAGATCCTGAAGAAATTCCTATTGTGATATTTTGAACATATTGTCATATGTTGCCATTCACACTAATTTAACATGCATCTCTTGAATTCTATACATTGGAACTTGACTTACATGAATTGCACATATTTTTTTACTGTTTCAGCAGAAATGACAGTACTTCATATTTACTGGGAGATAATTATGTATACCTTAGGACAGTGATTTTCAATCTTTTTTCATTTGTGACCCCAAAAATGTTTGAATGGCGGTGCAGACCCACTTGGAAATCCTACACATAGTCTGTGGACCAGAGGTTGACAACCGCCATTCTATGGTAACAACAACCTTTCCCGAGCCCCTTAAACATAGTCTGCGGATCCCCAGATTGAAAACCACTGCCCAAGGGGAAAAAAAAACCTTATCAGATGTTTTGCTGTTGTGGACCTCTTAATTTCTCATATTTGAACCATCTAAATAGTTTTCATTGAAATATTAGTCCTATAGAGTTGCACACATCCAATCATTTGTGGCTGCCATGTTTAACCTTTAGTATTTGCCACTTCCTTCTACTTCTGATAATATTAAGTTGTGTCCATTTCGCATACTTGGAAGTTAAACATCAACTGCAGTGCATTAATTTCCCTGTTGGAGAGCCTCTTTTATAATATTTCCACCACCAAAAAACCTGGAAGTACTCACTCACTCTGAAATGTCAGTTTCCCACTTGGTATGGGATTATGCTACTAACGAAGTGTTCAGGTTGGCTGTTTCCATTTTTAGGATTGAAAATTGTTGAAGAAACTTTCAAAAAAAAAAAAAAAAAAAAGGGAGGGGGGGTCGGAGAAAGTTGGCAGAAGAAAAATTATTTCTTAGTTCACCAAAACTGCTGTAATGTAAACATGTAAAACAACAAATTTTGAAAATGTTTTATTCACTATATTCACTAATAATTGTATTTGGGAAAAGGATTTAAAAAAACTGAATAGAGTCTTTTCAGTGTGGTGTATTTTCTTAATAATGTTTTTCACTCTATTATAAAGTGTAGGCTAATTTTTTTTTTTTTTTTTTTTTTTTTTTTTAAAGAGGAGCAGTTGGTATACAAGATACTAAGTCAGGTTTGGTTTTGTTTTTTAAAGTATACTTAACCATTTCCCAAGGCCAGTTTTTCTATTTGAAAAGTTAGTAATTAAGTTTACTATCTATGCTTACTAGTTAATATGAACGGCTATGCCAAAAGTCTTAAGGATATTTTTACACTGCCAAAGTTAATACGGAATATACGTACAAAAAAGTACCATGCTAATAAGTCACTATTACTGAAAATAGTTTGTGGTTTTAATAAGTTTTCTCAGTTTATCACCAACTTAATAATTCTGTTCCATCCTCCAGTTTGTGTTTATTAAATCATCTTGTTGCTGTTGAAGTTACTATGGTATCACAAATTCAACATTACAACTTTCCTAAAAGATCTAGGAAGAGAAAATGAGCTGTGAGATGGGAAAAACCTGGTTTTTCCATTTAAAAAAAAAATTGGTAAAAGTGGTCAGGGGAAAATATTTTTAAAAGGTAATATATGGTTGGATCTAACATTTTGAAAGATTTTGCTGGTAATAAAGCTTTTAGGTGCTCATTTAAACAGCTGCCACCTTCTATGCCAGAAATAGTTATAGTGCATTAATGAGGAAAGTTTTTACATTAGTCTTTTTGATTTGTAGTCTATAGAAGATGAATGTGTTTATAAATATCCAAATATATGTAGTAATGACTCTCCTAATAGGCCTCTGCCAGCTTGAAGAGGGATGCTGTGTGACAATGGATTTTTCTATGCTCCTTTGAACTTGGCATCCTCTTGTGAGGCTGCCTACCATCTTTTTTCAATTTAGACAGCAATTGATAGTACATAAGGTATTTAGCACAAGTGAAAGTATTATTTATGTATATTGCAGTAACATCTAAGAGCTTCATAAGAGCGGTAATACTGGATCAGACCAATGCTCCATCTAGCCAAGTAGCCTGTCTTCCGATAGTGGCCAATGCCAGGTGCTTCAGAGGGAATGAAAAGAACAGGCAACTATCAAGTGATCCATCCCCTGTTGTCCACTCTCAGTTTCTGGCAAACAGCGGCTAAGGACACTCAGAGCATGGTGTTGCATCTCTACCCATCCCTGAATAGTCAGTGATGAACCTATCCCCCATGAACTTATCTAGTTCTTTTTTTAAACCCTGTTACGGTTTTGGCCTCCACAGCATCCCCTGGCAAAGAGTTCCAAAGATTGACTGTTCGTTGTGTGAAGAATTATTTCCTTTTGTTTATTTTAAACCCGCTGCCTATTAATTTCATTGGATGACCTCTAGTTCTTGTGTTATGTGAAAAAATAAATAACATTTCCTTTTCACTTTCTCCATACCATTCATGATTTTATAGACTTCTATCAAATCTCCCCTTAGTCATCTCTTTTCGAAGCTGAAAAGTCCCAGTCTTTTAAATCTCTCCTCATACTGAAGCTGTTCCATACCCCTAGGTATGTTGCCCTTCCCTATACCTTTTCCAATTCCAATATATCTTTTTTGAGATTGGGGGGAGGGGCAGAAATCAGATCTGCACGCAGTATTCAAGGTGTGGGCGTACCATAGATTTATATAGAAGCATTATGATATTTTATGTCTTGTCTATCCCTTTCCTAATGGTTCCTAACATTCTGTTAGCTTTTTTGACTGCTGCTGCACATTGAGTGGATGTTTTCAAAGAACTATCCACAATAACTCCAAGATCTTTCTTGAATGGTAACAGCTAATTTAGACTCCATCATTTTGTACGTATAGTTGGGATTGTGTTTTCCAATGTGCATTACTTTGCATTTATCAACCCTGAATTTCATCTGCCATTTTTTTGCATCAGTCTTGGACATAGTGCTAGGCACTGTACAAACATGCAAAGAAAAGGCTGTCCCTGCTCTAGAGAGTTTACAATGTGAGTATAAGAAATGGTGTCCACTCTGTAGCATGAGCATATCTTCCACAGCTGTGGTCCAAAATATTTCTGCTTGTGACAGCCACCTTGCCTGGGAGCATATTTAGTCCCCTTGTAGCTCATTGTTTTCCTTTGGCAGTCCATTAAAGAGAGATGTGGGGGATAGCTAAGTGCCTGAAGTTTGCATGTTTAACTAACAAATAAATAGTCTTCGTTGAGCAACTAATAGCGTGTTTTAGCCTTTAAATAAATGTTCAGAAGATTTGAATTGGGTGACACTTCATGACTGAAATTTTTGCTAGTTCAACTTTCCTGTGATTATTGAGGCATGGTGGTTCACCCACATGGAGACCATTGCAAAATGTGGGCCTTGGTTCTTTTTTAATTTACAAAGAGCCAATGTCATGTGTCTACTTGATAAATTTTGTATTGTGCTATGATTTCAATATACAGGTAAATATATTGAACTTCTCTGCAAGCCTTAATGTGACCCTGTTTGAATGTCTGCAAATGTCTAATTTTTTTCTGACCATCGAAGCAGGGAAATTTAAAAGTTTAGCCTTAAATAAAATCTTTTACTTTCTGGAAGCACTAGAATGTTCAGTTTTACATTCTCTAGAACTGGTTCAACTTCAGTCCTCATAAACTGATCATGAAATGATGCACTGATATGAAGATGGGTTGTGGAGAACGCATGAACCCTTGATTTTTAAATGACAAACGTTGAACTGGACCAAGAAGCACGATAGAGACAATTTACTAGCTTTCCAGAGTTAAGGTGTGACTGTAATATTATTGAGAGGGCCTCAATATCCTAACACCAGTATGGCTTATACTTCAAAATGTAAGCTCATGAACATCTTTAATGTGTTGCAAAGTCCCCTCCTCACCAAAAAAATTAATAATGCATATATAGTCCTTCAAATAATTACTATATATCATCAGAAATTCAGCTTAATATATTGCCGCCTCCTGCAGAAACATGGATCTGTCCCTAAACTTCTGGAAAGGTTTGTACTTGTTTTACACTCTGTTCTTCGATGTCCGTGTTTTGTTTTCTATCTCCAAAAAACAACAACAACAACTAGGTTTGGCTTTTAGTCTTTTATCTTGGCTCTTTTTTGTGTGTAGTATGGTTGTAGCATCCTAAACAGAAATGAAGAGGGACTTCTCATGCAATTCAGCATTGCACTATATTAGTCTCCAAAACTTTTGATATGAGATCTCAGTTGATGACACATTTTTACTTTATTTGTTTAATAAAACTCTACCTTATCAGATCTTTTTGTGGATAGTATGATGTATATGAACAAGCATATTAATTTTTATAAGGTTCAAAAAGTATCACAAGATAATCAAACTGTGGTAATGAGCAGGATGCTCATTAGAAAAAAATTAATGTAAGCATTGTGTTTTCTAATATCCAAAGTATTAGCTTCTTGCAATTGAAAGATCAAGTGCAAAACCAGTGTGGGACAAATACAATGTCTTATTTGAAAATTGTGCTACTATACTAGAGAATAAACTTTAAAAATATACTTTATTCTAGTGCACACACTCTTGTTTTGTCACTTGTTTAGTACCACTGAGATGCTAATTTTTTTTAAGAAGGTTGTTTTAAAATTGTAACTATGTATATGAAAGCCACTGCCTCCATTTTTAAAAATACTAAGTACTTTAATCTTCTGTCTGGACCACATGTATTTGTTAGTATTAAAAACCAACATTAGGTGTTAAATGTGGAATTGTGGCAAAAATCCAGAAACTATTGTTTCCTTGGTGCATATTAGTGTAATTCTCCTTTACACTAACTTATGTTTAATGAGAGAGGTTTTTAAAAAACATACCAGTGTCCTGTCCAGCTTTGAGATGTTTTATTTTGAGCCATACATTCTGTAAATGAATAGAAATGTGCCAGTGAGTTACATCGACTGTTGTGTCTTCCAGGAACAAATCTATCAAATCATATGAAAGTTTAGTAAATTAGTTGGCTTTTATATGAGTACATTCCTTTTAAATGTGTTTTTTGTACTCCAGGCCTTTGATTTACTTTAAATTCCTTTATCTTTTGTTAACATTAAGAACACAACATAGCTAACCTGCTGTGAATAGACTGGAATTTGAAAAAGCAGAAACCATTTTTCCTTTTCAGATTCATTTTCAGAAAATGATTTTAATAGATTGAAGCACAGATTTTACAGCTGCAGTTATTCTAGACTGTTTCAATTAATCGTTCAAGTAGACTGTATAATGCAAAGCTCAGTTATTTTGTCAGTAGGGTGGCCATTTTGTACTGTTCTCTTCCATTACACAACACTGAGGAGCCATTTATGCTACAGAAATCTAGAATTTTTATAAAATGTATATACTTATACAAACATGTACATTCAAATTGAGACCATAGGCAGGAAAGTTGGTTAAAGCTGAAATTTTATCTTTAGCTATTTTAATTAAGTATTGCATCACAGTTTAATAATAATACTACTTTGCTATGTGCTTCACAGATATTAACAGATTAAGCATCGCAACATGTATGCAGTCTCACAATATCAAAAAACATAAACTAGCTTCCTTGTTCCCAGTTGGAAATGTGTGATCTGCAGTGCTTAGGTGCAACAGGGTGATATAATGAGAAGTAAACACTGATCAAACTCTGATTTTCCTGATTTTTTGTGAGGTTAAAGAGCCATTTTCATCTTGAATTGTTTTGCATTAGTTTTCCCATGTGTTTTCTGCCTGTAAATTCTTATTTTATGATATGAGAATTCAGGCATTTTATTTTTACATAGATTTAATTGATTGGATGGTTTGTGTAGATCTATGTTAAAAAATTATTCTTTTTATTTGGTAGACTGGGTCTACTGGAATGCCTAAGTCTAATTATCCATATATGTAGTAGAGTCAAAAATCTTTGAGAGATTCACATTTTTAAAAGAAGGCAAATGTGCAAGAGCTAATTTTGAAACTAAATAACTGGGTATCTTTTTTTTAAATTTGTGTCCGTGTTCATACTATGAATTGATGTCCTACTCAGTGGGGAGGGTAAGAGGATGGGGAGAATCAGAGGAATGTGTGTGCAGGATAATGTGGGGGACAGGAAAGAAAAACTAAGATCTGCGCTTTGGTTGCTTTGTACTGCTTTCGTGATGCAAAACAACTGTAAACTCTATTTAACTGTTCAGTATTCTCCGGCTACATTTTGCTGCTCCAGAGTTGTATAAATCCGTCAGAGCATAGCAGAGAATTTGTCCATAAAAGTTAATATTTTTAAAATGTTGTAAGACTTACACTACTCTTTAAACCATCACGTGGGAGCATTCACTGTGGTTTCATGTTTACTATTCATGGAGTTTGGGGGGAGAAAAATCCATCTTTAAAAATCAGTTTAATCTCATCTGTGACCACAAATGCTAAAATACTGTAATAATCATATGGCTATTGCCTGGGTCACTACTGGGCAGAGTTAAGAACATAAGAACGGCCATATTAGGTCAGACCAATGGTCCATCTAGCCCAGTATCCTGTCCTCTGGCAGTGACTAATACCAGGTGCTTCAGAGGGAAATGAATAGAACAGGTAATCATCAAGTGATCCATCCCGTCACTGAAAGCCAAACAGAGGCACAACTAGGGAGCACTATAGAGAGCAGGCACCACAGGAAGTACCGCCCAAGAGACCCAGAGTGACAGTATTCTATTGCCCTCTGGTTGGCCAAGCACTTTATTTAACTTCAGGGGTTACCCCAGGAAGTTGTCTGGGCAACCACATAAACTCTGGCCTGCTGCAGTGCCAGACTTTGCTTGATCTCATGATCTGCAGTCTCCAACTCCAGCCTGACTCTGACCCCGACTTCTGCCTCTCAATCCTAGCTTGGTACTGCCTCTGATGTCATTTTCCACCCTAGCCTGACTTTTGCTTATGGAACCTGACTTGAGATTCTTCCAACTCCTGCCTGGTGACTACTGTCCCTGGTGAGCAGACCTCAGCCCAGCTGTGACTGCTAGGCCAGACCACCTATGCCCTGGTCCCTTACAGTGTGTTAGCTGAGTTAACATGCTTTGAAATATTACTCATTTTCCTATTGACATGGCTTGTGTCTGTTTAGTCGGATCTGTTGACTTTCCTGACTTGCTGAATTCTGGTCTAATCATGTACATAACCTTAACATGAATAGACAATTTGACTTTAGTGTGACTAGACATGATGAATGTTATGCATGTTTTTTGCTGAATCAGAACCTTTGTATATTTATACAACATTTTAATGTATTAGATGTATTAGGTCTGCCATGCTGAAAGAGAGATGGATTATATTTCTTCTTTTGCATTAGCAGAATTATTTCCTAAATTGTAGTTACAGAGCCAAACAGTTACACCTGTTGAATCCATTAAGTTTTCACAGATTGCATTGACTGGGCATAATTTAAAAACCTTGGTATTGTATAGGTGGAATGTCATAATTTGGAACCTTTAATGCTGGTGACAGAGAGAGAAGGAAGAAACCTAGCTTGACACTCAGATCCCAAGTAGAATTTGTGAGGTTGATGTTTAGAAAAGATATACAATTTACTAAAAAACAAACAAAAAAAATTGATGATCTTGAAATCTTTGAGAACACAATAGGCATGGAACCCTATTTCTAGTGGTTTTTTCAAAGCAGAAGTGCATGCTTAAAGTGAGAGTGTGTATGTATGTGTGATCAGAATAAAATAAAAGCTAATGTTGTGGTCTGAAATTTCTGCCACTGCTCTAAGTGCCTGTAAACAGAAGGTTCATAACAAATATTGACATTTGGCTAGACTGGATGAATAGCCAATCATTCAAAATGTTGGTTGATTTCTGTTTACAAACTATTGTGATGTTAGTTTGAATTGCAGGTGACTGTTAGTTGGGAGAAGATATGAGGCTTACATGGAATTAATTCTGTCTCTCTTGTTTGAACAAGTTTGTTTTAGGCACAGAACTACAAGCATATCTGTAGTTCTCCTCTGATCCGGTACAATCTAATCAAAGCTGCTAAGTGAGCTAGGTTGACTCACTTATTTATATATGTATGGGTATTTTTTTATTGCATTGCAGGCCATGTCAATGTGCATTTTTCTTTTTCTTTTGTTTCAACCATATAGCCTAGTTCAACATTCTGGGTCAGTACCAAGTACTAATTTTGGTGCGAATGAGCACAACGGATGACTGTTGCTGGAATGATTAACTAATTCTGAAATCACCAACTACCAAGGGCAACAGAAACATCCAGAACGAGTCTACATGGTATAATTTTAGAAAGGTTTGGAAAAGATATGATAATGAGCTTCCAAAAAGCAGCACGCATCATTTGTGGTGGATGGTAGATAAAATGTTTGGTTTTTCTTTTCTTCAAGATGAAACCCCTGTTGTTAATCCCATAATGAAACCTGATAATAATGGCCATACTATATGTATGGTGGTTGTTGCAAGTGTCTACATAATGGAGTGAAGTTATTAGGGAGGAACTCTCCTAGAAACTGAGATTTTACTGGCTGGTAGGCCAAGTGATTGTGTTTTGTAAGTGGACTTTAACATGGTACAGGTTCTCCTTTAATTCTAGTTGCATTCAAATACTGTATAAATATTCCCTTTTTTAAAGGGTATTACTCTGTAGTTTGTCACTTTCAAAAACTGCTTTATGTGGAGGGGAAACTATGGCGAATCCTTCCACCTGGAAAGGTGTTTTTATCATCAGAAAAAAATTGCTGCTTTTACATATTAGTTTGGAACTTAAATTCTTGCAAAGATTTTTTTGCTGCCTGGTGTGTGGAGTTTAGTGCTCTTGAAAAGTGCTCTTCTGGTTAACTTTTTGGTTTACAGAGTAAACTTCCAGTTTCAAATGTGGTAACTGTTGTACTGTGTAGCTAGTTTTCCCAAATACTTCTGTAATGTTGTGGTGATGATAATACCGTATAAAAGCTATAATGGCCTTGAGCAGATTTCCATTTTTTTAGGACTGAAACGAGGCTCCTTTTGAAGCGTATTCCCTAATTTCTCTCAGCTCTGTGCATGATTTGGCTCTATTTCCATAGCTGTTAATATGTGGCATGGACTTAGAGCTGCCTGGAATCAGGAAGGGATTTGGATATGCAATATATATATCCTGAGCCACAGACTGGTTCACAGACGTAACAAGACTGTCTTCATGCCTCACATTTCTTCTTTAGATCAGTTGTGCTCTGAGAAGCTGCAGTATTCTTGCAGCATGTGCATTAACCATTTTCCCCCCTGTGCCTGTACTATTCCTTGCCATGTGGTAAAGAGGGAGGTGCTTTGCTACATAAACGTTTTATCCACTGCTGAGTTGTCACTGTGTGGCTGATCTTGAGTGCACATTGCAGCCATTTTAAACACATTTTCAGTTCAGCTGAGACAGTGCAGTCTCAAAATGGCTGACGAAGTGTTCTTTGCAGCAGTTTAGCCTGACTGTATGCAAATAAGCAAGTCTGCTGGAGTCACATGCTTCAGATTTAGAGGTAAGAAACAGTTCTGCTTTACTGAGAAACAATTTCAAGGTATATTTACAACTTTGATGTTTGGGAGGGAACTAATTCTGAGTTGTGTAGGTGTATTTTTTTTCTCCACGCTTCCTTTTTTTGAACAGGATATCTGTGCACACTTCAAGAGTTAGGTTAAATACAAATATTTCACAAGCATTTTGTGGGTGGGACTGGTAAGGTCAAAGGTCATATCACTACAAATGTATAAAAATCATTGTTTACCAACATCCTGAGTTGTCCCATTTCGGCTTACTTTGTTGCCAGGCCAAATCTCCCCGCACTTACTTGGCCTTCCCTGGTGAGCTTGCTACATAATTGCATTTAAAAACAAAAATAACCCCTTGGAAATTTTGTATTGCAGATGTGAAATGAGGATATTAAATCAGCAGTGCATTCAGTAACCATATTATTTCCAATGTATGTTTTTTTCTTTCCTGAAACACTAAAAACATTCAAAATTTAAAACTTCTGCATAATACGCGGACAGTAGCATTTATTTAAATAGTGAATATTTGTTTTGGTAGTAACTATTTGCAATTCCAGAACAATAACCTACAATATGAAGCTTGCAGAACCACAAGAACAACACTGAAAATGAAAGTTAAAGATATACATTCCTCTTTTATTTAGTATATTTTCATTCAAATCTGAATTTAAAAGGATTAATAGTTTTACGTGGCCTACCATGCTCATGTCTGTTTGACTAGCTATAGACTATTTAATGAATCGCAGTGCCCTGAGGCATGGAGGTAAGGATAACTGGCTATACATGTGCACAAGTAGAGCTCTACTTTTTCTGTTTGTTTTAAAAAAGGCATTTTTCCACTACACAGGCATCATCTTTCTCGTCTTAGTTTTTCTAGCACTGGCAAGTACTGACCCTAGCTATCTTAAATTCACCATGAATTCATTTAAAAATAATAAAATCATTTCATAATAGGAATAGGATTTTGACATCCTCAAGCAGCAGATCAGGAATACCCCCACCTCCTCATGGACAACTGATCAGGACAGACAGCATACAATTTTCTAATGTGAAGATACTACATTAACTTTTTTTTGAGTGAAGTCTTTTTTTTAAACATAGAAAAATCCTGGGAAGGGACTTTGTCTATTAATTTAATTTTGTCAGCACATATCCTATAACTAATAAAGGAAATATGCCCCATGTGGTTTTAAAAAAATCTATATATGCTTGCTTATTTACACTGTTTTCTAATGGTTCTTTTGGGGTTAATGAGAATACACTGCTCTGAGGAGATAGGTTAAGAATAATGCACAGCACAGAGGGTGGGTCTCCTAAGAACTATGTGTGCATCTTTATTATGTCTTTATGATAAAGCTAGATAAAAGTTTTAATAAAATATATGAGAATTTGAATAGCCATATCATTACTTGCTTTTGTTGAATAAATCTTTCAATAATTAAATGCATGCATTGATCATAGTCGACTGACGGGGGTCTTTCAGAGAAATAAAGGTCTGTTATCTGGGGAGACTTTCTTGAATATACACAGTGGAACTGAAGCAGTTAATATTCCTAGTACTGTATTATTAGTTTATTTATTAATACTACTTTAGTTTTGTTCATTGGCCTTGACTGTTTCACTTGTCAGCATCAGTTGATTTTAGTGGTATCTATTGGCTGACTAGGCAGAATACTTAAGGTATTAAAAGCTTTGGGGATCTTTCCAGAATTCTTAGACTCATAAATGTCTGAATTTTTCCATCACTCCATTTATCTTCACATAAATATATATATTTTTTATATTCACCAAATTTAGTATTTGGTTATCTTCCCTCTTGCTATAAGGCAGTGGGATTACTTCTTTCCCATCCCCCACACAGGTGCATTTCTGGTTTTCTACAGAATAAGCAGATCACAGTCATTCTGATCCCAGCAGAATCTTCTAAACAAGTCTCCTGAGGTTTCTGTGTTTTTAAAGCAGTGTGATTGCATTACTGATTAATCCAGATGCTAATGCCCCATATTGCCCAAATGAAAGGAAGAAAACTTCATCATAATTCTTGGCATATCTTTAATTTGACGTAATACCCTGTTTTGCAATAATTGGGGGAGTTGAGATTTTGTACCCAAAACCATCCCTAGCAGCTGCCAGCTAGTGGAGACAGGAAGGGGGAGGAGGTCAGAAGGTTTTACGTAAAGTTCTCAGATAATTGTAATTTAATTATCAAGTCTGCTGTACCTGTTCTATTTCTTCTTGATGTTAACCCTTGCTATGCTATGTTCCATTGTGAATGCAGACAATGAATGAGTATGCTAGCACCTTTGTACAGATATAGTGAGGTGGGTGGTTCTGTGATCTCTTTCTGAATATTCTCTTCAGAATAATACTGTGCACTTACACTGTGCCTTTCATATGAGGATTGTGATGCCTCTTAGAAAAGCTTAAGTTAGCCCCACAACTGCCCTGTGGGGGGGGCAGGTAAATTATACCCATTTTACAGGTGAAGATAAGGCACAGAGAGGTTGCACAGGGCCACATAGGAGACCTCTTGTATTCCCACTCTTTGCCGTAACCATTTAAACTATCCTTCATCCTCTTCTTTCCTGCTCTCCCTGCCTCCTTATTGTTTATACATTTGTTTTGTTTTGGGTTGCTTTGCCCTCCTACAAGGCCATTTAAGAAGCAATAGCATTCTTCTGTGCACTGCAGGAAATTACTTGCTCATCAGGGAGCCTTAGACAGATGGTTTTTGCGTTTTTTTTTTTTTTTTTTTTTAGTGTTTTTTTAAATGTTTAAAATGTTTGTTAGTTTGAAACTGCTGTTACCCTCCGTTTCAGGGTCTTGAGTGTTAGTTGTTGTGGGGTGGCTGGATGCTATTAACACATAACTACCTTTTCATTAACAATGTTTTTTTAGTATGGGGGGAAGGAGGAAAAAATCATTGGTTCATATATATATATATATATATATATATGCGGATAATGCAGTTTAATACTTAATTGGGCGTGAAAGTGTGTTCTTTTGGTTCATTTTAGAATTGTGTTTGTAGTTTTGAAGATATGAGTTGTCTAATAGGATAATACCAATTTTTTAAACTGAATGATTGCTATACATTTTTAATATGAGGTTATCATTGGGGCTTTGTTAGGCTCTGCTGATTGTTCTTGCGTTCTGGTGTTTTGCATCATTTTTTAAAATCCTTTTTGAGCCTTATTGCGTTCTAGAGGATTGACTTTGATGCTGACACAAAGTAAATCTGGAAGGTAGTTTCCTGAGAGTGTGCTCTTGCTAGTAACGTCAAATAAATGTGAATTTCTGGGAAGAGTGCCAAACAATCATTCGCAAAGAACTTATATTCATTTAGATTTCTGAAGTTGCTTTCTGAAGAATTTGACTACCAGAAAAAATTATAATCTACATTTACATGGAAACTTTATGCTGATATTTGGATTCATTCAGTTTTAAACCTTACTCTCACTTGAAACTGTTCTAACATGTCTTGTTTAATTTTTATTTGCCTCTTAAAACTCAGAATTGTTTCAGTTGCCACAGCTGCATCTTCTCATTTTCGGTAGATGTTTTGGGAGTAAATAATCTCAGGCTGGATTCAAACTGAACTGGAATGGACTCTTAATGGTGCAGTCCCTAATGCACATAAATCAGTCACTTTCAAGCTGCTCACTTCCTGGGTACTTCAAGGCGTAGCAACAACTGGTTGCAAAGCACTCAGAACAGTTTTGAAGTGTGAATACTTAATCTCATTTTGATTATGCGATTTCAGTTAAATTAGCCCATTAGAATTTATAACAGATGAAATTTTATTAAGACTTCTCAAGAATTCCGTGTCTTAAATAGAGTTTTGAGTTTGTCAAATATTAGTTTTTCTGCATCATCTTTATTTGCAGGATTAGACTTTTTTACACTTCTTCAGTATGCATTTAATAAAGGGTGAAGGTCCAAATGTAAATTGCAATTGATTGAGTGAAATGAAGATGCTTTTTTTTAAAGCTGTTGAAGGGAGCACAATATTAATTATGACTCTTAAGTAACAGGCTAGCAGCACTTTATCCATTAATAGCTGACTTTCTCCTCTCCTATGGTAGGAAGCTGACTATTGCAGACCTTCTTGTTGGAGGTACAGTCCTCTGCGGAGAAATAAACCACACAGGACCAAATACGTATATGGTTTTGTAGACCGTTTCCATATTGTAGAGATCAATATAGTTTTCTGTGCCTTTCTAAAACCAGAGAGAGGAAGTCTGGGGAAATGCCAGTCTTTTGGCCATGTGATGTGTGAATAATTGCTATTTGGTGCTGTAAAGAGGAAGTTAAGTTGTCTTCTTATTAAAAAAAAAAAAAAAAAAAACAAAACCAGTAATGCAACAGTTTTTCCTCTGAGGTGTTTTGTTTAAAATAAATAAATAAATAAAAATTAAGCCACTAGAATCTACCTACCTGTGTCAGGGTCTATCCTTTTAGACGTGTTTTTGTTTTTTAAAATCAAAACAAATTTACTGAAGAAATACGTTTAAACGGAAAATTTGACAAAAACCTAGAATAAATTATTTCCAATTCTTTTCTTAATAAAACAGCTATTCTTCCTTAGCAGAATGTCCTGAACCTTTATTCTGAACGTACACAAAGTAGCAGTATTTGCTTTTCATGGGTATCTTGTCTCTCCAGTTTACATTTTCTGCTTGGATGGCTAATAAAGTTTTTATTTAGTTATTTTTTTAACAAAATCTACCCTATAGTTTTTGAATGCAATACATCTGCTGATTTTAAATCATTCTGTTTTTAGATTGGGGGGGGGGGGGGTGTGTGTGTGTGTGTGTGTGTGTGAGAAGGAGAGTTCCAAGTTAAACCTGCATTAAGAATGCAAGTGTAATAAAACCTTTTCATGTGTGTGCTGAGCAGTACGTCCTAAATGGGGAGAAGAGGAGGAAAAATATTTGGGCTTTTTATTAATAGAATCCTTGCGGGATTTATGAGTGAATAATGTAGTTTTTAATTTACAACACTCTAAGTTGGACTCATCTCAAACAAAACTAAATTTTGGAAGCAGCTACAAAAACTGCTGGGTTTAGTTTAGGTAGTTTTCAACATAGGGTACTCTGTTTGTATGAGAGGAACAGATGTTGCTGCAGTGATGTGGTGTTTAACAAGCCCTGTAGCTGTTCCAGTTTACCCTTTTCATGGGAGCAGTTTATAATGCCTTTTAAAACTTAGCTGGTTAAGTATTCAGAAACATACCAACTATTTCTGATTTCCTTAACCACAAGTATCTGAAAACCTACTTAATCACAACTAGTTGAGCACTTAACCAGTTGCAGCAAGGAGTAGAAAACAACTTAAAACCAAGGGAGTGCCCTTGACTTTGTTGGGAATGTTCTGGAAGCAGGGTGGTGCCTTTTTTAGCACAACAGATGGATAATCTTTTGGGCTGGCTGCAATCTCTGGCACTGAATTTCATTAGAGGATTGGAGCTAAGAATCTTAATACAAACCCCTTAAGAAGTACTGTTGGCCTTGTTTCTTAATAGATACTTTTGTTGTGTGCTGAGAATCTTACTAGGATGTTACTGATGTCTGTGCATGTGGCTGTAGTGCAATTTACTGTATGTGGGAAATGCAGTTTATTTTTTAGCAGCATTTGGTGCCCTTTATCTAACAGGCTGCATGGCTAGGATTCACAAAGAAGCTGTGTATCAGATGGTTCGCTCTGCAAATGACAAAAGAACCATTGAAAGAAGCATACTACCATACACTATTTGCAAGTGCTAATGAATACGAATTTGGTTGAAATAGAATATGAATTCCAGGATTTTCTCAGAGGTCAAGGCAACCTATTACCAGATCTCTTGTGTAGTTTACTTGGCTAATGGGGGTGATTTAGTCTGGCATTCCTCCTGGACAAAGAAAACGTCTTCACTTATTCTCCACAGGCTCTCTGATATCACAGTAAAGGGTGCAGCCTAAGCACCAAAATAAAGTAATTTGGGATTACTAGAAATTCTGAAGTTGTTAAACTACTTTGTGCTAACATGAGGAATATAAAAAACTTGTATAATGCTGAACTAACTACCTATAACCAAACCTAAATCAAAATACTCTTACGATGGAAAGAGGCTATAAAACAAAATTTTGCCTTTCTGTAGCTGCTATAACGGGGGACATTAAAAAAGGAATAAGAAACTGGAGAGAACAAAGAGAGTGGAGCAAAGCAGACTTTCCTGCCCTGGAGTGAGCCTGACTGGAACTGATGAGCACTCTTGTTTGTTCATTTGTGTTTCTTTTTTCTCAGATGTGCCACTAACTGGTGCCACGTTGCAGTATCACGCTGTTGCTAAATATGAAGTCTGTTAACATTACTATGGTTCTGCTTTTCATTTTGAACTGCTATAAGGACTAAAACTGGATGTGACAGTGAGTCTTCTCATTTAAAGAGGCTCATATTAAATGAGACAGCAGGGCATGAAGATATGATTCATCCCTTTCCCAAACAGCTATCCCAAATGAAAGCAAAACATGACTTGTGTGTGTTCAGAGGTTCAGCAACTGAATAGAAATATTCTTAAGATATGTATATAATTTTAAATTATTAATACTGCTGGGCTTTGACTAGGAGGGAGAAGTGTATTGATTTAAGCATTTAGAGTTATGATGAAATACAGACTTCTATATCTACCGATAACTATTTTGTTGGACAAATTGGAAAAGCTAGAATCCCCAGTTATATGTGATGAAGAAGTAAATGAGGGGATGAGTCTTAATTAAACCAACTAGCCAGGCTTGTTGCTTGTCAACAGCAGATGAAAATTGGATCAGTTTGTATTGTGAAACCGGTGGCTGGTCAGTTACTATTGGGAGGCTCCCAGGTATTGGGGAATAGCAGCTGAGGGGTTTAAAAGACAAGCAGTAATAATACACAGTTTGATTAATCCATTTCTTTCAAATATTATTTGTGTTACAGCTATATACTTACTAAAAGCAAATTGAACTCTGGAATGTTAGTTCTGTGTCCTCCTTCCTAGGAATAGATTAAAAAGTGGAATCGCTTCATTAAAATATTGCCTATAAAAGTCTTTTCCACGGCAGCTAAATTAAGCTAATTGTTAATCTTATTGTTGGGACTTGGATCTGGACAATTGGTAAACAAATAACTAGACTGTACATTCTAGAACCAGTAGTTGTCTGATTGGAAAAAAAGGAAGGCTTTACTCAGCAATATCCTGCTGCAATTTAGTCATGAAATGAGGCCCCCTTTATGTAAATTTTTACTGGCGCCAGCTAGCTGTAACTGCAGTCTGGCTCAGCTTTGGCAGCAAATAACATGTGTCATGGACTTTCTGTTGCCTGGAGTGTGCAGACATTCTAATTTCTGGACTGAAAGAACGGGGTTGATGGACCTGAAAAGGTGTAGAAAAGGCACCTAAATGTAGGTAGGCTTTGAATGTTTGGAAATATTGAGGCGTTTTAGCTTGCTGCTTTTTTAATGCACTGCCTTGTGCTGTACTCTAATACATTTATGCCTGTTGGTACTACTGTGTGGTATGTGGGAGGTACTTCACTGCACATAGTTGCTGCAGAGCTAATAGTTGGCAGCACAGAAAGCAGTACAAGGAATTCTGATTCTAGACACTTTTTTAGTGATCCTCAGTGATACCATCTCTTGATGTATTTATTCACTTAAGTGACTAGTGGGGATCTGAGCACAATTTACTGAACAGATGTGGATCACTAACTGAAAGGTAGTGCAGTAGCCTACGCTCTGACTAACCTACAGTATTCCTGCTTGTGTGTAAATGAAACAGGATTTTATTCTCAAGATGGCCGACCTGGAAGTCTGCTTGTAGTTTTGATATTTATGCAAATGAGCTAAATGCCTGTGGGTTATATAGAGGAGGAAGTTCATTTCACACGTGTCAAGTGTTCTCCAGGTAAGAGAAGCAACTCTTTCTTTGCCCTGATCTTTCAGAGGCCTGTCAACTTGCTCTTTCCACTTACATTTTTTTCTTTTTGCAAAGTGCCAGGAACATTAGGCATATCAGTTTTGAGAATTACATGTAACAAACGTTTTCTTGAGAGTCTGGAAGTCAAGCTTGTTTTGTTTTAATTTTTTTTATGTTTTGGCTTATTCTTGCTGCAAGGAGAGTAGTTTGCAATAACCATAAAATGCTTTCATTGGGTAGTTGAATTGAAGGCTTTAACTTATCCCAGATATCCCAGAAAACACAGAGATGCAACATTTACTCCTTTGTGTGTGCTTCAAGTATCTTTTTTTATTTTGCTACACTTTGCTTTCCCTCTACAGTGACACCAACTGATGCATGTGGAAACATGGCATTGTTGCGAACTTTCTCATCTTATAGGGAGTAGGATTCAGAAACTTAAATCTGCTAATGGTTTTTTTTTAACTTACTAGCTGTCATGAGATATAATTGTATCATCCTGCGTTTGTTTTTAAACTGCTTATTGTTTAAATTTCTTCTATAGGTGATGGCAAAACTGATGTTTAAAATGTTGTACTCTGAATTGTTATCTGTGAATGTATCATGTATACATATACTTGTGAGTTTGTATCTGTCCCAAATGAAAGCGCAGTATGTGCATTTGTAAATAGGAAAAGTAAACAAATTATAATAGGATATTGTTTTGCTTTCTGTCTTTTTAATTTCATTCCCATCAGTGGTATTGACAAAAATAACTAGCTTCTGTACACAAAGCATGTTTTAACAATCAAAAATATTGTTAATTGCAATTTACACTGTGTGTATATGCACCTGTAGTATTCTTAGCATCTTTGTTCAGTGTATGTAAGAACTGTGTTTGGCAGATATGTGCCAGTTCTGCACGTGAATGCGCTCATGTTGCCTCTTGTCTTATGAGACAGTAGTGCTGAAGAAGATTTCAAACTGTGCCAGAGATAGGGAATATCACCAAGGAACACGAACAGCGCTAGGGTAAAGAAGTAAGAAGGAATTTAGGAGACTAAGGCTATGTCTATGTGAGAGACTTTACAGCGGCAGAGCTTTACCGCTGAGTTGTGATGCTATAAGGTCTCTGGTTTAGCTGCTCTATGCCAATGGGGGAGAGCTCTCCCACCAGCATAAACAAACCGCTCCCAATGAGTGATGGTAGGTATATCGGCGGGAGAGTTCCGCATGCCAACATAGTGCTGTCCACACCAGTGCTTTTGTCGGTGAAACTTATGTCGGTCAGGGTGTGTGTGTGGTTGGTTTTTTTTTCCATGCCTCTGACCAACAAAAGTTTTGCCAACAAAAGTGCTAGTATAGAAAAAGCCTAAGAGATGTGACTAGGGCCAAAGAAAACAAGGAAAGGGAGCTTAAAGGAATAGAAAAGCAATAGAAAAAGAGACAGGGAAGAATGGAACTTGTCAAGGGTGCTGATCAGGACTAAGAAAGAAAGCCGGGGGAGCTTAATTAAACTGAATGAAATTGGAAGGGAGAGAAGTCTGACAGCTGCATTGCGCAAGTAATAGGATGGAGTAGAATGAAGAAAATTGGAGGGCAGTTGACTGGATAGGACAGCTCTGAAGTATAGTGTTAGTAGAGACCAGAAAGAAGATACAGTCATGCCAGAAGGATGAATTAAAGCTGGATAACAATGAGGAGCAGAAAATTAGTTCAGAGAAATTAATAATAAAACTGGAAGGTGTGGGAAAATGAATAATGAAATGTACTCCTGGGGGAACAGAGGAAGGAAGAAAGTTCTGAACATCAACGTTTTGGACTAACTGAGTATTGTATTTTTCTACTTCAGCACCGAAAGCTGGAACAACTTTTCTTACTAAAAAGAAAAGATTTTGTTATGGACCATAGGTTTGCTTGCTTTCTGTTATTTCAAAAACTTCTCAGTTTGTAATTGTGTGTCATGTTAAAAATTTACTAGAATAGTAATCTCCATAATCTCAAAATTGGGAGTTCTTTTAAAAAAAATAAAAATTATTTGTTGGACAAAAAAGCCCAGTTCCACAGTCAAGAAGGGCATAATTTTGGCTGACAGCCCTTGCTGGTTCACTGGCAAAGCAAAGGCAACAATTTAGAAATAGAAAAGCACTATATAACAAATGGATGTGCAGGGGGATATATATCCACCAGTATAAATTAAAAGCTATGAAGTGTAAAAAATTGATAAGGGAAGTTTAAACATCAGGAAGAAATTAATGGCTGGCAGGACTAAGGAGTTTTAAGTATATTAGAAACACAAGAAATCCTAGCAATTGTTTAGACCTGTTACTAGATGAAGATGGTAAATGATGCAGAAAGTCCATAAGTGTTCAATAAATATTTCTGTTTTGTATTTGGAAAGAAACTGTGTGGGATGTTCATATAACATATGTTAGTGCTTTGCAGTCCATTAGTCACTGAGGATGTTAAACAGCATCTACTAGAGATTTTTAAAGGCCTGAGTAACTTGCACCCAAGAGTCCTTGAGAGTTGGCTGAGGAGATCTCTGGCCCACTGATAACTTTCAATAAATCTTGGAATACTGGCGAAAGTTGGAAGAGTGCTGATGTTGTGGCAATATTTGAAAGGGCAAGCAGGGTGACCCAACTACCTGTGGGCTAGTTAGCCTGACATCAGTCCCAGGCAAAATAATGGAGAAACTGATATGGGATTCAGCAGATAAAGAATTAAAGGATAGCAATATAATTAATGTTAGTCAGCATCATTTTATGGAAAATAGGTCTTGTCAAAAGAGACCTGATTGTGTTCTTTGAAATTACAAGTTTGGTTGATACAGGTCACTGCCTAGATGTAATAGACTTTTGTGAGGTGTTTGACTTAGTACTGCACAACATTCTGATTAAAAAAATAGTACTATACTATATAAATACAGCACACATGAAGTGGAGTAAGATTTAACTAACTGAGAGCTGAAAAAATAGTAGTCAATAGGAAATCACCATTGAATGGGTGTGTTTCTAGTGAGGTTCCTCTGGGATTGTTTCTAAGTAATGTCTATTCAACATATTCATCAATGATCTGGAAGTAAATCTAAAATCACTGCTGATTAAAATTTTCAGATGACACAAAGATTAATGGAGTGATTAAATAAAAAGAGGACAAGGCAGTCATACAGATTGAATTTGGCTGTACTGAGATGTATTTTTGTTTAAATGGGCCCAGTTTATTAAGGGAAGTTATATATTTAGGAACAAGGAATGCAGGTCATACCTATGGAATGAGGGACTGAATCCTGGAAAGCAGTAATTCAGGAAAGGGTTTAGGATTCAGAGTGGACAGATAATTCAGTATGAGCTGCCAGTGTGATGCTGTGGCAAAAAAAGGCTAATGAGATCCTTGGATGTATAAATAAGGGACTAGAGAGATGATTTTATCTCTAAATATGTCATTGGTGGGACTGATTCTGTAATACTGTGTCCAGTTCTGGTGTCCACATTTTAAAAAGGATGTTGGGAAAATTGGAAAAGGTCCAGAAAAGAGCTACAAAAATGATTCAAGGCTGGAGAAAATGCCTTACAGATTGAGCTCTTTATCAAAAAGAAGATTGAGATGTGACTTGGCTAGTATATAAGTGCCTTCAGAAGGAGAAAATACCAGATGCGAAAGGATTCTTTTAATATATCTGAGACGGGCATAATAAGAACCAATGGCTGGAAGCTGAAGCCAGACCAATTCAAATATAAAATAAGACACAAATTCAACAATGAGGGTGATTATCCATTGGAACAAAGGGGAAGTAGTGGATTCTCTGTCTCTTGGTTTGAAGACATCAAGACTGAATGCCTTTCTGAAAAGTGTGCTTGTGTCAAACAAAGTTATTGATAAAGAGCTAACTGGGTGAAATTCAGTGACCTGTGTTATGCAGGAATTCAGTCTAAATCGAATGATCTGTTTTGACCTTAAACTCTATGAATCTATAAATTAGTCATTTACTTAATTTTGGTTGGTTGAAACCTTTTTAACCAATCCTGTCACTGTGATTCCGGAGCCTCTCTCATTTTCCTCCAGGTTAGACAACAGCTTTTGCCTAATCTACTGATGCTTCATTACTAGGTGCAGTGACTAAGTATACTGCCGAAATGTTCAATTTTGCTGCATAAAATCTAGGCACCTAGGCTTGTGGGCTGATTTCTCCCCTCTCCCCCATCCTCCCTCCAGGTACCTAGATGCTTATTTAGGTGTCGATCTGTAGCCAACAAAGTTTGTAAGCATTGGATGAAATGCCACAGTTTGAGGAAATGAAAGGCAGTGGTAAATTCAAATTAGAAAGTACTTGCTTAACAGGAGTAAATTATTCTATAGAAATTTAGCCCATTACTTAATGTATAAGACTTCATTCTACTAATTTAATTTATGTTTAGAAGAATGTCTAAAAATGGCACCTTATTTGATGTCTATTTCCTTTGTGTTTATTGTGATTATTGAACTAGAAAAAATAACTTTTATAAAGTTAGTATAAATCCCCATTATTTATCTTTTGAAGAATAAAGGTTCTGTTGTCAGAATTGAGTTGACAATTTTTTTGCCTTGCCCCCAACCTCAGTAAAATTGTCAGCTGAAATTCTGTTTGTATGCCCACCTGGAGAGAAAAGGTAACACTCTTTTCTCACCAGGTTTAAAGGGGGGGGGGGGAAGCCTTTTTGGCAACTGATGATATTTGATCTTCTCCAAGCAGCATATAGATCTAGTTAAACTCCCAAAATTGTGAACCTGAGTTACAAATGATGTGTGTTCATTCCTTCTACCAATGATGCTGATATCGCCCTCACCAGATCTTCAGAGAAAATTCCCCAAGCTACCAAAATCTGTTCAATTTTATCTGGATTAAGCTTCAGCCAATTCACTCTCTTCTACTCTGTTTTAGAAGTTCAGCAGGTTATTTATGCCACCACACCTATTGGGGGTGGAGTGATGTGATGGAAACATAGTATTCTGTATACACTGCACCCAACATTTCCTTCTAACTTTCCTAATTCTCATTGCTACACGTTGGATAGCAGGGGAAAAAATTGACCACTGCCTACTCTATATGAGAGATCCAGCAGGGTAGATAACCAAAGGGTGAGATCAGATAACTGTTTCCTACCAAATTACAATAACTGGTACCATTTAAATAACTCCATCCTCTCTTAGCGCAGGCATCTAACTAAAACGTACTCAATCTAAAGCAGCTGATTGATCTAGTAAAATTAGCATGGACACTTGATCTCTACCCACTTACCAAAAGACAGTTTTTAGGAAATTCAGAGGAGAATTGCTTCTGTAGGACTTCAGGGATTCATGACTTGCCATCCATATTAATAAGGTTTAACAGGTTCATGATAAGATTCCAAAAAGGTTGATTAAGAATTATGTACCTACCTCAGTGGGGGAAACTAGTCAAAAGCCTCCTCAGTTGTGATCATGCCTCAGAAAATCCTGGCTCCTCTGTATGGGTGACCAGTACCCAAAAATATCTGCAAAAGTGTCTATACTTTTCAAATATTGACTATAATTGTGACACAGGTTTCTGGCATGGGCTGAGGAACCTTCTTGGATCATTACACTCCAAAGGACTTGAATTGTATAAGGTGACAAGGCTTTATATAAACAATCTAAAATCGAGGGCAGTTTGCGTCTGACTTTCTGTGCTTTCCTCTCACAAATCAAGCAGATCTGTACAATTTCTGACAAATAACACCTATGCCATGAATTTTATGAAAATTGACAAGGACAAGCTCATTCTCTGCTACTTTATCAAGCAATATTCAATTTTTTTGAATCATGCATCCTGCATAAAATTATTTCTCTGGAGGTTCATCTCCCCAACAAGAACAAAATCTTAGCAGATGATCTCAGGTGAAATACAGTATGCCATCATATGAGTGGTTTGTTAAGGTCACTCCTTCCATTTTTAGGTGATCAGGTTTCTCCTCAATTAGATCTTTTTTGCCACAAGCAGCAACATGATGGTCTTTCTGTTCTGTTCTGAAGTTATCTGGGATCCTGACTCCTTCATGGATACAATCCCCTGGGTGTGGAGCCAAGAATTTATGTACATCTTTGCTCTTCTGCCTCATTTGTGAAGTATTATCCAAAAAATCAGCCAGAACAAAACTGAGGTGATACAGGTTTAGCTTGTTGGGCATGTCATTTCTGGTTTAGATGTCCTAGCCTTTATCATTAGAGCATCCATTTCTGTTACTGGGTTTTTTTGACACAAGGGATTCAAGATCAAGGGCTGATTCTTCATCCAGACTCAAAATCTGAGACTGGTAGCCTGTTGTAGAGCTGCCATTTTGACTGTTCTCAAGAGGTTAAATAAATATTCTTGGTGAGTCATAAACTTACACATTATCTGACCTGGTTAAGTATTCTTCCTCACACCTCATTACCAGGAGAGATGAAGCCACATAGCTTAGATGTTAGGAACTCTTATCTGTGATGTAGATAGGACTGAACCGATGCAATTTGTGACTTACGAGTGAGGGCAGAAACACATCTCTGCTCAGCTTATTTAACTATTTTTTTAAAATAAAAAGTATAGAAAGAAACTGCCTTTTTCTTTTTGCAAAAATCACCAGAGAACGAATTAAACTAAAGCCAGCAGCTAACCCCATCAACATTCCCCAACAAAATTACTCACCCCCATACAAACATCAGTTTCTATCAAGCCCTTCCCCTTCCAAATTCCCAAACAGATAGATAAATTTGCAGTGTGTCCTGAAGGTCAACAGCCACGGGAGAGGAGAGGAAATAGCTTGCAAAGTGCAGGGCACTTCAGAGAATGCTCTACTGTATATGTAAAGGAATCCTGCCTGAGTGCTTCCACTTACTGCAATATGGTAGTATGGAACAGAGGGAGAGGCTTCCTTTCAAATAGGAAGGTCCTAAGCCGGTATGGATCATGGAGCACAAATGTCCTGAGCTCCTATCAAGAAACACAACTTAATAAATGGACTGCTGCATTCTGCACCACCTCAAGTTTTTCAGTTGACTTAGGGTATAATCTTGATGTGTGAGAAAAGCATGGATCTTGGTAGCATAGTCTACATTTTTTAAAATGGTGGTTAACTCCTGGATCCTATCTTCTGAAAGGCAAACTGATTGAGGCACTTCTTAAATGTATTTCCTATTGTCATGGTTTCACACTGCCTTATTTTCAATATTACTTTTCAGAAACTCAGATACAATTTCAAAGCTATGATTAGACTTAGAAATTCAAGCATGTTAAATTATGGAAATGCACAATTTATGCCACACAAACACTCTTAACTCTGCCCTGTAGTGACACCATGCAGCATTATTTAAGATTAAAGCATTTTAGGTTTGTGGTCACACATTATATTAATCTATATGTGTCTTTAATAAACAATTTATTTTCCCCACTTTCTTATCCTTCTCTATCCTCTCCCCCCAAAAAGTGTTACTACAAGTTTCTGGCAAAAGAAGATAGTGCATACTTGAAATCAGCAAATTCAAAGGAAATACTTTTTCTCACACAAAACATAATTAGACTGTGGAATTCATTGCAACCAGATGTAATTGGGACCAAGATTTTAGCAAGATTAAAAGAGGGGTAGGACACTTACATGGATAAGAATTTTCAGAGTTATAATATGTAATGCTAAAAAGAATTGTGGAATGTATATAAAACCTCATGTTTATGGGGTTAAGCCAATCTCTCAATTATCATGGGTCAGGATGAGACTTTCATAAGGAGCAGATTATTTCACATTGGTCTACTGTGATGTGTCTCAAACCTTTCTCTGAATCATCTGGTGCTGACTATTGTTAGACAGAATACTGCACAACCATTCCTATAATCCTAAACACCCATGTAAATGAATGGAGCAGTTCATGTGACTCAGACCTCTCACTTTGTGCTGTGTCCAGATTCAGAAATATCCTATTACCTCCATTTTCACAAATTTAATATTTCAAGGCCTAGAAATACAATTTTAATATATGAAGAATAAATATTAAATATATACAATTATAAAATTTCATTCATTATTCATGAAATGTTGTACTGATCATACAAATATATTCTTATATCCTGTGGCTCACTCACATTCTGTATACTGTAGCATTCAAAGTAGTGAATAACCTTCACAAATCTTTCCTTACAGAAAGTGATTCTAAAACACATATTAATAGCTTAAACCTATCCATTCTGAAAGTTTTGAGCCAGGAAAGTATGGATGAAAAATAAATTTGATAACTAAGGCACATTTTCCTTTGAGTGGTTGGCTTAGCATCCTTCTTTCAGTGTTTAAATAAACTGCAGTGTCGTCTTAAATAATTAGAAAAGATTGATCTGGAATGGTAATATTAATCAAATACAGTAGATCTGCGTAAGTTCAGTTTTTACGCTTGTGCAACAAACTACATGAAATAAACATTAAGGTAGTGAGACAAGATAAAGGACACTCCATTCAGAGTGAAATGTTCCATTTGTTCTGACACCTAAATTTGATATATGCTAAGGAGTTACCCTGTAGAGCATTACTGTTGACGAAAAATAGGCTAACTTACCTATAGTCTGTTGAAACTTTCATCTTTTAATGTCCTTTTTCTTTTCTGTTTTAGAATTTTCTTTCTCCAAACAGTAAATTAACTTAAGCTTAAATGGCCAGAAGGCTCAAACACATTCTTTACCATAAAGTCTTCCTATGCAGTGGTATTAATAGAAAAATTACTGTTATTTATCAAATGGACTATTATACCATGGTCACAGATGTCTACAATGCCAATAACTACTGCCAAAAACGCTAAAGTGAAAGGGCTATCACTTAGGTACATAACACACTTTGTGGGCTACCCTAACAAATGTGCACACAAAATCAAACTGTATGATTTTTTTATCACACTTTGCCATCTGTGGCTTCCAATTTCTTAACACTTTACATGCTTCCCAGACTTTTTTGAAGAATTGAATTATTAAAATTTGTTCCATATTTCTAATGTATTTCAAATTCTCTTTTCTAAGACTCCATCCACTTTGAGGCAAACAATTTTGGTTCCTTCACTATGGCTCACCATAGCTTCTGGTTCTAATCATGGAGAAAGTTGGGCAGATTGTGAATTTTCCTTTCAAATCAAGTCCTCTGTGTGATAAAGTCAGGCCAGAGGGCTGCAAAAAGGCATACTAGGGCCAGAGTGTGAGCCCAAGAATGCTTAAAGCCCTGGTTCCTGTAAGCAAGGGAGAGATTGTTGCAGGGCAATTAGGGACACCTGGACCCAATGAAGGGCCAGTCCAGGTGTACTTAAACCCTGCCTCCCCTAAAGGGAGGGGGAGAAGCACAGGAGGAGGAAGCTGCCAGAAGGCTGGGAGCAGCTGGAGGAGAAACTTCCCCCCAGGCCAGGAGACAGTGCTTCTCTGCAGCTACAGAAGGAGAAAACCTCTGGCCCCAGCCAGCAGAAGGAAGCTTGAGCAAGGTACCTCCAAGGGGAGACAGGGTTACTGGGGACTTCCTGGCCCACTACAAGGGGTTGAAGCGTGAGACCCACTAGGGAGGAGCTGGCTGTTTGCCACATCTGGTACTTTTAAGAGCATCAGAGACTTAAGTGACAGCACAGATTCAGCTCTGAAAGGTTTCTGGAAAGGTTTTCTGTTGGAGTAAGATTAGCTTATCTAATCACAAATTCAGATACCAAAAATGTTCTTCTTACACGGAGGACTTGAAGACTTTCTAAGGGCAAAATGAATCGATTCAGAACCAATTCAGACTCTTCTTATTCTTCACTTAAACATCTGGGGAGAATCTTAGTTGCTGGAAAAATAGTCCATGGTCATCTCAGACAATTGGGTCATTTTACTTGTGGTGGGGAGGTTGTTCAGAGAATTCCATTCTCTATCTCGACCTCTCCAAATCATGTTCTTGATTATCAGAAGAAACCATGTTACTGTGCTAACCTGTTTGATCAACATTGGTGTCATTTCCTGCATTCACCCAAAACTTTACTTCAAAGAGGTGGTGTGAGGTGTCTAAGATATTTCATAATTCTCAGATCAGGAGAATTCAGACCCATCCTGGACTTGAAGTAGGTAAATAATTTCATGTAATGAAAATAAATTTAAGATAAAATTCTTCTTCTCTGTCCTATCAGCAGTATACAAACATAATTTATTTGCCTCAGTTGATATCTAGGACTCTTACTTACTTACATTACCACTACTGAGTCTTGTCAATGATGCCCTTTGATTAACTAAAATTGAGGTGGACTCTGCATGAAATTCCCGTGAGGGTGGGAGTAGCACCTGTTCCATCCTCTTTCACTATCAAGATAATGGCAAATGCGGAGGGGAAAAAAGTTGTCAGCCCATACTTTGGGGGGAAATGTATGACTCTGCAAAAAACAACAAAACAAAACAAAACTTGAAAGTGTTCCAATGCCTGTATCTCATAATGAATAAAGTCTCCCTCTCCTAGTGTTTTAGACTTGAATGACCCTTGTTGGTATCCTAAGTTCTCAATAGAGTGTGTTTCTGTGGATCCAGTTCATATTCAGAACTTGCCAGCATTTCCTTCTGGGCCTGCAGTCTACAAAAGAAAAGCTTGAGAACCTTTGGTAAAATGTTTTGTCAAGTACTAACAGTATTGTCTCCATATTGGCAGCCGTGGCCATTGCACAGCATGTGCTCGGAATTGTCCTTCTCCAGCAGCCCTTGGGGTTCCCTATGAGGGAGATAGACAAACTGATTTTTGTCCTTTTATTTTTTTTCTCTCTTAGCCCAACTTCCTATTTCCTTTATACTGAGAATGCTTTCACCTTTGGTAGATGTAATTGCTAGTTAAGCCCTCCCACTATACCAATGGCAGCCACATCATGGAAATCTTCTCTATTTGCATTTTGTTTCCTGTAATGTGGAAAAAAATGTACAAAAACTCTGCCAGCACACATTGACAGGTATTTTGGCGGGTATTAAAGAACTTCTTGGCTAGGCAGTGTAGAAGAAAACACAGTCTTCACTTCTGTTTGGATGGGCAAGGAGAAGACCTTTATTACAAGGTAATTACCTGGGGCAACAGCTTTAGCTGAACTGCGCCCCCGATCTGCGTCGCGTGAGGGTTTTTATACAGACTTATTACCAAGTCATTGTTATACAGCAAAATGCATTAAGCATGCGTAATACAAAGAAGAAATAACTGTGAGTTGCACAAACAGTGTCACGCATATGGCTGCACAAAGAACTTCCTGTATTTGGTTACATTCCTGTATTTGGTTACAAAAGAAGGCATGCGCATGGCTTATTGCTAAATTGGAAAAATACAACTTCAGTCAATAGAAAGAGACAGTTTGCTATCTTATTTAGCTTCAGAGAAAACTTCGCCCCCCGCCTAGCTGACCACGCTTATCGATTAGCACATTCCTAACTTCCTCTTAGCCTTCAGCTACATGCTCAAACTGTCTTTGTGACAAACTTCATGTTTCCACAGTAGAATAGGGTAGGTTATCCTCTTGCATTTGAGCTTGAATGGTTCTAAACTGGGACCTGCAAGGCAAGTTGCCAGAAGGAGCACTAGATATGAATCTGCAGTTACCTAACTAATAGACCAGAGGAAATAACCTATTGTTTGTAATGATTTTGCCACATCCCAGGAAAAAGATTAGAAAGTAAAGAAGTATTTTTCAAATTTCCAGAAATATTGGATCACCACACTTGTCTCCATAGATCCAGCAACCACCCCAACCACTCCAAGAAATCTGTTATCTACAGCCAGGCACTCAGATACCACAAAATATTATCCAAAGAAAAGTCCAGGAAACATACCTAAACACACTTAAAACCTCCTTCACTAAAAATGGACACTCCACCAGAGTAGTAGATTGCATCATGGAACACAGGCCACCCAAATTCCTCGAGAGAACCTGCTTCAAAATGGAAAAAAGAAAACAACTCACTGACCGCATACCCCTAGTTGTCACCGATCAACTACATGGGGTGATATCAAACAATTACAACCCATACTTGATGGGGACCACATCCTGAAAGAACCCCCTGTTCTGGTCTTCAAACAACCCCATAACCTTGCCACGCTCACCATCAGAAGCAAGCTCCCCACAGACCAGGATGCACCAACTCAAAGCAGCACCAGATCCTGCCAGAACAACAGATGCAAAATATATAGACATATCTTCAATACTATGATGATCAATACCACGCACGACACAGCTTTCAAGATCTATGGATCCTACACATGCCATCACATGTGATGTTCCTTATCCTGTGCATCAAATGCCCCAACAATAATTATATGGATGAAACCAGACAGTCACTACACACTGAAATGAACTCTTACGGAAAAATGATAGAAGACAGAGACACCTTATCATCTATGGCAAACACTTTTCACAAAGTAATCACTCCATATCTGACCTCTGTCCTCATATTCAAAGGAAACCTGCACAACACCTTCAAAAGATCAGCCTTGGAACTTAAATTCATAACTCTGCTGGACACTAAAAACCATGGGCTTAACAGAGACACTGGTTTTATGGCTCGTTACAAAAGTCTGTAACACACCCTTCTACCTACTAACCCTCCTTTGTCCTATGACTACAGAGGTGTTATTTGCCCACTTAAAATAAGTGGTCTCCTACAATGTGTGAACCCCTTATGCTTGACAATCTGTCCCACCTTGTATTTAGTGTAGGTTATGTCTACACTACAAAGTTCAGCCACTGTATTGTAATTAAACTGCTTTTGCAGGTCATTGCAATGTTCCTTGTGACGGCAGAGTGCATCCACAGCTGGTGCTCTTGCATCAAAAGAGAAAGCAGTGCAGTGTGAGTAGCTATCCCACTGTGCGACTTGCCACCATCTGCTGCTGGGTGTTCTGGGGAGGGATCACAGTGCCTCAGGTTCAGCATCCCATGATGCAGTGTTCTCCATCCCATCATTCCATGGGCTTCCAACTACATTTCATGCCGCTTTTCAACAGCCCCTGTAAACTGTGCACCCACCATCTCTGTCTGAAATAATGAACCCTGCACTGTCTTCCAGTATTGTGATGAGCATTCTGAACACAAAGCAGCTGATCCAGTAGTATTTCATGAGCTGCAAATCTGATGATGGTACCGTGGTGTCTGCCATGCTGTGTGCCATGGACAGAAACAATTCAAGATTGCTTCTGGTATTCATGAAGCAACTGAACATGGTGGACCATAGGTTCTGGATGTGGGAAACAAGCACTGAGTGGTGGGATTGCATCATTATGCAGGTATGGAGTGATGAGCAGTGGCTGCAGAACTTTTGGATGCGCAAAGCCACCTTCCTGGAACTGTGTGTGGAGCTCACCCCTGCCCTCCAACTCAAGGACACCAAAATGAGAGCTGCCATAATGGTGAAAAAGCAAGTGGGTGATTGTTGTGTGGAAGCTGGCAACTCCAGACTGCTACTGATCAGTCATGAATCTGTTTGGTGTGGGGGTTGCAGTGATGCAAGTGTGCAGGGCCATTAATCACCTCCTGCTATGAAGGACTGTGACTCTGGGTAATTTGTGTGAAATAGTGGATGTGGTTTTGTGGAAGTGGGATTCCCTAACTGTGACAAGGCGATAGATGGCATACACATCTCCAGTTTGGCCCCAGACCACCTTGCAACAGAGTATATCAACAAAAAGGGCTACTTTTCTATGGTATTGCAATCTCTGGTGGATCACCGGGGTCGTTTCACCAACATCAGCGCAGGGCAGTCAGGGAAGATACATGATGCATGCATCTTCAGGAAGGAAGGGCTTTCTTTCCAGACCAGACAATTCCAATTGGACATGTGGAAATGTCAATAGTGATCCTTGGAGACCCAGCCTACCCCTTCCTTCTACTCCTGTGGCTCATGAAGCCGTACACTGGCAACCTTGACTGCAGCAAGGAGTTCTTCAACAACAGGCTCAGCAGGTGCAGAATGACTGTTGAATGTGCCTTTGGCTGCTTAAAGGGTCACTGGCGCTGCCTGTTTGGCAGGTTGGACCTCAGTGAGGAAAATATTCCCATGGTCATAGCAGCTTGCTGTGTTCTGCATAACATTTCTGAAGCTAAAGGTGAGAAGTTTCCACAGGAGTGGAGCATTGAGGGAGATTGGCTGGCTGTAGCTTTTGAGCAGCTAGATACCAGGGATGTTAGAGGGGCTCAACAAGGAGCTACTCAAATTTAAAGGAGCATTTTGACAATGCGCCTCAGTAAGATGGGTTTACATAATGCATTTAGCTAGGCTTTGTATTCTTGCACCATAGTATGAACCTTGTAATGACTGCTGTGTGAGTATTAATTTTACAATGCAAATGCACTGATTACCACTGTGTGTGAATTTCAGCAGCAACCACCATATGTATGTGCCAAAATAAAAATTTGTTCTCTTTCTATAAATATATTTTTATTCAACACTGATGCAAGCATTTCTATGTTCTGCAATGAACATGAAAATCAAGAGCATATTTTCAAATGAGGTCTCACAGCTGGGTGTATGTACAGCTGTCGTGAAATATGTCCCTCAATGTGCAATACATTGGGTACTGCATCAGCCCAGGAATGTGTGAGGAAAGTGTGGATGAGTGTGGGGAGGGCAAGGAAGGTAGTTCTGTATGGATTGCAGGGGGAGGCAAGCACAGATGTGTTCCATCTGCAGCAGAGTCAGGGACCTCTAGCATGTCTGCTGTGTATCTTCCGCTCCTGCCCCTATTTCCTATCCTGGCTATCCGTTCACAGTTTCTCATTGATAGTATCTTTCTATGCTCTCTGCTCGCAATACGAAGCATCAGAGGATTGCAGCATCTTCTGGAATATGTCTTCCTTACCCCTCCTTTTTCATCTCCTTATCAGATGGAGCCGTTCAGCTGGTGTGCAGCAGGAAACCCTCAAGGGCACATCTGCAGAAGCTAAAGAAACAATAGACAGACAGAGGCACTATTGTGAGTGCAGTCACAGCCATGGTCCAAACAAGTTAGAAATCCCACTTTCTCGTGGCAGACACACAGCACAGTAAGAGCCTCAGCCGTGGCGTGGGGGGAAAAGGGCAAGATGGGACAACAGGTGGGGAGGTTTCAGAAGGGTATCACTAAAAGTGCCTAGGGCCAGCCACTCTTCTGAATACTGGCACTGTTTTCTGCAGGCTGGTGTGATAGCAGCTGATATCTTGCACCTGAGGGTAACCGAGGATGTAAGGGTGCAGCTCCTGCATGCATGTGGCTGCAGAAAGGGCCCATACGCTGCTCGCCTATGTGCTGCTTTGGTGCCTGCAGAAGTAATTGGTGCAGCAAAGTTTCCTATGATGGGGAAAGAAATAAGGCAGTCCTCCCAAGAACCCTTCAGCAGAGAATTGCAGAGTATCTCTAGGAAAGTTTCCTAGAAATCTCTATGGAGGATTCCCAGGACATTCCGGTGTGCATAAACAAACTTTTCCACAGGGCCCCTCTGCCTAGCTTCACAGGGGAATGAGAAGCAGATAAAACTGTGCCTGTGTTGGTTATTTCAATCCCTCTTCTCCCCTGATTAAAAAAAGTAGAGCACTACCTCATGTCTCCCTTCAGTATCAAAGCAAGAGTATCTACCACACTTCCTTCTCCTGCCTCAGGCATGCCCAGAGCCCAAGTGCTGGAACTGGTTAGACCCCTCCAGAATTAAAAAGAGGTCCTGGCTTGCCACGCAATCAGACATCCCTGTCATCTCTCCTCTATCCTCCTCCAACTCCACTTCTTCGTCCATCATGTTGTCTTTAGGATTTACTCTGCTGGCCACTGTTTCCAGTCCCCCTGTAGTCTCCACAGGACTCTTGGTGGTGGTGGAGGTGCGGTCACTACCAAGGATGGCGTGCAGCTCCTTGTAGAAGCAGCATGTCTGGTGACACACCAGACCAATGATTTGCCTCCCTTGCCTCCTGGTATGCCTGCCTCAGCTCCTTGATCTTCGTATGGCACCGCTGCATGTCCCTATTATGCCCCTTCACCTCCATGCCACAAGCAATCTGCCTGTAGGTATCAATGTTCCTGCAGCTGGAGCGGAGCTGTGACTGCACAGCCTCCTTTCCCCACAGACCCAGCAGATCCACCAACTCCAGTGTACTCCAGGCAGGAGCACGTTTGCTGCGGAGAGCTGGCATGGTCAGCTGGGCAGATGCTATGTGAGCTGTCCACCCCAAGCAAACAGGAAGAAAAATTTCAAAAATTCCTGGGGTTTGAGGGAGAGGCACATCTGTGTACCTGGCTGCAGGGCAATGGAGTTCAAACTGACGACCACAGCACTCATGATGGGCATTGTGGAACATCTCCTGCAGGCCACTTAGGGCGACAGGAGCAGTGCAGTGTCTGCACTAATACTTCATTGCTCTAACTACATTGCCATAAGTGCTATGCCTTTCGTTGAGGTGGTTTTATTATGTCAGCATAGCAGGAGAGTTAAATTAGTGGGAGGAGCATTGCAGTGTGTATACCTCCATAGGTAGGTTGACGTAAGCTGCCTTATGTCGACTTACCTGTGTAAGTGTACACATGGCCGAAGATGCTCTGGTTACTTTCTCCAACATTGAGGAAATGCTGTGTGAAGCTCAAAAGCTTGTTCTTTCCACCAACAGATGTTAATCCAATAAAAGATATTACCTCACCCATCTTGTCTCTCAGAGGATAATATGGTATTAATGAAATTTAAACAGCCAGAACAACTACAAAATCTAAGTTACCAAAATAGTACTTGTTCAGTGGAGAATTTACATGTTTCCCAATCTAGATGTCATTACTCAGATAGTTTTCCACTAAAAGCCTCTAATTTCATGAGTTTATAATTTTGCTAAAAAGCCAAAACCAAATCAAACCATTATAGACATTCATAGCTGAAGCATGACTACAAGCCCATGGACTGTGGGTTTCTGGTATGTAGTCATTTGTTGGGTTCCATGGTTGAAGCTGATTGTGATGTCCCAGAAGTTGATGCTAATGTAGGAGTAATTTAGAGAGAATTTGATGGATGGGGTGGGTGTTGAAGTGATGGAAATCTGAGAGGGAATTTAGGTTGTCTGTCCAGAGGATGAAAATATGAACAATGTTTCTCAGATATATCATTGGATTTGTGGTGCATTTTTCCAGAAATTCTTTCTTGAGGTGGTGCATAAAAAGATTGGCATGGTGGGCGACCAGTCGTTGGGTATGACTTCCTATGGTTTAGGCAAGGTATTTATTGTTAAATATGAAGTTATGAGTAAGGATTAAATAAACGAGTTTGGTGATGTTTGAGGTGAATTTCTGAGTATTGTTGCCCATCATCTTGTGGATATTTTGAGGCAAGCAGTGATGCCACCATGGGGAGGGATAAATATTGGTGTATAGGGAATTGACATCCATAGTGGCACAGATGGTGTTCTGAGGGAGATTGTTGCTGTTGTGGAGATTCTGGAGAAAGACTATTGTGTCCTTGAGGAAACTGGACCTTTGTGTGGTGAGTGGTTTGAGGATGGTTAATTGTTCACTTCATTTTCAGTGGTCTATAATATGTGTGAACCCCTTCTGCATAATAATCCATCCCACCTTTATTTTGCTTGGACATTCTGGTTATCTTCTCCAGACCCGAGGAAGAGCTCTGTGAAGCTCAAAAGCTTGTCGCTCCTCCAACAGAAGTTGGCTTAGTAAGATATTATCTCACCCACCTTATCTCTCTCATATCCTGCGACTAACATGGCTGCAACACTGCAAACAGCATATCCTCTTACACTTAAGAAGATTGACAGCTGATTAGTGTTTGCAATATTAAAGAAAATGTTTTTTATTGCAGCCTTGACAATGTAATAGTTCTAAGCCTGATTTTTACTTTTTTTCTTAAAAAACTGGCTTAAATTCCACAGAATAAAATTAAAGTTTTTCCTTTTAAAAATGGATAAATCTGTAGGGTCTCTTAGATTGATACCAGCTTGTTTCTTGAACAATTCACTGTTATTTTAGTGATAAAATAATGCTGGTTATTCTTGAGCTGACTGACAGTTTCAGAAAAGTGAATATTGCCTTTAAAAATCATGAATAAAAGTATATCAACGAACGAATTTATTTTAAGCATCATCGTTCACTTTGAAAATCATTATGTGCAGTTTGAGAAATAGCCTGCTGAATATTGACAATGCTGGAAAGGTCACTTCTGTGACATGAAAATATACATCTTGCAGCATTTGCGGACTGCCTTTTTCTTGTTGCTGCCACAATTGCAGAGATCCTAAGCAGAATGGGTGAAAAAGCAGACTCAAGAAAATGTTGAGATCTTCTATTTCAGGGTTATTCAACTTCAGCTACTTCATTAAAAATCTCTTCTCATTAGATGTTCTAATGGTTTCAGTTGCAAAGATAGCTTTGCCAAATCAAAAGCATTGCTGGCCTTTGAATTTGGCTTTGCTTACAACACTTTCCCCCAAAATGGTGGAAGCAAAGGTTTGTACTACCATTCCCTAATGATTGCACTGGAAGAAAATGTGGAGCCCTTTTTTGTGCTGAGGTCAGTCTACCACAAAGAGTTGTTAACTTCAGAGCCCACAATAGTTGGTACCATTTAAATATTAATGTCAGACAAGACAATCCTTCTTTGTTTGTTTGATCTCCAAAGTGGAATTTAAGTGTGTCACCGCTTATGTTGAAAATTTGAACTTCTCCTGCTTTGCAGTCTAGGAGTGTAATATAGTAAAATCTCCTTTCACGGACAAGTTAGTGATAGAAAGGTAAGGGAAGTGTCATTTGACTCCAAAAAATCTACAGAATCTAATTTCAGTGGTGTCACACTCTGTGGTGTGGTGGAGGGGACTCTGCTTCCCTAGCTCCAGGTTCTTCAGAAATGTTGATAATATAGTGTCCTTGGAAATGGATTGAGTTGGGTATCATTTGAAAGCCCTTTCTCTCATGAACACAATGGTACCAAACATAACAATCCTTCATTCAGTTCCATGCAGTGAAGAACCTAATTTTCAGCTGCAGTCTCCAGGTAGAGTACTTTGTTGTAGTCTGTGGAGGAGCCAGTGCTGTACATTAGCTGCACAAGGAATTTGCTACAGGTTTTGGAATGAATTGTTAAACCAGTAGCCACTTGTTTTGGTAGATTGTGCATATGCTGTACACCTGTCGTGTATGTGTTGGAAACCTGCCTTTCATTCAAGCACTCGTACATGAGGCTTTGTGACAGCCTTGAGCTCCACTTGTTTACTGTCATGCTTGCTGGTGCTGAAGTCACTGTGACCACCGATGGAGCACTTAAAGAAATAGTACAGATTATTTTTTCAGGTTTGGCATCAGTTATGGATCCATAAAATTCCCATGTACTGCAGGACGAAATGCTTTTCCATAAAAATCCAGCAGCTGCAGAGACTTTTTGTATTACTGTTGACATCAGTGCTCTCTCTTACTTTAGATGGCACCATGTTTTTTGCACCCTCTAAAGGTATGCACTGTGATTCATTTCTGCGGGTAGGATTGTTAAAAACTACATCTGTATCCCATGGTTCATCTTCAGTAAGTACTTTGAGTCTTTCTGCTGAACATTTATTCCTCTTCAGTCTCGTTCAAAACACATTTCTCTGTACTTAGCCTCTGCTTCAGCCATTGCCACCAGTTTTCCATGCATTAGACCCCTCTGCGAGGCAATTTATGAACTCCAGCTGAGTTGTAGTTTATAGTTGTAAAATCAGCATTTGTTTCTGTTGCTTTTACCATATGATGCAACACATCACATACATCTAGTGCTAAACCAGGAATATGATATGCACTGTCTTATGCGTGGGCATCTTTTGGGTCAATGAACCCATTTAACTTTACTTTCCATGCAATGCTCTTGCCATGAGTGACTGCTTCATACAACTTTCTCACCTGTCTTACGTGTTGAAACTGTGCTTAATAGATGACTTCTAGGTTACCGCAGAAGAAGCAGGTGTTCTTGAAATGCATGCTGTGGGACACCTAGTATGAGGCCGTCTTGCCTATGCTTGTCTTGGCATCAATCAACTTTTTCCTGATGCTCGATGTATTTCCTGTCCAACCATGCCAAATTCAGTTTATGGGTGCACTTCTTATAAGGTGCCACTAAACATTTGTGTTTAACCAGGTCCTCTAAGGAGGTAGTCTCCAAAGATTCAGCTACTAATTAGTACTCTTTGTCTCCACATTGATGCCTAAAAGTGATGAAGACCAAAGTAAAAACAAGGCTTTTGTAATAAATTACGTTGGGATTGCAATTAACTATTATGTAGTGTATGTTTATGTAACTGTAAGGAGGCATCTGAAAACTGTATGTGCAACTCTTTTGGCATAATAAACAAAGTTGATAATACCACTGAACTGCTTCTTGTTTGCCAATGATGGCAAATCAACCTGAAGCACTAATTCCATTTATAGTAACCTGTAACAATCAGGTGACATGCTCTGAGTATTAACTGATAACACAGTAATGACAGTCAAGGGTCATAGTTTAACTTTGTGAGGGCTGCATGTTTGACATGCCTGTGTTAAATTTTAATTAAAGTTGATTTTAAAATATTTTCTTGAAATATATATCTTGTTGAATAATCTTGTAGAATAATTGTTCTAGATTTGTCATGTTTGGTGCCATTGTGTTTGTGAAAGAAAGGGCTTTCAAGTGATACCCAACTTGATCCATTTCTGATCACATTATCAAATTTTCCACCAACCGGAGGACCTGCAATTGGAAGCTTCCGGGGGGAAGGAGGAGTGAGGTCAGAGAGCCCTCCTGCCAGGCTGCAGAGGTAGCACCATTGAAATTATGATTCTGTAGACTTTTATTAATCAAATTACATCTCCCTTACCTTTCTATCATTAACTTGCCATGGAATTACCCATATTCCCAGGTTATTGACATTCTGTTTTGGATCTTAAGGAACTTCAGTTATGATTCTCTCCAGTTCACCCGTATGGAGCGTAGCATGGTGGAAAAACTAAGAAGGGAAAGCCAGAGACTCTCCTGTCTCTATTTATTGAGTGCCTGGATGGAGATCTGTGCCTGTTCTGTGGAAACCCAGGCCCCTCTGAAGTGCACAGGTCAGAGCAGGATTTTCCTGTAGGCTTCCTCCCCGGAAGCAGGAATGTTCCCCAGAAGCAGCAGCAGCACTTTAGCAAGAGTGTCCTTCAGGTCTGGCACAAGCAGTGGCTTGAAACAAAACATAAAGGGGCAGGGAAGCTTCCCACTGATCTTCTGAAGCCTGTGCTCACAGCTCCAGTTGACCGTGGAGTGGTTGTTCAACCCGTCATCCCACAGCTACTGCAATGACAGGGCACTTCTGATACAGATCCAGAGCATACAAAGTAAAGAGGGCCTGATGATCCCTTTCTGCAGCTTGCATTGCCTGTGTAGCCTTGCATTGGCTCAGGGCCACTCTTGCCAGCGCTGTCAGCCCAGCTCAGTCTCCCAATGTTCCAGGCGGCAGGTCAAGGACTCTCTTTGAACCTCTAGGATTGGAGCCCGATGCCCCCATGGTGGGGTCAGTCTCTATCCAGGCCACATCTTAATCTCCCTTAAACAAAGTATAGGACCTTGGGAAACCACCTCCTGGATCCAGTTTAGCACAACTAACCAAGCTGAGCTCCTCTTTCACAGAGCTAGAAAACTGCCTGAAAGAGTAAACACAAGTTCTTCCCATCTCCATGTGACTGTCTCTGAAATTTTTCTCTCTCTCCATGTAATGAGGAGGAGGAGGCTCAATGGAAGCATAAGAGAGAGATCTCTCAGATATTTGAACCTCTCTAGTTGCCACAGCAAAAAGCACAAATTGGCTCTGAACCTCTTCCCTTCCTTTCTATAATCCTCCTCCTCCTTTCTGTCTGTCTCAGAGAAAGTCTGGTAAGGCCCTGGCTGATAAAAAGAGCACTAAGGGAACCAAAAAAGCCCCCAGTCTTCCATCATCTGAAGTGTCTGATTTGGAGGATTCCTCTAAGGTGTGCAAAGACAAATATGTTTCCCACCAGTGACATAAATCTCAGTACTCCTCTTGGGAGGAGGGTGAGCTTTTGGCTTCTGATCCAGATCAGAAAGGAGGTGGTTAAGGACAAACTTTATCCAACAGTTTATTTCAGCATTTATGCTTAAAGAGAATATATATTGTAGATATACTTCCAGTGGAAACCCCTACAAAGAAGGAAAGCCAGTCAGTCAAATAGGGAAAATGAGATTACTAATGATATTACCCCTCTGGTTCCAAGCTAGAATATCATATTCCCATAAATCCTTCCTTAGAGAAAATTATCAAAGAGGAATAGGAGCTTCCAGCAAAGGACAAAAGATTGAGTAGTCTGTCTAGAAAATGCTGTGATGTCCACTAAGCAAAATCAAATCTGGTGGTCTTATCTAAGGTTGAGGCAGCCCGGTTGCCTCTAAATAACTATTACTATAGAAGGGGTCCTGCTACCAAAGGATGCCATTGTACGTATCCGGAGAACTAGCAACCAGGTGTGCAGGGGGCCAGGTGACCAGTGCTTTCATTCTGCCATCCAGCAGCCATGGCAAAACTGTATTATATGTATTATATGTATTATAATCAATGTATTATAAATCCTAGGAGGCTAAGCACAACAGGAAGTGCTGCCCAGGGAAGACCCAATTGGCAACACCTCCTATGATCTCTGATTTGTCCAGGTGCACTGTTTGAGCATGGAGGAAGTTTCAGGAAGCTGTCTGTGCAACTCGCAGTATCCAGTGTGCTGCTACAACAGACTCTGCTCTTGTTCCCTGCTTTGGACCTGAGTTGTGTTCTTTGACTCTGACTCTTGGCTTGAATCTTGATCTCTGACTAGATTCCTGACTTCAGCTCCAACATTCAGCTTGACTCCTAGTTTCTGACTCCGGCTCTGACCCCTGGCTTAACTCCCTGGCTCCAAACTACTGTTTCAACCATGAGGACATACTCCTTCTCTGACCACTAGGCCTGACTCCTGGTTCTGCCTGCTAGGCCCACGTCCCTGTTGTGACACCCACAGTTTGCAGAGTTGAATCAGCAACAAGAAAAAATTGTGAAGCTTCATCAGCTGCCTTTAAAGCTTTGCTCTAGCTACTTGTATTATCAGAGCAGTGGTGGCATGGGCTGAAACTCTGACACTAAAATATAGAAACCTTTAAGCCGGGTGCATCTTTTTAAACAATATATCCTTAGCTGCTGCATTTGTATTTGATGCCTTCCTGGATGCCCTCTGATATTTAGCGAGAGTCTGGACTACAGTGTGGTAGTAGGCCAACATATATGGCTCTGGAACTGGAAGACCTAGACACATCCTAACCTACTTTTATCCACTTCATGATACACGGTGTGCGAGCTGTTTGGCAAATCCATGGATGAAGTGGTGATAGAGACTCATTGGAAAAGTCAAGAAAGACTTCAGTCCCAACAAGCAATATAAGGGACACTATAGACCTTTCTCCAAACCGGGGCAATCCTTTCAAACTGGCAAATGAAGTCCTTCTAGTGTAGTGGTTATACGAGAGGAAAAAGGAACCGATCCAGAGGCGCTTGTGGCGGCAGAGGTGAAGTTTCTGGTTGAACCTCAGCCTCTACAAAGCAAACCACATGACTTGCAGGCAGTCCAGTTTGGATTGGAGCCCCAAGTTGGTGGTTGGCTTCTTCAGTTTCTAGCTCTCTGGCCACTAGTGCCCTCAGATAACAAATGGAGTTTGGAAATATTTTAGAGGGTATATTCTTTAGATCTTTTCAGATATCCAGAGCATAGATTTATCCCATCTTTCTTGCCAAAGAGTCTCAGGAGAGACAGGATATGTAGGTGGTCATCTTAGATCTCTTACAAATGGGAGTATTAGAACCTGTCTCTTTCCTATAGAGGAAGCAAAAATTGTTCCAAAAAGAAATCAGGATGCAAAAGAGCAGCTCAGCCTCAGTGTTCTCAACAGCTCCATAAAGAAATCATCATTCAAAATGGAGATCCTCAAATCCACACTAGCCACCCTCCACAAATTGGGACTTCATGACATCTGTAGATTTGAAGGATGCCTATCTGCATATCTCAGCTTGACAGCCTCAAAGATGCTTGCCACACTTTGCTCTCAGAGCACAATACTTCCAATATAGTCCTTGCCCTTTTGTTTAGTAACAGCACTGCTGTTGTATAAAAAGTGCTGATAGTGTTCATAGGAGCTCTCCATATAGGAAAGAGGCTGTGTCTATCCCTTCTTGGATGACTCTCTCTTCCAATGGTCATAGACAGCACCACCCAGATGATAAGGATGCTGCAGAACCATGCTTCTGTAATGAATTGGGAAAAATCAGTTAACACCACCTCAGTGGATTCCCCATATCCGATTGGAAATGGACACTGTCTTTTATAAGTTTTCTTATTGCAGAAGAGATGAGATGTTGAGGGATCTTATCAAAACAGTCCACCTCTCAAGGGAAGTACCCCGTCATATGTTTCTGTGTCTTTGGGGATTAATGGTCTTTTTTGTGGTTATTCTTCAGTGGACCTGTGCTCTCATGAGGCTATTACAGACCTTTCTGTTCTCTTGTCTTCAGCAATATCATCCCTCTGTCAGGGAAGGTATCTCTCCCATGGAGGATTCTCAGGCAGTTCAGATGGTGGATGAATCTGAGCAGATTCAAGTCAGGCTTCCCAACTAGTGAACCAGCCCAGGACAGTTATCACCACAGATGCAAGTCTGTAGAGTGGGATGCTCACACCAGGTCAAGAACTGTCCAAGGGATCTGGTCCAAACGAGAGCAAACTGAGTATAAACTGGTTAGAGCTCACAGCTTTGCTCCTTTATCTGGACTCCCCGCATGAGCTAATCATAATGGAGAATACCTCAACCATGTCATTCATCAATATACGAGGAGGAATGAGGTCTATGATCCTCAAAGAGAAGCTCACCTTTTGATGACTTGACTGCAAATTGTCTTCTGCCCCATCCTTTAGGGAAGATGAATGTTACAGCTTACTGTCTCAGCAGGCAAAGCTAGATCATTCAGAATGGGAACTATACCCAGAAGTGTTCTATCTACTGGTAAAAGGAATTTGGTCTTCCAGATTGGCAGCTGTTTGCCTCCCATCTGAATCACAAGGTTTCAGTGTTCTGTCACCAGTGGGATCATAAAGCCAAGTCAGGACTCGTGTTCATTTGAAGGGGCCCTATGGAGTCTAATTATAGACATCCACTCTGTTCAGGATTTCTCCGGTTCCAAAGCAAGGAAAAAAGAGAAGCTTTACCGGAAGAGACCTACAAAGCTGCAGTCCATCCTATCCTCTTCCTTCATCCCTGTAGCCCCCCAAAAAGTTTGCTTGACATTCTTGCTTATGGACTGTTCAGCAGAACATTTGTCAAAAATCCTCTTTCCACCTCAGCTGTTCTCTCTGAAAGAGTTTGTTATAACCCTATTTCAGACTGACCAGTAAATCATAGCAGAAAAAAATCAGAATTTTCACCTTTTAAATACATCTGCATTTCCAGTACATCAGTCTGGAACTACTCTAACCTATATTTAGTGTCTGATGTTTGTAAATATATTTTTTTATTTTCTTGCTACTCATTTTAAATTACACTGTATTCAAAAGTGGTTTATCTTCCAGTGTTTCATATTTAGGATCAGGAGTCTTCCACTAGCAGAACTGTCTTCAAGTGATTTCTTCACATGGATTCCATTCTTATGCACATACTGGGACTGGAGCTAAATCTTGATATATCCCTTCTGTGATGCATGTATGCCACTCAACAATGGGTATTCTAAGTGCCTTTTGTTTTTTGTAGGCCAAGGCTATATTCTTGACTGTTTCTCCATCTGCTGCTGTTTTTCCAAGTGGACTCAGAAAGCTAGTGATGCCAGCCCAAAAGTTTTTTTTTTTTTTTTTTTCTTTTTTTCCCCTCCTGAAGTGCTCCATGAAGACCTCCATGGACACAGAGACAGACACAGCTAAGGCTCAGTTCTCTCTTCAATCCCTCTTGCCTAGTGCCTCAGCAAGACATGATTATGCCCTGAGCTCCAGGGCTGTGACATCTAAGACTCCAGTGGTTGACTGCATTTGTCGACTTATTCAAGAAGGGATAGGAAGGAGCATTGCTCTGGAGATGAGACTAGACATAGATCTCCTTCTCTGGGACCTTTAAAACGGAGACACAAGAACTGACATTTGAGACTCATCCTAAATTCTGTAGCCAAAGGCCTAATATGGGACTCCTCTAGCGCCTCAGTACTGGCTATGAAAAGAGGGCTTGCAGTGTTGGCTAAATTTACTGACTGCCTTCTCTTCAGCATTGACTCTTTTTGGCATTCTTGGTACCCACAGTATCCAGCACTTTAACATCCTTTTCGATGCTTATAGCCTTTTGGGCGCCAAGTGACCTGACTCTGGGCTCGATGCTGGATTCCCCCCTCCTGACTGGCACAACATCATCAGTGCTAACTAGGTCTTTGGCCACCAAAATTATGGTACTGTTAACTGCAGTTGAAAGATTGGTACTAGTAGGAAAGATGCAGGAGTGCCAAAGCATACCAAGAAGAGTACCCCCACTGTTGAAGGAGGTGTATTCTTTTAATCTTTTCCATCAAGACATAGTAGAGACTTATCTCCTGCTCATCCTCCTCCTCTAGGAGCATCACAAAGGGAGTCAAGGAGGGACTCCAGAGACTGCTCTGTGAGCAAGGGAAGTCATGGATCTCACAGGAAATAGGCCCCCTATTTTTCTTCTGTGTCCACCTGTCCCATATCCATATGCTTAGAGGCCTTTGGGTATGCACACGTATGCCCACAAGCCAGTGCTGTTCTGCTCCACCTGTCTCTGGTCACATTCTCTTCCCCTAAGAATGAGGAACATCAGTGGGCAAAGAGGGAAGAACAATTGATCCTGGTGGCATTTCGTGATCCACCCCAATGAGGCAGTCAGTCCTCCTATCCTCAGCCTTTAAGATATTCCAAGAGCTGATGAAACATGTGGCCAAGACCCAAGACATCCTACTGGATGGTATTGCAAGAGAAGTCACACAAGCTGTTAGACATTCTTCTCTCTTCCATGCCTGGTAAACTTGTCATGTCTATTAATGAGAGATTGTTAAAGCCTACAGACGACTTGTGGTGGACTTGAACATCAATGTCTGCCACTTCCAAGGGACAGAGTGACTGTATGGAGTTCCTTCCAAGGGCTTTGAGTCCTTTTACTTCACTTCTGGTGCAAGGATCATTTTGTAAAAGCCGCTATGCAGGAAATATCTGGGCCCAGGCAGCAAGGACCTCCTAAAACAACATCAACAGAAAAAGATTCTGAGACTGGATCTTTGAGACAGGCTGCTTTGTATACATCTGATACTGTACAAAGATTGGGTTTGTTTGGCCAGTGGCGTAAGATAGAGCCATGCCTCCACCTCAGATGTCTTTGCGGCCTCCTCACTTGAGGGCAGAAAGAGCAGAATGATCTTAACCATTCCTCATTTCCTTCACTAATACAGAATCCTGTAGGAATAGGACTCCTTAGTTACAGGGAAAGCATGTGTGTCGTAGAATCCATGTGGACAACACATCTCAAAGAACCAGTTACTGCAAAGTAGCTGTTCTTTGTACAGTACTGCTTCTTCCTACCACACACTGTTACCACAACCCAAACAGATTGGGGTTCTTGTTATACGGAAAAATCATGTACAGGTAAACATCTAGAAGAATGTAGGAGTGGATGTGATATTACCCAGGATATAATCTGAACCAATGAATAGCTGTCTTCCCTCAGTTTTCCACAATTGGGTGCCTTTTTATGCTGCTTTGCTGTAAGAGCCACCAGTGCTAATCTGTTCACACAAAGCCTCCAGCATGTAAGTTACTCCCAGTTATGAGTGCTGTAGCCAGCCACTCATGAATTACACTGCAGAATCACACCATCTCAGACTTTGTCCAGAAATGTACGTCTTGTACTTCCCAGTTCTCTTGGACAATAAAAGCTCATATAAAGTCTGTCATTTTATTAATAGAAAATTAAATGCACAAATCCTGTTACCCAAGTGAAGTTTTCTAAACATCTTCAATCCAACACATTTGGTTTAGGTAAAATAGTAAAACAAATTTATTAACTACATACAGATAGATTTTAAGTGACTACAATTATGGGGCATAAAAATCAGAGTTGGTTACAAGAAAATAAAAATAAAACGCAACTAATACCTAATTTAGCTTATTAAGTGAATTCAAAGGAAAGATCTCTCTCACCACATGCTTCAGCGGTCTTACTAGCTGAATTTCTTTCAGCCAGACTCCATCCCCAGTCCAGTACCACTTCCTTGTTTTCCGTGTTGCGGATGCCATGGATAGAGAGAAAGGGAGAGAGAATTTGGGGTGTCTGCTCTCCCTTCTTATAGTTCTTTTTCTTCTTTGAGACTTATCCCCAGCTGAGGTTCAGGAGACAAAGTCTGTATGGATGGGAACCCTAAGATGATTCTTTGTCAAGATTTAGATTTTTTTTTTTTTCACCCACACCTTCTTTCCTGCCAAAGAATGGCTGCTTAACCAGATGATGGTCCATTTGACTTTGTTGACACCTGGTTGAGGCGTCGGCTAGCTTTTTGTCTTTGGGAAACTGGTTTGTGACTGCTCCCCAGACTTGGAACATGTTTTAGTAATTTATAGTAGAATCATATAACTTTACATACACAGTGTTGACACACATTTTACCAGGACAGTAATGGTCAGCAAATTATAAGTTTTCAATGGGGTACAGACTGTCACAGTGGAAAAGTACATACTCTCTGCAATTTAAAAAAAAAAAATTATTTCATTTTTCCTTGGAACCTTTTGCTTGCCCTCACCATGAGGTCTTAATGTGCTAAATGAAAAAGGTAACGAAACAAATTTTCATGGCTGAAATTTAGTAGTAATCAAAATAGAAAGAGGAATTTGATTTTGTAATAAATTAATTATATAAGCTGATTCCTTGTTTTTAAAAAAATTCTCTCTTGAAGGGTCTATGGTCTGCTTGGTCAGACTTTGTGAAATAGTGTGAAGAGCTTGTTTGCAGTTGGTATTGTGTTTAGCAATGCATTGCCTCGTTTTGTTTTTTGTTTTTTGTTTTGTTTTTTTTAAATCTGCAAGCTCTAGGCTCCTTTAAGTATTCCCAAGTGGCAGAAAGCCAGTATTGAGATGCCTCAAGAGGAGTTGCTTAGCAACCCAGTGTTCTTTCTGTCTCTTGGCCACAGATGATTATAGCTAGTGTTAGCACAGTGCAGCTGAAAGTGAGGCTGGCAGGGAAAGGCGCTCTCTCTCTTCTCCCCCCAAATTTGAATAAAACTCCATTCAGGCAGTGCTGAGTCTTCAAAATACTAGGCTGATGAGGATGGAAAGCAACAATTTGAAGACAAAACACATGCACTTCATGGAGTACTACTAGTACAATTCTATACATTGACTGACTTCCTCCTGGTGATAGATCAATATGAAAGTATTCTGTATGTAGAGTTCTGGTAGTATGTTTAACTCTGTGTCCTCAGAATCTGAAGTGGGGGTATTTTAGATTAGTTGTACAAAGGCTAAACTAGCTGAGCCTAAAACTTTCTTAATCCATTTTGTCCTTGTTTGCATAAATTGTGTATGAATAAAATATAATTGGTTAAAAATTGCCTTATGGCTGCATCAATCTGATGTGTGTTTCTTACATGACCTATGGAGCATGTTTCTGGTTGCACATTTGTACAGTTGTTAAATGTGCTCTTTGTTTTGAATAGAAATCTTAGACCAGTGCTGATAGGTGGGATTTTATTTAACATTTTCTGTTATGCACATGGAACAAGTTTTATAATCTAACTTCTTCCGACTATAGTCTCTAATTCATTTAAATCTTCTGAAATGAAATCTTTTCAGACACTTGATTGAAGATGGATAAAAGAGATGTGCTAATCAAGAGTTGTTTTTTGTTAGTTTTAAATAACCTAAATAAAAAACAATGTCTAATTTAAATTTGCAGAATATTTGAGAGCAATACTTAAGGTCTGATTGTCCTTTAAACTGAAAAACTTTTGTAGCTAAAAGAACTAAAGTATCACATCTTCTTCCCCAGCTTTCTCTTTTCTGAAATCACTCCACTCACTTAACCCCAATTTAAAAAATACACATGACATGTTTTGATAGTTTACATTTTTAGCAGGCTGCTCAAGCTTTCTTATGAGACTTCTGAAAGTCAAAGACCCAATGGTGGGAGGAACTTATTAAGCCTAGTCACGTAATGTAAGAGGAAGCTAATAATGAAAACTCATTTATTTAAAATCATTGTTGTCTACAGTATTCATTATGGAAATGTAATGCTAAGAAAAAAAAAAGTATATGGATGCCAAATATGCCCTTGGTTTTCATTACTACCAGTCTGTCCTTGACATAACAAAACACTTTATCTACTGTGCATCTTAAATCTGCAGCTTATAACACAGGCTTTCAAAATATCTTTAATTTGGGGGGAAAAATGACTTAGTAGCTCCACAAACTAAATTAGGGTAGTGTGGGTACCTCTATTTTGTTAAATACTATGACTGTACATATGGTACTTTTCAACTTGCCAACGTTCAAATATGAGACATTAGCACAAAAGGAAAAGATAAGATTTCTTCTTTGAACAGAGGATTGGGCTCTTCAGAGGATTGGCTCTGACATAGTCCCCCAGCTTTGGCCAAGTAATTTAGACGTTAACTTTCAAAGCAATCTCTCATTTTGGATGCTTTAGCTTTCACCTAATTTGAGATATCTAAGGACCTGAATTTTCAGAAGTCAGGTGCACTCAGCGCTGTAGTTGAATCTTAGTACTTCTGAAAATCTGGCCCTATAGGCCCCCAAAGAGGCAGCTTTTGAATGTGTGGACCTTAACTCTGTGTGTGCGTGCATGTGTGTGCCCCATCTCTAAAATGTTATAATTCACTTCAAAAGGGTTTTGAAGATCAGTTTCCTAATGTCTGGATTGCTTTGAAGATGAAAGGTGCTGTAAAGTTTTCTTGTTAACTCAGGTTACTTTAAATGATGTAATATGACTGATGTGATATTGTCTGTAGCCTCATTTTATGATTTGGCATTTCATGTGTATAATTTAAAATAAAATATTGAAACTTCAGGTTTGTGTGAGAGAGGCAAATTTGTTTCTAAAATCCTCTTGGAAGACCGCATTATTATGGCTCTCATGTGTTTGACCTAGTTTTTGGAACTGCAAATTTGCTCACTCTGTGTATATTTATTGAGCAGCATTTATTTTTTTTAGAACTGAAGTTAATTTGTCTGTGGGAGAGGAGCACAGTGGCATAAACAGACAGATGTCTTATACAAACTTCCTAGAGGAGAATCTTGTTCACAACCACTTAGAAATGTATCTAATTAAATCTAGATTCACCAGTTTGAAGTCCAACTACAGCCATTTTGGAGTTTAAAAGATGGGAAGCTAGTTTATCTTCAGAGATAAAAAAGTTCTCAGTTTTCTTTTGCCATTTCAGACATATATTTTTCTCTGTTTCTTTAGGAAAAGAACAATAAACAAATGAAATGGTGGATTAACTTGCTGGCATAGAAATTTAGCAGAAAAATCAGCTATCTTGAAAGCTGCTTTCTCACTCACCTAATATCATTGTTCTCTGTCTGAAAGATGGATGAGGCTTTTTCACCGTTGTGCTTTTTTGCATCTGAGAAGTCCCCCTCTAATGGTTATTCTTAAACATCTCTTAAGGATAATACCATGTTATACTATTGTATCATTCTGAGGGACCCCAAAGCGCTTCATAAACTACCATGCAACTGGAAATATTTCCTGCTAGTTTATTTTCATTAACTTTGTGGTTTTGTTTTGTTTTTTTTAAACATGAAAATTTATAGCAAATATTTCCTGACCTCTTCATCCCCATAGCTACTTTAATACTCATTTTGTGCTGTCCTGCAATGGAAATGGACAGTAGCAGCAGTGCTCACTTCTGTCTCCTTGTTTTCGGGCCACTGCTCATACTTTTGCTTACAGTGCTATAGACTTTACTTACTGTCAGTGATTTACTTACTGGCTCAATCTTTCCACAACCACCATCTTGTTGTCATTCTTTGGGAACAGGCAGCACTATCCCTATCCCCTAGAAGATAATGTTCTACTATGGAAATTAAACAAGTCTGAATATTCGGCAGCTTCACTTGTAGAAAATGAAACTGACACAAAATACATTAGTTCTGCATTATTCTATATGTCTACAGCACCACTGAAATGTAATCACCTTTGGGGTGAAGGGTGGCAGCTCATAGTCAACAAACGTGTGCCGCACAACAAGTGTATCCATATGTTGAACATTGGGTGTATTGTGATTTTGCATGTCCTTTGGCAGTTGCTTTGTATCCTGCAACAAGTTTCACTACTTCGGAAATGTGAAAGTGTTAAGTCTTCTTGTTGAATATATTGACTATATATATTCTTGCCAATCTTTCTCCAGAATGTTTCTTTGTTTTCTTATAGCAGATGTCCAGCTTGACAATTGTAAAGCAGAAAAAGAAGTGAAAAGGAGGTAGTCAAAACTGTTTGTTAATTTTTCGTCGGCAACTTCTGTTTTCATGTAGAAGAGCTTCAAGCCATTATTATCATTGAGGTAGCATCTAAGGGACCCCAACTGAAATCAGAATCCCATTATGCTATATATTTTTCAAACAAGAAGAATATAATAGTCCCTGCCCTGAAGAGTTTATAATCTAAATAGTAAAAACAAACCCCTAAGGGAGGGAATTCAACATTCAAAAGAGGTTTGAACAATGTGATGGTCTTCTAATTAGTCTCCTAATTTTTTGTTGAGTTCTTTTTTGAAAAATATTTTTTTTGGGGGTGGGGTTTTGTTGAGAAGGAAGTAGAGTAGGAAGAGGGAGGGGACATTAAAGGGTGAAAATTAAGGAAAAGGAGAAAGGGGGGAAATGGTAGCATGGAAGGCCGTTGGAGTGAGACTGAAGTGAAGAGATTGAGGGAAGGGAGTTGGAGCAAACAGCCAAAAATATTGGGGAAAAATTGTCCAGAATAAAAAATGGAAGAATTGAGGCACCTCATTAATACCTGCCCTTAGCATGAGGAAGCCTTGTTTATGTCTGCCCAGGTTCAGCTCCCCAACTCCACCAGCCACAGGCAACACAGGCACTTCCCTTTGGTTCTACTCAGGCCCCACTGTCTCTACCGGTTAGTGAAAGACAAGCTCCAGCCTGTAACCCCTCTTGAGCATCTCCCTGGAGTGTCCAATCCCTGGTCCATTGGCCACATAGTATTCACAGATCCACTGATTCCAAATATCTTTGACTTCCCATCTTACTCCTCAAATAGTATGTCCCCAGTGTGATCAAATGTGAAATTAGTTACTAGTTTTTGTGGGGCACTTTTTCAGGAAATTTGTATTGCATTGTTGTTGTTATTACCGTATCTTTTTAGTGGACTTCAGGCAAGGTTAGTCTGACCTCCACCATATACTATGCTTGGATTTGGTTCTTCATTGTCACCTATGTTTTCACATATTGGGGCTTTTAACTCCTGTATTACACTTATTTCCAGAAGTAGATTTAATCTCTGAATCAAGAAATTAAATGTTGACATGCTATACAGAAATTTTTTAGCATTTACATATATCTTAGATGTGCAGTTAGATAAAGACAGGGAATTATTGCTCCATGATTGCATTTTGCCCTTTCCAAACAGGTCATAGTGGAAGGAAAATGCTGAGCTCTTGAGTACTGCACAAGCTATTTGTTTTTTGTGACCCAATTTCCTTTTGCTAATACACGTGGGTTTTTTTATTTAATTATAACTGCTTTTCTTATTTCTTCTCAGGACAGAAGAGGGTCAATAAAATCAGCTGTCTATATAGCAATAAAGATTGAAAAAACATTTTTAAATATACTGTAGTTGTAAGCAGGTATTAAAGTTGTAAAGATGTTTTGAATTTATAGATAGTATAAATCCTATAGGGGTTACTACTTACTGTTAGTCCTCATCATGACTGACTATATTTGATCATCAAGAGCAAACAGACACACACATTCTGAGAATCATGTCTGTACAAGACTTAATTAGCTCTAGGCTAAGGTATTTCAAGCTTCAATAGCTATGCTCCCTTTAGGATACTCTGGCAAACTAGACATTGATTTTTCTCAGCAATCTCTGCCCTTTTCATTGGCGCAGTACTCACTTTCCGTGAAGGATATTTTGACAGAAACTCCATTTTTTGTTTGGGTAGTTGAATGTCAGGTGGAATCATCCCGCACAGCCATGGGCTATAGTAAATCATTCCTCTCCCTCAATGCTTTTCCTTCTGTATTTAAAATAGATCTCAGTGGTTTTATTATTGGCAGTCAGATAGATGAGTTTTAAGAATCTAATTTCAGAAAGATTATAATGTTAAAACTAAAATCAGGATGTTTCTGGCTATAATTGAGTGGGAGAGTTTGTGGGTGTTATGGCTTAAGTTAACCCAAAATTCAAATAAGTTATATTAATGTTTTTATTAAAAATATTTGAAGAAATGTAAATACATTAATTTTAATAAAAGCTTAATAGCTCTGTATCCATATAAAGCAGCAAAAATCTTCCTGCTTTATGGAGGATAAAAATGTAGGTGCAGCATTGTAGGACTCCTTCACTAAGATCTTTCTGAAAAGGAAGGTAGTATAAATTAATTATTTACCTTTTGTGGTAGTAAATACCTAATTTTAATAGGATTCAGTAATACTAAGTGTGAGTAACATGCAGCTATGTGAATTTGAACAGAAATATACAAAGGAAATAAGATTTTTTTGGTTGTCAATTGATTATTTATGGGACTTTGGGCAGCATTTACTTCTCCCATCCCCTTGCCCTGCCATGGGAAAGTATTGTACATATTGAGGTATTCCTCCTTCCTCTAAAGAATCTGATTGATATAGTCCACAGCCAAAATCAGGCTACTGAATTAGATAGATCAGTGAACCACTTCTTTACAGCAACTCCTCTCAATGCTTTGAAGAAACAAGAACTGTGTGTTACGATTTCACAGCTGGAACCAGCACTGTTCTTTGCAGTTCTGCTCTTCTGATGTTTGATCAATAAGATGTTTTTGAATTTTTAAGAGCTTCCAGTTGAAGAGATCAAATAAGCCTCTGCCTTGTTTTTATGTGAGCCCCTTGGCCTCCAGAAAGCTACATCTGTTCATTCAGCTGGATTTGTGCACCTATCCCATAATTCTGCTCAGAGAGGTCCCCATATCCATTACATTGGGTCTTCAGCGTACTCATGGCTCTGGAGGCAGAACTCAGATCTCTCAGTCACTGATAGGTGAGGAGAAACTATTGGTCCTGAAGACTTTGGTAGTACCTAATTTTTCAGTTTTTCCTGCTGTGATGTCAAACATCTATTTTAAAGGAGTAAAAAAAATCATAATTTACATTTCCCAGAGAATGCAGAAATATAAGTATTGGATATCATGTGGGGCTTACCCATGTTACTAGTAGCTATTTTATTGCATGAAAGATGTAAACATTATGAAACTGCTTAATATTTGATTTCATATGTGGCTAACGGTCAAACCAAAACCATTTTTCTTATGGACAAGACAGGGTACTGCTCCTCAATGAGAGCTACTCCCTTGCAACATTTATCTTTCAATCCCCTGAAGTTTTGACATTAGGTCTGTACAAACTAAGGCCACCATTTTCTTTATAATGGGGGGGTTGTAATTCTGTCATTCTCATATTCAACAACTGAATAATTGTTGTGACTAAACTTTTAAAAAGAGAAAAAATCATCATGTACAAATAACAAGCATGGACATTTTCTGCTCAGAACTGAAAGCCTCCTGAAAATGTTTGCTCAATGCACAGTAGTGGTCAAAAAGTAAACAAAACAGCAGCATTTATAAAAATGGGCTAGAAAATAGTACTTTTATGCCTGGACATCAAATATTCTATTTTTGGCCTTTCCCAAGTTAGATATTTAGTGAAGCAGAAGGGGTCCAGAGATGGGCAATAAAAATTGCAAGAGTCACGTAGGAACTTCTTTATGAGGAGAGTTTGAAAAAACTGGAGCTGTTTAGTTTAGAGCGGAGACAAATAAAAGGGAATATGATAGGAAAATAATGCATAATGGAGAGGTAGTCATTCTGGAGTTCCTATTTACCCTTTTACATCGTGTGAACAAATGGGAAAGCCAGTGAAATTGGAAAAATAAGAGAAATAAAACTGATTAAAAGGAAGTACTTTTTTCTCCACAATACATAATTAACCTGTGGAACTCATTGTCACGTGATACCAAGAACTGAGCCCGATTCCAAAAGTATTACACCTTCATATGGACAATGAGAACATCTATGGCTACAGTAGTTAGGTAAAAAAATTGATAAGGGATATAAACCTTAATGGTACAGAGTTCAAATCAGCAAAGCACTTAAGCACGTTTGTGTTCTGCTTAATAGGTATAAAATTACTCAGATGCTTAAGTGCTGAATTAGGGCCATAGAACCTAAATAGTCACTAATGGTTGGGGATTAGGAGGAAATGTTTTCTTGAGGAAATGATTCCATAACTGTTCATTAAGGGTTTTTATACCTTTATCTGAAGGATCTGATATAAGCATACTCAGACACATGATGCTGGACTAGACGTACCACTGATTTAAGGGGTGTGGCAATTTCTTTGTTACTGTGATTCAGTAATTTGCGAATGACTGAAACCAGGTAGCTTGGATGGAAACGTTTAAGCAGCTGAACTTTAGTGAGTTGCAACCAGTGTCCTGTTATGATAAAGCAATCAAATGGAAAAAAAAATCTCAATGTCTAGATTGCTTTTTAGTAGCAGCCCCTTTATATGGTAGGACAGGTGCAGCTGATTGACAAGACCTACATATCTCCCATAGATTTATTATGCTTAAATTTGCAGATGTGCTTTTGCTCACATGACACAGAAAACAGTGTCCCCATGTAAGAATAGTGTGGATGAGTTTGTGTCTGTGTACATATAGCCAGCTGGCTATGTAGGTCATACTAGACAATAGCATGGTGTCTATTGTAGTGAATTATATACACTTCTATGAAAGAGAGCTTTAGCTGATGGCACTCTAGCCTATCCACGTAAGTGTTGAACTAGAGGCAACTAATTTGGACAGTGAAATCTAGAAGACCACAGGAAGGCATACCCTATGCTTTTCATTTACTTCCCCATAGTTATAGGAATTAAAAGTCAGAAATGTATAACCTTTTTGAAGCAATCAGCTGCAAATGAAGCTTCAGAACCTCATGTTGCATTTTCAGTCCTTCTGTTATCCATTACTTTATAATTTGTTATATTAATTACAAAAGTAGCTGTTTCTTTCAACATTTCTTACCCGTAATATGAGTATTTTCAAAGAGCTCTTGTAAAGGTGAGGTAGGAAAACACTTTTCATTCTTTTTTTATTGACAGTATGAAAACTATGGCCCCTGTTTTCTGGTCTTGCTGACAGTGGTTTTACGTTACCTTTACAGTTCACCAATTCAGAGGTTGGTTCAGGTTCTAGCATGTTAGAATAGCCTGGGGGCTGCTTTTACCTATATCTGGCTGGCAATACAGGAGTCAGATGGAAGGAGAGGGGAGCAGGAAATAGGAGTGGTACTCTTCCAAGCTCCACATGCACGGTATGTTCTGCCCATGTGAGATATTAGTCACCGTAGATAGTACAAATGTTGAAAATATAATTATATGTGATCTCTGGGCTTCTTGGCCTCCGTTTCCCCTCATTTGGATCTAAATGCACTCATAGATTCTGCTGGGCACCTCATGCTTGGCTTTCCCTTGCTGAAGCCCATTTGGCCTGCTGGACTACTTGAGCTTGGTAGTACCTTCAGAGTGTCTGACACTCAACCTTACATAAGGCTCTACTGGGCTTCTTTGGCTTGGCTCCTTCATTCTTGGTTTGGAAGAGAGAGGGGGATTGGCGGTAGTCTCCCAAAACCACTCGCTCATGCTGCCAAAAAGAACTATCACTGTGGATTATACAAATCTTCATAATATGTTCCCTTCTCTCCTTTCTTATGTGCTTTGGCATGCAATGAAATCGGTAACTCTGTTGTTTAAAATGGTATCATAGGTCATCTTTAGTTAGCACCCATTGAAATAAATGAGGCAGGCCATACCTCTTAATTATTATTTCAGGTTCTGCAATTATAGGCATGTCACTGGATCAGTTACAGTTGGTTCGAAGCTATCTTGGCAACCTACGCACTAAAGACTTTTTTTAAATGAAAGGCTAGAGAACAAGAAGACAGCAAAAAAGAAGAAAAATGGTGGTACACAATACGGCCATATAGTAGGCTCAATCAGAACCCTGTTTCTGACCCCAAGGAAACATTCTGGCAAAGGGGAATTGCCAGGGCACAGCAGGGTGTAGAGGGCACTCTGTGTCATCATCAGAATCAGGGTTCCCTGTTGTCAAAAACCTCAGAAAGCTGGTTAGGTTTACAGCTCCTTTTCATTGCTGAAGCAATGCAAAACAGCCATATTTTTTGGCCTGATATATTTACGCACTTCCTGTTTGCCATTGTGTGCTCACCTCAGTCAGACTGAGTAATGATTCCTTTGTTAAGCCTTGACAGTCTTTTTACTGGTTGTGACTGTAGAATTTGCTTTGTGACACAGGCTGAAGAAGTGGCTGGGCTATAACTACTTATGTTTGAAGTTGAAACATACTGAAATGCACTTTGGAAATGCTCTTTGGAAAATATCTTGAATCTTTTTCTTTGAGTGCATAGTTTTATATTTTTAATTGAATTGAATGACAGGTATTTTCCTGGCAGCGAAGATAAAATAATAACTGGCTGCCCATTGACCCTAGGGCCTAGAGAATTTAATCTACTGTCATACATGTTACTAGTTCAGATACCTCTTAGCCAACTCTGTGCTTGAGATTGTTGATTTCTTCTTACTGTCATAGAAGTTTATTAGAAAGTGACTGTTTAGCAGTATAGAAACATGCAGCATCTGTCATTAGTCGAGGCTATTGTCATACTAATATGTTAAAGAGCTGGCTCCAAAAGTGTTTCTCTGATCCTTTGCCATTAGTCAGTAAAGAAAATAACATTGGTTAACTATGTCTTTCAAGCTCTCCTGACAGCAATTAATAGTTACTGAAAATATTTAGTCTGCCAGCTGTTTTCTGGGTAAAGGAACACACCAACCAAGAAAAGTACCATTTTTCAGTAGAAAGTGGCCTGGTCTATTTTTATGACTTTAGATATGGTTGATAAAACTACTACTAATAGAAATCTGTTTCACAACAAAGTGACACTTGTTCCTTCCAACAGTTATTCTTTAAAAGTTTCCTAGTGTTCAGATTTCTTTTGTCTTCTCTTTTGGTGGAATTGAATACTTCATTATTTCTTGTATTCATGATTCTGCTCTGTTGAAGGATCCCAAGCTATCAACTGTTCTATCTGTGACATGCTAGATGTACATGCTAGCAGCCATCTCTGGTTACCAAAATAAAATAAATATCCTAATTTAATTTGTGCAACCCAGAGGACAATGTTTGTGTGTGCGTGCACGCGCATGCATGGGGATACATACATACGTACATAGAGGCAGAAATTTGGCACTGAAGTTGGTGACAATTGGACTGCTGAAGTTGATTACTCTGTGTCTGTGGGTGGGGAGGGTATCTCCAGTAAACCTGTGTGGATACTGATCTCTGCCCTACTTAAAGTAATTTCAGAAATATATTTGACAAAACTTTAAAAATCATTCTATGCTTCCTCCCACCCCCTCAATTGGATTGTATTTTATTGCCAAGGGACTGTGTGTAAATTGAAGCTTTCTTCTCTCTGTTCAGGCTGCTCAATGCTAAATTCCTTATGAGGAGAGTCCTGTAGTCTGGAATATGCGCTATTGCTCCTCATTGTGTATCACTGCAGGTTAGTGATCTCCTTAGCAGAAAGATAATTTACAAGGCAGAAATAAAATCTAAATTTCAGCCCATATGAATGATGGTCACAATCACTTTCATTCTAGTTGACTATATCTTCAAATGTTTGGTTGTAACACCACCAAATTAAACTGGCAGAGATAACAGATCCAGCATATGACAGTTTCTGTTCAGACCCATGTGCATGCTCACACCTGTTAATAATGGGAAGTAATGAGAGGAGGTATAGAAATGTATCTGACAGACTCTAACTGTATGAAAACACCACTATTTTTTTTTTTTTTTTTGCTTAATGAAAATGACTGGTCTATTTAGTTTTATAAAACTAATTTTTCCTTTTATAAAAAAAAGAACAAAAACATTAGAAAAATGTATTATACAGTATTTAGCACCTTTGCCTTCAGTGCAGTATTTGAAGACACTGTGACCTTAAGTTTTTTATATTTGCAGAGAAGTTACTTCTCTGTTTCTGCTACATAGCTACACAGTTGCAGGTGTAAACATTTTTTGGAAGGACATACATATATGTAAGTACAATATGTACAATTTTGCAAATTAGGATGCGTCATGGGTTGGCTTGTAGTCTGCTCCCATTTTCACACCCATTCGAGGTCTCAGCTCAGTGTACTGATTCTATTTTCATCTTGTTGCCAGGCAGATTTTTGTATGCCTCGTTCTGGTTGCTCAGTTTCTGGCTACTGATAGGTGTATGCAAACTATTCTTCAGCAGCCAACCAGAGGGACTATGCAAATCTCCACTCAGTACTGTGACATCAGACTAGTCAAGCTAAGTATAGTTTCTGTTGCTGGGAGAGCTGATAAGGTGGCATCATGGCTGCAGGGGCTTTCTTTTGGGTATGTTTTTTACATTTACAAAAGATTTAATCATTATTTAATGGAAAAATAAACAAATGGATCCCCCCCCCCCCCCAAAAAAAAAGGGTGGGGGGGATAAACAGTCTTCTAACCAAGTTTAAATTACAGGAAATAAAAAATTTTGTTCCTTCAAAACTTGTTGAAGTCTTGCCTCCTTGAATTACATTTGATGGATTTGGTGTGTTTAGTAGTGACCTGTATCTGTGGCAGTGCATAGGTGAACAAGTGTAGTAAGCAAGCAAGCAAACAAACAAAACAAACCCCCAGCAGGTGTACATCATTTCTCTGCAAAAAGCAAATCTTCCCTAGAGAAAAACAAACCTATTGTATTAACAGCATGTTAAAGTTCAAATTTTTGAGAAGATTAGGTAGATTTTCAAATTACCCTTTTTGGCTACCGAAAGAAAAGAATAAAAATACTAATGTTTGTATGACGCACAGTACGTTTAATACAATTTCTTAATGCTGCTCCTGCTTATTTTAGTTTTTTGCCATTTCCCCTTCATTTTCTTCTTCCATTATGTCTGACAGGTGACCTCAGAAGGTTGCTGCTAATGACATCAGATTCTTCTGAGATGAGCTGTCTTATGCCACATTTGCAAAGGTTAAGAGGTCAGAATTGCATCACTGCAGTTAGATGCACATACATGAACTAATTTAGAAGAAATGTAGGTGTAAATGCCTTAGTTTTTTCATTAGATAAAGTGCATACAGAGTTGGCTGTGACAAAACATTTTATGTTTACGGTGTAGAGGCCTAACTTAGAATATCATAATCATATGTATGTTAATGTTCTCTCTTGTGGCCTTAGTCCTCATGTATTTTGTGTGAGTAAGTATTCTTTAGTAATATAGGTGTGTTTTAGGTGCTATTCTTGTAATAGATAGAAAAACCTGAAAGCAAAAGTGGATTACATTTAAAAAAAAGAATTTTCAAGTTTTTCTTTGTATAGTAGTTGTCATCTTTTTTTATCTTTTGTATGTGAATGACTAGTTCAGGTGTTCACCTCTGTATTTTTTTTTTTTTTTTTGCGTGCTGCATTATTTCATTTCATTTGGGAATTTCAGAAGTAGATATATCTTCAATTCTAGAAGGATTGTGAAGTTATGTATCAACTTCCTTAGCATAATTAACTCCGCTTGATATTGTTTAATTATGTTGCCAAATGGGTCATGATAGTAATGAATCCTGTGCTTATGTCAAAAAATTTGCACAAAACATAAATACCACAGATGTGTTTAAAATGTACTAACTCATCTTAAAAATGTGTTAACTCAAATTGTACTTATAAACAAACATATTGCTTTCTCATTTGGATGACTGTAAATGTCACCATGTTAGAACATTCACTTTTGCTGTTTTACAAATGTGGAGCAGTAGCAATATATATACCTAGGGCTTTGAGGTATGGCAGTTGATGGAAAGCTGAGGTTTTGTGTTGTCTGTGAAGGTTAAAATTCCGTAATAGTCTTAGGAAGAATGAGAAAATAGACTTTTAGCAACTCTTGTTGCTATGGCTAAATTCCTTTCAAGAAATATTGCCAGTTTTCATAATCCAAACAAGCATTGTAATGTAATTCTGAGAATAAGTTGAAGCTCTTGTCTATATTTTATTACACAAGAATGTGTGTGTGTGAGGGGAAGGAAAGGAAATCTGATTTAACAAGTTAACAAACTGACCACTTTTAAGCACCTGAATTGTTTTTGTGGTGCTTACTGGAATGTACATTTTTAATAAAAATACCAAGTTGTTGGGAGAGACATTCTGGCCCAACCCCTTTTCTCCTCCCCCTCTTTAAAAACAAACAAACATTTTGGGAATGAACGATGTTTCCACTTCTTGTAGCAGCAGTTCTTAAACTTCATTGCACTGCGACCTCCTTTGGACAATAAAAATTACTACACAACCTCAGGAGGTGGAGGACTGAAGCCTGATCTCAAGCCCCGCCACCCAGGCTGTGTGACCAAAGCCTGAGCCCCACCACCCCAGGTGGGGGGAGCCAAAGCCAAAGCTTGAGGGCTTCAGCCTTGGGTGGGAGGGCTATAACCTAAGCCCCGCCACCACGGCTGAAGCTTTCAAGCTTTGGCTTTGGTCCCCCTCCACCTGGGGCGGTGGGGCTCGGGCTTTGGCTTCAGGCCAGGCCATAGCAAATCTAATGCCAGCCCTGGTGACCCCATTAAAACGGGGTTGCTATCCACTTTGGGGTCCCCACCCTACAGTTTGAGAACTGCTGTCTTATAGCATCTGTCAAGACAGATAGTAGTGGACCAAGTTAAGTTGAACTCTGTGGAACTGCTTGGGTAAAGCCGAAAGATTTAATTTGGGTAGATGCACCTATACAGAGCAGCTGCTCTGTGATGTAGGAAGAGAGTTCTTAAACTAATGTCATAGCTACAGGTTCATTAAACCACTTAACACATCCAGGAGACGCAAGACATAAAAAAAAAAATGAGGCAAAATCAGAGCTGTTACCTTGGGGCGGAGCGGGCTATCTATTTCTGTTACCAAATAGAAATGGTATTGAAAAGGTGAAAATACTTTGAACTCAAGTTCTGTTAGCTAAGGCCCAGGTTCAGCAAACCACTTAAGCACATACTCCAAATGCATGCTTAATTGCCTCACTGAATAGGGATGGACATAAGCACATGCTAAGCGCTTTACTGAATTATGTCCTAAGAGAAAATCTCACTATTAAAAAATGATTATCTCTTTAGGTGAAATTGGTTTTTCTCTCACAAGAGGAGCAGAGCTTGAATCTGCTGTTGGAACAGTAGGGAAAAATATGGGCTTTATGAAGTATTCTAAGGGAAATAGTTAACCACTGCAGTATTTAAACTCAGCTTTTTTTAGCATTCTTTTTAACCAGTGTCTACATTAGTGAAAGTTTGTAATCTTAGAATATGTCCTATGCCAATTTAGCCTATAAGGTCTTGTAGCTGTAAAATACAGTATCTTTATAGACATTGTAAATGTCCTGTTTGCTACAGTCATCATCTAGTGCTGTTGTGAGGTTTCAGTTGTTTAATTCAAACCGGAAAAAGGGCCCCTGCTTAGATGGGTTACCATTGATTTGGGAATCTGTTTACTTTAGTTAAAATGTCATTTCTATGTACAATAGCTCAGCCTTATTTGTTTTCACACCCTGCCTGGATTCTTAGTAGTACCCTCATGTGCTTCCTTTGTTGCTGGGCAGGATTTGAAGAGCTGATATGTGATTGGTTGTCAGGCAACTGCTGACTTGAGCCAATCAGATAAGATATTTGAATTCTTTCCCAGTACAATAACAATAAAGCAACCGCGGATTTATTTTTCCTATGGAGAGATTATGTAAACTAAGAGCATTGCTGCACCAGGCTCCCTCTTGGGTATGTTTGAAAAATTACAAGGCTCCTCTGTACTAGAAGGAAAAATGCTGTTTGTTTATGAACTTGTTTACTACTTAACCACTTCATAGAAAACTCAGTATTATAAATAGAAAAAGTCTATTTAAAATAGTGTAGTAGATTTAGAACAGTCCCATATTTAATCTGTTAATATGCTTATTAGAAAATAGAATAAATTGATATGAATGCTGTAAGAAATGCTCATTGTAAAATTGATTGACATACAAGTTTAATTCATATTGTTCAGCCAACGCTCACATAATTTTAGTTTTAAAAGGGGAAAACTCAAAAACCAACTTCAAGCTTCTGTAACATGTAGCAGAGAGAAATTGTATTTATAGCTGTCATATAACAGATTGGCAATCCTGTTCGTTACATTTTAAAAGTAGATATAATTGTGAAAGGCTCCAAATAGGTGATGTCTTCTATGTTGCAAACTTTGTGATTTGAATGGCAATCAGATATGATAAACTTAAGAAAATATATTAGCGGTATGCAAACATATTATTGATGCAGAACATTTTAGCATCTGTCCTTTTTTGCAGATTGATTCACATGGAAACAGTACTGTTTTTTCTTTTCTTTTGTGTATGAGGATATAATTATTTTTATGCATTTTAAAATTATTGCCAGATTATTTTAAATTGTTACTGTGAATCATTCTGGTTTGAAAACTGACTTCTAGGAACCATTTTTTAAAGAAATGCAGGGTTCCACGCAGTTCTTTCATTCTGTACTTTGGAGTCTTGGATTCTGCACCTAGAACAAAGTGCCCAATCAATTGCTCCCTTATTTCTTTGACTGACTATGCCAAGTGAACTAAATTCGCATATCTGGATAACTGTGAAGGGAATTGAATTAAATTATCATAAACAAAACCATCTTTATTTCCTCCACATAGTTCTTGTTCTTTGGCAAGTATTTTTATGGTTGGTAGTGGTTTTGGCAAATACACATTTTTGGGATTTTATGCAAATGGCGTTCTAGATTGACTATATTATGCAAAGAACCATTGTGCACTGTTGTTTGGATCCCAACTTGTTTCACTGCGTTTCCATAATCTTCTCTTTGTCTATCTCCTGTTACCAGGCAGGATTCAGAAAGCTGACTGCTGATTGGCTAACTTTTTGAGCAGCTCTTGAGCTGCTCATATGAGCAGACTATTATAGGCTAATCCATAGCAGCTATGTTAATGCCTGCCTTTGTTGCTTCACAGCAATGATCTCTCCTGCAAAAGACTTGGGGGAGGGAAAGGGAAAACTCTCTAATTGGCTGAAGGAGGGGTCCTTCATGTATTGTTAAAAATACATTGGCACATTTTTGGTTTTACCATAATAGCCACTGGCTGTTTGAATGTTGGTCATTTGCCTTTCAGTAGGGAGAAAAATCTGCAGGTGTTATTGGAGAGATGTTCGTGGTGATGTTTCTCTATTTGATGCAGAACTATATATGATTTTCAAGCTTAATATGAAAGAGAAGGCGAAGGGAATTGTCGTAAGTGAATTTAAATAGATATACACAATATTTGTGTGTTGGTGTTTCATAATTATGATTGCCATCGATGCAAATTTTGTAAAAGTTTATTTATAGAATGTAACCCCTTGCACGTTTTCCATCTACATATAGGAATCCTTTTGTGCACCACTGTACAAATGCCTTTCCTTGAGATAAGAAATGCCTGATTTATAAAAGCTACCTTTTGCTTAGTTGGGCACCTGCGCCAGTACTTTCTTAGTTGCGAATTGGTCATGTGATCATTAAGAATTGTAAAAGTACTCAAACACCATTTGAAGAGTCTTAAGCAAAGTATAATCAAACCTTTTGTATTAATAATTAAATATCCTAAAGTGTCTATTTAAGTATATACATTGAAAATATCAGTGGTTTTAGATGTTTTGCTCAATCAAGTTCTTGATAAGTGTAACCTCTTTCTAGAATTATTCTTTAAAACATAGCCTCCTACCCCTTTTAGTGAGGGAAGGCAGATAGATATGTGAAAGAAGACTGCTGATTGGCTTGCACGGATGTGAGCAAACCAGCATAAACCGGTCTGTTGCATGCTACTTCCTTACTGCTTTGGCTGTTTCTTGTCACACTCAGAGCCTACAAGAGATCTGTTACATGGCTGCAGTGTGCTCCCTTGTGGGTATGGCTGGAAGTTACGCTCTAAGTCTTGTGTGCAGTGATATATTTTAAATAATGAACCAAATGTAGTTCTCATTTTAACTTTTTCACTGTTTGTGCTAGCTTTTATTTAATGTTCTTTGGCAGAAACAGTTAATCTGTAAAAGAGTGGTATGTCAGTTAAAATAACCACCTAATGATAGATTTTTATAAGAGAGCTTTTTTTAGATTAATTTTAAAATTGTATTTCAAGTTTTGGTTTTGGGAAGGTTTTCAGACAATATATTCTTGGACACAAAGTAAACTCTGTTCAAAAATAGTTTATTATGAAAAAAAGTTATTGGAGGATGCATTTTTGTTTTAGAAAAAGAAAAGAAAAAATAATTTACATTCTGCTGTGGCTGGTTGTCAAAGTACAGTAGCATTGTAAAAAAGCAAAATAGTCAAGTACCTTTCCTCTTTGTGCATAACATAGTAAATATTATGTTAACGAACATTACTTTTTCTTAATTATTTAGATAACTAAGGAATATGTAGCAAAACAAATTGGTAATATCTCTGATTTACGTGCTTTGCTTTTCAATTGTGTGTTTATAATTACAAAAGTGAGGCACCTGAAAATAGAGATACACTGTCTTCCTGTATACACTGTAGCTGAAATTTTGTGAGTTTATTAAGATATATTTTACTTATTTTGTAAATTACTGTAAGTGGTTGCAAACTTCTAAAGGCTTACTTCTGATCAAAGGTTCACAAAATAAATATCTATTATATAATTCTATTGCATTGTGGTCTTAGTGATTATAAATTTAAATGACTTCTTTTCTTTTACTAGTTCATATATAAAGGACCCTTGCAGTCTTCACATTACATTTAACAAGTTAGTGGGAAGGTCTTCTGTTATCTTCTCAGACTCTCTAATTAATTCCTAAGAGAGATTAGCCAAACCTGGAATTATTCCATTATTTAAATTAAAGCTATAAAGGACATTTTTATTCCAAGACGCATCTCCTTGTTAACATTTTTTAATGTAGGGCTGCTATAAGCACGATAAACAATGACATTTATATTCCACATTATACAAATAGGGTGAGATGAACATCTCCAGTAGTATGAAACTACTTGCTTTGAGCAATAATAAATTTCAAAGCAACTTTTTTTTGGGTATCATAACAATTTGAGTGCTTGCTCCCCCTGCTGGCGGTGCAGCAGCAGTTAATCAAATACAGATATTCTTTGACCTATTGATCCTGGTGTAAACATGGGATGCAGTTTTAAAAGGTTAAACACAGCAAGTTTCTCATGTATTTCTATTTTGCCTGTCAGAGTGCTGTCTAAGCATTAAATGGTCACTCACATATGAGAACCAGTTTGGTAGGTAGAAAAAAGTAAAAATAATAAGGAAAGGAGTGTCTCAAAATAATGTAAGCATGAACAGAAAACAATTGGGGGAGGGGAAAAACATACTTTTTATTGTATTTTCTTTCAAGAAGTTTCCTTTTATTATTACAGAATATAATATTTAATGGTTTTAGGCTTGGAACCTACCTTGATTTTTACTGGGAGAATCCAGATTGGTTAAATTACAAAATGTGGCATTCCAGGCAGACAGCATTGCAGCTTTACATGAGTTAATGAGAAAAGCTCACTTATTTCCATAAGCAGTTTCCAATTACAGTACCACAGTCTCTTTTTTTTTTTTTTCTTCTTCCCCCAAGCATACCTGAAGGCTTGCAACATAACTGATCTTTTGAGTGTTTTTTAGCAGAATGGATAAAAATCATGATTTAAAAACATTATTGATTTTTTTTTTAACAATTTAAATTATATTTTGTTATTTACATGCTGTTACTTCTTTACTTCCCATTTAATAGTCTTAAATTGCTGAAGTAATGTTTTATACTTTATTCTTTAATTAATTTCCTAGTCACTGGAATTTCAGATTTACACAGTTTTTTTTAATAAGAAATTTCACACTTTAATTGCTCATCTAGGCTAAAAAAAAAAGGCAAGTCTTGTGTCTAACATTCTTCTGTGAGAACAACACAGACTCAAACACTAAATTGATAAACAAATAGCCCTTGTAACCAACACTACATTCCCGTCTGAGCCTCCACAAGTCAAGAAAGCTGAAATGCATTGACCAGGCTGTACTTCTCCATTAAGGTCTGCAGCTTGAAGCCAAGGGATTTGTGGTCCTACATCATTTAGAAAAGGAAGCCTTGGACTTCTCGCTCTGCCACATACTTCTTAGATCTTGGGCAAGTCACTTTGCCTCTCTGGTGCCTCACAATCTCTGTGAAATAATACTTTCCTGCCTCAGAATATTAAATACATTAAAAAGATTGAGGTGGTTGGATATTATGGTAATGAGGCATATATAAGTTTATTTATATGTAGGTAAGGTACTTAGGTGCTTTTGAAATAGCATCCTTAGGTGCCTAAAATATGGGGTTAGGAGCCTAACTTCAGGGTCTTCTTTTTCAAAAATGCTGACTTGTGTATATTAACTTAGTTAATGTATTGAAAGTCTATGTAACTTTTCATTGTTAACAGAGAGAAGCAGTATTGTTTTGAAGTGATAGAGATTTTATGCCCTAAGAATTTTTTTAACAGAAATGCAATTTGAGCTGCTGATGCTGCAAACCTTGTGCACCTGGTTAACTTTAAGCACGAGTAGTCCCATTGATGGCAGTGTATTTATGAGAGTAAAGTTATGTACTTTCTTAAGTGTTTGCAGGATAGGGCGTTAGTTCTCAATGTTTTGGTTTTTTGCCTCTTGCAGTTTTGTAAAATTCAAATAAGATCTTGTTAGTGATGGCACTTAAAAACCCACCTTTTATAATTTTGTCCATTATAAATTTATAATCTAATGTTGCATTGATACAAATTTTCAAATTAGTTTTACAAAGATTCAGCCTGCTTAAATAAATAGAATCATAGAATATTAGAGTTGGAAGGGACCTCAGGAGGTCATCTAGTCCAACCCCCTGCTCAAAGCAGGACTAACCTCAGCTATATCATCCCAACCAGGGCTTTGTCAAGCCTCACCTTAAAAACCTCTAAGGATGGAGATTCCACCACCTCCCTAGGTAACCCATTCCAGTGCTTCACCACCCTCCTAGTAAAAAACTTTTTCCTAATGTCCAACTTAGACCTCCCGCCCTGCAACTTGAGACCGTTGCTCCTTGTTCGGTCATCTGCCACCACCGAGAACAGCCTAGCCCCATCCTCCCTGGAACCCCCTTTCAGGTAGTTAAAGGCCGCTATCAAATCCCCCTCACTCTTCTCTTTTGCAGACTAAACAAGCCCAGTTCCCTCAGCCTCTCCTCATAAGTCCTGTGCTCCAGCCCCCTAATCATTTTGGTTGCCCTCTGCTGCACTCTCTCCAACTTGTCCACATCCTTTTTGTAGTGGGGGGCCCAAAACTGGACACAATATTCTAAATGCGGCCTCACCAATGCCGAATAGAGGGGAATAATCACTTCCCGTGACCTGCTGGCAATGCCCCTCCTAATGCAGCCCAATATGCCATTAGCCTTCTTGACAACCAGGGCACACTGCTGACTCATATCCAGCTTTTTATCCACCGTTACCCCCAGGTCCTTTTCTGCAGAGCTGCTGCCCAGCTCGTCGGTCCCCAGTCTGTAGCTGTGCATGGGATTCTTCCTTCCTAAGTGGAGGACTCTGCACTTGTCCTTGTTGAACCTCATTAGATTTCTTTTGGCCCAATCCTCCAGTTTGTTTAGGTCCTTCTGTATCCTATCCCTACCCTCCAGGGTATCTACCACTCCCCCCAGCTTAGTGTCGTCCGCAAACTTGCTGAGGGTGCAATCTACCCCATCCTCCAGATCATTAATAAAGATGTTGAACAAAACCGGCCCCAGGACCAACCCCTGGGGCACTCCGCTTGTGACCGGTTGCCAGCTAGACATGGAGCCATTGATCACTACTCGTTGAGCCCTATGCTCTAGCCAGTTCTCTATCCATTTTATAGTCCATTCATCCAACCCATACTTCTTTAACTTGCTGATAAGAATACTGTGTGAGACAGTATCAAAAGCTTTGCTAAAGTCAAGGTATATCACATCCACCGCCTTCCCTACATCCACAGAGCCAGTCACCTCATCATAGAAAGCAATCAGGTTGGTCAGGCATGACTTTCCCTTAGTGAATCCATGTTGACTGTTCCTGATCACCTTTTTAATAAACAAGTTAAATCACTGATCAACTATTTAGATCAGTCACAGGTATTTAAATCATTGCACTCCTGGTTCAGGAACAGAATTTTAAGTTGGTCCTTTCCATTCCAACCTTTATGGGCTCGTAAAGAAACTCAAGTATTTGTTTGTTCTAAATTAGAAGCATATAATTTTCCCATGCACAAAGGATGAGATTTTCAAAGTGGGGACCCAGTACAGAGTTTCTCAACCTGTGGGTTGTGACCCAAAATTGGGTTTTCAGAATGTTTCAGAGGACTGCATGGCAGCTCCCATGGGGCTGGCTGAGCTCACCTCCCTGCTCCAGGTGGTGCAAGCTCTCAGTGCTGCTCAGGTTTGACCCAACTGGCCTCCCCATCAGCGGGGCAGGGCCAAACTTGAGCAGCATTGCAACCCCAAAGTTTGCAACACCCAAAGCGAGGTGCTGAGCCCTTCCACCCATGTGGCGAAAGGACGCAACCTCTCTCCTCTCCCCCTCCAAACCTATTTACTGAGTTCTGATAGCTGGCGCCTCACCCTCTGCCCCATCTTTTTCCCCTTAATTTGTAAATCTTTCAGCACATTCAGAAATTAGGTAAACTGGCATTTTGCATGAACAAACCCCAGAACAATACTGCATTCAGTGTTTTTTTATGAAATGGTCGATCAGATTTCACCAGTACCATCAACAAAGCCTATTGCTTCATTTCCCCCGAAAATAAAATCATCTGCTTTTCCAGTTACATACTGTGATGATTTCTCTCCACAGCTACCAGAGTGCAAAAAAAACCCCAACAGAAAACAAGGGGTGGTCAGTTCCGCAACTGGTGTAAAATTATCTTATTATAGTAATACCTAAATTTTATATAGTGCATTTCATCAGCAGATCTCAAACTGCTTTGCAAAGGAAGTCAATATACTTATCCCTATTTTACAGATTAGGAAATGAGGCTCATGAAGGGGCAGTGATTTGCCTGTAAGAAGGAACTTAATGGCAATCAGTATAACAAGACAGTTATATTTTTATTGGCACACTTTTTCCATTTGCAAAAATATATTGAACATTTTAGCATTGCTGGACTTGACTTGATTTGTCAGATGGTATATGGTGAGTTTAGAAATTGATTTTTAAATCTAGCATGTAGTCAGTATTTTTCTTAATTATTTGCCTCAATAATCAACTGGTGGAATGACAGGAAGAGAGAGTTTTTTCTAATTTTTGTAGTGTGGCTGGTAGAGGGAATGGGTGGTTGTAAATATGTAATTTCTTGTATGCTATAATAGGTTATTCTTACTAAGTGATACATCATAGCCAAAATAATTTGGAGGAAAGTGCTTTGTTAAAAGTTAAGCTTTTATGTCAAATACAGATTTATCAGTGCAATGTTAGTCCATATTTTTACACACATAATAGAAAAGTATTACCAGGTTCTAGTAATGAGGCCCAAATATACAAATTTCATAATCTAAAGAGATAAAGTTGTATAAAAGGAGGGATTTTTAACATTAAATTGTAAACGTTTTGTTGTTTAGATGTTTGGGTTTGTTTTTTGAGTCATTGCATATGTGCATTCCGCTTTTGGTGTCAATACGCCTAGTGCACAGCAGTTGGAAAGTTTTACCTCAGCAGTACGCACTGGGCAGCTCAAGCTCCCACTGTGATCGCTCACCACTGTGTGCAGATATAAAGGGCAGAGCCACCCCAACCTGCCTCATTTGTTTTTTTACCTCCCACAGTGGTCATTTGAACTCTGCTCTGTTCCAGAACAGCTCCTTTTCTCAGCCTTTTTGACCAGGGTGATCATAGAATCATAGAGTTGGAAGGGACCTCAGGAGGTCATTCAGTCCAACCGCCTGCTCAAAGCAGGACTAACCAGGACTAACCTCAGCTAAATAATTCCAGCCAGGGCTTTGTCAAGCCGCAGCTTAAAAACCTTCAAAGATGGAGATTCCACCACCTGCCTAGGTAACCCATTCCAGTGCTTCACCACCCTCCTAGTGAAAAACTTTTTCCTAATGTCCAACCTAGACCTCCCCCACTGCAACTTGAGACCGTTGCTCCTTATTCTGTCATCTGCCACCACTGAGAACAGCCTCGTTCCCTCCTCCCTGGAACCCCCTTTTAGGTAGTTAAAGGCTGCTATCAAATCCCCCCTCATTCTTTTCTTCTGCAGACTAAACAAGCCTCGTTCCCTCAGCCTCTCCTGATAAGGCTTGTGCTCCAGCCCCCTAATCATTTTTGTTGCCCTCCACTGGACTCTCTCCAACTTCTCCACATCCTTTTTGTAGTGGGGGGCCCAAAACTGGACACAATACTCCAAATGCGGCCTCACCAATGCCGAATAGAGGGAAATAATCACTTCCCGCGATCTGCTGGCAGTGCTCCTGTTAATGCAGCCCAATATGCTATTAGCCTTCTTGGCAACCAGGGCACACTGCTGACTCATATCCAGCTTCTTATCCACTGTTACCCCCAGATCCTTTTCTGCAGAACTGCTGCCTAGCTCGTCAGTCCCCAGTCTGTAGCTGTGCATGGGATTCTTCCGTCCTAAGTGCAGAACTCTACACTTGTCCTTGTTGAACCTCATTAGATTTCTTTTGGCCCAATCCTCCAGTTTGTTTAGGTCCTTCTGTATCCTATCCCTACCTTCCAGGATATCTACCACTCCCCCTAGCTTAGTGTCATCCGCAAACTTGCTGAGGGTGCAATCTACCCGATCCTCCAGATCATTAATGAAGATGTTGAACAAAACCGGCCCCAGGACCGACCCCTGGGGCACTCCGCTTGTGACCAGCTGCCAGCTAGACATGGAGCCATTGATCACTACTCGTTGAGCCCTATGCTCTAGCCAGTTCTCTATCCATTTTATAGTCCATTCATCCAACCCATACTACTTTAACTTGTTGATAAGAATACTGTGAGAGACCGTATCAAAAACTTTGCTAAGATCAAGGTATATCACAGCCACTGTTTTCCCCACATCCACAAAGCCAGTCACTTCTTCATAGAAAGCAATCAGATTGGTCAGGCATGACTTTCTCTTGGTGAATCCATGTTGATTGTTCCTGATCACCTTCCTCTCTTCCAAGTGCCTTAAAATGGATTCTTTGAGGACCTGCTCCATGATTTTTCCAGGGATTGAGGTGAGGCTGTAGTCTGTAGTTCCCTGGATCCTCTTTCCTCCCTTTCTTGAAGATGGACACTATATTTGCTTTTTTCCAGTCATCAGGGACCTCCCCCAATTGCCACGAGCTTTCAAAGATAATAGCTAATGACTCTGAAATCACATCAGCCAACTCCCTCAGCATCCTCGGGTGCATTGCATCTGGCCCCATGAACTTGTGTACGTCCAATCTTTCTAAATAGTCTTGGACCTGTTCCTTCAGCACTGCGGGATGTTTGCCTCCTTCCCATTCTGTGCTGCCCAGTGCAGTAGTCTGGGAACTGACGTTGTCTGTGAAGACAGAGGCAAAAAAGGTATTGAGTACCTCAGCTTTCTCCACATCCTCTGTCACTAGGTTGCCTCCCCCATTCTGTAAGGGGCCCACATTTTCCCTAATCTTCCTCTTGTTGGTAATGTACCTATAGAAACCCTTCTTGTTCCCCTTTACATCCCTTGCTAGCTGCAACTCCAATTGTGCTTTGGCCTTCCTGATTTCATTCCTGCATGTTCGAGCAGTATTTTTATAATCCTCCCTAGTCATCTGACCAAGCTTCCACTTCTTGTAAGCTTCTTTTTTGTGTTTAAGTTCACCAAAGACTTCTTTGTTAAGCCAAGCTGGATGCCTACCATATTTGCTATTCTTTCTGCACATCGGGATGGTTTGTTCCTGTGCCCTCAATAAGGTTTCTTTAAAATACAGCTAGCTCTCTTGGATTCCTTTCCCCCTCATATTAGCTTCCCAGGAGATCCAGCCCATCAGCTCCCTGAGGGAGTCAGTCTGCTTCTCTGAAGTCCATGGTCCATATCCTGCTGTTCTTTCTTTCTTTCTTTTTTCAGGATCCTGAACTTGACCATCTCATGGTCACTGCTGCCTAGGTTGCCACCCACTTCTACTTCCCCTACCAAATCTTCCCTGTTTGTGAGCAGCAGGTCAAGAGAAGCACCACCCCTAGTTGGTTGTTCCAGCACTTACACTAGGAAGTTGTCTGCAACACTATCCAAAAACTTCCTGGATTGTTTGTGCTCTGCGGTATTGCTCTTCCAGCAGATGTCAGGGTGATTGACGTCCCCCATGAGAACCAGGTCCTGTGAATTGGAAACTTTCCCTAGTTGACGGAAGAAAGCCTCATTTACCTCATCCTCCTGGTTTGGTGGTCTATAACAGACACCCACCACGACATCACCCTTATTATTCTAGCTTCTAAGCTTAACCCAGAGACTCTCAACTGGCTTATCTCCAGTTTCATACTGGAGCTTAGAGCAATCATAGAGCTCTCTTACATACAGTGCAATTCCTCCACCCTTTCACCCCTGCCTGTCCTTCCTGAACAGTTTATACCCAGTGATGTGTGTGTCTAGTTAGTTAATTAGTCTAGACTTTAGCGGTGTTAGGATAGTTAGTAAGTTTTAACTGTGTTTTTATATGTTTATATATATAAAAGGACTGGTGAAGCTAGGCTGAAATTCCTGCTGATGGAGGTGGCGCTTAGGCCACTGTCAGAGTTGACCTAGTCTGACCCAATGCCAAGTGCTGCAGCTTCAGTGAAAAGCACCCCATCCAACTTTAGCAGAATCTCAACACATTTTTCCCTCTCTCTTACCAAGGAAGAAATACAAAGCTTCCAGAGAGGCACAGGCCAGGGTAAGGTCTTCATTCTCTAAGAAGGGCAGAGGGTCGAGAAGGAGTCAAATAGAGTGCACCTGAAAGCTAAGCATTCCTCCTCCAAATCAATGTCTAAGTCGACACAGTCAGTTCTGGCTCCACAAGGAGCACCATAGAGCCTGGTGCTGGAGACTGTGCCATCAGCTTGTTCAGCATGGCAACAAGAGACCATTTTGGTGCCAACCACCATGGAGCAAGAAACCTGGTCTGTCTCTCACTGCCAGTGTCTCCTTCCTTACAGGAATCTGGTCCTTCCGCACTTCTGCCAGCTATTTAACCTCTGATATTGCAGTTGCCTGCTTCCTGGATAGGTGGGCCCTCAGAACCGTCCAAAAGGAAGCCTGCTATGAGGCATTGCTCCCTCCATCACAAGTCTCTTGGCACTGGTTCCTGACACTGACTGGAACCAACCCCACCATGGTCAGGGGAAGGGGAACCCTCGTCATTAGACTTGGAGGTGGGATCTTAGTATCACAGCCCCAAAGCAGGACCTGCCAGACTCCGCACAGATTCTCTCTTCCCACCTACAACTGTAAACCTTCAATGGGACCTGCCATGGGAATGTGGCCAGGACAGTGTGGCCTTGATACATATCAGTGGCTGTTTTGGAACCTGTGGGGCTTTCCCCAGCTTCCAGATCTTTCCCACATCATGCATACTCAAAGCTCTCATCTAGAGGGGCTGTATCTGCACAATGAGCGGCTCCTTCCCCAGGATCCAGCACTGGGCCTGGTACAAAGAATCAAGAGAAGAGGTTCCAGAACTGGAGCAACAGCTGATAGAAGAGATTCTGCCTCCTCCAGTCTTGGCTCCCTCTTCGTCCTCTCCAGACAAGGTCATTTTGTCCAGCATGACTTCCTGATGATTTTAAAGTTTTTATCAGGAGTTGTTAAAAAGAGTGGCTGCAAACTTAACTGTACAGATCAAAAAGGTCAGGGAGTCCTCACATCTCCTGGTTGACATGCTATCATCAGTGGATCCCACCAAGGTAACTCTGCCAATTAATGAGGTGATATTAGAGCCAAAAGCTTAAGGGCAGACTCCATCCTCATTGCTTCATACTTCTAAAAGAGCAGAAAGAAAGTACTGTATATTCTCCCAAAGGTTTGAGTACCTTTTAAACTCATCCACCTCCAGGCTCATTAGTTGTCACAATGTCTAATGAGAGAGAACGATAGGGGCACCAGACTATTACCCTCAAATCAAAAGATACTAAGAGACTAGACATATTTGGCAGAAAGATATACACAACAGGGGGTTTTGCAGCTGTGTATTGCTAACCAATGGGCTCTGTTGGGGCAATATGATTTTAATTTGTGGGGTTTTATGGAAAATTTTAAGAAGCTGCTTCCGGAGAATGCTAGACAGAAGTTCTCTTGCCTGATCAATGAGAGAAGACAGGTTATGAGAATGTCACTGCAAGTGGGGCTGGATGCATCAGCCTTGGCAACTAGAACCATGGCCTCCGCAGTGGCCATGTGGAGATCATCCTGCCTGTAGTCTTCTGGTCTTTACTGTGAAGCCCAGAGTACTATTCAGGACCTGCCATTCGAGAATTCTTTTACGTTCTTGAACCAGATGGAACTCTAGAGCCACTCTGAAGTCCTGAGGTCTGTACACACCTGCCGCAGTGAAGAAGCAGTATTGGCCACAGCAGACACACCAATATTCTGCTCCTTCTCAGCAGGATCTATCAAAAAATAGGTCCAGGGGTTATAGGCATAAGCCTCCCCCTCCTTCTGCTTTGGCTTCGACTCCAGCCCTCTCAAGACACCTAGGAATGGCAAAGCAGGTGTTTTGATGGGCCAGCTGAGGTTGACATATTAGTTTCTATCTCTCCAGACCCAAACCCCTTCACCTTCACAATCAACTGTCCCACTTCTGCAGTGCTTGGTCCCAGATTACTTAAAACTAGTGGGTCTTGAGCACAGTGGAAGAGGGATATACTCTAGTTTGCTTCCACCTCTGTCCCTTTTCATGGACCGCTCAAATTCCTTATTCAGGAAATTACAATTGTTCCTTCACTTGGGAAGCCATAGAGCTGGTTCCATGTGGTCTCAGAAGGAAGGGGCTTTATTCCCAGTATTTCCTTATCTCAAAAACAAAGGGAGGTCTCAGAACAATTTTAGACTTGTATCATCTCAACAAATTCTTAAAAAGGATGAAGTTTTGCATGGTCACCCAAGTTTCCATTATCCCTTCCCTGGATCTTGGGGATTGATATGCCGCCCTCAGCTTAAAAGATGCCTATTTCCATGTGGCAATCAATCAAGCTCACAGGAAGTATCTGCAATTTCTGGTAAGTCAAAATCATTACCAGTTCTCTGTACTGCCTTTTGGCCTGTCAGCAGCTCTTAGGGTCTTTACAAAGATCATGGCAATAGTAGCATTCCTCTAAAAATTAGGAGTGCAGGTTTACACCTTCCTAGACAACTGGCTTGTCAAAGGCCGGGACCAAACTCCAAGTGCAGAGCAGTGTTACCCTCATCCAGTCAAAGTTCAATGCTCTGGGATTGTTATTCAACACAGAAAAATCTCTCCTCTCTGGTCCAGAGAATAGAGTTTATAGGTGCTGTACTGGATCCATTTCAAGCCAGAGCCTTTCTTCTGCAGTCCAGGTTCCAGGCAATTCAATCAATTGTTATAGATTTGAAGGCTCGCCTGGTCATAATAGCACAAAACTGTTGGAGACTTCTGGGTCATATGGCCTCTTGAACCTATATGGTTCAATACACCAGACTGCAACTCGGAACTCCGCACGTCTGGCTGGCATCAGTCTACTTGCCAATCCACCATCAGTTAGACATGGTGGTAAGAGTGCCCAGCCATGCCCTCACCTTCCTAGATTGGTGGACAGATCCAGCCAATGTATATGTAGGCGTTCCGTTTGCCTTCCTACAATCGGCTCTCATGCTAGTGACAATTGCTTTGGCTCTGGGATGGGGAGCCAATCTGTGTTCTCCACAAATGCAGGGCCTATGGTGCTTTACACCTAAGTGTCAGTGAACTGAAAGCAGACGTGCCAAGTATTTCTATTGCAGATCAGGGGAATCAGCCTTTTTAATCCTCACACATAACACGGCAGCAATGTTTTATCTCAACAAGCAGGGAGGAGCTATCTGTTTGCTACTCTGTCAAGAAGCGACTCTACACTGGGAGTTCTGAATTGCCAACTCAGTAGATTTAGAAGCATCTTACCTGCCAGGGGTACAGAACAACCTAGCAGACCACCTGAGCGGATGATTTACGGATCAGCATGAGTGGTCTCTTTGCCCAGATGTGGCCAGATACACCTTCTGGCTGTGGGTTTCCCCAAGTGGACATATTTGCAACTAAATCCAACAGAAAGTGTCAGCAGTTCTCCCTACGGGATCACAGCCCAGGTTCCATAAGATGCCTTTTTAGTGATGTGGGCAGGCAGGCTCCTCTATGCTTTTTGACCAGTCCCGCTCATTCTTCTAGACTCAGACCTAATCTCCAAGATCATGATCGCCTACTCCTCCCCGAGCGTACAATCACTTAACTGCATGGATCCTCCATGGCTAGACATTAGAGAGCAGGCTTGCTCGAAAGACATTCAAGAGGTCCTGCTAAGTAGTAAAAAGCATTCTACAGGAGCTACATACCTTACTAAATGGAGGCATTTCTCCACCTGGTATCATCAGTACTGGGTATCAGTAAGGCTAAGATTTAGTCATGGGTATTTTTAGTAAAAGTCATGCTCAGGTCACAGACAATAAACAAAAATTCACAGCCAGTGACCTGTCCATGATTTTTACTATAAATACCCCTGACTAAATCTTAGGTGCACCTGGGGCATTGCTGCTCTGGGGGGCCCTGGGGCATCGTTGCTCTGGTGGGCCTGGGGTCCATGACTGGCCCTGCTCCAGCAGCCCCCCAGGGACCCGCTGTTCTGAGGCTGAGAGGGACCACTCTTTGACGGTCTCTGGGGCTTCCTCCAAGGCTGCTGCTGCCCCAGCGGTTCCCTGGGCTGCCCCCCCAGGGCCAGCTGATTGGGCATCCCTGAGGTCAGTTGCACTGGCTGCTGCAGCTGCGCAAGTCATGGAGGTCACGGAAAGTCACAGAAACCATGACTTCCGTGACCACGCGTCCTCTGTGACAGACTTGTAGCCGGTATCACTGATCAGTTCAGCATATTCTGGACTATTTATTATACCTGAGACTCCAAGGTTTGGTGATTAGTTCCATCAAAATACATGTGACTGTTATTTCAGTGTTCCATTCTAAAGTGGACAATCACTCTGTTTTCTCTGATGACATGTCCATGAGGTTTTTAAAAGGCTTGGTCAAATTATACCCTCAAGTTCAAGACTGCATTCCGCTGTGGGATGTAAACTTAGTATCGTCAAGACTTATGAGTCCCCTGTTTAAACCACTGGCTATCTGCTCACTGCTTTATCAATGGAGATATCATGTTTTATGGCCATCACCTCAACCAAAAGAGTAGCTGAGGCCATTAATGTAGGGACCTCCATATACAATCTTTTTTTTTTTTTTTTTAGGACAAGGTTTACCTGCCTCCTCATCTGAAGTTTGTCGCAAAGGTAATTTCCTCTTTCCATGTCAAGCAGCCAATTCATTTGCCTGTATTCTATTCAAAATTACACACAACTAGGGAGGAAGAGTGTTTGCATACCTTGGATGTTGAAAGAGCCTTGGCATTTTAGCTGGATAGAACCAGTTACTTTCATAAATCCCCCCCAGCTGTTCGTAGCAGTGGCAGACAAAATAAGAGGTCAATCAGTCTCCACCCAGAGAATTTTTTCCTGAATTGCATACTGCATATTCGCATACTATAGCTTGGCTAATGTTGTTCCACCTGATGGAGTCACAGCTCATTCAACAAGGTCATAGTCAGCCTTGGTAGCCTTTCTAGCACAAGTTCCAGCTGCAGACGTTTGTAGAGAGGCAACCTGATCCTTGGTCCACACATTTGCCTTCCTCTACGCCGGGGCTCAAGATTCCAGAGATTATGCAAGAATGTGGCGAGTTGTTTTTCAATCTTTATTGAAATAGACTCTGATCCCACCTCCTGTCTTACAGCTTGTGAATCACCAAGAGTGGAATGCACATGTGCAATCACTCAAAGAAGGAAAAAATGGTTACTAACCAGTTCCATAACTGTTGTTCTTCAATATGCGTTGCACATGTCAATTCCACAATCTACACTCCTACCCCTCTTCTTTGAAAAAAGAAAAGAAAGAAGGAGCTGAGGAGAACCAGGTGGCTCTGCCCTTTATACCTGCACACAGTGGTATGGAGCAGCAAAGCTCCATCCAATGGGTGCCGCTGAGGGAAAATGTTTCCAACAGCTGTGCACGGGGCGAATTAATTCCAAGAATGGAATGAACATGTGCAATATATCTTGAAGAACAACAGTTCCTGAACAGATTAGTAATGCTTTTTTTTTTTTTTTTTTACAGAGGAGAATCAAGTTCTTTTATTGTTTTTTGAAACTCCAGAATTGAGTAAACATTGTTTTATACAAAAATAAGAGTAAAATCTTTAGCTTTCTAGTACCAGTGGTATCAGAATGTTTGGTTTCCAACCAAGGAACTGTTTGCATCTCTCTCTCATGAATTTTTTGTGTTGGATCTTAGGTTAGCACAAGCTAATTTAAGAGTTGTCTGTTTTCACTTTTAAATGTCAATAAGTTGATCAAGTGTTGTAATACCGGACATTGTGAATCTAGTTAGCTGTATCAGTAGACTTTTAGTATATAAAATTATCTATGATTACTTGTTGCACTTCAGGGGGCTGGGTGTGAAAGATATGTATGAGAAATGAAATTAAAGTTGTTATATAATGGTATCTGTTGCTTTCATAAATGTGATTAAATCTATTTGCTTTAAAATATAGTTAATGCAACTTTTAATGCAGGTACTCCAAGGAAGTATGAGTGTTAGTACTTAGAATACTGTGTACAATACATGTATTGGGAGGGGTTCCTGAGCAGTTTCACTAAACAGTATTTTATTTTCATTCCTTACTATACTTTATTTTTATATTTAAGGTTCAAGATGGATAGCACAGAAGAACCCCAGAAAAAAGTCTTTAAGGCCCGAAAAACAATGAGAGTAAGTGATCGGCAACAACTTGAGGCTGTCTATAAGGTCAAAGAGGAGCTACTGAAGACAACTGAAGTTAAACTGTTAAATGGCAAACATGAAAATGGAGATTCTTATCTAAATTCCCCTTTAAGCAACACAGACTGCATGGAGGAGAAAAAGGAGGTTAATGGTTTAGTGGATATATGTCTTGATTCTGAAGAAGGGAGAACTGACAGTGAGGAAGTCTCTGATGTCAAAAGCCCTGATGTCAGGGCAGAGAACAAAGATGGTAACCTAGATTGCAAACCTGAAATATTGTCTCCAGAGAATGTTATTTCTGAACAAGAGCAGGAGGACCCTATTGCTTCAGTCTCTGAGGCTGGAAATCAGGTGCTTGATAGCAATAAAGATGATAACCTCCACAAAGAACACAGAATAAAAGATAGTTTGGACCAAAGAGAGACACAGAACTCATCTGAAGGTGAAAGCAAAGTAAGCTGTGATGTTAATGACTCTTCAGAAGAGAAAGCAGAAACAAATGAATTAGCTGTTAGTTCTGATCTACCTGTTGAAGAGGAAAAGGGTGCTGAAGAGGTTGTTGATGACGATACTGTTGGAGAAGAGGCTATATCTAGCAGTATGGAAACTGACCAGGAACCAAAGGATGAAAGAGACCAATCTGCAGATCTTCCAGAAACCACCATTGAAAAGTCACTAGAAGAGCCAAGTGAGAGCATCTTAGAAAACACAGACTCTATGGAAACAGATGAAATAATTCCAATTTTGGAAAAGCTAGCCCCAGCTGAAGATGAACTAAGTTGTTTTTCTAAAACTTCTCTGCTTCCAGTGGATGACACAAGCCCAGATTTGGAAGATAAAATGGAGAATTCTTTGGGTTCACCATCTAAACATGAAAACAGTGAAAGTTTGCCCAAAGAAGCTTTCTTAGTACTCTCTGATGAAGAGGAGCCATGTGGTGAGAAAGAGGAGGATGCTGAAGTGATACTACCAAACAAGACAAATCCTCCAGGTTAGATACTGTTGTTGTTGTTGACCTTTTCATCCAAATTTGAGATTTTCATTTACTTATTTGATAAATTAGATACATGTCTTGGTATACTGATTAATTACATGAATAGAATTTTATCTTTCAGCTGTATATTTTCAGAGTCTTCACTTTATTTTATATTTGTAAGAACTAACTTGACTTAAGTAATTTAAGACAGCATCAAATTCAGAACAATTTTTGTTGTGATAATTCATGGGGTAAGGCCATTGTTGTTAAAGTAATGAGCTCTGCAGAAGACAAATGATTAACTTAGCCAATGTTGTGATTCTTCTTAAAATATGAATAGCTGATTTAAGCAGAGCAATTTAAATAATCAACCACTGAAAAACCAAGTTGAAAGTACTAAGTGTCTGGACTGGGTTCATGGATCTCCTTGGGGGCAGTGGAAAATTTGGGGGGAATGTCGGAGCCTGGAATTGCCCTGGCACAAATTAAAGGTGCAAGGGCCCAGCTTTAATAAATATCACTGATGTAAAGCATCACTTCAATGCTCCCCTCCCTTGCCACATCCACGATATACCCCATTCGTCCCATTACGCTGGGGAGGGGTTCCAGTAAAGGAAGCAGTGGAGCTGATGCAGTCAACTCTACCAGCTTTACACCAGTAGCGAGTCTTCCTATGCATGGGGATTTTCCAGTGGCAGTTTGATTGCCTCAGGTTTATTTTGTCATGCTTAATTTATTGTACAGATATTGAAATACAACCGAAATAATTTTTCAAAATATATGCCTGGTTACCTTGCTGGTCCCCCACTTCCACGTCCAAAATAGAGGACAAAGGTGTAAACTGAAAGAAACGGAGATTACTCCAGCACAGGTAATTGAGAAATTTAACAGCGCTCCAAAGCCAGGAGTTATCTGTCTCAAAAATGGTGATGGATGGAGGTTTAAACCTTTAGTTACAGTGCTTAAGACCAATTTTTGTTACTGTTTGGTTTTTTAAATGAAAACTCTAGAGATGCATAATTAAAGGTGGATCTAAGTTGGAGGAAAATATACATAATGTACTGGATTGGTAGAGCTGTTTTTTGGGAATATGGTTTGCAGTTCTGCAAAAGAGATGTTACAAAAACTAGAAACTATGCAATGACTGAGAACCACAAAAATACAGGAACTAGAAAATCCTGATTAATGAAAATTATTAGAGACAGTGAACCAAAGTTATTTATACTTGAGATCAATGGAATGTTGCCAGAAATGACTTCAATGAATAAGGAACCATATACTATTTTTAGAAGATTTTTGGCTAGAGATCCTACCAGGCTATTCATAATTACTATTTCTATAGTACCTGAAAACCATATGAGGTGTTCCAGAGATGTAGGAATACAAGTGGTTGTCTCAAATAATTTGCAGTCGAAATGGACAACATACAGATCAGAGTTGGAAGGCAACACAAAACTATTATATTAATGTCAAATTCAAGAAGAAAAGAGCAGACATTTAAGGGAATTAAGGGCTAAAATGTAAGCAATTTAAGTAAATATTTTTACAAAGACTGTAGTTAACAATTGAAGTAAACGACCCTGTGTGGAGATAATCTGATTTAAAAAAAAAAAAAAGCTTGATGAAAGCATAACATTATTACTACTGTTCCAGAGCGGCGACGAATACCTCAGCATTTACCAAAGCATAGACATGAAGGACTATTTGAGGAGAGGTGGAAGATTAACAGCATGCTAATCTTACAGTATGCAAAATATGGCAGAATTGAAAGGGAGCTTAGTTTTCCACAGTTTGGGAAACTCTGAAATAACTAGAATAAAGATGGTTTAAAATGATTTGGATATTTGAAGGAAAGAGGATAACAAAACATGCGAATGCAGGAGGTAGGACTGGCATATTGTTAATATCCTGGCCTTTCCCTCTTCTAGAATGTATGTACTCCTATTTTACTTATTCTTCTCAGATCTCATATATCTTGGGAATGCTTGTAGCCTACAGCATTTTATTTGTTAGCACATTTTGTGCTATCTAGAAGATTCTGAAAAGCTGCTCAAGCATAATTCACAGAAAGGAAGGGATACAGTTGCCATATAATATTTAAACATTAATTAGTTTTTATACTTTTAAAATAATGGAGGAGTTAACTTTCATTGACCATCAGCCTGAGAAATGGCTAACTTTATAAAGTTTCTATTTTGCCAATATACATCAATGTATCAAGAAGTTTAAAACTGTGAGCTCCCCAAGGCAGGAACTTGCCATTTTTATCTGTCTGTAAGCTGCCAAGTGCACCTATACTGATTATATAAATGATACAGGGGAAACTTCATTGTCAACATACATATCCGAAGGCTTCATTATGGATTAGCCATTAATTGTTACTCTTGTGAAGCTCTGAATAGTGTCTCCTGATGTGATTTACTTCACACTTATTCCATGTGGCTAGCTCTTTGGTACAACTGAGTCCACTTGTCTTGACCATTGAGGGAGGATTTAACTGATATTGTGCCTAATACATTCCAATAGGAACTTTTAAAAGTGTTGAATATACTAAGATTGTGTTGACTGCATGTATAAACTCTCATTATTTTGTTGATGTTGCAGACTCATGGTCTCTCTACCATGCACTGTGCTTATGATGCAGAGAATTGTACCATATAGAACCATACACATATAGCTGGTTCCTGTGAACTCTATAAGAAGCACCATATTTAAGAGCAAACTTAAAAAGATATCAGAAATCTCAGTGAAATGGTCAGGTGCCCTCTAAATCTTAAAGGCATCTGAAGAGGGGCAAGTGTGGTGTACTTTCTGATTATATAACCTTTTCCCTGGTAGTTTAAACAGCCTTTGCAGTCCCTTTTGAATTTGAAAGCAAAAGTTCTTGAATGGGAGTTCCCTACTCCTCCCTGTCTCCCCAATATGGAGGAAATTCACCCAATCTTAGACTAAAAAGTAATGGAGACTTATCTACATTACTGTCCAGTTTATGGTGAGGGTGGAGAGAGGGGTACTGACATAGGAAAGGAGAAGCAGATCATTTGGCCTATGTTCACCTGGAGACGCTCTCTGGGAGCCGAATCACACTAGTTCAGTGGAAGCTCTGGACAAAGAAGGAATCATTTTGGATGGGGAAAGCTGGGGGACCCAGGATCCACTCTCATATACACTATAAACATACTGCTATGTCCACAGGTAAAGCAGGAGGTGAATCCTTAAAAGCTGTCTAGCTTCACTACCTGCTCATGTTGTGGTCCCCAATATATAGAGTTGCAGAAGCAAGTTCATGTACATAAGACTTCAGGCTCAGGCAGCAACATGCCAACCCAAGATTCTCTCCTTCACTCTCATAAGCTTCTATCTGTTCATGCTGCTTAAGGCTTACAATCTATAGTTTTTCCATGATTGCTGGAATGGAATCTCAACCCTAGAGGAAAAGGAGCAAGAGCAAGGGGGTTTTAAGAAAAAAATGTAAAAACAAAATAAAAACAAAAAAAAGGGAAAAAAGAGAAGACAAGAAGGAAAAAGAGAAGACTGGGGGGAGGGGGGGAAGAGTGCAGCAATTGTCAGACATAGTATAAAAGGAACTTGGAGGAAAAGAGATGTCCGTTTATCAACCTTTCCTAAAGGGGGAGGATTTCAGCAAAGATTTGAGCTCCCTTTAGCCTTCAGATAAATCTATTAACAAAGAAGAATTTTTGGTACCTAGCTCCCAGGGTGATTCTGATTTTCCCCAAACTGAGAAAATGTCAAAGATTTTGTGTCATGAAACTCAAAACACATCGTGCATGTCCCTCCTTTGGTAATCATATTTATTTCTCAGACATAAAAGGCACAATTTTCAAATTCAAGGCTTGCAACTTTGTAAATAAAACACAGTACAGTAATCAAGTCTGCAGATTAATTAGTTAACTACAAATGATCTCTTGTATCTTCTTAAATACAGGCACACTTTTACCTAATTATTTTGCTTTTCAGTACATGGCCTGATATGAAATCTTAACCAAACCAATTCAAATGTTCTTACAACAGTTGGTGCCTTGCTGGCTGGACAGGAGTACATGTCTCTTAGGGTACCTCTATATTGCAATAAAAATCCTGCAGCACTGACTTTCAGAGCATTGATCAATTGACTTGGGTGACTCAGGCTGCAGGGCTAAAAATTGCAGTGTAGACATTCGGGTTGGAGCTGTGGCTTCGAGACCCACCACCTTCATGGGATTTCAGAGCCTGAGCTCAGCCTACTCCCAAATGTTTACACTGCAGTTTTTAGCCCCGCAGCCCGAGCTCCACGAGCCTGAGTCAGCTGACCTGGACTAGCTGCATCCATATTGTGAGACTTTTATGGCAGTGTAGACATATCCTTTAATTTACAGAATTCTGAAGTTAGCTGTGCTGTCTTCAGTGATTTCACTATCATAATTTATCACCATTTTGATGCAATTAATTGTGAAACAGCATCTTTCAGAAACATAGATTTGGAGTAGAAATCTACATCTTCAATTTCAAATGATTGGAAGTGAAGGTAGACTCTGAATAATGTCCTATCAGCCACATTTCAGCCTCTTTTCTATTCTGGGCTCTACATATGACCTTTCTATTTGTGATCACTTATTTTGGCTAAGTAATGGAAAGGTTCTTTGGTTTCTCTGAATAGTTTTGGACTTTGCCCTTGTATGATTTTAGTCTTTGTGATTAATTAAATCAAGCCAGAGTTCCTCTGAGACCACAAAAGTGGTTTTGTGCTCTCTAGTTACTCCAGCCCTTGAGAAACCATCTTCAGTTGCTTTTAAAAAAAATTAATATGTGTAACCTTTAAATCAAAGACCCAATGTTCTCACTGTAAATTGCAGGCTGCTTCTGATAATTGGATGTGAATATAGAAATAAAATCTTCCTGAGAATATTGGGATACTGGGAACCTCAGTCCTTTTGTTTATTTTTTCAGTCAACCAATCAAGCAGCTGATTATGATTACAGAAGAATATTTTAGCTTCCACAGTGTGATTTAGGACTGTTTTTAAGTGTGAATTCTGTCTCAATGAGGTTTAAATGATGTGCTGAACATCTATTAATCAGACGTTTAGAATGATTGCACATGACAAGATGTCTCATCTTTTCCATTTTATTTTTGTTTTCTGTGCAAATGCCAAAGACCACCATGTAATACTTTTCTCAGTATTTTTGGATGGCATCTTCATCTATTTGGACACAATATTTTGCAGCTTTCTTTTTAGATAAAAAATCAATAGTACAAAGTAAAAAACACTCCACTCCATCTGAAAGGATGTAGTAGCCACTTTTGGGTCGTTTCTCATGCTTGACCAGCAATCTTGCGTCAGTATCAGTGTTTCTTGAATTTTTACTCTTTACTCACATGCCACGTATCTAGCAGTGGACCCATGAGTTTAAATATGTCAGTGGAGTATATTCAGAATGAAGTGCTTCAACCACTTCTTTGTTGCTTATTTTTTCTGTGTTGAAGGTGATGATGATATAAAAGAATGCTGCAATTCACTTACCAAGTTAAGACTTCATCTTTCATCTTTCTTTTATGGCACATTTGGAGCGTATCATGGGCGTTGAAGATGAATAGAGGCTACTCCTGAATGACGGTGTTGAAGAGTTGCTGAAAGCACTAGAACAGGGATTTAAACTATCATTGGTGGCTGTTTCAGTGATGTTGCTGGCACAGAACATGTCTAATTTGCAGGATCATCAAATTCAGTATTTTTGCTTTTTTACTTCTGTAGGGGGAGTTTTGTTCATTGGTTCATTTGGTCTGGAAAAATCTGAAGAAACAGATTTTCCGTACAATTTGAGATGAGAATAAATTCTTTCTTTTTTTCTGAATAGCAATTCTTGAAAAGGTTTACATTTCACTTTTTGAAAAAATACCTATTTTTATTACTTCAGTCCATTTAGTAATCTTGGCATATTGTTTGATAAATTCATACAGTGATGTCAGTTAATACTAACACTAATAACCTATTTGCTGTATTGATCATCAGCTTTCACACCCACTACGGTTAGAACGAAAACAGCCACTTAGTGAAAACACCATAAAAGCCAAAGCCTGAAAATTGTGTTATCAGAAGCTCCGACCACCTTCTGAAAGCTCCTAGATTCTACCAAACCACATCCCCCTAACAGTTTATAGCTCTACGGACTTTCCTCTTTCTCTGTTTCCGGTAACCATTGACTCCACTCTCTAGCTAGCCATACCCCTCTCTTTAGTTGCCAATGGCTTTGTCTATTTTCTGTTCCTTTAGGCTTCTAGATCCTGCAATACTTATATACATGCTTAACTTTTAGCACAAATTAATCCCTTGTAGTCAGTGAGACCTTTTATGCTAGTGTGAAGTTATACACCTGCTTAAGTGCTTGCAGGATCAGGGCCATAGTTTTCAATATATGCCTATAGTAGTTTTGTAAAAATTCAAGTACCAATACTGGTAGTGGCATTAAATAAAACCCCATCATTTACATTTTAGTTTATTATACATTGTAATCTAAAGTTTCAATAACACAAATTCTACTTTGAGTGATTGCTCATATCCATTCCAATATAGGGGAGTACTCGCCCCGTGCACTGGTTCCCGGAACTTTTTTCCCCTTAGCAAGCCCCGTAGGGCCGGCTTAGGTGCCCTCTGGAGTGCTGCACTCATGCTGCAGTATATGAGGTGCTGCCGGCCCTGCAAGCCTTCAGTTCCTTCTTTCCACCCATGACAGTTGCTGGAATGTCTGCCTCTTGCTCTCTAGCAAGTAGCCTCCCCGTTGAACTTTATCTCGTTGTTTTATTAGCGTTAAGTAGCTGTTAAGTATAGTTGTTAGTGTTAGATTAGATAAGGAGCCCTCAGGGGCTTTAGGTTGGGCACAACCGGATTTAAATCCTGCACCGCTTGCGGCAAAGCCTTTCCCATGAGCGACCCTCACGACCGCTGCCTGGGAGAGCAGCATAGAAAAGATAAATGCAGGATCTGCAAGGCCTTCAAGCCGCATACGCAGAAAGAACAAGACGTGCGCTTGAAGGCTATCCTGGTGGAGTCCGCACTCCGGCCGGACTTGGAACCGGCGCATTCCCCTGCGGCACCGAGCGTCCCCTCGGTGCGGAGTGCTCCACCAGCACTGGTGTCGACCCGTCGCCAGTCCTCTGTGCCGAAGAGGAAGAAGCGCCAGGGCACTGAGCGCCAGGACTCCCCCGCACCGCTAACCTGGGAGCCTGGGGGAGTCAGGAGATGCACCATCCAGGGGCCGTTGAGATTACTCTGGCACCTGCATCTCCAAGCAGGGAGCCTCCCCTGACTCCTGGGGGTGGGGGAGAACCCCTGCAAGGGCCCTCGACGCCTGAGGCATTGGATGCGGCACATGCCGTTATGGCCATGGCCATGCCCACGCCTCCATCCCCCCCTCCCTCCCTCAGCCGAGGGTACAGGGACCGGTGTCTCGGGATAAACCCGCGCTGGGTGGCCCCGGTGGGTGGTCAAGACAGCAGTCTAAGTCTCCCCCCAGACGGTCACAGAGGGTAGAGGGTGCGGGCTCCCCTCTCCTCCCAGAAGTTAAGGCGATGCTTAAGGCGATGCTGCTACAGTTCCAACTCGCACGAGGTGCGCAGCTCCCGCTCCCCGGCACCGAGTCCATTGATGTGGCACCGGTCTCGATCCCCGGCACGCAGCCCGTCGCGGATCCCGGTGCCGGAGGAAACGACACAAAGTCGGGCACAGCACCAGTTCTGATCTCTGGACCATAGTCCGGCGTGGATCCCGGTGCTGAAGGACTCCACACCGATGGTGACATCGGCACCGCGCCGCCGTTCACGCTCATCGGGGTCGGAATCAGCACCGCTCCCGGTCCCTAAAGTGGAAGCACCAACGTAAGACCTTGGCGCCGAGGCGGAGGTCATACTTCAGCTCCTCTAGCCGCTCGCCTCCCCGCCGGCACCGTACGTGATGGCACCAGCGCTCCTTGTCTTCGTCGACGTCTTCGCAGAGCAGATCATCGACGAAGGCAGGCAGGAGCCACAAACACCGCCGGCACCACTCCAGAGGCTCGGGGTCCCGCATCCACCTCCAGGAAGTGCCACAGTCGGCACCGATGCTGGCACCGGCATGGCCACAGGGACCATGGCAGTGGCCCTACTAGGAGCCATGGGGGGCGCAGATGGGTCAGGGCACCGTCTCTGTACAATCATCAGTGGCCCAAACAGCCCCCCACTCACCGAGCCAACCAGATAAGGACCATTCCTCGGAGGAGGAATCGGACCCTGAGGAGGGTCCCTCCACTGGGCCCCTCCCGCAATCTTCCTCCTCCCCTGATGACGCGGCCACCAGGGACCATAGGGTGCCCCTTCCAGACTTTAAGGCTCACTAGGAGTTTCTCAAGAGTGTGGCAAGTAACCTTAACCTGTGGCTAAAGGAACTCTCTGAGGAGGCGGACCCCCTCTTTGGGATGCTGGGTCAGCAGGGCCATCCAGAGTGGCCATGCCTGTGCCTGAGAGAGTCTTGAAGCTGGCCAAGGCTTTCCGACAAACCCCTTCCTCGGTTGCCCCCACATCTGAGGGAACTGAGAAAAAGTACTACATATCTTCGGAGGGGTTCGAGTTCCTATATACTCACCCAGCTCCTGGGACCCTTGTGGTTGATGCGGCCAACCAGTGGGACAGGCAGGGCAGCCCGGGCAATACACCCAAGAATAAAGATAATAAAAAGCTGGACCTATTTGGCTGCAAGGTCTATTCGACAGGGGCCCTGCAGCTGAGGATCGCCAACCACCAGGTGCTCCTCAGCCACTACAACCTCAACCTCTGGACCTCCATGCGGTGGTTCGCAGAGGGGCTGTCTCAGGACCAGGCAGCGGACTTCACGACAGTCCTAGAGGAGGGCGCCGCTGTTGCAGGGGTGGCCCTACAAACTGCCAGTGACGCCGCAGACACCGCCAGCAGAGCCATTGCCTCAGCTATTGCCATGCAGAGGTGTTCGTGGCTGCAGTCCTCAGGGGTTAATGCAGGAGGTCCAACAGTCTATCCAGGACCTGCCCTTTGATGGGGCAGGCCTATTTTCGGATAAGACGGATGAGAAGCTGCACGCCCTGAAGGATTCTAGGGCCACCCTCAGATCCTTGGGGCTGTACACACCGCAGGCCTTGAGGCGCCAGTCTCTGCCTCAACCCCAGCGCCAGACCCAGCTGGCCCCCCGGCCACCGCCCAGGCCCTCACAACCCTGGAGGGGCCATGACAGATATAGGGGCTTGAACCGCCACGACCAATCGGGGTCATCTGCGGTTTCCCAACAGGGTCCAGCCAAGGGGCCCAACAATAACAACAGACAATTTTGATGGTGCGCCCGAGGGTGGCACCCATACCTTTCACCTGGATGTGCCCCTGCCATTTTCAGAAAGGCTCAGGCCCTACAACACCAAGTGGCGAAAGATTACATCAGACCGTTGGGTCCTCGGTGTAGTTCTCAAGGGCTACACCCTTCAGCTTACATCCTTCCCCCCGGACTCCCCTCTCACCCCGTCCCTCTTCAGGGACCCCTCTCAAGAGCAACTCCTGCTGCAGGAGGTGAATTCCCTCCTGCTCCTTGGGGCTGTGGAAACACTCTCCCCACAGAAAATAGGGAGGGGTTTCTACTCAAGGTATTTCCTCATCCCCAAGGCAAAGGGGGGCCTGAGACCCATATTAGATCTCCGCCGTCTGAACAAGTTCATCAGACATCTCAAGGTTCCGTATGATTTCCCTAGCCTCCATCATCCCCGCACTGGATCCAGGGGACTGGTATGCTGCCCTCAACCTAAAGGATGCGTATTTTCCCATTTGCATCCTTCCCAGATACAAACGCTTCCTCCGATTTATGGTAGCTGGCTGCCACTACCAATTTTCGGCCCTACCCTTTGGCCTCTCATCTGCCCCCGGGGCTTTCACAAAGTGTATGGCAGTAGTGGTGGCCCACCTGCGCTGCAGAGGGGTCCAGATCTTACCCTACCTGGACGACTGGCTGATCCGGGGCAGGTCCAGGGCCCACGTGAGGAACAGCCTGGAACTCACCTGCGAGACATGCACCAGACTGGGGCTGCTCATCAACGAGCAGAAGTCCACTCTCACCCTGGTGCAGCGCAAAGACTTTATCGGGGCCACCCTGGATGCCACTCAGGCCAGAGCCTTCCTCCCACAGCCTCGCTTTGAGGCGATGGCCGCCATAATCGACCATCTCCACAGGTTCCGCACGATGACAGCCAGGCGCTGCCTGCAGCTGTTGGGACACATGGCGGCATGTATGTATGTGGTGAGGCTGGCTTGCCTCAAGCTCAGGCCTCTCCAGGTGTGGCTAGCCTCGGTATACGTACCAGCCAGGCATTCCTTGAACAGGGTGGTCACGGTTCCCACACTGGTCCTGACCTCCCTGAACTGGTGGAGGACTCCCAGGGAAGTTCGGAGGGGGGTCCCGTTCCAAGACTTGGCCCCATCGGTCACCCTCATCATGGACACCTCGGATGTGGGATGGGGGGCCCACATCAGCAGCGACCTGAGCACCCAGGGGTTTTGGTCGGCAGATGAAAGGAGTCTCTATACCAACGTCCAGGAGCTCAAGGCAGTCTGCCTGGCCTGCAAGGTATTCCTCAAATTCCTGAGGGGCAGGATGGTGCAGGTCCTCGCGGACAATACAGCAGCCATGTTCTACATGAACAGGCAGGGGGGAACGTGCTCCTCGGCCCTTTGCCGGGAGGCCATTCGACTTTGGGACTGTGCGGTGAGGCACGACTTTCACATATCTGCCTCTCACCTCGCTGGGGTCAGGAACAATGAGGCGGACCGCCTCAGCAGGTCGTTTCTACCCCGACACAACTGGTCGCTACATCCGGAGGTGATAAGTTTCATCTTCCTCAAGTGGGGTGTTCCCCAACTGGACCTGTTTGCGTCGTCCTGGAACTGGAAGTGCCCGAGTTTCTGCTTACTCCGGGGTTGCGAGCCGGGCTCCATCTCCGACGCATTCCTTATAGAATGGACGGGGACCCTGATGTATGCATTTTCCCCCCATTCCGCTGCTGCCCAAAGTCCTCTTGAAGATCAAGAAGGACAAAGCGGACGTCATATTGATCGCCCCAGCATGGCCAAGACAGCACTGGTTCAGCGTGTTGCTGGACCTGTCCACCACTCCGCCAGTGCTGCTCCCGAAGCATTACAACCTGCTCTCCCAGGACCAGGGTCGCCTGCTGCACCCAGACCCGGACTCCCTCCACCTGATGGCATGGAAACTCTGTGGCTTATGTAGAGAGAGAGAGAGCCTGCTCGGCACAGGTCCAACAGGTTCTGCTGGGCAGAAGAAAACCTTCCACTCAGGTGGTGTACCGGGCCAAGTGGAAGAGGTTTACCTGTTGGGCAGAGTCCCGGGGTATCCCACCGAGCTGCTCGCCCATACAGGCGATTTTGGAGTACCTGCTCCACCTGAAGCACCAGGGTTTAGCACTGGCCTCCCTAAAGGTGCACCTGGTGGCAATCTCGGCCTTCCACCAGCCAATGGAAGGGAGATCATTATTCTCACACCCCATGTCAGTCGGGTTCCTTAAAGGGGTGGAGAGGCTATACCCGCAGGTCCATGACCTGGTGCCTACGTGGGACTTGAACCTGGTCCTCGCCACACTGACGGGACCCCCCTTCGAGCCTATGGCTACATGCTCGCTGTTTGTCCTATTGTGGAAGATAGCTTTCCTGGTGGCCATTACATCAGCTAGGAGGGTCTCCGAGATAAGAGCTTTAACATCGGAGCCCCCCTACACACCGTCTTTTATAAGGACAAGGTGCAGCTGAGACCCACCTGCCCTTCCTGTCTAAGGTGGTGTCCCAGTTTCATTATAACCAGGATATCTTCCTCCCAGTGTTCTTTCCTAAACCGCACGATTCGGAGGAGGAGCGGAGATGGCACTTGCTGGACATGAGACGATCCGTGGCCTACTACATCAAATGGACGCGGCCGTTCTGGAAGTCAACGCAGCTGTTCGTGGCCATGGTGGACCAGATGAAGTGCTCACCTGTCTCCACCCAGCGCATCTCCTCCTAGATCACCACCTGCATCAGGACCTGCTACAAGCAGGCGAAAGTGCCACTTCCAGGAGCTGTTTCAGCACACTCAACCAGAGCCCAAGCCTCGTCGGCGGCGTTCCTGGAAATGGTGCCCCTGCAGGACATCTGCAAGGCAGTGACCTGGTCGTCGGTTCACACCTTCACGTCCCACTACGCCATCGTGCAGCAGGTGAGGAAGGACACGGGCTTCGGCAGGGCCGAACTGATGAGAGCAGTTAGCCAATGACTCCTACCCACCTCCAAGGTATGGCTATTTAATCACCTATATTGGAATGGATATGAGCAATCACTCAAAGTAGAAAACAGGGTTACTTACCAGTAACTGTTTGTTCTTTGAGATGTGTTACTCATATCCATTCCACACCCACCCTCCGTCCCCACTGTTGGAGTCGGCAGAAAGAAGGGACTGAGGGCTCGCTGGGCCGGCGGTGCCTCATATGCCACGGCATGAGCGCGGCACTCCAGGGGGCACCTAAGCTGGCCCTACGGGGCTTGCTAAGGGGAAAAAAGTTCCGGGAACCAGTGCACGGGACGCGCACTCACCTATATTGGAATGGATATGAGGAACACATCTCAAAGAATAACAGTTACTGGTAAGTAACCTTGTTTTTTCAAGCTAGTTTTTTAAAACCTCAACGTAATTTTAAATCAATGATTTAAAAAAAAAAAAGAAATCAAGTGATTTTGCATAATTACTTAAATCACATTGATTTAAATTGCTATACCCTTGGGTCCTGCTTTTTTCCCCTATGCAACACTGCAAGGGGCTTTTTGGAATCCCTGGGTTCCTTATGGTGACCAGTATTACATGGTGGCCTCCTGCAAAAGGCCCCATCCAGATTAACAGACACTCATACATTAGGGCTCTTCCCCTGAAGAGAACCTCTAAAGGAGCAGGAGCTAATTGTAGGGGAGGAGACACCACTGGCCAAGTCATCCTTCCCCTGACAAGTCAGTTATGCCCTACCATCGTCTTATGCATATGATTTCAGAGCCTTTCAAGACTTGGTGAAAAGAATAGCAGAGCCACTCCAGATCCCCTTGGAGGAAATCCAGGAAACACAACCTGCCATGATGAAGTTTTGCATTCTGTTTTGACTTATTGGTCCAGAGTGACAATCCATCCCCTACTCTGGTTGTCTCACTGCACAAAAGCACCCTCCCCCCACCATTGGGGAACAGTCTCCCATTTTCTGTCTTTCTGGGAGTTCATCACATCAGAGAGATGGATCTTACAGGTGGATTTAAATGGAATATTCCATCCAATTCAACTCATCACTCCATCCCACATATCATGAAGGCTTCCTAAAGCAAGAGGTTCAGTCTCTCCTAATTCTTGGGGTGATTGAGCCAGTTCCCCCCAGATATGTTGGGAGAGGGTTCTACTCCAGATTGTTCTGGTTCCCAAGAAAAAAGGAGGATGGAGATCAATCCTTGACTGCAGGACTCTGATTACTTATATAATTTTGCAGCATTTCATAGTGGTAATTCTAGCAACGATAATTTTGGGGGCTCTAGTTCATTGAATGAGAGGGGATTTGATTACAGCCTTTAACTACCTAAAAGGGGGTTCCAGGGAGGATGGAGCTAGGCTGTTCTCAGTGGTGGCAGATGACAGAACAAGGAGCAACGGTCTCAAGTTGCAGCAAGGGAGGTCTAGGTTGGACATTAGGAAAAGATTTTTTTCACTAGGAGGGTGGTGAAGCACTGGAATGGGTTACCTAGGGAGGTAGTGGAATCTCCATCTTTAGAGGTTTTTAAGCTGCAGTTTGACAAAGCCCTGGCTGGGATTATTTAGCTGAGGTTAGTCCTGCTTTGAACAGGGGGTTGGACTAGATGACCTCCTGAGGTCCCTTCCAACTCTATGATTCTATGATTGTCATGAGGACCATGAGTGGGAACTCAGCAACTCGATATCTCAGAACATTTGTCAGACCGTGGTCCTCTTGAAGACAGATCTCTTTATAACACCATCCAATGCAAAATGCCATTTCTTCTGCCTGAGAGGCGGTTACAGCCACAACTAGCAATGTGATACGCTCCTCTTCTCTTGACCTTGTACCTTCTTGCATACTTGCCTGCCAACACTATTGATCTCCAAAGCCCTGAGCAAGCTAAAGCAAGAGAGGCCAGTAGCTAGTCTGATAGTATCATGATGGCCACGGTAGGTATGGTTCCTGGATCTGCTTCGCCTCTCTCTGTAGGGCCCTCTTCGCCTTCTGCTCATGGTGGATCTTCTGACAGAGGAATCGGCTACCATGACCCACCCCAGCCTCTCCTCTTTGTACCTTAAGGCCTGGCTCCTTGATAGTTCTCGGGCATTGAACTATGCTGTTCTCCTGAGATCAAGACCATGCGCCTGAGTAGTAGCAAACTTGGCGTGGACCCACAGATGCTGCTAACTAAAATCTCCGATCAAGAGTTCATCGGTGGATGCACATCTTAAGGTGGAGCACCCATAGGGACAAACATCTTGAAGAACTCTAGTTTCTGTACAGGTAAGTAAACACTCTTTGTGGCCCTCTTCTGTAATACCCATACCTACTATTTTATAAAAATACATTGTTCCTCAAAACTGCTGTCTTTAGTTAAAGTCAGTGCCCAGTTCCATCATGAGAAGTCAATTAATATCCCCTCCTTCTGGCCTTTATCCCTCACATGCAAAGAAAAGAGGTGGTGGTTCTTTTTAGGACTATAAAATTCTAATTCCTCAAACTCAGGATGCTAGACTGTTTGAATTTCTTTTTCATGGTCTTGTAAGGCCCCAAAAGCCAGCAAAAGGCATCTAGCTCTGACTTAACAAAATGGATTTGACTTAGTGTTAAAGGCTTATAAATGCTGAGGCATTTCTCTTGTCTCCAAGGGGTCAAAATCCTCTCAACTAAGATGGTATTAAGCTTTGGGGTGGGGCGGGAGTCTACCTCTGCCAAATAGATTTGCCAGGTAGCCTCCTTGACCCTTTGTTCACAATTTTTTTACACATTGCTAAGGTACAGACATGGGTACTTCCTTGGTCTCGGCATTGATGCATTTTTGGGTGTGACTGTCTGAAGCCATAGATCTTAGTTCTTTTCTCTACTGTATGGCTCCTAGGTATTAACAGACAAAGCCCATTGATAATATTGGTGGACTATCCAAAGCAGAAAAAGAAATTATTACTTCCTGTAAACTGCATTTTTAAAAACTTTGTTTGCTTTGTTTGGGCTTTTTTGCATGCATTGGATATGGTGGAACTTGGACACCCACAGGTGACAGTTGTATTACTGTTCTTGACAGTTTTTAAGTTAAAATTTTACAATTGTTCAGTAACATGGGTATGCTGTGGAAGTCCTCTAACTAGTATGATGAGCCATAACCGCTGCAAGAGGGGTTAGACTTAAAATATTCTTGAAAATGTAAAAAGAAAGAAAAGGTGCTTATAGATGCATCTGGAACTGTTTCACACAAACAGTAATACTATCTAACACTCATAGCGCTTTTCATCAGTAAGTTTCAAAGGAGGCTGTGGCTGAAAAGTAGGTACAAAAATTCCCTCTCTCTTTCCTCTCTGCTTCCTGAAATTAACATGTTCAGATCACAGGTGAGATTGTAAATTGTTATGGGCCCCAGCACAAGCAATGGGCAGATGACAACAAGCTCTGTGTCCTTCTAATCAGGAGAAGCCAATACTATCTTCCTGCTACTTCATCCAAGAAATACATTTCTGGAAGAACAAAAATGTGTTCAGGCTCTACCTTGATTAAATGGAGGTGGTGCTGATAGGAAAGAGAAACTAACCAGCAAAAACTCTGTAAGCATTTTACTGAGAGCATCTGCCCCTGCATTTGTCAGGATGATACTTTCTTCAAGTCCTAATGGACACACTGCTGCTTCAGATATCGGCAGTGGCCAGAAATACGTTGCAACCCTTCATCTCTGATATGGTCCTAGCCATGGTCATCTCTAGGGCTGACTTCTATGTTGCTTTCTAAGGAAAAAAGTGACACAAAAACTTCCAACTAGCACAACACACACAATCTATCACCTAGGACAAGCAAGTCAATGAGAGCATGTCACACCAATGGGCTGTTGGCTGCCCATCTGGATCACTTTCAAGATCTTGCTTTTCAAAACATGCAGGGTACTAGGAACTAGCTAATTTCTGCCATCCTCCAAGAGCACATTTATCACTAGGGACAGTACAATTTACGGTTCCTAGTGCAAAATTAAAGGGGCATTCTCATTGGTGGGTTCCTAGTTATGGAATTCCCTGTTCTTGGAGATCAAGCCGAGCTGGAGTCTTGCCATGTTTAGAGAACTATTCAAGCTGTGTTTTTACTCAAGCCTTCCTTCACTAAAGAAGGCTTCTGAATTATCCTGCAGAATTTCCTTCATAATTAACATTTTAAAAATTTCAGAAATTTAATATAGCTAAGGAGGGGGCACAGCATTTTTATACTAATTGGCTTGCAATAATGTTGGACTAATTTCTTTATATAGCGCCTAGATATAGTGATTGCTACATTAAACATTTATTTAGAGATGCATGTACTATTCTTGCTCCTTAGCTTTCTCTTTTATCTCTCTGGCCACAATATTTGTAAAATATATCTATTGATATTTTACATCAAATATGGAGACTTATTCAGGCGGTTATTTTAAACAAGCCCCCAGGTAGTGTAGTGTACATTAGATCTAGATTCTGTGGCAAGGACTTCCAATTTACTAGTAAGACCTGCACTTAATGCTAGTATAACGTTAGTATATTAAAACAGTTTGGTAACCTGCAGTTTTATTTGAAATAATTTTAAACATACACTACAAAGTTAATATAATCAGTGCTCCACTCCTGAACAGTTTAAGAGCTCCGAACGGAAGCCTCCTTTCTCCAAGCCTGTTCCTGCTCCATAAGCATTAAACCTCTGTCATGGTCTAACCCACTCTTGCTGATCATGTTTACTTAGGGACTTCTCAGTAATGGTGGTCATAGGAGAAAAGGAGTAAGAGGCCATGTAAGTCTCCACCTACCTTCTAGAATCCTCAAAACACAGCCATTTTTCTGCCATCTTCACCATGCTTAACCAGCATTTCACTTGCCTCCTCAGTGTCTGTGTATTACTCACAGCTTCCCTTTCAAGGGGGGGAGTTAGTTTGTTTAATCTTCTGCAACCACTACTGCTCTAAAAGGACAAAAAGAGGGAGATTTTTCTGGGATTAAGGACACAGGCACTGAATCGCCACAAGAAGTGCTCATTTGGAACTCTTCCAGAAGTTTGTGTGAGTGTGTGTGTTTGCCATATTTCACTCGGACAGCATAATTAAGAAGAATGCAGGAATTTTTAAGCTGCTCCTTCAACGCACAGCTAGTTGAAAAAGTATCACTGACCCAATCCATTCACCACCTAAGATTGCTGTAACAAATGTCTTTCCTTGGAGATCTTTAAGATCAAGTCCTCCAACAAATGCTCTCTACAAGAGGAGTTATTCCTCCTGGGCCTCCATGCAAAGGGGCTAATACTGTTTCTCCATGAAGGAGTACCATTTCATGAAAAGCTAGAACATCTCCCCAGTTTTCCTCACCCACTTCTACACTTACTAACCTGGTGGGTAACAACCAGAAACTTTATGAAGAACATACAGGTCTCACGCAGGTGGGCTAGTCATCACAATAAATTTCAGTTTGAAGGGCTTGGGATTCATCTTGTCTCTTACTTAGTCCACAGTATAGACCAGTTTGGGAGCACAGCTACTCTTCATATGTGAAATGTGAGTAGTAAGGAGAGTCTCGCCTGATATAAACCTCTTACCTCAGACAAATCAGTTAAGGAAGTCCTCCTCAGCAGTCAGCATGATAACATAGTACATCTATTCTACAGTTCCTGGGCAGAACAACATCTATGGAAACTAGCAGCATTTCATATCACTGGATGAAGCATGGGACAAACACCTGGTGGAACACCTAGGGGGATAAAACAATCACACAGAAAAATTGTTTGTTCTTCCAGAGATGATGTAAATATTGAGCAACCATTGAGGGACACCAGCTAAATACTAGAATTCACCTGCATTTCTAGTACACCCCCAGAATTTTCCAAATTGAGCCTAAAGTTAGAAACCTATTAGCTTTTTTATGCACCTAAATAAGAGGCCAGATTTTCTGAAGAGTTGAGCACCTGCAGCTAATTGTGAATGTAGATACCTAACTTTAAGCATCCAAATTGGAAAGTTTGGGTAAGGGTGCTACAGCTGTTTTCTAGAGGCCATATATATGGATGTGGATTAGCCATCATGGTTATACCTTACCTCTGGTACCCTCCAGATTCTCAGTGTTCTCAGGAAAATGTGGAAACACAATGCTCAGAACTGAAACTACAGGGCCTGGCATACCAGTCTGGTTTGGCACTCTTAGATACCGTAGTGGACAGACACCTTAGAAATAGATGGATTATTTGAGGATAGACATACTCAGACATCTGTTGGGTATGTGCTCTGCCATGTTATTTTCCCAACAAGTTCTTGGAATGTATTGAAGACAATTTTTTTTATTTCAGAAGGTGGAGAAATCTACTGGGGAGAGGCTGTTCTAGATTTAATTTTTACAAATAGGGAGGAATTGGTTGACACTTTGAAAGTGGAAGGCAGCTTGGGTGAAAGTGATCATGAAATGGTAGAGTTCATGATTCTAAGGAATGACAGGAGGGAAAACAGCACACTAAAGATAATGGATTTCAAGAAGGCAGACTTTAGCAAACTCAGGGAGTTGGAAGGTAAGATCCCATGGGAAGCAAGTCTAAGGGGAAAAACAGTTCAAGAGAGTTAGCAGTTTTTCAAAGCGACATTGTTAAGGGCACAAGAACAAACTATCCCATTGCATAGGAAAGATAGGAAGTATGGCAAGAGACCACGCTGTCTTAACCAGAAGATCTTCAATGATCTGAAATGCAAAAAAGAGTCCTACAAAAAGTGGAAACTAGGTCAAATTACAAAGGATGAATATAAACAAATACAAGTATGTAGGAACAAAATTAGAAAGGCAAAGGCATAAAATGAGATTAAATGAGCTAGAGACTTAAAGGGTAACAAGAAAACATTTTAGAGATAAAATAGGAAGACCAAGGACAGGATAGGCCTGTTACTCAATGAGGGGAGAATAACAATAGCAGAAAACATGGAAATGGTAGAAGTGCTAAATGACGACTTTGTTTCAGTTTTCACCAAAAAGGTTAATAGCAATTGGACGTCCAATACAGGGAAAACGATGTAGGATCAGAGGCTAAAACAGGGAAAGAACAAGTTAAAAATTACTTAGACAAGTTAGATGTCTTGAAGTCACCAGAACCTGATGAAATACATCCTAGAATAATTGAGTTGACTGAGGAGATATCTGAGCCATTAGCAATTATCTTCAAAAAGTCATGGAAGATAGGAGAGATTCCAGAGGACTGGAAAAGGGCATATATAGTGCCAATCGAAAAAAATGGGGAATAAGGACAACCCGGGGAATTAGAGACCTGTCAGCTTAACTTCAGTACCCGGAAAGATAATGGAGCAAATAATTAAGCAATAAGTTTGCAAACACCTAGATGATAATAAGGTGATAAGTAATTGCATGGGTTTGTCAAGAACAAATCATGTTAAGCCAATCTGATAGCTTTCTTTGATAGGGTAACAAGCTTTGTGGAGGGAGGGAAGCGGTAGATGTGGTATATCTTGACTTTAGTAAGTCTTTTGATAGTGTCTTGCATGACCTCATAAACAAACTAGGGAAATACAATCTACATGGAGCTCTTATAAGATGAGTGCATAATGGTTGGGAAATGGTTCCCAGAAAGTAGATAACAGTGGTTCACAGACAAGCCGGAAGGGCATATTGAGTGGGGTCACATGGGGATCAGTCCTGGGTCCAGTTCTGTTCAATATCTTCATAAATGATTTAGATAATGGCATAGAGAGTACATTTATAACATTTGTGGACAGTACCAAGCCAGAAGGGGTTGCAAGTGCTTTGGAGGATAGGATTAACATTTAAAATAATCTGGACAAATTGGAGAAATGGTCTGAAGTAAATAGGGTGAAATGTAATAAGGACAAATGCAAAGTACTCCACTTAGGAAGGAACAATCAGTTGAACATATACAAAATGGGAAATGACTGCCTAGGAAAGAGTACCGCAGAAAGGGATCTGAGGATGATAGTGGATCACAAGCTAAATATGAGTCCAGCAGTGTGATAATCTTGCAAAAAAAAAAAAGCAAACATCATCCTATTAGCAGGAGTGTTGTAAGCAAGACAAGAGAAATAATTCTTCCACTCTATGCTGATTAGGTCTCAACTGGAGTATTGTGTCCAGTTCTGGGCACCACATTTCAGGAAAGATGTGGACAAATTGGACAAAGTCCAGAGAAATGCAACATAAATGATTAAAGGTCTAGAAAACATGATCTATGAGGGGAGATTGAAAAAATTGGATTTGTTTAATCTGGAGAAGACTGAGAGGAGACAAAACGGTTTTCAAGTACATAAAAGGTTGTTACAAGGAGGAGGGAGAAAAATTGTTCTCCTTAGCCTCTGAGGATAGGACAAGAAGCAATGGGCTTAAATTGAAGCAAGGGCGGTTTAGGTTGGATAGTAGGAAAAACTTCCTAACTCAGTGTAGTTAAGCACTAGAATAAATTGCCTGGGAAGTTTGTGGAATTTCCATCATCAGAGATTTTTAAGAGTATCTGTAAGGGATGGACTAGATGAACTCTCGAGGTCCCTTCCAGTCCTATGATTCTGTTCCTTCCCAAAATGCTAAAATTTTTATCCCCAGGTTAAATTTTTCATCCAGACTTAGAACGTTCTCTAAATGAATGGTTGTTGAGCAGAAAGAGTTGAGATCAGTGGGGAACTCTTCCACAAGAGAAAGTGATTGTGTGCTTCCTCACTATACTACAGAATTTAGTCAAAATTGGTACCAAATAAATAGATCAGATTAATCAAATCTACAGTGGTGAACATATTTGATTTCCTTCAGAAAGAATTGCCAAGTGCCTTGCCCTGTCATATAGGAAAGTATATGCATCAGTGGTTCAAGGAAAACAATATGTCAAGAGTGGTGACAAGTTAGTGGGCTACATCAACCTATTTGTGTCCTGTTGCTTGTCTTGGTGGCATTGCATTATTAGATCATCCTTCCCTTGTGGATCTGGATCATATATCATGTAACACTATTATCAGCAATTTACTAATGAAAACTTAACAGCTGTGAGCCAATTTTAAACCATTATGAATATGTCACACAAGGGTTTGAACCACTTTAACTACATTAGTTTTTACACTGATTTTAGTTAAACATCTTCAACTTCTCTGTGTAGACAAGGCCTTAAATGTGCACAGGGAGGACTTTCCCCCACCTTTAAAACTCCAATCACTTTTTCTTCCACACTGAACTCGAACAGCTAAACCCTGAAATTTCAAACTTGGTATGTAAGGCCTCCTTAATGAAGAACTTGTGTTTTGTTAATTTAGAAATAATTTGGTTTGATAATAAATGCTATATGCAATTGAAAAATCTGAGTAAGTTGAGGCTCTGCTTAAATGTTTAGCGTAAATAAGCCCTGCCTTCTCTGTGACAATTAAATTTTGTGTAATTTATGTATATGTCCTAAAAGACAAGAGGGGCTGATGCTGTAACACATTGAGTGAAGGAGATATTAAAAATGTACACCTCACAGTCTTTCAAAACCAAAATGCTGTACTATCATGGAAAGGAAACAATCAACAGAATGAAAAAAAGTTGGATTTCAATTTTAGGGTTTCTAAAATTTTGTTTGCATTATGAATTGTTATGCAAATTCTTTTTTTTTAATTTTTTCCTGTTGCCCAGTTATTGTAATGTAAATAAATGTGCTGCTGACCTATTAACACTACAGCTTTGCAGAAAACTGTTTTCAGCCAAATAATAGCGGCAATAAAAATGTGTAGCTACCTCTTCACTCTCTTTTCAAATCAGTTGTGAGAACTTCAGTGCCAAAATAGAGTCATTTAAATACCAATGTTATTAAATACAGGTAACTATGTCTTTTCTGTTAAGTATGAGGACATTTAAGTTAAAAAACTACCTTAATACTTTGTTAGGGTAGCAAAGTTGAACTATGAGATTGGGTAATGCAAAGATTAAGGTATGTTCTGGATATTTTATGGTATAAATAAGAACATAAGAACAGCCATACTGGGTCAGACAAATGGTCCATCTAGCCCCGTATCTTGTCTACTGACAGTGGCCAATGCCCAGTGCTTCAGAGGGAATGAACAGAACAGGTAATCAAGTGATCCATTCTCAGCTTCTGGCAAACACAGGGTAGGGCCACTTCATAAATAGTAGTCTAAATATTTAACTAAGAGAACAGGGGAAAAATACTGTATATGTTCAACATGAACATGTTAGCATTGTGTAAAAATGTTAAGTTGTCATTTTTTGACATTTTATTTTAGCTCTGCAATCTTCACAATGCACTAACTTTTTTTTTGTGATTAATAGAAATTTTCATCTGAGGATATCCTGACTTCTGTGCATTTAAAATTAATATGTAGCACTTAAAAAATTATTTTTATCTTCAGAGTATGTTTTTAAACAATAAATGTAAGATTGTTATAAGTATGAAGCTGTTTTTGAAAAGGAGAATAAGTTGAGAACCTTAAATGAAAGTTAACAATTGTTAGTTTAGGAGCAGGCCACCCACATAACCCGAGAAAACCTGCTTCAATACGGAAATAAAACCCCATCAGACCGCACCCTCCTAGTTGTCACCTACAACCCCACACTAGAACCCATATGGGATATCATTAAAGAGCTACGGTCCAGGCATATGATGGGGTCAAATCCTAAAATAAATCTTTCTTGAGCTCCTTCTTCTGACCTTCAACCAACCACCCCAATCTCTCCAAACTGATCATCAGAAGCAAGGTTCCCACAGACCTGAACACACAAACTCAAAGTGGCACCAGACCCTGCCAGAACAACAGATGCAAAACCTGCAGACATATTTCCGCTGCTACAATAATCCACACCGCCCACAACACAGCTTTCATGACTCATGGGTCCTATACATGCCTATCACAATATGTGGTGTGCTCATCCAGTGCCTTAAATGCCCCAATAACTACTATGTGGATGAAACGAGACAATTTCTACACTCTTGAATGAACCCACACAGAAAAATGAAAAACGATAAAAACAGTATGTCAACTGTGGGGGAACACTTTTCACATAACAATCACTTTATATCTGACCTCAGCGCTCATCCTCAAAGGACCCTGCACTACACCTTCAAAAGATGATCCTGTGAGCTTAAATTCATAACTTTGCTAGACACTAAAAATCATGGACTGAAAAGAGATACTGGATTTATGGCTTATTACAACAACCTATAAACTACTAATGCCCAGCCCCAGGGTTTTTTGTTTTTTTTCTTTTTCATATTTAGCAGTGACACTGTACATTTCACAGACCTGAAGAAGAGCTCTGTGTAAGCTCCAAAGCGTGTCTTCCACCAACAGAAGTTGGTCTGATAAAAGATTGTTACCTCACCCACCGTGTTTCTCTTATCGTTAGTTTAAGAATATTAAAGGTAGAACAAACAATTCTCCACCTTATGGCTTCAAATGTAGTCTAAATATGGATTTATTTACAAAAAGAAATATAAAAATATGAATACTTTGTTAGTGAAGAACTAGTGTTCTTGTATACCTCTTTCATAAACATGAAAAATGCAAAGTGACATTGATATTCACTTTAACTTTAACAGAAACACTTTATTTTTTCAGTAGTTTAAAGACAACTTTCAGAAAGCCAAGTGGTTTTCAATCTGTTTAAACAAATGGAGAAGTTACTGTGTAAAGGCTTTTATAGCATTTTACTGTAGCTATCATTTTTATTTTCTAGATATTTCCTTCCCACCATCCCACACACTTCTTTTTTCCTTTCTCAAATGTCTTTGTGCAAGTATTCATAGGACTCCCAAGGCTCATCAGACAAAACAAGTTTACCTGCAAAGAGACTGTGGAATTATTTTACACCCATGAAAACTCTCATTTTAATAGTGTTTTTGTTGATGAATGTAAAGAAATAAAATTTGGTCTTCTTTTGTGTTTGCAGAAGACGTGGAGGAGGAGGGAAAAAAACCCAAGGAACAGGATAATGGGAGAGAAAAGGAAGAGCACAAAGAGGAGAGACATCTGGAGAGAAGTATGTAAAGTAAAAGTGTTAGGTCTTATTAACAGGAAAAGTGAAAGTGTATGAGCATAGTGTTGCTCTAGAATTAAATTCCCAGCTTCAGCCTTTGTTTCAGTACTTTAATGTGAGATAGATTATCTAATTGAGAAGTATTTACATAGTAATAAAATATCTACCTTAAACTTAATAACCTATTTTTAAAAGCTGCAGGTTGAAGTGCTTGCATACTACTGAAGTACAGTTAACCGCATGAACATTCCTAGTAAACTTTTGTCTATGATAGTCAAGGAACAATGCTCATTCCACTCAGAGGTTTTCATTTTAGTTTGGTTTCTACCAGATTTGGAGATACTTTCTGATGGACAACTCAGAGATGGAGCTTTAGCACCTGTGCTTCCTTTTAATATGAAAAGTCACACAGGGAGAATATTTGAAAGTTGATGCCCTCGAATCATCAATATCTCATTTTTATAGATGCTGTATTAAGCACTTGCTTTGTAATAGCATCTTCAAATTTAAATAATCAAACTTTTCTAGTTTAGGTGGTTATGTAAATTTTAAAAAATTAAAAATGTTAGCTGTACAGCAGTTGAAAACCATGAATGTACAGATATCTGCAAGGTTTGAGTTAGAGCTCATAGCATGTACTGTATGCAATAGAAAGTAGAGATGGAAAAGAACTGTCAGGTACATTAGTCCATCTCTCTCAAAAACAATATTAAACTTAATTTTTAATTTGTTTAATTTTACCTCCTTACTCACAGTCTTCTCCTTTTGTACCAAGCTCATTTTTACTTTCCACTTGGTATTTATGCTTACGATAGCTTCCATTAATTGTAGCTTATTCAAGTTATGGTATATATACTTAGGTCACTACAGCATGCTGTGGCAGGAGAGGAGGAGGGCTGGATCGGGAATCCTGCCCTGTCCCATCTCTCTGTACAGAAAATTACTAGCCCGTATAGCTCTATAGGCCTACAAAGGTGAGGGAAGGCCCATTTCAAAGAAGGTAAGTGAGAAGGAAAGAACGGTACTAGAATGGTCATGGATTTTGGGGGAGCAATTTGGCAGGCCCTGTGTGCCCAAGATGGCCATGCGTATTTTCATTATCTCATTTCAATTTACAGAGTATGTCTTTTTAGAATGGTATAGGTTAAAAGGGTGGTGGTTGTTTTTCGGTGCATTGACTCAAAGTTCTGTATTGAAGTCACAGTGTAGGGAGTTTCTGGTTTATGAAAAAAGATAAATCATTTAATATCTGAAATTTTCCCAAGGTCCTCTTACCTTTTGAATAATGAATGATTGGACTTGGAAGAAAAGGAAACTATTGATAGCTATAGGCTTCCTTTGGCAGCTGCTGTACTTAAAAGATTTCTCAGTGGTCAATGTGCCATATGCTCCTAGGTGAAGTGTCAAGAAGGAAGCGTTCCAAGTCAGAGGATATAGACAATGTACATTCTAAACGTCGTCGATACACGGGAGAAGAGTATGAAGCAGAACTCCAAGTAAAAATTACAGCCAGAGGGGATATTAACCAGAAGCTGCAAAAGGTATATACTAGATTTTGCTGCAGAGTAGAGGTGGCAGAAATGTTTTTAGGCTGAACCCACAGCTCTTCTATTGTAGATCTTTCACTTTGAATTCTAGCCTTTCTCTTTTCTTCAGACATAATTTCCATATTAACCTGCAAACCACAAAAGTAAGTCTGTTGACTATATTTTCATTTTAAATTGCATAAACTCCTGCTTTTATAATTACATGTTTTGTGGACATCCAAAATATTTGGATGAATGAGAAAGAAATTATTGTGCAAGAGGAATCCTTTATTATTTTAGTGTAATAGTAAATTATCACATTTCACTTATGGGAAGTCATGACTTAAATTACAAGGGAAGGTACGCAGCACTGGGAATTAGGAGATCATGAATTCTAGACTCACAATATCTTCTAACTAGTTTTAATAATTCAGTGCCCTTCACAGTCCTTATTATTGATCAAGCACTGTCTCTGAGTCTGCCGCATGTTTGTGCTTGTCTATATTGTCTGAAAAATGGGTCTGCTTCTGCATATATAAACCACTGTTACAGTGTGTTATGCTTCATCCTCTCTCATGGCTGGTCCATTGAGGATAGGGGCTGCCTGATGCTATTAGCTCATGTAGGTTGGTCCTTTAGCTTATGTAATAGAAGCCTATGCTGAAGGTTTAGGGTTCAAATCCTGCTGCTGCTATATAATGGAGGGAAGAGGCAAGGTTGTTGCAGATTGCACATCATAGAATTTCAGATACTAGGAGATGAGAACCATACAAAAACCCATGCGGTAATTAATTCCATATTCAGTGCAGTTTTAGCTGGGGTGCAACAAATAAAATAAGGTATACATTGAACGATAAGAAATATTGAACAGTTGCATCATTCCCTGAGTACTGTCCAACCTGTGCACTGAGTGCAGCATACGTCCTGTGGAAAAAATAGTATTAATCATGTAATTAAAAAGTGTTACAAGAGCGGGGTGAATTAAGTTTCATAGATAATCTTAAAGTTGGCATTTCCTAACTTTCAAGTACTTAACTTTACAAACTAAGTAACATTCTTCAGATTTTTTTATGGGTAATAACTATATAAAATGCAAAATCTGGCTCTATCAGTTCTCAAGCAGGTCAAATTTTGGGTCCAGTGTAACTAGGCAATATCTTTTTAATGTATTAGTGATGCTTTTAATGAGTGATGCTCACCTCTTTCAGCCTCAAACCATTTATGCTGAGGTTTGTTTATAAATATTATAAAAGATTCTAATTCTTTGCTTAGAAATTGAACTGATATTGTTGCTCCAGCTATTTAGCTGTAGTTTGTTTAAGTATGACTTGCAGGAGGATGAGAATGTTTGTATGCTATTGTTTCTTTGTGAAGTACAGAGAATAAAACCTGAAGGATTTAACAAACAAATTTCAATATATTTTTAACAGTTAGAAAAACCCAGGAATATATAGTATTGTCTTCTGCTTTTTGTTGGAGAATTGGGGGTTGGGGGGGGGGGGGAAAGGAGTGGGAGCTATCTTATTTGGAACTGTTTTTGAAAACGTGTTTAAAAGAGTACTGAACTGCTTCCAGATACTATTTGGTGAATCAGTGTGAATGAGTGTCAACCCCAATTTCAAATAGGGATTTAAAAAAAAATGTTTTCTACATTTTCCTATACCATTGGCACTGTCATGCTCCAGCAATGAACTGTTGGTGCCAAATTCACTCCACAAGTATGGAAGGATAGGAGTCCTTCATGTGTTCCTTGGTTGAAGGCTAGGAAAAATTTTTAGAAAAATGTGTGTGAACATCTTCAAAATCTGTGTTGGAACCGAACTACATTTGGAAAAAGTTCAGTAGCAAATATATTTGAAATGTTCTTTAGAACTGAGCCATATGTAAAATATATTTTAAATTCAGACTGGGCATAAGAGAACACCTTCACTAAGGAACCGTTTAACTGGGATAAATGTTTTTGTTTAAGAAGCCTTAAGGCTGTCCTGCTCTGCAAACGAGTGCAGCCTGCATGGTATTTTAAAAATCTTGCTATAGGCCTTGCTTGAGTCATTAGCTGACTCTGTTGTATAAGTGGAGGTCCCTGCACCTACATTTTAGAAGGAAGGCTTGAGTGAATGCTCCAAGAAGAAATGGTGTTTGCTGCAACTTCACTAATATAGTAGATAGTAAAATGAATTTTATTTTTTCTAGAGGTTTATTTGTGGTTTTCAAAGAAACAGTTTCACTCCTTTTAGTCTTATGTGATTGGAGAAACATCTTAGTGTTGGAAACGATAGAACTTCTGCACAAATTGTTCTCCAATTTTCTCTCTTTTAGCACTTAGAGATTTAGCTTCTTCTTGGAGTGGTGGTCCATATGTGTATTCCACTGTAGGTGCAAATGAGTTCCATGCTTCTGAGACCAGAAGATTTTGCTAGCAGGGTCCACTAGTCCATGTCTGTGCTCTTCTTCTCCTCGTACTCAGAACTAAGGACATAAGAGGCAGTGAGGACAAATAAATGCCTCTCCAGTTTCTTTCTACTGCCTGTGTTTTGAGATGGAACCTGTCAGCATCCAAAGATTTGTTATCTTCTTCAGCATCTACCGGTACATAATTGTAAATAGTCTTTTGTACTACTTTTAGATATCTGTAGATAGTTGGGGTTTTTTTTGTTTTTTTTTTAAGTGTTTAGCAAGTTAGGACAAGATTAGGACTTCGGGGTCCTGTTACTCATTTCTGCTGGTGACTAGTATGCCCAAGATCCCATGATTCAAGAACTGTGTTCCTGCCCCAGCTTCCTAGTCAGCATTGTTCATCTAAAATTCCTCTACTCCCTTTGTCAATCTCATATCTCCTTGAAGTACAGCATATGCTGATCCTTCCTCAGAGGAATTTGCCAAGCCCGTGAGTATATGCTTTGAAAATTTCTTATGGATTGTGCAACAAGGCACCATTGTGACTCAGACTGAACAATCCCCTATATAGTGGTCAGAGACACTGAGGAGTGTGCTCCAAACATGGTAACCTTTGATTCCAGGGCTGATAGAAGTAGAACTAAAGACTCCTCCACTAAGGGACGTCAGGAGGGTAGCAAACACCTTCATAAGAGATGAGAGAAATCCCCTCCAGGTCTACTTCCAAGAAGATGACATCTTCCCTGACATTACCTAAGTTAAGTGAAACTTCATATTCCATCTCAAAGATCAAAAGTGCTCTAAGACTAACACTGTTTGCAGGATCCAGGACCATCTTGTGGTACCAACAAAAGAGAAGCACCATATACCTCCTACCAATGATACTGTTGTACTCCAAAGACTGGTCGACTGGCACCAAAGGCTCTGACCCAACAGACTCCACCAGGATAGGATGGGTGTCCTCTGCACCTCCCCACATCTGGGGGAGAGGTACTAACCCTGAGGATATCGTTATCCTTCCTGGAATCCCCAGTCCTCTCAGATCCAATCTTCACAAGAAAGATCCTGACATCACCAGTCCAGGGATGACATGAAGGAGAGAGTGGTTCTCCAATACTTTACATCAACTGTGGCATCACAAGATCCACAATACCACCTATGCAATTGAAACCTTCCTTTATCTCTGCAGGTGAATTGGGCGTGAGCAAGAGAGCATCATCACCCCCACCAAAGTGGGAGGTTAGCTCAGATAGAGGATCCAGAGTCTTTTGGTCTCTTTTATGTTGTTAAAAGAGAGTTTACCCATGTTGGGGCCAGTAGTACCCTATGTCTTTGGGCCTCAATCATTTGACCCTCTTATTGGGACCATGGGATCCATACATGTGCTATCCTGAGTTGGTATGATCTTTTTGGGAATCATGGCATCCCTCTCCTTACAAAGAGGAACTGGAACTCCTCAGGAACTAATGGAGGAGGAGAAAGACCCAGAACAGACAGCTCCAACAAGGATGTCACCATCATCCCCTGATGATTACAGGCATTTCCAAGACACATTAAGTAGGGTCTTTGACACATTCCAAATCCATGTGGAGGAAGTGCAAGAGAAACCTCACTAACTCCTTAACATTTTATCAAGTTCAGGGCTTAGCAACATGATACTCCCCATTAATGAAGACATCTTAGGCTCTGGCATGTCCCAGCTACATGCTTCTCCCACTCCAAAGAGGACAGGAAATATGTATTTTATACCAGACAAGGGAGCAATTTTTTTGATTTACACAGCCTGCCTTGAACTCCTTAGTGATCCAAGCAGTCACTGAAAGAAGCAGGTAACATCAACCAAAATCTACCTCTTCAGATACAGAAGCTAAACATTTGGACCTATTTGGGAAGAAAGGTATTGTTTTGTTTTTTTAGTTTAGCCAGCCTGCACTTCCATAAAATGTCTAAATGTGATTTTTGTCAGTTATTCTGTGTTTGTGGAATTTACTAATAAGCTCCCACCGAAGGATAGAGTACAGTTCCAGGCACTCCTTTAGGAAGGAAAATTGATTGCCAGTTCAACCCACTAAGTCTTAGTTGATGCAGCAGACACAGCCTCCTGGTTGATGGTGACTGCTATTTTCATACATAGAGCGTCGTGGCTTCTGTCCTCTGAGTTTTCATGGGAACTCCAGTCTACAGTGGAGGATTTGCTCTTTGAACGGAACAACCTGTTCAGTGAGAAGACAGATGATTCATTACACCTCATTGAAGAGCTCAAGGGCAACCCTCTCCTTAGAGGGGATCTACAACCCAGTGCCAAGGAGGAAATTTCACAAGCAGCAACTGTATAGGCAATAACTGGCATCTCAATCTTTTTATCATCAGAGCGGCTATGAACCACCAAGAAATGACAGAGGGTGCAGCAGAGCAATCACAACGTTCTCCCTTCTTCCTCCTTCCAACCTCAACCTCCCATTAAGAAACATTTTTGACAGGATCTTTGAAAGCAGCAAATTACTTCAGATATCATGTCCATCTACCCAGTGTGGTGGCTGTCTAGCTCATTTCTCCCAAGGTTGGCAGATAACAGATAAATGGGTCCTCGACATCATTCATACTAGCAACAACAGAGTTCCTTTTTCTTCCACCGCCAAAACCCCCTTCCCTATCCTCCTTCAGGGGCCACTCTCACTCAAGGTTGTTATTTCAAGAACTAAATTTGCTCCTTCATCAAGGAACCATAAAGCTGGTGCCCCCCTCAACACCGGGGAAAGGATTTTTATTTGAAATATTTTTTTCATCCCCCAAAAGAAGGGAGGATGAAGACCCATCTTAGATCTCAAAGAGCTCAATGTCTTCATCTGCAGGTTGAGGTTCAGTATGGTCATCTTGGCTTCAATAATGAATGCAGTTTTAGGAGGCTCATGTGCATCCTGAACACTTGGGGAGTCCATGTACCTTGTTAGGGTGGGACACCTATCTAAAATATTACACAGTGCAAAGGACATGGACTCCTCAAGACTTCAGGATGCACATGAGCCTCCTAAAACAGTGTGCAGTCTGTGAGACCTGTAAGAGATTCCTTTGAACCCTGCATGTTCTAGTGATGTCAGACAACACGACAACAGTGTTCTACATCAGCAACCTCTCTGTATATAGAAGCTGTCAATCTTTGAAACTGGTGTATTCACCACCAGATCACTCTGTCAGCAGTGCACCTCCTGGGGATATGTAACTCCCTGGCAGATAGCCTCAGCAGACATTTCTCCAAGGACCACAAACAGGAGCTACACAGTTCTGTGGTACAGTGCATATTTTGTCAATGGGGTTCTCCGTCTTGGGATCTCTTTCATTTTAACAGAACAGAAAATACACAGACTACCCATGGGTCCAGAAGAGATGCACTTCTAGTTCCTTGATCAGGGTAGCTGATGTACCCCTTCCTGCCCATTCCCTCCTTACCTCGAGTTCTGAGGAAGATCAAGCAAGATGGAGTGGTAAGTATCCTGATTGCTCCCAGATGGCCCAGGCAGTTTGGGTCCCCCAGCATTTTTCAGGTGTCAGTATGCCCATACATCAGTATCCAATCTTTCCCATACCTATTGATCCAGGATAGGGGCAAGATCAAACATCCCAATCTGTCTTCCCCACACCTGACAACTCCACACTATCTATTTGGATGGGTATTGAAACTAGCAAAGACATGGTCGGAAGTAGTTCAGACTATCCTTAACAATAATAGGAAGAGTTCCAGAGGGGTAGCCGTGTTAGTCTGTATACAGCAAAAACCTCCCCCATTGTTCTCTATGCACTTGTATATGTATATGATAATCCTGTGTTTCTCATTTCTACCTCTGCATCTGACGAAGTGAGCTGAGCCTCACGAAAGCTTGTGCCTGCTAAAATTAAATTTGTTAGTCTTTAAAGTGCCACAGAACTCTCGTTGTTTTTGCAATAGTAGGAAGGAGTCCACTAGAAAATGCTATACAGCTAAGTAGAAAAGGTTCTCTGCCTTTTGTCAGCATCACCAGATAACCCCAAAGAACTCTGACATCCACACCATATTGCAGTGTCTTCTTTCCTTAGAGACATAAGGTCTTTCCCATAGTTCCCTACGGGCACATTTAACAGCTGTTAGCTCCTGTCATCCTCTGACTGACAACCACTCCATCTTCACCCACCCTGTCACTGTACGATTTCTGAAATGTTTGATTAGAACTTTTCCTCCTCCTCAATCTGGTCCTTTCAGCATTAACAAGGCCTCCATTCAATCTTCTGGCCTCATGCTCTTTGTCCACCTCTTTAATTTATGAAGGTTGTCTTTTTGGTTGCCATCACCTCAACTAAAAGGGTAGGTGAACTGGGCATCCTTATGGCTGCTCTCTCATACACAATCTTCCATAAGGATAAAGTTTCTCTAAGACTTCACACTAAATTTACTCCAATAGTAATCTCGGATTTCCATCTGAATCAGACCGTTCACATGTCTATCTTCTTCCCTAAATTACTCATCACCAGTGAAGACAGGAGACTTCATTTTCTGAATGTCTGCCAAGCTTTGGCATTTTACCTACAAAGAACAAAATCTTTTAGAAAATTGCCTAGATTCTTTATATTCTTTGCTGAACTGATGAGAGGGGAAGCAATCTCTTCCCAGAGATTTAAAAATGGATTTCAAGCTGCATTTTGCTGTGTCACAAAATAAGAAACACTTCTTCTCCACGAGGTGTGAGGGCCCATTTGTCTAGGGCCAAGCCCACACTGGTACCCTCACTTTAAGACATTCTTCTCACCGAAAGGCTCAGTCCATACCTTCATGAAACATTACACTTTTGTACAAGTTTCTGCACCTGATGCATCTTTCAACACAGCAGCCCTCCAGTCATCAGCACCACAGAGGTCCTCACACCATCCTCTTCTTCAATGAATATTGCTTGTCAGTCACCCACAATGGAATGCACACAGTGTATACACTTGAAGAAGAATACACTCAAAAAATAAAGAGAGTTACTTATCTTGTATAGTAACTGGAGTTCTTTGAGAGGTCATCCCTATCTGTATTCCACTACCCAATCCTCCTTTCCCTCTGCTTCAGATCTTTATATATGATTTGTAGTAGAGAAGGAACTGGAGAGATGGTCAGTCCACCCGTATGCCCTCAGATAGGAGTATGAGAAGAAGGGTGCAGGTATGGACCAATAGATGTTGCTAGCAAAAATTTTCCGATCTCAGATACATGGGTCCATGTACACCCACAGTGGAATACAAATAAGGGCCTCTCAAATAACTCTAGTTACTGTACAGTTTCTCTTTCCACAGATGGGAGCACAGGGCAGCTGTGTTTGGAGAAAATTGTGACTGAGAGAAACATGTTAAGCATGTTCTTTCCACTGAATTTCTTAAATTCCAGTTTTTAAAATGTCAAGATCTATGGTGACAGGAAAGGTCAGGGAAAAAGACTCAAAACTTTACCATAGTGCCTAAAGGATCTTATAAAAACTGCTGTGGTGGGATTATACACGTTTATCATTTCATAGAGAGATGGATTTGTTCAGTAACTGACAGAGGGTACATCTATATCTGTTAAAACTCAAGATGAGGAAGCCTGTTCTCTCTTCGAGTGATAGCTCATATCCATTCCATTATAGGTGTGTGTGCGCCCCATGCACAGATTCCCGGAACTTTTTTCCCTTAGCTAGCTCCGTAGGGTCGGCTCAGGCGCTCCCTGGAGTACCGCGCTCATGCCGCGGTACATAGGGCGCCACCGACCCTGCGGCCCCTCAGTTCCTTCTTTCCGCCTCTGATGGTTACTGGAACGTCTGCCTCTTGCATACCACAAGTAGCATCCCTTAGTCTATAGCACATTCTTTGTTATTCAAGTTCACTTGTTAATTGTTATTATAGTAATAGTAGTAAAGTTGAGTAGAGATAGTGCCCTTAGGGGCTAGAAAGCTGAGCTATGCCTGGCTCCACTGGCTTTAAAGCCTGCACCGTGTGTGCAAAATCCTTCCCCGTGAATGACCCTCACGACCGTTTCCTCAGATGCCTTGGGGAGCAACATAGAAAGGATAAATGTAGAATCTGTAGGTCCTTCAAGCCCCGAACCCAAAAGGAGAGGGACGCAAGGCTGAAGGTGATCCTGATGGAGTCTGCACTTCGCCCGGACTCCGAGCCATCGCGTTCTCCAGCGGCACTGAGTGTCTCCTCGGTGCGGAGCGCTCCACCGGCACCGCCACCGCCGTGGTCGGTACCGAAGAAGAAGAAGCGGCCGGTGGCCGCACACATGGACTCCCCCCTGCTGATGGGACAGCAGAGGATACAGCAGGAGATGCCCCAGCCACGTGCCAGGGAGAGTACTCCGGCATCTCCCCGCAGGGAGCCTCCCCCAACTCCCTCATGGGCCTGCTCACACCTCCGTCCCCCCCTCGGCTGAGGGTTCCTGGACCGGCGTCTCGGGGTAAACCCGCGTTGGGTTGCCCCGGTGGGTGGAGGAGACGGGAGTTGAGGTCTCCCCCCAGATGGTCAAGGAGGGTCGAGAGTGAGGGCTCCCCTCCTAGCTCCGACTCAGAGTCGTCGAGCTCCTCGACACCGCGGCACCGAGGGTGGTCGAGAGACAAGCGCCCAAGGCGACGACGTTACAGTTCCGCCTTGAGCAGGGACCTCGGCTCAGGCTCCGGTACTCCGGTGTGGAGCCCAGCTTGGCACCGAGCACCTCGGCACCACCTGCCTCAGCACCGAGCGCCTCGGCACTGCGTGATAGGTCGCGCTCCCAATCAACGTCGCGATGACATAGGCGTCACCGCTCCCATTCCAGACCTGGGAAGTGTCGCCATAAATCATCTAGACGGAAGAGGTGTTCCACCTACATCTCCTCCAGCAGCTCATCCCCCCGTCGGCACTGCAGACGCCGGCACCAGAGATTATCATCGTCCTGGAGCTGCTCCCCTTCCAGGACCCGCAAGCGCAGGTCAAGTGACTCAGGTTCCAAGGGGCGACGTGCTGATGTGACCCAGCAGGCTCCTACGCCCACACCGACGTGGCCCCAAGGCTCCTGGCAATGGCCATATTGGGGGCCGTGGGGTACCCAGATGGGTCAAGGGACCACCTCAGGCCATTCCTTGGTGGCCCAGCCAGTACCACCACCACCAACCTACCCACAGGAGGGTCACCCCTTGGAGGAGGGGTCAGACCCGGAGGAAGGCCCCTCCACAGGATCCCTCCCACAGTCCTCCTCCTCCTCTCCAGATGATGCGGTGGCCAGAGACCACAAGGTCCCCCTCTTTGACTTCTGGGCCCACCAGGAGCTTATGAGGAGAGTGGTGGGCAATCTCAACTTAGAGATTAAAGAAATGTCGGAGGAGGAGGACCCCCTCTTCGGGGTTTCTGAGTCAGCAAGCCCCTCACGAGTCGCCCTACCGGTTCAAGAGAGGGTGATGAAAATAGCCAAGACCCTCTGGCAAACCCCTTCCTCAGTGGCCCCCACCTCCAAGGGCGCTGAGCAGAAGTATCATGTACCCAAGGAGGGGTTTGAATTCCTTTATACACACTCCACCCCAGGATCACTCGTAGTAGACGCAGTGAACCAACGGGACCGCCAGGGTGGCCAGGGCAACACCCCTAAGGACAAGGACAGCAAGAAGCTGGACCTATTCGGCCACAAAATGTACTCTACTGCGGCCCTTTAGCTGAGGGTCGCGAACCATCAGGCCCTCCTAGGGAGATACAATTTGAACCTGTGGTCCTCGATGCAGAGGTTCTGCTCGGGGTTACCCCCGGACCAGGCCACGGACTTTGCCACTGTGTCGCAGGAAGGCGTGGCAGTAGCTAAGGCGGCACTTCAATCAGCCAGTGACGCAGCGGATACTGCTAGCAGGGCGATCGCTTCAGCCATCGTCATGTGCTGCTGCTCCTGGCTCCAAGCTTCAGGCTTGTCCCAGGAGGTCCAACAAACAATTCAGGACCTCCCTTTTGATTACACCGGCCTCTTCTCCGAGAGGACGGATGAGAAACTCCACGCCCTGAAGGACTCACGAGCCACCCTGAGATCCCTAGGGCTATACACCCCACAGGCCTCAGGGCGCCAAGCCCGCCCTCAGACCCAGAGGCAACAGCAACCTCCACCTAGGCTGCCCCCCAGACCCGCTCAACCCAGGAGGGGTCAGGATTGGTACCGGGCGCCCAGCCGCCACGACTGACAAGGGTACTTTGTGGGGCCCCAGCAAGGCCCAAACAAGGGCAATGCCCCCAATAAAAGATTTTGACGGGGTGCACGAGGGTGGCACTCCTCCTCTCCCACTGGATCTCTCCAAGTTATTTACCCACAGGCTTCGGCCGTACCACGCCGAATGGGAAGCCATTACCACGGACCAATGGGTCCTTGGCATAGTCCTCAGGGGCTATGCCTTACAACTTATGGCCTCCCCCCCCCAACTCTCCCCATACCCAGTCCCTCTTCAGGGACCCCTCTCACGACTAACTCCTCATACAGGAGGTCAACTCTCTCCTCACACTTGGTGCGGTAGAGGAGGTTCCTCCACGGGAACGGGGAAGGGGATTCTACTCGCGGTACTTCCTAATCCCCAAGGCAAAGGGGGGCCTGAGGCCAATTCTGGACCTCTGCTGTCTGAACCAGTTTGTCAGGCACAACAGGTTTCATATAGTTTCCCTAGCCTCCATCATTCCCGCCCTAGATCCAGGGGACTGGTATGCCGCCCTCGACCTGAAGGACGCGTACTTTCATATCACTATCCTTCCAGGTCACAGTAAGTTCTTAAGGTTTATGGTAGCTGGATGCCACTACCAGTTTTCAGCCCTACCCTTTGGCCTTTCATCCGCGCCAAGGGTGTTTACAAAATGTATGGCAGTGGTAGCAGCCCACCTGTGCTGCAGAGGGGTTCAGATATTCCCATACCTGGACGACTGGCTGATCCGGGGCAAGTCCAGGGCCCATGTGAGGAACAGCCTAGCTCTTACCTGCGCCACATGCACCAGACTGGGGCTGCTCATCAACGAGCAGAAGTCTACTCTCATCCTGGTGCAGTGCATAGGGTTCATAGGGGCCACCTTGGATGCCATCCAGGCCAGAGCCTTCCTCCCTCAGACTCGGTTCAAGACCATGACTGCTGTAATCGACGAACTGCACAGGTCCCCACAATGACAGCCAGGCGCTGTCTTCAGCTGTTGGGACACATGATGGCATGTACTTACGTGGTGAGGCTGGCCCGCCTCAAGCTCAGGCCTCTCCAAGGGTGGCTGGCCTCAGTCTATGTACCGGCCAGACACCTGCTGAACAAGGTGGTCACGGTCCTCGCCCAGGTACTATCCTCCCTGGACTGGTGGAGGGACCCCAGGGAGGTTCTGAGGGGCGTTCCCTTCAGAGACTTGGCTCCCTCAGTGACTCTGATAACGGACACCTCAGACGAGGGTTGGGGGGCTCACATCAGCAAGGACCTGAGCACCCAGGGACTATGGTCGCCAGATGAGAGGGCTCTCCATATCAATGTCAGAGAGCTCAGGGCAGTCCGCCTGGCCTGCAAGGGCTTCCTCAATTTCCTGAGGGGCAGGATGGTTCAGGTCCTTAGACGACATGGCGGCCATGTTTTATATAAACAGGCAGGGGGGAGCGCGCTCCTCGGCTCTTTGCCAGGAGGCTACTCATCTTTGGGACTTTTCTGTGAGACACAATTTTCACATATCTGCCTCTCACCTCCCGGGGGTCAGGAACGACGAGGCAGACCGCCTCAGCAGGTTGTTCTTACCCCGCCATGACTGGTCACTGCACCCAGAGGTGGTGACTTCAATCTTCCGGAAGTGAGGGGTTCCCCAACTGGACCTGTTTGCGTCATTCTGGAACAGGAAGTGCCTGAAATTCTGCTCGCTCCGAGGTCGCGACCCGGACTCCCTCTCCGACACATTCCTTCTAGACTGGACGGGAACCCTCCTGTATGCGTTTCCCTCATTCCGCTCCTGCCCAAGGTCCTCTTGAAAATCAAGAGGGACAGAGCGGATATGATACTGATCGTGCCAGCTTGGCCGCGGCAGCACTGGTACAGCATGCTGCTCGACCTGTCCATCAACACACCGATCCTGCTCCCGAGGCGCTACGACCTGCTCTCACAGGACCAGAGTCGCCTGCTGCACTCGGACCTGGACTCCCTCCACCTGACGGCATGGAGACTCTGTGGCTGATGGAGGGAGAGAGAGCCTGTTCAGTGCAAGTCCAACAGATTCTGCTTGGCAGCAGAAAACCTTCCACTCAGGTTGTGTACCGGGCTAAGTGGAAGCATTTTACCTGTTGGGCGGCGTCCCGGGGTATCCCATGGTCCGGCTTGCCCATACAGGTGATTTTGGAGTACCTGCTCCACCTGAAGCTCCAGGGTTTAGCACTGGCTTCCCTGAAGGTGCACCTAGCAGCTATCTCGGCTTTTCACCAGCCGATGGAAGGGAGATCATTATTCTCATACCCCATGTCAGTCAGGTTCCTTAAAGGGGTGGAGAGGCTATACCCGCAGGTCCATGACCTGGTGCCTCCCTGGGACTTGAACCTGGTCCTCACCATGTTGACGGGACCTCCGAGCCCATGGCTACATGCCCGCTGCTCGTCCTCTCTTGGAAGGTAGCCTTCTTGGTGGCCATTACATCGGCTAGGAGGGTCTCCAAGATAAAAGCTTTGACCTCGGAGCCCCCCTACACAGTCTTCTACAAAGATAAGATCCAACTGAGACCCCATCCGGCTTTCCTGCCTAAGGTGGTGTCTCAGTTTCATTATAACCAGAATATCTTCCTCCCCGTGTTTTTTCCCAAACCGCACGGTTCAGAGGAGGAGCAGAGATGGCACTCGCTGGACGTCAGACGAGCCTTGGCCTTCTACATAGAGCGGACCAGGCCGTTCCGGAAATCAACACAGCTGTTCATGGCAGTGGTGGACTGGATGAAGGGCTCACCTGTCTCCACCCAGCACATCTCCACCTGGATCACCGCCTGTATTAAAACCTGCTACGAGAGGGCGAAGGTGCTGCTTCCAGGAGCTGTGACAGCGCACTCAACCAGAGCCCAGGCCTCATCTGCGGCCTTCCTGGGAGAAGTGTCCCTGCAGGACATCTGCAGAGCAGCGACCTGGTCGTCAGTCCACACCTTCACGTCCCACTACACCATCATGCAGCAGGCGAGAGAGGACGTGGGATTCTGCAGAACCGTGCAGATGACAGCAGCTCAACGCTGACTCCTACCCACCTCCAAGGTATGGCTATTTAATCACCTATAATGGAATGGATATGAGCAATCACTCGAAGAGATAAAACAGGGTTACTTACCAGTAACTGTTGTTCTTCAAGATGTGTTGCTCATATCCATTCCACATCCACCCTCCGTCCCCACTGTCGGAGTCGGCAGAAAGAAGGGACTGAGGGCCCGCAGGGTCGGCAGCGCCCTGTGTACCGCGGCATGAGCACGGTACTCCAGGGGGCACCGGAGCCGACACTACGGAGCTAGCTAAGGGAAAAAAGTTCCGGGAATCTGTGCACGGGGCGCGCACACACCTATAATGAAATGGATATGAACAACACATCTCGAAGAACAACAGTTACTGGTAAGTAACCCTGTTTTTTCTAACTCTGTATCTACAAAAATACTTAAATATTGTGGTTATTGGTGATCAGATGGTTGGTTGATTGACAGTGACAACTTTGTACGTGACAAGATGCTGAATGTGTGCTGTGCATAAAACATTGCCAGCCTCCAAAGTACTGATAATGTATGTTTACATATTTTTCTAGGTCATGCATAGGTTGTTAGAGGAGAAACTCAGTGCCCTGCAGTGTGCTGTATTTGACAAGTCTTTGGCAGATCTGAAAACACGAGTTGAGAAGATAGAATGTAGCAAGAGGCATAAAACTGTGCTTACTGAACTACAGGTAATTATATATGTGTTTTAAATCACACAGTAAAAACTAGCTTCGCAACTAGCAATAGGCCCCCTCTGGCTGTTATTAATGGAAGTCGATTGAGTCTTTTCAAAGAAAAACAATCCATTATTATTGCTGTCAGAGAAGGTGGAACACTCCTGGAAGCAAGTCACTGGTTAGATTGTAAAAGCAAGCAATTCACTATGAAGAAAATAAACCCTTCCTTTTGACAAGCTAATGTTTTAGCCATTAGTAAATCACTTTTCTACTTTGCTCTGCCACTTTTCAGACATTCTTCAAATAAATGATCTGCATGGAAATATGTCTCAATTGCGGCCACACAGAGTAGAAGTGAATTTGTTTTAAAAAAATGAGGGAGTGGATGGGAAGAAGACTGCTATTGACAGAATATTTAAATGACGGAACTCCACTAGACATTTGTTCATGTCCAGTTCCCCATGCAGACTAAAATTCTGCAGTAGATATGTATACTTCCCGTATTAAACAAAGTGTGGTGTTGTTGCATTCGTTTTTTTGAGCTGCCCCAGTCTTCCTGCAGAAAGTGTGGAATTTTCCAAACTTAAGGCTACTGAATACATGTTCATTAGTGTTCTTGACATGAGCCTTACACAGGCTGCGATCTATGATACATAGGGCATTTTCAGTATACCCATCATCACAGTATCGCAGCACTAACTTATGTAATGTAGGTCTCAAATAAATTTAAAATGTATGTGACCAATGAATTTTTTGATGTTACCATACTTACACTGTAAATTCATCAGGGCAAGGACAATCTCTTTGTGTGTTTGTATAAAGCCTAGCACAATACCTGATCCATGATCGGGGTCCTTTGGTGCTACTGCAACACATATAATTAATATGTGTCATACAGATTGCAGCCCTTCATGTTACCTTGTAAAAATATGTAAAAGGTAGGGAATTGGAGTGAGCCAAAGTTTTTTATATCAGAATTTTCCAAATAATGGTCTGTGGAGAGCCAGCAGGTCTCATGAGGTTGGTTCCTTGCTTCCTGTTCTTCATACAGATGTTTAACTTTTTCATTGCAAAGAAGAGCCTGGGTGTCTGCAAAAGAAACTGGAAATGAGGAGGAGGCAGCATAACTGCCTATATAAAGGTCTGCTGCTTTGCGGGAGGTGAGGAGCATTATTGGAAGTAGAGAACTATGGAAGTTGCAATCTGGAGAGGATTGGGATCTGTCAATGGATGAAAAGCAAGGGAATGGGCTCTAGGCAGTATGTCTAGAGTAGGAGAAGGAGATGTCTGGAAAGTATTCCAGAAGATAAAAGAATGGCATCTGGACAGTATATGCCAGGGGAAAGAAGGATCAGGTGGCAAAGAAAATCAGGTAGGGGATAAGTGAGAGGGGGCAGAACAGATAGGAGAGGAAGATGAAGTGAAGAGAAGAAAGAGAAAGTATGATTAATTTTTTCCTAGATGATAATCCATAAGACATTAAAATAGTTATAGATATTTTCCTAATGTTACTTTTCCATGTAAACCGTTGCTTTAGTTGCTGCAGGGTTATTGCCAAATCACCACTGGAAAAGGAGGGTGGCATGTGTTGGGTTTTTTTGACTAGAGGGAAGAGGTCCAGAATATCTCTTTTAAGATGTGATATACCTTTTAAAAAGTTTGACTCTCACTCTCTCTCTCTCTCATACACACACGCACTTGCTTCCCCTGCTATAGAGTATTAGTTGCAGGTTGTGCCATGTTTCATGGGAAATATTATTTTTTCTAAAATTGCATTTAACTTATCTGAATGTGTGCCTTTAATTGGTCTAATTTTTTTAATGTTTTCTGTGGTTTCATTTCCCCCCCACACCAGGCTAAAATTGCTAGATTGACAAAACGTTTTGGAGCAGCCAGGGACGACCTGAAGAAAAAACAGGAAGTAAGGACTGAAACTGTAGATTCCTTGATTAGTTTTTACTCAAAACTAGTCTGAGTAAATAACCTGCAGAAATATATATTTCAGTATGTAACAACTTTATAGAAATACAGTTAAGCAGTTTTCCCCTGGTCATGGAGAAAATTTCTACCCTCTGCTAATTGCAGAAAGTAAAAGAGGGTGTTGCCTTAGTTAGTTTGGTCTGATGCTGGGTCTGAGACAAAGTAATTTCAGAAGTGTTGGTTAGCAGGTGGTAATGGTAGAGACTACAATAAACCTAGTGTTTCCATCTTTTCATTAACGTTCAAGGACCTCATTCTGATTTCCATTAAGGCTCTTTTACACACTCTGACAGCATAAAGGTGCATTGAAATGGGTGTAAGGGCTTGTTTATACAGTGTGGTGATGTGCCCTAGAGGGGTTTAAATTCTATAGTGTAACAGGCACAAAGGAATTTTTAGTGTCCGCCAGCAGGATCTATGTAGGACAGTTAGCGTGCAGCACGTTGGTGCACTTTAAAATTCACACCCCTCTAGTGCGCATTGCTGCACTGCGTAGACCAGTGGCTCTTAACCTTTCCAGACTACTGTACCTTCAGGAGTCTGATTTGCCTTGTGTACTCCCAAGTTTCACCTCACATAAGAACTACTTGCTTACAAAATCAGACATAAAAATACAAAAGTGTTACTGCACATTATTACTGAAAAATTACTGACTTTCTCATTTTTACCATATAATATAAATCAATTGGAATATAAATATTGTACTTACATTTCAGTGTATAGTATATAGAGCAGTATAATCAAGTCATTGTATTAAATTTTAGTTTATACTGACTTTGTTAATGCTTTTTATGTAACCCGTCGTAAAACTAGGCAAGTATCTAGATGAGTTGATGTACCCATGGGGTATACATATCCCTGGTTAAGAACCACTGGTGTTGACAAGCCCTAAGTGTAATTTAGAGGAGTGCAAAGGACCTTGTTGTAAATGAGAATCCAGTACAAGTTCATATGTAAAAATTAAGGCATTAGATGGAGTTCCCTCAGATCGTAGGACAGGCTCACCTTCAGAGGCTCTGGATTCATTCTTCCTCTTCAGCCCTGGAGCACAGTTTGAAGGACTCTGGAGGGAGTCATGCCATCCTTTCTTGGCCAGAAAGATAGATGGCCATTGATACAGGACTTTTGTGGGGAAAGCAAGTGAGTAGATCCAGATGAAGATCTTTCTCGTCACACTTTGGGGAAGAATGTAAAGAAATTAGGAATAAACAGGACAGAACTATTTCCTTGAGTCCAGAAAATATATTTGTAATAAGTTACCAAGGAAAAAGATGGAAACTGAAAGCCCAAATGAGTTCAGTAGGTCTTAATTTCTCCCTGCTGAAGAGTTTGAAGGTGATAAGATATGCCAAATAAGAGGGGACAGTATGCTTCATTGAATGAGCTCTTAAAGCTCCTAAAACATCTCAAGTTCTTATGTCCCGAGTCTATGGCAGTAGAAAGTGCACATGATGGACAAAAATGAACAAATACAGAGTTTAATATTAAGCAGTAAATTTCAAGTTGATTTATTTCTTTGTAGACTCCACCAAACCCACCTCTGTCTCCAGGGAAAACAGTGAGTGATACAGGCAGCATCAGCAACCTAACCTATCGGTGAGGACTGAGGACACAGCTGTGTGTCATTTTCAAGTTTACTAGATTGGCATTTTAATATTGAGTTGCACTTAGAAAAGCCCAATAGCAAATCTTGCAGCGTATAATTCAGTGAATATCCTGAATGTGTGCTAAGTTTAATATTCTTGCATTTTACCTATTTATAATGCCCTTTCTCTTTCTTCTTTGCTATTCAGCTGTGAATGCATGCCAGTTCCTTTCACACTGTCATAAAAATCACTTATTTGCTGCAGGAAATGTGCACTTAGTTAAGGTCATGCCAAATATTGAGTAGCTACTAATAATAGATTTTTTAAAAGGAATGAAAGTTACCTTTTAAAAAAAAGTTACAGGTATTTTTGTCGGGAAAGGCACATTGTGTATAAATGCACTAAAAGTAATGAATGAAGTTGGCAATACTGTTGGAAAAATGGCACCCTGGATTAATTTACAGAAAAAAAAAAACATTTGGTAATAGGAGGATATTGAAAATAACATCAGTACAAATAGTTTAGAGAATATTTTTAAACCATTGCTTTCTCTATACTCTTGTACTGTTTATTGGTACACCTCAGAAGCATTCACTGGGAGACACTAACATGAACATTTATTCCATAGAAATGCCAGCACAGTGAGACAGATGCTGGAGTCCAAGAGAAATGTAGGAGAGAGCACATCGACACCTTTTCAAGCCCCTATGAATACAGGTAAGAAGCTTTGCCTGGTCTTCAGAAACATACTTCACAATTTTGTTTATATGAAAATATATATATATATAAAAGAAAAAAGGTTTTCATATTAGAATTTTGTGGGGAAGATGAGACCAAAGATACTACCAACGTGTGTGTGTGTGTGTGTGTGTGTGTGTGTGTGTGTGTGTACACATATATATATATATATATATATATATATATATATACACACACACACACATAAAAGTGAATATAGTTGATCCTCACCATCAACAAAACAAAGACTGCATCCCTGAAAATTGTGAAGATCAAGTCCTTTCTACAGAATCAACTTCTTCTAACAAGCGTTGCCAAATTAACTATATACAATACAGGGAGTTGCCTAATTTTGGCCCTGATCCTGCAATTTTGTTTCACATAGGCAGATCCCAGCCCTTTGACCTCAGTGAGACTATATGTGGGTGCAGGGGTCTGCCTGTGCACAGCAAGTTACAGAAGGGGTCTGACTGTGCACAGTAAGTTATTTGGTCTCTTGTAACTGTGATTTTGTAATTTCTCAATAACAGACTGTAGTATTGTTTCTATAAGCTGAGTTTTTAAAATACTATTTTACTGCATTTTATCTTTGCAGTGTTTTAACTGATGAATAAAATTTGCCTGCTAACACTTTCCTGCAAATAAATTCAGGATTATAACAATTGTCTGCATCAATCATGAATGTGTGTAATTTTGACACTAAAAGAATGCCTTCTATTTATTTCTTCAACGGTGGAGTTATATCTTCCTATATATTTACACAGCACCTAGCACAATGGGGCCTGTATATTGAATGGAGCCTTTGGGTAGGATTATAATAAAAAATATGTAATGCCGATCCACACACGAGCATCAGCAGCAGGGACCAAACATAGGTCCTCTGGAGCTTAATGCCTGAGCTTCTACAGCATGAGCATGTTAGCCCAGGCTGTAGTAGGCTCATCAATCTCTAGGGGGCCTAGCCACCACTTGAGGGGAACAGAGCACCAGTCTGAGCAAGCAGGGGCTACATTTAAAAAATACATATTATTTATGTTATAAACTGTCTGGTTCCCCTGGTGAAATTATTAATCTAATGTTGTGTTTTTCCATTTTTATGCTGTTGTATTAATGTGAAATTTCTCACTTGGTACATAAACTTAAAAATATTTCTGTCCTTTCTATAGTGTCTGCTCCCAGTCTTGCTGCTCCTCAAACTGTGGTCAGTGGACATCCCAAACCTCAGACTCCTGTGACCTCCAGCTCCTTGACAACATCAGTTCTCCCTACAGCCAACACAGCTACCGTAGTTGGTACCACACAGGTGCCCAGTGGCAACAGTCAGCCCATGTCTGTCTCACTGCAGTCTTTGCCAGTAATTTTGCATGTTCCGGTTGCAGTATCCTCCCAGCCTCAGCTCCTGCAAAGCCACACAGGGACTTTGGTCACCAACCAGCAGTCAGGCAATGTTGAATTTATATCTGTACAAAGTCCATCTACTGTTGGTAGCCTTACCAAAACTCCAGTGTCTTTGGCATCTACTAACCCAGCCAAACCAAATAACAGCCCTTCTGTGCCCAGCCCTGGTATTCAGAGGAACTCTCCAGCCAGTGCTGGGTCAATAGGGACAACACTGGCAGTACAGACTGTTTCCACAGCACATCCTGTTGCCCAGGCCACAAGGACTACTTTGACCACAGTGGGTACTTCAGGACTGTATAATCCTACCAGCAATCGGGGTCCCATACAGATGAAGATTCCACTCTCTGCGTTCAGTAGTCCAGCTCCCACTGAACCAAGCCCCATCACAGCACCTCGAGTTGGTAAGCTATGCTTGAATATTAATTTTGGAAGAGGAAGAGAGAATAGATGCTCAAGAGGAACATGAAGCGTTTAAACAGGCTAGAGGTGGAGTTTATTCCTATATACATTTTATTTGCTAAAAATGATTTAATGAGACGACTCCTCTAGACTCAGGTTTGTCAAAAATGTTTAGACGAAAAATAGTCTGAATTTTAGGTGTTTGTTAGACATTTCTGAATTTCTCCTAACAATAAATGGCATGAGCACGCTTTCCTGCTAAAGTTTTCTTTGTTTAAACCACTTGATTCCAGAAACTCCCAGTCTACTATTATTTATAATGTATTTATTTTTAATGCAGCCTTCCAAAATAGCCTTGATGCTTTACCACAGGGCTTCTGAAACTTTTTTTTGCTGGGCCCCCTTTCTGAAAATATTTCAGGCTGTGAAGGCATCCCCCCCACACACACACCAAAAAAAAGTGATAGCAAATTACTGTACCTACTCATAGGAGCATACTCATGGTATTGCCCCCCCTTATATCTGTGCTGCTGCTGGTGGCAGTGCTGGTGACTGCTGGTCAGGCGCCCAGCTCCAAAGGCAGTACCATCAGCCCAGTGGCAGCGCAGAGGTATGGCTGGCATGGGTTTGCCACCCTTACTTCTGTTCTGCTGCTGGCGATGGCACTGCCTTCAGAACTGGGCAGCCAGAGAGCAGCTGTACTCTCCCTCCCCTTGGCAATATTTTTTTGTGATCTCATGGCCCCCACGATAGCCTTGCTACCCCATTTTGGGTCAGGATCACCAGTTTGAGAAATGTTGTTTTCAGAGTAAAGGCACATTACAAAGAAAGTGAATACTATATTGGTAGTGGTACAGTATTGTGATGCACTTTTCACAGTACAGCAGAATAAACATAAAAAACCAACTAGCAAATGAACAAATGAATGCTAAACTAGTTTAAAAGAAAAATGGATCAGTTTTGTTAAAGCAGAGTCTTCAAGCGCAGTGAATGTTTAAAATGACACCACAGTAAGCAATTGAAGTGCTTTCAGACCATCGTCAGTCATGTGATGCTGCTGCTGCTGCTTCTCTGCACTTCTAGATTCAATTGCCGCATATCAGGTGGTGCAGTCCTGAGTGTTTTTGTGGCTAGTCCTCAGTGTTTCAGACTGCATGTGTCCCCCAGTGAGAGAGAAGCAGTACTGCATTTTCATAGATTCTATGGCCAGAAGGGACTATTGTGATCATGTAGTATGAACTGTCCTCTGTAACACAGGACATAGAACTTCCCCAGAATAATTCCTGTTTGAACTAGAATATGTCATTTAGGAAAGAATCCAGTCTTGATTTAAAAATTGCCAGTGATGGAGAACCCACCGCAATCTTTGGGATTTGTTCCAATGGTTAATTGCCCTCACTGTTCAAAATATATGCCATATTTCCAGTCTGAATTTGTCTAGCTTCAGCTTCCAGCCATTGGCTCTTGTTATACCTTTGTCTGCTAGACTAAAAAGCTCATTATCAAATATTTGTTCTCCATATAGATACTTGATATAGCCATCTGTAGAAAAATTACACTATTTCATGTTAAGATAAATGCAAGCAGAGCTTGGCACCAGAACTGATTTTATTTCATTTCACTTTCTTAGCTGAAATTAAACATTTCAAACTGCTTTACTTATCAAGCTGGCATTTGTTTATATCATATTTAGCTTTTAGCACTGAGCCCACAACTAACTGTAGTTTTGCTTTGCTTAGCATTTTGAAGTAGGAGTTTTCCCACTCTTAAAAGCAAGAAGCACTGGGAGTTTGCATTGTGTGTCAGGAATATATTTCCCAAGCCCTTTAACATGTATTAAATGGAGCCCTCAGGATCTCCCTAGTAAAGATGCAGTGTCTATTCAGATAGCAGTCCAGTCAAACTAAATGTTTCTGTGCACAGTCATTGTTTCTGTGTTCAGAGTCAGTTTGTACTCAGAAATCTGAATACATATCTTTGTTTTTTACTTTTTATTACCTGTCAATTTAAATACAGAATAAAGGAGGATTTGGGGGATTTTTGTCCTGGAGATTGCTATTGTGATATTCCAAAAATACTCTGAGAACATGGAGTTCTAGGAGAAAGAAAATGTGTAGCATTTTTACTGGGCTGGAAAGTACCTTTGATTTTATATCTGCTATCCCATCTAAGCAATGGGGATAATCATACTTACATACATTTGGTAAAGCACTTGGAGATTACAGCTGGAAAATGCTGTTACAGGGTAGATTATAATTACTGTGTATTAGTTTAAGTATCAGTAATTCAATGTTGCTGGCTATAAAGCTTTTAATTTTGAATCATTAACATTTCCACCAAGTGTATTTTTATCAGCATATGAGTGGCACTGATTAGACATTGCAAATGAACAATTTCTTGACCCCTCAGAGAGCCAGACAAACAGACCACCAGTTGATGCTTCAGCAAATAGGAGACCAGCTGAGAGCACAGCACAGGTAGGTGGTTGTTCATGCTTCTATATAACATTCTGAAGTTATAATCCACAGGAGCATAAACCTTCCCTCGAGTTTCTCATCCTGCAACCAAACAACTTAAAATTCCTTTTTGCTGTCCTTTCTGGTTTTCCTTTCTTGCATTCAATTCATGTTCGTTTGTTTTTCTTCTTCTGATCCATAGTGTTACTGGAAACATGAGTTCTTGGTTTACAAAGATTCCCAGTATCGTTAGGAACAATAGCTTTGTGTAAACATGTGAGTTAATTCCTTTCTTTCAAAGAACACTAAAAACACGTTTGATACAAATGAGAAAATACACAAAACACAACCCAGGTTTGTCTACAGCTTCTGAACTTTATTTGAAAGCAGCAAACCTGTGAAATTAGTGCAAACCTCTCCTTGCCTCACGATGCCAGAGGACTGTTAGATGGGAATCAATGAATTGGGCAGCTAATATTTCAGTACTATGTACCACACCACAAAATTTTTCTTGTAGGAATATCTACTTGATGATAAAGAAGAATCTGCAATTCTCCCAGTTCCTCAGGTCCTTTTTTGAACTTGCTTTGGAGTGAAAGGGAAAAATTAAACCATTTTAAAATTACTTGTAGTCAGTTTTCTGCACATTGTATTTTAAAATTAAAGCATAAGCTTTAGTCACCTCAAATGAGAAGTAATTCCACTGAAGTCAGTGAAGTTTAATGAATATATAAACTGTAAGAGGCAAATCCATACAATAATTGCTATTGTGCAAAATTTCCCTGTTTAATGGTATTTCAAGATAAGGTTTAGTCTGCAGGGTATCCCTATGAAAGCAGGAGAGAAATCTTCTCAGCTGGCGATTTTCTCCCAAGCATAACGGTAGTAGTGATTTGGCATAGTTGATAAATATCTTAGAATGGCCAATCACTGACATCTATAAATAATGTACTGACATTGGGTATCTAAAAAATGGTAGCTTGGTACTTAATTTTTCATAGATACCTGTGGATTATAGCTACAAAAACATGATTCATACTTGATAGCTACATATATATTTAATCTCTGAAATACAGAAAAAATTTACAGATTTATGGATCAAATTTCAGTTGTTAATGTCAGAGTAAGATATGTATTTAATACCATTTCATGTTTAGCAAAATCTGAAACCTGGCAAAGATTTTACAGAAACATCCCTGTTGGCATTGATAATGGTCCTAAGTGGTGGATATGTAACATAAAAGCATTACTCTTCCTGGTTTTCAGCTTTTTGTTACATTATATGTTTCTAGGCTGCTTCCAATTAAATGAATTAAAGCATGTGTAATGCCATGGTTACTAATGATCTAAAACTTTTAAAAAATTTGGCTGGAGAAGTATGATATTAAGACATGCCATGTCATTTAAAAAAAATCCAGTTAATGCCACCTGCTTTTTGTTATGTAAAACCCAAAATATTATGTATTACTCCGCACTTCACAGCTCTCAGAACAAAAAGTAGTTCGCAGTGTGCCGTATACCTGTGGCATATTTGATGGTACAACTTTGATCAATTGTTTCGAAAACCAGTTGAAACAGGAAGAGACTTCATCAGACAGTAAAGAACCAGTAGAAGCAACACAGACGAATTTTAACTTCCCTGAGGATGTCCTGTTTGGCTTGGAGGAGGAGGAAGAGGATGCTAAGAGCATCAAAAACACCCACAAGCAGACTGGCTGGGCAGCTAATCTACTAAAGCAGTGGCTGGCTAAAAATGGCAAGGATCCTAGCTTTGAATTGGTGCCAGTAACTGAACTCAATGATATTTTAAGAGAGTTTTATTACACAATAAGGAACCATGATGGAAATACCTACAGTGTGGCGAGTTATAAATCCATGCGTGCTGGCTTGAACCGGCACCTCAAAATGCCGCCCTATAGTCGTCAGATTTGCCTAATGAAGGACAAAGAGTTTGCCAGTGCTAACATGGTGTTTGTGAGTGTGCTGAAGATGCTGCGCATGCAGGGGAAGGATGAAACTCACCACCACCCTCCCATAGCAGCTGAGGACTTGCGTAAGATAAAGCTGTCTGGTGTGCTGGGGTTACACAGTCCTCTAGCACTGGTCAACAAGGTGTGGTTTGATTTGCAATTGCATTTTGCCAAGCGAGGGAGGGAAATCTTAAGAGACTTGGCTCCAGATGCCTTTGTTGTTGAGAAGGACAAGAGTGGGCGTCGATATGCTGTGTTTAGATATCCTGGCAAAGGGAGAAATGCAGAAGATCCCCATAAAATGGGTAAAATGTATGATATGCCAGGAGACCCAAACTGTCCTGTTTTTTCCTTGGAGCTTTATTTGTCTAAGTTGCCGCCTGAGCCCCCTGCCTTTTACTTGCATCCGTTAAAACTAACAACAGAGCAGATGCGAGAGCAGCCTGTCTGGTACAAACGGGAACCTATGGGAGTGAACTACCTGGGTACAATGATGCCCAGGATAAGTGTGGCAGCCAGGCTGTCCCAGCGATATACCAATCACTCTCTCAGAACTACCACCATCCAGTTACTATGTGAAGCAGGACTTGGGCCTAGAGAGATCATGGCAGTGACAGGTCATCGCTCTGAATCTGCTATTAGACATTACTGGGGAGCAGCAGAAATTCGCTACAGGGCCTGGTCAAATATAATGGAGAGTAACACCCCCAATTATCTCTATAACACCATTCCAGATGAAGTGGTAAAAGAACCAGTAACTGGTGCCTCCACTTCTTCCATAAAACATGTCATTTTAGAACAAAACAAAATTCCTTTACTTCCTAAGAAATCTATTGCATCTGCCAGCAACCATATGACACCCAGCACTAATGTAACTTTAATCCCTAGGGGACATATGGCTCTGAATTCTAAAAGTCGCATAATGTTGAATCACAGCTCTTCCAAGATGCTTCTTCCCAAGGACATAACCAGTGTGACTCTAACTACCAATGCTCTTCAAGGATGCTGTAGTGAACCTGGGTTTATAAACCATGTGATAAAACAAGAACCAATGACTTGACACTTCTATAAAAGGTATCAATTGAGATTCATTGCTAAGGTAGAAAAAGGAAAAGTTCTCCTGTTGATTGATTGAATTTATTTTGCACACGGGGCACTAAGGAAATTTCTTACTGCTTAGTGCAGCAAGAAGTATCCTGCCTGTTCCCCCTGAAGTGAGCTGTGGAACAGAAATTTTGAAAGAGCAATGCTTGGAGTCTGCGTTACATTTTATAGCAGCTGGTACTCTAGTTGGTCGAGCAGAGTCTAAATAATGAATGGGTGGAATTGATTTTCACTTAACTGAAGAGCTATGCCATCTTCAGTAAGTGTGTTGCTTTATATCTTAAACTTGTGGAGAGTGCATGATTACTGTTATACCATCTTTTGACTGCTGGCTATGATGTAGCCTTTTACAAAGAGGAGAATACTGATAATTAAGAGGAGTAGGCACATATACCCTACAGGTATTTATACATGCATTAACACACGAGCAATTGTTTGTTCACCTTCTCTTTCTCTCCAAATTGTCTTCATTCTTATTAGGATAGGGTCTGGGATTGTGCTGGTTTTAGAATACTTCTAAATTGACTTTCAGATATTAGTACTGATCTGGAGAATTTGGATTTATTTCTTAATTTTCAGTTCTACAAGTCTCCTTCCCCTTTCATAGTTCTAGGTAAAAGAAAAGTTCTTAATATTCTGGTCCCCAAAGTCATTTCATGATAACTGATATCAAAATACATAGCCTGCTACTGTTACATAGAGCAGGGAAAACAATATTCTCATATCAACTGCAAAGGAAATAGAACTGCTCCATGAAAGGCAAATAAGTAGAGCTGACATGCTGTCTGTTTGCATGTGCGTGTGTGTGCATGTCTGAACTATTTGTATATCTCTCCCATACCGGATTTCCATCACATTTTACATTTTCCCTGGCCAAGAAGGGTGTCCCCTGCGCTTGACAGGAGTCATGAACATTTGACTTTTATGTTTTCTCCCTTTTCCAGAACTGAATGTACCATTTGGTCAGCATACACAAATTAAGATAAAATTATGAACATACATGTATCAATCAGTGCAATGTAATCTTCCATCAGATTCCTTCACCAAGAGAATGTGTGTCAGGGAGTCTTGTTCTCCCCAAACCTTTCTCCCAAGCCTATCTAGAAATGACTTAGTTATAGTTTCCCCCTACAGACTTAGTATATTAGTCACTACCTGATTGCAGTAAGTTGATCCTATCATCACATTTCACAAAAAAGGGGTTTCTTACAGGCTACGGATTTAGCACCTATCAGTAAATGTGTTTAGAAATAAGTTATAAATGCTGCTTCAGCAGTGAAAAAGATAGGAATTGAAAGGAGTAGGAGGAGTTAATTTTGAATGAGCCATCCTAGACAATTTAGCCCAATGCCTTTTAATACCTCTCGCTGCCCTTTTCCATGAATTTTCTTAAAAGGACATTGGCAAAGTAAAGATCTTGTTTGAATTCTTTTACCTATTGTTACATGTAATATCTAGGATTATGATAAATGAAAGCTAAGAAAAATATATTTTTTACGTTGTGTATTTGGCATTTTTTTTGTGTTTAGTCAATCAATTGCATATGTTCGTAACCAATAGGAGTGAGAAAGTCAAAGATATTTTAATATGAAAATCTGATTGTAAAACCACAAAAAATAGCAGGGAGACTTAGGAAGAGGAGAAAGTGTAATATTTAAAACTACCTCTGATATTTCTAAAACTAAAATTCAAATTGATTCTGTCCTTTAGACAGAGAGAGAGAGAGAGAGTGTGTGTACGTGCATGTGTACATGCACTTTGCTTAAGCCCCCTAAGAACTTCACTATCCTGATATAATTTACCAAGGAAGTGCTGACATAGTATAATGCAGGATACTATAAATAAACCTTAAGTTAAATGGTAACTTAACCATTATAAGCTCCTAACTCACAAACAGACTTTCTTGCTGGAAAAGACTTTCGGGAATCTAATTGGTTCTCTAGTGGTCTTAAACAGAAGATGAGGTGCTAGAAACCTCTTGAGTTCTAATCCTGACTCTGACAGTGACTCCCTTTCTGGCCTTGGGCAAATTGCTTAAACTCACCACCTGTTTCTCAGTCTGTAAAATGAGTCTATCGTGCTCCATTTTCTCATGGGACATGTTAAGGATTAATCAGTTTGAAAAGTGCTTTAAAGATTAGAAGTGCTATTTAAATTTTAGGTATTATGTTTGTTTGTTCCACTTGTCTTTTTTCATGACAGTCCTGTCTCTTTTTTGCTGATTGTCAAAATATATTTGTTTTAAATTACTTCTGTCCAACAGTCTGCCTTCCATGTAAGCACAATGTTGCATTTATGACATTAGTGACTCTTGTAGAAACACTTTGTCATAGACCCACTATTATCATTTTACTATTGGATGAAGCAAATCAAGCTGTGGTGTATAGGAGAACAATCTTTTCTAATAACTAGAAAGAGGGAAAACTGAAAATTGAGGGACAACCTAAATTTTCATAATATAGGGGAACCATGCAATAGCCTACCCCAATGCAGAGGAATGCTAAAGTATTTTAGAGTAGAGTAAGGTCCTAAATTAGGGATTCATAAAAATCATGGTTCTGCTGGACTGGCAAGCTGAATTGCTTCTTCTAAAAGGCTCTTGTTCCAAGTTTACGCTAGTATGAAAATATATGTATAGCACTTTCCAGATTACCCTTTCAATAGAAAAAGAAAAGTAACTTTCTCATCTTTATAATCTCAGGTAGTTCTGTGCTGTGACTTATCTATAGTTAAAGAGAACAACTGTTTACTTTCAACTTGAACAATATCCAACAGAAACAGTGCTGTTGCCAGAATAAAATCTTCCTCTTTGTCCCCTTTGCTGCTCGTTGTGGTCATACTTACCCACATGTTCTGGTCTTATGCATTTTGTATGACTTACTGTAAAGGCATACTGCAAGGCTAATTGTTTCACTCTTTGGAACAAGGCTAGTTGATGATATTTTTACATATATATGGATAAATATAAAATTTTAACTGGACTCCTGTTGCAACTCTGGACAATCTTTCACTCCAGTGGGGAAATTTTTGAGTATCTTTTAATTGGCCAATTTCTGAAACTGAATTTTTGTTACCGTTAACTATGCATGCCATATTGTCAGCATTAGTTTGACTCCTGCTAGTTTGAAACTATTGATTGCAGTATGACTAGATTTTTATATTTGCCCAGGTTGGAAAAATTTCTGATATACACAGAAACTTCTGTTTTAAATCTATTTTTCATGCTAAAGCCTTGGTGCCAAGAGTCATGGAGGCCTTTGTCAAAAGAACTCCCATGATTTGTCCTTTTTGCAAATAGTGTTGTGAAATCTCTGCTGCCAGCCTGAAGAGAGAACCATAACCTCCAGCTGTGCTTATTAAGTCAGACCAATTCCTCCTAACATGCTGAGATTTTTTTATGCTTTTTCACTGCTATGAAAGTAATTCATTTCTACCTAATCTATAGTATGTGAGATCTAGAAAAACAATTTTCCTCATTGCATAGACTTTCTTTCTTACACCCACCTCTGTCACCCCAGGAACCTTAATTGTCCAAAATATCAGAGAGCCATGGTTGAAATCATCTTCGTGTTACTCTGTTTTTAATCTGTCATGTCTGTTTTACCCTGAAGAATTGCACACTGTTAATTAGTTCAACACAGACTGATCTACCATTAAGCAGCAATTGATTCGTGGACCTTCAGTTTGCAGCTAATCGGGTTCTCCTTTTTCTCTCTCTCCCCACTCGACTTCCCTCCCCCACAAAGGAAAGTATAGGGAGAGGAAAGGAAAGCTCATTGCACCTGTCTTTTAATTTCCTCTTAGATTATATTAAACTTTTTCTTGCTCTTACTATCCAGTCACTGCCCCTTTGGTCATGATCTTCCCAGTGCCTCAGGACTTAGAAGTATAATTTTGAAGACATCGCAGGCACTCAAGCTCTAATATATAAATGGTTCTATGGAGACAGATGCTATTTCAATTATATTGCAAATCTTTGGTATAATTTTTTAAGTATTTTTATTGTGAATCCTAATTTAGATACCTGATTTATACATAATATATGCAATATATATACTATGTATAAGCACAGAGTTATGGTATATAGAGAGAATATATTGCTTTTTAGTATAATGATGAGACGTATCAGATTATAAATTAACATTGGTTGCATTAGAAATGGCTGCGTTGAAATATTTACCTGTTCAGTCATGGATAAAAGCTATTGTTAAATCCTTGTGTCAGTTAAACAGTCTGTTCTCCTCCCTTCCCCTAATCTGAAGTGCACTTTTATCCTTTCACAGAACAAATAAAATTCTTTTAAGTTGATGCCTTATCTGTGCATTGTATCTTTTCAGCTAACATGACCACTGGCTCATTCCATTTCCCATTGTTTCCAACACTCCCTGACTTGTTTGGTTATTTATTAAAGCTTTATTGAGGCCAGTTTGTTGACAATTCTAAATTCACCTGGTAAGATGTTGATAAATAAAATACACGTAAAACTTTTTTCTCTCCTCCCCTTCAATATGTAACAAACTTAGTGAATGCAGAGTCTGTTGGGAAAAAGTGTGATCAGAGTGGATATGTTAGCTTTAAAGATTTATAAGCAGCTAATAATATAAATTTTATATTGTTGAAACATTACTGATTAAAATGTTCCTTGTGTTTCATGGTTTTTTCACTGAAAATAAACATGCTATATATTATGTATGTAAAACAAGACACCGTTGTTTATATCTCTGACATTGAAGTTATATTTGTGCTGCTAAGGTTCAGTTATTTCTAATCTGTCAGGTGGAACCTTTACTTGAGACTAATTCAAAATCCAAGATTTAGATTTTTGGGAAGTATAGAAACTAACATGGATTGACATGTCATCACTATTTGAGTTCTGTCTTGTTCAACAACACTCAGTGCTTCTGGATGAAGCAATCCTCCAAAACCTCCCAACTTTTAAAATGATGCACCTTTCCCCAAGACCCATCTTCAGCCATCTTCAACAACAAGCAAAATTTACTAGTGTTTATAAAACTGGGTTGGGACTAGAAAATTCAGCTAAATGTTAAAATAACCAGGCCACTGATGGTGCCATTAAATTAGTCACAAATAGTTACTACAGTTCATTTTTATCTACTTGATTTTAAAAAAATGTATATTTTCTCACCAGTTTTAGTATTGCAATCATACTTAGTTCATGCTAGCCTGTCTATGATGCTTACCTTTTTGGTGGGCAATGGGTCTTGAGGGAGCAAAGTAAATGTTTCACCTTACAAAAGCAATGAACAGTGGAGATGTGTGTCTAAGTGTGTGCATGCATGTTTATTATATACCTTTTTAGTTACATGACTTAAAAAATGCAAAGCCACAGCAACAGAGTGAGAACTGTATGCAGTGCTATCTCAGTTGCTTATTATTTAAGATTTTGCTGTTTGAGTCAGAATTGGCTGTACTGAGGATCCTACTTTTAGGCATTAGTCATTTTTGTATTTATGGGAAAATAGACAAGTCTTAATTCAAAATCTCTATGGAAATAGAGTCAATTTATGTTATTTGAGTAAAGAAATGAAAGGGTATGTGATAAATAGGGGTATATTAAAACTGGTTACTCTGCTAGTCCCTTCTTTTGCTCATGCTTGCTTTGTTCCTCTTTTGAAAAAAATAAGGAGCAGTTCTGAACAGGAGTGAGGGCAACACTACAGTCCCCAACCCAAAGATCCCACAGAAAATGTCTGTTGGCAGTACTTGTACTTTGTCTGCATGCACACGCCCACACAGGGTTAAAATGAATATTACAGCCATGTGAAATTCTACTTGCTTGAAGTAAAAGGCAAGTAAACTTAGCTTTTTCATTATCATTGTCTTTTCATCATCTTGGTAAGGGATGTCAAATAGATATGGTGCCTGGGTTGGTAAATTTTCATGACAGTTTTGCAAGGCTGGAATATTTAATACCACTTTGAGGGAAGGAAAGAGCATAACTGATTTGGGCCTCATAACTATTAAGTGGTCATATATATCTGTTTCTGAAGTAATCTAGATGGCTAAAATATGCTGAAAAATGCTGAACTGGTTACTTTTCAACCACTTCTTAGTTTGTGATCAAAATTTGTAATTTCATACCCGGATGAAAAAAGACAGGGCCAGGTCCCAAAACACCCTAGATAAGCAGAGTACTCCCAGTTTTAATTCCACCCCCCTCCCCCCCATAATTTTAAGTGTGATTTTGCTATTATATAACGCCTAGGTGCGTCTTGTATGATTGTAATGTTGTAATGCTGCACAGATTTGTCTGTTTTAGAGCACTCTGAATTTTTTTTTCTATTTTGTTATTGTAGAAACTGTTCTAATAATAATAATAATAAAATTATCTGTATTCTGTAGACCTGCCACAGATACCTTTCAGAATCTGTATCTTTACTAGGCTGGAATTAATTTTCAGTTTTGTATTGTGAATTTTTTTAAGTTTTCTTTTTTTTAATGAAATGTTTCTTTATATAAAGCAGGTGGCATTATGTTAATAACCATGCATTGTTATTTTATATAATCAGCTGAACCATGGCGTTATATAATACCAAAACAGCTTTTATAATTTTATATATAATGTCTGATTTAGAAATAAAATAGGGAAAAAACACTTACTAACAAAATGTTTTCCATGCAATAAAAATTAAGGTTTTATAGTGATAAAGAAAAGTCTACACATATATTTCTATGTTTAGCTGCAAAACTCCAAAGGTTCCTTTCCCAGAGTTCCATTCATTAGTGTACAGCTAACTGACGAATATTGCCTGATAATGTCAGCTACTATCTCTCCTTAAGCTGATTCTCACTCAGAATTATAGCTGTCTTGATCAGACCATTAACTAACTTAACCTCCTTTGGACTTAAGTTTCTCCTATCTCATTCTCTATAGTTTAAGATTTCTCATAGAAATGGAATTACTACATGTTAAATTGTAAACTGATATCAGTCTTGTATATGGTAGAGGTAGTCTGAAAAGCTTTTTGGTGCCAAGCTCAGGTGTTGTATCTTTCTCTTCAGTATGCTTTACATGGAGCATAAAAACAAAATGTTCCAAGTCTGTGAAAAGTTTTAGCTTTGGAATGCTATGTGATAACCCATCCCAATGTCTCCAAACTCCCTGGAGTGAGGGGGAATGACTTCAGAATCAGCAAAGCACCATGTCATCACTTTAAAGAACCTGAGGCTGCTTTTCATTATGCCGTGGAACAACTACTTGGACATAGTTGCATGCTTTCAGAGAACTTTTACCTATTTTTGAACTATTAATAGTGTGCACCTAGATTTTATTGCACATCTACATGGAGATATCCTCCCAAATGAAAGCATCTTCTTGCAGTTACATATTAGGGTGACCCTGCTTGCTAGTACTATAGACTTTAACTAGTTGGTCAAAGCAAATACGTTGTTTTCAGCCATTTTACTTTCACCAAGAGTTGTTTATTCTTAAAGTGTGGGTATATTTCTTTGTTTCTGTGACCATTTGTGTTGTGCTGGTTCTAGGAAGTCTCTACTTATATCTCCTTATCCCTGCATCACCTGCATTCAGGCAGAGAAAAGTGCTTAATCCCTGCTTTCACTCAGCACCTTCCTCCCAGCACATACCTTCTAAGACCTGTCTCATTGGTCAGTGTGACTGTTTTTCAGATTATGTAGTGCTGCAGTTCATTCTTTTTAGAAAAACTTGCTCAGATACAATTGGGGGAAGCAGATGATATGTTATCACATTATAGTTGAAGGTGTGTGAAATTTGGAGCCTTGACCTCATGAGTTGATCCTTTTAGTTGACATTTGAAGTTAGGATTATTTCATTATAGTTCCCTGTATAGGTTCTTGTGATAAAAGACAAACATATTTCCAGATGGCTTTCATACAGACTTCGTCTCTGTAAATGGACTCCCAGAACAGCCTGTGTCAGATCACTTTTCAGCAAGATGGGTGTAACCAATAGTAAACTCAGGAATGTCAATTTTAAATATAAACACCCCCATCTCCCACCCATAATTTCAAATGCATTTTATACATGATTTTCATTATGTGGCTTTCCAAATACTGCACTAAGCAACATATGTTCAAACTGTTTTTAAATGAGAATCTGAATTAAACAAAAGTAGAATTCCCAAGTCTCAATCACTGGTTTGAAGGAGATCTGTACTGTGTCACCTGCTTTGCTTCTCCTCCTCCAGTCCTGTCCATGTCTTTCCTCTTTCACACCCCTGAACTTGCTAGTTGTGTGGAAGAGCTGCTTATTGCCAATACACTCTTCTCCCTCACCTACTTTCATCTGCTTGCCACTCATAGCAAGCAAAGTGAGCAGAAGAGCAGTGGTATAGATTATTTTTACAGTGTTGTAGGCGTGCATACCTCTTTACAGACATAAGGCACTGGAGGGGAGTCTTGGTTAGCTTTTCACTGCTTAAGAAATGAGATTTTTAGGAGAGACTTGGATCATAGATAAAGCAGTGCCTAATGGGCACTTTGTTCCTCCCCATTGGTTATGTATTTCAGGTAGAATAAGCAACTCTAAATGAGATGTGAAGTGGTGTTGTGGAGCACTTTCATATTACTTCCAGGATTGGTGGAGGTGGCTGCACCTGGTTCTGGTCTATTGTCTCTTTTTCTCTCTCCTTTTTTATTCTTCCTTTACTTTGCTCCTCTTACCCATCTGTGGCCTGTTTATTCTACCCTCACCCTTTACCCTTTCCTGCGTCTTCCATCCTCTCTCCCTTGTTTACTGACACTCCTCTTTTGCCTTCCAATCTGTATTGTTAGTCTTGTTGAGCTAGCTGCACAGCAGACTTCAAAATTAAATTCAGTAGTCTGGAAAGTTTCACTTTGCCATGAAATGGCTTACTTGGAAAGTGAAATTCACCAGACCAATTTGAAAAACTTGAACACATTAATGGAAACACAGAAAGGTAGCTTATAAACTAATGTATGGGTTCTGTGTTATTTCTTACTGCACTCCTGTAATTGTTTTTTAGAAGTATAATATTCAAGATGTGACCTTTGATATTAGGTTTCAGAACAGAGTACATTTATTTACAGTTAAGCTTCTAAATTACTGGCAAAGGATTCCTTTTAAATAGAAATTCTGGCAAAGTTTTAATGGTATTGGTATGAAAACAACCACAATAATAAACAAAAATGAAGTTAATTTTCTTTCATCCTCTACAGAAGGGGCACTATAGCAGAAATAAATATAAAATAGGACCACTAGAAGTTAATCATACAAAATTCTCATAATGCAGAATTAACATGTTAACCATACAAAAACAAATGTGACAAATGAAGTGAACATTAAGGAATGTTGTAGCAAATGGAATTTTTAGTAGTTAATGTCTGCTTCTGCTTTATTTGATATTAAGGCTGTATAAACATCATTGCTGCTTTTACAGTAGGATTCAAGAGATAGGATCTAGTAAAGTCTTGTGACCAGTTGCTATTTAAAGATGACCTTCAAGGCTTTTTCAAGTTTGTTCACTTTTTTGCCTGAGAGAGTCATGGTCCATGGCCATCCATATCTGCTTTATTTATCTGTGTCAAAGCCCTCATTTTCATGATTTTTAAAATTCAGAAATAGTGGCTATAACCCTGTCATCATAAAAACCCAAGAGGGACTTATGCTTCATTTTCTGACAGCACTGCTCTTGTGTGCCAAGCACATGTAAATAATGTTCCCCTCTCTCTGTTACACTCTTCACTTACACATTGCTACAATGTCTTAGTGAAAGTGAAATTAAGAAACCTTAATTCTTTAGGTTAAAACAGTTATATTGCTACCTTCTAGCACATGGGAGGAGAAAAGATTCTTACACTAGGAGGAGGTCAGGTTAGTCCATGGTTAATACGTCCATAGGGTTTGTGATGTCATTATTTCATAAAACATGAAGTTACACAGGCTGCTAAGGGCAAAATTCTAGAAGAAACAAAAGACAGAAGCAAGTTGATTTTTTTGAAACTTATTAGGAGTGTAGAAGTATATACATTAACATAGAATCATAGAATCATAGAGTGGAAGGGACCATAGGAGGTCATCTAGTCCAACCCCCTGCTCAAAGCAGGACTAACCTCAGCTAAATAATCCCAGCGAGGATTTTGTCAAGCTGCAGCTTAAAAACCTCTAAAGATGGAGACTCCACCACCTCCCTAGGTAACCCATTCCAGTGTTTCACCACCCTCCTAATGAAAAGCTTTTTCCTAATGTCCAACTTAGACCTCCCCCACTGCAATTTGAGACCATTGCTCCTTATTCTGTCATCTGCCACCACTGTGAACAGCCTAGCTCCATCCTCCCTGGAACCCCCTTTCAGGTAGTTAAAAGCTGCTATCAAATCCCCCCTCATTCTTCTTTTCTGCAGACTAAACAAGCTTAGTACCCTCAGTATCTCCTCATAAGGCTTGTGCTCCAGCCCCCTAATCATTTTTGTTGCCCTCCGCTGGACTCTCTCCAACTTCTCCACATCTTTTTTGTAGTGGGGGGCCCAAGGCTGGACACAATACTCCAAATGAGGCCTCACCAGTGCCGAATAGAGGGGAATAATCACTTCCCACGATCTGCTGGCAATGCTCCTACTAATGCAGCCCAATATGCTATTAGCCTTCTTGGCAGCCAGGGCACACTGCTGACTCATATCCAGCTTCTTATCCACTGTTATCCCCAGGTCCTTTTCTGCAGAACTGCTGCCTAGCTCGTCAGTCCCCAGTCTGTAGCTGTGCATGGGATTCTTCCGTCCCAGGTGCAGGACTCTACACTTGTACTTGTTGAACCTCATCAGATTTCTTTTGGCCCAATCCTCTAGTTTGTTTAGGTCCTTCTGTATCCTATCTTACCTTCCAGGGTATCTACCACTCCCCCTAGCTTAGTGTCATCCACAAACTTGCTGAGGGTGCAATCTACCCGATCCTCCAGATCATTAATGAAGATATTGAACAAAACCGGCCCCAGGACCGACCCCTGGGGCACTCCACTTGTGACCGGCTGCCAGCTAGACATGGAGCCATTGATCACTACTCATTGAGCCCTATGCTCTAGCCAGTTCTCTATCCATTTTATAGTCCATTCATCCAACCCATACTTCTTTAACTTGCTGATAAGAATACTGTGAGAAACAGTATCAAAAGCTTTGCTAAAGTCAAAGTATATCACATCCACCGCTTTCCCCACATCCATAGAGCCCGTCACCTCTTCACAGAAAGCAATCAGGTTGGTCAGCCATGACTTTCCCTTGGTGAATCCATGCTGACTGTTCCTGATCACCTTCCTCTCTTCCAAGTGCCTTAAAATGGATTCTTTAAGGACCTGCTCCATGATTTTTCCAGGGATTGAGGTGAGGCTGACCGGTCTGTAGTTCCCTGGCAGTTAGGAAAATTTTTAAAAGTTTTGCCATTCACCCTTAAGGCAGCCATCAATCTCATCCCCCTTCCACCTGGTTAATGAAAAGCATCCCAGACTCGTTGTTACAGATTACCAAACCTCCAATGAGTTAGGGCAGCCTCTGTGTTGTAGCTGAAAAGTGAGGACCTGGTTCCAAGAGGGGAAAGAAATAAGCAAGTCATATTGCATGTTCTTAAGGTACAGAAGGATCTCTAGAATCATATGCCTTTTTAAAAAAACAAGGAATTTTTTCTGCTCCCGTTCGCTTAACAGACTGGATCAGTAGGTTTCCTTCTGTTCAGATTTGTGAGGCAGAATGAGAACAAAATTCCAAGAGTGCTTTTCTCTTCACCCAGCACCATTACGTCTACGCACCATCTTCTGTTCTTTACCCTGTTCATGTCAGCCTACATTTTGGGCAGCTGATTTTGCCTTCTGATTGAGCCGTCAGCCAGCCAACAGGCAAAAGCCTACACTGTGGCTGTGACATGCCACAGATCACAGTGAGCTAGTTCTTCTCCCACTCTACTTACAGCAGCAACAGAGGATATTCCTCTCAGGCTTGTCAAAGTATAGTCTTCAGTTGCAAGGTGGGGGGGAGGATTTTAAAGTAGTATGGAACAGGTAGTAAAGAACACTTCTCTCAAGAAACGTCAGATGATACAATCTTCCCTTCCCCAAGAATTTAGATTCCTAGATATGCTCTAGGAATTATTTTGGGGAAGGTTGGCCTGTGTTATAGAAGAAGTCAAACTAGATGATCACAGTGGTCCTATCTGGCCTATGAATCTATATCACTTGACTGCAATAGGCAGACATTTGATGGAATCAGAGTTCTTATGTTCTCTACCCTCTAGGCCTATGGCAAGCTCTACAGCCTCTCTCATCCCTTCCGACACTGGGAACAAGTGGCCATTCTCTCCAACCATTGTCTTAGGCAACCACTCAATCTGTGAAAAATATCCTCTGTTCCATTAGAATTTAATATTTTTCTCTTGGTCCCTCAGGATAGAAAATTTCAATCCACCTTAAGAAAACAGTATGAATTGATACTTAAATGTCTGACTCCCAGTGATTCCAGTATCTCTGTCTTCTCTAGATTCAAGAACTCTGCAAGAACATGAACATGACCTTTGTAGGATGTTAAGCTAGACCTTATTCCCCTTGCCAGCCAATTTGTATGTGATTCTGGAAAGACTCAGTTAAGATCCTGGGCCTGCTGATCACAGGCACCATTGAGCTCATCACTAGTTCTGTTAAAGAGAAGCAGTCTTGCATCTACATTTCACCGTATGGGTCTTCCCTTTGGGGGAGATTGCCTCTAGGGGTAACCTGTACAAGACCTTGGAAGAGATGGCTGATCCTAAGAGAGTGTTCCATTCTGACAAGCCAAAAAAACCTGAGACTTTGTTGGCTAATTCATCTAGGACTTGATTGTCCTTTTGTGAGTCCCCAGTTAGATTTTCTTCCAGGTTCTGACCTTCCAGATTCCCCAAAATCAATTTTCAAGCTAATAGAACTTGCAGCCCTTTTAATTGACAGGCACACGTTGGGCAGGCCTCCAAGACCATTTCTGAGCTAGTTCCTCTCCTCCCTCTGGAGGTTCCTCTAGGGAATCTGGATTTCCTTGTGGCAGAAGGAGTGGAAGGAAATCGCTTCAGACTGAGTTTGGAAACTAAAAAATGGCTAAACATTAGATTTTTCTTCTTCCTCCTACCTCTCAGTGAGTCTCTTCTTTCTTCTTCCCAGAAATGAAATGCTGTAGGAGAAATCATACATTATCTGCAAGTCAAAGCCACCTACCCATTTGCTCAAAGGTTTTGCTTTTCATCCTGTATACTTAATACTAATCACACAGTCAGAGATCTCAACTTGGTGAATCAATTCATCAGTACAGAAAATTCAAGATGGAAACCATTTTATCTGGCATAGTTGTTACAGAGCAGGAGAATTTCTTGTGTCAAATTGAAAAGACACATACTTACACATAGGCTATGTTTACACTGGCAGTGGCAAATTTGCCGCCGCCAGATCGATCTTTCATGATCAATTGAGCGGTCAGTGAGACCCACTCAATCGATGAGGAAGTCGACTGAATAAGTCCACCTCCTCAACTAGCGTAGCGCTGAGCCAACGGGAACGCTGTTCCCTTCAGCTCAGCACAATCTGAACAGTGTGCAGAAGCAGTCGACAGGAGTTACGCAAACTATTCTGTGTAGTTTGCGTAACTCCCGTCGACTGCCGCCAAATTGCGTGGTAATTGTGAACCAGCCCATAGCAAATATAGAATCCCATCAGAGTTATTTCATTTTACCCTCAAACAGAGCCATTTTGAATAAAACCCTTTCAACTTTGGTCTTGCCCCATGTAGGATATTCATAAAGATCTTAGCACTGGCAGCGGCAGCCATCAGGGAAAGCAAAATCCAGGTAATTCCCTGTTGGGATGACTTACTGAAGAGATCATCAATATCAGCCACTTTAGATTCAAATATCCCAATGTTTGGTGATTCCCTTACTTGGGATTCATAATAAACAGGAAGAGAGCTCTGACACCATCCTTTCCCCATCAGTGTGTCTCCTCTCTGGGAATTCTCTTGAACATCATGGAAGGCATGGTTTGCCCAACTGAGAATTCATAGAGAAAACTTCTAATGATCCACTGTCAAATGACAGCACTGCATGTGTTTTATTTTCTAGGACTCACATTGGTATTTGAACTAGTCCGTGCATGAGACCTGTTCTATACAATTTCTTCATATTCATTCTTCACTGGGATCAATTGTTACTTTTATTCTCAGCCCATTTGTTTATCCCAAGGCGTTCAGGAATCACTAAGGTTGTTGAATCTGCAGCCACTGGTGGACTCTAGAAGTACATATGTTCACCAACCACACCAACAAGAAAGTTCCCAAATTTTGCAGCAGGCTTAAGAAAGCAGGAGTTCATATCATAGATGCCTTCTCTAGAGCAGTGTTTCTCAACGACCAGTTCATGGACCGGCACCGGTCCCTCAGATCTCCCTGACACAGTATAGGAAGCCTGAGATCTCCCTGACACAGTATAGGAAGCCAGTCCCTGTTATCAAAAAGGTTGAGAAACACTGCTCTAAAGGATGTGTGGAGAGACCCTGAAATATACATTCCTTCTCCACCCTCCCCCCCCCCCCCAAATCTCTTTCCTATTGTCTCAAAAAAGAGTGCATTGGGAGAGGGGTAAATTTAAAGCCAGCTGTTGGTCACTCTGCCTAGCAAGTCTAAAGAGCCGAAAGAAGCACATGGATCCTGATTTTGTTGAATGCTTCTTTGCAGAAACCCAGTTTACTGCTAAGGAAAATCTCTCTCTGGTGGGTAAGATTCTCAGTTATTAGAGCATTGAGCCCTCATAAAGGCTTAAAAGGCTTGGTCATCATCTTTAAAAGAGTGATTCCAAATGGCTCCATCTAGATGTTACTCCAACACAACCAATGGCTATAATTACATTAATGAAATGGCCTCAGAAAGCTGAACACAATTGGAAACTTGTAATTGTCAGTGTTGATATGCCCAGTAAACATATAGGTCCCCATGTGGTTTTTGCCTTTACTTTTTCAGTATGAAGTCAGTTTCATAATAGGCACACTGTCTGGGCTGTTTATTTCAAGGTGATTAATGCATTTCTCTGGTGGTTAAAGCTACTCTGCTGCTGCTTTTTTTTCTTTATAACAACACTGATGTTTCATAGAATTACTGAGGAAAGCACAGCTGCTGTGTATTTTGGCTTAAAACACTGAGATTCTTGGATGGAAGGTGTCTATATACTATTTATTTATCTATCTATGAAATACCATAACACTACAATATCTCTCTGCTACATCTTACAAAATTATAATATATTGGTGTTACATACCAATCATTCTGTTTTCAGCTCCTTCTCAACCAAATTTCCTCCTTCCCCTAATACTATCAGTCCCTCTCCAGTCACAGTGCTTATGTTCTGAGCAGCCCCTTTTTCCTCAGTTTTCAGCCAGCACCTCTTTATCTGCTGTATTTTCTGGAGTTGCCTTTGCAAAATGCAGGAGTTTTGTCTTTCAGAGTGGGAAGGTCACAGGCAGTGATTCAGGAGGTGTCATTGATCTTACCCTGGATGATGAAGATGATGGCTCTTCCCCAGGTAAGTCAGAAGAGATCCGTTTAGTGGTGAGGAAAACTGGGTTAGCCATTAGTATTTCATCCTACCAATTTGAGAAGAATGATCAAAAGAAACAATTATTTTGGGGGAATTTATTTCCTACTTGCCATGGTTGAATAAACAAGAAATTTCTGCAAAATTAAAGGTTTCTGAAGTAAACATGGAGCAAAGGGAATCATGGTTTGTTGTAAACTTTCTTAAGTTTTCAGATTTCCCTCAACTATTCTAACAGTTGTTGCTATCCAGCTAGACTCTATTAAGATCCTTCCTTACTCTTAGGACATAATTTTAAAGGGGGATTGACTTCTTACATTATACTGACAGATACTTAAATTTTCTGTTGCTCTATTCAAATTCTTGGCACTTAGATTTGTAGTGAATTGAAGATTATTTTTAGTGACATAATGCATATTAGGGGCAGTAAACTATAAAACAGCAGTAACATTATCAGCCTTTTGTTCCCTGAACTGACCTATGTATACACTCACTAGAGTTCTCTCTTCCAAGGGAACATATCCCCATATATTTTTCAAGGATGACTATGTTTTAATCTTGGGTAATTATGGAACAATCTAATTTGTAATCCACCCTAATTATAAGGGACTATAAATCCTACAGAAAGTAGAAACATGAACAGAGTGCTACGGATGAATACAAAAGAATAGTGCAAGCGCACATGGGAAAAAATCAGAAAGGCTAAGGCACAAAATGAGTTACACATAGGTAAGGGACATTAGGAACAAGAAAAAGACAAAGGAAAATGTAGGTTCATTACTTATCAGGGAAGAAGAGCTAATAATAGGTGACACCAAGAAGGCTGAGGCGTTTAATGCTTATTTTGCTTCAGTCTTCACTAACAAGGTTAATGATGACCACACACTCAATTAGGGATGTAAAATACTAAACAATTAACTGTTAAGACTAATACTTATTCGTTAACCGGCAGCATGGGGGTTAACCAGCAGTGCGGGTTCTCCGTCTCCATGGTGATGGCATCGGGCCAGGCCGGGGGTGGCCACACTGCTGCTACTTTCTGGGGAGGCCAAGGCCCTGGTGCAGGTGCTGCAGAGTGTCCCACTGCAAAACATCAGGGACTACTGGTCTGAGATGGGGTCCCCTGTGGAGCCGAGCTAGGGGTACTACCCAGGGGGCTGAGGGGAGAGGATGGAGTGGGGGGGCCCATAAAATTATATTGGTTAAATGGTTAACCAATATCATTTGAATAGTTTAAACAGTTACCTTTTGTAACCAATATTTACATCCCTATACTCTCAATACATATTAACAATAAGGAGGAAGGAACACAAACCAGAATAGGGAAAGAAAAGGTTAAAGAATAGTTAGACAAGTTAGATGTATTCAAGTCATCAGGGCCTGACAAAATTCTGATTAGGGTACTTAAGGAACTAGCTGAAGCAGTTGCTAAAGGTTCAGAGATTATCTCTGAGGACTCATGGAGAACAGGTGAAGTTCCAGAGGACTGAAATAACTGTCTTTAAAAAGAGGAACAAAGAATAAACAGGGAATTACAGGCCGTTAGCCTGACGTCAATTCCTGGAAAGAGAATGAAACAAATTTATTAAATAATCAATTTGTAAGCACCTGGCGGATCACAAGTAATAGCAAACATGGATTTGTCAAGAAAAAAACATGCCAAACCATCCTAATTTCCTTCTTTGACAAGGTTATTGACCAAGTGGATAGGAAGGAAATAGTAGATGTGATTTTACTAAGGCTTTTGACACAGTCCCACTCCTGTGTGGGGTTCCTGTTTTGTAGTGCCCGTTGCTGACCTCATGTAGCACTGCGGGCACTCCCCGCCTCAGTTTCTCTTCTTTAAGGGTACCTTAAGAATTCCATACAGTCCAAAAGGGTACAAGACAAAATTCCCCTGCTGGCGCTCTATTTTTTTTTAAAAGCCAAATAACCTTGAAGAAAAGTCTCTCCCCTTGGGCTCAGTGGTTCCACAGCTCCTCCTTCTTGGGGCCTGTGGTCTCTGGGAGTTCCTCTCTCTGAGGAGAATGTCTGTCTGTGAGCACCTCCATGTAACTGAGTCCTGGGCCTTTTGTGAGGCCTACATGCTCATTCAATTAACTGCCTCGATGGGGTCATCCCCTTTAAATTAGTTCATCATGGTCAGCTTGGGCCTGGACTCCCTTTAAGGGGTCAGCAGCTTCATGACACCTATGTAACGTTCTTATAAGAAAACTAGGGAAATGTGGATAGATTCAATTATTATAAAGTGGATGCACAACTGGTTGAAAGATTGTCTTCGAAGAGTAATTATCAATGGTTTGCTGTCAAACCAGAAGGATGTATCTAGGGGGGTACCGCAGGGATTTGTCCTCAGCACTATCCAATATTTTCATTAATGACTTGGATAATGGAGTAGAGAGTATGCATATAATAGTTGCAGAGGACACTAAGATGGGATAGGTTGCAAGTGCTTTAAAGGATAGGATTAAAATTCAAAATGACTTGATAAATTGGAGAATTGGTCTGAAATCAACAAGAAGAAATTCAGTGAAGGAAAGTGTAAAGTTCTACTGTAAAAAGGCAAGTCAAATAGGTAAATACAAAATGAGGTATAACTGGGTAGGCAGTAATACTGATGAAAAGAATATGGGGTGTTATAGTGGATCACAAATTGAGTATTAGTCAACAATGTGATGCAGTAGTTGAAAAGACTAATATCATTCTGGGGTGTATTAGTAGAAATGTTGTATGTAAGACATGGGAGGTAATTGTCCCACTCAACTCAGCACTGGTGAGGCCTCAGATGGAGTACTATATCCAGTTTTGGGCATCAGACTGTAAGAAAGATGTGGACAAACTGGAGAGAGTCCAGAGGAGACAAAATTATATGAAGTTTAGAAAACCTGACTTACAAGGGAAGGTTAAAAAAACAACTGGGCATGTTTAATATTGAGAAAAGAAAACCTGAGGGGGGGACCTGGTAATAGTCTTCAGTTATGATATAAAGAGGATGGTGATCAATTGTTCTCCATGTCCACCGAAAGTAGAACAAGCAGTAATGGGCTTCATCTGCAGCAAGAGAGATTTCAGTTAGATATTAGGAAAAACTTTCTAACATGAGGATAATTAAGCACTGGAATAGGTTACCAAGTGAGGTGGTGATCTGGAATCCTCATTATTGGTGGTTCAGGTTAGACAAACACCTGCCAGGGATGATCTATGTATCCTTGGTCCGGCCTCCACACAGTGGGATAAAATAGATGACCTTTTGAGGTATCTTCCATCCCTACATGTCTACAATTTTCACAGCTTTCCAAAGTGGGTATTTCTTAATGATAAGTGGATTTAAAGTTTTTGCATCAAAAACTTCCTACCGACTGTAAACCAGATACGTAAGCCATTTAGAATTAACCTTTTAACTAATATGAGTCTTATAGTTGCAGTGTATTGCATTGTTCCCTTAAATCTAGTCATTTAAAGTCTAATAATGGTTCCTCAAGATAATCTGCAGCGTTAGTGCTGTGCCGAAGAAGTTCCACACAGATACTCTGGATGCCTTCTCCAGATATCAGTATTACTTTTCTTCCCTGTTTGTAGAAGGTATTGCAACAATGTTGTAGCATTTCCTTCAAGAAAACAGCAATGTAATGTTACAAAAAACAAGAACAACTCCTCCCTCCCCCACTCAGCTGGTAGGAAAGTACAGGAAACATAACAAAGAAGGTCATACAACTTCTACTCTTTGGCTGTGTCTATGCTAGAAAACTTCATATCTATAATTCATTGCCAGTGTTAGGAACAGTGGAAGATGTAGCATAGGCACTCAAGTTTTTTATCAGTGTCATCTAATTCTAGTCTTCAGTTGAGAAGTTAGTTAACTTTATTTTACAACATTTGTGTTCCAAGTTGATGCTACCCAGTCTAATTAATACATTGCAAAAGGTACCAACAAGAACAAATGGAGATTTATGTGATATTTGTCCTAAAGTAGATCACATTACTGTGTCAACCTATGCCAACACATCTTTCCTGTGAGTAAAGGATGGACTTTTTTTCACAGCTCCTTTAACTCTGACAACTCAGCTTTGCAATATAGTCTCTTCATTCTGTCAGAGTATTTAATTGGCATGCTGGAAGAATTTCAGCGATCCTCAAAGAAAAAATGTGACATCTTCGAGGCCAGCTATAAACTATCTTCTGGTTTGCAAATTACTTCTATCTTCAAGAGCTTCAGTGTCTATTTTAGTTGTCTGGAGAATTCTCTAGCTCCATCTTTAGACCTTTATGATCGGTTTACAGAACTATTATTATTATATTATTTTATGTAGATTCTTGGTGCTCTGGTAGACCTCTCTAGTGAATCTTCTCCAGTTGTGTGGGTTTGTGTTTTGTTTTGTAGTGGTGTTTTTCTGTCTCCCCCTCCCTTTCAGCCAAATCCCTGACAGAACATTTTATACAACCCCTGATGGACACTTACCTTCTCAGGGAAGGCAAAGGTTCCTTCTGATGGCTTCCCTTTCCAAAAGGAATCTCCCTTCAGCTCATCAGGAGTATGGAATGAAGGGATTTTTTTCTGGAGAAGGAAAAGTAAGGTTGCCAATTCCCATTAGTTCTTAGCTTTGGCTAAACCCACAAATCAGAAAACGGTCAGAACTCCTTTGATCTTGACTCAAAACTGCTGTGATCATATCTACCATCTAGACCAAGTATTGGCAGCTAGACTTCCCTGTAAATTCGCCGCTGTTCAGGGCTCTTTAACATGGCAGTCTCCTTGGATGGGCTAATCACCTTTAAAAGGTTGACACGGTATGTGTCTGTTTTGCCTAGGACAGTGTCCTATACTGAGCAGATGTTTTTTGTGCCTATAATTCTCCACGAGGATGTGTAAGTTGCAAAGACTTTAGGACAGTGTTTCTTAACCTGGGGGTTTAGAGGGGTCGCAATTGCAGATCTGGTATTGGGGGTGGCAAGAAAGGCAATTGCCTGGAGCCACAGGGGCGCCATGAAACTAAGTTACATGCCTCAGCCCTGTGGGGGTGGGACTCAGGCTTCAGGGGTACAGTAGTTTGGAAAGGTTAAGAACCACTGCTTTAGGATGAAGCCTCATCTTCTAAAACAATCCAGGAAGGTTTCTTGGGCTAGCTCCAGGATCTTGCCAAGTGAACAAGCCAACATCATCCAGCAACCCATCTAGAAGAAAAGTGATACCAAATACTAGCGCAAAGAAGATGGCACCAATAAAAGATCCGATACCAACCCCAACAGTAGTGGCATCAAAGTTAGGCTCGAAGAGAGACAACTCTGAATACAGAGACAGTGATTCCAGGCAGAATTCAGTGTCCTCCCATAAGGGCAGACAAAATAAAACCTCTGGAGATAAATCCACCAGGATGTGCACAGCTTCAAGGGCTGGGGAGAAAAGAGGAGCCTGCAGCACAAAAGACCCCTGCTTGCTCCAGTAATGCACTCCTCTGCTTTGTTGCTTACTAAAGAGGATGAACCCACGGGAGAACTGTGACAGTCATTGGTACTGAAGCACCTACTGATACCAGTTCAAAGGTTGGTACCAAGAGTGCCATACAATTCAGCACTGCCTTTTCATGAGGTCTGCTCGCCATCACTGGGGCATCTTCAAGTAGAGAACCCTGAGGTCAGTGGCCAACACCATGGAGAGATCTGCTGTCTTAACCTACAGGGCTTAGCCACCACCATCTTACCAGGACTGGCATGAGACGACCAATACCCAGTGAATCAGCTGTACTCCTATGGCATGCTGCTGTGGCCCTATTGGGGTTCATAGTTTCATGTATCAAAAAGCCAGTCTCCACCACACTCTAAGTGAAAGAGGTCACACACCATTGTCCCTGGCTAGACCACTTACACCAGAGTACCACAAAGAACGAGAACCAGGGGCAGAGCAACACCAGTCCCCGGATTGCTCCCAAAAGATCTCTCGTCTTCATCTCCTGACAAAGTGTCCTTCCTCTCTTCCACCCAGGATACTCATGCCTGGAACATTGCTTGCTTCCCTTTCTGTGCAAACCAGTCCTCCAGTGCAAGTTTTTCCTCCCAGCTCTCCTCCACCATCCCAAACCCATGGACCACTAGGTGGTGCGAGAGCTGCAGCTTCTTCTGTTAGGACTCCTTGTGAATTATGAGACACCATCCCTCATTACCAGACACCTGTCTCCTTTAGTGGTCTTGAAGATGCTGATGCTTTTCCATCAATTCCCCTGTTCCCCACAGTAGTATCCAAGATCAGACACGACAAGGTTATGGTCATCCTGATGGCCCCTAGCAGACACAGTTTTGTCTGTCAGACCTGTTGAAGATTTCCAGATGGCTTCCCATACATTTCCTAGCTTGCTCAGGCAAAATATCTAAGAACAAAGGTCAGATTATTACACCTGACAGCTTTGATGTTGGCTTTTTGAGCAAATCTGATAAAGACTCTTCCCCACATGTTCAGAAAAGTTCTCTGGCTGAACTACCTACATCATACAAAGCAGGAAGTATTCCACTGGGAAAACTTACTCCTTGAAACAGAAAAGATTTTCTATGAGTAGACCAAAACAATATGGACCCAATGGAGGCACTAGCACTCAAGATCCCTGATTATATGCAGTTCTTGAGGCAGAGAGGACGGGCACTTAACTCTCACGGTCCACCTGGCAGCAAAATCAGCATGTCATGCTCCTTTAAACCACTTTTGGAGTGCTCTGTACACCATCTTTGCATCAAGGTGGTCTTTCGGTGGCCATCACCTCAGCATGGAGAGTTGGTGAACTCCAAGCCCTCAAGATCGTCCCTAAGGTGATCTGAGGTTTCCACCCAGACCAACTGATTTACTTTGACAGGCTTCTTCCTAAAGCCACAGTTGATGCCAGGAGAGAAGAAACTGCAAACTTGGTTATGTTGCCGTGAAAGGACCAAGCATTTCTGGGTATCTCCCCATCTCTGACTGTTTCCAGCCCATCTAAAACCCAAACCATCTTGTCACAGAGAATCTTCAAGTGAATCATGCAAATGCATCTCCATTGCCTATCAGTTGGCTGGTGCAGTGCGCTCCACCAGGGCACAGGCCAAAAATATTAGCGTACTAGAAATAAAATAAATGTGATTTTGTTGTGCTACAGGAAATACACAAATCAGGAATGGATATAGCAAGTGTATTTACTGTTTTTATGCAGAAGAAAAAAGAGTGATTATTCTGGTGAACTAAATCTCATGGAACCAATCGCATTACGTAAAAAGAAAAAGACCAGAAAGAAAGACTAGTGTAGTAATTCACAGGCAACTCCAGAATCAAAACATAATCCCAATGGCTAAATAGTTACCAAATGGAGAATCCTCCTCCATCCTTTAAAAATACCCCATTAACAATTACAAAGAGACCAATCTGGGAGGGCTTTAGCAGTGCTTTTTAAACAGACATTTAGACAGAAACAGATCAGCATTATATCCCTAGGCCTGGAACTAAGCCCACCAGACAAAAGAAATTTTAAGTTTCACAGAGGTCTATATGTGTCAAAATAATCATAAAATTATGGATTACACATTGTATTTTGGAATTGCTAACTGCTACCCCAGAATAGATCTTTGCACTTGTTTTAAGCAAAAAAATATTGAAAACAAGTGGCACCAAAAATAGAGACTACAATCAGAGCATGTAGTAGACATGACACTGTAAAGCAACTTCTAACTCTAAAATAAATGCAGCTGCATTTAAAGACCAGGCATTAAGCTTTCAGCTCTGTCTCTTAATAACTGATTAATTCAACCAAATTGCAGCTAATTACTCCAGGGCTGAATTTTGTCACAAGAACTGAGAACTGTAGGCCAAATTCTGTTCATATGAGTGTAAATCCAGAGTAATTTAATTGAATTCCGTGAACTGATATTGCTAAGAACAGAATTTGTTTCTGTGAATAAAGAAGTAGAGGAATACTGATTGCACTGTTGCACTGATTGAGCCCCTCTACTCTCCAGTGCGTGGTAGAAGGTTATAGACAGGAGAGTATTTCCCTGCAATATGGCAAACAGCACTGATTTTGATAATCACAAATGTAAGAAAGTACCCAATTAAATTAGACATTTCTCACGATTCAATTTAAATGCCAAAATGTTTACTAAATTGCCTATAGTTAGAATAGAAAAATATATCTTCAGTAGTGCACTATTATAGGGTTGCCAGTTTTGGTTTGATGTATCCCTGGAGGTTCCATCACATGACATAATCTTTAATTAAGGATTCATCTTTAGTTCTTGGAGACTCCAGGACAATCTTGGATGGTTGGCAACTCTAGCATTGAAGCCAAATGCAATTTATACGAAAAGCATGTATCTGATCATTTAAGACTAGCACTTAATATAATGCACTACATTTAAAAAAAAATAATAGCCTCTTTCCTTTTGTCAGTAGCTGCTGAATTGGAATATACAGAGTGAAGTAGAATTTCCTGTATATATACAAAATAGATAGACATACTAATTCAAGGAAAAGGAACATAATTCACAAAATTTCTAATTACAGTAAGGGAACAAGAGACAGCTTTTATACTTCCTGTTCCCAATCAGGATAAAATCACTGGCTTGGAAAAGCAGAGCGGAAAAAGGCATAGGTTGAATTGACTTGAATGGACATATCCATAATGGACATATGTTGATGGCATTTTGCTGTATTTAACTGAACCTGAACTGTCAATACTTAGTTCTTGTATATTCAGGCAATCAGCACAATCTCGGAATTCAGATTAAAGAATAACAGAAGAGAGACTATATTTTTCTGGTGAATTGCATCCAGGAATCTCATGAAGTGAACTTTCAATGGACCTTTCAAGGATTTATGCCTAGAAATTATGGCAAAAACATTACTGTTTTAAGGTGGCCATTCAAGAGAGAGGTAGAAAACTCCTCCATTATAACTGCTGAATAGGATAAAATCCATAAAGATGAATGTGCTGTACTGTCTGATATTCTTGACAATTGATGACTCTTACAGTATTTAGAATTTTAGGCAAGGTGGCTTAACATTATATAGTTAGGTAGCTGATATGTTGTATCTAATTTTTCCTAAGTCACAGAGAGATCTTGCAATATTTAATCTACACTATAAGGGAGCTCAGCTGAAGTACTTGACAGGATAACAGGTTAAAAGAAAAAGCATAAATGCATATTTAATAAAAAGAAATAGAATTATATTCACTAAATAATTTGCCATTTTTGTTAACCCAACAGATTTAATTATAAAGTAGGCAATGTGTGCTGAAACTAATACTTGAAATAGGGATAAGAAGACACAATTTACCACTTTTCAAACAATTATGATGTAAAAGACTTCCACCAATGGGAAGTGTTAAAGACAAAGGATTTAATCAGAACAGACCAATTCCATTCCCCCTGCCAATATTAAAAAAAAAAAAAAAAAAAGTATGTTGAATGCCTTTGAAATGAGGCATAATGGGTACTAGTTATAACAGACTTTTTAAAACATTCACAGGTCAGAAGTTCCTTTATTAACTGAGGAATACAGTACATAAGCTTAAGGAAGATGAAAACAATTACTATATTTACATACATGTTGGTGAACAAAAAGCATTATACCATATCATATTACAGAAAAATGAGAACAAGAATTGCAGAAAGCTTCAAATGAGAAGACTGGAACAAGCTGCATGAAACCATTCAGAACATGAATGACTCTGAATTTTGGAGATAATTTAACTGTAAAATGAAAGCCAGATTCTTCTGGACACTTGTAATCCTCCAGAAAATAAGAAGCTAATATTCAGACTAGTTTAGCGAGAGATTTAAGTATGGTACGCTTCAGTTCACATTTGCATGTATTTTGGAACTGTCCCAGAGTACATTTTGATGAAACAAACTTTAGAAGAGATTTTAAATGTTCAGTTTACGTTTATTCCATTTTGATTTTTGGGAACAAATCAAAACACTAGAAAACCCTGTAGACCAATATTTGTTTGAAACTATGATGATGGCAGTGCAAGTCATCAAGATATCCACAGTGCAACTTGCATGAAGTGACAAGTGATCCGAGAAAAGGATAGGATAATGACGAGTCTGAGACTGAAAATAGATAAGGAGGAAAATAAATGGAAGTAATGGGGAGCAAACACCATGAAACTCAAATTGTTCCAATCCGTGCTTTAATGCTGCAAATATCTGGCAACATAACAGTTCTGGTTTTCATCTTAAATCAATAATACACCGATAAAACAATAGTAAACTGTGAAAGGAAGGGAAAGAAGATTCCTTTAGAGAGACTTGCAGTGGAATTTACAGCCCATTCCCATTGTCCAGTAGAACACTTCTTGGTTGCACTCTCCAGTGTTCACGTCTTATTTGCGTACAAGAGCAGGGTAACAAGCGGCTTTTTTTATGTGGTATCACTAACATGGGACGCAGACACTAAATGAGACTTCGTTTAAAAGGACTTTTATGATTTTTTTACAAATTTGTATTTATTTATTCAAGTAGCCAAAAATAAACACTGAAATAGAAACTGAAAAATAGCTCCTACTTATAAGATCTAAAGATGGGGTATCAAAAGTGTGTTCAATGTTGGCCTTACTCTTCCTATTGAGGCCACTTTTAATGCTAGTTAGGTCGATGCTGAGAGTTTTTGAAAATCCTACCCCAAGTCACTTATTACCCCATTACTACTTCATCTGTATTTGTTCTTGTAATCCAGAGGTGACAGGTAAATTAAAATTGATAATAGTATTTAAACAAAATTTAAACTAAATGTAAATAAAGTTAAAAGTGAATGGAAATGCTTAGAAAACACTTGCTCATTTTACATTTTTTAAGGATTTCCTGTATGGATTTTTATGATAATGCATTGCATTTAGGCATTCAGATACCAAGGCAATGGAAACTGTATAAGAACCTAAATAAAGATGTAGTTCTAATATGGATTGCCATAGAATGCTGGACATCTAGAAATTTGCACGTTTAACACCTTGTGCTGATAAGTCAGTAAGACAAATATATTTGTTTTAGGACTTTTGTAACTCTGAGACATCTTCATCTAGACTGTATTAGATACTAAAAATACATTAAGGAGTAAACTCTATGTTAAATGGCCATAGCTCAACCGAAAGTCCTAAGATGTTAAAAAGAAAATGTTTTGTGAGATCCCAATTATTGGATGTTTGATTACTGAAATCTGAGCTAAAACCAGTAGGTTTTGTGTAACCTTAGTAAATGCCCAGGATGGAGAGGGATGGCTTAGTAGTCTAAGTGATCAAAATTAGGAGCACTAAAAAATGAACAAAGGAAAATTTCAGCTGAACTTCAGGAAAAAATTCCTTAGAGATTTAGTTTATGGTGGAGTGGAAGAAGCCTCATCCGCTGGATCATTTAAAACTAGATTGGACATGATACATATATAAATTGTAAGGAGCAATATTTCATTGGCAGAGAGATGAGCTGGATGACCTACTTGGTTTTTTTATGTCTAACAGATAGCTCTGTGATTAACACAAGATGTGTATAATTAAAAGTATTTCAGTTCATCTTTAAAATCAATTTATATTGAACATTTTATCTGTCTAGGCTTGATTTTAGGCCTTCAAGATTTTGTTTCTTAGTAACCATCTAGGACATCACTCACACTTAACATTGCTTACTCTGATCTAGGGCCTCAGTGGTGTCACAGAATGGTATTCTGAGTCAAGAGTGACACCTATATATTTCTTGGACCTAGAAGATTATTTCCAATAAGTCAGGGTTCTAAATGAATTTCTCAGGAAACACTGAACAGATGTTATCAACGTTCACTTTGAAAAGAGCAAAAAAACACCTGTGACAGACGGCATGTGCACTTCTTTTACTGAACACTTGTTTCACTGGACTTTTTGTTCCTCGTAAATGTGGAGCAAATTCCACTTGATATAACAATACATCTTGAACAGTCAATCAATTTTGATTGAAAGTTGGCATCTCTAGCCCACAGCATCTTTTCTGCATGCTGGGTCAGTACTGACTTAGAGAGAAAAATGCAACCTACTAAATTCTTAGTATCACTTCCTGTACCACCTGGATATTTTCTTTGGAGGCTGCTGATCCAAGTACTGGCCAGGTCTGAGCCTGCTAAGAATAACATTTGATGAGATCACAGATGTGGAAACTTGTTTTTAAATGTATTTTAAAAGTTCAGAGGTGGATTTTAAAAACTGCTGATACAGCTGAAAAACAAAGATCAGAATGTTGCATAGCATTCAGTTTTAGTGCACAGGCCTGCTAGTCAGTCACTTCCAAGTTTTGAGTTGAAACTAAAGTTTAGCATGTTGAGATGGATTTCAAATATGTTTTTCTACACCTCTTCCCCTTTTCCCCCATACTCCTTCATTTTCCTCATGGGGCCTCTCTCTCTGCTCCAAGAACTGTAATTAAAATATGTGTTCCCACGTAAAATGTCCTGTATGTAGACTGTAAGTTATTCATGTATTTTAAATGGAAATTGAATTCCCAGTCATTTTTGTTCTGAGTTAGGTGTTCTCTGTCAGAACATTACTGCAAATAAAGAATGCAGTGAAACTGGCAACAGTAAGGAATTATGGGGAACTCCAACCATTTACAAAGGTGACTGTTTTCAGAAGAATGGCCTTTTAAAACTGGCATCTCTGCATTTTCATATTTATTCCCTGTTAGCCTCTTCCATATGTAATTATGTAAAACAAAATTACGTGAAAAACAAATTAACTGCTGGTGCTGCTTAGCTAAGACTGGTATCTGAAAGTCAAGTGCTGTTTTTTCTACTTCATACATAATTTCCAGCAGTGCACATTCTGGAATTTGAACTGAGATCTTGATTTTTGTCAGTGATACACGAGGATGTTTAGGATACAGCTCACTCTGCTTCGGTTATGTTCTGTCATGCCAAGGCTAAACATTTTTCTACTTCAGTGAATTTGACACATGCTGGGATCAGAAAAGCACTGTAACAGTTTTTGAATTTGATCCTTTTCTTAAACAAAAAGGTTTTAAGCTATTTAATTCAAAGGATTGCAGCCACAAAATCCACCAATTTCTGGTTTAATTTATTTTTATTTATTTTAAATTTAATATTTTAAGTCCAGTCCATAGTAAGTATTTTTGTTCATAAACATGTCCATTTAATTCTAGTGCACCCAGCTCTGCCTGGATATTGAAAGTGATTTTTTGTATTGCAGATACAATTTTTATAAATCAGTGTAATTTTGGTTAGATGAATCTATACAGTAACCCCAGGAAATCTTCTTTGAAATTATAATGAAGTGAGACTGAAAAATTCTATAAGAATTGTTTTGGGTGTTTTTTTGTTTTTTTTAAATAAATAATTTTAAAAAAATCCTGGAAATCCTCTGGAGCACTGGGTCATAGTAATTTCATACCCTCCATGAATTGTCCTTGCTAGATAAGACTATCTTAAAATGATTTTGATTCTTAATAATGGGATCTGAGGCCTTTCATCTCTAGGTTACTGGTTTGAATGCATTCATGTCATTCAAATTAATTACCACTGAATGGCTGTTCACTACCCTGCATATAAAAGCAGTTAGTAGGTGTGTATCATTTTCATAGTGAACAGGTATATACATCACAGTTGGCACTCTCTGGAGAAAGGCAAGTGATTTTTTGAATTAGGGGAAATTTTACTTGCTTGTGTAAAATAATAAAGGTAGGAATTATTCACAAGATTGTTCTAGTTAATAAAGACAGGATGAAACCTCTCCTATTCTGAAAATACTACTACTATTCACTCTATGTAACTTTTTATGACTTTATCAAGTGGCTTCAATGAAACACAGCAGCTAGTCTGATTGTAGGAAAACAAATCCTTTTCTTAATTGCATTTTGTTCTTATGGTCTTGAAATGGTATTTCACTTATACAGTGCCTCAGATCACTTAAAACCATTTTGTTAATGGTATTACAAGGTCAAGACCAGAGTGTAATTTTTTTTTTAAGAGTGTGATGCTGGCAGACCAGGTGCTAGCTCATGCTAAGGCTTGTAAGCCTCACCGAACACTGACAGATGCATAGCTAGAAATCAGTCTGGTTCACCTGTGTGTTTGTACTGTTAAAATAAGTATTATATTTAGAGTTTGGACTTTAGGAAATACTTGTGAGTTTCTACATGCATTAATCTCACTTATAATATCTGTGTCCCATGTTATAAGGTAATATTTAAGTGTTTGCTCTGTAACTATAAAAGCATTTACTATGAAACTGGAAATCCCTAGAGTCAGGAGAGACACTTTACAAAGTGAAATAATAATTTACCGTAAGATGTGTCATCTCTTGCCCAACAAAAGAAGGCCTATAGACACCAGACAAGCCATTATGGAACATCAGTGGACAAAATACTTCGTTGATTGTTTTCCCCACATTCATGAGCAGGGGATGTGCACAAACACTTGTCCCATCACAGCTTGAACTCTGGAGGAAGGGAATAAAATCCCTGTCCAGAAAAAATTATCATCACTATGTTGCTAGGAATTTAGAGAGGACAGTATTTCTAAGCATAAGAAATGGATCCTCAGATTCCTTAGCTAGGGTTAGCCATAAAGGAAATAAAGAGCTTGCACCTTATAGAAGTTTCTATTACTTCTCGGAACCTAATATAGTAACTCATTTGTTTGCATGTTTACCTGCTTTAACCTTGTAAATAACTCTCATTTCCTTTTCTTAGTTAATAAATCTTTAGTTAGTTTATTACAGGATTGGCTACAAGTGTTGTCTTTGTGTGTGTGATCTGAGGTGCAATTGACCTGGGGTAAGTAACTGGTCCTTTGGAACTGGGAGTAGCCTGAATATGATTATGATTTTTGGTGTAAGGGACCATCTGTCAAAAAGCAAGCCTTCTTGGGTGGCCACATAGATAGGAGTACCCAAGAGGACTGTCTGTGACTCCATGTTAAGGTTGTTACAGTGCTTCAGGAGCTCACACTTGATACTTGGTTGTGAAATTTAATTATAGAACACACAACTGGTTTGTGACCTGGTTTGTAACAGTCTTCCCTGAGGTTGGCACCCACATTCATGAGCCACTCCAAACAGTTTGATATTGGAGTAATCATAGCAGGATTCACATGCCACAGGTCAATTGGATTTATAGATCATAACCCAATGCTGTTAAAAGTTTAAACTTTATAAACTTGAGTTTTTTAAAAGGTAAAGATTAGTCACAGTGAATGAACCACAGTCATACGATAATTTTGAGACAAAAGATCTTGAACATCTACGCATCTTGGCAAAAGGTTTTTTGGGTTTTCCTACAGTCGGACTAGCTGCCTAGTTTCATTGAAACCATTTGATAAGGACATAAAAGTGGCCCTGAGTGAATAGTGGAAACATTTTTCCAGCAAGGAGCTTTTGTGTTGTCTTCATCAAACTTGAAGTGTTCCACTTTTAATAGCGTTAGTGAAGCCCACTCTGGTTTTCAAAAGTATATTCTGCTTTCATATCACCACTGCATACTGGCACTTTATCAAGAGCCTAGTACTTATTTTTGTTGTTTGCTGCTTAGTATCTTCAGATGGATTCTCTGTGTGCTGTTGAACTAAATCAATGGCTGCTAGGAGTGTATTTACGTCATCCCAGGTCTTTTGAGTGAGGCCCATCAAGGCTTTCCTCAGTGTGCTTGTTTGTGTGGCTTTTTATCTCTACAGACTCTGTTTTTTTTGTTTTCTTGGTGTTTTTCTCCTTACAGCATCTGAAGCATCTAGGCAGAGATGTCTTGCCATTTCCTTGTTAAGCTGCTTATGGACAAAGGAATGCAGCAGAGATGTGATTTATCATACTTTTAACAGAGCACTTAAGAGTATTTCTCAGTCTTACTTGAAAAATTATTTCAAGTTATCACAAGCTGGCTGAAGAGAAAAGCCATTGCATACACAGATCCCCATCACTGCAGTAGAGCAGAGTAGGCAATATCTCAGTGCAAAAAGATCATTCTTATAAGCAAATTGGATGGAATTCAGAGAAGAGCAACAGCAATTAATTGTGGGCTGGAGGGGTTCACTGACAATCAGAAAACAAAACCAAGGCCTGGTCTACACTTAAGAAATAAATTGACCTAGCTATGTCGCTCAGAGCTGTTAATTTCGTACCTCGAGCTCTGTAGGTCAATCTAAACCCCAGTATAGATTCAGGTAGGTCAACAGAAGAATTCTTCCATCAGTGTAGCTACCACCTCTTGGAGATGTGGATTAACTACATCAACAGAAAAACGCTTTCCATTGATGTAGGAAGCATCTGTGCTATGATGCTACAGAGGCACAGCTGCACTGCCATAGCTGTGCCACTGTAGTGTAGATATATCCTAAATGCTGAGTAAGTTGGAGAGAGAACATACATGTCTCCAAGGATTAGAAAGATGCAAACATCAAAGTAGGATAAGAATTACTTAGGGAGGTGCTCAGCATTATATCTATGAATAATGGGATGAAATTAAGGAAAGCAGTGCCTATGCTGAACAGAAAAAATAAGGCCTAACATTGTTAGTCCATGGAATAGTATTCAAAGGAAGCAGTTGAAGGCCTATTGCTTAAGGCATTTAAAACTAGATGAGATACAGAATTAGCACAGTGTTTCATGAACTTTGGTCTCTGAATCAGTGGTCTACAAAGCCTTTCCTGAGAGTAGCAGAATGAAACATGGTAAAAAACCAGAGAGAGATTGGGCTGATGGAAGATGTTGGTTTGTAGACTGAAAAGATGGAAGAACCACCACTCTAGCAAGCATGCTGTAGGACATCAGTGGTTTGACAGTGGCAGAGTAAGGGACTGGATGACCCAATAGGCCTTTTCAATCCCTATTTGTTATGGTCTACAATTTCATTCTGTTTGAAGCAGATGCTAAGAAGCAGAATCAGTCGAGTGTGTCTGGAATGAGTCTTTCCACCCAGCCTGTGGCTCGCCCACTGCAGCCTTTACAGTCAACTCCTCTGCAGCAGACAGGTGTGCCAACAAGTGGGCCTTCTCAGACCACCATACATGTGCTACCTACAGGTAACTTCATTTTGTATAATTCTGTGAATATGGCGAGTAGCTTCTAAAACCCATTATTGTTTGGTCCCTTTGTGTTAGCACTCTCAGATGAATATACTGACCCTGTTTTTCAGCAGGATTTTCATCTTTTTAGTTCCAGCCAGACCTTCCTAACCTCATTGGGTTCTTCCAAAGCTGTAGAAATTAAAATGTTTTAAGCAGAGGAAGGTGAATGAGTCAGTCTGGAAGGGGCTAGAATAAGCTATTGTCCTATGAATGCTGCATCTTTCTGAGAATCATGGAATAGATGAAGTCCTATTGGATGATCTAGTCTGTCCCTCAGCCAGGACAAGATTGCTCCTCTCACTCCAGTGAAGAAACATGGTCCACTGGATAGGACACTTCTAGAAATTATTAGCAACGTTGTTGGCTGGAAGGGCCACTGAGGTGCCAGCTGCCATGGGGACGGGGTTGTTCAAGCACCGGGAATCTGCATCAGCTGTGGGTTTTGAATTCCTGAAGAGATGGCACTAGCACAACCACTCACCACTGGCACCTCACTGATTCTTGGGCAGCAATGGTAGCTAAGTTGCTGTGGTAGACTCTCCATCCCAAAATGAACTTTCTCTTGTTAGAAGCATGACTTCAAAAATTAAACAGGTATAAAGGAAAACGGGTCTGTCTCTCCCCCCTCCCATAGGTGATTGTTGAAGACTAGTTAGACCTGACTTCCAGTCACTGAGAGCTCACTGAGATCTGCTCTTTTGCCCATTGTTTACTAATAATGCTGACCCACATCTACCACCAGGCTTTTCTATATTCCTTACAATTAGGATACTATTTATTTTTTGCAAAGGAGATTTTGTAATAGTAAAATGTGTGAGTGTATTTTTGGGTATTTGAACCCTGTTAAATAAGAATGTACTATTTAACCTCAGACTGTGTTTCTTGGGTATTATGTATTTGTTTGCTCTCTTTATCTAGAATTTGTATATATGTTGGCATTTCCACATTATATGAAATTTAACACAAATACTTCAGTGTTGTTCAGACCACATTCCTCAATATCTTCCTTAATCCCTTAAAAATAGATGCATCTGCTTCAGAGTTTGATAGGGACGGCTTTTATTTTTCATGGCTCACATGGATCAGTTGTCAAAGATGTCTGCATTCTGGAATGGGAATTTCAGTTTTAATTCTTGTGACTCCAATTTTTTATTCCCCTCCCCCTCCCCCCGCCAGCTCAGACAACGGTGAATGTAACGCACCGTCCACTGACTCAGGGTGCTGCAAGGCTCCCTGTACCGAGAGCCCCTGCTAACCACCAAGTGGTCTATACTACCCTTCCTGCACCACCAGCTCAGAATCCAGTGAGAGGTGCTGTCATGCAGAGCCCTGGTTTAAGGCAGGTCAGCCCACAAAGTGGAGGTAAGAAGTCCTTTTTTCATGTATATCCTAGAAGATATTGATTGATAATATCAGGACACCCATTGGATGCCTCTCAATACCATGCAGAGTTGTGGAATGACTTCTTAGCTTCAAAGACATGATAACATCTCAAGTCAGTAAGATCATGGATCTTTGAAAACATTCATTCAGGCATGTGGATGAAGAAAGGTTGGATTGGCATCTCCTCAGGCAGTGACACTAGCAGCCAGGCACTTCTGAGTGATTTGTCCAAACCATGGATGAGCTTATAAGGTAACTCAACATTAAACATGCACCACAGTCTTGTAAAAGTGCCCTGCCAGGAAAGTGGGGAGAGTCTTTTTTATTCTTATGCAGTAGAATTCTTAAACCCATGTAGTAAATCAGGCATGGCTTACCATCAGAATGCTCAACTTCAGTGTAATTCCGTAACAATCTGTAGTGTCCTATGCTACGTTTTTGGACCTGGTTCCAGTGGGATTTATCTTTGATTTTATATCCCACCAATCACAGCATAAGCTATGACTCTGGCTGTAGATGTCAGCAAGTTCAACTCAGTACTGTGAGAACTTGATTCATATTTCTCCTAGCAGAAAACTTTTCTTGTCATGAATGATGCATGTCAGCCATAAAGAGCTTAAACTTTTGCAACAATTCATGTTTCTATATTCAGTGCTGGATTTTTAATTGCTATTTATAGTTCCTTTTTTCTTATCTCCCTCCCTTCTTCTACTATGGATGATTCTACACCAGTGTTTCTCAATTAAATTTGGCCACGGAACCCTTGTGAACTCGATAAATAATTGCGGAACCCCCCAAACTCTTAACAGTATTTTTACATATGGGGCCAAAAAAATGTCGAAATAAGCAAATTATATACAAACAACTAGGTCAGCGTTTCTCAATTAAATTTCCCCGCGGAACCCTTTAGGCTCCGCAGGGAAATTACATTCATACTTGATACCCTCTGCCAAAAAATCCGGGACATCTTCCCTTTTTCGGCGGCGCAGAGAACAACTGCTCTCAGCGGCACAATGTCACTTTCTCGTGGAACCCTAACGGTGTTCCTGAGGAACCCCAGTTGAGAAACACTATTCTACACTGACAAGCATAAATTACCACTTTCACTAGTTGTCCTGAGAAAGAGAATAGACTCATACCTCTGCAAGACTGCTCTGCAAGGCTTCCATAGCCACTGCTATATACACCTGCCTCAGAATTCTATGTGCTTGAATAGTATGTGACTGTGCACACCATGCCTTTGTGCTAATTTAATTGATACACTGCCCTAGTTTGAAATTATACTTCTTGGCTGTGTGTGGGTGTGTGTGTGTGTATGTAATAAATGACTTGTGGCTATACTGTGTCAGACTGCAAGCATATCAGATTGCACTAGTTTAGCAGTCTTAGATCTGGTCAGTACCTGGGGGCTCTCCACAGAAAGCCAGCACCTGCAGGAAATAGTGTTCTTCAAATGCTTCTCTATATATTTTCCACAGTTGGTGCACATGTACTCAAGTATGCAATGCACTCAAGTTTGGATTCTTTTGGCCATTAATGTCCATTGGGGACCACGCTTGCACCTCGAGTGTCTTCATGCTTCCAGCCAAGGCATGAAGACCCTAGCCACCCTCAGTTCTTTCTCACTACCCATAGCTACAAGTCAGAATTGCAGCATCCAAGACTTTGCTCATTGTGTAGTCTACCCATTCTTTTGTAAGTAGTTGTAAATAGATAGGTACTTACTCATTCGTGTTAGAGATTTTTTTATAGGTTTTCATTTTGTCATAGATTAAAAGAAACATCATTTGTTTTGCCTAAGTGTATGTCTACACAGCAACTAGACACCTACGGCTTTTCTCACACATTTTGACCACAATTGGGACTCTATCACAACAGGCAAGTGGGTTCTAGAAACCATCCACCATGCTTACTCCATCAAATTTCTCTCTCTTCCCCCCACAAACCTCCTTCCCAGCCCCTCTCTGTGGACCACTATCACAAAGAGATTCTTTGCCAGGAGGCAGATTCTCTAATAAAAGGCAACAGAACGGGTGCCATCTCAGTATCAAGGGAGAGGGTTCTATTCCCATATGTCTTAGTCCCAAAATGTGACAGTGGGTGGAGACCCATTCAGGACCTTCAACAACTGGGCATCTTGATTTGACAGTCAAAATTCAGGATGGTTACCCTAGCATCAATAATCCCCTCCCAACAGGAGGGAATGTGATACATGGTTCTCAACATGTATTTTCATGCAGCTATTCATCCACCCCATAGAAAATTTCTTCCATTCCTGGTAGATCAGGAACATTACCAGTTCGGAGTTCTTCACTTTGGATTAGCAACAAGTCACAGAGTATTCATGAACGTTTTCTCTATGTTGGCAGCCCAAACAATATATCATGGCCACTCAGTCTTCCCATACTTGGATGAATGGTTCCTAACAGGTAGTTCCAACTACTAAGTCAGGTTGGCAACTTTGTTCCTGCTTCATTTTCTAGTAGCACTGCGTGTCTGTGTGAACAAAGAAGAGTCCATTTTGACCCCCCATGGACGATAAACCTTATTGGAGCGACATTGGTCTCCATTTCAGCAAGAGCTTTCTTTCTCACAGAAAGATTTCAATCAATGAACAATCTGATAACACAGGTTACTTCCAAACCAAAAACTATAGTCAAAGTATGCCTTTCCCTACTAGGCCACATTGTCTCATGTACTTATGTGACACCATTCACCAGACTTTATCTACACTTTATCTACACTGCCTACAGTGGCTGTGCATTCTATACTTAGATTTCACCAACCAATTATCAGGTGTAAACTCAGGCACTAACCATGGAATCATAGACAGTCTCCTGGGGTGCTCCCAATCTATATTGTCACCTAAGCAAACCTACCTTTGTGGTAGATGGTCTCTTACACCACGAATCACAGCAATATTCAGGTAATTTCCAGACTCAAAGGAACAGTCACTTACCCCAGGTCAATTGCACCTTAAATCTCACACCAAAGACACTTGTATCGAATCCTATAATAAACTATATACAGATTTATTATTAGGAAAAGGAAATGAGTCATTTACAACGTTAAAGCAGTTAATCTAATCATACATACACAAATGAATTACAATCTTAAGTTTCAAAAGATAATAGAAGCTTCTATAATAAGCAAGCTCTGTATGTTCTTTGGAGCTAACTCAGGCTAAGCAGCTGAGGGATCCTTTGCTTATGCCTAGAAACCTTGCCCCCAAAATGCAATCAGCAATGAGATACAGTTCCTCCTTGTCAGGAGTTTTTTATTCCCTTCCCGCTTTCTGCTCTGAGCTGCAAACCCAGCTGATGGAAGGAATTCATTTGCATGACCCATTTTCATGGGGCAGGGTGAAGTAAACAACTAATCCTTTTGTCGTCTTTAATGTTCCACTCTAGTCAGTCTGGTGTCAGTGGACCTTCCTTGTTTGGCAGAACATAACACCTTCTGTTGGAGACCAGCATTTCACACTGGTTAATGTCTCTCTCCTGTCTGGTGATTTACACAGTTACAAAGTCTTACAATGAAAATGCTTAAATATTACCTTACAATATGGGATGCAGAAGTTGTGAGATTAGTGCATGCACCAACTCACAGCATTCAATAAAGTCTACACACATTCTTAGAACTCTAATGCCTATTTTAAGAATGTTAAAACTTAGGTGAGCCAGACTGATTCCAACTGTATTTGTCAGTATTCAGTTGAGGCATGGGAACCTTGGCATGAGCTGACACTTGATTTGCCAGCATCATAGGTCTTATAAAAGTATATCCCCAGTCAGAGAATCTCCCCCTACTTATTAACTCAGCATTGTACTCATGGATTTAATGGATCCACTTTTGAGCTACATATTCCCTATTCCCATTAAAAAGCCTTTTTAGTAGAAATAACATCTGCCAGAAGTATAGGAGAAATACAAACTCATGGCAGGACCTGCATCTACTGTTTTTCTTAAGGATAGAGTAACCTTGAGACCTCACTCAAAGTTGTTGCTGAAGATATTGTCTGACTTCCATCTCAACCAATAACTACCTATTTTATTTCCAAAGTCACATTCCAATCAAGGAGAAGCTAAACTTTACACCCTAGGACACCTTCTTTCTTCCTGAATGGAACTAAGCCATTAGGGCAGGGGTCTCAAACTCATTTCCTATGGCGGGCCAGATTTGAATTAAATGTACTTCAAGTGGGCCATACATACCATAAATCTAATTTTTTTAAATTAAAATTATTGTATTGTATTGTACTGTATTATAATAAAGTTTGACAAATTTCATCATATATAATCAAAGCTAATTTGCTTCTTGGCATTTCTGCCAAGAATGAGCAATAACACAAGAAAAGAAATTAGAATAGGAATTTGAAGAACCATTAAATAGAACATTTGTTTACAGTATGTGTGAGGTCACTCATTTTACTAGGGAAATCAGGAAGCAGGTCCTATTTTTCAGGACTTATAGGAATATAAATGACAAATTAAAGCAAGTTATTTGTTCCTTTTTTTCAAATTTCAAAGTTCTTTCTTTTTCTCTCCCCCACCTTTATCAACTTTACCTTCCCTATTGGGATTGTTTGTTTTTAATCTTGTGAAGGCATCAAACAGATTTATAGAACAGTGAGTAAAATGTTAAATAGGTTTATATATCTAGCAACCGCTTACTGACCGCTGTCTCATGCACACAGCGCTCCACGCGCTGCTGCCAAAGTACACAGATCTCGCGGCAGCACATGCCGCCACCAGAGAGTACAACGTCACAAGATCTAGTGGTAGCACATGCTGCCGTCAGGGGCCAGACCAAAAAGGTTGGCAGGCCATATCCAGCCCCTGGGCCGGATGTTTGACCCCCCTGATTTAGAGTATTCACTCAGATTATTTATAGTTTATGGGGATACGGTGAAAGGTCAAACTATATCAACATGTCTGATTGGATATTCAGATATATTGTGTTGTGCTATAAAATACCTAACCTTAGACTCACCATTGAGAGTGACAGCTCCCTCTATGAGAGGAACCACAGTTACTATAATGTAAGTAAAAGTTTATTAGTAATTATCGGAAATCCTAGGCTTAGTCCATCCATTCTCTATGTCTAATTCTCTATAATGTCTAATTTAATTTAATTTAATTTAATGTCTAATTTAATGCCAGTTTGTGTGTAAGTGTTCATAAAAACCATGCATGACCTTCTGTGGGTGAACACTTCTCAGATGGGTTGAATCCACAATCCAGTTTTTTGGCACTGGTACATTGGATGTTACTTTGCTGCAGTGGGTTTCAGCTTTTTTTCCCCATTGGCCCCAAATTAATCTGCTTTTTCTCTCATGATCTTTTGTATCACTTCTTGTGGTGCTACTAAGGATTCTTGGCTCCTGGGGTGGACATTTAAGCATTTCTCTTCTACCCCTTCTTGACATGCACACCTGCCTTACTGTCTCTCTCTCCATGATTGCTGGGGGAGAGAAGCAGTTCTGTTTGTGTCTGCTTCCCCTTTTGGGGTCTACCGTGTCAAGCCTTATCCAGCTGTCTTAGGAGCAATTTCATTTTAAATATTTACTTAGCTTTCATAAAGCATCAATCTTCTGACATTCTGATTGGCTGTCCCAAGGTATTGACTACTCAGGGTCCTGATTGTACCTCTTACGTCCCTCTGGTATCTTTGTAGGTGTGACAGTGCGAATGCCTCAAACAACTGCATATGTTGTGAACAACGGGCTAACCCTTGGATCCGGAGGCCCTCAACTCACAGTGCATCACAGGCCACCACCACAAGTGCATGCTGTAAGTACAGTTATCCGTTCATTAAAATTGCCACCACACTTGTGTCACTATTCACAGATTTGTCTCAACATAAAAGGTTTTGAAACTATTTTAAAGCATGGATCACATTAGTAGAGGCCTTGTGGACTCCTCCCATCTCATTCACAAAGTTGCCATGACAACAAAAATTGCTTACATGGAAAAGAAATCCTAGGACAGTATTTACTATGATTTAGCAGCATGAAACAAGAAGAGTTAGACCCATGTGACCTGCCAGCTCACCATCAGAAAGTGTGCCACAAACCACCAGTGGCCTACATAGCACAGAATTACAATGGCTGCTCTTCAATACTAGCTGTGTGCAGGGGCCCTCCTGAGGTCAGGCTATGCTGAGGAAACGTGCTAGGTCAAGGAGCTCAACTCTTCAAGGGATTAAGAAATACAGTCTGAAAGTTTAGCTGCAAACAGGAAGAGCTATACAATGAAAATTATGGACTATTTTGAGAAATTAACATTCTTTTCACTGTTCTGCCCATAAGTCATTTCTTGTGCCAAAGATAATCACATGTAGGGATGAGAGGGCTCTGGCTCCTGCAGTTTCTCATCATAATTATTGGTGGTGTTTTGTGTCTGAGTGCAGGGTGCTAAGTGAGAACTGTCCTTAGCTCAGGGTTACGCTGTTGATGGTGGTTGTATATGGACACAGTGTGATCCACTCCACACTCAGGGTTATGCTGAAAATAACACAGTCAGTGCCAGGTTTTGGTTTTCCATTCTTTATAGTATTAAATTTAATCCCTTCTGAATTAATTGTCTTTCCCATTATAGCTGATACTTGGTCAGATTCACTGCTTGGGATAAATTGGGGCAGCTCCATTAAAATCAATGGAACTGCGTCAGTTTACACCAGCAGAGAGCCTGGCCCACTGGGTTTATTTTTTGCCATTTTGTTGTTTAGTAGAGCCAGAACCAACCACATCTCATTTACCTTCTTGTTAGACATCAGCATCATCTCTGTCAATGGAATTTTGGGAATAGCAGCTTTTAGTGATATCCTTCCACAAACACGTCTGATTGCCAGGCACAAACTCCAGACATCATTCAACTTCAGACATGCCATCACACAATTTATTAAAAGAAATCAAACAAAAACTGAGTTGCAAGTTTAAATTGCATAAAAACAAGCCTTACCTGCATTGAAACTTCAGGCTCTTCTGGTTTGATAATTAAAGACCGATTCAATGCCTGTTGAAGTCAGTGGGTCCCCTTCCATTGACTTCAATGGGGGTATTGGGTCAGGCCTTCAGAATGCATCTCTGTTGGGAGTAGTGATGTGTGTACCCTAACCTCCTGCCCTCATTATAGACTGTGACCTTTTCTTTTATCCCTTTTATGTCCCTTAGGAGCCACCACGTCCTGTGCACCCAGCACCACTGCCAGAGGCCCCACAACCACCACGCCTGCCCCCTGAAGCTGCCAGCACCTCCCTGCCTCAGAAGCCACAGTTGAAGCTGGCACGAGTACAGAGCCAGAATGGTATTGTGCTGTCATGGAGCGTCATGGAAGTGGACCGGAGCTGTGCCAGCGTGGACAGTTACCATCTGTATGCCTACCATGAGGACCCGAGTGCCACCATGCCTTCCCAGTGGAAGAAGATTGGGGAGGTAAAGGCCCTCCCCCTGCCTATGGCATGCACTCTCACGCAGTTTGTATCTGGCAGCAAATACTACTTTGCAGTTCGGGCAAAGGATATTTATGGACGTTTTGGACCTTTCTGTGACCCCCAGTCCACAGATGTGATCTCTTCCCAGAGCAGTTAAACAGAGACCTTTGGAACCTATAAATTTCTCCCACTATCAAGAGTGACTCCAGTTTGGGATTCTGATCCCATGCACGAAATTCACTGTTTAATTCACTCTTTGTAGAATTATTTTGAACAGCCCTGTGTGGTACACTACATCTGTTGAGAACCAAAAGCAAAATTAATTCTCAGCCTGCAGCAAGAGAACTTATTTTTCTGGACACCTCAAGCGTTGGGAATATGAAATCTAAATTTTCCCATTCCCCTATGGCTGCTCCTTTCAGAGATACCTACCTTTTATCCAACAGGATCCTGAATGTTTGCGATTCTGCTTCAGACTGGGAACAGGATCATACATTGCACAGTTTGCCTGAAGCAAACACAGCATGTCTGTGACATGTTGAACAGTTATAATGGCGCTAACTTGAGGACAGGGACAGACTCACTTGCTCCCTACAACTCAGTAAGAAGGTCGTGAGGGGAAAGGATTCTGGGTCTGACTTCTTCTGAACTGGAAGATTGAGCAGTTTGTCTCATCTTAAAAACAAGTCCACTTTCCAGAGGGAAAGAAATCTTGAGTTTGGCCAATGCGGGAGAGGTGTGTGTATAAATCTGGAGGTGGTGCAAGAAAAACCCCAATACTCTCCAATCCCCACCTCCCAGTTAAAATCTGGGAGCAGTATCAAATCAGGTCTGAAACTGGTTTGTAGAGACTTCATTCACGTTTTCTCTTTCTAGTTCAGATAATTCTCTGCCCCTCTCCTCATACATCCAGCCCGTTTTTTAAAATTTATTTTGTGCCTTAAAGAGTAATTTCAGAAATAAATGTAGCCAGATCTCTTTTGTGTTGGTTAGATGTGGTGTTTCTCTCCCCCCGCTCCCCTCCCCCCCAGCCTGCTCTTGCTGCTGCTTCTCTTGCTGGCCCCATTACAATTGCTCTACTCCTATGGACCGCAGAAAGTGTGTAGCATGGACATCTCTGGATTCATTCCCACCTCTGATATCATTCAACCCACCATTACAGTTCTTGAGTGGCTGGTTTTATCCTGTCAAAATGGTTAATAGTTATACAGACAGTATTCTTCATCAGCACCCTTCCCTGTTCTCTTGGGAAGGCTGCATGCTAGATTGGCCAAAGGAAATGTGTGTGGCACTGTGAAAGCCTTCATTTCATCCCACCTTTTGGATGCTGTATTAGTGCAAAAAGGTATCAAAATAATGTTGGCTTCCCCATCCCCATCTCTTCGCTCTGCCTCTTGTCTGTCTTCACTGGATAAATGACCAAACCCAGAGCACGGTTTTGGAAAGCTTATTTCACCCATTGGCCCAAAAGTTGTGGAGCAATTGCAAACTTCAATAGAACCTTTCATGGTGCTTATGAATTGATCCAAAAGGAAAGCTGCTTCTCAACCATGCCTTTGTTATGGCCTGATTTGAACAGTGACACATCTACACACACACATGGCAGGTAAGAGTCTACCTTGCCATCTTTCAGAAGAATAGAGCCAGTTTGTCGTCTTTCCTGCCCAGCAGAGTCAAACAACTTCCTGGGCAGGGAAAGGAGCCATTCCTTTACCCATTTCACTGCCATGCCCAGCCACAGTAGAAAGCTTTTTGCTCTGTTGTCTCTCAAAACTACTGGGTTTTAAACTATACAACAAAGTTGGAAATGAAAGTCTAAATGCCAGAACATGCTGGTAAAATGTGTTTTGGGAGTGTGGTTTCTTTATTTTGTTCCTAAAATGAACTTGTCAGTAAAATAATACTGTATTGTAAAGCCATTGTAGGGGCCCCTCTTTTCTTCTGTGTAACATTTATGCTCTCACATGCCCGCCACTCCTTCCTGGTGCTGGGATTTTCATTCCTTTCAGACGAGCCAGAAGCATTCTCTCCTGTAGCACTTCTCTTTTATCTTTTGTGTTAGCAGTTGCAGTCAGGAATATCACTGATCTCAGTAAATAAATGTTTAGGAATTAAAGTATCCTAAGAGAAGGTTCACACCTGTTCATTTTTTCCACAGTGTTTAACTCTCTGCTGAATAACCGCTAACCCCATTTTCCTGGTGCCAATAATCAATAATGCTTTGACATCTTCTGGATTTTAACTACTGTCCTGTCTGTTACCTTCAAGGAGTAAGACCTGTTTAATTGTATGTTTTAGGCTATTTATGTAAAGTTGGATCTTAATACAGCCAATTGTCTTTTTGCAGTGACTGTCTTAAGGCTGTTCAGACATATTTAGTCCTCCGTGCACTGTTTTTAATAAGCTCTGTGGTACCGAAGGAAGATGGAGGACATTTTACTTCAAAGAGATTTGTAATTTAAAAGGGGAAAGGATGGGAGAGAAAAAAAGCAACACCCTAGGATTGATGCTGCTTAACATCCTCTCTATTGTGACTCCAACCCATACCATTTACATGTGATCACATCTGTGATTTGTGTTTTGCCCTCATTCAGTTCATGACTGTTATTGGTCCTGTCCTGCTGGAGAGAGGTCCCCTTGGCTGACTTTCCATTCCTTCCATCTGATAGAAATGGTGGTTATCAGAGATGTCCGAGCATTTTGTGCAACCTGTCTTTTGCTGAACTGTGTGTTTAAACAGAAAGGAAGAGGGAAATGCAGCCAAGAATAATCCTTGAAATGTCAAGCTGATATAGTGGCTGTGAAGGGAACTGTGGAAAGTAGTTGAACTGGGTGAATTGGCTTTATTTTCAAAATATTAAGATGTGGTTCTCCTCTGAAAAGTGACTATAATAAGTGACCTGCTCAGCAGATCTGCTCCCACTCTGTGTGATAGTCACTGATGTGTTTAGCCAAATTGGTGACTAAAAAGCTTCAGCTACCACTTACTCTGTGGAGTCAACACAACTGTGGGTAAATTAGCAAGATTCTGCTTCACCCAAAGAGATGTTAAATAAATTCCAACTGCAGAATCTTTAGTTGGTGGTGACAAGGTGTGAATCAGAAAGAACATAGTTTGACTTTCAGATTCCTGACTGTTTGGAGGCCTTCCAGTTAGCTGATCTAGAAATCACTGAGACAATAAATAAGGGACCTCATTATGCCATTTTACACTGTCACTTTCAGAGTAGAGTTGTTCTCTGCAAAGGGCATTATCTCTATTATGTTAGCGAAGAGGAGTGATGCTGAGCTTCTCAGTGGGAGGTCACACTGTGGCCCTTACATTATTACCTTGTTGTGGCTACTTCTGTTTTAGACTTGTTATCCCATAGAAGCAATAAACTTGTTTTAAAAACTCTGTAAACTTCTGCTTGTAACAGACATTCTGGAATAAATCATTACACTGCAAAATATCTTCTATCAGAGTATTACAAAAAAAATGGCTGGAATGCATAGTATAGGCTGTAAATGAAGTGCATTTTTAGGATGGAGCTCTCTATGGAAGTATTTGGCCCAGTTAGGATTGTTGGACGCCTCAACATTTGTTTTTAAATGTACTAAAATATCTAAGTGACATTAAGGAGCAGGGCCATTCTGTTTTCCACTGTCAGAGTATTTTTTCACTACGTTCTCAGCACTGTCGCATGTGGCTGCTCCTTGCTTACAGTTTTTGCTCTTGCGACTGTGTATATGACTATACAAAGATGGAGCTTGTTCTCCAAGTTTTAAGAAATACAGTACTGTATCTTTAGCTCTGTTTTTCCCACCTTCATTTCTGACATGTTCTTTTCTTTTATGTAGTACTTGGGAACTGATTTCCAGCTTATGAGTAGTGTAATTGAATTCAATTTCTGAGTGGGAGAGGAGTGAGATTGGCTTCCTTTCTGTACACAAGTGGGATGATGTTGGCAAAATTCTGTTAGTTTCCATTGAATTTCCCTCTGCCATAGCCTCACTGACTTGCCTGTCCCCTACTTTATTTCTCATTTTATGTCTAGAAAGCTTGATCGAATTCAGGCAACTAAGCCCTAAAAGATGTTGATTTGTAACCTGCAGGCACAATATGTGTCTGTGCATCATTGTATCTGCACCAGCAGCCTGTGGAAATTGCAGGATATAATAGCTGGTTCTCTTTATGCCTGTAGTCATGCATGTGTTAAATATTTAAATGCTCTGATCAGTTTCCCCTGAGTAGTAATTGATATTAAAAACCTGCTACACCAAACTGTTTGCACCAGCATTCATGTCTGAGTAAGTTTTAGAGATTATCTAGCACTAGTACTTCAGACAGTTGCCCATCCTGACTTGAATTTTTAGCACGGGGTGGGAAAGTGGCAATATCTGTGGTGTCTTCACCTTACACACAATTGCCTGATCCTGTGTTCCTTGAAAACAATGGCAAAACTTTCAAGGAGAGCAAAATTGGGCCCAATAATTCTTGAGTTGCTAGGATCTGAGCACAGTATCATATTGTAACAAACATGATCAGTTCTCTTATACTGTTTGCCTAAGTGTTTAATAAACCAGAAACCATATTACATGAAAGGGCAGGCCAATAACTACCTAGTTTTGTTCTTGTTCCATAAAGAGCAGTGTCCTAGTACTAAAGTACTGCAAATACTGTGCAAAACCAAGCTGTGATTCCGCCTTCTTATAAGCTCCTTAGTGTTTTCATTTAGTCAACAAAAAAATATCTCCAACTGTTTAAAATCAAGGCTTGATATATCAAATATATATATATATATATATTTTTAATGTGGTTTTTCTTTTGGGGAGGGTGGGCAGTAAGTTCAAAAGTCTGAGGAGTTCAAGCAAGGCTGCTAATCTAACCAGCCCTGCAACCAAGGTCCCAATCAGCCACTTCCTGGTGGGGAGTATGAAATATAGGAATACATGGAGAATGCAAATTAATGTTTTTCCTTTTTCATCTTCAAATCCAATCACTCTATTAAAACTGATCTTTGTTTCTCATTCGATTGTGTAGCCCAGTCTTTTTTTTTTTTATATTTAAAGTCCTGTCTGGATTTAATGGGTTATATCTGTAAATAAGATAATTGGGTAGGCATTTGGGAGTCTAGTTTGGCTTTAGTAATTTATCAGCCATTAAAATATACATACATACAATATCCTTTGTAGGAAACTCACCACATGATTTTTCTTTTGCAGCTGAACGTGTAAATAAAGATAATGTAGGACCTATCTAATGTCCAGTTTCAACTGGGCAATTGCAAGCTCTCCCCATTTTTTGTATGTATTGTAGATTAGTGTGTGTATAAGTGTTAACTGTAGTGGGGTTTTGTCCAAAAAGCCTGAAATTTATACTTTGAAATAAACTACTGGGTTTTTAACACTGTGCGTCATCTGTGGTTGGTTCTGGTCATCCCAGGAGAGTCTTGTTTATTCTGTGGTGCCAACGTATGCCTCTTCTCCCTGGGAAGGTGCAGTTGGCTGGGGCGCTCTGGCGTGAACTGCAAGAACTTCAGATTTTTAAACCCTATATTACCACTTCAAATTGTTGGGTAGCAGACAAATTCTCCTGGGGTCATTAACAAGATCATTTTTACTTTATCAGCCTTCTCAACAGATTTGCTCTAGCATATCTTCTTTTTTGCAGTTCCAGGCTCCTGTAGCATGTCACAAAAGCAAAGAGAATCTGAGTGAGGGAATAGGAGCCAGGACACTGACATTTAACACATGCACAGCCACACATGCTTTTTTTACTTCAACCTAAAGGGTTAGAGCCTTGACCCTGCCAAGACTTACTGATCTGTTTGACTTCATACATAGTGAAGTAGTCTTGTTCCAATCAATGGGGCTATTCATACTGTGATAAGTCTTTGCAGGAGCAGGGCCTAGGAAGATAGAAGTTCTAAGTACAAGGATGGGGAAAAGTTTCCTGCAGAAGCATTGTCATACCTAACTATTCAAAGAGTTAAAGTTCAGATACTCCTAACTAAGTCTAACACTTCATGTGAATTAGACTCACAAGATTATAAAAAGCAGTTACTACAAGGAGGCAGCATGGTCAAAGCAATAAGCCTTCCCAGCTCTGCTACTGAACAGCTGTGGGACCTTGGGCAGGTCATTTTACACTTTCTTTCAGTTCCCCCATCTCTAGTTTAATAGGAATTATGGACCTGGCTCCCACCTACAATGCGAGGATTAATGTTGGGTACAGTGTTTTGAAAATGTACAACACTAACTGCTTAGTGTTGCTATTACCTCTACAGCACTTACAATGAAAGCTGGCTCAAGCCAAAACTAAAGTGGTTGCTAAGTATCGACAGTCATTAACTACAGGCTGAATAAAATTGTATTTGAAACCACAAAAGGCTTCTTTAAAAATAGTCATTAAGGATGAGAATCTGCTTGTTTACAGGTGGTGCAGAGCATATACTGTATACTGAAGGGGAGTACATAGCACTCAGTGTTCAAGTGTAACATGCTGCTCCAAAGCCCCTCGACTCTCTAAGCAAAATCATGAAGGGATCAGTTCATTCACCATTGTCCTGCACCTTGCGTCGTCATTTACTCTAGGGCCAAGTGAATGCAAAACAACCATGCGGATCCAGCAGCATTTTACATGCACTTTGTGCTGGTGTAAATGAAAGCACGAGGTGCCGGCAAGGGTGACTTGAGCTCACAATTTAGTTGCAGAATGCACTTTACCACACAGCACCCTGGCCTGGAGGGGTGGTATAATCTCAGAGACCATGGCAGAGAACATTACTAGTTAAGCACTCAAAGTCAGGAAATGACAGGGTTGAGATGAGGTATTCATTCTTGCAGCATGTGCAGTCTGTACCCTGCCCACTGAACAGGGGAGGGGCTCAACCTTTATTTCTTAATTGGGGGGGGGGGGAGGAAACAGCTCTATAGAATGCATTATAACTGCTACTAACACAACCTGACACAGCTAGGTCAACAAAAGAATTCTTGTCAACCTGCATAACATTGCTTGGGGAAGTGGAGAGTTCATACAGTAAGAGAAAGGGTTTCCCATGGCTTAGGAACAGGCCACCCCTAGCAACAGTAGCCAGGAACCTTTGTTCTGTGAATCTTGCTGCATCTACACCAATGGCTAGCTTGGCCTAACTAGAGGGTGTAGAGGTGTGGATTTTTCACACACACACACCCATTCCCTGTAGCTATGTTGACCTAAGTTTTAGGTGTCAACCAGGCTGCAGTATAGACATGGCCTAAGGTACTAATCAGTAATTAAGCGACCCCCCTAGTTTAAGAGAGATGAGACCTGAGCCCTGCCAAGGAAAGTGAATATGGTCTAACTAAATCCACCTCCCATGCTTAGATTTTACTGTCCTGGTCTGAAAAGTCTGTGCTTGAGAGGCTGACAGAGACCTAGATGCTCCTGGGCGTAGTTCAGTGCAGCCTTCACCCCTTGGGCCCAAAAAGCTGCTTTTTCAAAGGACCTGGAACCTAAAAATCTCCTCCCTTAACCGCTCACCTGGCTTTTGGTGTGGCTAGCATTCCGGGATGGCTGGGAGACGACCTCGTTACACAGGAAGGCTGGTATTGGCCAGACTGCTCTAAGAGGTGGCACCGCAGGGGAGACGTGGTGCAGGGAAAGGGACTCTCTGAAGGGAACACGGATTCTGGCAACAGTAGGTGAGGCCAGACGGCTCAGAAACTTGGTGACTATCAGGCAGGGGTCTTTAAACGTGGTGGTAAAAAAGCCATAATAGCATAAAAGTGGTTCTCAGGGCCTGCACTTGCCAGCAGTGTAACATTTATTCACAGAAAAAAAAAAAGCTTTTAAAAAGTGGAGCAGTTTCACACACAGCTGCTCTCTGTGAGAGAGGCAGTGAACTGAGTGCTGAAAGCCATGGCTGGACTGCAGCTGGAGTTAGTCACATCAACCTCCAGCCCCATTCTCTAATATGGCTGTGGGCAGCCAGCTCAGCAGTAGGCTCTGATTTAGCGAATGTCTCCACATAAGAAATTAAGTAGGCACAGGACTGGGAACCCAGGCACGGTACTGTTCCTACTTCAGTTAAGACTTATTAGAGGTGGTCAACATTTACATATTTTCTATATACATTTGGTGATGCAAGGAATGTTCAGATTCAGTGGCACCAGCTGAGAGTACATATGTCTATAAACAAACACTGGAGAAAATTTAAAGTTGTTAATTATTTCAAGCACCTCTTTTCCCTCATTCAGGGTTTTGTTTTATTTTAAAATGTTGTTATTTAAAACAAGTTCATGTAAATATATAGCTATGCATTACCTTTTGCTATATAAAATCTGCTAAGCCTTCCCATGCTCTCTTGCTATTACTTTACATATGACATCCACTTATGTACAGGGAAGGGTATAAGGACACTCAGCTACTGGAAACTGGCATCAGGGAGGAAGGGGGAAGTCTATCATGCTCAACTTCATACATAAATAAAAATAATCTTATCATATTGCAGGAATTTAGCTCAAACTCTTTTGGGTAAGGACTGAATCTTCCTCTTTGGAAAGCACCTAGTTAATCAGAAGCAATCTAAAGAAGGTTTTAATGTTTATCAGGATTTTTTTAAACAGATGTGCTTTTTTTGTAATAATTTTAATTACTTAAGTTTTAAATAATTGGGAGAAGAGTTGAAAGTAAAAAGAATGTAAAATCAAGTTATTTTACCTCTGAATGAACCAGTGGTAATGCAGGCCTCAAACTGCCCTTGTTGGCACATGTGCAGTTCCAACAATTTTCGACTCCAAATCTCAGTACAAGTCCAATTCTTAATTCCCGGCTGTCAAATCAAGACACAGCGTAGCACATGTTGTTCCAGCTCCCAGCTTCTTAGGGAGGTTCCTTAATTCCGTTTACGGTGTGTCTGTCTAGGCTTTTCCAGTTCCTGAACCATGGCAGCTCCTCTCACCAAGCCCTGGAACTTCCTGCCTTTGTTATGCAAGCTGTGATACTCAGCTGGTGCCTGAGTGGCTATTGAACAGTGCTCAGCTCCCTTCATCCTGCAATTCTCACGCTAATACTGCACAGAAAATACTTATTTCATTTATGCTTAAATTACTCAGATTTTTATCAAAGAACCAAATCACCGTAGGTTAAAAGTCCTGTAATAAAGCAACAACCAGAGCTGGTGCAAGAGTATTAAGATGCCCTAGGCGAACCTTTAGCCTTGTGTACCCTGCCCCCGCCCATTAACTTTTGAAAAAGAATAGTGTGCATTAGTATGAATAAAAATTCTGCATTTATAATTACAGGTTTATTTTACATGAAAGAGAAAATATTGTGTTACATTCTCATTGACCTTTCATTCCCACTACTGAAGCCTGTCTGTTTCCTTATGTAGTTTCATAAATAGTTCATTCACTTTTTTGCCACCCCCAAATTTTGTTGCTCTAAGCAACTACCTACTTTGCCTAGTGGTTGCACCAGCTTTGGTACCAACACTGAAAAACAAGGTTACTTACCAGTAACTATTGTTCTTTGAGATGTGTTGCTCATATCCATTCCAACATAGGTGAGTGCGTGCCCCGTGCACGAGTCTCCAGAAGCTTTTTTGCCCTAGCAACCCCTGTAGGGTCAGCTCCGGCGCCCCCTGGAGTGCCGCTCTCATACCGCGGTATATATGGTGCCACCAACCCCCCGGGTCCCCAGTCCCTTCTTTCTGCTGACTCCGACAGCGGGGACGGAGGGTGGGTTTGGAATGGATATGAGCAACACATCTCGAAGAACAACAGTTACTGGTAAGTAACCTTGTTTTCTCTCTTCGAGTGATTGCTCATATGCATTCCAACATAGGTGATTAATTAGCCATACCTTGGAGGTGGGTAGGAGTCACAGGCGAGCAGCCCTTCTCAACATGGCTCTGCTGACGCTTGCGTCCTCTCTTGCCTGCTGCACGATGGCGTAGTGGGATGTAAAGGTGTGTACTGATGACCAGGTCACTGCTCTGCAGATGTCCTGAAGGGGCACTCGTTCCAGGAAGGCCGCAGATGAGGCCTGGGCTCTGGTGGAGTGTGCAGTGACAGGTCCTGGGAGTGGCACCTTCGCCTGCTCACAGCAGGTCCGTATGCAGGCGGTGATCCAGGTGGAGACAGGTGAGCCTTTCATCCGTTCCGCCACTGCCACAAACAGCTGTGTTGACTTCCGGAATGGCCTGGTCCACTCTATGTAGAAGGCCAGGGCTTGTCTGACGTCCAGCAAGTGCCATCTCCGCTCCTCCTCCGAACCGTGTGGTTTAGGAAAGAACATGGGGAGGAAGATATCCTGGTTATAGTGGAACTGGAACACCACCTTAGGCAGGAAGGCCGGGCGGGGTCTCAGCCGCACCTTGTCCTTATAGAAGATGGTGTAGGGAGGCTCCGAGGTTAAAGCTCTTATTTTGGAGACCCTCCTAGCTGATGTAATGGCCACCAGGAAGGCTACCTTCCAAGAGAGGACGAGCAATGGGCATGTAGCCATGGGCTCGAAAGGGGGTCCTGTCAGCATGAAGAGGACCAGGTTTAGATCCCAGAGAGGCACCGGGTCACGGACCTGCGGATATAGCCTCTCTACCCTCTTGAGGAACCTAATGGACATAGAGTGTGAAAAGATCGACCTCCCTTCCATCGGTTTGTGGAAGGCTGAAATGGCCGCTAGGTGTACTCTCAGGGAGGCCAGTGCCAGGCCCAGCGACTTTAAGTGGAGCAGGTACTCCAGAATCGCCTGTATGGGTGAACAGCTTGGTGGGATACTCCTGGAGGCCGCCCAAACAGTGAAACGCTTCCATTTAGCCTTGTACACCACCTGGGTGGATGGTTTCCTGCTTCCCAGCAAGACTAGCTGGACCTGCACCGAACAGGCTCTCTCTCCCTCCGTCAACCACAAAGCCTCCATGCTGTCAGGTGGAGGGAGTCCAGGTCCAGGTGCAGCAGGCGACTCTGGTCCTGGGAGAGCAGGTCGTAGCGTTTCAGGAGTGGTATTGGCGTGGCTATGGAGAGGTCCAGCAGTAGGCTGTACCAGTGCTGCCTCGGCCAAGCTGGTGCAATCAGGATGACATTGGCCCTGTCTCTCTTTATTTTTAAGAGTACTTTGGGGAGCAGCGGGACAGGGGGAAAGGCATACATTAGGGCCCCCGTCCACGTTATGAGAAAGGCATCGGAGATGGAGTTCGGGTCGCGCCCCCGGAGGGAGCAGAACCTCGGGCACTTCTTGTTCCATGCCGACACAAATAGATCTAGTAGGGGAACACCCCACTTGCAGAAGAGAAAAGTTGTCACCTCCCAGTGTAGTGAGACTAGTCGTGGCGGGGTAAGAACAACCTGCTGAGGCGGTCTGCCTCGTCGTTCCTGACCCCTGGGAGGTGGGAGGCAGACAAATGGAAGTCGTGCCTCACTGCAAAGTCCCAGAGCTGCACCGCTTCCTGGCAAAGGGCCGAGGAGCGAGCTCCCCCTTGCCTGTTTATATAAACATGGCTGCTGTATTATCGGTCATGACCTGGACTACCTTTCCCTTCAGAAACCTGAGGAACACCCTGCAAGCCAGACTGACTGCTCGGAGCTCCCGTACGTTGATATGGAGCCGCTGTTCTTGTGTGGACCACAGCCCCTGTGTGCTGAGGTCGCTGCTCATGTGGGCCCCCCCAACCCACATCCGAAGCATCTGTAATCAGGGTTATGGAGGGTGTCAAATCTGTAAAGGGGACACCCCTCAATACCTCCGTCGGGTTCGTCCACCAATTGAATGATACCAGTACCTGAGCTAGGACAGTGACTACCCATCTGAGGGAGTGCCTGGCCGGGGCGTATACAGAGGCCAACCAACCTTGCAGGGGTCTGAGTTTGAGGTGGGCAAGCCTCACCACGTAGGTACAAGCCGCCACGTGCGCCAACAGCTGAAGGCAAGGCCTGGCTGTCGTCGTGGGGGACCTGTGGAGATTGTCTATTATGGCGGTCATTGCCTTGAAGAGGGGCTGTGGAAGGAAGGCCCTGGCTTGAACAGCATCTAGGGTGACCCCGATGAAGTCTATTCGTTGTACTGGTGTGAGGGTGGACCTCTGCTCGTTTATGAGCAGACCCAGCCTGTCGCGTATTGCGCAAGTCAGCGTCAGGCTGTTCTGAACATGGTCTCTGGACCAGCCCCGGATTAGCCAGTCGTCCAGGTAAGGGAAGATCTGAACCCCCCTTGCGGCGGAGGTGGGCAGCCACCACCGCCATACATTTTGTAAAGACCCTGAGTGCTGAAGAGAGGCCAAAGGGCAGGGCCGAAAACTGGTAGTGGCCACCAGCTACCTGAAAGCGCAGAAATCTTCTGTGTCCCGGGAGGATAGAAATATGAAAATAGGCATCCTTGAGGTCGAGGGCGGCAAACCAATCTCCTGGATCTAGAGCAGGAATGATGGAGGCTAGGGAGACCATGCGGAACTTGAGGCGGCTGATAAACTTGTTTAGACGCCGAAGGTCCAGAATGGGCCTGAGCCTCCCTTCGCCTTGGGGATAAGGAAGTATCGGGAATAAAACCCCCTGCCTCTTTCCTGAGAAGGAACCTCTTCCACCGCCCCCAGGAGGAGGAGGGCGTTTACCTCCTGAATAAGGAGCTGCTCGTGAGAGGGGTCCATGAAGGAGGACGGGATAGGGGGAAGGGCCGGTGGGAAGGCAGAGAGTTGCAGGGCATAACCTCTCTGTATTATACTCAGTACCCAGCGGTCTGAGGTTATGCTCTGCCACTCGGGGAGGAACGGACGCAGTCTGTTCATGAATGGCCGAGTAATATCCAAGGAGATGAGGGGGTGCCACCCTTGAGCGCCCCATCAAAATTGCCGCCTGGCGCCTTTTTGCAGCCTTTACTGGGAGCCCCCTGCAGGGCCTTGGCGGTCCTGACGGTTCGACTGTCGGAAGCGGTCTCTACCCCTCCTTGATGGGGGGGTCTGGGTGGAGCCTGCTGTTGTTGCTGCTGCTTGTGGCACATATAGGCCAAGAGATTTTAAGGTGGCCCTGGAGTCTTTTAAAGCGTGCAGCTTTTCGTCAATCCTCTCTGAGGAGAGGCCGGTTCCCATGAAGGGTAGATCTTGAATGGCCTGCTGTACTTCTGGAGAGAGGCCGGAGGATTGCAACCAAGCCGCCCGGTGCATGGCTATGCCAGAGACCATAGCTCTCCCTGCAGCGTCTGTAGCGTCGCTGGCCGATTGTAGGGCAGCATTTGCAACCAAGGAGCCTCCCTGGGCCAGCGTGTTGGAGTCTGTCAGCATATCCTGGGGAAGGCCTTGGACAAACCTCTGGAGGGAGGACCATAGATTGAGATTATAGCGTCCTAACAGCGCTTAGTAATTGGCCATGCGGAGCTGCAGCACTGCTGTGGAATAGACCTTCCTCCCAAAAAGGTCTAGTTTTTTACTGTCCTTATTTTTAGGAGTATTTGCCTGGGCACCCTGTCTGTCCCATTGGTTTACCTCATCCACAACCAAGGTCCCCGGGGCGGGGTGGTTAAAAAGATATTCAAGGCCCTGCGGTGGGACATAGTATTTCCTCTCTGCTGTTTTAGAGGTAGGTGCCACTGAGGCTGGGGTTTCCCAGAGGGGCTTAACAAGTTTAAGTACCCGATCCTGGACCGGGAGTGCAATTCTAGAGGGACACACTGGTCCTACAGTTCCAAAGAGAGGGTCCTCCTCCTCTGATAGCTCCTTGATGTCTAGCTTTAAATTCTCTGCCAGTCGCTTGAGGAGCTCTTGGTGGGTCTTAAAATCTGGCAGAGGGGTCCTCTGATCTCTCGCAGTTGTGTCGGCTGGGGATGAAGAGGAGGACTGAGGAATCGGACCTGTGGATGGGCCCTTCATAGGATCTGACTCTTCCTCCGAAGAGTTCCCTTTATCAAATTGACTTTGTGGGGGGGTAGCGGGTGAGGTCCCATGGACATTGCTGACCCCGTGCCCTGGGTAGTCTGAGGGGCCCATTGCCAGTATGGCCATTGCCAAGGACCCTGTGGCCCTGTCAGGACCGCTCCCGGTGCCGGGTATGAAGCGGGTCCTTGTGGTACCGGTCCTGGTACCGTATATGAGGGAGCCCCTTGGGTGGCAGCGCTATAGGAGTGGTGCCTACTGGCTCTGTGGTCTCTGTCTCCCCACTCCCGAGATGTGCTTCGGGATGACCAGGAGCGGTCCTGGCGATGCTAGCGGCGCCGGCGTGGGGGGGAGCGGCTGGAGGAGATGGAGGACTGTCTCCTGTGCGCCTTTGATTTAGAATGGCGCTTGTAGACTGGAGACCTGTAGCGGTGTCGTTCTGGCGTGCGCTCCTTAAGGTGCGGTGCCGGAGCAGTCGGTGTCGTGTACTCCGGTGCCGGAGCCTGCACCGGGCTACGCGTCGGGGATCTAGAGCCCCTGCGCTCTCGACTACGGCCCCTGGTTGTCTTGTGACCAGAGTCAGAGGCCTCCACCAGTGCCGAGCTGCACGGTGCCGCAGGCTGCACTGGACTAGGGGTCTCGCGACGCCTTTCCCTTCCAGGCTGTTGCGTCTTGGGCAGGCTGTAGACCGGGGATCTCGACCGGTGCCAAGAGGATTTGGTCCTTTCGGCCACCGGAATCCGCGCTGGACTCCGTGCTGGGGATCGGGAGCGTCGTTTGCACCTTGGTACCGAGGGTGGCCGTACCAGGAGCGGAGATGGTGACCGGTGCCGGCTGTGCCTCGGGGAACGGGACCGGTGCCGAGAGGCCCTTGGTGAGCGGGACCGGTGCCGGGTGTCTCTAGGCGAAGTGGAGCGCTTGGGGGAGCGGGACCTCCGCTGGGAGGGAGATCGGTGCTGGGTGCAGATGCTCGGCGAGCGCACCGGGCTGCGCCCCGGAGAATGTTCCCTCTCTGCCGTAGTCGCCGGTGCTGAGGTATGGGCAGGCGAGCAGTGCTGGGATTCCAGGGACCAGGAACCCTCAGAGGCAGAGCTGTGACGCCTCTGTCCGGAACCTCGCGACCGCCCACGCTGGCGCGGTGCCGAGAGGCTCAACGACCCTTGGTCGGAGCTAGGAGGGGAATGGTCGCGGTCCCTCCTTGATTGTCTGGGAGGAGACCTTGGATCCCGTCTATGCCACTCACCGGGATAACCCAGCACGGGTTTACCCCAAGATGCTATTCCCGGAACCCTCGGCCGAGGCACGAGAAGCCACAAACGCCTCCGGTGTCGACGGTCCCTGCAGGGGCACTACCCCACCCCCCGGGGTCGGGGGAGGCTCCCTGCGTGGAGATGCCGGTGCCGGTATGTCCATAGCACGTGGCTGAGGTATCTCCTGAATCACCCCCAGCTGTCCTGGTCGCCGGGGGGAGTCCATAGATACGGCCTCGGGCCATTTCTTTCTTTTCGGTGCCGGTTGGGTCGGTGCCGGTTTGGTCGGTGCCAGTGGAGTGCTCTGCACCAACGATATGCTCGGTGCCGCCGGCAACCTGGAGGGCTCGGAGTCGGGTCGAAATGCTGATTCCATTAGCATAGCCTTCAAGGGGCCAGCGTGCTCCTTTTGTGTCCGGGGCTTGAAGGCTTTGCAAATTTTGCATCTTTCTTTGCAATGCAGTTCCCCGAGGCATCGAAGGCACCTGTCATGTGGATCGCTGACAGGGAAGGCCTTCGCACAAGTCACGCAGGCTTTGAAGCCTGTAGAGCCCAGCATGGTCTTGTCCAAGCCCCTAGGGGCTTAATGTCCATACTTAACACTATTTGTTTACACTATAACTACTTAACACTATTTACTTACAAGTACTTAACACTATCTAACAATTGAACAAAGAACAAGGGTTGCTACTTGCTTGTGCTAGCAAGGGGCAAGCATTCCAGCTACCATCACGGGCAGAAAGAAGGAACTGGGGACCCGCGGGGTCGGTGGCGCCATATATTCCGCGGTATGAGAGCAGCACGCCGGGGGGCGCCGGAGCTGACCCTGAGAGGGTTGCTAGGGCAAAAAAGCTTCCGGAGACTCGTGCATGGGGCGCGCACTCACCTATGTTGGAATGCATATGCGCAATCACTCGAAGAGAGAACCGTACATATAGTTCCACTAAGCAAAATCTTCTCTTCTGTGCCACCTAGTGACAACAAGCTGCACTGCACGTTAGAGCTGAGCTTCCACAGTGAATACAGCTCATCAGTACTGAACCCTTTCATTAAAGAAAGGTTCTCAACCAAGGATGCTAATATTCTGGTAAGCTCTAGCCTAACGTACAATTTATTCCCCTGCTTCAGGAGTGCAAACCAGTAAACATTCTTCCCATGTTTGCCAGCTTTTCCACAGGCACTGGTGCATATGCTGCATTTCCCAGTTTGACAGACAGACAAGGAACCTGACAGTCTCTAATGGAATGGACAGGATATACAGTTTGGCTGCAAATGCAAACTTCCTCATTTCTAAAATGATCTAAGGGAGGATTCTGGGAGATCCCACGATCAGTCCCCCCCATATTCCACACCTTTGCAGCCTGTTGGACCCTTCTGTGCAGGGACATGGCAGAGGATGATCAGAACCAGCCCTGAACTGTCAAGCAAACTTTGATATTATTGGTGAAGGTGATGCAACTTTCAGTCCCATCAACCTCCCTTTGCCCCATCATCCATACTCCATTCCCCCAACATGCACACACGGAGGGAGGGAGGGGGACGAGGAGCTATCTCTACATGACCTGACACTACTCCATCCTCAGATGGCAGCGGTGTGTCTCTCCCCTTCCCATCACGCCCCCTCCTTGGATGGCTGGCAGAAGAGAAGGAAGAGAAGTGAACTTTATCTTTTCTCCATGCTAGCAATGTCCATTGGAGCTGCTTCCCACAAGTGCAGCAAAAGGATGTTCTTACATGGCCATGAAAATAACCTGACATGGGTGATGGAGTCTCAATCCCAGTAAATGTAACTTCAAAAACCCTGCCACGCTCCTGATGAAAACAGCGCTGAAGGCTCCTCACCGCAATACAGGATTAACTGACTTCTTGGGTCACTAGTGGCACCATTGCTTTCTGCTGTTTGTGTGCTGGCACCATGGAGCAGTTACAATTATACCGTGCATTGATGGCTCTTCTCATGCTCAAAAGCTTTACAAACAGTAGCTAGATTCTCCATGCACCTATGAGAACGATACAGGTTATCCTCATTTAGCCATGGGGGAACAGATGCAGTTCACTTTCCTAAGGTCAGTGGTTCTCAACCCGCAGCCCAATCAGTAACCATGTGCGGCCCATGTGACATCCTCAGGGCCATACACGTAGTATATATCGCAGCATATGTAGTCCACAATGGTAAATAGGTTGAGAACCACTGTCTCAGAGGGACTCTGTCAGAGCCAGAATTAGAGCTCAGTCAGGGGTAAAACAAATAAAAGCTCCATCTTTAACCCCTTTAAATCTCTAAGCAACTGCCAGGCCTTTGGGGCTCACTGGTTTCATATTCAACAGCCTGGGCCCCATCTCTCTGCATGTATGGCTGGTCTGTGTGGAATCTTATTTATTAAATACAAAGATTGTGAGGCACAGTCATGCTGCATTGAGGGACAGGGCTGCTTCCGTGTCCCTAGCCAACTGAATGAGTGAAACTATACTGCCACCTGCCAGTGTATGGTGTAAAGCATTAGACAAGAACAGAGCCAAATGGTAAGGGGAGGAAAGCTCATTCCAGTCCCCCCCCCACTAAATTCCAAGTAGATCAATTCATTTGGATTCTGACCTGCAGAGAATTCTGGTACTTTTTAAAAATACATTTTTAATAACAGGGAAATTTAAAAAGGAATAAAGGCAAGTGTAGCGTCTGACACCTTGCACACATTAAGTTTAACTGTCCTCTATTCACGCACACAGAGGAAGCAAAAAGTCTAACAAATGTACCTACACATGGCTTTTATGAAACTTAAGTAGTACCAGACAAATGTCAAAACCATTACTTCCATCAAGGGCAGAGAAGTGATATACTTTACTGTATTCAAAACTCCATATAAAGCAAAATAAGCGAGAGGGTAGCACATCAGTCCTGCGGGGTGCCTCAGGGGGCCCAATAATTACAACTGAAAAGTCCAATTCTACTGCTCTATGCAGCTGAAGTGGTGGTGTTCAGGCAGAGAGCCAAAGCCCTCAGCTGGACGTGTTGCAATAGAAATGGCTAATTTACACTCATATTATTTTGTTACCTTTCATTTATTTTAAGAAGGAAAATTGTTCTCCACCTGCACCCCCACGTTCCCTTTGCTCTAGGCTAACACGCTCCCTCCCCTTTCATTTGCAACTATTCGTTGTGCATGGCCTCCTGGAGAAAGAAATCCTTCTTTTCTATACCCACAATGTGTTTATCCTCAGTAAAATTCACCCCATATTACATCTATGCAACAGCTCAAGCCTAGTAGGTCTGTTATGTCTTTCCTTGGAAAAGATCACCCTGTCCCTTCCTTACAGTGAATAGTTAGACCTTACAGGCACAAACCACTCACCCCTGAGTCAGGAGCTCTAGCGCATCGTTCGATCTGACATATGATGCTTAGAGGAAAGACCAAAGAACCCCTCCCCCCTCAGACACACACAAACCCTTTTCCCTTCATATGAATAAATAATAGTACTTAAAGTATCTGAGATTGGACTGTAAACTCTTTGGGTGTGTACACCGTGCCCTGGACAATGGGGCCCTGGATCATACCTGGCGCTCTAGGCACTACCACCAATAATAAATGGAGGTTACTCACCCGTAACTGGAGGTTCTGTAATTCTACACAAGAGACACATGGATCCATGTGCCTGAGACGGGGAACTCTTGCAGGCACTGTCCATTTGGTCTGTCTGCACCCTGGGTGATGAGCACGGGGGAACTCCAAGGTGTAAGGGAGATGCTGATCAACCACTTCTCCAGTTTCTTCTCTACCATGAATCCAGTTGTTATATGAAGCAGAGGGGAAGGAGCAAGGGGAATGAAACACAGATAGGACCACACCGCTCAAAAGAACCTCCACTTACAAGTAAGTAAGCTCCATTTCTATGAGTGCTGGTAATTATGTGAATCCACACATGGGTGACTGGTAAGTGGCAGTCAAATAGGAGGAAGGTGCAAGGATGCGGGCCGTGTAGATGTCTATTATACTGCTGTTCCAAGAGCTGCATCTGCAGAAGAGGCTTGGACTAAAGCATAATGCTTGTGGGGGTGTGGATGGCACTCCAGGTTATCGCCTTACAGGTGTCCAGCACAGGACCAGCTCAAAGAGATACTCTAAGGGTTTCCTGTACTCTGATGGAATGGACCGTCACCCCTTCTGGGGAAGGGAAATGCACTAATTGGTAGCAAAGGCGGATACAACAAGAAATCCACTTAAAGTGTCTCAGCTGCAATTGCTTGCTCCGTGCTCACTCTGGTATAGCAGCAAATAGGGTAGGCATTTTTCTAATTGGTTTCATTCTTTGCCGATAGAACACTAAAGCTTGTCTAATATCAAGAGAGTGAAGCCTCCGCTTCTCGCTGGAGTTATGAGGTGTCAGAACGAATCCCAGTAAGTGACTGATGTATGTGAAACTCAGAAATTATCTTAGGGATTAATTTTGGGTGCAGTCACAGAGAAATCTCTTCTTTATGAAAAGCAGTGTATGGTGGATTAGCCATGAGTGCCCCTAGCTCACTCACATGCCTGGCTGACATGATGGCGACAAAGTAGGTGACCTTCATAGACAGGTGGGACATCAAACACATGGCCAGCAGTTCAACAGGTGGCCTGTTAAGTATCGAGAGTAGAAGATTGAGCTCCCATTCTGATGTTGGTTTCACTAGTGGTGGGAAGGTCCTAGTAGACCCTTCAGGAATCTGGTGGTTGGGGGACAGTAAAAATAGAATAGCACTCTAGCTGAGGGTGGAAGGCACTGATTGTTGCTAGGTGGACCACAACGAGATAACAGAAAGGCCCAACTTCCTGAGAGTGAAGAGGTAGTCTTGAATGGCAGGAATACCTGCTGTCCCTGGAGTTACCTGACTAACAGGGATCTGATATTAGTAAGTTCAGAATTGTGATACTCATTCGATAATGACAGAAAGGCTTTAATTACTACACTTATAAAATGAGCCTCCCAAATTAGAAGTCCAATATATATTAGCTGCAAAAGCAATTTTCTTCACCAGTGCAGGCAAGGGGAGGTGACAGCTTCTTGACAGCTTCTCTGAGAGCTTGGATCCGTAGTCCCAGAAGAAAACTGGGCGAGATGACAGTTCTGTGTCTGGAATGATTTCTCAGTCTTGAAGCACATTTGCTAGCGGGATTGCTTCCCTCTTTATACTCTTAAGTTTAGTGTTTTCAAAGCATCTTTGGTAATTACATGAGAGAACAAAGGAAGTCCAAACAAAAGCAAGAGGGGAAAGACCTACATGTTTTTACTCAGTTCAAAAGGTATAGGCCTAGATTTTGTTTAGTCAACACGACAGCACTTGTTCCTCACAAAATTCCACCCTTTCCTAACAAAAGGTGAGTGGGGTTTGCTGAGATGAAAATTGAGTAAATACCTGAAATGGCACCCATCAGAAGATAGGATCATAAAATATCCTTGAAAGATACGGAGCCACTGAGGTGTAGATGAGTTAATTACAGAAGGCAATTTCATTAGAGAGACTGGTCAGTCAAGAGAGGCCATTAATCATAGGAAAAGCAGTTACTCTGATGAAATACGCTTAAAGAAGAAAAACAGCACGTGTGTGATGCAATAAGAAGTAATCACTTCTTTTCAAAAAGGATTTCCAGCCACAAGAATACTTTTGCAATATGCATCTGATGAGTAATATTTGGTAGCTTAATTTTATAAGTAGGCCAGGCCTAACTTGAATTTCATAGTCTACACTGGAGATAAATGCTTTTGTTGCATCCAGGTAGAGAAACATTTCCATTCAGCTAGATAGCAAAAAAGACTCCATCAGAAAATTGCTGTGGTTGAGAATAGTTGCAGTGGCCTCTGAACATGAATGCTCTAGGTCTGACACCCATCCAAATACCAGGCTGTGAGGCAAAGGGATTCCAGGTTAGGATGGCTGATCCTGCCATTCTCCTGAGTTAGCAGATCCGGAAATGTTGAATTCTGATACACGGATGGGTTGACAGTCATAGGAAACCAGAATTGTCTGGGCCAGTTGGGTGCAATGAGAGAGTTGCACTGTGTCATGATGAATCTTCAGTAGAACCTGGGTAGCAGAGGAATGGGAGGAAAGGCATACCTCAAGTGGGCTGTCCAAGTAGTAGAAGGAGGGAGGTTACCAGTCGAGTTCCTCAGGGATTGGTTTTGGGCCTAATCTTATTTAGCATTTATTACTCACCTTGGCATAAAAATGGGAGTGTGCAAATAAAATTTGTGGATGACACAAAATTGGGAAGTATTGCCAATATGGAAGAGGACCGGAATATCATACACAATGATCTGGACAACCTTGTAAACTGAGGTAATAGAAATGAGATTAAATTTAAATAGTGCAAGGTCATGCATTTAGGGACTAACAATAAGAAGTTTTGCTATAAGACGGGAATGTATCAGTTGGAAGTGACAGAGGAGGAGAAAGACCTGAATGTATTGGTTGACCACAGGATGATTATCAACCACCAATGTAATGTGGCTGTGAAAAAGGCTAATGCAGTCCTAGGATGGATCAAGTGAGGTATTTCCAGTAGAGACAAAGAAGTGTTAGTACCATTACACAAGGCACTAGGGAGACCTTATCTGGGATACTGTGTGCAATTCTGGTCTCCCATGTATAAGAAAGATTAATTAAAACTGAAACAGGTGCATGATCCGAGGAATGGAAAACTTGCCTTATGAGAGGAGACTCAAAGAGCTTGGCTTGTTCACCCTAAGCAAAAGAAGGCTGAGGGGAGATATGACTGCTCTCTATAAATACATCAGAGGGATAAACACCAGGGAGGGAGAGGAGTTATTTAAGTTCAGAGCCAATGTGGACACAAGAACAAATGGATATAAACTGGCCATCAACAAGTTTAGGCTTAAAATTAGATGAAAGTTTCTAACCAACAGAGGAGTGAAATTCTGGAATAGTCTTCCAAGGGGAGCAATGGGGGCAAAAAACCTAGCTGGCTTCAAAACTAAGCTTGATAAATGTATGGAGGGGATGGTATGATGAGACTACCTACAATGCCATGTAGCCAATCTGTGACTGCTAGCAGCAAACATCTCCAATAGTTGGTGATGGGACACTAGAGGGGGAGGGCGCTGAGTTACTACAGTGAATTCTTTCCCAGGTGTCTGGCTGGTGGGTCTTGCTCACAAGCTCAGGGACTGACTGCCATACCTGGGGTCGGGAAGGAATTTTCCCTTGGGTCAGATTGACAGAGACCTCAGGGGGTTTTCACCTTCCTCTGCAGCATGGGGCATGGCTCACTTGAGGTTTAAATGATAGTAAATGGCAGATTCTCTGTAACCTGAAATCTTTAATCATGATTTGCAGACTTCAGTAATTCAGTCATAGGCCAGGGGTCTATTACAGGAGTGGGTGGGTGAGGTTCTGTGGCCTGCAAGGTGCAGGAGGTCAGACTAGATGATCATGATGGTCCCTTCTGGCCTTAAAGTCTATGAGTCCTGAACTTGTGCTCCTCTGGAGCAGTATATGCTGAACTTCTTGTTCATCTGGGAGACAAACAGGTCCCAAGATGGCATTCCCCGCTAAGTGAAGATTTCATTTAGCACTGAATTGTGTATCTCCCACGCATGGAGATGGAGAAGTGCCTGCTGAGATTTGCCCAGTGGTGAGTTTTGTGCACCAGGGAGGCATGTTGCCGAGAAAGCGATGTTGTTCCGGTTACATCAATTCCATCAGTGCACCACTTCTACGCAGAGAGGGAGAGATTTCACTCATCCTTGTTTGCTTACATAGAAGATGGTCGTTATGTCATCCAATATTATCCAGACATGTCAGGACCTTATAAGTGGGAGGAAGGCATTGCAGGCCTGTCTGACTAATCTTAGTTCCAGGAGATTGATATGTGGGTTCCCCAGCTAATGAGGGATGTGTCCATGATTATGGTCATCTGAGGTGTGGGAGGAAGGAAAAGGACTCCTGTTTACACTTGCTCTTGGTTCATCCTCCAGGCAAAGGAAACCCTGATATTGGTGGGGACTGTCACTGGTATTCATGCTGTCTCTGTCTGGTGAGTAAACAGGGCAAATTGCATTACACAAGTACAAGAGGCCAAGTAGCCTAGGAGGGAAAGACAGACCGTGACTGTCTTATCAGTCTGCTCATGGCCTAGAATCTATCCACAGGAAGGTTTTTGCCCTTGCTGAGGTTGAGTCTAGGATCACTCCCACAAAGTCTATTACCTGTGTGGGAGTCAGAGTACACTTTTCCATGTTTACGCAGATTTCCATGGATGCCAGAGGCAGAGCAAAGATAAGATTTTTTCTGCCTCTAATTTGTAATAATAATATTTAACTCCTGCATAGACTTTTCACCTATTGCTCTCAAATGTACCTTACAAAGGGAAGGCAAGTGTCATCCCAGTTTTACGAGATGGAGAAACTCAGGCACAGAGAAGTGAAGTGACTTGCCCAAAAAGGCTCCCTATTCCTTGCTGGTTTGAGTCATAGTTCTCATTCTTTGATTGCAGTTTGTACTAGTGTGTGAATAACCCAGGGTAGTTACTATGTTCTGATGGGAGTCATTAGATGGTGCCTCCTCCCACAGAGCAAAGCTCCAGAAGGTAGGAAAGCAGAGGCCAGTTTACGGCACAAACATAGGGACTTAAAGGATGTTTTATTTTGTGGAAGAATGAACATTTTAAGAAAAATATTTTTCCTTTCTCTGAAACACTGATACCAGTTTCACAGGATGGGCCTCATGGTGACAAAGTCGAAGTTGTAGGATTCCGGCAGGCCCTGATGCTTGGTCAAGTTGAACTGTTTCCAGCTGAAGACAGGAAGCCCATCCTGTACAGGTGGGCCATTGACAGCACAGGCTGCAAACACTGAAGCCATGTGGAAATCGGCCACCTGTGAAAAACAGAGCAGGATTTTATAGCCAGAGGATACATTGTTCTTTCACATTTGAAGGGTTTAAACAACATGGAGAGGTAGGCATTACTCAGATTGGTCCAAGTGGGCATATGCAGGACTAAGGGAAAGAAACTGAGCAAAGGAAAACTTATGCAGCATTTCCCCAAAGAGAAATGTTTATTAAACTAAGCATTGCCCACACATTAGGACACCAACGACCCAAGGTGACTTATGGCCTTCTCCACTGCCCCGATGATGTAAAGGCAGCAGATTTGTCCCCTAGACAAGGCCCCCAGCATAAGGGTCTCCCCAGCTGGTGAGAAAGGGACATGGCGAAAACAGTGCTGTGCTCCAGCTGTTCTTGGCTATTACAACCCCATGGGGGATTTGGTGAGAAAACACAGGGAGGTGCCAATGTGGTATAAAGCCACTTTGCTGCCTTCCCATTCACATTCCTGCACCCAGTGTAACTGCCAGAGCAGAGGCCCCTAGGATCCCTGCTGAACTCCAAGGACAAGCATGCACTAGTCCTTAGGATTTTAAGGCAGAGGTGGGAGTGAAATTAACCCAGTTCCTGACTTTTCCTTCCTCTCAGCACGAGCTCTGCTTCCCTCCCACTGACAACTGTAGAACACCAGACATCCCATCCCCCCTGCCTGTGCTGGCACATCCACGCTGCAGCATTTCAAACCCCACTCTGACAGCTAGTGGAGAGCTGGCTTCCTGCTCCTCATCCTCATTGCCCTTCGGGGCTCCCAGTCACAGAACATCCCCCTCCAATAGCCGCTGCTTCCCCCAGCTGCTACCTGACATGGGTCAGGAAAGCAGAGAAGAGCGGAAAGTCTCAGAACTGGATTCCTGCTGCTGCCTGACATGGGTCAGGAAAGCAGGGAAGAGCGGAAAGTCTCAGAACTGGATTCCTGCTGCTGCCTGTCCTTGCAGCCTTACATACAATCCAGGAAACTGGCTCGTCCTGCCGGGTAAAATACCTTAGAACGTTCCTGTGTGTTAAGGGGTTAGCATTAATTTACCTAGTGTTTGTACTAAAAACAAAGTTGCCACAAATCCTGCCTGTAAAACTCATTCCTTTTTATTGACTTATAGATTAAAACCAAAAGCTATCTAACCTTTGCCAACTTTTTGCTGAAAATAATTATACAGCAGGTTACTGTCTAGAGCAAAATGACTCACTGAAGAGTAAGGCATTAGCCAATATGGGGGTCAGGAGGAAGAAACATTCCTGCATGGTTCCAGGGAAGTGGACAGATGGTTCCCATTAATGAGAGCAGGCAGCTGCTTGGCAAATTCCCATTCCCTCCATGCCACCTTGAAAAGAAGGATCCAGGGGTTCCCCTTTGAGTCACCAGTATAATCCCGAGCCCTATCTACTGCAAGGCTTTAAATGAATTTGGGTGTTAACCCTTAGTGCCCTAAGGGTGAGCATTTTCACTACTGCATTCTGCACCTGGATGCACAAGGTAAGTATGCACCCATGTACCTTGAGGTCCTGCATCCTACCACCCACAAAATGTCTGGCTCACCTCCCTCTGGCTCCCTGTGTTGACGTGAGTCTGACCTCACCCCAGCTACTGGGCAGTGACCTTGCTCTCCCAGGTCCGCATTGAAGAGAAGGACCAGAATGCAGCTGCAGGGAGGGGAGGCAGCAGGGAGGAGATGGAGCCAATCAAGACACACGACATGCAGGAGCCCTATCTTGTGCAGCCTAGGCGGTCCCCTTCTTTCCCCCAACCCAGCACTCCCTTGTGGCCTCAGGAAACCATGGCAATTAGTCCTCAAATAAACACCCTTTGGAACATAGCTAATTCCCAGGTGGTGCAGAGTATCAGAGATTCTAGAGACCACACAACACTGTACCGAGCAGGACGTGAGGCTGGGTGGGCCCTGGCTGAGTAGGCAAATACAGCAGCCACTCTCACCTAATCCTGCACTGCCAATTCTTTTCTTTACTCACAGTGAGAAGTGTTGGCCAGCAGGATAGTGTTTTATTCCTGACTCTCCCTTCCCTCCCCCCGTAGCAGTTTGGGGGACAGACGGGGCAGAGAGGGAACCTCCTTCTGCAGAGTAGGAAGACTTGGTTGGCAGGTTCAGAGCAGGTGCCCTGCTTTCACTCAGCCAGTTCGTGTAGCAGGCCATGGGCTCTATGGGTCTTTACCTTTGAATCATAGCAGCCTGCTGGCACTGGCAGAGAAGGGTTCAGGTCTTGGCGACAGCAGATAGTTTTGCATGGGTTGTGCCTGGCATAGGGCTCCTTCACGTAGTCTGGGAAAGGAATGGGGAAGAAAAAAGAAATCAAGTTTGTGTACTCACACGGCCATCCCCAGCAGGGGTTAAGGGCTCCTTCCAGAAAGTCCCGAATGGAATGCTCTGCACCTGATGCAATGAACACTAGCTGGGAAGTTGTAACGAGAGAAAGCCAACTTGTGCAAGAGAATGGGGGAGGGATCAGGAGAGAGAGAAGGCAGGGAGCAGATCTGGTCTTAATATTTTAGTTTAGAACAGAAGAAAAAAAATTACAAAACAAGACAAACTAAAAAAGAAGATAGCAAGGTCTGTCGATGCCTGCTGCAATAGCAGGAAATTGGGTATGTCTAGTATTATAGACACACTGCCTAGTACTTCAGGCTTTTCTTGTTCCAACTGTGATCAGGAAGAGTTCTCCCCAGAGAGCCCAAGCAAGTCTCCTAGTTCTGCTGGGGTTTCAGATGCTCTCTGGAAAGGTTATCTAGAAATGCCCAGGTAGAATAGACCTCAATGGAACGTGCACTCAGTAATGAAATCCCCCCTTGTTCCTGCACAGAGTTAAAAAAAAAAGAAAAGAAAAGAAATGATTTTCAAGTCTTATCTTGTACCTAAATTGTAAGCTCCTCAGGGCAGGGGCTCTCTCTTTGTTCTATGTTTGTACAGCGCTGAGCATAATGTGGTCCTGATCCACGACTACGTCACTAGGTAACACCATAATACAAATGATACATCAGAATAAAAATCAGATCAATAGAAAACAAATGGGGTTCTTACTGTTATATCTCATTATATACTTCATGGCCTCCAAGTTAGTCACTTTCCCCTGATCCCGTCGGAAGATTTTTGCTCTGGGAGCCAGTTCGTAAGAAAAGTCCAAACCATACTTCTCAACATACTTTGTATAGCCACTGAGGTTGTAGATGTTTTCATGGAAAGGGATGTTGTAAGAAGGCCAGTATCCTGCAAGAGAGACAACCCATTCTGTGGTTTATTTATTTAAATAAACTATGCACTCATTTTAAAAAATGTTTAATTGCTGTGTTGCCTAAACAATGCTGGCGAGGAAACATGAGCTAGACCCATTCTGACAGCAGCATAACATTTCAGTCACCACTGGGAGTAGGTGAGTTAACTTACAAGTAATTCCACTGGAGAGATTGTGCTAACAGAGTCGCAGGCCTCAGGTTTCCACTTTGAAGGCTTATCTCACAAAGCAGTCTGGGCCAGTTGCAGGCTAGACTGACAGAAATCTCTTGTGTTGCATTGAGATCTGAGCTGTTCAACTCTAGATAGCGCCCACAGGCAAAGCTCTGCCACTGTGCACTCTCATGATTTGTTGAAGCAGAGGATGCAGCAATAGTGCTCATCCATAATAACACCTGATTCCTGCAAGCACGTCTTGAAGCCACTGAGCTGTTTTCTTGAGAAAAAAAATTATTTCTAAAATGAAGAGCATGCAACCAAACACACTAAAATATGCATCAAAGGGGCATGCTGAAAAGTTGAGAAATGTGCCAAAGCACAGAACAAGCTCAGAAGTGAGGGAAAAAATGTGCGCCAAGGCACTGAACAAACAGGCACCCAAGACACCAGGGACACAATCAAGACCCAGAAACAACAAGCAGAAAGAGAGGTCAAAACAAACCAGGGAGCCAAAGAGACCGCCAGCCTCCATTTCAAGTAACCCAGAAAGGAGCCACAGAACTAACTGCTATTACACACCTGACCGGAAAGCAGGACAACAAAATAAGATACCCAGAGCGACAGATTGGTGAGAGCTAGGGCGATGGCTGGAAGGTAGTGGTAGTTGATGGCATATATCGACCGATGAGGTGAAAGGGGATCTTGTGCTTGCCACCACCATCATTGCCTCAGAGGGTCCAAAACCAAAAGACTTAGCACTGGGAAAGTTCTGTCCTATCTCACATAAGACAAAGATCAAGACAATTCTGTCATGAAAGTACCTTTAAAGACTAGTGTATCCAACTGAAATTACAGGGAGAATATAGAAGAATGCAGAATGAAATTGCCTATAGTACAATTAAATTAGGATGCCCCTGAACTTGCAAAAAAATCCCATGGAATTATTCAGGACCACAACTAAACAGGACCTGGCTCTCAAGCGTAATCCTAGCAGAATTAAAATGTGGTCCTTTCCTGTACATTTTTAATGGGCAGAAATGTAGTTTTTTTCCCCACAGGAGAGGGAGTTGGTAAGGGCATATGCTGAAACATGGCACCAAGAACTGCACACTACCTGCCTGGGGCACTGGTTGACCACTGACAAAGGGAGATTGCCACCTCCTGACTCATCAACACCAAACTTTTGCTCGGAGGTCTCCCACCTAAATACCGAAAGACGTAACACCCCTTGTTCTGAGGAGAATGGTGTGGGGGAATCTGATTGGTTGATGCTCAAATAATAAGTTGGGGCTCATAAGGCAACTGTTACAAAAATGCAAGCCAAGCTTTTAGACATGTAAAGTCTTGAAATAGCAGTCAATATGTCAGAGCCATGCCCTTCTCTGAGTAGGTGGCTTGCAGTCTTGTCTCTCAAATACATACGTGGCACAGAAACGGGTACATTGGCTGACATGGCACATAACCTAGCTGAAGGGAACATCCAGTGTCCCATGTTTCTCTGAGCAGTAAAAGAGATGTCCTCCATAGGTTAATGCACTTGGCCATCTTCCACAGAAGTAGCTGGCAAGATATGGACAAGCCAGCTTCCAGGAACATTCGTTTCCAAACAGGAGGGATTTAATTATTATTTAGTGATAAATTCTAAGTAGAGAATGCAGATGCCTCCCTACCCCACCTGGAAGCACTATATTTAAAAACTACAGCAAAGTAACCTATGTAAAGTTCTCCTCAGGTGAAACCTCTCCTCACCATTCCATGCTTCTGCAAGGGTGTAAATCCCACCTCGCCAGTGCAGTTCCCTCATGTAACAGCTCCTGGGCGAGTTTCTGCTCCAGATAGAGGCCTGCAGTTGCTGCAGGTCAGACTTTGCGGAGTGAATAATGAGCGGTATATAGGGCTGCAAGGATGGGGGGGCCTGGCCCATGCAGACAGCAGGGACTCTGCTGGGTCTCTAGGAGGAACTTTCTTATTTACTCTTCCTGTTCCTGAAGCAGCAAGGGATCTTAGCTGTACTGAGTGCTGTGTGGGAGAGCCAAGGACTGTCCTGTGGTTAATGCACAAGACTGAAGAGTCAAGAAATCTTGGCTCTACTCCTGGCTCTAATGCAGACATGCTTTCTGACTGTAGGCAAACAACCGCTGGGACTCTGTTTTCCCATCTAGAAAATGGGGATAACACTTGCCTTTCTCCTAGAGGTGCTGTAGGTTTAATTCATTACTATTTGCAAAGTGCTTTGAGATCTTTGGATAGAAGGGGCTATGTATATGCAAAGTAAGAGGCACATAATCTCATTGTCTTCCCTGACTCATCTCTGCTCCAGAGGCCACAGACAGCAGCAGTGGCCAGCAAGTCCTTCTACATTTAAGGCTGGTTAAGAAATTGCATCCTTTTCTCTCAGATATGGACCCCGCCTCAATAATCCATGCCTTTGTCACCTCAAGGGCTCCATTACTGTTACCTGCTGTATCTAGGGCTACACCTGAAGGCCACCTAGCTTAAGCTAGTGCAAATGCAGTTGCCTGACTTTTGAATAGAACAGGGAGGCTGGAGTATATTGTCTCTGTGCTCTGAACTCTGCACTTGCTGCCAGTTCACTTACAACTAAAACTCATGGTGCTAGTTACTATCTGGATCCCGGCTAGATTATGGCCAATTTTAGAGCAAGTAGCAGGCAAGGAACCATGGTTTCAGACCATGTCAAAGCTGAACTGATCCAACACATATTCCAACAGCTGATGGAAAAAATGGTGAGAATGGGGATTAAAGATGTTTGCTTCATGAAGAAATTTTATTTGGTTTGGAGGGAAGCATTATGGAAAATAGCTAAATCATATGCAATTTCAGATAGGATAACTCCAATTATAAAAGTTATGTACAAAGATTCCTGTAGTGCTGTAGAGAATTGGTGGAAAATTAAGCAACTTGTTCAAGTCAAAGTTTGGTGTAAGACAAGGATACATGAAATCACCATCACTTTTCATCATGTTCTTAAGTTGGACATTAAAAATGGTAGACAAGTTGGAAGGCATGACACTGGGTGATCTAAAGCTAAGCTCTTTAGCTCATGTAGACAACACAGTACAACTAGCAGACATGTTTGAATTGATGATGACACTCTTTTCTACCTTGGAAAATTGGTGTAGTTGAGTTGGACTTACTATAAATGCCAAGAAGATGAAGTGGTTATCTATTGTCCCTTTTCCAAGATGCAAAGTGTTGAAATGCGGCAGTGAAGTCATAGAACAAGTAAAACCTACATGTACCTATGATGATTGGTCAGTGCCAATAGTTCCATCAAAAATGAGGTTAAATGGAAATGTGCTTTAGCTACAACAGCTGCACAGAAGTTGATGAAATTATGAACTGATAAAAACATTGTTTGGCACCAAAATGAAAATGAATCAAGCCAACGTACTAGCAGTATTACTCTGTGGTCTGGAAGTAACTGCATTAAATGAAACAGACAAATGAAGGCTGAAGGCAATAGAGATGAGAGTTCTTTGGTAGATGGCAGGTGTAATGTGGAACAATATTATGACAACTGAAGAAGTTAGAAGGAGCAGGATGTGAAGTCATAGTACAGGATTGGCTGCATTCAAAAAGATTACAATGATTACAGAAAGATTATGATACTAAAAAAGGCAGATGACAAAATGGCGAGGAAAACAATGCAAACACAACCATGATCAGTCAGACCTGGAGGCTGACCAATGATTAGATGGCAGGAAATCGTATGCAGGGACATGACCATGTTGGGCTTAATGGAGGGACAAGCCATAGACAGGAATGAATGGTGATGCTGGACTTCTCCCTGTGTCTATAAAGATGCTTTGGGGCAAGAAGAAGAAGTGTATGTATTGCAGATTTCGGGGAAATCGTTGATTTGTACTGTGCTTGATCCAACATATGCAAAACACGTCCAGATACTTGGGTAATGGCCATGTTATCAAAGCACGCAATGCAAAATGTTATTTATTCCAAAATTTAATACACAGGAAGATTTTCCTTCCCTAAAATCTCCTATATGTGGTACAAGAAACATTCAAATACAGAGTTGCTCTTTTTGTTTACTGCAACAATTTCAGTTTGTGAGTTGATTGTTTTAGTAAGCAAACTAGCTGTGATTTGCTCCTCTTCCTGCTCCGGTTTCCTTTAACTCTTTAGTCCTCACTGCATATTTTCTATCTTCCCCCTCATACCTGCTGTGTAGCTACTCATGGACCACAGGCTTGGATGACACCAGGACGTCCCTAATGACTTCCAATGTCACCCATCATTTTACAGGACTTTAACTGACCAAAGCCATTGTTAGCCCCAACAACCTGAGGGAAGGAGCCAATTGGCAGCACTGGTCTTTCTGGTGGGCAGGAAGATAGCCACTAAGATCAGCTGCCTGCAGATGCTAAACAGAGGGGTACTGAGTTCTGCTCAGATGGAAACAAGTGACAGGCCATGAATCTATTTGTTTGGCTCTCCGGCAATCAAATGTTTAGGCCAGATCTTAAAAAGGAGCCCTCAGGGCCAGGCTTAAGGCAGACTACGGGGAGGAATGATTGCAGATCCTGGAGTGAGAGGTAAGTCAGGTCCAAATACAGCCTGACTATAGATAGGCTCTGGGAAATAGCTATAGGTTGGGGATGAGGCCAACAGTTTCCCTGTAAGTGGCCCAACTGCATAAGCCAGGAAAGACTTAGGGCTTGGAAATGCATATGTGACAGGGTGTACTTGCCCCACACTGGAGACGAAGGGATTAAACCAATACTTCTGGCAGCAGTAGCCACGTTCCAACTTCTGCTTCCCAGTAGGCTGCCCAGCCCTGGCTCCAAGGGCCTTGCTGACTCAGGCCGCTAGGCCGCCCAGCCCCAGAACCAAGGGCCACTGCTGACTCTGGCCACTAGGCAGCGCAATCCTGAACTTAAGGGCTATCGCCAGCTCAGACCATGAAGTCCCCCCCATCCTCTTTTTGCCCTCTTTCAGGCCATGGGGACTATCTGCCCTGTGACAGCATAAAACAGCTTAAATCACACCCCATCAGCAGATGGCCTGAATCAGATCTCCCCCTGTTCTCTTGAACTGAACACATGGTGCAAGTGAATGGCCAGGCCAGGGGACCTGGATACAGAAGCATAGTCAAAAAACACACCGTAATATGGTGCAGTGACAGAGGGACTTCACTAGGAAAGACACAGATCATCAACAAAATGGGCTGAAGGGATAATACTGGGCAGGTAATTGGTCTCACAAACACAGACTTGGCAAAAGCAAGCAAAAAATGACACTGTCAAGCACAAGACCAAAATGCAATTGCACAACAGCAGTTCCAGCTCAGCCTAACAATGGCTTAGACCAACCACACAGGACAGATGGCCTGGTCCCAGGGCTTGTCTTCACTACAGTGCTAAATTAGCGCTGCTGCCATTGATTCAGCACCATTGATTTAGTGGTTCTGGTGAAGACACATCCAGTCGACGGGAGAGTGCTCTTCTGTCAACTCCCGTAATCCACCCAAAGAAAAGGTGGATGCTACGTCGACGGGAGAGCGTACCATTGCAATCCCAGAGGCAGGGGAAGGAGGAACCACCTCTCTAAAGATCTCTCTCCTGCTACCCCACTTGAGATCATCTACTAGGCTCCTTCATTTCTAGCCTCTCAGAAGAGCCACTGGAGTAGTGATGCTAAGCCCACCCACTCAGCAGCAGGAACAATGAGCTGCCAGGTAAGTAGCCATGTTTCAGATCCTCAGCAAGGACCTGGGAGAAGCATGTACTGGCAGTGGCCAACATCAGATTCACTAGTTGGCAAACTTCACTAACTGCAATGAGCAACCCAAGAGAGGGGATTAATGAGGCCTCAGTTTGTTAGTCTATCCCCAGTTTAACCATTTTGACAACGGTGAGAAACACAAGCAGAAAAACCATTTATTTCCAGATCTTCAGTGGATTAGAGATACAGAAAATGTAAGGTGGGTGAAGAAATTTTACAGATTATTCATGATAAGCATCCCACCAAAATGTATTATTTATATTGTGATAGCACCAAAAATCTTCTAGACACTTCCATTGAATTACAGGAGAGGGCAGAAACCCAAAATGAAACAAAAACACCACAGTTATGAATGATACACCTTCATGAATGTTAGTTCATGTGGGTCAATTCTCCAACTCATCACATCTTCAGCTGTGCAACTGCACAACAGAGTGCAAAACCTTGAAACACAGAATGAAGTCTCTGGATAGAGCTCAGACTTCCAGACGAAGACACAAGCGCCTGGAAAATGCTTGTGAATGTGCCCTCATAGTTGATAGATGGCAGCTAGCATGATATTTTAGTATGCCTTTGGGTTATATTTTCAGTCAACCTGTCACTAGCTTTGTTGTGGGCTTAAGGCATTGTCTGGAGAGCAAGTATTTGCTAAATGAAAAAGCCCCAGGAAAGTTCAGCTCACAGTCTGGCTAGCAGAAGTTGTTTTTTGGTTTTTTTTTTCCTTCTTCTTTTAAACCCATTTCCCTCTAGGGTGACAATCACAAAAAGGTTCAAGTGACTCTCAATGTCACAATAATTCAGCACTAATTAAAGATGCTTCCTCCCTCCTCTGAGAAAAAACAAAGGTGCTCCAGTACAGAGGGAAACCATGCAGGAGAAAAACAAGTCAGGGAAAGAAGAACAAGTCACCTATTCTTACCTTCAGCACATCTTAAAAAGATGCTTGTGGTACCCATTTGCATTTCAGTGGCAGCAGGTGGGAGCCAGTTTCATACAGAACAGCATGGTGCACATAAGAAATTATTGTCATTTACACAAAAAGCTTCCTAACTTGGAGTTCCAGTGCAAGCACCCAACATTAACCCTTCCCAGATGTAAAATAACACTCCCATCAGCTAGCACAAACGGTTGACTTTTCCTAACCCTCAAGCTACCAGAGCATTAATTACCTTTACGGAGAACACTTGTCTGATCAGAATATTCCACAAGTGTTGGGATCTGCTCAATGATATAGAGTGCTCCATCATCCAGGACTCTTTGCAGCTTAATCTTCTTCATATCCAGGACCATGTACTGATTGTTATAGGTTCCTAGGGGCATTTAGGAGGAAGTTAGATCTTTCACGACTGCATGGAGAAGGTGGGTGGAAAAAAAAGTAGGGATTGCCTTATTTGTTCAGAGGTTGATATAAAAGCACTTACCAGAGTTGAACCTTAAGAAGGTTTGTGCCCAGGTTTTGCCACTGTTTGCCATCATGTTGGCAATACGGACTCTCTGCCAAGTAAAGAGAGATTGGGGCACCACTTGTTTAAGAAGAGTTTGGTTGAACACATTGTTTGTAGTCTGCAACATTACCAAGCCACTGCCAAGTATGTAAAAGTCATCTAGAGACATCAAAAAACCTTAAAGAAAACAGAAGAGTTCCTGTTATCTTTGTGGGTTCTTAACACGTTTTGTAGGATGAAAAGCAGTTAAGGAACAGCAGAGACCCCCGGATAAGCAATAATCTTAGGCCTGGTCTACAGTGGCGACTTTAAGTCGACCTGTCACTTAAGTCAACTTAATTACACCCGTGTCTACACTGGCACCACTCTTAAGTTGAATTAAGGTGCCTGTAAAATCGACTTAATAAGACCACCTCCACAAGTGGCGTAGCGTCTAATTCAAATTTGTTAAGTCATTTAGTATTAGTGTAAATGCAGCGGAACTTAATTTGAATTAATTGACCTCTGGAATGTATCCCACAATGCCCTGTTTTGACCACTCCGGACAGTTGTGCTGTGCTGCTCAGTGGTCATGCTAGCAGGAAAAAGTCCCCTGCCCTCAAACCCTGGGAAGATCTGAATTTTCATTTCCTGTGCTGCCAGCATGGAGAGAGCATTGTCACTGTTCTCCGCATGACTACTGCAAAGCCCAAATGCACTCCAGCATGGAGTCGACCAGAGGTCTTAGACCTCATTAAGCTGTGGGACGAGGAGTCCATTCTGGCTCAGCTCAGAGCCAGCAAAAGGAATCTGGACATTTATGGGAAGCTATCCCAGGGCATGCTGGAGAAGGGACACCAGAGGGATGCTCAGCAGTGCTGCACGAAGATTAAGGATCTGCGCCAGTCATATCAGAAAGCCAGGGAAGTTAACAGCCGCTCTGGCTTCTCGCCCAAGAAAATGCAGGTTCTATGAGGAGCTGCATGCAATTCTCGGTGGGGATCCCACCACGGTGCCTCCCCACAGCATCGATACCTCTGCTATTTCACAGTCCATGATCAATGAGGGGGACTCCGTGGACAAGGAGGAGGAGGAAGCTGAGGAGAGCAGGGTGCAGGAGAGCGGGGTGTCCATTCTCCCTGAAAGTCAGGACTTATTCCTGACCCTGAGCAGTCCAGCAGCACACAGGACAGCACAAATGATCCCGGGGAAGGCACATCTGGTGAGTTTTCTTTTTTATTAGCATTTCTGTCCTTGTACATGGGGGGGTGGGGGGGCACAAAGGGGATCTCAGGCGTTTCGTTGACTGTACTGGATGGTTACCCAGGGATAAATTTTTATGTGATGAGAAATGCTACATTTATCACCAGTTGATATCTCACGGAAAATTTAATGCATGTAATCTGTTATCCCTAGAAAAACTTTTCAGGGGAGGGCTGCCTTGTTCCTCCCTCCACGGTAGGATTCTTCTCTGCAATCAAGGTAGCCAGCATCATGGCTTCATGTGTTTTAAGCATAGCCTCTCTCTCCCCTCCTCCCCCCCAACGCCATCCGCAGTTCCTCTCTGTAAGGGTTTAAAATACAAGCAGAGATTTCCCCACCACCACCACGCCATCTGCAGTTCCTCTCTGGAATGGTTTAAAATACAAACAGAGAGAGTGAATCATGTACTACATTGTATCAAGGGAACCATTTGCAACATTTTAATGGTAACATTGTGTACATTGTTTCTCTGTAATAATTTGCTACATTTTTTCAGGGGCTCATTATCTAAATTGTTACATTGGTTTCATTTTCTTCACTATGCTAACTGTGGCTACCTTGTTACTTTTCTTTCATTCTGTAGACACCTTGGCACTGGACAGACCCTTAAGAAATGCTGTGGAGAGACTGTCTCAGATTGGGGGGAGGGGGGAAAGCAGAGAAGACATGTTTGTGGAGCTCATGAACGCCTCAGCAGTCATAAAGACAGAGCATGGAGGCTGACCTTGTCACAGAACATGGACAGGGTCAAGGAGAGTCAGCGAGAAATGCAGGAGCATGATCGCAGCACCACACAGGAAATGCTGCGTATCATGCCGGACCAGGCAGAGATGCTCCGGCGGCTTGTGGAGCTTCAGGAGGAGCAGAGGCAGGACAGAGTCCCGCTGCAGCCCCTCCATAATGCTCCTCAATGGAAGACTTTGCCGCCCTCGCCCTCCCCGTCCCCTTCCCCCCCCCCCAAGACGTCTCAGAGGAGATTGTCTAGAATGCAGTACGTGCTCTCCTCCACCCTGGTGGAGGCGAGCAGAAAGCAGTGGCAGCCACACTGATAGCTGGCCAGCAAGCTACTACCCCACCCCTTGATACAGTGAATGGACACTCCCCCCCATGACTTGAATGTTCAGAAATAAAGTTTTGCATCATTTCAACACGTTTCTTTATTAAATCATATCTTGTTTAGGAGGGATTTAGTGGGCACAGATATCGTTGGTTGGGGGTAGAGGGGGACACCAAAGGCAAACAACATACAGGAACAGAAATCAGTCCTGCATCTCACTGGTTTTCAAAGCTTCCCTAATGCAAAGCACTCCATGGTTAGCTCTCAGGGTAGTGCTGGCATCTGGCTGCTCATAACTGGTGGCCAGTGTTTCTGCCTCCACAGCCCAACCCGGGGGAACCTTTCACCCTTCGCTTCACACACATTATGAAGAATACAGCACGCAGATATCACTGAAGGGAGGTTCTTTTCGCTCATGTCCAGCCTAGTGAGGAGACTCCTCCATCTGCCCTTTAAACGCCCAAAGGCACATTCTATAACCATTCTGCAACTCCTTAACCTCTTATTAAAACACTCCTTGTCCCTGTCAAGGTGACCAGTGTATGGCTTCATTAGCCAAGGGAGCAAGGGGTAAGCAGGATCCCACAGGATCACTATGGGCATTTCTACACCCCCAATCTGAATTTTTTGGTCAGGGAAGAAAGTTCCCGCCTGCATCTTAGAAAACAGCCCTGAGTTACGAAATACACAACCGTCATGCACCTTCTCAGACCACCCCACATAGATGTCTGTGAAACGACTCCTGTGATCCACAAGCCCCTGCAGGACCATGGAAAAGTACCCCTTGCAGTTTATGTACTCGGCTCTAGGTGTGCAGGCGCGCTAAGATGGGGATGTGCATCCCATCAATGCCCCCCGCCCCCCACAGTTTGGGAAGCCCATCGTGGCAAACCCCTCCACTATGTCCTGCACATTTTCCAAAGTCATTAGCCTTCGTAGCAGAAGCCTATTTATGGCACTCCACACTTGATTCACAGCTATGCCCACTGTAGATTTACCGACTCCAAATTGATTCCCAACCAAGTGGTAACAGTCAGGGGTTGCCAGCTTCCAAAGAGCGATGGCAACTCTTCTCCACTGTCCTAGCTTGTCTCAAGCAAGTGTTCATGCGCTTCAGGGACAGTGCCAGCTCTGAGCACAGTTCAAGGAAAGCTGCCTTTCGCATCCGAAAGTTTTGCAGCCACTGATCATCATCTCACAGCTGCATAACGATGCGGTCCCACCAGTCTGTGCTTGTTTCCCTGCACCAGAACCTGCGCTCCACGGACTGGAGATGACTCGTTACAGCCTGCAGCAACCGGGAATTGTTCTGCTCGATGTCTTCTGGCAGGGCAGCCTCGGTGGCATTGGTGTTGTCTCTGCTTCGGCTTCTTGCTCTATTTAGAAAATAACTGATGATAAGCCACGATGTATTTGTCACGCTCAGTTATAGTGCAGGGTTGAGCTGGCTCTATGTCTCTGCAGCAATGGTGATCGCGGGGAGTAAAAAAATGGCGCAAAAACACTTTTCCTGTTTGTTTCGGGGGGAAATGGTGGGGGAAGCAGCACTGCATCCTGGGGCAAAGACACTCGTCCCAACAGCCACCGTGGCTAGTTGCACTGTGGGATAGCTACCCACACTGCACTGCTTTCTAATTCAAATTAAGGCTGGTCAGCATGAACGCAAGAGAACAGCACAAACACCGTAGTGTGTACACTCTGCTACAATTTCTAAAAATCGCCTGCTGAAAGTCGAATTAAACAAAGTCGACTTCCCGCAGCATTGTAGACAGCCTTATTTCTATATTAGTGATTATATAACTACACACGATAAAGTATACATGTAAACTAAGATGATTCCTTTTTAAAAAAGGGATCATCGTCAACCTGTTCAAGCTTCAGTTTTCTCAATTTTGGAGCAAAAGGTATTTCTTAAAATTAATCTGTGCTGGGTTGAATAAATAATTATAGCAGGAAATCCTCTTCTCAACTCCAGCTTTTAAAGTTTAGTTCTACTCTGAAAAGTGACCTAAAAACGGTGCCTTCTTACACATCAAATCTGCACTGTGTGTGTTCAGAGTCCTCTCTACTTGTCTTACTGACAAATATACTACTTTTCACTTCCATTAACCTTGCAAAAACAATACAGCCATGGGACACTGAGCAGGATTCCTTTCTGCATTTCACAACAGAAATGTTAGCATTCCAATTGCAGACTCTATACCACAAAGTGTACACAGCTGTAAAGATCAAATATAATGCCTCAGATGGCTCAGGATTACTGCTGACTATCTATAAAACAGAAATAGCTCGACTTTCATATCCCAAGTGCGGTTGTAGGGGTGGCAGATGTGAAAGTTGGGGGAGGGGAATTCATCAACTGAGTTCCTCTGATAGAAGCCATCAAAACAAACCTGGACCCTCAAAGTATAATTCTAATGGCATCACTTTTCAGAGTAAACAGAACTCTAAACTTTCATTTCTAAACAGCTGGGCAGCATTCCCTTAAGAATGAAGCTTCATATAGACTGCAATTAAATTTACTGAGGCCATTTTCATTTTTACTTCTATAGCATCTTCCACTGAAGGGCCTCATTGTTTGTAAAATGCATTAAATTAACATTCAGTAGCCCATATAGTATGGTAAATATTATTCCCCTGTTTCAGATCAGGAAATTGAGTACAGATAAAGCAACTTTTTCAAGGTCATGCAGGAAGTCAGCGGGAGAGCCAGGAATAGATCCCAGCTCTGCCTCCCAGTCCTATGCTTTAATCAAAAGACAGTCCTTTCTCAAACAAAAAAAGGCTTATAATGTGCATCAGGCATACTGCTCCAATAGAGCAAGAGTGACTTCCAAGTCTCTAGCCATTATCCTCTCATAAATCAGGATTCCATGGCCTCTCTCAGATTAAAGTACACCTAGAAGAGAATTACAATCAGCTTAGTTATTTTGGTTTAAATTTCCATGTATACAAGCCTTAAGCTATGTCTACACTAGAGACCGTAAAGCGGCACAGCTGTACCGCTGCAGGTGAGCTGCTGTGAGATGTCCTGTGTAGCCACTCTGTGCCGACAGGAGAGAGCTCTTCTGTCAGCATAATTAAACCACCCCCAATGAGCGGCAGTAACTATGTTGGTAAGACAGCATCTCCCACTGACGCAGCACTGTCCACACTGGTGCTTCTGTCAGTGAAACTTACGTCAGCCATGGGTGTGTTTTTTTCATACCTCTGATTGACAAAAGTTTTACTGACAAAAGTGCTAGTGTAGACATGGTCTTAAATACCCATATATAGCCCTTGTAATGCAGTAATAGCCCCCACCATGTTATTACAAAGGCCAGTTCCTGTTCCGCCCTGAAGACATAGGGATCTGATGGTCCCGAATCAAACAAGCCATCTTTTAGGGTACCCCGTCTTTCAAGAAGCTTAGCCTAGACATTTCTAAGAGACTGTGTGTGGGTGTTTGTAGTGTGTGATCCAGCTGGCTGGGTCCCCCATCCCAGGCAGGTCACATCTTCTGTTATTTGTGATTTTATTCTCAATTTATACAGCAATTGTTATTTAAAAGTGGAATTTTTAATTTAAAAAAAGTCAAAATCCAGGTAAACCAGAAAGGATTATTTCTTCCTGCATTTTCATATTCACTGATTTTTATCCTCCAGCTCTTTTTCAATAAAATATCATTCATCACCCTGTCCCAATCTGATTACACAGGTGCAAATATGCCAGTGTGGCCTTGAATATATCAATGCCCTGAGAAAGAAAAAAGTTAAATGCGTGCTACAGATTCAACCAGGGGAAAAATCCCTCAAAAATAAGCACAAGTGAAAACTAGAGATAGCAGCAGATGGCTGGAGTTCCATTCATTCATCCTTGTCTTTTGCTCCAGTTTAAGGATGCATGAGAACTTGATGTAACTGAAATTGCCTTTTTTGGGTCAAGCGTTGCCTCTCTGTACAATTCATCTACTTCATCTGTAAACCAGTCTCCCATTGTTATCAGCAACTCAAACAAACTTCTCAAATGAACCCTGTCACTCCTATATCAAAGCAAACACAAGCACTTCTGATTACATCTTCTGGATCTGAGCCATTTAGTTTATCATCAAACAATGTAGGAAACTCAAGGTTTCCAGGACCTGGAGCCTCATTTATCATGGCACTATTAACTGGCTGAGCAAAGTGAGGCCCTACACTTAACTCAGTGGCATTTCTCCGTTTGTCTACATGTAACGCAATAACTTTTTACTGCTGCATCCCATAACTTCCAACATTTCAGGGGCTATCATTGTTCTAGCCATCATTGGACAGAACCTATTGAATTTGGTGACAATCAGAAAACTCAAAAAGCCCAATTTCCATTAAAATCGCCAATTGGTCACTTTGAATCTGAGGGTGAAGCAGTGGCCTTAAAAAGGCCTGTAGCAGGAGAGCAGTCACTCTGGATACTGGGTGATGCAGAGACCTCAAGGTTAGTGAAAGGGCTAGGCCCGTCACCCCCAATTCCAGCCTGCCCCCTACTGTGCTACTTGTTCTCGCGTCAGCCAGTCCCCCACACCAAGGCCACTCACACAGGCCCCTCGCCCCCTCATATTCTAGCCAGAACCTATTGGTTTTGGTGATGTGACTAGTGCTTCTCAGTTCCATGTCCTGGCAGAAGTCTGGCCAGGAAGGGTCCAGTATTCTTGTCAGTAGACCCGTGTAGCTGGAGGTAGCTCTCAGCTAGTTTTTCAACTAATTTGCTTAAATGGGAGGTTAGATATCAATTAGTAACTGTCTCAATCCACAGGGTGGAGAGATGGCTACTCGACAGCTGGCTAAAGTATTGTGTACTTTAGTCTGGATGGTACATTTTCTTCTTCAAAGATGGCAATCATTGTCTCTTTCAGGAGGGGGCCCAAGTGATTCTGAGTGGGGATTCCATTAGCCGGAATCTTTCCAAAGAAAACAGGCATATCGTGCAAGTCTTCTTCGTCAACAAAGCAGTCTCTGTTCTGAGGTGCTGGTATCCAGGTTACAGTCCCCCTCCCTGCTACTGCTCTGCCCACAGCCTCGCTTCTCAACCTTCAGCCCTTTATCTCCTGTGTGGTTCCTGTGTGCAGGCAGACTTGTTGGGATGTAGCCCCAGAAGGAAGTGGCTGGGACATGCTAAGCATTGCCCACAGGCTGGTTTGCATATCACAGAGCTTCCTTTTGAGGCTTCAGCCTTGCAAACATGCCTGTAGTTGGCACTTTCTTCCAAAAAAGCTGTTAAAAAGCAGCAATTGCGAATATCCAAATCCCATTAATACTGATGTTAATGGGATGGGACTGGTTCCCAGCAATATTTTGCCATTAATCAAAAGTTGCTAATAGCAGGATTGCAACTAAGCAGAATATACTGTATTTTATCAGGAGAGAGTTTGCTGGCTGGCCCTCTCAAATCAAACTTGGTTCAGGAGGAAAAGTGATAGCTTGGTGTGAGTCCATACATGGAGAAGGTTGCAGTCCTCATTTGAAGCCATAATGTAGGATCTAAGGGTAACACTGCAGACCACAGGGGGCCAAATGACCTAAAGTTAAAAGGCTCCACCACATTACTACAACTTGCAGCAGAAGAATTTGGAAGCTTTCTGTATTGCAGGATGTCCTTAGATTGCCACCAAGCCTGCATCTCAGACGTTGTTCATTATTTGGAAAAGTGCAAGAGTCTGTGAGCCATACCATCAGCTAGTGCAAACTGGTGAAGATAATGTTTCTAGCTCTCTTACTGGCATGTAATACTACACTACTAAGAGTCCACAGAATTTCCCTCTTTTAGACACATACCCTGAGTACCATGAATCTCACTTTGGCCATGACACTAACTTTCGTAGCGTAGTCCTTGCTGAAATTTGCTGGTAGTGGCAAATCCTACCATATAATTGTACCAGAGTCTGTCCTGGGACAAGAAAGCTTTAAGATGAGCCATGTCTAGAATATATCTTAGCTATTCTGACTGTCTCTGGGGAACAAGGGGAGACTTTGAGTCTTCTAGAATGAATCCTAATAATACCAGCACCTAAGTGGCTGATTCTTTGATATCTTCCAAGGTTAAGTACTTGACCAGCGAATTGGTCAAATGAGCAAAAACTCACATTTTTATCTTGTGTGAAGAGGCCACAAAGCATTTAATATCAGTTGGTACATATGCCAGCCCAAATGGCAACATTTTAAATTGGTAGTTTGGGTCCCTATCCCATATCTGAAACACAGAGAGTATCTCTGTACACACGTAAGCATCCAACACCCAGAACACAAAGCCACCTCCATCTCTTCTAAAGGGTGCAATGATTCTCAGCAGCATCTTTTCAAAGTGGTCTCAGATCCAGGATGGCCATTAGCCTTCTGTCTATTTGGGTGCCAGACAGTACTGAGAATAAAATACATTCCTTCTCAACAGGTGACATAGACTTGGAGGCATTCCTTGCCAGAGGGAATTGGAATTCCTGTAGAGACCTTCTCCCTAATGCTGCTGAGCTAAAGTACATCATTAAAAAGAGACAATTTGGTGAACATTTTCTAATCTGACCTCAGCAGCCCCTCAAAGCTGAGAGCCCACATTTCTAAAAGAAGGTAGTACATGAGGGATATTGGGGAGGGAGAGGACCTACAAAAGAGGCAGCCCCTCAACCTTAATTTCATTCAAATGTCATTTTAAAAAAAAAAAAAAGTTACTAACATTCCATAACTGTTGTTCTTCAAAATGTGTTGCTCATTTCCATTCCAATATAGGTGTATGCTCGCCCCGAGCACCACCACTGGAAAGTTTTTCCCTCAGTGGTATCAATCAGGTCGGCTCTGGAGCCCCCTGGAGTTGTGCCCCCGTAATGCCAGTATAAAGGGCCCCGCCAAACCCTCAGTTCCTTCTTGCCGGCTAATTCTGACAGAGGAGCAAGTAGGGGGATTTTGGAATAGACATATCAAAGAACAACAGTTTCAGAGGGTTAATAACTGTTTTTTTTTCCTTCAGGTGCTTCCTCCAGTCCATTCTTATGTAGGATGACTTCCAGCAGTTATGCCAGTGGAGGATTTGGAATTCATTGGCACACTGACTGTAACACCGCTCGGTGATGGTGTAGTGCAATGCAAAAGAGCGGACTGACAACCACGCTGCCGCTCTGTGGATGTCCTGAATTGGAACTTGCATTATGATGTGCTGGTGATGCTTGAGCTCTGATAGAATGGACTGTCAGTGGAGGAGCCAGGATCTTTGCTAGGTTGTAGCATGTGCAGATACAGGTAGTGATCCGCGATGAAATTCTCTGGGCTGAGACTGGACTGCCTTTCATTCTGACTGCAATGGCTATGAAAAGGTGAGTGTGGACTTCCAAAAGGGTTTAGTCCTTTTTATGTAAAATGATAGTGGATGCCTATCATCGGGCAAGAGGAGCCTCTGTTCCTCCCTGTTAGCATGCGGTTTCAGATAGAAGACTGGTAGGAAGAAGACTGGTAGGTTACTAAAATTTTGAGACCACATTTGGCAGGAAGGCTGGGTGTGGCCACAGCTGAAACTTATCCTTGAAGAAGACCAAGTATGGTGATTCTGCAGTGGGAGCTCAGATCTCTGAGACCCTTCTGACAGAAATAATGGCGACGAGGAAGGCCACCTTCCAGGATAGATAGAGCAGAGAGTATGTTGCGAACAGTTCAAACGGGGGTCCTGTTAGCCTTGCCAGCACCAATTGAGGTCTCAGGGAACGAAAGGCTGGCATACCTGGCGGTATAGCCACTCCTAGGCCATAAGTAAATGACCAAAGACTGAGTTTGAGAAGATTGACCCTCAGTTCACCCACAGGTGGAAGGCTGAGATTGCAGCTAGATGGACCCTAATAGATGATTCTGTTAGGCCCTGCTGTTTCAAGGGGAGTAGGTAATCTAGAATGAAGGGCAGTGTTGACTGAGTAGGCAAAACCCCTTTATACGCTGACCAGACTGAGAATCTCTTCCACTTTGTCAGGTAAGTGGCTCCAGTGGACCGTTTCCTGCTTCCTAGAAGCATCTCGCAAACAGGCCCAGAGCATGCCAGTTCTGTGGGGTTCAGCCATGGAGCTTCCATGCCATGAGATGAAGCGACTTGAGGTTCGGATGATGCACATGGCCATGGTCCTGAGAGATCAGGTCTAGAAATGGGGGCAGCTGATTGGCATTTCCGCTGAGAAATTTAGGAGGATGGTGAACAAGTGCTGATGTGGCCAAGCCAGGGCTTTCAGGATAAGACACAGCCTGTCCCTTTTGACCTTCAGCAGGACTCTGTGTATAAGAGGAATAGGAGGGAATGCGTAGAAGAGATGGACTGTCCAGGGAAGGAGAAAGGCATCTGAGAGTGAGCCCAGGCTGTGGCCTAGGAAGGAGCAGAACTGAAGACACTTCCTGTTGTGCTTTGTCGTGAACAGGTCTACTGCGGAGTTCCCACCTCTGGAAAATGGTGCTCATGACATCTGAGTGAATGGACTACTCGTGATAGTTGGAAAAGCATCTGCTGAGATGATCCATACCTCGTTCTGTGACCTCAGGAGGTAGGAGGCTTCAAGATGGATCGAGTGCATATGCAGAATTCCCATAGGCGGAGAGCTTCCTAGAACAGGGAAGAGGAGCGCGCTCCACCCTGCCTGTAAAACACTGCCATTGTGTTGTCTGTAAGGACCAACATGCAGTTGTCCTCCAACTGGGGTTGGTGGAATACCTGGCAGGCTAGGCACACCGCCCTCCGTTCCCTCACAATGATGTGGAACGAGAGCTTCTCCAGGGACCAGAGGCCGTGAATGCTGATGGTCCCCAAGTGAGCCCCCCATCTGATCGCTGATGCGTCTGCAACAAGAGACATTGACGGTTGGGGCCTCAAAAATGGGACTCCTTCACATACTGTCCATGAATCCAGCCACCAAAGAAGGGTGGCAATCATCGAGGGGGGAGCAAGACCACCTTGTCCAGATGATGTCGGCCTGGTGAGTATACTGACGTCAGCCAAGTCCGGAAAGTCTGAGCCAAAATCTCGCATATTGAACCACATAGGTACATGGTGCCATATGCCCCAGGAGCCTTAAGTGGTTTCTTGCTGTGCTGATGAGGTGATTCCTCAGGCTCTTTATAAGCGCCCCTAGAACTCTGAACCAGGTTTCTGGGAGAAAGGCTCTGGCCTGTGTCAATTCGAGGACCACCCTGATGAATTCTATTCTTTGAACTGAGGAAAAGGTAGATTTCTGCATATTTATCAATAGCCCCATGTCCTGGAACGTTAACTGTATTAACTCCACATTTCCTTCCACCTGGACCTTGGACAGACCTTTGATTAGCCAGTCATCAAGACAAGGGTAGACCTGAACCCCTTGTCTCCTCACAAAGGCTGTAACAACTGCCATGCACTTCACATGAATAGTTGAGGGGCCGCTGACAGGCCGAATACGCACAGTAAATTGGTAATGCATGTGGTTCACAACGAATCGTAGGAACCTTCTGTGTTCCCAAAAGATTGCAATATGAAAATACGCATCCTTCAAGTCAATGGCAATATACCAGTCCCCTGAATCCTGAGACGGGATAATGGAACCCAAGGAGACCATGTGGAATTTCAGTTTCTTCATGAATCTGTTGAGTTTTCATAGGTCCAAGATCTGTCTGAGGTTGCTGTTGACCTTTGGGATTAGGAAGTAATGGAAGTAGAACCTTGGCCTCTTAACTGCGGTGGAACCTCTTCCACTGCTCCCGGCCTTTAGGAGCAACTGCACCTCCTGGGCTAGAAGTTGCTCATGAGAAGGGTCTCTGAAGGAGGACTGGGAGGCAGGGGAGGAAGGAGGGGAACAACTGAATTGAAGGGTGTATTCCATTTCTATCATGTGTAGCACCCAGCAATCTGAAGTAATGCTGGCCCATGCCCAACAGAAGTCGGATAACCAGTCCACAAAAATAGGGGAGATCAGATCCACACATTGTCCTGGTATGTTGTCTCTGAGTGTCCCATCAAAAGTGTCCCCAAGTGTCACTGCTTAAACCTCGCTGATTGTCTTGAGGGGCAGGCACCAGGGCTGACGAGGACTGGATCAGAGGCCTCCTCTTATAACCTCTACTCTTCCCCTCCTGTTGTAGTCTTGTCTCTACTGTGGTGGGTAGAAATGGGCCATCCATTGAGGCTTATAGTGCTTGGTGAGAGCCGGAGTATGCAACCCCAGGATTTCAGGGTGGCTCTAGAGTCTTTCAGACTGTGCAGCTTAGAGTCTGTTCGCTCCAAAAAGAGCAACTTGCCTTCAAACAGAAGGTCCTGCACCGTCTGCTGCCCTCCTAGAGCAACCCTGAAGACTGAAGCCACAAGCTTCTTCTCATGGCTATTGCCAAGGCTATGGATTGAGCTGCAGAGTCTGTCACATCCAAAGCTGCCTGGAGGGATGCCCTTGCCACCGATTTCCCCTCTTTGACTAGAGCCGAGAACTCGCCCCTGGACTCCTGTGGCAAAAGCTCCTTGAATTTGGCCATTGTGCTCCAGGAGTTGAAATCAGAGCGGCTCAGGAACACGTGCTGGTTTGCGATCCTGAGCTGGAGGCCTCCAGTTAACTATACCTTCCTGCCAGAAAGGTCTAGTTATTGGCATCCTTGCCCTTGGGAGTCAGCCCTTGCTGACCTTGCTGCTCCCGCTCATTAGCCGCGGAAACTACCAATGAGCCAGATTTGGGGGAGGAGGGGAGGTGTACAGGAATCCACACCCCTTGGGAGGGACAAAGTACTTTTTCTCCATCCTCTTTACAGTAGGTTGCAGGGACACAGGGGCTGCCAAAAGGCCTCAATGGGGTCCAAAATGGCATCGTTCAAAGGCAGAGCCAACCATGATGGCCCTGCAGCTGCCAACATGTCCACCAGGGCGTGGGAGAATTCAGAGATCTCCGTTGCCTCGATACCCAAGTTCTTGGCTACCCTCCTGAGGAGTTCCTTGTGCACCCTATAGTCATCCTGGGAAGGCGCTATACTTGGTCCTCCTCTCCCAACGAGTTGATGGCAGGAAGAGGAAGCCTGTACCGGCAAGGGGCCTTGTTCCTCATCCTCTACACCAAATGGATCCCATGGGGTCGGGTCCTGCAGTTCAATACCAGGCTCGGCACCGAGGCCTGGTGTCTGCTCCAAAGGAGCAGGTGGCGGGGGCTCTCAACTCTGACACAACGGAGTAGGACCTCCTGGACTGCAGACCCTGAACTGGCTGAAAAGTCCAGGAGTTCCAGAATGGCCACCGTAGTGGCATCAGCCACTGCACTGGTGTCCAGGTTGTCAGCAGGATGCCCTGGCTCAACTCAGCCATTAGGTATCGCCAGTCGCAGTGGTGTCTGCTCCTGTGGGAAGCGTATTATTCCGCCTCAGAGTCCGACTCCAAGGAGTTACTTCTCAGACACCAGGGCGGAGCAGTGCCATTCGTGCTGGAGAGTGTTGACGGGAGGGAGACCAGTGCTGTGACATCAGGGCCAACCTGCCTTTTGACAGCACCTGGGGTTTCAGCGCCACGGTGGTCCTTGCTTCCAGTGCCGCTGCTGTCAGCTCCCACATGGCAGGGGATGGTGGTACCAGGAGTGACAGCAACTCCCTCACCACCTCAAATGCCTCCAGTGTGGGTGATAGCATCAGGGATGTTGAACTCTTGGCACAGAGTCCAAAGATGCTGGACTCAATGGCGCCCTTCCCAGGTCCGGAGTCAACAGTACCGTACATACCACTGGTGTCTCAAAATGGCCCAGCACAGGTCACACTCTGTCAGCATCTCTATGCCCCGCAGACCTTGGGGTTGGGGATCGCCCCAGGGCAGTTTTTCTCTGCTTCTTTCTTGGCACCAGCCATGGAGAGGGGTGCCTAGAATCCCATGCCAGAGTTGTCTTCCTTGGCACCAGGGATGAGTGTCAATGCCAGGAGTCTCGGGCCATAGTTGCAAAGTTCTTCCTCAGCAGCAGAGAAGCGGAACAGCGTTGCACCTCGCTTATGGACACCGGGGCGCTTCTTATTGAAGCCGAACTGCTTGGTGCCAAGTCAACAGGATGAAGCACTGCCTCCATAAGAGAAACTTGAATCTGGTGGCCCTGAAGTTCTGGGCCTGAAGCCCTTGCAAATCCTGCAATGCTCCTGCTCGTAGGCCTCCCCCAGACACTTGAGGCAGCTGGAATGTGGGTCATAAATTGGCATTGTCTTATGGCACAACACAAATGGCTTGAACACCGGGGACCCAGGCATATCCCGGTACCAGGAAAGGGCTAACCCTGCTAAGCCGGGTCCACTACTAACTAACTGAAACTTAAACTCTAAAATAAGAGCTATTTACTGATAATCAACACAGTCCACTGAGAGAGGTACTTATGGGAAAACGCAAGGTCGACCAGCAGTCCCAGGCGGTAAGAAGGAACTGAGGGGGCAGTGGGACCCTATATATTGGCGCTATGAGGGTGCGACTCCAGGAGACACCAGAGCTAACCCAACGGACACCACTGAGAGAAAATCTTTCCAGTGGCGGTGCTCAGGATGAGCACACACCTACGTTGGAATGGATATGAACAAACAATTGAAGAAGAAAAACAGGGTTATTGCTGTTTGTAGCTAAAGACACTGAGGACCCTTCAGATTCTGTTGCAAGGGAAGCATACCAACTAACTGGAGTGAGTATTGAAATTCTCAGCTAAATCAATTAATGGCCACATATCTATCTGAATTAGATAGGGTATGCAGGAGGAGGCTCTCTCAACCCTGGGGGGTTTTTTAAATTATTTTTTTAAGTTTTGAATTTCTGCTTCAAACTTGTGTGATGCTAACACAAACAACTTTGCATTTTGTTTACTTTTTCAAGTCCTGAAGTTTAGGGTCTTTCTTGCTACCCATCCACATGAACCCCCACGTTTTTTTAAACCAAGAGTCCACATTTTAACATTAACTACAGGCACTTTCTAACATTCCTCTAGGAAAGCAGAGACTGAAATGTGGTGCCAAATCTTTCTGTGGTAGTTTATAAGTAATTTGGCTGCATAACTAAACATGAAGCACACATAAAGAACAAGGGAAAAAAAGCCCATCCTTTGAAGGGAGAGTAAATTTAAAGATAGCTGTTCAGGTAGAACCGCCTTCCCCCAACACATACCCCACCCCCACAAATCAATAAGAAGATTGGAAAATCAATTAAAGGACTGGTAACCAAATGTCAACAAAATCCACACACTTTTAGACGGTTAGCATTTGATACTGTCTAGTAATCCCATTAGCATCATGCCATTAAGTGAAGCATTCAAAACAGTATTATCACCAGACACACACTAGCACAGTAGTACCACTCTAGGGCAGGGTGGGGAAAAAGATCAGCAATGCTGACAAATGTGTACCAAGCAAGTAGAATTCAAATTCTTTTATAAGGAACCATATTTGTGCTAGGGGGTTGCAGAATATTTAAAAAGTACTCTTCAGAACACCACCTCAGACAATTTTTTTAAAAGGACACATTCAACCAGTAAATCTGGAAGAAATTTTCCTCCATTGGCTTCTAAGAGTATTAAGGTAAGTCATCCTCAGTGCCTACAGTATAAGTGGCCTTTCCATAAGGCTTTTATAGAAGAGGTATATCCATAAAGAGTCAGTGGGATGTGCAGAAGGCACATGCAGACATGGATGCATTTATGAATGCTGTGTATGAGGTTTTCTATTCTCACCCCAGTTACCTGGGTAACTGCTGAATGAGATCCGACCAGTAACAGTCTTTGGATCAGTGATGTTGAAGTCCCAGTGTTTATATATTCTCAGCGTAGCTGCATATGTGAACCAGCTGGAATGAGCAAAATAGATGTTTTCATACCCAGGGAGAACCTAGAAAACAGAAGCAGAACAGTGAGTAATCCTGATCCCTGTAACACTCTCTATTCTACACCAGTAGAGCTGGAAAAACAATTTGTTACAAATAACCCATTTGATGGATTTTGCCTTTGTTCAAGAATTATCAGACTATCACGTTTGAATCTGTTGTTGTAATGAGACATACTGGCCCTTTAAAGCCAGAGAGGGGATGTCTGGGAGGCCAGGCTACCCCCTTCCAGGAATTCTGGAGCAGATAGGAGCCTAGGAAATGGCAGAGGCATGTGCTGGGAGAGAGCAAGTAGTCCCCCGGTGATAAATAGTGTCTGGGAAAACCCAGGCTACTGTTTCTTTAGGGCCTGGGACGAGGAACTCTGCAGTGTAGGGTAGGACAAGACTCCCTTCTCTGTTAGTCAACCAGAATAAATTCTGAGAAAGAGAATGGCATACAACCTGATTCTTCCCTCACTCAGAGAGAGACGTGAGCAGTGGAAACACTGCTTGTCTGCTGATCTCTCCCAGCCCACAGGAGAAAAGTCTGGAGTGATGTGACCTGGCCTCCAAAGTGGGGGAGGAAGGCTGGAAGCCTTCACCTTAGATAAGACACCTGGGAGGAAAGGATTTTTGTTATGAAGGTTTTGTTTTGTGTTCTGTTTGGGTTTTTAAAAAAATTTGTTGCCAGCCTGAGTGGAACCAGCTAAGGGCAATTGACAGGAGTCAGCTGGGAAAAAGCTGCCCTGTGGGGGCAGCCAACTAAAGCTGTTAAAAATTAGTCACTGACATTTCTGGGAATAATCATGGTCATTTGGCTGTTTACAAGCAATTAGTAGTAATTATTTGAAATTAGTTGGTTATTTTTTATTGGACACCATCATGATGTGTTTCTGTTCCCTGCGTACTACTTAGAAATCAAGTTTCCTGCTCGAATATCCATATTTATAAATGCAAAATTTGCTTTCTACAAACAGTATTCAATGTTAGCTGAAAATATGCTGTTCTTCTGAACATTCCTCTTGGCAAGTTGGTTAAATAGAAAGCAGAGAAGGCAAAGACAAGGAACCTTAGCACTGTAAAAACAAATTTGTTTAAAAATGTAAATGTATATTGATAGAATATTTTTTCTAAGTAGCCACTCAGCTCTAATATCCAGTGTTCATCCAGAAGCCACTTACAATAAGTAAATAACTGACTCTTCTCCAGGTTAAGCTAAGGTTCCTGAGATGGGACATTCCCCACACCAAAAGGGAGTGTCCCATAAATCTTCAGATCCCAACTGAAACCCTGAGAATTCCCCATTTTGCCACCTTCATCTCTGAAGCTCCATGTTGTGGCCACCATCTACAATGAGTTTCCTTCCAAAGCCCAACAACACAACCTCTCTTTTAAAAAAAATAAATACATGAAAATCAAACCAACAGACTGCCTGTTGGTCTAGATGGTATTCCTTCCTCCTCCCTAGCACACTGTGTACATATCTGCGGTGATTCAACTCCCTACCAGAACAGGGAAGGAGACTACCACTAGAAATGAAAAACAGAGATTTCTAACCATTTTTATATTGCACCTATTGCCATAGTATCTTAACGCTTCTCCTGGATGATAGTGCAAATCACCAGGCTCACAGCCTGCAACACCATCTTTATGTAAGCGGGAGAATGGTCCTGCTATTGTTGGGAACTTTCCTGGCTCATACACTACCCCAGTGGAGTTGGCTAGCAAAAGGATCTGAGCCCTTGCTCCCACTCCCTTTAATCAGAGGCCTGACTGCCTCGAAGGCTCCCCGCCCACTCTCCTGTGTGGCAGAGTCCCCATAACCCCGACAAGGCTGGGCCCAGGACTCCTGGAAGGCTCAACCCCCAATCTTGTAGTGGTCACTTAGGACAGGGGTCTGGGTGTCCCCACTCCAGGGAGCTCTCTCCGCATTGGATGTTTCTCTGACCCACTGATCGATGCATACAGATACAATTTAATAAACAACAATCAATTAAAAAAATAAAGAAAAGAGGAGAAAGGTTAAAGGAAAACATCTAAGGCTGCCCCCTGACCCGGAGGCACCACACCCAGTGTCTCTGGGGTGTAAGGGACATTCACAGTCTGTCTCTCTCACACTGCAGGCCTCCTGCCTGGCTGCGCTGCAGGGATGCTGAGAGTCAGACACGTGCTCTGGCAGTGGCCACACGCCCCCAGGCTGTAGGGGGCAGGGCCCTTCTCCCCAGTGTCTGGGTCACGATCCCCTCCGAGGCCTCTTGGCTGGTGGTGTCTCCCTGCAGCGAGGGTCCCCTTTGCACTCCCCAGCTGCTCACTGCACCAGGCTCCAGATGGCTCCAGCCCCACTCTGCATCAATGCAGCTCAGCTCAGCTCTCTGGGACGCTCCTTGGGCCCCTCTGGTTCTGCTGCTGTGGGTCAGCTCAGCTCGGCTCGGCTCTCTGAGCTTCTTCTCTGGCCTCCGCACCCAGGTCCAGACGGCCCCGGCCCCAGCCTCAGCCTCAGCTCCGCACTCTGGCTGCTCCTCTGGTTCTGCTGCTGTGGCCCTGCTCAGCTCAACTCCCTGGACTGGGCTTCTTCTCTCATCTCACAGTCGCTGGTTAGCTCGGCCCCACTCTCTGCCCCAGCACCCACAGGCAGGCAGCTGCAGCTCACATGGAGGACGGGACCCCTTCGCCCTCCTGGCTCCCTCACTGGCCTGCCCACCCTGTCAATCAGGCTGACCTGAGTTGGCCTCTCCCCACTGGCCCTGGGGGCTATGTCTGCTTCAGGGTTCTGCTTACTCAAGAGATGCCAACCAAAAACACCCACTAAGTTTCAGTAAGGGGCTAATAGACCCATTACATTTATCTCCCATCTCTCTCCCCAGAAGGCTAAAAATGCTGCCTGAACAGTCTTCTTGATCACTACCAGACAAAGGAACAAGAGACTGGCTCTGGAAAAATCAAATGCTGACCTGTTCAAAGGTAGCACACTTCAGAGTCACAGGCTCCACCATTCTGAGATGTCCTGTACGCCTTAAAAAATGCATAGGAACTTCTTATCTGTCTCTCCAACATGACTTTTAGCCATCTTCAGACATTAAACAACCACAGTTTAGAGACAAATGAAAGAACAAATACAAGAGTAACAAAATACAAAAGCAAGAACTTGAATGATGTGTTAGAAAACTTATCTATGTACAGTATCGGTTAAAACAAAACGGAATCAAGATTGATGTGTCTGTAGTGCCTAGGGTGATGGGTCCCTATGCCTGTTTGAAGTCCCTACATGCTCCTGCAATATAAATAACACCAAGGGTTACATCAGCATGATCATGATATTAGTCTACTCAGGGTCTAGAAGTTATGAGAAATTTTGTTGCCCTCACCTTGATAAGAGCGGAGCAGTGACCCATGTCCCACTGATATCTCCCAGAGCCTCCAGGGTCATCCTTATACCAAGCCATTGCTGAATATGTGGATAATGCAGGAATGAGGTCTAACAGATCTCCAACTGCATTCAGGAAGTGGACATCAAAGACACTCAGAGGCTGGAAGACAAAAAGACCAAAAAATTGAGCAACTTTAGCTGTTAATACCAGTTTGTTTTTCTTTCGCCCTCAAAGGAATTCCTTAAGTTCCTTTTACTTTTATTCCTTTACATAAAATATTTGTTCATATAACGCCTTTGCAATAGCACTATACTGACACTGGAATACTACTACAGAGAAAACAACAAAGGAAGAAAAGGCGAGGTTAACAAGAATTTTTAAAACCTGTTATGTCTGTACAGAAAGCCCAGAGTCAGCAGCTACTATACTGTTGGTTTTGAAAACTTTTAGCTGTATATTTATCTAAATGCCTTTATTTATGACCCAGATGAGCATTCAGGTCTCACAAAGGCTTGTCTACATGAAAAAAAAAGCCCACCATAGCTAATGTGCTCTAGCTACTCTGAACTGACTTTCCTGTGTAGACAAGCCCTTTGATTAGTATGGAGATAAATGATGCATTGAGAGTTAGGTAAATTTAGTGATACTAGCCAAATGTGAAACTAGTTACTCAGACTGGTGAAGAGAGAAAGCCAGTCTCCAAGAACTAAACTAAGGACTTTCAAAAATCCCATCCTGGCCTTAGGAGAGCAGACTGATCTAATTCACTGCTCATTTGTAACCTATCATTTGGTACAGTCTCTCTTGCCTCTTCCAGATAAATGTTTAAACAGAAGTCTAATCTTAAGCCTTTTTGACACCAGGGACCTTTTTTAGAAAATTCCCCACAGTTGTTAATGCCATATCCTAAAGCTTTATCTATAACTTGCACTTATGCTGGCACAACTTTTGTTGCTTAGGGGTATGAAAAAACACCTCGCTGAGCAACATAAGTTTTCCCGGCAAAAGAGCGAGTGTACACAGCGCTATGTTGGTGGGAGAGCTCTCTCTCTCTCATGGCTAAACTCGCACTTATGCCAGCAAAACTTATGTCGCTCAGCTGGGTGATTTTTTTCACACCCCTAAGTGACAAAAGTTTTGCCGGCGTAAGCGTGACTGTAGACAAGGCCTTAGTGTAGATAAGGCTCAATAGTGTAACATAGTGCTTGTGGCTGGTGGAAAAAGACTGGTATATTTGCAGTGGGAAGCAACCATGAAGGAAAGAAGTACAGTGCTTCCCTATAAGCTATGTTCCTAACCACGAAGCTGGCCTCTGTTGAGAGAGACTGCTAGGGAGGAGTGGAAGAAAAGAGAATGATATTCTCTCTATTGCTACTTATTTTCACATGGAAATCAAATGGAGAACTGTATTGCCCACCAGCTATTCATACCATTCTGCTTTCACTGTGGACATAATCAGCAGAAAGAATGTAATACAATGCTTTTTGCATAGGTGCACAAAGGGGGAGGGAAAATATCTTCCAAAATTAAAACCTTCACCAAAAGTCCAACAGTAAGCAAGACTTCCCCACAGAGCTAAGATCTTGTATAGCAGGTGATTCTAATATTGGTGGTAATTTAGAGGAGAAAGATTGCAATAAACATTAACTTTTTTTATATTGCTTTATATATACGGGAGGGGAGGGAAGGCAAGGTACCTCAGATCTATAAACCTGGGATGACTCAAGTGATGGGGTCTCTTTTTAAAAACCAAAAAAAAAAAAACCCCTCAGCAGTGTGATCTACCCAGAAGAGTCTCCTCGGAGTCTGTATTTCAGACAACATTAGATTCTGTATTAAATTACACATGAGAAACCACTTAAAAAAAGAATCAAGAGTTGGACTGAGAGACTGCAGGGAAGAAGGCCTGAGAGGCTGAGTAGAAAGAAGCCCAGGGAAGTAGCAGCAAGATGTGAGATGGAGCAGTCTTTGGCTGTTGGTTATAGGGTTCCTGGGCTGAGACATGAAGTAATGTGTGGTCCTGGGTTCCCCTACCAGCCACTGGTATGGTGGCATGAGGCCAGAGAACATGAAAGGATGACTCAGAGCCCTGAGAAAGGGGTGCAAGGACCACAGAGTCCAGCATGGGAGCCAGAGACGGGATAGAAGGACTGGACTTTTATTTTGTTGGATGGTCTGTCACCCTGGAATGGGTGGACTTAAATCATGACCTAGCCATAGGATCATCACAGGAAGAGGCTGACCTCCAGAGCATCTGTTGGCAGGGGGTACCAGACAGGGAGAAAGCTCCCATGCCTGGCCAGAAGGAGCAACTCCAGCGCTTATAAGGCCATGGTTTTGGGTACTGTGTACAAGATAAGTGATTGTGAGGATGCATACACCATTGCTGACTGTATCAGCACAATACTTGCAGGGGATTTTCAAAAGTGCTCAGTGCTGAACTATCTTTTCCCCCCACTGAAATCAATGGTAAAATTCCAAATGACTTCAATGGCAGCAGAATTAGGCCGATGCTGAATGCTTTTGAAAATCCCCCATCTAGCTTTAAGTTATGACCACCCAGTATGTGGAACAAGCATCCTCTTAGGGAGAAGTAGGAGAGAGGAGATGGAGAAAAGGGGACATTGCAAGCATATTCCAGGTGTCTAAAGTCTTCTGCTGAACCCATTTGCTCAGTAATTAACATCTGGTCTTCAGGATTCTGGGAGAGCCTCAAGATACTGATCTGATTCCTGTAGCAATCCCTTTAAAGTCCAAAGACTGCTGGGATTGCAAGTAGCTAAATGTGGGGGTTATAGTATGAATGCTTGTGCCCTCCTGTTCTAGAGTCAAGTTTTCTAAACATAATCTCCACAATTCTAGCCTACAAAGAAGTCTCTCCCCATTATTCTGAACGGACACTGTCTCTCTATTCTCTTTCATTTTCTGGGCTCCCCTCTAATAAAGTCCCAAAGCAAATTCTACACCAAAAAAAAGCTTTTCTATTTTAAATATTACTGCTTTTCAGTACACCACCCCAACCTTCCTACTTCTTTGCTGTTCTTAGGCAAAGATTGAAAGGTCAGTTAAAGTTATTCAAGTCCTTGCTTTCACAGTGTGAAATGCATTAGACATTTTGGGATAGATTCTCAGCTGTTGTAAATTATTGTTGCTCCACTGAAGTTCATGTTTTAAACCAGCTGATGACCAAGACCTTGGTAATGATACTTCCAGTACAAATTCTAATATGAATCACAAACAACTCTGCCATAATATTGTCACACATACTCTAAAATGACAGACTAATTAAAAAAAAAATCCAGGACTTTAAAGGTTTTTTCTTCCAAAAAAATAAAAACACAAGTTACTTTGGAAATAAGGGAGAAAACTTTAGTGACCTCCCAGCTTTCTTACTCACAATATTGCTGTCCCTTGTAACACCCAAGAATTATTTGCCCATAGACCAATTAAGACTGCAACCTTCCCATCTGAATGTGTGTTTAAAAACCATTCTCAACCCAACCAACATTCAAGAGGACAGAGTTGCAAATTTGTTTTAGGGAACACTTCTCTGATCCACTCTGAAGATTTGTTATATCTATCATCCATACCAAACATCTGCTAACGTTAATGGAAGCTTTGTACGCTGAATAGGTAAGCAGAGACTCTTATCTTTAAATATCTTTTACATCTTTGACTCCGAATTCCCCTATCCTTCCCGCCTCCCCCTAGAACCACTTAGAGAGCGTCATCACTCTTACTGTTTGTTTGTGGTGCTTAGCCCATTCTAGGGCCCCCATATACAGCCCATCCAGCTGTGCCATCACATAACCAGCATGCCTCCAGAAGGGGTCCTCCTTTTTGTTTTTGATTTGTTGTCTGGTCCATTGATCCTGTTTCCTACACAGGAAGAAATCTGGTTTTAAAGAGCACTCTTCATATTCCACGTGTCCCACAAAGAACTAGACTTCACACTGTAGTTAGTTAAATAATAGAGTGGATTAACCATGGGTAAATGTAGTCGTCATAATGATGCTAAGCAGTAGCTGTCTCCCCCCACAGACAAAGCTTAGAATATAAAAAACACTAAATATAACCATTAGAATATAAATAAAAAAAAAAAAAAAAAAAAAAAAAAAACAGACCAGCCCAGATTCTGGCCCCTGCTCTGGCACCTTTACCTGAGTCTGCCAGCATACAGGAGTGTAAAATGACAGGGCTAACATAAGTGGCTCTATAATGCTCTATGATGCTCCCATTGCCCACTCCACAGGCTCAGGTGTAATGTTCATCCTGGGAACATTGCAGGGGGGAGGCATGGTCTTAGCTGTCAGGGCTACAGGTTTTCGGTACTGTGCAGCAGCCTATAGGCAGCTCAACAAAGGTTACTGTAAGGCAGATCAATCCCCACAGCAGTCCATAATCTGGGTAATGCAACAGTGGTATAAAGCCACATTCACCCCCTCCACCTCCCCTGAGCTGCACCTGCTGTGCTGAGTTTCTTTGGAGATGCAGCATAGAACTTCACCTGGAATGTTTGTCAGCGCATGGTGATTGCCTGCTATGCTTTTCAGGGAGGAAAGGTAAGCTGGCGGTTAGAGGGGCAGTAAGGAAGCACTGGGATCCTTAACTGTTGCTTGAACAGGCCAAAAATAAATGACCTTAATGTAATACCTTATAAGACAGATCGCTACTTATATGTGCAGCAATAACAGAATGAGCTATGAGCACAAGTCCTAGTATGGGGTCCGGAACTACTGAAAGCATGCTACCCATGGAGCCATAGCTTCCTGGCACAAAGATAGGCAACAGGCATAGCTTACAGAAACGGCTGAGGTTTTGCACACGTATTTGTAGTTGAAGAAAGAAAATAGAAATTACATCAATTCGTAAACCTAAAGAAATAAATAAGGTAGGTCAAATGTTGAGCCTCCCAATTTAGGGCCTGAATTCTCTTCTCACTTACAACAGTTTTATACCAGTGTAACTCCACTGACTTCAACAAAGTCACTCCTGATTCTCACAGGTATAAGTGAGAGATTCCAGCCCTTAATAACTAACATACAATGTACTTGACCTTATAGAACATACACTATACAAATGTTTATAGTTGGAAAAATATATTAATAAAATAAAATTACAGGTACTAAGAAACTGGATAGTCCAATGCGGCATTCAGAACACAAGCTTGTCCATAAAGTAATTGATTACAGTACTCTTGTGAGTTAGTTGGCATCAATTAAACCTGTTTGCAGTGCTAGTTCAAATGTCTCTTTGAAGGAACAAGTGGGGAACAGGGCATATCCCCTTCTTAATGCATGTTCACAATTTTTATTCCTGTGATGATACATAATCATAACAGAAGCAGCCTATGCTTCCTCTACAGCGCACAAACAAGATCAACCAACTCTGCTGACGGACCTGAGGATTCCATCATTCTTTTATTTCTAAGCTATGAATGCAAGAATCACATTTTTAGTAAGTCAGTACATACCCCATAAACTTCTGAACTCTGCTTAGAATGGTGGGATTCTTAATCAGCTGTGGATACAGGTTTGAAGTATGGTCATACATACGCCTGAAAGAAGAAAGGTCAAAAGTTATTTTCTGCCATTTTCCCTTCAATTCTTTCAATACTGGTTTCATGAATAGTAACAGACAAGCAGCACAATTTGCAAGTCAGTTGTTTCTTTATCACAGTATTAGCTTTGCATCTCTGGTGCAAGACAAACCATGGTGCATGTAATAAGAAGAGACTTTTCAGAGTACAAATAGCATTGTTCAACACCCACTCAAACTGTCTTACAATGGAAAACGGAGAAGAGGGTGAGACTAAAGTATCCCTGTAATGAAACTTCTGTTTTCAAGAATGCTTTTAGATCAGCAGGATCTTGAATGTCCTGGCACATTAATTGAAAGTATGACACAAATGGATCCCATTTGGGATCAAGAAAGCATTCAGGCGGATGCTGATTTGATAGCTCGTGGAAAAACTCAATTGACAGGTAACAGTGTCTTACTTACCAATTAACCAAGTGTTTCTTCCTCAATGGATTAGCTAAATATTTATGTAAAAAAAAAAATCTATATTTAGAGAGGGAAAAATGAGTCCTGCGTGCTTCCTGAGCACCAAGGACTCTCACTGGTTTTACTGTTTTGAGGAAGAGGAATGAGGAAGAGGAATGGATGGGAATTGCCAGGAGCTTTGCTGGGATCCAAAGTCAGCAGAACTAAGCCCCAATCAGTGTAGCGAGCTCCGTCCTAGCATTGAGAACAATATATGAGAGCCAAGTAGCAAACCTGGGTGATCACACAGAGCACTTGTCACCAGGCCAGACTTCTTTCTGTTAACCCCTGTGACAATCCTAGGTCATTTCACCATGAGGGCATTTCACTCATTGGGATGAATAGGTTTGGAAGCTCCGCAGGCCTTATTCCCAATTCATCTCAGAGGGTGAAATGCATTCCTGTGCAGAGGGCTATGCACCACTTATGTCCCATATAAGGAAAAGACTCTTATCTCTGCTTTGCTCCCACCGTGCCACTCAGCTGGCACAAAGGAAGCAGAGACTCTCTCTGACTCCCCGTCTGGGGATTCCCCCAGCAGGCACAAAACAAGCAGAGTGGGCCCGTACACGATCCTCCCATCAGCCCCCAGCAGAGGGGACATGTTGGGGACAGGGACAGGGAGTGGCCAGAGTGCAGTACACTCCAGTGATCTCCAGCTGGCAGATGGTCATAGGTGGGGATCATAGCCAGCTAATGCAAGTTAAAAGCAATGTGGGAGCTGCTCTATAAGTGCCTGGGCCTGAACAGATAATCAAGGAGTTGTAACCAGTTCCCCCTGACAGACCCCTCTACTGCCACATCCAGGGAATGTCAAGCAACATAGGTCAGAGCTTACACCAGTGGCATCTCTAGGCTGCTCTAACTGATGCCAGGGCAAAGGCAGTGCAGAATCAGGGACCTGTAGCTCCTGAGAGCCTCATCCTCCCTTGCACAGATCAGAAATCAGACCCAAAGGAGGAAGGAGTTCAGGGAAGCAAGTGATTGTTTTTAATTGCCCTATGATATTTAATGAAACGTCCAAGTTCTGCATGCTTTATAATGGTGTCATACGCAAGCAGTAATCTGATCATTAGATTAAGTTAAAGCTTTTCTATTCTACCTAGAACAAAATGTAAGGCTATCATGACACCAGACTGAGAATCTCAAAGTAAACTGCAAAGGAGAGTTGAGCTGCACATTTACCTCTTTAAATCTATGAGGAGCATCACTGACAGGATGACAATTGAGTGAGATCATACCAGAGTGACATTTGACCAATGATACTTCAAATCTGAAGTTTGCTTTCTGGGGCCTATCATGTTCCATTGAAATAAATGAGACATGTAGGTGCTCAGTGTGATGGAGTTGGAGCTGCTCTGTAATTGGCTGAGCCAAGTGAGGCCTAACACTCATCTCAATTTTATTTCTCTGTCTGCCATTAAAAGGAAGTACGACAGGACCCAAACCCAGTCAAGTCTGCAGGGGTAAGCACAGCTGATCCACAGGTACTGTAGCCCAGGACCCAGTGCAAATGAGAATTGCAGAATTCCACCCTAGGAAAGGTAATGACATGAGGCCTATTACCTGTGAGGTGCACTAAGAGACTGAAGAGGGATTTGAGGTGTAGCCAGCCCTTTAACTGTGACACTCAATGCCTCTGAAAGTCAGGACATTGATTTAGCTGCCTAAATATGGATTTAGGTGCCTAACTTCAGGCATCTACTTTTGAAAATTTGGGCCAATAATTAATTCTAAGTTCATTTATAAAACAAGGTTTTTTGAAAGAACTCAGAACCATTTCTGGGCCAAGCAATGACCGACTGCATCCCAGTCTGAATAAAACTAGTTAGCATTAAGGAATTTAACAGGTAGTGCCCACCTCCCACCAAATTTGAACTGTGAATTTTGAAAATCCAAAAGCAATTATAAAATAAACAGCTTTCCCCATCCACTTCACCAGGTAATACACAGTTTTTGGGTGCAATATTAAAAAAATTGTCCCCTCATTTTAATCAATCAGTGTCCAGAATACTAACATGAACATAGGAATAATCAAATTATTTCCTTTTAAGGGTGGAGGTTTGGGGGAGGAAGGGTGAAGTGGTGATTCTCCTTTATCTGCAAGTCATTTTGTTTAGAATAATTTAAAGAAATTAAGAAAAAGAATAGCAGGATACATATTTTCTTAGTCTATATGATAAAGGATAAAATGTAACAGAAGGTTTGTCAGAACCTCTGAGTTGTCATAAAAATTTTTCATAGTTTTCTGAAACATGGGTCGGTTCTATGTGCTCCTTAGTGAAACAGTGCATGCCAGTCTATTTAGATAGTGCTGCTATAGCCTGATGCCTGACAGCTGAGCAGCTGTTGATGCAAGTAAAGCCTTCAGCATCTTGGAACAGGCTGTTACGCTTTCCACTTGCTGTTATCAGAAGAGGATAGTCTTTAAAAGTGATAGTTACGCTGCATGAAACAACCATGGTCACAGATGTATGCAAAAGGAGAGAACAAGGGCATAAAGAGAGACTTATCTCTTCTAGGAGAGAATTCAGACAATGCTGGCTCTTGACGAACAGACATTCCCTATACAGACAGGTGAACATAGCAGGCAGTTAGATGTGGAAGGAAATATAGCTTGAGATACCCCATTTGTTTTCAAATTTCAACATGGAAGACTTATGCGTATGTCCCAAGGAGAACAACTGCTTTGTGTTAATTGGGATCCTTTCAGCTTTTACGCAGGGGAAGAAAGGGAAGATATATGTATGTCTCCATAAGAGCTATTTTTCAAGTCCTTACTTCCACAGTGAAGTCCCACTATTCCAGCAGTTCAGTAACTTGTGAACCCACTGTGAAAGTGGATTTGCAGTTTACCAGATAAAAAACACAGCATGGTCTTGTTTCTGTGACAGACAAGAGGAAAAAAAGCCAACCCTCTCCACACGCTAAGTCGCTTACCATTGCTGCTGTGGTTCATTCCCATGCTAGGGATACTGCTGCTAAAGGGATGGGGAACAGAGCCAGGCTCACTATTTCTGCAGCTCTGCTACAGCTGTGTGAATAGTGGGGAGGTGAGTAGCTGCTGCTCTGAAGCGGTGTGCTTTTAGAAAAGCTGTTGTCACCCTCCTCATCATCTTTTCAGTTCATTAGTAAACATATACTTTTAGTTGGAAAAAGCTATTACCTATAATAGCTTTACTAGTCTCAGCAGGAAAAATCAATACTCATGCACCTCAAACAAGAGCTACAACAACACTGCAACTATTGCAATACATATACATAGGAGTATTACATAAGATAGCTACCAAAAGGGACAAATTGACAAAGATATAAATACCACAAAACTTCTCAAATTTAAATCACATGTATAATAATCCTCTATAGCTTCATCTGAAAATGGCGGACATCTTTAAAGATTTTTTTAAAAAGGTCTGACAAACGATTTTCCAATGTATTTTCTTAAATTAAAGATATCCAAACTTTTTCTTTAATGATCATAACATAATCCAACTAATCCAACTAATAAATATTCTGATGCAACAATAACATCAACCAGATCTATGTGAAATTTACATAAACTAATTGAACAGTGAATTATAACAGTCACAACTTCTCATCTCATGCCAAACAATTTAATAGTGGGCTCTATCAATCAAAAGCTATCTTGTTCCTGAGAAATAGCTTGCACTTGAAAAAGCAAATATCCACAAACATTCTCACATAAGCAAGAAAAGGAGGAGATTGCATAAGGTTCATGTCCTATGATCATAACTTTAAGTAAAGATCTTTGTTTTCCAGAAAAGTGTTCTGCTATTGCCAAAGATACCTCCTTTCTCATAATGGAATCCTTATGCATCTATATTCTTGTTCAAAGAGACTAAGCTGTCACCCCAAAATTTTCCTACTGGTCAATGAAGAAGTGCACGATCCTGTTCAGTATTCATATTACACTATTTCACACAATTATAAGGAAAACTGCCTACAGTTGGACTGTTTAATATGGCCTAATGATATATTTAACATCAGCGTTTTCTGGAAGAAAAGCTGGTGAGGTCAAGTTTTGTGTCAGATCATTCACTGTTAAGGACTTTCAGTTCTGTACCTTGGAGATGTATCAGTATTTGGAAACTGTCTAATGCGAACAGTTAAATAAATAAGCAGAGGGCATTTGTTTAACCTGAATCTGGGTTGCCTGTATTTGGCTAAAGCATTTGTATTTGTCATAATTAGTTAATAATTATATGAAGTTCTATTACGTTTTGCTCCTTGGTCAAGCAGAAGTAACCAATGGGAAAGAGGAATTATAAAATGAGGAGCGACAATAAGAGAAGTTAACGTATGCTCATGGCTGCATGACTACAGAATTTCTTTGATTTTGTAGGTTTATGTATGTACTATTCTTCTTGCTAATTTTAAATATACACTCACTAACATACACATGTGGTGGTGATTCCTATGTGGTGATTTGAAGAATTACATAATAAAATGCATTTTTTAAGAACTTTTGACTGCATACTAATTAATTTTTCAGCTCTGTTTCTTATATGTCAAACCTCTGAGCAGCTTCTAAAAGCTGCTCTAAAAAAAGTCTTGCCCACGAGTGTTTCCTTCTTTCTTCTCCTATATCTCACAGTGTTGAATCTTCTCACAAAGTTACATAGGTCTAAGGTGCCAATCAGATGATACAAGCCATAAATCAAAGGTCCCATATCTCACTATGCTACATAACTAGAAATGAGAGCTCAAGAGAAGGTTCCCAACTTTCCTACGGAGTACAACATTTGCTTCACATACTGTATAGAAAAGTTATTTTTGTGAGGTCTCTAAAATATATTCCTTTTAGTTTTCTTCTCCCTCTGAATCCTCACACTTGGATTCATAGGACGAAGGCAGCCTGGCATTTCAGAATGCGTGTTACAAAATGTAGTTCCAATAAAAATAATTAAAAGCTTTCTAAAATATTTCTAAAGTAACTTTTGTAAAATGTCACATATTCAAAACACATGATGGTGTAGTATACAATTGCACTGGCACTCATTTAGGATGACTTGTTTAACCCTGCCAGTGGAGACTTGTACATTGCTAAAACCTTCATACCCACAAAATCCCATCATGTACTATGCATACATACTGTATAAGAAGACAAAATATTAGTGTTCTAAACGAAGTTTTAGCTGGAATTTATTCCTTCAATCACTTTTTAAAAAGTTATAGAATGTTCTGTTCTAGTCTATATAGATTCTTATACTGCACTCCTCACCGTAGTAGTCAAGCACCTTCCCAAAGTTCATTAAGTAGCATGGCTAAGGCCAGGTCTACACTAGAAGTGCCACATTGGCACAGTTGCACTGATGCTGTAGTGCATCTGGTGAAGACACTGATGCCAATGGGAAACGCTCTCCAGCCAACATAACACCACTGTGGACAGCACTTAGTTCGCTGTAACTTGTGTGGCTCAGGGGAATGTCTTTTTCACATCCCTGAGCAACATAAATTAGATTGACTTAAGCAGTAGTGTAGACCTGCCCTAAGATATGTCATGTTTTGTTCTCTCATTCTTCCTCCTGGGAAAGAAGTGTATGCCATGAAGGTGCTTTGTTTTAGAATGATTTTAATATATTCTATACTTATGCACACTGCTATGTTCATTACATATTGGCTTATAAAAATTAAAGAATTCATCCATTTGTGATCTAGTTGGTGGAATGTGGAACAGGACACCTGGGTTGCATTCCAATTGTTGAATCTCAGACAAGTTACTTAATCTCTGTGGTTCAGTTCCTCATCAGTAAAATAGGTGTAATAGTCATCTACATCTGTTGTGAGATTTTTTTGTAAAAAAAGAAAACACTGAAATCTTTGGATGAAAGATGATAAGTATTAATAGTGTTACAAATATTCGAATTCCCACTTATAGTTAACTCATATGTCAAAGACAGAAAGAGAGAGAAAAGGGAACTGAAAAAATAGCTGGCAGTATCATTCAATGAAATGAGTTTACAGAGGTACTTACGGAGCTGTGAGATAGCCCTCCAAAAAGCCAGCTGCATACATGAGGTCTTCATTGCCAATGGACTGACTTCCATAGCCTGCTCTGATCTCCAGAATCCCCCACCCTGTTGATTGTATGGTGTCATTGTAAAAGCCATAGGCATCTCCATTCCTGTCCAATATATCTTTGGCCTGGAACGTTTTCTCAGTTTTCATCCAATATACAGTTGCGTATCGGATTTCTGGGGGGAAAATACACACACAAAAAAAAAAAAAAAAAACAAGGAGGAGAAAAGGTTAGAATGTTGTATTACATCTCTCCAGCAATAAGAAGTGGGGGAACCTCATTTCACTGAGATACCCTGTCTCTCATGGAGAACTACATGGATCAGACAATTGGAAGTGAAGTTTATGCAGCCAACCAATTCTAGATCACCAGTTTCAATCCAGGTCTAATGAGCTACACGAATTATTATCAGATGCCTGTTTGCTGCCTTAAGTAACAGACAACTGGACAGAGTGGTTGGTTCATCATATCAAACACGTCTGTTCGCAATCTTAAAGGGGCCAAAAAAATGAAAAGCTATAGAAACCAGGCCACCTACTTGTACCTAGAGATGGCCCCTGAGGAACAGCATTAAGGTAAGGCTCATTGGCTGGCCACAGACAGGGACAAGCATGTATAGTCATTCCACAGGTCAAATACCAGAGGACATCCTCAGTTTGCAGGACTGAAATTCTGGCACATTTCAAAATAATTATACTGACTTTTTAAAAACAAAAACTCCACTGAGTACTAACTCCATTAAAGTTCACACACTTTACACTACAGCAAACTCTCCTACCATCTTCTTAAAGATAGAAAGATACTACATTAGCTGCACAAAGTGTGACTGTGCTAAGGCTAACCCTATAAAAGGTAAAGACCATGTGCTATATCATTTACAGAAAACTATTTCCACAATCTTTTCAACACATAGCATCAGCCACAAAGGAGTCTCGATATAGAAAAGAAGATGCTCCCATGCCTGATCCAGAAGAAATCCTACAAAGATTGATATTGAAAGCAATTTACCAACTGTGCCATGAGCATCATCAACTTTGGTTTCCAGTTAAGTTCAAAACGTTGCAAAAAATATTTTTTAAATAGTTCTCCTGTGTAACTAATACATGCTTTGCACCTCAAATCAAGGCAGATAAACCCACGCTATTATGACACTGGTTCCTTAGAACTTGAGATTTCATCTTCCTTTTCTATCTAATCATGAAAAAAACCCTCAAGTTTATTTCCTTTAGCATTTTGAAAATCACATTAATTAAAACAGCAATCTTGCTAAAACAGCAATGCACTTAAGTTAGACTGGTGGTCTCACCAAATTTCAACTCCATATGCACTCTTTTCTTGTATACAAATACATGGATGTTTCTCAGTACAGTTTCTTCAAGTCACAAAACTGAAAGGAGAGTGATTGATTATGTAAGTTTTGTGGGAAGCTGGATGTAACAATGCACTTTCCCACTGATGAAGATGTGACCACAGCAATACATGTGTCAGTCACCTACAGACTGGATTATTCTAACTCGCTGAATCAGAGGCTGAAAGTGAAAACAGCACAGAAACTCAACTGTACAGAATACAGGAAAAGATGGCAAGAGCACATCACAGTGCTGTTCCATGACCTCTCCCTATTCACCCCATTCAAAATCCTGGTCTTCGGCTGGCATTTTCAAAAATGCTCAGAGTTAGCCTAATTTTGCTCCAGTTGGAAGTCAATGGCAAAAGACCAATGTGAAGTACTTTTGAAAATCCCAACCTTTATCTTTCAGTCCTCAATGACATGGGACCTGGTTACATCAGATCTCCATTCACAACCCATCAAGACACCTGCATAGTACTGCAAACACCAGAAGTTCAAAAATCAGGAATCAGAATCCACAAAATTATGCGGTTGCACCATAAATTATTATTTTAATGATTACTGAGCTGTCTTCCGACTTAAATTTCCCCATCCACCTCCAATGTGTGTGACAATTCATGTTGCCAATTTACAGTGAAAAATATAGTTTTGCCCATCACAAGTAATTTTATGTCCCAGTCCCCATATCAGCGTTGCACTCCCAACCCCAAAACAACTTATCTTTGACAAATCCTCAGCCTTCGCACCTATCCCAGTCCCACATCAACTCCACACACTCAGCCACACAACAATTTGCACACCTCTTGCCTCCTAGCCCCAGCACACTTCTGCTCCTCCTGTGGACCCCCATTCAGCCCTAGCTGGAAGAAAAGCTCCGGGGAGAAACACACACACACTCATGCATGCTTGAGAGGAGGGGCAGCTCCATTGGACCTTCACAATCAACTCCTCAGGCCTAGGCAGTTCCAGAAGATCTTCACCCCTCTACCAGGCATGGGGAAAGGGCAGCTCTAAGAGGGCCCTCTTATCCTCCATCCCAGACCTGGTATGGCAGCATTATAGAGGAGGAAAGGGGAGGGCAGCAGAGCAGAGAGAAGACTGACACGTTTTTCACAAGAAGGGATGTAAAAGGAAGGAGGTGGGCCACCCTGAGCTGCTGGGTAATTTTTGTTTTCTCTTCCCTTTCCTCTCTTGAGAAAATGGGGTTGGCTGCTCTCTTTCCCTCTTCCAAAACCTTCTTGGATCCTGAGGAGAGAAGAAGAGTTCTGCAAGCCTCCTACCCCAGCTGTACAAACAAACTCACTCCCCAGGATGTGAGGACATGGGGGATGGCAGCCTATCAGAGGGGTTTTCTCCAAACAGCCTGAAAAAAAATCACTTGTAGACAGAGCTTCTCACCTCATAGGTAAGACTGGCTCCAGCAAGGGCCAAAATTGTGTTACTCATGAAAAATATGTGAGAGCGGTTAACACTGCCTGCATTCCTCTAAGACAATACAGCTAATGTTGCCAAGGACAAAGTGTGCAAGAGCTAAAGACAAGGTATTTTTGGTCAAAGGCTATTGGTCAAAGGCTTATTCTGTTTGGTCAAAGGATTATTCTAGAAGAAATAAAACTAAGGCCAAGGCTGACTTTTCAGAACAAAATACATGACTCACCTTTGTGCAAAAGGTTTCTTGCAAGAACTGAAGACCAGGAATTACAACAGAGGACAGAAAAATAAAAGAAACACACTAAGGAAACCTGCCAAGCAGAGAGCTGAATACAGCATGGACAACCCAAGACTCTTACCATATTTAGCATTCATACTATGACAATTAGTACCATAAAAATAACTGATATGATTATCAGTACAATATCTAATGCTTTTCAAAGGCAGTAGGCAATGGCATTCATAATTAAATACCTGGCTTGATTTCAAATAAAATGCACCCATTTTGCTCAGTACCCTAAAATATCCAGTTAAGAAGTGATTTTTTTCCCCACCATAAGCTATGAAGTTTTTTAATTAAAAAACCTATTTTCTGAGTTGCTAAGCTCTTACTCAAGCATTTCTGACACTGTGGCAACTCAGTTGCTTTAAGACAGTTTTGATCCTTTTTACTTCAGCGTTTATTACTTTAAAAGGTTGTACCTTTGCAGTCAGAGACACTTTGTGGCTAGCCTGGTGTTCAATGAGGCAAAGCAGTAACTGTTTCTCACCATGTCAGTGTTCATAATACTCAGCTACATAAGTGGTACAGCTCTTCTGAATCAAAATTTGAAGTCCAGTTCTGGTTTATTATTTACCCAGGAATTAAATTCCTCTTTTTCCAGACTCAGTGTTATAGGAGTTCTATGGATATCAGTACTTTGGTTGCAACACATAAACAAAATGTATATTTGGGAAGAGAGCCACTCCAGTACTCCCTCTCAGTTGGTTGTTTGGGGCAACGTTTAAAAAGGTGTTGCTTGCCTAGCGTGGATGGAGGCTATTTAAAGAGTGCATTGAGACATGAAAGACTTGGATATTTCTTCAGGCATGTATTGCAGAGAAGATAGGTTAAACCTCCTTAGCCATCATCTAGTAATGCATAATGGACTGTACTGCTCTCGGTTTAGGAGGAACTGAAATCCCATTGTTATATGAGACTCACTCAGGCTGAACGACCATGAAAACAAGAGCTGGTTTCATCAGGCTGGTAAGCACGTAGTTAAAAGAATTACAGAATCCCTGCAAGCTGTGTTCACAAAACTGACCCTGTGAGAGTGAAGGGAAAGGAAGGAGAAAGAACAAGAATCAATAAACAGGAGTGCAAGCCAGATTCTCCTGAAAACAGATGCTGTAACAGGTCCATTACAGAGCAGCACTAGCATCTCCATCACTAAGGTAGAAGCTAGCTTTGTCTGACTTCCAGCCTGCTCCCCAAAATGCGTTTTGCTCAAAGAAGCTAATACCCTGAGTGTCACTTCCCAGAACAATTTTACCCAGAGATGAGAAATTTCTCAAGACAGTTTTGACTCATCATGGCTCCAAAATGACTTGGCCTATACACTCCAAATGTATATATATATATATTTTTGTTGGCCTTGCTGAAGAGTGGAATCATTCAGTGTTTGGAGTTTCTTTGCAGGAGGGAGGAAAAGAAGAGTTAGTGGAGGATTTGCAAAGATTTATAATATAAAGAACTTGTAATGGGGTGCATACACTGTACACTTTGGTAGGTAGGAAAGGTGTTAACGAGTGGTTTATAGAGCAGAGGTACAAAGAGGAGGAAGTGAAAAACTGGGAGGAGCGTCTATGACAGGAAGAGCAAGTGATCTATTCCCCCTTAACCTAGTGAAGAAATGGGAAGCAACCAAGAGGAACTGGGGAAGTTAAATTAATCCTTCTGTGTAAAAACAATAATTAGTAAGGTAAGGACTTGGCTGTTGGGGGGTGTTCTCCTTCTTCAAGCAAGCCAACTGTTTGTTGTTTTGCCTTTAAAAAAAAAAACATGTTGAAGTAAAACCTGGTCCTGACTCCCTGTTAATTAGACTAGGGTGGAGAAATAGTCTGTGCAAAGGTGCTTTAAAATGGTGAGATGCATTATTTTGCTTTACGCCCTTCCTTTTTGTTACCCATGCTCCATTCTGGCCCACCCTGGGACACAGCTGTCTTCATGAGTCTATTGTAGCAGGTTTTCAATTTATTTTTAAGTTTATAACTGTCATCTGACCTGATGCTGACTCCATGGTTTCCTAAGCCTAAACTAAGGGACGTGTGGATAGAGTTGAGGGCAGGAGACCACAGGGAAGCATGAAAGGGTAGGATCTGTGGGAGCCATGGAGATCTGTGCTCCCTGGTCTCAAAATGGGGGCAAGGGCCAATGAGGGAGGCAAGAGGCTTTGTGAAGAACTGCTTTTAACTATGGATGAAAAGAGCTAATTAACTGCTAAATCTTATTTTCAAGGGGAGAAGGTATTAATGTGCATGTGGGCATGTGTCTAGAACCTAGGAGCACAAAAGAGGGACATCAAAAGTAGACATGGAATGGGGAAAACTGGGGGCTTTTATCCACATTTAAAAACTAGACACTATTTTCTAAATATAAAAATCTTTAAGTATACAAAGTTTTTGGTGTGAATAAAAGACTTTCCCCCTGTCATCCACTACTCTCACATCCCAAGAGGGTATAATTCTCTTCCCCCTGTCCTCAACTCACCCCTCTCCCTTCTCTGATTTACAACAATCTGCAGAAGAGGAGACAAGCTTTGTTGTGCTCACAAGAACTGTCAGAAAAGTGTTTTCCTCTCACAGGCCTTATAAGCCAACTCAATTTAAACTTCTGCTGTTTGTTTTCTTTGATTTTTTTTTAAATCAAGTAAATCCTCAACAAAAATCTTCATTCAAAAAAAAAAAAAAAAGTTGTTTGTTTCAGTAGAGTCCAGCTAACTTCCAAAAATAATATTATACTTTTAAAAAAACTCAAGCGCTACTAGTAGAGTCTGGAGAAGTACATTTAAGGGATCCATTCAGTCCTTCATAGCTCACTCCACCTGGCTTGCATTCAAACTATTCAGCCTTAAATCTGACCTGTAACACTTCTAAATACATAAAATTGCAAACTTGCAAGGTCTGTATGCACTTATACCACAATATAATCCAAACTTTTTCAACAAATAGACCATTCCAATTCTTCTACACTACTAGCATTTCACTCTGTAAGAAAACACATAGACATGGTGATGTACCTTGCAATTATAGTTCTTCTGAAACCTTTGTCACATTAATAAACCTTCTATCAACAGCATACACAGGGCTTGGGAAAACTTGACAGGGAGATCTGGAGTCTTTCCCAGGTGAGTAATATCAACCCTCTGTATTTGCAAAAATAATCTTATAAAAAGGAACCAAGTGTAAGTGATCAAACCATTTCAGTGCCACAGCTGCTCATAGATTTGCTAGACTGCAGAAGAATGAAAGTTGACCACTGTCTTGTCAGTTTCCACTGTAGTTCACAGAATTCTGAACAACAGCAGTGACACTGATAATAATTGGGTCAGTTTCTGTTCTGCTGCTACTTAGGAAGGTCTGAATAGCAACTAGAGGCAAACACTGCAGCTATTCACTGAGGATGAGTCAAAAAACCCTGGGGACAGAGTAGTTTGTGGAGACACCCCCTACCACACCCTACAGCAGCCAAGTCACTATGGGGTGGGAAAGCAAATGAAACAAGAATATAATTCCTCCCTTCCAGTAGCCACTGAGAGTTAGAAGTGAGACTTTAAATTTAGCAGATTCATATCAGCCTCCAGTCAGCATGTAAGACTGATTTCCCCAAGAAAAGATCCAGAGACAGTGCTCTAGTAGTAATCCCAGCACCCTCTCTTTCCCCAAAAGCTAGTGGGTGTTTGCCTTTAACCTAATGATACCCACTAGACAATGGAAGTCACCACCCATCTTTGTATTAGTCTTTGTCTGGTAAATTGTGGTCCTCTGTTATCAGGTGCTAGTAAAATTTCCAAGCCCTATGTCTGCATGAGTGACTGGGTACAGAAGTCAGAATGAGAGGGAGAGATTAATGGGATATGTTAAAAATGAGACATCTCATTTATTTGGTGGTGTAGAAAAAAGGAGAGAGATACAACGCCTGGTAGACAGAGCACACAATGAAGAGAAATAAGGAGAAAAGGGATTGAGGGAGAATGAAGGAAAAGAGGAGACAGGCATTGATGGGGATGTCCAGAAAATATAATCACAATCTACTATAAGAAATAAGAGTAAGTAGAGAGAAAACAAGAGATGTAATAAGTAGAGCAGGTCCAGCAGTGTTCAGTAAATGTTATTTGACAAATGTCATTAATATTCATCAAATAAGACAGACTTTTTCTCTCAGCATTCAACCAGCTCCACAACTAGTCAAATGCCATTTGGCACATCTTATAATACCAGTAAAATTCTTCAAGTGTTGCTTAATTACGACTTTTTTCTTGATGCTCAGCCAGTCATAGGTTAGATTTACATATTTTAAAACACTTATTAAATTATGGACTTTATCTTAAAATTAGACACACTAAACAACTGACTTATTCCTTAAAACTGCAGGGGGAGTGACAGCACCAGCATTTTTTGCCCTCCTTAGCAGTCTACAGGGTAGTAAGCAGGTGTTGTGTGTAGCCTTCAAGTGTTTTAAATATGTTAAACAGCATATTTTAATTACAAAAAGTATGCAAAATTAAGTTGGCTGGCAGTATAAATTAGGTGGGGTAATACAAAGTTAAGAATTAATTGTACAACACAATACCTACCATTTCCATGAAAATTATTTCTGCATAATTTGGCAGCCACAAATGCAGAATTTATTCAAATTTGTACCTCTTTCATTTTAAGCTCACAAACACATTGCTCAATAGTTAAATGTCAAGCTTAATATTTCAGTTCAACCACAGAGAGGAACTTACAGTGTTTTTCCAGTTTTTTTATTTGTATTTTGATACTGCTTATACTGTCTGCCTGGTAAGATTTCAGAAACTCCTTCCTCAAAAAATACATATTTCAATCTTAACTGTACTTTGAAGGAGTGTATCATATGTTAAATCTCTAGTACTAGTTTATAGATTTCCTTATACTGCACATGTACTAGACAAGAAACTTAGTCTTTTCCAATTTAAGGAACAAGTCTAAGGACAATGCTTTCTGTTTTATTTGAATATGTGCTTAAGTAGAAAGACTTAACTACTAGCCCAAATTCATGATTATTCCCCTCAGACCAGCAGGTCAAAGCAAGATATTTCATCTCACCAGACTTGACATTATTTAAAGCTAGTTACTTGATATAGTTACTGCAATGGTGGGAAGGTGTGAGGGGGAAGCATTCAAACACAATGTGAATTATGTATTGCATTTTGAATCTTCCATGCATGATTTTCACAAATATACGTACAAACATAGAATACGGAGCCAGCCATGGCACGACCACATTTTTGACTAGGCCAAACCAAAGTGGGACTGCAAACCCATGCACCAGATCTCAAGGCCACTCACTCAAATTTGGAGGGGGTGGGCATAGGCGTTCATGGGCCAGGAGAGTCAGGCTCTTGGGCAGCAGGAGAATGCCTAAGAGGCCCACACATGCTTTAAATGGCTCTCCACAGCCCCTGCATACAAGTTAAATTTTGTTTGTACAAAAGTTTGTCAAAAATGAATTTTGGGCCCAAAGGTTATGTCACCCAAAAAAGGAACAAAATGAATACCAAGTGATTTAGGTGACATAGCTAATCAAATATCTTAAATTGCTAATTTCAAATTCAGAGTAATCAATTGAATATACCCTATAAACAGCACCCAAATTGTGGGGTGAAATTTATTCAAACTACTTCAAACCATATTGAATAGTGAACCAATTCATAAAAAATCCATGTTCTATTTAGACAAGTCACTTTTTTTTAAAAAAAAAGGCCTATATCTATTGTAAAAACTGTTCAACAATAATTCAACCAGCTCTATTACCTCTACTAATCCTGCAATCATTGCCTACACATCAATACAAAGCTGTTGAGTCAGTCAGATATTGATTATAACATTTTCTCCATATCAAGTTTATTTTTGAATTTCCGTATCTTTATGTTGACTCTCTCCTGATGCTCCTCAGCATGGACTATTAAGTCATAGCGAAGGCCACCTCGCTGTGGCTGGGGTCTGTGCTGGTGGATGTAGTCCATCCGGACCAGACCTACACTGTCTTAGGCCATACCATTTTTGACAACCTCTATTTGGTCCAGGATCTTCTTGAGCTTGGGTGTAGGGATGGTCTGTCGTTCGCCCTTCTGTCTCTGGATCAGGAGGCGTTTGACAGAATGGATCACGGGTATCTCCTGGGCACTCTGAAGGCGTTCTGCTTGTGGATTTTCTCCAGGTGCTGTACGCTTCCTCGGAGTGCTTGGTAAAGCTCACCTGGACCCTGACCGAACCTGTCAGCTTAAGGCAAGAGGTATGTCAAGGCTGCCCGCTGTCAGGCCAGCTGTGCACTCTGGCCATTGAGCCCTTCCTCTGTCTCCTCAGGAGGTTGACGGGTTTGGTGCTCCACGAGCCAGAGTTGCAGGTGGTCCTGTCCGTGTATACCGATGACGTACTCCTTGTGATCCAGGACCCAGGCGACCTAGTGTACGTAGAGGCCTGCCAGGCTGTCTACTTGGTGACCTCCTCCACCCGGGTCAACTGGGTCAAGAGCTCTGGCCTGATGGTCATGGATGGGAGGCAGGTGTGCTCCCTCCCACTCATGCTTCAAGCCAGCTGGTGGAGTGCGGGTCCACTGCCCTCTCTGGGCGTTTACCTTTCTTCCACCCATCCCTCTCCATGGGAGAACTGGCAGGGTTTGAAGGGCAAGGTGGCTGAGTGGCTGCAGAGGTGGACAGGGCAGCTCCAGTGCCTTTCCCTGAGTGGGAGGGCACTGGTGCTTAACCAGCTGGTCCTGTCCATGCTCTAGCACCGGCTCAGCAACCTGAGCCCAACCCCAGGTTTCCTGGCTTATCTCCAGAAGTTAATATTGGAGTTCTTTTGGCCACAACTGCACTGGGTCTCAGCGGGGGTTCGGAGTCTCCCCCTGGAGGAAGGAGGGCAGGGCCTGCACTGCCTCCACAGTCAGATCCATGTCTTCCGCCTCCAGGCCCTGCAGAGACTCCTTTATAGTGCAGGTAGCCCAGCGTGGAGCACGCTGGCGCACGCCTTCCTCCACCACCTCCAAGGGCTCCAATATGACCAGCAGCAATTTTATCTCCTTCTTCCGGAAGACCTCTATGAGCTGCCGGTTTTCTACCAGACTTGGAAGACCTGGAAGCTGGTTTCAGTGACCAGGTCCATGGCGCTGCCAAGGGAGTGGATCTCCTCGTGGAGGTCCTGCTACACAATCCCCAACTTGTGTGCAGTTGGCAGAGTCCCCCTTCGTGCACCAAAGTTGGTCCTGGCACGAGTCACCAGAATCGGAGACCGCCTGGACTATGACCAAGGGGACTGGATGGATCCCCAGGCACTAGGTAGGTGCATGGGGCTCTCCACCCTTCAAACCCTCCACCCTTCAGGAGGTGAGGCAGCCTTGCTGCCTGTCTCTTGGGTTTACCTTGTGCGGATCCTGCAGGAGGGCACTCCCCACCCACCCCTCACCCCAACCCTCTGGTTCTTTTCATCAGACCCCTGCCCTGCAAGCCCCCTTGGCTGCCCCCTCCCCGTGCACTGAGCCAGCTGCAAGACTTGCAGCCAGTTCGTTTCTGAACCACATCAAGGGCACATCTGTACACAATCATGCTCCACACTCTCCATGTCCTCACCCTTGTATCCTGCCCTGACACTAAGTGGTGGGACATTTTGCCATCTGTTGAAGATGAGGAACCCCAGTGGGCCAGCCTCTCGTCTACCCTGGTTCCATGGCCCACTGGGGATATCAATTGGCAGCTGCTTCATGAAGCCGTAAGCACAGGCATGTACCTGGCACAGCTCACCCCTCTGCCTGACATCTGCCCCTTTTACAGTGTGAGGGAGACCCTGGCAGACATTTGTCTAGCCTTTGCCAGGTTGCCGCCCCTTTTCCGGCTCCTCTAGAACCTCCTTCTACAGTTCTGGCTGCACTTTTCCCCGCAACTTTTCATTTTGCACACCCTATCATGAGACTATCTTGTCAACCTCCTCCTAATGCTGGCCAGAGTGGCCATCTATAACACCAGGGAGAAGTTGTTGGCTGAGGTGCTCTGCAACTGTGGGGACTATTTCTGTTCCTCCCTCCATCCATGCATCCGGGCAGAGTTCTTTCTGGGCCATGTCTGCTGGCTCCCTAGACAGCAGTGGGCGCTGTTCAGGATTCTCCGCTCAGTGTCCACTTCAGGGTCCCTACTTTTAACCCTTTGACTCCCACACCTGTGTCTGTTTTTTCATTTGTTGCTACCATACTTAGTTGAGTCCTGGGCTCAGTAGCAACTCCGCTTAGGCTGGAGAAGGGGCCTTCAGCTGTGGGTGGGCTTGGTCAGAATATAATAAAGACTCTCTCCTGAATCACACAAATGTAATAATACATGTTCTTACCACTATAGTTAGAATTTGAAAAATAGGTCTCTGAGATAAGGCAAGACAGCCTCACTTCTCTACCCATCGCCACCCCACACAAAATTGAACTCTTATTCATTTTTTGAATTTTTTCACTGTTCTGTGGCCAGAAATAAACTAATTTCGGACAATCCTGGAAAATATGTGGGGAAGGCAGATCCCTGGGATCCCAAGCAAGAGCTGAGAAAATATCTGGTGGGAGTTCCTGCCCCCTACGGTGCTATATCTCTATTGTTCATACACGGGGGGAGATGTCAGACTACTTCTTGCAAATTTGAACTCTGGACAGTATTTTCTATATGATGGGCTATTTTTCCTAATTACTTCCTCCTTTCCTCCCTATCCTTCTCCTGCCATGGCCTCCCTCTCACTGTCCTCTGTGCTACTCTCCATCATTCTCTCCCTTCCTTCTCTTACAGTCTTTCCTTTCGTTTCTCTTCCCTCCTTCTTTCTAGTTGCTGAATAATCTCTGCTGTTCTCATAACTAGGTTTTGTATTTCCACTGAGATTAATGGGACTGTTCACATCTCTCAGGACTATTTTTTTCTAGCTGCATACGATTAGACCCACCGCATTCATTCGAATCTGCAAGATTTTTCAAATAAAACAAGTGGAAAATTAACTTTTAAAATGGAAACTCCAGTTCTGCAGAAAATTGTGAGGCCACCAAAAATGTACACATCAGTAAATCCAACCCTTGGCTTTGAAGTCACCAAAGAGTGGGACAATAGATAATAAAGATCTAAAAACAGGAGGCAGAAAAATCAAAGCAATCCAAGAGGAAGTTTGAAAGTGCTACAGCAGTTTCAGTTATTAAATTAACCCAATTTTAACCTTACAACTTTGGCTACAAATATCTTATGCAAATATAAAATGAAAAGCAGCTCTCTGTGCAGGATCTGCTCTCTTCTTTGCAATATAAACAAGAAACTTAAAAAAAAAACAAAAAAAAACCCACCTGATATTTTTCCCACTGACCCCAGTAAAGGCAACAAATAGGAGGCAATAAATTAATATACAGACACAAAATCACCAGATCTTTAATATATGTAGCACTTCTGGGATTAAAAGAAGAATATCTATTATATGCCTACATTGCATCATATGCTTTACTATAATATTCCTTGCCTACATTGTATGATAGCTATACAAAAGAAAATATGGGCACCTAAATAAAATGCTTTGATTTTTCAAAAATCATTTCTCAGTGTCTTTTCTCCCATCAATTTTACAAAGTACAAGGCTCCTTTACATATATATAAAGGGCTTGACCAAAGGGAAGTTTGTGTGCTAGCTGCCTCAAACATCCCGATAATGGCCAGACCCCCGACTCCTTCCCAATTCAGCTACTTTGAGCATACCTTCTGAGCAAGGTTTCACAGTTATCTGCTTACTAGGGAATGGGTCTGCTGCACAACCCAAACATCACTAAATTTGCACCGGCTTCCACTTTAAAGGGTTTATTCGTTATTATGAATTATTATTATTATTGAAAAGAAGAATAAGTTTAAGAAGACTAACTCCACAAGCAGCAAGAAGGGTTTGCAGCTATGGTCAGGCCAGTGCACGTGGCAGATACAACCAGCTCCAGCTGCCTTTCTGAGGCAAGCTGAGAAGACCCAGAGGGCGAGCTCAGTCAGGCCGTGCCGTGGATCAGATCGGATCCGCTCTTTGCCCGGCGAGGCTGCGCTGCGCTCGGGGTGTAGAGGGGGAGCCCTGCGGGGGTCTGTCTGTCACGGTGCTGGAGAAGCCACTCTGGGCTGCTTGGCACAGACTTCAAGTCAGGGGCTCCCCGCCCGACAGGCTGTGGGGGCTGCAGAGTGTCCGTCTGTCTGGCCCCCAGACGGCCCCGGGTCTGTCTCTCTGTCCACCCCCCCTGCAGGGGTTCTATGCCCTCTAGCTCCCGCCCCGAGAGGGTCAGTCTGTCCGTCCCCCGGGACTGGGGCTGTGGCCGTGTCTGTCTGTCTGTCTGTCTGTCGCCATGGGCGCCGCGCTCTGTCCGTCAGCCTGCCCCTCTCACCTGCTCGGGCCGCCGCCCACAGGAGGAAGAGCCCCCAGCAGCAGGTTCCGCCACGGATCCGGGCCATGCTGCTCCCAGCGTCTCCTGGCCGGGCGGCTGAGGGACTTTGGGAAGTTTCGGGGCAGGTCCCGCCCACGTCTCCTCCCGGGCCCTTCTCACGCCCTCTCCGCTGAGCCCCTGTGCTGGGCCTGGGGGAGAGGCTGCGCCTACAGACCCTTCTGCCCCCCCGGCCGGGCTGTGCCTTGGTTGCGGGGCTTGTCCCGGGGACTTGGCGCCGCTGTGAGGGCTCGGGCGGCAGCGGCACCTGCTCGCTCCCTGGCCGGCGACGTGCGCAGTGTTTCCCGCCAGATACCCGCTGGGCGGGCAGGCTCTGCCATCCCCCATGCCCTGCAAACTCCTCCACACAAGCCCAACAGCGGGGCAGTAGTCCCAGGGCCGCCCCACGCGCCAGTCCCTGTCCACACTCATGTCTCTCTACCTCGGTACTTGCGTGTTCCTCGGCCCGAAGCTCCGCCAGGGACTTAACCTATCAACTCACCGCTGGGGTGGGGAACTACTCTCATTTTACAGATGGGAGCTGGGTACACGGAGAATTGACTTACCTTAGGTCACTAGGGAAGCCTCTGACCTGGGAAATGAAGCAATCTGCTACATTTTTAGTCCCATGCTCTATCATCTATTCTAGAACATGCTTCCCACTGCTGGGGGTCAGGGCTGGCCTCTCCTGAGCTTTCCCTTTGGATGCTTGTCTTCCACTCCTAACTCCTTGCTCTTCCTGCCACAGGAGACAGGTTCACTGCAATCACCTGTATGTTGTGCTGCGCTGGTCATGCTGTCCTGCCTCGGACTTGCTGCTTCATCCAACAGCCAATAGGACCCAGCTCCAAAAGGTGCCATTTTAACCCATAGCTTCCAGGTATGTTCAAGAATCACAAAGGGGCTGTTTGTCAGAAAAGCACCAAACAAAACAATCTATTTATTACAAGAATGAGGCCATGCCCTGTGAAACCAGGCATTTTGCATCAAAGGAAGACCAGTTGGAAAATGTCCAACACACTAGTGTCTCAGAAAGCAAGATGATGAAGCATCATCCTTCCGCTGTTCCCTGCAATTCAGATTTCTTCTAGGTCATATAGACTTTCTTATCCTGTTTTGGGTATTCCTCCTGATAGTCTAAAACAGTCCATGGTATGCCCACACATTGAATTCTGGATACAGTTCTTGTCACCCTCATTACAAAAAAAAGATATATTAGAATTGGAAAAAGTACAGAGAAGGGCAACAAAATTATTAGGAATATGGAACAGCTTCCATGTGAGGCGAGATTAAAAAGACTGGGACAGTTCTGTTTAGAAAAGAGATGACTCGGGGGATATGATAGAAGTCTATAAAATCATAAACAGTGTGAAGAAAGTGAATAAGGAAGTGTTATTTACTCCTTATATACCACACAAACTACAGGTCGCCCTTCTGAAATAAATAGGCAACAGGTTTAAAACAAACAAAAAGAGTACTTCACAATGCATAGTCAACTTATGGAACTCATTGCCAGGGGATGTTGTGAACATCTAAAGTATAACTGGGTGCAAAAAATAATTAGTTAAGTTCATGGAGGATAGGTCTATCAATGGCTATTAGGCTAGATGGGCAGGGATGCAACCCCATGCTCTGGGTGTCCCTAAATCTCTGATTGCTAAGAAGCAGGGGCTAGAATGTCAGGAGACAGATCACTCCATAAATTGCCCTGTTCTGTTCTCTCCCTCTGAAGCATCTGGCACTGGCCATCAAACGGATCATTGGTCTGACCCAGTATGGCTATTCACATCAGGACCCTTTTAAAGGTTGTCACTTTAGTTCATGTGGTAGGTCTGGGTCAGATGGTCACTGGTTCACATCACACATCAAGGCTCAGGCTCGTGCCCAGCACTCACATTGCAGTGCTGTAGCAGTAGCAGGGATGCAGCACTACTAAAGATTCTGTCCTTGTGCAGAATCGTTCTGTTCTTCTTGCTATTCTAGTTGAAAGATAAAAGTCCCATGGTACTTCTTAAAAAGAGGTGAGGATAAACCCCAGTGCAGTGGCCAACTATTCCTCCCTCAATAAAATGAGTTCTTATGTCTAAGGCTGAATGCATAAGTCCTATGTTTGCCTGAAAACAAATATTTCATGATGTTTCATTTATTAAACATGTTTCATAAAATGAAAAATTCACTTTTATCACATGCTTCTCTCCATTTGACATTACTGGCAAGGAAGGAATATTTTAGATGAAATATATAGCTATATTTAGCTACAATATGTAATTTACAGCTGATTGTCACAGTAGAAAAGTTTTTAAACATAGTTGGAGCTACTTTCAGGTTGGTGATAAAGGACCCTTTGAGTCTAACTACTCTTTTCTTTCAACATCTCTCTCTGCATTCCACTCAGATTGTGGCATAAGAGGTTAATGTAGTTCTATTAGCAAGGAAAACATTTTAAATTGCAGTCTTTCCTTTGGTTTCTCTACATTTATTTTCCCAACATCTCCAAGTGAAGGTCCTATAATGTTGCCCTGGGTGCAGAGTATTCATTTGTTTTTCATTTAATTCAATCAAATCCATTGCAAAGTACTATGTTTAAGAAGCCACTGTATTCTAACATTAGTTGTGCTGAGACACGTTTGGAATCAATTACCTATAGAGCTACATAAAACCATCACAGACCATCATCAGCCCATGAAGATATGCCATAACACAGCATGCATGCGCACAGAGATGCACATGACCAGCAGGTTTGCAGACCCATGCACAAATGGACAGGGAATACAAGACAAGCAATGCTGATATGGACAGGAAGTGCAAATGTACAAAATCAATAGGAGGAAATGTAGATGCTCATTAATCAAAACACAAGACTGTCCCTCTGATCAAAGATGGATGTAGATTGTTTTTTGTGAGATTACTTCAAATGAGCAAGTGAAAGGTGCAGCCAAAATCTTCTCCATTTGGGAAGGGCAGAAGTATGTTTTACTAAGCCATTTTGAATGCAATGACTTGCAGTTTGTTTTTAAAACAAGAGATTTGAGATTGCAGTAGCAGAAAGGGAGAAGATTTCTGATAGTAAAGGGCACTTTGATCTAGCAGACAAGGACATAATAAGAGCCAGTGATTGGAAGTTGAAGCTAGACAAATTCAAATTGGAAACAGAGCACATATTTTTAAGTGAGGGTAAATTAATATGAATTTGCCAGGATGTATGTGGACAGGAAATGCACAAGACTGGAATATGTGGACAGGAGACACACACTACCACATGCCAACTGATTCATCCCTAGGGTAACTATATAAATCAAAGGATTTATGCATAAATTAATGACCCCAAAAATGCAGGAGTGGAGAGGTCTAATGAAAATTGCATTCAGGGACTGTAAGTGTAACAATTTGGGAGCAAATATGGGCTCTGTGCTAAACTGTACATGAAAAGCATCAGGAATGGATCCCATAATATTTATCTCCAAAAGCATAGTCCATTGCCACTTAAGCAAAGGAAGAAACATTGTTAGGCCTTTTCTATTCTGAGTGATTTAGTCACTAGAGTGTGATCTGATTATACAGACTTAAGCAGGTCAGATATTCCACATAGTAGAATGGTGCCACATAACGAGTATATTAACCAACTTGCTGAAATGTGTGGACACATTCAGTGAGTGCAGACATGCAGCTGAAGATCTGTGGATAGGCAGCACATGTGATAGGGGAGAGAGGATGTTCTGTAATGATCTTTGTTAACACTTCAAGACTGAAAAAGATCCAGCTTAGAAAAACAGGGCATTTAAGCTACTACTCTAAAGTAAGGAAGCATAGCCTTTTGCTCAGCCCCTAAAACTAATTTAATAAGGAGCCAAACAGAAGCATAGGGCAATGGTTCTCAATTTTTTTTTTTTTTTTTTGGGTACTGTGGCCCACTTCTAAAGCCAACCCATGTTTTGGACCTCCTATCTTCTTCTTCCATTCTCATCCTAGTCCTCCCCATTCTCTATAGCAACTATAATACTGTAATACAGGGAAGAAAAATAATTTTAAAATAGTCAGAATACAATATTAAAATTAATTTAATTCAATCTGGTCCATATGATTGCTTGGCTGCATACTCAAGTTGTTTCTGTGATGTTTATTTCTTCTTCCTTGGTGTGGGATTTTACATTCATTAATACTGATCCCTTGATGCCTGCAGCCCCTACTGCTTTCATTTTTCCATGAATTTTTGCACTTCAGTTCTGTCCTGCTGTATGTTTGCTCCTCCTTCAATTTTTATGTTTAAAAAAAAATCACTGTAGGATTTAAATAAAAGAAATACATGCTCAAGGAAGACACAAAGCAGCTGCTCAAGGAACAAGTTTGGGGATTGTGTTATGTTTTAGCATTTACTTTGTCAAAGAAGCTTCTGGAAACCATAAAGAGTGTTGGACTGACTGGATGACAGCTGAAGCAGTAAGCTTCACTGGTTGAATACTGATCAATGCTTCACCATTTTAACAGAAACAATGCTGAAGACCACCTAGAACTACAGGCCATTTGCAAGTCCATGAACCACAGTTTGAAAGCCACTTATACAGAAAAAGTTATTTGCCAAAACCATGCTTGCTAGTGATTATTTCTTCAGTGAAATGCATGCCAGTTGTTTCCTGTTACAAATCTGTGCTTTAGCTCTTTGTTAAACTGGATAATTAATAGCTAGTGTTGATGTTAGCATATGGTTGAACCAGCTCAGATAAAATCCAAACAAAGTACCCACCCATGAAATGTCACCCAAAAGTTGAAATGAAACTCTTTGAGGTTTAAAAAATTCAGTAACTTTTTGTTTTAAATTTTTGCAGAGGTCTGTGTACTTCTGTTTTTGAGCCAGAAGCAGAAGTGGAGAAATACTTTGACAGAGCCAAAGAGTTGCAAGTTTTCCAACTTTCCAACTTAATTCTGCAGACCCAAGAGATTCAGTTAATCTTCAGAAACCATCCAAATTTTGGAATAATCTCCCTAGAGAAATAGTGGAAGCACCATTTCTTGAGCTAGATTAATTAAACTAAACAAAACACTTGAGAATATACTTGTGGGGAAATTACAAAAGAAACAAAATTGCAAAAAAATCCAGGTCCATATCTACATATATTTTTAATATTTTCAAATATATTAAAATGCACTTTTTTCCCCAAATAAAAATTACAAGTTAAACACTAAGTTTAAAATCATGATAAATTAAGATTCTACAGAGAAGACTTTGGAAAATGGGTCATTGAACAGTCTATCACATTTTAAAAATATTAGACAATATCTTTCAGTCTCAAATGGATATTTTCCTCTTTCCTCAAGTCAGGGTGGATGTGAAGCCATCAGGTGATTGGGAAGATGCAGCAAGCTTGGAGGCAACTATATTTTGGCACCACAGCAAAGGCTCTGTTTGATTCACTGCTAAAAAGGCAGGAGATAAAGAAAATGCCCAAAGAGAGAAAACAGTTCTGGTTTTTTCCCCAGCTCTCTCTGAGTTCCAGTCTCTATGTAAGATCTTCCATGGCCTGAACATGGGTTTGCTGGCTTTTAATGTCACATTAGACATCCAGTTTTACAGAGAGGTACTGGAGTTTTCTATGGTGGCCAACTGCAAGTATTCTAGGGTGCCTTTTCGGTAGCTGGCCACCCGTGAAGGCTCACGCACCAGGATCCCTTCAGTCTGCCTTTTCTCCAAAGACTCTGTTATCATCTCTGCTAAGTCAGCTTGCAACCGCTGCTGATTCTCTCTGGAAATAGCAGGAGGGGAAAGATTTCAGTGACTCATGCAACACAAGTACTAAGAGCCTCAGTTCCAAACTCCTTTTTAGACAATTCTATCCTACCGTCCTTCCAGAAGCTATCAACATACTAGTGAGATAGATTGTGGGCAGAATCAATTCCAAGTAAACATAAAAATCCAATTCAGGATCTACTTGTGACTGTTCCTGACACTATGAGTTACTGTCTCTGCCAAGGAAGTTTGCTTTAGCATGACAATCTCCTACCTGTAGAGTATGTGAATTCACTTGGAATGAAGAGAAGAAAAACCTGAACTGGATTCACAAACCCAGTTGAAATGGACTATGTCTCTGACTCTATTACCCAACTCAATTTCAAGTACCTGTAATATTCAGATGCAGGTGTCCCTCAAAATAGTGGTAATATTCTTAGAATGCCACCCTGCCAGAAATTCATAGGACTTGATTTTCACAAGTATGTCCCATGCAGGACAATTGAAAAATTCCCATATTTATCAGACTGGTGCCATAAACATCACAGATAACAATGGATAAGGTCACAGGGATACTTTCAAACACATCTTCAGAGGGAGTGCCAAAACCCTAAACCTGATACTCTCTACTGCTTTTAAAAAAAATTTCTTTAGATTAAAATAAGGGCCTTATTAGAAAAGAAATGTACTGAAGAAAGTAGGACATGAGTATCACTTGCTCAGCCCACAGATAAATGTTTGTATTGTTTATACAAGAAATCTCTCAAGAGTGCATGGGGTTTTGTACTATCCAGAAAAACTGATACTCTCTTTTCTGGAAAGACACTGACAAAAATCACCTCCTACCCCTGTGGTCTCTTCTGTTTCAGGTAGATATTAATGAATGGGTGGCAGAGTGTTGAACTTGTGCAATGGGACATGACCTAATTTTCAAAAATTTTGCTATAAAAGTAATAATTAGTAGTATCTTACATTTACTTAGTATCTTTCACCCCCAAAAGATCCCAATGTGTTTTACGAATTACTGTATATGATATGTAAACTCATTATTTCAACATGTACTGAAACACAGCCACTCCTCAGGTGAATCACAGCAGCTGCTTAAAGAGTGCACAGCAACACTACACAATGGTTTAGGATAGGCAGTGAGGAAGAACATATCCCAGTGGAACTGTTTGGAAAAATGCAATGAGCCAGATTTGAATTTGATCACTGGAACTAATGCCCATATCACTGGAACTAATGCAAAGTATATCTTAAATTACTAAAAGGGGTCAGAATTCAGTTCTATGTCACTTCTGAAAGGCAGCACTTCAGTGCCACCACACTCCTTTACTTAGGACTCTGACTCAATGTTAATTCAAAAGGAAGACTGTTACCTGCTTGGGTCTGATTAAGCCAGGACATCAACCTAGTATTTTTTCCTGGTAACTCCTCTCTTATGCTTCAGAAGCTGAAGGTTTTGTTTAGAATATTTTAAAATTTAAGTCTCTAGACATTATGCCTGTGACAGTAATCTTCAGATGAGAACCAAATATAAACAAAGAGGTGCCTAAGTCTGCAGAGAACCTGAAATGTTAACTAAGAGGTGTGAACTGCTTTCATTCATCTCAGTTTGATAATGATTCTGAAGCTTAATGTTAATGTCGTTAAACTGTTTCGCTATTGATTATAGCATTCAAGAAAAAAGAAGGGAAATTATATTATGAAATCTGCACATTCTATAGTGATCAGCATCTCATTTTGGTGTGACAAATGGGTGGAGCTTGGACTGGGGGTAAAGTTTAGGAGGGTATCACCGCTCTTTTTCTCCCCCATATGAATCCTGCACCTACTAGATCAATGGTCCCCAAACAGAGGGGTGTGCCTCCCTAGGGGGACATGAAAGAACATTTGGGGGGGTCCGGCAGGGCCTGGGTCAGCCCCTATGTGAGGCGGGGAGGAAGTACTACCCAGCCCCACTCTGCGCCCAGCCCCGCCCTTGGCCCAAGCTCCTGGACCCACTCCCAGCCATGCTCCAGGCCCCCAGCCATGCTCCCACTCCCAGTCATGCTCTGGGTCCTGGGCCCCTGCAGTGATCCGGGCCCTAGCCATGCTCCAGGCCACGATCATGGCCCCACTTCTGGCCTGGAGCACCAGCTTCTGGGAGGAGGGAGGGAGGTGCAGAACTGAGTAAGGGGGGAGTGCGGACCAAAAACATTTGCAGACCATTGTATTCTTTCAGTACTCTTTCCTGGTGAGTTTTCCTTGACTATCTCCCATCCAAGGCCCTGATCCAGTAAAGTACTTAAGCACTTGAGCAATCCCAGAAAAAAATGGTTACTAATCTTGCATAACTGTTGTTCTTCAAGATGTGTTGATCATTTCCATTCCAGCGTAGGTGTGTGCTCACCTCAAGCTCCACCAGTAGAAAGATTTTTCCCTCACTGATATCTGTTGGATCGGCTCTGGTGCCCCCTGAAGTCACGGCATCATAGTGCCAGTATATAGGGGCCCTCTGACCCCCTCAGTTCCTTCTTGCTGGCTAATTCCAACAGAGGAGCAGGTGCGGGAGGGTTGAAATGAACATGAGCAACACATTTCGAAAAAACATGAGTTATGGAAGGTTCATAACTGTTTTTCTTCAAGTGCTTGCTCCGGTCCATTCCAACGTAGATGATTCCCAAGCAGTTGTGCAGATGGAGGGTTTGGAGTTCATTGGCACGCTGATTGTAACATTGCTCGGTCAAAACCCCATTGTCTCTAGCTTTTGGGTGATGGCTGTTGGTAGTGGGATACAAAAGAGCGGAACAACGACCACGTTGCCGCTTTATGGATGTCCTGAATCAGAACTTGCGACATCAACACTGCTGGTGATGCTTGAGCTCTGATAGAATGGGCTGTCAGCGGAGGAGTCAGGACCTCTGCTAGGTTGTAACATGTGCATGATACAAGAAGTGATCCATGATGAAATTCTCTGGGCTGAGATTGGACGACCTTTCATTCTGACTGCAATGGCTATGAAAAGGTGAGTGGGGACTTCCAAAAGGGTTTAGTCCTTTTTATGTAAAAGGATAGTGCATGCCTATCATCCAGCAAGTGGAGCCTCTGTTCCTCCCTGTTAATATGTGGTCTCGGACAGAAGACTGGTAAGAAGATATCCTGGTTACTATGAAATTTTGAGACCACCTTTGGCAGGAAGGCCGGGGGTAGCTGCAGCTGAACCTTGTCCTTGAAGAAGATCATGTACGGTGATTCTGAAATAAGAGCTCAGATCTCTGAGACTCTTCTAGCAGAAGTAATGGCGACAAGGAAGGCCACCTTCCAGGATAAGTGGAGCAGAGTATGTTCAATGGTTCAAACGGGGCTCCTGTTAGCCTTGCCAGCACCAATTGAGGTCTCAGGGAGGGAGTGACTAGTGTAGCCTCTCCAAGCCCTTAAGAAAATGACCACAGATTGAGTTTGAGAAGACCAACCAGCTGTTCACACACGAGTGGAAGGTTACGATTGCAGCTAGATGGACCACAATAGATTATACTGTTAGGCCTTGCTGTTTCAAGTGGAGTAGGTAATCTAGAATGAAGGGCAGTGTTGACTAAGTAGGCAAAACCCTCTTTTGTGCTGACCAGATTGAGAATCTTTTCCACTTTGTCAGGTAAGTGGCTCCAGTGGACGGTTTCCTGCTACCTAGAAGAACCTCGCAAACAGGCCCAGAGCATGCCAGTTCTGCAGGGTTCAGCCTTGGAGCTTCCATGACATGAGATGAAGAGACTCGAGGTTCAGATGACGCAGATGGCCATGGTCCTGAGAGATCAGGTCTGGAAATGGGGACAGATTGATTGGCGTGTCCATCGAGAGATCAAGGAGGGTGGTGAACCAGTGCTGACGTGGCCAAGCCAGAGCTCTCAGGATAAGACGCATCCTGTCTCTTCTGACCTTCAACAGAACCCTGTGTATGAGAGGAATGGGAGGAAATGTGTAGAAGAGATGGACTGTCCAGGGAAGGAGAAAAGCATCTGTGAGTGAGCCTGGGCTGTGGCCTATACAGGAGCAGAACTGAAGACACTTCCTATTGTGCTTTGTCATGAACAGGTCTACCTGGGGAGTTCCCACTTCTGAAAAACAGTACTCACAACATCTGGGCGAATGGACCACTTGTGAAGTTTGGTAAAGGGTTTGCTGAAATGATCCATAACGCATTCTATGCCCCCAGGAGACAGAAGGCTTTGAGGTGGATTGAGTGGACTATGCAGAATTCCCACAGGTGAAGAGCTTCCTGGCACAAGGGAGAGGAGTACGCTCCACCCTACCTGTTTATGTAAAACATTGCCGTTGTGTTGTCTGTAAGGACCGACAAGCAGTTGCCCTCCAAGAGGGGTTGGAACATTGGCATCTAGGCACACCGTCCTCAGTTTCCTCACATTGATGTGAAACAAGAGCTTCTCTGGGGACCAAAGGCCCTCAATGCTGATGGTCCCCAAGGGAGCCCCTCCCCAATCACTGATGTATCTGTAATGTTAGTCATTGACGGTTGGGGTCTCGAAAATGGGACTTCTGCACATACTGTCTAGGGATCCAGCCACCAAAGAAGGGTGGCAACCACCCTGTCCAGACGGTGTTGGCCTGGTGAGTATACAGACATCAGCCAAGTCCAGAAACATCTAAGCCATAGTCTCGCATATTGCACCACATAGGTACATGATGCCATTTGTCCCAGGAGCTTCAAGCAGTTTCTTGTGTGGTGATGAGATGATTCCTCAGGCTCTCTGTAAGCGCCCCTAGAACTCTGAACCAGGTTTCTGGGAGAAAGGTTCTGGCCTGTGTTGAGTCAAGGATTGCCCCAATGAATTCTATCCTTTGAACTGGAGAAAAGGTAGATTTCTACAAATTTATCATTAGCCCCACGTCCTGGACAGTTGACTGTATTAACTCCACATATCCTTCCATCTTGACCTTGGACAGACCTTTGATCAGGCAGTCATTGATGTAACTGAACCCCTTGTGTCCTCACAAAGGCTGCAACGACACTTCATGAACACTCAAGGGGCTGCTGACAGGCCGAATCGGAGCACAGTAAATTGGTAGTGCATGTGGTTCACAACGAATTGTAAGAACCTTCTGTATCCCTGAAAGATTACAATATGAAAATATGCATCCTTCAAGTCAAGGGCGGTGTACCAGTCCCTGGATCCAGAGAACGGATAATGGAGACCAAGGACACCATGCAGAACTTCAGTTTCTTCATGAATCTGTTGATGTTTCGCAGGTCCAAGATTGGTTTGAAATCACCATTGGCCTTCAGGATTAGGAAGTAATGGGAGTAGAACCCCAGCCTCTTAACTCTGGTGGAATCTCTTCCAGTGCTCCTGCCATTAGAAGCGACTGCACATCTTGGGTTAGAAGCTACTCATGAGAAGGATTCCCAAAGAGGGACAGGGATGAAGAAGTGGGAAGGAAGGGAACAACTGAATTGAACCGTGTATTTTACTTCTATCATGTGTAGCACCAGCAATCGGAGGTAATGCGGGCCCACATCCAATAGAAGTGGGACAACTGTTCCACAAAAATAAGAGAGAGATCGTTGTCCTGGTATGTCATCCCTGAGTGTCCTATCAAAAGGCCTGCTTAGTCCCCGCTGATTGTCTCGGGGGGCAGGCACCAGGCATGACGAGGACTGGGTTGGAAGCCTTCCCTTATACCCCCAATTCCTCCTGTTGCAATCTTGTCTCTGCTGTGGCGGGTAGAAATGGGTCATCAGTTGGGGATTATAGTGCTTCCTGGCAAGAGCCGGTGTATGCAACCCCAGGGATTTCAGAGTGGCTCTAGAGTCTTTCAGACTGTGCAGCTTAGAGTCTGTTCGCTCCAAAAAGAGCAACTTGCCTTCAAACAGAAGGTCCTGCACCGTCTGCTGCCCTCCTAGAGCAACCCTGAAGACTGAAGCTACGAGCTTCTTCTCATGGCTATTGCCAAGGCTATGGATTGAGCTGCAAAGTCTGCCACACCCAAAGCTGCCTGGAGGGACACCCTTGCCATTGATTTCCCCTCTTCAACTAGGGCCAAAAACTCACCCCTGGACTCCTGTGGCAAAAGCTCCTTGAATTTGGCCATTGTGCTCCAGGAGTTGAAATCAGAGCGGCTCAGGAGCTGGAGGCCGCCAGTTGACTATACATTCCTGCCAGAAAGGTCTAGTTTTTGACATCCTTGCCCTTGGGAGTCAGCCCTTGCTGACCTTGCTGCTCCCGTTCATTAGCTGCTGAAACTACCAACGATCCTGGTTTGGGGGAGGAGAGGAGGTGTACAGGAATCTATACCCTTGAGAGGGACAAAGTACTTTTTCTCCATCCTCTTTGCAGTAGGTTGCAGGGATGCAGGGGCTGCCATAAGGCCTCGATGGGGTCCAAAATGACATAGTTCAAAGGCAGAGCCAACTGTGATGGCCCTGCAGCTGCCAACATGTCCACCAGGGCGTGGGAGGATTCAGAGATCTCCACCGCCTCGATACCCAAGTTCTTGGCTACCCTCCTGAGGAACTCCTTGTGCACCCTATAATCATCCTGGGAAGGCGCTATACTTGGTCCTACCACCACCTTGTTGGGAGAGGAGGAAGAGGAAGCCTGTACTGGCAAGGGGCCTTTTTCTTCGCCCTCTGCACCGGATGGGTCCCATAGGATCGGGTCTTGCAGTTCAATACCAGGTTTGGCACTGAGGTCTGGTGTCTACTCCAAGAGAGGAGGTGGGGGGCTCTCAACACCAATACAACGGAGTAGGACCTCCTGGACTGCGGACCCTGAACTGGCTGAAAAGCCCAGGGGTTCCAGAACGGCCACTGTAGTGGTGTCTGCCACTGCACTGTTGTCCATGCTGTCGGCAGGATGCATTGGTTCATCTTAACCATTGGGTATTGCCAGTCGCAGCGGTGTCTGCTCCTGTGAGAGGCGTATGATTCCGTCTCAGAGTCTGACTCCGAGGGGTCACTTCTCGGCGACCAGGGCAGAGCGATGCCATTCAGTGCTGGACAGCAGTGCTGGGAGGAAGGAGACCGGTGCTGGGACATCAGAGCCAATTTGCCTTTTTATAGCACCTGTGGTCTTGACACTGTGATGGTCCTTGCCTCTAGTGCATGGCAGGGGATGGCGGTACCGGGAGTGACAATAACTCCCTCACCACCTCAAATGCCTCCAGTGTGGATAGTAGCATCAAGCTGTTGAACTCTGGTGGCTCTCATTTGGCAGAGAGTCAAAAAGTGCCACACTCAACGGCGCCCTTCCTGGGCCTGGAGTCAATGGTACACTACACACCGCTTGCGTCTCCAAATGGCCCAGCACAGGTTGCACTCTGTCAGCATCTCTTGGACCTTGGGGTTGGGGATCACCCCCAATCAGTTTTTCTCTGCTTCTTTCTCGGCACCGGCAATGGTGAGCAGTGCTGAGAGTCCCATGCCGGAGTCGTGTTCTTTGGCACCGGGATAAGTGTCGGTGCCAGGAGTCCCGGGTTGTAGACCCAGAGTCCTTTCTCAGCACTGGAGATGCAGAATGGTGCTGCATCTCTCTTATGGACGCTGGGGCTCTTCTTTCTGAAGGTGAATTATTTGGTGCCGAGTCGATGGGACGAAGTGCTGCCTCCATAAGGAGGAATTTGAGTCTGGTGTCGCTGTCCTTCTGAGTTCTAGCCCTGAAGCCCTTGGAAATCCTGCAACACTCCTGCACCTGGGTCTCTCCCAGACACTTGAGGCAGCTGGAATGTGGGTCATTAACTGGCATCAACTCATGGCAGAATGCACACCATTTGAACCCCGAGGACCAAGGCATACCCCAGAGCCAGGGAAGAGCTAATCCGGCTAAGTGAGCTCTGCTACTAACTAACTAACTAACTGAAACTTAAACTCTAAAATAAGAGTTATTTACAGATAATCAATACAGTCCACTGGGAAAGGTACTTGCAAGAAAGCTCAAGGTCAAGCAGCAAGCAGTTCCAGCAACTGTCATGGGCAGTAAGAAGGAACTCAAGGGATGTGGGGCCCTATATATCAGCGCTACGAGGGTGCGACTCCAGAGGTCACCAGAGCTGACCTGATGGATACCATTGAGGGAAAAACTTTCCGGTGGCGGTGCCTGGGGTGAGCACACACCTACATTGGAATGGACATGAGCAAGCACTCGAAGAAGAACTAATGCTATCATGAATACACTGCTGTGTCCTGGATATGGGCTCAAGGAATACCAAAAAGTATAGTAAGTTAAAAGTTTTTTGGGGAGAAAAGAATATCTATATGAATGGTGAAGGCTGAAGTACAAGGGCTGAGAGCTTCTTTCTCCCTTCCCACATATAAAGAACATCTTACACAGAAGGAGGTGTTGGGAGATTATACTTCTGGTCCTTCACTCCTGTCAGCCAGTAGGTCATCTCAGTTCCTTTGCCCTAATATGGCAGAGAGGAGAGAAGCACAATTTAGGGATTAGATAGGTATAATATATTATTTATATACTTTATGTTATACTGTATTATATGATTGTTGTCTTGTCTTTTCTTACTTTATGTAACAGGCTCCCAGAGCATAGGATGGGCACCTATCAAATCTTATAAACTGAAACAAATAAATGTATCAAAACAAAGGTGAGCAAATGAATAGGCCTCTCCCACTAGGCCCATTCACCACTGCCTCCTCTCCACATTTTTATTACCAATGGTGTGTTTCACTTGTTTCCCAGACATCTGTGTTATCTTATGTCTCAGATGCTTTTTCAGTGGTTATATTATCTTTAGAGGGGTGTCTCCATCACCTTGGGGCTGTGTTATCAATAGATTTCTCTCTCGTTCCCCAGCTGTTTGTCTAAGATAGGTGAACCTCTCAGGTGTATGATACCTTTAGATAAGACTCATTCCTTGTTACCTTCAAGTAAGTCTCTCCTCTCACTTCATACTGGAAATGGCAGTCTGTCCTCTTCAGGATGGCAATAGTAGACCCACTTACATGAATCCGTAAAGCTAAAAATAAACAAACAAGCAACAAATGTTCAATTCAGAAACTTAATGCATGAATATGTTCATTTTCTGTGTCAACCTGAGCTATGGCAGAGTCTTATCTAATTGTCCTTGATGTCTTAGGACAAATTCTGTGGGTCAAATGACATGAAACTGACTTGTATGTTGTTGAACCCAAAAATAACTACTTTATCACATAGCATTATATATGAGGAAAGACTAAAACAACTAAATAAGTCTAGCTGGACCAACCAATGTCTCAGGACAGAAATGATAAAAGTATTTGGATGGTGTAAAGATCAGGAAGGGAGAGGAATGGGAAGAAACTGAGCAAAGGGAAGAAAATTTAGGCTGGCTCTCAGGAAACATTTCTAGTGGTGAAACTATTAGACTATGGGATATTTATTTATTTATATTTAATATAATAAAGATGCCTATCCAAGTCACTAGGCACCCTAATATTCAATTTTATAATAAATACAATTAAATTAAATCTCAGCATGTTAAAATAATCTGTTCCACAGGAACTCAGCCAGCCAGACATCCAGCCTCTTCTTCAACTAGGAAGCAAAAACTAGGAATAGGCCTGCATTATCCAGGGTGGAGTGAAGGAATGAACACTATGATCTAATAGGTCTTTTCCATCTTTAAACTTCTATGCTTTGATGATAAAGTTGTTCTTGGCTGGAGAAGGAACACTGGATTTGAGCACACAAGTAGCCTACTGTCAGATTAGGCAGAGAGGTGAGCTTCAATCCTTACGTAAACCTGTGGATTCCATCCTTGAAGCTGTGTTAACTGTGTCTCCAAATAGACAGTAACGAGGCATCTTAATCCCAACCACACCAGCAGCACATGGACCTGAAAGCAGGAGACAGGGGAAGGAAAGAAGAAGACAGAGAGGCTGTTATTGCCAGGGGATTCAGAGAAGCCCTTGTAGTATCAGACATGCCTGAAAGAAATGGAAACTCAGGAATTAGTGTGATGCCATTATAACTATATGAGTTATTTGTTAGTGTGCTGGGTGGGTTGGTGGTCTCATCTGGAAGATGGCACTTCTAACAGCAGAGCAGGGGCACTGGGTTCAGCACAGATTGAAAGCACTATCTACATCACTTCCTACAGCATCTGGAGGTCTCACATCCATGTGCAGACCAAGTCTGTCTCTGTTCAGCTTGTAAAATATATTCAGAGCACAACCAAGACTATTCATATTATTTGTATATATTTCTGTACAGACAAAAATGCAGAAGTATTAGGAATTATGCTAAGTGTCAGCTCTGGAAGCAGGGGTGAAGAGAATGAACTTCATTATGGAGACGTTTCTGGCGGTGTCTCTAGGACCTTTGCAAGTAACTGAATTGTTATATTCCTTCTATAGTGGTGGACAAACAAAGAATACTGAAACAAGCAAAAATAAAAAAATAAAGTTTCTCCAAGTACTGTCACTTTAATAATTAAATAAAAAATTGATTCTCAAATGGGCCCAGTGAGAACATTTGCCTCAAAACCATTTAACATAGGCCTGCTTTTCAGTGGGGGAGGAATGGTTTCAAAGAGTTCTGGTGGATATAATGTCACCAACTCAATTCCATAAGGAACTACAGAGGTTGGTTTGCTCAGCTATCAACCTCAACTATAAATGGGGTTGTTAAACGGTATGGGAGGCAAGCCATTGGTCTATGTAAGTCCACTGCCCTTCCTCCAACAATGGTCTTATATACCTGATGCTTTAGAGAAAGGCAACTCACAGTGCTTCTGGCCAGTTGTGTGTCACACTATACCACAATCCTCACAGACAAATCCATTTATAAATAATGAAGCATGAGCACTTATAACCATCATTTATTTTTTTACTCTAGATAGAATAGCTACATCATTCATGTTCATATGCCATGACCCCATACCAGAGTGAATCCCTATGCGAATCCAAACAGGCAGGCCTGGAAGATGTCGTAATTCAAAGGATCCCATGAAACTGAGGATATCCAGTGCCATCATGGAGATGTCCACTGCATGGCGGTTGCCATTTCTCTTTGGTAAGCCACTCACCACCATGTAGGCATCACCAATGGTTTCCACCTGTGGAAATATGTTTAATAGTTACCATTCCCAATTACTGGAAGATGCATATAAATTGGAGATGGAAAAGGCCTCTTAGGTCATCTTGTTAATCTCTTCCTTGGCAGTCACGCAGGATTGCCAAATTCCCCCCAATTAGATGACATCTTTCTGGTAGTGAAGTGCTCTGTACACAGCATTCTAGGTAGTGAATCTGAGACCACCTGGTATCAAAAACCATTTACAGAGAGCGAGATGAAGCACATTAGAGATGTAATGTTGGCTTGTACTTCTCTCCTTCGTCTTTACTTAGTGTATTGGTTTTGAGCCTTTGTTACCAAACCCTACTCTCCATTAACCTGTCCATGATGTTTTATGTATCTTGATTTTTATTTAAGTGTAAGTGAGGCTCAGTTCACCTTGTAAACATCGTGATTGTCGAGAATGTGGTCAAAGTTCTTATAGATGTCATTGAGCATGTCCACCACTTCCATGGGGGTGCTGTACTGGCACAGCGTGGTGAAACCGACAATGTCACTGAAGTAGATGGTGACGGCTTCAAACAGCTCTGGCTCTACCAGCCCAGTCTCCTTCAAAGATTTTACCACTGGTCTGTAAGGAAAGGTGGAAGGGAAATGGAGATAAATATAACTTCTGCTTTAGAGGACAACTCAACCTCCTAGAGCTGACAGGGGAGTAAGTGTTCCAGAAATAGAGGTTTGATAAGAAAACAAACCAACATTTTGTTGATGAGTTCAATGGGCACTTGGAAAATCAGACACTAGCATTTCTGGCTACAAGATACTTCTAGATTATGAACTCTTATTTAGATTGTAAACTCCTTGGGGAAGAGACTTTTCTTATATTTTTGTAAAACTCTGTGCATCCTTATGTATAGGACAACATAATAACTGAGAAAATCTGGAGACAACAGTGGATCAGGCAGGCAGCCTCCTCCCAAAACTTGCTTTCAAGTCTCTAGCTTGGAATTGTGCACGCTAAAGCCAAGGAGATACATGGCCCCATAGCTCGGACTTTGGGGGTGCAAATTGTAGCACACACTTGTGGGCTGTTCTATAACTCCCCTGTGTGGATGCTGTGGGAGCAAACTAAAAGGTACCTAATTTGTACTAACTTAGTCCTGTTTAAAGGGGACTATATTAATGTGAAGTAGTTAGTTCACACCTGCAGCATCCATATGAAGAAGTTACAGCACAACACACTAGAGTGTGCTTCAATTTCACACCCTCATAGTAGTCGAAACTGCAGGGTTGTGTAGACATAGCCATATTTCCTTCTACTTAGTTCCAATCTGTCTGGTGAGCATCTGGCAGCTTTGCAAGTTGAATTAAGTTTTCAATGCCCTTTTGCGCACACACACAGTTTCTCTGTATATCTTGCACTTGACAAGAGTAGGGGTGTTTATCTTGGTGTCCTGGCCAAATTCCACCTCGGTTAATTATTTTCTGCTCCCTGAATTCCCACTCCTGTTTCAGTTGTCATTCTTCACTTCCTAAGGCTTTGGAAGTGTATTAAGCTAAAGTACATAAAGGCAGTTTTAGTGCAAAATAAGTGTCCCCAGGGGAGTTACTGCAGAATAGATATTGTGCTTTAAATTCACACCCTAGTTTACTCTGCACTTACTTCCCCATGTAGACAAGACCCAAGAGTTGTTGTTTGCTATTGAAACTGCTGCTGTAGGCCACCACAGAGGTGGCTGCATTTCTGTAGAAGGTGAATTGATTCCCATATATATATAATTTGTAAAGCTTGTAAAACACTTCAGGATCCTTCAGGATGAAACAAGCTAAAGATATGTAAACATTAAATTCAAAATTCACTGGTTATGTCAGCTAAGTACCTGAAAATCAGCTGAAAAAATAGGTGTTAATTCATTTTGTGAAACGTTTCTTCACTGTACTCCCAAGAACCTCATTCCATCCTCAAGCTAGTTTTTAAATCAATGTATCTGTCTGTTCATCATCACTTATAATGATTACACAAAGTCTGGGAATCCATGTTTCAAATTATCTCCAGGTTGTTCAGCCCTCAGTTTGCACATGACATCTACAGGTCTCCTTCTGGCATCCTCCTATATGTCTTTCAGGTCACATGACACCTAGAGCTACTGAGGAGGACTGGTTTGGCCAGTTCTAGGGAAACAATCTTCTTAACCATGATTAGCATTCAAATAGATCAGTTAATTGTATTGGTCATGGTAAGACATGCATAAGCTAGAAAGTGCTCATTTATTGCCAGACAAATTTAAATGAATCGTTCATTTATAACTCTTAACTACAGGTGAATCAGCAAGGCCTTCCCACGATAGCACTCCTTTCTACTCAACCACACTTTACAGATAACAAATCTGTACAGATAACACTACAAAGACTCACCAGCATAGTTAAAGAGCCACAGCTATGCCGACATAACTCTGTAGTGTAGATGCAGCCTCCACCAACTAAAGGGGATTTTCTGTTGATGTAGGAACACCACTTCCCCGAGCAATGGTATTCTTCCATCAGCACAGTTGTGTCAACACTGAGGGTTAGGTCATCATAGCTATGTTGGTTAGTGGTGTGTTTTTTCACACCCTGACTGACATATCTATGTCGACCTAATTTTTAAGTGTAGACCAAGACTGAGTTTTTTCTACCATCTTTTAAATCATTGAGTAGAATGTTTATTTTAGCTCAGATCTGGGTTTTTTGAGCCTTTGCATGTACTTCCTAGTTAAGGCTCCGATTTAGCAAATAATTTTAACTTTAACCATATGCTTAAGTGTTGTGCTGAACTGGGGCCTTAGACAGGGACTCCCTGGGCACTGGCAGGTCAGAGTAGTTCCTAGGTAGCTCACAAACTGTTGAAACTCTGAATCTTTTTTCATTTTTATTGAGAGCTTAAAAGCTCAGGTGACCATTTTTTTTACATGAATTTCAACTAGTAGTTACTTGTCTAGCAAAGGGCACATGGCACACGATGCCTTATTCCTGGCAAGCTGCGACATACCTCTCTGGAAAACTAGCCGAACTGGCAGATGGGGGCAAGAAGCCTAATCTCATGGGTAATCAAGTCCCAAATTATTTAGTACTTTATAGGTAAAAAACAAAACCTTCAACTCCACTTGGATACCAACAGGCAGCTAGGGCAGATCCCAGAGCACCAGTGTTACATGCTCTTAGTATGAAAGTCCACTTAATAAGCAGGCAGCTGTATTCTGCACCATCTTCAGTTTCCAAGTGATCTCAAGATGTAGCCCCTTGTAGAGCTCATTAAAGTAATCTAGGTTGAAGGTGGCAGAAGCATAAACAATGGGGGTGAGATCTGCCTGCATCTGAAAGAAACCATCCCACTCATCTCATCAGGTACAAGACTCTTAGCCACAGCTGGTATCAAAGTATGCAGGAGCTTTAGTCTAACAAAACGCCCATATTACCAGCATGTTCCATAAATGGCTCTCCCACCATCTGGGGAGCTGATATAATCTTTGCAAATTCTTTTGATAGTTTCCCTCAACCAGCTGACATAACCTCAGTCTTATGTATATGATGCTTCAGCCAGCTAGCTCTCATCCAAACTTCTGTTTCCCACAGACAAATCTTTCTTTGCCTCCTGCACAGCCATGCCATAAAACGGTAAAAGTTCTTAATGTCCAAATCAGTCTAATCAGCACAAAACTTCCTCCGCAAGTGCTCTAGCTGTTACCCAACTTGCTTCATCTCTTGCAAGTCATCTGTAACCATGATGGCCTAGGAGATGAAAAAACTGTAAAAAAGAGCATGTTGGGGATACCGTATTAATGGCTGTGGATACAAAAATCATTATAAAGTTCAGCAAGGCCATCAATATTATGGTCTTCAGGCAAAACAGTATTTTCAATCAGTGCCTCGTGGAAACAAACCAAATCCATCACCCCAGAAAGAGAGGAGCGTCCTAATGTGGGTTAACAGTCAGTAAAGGCTAAATGGTAAAGACATGGGATCTTTAATCAGCATACAAGTTCAGGACCTCAGTTCTACAGCTCATTTGAAAGGTGACAATGCCACTCATAGGCAAAATAGAATGTGAATGGGCCAAATTCTGCTTTTCATCACTTATAGCCGGCAGTATAATTTAGCCCATTTTGTCTCAGCTGGATCTCTGGAGGTAAGCACTGTGAACTGCTACAATTTACTCTGTGGAGCGAGTGTTATTCACACCTTCATACTCACAGTGTTTGGAGCCTCCCAAAATGATTCAGATGTATTACACAACAGTGGGTCTCACAGTTAATGCCAAATGTTTCCTGCTGGATGGAAACCCCTGCTGCTCAACACTCACCGTGGGAGTAGCATGAAGTTAAGCCTGTCCGCTCTGTCTCTCTCTGCTTTGTATAGCTCTGTCCTTTCCTCTACCAGGTGCTCTAGGTTCCGGGAATATAGCTGCAGACGCCGTATCAAGGTATCCATGTAGCTTTCATTGGTCTGGCTATGATAGTTACTGGGAATAGTGGTTGGGAAAAGGATGAAGAAAGCACATAGGCAGGACAGAGGCAAAGATGAGTTACAGAACGTTATTCCACAGTGTAGCTTCCTTGCAGTTAGAATGGAAATTGCTCAAAGCTCATAATTTCATCTCTTAGCAAAGAGCTTATTTTTAAGGCACAAAGACCTGTGACCCACCCAGATCACCCAGTTTTGCTAATTTTCTGCGCCCTGGATCTCCTGGCTTTACTAATCTCCACAGTTCCAGGTCACCTGAAATAACCTGAAACACAAATATTCAATGAGAGAGAGTACACTGGAAAGCCAGAATCCCGAGAGAGGGAACCAGAAGTGATAGAAGGCAGCAAATTAAATGGAGTTTGCAGTGGGATATAGCACCAAAAAAGTCAATGCAATTTTGGGCTGCCTTTGCAATGGCATCTTATCACCAAAGGGGAAAGTAAAAGACTTTGGGTCAGATTCACTCATTGAGATTTGCTGGTTTCCACTGGTGAAACTTGGGTTAAAGATGCCCAATAATGGACCAGCTGCCAGGAGCAGAGGTGTAATAACACAAGTCAGTCATAATCCCTGCTTCATTTGGGGACCTGAAATGGCAGATGCAGCCTATGAAGTAGATAGGGACAGGCTGGCGGGAAGATCCAATCATTCGGATTCTGATGGAGCCCTGGCTGAATTTTAAAACTGCCTTTCCCCCAAGCAAAACCTCCATGTTAAGATGTCAGTGGAACCAACTGCCCTCCCCTGGGGTAAGCCCCCTTCTAATGCAGCTACATCTGCAGTTGTAGGATGTGAATTATGTGCTTCTCCATGCCCCTGGAAAGGAATCCAGCTCTTTTTCTGCACTTCTGTAGTGCGACCTCATCTGGAATGTTGTGTTCAGCTACAGACACCACATGATCAGAACAATAATGACAATCTGGAAGAAGTTCAGAAAAGAGCAACAAACAGATGACCATGCAGCTGGTGGGACAGACCTATGGGGATAGGTTTAAAAGCTCTTAAATAGTCTCCCAAGGGAAGTGGCTGAAAACCCATTGCTTGGGACTTTTAAATAACTAGATTAGAAAAAGTATGGCAAGGAACAATCCTGCAGTTGCCAGGTGACAGGACCAGATTATCTAATGGGACTTTTCCATCTCTGTATTTTATGATTCAACGACCTCATTTCACTCAGACCCTATAATTACCTTACTCTGGGTAATCTGATCTTTTCAATCATCTCACTTTGTGGTCATCTGAATCCATTATTTTCACTAATCCAAGTCACTTAAACTTTCTAATCATCTCATCTCCAGAATATCCAACTCCATTAATTTCCTGAAACCTGGACATCATGACTCACTATCTTACACTTGGGTAGTCTGACTTCCTACTTACACAATGTAATAGTTGGGGCTCTGAGTGATCATCTCACACACCCATGCCTTCCTTTCTGTCAAAGGATAAGGCCTCAATCAGTGAGTTCAGTTTTTCCACTGACTGAGTCATGTTGGTATCAAAAACACTCTTACAACCATCAGCTTCCAAAGCTGGGTGTTTGGAACACACTGCTTACCTGAATATTTTAGCCAGAGTGCTCTCAATTTTCTTAAAGTCAGGCCTTTTCTCAGGATCTTCCTCCCAGCAACTTTTTACAAGCATATACACCTAAGAATATACAATCCAGGGGAAATTCAGGTGAGCAGTTGCAAAGATGGGAAACAGGGCTAAACAGCAAGACCAGGATCTGTTCATTAGTCAATATGGAATTCCTCTCCCATCCCTCTTGGCCAGAAACTAATTAAAATGTGACCAATTGTTATTAATCTGTGACCAGGGAATTCACTGTAGGCACCTTATAGCAACAGTCATTTCACATTAGCCAGTGGTCAGCAGACAGATGATACTGATATTCAGTAAAGACTGCCAACCTGAACAGAATTTGAATCAGTGGTTCATAAATGAAAGCCAAGTGAAAGGATCCAATCCCCTGACCTGGCACCAGATTGTAGTTATTGACATCCAGGAGAAAGCTTTAGTAATCCCATCCCCAATTCCCTGAGCCTGAGTTCTGGCTGGAAGCAGCTACTCAGAGATAAAAAGTGCCATGCTATTACCAGTCCCCTGAGATATCCACTCTAGTATTTAAAGACCAATTTTCAGACTTCTTTAATAATTATAGTTGTTTAATAATATCAAATTCTAAAAGACATGCTACTGTCATATGGAAAGTAATACTGTACTATTGTTTGAAAGCATTGTCAACAGATAATGGCAGCCCTTCCCCAAATAGCCCCCATACATCACTCCATTTAAGAATATAGGATTTGCCACACTATATCAGATGATCCATCAATGGATTCCAGTATCTGGGCTCTCATCTTGTGGGACCAGTCAATCAATCACTTATCCCAGTTATCCCACCTGCAGAACTGGCTAATAGTTGAAGCTTCAGACAAAGGTAAAACGCCCTCCTCTTGATGAATCTGGTCAAGACCAACAGACAGTATGCCATACTAAATATACACAGGTTCCTTAAAATGAAATAGGGGTCTCCTTTGTCCCATATGTCCCATAAAAAAATTAATGCCATTTTAAAAAAAATTCTAAAAGTGGGGAAAATAGTCTCTGATTTGTTTGCTTTTTTTCCTTTTTTCCAGTGGATTGGCAAAAGCCTCCCACTGCGCCCCATGTGAACTCAGAAAAAGTCACCCTTCACATACGTTGTAGTTGTTAAAAGTCACCAGGTGCAGATTAAGGAGATGCTGTGCTGTAGGTACTGGAATGAGGAGAAAAGACTTCCAGTGAATTACATTTTACTGCACTGATGTTAATTATGGGACATTTTTTCTTCCTGTGGGGCAAGAACATTGGAACATACAGTGTGCATAGCCTTCATCCTCCCACACCAGCCATCTCTGGCCTGTCTAGAAGCATTTCCTTTTTTCCTTTAATGTAGGCTTACTTCCAGCTCTCTTTCTCCTGCTGTCTCTAGGATCAGGTCTGGGCGGAAGGGTCTAACTCCTTTGCCACTCTCCACTCTGTAAAGTTTCTCTAATGAAAAAAAGTGCAACATTGAAACAATAAAGCATGAGAGGCAGTGCATTTCTGGGTGAATTAGGTATGCCAGGCTAGTTTTATATATAGAGACACGTCCAAAGCAAAAACATGGATCTGGACACCCATGTTTTTTTATCTGGATCTAAACTTTGAGGGGTTTCTAGATATAAGGCTCAAGAGTGACTTGAAGCCACTTGGGAAGTGAAAGGAACAGGAATGTATATGTGCATTTATTGGGCATGAAAGACATGAACATGACATCTTCCCAAGTGGACAGTAGGCATATTAGTGCCTTTTTCAGTATGAGGTGTAACCATGGTATAAGGCAGTGATTCTCAACCTGGAGTACATGTACCCATGGGGGTACATGGAGGTCTTTCAGGGGGTACATCAACTCTTCTAGATATTTGTCTAGTTTTACAACAGGCTACATAAAAAGCACTAGCAAAGTCAGTATGAACTAAAATTTCATACAGACAATGACTTGTTTATACTGCTCTATGTGCTATTCACTGAAATGTAAGTAAAATATTTGTATTCCAACTGATTTATTTTATAATTAAATGGTAAAAAATGAGAAAGTAAGCGATTATTCAGTAATAGCGTGCTGTGATTCTTTTGTATTTTTATGTCTGATTTTGTAAGCAAGTTATTTTTAAGTGAGGTGAACTTGGGGTACACAAGACAAATCAAATTCCTGAAAGGGGTACAGTAGTCTGGAAAGGTTGAGAGCCACCAAGACAATGTGAGAAGTTCATTAGGATATTATGGCCTGATTTTCAGAAGAGCAGAGCACAATCTCACAAAGGCAATTGGAGCTGCAGATGCTCAGCCCCTTTGAAAATCAGACCATTAATATATATGAGTATAAGTTTAAAACATAACAGCTTGTTGCCTTATTTGTACCCATAAATAGGAACATACTGCCCCATCCTACCAAACCTCTCTGATTCCTGAACACGTCAGAATCTAGATCACATTTGCAAAACTCATTCATTCTGTGCTATCAACAAGCCATTAGCTTGCTTTATAACTTGCAATAATTAATGTCCTGCTAGCCCAACCATGTAAAGGGCTTCTGCAAGAGATATCATAAATGATTCTATACATACAGCAGGGTGATTATTTGCCTATTACTGGTGCCTCTATGTTTCTAATTTATATCTATCTATCTACCTATCTTAAGTATTTATAGCATACCAATCACATAGTATCTAGGTGTCATAGGTGCTGGAACTAGGGGTGCTACTGCACCCACTGGTTTGAAGTGGTTTCCATCATATACCTGGCTTCCAATTTGGTTCAATGGCTCTCAGCACACCCTCTATACAAACTGTTCCAGTACCCCTGCTAGATGCTGGATTTCAGAGGCAGAAGATGACTCAAGCAAAATTAAAAAATTCTTCATTTGTTGTCTGCCCTCTCTCTCATCCTAGCTAAAGAATTAGGCCAAACATTTACAAATGTGGAGCTGTTGATGGCCTTGAAAGGCCTTCCTAATAGTGAGCCCCAAACCACATTGATTCCTGGCAGAATACTATAAAAACGGAACCACTCAGCTGTCTGAATGTATGCTAAACTTATTTAACCAACTTCTGAAACCAGGATCAATATCAGAACCCATTACGTGAACAACCCATATATCCCTAATTCTAAAATAATACGAAAAGCTCCATGGAGTGTGGATGCAATCTCATTGCTAAAGAAAAATGTTGAGATCTTAACAAAAGATTGGCCCACTTTAAAAAAAAAAAAAACTTAAAAAAAAAAAGTTACTCAGTGAATTCAGAGTTGCCAGACAGGCTTCCGGCCCAAATGATTTATCACTACTAATATTAGGAGGCTATTAAATGTCCTGTCACCTGTGAGACAGCTCCAGCAAGAGGCATGGATTGCATCCCTTGCTACTGAGAAAGCTATTGGTAGGTTGGACTAAGATGGAAATATTAAAGTAATTTGGAATGGACAAAATTTTTCTAAAATGGTGAAACTTCATGATAAAACATAAGTCAAAGTCAACACAGAGAGCCAGATTGTGACCCTAAAGCCACTAGCCCAGTGGAGGTGGGGGAGCAGTGAGGAAGTCACTGCCCATCAGAAGCACTCAGAAACATTGTGCCTGAGACTGGCATAATGCCTCCAGCACAACAGGGAGAACTTGGCCATTGAATTACCATTTGAAAGGTTGCAACATGCTGTCTCATCCTCATGTGCAGTAAGCCCTGTTGGCTGAAGTATGGAAGGGGAATATATCCCTTTCCTCTCTCCACCCATTTTGCGGAGTCTTTTGCCAGTAGTGACACTACACTTATAAAATCTTTGCATTCACTGGGATTGTGCCTATCCCCTGCACAAGGGGAAGGAGTAAGACTTCTTATACCCTCTGCTCCCAATTATATACCCACACAGAGTCAGGCATCATTTGTCACACTGTATGCTCTTCGGCTGGTGACCAATATGCCAGGAATATAGTATGTTTAGCTAATTATTCCCTATCTTCTAAGTAAGTAGAACACTGTAAACGTTCAAAAATTGGTGATGATTTGCTTGTTTGTTTTTTAGGCAAATAGAAAACCAAAAGTAAATCTGAAACGTCCCCTCCCCTGCAAGCAAGCAATCTCAGATGTTCATTTGTATTGAATTAGCAATTTGAGAGGTTGTGTTTCCCAGAGTATAAACATTACATGCTGAGATTACTCCAGAAATTCTTCTAAATTTTTTAGAGGGAAAGAGCTAATAGGGAGGCCGAGGTGCTGTACTACGTGTTCAGACAAACACAGGGAGAGTTTGGCAGGATGACTCAGAAGTGGAATAGATGTCTGAACTCGTTAGCAATATGAAGCCTAAACTCCTACACACTTGAGCTTATTCTAATTTATAATGATGGATGGATGGATTCTGGGATTGTGGCATTATTGGATTTACATCATATAAACAAAATTTGTGCATTTCAGAAACAATGGAATGCTGGCTTCCCAATAAAAGAAACTTCTTTTGATATCTGCAAACAAGAAGCTTCATAGTTAGGTTTACACGGACAGAAGGCTACACTAATAAAAGACCCATAATGGACAAATACATAATTATCTCATTGCCGTACAGAGCTCTTGGCAAAGTTTTTTACAAATCTTTTTACAAGTTTTTAGGCAGACAGAGACCTAAAAGTTTTGTTCATAATATGGGGAAAGGGCATGCATTGTCCACAATCAGATGAAAAGGTAAAATTTTCAGAACTGCCTAAGTGACTAAGAAGTCCTTAAGCTTATGTCACCGAGGTAATTTTGAAAATGTTGCTTTTAATTCCCACTGAATCTGAAGCATTGACTGGCTTCAACAGACTTTAATGGAGTTTTGCTTTAAATAACTGCATAGACTTACTGTTTCACTGTTAACACAGTGTATACAAAATTCACTCCTAAAACTCCAGCTACTTGACAAAAACATGGGCACAAAAGACTTAACTGTATCGACATGATCTGGGACTGCCCATCTTTTAGATCAAAGGATTCAATCCTCCCTGCTTGCTTTTACTAATCATGAGAAGTATGGGTCCACAATGCAAAAATCGCAAGCTGATATTTACCCAGTGACTCCAGAACTTAAGGAAACAAAACTTCCCACAACTCCCCTCAAGGTATGGATCTGCTCTCTAAAATAGCAGCCAATTTGGTCCAAATGTAATTAATCTTGTCCCTGAGGTACGTGGAAAATTCCATGCAGCACCAAAGATCTGATTATGTTTCTGAGCCAAGGAAACCAGAATTTACCAGGGTGTCAGCCATTTGGAACAGTTCTGTAAAATGTGATTTCATGGACGCAGTGGAGGACAAGAAATTTTCTTCTTCTGAAATGCTAGATGTTAGATCTCTGAAATCCTGTAGGGGATACCTGACTAGCCCACTTCAAATGCCAAGCACTCTTATTTCATGTTATTGGGTTTTCTTTTGCTCTTTTGTGTCCATGTTGGTTTTGTTGCTGTTGTTTGGTATTATTGAATTGTAACATGTTGAACTTGTAATGTTGCAAGGAGGAGGAGGGAAGGAAAAACAATAAAAATCTTAATTTTAAAAAAATCACAGCAATTGCTCCCATGTGCCATTACTATTAAACACTTCATTCATTGCCCAGTGAGAGAAGCAGCAGCTCAAGCACTTAAGAGAGACAGTGTTTTTTACAAAAAGTTGTGGAAAATGTGACAGTTACAGACACAACATCCAAACGCTACAGTTGTAGAGGAAGACATACGTGAAATTTTAGTTTCTTACCTTTATGGTCCCGGCAGAAGTCAGTGTAGAAGGTCTCCCTGCGCAGGATGATCTCCTGTGCAATGATTCCATAACTGTACACATCACCTTTCTGAGACACATCACCATGACGGAGGTGTTCAGGAGCTGTCCACAGATCTGAGCAGTCGGAAGAGGGAGAGAGAGAGCACTTCCTCAGACCTTCATCCCCTCCGGTATTGTTTTAATTTTCTCTTTTGACTATTGTTATCCCCATCCCCACTACAGCTTGGTATTGTTTAGATATTTGTTCAGCTGTTGTGTAGAAAGGCCAGCTTCAATACAGACTGGATAACTGTCTAATCAGGTTCAAACACAAGTTGTTGGGCTAGATGCAGGAATTACTGGGTGAGGTTCTATGGCCTGTGTTATGCAGAAGGTCAGACTAGATAGTCATAAGGTCCTTGCTGGCCTTAAAATCCATAAACCTATGAAAATAATCCCCAAATGTTTTTGAGCCTGACATAGCATCATTGTGTCATAACATCTGTGGCTATATAACAATATGCATATGTATTTCTTGTACACCAGTCACCATGATATCTAGACATTGTGGTGTTATTCTGTTGTGGCACCTTCTCACGACAGGTTGATATTGTATCAATGTAAAGCAAAATCATTATACTAGCGGCAACTTGGCAGTCACAATGCAACACCACCCTGGTGAGATGAAATAGACTTCATCCCTTGAGACAAAGTTAACACCCAATAATTCTCAGTCTGCTTGTGACAGCATTTCCCTCTGAGCTACCGGAGAAAAGAAGAGAAACCTTTTACTAATATAAAAATAAAATAAATAAAAATATGAAATCTGACAATGAGAAAAACCTGAGAGGGAGGAGTGTATCATTTACATTCAGTGCACTTTTCCTAGCCACTAATTTTCCATATTCCTATCACTATTTCTGCAAATGTTTGTGTATGAATGTAAGAACTTTCTCTTGCCATTCCAGCCCCAGGTTCTCTTCTGTCCACATATCAAAGAGATGACACAATGTTGTGTTTATAGCATTCCAACTGGTAATCATATAAATGATTCCAATGTCACAATTTCAGGTTTATATCTTCACTCAAAGATCAAGTGGGATGAGAAGATAGGTGGGAAGAGGAGAGGAATGCTTATTTATACAGAAATATCCCTTAATAATTAGCAGAAAGAGAGAAAAAAGGTTATGAAAAAACAGTGAAAGCTATCATAATCTGATTAATGTTCAAGTTAGCAAAAATTTCTGGAATTCCATCTAAGGAATATACTATACTAAGGCTCTCTTTAGAGAATCATTTAAAAAGTGTAAACTGACATGTTAATGTTTGAATTATGTCATAATAGAGTACAAGATATTGTGATATTTCACGCAGACACTTACGTGGGTATGTTTTGTGATCAGTAACGATATCATGGTGTACTTGGCCTCTTTTCTGACATGTCACACAATCTTATCACTGTTGGTGTATCAGAGTGATTGGCCCCTTTGAGAGGAGTAGGGTCCAGTGCACCTGTGACTGATCAGCTACCTCCACACTGGGTTTAAGAGGGGGCATCGGGGCTCTAGGGAAAGAAAGGGCCGGTGAGAGCTGCCTGAGAAAGAAAGGAGAGACTAAGAAACAGATAGTAGCAGCAGGGGAGAGCTACTGGCGACAGAAAGGAGCAGTGGCGAGCTGGCAAGAGTTACTGGGAGAGAGCGACAGGAGACCTACAGGGAGGGGGAAGATGGTGACTGGAGCTGGTAATGAGGGATATTGGGAAGAACAGAAGTTGAAGGAAGTTGTCAGTCAGCACCACTCAGCATTAGGGAGCCCTGCTGAGCTGTAGGAGAGCTTGTGCAAAAGCCCCAGGGCAAAGAGGAAGAATCAACTTAGGGAAGTTGAGGGAAGGGAAGCAGAGAGCGAAACAAGAGGGCTGATGTTGGTGTCTGGATCCCAGGAGCAGGGGGTAGGACTCACAAGCCCGGAGGCCTGGGGAATTGAAACACTGTGGGGAACCCTCTTGTGCCAGGCCTGAGTGGAGTGCTGCAGGAAGCCGAGCCCAGAAACAAGAAGGTTGAGCCTGGAGGGATGTTCCTTGAGCAGGGTAGAACACACAGGAAGGGAGGCCTGGGGAGTAGAATACTGCAGTGAACGCTCCTGAGGGAGACCTGACTTGGGGAGGTCAGGGAGAAAAGTGATTCTGAAAACTCTCCAGTGTATAGCCTGGAGAGTGGGGCCCTGGAACAAGGGCAAAGAAACGGTGAACAGAGTGAAGATTGACTCTTGGGTGGGTGACCTGGAAATGACGTTAGTGAAAAACTTCTGTGTTTATATCTGCTGTACCTTGGGATTTGGGGAGAATGGTTTTATTATGAAGGTTCTGCAGATTACTGAATGTGTACATGTATAAATTATACCTAGAAATGGGCTTTCGAATTCCTGTGTTTCTTTTATGGCTGGACCAGGGGAAACTGAGGTAGCCGTATTGGTTGTGCTGAAGTCTGCCACAGGGGGAAGCTCTAGCTGGAGCTGCCCTGCCACATGCTGTAAGAGAGAGCCTTTTCCCTTCAGTTCCTGACATCTGAACAATCTTCCTGTCTTCCCCTCTCCCAAACTCCCCATGCTTTTCAAATATCAGTTGAAAACACATCTTTCTTTTCTCTTTCTTTTACCACTTATTTCTTTTTTCCTGCTGCCATTACTTCTCTCTGTGATTATATTCTTTAACTCAGTAAAATGTTTTCAGACATAGTTTGTATGAAAGATGCTATACAAAATAAAATTGTATTGCATGTCATGCATTCATTTTTTTGTACTCAGTAGGTCTAATGCATAATAGATCACAGGATATCATGTAGCTTTTTACTGAATAAACATTAACAAGTCTCAATGGACCAAGAAAAATTTAACTTTCCACAACATTATGGTAAGTAAGTGTTAGACAAACAAGTAAGTGTACTTTGCATAGAAGTATACATATTGTTTTCACTTAAGCCTGTTTTCCCACAAGCTGTAAGTAGGCCTAATAGTCCCACAAATCTTATTCCAATCCAGGGCTGGCAAGGAGATGAGAAGAACTGGGATTGTGACTATTTTTGCATACCTTTCCTCGGTGGCAGAATGGAATTGCAGCCAAAATCAGTGATCTTCACCACCATCCGGCTGTCCACTACACAGTTTGTAGACTTGAGGCGGCCATGGACCTCAGTTTTGCTTGAGTGCAGGTAGGACATTCCCTGTAGGTTGATTGATAAAGAGAGGGAGAGAGAGACTGTGAGACTTGATTGCTACTAGAATTAGTATTTGAAGGTTCAGCATAAAATGTATGTAGGTACTTATATGGCCCTCATCAGCATAGTATCTGAGCATGTCACAATTATTAATGAATTTTATCCTCACTACACTCCTGTGAGGTAAAGAATTATTATTTTACCAAAAGGGATTTTCCAAGATCAAACGAGATGTCTGTGGTAAAACTCAGAAATTAAGCCAGGTCTCTATTGCTCCAGGCAGGGTCTTAACCAGACTATCCTTCTTCCCAACTAACATCGTGTAATATGCTTCCTGATAGTACTGGATCTTATTTTTAGGGGAGTTTGGGAAATGTATTTCCTCCCAGTGAAATTAATTGAATTTGCAATAACTGCTTTTATGGTGTTTTTAGTAAAGGTTACTGTTTTGTATAAGTATTTCACAAATCTAAAAAATGTGGCTTGGGAAGTGTTCCAATGTTTTATTTTGTAATAATGATCATCTGAACTAAATGAAAAATCCCTATTAATAGACAAGAATATTATGATTGTATCCTTTCTGTAGACATCAGTCTACAAGTGGGATCCATAATCAGCAGCACATGAGCAGGTCTGAAACAAAGGGCAGCTAAGAAGTCAATGCAGAGATTACCGGATGACATTCTATGGCCTATGTAATGCAGAAGGCCAGGTTAGATGATCATAAAGGTCCATTCTGACCTTACAATTTATGAATATACACACTAGTCAATACATAATACCTGCAGTCTGTGGGCTAGTTTCAGAGGTGAATCTTCCATTTCCATCAGCATGCATGTTATGCTAATTCAGATGTTCTTAGACTCAGGCTCCCTGAACTCTCTTTCTCTGACACACACACTTACAGACATGTAATTTTCACCCCTTTACTCATCACTTTTGAATTTGGCCCACTTTAATCTAGGGGAAATCAAAGATGTCATATGTTGTATGTTAAGGAGCTGGAAGAGAGGTGTAGCAGGAGAAACAACCGATGGGGGGTACAATTTATACCTACTTACAGTCTCCTATTAGTTGTTTTTCCTGCTACACCTCTCTCTTCCGGTCCTTTGGTATGTAAAGTGCAATCTATATGCTGAGGAGGCAAGAAGAAGGTGCATATGACACCAGTCTATATTATCCTCTGAATTTGGCCCCAGAACTTTAGACACACATGCAAATATTCAAGGATGACAGTTGATAATCATGAATCTGGATTATATATGTGTGATCATATAATCACAGGGTGTGATATTCCGCTCTTTCAGAGACAGACTTGTGTTTTGCTTATAGCAAGGGAAGAGTCAGGAAGTGTTTATATATAAATCATGCTGGAACTTGTGGAGATTCTATATAATAATGTGTGTTCTTCACGCTACTGCTACTTCCTGCTGACATCACCTACAGTGGAAAGTCTACAACAGCAGGCACCTCTGACAGCCTCAGGGCCCATTTGCTGCTGCTGCATCTCTTGTACAAGCCTGCTGACACCAACCTAGCAAGCAAACCAACTAGAGCAGGAACTCCTCACCAGTTTTGGCCTCCTATGAGATGATTCAATCATATTGTGGTCTGCATGTGACAGAGCTCCCTTGTTTTCTAGTTGGGGAGCTGGTGTGTCTAAGAAGGCTTTCTCCTCCACTGCCACCCCTTGTATTGGGAGAGCGTATTTGGAAATAGAGAAGCTGGATAAGCATCCCAGGTGGAATTTTCAAAATTGTGAGTTAGAAGCACAAATCCCATTGACTTTCCATGAGGTTTGTACTCCTTTCAACAGGGCCATTTTTCTGATACAAAAATATTGCAGTCAGTTGCACAATTTCCTTCAGCTTATTTAACAACGCCCTCCTGTTTAACAAACAACAGCCTTGCAACAGCAACACAGGACCTTGTGACCACAAGGTTCAATTTCTGTAATTCCTTTTTATCAGGGCTTTTGTCAGATCTTTTTAGGGCTGGTTCACACTGACCGCGCGATTTTGCAGCAGTCAACAGGAGTTACGCAAACCACTCTGCCTAGTTTGCATAACTGACGTCGACTGCTCAGCTTCCCTTCTGCGCGCTGTTCACACTGCACTGAGCCCTTCCTGTTGACTCAGCGCTATGCTACTTGAGGGGGTGGACTTACTCAGTCGATTTCCTGATCGATTGAGCGGGTCTACACTTGCGCTCTGTCAGTTGCAGCTAGTACAGAATACAGACGTGCTAAGGTGCACTGCAGAGGCAGCAGGTACTGGCTCAGAGCTACCTCTGCTGCTGGAGCCTGCACTGTCTCCTGCCAGGGACTGCTACAGTGACAGCAGCTTCTTCCTGCTCTCTTTCTGGCCTCAGCTAGAGAGGGATGAAGATAGCAACAGCTGCCCTGCACAGAAACAATGAGCTGCTAGAGGCATCCACCCCTGCATCAGATCTCAGGGTCAGCTGAGGAGCAGAGGAAGCAGAAAGCAGAATCCACAGGTTTGGTAGCAGTCAGTGGGGCAGAAATTGGGGCACAGGGGAACAAGAGCTGGTGATGGGGGATGCAGGGCTGCAAGAACTGGGTATTGGTTTATTTAACTGCCGGGAGTAGCAATTGGGTATGAGGGATGCATGATCTGGGTATTGAGGGAAATGGGAGCTGGCAGGCAGTGAAGCAAGAGACAGGATGTAAGCAGAGAAGGAGCTGGATAAAAGCAGGGAGTTGTGTGTGCATGACGGTCAGATAAGGTGATGACAGAAAAGTGGTGTATGGTCATCACTAGGCCACACCACAGGCCTCCATTACAATACCAGCTCCAGGTGTAGGTTAGGTAGACAAATTATCCAACCTAACTGCAAATCACAAGCTACTCATGTATTTAGGAAGAATCTTCAGAGAACTTGTCTGAATCATTCTGACTGGTTAAAATAACATCTTCTGATATTCCATAGAAAGGTCTTGTACCCCTTTTATTCTTGGGCCCCATATCCTATTTACAGATGGTACAGTGGCTGGCAGGTTGTCTGTGAAATCCAGGCCTCCTTGAAGTCAATGAGAATTTTGCCAGTAACTTCAATAAAGCCAGTATTTCACCCTCTCTGTGTGTGATCCATTAGATCTGATACTCTCAGCAGTGTCAGCTTTGGTCAGTGAGTCGATTGGAGTCCTATGAAGATTAACAGCAAAGAACTAAGAAAAACTTGTTTATAAGATCCCAGTAGTGAGAGGGGAGGAACAGCCACAGTTATTTAAAAGAACTCTTAATGATGAAAGTTAACTGAATGTGAAATAGTCATTAACAGAACCAGCAAACTGTGAAAATTTGGATTAAGGAGATTTTAATAAAGAGTGAGATTTTCATTATCACATTGAAACAGACATAGCAGAATCATTCATCAGAGACCACATCTGAACTGAAGTATGTAGGGAAATGGGAGGACTGGCCTGGAATGGGGGCAGGATTTTGATGGAGCACTAAGGAAGGTAAGGGCATAGATGATCTAAATCTGTGTGTGAAAGTCTTGGGTCCCATTTTACAAAAAATAAAACAAATACACATTTAGTTTAAAATAAAACTTGTTTTACGACCCATCTCAACTCTCCACCTTCCAAAAATGCAAATAAATATTGAAAGTTACTTAAAACCATCCTTGATTTCTGTGCAGGATGAATTTCTTCCCATGCTAATTTGCCCTCACTTTTATAAATGGTCACCCCTACTAGTGAGTTTTACTACGCTTTAAAATATTAACAACAATATTCATTTAAAAAAAACCCACCTTATTCTGATACAACAAGGTATGATTCAACCATTTTGAACAAACACTGGAGATTTCTTTTAAGCAGCTTGCCCAAGGTCACGTATCATAAATCAGCAGCAGAGCTAGGAATAGAATTTAGGGCTCCAAGCACCTAAATTCATTCTCTAGGCACTAGACCACACCTATTCTCTTGATAGCCTAAAGAATATTATATACTAGGCCCTGTTACCTATAGCTGCCTACTATGTAAGGTTTATAGCATGTGGACAGGTTTATAAATGCTTCAATGCCATCTATTCACTTACCTTAGCAATATCATACATGACAGAGATTTTAAATTCCCAGTCCATGAAGGTGCCATCTGGATAGGAGATCTTATCATTTAAGACATCCTAGAAGGACAAGGAGACAAATAGGCTAATCTATAGCAAGGAAACAGCCAGAGAAGGCATCTTTGTCATGTTAACAAAGCCCTGAATCACACAGCCTTTTGGCTAGTGACTGAAAAAGGGTACCCTTCTGTTTTACTTAAAAAGTGCATAAATTAGGACAGACATTGGGTTACCTGGAAGCTAGGGAATGGAATATAACCTTGTCCTACACAAACAACTACAAAAAGGTGAGAATTTAACTTCCAGTCACTGTTATTTCCAGTGGCAAAAATGAGCCTCTGTGAATATGTTTGCCTACATGAACACTGTGCCTAGCGAGACATTCTGACAGGTCTGTCACTGCACCCTTTAACTATGAGAGTAATCCAAAGCCCATTGAGGTCAATGAGAGTCTTTCCATTGATTCAGGAGCAATAGCAGTTTACACCTGCTGATGGTCGACTCCAGGTAGGAGAAGGGTGAGGAGCAGAAGAGAAGTCAGTGATATTACTTCAAATAAGCACTGAAGTAATATTACTGACTTCCCTTCTGCTCCTGTTCCTTCTCCTGCCCCAGGACCCAGCCATCTGGCAGGTTAGCATTTCCTTTTACAAACTGGTAAGAAGAGCTTGCACAGTTATTTACCCGCAATGATCCTCTCTCACAGTACTCAATCACCCCCAATATCATCATGTCCATCTTCACTGTGCCATAAAACTTTGTCAGGTTGTAATAGTCGATCTGGAGGAGCTAGAGCAAAAATAATTTATCCATTAAAAACAAAATCAATTGTTAGTGTGGAACCGAAATTAAGTCTGCTAGTGTGAAGAGGTTCTCAATCCCAGACCCTTATATGATATGTGGGTTCTCCATGTGCATGTATGAAGAACCAGAGTTGCTGAAGAGTAACTGTTATTCCAGAGCCTTCTGGTCTAGGGAGATAAGAGTGGGGAGTGACTGTTAATTGTATTCCAGACTTTGCTGTCTCCGTTATTGCCTCTGCTGTAGAACCTCACAGTTTCACACTCTGGACTTGGATACCCATTATAAATGACTGAATGTTGCACATTAGTTAGAAAATGAACAAATGATAAAAATATGAGGTTTCTGCATGATAATATGTATTTTGTTAATTTATTTAGGCTATTTATAATACCTTACAATGTATCTGTACCTAATGTAAAAATGTACTTGGCATATTTTGTGTAAAAATTATGAAGTATTAAAAACAAATTAAACCCTAATGTAGGAGGGCATAACTCTGTGGAAGTTAATAGAGATGTATTTGTATACATCAGAGATGCATTTAACCCTTAATAATAGGACATTTGACTATACCACTCCACTATTAAATGATTGGTATGAAGTGAGGAAAAAAAGAGCATCACTTTTAGCATTGATTATAAAAATGTGGATTAGCAGGGGTCTAGTTCATGAACTATCTCAGTCATCTTCAACTTCGAAGGTTTACAATCCAGAATCAGAACTGTTCATAAGACCCCACCCCCCTCCATAATACACACAGCTGTCCTCAGGCTACAGTAGCCTGTGGGATGGATATACACACACACAGATTTTGTGGAATGATTTCACTAATTAGTTTCACCCACTCTGTGGTGTCTAGTTGCTACATGAAACAGTTACCTTGTTTAGTTCTATCTTTTGTTTCTCTGTGAAATTCCCATCATTGTGTTTGAGATCTTTCAGGATCACCACCTGGAAAGAAGAAACAACTAGAAGGAAACCATAGCAGTAGCACAATAATATACCATCCTCCCCTAAACTACTTCTGGTATTTCAGTATATCCTTATCCACTAATAAGTAGTGGAGTTATATTATCTTTTACAAGATTTACCAAGTTGATAGGTTCTGCTGTCCTGGAATAGATTAAGGGGCTGATCTTTTAAATTCTTCACTCACATGAGTAGACCTTGCTGAGGCAAAAAGATTCTACTGAAATTCAGGGGACTTCACACATAAGAATACTCCTTTGCCCATCTAGTCCGCTAATTTGCCTCATGTCACATCATATCAGACCAGTGGTCCATTATGTCCTGTATCCTGCCTTTTGCCATTCTGGACCAGGCCAGTAGTTCATTGAGTCCAATATTGTACCTCTGGCAGTTGCTGATGCAGGGGGCCTCAAATTAAAATGAACACCTCACGCCTTCCATAACAGTCAGTTTTGCAAGGTTAAATGGAAATGGGGATGACCTTGCTTCCTGATCTCTGGAGAGAATCAACTGTCTTTCATAGAAGCCTCTCACTAGAGAAGGGAAGGGGAGCAGAGATGCTGTGGTCATCTTACCTTCTTGTCATATTTGGCTTGGCGCTGTCTCTGGACTGTATCACGCCTCTTGTCTTCATCAATCTGGGGAATAAAGAAGGCTCATTAGCCAGCAATTATAACATACACTACCGTGGCAGGCACCAGATTGCAGAGAGAAAATTAATGTCCAAGCATGCCACTGTCTGCTTGGGTGACTCTTTAGAGTCAACTAAATCCCATAGCATGCAATCACCATTTGTGCAACTCCCATGTGCTGTCAGGGTCTTTTCTTCTGATCAATACTATTGCCTTGTCCCTCCGTGTTTTACAGACAGAACTTCCTGAAAAGGGATGTCTTTTGTGATACTTATGGTGTGGGAACCCAATGAGCTTGGAAATAAATACCCTGCCTGCTTTACAGTCATATAAAGAACTTGTACTTGTGTTGCTGTATTAAGTGGGGAAGTTACTGGGGATTAATCTTATTCGTCTTCTGCACAGTGCGCGGGAAGTGAAAAGATAGTGAACCAGTTTTAACAGGTGCTTCTACTACTGTCAGAGCCCAAGCAGTGGTCACTGTTTGTCTAACGCTAAACCTTGATAATGGAGAGACTCTGAGCTCCCTACCCCCGGGGATATCTTGTCCCTCCTACCTTCAGACTGACGTGGTTTGTCTCATTGGTCTCCAGAGGCAGGATCTTGTCAGGTGATATGTGAGACCATTTCTTCTGCCGAAGTGCAATATCTCTTCTGTACTTCCTGTGAAACAAGCAAACCTGTTTAAGATCATCCTATCAAACAACTGGAATCCATACTGCGGACTGTGGTGGGGAATCTTGGAGTGCTAGAGAGAATCCTGAGCACAAGGTCCTGTATTCCCTTCTTCATGCATTCCTGGAAAGCCTGCTCCTACAGTTCCCAGCTTCCAGGCCTGGAAAAGAGAAATACCCTCTCCATCACATACCCCTTTTTTCTCTATAGATTTAAAGGGGTCAGTGCTGGAGAGCAATTGCTGGCTGGTTGCTGCTTAATTCTTCACATTCACACATGGGGAAGACAGTGCAAGTAACTGCCAAATGAGTCTACAATAGCTTACACTGTTTCCTTTTCTAAGCTATTGAACATCCTCTGAGAGCGGTCTCAGAGGCAAACATGGATCAGATGAGCCCCTGGTAACAAGGCTCTTGCGGAAATGAATTGTGCTATCCAGGAAAAGTCAGAAGCCGGGGGGAGGCACCAGAATGAAGTAACGTGACTTCTCATGAAGGGCCTTTGCCTCTGGCAGATTCCCTGATTATATCAGGAGACAATCCTTGGAATTGGAGGATTGAACCCCTGTCTTTTTTGCAAGAATGGGGAGAAAACCCTTTCCTCCCTCAACAGAAGAATTATAAGAAAACTGTGAAACAGGAAAACAATTCATTGGAATTTCCACTCTTCTATGCAGCTTACTCCTGTATAAGAAACATCCCCACCTCCCCCTACCCCAAATTGGTTAGTGGAATGCTGGGGAATCCTGAACAGTGATTGGCTGCTAGAGAATGCTTCCAAATATTGAAGATTCCGGGATTCTGACTGACAATTTATGTTTCTAATATATTTTAACTGCCATTGCTAAAGGGAAAGGGAGGAAATGTCCATTTTTAGTTGTACATTTCTCCCCCCTGATTTTAGTCTGGTTTGCTGAGTTGCATTTGTACCATCATAATTTGCCAATAGAAGCAACAGTCACAGTGCTCGAAAGCTGTGAGATCATGGTGATCTAGTTGTAGGGGTCTCACTCTGTCTCTCCTGAATTCCCGACATGAAACTTTAATAGCATTCAAGAACAGAGATACCATAAAAGAGAAATTTCCAGAGGGTTAGGAAAGCATTACATTGTGGAAATTCCCGTTTCATAATCTTAAATAGAAAATCCTATAAATTATCAATAAATTAACTAATCCCAGTAGAAAAAAGAAATCAACTTTACCTGTTCGTATCTAAGCACTTATTGGACTGGAATGACATCTCCAATGTCTAATAATGGTTTTGTGTTTTTTGAGGACTCGGAATTGATTTGTTTACTTGGAAGACAGAACTACCCAGGAAAGTGTGGGCTAGTTGAGGAACATCACAAACCGGGTGATATATAAGAAATGATTGTAGATCTTGTTCATTTTCTTGCCTAATGGAGCCTTAGGGGTGTTATTATCATCTATCAAGAGATAAGACTTACTAGAGCAGGAAATTACTGCACAATTGAAACTTGGGATAGAAGCTTAGGTAGGCTGCTTGTGGCTATAGTGATGGGAATAGCAAACTGGGATCAGGTGCAGAGAGTTGTTAATCAGGGCATTAACTGGCTGGCAAAGAAGAATGGCATTGTCAGGCATTGTCTTCGTCCTTGACCATTATGAGCTGATCCACTGCATCATCTGAATTAGCTAGGGTTATGAAGTTTGGTAACATTTCTACATGCAAAGAGCAAATTCTTTGTTAAAAATAGCACAAATTGATTCTGAGGAACCCCCAGGCATTTTTTCTGCATTGAAGGTTGTCAGATACCACAGTGATGGACGTGGCATAAAACTCTAAATAGAATTCAATTATTAATATCTCTGCCATCTGTCAGATTCAGGAGGGGTAACAGTATCTTTTGCAGCATTTCAAAGTATCTGGAAATAACCTTTTGTCAAATTTCTTCCAGCTCTTCAACAAATAAAATGAATACAAATTAATTCTATCAGTTTGTTGGTATGCTTGTCCTGAGGTTTGGGAACAATGAGCTTTTCTGTTTCTTGGGTACAGATGGGCATCCAAGTGTGGACTAGCTACATCAACTTGGATTCTTATCTCATGGAAAGTATTAGCTAGCAAGGAGAACACATCAGGTCAAAATGACAAAGGTTAAAGTGTGCTACCAATCAGATTTTCATAGAATGTTTTGTCTCTGAAGTCCTTTGATCTGTGGAAAAGGAGTTGTGTGAGCTACTAAAGGTGAAAGATCCAGGTAAAATCAATGGTTCTGAGTCCTGGGAATAGGAGAGACATATAGATGCACTGAATGTGGGTTGAAATTTTTCTCTGAGAGGATTGTACTGGGGATTTCATCTTCTATCTATCTGATTTTTCCACCATTATAGAAGTGGTACCGCAATCTAGTCAAAAATTTTTAACCATAGAAAAAAGGGTATAAACTAACTGCAGTGAGGCAGAATGAGTCTGGGAAAATAATAAGAAACAGAGTGGGTCTAGGTCAGTGGTTCCCAACCTGTGGCCCAGGGGCCAAAAATGGCCCGTGGGGGCTTTCAGAGTGGCCCGCCAATCGCCTCCCGCTGGCTGCATAGGGAGCCGCTGCCTAAGGATCAAGGTGGCGCACATTGCCACAGGGCTGAAAGATGGTGAAGGCTCTTTGCTGCAGCCAAGGGGATGGGAGATCAGTGCTCTTCTCTCCCTGGCTGTAGTAGGAAGCACAGCAAAGTGCTCCATCTGGGTTCATAGGTCCATAGGCGCTGGGGTCCCTGCTGAAGCCAGAGGGAGGTGAGATCAGAGCTCCCCTTCCCTGGCTCCAGAAGAGAGCAAAGCACTATGCCTGGGTCCCTAGGTGCTGGGGTCCCTGCTGGAGCCATAGGGAAAGAAGCACTGATCTCCTGTCCCCCTGGCAGTGGCTGCAGAAGGGAGCCACTGTCTAAGGACCCAGGTGGAGCGGACGGGGCTACAGGACGAGTGCGGTTTCCCTGCCGCAGCCAGGAGGAGGGGAGATCAGTGAGGAGGGAGGCAGCCTCCTCACTGAACTCCTTCAATCTGGCTGCAGTGGGAGGAGGGGGTCGGCTACTGGTGGAGACTGGTGGCCCTTCAGGGTTGTAAAAATGATATCTGTGGCCCTCAAGCCAAAAAGGTTGGGAATCACTGGTCTAGAGACTACAGCACCAAAATTTTCTGGTGTTTTGATTTGGGCAATGACACAAGATTGAGTCATCCTTCCAGCAGGAACTGTTAAGTCACCAAAAGAATAAAGAAACATAGAAGAGTAATAGAAAGGACTAAGTGCAAGCAATAAGTGAGAAAAAGTCTGAAGGTTGGCCTTGTCCTCACAGAGATACTTGTTAAGTTTGTGTATGTACATGAACCAGTGCTTTCTAGTGGGTGGAATAGGCCTGACCGTCTGTCACATCTACCACCTGAGCAACTGGATCATTTCTCAAAGCAGGGAGTGCTGGGTGCAGATGCCATTTGTAGTGTCTACATAGAGTGGCACACACAGAGGGAGAAGCCAGCAACAGCCTTGCTGATGGGTGGAGATAATTGGACGGATTTTCAAGGAGATATCAAACAACCCATGCCCAGCAGCAGCAGATGGAGGAGAGAAGAAAGAGGATAGTACCTCAACACCAGGAGAGCGATGATCAGAACCAACACGACAGTCCCTGCAAGTGCAAAGACAGCGATAGTCAGGATGTGTGGGCCTGCAGAGGAGAGAAATGGGAAAATAAACAACCTTAGTGAGAACATTAAACACATGATATTAAAAAATATATACCCAGGACCTGATGCAAAGCCCTTTGAAGTCAGTGGAAGACTGGCCTCCATTTAGGAAGGCATGACATCAGGTTACCAATAAATAAGTCAGTCAAGCGGATATGCATGAGGAGTCACAAGGTGTCTCCCTGCCAATCCCCTGAAACATGTGTCTCACTTATAAAAGCCTGCATGGTTCCAAACTCACACTTTGATAATGTGACTGACTGATGTTTGAAATGTGAGTATTATTAGAACACGTCTTGTTCTTGAGGCTCTGCTACCCCCTCGTGGCTACTGACACTATAGCATGCTAAAGAATATTACACCAGGAATTAATATTGTGTATTCAGATTCCTAAAGAACCAGAATAAAATTTATGTTGGGGTATATAGACTCCATCCTGGGATTGGTAGGGTGGGCATTAATATTCTCTGAGCAATAGAAAAATCACAGGTGAAAGCCCTAATTTCAAGGAATGTTATGGGGAGAGTAGCAGAATTGAGTCAGATGTTGCAAATTACACACTATAAAAGGGTTGTGTGCTAGTTATTGAGTTTGGTTCGCTTCCTAGAATAAGGAGGACATGGTTAGCTAGAACAATTTGGTAGGAGGTGTAGGGTAATAATGACTAAAACTTTGGCTATCTAAAGCCATTCTTTGTTTGGATATATTTGTTTGGAAACTGGCTAGAGGAAGCCTTTTTGAACTCTTGGCTGTAGAAAGCATTGGTTTTTTGTTTTGACCAGGCTGCAAAACATCTGATTATATCAGAAGTTGGATTTCTAGATTTGCAAGTATTGGTCCACCACTTTACTATGGCTTGTCTGACTGTTACAAATAGATAATGGAAGTCTATGCTTAATCCTGAACTAAGCCTAATATCTCCGTATTGGTTTGTGTTTTCATAGACTTTTAGATGGTTCAGAAGCCTATTTATGGGGCAAAATGTAAATGATCTGGTCTCATTACAATGTTTCTATTATAGAGGAAATGAACTCTGTAAAAATGTCAAGTCTCCTATTTTGTGGCTATAAATGGCTCCAGGACACATTTTTTTAAGGAGTCTGAGGGTGGTGGAAGGATGTATGTGCAAACTCTGCACTCCATATACCCCCATACTGCAAAATGACTCATGACTAGTGGGAAACAAGTAAATGGTACCTCAGCTTAGCTACGTTTGCATCATAACATTCATCAACATAAACATGTAGGAGGGTAATCAAATAGTGGACTTTAGCTTAATGTGCTAAATAACTCTTTGGCCAAATAATCACAGTGCTCATTTGTTCTCTGCTGGGCTTTTGGTGCCACTGTGTTCCACAAAACGCTGAATGCTAGCAGTCTGATTGAAGACAGAAGGAAAATCTGGTCTCCAAGATAGTGGTATGTCATGGTTCTGTGGTCTAGACTTGTCCTGGGTCCCTCACTGGGTCAGTCAGAAAACTAGAGAACTGAAACAGAGCGTGGGTCAAGCCAGTGGGAGCTAGGTTGAGCTGGCGTTTGCTGGGAGTCTCCTCTTGCTTGTTTCACTAGCAAAGAGTGAAGCTAAATGCAGGTTAAGTGGAACTTTATTACACCCTGTGCACTGCTCTTTCCCTGTGTCTCACTTGCTTCTAGCCTAACTCTACCCATTCCTGTCCCCTGATGTGCTGTCAATAACACTCCCTCCAGGAAATGTGGACCCTCTGACTCCAGTTCCACTGATCACAATATACTGCTGACTGAGTTAGTATCAGCCTGTGATGGGGTGTCCACCCCACAAAAGTGATGAAGCGGTTAAGATGACCTGGTAGGCCAGATCACTACCTAGGCTATACCTGGAGGAGGAGCCAGGGAGCAGGGATTAATTAGAGTCAAGGCTCAGCTGGATAGGAACAGGTCACCCGGCAACCGGTCGCAAGTGGAGTGCCCCAGGGGTCGGTCCTGGGGCCGGTTTTGTTCAACATCTTCATTAATGATCTGGAAGATGGGGTAGATTGCACCCTCAGCAAGTTTGCGGATGACATTAAGCTAGGGGGAGTGGTAGATACCCTGGAAGGTAGGGATAGGATACAGAAGGACCTAAACAAACTGGAGGATTGGGCCAAAAGAAATCTAATGAGGTTCAACAAAGAAAAGTGCAGAGTCCTCCACTTAGGAAGGAAGAATTCCATGCACAGCTATAGACTGGGGACCGATGAGCTAGGCAGCAGTTCTGCAGAAAAGGACCTGGGGGTAACAGTGGATAAAAAGCTGGATATGAGTCAGCAGTGTGCCCTGGTTGTCAAGAAGGCTAATAGCACATTGGGCTGCATTAGGAGGAGCATTGCCAGCAGGTCGTGGGAAGTGATTATTCCCCTCTATTCAGCATTGGTAAGGCCGCATTTAGAGTATTGTGCCCAGTTTTGGGCCCCCCACTACAAAAAGGATGTAGACAAGTTGGAGAGAGTCCAGTGGAGGGCAACAAAATGATTAGGGGGCTGGAGCACAGGACTTATGAGGAGAGGCTAAGGAAACTGGGCTTGTTTAGTTTGCAAAAGAGAAGAATGAGGGGGGATTTGATAGCGGCCTTTAACTAACTGAAAGGGGGTTCCAGGGAGGATGGGGCTAGGCTGTTCTCGGTGGTGACAGATGACAGAACAAGGAGCAACGGTCTCAAATTGCAGTTGGGGAGGTCTAGGTTGGACATTAGGAAAATGTTTTTCACTAGGAGGGTGGTGAAGCACTGGAATGGGTTACCTAGGGAGGTGGTGGAATCTCCATCTTTAGAGGTTTTTAAGCTGAGGTTTGACAAAGCCTGGCTGGGATGATATAGCTGAGGTTAGTCCTGCTTTGAGCAGGGGTTGGACTAGATGACCTCCTGAGGTCCCTTCCAACTCTAATATTCTATGATTCTATGTATAAAGCCAAGCAGCTGGGGGCAGTAGCCTGCAGTCACTTCCTGGGAGAAAGGAGGTAGTTTGTAAATATAGAAGGTAGTCTACAGCTACTCCCTGGGAGGAGGGAATTTGGGTTGGCAAACCTGTAGAGCCAGCATGGTAGGAAAGGCTCAGGGGAAAAGTAGCAAGGTATGGGATAGGCCAGACCTTAGCAGCCAACAAGTGGGCCCCTGAACTGGAACTCAGAGTAGAGGGTGGGACCGGGTTCCCCTGCCAGCTGCTGCAGAAGTAGCATGGACCAGGTGGCAGGGAATAAACTATCTGGGACAATTTGTGTTGAAAGACTTTGATACCATGGAAGGGGGAAATGCTGAGTGACCTGCTGAGTTTTGACGAGGAAGCAGAAGCTCCTGAAGTGAGATGGGGATGGTGGCTAGAGAGGGGCAGAGAGATGAGGTGGAACTGCAGGAAGGGGTGTTGGCCTGGCAGGGCTAATCCCCAGGACAACCAGGAGGAAGTGCCATCTAGCATGAGTGGAGAACCCCATGACACAGCCATAGTGAACTGTTCTCCACCAGACATTTTTTGTACACCTTACAGCTATTTGTATACAAGACACTTTGTTAATATGAAGTTAAGCTTTCTGGCTCTCCACACAGCCTTGGGCTCTTCATGCTTATCCACAACATGAGAGTTTGCATCCAAAAATCAAAATGTTAGAGAGCCAGAAAATGAGCAGTTCAGGTTCCAGGATGATGGAGGTACCATTCCCAAGGCAAAGAAACCATGAACCTTCCAAATCTAGGAAATGTAAAGTTAGGGAGACACTTGCCATGCAATCTTAACTCTGTCCTTTTGGTTCATCACAGTACCATTACACTTCAGTAAAACTTTTATTGCCCAGTGTGATCTCTTCCAGCCATCATCATATACACCACAGATCACCTGTGCTGCACAGAGTATAGTGAGAGTCCTAGCGGTGTATGAACAGAAATGATCATTAGAAGTTGTTCTGGGTACATTGAAAAAGACAGGTTTAATTAGGGTAGGATAAGGTATCTTCTCAACTCCTATTGACATTCCTATGGCAGTTAAGGTTGGGTGGCAACACTTGCTATGCAATATGATCTTAATCCTGAATAAGCCCCCTCCATCAGGAACCAGTTTTAGTAGGTGTCTCACCGGTGCTTGGAATGTCATTAGGCAGCTTCTGATTCTTCCAGATGAAAGATGGCCTGGAAGTTATTACTTCTGTCTTATTCTGGTGAGTGTCATACTGCAGGAGGAGGTGGTACTGTGGGAGAGTGAAGAAATGAGCTTTGTTAATAGCTCTCACACTCAGTCCCTTTCTTTTGCTTCATCATCCCCAACGCACTATATAAGTCTCAGCGAAAAATAGACTTATGCACCCTACTGCAGTGATGTGTTCCCTCCAGCCTGGTGCCTGTATCTGTCTTTCATATTCTTCCTGAACTATTACTCTGTCCTTCCGGAAGTGCAGCAGTCCACAAAGTCATTGGTGTTTTTGACTGCATTAGTCCTACCAAGTCATCAGGGTGACTTCTTTCCCCACTTGCCTCATTGTCCTTCTGTAAAGGGGCATGCCCTCACACTGGCGGAGGGGAGACTAACAACCTCCTCTGGGCCTGTTCAATTCCAACAAGGCAAACCGGCAAAGTTTGTTCTGCCTGAAGTGGGGGGAGGTTAAAAGGGAAAACCTGCCCCAGGAAGGAGCAGTGAACAGGAAGAAGGCTGCCCTGCCTCAGACAGCCAAGACAGGCTCGCTGAGAGAGACAGCAACAACTCCCAATGCTGCACAGCACAGCCTCAAATCAACATACCCCATGAGGAGAGGCTGGAGATAGACCCCATCTAGATTAAGCACAAAGGGCTGACCCAGGATGACTGTCTGAATCCCTTCCTTTTCTCTAATTTCCCACAGACTCCCTTCTCCCAGAAGGGAAGAAATACAGGAGGCAATTTTTCATTTGTTTGCTTGCTCCAAGAACCCTTGGGGCAGCTGCTGGGGAGAGAGAAAGAGAGTACAAGGACCTGAATCGGGGTCGGGGATGGGACTTGAAGGGACCTCTGCCCCTCACACCCTCACTACACCAGTAGCCCCGGTACACCTCCATTTCAGCTCTGGCTATCTCTCATCATCATAACACCCTAACCCAGGGCCTCTCGTTCCCCTCTTACGTATTACCACAAAACACCTTCTTAATGGAGATACATACTTGATTGGTATCTACTGCTGTATATAGTAGGGACAAATTGACATCAAGATCTCCAAATTCATCCAGGGTCACTGGACCCAGTGCACCTGTGGACACAAGGAACAGATCAGTGAAGGAGCCTGGCACTTTCCCAAGAAGCAGTAACATGTGACAGGAAGAGGGGGGTAAATTAAGAGACTTCTGATTTTAGGGTTTTTCTTCCCATCCACCTTCTGCATCAACATCAGAGCACCCTTCTAGCACCCACATCAGCTAATTCAGCCTCTGCTTCTCCCCCATTTCCATACTATTTTTTTCTTTAAAAAATGAGTTTGACACTGGTAAAAGGAGTAGAATTGACAATATTGAAGAGTGAAACACTCCCTAACCATAGAAAAGATATAACTCATGTAGCAATCAGTCTGTTTTACTTCCATATACTGATCCTGCCAATGGGCGTAGAAGGTGAGAAAGAAATTCTGATTATATCCTTGGTCTCAAAGACTAAGGAAAATACAGAGATAATTTATGTTCCTTTTTACTGACTCCAGGTGGGCTTGATTTTCATCTTTTAAGGATTGGATCTAATAACCTCATGTACCTTGCTATTTTAAACGTACTTCTTCTTATCCTCCTGCTTTCCTTCTTATGGTGGGGAATGCATACAGTCTTTAACTCAAGTTATGTTGATGTTGTAGACTGAGGATTTTAGAGTGGAATCTTCAGAAGCACCCAATGTTGGCCTAATTCTGCTCTCTCTGAAGTCAGTGGTGAAACGGATGCTGAGGCCTTCTTGGCCAACGTTAGCTGTGACTAAATGTTATCTACTGTACATTCTCCCCACACTGCTTAGAAATGGATTTGGTTCAATGTTACGTGTACTTCATCCTCATCCAGCCTTAGCCAGTCTAGCCCAAAATAAAACCCAGGTGCCAGTCAGATAACAGGGAAGAGTCTAATGGACTCTGCAACCCACTTAGAAGCCTCACTATGACACATCCTTTGGTCCACCCTGGCAATAATCTCCATGTATACAGTTCAGTCCTCTATACCTACATCAGAAAAGCACAATATTAGCCAAGATAATAAGGCCAGGGAGCTGAACATATCCCATCCTACTATGTGCTGGCCAGGGAGCGCCCCTCCCTCTTATACAGTGGTATTCCTAATAGGCCATTTCGGAAACCTTTACACCACCAGAGCAGAATGAAGAGCTTGCAGCCCAGGAGAGATTCTAGCCCCCAAACACTTTGGTTCTAATTGTCATTTATAAAATGTTTCTCCTCTTATTTTGTATGTGATATATAGTGAGGAGAATTCTCTGTGTACAGATATTACTTAGTCTGTTTCTTCAGTACTGAATATCATGCTATATTTTGAAAACTCAGTTGAACAGAAGAGGGAAGACAACTCATTGTAGAGTTTGAACTAGTTCAGCAGTAACAGGACTTCCCTTCATACTCACCTGGAAAACAAACTCCCTCCCCCCACAGTCCACTCAGTGAGATGTTCCTCATGATTGTATTTTATTACCTTCAAAAGTGATGTTCCGAAACTTTTCAATGAAAACAGAGGGAAAAACTGACTCTTGGGAGAGCAGAAGTTCCTTCAGGACATGTCCAAAGAGCAAGACTCCATCCAAATAGCCGACAACAAAGTTATTATTCAGCTAAAATACGAGGGGGGAAAAAGTTGTCAACATAGTAGCCTGTTTATATCTCCATCCAAAACTGCAGCATAGTTGGTGGTATCTGCTCAGCAGAAACTCAGGAATGGAACAGCAGAGGCTGCTGCAAGTCAAAGTGAGGTGCATGGGCAGTGGTGTGGGGGGCTTCAGGTGTGGAAAAATAGGATGCTGCAAGGTAGGATTGAGATGTATAAGCAGAGTGAGGTGAGGGAGCCACAGGACTGTAGTAAGAGGGTACTGCAGGTCAAGACTAAGGTGCAGTGGTAGAGCTGGGGAGGCCCTAGAACTGGAATAGCAAGGGGTGCTGTGGGTCATAAGTGTTTTCCCATAGACATCTCCTGACAACTGTTGGTTTCTGAATCTTCATGCCTTGGGTTTAGTTCTATAATACTTGATGGCTCCTCTAAGGTTTCTAGAAGCCTGCCGAGGAGACTTGGTGATATTAAAGGTACCTAAGACATGGATGCTGCCTGACTTTTTGCTGATGCAACCCATGTAGCAGAAAGTCAACCCACAACAGAAATGTAGCAGCACAAGCTCCAGACAACACTCGATTTGCTGTGTTGTTGTAGCTGCCTGGCCCAAAATGGACAGAGCCAGGGCATCCATAGAAAAGCACTGAATTGCCTTTCATCAGAGTTTAAAGCTGTTGCTCTGCACCAGAGGGAAGTAGCAATACCACTACACTTACCCCCACAGGCACAGGGAAGGCAACTAAGCCCTATAGCTGTACTGCTCAGCTAGAAACCTGTCAGAAGAGGCTCGCCCAACTCCAAATTCCCCATTTATTCCCCTTTGAGAGCAAGCTGCTTCACCTCTGTCTTCCCACAACTTCTGCAAATCACACTTTCAGACTCTTTTCTTTTTCCCTGGTTTTCTCTGTAGTATAGCAGACTTTTTGTCTCTCCCCCACAGTCTGTGTCTCTTGAAAACTGGCCACCACCCATTTTTTCCCCACAGCCCCCATGCCACATCTATAAATCCTGCCTGAATTGTGTAGTATAGCTACTCTAGAAAGTATCTGATAGACTTTACAGTCACCCCAAAACAGGAAGTGCAGTCCATATATTCACAGCTGTCTCCCAAATCCCATGAACTAGATACTTGCAGGCCAATTAAAGCCTTGAATTTAGTTCAGGCCTCATAATGTAGCATAACTATCTTGCACTTTGGCATTGTGATACTGTAACCCTATGTCATGATGTCAGGGTACAGCAGGAAGAGGAGAGGTCATCCTGCATCAACACACTGTAATGACATGAAGAGCTAAATATTGGCATGCCATGCTGCTGTGTTGCAATGTGATTAATTTGTTTTGTGGGATGAGTACAGTCAGTATCAGCCTTCCTCCCCACACCCCCAAACACAAAGTGAACTGGATTAAATGATCAGATATGAAATAGTACGGTTACCAGGGAGTCTTCCTTGGAATCTGTAGTATTTGGGCTGTAGCTGGGTGGTGGCAGCGTTAGGACAAGAACGTTCCGCATGTAACTGGGTGATGTGTTGTTCTTAAAGTACATGTGACTGCAAAGAAAAACACAAGTGCTCCAGAGACAATGAATAGCAGGAGCAGTGGAGAACCCCAGCTCTGCATACCTATAGAGACCTTTCCTTCTCCCCAAATGGAACTATTGATTAAAAGGCTCCCGTAATGGTTCTCAAACTTTTTGACATTGTAGGTCTCTTATCACTGTAGTAGATTGTTCATACTTTTCCTGTGGCAGCTATATCGTTTAGCTACACAAAATGGTAATATTGGGACAGATCTGAAGAAATCAGATGAAAATAAACACATACACTTAAGTAGATTCTATTATCCTGCTTTGTTTCTGGCCTGTTTATTTCCTCTTCCCGCTTGCAGAACTTTACACTTAAAGAGACTGAGTCCCAAATCTAAAAAGCTATTGAAGGCTCCTAATTTCCATAGAAATCAGTGGAAGTTAGGAGCCTAAATACCTTGGTAAATCTGAGCCTGAGTCTTTTCTTGATATCTGAAGACTCCATTACTATAATTAATCCAGGTTACGGGAGCCTGGTAAGCACAAAGCTTACAGGACTCTATGTTTTAAAGGTGTCATCTGAAATATACGCACACTGAGTAAACTGCACACTACTTCATTTTATTCCTCTTGGAGGAAGAAGGATTGAGTTGAGCCTGTTGGAACTTTAACCTGTGGTTCCAAGAGGTGTTTGAACCTAGATTTTAGATTATTAAACTATTCCTTTAGTGCCTCAGTTCTGACCCAGAAAGGCCAGATCTAGGATTGAGAGGAGTTCATACTCCTTGGCCCTGGGGATTCTTGGCCTCTTTGAGGCTATCACTAATAGAACCAGTTAGTATAAATAGTGAAAACACCAATTGTCCTAGTGATAATTTAACTGAGATTACCAGTTCATTTTACATAGAACTGTAAATACTGAAAGGCTCCAGAAACCATTCCTAATCTGAGTTTCCAGTTTCTTTGCCTCCCAGCCATGGCATGGACCTGACTGGAACTGGTGACTTATAGTCTCAGTATATTTAGAGTACCATGAACAGTACTCGGATTTGTGATATTTTCTATGGCTCTTATGCCATTCCAACACACAAAACAAAAATTTGTCCTATGCATACTATCAAAGAGATGGTCAATACATAGACATACCTTCTTACTACTGATACCTGATTTCCTTCAGATTTATATATTTGCTCATGTCCAAGCTTAGTATGTTTCAAAGGGGAGTCATGCTAGGGTAAACCTGAAAAAACATTTATCTCAAGGCCATCAACACTTATCAATTTCTGTTCTCCCTTTCCTATTATTGCAAATATGTATTTGAATGAAAACTTCTAGGCTTCCAGCTTCTCTTCCATCCTGTAATGAAATCAGAATCTTGTATTTGTGAAATCCATTGAGATCACTGCTGTGGAGGTCATTGCAATAACTGACCTGATAATAGCCTCTCTCTCACTTATATATATATATATATATATATATAGCACTAGTAAGATCATATCTAGGAAACTGCATTCAGTTCTGGGCACCACAAAGATGTCTGACAAACTGGAAGATCAGCATAGCAAGAAAACAATGAAGGGGCTAAAGGAAATAGTAAATGAAGGGACATTTTAAAAAAAATTACACATCATTTGGCAAAATTATGCAACTAAGTAGAGCTGGATAGGAAACAGTTTTCCTGTCCTGCGAGAAATTTCATAATTTTGAAAAGTTTCCCATTCTGCAGTGGGACAAAACTGAGATCTTGGAAATTTTTTAGTGACAAATCAGAATGACCAACTCACCAACTATAGAATAACCAATGGCCTAGTGGTTATGGCACTCACCTAAAATGGAGGAGACATGAGAGAGTTAGATTCAAGTCACTGCTCTGCCTAATTCAGAGCAGAGACTAGAACTGTGGTCATCTGCATCCCAGCTGAGTGCACTAGCTTCCAGGCTCTTCTAAGGTGGATTTTTCCTGTTGGAGCTGTTCCACTTTGTATAAATTAAATATTCATTCATTCATTGGATCAGAAAGAAAGACTGAATCTATAGGCCCCCAGTTAGGGCACTCACCTGGGATGAAGGAGACCTGTGTTCAGGTCTCTGCTCTGAATTAGGCAGAGTAGGCCTTGGAACCTTGGTGTCTAATGCATCCTAAGTGAGTGCCATAACTACCAGGTTATTCTGGGGTCTCTTTGTTCTTTGAGTAGAATTCCAACTGTGAACTGAGAAAAATTTTAATCAAAACTGCACTTTTCGCAGGAAAAGCTTTGAGTTTGACAAATCAGCATTTTTGGATGAAAAACTTTGTCAAAAAATTCCTGACCAGCTGTATCGCTAAGGAGGTATGAGAAATGTCTACAATTACATTAAGGGAATAAACACTAAGGGCTGGATCTTCTCAGGTACCAAGGTGCCTAGTGGGATTTTCAAAAGTCCCTAAGTAGGTTAGGTGCCTAACTCCCATTGATTTCAATGAGTTAGGTGCCTAACTTACTTAGACACTTTTGAAAATCCCACCAGGTGCCTTTCTGCCTATTTAGGTCCCTAAATACCTTTGAAAATTCTAGTCTTAGGGCCACTTTTCAAAAGAGCCTAAGGTAGTTAGGTGCCCAGATCCTGACTGAGTATCTAATAACTTTAGGCTTCTTTAAAGATCACATCTTAAAGAAGGAGAGAAATCATGCAAGGTGATCTGAAGAGAATCTAACTAGGAATTCTAAGATGAAATCGAGCAGGTGAATATTTAGGCTGAATATCAAGAAATACATCCTAGCAGGGAGATCCATTTGGCTACAGAATAGTCTCTCAATGGAAGTGATGGAAGCCCCACTGCTTATGTCATTTAAAACTGGATAAGACAAAGCCCTGAAGAATATATTTTAGGGTGCATTCGTGCATTTGCTGATGGGGTAATAGGGAGGAAGAAGACAGAAAAGACGTTAGGTTCTAACTTTGATTTCTATTGTTCTGTAATTTCATCCTGCAGTGATGTAATGACTCTATGATTATGACATCACAGTCCAAGATTTAGATGCCTTCGAAAAAATCTAACATGGATTGAATAAGTGATGTGGAGGAAGTGTCCTCATTCAAATACCAAATAGCTTTGATAAATGGCTAAAAGGGGGCCAAGAAAACCATGAGAAGGAAGTGCCTGGGAAATGTTTCATGGTAAAATGACTCCTCAGCATGAGAGTTCCTCTTGTACTATTTCCATTATCTCCATCCTGCAGGAAATGGGGATAGGAGCAGAAGGAAAACCAGAGGTGATACTTTACTTGTGAAGATCCACCAGGATGATGACTATATCCTCATCCATTTTCTCTTGCCCTAGGATTGCCTTGATCTCAGCTGGGGAGCCACACATGATGATCACTACAGACCAGGCAAAGACAGATGGAGAGAAGGTGAGAGGCATACAAATAAGGAGAGAAGGACAAATAGAATTTTACATACTACTCATAGAACATAAACTCTAGAGTAGCAAGGCTACTGCAGGCCAGGGCTGAGATGCATTGCCAGAAATGGGACAACAGATAGTTGTGGGTCAGAACTAAAATATACTGTGAGGAGAAAGCTTGCTCAGCATCTGCCCACATTATGCCTCAGTCCAGCCACCTTTTTCAGCACCTCACTTTCATGCGCATTAAAATCACACATAGATGGGGTGCAGCATACACAACTTTCAGTAACATGGTATGGAAGGTTCTAAGGCAAAGGGCATAAGAAGAATAAGCCATTAATCTGTGACTGGCTTCCTTATTCTCATTCTCCCTCTCCCCACTGATGTCAAGGGTTAGGATTACCGTAAGCATTTGTTAATAGAGCTGAGGCATCCTCATCATGGCCAGGGTTTCCTATTGTAATTGATCATTCCCCCATGTCTGGAATGAGCCCCTTTGTTGCACAAAAGAGGTGTGTGAGAGAGAGACAGACACAGAGAGAGAAGCTGGGCATTCTTGTGACACAGGAATCCAAACTGAGCTGCTGGGTTGTGAATCCTCCACTGGACAGGGCTTGTAGGAAGATAGTATTATGTCTGCAGATGATAACCCACCCCATGAGGCCTCTACAAGCAGAATATTCCCATACGCTTTATCAGGACCGTGGAGGGGTTGAGTTCTGTGCCATCTTCCCACTCTCACAAAAATAGATGAAAACCAGTATCTTTGCTCTTTCTGCCATAAGTGCAGAGATTGCCCCCAGAACATAACCCAGGCAGTGGTGTAATGACAGAGATCAACAGCATGCATGCAAGGGAGAAAAAACTCTAATCTCCCCTTACCATTGCTTTTCCGACTCTGATCCTTCACCATTTTCTTTAATTGTTCTGGAGTCCTTAAAACTTCCTTGAACTTCAGCTTTACAGAGAAGTATGAGACTCCAGCCTCCAGTGCATTGAGGTACCTGATACAGGGCAGGAGAAAATATTGATAATGCCTTACATTTATATAGCGCCTTCTCTCAATCCTAAAATGTCTGATAGACTGTTTGCAGCACATAAGGATCACGTCACCTGCTACAAAAATGTAGCCACTTCTGGGTTGGAATGCAGCAGCCATTCTGCATCAATAAAGTTAAACCATAGAATTTGGGAGGGAAAGCAATACAGAGAATGTGAGCATAAAAAGGGAAATTTTGAACCTGACCATGAGCCATTTAAATCTGGTATTATAAAGTATTGGTTCAGATAATGCATTAGTGTAGTAAGATATTAATTTTCAAAACAGAAAACTTTGAGGAGTACAAGATCTAGTAAGTGAGGTTGAATGGGAGATTGGGGAACGCTAGAAGATATAAATTAAGGTGCAACTGAGCAAATGTGGGTTTTCCAAGGGACTGCTTAAAGACCTGAGGTTTAAAAAAAAGTGATTAAAAAAGGTAGGAGACAAGAAAATATGAAAAAAAAGAAGAATGAGTAAATGCTAGGTAAAAGTAGTAACGGGACATTGTCAACTTGAAAATCCTATTTCTATCTGAAAATTGTGTACTTCCTATTGTTACAAAAGAGACCTCAGGTCATTATATCTAAAAAATTAGTTGAGGGAGAAGAAATAATTTTCTCTATTTTTCCCCCTGGTTTTACTTTGTGCTCTAAGAGCACATGGATCACCATCCTGAGAGGTGTTGAATACCTTTTTTCTTCCATTTTCTTCAGTAAGAAAAGGGGTGCTCTGCACCTTACAGGATCATACTCTTAGTGAGTAAGGCTCCATTCTTGCACATATTCAGGTGCCTTAGCAACTTTACACACATGAATAGTCCCATTGAAGATACTCATGCTTCTAAATATTTGCAGGTGGAAATAATCAGGCCATACTGTTTAATAGGTGTCGTATCAGAAATTGGATTTTTTAAAAGAAAATAATCAATTTAAAACGCTTCAAGTTAACAGCAATACTTTATGCAGAATAAAATGCCTTTTTAAAGCTGTATTAAGAGAAAAATAAGCACTAGAAAATTAAATTGTTGAAAACTCGAAAGTGACAGGGATACTAAATTCCTTTTTTTAAAAGTCCTTCCTGACTATAAGAATACAAAAAAGAGTTTGAACAATTAGGAAATAAGGAAGACCATGAAAAATAGTGATAAAGGACTGCCTACCTGGAAAATATACAAATCATCAGCAGCTTTGAATGGTATGAAACCTAGAGTATTAAAGGAATTTAGCTAAAGAATATATGGCACCGTGGACATTTGTTTTTGGAAAGTTATGGAGAACTGGGGCTATAGCAGAAGATTAGAGAAAAAACACTGATCTCCGAAACATGGAAGAAAAATGATCCTGGCAATTTCCATCTTGTAAGTCAAGTTTTTATCCTCAATAAATGGACAAATACCAGGAGTGGCCAAACTGTGGCTCGGGAGCCGCATCTGGCTCTTTTACAGTTAAAGTGCAGCTCGCAGATCCCCAATGGCCGCCCCAGAATTGTCCAGCTACCATATTGGGGTGGGGAGTGCAGGTCTTCTGCCATGCAGTGGGGCTTGAGGGCTAGAGTTTTCTGCCCAGCAGGGAGGGGGGTCTCAGGGCTTTAGCCCCAGGTGGCACACCTGCCCCAGGATGGGGTGATGGGGTTAGGAGTTTTTGCCCTGTGAGAGGCACCTGATGAGCCTCTGGGCTTCCACCCTGTGGCAGGGTGGTGGTGGAGCTTGGAGCTTCTGCCCCATGGGGTGTGCCTGCCATGTCCCAAGCCCCACCACCACCCCACAGGGCTTAAGCCCAGAGGCCCGGCAGGTGCGCCCCAGCTGTTGAACTTCTGAAAATTGTTGTATTCAGCTCCGAGAGTCAGTAAGTTTGGCCACCCATGACAAATACTAAGAGAAAATGGTCATTAAACACTTACAAGATAATGGAACTGGGATTGTACTTTAGTTCCCAATTCAATAGAGCACTTAAATACATGGTTAAGTCACACTGAAGTCATTAGGGTTTAAACCAATGCATAAAGTTCAGCAGGTACTTATGTGCTTTCCTGACAGAGAGCAATAAAGAATAAATCTTTTCACACAAACTTGATTGCTTTTTTAGTTTAATTTCCAAATCACTGGAATAGTGGTGTACACTAAATGTGATATTTGGATGTTAGTAAAACAATTGGCTTATTTTAAATTAATTCAAACTGGGATAAGAACACACACAAACTGACAATTGGCTGACTGATGGACCGTAAATAAAGGGTGATAAATAGCAATATATTGAGTAGGTAAAGTGTTTATTGGACTATCACAGAGATTGATATTAAGTCTGTCCTAACATCTTCATTAATGTAAGAAAGAGTAAACAACATACTAATGAAATTTCAATATGATATGAAATTAGAAGGAATTGTACATACCTGTGAGAATAGAGAACAAAAACACAAAGGGACTTAGAAAGATAACATTTTGGGGAAAAAGTAACTAAATAACATTGATTCAACTTGGGAAAAGGCAATGTAGTACAACTAAAGGAAAAAAACTGGAATAATTGATTAATATCGAATGGTAGTGAAGACTTTAAAAAAATGAACAAGAGCTAAGGGTGATAGCAGATTAGACATGATTTTACAATGCTTTGACAGAAAGAGCAGCCCCTGCAGTCTGGAGTTGCATATGAAAGGGGTCTGTTAGCCCCTTACTGAAACTTAGTGGGTCTTTTTGGTTGGCCATTTCTTGAGGAAGCAGGATCCTGAAACAGCCAGCCTCCAGGGCCAGTGGGGAGAGGCCAACTCAGGTCAGCCTGATTGATAGGGTGGGCAGGCCATTGAGGGAGCCAGGAGGGAGGGGGGAGGATCCTGTCCTCCCTGTGAGATGCAGCTGTCTGGGTGTGCCTGCAGGGGCAGAGAAGGGGTCAAGCTAAGGACAAGGCAACCAGCGACTGGGAGATGAGAGAAGAAGCCCAGGCCAGGGAGCTGAGCTGAGCGGAGCGCAACCGTCACCGTCTGGAGCTGGGTGCGGAGGCCAGAGAAGAAGTTCAGAGAGCTGAACTGAGCTGACCCACAGTAGCAGAATCAGAGGGGCCCGAGGAGCGTCCCAGAGAGCCGAGCACAGCTGAGCCACACTGATGTAGAGTGGGGCTGGAGCCGTCTGGAGCCGGGTGCGGTGAGCAGCTGGGAAGAGCGAGGGGGACCCTCACTGCAGGGAGAGGTCACCAACCCAGAGGCTTTGGAGGGGATCGTGACCCAGACACTGAGAAGGCAGACACTGGGGAGAAGGGCCCTGTCCCCTTGAGCATGGGGGCATGTGGCCACTGCCAGAGTACGTGTCTCATTCTCTGCATCCCTGCAGCACAGCCAGTCGGAGGCCTGCGACGTGAGAGACACAGACTATGAACATCCCTTACACCCCAGAGACACTGTGTGTGGTGCCCCCAGGCCAGGGGGGCAGCCTTAGGTGTTTTCCTATAACATTTCTCCTTTTCCTTTATTTTTTTAATTAATTGTTGTTTAATAAATTATATCTGCTTTGAATTGTATGCATCGATCAGTGGGTCAGGGAAGCGTCCAGTGCGGAGAAAGCCCCCAGGATTAGGGACACCCAAGCCCCTGCCCTAAGTGACCATGACAAGATTGGGGATCGAGCTTCCCAAGAATCCTTGGCCCAGCCTTGTCAGGGTTACGTGGACTCCACCATACAGGAGAGTAGAAGGGGAGCCCTCAAGATCAGGCAGGTCTCTGGGTAAAGGGAGTGGGGGCAAGAATTCAGATCCTTTTGCTAGCCAACTCCACCAGGGTAGTGGATGAGCCAGGAAAGTTCCCCACAATAGCGGGACCATTCCCCCACTTACACATATACTGAAGAATCATGTCAGAGAGTGGAAAGGTAACAATATCTCTCTATGGCCCAGGTCTAGTGAGGCAATACCTAGGCTATTGCTTTCATTTTTGGGTCATTTCATTCAAAGAAAAAACAGAATTTGAAAGGCATTCAGTGTAACAGAAATAATCAGTGACTGGGGGGGAATAGGGTAAGAAAGAATTAAAGGAACTAACTCAGGCTCTGAACTTGCAAACTTTTATGTACATCAGTAGTCCTAAATGGGGCCTCTCATATGTAAAGCCAGATGCATAACCATTTACATCAGGGACCTAAACAGTCTACAAATGTTCGAATGGTGTAAAACCAAGGGCTTGATCCCCCCCCCCTCCCCCAACCACCAGATACTTGTATCTCGCTAGGGTAAAAGAGTGTAACAATGGGACTGATTAGTGTCCTGTGTGAGGACAATCAGGCATCAAGGAGGAAGGAGAGGAATTACTTAGGATGATACAGAAGGTCACTAGGAGGAGTGATCAGATGAAATTGAAAGAGGGAAAATTTAATTTAGATTGCCAGGAAAGACTCTAGCAGTGAAATCTATTAGACTTTGAAATACTCTTCCAAGGGACATGATGGAAGTCCATGGCTTGGCAACATTTACAAGCATATTGGACATAACACTGGTAAATGTAGTGTACAGAATATTGCTGTTCTGGAAAGAGGAGGGATTGCATGGTCTAACTGGTCTTTTCCAACTCTCAGTTCTATGAAAGCAATACAGAGATTTGGAGAGAGGAGGAGGAAATCTAAGGACAGCCTAAAGGAATCGTCCCAGAGATGAATCTGAGTTTTCTGGGACAGTAGCTGGGGGAGACTTGGGAATGCTGTTACCAGAAGCAGTCTTCTGTGTTGTCATTCGTCTTATAGAGGTAGGCAGATTCCCAGGAGCTGGGTTTGAATGTCAGTCCGGACTCTTCCCAGAAATCAACTAAGAAGTAGAGCAGTTTCCTGGCTGGAGTCAGGATTCGCGTTAGGTTTTCTTTGTAGTCACATGACAGCCCAAAGCTCCCTGCAGAGATCAAAGGGAGGCCCAATATTGTGTCAACACTAAAAGAGGAGAGGGAAAACAAACAATATGGCAGGTACATGAATTGATGTCCCAGCAAGGTGACTACCATGTGATTCATATACCGAGTAATTTCTCACTTTGTGTCCTGACTTAGTTTTACAACAAACTAAATTTGAAATAACACCTCAACCCCATCCCACCAAAGAACAGGTGAAATTTTTAATTAAAATGTTAGTATAGCTTAATGGAGCTCGACTGACAATTTAACTAGCTTCCATATAGATACACTGCATGCCTCCACCACGCACCACCCTTCCATTAATGCAATGAGGTCCAGAGGTAAGAGGAGAGTGCAGGCTCCGTGACTTATTCTGTCCTTGTCACCTCTCCTGGGCTGCCAACAAGGGACAAATTACTGCTAAATGTGATGGCGGATTTTGTGATGCCATCTTCTGCTGCCAGGAGTAGGTCTGAAATGATAAACTTATTTTAAACAGTTCATGGAACAACTATCAGATGGTGATGATTGTCCTTTTTTTTTTTTTTTTTTTTGCGGCCTGACAGGACCTAGTAACATAGAAACAAAACGCCACTGTCCCCTGACTGATCTCTTGTGCAATCTTTCTTTCAACCTTTCAGTGTGATATAAGAACCTACAGAACCAATTATCTGATTCCATTTTATGGAGAGGGGTAAAATTATTGTACAGTGCCAGCCTATGCACTAAGGAAATCTAAAATACCCTAGTGAAATCTTGTTATTTCCATGAAGTCAGTTTTGGATGAATGTCACCCTTTGCCAGGTAAATGATGTCCGATGAATCACAGGTCACCAATAGCCATTCTTCTTAAATGGGTTTTAGCACTTCACAGAGCAGGGCTTGAGAGGAGATTCTCAGAGCCATTGACAAATCACAGGCTATGTCTACACTGAGGGTGGCAAATTTGCCGCCGTCAGATAAATTTTTCTGGTTCGACTGAGCGGCAGTGAAAACATGCTCAATCAATCCAGAAGTAGATTTAATAAAACCACCTCCACAAAAAGCGTAGCTCTGGGTCGACAAGTACGCATTTCCCATCGGCACTGCACAGTGGGGACGGTGCACTAAACAGAAGTTACAAAGTCGACGGGAGTTACGCAATCTACTCTATGTAGCTTGCATAACTCCCGTCGACTGCAGCCAAATTTTGCCAGCAGTGTAGACCAGGCCTTATTCCTACAAGCTCATGGAAAAACCAGACTTCTCAGTGTATTTTGGGGAAGGGGAAATAGTAGTAGTTATAGAGACAAACCTCTACCTGGGATGAATATATGAAAATACCACAATTTTGTCTCCATAAAGAGGTTGTAATGGGTGAAGGCATTTTCTGCAATGTTGTACTGTTACCACATTATACTAGAAAAATTCTGCAGTTCCTTTAGGGAAATCTTTTACACGTCATACTGAAAAATATGGCAATTAGAATTGTCTGGCACTGGTATGATAGAACTACTATAGAACTTTATCTCCAGGTAAAGCTCATTATTATGAAGCTATGCAGTTTATGTTTGATGCAACGGAAAAGGGGGAGCCAATGGAGAGATGTACAGAGCTTGGGAGGACAATTGATGCGGTGAGCCAGAAAGATGATTTCTAGTGCTAGTAATAATAGGGCCCAGATTTTCCTGGATGTGATAGCTGACAGATTCCTTCACCAAATACTTGCTGACCCAACAAGAGGGGATGCCATTTTAGATTTGGTATTGGTGAGTAGTGAGGACCTCATAGAAGAACTGGTTGTAGGGGACAACCTTGGTTCAAGCAACCATGAGCTAATTCAGTTCAAACTGGAACTTATGGAAGGATAAACAAAAATATATCTGTGAGTAGGGTCTTTGGTTTCAAAAGGGCTAACTTTAAAAAATTAAGGAAATTAGTTAGGAAAGTGGACTAGACTGAAGAACTCATAGATCTAAAGGTGGAGGAAGCTTGGAATTACTTCAAGTAAAGTTGCAGAAACTATCGAAGCCTGCATCCCAAGAAAGGGGAAAAAATTCATAGGCAAGAGTTGTAGACCAAGCTGGATGAGTAAGCATCTCAGACAGGTGATTAGCAGAAAGCCTACAAGGAGTTGAAGATGGGAGGGATCCACAAGGAACACTACCTCTTGGAGGTCAGAACATGCTTGGATAAAGTCAGAAATGCCAAAAACCAAGAAGAGTTGGACCTTGCAAAGGGAATTAAAATCAATAGTAAAAGGTTCTATAGCCATACAAATAGGAAGAAAACAAAGAAAGAAGAAGTGGGACCACTAAGCACTGAGGATAGGGAAAAGGTTAAGGACAATCTAGGCCAAATATCTAAACAAATACTTTGCCTCAATTTTTAAATGAGGCTAATGAAGAGCTTAGGGATAGTGGCAGGGTGGCTAATGGGAATGAGTATATGGAGGTAGAAATTACCACATCCGAGGTAGAAGCCAAACTCAAACAGCCTAATAGGACTAAATCGGGGGGCCCAGATAAGCTCCATCTAAGAATATTAAAGGAACTGACACATGAAATTGCAAGCCCATTAGCAAGGATTTTTTTAGCAGGGGTTGTACCGTATGACTGGAGAATTGCTAACATAGTTTCTATTTTTAAGAAAGGGGAAAAAAGTGATCCAGGTAATTACAGGTTTGTTAATTTGACCTCAGTAGTATGCATGGTCTTGGAAAAAATTTTGAAAGAGAAAGTAGTTAAAGACATCAAGATTAACGGTAATTGGGACAAAATACAACATGGTTTTACGAAAGGTAGCTCATGCCAGACCAACCTGATCTCCTTCTTTGAGAAGATAACAGATTTTTTTAGACAAAGGGAATTCAATGGATCTAATTTACCTAGATTTCAGTAAGGCATTTGATACGTTTTCACATGGGGAATTATTAGCTAAATTGGAAAAGATGGGATTAATATGAAAATTGAAAGATGGATAAGAAACTCGTTAAAGGGGAGACTACAGTGGGTCATACTGAAAAGTGAACTGTCAGGCTGGAGGGAAGTTACTAGTGGAGTTCCTCAGGGTAGGTCTTGGGACCAATCTTATTTAACCTTTTTATTACTGACTGACACAAAAAGTGGGAGTATACTAATAAAGTTTGCAGATGACATGACTGGGAGGTATTGCCAATACAGAGAAGGACCGGGATATCATACAAGAAGATCTGGATGACCTTGTAAACTGGAGTAATAGAAATAGGAATAGAAAAGGACAAAATTTAATAGTGGAAAGTGCAAGGTCATGCATTTAGGGACTAGTAACAAGAATTTTTGCTAAAAGCTGGGGACGCATCAGTTGGAAGTGACAGAGGAGGAGAAAGACCTGGGTGTCTTGGTTGATCACAGGATGACTATGAGCTGCCAATGTGATATGGCCATAAAAAAAGCTAATGTGGTCCAAGGATGCATCAGGCAAAGTATTTCCAGTAGAGATAAAGAGCTGTTAGTACGGTTATACAAGGCACTGGTGTGACCTCATCTGGAATACTGTGTGCAGTTTTGGACTCTAATGTTTAAGAAAGATGAATTCAAACTGGAACAAGTGCAGAGAAGGGCTACTAAGATGATCCGAGGAATGGAAAACCGGCCTTATGAGAGGAGACTCAATGAGCTTGGCTTTCTTTAGCCTAACCAAAAGAAGGCTGAGAGGAGATATGATTGCTTTTTATAAATATATCAGAGGGATAAATACCAGGGAAAGAGAGGAATTATTTAAGTTCAGCGCCAATGTGGACACAAGAACTAATGGATATAAATTGGCCATCAGGAAGTTTAAACTTGAAATTAGATGAAGGTTTCTAAGCATCAGAGGAGTGAATTTCTGGAACAGCCTTCCAAGGGGAGCAGTGGGGGCAAAAAACCTAATTGGCTTCAAGACTGAGTTTGATAAGTTTATGGAGGGGATAGTATGATGGGACAGCCTAATTTGACAATTAACTGACCTTTGACTACTAGCGGTAAATATGCCCAATGGCCTCTGAAGGAATGTTAGATAGGGTGGGTTCTGAATTACTTCAGAGAATTTTTTCTGGGTGTCTGGCTGGTGAGTCTTGCCCACATGCTCAGTGATTAGCTGATTGCTATATTTGGGGTCAGGAAGGAATTTTCCCCTATGGCAGATTGGCAGAGGCACTGGGGTTTTTTTTCCTTCCTCTGCAGCATGGGGCCCAGATCACTTGCTGGTGCATTCTCTGTACCTTGAAGTCTTTAAACCACGATTTGAGTACTTCAATAACTTAGTCATAGTTTAGGGGTCTATTACAGGAGTGTGTGGGTGAGGTTCTGGGGCCTGAGTTGTGCAGGATGTCAGACTAGATGATCATAATGGTGCCGTCTGATCTTAAAGTCTATGAATCTTTGAGTAAAATGGAAATTTACCAGGCTGGTCTAGAGTGCTGCCAGGTAAAGAACTTGGTTTTGATTCCAATCTGTTCACTGTACCCTGGCTCAACTTAGTTGCCTAATGGTTAGTGCTCTTTATTTCTATGCAGAACCTTCAACTACTCATAAAGCTTCTGAAATAACTGGGGTGGGGGGAGCGGCGGAGAAGACATGGGAATTATTGTGAACAACTCAGTGAAGACCTCTGATCAAGGTACAGCAGGAGTCCAAAAAAGCAATGCTAGGATACTTAAGGAATGGGATGGAGGTACAGAAAATATTATAATGCTGCTATGTACAAAGCAGGTATTATTATAATATAAGTCAATCATATACCCTCACCAGGAATGCTGTGTTCAGTTCTGGTCACCGCACCTCAAAAGGATATAGCAGAAACAGATTGGGGTCAGAGATGGGCAGTGAGAATGAGTAGGGACATGGAAAAACTCTTGTATGAGAGAGACTGAAAAGTTTGGGATGCTTTACTTTAGAGAGGAAGCAAATACAAGGGATCATGATAAAAACATATAAAATAGTGAGTGGTAAAGAGAAAGTAGATTTCTCTTCACCCTGACTCATAGTAAAAGACCAGAGAAACTTTCAATGGAATTGAAAGAAAGTAAATTCAAAACTGATCAAAGGAAATTTTTTTTCACACAACACACAAATAGCCTACAGAATGCCTTGCAATACAATATCATTGAGGCCTAGATCTTAGCAGAATTCAAAATGGGGTCAGACAATGTTATGGACAACAATATCTGCACTTATATACATACACACACACACACATTTACTCTTATTTTGATTATGTATATAACAGTAAATATATTTTTAAAAACAAGAATTTGGGGAAGCATGTAATCATTCATATTTCAGGGAATGAGCCTAGGAAGAAATTGTCTCTTAGTGCATGTTATCCCAGCACTGACTTCTGCAGGATTTCTTGCACCTTCCTTTGAAGCATCTACTACCATCCACTGCCAATGACAAGACACTTGTCTAGATGGACCACTGGGCTGAGCCAATATGGAGATTCCTATGTTCAAGATAATTTCTGTCTCTGGCTGGGAGTGTTGAAGAGGAAGCCTGCTGAGCCCCTGAGTGATTGGACTACTTTTTGGTAATCATTATCAGTCCTCTCTTGAGTCCTCCCTAGTAAAGCAGTGGCACTGATAGGCTTTTTAGGGGGCATTTCATTGTTGTCAGAGTTTGTGGCCATGTATAAGAGGCTCTGTAGGACCCTGATTGTGAAGCACAATATGCCCTCCTACCCCCACACGTTCAGTTTCTATGCTAATCTGAATAGGAAACAACTTTGTTCAGTATTTTACTGCTTTGGAACACACTAGTTTTTTTTTATACTTACGAGACCATTTGGTACGTGGCATAAGTACAAGTGGGTCCCAGGACAGCACAGCCAAGTGCGCCGCTATTCTGCAAGAGATAAAACAACATTTGCAACGGAGAGTGCAAAATGAGGGAAGGGGCTACAATGTGGGAAGTGCAGAATGTGGAGCAAGGTACAGGCAAGGGAAATGACGGGGGGGAAGAGGGAGAGACAGTGGAATGTGAGAAGACAGCACCAAGCTAAACTGCCACTGAGCAAGTGCTGAGTGGTGAGAGAAGGGGCTCTGGAATGAGGGAATGGAGAAGAGGAGGAATCAGAGCAAGAAGAGAAGGGAGGTGACAGAATGGTGCATGGTAGTGTATGGTCTGCACAAAGGTGTATGACAAAGCTGTGTGGGAGCTCAGGTCTGGAACAGCAGGGGGAACTACATGTCAGAATTAAAATGCATCGTCATAGCTGTGTTGGAGTTGCAGGTGAGGAGCAAGGTGACTTAAGAAAGCTTTATATATATATATATATGGGGGCAGACAGCAGTAAATAGGTGGTGCTATAAACTGGAAATGAGGTGAACTGAGTGTCTGCGTAGGAAGCTTGTACTTTGCCGTCTGCACACACTAGACCCGCCTCTAGCCAATTCTTTTAGTCCCTCACTTTCACAAACAGAAAAGAAGGATTCCTGCAGAAATGCCTAGTACTCACATAGAGTTGCTTGAGGACCTCCACACCCTCACAGGTGCTCGTGCGGCAGCCCTGTGAGACATACAGTGATGTATTGAAGCCATGGTAAGTGGCGTTGATTGTCATATCTTTTGTAATACCTGTAGCAGGAGAAATGGGAAATAGCATTACAAGCCTCATCTGCTCACTGATGCACTGAGGGTCCCTCTCTGTTCATGACACAGGGGCAGTACAGTCTCATACTAACAGGACCAGATTAAGAACACTCCAGGCCCTGTGGACAGAATATCTTCAGCCCTGCTATACTACCCTCCCTTGGGGGGCTTCCCTTCAATATTTTAAATGTTTTTGGAAAGATGGGAGGGTCTCAGTTTCAAAAACCTCTGTGCACCTGCATTTACCTTGCAGCAATGGCTTCTGTCCCTTGGGGCTAGGCCTAGCTTCTTGGTCTGGGCATTGTGACCTAGCACTTGGAATCGCAACGCTGCTCAGATTTGACCCGGCCACCTCTTGGTCATTAGGGAGTGGTAGCTGGGCCAAATTTGAGTGTCATTGCAAATTTGGGTGTAGATCACAACAATACTTACTGCAATTTTATGGGTTGGCGGGGAAGGGAAAGGGCGGTGGCCCAGTCTTCTGAGTGGCCTGGGTCCTGTAGGCCCATCCATTAATATGGACCTGTATACTAAGATGCCTCACATCTCAAAATTCACTGGGAAGCAATTCCCCCTACCCTCCATTCCACTGGCTTGGATTGCAGAATTAGTTCCAATATAGAGGGATGACATTCCCCTCTGAAGAATCAGATATTGGGCATGATCAGAGACAGGATATCAGGTAATTTTTAAAGCTACAAATTCAGATTAAACAAAAAGGCAAACAAAAAACAAATGGGGAGGAAAAGGAGATAATTTTCTTAGAACTTGCTGTCACAGGACATTATGGAGGCAAGTAGTTTAGTGATACTGAAGAGAGGGGTTAGATATTAAAATGAGTAAGACTAGCATCTGCAGTGATACTACCTAAATTAAAAACTATAAGGGTTGCTGATCCCCACACTTCAGAGAATAAGATGAGCAGCAGCTGAGGTCAGGATGAAATTTCTTTACCATTGTTATAGTGTTACAAAGTTATGTGCATCATTGGGGAAGGGGGCTGACGCATCTGTCATTACCTAACATAGAAGTTACCAGAATAGATGGATCACTGGTCTGTTCTGCTAGAGGAGGAGCCAGCATACTGGACTCAGTGGACCCTTGATCTGGTCTGATCTGGTTCAACAGTTCCTATGTTTTCAATCCTAACTGAAACTCTTCAGAAATTAACTCAGGGAAGGGTTTCCATCAACTTGCATACAAACATCTCTGTTTCAACCCCTGCACTGTGGCTCTGCTGCTTTGAAAGAAGGGGACAGTTATTGTCTGATCTACGTGGTGACTGGACAGCCAAGAGCAGCTCTTAGGGGCAGTTTGTAGAAGCATTGACTGATGGAGGGCCAGGGCTCAAAGTCTGATCCAGAAACTCTAATGGTGAGAACAACCCATAACATCATGCCCTTACCTGCTAGCTGCAGCTTCTTTTCTACCATACGTAGTCCCAGCTCCACAGCTGGTTTTATTTTATCAAAGGTCCATGGAAGGTCTGAGTGATTCAGCTGCATTACATTGATTACATAATTGTCCTTGGTGCACTTGCCCTCACCAACCTGCCACAGCAGCTGGAGACAGAGGAACAATGGCCAGAGGTCCAGACCCAGCATTCGTTGCTTCATTACTCCTCTCAGTGTAGTACCATTGCTCACACACACACGCGCACTACATTGTTGTTGTTCCTGGATAGGCTGAAACAAAGATTCACGTTGTATATCCACCGATAAGCTATACTGCATCTCTTTCACTGCTTTGCTCTCTCCCCTTTTCTGTATCTACCTCCACCCCATACCCATCTACCCTAACTGGCACTTCTGCTTGTGAACAATTAAAAGCAACTGAACTCAGGAAAGGAGAGGCCAAAGGTTGCTTTGTATGTTTGCTCATGAAAAGGTTGGGGCTATAAAACAGATATTACCGGCACCTTGTCTGATAAGGACACTTTAGTTTGTATCACAGTGATGGACAGAGAAAAGAGGAGGGGCCAGCTGGATTGTAAAAGGAGGCCCTTTAAAATGGATACAAAATAAAAGATCCATTAAAGTCCCAGAGGAACACAGATGGTTGCTTTGTGTTTGTTTGTTTTTTGTGTCGTTAAGTTCATTCCTTTTGTTTTTCCCACCAAAATGATTTTTAGTGATGGCAAAGATGCCTAAATGAAAACCTCCATTTTTATCCACAGAACAGGATCAGCACAGAATCAATCTGTTAGGAAGCCCCCGATATCACCCAAGCAATGTACCCCAACTCTGCTATAGAGAAACCACATCTACAGAGTGCAGTTTTCATAGCCTATTGAGGCCTTGGCCCGTCTACTGAGACTATCAATGAGGGGGCCAACTGTGTTAATTGTTGTGATGTGGCTGCTAAGAGTCATGCAGGAACCCAATTCCTGCGGGTTACAAAATTGACATGTGGGACCAAAGCAAAACCTCAAATGGCACAGCTAATATTTAGAGATAACAGGGCAGTGTACCTGAGTGGATCCTCTCAAGAACACATCCTTAGAATGATTTCAAACCAGGGGGTAAGAAAAGGAAAAAAATCCACCACCCCCTGACTATGCTGAGAAGGGAGAAAAGGAAATGGAAAGGTAGAGGAAGCCAACAACCCTTAAGGCAGATAAATACTGAATCAATATTTTACCGAATGTGATGGGTCTTGCATTTTGGGACTAATGGACATCCATAGCAGCTACTACCTGTCCACCAGAACCTGGACTGAAGCCCCACTGAAGACAAAGTAAACTTTTATAACCTTCCAAAGATGTCACATAACTGAATCCCTAGTCAACACCCATATTATAAATCAGTAACTCCCACTCCTCCTGGCCTCACCAAGCAGAAACTGAAATCCTGTGTTTTATATCTGTTGCTTCCCTCTTCTGCATAGAATGTGTCCTCTGCTCATGTCAAGTATTTATCACTTTAATTGCATTGTCCTTGGGTGGCTAGAGGCCTGGAAAGCAGGTACAAGCCCTAGTACTACTAACAGGTAATAGAGATCTTCCTTTAGATCAAGTAGTAGAGACCTATGTCATTAGTACTATTCCCTGATGCTTTAGGCCACATTCTGCTCTCAGATATGTATGAACAACTCACATTCAAATCAATAGAAGCAATGCTTGGTTTAGGGGGAACATTCAGTCCCTTGCCAACAAGTATAAGATCTGGGTATGTGTTATGTGGCCACAAACTGTGGTAACTATCCAAAACACTAAGAGAGAGAGAGAGAGAGAGAGAGTTTCTTGAATTTCAGTATGAGTTTTGCAAGCTTGGCTCTACTGAAGTCAATGGGCGTTTTACACTGACTTTATTGGAGCCAGGGTTCCACCCCCTGATACCAGGACACTGCTTGTTTGCTCAGCTTGCTGTTGCTTTGGATAACAAACAGTTGGATTTTGTTCCATCTAGTTTAAACAGATAATACTGCATTAACTTCCTGTTCTAAAACTACTCTGAGTGCTTCTCTCTTATTCTTCTGGAACATTTATAGACATATAGAATAACAGTAATCAGAGAATACCTTATTGAGTCGTTTTGTCAGCTCTATCAGCCCATCAAGATTGTTCCCCATAGTATATTCTCCAGTGCTTTGTTCAGTCCCGTTTTAAATTACTCAAGTGATGAGGCTTTCATCACTTCTCTTCAGAGACTAATTTTATTATAAACATTATTAGAAGTACAACACCATGCAGTGGTTAGAACCACCATGGCAGACATGGTCCAATAGGGTCCCTTAGCCTAGAGAGCTCACATTCTAAAGGTGGAATTGGGTACAGAGTGGGGCACAGTCATATTTCCACACCTTAATAGAGCTCATTGTTAAGACTTTTCTGGCATCCATCCTAATTTTCTTTTTCTTAATTACATCACACTACATCTATTTGTACCCCCTTGCATCATTCATAATAATTCCTCTCCCTCCTTGGAAGGTGGAGACCAGAGGAGTGATGGCCAGAAGCATATAACTGAGGATTCCTGAAAATGTATAGCCTAGAAATCAGTAGGTGATGTGAAAATATCCGATGAATGTAGCAGCAGTCACACAAGCATGGATGTTGACATCACTTCTGTGGCCCTAATAGCTTTGAGGGGTGTGTGAATAGGGTGACCACACATCCTGCATTTTAAGGGACATCTCTTATTTGGTGCCTAATGTCCCACAGTCTGTCTGAGCTACTAAGATACATTCAATCAGCTAAAAGGTATGTTTTCAAACAATAGTCATGTAGAGAATCATACACTGTTACACAAATATTTGATTTTATACTAAGAATGAAACGTGGCATAGAGTCCTATAAAAGGGAGTTTTGCACTGAATGTTTCTTATCAATGTTGCCAACTTTTGTGATTCTATTGTGAGTCTTGCAATTTTTAGTGTTTTTCTTTGAAAACCCCAGCTACTGATATCTTGATATTATATGATAATCTTAGCGTTCATTTAAAAAAAAAAAAGTTTCTTGCTCTCCTAGTTGCAGAAAAAAAGCTTGAAAATGGGAAGCAAGTGCACCAAAGGGCTCAAAACCCAGAAGGCCAAAGAACCAAACTTTTTTTTTTTTTTAAATCTCATTATTTTTAAGCCAGTCATAATTCTGAAGAGGCTGTACTCATGACTTGTATATGTTTGGAGTTGGCAGTAGCATTTCCTTGAATATAGATGGTTATGTTATATAGAAATTGTTTAGGAAATTTCATGTTTTGGTGGTATTTAACCCCTCCAGCTTTGGCCTATAAGGTGTAAGATGTAGCAAGACCTCACACATCCCTTTTTTCTGCATTCTGTCCTCATATGACACAGTTGAGATTATTTTCAAATGTCCTTGATCTTCTACAATCCAGTGACTTTTTCCCCTACGTAAGATGTTCAAAAATAAACAGATGCATTTGCAGGTAAGTCAATAACAAATGCTTCTGTTTTAGATTATTTATTCAGTGTTGTTAGATGCCAGGATCAAAATGTCACTACAGTCTTAAAAAGCAAGCCTGCGACAGTAATGTAGTGTCCAAGTTATTTGCTCTCAGTGGTGCCCTAATCCAATGTGGCTAGTTAAAAGATGATTTTTCTCACTGCCAACATTCCAAAATCCATCTGGGATCTGAAATTCAAACTTTTTCTGCCTCTTAAATCATCACTGGTAATAAGGATTCTACTATCCAGATTTGTCAGACAGTATTGCTGATGACAAGCAAGGCATAATAGAAGATACACTGGCTTTTCAGAGCTAACTGTATTTCTAATTAAAGTAAGCTGATAGATTATAGGGGGAAGGTTTGTGGAGAGAGGTGTCATTTTTACACAGCAATGTTTCTGACCATAGTCATGCTTTGCTTGTTGGAGCATGATATCCTGAGAATAAAGGTTCTGATTCTCCCATATGGAGCTCTTTGAACCCTTATTGAAACCTGTGACCAGGCCAATGTTACACAGAAAAGGGAACAGGGAGAGAGTCTTCAGCTCAAAATGAGAGGCAGAGATTTTTTTTTTTAATCAATACAAAATCCAAGCTCATCCAGTGTCCTGAAATCCATAATGATTCAAACAACTGAATAATGTAAATGATAAGAAAAAAAATTAAAGACTGGTAATCTCTCTCCTCTTCTACCTTTGTAGCTTACAACCAAGAACCATCTTTCCCTTGGCTAGAAGGAGTCACCCTTACTTAAAAAAAAAATTACTGCAGTGTTCAAACTATATATCACTACTGTAGGATGTAGTGTTTGGGACCAATACTGTAGATAAAACAATTTATTTATTATATAGCTTTGCCTTCCTATCTGTGTACATCTGTCTATGCAAGGCATCAGAGAGGTAAAAGTCTGTAGGATACTGGCCCCAGAACAGCACATTCTACAGAAAGTCTATAGGATTCTCAGCCTGACACCTGCATTGCTTTCAATGTTTGCCAAACTGACAGTGGCACTGTCTTTGTACGCCACGTTTTATGCTGTCAGGACGCACACCACTTCCTGCCTTTCCTTTTTCTCCCTTTCTTCTTTTCTCTTTCCCGTTTCCTCCTTATTCTAGATTCTTACCCTCTAATCTTTGTTTTTTAATTTAAACTCTATTGGGATCCCACGCTTATCTCTATGATTAGCACCATTTGCAGGACTTCCCCTTTTGCTGCTATCAGTGCAGGTAAATTCACTGTCTCCCAGCAATTCTGTGTGGGAATAAACAAGATCATCAATCATACTAAAAGCACATGGCCTGGGAGATAATGCAGGTGATTAATATATTGTTGTTGCAGCAGTATGCCAGCATTATTCATAAAGCAGCCAGACTTCTCAATCTGACACTAAATTTTAAAAAAGGCACGTTGGCATTTAATATGGGGAACAAGACTACCACATCTATCGCCTTTGAACTGACTTTCCATAATATTTTCTGCATCTAGTTTTCTTAATTTTTTAAAAAAGTGAATTTGGTGCTGATAAAACATGCTGGATTAAATAATAATATGCCTTTGAAGTTGAAGTCCTGTATTTGGGCCTGATCCAAAGCCCACTGATGTTAACAGAAGGACTCCCATTGACATAAATGGATTTTGGATCCAGCCCTTTATGCATGGAACCCTTATGTCACCAACAGCAGCAGTACAGTCTACCAGCTATCTGCTCCTGGCTTATGTCCTGAATGGAGGGACCATTTCTGGGTGTTAAAAAAGGAGCTCAGTCTCCATGGTCCATTCAGTTCTTGGCTTTTCTGCTGAGATGGGCAATAAGAATCCCAATGAGCCCTATTTGTGATGGTGGTTTTTCTGATTTGAACAACTGACCACTAATTATAACTGAGAAACTACTACCTTATTATTAGTGAAAGAAAGAACACAGTACCTATTGTACCCTAAGAAAATCTGTTCTAAATTGTGATGTGAATGCCTGTGCACTGTTGGCAGTAACTTTGCACGTGGTCATATGGTGTGTTACAGCATGGCAAGAGTGACACACAGTGGTTAGCACACCAAATTTCACTAACATAGACCAGTGGTTTTCTACCTTTTTTCATTTGAGGACCCCTAAAAATTTTGAATGGACCTGCGGACCTCTTTGCAAATCTTAGACATAGGCCTGGTCTACACTGGCAATGAAGGTCGATGTAATGCCGCTCACGTTGACCCCCTACAGCGTACATCTCCACTGGCACATAAGTTCCGTCAATCTAAATTGTGGTGAAAGTCAACCTAATAAAACCAACTCCACAAGTGCCATACCTCTGAAGTCAAATTCCATGGATCACATTTGCGTCAGTGTAGGCAGAGTGCAACATAAATCGACTCCATTGGCCTCTGGGAGGTATCCCATAATGCTCTGTTGTGACCATTCTGGACATTCATGCTCTGCTGTAATGTGGCCACGTAAACAGGAAATAGCTTCTCCCCTCAAGCCCCAGGAAATTTTGAATTACCCTTTCCGGTTTGGACAGCATGGAGAGAGCTTTGTAGCTGAACCGCTCATGGCGACTGTATGGCCCAAACGTGCTCCAGCATGGAGTCGACCAGAGGTCTTGGATCTCATTGGTTTGTGGGGCGAAGAGTCTGTTCTGTCTTAGCTCCAAGCCAGTAAAAGAAATTTAGATATCTATGAGAAGATATCTCACAGCATGTTGGAGAAGGGGCATAACTGGGACGTGCAGCAGTGCTATATTAAGATCAAATAGCTGAGGCAGGCTTATCAGAAAACAAGGGAAGCTAACAGCCGGTCTGGCTCCTTGCCCAAAACATGCCACTTTTATGAGGAGCTGCATGTGAATCTCGGTGGCGACCCCACCACTGTGCCACCATGCAGCATTGATACCTCCGCAAAATTCCAGTCCAGAACGAATGAGGAGGACTCTGTGGACGAGGAGGAGGAAGATAGCAGGGTGCAGGAGAGCAGGGTATCCATTCTTCCTGAGAGCCAGGACCTGTTCGTTATACCAGAGCAGCCCTGCCACACACAGGACAGCAGGACTGATCGAGCTGCCAGGGAAGGCACATCTGGTGAGTGTGTGTGGCAAATTTAATTTTTGCGGTTATGTCCCCAGTCCAGCTTCTTAAAAGGAGTTTGTGTTTTTGAGGGGATGGGCTTCCTGGGTGTTGCCAAATTTCCCAGAACAGACTATGTGCAGAGGTATGCTCCGAGAATCCTCTGTGGATATCTCAAGGAAACTTTCATGTAGGTAATCTGTAATCCTTTGCAAAAGGTTTCTGGGGAGGCCAGCCTTATTTTTTCCGCCATGGTAGTAGGATACTTTACCCCACCTTTCTGCTATTAAATGAGCAGGCATCATCGCGGAACATAGCATAGCAGCATAAGGGCCATGCCTGTACCCCGATGGTTGCAGCAAATCTTCCCTTTCTGCCTGCGTTACCCTCAGGAGACTGATATCACACATGGTCACCTAGGGAAGATGGCACAAGTTTAAAATACCCGACCAACACAGTCACTCCGTGTTATTCCTCTGCCGTGGTCGGTGTCCCTGGGTGCCTCCCCAAGACAATTCCTAGTACTGGTATTGTTGCTATGAGCATTATGGGTCATGACCCTGTTTTCTGCTGCTAGACTTCACCTGCAGTGTTTTCTAATCTGTTTTGCCCACCTCCTCCCAAACTGGTTCTTTGGATATTACAGGGGAGCCCGGTGATCCCTCTCCTTGCTCAAGTGTGGATTGTGGATTTTAGTGATAATTAAATCTCTCCATAATGGATGCAAGGGCTCCTTGCTTACCATGTCCAGAACGCCACTCCAACCCGTCCACTACTTACAGATTGGAATATGGGTCTGGCTTAGCCTTGTGAACATGAAGTGGAGTGCTTTTTACATTGTAACATTTCTTTTACTACTTTGGGTCAGCTAACAATGGCAGCTTTGCTTTTCTTACAGTCGACACTTCAGCCTTCAGACCACCTTGCAGAACTCCTGCTGAAAGACTTTCCCAGATTAGGAAGCAGAAAAAAAACAACACAGGATGACATGTTTAGCGAACTAATGAATGCCTTTGCGGCTGCTGACACAAAGCTCAGAGCCTGGAGGATGTCCTTGTCTGAAAAACTAGACATGGACATGGAACACAGAAGATCAGCACAGGAGCAGGAGCATGATACACAACAGGAGATGTTGTGTATTATAAGGGATCAGTTCGACATGCTGAGGCATCTGGTAGAGCTCCAGGAAGAGCAGCGGCAGGACAGACTCCCTCTGCAGCCCCTCCAAAATGCTCCACTGCCTACCACTTTGTTATCAGTCCCCCACCCCCAAGCACTCCAGGAGGAGGCTGAGCAGCATGCAGTATGTGCTGCACTCCACACTGGTGGAGGCGAGCAGAAAGATGTGATGGCCCCTTAAGAACTGCACACAACCACAATTGCTTGCACACTGACACTTTACAATGTTAACTATTCTCCTTTTCCCCCATTAAAATGGGTCACAAATAAAACTTTGCAGCTTTAAAAAAATATCTGTCTTTATTCATTCATAACTTGGGCGGGGAAAGAAGGGGAGTGGACTGCTGGTGCAAGGGTGGGGAATGGGAAAGAGAAAGTCACAGCAGAGACATACATTACTGCGGTTCATTGGAAAACTGATTTTTTCAATGCTTCCCATAGGAGAAGCGCTCTGCGGTTGGCTCTGAGCGTAGCGCTGGACTCTGGCAGCTCAAAATTTGCAGCCAGCCTATCAGCCTCCATGACCCAACCCTGGGGGAATTTTTTACTCTTTGTTTCACACAAATTATGGAGTACACAGCATGCAGATATAACTGATGGGATGTTCTTTTCATGGATGTCAAGCCTAGTGAGTAGAATCTCCATCTGGCCTTTAAATGCCCAAATGCACATTCCACCATCATTCTGCCCTTGCTGAGCTTGTTATTAAAATGCTCCTTCTCACTGTCCAGGTGCCCGGTGTAGGGCTTCATTAGCCAAGGGCGCAAGGGGTAGGCAGGATCTCCCCCGGGTCACTATTGGCATTTCACTACCCCCAATATTTATTTTTTGGTCAGGGAAGAAAGTGCCCGCCTGCATCTTATGAAAAGACCAGAATTCCTAAAGATGCACGTCATGCACTTTTCCTGTCCACTCCACTTTGATGTCGGTGAAACGTACCTTATGATCCACAAGGGCCTGCAACACCATTGAGAAGTATCCTTTCTGGTTTATGTATTCTGTGGCAAAGTGGTCAGGTGCTAGGATAGGGATATGCGTGCCATCTATTGTCCCCCCCCCCACAGTTTGGGAACCCCATTGCGGCAAACCCATCCACTATGTCCTGCACGTTTCCCAAAGTCACTACCCTTCATAGCAGAAGTCTATTAATGGCCCTGCACACTTGCATCACAACAGCTCCAATGGTGGATTTACCGACTCCGAATTTATTCCCAATTGACCGGTAGCAGTCTGGGGTTGCCAGCTTCCACAGAGCGGTAGCCTCTCGTTTCTCCACTGTCAGAGCTGGTCTCCAGCGAGTATTCATGCCGGGGCTGGGGACAGCTCCATGCAAAGTTCAAAGAAAGTGGCCTTTCACATACGAAAGTTCTGCAGCCACTGCTCATCATCCCACACCTTCATAATAATGCAATCCCACCAGTCTGTGCTTGTTTCCTGGGTCCAGAACTGGCACTCCACGGACTGAAGATGATGCATGACAGCCTGCAGCAAATGGGAATTATTTCGCTCTATGGCTTGTAGCAGAGCGGCTTCCATAACATCGCTATTTTCCATGCTGCAGCTCCTGTCTTGCCTTTGAAAATACTGCAGGATAAGCCATGAGGTATTTGTGATGCTCACAATGATAGTGCAGAGCTGAGCGGGCTCCATGCCTCTCTGGCAATGGCGTGCGCGTGGCATAGAAAAACAGCATGAAAAAGCATTTGCAGTTTGTTTGGGACAAGAAGGGAGGGGGATAAAACATGTTGCATCATGGGAGAATGACAAGCTTCCCAAAAGCCTCTGCAGCTAGTTGCACTGTGAGATGGCTATCCATGGTGCACTGCTTTGAACGTCGACCCAAGTGTAGCGAGTGGGGACACAAGAGCCTGATGCAAGGAGCACGGTGTGATCATACTCCTGCGACTTATACAATTTGGTGGGTGAAAGTCGATTTAAAGTAAATTGACTTCACTCTGCAGTGTAGACATACCTATAGTCTGTGGACCCAGGTTGAAAACCACGGTTCTATGGTAACGACAATCTTTTGCAGACATGTTAGACATAGTCTGCGAACCCCCAGGGGTTCATGGACTTCACGTTGCAAACCACTGATAGACAATGCCCAGGTTGTCACAACTTCAGTTGTACAACTCATTCAAAAGATATCTGTAGTATATCGACTGAAATAAGCTAGCAGTCAATAAGATTAAACTGGATCTTTTAAACAAACCCCCATATATGCAATAGATCTCTCACCATCTTATTTTTCTCCTTTTTTCCTTCCTTCCCTAAGATCCTGCTAGTGCTGGAAAGTAGGTATGATATGTAGTCATTCCTGCAGTATTCAGTTAGCATTAGATTCAACACTTCCTCTTTCTTTGAAAAAAATAAAAGTTTATTATACCAGTTGCTAAATATAGAATCAGTCTCTAAGCAAACAACCTTTCCTATATGGCCTCTTTCCAGTGCTTAGCTTCATTGGTTTTATAGACCTTTCTTGGTCAGTTATTCATATTTTGGCTTATCCATTTGCATTTGGATAGTAAAGAGAAGTTCTCTTATATGTTATATTATTCATCATCCAGTGGCTTTCCTTTTTCCTGGAGATTGGTTGTACTCCATTATCTGTTACCATTTCTTTAAGACAATTTTTTTCCTGCAAAAACATTTGTGATGAAATGTATGATTTTTTCTGTGCTGATAGAAATTGAGGACATGGCCAGAAACATTGATATCTCTGAGTTACCGCCTGATCATCAACTGATCTCATCTCAAAGGCTGTATTTCCCCATGAGCCCTTTGAGTAAATGGTGCAGATGTTATTTCTTTCTGAGCTTTCTCATTTTGACCATTATTTTCACATTTAGGTGCCAAAAGCCATATGTAGGCACTTAAATAAAAACGCCCTGGCAATTCAGCAGATATCTGATGATTTGCAGATAATTCCAGTTAAGTGAACACTTTAGTATCTTTCAGGCTGTTCAGCATTTCAATTATTTTAGTAAGGGATGGCAATGCACTGTTACAAGAGTACAAGCTTCTCATATCTGTGAACATTTATATTTGTTCATTGGATTTTTGTACAACAACTTTTGGAGATATCTACTTAATCTGTGGTTTCATGTATGTTATCAGACAGCTTGGTCTAAGTAATTTCACTGATATATCATGGGAGACCTACAGTGTCTGTGTTTCCATAATTAAGTACCCTCTTTTTGAGAGTGGAGTATTTCTTACTTTGGGCACATAGCGGTTGCATACTTTTTAACTGTACATAATATCTGAATTTCTTGTAAGTTTAAAGATGCTTCTGGGACCTTCTTTGTTACAGTATCTGAAGCATTGCAGTGTGTTGTATTCAGGACTGGTTCATTTTAGTCAGAGAGAAGCCTCATGTGCAGGGATTTCTGGAATTTCCATCCTAAAATAGGAACAACTTGAGAGAAACTATACACTTTTAACTCATTGCCTTTAAAAATTATGTTATGGCATCCTCACTGTGGTATCTAGGTGCACTTTATATGAGGCCTTTGGGAGGCCATCAATGGGGATTCCTTTATGCAAAGGGAATTTCCAGGTATCATTTAAGGGGTAGATGATACAGGCCAATGATTCTGCATTTTTTATGGCTGTTACATTTCCTTTAACTCAATAGTCTTGTCAGGAATGCTTTCACCATAAACAATGATTCTCTAATTTTAGAATTATTGATCTTTTCAGTTATTTGATTATGAATCATTTTGTCAGCTAAACTATCAAACGTGTATGTAGAGACTAGTTCACATAATGCAGTCATATATCCTGCAGTCAGTTTTCTGGGGTTTTCTATTATCTAATGGAAAAAATAATGTTCCGCCAAAACATTTATCAGCAAGTCAAAGTACTTGCCAGATACCACAATTACTTTATCAATGTCTGTGGAATCAGAAAAAGCAGCTGGCTTGACAAGCATACTTTACAATGCCCTTTGCCCCTCACATCCCACACAAAGCCTCATACAAGTTTTATTTCATTCTGCAGAAAAGTTATCACTGCAAATGGCTTACAAGTAGCTAGGGAAATATAATTGCCACTGCTGCAATGGAACAACTGGCTATGTAGGCTAAGCTAGAAATAATGACATCTGAGTCACTTTTCAGCACATAGAATTCAAAATGAGCTAAACAAAGAAGGAAACATTTTTTGATGCCAGAAATGTTGTATTTTGACTGAAGTAAGAGGACAATAGGATTATACCAAATTCTTTATTTAAAATAACTTTACACCCATTCTTTCAGATAGAGAGGGCGGTGCCGAGGAAACTCGGGCCGTTGAAAAATGATGCGAAACACAGTCGAAAACCCACAGAATGACAGAACAGAAATCACTACATCATGGGATGTCGAGCCCACACCCAGAATGCACTGAGATCCTCTCTGCTTTCCTACAACTCCTAGTGGCACAAAGTGGTGAGCTACACAGTGGGATCGTTGCCCACAGTGCACTGTTCTCACTGTCGATGCTAGAACACCGACTGTGGACTTGCTTCAGTGACACAATGCATGCTGTGTGGACAGGCACAAGTGTTGTAATTACAGTGCTTTTTGATCATCGCTGTAACTTAGGTTGACAACACTTTCTAGTGTAGATGAAGCCTTAGTGTCTAGCAAAGTTAAAAATTTAACTTCCAAGCTCATCTTTTGACCATTTTGTATAGGTTTCCTTTGAGGATGAGGACAACAAGCTACAACTCACTAACAACTCCCTCAGCTGCTTACCCACCCCTTCTTTTCCTCCCTATGACTGAAGGGGTGTTAACAGGCCACGTGGGGGACGAACTCATCTGTTGAGCTGTCTGTAATGGTCCGTGCACCCTGCTGGCACTCTAGAGTACAGTGATAATGCCACATACAACATGCTGATACTTCATGACATCACCACTGAATCATTTGTTCCCTGGGCCAAAATCAGTAGCTCCCTGTTTTGATTTTCACAGTTTAATGTTATATCCTATGTAATGTATAGAACCTGTAAGTGCATATTGCCAAAGGCTGTGACTATGTTCGCGTCTTATGACTGACAAAAGCATTGGTGTTATATGGCACTGTCCTGACAGGATTGCCGACCCCAGGCACTGAAAAATCACGAGCCAGACACCAAACCTCTGTTCTCTTTGCTTTCCTGATTTGTTTAGCCTTTCAAGTGTCCTCTCGGGTCATGTTTTCAAGCTTCTCTACATAACCCCGACGGCTGCGTTTTTTGTTTTAAATGAAGGCTGGGCTGGACATGAACCGAAAAAAACCCCCATCAAATACTGTGACGTTGGGTCGATAAAATTACTCCCAGCTCTGCTGCTGGGGTTGCTATGGAGATACGCGCACACCACACCGGAAATGGGCCCTCTCAAATTCCTTCCGCCACTGCGGGGAATCGGGAGGCGACCCTTCTTCCGCGCGAGCCTCCGGGCCGGAACTGGGAGCGGGGAGGGAAGTTCCAGCCGGGCGCTATTCGGCGTCGTACTTACTCAGTCCTCCCTCCCCCCGCGGGGTTACCAGGGTAACGGGAATCGTTGGAGAAGCTAGGAGCCCAACGGCAAGATGGTGAGTGTGGGACGGGGACGGGAGCGCTGCCCCTGGCGGGTCGGAGCTTGGGGGACCCAGGAGTGGGGAGGTGTGACACCTTCCCAGTGCCTCCCGGCGATCCTCGGCCCGGCGGCACAGGCCCCTCCCCCCGCGCTAACCCCGTCGTCTCCCCTCTGCTTTCTGCTCCGTCCAGATGCTCTCCCGGGCCAAGCCCGCCGTGGGGGGTGGAGGCGCCCCGCCGCCGGGCGACAAACGGAAGAAGAAAGGCAAGAAAGTTCCGCAGCTGGAGGAGCTGCTGGTCCAGAGGGACTTCACCGGCGCCATCGCCCTGCTGGAGGTAACGGGGCCTGCCCCGGGGTCACTGCAGGGCCCGGCCTACAGGGCTCTCCGCCTTCGCAGCTCAGCAGCCAACGGCGCCAAAGCCTCCCAGCCCCCAGACACCGGGGTGCTGGCGGGAGAGGCGGCAGCCAGGTCACTGGGACCCCCTATACACTCCCCACCCCACCCCCAACCAGTGCAAGATTGGTGCCCAGGGCACAGCCCCATGGGCCTTGCCCAGTCCCTTCTCCCAAAGTCTGAGGTGATGAGGCTCCCTCTGACAGACTGTTCCCCAGTCCCATAGAGCTCCCTGTTTGGAAAATGTTCCAGCTATTCTGACTAATGTGCCTTTTCTGTTCTTTCTCGTTCCTAGTTATGCTTTCTGCACCAGCCTCAATAATCACTTGCCCTCCTTTACATTTACAGCTTTCAAATATTTGTACAGAGACTGTGATTAGATAGAAGCTGCCTCATCCTGAAGATATGATATTGACACCATCTGACTTTAGTGTCCATGGTTGTCAAGCCAGCAAAAATCATCATAATATTAATTTTTTTAATTGATTTGTTTTACATGAGAAAATCTAACAAAACTTGACAGCTGGTGTCATTTTTGCATCCTTTTTTCTTTGAAGTTTAAACGTCATGTGGGGGAACAAGATGAGGATACTGACCTCTGGATCGGATACTGTGCCTTTCACCTGGGGGACTACAAGAGAGCATTGGAGGTGAGATAAGGAAATCCTGCTTCCTGCTGGAGGGAATCAGGATGTTGTCCTAAAATTGTGGCACAGGCAAGAGAGATGTTTTTTTGATAGTGCTGAAGAAATGGGCCAGGCCATTTGTGTATAAATCCAGCAGCAATAGAGCAAGCTATACAGAAAGGTAGTTTTGATTAGAGAAATAGGAGTTTCCATACTGAAACAGTCTATTGATCCAGTATTCTAGCTAATCTTTGCCCCAAAGCCTAAATAGTTATTTTCTTAATTTCATCACAGTTGTTCTAACATGGTTTCCCCTTTTTGGTGTTTACACCTTCAGGACATAATATGTGGAAAGTTTTTGTTATGAGCTGGGTGGAACCTTGTTATGAATTGAGTTAAAACCTTGTTGCAATTGATGGGTGTGAATACACTCTTCAGTTAAAATAACTGTAATGTTAATTTAATCACAGTACCCCCATCTAAACAAAAAAGGTTATGTGAACACATCCAGGAGGTTTGGACTCTGTGGGCAGGGTTTTTTTTTTTTTTGCTAAGTATTGTTTTGTGTGGGGCAGGGGGCAAAACATGTGTGTGTGTGCACGCACAAGACAAGGGAGAGACAGAGACTACCTGGAGAAATCGAAGCAGAAGCGAGATAAATTTAGGGAGAGGTTCAGGGTTTGTGGTGCTGGCTGAAAATAAGGTTGGGCCTGTAAGCTAAGAAACTACTCCTTTTGCCTTTGGTTACTGTCGCATTCAGAGAAGCAGAACTTTGATGCAATCTGTAAATAAACAAGAAATGTACACAGAAAATACCAGATTCCATCTTTAATACTTCCAGCAGAAACATCCCCATGGCCCTGAACTCTGTCTACCCATTCAGGTTAAAAAAGGGCTACACAATCATATCCCAATCTTCATCAATTAACCAAGTGGCAATGTACATATTTACTTCTTTTAAATCTTTTTTTCCCAGTCCCTCTAGCCCCTTAATTGATTTTGTTGCTCTTCTATGAATCTTCTGATGTCTGCATAATTTATAAAAATAAAATCTCCCTTTTTCCCCTAAAGTTTTTAAGGTTATTAGAAAATATGTTATTTATTCAAATAATCTATAAATTATCAAATTGCTTGCATCATATAGTGCCTCTATTGTACTCTTGTTGCGTGAGAAGGTGCTCCTGTGCGATCCTACCTTCTTCTCCCCACCATCATCCCAATGAGCCATGTGCCTCTCCCGTTCTGAAATAGAATTTGCTGCCAATCCTTGGTCACTGAGCCCACCCACGTATGCCCACACATCACTTTCTCTTGACAAAGAGCAAACCTAAATCTGCTTTTATTAACTATCTTGCTTTCTGCCATTTTGAAATGAGCCTTCACAGTCGGTTGATTTTCTCTATAGTCTCCCATTCTCACACTTCCCTTTAGCACTGGGAAGAATACTAAAGAAGTGAATTCATAGAACTGGAGGCCACAGGGGAAAAAAATTTCCCTTAATAATTTTAGAGAAATATGCTTTGGAACTATGATGATTTTTTCCCTTACGGAAATAGATGTCAGTTCTTGCTCACATGTACACAGTTAAACAGGTTTCCAGATTTGAGTTGGAGATGGAATTTCCCTTCCTAAGCAGCCCTGAATGTGTTTGCAAGATTCTTGAGAATGTTTCATCTTCCCCTTATTCTGGAACAATGAGAAGAGGACATCTGTTAAGTGCAGGTGGAAATATCTCACTTGATTAATTCTGTTCTCTACAATTGCTAGGGATGCTTGGAATTGATAGACCTCAGCCTTCTCCATCACCTTAAGTGTTAGAATGGGATAGGCTAAAGGGCGTGAGTCGAGATTATTGAAACCTTCTTTAGTTTGCATCCTGTAACTATCTGCTTGTGGAGATGGACAGTCATTCAGTAAAAAAAAATTGAGACTTCTCTCCATGTGTGTAAAAAAGATTCCAAGTCACTTTCCATTTTAAGTTTAGTCTGTTTATGTTGAATACTTTTGAAGGGTTTACATTACTAGAAGGAAAGCAAGGGTGGATTTTAAATTTTGAACACTGTTATAGATGCAAGATAGTGCCAGAGGGGTAGCTGTATGTACTTCTGCAAAAAAAGTCCAAAAACAGACTTCGAAGAGAAACTGTTGAGTTAGAAATGATCTGCAAACTTGACACATTCAAACTGGGTTTAAACAGAGACTTGGAGTGGCTATCTCACTACCGAAGGTAAATTACTTTGCTCACCCATTCTCACCTCCTACTCAATGGTCATCCTTAGGTCTTAAGTACCGGACTCCACCTCCCCCATTGTTCTCAGTGCACCTGGATATCTATAAGATGCCTCTGTGTTTCCTATTTTCTGTGTTACTGCATCTGAAGAAGAGAGCTGAAATCTCTCGAAAGCTTATGCCTACAAATAAATTAAATTTGTTAGTCTTTAAAGTGCCACAGAACTCTCGTTGTTATAGATGCAAGAGTAAAAAGAGGACCTGACCCACCAATAAATAAAATAATTCAATCTGTGTAAATCTCTTTCACCACCAGGTGGTGTTATTGATCCAGGCTTTTAAAAAGTGCGCATATCAATATTCATCTTTTCTTCTGGAGGCATTAGGAGCTGGGGTGTGTGTGTATATGTACATACAATCAGCTTTTAACTTAAAATGGAAAGTGGGTTGGAATTTTTTTTTTCTGCAGTGTCTTTCCGCCTCCACAAGCAGATAGTTTCCGGATGTGACTAAACAAGGTTTCAGTAGTCCTGACTCACGGTGATGAGGTAGGATACAGAGCCTTTCATCTTTCTTAATGTTTTAATTTAGGCCACAGTGGTAATATTTGAATCATAATAGCTAAAGTCTGCTCAGGGGCCTGTATGAAATGAGTAGGTGGGTCTCAGGCTATAGCTACACTGACGGTAGCAAAGTCTCTGCTGTCAGATCGATTTCTCTGGATTGACTGAACGGTCAGTGAAGACCCGCTCAGTCGATTCAGAAATCGACGTACTAAGACCACCTTCACAAGTGGCGTAGCGCTGTGGTGCAGTGCAGTGAAGACAGCGCGCGGAAGAGAGGCAGAGAAGTTGATGGGAGTTACGCAAGTTTTTTGCGTAGCTTGCGTAACTCCCGTCAACTGCCGCCGAATCTCAGAGGTAATTGTAGACAGGGTCTCAGTCAGTTTCCAGAGTTAGCACTTCTTGTACCCCCGCTATCCCAGCCTTGTCAGTAGTCTAAGCATTGTGACCAACAGTTGAATGGTCTGTGGAGGCTGAAGCCCCCTTGATCATTTAGGGATGCCTTTAGGTCAGGATTGAGGCAAATGGGTGAAAAAGGCAGTGTGTATGGAACCTCTACACCTTCCATTACCGGGGTTCTGTCTCTTCTGCTGACCAATGATTTTTATAATCACAGCTGCCAATATCTCCTTTTTCACAAGACCGAAATAAATAGAATAAAAAAATAATCTGTTAAAGGTGCTGAACATACTATGCTTTTGTTCTACACAAATTACTGATGAAATTAAATGGTTTACATGGCAACATTCAAACGTGTGGAATGAACATAAATGTGGAAGGAAGTTAGAGGTGAGATATTACATATCCAATATCTTTGCATAACTGTGGTTGATAACTTCAAAATCTGAAATTTGGACCCCATGTCCAACAGTGATGATGTAATACTTAACATGGATTTTATTTTATTTATTTTTGCTATTATGGAATTCCTAATACTGTCTTTTTATGCTCATATTTTAGTCTGTGCTAAACCATGACTTACAGTTATTTAGAAAGATATTTACTAGAATCCACAATATATATCGAGTGGGGTTTCCTGGTGGATATAATGTCACCAAAACAGTGTATGGTAGGGTGTGACATGGAATAGGGAACTTCATAGAGTTAGAAAAAAGTTGTTTGTGCTGGTGTCCCTTTTTTCCTTGTTATCTGGGACACAGAATATATTACATAGCCCTGCAGTTATCTTTTGTACTGTTACTGGTCCCCCACTGTCCATTCTATTGACTTATTCTATAAAGTAGACTGGGAGGGACCAGTAACACACATTCTATGTTAGAATCTAATATGAAACAAAGGTAATAGAGTTTAAGGCCAGAAGGGACCACCAGATCACCTGGTCTGATCTCCTGTACAGTATGTAACAGGCTACCAACACCATCCAGCACTTTTACACTAAATCCAGCTACTGAAATTAGACCAAAGTATTACAGCACAGAAGAGGATCAACTGTTATGTGGCACAGGCAAAGAATAGGAGGGTCTATAGTATATCAGTGGCAGGAAAATGATTAAATGAGATCTAGCCAGATCCTGGCAAGTGACCTGCATCCTCTGCTGCAGAGGATGATAAAAAACTCTGAAGGTTCCTGCCAATCTGACCTGGGGAAAAATTCCTTCCTAAATCTGCATATGATCAGTTAGACCATGAGCTTGACCAAAAACCTGCCAGCTAAGCCAGTGAGGGAGAGAATGCTGAGTGCTGCCTCAGAACACTGATCCTTCAAAGGAAGGAAACAAAACAAGCAGGCAAACAAATAAAAACCCAGAATATATTGGGGATGAGGGAAATCCCTTCCTGACCCTTGCAGGTGACTGGCTGAAGCTCTGAAACATGAGCCTTTGGGAACATAAACTGGAAGGGACCCCCCCATGGCTGCCAAGTCCTGACCCCTACCATCACCATCATACAATCCCACACATAAATTTGTCTAGCTGTCTCTCAAAATTAAGTCGTCCATCCCCCCCGTCCCCATTCCCCCCCACCCCAAGTTCTCTTGGGAGACTGTTCCAGAACCTCACTTCTCTGATGATTAGAAACCTAATTTCCTCCCTGAATTTGTTCATGGCCAGTTTATACCCATTTGTTCCTGTGCCATTATCACTTCTAACTTAAACAGCTCTTCACCCTTCCTGGTGTTCACCCTCCTGATGTATTTATGAGATGTATTTATAGCTCTTTTACAAGATATTTCAGTCAAATACAGTAGATGTTTGCTGGTTAAGTAGGGGCTAGTGTTAGAGAGGTTTTTTGCACTTCAAAAAGAAATAATAGAATTCTTTCAAATACTCAAGACCAACAAGGCTTGCGAGTTCTTGGAATTTACGAATTATGTCCCCTCTATGTCAGAGGTAGCTTTTCTGGGTGATATTACTGGTCACTTGAATTTCCTCAACTTGCAACTCCAAGGCTGTGTTTGAGGATCTGTTTGAAAAAGTGTGTGTCTTTCAGAGCAATCTTGAAATTTTTCAGACAGACTTAACAGGAAAGATGTTGCACTTTCCCACATTGCATGTTGTTTCTACAGATGACACTTGGATGAAAATAATGCAAGAATTCCTAAACAAACTGATAAAAAATTTTAAAATACAGTTTGAGAATTTTAAAATTCCAAAAGATTTGCTTTTATTTGTTCATGATCCATTTGTTATCTTTGCTGATGGACATTGCCCTTTTGAAGCAAAGAACATTCTTGATTCAATTGATGAAAGGTGTCTTTCAATTAGAAATTGTAAGACTCCAGAGTTTAGAAGTCTTGAAGGCAAAATTCAGAGAAGTGGGACTTTGTGATTTCTGGACTCAATATGCTGACCTGTTTCAGAATAACCAGAATCTAGCCATCTATCTTTTAATGATGTTTGGATCAATTTATCTCTGCAAATCTGGGTTTTCTACCATGAACATTATCACTTGACAGATGAGTATCTTCACCAGTGCTTGCCCTGAACTCCTACACATCACTCTTCACAAAGCTTGCTAGAGATTGTCGATGTCACCTCTCCCATTAAAGATTGCCAGATAATAATGTTGATTTATAAACTTTGTTAAAAGATAGAAACACTAATACTTATATTGCATTCAAGGTCTTTATTGGCAACTGAATTTTTTATTATTATTATTTATTTTGTCAGCCTTCTGTGCAAATGTCCCACCTCTTGTCATAAAATTCTCAAATTAGTCCAAGGGTAGATCTAATTGAATATCACTGATTTAAGTCCTCAAGCTCTTCAGTTCAGTTGACTTATTTAACTAATTCCCTTAATTTCTCAAAGTCTTCCCTTTTGAAATAAAAATTGATAGTTGACAACCTGATTTTGATTCTTTCCATTTAAACACTTCCACTTAAACAACTGTTATCACTTGATCCAAGGTTACTTCCCATGACCAGCTCCTCTACAACGTCCTCACTACTTACCAAAACCAAGGCTAAAATTGCATCACCTCTTTTTAGTTCAGTGACTATATGATGAAGAAAACTGTTATCACATCCAGGAATAACTAGGCCCTATCAATATTAATAGCATTTATTCTCCATTCTATATCCAGGAAGTTAGACTCCCATTATGACACAGTTTCTGGTAGTATTTATCTTTCCTAATAATATTAGAGATTTCTATCCATATCTCAGTCCATCCCTGGGGGTTTATAAGCAGACCTCTAACACTATCCCAATAGAACCTCTTTAATAATCCTTCCCCAAAGTGATTTTGACCCACACAGATTCTGTTTTGTTCATGCTATCACATCCTAATTCTGTACATTTTACTGCATCGTTGATATACAGTGCTACCCAACCATTTTTACTTTTATTTCTATCTTTCCTAAACAGCACACACACTTTAATATCTATATTACGGTCATGATTGTTATTCCACTGTGTTTCTCAAATCCCTATAATATCCGGTTTGACCTCATCCACCAGTAGTTCCAGTTCCTCCATTTTATTGCCCAAATTCCTTGTATTCTTGTGCAAGTATCTCAATTGTTTCCTTCCTACCTCCCCCAGTTTTCTAGCCAAATTAGGTATAGTCCTTTCACTAAGAGACTGCATACTTTTTCTTTTGTTGTCCATACTCTTACTTTCTAGTGTCCTTTTATCCCTTATTATATCTTCATTTAACTGATTTTCCTCTTTCTGTATATTGAAGCCAGGTGTGGACATTTCATAAGTTTCTCTCAATGTTCTCCCATCATCTCCTAATTTAAAGCCCTTCTTATCAGTTGTGCCAGCCTTGATCCCAGAAGGTTAATACAGTAGGTACCCAAGTGGAGTCCATCAGTCGCAATAAGTCTTCTTTCTGTGAACGTCTCCTAATGACTGATCATCCGAAAATCTTCCTCATACCACCAAACCTTGAGCCATCTGCTGATCTTCATTATCTTGTCACTCCTTCACCCTTCTCTAGGGCCTGGAAGTATTCCACTGAAGATCACCTGAGCTTCTTTAAGTGACTTATCCAGCCTAGCATACTTATCGTTGATCCGTTCAGAGTCCCCAATCTCATAATTTGCCTCTTCCTGGTGTTGGTATGAATCTGTCTTATGTTCTCTCTCACAGTCCCCTGTGTATCATCCTCATTTCTCCTTGGGCTCCCAGTGATGAGAAAGGTAGGATGGATTCACAGGCAGCTAGTAGATCTGGAAGGGGGTACATTGGCAGCTGGTAGATCTGGAAGAGGGTAAGGAATAAGAAAACTTTGGGAACCTCTGGTCTACATAATGCTTGTCTTGCTCTCAAATGTCTGGGTTATCACAGAGAAAGTATCTCAAAAATCTTCTGTCTTTCAGGAGTATGAGGTTCTGACCAAGCAACCAGGTTGCAACCCTGATGTCTGGGTGAACCTAGCGTGCACCTACTTCCTCTTGGGGATGTATACACAAGCTGAACAAGCAGGCTTGAAAGGTGAGGTGTGTCTCTTGGATTGACTGTGGAGGGAGTTTTTGGTGACTTAAACACCCTTCCAATGCCTCCTGCAGAAAGTATTGTAAGCTTTTGGAAAGTAAGATCTGAAACAAGAATGCAGGAAGCTGATTTATCCTACATCTTGGCAGGGGGTTAAACTAGAATAGATGACCCTTGTAGTCCCTTCTAGCCCTATGATTCTGGGATTCTAAGCTTGTGTTCAAAGTTCTTTTTTTCACTTAACAAGAGGGTTATAATGTCTCTTGCTTTGTAAGAAAGTTTCGGCCAAGTTGAACAACTGAAACTGAAATGATCTATTAGAAATAAATTTCTCCTGATTATGTAATGACTCGGATAATGGAGTGGAGAGTATGCTTATAAAATTTACAGATGACACTAAGACGGAGGAGTTGCAAGCACTTTGGGGACAGGATTAGAATACAAAATGACCTTGATAAATTGGAGAACTGGTCTGAAATCAACAAGGCAAAAATCAGTAAAGATGAGCACAAAGTACTATACTTAAGAAGGAAGAATCAAATGGATAAAAACAAAATGTGAAATACGTAGTAGTACTGCAGAAAAAATCTAGCAATTATGATGGATCACAACTGAACATGAGCCAACAATATGATGCAGTTGTGAAAAAGGCAAATATCATTATTCTGGGATGTATTAACAGGAGTACTGTATGTAAGCACAGGAGGTAATTTTCCTGCTCTACTTGACATTGGCTTCAGCTTGAGTATTGTTTCCAGTTTTTAGGTGCCACTCTTTAAGAAAAATCTGGACAAACTGGAGCGAGTCCAGAGAAAAGCAAGAAAATTGATAAAAGATTTAGAAATCCTGACTTATGAGGAAAGTTTTAAAAACTGGGCATGTTTTATCTTGAGAAAAGAAGACTGAGGGGGGGGACCTGATAACAGCCTTCAAATATGTTAAGGGCTGTTATAAATGACCAGTTGTTCTCCACATCCACTGAAGGTAAGACAAGAAGTAATAGCTTAATCTGCAGCAAGGGAGATTTAGGTTAGATATTAGGAAAACTTCCTAACAAGTAGTTGAGTACTGGAATAGGTTACCAAGGAAAGCTTGTAGAATCCCCTTCATTGGAAGTTTTTAAGAATAGGTTGGACAAATAGGGATGGTCCTGCCTCAGATGAACTCTCAAGATCTCTGATGGTCTTGCCTCAAATGTGGCAGGATGGACTAGATGAACTCTCAAGATCTCTTCCTGCCTTACATATAGTTATGGGGTGTCAGTGGTTGCAAGTGTCATTCTTGCTTTGGTGGAAAGACTTTTTCAAAGAGGAAGATTTTACAGCATTTCCTAAAAATGATCAGACTTGATTCAGAAAGTCGAGTTAATCCGGTTTGAAAATGCTTGCATACACATGATGTACTTAATTATAGGTGTCCTAACTGCTCATTTATCGTAAACTTTGGAATCCTCTTTCAAAATGAACTAAGTTTGATGCGAATTGAGTTAGTTCAGTCTGTTTGTGTCAATGCAGTGCTGCTGTGCACTATTTTGGCAGTCCAACTGCTATCCCACAATGCTTTGTGGGCAATTGTTAAGATGATCTGTCTATCTGTGTGCTCTCCAGTGCTCTGGTGTCAAGATGAGCAGATGTCCCTTCCCCTGTTTAAAACTGGCACAGGCCAGAATTTGCCTGTTTGCTCATGAATCTGAGTATATCAGCCTTACTACATACCTTGAGCAGACACTTGGAGCCCTCCTGAGATCCTAGTTCTCATTGCCATCTGGGAGGATCATCAGTGCAGGAAGCTCCTTTGACCAGCCACTGGAATAAAGATGGTTTTGTGGACATTGTTAAGCAGATGTCTGCAAAGGGGCATAACGCCTACTGATGCAGGATAAAGAGCAAATAGATCAGGAGAATGTACGTTAAACCAAGGATATCATGAAAAGGTCTAGCAGTAGAAATGTGGTATGTCCATCCTTTGAGGAGATGGACAGGATTTTGATCAATTACAACATTACTGAACCTCCCATCCCCTGAACCCCTGAGGACAAGCAGCAAGAGTCATCAGAGGATGAACACAAGGAAGCCAGTGAAGAGCTGTCCCCAGAAAGCCAGGATCTCTTTGGGGCTCAGGACCCTGATGCTGGCTGGGTAGGAAGTGAATCCAGCTCCCAGCCAGAAACCCAGCCTGGGACTGAGATCCTATTGAAGAAATCTCATCATGTAAGTGTCTATCTTTGTCATTTATTATATTTATTATTTATTTTGTTAATTATGCTATAATACTGTGGTAGCTTCTGTTCTGGGTGCCTGACAGCCATAGCCATTTTAGGTGGATGTGAGCTAGGACAGCCTTTATGAGTGTCCATCCCTCCCTCCCTTTGTCCCATGCTTTCCATTTGGCCCACCTGTATGCATTTTCAAAATGGTGATTGCTCCAAATGGGCAGTTGGCCTCTGTCTCATGCTAAAGCCCTGACTTTCAACCATTTTGAAGCCCACACCATGAACAGCATGTGCATATCTACCTGTTTTCCTTTCCCTCCCACATCTGTCCTACCTGGCAAATGTCATCCCTCCCTTCCCCAACTTGGCTTGCCAGCTCAAACTGGCAGCTGGCATCATGGCACTGCCATAGCTTGTATCCACCTCCTGTCCTGCGGCAGATTCGAATACGGAACACATTCAGGTGTATGAAATTCAACAGCTTATTGAGACAGTGCTCACAGGAAAAGAAGTTTGGTTAATTTTCTCACTTTACATGAGGTGGACATTGCATGCCCACAAACACTACAGCTCCCTGCTGAGGTATAAGTGCCTTGTAACATGCATTCTTACAGGAAAAGAGCTTTACCTTAGGCATTGCAAGGCTCTTAATGGCTTTTCACAGGGTTACATAGAAAGACTGGGAATATGAATTCTTCAGGCAGTGCAGAATTCTATTTTTCTCAGCAGAGTCTAAGACTGAGAAATTGCCTGATTTTGGTCCAGATGTTATTCAGGATAACTGCATGGTCATTCCCGCTCAGTATAGCACAATTCCTGTCTGCTTTTGCAACATTTCTGGGTGAATAATTTCACAGAGTAAATTGCTTTTTTGAATAAGATCATTCTTTGCCTCCTGGTTACCTGCCTTAGTGTAATAATCTCTCTGAATCCCTATAACCTTTCTGTCAACATATAAGTGCCTCCAAAGCACAGCAAAACTGCAAATCCTAACCAGGATCATAATTTCCAACTAACACCATCAGCCTCAAGGCACAACAGCAAACTCAAACAGCAAGTACCGCACAGACAAAAATCCCAGTATAGCCCCTCTCATGCACACACCACTTAACATCTCTGAGGTTCCCCCAGACTTGGAAAAATCTCAGAATGGGAAAACAGGAATGTATATAGCAATAATGTTAGCATAGCCACTCTGGAATATGAACAATAACTGCTTTTTTTTTCTTAGTCCCTGAGCCATGGCACCTGCAGAAGACAGACCCTCCAGGACAGGACCTTTATCAGCAGCTGAGCAGCTGGCTAGCCAGATAGGACAACAGAAATGGAGAACTCAGGATTAAATGTTCACAGACCTAATTCCAGATTCCTTAAAAACCCTGAAATCAATAGAGAGGTGGAGGTTGTACTTGAGGTCGGAGGGGAAAAAAAGATGGACCTCTCCAGAGAAGTAGTTGGAGTGGCCAAAAACATCGTCACAGTTACCAGGGACAGTTTTACCATAGCAAAAGACACTATGAAGTAAGACAAAGATGCATAGGCAGTACAGAACCAGAATGCTCTGCTGCAGCACATGCTGCTGTTACGACAGCAGGCAATGTAGTGCTCTACGCCAGGATCCAGCCATGTCCTGCAGTCCCTGGACAATATAGGATACTGGGAATACCAGAGGCCTTTCCTTTCATGGATCCAAGCTCAGGAAAGTGAGAACAGTTGCTCCTAGGAGCTGAGCTCTTTTGAGCTACCTAACAACCCTGATAACTTGGAGCCTCACCACTCAACACTGGAAGGCCCAAGAACAAGAAGAGACAGAGGCCAGGCATATACTCTCTATGACTTACCTCCTTCCCCTTGTGTTCTGCACTGTGTCACTTTGAATTTTTGTTTTATTATTGTTTTAATTAAAGATTTAGACTGTTTAACAATAAAATCTGTTAAAGATTAATTCATAAAAGAGTCATGAATGCATTTTACATAGAAAATCCCTACATTTTAAATACTTCTGAAAAACCCTGTGAGTTATCTAGGCACAGACACAAGATAAAACAAGGATTGCCATGTCATTCCACTTTCTCCACCCCTAAACAAGAACATAAGAATGGCCATTATAAATGTGCATAGCTTCAACACGACTAAGCCTATTTTCTTATCTTGCTTTTTAAGACTCAGTGAGAGCTGCAAAACAGGAATAGCTGACAATTTCTCCTTCAGTTATTTCTAAATTATCCAGATTGAAACATATAAAAAGTGTATTTTTAGTTATGCCTAAATAACTGGAAAAACAGTTAAACTGACTTTTTTCAAATCTACATCTCAGAAAACAAAAGCATTTTGGGCAGAGACCAACTAGGAAAATTTCAACCCCTACTGAATATGTTGGAGAAAATCCTAAGCAATTGAAAGAGAAGGTCTTCAGGTATGCGTCATTGAGGACCGCACAGTAGGTGTGCATGCTCCTGGTTTGTGCAAGATCTGAATTTTTTTTTTGAATGGCAGTGTTTATTGGAGCAGTGCATGTGCCCTGTGCAAGGGCATAGAGGACAGCATGGCCACAACTCTCCCTCCTTCAGTTCTCTCTTGCCACCCATAGCAGCAAGGTGGAACCCAGTGAGACTCTGATCCACTACTCCTATTGAGCTCATCTTTTTTCAAGCTATTCAGTGACAAAATCTATATTCACCCTTTTATTTTTTCTTTTCTTCAGTTTGGACATTCCAAAACCAACACCTCCCCCTCATACATCAGGGCTAGGCACACTTTGCCTACTGCTATGGCAGACTCCAAACCTTCTAGGTTTAAACCCTGCCTGATCTGTGACTTGACCATCCTTTCTAGTTGAAAGACATAGTTGCTACTTATTCTGTTTGGAGGAAGGTCACATCCAAAATAAGTATGTGGTTTGTAAATGTTTCTTGAGGACTCAGAGGTCGAGGGACACATGGCTAAAAATGCACTTGCTTGAGCAATCAATGTGTGCCACCTAGGACCTGGAAGAGACTACTACCTCCAAAGAACAAAGAGAGTACTCTTCAGTGAATGCTTCTTCTATTTGACAACACACCATAGAGTTGAGCAGTGATGGGAAAACAAGAAAAAAATGCTGTCAAAATTGGTACTAGCTATATCAACTCCAACCACCTTGGCACCAGGCCCAGTGGCACTGGTCATTAGACTGGCACTGAGGCCAGCTGACATTAGGTTGGCCTGAACTCCAGCAGCCCTAGCACAGACAACTTAATTATCAGAGGTAGCACTGGTCATGCAATTGAAGGGTGAGGCTGAAAGGCAAAGCCAAACAGAGCCTAGTCACGTCTTCAAACACTGGGGAAAAAACATCTTAGAAGGAGGAAAAGAAACAGCCCTTCTCTAGAGATAGGGAGTCTAAGTATTTGCCGAGGTGAGACTGACACTCAGCAAATCAGTACCAACAAAGATTCTAGCACCAACCACTGCTGATTATGGGCCTGAGATATACCTTTACAGAGCCACCTAGATCACTTCTGGAGATGTCTTCAGCATGGGGCCGATATCTGATATCAGAACTGAGTCCAATTTATTACCACAGGGCTACTCTTAAGATAAGATCTCCCTTCCTTCTCCCAGCGGAATTGGCCGGGGGAGGCAGGCTGCTGGAAATAACAGCACAGGAGAGGGGGGAAGGTAAGTCCAGTGACAAAGAGGATGTGGGCAGGCACCATGAGGCTGACAGCCCGTTGGGAATGGGTTGTTTTGTGGCATTGTGTACAAGAAGGGCTAGCAAGGTGGGGTCTCTTATTTGGTAAAGGAGAGACGGAGCAGAAGGTGGAACTCCTGCTGGGAGGAAGGAAAGTAAGGGGAAGGATAAGAGTGAATCTAAAAATCACCCATTGAATTATTTTAAAAAAATCTACAAGTTAATAGAAGTAAATTCCATCTCTGGGAAGGGAACATTTTGGATTGAGCTCTGCTTTTATGGTTTAGGATGTCAATAGAATTATCCTTCATTTTTGTGACCACACAGGGACAGTACCTGCATAATTTTCCTTTTTGTAGAGGTGCCACATAAATTCACTTATATGGTGCATTAATGGCCAGCTGGGTGGCTTGGATAGACATTGGGATACTCATTAGCTGGGGAGACTGAAGAAAATACAGCCAACAAAGGAAGGTTTTTGGAAGGACTTTCCCAGCAGAGCTTAGTAGCTCTGTAGATAAGAAACTTAAGTTGTGGTGCTTTTAAAGTGTACATCTTACAAGCTCCAGAGCTGGGTGTGCCCTATGGAGATCTTAATGTTGGTAGAGCAGGGCTCTGCTGCAGTGAAGATTAGGTACTCTATAGAGGAGGTGTCTTCTGTAAACTTCCCTCCACTTCTTGGTTTGAACATTAACAGCTCGCTGCTTGCAATCTCCTCAAGATTCCCTGTTCTTCCTCTCAACTGCTGCCACATACCCTTTCCACAGAGAAGGAAAAGTGATTTGTTGTGGTATCTAAACCTACAAATTTACTCTAATTGTGAGCTCAACTGTAAAAAGTGAGTATAAATTCATAAGATGTCACAATAACCTATACCAACAAATGATGAGAAAAGATGCAAAAGCGAGACAGACTAAATTACTCCAATCAAAAAGGGCTATAAATATAACTTAAGGACTGTGTTAAGATCATGCTTGGTAAACAGGAAGAATGTGGAGCCAGAAATCAATGAACCAAAATTAGTGTGCTGGATGTTATGCCTAATTGGTGGACATAATGAGGAAATGGGCTGTTCTACCCATCACTCCATTTTGGGGGGACTTAAAAAGAGACTTTGAGAGAAAATTTGGCTACTGGAGCAAGCTTTACCATGATGGCTGCCACCCCCACCATCTCCTGGGACCCCACACCTTTGTCATCCTGATCCTGAAAGATGTCCTGACAAGACCAGGCCATAGCGAGGGAGCCATATGACATCTCTCCCTCCATCAAGTTTGGCTGAAACCTGAACATCACCTGGGACTTTGTATCTCCCCTGCCCTATGTATCCTTTTTTCTCCCCTACCTTATTTCTTCTCTGTTCTAGCTCTCTTCCTTTTCGTTCTGTGTAATAGAAATCTGGTTTACCCAGCCAAGACTGCATATTTTGAAACACTGCTAAGCCTGTCACCAGAAAGAAGCAACTATAATCAATGCCCTACAAAGCCCAATGCTTGTTCAAGTTTGCCAGGTCTCAGAGTGACTTATAAGATTGTGTGCTGGGCCTGCGTTTCTCCAGCATTGAGGTTACAAGTGAAAGTCAGCACCAGAGACAGAAGCTGTATTTTCTGTTCTTCCCCCCCATCACCACCTTTTCTATGTGTTTTTCTTGTTTTGTCTTCTTAGAAATGGGATCAAACTTTTAACAGCAGCAGCAATAATAGCTCCAGCCCATCTCATCTGAGCAGGCCAAAGTCTTTATATACCAAACCCTAAAACTTATTTAAAACTCTTTAATGTTGGATAGTGACTGGGTAATAACACCTTTGACTCTTTTGAGCCCATTTATTCCATCTAAATTAATGCAGTAGGTTAGAGCTGATTTGTGTTAGCAGTTAGTGGTTGGTTCTCTGCTGTGCCAGGCCTTGCCTCATAATTCCAGGAATCTTGCCAGGTAATTTTTAAGGGATTTGTCACATAATTTACATCAGTTGTGGCCTTGGAGCCTTGATTAAGTGTTGGTTGCCTATATTTCTTTTGAGATGCATTGTGCTCGGCATGCTTTGTATAGCATCTTCCATACAAACGTTATTAAATGTACAAAATGTTTTAGAGAGAAGTAGTGAAGCTATGGAGTTAAGGAAGACAGAAGGCAAAGGCATGGGAGAAAATGTGTGTTCAGCAGAGAATTAAAAAGAAATGGAGAGCTGATGAGAAATACAGAAAGACTCTTAAACAGTGGCACGATTGTGAGAAGTTGCAAATAAAAGGTTCAGCTGTAGGCCTTGTGGTGTGAGTGGGTCAGTGAGGTGTGCTTGGGCAAGCTACTGGTGTGTGTGAGGTGTCTTACAAACAACAAGGGAAATCTTGAATTAGAAATGTTCTTTGAGTTGGTACCAGGGCCCTGTAACTTACTGTTGGATTTTCCTTCTAGCGCCTAAAAGTCGACTCCAGAATCGTCTGCTCTTTCACCTAGCACATAAGGTACGTATGTCTCTTTGCTCACACTTCATGTTTCTTTCTGAATTTTGTGCTGTGATTGGTGCTGGATTGACAACCTTCCAGAATGAGTCCTCACAATAGGTGCATCAGATGGATAACAGCAGAACAAATCTTCCCAATTATCAACACAACTGCATAAATTTGATTTAGAGGAACCATGTGGAGGTGTAAGAGGGGAGTTCAGAGAAGATACCTGTCTGCTAGGTACTAGTGAAACCTGCCAGTTCACTTCACATAGGCCTAATTGAAACAGTCTGATGATATTTTTTGGCTATTGCCACCTTAGGACCCGATTAGAATCAGAAACATGGAAAGCAGCTACTTCCACTTCCGTTCTTCTAAAATCATTTCTAGTTCCTCCTAGCTGGGAGCATCTTGGAACTAACAACTTAAGTGAAAAGACCTATATCTGTTAGTAATCTCCTGAGCTATTCAGTCCTCCAAAACACAGTCTTGTTTATTATAGGGAGATTTCATTTCAGCAATGATTGAAGCACCACCTTCACTTTGTTACATGTTGGTATGTTCAAGAATAATGAACCAGATTTTAGAGGACTTGATCTGTCTTATCCTAGCCCACTAATGAGAGCTCCTTCACTTCTGGCCTGCTAATGGAATTGCTTTTGTTCTATAAATAGATCACTGTTTATTACTAACAAGGGAGCTTTTATGTCCATGGCATGAACCACTTTCAAATAAGTGGCTCTGTCCATTTAAAAACATCAAAGGTTAAGAAGACAACAACACCAAGATACACTTTTTTCAGAGTAAATGTATTGATAAAATTGCATTGTCTTTCAGAGTGGCTTTTTAAACTTGACAAAAGAACAGATAAAATGCTACTGTCCTAATCCCTCTCTTTCCCAGCAAAAGTCTTTATTACATATGTATGACGCTGTGATTTTTGTGAGATCTTATAAGCAAAGCAAGGTCACAGAAAGCTGAAGTGTTGCAAGAAGTGGTATTTGTTATTCAAGCCCTGGATCTAGTAAAGTGCTTAAGCATGTGCTTAACTTTAAGTACATAAATAGTCACATTGACTTCAGTGGGGTATCAGACAGACAAACCAGCTAAATAAAAAAATGAGGCAGGGACATGCTTTGTATTGTGAGAAAGGCACACTCAGAATATGCTTAAAGTTAAGCATATGCTTAAGTGCTTTGCTGGATTGGATCCTCATTAGGGGTGTGGGCATCAGTAAGTAATGCATTATTCCCTCTGACTCATGTTTGTGCCTTGTTCCAACATGGAGCAAAGGGCTCTGTACTTAGAGAGACACTATGTTTTGCGTAAGAGAGAAAACCCAGATCCTGGCACTTTCTGCAAAAACTCCTGTTTACCCTGGTGTCCCAGCCAAATTCTAATTTGGTTAGTTGCATTCTGTCTACCTAAGTCTCTCTGCTGTGTTAATTGAAAACATAATTCTTAATGTCCTTGCCTAAAATCTGTTGTGTAGTGGCACTGGCACAAATTGGCACCCAGAGCTGTCCACACTACTATGGTGACTAAACAATCACTATGCATATAGTCTGCAAAGTACTTTAGGAGCCTTTGGAACGAAAGATACTATGAAAATACAAAATTACTGTTTTTGAGCATGGAGTGTTGTTGTGTGATCAGCTCAAGCAAGAGAGAAAGAGATATCAAGCAAAGATGAGCAGCTAGATATTTTAAATATGAGACCTATCAATTTTTAAAAAAACAAACAAACCTCCCCTAATTTAAAAAACACATTCTACCTCTAACAGCAATAGAGGGGGTTCATTATTACCATTGCTAGCAGTAACTTATATAAGAAGGGGAAGCATTGGACTGATAAGTGACTTGAGTGGTCCAATTAAATAGATATTCTTGGCTGCTTTATAATTTTGATACAATTGCAAAATTGTTTAACTATGCACCCTCCATTTTACATTTGCACATTTGTTATGTAAAATGCAACAATTCTTTTAAATGGAAACTATTACATTACATCGTATGGAATCACAGAAATTGGAGATGTGAGGCCTGGAGAAAGGGAGAACTGGTCAATGCCACAAAAAGGTACTGTGGGAATTGTTTTTACAATAGGCTTTTGCTCAGCAAGAGGTTTTGTTTTGTTTTTGTTTTGTTTTGTGGCAAGGGATGAGAAAGGGTGTCTGTCCCTGAGAACTAAGCTTTGGATCCAAAAACAGGAAATCTTTCTTTGCTCAAATGATAGTAGTAAAATCTTGTATTACAGATTTATTTTGATTATGGAGTATCTAGTCCATCTCCCTGCTGGTACCCCTACATCATGGCAAATCAGCTTCTATTATGTCTGAATCATACCTGACAGTTGTGTGTTTAGCCTTAGGCTCAGTTATTTCCAATGACGGCTTTGTACCTTTTCCCTTGACAAATTTCTCCATTAGTAAAACAAGTCTTAAAGTTAGAAAGTTCAGTCTCATTTACTACTTGTTTTGTGCCCTTCCTGATTAACTGACTAATTGCTCTTGTTTTCCATGTTGAATTCTTTCGGAGGATGTCTGTCTCTTTCTTTTTAGTTCAGTGATGAAAAGAAATTGATGAGCTTCCACCAGAATTTGCAGGACATCACAGAAGATCAGCTCAGCCTGGCATCTATTCATTACATGCGGTCTCACTACCAAGAAGCAATTGATATCTACAAACGCATACTGCTTGATAATCGGTTGGTGTCTCTTTTTCTCCCCCCTTTCATTCTCAACCTCACTGCAGTATCTCAGATGAATTTGTGTTTCCATTCCATGTAGTTGTTTGGCTTCTAAAAACTTATTTGTAGTGGTATCAACACTTCGAGTGCTTGCTCATGTCCATTCCATTATATGTGTGTGCATGCCTCTGTGCATGGTTACCGGAACTTTCTTCCCCTTAGCAGACCCTGTAGGGCCGACTTTGGTGCCCCCTGGAGCCCCGCGCACATGCCGCAGTATATGAGGCGCTGCTGGCTCTACACCCCCTCAGTTCCTTCTTTCCGCCTGTGACAGTTGCTGGAACTGCTTCAGCTTGCAGTCGCAAGTGTTCAATTCCCTTTGTTTTCAACTTAATCCTTTGTTGTTTGTTTTAGTTAGGTAGATTAGGACCTTAAGTACTGTTAGTAGTAGTAGTTAGTCACTTAGGATAGACCCGGCTGGGACTTTGCCAGGAGCAGGGTATGCCCTGGTCACTGGGCTTCAAACCATGTTCCTCCTGCAGGAAGGCTTTCCCACTGAGTGACCCCGACGATAACTGCCTGAAGTGCCTGGAGGAAGCTCATGATAAAGATAAGTGTAAAATTTGCAAGGCTTTCAGGCCTCGGACTCAAAAAGATAGAGAAATCCACCTGAAAACCTTACCCATGGGGGCAGCGCTTAGACCGGCCTCCGAGCCAACCCGTTCCGCCTTGGTACTGAGCGTGGCATCGGTGCAGAGTGCACTGTCGGCTCTGGCTCTGCCTCAGCAATGGACTTCATCCCCACCGAGGAAGAAGCAGCAGAAACAGCGCACGGAACGTGGACACTCCCCCGGACCGTCTAAGAAGGTGGGGTCAAGTACCGGACCGCACCAGGGAGTGGAGGGGCGCCTCTGCATCTACTGGTGCTGTCAACACCAGAGGCTTTTCAGGCAGCAAGAGCCTTGTTGGCCTTGCCCATGCTGTCCCCGCCTCGACCTCCGCCTAGAGAGAAGGGGCCAGTGTCACAGGGGAAGCCCGAGCTAGGACCCATTGAGTGGCTCAAGTGATCCCCGGTACAGGAGGAAGATCTCCGGCAAGCTGGTCACCTAGGGTGGAGCAGTCATCACTACGCCGCTCCCCTAGAAGTCACTCCAGGTCATGGTCACCAGAGCGCCCCGCATCAATGGGACAGGGAATGAAATCGCCCTCCTGACGCTGGTCATGATCTCCAGCACCAAGAAAAGTTTGTCCCAGAAGGCGATGCCTGTCTGGATCGCCTGCAGGGGTCCATTCCTCGGAAGAAACCCGGCACCTGTCTGGATCGCCTGCAGGGGTCCATTCCTCGGAAGGAACCCGGCACCGTTCCAGCTCCCTGGCACCAAAGAGTTTGCCCGCACCGAGATAGCGTAAAACCCGGTCACCAGAGGCTGACTTGGCACCGAGAGGGAAGTGACGCTGCAAGTCATCGATGCCCAGACGACGCTCTGGACGTTAAAGCTCATTGGAGCATGATTCCACATGTCAGCATTGGTCGCAGCATCGGCACCGAGTCTTGTCTTCAAGATCGTTGACGCCGAGAGGCCGCTCTCCAGAGCGACGGAGCACCCACACATCGATCAGGTCATCGCTCCTCTGCAGATTGGTACTGTACAATGGGAGCCTCTAAGGAAGCCCTGCTGTGGCTGTCTGATAGTGCCTTGGTGACCTCCTGGGAGCACAGCCACCAGGCGAGGCATCACCAGCAAAAGGTGCTGGAGCCCTCAGTGCAGGCAGGCCCTGGATGGCCTCAAGAACAGTGGCCACCCCAATGGCCATATTGGGGACCCTGGGGATTTCCGGTGGGGCCTGGGCCGCAGTCATTTAAGTCATCAGGGGTGCAGTCCGTGTCATTGGTACTGGAGAAGGGCCATTGTTTGCCCTCTGAGGACGATTCGGACCCATAGGAAGGGACCTCTGTGGGGACCTTTAGTCAGCGAGAGGGGGTGCCGCCTCCCACCGCGCCCCTCCAATCCTCCTCCTCTTCCCCAGATGAGGTAGTTTCCCAGGGACACTCCGTGCCCCTGGATGATTTTAGGGCACACAAAGAGTCCGTGCCCCAACTGGATGATTTTGGACAGTCTATTCATCCTGGCACACAAAGAGTTGCTCAAAAGGGTGGCCTCCAACTTGGGGTTTATCCACCCTCTCCTGGGATCCTGGTGGTAGATGCAGCCAACCAGAGGGATAGGCAGGGGCAGCTTGGTTCCACACCAAAAAACAAAGACAACAAAAAACTGGACCTGTTCAGGAGAAAGGTTTATTCAATGGCAAGCCTGCAGTTTAGAATTGCCAGTGAGCAGGCTCTTCTGGTCAGGTACAATTTTAACCTCTGAGACTTGCTGAAGCGCTTCACGGATGCTCTGCCACAGGACCAGGTGCTGGACTTTAACACCATCGTGGAGGAGGGTACCACGGCAACTAGAGCAGCACTGCAGGCGTCCTCAGATGCAGCTGATTTGGTGGGCAGAGCTGAATGCGCCATCTGCATGCGTAGGTGCTCGTTGCTACAATCCTCGGGGCTGTCTCAGGAGGTCCAACAGTCCATCCAGGACCTCCCCCTTTGATGAGTCAGCTTTGTTCTCAGACCAGACGGGTGCAAAGTTGCATGGTCTGAAGGACCTGAGGGCCACGCTCCGCTCCCTGGGTCTTTACACGCCCCAGACCTCCAGTCGTCAATTCTGTCCTCAGAGCCAGCAACAGCAGAGGTATCAGCCACGGCCGTTCACTCCCTATAGACAGAGGGACAGAAATAGGGGGGTCTAGGAGATGCCAACCACCCCCAGGTTCTTGCTGAGCCCCATAGCAAAGGTCGTCTAGGTGGTCAGGTAACCAAAGGAGGTTATTTTGATGGTGCGCCTGAGGGCAACGTTCCAGGCTGTTTCCTGCATCCCTCCCGTCCCTTTTTGAAACACCTAGCTCCCTTCAGGTCTGAATGGGAAAAAATTACTTTGGACCACTGGGTCTTTGGCTTAGTCTCAGCGGGCTATGCCCTCCAGTTTGTTTCTACCCCTCCCAACAGCCCTCCCTCCCCATCCCTCTTCAGGGACCCCTCTCATGATCAACTTCTCATGTAGGAGGTAGAGACTCTTCTTAGCCTGAGGGCCGTGGAAAAGGTTCATGAAGGGAAAAGGGTTTTACTCAAGGTACTTCCTCATTTCCAAAGCAAAAGGGGGCCTAAGGCCCATATTAGACCTGCATTGTCTCAACAAATACCTCAAGAGACTGAAGTTTTGCCTAGTCCCTCTAGCTTCCATAATCCCGTCCCTGGATCCAGGAGACTGGTATGCCGCTTTCGACCTCAAGGATGCATACTTCCACATTTCTATTTTCCCCAGCCATAGACGCTTCCTTCATTTCATGGTGGCTGGCTCCCACTACCAGTTTGCAGCTTTGGCCTGTCTTCGGCTCCAAGGGTGTTTATGAAATGTATGGCAGTGGTGGTGGTGAACCTGAGGCTCAAGAGTGTCCAAATTTTTCCCTACCTGGATGATTGGCTAATCAGAAGAAGGTCCAGGTCCCAGGTTCAGGACAGTGTAAAACTGACATGTGCCCTCAGCTGCCAACTGGGCCTGCTGCTAAACAAGCAGAAGTCCACATTAATTCCTGTGCAGCAGATAGAGTTCATTGGGGCAGTCCTGGACGCTTCCCAAGCCAGAGCCTTCCTACCTCAGCCGTGCTTCGAGGCAATGTCCACCATTGTTGCTCACCTGCATGTATGCCCTACAACAACAGCCAGGCACTGTCTGCAGCTGTTAGGCCACATGGCGGCCTGTACCTATGTGGTGAGGCTGGCTCGCCTAAAACTCAGACAGCTTCAGTCATGGCTGGCCTTGATTTATACCCTGAGCAGGCACTCCCTGGATTGGGTGGTCACAGTCTCTCCCCTACCCCCCCAGATCCTAGCCACTCTAGACTGGTGGTGGACCTCCCCCGGGCAATGTTGAGAGGTGTGCTGTTCGAAGAGCTAGTCCCCTCGGTCACCTTGATATCAGATGCCTTGGATCTAGGGTGGGGGGCCCATATAAGCGCCAACCTCGGCACACAAGGGGTCTGGTGAAAGGAAGGGAGGTGTTTACACATCAATGTGAAAGAACTGCGGGCTATTCAACTAGCATGCAGAGTGTTCCTTCCCTTCATTGTGGGCAAGGGTAGTGCAGGTGCTGACAGACAATAGAGTGGCCATGTATTACATCAACAGTCAGGGGTTCTTTAGCCCTCTGCAGGGAAGCTATTTTTCTGTGGGACTTTGCGGTGAGGCACGATTTTCACATGATAGCTTCTCACCTCCTAGGGGTGAGGAACGATGAGGTGAACCGCCTCAGCAGGTTGTTCTTACCCCACCATGATTAGTCGCTGCATCCAAAGTTGGTGTCTTTGATCTTCTGAAGGTGGGGCTCTCCCCAGGTGGACCTGTTCGCATCAGCGTGAAGCAAGAAATGCCCGTAGTTCTGCTCCCTCCACAGTCGGGAGACCAGGTTGCTTTCCAATGCCTTCCTTCTGCAGTGGTCAGGGAGTTTCATGTACGCATTCCCACCCATTCCCCTACTTCACAGAATCCTGCTGAAAATCAAGAGGGAAAAGGTGGACATTATCTTAATCACACTGGCCTGGCCACGCCGGCACTGGTTCAGCATGCTGCTGGACCTATCGATTGTCCGTCCCGTCCCGTCGTGTCGTCCCCCCCGGAGCTTCCAAAAAGGCACAATTTCCTGTCTCAGGATCACAGTCGCCTGCTGCACCCAGACCTGGACTCCCTACACCTCACAGCATGGAGGCTTTGTGGCTGAGCGCAGATGAGCGAGCCTGTTCGGCACAAGTCCAGCAAGTCCTGTTGGGTAGCAGGAAGCTTTCCACGCAGGTCGTGTATCAGGCTAAATGGAAGCGGTTTACCTGCTGGACAGAGTCCCGGGGAATCCCGCCTGGTCTCTCTCCAATACAGGTGATCCTGGAGTATTTGCTACAGCTAAACCTCCAGGGGCTAGCCATGGCCTCCCTGAAGGTCCACCTAGCAGCTATATTGGCGTTTCACCAGCCTTTGGAAGGGAGATCAGTTTTCTCCCACCCTATGACAATTAGGTTCCTGAAAGGGGTGGAGAGGCTCTACCCACAGGTCCGTGACCCGGTGCCTCCCTGGGATCTCAATCTGGTCCTCTCACAGCTCACGGGGCTCCCCTTTGAATCCATGGCTACATGCCCTTTACTCCTGCTTTCTTGGAAGGTGGCCTTCCTGGTGTCCATTACCTCAGCAAGGAGGGCCTCCAAGATTAGGATGCTGACCTCGGAGCCTCATACTGTATTCTATAAAGATAAAGTTCAGTTGTGGCCGCACCCAGCCTTCCTGCCCAAAGTGGTTTCCCAATTTCATTATAACCAAGATATTTTTCTCCCCATGTTTTTTCCCAAACCACGGTTCGCAGGAGAGAAGGTGGCACTCGCTAGACGTAAGAAGGCACTGGCATTCTACATCGAGCGCATGAGACTGTTCCGGAGGTTGACGCAGCTCTTTGTTGTGGTGGCTGGCCAAATGAAAGGCTTACCTGTTTCCGCCTAGTGCATCTCATCATGGATAATTTCCTGCTCTCGTCATGGATAACTTCCTGCATCAAGTTCTGCTACGAGCAAGCGAAGGTGCCACATCCGGGCACGATCATAGCATACTCAACCAGAGCTCAAGCTTTGTATACAGCCTTCTTAGCGAGAGTGCCTGTGCAGGACATCTGCAGAGCTGCCACCTGGTCGTCACTACACACCTTCACGTCCCACTACACCATCGTCCAGCAGATACTGGACAACGCGGGCTTCGGCAGAGCAGTGCTGCAGGCAGCTCATCCATAACTCCAGCCCACCTCCAAGGTATTGCTTGTGAGTAACCTATAATGGAATGGACACGAGCAAGCACTCGAAGAAGAAAAAATGGTTACTTATCTTGTAACTGCTGTTCTTTGAGATGTGTTGCTCATGTCCATTCCATGACCCACCCCCCGTCCCCACTGCTGGAGGTGATGGAAAGAAGGGACTGAGGGGGGCATAGGACCAGCAGTGCCTCATATACTGCGGCATGTGCACGGGGCTCCAGGGGGTGCCAAAGCCGACCCTACGGGGTCTGCTAAGGGGAAAAAAGTTCTGGTATCCGTGCACAGAGGCGTGCACACACCTATAATGGAATGGACATGAGCAACACATCTCAAAAAACTGCAATTACAAGGTAACTAACTATCTTTTTTGTGCCCTTCCCTCTGTGAGAAGGGGATAATGCAGCCATCTCTGGTTTGTCACTGGAATCAGAACTGTTATACCAATAAGGCACAAGGGAAACGTGTCCACCCCAATACCCTTTTTTAATGTGCTTTGTTCCGTGACCAATCCTGAGAACCCTCTCTCCTGTTTCTTATGAGATGCTACAGTATTACAAGCAGAACAGAGAATGTTCTGAGTGTGTCTTACCCACAATACAAAGCATGCACCTGTCTCTTTTGTTTAGTTTTCGTTTTTTTGGCTGATTTCCTGTCTGGCCCTGGTTTTTAGTTACTGAACTCTCTTCCACGAGCCAGCCTTCATAAGAAGTCCTCAGTCTTGTTTTTATTCAAGGGATCCTGTGTGTCCCTTTGAGCTCTGAGGATTCTATCCATTCCCATTTATCCTGTTATAACCCTGCCCCAGGATTCCACATTATAGCCACCAACGTCAGCCAAGGAGATTACAAGGAATCAAACCATTCTTTAATTGGCTGGAGATATTCTGTTGAGCAGCACAAGGCATGCATTTTCCCCCAACCACATCTTCACATGCATCTTTAGCATGCTGCCTATGTAATATTCTCTAGATGCTGCTGGTCTGGGAAACACGGTCCAGGAGTCAAAGGAGATCTTGGCAATGTATAAACTGCTATTCTGGAAGAGGTCAATGGTCTTTTGCCTTTGACAGGGTCTAATGCCAAATGCTTCAGAGAAAGCTGAAACACCTCCATTCTGTAATTCTATGCTTTGGGAGGAAATTTCAGCCTGACAGTCCCTAGACCAGTGGTTCTCAACCATTGGTACACAGAAGTCTTTCAGGGGGTACATCAACTCATCTAGATACATGTCTAGTTTTACAACAGGCTACATAAAAAGCACTAGCAAAGTCTATACAAACTCAAATTTCATACAGACAAAATGAGAAAGTAAGCAATTTTTCATTAATAATGTGCTGTGACACTTTTATATTTTTATGTCTGATTTTGTAAGCAAGTAGTTTCTAAATGAGGTGAAACTTGGGGTACGTAAGACAAATCAGACTCCTGAAAGAGGTACAGTAGTCTGGAAAGGTTGAGAACCATTGCCCTAGGCTAAGATGAGCTTATGCCCTGAAACATGAAGATCAATAACCTTTGTGAGACAAGATGGGTGACCACCTTCGACCAACTTCTGTTGGTGTGAGAAACAAGCTTTTAAGCTTACACAGAGCTCTTCAGGTCAGATCAACAGAAGGTGATCTAATAAAAGATATCGCCTCACCCCCTTGTATCTCTGATATAACAGGACTGACATGGCTACCACAACACTGCATATAATTAGCTTTGTAACAGTTATACTATAAATTGTTGTCACTGCAAATGTTTTTCTTATTCCTGTAAATAGCTATTCCTTTTTGGCTTGATATCCTGCAGTAGTGAATTTCACAGGTTAATTATACATGACATAAAAGTAAATACTGACATTAAGTAAATCTTTTTGAAGTTTTGTATGCATGCAAAGGAAAACAGTCAAATTGCCTTATGTACATTTTGTGGATGGACCTTAGTTCGTCAGTCCATGAAAAATTATTGCATTCTCTCTTACGTTCCTTCACATGAGGTTATCGCCAATCCCCAAAATAACAAGCCCCAAATTTCACAGGTCATTCTTGCGTGCACTAGTGCTTGGAAGAAACCAGCTCTTCTTTTACCCTCATGATGTTGGGATAATGTGTTGTGACATTGACTCAATACATGTTGATTCATGGTGTCAGTGCATGACAGAGCAATGTCTTCACATATGCAAATGTCACAACACAATTATTTCCTCCTGTCAGACAGATACAGTTGGCATCTCTGAATAGTTTTTTGCTTGTCTGTAGCAGAAGCTGAATCTAGAAAGTCATATATAAGGCTGTTCTCAGAAACTCAGTATTTGTAAAGGGAACATGGGAAGGTAAGGGAGGGTGCATAACAGACTTTAGTATTCTTTTTCAGCTCAATTTTCTGATAGGAGATGAATGCTTCTGTGAACTCTTCCTCTTTTGCCTTTTAGGGAATACCTGGCTCTCAACGTATATGTGGCTTTATGCTACTACAAGCTAGATTACTATGATGTGTCGCAAGAGGTGCTGGCTGTTTACCTTCAGCAAGTTCCTGACAGCACCATAGCTCTTAACCTCAAGGCTTGTAACCACTTCCGACTTTACAATGGCAAGGCTGCTGAGGTATGCATTGAAAAGCCCTTCTGGCTTGTGTCAGTTGAGGTCCCATGCAAGTTTATTTTCCCTATTTTATTATCTTCCTTCACAGTTATTGACAAATGGCCTTTTATCATATTGGTGTCCTCCCTCAGAGGAGGACCCCCCTATAGTTCTCACATTGTTGGGCACTTAGGTTTTCTGATCATATGCTGGCCTTTCCATTTTCCCAGTGCAAGTTTTTTTTTACATTTGTATGAATTATCCATTTGGAACAGTCATCAGGGTGGAGATGTGTTTTGTTTTCTTCCACTAACCCAGCTCATCACAGCTGGAGTTGCTTTCCATCAGTTTCAGATGTGGTATGGTTATGCACTTTTTTGCTAAGATTTTTATAGGTATAATATTTAATTTCAGGCAGAACTGAAGAGCTTGATGGACAATGCCTCGTCATCTTTTGAGTTTGCTAAGGAGCTCATTAAGCACAATCTGGTGAGTAATGGATTTGTCTACGCTAGTGGATCTCAAATTGTGGTCTATGGAGCTTTTCTTGATGGAACACCATTGAAAATTGGGAATTGAGCAGTGGAAGGTGGGGTGTTAAGAGATGATGTAAATCCATAAGTGTCACCATATAAGCAATGGAGGCACTCTGATCAATATACCTCCCACTTTTATTTAATCAGTTTCATTTTCTGATGCTTTCCTTGTCTCTATGCCAAGTTCAAGAAAAGAACCTGCATTCCTATCCTTCGGGCTGTCACTTTTTATACTTTGTCTTCTGGGGCAAAGTTGTTGCATTACACCATCGTGGTATTTTTACATTCTCATAGCTTGCTATCATGTCATGAAAATATGTTGCTTTATCCTCACAGGTATATTAGGATGCTTTAAATATCTCGTGAGCCTATCCTTGCAAGATACTTGGGATTAGGCAGTAAACTGACTGCCTATGATTTGATCAAGGTCAATATTTGTCAAATACTCCGACAAAAATGCCCTGATATGTAGATGGCAGCCTATCTTTTTAATTACATCATAGTTCCATTTTTTCATACTTTAGAACTTCATTTAATGTATTTCACATTTTTAAAATTAAAATAGCTCAGTTAAATACTTGTTTTTGTAATTAGGTATAGGTATCTTTCTAAGACCATAAAGTCTGACTCATTTTGTTACTTTTCTAATAAAGTAGTGCTTTAAAGTATTTGACCATTTTTTATGTTATTTGACCAATTATTTTTGGACTGGTCAAATCACCAACCCTACTTGAAACAGCCCTGTCAAAATCAGGACTGTTGTGCAAAAATCAGGATGGATGAGGACCCTGAACAATGTTATCTAACCAGGGTACAGTGTCAGTCAAATTAAAATGTCTCAAAATAATGGTCTCTATTTGCAAAGTTAATGACTAGGAACTCATGGTGGGCAGATACTGAGGCAAAATCAAAATATTTGTGTTTGAAATAGGAGAGACACTGGCAGCATCTGGCAACATTCCATTCCAGTGATTTTATTGCTACTCTCTTGAATGACTAATGTTTATAGTAGTTAGCTTTTATTTGATGTTGGAGAGTTGCTTAGTTTGGTGTGCTCACTAAATGGAAGAAGGCAAGGACACGTGGTATGGGTTTTAACTAGGCCACAACTTTATTTGTCAAATTACGTCCAAAGTTCCTATTGGGGGACAGCTCAGCATGGTCACTTGCACCCCATTGATCCTTTACCAATTCTTTGGGGCTCTCTCTGCAAGGGGAGCCAGTCATCACACTAGGAGGGTCTCTGCGTGCCTCCAGTTGCCCACTAGTATCCCTCCCCCTCTTGTAGGTTAAAGTGAGAGGGGGTCTTGATCCCCCACCGGCCAGTATCACTGTTAAGTGCATTGGGGGGTGGTCCTCTGGAGTAATGCTCCAGTCCCTGATTCATTTGCCTCTGGGGGTTACACACAATGCCCTCTGGATGCTCACTATGTTACCTTTTTGTGTCTGGAGCCTAAATCAGTGAATTCCTGCTCTTAGCTTGGCTGTCTCCAGCCCACCCAGTACAGGCTACCTAGAAGTTCAGTCAAACCAATATCAGTATCATTCAGGAACAAACTGGCACATGTATCAGAGAGATGCACTCCATCCTCGATGTAGCTCAGATGCACTCTGGACTATGCAGCCATGTCTGATAACTGAAGCACCTTTGGACTCCAGCCTTGTTGCTAATTTCTGATTGGCCTTCCTCCAGGCCCTGTCCATCTTTTGCCGGTGTACTGTAATCTGCCAAACTTTACGGGCCAACATCTCCAGCCATACTATCCCCATGCTGAGAAACATATTTGCCAGCAGTCCAATATCCCGCTTAGCCATCAAAATCACTTTGAGGCCAGGGCACATTCCAAGGTCATTCTCCCCTAAATGGATAATGATGATGTCCAGTGTGTCCTTTCCATGTGCCAGCCCATGCAAGAGGGGCATGAGCTGGTCCCAGTACATGTCCTGGCTGCTGTGCCAAGACAAAATCATGTCCCTCATATGACATGCTATCTTGTAAATCTAGTGCCCAGTGCTGTGCCCACAGTCCATATCCTCAGCTGTGTGTGTGCTGTGATACATTTTGTGTGATCGGCATGGGGAGGGATGCAGACATGGTTAAAACCTGTGGTGCTTATGGCTCACCCCATGCATTGGCATTCCCTCAGGCACTGCATATAGAACTTGTGGCTCACCAGTGTCCTTTAGCCTGAATCTCTGATGCACACACACCCAACTGGGTAGCCACTATTGTGTGCTCCACCCACCCCCCGCCAATGAGTAGGAGCCATATTCTCCAGATGGCAAGCCCAAGAATGACAGCCGTTTCCTAAACACTCCCACAAACTGTAATTTGGTTATGTAGGAACATTCCCCATGCAGGAACGGAACCCTCATCAGGCCTGCAGTGCTCATACCAGACACAGGTCCACCTCAACCAGAGTGGTGCAGAACAATAGCCTCGTTGACCCCTCTTTGACTGGTTTTTAAGCTGCGTAAAGAATCAACTTCCCACTGCACATCCTGTCATTTGAGAGCCCGCCCTGAAGTCTCCCTTCGCTGATGGGACCAGCTCACTGACCTGAAAGGCCCCAAAGAAAGACTGCCTTGAAGAGTATAGCTTCACCCCCCTACTCCACCCAAAAATGGCAGATCCAAGGAAGAACCTTGACTAATTGTCTAAGGACCTGCAAGGTCACTGGCTCCCTAAAGTTGTTTTGTGTTCCGGCAGCCCAGGCCCAACCCTTCAGCATCCTACGGCTATGAATCCCTGACACGGGTACAGATGACCTGCAGTAAAAGGACACCCCAATTAACCAGTTAGCTGTAGCCAGTGGTGCCAGCCCCCACCTATGTAGCAAGACCATAAACTACCAAATTTGTGGTCCTAGTATAGGCCAGGCCTTGTGTAGACCCACAGCCTCCCTAGATGCCTGAAACTCCTCAAACACCATCATATAAGCCAAAAAAGTTTGTAGTGCAAGTGATCCCTTGGTTCCAGATACTGCTTTTAGCAATCAAGATTACATAGGGCTGCAGGTATTAGGTTGGGCACCACTGTGGCCTCCAATGCTTACATTCAGAATCAGTCAACCTGCAATCAAGAAAGAGTGTCGGCTATATCGTTGTTAAGCCCAGTTATGTACTTGGCAGTGAAATGAATACAGCATTTAAGGCAACGGAGAATGAAAGGCCTCACCAACTTATTACTCTGGCTGATTTAGTGGACTGAGAATTTACTGCATGAACTCTTGATTGTTGCACCAAAATGTGACCCTCTTCTCCTGGAACTCCCCATCCCAGAAGGTGACTGCCACCAGAATGGTGAAAAACACCAGGAATGTGATGTCTTTCAAAACTCAAGACTCCCTCCACTCACGGTGCCACTCATCGGCACACCAGTGCCCTCTGAAATACAAACCAAAACCTATCCCTCCCACTGCAACCAAGTGGACTTGCAAATCAGCCTCAAGTGGTGGTGGTGGGCGGAGGGGGGACATTTTGCCCTGCAGCTCTTGAAAAATCTGAAGCAGTCCCTTATGCTTGCCTCTCCTGGCCCTGCCCGAAAACAGAAAATTGTCCAACTAGTGTGTCTCCTTTTGGCATCCTGCACACTTCCTGACAGCCCAGTCCAGCATTGTAGTCACGAGAGTGAAATACTTGCTAGCTGCATGGAAACTTTAAAAAAACATAATAAATAGAGGCTCAAATTAAATGTATACCCAAAATTAAAAAGACAAAAAAAAATGCCACCATGGTAAACAATGGAATAAAAGAAGGTGATTAGAGGCAAAAAGGAATCCTTTAAAAATTGAAAGTCAAATTCTACTGAGAAAAATAGAAAGGAGTAAAAATTCTGGCAAGTCAAGTGTAAGAATATAATTAGGCAGGCCAAAAAAGAATGTGAAGAGTAACTAGCAACAGACACAAACAATAACAGCAAAAAAAATTTAAGTACATCAGAAGCAATAATCCTGTCAAACAATCAGTGGGGCCACTGGCCGATCAAGGTGCTAAAGGAGCACTCAAGGAAGACAAGACCATTGCACAGAAGCTAAATAAATTCTATATATCAGTCTTCACTGCAGAGGATGTGAGGGAGATTCCCACACCTGAGCCATTAGATGACAAATATGAGGCACTATCCCTGATTGGGGTGTCAATAGAGGAGGTTTTGGAACAAATTGGTAAATTAAACAGTAATAAGTCATCGGGACCAGATGGTATTCACACAGGAGTTCTGAAGGAACTCAGATATGAAATTGCAGATCTATTAACCGTGGTATGTAACCTAATGCTTAAATCAGCCTCTGTACCAGATGGCTGGATGATAGCTAATGTAATGCTGATATTTAAAAAAGGCTCCAGAGATGATCCTGGCAAATGCAGACTGGTAAGCCTAACTTCAATACCAGGCAAATTGGTTGAAACTAGAATTATCAGACACATAGATGACCACAATTTGTTGGGGAAGACTCAACATGGCTTTTGCTAAGGGAAAACATGTCTCATCAAGCTATTTGAGTTCTTTGGTGGGGGGGTCAACGAATATGTGGACAAGGGTGATCCAGTTGATACAGTATACTTGGACTTTCAGAAGGCCTTTGGTCCCTCACCAAAGGCTCATCAGCAAAGTAAACAATCATGGGCTAAGAAGAGAGGTCCTCTCATGGATCAATAACTGGGTTAAAAGACAGGAAACAAAAGGTAGGAATAAATGGTCAGTGTTCACAGTGGAGAGAGGTAAGTAGTGGGGTCCCCCAAAGATCTGTATTGGGACCAGTGTTGTTCAATATATTCATTAATGATTTGGAAAAAGGTATAAACAATGAGGTGGCAAAGTTTATAGATGATGTGAAATTACTCAAGATAGTTAAGTCCAAAGCAGACTGCGCAGGGTTACAAAGGGATCTCACCAAACTGGGTGACTGAGCAACAAAATGGCAGATGTAATTCCATGTTGATAAATGCAAAGTAATGCACATTAGAAAACACAATTACAGCTATACATAAAAAATAGTGGGGTCCGAATTATCTGTTACCACTCAAGAAAGATATCTTGGAGTGACTGTGGATAGTTCTTTGAAAACATCAGTCAGTGTGCAGCGGGAGTTCAAAAAGCTAACAGAATGTTAGTAACCATTAGGGAAGGGATAGATAAGACAGCAAATATCATAATGTCACTATATACATCCATGGTATGCCAACACCTTGAATATTGCATACAGTTCAAGTTGCCCCATCTCAAAAAAAAAAAACAAGAATTGAATAAAAGTATAGAGAAGGGCAAAAAGAATTATTGGGGTCTGGAACAGCTTCCATATGTGGAGAGATTAAAAAGACTTGAACTGTTCATTTTAGAAAAGTGACAACTAAGGAGAGATTTTATTGAGGTTTATAAAATCTTGCATGGTATGGAGAAAGTGAATAAGGAAGTGTTATTTACTCCTTCACATAACACATGAACAGGAGGTCACCCAATGAAATTATTGGGCAACAGGTTTAAAACAAACAAGAGGAAGTACTTCATACAATGCACAGTCAACCTCTGGAACTTGTTGCCAAGGGATGTTGTGAAGGCCAAAAGTATAACTGGGTTAAAAAAATAATTAGATGACTTCATGGAGGATAGCTCCATCAATTCTTATTAGCCAAGATAGTCAGGGATGCAACCCCATGTTCTGGGTGTCCCTAACCCTCTGACTGCCAGATACTGGGACTGGACAACAGAGGATGTATCACTCGATTATTGCCCTGTTCTGTTCATTCCCTCTGAATCATCTGGCGTTGGCCACTGTCGAAAGACAGGATACAGGACTACATGGACCATTGGTTTGACGCAGTATGACCGTTCTTATTTTCTTAAGTACTGCATTTTTCAAAGGCAGAACACGAAATAGCACAGCCCAGGGGCATTGCTTTGTCCACATAAAACTGACCATTGAAGGAAAATGGTCACAGTCTGCTGGGTGGACTGGGAGGAGGCGGAAAGCTGACTTAATGTTGCTCTTCTATTTCAAGTGATTGCTCATATCCATTCCAATACAGGTGAGTGCATGCCACCGTGCACTGGTTCCCGGAACTTTTTTCCCCTTAGCAGACCCCGTAGGGTTGGCTCAGGTGCCCCCGGAGTACCACGCTCATGCCACGGTTATGAGGCACCGCCGACCCTACAGGCCCTCAGTTCCTTCTTTCCACCCATGATAGTTGCTGGAACGTCTCTTGCCTCTTGCCTATCGCAAGTAGCATTCCCCTTACTGACTTTGTTAATCATTGTTTGAATAGTTTAGTGTTAAGTAGTTAAAGTTAGTTAGCTTTAGAATAGAAGCCCTTAGGGGCTTAGGGCCGGGCCATGCCCGACTCACCTGGTTTCTGGTCTTGTGCCGCTTGTGGCAAAGCCCTTCCAGTGAGTGACCCTCACGATCGCTGCCTCAAGTGCCTGGGAGAGCAGCATCGGAGGGACAAGTGTAAGATTTGTAAAGCCTGCAAGCCGAGGACTCAGAAGGAGCGGAATATTCGGCTAAAGGCTATTCTGATGGAGGCGGCGCTCCGACTGGCCTCCGAACCGCTGCGTTCCACCTTGGCACCGAGCGTCTCCTCGGTGCGGAGCGCTCCACCAGCACCGGAGTCTACTCGACGCCCATCCCCGGTGCCCAAGAAGAAACGGCGCCAGGACGTGGAGCGCCCATGCTCCCCCACACCGTCTGCACGGCCAGGGTCCAGCCAGGAGATGCACCAGCCACAGCCCGTTGAGCTTGCTCCGGAGTCTGCATCTCCACGCAGAGATCCTCCCCTGACTCCTGGGGGTGGGGGAGCGCCCCTGCAAGGCCTGTCGACACCAGAGGCTTTCCACGCGGCACGGGCCTTGATGGCCATGCCCACACCTCTGTCCCCCCCTCGGCCGAGGGAGAGGGGACTGGTGTCCTGGGGTAAACCTGTGCTGGGTGCCCCCGGTGGATAGTCGAGACTCCCGTCAGGGGTGAAGTCTCCCACCAGATGGCCACGGAGGGTAGAGCGCGACATCTCCTCTCGCAGCTCTGACTCGGAGTAGTCAAGCTCGTCCTCGCCACGGCACCGAGATCGGTCCCCAGCAACGGAGGCATCGCACTCGAGGCGGCACCATTCCAAGACCGCCTCGCACAGTGGGCTCAGTTCCTGCTCCCGCACCCTGGCACTGAGCCCTTCACCAGCACGGCACCAGTCCTGATCTCTGGCGCGAAGCCCGGCACCGAAAGACCCGGCTGCTCCAACCCGTCATCGATCTCGGTCTTCGGAGTTGGGCTTGGCACCAAGACGCCACAGACGGCACCGCTCCTGGTCCCCGAAGGGCAAGCGGCACTGGAAGTCCTCGGTGCCGAGGCAGAGGGCGTCATCATCAAGTTCGTCGGGGCGCACATCCTCCCGTTGGCACCGCTCACAGCGGCACTGACGCTCTTCTACCTCGTCGGGGTCATCAAGAGGCCGGTCCCCAATTAAGAGCAGCAAAAGCCGAAGGCATCGTCGGCACTGGTCAAGCGGCTCCGGGTCCCGCAAAGAAAAGGGCACCCGCCGCCTTCATGATGCTCCACAGCTGGTACTGATGCCGGCACCGGGGTGGCTGCAAGGGCCCTGGCAGTGGCCTTACTGGGGCCCATGGGGGCACAGATGGGACAGGGGAATCTGTCAGTCCCATCCTCAGTGGTGCAGCTGGTGCTCCCCCCCACCAAGCCAACAGGCTAAGGGCCATTCCTCGGAGGAGGAATCAGACCCTGAGGACGGACCCTCCACGGGGCCCCCTCAACAATCCTCCTCCTCTTCCCCAGATGAGGTGGCTGCCAGAGACCACAGGGTGCCCCTCCCAGACTTCAGGGTACATCAGGAGCTTCTGAAAATGGTGGCCTCCAACCTGAACCTAGAACTCAAGGAGCTATCAGTGGAGGAGGATCCCCTCTTCGGGGTTGTTGGGTCAGCAGGACCATCAAGGGTGGCCCTACCTGTACATGATAGGGTCCTTAAGCTGGCCAAGGCCCTGTGGCAAACCCCTGCCTTGGTTGTCCCTACATCCAAGGGTGCCGAGAGGAAAATATTATGTCCCGGCAGAGGGGTTTGAGTTTTTGTTTACACACCTGGCCCTGGGGACTCTGGTGGTGGATGCGGCCAACCAGAGGGACAGGCAAGGTGGCCCAGGCACCACGCCAAAAAACAAAGATAATAAGAAACTTGATTTATTCAGGAGAAAAGTTTACTCCACCGGGGCTTTGCAGCTCAGGATTGTGAACCACCAGGCCTTCCTCGGGCAGTACAATCTTAACCTCTGGGAGTCCATGAGGCGGTTCGCAGAGGGGTTGCCCCAGGACCAAGTGGCAGACTTTGCCACAGTCCTAGAAGAGGGCGTCACGGTGTCAGGGGCAGCGTTGCAAACTGCCAGTGACGCTGCGGACATCGCTAGCAGAGCCATGGCCTCTGCAATAGCCATGAGGCGGTGTTCATGGCTGCAGTCATCAGGGCTATCCCAAGAGGTGAAGCAATATATACAGGACCTGCCCTTCGACGGGGCAGGCCTGTTCTCGGAGAAGACCGACGAGAAGCTGCCCGCTCTTAAGCATTCGCGAGCCACGCTCCATTCTTTGGGACTCTACACTCCCCAGGCCTCGAGACATCAGTCTCAGCCGCAGCCCCAACACCAGGCACAGCCACCCACTAGGCCATTGCCTAGACCAGTGTTTCTCAACCTGGGGTTTTAGAGGGGTCGCAAGTGCAGAGCTGGTATTGGGGGTGGCAAGAAAGGCAATTGCCTGGAGCCACAGGGGCGCCATGAAACTAAGTTACATGCCTCAGCCCCGTGGGGGTGGGACTCAGGCTTCAGGGGTACAGTAGTTTGGAAAGGTTAAGAACCACTGGCCTAGACCCTCTCAGCCCCGTAGGGGCCGAGAAAGGAGCAGGGGGTTCGGACGACATAACCGCTCCAACTCGTCCACAACCTCCCAGCAAGGACCCTCTAAGGGGGGGCCACCCACAAAAAACAATTTTGATGGTGCGCCCAAGGGTGGCACCACTACCTCTCTCCCGGATCCACTCCTTTCATTTGCAGACAAGCTAAGACCGTTCTACGCCGAGTGGCAAAATATCACCTTGGACAGTTGGGTCCTCGGCGTAGTTCTCGGGATATGCCCCTCAGTTCACAGTCTTCCCTCCCCCCCACCCCGTCCCTCTTCAGGGACCCCTCTCACGAGCAACTCCTTTTGCAGGACGTGAATACCCTCCTCCTCCTGGGGGTGGTGGAAGCGGTTCCTCCACAAGAAATAGGGAAGGGATTTTACTCCAGGTATTTTCTCATCGCCAAAGCAAAAGTGGGCCTGAGACCCATATTAGATCTACACCGACTAAACAAATTTATCAAGCATCTCAGGTTTCACATGGTCTCCCTAGCCTCCGTTATCCCCGCTCTAGATCCAGGAGATTGGTATGCCACCCTCGATTTGAAGGATGCATACTTCCATATTTCCATCCTTCCCAGCCACAGGCGCTTCCTCCGGTTTATGGTAGCTGGCTGCCATTATCAATTCTCAGCCTGCCCTTTGGCCTCTCATCCGCCCCCAGGGTATTCACCAAGTGCATGGCGGTAGTGGCGGTCCACTTGCGCTGCAGAGGGGTGCAGATCTTCCCATACCTGGATGACTGGCTGATCAGGGGCAGGTCCATGTCCCATGTTAAGAACAGCCTATCCCTCACCTGTGCGACATGCACCAAACTGGGGCTGCTCATAAATGAGCAGAAGTCCACTCTTACCCCGGTGCAATGCATAGAGTTCATTGGGGCCATCCTGGACACTACCCAGGCCAGAGCCTTCCTCCCACAGCCTCGCTTTGAGGCAATGGCCGTGATAATCGCCCAGCTACACAGGTGCCCCACGACGACAGCCAGGCACTGCCTACAGCTGTTAGGGCACATGGCGGCCTGCATCTATGTGGTGAGGGTGGCTCGCCTCAAACTCAGGCCTCTCCAGGCATGGTTAGTCTCGGTGTATGCATTGAGCAGACACCCCTTGAACAGGGTGGTCATGGTTCCCCCAAGGGTCCTACCCTCACTGAACTTGAGGAGGACTCCCGGGGAGGTGTTGAAAGGAGTTCCTTTCCAGGATCTGGCCCCATCGGTCACCTTGATCACAGACGCTTTGGACATGGGGTGGGAGGTCCACATCAGTGCCGACCTGAGCACCTAGGGGCTGTGGTCAGAGGAGGAGAAGAGGCTCCATATCAATGTACGAGAGCTCAGGGTAGTCCGGTTGGCCTGTAAGGCGTTCCTCAGATTCCTGAGGGGCAGGATGGTTCAGGTCCTGATGGACAATACAGCAGCCATGTTTTACATGAACAGGTACGGGGGAGCGTGCTCCTCAGCTCTCTGCCAGGAGGCCATTCGACTGTGGGAATTCACAGTGAGGCACGACTTTCATTTATCTGCCTCTCACCTCCCGGGGGTCAGGAATGATGAGGCGGACCGCCTCAGCAGGTCGTTTCTACCCCACCACGACTGGTCACTTCACCCGGAAGTGGTGACTTTTATCTTCCGCAAGTGGGTGTTCCCCAACTGGACCTGTTCGTGTCGTCCTGGAACAGGAAGTGCCCGAGGTTCTGCTCGCTCCGGGGTTGCGAGCCGGGCTCCATCTCCAATGCATTCCTCATCGAGTGGAAGGGGACCCTCATGTACACGTTTCCCCCTATTCTGCTCCTACCCAAGGTTCTCTTGAAAATCAAGAGGGACAGAGCAGACGTGATACTGATTGCCCCAGCCTGGCCAAGACAGCATTGGTTCAGTATGCTGCTGGACCTGTCGATCACCCTGCCCGTGGAACTCCTGAGGTGTTACGACCTGCTCTCCCAGGACCAGGGTCACCTGCTCCACCCGGACCTGGACTCCCTCCACCTGACGGCCTGGAGGCTCTGTGGCTGACAGAGGGGGAGAGAGCCTGCTTGGCGTAGGTCCAACAAATTCTGCTGGGCAGCAGAAAACCTACCATTCAGGTGGTGTACCGGGCCAAGTGGAGATGGTTTACCTGCTGAGCGAAGTCCTGGGGCATCCGGCCGAGCTGCTTGCCTATCCAGGTGATCCTCGAGTATCTGTTCCACCTCAAACTCCAGGGCTTGGCGCTGGCCTCCCTGAAAGTCTGCCTGGTGGCTATCTCAGCCTTCCACCAGCCGCTAGAGGGGAGATCCTTATTTTCACACCCCATGTCAGTCAGGTTTCTCAAGGGGGTGGAGAGGCTTTACCTGCAGGTCCGTGACCTGGTGCCTCCCTGGGATCTAAACTTGGTCCTCTCCAGACTAATGGGGCCCTCCTTCAAGCCCATGGCTACATGCCTGCTGCTCGTCCTCTCTTGGAAGGTAGCCTTCCTGGTGGCCATTACCTTGGGTAGGAGGATTTCCAAGATAACAGCTTTGACCTCGGAGCCCCCATACACCGTGTTTTATAAGGACAAGGTGCGATTGAGACCCCATCCAGCTTTCCTGCCTAAGGTGGTCTTCCAGTTCCACTATAACCAAGATATCTTCCTCCCTGTGTTTTTTCCAAAACCGCACGGGTCGGAGGAGGAGTGGAGATGGCACTCGCTAGACGTGAGACGAGCCTTGGCCTACTACATCAAGAGGACACGGCCGTTCCGGAAGTCTACGCAGCTGTTCGTTGCAGTGGCAGACCGGATGAAAGGCTCACCTGTCTCCACCCAGCACATCTCCGCGTGGATCACCGCCTGCATCAAGACCTGCTACGAGCGGGCGAAGGTGCTGCTCCCAGGAGCTGTGACAGCACACTCAACCAGAGCCCAGGCCTCATCTGCGGCCTTCCTGGAGAGGGTGCTCCTGCAGGACATCTGCAAAGCTGCCACCTGGTCGTCGGTGTACACCTTCACGTCCCACTACACCATCGTGCAGCAGGCGAGAGAGGACGTGGGATTTGGCAGAGCCGTGCTGATGAGAGCAGTTCACTGGTAACTCCTACCCACCTCCAAGGTATGGCTTTTTAATCACCTATATTGGAATGGTTATGAGCAATCACTGCAAGTAGAAAACAGGGTTACTTCTCAGTAACTGTTGTACTTCGAGATGTGTTGCTCATATCCATTCCACACCCACCCTCCGTCCCCGCTGTCGGAGTCGGCAGAAAGAAGGGACTGAGGGCCTGTAGGGTTGGCGGTGCCTCATATACCGCGGCATGAGCACGGTACTCCAGGGGGTGCCTGAGCCAACCGTACGGGGTCTGCTAAGGGAAAAAAAGTTCCGGGAACCAGTGCACGGTGACGTGCACTCACCTATATTGGAATGGATATGAGCAACACATCTCGAAGAACAATAGTTACTGGTAAGTAACCCTGTTTTTGCAAGCAAGGCAGCAGGGCCACATGAGCATACCATGTGTACTGATGCATAGCAAACGGTGCACGGCCTGGGGTTGGTTTCCTCATTTACCAGTCCCCCTTTTGGGTACAAGAGGGGGTGAGCGAGGCGATACTCCCCAGGTACTTTCTTTGGGACAAGACCCCATGGAGAAATATGGAGATCACGCAATGGCATTTGCTGGAAAGGACCCACAACCCGGCCCAAATGAATCTCCTTTTGAATCTTGTCCCTGGCTGTGCTCTCCATACCTTTGACAGATCTGAGGTTATTTGCAATTATATGCACCCTCTCCTTATACAGGATCTTGAAACCCTGAACAAAACCCTCCCACAAATATATGGACTTCTCCTTCTTGGAGTAATAATCCCTTAAAAGGGGGGCTAAAACACTCAAGTTAATTGGAGATGTTGCCTTTTTCAGGCATGCTGGCACTGTCCCCATTCCATGCACTCTTGGGCTGCTGCCCATGTCTTCTGAAGAAAGTGCACTTAAAACATGGGTAGCCTGAAGACATGTGCCTGCCTCCACAATGCCCACATTCATGCCATAAGCTACAGTATGCATGAAAACACTTCCCTGTCTCATTGTACTCTCAGTATGAAAGCCTCAGCTGGTCAAGTATCGGTGCCTTGAGCCTAACTCCATTGCTCCTTTCACACCCTGACTTTACCATTACATAGACACAATTGGTGTAAAGGCCTGTTCACAGGTGCCCCTGAACTATGCACTCTGGTCATCGTTCCTGATCAGTTTTACCCCAGTGCAGGGACGGGTTCAGGGTTGCACTCATTCTCTTATATGCCTGAGACTGTAGTGCCATGGGCTATGTGACCAGTGGCTGTAATGCCGGAATTTGTAAGTCTACTGTCTGAGGAGCCAGCAGTTGAAGGGACAGTAGCTTGGTGTGGACCTGGGCATTGGGGAGAGTACCTCTATGCCTGCAGGCATATGGCCTGTTCTATAACCTCCTGTTCATGTTCCGCATGTGCTCTTCTGCGGGCCTAACCCTGAAGCCACCTGGAGCCCAGACCATTGCTCCCACCAGAACTGCCTGCCTGAGACAATATGGTCACACTAGCTGACTAGGGTGAGTGTTCTGAAATCAAACACAACCACTGAGGGGGCCATACCATTGGGGCCTTCCCCTGCTCTCCCATTGGGGCCCAACTGTTTAGGAACTCACACTGTGTCTGACTGTTATTTTCCATGGCTCTGATCTGATGCGAAATGGACTGCATCATCTACGTGAGTTGCCCTATTCTTGGCCACTTAGGACGTGGTTCCCTTCCTGGCCTCTTGCTCTTTTCTGTCTCCTTCCTGACCTTTTTGGTTGCCTCCTGGTCTGGAATAGGCAACACACAGCCCCCTGCACCAACTGGCTAAATGGATCTGTTAGCCCATCCTGCTGCCCTACTGAGTCTTGGTTCCAGCCCTGCAGCTGGCCAGCCATATTATGCCTTACATAATCAAACAGGTTTTGGTCATTGTTAGACTGCTGTTTATGATCCAGCTGCTCTGTTCCTATTTGACTGCTGGAAATCAGCAAACAGGAAGTGTGGTTCTGAGCACAACTCTTATCATGGCTCCAAATCTTGTGCCAAATCCCATAAAACTTCCAACTTACCCTGAAAGTCCTATGAGGGCTGGAAATCTCTCAGGACATTCCTTTTGCTATTTCCCATTGTGGGAGCCACTAAAACCCACCCCTCACTAGGCTGGGAGCCCTCTTCTTTTTGTCAGTAAGTTGCCTCGTGATTTGACAAACTTATCCAAATGGCACATTTGGTTTGTGGTTCAGCCAGTTGCAACAAGCTTATCCATAATTTTTTCTAACATATTATGCATTCAAGAGTTAAATCTGGTTTCTGACTCGACTGATGGAATTGTTTTGATCCTTTTACCAATGATTCAGCATGGTATGCTTCCCTCCCAAGTCACATCTGAACCAATGTCCCATGTGGTGTTGGAGGAGGAGGGTTTTGTTATGTGAAACTAAAGACCTGACTATTTCTGGTCATTTAAAGATCACGCAACACTTTTCACATGTCTAGGATTATTAGTCCTAATATTTTGGTATCGTAACAATCGAAGACAATTGTAATTTTCCCTCTATATTCCCTTGGCAGTTTCAGTTCAGTTCAGTACCTCACTTGTCCAAAGATATTATGTGTTGTTGCTTTGAAACATTGAATTGTTGATTTGTTCTGCTCCAGAAATAGTTACCATTTACTGATAGGTTAAATATTTTTGTAAAGTGCTTTCAGATTCCTCAGGATAAAGACACTATAAAAATGTGAGATGTTTATAATTATTAATAAATGAGGGGTCCAGCTTATGCTGATTCCATAGACTATAACCTGTCATTACTGTAAAAATTTCAAAGATGATTATGAGACCACAGACTGGAACACACTATAGGACTAACAAGATGGGTGCTTCCTTCTGCAGGTGGTGTTCCGAGGAGGGGAAGGAGCTCTGCAGGTTCTGCCTCCCCTGGTTGATGTTATTCCTGAAGCCAGATTGAATTTAGTGATTTACTATCTCCGGCAGGGTAAAGAAATCTCCCTCTGACTCTCTCTTAGATCTAGGGGTTAAAAACTTTTTTTCTTCTATGACACCTATTCATTATCTCACAACTAGCCTTCCTCAAATGGGCCACAGCATTCTTTGCACTGTTTCATCAGTGACCCTGTGGGAAATAAGCTAATGTCTTACATACTTTCCTGGCTTCTGTATGAAGACCATTTGCAAAGGGTTGAACAAATCCACTTCAGCAGAAGATCAGAGACTTTTTTTTTTTTTTTTAAGACTAGTGGAACACTTCCCCTTAAGCCTGCTAAAATGTTAAAAATGTAGACAGGATTGCCACCCAGGCAGTGAAAACTATTTCTGTAAATGTGGCACAAACAGGCTGTGAACCAAAATGACCAGAAACAAGGCTGCAGTTTGTGAAAAAAACCCATCCATTCCACACACATTTGCCAACTGTTAAAGAATTTAGATAGATTGCCCGGGGAAGCAGAAAAGAGTTTTCTGTGTTTCCAAGTCACTTCTGTCTTTGCTTTTGGGCTCCTTTTGTATTTTTTATTTGTGTTTTATTGCTGGTACAGGTTACATTGCCTCTCTGTCCCCACATACTCATCACCACTGTATTTCTCCATTCAGTAGTGGATTGATTGATGGTTTGGTGTTAACTGCAGGAACTCCATATTGGGATATGTTGATCACTTTTCCATCCGTTGACTTCCTTATTCATGGTATTTCATCACCTCTCCATGATTAGTTATTTAGAGCAGTGTACTTTAAAGCAATAAATGTTATCTCCTTTGTCTTTATGGTTCAGTCCCACATATTCTTTTTTTTTTTTTTTTTTTTTTTTGTATTTAAAAGGACGTTGTAATGATGTCGACTACTTCAGCTAGTAACCTTTACTACTTTGTCATCTGGTTGTCTAGAATTGGGACTGTTATACAATGAAAAGTTGTATTGGCATAGCTCCGTCTCTCAGAGGTGTAAAAAATCCATACCTTTGAGCTACGTAGTTAAGCCAGCCTAACCCCAATAAGCAATGCTAGGTTAATGGAAGAATTCTCCTATCAACCTAGCTACCATCTCTTGGGCAGGTGGATTCACTACAGGGATGGGGAACCTGGAGTTTTAGTACGCATAGATGTTTTCTCTTTTCCTATTGCCATAAATGGTTATAGCTCACTTACGGAGAATCTCACTAATATCACTATGCTTATCCACAAGCCCCTTAATTCTCACAAAATATGGCAATTTCACTTGATTTCTCATCAAAGATTTAATACCAGAGATCAGCAGTAAGATGTCATATTAAGACTTCGTTAGTTTTACAAATTGTACTAAAATACAGGTACTAGTGAACCATTAATACTTGTTATAGAAGAGCAAAGTATTTTAAAAAAAATTATTGGCCACATATGTATCTCAGTACCTCATATGAGTATGTGTGGTTTGATTTTTTTTATAATGTTTTAAAGATGTAAAGCGGTATATAAGTATTATACAATGAAATATCATTAAAGTTAAACTATACTTGTCAATGTACCCGAAAAAATATGTTGTTATAGTGTGCCTTAGTTTTTAAAAAAAAAAATCAAATTTACTTGCTTACTAATTATCAGCAATTGGTAATTTATAATGAATCTCCTGGTTATTAGTGTGAATTAGCTTTGACAGGTAATTGTGTGACAAAAGAACCCTATGCCACTATGTACATGTGAGGGGGATGGAGTTAAGATGTTCTATGACTGAATCCTTTATTTAGAAGGATTTCTTTTTTAGTATATAACTTGTGTGTGTGAATTAAATTCTTTAATTAACTTTTGCATTAACAATGCTTTGTGTATGGGAGAATTAGGATCAGATACACCAATTTACCAAATGTTGAGGTATTAATAAAGAAACTGTAAATTCTGTATTCAAAAGCATCTAACCTTGTCTTGCCCTGAGGGAGGAATAAACATGTGGGGGAGACAGGAGGATGAGAGATTTATTATCTTGACCTTCTACTATTGAGAAGTCATCCACTGGACTATGAACAAGAGGCCAAGTGATCTCAGTACTAGGGAAAACATAGTAATGAAGCTATTACTCAACCCATGTTTGTTATACAGGCTCAAAAAAGCCACTACCCGCAAGGTATAAATTTACACTGATTTATAGTCCCTTTACTCCTCCCCTCCTTTATCTATCTGTGATTGGCTAAAGGATGTTGTGGGGGATGAATGGGCTGTCTCAATACAATTCACTGTGGTTTGTCATGCATTGTAACTTCTGGTATTTCAGATGATGTGCAGGAGGCTTATAACCTGATTAAGGACCTGGAACCTACAACTCCACAGGTAATTTGAGGCTTATGGCGTGGTTACATAAAGAGAGAGTTTATTAGTTGGGGTGGAATCTGCCACATCCAAGTCAGTACCCTGAGGATTCAGCCCCTCTAACACTCTGCGTTCATCCTTCCACCACCTTTCACTACTGCTAAAGCTTTGTATGTGTGAAATATAGATCTACATACAAGCACATATTATTTTATTTATCATATTTATTATGATAGTGTGTAGGGGCCAGTGGAAAACAGGGCCTCATTGTGCAAACATAGATGTGCTGTACAAATGTAGAATAAGAGACAATCCCTGCCCCGAAGAGCTTACAGTCTAAATAGACAAGACAGACACAGAGTAGGGGAAAGAGAGAATGTACAAACAGAATCAACAGTGTAATGGTGACAAAAGTAATGTTAATTTTGCAATTTTATTATTTAAATTCTTTCAGTTGGGTTATGTTAGGTGGATAAGCTAGATGGAAAAAGAAAGGAAGAGTGGGGGGCGGGAAGTGTTGGAGCACAGCCAGTCAGCACAGGGGAAGGAAAACTGCTATGTCCTTGGCTCCTGTTTGAACTGCTTTCTGCAGCTGCTGGGCTGACTTGTTCCATCTCTGACTGACACTTCCCAGCATTTTCTTTCTTCACTTGGCTGGGGAGGAAAGGGGAGACTTCATGGGTCCTTGTGAGGAGATGGGGGTGTCCTCTGCATAGGTCTGGGTCTGGGAGGCACTAGGGGAAAGAGGGCCACATTTTACCTTCTCACCCCAATGCAACACTACTTGTTTGAACTGCTTTCTGCAGCTGCTGGGCCAGCTTCAGTCTTGCTTCTCCCTGCATTTTATTTCTCCAGCCCACGTAGACACACATACATCGTGCATTGTATAAATACAGTGGATCTGAACAAGAGAAAATGTCTGTTTTAGACATTGAGGAAGGAGTGCTCTGGAAGATTAGGTGATACAGTGACTAAAACTCCTGAGACCTGCGTACCCCACAACTTACACCATTGTTGACGGTGTTCACCGGCAGTGAATTATGAGTCCTAGTTTTGATAGTGTCAAGGCAGCAACTGATGGCTTTGCCACTCAGATAATGCTGGTCACCCCAAACTCATGTTGATAAAACCTTTTGTCCTCACCACGCCATTATGTTCATGTGTTCTATATCTATTAACTGGTAATGGGGGTGTACTGTAAATGTTATATGAACATGAGTTAAGAATGGCAAACTACAGGCAAATTATGCAGATCATCCTAAATGAGTATCAATTAATCTTTTATACCACACCACAACCATTGGTAATTGTGCATATACCATATATATTACAGAAAAAATGTTTCTTTCTGCCTGTAAAGCCAGGCTCCCTTAGTTATGAGTCCCACTGTGCAGGCTTTTTAAGATAGAGAAATTACAATGAATAAATGTTAGAAAGATCTGAATATTACCTAAAACAGTATTTTCAAAAATAATGTAATTTTTAACATCTGACATTTTAGGACCTTCCACGGCTAGAATCAAATGCTGGTTCCCACAGGCAAAATAGAAATCTTTCTATAGCAAGGGTATAAACTTTTATTTATCCCTGTGGGGACCTTCTATGACTGTAAATCTGTCACTGGTTCTAGACTGAGTGTTATCAAGTCCTGCTCCTCAGTGTTTGGCAGGAAATTCATATTTCAGAGAAAAGAGGAAACATTTCTCTGGTAGGCTTTTTTGAAAAGGTCACTGGAGCTCCTCAGATTAAGAATGATATATCCATCTCCACATGAAGGACTTACGTGTGTGTGTCTGATTTATAAATGCATTCCTCACATACATGCTGGTACTCGCTACGAAGCTGATAATATACAGTATATTCATAAGCATAAGAATGGCCAGACCAGGTCAGACCAATGGTCCATTTAGCCAGTATCCTGTCTTCCAACAGTGGCCAATGTCAGGTGCTTCAGAGGGAATGAATAAAACAGGGCAACGGAATGATCCATCCCCTGTAGTTCAGTCCCAGCTTCTGGCAGTCAGAGGCTTAGGACACTCAGAGCATGGTGTTGTGTCCCTGACCATCTTGGCGACTAGCCTTTATGGATCTATCCTCCATGAACCTATCTAATAAAGCACATGCATTCTGGCAGAATGGTCCAGTGGCCTGTGTGAAATGTGGTGGTTGTCTCAGTCCAGATCCTCTGATTTATTATTGGTAACATACCATTGTGATAATGGGTAAGTTCCACCTCATAAAAACTGTAATCACAATTGGCATTAATTGTCCTCCTGTTGCCATCTCAGCAGAGGGGTTCAAGTACTGCAGAGGCTTCAGAGGTTCCTCTCTCCAGGACAGAGTGGAGGAACTATATAGAGGAGTGTGGAAAAGCTTACAGTGCTTCTGCCCTGGCTGTACCTGACTTATGGACAGAGGACTTCAACCTCCAATGCTGTCAATCTAATATCTTTTACCAACACCAAATTTACTTTTTCATGTTGGTTGAAAGATGCTAGTCTATTTGACAACCCTGGAGACCCAAGTTCTCTTTATCCACAGGGTAGATATAATACTGACAGGGGCAATGCAAACTTCCATACTCTGAGACAGACACACACAGCCTCTTCCCTGGAGGGATTGCCTATACGAATGAAAGGGGAGGTCAGTGTACTTGGGCTCCTCTGCTGCGACTGTAAACAGCAGGACAATTCCTGGCAATTTTGATGGTGGCTTTTATATTGTTGCTGTCTACTTTAGGAGCTTGATTGAGAACCCTAGCTCATATCACACAAACAACTGACTCACCTGCAGGTTTTTGTTTTGGTTTTTTTTGGTCATTATTTATTACACACACTGCTGAAGTGCTGTTGTATATGACTGCTAATAAAATGAAGTTTGAATAGAGTTGGCATGGGCAGGAAGAAAATAATTTCTAAGGTGCCTGCAGCTGTTGTATATCTTCTGAATTCTTTAACTTGTCTTCTCTGATCTTGTTGTTCGTTGCAGGAGTACATACTCAAAGGAGTGGTGAATGCAGCCCTCGGACAGGAAATGGGCTCGGTGAGTAAAACTGCACTGGTGCTCCAGCATTTACATTAGTGCTAGAGGAGAAAGAAATGTGGGGTTTGAAATACAGCTAATGGGAAAGAGGTGGTAGTTTCACACTCAGGTCCCATGCTTTCTGAATCCCTTCATCCTCTCTCTCCATAATTCATAGTCAAGAGTGAGTGAATTGTGAGTTTCTGTTACTAGTCCTGAGACCCATCCAAACTGAACTGAGCCTCTCTACTCTGCTTACAAAAGCCTTGCTCCCTTTTGCAGTGATTACTTATTTTCTTGTTTATTGTATCTCTGTCCCCATCTTCCCCCACCCCCGATATGAGTATTCGCTTTGCTCCACTTCACCCTACCCACTCCCCTTGGAACATGGGTTCATTCTGTATTATGGCACCACTTCATACTCTGGATCTCATGTCATTTGTTTCTCTCCAAGAGGGATCATCTGAAAATTGCTCAGCAGTTCTTCCAGCTGGTTGGAGGATCAGCCAGTGAATGTGGTACGTTTGAAGTTTTCTTCCTCCATTATGTAAACGCTCTTCTTCTGATACTACAGTATATACTGTCCTATAATAGTGCCTATGCAGTTGCTGACTCTCAGCATGTCTAGTGCTAGGCATTGTGTTGCTGTAGTTATGCTGGGAACATTTCTAGCATGTGGGAATATTTCCACACAGTACATCTGTTGTCATATGAATCTGAGGATATGCTGTGAAAAACACATACACACAGTTTTGAGTGTGTTATATACACCTACATTGTTTCAGTTAGAGAAATCAGTTTGTAATAAAACAGCATCTCTATCAATGTAAAATGCTACTTCTATCAAAAACAGTCACATTAACAATATCTGAGCTAGAGATGGGTGCAGTGATACACCAAATGTACAGTACTATCTTCATATAACATATTTTTATCTAAATTACACTATAAGCTCCTTGAGGCAGAGACAGTGTTATACTTTATATAGTTTTTTGTTCAAGGCAGCACATGCTAATGGCATTTGATAAATAGCAACAATAAGAACTCTCAGTGCAGTGTTCCAAATTGTACTATACTGTAATTATAACATACAAGCCATTCTATTGCCTGCGTAAGGTCATTCTCTAATGTTGGATTTTGTATTTGCTTCACTAGATTTAGGATGGGAATTATAGTTTTGCTGCCTTTGTATGAGGGCCCTTCCTTACACAGCGGGTCTAGAAGTCAAAATCCAACACTTCCTTCTATTGCCAGTCCTTGATGGGTTTCCCAGGAGTAAAGAGCCAGTCCCACTAGATTGTCTGTCTGTTTAAGGTCTTATACAGTGCTCTGCATGGAGATATCTAACTGCTTCACAAAATTAGAAAGAAATAATAGTTTGTATTTGTTGAAGTTAGGAAAAACCATGCTTTAGTGTTGTTAGGTTTTTTTTTTTTTTGGAAGGGAGCCACAGAAGTGATTGATAGCACTTACACAAGCCTCTTAACTTACTGGGGATTTTCAAAGATCAATGAACAAACAGAAAAAGCAGAGCACTTTCTCTACTCCCATCCCTGTCTTTCTATGTCTCTCACTCTCCACAGAGATCCCAGGACCAGACAATGGGAAGAGATGGAAAATGTTTAAAAAATTGTCAAGAACAGGGTAGTTTATGAGAATTATGTCAAGTATTCCGCAAAGTCTTACAGGGGTCAGCAGTTAGATCTCTATTGTTTATGCTTAGGTTACTGACTTAGAAAATTAAGAAATACACAGTGAGCAGAGTTAGGGTACGAATCCTTCCCCTCAGGAGCTGTGTACGTCTAGATGAGGTGACTTTTAATTATTGTGTGGCTTCAGAAAAACCCAAGAATCATCCAGTATCTATCAGCCAGCATCTTTCTTTCCTCAGCAATAAAACCTGCCCAAAATCAACAGCATTTCAGCTAGAAAAAAAAGTAACAACAGAATGTTGCTTAAAACTATTGATCACCAATGGCTCATAAACTGGAATTGACATTGCAAATGAGGGTACTAGAGGTTTTAGGGGTTTGGTTTTTGGTTTTGTTTTTTTGGTTTTTTTGGGGGGGGATGGGGTTACTGTCCCTTATACTCCTGACAGTTAAAGCCTGTACTCTGAGTGATCTGTCCCAAAGGCTCATCTTTCATAGCTTAGTGGTGGAAAATGAAACAAGGATCAGATTCCTTGGAGAGAGTAAAAGGAGAACTAGGATGAAGGGGGAAAAATAGTGAATTGCCACATTTTTAACACTTAATAAATGGTGTATCATTTCTGTGGCTGAGCGTAACGCCTAATAAGTACCCAGTTCCCATTAGACAAACTTAATTCTTAGTATGAGTGGAACCTCTAGCCCTCTCAAGTGGCTACTGCTGCCACATCTACAGCTGGTAGCTCTATCTCCTGGAACACACAAATTGCACAGTATGCCAAAATAACAGGGAGTTAGCACCACCTCTTCATATTTGGTAGTTTTAAGACCAAATCTAGCATTTGGTAAAGGAAAAACATCACATCACTTGAAGGAAAAGTTTTTTTTTTTGGACTTCATGTTGCCTTCTATTTGAGTCACTTTAAGTTATGCAAAGTATGGAGCTTCTCAAAATGAGGTTTTTTCCTCTTTCAGTATGAATCACATGGGATGGATTTGGTCTATAAAATCCCAACTTTCCTATTTTATTTCCATGTCATTGTTCAGCATGGAATAGAACTAAGGCAAAGTCACCCATTCACCTCCTGTCATAACAAGGAGTAGGTTCCATGGTAAATCAGGGTTGGTGATAGTGGCACCTAGGAATGGCTATTTTGTGTTCTTTTTATTATCTGTTTAATACCATATTTTATATAGTGATCATCCCAAAGCACTCTATGAACTATCATTATTCAGGAAATATTTCATCCAACACTGGTACTGTACCAGCACAATACTGGTCAGATATTTAATAAAGCACAGGAATGCTACTTATAGCTAAGAACAGGGAGTGAAGAATAATATTCTGTTAAAGTGAAATCATAGATCATTGCACTTTGGCTGTGTAAAATTATATTTTAACATGGAATTTGGACAGAACAGTGGAGCAAACAGACTTTCAAAGTGTGCCATTGAATTTTTTTATGACCACAGTTAGTCAGGGACGCAGCTTGTCTTATCCCAAGATTGCTTATCTAGCAGCACAATATCCTCAAAACAATGCTGGGTCTTTGGTTCATTACTAACTCCAAGAAAAGAATATGCTATTCTGAATTATAGACACTAGGAATGTAAAAATTCTTTTAATTAACAATCCGTTTAAACGTTCCATTTTTAAACACATGATTCCTCACTGCCAGCTGCGACTATCCCCCTCACCCCTACGCATGCAGAGCCACAGCGGGGCATCTCTTGCTCGTAGGGAGCCGAGCCGAGCTCAGCTGCGGCTTTCCTGCTCCCCCCTCCATTTAAACGGTAAGCAGATGTTTAAACATTTAAACATCTGCTTACCGTTTAAACGTTTAGCCTTTTACATCCCTAATAGACACTGCTTCCTGGGGTTTCCTCTGGATGTTTCCCCAAGGACTGATCAGGACCAATTACTTTTTTTAGATGTGATTGATTGGATCATAACCTAAAGTCCTCTTACCTATTACGTGTCTTTATAATAATGGTGAAAATCTCAGTTTAGTTTTGGACTCTTTTTCTTACCTCAGTCACCCACCAAAGAAGAATGAAGCTATTGAACAGGAATGACAAAACTTTCTTGGCAGCTGGCTGACTGTGGAATTCACTGCTGCAGAAGATCAGGATGACCACAAACCTTGCCACCATCACTTCTTCCACTTAGTTTTCCCACAATAACAAAAACTACCAAGAGTGTGAGAGAGAGAAATAGAGTCTTCTTTAGAATTTGTAAGGCCCTCCGATCCTATAGTGATGGGTGAAGTATAATTACCTGAAATAACATGAGTTAGTGAGGTCTGTAATCTTTATGGGGAAAGTGAACTAGGTCTAGTGGGGTATTCAGCTCATCATGTAATGATGGATGGGGACAGGATGGTATGTCTGGCACATATATATGGAAATAACATACAGGATGTTATGGTGTCTGGCCATTAATGGGGAGGTAGTCCAGGTCTCCAACCATTACATGTTGTGTATTTGGAGTTCATAAACCAGTATATAGAATTTTCTAGGGGATAGTTTGCAGGAAGGGAAAAAGGGATGTTTGTGGCTATATTCCGAAAGTTCAATGGGAGGCTGTGTTTTATGAATATGGGTGTTATGATGGGGAAAAACTAGAACTCTAAGATTAATGCACCAGTTGACTGTGTTTTGGAAATGTGTAGTATTAGCCTGAGTTTTATGAGATGTATGGCTATTACTTTAATAAAAAGCAACTTTAAAAAAAAAAAAAAGCTGTTTGGAGGAGAGCATGCTGGATAAGGTAATCTTCTACTAGAAAGTGGAAGATGAGTGGGAATGTGGCTAAAAGAATAAATCTTACTGGAGAATTTCTTGACTTTTGAACATTCTGTTTTTTATAAATTAATGTTCCATTACCTTGATTAATTTATAAAGAAAATATATCCTCAACTTTTACTCTCCTTAAGTATTTCTTTATATTTTGTTTGGATCTTGAATAATAAACTGCTATGAGTTTATGAACTTGAATATCTTGGTGGATGGGGGGGTCTCTTTTGGGTCTCTTTGTGCTGTCCATTGCTCTGAGGAGGAGTGGAAGAACAATGAGGTGTATATAACTTGTTGACCTGATACATGAAGATGCATGTAGTAGTGAGCGTACATGTAAGCAAAAGGCAAATTAAACACACAAGCCAATTTCTGCTCCTAAGTAGATACTAGAATATAATACATAGCAAATTAACATGGGAAGTCAGAGTGTAGAGTAACCACACTACAGCAATCCTACCAGGAAGGACAATAAGATTGGAGTCTGGCTATGGATAGAGGGGAGCAAAAACATACCCATTTTCAGATAGTTTCTTACATTCCCCATTAGTGGACTCAATTTAAACACTCAAGTTGTTGTTGTTTTTACATTCAACCAAAGTGTGTGCATATGTTTCATATAAACACATCACACATAGAGGTGATATCTATGTGTTAAATTGGAGGGCCATGTGATAACACTTTAGATTGGCTCCTAATCTTCTGTCCACTAATCCATATCCCTGGGATTAATTCTAATGTTCCAAGTCCCCCAAACAATTTAAACCTGCTGCTTCATTTAAAAAATAAAAACAAAACTTTTTCCCTTTCCATTCCAAAACTCCTGCCCAAGGTCCAGATACTACCTTCAGCTAGGGATGGATTTTCTATGTTTGAAAACTGACATAATATTGGGGTCAACTTTACATTTGCCCCCTTCATGACTTCTTCAAGGGCACACCCTTAGGTCTCAAGCCTCTAGTTGTACCCATTTTTGGGACAGGAACCAGCGTTCCTCTCCCTCCAGACCCAAATTTTAGAGATGCAGTCCCTTTACAATTCCCTATGCTTATCCCAGCTGGTCTGACTTTATTTCAGCACCTGCAATTCTGCTGTTTCTCAGGGACAATAACAGTTAATCAGTGACCAGCCAGCTTTCACAAAGCACAGTAGGTTTATTTATGACAGAAGCATTACAGAGAAAACACAACATAAAACAATAAACAATCTACATACATGCTAATCGTACCAGGTATTACCCATCATCCACATGAGATCCTAGGTCCATATACAAATTTATCAGTTCTTTGTTCCAGAGTGGGTCTATCCTGAATCAAATCAGGCTGACTCTGTACAATTTGAGACCTTTGTCTTCTAGGCCTCCTGAATCAGGTAAATGAAGTCAATGATACTTCCTCCAGGGGATGTAGCTTCACAGGTCTGGATATCTGCATAACCAGCATTGAGAATTTGCATTAATTGTACACATCCCCCCTCCAAGTGATTTCTGATTGCACAGGAACCTCATCCAGTGAGCCAGGAACACAGAGATACATATAGCGCTTATTGATACAATAGCTGATGGATATCCCCTAAGTCCATAACCTCTGGCTCATCTCAATACAATAGATTTTGAGATTTCCACACTTCCATGGTCTCACATCTGTCACAAAAATACCACAACTTCAAATCCTGTTATCTCTTGTCCCTGCAGGATAAGAAATGGGAGCTATATATGCCTAGTGGATAGAGTACTGGACTGGGACCCAAGAGATGCAGATTCTGTTTGTGGCTCTGTCATTGGCTGTTTGAGTGACCTTGAGCAAATCACCTCACCTCTCTTTGTCTAAGTTTTACCCATCTGTTAAATCGGGACAATGATACTGACCTTTTGTAAAGTGCTTTGAGATCTACTGATGAAAAGCGCTATGTAAGTGTATTGTGTTATTAGTATATCATTGTAAAGGGAGATTAACAGTTTTCCAGTGGGACATAGCACTCTATTTTAGGCCTGGTGTAGAGTTCAATATAGTGGACTTCAAATATGCAAACTTTTTAGGTTTAGAAAAGTTATTTTCTTGCATTATCTGTGGAATTAGGGAAGGATGACAAGATGAACGAGTAGCTATTCTCCATCTATAGTGTAGCCCCCTGTCTGAAAGAGGCAGATTATGCTATTTTCTGGGACTTTGCTGGCAATTTGGGAGGTCGATATCTGAGTTAATTTTCCACTACCACCAATTTTTAAATCTCTGCCTTTTCCTGTTTGTGACTTAGATACAATCCCAGGGAGACAGTGCATGGCCTCCTGCTTCTTTCTGCTCAGGCAGTTTGATGATGTCCTGATCTACCTCAACTCAGTCAAGGTGAGTAGAGCACCTTAACTACTGCTGTATTTACCAGCTGCAGGAGGGCTTATTTTCTCCAGCCTATGTATGCATGATTCCTACTGAGAGAAGAAGAGATCCTACTTGTGTGGGGTGGGAAACCTTCTTTGCGTGCCTGATCTTTTTTCTACATGGTTTATTTTTGTTGGAGAAGTGAAAACAATGGAGAAGTCTTGTATATAATGTTGATACACATAACATCAAGAGGTGTATCTTCAGCTGCAAACTAGCATTCTCTACTGGTTCAGCGACAGGAGCAGCATGCCGGGCTTCTTCCCAATTCAACCAACAGAGGGAACTGATATGTGCATGGAAAAGCCTGACTTTGCCTTTGATTAATTTAGCATGCAAATTGACCAAGTCACTAATAACAGGTTATTTTACTCAGGCAGCTATATAAATTTATTAAAGAAGATGAGATTGGTGAATCTCACACAGAGACATGAGGACTTTATTAGTACTTAAATACATACAAGTATAATATCAATCATAAAAAAGCAAAATAAGTTTAACAGAACAATCCCCTGCATTATGCATTCTCACAACCATTTGGAGACCATCAAAAATATCGGAGGAGGAGAGGATGGAAGGAAAAGTAAGTGGAGAACATCATAAGTGAGATGTGACAATCCAAACTTCCACCATCCTGTCATGCTGATGTGTCCACTAGGGGTTGTTCTGGCAACCCTTTTATACCCTTTTTCCTTATATCCGTCATGCATCCAGTAAACATATTTAGATTGCTTATCAGTCCTTGTCAGTGTGTGGCTTTCTGGGAAATCATAATTGGGGTTCTGATTGCTGACATAAGATATTTGTGTCAATATATTTCTCAATATTTCCAGCACATTAATGTGGTTAACCTGATGGTTACATATACCAAAAATCCCCATAAAATCTGTTATTTTAAGCTTAAACTGCTCTTTTATGATTTATTTGTTTATCACAAGATGCATGTTACTAAATTTTATAATGTTAAGTCAAGCACTTAGGCTAACTATCTAGGTCTCATACTTTTGTAGTGCCTATCACACATAGTTTTAAATTTGTTTTCCCTACTTGCATTACAGCTTTAATTATTTCTATCATCAACATCATTATGCATTTTTAACTTTCTCTAACATATAGGTTATAATTTGATCTTAAACATAAACCTTCCAAAATCAAATCATGAGTCCAAAGTCAATAACCCAATCCATCTAGCACAATGCAATATTGCACACACACATATTTACACTTGTCTGTCTTTTGCATGCCTGAAGGAGCAGCTTCCTGAGCTCGGTGAAGAGTTTGCACATGAGGAGATCTTTCATGGGCCACCCACTAGAGGACAGTAGTGCACTCAGGCACACACACACACGCCCTCCCCCAGACCTTTGATAATTCACTTGGAATGTGTACAAACAGTCCCTGTCGTTTATTTGGTATTATTTATATTATCTCAATATAATGTAGCAGAGTTTGAAGTAACCGTAGAAAAGGGAAGTGGATGAGAAGGAAAGCAAATTAGAAATTAAACATTCAGATGAGATGACTAAAATAAACTCACTAGGAAAATGAAGCTGACAAACAGTGACTGTTGGATTAAAGGGCAGCTAAGGAGTGCCTGAGAAATAGTGTGCTGTACAAAGTCAGTTCCAGAAGTCTGATAACCCAGCCTACAAGTGCTTGAACATTCCCTGCTGACTAAGGCCTGGTGCCAGTTGGCACCATGTCCCTTCATACATTCCAACCCAAGGGTGTGTAGGTTAACCCCTTGTACACCATGCACTGCCAGTGCATTCAAGCAGAAAGAGCTCACAAAAGAGTCTAAATGTCCCAATCTATAGATGATAGATGTGGCCCTAGGCATAGTCTAAACATTAACACGGGCAGGTAAGAGAATAATACTTTGATTCTCCCAAATAAAACAGCCAATAATTTTTAGGCCCTCTCAGCCCTACCACTTTTATCCATGATTTTGTAAACACTTAGAGGCCACGGCAATTTGATTGGATACATGTACCAGGGTACATTTTCTGCTCTAAGAGCCTTGTTTGTACATCTGCTCTTACAATGCTATCTAACTATGTTTATCAGTGCACTCTGGGAAAATCTGGGCAACTACCCTGTAGTGCCTCCACAGGCAATAGACTGGCTGAGGGCATGCAAACAAAGCAGCATCAGCAGCATGTGGAACAATGTACTTTGGGATGTCAGAGAGCTTGGAGGAAGGAGGGCAGGTTAAATTGGTTATATGACTACAACGGAAATGTCCAATCCACATTGTAAAAAAGAGTACTGAACTGGATAAAGGAATCCCACCATTTGCCAGCCTAGAACTCTGGGACTTGGTCTATCTCAGAGAAATTTGGTGCACTTGTAATCACTTGTCTCTCCCACCTTCTTAGTGTCCCCCAAGAATGCATGGAATAAATCACGTCTGCACATGTACATGTTTCCAATGGCATGCAAGTGATCATAATGCTGTTTTGATTAGATATGCTTCAAGCAAAATTAACCACCATGTAGTCTACCTCTATCAGTCTCCTCTAGTGCAGTGCCAATGTGCTCATCAAGAGCAAATAAAATTAGGATGCATAAAGAATGGGATACAGCTTAACATGGAAAAGATTATGCCAATATATTCATTGTTGATACACCCTCCACTGAAATACTGTCTAGTTCTGGTCACTCACTCCATCTCAAAAAGGGGACAGCAGAATTAGAGGGGGTTCTGAGAAGGGTAATGAGAATGATTAGTTCCAGAGGGGTAGCCGTGTTAGTCTGTATACAGCAAAAACAATGAGAGTCCTGTAGCACTTTAAAGACTAACAAATTTAATTTCTGCAGGCATGAGCTTTCGTGGGCTGCAACCCACTTTGTCAGATGCAAGAAATAGAAATCAGATAGGGGGTGTGTGTATATATATATATATATACACATCCAAGGATAAGAAACAACAATGGGGAGGGTAGATGTTAGCAAAGTCCATTCAGTTAGAGTAATTCTATTAGAGAATGATTAGGCACAAATATAAGACAAAGCCCGAATATCAGGATTGTCCCTATAAAATCAGGACATCTGGTCACCCTAAACTGGCCACTCTAAACCAAGATGCAGACTAGATGGACCACTGTTCTAAGCCAGTCTGGCGACTCCTATATTCCAATAGTCCTAATGGTACAAATAATTTTCCCACTACCTCCTACCAGTCGGGTCTTAGGTGGCCTGCCCAATATACTTTTTATGCTTTGTTGCACAGAGGCCAATTTTGCAGGAAGCCACTTAGTTTTACAAAAAGAGCTAAGCATGCTATGGGTCTCATTTGCATTATATTTCCTCAGTAATCACTACCTTCATCAGTAACTGATTTAAAACTGCATGTCTCACAGGATGCCTTGCTATGAGTGTGCCAGCTGGCCTGAGGCCTAGGTGCTGGCACTGATGACCATCTGGGGAAATTTGATCATCTAGGCCAAGATAAGTTCTGGTCATAAGGAACACAGTGTACAACTGGGTGTCTGATCAGCTAGCTGATGTATACATTACTCAGAGCAAGCAGTGTTACGAAAAAATCAAGGGACTTAAGGTCCAGTTCTACAAGACCCAAGATAATAATAGGTTTAGTGTAAGGTAGAAAATGTGTCTGTTCTATAACCAGACAAACGTGGCTAGTGTGAATTCATACAGCATTAGTACTTACACACTGTCTGTTCCCCACAACTTAATTCACTTCTGTAGAGATACAGCTTAGGTAGGGTGAAATGGTGTTAGCTGTCCATAATTGCTATCAGAGTTTTTAATCTGGTTACAGACTCTCTTAAAAGTTGTAGAGTGGACATAGCCTTATTTGTGCTGATTCCCACAACATAAAGAATTCTGAGATGTAAAGTCACAGGAAGAGTAGCAGTGAAATTCTCTGGCATCCAGTGCTGAAGGGCTCAGAAGTGAACTTTGAGTGAGAAGGCTGGCTGTGTCTATACAAAAGGAAGTGGTGATGCAAAGAAGCTAGCTTCCTACTTACCAAGTTTGCCTAACCATGCTATTGTGCAAACTCTGACAAAACCATTGTGAGGGAGAACACTCAGCACAGTATTATGATTGTGTCACCTAACTAGCCTCACAAAGCAAGAGAGCCCCACTGCTCATCCTCTTAAATTACTGGGGAGTCAGAGCTCCCTGTTCACCAGCACAGATGTTAAGGTGTTTGGGATATTTGAGGGGTCATGAAGGAAGCAGCCATAGCCTCATAGCAGGTCTTAGCATGCCCAGAATGAAAGCCAAACCCAACAAAAGCTGCCACCCTGTAATTTCTGGCTTGGAATATTCTCCAAACCCACCACGGTTAATACCCTGGAATGTTTCAGTTTTGTTTGCAGTCAAACTCAGGATCAAAAGCCCTTCCATAATTCTGTAGCCACTGTTTGTAAATGCCTAATGTTTACAGTGTGTGGGTTGGGTTTTTTATTGTTTTTTGATATAGGCTGACTCAGATTTTGGGTCTTTATTTTTAATGTTGTATACCATGTTTTTTTTTATCTGTTTGGCTTATTTTTCAGAGTTATTTCTACAATGATGACACTTTTAACTTTAACTACGCCCAAGCTAAAGCTGCCACTGGCAATACCAGCGAGGGTGAGGAGGTATGTATCTGCTTTCTTAAAAAACAAACAGTGGAATTCTTTCTTACATACGCCACACAACTCACCACCCACACCTTTGTTATTCTGCATATTGTGTGGAAAAGGAGCTGCTGCTTCCTGCAGGAATTGAGATGTATATCTTGCTTTCAATTAACCTAATTCAGAGGAGGCAGAGTCCTGCTAACCTCACACCATTGAGTTTGTAGGGATCATACTGTGAGTGGTGCACTCCCAGCTGTCTCTAACTGATCAAGGTATGCTCTCTTGATCAGTATTCTGTGCACGCTGCTTGAGACCACAGGCATACTTAGGTCCTGTTCAGATAGAGTAGGGATCACTGAGCAACACAGACCAGATAGGTGAGAGCTTTAGGTGTCCCCCTAGGAGGTGTGCGATAAACGTATTTTCCTCCCCTGGGAGGAGGAAAGAAAGAGGAAATGCTCCCCTTCCTATTCAGCAGCATCCATTAGTGATTAAGAAGGTTCATTTCTCCCCACACACAGCACTTTTTTTTTGTATCAGAAGTTGAATTATCCCTGAAATGCACAAAAGCAATTGGCTGCTGGGAAGAAGGAAGTGAGATTTCCCATAAGGGTTTAAAAAAAAAATCATAAGACAGACCAAAAAAACCTACCTATGTGATTTTATTTTAAGCAAATCCTATTTTTATAGACCAAAAAAATGGTTATATTTTGATTTTTAAATTTGAGTCCCAGGAGCATTATGGTGACAGGTTTTATTTAATCTCTAATTTCTATTATCTGAAATTACGATACTTGGTCAGAGAGTTTAAAATATTGATGTCCAAAACTTTGATAGTTGTATGCAGTGTTGTGCCTCTCTCACCCAAAGAAGTTGTTCCAATAAAAGATATTACTTCACCCACCTTGTCTCTCTGATGTCCAAAACATCTAGTCAAAAAGGATGTGTTTTTTAATCATGTTAGCTCAAGTGAGTTAATCTGACTCAGTTGAAAAGCCCTCTTACTGCTTGTTAAGATGCAGGCTAACACATTTGAAGCCATGTTAGTGGGTCATATTGTAGCCTAAAGGGAGCCAGAGACCAAGAGAGTGATAGCATTCTGAGTATACAGCAGGTGCAGCTGGGCTGCAGAAACACCTGATGCTGCAAAAACATCCTGGACAATGCTGAATTAATTTAGATGGAATATATGGGCCCAAAGAGTCAAAGGTGTTAACATAGTCCAACATTAAACAGTTTTAAGCAAGGTTCAGGATTTGGTGTACAGTGATCTCAGCCTGCTTAGTGCCATGGCAAATACACCATTAAAAATCCTTTTAACCTTGTAGTAAAAAAAACAGAAAAAAAGGAAAAATAGTTAAAGTATTAAATAAGGCTTTCTTTTAACAACATCCCTTGTTCCTTTTCCCTGTAACTGGAGAGAATTTTTAGAAGGACCCCTCCTCTTAGATGGTATCAAAGATGTCCTTTTTGGGGAAAAGAGAAGAAGTTAGTTGAGATAGCCCGGAGCAGTTGTAATTGCTGTTGTTGTTAAAATCTGATACCATTTTCTAAGAAGACAAAACAAGACAAACACGCACAAAATGAGTGAGAAGACTAGCAAAGGTAGAAAATGCAGCTTCTGTCTTTGGTGCTGAATCTCACTTGCAACCTCACTGCTGGAAAAAACACAGGCACAGCACATGGTCTTATCAGCCACGCTCAAACTTAGCAAACTTGTATCAGCATCGGGCTGTTAGTTGCCCCTCTGGTCACAGGCTTATAGCAGTATTGCAAAATATATATTCTTGGCCAGTTAAACCACTCTTATTAAACAGAAGGAGAGGGATAGGAAAGAAATTAGGTGACTGCCTGGATGAGCTCTGGTAGAAGCAGAGCATGGGTTGCAGCCTAAATGGTCTCCTTTGAGGCGCTGGCGTATGGAGCCCCAAGGATTTTAGGGTGGCTCGGGAATCCTTCAGACTCTGTCGATTTTCATCCATCTGAGAAGAAAAGAGGGGTAGCCCCTCAAATGAGACATCCTGGATGGTGATTTGCACCTCATGTGGGAGTCCCAAAGCTTCTAGCCAAGAGCTCCGTCTCATCACTACCCGAGATGACATTGTCCTAGTGACCACATCAGTGCTGTCCAGCATTGCCTGCAGTAAGGTCTTTGAAACTGCCTTCCTCTCTTTAACATGTCCAATAAACTCCGTCCTGGAGTCAGGAAGCAATGAGACTGAACTTCTCCATAGATTGTCATGAATTGAAGGCATATATACTGAGGATAGCCTGCTGATTCGCTATCCGAAGTTGGAGCCCTCCAGTGGAATATACTTTCCTCTCGAAGAGGTCCAACTTCTTAGCCTCCTTCACCTTCAGGGTGGGACCCTGCTGCCCCTGACATTCCCTCTCATTAGCGGCCGCCACTACGAGCGACCCAGGGAGTGGGTGCGGATAGAAGTGCTCATGCCCCTATGAGGGAACAAAGTACTTCTTCTGAACCCTTTTGACTGTTGGGGCCAGAGAGGCGGGTGTCTACCACAAAACTATAGTATTGTCTTTGATGGTCTTGATTAGAGGGAGTGCTACTCTAGAAGGACCTTCAGGTGTTAATATATCAACTATCAGGTCTATTCCCTCGTCAATCTCCTCCTCCTGCAGGCCCATGTTCCGTGCGACCCATGCAGAGCAGTTCCTGGTGCGTTTTATTGTCATCGGGAACTGGCACAAGCATGGCCCCTGCCACCAGAGGATGACTCTGACCCCCGGATCCTGTGTTCCCAACAGGTCACCCTGTGCCGGCTCCTCATCTTCAGTGCCGGGATCGTGTACAATGTCGGCACCGGTGCCAGGGTCCAAGCTTCCTATGGCTCCATGTGAAGCACTTGCCACTGAGTGGGAGGCTGGTCTCTTGCCCCTGAAGCAATTGAGTGGGATCTTGCTGAGAGGGACCGTTGGGCCTGGTAGTATGCCCACGGTGTCCAAAACAGCCACTGAGAAGGCATCTGCCACTGCAGGGCCTACGGTACCACAAAAGGCTCTGTCTCCCATCTGCACTGTCTGCTGCGGTGCTGGCTCCTCCATGAGGCATATGATTCTGCCTCAGAGTCCGATGAAAGCTGTTCACTCCTCGGTGACCTCGGGGAGGAGGGGGGGGGATGGTGGGCGGAGCCAGGGACTGGCGCCATGGGGACCTTGACCTAGCCATCATGGCCAGTTTGCCATTGGATGGCACTATAAGTCTCCTCGGTACCAGATCACGATCCCGAGAGTGGCAAGATGGTGGTGGAGGAGCAGTCTCTTCAATAAGATCTGTGGCTGCCCTGAATGTCTCTGGAGTGGAGGGATGCTGAATGTCCTCCTTCTCCCTCTCCCGGCGTGAGGAGTCCACCGGTACTTAACTCAACAAGACTCTTCTCTGGCCCAGAGTCAACAGTACTGAGGTAGAGGGCTGGGGGCTCAAGTGGCCTGGCACAGGTTGCACCTTGCTAGCCTCCGCTGGCTTAGACTTAGGCAACAGAGAGCGCCCTTTGTCCTTGCTCCTCTTCTGCAGCACTGGGAAATAGGATCAGTGCTGTTGCCCCGACCGTGTCAGGCCCTTCGGTGCTGGGGAAGCATGTCGGTGCAGTTTCTTGTCTTGCCGCCTTCTCCTTCACAGAGGCTGGAGCACTTTGCACTGACACTAATGAGCATGGTCTCTGCTTTGCAGGTTGAAGGGTAGCCTCCATTAAGAGGAATGTCAGTCATTGACTGCACTCCTTCTGAGTCCTAGGCTTGAAGCCTCTACAGCTCTTAGACTCCCCAAGACATCTCAGACAGGCCAAGTGCAGGTCATCTCTTGGCATAGGCTTCAAGCAGGACTCACAGGGCTTGAAACCAGGCATACCCGGTCCCCACAGGGAAGGGGAGGCTAACGACCCTGATAAGCAGGGCACTTAACCTAACTACACTAACAAACTACAACTATCTAAATGAACTATTTACAGGTACTTAAGAGCAACGAGATAAGGAGGGAAGCATTTTCTAGGCAAGGGCAGCAACATTCAAACAGCATGGGCAGTAAGAAGGAACTGAGGCGGCGGATGGTTGTGGACCCCTATATAGAGCACCATGGAGGTGCGACTGCAGGGGGCACCAGAGCCAACCCCTATGGATACTTCTGAGGAAAAACTTTCCCGCAGCGCACATATGCCTACTTGGAATTGACATGAGCAAGCACTTAAGAAGAAATAAATGTTAGGTTGCTGCTTGCATTCACAGAGCAACTCCGCATAGTGAATCAGTGCTTCTGGGCCCAAGAAACAAACTGACTGGTGGGATAGCATCATAATGCAGGTTTGGGACAGAGAGCAGTGACTGCAGAACTTTTGGATGCAAAAAGCCACATTCCTGGATGTGTGCCAAGCTTGCCCCATCCCTTCAGCACAGGTATCTCAGAATAAGAGCAGTATTGACAGTGCAAAAGCAAGTGGCAGTCATGCTCTGGAAGTTTGCAACACCAGATTTAGCTCAATGTTCTGCAGCATCTGTGTTTGTTGCCTTAGCAAAGCCATGTTGTCCTGGTGCACTTCCCAGTGCACCTCTCTATCCCTTTGCCTATCTTCAGCATCTGATCTCTCTGTTCCTGATCCTTCTCCTTGCTCTCATCCATTTGGCCATCCAATCCCTACGTTCACAGTCAGCAGCTGTAGGGTACTGGAGGATCTCTCAGAATGTGGTCACCCTTGTCTGCTTCTTTCACCTGATCTGGGTTATGAGTTCAGCAGACTTGGAGGGGGCAGCCCTCCAGACCACCATAGCAGAGGCTGCTGATTAAAACAGGCAGATACATTGTTAGAGTTACAGTTGCAGTGCAAAGGAGAAGATAAGACTCAAAACTCTTACATTATTCCCATCAAGACATTTAATAAAAAGTGCTCATTGTCACTTTAGTGATTGAGCACCTCATTACAGCACTACTCTGCAGCTCAGGCCATGGTGAGTATGGACTAGCTTCGTGGGTCGGAGGGGAACTGTTATATGGAAGGTTTAGATGCTGGATACCCCTATATGAGAGTGTAGGGAAAGTGTAGTGACTATTGCTAGTATTTTCACAGGCAGTGGTGCAGAATTGAGTGGGAATGTCTCCTATTGCAGGGAAAGAAACAAGGCCTCCCACTGTCCCTAAAAATGTTTGGGAGAGGATTGCAAAGTATCTCCATGAAAGTTTCATTGAGATTGTTTCACAGAATAAAATGGACATCCATGTTCAGATAAACAAAGTATTCCTCCTGGAGAGAATTATGGTCCTTCCCTCCCAGTGGCATATTGACGGGGGGCCAGGCCCCCGGGCGCTAGCATGAGGGGGGCGCTGGCCAGGCCCTCCACAACACATGGGGGATGCAGGAGGCTCTGAGTGGGAGAGGCAGGCACCTTGTGGCATGTAAGTGTGAGGCCAGGAGCGCCAGAAAGTCCCTGGGGTGCAGGAGGAAGAATGTGGCATGTGTCCCCTCCCCACCCCCTGAACATACAGACTCCCCCTTCCCTGGGGCAACAGGGGGAGGGGAAGGGAGGGGGTGGCGCCATCTGGTGGGAGTTGGGGACCCCTCCTGCCCTGCGTAGGGGGCACATGAGACTGGGATGGTGGGCGTTGCAAATGTAAAACCAGCACTGGGAATACACTTTATTCTCACTTTACTAATCCAGTGGAGTTAGAAAGAGCTCCTGGCTAGCCACATGGTTTGTGTCTTCCATTGCATCCCCAACCACCATAGCTTCCTCCTGCAGCTTGATATGTGCATTGCTGCTGTGGTTTCTGTGTCTGACTGTTGCAAGTGTTCAGTCATATTTTGGGTGCTGGTAGGGTCTCTGCCAACTATGGCATGCAGTTCATTGTAGAAGCAGTAGCTCTGTGTGCCAGCCTGAAATTTGTTGTTGCCCTTCCTCACCTTCTAATGTGACTGCCGAAGTTCCTTGGTTTCACCTGCTATTGCTGCTCATTCCTGTCATGTCCCAGGTTTAGCATCCCCTGTGTGATCTGCAGGTAGATATTTATATTCCTTTCATTAGTTGGTCTTGCACAGCCTCTTCTCCCCATTGGCTGATAGGCCAAGGAGATCCAGGACTTCTGCCCTGCTCTAGGCAGAAGTGTGTCTAGGTATAGCTTTCTGTCTGTGCTGAGCTGGCATAGTTGGATGCTTGCAAATGTGGGCTTGTAGGTTTGCTTGCCAAGGTGGGCAACTGGGAAAAAGCATTTAAAAATACGCTGGTTTCTTAAAGGGGAGAGAGGGGCTTCTGGTATCTGTGAACCCTGGGAAGTGGAGCTCAAAATAGAGAAAGGAGTGGCCACAGTTGTGGGGAGTAGAGCATTGTGGAACAGCTGCTGGAGGACTGTGAGAGTTGACACAGGTAATGCAGTATCTATACTAGCACTACATGGATGGAAGAATGTAGACTTTGGCTTTCTATTGTTGGGAGGTTGTTATTACATCGATATTGCTGGTGCCTCTGTCAGCAGGATACAAATTTAGGTGGGGGCAGATGCAAAACAAATCAATTTAGGTCAACCTAACTTTTTAATGTAGACCAGGCCTTAGGAACTCAACAAGATCACTCCCAGCTCCCCTTAGAAGTGGAATGACTATCTCCACCATATGCTGTAAAAGGCTAGTACTTTGACACAGAGCCTTGATAAAACTAATGGTTAAGGGCCTTTACTGCTAGTCCAGGAATGCTCTGTTGCACCCAATATGTGGTAGAGGGATGGGAAGAGATTATCATTACAGTGAGACTTCTGGTATTTCAGAAAGACGCTGATTTCATTCCTTGCACTGCATTCTAAATTAATGCATTGTCAGTCGCTGTCTATGCAATCTAGTCACTTCCTTCAGCCTCTGTCTTCATTTATGCTTGGCTTGTTATGTATCAACACCCATTGGCAGCTGTTCAAGTGAGGCCATGCCATAATTTGGCATTTTAAAGCTCCAGATAAGCGTTTGTATTTTTTGAATTCCCCTCTTACCTCTCCTCGGGATTGCAATTTTACACCCTAACTCTTCCCATCAAGCTGCTGTTGAGTTTTTTCTGGCCTGAACCTTGGCTACATATTGGAACAAGGACAGGCCTACTGTGTATATGGTAGAGCAGATGCACCTAATTCTCTTTTCCCTTCTTTCCTGCAGGTGTTCCTCTTGATCCAGAGTGAGAAGATAAAGAATGATTATGTTTACCTTAGCTGGCTGGCTCGTTGCTGTGAGTCACTTTACTTGCAAGATTGGAGGATGTGGATCCTCCTGTTTTGCATCAGTCTTGCCCGTCCACCCTCCTTAATAACTTTTAATGTTGGGGGTGTATTTAGTACATCTGAAAGAAGTGTAAATAGCACAGGCTTGAGTCTAGACAGCTATAGTGTGAGCAAGTATTGTGCAAGCAGCGTATCTTTGCTCTACATAACCATTCCTATTTCAGTTCTGGCCCCAACATAGCTCTGCCAACGCACCTCATTCCTGAGCTGTAGGACCTTGTTCTTCCCAGTCCAGTACATTGTATGAGTAGATATTGCCAATTATTATAATTATATTAATTGCTATTACTTTAAGATTTGTTTCTCTCCAGTTTTTACAAAGGGCTGGTTCACACTGACCCTGCGATTCAGCGGCAGTTGATGGGAGTTACGCAAACTACGCAGAGTAACTGACGTCGACTGCTCAGCTTCCCTTCTGCGTGCTGTTCACACTGCGCTTAGCTACGCTACTTGTGGGGGTGGACTTACTCAGTCGACTTCCCGATCGATTTGAGTGGTCAGTGAGACCCGCTCAATCGATCCTGAAAGATGGATCTGGCGGCGGCAATTTTGCCGCCGTTAGTATAAACTGAGCCAAAGTATCTCTCATGAAGAGGTGCTAATGTACAGGTGATGACAGTATAAAACTGTAGATGATAGGAATAGACTAGTGGGAGGAAAGATGGTCTAATGGATAGGGCACCAAGCTAGCAGTCAGGAGACCTGGCTTCAAGTGACCTTGGGCAAGTCGCTTACACCTGTGACTCAGTTCTCCATCTGTAAAGTGGGGAGAGTACTTCCCTAACTCGAAGCTGTGAAGATAAAATCTATTAGTGATTGTACAATGTTCAGGTACTCTGGTGAAAAGTACCTAGATAGATAAAGAACATGATGGTTTTCACTGTGATGTTTGCTTGCCAATGTTACTTAATTTGTGTGGCATTTTGTCAATTTGAGAGCACATGGGCAGTACCACTGTTTCAGAGCAGAGTACTACAGCAATGGCTTTTGCTACAGGCTTGTGCAGCTCAATTCTGGAAACTTATCCTGAGACAGCTCTTTCATCATAGCCTCAGCACAACAGTAAGAATGCTCATTATATTGCCCTCCTCCCACCCCCGTGACTTCTAGAGCAGCAACAATAATTTCATTATGCTGTGTTAGAGGTAGTGTCACCATCTGTGCTATGACCTTTCAAGACAGGTAACTGGAGACTTCCATACCACACATTGACCACTCACCCCTGATTCTGCTTTAGGACCTCAGTTTCTTACTTCATGAATCCATAAATGTAGAATATTTGTTTATTGTGAATTTTATGTTGTGATTTTACCCATGAATGAGGTTCTACTCTGAAGAGAGAACCTAAGGTGCAGAATGAAATGGTAGTGCTAATTCAGTAGGTGGTGCACTTCCCTTTAATTCTGTACTAAAGCAGTTCCCTACTGTGGTGCTAGGGATACTGTAAAATCCTTGTGGTCATTAGAAGATCCCATAGAACTTTCGTAAGAATAGTTAATTATTCTTGGGTACATTACTAAAGCTTCACATACCTAATCATCTTCTTCATGCTAAGTTTCCATTGAAGTTTCAGCAGAGTTGCTGTATTCTAAATCTTAAAGTGTTGAGATGTGCTGTTAAACAGTTGTCGCATCTTATTTCAGGGACAGCTGCTTACAGTGGTGGGTGAAATTATCCCTTTATGTACAAAGTATGTAAATTACTGTAGGATCTTTCTGGATGAAAGGTGCTATAGATAAGTAAATTATTATAGCACACACATTTGAGTACGAGTAGATATTGTAAGAACATAATGGCCATATGGGTCAGATCAATGGTCCATCTAGCCCAGTATTCTGTCTTCTGACTGTGGCCAATGCCAGATGCTTCAGAGGGAATGAACAGAATGGGACAGTTTTCAAGTGATCCATCCCCTGTTGCCCAGTCCCAGCATCGGGCAGTCAGGGGCTTAGCCGTAGAATCATAGAACATGAGGGTTGGAAGGGACCTCAGGAGGCCATTCAGTCCAAACCCCTGCTCAAAGCAGGGCCAACCCCACCTAAATATTGATGGCCCTATCCTCCATGAACTTATCTAATTCTTTATTGACTCCAGTTCAGGAGTACCAGAACCTGTGTAGAAGTGAGGGGACCAGTGATGCTGGAACTGTGGCCCCATCTCCTGATTCTCTTTCCCTGAGGCCCCACCCCTTAACCAGGCCAGAAGCTGAAACTGGGCCATGGTAAGAGTGGCTCAGGGAGCCCAGGCTGCTGTGGGGAGCCCCAGACTGCACCTGCCCAAGGCTAGTACACCCATCTTAAAAGTTGGGGGGCCATGGCCCCCTGGCTCCCCCAATTCCAATGCCCCAGCACCAGTTATACTTTTGGCCTTCACATTTCTGTCCTAGAATATTTGCAGGAGGCTAGAGATGCTGGAAATGCAACTGATTCAGGGCTCTATGTAATATTAGTGGTTGAGCTATTGTATCAATTACTGTATTTAGATCTTATCTTGAAAAGGAGGTGAAAAGCCATTCTTGTTTCATCTTCCAGCATGGTACTCTGTTTCTCTGGACAGACAGGTTGCTAGTTGTTGCCAAGTCATAAAGGCATTGGTCTGTCATCAGGAATAGTGGTTAGTGAGGTTTTCAGTGCTCAGACATCAGGTCATCATATGTGGGGTTAAGACCTGTGTCTTCTCTTCTGAGTGTGCTACTACTGAAACTGAAGAAACAAATATCTAGTCTGGTATCTCACTTTCTGCCATACCAAGGGAGTACATAAGAATAGGTGTTTATTAGAGTATCTCCAATGGTGGCCATTGCAGGACATTTCAGACGAGGATCTAACTTCCCCGTAATGCACCTACTTATACAATACTATAACATGTACGTTAGGAAGAAAGGGTGGATTTCTTCCTGACTCCAGCTGGTGAACAGTTTATGCCTAGAAATATGAAAAGTTCTTGTAATTTTCAACTTCATTACCCCTAGATTATAGTTTACATAGAATTAGAGAGATTGATTGTGCAGCAAAACTACTTTGAAGTACATTTCTAGTGCAGTGTGAAGGGATTTACACTGGTAAATCTGATTAATGTCGGCAATGATTGTTACTCCACTTGACTTCTGTGCACATAATGTCAAACATTCCCCTGCCTTGAAGAGCACAGGAATTTTCCCCACATTAATGGCCAGTACACAGAATGAGTAGCTGGTGGAACTCCGAGGAGGTGGACACCTAATCAAAGGAGCGTTCCCCCTCATAAGAAAACACTGGGACATGCCTGGAATTAACAAGCTAAACCTTAGGTTAAATGCACAGAACAACTTTCTTACCCTCCTAGAGTCAGTTTGTGGACTTTTCAGTCTTCAAAAGTACTGGAAGAAACCCCCTTATTGGAATTCATGAAAAGCTCTATACCAGAGATATTGCAGGTTAAAGGCTGATGGCAATTCTTGCTCATGTACGCACTGTTAAAGTAGCCACAAGATCTATGGAATCTGGAAAGAATTTCCTCACAGGAAGCAAAATGGCATGGATGTTGTGGATATTTTTATCTTCCTTTAGAGCAAAAAGAACCATGGGAGTCAGTATTTAAAATTAGGTGAGTGCCAGGCATTCAGGACATTCAGTTCCATGATCATGAGATTGGGAATATTAAATCTCACAGTTGGAACAGATTTGAGGTTAGGAGGGTGTCATAGTCTAATACCCTATAAGAAATACCTTTTTTATTTATTCAATATTCTCCACTCCCTGTTCCTTAATCTCTGAAATCATGGGACTTCAACTGTGGTGGTTTGTTCTACCTAATGCATGGCCTCTACCCAAAATTGAAGCGATAAGAGGATTTAACTGAATTTCAGTCGCTTAATTGTTGTCTAAATGAAATAGATACTAATGTATGTGTTGCAAGATAGATACAAACTCTTTAGACTGTTCAACAAACATGATTGAGTTGTGTCCAGTGAATAGCTTACCCATGTGTAAGAGGATAAAAGGAGAGTAATGGAGGTGGCACTCAGCTCTCACAAGCACACCCTGTCTAACTATGTGTGCCTGCACACACTGTTTGTGGTGGATCTTCGGCGACTCAGCCCTCTGGCCAAATCTCACACAGTCTGTATGTTAAATAAAAAAATCAAACCTCTTCAGGGGTACAAGTCCAACAGGGGGCCTAAGTCCCCTCTATAATGTCTCTTTAACTGCAGCCCTGTCCCTGGACTCAATCCTCAATCAGGACCTATCACAGTATCCTGGTTCAAACTATCTCAGCCCCTTCTGGGCTCTCTCAAATTGTCCCTGCTCTGGTATGGTGTAGTGCCCTGGGGCTCCCTCCATGGAAGCAATGTCTTTGCCCTTTCTGGTCCCAGCTCTCCAGCAGGGTCACTAAACAATTCAGTTCCCTTTCTGGGGTGTATCAAAGTCCAAGCCACTTCCCCAGTGGCTTATGGGGCAGAGGGACCCAGGCCTGCCTACTAACCTGAGTCCCAGCCCAGAGACTCTACAGATAGTAGCTATCTGCAACATCCCTTTGGCTAAGCTACATCACTGCTATAATTCCCTGGGCCATTTCCCCACAGCCCCAGCAAGTTTTTCCACCCTTACCTCAAGGCCTTATCCTGGTTGAGTCCCAGCAGCCAGCCAGGAGCTCCTTTTCACATCCCCAGTCCCTGCCAGCAACTGCTCTGTACATAGTCCTTTAGCCAGCCAGAAGTACCAACTTCACTCCTCTGACTCCAGACAGTAACTGCACTCACTCTGGCCTTGCAGCTCTTTTTATACTAGCCTGCTGGCTCCTGATTGGCTGCTCCCTGACAGCTGCTTTTCTGATTGGTTGTGTCCCACACAGCCACTCTAGGCAGCTTAGAGGACCCTCTCCACTGCCCTTTTCTGGAGTGGGGTGTGGCAGGGCCACGAGGCCTCCAGGAGGGGGCCTCAGGGCCTAGTACACTCCATCATGCCACCTCCCTAATACAACCATATTCCAGTCAAGTTTTATGCATCTTCATCATTGATGCTGCCTACTCATAATTGTGCAGTCTGGAAAAATCTCGGGTAGCTGTAGCTCTCCTTTACTGCCCCAGCAGAGGATATTGTGTCAGTGTGCAAGGAAATATGTCGTTGGCTGTCCTCCTGCACAGAGCTCTGGGAAGGAGGAGGACTCATGATACAAACACCACTAGAGCATCCTGTAAACACTGCAAAATACCAGTGCTGATCAGTGTCAGCCTGGGCCTCTGGCAAGGGTGAAACACTGTTAGCTGCTGTGGTTTTTAACTATTAACCTTGCTACTATCTGGTAACAAACTTAGTTAAGTGTTGAGTATAGACAAGGCTTATTTTATAGATTCTTATTGAACACAAGTACAAAGCATACTCTAGGCATTTTCCTGTCTGTACTGTATGTCATCTCTAAAATCCATCATTCCAAGAGAATATGCTCACTTCAAAGAATGCTGCTTTATCCTGCCCCTGCACAGAAGCTGTGGAAACCAAGAGCAAAGCCATGAAATGAAACTTAGAACTATTTATGTGAAACTAAAGAGGTTCATGTATTGAGCTGTAGATAACTTTGAGTCTAAAACTCTGGAGACTTAGGTGACTAGGACTTGTTTGATTTTATAGTTGTTGTGTGCAAACTAAGATAGATAATGAAAGCAATATGAATTCCTGCTTCAAAGCATAAAATGGGGATCAGGAATTGTTTCCTCCAGGTATAGCATTGTATAACTAGCTATGTGTTATGGGATTTCTCTTGGGTTTTATTTCCATCCGCTTTTTCCTCATCCTGTTAAGCTTTTGGTATTTCTGCAGTCAGGGTCAGAATACCAGACTAGCTATAACAGTAGACTGATCAGTCCAGTGGACTGCCAACAGGCTAGATGCCAGACTATATGGACCACTGAGTTGCCGCATAGTAAGTGTTGTTTTTGTGAAATATAAACCTGAGGTGGTGTGGATTTCAGAACTCTTCTTTATGTTTGCAAACTGTAGCACTTTCCCATCATCACTCTTGTGGCTGAGGAGGTGGTTTGTTTTCACTGTAACCCCATGGTTTTCAGTAGAGGGGCAGGCACTTTGGTGAATTGAGTGATAGGATTATGAACATTTTACTGCAGTTGTTATTGGGCAGTGTACTATGGTGTTTCTTCACTTTCTTCAACTTTCTATTCTCATTGTAGATATTATGAATAAGAAGCCTCGACTGGCCTGGGAGCTCTACCTGAAGATGGAAACCTCAGGAGAGTCCTTCAGTCTCTTGCAACTCATTGCAAATGACTGCTACAAGGTGAGTTTTCTCTTTGAGGCCTGGTATTTAATGTGTTAATTCTGGGGCACTACACAGAGAGGCCTTGTCTACAGCAGTCTCCTCTTTCTAAAATTACTCACCATTGCTCCCACTAGTGAAGCTCCACAATGTATACAGGCTGGTAGAGATCTGTCAACATTTTAACCAGCATGTCTTCTGGTTAGACAACATGCTGGTTAAAATGCTGGGCTACACTAGTGCTAATCACAATTTCTACCTCTAATAGAGCTTTACTGGTGGGAGCAATATGAAATTTTAAGAGAAAAATCTAATGTAGACAACCAGAGGCTACAGTTGGAGTTCTTTCTGGGACAGCAGATTCTGCCCTTCCAACCCAGAGTGTGAATCTTACAACCTCATCCACCACAAACCCATCCCAGGGACCTGCTGCATGCTTCCCAAAATATACAAACAAGGGAATCCAGGTAGATCCGTCATATCTGGCCACGGCACTCTTACTGAAGGAATATCAGGACTCATAGAAACCATTCTCAAACCACCCACCACACAAAGGGCCACCTTCCTTCAAGATGTTACAGACTTCCTCCAGAAATTCCAGAATCAACAATCTCCCCCAGAACACCATCCTTGCCACCGTGGATGTCACTTCCCTATCCATCAATATTCCTCACCATGACTGCATTACTACCTGTCTCAAAGGCCTACAAGATAATATACAGTGCTCAAAAATCCACCCTAAATGCATCACCAAACTCATCAAATTCATCCTCACATACAGCAACTTCGCATTTAACAAACACTTTCTCCAAACCATGGAAAGAGCCATTGGGTACTAAGATAGCCCCCCAATATGCCAACCTTTTCATGGGCCCCCTCAAGGAAGAATTTCTGGAAAAATGCACCACAAAACCAATGATATATCTGAGGTATATCAGTGATGTTTTCCTCCTCTGGACAGATGACCTCAGTTCCCTCAGATTTCCATCACAACTTCAACAACCACCACCCATCCATCATACTCTCTCTAGAAAACACCCACATCAGCATCAACTTCCTGGATACCACAATCAGTTTCGATAATGGAACCCTAAAAATGACTGTATACAAGAAATCCATTGATCACTACATTTACTCTTCAGATCCAGCAACCACCCAGACACACCAAGAAATCTGTTATCTACAGCTAGGCACTCAGATATCACAGAACTTGCTCCAAAGAGAAAGTCCACAATATAATACACTTAATCACACTCAAAACCACCTTCACTAAACAAGGACATTCCACCAGAGAAGTAGATCACATTGTGGAACGGGCCACCCAAATATCCAGGAGAACCTTCTTCAATACAGAAAAAAAAACCACTGACTACACCCCCTAATTGTCACCTGCCACTCCACATTGTAACCCATATGGGATGTCATCAACAATTACAGTCCATACATGATGGGGACCACATCTTGAAAGAAATCTTTCCTGAGCCCCCTATTCTGGCCTTCAGACAACTCCCCAATCTCATTAAGATCATCAGAAGCAAGTTTCCCAAAGACCAGGACCCACCAATTTAAAGACCCTGCCAGAACAACATATGCAAAACCTTCAGATATATTTCCATTGCTATGTTGATCAGTACCCTCCACAACACACCTTTCAAGATCCAGGGGTCCTACAAATGCCTAGCACAACGTGTGTACCTTATCCAGTGCATCATATGCACCAACAACAACAATGTGGGTGACATCAGACAATGACTACACTCTTGAATGAGCTCACACAGAAAAATGATATAAGACATATCACCTGTGGTGAACACTTTTCATACAGCGATCACTCCATATCTGGCCTCATAGTCCTCATGCTCAAAGGAAGCCTTCACAACAGCTTCAAAAGACAAGCTTGAGAATTTAAATTAATAACTCTGCTAGACACTAAAAATCATGGGCTAAACTGAGACACTCGTTTTATGACTCATGATTTGCTATTCACCCTACTACCTGCTAACCATTAATTGTCCACTTCATTTTTAAGAGGTCTCTTACAGCATGTGTGAACCCCTTATGTTTAACAATCTGTCCCAACTTATATTTAGCTCATACACTCCAGTTATCTTCCCCAGATCTGAAGAAGAGCTCTGTGAAGCTCAAAAGCTTGTCTCTTACACCAACAGAAGTTGGTCCAATAAAAGGTATTACCTTACTTACCTTGTCAGTCTTAGCACAGATACTCTGCTGTTTGTTTTTCCACCATCAAGAGTAGGTACAACAAACTACTTGATGAGATCACCATCTTCAGTCTCTAGCACTGGGATTCTTGCTTAGTCCTTTAGATTGAGATACAGGCCATGCAAGATTTTATGAGTGTTGGATTTCAAAAGCACATTGATAATTGTCCTTTGATAATGCAGCAGTGCATTGTTGGAAACGGTCTCTCTCCCAGGACTGGTGTGCACACATTTAACCTTTTTTTGCTATTCCTATGAGAACAAATCTGAAGCTAAATGCTTCTCTGATTAGACACCATCTGAGGAAATTGAGGCTCGGTTTCCTGATTAATTTCCCACACGTCGTCCCCTCTACAACCAAGGCCTTGTCTAGACTAGGATTTAAAAGTAGGTTATTAGCATGTGTTAGCTAACTAATAGGTATTAGAAATCTAGTGTAGAGAAGGCAGCAAGTACTTTGTGTGCTAAACTGCCCTAGTCTTTAACTTGACCAACGTATCATGTATTAAAGTATAAACTGCCTTGTGTACAGTAGACTTTTAAAACGTTAGCTAACGTACTAACATCATATCTTTTAAAACTACCCTAGAAAAGGGCCAAGAGAAGAAATGAGAATGACCCATCTGTATCAACCCAGGTGCCCCTGGACCCATCCTACAAGTGGGCAACTGAGGTGGAATAGTTGGGTGTATATGATTTTCCCCTAGGTTAAGAATAGCTATGAATTGCAACTCTACTGCATTTGATTTTTCTTCTACTTTTATAGTAAGGAGTAAAATTAGTTCTGAATTAACACCCCAAAAGTTTTCAGAGCTGTCTTTATGGCCATGTCTAGACTAGGAAAATTTATAATATTTTAAAACTTCTGGATTAACTTGTTTTAACTAACATGATTTTAAACACTTTTATACACTTTGCACCTCGTGTGTACAGGGTAAGTCATGCATAAAAACTAGGGCTGGTTGAAAAAGATTGACATTGACAAAAATAAGGGGATTAGAAAGACAAGGTGGGTGAGGTAGTATCTTTTATTGGACCAACTTCTGTTGGTGAGAGAGACAAGTTTTTGAGCTTATACAGAGCTCTTCAGGTTGACTCTGTGTAAACTTGAAAGCTTATTTTTCTCACCAACAGAAGGTGGTCCAATAAAAGATATTATCTCATCCCTCTTGTCTCTCTAACATCCTGGGACCAACACGGCTACAACAACACTGCATATAAAAATAAGGATGACATCTTTTATCAGGTCTATTAGTTCATGTTGGTTGAATATGGTTTACCTAGAGGGGAGCCTAGAGTTGATCACAACCAGTTAATAAAGGTCACAACTTGGTTTGTCTATGCTAGATTCAAAGTCCTGTTTAAAAACATGTTAGATAAAACATCATCTATTTTCCTAGTCTATATATGGTTTATGTGGAACGGAATGTATCTGTTCTAGTTACAGACTACCTGTGAAGAGCAGGAAAATGCATGCTGTTCCCAGAACTTGTTCCTCTTGCTAATACCAGACAAATAGCATCAAAACCAGCCTGTAACTTTGAATTTCATTCTGTATAGGCAGTCTTGTGATCTGATGTGTGTAATGTTTTTTTTTCTTCCTATACAGATGGGCCAGTTTTACTATTCAGCCAAAGCCTTTGATGTTCTGGAGAGACTAGACCCTAACCCTGAATACTGGGAAGGCAAGAGGGGTGCCTGTGTAGGCATCTTCCAAATGATCTTAGCTGGCCGAGAACCCAAGTATGTATCCTTACTTCTCTCGTTAGTCGTTAGCCGTCCATTCTCAGCTAGCTGGAGCTAGAACCACAATCACAGTTGTTTTTGTGAAGAGATGCACAACTTCAGGAACAGGTGTCCCTTACCCCACCAATTTTTTTTTTGAAAGAGACCAGTGCTGTCCCAGTAGTTGCACACTCAATAACCATTTTTTATCTCTAGCTTCCAGCCCAACAGGGACAGGATATATTGTTGAGGATAGTCCATCACCTAATACTCTGCACTGTAGCGACCACAAATAGATTGCTGGTCGTTGTGCTCGTAAGAGCTAAACTACAGACACAGCATGCTTATTCCCTAAAGGCAGGGAGGTAGGACCTCATTTCACTGATTAAGGAGAGGTACTGATGGCCTGTGAATGGAAGTCCTATCCACTTCTCCTTGGTCTTGGAATTCCAAGGATGGCAGAATTAAAATAAAAGAATGGTTACTCAGAATTCCAGGAGGGACGACAAATATATTTCTGAATAGTAAATGAATGTTTTTTAGCAAAGGCTCATCTCTCTTTCTGAAAATGTTCAATCCAAGCTTAGATTGGATATTGGTTTGATTAATCCTCCAAGAGAAAAGATGGTCCTTCCCATTGATTTTATTGTTTTGCCTTTGGCCTATCTCACTGAATGGGGGGAGGATAGAGGGGATATCTTCTGCTCCTGTTCTCTAGTAAAAAGTCTGCTGTGATACTGGGTAACCAAGCAGCAACATTAACTAATGAACCATCCAACTCTCCCTCTGGCAGAGTACCTGTACGTTGTGGTTGAGATTAACATCATCTCTGGAATTCTTATTCTCCCCTCACTCCCATTTGAGGCCACATGGAGGAGGAGTTGCAGTCACTTTCTTAAATGCACACCTTTCAAGAAAACAGGAGCACCCATAGCCTTGGCATCTGTTATTGTTTCCCTGGCCTGCCCCCCATTTTCTAACAGTGCTCCTTATTAAAGTAGTGCACCTCAGACCTCTGAACTGGAATTGAGTTAATCCTTCCATAAGATCTGAATTCTACATGGAGATAGCAGACATCTGAGAAGCAACTGATTTACTTGTTATGTCAAATCTTGTTCCCCGTATGAATTAATTCATCAGATATCTCTAGCTAATCAAGATGAGATCTGGTTGGTAGCTGAATGGGAATCCTTCAAGGAAAACATAAGATACTTCAGGGAATGATGCTTCTGAAGGAAGCACGTTTCTTTCTTAATAATAAAAAAAATACATAATGCTCATGTGATCAAAACACATTGACTAATTATGCTGAGCAGTACTCCTGTGTTGAGATAAGTTCCAGAGGGGTAGCTGTGTTAGTCTGTATACAGCAAAAACAACGAGAGTCCTGTAGCACCTTAAAGACTAACAAATTTCTGTGGGCATAAGCTTTTGTGGGCCACGCAGAAATTTGTTAGTCTTTAAGGTGCTACAGGACTCTCGTTTGTGTTGAGATAGGTTTTGCTATGCTGTTGAAGGTGTCTGTCAGATTGCCTGAAAAACCGAGGTTCTAACAATTTGCCATTAAATGTCTTGTGGCACTTCTTGCAAGAGTAGGAATGTTAATTTTTATATTTTGGCCAAAGTCCAGTATGAGTAATCATTTTTGCTGACTTAGAACTCCCCTTCTAGTTGCACATAGATACAATATACTTTATTTCTATACCCATACACCTGTGTATTTTTACTGTGGTGTTAGCTGTCACCTTCCTCCTCAGCGGTAGGTGAAGTAGCTTGCATACCTAGAATCTGTGCTTTTCAATCCTTTATCATGTAAAGTTGCACAGAAATTTCAGCTGTTTCTAGTCAAGTGATCCTCACTCTCCTGTAAACCTTTGTCTTCCATCTTCTCAGAGAGACCCTGCGGGAAGTGCTACATCTCCTAAGGAGCACTGGTAACCCTCAGGTAGAATATATCATCCGCATCATGAAGAAGTGGGCCAAAGAGAACAGAGTGCCTGTCTAAGTCAGCACCACCAAGAAAACCAAGTCAGCTGCCATCTTTTTTTGTGCAGCTGGGGGCATGGAACCTAGCCCCCTTTTCACACACATCCCCCATCTTCCTTATATTCTTTCTTCAGGGCTGGCCTATTATCAAATATTAAAGAGACTGCCTAACCCTCAGATGGAGCAAGAAGAGTACTGCAGTTGGACTGCAGAAAACTTATATAAGTAATTTTATATGAAGAAATTCTTTTGGACAGAAGGGGTTTGAATTCCATGCTCTTCCCACCCAGATCCTAGTTGTGTTTTTTCTGTTCTACATCAATAGCAGCATCTAGTTAAAGAGTTCTTAACCTTTTTCATACTTTGATTCCAACATTCAGCAACTCAAACTGCCCCTCAGATGTACTCCAGACTCCTTTGCACCAGCTCCCACAGTACTACCTAAGATGCACTGTGGCAATTGGAGAGGTTTATATTTTAAAATAGTTCTCCTGACCTCCAAAGAATCATTTGTAAAGTGATTCACCCAATCTGCTTCAGCACAAGAGTGGTGATGGCAAATAGAAGAAGGATTTTGATATCTTAGTGATTGACTTACCATTAAGAGTTAACATGTTTTTAATATTCCTGGCCCATGTTGGTAGAATCCACCAGATCCTGAGCAACATCCATTTTGAGATGGATCCTGCTGATGAATTTATAACCTCTTTATCACTTCCCTTTTTGTCCAAAATGATTTGCTATCCCTTGGCCAAAGTCAAATTAATTCTGAACATGAGGCTAATCAACCACAAATGCAGGGCCCCAAAATGGCTTACTTGTTTTTAAGGAGGATAGAGACAAGATTTGGGGGGATTGCTTTTCAAAGCATGAGGTTCAGATTGGCTGATCTGTTTCTTACTGTAAAGTCTGATCCTGCAAACATTTATGCATGTTAGTAACTTTACTCATGTGAGTTGTCCCACCAGCTTACCTGTCACATGGATAAAGTTATTCATATATGTTTACAGGATCAGGCCCTTCGCCAATCACTATCTTCGGCAGCAGTGTACTGTGCATTTGCTTGACAGTTTGCCCAGCAAATACTCTGCTGTGTTTTAAGGGGAGGGAACTGGGGAGAATCCTTCATAGAACACAACATTTAATCATAAAGGAGATGAAAGTATAAAAAGAGGCACAAGTATGATATAGAAATGCACTGTAGAGTTTACAGTACATAATATCTGTACATATTTGTAAAAGATAAAATTGCTTAACTTACAAAGTATTTTTGTACCTTGTGAGAAGATATTTCATTGAACCCTATGATGTCTGTATCTTGATTAAAGCTTATACTTGTATTTTCAGTCTAACTTCTTGCTTGGCTTTGTTGCCTCATTATGATGTGGCTGGCAATTGAGATGGCAACTTTATTTAACTGCTGAGGTGGGTGGATCTGTGATTGTCAAATCATCATTTCATGATCAACTGAAGATGAACCGTGTTAACACAACCTGGCCCAGGGGCCTACGTACTGACCTTTGATATTAGATCCTGAAATGAAGGTGGCTGGATAACCCTTATATTTGTAAGTGGTTTTGGTTCTGCTTTTTCTTACTGTAGAAGAGATTGTGAATTCTCCCCAGCTTCTAAGGAACACAGGCTCCTAACTCTGGGGAAATCACCAGGCCTCTCTGCTGGAGCTCAGGAACTTCATTTACCTTTTATCATCTTACTGCAGCAGAGACAAAGGTGTTCTCTCTTCGAGTGATTGCTCATATCCATTCCATTGTAGGTGTGTGCACACTCCGTGCACAGATTCCTGGAACGTTTTTTCCTTAGCAGCCCTGCAGGATCGGCTCATGCGTCCCCTGGAGTGCCGCGCTCATGGCGCAGTATATAGGACGCTGCCAACCCCACAGACCCTCAGTTCCTTCTTTCCGCCTGTGACGGTTGGTGGAACGTCTGCTTCTTGCATATCGCAAGTAGCCTCCCTTAGCGTTTAGTGCTTTCTTTGTTTGTTGATTGTGGTATTTACAACTCTTTAGCAGTTAGTAGATAGTAAGCAAGCGCCCTTAGGGGCTACATTAGAGCCATGCCTGGCTCCACTGGTTTCAAAGCCTGCACCATGTGTGCTAAAGTTTTTCCCGTGAGTGATCCTCACGACTGCTACCTCCGATGCCTCAGAGAGCAGCACAGACGAGAAAAGTGCAAAATCTGCAGAGCCTTCAAGCCACGCACCCAAAAAGAGCGGGATGCCAGGCTGATGGAGTCCGCACTCCGGCCGGACTCTGAGCCATCGAGATCACCGGCGGCACCAAGCATCTCCTCGGTGCGGAGCGCCCCAACAGCACCAGCACCGGCACCAAAGCCAGCGGTGCCGAAGAAGAAGAAACGGCCCGAGACCGCGCATATGGGCTCCTCCCTGCGACCGGTACAGCAAGGAGCGTCACAGGAGATGCCCCAGCTACGTGCCGTGGAGGTTACTCCAACACTGGCATCTCCTCGTAGGGAGCCTCCCCCGACTCCTCGGGGTGGGGGAGCGCCTCTGCAAAGGCCGTCGACGCCGGAGGCTTTCGCGGCAGCACGCGCCCTCATGGGCCTGCCCATGCTTCCGTCCCCCCCTCGGCTGAGGGCTCCGGGACCAACGTCTCGGGGTAAACCCACACTGGGTTGCCCCGGTGGGTGGAGGAGACAGGAGTCGAGATCTCCCCCCAGACAGTCAAGGAGGGTTGAGAGTGCATGCTCCCCTCCTAGCTCCGACTCTGAGTTGTCGAGCGCCTCGACGCCGCAGTACCGAGGGCGGTCAAGAGGCAAACGCGCAAGGCGGTGCCAATCCACTTCTGCCTCGTGTGGGATCACAGCTCCAGTTCCGATGCCTCAGTGCGGAGCCTCGCTCGGCACCGATCCCCAACTCCGGTGCGTAGCCTGGAACGGTCACCGTCTCTGACGCGGGAGAAGGTCGCTGCACTGCCTGCCTCGGCACCGCTTGCCTCGGCACCGCTTGCTCCGGCACCGCTTGCCTTGGCACCGCCTGCTCCGGCACTGGCTCCAGCACCGGCTCCGCCTGTCTCGGCACCGACCGTCTCGGTACCACGGAGTAGACTACGCTCTCGCTCTGTCTCGAGGAGTCATAGGCGGTACCGCTCCCACTCCCGAGGTGGGAAACATCACCGGAAAAGGTCGAGGCGCAGGGGGAGTTCTACATCCCACTCCTCCAGCAGCTCGTCCCCTCGACGACATCGGAGACGTCAGCACCGGCACTCCTCATCGTCATCTAGGGGCTGTTCAGCAGCCCGGAGCCGCAAACAACGGTCTAGCGACTCCGGATCTCAGGCATGCCAGCCTCTGCAAGCACCGGTGCAGGCAACGGTGTGGCCCCAAGGCCCCTGGCAGTGGCCGTACTGGGGGCCATGGGGTACCCAGATGGGCCAGGGCACTGCGTCCATCCACTCTTCAATGGCCCAGCCAGCATCCCCGCCTCCGGCACAACCAGTCCAGGGTCACCCCTCTGATGAGGGTTCCGACCCTGAGGAGGGTCCCTCCACGGGGCCCCTCCCGCAGTTGTCCTCCTCCTCCCCAGATGAGGTGGCAGCTAGGGACCGTAAGGGCCCCCTCTTTGACTTCAGGGCCTACCAGGACCTGCTAAAGCGGGTGGCAGACAATCTCGGCATAGACCTCAAAGAGATGTCCGAGGAGGAAGACCCTCTCTTTGGGTCATCTGGCTTCGCGGGGCCATTGCATGTTGCCCTCCCGGTGCACGAGAGGGTTATGAAACTCGCCAAGGCCCTCTGGCAGACTCCCTCTTCCGTGGCTCCTACCTCCAAAGCCGTGGAGAGAAAATATTATGTCCCCAAGGAAGGGTTTGATTTCTTGTATACCCACCCTGCCCCGGGTACACTGGTCGTTGATGCTGTCAACCAGCGCGACCGACAGGGTGGCCAGGGCAGCACCCCAAAAGATAAGGACAGTAAGAAGCTGGACCTTTTTGGCTGTAAGGTTTACTCTACTGCAGCACTGCAGCTATGTGTCGCCAACCACCAGGTGCTCCTGGGGAGGTACAACCTCAGCTTGTGGTCCTCACTACAAAGGTTCCAGTCAGCGCTGCCACCAGATCAGGCCACGGACTTTACCACTGTGACCCAGGAAGGAGCGGCAGTGGCGAACGCGGCATTACAATCAGCCAGCGATGCGGCAGATGCCGCCAGCAGGGTGATGGCTTCGGTTATCGTCATGCGCTGCTGCTCCTGGTTGCAATCTTCAGGATTATCCCAGGAGGTCCAGCAAGCAATACCCTTCCGTTTGAAGGGGAAGGGTTCTTCTCTCAAAAGACAGATGAGAAGCTCCATGCCCTAAAAGATTCCTGGGCCACCTTTAGGTCCCTAGGGCTCTACAGCCCCCAGGCCACGAGATGTCAATCTTGGCCTCAGGCCCAGAGGCAACCACCACCGCCTCCCAGGCCAGGCCCCAGACCCGCTCAACCGAGGAGGGGTTGGGATCGCTTCAGGACGCCCAATTGCCGTGACCGCCAGGGGTCTTCGGCGGGGCCCCAACAAGGCCCAAGCAAGGGCAACAATGGGAATAAACAGTTTTGACGGTGTACACGAGGGTGGCACTCCTTCATTGCCCCTTGATCTCTTCCCACTCTAGATCCAGGAGACTGCTATGCTGCCCTCGACCTCAAAGATGCATACTTCCATATCTCTATCCTCCCCAGTCACAGAAGGTTCCTCATGTTTGTGGTAGCGGGCTCCCACTACCAATTCTCAGCCCTGCCATTTGGCCTTTCGTCGGCCCCCAGAGTTTTTACGAAGTGTATGGCCGTGGTAGCTAATCCCCAAGGCCAAGGGGGGTCTGAGGCCCATATTGGATCTCCGTCGTCTGAACAGGTTCATCAGACGCATCAGGTTTCACATGGTTTCCCTAGCCTCCATCATTCCCTCCCTAGATCCAGGAGACTGGTATGCTGCCCTCAACCTCAAAGATGCGTACTTCCATATCTCTATCCTCCCCAGTCACAGAAGATTCCTTCCTGGGAAGAGTGCCTTTGCAGGACATCTGCAGAGCAGCGACCTGGTCATCGGTCCACACCTTCACGTCCCACTACGCCATCGTACAACAGGCGAGAGAGAATGCGGGCTTCGGCAGAGCAGTACTGGCGAGAGTAGCTCAACGCTGACTCCTACCCACCTCCAAGGTATGGCTATTTAATCACCTATAATGGAATGGATATGAGCAATCACTCGAAGAGAGAAAACAGGGTTACTTACCAGTAACTGTTGTTCTTCGAGATGTGTTGCTCATATCCATTCCAAACCCACCCTCCGTCCCCACTGTCGGAGTCGGCAAAAAGAAGGGACTGAGGACCTGCGGGGTCGGCAGCATCCTATATACCGCGCCATGAGCGCGGCACTCCAGGCACTCCTGACCCTGCAGGGCTGCTAAGGGAAAAAAGTTCCGGGAATCTATGCACGAAGTGCACACACACCTATAATGGAATGGATATGAGCAACACATCTCGAAGAACAACAGTTACTGGTAAGTAACCCTGTTTTTCTCCATGCCAAAGTCTTCAAACAAGAACTTCCACCTGTATCACCAGTATGATGTCTAGCATGATTTGATAGACCACTTGCTTTTATATGAAAAGAAGGAAAGATTCCATTTTAAGGACCCCATCATAATAGCGACAGGAATAAGTCCCTCAAACCGTGATGGGAACAATGGCAGGGTCACCATGTTGCAAAAAGAGACCAGGTAATGGAGCAGTAAATGCTGTCATTAAAAATAGTTACATAAAATATTCCATTTATAAGAGAGATTTTTATTTTCCTTTGCAGTTTAATTAACTTGGAAACAGATTGGAATGGCTGCTCTGAGCCTTGGTTTAAAGCTACAGAAAAATCAATGTGGTGGCTTTGTGACAGATGTTAAATGCAGCTAATTATTCTGTTCACTGATGCTTAACCAGCAGGAAAGCCTATGAGCCTCCAGATCCATTGCAAATCATTTTACATGTTGGATGACTCTTCCCCTGCAACAAGTTTTAAGGCACTATAGGCTGGTAGACAATAATCATAGAATCCTAGGACTGGAATGGACCTCGAGATGTCTTCTAGTTCAGCCCCTGCATTCAAGGCAGGACTAACTATTATCTAGATCATCCCTGACAGGTGTTTGTCTAACCTGCTCTTAAAAACCTCCAATAACGGAGATTCCACAACCTCCCTAGGCACTTTATTCCAGTACTTAACTATCCTGACAGGAATTTTTTCCTATTGTCCAACCTAAACCTCCCTTGCTGCATTTTACGCCTGTTGCTTCTTGTCCTATTCTTAGAGCTTAACGAGAACAATTTTTCTCCCTCCTCCTTGTAACAACTTTATATGTATTTGAAAACTGTTATCATGTCCCCCCATCTTCTCTTTTCCAGACTAAACAAACCCATTTTTTTCAATCTTTCCTCATAGATCATGTTTTCTAGACCTTTAATCATTTTTGTTGCTCTTCTCTGGACTTTCTCCAATTTGTCCAAATTTTTCTGGAAATGTGGTGCACAGAACTGGACACAGTACTCCGATTTTTGCCTTATCAGCATGGAGTAGAGTGGAAGAATTACTTCTCATGTCTTGCTTACAACTCTTGCTAATAAATTTCAGAATGATGTTTGCTTTTTTTTTTTTTTTTTTTTTTTGGCAACAGTGTTACACTGTTGACTCATATTTATCTTGTGATCCACCATGAGCCCCCCAGATCCCTTTTAACAGAACTCCTTCCTAAGCAGTCATTTCTCGTTTTGTGTGCGTGCAATTCATTGTTCCTTCCTAAGTGGAGTACTTTGCATTTGTCCTTATTGAATTTAATCATATTTACTTCAGACCATTTCTCCAGTTTGTCCGGATCATTTTGAATTTTAATCCTAACTTCCAGTGCACTTGCAACCCCTCCCAACTTGGTATCATCTGCAAAATTTAAAAGTATATTCTCTATTCCATTATCTAAATTGATGGAGATATTGAACAGAACTGGACCTGGGACTGATCCCTGCAGGACCCCACTCAATATGCTTTTCCAGCTTGACTGTGATCCACTGGTAACTACTCTCTGGAAACAGTTTTCCAACTAGTTATGCACCAACCTTATAGTAGCTCCATCTAGGTTGTATTTCTCTAGTTTGTTTATGAGAAGGTCATGTGAGATAGTATCAAAAGCTTTCCTAAAGTCAAGATATGCCACATCTACCACTTCCACCCATCCCCAAGGCTTGTTATCCTGTCAAAAAAAGCTATTGGGTTGGTTTGACACGATTAGTTCTTGACAAATTATGCTGATTGTTACATATCACCGTATTATCTTCTAGGTCTTTGCAGTCTGATTGCTTAATTATTTACTCCATTATCTTTCTGGCTACTGAAATTAAGCTGACTAGTCTGTAATTCCTTGGGTTGTCCATATTCCCCTTTTTACAGATTGGCACTATATATGCCCTTTTTTTGTCCTCTAGAATTTCTCCCATCTTCCATGAATTTTCTAAGATAATCGCTAAAGGCTCACATATCTCCTCAGTCAGCTCCTTGAGTATTCTAGGATGTATTTCATCAGGCCCTGGTGATTTGAAGACATCTAACTTGTCTATGTAATTTTTAACTTCTTTCCCTTTTTTAGCCTTTGATCCTAACTCATTTTCATTGGCATTCCCTATGTTATATGACCAATCACTACAAAAATTTTGGTAAAAACTGAAACAAAAAAGTCATTTAGCACTTCTACCATTTCCACATTTTCTGTTACTGTTTTTCCCTCTCATTGAGTAATGGGCCTACCCTGTCCTTGGTCTTTCTCTTTTGTCTAATGTATTTATAGAAAGTTTTCTTGTTACCCTTTATGTCTCTACCTAGTTTAATCTCATTTTGTGCCTTGGCCTTTCTAATTTTAGCCCTACATTCTTAACTTGTTTGTTTATATTAATCCTTTGTAATTTGACCTAGTTTCCACTTTTTGTAGGACTCCTTTTTGAGTTTCATGTCATTAAAAGATCTCCTGGTTAAGCTAGAGCGGTCTCTTGCCATACTTCCTATCTTTCCTATGCAGTGGGATAGTTTGGTCTTGTGCCCTTAATAATGTCTCTGAAAAACTGCCAACTCTCTTGAATTGTTTTTCCCCTTAGACTTGCTTCCCATGGGATCTTACCTACCAACTTCCTGAGTTTGCTAAAGTCTGCCTTCTTGAAATCCATTATTTTTATTGTGCTGTTTTCCCTCCTACCATTCCTTAGAATCATGAACTCTTATCATTTCATGATCACTTTCACCCAAGCTGCCTTCCACTTCCAAATTCTCAATCAGTTCCTCCCTATTTGTCAAAATCAAATCTAGTACAACCTAGTATCTTCCTCCACCTTCTGAAACAAAAAATTGTCTCCAATATATTCCAAGAATTTGTTGGATAATCTGTGCCCTTCTGTTATTTTCCCAACAGATAGTTGAAGTCCCCCATCACCACCAACTCCTGTGCTTTGGATGATTTTGTTAGTTTTTTTTAAAAAGCCTCATCCACCTCTTTTTCCTGGTTAGGTGTTCTGTAGTAGACCCCTACCATGACATCACCCTTTTTACACCTTTTATTCTTACCCAGAGACTTTCAACAAGTCTGTCTCCTATTTCCATCTCAACCTTAGTCCAAGTGTATACATTTTTGATATATAAGGCAACACCTCCTTCCTTTTTTCCCTGTGTGTCCTTTCTGAGCAAGTTGTACTCTTGTATACCAATATTCCAGTCATGTGTATTATCCCACCAAGTATCTATTACGTCAACTATGTTATAGCTGTGTTTATTAACTGGCATTTCTAGTTCTTCCTGCTTATTCCCCATACTTCTTGCATTAGTATATAGACATCTAATATACTGACTTGATTTCCCTTCTATGTTCTCTCGTCTCTCTCCCTTACCCCTGCTATAATGGCCCGTGCTCCCCCCAGATTCTGATCATTCTCCCAGGTCTCCATGTTTTTTGACTTACCTTGTGGGCTTTTGTCACCTGTCCCCATCGAAACTAATTTAAAGCCCTTCTCACTAGATTAGTCAGTCTGTTTCCAAATATTGTATGGTCTTCCCCTTCCTGAATAAATGGACACCCCTCTGCTCAGCAGCCTTTCTTCCCGAAACAGCATCCCATGGTCAAGGAAGCTGAAGTCCTCCTGGCAACACCATCCTCGCAGTCAGGTAATGTGAGCTCATGGGCTAATTTTAAAAGTTCTTTTAAGAGCTGAATTTTTGTGGCTTCATTAGAATTTCCATAATAGTTGTATTTTATATATTTCTTATTTTAAAATGTCTTAGCTGGTTGAGACTGTCTAGGGTTTATCCATAACCAACTAAAACATTTTGATACATGCTGGTCTTTGTTTACAGTACTCGCTAAGAAGAATTTCACTTGTTTAAAAGAAAGTTACTTAAACATGGCTTCCAACACAATACATTTCCCCAGTGTAGATCAAGTCTATGTGATGACATTAAAGATGATCTGAATTAGGGGAGGGATTCTATTTTTTACTTTATAATGTATAAAGAAGACCTGAAAGATTTAGTTCAGAAAGTTATTCTTCAAGTAGCGTCCCTATGCGTGCTCCACCCTAGGTGTGCTTGCACTCCCTGCGCCTTTGATCAGATATTTCTCATAGCAATGTCCATTCAGCCCTTGCATGTGTGTTGCTCAGTCTCATGCAGTGTGCTGTTATTATATAGCACTGTGCGGGTGATCCACCCTCAGTTCCTTCTCTACCATTTCAGCCTAAGATTGAACCTTTGCAGTTGTCCACGTTGTTTTACCTCAACTCTGTTCCCTTAGCTCTTTTAGTAGTTTGTTTATTATAGTTGTTCATAGTAGTAGTAGTTAGTAAGAAGTAGTAGTTTAGCTATAGCATTTTTTTTAATTTACAAAAACATATTTTATGTAGATAGATGATCAATGGATAGATGGATTCTTCCTTCCTGGGAGTTTTACCTTACTGGGAGGATATATCTGGTTCTCCTGGTTTCAAACATTGCCTGTCATGCAGGTAGGCAATCTAGGTGAGTGTCTTGGGGAATATGATATTTTCTAAAAGTTCAACTTATATCTGTTATTGAAATTTAGAGCCAGAAAACACAGGTAGGTCAAACTTCAACTCCTCATGATGGAGAGCTCATTGCACCCAGCCTCTGACCCACACTAAGGAACCTCCAGCCCTCCCCTCCACCTCTCCCCACCATATGCCAGTCTCCAAGTAAGTCCACTGTCTCCAAGCCACACTCATCGTGGGCATCTAAGAGGAAAACCCAAGATTCCTCCCATATGACTCCCAAAGACCATCCCTTGAGTTCTCCAGGTAGGGATTCTATCTCAAAGAAGTTACAGTCTCCAATGACTCCAGCCACTTAGACACTCATTGCTCTCTGACCCAGTACCCATGAAGCTGCTTGTTCCTCAGGTACCAAGGGCACTGTTAGACCTAAAGATTGTAAAGTCTTGGGCTCCGAGAGGACAAGGCAGCAAAAAGAGCTCTACTTCTTCTCGGTACTGAAAAAGCCCACTTGGGATTCATCTGGACTCCCCTCGGAGCAGTCAAGATTCATGGTATTGGGAACTCCCTCAGCCACTATCACTTTAGCAGAGGCAATGGATGCAGTACCAACAACATTCTCGGTACTACAGGAGTTTCACTTTCCTCAAGACTTTGCTGCATCTGAGATGCCTGACTCATTACTGCTTGGCTCCAATGTACTCTCAGTACCGCAGACTTCCAGATCTCCAGATATTCTCCAGGTACCAATGGTTTCATCTTATGCTTCTTCCAGTGCTTCACCCTTACAGAGTGATTTGGAAAAGATGGATTCCAATGAAGATCTTGCCTCACTCTCAAATATTTGTATAGGGCTCTCCTCTCCATTCCTATAGAGGCCCCTTTCCAGAAGCCTCTAAAGAGATTGGTGCCACTCGTGAGGGTATGAATACCCATGGATGCCTCCACCCATGTCATATGTACCACTTCCTTAGCCATACTGGGACCCTTGGGCAGCCTATCATCCACAATTTCGTAGGGCCTCTAGCACCACTTGTCACAGAAATAGACAGCCTTCATCACCCTCCCTCTCTAGGAGACCAGAACCTCAGGAAGAAACCTTTGAGGAACAGAAAGCTAGAGCTGATGAAGACATCTCTCCATCAACCAACCTCTCTTTATCCCCGGATGAAGCAGTTATACCACCGCCTCCATCCTTGGTGGATCATTTTAAACAGTTTCAGGAACTAGTCAGCAGAATTGCAGACTCTTTGCAAATCCCTCATGAGGAGGTTAAAGCTGCTTGACATCCTCCAAAAAACTTAATCTGCCTACATTGCCCTGCTAGTTAATTTTTGCCTTGTAGGACCTTGTTATCTGGCACATTCCAGCCACAATTCCGCCTACATGCAAGAGAGTGGATAAGAAATATTATGTTCCATCTAAGGACTCAGAATTTTTATTTTCTCATCCATCTCCTAACTCTTTGGTGGTCGACGTGGTTAACAAACATGCTAACTCTGCACCCTCTGGCAAGGATCATATGCACCTTGACCAGTTTGAGAGAAATTGGTATTTGTCAGCTGCTTTACAATTCAGAAATGCCAATTACCAGGCATTAATGGTGACAGTACAATCACACAAATTACACCTAGCTTAACTCTTTTATTGAGCACCTACCAGCTAAACATGGAGAGCAATTTCAGGTAATTATTGCAGAAGGACAGTTGCTCATCAGAGCATCCCTGTAGGCTTCCCTCGACGCTACTGATAGTGCTGCCCATTCAGTCTCTATAGTGGTAGTTATGAGGAGGGCCTCCTGGATCCAGCTCTAAGGATTTACAAAGGAGGTCCAAAATATGGTTGAAGACCTACCTTTTGATAGTACTGAACTGTTCATGGACAGCACAGATGAATCTCTTTGCATGTTAAAGGACTCTAGGGCCACTTTGTGTTCTCTCAGGTTCTATACACCTGCCCACAAGATAAAGTTTAGCAAGTCCCAGACAGTGCAGAGATCCTGTCCCACCCAGTTATCAAGCTCCTAGAGATCATGATCCTCAACATAAGAGACAGGTTTCATAGAAGAAAACCACCCACTTCTCAACCTTCAACCTTGCAGCCTTCTACCTCCAAGCATCAATTTTGATGGGTTGGTCAAGGTCCTGAGTTACCATCCCCATTCTTTTTAGCTGCACCAATTCACCTGCCTTCCTCCCTTTGGTGATTGCCTTTACAACTCCTGGTGGGCTTGGGAGTCAGTCACTATGGATAAGTGGGTTTTGGAGACCATCTCCACAGGGTACTCCATCACTTTACTTCTCTTCTGCCTGCCAGCCCCCCTATCATAGCCCTCTTCAGAAACCCCTTTCATGAGAAACTGCTGCAACTAGAAATAGAGTCTCTCCTACTCTTGGATGCTGTACAACCAGTTCCCATGAAGCACAGAGGAAAGGGGTTTTATTCCAGATATTCCATGATTCCAAAACAGAACAGCAGTTGGAGACGCATCCTAGATTTAAATATACTCAACGCCTTTGTGAAGGCACAAAAATTCAAAATGATGAAACCTGCAGCAATAATTCCATCACTAGACCAAGGAGATGCATATTTCCATATAGTGATCCACCCATTTCATACACGATTCTTATATTTTACTATCTGTCAGGACCATTTTCAGTAGAGGTGCTCCCTTTTGGCCTATCACCTGCCCCTAGGGTCTTTTGGAAGATTATGTCAGCAGTAGCAGCACACCTCCTCATAAAAGGAATTCTGGTGTTCTCTTACCTAGACTATTGGCTTCGGAAAGGTCACTCCCTGGATGTAATTTCACAGACCTCTCCCTCAAATTGGTCCTATAATTGAACATTCAAAAATCCATGTTGACCCCCCTCTCCTCCTGTGCAAAAGTTAGAATTCACAAGCGTTCATCTCGATTCAGTAGCAGCAAGAGCCTATCTCCCAATGCACAGATTCATGGCCTCATCCAACATAGTCAACACAATCCAGATCAGCTCTCAAAGTCTGGCCAAGGACTGTCTTCAGCTGTTGCAGGCACATGGCAGCTGGCACTTCCATTGTCGACCATGCAAAATTCCAAATGTGTTGCTTTCAGGGGTGGCTCAGGACTGTTTGTTCACTGAACACATACAGTCTAAATACACTACTTTCCATACCCACCTTCATAAAGAATTTTTCAGTTTGTGGAAAGAGCCATAATGTTTGTTCAAGAATCCCTTTCACCTGCCCTTTGCCAACAGTTGTCATAACGATGGATACACATCTGCTGGGGTAGGAAGCACATATGAACACTCACATGGCCCAGGGCAGATGGATCCTCAAGAGACCACGCTGCACATCAATCTCCTGGAACTTAGGGCTGTCAGATATGCTTATCTGTAGTTTCTATCACTAATAAGGGACAAACACATAATGGTCATCACATACAACATTCCAGGCATGTTCTACATCAACCGACAAAGAGGGGAAAGTTCCCCCTCCCTCTATGCTGAGGCTGTCAAACTTTGGAATTGCCTTGGATGAAGAGATTCTCTGGGCGTCTGAAGGGCACTGGCCTTTTATCTACAAAGAACAAATGTTATTAGAAAGACATCTAAAATATTTGTTTCCATAGCTTGATCCCTAAATCTCTCTGCTACCTCTGTGCAGAGACTTTCACTCTAGTTGTATTATTCTTTACTACCAACTAGCTCACATCCCTCCCACAGAGGAGGTGAGGGCTCATTTCACCAGAGCACAAGGAACCTCTGCTGCATCTCTGAGAGACGTACCTCTACTAGGAATATGTGGGACAGTTACATGGAGCTCCTTGCATACCTTTGCAAGACATTATGCTTTGATCCAGTCTTCAACTACAGATACAGCTGTGGGGACAGCAGTATTACAGTCAGCTATCACTTACTTCTCCTTGCACCCACCCTTGTTTGACCACTACTTATTAATCTTCCACGTGTGGAATACCCATATGGACCATTACACAAAGAAGAAAGGGAGATTACTTACCTGTAACTGGAGGTTCTTTGAGATGTATGGTCCTTCTCTATATTCCATGACTTGCCCTCTGTCCCCTCTGCTGTGGATTATCTGGATTTGTGGTAAGAGAAGGAACTGGAGAGGTGTTGGCCCACATTGTCCCTTAAATCCTTGATTTGGAGCATGAGGAGAGCTATGGTGCATGTGTGGACCAATGGATACTGCTTACTAAAAATTCCTGACTCAGGCACGTGGTGCACATGTGTATCCCATGTGTGGAATACAGATAGAGACCACACAAACTCAAAGAACCTCCAGTTACAGGTAAATAATCTCCATTTTTTACCCTTTGTTTCTCTTCCTTCTCTGTTCTCTTCCAATTCTCTTTCTCTTCTGCCTTTATTCTTACCTCTGCACTTCCTTCCCAGCAGCAACAACAAGTTTTCATCCTTCTAGGCTTCACTTCCAGCCCCTTCCCCATTTCATCCATTAAAATGATCAGTTGTTAAGTAGTTAATGTTGACATTGAAGTGTCATCAAGAGGCTTTAGAATTAACATTTATAGAGTTTAGGCCAGAAGGGATCATTAGATCATCTAATATAACCTCCTACATGTCACACACCATTAAATTTCACCCAGTTACCCCTGTACTCCTTTAGTACCCAGTATTTTCTCCCTGTGGAGGTACTTACACACTATAATTAAGTCACCTCTTAATTTTATTTTTGATAAGCTAAATAGATTGAACTCCTTAAGTTTCTCACTGTCAGGCATTTTCTCCAGCCCTGAATCATTTTTGTGACTCTTTTCTGAACCTGAGGATCACATTAGTCTTTTTTGCCAAAGCCTAGCACTGGGAGCTCATGTTGAGTTGCTTCACTATGACCCCTAAATCCTTTCCAGGATACAGTCCCCTATCCTGTAGGTATGGCTTGCATTCCTTGTTCCTAGATGGATGAACTTGCATTCGACTGTATTAAAATATATTTTGTTTGAATGGGTCTGATTTAGCATGAGATTCAGATTACTCCTGTATTCAGATTATGTCCTGTTTTCATAGTTATTTACCACTCATTAGAACAGCCATACTGGGTCAGATCAATAGTCCATCTAGCCCAGTATCCTGTCTTCTGACAGTGGCCAATGCCAGATGCTTCAGAGGGAATGAACAGAACAGGTAGTTCTCAAATGATCCATCCTGTTGCCCATTCACAGTTTCTGACAAACACAGACTAGGGATCCTTCAGAGCATGGTTTTACATCCCTGCCCATCCTGCCTAATGCCCACTGAAGGACTTATCCTCCGTGAATTTATCTAGTTCCTTTTTTAACCCTGTTATAGTCTTGGCCTTCACAACATCCTCTGGCAAAGAGTTCCAGAGGTTGACTGTGTGTTGTCTGAAGAAATACTTCCTTTTGTTTGTTTTAAACCTGCTGCCTATTAATTTCATTTGGTGACCCTAGTTCTTGTGTTATGAGAAGGAGTAAATAACACTTCCTTATTTACTTTCTCCACACCAATCATGATTTTACAGACCTCTATCAAATCCCCCAATTGTCTCTTTTCCAAGCTGAAAAGTCCCAGTCTTATTAATCTCTCCTCATATAGAAGCTGTTCCATACCCCTAATCATTTTGTTGCTCTTTTTTATATCTTTTCCAATTCCAATTTTTTTTTTTTTTTTTTTTTTTTTTTTTGTGATGGGGCAACCAGATCTGCCAACCTCTGTATCATCCGCAAATTTTATCAGCAGTAATTTTATATTTACTTCCAGATCATTGATGAAAATGTAGACTAGAGTCTGACCTATTATCAATTCTTGAGGAACCCCACTAGATATATCTTTAATCAGTAATGATTCCCCATTAACAACTACTTTTTGAGATCTGTCAAAGTTAACCCCTTCTTAATCTATTTAAAGTGTGTTTTTATTGATACTGTGAAGTGGTAATTTTTATCAGAATATCATGTGGTACTAAGTCAACACCTTTCAGAGGTCTGTATTGCCTCTATGCAATTACCTTGATCAACCAAGCTTGTCTATCTCCTCAAAGAATAAAATTAGGTTTGTTTGGCAAGACCTGTCTTCTATAAAACCATGCTGACTGGCTTTAATTTTATTTCTATCCTTTAATTCTTTTATTGATTGGGGCAATACAGGATTCAGTCAGATTAGTAAAGATGGAGGAGTTCATACCTCCTGAACCATTGTTTCAGATTTTCTGCAGACTCAGGAAGACATTGAGTTGATTTGCTTTCACGTCATATTTGGAAAGTTATAAAGATAACTACAAGAACTAGAAACTAACTTTTTGTTTGTGCAACATCTAAGCTTTCATTTTCAATCTGAATATGCCATGCAAGCACATCAAGTAGCCAGGTGTCTGACACCTTTGACCAGTGAGACAATTACTGACATTCTTAGAGAGCCTATTTTTTATTTTAATTTAAAGGCTATATTAATATTTATTTATGTGTTTTCAGAAAATTCATTCTGTATTAGTTAGTGTTGTAAATTTAGGGAAGACACATACATAAAGAGGCTGAATTCCTATTTTAAATGTAAAACTCAACCCTACATATAGTTTTGTGTCCACTGGGTCCATAATATATTTCCATTTGTAATCCTTCAGGATAAACAGTGCTGTATAAATACCTTGACACCTCTCTACGCTGTTTCTTTTTTACCTGGATTTTAAAAAGAAAAAAGAATGTGAGCTATTTTGGGTAGGAAATATTCAGATACTGTATACAAATAGTTCATACATAGCCACCATTTCATGTGTCAATCAAACCTAGCTGAAAAATGGGACAACTGATCCAGTGCAGTCTCTGAGCTGTACTTCCCTGGATCTAGGAATTACATTACAAAGTCACAATCTTCAAACCACATTTTAAAGTGGCTGCAGGAGGACAATGACCCTCAGCCTTTATCATCTGTTTCTTTAATACTCTATCACTCTCAAATGACCAATATTCTGTGGAACATCATGCACCATATAGTGCAAAGTAACTGCACTATCTTGCTGTGTGGAAAAGCACCATACTTGGTATGTAAAATTTAAAGGTATAATCTTGCAGGATTCATGAATTTAAGCAAGTAGCACAAAATGAATCTCTTTAAAATTAATCCTTAAACTACTGCCACACTCAAGCCAACTTTAGAAAAATGTTGTTACCAAAACTGTCAAACATGATCCTTAAGTTTGTATGTCTTTCTTATCATTGCTGATTATTACAGTATCTACATGTAAAATGGCACTCCTTAAGTAAGCACCTCTTACTCTTACCCTGTTTATTCACTGATGTCATAAATACAATGAATTGAGAAAGAACAGAAAGTTTGTTGTTACAATCATAAAGATCTATTAGGTCACATGCTGAATAAACTCAATGAGACGGTTATACAAGTTTTCCCACTTAATATATCCAGTTATTCTAGGACAGGTTTTATACAATATGTCTATTTTGCATTTCTGTTTCAGTCACAGAGTCGCATGAAGATATTTCTGCACCTTAGCTTTCCAGTTAAATTAATTTCCCTTCTCCTCTATCCACCAGTATTTGATTATTCCTATAGTACAACCCACAGCTTTGTCTAATCTGTTTATAAATTACCTGCTGAAGTGGTGGGTCTTCCAACATTTTCTTTATGATCTATTTCAAAGTTGAATAGATCTCATAATCAGAAAATGTTTCCTGCTAATCAGCTTAAATTTTCTCTTTTTAAATTTCATCTGAAAACCCACTCTGCTTATCTGGCCCTACTCCACAGAGGTATCATGTTGAAGCTTTATTTATTAATTATTTGTAAAGCATGTTGAGATCTTCACATGGAAGATTGCATATAAATGTGATGTATTAAATAACTCCTCTCTTTCATTAGTGTCAGACAGTGAACCACTTACTTAAAATGGTGAGCAGTTATGTGAATAGTTCCATTGACTTAATTCTGACTGTGTGTGCAACTGCTTACCAATGTAAGGGGTTAACAATTTGGTCCTTGGTGTGTTCATACCCTTCAGGATATTTACTTCTTGCAAATAAGAGAGCTTTGTTTGCCTCCTCCTCCTCCTGGAGGAATAGCACTAATGATGGAAGAGAAAATAGAGAATAAGTATAGAAAAACTGACAAATTTTGAAACAACAGTTGTGCTTGAAAAGCAGCTACTTTTCCCAACCTTATTTTCTAGCATCACAGTAGCCACACTGTAAAGCTTGCTTTGTCACTTCCATTCTAAACTCTAATTTTCAGTTGCTTTCAACTTTCCCAAAAAGATAGCTGTGTGGTTAAAACTTCATATTTGGTCTCAGAGCATAATTTTTTGCGGATGTGGATGGAGGGAGAGGAGTTTAATAAAATTCTGTTTGGCTATTTGAATTATTCAAGTGTGGGAAAACATTTTTTTACAAGTAATGTAATTTTTTAGATATTTTTAATGCCCTGGTAACTCAAAAACAGCATTGTTTTGAAATTTCAGGCTTGACATACATAGGTAGTCCTGACTGATGATTATGTGCTTTGCCTTCTTGAAAGAAATTTGGTTTGGAAATAAAATTAATGTATGAAAATGCTGAACTGTGCATGAACATTATACTTCTTTTCTGTTCTGATTTTAAGCACTCAGGAATATAAAAATGTCAGTAATTGTTTGTGCAATCATTGTCATAGCTGCCAGTGATGAAGTGATAATATACACTTAGGCCTGGATCCACAAAGGGACTGAGGTGTCACAACACCTAACTTTTAGGTTCCTAGAAAATCTCAAGAACACACTGTTATCTACAAAGCCTGAGTTAGGCATGTAGGCTCCCTATACCATTAATGGGGAGAGATAGGTGCCTAATAATGGGATCCACAAAAGCCAGCATGCAAGACAGAGAACCACCTAAACTAGCCAAGGGAAGATGCGGACAAGAGGGGTGTGTCCTTAAATCCAAGCTGCAGGGAGATGCCTATCTCTGCTAATGGTCCACATGCTGGAGTTAGGCATCTTAGGTACCTAAGTTATTTCTTATGCCTCACTTCATACAAAACTGCTGTAGGAAGTAGTGCCACCCTTATAACTTTTAGCCCCGTGGTTAGAGCACTCACTTGGTATGTGGGAGACCCAGGTTCAAGTCCTCCCTCAGGCAAAGCGTGAGACAGAATTTGCACAGGGCTCTCCCACATCTCTCAGGAGAGTGCTGTAAGCATTAAAATATGGGATATTCTCATGTGGGGCTCCCTCACTGTTTCCTGTTGAAGGTTTTCCATTGTACATAAATAATTAGAGCAAGATGATTGGAGCTGGGTCTCCCAATTGGGTGCCATAATCACCAGACTACAGAGTCATTCTCAAACTCAATGACTAAGTATTTATACACAATGGAAGCGCTTCAACAGCAGAAATTAAGGGAGCCTCACATCAGAATATCCCATAGATCGGCAGTTAGAGCAGAGAACTGAGAGACCCCTGTTCAAATCCTTTCTCCAATCTGCCTAAAGGGGAAATTGAACCACATCCCAGGTTAGTATTCTAAACATTGGGATAAAAGTTATTGAGGTGGACACCAGCATCTCATCCAATGGCCAGATTCTGCATGGGACACAATTCAACGGGCAGCCTCTGAACACACCTCCCAGATTGGGCCCTACATAAAAGTTAGGCAGCTGAACTCTTATTTTTTCCCCTGGTTCATGGATTGCACTGGAGTTTAGGCATAAGATAGACACTTGGCCAGTTACAAATCGGTGTGGTGGTTGCTTAAAACAAAACTGTGACCCATGTAACTTTTGTATTAAGATTGACTGTGAATATAAATCAGGCACAATAACCTGGCTTCAACATTTCAAAGATAAATTGGCAATCTTAGTGCCTCTAGATTTGTTCGCCTGATGAAACAGCTTTTTATACCAATCAGGTATCCCATTCAGGCAAACTTCTTTAAAGAAACAGTGCAAATAAGCAAAACAGCATTTAACACAAAACTCCAGAGGACACAATCCCTTCTGTCCCTGAAAATGATCTGGTGTTTCTAAACTGCAAAATGAATAAGCCCTGGTCTACATTTACCTGGAAATTCAGCGGTAGTCGACGGGAGTTACACAAGCTACGCAGAGTAGCTTGTGTAACTCCTGTCAACTGCTGGGCTTCCCTTCTGTGCACTGTCTTCACTGCACTGCACCGATGGGAACCGCGTTCCCGTCGACGCAGCGCTATGCCACTTGAGGGGGTGGATTTACTCAGGGCTGTATTATCCATTAGGCGCAATAGGCACAGTGCTTAGGGCCTACGAAACTTTCAGGGCCTATGAAAAACGTTTTTACATATAATTTTTTATTTTTATTTAAAAAACTATTTATTAATAGCTTAAAATCAAATTAGTTATTTTGGTTGGGGGCCTATGAAGGCAAGTGTGCCTAGGGCCTACGAAGGTCTTAAACGGCCCTGGATTTACTGCGTCGACTTCCTGATGGATTGAGCAGGTGACCGCTCAGTTGATCCAGAAAGATCAATTGCCATCAGTATAGACATACCCTAAGTCTGACTCACATGTCTTTCCAATATGAAGGTCCACCTATTACATAGGCAGCTCAGCTGAGTTTTAGCACCACAAGTGGTCACAATCAGCATCTTACAGGCATGTGTTGTTCAGTTTAACTGTCTCTATCAGCTAGCCAGTTTACTAAAGGCTATTGTTAAACTAAATGTTTCTCTTCTTTCTATGTTTTCAGATTAGTGGGATCTTCTCTGCAGAATCTTTTCTGTATTCTACGTATTTCTTTTTGATCTCCTTGATGACCTGTTCTTAACCCCTCAAAGGGAAACAAAAAGAACCTTAGTTAACAGGTCTGTTTCATGTCTTCAGTGATCTACTGTTCACAGAAACAACAACCAAAAAAACCTCCAACCTCTTGTCACTTTTTACCATAGAGAGTTGTTCTGGCCTCCTGGAGCTTATCTTTCATCAATGGGAGGAATCCAACAGCAAAGATGCTACTTCTGTCACAGGTTTACCGTTTACCAGTGCTGTTTGCCTCATATTTTGTGTCATCCCAAGGCACCAATGTGATACTGCAGTGCCTTCCCTGACATCAGCAAGATGGCAAATGAAGCAGCTAAACATAAATACACTGCTAATGGTAAAATGTGTTTTAAAGCTACAGTACCTGTGCAGTCATGAAAACTACTGTTACTTGCAGAACTACTTGTTGGTCACTGAAGACTTGAGCTCTAACCAGAAGTTGTCAAGTGGTTTCTGACATTAGCCCAGTGAGCCATAGGTCCAAACTTCCTCCTTCAAATAATAAAGCTGTGACCAGACTACAGATTACAGAACCTTGTATGGAGGAGAGGAGTATGTTTCATAGCCACTGCCCTGAAATAATTATTTTATTTGGACTGCTACTCTTATTAAGTATATCTTTATTATACATGGCTAAATGCTGTTTTTCTGCCACTCCTCAGTGTCTGATATCTCTCCATCTATCTAGAATCCTTCTGAATTATTTTACTTCACCTTCATCAAAAAAATTCCAGACAACTTTACAAATTTATCTCAAAATTACTTTTCTTCTGAGGGCTGGTAAACTCTCTTTCTTTCTTATAATCTAACAGATGCCTCCTTCAAGAAGAGAACTTCAAACGCCCTCCAAAAGGCTTGCCCACTGCACTGAATATTTCAGTCTCTAAAGCCTTCTCTACAATACTCCTTCTTGAAGCTTCTTTTAGTTAGTGTTAAGATTTTTGTTCTTCGTTTATACTTAGTATTATTTGTAGTGTTAGTCTTAGCCTTACAGCCCTTAGCCCTACTTAGTGCCTACTTCACTCCTCTACTCAAGAGTTGAGGAACCGGACATCTCTCTCAACCAGGTCGTCAGGGAAGGGTGTGAGTATATTAATCCAAAGCATACCATAAAAAAATATATATCATGAGTCTCTAAAATAAGATTGTAATCCTATCCATTATCTATTTGATTATGCATTTTCTTTTAATCAGTCATTTGTTTATCATTTTATGTTATCTTAATAAAAGCTTATAAAATTATACAAATTTGGCTATCAGTGTGAGCATTCCTGTCATGCACTCCAGGGTCCCTATAAAACTCTTCTGGATCGTGATTCCGGGACAAGAGCCTCATTATCTTCTGATCAGATCAGCTGGTGAGCCTATAACCCCATTCAAATTACTAAAACCCAAAAATCAGGCTACAGTGGTGGGATCGCATCGTTATGCAGGTCCGGGATGACAAGCAGTGGCTGTGGAACTTTTGAATACACAAAGCCACCTTTATGGAACTCTGTGCAGAGCTTGCCCTTGCCCTGCAGTGCAAGGACACCAGAATAAGAACTGCCCTCTCGGTGGAGAAGCACATGGTGATCACCATGTGGAAACTGGCAACTCCAGACTGCTACATGGTCAGTCACTAGTCAGTTTGGAGTCGGGAAGTCCACCGTTGGACTTATTGTGTTATTGCAAGTGTATAGGGGCACTAATCACATTCCGCTACAAAGGACCGTGACTCTTGGAAATGTGCGTGAAATAGTGGATGGTTTTGCAGCGTTGGAATTCCCTAACTGTGGCGGAGCAATACTTGGCACGCATATCCCAATTTTGGTCCCAGACCATCTTGCGACGGAGTACATCAATAGAAAGAGGTATTTCTCTATGGTATTGCAGATGCTTGTGGATCACCGTGGGCATTTCACGGACATCAACATGGGTTGGTCAGGAAAGGTGCATGACACACGCGTCTTCAGGAACACTGGCCTGTACAGAAAGCTGCAAGCAGGGACTTTCTTTCCAGACCAAAAGGTTCCAATGGGGGATGTTGAAATGCCCATAGTGATCTTGGGAGACGCAGCCTATCCCTTACTACCATGACTCGTGAAGCCTTATACGGGCAACCTGGATAGCAGCAAGGAGCACTTCAATAACAGGTTGAGCCAAATGACCATTGAATGTATGTTTGGCAGATTAAAAGCTTTGCTGATGATGCCTTTAAGGCAGGTTAGACCTAAATGAGTAAAATATTCCCATGGTGATAGCCACCTGCTGTGTGCTCGATAATATTTGTGACGCTAAGGGTGAAAAGTTTCCCCCTGGGTGGAGTGCAGAGGTGGATCACTTTGTGGCTGAATATGAACAGCCAGATGTCAGGGCTATTAAAGGGGCACAACAGGGGACCATTCGAATCAGGGATGCCTTGAGGAACTATTTTGACAATGAACACCAATAAGGTGTCTTTGTAAACAGCTCTGTGCCATGCTATGACTGCTATCCAGCTTGCACTGTGTATCAATGTGAGGTGAGATTTGTGAGACAAATAAAGATAAATAAAGATTGCTTATTCTTCACAGACTATGTCTTTATTAAATAACAATTATTCACAACACATACGAAAAGCTGGGCTGGCGGGGTGAAACACTGAGGGGCAGTATGAGCTCTGACAGCTGAGTATAAGTCCAGCTATCATTCTGGAAGCTGTCTGAAGGGATGGAGTGAACAGGTACTGAGACAGGCCGGGAGTTTGGTAAGAATGTGTGGATAGAGTTTGGCAGGGCATGGAAAGCAGTTCTGTATTGGCTGCAAGGGTGGTCAAGCACACATTAATTCAGTCAGCAGCATTATGAGTGACTTTAGCATCTCCGTTTGCTCCTCCATGGCTTTTATCATGCACTTGTGACCTGCTGTCACTCACTCCTGGTTTTCCTTCCTCTTCTGCCTATCAATTTTCTGATTTTTGGACACAGTGTGTCTCCATGCCTTTTTTTCTTTTTTTTCTGCCTCAGAGGAGTGGAGAAGTTCTTGGAACGTCTCTTTGCTTCTCTGTGGTCATTTTCTTATCTGGTGCAGATGGTCGACAGGTGTGGAGGGGGATTTCCCCTCAAAGACATCTGTAGAAGCACAATAAACAATGAACAGAAGCATTATTGTGCGTGAAATAACAGCACTGATGCATTACTGTAAAATACCCCTCTTCCTTTCTCACTGTGTCTTGGCAAGTGAGCACACAGCTTGACAATCAACCAAGGCATAATGGATTGTGCCAGGAAGGAGGGGGCACTCAAGTTGGGGAAAAGGTTCTCGGTGATTGTTTGGGATATTGATTCAGGTAGATAGGGACAAAAATTTCAAATTGTGCCACCATTTTCCACAGGTGGGAGCCAAAGGAGCTTATACTCTTGAGAGTAAGCAGGGATGCTACGGTGCATCTCCTCTATGTGAGCAGCTTCAAACCAGGTGCCTGTGCTGCTCGCCTGTGTGCCGCTTTGGTCCCTATACAAGTGATTGCTAATTGGCATGGAGAAAGTTTTCTACAAGGGGGAAGAAACAAAGCAGCTCTACTGAGGAACCTCCGGCAGAGGATTGGAGAGTACCTCCAGGACAGTTTCCTAGAGATCTCTCTGGAAGATTCCCATGAAATCTCCGTGTGCATTAACACACCTTTCCTCAGCACTGCCTAGCTGAACAGGGAATGTGAAGCATATGCAAACACAGTAACTTGTGCATTTCTATGCCTTCAACCAGATGTATAATGCAACAAAGCAAAGGACAGATGTACCTCATGAAACCGAGCAGCATCAGCTCAAAAAAATCACCGAGTTCCCCATTCCTGCATCCTGCACGCTAGAGCTGGAGGGTTGAAACTGGCTTAAACCCTCCAGGGTTGAGAAGAGGTCCTGGCTTCCCATGTCAGCAAACAACCTGGTCCCCTGCTCTACACTGTCCTCCAGCTTGACCTCCTTGCCCATGACTTCTTCGTTGGGGCTGAGTCCAGCGTCTGCTGCCTCCAGGCCTGCGGAGGTATCCATGGGTTTCTTGGTGGTGGAGATGGGGTCGCCACTGAGGATGGCTTCCAGCTCCTAATAAAAGCAGCAGGTCTTTGGCTCTGCAACAGAGCAACCGTTTGACTCCTTAGCCTTTTGGTACCCCTGGTGCAGCTCCTTGATTTTTGCATGGCACTGCAGTGTGTTCCATTTATAGCCCTTCTCCACCATTAAATGAGAAATTTGAGCTTATGTATCCAAGTTCCTGTGGCTGGAATGGAGCTGGGACTGCATAGCCTCTTCTCCCCAAATGCTGATCAGAACCAGAAGCTCCTGTGTGCTCCAAGCAGGAGAGTGTTTGGTGCGTGGAGCCACCATGGTCAGCTGGGAAGATGTGATGTGAACTGTCTACGCCAACCAAGTAGGTAGTGGAATTTCAAAAATTCCCGGGACTTTAAAGGAGGAAGGTTGGATGGCTGCAGGGCAGCAGAGTTCAAACTGAGGGCCAGAGCGGTCAGGATGGGCATTGTGGAACACTTCCTGGAGGCTATTTACCATGACATAACCAAACGCAGTGTCTACACTGACACTTTGTCACTAAACGTTTGGCACAAAAAGCTCTACGTCTCTCGTCAAGGTGGATTTATTTTATTGCAAAATCAGGGGAGTTGGGTTGGCAGGGAAGGGAAACTGCCGTGTGTCCACCATCTGTTTTGGTGCAAAAAACTGACTTTGGTTGACAAAAGTCTAATGTAGCCCAGGCCTAAGTTTTATGAAGACAGGAAACCTTCAAAACAAAGAAGCAAAAAAAGGGCATCTGTATTCTGTACTGGATTACTTAAATGGTAGACTTTGAGTGGTTGTATTCTGAGGAGAAAAAAATGTACATTTACTTGTCTTTTATAGTTTATGTCTCTACAATGAATGCTTATCTTGCAACTTGCAAAGAAAATGTATCCCGCAACAGGACTTTTACTCCAAAGAATAGAGTGGATGACAAAATAGAAAACTCGTAACTCCTTTTGAGAGAGGCTTCTGATTCCTCTTTCCAAACTCCTTTGTTGTATGGTAAACAGCCAGAATATCCTGCTGGTGCCTTCAAACAAATCTCTAAAGAACCAAAAAAAAAAAATGTTTTTTAAAGAAATATGTAAATTGCTTCAAAGAGCTGTGTTCTGTTTTTATTTCATGCAGCAACTGATTCCAGTGACCACTCTTCTTGCATTTGCTGCCAAGTGTCTTCTTCTTTTCAGTCTCTGTACTAGATACACCATACCTCACCACTTCTGCGCTTTCTGATGGTGTAAAATTCTTAGGAGAGTCCCTGTATAGATCCATTAATGAAACTACTAATCTGAGAAATTTTCAGACAATCTGAAAGACAAGAGAAGAACTTTCATCTTTGGTTTATACATAAGGCTTCTGGCTTTAAGTTTTCAGCATCAAACACCATCAGTTAAAAAGAAATTGGTGTTTATCCAATAAACTCTGGAAATGATTATCTAACAGTTTGTCTACGCAGAACAGTAATGCAGATTTATGCAGGTGTGATTACTAAAGCACACTAACATGTTGCACATTAATTGGTCTGTATAGACCCTGCTGGTACGCACTAAAGGTTCCTTAGTGCATTTTAACGTAGTGCTGTTTGAAATAGCAGTACATTAAAGCGCAGTAAGAAACATCTCAAAGAGATTACTCCTTACAGAATACGATACTGAAATGAATAATAATATACATTGCTCATTACCATAGTGTGACAGATGGTATCTCAAAGCAGCACCCTGTAAACCCCATATTCATCATTCCTATATGGTTGTAATAGTTCATACTAAGCATATAAGATATCTAATGAAAGATCATAATCTGCTAAAACCCCTTTTGCTGTCAGAATATGTGTATTGTTAGTGTATATCAAGTTATGAGATTTTGCTGTATAGTTGCTAGCGAAATATGCTGTAAATGTAAGTCTCCTCGACAAAGGCAGTGGTCCTTGTCCAGAAGTTGTTAAGTGACTACTATCCAGCAGGGAATCTATAATGGTATACAAAGGATTTACAATACAATGACAGTTGCACAAGACTATACAATGGAGGTTGCTCAACTCTATGACTCAGTCGCATGAGACGACACCTGGGAGGGAATTGAGCAACCTAGTGACTCAGTAGAGCCCATGGACATGCCTGAACTAATCTCTACTAGGCACATGGTCAACATATATAAAATAAAGGACAGGGCTGCATGCCTTGGCCTTTTTCCTCCTCCACCTATGCTGGAAGCAATGCAAGTGCTGAGTGACAGAGACTTCAACAGAAGACTGGTTCCCAAGCTTCAGGGAGAAGCTTGTGTATTAAGAACTATAACATCTACTGGGGTGAGAAAAGCTGCTTAGTCTAGATACTACCTGGTGTTATGAGGTTTAAGATAGATTGTGCGTTTATCTTTATTTTCTTTGGTACCTATCTCTGATCTGTTACACCTACCATTTATACTTAAAATCTATCTTTCTGTAGTTAATACTGTAAATCTGTTTTATATTTTAACTAAAGTGGTGTGTTTCAGCTGAAATGTTCGGAAAATCTCAACTCAGTTTTAACAAAGGCTTGTTAAATGTCCTCTCCACACTGAAGGAGGGATGGACTGGGTAATAAACTTATCCTGGTCAGGCTTCTGACCGGGGCAGGATGGTACATCTTTGGGGATAAGACTAGGGTGCTGGGGTGAACTGGCCGGTGCTCTTCTCTGTGAGATTCATGAGTGGCTCTGGGAAGCATTCATACAATCTAGCTGTGTGTAGGGCTCCACATGCTGTTGTGCTGAGTGATAACAGTGCCTGGAGGGGTTTGCTGTTTCTCACTAGCAAAGCACTGTAAGAGACAGCCCAGGCTGGACAGTTAAGGGGGCACAGTGGTACCCCAGTCCCAGGCTGTTCCCCAGGGGGACTTATCACACATATATACAAAGAGCCCCACAAAACCCCAATTTTTGGACATCTACATAAAACTCAAAAATTGCTAAAAAATTACACCCTGAAATATGAAATTAATAAACCCCCCCCAAACCAGGAGTCCTATTTATACAAAACAGACCACTGTCCTCATCAGAATAAGTTGACTTGTTGTGCTTGGTAACTTCAATTTAAATCCAATCAAAGATCCAGACCTAAGGTTACAATTATCTAGTGCCAGAGGAATAAGGAAATATGTCTGCTGCAAACTCACAATTTAAATTAGACATATACAACAAATAATAATAGTAAATTTATCATGTAACTCAACTCGGGAAGGGGGAGGAAGGACAACAAAACAATGAAGACCTGCCAGAACCTCACAGGTAGAAGACTGCTGCTTTCAGGAAGGTCTAGGATGGCATAATTTGGAACAAGTAGCTGTTTGAGACTATTTACAAGAAGTACTTCTTCTAACTAACTTGCCTGTAATCCAATTACTTACCATCAGTGCTATTTCCTGTTTTCTCCTATCGAAACAAATATTCAGACACTGTTCACAAAATCTGGCTAGAGCGTGTATGCAAATATGCCTTTTTACATCCACCTCCACACTGAACACAAATTCAAGGTACTGTTTTCCAGATACTTTGTTGTATCCAACAAAAGAATAAGAATTTGAGCTGTTCTGCATTTATTTCTCTTAATGCCGTGATTCTAGATAGCAAGTTTACCAGTGATTTCTCTACCTTCCTATCAATAACTTAGTTTTACAGTAGGTAGCCTCCTAAGGGTTGTCTTCAGATTCATGGTTATGAGTTGTGTCTATGCCCAACCTAGAGGATAATATTCATGATTTCCTTTTTCTAAATAAAAACAAGCTTTTGTTGGCTCTCACATTCCCGTCAAACAAGCATTCAGCAAAAGGGGTTCACAGCAGATTGCTTAAAGTTCCATTGATCCCTCATAGGACCTCTGTTACCTGAGCACCAAGTTCCTCCCTCAGTAAAGAAGATTAACATTTCAGTACAAGGTTCAATGAAATATGGAGTTTAATCTCACAAAATGTAATGAACCCTAAAATTTCAAGCTGGCAGGGTCAGTAGATCTTGATTTGATGTCTTCTGTGCCAATCCAGAGAGTAGAGCAATGCCATTTGACCCCATCAGCATTGGCGTGCGCATGGGGTGTGCCGGGTGTGCCCAGGCACACCCTAATGCAGGGGTATCATACATACCTTTTTTATCCGGCCCGTGAACCTTTTTGACGTGGCCCGTGGCACCGTCTTGCTGTGTTCAAAGCTGCTGCTGAAAGAGTGGAGGGCGTGCAATCTTTTCAGCGGATGGAGCTGCGAGATTTTGCGGCAGATGCGATCTGCTGCCGAAATATCCTCTCTCACATCATTTCTCGGCCGAGACTATGACACGGCGAGAATTCCACCAGTAGGTAATTCAAATGTCGCCTGCCGGCAGCATTGAGTTTCACACCCTTGATAAAGATTCCCTGAGTGCACACCCTAATGAAAATTCCCTGGGTGCACACCCAAATGAAATGTGCTGCACACACCTATGCCCATCAGATACAAGTTTCAAGAAAGTGACAGAGGGAAAGTGATTTTAGAAATCATGTTTTATTCATTATAATGACAGAGTCCAAACACAGCCTGCTTTTAGGAAAACCTTGATGAAAGATGCAAGTTTTCAGGGCTGAGAAGTCCTCTTAGATAGCAAGACTTGCCAAAGCTTCCCATGCTTAAAAGGAAAACCTATATTTCTCAGAGTTACAGCTCAACCGCAGTGGTTTTTCCTGTTACTTCTTTCTAATCAGAAACAAAGAAAGGCTTACACTTTCAAATAAAAAAGTATGATTTGCACTATTTTTGATCGAGCCATTTGAATTCAGATGAGAGAAAAAACGATGGCTAATCTATTATAGTTCAATGCAACTGAAAAACCATGAGATAGCTGAGTAGGACTACTCTTTGTAAGGGAAATTGGGAACTAAATCCATCCTTCACAATATTCATCTTCAAAACATAGGACAAGTCACTCTGCCCCATTTATCCAGAATAAGAAAGCATAATATGTTGCGCAAAACCCTGAAAAATGTGTGGCTGATTGCCTCTTAAAATCTATATTTTAGACTCCTACTCTCTTTCTCTGATCACCAGCATGGCAAACTTTTAAAAGTTATTCTTACTACAACTCTGTATCTGTCTCTTAGGCCGTGATTTTCCCTTTCCAGCGTATGTTTATATCTAAGTGATGGTGACAATGAAGCTGCAGGGAAGCTCTGGGCAGGAATGTATGAACACAAGTTATTTTCATGCTTTGCTCCTTATTAGTGATTTGAAAGAGTTTGTAGTTTGGTTTTTGTTTTGGCATACTTGTATGTCCCCACCAGGGCTGTCAGGGTTTTCCCCCTCTCCTCCTGTAATAACTGACTCTCTTTTCCTTGCTTTATTTCCATAATATCCTAAGTTCTTGCTTAACCCCTTGTATCAGCAGATCTCAACGGCTAATAGGATCATAGAAATGTAGAGCAGCAGGAAACCTTGAAAGGTCATCTACTCCATCCCACTGCACTGAGACAATATCAATTATGCCTAGATCATCCGACAGATGGTTGTCTAACCTGTTCTTAAAAACCTCTAATGACAGAGATTCCACAACATTCCTTGATAAGCTATTCCAATACTCCATTATCCTTATAGTTGAAGTTTTCCTAATATCTAACCTAAGTGTCCCCTTCTGCAGACTAAGACCATTCTTGTCCTACCTTCAGTAGACATGGAGAACAATTGATCACCATCCTCTTTATAACAGCCCTTTACATATTTGAAGATTGTTATCAGGTCCTCCCCAGTCTTTTCTCGAGACTAAACATAACCAGTTTTTTTAACCTTTCCTCATAGGTCAAGATTTCTAAACCTTTTATAATTTTTGTTACTCTCCTCTGAACTCCTCCACTTTGTCCACAACTTTCCTAAAGCATGGACATAGCTGAGGCATCACCCATGCCACATGAAGTGAAAGTTACCTCCCATGTTTTACATACAACACTCCTATTAGTACACAAGATATAGAACATTTGTCTTTTTTGAAACTGCATCACATTTTTACTCATGTTCAATTTGTGATCCACTATACCTATGAGATCTTTTTCTAGTTTTGCTGCTTACCCAATTATTCCCTATTTTGTATTTGTGCGTTTTGATTTTTTTCCTTCTGAAGTGTAGAACTTTGCACTTGTCTTTATTGAATTTTATCTTGTTGATTTCAAATCAATTCTCCAATATATCAAGGTCCTTTTGAATTTTAATTCTGTCTCAAAACAGAATTCTAATTCTGTCCTTGCAACTCCTCCCAGCTTGATGTCATTTGAAAATTTTATAAGCATACTCTCCATTCTATCATCTCAGTCATTAATGAATATATTGATTAGTACCAGACCTGGGACAGACGCCTGTGGGACCCTAATAGATATGTCCTTCCAGTTTGACGGTGAACCATCGATAACTACTCTGAGTACAGTTTTTCAACCACTTTCTAGTAATTTTGTCTAGACCTAATTTTCCTAGTTTTATTAGAATGTCACGTAGGACTGTGTCAAAAGCCTTACTAAAATCAAGAAATATCACACGTATTACTCTCCCCAGCCCCATCAACTAGGCAAATAATCCCATCAAAGAAGAAAGTTAAGTTGGTTTGGCGTGATTTGTTCTTAACAAATCCATGTTAGCTACTGCTTATCAAAACTGATTAGTTTATAATTTGTTCCAGTATCTTTCTGAATATCAAGGACAGGCTGACTGGTTTAGAATTCCCTGGGTCCTCTTTGTTCCTCTTTTAAAGACAGGTACTTTGTTTGCTCTTCTTCAGTCCTCTAGGCTTTCATGCATGCTCCGTGAGTTTTCATAGATTCCAAGGTCAGAAGGGAAAGTTGTGATAATCTAGTGAGTTTGATCTCCTGTATAATGAAGGCCCTAGAATTTCCCCAAAATAATTCCTAGAGCAGATCTTTTAGAAAAACATCCAATCTTGATTTAAAAATTGCCAGTGATGGAGAATCCACCATGAACCTTGGTAAATTGTTCCAATGGTTAATTACTCTCACTGCTAAAAAATTTCCTGTCTGAATTTGGCTAGCTTCAACTTTCAGCCATTGAATCATGTTATACCTTTCTCTGCTAGATTGAAGAGCCCATTATTAAAAATGTGTTCCCCATGTACGAATGTTTTAGCACTGGCACCATGAGACCTCTAGCACTCAAACTGAAGTACCCCATGATCACATAGTTTCTCCCCCTACATATTATAGAGGTGCATAAGAAGCTGGTCATCTTGTTCCTTAGTGTGAATTGGTCATCTGTAGCAGACACCAACTAATACTCCGTTGTGTGCTTTATCTGTTCAGACTTCAAGCCATAAGCATTGAAGATCATTTTCTTCCGAATTATCAGTACCTGAGAACCAGATAATGTCCTTTTTGATAGACTGACACCCCCATTCCCCTTTTGCCCACTTGAGCCCTAAATAGTTCATAACCACTTATTTTTAATATTCCAATTGTGCAACTCATGCCACCAGGTTTCAGTAATATTAACTATATCAAACTTGGGCTCATAAATTAGGAGTTCTAATTCTTCTTATTTTACTCAGGCTCCTAGTATTGGTGTACAGCCGATGAAAGAATTTCTTCTCTTCACATCTTTTGGTTCCTTGATTAATTTTCTCCTCAACATTTTGATTTGGTGCTAAATGAGTGGTCATATCTTCCCTCTTTTTACCCTTCTCTTTTGTTATTAGTTTACAAAAGGAGACGACGAAAAGGGGGAAGATATGAGTGCTCATTCAGTTCTTGAAGATAACTAATGGTTCCAAGATTGCTTCACATAGTTCCTTAAAGTAACCTGAAGTGAATTTCATGAGGCCCCGATCGTTTGAATAAATCTAATTTATCATAACACTTTTAACCTGTTATGTTCCTATTCTGGCTTGTGTTCCTTCCTCCTTGTTGTTAACATAGTGTTACACATCTAGTCACAACCTTTTGAATGAAGACTGGGAAAAAACAATTAAACACCTTAGCCTTCTTGGTGTCATCCATTATTCACAAAGTGGAGGCCTTATGTTTTCCTTCCTCTTTCTCTTGTTCCTAATATACAGAATCACGTCTTATTGCCTTTTATGTCCCTTGCTTGTTGTAACTCGTTGCTGTGGCTTAGCCTTTCTGATTTTGTCCCTACTTCATAGTCCAGTCCTTTGTACTCATCCTGGCAATCTGGCCATGTTTCCAATTTTGTAGGATTATTTTTCTGGTTATTAAAGAGCTCCTGCCACAGCCATATTGATCTCATTCTCTCCTGTCTTTCCTCTACAGCCAGCTACTTTCCTGTTTTGCCTTCAGAGATGACAGCTGAGCCCCCCCGCCCCCGCCGCCTGGCTGGCGTGATGGAGTAGGACTCGGCTGGGTGCTCCGGGAGAAGCATTTCCAGGCTCCAGGCCTCCGCTGGTGGCGCCATGGGGAAGGCCCGCTCTGGGCAGCTCCTGAGTGAATCGGGTCAGAAGCCAGCCCCTCCCCGGCCACGTCACACGCGCCAGCAGTGCACCGAACGGGCCAGCCGTTGGGGTGGACCCGCTGCTCCCTAGGGAAGGAGGATGAGGGGACGCCTCCGGCGGCGCGCCCGGGCAGTCGGGCCCCACGTTTCGTGCTACAGCCTCCGCCGATGAGCCCCATAGGGCGCTGCAGTCGCACGCAGGCCTTGCGGACCGGTAGCAGGCTGCCGTCGTCCGGCTGCCTCTATGGGAGCCCTCGCAAGCAACGTGACCGTCACCTCTCTCCGCTGGTGAAGTCGTGGCCCTTTAAGACCCTTACCGCAGGCAGCGTGCATATTTCCAAGGCAACTATGGGCGGGAGCTGACGTCAGCAGCTTGTAGGCGCTGGGGCTGCCGTGACGTAGCAGTCAATGAGTAATAACAACAGCGACGTGGGGCGGTTCGCCCGTGGCCGACGTTCTCTTGCGCATGCGCGGCCCAGCGGCCTGCTTCTATTTATGTGGGGGGGCTCCAAGATGGCGGCGGTGGTAGCAGCGAGGAGAACGTAGGGGGCAGCTCCGATCGGGTGGGGGGGAGGGAGCGGGAGGAGGAGCCGGCGGGGGAGTGTCGCCGTACGGGTGAGGCGGGGGCCGGTGAGTGGGGGGTGGGTTCGGAGGATGGCGGAGGCGCGCCGGGTGCCGTTCATTAGTCTGTCACCCGTGAGGCGACGCGAGGGCGAGAGCCCGTCGCTGGAGCGCGAGCCCGGGGGCCGCGAGTCGGAGCAACAGCAGCAGCAATTGGTGGGGCGCGAGGTGGTGCCGCCGCCGCCAGAGCAGCAGCACGAGATCTCCCGACTGGAGCCACAAACTCAGCCGCTGCGCGAGACCAGCCCCCGGACAGAACAGCCGCGCGAGACTAGCCGGCCTGAGCAGCAGCGCGAGCCCCCCCGGCCGGAGCCGCCGCCGCCGCAGCGCGAGAGCAACCGGCAGGAGCCGTCGCCGCCGCAGGAGGCGCCACTGCCGCACCAGACGGTCCGCCTGGAGGTGGTGCTGAAGGACCCGACCGAGGAGAGCTGCGTGGAGTTCAGCTACCCCGAGCTGCTGCTGTGCGGGGAGCCGCGGGTACGGGACCCCAGCCCCTCCTCGGGGAGCCGCGCACAGCGCCCACCCTACGGCCGCCGCCGAGCGGGGCGCCTAGCTCAGAGGCAGCCGCACTTGCAACCCCCCGGCGGCGCAGATAAGGCGGTCATTGGGTGCCTCCGAACCCGGGGGTAGGGCCCGCTGGAGAGCATGTGCCCCTGTGCGGAGGAGAGGGCTCCATCTCCGCACCTGCTGGCTGGTGTCAGCCACAAGTCCCTTCCTTAGGCTCCAGTCTGCTGCCCCAGTGCCTGGGGGAGTCCTTTCCTTTATTACATGCCTCTCCCAGGTCTTTCTCCCCTGTGAATGGGTCAAGTGCTGCCTTTCCTGCTGTTGGGAGCTTTTCAAAAAGCTGCGGGATGAAATTGACAATGCCTGTCAGTTTCAGGGTTGTCCTCAAGGTTTTGAGCAGCAGGATGAAATCGAGGTAGAGCTGTGTGAGGTTCTTGGCTTGGCAAAGGTACAGTGTTAGTAGAAGCAGTGCTGGAGATATATCACTGTAGACTTGGTTTTATTTGGAATGTTAGAACTGCTAAAAACTTCATGGAAAAAATAACAAACCTGAATTCTGTATATCCCACCACCCAAAAAATATTCTAGGCCTGTCCTGTCCTTATCAATTCTTGAGTTTTGTATGCTGCCCATCACCATATCTGAACACCTTTTTGTATAATATGCTGGCAGTAGTGAGGTAGAGGACTCGTGTAGTTGTGGCTTTTCTCTCTTTTTGTATATAGAAAATTCTGGGGTATGTTTTCTTTTTGTGGGGTGGGCAAGGAAAAGGGGTGGCATTCTGTTTATGGTGGATATGCTGATTACAAAATGCTTAAATGCCATTGTCATTAGCACCACTAGACTTGGAAATCCAGAGCATTTGATAGAAAAGGCCTGGGTTCTCAGTCAAAGCCTTTCAAGGAGGTGGTACTACAACCATACATTTTACTCCCTTTATCTTCTGCTCTGTTTGGAGGAATAGCATCGTTTCCGCCTTCAAATATAGAGAGGTTACAGAAAATCAACAACTTTACTCCTAATTATTTGTGTGGGATCTGCTTCTCAAAGCGAGGTCCCTTCCTACAGCTACTGTGAACATACAATGCCAGTTCAAGTTACTTAGATGGCTGGTCTGCACTTTGGTGGAAACCTGTATATTGTAAACGGGGCTGTGTGGAATATAGTTACCATCTTTGTTTACTATTCCTGTATGAACATTAAGTAATTTTGGGAAAGGGGTTTGGAAATTGGTGTTAATTGCTCAGAGGTTTTGTCTATGGAAGTTGCTATCTTGCCCACTTTTCTTTAGTCCAGCTTTCTCTAAAGGTCTTAGTATATTTAATTCTGGTAACATATAATATTCATATCTGCTTGGTAGGTGATGTTCTGATATACTTCATTTCCCCATCCCTTTTCCCGCTTTGAAAGCAAGAGAGCATGAAAGATGAGATTTGGCCATTGTTGTTAGTGATCGTGCTGACAAGGGCCATGTCTAAACTAAAAAGTCGTATTGCTTTAACTATGCCTGTATAGTTAAAGTGTAAACTGCTACTAGTATGCCTGTGGTTATACTGATTTAAAGGTGTGTTACACCCGTATAGCTATTCCTGTAAGGAATGGGACTAAGCTATACCAGTCCGAGTCCACCCTGGGGTATACCTATACTTAAAATAAATAAATAAATGTCCCTCACTGATGTAGTCATACCGGTACAACTTTCATGTGTAGACCAGACCTTAAAAAATATTGGTAGGTTAGTGGATTTTAGTACCACTGGGCTAAAAAGGAACAAGTTTCATGTTAGGGATTGGAAAAAGCAAGAATTATACACACTCTAAGACATCTCTCCCCTGAACATCTGAAACCATCAAATGGTGAGATTTTTCCCATAAAGAGCCTCCATCCATTTGATTGAAGTGGTCCTTTTGAGTTTTCATTCCTCTCTTCCTCTTTTGAAATTGTTGAACAGTAGAGGCTTAAAAAAAAAAGTATTTCAGTCCTGTTTTTTTGCCCTAAATTTACTCCATTAAAGGAGGATAACAACAAAGGGGAAAACATTTCATCCAGCCATATTATAAAGGCACAATTGTGACTCTGTAGCTACTTGTTTGGAGTTTTTCACTTAAATCAGGGAGCTATAAGAGGAGAGGGCAGCCCTGTAATATACAAGGGGGTAGACCTTGGGATTATAGTAATCGCTTTTGGCCCTTTTGTTTTTCAGTCTGGTACTTCTCATTTTTCTGGATATGTTACAGTTATAGTTTTTCAAAGCAAGCTAAAATATCCGGGAAATGGCTTTTGTGGTGTTAAGAGAGAACTGACGACATTTGTCGTGTAGAAGAGCCACTTTAACACTTTGCCAGTTAATGCAATGGGGAAAATAAACTTATTAAAATGAGGCTTAAGAACTAATATCCTTGTCCTTTATGGGTCTTTCAATAGAATTTCTTTAGGCCTATTTCTTCCTTTCCAGCAGATAGGCTGCCAACAGCAGTTTCAATATCTTTTTTTTTTCTTTTTTAAAAATAGTAGTTTTGGCTTTTAGAATTTAGCATAATTTTTAGCAATATATCCGGTTTTAAAATAAGGTCTTTGTATAAACTTGTTTAGTTCTACACATTGCTATTGCACAAAGGGAGATTATTTTTTGAAAGCTTTTGTTTGCTCCCCATTCACTTATAAGCAGTTGGTGAATCTGTAACTGTTCCCATTGGAAGTTTGGTGTTGCATAACAGAATAGGGAATATGCCTTTCCATCTTACAGCATCTGATGGAACTGGAGTAGCCTGAGAAAACCCCCAAGAGACAGATGATTACTGCAAGAAGTGGAAGGGCATTTCACAGTTTTGTCTTATAGAACTTCCTTTGAGAATGCGTGTGTAATTTTAAATGTCATTGTAATTGACCCCTTGTTGGCAGAATCAGCAGAAAGCCCAAAAATTTATGCCGCCCTTGTTCTGTTTTTCTTCTGGATAGATGGAGGAATTCATTTGTCAAGGCTTTTACTTTAACACTGACAAGATGTACTCTACTAACTCTTTTCTGTTTTGGCCATGGTTTACTGAGCATCGTAGTTCTTTTGCACTGCTTCCATGTTGGAAACATACCCGATTCATTTTTTATCATCACAAAATATCACATCCAAATGATGTTGATACACAATAAATTAGTAAAGTTGGTTGGTGGGAATTCTTTTTTCCATTGCCCCTCAAACAGTAGTTCTCTCATATTTGCCAAATGCTGATGATTGCCAGGTAGGGTAATTATGGATTACTTGGGCAAATAGGTATATTGTAGCTTAGAATATGTCTGCACCAGCAAAAGAATTAAGAAGTAAAGTATAAGATAAATGAGTAAAATGGCAATTGCTGTAGCTCTTCGACTGATCTGAATAGTTCTAACTCCTGTTTAATAGCTGTTAGGAGCAGAAAAGTCCATCTGTATTTTTTGGTTAGGGTTTTTTTTTTTCTTTTGCAGGTTAAACTCTGACTTCTTAGACAATCAGTGCATAATTTGATATTAAATAAGGCTTCATTTCATCATGTCTTTCTATGCAACAGAATGAATGTGTAATTTCCACCTCTCTTCTCTCAGAAGAAACCTACCCTTTCAGAAGATCCCTTTAATGATGAACAACGTGAGCGATATGAAGTGGAAATGCTAGCCAAGAAATTTGAGGCAAAATATGTGAGTATGTTAGTTGAGCTACTGTAACATCCCATTTATTAGTAATATTTGTTGCTAACGTTGATGTTTTTTTTTCTGAGTGTGGTTGCTACTGTGACTTCACAGCTGATTCTTATACCTACATCAGTCAAGCTTCTTGTCTTTCTTAATTTGCTTAGTTTGCAATACACACTTTGTCTGATAAGGCTATACTACTTCTGAAAAAAACTTGACTAGATATTACCTGTGCCTGGAAACATATCCTTAGGTGAGTTCCCTAAGCAAATACCTGCACTTGTTATTCAATGGTCTGTACTCTTGATAGATCTCTCAGGGAAAATGTTGATTGCACCTCTTCAGTACTGGATGGGAAATCAGAGGAAAAACGCATGTACTGCAGAATACAGGGATGGTGACAATATATTGTACTCTTCTCTCTGTTGTACCAGTGCTGCAGACTACTCTGTAAGAGGATTCTTTTCACCATGCTCTCATCCCAGACCATTTCTCCTAGAGTATGTCTGCACTGCTGGGCCTGTGTTGGGCTCCATAGATTGATACAGCGGGATCGATTGAGCGGGCAGTGAAGACTCGCACAATCGATCCTGGAAGTGCTCTCTGGCCGATGCAGTAAATCCACCCCTCCCGCCCCGAAAAGAGTAATGCTGTATCGACCAGAGGGTGTTTCTTGTTGATGCAGCACAGTGGAGATGCCATGGTAAGGGAATGTTAGTAAGTTGATGGGAGATGTGCAAGTTTCAGTATGTAGCTTGCATATCTCCTGTCGACACCACTGGCAATGTAGACCAGACCCTACTCTCCAGAAGTGTCAGTCATTATTTAGTGCCTTTTTTCAGCTGCCACATCACACACAAAAAAATTCTGATGGTGCAGTCTTTTGGAAGAAAGATAAAAATTCAGGTACTGACCACTGGTTATTCTATGATCTCATGATTAAGGCTACGATTTTGGTATGGGTATTTTTATTAAAAGTCGTGGACAGGGTGCTGACAATAAACAATCCTGGAAATGTACACACATTTAATGCAGTTTTCACTACATCCGTACAGAAGCTTTTAAATTGCCTATTAAACCTTACATAATTTTGACAAGATCTACTGACAAGATTAATTGTTAGAGTGTAAAATGGTCATTTACTAACAGAGCTTTCCATGTTCTGAAAGGCCCCGCCACCCAGAGCCAAAGCCCGAGCCCCACTGCTCAGAACTTAGCTTCACGGGGCCCCCTGTGGCATGAGACCCTGGGCAACTGCCCTGCTTGCTATCCCCTTGTGCTGGTCCTGGCAACAACCGTTCACAAAACTGTGTTTTTGACTCTTGTACCACAGATTTTAAAGGAAATAAATGATTTCTCATTTTTTCTCAAATCTAATACTTTTATTGGCATTTCCATCTCTTAAAATCACAGAATCCATGACAGAATCATAGCTGTACTCATGATCTTTTTCCTAAAACTAAACGTATGAACCCTGTTTGATACCATATTCTCTTTTCTTGAATTGTTGTGTAGTAGTATTGTATTCCGTTAAATAGCTACTACATTCCACCTCAAATGTAAATGCAGCAAGACGCAGCTATGTTTGTTAGGAATGCCTTTTTTGGAAAGTATAATAGAAATGTCAGTCATTGAATGAGTTTTATCAGACAGTGCTACATCACAAAAAGCTTGCAGGCTGTTGGGGACAAGGAGGAAAATAATACTGAGAATAATTTGAACACTGGGTAGTAATGTAAACAAGCCAGGATGGATAAAAATCAGTGATTTTTAAAAAATTTAAATCAAAATAATTTTTTCTTTTTAAGTATGTGAAATTATGGCAACCTATGTAAAGACCTAAATTTACTATCATCTATTAAAATCATTTAAATATTAAGCAGTACGTTTGCTGCTGAAATTTTCAAGGAAGTCAAGTACTGAACTAGGGGAAGTCATGGGCTAAGTACCTGCAACCAGAGTTTGTTGAAGTACTAAACCAGCTTTTGACAGCAGTAGCTGAAGGTGCAGAGAATATTTCTCATTTCAGTTAATTCAATTAGTTCAGTTCAGTGAGTTGTTCATTCAGAGTTGAAATACTGAGTGGAACTGAAAAAGCAGGAAAGCTTGTTTTCCTCTTCAAATGTGTGAATAAAAACTAAGCATGAGAAGATAAGATCTGCTAGTTTTAAAATCTTGAAGGATACAGTGACCAGAAACAATCATTTCAGTTTACTAATCACAGATATTTTCTTTGTTTAATAAGTCATTTAGTTTAAAATGCAAAAGATCTTTTAATTAAACTTGTTTCCTGTGTTTAGCATCTTTAAGGAAATTATATTTAACTAATAAAAAAACAAATGCAGTTTTTGTGCACTTTTCATTTATTTTAAATTTCAATCAAAATGGAACTTGACACAAATCACAAGTAAAAATTAATTATAATCTAGTGATTAAGAAATCATTACTCACAATCTATTAACATAATAAAAAATTCAGAATCTGAAAATATCTATATATAATAAAAATGTGTATATAATATATCCTCCTGGTTAGTACAAAACTACTGAAATAAACATGTTTGAAAAGGTCACCAATAAATGAGAAGCAACTTTTTTTAGGAAAATAAATTAAAAGTACAAATGCAAAGCAAGATTAAAATCTGTTGTTTAAATCAAGGTTCCCTGTTTGCTGATTTAAATCATGATTACACTTTATTTGAATTTCTTTGATTTTTAAATAATCCACCCTGAAACAAGCTTCAACTAATAAATGCCAAATTAGAAACCAAGAGATGTTAGATAAGACCGCACCCAGCTGGCTACCTAAATTCACATGGCAAGGCTTAGCTGAGAAATTATGAGCTGGCAATAAAAACAACTTAATCATTATACTTAGAGGACTTCAGTATCCAGGGCTGTTAGTGAGGTGCCTTTCATTAGCAAAACAGCTTTTGGTATTAAAGTTCCTATGTAAACTGATTTATCTGATGTCTCTGGAACTTTTCCTATAAAAAAGGCAAGTTTCCTTAATAGCATAATAAACATTCTATCTTAGATGTCAATATGTTGTATGGAGATAATTGTGATTTAGACAGAATACCTTAGACATATGTTTTGGGGGAAGAGATTGCTAATGAGGAGAGATGACATGGGTGCATAAAATGACCGGGAGAGTAAACAATAATACTAGAATACTTTTCTATATCAAATAATAAAAGAGCAAGATGGCACTCACTGAACTTGAGAAACATTTAAAACTGATAAAAACAATATTTTATACAATATATAATTACGTTATAAAATGTATTTCCTTGGTAATGTACTGAAATATTGTGGAGAGACAATTTATCCATATTTAAAGGTGCAACTAAACTTCCATTATGAGCTCAGTTTTCACCTCCCATTCCACTTGTAACTAAACAAAAAGTTACTTCAGAATGAAGTAGAATTTTCTTCTGGAAACTTAAAGTATTTTCTGGTTTGTAGAGATTTAAAAACTAATTATTTTTGGAAAATTAAATGGTTAATATTTGTGTTTGTATAATTAAGAATGGAGTTAAATCATCTAATTATGAGTGTTTATAATGTCAGTCACTAAAGTATCTAGATGCTGTGTTTCACCGGAAAATCCTGGTGATCCAGCTGGTAAATAGCCTGCATCAGAATCTTGTACATAGGCTAGTTTTCAAGCAGGTGCGTGCGCGTGCATAATTAGTATTTTTATATCAGGCATAAGTTTCACTGAAGCAGATGAAGAAAAAAGTATGCCAGTAGAAATTTTTGCCATAAAAGTAGATGCATAAAACTTAGTGTGAGATTTTGGACAGGGACATCTTTACATAGCTGCAAGTTTGATCAGGCAGAGCCTTCTAGGTGGATTGACGCATGCAAACATTAGACTTCAACACAAAAAGTAGGCTCTGAATGGTCCCCATTCTCCATTTGATCCATGCAGCCATCCCTTCTCTAATTAAATCAAGTCTGTGGTCCCTGGTCCACGTTACTACCCAAATGACCAATCCATATAATTCTTCTAAAATCATGCTGAGTTTTTACCACATAGATTACAGATGATAGTAGGGAGAGTGGACCCAGAACCTTACTCTCTCTTTTGGATAGAGAGGCTTAAATCTCTTAGAAGGAAGGAAACATCGGGCACGATTCAGCTCATGAAGTTTTGGGTGCATGTTGTGCAGTGAAATATTTTCATTGTCTGCAGTGCATGTATCTTTGTGTTCAAAATAATTCAGTACATGGTTTTCTGTACATAACATTTAATATGATGAAAAGACACAATTACATCGTGCATTCTTTACTATCCAAAAAAACAGAGTAATGAGCTGAAAGGTACGTGGCCCTTCTTCTTCAACTGTTGCTGATATCTGCTGCTAAAAGTGTATAAGCTTCTGATTCTGAAACTTATCTAAGCTCAGTCTCTGTGCATCTTAAAAGAACCATCTTTATTTCTATATTGGTAGGTGGTGTCTCGATGTCCCTCTGAGAGAGGCATAGACAATACCTAGAGTGATGAATATGTCAGATTGAATTAGCTGAAATGGCTGTTATCTTTGACTGTTTCCATGAATGGCCTTGATTTTGATAAGGGATTTTTCTTTGACGTTGTTACACTGAATTTCAAAAATAATCAAGTATTTGTAATATATTGCTGCATCTTGTCTTAATTCATACAGGTACAGATGATAAATTTGCATGTGAAAACTTTAATGTTTATATTTCTTTACCAAACAATTACTTTAAAAAAAAATTCTGGATGGTCAGTGCCAATGATATCTTGGAGTATCAAGCATTTTTCTTAGTGTCTCAGTGTCAGGATATTTCACTTCATTCCAACCCAAGAGTCCACTTTCTGGCAACTTAGGGCCAGGTGCACCTGGGTACATACAGTATCCACAAGTAGGTCTCAACGACTCCATTGTCTCAGGTGGTGTCTCCCAGTAGGTCTTATAGTTGATTGCAACAGAGCGCAAACATGCCCATGAGAAGCACGCACAGACTGTTTAGATGTCTTCACTTATCTACGTGCAACTTACGTTCCTGGGAGAATTCTGTGCCAAAAAATTAAAAATTCTACACACAATATTTTAAAATTCTGTACATTTTATTTGTCAAAATAGCATTATATAATCACAGCAGTTTTACTTATTTTGGTAACTTACTTCAAAATAATTGTCAGCAACTGTCTGTAACAATACAGACAACGAAAAAGATTCCCCTAGGAATAGAGTTAAAGAAACCCATACGATAACACATTTCCTGTTTCTCCGCTCCCTCCTTCAGAGCCCAGCTGTGGTGTCGGACACTCACGCCCCCTCTCCCTCAGAACTCAGGGATCCTGAGGGAGAAACAGCCTGATGCTGGATCCTGGATTTGCATGCCTCCTTCATTCAGGGCATGCTGGGAACTGCAGTTGTCGGGATCCCTCCAGCTCCGTCTATCTGCCCTAACAGTGTCTTCTATTGAGGAGCTGGGCTCTGCTGAGTCCAGTGGCCTCTAGTGGCGGTCAGTAGCTCTGCATCACCAGTTCCACTCAGAACATTAATTTTGTGAAAACAACTTGAGTTCTATAGCACTTTAAAGACTAACAATTTTAATTTCAGTAGTCATAAGCTTTCGTGAGCCTCAGCTCACTTCCTCAGATGCCTACTGAAATTAAAATTGTTAGTCTTTAAAGTGCTACAGAACTCAAATTGTTTTTTTGCTGTATACAGACTAACACGGCTACCCCTCTGGAACTCTTCTACATTAATTTTGTGCAAATTCTGTATTGTGCAGTGGTGCGGAATTCCCCTAGGAGTAAACTTCCTGCTCCCTAGTTTTGTTTTATTCCACTCAAGATTTCAGGTTAATTTGTTTGCACTTTCCTATGTCTGTATCCTCATAATTGGTTGGGAAAAGGCCCCTCCCCTTCATACTGAAAAACCATTAGGATTTTACTTTGAGAAGATGACAAGCCTTAGAAGCACTACTCAACTTTTTTTGGCATCTTTCCCTTGTAATATTGCTAGAAGACCATATTAAAATTAGTGCCTGATGGCATTTCTTTGTGCAGTGATGTAGCTGGCCTGATCCTAAGGAAAATGTCAGGGCTCTGAGTCTTTAACCAAGACAGCTTCCATTTTTTTCTGTAGAAAGGTTTAAATTATGGGGACACACACAAAGCAGTCATTGAGGTCCTGTTCCATATGTTTATCTGTTGGTCTTGGACCTGTCCACCCTGTCAGTTGGGATGTTTATTTCATCAGTGTTAGGACATTCCTCAATCTACTTCCCTTCCAAAAGAAGAATTCTGCCATGGCAGTATTTTAGGGAAGGAAATGGTTGACTACAAATATATAAATATTTAATCTGGATACCTGAGTTCTGTTCCATGCTCTTCCACAGATTTCCTGTCTGACCTTAGGCAAATCATTTAGTTTTTTTGTGCCCCAGTTTCCCATCCGTAAAATGTTGTTAATACTTCCCTATGTCCAGTGTTTTGTGAGGATAAATATATTAAAGATTGTGAAGTGCTCAGATACTAGGGCAATGGTATCTATATAGATGTATACAAACAATGTTTTGTATACAATTCAACATTAGGGTGCTCCTGTTTCCCATTCTTAAAAGGAACTGTTGAAGTGTGTTGGATCCAGTGAGTGAGATACTTGGGAATGAAGCATGCTTAGAAGGGCATTGCTCTTGAGCCAGTTTAGAGGTGCCTCAGAAGGCCAAAAATCTAAAAGGGGACTTTCCTGAATGACTTACAAGAGAGACCCATGAGTGAGAATTCTGTAATAATACCTTGTACTTCTCTAAAGAAAATTAATTTCCCTGTCAGAACTTTGAGAAATGTTCTGTATGTGTGGTGACATGCAACTGTTCTGACCTTTGACATGCTCTATCAATGGAGGAGGAGTTAGGAAAGGTGTTACAAAATTAAAACTTGAAAGCTCCAACCAAAAGTTAACCTTTCCCTTGCATTTTTTCCCCCTTTATTGCTGTTTGTTATTGAAACGGACAAGTTCAAGTCATCTCATCTTTTTAAAACAAAACACACAACTTCATTCTTGTTCCCATTTATGTGTTAGTGTCTGCCTGCAGATAGAACACTTTTAGATGATGTATCTGGGTATTGCAAACTAAGTAGGGTTGTACCTGGAAATCCCAAGGAATGCAGGAAGTGGTGTTAATGATCCCAGAGAGGTTGGTTTCTTCTTGATATTAAATTAATGCTATAATATATTGCTAAAGGTTACCATTCCAGTGGAGGTGATGTCTTCTGGAGGAGACTGTCAACTTGTAGTCTTTAAAGATAGTTATGCTATAAGCAGGGGTTGGAAAGTTATCCTTGTGTTGGAGACCAATTCCAATTCAGTTAGTTTCATTTTGCTTTCCTAAATTTTCCCCACTTGTCATTGGATATAGTATTTTGTCTCACTTGAACTATTGTGTAACTTTTGTTGTATGCTGTTAAAGCTGTTGCATTCTGCTCTAAAGTTGGCTGCCTTTTAGACGGGTGTGAACAAACTTGTTATTTAAACTGGAGCTGTTGGGGACTTCTGTCCTTAACAATTACTCAGAGTACTTTTTCAGGTCCCACCAACTGAAGTGGCAGCTCTCACCTCTGTGGTTGTATTTTAATGGTCATAAACTATTTGCTCCAATTTTGGCAGTGTGACATGAATAACTACAACTTTCCTGGAACTTGTGATGTGTGGGTTCAACATTTGCAGGTGTAATATGTACGTTCAACTTTAAGTTAATTCTGTATAACTCAAGCTTTACTTTTAGGAGAGAAGGGAAATGGTTATATATTTTCATGTGTGAATAGTTTCTGAGAACTTAATGTTACTGCAAGCTTTGTAGAGACCAAGTAAAGTACTGGCAGTGGAAGATTTCCCTGTACTTTCCCAATTCTCCGACCCACATTACTCATTTCCACCATATCTCAAACCTGTCTTGAAGAATCCCTTCTAAATGGGAGCAGAGAGTTTCTGTCTCTATGGTTAGAGCTCTGAAAATCTGTGAATAACTGCAGACCACTTTTGCTGATCGGATGCAGATACAAGATTTGTATCTGCGCAGTGCTCTGTCTATGGTTCATTCAGATCTGGGTCACACTGTTGAGACTGGAAACAAAGGGCCTAATGAATGTCAACTTTGTTCATGGTTTCTGGTGTGGGTGTCGTAAAGAATTGCACATACCGGCAATTCATTTTTTGCATGTTGTTAATATCTGATGGCTATATTTTGTCTTTTAGTCTCTATATTCATTAGTTCAGAGTTGTCCTAGATTGCCAAGAGGTGAAAATCTCTATCTCAGTAGTCCCCTAAATTGAGCCATCACTCTAGGATTCCTATTTTTGTTTCACAGACTTTATTTGATACCAGGACAGTGTGATTCTCAGACTGATGTAACACAGTTTTGTTTTCTTTGCAGAGTGTGAAGTCTCACAAGCATCGGAAGGATCGCTTACAGGATCTGATCGATATAGGTTATGGCTATGATGAAACAGACCCTTTCATTGATAATTCTGAAGCTGTGAGTAAATCTCATTTAAGCAACAATAGGACATGAGCAGTACTTGTTTCTAAGGAGGGTGAGGGGAACATATTTTTTACTCTCCTTTGTGCATGGTATGAATCCAAAAGACACATGACCTCAGGCACCCAAGAAACTATTATTGTATTCATTTTTATAGCCATTCACAGGTATCGTTACATCAGAAGATCAAAGGTACACTGTAAATTAAAATAAATTCTTTACCTTGTTACTATTCCATAAATGATTAAAACCAGAGATTTTAAAAATCAAATTGACTTCCTTATTGATACCATTTGTTCATTTTATCATGCTTCAATCAGCTTGGACTGTAAAATTAGACTAGTTTTCTTTGACTGTCTCACATGCTGGCAAAATGCTGGTATATTTGGATTTCCAACACTTCAATGTTGGACAAGGCGTCCAACACAAGGAGTATTGGAGATTAGCCATTATGGTTTAACAGCAAGGTTCAACGTCTTATTTAACCCCAACTTCAGAAACTTGAAATCCAATTGAAATGAAGGAAATAGAAGCATTAACTAGGTCCAGATAAAATCTTAGATGGAAATTAGGAAGGCTAAGACCTGGTCAGCACCTAAAACTTAGGTCAGCCTAACTATGTTGCTCAAGGGGTGTGAAAAGTTCACATCCTTAGGAGATGTAGTTAAGCCAACTTAAGCCCTGGTATAAACACTGCTGGGTTGACGGAAGAATTCTTTCCAGGGGATGGATTTACTACAGTGACAGAAAAAAACCCTCCCATCAATGTAGCAAGTGTCTACACTACTTTGCTGTAGCGCTCGTAGTGTAGACATATCCTAAGAGGGTACTTGAAAATAAATTAGTCAGACATAAAGAATTTCCTGCTATTTGTTTTTAAGTATATCAGAAGCAGTAAAAGAGGAATTGATTATCAGGCAATTAAGGGAGCAAACAGACTGGAGGAAATCCTATTGCCAGATGCTTAGGATAAGTAAACTGCTATCCAGGCAAGTAAAAATGTAGTGTTTTCTGCCTGTAGGACAAGGACAATAGGGGAAGTCTGGGTTTAGGCTGAATCATATCAGGCACAGTAGTACTGAGCTGCTATTCATAGAGGAAGGTTCCAGAAGGCTTGAGAGAGAACGGAAGAAAAGAGAACTGAAGTGAGTCTTAACCAGGGGGGAGGAGAAGGAAATTGGACCAGAGAGAAGTGCATTGGTTGGTATACATCATGCAAAGCCTCAGTTAAATGTGGTGTTGGTTAGTGCTTTAATGAGGGGCAGAAATTAAGTCTGGGCTTTTCAGTGGCTTTTATGTGCTCTAAAAGTCATTAGAGTAGCCAGAAAGACAAACAACAGTTGATTTCTTGTTTGAGGGCCACTGTGCATTCTCGCTTGTGGTATATATCACCTCTGGCATTGAGTTGCAGAACTTCCTGGAATAGCAGTATTTGTTGTAAGGTGCACAGGAGATATTGTGCGAGGACAACTTCATTACCCTAATCTGTTTAAAGGAGGTCAGCAAGCCCCCATCCATCTCTGTTTGTTTATTGCCACTGCAGAGAGCAAACTGAACTTTTTCATTTCCTCAGGCTAGAACTTCCCTTAGTCTAGCTTGATATTTACAAGAAAATCGTTAGTTTAGAGTAGCATAGGACAGTTTAGTGTAGACACCCTTCCCATGTCCTGGGAGCCTGTCAGGTCCCAAACCAGGCTAAACCAAAAGTGGCATCAAAGACCAAATCCCCACCATCTATTCAGGCTCCAATAGCCTTGGTGGTGATGCAGGAAACTCCCTTGGTGTCTACCCTCACTCTGCACCATTGTACTTTGTGCTGATGCCAAACCTATCCTCCAGTGCCTGTCTGGGCACCGAGGTCCACTCAGAGGCCCATCTGGCTAAAAGGAAGGAAAAGAGGAAGCACATCTCCCCACAAGAGAGGCACAAGCTGAAGAAAAGGAGGAAATGCTCCCTTGACTCATGAGGGCCTTGAAGACACTTCAACAGCACCACTGTCACCTCTTCTCCACACTCCATCAGAGCTAGACACCTCCGCACCAATTAACTTGGACTCCTCATTGCTTTGGATCCTGATAACACGTTTTATTTCTCAAACTTTGCAGTTGGGAGATAGTGCACTTTCTCACCCTCACACAAGCGCTCTTGTGCACTTCACAATAGACACAGCTTTTCAGGGCAGATCTGCAGCTTGATGCCAAAGAGTGCCATATCCCATAAGTGTGAATGCACAAAAGTGTCTCTTGAACAACAAGAGTTCACTAGCTCTTGCTAGTAAGGAACCTCTTCTCTCCTTCCCGCCTCCTCCCCCTGCAGGACAAAGTAGGCTGTATAATTGCTTCTAGAACCTGACAAATGCAGCTGACAGTTGAGTTTAGTTTAAGATGGAGAATAAAGCTATATTGCAAACTACAGTCAGATAGTTCAAAGGCAGTTGTTTTTGCCAAGCAAGCCTGAGTAGGCTTTGTAGTAAAATAATAAACAATTTGATTATTTGCTGTTTCTCTAAAGTGTAATTTGATTCCCTTTTAGAAGGGAAAAGGGCCTTTGTACTATGTGTTTCAGTTACCAATATAGTAATTGTAGGCCCAGATTCAGCAAGGTACTTAAGCGTATGTCTAAATTCAAGCACTTGAGCAGTCCCACTGACTTTGATGTGACACATCAGGGGCTCAAAGTTATTCATGTGTTTAAGTACCTTGTTGAGCTGAAATATTTGCTGCTCTCAGGGCCAGATTGCTTAACATAAGGTGTCAAATATTACACTAAACATCTGTATTTTAAAAAATGACACAGACATGGTTGACTTTAAAAAAGAAAAATGTCTGGAACACATCAAATCATCCCAAGTGCCTTGGACTTAAAAATAAAAAAATCCTGAAATCAGAGGGTAGTACTGACGGCCCTGGGCCAAGTAATCTTAAAGCATGTGGTGCAGAGGATTATGTTCGATCAATATGAAGAACTTAAACACTTTCCACAATTCATGGAAATCTAAATATCATTAGATTAATATCAGAGATTTTTTTTGTAACGTGCCAGATGCATGAGTGTTTCTGAAAAGAGTAGTTCTCTTGTAAGTGTTACATGTATGTGACAGCTCTGTGAAGCAGAAAATGGCAATCTGTCCATAAAAAAGCTCTGTCCTGTAAAATTAAACATGAGATCCAGAAGTTTGTCACCTTTTTAACATTGCTTACTGAATTGCTAAATGCAACTTCAGTTTTAGAGATCTTGCAATTGCATGAAAGTCAGGAATCAAAATTTGTAATTATGACCTGTATGGAACATACTGAAGAAACTGAGCTGGGGCTGATACAGAATTAAGGAGATCAAGACAGGCAGATTAGTGGACACGTGTTTCATGACAGACATAACTACCACTGTGACTGAGGTCTTTCTTGCTTTCCAAGGAGTGGATCTTTCTAAAATTTTTTTTTTTTTTTTTTTAAGAAGTGCTGTCTTGGAGTTCATAGTACTGAAAGACAATCCTGGCCATTATTTTTTGAAAACTTATTCTTAGGGATAGCAAACCTGAAAAGTAAATGTTTCTGGATCTTTAGAGGTATAACTGCAGAACAATCAGATCTACATATTTGACATTGCAACTGATTACCAGGCTACGGCAACCACCATTCACATGGTTTCAATTTCTTGATTCCATGTGGTGAGCTAATGATTGTGAACTAGGTCTAAGACTGAAAAAAATGGCACTGTTATTGAGAGGAGGCAAAGGAGGATGTGCTATGTCAGTGGTTACCTCTAAAACACTTTAATATTATAAAATTTACAACAAAGGACATCACGTGTGCATGTTTAATAAAACCTTTGAACCACCAAGCCCACCTGTATTTCAGGATAAGCTGTGCTTGATGGAAATGTGTTCTCACTGTCTGCAGCACTGTCTACAGCAGTAGAAAAACATGGATTTTCCTCAGTGAACTTAACAAAAACAAACCCATGTGTCTATATGTACACCAAACCATTTCCAAGACTTAACACAGATGTGACTGTATAGATCAGTGTAAGTGTTTCTGCCATGTCAGGCTATTTTCTACTGTCTTGAAGCTGGAATGAGGGAGACAATGAGAAAAATTATTTGTGGACACAACAAATGGTAGACTAGTAAAGGGCTGAACTAGTGCTATCATGTTTGGCCAAATCTAGATTTCAAAACCAAATGGATATCCATAATATTTAGGTAATTGAATTTTTATTTAGACTGCATCAGAACTGAAATGCTGGTAGTTCTCTTACATGAAGAAACAAACCTAAATATTTCTGACTGACAGTCAGACATGCTAAAAATAAGAACAAAAATAAGGAGATCTCACACAATAGTCCAAAACAGAATGAGTAAAGCGCATGATTGTCTAAAGAACTACCTTTAGACAGTCATACCAGCAATAATTTCATTTTTAACTTCTGAGAATGAGTTCGCAACCCAAGAGAGGGACAACCACTCTTAAGAATGGCCACACTGGGTCAGACCAGTGGTCTGTCTAGCCCAGTATCCTGTCTTTCGACAGTGGCCGGTGACAGATGATTCAGAGGTAGTGAATGGAACAGTGCAATTTATCTAGTGATCCATCCCTTCTTGTGCAGTCCCAGCTTCTAGCAGTCAGGTTTAGGGACATCCAGAGCATGCGGTAGTGTCACTGACCATCTTGGCTAATAGTCATTGATGGAACTATCCTCCATGAATTTATCTAATTCTTTTTTGAACCCAGTTATACTTTAAGCCTTCACAACATTCCCTGGCAATGAGTTCCACAGGTTGACTGTGTGTTGTGTGAAGTACATCCTTTTGTTTGTTTTAAACCTGTTGCCTATTAATTTCATTGGTTGGCCCTTGGTTTGTGTGTTATGTGAAGGGATAAATAATGCTTCCTTCACACCATTTATGATTTTATAGACCTCTATCATATCCTCCCTCAGTTGTTCCTTTTCTAAGCTAAACAATGCTAGTCTTTTTAATCTCTCCTCGTATGAAAACTACTCCATACCCCTAATAATTTTTATTGCCCTTCTCTGTACTTTTTTCCAATTCTAATGTATCTTTTTTTGAGATGGAGCAACCAGAACTGCACACAGTATTCAAGGTGTGAGCATACTATAAATGTATATAGTGGCATTATATTTTGTCTTACCTATCCCTTTTCTAATGGTTCCTAACTGTTTGGTTTTTTTGATTGCTGCTGCATATTCAGTAATGTTTTCAGAGAACTAGCCACGATGACTCCAAGATCTTTCTTGAATTGTAACAGCTGACTTAAACCCTATCATTTTGGAAAACACAATGTGCATTATTTAGCATTTATTAACTTTGAATTTCATCTGCCATTTGTTGCCCAATCACCAGTTTTGTGAGATTGTAACTCTTCTAAGTTTGCTTTGGACTTAACTATCTTAAGTAATATTGTATCATCTGCAAACTTTGCCACCTCACTATTTACCCCTTTTTCCAAATCGTTTATGAATATGTTGAACAGCACTTGTTCCAGTACAGATCCTTTGGGGAGCTGTACTGCTATCTACCTCTCTCTATTGTGAAAATAGACCATGTATTCCTACTATTTGTTTCCTGTCTTTTAACTAGTTACTGAGCCATGATTCCCTCTTAACCTATGACTCCTTTCTTTGCTTAAAAGCCTTTGTTGAAGTTTTCTGAAAGTCCAGGTACACTATATCCACTTGATTACTCTTGTCCACATGTTTGTTTGACCCCCTCAAAGAATTCTGATAGATTGGTAAGGCATGATTTCCCTTTACAAAAGCTGTGTTGACTCTCCCTTAACAAATCATATTCATCAATGTTTCTTGATAATTCTGTTCTTTACTATGGTTTCAACCAATTTGCCTGGTACTGAAGTTAGGCTTACTGGCCTGTAATTGCCAGGATTGCCTCTGAGTCTTTTTAAAAAATTGCTGTCAGATTGGCTATTCTCCTGTTATGTGGTACAGAGGCTGATTTAAGCAATAGGTACATGCCACAGTTAGTAGTTCTGCAATTTCATATTTGAGTTCCTTCAGAACTCTTGAGTTAATACCATTAGGTCCTGGTGACTTATTACTGTTTATCAATTTGTTCCAAAACCACCTCTGACAGCTCAATCTGCCTCTCATCTGTTACCTAAAAAGAATGGCTCAGGTATGGGAAATTCCATCACATCCTCTGCAGTGAAGACCAATGCAAAGATGTAATTTAGTTTCTCCGCAACAGCCTTGTCTTCCTGGAGTGCTTCTTTAGCACCTTGATTGTCCAGTGGCCCCATTGATTGTTTGGCTGGCTTCCTGCTTCTGATGTACTTAAAAAAAAAAAATTACTGTTAATTTTTGTCTTTTGCTAATTGTTCTTCATCTTTCTCATCAGACAACCATATTTGAAATTTTAGCTGCTATGGTCCTATGATAAGAATTTTCCCCTTAGCCTGGCAACAAATCAAGAGGATTAGGACATTTCAAAGACATCATTTAGGTTCTTTGCATTAATATTCTTTGTAGAGGAACAAATTGATAATTTAAAGAGCTACAACTCACTAGAGCCCTGATGTTCTTCCTCCAAGAGTTCTGAAGGAGCTTCAGAATGAAGTAGTTTAAGCTACTACTAAGATTATGTAATCATATTTAAGTCAGCTAATATACTGGATCATTAAAAGTTAGCAGATGTTGTACCTATTTTTTAAAAAGTCATTAGGTGTGATCCTGGGCACTATAGATCAATTACCATTATTTCAGTGGTGGGTAAACTAGCTGAAAATAAAATAAAATATAAAATTATAAATTATGCATGCATGATATGATGGGAATGACCCAGCATAGCTTCAGTAAAGGAACGTCAAGCCTCTCAAGTCTACTAGAATTTCTTGAGCTGGCTGAATTTATACGGACTTTCAAAAAGCCCTTTGACAGCCTTTCACAAGTGGCTGTTGAAACTTCATGTTGTAACTTTTTGTCCATCTGTGTCTCAGTCATCTTGTTTGCCATTTGCATGATTGCTTATTGAACTGCTGGATAGTTTACATTTTGCTCGTTTTATGCATATTGAATGAACTCCTTTAAATTTCTGTTTGTCTAGTTGATTGACTAACTTTCTGTGGCATAGTTCCTGCCCTCGTTCTGCACCCCACTTCTTTCACACTGCTTTCTTCTCCACTCATGTCAGCACTTACCATAGCCAGCTACCACCTCAACTATTCCACTTAATATTGCACCCTTTCTCTGTACGTCTTTTTGTCTAAGCTTTTTGAGGTAAAATTTGTGCTTTTTTTGTATCTAGAAATCAACTACAATGGTGTAGGTGCTTAAGAAAATAAGAGAAACACTGTTGTGGATTAAAAACTGGCTGAGGGTAAATAGAATAAGAACAAATCTGTAATTACCAATATGGCCTATCAAGGATGGTCTAGGTTTACTTGGTTGTGGTGAGGCACAGAGGACTGGACTTGATAACTTCTTAAGGTTCCTTTCAGCCCTAGCTTTTGATGATTATATGGGATAAGGTTAATGCTGGGGTAGTATAGTATTTTATATTACAGTTGGTGTCATGTGACACATTCATGAGCTGGGAGAGTGGTGAGGTGATAACTTTTGCAGGTGGCCATTCTGTAGGCTACTTGAGAAGATTGTGAAGAACTTCAGATGCCTCAAAGCCAGTTGAATGGGCAACTTGATGGTAGATGGCATTTAATGTTGACAGAGTAAAGCATGTTGTAAATAATGATATTAACTATTCATACATGCTGCTGAGTTTTTTAATTAAGTGTAATCACTCAAGAAAAAGACCTGGGTATCATTGCAGATAGCTCAGTGAAACAAACACTAAACTGAGCAGCAGTTCAAAAAAAGCAAATACAATACTTTCAGTATTATACTTTTAATATTTTAACACTGAAAATATTACAAACCCCCTACATAAATTGATTGTAAATATAATGAAACCTGTACATAAATTCATATTCTCTTCATTCAGTGTGGTCACCTTATCTCAAAATATGACAGAAATAAAAGGTCTAGGGACATGTGATGAAAATAATTAGTCATGGAAAGATAAGGACCATATAGAGAGGACTGGAGAGAGAATCATGTTAGAGGCATACAAAACAACAAATGGTATAGAGAAGGCAAATTGGGCAACATCTCATAATAGAAAAATGAGTCAATTCTGTGAAATTGAAATGCAACGTATTAAAATTGATAGAGAAATTATTTTTATTCAACTTAGTAAATCTGTGGAGTCTGTGGCCAGTGGATATTGGTGAGGCCGAGATCTTAGTGGGATTTTGGGGAAAAGAATCCAGGTATATTAAATATTAAACCTTCATAATGCAGGACATAAGTCATCTGGTAACTGATGGAGTTGGGAAGAAATATCCTATGTTGACCTTTGAGAGGTTATTGCATAATCGTTTGCTACATGGTTTCATGTACCTTCATCTGAATCTTCTGGTAGTAGACAGTCAGAGACTGAATACTGACCTAGATGGACCACTGTTATTAAAAGTACTACATTTCTCAACAGTTGCTGTTTTTTAGTGTGCCACTGTCACTCTTTCATAAGTAGTGTGTCACCACCACTGCGGTGACCCTTGCCTTCTCCCAAATATGACTATTAGCTTACTTCAAAAGCAGTGTGTTGGTACTGTGACACTAGCGCTCCACCGCCCTGGCCAATAACTTTTCAGCAGCACTGGTATGTTTATGATTTGAAATCTAGCAAGTTACTTAATTTTTGTGTTCAGTACTCCATGTTCAGAGACTGTATTTAGGTAAGTGAATTGTTTACTATTAATAAGGTGGTAGATATTGATTAATTACCTGGCTCTTCTATTTCCTGCTCAGTATGATGAATTGGTTCCCGCATCTCTGACAACCAAATATGGAGGATTTTACATCAACACAGGAACATTGCAGTTCCGCCAAGCATCTGATTCAGAGGATGAAGACTTTGCAGAGGACAAAAAGCACAGGCCACCTAAAGTGAGTAATCTTAGTTTCTGTTCCTCTTGGAATGTATGGCTGATTGAAAAGCTTCGTAAGATAGATACAAAAAAATGAGAAGAGGTTGGTGGTAAATAGGTATAGGTGATGTCAATCTCATTGTCTTGCTGCTCATGTATAATGGGTTGGGAAGTCGCAAGGTCTCCTAACATAAATAACTTGAGATTTCTGCAGGGTATCCAGCCTTCCAAAATTAAGCAGCAGTTTAAAGCAGACAAACAAATTGGACCCATACTTTTTTTTAAAACTTGTTGACTGCTCATGTTATTTCTGTAAAAACCAGCATCTCCTGATAAGAGAGAATTCAATGCAAATTCCTTGAGAGAACATTTACAATTTCACAAAATTTTGCAAGATTAAAATTGTTCCTACTGTACAAAATAGCCTTAGAAACATATCCCCAAAATATTTCTCTTGAATGTTACTCAAACTGTAGTTCTGTTCTCAAAAGTGACTGCTCTTTATTAAAATTTACATAGTCATTCTAGTATCTGTTAACACTACCCATTGGATGGGCCAGTTGGATTGCATGAGTTCTGTGTCCTTCCTAGAATTTTCTACCTTCTCTGATGTCTTTGCCTGCTGTATGGAATTTTGCTTTACTTGGCAGAATGGTTGTAGAACCAGACATGTTTTTTTCCAAGGCTGTTGTTGAATACATTCAATTATGTATCTTTTTAATTTTTAAAAGCATTTGTTATTAATATTGAAGTATTACCATACACTCTAGTAGCTATCAGGAACTCCCACCTTGCGCTATGTACTATACAACTACGTTCAAGAACATGACCCTGCTTGGAAAATTTAGTCTAAGAATATGTATGCCTAATTTGTCGTCTGAAGTGATGAGAAACAAAAAGACAATACCTAAGAAAATGTGTAACTGGGGCCTTGAGCTTTTAGTGGGCTAAACAGGTGAAGGGGTGCCCTTGACATTTTTTTTAACCCAATTGCTTAAAAGTGATGATGTCAGCTCTGAACTGCCAGACATGAGAAGTATGAAGCACTTATTGCTGTATAAAGAGCAGAGGTAATGCTATCACCTTTTTGGTTCTTTAGGTATCCAAACATAAAGAAGGAGAGGACCGCGGGATTAAGAAGCGCAAGCGTAAGGAGGAGGGGACAGAGAAGGAGAAAAAGCCTCGGAAAATGAAAGTTCCTAAGCAGCTGGGGTAGGTCTATCTGTCAGGTTTTTTAAGGAGAGGGCACCTCACTGCAACAAGAGAAGCAATAACTTAATGGCTCCTCTCCCCATGTCAAGTTCATTTGCCAGTCTTGGACTATTTTGCTGAATATAGATAAATCTAAGTAAGCTAGTCAGAATTCAATTTTTAATTTTTATAATTTTGATAGGTATCAATGTTTTTTTAAGCATTTGTTTTAGATTTTTATTTATTTAAATTTTCTCAGCTGTGGGAAATTATGGAGGGTAAGACAATGGAGCGGGTCAAACAATTTAATGACAGATGGTGAGGTTCAGATTTAAAACTTTAACTATTAGAAAAAAATTTTTTGATATCACATGTCAAAATAGATGAAGAAAATATCTTTAAATCAAAATTTAATAAGTTCACAAACTGCATTTTTCTTTCTTTGTCTATCTGTGAATTTCCATTATTATAGATACACAAACCCACAAAAAATGTTTCTATGATGAAATTGACATTTGCTGACACTTACTGATAAAAATCCTTCCCAGCAAACTTAAAGTTGTGACGTGTAAATATCAAAAGAGCGATGAGGAATGGAATATAAGTGGGAGCAGTTTATTGTACTAAAATTGATATCTATTATGTGCAGGCTAGTGTTTCATTGACCAAACTTAAGCCTCCATCCTGCAAAGACTTATGTATGTTCTTAATTTTACACACTGTGAAGAATCCCATTGACTTCCATGGGACTACTCACTAGTCCATAAAATTAAGCGTGTGCATAAGTCTTTGTTAGATGGAGACTTCAATTTTTAATTTCTGTCCCATCACTTGTTAAAATTCAAATAGCTTTCATTGTTTTAAGAATTACTTCTGATTAATACCACCACTTTAGATTGTTAAATTAGTTTTAACATAAGCTTTCTTTTAAATACATTCTTTTAAACAGCTTTATAACTAGCTGGCTTCCAAAATAATTCAAAACTTTGTATGTATAATGTTCCTGCTTTTTAAAAAGTCCAATTTCTCATGTATTCCTTCAGTGCGGACTTACGGTTACATTATTTTTAAAATACAGATGTTTATTAAAATGTTCCTCATCCATCAAAAAACATTAGGATGCACATTTAAGCAATTAAGTCAGGAAATACCAAAAATTAGGTTGCATACCAAATTATAATTTAGACCCCTTGTACCATATACCTTAAGATAGTCTTTAATTATATTTTCACAAACTTTCTCAAACAATACAGTTTTCCGGTCTTAGCTACACATGAGTGGCATTTTATACGTCTGTGTACTAGTCTTTGTGCCAGACAGTTCATGAAAGTCATTTGTACACAAAAAGCACAGTGAAAAAAGAAAGGGCTTCTCCATAACAATACATTAATTCACAGTGCACCTTCACTAAAAATCTTTCTCTTTGCAGATGTTAGCCATGTTTTGTGCACTGCATAGCCTAACTTTGCTACAAACATTGCGTTAAAAATAGTACAGATTGTATTGTGCATGAATGAAGTGATTTTTTTTTTAATGGGTCATAACTCTGCCAAATGAAGTCCAATTTTGACCACTCAGAGGCAGTTCTCTTAGATTCTATCTCTATGCCAAATTTCAGCTTTATAACTCCAGCTGCTTTGGTGCTAGAACAGTTGGGGGAGTGGAGGAACATAACTTTCTCTAATGGGGGGAGTTAATTTTTCCCATGCTCCTAATCAAACAGTTAAACTATTGTTGCTCAAACTTTCCCAATTACCTTCAGATAGAGAACAAGCCTGGACAATTTTCAGCCTAAAGGTAAAAGATTCAGACAGTTATGACTGGCTATATTTGAGAGGCTTGTAGATGGATCTGAAAGTGTGATTGTTGCTCATCTAAGTGAAATAATCTGCTTTTGAAACATTTGTGGTTTTTTTCATAATCTTTTTCTACTGTTTTTGTTTGACATTGAAGTCATCATGCAAATCAGAAAAAGCCAGTGCTTACAGTATATACTCTTATTGTGTCCCTTCTGCCTACATATTGCAGTGATCTCTTATCTATGTGAGTACTGGTGTTTAATGTGTTGCAGTACCTAGTTAATTAAAAATAACATATTAGCTATCCATAGCAACAAAAAATAATAGCCAAGCGTGGACAGTTTTGCAGTCCAGAGTTGTTTCCTTTGGCCTTAGTTGTTTTTAGGCCTTGGTCGCCTTATTTCTTCTCTTCTCACTGCCAGTTTTCATTTTAATGCAATTTCTAACCAGCTTAATTGGTTTACGGTTTAAAGTGGAGAAGTGCTTCTCCAAATAGCATGTACAATTACATGTATTACTCAAGGTATTAAAGGCTTCGGAAGAAGAAGTTTAAAGAATGGAAGTTTTGGACATACGAGATTTTTTTTTAAAATGCCAATATATTGCTACCATAACTGTACCATTCCCATCTTCAGTATTCTTTCAGCATGATTTTTATCATAAGGAATATAAGCAGTCTATATTACAAGATGAAATCTTAAATCTGGAGAGTAATGTAAATCTAGGTGGTGTATATACATTGATATAGGGCTATTGTCACTGTGTTTACTGATACTTGTGTAAATTATCTCATCCATTACTATCTGCTTTTGTATACCATGGTGGGTTTCAGAGAGCCTAATGTACACAGACAAATACAGAAATACGGTGTTATGACATTCTCTGTGCTTTTAGTCCAATAAGGGGTTTGTTATATATTGTACTAATGGTTCCGTCTTTAGTTAAGGTTACGCAGCCTTTCCCATTATAAAGACCCTGTTTTCAGTTGCTTAGTTATAAGTGTGCCAAATTTTAGCTATGTGGGCTGAAATTTTCCATGCTGGCTGCCTACCTCAGGCTGGCTTTTTTTATTAGTTTTTTTGTTTCAAGTTTCAGCAAAAATGGAACAGCAGTTTCTGAAAACAAGATTAGGGAAAAGTAAGTTGGCTTTGCCCATGTTAAAATCAAATCCAAAAACCATTTCACTGAGTTGTTTAGCGCCGCCATGCTTTGGAGCAGTAACTGAAAATTTGGCAGGGGTGTCATTCTGGTCTTGGATACGTCTTTTGCTGTTCCTGTGATTAAACTGCACGCATTTGGCCACGTTCTAAAGATCTGAAAAAAATCTCAATTCATACATACTCAATAGTGTCTTGTTGGAGTTTGGCAGCTAAATTCTGCAGGGCTGCAGGGGCTGAGCAAGACTTACTCTGCAGTTGCTGTTCTTGGCTGCAGTGGCACTGAATAACAGACTGCAAAGCAAGGAGATGGTCTCTCTTTGTAGTCTGTGTTCCCCTTGCTGGGACTCAGGCAGCAAGGAGGAAGAAGCCTTCTGACTTAAATGCAGAGGAGGTGAGAACTGGACCTGGGATGGGTGGCAGTAGAGGGAGTATTTTAGGCTAAGGGGATGGAAGGAGATGGGGGCAGGGATGGAACTGGGAGTAAGAGCTTGCCTTGTGCGGGGAGGGACTGGAATTGGGAGCCAGTTTGGGAGGGGGGTGAATGTGGGTACTAGAGAGGACTGGGAACCAGTTCAGGGGGAAGACTGGGACTCAGGGCCATTGCAGTGGGGAAGAGAGATCACATGAGGAGCCAATGGCAGGTTGGAGGCTGGGATTGTCTAGGTAAGAATACTGGAATGAAGAGCCTGGGGATGGAAACTGGGACTGGAAGCTGGGGTGCGGGAATGAAGACTGACATGCTGTTCAGTGGGGAGGCTAGAGCAGGTGAGAAGACTAAGACTGGGATGAGAAACTAGGGGGAGGGTATTGGTACAAACAGCTGGTGCGGAAGGCAAAGAGAGGAATGGGATAGGTATAGCTTGGAAGGGATGGGGCAGAGGGAGTCAGGCTTGAGAGGACCACTAGAGTGCAGTCCCCTCCAGAACCTGGAATGTAACCCAAGATTCCCAAATCTTGCCATTACCTCTGCTGTCAGCAAATATTTGTGAACCCCACTGGCAGTGTTTCTCCTCCACTTCCAGGGGCTGGTCCATATACATTATGACAACCTGATACTGCTATCACTGATGCTGTTAGTTTAAGTGGCAAAGGTCTATGTTGTGAATCTAAAGGTTCCAATCTGTTGATGAACTACGTAGGTGTCACTATAGTTCCACATGATGAAATGTCTGTGTTTTTTAGTTTACTTTTTTAAAAACCAAAGAAATACACACAACTTAAAAAATTAAAATAATGTGAAGACATTAAAAGAATGTTAAGTTTGCAAAGTTAGGCACTCAAGTTAAGATATACAGAATAAAGATTACCTGTGCAATCTTAATTATCCCCTTATTCATGTTCTCACTTTAGTTTATTCCCTTTTATGTCTATTTCTTTCTACCCTGGCTATATGTTGTCATTCCTTTCTTTACCATAGTCTATTATTTTTCATCTTTTCACCATGTTTCTTCTCTTGTACATCTTCTGTTTGCTCCCTGCCATCCACCTTCACTTCTTTCCAAAACTAGACTCTCCTGTCCTGCTTGCTCCCACTACATTTCATAGCCACATCAGGTTTCCCTTCTTAGTTAAATCCCTATTAACCTCTTCAGTCCCTACCTTTCTGCTCTAGGCATCCATCATATCCAGCCTTCCTACCAATGTAGTCTTTGTTAGCTGAGACTTAAAAATATCTATCCAATCGGGAAAAATCATGTGTTCTGTTATCTGATCCCGGAGAACTTTTTTATAGTCCTCCCAAATCTTAAATACTAGTAACAAACATGCAGAGTAAGTAAACTATTTTATTTCGATTCTTTCCGTTCTCTCTGGCTAGTACATAAAGATAAAGATTCTTAAATTGAAAGTTCTCCATGAACTGAAACTGACCTATTTGTGAGTGTCAAAGAATTAACTCTGAAAACCTGTTATTGCTTATAATGTGCCAAAAATCATGAGAAATTGAGGAAATATATAAAACACTTCATTTTTATTGAGTAGGATATAAATATTAATCCTACACTTTCAAAATTCTCAGGAAAAATTCCTGTCATATGCTAGTTAAACGTACCAAATCTCAAGCAAACTGGTCACCATTCAAATATTTGGAGGGTAATATAGAAGATAGCTTTAGAATATAAGTTTAGATTCAGCCTTAACTATGGAGTCTACTGACTCTTCCATAATTTGCTCTTCACCATTCATTAGGATAAACTTTACTTTGTTAATATTGTGTTGTGTGCAGGATTTAGTAGTGGTAGATGATGAAGAGATGAGCAGCATGGAAAAGGAGCTTTTGTTTGGAAAGGAGGTCTGTAATGTTTTGATTGGGTAAAGTATCATGTTGCATGCACACAAGGCTGACTTTGCTCTTCTCACTGGTTATTTTTCAGCTATAGTGAATTCCCACACACTTGCAGAAAGTGACTTTTGCATTGGCAGTTGTATGTATTCTAACAAAAATTTCTGTTCTCTGCAGAGTAATGGCTTTAAATTCACACAAGTCTGAAAAGAAGAAGAAGAAGTTATACAAGGACTCGCTTTCTGTGGCAGCCATGCTCCAAAAGCTCCAAAAGGAGAAAGAAGCACTGACGAGGAAAGAATCCAATCCAAAACCCCCAGTGACTATTGCCACCTCTACTCCTAGTAAACCCCTTTCCTCCTCTGCTACCACGGGAGATGATGTCTCCGACTTGAACCTCAGGGTGACTGATCCTGTCCTCTCCATTTTTGGTAGCACAAATGAGCATGAGCTTCTGCAGGAAACCGAAAGTGCCCTGGAGATTTTGGGAGAGATTGACTTTGATAAGCTGCTTGACGGCACCTCTAATGGCAGCCCAGTGTCTGAGCCATCAGGAGAGAATGGAAGTACCACTCAGCCAGCCCACACCTCTCAAGTCATGACACCAAAGCAGGTTCCTGCCCTTCCAGAAGGTCTGCCTGTCCTCCTTGAAAAGCGCATTGGAGACCTACGAATAGTAAGTGTAAACTTGCTGGTAGGGTTTGCATTCAGGGACCCTTGAGAGCCAAGAGGAATAGTTACAGCCTAAGCTGCCACTTCATACACTTCAAAGGCTGGTAGAAATATCAAGAAGAGAATGTAATTGTTTAGGTTGATCCCAGTGGCTATGAGTAAGGTTAATTAGATGAAACTGAGCAAAGATGATGTAGGTTGAATATCAAGGAAATATTTCCTAATAACAAGTTCTATTGTTTAGTTTATTTCAATTTACAATAGCTTGTGGAATGCTCTCTATAGTGAAGTAGTGGTAACTTCATCCGTTGAGTTAAACTGACTGGACAAAACAGTTGAATGTTTTGTATCCAGCACTAGTGAGTTTGGGCTTGGATAGATTAGATGACTTAATAAATCTTTTCCATCATTAACTCCTAATTCTTTACTAATTTATTTTGCTAATAATGTCTTGTCATTCCTGCCCTTCCTGCCGAGTTTGGTCAGGAAGGAGTAAACCTGTGATATTTTTAAAGTGACTTTCCCACTTGTGTCCGAATGAGACACTTCAAAATATTTCCTCTCAGCTTCTCTTCTAGTGGTAGTTATTAGAACTTTGATCTTTTTGCTAATTTTAATGTGTTTTGAACACTTTCATTTGTAGAAGTAGGAAGGAGGACAGAGCCCAAGTTCATTCAAAAAAATACTGTCAGGTTTAAAATCTTGGGGGATTTGTTTTTTGTTTTTAATCTAAGTTATTTTATTATCACCTTAATCTTATTGAAACTGAAAATATTAAGTTTTTCATCATGCTGCCTATTTACTTTATGCATGTCAATTTGAAGGATTAATAATGCACTAGTCAGTTCTTTGGGTGATAACATGTGCATTCCATTTCAGGGCATTCCATTTCCGTTTTTTCCTTCAGTGGTACCCATTGGGTCAGCACATACATCCCCAGCTGCCTTGCACTGCTGTGTGGTAGTATACAGGGTGGAGCTGTCCCCAAACCACCTCAGTTCCTTCTTACTGCCCATGACAGTTGTTGGAGTATCTTGTCTTGTTATTGCCAGTTCTGTCCTGTTTTTATATATAGCTTGTACCCATTTTTACTAGCTTAGTAGTTAGTGATAGTTATAAGTTTGCTTTTAATTTTTTCCCCCAAATACTTCAGTTCCCATTACTGGGAACTGATACCAGGACATGTCTTGGTCATTCAGATTTGAGTCTTGCTGTTCCTGCAAGAAACTGATGCCAGTAACTGACCTGCATTTCTGCTGCCTGAAGTGTCTTGGGGGAGTCATATGTCAAATTTGTAGGGACTTCAAATCTAGAATCGAGACAGACGGAGCTGGCAGACTTACATTTCTCCTCATGGAAGTAGCTCTGCGCCCACCATTAGAGCCTTCTTGCTTGGAATGGGTGACAAGTGCTTTGGCTTCAGTGAGGAGCACTCCATCTGTATTGGCTGCATCCCAGCATGCATGCAGATAATGGTAGTAGAGAGTACTCGAAGCTGAGACGCACTCTGAAGCAGTCATCTGGTCAGGCAGGACTGTCGAATCTGACACGTGCCCTATCAAATCCAATCACTGAAGTGGCACAGTCAAGCTCCTCTGTGCTGTCTGTATTGACCCATCAGCCAGAGGCAATCCTGGTGGCATCAGCTCCAGAGGCTTATGCTACTTCAAGTGACTTATTGAGCCTCTTGGTACCAGTGTCTCAAGCAGTGCAGGAGTTGTCTTGCCTGGTACCAAAGACCACAGGTCAAACTTTGCCAGCTACTACAGTACAGACTTTGGTACCATGGGTGCCTCTGGATATCTGAGAGCCTCATTGTGTGCCATCAAGAGGGAAGCCAGAGAGGATTTCTTGACCATTGTCCCTGGACTTCCAATGCTGATCACCAGCACTGACAGGAACAGCCTCACCCCTTTCCCCTCCTCAGAAGAGGCTGAATCATCTTCGGACTTGGAGGTCGGCTCATACATTTTGCAGTCATGTCATATACCTTGTCATTTCCCTCTGAGGTCTTATCACCCTGGCACCCATAGCAGGGACAGTCTTGACTGACCTGTAGGGATCCATGGCCCGGAAGTAATTTGGCTTCTAGGCCTTATCAGCGTCTGTTTTGGAACCCTTGAGGATTCCCACCTACTTCCAGGACCTCTCCACGCCCATCCCATTCTGCTGCATCAAGTAGGTGTCAAGTACCATCCCACCAAGTGTACCAGGAGACCATGTTCAGTACCAGGCTCGGTACTGAGCAGGAGGACGTTGCTCAGGTGAATCTCCCCTTTGAAGCGCCAGAGGAGGCTCTCTACCTCAGCCAGTTTTGGCTTCATTCTCCATCACCTGATGAGATAGTGGTTTCAAAAGATTCCTCATCCCCACCTATTGACTTTTGGGCTCATCAAGACCTTTTAAAAAGACTGGCTTCCACCTTGAATATCCAGGTGGAAGAGGTTCATGAGTTGTCCGACAGCCTGATTGACATTTTAACTGCTGCAGGCCTTGGGTGGCACTTCCGATTAATGAAGTTATCATGGAGCCCCCCAAGATTTTGAAGCAGATTGTCTTTCCTTCCTCTCACATCAAAGCTGGCTGAGGGTTCGAGCACTTCTGCATCCACCCCTTTCCAGGGTCGCTGGAAGTCTCAGCTGCCAATGAGAGTTCCAGAGGCAATGGACATCTACCCTGAAATCGAATGGTGCTAAAAAGCTCGACTTGGTTGGCAGAAAGCTTTATTCGATGGCTGGCCTACAGTTCAGGATTGCTAATCAGTAGACGTTGGTGGAATGCTATGACTGCTCAAAGGTGGTTCCTGCTAAGCAGTGCTGTTGTCCACTCTCTTGGCCCTTGCCCTGTTCCTGGAGTTGGGCCTGCAGCTGAATGTAAAGAAGTCCACATTGACACCCGTAAAAGGATACAGTTTAAAGGGGTGTATTTGGACTCCTTGACAGCCAAAGCCTGGCTGCCTTTGGACAGATTTGTAACTTTATCAGGTCTGAGGCATGATACAATGGGGTCTATACACCCTATATGGAGCTTAGATGTGAGTGGGAGGAGGAGGAAGAGAACCTCTCCTGTTTACAAACTAGTAGCTTGATTATACCCCCACACAGCTGCCAAGCTATCAGTCATGGAGATAAGCACTCACAGCAACAACCAGTGGGGAAAGCAAGGCCTGCTAAAAAGGAGGGAGTACAGAGAAGGAAAGAGAGGCAGAAAGACCTGTGACAACAAAGTGGAAACAGCCCTCCACCAGGCTGCCTTCCAGAAAGTAACCAGGAAACTGAAGCAGACTGCAAGCTCTAAAAGTAAAGGACTGCTAGCCTTAATTAGAGGTGAAGGTCCAGGTATTGACCTGATTGAAGACAAGCTAAGGAGGGTCAGCCAGGAGATGCTGGGGTCCCTCAAAAGACCCACACCAAGAGACCAGGGAAGCCCTAGGACTGCAAGAAGGAAATGTCTTCTATTCTTGAGATACATGGCAGCTTGCACCTTTGTGACTGATCATGCAAGGCTGCATCTTCAATGCTTCCAAAGTTGGCTTTGATCAACCTACTCCCCAGTGATGGACATCCTGGACAGGTAGGTGATGGTTCCTCTGTAAGTGTTTTTAAAAAAAAAAAAAAAAAAAAAACCCAACTCCCTATGTTGCTGGAAGGAAAGCAAATCTAAGTTTGTGTGGGCATCCCTTTCTGTCACCCAACCCTGTCTGACTTTAACAACTGATGCATCCCTGCTAGGATGGGGAGTCCATCTCTGTGCCTTCACAATTCAGGGCAAATGGGCAGCCCAGAAAACCAATCTGCACATCAGTCTGTTGGAGATTGGGGTTGTCAAGAATGCTTGCCATCATTTTCCACTCCTCAAAAAGGGCAAAGCAATCAGGGTCATGAGTGACAACATGCTCTTCATGTTTTACATCAACAAGCAGTGGGAAGCAAGGTCTCTCTCCTTGTGTGCCAAAGCCATGTAGCTATGAAACTCTGGTGCATAACCCATCAGATCCATATATCAGCGGTCTACATCCCAGGCTTTCAGAATACCCCAGCCAATATTCTTAGCAGATGCTTCTCACAGGACTATGAATGGGAGTTGGGCACTCAGATTCTCTGCAGCATATTCCAAAGATGGAAATTGCCACAGGTCGACCTTTTTATCATATCTGAAAACAAGAAGTGTCCTCTTTCCTGCTAAAGAGGTGGTCTGAGTCACCACTCCTTGGGAGATGCCTTCCTTTTACCTTGGAAGAAGGGTATTTTTTGTGAGTTTCTCCTCTATACCCATAATTCTATGGGTCATGAACAAGATCAGACCGGATAGTGCCAGAGTTATCCTTCTAGTGCCTACCTAGCCCTGATAACCTTGGTACCCGTACTTGCTTCACCTACCTATCCAACCGAGGTTCAAGCTTCCAGCCATTTCTCGCCTTCTGTCTCAGCATGTGGATTGTGTGCTTTATCCCAGCCTAACTGTTCTATGCTTCAAGGCTTGGTTCCTTGATGGCTCTCAGTGTTAAAGTATTCCTGCTCTGTGAAAGCACAAGTGCTACTAAACAGCAGAAAAATGTCAACCCATGCTTCTTATCTACAGTAATGGAAGAGATTCTGTCATTGGTGCAGTTGTTACTCCTTCTGGACTGATTGAGTTACATGTCTGTTCATCCTGGATTATTTGCTGAATCTGAAGAAATTGAGATTCTCCATCAGCTCAGCTAACGTACGGTTGGCCTCTATATCAACTTTTCATTCCTTAGTGGAGGGATTCTCTGTATTTGCTCACCCAGCATCATCTGAGTTCATTAAGGGGTTGGGCAATTTCTACCCCCATGTTAGACAGCCCTTCCCTACCTGGGACCTCAATCTGATTCTGTTACCCTATTACACCTCCATATGAACCAATGGAAAATTGCTCCCTGCTCCATTTATCTATGAAGACTACCTGCTTAGTTGTCATCGTGTCGGTCTGTAGGATTGAGGGAAACAGAGACCTTAATGACAGATTTCCCCCTTATGGTATTCAAGAATAAGGTCTCCTTATGCCCATACTCTAAATTCTTACCAGAAGTTCTGTCAGATTTCCACCTTAATTCGTCAATGTACCAATAGATTTTCCAAAACTTCATAGGGCAGGTCTACACTAAAAGCACTACATCGGTGCAGCTGCAATGTGGCTGGTTAAGATGCTTTATTCCGGCAGGAGAGTACTCTCCTGTCGACATAATTACTCCCCGAGAGGTGGAACCTATGTTGGCAGGAGAGCATCTCTTGCCGACATAGCGCTGATATGGACAGTGCTTATGTTGCTGTAACTTGCGTCAGTCAGGGGGTGGCTCTTTCATGCTCCTGAGCGATGCAAGTTAGATCCACTTAAGTGATCGTGTAAACCTGTCCATAGTTCTCAGCAAGAATCCATGTCTGTACCCTGGATGTTAGAAGAGCTTTGGCCTTCTATTTAGATAGGACCAGACAATTTCAAAGGTATCTCCAATGTGGGATAGGTCCAGGGATTCTCTATTTTTGTTGAATGGATATCTGGTTGCCTTTTCACTTGTTAGGCATCCACAGGTGCCTAATCTCCCTCCATTTTAGGATGATTGCACATTCAACCAGATCTCAGGCAACATCTACGACATAACTGAAGAAAGCTCAGAAATTTGCACAATATAGAGCCACTACATGGGCTTCAAAGCATACGTTTACAAAACATTATGCCCATATCCGTGCTGTCAGATATGATGCAGCACTTGGTTCTGCAGTGCTATCTTCAGTTAAGGACTCTGTTCTGAAGCTCCCTCCTCCAAGCGACTTATGGAGAAGTATCCTCAAAAGAAGTGAAGCACCTATAGGGACATTACACACAGAGGAGGTTATTCATCTTGTGCAATAACTGCATTTTTTCGAGCTGTTCCTTTCCCCCATTGGTGCTTTGCTACCCACTGTTCTTCCCCTCCGCTTAGGACTGTTCCTTAGGGGATGCTGGGGTAGAGAAGGAACTCAGAGTGGATTGTCTACGCACCCCTATATAGCCTCTGTGTCTGGCATGAGGAAACGTAGGGCACATGCGCAGGCTGAATGGACAATACTAGCTGAAAATCTCTGATCAAGGACTTGAGAGGAGCATGCACCTCTCAACACGGAACAACCACAGGTGGACACCTCCTGAAGAACCATAGGTACTGTGCAAGGTGAGAAACCTCTTCTTCAAGATGTATTGCATGTATCCATTCCACACATCACCCTCCTTCTCCTCTATATCGAAATCTCTGTGGTCAGAAGGAACTGAGGAGGGTTTGATATACCACCACCTAGCAGCAAGGGGCAGCAGGGGATGCACTTGCCACCCCGATGGATACCACCGAGGGAAAAATCTGCAACAGTGCACTTGAGGATGTACATACCTGAAATAGAATGTATATGTGCAACACATCTACTCCTGGGGGAATTCTGTGCCAAAAAATTAAAAATTCTGCACACTATTTTAAAATTCTGCAAAATTCTGTATATCTTATTTGTCAGAATAACACAATATAATCATGCTTCTACTGTCAGCTTTGGGGAGCCCAGGGCTGACAGCGGGCAGGACTGTTGGGGGAAATCACAAATCTGTGGGGGAAAAATAAAATTCTCTGGGGAACATTAATTCTGTGCAAATTCTGCATTGTGCAGTGGTGCAGAATTCCAGCAAGAGTACCTCTCTTGAAGAACAAAAGTTATGGAACAGGTTAGTAACCATTTATTTGTAGTCCAAGTTCTCCTGTGCTGGAAGAACTTTGCAATATTTGGGATGCAGATACTAGAGAGGAATGTTTGTTTAGAAATGTTTTTATATGAGTTACAAAAATGAAATCCGAATTCAAGTAGTGTCCCTATAGGTTCTCCACTATGTGTGGTTGTATCCCTGTGCTGCCAATTGGAGAATTTTGGTAGCAATGTCCAGCCCTTACATGCTCTGCCCCCCACACCCCCAACCCTCTTGGACTGTGTCACACGGCTAACCAGCATGTGCGGGCAAACCCCTCCTCAGTTCCTTCTCAACCACCCCTGGCTAGAGATGGAACTATTAGCATTCTGTTTGTCGGATTGTTCTCTCTCTCTTAGCACTTCATTAGTTAGTCAGTCCTTTTTCTCTTAGTTGTAGAGCTTTCTTTATTTTCTCTTCCTTTAAAAAAAAACAAAAACCCACCTTTTTAATTTTTCTCCTTTGTCTGAGGTTGCTCCAGCACAGGATATGCCTAGTTCACTGGGCTTAAGAGGTGCCTCTTGCGGAAGGAGGCCATCCCTGTAGCAGATAAACATTCCCGCTGTATCCGTTGCCTCGGGTAAACCCACATTTCCCAAAAATGTGGTTTCTGCCAACAAGTCCAGATCTCAAAATGACAGAGAACTGAGACTGAAACTCCTCCTCATGGAGGCAGCCTTTCAGCCTTCCCTGGACCCATGCCAAGAGTCACCCAGACAGTGCGAATATTCCCCACAGCCCCTGAAATCTAAAGACTAGGGGTTGAAGAAAATAGCCGTGGATCCTTCACTTAAGGCTTCAGAAAAAGAGCCTTGAGTCCCCAGAGTGAGACCCAAGCTAGCTGAAAATGATCACCAGCACATTTGGTCTCATCAATACTGAGACAGTTTAAACACTGTACCCATAGCGCACAAAGGTCTGAAGTGGCAGGTACTGTTGATACGCTTAAGAACCTGATGGGCATCAGCACCGAAGCAATGATACTGACAACAAAAGGCAAGGACAGAGACCACACCACTGCTAAGAAGACGCTGATGGTATGAGCACCACCATCAGCACCGTCAACAGCAAGCCATCCAGCTTTGGAGTGCTCAGTATGGCCAAGATCCTGGATACCTTTGGTGCCACCAGCCCACTAGCAACCACCATCGGCACCAATTAGGTGAGTACTGCAGGAATTCAGATGCTTTCAGGACCTCCTGGTATCTGACATACCAGAGTTCTCCCTTGCTCAGTACCAGATTCTGGTACCAAGTTTACTTCGGACACAGGAATCTCCATCAGTATCTCCTCCACTCTCCTCCACACCAACTTCAGGTGACCAGGCCATCACACCCATTTGGGTATCACCTTGCTTCATTCTACAAAAACTGGGAACAAATAACATCCGAGCAATGAGTTCTGGAAATAATCTGCAATGGGTACTCCATCCACTTCACTTCCCTCCCACAACACCCTTCCCATCCCTCTTTAGGGACCCTTCTCCTGAGTTTATTACAACAAGAAATAGATCTCCTTCTCTGTCTAGGCACCTTAGAGCCCGCACCTCAACACTTATGAGGCAAAGGTTTCTATTTTTTATTTTCTGATACCCAAGAAGGGAGGTTGGAGTCCCATGCTGGACCTCAGAGCACTGAACACATTTCTCAAAGCTCAGAAATTCAGGATGGTCACACTAGCAGCAATTATTCTATCTTTGGAATAAGGAGATTGATTTTTCGGCCCTAGACCTGCAGGATGCCTATTTCTACATATTAATCCTACCTTCTCACAGATGATTTCTCAGATTTACTCTGGGCCAGGACCATTACCAATACAGAGTACTTTCCTTTGGCCTCTCATTGACTCTGAGAGTATTCTCCAAAGTTCTCTCCATAGTGGCGGCTCAGCTATGCTCCCAGGAGACTATGATCTACCTCTGTCTGGATGATTGTCTGTTCCAGAACCAGCTCCTTCAACGAGGCCTGCCTGGTTACCCCCAAACTGCTATAGACTTGTTCAAGGAACTGGGTCTACAGATCAACACACACAAATTGATGTTCACCGCTGTATAGTACTTAGAGTTCATAGGAGCCGATCTCGACTTGTTTACAGGTCCTGTCACAGGCCCTCACTCCTGTCACAGCATAGGTTCCACACCTTGGCTATGCTCAGAGGCAGTACAAATCAGCCCTCAAATATGAGCCAGACGTTGCCTCCAACTTCTGGGGCATATGGCTGCAGGCGTGTTCGTGATACCTCATGCCAGACTTTACATGAGATGCCTTCGGATATGGTTCAGCTTGGTTTACAAGCTGAGCAAAGAGGCTAGACAAACCTCTGTCACTGTCCACCAAAATCAAACACTCTCGAGACTGGTGGAAAGACCCAGGAAATGTCTGCACGGGGATCCATTTCTCATAAACTTCCTCATAGTTACTCCTTACCACTGACACATTCCTCACAGGATGGGGCGCACATCTCAACAATCTTATGACACAGGGCAAGTGGTCATCCATGGAGATGTCCCTTCATATCAACCTCTTTGAACTCAGAGTTGTCAGGAGTGCCTGTGCCCACTTTCTTCCACTAATCAAGAGTACACACACAAGAGTCTTGACAGACAACGTAGCATGTATGTACTATATAAATCAACAGGGAGGCACCAGATCACTCTCCCTTTCCATGGAAGCACTAAAGCTATGGAACTGGTGCATTTCCCACAGTGTCATAATATCAGCGGCCTACCTTCCAGTACAAAACTCAATAGTGGACAATCTCAGTTACAAGTTCCCACATGACCATGAATGGGAGGTAAACTCATCAGTACTACATAACCTGTTCAGGCTGTGTGGGACATCAACTATATATAGATCGTTCGCCACCTACCTGAACAAGAAATGTCCATGCTATTGCTCCAGGGAAGGAATAGGATAACACTCACTGGGGGATGCTCTCCTTCTGTGGGACAAGGACCTTCTCTACGCCTTTTCCCTGTTTCTGTACTATAGAAAGTCCTGTCAAAAATTAAAAAGAGACAAATGTCATACTGATTGCTCCCTCCTGGCCGGACAGACATGGTACCCTTATTTGTCACAACTGGCGACATGCCTGCTGATCTCTCTCCAACCCACTTCTTACCTCCTTTCACAGAATGAAGGACGCACTCTCCATCCCAATCTTCAGATATCCTGACTCAAGGCCTAGCTCTTTCATGGTTCCAACAGACAGAAAGATCCTGCTCTGAGGAGGTACAGGAAGTGTTAATATACAGTAGAAAATCCGTTGCCTGTCGTGCTTAGTTGCAAAAGTGACCAGGTTTCAGGTCTGGTGTAATTCCAGACAATTTCCCCAACCTCTGCTACTCTCCCAGTGGTCTTAGATTATATACTGACTCTCAGGAAAATATGTCAGTTCACTCAAAGTTCACTTAGCAGCCATAGCAGCTTTCCATCAACAAATAGAGGGCTACTCAGTGCTCTCACATCTAACCACAAAACTATTCCTCAGGGGTAGAGTAAACCTCTTTCCCCAACCCACACATCCGACCCCAACAGGGGGCCTAAACCTAGTACTAACAAGCCTGACTAGGCTGCCTTTGAACCCATGACTACTTGTTCGTTCACGTACCTGTATATGAAGACGACCTTCCTGGTGGCAATCACCTTGGCGAGAAGAACAGGGGAAATAGCGGCACTGATGGCAGACCACCCTTATGCAATATTCTTTTGAGATAAGGTTATTCTCAGACTGCACCCGAAGTTCATTCCCAAAGTGACCTCATCTTTTCATGTGACCCAACTGATTCACCTCCCGACTTTTTACCCTAAGCCACACCATAATAATAGGCAGGCTATACTGCACACAGTAGACCATAGGAGAGCCCTTGCCTTCTATCTGGACAGGACAAAAGCCTTTAGGAAATCTCCTAAGCTTTTCTTTTCCATTGCAGAAAGGTCTAAAGGCTCAGCAGTATCAGCCCAGAGACTCTCCATATGGGTCTCGAACTGTATCAAACACTGCAACTTAGTACCTCTAATCGGAATGCTCACCCACTCCACAAGGTCAGTTTCCTCCTCTGTCTTCTTCCTCAAGAATGTCCTTATCTCTGAAATCTGCAGGGCAGCAACTGGAGCGTCTGCACATACCTTTGCAGATCATGATGCACTTACTGGGCACTCTGCTTTTGATGCGATTTTCAGCTTCACAGTATTGGCATCTATAACAGACTTGACTCCAAAGCCCCAGCTTCCCATTGGAGATACTGCTTGGGAGTCACTTACAGTGGAGCACCTATAGGGACACTACTTGAAGAAGAGGAAGTTACTCACCCGGTGTAGTACTGATGGTTCTTCAAGATGTGTTCCTGTGAGTGCTCCGTGACCCACCTTCCCCTCTACTTCAGTGTTCTTGTTGAGGACTCTCTGATAGAAAAGGAACTGAGGGTGGTTCACCCGCGTGTTCTGGTTGACCTCGTGGCAGAGCATGGGGTGGAAGACAGCGCACGTGCAGGCCGAACGGACACTGCTACCAGAGTTCTCCGATTGGCAGCTCAGGGATGCAACCACACATACAGTGGAGCACCCATAGGGACATATATCTCAAAGAACCATCATTATTGCACAAGGTGAGTAACTTCTTCTTTCTGTTGGCCTTTCAGTTTTGAAAAAGCTTGTCTTTACTAAATTCTAGTTTTTAGACCAAATATTACCTGAAAGTCCCTTTTTAAATTTACCATTTTCCCCAAGTGTGTTGGAGTTTTCTTAACTGGTGTTTGGAGAGAGGATTTTTCTAAGGATCTTTCACTTCCCTACCTTTTTCTGTGCCTAAGTTTACTAAATTTTTACTTGGTGCAGGGTAATTGGTTAATACTTCTTTCTTTAAAATGAGTGATTAAAATATTCATAATTATCATGGTAAAAGTGAATAAATACTGTGTCTAGCCTACTACATTTTCATGCAAAGTTTGGCTCCGTTATGTGGCTTAGTCAAGGCCTTCTGGCAAATTACAACTTGAAATAAACATAGTCCAGATCTAGTATATAACGATGTTCTGCCCAAAATTGACCCTCCATTTTTGTACCATGTCACCCCGTTGGTCTGGAGAAGATTTTTCAAAATAACTCTTACTTTCTCATCTTTCCACTTTTGATCATTATGGTGTTTTTCTGAATAGTGTGGTGACTTCTTAGGAGAGTGAGTCTAACCTATGGGAATAGGAGGTGGCCTGGACATCAGTTGAGTTAATGTTTCGGAAAGAAAACTACATTTGTGCTTTAATTTTTTTTTTTTTTTTTTGAAAAAAACTGTTTTCTTGGCCTGCAGTGAAATATGATCCCCTTTTTTAAACATTATCAGTGAGAGAAAAAACATTTAAAAAGGCACAAAGAAAAATGGTTCACACCGACTTTATTTAAAGATCCCCCCGGTAAGCGTTCCTCTATGGTATTAGGGTTGGGTTTTTTTTTTGTTTTGGCTTTTGTGCCCAAAAAAAAAAAAGTTTGTGGGACAGGGAGAAGAGCTGGTGTTCAGTTTAAAAATGAGTGGGGTTAAGAAATGATTTGTTTTACAAAACAGCTTTTTTTAAATGTAGTTCAGAAAACCATCAACTGAAGATTATTAGCAGGCTAAATAGTTCTTGCTGAGTCATCTTTTCATATAAAATTCAGATTCTAGGAGTATGAGTTATCTAGCCTGGTCAGTTATGGATCACATTGTCTGCAGATATTACCATAGGTTTATCTGTAAAAACCATGAACTTTATTTTCAATACAGACATGTTTCTACTAAACACTTTATTATTATTTTTTTTTTTTTAAAAAGCTGAATTCCCAAATTTGTTTTAAAAAGAGCAATTCAGGTAATTTCTTTCCCCACACATGCTGCTATCTCCATTGTTATGACAGACAAATAATATTTCATTTCCCAGTAATTTTTCGGGGTATGGGCAGGAATGCCTAGCGCTTTGTGGAACAGAAGGATGTATACCAGGAAACAGTCTAACAGGAAGGCTGCAGGATCGTTTTTTTTTTCTACTGTGAGAATAGTTATCCAAATGCCATATAATTCTTACAACAGGTCAACAGTTCAGTATTATTCTAGAGAAATTTGTGATAAAATATATCCAAACCTCCTAAAAGTTTCTCTTCAGTGGAAAACTACCATGTGCCATTTGGCAGGCCTACAGTGCTGAGATCACCTTTGACCCTTTTATGTTTGGGGATGTTACTGTATTTTTAAGCATGTGCCTCCTTCTAGGGAGCAGGTCCTGAGGGAGTTAATCATTATTTTAGTTATTCTTGGTCAGTTCAACTCTTCTCATCCACCCTAACTAATCTTTTTCTGCAGCTGTTCTGATACAAGGCTAAAAGTGATGCAAGATAAATTAATACAAAATAATTGAGAAAATGTGGTGAGAGTGAGGGAGGAAAAACACCATAAGAAAGTGGCTTTCAGAAAGAATGAGGAGATTTAGTGCGGAATCCACTTTTAAAAAATTAATCTTTTTAAAGACACATTGGGATTGGAAAGCTTACAATTAAATCTACTGTCCTGTGACAACTTTCCTTATAAATCACTTGTAAAATTCATGGATTTTTTTTTTTAGTAGTCTTTTAACAATGCTTCAGGGCTTTTAAAATGGATAAACTGATACAATGCCAGACTCCTAAACTCTACAATAGCAGAGCCATGAACACAGCCCAGCACTTAAACCAGTTTGCTATTATAGGCTTGTCTGTGTATGATTGAAGGACAAAACATAAGACAAAAAGCTTTTAAAATTAGTTGTTATTGAATATTAAACTCCAATTTTCTTATGCAGTACAAAAGTCACTATCCCAACAATGAAATATTTCACTTTCAAACCTACATGTCTGTTACAAAAGAATGAGAACAGCTATTTCAGTATTAAAGGAACATTGTCAGCTCAAGACGTCATCTGTCTGCAATTTAATTGCTGTTGTCACAGTAACACATTGACTATGGAAATAGATTGGAGAACTTTTTCCATTTTTAAAAAGCTTGACATTCTCTGTCTAGTCAGTTGCACTGCTGAGTTGATTGTCACATTATTTGTAGTCTCACGTACTAGAATATCACACACACACACTATTCCAGGCATTCACAAGCACACCCTTTCTCAGCATCTTAGCATGCTAAAAATAGCAGTGAAGATTCAGTGGCAAGGGTTTCCGCATGGGTTAGCAACATATGTACCCAGGATTGCCAGGCTGCCTTATACAGCCTGTGCTGAAGCCTGTGCTGCTGTGTCTTTACTCCTAGTTTGAGTCTGATAGGTAGATTGAAGTTAGCGTAGGTATGTCTATCAGAGCTGCCAATCACAGCTTTGATTTCACTGTAGACTAAGATCAGTGGGAAGGATTAGGAGCAAGGCCATCTTCCCTCCCACTCCACGTAGAGTTAGGAAGGTACATCGGAAGATACAGGAACAGCAAGAGGGAGCACAGATGGGATCTTCATCCACAAGACCAAAGCTAGAGAGAACACTGGACAGCGCCATAAAGGAAGTAGATGCTCCGCCTGTCTGCATGGTTCCTTCACAAGGGTTGTTGAGCCAGGCATCAATTCATGTGCCCCAGCTGGGCACGCAGTGACCGTACCAGTGAAGACCAAAAAGTCAATATCTTCAGTGCAGAGCTATTGTTTATTGAAAAGCAGGTATAAAAGACAAATAAAAAGGACTATACAATACCCCTCCTTTAGTAAGCCTCAATTTCCCAAGCACAAACCCTCCGTAACTATGCTGGCCCCACACAGTATCCTGATTGGTAAGCAAAGTGGGATAGCTACCACTCCTAGGTGACGACTGCCTCTTCCTCCTTCATGTTCCTTCAAGTCCTTGGTCTGTTTTGTGAGTCCCTCGTAATGGGGTCTTGGCTACCCCGAGGCTCTATGATCCCTCAGAACAGGGTCTAGGTTACCCCTGAGGCCCTCTGATCTTAATCCTTCTTCTGTCCGACAGTATCACTGGCCCTCTTGAATATATGAGATCAATTAAAAAAAAAAGCTAGCTATCATGTGATCTTCCCAGTTCTTATACCCTCTTCCCAAAGAAGTCACATATTCCTAAAATATGCTTTGCCAGCAAATTATGTGGCATATCCCAGTTAATTTGGGAGTGGGCTGCAGGGATTGGCTGATATTCACTTATCGTGAACTACTCCCCTCCAGGCACTTGATGTCACGTCATTCTATAGGGTCAGTTGACCCAGGTCAGCTTGCCCCAGATTCGCCATTATACTCCTCCAAACATACACACCAGGCGAACTGGCCATTGGCTGATGGTGACCATTGGCCTTCCACATCAGCATAGCTGCTTACACGGGATCTGGACAAACATTTGTAACACACATTAATGCCAACTGCAAGTTTGGCCTTTTCAGTGATTTTCCACAGTCTAGTGCTATGAGGCCCTGCTCCCAGAATCCTCTAGCACTCGGGCTCACCAAACTTGCCCATTGTGATACTATACAGTGATTCAGCCCTGTCCCAACAGGGGTTCCATCAGGAGCCGTGGAGACAGGTCCCCTTAGGAAGGCAGAGGATCTGCAACGGGGAGGAAGAGAACCCTTAATGAGCTGAGAGCAGGGGTTTGCCTGTTGCTGCCAGTGTTGGTGTGATTTACTAAGTCATGTTCTTCCCTTCAAATGAACCGGGAACTGTTGTCCCAAAATGATTTTATTTTATTTGTTTTAATTTTTTTTGGCGGGGGTGGGGTGTCACTGTGCTGGTGGTATCTTTTGGAGGACACATTTAAACAAAAGTCCTAATAACTTTTCATTGAAAGGTCTTTTAGCACTTTTATCAAGAATGGGAACCAACCCAGAGACCTGGCCACATTCTAAATTGAATGGTTATTTTGCCTGTCTGAACTCCTGCAGTTTCAATTGGATATAGTAATATTCTTCATTTTCTGTTCTAAATAATCATACAGTGTTTGTTTCACTGTTATGGTGAGTGTATCTCAGGAGAGGGTGATACGCAAAATATATCTATGACCATGTATCATTTAAGTCTGTAAAGATCTTTAGGGTGAAATGTGCTATAAATTTCTTGGTACTTTTATTGCTCTCCTTCCAGGCTGCCAAGCTGTTTGATGAAGAAGGCAGGAAGAAATTCTTCACACAGGACATGAACAATATTCTGCTGGAGTAAGTGTTCACCTCTTCAGTTCTGTGTGTTTTGGGGTGTTACCTTTAGATTGCTCCTATAAAGACCTTAAAAAATGGAAACTAAACAAGTGGGGCGGACAAGTTAATCTAAGCCAGTTAGTGAACAGCTGAAGATATGTACTGGTGACAACCAATTCAATATAGAGATGTATCTCTATAGTTCATCACGTGTAACATTTTTTGCAATGCCCATGTCCTTGTGTTCATTAGCAGAGTTCTGTGGAAGTTTGCACATCACTTCCCTATAGTCCAATGTTTTCATAAACTGAAATAATTTCAGATTTTATTAGGAAGGAAAAACATAGCCCATTCTAATTCTCTAATCTTTGCAGCCCAGTGTCTGGTGTGGGAAGTTGTTTTTTGTTTGTTTGGGAGGGTGTGGGTAGGGGTGTGTGGTTTATATGATGGTGTAGATTTGAAAAAGAAATATTTTAGAAAATGTCAAATTATTTCTGAATAAATGTAACAGCCACAACTGAATCATGCATCCATGCATGAATCATGCATGGCATGAAATCGGCGGAGTAATTGCAAATGTGAAGGGTATACAGAACAATGTTTAGCATTGCAAGGATAATATGCATTAATTAGCATATTTTACTCAATACCCTCTCGTTGTTAGCTAATGGACTTTCTTCTCTCTGCAAGAATTCGTCTTACTGACACGTCTATAGAAATACACTCCACCCTCCATGTATTTGTATTCATCACTAGAGTACTAATGTATACAAAGCTCCTTAAACAAAGTTTTTATCCTCACCCATGATTGTCTCATTAGTTAGCTGTCTCTTGTTTGTTTGTTTTTTTGTCAGTATTGAGCTGCAGTTACAGGAGATAAGCCCTATCATCCGCCACAGCGTGTACTCCCACCTTGAAGCTTTTGTGCCATGCAATAAGGAGACACTGATAAAGCGTCTGAAGAAGTTACACCTCAATATCCAGGTAAAAGGGGGAGAGAGTGGCTGCCACAGAAGTCATGTATGTAATGGTAAGGTAATGTGAGAGACTGAAGGCAAAGCTAGTTTGCCAGGTATTATTTCAAAACCTTTATGGAGATGGAACTGCTTCATCTTGAAGGCTAGATGAGATTAGAAAGCAGGAAGGCTGTGGCTGTGCCTGGTTTCTAGCCCTGGTTTACTAGTAGATTACACAGTTAATAAAACACAATGAATGTACAAAATAATTGGGGTACCTGTAATAATTGTACAAAATTCCATGCAAATAAGCCATTGTCATAACAGGAGAATACAACCTAATCTATTTTGTGAGTCTGAATATGCTGCTTTCATAGAATCAGGGTTAGAAGGAATCACAAGAGTCATCTAGTCTAACCCCCTTTCGTGCTTATTATATCTATTAGGTGATTTTCATGCTCCATTTTCACAGTTGCTTTGCTTTAAAATATGTGTATATATTTTCCCTGTTGAAGATGAGTAAATGAAGGTGTTCTGTGATTGAATAGTAGAGTTGCCCTGGTGCTCTGTTGAATGTATTGCCACTTGAGTGAATAAATAGGGTTGCGGGGTGGAAGAGCTTGGGACCAAGCTTTGTTCAAGGCCAGGAAGTGTTCCAGGGAGGTAGAAGGTTTATCACTTGTGTGGTACAGTGGGGAAGAAGGAATGGACAATGCCACATTGTATGCTACATCATCCTCTTACTGGTTGTAGGAATATTATAACGGTTCTTGGTAAACAGTTGCTGTGGCCAGAGGTAAAATAATTAAGATCAGGGCAAATGGTAGATGCATAATATAATATCACCTTAACATTTGGTGGAGATTTTTTGCTCTGAAGATGATCATTCCTCAAAATTTGGCCGTCTTGCATATTGCCCAAATGGCTTATGTACAATTGGGAGTTTTTGCCAACTTTAATCTTAAAATACGTGCTGGCAAGTGTTGGTACACACTTCAGTCCATTCATCTTACTTTTCTATCAAACACTTTTAGTCTCTTTTTGATGAAAAGGGTTGTCTAAAGAGACCAGGAAGTAATGTGAGAAATGCATAAAGATAGAAATGTTTCCTTCTAGGTAGTTGCCTTTTTTGTCTTTTGGTTTCAAGAACATCTGAGTTGTATTAACAATTAAAAATATACCATTGTTTTGAATCATTGTTAACCATATTGTTGTAGTTCAGTGCCATTTTAGAGAACCATGTTGAAATTTCCCATGCTTTTTTGTTACTGCCAGTAAGCAGATATTGCTTGAACTGCTTCTAAAGTTTCCAGATGTTTTGATGAGAATGTTGATTAGAAATCACTCCTAAGGCCCGATTGCAATCTCTGAGCAGCAGCTCGCAAGCCATCTTAGATGTGTCCTTTATAGTGCATATACCAAAATTACTTTGATGTTGTTGCCTCTTCCCAGGATGACCGTTTGAGGGAACCGCTGCAAAAGCTGAGACTGGCTGTCGGCAACGTCATGCCTGAACAATTATACAAGTATCAGGAGGACTGTCAGGCACGCAATCAAGCCAAGAATGCAAAGTGTGTACTTTTGAAGGCTGGATAGCCTCTATTTGGCAAGGGGATTCATGCAGGAAACATGGGTTAAATTCCATGTTTTTCAATTCTGGGATGTAACTAATGCGAAGACAATGTATTCAGACCATCTAGGGGTGTAAAACGAAATTGGGGCAGTGCAAAGTATTCTTTTTGATTCCTTCAGCTAATTAAGTAACACTGTCAATTAACTAACTAACTGAAAGGAAGTCTCATTAAGGGACTTTGAGGTAAGATCTTAAGGATGGGAGGAAAAGGAGGCTGTAACGTATCAAGGGTGGGAAACAGGAAGAAGATGGAGTTGAGATGTATTTTTATGTTCTTGATTATTTTTGTCCTGATTATTAAACCTGTTACCTCTTCACTGCATGAGAGAAACTGATTTGGGCTTGGGTTTGGGTAGAGGGGTAAGAATTGACTGGTGAGCATCCTCCATTTGTCATCACATTCACAGCACTAGATTAACCGTGAACAGACCTGAAGGAGTCTACGCAACTTGCCCTGCCAGCCAGAGGTGGGTCAGAGTCACATGAAGAGATGGGGTGGGAGTGTCAAATGTTGGCCTCTTTGGGAAAGTATAATGAGAACCTGAGGGCAGTTCCCCTCTTTGTACAGCCTGGTAAGAGAATTCATGCCTTTCTTGGGGGAATAGACCATGTATCTGTCCTTTTGAGTTCTTACTCACACACACAAAAATTATTCTGTCCCTAGATTGCAAGCAGAAGATGAACGAGAGAAAAATGGATCAGAGGAAGATGATGATGAGAAACCAGGAAAGAGGATTGTCGGGCCAAGAAAGAAATTTCGCTGGGATGATACATTGAGGTGTGACATAACGTTGCCCATTTTCAACTTGCTCTAGCTTTTTAATCTGTCTGGAGGAACACTGTAACACAGCACTGTCTAATAAACAATTCCAGTCAGAAACAGAGTTGATAGAAGTTTGGAAAAGAGACTAGCAAAATTACTTTATAAAAAAAGATGGGTAGGTCTGAAGGAAGGAGTCTTGGTTTCCCATGCAGCTTTGTTCCTGAAATTTGAGGGGTGCGGGAACTTTATCCCCAATCCAGCTCCGTTATGCCACATAAAGTTACTTAAAATCCTGTATCCAGCCAAAGGGAGGATATCCCTGATGGAGGATCTTCAGAAGAGACTTGAAAGGCTGCATCACAGGGACCCACCTTGAAAACCCTGATATAAGAGGATGTGCTGGGGGTGGGCTGCATCACACAGCATCACAGAGATTCTGGGCAACACAGGACCTCACCGAGATAATGAAGTCTTGTCTACTCCAGGAAATTTAAAAGTTATTGAAAATTATTTTTTTTTTTAGCAAATGGATCTCACTAAATCAATATTTAAAAAGGTTAAATTTCCCAGTCTAGGCAAAACTTAATTTCTGCTGTGAAGTGAATTTAGCATTAGTGAAAGGTGTTGGATTCACAGCTCTTGGACACTGATGAGGTCTTTGCCCATTTACACCTATGGCCAATATATCATAGGCTGACCTAGAGAGACTACCTCTAGGATCAAGAAGGGAGTTCAGTTATTGTCCTATTCATTCAGTCAGTCCATGAAGGCCTAAAAGGGCAATTTTTCTGATATAGCTCAAAATGTGTCAAGTGTTTTAGTGACAGTAAAAAGACAAGGTCTCTGCCCAGATGAACTTACAGTCTAAATAAACAATGTATTGTGATATGGAATAGGATGTATCAATAGAGCTTTCAGACATCCTCTGTTCTAAGATAAAATTGGAGCCAGACCAGATGAAGGAGGAGGTTCCAGACATGGGGATGTCATATAAAAGAGGGCCTGTAGACAAGAATGGGAAGATATTGAGGGCAGAGGGCCTGCGGGGGGGAATTAAGAGGAGAGTGGATAGGTGGGTCATTACTGCCAGCTACAATGGTTGTCTTTTACATTGGCACCATCTTACAAAAGTGGACTGAGATTCATGAGATCTTCTCATAGAGGTCAGTGAACAGCTCATTCTATGGCAACAGCTGTTCCATTCCTCAGTCTCTTTCTGATGAACTTTCATATTGTCTATTTGCAGTTCATTGTATGGTTCATGCCTGGCTTCTCTCTCTTTCTCAACAGGGCTCTGTTGTGTAATCTTGTCAAGATCAAGCTGGAATGCTATGACCTGGAGCCAAATAGAAGTCAGTCTCCTGAGGATTACCTCAAGACCTTTATGGAGACAGAGGTGAAACCACTCTGGCCCAAAGGCTGGATGCAGGCTAGGTAAGATACATGGTGGGAGTCTGAGATACTAAGCAAATAACAGCTTCTTGAATCTCACTTAGGGTGACATGCTTCTACAAACTGTTGGTATGAAGAGATGCTGTCATAAAATACCTTAAATATCCTGTTACTGATAACATTTGAGGTCATTGAAACTGAAAATTTATAAACATCTAAGTTTCATCACTGATGCAATTTATTTTTTGAATTTCACTTGGTTTGAACCATGAAGCTACCTCAGATTCGCTTCTTGACTCTCTTATATTAATATAGTGCTATAATGCTTAGGTTGTCAAAACCTGTGGGGAATGTTTTGGTAACACATCTCTTAATTGAAATGAAATGTTCCTAAAAAAAAGTTGTGTTCTGTAAATCTCTTTTAAATATACTTAGATATTATGCCTATAATACATGATAGTGTCCCTTTAAAGGATGGCTGGCAGGCATCTCTGGCCTCACATTTTTAAAGTAGTGAGGTTCACTTAAAATGACCAGTCATGCTTTAAACTGCCAGATGAACTGGAATATAATTGTAGGAAAATGGTAATCTTTTACAAATTAAATTTTGTGTCTGTATTTACCTAGAATCTTGAAGCCTGGAAGAAGAGTGCTTTTAGCAGAGGGTTACTCTCTGGTGGTCTGCCACAGATTGAGTTTACTAACCTTCAGAGCATGGGCTAGAGTGCATCTTTTTGGGGAAATACATGCGATTGCTGTGATCCATGTGTGATATATGTGATTGCTAGGGAGACGTTTACTGTGGTGGTTTGGGTGATGTAGGAACTGGAGCTATCTCTGTAGTCTCTGACCAATTTAACATGTTTCTTGATTATGATTTTAATTTGTCGATGCTCTGATACTATAGTGAGAGTGTACAAAAGATTTTATTAATAATCCTTTGTACTTTTATTTCTAAACTGTCCCCTGCTGAGGCACTTGGGATGAGATGCAGTGACATTAAGAAAGGGTTGTACTTTATTTATCTTGTTAAAAATCCAAATAAACCAATGAGGCGGGGTCAAATATGCAAAAGGACAATGTGGGAGGAGAAAGTAGGAGGACAGTAATAATCAGGCTAAAACATATATTTGAAATAAAGTCCTAAGGTGTTCACTAAAAATGGAAAAAGATGAAGAGAGACAAATGGCAAAGAGTGAGTGAATTCTATACTCTGGGGCCCCCCATCACAGAAAAGGCATAAATTCCCTACGAATTCTAAGACCTAATTAGGCTTGGAAGCATGGGCACTGGGTATGTAAGGCCTGGGAAGGCTTAGCCCTCCCTGACAGCCAGGTGTAGCCCCACCCATGCCCTGCCTCAAGGCCTCACCCCCTCCCGCTGCATCCTGCTAGCGTGGGCTGATGGGGCGGCTGGCTCAGCCAGCCAGCTGCCTCTCCCCTGAACTGGGTGGAGCCCATCCAGAGGAATTTGGGTGGGTGGGGCCGGTGCTCTGGGCCTGGAGCACTGAAGCCCTGGGGCAGGCTGGGCCTGGGACTTCAGCGGGGGGGCAGAGGAGGGCTCTCTGGTGCCCAGCACTTGGGCGGGGCGGTGTTTGACCAGCCTGGGGCTGGGGTGGGTTGGGATGGGGCTTGGCACTGGAGCAGGCCGACGCTCCAGGGTCTGGGGGTGCTTGGGCCAGTCCTGGGGTCAGGGTGGGCTGGCACTCTGGGGGCACTCGGGCCGGCAGCAGTCTGGGGCCTGGGGTCGCTCAGGTTGTTTCATCTGGCGGCACTCTAGGGGCTGCGGGCGCTCAGCCATCCTGGGGCCAGGGTGGGCCGGTGCTCCGGGGGCTGGTGGTGCTCGGGCTGGTGCTCCAGGGGCTGAGGTGGCACTCTGGTGGGGGGAAGGAGAGGGGAGGGCAGGCTGGGGCGTGGCCAGTCATCTGGGGTTTGGTTGGTGCGGTGCTGCGCTGGGTTGTGGTCTCCGGGGCCTAGGGGTATTCTGGCTTGCTTCGGGCAGAAGAGGCGGGGCTGGGTCTAGCTTTCCCGTACTGACTGTTCACCAGTTGCCCATGCTTGGAAGGGTAATATTTTTATCTGTAAATGTTAATAGATGTTGTTTTCACTATAAATACAAAACAACAAAATATTTCCATAGATGATTATCAGAATTTACAGATGGGCAAAGTAAGAAAAATGCTTCATGAGAACTTTTTAGAGTCAAAATCAATTTAGACTTTTGAATTAGGCTTTTTGCAAATGAATACTAAAAACAGGTATGTTTTGTTGATTTAAGAATATTTACTTTATATATTTTGACGTGTGATGTTGACAATTTGTTTAACATTTATAATGTTTTAACTTTTTGAATCTCATCTACTGTTGTTAAATAACTGTCTTCCCATAACTTCCTGCAACTGAAAATTGAAATCAATAAAAAAATTTTTTTAAAAAGGCTTAAAAATAAACATCAACATTATCCATCAAAATAATTTTAAAAAAATTAATTTTGCCATGCCTAAACATAATGGTTGGAGTCCTAAAAGGTGGCTGGTGTCAGAGTTCTGATAATAATTTAACACTCACTCAAGGAGGCGGTCTTGTATGTCGCCAAAAGCCAACATTACTTATAGCTGTAAATAAATAAATGAATAACCATAGCACAAGCTTATAACCTGTCTGTCATTTCATAAGCAGCCAGTGTAAAGGAATATAAAGGAAGGTAAATCTTAAATTGGTGAGCAAATGTGCTAATGAATAATAAACTTTCATGTTCACATGGATATGTCTATTCTAGTAGTATTATTAGTAATGTATTTTTATATAGTTCTGTAAATATACCTGTCTCTTTACAAACAGTGAAGCACCTGCCCTGTCCAGGATTGTTTATAATCTAAGATAGACAAGACACAGGACAACAGTTTAGGTGAGAGAGTCTGGAGAGATTTTTGGGGAGGAGAATGAAGTACCTGAGTGGTGTTGTAAGGTCATCCAAGGATAAATTAAAGTAAAGGCTGTGCATACTTTGCTACTGAAAACATTATACCACAATTGGCACATGGCTTTCAATGGGATGAACGTGTGAAAAGTGTCTTCAACATTTTTAATCTTACTATCTCCAGAAGAGTGGTCTCAACAAGTGAGGCAACAAGGAGAAGAGCATCCTCATCTCAATTACTTCTGCCCAACAAGATTTCTGTTTTATCAGAGTTAAGGACTAAACAGTTTTATGTATCCATCTGGTAATTAATTATGTGACAGAAAAATAACTTGTTGGGTCTACAGAGCAAGACATAAATAGTTATATATCCACATACTAATGCAGTTGTAACTTGCATTTAGAAGCTATTTCACCAAGAATACTGAAAAATGTGGAAGATACGTGGTATACCTCAAGGATGTATCCTGTCAACTCAGACATGACAGTTTTCCATCACTATTAAATATGACCTCCACCCACTCCTGGGTAGTTTCAGAACACATCAGCGAAGTGTTAGTCACCAAACAACCTACTTTTAGTCATATCAAAATTACAGAGAGATCCGGCATCACCACCTGACCCTGATCTAAAGCCAGCAGAATTCTCACAATCTTGGTTTCAACTCCAGAAGAAGATTGGACCAATCTACCCAGGTTGTCTTTAATTTTTAAGTTTACCTATAAACCTGAATAGCCATTTTCTCAATAGCCAAAATGGAGAAATTGGATTGTCTGGTTGACAGTCACTCCACCATGAAATGATGCCTTCTTGAGGAGGAGATGGACCTCCATGTGATTGAGGGTGACCAGTACCCATTATTAAGCATGTTGTTGATAATGATACCATATCTGCACTATTTGTGAAAGCCAGTCAAGTTGAATGATGGTCATAGTTCTCAGTGGTGAATCTTAATGAGCCCAGAAGACCAGATATCCCCTGGTTCCCAATATGTACACAGGAAGAAAAAGTGCAATCAGAGAGTACAGAAAGACCAACCTGAAGCCAGTCTTATCTACAAAGAACATAGTTCACTGTAGGAACAACTAAGTAGACCAAAGAGTTCAACTGTACATCATGGTATGTCTGTGTTTGAGGATAAGGAACATTTTCTTGTTCAGTCCTATCTTATGTATACACCATAAATTCCTTGTACAGGAAATAATCTGACTTCAGGATGCTTCCCTGCCATCATTTCTAATCTCTGCCCCAGCTGCATCAGATCCCACAGATTATTATTGAACCATAGTCGTCTCTGAGCACAAGAGAGAACCAAGTTAATAGGAGTAAAGCAGTCTAAAGCATCTTACCAGAGATGGTAATAGCATTTGGTGAGTTGAGCATTCCTTTACACCAGTTAGCGGGAGACACAATCCATCCCTCTAAGGGGCAGTAGAGGAATGGAAATGTTCTGGTGTGACATATATAGGTATGGCATAGCTCTTGCACTGAAACATGAGGTTGTCATGCAGTTCAGCAGGATGACCCAAATATCCAAAATAGACAAGATCCAAAGACAGGTATATGGCTATGCTTATGGGAGAGCACTTATATAGCACTTTGCCTATTTCACAGAGGTGCTTACTAATGTTCAGAAAACCGATTTTTAGACAATGTCCATATTTTACTGATGTGGAAATTGAGGTACAGAAATGCTAAGTGACTTGCCAAAGGTTTTGCAGCAAGCCAATGAAAGGGACAAGAAGAGAACATAAGTCTCTTGACTCCCAGGTGCATACTGTAATTACCAGTCTATGGAAAAGAAAAGCTAAGTTAGAGCAGGAGAAATTAATCTTGTGATCTATGTTCCATTCCAGTGACTTTATAAAGAGAGAGAACAACTGATATAGACTTGATCATCATTATGTGTGATTTATACTGGTGTGATAGCATGACTTGTTATGTTGTACCATTTTTGGTGCATCACCTTCTGATTGGCTTGTATTTCAGTTTATTGAGCTATAAATTATCATTTTGGGGGGGGGGGGGTGGAGAGATGGTTGTATAAAAATAAAGTTTTGGACTAGTGCTGGCAGGAGATTTTTTTTTTTTTTTTTTTTTTCCCTTTACTACGTCAGGTGGATTGGTCAACAGTCAAGCCATAACATATTCTAATGGGTGTAGTAAACAAATTCCTGCCAACAAAAATTCAATTCAGCTGTATAGGAGATAAAATTGTTCAACTTGCTACTGCCCTGCAAGGTAGATATTATCCGTACAATTTCTGAAGTATTGGCAAGGTTGTACGTAGTGACTATGAGGAAGAAATTTTAATACCTTTTTACAGAAACACATTTTTTTTACTTTAAGTAAGAATGGGCATCAGCAGACTTGAGAGAGTACTTTGTAGTCCTTTGTATTTAGAAAGCTGCCCATGGAGCCTTTTAACCTAAAGGTATACATGGGAAGAAAAAGTGAGGGGAGGGAGAGTTTCCTGGGGTCTGACAATAATAGTGAAGATGACCTCTAATCATATACTGTGGTGTAAATAAGCAATTAGCATTTAACATGTGGAGTATCTCTTTGATTAACCAGCCTGCCTATTTGGTGTGTTTCTGATTATGCTCGGTATATTCCATTATTTATACCATTCTTTAGCTTTGGATTGGTGTTTGTTCAGCAGCAGGAACAATATAAACTAGAAATTAATGAGGCACTTCACGCTGAATGATGTATGGCTGGGTAAGCATGTGACATTCCAGATGAGAATGGTTTAATGATATAAACAAGACGTCTGAAATATCAAGATTCTGTGGATTGACCAGTTCAGTTCAGTTCTTTGCTCTTATGAACTAAATAATACATTGAGTTCCTTGTCATTTACTATGTGCAGGGAGACTGTCAGAGGAAACATTCAAATCCATGTATCATCTGTTCTGCCTGGAAACTAAAGATCTCCTGGCATTTATTAGTAGGCTCTTTTAGTGTCATTGGCCAAAACCTGTCACCACTCCCCTATCCCATTCCATTATTTTGTGATGTGCTATATGCCATCTACCTTACTCCATTCTAGGTGTTCTATTTCATTGGTGTGCATGTGTACAGATGAAGTGCTTTGGGATCCTTCAGGATGAAAGGCATTATATGAATTATATTATTGATAAACATTCAGTGTTTTGATAGGTTTTTTTTCTTCTTCAGGTGGAACAATTATCTCCCCCCTTCCCCCCCTCAAGTGTGAATGGGATGCAGAAAGAATGTGTTTTCATTGTTGTGAGGCTTTCAGCTGTTCCATTGTTAGGAACAGGTAACTGCAAAATCCTCTGCTGCAGCCCAGAGATTTTGCAGTTGTGGGAGCCCTGCTGCACTCTGGACAAGTGCATGTAATTTGAAGTGCATAGAGTTCTTTTGAGTGTCTTAAACTGAATATTTTCATTATCTTAAACTTTTATATATTCTTGAGCACTGTATTTGTGCTCAGAAAATTCAATATTTCCAGGCCACTTTTTTTTTTTTGCTTTAGAATTTATGCTGCTCTGTCATTTGAGTATTGTCTCTAATTTCCAGTTCCCTTAATACAGACCCATTACTTTGTGTCTTGAGAATCTTTTAATTTCCACCCCAGAGTCCAGGCAGATGTTGGTTGGTATATTTCTCAATGGAGGAAAGGATTTAAGGTAAAGAAAGGGCATTGTGAGGAAACAGAAGAGAGAGAACTATTTGAAGAAGATAATAGTAATGAAGGAAAACAAAACAAAACACTTATACAGGAGAAGGTTCGTGTTCTCCCTAGACTTTCTTCAGCGGCATTCAATGGCTTGGGAGCAGGAACATTATATGGGTCGTGAGACAAGGTTGAAGATTGGTAAAATTGATGGAAGTGAAAGGCAGTGTGAGAGTAGAGAACAGCTGTAACAAGGGAATCAAAAGTATTAATGATTGAATTGAGGAAAGGAGGGGTTTTGGAGCTGTGAATGAAAAGGCATTTGGGAAAGGTTTTTTTTTTTTTTTTTTTAATGGGATATATGAAATCCTCCTTTTGGACCTGCTTGAGTGCCTCATGCTGCAATGCCTCATGTATACTAGGAAACATGTTTTTCTGCTGTGGTGCACCTCTACAAAGTGCTACCAGTGGTGGAAGCTGTTTAGATAGCTGTTCAGGATTAGGTGACAGTGGGTGAGTTGCCTGGTGATGGAAGCAGTGCAGAAGAATGCTTCATTGTCCTAGTGCAAATGCACCTTTAAAACCTTTCCTGTATTAGGGGGTAGGAGGGATGGAGAAGGAGGAATATAATTCACCATGGATGTGGCTCTATCTAGATTAGCAACAGTGGAAGTTCTAGTGTAGACAGGATGTAGGCATTTTTACCACCATGTTGTCTGACTCTTCTCAGAACAGAATCTGATGACAAGGTGACACTAGAACCCTATCTATACTACAACATCCACTGTTGCTATAACTGGTAGAGCTGTACTTGTTGGCTCCATTAGTGAGTTTTTGACAGTGTAGAAGCAGCATAAGTGATGTCATTGTGTGTAGTAATTTTTTGGTATTCTGTGTACATGATACTGAGATGTTTGGGACCTAGCTTGTCTTTTGGATTCTGCTTTCCTCCTCCCCCATGGTAAGGAAGCTATGATGTGTAGATCCTTGCAGTGCCTGCAATTAATTTAAATCTAGGACCATGGTATTCACATTATAGTATGTTGAAATATTGATGGCATATTTTGGTTATATATTGCACTGAGAGCCTTGGCAAAGGGAGGGGAACACTTAAAAATGATACTTCTGTCCCACTGAAGGTAATACTTGTCTGCATTGCTTTCTGCCAACTTAATAGTATCTATATTGAATGTGAATTGTAATCTGTTTTGCTGTATTCTTCTGTTCATGGCTGGTTGATTGTTTTTAACTGTACCAAGACAATGGTACAAATAAACTGCTTGCTTTGATGCTTAGGGGGCAGATAAACAAATGGCCTATCTGAAAATCCAGTGGTAAATGAGTTGCTGGTGACCAAGTCATGGTTGCCCATGTAGAATCACTGTATGTCTTTCTATTTCTCCCTCTCTCTCTTTCAGGATGCTTTTTAAAGAAAGCCGAAGTGTTCACAATCATCTCACTTCTGCTCCGTGAGTACAAAACTGGCATCTCTTCCTTGTGCTTCAGCTGTCTGGGTAGCTGTGGCGAGCATTGTATGTTGCTCTGTTCCTTAAGAGTTCAGAAGGATTATGGCTTATTTTCACTGCTTCTACCTCCTGCTTTTTGTTTGTTTTGTTTTTGTTTTGCTTGAGGAGTTTTAGAATACATCAGGAATTTTCTTTTAATGATTTAACACTTTGACCTACCACTTTGGAGTTCTTGCGGCACTGTGGTTTGCGTAATTCAAGGGTAAGGTGGTTAAATAGCTGTAACAGATATTAATACCAGTATAACGCCTTTCATCCAAGGATTTCAAAGTGATTTACAAATCCTAAACCTCGCAATGCCCCTGGGAAATAAATACCTGCATGCTACAATACCTCTTTAACTCCTTCTCTCTTCGCTTCACTCCACAAACACACATCTATTAAGATATCCATTCTGGTTTGAGTGGACCTCTCCTAACCCTCAAACACTGCTGCTTTTGTCTGTGAGGAATCATCGTAGTTCAGCCAGAATTAGAATAGTAATTTATAACTTACAATTTGCCTGGTGCTAAAAGTTAACTCCTGTAATAACCAAAAAGCAATTCTGTGTTACTATTTGTAAGATTAACAGCTGAACTGATCCATTAAGTATGGTATCCTGTTTCAAACGCCGCTATTACCAAATGTTTCAGAGAAGGACATAAAAACCCTGTAATGCGCTAAACTGTTAATACTTTAAGGAAATGGATGGGCAAAAGTGTGTGTGTGGAGGAAGGTGCAGGTGGAAGTATGGCACTCCTCAAACTTTAAAGCTGAGGATTGTTAGCCCTTATTGTTATCCTAGCTGGTATAATGGCAGATGCTATTCATGTTCATTTAAATGTCTAAACTTTTTTGCATCTTATTTAGCTTGTCGCCGCAATAATATGACAGCGTTCCAAACATTAATTATGGACATTTTCCTATTTTATAAGCTGATCAGAAAGAAATTCAGTCTTTATTGCTCTTTTATCCTTTTTAATATTTATTTCTCCTATAGGGCTTGATAATAAAGTACAAATCTGAAACATTCAGGACACCCAGGTGCCAGTTTGTTCTAGGATCTAAGAACAAGTGTATGAGGCACTTTTATCTCTATAATAAGATTTCATGATTGTCACTCTGTGAGTCACTTTGAAGCCTAGAATGTCTGAATCAGTGTGAAGTGATGGAAACATCTACAGGCATGTTTGAGAGCTTTTTTTGTTCAGAATACCACTAGGTTCAATCATCACTAGGATTTGCAGGCCATTAACATCCAATTCTTAAATGTTCAGCCATTTTGACTTTACAAATTAAACCTGTGCAACAGCAAGGCATGCCATGTCAAGTATTCTAGACCTTTGTGATATCACTGTAATACAGAGTACAATACAGTGTAATACAATGTAATACATCCAGTCACCACCCTTACTGTACATCTAATTTGCATGCAACAGTTTCCTTGATTATGTGAGAGAGACTGCACTTTGGTGAATTACTTGGCCCAATTGCCACATCTGTATAACAGCACACACTTTCAGTTAAGAGTATAATTATCATAGGCCTTGTCTTGACTAGGAAAAATATGTCAATCTGATATAGGTCAATTTACAGCCAATGCAGTAATTACTGCGGTGGCTGATTTCCATACTACCCTCTTTAGGTCGGTGAAGTGTGTCCTAACCAGGAGCACTTCCATTGACCTAAGAGGGGCAGTGTGGGGAGCTGAGAGATTGGTCTCTCAGGCTCCCAGTGGGCTACCCCCCTTCCGCCCGCCACTCCACGTTCCCGCCAGGAGCCAGCCCCTCTGCATTCCCTGCTCAACGATGAAATTGACAAGGCTGCCCCGGCTCCCAGCAGGGAGCAGGTGGAGAAGTGCCTGGGCTTCTGGCCCTGCTTCCAGCTGGGAGCAGAGACCAGCTGCTCACCTCTTAGGTGGTCTTTCTTGTCAATTTCGCCATTCAGTGAAATTGACAAGAATGAGAGCCCCACAGCTGATGTAAGGAGTGCAGTGTCTACATTGACACTGTCACCCTAATTAAGCTGACATAAGCCCTACAACTCCCGCTGAGGTGGTTTTATTATGTCAGTGTAGCAGGGGAGTTAAGGTGAGAAGAGCATTTTAGTCTGTGCATGTCCATTGTTTTGTTGACAAAAGCTGACTTTTATTGACAAACTTTCTAGTGTAGACCAGCCTGTAGATACCGTATTTCCCCATGTATAAGACGCACCTTTTTTCGAAAAATTTGGGGTCTAAAAACTGGTGCGTCTTATACAGTGGTACTTATCGGTGATGTACCGTAATACATTTATTTTCAAATTTCGGGCCCCAAAATTAAGGTGCGTCTTATACATGGGAGCGTCTTATACATGGGGAAATACAGTAACTGCAGTTTATACCAAGCTATAGCTGCTCTTCTGGCTACTACCAAGTAGGCAAACACAATTATGACTGAAATAGGCTGAAATATGAGTTTACATTAAATAGTGTAGTCTCTATAAATTTGAATAAAAATGTTCTCTGCCTCAAAAGTGCAAAATGAGGGAGCCTCTTTTAACTTGGTGTGTGTATATATATGGCAGAATTGATAGTCAGCAAACTTCATATCCAATGTATCTAAGGAAGAACAGGGAAGCCTGACAAGCATGATATTGCGCTACATATTATCTCTTCGCTTCTTTCTTTTTGCCCCTTCCCTTCTATCCTTAACTGAACTTTTTGTTTCAGGGACCTTTTGCAATTTAAATGGCGACAGGGGGAGGGGAAGTCCTGTGAACTTGTTGCTCTGATGATTACGTCTTCTAGAGTTAGAATGACTAACGCTCTGTCTTTTCTCTTGATTTGTGTGTGTGCGTGTCTCTCTCTTTCTTCCTCTAGGTCAAAGAAGAAGGTGATTCTGGCACCTAAACCCAAAGTGAAGGTAAATAATGGCGCTACCCATACAAAAGTGTAGAAAATGATGTTGAACATGGTGCATGTTAAACAATGTCCTTCCACAGAATAATCACTAGAGCTGGTTGAAAAGTTTCCAATGGAACAGTTTTCCATCAGAAAACGTGTACTGCATGAAATCAAAACGTTTCATGGGAACATTGATTTTGTTGAAATTTTTGACAGAAAATTAAACTAAATGTAAAGGTCAAAGCTTTTTATTTCAATTTATATTATAATTCATAATATAATATAAAAGTCAGTGTTTTGACATAAACTATACATAAAAGTCAAAACAAATTGGAAATTAAATGTATAATTTCATTAAGATCAAAACAAAATATTTCAGAATATTTAATGTCATAAAAGATACTGAGATTTCAACTTTTTTCCCAATTTGTGATTAAACCAAATTTCAGAATCTCAGAATTGCCTATGGGCTAGAAATTCCATTTTTCGACCAGCTCTTTTTGTTGCACACTTGATATAGGTTCTTTGAGTGGACCCTCCCTAAAAGAACATGTATATTTCTAAAAATCTGCCTCCTGTTCATTGTGATCTCTGAAGAGTTTGAGTTCATGGTTCTGGTGGCGAGGAGGAAATACAGTGGAATCCAGTTAGGTTCCATTGTGCAAACTGATATTTTTTCATGTACTAAATCATTTAGTGTGAATATGTTGCTAATGATCCTGTTTTGTATCCATTGAAAATCATGGGTTACTTGGTTCAAACAACACTTAATTGCATGTGGTGCCACCACATGCAATTACCCACTTTAGAGACTTATGATATAGACTTTAAAGTGGATAATATACCATTTGGCTTTATTGTAATTTTATGTTATATAGTCATTGAAAACGGGCTGCGAGAAGGCACTAAATGCATTAAAAATGTTACAGAATTTTTAAAAATTCTGTATGTGCTTTGGTGACTTCATTTTCATCTTAAATTAGGTCAGAGCATTGGAAAATTTTGCATATTTGGGTGGACAAGTTTAGTGTACTAAGCTGATATAGACTTTGTGACTAGGCTTGACTGTATTTCATCTGAGTTCCATTGTAGTTATAGTTGAAGCTCAGATTTGCCTTCACTTTCTGCGTATTGAAGACTAGCTCCACAATCCTCTAAAATACAGTTTACTGTTCTTTACAAGTTGAACTACAGCTCTAGGTCTTGCTCCTGTGAGCAACACTAGGTATACTGATTAACATACTCTGGGACTATGTGATTCTGTATGATACAGTATTCTATATGATACAGTAAATCATGTTGTCACGTTATTTTACATGATATACACAGGACTGAACTTGACTGAAACTACCCATTTTAAAATGTTGCATCCTAGAAGCGCTTCCTTGCTGCACGATCTCTTCCTGTGTGTGTTCAGTCACACAGGTAGAGAAAGATGGGACAGTCTGCCACAGTGTGTAACCTTATTGATGCCTAGATATTAAGGAGTGAGCGTGCCTTACGTATGCTAAATGTCAGTTTCTTTATAGGTTTTCTATAAATTGACCCATATCATCAAAAGATATTTAGGCACCCAATTCCCATTGTAATCAATGGGAATTAGGCACCTAAATACGTTTTGAGGATCTGGGCCTGTGTTCATAGTATGGCCATTATCTGGGATTTTGTATCAGGATTGCATGGAGGCTATTCCCAGTGCCTTACCACTTAGCTCACATTTTTACATTCAGTATACTTAATATGATTGCTTGTGGAGCGTATACCTGTTCCTTGCAACTGAATAGGCTGTTTTCTCCATCCCATACCCTACTACCTGGTGAACAAGGTGTGCTGTACTGCAGCATCTAGGTATTTCCTTTAAAGGAAAATTACAATGGTAGAGCTGTACTTCTGGATTTGCAGAATGATAGCATTGAACTAAAGTTATGTTGAATTGCTTTGGGGAGGACATTGTAACTTCCTATTTTTTTCTATTTTTATCTCATCCTCCCCACCCCCCCACCAGGATTCCAGTCCAAAGAAAGAGCAGAAAGCCTGTACATCTTTGGTGACTTCAGCTTGTGTTACTACACTGAGTTCTGGCACACCTATCAGTACCCTAGCTAGCTCTATCTGTGCACCTGCTCCAGAGACCATCTGTCTGGATGACTCACTGGATGAAGACCTCTCTTTCCACCCACCCTCTTTGGATTCTATATCTGATGCTTTGGCAGTTATCAACAATGGAGCCAAGATCTCTCCTGTGGGATCCAACATAGACACACCAACCTCAAGACCTCGCCCTGGGCTGAGAGAAGAGAAGCTAGCAAGTATCATGAGTAAATTGCCTCTAGCAACCTCAAAGAAGGTAGAGCCAGCTCAGACTCCACATTCATCAAGTCTTATTGCTGGTCACACAGGACCAGTACCAAAGAAACCCCAGGACTTAGTTCACACTGGGATCTCTTCAGGCCTTATTGCTGGCTCTTCAATTCAAAACCCCAAGGTTTCCTTAGAACCTTTGCCAGCCAAACTACTTCAGCAAGGACTACAGAGGTCAAGCCAGATCCAAGCTGCTTCCTCCTCTTCGCAGACCCATATTGCTTCCTCCTCCAAGGCCCAAGCAGCTACTTCCACTTCTGCTCAGAGGTGCAAGGATGCTGCTATCCTGGTACCCTCTTCAGAGGGTCAAGGTGGTTCTTCCTCAACATTACAAGTGACAAAGGTGCACCAGCATTCAGCTGTCCAACAGAAATATGTGACTCCTCTACAAGCAACTATTAGTAAGTCACAGACCAATCCAGTGGTGAAACTGAGTAGCAATCCCAAACTCTCCTGTTCATCCCCAGTTATCAAGAGTCAAGATAAGCCAGTAGTGTACCGCCTTCCCTTGTCTAACCCCTCATCTGGAAGTTGTTCTCAACTATCCCACCCACTAGTTTCTCGGACAACATCCAGCACCTCTACCTCTAGTAACTGTTTTGCCAAGGCTATGGTGTCGCAGGGTTCTTCCCAGGGTTTCAAGCCTCCCTTCTCCATGGCTGCCTCCCCTAAACCTGCTGCCTCTCCCAAGCCCACTTCATCCAAACCCTCTGTGACTCCCAAACCCACTGCATCATCTAAATTCCCATCTAAATCCACTTCATCTGCCAGGCCCACAACATCACCCACTTCTTCCAGTTCAAGTGCACTAGTACCCCAGGGTAGCCACTCCAGCAGCAGCCCCCTTCATAAACAACCCAGTGGAGTAAATATCAGCAGGCAGTCTCCCACAATAAATTTGCTGCCGTCTAGTCGCACCGCAGGCCTTCAGCCTGCAAAGAACCCTCAGGCCTCTTCAAAGTTGCCCAACTCTTCTCCCTCTGGGACTGTTGGCAAAAATAACTTGAGTGGAGTCGGAATGAATGTACCTGCCAGCAGGAGCAGTAACCCTAATTCAAGTGGAGCAAGTAGGACTAGTCTCTCTGGGGGAGCAGGAAGTGGAACACAGGGTGCTACTAAACAGTTGTCGACTCCACACAGACCATCTTCTGCCTCAGGATCTCCAGTTGTAGCAGCCAGCGTGCAGGTATGTATCTTATATGAGACTCAATTGTGGGACTCATAATGAGATTTATTTTGAAGTTTCTTTTTGTAACTATATCTTTCTAATGCATGTGCTGAAATGGTTTCACACTGGTGAAAGGGGTGTTTCCTCACAGGCGCAGGATTCCAACTGATCATGAGAACTTAAGGTTCGAGAGTAAAGGAATTTTAATCATGACATATATTGGCAGGTCTGTGATGTAAGGGAGCAGAGCTTTTCTTCTCTAGAATTCTGAGAAGAGATGTTAGATTCTGCAGGCTACAACTACTTAATGGTATTTCTGGAGATTGCAGTGGGATCAAGCATTGTTAGACCGAGGCTCTCCCTGTCTACATCATCATCTGTGTTTGATTTCCTTTATTGTATTGGCACTGATGAGGAAGGGTGTTTAGTATGTCTGCTGCCATTCTTCCAGGATTGATTTGCACAATGAGAACTAAGTTGTGTAGGGTTAGAATAGTAAGCATGACCTCTATTAAATTGATGGACTAATAGTATGGTTTTAGTATTTATGCTAATATATATTATTATGTATGCTGTGGAATACTTTCAGAAGGAGTATGAATGCTCAGTAGTACACAAATATTCTGGAATAAAAAAGGCTTGGGCAAGATTTGCTTGTACATGAGTAAAAATAGGCCATGTAAGATTAGCCTACGTATTGCTCATACTAAATAGAATTTGAAAATAGGCCTTGAGGAAGGTCTGGTACCACTAACCAGGGAAGAGAATTTACCAATTCCAGAGTATTCTGTTCCACTTAGTAGGAATAATTAGGTTACTGGCAGGTTTGGGCAAAACAGATTATCTGATTAATCATCTCTCCAGGTCTGAGGTCTTCAATTCTCAGGTTAACATTTGAGTAAAGCTAGAGCGCAAACTACCTTCTGTTAGCATATTGTTCTCCACACACTAATCCACAGGCTTCTGTTCATGATTTTACAATTTTGTGTGATGTATTCATAGGACACATCTTTCTTCTACTATCCCTACTGCCCAGAAGAGCTGAAGAAAGTGGGAAAGGATAGACCTTGTGATCATGTAATTAAACATTATGTCATAATGCATATGCACAAATGGGCTGAATTAAAGTTGAATGGGCAACCATAAATTTGGCTTTTCCTAACTTCTTGGGAGCTTGATTTTGCAAACTGAATAACATTAGTTTAAAATGGCTTTTTGTATATAGTGTCCTAGATTTTTTTTTTTTTTTTTTTTTTTTTTTTAAAAAAAAAAATAAAAATATGTACATCTGTAATGACCTACTTGATAATGTATCAGCAGCAGGATTTGAACCCTGAATCTGTACTGAGGTGCTGAAGACTTGTAGCATTTACAGGTCTCACTGCATTAGCCGGCAGCAAGAGAAGGTTGTTGTCCTGGAATAAGAGTGGATTTACAGGCACCATGTGCTGGGTCTGGAGGTTTATGGGGCAGTCTGGCCCATTTCTTTCTTTCCGCTTTAGGTGTTGGAGGAGCTCCTGTCCCATGTGGTGCACCCACCAAGGAAGTAGATGTGATGCTGGGGTAATCTGCAGATTATGACTCATTATAAGGCCAAAAGGGACTATTGTGGTGATCTAGTCTCGCCATAGGACTTCTCTGAATTTCTATTTGAACTAGAGTATATATTTTAGAAATACATCCAATCTTGATCTAAAAATTTCCAATGATGGAGAATCTACAACAAACCTTGCTAAATTATCCCAATGGTTAATTACCCTCACTGTTAAAAACTTGTGCCCCATTTCTAGACTGAATTTGTCTAGCTTTCAGCCATTAGATCTTGTTACATCTTTGTCTGCTAGATTGAAGAGGCCTCTATTATTAAAGATTTGTTCTCCCATAGGTACTCATACACTATGATCAACTCACCCCTTAATCTTATCTCTGATAAATTAGATTGAGCTCTTTGAATCTTTCACTAGGGCATATTTTCCAATCCTTTAATTGCTTTTGTGGCTCTTGAACCCTCTCCAGTTTATCAATGTCCTTCTTGAATTCTGGACACAATATTCTGGTAGCAGTCACATCGATGCTGAATTGAGAGGTAATAGAACCTCTCTACATCTACTCAGTATTTCCTGTTTATACATCCCTGGATCACATTAACCCTTTTTGCCATAGTATTACACTAGGAGCTCATGTGTAGTTGATCATCCTCATGATCCCCAAGTCTCTTTCAGAGAAACTGCTTGCCAGAATAGATCCTGCTTCCTGTAAGTATGGCCTGCATTCTTTTGTTCCTAAATGTCTGACTTTACATTTGGTTACTGAAATGCATATGCTTTGCTTTCTTCCAACTTACACTGATACAGAGTGATCTGCATCATTTGGTATTTGTATCCTCTTCATTATTTACCACTCATCCATTCTGTCATCTGTGAACTTTATCAGTAATGGTTTTATGCAGGTCACTGATAAAGTTGTTAAATAGCATAGGACCAAGAACTGATGCCTGTGGCATCCCACTAAAAACACACCTGCTCGATGACTCCACTTTTAAAATTACATTTTGAGACCGATCACCCAGTTTTTAATATGTTTAATGTGTGCCATGTTGATTTTGTATTCTAGTTTTACTCAAAATGTCATGTGGTACTCAGTCAAATGCTTACAGGATCTATTACATTCACATGATTACCTTTATCAACCAAACTTTTAAGCTTATCAGAAAAAGAGATCATCTTACTTTGACAAGTTCTATTTTCCATAAATCCATGTTGATTGGCATTAAATATATTGCTGTCTTTTAATTCTTTCTTAATTGAGGCCTGTGTTGGTTATTCCATTATTTTGTCTGGGATCAATGTCAGGCTGACAGGCCTAAAATTACTCATGTCATCATGTTTATCCTTTTTAAATATTGGCACAATAGCTTTCTTTCAGTACTCTGGAACTTTCCCGTGTTCCAAGACTTACTGACAATCAACATTAATGGTGCAAACAGCTCCTTGAAAACTTTTGGATGCAAGATATTTGGATCTGCAGATTTAAAAATGCCTTAAGTGGCTGCTGTTTAACATCTTCCTGAGCTGCTGCTAAAATAAAAAGTATTTCATTATCATATGATCTGAACAAATCATCTGTATTTGGAGAAAAAACAGAACAGAAATATTTATTGAACACTTCTGCCTCTTCTGTATTATTTTTGCCATTTCTACCATTTCCATTTAGTAGTGGACCCAATACCATTGTTAGGATTCCTTTTATTTCTAATATATTAAAAAGAAAACCACACACACACAATCCCAAAACCACCTCTTCCTTACTGTCCTAATCTCTGCTGGACATTGACTTTTATCTCGTGTCCTTTTTGCTTTCCTTACCCTTTTTTTTTTACAGTTCCTAGCTTTTAATTTATATTCATTGCTATCAGCTTCCTCTCTTTTCCATTTATTTTATTTTATAGCTGCTTTTACTTCCTCTCTGAGACAGGTTTTTTTTTTTTTTTTTAAACCAGTGTAGTCTTTTTTCTCTATTTCTGATATTGTGGATTTTGGGGCATTTAGTAAAATGTTCTTAAACAGTTCCCAATTAACATTCATATTTTTCTTTTTAAATTTTTGCTTTCAGCTGATTTGGGTCATAATTCATTTCAGATTTGTGAATTGGCCTTTTAAAGAACTCAGTATTTGTATTACTGGTTTGGACTTTTTTCTGTTTGCACGTAAAAAAAATACAATCAAGTCATGATCACTTTCACCTAAGCAATCACTAGTTTTTATTTCTGTGATCAATTCTTCATCAGGCAAGATGGGGTTTAATATAGAATTTCCCCATGTTAGATGCAACACATTTTGAGTTAAGAAATTATAATCTTTAATTTTAGAAATTCCAGCAACCTTTTAGTACCGGCCATGTAGCAGGGCCTCCTTACCTGTTCTGGTTTGGGGCTAGCTGCTGCCTCAGTTTTTCTCTTGCGTTTCCCCCAATAACTTTAACATAGACTTTCATGTGTTGTGTAAGACCCCTTCTTGGGGTCTGTGTTTTATCATCATAGAAGATTAGAGTTGGAAGAGACCTCAGGAGGTCATCTAATTCAACCCCCTGCTAAAAGCAGGACCAGCCCCAACTACATCATCCCTACCAAGACTTTGTCAAGCTGTGCCTTAAAAACCTCTGAGGATGGAGATTCAACCATCTCCCTAGGTAACCTGTTCCAGTGCTTCACCAACCTCATAGTGAAAATGTTTTTCCTAATATCCAATCTAGACCTCCCCCACTGCAACTTGAGACCATTGCTCCTTGTTCTGTCACCTACTACCACTGAGAACAGCCTAGTTTATTAACAAAGTTCTCAAGGAAGCACAAATTCCTACCCAGCCTTCCTTGCTTGCTCACTACTGGATTCTTAGTCCTGTCCTTGCTTAGGCTATCCTCTAGCAGACCTGCACTCCATGCTCCAGTTTTCCTACCTGGCTCCTGCTTCCTGCAGACTTTCACCTGTGTGTGCCTGAGAGCCTCTGTGTTAGAGAAGCTCATTCAGCCTTCCTGCTCCTTTGACTTTCTGTTGAGCAGCCATGAAGTCTACCTGAAGTCTCCATCTCTTCCCTTTGGTTCTTCACAGGTTTCATTTTTATCTACACCCCAGGTGACCTGATTTATCAACATGTCCTGCTTGTCATGTGACTGTCCAGAACCATGCGCATCTCAAGGCAAGCTCTTGATATCTACAGAATCTCATTTCTTTGACACTAGACAGTTCACCTTGCTGCCTGCAGTATCTTTAGTAATCTAGGCCTCCCTCTGTTTTCTTGCTGCTCTGTGCAGCCAGGCAGGCCTTACAGTCACTGTTTATATAGGGCAAACCCATCTTTCATGTCCCACTTGCTCACAATCAGTGCACACAATTGGCAGCACCCATGCCTCCTTTCCTTTCTGTATCTATGGCAGCTGACACTAGTTGCTGGGGCTCTTGGATGCTGTTGTTGCCTGGATGCTTCCAAAAACCAGAACCAAGACTCCTGCAGTTGATGCTCCCCCTCCATGTGCTGGCTCAAGAGGGTAAACGTCTCACCACCGATGAAGGGTCTTGGTGCTTACAGTTTTACCACCCACTCCGTCAGACGTTTCAGTGCTCTGATCACTCTTTCCTCTAGCCAGTTGTCTTCACTGCTTGGTGTCCTTTGCCCAAGCCTGCAGCAGCCCTACTTTCCCCATAAGCTCTCTAAGCTTGCTGTGTTCAGCTTCCAGCTTAAGTTTCATGGCCTCTGCTTGTTCGCAGAGCCTCTTCATATTGGTTTTTCTATCCAGTCCCCTCTCTCCATTCTTGGTTAGGGAAAGGGTCCTTTTGTTCCTGCTGTGTTGCTTCTGCCAGCAGGTTATAGTGTTTCCCCATCTTCACCTCTCTTCCTGGGGGGTTCATTTCCCTTTATCTTCCCATAGTCACAGTACTTCAAGAGGCAGACCTCCTGAAGTGCTCCACCTTTTCACACCTGAAACATTCAAGCAATCCAGAGGTCCCTAGGGGTGTGTGGAGGAACATGGGGGAGGGAAGGGGGCCACACAGCGGGGCCGGGGCTAGCCTGCACAAGGGGTGGGGAGGGAGTGTCAACCAGACCGTCTGTGCCCCCAGCTCAGCTCTGGTCCCACTGTATCCTCAGCTCGCCTTTGTTCTCAGCCCCCAGCTGTGGCTGCAACTCCACTCATGGCCCTGCCCTCAGCCTGGACCCAGTCACAGTTCGCCTTCCAGTTCTGTTCCCGGCTCTGCCTCCAGTCTCAGCCATGGCCCCTGGCTCCCAGCTGCAGCCCCAGCCCCTAGGCTGTGACCCACCTGCATTTCCACTTCTGGCCCTGCTCCCGGCTGCAGCTCCGGCCCCAACCTTGGCCCTAACTGCAGCCCTGCTCCTGGCCTTAGCTCCCACAGTGGGCGCTGACAGGGATAAGAAGGAGTGCAGCATAAAAAGTTTGGGTACCACTGCCCTATCCCCTCTGTCCCTGCCTTCTTATTGTCCCTGAGGTTTGTCTTCCCTGAGCCCACTCCCAATTTTCGGACTGCCACCCAGGGCACTCAGACCTTCTATGTCCAGGTTTTCTACCTCTGAAACACACCAGGACATTTGTCTCTTGCTGGTCACATTAGTGTTCCTGTCACTGCTGCTGGGCCCCAAGCCAGGCATCTTCATGCTTCTGTTGGCTTTACAGGAGTTGTAGAATGTCCTCCATCCTTTTCCTTTTACTAAAGGGGGTTTGTCAGACTTAATCCTGCCATGTATTATACCAGTTATAGCAGCACTGTCTTACCCAGTCTGGCTTTCAGGTAACCATTGCCTCAGTTTCTTCTCACTCAGGCTGCATCTCCCTACCTCCACACTGGATTGTTTGCTGCAATGACTTGTCCCTCCAGCTGAGTCAGGTGGACTTACTTAATTGGAGGGCCAAGTTACTACAGCAAACAGTCCAGACTGGAGTTCGGAATACAAAAGTCTTCCACCCTAGGCACAGCTCCTTCTTCCTGAGGGTTGGTCTTCAAGTTTCAGACACTCTTCAGCGCACCCTCTGGGCCCAGCTTTGAGCACTTTCCAAACTCTGCTCAGTCTCTCCCTGGTCTCTGTTGAGCAACAGTATCCTGGGCTTTTTTTCACTTGAAGTCTTTTCTTTTCTTCAAGTATGTATCAGGGTGGATCCTACTGTAGGCTCACATGCACGTCATCCATGCATGTGAGACTGAATTATTTTAATTAGCTGTGTCTGGGGCTGCATATGAACCCTGAGCTGAACTGCCTCATGCTCCCACACAAGGGCAAAATGGGTGGGGCAGCTGCGACCATCCCTCAGCTCCTTCTTGGCATCCATAGCAGCGAGACTGAACTTGAGGCCGCCCTATCTCCTGACAACTCTTGCATAATGTCTTCATCAAAACCTCTGAAAAATTCCAGAGCAACCTTTAAAACTTTACTTTAACCCTTTGGGCTCTTTAATCCTTGTTCAGATTAAAATCCTTTGACCAGAACCCCCTATGTAGATCTCCCTGTATAAAATGGCAGAATCAAAATTAGTGGGCTTCAAGCCCTGCCATTGTGAGACGGATTTATTCCACTTAAAGATGGGCACAACAGGTGCCTCCTTTTGCCTGGGTGAATCCTACATCCCAAGAAAATCTTGACACAAGATTTAAGCATCTCCTCTTAGAAGAATCTAGGAGGATAGTATCAGACCCAGAAAATCCAGGCTTGGAACCAGTCAAACCTGCTCCATTGAGTAGGCAGGTGACACCCCCAAGACTTCAGCGGAGATGTCCATACTGAGCAAAGAAAAAGCACCAATATCAGCATAAACATTGAGACTATCGACATCTAAGGCATCTCCTCAGATGTTGAAACAGGTCACTGTCAGACACCACCCAGAATATCTGAGTAGGAGCTTGAGGAAGAGCTCTGTCTCCTCTCGTGCAGTGATGCGGAAGAAGGTATTGTGGAATAAATCTTCCAAAACTCATCCAGAACCAAAGAAAAAGGAGTAGGAGCAAACTGTATTGTAGCAGACTCCTTCAATACCAGACCTGGTACCAGAGGCCCCATTGCCAGCACCGACCCCAGAACTGAGAGAATGAGTAGTGGGGAACAGTCTTTGACATAAAGATGCCTACCAGTACAGACGAGCTCTGGCATTGACAGCTGTACCACTCATTACTCCTCATCACGAGGCATGCCTCTCTCTGACACATAGTAGGGAGCAAAGTCCCATACAATCCCTGAGCGGCATTACCAGAAGGGTTCTTCTGCCTATCAATCATCCTCCTACCTATATGGGATGCTGCCATGACCCTTCTGAGGCTACTGGGTCCTGTCTTCCCATGCATTGAGGAGCTGCTCACCCCATTCAAGAGAGAAAAGATCTCCCTCTGCTATAGCTTCATTGGCTGGACACCAGAACACTCAGAAGAATAGGACCTGGAGGTGGAGACCCAGTAACACCCAGTATTGCCTCCTAAAGACCTCTTCTCATTGCCTGATGAGGCAGTTGCCTTAGCACCAGTACAGATGCTGGACAATATTAAGTCATTTCAAGAGCTCTTATTACAATTTGCAGACATACTGGAGGTTGAGATTTTGTTCACATCAGAGAAGTATAACAAGCTATTCAATATCTTGTCAGCTCCAGGCCCTATCTGAATTGCTGACCCTATAAATGAGGGATTACTAGACCCAACCAAAGCTCTATGGCAAACAGCAGCTGCTGTACCATCAATGGCAAAATATATTGAAAAAAGATACCAAGTGCCACATTCCAGGTTTGAATATTTTATTCACACCTCATCTCTGGCTCTCTAGTGGCCTCCCCCAGGCAAGAGAAATCACATTTGGTCAAGAACACATCATTAGACAAAGATCCCAAATAATTGCATCTGTTCAGAAGAAAGTCCTATACCTTGGTATTGCTTCAGCTCTGAGTGGCCGCTTGCCAAGCCCTTCTAGTCAAATATGATTTTCTAACATGGGAGAGGAGAGAGTGATGTCTTTCATCAGCAAGCTTTCCCATGAGGCTAGAGAGGAAAGGCATTGTAAAAGAGGGACAACTAGTAGCAAAGATGTCTCTGCAAGCTGTGGATGCAGATGACACCACAGCTAGGTCTGTGGCCATGAGGCATCATCATGACTTCAGGCATTCCCTGAAAAGTGCAAAGCACAGTTTGAGGATTTGCCATTTGAAGGGTCAGAGTTATTTAGCAAGAAAACCGGCAGTGCATTACACTTACTAAAACATTCAAAGAGCCTTTTACAAACAGAAGTGGCCTTGTTTCTCTGGCTAGAAGCCGTAGAAGAGGTGCTTCAGGAATAAAGAGGAAGATGATTCTCTACTGGGTATTTCTTCATTCCAAAGAAGAAAGGCGGTCTTTGTCCTAAGGAGCCTTCAGGAGACTGAACAAATGCATACGTCACCCAGATTCAGGCTTTTTACACCTTCATTATTCCATCTCTCCAAACTCAAGACTGATTCATTACTCTTGACTTGCTGGATACATGCTTCCATGTTGCCATTCACCCAGCTCACAGAGAAGTACCAAAGATTTATGGTGGTACTCAACCATTACCAATACAGAGTTCTATCTTTTGGACTCTCCACAGCACTGAGAATATTCACCAAGTGCCTGGCAGTGGTTGCAGCACATCTAAGGAGATAGGAACTTCATGTCTACCCATACCTGGACAACAGGCTGTTGATCAGGAACAAGTCCCATGATGAGACCAGACAGCCATGGAGTAAGTAGTTTATCCCTATTCTCTCTATTAGGGCTCCTGGTGAACTACAAAAAATTGTATATTTCATCACCTCAGGTGACAATTCATAGGAACACCACTCAACTTGCAGGCAGTTGAGCATACCTGCTGAAAGGCAGATTCAGGTTCTTTCAGTTACTTGTACATGACATAAGGATGAGACCATCTATGACCGTTTGCATGTGCCTAGCACTTCCAGGACACATGCCAGTGTGTACGATGTCACTTGCCAGACATTACAGCACAGGCTAAGAACAGCGTACTCTCTAGCCAAACATCCTACTTACAGATTAGCTACAGTACCACCTCCAGTCTACTAGAACTTACTGTGGACGAGGAAGTGTCCTTTTCAACTCCCTCCCTGACAGTGATGCTTATTATGGATGCCTCAGGGACAGGTTGAGGTGACCACCTGAATCACCTCCACATACAAGTGTGGTTCCTGAATGATCTGAAGTTGCACAGCAATGACTTGGAGCTAAGGGCCATCGGGCTAGCCTGTATTGTATTGTGTTCCTATCTGGAACTCTATAGTGCAGATCCTGATGCACAATGTCTCTGTGATACACTATTATCAACACATAAGAAGATGCTCCTTAGTCCCCACTTTACCCGAAAGCCATCAAGTTTTTGGAATGGTACCACCTACACAAGTTGTTCTCCTAGGGGTCACCATTGCAGACTTCTTGAGCAGAAAAATGGTAACCAATCATGAATGGTCACTGCAGAAATCCATCCTGGATCTGATATTCCAGAGATGGTGTACCCTGACCAGAGATCTGTTCAGCTCAGAAGAGTGCCAGATGTGAAGCCTTTTGCTTCAGGGGGGCAGCATGCGCATAGGATCTCTGCCAGACACTTTTTTCTCCTTGAGTGGTCTCAAGGTCTCTTCTATGCTTTCCCATTGATTCTCCTGATCCCCAGGATAATATCCAAGATCAGATGGAACAAGGCCACTGTCAAAATGCCATTTTGGCCAAGAGTTATGGCAATCACACCTACACTAGATGTCCAGCTCATTTCACAGGGAAATAGTGGTGAACAAACCAAGTTCCTTCCCAGGGTAGTCTGAAGATTTTTATCTAAGTTAATCAATCACCTTACTAGTCTTCTTTCAAAAACTTTGCTCCTCTCCAGGAGAAAAAAACTCCATGCCTTGGACACTTCCAGAGCTCTACTCTACTATCTAGACAGGACTGAGCCCTTAGCTCTCCTTCCCATCTTTGTGGCTATATCAGGTGTATCAAGTGGCCCAGTTGATCTTTTCTCATCTACTTTCCAAGTGGATTACACTGTGCATTTCCACTTGTTACAAGCTCTCCCTTTGAATGTCAAGTCTCACTCCACCAAGGCACAGGAGATCTCATCAGTCTGCTTCAGAAATATGCCAGTTGCAGAGACTTGTAAAGCAACTACGTGGCGTAACTCAGTGACCTTCATTAAACATTATGCACTTGACATGGCATCCAGGGCAAATGCCAGGTTCAGAAGACCCAGTATTTCTATCTTTAAATCTTTATTTGATTACCACAACTGATAGTCCTCATACCAGCCATCCAGAGGTTACTGCTTTCCAGTCCACCTACAGTGGGATCCACACTGGCTATATCAGGCTTTTGGGATGGAGATAAATATGGTTATTTAACCCAGTGTTTCTCAACCTTTAAAGTAGCAAGTACCCCCTAACTTCCAAAAATTTTAATAAGTACCCCAACACAATTTTCCACAGGATTTTATATTTACAGACTAATGTGAGCCATATGTTGGAAGAAGGGCTGCGTATATAAGGCCATGATATGACAGATGTCAGATCTAGTGGGGGTAGGGTTACCACCTTTGCAACAAGGGTGTGCAACTGAAGTATGTACCTGGGCTAGACATGATGTTGGCCAAAGCTAGGAGGCTTTGAGCAGCATGCCAGTGCTGGGGAATATAAAGCACTGTGCCAAATTTTATGCCATAGATTTGAGAGGAGGAATGGGTGAGAGAGAGACAGGGAAGGAGGGCGAGAGAGAGAGAGGAAAAGAGGGTAATTGGTGAAATCTGGTGCTGTCATAGTTGTCAATTTCACTGCTCTAAGTTTTCTGGGCACTGGGCTTTGAGCCCGGGAGAGGAGCTGCCATCTGGGCAAGTTGCAGGTGGCTGCCACCTGGCTGCCAGCCCGGGAGGTGGGCGACTGGCACCCAATCAGAGTTGAGGCAGAGGAGGCTTCCGCGCTGGCTGGGACCCCGGGATGTGGGCAGGCGGCTGCTGCCTGTCTTCAAGCCGGGGCGTGGGTGGCTGCCCCCCAGCTCCAAGGCCAGCTCATGAGATGCAGGAGGCTGCCACCCGGATCCCACCTGGGAGCTGGGACCCAGCAGGAAGCGGGGGGCTGCTGCCCACTTCCCCAGAAGCTAGGAGCTGCCGCCTGCCTCCCAGCTGGGACTGAGAAGGAAGTGGGTGGCTGCAGCCAGGCTTCCTGGGACTGTGGCAGCTGCCGCCTGCCTCCCAGCTGGGAGCTGTGACTGGGCGGGAAGGGGGGAGCTGCCTCCCGCCTTCCCCAGAAGCCAGGGGCTGCCACACTTTTTCCATCTGGGAGCTGGGACTGGGTGGGAAGCGGGCTGCTGCTACCCAGCTTCCCCAAAAGTGGGCAACTGCCGCCCGCCTCCCCTTCACTCTGTTTTTCCCCGGGTACCGCCTGCCTGTGTCTCGCATACCCCCAGGGGTACACGTACCACAGGTTGAGAAACTATAATTTAACCTACAGTAACTGCTTCTTTGAGGCATTGTAGTCAGTGAGAATCCTATAACTCACCCTCCTTCCTCACTTTTCTGAGTCCTCAGCTGCATGACCTTTGAATCGCCAGAGAACTGAAGGAAGGTTGCAGTCACCCTGCCCTTATATGCCCTTGTGCAGGAGTAAGAGGAGACTCCCCAACAGTTGCTGCTAATGAATCCAGTCTTGCGTATGTGAAGCACATGTGCAACTACAATGGAATCCATACTGACTACAGCATTTCAAAGAATTACAATTTCTATAGTGTAAGCCCCAAAGGCCTGATTTAGCCACATGATCTGCCTGTCATGTGACTTTACTAATCTTTTCCACCTGGGGAGGCATGCAAAGTGTCACTGTTGCAGCTGGTCCCATCTCCCTTAAAGGATCAGTCACCCTGTTACAGGCAGCATGAGACTGTAAATACATGTCACTTGGATTGAAATCCCCCATAATAATGCAGCTTTCTTTCTTACAAAGTATAGATAAGTGCTTAAGGAGCCAGTCAGTTGTTCTCTAGTGTGATTTTTGGTGGTCTGTAGGAGACAACTAATACCCCATCTTGTGCTTTATTTGTTAAGATATTGATCTGTAAGTATTCCAGATCATTTGCTTCTGAGTTGACAGTGACTCAAAAATAGTTAATGCCATTTTGACCCCTCCCCTTTTGCCCAATCAGTGCTTCCTAAATAGTTTATAACCTTTGATTTTTAACATTCAGTCATGTAAACCTTTCCATCTGGTTGAAGCAATACTGAATTTATACTCATAAATGTTCAATTCTGATTTCTCTTATTACCCAGGCTCCTAGCATTGGTAAATACATGTAATTAAAGAATTTTCTTTCTTCACATCCCGGGGGAGGAGGCTGGCTCAGAGCTCAAGTAGCACCCAAGCTTTCCCAGGATGGTGTGTGTGTTGTTGCTGCTGCTTGGTGGGCAGCATGGACCCAGTTCTCTAGAATGCTTCTTAAGTTATGTTTTAGCATGCTGTCAAAATTTTCCTGAAGAATGAAAGTGACTGAAGAGAAATGGTAATTTTTAATAGTTTATATCAGCTAAAAGAGAATGAATTTCGTGGGGCAAAGAAAACATACTTTTCTGTCACAAGGGCTTTCTCCCTGCCAAATTTGTAAAGGCCTGCTGCAAACAATGGAAGTGTTGGAGCTTCTTTAAAAAGTTGATAGTTTTTCAGTGTAAAGTCAGGCAACCTAAATATAGGGGTCGCTACTAGCTCCTCTTTTAATGAATATCCCTTATAAGAAAATGTCATGTAGCTGCTTGAAAAATAATACCAACAAAAAAAAATTGTGTGCTCTCTGACTCAGTGGAAGCGATTTAACTAAAACTGTTCTTAGTTGGATTAAACCCCAGTTGAGAATTGTAGGATTGGGTTGTGTATGAACATATTTTTTTTGCTCTGCCAGAATTGATGTTAATACACAAAAAGAGAAGCAAGCAAATTTGTTCATTTCCAAGTCAACTAAAAATATGGGGAAGGAAAACAAAAATCAGGGACATTTATTTTCAACATTCTGTGAGAGTTGGTACCATTTACAATGGGAAATTAAAATGTAAAGTGTTTTTTCTCAGAATGATAAATTCCAGAGTAAAGATGAAAAACTATTCAAAGACTTGTGAAAAAGTAGTGTGCCATACAAGACTGAACTAGTGTTACATCTAGTCCAGTATCCTGCCTGACAATGGTCCGTACCAGATTTAGAAGAAGATGGGGCGGGGAGGGGAATGCAAGAAATCTTGTAGAGGACAATTTATAGAATCACCAGCCTGTAGTGGAAGTTTCTTCTAACATCCGTCAGTTATTGGCTATCGTTCTGAAGCATGAGAGTTCAAATCTTATTTAAAAAAAAAAAAAACTCTTACTGTAACTGTGACTGTTCAGGTTGTTCATATAAACATAGAATTCTTTCTGAATCCTGTCAGGTTCTTGGAGTCAAGGCTATCTTATCACAGTAATTGTGCATTGTAAATGTCTTTTAATTTTGAATGACCTTTTGAACTTTTATTATGGGTGGGAAAATGAGACCCCAGTTTAGCTTCTCTGTGCTGTTCGTTTTGTATACTCTTATCATGCTGTATTAATTTGCTCTCTAAACTAAACAGTTTTTTCATTCTCCTTGTATGAATTTTTCCATGCCTCTAATCATTTGTTACCCATCTTTGAACCTCTTCTATTTCTGCTGTATCCTATTTGAGATGAGTGACCAGAACTGAACACCGTATTCCAGCTAAAGGCATACCATCTATTTAATAATAATGGCATAATACCATCAATCTTACTACCTTTTCCATTCTTTATATGTACTAACATTTTGTTGTTTTTGATGACTGCTGCACAAGAAGCAGAGGTTTTCATGAACAATCAACAGCAGTGCCCAGGTATCTTTCCTCCAGTACTTACATTTAATTTAGAGTGCATCTATACATATGAGTACCTCAACCTATTTATTCTGGTGTGATTTATTTTGGATTTGTCAGTATTGAATTACATCTTCCATCATGCTGCCTGTTCACCTCACTTGGTAGGTCCTTAAGCTTTCCTCAGTCTTTTGATGTTTTGAATAACCTAAATACATTTGTGAAACTTGTACATTTTTCTGCCTTACCATTCGGCCCCTTTTCTAGCTCATTGATAAATATATTAAAAGCTAGTGCTTGTATCAATCTTTGGGGCACCTTATTGATTAAACCTTTGCTATAGCAAAGAGTGACAGTTTATTCTTGCTGTTCATATTTGTTTCTTAGGCCTTGCCTACATTCAGAGATTCTCTAGTTTAACTTTAAATCTGTTTAAAATCACACCTTTAGTTAAACAGATGCAGCTTTTAATATAGACAAGGGTTTACTAGCCAGTTTTTAATGCATGAGAGTACTTCTACTATTTATGCTGTGGCTACTTCGCTTTTTTGAAAGTCCAAAGGCTTTTTAAAGTCCAAATAAACTGCCAACTTGTTCTCTCTATTTTACTGTTTTGGCAACACACATGAAGAATTCCTGTAGATTGGGAAGGCATGACATCTTTAAAAAAGCTATGCTGATCTGTTCCTTCATAGATGAATTTGATAAGTGTTTACTAATTCTCCTTTTAATTATCTTTCCAACCAAGTTGCCTGGTACTGCGATAAGGCTCATTGTTCTGTAACATCTAGGATGACATCTAATATCTTTTTCTTAATTAAAGATACAACATTTACTTACTTTCCATTCCTCAGGTACAGTTGCTCATTTCAATGAGATTGTATATTTTTGTTAACCATGTAGCCACTTCATTCTTAAGTTCCTTCAAAATTTGTGGATATATATATATATACCATCCAGTCCTGTAGACTTCTTGTTTAATTCATCAATGTATTCTGGCGTATCCTCTTTTGATATTTCAATCTCTGACAATGCATCATTTTTATTACCCACTTCAGGCCTCCCTCCTTTCCCGAATCTCCCAAACATCCTCCATGGTGAAAACTGTAGAGAAAACATTTTGCTTCTGTACAATGTTGTCATCTTCTCTAATTAATAAGAAACCTAAATGCTAGATTTTTTTGAATAGGCGTATGTCTTTTCTTCTTCCTCATGTCAGATGGGAAGACCTACAACACACTGTCAGGTTCTGGAAACTTCCTCTTTAAACCCTCCATATTCCCCTGCCCTATTGCTGTTTCTTGCTTTATATCTGTTTACATTCACAGCAACAGTCTGGTCTTGTAAAACTCTAATCACTTGCAGGAGTTGCTGCTGAGTGGTTTGAGGCATTGTCCTCCATCCCCACCCCACACACATCCTTGTGGTCCATGGAAATCCCCATTTAATAAAGGAGATTGTGTTTGAGAAGTATATTACATTGTAAGACTTAGGCCCTATTGCAGACTCCCTGTGCTAATGTTTTCCATATCAAACACATCTGGCCCTTACCTTTTGGGTCTGGCCAAGGAGAACTCCATGCAAATCAGGATAGGGACATGGGTACAGCTTTGTGCTCCCAGCTCTGACCATCAGGCACCAATCCAGTCTCTGACATGCACACTCTAATTTACTCCAGCTGCTAATGACCCTCAAGGACTATCATTGGGTTGTCACCCTCACAATTTTTATCACGAGTCTCACAGTATTAGGTATTTTACTTAAATCTCCAGTTTCTGGAGTCACGTTATTACATGAGACTCTCAGCTTACATTTTTAAGCAAGTTTCTAGCCCTCATGGTGGCAGAGAAAAGTTTTACAATGTGACCTGAGTGTAACCTAAAGGCTCAGAAACCAGAAAGTGAAGAAAAATAAACAGATTTTTAAGCCAATCTCATAAACTGAGTCATAGGCATAATGGAACCTGGCCTTGCCTCTGCCCAAGTGTCCAAAAGGGAGATAATGGCTTTATGCCAAGTGAGGTTCTCCTTATGTTGGGGTGATGGGACAACCTCTGGCTGGCTAACCAATCTTTTAGGGCTGTTTTGAACTGCCAGAGAGGCACAGAGGAGCCCATATGCACCAGAAGTGGAGAATCATGCCCACTGTATCCAAAATGAAGGATGATGATGGCTTATCTCCAAAAGTTTGGACGGAGGAGGAAATTAAACCAAAGCCTACATTCTTCTTTGAGTGATGGGCCCTATATGTATTCCAATCATGGATGCGCATGTGCACCATGTACCAGAAGGTTTTTGTAGCAGTGTCTGTTGAACGTGCTCATACATCTCCTCATGCTTCCAGCCTACGTTATAACAGGTCATACAAGTCAACGCCTCCCCATTTCCCTCTTATTGTCTTACCTGTTCCTCTGCAATCTTAATGTTTATGTTGAGAGCCTTTATCTTGCTTTTGTGTGTGTGCGTGCGTGTGCTGCTATGGCACAATAAATCAAGAAAACCACATACAATATTGTATGAATCCAACTAAAGAAAACATGGTGTCTGTATGTCTACTGACATGCACATGAAGCAGACAGGAGCTTGATTTTTAAGGTTTTCTCCACAGGATCAGCAGACAGTAAACTGCCTGACACTCAGTTTATCTGTCTCAGAAGGAAAAGGGGCTGGTTGAGTTGGTCGCTAGAATATAAACCTGTGGTTCCTGGAAAAATAGGTATTTCATACTTGAAGCTTACTCCATTAAACTATTACCTGCTGAAGGCTGGACATTTTATTAATAGAATATCCAGACACACTGCATAATTACATTAGCTTGAAATGTAAAGCTTTAAATTATGACCATTTGAATGTCAACATAGTTACTTCAACCTCCTCTCCAGCTTGTCAGACTCTAATATTTTCCTGCTCTAGTTAATCTAAAATGCAGTTTCCTTTTCCTGACCATGTCTCTTCCTTTTCAAATTTCTGCATTGATTCTTGCTATTTTCCTTTATAAAGTTCAAGTTTCTCTTCACCTTTATGGTTCTCCATAATTTCATCTTGACCTTTTTTTGCCTTCCTCTCCTCACACTATGTTCTTTGCTGCTTTCTGCACCACTTCATGGGTCTAAATAACTAGGTTTTATAACTGGGTTTATTTCCAGTTAATAAACCCTAATCTGCTGTCAACTTCTACATCAAGAAAAGTACTAATGCCGAAATATATTCTATGAAACAGTTGAGCTTCAAGGCCAAGCCCTAACTGTATCTCCTCCCCTCCCTTGTTTTCACTTGTGCCTTTAGTTGATGAGCCCTTCAAGGTAGAGGCCTGTCATGTTTGCCACTCTGCAATATTTAAGGCTGAACGCAACTAGGTTTCAGAATAATAGGGCGGATCACATTTTACTTGGTGGTGGTAGTGGTTCATTATAACCCCCCCAAAAAACAACCAATCAGCCATGAGGGATACCAAAAAGTTGAGGAGGCTCATGCACCTTCATACCTCATGGATGTGATCGTTCTGATTATTTTAGCATCTCCAGATAAAGTATGGAGGCTTTGTCTCCTTTGTCCACCAAGCTTTTGTTGAGAATATCAGAGTTTTCTTGTGTGACCAGTCTGAGATCCAGGGGAGTTAAAAAACAGTGTAATCATCTTGAACTCTATCCTCAGTAGTCCATTATACACAATCCTGTACTGATCCATCAATTAAAACAGGGTGTTTGGTTGACAAAGGTAACAGGTAACTTAGACTTCTGAATGGTATTTGACTTGATACCACATAACATTCTGATTTAAAAATATTAGCATTATACAAAATCAATCCTGTATATAATGGATTAAAAACAGGCTAAGTGTTGGAATTGAAAATGGGGAATCCTCATCCGGGGGCAGTAATTCTAGTGGGGTCCTTATAGGAAGCTGGTTTTGGCCCAATACTATGCATAAGAATGGCCATACTGGGTCAGACCAATGGTACATATAGCTCAGTGTCCTGTCTTCCAACAGTGGCTGGTGCCAAGTGTTTCAGAGGGAGTGAACGGGACAGGGCAATTTGAATTGATCCATCCCATCATCTAGTCCCAGCTTTTATCAGTCAGAGGTTTAGGGATACCCAGATCATGGGATTGCATCCTTGACCATCTTGGTTAGAAACAATGATGGACCTATCCTACATGAACTTATATAATTGTTTTTAAGCCAATCTTACTTTTGGCTTCCACAATACCTCCTGTCAGTGAGTTCTACAGGTTGACTGTGTGTTGTGTGAAGAAGTACTTTGTTTTAAACCTGTCACCTATTAATTTCATTGGGTGAACCCTGGTTTGTATGTTATGTGAAAGTGTTATTTATCCTTTCTCCACACCATTCATGATTTTATAGACCTCTATCATATCCCCCCTTGGTCATCTTTTCCAAGCTTTTTAATCTCTCCTCATATGAGAGCTGTTCCATACCCCTGATCACTTTTGTTGCCCTTCTCTATACTTTTTCCATTTCTAACCTATCTTTTTTTAGGATAGGTGACCAGAACTGCACATAGTATTAAAGGGGTGTGCATACCAAGGATTTATATAGTGGCATTATGATATTTTCTGGCTTATCTGTCCCTTTCCTTATAGTGCTAACATTCTGTTGTTGTCAAAGAACTAGCCACAATGTCTCCAAGATCTTTCTTGAATGGTGACAATTGATTTAGACCCCATCATTTAGTATGTTTAGTTGGGATTGTTTTTCAATGTGCATTACTTAGCATTTATCAGCATTTAATTTCATCTGCCATTTTGTTGCCGTGTCACCCAGTTTTGTGAGATCCCTTATAACTCTTCACAGTCTGCTTTGGACCTAACTATCTTGAGTAAATATTCAATATCTTTATCAATGATCTGGAAGAAAACTTCATTGTTGGTAAAGTTTGCAAATAACACTAAAATCAGTGAAGCAGTAAATAATGGAGACAGGTTAGTTCTTAGAGCAATGTGGATTGCATGGTAAATTGGGCTCACTCAAACATGCATTTGCAGCTAAATCCATGTAGGAACAAAGAATTTAGCTCACCCTTATAGGATGGGAAAATGTATTTTGGACAACTGTGACTTTAAGAAAAGGACTTTAGGGTCATGGTGGATAACCAAGTGAACATGAGCTCACAGTGAAGTGCAGCTACTTAGAAAGCAAAGGCAATACTTGGGGAATATTGAGTAGAAGTAGGGAGATATGTATGGCATTAGTGATCCCATTACTGGGATACTGTGTTCAGTTCTGTGTCCATGCTTCAAAGAAAAAAAAAAGGCAAATTGGAAATGATTCGGAAAAGAACGATTCAAGGTCTGGAAAACTTGTTTTAAGGTGAGACACTAAGGCTCAGTCTATTTAGCTTATCCAAGAGAGAGTTGGATTCAGGTAACTTGATCCCTATCTAAGTACCTTCATGGGGAGAAGATTTCTGATAGTAGAGGGCTTCTTAATCCAGCAGACAAGGCATAAAAAGACAAAATGGCTGAAAGCTGGAGCTAGATAAATTCAGACTAGAAATGAAACACAAAATTTTAAGTGAAACTAATTAATTAGCCATTGATGGATTCTCTGTTGCTTGAAGTATCCAAATCAAGATAGACTGTCCTTCTAAAAGATGCTGTGGCTCAATCAGAAGTTATAGGTTTGATGACGGAATCAGTTGATGAAATTCTATGGCCTATGTTGCGTAGAAAATCAGAATAGATCACAATATGATCTTTCTGGCCATAAAATCTATGGCAGTGTTGGTGGTGGTACCTAGCAGCCATGTTGGAAAAGTACTCTTTTTCCTCTATGGTTGGTTCTGATGTAGACTACAGTATTCTTATTTGTACTTTAGTCTCCTTGACATGCAATTACTATAACACACTGTATTTGGGGCTATATCTTGAGACCATTCAAAGCTGAAGCTAGTCCAAAATATGGCAGCCTGATTATTTACATGGACCTTCATGTTGATAGCTTGTACTACTGCTACTTCATGAGCTGCTGTTGATTTTGACCTTTAAAGCTCTAAATGGCTTGGGTGTGAGATACCAGAGGTCAACTCTTTCCTTGTGCCTTACAACTGTAGGTGAGATCAGAGGAGGCACTTGAGCTGGAACTCTCTCTATAAATGTCTTCAGTCCTGGAATGTTTTTCCCTGCCCTTTGCTGTGCCAGAGCCTGGATTTGTTTACTTTTGAACATGCTGGAAAGCTTGTCTCTGTCAGACATTTCACAAGAGAACAGTTGGAAGACATTAGAGTCATAAAGTTTAAGGTCAGAAGGGACCACCAAATCATTTAGCCAGACCTCCTATACATCACAGGCCCCGAGCACCCACACACTAAACTCAACAACCAAAATTAGACTAAATACCCACAGGAGACTAAACTATTATGTGCCACAGGCAGAGGAATTATATACTGTAATATGATTTCTGTGTCTTTGCAGGACTGGTGATTATAATTATGTAAGCAGGGAACAGTTGACTTAAGTAATTTTGTATACGATATATTGGTTATTGAGAATTCTAAACATTTTTAAAGACCTCAGAGCATGGAATGTGTGCTTTTCTTTTACGAAAAACAGTTCATGTTTATTTTTTCTTGTGGGATGCAGTAGGCCTCCATCTAGATAGGATCATTCACTGTTAAGGCTGTTAGTGCAAATAAAGCTTTCCATAAACAACCAGGCTTTTTTTTTTTTTTGTGTCTCCTTCTGGGACATCAGATATTCTAGCATTCCATTTCCTTGCTTTCTAGGCTGCAGGTAGCACTGACCTTTCTTTTCTATATTCAGTAGGTATCTGTGACTCAGATGGCTGTTACGTATTCATGTTGTTGTCCATTCAAACAGGCTCTCTGTTTTGGCTTTTTCCTTTTCACCTTGATTCTTGAATGAACAGTGATAAATCAATTTGCCAACTATTTGGTGAAGGAGGAAGATTGGTTAATGGGAATGAGCTGGACAGTTGCTGGTATTTAGATGGTAGACTAATTAATGCATTTTGGAGGGTATTGCAACCAGAATATCCTTGGCTCTTCTTGCTTCCATCCTGGAGATGAAATGAACACAAACATATTTGGATATCAGATGGTATGCAGAGATTATATTTTCTCTGACCAAGAATTTTTTTTCCCTCTCTCTTCCCTCTGAAATTCTCATTAGGGTAATTTATAGACACTTCTTTGCAGTGCCATGTATATCTTGAAATGAGGTCATTTTTAAATACACGCTTGTGGTTTTCAGGATCCATTATAGTAAGGAACTTGTTATGAAATCAAAAAGCTACTCATGTTTTAAGACTCAGTGTTTTTAAAGTATATTTTTTGAAGGGAAGAGTTCCATGCCTCTAAAAAAAATTTCAGCGCTACTCTTATTAGATTAAAAATAACAATGTAAAAATTAATGGGAAATTTCTTCTTTAGAGCTCTGATTACCCTCCCGGTATACAACTAACAAAGAAGTGGTGTTATGCCTAGACTAAAGGTAAACACAAGAGCTGAACAAGAATGTCATTATACCTGAGTCTTATAAAAGCAGCAACTGTTCTTATGTAACAAGCTAACAATGTGGGAAAAGCTCAAACATGGACAGCTGATACTTCTAAGAATTTCCTGTTAAGTTTGCTATTTTAAGGAACACCAGATATAACACAAACATTTTAATTCTTTTTTTGTTAACTTTCTGTTCTTGATTTTGTCCCAGGAGGGCTTAGATTATAAACTCCTTGGGTCAATAACTGATTTTTTTCCCTCTGTTTTGTACAGCACCTAGCACAGTGGGGTCCTGATCCATGACTAGGGCTCTTAGGTGTTACAGTAATATTTTTAAAATTTGTTTATTATTTGTAACCCCATTCTCTGTACAGGCAACAGCAGGAGCATCATTACTGGCAAATGCCTCACCTCTGACTCTCATGACATCACCCCTGTCTGTAACCAATCAGAATGTGACATCAGCACCATTGACTCATTATGGGATGCTGGGTGGCCTTGTTCCTGTGACCTTCCCATTTCCCTTGGAGCTTCTTGGCCTTGGGACGGACACAGCTGGAGTAACAACCACCTCGGGATCTACCTCAGCGGCTTTCCACCACAGCCTAGCTCAGAGTAAGTGAAGCTAGATGTTCACGCCACAATTTAATTCATTGGTAACTGCATCCTTCCTTACTTCACCACTTGCAAACTCAAATGGGAAAGGAAGTGATGGAAGCACCATTGCTTGAGTTACTTTAAAGTTGAACTGAGCAAAACAGAGTGTTATAACGTGTTATATAAGAAGTCTCTATTTGTGTATGATTCTAAAAATTAGTCACAATTTTCTTCAAGAAAATGCTCGGCACTAACATGTTCATAGCATACAGTGGGATTTGAACTTACTTTTTATATTCATTTATCCCATCTTTTTAGAAGAGAGAATGCAATTTTATTAGAGTAGTTTCTGTGCTATAAGTTTTACAAAGCAATGAATCAAGATACTGGTAATGCATAGAGAGATGGTCAGATCCCAGTCATGCTCCCCTCAGTAGCAGCTCACAAAGAGCCTCTGATACAAGAACCATTTTTAACTGCAAAGGGGAATATTGACCATGACAGGATTGATTATCTCCTAGTCTAGAAAAAGCCTTTAGATTTTCCACTTGGATGATTATTGGAGGCAATAGGGCCTTTCTGTTTGTTGAAATAGTTCAAAGGATTGCATCTTTAACGTGCCCTGATACTGAATAAACTCATGGCTGAATGGACCAACTTTTGGTGATGTAACCCAATGGCCCCTTATCCCACATATGACAATGCTATCATGTAATTCTTAGTATCTTATTTTAGGTTTGGGGTATGGCTTAAAAAAAGTAACAGGAATGTGCTGATGTGTATCTATCTTATTTTGGTAGTGCCCATCATCATAGTTCTGTAATATGAAAATAAGAGGCTGTTTTTAAACATGACAGCCTTCTTGTATACATTGGGTCTGAATTCCTTCTTTTTCCCCAATATTTTCATTCCCTTCAGATTTACTGAAGGGTTTACAGCCAGGTGCTCAGCACGCAGTGACACTGTCTCATTCACCTCTGCCTGCTCACTCGCAGCAAGCTTACACAGGTAAGGAAATCCTTTTCCCTCCTCTTTCTCAGAGGTTAAAAACTAGAAGGCCAGATTTTTCTTTTTGGCCTGAGAGTTTATCTGGGCTTCAGCTTCCTTGCTGGGGATCAGATTGAGGTTGTTCTAAAGATAACAAAGACAACAGAGGAACTGGCAGGAAGGTTCTCAGGTTGCAATAATGGCAAATGGTGCACATGCTTTTGCAGTTGTGTGTGTGGAAGTGGAATGGTGGGTCTTTCATGCATAAGTTGTCACTACCATTGCCTCAAAAGGTCAAAGATATTGGAGGTAGTGCATTTTCTTGCACTGGAAGCTAGAGATCTAAGACTGCAATGAAATAGAATGACTAGTACCCAGTAAATAATTATTTTATTAGTTACAAGATGAATGAGGGACTTATTTGTGGAGCCATTCTTCCGCTTTGGAGGTGAACTTCCATTTGCCAGCTGCTTAATTTTATTTTAACGCTTTTGTATATGTACATCACCTCATACTTCCAATAGGAGGAGCTGGTTGAAAGCTCCCGACAGATCAGCTCAGAAGATTGTCCCTTTTGAGAGGGTAAATATATTGATCTTTAAGGCAGTATGGCTTAGAGCAGAAGTTCTCAACCAGGGGGCTGCAGCCCCTGGAGGCTGCAAGTTGCTTTCAGGGGGCCGCAAGGTCCCGCAGCTGAAGTCTGGTGCCCCAGTACCCCTGTGGGGCTGATGCCCAAAATTCCGCAGCACCCATGGGGCAGAAGCCCCAAGGCCGGCCCCCCCCCCCCCATCCAGTGGCTGAAGCCATGAGCCCTGAGGTCCCTGCCCCTCTCCCCCCACTAGGCCCTGGAGTTTTTATAGCATGTTGTGGAGGCCTCAAAAAGAAAAAGGTTGAGAACCCCTGGTTAGAGCAGTGGTTCTGCACCTTTTCTGGTCCACAAGCTCAGTATGGCTGCAAAATCATCCCATAGTTGTAAAGGATTGTGCAATTTAGGACATGGCATTTTCTTGGCTACTTCATGAATTGTGGCTCAAAAAGGAAGTCGAGGTCTCAAGTGGGCAGAGTTAAGATAGGGGTGTTCTTGCCCCACCCACACAATGCTCAGCTCCACAGGTTTTGGGAAGGGCTGTTTCAAAAGCCTGTGAAAACAGTCAACCTTTCTTACTCGACTGTATGCTTCAATAAGTCCTTGTGGCAGTTAGTTCGATAAGTTGATTTTATATGCTTTATTATAAAGTAAAGAGTGCTAGAGAAATAGCACTCTCCCAAATGACAATTTAGCTGTTACTTCCAGCAAGAATAGTGTCTTGTGCTGGGCATTCAGCATCAACCATTCTAATTCAAATTAAATAAGCTAGTAAAAAGACAATGAGGGATTCCTCCGTCCCATGAAGGCAGCACATTTGAGTAGTGTTCGAGCTGGGCATTGCCAATTAAATTTATTTTTAAAAAACAAACAGAACCCGCCCACAATCTGTGGACAACTTGTCTGTCAGTTTCAGCCTTTAGTGCAAACAAGTATTTTGATTTACTGCAAGTCATGATTGTGCACTCTCGCTAATTGCTGGAATGCACCTATTCGGGGCAACCAACAGGAATGCAGTTCTGTATTCTGTAGTACAGTTTGCTTTATTTATAGTGTAACTCATATAATCACATGAGAACTTTATATCTGTTTCTTTGTTCTTCTTTTCCCCCTTCTACCCTGACCCCCAAATTCCAGATGGAGGCCAAAGTAAAGGGGACTCTAAGTTACAACGGAAAACCCAGTAACTTCTGGATGAGCAAGGGAGCTTGAAGCGGTTCTGATTGGCTGATGGAATCTGCCCCGTTGGGAAAGTGCTTACATGGTCACAGGGCTGCTGTTTCTGTCAATGTTTACATACTCTGATCCCAAGCACTGTGGTGAGAGGAAGAAGAAAAAGAAAATACTTGATCAAATAGAGGAGGAAGAGGAGGAAAGGCTTTCATGCAGATGGATCATAGTTAGAGCTTTCCTAAGAAACTCAGCCTTTTAAAATCCATTCTGACTGGCAAGCTTCAGTTGTCAAACCCACAGTGGCACAATGTTTATTTTCTGGGTAATGCCTAATGATGAGGAAGCATGAAGGAAGCTGGAGTAAATTCCCCATCTATTCTGGGAGGTGGGGGGCCATCCACTTTAACAAGCTGAAGGTCCCAATAAAAGAATATACATGGGCCCTGAAAGTAATATGTAGTGCAGACCAGGGATGGTCTCTGCTTGGACACTCTCTGTGGCATAAATAATAATAAGCTTTCCCCAGATGGTTTCTGATACAGACATTTGTCTGACATTGCCTCTTTGGAAAAGCCTAATGAATACAGGCCCTGTTTGGTTTTGTGGGTTCTGTGGCCACAGAACCATCTCATTACTGCCCAGACAGAACTTCCTTTCAGAGAGATAATCATATTGAAGAGTAAGGGGTTTCCCATAAGTCTCTACTCCAAAGTTAATTTTAGCATAGTGATTTGTATTTAAAGAAAAAATTCTGTCTTTTTTACATAAAATGGAATCTAAATTTTGTTTCAGATCAGACAGAGCTCTTATCTCCTCACACCTTACTTTTTGGAAGACAGACACTCTGGTTTTCCATCCTTAAACTTGCTTCATTTCGTCAGTTGTGCATCTCCACTATTATAATCTAGAATCCACATCCTTCATAAAACACAGGGGCACTTCCTCATCTCTGCTGGATCCTTTCCCTCTTCCATCCAGCTACTCTCAAAAGCCAGACATTGTAGTGAACCCTTCAGCTAAGGAGAGCTGGATGAGGCTTACTTCAGAGCCAAGCTATACTGCTTCAAGCATTAGCCAAAGAGGAGTCGTTCAAAAGTGACCTGAGGTGCCTTTTCTCCTCCTGGGGCTGAATGCGTTGTCTTTAGTATTCCCAGCCTCTACTGGCTTGGGATACTCATGACCTGAACTCTGCCCTCCATGGTAATACAAGATTGTAGTTCTGGCTTTCATTTTTGTATAGCAGTATATTGAATAGTCCATTCGTAAATTTAGGAAACATTTAGCACACATTGCACTTTTGACAATAGTATAGAAGAGGTTCTTAGATTAAAATTTTACTTGAGCCTTGTCTTTCTATAACAGGAAAGGCAAGCATGGCAGAAATTGCAATGTAAAAGTAAGAAAGTATGGGGTCTTCTGATCTGGAACATCAGTCTCTGATTTGAGGCCCTTTCTCTTGCAAACCCACTACATCCAGAGATACTGGAACTTTCCGGTACTGCTGGGCACCGCACACCTTCCAAGTACAAACTTTGACCCCAGGTTATTAAATCTCTAGTGTTCTTGCTAGACCAACTTTTAGCTTTCCGTTTTCTTTGCTGTGTGAACTATTTTTCATAAGACCAGACGATTCTTTTTTCTATTTAGAGCTCTTTAATTTTATATATATAAATATATATAAACATGAATTTAAAATAATATATATTGTGTATATATAGTATAAAAACAAATGAATGTTGGGTTGAGCCCAGCAATAAAGGATTTTGCACAACAAATTTCTGTAAATGACAGACTGAACCAAAATTAGATCCATTAGGTTTCCAATTTCATCCCTGTGGCACTAAGCAAATTATATGTTTTTCTGCTAATGTAAATATTCTGTAGGTGGCATGCATGTTGGTTAGACTAAATTACAACTCTTAGCATCAAGGTTAATTTTAAAAAGGGTGCATATATTCATACAGACCCTGGCATTCCTAGTGAGATGAAAATTCTCCAAGGCAGAGGGTGGCATCTGAGTTTTGCTTTTTTGTGATCTTTTTACCCCAGGAAGGGATGAAGGAAGAAGATATCATGAGTCCAGAATTCTTTGACCCATGCCAAACATGCACACAACATACTTCTAATAATGCATGTAGCTGGGGGGCTGAAGTGGAGAGACACCCAGCAGCAATATATGTAAAAGACCCCCAATCCAAGAGAACTCTGCCCTCCTCTCTATTTCCTTCCTCAAGGTGTCTCACTCATTGCCATTCTTTTTATTTTAATACTTTTTTAAGTGAAATTCTAAATCTAGTGACAGGTACACAATTGACAGTCCTGGAGATTGGAGCCCTTTATCCTTTCAGCACAGAGAATGACAGCACAAGTTTCCTTCTCCCTATCCCTCAAGCGTGCCTCATCTGGAGGGTATCATCTCTAGGATTGAGGGGGGAATTCATTCTCCACTGTCCATTCAATCGTTGGCCTGTTCGCCGAAATTGGTAACAAGAAGGCATATTAGTACTAGTTGTGGAAATAGTTGCATGATGTGCAACTGGACTGAGATCACAAATTCAATTCATATAGGCTACTGAAACAGCCCTCAGAGGGTAACTATTTTCAGTCATTCCCAATCTGGTGAGCCACTTTGGAACCAAGTGATGTAGAGGAGAGAGATTCTGTATTCCACCCCCTTCTCTGTTCTCCACTTGTTCAACCCGGAAAGGCCAGGAGTAATTCCCAGGATCTTTGCAGAACGAGGGAGCATGAGTGGATGTGCAGTGAAGGATATCTGCAACATCCCAATGCAAAATTAGACTAATACACTTTACTACTCCTTGCATAGCAACTTGTTTAAGCTGTTTTTCAAGAAAACTATTTTTAAGGGCCTTTGGTAATATATAAGCTGTTGTACATACTAAATAACCCTCAGTATTCACAAGCAATAAGAGTCAGTAGAGCTGTCTTTTTGGGCAGCAGGGCTGAACTTAATTTGGGGATTGTATGTGAGCTAAAGTATCAAGCTTACTCTGACCCTCAGATAATGCAAGCAATAATTTCAAAAACAGGCTTCAAAAGCTAAAACCTTTTGGGCAATGCCTTCTGCTACATGTTCCAAAGCTTCAAAAGGCAGAGGTAGCAATTTTAAATCCCTTGAGAACTTTGCAAAGAATAGAGAAAGGAGCTAGGCTAGGTGAACCACAAGCTGCAAAATTTCTGATTGTTTGGATCATTGTTGCTGTGTTTTCCACCTCCCCAAGATAGATGTTGATAGCTTAAATTATTTCTTGCCCATCCTTCTCTATTAGTTTTCTGTTAAAATGAATTAATAATATTGAGTCACCAAGTCATGAGTGTGGATGCTGTGGGTTTAACATCTGTTTTCAACTAATCAGAAGTTTAATTACCTGGATTCTGCTTTTTGTTTGAATCCAGTCAAAGCTGTTTGGGGCATAGATTTTTGGGTGAAACAGGCACACAGGGTCTAGTTCTCTTCCCCCCATTCCAGCTGCCTGACACTTCTCCACCCTCCTCCTCCACTTGGTCCAGGACACTTGAGGACATGAAAACAGAGAAATCCCACAACTCTCCCAAGATGCCATCAGTTGAGCAAATCCTAACCCTTTGGGGGGTTGTCTCTTAGGACTCCAACTAACTTTATCACATTTGCTGCTACATTTGTAAAATGAACTTTTGGCTGTATTTATTAGCGAATTTTAATCTAGTTTACAGTTCGTTTTTGGAGTAGTTTTTTGCCCACAGATGGATTAGGAGTGATGGGGTGTTTGATTTTTTGAGTGCATTGTTATAGGCATAGTGGTCCCTCTTCTATTTTACTTTTGGACTTTCTTTGAAGATGGAATTGCAGGAAAAAGCAAAACCTGCACTCAAGCAAAGCTCTGGAAGGTTTACACCCAGGACTCCAGCTTCTCATCTTTTGCTGAGATGGGGATCACAATAGGGACACTTGCTGTTTTTGGTTTCTTAAAATGAACCAGAAGATAAATGTGGTAGGTAAATGACTGGTTAATTAACACTTTATGCAATTTTAATTTAATAGAAGTTTAAAAATAAAAGTTGGTAGATTCTGATTGGTCCTAGCTCTGGTGAAATGGCTGTTACCCCTCCATGACTTACTTGATTCAGGCCTTTGTCCTTTGTTTAAGTGCCTTTTCTTTATTTTATTCTTCCCCCCCTTAAACTGTTCTCAGAGATCCTAAAGTGCTGGGAGGCATTTGGGAGAAAAATCTTAAACTTGCCAAGATGACTTTATGCTGTTATTCTATTTTTCCCGTTTGTAAAAAGTGTGTGTGTGTGTGTGTGTGTGTGTTTATAGTATGTTATAGCTGCTGTACCATGGCATTCATTCTGTATGCTTTCACACACAAAGCAGTATTCCTAAGAAACCTGTTTTCCTACTAAAAGGTGGACATTTGGACACAGATATCAGTATAGTAGCTGTGTGCATGAGAGAGAGAGAGAGAGAGAGAGAGAGGAAGTGGTTAGGAAAGGAATTTGATGCATTTCCCTCTGGAGGTCTGTGTTTGAATCTTGTTTAGGTCACAAATGAAATTGGTTTGGTAGTCTGTCTGGCTTATCTGTAGGTATTAGACCATCTCACAACCACTCCTAGAGTTTGGCACAGTTCCCCACAACTGATATTTGAGGAGAAGAGACTCAGCTAAAATACCAGGTTGCAACAAGTCTGAATTGAGATGTATTGCAGGGAAGCTTGCATGCTGCTAGCCACATCTGCCTGGCATTAGTCATGCCATCAGTTTAACTTAAATGAGTACTTAAATTCACCAAAGTTGTGCCACTTCCTTCCATGCAATAGACGTATGGAGTGGGCTTCCTTATATTGTTCTCAGCTATAATCCATAAACTGCTTAAATCACACACCAGAAAAGGTGCATTTTTCCAGCTCTTAGCAAAGACTGGAGTGAGGTCTCATGTTGTTAAGACATCATTATTTGTAGAAAATCTACTAATTATCAGTATAAAGAATTATAATACATCTTAACTACAGGGATCAAACTTAATGAACATTATCTATGCTTTATTTGTTTACTAAATTTTGCCCATTATATAATAAGCAATCTGCTAAGGATCTCCAAGTGATGTAGTGCAAATGAGCAAGGTTCTGCTGTATGCTGAAAATAATTGAACAAATGTCTAGCTTGCATTTCTATAAAAACATTCAGAGAAATCAGTGTTAACTAGTCAAAAGCAAAATCTTATGTTGACTAATGCTGAATGTTGCTCAACCTAAGATGATAAACATAAGTAGGTTATGGTGGTTCTGTGAGGTGTTTCTACTAGGTAGTGACAGACTTGGTCTGGTTGCAGTGTGGAAGGGAAGAGTGACCTTTCCCCTTCCAGAAGCCATACCAAGGGTTGAGAACTCCCCTCCCTAATTAGGAGCAGAGTTCATCTGGGGAGCGAGGTGATGGCAAATACCAGGGTATGGCTTTGTGAGAGAAAATAGGGTATGGCCTTAATTTTAGTTTTTAACTTAACCAAAAGCGTTTTTTTAACCTGTTGAAAATCATGAACCTATATATATAAATTAGTGATCACTGCCAACACAAACTAGCCCCAAAGCTGTTTTACCCACCCTTCCTGAGACCCAGCAATCCTTGGCTGTTACCATAGCCCCTTGGAGCAGCTGGTAGCTGAAGTAATTTAGAGAAGCCATGAAGCTGCTCCAACTTACACTGAGGGACCAGCCTGGCATGCACCTATCCCAGGACTGGGGGGGAGAGGGGAACACACAGGTGCCCTACAGCCATGTGTGCACCCCCTACCTGAGTTGTGTTTTGCTCTCCTTAGCTGAGGCAAAGGATGTGAATCTATATTTTTAGTATCCAATATGTGATCACTATAACTTAAGGTTAAGATTTTGTCACGGGTACTTTTAGTAAAAGTCAGGGACAGGTTACAGGCAATAAACAAAAAATCACGGAAGCCGTGACCTGTCCCTGACTTTTACTAAAAATACCTTGGGGTAGGGGGGAAAACAGAGCTGCTGGTGTCTGCAGCTGCTCCAGCAGACTGGCTGTGGATCAGCTGTTGAGCACTCTGGGCCAGCCTGCTGATCAGCTATTCGGCGGTGGCCCTGGGGTGACAGCTGCTCCAACCCTGCCTCAGAAGTCACGGCAGTCCTGGAAAGTCATGGAATTCCTGATCTCTCTGACCAAATTGTATCTTTAACTATAACTCTACTGAACAACTCGTAGAATGAAAAGTCTTTTTTTCTATTTGTTCCATCTTTCTAGAAATGAATGACAACCTTTCCTTTTTCCCTCACCACCCTATCCTGCCTGTAAAGTGGTAAGCTGCTAATAAACTTCTAATCCTAATGAAAGTGATACAAGTGGGGTACACTACCTATGATAACTTTGACAGTGTTCTTGACGGCCGAGCACCAAAAGGAAAGGCTGTGAGAGAGGAAGATCTGTTGTCCAACCGAAACAAGTGGGGAGATACCATCAAGTTTAAGAGAAACCAAGTAGTTGGTGAGACACACAGAGTTTATTTGGGACTGATTAGTTTCCACCAACTGGGGGGGAGGGAAACTGTTTTGTGTTCTCAGCTTTTTCCAGATAAGGCCTTAGTTTGATTAGTAGTCATGAATATCAACTATGCAGATAAGTATTCTTTACATGTTCCAGTGTTATGTACATTCCTCACCCTGCCCCCATTAACAAATGTTAAACTTCTACCCAAAGAAACATGGCATAGTTTTTGAATGTCTGTACTACAAAAAAGTATTTTTTTCTAACATGGAAAATGAATTTTGTATTTTAAAAAGAAAGAAACCCATTCTCTGGTGCAAAGCCTAGTATCAGAAGTATAATGAAATGGCTTTATAAGGGAGACTAAAATCTCCTGTTGGTGGTAGGTTTGATTCTGAGAGCTTTTTAGATAGTTGCACAACCTTCAGCTCTGCAGAACTGGACCAAGAAGCCACATCAATCTCAAATAATTCTGATATATAGATTAAATTTGGGGGGGAGGCGTGATTTCCTGTACCCTTTCCTACTACTGAAATATAGGATTTAGTAAATGCAGCGTTTAGTGAAATGACTGCTTCTAATCAAGGGGAGATTTCAGCTAGTCAGTGGCTGGATCTCTGATAGATGGAATCTCTTCTAAATAGAAGCTGAATTGGGATCCCCACTTCCTTCTCACCCACTGCTCAGTATTGCACTTGTTACAGCAGAACAATGCAGCTTGGAGGCAAGAGCTGTAGTGAGTGTTTTAAAGTTGTAATGAGTCTGTTTGTAGCAACTGGTGCAATTTTCTTGCATACATTCTCAAGGTTTAGACAGGGATTTGCTTCTCTCCAGAATATTTACTTAGGACAATTGATTTAACAAAGTAAACTACATGATATTATTAATTAATTACTCCTCTCTACTCCCGCCCCCTCCCCCCCAAGTCTCTGCTGAGCACTGTTATGTTTTAATAGTTAAATTAGTCCTCTTCCAGCCTCTTTCCCCTGAGGGTAGGTGGTCAAATGCAATTTGTGATTAAATAACGCTTAGAATGCTGGCAGTTTCTAGGCTATCAGTCAGTGGTGCTTACTCTAGGAGAATATCTGTGATCCTAAAGAGACAGAAAGATAAAAGCACTGTGCTAGAACTCTTCCTTGTAAACAGACATGGATGAGTCCTTTTACCTCTGCCTAGTGAAGGCATATGCTCAACAGCAGAGCTTCCAAGCTTAATAGCTGTCTACTACTTCTAATTGCAACAAGGGTCCTCTTAGTGAAAGGTTTAGGCTGCAGTATCCTTTGTTTGCTGTTGCATTTAAAAATATATGAAAGTTAACTAGCTTAATTCTGCTTGGCTGGCTGGTGCTCTTGAGAATGTAGATTATGTAAAGTGAGGGGCTGAGGGCCCTTCACATGGGTACTTTCCTGACTGTTATTGCCAAGTTTAGGACAAAAAATTGGCAAGCGAGTGCTTATTGTGCCTCAACTAAACTTAAAAAGAAACTATCACTATATAGATTTTTGTGATCCTCCTTACTACCAAGAAAAGAAATGTACAATTCCTGTGAGATGGCAAACACATTTGCAGTGGGGATTCTGTGATTTTTTTCATTTTATTCCACATGAATTCGTGTCACCTTGCTCCTTAGTACCTGCTTACTTCAGAATAGGGGGAAGAGCCCTTGGCTTGGTGAAGGAGAGAGACAGCCATGTGCTTACCTGATGAACTCCCCTGTGAAATGCTTCCCCTTGTGACAATAAGCATGTATAACAGCCCTTGAGGGGAGGGGCCTGAATAACCAAATGCAGCTACTTATTGGTGATGGGTGCCAATTACATTGGTTTTGGGTTTTTTACAAAGGATGCGTTCCACTAACTTGAAGGGATACTGTATTTTAAAACAAGTGATTTGATTTTTGATTTCTCTCTCCGTATAAAACTGGACCTGAATACAAGTTTTGCGTTGATCTTTTTTTTGTAATAATCTCAGGACCTGAAAGATTGTAGCATTTAGTGTGTCTTAAAAATGATGTACTGTACCAGCCATGGATTTTGTAAATACACTTGTCCCTTTTTTTGTATTTTAGTTTTTTTTAAAAATAAGTGTGTAAGGCTCTTTGCCAGAGGAACTGGTGCCTGCTTAATTTCCATCCTGAACTGGAGCAGGAAAATGGGGAAGCTGCTGCCACAAAAGCCTGCATCAGTTCCAAATGCTGATCAGTTTAATACATGCTAGCCATTTAACTGGGAAGCTTGTGTTGCTCCTGTGCATTCCCAAGGGTGGCTGGCAAAGCTCTGTCCACCTGGGAGGTTTCTGATAAAACTCTCTGCCTTGATATTTTGATGTTTTCCCCTTCCTCACAAATATTCAGGTTGACCAGCCTGTATTTTGCAGGACATTTCTGATTTTTTGACAGGTCATGTATCTGGCATTCTGCAAGAATAGCTGGTGCAACATTTAATTCTTTTTATCATGCTTTGGTCCCAGAGGATAAAATAGCAGAGAAGGCAGTGCTATCCTATAATCACGTGTTCTCATTGTTGCAGATCTCAGGGTGGTAACTGCATCCACTGAGCCTGCTTCACACATCCCAAACATATTCTTTCCTGCCCTATTTTCACTGTCCTAAATAGGGTGCAGAGATTTTTTTTGGCAATAGTCCTTGCTCTGAGATTCCGCGTGTACCTAGCAGACCTGTGTTCTAAAGTAAGAGCCTTATTCAATTCAGTGTAGATGTTTCCTGTCCTTTATTGTGACAGGGTTCTTTTTCATGAGTGTATTTTTCTTTTGTATGTCGTGTGTCTGTGCTGTATTAAATAAAGAGGAATGTACATATTAGCACATTGGTGTGGTTTTCAGATAACTTCTCAGCATAATAAAGACTGGACTATTTACATCTAGCTGAGCTTTTTCCTGTAGGTGCCTTTATTCTAACAGCTGCTTCACCCAAGTAATTTACATGAGCAACCTCCAGGTGAGGTAAAACCATCAAGCTCCCAGGGAGCAGAATATAGTCTCAAAGGCCTCATCCTTCTGCTGCCTGTGAAAGCAGTGAAACTGGGCCAACCTGTGAGGAAGATTCACAGCTAGTGGGGGTGGGGCAGAGGCCTATTACCAAATAAAGGTGTAAATGAGGAAGGGAAGTTAAACTACATTTTCTCTACCCCTCTCCTCCCACTTTTTAGAGGGCTAGGCCAGCTTCTGCATTGGGTGAGGGGCTGGTTCTGGGCCAACAGACCAACGGTTCTTAGTCTCTGCTTTGCTCCTGCCCCCTGAGCTGTAACGAATCTGCTCGTGTCTGACACTGAAGAGCTCTCTGCCCTAAACTTTTTTTAATAGTCCCGTCAGTCTGAGCGCTCCCTGCCTGCCAGGGTCGCTGCAGAAGGGTGAGTCCCTAACCCAAAGTATTTGGCCCAGATTTGTTTTGACCAATTAACGCCCCCCCTCGCAGGAGCTGCTGCTCACTGTGCACCAGAATCCTGAGTTTCCCTCCCCCCCCCCCTCACAATGCAGCCTGGCCCGGGGTGTGCTGGGGCCCTGCGGGAGCTGAGCACAGGCCTCCTTCGACCTCCAGCAGCAGCAGCACAAACAATGCGCCATGCGCTCGGTCCTCCCGGCGCCCGCGACACACCACGTGACAGCGGCGCCGCCCGCGTTTGCTCGATGGCCTTCCCAGTTCAACTTAAGGGCCAGGTTCGAAAGCCACGCGGCGCTAGTGCCGCTCGGCCCCACTTCGGGTAAACTACATTTCCCAGTAATCCGTGCGGGGAGAGCTGACATTCCCAGAAGACAGTGCGCCACGCTGGTGTGCAGAGACACTATACGTCCCAGAAGGCTGTGCGCACAGCTTCCTGATTACAATGATACCCGTGGTGACAAATTGACCAATCAGTATCCATTAAACAGAGACGGGGGGCGGGGGTTATAGGCAGAAGTATATGAATGAAGAACACCTTTCCGTACTGGCCCCAGTGGCCTAATGGATAAGGCATTGGCCTCCTAAGCCAGGGATTGTGGGTTCGAGTCCCATCTGGGGTGAGTGGGTTTTTTTTTCCCCCCTTCCTTTATGGTGTTTATCCATGCGATGCGAATTCCTCTTCATTAGGCCTTTACTAAGGGGTCGTTCCACACTGTGCTTTCAGGTAGGGGGTGAACGCTAAATACTTGACATGGTACTTTTAGCTGAGTTCAAGCACACTATCTCAACCTCCCAAGGGTAAGTCTTTGACTACCTGCTACAGGGGTTGGGGGAGAGACCCGACTGTGTCTTATTGAACCTGATCAACATACATTTTTATCAGCCCCAAGTATTTAAATATCATGAGTTTGGCTTCTAACTCATGAGACTTTAATAAATATGGGGTTCTTTTTATTTACCAAGAAAGTAAATAAAAATAACTCAAACTTTCTTATTTTAAGGTGTTATGATTTTGACACCAATCTCATTATTTTTTAATGTTTGTGGTTGATTATGGTACTCGGGGTCATTAAGAGAGAGTCCGATTGCCTCCCCCCCAACTATGGGAACACAGCAGATACAGCAAAATGAGTTGGTTTGTTCATTAACAAGTGGTAGACAAAATATCTGGCTATCAATGTCCCAAAAGCAACTATTAGAATGGAGGAAGAAACACTAGACGTTACTTTACCTGGCTAGGGGATGCAATGTATATGATGGTAACACCATGCTATTTGTTACACAACAAATATAAAAAAACCCACCAAAAAGGTTCATAAGCTTGAAAAGATTTGGGAAAGTAATATGATTGACCATCACACAAAAATATGTTGCTGTTTGTTAATGCTGGCATCATGCCTGTCCTGCTTTATGGCACCATGGAAATCTACAACAGCAGGTGATAAGAATGTCAACTCAAAGTAAAATGCCTGTGGAAGATCCTCAGAGTCCACTGGAAAGAGTTTCTTGCAACATCAGAAATGCTAAGTAGACCAAACCAATCTAAAATATCAGCTATGGCAAAAAGACAATGGACATATTTAGGAGACACTTTAAGGATGTCAGCAACATGACTTCCCTGGCAAGTGATCCTATGCCCACCACCTGGAAAGCAAAAAAGCAGGTGATTTAGACAACCATTACACGGAACAATTGAAAAAGAAGCCAGATCCATCAACATGATACTCAGAAACCTGAACAGACCAACATATATGGCAGAAAGTGATGAATACCCTGTGCACCAGAGGATGAAGGCAGGGGAGGGTATTTTTCTTTGTTTGTTTCGGGAGGGGTGTTGGAAGTGAAGGAGTTAGCTTTTAGGATTCATGTTTTTTTAAGTTTTCTCTACAACATACGAAATTTAAATTAAAGCTGAAAGGCTTGTGTACTCATTTGACTCCAATGGTTGGGCGCCTACAAAAACAAATATGCAAAATCAAATAAAAGTTGGTTAAGACCAGTGTGTGACCACTGAGCTGTGCACACTGGTTTGTTGCTGTAGATCTGCTCACAAGGCACTAGACCTGCAAACATTCATTTATTATTCAAGTGCCGCTCATCAGTCCTAGGACTTCAAGCACTCAAAATACAGCAAAGGAGGCTTAAAAATAGCTCCGGGGCCTAGAAGTTCATGTAAAACACATAAGAAAAAAAAGTGTAAACCCGGATGAATGAATTCCTGGTCCGCGCCCCAGAGTGAGCGGGTAGCCCACGTGTCCTGTAGCGGCATGGTCACTTGCTGACCTGCTAGAGCCTGAGCCACTGCTCAGTGTCAAGTGCTGGGAGCCGCTGTCTGCTCGCTCTCGTTGTGGCGATGATCTGTTACGGGCCAATCATCTCCCTCCCGCCGAAAGGCTGCGGCCTGTAACAACGGGAGCTCGGCAAGCGCCGCGCACGCTAAGGACGGGAGCCGAGCGTGCTCCGGGCGCGATGGGAACACGCGGCCCAGGCGTGCAACGCGGGGCCGCCAAGCGGGGCCTGTGACCAGCTCCGCACCAAGGGCGCCGGGCAGCCCGGAGCCGGCTACAAGGCGAATTCCTGGTCTCCGGCCCCCGGCGCTGTCGTCAGACCCACCAAGGCAGCGACGCGCCGCAGCCTCCCCTCGCCCCAGCCGCACCCTTCCCCCGGACAGACTCCAACGCAACACGCCGGCTGGGGCGGGGCAGGGCGGGGCGGCCCCACAGCGCCGTGGGATTGGCTCCTGCAGCGCAAATACCGCCCCCGCCCCCCCGCCGTACGCGGGCCGCGGATCCTCCTTTCCGGCAATGAAAGGGGCGGGGGCGGGGCACTAATGCCGCGCGGACCCGCGCCACAAACGCCACCGCGCGCCGCACAGGCGCGGTCCCGGCGGGGGCTCCCGAGTCCCTGCTCCAAGCAAATCCACCGCCTGGGTCGGCGCTCGATAGCCCGCCCTGCCCACGCCTTTTGTAGGCGCGATCATGTAACTCGGCGCTCCATAGCGCATCCTGGCGGGGGGTCTTTCGCCATATGGCGGTTAGCTGGCTAGCGTGGCGCGCTGCGCGTGCTCTTTCCTGCCGCCCGCCCTGATCGCGGGCTCTGATCCGGTGGATAATTCAGGGCCCGATTGCGCCGCCTCCCAGGGGTTTCGGGGGGGGTGTAGCGCTCTATTGCTCTCCCCTAATGGGGAGGAGTCTGCGCCAGGTGTCTGCTTCCCATTGGCTGATTGGTGAGGCGGCTGCACCCCATTGGCCGAGTCGCGGACGCAGGGAGAGAAAATGGCCTCTCTGGGCCCACCGCTCCGTACGCTGCGGAGCCTCCTGCGGGAGCTGCGCTACGTGAGCGCCCAGGCGGGCCGCCCCTACCGGGATACGGCGGCCTATCGGCACCTTAGCGAGGCTTTCCGCGCCCACCGGGTACGGGGCGGGACGCCGCTGGCGGAGTCACCCCCACCCCGCTGTAGGGAGCCGCTGCCTCAGCCACGCCCGGCCTTCCCTCAAGCCTCCCTGCCTGAGAGCGGCAAGTCAGGCTGCTGCGCGCTTCGCCCGCTCACCCCGCGGCCGGGCCCTGGTTGGCCGGTTACCCGGGCTGGTCCCTTGGGCGGGGCAACCCCGGGCACGGCTCGGGGCAGAACTTGGCTTCCCGAGTCCCGACTAGAGCTGAGTTACGCGTCCCTCCGCAGCGAGAGGAGCCTCCCGCCCAGGGCTGCCCGCGCTAACAGGGACGAACACGTGGCACGCAGCCCCCCAGGCCTCCCGCCGCTGACTTCCGTGGAGGTGGAGGGGGGCCGCCTCACGCTGCGTGGACACTGCAGGCAAAAGCCCTGGAACTTGTCTGCCTCTAGGGCACGTGCTAAGTTGTTTGTTTGGCTTCCTCCTACCTACAGGTCACCAGTGAGAAACTCTGCAGAGCCCAGCATGAGCTGCATTTCCAGGCTGCCACTTACCTCTGCCTTCTGCGCAGTGTCCGTGAACACCTAGCGCTTCACCAAGAGTACCACGGCAAAGGAGAGCGCTCGCCTGAGGAAGTTGCTAGCCTTGTGGGCCTTACACTGCCTCAACAGCCAGGAGGGAAAGGATGGGATCCATAGCAAGGGAAGAATTCACTAGAATGTTTGTCACAAGGACTTGAAATGACTTTTGCTTTGTTACAATTCCTATTTATTGTTAAATAAAAGTCTGTTTAGTGAAACTTCTTTATTTAGGTTTCCTCACTTAGGTTTTCTTTTACTGTGAGGCTTAGATTCCCTCCTGATGGAGACACAATCTGCCAGAAATTCTCCAACACATGTACACTCAGCTTGCTTATCAGATGCTAGGTTCTGATGTGACAGACAAGGTTCAGATAAGCAGGGTAAAACTCCCCATTGACATGAGCTGGTTTGTCTCATCTTCTAGAAACTGCTGAATCTCTGTGTTTTCTAAACCCTACAAACAATTTTCCAGTTGTCCTCTATGTAGTAATCAGCTGTTTTAAGAAAGAAGACAGCTTGTAAGAAAAGTATCAGAGAATTCCTAATGTGAGCACAAGTGGTCATGACCTCAAATGAGTTTAATCTGAAAGATTTCACTTGCACCTACTATCACTTTAGGCCATGCAATACTGATTCAGAGAGAAAAGCATCACCTGCTAAATCATGAATTTCTACTTTTAATTTCTTGAGAGAATATAATTTTTTTTCCTAATGTCTTCAATTGGTTGTATATCTTAAATGTTTCACAAAAGTGATTTGAAGGACACTGTAAGTACACTTCCAGAGGGGTAGCCATATTAGTCTGTATACAGCAAAAATGAGAGAGAGCCCATGAAAGCTTATGCTCGCATAAATTTGTTAGTCTTTAAGATGCTACAGGACTCTCATTTTTGTGTTAGTACACTATGTATGTAAATATGGCTGCTATTCTTTGCTTAGCATACATGCTGGAACATTAAAGCCTCCTTTCATGAGAAGGCAATAGGGGCTTGGATATGAGAGGGCATGTTGTCCCACTTTTTGCAGAAAGGACTTGAGGATTTTCATTTCATTTAGGAAGAGTAGCCACCAAAGAAAAGCAAACCTGTTGCATGTGTAAAAGTGGTAAAATATTTGGTATCTCTGCTATATATACTGAACCGGCATAGCTAGTGAGGTGAAGTTTATATTTATTTGGGTTTAATTAAAATTAAATAAAGCCTGTCCAGGCTCCAGGGAGAAAAAACAGCACCATGCATTCTCAGTCAGTAAATGAAAATCTTCCACTTTTTATGATCCACCCAGTTGTGTACCAGTTTGAAAAAACATTTAGCTCAAACTCCTATTTTGACTAAAGGGAGAGGGTGTGAATTCCAAAGTCATAGGGTCTTCATTGAGAGTGCTCTACCAGCAGCTCCTCTTCCACATGCCTCTGTTGATCTCAACTATAAAAGTATCATAGAGATGTGGCATCTCATGTAGGAGGGTCCTACACCATTTAGGGTTTGAAACTTGAAAATCAGGTCCTAGAGAGCAGATGTAATATACTCCCAGCTGTTTGGCTTAACAAGTCAGTTGCTGTATTCTACTTTAGTTTAATCTCCAAATGGATTTAAGATAAAGTCTTATGCCAAGCTCATTGTGGTAGTCTGAGCTAGAGATGACAAATCACTCTAGCCAGATCTGAATCTATGAGGAAACATTGCAATCTCTTGGCTAAAAGCATATGGGAAAGAGCATACCTGGTTGCTTCTCTGTGGTTATATGAAAACGGAGGTTAGCCATTCCCCCACACCTCCAAAGGTTGCAATGTTTGGGAGGGTTCAAGCATAGAATCATAGGACTGTAAGGGATCTCAAGAGATCATCTAGTCCAGTCCCCTGCATTTATGGCAGGACTAAGTATTATCTAAACCATCACTGACAGGTATTTGTCTAACCTGCTCTTAAAAATCTCCAATGATGGAGATTCCACAACCTCCCTAGGCAATTTATTCCAGTGCTTAACTACCCTGACACTTAGGAAGTTTTTCCTATTGTCCAACCCAAACCACCCTAGCTGTAATTTAAGCCCTTTGTTTCTTGTCCTATCCTCAGAAGTTAAAGAGAACTATTTTCCCCCTCCTCCTTGTAACAACCTTTTATATACAGTAGAAGCTCAGAATTACTAACACCGGAGTTACGAACTCACCAGTCAACCACACACCTCATTTGGAACCAGAAGTACACAATCTGGCAAGAGCAGACAAAAAAAAATAAAATAAAAATAAGCAAATACAGTGCAGTACTACTAAAAAAATTAAGGGAAAGCATTTTTCTTCTGCATATAAAATTTCAAAGCTGTATTAAGTCAATGTTCAGTTGTAAACTTTTGAAAGAACAATTAACATTTTGTTCAGAGTTACAAACATTTCAGAGTTACGAACAACCTCCATTCCAGATGTTCGGAATTCTGAAATTCTACTATATGTGAACACTGTTACGTCCCCTCTGTCTTCCGAGACAAAACAAACCCAATTTTTTCAATCCTTCCTCACAGGTCATGTTTTGTAGACTTTTAATCATTTTTGTTGCTCTTCTCTGGACTTTCACCAATTTGTCTGTATCTTTCCTGAAATGTGGCACCCAGAACTGGACACAATATTCCAGTTGAGGCCTAATCAGGGCAGAATAGAGCAGAAGAATTATTTCTCTTGTTTTGCTTACAACACTCCTGCTAATATATCCCAGAATGATTATTTTTTTTTTTTTTTTTTTTTTGCGCAAGTGTTACACTGTTGACTCATATTTAGCTTGTTATCCACTATAACCCTCAGATCCCTTTCTGCAGTACTCCTTCAAGGCAGTCATATTCCATTTTGTATGTGCGCAGCGGATTGTTCCTTCCTAAGTGGAGTACTTTGCAATTGTCCTTATTGAATTTCATCAAATTTATTTCAGACATTTCTCCATTTTGTCCAAATCGTTTTGAATTTTAATCCTCCCCTCCAAAGCACTTGCAACCCCTCCCAGCTTGGTATCATCCACAAACTTTATGTGTACGCAGTATGCCTTTATCTAAATTGATGGAGATATTGAACAGAACCAGACCCAGAACTGATTCTGGACACTTGATATGCCCTTCCAGCTTAACTGTGAACCACTGATAACTAGTCTCTAGGAATGGTTTTCCAGCCAGTTATGCATCCACCTTATAGTAGCTCCATCTAGATTGTATTTCCCTGGTTTGTTTATGAGGTCATGTGAGATAGCCTTTTATCCTTACCTAGAGACTTTCAATAGGTCTGTCTCCTATTTCCATCTCAACCTCAGTCCAAATATTTACGTTTTTAATATAAGGCAACACCTCCTCCCTTTTTTCCCTGCCTGTCCTTCCTGATCAAGCTGTACCCTTCTATATCAATATTTCAGTCATACATATTATCCCACTAAATCAGCTGTGATGCCAACTATATCGTAATTGTTTATTAACTAGCATTTCAAGTTCTTCCTGTTTATTCCCCATACTTCTTGCATTAGTATGCAGACATATAAGATACTGATTTGATTTCCCCCATACGTTCTCTCATCTCTCCCTTATCCCTGCTAGAACAGCCTATGCTTCCCCCAGATTCCAACCCTTCTCCCAGGTCCCCCTGCTTTTGGATTCTCTCTGGGCTTTTGTCACCTGCCCCCGTCTCACCTAGTTTAAAGTCCTCTTCACTAGGTTAGCCAGTCTGTATCCTAATATGCTCTTCTCCTTCCTTGACAGGTGGACCCCATCTCTGCTTAGCAGTCCTTCTTCCCGGAACAGCATCCCATGGTCACGGAAGCCGAAATCCTCCTGGCAACACTATCCTCGCAGTCAGGCATTCATCTCAGGATGCATCTGTCTCTGCCTGGGCCCCTCCCCTTGCCCGGAACATTCAAAGAGACCACCACCTGCATCCCCAACTGCTTCACTCTTACTCCCAGAGCCTTATAGTCACTTCAGATCTGCTCAAGGTCATACCTCACAGTATCATTAGTAGCCACATGGATGAGTACCATGCGGTAGCAGTCAGCAACCCCTCTGTAACATCTCAGATATGGGCCCCTGGCAGGCAGCATACCTGCCTGGGATGCCTGTCAGGCCAACAGATGGGTGCTTCTGTCCCCCTCAGAAGATAGTCACCAACCACCACTACTCTACATTTTCCTCCTGGGAGTAGTGGCTGCAGTCATCCCAGCCGTGGGGGTACAGGGCTTCTCCTCCTCTACCTTTGATTCCTCATTGCTTATTGCCAGGGCAGTATAATGGTTCTTCATCACTTGGTGGTGGGTGGGTTGGGAGTGGGAGTGGATCACTGCCTGCTGCCAGAAGTAAGCATCATTTGTAAATAAACAGTGTGGGTGGATGTAACCTCTCCTAACTCTTCAAGATGCTTTCCACTGCCCAGCATAATAATTTGGATTTTAGCAGGACTGATATGGGCTGTTAAAAGCCAACATGGATATGCACTGGGAGTTTAAATGACTAATGTGATTGATTTCCACAGCATTATTAAGTTGCCTCGCTTCTGGGTCCAATGAATGTAATGAAAGATAGCGGTATTGTGTGCATCTTTCTTGTCAGACTCAAAAGCTTCAAAATTGAGACAGCAAAGTAAATTAGTTGAATGAGTCTGAGACAAATTGATGGTGCTTCATAGAAAGAGTGGTAGAAAAGCAGAGCGTGTTGAGGCTGAAACCCAGAGCTAGCACTAAGCACGGGCTCCCTGTCCCAAGCATCTTTTCGTTTCTAGCAACTCTCACCCTAGTTTTTTCTTTCCTGTGGGAATGGTCCCTCATATACCTCTTGAAACCCTCCATACACAAACATATAAGTATACCTGCTTTACTTCCCCATCTTTGTAGTGATTACTCTCTTTCCAGCTGAGGAGTGAGAGGGGCAGAGGGGATCCTAAACTGGCTGAAGGTGGTTATTTTTGAACAATGCAATATGCTTTTTCCCCTTTCAACTCAAATTTTTACCAAGAACTTCAAATCTGTAATAAAAATGTTACATTTTTGTTTGTTTGTTTTACATTTTGGTTCAATACTAGCCAGCTGTAAAACATTTTAATGTGTTCCTGGGCACAGACAGAAGAGTTGGGGGTTCTTTTGGGACTTGAACATCTCAGCAGCTCTTTTGAGGCACTAGCTGGCAACATTGTTCTAGGGACTGAATAGCTGGGAGGTTGGTGAGCTTGGATGGGATAACCACTGCAGAGTTGTCTGGTTTTTATACTAGAGATCTTTTTTGTTGAGTTAATTTCCAGGGCTCTTATGTCATTGTTCAGAAAACTTAAGCAACAGATACAACCCATTGGTCTTGCCAGTTACACTCATAGGGACCTCATTTTTAGGGGAGGAGTCTCTGAAGAGCTGCTTTTATTACAGTAGTCGTTCTATCTGCACTGCTATAATTGCATTCTGCATCTTAACATGATCACTCTCTGAATTTATGCTGATATGAAAAGGGGAACCTTAAGGTGATGCTCAATTTCATCCAGACAAAGAAAATCAGGGTAAAAAAAAAGTAGTAGCTTGTAAAAAAAAAATTGCTCAGACATACATTGTTGCAGGTGCTTTCACATACTATGCATTCACCCTACTCAATTCCATTCAATAATACTTTATTGGCATTAAAGTTATACAAATATTTTACCACACTGTAAAAGGCAACAATCTTATGTCTCTGGCACACATAGATACATTAATTCATAAACCAGGAACTTTTTGGTACCATCTGGATGGGCAAATTCCTTTTTTTTTTTTTAAAGGTCCATACATACACATTACAAAAATAGGTGGTGGACCTTTCCTGCATGGTAGCTTAAAAATAGAGTTGTATAGTTCCATGGAAACCACAAATGTAAGGGTAGGCATAGGTGAAAAACACTTAAGGGCCATACTTTGATAAAGATCTTCACTCAGTTTGGGGTAGTTTATTTTTTCATTACAATAATGAAAATTATGCCCAGTTGTCATGGCAACAGCCAACAAGCTAACCGGGGCGGGGGGAGGTGTGTGTACGGGGGAATGTCATGCTTCATGTGAAAATATATTTTGATTCTACAGGCATTAACGTCTTTTTTTTCTATCATTAAATCTTAGGTCACAGTACTTTACTGTATAAAAGAACTAACTACAAATTGATTTTATGTATTTTTCCTTTGTTTGCTTTAGATTTAACTGTGATGTAGGTGTGGTTTCTGAATGAACAATGGAATCTGATTCAGAGGTTCCCAGAAAAGGTCCATGAACAGAACAAAGGTCTAAAAACACATGTGATATGTGGAGGCTCCCTTCACAGAACGGACCAAACCAAGAGACCTGGAATCATGAAAGAACCTTAAGAGCCACAGAGACCCAAAAATGTGCTGCTATTATGCAATATGAAGACAGTGAAGTACCTAACATATTTTACCATCTAAATTGTAGAAAGATATTCACACACACACAAGAAAACTACACAACAGCTTGAAAAACAAGCAGAACCTTCCAACTATAGTGAAGACATTGGAGTCACGGAAATCAATAAGGGGAATGGGCTCATCATTCACCACACTGTATGAAAAAGTCTGGATATTCGGTAACAAAGTATCCATGTATGCCACTATGTCAAGCAGTAGATCTCAGATCAGATAGGAATGTACAGAAAAGAGCAAAAGAGTCAGACAGAAAGATATTAGCTGTTACATCAAGAGAGTTAGTAGCAGCAGAGGCACATGATCACAGATCTAGTTATAGGGCCTACGCAAGACCAACAGAAAAGCACAAGTGTAATTAATATGAAGATGATGATAGGAAATGCTCTGTGAAAGAAAAAGCAGCATATGATACGTTATTCAGTTACAGCCACCCTGATTTGTTTTCAAAGTCTTGTTTTGCCTCAATAGTGAATCTCAAACAGAAATTTGTGGCCAATATGAGCTCTCTTGGTATCGAAAAAAATCAAGCCACAAAGAAACACGTTCAGAGAAAATTAGAAGCAGACTTCAGTATTAACCTGGATATTATATCAGATTACGGCAAACTTGTGGTGAGACCAGACAACCTGTCTAAAGCAATATTATATTCTCCTTGACCTTGAATGGCCTCTGAGCAGGATTCACTTATCTCAGAATACCCTGATGAGGTCTTGAAGCGAAGTGCCACGGTCATATGACTAGATTGGAAGAAATTCAACACTGATCAACTATAGCTTCCACAGCCAGAGAGATCTGATAATGATTACACCCAATGCCAAAATCTCATGAACTTCCTCAAGGTGTTGTTAGCAGGAGACACAAATGAGACTATACCATCCTCACAAATTTGATGATTCATACAGTCCTTTTCCCAAGATTTTATATATGTCATTAGTGGAGGTGTGCAGAAACCTGCTAAGCATATCCTGTAACCATGGACAAGGCAGTAAAATCCCTCACAGGCAATGTGGAGTTGATTAAGATACTCAGCCAACCAGGTCATGGTGTGACGGGTGCCTGGGATGAATCACACTGAGAATGCCAAACTCAAGGCAGATTGATAAAATAGGGAGATACACCCCAAAACTGGTGGCTATTTCTATAATTAGTTTCACCAAACCAGTAACAAAAGCAAGCTCTTGCGTCACCACACTGGCTAACAAGCAGCAAAAACCACAGTTCCCCTTAGGCAATCCAGCCTATGGCTCCCATCCAGACAAATTGGTTTAATACGGAGAGAGGCTACTGAAAACCCATCTACCAATCCCAAAGAATCAGACCTTACCCCCTCGTCAATTATATATTTTAGATCTTCAGTGATAGAATAGTCTGCTGGGTTTGCAAAAGTCTCTCTGGTAACTTCCAAAAGACTGGAAGGTCCTCAGACTATAGTTCAAAATACTCCTTTTAGTTGTAAGTCCAGAAAAGTTGGAGCTAAAAAGAGGCAAAATGGAGATGTCTTGGGGTCTTTTATATCATCTGCCATGTACATGGAAATTTACTGTCCCAAAACAAAGCTCACAGCCTCTCCGTATGGAAAGTTATGACAAAGATGGAGTCCAAGGTCACCTGTACACATAACATGCTTTTACATATTTTGCTGAATCACAGGGGTGGCCACTGGCTCCTTGCTGTCTGAGGCATCCTCAGAAAAAACTAGTGAATAACTGATTTCCCTTAATGGCCCATCATCACTCGAATGGTCAATCAACAATTGAATGGTTCATCAACACTGGGCTGTCTAGAATGGACGTAAAACTACCTTGGGTGTCACCCCAAGAACAAACACATTTGAGATACACGGATATAGCCAATATTCATAACTTTGGATACAAAAATGATACATGGATTTAATCAGGATAATCATATTTGACAAACTGCAACAAATCTTGCACAAAATACATTATATAAGGTATCAATGGAAAAATTACAATTATATAATACTGGTATCAATAATATGATAAATGGTCACTCATTTTTTACACAGTGTCACACATGGGATATCCTATATTCAGCTGGAAAAAATGAACACAGCCTTCTGTCTACAGAAGCTGGTTAATAAGAATGAGTCAGGTGTGGCAATACCATCCAGCATTCTTGCCACAACTTTGACATATGATAACGTCAAGAGACCTGAAGAGATATTTGGTGCAGGAACATCAGAGAATAATTGATATTGCAGTGCAGCCTCAAATACCAACTGTTAGAAAACCCAAGAAGCCTCCACATGCAGAGAAAGTAAACTGAGTTTTCCCAATATCTGTATTATTTTGGGTGTCATGTATCACTCACCAACCTAGCTACATACATATACAATGTAGTATACATACATATAACATTAGTAACATGGAAAAAAATTCAAAAACATGGAGAAATATTTCTATTACATTATGTAATATTTAGATGGCAGAAGTGGTTTAAATATATATTTTACAGATAGATTTGAAATGAATATCCTTAATCTGATTCCAAAATGCAACTTTTTGTTTATTAATGAACATGTTGAATAAAAAATAACCATAGTGTTTCGTTTCATTTAAGTCATTATATAACAAAAATCTGCAAATTAGGAATTTTTTCAAAAATTGCTGGCTAATAAAAAACAGGCTCAGTTCTACTACTAAACTATTCTGCAAGAAAGTCCACCATAACTTTTCATTATCTGTTGACACACAGCTATTATATATATATATATATATATATATATATATATATATTATATACAGTAAGAGATTTTGCCCATCCAAATATTATCAATGGGCTATTTTTTCAGGTTTAGCTCAAGAACTCTATTAGATGAAGAATCTAGCCAGGGCAGGACTTCTCAGTTCCATTCCTGGTTCCAATACTGATTTGCTGCTTGAACTTCAGCAAGTCACTTCACCTCTCAATGCCTTCTGTAAAATGGGCAAATAATATTTACCTGCTTTTGTAACACAAGTCTGCTGTAGCTGATCCCAACTCCAAAAGGCAGCAGCTTTGTGTCAAACTGGCAGCTTGCCACAAAATTTTGTCAAAGATATCCATGAAATGAATCCTTAGTGATCCCATAACACTTTCAGATCTATGAATGAAAATTATATAAAAAGCATTTGGTGTGTGTATTTATTACTGTGCCATCCTGATTTGAAAGTTGCAGCCATCGCTTTTCTTTTCTCCTAGAGTTATGTAGGTTTTCTCCCCCATTTTAAAAGTATTACCACTTCTGATAAAAATATTTCAAGTTATCACATTCTTTCATATTTTGGAGATTGGAGCAGCACATATACTATGTCATATGTCAATCGAGTTAATTTAATAGCATTGAAAAGCCCAGTTTGGCACAAAGGGCATGTGTTTCAATCAAGACAAACCCATATGGACTCATTATTATTTAATATTTTGGTCTAGTGTCGTCAGTGTTTGGATTTAGACTACATTTTGCTTCAATTGTCAGATTAGTGGCGTAGAGAGCTGGGATCCGGTTTACTTTATTTTTGACCCTCCAGTGCTAGCTTTGGGCTGGAAAGAGCGCATGTAGGTCAGAGCCGAGGGGACCAGGGGCTGAGGATTCTTCGCGGCAGGCTGGTGAGCACTAGCAGGAAAGAATGACCCTACGTGCGGCCTGTAGCCCTGCTTGGTGGCGCTCCCCTCACATCCCGTGATGTTTGCAAAGCTGTGGAGGCTGGTGTGTGGGTTTGTCCCCCACGTTGGAGCAACTGACTCCGGCCCCTGCCTTCGCTCTTCGCGCCACTATGGCGAGATAACCCGCCTAGTGCGCGCCTGAGCGACACTGGCAGCAGCTTTAAGAGGAGCGTCGCAGGCCTCGAGTGCCTCTTTCCCGGAGCAGAGCCCCGCAGCTCACACAGAGCCGGCTTGGCCACCCCGCAGCCAGGCGTCCCTGGGCGGTGCCAGATGCCTGGGCTAGGCATGTAACGCGGCCCCCTCCCCGTGGCTGGTGCTGAGGCCGGGCGCAGGGATCACAGCCGAGCCCAGGCTCTTACCTGCGCTCCCCGCACAGGCCGGCTGTCCCCTAACCTCCCTAGGGCGTGTCGGGCTCAGGCCGGCCATTGCGTAGCCGCTCTACGCTCCTCAGCCTCAGGTGGGCGCTGTGGCGGGTACGAGAGTGTTTGTTGGGTTGGGCGCAAAGGCCGGGAAAGGCGGGGGGGGAAGGGCACGAGCGGATCCTTCAGTATTTATCGAATAGAGGCAACGATTGGATTCGCCTGACTCTACTGAGAGTGGGGAAGGGGCACTGGGGCCACATACACAGAAGGAGACCGACCACCGAGCCCCTCGTCCAATCAGCACGCGCCCTGGTCCAGCCGGACGAACGGCTCCAGACTCCAATCAGGAAACGAGGAGCATCCTGCGTCACTAGACAGACATACGTCCACTCGCCCTATCAGCGTCTTCATCAGCGAGCGCGGCTCAAGCTGATAGCGCTGACGCCGAAAGGGGTGGGAGGCAGAGAGAGCGCGCGGCCGCGCGGCTTTCCGTTACCGCCGGCGCGCGCCTGTAGCAGGCGTGAGGGGGGCGCGCGCGGGGAAAGCGAAGTCGCGAGAGCAGTGCGAGGCAGTTTCCCGCTTTGCCCTTCGGCCCGAACCGCGAACGCGAGGTGGAGGCGCCCTCGTAGCCCCCCCTCCCCCTTCGGACGCGGAGAGTGGCTCTGCCCGGACCCGTAAGGGGTGGAGGGCGAGCGCAGCGTCGGGCCCGAAGCACTGTAGGCCGCTGTCGGCGGGGCTCATAGGGACTCCGCCGGCTCGGCCGGGCCCCGCGCGCTCAGGATGTCGGCGCAGGCCCAGATGCGCGCCATGCTGGACCAGCTCATGGGCACGTCCCGGGACGGTAAGTGCCACCCGGCCGGGGGGCGGGGCTGCTGCCCCTTGCGGTCACAGCCTGGGGCAACGGCTGGGGGGAGCGAGCGAGCTCGGCTGGTTGGTCGCGATGATTGGCAGGAAGAGCGCCACTTCCCGCACCCGCTCGGGGCGGGGCCAGGGGGTTAAAGGTCATCAGCGGCTCTGGGCCGGGCCGGGCGGCGGTTACAGCCTCTGTGTGGGGCTCCGGGCTGGCTCTGCTGCGGGCCCCTAGTGGCGATCCGCGACCGCTACTCGCCCGGGTCGGTGTAGCACCGCCGCAGGAGGGACCCGGGCTCTCTGTAATGAAACCCTCATTGCCCGCCGCCCTAGCGCGAGCCCTACGGCCGCAGCCTTCCCGCCCTTCGGGCAGGAGGTGGGGGAAAAAATCCACCCTTCCTTTTGCTTATCGGCGCAAGCCTGTCTCGCGAGCCAGCAGCCGGCAGAGTCCGCAAACAGCCAGCGTTCATGAGGGAACACGCCGCCCTTCGAGCCCGCCCGCGCGCACAGCAGAGGACAGCCCACTAATTCACAAATAAACTCTTGCAAATCCTTCCCTCCAGCTCACTGTACTGAGATACAGCAGTCTGGCTTGTTCGGTCAGGAGAAATCAGCCTTTCAAATCGTCAGGAACAGAGCAATGATCCGGGGGGGGGGGCGTTATAATCTGTCGGAGGGAGGTCTGACCCAAACCATCATTTCAATCAACAGGCAGGAATGATGATCACTTTTGAAAGTGAGAATCAAATTAATAAAATTTACTTTAGTGTGGCTGAGGCATCACCATTAGAGCTGATGGGAAGTAAGATAGGTAAAACGGAAGATTAATGTGTGCAGGTTGATCCTATAGGAGAGAGACTAGACCCTAGAAGGAGCTTTCCATTGCTACTGTCTGATACGATTCCTAGTCAGTTTTCCTTTTATTAAAACATCTTATTAATAACAGTGCAATATTCTCTTGTCAGCTTATGTCAGTGAGACATAGTTTAGATATTTTAAATGAGAGTGTATCAGACAGAGCATGAGCTTGACCTTCAGGACACATTGCAAATCTTATCTATTTTCCCAGGCTCTTTTTGATGGTGTATTGAGTGATGATTGCATAGGGGCTCTGCTTTTAAGCATTTCTTATCAAGCATTTCTTGTTAGTAGAGCATGCCATAATTTAAAAAAACAAAAACCAGTTCAAGTGCTGTTATGGTAGCATAAAACTGGCTTAATTTAACACAGTTATGACTAGAGTAAAACTACGCTCAGGAGGTGTGCAATAATGAAGTCATGTTTAATACAAAACTTACAGATGAAGATGCTTCAGTGTAGGCAACTAAATAAAGGTCTGATTTTGAGAGGTGCTGAAATTAATGAAAGCTGCAGATTTAGATGCCTAACTTGAGGTACTTAAATTTGAAAATTTCCCTTTTTTATTGTTCCTTTATGGCTGTTGAACCTTACAGATTTATTTGACTGTGAACCTAGCTGCATTAAGACAGGAAATAAGGTATACATTTGTAACTGTGAGAGTAATTAACTACTGGAACAACTTACTAAGGCTCATGGTGAGGATTCTCTCATCAATGACCATTTTAAAATTAAGATTGGATGTTTTTCTGAAAGATTTGCTCCAGGAATTATTTTGGGGAGGTTGTATGGCCTGTGTTATACAGGAGTCAGACTTAATGATCACATTGGTCCCTTCTGGCCTTGGAATATATGAATCTGTGCCTCAGTAATTTGCAGATCAGATGTTCTCAGTTTACAAGCAAATGGGTGATTTTGGTATAACTGCCAGCCCTGCAAACTCAATTTTGGTTCTGAAAATTCAGTAACAAAAATCCTGCAATTGAAACTAAGGTACTGAGAGAAGTACTAACTGAACCAGAGTACATTCCAGCTTGCATTCCCATTGCTAAAATGTGAATGCTTAGAAGAGTTAACAGTAAAAACTAATAAGTAAAACTAGTAACAGGAAAAACTAAAACTGGGTCTGGAAAAATATCAGACACCAATTGGTTCAAATTTAGATATGAAAGATAAAGATGAGATATTGAATAATTTCAGCGTTGCCCCTCCTCCTGAGCTTTCCCAAGGATCAGCAGCATAAAATTGATATGATCATTGTCAGTTTTCCTGAAGTTCGCAGGGTTATGAGTAGCAGCCGTGAAACTGAACCACAGTCTTGCTGCTGTTTGGCAAAGCTATGACCAGCTGCAGAAGTACTGGAACTATCTGCAGATTTGTGCAGATGGTATGTTACATCATTTACATCGGGTTCATATCTGGGAAATGTATTTGCAGCATTAAGGGTGAGAGACTTCCCTATTTTAAAAATGGAAGCTTAGATCCAGTAATCCTAATTGAGAGGGAAGGTTGAGCTTTATATGTCTATAATACATATGTAGTTTTATACAAACCTACTGGTGACAAATGAGGGTGTATCAAACATATCAGCATAGGAAGTTACGGAAATACATTTTTGTTTAGTGTTAAGTAAAACAGTCTCTTCCTGAATTTAGTAGTACGCGTGTTATAGTAACTTCAAGAATTCTGGTTCATATTTTCTTTTTAGCACTGGAAATACATCTCTCAGTTTTGTTACGTATCCATTAATTGTATGTCTTTTCCTTTGTGTATGCTGTGTTTAATCTCAGAACAGTAATTGGGATGAGAGGATCAGCATCCAATTCTAACTCAAGTACTTCAAAACATGCTATAAAAGGGAGAGTGGGGGGGAGCCTCTCAGTTTGATAACATTTAGCCCTTAGTTTATCAAACTAACTTTTTTGTGTACATTTGATTGACTCTAATTCATGTTAAATTCTTCTAAAGAAAACATGTCTAACTCTTACTACTGTTAGGTAGTAGCTGTCCTGATAGTAAGCACTCTTTGCTATTTTTTAAACTGAAATATATTTGAAAATAAAGATCTTAACTAAAATTAACAATGACCATACATGCTCAGTGTCCAGATGTTAAGACCAGTTTTCATTTTGCTTTAATACTGGTTACTAACAGAACTCTAATATTTAATTAGTATGCAGTAACATTTTATTTAAATGTTAGTTATTCAGTATTAAGGCAAGGTGGAAACTTGTCTTCCAATCTCTTATTGATCTGTCATTCCCATCATGCACAACTGTTTGTTGAGACTGTCATTTAGTACTTTCAGTAAGTATAGATTTAAATTTTTAATTATTTTCAATATTTCACATGTACTCGTGACCATGTAAACATTCAGTGTTAGGTATTGAGCAAATGGGACCCTGATTTCTTTCTAAGGTGAAGTGACATAGCAAGTTGTATTCTTATAGTTCAGGATATAACATTTATCTTGTGTACAAATCAATTTGATGACATAATGTAAAGTCAAAAAATTAAAGTGATGTAGAAGAAACTATTAAAACGAGTTGAACAGAACAATCTTTACAGCGCGATAGGTTATTTATTTTTGTAGTTTTAGATCACAAGCATTCATAAAAACTGGAATCTAATTGGAAGCAGAGTACAGCTAAGAAGTGGAATTGTCTGTTAATAGAAATCAAAACCTGTAAACTTAACATCTGTATGGATTCTCACCTTCTCAGTATGAGATTGTCAGAACTTCTCAAGCTCTTGAAGACATTTAGTCCATATGGATATCATTGGTGGGAGAACAGGCCAGCATATGTAGTGATGGATGCATGCCATCCTACTGAGTTTAACCACTGCCTTTGAGCCTTCAGTTCAGTTCCTGGACTGTGGTCAATGAAGGACCTCTCCAATCATTGCTCTAGCTCTTTCCCCATGACTCCCTGAAGCACACAATATATCATTTCATAGTGAAGTCTCTGCCTTCTGTAGTCCAAGTCTCTTAAGTTCTGTTTTGCATTTTGCCCCAGCTACTTCAGTCAGTGCTTAGCCATGGTCTTTGTCTGTTTGTCTATCTGCACTTCCACACCTTTGAAGCAGCTATGCATGTGTCTCATATTTTAGGCACCTGTTGTTTAGTGTCAATGCCAGGGGTTTACTTGAAATGTGGAGCCTGTCTTAGCATCCTGGTGCTGGCATTTGTGATGCATCTGCAGTGCTCTGGTGCATCATTTGAGCCTAATATTTCTTGGTGGTGTATTTTTGTGTGTGCGTGTGGGTTTTTTTTCCCCTGGAGGACATAGGGATCCAGGAAGATCACTCTCAAGCTTCAAACCACATCCTTGCAACAGGACTGTTAATGACAAATGAGCATATTTGTTGCATTGTCTGCCGCATAGAGTCAATCACAAAGTTAAGGAGTGCCGGATATATTGGCAGATGTCACCTTGGGCTCTAAGAAAACAAGAAGAATGCATTAGAGATGCATCCTCCAGGCAACGCTGAAAACTTATGTACATTTGACATGAGTATGAGCCAGAGTGATTCGAAGGGTAAATCTTCAAAGCAGAAGCCTCATTTGGCCAAGATATCTGAGTTGTTGGACTTGAAGTCTGTGCCAGTTCTTTTGGCTCAAATATAGCACTTCTCTGGTAAGCTCAGTGAAGCAGCCCAGTCATTGAAGTGCCTCACACCATCACCTTGGAATACAAGTGCCCTACCAAGCCTTGTGTCTGCCATACATTGGAAGCCTCAGCTTTTGAAGTCAGTGATTCTGAGCTCCAGTCAATTCATGAGGTATTAGAAGAGAATCAGCAGCTCTGACACATTGCTGACAAAGTCTCAGACACCAAACTGCGTTCAGGAGACCTCACACCATGTCTGTATTTGTTATTGAATTGGTGATTCAGTGCTCCATTATGTGTTTGGACTTGACATCCAATACCGAATGGACGGCAAAGCTCTTCAACTTCAATCGCCTCTGATCCAAGGATCCAAGACAAAGACTATCACTAAATCAGTACTTGAACTCCAATATGCAGACGCCTGGGCCTTGTGCACCCCACTCAGAACAGCTTCAAAAAATAGTTGACACTTTCTCTGAGGCCTACAACCCACTCGGCCTCACGCTCAACACCAAGAAAATGAAAATACTCCTCCAACAGGCTCTGAATCACCAGGATCCTGCTCCTTGTAATTCAGGTCAATAAAAAACCGCTGTAGAACATCAAGCAGTTCCTTTACTTCAGCAGCTATCGGTCGCAGAAAGCTAACACAGATGAGGAAATTCAACACCACCTTCAGTGCGTCAGTGCAGCTTTTGGGTGTTTTGAGAAAATGTGTCTTTGAAGATCATGACATCAAGAATCAAATCAAGCTTCTTGTTTATTGTTATCCCATTTCTCTTGTATGGTGCCAAAACCTGGTTCATGTACTGTAGATACCTCAAGGTTCTTGAACGATACCATCAATGGTGCCTCTGCAAGATCTTCCGAATCAAGTGGGATGACCGACACACCAACATCAGTGTTCTGTCTCTAGCCAAAACGTCCAGCATTGAAGCTATGATCATCCACCATCAATTCCGTTGGTATTCTTTGAATACCAGAAAATCAACTCCCGAAGCAGGTCATGTTCTCACAACTGAGCCATGGCTAATGGATGAGGGGCAGGCAAGAAAAAGAGCTTCAAAGACACCCTCAAAGCCAACATTAAGAAGTGTAATGTTGACATAAACTCAGGGGAAACCCAAACCCTTGACCAACTAAAATGGAAAAGGACCTTGTGGCAAGGATCCCAGTATTTTAAGATCCAATGGAGACAAGAAATGGGAAAGGAGGTAAGAATGTGCCTCAGCCCCACTCAACAATCCAGATCTGCCCCTTCCATTGGGAAATGTCTGCCCCACTTGTGACAAGATCTGTGGATGATGGATTGGCCTCATTAGTCACCTGTGGATCCACCAATGATAACTGACTATCATTTTATGGAAGACAATCATCCTCGAACTCTGAGGGATCGCTGATGACATACGTTGGCAAACCTAGCCAGATCACGACAGGTCCTCTGTGAAGCTATCATAAGGTCTTGAGTACTAGCTTCAGACAATTTCTTTATCCCTGGGTTGGGAACAGTCAGAGAGTTCTCAATGTAGTTGGGGGTATGTTTTCTATTGTGGTTAGTGCTCTCAATGCAGAAAAGTTCCAGCTTTGGCACTAGAGCTATAGGTACCTCTTGCACTGGGGGCTACAAGACAGTTGGTGCTTTCCAAGACAGTTTCAATGATCCAGGTCTTTCCTCATTTACTAGATAGTGCCAGCCACTTGGGTAGGTTCAGGCTAAGAATCAAGGTGATGAGCCAAGAGACTCCTCTCAGGTCAAGTATTTCCATTACAGAGAAGCACGAAAATAACTCTTTGGGGAAGGTCTTGCTTTTCTCAAACTTTTGCAGAAGCTGGACAAAACAGCTGGGTTTGATTTGATATTAGTCTAGAAATCTACCAGGGGTAGTGTAGAAAGATACCATAACTAGGATCCCCTGTCCAATGGGAATGTTATGTCAGTGCATTTTGTTTTGGAGTCTCTGATGGGGAGAGGTTGGCAGATACCTCATGCAGCTGTTTTGTCTTGAAGGTCTGAAGGTAATTGATATATATCCTTCCAGAGGACACTGCCAGCTACATCTACACTCTTCATATGAGAGCTTGGTGGTGAAGGTAATAATGGCAAGAAGGAATACAGATGTTCTTGTGATTTCCACCCTAATCAAATCTCTTCCCCCAAGTAAATCTTCAGGAGACTAGTGCACAAGGATGTAGACTGGGCCCAGCATCAAGTATGAGTGGCCTTTAGTGTGGGTAATATGATGATGAGAGCTGATGTCTCAGATGGATGCTTTGTGATCCATTTGGTTTCAGGTCTCCAGTTTCCACCAAAAAGTGCAGAGAAAATTCAAAGACCAACCTTGTAATGGAGAGAACTTTTTTGGGGAGCATGCATGAGGAGACAAAAGTCACTCTGTGTTCTCTCAGACCTGTGTGTTATTCCTCAGGCCTGTCTTATAATGGAGAGAAGGGAAAGATTGCTTTTTCTAACCTGACTTTCATATTGATGTCTTCAGCTTTAAGGGAGCTGAGCACCCCCTATGCACAGTGTTCTGCCTCACAAGACCATCAGAAGCCAAATAATGCTTAAAAAGCCTTTTCCACAGTTCCTAAAAAACAGAGTTGTAAAAGGTTTCAGCATATAGTTTACCACTTTCTGAATCCTGTTAGGATCTCTTTGTCTGAGGCAAAAACTTTTATCCCCATTGGCTCATGTTCATCTTGAATACATGCATTCTGAGAGTTGTTCAATGGAGCTACCGCTTTAGGTTTTCAGAAAACCCATCAGATTGCTTCTCCTCTGTCCCTGCCCCACTGAGGATATGTTCATGCACCTTATCAGGAAGAGATGCTGAAGGAAATCCAGTTCTTCCTGACAGAGCCAGTGAGTCCATGTTCTTAGTTGTTCCAGTGAACAAGGGGACCAAATATGTACCTAGATACTCCGTTGTTGCCCTTGATTTGTAGTACCCATGTTGCATCTCCACGTGCGACAACCTCAGTGACTCTGCAATCCCAGTGAAAACAAGTGTCAGAGGGTCTCTCTCACATTGTATTCAAGTAACAGCCAGTTCAATGAAAATCATTCTGGGGAAGCACTTCTCCATATATTTGATGTTTAAAATGTTCTTGTAAGTTTTCCTTGAGAGGGACCAAAGTTCTAACAAAGCCCAACAACTTTGGAAATATTTTATTTAGAATTCATTCAGTAGTTTTTATGAGGTCTGTGTCAAAGCGGCTGACTGTTTTGTGTTGCTGTGACCTGGCTGGTGTGAACTAGATGGTCATGTCAAATCTCACTGAATCCAAGCCAAGTTTGTCTCTCCTGCCTCCCTCTGATATTTGGCTCACAGGCATCTTCATCATTCTTTCTCCAAATGTTCACAGAGCTTTACTGCTTTGATTCAGCTATCAGGAGGGAATCACATTTGGGTTTCTTTGCACTACAGAATTTGTTTCTAGAGTAGAGAATAACAAAGTCTTCGGCCCTAAAAAGTTTTGTTGTTTCCTTTTATGATATCCCTTATTTGAGTTAGTTGATTTTGAGGTTTGCATACTTTTTTTTGTGCTTTTTATTTTTATTTTATTTTTATTTTATTTTGATGGTAGAAGGTATTTAACTTCTCCCTTATGTGTTTTAATTTTGTTTTTACAAACCTGTCCGGTCACATTATTACTTTTTGACTTACTGTTGTGTTTTGCAGCCTTGCTTTCTCTTAGGATAGCCCATGTACTTTTTACTCTTCTGGTGAGAATCTTATTGGATGGTATCTTTAGAGAAGGATAATTCCTGACATACAATTCTTTTCTGCAGCTGTAATTCCAATAGGATTTTTCTCACTTGCCCACTTCTCCCTCAGAGTTTGGAGGGTTTTTTATTGAGGTGATCTTTGCTTTTTGCAGCTTAATTTTATTTCACTTCTTGATGCAGATTTTTAACATCAGATGGGTTGTTTCTTTTGGGAGGTTCATCTCCTTCATAATCAGGAACTGATGAGAAGGTACCCTGGGCAGTGATCATGCTCAGTGACTGAGATACATCTGCCATTGGGGTAGTGAGCTGCTAGCATGTGCACAGCCCTGCTGCTGCTCTTTAAATAAATAAATAAACACAAAAAATGTTCAAGAACTTAGAGTTCTGCCAATCTCAGGCTGCAGAGTTGAGACCTAGGATTGAAGACCCTCTTGGAACAACATCTCTATAAAAGCAAATTGGTAGCTTCTTGCATCTTGGGACAGGCATGGGAATAATGATCCCTTCTTGATAGATTGCATTTTCAAAAGTAAATTTTAACAATGAACTGTTTGAGTATGGCATATAGCTGTCAATTTTATATTGCCATACTATAAAGGATAAGGGATAATGCACTTAGAATATACTATGGTAAAGACAATGTTGTAGGTATTAAACTGATGTCAATTTTTGATGTTTAAGTTATGAGGAAAAAGTCTAACCTGTCATGGTCAATATAGCTTAATACAGAAAAATTAAGAGTTTAATCTTGTCCTTCCAGTGCAAGGACACATTGCCATTGTGTTTGGTTACACTGCACTTGTCCTATGATATTAGAGTTTAAGGTTTAGCACTAAATGGTAATTCCTGTTAGAATATATTATTCTAAAATGGAAAGAATAAATTGCAGTTAATAGTATATTACAATACAGTGAACAGGAGATGACAGATTGAACTGAAACTAGTCTGTAGGTAGTTATTGCAAAAGGTGGTTGAAATATACAAACTCATTGCCAAAATCAGCAGTCAAAATGTACTATAAATTATTTCAAGCATGAACTGAAGGAAAATAGTGGACATTCATAGCAAAGTTTGATTTTTTTGGGGGGAGGGGTTTAAAGTGACTTGTACTTACAAGGACTGATCTTGAGAGCAAACAGCTAAGTATGCTCTTAGCCCTTGGATTTTCCTTGAAGCTTAGCAGTATAATTTGGTTTTAGCTGTGGACTTCTGTTGCATTTTAGTCAACATTTTTTTTAATTTAACGTACCAAAATGGTTTCCTAAAATGACAGTGCATTATTACTGCCATTGTTTGGAGGTCTGGTCTCCTCCTGATGTGTGTTAATACTAACCAGGGTGTTGTGTGTATGCCTATCAGTAAATGAGATAGATAAGCAAAGAAGTATCCTTGACAGTTGGCTATTTTTCTTGAATAGCTTCATTCCTGTTTAAAGTTCTTCTCCCGCACACCTCCAGTGTTATATATCACAGAAATATGGTTTGGGTCAGATACGTGAATAAAACTGAAGCTGAAGTTTCCCTATAAATCTACCGTCAGTCAGTGCATGAGTTCTTAACAAATACAATCTAATTGGGAGCACTGAAAATGGATCGTAATAGGTGCTGAAATTACCTTTTTAATAAGTGTAAGCCCAAAAGATCAAGCATTTAACATTCTTACTTGGCAGAAACAGAATTCAAAATAGGGTTGGGCATTTGACCGGTCCAAAAATAACTGGTCAGTTGACAGGTCAGATATTTTACATGTCAAAAACAGTCATATTTTAAAGGACAAATTATTAGAACAGTAACAATAGTAATAAAAAATAAGAAGACTTTATGGTTTCCGATAGGCTTAATCTCTATACTTATGTCTAATTACAAAAAACATGTTACTTAACTGAGTTATTTTATTTCAGACAAATCTGAAATACAAGGGAATGAAGTCCCACAAAAAAAATGGCAGCATGGTACAATAAAAAAGTTAGGCTACTACCTACACCAGGACATTCTTGCTGGAGTATTTGACAATATTTGACAAGGGTGAAAGAGTCAGTCAATTGACTGACTTCCTGAGTCTATTTAAGTGTATTTCCTATTTTGAGCTAATTTAATAACTTATTTTTAAATTAGGATATATGTAGTGAGGTCTGAGCTGCCAGTGGTACGGTTCTCCAGTTGTTCATAAGTGTGCATTATTTTCAAAGGGATAGGTTTAATTCATTGTATTTAATCAGTTAGGATAGTTTAAAACACTTTTATTATTACTGCTTGCATTTAGATTACTTTTTTCCTTTGTGAAAACACAAGGTTATATTTATTCATAAATATTTAATAGATTTGTTTAGTGACTGTTTTCATGTGGTAAAATATTAAAGTAAATTCCATGGCTGCTTTATTAAATCCAATCAGGCCAAAAAGAATATTCATCTTGATTAGTAGAACTCTTGTGAATCTTGGCTTATTCACACCCAAATCACTTGGTCATTGGAAAGCTCTGGGAGGTAGCATCTGCTGTTGCATTACAAAAAATAATTCTCAAAAGGTTTCTCCCTTTGCAACAGAATGAGCCCCAGGCATATGATAGTTTCTTGTCCTTCTCCTTTCTCTCACACCTTACCTAGCAAAGGCACATACCAAATGAGCCCTCACCTTCAAAGGGGGGACCATCAAAGCAGAAAGTCATCAGTGGATTTAGGAGCAAGCTACATCTGTGACTGCATCTTCTTCTATGACCTGCCAAGACATCTGTGCAGCTTTGGGACAATACCAATTCACAAAACAAATAAGATGGATTTTTTTTTTCCTCAGGGGATCTGGCTGTGGAATGAGCTCTCAGATGAACTAACTCAGAGCTTAACCACCTTTTAGGGCATGTTGCAAGAGCCTTCTCTTTGAGAAAGCTTTCCTATGATAACAGCAGAGTCGATTTAAAAAAAAAATCCAGATATATATTAAACCAGTCTTGTATAACCAGGGAAAAGAGAAGAATAGAATGCTATATGCAGATCTAACTTGCCCATGAAACATTTAGGTACTAGAGTGAAGACAGACTCCATAAATAGTGACTAGAATGTAAATGTGAAACAGGTTCCTAAGATTGTCACTCTTGCATTCATTTTTGGAGTTGCCTGTTTTTCTCTGTATTGACCCATTTCTTCTTCCTCATTCTCCTTGCCACACATGGCATGTAATTGGAAAGGCAAGAGAGACTGAGTATGCTGCTGCTATACAACCAGGTGTTAATTGTGGGAAAGGTACAAAGAATGCTCCCTCTGGAGTTTAACGATATCTCTGAAATACTCCTGTATCACTAGGCCTGAAGAATATAAGTCCTTTAGTTATTCCCCAGTCTCTGTAGTTCTAGTGCTAGTAGGTCAACAGCTGTCTTTCTCTTAACACTAGTTGGTTTTGTTCATTTGTTTTTATGTACAAGAATCTTTACAGTCAACATGTATTTCTAGATGCTGTGTTGAAATTGCTGGCAGAGTCTATTCTATACAAACTGAACAATCTGGCCCCTTGTTTTATTTATAAAGGTTCAATGTATCTATGCCTGCCTACTTCAATCTGCAAGGGAGTGTCAGAAAGGCCCCGCATTCGCCGAGCCGTGAGTTATCACTAACTTTTCAGATGTGTTAATGAATGTGGAACAAACGCAGTTATGTGTTTAAAAAAATGGACCCCCTCAAAAAAACCTTTATTGCAGTAGCAGGCGTGATCGATAAAGGGATTATTCTAAATTTTTAGTTTTACAAATAACCTATTAAAACTGAAGACTTAGCCTCTAGAAAACCTATTGTTGAACTGCTCTGAAGCTGTTCTAGCCTGTGAATTACTGGTTTTAAGATAGTGTTGCATCCTACAGGCAAATTAAGTGTGTCTTGTTCTGGAAACTTTCAGTTGTTTAACAACTTGAATGAAGTTCAGCCCATCTGAAAATGTTACATTTTAGTTTCTTATGCATAGCAGTGATATTTAAAAATGAGATTACATAATAGAATGGAGGACATCGTTTTATTGTATAGTTAACAAATGGATTGGGCTTCTTGAACCATTTCATAGGTTTAAAATTCACAGATGTTTCAGGTTTATTAGAATGGATTGCATTCATAACTGCAAAATTTATCTACCCTCTTTAAAATACTTTTGTAATGGTGGGGTGGGAAAAAGTTGCAAACTAGACTCGTGCTTTTTCTCCAACAGCTGTCCTTGCTTCAGTAATTCACCAGTAGGTTTTCATTTAATAGTGATTTTAGCAGGTTATTGTGTTTTAATGAGCAGATAGACAACACCCTGTGAGATTCTGAGATGTTTCATAACTCCTGTATCTCTATAGGAAAAAAAATCTTTGAGTGACCTCACTTCCAGAAATGGAATAGTGACTGTTCCATTATGAGTTTTTAAAGAAAATAAATCCTGCAATAAAAAACCCTCTCAATAATTGGTTATTTGGAACTGAAGTATTAAACCTTGTTCACAGATGGGATTATTTAAACTTGCAATTGGACCTCATTGTGTGGTAAGCAGGTTGATGCTTCTGCTATGATGCAGTAGCTACGCCATTATGAAAATAGAATTAAAATGCTTCCAGCTCAGCAACATGCAGCAGATGGGGGTCTGTGACATGGGGGTTGCAAGCTTCTGTAAAAGTAATGTTGCATATAGGCAATGTCTATTTGTATGACTGGTTCTTTCAGGTTTCTAATCACTTAATCCACCCTTCTGCCCACTATTTACCCTGCCCCTCCAGAAGTAAGGGGATGCTTTGCGTCCAAGAAGAAAGTAATGGAAGAAATGGCAGATGGTGTTCAGTGGAGGATCTAAATGTGTATTATTATGTTTGTAAGATTGTTATATGCTAACTGCCAAGTACAAATCCATCAGGGTAGTTTACATAAAATCTGGAACAAATATCTGTAAAGCATCTTACATTGATGCTATCCTAACAAAGTGTTTTTACCTAGTACACTGCTTTTTCAGTTTTAAAAAAAATACATATATATTAAAAATTCTCAAAGTGGAAGCTTATTATTACTTATTTTTAAACAGCAGCATATAGTATGTAAAATTTTAATACATAGTTAATGTTTGGGTATGAATTAAAGGATACTTAATCCTTTAAATATTAGCTTCCATTAGGTTTTTTGTTCATTGTGGGGAGAAGGAATTGATAACACTTTGAACATAAAACTTGCAATAGCAGGCCGGCTTCTCCATTTATCTAACCTGGAGTGTCTTCATTTCTATATTTCAGGGGACACTACCCGTCAGCGAATCAAATTCAGTGATGACCGAGTGTGCAAGAGCCACCTCCTAAACTGCTGCCCTCATGATGTCCTCTCTGGAACTGTATGTAGTTTAATGTTGTATTTTGTTTACAGAAATGTGCTCTTCTGTTTCAATCTTAATTATGTCTGCAACCTAACTTAAATGTCTAAAAGGTAACTTGACAATTTTTAAAATGTCTGCCTTGGTTTTGCCTCTAGTTTTGTTGAATAGGTTGGCCAGTTTTGTACATAGCCAAAATGGTGGGTGGGGCTGGATGGGGGAGGGTGTGTGTGTGTGTGTGTGTGTGTGTGTGTAAATAATCCTTACACACACTTGCCATCCATGAGCTATAAGATTAGTTGCTTTCTAAAAGTGTCCTGTACTATGACACTTCTGATATATCATAAAGATATGTTCATTTGAATCACCTCCCTTTCGTTGGAAAAGTTATAGAGAAGGAATGAATGGTTGAATGTTGAATATTTTGTAATAGAAGCTACGATGTCAATTGTGCATGAAGTCTCATGTAGACTAAGTAGCACTTTCCATTGTAGGATCCACTACAGTGTCCTCCTTCCAAGTATTCTGCCACTTCCACTGATTTTGGAGGAGGTTAAAAAAAATCCTTCTTGTAAATAAATAAATTAAAGGCTAGATACCATCATTTTGTGTTCTGGCACATCAACAGCTCTGTTTATGTGATCCTATTTTTTTTTTGCCTCCATGCAGTTAGCCAGAGGTTCCTCTGCTCACTCTCTCCTGGCTGGATTTTTGCTGTCTTCTCTCCCTTTTATAACTATTGCTAAGTACTGAAGGGTAGTTGGAGGGCTTCTTTGGTCTGGTGGATTTCTGCAGCATTTCCCCAGTGCTGTAAGTAGTGGTAGTAGTATTAGGACTCAGTGTGATAACCAAAGAGTCTGCCACATGTATGCAGCCCCTCCTCCTATTCAGTAGCAAGTGCTGGAAGAGGCTCCTTTGGTTGCTATTTGAGGCAGGACCATTTTTTTTCCACATTTCTTCACTAGTATTCTGTGTCTTCTATTTTCATCAATAAGCATGTCATTCAGGGAGATTATCCTAAATGGAGCTTGGAAGCAACAGAAGGACTTGTTGGAAACTTACTTGGAAGAAAGAAGAACTCAAAATTAGTAGACTTGATAGCTGATTCACCTGTCTCTCAGTTTACTTCCCAGGTAGCCATGGTGGTTGGTTCAGTTTACCCTAATTCCTAAGGAAGGGCCATAAATCTTTTCAAGACTCTTCTTCACAATATTCTCAGGTGCACAGAAGGCTCACAGAACACACATGATTTCCCCATTATTCATCCTTGCATTCTCTGTACTGGTGATCTAAAAGTTGCAGCTCTGTCCCTCCCTCTTCTGAAGTGACCTTTACAAAAGCAGAGATAGAAGGGTATGGGAGAGAAGTAGAGAAGGAAAATGAAGGGCAAAATAAATAATGTGGCTGACTTGGAGGACTTTCTTCTAACAGTGTGGAAGGAAGTGTATTTCTAAGGAGCTGATCCTAGAACAGAAAGGGCCCATTTACAGAGCACATCTTTAGAATACAAATGTCTGTGTAATCCAGTGAAGCTATCTGTCTTTCCTCATTTCTTAAAACGGACCCTTACTTTAACACAAAGTTTTGTCCTGGTCTGGAAGAGCATTGTTAACACTACAGTGAACACAACAGCCCACGACTCTCCCCCAGCCCTAAGCCTTCTAAAAACATAAAGCAGTTGATCTCCAAGTCACTAACTCGCATCAAATTTCATTCTTTTTTTGGCATGTTTCAGCAACCTGACTTTATATGGCGCTCGAGGAATACCATGGCTAGCACACTTCTCTTTATTCTCAAATCCTTCTGTGTTCTAGCAGGTTAGAAAGTGATGATGGTCTGAGGATCCCCACTTGTATAGCTCCACCTGTACCTGCTCCTTGATTCATTATTGAAGGAAACATTGAGAAAGGGGGAGGAGGGAGCTAATATTTGTTTTGGGTTTTTTTTCTATGATTTTGTCCATGGTGTGATATGATTCTCTGCAGATCCCTTTTACTATCGTTAGCTGGGAGAAGTATGGGGGGCATAACTCTGCATACAGATACAATATTCGGATGCATTTTTAAACACTAAATTGCTCAGAGAACTCTCCCCTCCCACTCCCAAATCTCTAAGAAGTTCTTCTGACATGTACCTTCCTGGCCTAGTTTACACTAGTCTACACACTAATCTACAGATGAGCTTCAAATATTGAAATCCCATACTCCAAACTTCCTGGTTCGAGAAGAATGAATAAGCTTAGTCTATTTTAGAAATGTGTTCGTTCTCACTAAGTGCATCAAAAGCTTCTACCTTGTTCTGGATCTCTGTACTTTAAATGTTTAGTGTTACATTGTTTCATGTAGAGTTAATCTCCTACTTCAGTATTTAAGGAGAACCAGTCCCCTCAAGGCCTATCTCCATATTCCCAGATATTTTTATCAGCAACACTTTTTCCACCTCATTCAAATTTAATCCTCAAGATACAAAGAGTTTCCCACAGTGGAGCTCTGAACCCAGCTAAAACACTGAATAACTTATTCCCTTCATTAGGAGCAATTAGAAAGGAATCCCGAGAGGCAAGTTTTTACCTGTCTTGCTATTTACTGAGAAGCATTCTTTCAGAGTGAGAGTTCAAATTAACTTTCTCATGGTTCTGGAGAAATGGCCATCTCAGGAAGCCTGTTGCACCATTAAAAGGGGAACATAAAACCTAGGTTGTCTGAGTAATCATTGCCCTTGAGAAATGGCTCCATGAGATTCTGCAGAAGGTTGTTACTGTCCACATGAAAATTAATAGAAAATTATGATATACCTGACTGCTGGGGGTAGAATCAAGAAAGGGTTACTGAACCCCAAGTCCATCAGAATCTTCTGGAGGAACAAGTTCTCTGGGTCACAGCAGCATATGTCCTAAGATCAAACTTGTGCACTGACTGGCTTTGCAATAGGGGATTGGGAGTTCAACCACAAGGTCTTTAAGCTATTAGTGGCCTGATGGAGTCTCCCTTAAATTGAATGATCTGTGGCTAATCCATCAGCAAAGTGTAGATTTTCATGCCCCCCCCCCCCACACACACCTACCTCGCCTCCCCCTGCCCTGTTAATATTCACACACACACAACCCACCTGCAAAGTTGACATTCATACAATGGGCAGACCTGTGGACTTGATACATGATCTTGTCTGTCTTAATAGTCAAGTGGCCAGAAGGGTCAATCAGGACAAAGCTTTAGTCATCCTGATTTCTTTTTCTGACCTTGACTTTAGTCTCCCAAATATTTACATATGTAGACTTTCCTGAGGATCAAAGACCATTGATAAGGTTCCTTTGAATAGTCCCAATCACTACATGTATAATCTGGGATCTGTACTGATAGTGTTTTTGAGCCATTGCTGCTCCAAGGAGCTGCTTGATTTCCTTTAAAACCTTGAAAGGACTTCACTCAGCTTCTCAGAAGAATTTGGAGAGATTGTTTCCCTAGTGCTCCTCAAGGCGATTAACCTGTTTTGGCTGACTTTTCAGATGAAATTCCAGATGACCTGTAAAGCTGTAAACTCTAAAATGAAATTTCATGAAAGTCCAAAGTCTCGGCATTAGAAGCAATGCACACGATTTCCACCCTACTTTTGCATCCTCTTATGTCTTGCTTCCTCAAAGCAATTTCTTAGGACAGAGCTTCTTTTGGGCAGCCAAATTAGAGTAATGGAACCTAAACAGAGTATTTTGGGCTCTGTCAAAGACATTCTTGGAACAGAGGGCAGAAGCATTAACCATATTTTGGCCCTAAAATCCTTTATGTACAGGCCACTGTTTCAGCCAGGAGAGTGAATGAATGTATCTCTTAAGTGACCCTACATGCAGACAAGGTGGTTTTCAGACTTAATTCTGATTTTTTCCCCTACAAAGAATATTTCTCCATAGTTGGATGGGCACTCCAGTTTTACCAGCTGCAAACATTCAAAATTTATAAGTTGGACCCCAAATCATGAGTGGCTTAAAAATCATGAAATTTTTGTCTTCTGTTTTTGAGCCATTAGAATTCATATCTTCAAGCTTTTCTCCCCAGTCACGAGAACAAGAAACTATTTTTTTCATATGGAAGCAGAGATTCTTGCATAATAAAATGATTCCAAGAGCAGGAGCTTGAAAAAAAATAAAAAACAAAAACCCACCAAGAATTGCTAGTGTCATGATAAAAACTCAAGAGATGGCAACATTTTAGATTGCTACCCTCATTCATTGCTAAGGTTGGAATATCAACTTCATATTCTGCATGTGGTTAAGGGGTATAAAACTGTATTTGGTATAAAGCTGTATGGTTTAAAAATAAATGTTTTCAAGGCCAATCAGGAGTTCCTGAAAGGAAATAGTGCTCTCTCCACCAGAGGCTTGCTTGTTTTGCAAGCAGGAAGCTACAGGGGTTCATATGACTAAACTAGTAGAGTAGTGTCTTGGAAAGCCTTCTGTTTCTTTTTGACAAATTACTAAAAGACTTAATATTTGTCTCTGACCTGCTGTTCTCATATGCAGGGTTCCCTAGCCATCTCTCAGTTTTGTCTAATAAGCACACAGTTCTGCAAAAACAAAAGCAAAGACGTATCATTTATAAATGGTCTCACCATATATCACATGCATTCTTGCTTTGATTGGGGAGCAAGTAAAACACTCAGACACAAATGTATCTGCTGCTTCTGGCTTCCTCTTATTAGAGCAATGGATCTTTAAAATTTACATCTCCCTCCATATTTTTGGAAAGGAGTTTGTGCACTTCTGGCCATTTCCCATAACTAGTGCTTAGAGTGATGGATCCTAACATGGAGAAAGGATAAAACTAGTATTCTTACCTGTAGCATCAACTTTTGTATATAGCATAGTTTTTCAGCCTGTGTTACGCGTACCCCTGGGGATACACAAGACACAGGTAGGGGGTACCTGGGGAAAAACAGAGTGAAGGGGAGGCGGGCGGCAGCTGCCAGCTTTTGGGGAAGGAATGTGGCAGCCCCCAGCTTCCTGCCCAGTCGCAGTTCCCAGCTGGGAGGCAGGTGGCAGCCGCTGGCTTGTGGGGAAGGTGGGCAGCAGCCCTCTGCTTCCCACTGGGTCCCAGCTCCCAGGTGGGAGCCTGGTGGTAGCCTCCTGCGTCTTGTGAGCTGGGCTCACAGATGGGTGGCAGCCACCTGTGCCCCGACTCCTAGCCGAGGGGCAACCTCCGGTGCCCCGTCTTGAAGACGGGCAGCAGCTGCCTGCCCACATCCCTGGGTCCCAGCTGGCACAAAAGCCTCCTCTGCCCCAGCTCAGATTGGGTGTCAGGTGGCAGCCACCTGCAACCTTCCCAGGTGACAGCCCCCCTCCCTGGCTCAAAGCCCAGTGCCCAGAAAACTTGTCCATTTCAATGCTCTTGCTGAACAGTGAAATTGACAACTATGACAGCCCCAGATTTTACCAGTTACCCTCTTTTCCTGTCTTTCTCTCTCTCTCGCCCTCCTTCCCTATCTCTTTCTCACCCCTTTCTCCTCTCAAATCTATGGCAAAAAATTTGGCGCGGTGCTTTATATTCCCCAGCGTTGGCATGCCGCTCAAAGCCTCCTAGCTTTGGCCAACATCACCTCTAGCTCTACTTGAGTTGTGCACCCCTGGTGTAAAGATGGTAACCCTACCCACACTAGATCTGACATCTGTGATATCACGGCCTTATATACTCAGCATTTCTTCCAACATATGGCTCCCATTAGTCTGTAAATATAAAATCCCATGGAAAATTGAGTGTTGGGGTACTTATTCAAATTTTCTGAAGTTAGGGGGTACTTGCTACTTAAAAGGTTGAGAAACACTGGTATATAGGACCTGCTACTCTGGCCAGATCCAGGATATTATGATAGATTCTGTTGTTGGCTGTTGAGCTGTCACAGAATTAAACTGGCGAGAGAGCGTGTTAATGTGAACACACTACTACGTATTCAAACCTTTTTTTCTATCTGCTTTTAATTCCTGCAGTTTGAGAACTAAAATACTGCTTTAACATTTTGTCTCCATAACTTTGGAGTGGAGCTAGATGAATAATTGATTTTTTGGTTCACTGGCAATTTCAGAAGATCAAAAATATTTGTTGCTGGTTGAATCGAAAACGATATTTTGAAATTTTTGGCAAATTGAAAAGTCCAAAAAAATTTCAAGTTGAAACTAAAGTATTTAAAAAATGTTGAAACGTTTCATTTTGTCTGCAAAAAATTTATTTAGACTTTTTTAGGCACTTTGGCAAATACAAAAGAGGGTTCACAAAACAGCCAGAGGAGGAGCCTCCCTTGTAAGCTTTAGATCAGTAGTTAGGGTGCACTCACCTGGGATGTGAGACCTGAGTTCATTTTGCTGTTCTGCCTGATGAGGTGAAGGGATTTGAACAAGGGCCTCCCACATTGGCTCTTCTCTTTAGGCAGAGCAGGGAATTTAAATATGGTCTCCCACATCCCATGTGAGAGCGCCCTAACTACTGACATCCTAACTACTGACATCCTAACTACTGACATCCTTTCCTTTGCTTTTGTCAAAATGCCTGAAAGTCTAAACAGTTTTTTTGGGACAAAACATTTTGTTTTAACATTACTGCAGTGTTTAGAATTTTTCATGGGAGAGTGGGGAGGTTTGGTCAATATATTCATGAATAGTTTTGGTCATCCTGAAACTTCCTTTTTCAGTGAATAAACTATTCATCTGAAAATTTTGCCCAACTCTACTTCGAAAGCGACTGCCTGGGTCATACAGCTAGCTGTCTCTATGCCAGCAGGAGAAGCTGGCATTATGGGGATTTGGGGAAGGGAGGGGGAGAAGGAACTTTTTTTTGTATACTCTGTTTCTAGGAACAGGGGAAGTAGGAGAATACCTTGATGGAATTGCCAGAGTAGTGGATTCTATTTGCAAAAGTTAAAATTAAGGTTAAAAAACACCCCCGGTGTATTCTGTCCTATGTGACTGTCTGTATACTCAAAAGTCTGAGTTTTTTACATGTAATATTAGATTATGTGATAAGATGTAATATATTAGTTATCATCGGCCACAAAAAGTGACTCCATATTTAAGATTATAAAACAGTGTCTGTTCTAAATCTAGTTTTGACATCTTCCTCTTCTTTCACATTGACATTTTGAATACTGATACCCCACTCCTTCAATCTGATTATATGGGCGCAGGGGTCAGCTCAGGCAATAGGATAAAGGGCTTAACCCATACGTTTCAGACTGAGGAGAACTTTTAGGAAGTTTGAGATTAATTGATCCAGCTCTTTCCAATTATGAGTCTTCCAAAATAAAAAAGGGATGTTTCTCTCACTAACTTACATGCAATTTTTTGACCATTTATATCTCAAGTACTTTGTCCTAAAGGCTTCAAACTTATTTTTATACCTTTGAACCGGATGAAAGCTAGTACATAGGGTTAATTTTACTTTAATTTTTTCCCCATTAATATTACAAACTCTATAAAATGTTAGTGGCGTTTCTAAGCCATATAATTGCTGCCATGGAGCTTACAATGGCCACAAGTGCAGCCTGCAGTAAGCACTGTAATGGCCTCTACATACTTTACAAGATTTGCAAATCAAAGCTGCGCATACCTATACAATGTTATATTTTAAATTTCTGTATAAATAGTGAAATACCAGAATACTAAATATGAAAACTAAGTAAAGTTTTAGACAAATTCTTAGTAAAGATAGGGTCATTAATACATATGTTATAAATAATATATATTTAGGAAATTATTAATGTTCATTAAAAAATTAACCAAATCCTTGAAATTGAGGAAATTCACATATGCTTCCCTGTAGTAACTTTAACTCTGCCCCATTAACCTTGACCATACTTCCCCATCAAATACTCAGACATGCCACAAAAATACTGCATGATGTCTTGCAAATTGCTATCCCATATTCAACTTGTGAACCAGAGGCCCCGCCTTTTATGCTTCTTTTTTTGTTATGGGCCAGAGAGCACCTCATCACACATTTTGCATATTCTATATGCCTACCATAAAGTATACTATGTGAGCCTGATCTGACAAGATGCCGAGTACCTTCAACAGACCTTGAAGCCATGGCTCTTAGTACCTTACAGGAGCCTTTCAGGATAGAACTATGTGGATAGAGGCCCTAAATTAGCAAGATACTTACATACATGTTTAATTTTGAGTACGAGTAGTCCTACTGACTTCAACAGGACAACTCACCTTGTTGAAATTTAAGTACATTCTTAAGATTCTTGTTTAAATGGGCCAGAGCTTTGACTACATTCAGTTCACCTTCCCAATATTGATTAGACTCCAATCTCTACGTCAGAGGTCTCCAGAGTGTGGGGCATACCCCCTAGGGGAATATGGGGGAATATTCGGAGGTGTGCGGTGGGGCCCAGGCCAATGCCCACTGTAGGGTGGGGAGGGGGCATCACCCAGTCCCACTCTGCTCTAGCTCTGGCCCCACCCTCATCCCTGGCCCCCATTGCTTATGCCCCTGGCTTCTGGCCATGGCTCGTCACCCAGCTTCCAGCCCGGCCACAATTCCACTCCCAGCTACAGCCTCATCCTAAGGTCCCGACCACAGCCCAGTTGCAGCTCTGTACCCACTCCTGGCCCCAGACAACCCGCAGCTGCAGCCCCTGTCTCACAGCCCGGCTGCAACTCCAGCCCCAGCCTTGTTCTTGACTGTGGCCCTGCTCCAGCCCCTGGCTCCCACCATGGCTGGGAGGGAGGGGAGCATGGACAGGGGTAAAGGGATAAAAAGTTTGGGGACCGCTGCTCTAGATGACCGGCCTAAGATCACCCTTTACACAGCTGGACTGTAAAATCCTACAATTACAGATACATAATACTAGCCTGAAATCACCTAATGTCTGAAATGGTAGGGGAGGTTGGTTGCAGGCTATATCATGCTGTGAAAATCTACAGTGTTGTAATTCATGTATTCCAAAGGAAAGTATAGGTAGGAGAAAGATTAAAGAGGTATGTGTTTAATTCTGTGGAGATATATGGAACTCTAGATGTGTATTTTAAATCTGATGCCTAACTAAAAATCTAAAATTTTCTTTAGTACTTTAGGTCATGAGTTTTTCCAGTTAGTAGGCTCTCCCACAAAAAATAGATACTCTGCCCATTTACTTCATAAAATAACCTAAATCATCAAGTTTTCAGGCCTACAAGAAAATACAGGCTTTGCAGCGTGTCCAGAAGATTAAAAGTCTTGGTTCTGATAGATCAAAGTGAATTCCATAATTGAGGACATCTCATAAAAAACTCCCTTTCATTTGTAGCAACGGGTGCTCCAGCTTGAATACCTCTCTTCTTCCGTACTGCCATAGAGGAAGCAAAAGGTGCAATGCTTCCGATACCAAAACATTTAAGACTCAATAGCCTTTTAAAAAAAAAAAAAAAAAAAAGGCGCCTTGAACTTCTCTCAAAAATGTATCAGGAAGCCGTGCTACTCCTGAAAGTATTTATACTATATGCTGCTGCCTTATGGCTGGCTTATCATACGGCTATCTGCATTATGCACTAGCTTCAGCTTCTGAATATTCTTTTTGCAACTGCCTGTAGTGTCCCTTTCAACAGTCTTGTCTCAAGGTGTCAAAGAAATGATTTTTTATTCGTTAGGTCTGTAACAGAAACAAAACTAGATCTTGATGCTGGGAAAAGACCTGTTTAACTACAGCTGATTGTTAAAATTCCAGAAGCTGCCGTGAATCATGCAGTTCCAAAAATGAAGTTAGGGGTACAAATGATGGATGGTCTCCTCATCCAGGGGTTCCTACACTCCTCTTTCAGTTGCTTTCCCTGACCCACCATCACTGCTTCAATCTTGTTTTAACTAATACTCATCGAGTTTGCCCTCCTCTATTCTGTCTTCATAAAGTCATTGAGTTTATTCATTTCATTGCACTTGCTGGATCTTATGTGAAAAGCTGAGTATACTGAATTCAATGCAGTGCATATTTCCTTACTAACTCTGATGGCCTCCTGTACATGTTACACAGAAGGGGTGGCAAAACTGTTTCCTGAAATAGCCTACATGTGGGATCCCTTAGTACAGATGAATAGTTGTCTAAAACCTGACTGACTTGGAACTATCTGAGGTAATCTGAGGACACAAGAAATTGCCATTTAACCTGCTTCATTCTTTTTGGTGACCTTTCCAGAAAAATGGAAAGTTTGGCGTATGTTGATAGTTGGCAAGATTTGATGACAAGCAAGACCTCCATGACAGGACGTCATTTGTCCTTAAAGAAGTTTTTCCCTGTATGGATGTGTTGATTGTCTCCACCAATATTGCCACACTGGACTTCACTAACCAAGAAGGACTTACATCCAACTTGCAATGAGAGAGTTGGTAGATGCTATGCTGGACGTGAAGAACTTTTCTTTGTCTCCTGCACAGTTACTGCATGTGACTGCAAATATTCTATAAATTTGCAATCAAATTCAGCCAGGGACTTGCAGTGCTCTAGTCATCCTCCTTAGGCTTTACCCTCCTCTATAAACCATCATGAGTTGTAAGGGTGATGTTAAGAGGACAATTAGAGGTCACTATATTAATGATGGACAAAAGATTTTTATGCAGTTCCAAACCCTCAGTAGTGGCCTAATGGCAGTATTTTACTTCAGAACCATCTGGAACCTCAAGTTTTATCAGCCTCTAAGTCTTAAGAGTCTAAGACATCGACTACTACAACATGTTCTTTGCCCCATGGGGAAGAGGTGTCCTGACCTCAAATCACAGAAGATAAAAAGGTCTGTCCTGATTACATTTTCTTGCTCCATCTCCAATCCCATTCCAAATACTTGATCTATGCTGTATCCAGCTCTGTCAGCTGATCTATAAACTAGTTTTTATAGTCTTCTTCTTGTCACGATACCTGACATCCGTGCCTGAACCTATGCAGAAGTCGTTAACTTCAGTGAAGTTACCAGACATTGCCAGCCTTGGTGCCTCAGCACAGTGAAGAACCTGATCATTTCAGCAAAGGCCTCTTTGGTATTTCAGAGTGACCAGTGCACCAATATTATTTGACATTCAAGTCTTAGAATGGGGTTAGATACTTATAGCTACCTTTAGGGCTGCAGACCTCCTCCTTGTGAATGTGGCTACAAAAAACACAGCCATACCTCTTGCCTGACTTCCCTATGTCTTGTGCTGCATAGTATACTTGGCTGAAGTCTGTTGCACCAACAACTGCAACATCATCTAGCCTGGTTTTGCTTGTGCCTGCAGAGCTTGGTTTAAGAACCTTAAATCTGAATATTCTCAAGTCCAAAACATTGTTTTTGTTCAATGTTTTAATATATTCATTTAAAGTATAATTTGTAATCTTTCTTCTAATCTAATCTTCTGTCTCTGAATTGGAAAAATTTCAGATTTACTTCCATCTCCAGCTCATGCTGGACCTATTTCAGATCTTATATCAATATCTTCATATCGCTTGTATTACTACATATAACCAGATTGAGGTAAAGTCTTGTATGCATCTGGAATGGGGGAACTCTGTCTAGTACACTGACAAATTTAGTAGTTCCCTTTTAAACCCAAGATTTTAACTCTTTTAAGTAGTTATAATTTACCTAATCCTAATTTTAACTATGCTCTAGATATGATGTACAGTGTTTTCTGATGCTGCAAGACAGGCACTTTCTAATGTTGGTTAATTGCATTTGTCAAAATATATTCATTCTCATAATCAAATCTTTTAACTCCAGTTTGATTAAAGAATTGGAATCTGCTAGCATAGGAAATAGACCTATATAATAACTTCCTTGGCCACTAGCTCTTAGTGGCTTATGTCCCTTACCAGCATGATTGTCACAAAGTCCTGTGTAGCAATTGTAGGGAAAACTCTAATCCTCTTGCTCAACCCAACAATTAAATAAATTCCTAAACAAAAAAAAACGTCTTGGATTAATAAAACAAAGAGTATTTAAAGAACTAAAAACTTAGTTAAAAACCCCAACCAAGAAAATGTAGGGTTCTTTACTTCTCCATAAATGTATGTTAAATTTAAACATTTTTAAAAGCTTTTCACTGATGTGAGATACTGGAGACTTCTGTTAACTGTTTACATTTGTGAATAACTTGTAATGACAATTTATGAACCTCTGGCAAGCATTGGGTATCTTGTTAAAGTGAAATTGCTGATGTTCTATGGAGTCAAGAGACAGGTGACTTTCAAACTTCCCCCTGCTTTTACCACTATGCTTATTTTAAAAAAATAAAGCTTTAAACTCTCTATTTACTATTTTATTTTGGTTATAAAATCACTACTAAACCAGAACAGTAACTTATTTCCTGTCTCTGACAAGTTGCATGAATGAGGTGACTTTTTAGCAAGATGGCCACTGCCGACAAGTGTCTTAAAAATGACAAATTATTGCATCTTCTCAGATACTTTTAATGGTTTATTGAAGTATTTTTCATCGTTATGGTCTGATTGTTGATTTAAGGAAAATTCTACTCTTTTTAAAAAATTGTATCGTTATGGAATTTAGTCAAATAAGTAAAGATGGTTGGTAACCTATTTTTGCTGAGTTAAGTGTTTTCACATGGGGAAAAAATCAAATACATCTTTGCAGAATCTCATTTTGCATAATAATATGGAGTTTTGGGTAGTGCTTTGTTCCTTCTCAGTATGAACTGATTGGGTTATGTTTATCTTGCTTTGTCTTTCCTCCTTACAAACTCACGGGTAGCTGATTTCATTAGAACTTTATGGTTTATTGTAGCTGGATTTCAAATTAGAAACAAAATGTAATTGCTGTGTGTACCTTTATGGGCACATTTTAAAAGAATGTTCACTCATCACCAACATTTTTTTTTATTTTTTTTTTTTTTTTTTTTTTTTAAGGGGGTGAGACTTCATCCAGACCTTTTATTTAACCGGTCCAGGAATGGCTTCTAAACGCTTATCTATAATAAAACTTAGATTTCAGCAGTTTCAAGGATGATTAAGACCAAGTCATGTATCTCCTAGTGTGGGCTGATAACTGTCACTGCAGATTATCTGTTAATCAGTTAGCTAAAAACAGTGTTGCAGTGACTTGGACCTTTTAAATTGTTTAGCTAAATACAGAATGTCTGTTACTTCAATCTTTTTCATGAACTTTGGTTAGTAAACAGGTTTTAAGACAGGGTGGGAGATGATCGTTCTCAGGTCATACAGCACAAATTGGATCTGACTTAATGCTAGTCATTTTTTCTGCTTTATTTCTTCTCTGTCAACTGCATGATGTCATCATTCCAAATGCCACATAGTTTTTGTAGCAATACTGAAATAATCTTATCTGAAGTTTCATAAAGAAAAATTGTTCACTTCCCAATATTTTACTTGAAAAAATCATGCAAACTCCATTTATAATATTATTTGTCCTATAGAATAAGCTATTCCTTTTGTCCCACCCTCAAATAATCATATGCATCTCTTTTCAGAGGATGGACCTTGGAGAATGTCTGAAGGTGCATGACCTGGCATTAAGAGCAGATTATGAAATTGCATCCAAAGAACAAGACTTTTTCTTTGAGCTTGATGTATGTTTTTTGCCTTAAAATATGCTGTTCTCTCTACTGCTGGTTATGCACATACAGTAGATGAACTATGCAGTAATATGTTGAGTATAGAGCAGTGGTTCTCAACCTGTTTACCATTGTGGGCCACCTATGCAGTTCTAGGTGTTACGTGGGCCACATCCACACAATATATAACTCTCTGTATGGCCCTGAGGATGTCCATGTAGGCTGCATCTGTGTGTTGATTGGGCTTGAGAACTACTGGCATAGAGAGAGAACATAAATCTTGTCTACAAAACTAATTTATAGATTTGGGGGTTGGGGCTCTTACATGAATATCTAGATACTACAGTGGTGGGGCCATATGAGTAGCTAAGCACCAGTCTGCATTGCAAGTGTGTAGCTAGAACTGAGTATTGTGTTTGTGGGTAGGCAGTTAAAAGCCTCCCGTTGAGTCTGTTATCCCCATGAGTCTGGATGTCATGAGACTGTTGCCACCAACAGCAGCTCCAGTCTCAAAACTGATTGTTCATTTCAGTGTACAAATGGCTAATCACAAATGTATGTCTTGAGGAGAGGCCTTAGAATGCTACACAGAATTAAAAGTATATTTATGTTTTGCATCTGGGCTAACAAATTGTATACCATAGTGGTTATTTGTGCTTTGAGTAGTCAAATTGTGAGCTCCCATATTGTAATGCATTTTTAGTTTTAACCCATATTGGCTGGTTGAGGTAAACCTTAGGCTGCTCTCTAGGACTTGAACACTGGTTAAAAATTATCCTTTTTTTCTAGTGAAGAGAACCTAAAAAGAGTTTATTAGGTAATTTCCACACTCTCTCTTAACTATGGCTTTGTCTAAATTATGATTTTAAATGGTTAATTTAGAACATGTTAGAGAACACATACTAACATCACACCTTAATACCTAGTCTAGACATCATATAATGGTACTGCCAGGTACCCCAATCCTATAATTTAGAATTTTAATGGAACCTTTTTAAAAAGAAACTTTAAAAAAAATGACAATAGTGAGTGAAGTGTTTTTAGTCTAATGGAAAATGCTTGTTCTTTCTGGCAGTGATAGTTTTTTGATGTTGTAGGCAATGGATCACCTACAGTCATTCATTGCGGACTGTGACAGAAGAACTGAAGTGGCTAAGAAAAGACTAGCAGAAACCCAAGAAGAGATCAGTGCTGAAGTTGCAGCTAAAGTAAGCATTTAAAACTGGTTCCTGACATGCTGCAAAGCCCTTTTGGACTGCTAAAGGAAATACTAATAATTGGGGTGATTTTCCGCTATCAGAAAGCAACCATTTCTTATTTAGCAGAAGTATACTTGAGGTGAACTCAATTGAGACTATCCACTAGTGCAAATAGAACCATTTATATAAGGAAGGAATTTTAGGCTTTGACAGGCTACCCAAACTGAGGATTTTTGTGTGTGACAGAGAAATTCCTTCTCCCCAAATCTGTTCCTAACATTAGTGTTTCCCAAACTTTTTACTAAGGCTACCCACTAACAGCATTTTGTTCTTTTTTTTTTTGCAACCCACCATTACGTATATGCATCCTCCACCCTGGCACCACAACCCTAATCCTGGCCTGTGGGGGGAGTTTAGAAAGTAAATCTGTCCCACGCTGACCCCACAGCAGCAACTCCTGTCCCACAGGGCTGGACCTGACTCCATGCTCCAGCTGGGCCAAACCTGAGTGGTACAGCCCCCCTGTGTGCCAGATTGCAACTCCCAAAGTGGGGAGCCAAGGTAGGAGCTGCCACCGCCTCTCCCATCCCAGTGCCTCCCCTTTGGGCTGTGAGAAATGTTTATTTGCCCAGGCCAGAGCCCAGTGATGGGTTAAGCTGGCCCTGGATGTGATGACCCATCTAAAACCTTCCTGCAACCCACTGTTTGGAAAACGCTGCCTAAAATGGGAGGGAAGAACAGGGAGATGACTGGTCATCCATTTCTCCTTCAGGACACTTCAGTCTCTATGGTGTCACATGTCATGAAAAAGTGATAGCTCCATTTTTTCCCCAGAATCTCAGCAGTTGAGAGCCTAGTAGTTCATGCTGTCTCATCTAGTTTTTGTAACTGAAAAATCCAAGTCTCTTTCCAGTGAGTGCATACATGTGTTTGGAGGAATGGTTATATAAAATATTAATTTTATAAACCTGTTTATTGGACACAGCAATGACCTTATAATTTTTGCATTAGTCAGGATTTCTAAACACATTTATGCTCTTGAAGTGAAGTATAATCAGAGACTAAGCAAGTAGAGTACAAATAGTCCTTTCAGCAGCCATGAGAGTCTGGCATCATAACAGTTGCCATCATAAAAGTCCCAGAGGCAACTGTATACATTTCATAACGTGTGAATATGTGCGGGGATTTCCTACTCTGGATATACTAGTTGGAAAACACAGGGTGAGCAGGGCCTTTTTTCAGTTTGCCTTGGGATCCACTACTTGCTCACATAAAGATACCTCTGATCCACATGTCTCCATTGACTTTGCCTTAAAGTTTATTTCATATAGCAATAACTTCGGGATATTAATCCCAACAAGCACAATCTAGCCTCTCTGAGCAAAACCCACATGTAAAAAGCCTGTAAACCTGCCTGTATTGTGTTCCCCATTGTTTTTCCAAGGCTGAACGAGTTCATGAATTGAATGAAGAAATTGGGAAGCTATTGGCCAAAGTAGAACAGCTGGGAGCTGATGGAAATGTGGAGGAATCCCAGAAAGTAATGGATGAAGTGGAGAAAGCCCGGGCAAAGAAGAGAGAAGCAGAGGTAACTTTTGTTGTTTTTACATCTCTGAATTCATTGACACTTCATTCCAGATGGTCCTTAGGAGATAAGATCAGATCTCTTAAACCATATTTCTCTGAATAATCTGGTTCAGATTGTTCAGCATATATTGAAAGATTTTAAACTGCTTGTATTATTTTTATTGCCAAAATGGAAATGGTTGAGTGTGTCTTTGACTTGAACTTTTATGTAAAGGAATTTTTTCTCTTGAAGGTATGTATTTTTGGCACCTAACATATATTTGTGCATTCAAAAATTAACTTAAATTTAGTTAGCAGCTATGTACTATACAATTTTTTTTACCAACCAGCAGCACTTCCTTAATTTTGATTCAGGGTATGAGGCTGTCCAACTCTAAAGCTATTTTTGCAACAAAGTTAGATGGCTTATATAGATCAACAGAATAGTGCTGAAAATATTCTGTTCAGTCCATTGGGGTCTCTGTTGGTATTCCCAATCGTTTATAAAATAAAACTTTTTTTAGGTAGTCCTGCACTATTTCAGGTGTATTTATTTCCATAGATGAGGCTTTTACTTAAGTTGAGCTGTTTAATTTCTGTGGACATTGCATTTGGTTCTACAGTTTTGTCAGGGCCCAGGGTAAATCACACTGTGTGAGCCCCCCTTAACATCGCAGATCGTTTTCACATGTTTTGGGCCTGGTTGCTTCCTGAATTTCCAACTTCCAGCGCCACGTGATCGGAGCCGGAAATGCAAAGTCGTCATCTTCATTGCAGTAAAAAAAAATTGGGCGGGTTTGGTCACATTTTTGGAGGTACTTCTGCTCTTCTTTGGGCAGAACTTGGCAACTCTTGGCAACTCTTGTGATGTCGAAGTGTGGGGGCCCCCAAAGCATGGCGCCCAGGGCAGTTGCCCTGATTCGCCGTACCCTCAGGACAGCTCTGACAATTGTTAGACCAGTTGGTGCCATGGTCTGTGCTGGTAAGAAGACTAGTTTTAAGCCTTATATATGATGAGTTGCACTGAGTTGTGTAATTCAGACAAGTCAAACCAGTTTCATTGGAGCTCTTGAAAGGATCTTTTCACTCAGATGGCCAAACAAATTTGGTCAATTAAAAGTAACCCTTCAGTAGAGATCAAGACTGGAAAGATGATTTTTTCAGAATATTATTAGCATTTTAAATAGGTTCACAATGGAAACCACTGTGCAATCTTCACAGATATGGTGCTCGCTGCTAATATTTATTAGCTATGTTGAACTCACAAAAATTGTCAGACTTCTCCAAAGTAACCTACTCTGGAGTAGAGATTAAAGAACAAGTCCATTTTCTTTTGTTTTTATTTGGAATGCAAAATCAATTGTCCATGGCCCATTTTTTTGGAGTTAGTATCCAAATAATGCTATATTTAAAAATAATGAAACTTTTGTATTTTAATGAAGAGACATTTGATTTATACTTTACATGGATAAAATTAATAGTAAAATAGGTCTAATATAGACTCCTGAATTACTTTGACTCTAATTGACATGTGTACCCTGTATGTATGTTGCTTCTGGTAAGAAATTCTTATGTTCATATTTTCATGTATTGAAGAGTAAGAAGCTCTCATAATGTCTCTTCCTCCCCAGGAAGTGTACAGGAATTCAATGCCTGCCTCCAGCTTTCAGCAGCAGAAGCTCCGTGTCTGTGAAGTGTGTTCTGCCTACCTTGGTCTTCATGATAACGACAGGCGACTTGCTGACCACTTTGGAGGAAAACTGCACTTAGGGTTTATTGAAATAAGAGAGAAACTTGAAGAGCTCAGGGTAAATCAGTCTTGCTTCTTTTCCCCCCTCTTTTACTCGTTACTTTATCACTTATGAGAAGATTTTAATGGAAACTTTTATTGTGTATTAATTTATTTTTTCATTTTGCTGTTCATCTTGTAAATTTAAAACTTTTGAGGCATGCCCATCTTACAGATTGATGGAGTGGTAGGTTAAAGATAATGACAGGACAGTTGTAAAAAGTGATCCAGATCACTTAGTATGCTGGATTCATTTTGAACAGTCTGCATTTTAATACAGCCAAATGCAAAATCATACATATATCTTGTAGGAAAAATGTAGTTCATACTTACAAAAAGAGGAACTGTCTCCTGGAAGGCACTGACATTGAAAAGGGGGCTTGATGGTGATGGTGGATAAACTGAGTTCTCTGTATGATACTATAGCTAAGAAGGGTAATGTGATTCTTGGATGTACAAATGGGCATATTGAGTAGGAGCGGGGAGGTGGTATTTCCTCAGTCTTCAACATGAGCAGGACCATTATTGGAATATAGTGTCCAATTCTGGTGACTATGCTTCCAAAAATATGTTGAAAAATTGGACATGATCCAGAAAAGATCTACAAGAAAGACTAAAGGTCTGGAAATCCTGCCTTAATGAGAGACTAAAGAACTCAATCTATTCAACGTATCCAAGAAAAGGTTAATAGGTGACTTGATCACCCTGTAAAAGTACCTGCTTGGGGAGAAGATGTTGGTAGCAGAAGGCTCTTCAGTTTAGCAGACAAAAGCATAACGAGGTCCAATGCCTGGAAGTTGAAGCTAGATAAACTCAAATGAGATATATGGTGCAAATTTTTAATGGTAGCTTAATCATTTAAATAACTTCACCAGATCCCTAGGTGTTTTCTCCATCACTTGAAATCTTTAAATCAAGATTGAATTAAATGACAAAAACTTTAACAGAGAGTTAAGGTTTCTTAGTGATAGCCTGTGCCATTCTACAATGTCAAGTTCAGAAAACTTCTGAAAACTAGGAAATAGAGTTAAGGTAAAAGCCAACACAACCTTCCCCCTCTTTTAGTGATGCACACACATGCACTTTCTCTGTCTTTTCACTGTAAAGGTCAGGCGCTATCTGCACTTGCACTGTATTCAGACATTGAGCCTGCTCCCTCAACAGAATACTGCATTTCTAAAATTTAACAACTACTTCATACCCTTTTATGACCCATTCACGCTTACACACGCAGGATATGACCTAAAATTACGCTTTCCCCAACACATCAAATCCACAGACTGCTCATATTCCACCTCACTACTGTCCGTAACCATGGGAAGAAGACCCCAGTGCCCTGCACCAGATACAGCCTACATAATTCTGTATTGAAATGGTGCCGACTGGAACCCCAAGTTACACATGTTCACCTCTTTCCTTTGATAACATATATGGGCGGATTCAGACCCAGATCTCCTCATATCACAGTCACAGGTCTTCCGAGCTGCTTCAACTTATTCCATTCAATACAATACCTAACACAATAAATGCAGCTGGAGTACATGCAGATAATTTCTAGTGGCATTTGTCAGCTCAAAGAAAGCTGTGGTAAGGTTGTGTGAGCATGTACCTTGACTGTATTTTCTGGTTTTCAGGAAGGTTTGAATTTTTGCAGAACTCAGCATTCTGGAAGTGTGTGAGCTATCATGCAACCATAACCCTGTGTTAACAAAGTCTTTTGCCATTTAATTTCCTGGCTTTTTAAACAAAGAAATGTTTGTTGGTAAGAATTTGTGGTCATTGAGGCAGTTGTAATTCTCACCTAGATTTGCAGTTGATATGCTATTGTGGCTAGGTAATAATAAAAAACCCTAGCTTTTATAAGTGCTTGTCATCAGTAGCTCTCAAAGAACTTTTATATTATGTCCATTTTACAGAAGGAAACATGAGGCACAGAGAGATGAAGTGACTTGCCCAAGGTCACCCAAGAGGCCAGTGGCAGAGTTAGGAATAGTCCTAGTTTAGTGGTCTTTCCAGCAGGCTACACAATTGCTCTGTGGTTCCTAACTGCTCCTACCCTCTGCACATTTTGTTATAGTGGAATGGGGAAAATGGTCACGTTCTGAAATGTTTGCAATGTGTAGCTGCTAACTGGGCCAATGAGAGAAATCTCATCCAATTAGTCCCAAAACCTTGACAGTTTTATTACATGGTTGTTGCAGTAACTTTTGAGTATACAAGAGAAGACTGATGTGTGTCTGTCTCCTTCTCCCTTCTACACCGTCATTGCCCACAACATGAAGCACCTCTACCACCGCCATTTCCAGTTCCCCTTCCTCTTCCTGTTCCATTAAGACATTAGTTGGCACTGTACAAGCTATTAACATGTAAGAAGTTGCTCCTTGCGATCTCCTGTCCTGTGCTGCTAAGTATGCTTATCCCAGGCACCAGCTTAACCACAGCTTAACCACACTACTTTGGTTATAAGTTCCAGAGGGATAGCCGTGTTAGTCTGTATACAGCAAAAACAACGAGAGTCCTGTAGCGCTTTAAAGACTAACACATTTAATTTCTGCAGGCATAAGTGGGTTACAACCCGCAAAAGCTTATGCCTGCAGAAATTAAATGTGTTAGTCTTTAAAGCGCTACAGGACTCTCGTTGTTTTTACTCTGGTTATGTAGCTCAGGGTACATGTTGAGCTGGGTCCCCCATTCTCACCTGGGACTCTTGCTTCGGGGTCAGCCAGGCTTCCCCATCCATCCCCTAGGGCCACACAGTTGGCCCTTCCTCCAAAGCAGGTCTCTCTCTCTCTCTCTCTCTCTCTCTCTCTCTCTCTCTCTCTCTCTCTCACACTCACACACAGGAGTGATGTGTATCTTAACTATTCATATTCTGGATTTCAGATGTTTAAATTTATGTTACTGTCAGGCCCTCTACCCCAGATCCCATCTCAGATAGAAGAGCAAGAAGAGGGGCCCACACTCCCCAAGAGAAGCACAGTCCTCCCAGAACACACAATAGGCAGTTAGTGGGGCGGAGCTCCCTGAGATCGCAGCACACACACATGAGGGGAAAATTCAGAACTGACAGGCTCCCACCCCATCTCAAAACTCCCAACTTTCTCTGCTATCCCTGCTCTGTAATAGTGTCTTTCTAAATGAGAGAGTCTCTAGCTTAACTAAAAATTGTGGGCTTGATGCAAGAAATATTGTGTGAAATTCTGTGCCCTGTGTTATGCAGATGGTAGGACTATGATGATAGTGGTCCTTTCTGGCCTTAAAAATCTCTGAATTGTGGTTTAGCAATTCAGCACGGTATGAAAGCATGTGCTTAAGACCCATTGACATTGATAGGAGTTAAGCACAAGTTTTCCTGAAGTAGAGCCCAAATGCAGAAAATAGTTCTGTTAGGATCATGAGTAAAAGTGCTGGTGTACCCATAGTGTTGTTTTGTGAGATTGTGTGATACTTATGAGGGAAGGCATTAATGAAAATAGCTCCCTGAAACAAGAATAGTTATTAAAAAATAATTACAAATAAATTGTTGTTGTACAATACTCGGCAATTTCCACCAACTGAAAAAATTGTCCATGGATAATTACTCCAAATTCCCAACATACTTGTATGTAATCTTTGAAGTATGTCACTTACATTAAAAAAAGACAACTCTCCTCTTTTGTCAAACTTTCCTCAGAGATCTAATCAGGATGGTCTGGGACAATTCCACAACTCAGAAGAAAGCCTTTATAAAGAGATCAGTCTCTCTTGCATTATGCCCAGAAGGTGGCAGGAGTTGGGGCTTGATCTGATATCCAGTTGCAATGAGTTCCACACTTAAGGGCCATCTGCTGAGGGTGTCCTGTCCCTAGCCGAAGTGAATTCAACTTACCTACTACTAGTTGAAGCATCCTTTCTGTGATTGTAACTGTCATGTTCACAGTGCAGAGAGAAGTAGCCTCAGAACCAAGCATCAGCCCATTCAGGGCCTTTATGATGCAGACTAAGACAAGTGTAAATGGAGGGAGCTCATTACATTCCTAGATCTGCTTATTCTGATTTACCACCCACTGGTTGACAGAATTAGTATGGAAACTCTTATACTGAAATCATGACTCACTGTTTTAGAACTCCCTTTTGTGTGAAACTTTGACTTAATATAATTTTTCTTCCTTCAGGTCTTGGTATAACACTGTCTCTTCTCTATAGTTCTCTTGTAATAATGGCCACTTCCTAAACAAAGTATAACTAAGTCAAATATGTTGCTGAGAGGAGAAAAGAGATACACATGCACAGGAAGTGGGAAAGAACCAAATGTTAATTATTTAATTGGCTTTATATCACCTTTCAACTGATGATGGATTGAATATATGATGGATTGAAAATATCCCTTTGTTTTTTAGAGGGTTGTGGCTGATAAACAGGAAAAACGAAATCAGGAACGCCTGAAACGCAGAGAGGAGAGGGAGAGAGAAGAAAGGGAGAAGCTAAGGAGGTAGAGATCTGCTCTGTTTTTAGCAGCATATGTTTAATAACCATTTTAGAATCTATGTAAGATTGAATTTTCTTGCATAATTGTGTGTGTGGATATATGCTTGGTGGCAAAACAGGCTGCATTTGCTGAAAATTCGACATGGATTGAAAGTTATTTGCTAATTGACTGCTTTTCTCAAGCCTATAATTTCTTGTTTCTATATAAGTTTTTCTATATAAGGAATAAATACAATTGAGTGAATATACACGTGAGCCAAATATTGACCTTTCAGTGGGATTTCAGACATAATTTTCTCTGAGAATTAACAAGTAAATTATATATTAGGTGTCTTTTTAGGGAAAATACCTTGCGTAGATAGATTGGAAAGTATCTGAAATACTCAAACCAGACTTAAAAAAGAAGTTGAGTATATGATTGGCCCTTTAGAAGCGCTCCTGAATCTTCCCAGGGAAATACACAATCACTGTTTCTAGAAATTCACATGCAGACTCTTTTAAACTGCTGTTTGCATGTATTTTGTTGTGGACTTAAGAAGTCCACAGTGACTTTCTACAGCAATATTGATGAGCTCAGATCTCAGCTGCGAAATCCCCCATATAATCAAGTGTTCTGTGCAGCAGAAGAACTGATGGTCAGTATTTTCCTTAACTCTCTGAGCTTTATGAAAAACAAGGAAGAGTTTAAATAAAATAGGGCAGGTCACCTTTCATTTTTGTGGCATGCTATACCCAGAAAGAAGAGAGAGGAAGCATTTAAAGAGTCAGATCAATGTAGCATTGGGAAATCTTTCTCTAAAGATACTGTAAGTCATATTTAAAAAGAGCCTTTATCTTAACTGTATCATAACTAGTAGAATAAGAAATGTAATGGTAAGTGATCAATTACTTTATCTTCTTCTCACTGTAGTTTCCTACATTTTTAGTTGTGTATCCGTTTTGTTTGTATAACAAAAGCTGATCTCCATTTTCAATTTGTTCCAGGTCCAGATCCCATAGCAAGAATCCCAGAAGGTGTGTAATCTGCAAGAAAGGGGGACTAGTATTAAAGCCAAGCTTTTAAAATCTAGAGCCTTTATAAATTTCATTATCAAGCATTACTAGACTGCAGTTTCCTTGTTTACCACCAAAGCATCGTAGAGAATGGCCATTCTCTACACATTTATACTTCACTCATCACTATGGTATTGGACTGCATATGCACGTGTGTTCACCCATCGCTAATACAATGTGGGTTTTTTTGTCCCCCTGTAGTAGTTAGAATATGTCGAGAAGCTTGAGTGTCTTGTTGCTTGCAAGCTAATGGCTCAGGTCCTTTAGCTTAATCAGTAGACACTTGCGCTTTTAGATCCAGAGGTCCCAGATTCAATCCCCACAAATGATCCATGCAGAGGTGTCAGTGCTTAGGCAATGCACTTTGCCTCTTAAGTTTCAATTAGAAGCCACTAGTCTGCATTGCTGTGTTTTCAGTAGGAAAGAATTTGTAATAAACTTTCAGGGGTTTGAGAGCCTTCAAATAGTCTTACTTTAGTGGCCCTAAACAAGAATATAGCTCTTATTTTGAAACTTCAGTGGTATCTGGTGCTTAAATACAAGGCTTCATAGACAGAACTGCATTGCAACATACAGCATCTGCCAGAGGCTCATTGTCATTGCATCTTTCATAACATCAACATTGTGTAACTTTATCTATTTGTTAAATAGACTCTGTCAAATAGGTTTTCTGAGGGTAGTGGCACAGCGCCAACCATGCAGTTTTTCCTTCATCTGCTCTAAATTTGGTTGGACTTGTCACAGGGAAATCTGGAGGGTTTCCCCATCCCTTTCCTCCTTCGGGCCTGTCTCTCTTAGAATTATATAATAGCTGTGATAATTGGAGACTGTTCTCTACAGACACAGTACTATGTATAGAGTACTAAATAGTGGTATATTGGTAGAGCAGCTGGGTTACTGCCTCATTCGCTGTAAATTGTTTCTATTTCCAGATCTAGGTCCCGAGATCGCCGCAAACATCGGTCTCGCTCTGTCTCCCGGGAACGAAAGAGAAGAACTCGTTCCAAATCCCGTGAGAAACGCCATCATCACAGGTCTCGCTCCAGCAGCCGCAGCAGGAGCCGCAGCCACCAGAGAAGCAGGCATAGTTCCAGAGACAGAAGCAGAGAGCGCAGCGCCAAAAAAAGGTAAATGTTGGTCTAGCAAAAGAAATTGTTTCCCTTTCCTGATATACTGATCAGAAAACAGTTCTAACTGTTTCTAAAAACTTTGGGTAGAAATGTAATTGTTTACCAAGAACACTTGGTAATTTTAAACACCTTATGGGTTATTTCCAAATTTCAGTCATTCTTTTAGCATCAACTGTGATACAGAAACAAGGTTAATTTTTTGGGGTTTGGTTTTGTTTTGGTGGGAGGAAACTGCTATGACAAAGTGCAGTATGTTTGTCAAATTATGAACTCTATGTTGTACTGTGAGTGAAAATAAGCTTGACGACCTATTGTACTGCATTCCAGACAGCTTCCCGTCCTGGGAAAGGTGTTTGATACATCACTGAAGGACTGTTGCTTGGAGCCATCTGTTGTGATTTTTTTATATTATCGTAGCACCTAGGAGCCCTGGTTGTGAACTAGAACCCCATTGTGTTAGGCGTTGTCCAAACACAACAAAAAAATCCAACTTCTGCCTCAAAGATCTTAGTCTGTTTTATGACAAGAGACAACAGATGGATATAGACAGACAGGAGTATAAGGAAACAGTGTGACAATATCAGTCAGTTTGATAGGCAGTGGTCTCAGTACATGAGCAGCCAAACCATTGTCCGGTTTTTTTATAGGCATCATGGCAAAGGAGTGCTTTGAGGAGGGTTTTGCAGGAGGATAATGATAATGAGTTAGTCTTGAGGAAGTTTATGGGGAGCTTCTCCCAACCAAGTGGGTGAAAGCACAAAGGTGCATATTTGAAAATTTAACAAATGTGTGGTGGCATGTCAGACAAGCATCTCCTTTTAAAAGAAAAACCTGACAGACTAACTACAAACAAAATTTGCCCTAAAGTTTGCGAAAAGGGTAGAGGGGGAGGGACACTGTGTGCAATATGAATTATCTGCACCTGTGGTGATTAAAATGAAAAAAAAAATCCAAATTTTACAGCTAAGCACAGATCCGTAGCTGACAAGTACATATCCAGAAACCACGCATGCATTTGGATCTAGCAGTCAAACATGGATCCAGATTCAACAGCTAGATATGAAGAACTGGTTACCAAAAAAATCAAATTGCCTGGGATGTAGCCAGCATGAGTATCTGACATCTTTGATTATTGAGAGTTATTTGTCTAGTGGTTCCATACCACTGATGCCCTGGTACTGAAATTCCAGTGCCATGATCTTTGCAGAACTACTTTCCTTATTGATTCTGTATCCAACATAGTGACTTGTGAGGGCTTCCACACTGGATTTGTTTCCTCAACACTGGAAAGAAGAAAAACAGGCTTCTGATCAGATCCAGGATGGTGGATCTCTGTTACAAGGAAAGTGTTTTAAACATTATGCTTCCTGTTTAGCCATTTTCAGATGTACAAACTCCATGCTCTGCATGGCTGAGGGAGAGTTTTTCTCCTTTTGATGTTCCATCAAATACAGCCCTGAGCCAGGTGTGCAAGATACAGATGCTGAGGATCTGAAAGGCCAAGAAGTGACACCTGAATGAGAGACTCCCTTCAGATGTGAGGGTTTATACACCAATGTTTTATTGATTTTGAGATATCTCACAGATCCAAAGATTTTTCTGCTGTGCAGCCTTTGTAGGAGACATAGGTTATGGTGTCTCAGAATCACTTTGATGCTCCAGAAAGGATTGCCTGTTGGCTTCCAAGCCTCTTTGAAGCCCTCAAATGCAAAGGCAAGAAAGATACTGAAATCCTTTCCCTTCCCCCATCCCTTCAGGGAGTTAAAAGGCATGTTGCCAAAGGTCTGTAGAGACAATAGAGTGCTGCAGGACCTATTTAGATTTAGAGCTCTATATGATGGGCTTTGAGACCCACTCTGATATCTCCTTGATCAGATATCATAAATAGATACATGGATCAGTCAACATGACTTCTTGCAGGAGGAAATTCTGTTAAAATGTTACTGGGCTGCCTACCTCCAGTTATACCTAGTTTCTGGTCCTAAACAAGGAAGGAGTACAGTGTCTAGGATTGGCTACCATTGACATTACCCCTTCCCCCAGCTGGGTAATAGAAACACATATGGGCACCAATATTTAGCTTTACTAAGCCTTCCTTGGCTTTAGTAGAGTATTCTGGTCTAATGGAGCAGTTGGCCAGCATTTTAGGTCTCAGTAAACCTAGCTTCTGTTCATCCCAATTTGGAAGGACAATTGAACCTAAGGGTTGAAATATCCATTGTCTACACTTAAATGCTGCAAGAGATTTGATTCCTGGCCACAGTGTGAATGGTGTTTGCAATCTATCATACAATGTGGACAACAGGACTACATGGCATGGGGCAGACTGCTATCTAGTTGTACTAATAGCCTGAGGGACAACATACTTCTGAGTTCCAGAGAAAAGAGCTCCTTATAATTTCCAGAAATGTTCCAGCATTACCCTCCCTTTCTGTGCAATGGTTGCATATTTATTTCTTTATACGTATCTCTGACTGGAATCGAAGAAGGTCTCTGTTAGTAATACCTGTACCTTTCCCATTGCTGTTTCTATGGCAGCAAGTGTTGCTTCTCTGTTATGAGTATTCTCTCTGAATGTGTGGGTGTCTCTGTGTAGACTTGACCCTGTGAGTGTCCCTAATAGTTTGCACAACTTTCATATTCAGAAGATTTGTTGTCACTAAAGCCTTGATATATTCCAGACCTGTAAACTTTTCTGCAATTGACAGGTTTCTTATCTATGCAGTTACTTGGTTGCTTTAATACCAGCTTATGTCTAAGGCTTCAGCAGGGCTCTTCATGACTCTAACCTTTTCTTGACACCTGGAACACCTGTGCTATAATGCATTGGTATTCTCCAGATGCAAGATTTCATAAGATTGGAAAGAGCATGCTCTCCAGGGAATTAATCATACTCCTGCTGTGTGCAGTAATAGTCCTAGAATGGAAAGGAATCTTCAGCTTCATCTCCATCAACTCCCAGGTTTGGGATCTTGATGGAGGATGTAGCTCCACGTAAAGATATGGCAGCTGAGTGAAAGGCTGCCCTGACCAGCAAGGCTCTTCTTCCTCCATGAAATCCACACCTGTCTAAATTATGATGGACAGTATTAAATGAAATGTATTACACAGACCACTGAAGAGGAGTTTTCTCTAACCAATTATGACAGGGAAATTTCCTGTTCACAAAGTACAGTATCTTCATTGAATTGATCCAATGTCTCATCTACCAGGGAAAGAAGGTCTATTGACAGATTCTTTGAGAAGCATTTCTTTCAACAAATGGGTAAAATATTATCAGAGTCCTTTCCAAACAGGGATAACATTCCTGCCTATAGTTCTGAACCAAAGACAAGCAAGTCCTAATGTAGCACTCTTTCCTGCACTAAGAACAGGACATTTTTTGCATGTTGCCCCTGATTTATTGAATCAAGATAGATTTTGATGTTAGTCAGGTTGGTACCAAGTTGCTGTCAGTAATCATGGTTAGAGTTTGGCAAGTCTGTCACTTAGTATCTTGGTTATGGTACAATATCCATCAAGTCTTCCTATCCAAACCACTGGGTCTCCTGTCTCCATCTAGGTTTGAAGTTTCTCTGGTTGACATCTTGACTCCATATTGCTGGATCTCTTGATTTATGAATGTTTATGCTGATGTCTGAAAGACTGTTGAAAAACAGGAGACTGATCAGTCAGACCTACTGTAGGAATCTCTTTCGATTCCCTATCTGAGCAGTTCCTAAGCGGGTGAACTTCATAAGTCGTCTTTCATTGGGGTTTTTAAAAAAAAGACTATTACATTTGAGAGAGATTTTAAAAAGAAAAAAAAAAGAAAAACTCCTGCCAAAGGCCATTTGATTTGTCATCTCTGTTCCAATATCTGATACACTGACAGCTTTTCTTCACCTAGGAATAACCTTATCTGTGACAGGGTTGCTCTGTGTACCTCTAGAGCTGCTTGGGTAGTTACTGTGCTGTCAGAGCTGCAGAAAAGTAGACTAAATTTTCCATTGTAATGCTTGTGATGTACTGCAAATTCTGTGAAGAATAGGTTCATTTGACTGACCCTAAGGTGCCCCCATGTAGCATGAACTATGGGATTGTAATTTTTATTCTCATAAAACTCAGAGGTTTCCATTTAAACATTGGTCAGATAATTCTCTGGACTGTATCTCTATTCTTGATAGTGTAGATAGTCATTAGGCTTGTATCTCAAACTGTCTCCTTTAAGTTTCATTCTTACAGAGCAGGTGGTACTGCCCTCCTGTCCATCTTAATTGAGATGCCGGGCTTTCCATCTCTTTCAGACCACTTGAATGTCTATATGTACCTGAGACTCATTTACATTCAAGGAGAAATCATAGAACTGTAGGATATTCATCCTTCCCCCACCCCCCATCTCCCGGTGCTGAGGAAGGATTAAATATTCCTACAGCATCCCTGATTGGTGTTTATCTAACCTGTTCTTAAAACCCTCAATGATATGGATTTCACAGCCTCCTAGATAGCCTGTCCCAGTGCTTAACTAGCCTTTTAGTTAGAAAGTTTTTCCTAATATCCAATCCCAAATGTCCCTTGCTGCAAACCAAGCCAATTACTTTTGGTATCATATTTTGTATATTCAGAGAACTTTGTCATTATTTATATGGGGCCAAAGCTTATCTACAAGATCTCCAAGCTCTTTGAGCGATGGAGCTGACACATGAGGAGTCAGGCCCTAATGGTTCTGAGATTGTCCATGTAAAATGCACTGTGTTTCACAGTTACCATGATCTTACAGGGCTTCAGCCTCCTGGAACTATCGGCCCTCATCCAGGACACAGGCAGCATCCATGTCATGCCCTCACACTATCGTCATCACACCATGTTTTATGGGTGCTTCTGTAGCTATATGTGTGATTTGTTTTATTTTGGTAGTTTTAACAAAATTTTTCCCTCATTAAGACTTGTTTTGAGGAAGTGAGAAGTTTAGTCATCTCTGTTCACTTTGTCCAGAGCTGATGCTTGCTTGCTTCTAGGTTAACAAGGACAAATGAACTCTTAAAACTTCTCAGTGTATCTTCTTGCAAGTTGTACTGTTCATTAAACACCCACAAATAGGAATGTGCAGATGCCACTCAAAGAAGAAATGAAGGTTATTTACTTGTAACCAGAGTTCTTCTAGATGTGTCTCTGCATATTCACCCCCGCACATACACACCATCCCTTCTCTACTTCTTCAGTGTCTCAGATTAAGAATTCCCAAATTAGTGGAAGGAACCGGAGAATCGTTAGGGCCGCTTTCTCTTTATACCCTTAGAACTCTCCAAGGTGAGTGGAGAAGAGAGGGTGAATGGCCCTAAGAGACACTGCTTTCCAGAAGGTATTCAAAGCTGACAGCGCAGGTGCCATTATTCCCACAAGTGTGAATATGCAGAGGTTCATCTCAAGGAAATCCAGCTACAGGTAAGTAACCTTCATTTCCTAGCTTTCCTGCCACGTTTTTCCCAAAGGGATTGAACTAGAAGCTGAGAGTGCCCACAGTCTAGCTCTGGGAAGTGTGTAAGCAACTGGTGGAGGGTGCTCAGTAGGGCTCAGACACTGATTTGGGGTCTAGGACCTCTTGGTGGAGGCACCCCACGTCCCAAGGCAGGGTGTCAAACGAGGTCTAAGCCTGACTGTGTATCCATAATCCCAGAGCTAGAGACAGTGACTAGATTCTACCCAGACCCAGTTGCACTGGAAATGCAATGGGATGCAGTGATTGGGTCCACTCGCAACCGACTGACCATACAGAGTAATAACTGGGCCAGGTTGTAACAACTCTCATCATTTCTTAATCATTTGGTCTGTAATTTGAGTTACTTGTGTAATTGATACTAGGTACTTCTTTATCACCCTCTGAGAGCCACAAGATGCTTTTTAAATATTTAAGCTTCACAAGACTCCTGTGAAGTAATTTCTGTTTAACAGCTCGGGGTGTGACTTGCCCAAGCTCATAAAGGAAGTCTGCTTTAAAACTTGGGAACAGATTGTAGATCTTCTTTCTTTGTTTTGTCCTTTGAAGAGTTGACAGTGAGACACTAAGGGTATGTCTACACTGCAGAGTGAAGTCGATTTACTTTAAATTGACTTTCACCTGCCAAATTTTAGAAGTTGCAGGAGCGTGATCACACTCTGCGCCAGGCTCATACGTCCCCACTCTCCACAGTTGGGTCAACATTCAAAGCAGTGCATTGTAGGTAGCTTTCCCACAGTGCAGCTAGTGCTGGAGGCTGTTGGGAAGATTCTCGTCGTCCCTTGATGCAACCTCCTTCCCTCTCCCTTCCTGCCCCAAACAAACAAGAAACGGTTTTCACGCTGTTTGTGTATGCCGCGTATTGCTGCAGAGACATGGAGCCTGATCAGCTCTACACTATCATTGTGAGCATCACAAATACGTTGCGGCTTATCCTGGAGTATTTTCAAAGGCGAGAGATGAGCCAAAGCACAGAAAACAGTGGTGTCACCGAGGCTGCCCTGCTACAAGCCATAGAGCAGAACAATTCCTGATTACTGCAGGCTGTCACGCATCATCTGCAGTCAGTGGAGCACCGGTTCTGGTCCCGGGAAGCAAGCACAGACTAGTGGGATCGAATCATTATGAAGCTGTGGGATGATGACAGGTGGCTGCAGAACTTTTGTATGTGAAAGGCCTCTTTCTTTGAGCTTTGCGCAAAGCTGTCCCTGAAGCGCGTGAATATTTGCTTGAGATCAGCTCTGACGTGGAGAAGCGAGTTGCCATCGCTCTGTGGAAACTGGCAACCCCCGATTGCTACTGGTCAGTTGGGAATCAATTTGGAGTCAGTAAATCTACAGTGGGAGCTGCTGTGATACAAGTGTGCAGGGCCATCAATAGGCTTCTGCTATGAAGGGTAGTGACTTTGGGAAACGTGCAGGACATACTGGACGGGTTTGCCATGATGGGTTTCCCAAACTGGAGGGAGGTGGGGGGGCTATTGATGACATGCATATCCCTATCTTAGCGCCTGACCACTTTGCAATAGAGTACATAAACCGCAAGGGATAGTTTTCCATGGTGTTACAGGCCGTTCAGGATCACAGGGGTTATTTCACTGACCTCAATGTGGGGTGGTCTGGAAAGGTGCATGACGCACATATTTAGGAACTCAGGTCTGTTCAAGAAGATGCAGGCAGGCATTTTCTTCCCAGACCAAAAAATAAACGTTGGGGATGTGGAAATGCCAATAGTTATCCTGCGGGATCCTGCCTACCCTTGCTGCCTTGGCTGATGAAGCCCTATACCGGGCACCTTAACAGGAAGAAGGAGTGTTTTAATAACAGGCTCAGCACTTGCAAAATGGTGGTGGGATGTGCATTTGGCTGTTTAAAGGCCAGATGAAGATGTCTCCTTACTAAGATAGACATCAGTGAAAAGAACATCCCATCAGTTATATCTGTATGCTGCGTTCTTCATAATGTGTGTGAAGCAAAGGGGGAAAACTTCCCCCAGGGTTGGGCTGTGGAGGCTGAAAGGCTGGCTGCAAATTTTGAGCAGCCTGATGCCAGCAGTATGCTCAGAGCCAACCACAGAGCACTTCACCTTCAGGAAGCATTGAAAAAACGGTTCTGCACTGACCCGCAGTAATGTTTGTATGTTTTGTGCCTTTCTTTCCCATCCCTCCTACCATCAATATCAGCGCCCTCCACTTCTATCCCCACCCAAACTGTGAATTAATAAAGAGACATGTTTTTTAACACTCAAAAGTTTTTTATTTATGAACACTGCTGTGTGGGGAAATGTAGGTAAAATCAGTTTCAAGTGACATGTAAGCAAATGTTGTTGCTTGCACTTCTTAGCGGAGCCACCGCGTCCTTCTGTTTGCCTTGACCAGGGTGGAGTGCACCATATACTGCAGCGTGCCCAGTCTCCTCCTAGACTGCTTGGGGGTGGGAGAGGGCAACAAAGCGTTAGGCGGAGGAGCGTTCTGGAGGGGCTGCAGAGGGACTCTGTCCTGCTGCCGCTCTTCCTGGAGCGCCACAAGATGCCTGAGCGTGTCTGACAGATCCCTCATTATACACAACATCTGCTGCTGCGTACTGCGCTCCTGCGCAGATCTTCTATGCTCCATGTCCAGTTTCTGGGACAAGGACATCCTCCATGCTCTGTGATCTGTCTCAGCGGCTGCGGAGGCATTCATGAGCTCACTGAACATGTCGTCCTGTGATTTTTTCTTTTTTGATTTTTTTTTTCTTTCTGATCTGGGAAAGTCTTTCAGCAGCAGGTCTGGCTGGGATGGGCCAAGGCCAAGGTGTCTACAGAAAGACAATAAAAGCACAACGTTGCCCTTGTTAGCAGACCCAAAGAACTGAAGCAACTGCTACAATGTAAAAAGTACTCCCCTTCATGTGCACAAGGCTAAGCCAGACCCGCATTCCATTCTGTACATCTCAGAAGAGTCGGGTCGGACTGCTGTAATGGAGATGATACGCCAGGGACCCTTTCATCTGTTATAGAGAGGCTTAATTAGCAGTAAAATCAACAGTCCAAAATTAATCTATGAGAGGGATCACCAGGCTCCCCGGTTACATGCAGAGGAACGGCTTGGGAGGAGGTGGGCAGAGATGATCAGAGGACACCACTGCGGGTGAATTGTAGCATCAGAAACCATAGGACAACTATTGAACTGACCCACTATGCCCATAGAAATGGGACTAGAGGCTTAAAGGGGATCAACTGTATAGTTTGGGTGCTTTAAACGTGCGCCATCTTCCCTAGGTGACCATGAGCAATATCAGTCTCCTGAGGGTAATGCAGGTGAAAAGGGAAGAGTTGCTGCAAGCATCGGGGTACAGGCCTGGCCCTTATGCTGTGCTATGTTCTGTGATGATACTGGCTCATTTAATTGTGGTGTGGTGAGGAAAAGTATCCTACCATGGCGGAAGAAACAAGGCTGCCCTCCCAAGAAACCATGTGCAAGGGGTAACAGATTACCTGCATGAGAGTTTCCTGGAGATATCAGTGGATGATTCTCGGAGCATACCTCTGCACATAAATAATCTGTTACAGGAGTAATCCTCCAGTGAAGTTTGCTAACACCCAGAAATACCCTCCCCTCCAAATAAAAAGGCCATTTTAGAAGTTGGATCAGGGACATAACCGCTAAGAAGAAAAACTCACCAGATGTGCCATCCCTGGGATCACGATCGTTACTGCTGTCCTGTGTGTTGCTGGACTGCTCTGGGGTCAGGATTAGGTCCTGGCTCTCTGGGAGAATGGACACCCCACTCTTGTGCACCCTGCTCTTCTCCTCCTCCTCCTCGTCCACAGAGTCCTCCTCATTCTCCCTGCACTGGGATTCAGCGGACGTATCAATTCTGCGTGGCGGCATTGTGGTGGGGTCACTGCTGAGAATTGCATGCAGCTCCTCATAGAAGCAGCATGTTTTGGGTGAGGAGCCAGAACGGCTGTTTAGCTTCCTTAGCTTTCTGATATGCCTGACGTAGCTCTTTGATCTTCACACAGCACTGCTGCATGTCCCTGTTGTGCCGTTTCTCCAACTTGCCCTGGGATATCTTCCCATATATATCTAAATTTCTTTTGCTGGCTCTGAGCTGAGCCAGAACAGACTCTTTGCCCCACAGACCAATGGGATTCAAGACCTCTGGTCGATTCCGTGCTGGAGTGCATTTGTGTTGTGCAGTAGCCAGGACGAGTTCATCTACAAAGCTCTCTCTATGCTGGCTGCACAGGAAATGAAAATTCAAAATTTCCCGGGGATTGAAGGGGGAGCTATTTCCTGTTTACGTGGCCACGTAACAGCAGAGCACGAATGTCCAGAGCGGTCACAACAGGGCATTATGGGATAGGTCCCGGAGGCCAGTAATGTTGACTTACGGCACTCTCTGCCTACACTGACACAAATTCGACTCATGAAATTCAATTTACGTGCTACGCCACTTGCGGAGGTGGTTTTATTAGGTCGACTTTTACCGCACTTTGAATCGACGGAACTAACGTGCCAGTGTAGATGCATACTTTAGGAGTTTGGCATAAGTGACATTATGTTGACCTCCGTTGCCAGTGTACACCAGGCCTAATTCAAACGCTCAGCACCATTCCATTACTGGAAAGAGGGCAACCTCATATTTTAGTGTTAAGTAGAATCATAGAATGATAGAATATTAGAGTTGGAAGGGACCTCAGGAGGTCATCTAGTCCAACCCCCTGCTCAAAGCAGGACTAACCTCAGCTATATCATCCCAACCAGGGCTTTGTCAAGCCTCAGCTTAAAAACCTCTAAGGATGGAGATTCCACCACCTCCCTAGGTAACCTATTCCAGTGCTTCACCACCCTCCTAGTAAAAAACTTTTTCCTAATGTCCAACCTAGACCTCCTGCCCTGCAACTTGAGACCGTTGCTCCTTGTTCTGTCATCTGCCACCACCGAGAATAGCCTAGCCCCATCCTCCGTGGAACCCCCTTTCAGGTAGTTAAAGGCCGCTATCAAATCCCCCCTCACTCTTCTCTTTTGCAGACTAAACAAGCCCAGTTCCCTCAGCCTCTCCTCATAAGTCCTGTGCTCCAGCCCCCTAATCATTTTGGTTGCCCTCCGCTGCACTCTCTCCAACTTGTCCACATCCTTTTTTGTAGTGGGGGGCCCAAAACTGGACACAATATTCTAAATGCGGCCTCACCAATGCCGAATAGAGGGGAATAATCACTTCCCGTGACCTGCTGGAAATGCCCCTCCTAATGCAGCCCAATATGCCATTAGCCTTCTTGACAACCAGGGCACACTGCTGACTCATATCCAGCTTTTTATCCACCGTTACCCCCAGGTCCCTTTCTGCAGAGCTGCTGCCCAGTTCGTTGGTCCCTAGTCTATAGCTGTGCATGGGATTCTTCCTTCCTAAGTGGAGGACTCTGAACTTATCTTTGTTGAACCTCATTAGATTTCTTTTGGCCCAATCCTCCAGTTTGTTTAGGTCACTCTGTATCCTATCCCTACCTTGCAGGGTATCTACCACTCCCCCCAGCTTAGTGTCATCCGCAAACTTGCTGAGGGTGCAATCTACCCCATCCTCCAGATCATTAATAAAGATGTTGAACAAAACCGGCCCCAGGACCGACCCCTGGGGAACTCCGCTTGTGACCGGTTGCCAGCTAGACATGGAGCCATTGATCACTACTTGTTGAGCCCTATGCTCTAGCCAGTTCTCTATCCATTTTATAGTCCATTCATCCAACCCATACTTCTTTAACTTTAACTTACACACAATTTCTTGACCACTACATCTACTACCCCTTCCATCATTTAGTTTTTTATAACATTGGAAAGCTTCACTGGTAATATCACTTACAAAGCTTTTTCATCTATAGATTCAAAGTGCTTTACAAAGGGGAGTAAGTATTTAACCCCATTGTACAGGACTGGGAATCTGAGACACAGATTTTTACTTGATTAAAGCTGTACCACAGATCTGCACCAGAAAATTCCTGTGGCTGTCTGGCAGAGTTCTTGGATGTTCAAATAATCATAGTAAAATTATCTAAAAAAATTAAAAACCATGCAACCTTCCTAAAATTATTCAAAAATGCCAATTTTCCTGAGAGGACAAATGAATAAAACAATTCTGATATCTATAAACCAAGCTGTTCTTGAGGGATGACATTCTAAAAATTAGAAGATTCAGTAGTTTGCTTTCTATTCATAAAAAGAAGAAAATAAAAACACCTCATATATCAAACTCACTTGAAAATTGCCCTGTCTTATTTACCTCAGTGTGTGCTAGAAAATTCTCTTGTTTGGGCTAAAGACCTTACGCTAAGCTCCATAATAAATGTACTTAAAAAATGCTGCCTCTAGCTAGTCTACTGTTTTGAAGTTGGAGACGGGGGGCTGTGTCTCCTGATGGCTTCTCATATATTTGTCTATATTGAACCCAATTCGGATCTGTCTGCAAAGGATAAATACAAAATTTTAGCAAAACATGTTCTTTGGCAGTGACAAATTCATGACTAATCTGAATTCTCAAATGTTTTGCACTTCACAGATCCTCAAAAGAAAGATCTTCCCGAGACAAAGAACGGTCAAGAGATCATGATAGAACATCGCGTGACAAAGACAGGAGCTCAAGAGAGAGATCACCCCGTGATTGCAAAGACAGGAAACGATCATATGAAAGTGCTAATGGCCGATCAGAAGATCGGAGGAGCTCAGAAGAGCGTGAAGCAGGGGAGATATAACTGCTGTACATTCACCTGATCCTCTAGCTTCCTATGGAGTTGCATACTATGGTTTAGTTTACAGTTGTTCAAAGGGACACCAGTGAGCAATTCCAGACACTGATCCAACTAGGGTAGATGTACAGTATATAAAAGTGTTTATAACTAAGTCTGAATTGAACCCCTTCAATTGATGATGCCTAAAGCTGTGTCCTTGACTTCGACCAAACTGTAAAACTTTTCTGAACGATTTATCTTTATCCAGGATGACAGTTTTATGTACCAAGGTGCAGATCTCAATGTTTTACTCTCCTTTCCAAAACAAGTTAAATAGTGAACAAATTATATTGTACTACTTGCCTTGGGTGCTCTCAGACCTTTATAAAATTCTCTAATTCTGTTCCAGTCCAAACAGCAGCATTCAGGGTTTTTTTAAGAGGGCGGGTGGGTACTAAACTTTTATTCTAAGGTTATGTTTCCCAATGATTGTATGGGAACCTAGGCGTTGGTTACAGTCAGCATTTAGACTGGAATGTGTGCCAGAGAAAGCTAAAATGTCGTTTTTTACAGTGCCTATTTAGACTTGGGAATTGAACAGCTGTTGCATTACATCTTTTTTTTTATTTTTATTGAAATTTTGAAATCAAAGCCAGTCCCATATCTGTACCATTCGATTGGTATGTGTTCAGTATATTTGGGTTTTTTTCCATAAGGACTTTTTCTGCTTTTTCTTGTGGGGTGTAAACTGTACATCCTTAATTGTAAAAATAAATAAATAAAATAAAAAAATTAAAAAGTAAATGGCATTGTTGGTAAATTAACACTGAGCACCTTGGTCTCTCAAGGTGAATGTGGCTAATTATTTGTGTATGTTCTTTAGTAGGTCAGTTATATGAGAAGACTAAACAGTACAGAACTTTCTCATTTGGAGGAAAAAATTTTAAATGTACAACTCTTTACCACTGGAAGTGCTGTCTTTCTACTGAGACATAAAACAGACCCTGACTACTCCAAGTTCATAAAGAGACAAACGCTCTTAAAATCATAGTGTCCTGGCTGTTACCAACACATACCTCTAGCAGCTTCAACTTGGAAAAGTTAGTCTTTACTTCTCCTCCTTAAAATGAACATTGTGTTGCTGATTCAGAATGTTATCCATGGTCCATCCCAGAGGCAGCTGCATTTCATTTGTGAGTGAGTGAGTGATCCTGCACAATGAAAGGTGCTTTAGAAATGTAAGTTATATTTATATTTATTTGAATTTAGTTTGAATTTCCTCACCCATGAACTACACAGTGATGTAGTGAGACACTGTCATTGTTCAACAAGTCCAGTGTGTCCTTTGTACCCTGTAAGCTGAGGGCACGTATGAGCCCTTGCAACATAGACATATAGCATGTCTTTGCCCCCTCATACTTGTGACTGTTACTGGATTACTGTATCATTCAATTTATACTCCATCCTGAAAGGAGCGGCACAGCTGCTCTGTACTAACCAAGTATCCCAGTGTAGTTCTAGCACTATTTTAGCCTAAGATACATAGTATGGGCAGGGCACATGTACATTTTAAACTATATGTAGAAGCTTTATAGATGCTCAGAAGGAACTGACATTTGTTTTTGTGCCCTGCATGGCACATTCCCTCCTTTTCCAGTCAATGACTTCAGGAACTTAAAGATTTTACAGCAGTTTAGTGGACAATTTTCAAAATGCCACAAAACCAGTCTTAAATCTGGAGCATACATTTTTCTCCAGAAATGTTTTGTGAAATTGCTTATACTGTCAAGTGCACTGTAAAAACAAAATCACCAACATCTGTCCCTCTAGCACAGAAACATAACTGTCCTTAAATCCTTGTTAAAGATCTGCAATATTGGTAATGGTATAAACAACTCCTATCATCACCCAGATAAGATAGTTTGAATTGCATCTTGTACAGCAGCACTCCACGTTAGTGGAATGTCCTTTGGCTTCTGAGATGTTACTTTCTTATAAGGTGAAGGAGGGTCTCTGGTTTTATGGCTTGTAGAGACTGACTTCATTCTTATCTCACTGATTTTAGCTCACAGTAGTACTTCTGTTTAATGTAACGAAACACTTTAGCTGCTTAGGTCAGCGGTTCCCAAACCTGTGGCCCCACGGGGGCTTTCAAAATGGCCCACACTCCCCTCCAGCCAGCTGCAGAAGGGAGCTGCTGCTGTCTGAGGACCCAGGCGCAGCATGTTCCTGCAGGGCTGAAAGACAGTGCAGGCTCATTTCTGCAGTCAAGGGGAGGGGGAGATCAGTGCTCCCCTCGGCTGTAGTAGGGAGCACCGCAAAGCGCTCTGCCTGGGACCCTAGGTGCTGGGGTCCCTGCTGCAGCCAGGGGGATGAGAGATCAGCGCTCTCCTCTCCTGGCTCCAGCAGAGAGCAAAGCGCACTGCTTGGGTCCCTAGGCACTGGGTCCCTGCTGGAGTCAGAGGGGAGCACTGTTCCTCCATCTCTATGGTGGCAGAAGGGAACCGCTGTCTAGGGACCAGGTGGAGCGCAGGGTTCCCTGCTGCAGCCAGGAGGATGGGAGTTCCTCCTTGCTGAACTCCTTTCCGCTGGCTGCAGGGGGATGGGGGCTGCTGGCAGAGACTGGTGGCACTTCAGGGTTATAAAAATCATGTTTGTGGCCCTCGAGCCAAAAAGGTTGGAAGCCGCTGGCTTAGATCCACCAGTAATAGAGACCAAGGGGAAACATTACATTATAAACTATGCAGATGATTCTGATGGGAAGGGTGAAGGGGTGATTGAACTCGGGCTCTTCCTTATATATTTATTTATTGTTTATAGGCTTTACTATGGAGTTCATCAGTGTAGTATCTGAACACCTCACAGACATTAAAGGATTTATCCTTGCAACATCCCTGTGAGGTAGGGTAAGTATTATCTCCATTTTACTGCTAAGGAGCATGAAGTAAAGGGAGGTTGTATGACTTCTCCAGGATCTCATACATCTTGGAGCATAATGTAAGAAAATCTCATTGTCTGGGTAAGTTAGTGAGAGAAAGATAGGGGAGATGTAATTAGATTTGTAAAAATCTACAGAATCATAATTCCAATGGTGTCACCTGGCGTAGCAGCAGGGACTCACTCCTTCCCTAGCTCTAGCTCCTCCAGTTAGTGGAAATTTTGATAATAGTGTCATCAGAAATGGGTTGAGTTGGGAATAATTTGAAAGCTCTTTCTCCCACAAACGCAATGGTGCCAAACATGAAAATCCTAGAACAATTATGTAGATATATATTTGAGAAAATGATTAAAAATACATTTTTTTTTAAATTATACTTTAACACAGGGATACGTTGTGTACATAAAGAAGACTTTGATCTTTGGTAATCCTAGAGAAATTAACCTTGATATGTAGGACTGAAAACATTTATTCAAGTCATCATCTGTGTCCATCTAGGGCACTTCTGCTAGACATGTCATGCTGGTGCTTGTCCATGCAACTCTCACACTTATGAACAAAGCAGAGTGCTGGCCAGACTTATGCAGGGCGGTGAACATCTGGTCTTTGCAAATGAGCATTTGATTAGCGGAAGGATTGATTCAAGATCACATGGCATTTCACACTCAACTGGTGTGATCAGTCCATCTTCCAAGGCTCATCCTTGCCCAGTTGGGGAGAGTAGTTTTGGATGTGCTCGATCATCACAGAGCCATTCCATTGCTTGATGATTTTCCTTCTTGATAGTAGGTATAAATGCACCCTTGTTTGTGGTAATTCTTTCTCCATTTGTCTGCTAGGAAAACATTCACAAGTGTAATTCTGCAAGTGTTGTAATGTTGGTCTTCAAATGGTAAAGTTGGCATATGAATGCCTCCAGTGCATTTATGACCTCATCTGTGATTGTCTCAGTCATTATGAGCACCTTCAGAGTGAGGAGAGAATCTTTTGGAGGCTGAATCAAATGTCTTCCAGTAAGGTAACTTGGACTTTCTAGCCCACCTTCCAGGAGAGTCGCATGCTGAAAGGGCATGGAAACCTGGCAGTGGAGCAGCTTTTAATGGTCCGGGTGATGGGAACACATTTCTTAGGGATATATAGTAATGCTGTCCCTAGCAGCAGGCACAAAACCAGAATCCTGTGTAAGTCTTGGGTAGCATCTCAGAGCACTAGAAAACATCTATGCCTAGTGGAAAAATTTGGAGTTTAGTAGTATCTGTGGCATTGAAGGCATGCAAGTTAATTTTAGTGTCAGCCTCATGGGAACTACAAAGAAACTCCACTGTACAGTGCAAGACAACAGCTTCATTATGCCATGTGATGATGAAATTATTCACATACTAGAGCGTTTTTCCTGCAAAGTATGCATTTAACTTGTTCTTTGTGCAAGTATGAGATGATAGCTTTTTCACTGTGACATTGGAGATGTTTGTGCAGTCAATGATTTAGTATTAGACAGGTGCAATACCCTGGAGTCTCTTCTTTCTGATATTTTTAATTGTTTCCTCTATGTACATTGCAGACACAAGGTCCACTTTGTCATAGGTCTATTATTTTCTCTAGCCTCATAATGAAGTGTTCAGCCAAATCTTGGCAAGTGTTAAGTTTCTTGTTTGCCAAGAACTTGTGCCTCAGCTGTACCATCTAGAATTGCTATGCTGAAAGGCCCCTGCTGGCATAAAGTACCGATCATATTGTCAGTAGGTCCTGCTTTAGGAAGGTCATACAAGGTGTACATTAGTTTGCTTTTCGCCCAGCATACGTGCATTGTTCCATCACATTCAAACATCGATCATGGTACTGCAGAGAACTCATACTTTCCCAAAATCTCACATAGATCAATATCGTGCTGAGATCTGGACATGACCAAAAGATGAGGAAACAGTGAGCTGTTTGTGGTTCTCTGACAGTCCTTGCCACCTTGACTTTCTTTGCATTTGAGCACAACTTTAGTCTTGATTGGAGCCCATAAACTGACACAGCCTAGGATAATTCTTTGGGTTGTGAAGGCATGACCTAAAATATCCATTCAACACCTTTAGTTATCTCATCACTAAAGACTGCTTTCGTCATATTAATGAGCTATGGTCCCTCATGTGAATGGATTATCAGTGCGAGTAAGCTCATCCTGTAACTTTAAAATGATCCCTTCTTGGCATTTAGCAGTACCTAATGACTTCACATGGTACTTGGTTACTTCTGGGGATGTCATTCTAGCCACATGCAATGTTTTGTTGGAAATTTGATGGTGTTCTGCAGTTATCAGGAAAAATCAGAAAGGAACATTTGGATGCTGTTATACCCACCAACGCCCCAATGATTTTCGTTGCTTTGTTTTCATGTTCTAGGGCTTTGTCTGAATCAAGTGCACAGAAGGGAACTGGTGACACCACTGAGCGTTGTTTTACTGTAGTGGTGTTCTCCAAAGATTCAGCTTCCACTATGCTGCAGAGGGTGACACCATTGAAAATATGATTGTAGATTTTTATGAATCAAATGACACCTTTTATCTTTCTATCATTAACTTGCCCGTGGAATTACACATGCTCCTAGACCAACAGGAGGATTGGGGTAGAGACAGGAGTACAACCTAAATCTGATTACCACTGCCTTAACTACAAAGCCATTCTTCCTCTCCTTTAGCGCTGGGCTCACCTAAACTCTAGCAAGTTGGGAGACGGCACAGTTGTGCCCCTACAAATAACTACCCTCCTTCCCTTCTCCATAATCTGTAATGGAACCAAGCTGTTTTAGGCAGGTGATTCTTAGGGGAAGAAACAGTATCAGCTGCTTATCATCTGAATAGCTCCTACTGGACAATTTAGTGTGACACTGGCATTGATGTCAAGACTGGTTGGTTGCTCACTCCTGGCAACCATTAAAGGGACCCTGGCCAGCTTCTGCTGCCTCATAAGGGGATACAAGGTGATACCAAAGCTCAGAACATTGAATTAAATACAACAAAATAAATCCATTAAACTGGGACGGTTTGCTGGGTTTCAGCACAGCTAGTCAAATGAATTTGATTTGTGGACTACAAGCCTGCGTTCTCTACTTGAACAAATTGGCAGTCACTATCAGTGTTATCTTTTTTCATTTCAAGTGTTGTAATTAAAGATTTATTAAAATCTGTATGTATGTTGAAACAAAAAGCAGGGACTGGAACTGAATCACTGGGGGTTGGTTTTCTTTTCTTTGCTGGCAGCTTGATTCCCGCATACAGTTCTGTTGTTTCTGAACATAGTCTTCTGGTATGTCATTTCATTGGCTTTTGATGCTGCATCAGTTCTGACTTATTTACCATGGTCTAGTACAGATTAATTACTTCTGCCTTCATACCTGACAGCAAGTTTCTCTTTGAGCAGCTCCCTTTTTTTCTAGATGCTTCCCCAAGTGCTTTGTGATTTCACTAACTACCATTCTGACTAGCTCCATGCTCTTCTAGAACTTTCTTCAGCACATAAGACACCCTTATCTGTTCTCCTCACTAGCTCCTGGGATCGTCTCAGTATGTTTTCAGTAAATTTATAATTGAAGGGTGTTCTTTCGAGGTGACAAAGGGCCTATTAGTTCAAGTTCTTTATGTGGGAAAATATTAAACCCAGCTGTATAAATGTGTTGAATAATTACTTCATCTGTGAAATTCTTCCTGAAGGTTCAGATGGTTCCAGTATATTTCACCTCATCCAAAACTGTTCTGTTACATTGCTATGCACCTTTAGACTTTGATGTTACAACCGACCTTGAGATGAATGTCAGTAGTGGGTGGAAGTGATTTCCATGTAATATGAAATATTTGGGATTCTTCAAGATTAAAGATACTATAAGGATCAAAATAATCCTCTTAGAGATATAATAGAAATGAACCTTTCCTATACATCAGCACCTTGTTGCGGGTGTAATTTTTAAAAAATTTTTTGGCATTGTAGGAAGAAACATGAGAATTGGAGCACCATGGACGTAGACCTCTTGTTATGCTTCACTCACTGCTTATGGGAACACACCTACTGATAATGGGGTGCTTTGGAATTTGAGATTTCCTGTGGAAATGCTTTACCACTGCATTTCTCATCTGGTAAGTTACTACTTGGCCATGGTAGAGGCCAGATACTTTCCGATTATATTTGCTTCATCCTGCTTGTAAGAGTTTCTTTATCTTTCTTTGTTCCTCACCCACAAGGCCCAAAGGAAAAGCACTGAAAGGTCAGAGTTCACTGGAGACATTCTGGTCATTTGAGAGTATAGGCTGTTTGTACAATACTTAGCTGATCATTTTTGAGATTTTGGAAAGTGAAAATAACCTACTTCCCTCTAAAAGTATAAAGATGAATTCTATTTCCTGGGACCCCTCTATATGTTACCTGGAAAGAAGAGAGAGATTATTGGCAAAACATTTTATTTTAGACTAGAGGAAGTGAGGATTTTCCTTTGAGAGTCCTCTAATTCTTCCTTCTCTTTACCCTATAGTTTTCATTGTCTGCTCTATTTTCCACATTATGACTTTGGGCTTGGGAGAGAAACTCCACAAATGCAAACTCAATTATGTGACACAAAGCTGGTATAACTAAAGGACAAAATCAAATAGCGCTAGCTATAATATTAAACAGCTTGGCAGTCTCTCCCCAAAGATGTTCGTGCCCTGGGTTGTATGAAAGTCATGCAGCTTGACATGAAGGCTTCGCTCATGCCGTGGAATTGTTCCACAGAAAATAATGTTGTCTACCTGCCATCTTTAGATGTGTGGTCTTTCCCTTAACCTTTTCTTCACAGTAATTACACTATTTGTAGGTGTGTCTATTGATATTAGTTCACCTAGATAAAGAAAACTTTATATGGCTTACCATACTGGTATATGGATACCCTTGTGAGGTAGGGAAGTAGCATTATCCTCATTTTAAAAGTGGAGAACTGAGACTGAACAGAGCTGAAAGCAGATCTCCAGTGTCCTAGTCCAGCACCTTGCCGACATCACCATCCTTCCTCCCTGTTTTGTGGTAATTACTTGCCACAAATTTTAAAAATGAACTGCAGAACTTCAACTGTTTTTATGGTCTCTAATCATTCACATAACATACATAAATCTTAAATTACAAACCTATTAACATTTTTAAACAAAGGAGTTATTTATGTCCCTGCCAGGGCTTGAGTTCGGGGTTCTTTGTACATCCTTCTCTCTACTCCCCATCTCCCAGGTAATAGCAGCAGCAGGTAAGATGACAAGAGCCTAAAAATCCAAACCACCGTTTTCAAGTGCCAGTCTCTTCTGGGCATATGTATCTGTATTTCTGTCTACATCAGTTGTATCATGGACTGTATATCTTCTTTTGCCATGGAGAAAATAGAAATCTTAACTTGGGTTGTAGCAGTTAAATAAAGGAGGAATTTATTTCTAATGTTTCAGCATGTTTAATTTGACTCTGTGTAACATCTGTGATATATTTGGGGCCATAAATAGTTTTCACAAGTTTTGCTCCTTCCCTCTAACACTTAAAACTGCAGTGGAGTACACTTGCTTGTAATCTGATCCTGCAAAAATGCTTGATGTTCGTTGTTGTTTTCTACCCACAGACAATGATTTGAACTCATCTCTTACCCTTCCCAGCCTCTAGCTGTACTCCCTGCAGCCAGTCCAGCTGCAAGCATCTTGTCGCCAAGTCCTCCCAGTCTCCAGGTGCCCCAAAGCTTGTTTTCCCCCTCCCAGAATTACCTTACAATCCCACTCAGTTGCATTTTGATCTGAAGCGTAAATAATGAAGTGTGTTTATGCTAGGTGTGAGAGCTGGAGTGATCCTGATCTCTGACAAAATCACTTCATCGCTCTTTTCTCCTGCCTCGTGGCTAACTCTTGTTTTGATCCCATAGTTGTGTCTGGACAAGGTTAGAAGCTCCCCCTTCCAACCCTTTAGGAGTCCAAGCACTGTAGATTTGTTAGGTGCATGGGAATTGTACCCTAGATGGGTTAATAAAAATGCCACACTACCACCAGTAGTGGTGCTTTTATAACCTGGTTCCACAGCCAGTAGCCACTCTCTTGACAATGACTCTGTTTTATAAAATATTCCACTCTGGTTTTACAAGTGAGGGGAGACATTCACTTACTTTAATTGTGTTTATTAACAATCAGGTGATAGCTGCAGTTATATTTAAGCAGAAGGACACATGCTGTTAAATATAGTAACTTAACGAATGATTTCATCACCTCTATTAAGTACAAGGAAAAACAATCAAGCAGACACTAGGTCATTTACTGCTGAAGAGAGGCTCAGGTATCATGATGGAACAGGAATGCTGACAAGGACTATGGAGGAACTTACACCAAGGTCAAACCTGCCAGGCCTCACTCAGCTGGTGAAGGAAAGACTCTCAGTTGGATTAATTTTAAGGCATTGTTTGTATAGTATACAAGTTAGAATGTGTGATACCACTGCCCTCTAGTGGACATATGGTTACAGTTGCTCAACAGAGTGTTAAGCTCTACTGCGGAGGCCAGTACTTCATTTGAGCTATGTATTCATTTACCTCGGTGAAGGAGTGGGTGATCTTGTTTGGCCTGATGACGACTATCCCCCCATTCTTCTGGAAATCTCACTATCTTTGCACAAGCCAGTCTAGTGACTTCCCTCATTCTTTCTCCGTAGTTAATTGCTCTCACACCTGGAGCCTTCTATTCAATATTTCAGAAGCAGGGCAGTTGGAGGAAGTCACTCCAAAAATGATCCCTTCAGGTTGCTGATTAGAGGATGAGATTCCCTGAAAGGGAACACTGCTCCATCACTCAACGGGTGGAAAGAGGGGGGAGGTTTTAGGGAGGTTGGTTCCTTTCTATTCTGATAGCAGGTGAAGTGATGAGTCTTCCACCCAGAAGTATCAACCTTAAAATGTATTACATGGGCTTTCAAGATTGTTGCTAACTTACAGTCAAACTGGGAAATCTCTAGGTGCAAAGTGCATTAAAATTTGTTGGTTACCTTTGATATATAAGTTTTTGTTTTCCTATATGTATTCATGGTGTTAGCTTTAATAGTTACATTAAATAAGCCTTTTCCTGTTTTTTCTTCACTTTCAACTGTGGCTAGAAGTTCAAAGTCAGTGATTCAGTGCTGGGTCTTGGTGCTCGTGAGGTTTTAGCAGCCCAGAGATGGCACTTCCTTACCAGCCAGCTTCTTTGTAGACGTTATTCAGGCGAGTGCAGATTTCGTTGGTCACCTTCTCAAAGGAAGCCTTGCAGTCTCCACCATATTTCTCCTCCATCAGTTGCAAGATAATGTCGCAGATTATCTAATGGAAAAGGGGGAAAGAAGCAGACAGTGAGAATTCCCTCCATTCTATCTGTTGATAGGAATTGCTGTTTGTCAGTTGTGTTCCTCCTAATAAGAAAAAGTTGTCTGACTTTTTTGGAGAAGGCAAAGGGACGCAGAAACAGCTTTGGCATCCGGAATTGGAAATGGAAATTGAAAATGAGTTGATAGAAAACAACTCTATCTCATCACCACTGTTTGTTTAAATCTATCCAATATCTGATGGATTACTTTGGCCACACTTGTATACATAGTCATAAAAGCATATGAATTGCCATATAAGATAAATCCAATGGTCCATCTAGTTCATTGTCCTGCATGTGACCAGTATCAGATGTTTCAGCATAAGATGCAAGAAATCAAGTACTGAACAGTTATGGATTAACCTGCCCATAACCTATGCTTCTTCCTAACCCTCCTCATTTACTAGTTGTCTTTATGCTCTGAAACAATGAAGGTTTATATCTTTTTTTAAAATTAAGTATTATCATTACAATACTAACCTGCTTCCCAGGCATGTCTTGAGATTTAATTAATGCTACCAAAATGCCTTGAAGAGTAAAAGTTATATGTACATGCTGTATAGTACTATACTACAAGCCAGGGCAATGTGATGCAAGGGGATATAGGGCTGGGGAAAAGAACACTACTGGCAGCACATTTGTCAATTCTAATGATCTCAGCAGTCCCAAATCCATAAGCATCATCAAAGCTGATTGATACCTGTTCTGTGTCTCAGGAAAGATGTGCATCCTATCACATGGTACGTTTGAGGGGAGAAGTCTGATGACTCACCCTAAAGTTCTTGGGGTCAATTTTGAGCTGCGTGGCATGTTTCTTGCCCAATGGGTTCACTACCCCAAGGAAAGCATCAGTGTTGTCTAGGTGTTGGACCAAGTCATTGATGGTAGTGAAGACCCTCTTGCCATGACCTCTGATCTGATCTGACTGTTCCATCTCTTCAGCTGTGTCCATCCCTTTAAAGTGAGTGAAGTAGGACTTGGTGTCTGGGTGTTCTGTAAACATTCTGCAGTGGGTAGAGGAAAAAACAGGTGAGAGGAATACAAGACAGTTGAGAGAGTTTTTTCCTAATGAGCTCATGAGCACTGAGGCATTGACATGGATGTAGCTTGTCTCATGTACTTCTTTGACTTCTCTTTAACTATAGTCATCACTTGCTCCCTCTTCTGTGTCAGCCCTGGCTTTCTTTAGCTTTCATTCCCTCCTTTCCTTGCAAGTCAAAAGCAGATCCCTACTAACTCCAGACGACTTTCTCGTAATAGTCTGCCACTCTCTCCCTTCATCCGCTTACAGGATTTTTTTCTTGTTAACTACACCTTAAAACTTGCTAAACTGCTGCCGGCCAGAAACCCAGTGACCACAATGATATTTGCTAATACCAAATGCTCACATCCTACCTGTCATCTCTTCCTACCTAGTTTCACTCATCATTTAACAAAAGTATGTAACAGAAAATTCCCCCAGAGTGTTAGGCCGGGAGGCACATTCACCTTCTTTACCTGGATTAAAATTCCACCATGTCCAGTTTTCCCACTAAAATGGATGTTTTATAAAACAAAGTAATAATAATAATATTAAAAAAAAGCTTTAATCCCTTGGAAATTGGGAATTCATTCTCTCCAAGGATGTTGCAAAAGTCCAAGCATATGTAATCAGAGAATCTAAGTTGTATTTTCTTCCCTTTGTCTAAATAAATGACTAGATGGAGGAAATCCCTAGCACAGGCTTTGTTAGCTAACTCTTTATTCAGGGAAGGCCCAGAAACTGGAGTTTGCTGCCTGCCTTCAGATGGATTTTCACTTAGGTGTTAGGTAGTACTGGCATTATTCACTGAAAAGATGGTGTTAAGCGGAAGTCATCTGTGAAGGAAATGAGGCCCCTTTCTATAATCCCGTACAAAGCTTAGCAGCATATTGGCAAATCATTTAAGAATGCAATATATCCCTCACTGGAGCAAATTAATAATCTATTTAGTATGGCCATAGAAAGTACCAAATAAGATTCCCTAGGCAGAAGGGCTTATGGTTTAAAGGGGCACAAATTAGTACAATACAGAGAAATACATAAATGGAATGGAAGGTGATCATTGTAGCTGAAATACCTCACAGAATAGCTGAGGTTCAGAGTGCGGATATACATAGTGATAAGTGACTAAAAATAGCATTGTGTGGTGCTACATTTGTGACTCAGTGACTGTCATATTTTATAAATAAAGATGGGGTTCTCTCTCCCTGCCCCCAATTTTCCAGCCCTGCAAATGTAGCCCAGGATCTGAGACTAAAGCCAGGCCTTCTGGCTTGTGCATCACCAGTTAAAAAAAAAAAAAAAAAGTCCATCTGCAATCAGATATTAGTTAGCAGTTGTGTATGAAAAGGAATAGAATCCAGCTCATTCTCCAAGAGCTGTGTTGGCTCAGTAGAGCTAACAGTAATAAGTGCTAAATCTTTTACAGTAAATTACCGCAGGGAAGAGATCTGTTGAATGAGACAGTATCATTTTTTAAATTATAACTTTTCTGACCTTAATTGTTCTTTATGATATTCTAGGATGGAGAGGAATAGAGCTTTATGTATGGTTAGTGAAGCTGATGCAGGCATTAGGTGTGGTGTGAGAGGAGGAAGGAGTGAGCGAAAGAGGCACTAGAAACAGTAAGGAGTCACACTTGGATAGATCCGTGGCAGGGTTATAGGAGTGGGTAAAGGCAGAGATGTAAATGCCAGCTGAGTTATTGAGTGCCTTGAAGGTGAAGAGAAAAAGCTTGAATTTTTGGGAAGAAGTGAAGCCAGTGTTAAGATTCTAGAGGAAAAGATCAAGAGGAATGGGGTCAGAAACAAAACTCTGTTTTGTCTGTTTCATTGTTAGCTCCTTATGGGATAAAATGAAGAGGAGTGTCTGGCTAACTGGCCTTCTCTTTTATACTGTTCATTATTCTATACCTCAGTTATATCTCCTCTTCCTGTTCTTTCCAAGTGAAACAGTTCTGGTTTCTTTAATTTTTTCCAATCCACTTCTCCACACTCCGCTTTCACTTTTATTTCTCCCCACCTCTTTTGTCTCATCTATTTCCCACTGAGGTGAGATATCCATAGCTGCTAATGTTTCGAATCAAGGAATTGTGTGAAGTGAACCAGAACAAATTCCTGACATGTAGTTCTATTTGTCTCTCTTCCTCTCACACTTGACTAACAATGGAATGAGATCTTTCTTTACCTGACCAGCACAGTTGTCCCATTGTCCTCAGCATTGGCATACATCTTCTCCCAGGCCCCACGAGCCCTCTGCACTTCTGCTTCAGAGAATGCCATGGAAAGGAAGATGTTGAGATCAGTGTGCAGTGAGATGAGAGAGGAAGGGTCGGGGACTTGCTGATAGTGTGATGTGTGCTCCTGCTCTGTTTCAGAGCTCTCTATATACTGCCCTAAGGATTTAAGGGCTCTTGAATGGGCTCTTTGTTTCCACTTCAGTCAGTCACATTTCTGCAGGTTTTAGTGCTGTCTAATCACCTCTAATCAGGAAAGGAGGTTACCAGGTGGAGAGGGAGGGATAGCATTCTCACTGTGAAGGCAGGGGACTATAGTACATAGAAAAGAGGTCTTGCTGGGAAGGGAAGGGAGGGAGAAGAGGGGTTGGGGTTTCAGTGGGGAAGGATAGGTTTTGGGAGAAAAAGGTCTGCAGAAAGGCCTAAATCCATATAATGTCTTACCTAAGCCTAGCATTTTCCCCAAAACTTAGGTAGGCCTTACTTATCCCTGGGACTTATCTGGGAAATGAGGGTCAGTGTCTCCTCAGCAGTAACTCCTCCTTTGGATACTCAGCTTCAGGGCTCAGGCTTTTAACCCCTCCCTAGTTTTGTTTCCTTTATCCCACTTGTATTCTCACCATCACCACTTGGGGTTACTTGCTAGCCTACTAAACAGAGCCAAGTGGGGGTAAACCTGCAAAGAAATTTATACCTGTAATAAGTATTGGTGATTGGGCTATCTAAAGCCATTGACTTTGGGTTCTTGCAGATCTGCAAAAACCACGCAGGACTAAGTTAACTCTTTGCACCCATACAGCAGATAGCATGGTAGCAATCAAATAGACAGAGGTACATACTATTAATAAGAACATAAAAATGGCCATACTGGGTCAGACCAATGGTCCATCTAGCCCAGTATCCTGTCCTCTGACTGGCCAATACCAGGTGCTTCAGAGGGAGTGAACAGAACAGATAATCATCAAGTGATCCGTCCCGTTGCCCATTCCCAGCTTCTGGCAAACAGCAATCCCAGCTCATTCTGGCTAATAGCCATTGACGGATCTGTCCTCCATGAACTTATCAAGTTCTTTTTTTAACCCCATTCTAGTCTTGGCCTTCACAACATCCTCTGGCAAGGAGGTTCCACAGGTTGACTGTGCATTGTGTGAAGAAATTCTTCCTTTTGTTAGTTTTAAACCTGCTGCCTATTAATTTCATTTGGTGATCCCTAGTTTTTGTCTTATGAGAGGGAGTAAATAACACTTTATTTACTTTCTCCACGCCAGTCATGATTTTATAGTCCTCTATCATATCCCCCTTTAGTCCTCTTTTCCAAGCTGAAAAGTTCGTGTTTATTAATCTCTCCTCGTATAGAAGCTTTTCCATACACCTAATAATTTTTTTTGCCCTTTTCTGTACCTTTTCCAATTCCAATATATCTTTTTTGAGATGGGGCGACCAGATCTGCACACAATATTCAAGATGTGGGTGTGCCATGGATTTATAAAGAGGCAATCTATTATTTTCTGTCTTATCTTTCCCTTTCCTTATGATTCCCAGCATTGTTAGCTTTTTTGACTGCTGCTGCACATTGAGTAGATTTTTTTAGAGAAGTATCCACAGTGACTCCAAGATCTTTTCTTGAGTAGTAACAGATAATTTAGACCCCATCATTTTATATGTATAGTTGGGATTATGTTTTCCAATGTGCATTACTTTGCATTTATCAACATTGAATTTCATCTGCTATTTTGTTGCCCACTTAACCAGTTTTGGGAGATCCCTTTATAACTCTTCACATTCTGAATAATAGATCCCCCCCCCCCACCCCCACCATTCTTCACAGAGGGGCAGTGACCCTATGCTGTTCTCTTTCTAGTGTGTCCCTGACCTGCCAGCTCCATGCCACAGTGGCCTGTCTATGTCATGGGGGATGTAGACAAGATGCTTTTATAGCTATTAGTGTTTTGATCATTCCATGCTGGTAATCTTACAAGGAGGGGAATTTTCTCAACTCATCCATTGCTGAGAACTGGCATCTGAATCAAACTGCATTAACCAGCTCCCCATCTTGGCCTTTCTCATTCCAAGCCCTCCAGTTTGAGGCATACTGAGTCCCTGTGGTCCTGGTCTAAGCATATATTTTGCTTATGCTGCTCCACTTCCTTTGAAGGCTTTTTATGGTAATGCCTATCCTTCAATGTGAGAGTTGTACACGGGACTCTGGAACCCTTTGGTGCAGCTGTTTGTTTAATCAGAGTGGGCTATTGCTATCCTAGGCACCACAGTTCGCCATAATTCTAATTTTCCTGTTCCAGTGCTCAGATCCTCACATGGCTCTGGTAATTTACCTTAGTCCTGCCTTGCGACAATCACTGCTTTTTCCAGGTCTGTCCCTCAATACACCTCTGTCAATACACTTCCACCTTATCTTCTAGCTCTCCTGCTGTTCCAGTCTTTAGTGCCTCCTGAGCTGAGCAAATGTAGAATTATGTGCTACCATTTTGTAGGTCTGCAGTGGGCTAAACATCTGCTCAATACTACACTGCGATTACCCAACACTTTTCATTTATGACCTCAGTTCTTTCTTTTAAGGCAAGTCCTTAGAAGTTTAGGCCACCCCAGCCTGAACCCATTGCACCCCCAATGGGCTATGTAATTCTAGCACAATAGGAAATAAACAGCCCTGAAGATCTAGAGTGTACGTGTTTCTTTCCCTTTAACTACCCTAATCCTGTTGGTTTACAGTTATGATCCGCCTCACATGGCTCCCTAAGAGGTTTGAAAGAAAGAAAAAAACAGATGAGGACACTACAGCACAACCTGCTCAGGGTGAGGGGGAGACAGCCGAGGGAGAAACGGACAAGTGTCTGATAGAGACCTAACATGAGGTGGCAGGAAGAGGATGTAGAAAGAGGACAGAGGATAATTATTCTCATTAGTCACGTAGGGCAGAAGAGGAGGTAAAGGGGCTTAAGCTACTGCATGGATAATTCAGGTTAAACACTAGGATAATTTTTTTAATGAAAAGATCAGGGCACAAAAAAGCTGTGTTGGGAGGTGGAGGAAAGGGTGTTTCTGAAGCTATTCAAACCAGTGACAAAATCCCACTTATAAGGGATGGCTTAAGGAGAGGAAAGGAACTGATCCTACCATGATAGCAAGCAAGGTGTTTAAGTATGTCTGGTATAATGCATTGATGCAGATCTGGCATCATAAAACAAAAGAAACAGTAGTTCCAAACACACAGCAGCCTTGGTGTAGATGAGTCTAGGTGCTACAGTGATGGGCACATTACTATCTCTGTTGGTATTTCTAAAGGTGCTGAACCAAATGGAGAACCACGGCACCAGCACTGAAGCTGTTGCAGTACAGCTCAGGGGCATGTCTCTCTAGCGCTACGTGTATAGCGTGGAAGGGGGCATGTGTGGAAATTTGTGTATAAGGCAAAGGGAGTTGGGGTGTGTCAGAGCGGGGAGTGTGGATCTGTGTGTGATATTTGGGAGGTGTGTGTATATATGAGTTGTGTGTTTGTACAGGGAGGAGTGGAGTGTGCTTTGTGAATGTTGGAGGGTACAGATAGGTATGTCTAGAGGCTGTGTGTATTGGGGTGGAAAGGTATTGGAGTACGTGGTATGTTATGTTTGAAGGATGGGAGGGAGTATGGTTGTGTTGGGTAAGTAATGAGGGAGGGCTGTAGATTATCTCAAATGACTTCATTGAACGTGAACAGCCCCCTCCTGTTCCCAGCTCCAACAAAGAGCAGATTGAAATAGAGCCTTAAGAATGGGGACTTCTGTTTTCTTGTACTAAATCCTCAGCAAAATGTCCTGGATTTCAGGAAAGCTTCTGACGGGTGGGAGAGGAGAGGGGAGCAGCTGTGCGGTTGAAATTTCTGCACAAGTAGCTCTTTGAAGGCAACTGCAAAACTGGGTCAGGGAAATTCTGACCAACAGAGAGCAGCAGCTATCACAGAAGCTTGATGGGAGGAGTAAAGTTAAGATTCCATAAGATGTTGGTGCCTCCCACGCCTTGGGAGCTATAACTTCCTATTAGGACCTGGGAATGGGGAACTGCAAGGTGAAGATGCAGTGTGGGTCTTGAGACACACCCTCCTCCCTGATTACAAAGCGGTTTTCTTGTTCAAGGTGCAGTGAGAGGAAGGACTCATGAAGAAGAGAATAGGAACCTTCATTTTCCTTATACTAAAGAATTAGACATGCTCCAGGGCATGGAGGTAGAATTTACTTTCCATTGGAATAATACCCATTTTACAAGTGGGAAAACCAAGACACAGACAGGTTCAGTGACTTGCCTATGGTCACAATCCAGATCAATGGCAGAGACAGAAACAGAACATAGGTCTATGCACTCAACTGTGCTGCTTTTCCCCCATCCTACAGATTCAAATGAGTTTGGACCATCTCTAATTTTTCCATGTTCAGGACCACTGACCCATAACTAGAAGGAAGAAAGCTTTCTTGTTAATTCTGCAAACTCTTCTGCTTGCAAGTAGGATCCTGAGTGCACTTGCCAGCCTAAACTAGGACATAGGGAAAGAGTCATCCACTCTGTCATGTAAGGAGCATTGGATATGGTAAAAATATGTGAAATAGCAGATCTGTTTTATCACCTGGTAACTCTTGGATTTAGCTTTTATCTAAAATGTAGTAAAATCCTGTGCTGTACAAGTTCCTGTTACTATGAAAGCCAGACACAATAATTAAAATAATTAAACTCAATCCACTTGCAAGTCATGGTTAGTCAATTTCATTTTAAAAACATACATTTTGTTATCAAAATAATCTAACCATGTTATGACAAACATCTAGCTGTTTTTGTTAACTGTATAATCTCCACCACATAATCGGTATTTTTTGTGAGTTCAAACTAAATTGAACAAAACCCCTATTCTGCATCTAATGCATGGATGAGACACTTTGACCATTCAGCAGAGATTATTTGTTTAGCCTGCCCCTGCCAGTGTCTCTACTGGCCGGAGAAGGCTACCTTTGCCACTCTTTAGCAATTCACAAGTCAAAGCCAGCAGCCAGGGAGGCAGCTGCTGCTCAGTAGCCAGAAAAGTACTCCGAGTGACAGGAGACACAAATTACAGGACTAAAACCTTTGTTGGTTCCTGCACTCTTATACAGCATTAACTCTCTGAGGTGTGGTGCCTGAACATGAGGTAAATGTGGGAATATTGGCAATTATGTGTTCAGTGAATAAATGTTTGAGCTGGACCAGAATCCCACGGTTCAGATATTTGTCCAACATTTAGTCATGCTGGACTGAAGAGCCACTCTTGTGTGATCGCACGTCCTTCCTGGTACCACTCAGATTGTAAGTACCTGGAGAACAGCTTTTCCTCAGGTTATTTCTGTTTCTGGTCCTCTCTGAAACCAGGCAACTCAGAGGTGATTAAAGACAATTCCAGATACTTTCTACCATCTGGAACCTCAATGTGAGGTTTGCATGAAGAAGGATCTGGGGGCAGTTGTGTGAGTGTTGCTTACTTCATCTGGACACGTTTAATAATGATAAAAATTAGCATTTATATAATTCTCTCTATCTTCAATGCTTTTTACAACAAATAACTAATTTTCACAACCCCCTTTTAGCAACCATGGTAGTAGGCGTCTTTGATAGTGAGTTGTATTATCCCCCTCCCTGGGGAACTCAGATTAAGGCTAAATGTTTTAAATATATTCCCTAACTTTTGGTGTCTGACTTGTTGGGTGCTCAGTTTGACACCCAACACCTAGTGCCTGTTTTTCAAAGGCAATGAGCACCCATAGCTCCCCAACCACTCAATATGTCAGAATATTAGGCCCTAGGTGTCTCGAATGGGAGCACCTAAAAAGTCAGATAACCAAAGTTAGTTGAGACACTCTAAAATTTTGTCCTAAATGACTTGTCCAAGGGCATACGGTCCATCAGTGGCAGAGCTGGAGTTAGAATTCAAGAGTACCTAGCTTCCAGTGCTGTGATCAGATTGGACTTCCTTCATTTTAAGTGAACAATATACAGCTCAATAGAGGCTGGAGAACCATGGTGCTTAACAGTGGTGGAAACACAAATTCCTTTCTTAAAGAATAAAAAAGGAGAGATGATGTGACACCCTTTGACTTATCTCCCCAGTGGCACAAAACAAACATAAAAGCTGGCTTACCTGGCCATGGAAGATTCCCTTTGTATAGGGATTTATTTGCCATCCCCTAGCAAGCCCCCAGTGTAGGAGGCATGTCAAGCAAAAGGAGCCATGACCAGGGTAGCTCTGCACCTTGCTGATCCTTAGCTCCCAGAATGGCCCTTTAGAGGGCTTCAGCCAGCCAGTATAAGAGAGAGTCCAACTGTCCATAGGGTCATGCAGCAAACACTTTTATTCTAGACCATATTTTGAATGTAATAATCATCAACGTTTAAAACAAACAAAGAAAAAAAAAAAACTTCAAACCTTTATACCTGATAAGGGAGCAAAAAAAGGCCACAAGCTACTTTTCTGAATGCCACTTTTAATGCACCCTTCTCGCAGACATCTCATGGCAGGACATTTGCAGGGCAGCCAATGGTCCTCCGTGCACACTTTTACCGCTCACTACACATGGCACTGGCAGCAGCAGCATTTGGCCACGCAGTCCTACAGACTCTCACTTCAACTGAGCCCTCGTTCCCGCCTCCACACTGAGTGCTGCTCGCTACGCTACCCGTGTATGGCATCCACATAGGGACCAGCACTCGAAGAAGAAATGGAAGTCGCTTACTGGAACTGGAGGTTCTTCGAGATGTGTGGTCCCTATCTGGATTCCAGTCCCAACCCCCCATCCCCTATGCTGCCCGCTCTGCACTTGTCAGTAAGAGGGACCTGGAGGGGCGTCAACCCGCGCAGCCTCATAAGACTGTGGATGCACCACGTGGCCAACGTACAATGTACATGCGGGTCGACGGCTACTACTACAAAGAGTTCTGGCTCTGGCAGGTGGCATACGTGCACTCATGTATGGGGTACAGCTAGGGACCACACATTTCGAAGAACCTCTAGTTACAGTAAGTAACCTCCATTTCCTTAGTAACATCAGATTAGCTAGGGCCAGACTGCTTGGCCCTTTCATAGAGGAAAGCAGGGTGCATGCAGGAACCTGAGACAGTTGAGTCCCTGTGCTCCCCTAACCAGAGATTGCTAGTGCCCCAATGGGGTTTCCAGTAGCAGCATTATTCAGAGCTGTATGGTACAATCTGCCCATGAATATCTATTCAATTAGTGATGCCAATTCACTGAAATGAGCTAGTTCAATTATCACTACACTCCCACAATTTCACATCTACAAGCCCCAAAATTCGTAACACTTTGTAATTGTCCATGTTTGATAGTTCAGAGCTTGGTTTTTTGTCTTTCAAACCTGTTCAATACACCTATATTTAGTTAGTACTTAAAATACATAATTTAAGTTAATACTTAGTCCTGCCAAGAGTATAAGGGACTAGGCTAGATGACCTCTCAAGGTCCCTTCCAATCCTATGGTTCCATGATTGCTTTAACATAATTTCCCTGAGGCAAAATATTGCTTCATTACACTTTCTCTGATTCTTTTTAAAAACGCAATAATATATTTGAACATTCGTCATAAAACAGTAAAATCACAACACGCAGAATTAAACAGTCTTCAGAAAATGAGATCTGACAAGATCACAGCATAAGAAGATATGGCTGCAGGAAAAATACTGGACTAGAGAGACGATTGGTCTGGTCTGGTATGGCATGGCAGCAAACCAGATACCAGGCTAGATGGCTAAGAGGTCCAATCTAGTGGGATATGGGTAATTATAGTGGACTACGTGGACATGGTATTGTAGCATGCAGGATGCTGGACTTGCTATTGCACCATTGGTCTAATCTAGCATGGGAGGAGGCAGAATACTGAACTAGACAACTCTTGGTCCAGTGAGACTGGCAGGCAGCGGAATATCAGACTGAATGGGTGACTTGTCTGGTATGGGAGGAAGCAGGATTATCAGACTAGACAGACTATTGGTTTTTCCTAGTGTGGCAAGAAGTGAATTACTACTCTAGGCTGTATGGCGCTCTTGTCCGTTCCACTGTGGCAGCTCAAATGTTCTGACTGAACTCTATAGTCCCTTGAGTCATCCAAGCCTCCTGCTCTTCTTATTTCTCCTTGAACGATAGAACCTTTACACAGTTAAAAAATCTATCATTACCACCCGACTTTCACCAGATGTAACATCAGTACCTGTGGCTTTAAATTCTGTTAGCCCAAATTTAATATCCAGTCTCAGCTGGCGCTTTCTCCCCAGCTCCGTGTTTGGCATTGGCACAATACAGGAGCCTAGCTTTTTCATCCCTTCCTCATCTACATAATTTGCATCCTCTTTTTCTGTGCAATAGAAACAAAAACTCACACTTGTTTGGTCTGGTTCCGTGGGAATGAAAGTATAACTGGCAGCCTTGTCTATTTCTACCAAATCCCCATTTCCCACCAACTTCTTGAAGACATCTGTGCAATATATGTAATTATCAATTTTTGAGACTCTCTTTTTCTGTATATCATGGACAGCAGTATTAAAGTCCAGAGTTATCTTTACTCCATATGTCAGAGCACTGATTCTCGAGGCAACAATTTGTGGATTGTTCCCAAATAAAACAGCCCCCTTTGCAATAGCGCCCTGAGCTTCCCGTGGACACAGGATATGGTACTGCTCACTAAAGGTCTGATAGATCTCCTGCCTCAGGATGATGCTGGAAGCAAAGCCCCCAACAAGTAAAATATATTGGACCTTGGCTAGCTCAGGCTTGCTGAGGATTTCCTGCAAGGCACCAATGGTTTTTCTGACACTGTAAGCGAAAAAGCTCTTCATTTTCTCATGTGTAATCATGATAGTCCCATCGCACCACAGAGCTCCTTTCACACCCTCAAAGAATAGGGAGATGTCTTTTTGCTTGCGTTCTGCCACCTTTGTTAGGTTGTTGTAGCAATGTATGTAGACCTCCTCTCTTGTGGAAGAGCTTTTCTGAAGGCCAAAGTTATACATCATTTGATGGCATTCCGTTGGGTGATTCTGTGCATATTCGTCCCATACTCCCTCTTGGAATATCTCCTTCAGGAACTCTCTGAAGTTTTCATCCACTCTGTTGCCTCCCCATCCACCTCCTGATGCCTTGTGTAACTCTCTCAAGGATCGGTTCTTTTGGATTTCGTGCACTGTGATGTCTATTGTACCACCTAAGCATCCAAAAATGAGTAAAATTAGTTAATTTTTAAAAAGAAGTTATTGCCTTAATTTTAGCTGAATAAAAGGCTGCTAACAAGTAACGACATCCATATCTTTAAAAAAGTTCTAAAAAACCCAAAACCCTCACGACTGGCAGTGAGCTCTGCAAATTTGGATGCAGCGCTGCCCATTCTTTGGGTAATAATCGTTCCAGTTCCAGGGGCCCTATGATAAGGTATGGCCAAGTGTCTATGAGAGTCACTGAAGGCAGATATATAAACCTCAGATTGGTCAGAGCCTTGTTCCCGGCCAGCTGGGAAGGGATAACCTTAGGCTAAGGAGACTGCCTGGGGCTAATTAAGGACCCGCCCAAGACCTATTAAAAGCTCTTGCTCCAGTCAGAATGCTGTGGGAGTTTGGAGCTGTGAGAATAGGGAGCCAGGAGCTGAAGGAAGCAGAGCGACAACCAGAAGTAGGAGTGGACTAGGGGGACAGAACCACGGTAGCGGGAAGCTTCTACTACCAGGAGGGTGGCTACTAAAGCCCAGGAAGGGCAGCGTGGGGACTGTAACAGTTTAGGTGCACCAGCAGCGGGGAGCTGCTGCCATCAGGGTCCCTGGGCTGGTGTCCAAAGTAGAGGGCGGGCTCATACACCCCCCACCAGCCACAGCTGGGACAGCCAAAGCTCTCCCTAGAGAAGGGGTGAAGACCACACCGGCCCCAGCCAGGGCTATAGGCTATGGTGAGGGCTGACTGCTGAGGGAAGCGCCAGACTCAGGGGCACTGGGCGGACGCCCCATCAAGCGCCACACCACAACTGTTGTCAGGAGAGGGATCTCATCAGCGCAGCAGCCAGCCTGCCTGCCCATCCACATGGAGGACATGATCAAGGCCTTGATGCAGGCCATGGCAGCCCAGCAAGAAGCTACCAGTGTCCAGGCGGCCACCCAACAAGAAGCAGTGCGGGTACAGCAAGAGACGAACCAACTGTTAATGAATCAGGTCACTCAGGACCGGGCTATACTACAGGAGATAGTGGCCCAGCTGAAGGCCCTGACCACAGGGGCCCAGGCCCATGACAGGCCGCATGCCCCAAGGGCTACAAGCTACCTCCAAAAGATGACTGTGGGAGATGACATAGAAGTGTACCTCCTGGCATTTGAGCGGACGGTCGTATGGGAAGTCTGGCCCCGAGACAAGTAGGCCAGTATCGCTCCGTTCTTGTGCGGAGAGGCCCAGAAGGCGTATTATGATATGGCCCCTGAAGCAACTGCTGAGTACACACAGCTGAAGGCTCAGATTTTGGCCAGATCTGGAATAACGACAGCCATGAGGGCCCAGAAATTCCACTACTGGCCAAGCCCCCGTGATCCCAGCTGTTCGACCTGATCCACCTCTCACGGAAGTGGCTGCAGCTGGAGACCCATAACACGAAGCAGATACTAGAACTCCCGGTAATGGACTGGTACATGAGGGGGCTGTTCCTGGACCTGCGAGCTTGGATAGGCCAGAACAGCCCCTCCTTCTATGATGAATTAGTTGGGCTGGTGGAAAGGTGACTCAAGGCCAGGGAGCTCTCACGACACCCCCGGGATGAACCCCGTTGTTTCCTGAGACCCGTCCGACCCCACGGGCCCGGCCGCCTGAGGACCCTAGCCGAACCTGGGCAGGTAATAAGGATGCCGGGGAGCAGCCAGACGCCATGAGGGGACTGGGGGACCTGGGCAGGGAAGGCCAGAGGAGCTGGCCAAGCATCCCAAAAGTTAGGGACCCACCCAGAGCAAGGTATAGGTGCTATACGTGTGGGGAGCTAAGACACATTGCTGCCCATTGTCCTAACACAGAGGAGCGCACACAGTGTAGTCTGGGAGAATATACAGGCCCATGCACCCTGATCCATTTGGTGGGAGTTGCACTGATTCCCCACAGGTACACCTGATCAGTTAGGCTGAACGGGGTGGAGACAGTTGCCCTGGTTGACTCTGGGAGAGTGGTCATGCTGGTCTCCGGGAAACTGGTAAAACAACACCAGCTAGCTCAGGCCAAGCACACTGGGATCACATGCGTATATGGGTCCATTAGCTACTACCCAACCATCCAGGTCCAGATTGAAGTCCTGGGGAACACTACCAAGGTGGCAGCTGGGGTGGTCCCAAAGCTCCCTACTCTGTCCTGATAGGCCAAGACTTCCCTGGGTTTGGAAGCCTCCTCCCACCGGAGGAGGGGGGGTGGTCAGAACCACTATAACCACCACCACGAGTAACCAGACCCCAGTTTTCACAGAATTTGCCTCAGAGTTGTTTTCTACCTCCAGGAAACCCAGAAGACCCGACAACAGAGAAGGGCAGACAAGGCCTTAAGGACCAAGATCTTGGCCCAGAACCAGAGAGCCGCCCTCATGGGAAGAGAAGCTAGGGCTAAGGAGGGGGAATCTACTCAAATGCGGGATGAACCAGAGGCTAGTCTCAGCCCCAGTGACACTGAGCTCGGGGTCGGAGCCGAAGCGGGCTCCCTAGGGCTTGGCCAGGTCGGCCCCGCTCGACAGACATTCGGCAGAGACCAGTCGAACGATCCCCAATATGACAATGCCAAGAAGGCGGTGATTGAAGTGAATGGGTTAGCTGTAGAGGGAAAAACCAAGGGCCTGGGGCCCTACTTCATAATAAGGAGGGACTTTCTATACAGAATAGAGCAGGTACAAGGGCAAGAGGTAAGACAGCTCCTGGTGCCTCAGAAGCACCAGAGTGCAGTATTAGATCTGGCACATAGACACTTTTTCTGGGGGCACCTAGGGGTGAAGAAAATCCTGGATTGGGTCCTACGATGTTTGTTTTGGCCGGGAATACATGCTAAGGTCCGGCGCTACTGCGTCTCCTGCCCAGCGTGTCAACTGCACAGTCCCCAACCCCACCTGAGGGCTCCTCTCGTGCTGCTGCCTATCATAGAGCTCCCATTTGAGCAGATAGTTATGGACCTAGTAGGTCTCCTTGGGAAGTCAGCCAGGGGCCATCAACATATACTCATCTTAGACTATGCCACTAGATACCCAGAGGCTGTGCTCCTCCGGAGCGCAACATCCAAGGTGACAGCAAAAGAGTTGCTCTGGATCTTCTCAAGGGTAGGCATATCCAAGGAAATCGTAATGGACCAAGGGACCCCTTTCATGTCGAACCTGATGAAGGACTTATACACACTGCTCCACATCCAGTCCATACGAACCTCGGTCTACCACCCCCAGACTGATGGCCAGGTGGAACGCTTCAGTAAAACACTCAAGAGTATGATAAGGAAGGTGGTAAGTCAAGATGGAAAGGACTGGGATGCCCTGCTCCCCTACCTAATGTTCGCCATACGGGAGGTTCCCCAGGCATCCACAGGGTTCTCCCCATTCGAGCTGCTATACGGCCGCCACCCCTGCGGCATACTAGACATTGCTAAAGAGGAATGGGAGGAGCAGCCCAACCCAGGGAAGAACGTAGTAGAGCATGTGATACAGATGAGGGACCAGATTGCTTGGGTTGCCCCTATAGTGCGGGAGCACCTAGAGAAAGCACAGGCAGCCCAACAGTTGTACTATAACTACCAGGCGAAGATCCGGAAATTCCAACCTGGAGACCGGATAATGGTACTCGTGCCCACAACCGAGAGCAAACTCTTGCCCAAGTGGCAGGGGCCTTATGAAATCATAGAAGCCATAGGAGAAGTGGATTATAAGGTACGGCAGGCAGGGCGCCGAATGCAGGAGCGAATCTACCACATCAGTCTACTGAAGCCTGGCAAGATAGGGAGGCTTGCGTAACCACTCGAGCTGCCGCCCCAGGGAGATGGTCCCCGTGAAGATGTGCGAATGTCTGACGAATTGATCACAGAACAACAGCCTGAAGTCACCCAGCTGATAGAATGCAATTAAGATGTGTTCTCCAGCCAACTGGGCCGGACCATGGAAGCCTACCATCATATCACCACAAACCCTGGGGCCAAGGTGACAATAAAACCCTACAGCATACCAGAGGCAAAAAGGGAAGAGATCAGGGCAGAGGTCAGGGGGATCATAGAGCTGGGAGTTATCGAAGAATCACATAGCCAGTGGTCCAGCCCAATCGTGCTGGTACCCAAACTGGATGGCACCATGAGGTTTTGCAATGACTTTCGAAGATTAAACAAGGTGTCCCAGTTTGATGCGTACCCCATACTGTGGATAGATGAGCTGGTCGACCAATTGGGGAAAGCACGATTCCTGACCACCCTGGACCTCACTAAAGGATATTGGCAGATCCCATTTGCAAAAGACGCCAAGGAAAAAACTGCTTTTTCCACCCCCAAGGGGCTATTCCAATACACAGTCCTCCCTTTTGGGCTACGCGGAGCCCCAGCCACCTTCCAACGGCTGATGGACAAATTATTACATCCACATGCCGAGTACACAGTTGCATACTTGGATAATGTGATTATACACACCCCAGACTGGAGACGCACCTGCAGAAGGTAGGAGCAGTCCTCGATGCTTTGCGGAAGGCTGGCCTTACTGCTTGCTAACCCTGCTAAATGCACAATAGGACTGGCAGAAGCCAGATTCTGGGGTACATTGTGGGGAGCAGCGTAGTAAAGCCTCAGCTAAACAAGCTGGAAGCAATATAGCACTGGCCCTGGCCAATCTGGAAAAAACAGGTCAGAACATTTCTGGGCATCGTGGAATACTATAGGAGGTTCATTCCCCACTTCGCCACTAGAGCCAACCCCCAACAGACCTGATAAAAGCCCGGGGCCCAGATATAGTAAAATGGACGGAAGCGGCTGAGGAAGCCTTCGCAGATCTCAGATCTGCCCTCTGCAGCAACCCCATCCTGATAGGCCCCAGACTCTGAGAAAGAATTTATCCTGGAAACTGATGCCTCTGACGTCAGGCTGGGGGCAGTTCTATCCCAGATGGTGGGAGAGGAGGAACACCCCGTCTTATACCTAAGCTGCAAGCTTCTCCCCAGGGAACAAAAATACGCGGTGGTAGAAAAGCAGTGCCTTGCCGTGAAATGGGCAATGGAAAGCCTCCACTACTACTTACTGGGGTGGCAATTCACCCTCGTCACAGACCACGCCCCCCTCCAATGGATGCACCAGAATAAGGAAAAGAATGCACGGCTGACCAGATGGTTCCTAGCACTACAACCATTCCACTTCTGGGTACAGCACAGGGCTGGCAGCAAACATGGCAACGCAGATAGTCTATCTAGAGCACACTGTTTTGCGACCCAAGTAGCCCAACCCTGCGGTGTTGAGCGGAGGGGGTGGGGGTGATAAGGTATGGCCAAGTGGCTATGAGAGAGTCCCTGAAGGCAGATATGTAAGCCTCAGATTGGTCAGAGCCTTGTTCCTGGCCAGCTGGGAAGGGGTAACCTTAGGCTAATGAGGCCGCCTGGGGCTAATTAAGGGCCCGCCTAAGACCTATTAAAAGCTCTTGCTCCAGTCAGAGTGCTGTGGGAGTTTGGAGCTGTGAGAGTGAGGAGTCAGGAGCTGTAAGAAGCAGAGGAGCAAACTAAGGGGACAGAACCACGGTAGAAGGAAGCCAGGAGGGTGGCTACTAAAGCCTGGGAAAGGCAGTGTGGGGAAGCAGCCCAGGGAAAAGACTGTAACAGTTTAGGCGCACCAGCAGTGGGGGGATGCTGCCATCAGGGTCGCTAGGCTGGTGTCTGAAGTAGAGGGCGGGCTCGTACACCCCCCACCGGTCGCAGCTGGGACGGCCAAAGCTCTCCCCGGAGAAGGAGTGAAGACCCCACGGGCCCTAGCCGAGGCTATAGGTTACGGCGAGGGCTGACCGCTGAGGGAAGCACTGGACCGAGGGATGCCAGGCAGATGCCCCATCAAGAGCCACACACAGCCCTTAATTTCTGCATGCTGTACAATACCAAGCATATTGCTGAGGTCTAATAATTTATTCAAACCCAGCCCAAAGTTGGTAGCAGCTGAGAGATAATACCTTCTGTTGGATGTTCAGTGGCCAGTATGAAATGAAATGTAGGTCTCAATCTAGTACCCAATGGACAAGTGCCCACATCCCAGGCGGCGCTAAGTCCCTTCTGGGTAGTTTACTGAGATGTCAGAGCTGAACAGGTGTGAAAACAGACATCTTGTGATGCCCACGCTTTATGGCAGAGTTGAGGCATAATGTTGAGAGTGGGGTATCTGTGGGAAGCTTGCATTGCTACTGCCCATGCGGAATTTGTTCTGCAAGAAACACGGATTTCTATCTCACAGGGATGTCTGTCTTTCATCAGCACTAAATTTCCATTTTACACCAAAACAATAAGAAGAAATTAAAGAAGCTGGGCTCCCACGGAGTGGTGATTTTGCTACCGTGGGCTGGGACTGGTGCTGGGGAGGGGAATGGCCTCTGGAGGCATGACTGTGGAGCTAGAGCAGGGACCATCTGCTGGTGTTCCCAGTTCCCTGTATTATCTAGGGGCTCCAAAATATGCCTGGGTCCTGGTTGGGAGCACTGCACTATCTGAGGGCCTAATAGCAGCATGTGTTCCAGCCAAGCCTTCTGTCTGTGCATTGCCTCCAGGAATAGCTTTTGCATATCCCTATTTTACTCTGCAGTGTCTCTGCTAATGACAGTGCTGTCCCAGCCATTCTTACTGACAGCTTCTTATTACCATAGCTGGCCACAAGAGCTGCCTGCAGTGTCACTTCTTCCCAGATGATGATGAGATCAAGGCTCTCACCATGGCTGCTCGAGGCATGTGGTCAGGCTGGCAAAGCAATGAAGAACAGCAGTTGGAGGAGGCCAAAGTGGTGCAGCATTGCATGCAGCTGAATAGTAGTCCACGCTAACTCAATTTGCTTCCAACATAGTACACTTTGAAAGAGGACTCCAGAATTTGCTGTAAATAGGGAGTTAATGTGCTTTATGAGTTTGTGTTGTGTACCAGGCTTTTTTAATCCGCACTCATTCAACTTAGTACAGACTACACCCCCTATGTAGACCAACCCTCGGGTGCCTGCTCTTTCAGGTAGAAGTCAAAGAACCCAGTGCAAGCACAGCATGGGGGATCAGAGTTCAGTACAGAGCTCAGTCCCTTGCTTTCTATGCCAGAAGGGTCTGCAGCTACAGAACAGACAAACTGCATGTAGCAGAGATGATATCTGTTTAAGAGGGGGAAAGGTTACCTCCACAATCAACGACGACAAACTGGGTCCCAGGTGACTCTTCAAACTTTTGTCTATCAGCACCTTCTGCCACAAACCCTTCCCGTGGGAGCTGCTTGCACCAGATTGCAGCAGCCTCTGGTTCTAAGGCGATGATGAGCTTCTCAGAAAACATGTCAGTGATGAGTCCTGCCTACAATCGCGAGAGAAAGTGATCATAACAGGAATGGTGGTGAGAGCCTGGCTTCCCACATCTGAGATGCAGCGTGAGTGCAATATGTTGGCCAGGTTCTTCTAATCCCAGGAACATTGGGCTGGCCTATTTGGAATAATGGTCTGTTCCAGCTACTCTGTTCTCAGCTGTGACTAGAGCCAGATGATTCAGAGTAAGGTGAAACCTCCACCCCACACTCATGGACAACTTCTGTGCAATGCTATAACTGTGTGTGTGCTGGGAGGGGAATTTCTACGTGATTCCAGACAGCATTAGTTTATGCCATGACTCATGAAGATACATAGTCCCTGTAATCTCTATTCCAGCTACTCTCACTACAGGTACTATTCTCATTCAGAGAAGCGTCTAAGCCAGTAGATCATTTTGTCAGTGCTTGTAGTAATTTGTAGCAAGCGGAAGAGCGGTTCTCAACCTTTCCTATACTGGAACCCTTCTCCTGTCTAGGCAAGATCTATTCAGGTTCCTCCTCTAATTTAGCAGTATAGAAAGGGCAGAGCACCTGTGACCTCCAGATTGAGCACCCTGATGCAGAAAAAAATCTTCAACCCCACCTCACTCCTATGGTTGAGCAAGTTTTAAAATAAGGTTTGTTTAAATGGTGAACACTGCACAACAATGAAATTTCTGGAGAATTTCAGAGGCAGTGAGTCTATGATTCACTTTACCTCTTTAGCTGCCAGTCGCATGAACTGCCTGGCGGAAATATCCCATATGGCTGGAACAGTAATGACCCAGGTTATGTCCTCAGTGTCATAGATAGCTTGGTATGAGGTTTCCCCTATGGTGTTCAGAGCATGGTCCTTCATGTAACGCAGACTTTCTGAGAATACTTTTAGGGCTGGAAACTTCTTTCCATTATCTGCTTCCAGTTTCAGGTTGGCAGTGATTTTCTAGAAATGAGAACAAAACAACAAATTTTTATTTCTTTACATTTATTTGTATTGTGGTAGCGTAACCCAGTGCTGGGTGGGTTACAAGCTCAGCTCCCTGCTCCCAGCTCGGCCAACACACCAGACTTGAACTGGGGGCCTCCAGAGCCAAAAGCACAAGATACTACTGCTTCTCTGTAACAACTCATCCTCTGGGGATTGGCGCAGAGGGGGACCTGTAACACACTCATCAATGGGTTACAGTCATGCCTAGGAGCCCTATTCATAGACCATGGTCCCTTTGTGCTAGGTGCTGGACAAACAGAACAAAGCGATGGTTCCTGTCCCAGAGATGTTACAATCTAAGTAAGCAGATTAGCTCTATAGAGTATAGCTCACTGCATCCTAAGTCTAGGAGGTGCAGTTGCTAAAAAAATTCTGATTGCTAGCTGCCTCAAAATCTGTGAATGACTTGTTAAGTAAAATATTAATGTGGCTATTAAAGCAAACTGTTCCCCCTGGACCAAACTCTTGACGGTGGCAGACAAGGTGCCAGTTAATGCCAATGTCGCCATGTCTCAGCTGAACACTGACAAATACATAGCTGGAATTGGTTTGGCTCACCTGTGCGTTAATATTGCTAAAATAGATATTAGAATGATAAGAATGTGTTTAGGCTTCAGTGAATGCCTGTGAGCTACTGCATGCATTAATCTCACTTATAACACTTGTATCCAATACTGTATGGTAATATTTGAATGGTTGTAGTGTAAGCCTCTGGGACTATGTAAATTACCAGACAGGAGAGAAACATTAACTGGTGTGAAGTGCTGATCTCTAACAGAAGGTGTTATGTGCTGCCCATCAGGAAAAAGCCATTAACACTGGATGGACTAGTGTGGGGTCATAAGGAGGACAAAAGATGTTTGTTGTTGTACCGTCTTCCCCATGAATAGGAGTCATGCAAGTGGATTCCTCCCATCCCCTGAGTTTGCCGTTCAGAGCACAAGGGAGGAGGAGGGAAATCTAACAAGAAGGAACTTTATGCTGCTTGGACTCTGGAGGGCAAGGTTTATTAGGCATCCCCAGTGCTTATATGGATCAGCCCTAATGGACATATAGTGCTTGCTTATTGAAGAAGCTTTTACTACTTTTTGAAATATAAGATTGTAATTCATTTGTGCATATACGTTTATCTGCTTTAACCTTGTAAATAACTCTGTTTCCTTTTCCCACTTATTCTTTATAAAATTTATTATAGGATCAGCTACAAATGATGTATTTGGTGTAAGGTGCAATTGACTGGTCTTTTGGGACTTGGAGTAACCTGAATATTGCTCCAGAGGAATATTGCTGAGACCCTTGGTATAAGGGGCCAGCTATCACAAAAGTGTGTTCATCAGGGTGGCGAGACAGATTGAAGTATCCAAGTGGACTGTCTGTGACTCCATGTTGAGGCTGTTATAGTGCCTGAGGAGTTTACACTTGATAACTGGCTGGTAAAATCTAAGGATAGAACTCAAAACCAATTTGGGTTATGTCCTGCTTCCAAACACTCTGCTCTGGGATTGCTACTCTCACTCTTGAGTAACTGCAGGCAGCTTTACACAAATTTTGTACAAACCCCACAAAATTCCCAAAGCCCACTGCAAGAGAATAGCATTTTCTTAACAGCTGCCAGTCAGCCTTAGAGAGAACCAACGTACAATTTATTTCTTTACTTAATACATACACAAACATTTACAACCTGTATTACGCATACTTTTGAATAACACTTTTTAAACAAAACTGTTAGGCTTGTTTTCACAATAGCTGTTGGTAAGTCTCAGTCATGCTTTCAGAAATGGTATTGAAAATGTCCCTGTCCATGTCTACATTAGCATTTATATATTTTCAGTACTAACTCAGAAAGGGACCTGCTGCAAATTTTTCAGTGATGACTCAATTCCCTAGTAGAGACCAGACATTAGTTTTAGCTCTTGAGTCACCCTAAACAATTCTCCTCCCTCCTTGGTCTTCACACCCTTCAGCTACTTCTAGGTAGTTTATTAAGTTACCTTTGTTTAACCAACCTACACACGTTTCTTCATCCTTTCTCATAAGTCAATTCCTCCAGCCCCTTAAGGCTTAAGCACATTCCCTGCTCTTTTCTGCATTGGTTGCTCTGTAGAGATTGCTCTTGTTACCTTGTTATACAGCTCCATCTTGAAGTGGTGGAAGTAGTACCATTTGTGAGCTTCACTTGAGGGGAGTCTGCTGTATTTCATGACGGCATCATAGCCAAACATCTTAAACTCATGCTTTTCATTGAAGAGGATGCACGTTGGGGTCTTCGCAGTCCTCAGTCCATGCTCCGCTCCCCAGAACTCCTGCCGAATTTGATCCATGTGTGTCGCAAGAGAAAAGCAGTAGCCACTGTAAGATGTGCCGAAATCAATGGCAACAATGAACAAGGACTTGCTTGCTATGATCATGAAAAGGAAAGACACCTATAAAGCTTGTTAGAACAGGCTACTCTGCAATAGTGAAACAGTTTTGCAGTTAACATACCAGTATGAAACCCTAACCTTCCTTTTCGATTGGCTGGGTGGGCAGCAGACTCTGTTAAGGGGGTGGGAGCCAGGGATCTCTACATAAATTCTCCAGGGAGGGATCAGCCAGCCTAATTCTATTGAGGTTTTGAGATACAATGGATCTTGAGAGCCCCAATGCCTAGCTAGGGCTGCTTTCCCTGCTTGTTTGTGCAAGCAAGAAAGTGCCTGATATTGGGAGCTGTTCCCCACGTTCCTGTGGATCTAGTTCCACTCGACCTCTCTATCCTCTCCTGTTTGAAAGAGACATTTGCTATTTTCATTAGAAGCATGCAGCCAAATGCACCAGGCAGAGCTTGGCAGGAGGCTTCACTAGCTGACAGAAGCAGGAATTCAGAAGAGACCTGCAGGTATGTTGGGTAATGGGAATTCACTCTGTAATCCCAGCATATTGAATAGCAGCTCTAAGTTTCTGTTTTAAAATAGCTGTGAAACTCTCAGGCAGAGTTCTTCCTGTTATCAGCATTTGCAGACAGGGATTGTCTCTTTTTTTTTTTTTAACTAACATTTGCAAATTTCAATCCAGAATGACTAACGCTGATATTTGCAACCAAAATGACAAAATTCTGCACTCCCTCTATCCTCCCCCTGTATGAAAATTTAAAGTTCCTTGATTTTCCCCTGGCTGGAAAAATACCATTTTTCTTAAAGTGTTTTCACTGCAAAACAATTGTTTCCGCACATGCTGTGAGGGGAGAACAGTGTTGGATTTTTCATTGACCACTGCTTAATTTGCCCTTTTCTGCTTATTTGAGATAAACCTCACGCACACACACAGGCATTCTGAATCATCCCATGTTCAGCTGCTAAAGCTTGGCCTGTAGGTGTTTATGAGGTAAGTCTTAACTATAGATGGAGCAGAGCTGCCAAGTTCAGATCCAAAGCTGGACTTCCCCTAAAATTTGGGGGTATTTGGATCTGGAATTTTGGGTCGGATCATTACACAGATGGAGGATGCTCAAGCTGCACAGTTTGGATCCCTTTTCTATTTCAAAAGGGATATTTTCAACAGCAATGACACCCAGTGAAGAGCCAGGGAACTGCTCCTTTTGTTAATATTGAACTACAGTTTATGGGCCAGTGGGGGTATTAAAGCTACAGTTCCACTGAGGGGTATCATGGGCTTCAGCCTCATGCTTTGTTTCATCATCTCTGAACCCTAGAAGAGAATTACAGACTTCACTTGTGGTTGCCACTGTCGCCTGGCTCCTTCATGTTTTATATGGGCAGGGCTGGAGGGTGTCAGATCTCCTGCAGGATCAGATGACTGCCCCCATCCTGGGCAGTTGCTCTGCCTCGGAGCCCTTTGCTATCCAAACTGGTGTAAAGCAAGGTTGTGTTCTGGCACCCACTCTCTTCTGCATCTTTCTAGCAGCTATAAAAACGTTAATCAAAGACCATCTTCCACAGGGCACTGGCATCCAATATCAGACTGACTTTTTATTTTATCTTGCCCAGTTCATCATGCTGTAGTGATTATTACTATCATAAATCTTTCTATCTTAGGGTTTTATCATCATAGTAGTATCTGAGCATCTTTCACATAAAATCTGTGGCAATAGTGCAATCTCTAGTGGATTTCATGGAGTTTCTGGAACTTTTCCATTTTTGGGTAAAAATGTTGCTTAAGAGAATTTTTTTTTTTTAAAGATTTTAATAATTTCCTCTTTTTTTTTTTCTTTGGTGGGATGGGTTTACTGTTTAGAAAGTGGTGTTGGTGTTGCCACGGTTATGATGGGACGGCTTCTAAGGAGTTATCTGTCATCCCTGATACATCTGTGCCCCACAGAGGTGAAAGGGAGGCTCCACAAGGTGTGCTCCCAAATTTGAATGGAACCAAGATGGAACAACGGGTGACATGCGAAGATAAACTCCGGTAAGTTTGGTGATCTGAAATTTTATTCCATTTTAGACTCCGACCCCAAGGGCCAAACAATTGCTTATGTTCCTAATTGATCCCTGAGCGTCACACCATTATTTTCTTTTGCCCTCCTTGAGACACCAGCCTTTTATTGAGACACCAGCCTCTTCTTTGGTTGGAGGGAGAATGTGTGGCCCTTCTTGTTTCCAGACAAGACGCTCAGTGCTCTGTCTTTGCACCATTCCTTGGCACTGACTCCTAGAGAAAGAGACAGAGAGAGGGTACCTAAGATCATCACAAGGTTCCCCCCTGGCAAGGCTGAGCCATGGCCACCAAGCCAGACAGATATGTTTTTAGCCACATAAGTCTTGGCTGTTTAGCTTTTTTGCTGAAGGGCTGACTAAGAATTTTGGGAGGGCCTTTAGCTTTTGCAGCTGTTGTTATGTTAGGGAAGTTTTATTAACTCTATTTCCTTTGCATCATGGTCTGCCCGACAGAAGGAAAATGAATGCTCGATTTGAAAGCTCAGAGAAACGACTACAGGTTTTGGAAGAACGGCTCAGGTAAGTGGGAGAGTTAAACCTAGATGACAGTGAAAAATATTGTGATTTTTTCTCAAGTATCTACCCTACCAAAGAAGTCTTGTACCTTTCAAGGTGGGTTTTCCCCCATACCAAATTTACAGAAGGCTTCAATCAGAAGTGAGTATTTTGTATTTTTGTTGCTCTTCTGTGAATTGCCTCTTCATGTGGCCAGTCCCCCTCCTCCCATCTGTCTAGTACCTTTTAACTTGTCTTCTTTGAACTTGTTGGGATTCTACAAACAACATTTTTAACAAAATTCATGAAGGTGCTTGAAGACAGTAGCACAGCTTCAGTGCTCAGGGAAAGGGGATTTTCGGGAGGGAGGGACAAGCAGTGTTGCACAGAGGAAAGAATCCCAAGAGCTTACATAGTGCATGTGGGCAAGAAAGACGTGGAGGACAGGATGTCATTAAACTTTCTGTGGCCAGTACTGGCATATGCCAATCTCAAGCTCTCTGATGGGCCCAGGGCATTACCAACTAACGCGTGGGGAGGTCCTGGTTGGGGAGTCCCGCTCCACTCGATACAGCCAGTCGTGGCGTAGCTCAAACTGTGGCCACTGTGCGGCCCATTGGGGGTCGGTTACCACCCCGTCTATGGCAGCCAGTTGATCATAGGCGCAGCTGAGGGTGGGGTCTTCCCATTGATCCCGACAGAAATCATCCCCAGGCTCCCCTGGGTCAGTTGTTGTGAGGGTCAGTTGTTGCCGGACAGGTCTCTCCCTCCTGGGCCCCCATGTCGCCGGGGAGGTCCTCGGCGGGATCCAAACGGTCATCTTCGGGACGAGGCTCATGGCCATCTGTGGTTCCCTCTTCCTGGGTCACCTCTCCCAGGGCTCCTCAGCAGCCTATTCTCTGTAGAACCCCAGTGAAGTCCGGCCAGTCCCGGCCTAAAATAACAGGGTACGGTAGGCATGGTGCCAGCCCCACTCGGAGCACCCAGGTGACCTGCCCAATGGTCAGGGGGATGGAGAGTGTGGGGTAGATCTTCAGATCCCCATGAATGCATCTAAGGCCGACCTGCTGAGAACCCGTCCATCTTCGGGGACCAACCCTTGCATAATGAGGTTTTGGCCACACCCAGAGTTGACCAGGGCCTCCAAGTGCCTTCCCACTAGGCCGACCGTGATCGTGGTTTTCGGGGTGATCAGCCCCCGGGCTTGCCCCTCCCTGGCATAGACCAAGCTGAGGGAGCAGTCCATCGTGGTGCATTGGAGTTGCAGATGTCCCATCTGGCCACGTGTAAAGCATGGCTCCATGCTCCCTGGGGTCTCCCAGGGCCGGTCCTTCCAGTCCGCGGTTGGCGCACCTGGGATTCCAGAGGGGGTCCAAGGGCTACCTGGATTTGGGGCCGACTGCAGCCTGGCTCCTGGTCTGGCGAGGCCGGGTGACTTGCAATGATGGGTGTGGGGCTGACCCTCTGGGGTTCATCCGCCCAGGCTCAGGGCCAGTTGGAGCGGCTGGATTCTCATGGCTCTGGTCAGAGTGGTGGGGTGATGCCTCATTACCCACGTCCTTGGGTGGGTAGGATGTGTAAAAACTGTTCCAGCGCAACTTGTTCTGCCAAGGCTGGAACCAGCGCCAGCAGACATCCTTGAGCTCCTGGGCCACAGCCTGAGGATGGGCCCTGGGTGGATACTCCTTCCCCCGGAACTGGCACTGGAAGGTTTCGGGGTTGATATATAGCCTTAGGTATTTTCGTTTAACATTTCTCCTCTTTTCTTTATTTTTCTAATTGACTGCTGTTTAATAAATTGCATCTGCTTTGAACTATATGCAATGATTAGAGGGTCAGGGAAGCGTCCAGTGCAGAGAGAGTAGCCCGGAGTGGAGACACCCAAGCCACTGCCCTAAGTGACCACAGCAAGATTGGGGGTCCAGGCCCCCATGAATCCTGGGCCCAGCCTTGTCAGGGTTACGGGGACTCCGCCACACTGGAGAGTGGAAGGGGAGCCCTCAAGGTCAGGCAGGCCTCTGGGTAAAGCGATTGGGAGCAAGGACGCAGATCCTTTTGCTAGCCAACTTCACTGGAGTAGTGGATGAGCCAGGAAAGTTCCCCACAATAACGGGACCATTCCCCCACTTACACTAACATGCTGTATACCTATGGAGAAGTGGGTCGCCATGGCCATCCGGCAGATGGCAATCCCTGAATGTTACTAATCCATGGCCAACCAATTCAGCATGGGGAGATCAACCTTTAGGGCCATTGTCATGCAGGTGTGTGATGCCATGGATAAGATACTGTTGCACCAGGTTAAAAGCTGGGTAATGGTTAATGGGGAAGGTGTATTGATGGCTGTGCATGCCTGGGGTTCTCAAACTGTATCGGGACCCACATGCCTATTATTTGTCCCATCTCCCCCAGTTAGAGAACAGAATTTACAAACAAAAAGGGGTATTTCTCCCTAGTGTTCCAAGTGACCATCATGGCAGGCTTACAGCCATAAATGCAGAGTGGTCTGGAAGGGCCCAGGATGCTAGGGTCTTTCAGAACTCAGTTCTATTTACCTTAATGGACAAAGGGCTGTTTGCCCTCGGGAATGCTGTGGACAGTAATGGTGCGGAGGTTGCTCTGATTATCCTGGAAGACCCTCCTCATCCTTTGCTTCCTTGGTTAATAAAGCCATTCACAGGCCACTTGGACAGAAGGAAGGAACTGTTTTACTACCATCTTAGTAGTTGCAGAATGCCAAAGGAGCATGCATTTGGCCATCTGAAAGGGCACTGATGCTGTTTGTTCAATGGATTGGGAGCAGTGGAAAAAAACATCCTGAAGATGAGAGCAGCATGTTATATTTTGCACAACATATGTGAGAATAAGGAGAAAACTTTAGTGATAGGAGGGAGGCTGAAGTGTAGAGATTTGCTCAGTGGTTTAAGCAGCCAGAAAGGCATCCCATACAAATGCAAACACCTGAGATAATATTATCAGGGATGCATATTGCTCTTATTTTGGGTCCTAGGCCTGAAATTGTGCAACTTTTAACCTCTGGGGAAAGGTGGCAGTGGTGGAATGATTTTTGCACTGTGGTGTTGTTTTGGAAGTATGTGGAAGAGATTTCACCACCTTCCTAGGTAACCTTCACATGTCTCGCTTGAGTTCCTGTTTAGATGAGGCTTCCGTTGTGTTAGCTTACAAAGCTTCATTTACATTTTGGCAGAGATATGCATATTGTCTCCTGTCTGGAAGAAAACCTGCTATTCTCTTTGGTTGGCGACTCATATTGGACAGCGAATCTAGACATATTTTCAGTGCACACACATTACTCCTCACATAGTATCTGTACATACATTTCACAACCGTATTAACGACCAGTGTGACTTCTGGCTTTCACTTGAGACCTCTCACGGCATTCTTCATGGATAACTACTATGAAAGCGGAGTACAAGGTACAGTGAGCTTGCCAGACCCCTTAGTTGTTGCTGTTATAAATCAGCGAATCCTTTGTCAGCTGGCACCAAAAAGGCTCTCTCTCACATCCTCTTCCAGAAGTATATGCTACAAAAGCTAAAACCTAGACATACCCAGAATAAAAATGACACAAACTGCAAGGCTGCTCTTTCACTTTTTTAAAAATTGTTTTATGACATAGCAATATAATCTGACTCCAAACAGCCTTGCATTTAATCATAAAGTACACCCTTCCTAAGTACTTGTCTCCCATGTGCCAGTACTGGCCACAGAAAGTTTAATGGCATCCTGTCCTCCACATCTTTCTTGTCCACATGCTCTATGTTAGCACTTGGGATTCTTTCCTCTATAAGCCACACAGCCCTAATGGGTGGATTCTGAAGAAGCAACAAACAGTAAATTTTGTAGCATAGAGGCCAGATACACATTCTCCATTAGCCCCTTCTGGCTGATAGAAGGTGTGGCATGAACAGGGTGCAAAGGGTGAAGAATCTAGACCACCTCAGCCAGAGACATTTTCCACAACATGCAGCCAGGTGTACACTACAAACTTACATTGGTATTTAAACTATGTTGCTGAGGGGTGTGAAGAATCCACACCCTACATGTGATGCAATTACACTAACAAAGCGCCTCTCTGGGGAGGGCTTCTCCCATCGACATAGCTACTGCCTCTTGTAGAGGTGGATTTCTCCTCTCCACGTAGTAGCAGCTTCACCACAGCACTACAGCTGCTTGCACTGCTGCAGGCTTTTAAGTATAGACCTGTCCTTTGAGGGAGAAAGGAGGAGGAATAAAAGGGAGGAGCTGGACAGGAAAATCCTTGGGGTCTGGAGAATCCCAGCCCCATGGAAGAAGTGGACAGTACAACACAGAACTCAGCGGTGTGTCTTTTAATACTGTGAATTTCACAGACCTGTCTGAAAATGGAACCCCCTTCGCAGGCCTTATATTTACTCACCCGACTCTTGGATTGGTAAACGTCTTCTCTGTAGCTCAGATAGAGATTTTTAAGGTGAGTCTTTCACTCTTACTATCCCAAGGGCTAGTAGCTTACTAGCTACACAACAAAGAAAGAACAAAACAATCTGAATTGGCTGATATGAAATAGGAATAATCCATATCCTGATTATCAGCCCTGTTCAGGAAAATAAATGTTTCCAAACAGTGATTTCAAAACTTCCAGGTTCAAGGGTTTGGGTAAATGCCCCAACTAGGACATGGGTTTGGAAGATGGTTTCTGACTCTTGTAAGTGCAATCCAGCCAGTCAATGGCAGTCTCTCCGTCATGTGGCCTACCATACTACATACGACTCTGCCATTCTCCTGTCACACCAATTACAAAAGGAATCACAGTTCTCCCATCTTCTCTGCCTGTCCCTCCCCAAAACTTGGGGAGATAAACCACAGGGAGCAATGCTGTGTTGGCTAGGAATGGGCTTAAATGACCGTGGTTTTTCCCTCTCTGATTCTCTGCCAATTGTCAGCAAAGCAGCTAGTGCATTATTGATGCTGTGTAGAGTTAACAGAAGCAGCCTTACATTACAGGAACTGTCTGCTTTCACTTTCTAGTTGTGATAATCATCTCTAACCAATTTGGGAAGAGGAGGGAAAAAAAGCTGTTTTAAATGCCTTTTGGAATGACTCTGCCAGAGCCCAGTGTGACAGGCTCCAGGGCACAACACAACAGCCTTTGTCTTTTTGGAGGCGGTGGTGGAGGTTGTGACCCGTCCGTGCCCAGGACAGCCACCTGAAAATGCCAAGGTCAGGACAGGCTGTAAATGGAGAGCAGATTCTCCCAGCATTGGTGGGGGGCACTAAAGCCAGACTTCCCAACCAGCCACAAACTGCACTTCTGAATCCCCACAGAAGCCAGTATACAAATGCACACAGCCCCCTTTACTGCATTTCAGCTTCTGGCTCCCAAATTAGCACTAGGACCAGGAAAGAGACCAGTTATTGAAACTCTATGCTCTTTACTAAAAAGGTTCCCTCTGACCCCAAGGGGTCAGCCACAGTACCAGTTCAATATAAGTTTGGCTCTTACCTAAAATACCACACTGCCAGCCAATCCTTTAGTAACTAAAACTAAAGGTTTATTGTAAAAAGAAAGAAATAAACCATAAGAGAAATGTTAAAGGGTCAAAACAAATCAGATACATACAAATGATTGAAAGTCCATATACATCAGGTTTCTAGAAGAAATGTGGAGTTGCAGGCTTGTATAGTTCCTCTGGTATACATCCAACACCTGGATGGGTCTAAGTCCTTCAGTTCAGTTGCAAAATGAATTGATCCAGAGGCAGGTGTATGTCAGTAACTGAACAGGAACAAAGGCAAAATGGATTCTGTGGTTTGATCTTATATATCTTCTGTCCCGGGCCATGCGGCCTATGGAAAGTCACAAGAACTAAAATGGAGTTCAGAGTCACATGGGCCAATCCTGGTAACTCTTCAGGCATGCCTGGGGTTTCTTCCTGGGCCCCTTGCCTCTGTGAGTGTCTTAATGGGCCATTAAGCAGGCTATTGTCTTGCCGCCTCTCTGTCTGGGGTGTGTCCCAGCCAGCCCAAATTGACATACAGAAATATCAAATACATCCATAACTTCCATTTTACATATAATACATGAACATAAGTATTATCTTACTCAGCATGATATATCCCTTCTAACAGTACCAGACATGATATATCTCACATGAATTATCATGATTCTGACATACTGATGTCACACAATGTACTAAATCTCCCGCCACTCAAGCCAGCCCGCGTGACACCCCCAACGCGAGACAGGTGTAGAAAGGAGTAATCAGAGCTCCTGAATACACCTCAGGGGCCCCCCTTATCCAGACAGTGTGACAGAGGTGAAACAATTTTGGCTGACATCTTTGATCCTTTTACCATCTAGCTGCAAATATTGGTGGTGGCAACAGCAGCAGTGTTTTTGACTGTTGCTTCCACCATAAATTTCATAGAATTTGTTTAGTGCTTGCTACAGTGGTAGGCATTGTAAGTCAGTATAATCAATACGTTTGGTCTTGGATACCTTTGCTCTGTCAATACTGTGACCCATCCGTGCCTAGGATAGCCACCTGAAAATGCCAAGGTCAGGGCAGGCTCTAAAAGGAGAGCAGATTCTCCCAGCACTGGGGGGTGACACTGAAGTCAGACTTCCTATCCAGCCACAAACAGTGCTTCTGATTCCCCACACTGGTTATCAAGAAGCCAAAATGCAAATATACACAGCCCCCTTTACTGCATTTCAGTCTCTGGCTCCCAATCAGCCACTAGGTCCAGTAAAGAGATCAGTTATTTAAAACTCTATGCTCTTTACCAAAAAGGTTTCTCCTGACCCCAAAGGATCAGCCACAGTACCAGATCAATATAAATTTGGATCTTACCCAAAATACCACGCTGCCAGCCAATTCTTTAGTAAATAAAAGTAAAGGTTTATTATAAAAAGAAAGAAACAAACTATAAGACAAGTGTTAAAGGATCAAATCAATCAGATACATACAAATGATTTGAAAGTCCATATATATCAGATTTCTAGAAGAATTGTGGAGTTTGCAGGCTTGTATAATCCCTCTGGTGTACATCCAGTACCTGGATGGGTCTCAGTCCTTTGTTTCACAGCTTCAGTTCAGTTCAGTTTTAGATGAGTTGATCCAGAGGAAGGCTGGAGACTAAAGACAAAATGGATGTTGTGCAGCTGCCTTTTATGTCCTTTGGCCTTGGCCATGCTGCTTGTGGAATTTTACAGGAATAAAATGGAGCCCAGAGTCACATGAGTAAGTCCTGGTGACTCATCAGGTATATCTCTGGCTTCTCCCCCTGGGCCTCTTGTACCTGTGAATTTCTTAATGGGCCATTAAGCAGGCTAGTGCTGCAGCCATCCTGTCTGGGGTGTCACCCAGACTCAGCACAATTTGAAATACAGATATATCAACCATATCCATAACTTCCATTACACATATAACACATGAACATAAACATTATCGTCTTTATTTAGCACATTATAGCCTTTCTAACAGTACCTGACCTGGCATATCTCACATGAATTACTATGATTTTGACATATTGATGTTAAACCACATAATAAATGTCACCCCCCCAATCTAGCCAGCCTGACACCCCCAACGCAAGATTGGTGTAGAAGGGAGTAATTGGAGCTCCTGAATACACCTCAAGGGCCCCCCTAATCCAGCCAGCGTCACAGATACATGTTTTAGCTAGTGAGGGAAGGGCAGGGTACTGAGGGTCTCTTCATTTTACTTTACAGTCTCTACCTGAGGCCCTACCCAAGTCACAATATCACAGTCAGGGTGAAGTTGCCCGTTCTCTGTTATATTTTTATATTTGACATTTTCATATTAAATTTTATATTTTTGCTTAACCCTTAACTTCCAAGGGACATTTATATTGGGGGAAGTGTTCAGCAGCAGGGAGAGTGGTTGGGTGGATTAAAAAGAATGAGGTTATATTTCAGGTGGGTTCAATAACAATAGTACAAGGGCCCTACAATCAATCGTATGTTAGCCCCGACCTTGACCCCTCAGGTCCCACCCCCTAACCCTTCTAGCCCCGCCCAACGGTTACTTTATGGCCCTCTCTGGGATATTACTTCTGGGTCAAGATGGACACCTGACTGGAAGTGGGTCATGTGACCCCTCTGAGAGCTCCTCCAATCAGACTGGGTTTCACCTGTTTAGGCTGTCCCAGAAGGGAAACTAGTACCAATTGGAATAGGTGTAGCATGGGGGTCTAGGCTGGAACCCCCACCTGATCTCTGGTGCTCGACGGTTGGCCAGCCATCAGCACCACTCCTGGAAGCCTCAGCGCCGAGCAGAAGAGTCCGTCTCATTTCAAGAATGTGTGTAGGAAGATGTTGTGGCCTTCCTTGTAGCCTGGGCCCGAGGAAGGGTCACGACACCCCTGCTGGGCAGATCAGGACCCTGCAGCCAAATACCCCGGGAGCAGAAGAGTGGGGCCAAGACAGGAAGGGGAAGTAGAAAAGGCCAGCCTAGCAGCTCAGTCAGGGGGAAGCTGCTGCCGGAGAAGGACGTGCCTTCCCCGAGGCTGCAGTTTGGGCCTGACCCGGACCCCTTGGCTGTGCAGAGCAAACACCCCACCGACCGGAGCCTCCAAGGCCTGCCAGGACTGCAGGACCGTAGTGACTGGAAAGGGCTGCTGGGCCCTAGTGACTGGGAAGAGCTACCAGAGACCGCTGACTGGCAGAAATACCCCAAGGCCGGCCCTGACCTAGAGGAGCTGCCCATCGCCAGGGACCCACTGGAGCTGCCTGAGCCCGGTGTGCCAGAGGACCCACTGGGACCCTGGGACCTGGAGGAGCTGCCATCCACTGATGGCCTCAAGGAGTTCCCAGACCTGCCGCCAGCCGATGGTGAGAGACTAGTGGGACTCCCACTAGCTGTCTACCCCAGCGACTCGGAGGAAGACCCCTGGCTCCAGGAACCCGAGTTCAGGGTGGGAGGAAGTAGCCCAGGGACAGCCGACTATAGTTTGGCTGAGTTTGGGGTCACACCAGTGTCAGCGTGTTGCGGCTGGAGCCCCGCTGACCCAGTGGCAGAGCCCCTTTGCCACTGATAGGACCCTGGGCTGGGACACAGTGGAGTCAGGTGGGCCTACATCCCCCTCCCCCCCTTCCTAGCCACCCCGGGAGTGCTTGTCTCCTCTGAACCTACTGCCACAGAGGATACTGAGCAGTGGGGCCAGAGACTCCTTGCCTGCCCCGTCCACTTGAGGGCCAGGGGCTATAGACTACTTGGCTGCCCCATCCTGCGTGACGCCCAGGGTCTATAGACTACTTTGCTTGCCCCGCCCTGCCTGAGGGCCAGGGGCTACATACTGCTTTGCTAGCACCTCCCCGTTTGAGAGTCGGGGGCTATAGACAACTTGCCAGCCCCGCCCCGCCTGGGGGCCAGGGGCTAAAGACTTGCAACACACTAGCTTCTTGTTTTGCCTTAGAACAAGGCGCGGTGGCCTTCCTCGGAGCCTGGGCCTGAGGAAGGGTTGCGATGCCCCTGCTGGGCCGAGTCGCCAGCCTACACATGGTGGAAAATCCAGGCATGCTTCACCCCCTGATGAAAGTGGGGGCTGCCCACTAGGATGACCCACTGGCCACTAGAAGCCGGTGGCAGACGAGACCCTGGAGTTCGAGAAATTCATGAAGTGGTGGGCTGACCACCAATAGCAACAGCAAGTGGCCCAGCTACAGCAACAGCTGCTCCAAATGCTGGGAACGCAACAACAGCAATTGATCCGGGACCTGGGGGCCCAGCAGCAGGAGCTGCAGCAGCAGTATGTGCAGCAGCTGGGTGCCTTGCTGGGGCCCAATAACGACGCCGAGGCTCCTGCTACCGCTTCGCCTCACGAAGTTGGGGCTCGAAGACGACCCGAGGCCTTTCTGACGACTTTCAAACGTGTGGCCTGTGCTGCGGGTTGGTCCCTGGACCAGTGGGCCGTCCTTTTGGCCCCCTAGCTGATGGGGATTCCCCAGGTGGCCTCCCAGGCCCTCGCAGACGATGAGGCACAGGACTATTGGGCCATGAAGGCCGCCATCCTGGACATGCTATACACCACACACAGCATCTCTGGAGTGTAAGGGACATTCATAGTCTGTTTCTCACATGTTGCAGGCCTCCTGCCTGTCTGCATTGCAAGGATGTAGAGAATCAGACACTTGTTCTGGTGGTGGCCACATGCCCCCAGGCAGAGCCCTTCTCCACATCGTTGGCCCCAGTTGGGGTCTTGATTCCGCTTCCCAGTCCGGCCTGCGAGGCCTCTGGGGTGGTCGCGTTTCCCTGCCCGCCCTGTCAATCAGGCTGGCCTTACGCGTAGGCCTCTCTCCACTGGCCCTGTGGGCTGTCGGTTTCAGGGTCCTGCTTCCTCAGGAGATGCCAACCAAAAAGACCCACTAAGTTTCAGTAAGGGGCCTAATAGACCCCTTACATTATGCTGCCGCTATAGCTCCAGGGCTAGTTCAGCACATGTTTCCAGAAAAAATTTGTCATCCTGAAATTCTCTCGTTACTGCTGGTAATCACAGGTCTGCAGATCAGTCCTTTCTCACCAATTGACTCTGGTTGCCTGAGCCCAAAAACAGCATTACACAGTGTGAAGCGGCTCCAGGAACCAGTCCTCTTTGACTATCAGTTACTCAGTGTGTTCCTTTTCTTCCGTCTCCTTCTGCGCACTGGTTCATTCACAGCTGAAAACGCTCCTCCTGCTGGAAGAACTGCTGCCGCTACAGCATCTGCTCGGTGGTGTGGTGGACAAAATCCAATGCCAAATTCATCCCACTTTGAGTGCTGAAGTCCAGCACAAGCAGCCTCTGCATATTCCAGGTTGGTAGCACAGTGGCATGGAGCCTTGTTGCATCCACGTTGACTTGCAGCAATTTGAAAATGGCACTAGCCATCCCCAAAGAGGGTTGCTCCGAAGCTGCTATTAGAATGGCACAAACAATGCTCTCAAATCCACAGGCAGAAATCAAAAGTCACAAAGAACTTTTGTAAAGATTGTGTTTTATATTAGTAGGGAGACTACACAAAAAAAGAAGAGAGGGAAAAAGAAAGTGGGTTTGGGGGTGGGTGGGGTGGGTTTAAAAGGACAACATCCTGCTAATGCCGCAAAGACCCCGCCAATATGCCTAGGGTAACAATACCTTCTTAGTTTAGTTCTGTGTTTGTATGTAAGAATCAACCATAGTTAAGCATAATTCATAGCAGAATGACAAGTCAGGCCCAAGTTCGAGGGGTGTTGTGGTTTTTTAAATAATAAAATTAGGGCTGTCAATTAATTGCAGTTAACTCATCTGATTAATTTGTTTTGAGTTAACTTGATTTAAAATATCAATCACCATTTTAATCACACTGTTAAAGAATAATAGAATACCAATAAAAATAGAATGAGCCTCATCCAAAGAGCAAAGGGCAGCAGGAATTTGACATTTCAGTATTTAAATAAGGCTGAATAAGCAGTTGCTTTATTTCTGCCTAAAATAGCTGACTGATTGCCTCACCCCAAAATACGAGGATTTCCAACCCTTGCCTCTGCCAAAGCCCAGCAATACTTTTGCTTTCCTTATCCCTGGAATTGTGTTTCTGAAGAGAAAACATCACTTGACAAAATGTTAACGTTTACAATTATTGTCTGGATGGGGCTGGCTATCTGTCAGGGTGCATGTAACCAAAACACCCACTCCCATTGGCTTCTGTAGCTCACTGTGGACAGCCTTTACATGGTACTCAAACTCTGCCAAGTTTATTAAAGTTAAAAAAAAACAACACAGTATTGAAACCAAATCTTTTATGTGCATTAAACTCTGTAAGTGTCTCCACTGGCCAAGGTTGTAAAGTGCCAGTTCAGCTCCCATTGATGACAGTGTTAAGATTTCCATTGACTTAAATGGGAGTTGGATCAGGCCCTAAATCAATTATCCCCATAATGGGCCCATGACTGTTGGGGGTGAGGTCAGGACATATTCTGAGCCCAGCTAAAGATTTATTTTGGATTTAATGTTTCTCCAACTTCCTGCTACCACATCAGTAAAACTCTTAGTTTCCCACTTCTCTAGCATTACAACTAGCATTCTGTCTAGGCCACTATTTATCTAGGCCCTAGCACTACAGTATCTGAGTTTCTCCTGAGTATTTAAAGTAGAAATAGCAATAATAATTGCTCTCTCTTTCTTTCCTAGCTGTAGGAGAGAAAGCCAGATCAGTTTGCAGGCTTTGCGTTTGTTGGTTTGCTTATGTGGGCAAAGGAGCGGTGTTGTATGTGGAGCTGAGCAAATTTTCATGGGAAACTTTTTTTTGACAATAAACACAAAACAATTTGGTAACATCCAAACATTTGTAAATATGTGTTAATTATGCCAAATTTTTTATTTTGAATTTTTTAAGTGAATCTGACAAATGCTCAATGGCCTGATTTAATATTTTCTAACCAAAGAATTTTGATAGGTTTAGTTTGAAATAACTTTGTTTCAAAATTTCATTTAATTTTATTTTTAAATGTAAATGCGCAAATCAAAATGAAACATTTCAATGTTGCAGAAACAAAACAGTTCAATCGACCCAAAGTGAAATTTACAATTTATTTTTGGATTTTTCAGTTTACTGAAAATATTGAAGATAAGTTTTCATTTTGACCTGGAACAATTTATTTTTTAATTGTGCAGTTGCCCACAAGCCAAAACAAAAATCCATTTTTCACCCAGCTCTGCTGTGAAGACTCCCATTTACTTCAGTGGAAATTGGATCATGTTCTAAATCATTCTCCTTCCGTCAGAGCAGCAAATCTCTTGGCCTTCTACTCTGGTTTTGCAAATAGATTGTCTGTTTACTTATCTGGTTACCATCAACACATCTAAACACTCCCACATATTTATAACTATAATTAGCAATAACAGTCACTTTTTCAGCCTGCAGGAGCCATCCATTAAATTGTTTGGGGGGGGGGGCGAGTGTGAGTGGGTGAAGGGGGCAACTGGACATGTAGACTATCATAAGAAAGCTAAGTCAAAGAAATTAGTTTTTCATTCAGTGTGGAAAGTTTGGAAGAGACATTTGCTATTTTACTAGAAGCATGGAGCAAAGCACTTTGCCGAAGCCAGGCACAGCTCAGCCAGAGGTTTCACAGTACAAGGACTTGGATCACAGAAAGGGGGATTCAGAAGAAACCTACAGGTACGCTGGGCAAGGGAAACTCGGTGAGTAATCACCTCATATTTAATAGGTGCTCTAAGTTTCTGTTTAAAAATAGTTGTGAAACTGTCATGCAGCGTTCTTCCTGTTGTCAGCGTTTGCAGTCAGCCTGCGTCATTTTGTTTTTCTTTTAGCATTTGCAAATTTCAATCCAGGATGAAGAACACAAATATTTGCAACCAAATGACAAAATTATGTACTTCCCCTGTCCTCCCCCTGTATGAAAACACTAAAGTTCTTTCATTTTGCCCTGGCTAGAAAATTACCATTTTTGCTTAAACTGTTTTCACTGCAAAACAATTGTTTCCACGCATGCTGCGAGGGGAGAACAGTGTCGGCTTTTTCACTGAGCACTGCTGAATTTGACCTTTTCTGCTCCTTTGAGTTCACCCGCACGCACACACACACATCCTGAACCATCCTATGTTCAGCTGCTAAAGCTTGGCCTGTAGGTGTTTGTGTGGTAAGTCTTAACTACAGATGGAACGGAGCTGCCAAGTTCAGCTCCAAAGCTGGACTTCCCCTAAAATTTGGGGGTATTTGGATCTGGAGTTTTGAGTCGGATCATTACACAGATGGAGCAAGCTTAAGCTGCACAGTTGGGATCCCTTTTCCGTTTCAAAAGAGAGATTTTCAATAGCAGTTCCAGAGGGGTAGCCGTGTTAGTCTGTATACAGCAAAAACAACGTGAGTTCTGCAGCACTTTAAAGACTAACAAATTTAATTTCAGCAGGCATAAGCGTTCGCGAGCTTCAGCTCACTTCCTCAGATGCAGTTGGTAGAAATGATATAGCAAATAGGAAATATATAGGAGGCAACAAATGCATATCCAAGGGCATAGATAACAATGGGGTAGGTGGATAAAAGCTGGGTACTTGAGGTCTGATGACAACCATTGAGTAGGAGGTGAGAATGGATGATCAGAGCAAATTACTTCTTGTAATGAGAGAGCCATTCAAATCCCTGTTTAAAACCAGTTTGAATGTGTCAAGTTTGCAGATAATTTCTAACTCAGCAGTTTCTCTTTCAAGTCTGTTTTTGAAGTTTTTTTGGAGAAGTATAGCAACTTTCAGGTCAGTGACAGAGTGCCCTGGGAGATTGAAGTGTTCTCCGACTGGTTTATGGACGTTATTATTTTTTATGCCTGATTTGTGTCCATTTATCCTTTTGCGTAATGATAGTCCAGTTTGGCCAATGTACATGGCAGAGAGGCATTGCTGGCACATGATGGCATATATAACCTTAGTGGATGTGCAGGTGAAGGAGCCCCTTATAGTGTGATTGATGTGGTTAGGACCAGTGATGCTGTCACTAGAGTCGATGGATGGGCAGAGTAGGCAACGGGGTTTGTTGCAGGGATAGGTTCCTAGATTGGACTTTTTGTAGGGTGTATGGTTGAGTATTTGCTTCAGGTTGGGGGCTGTCTGTAAGCCAGGAGAGCCAGGGAACTTGTCCTTTTGTTAATATTGAACTGCAGTTCATGGGCCAGTGGGGGTGTTAAAGCTACTGAGGGGTGTCATGGGCTTCATCCTTGTGTTTTATTTCATCATCTCTGAACCCTACAAGAGAATTATAGATCTATGGTTATCAATGGTCCCTGGTTCCCTCATATTTTATCTGGGGGGTCGGTGGAATCAGATCCTTACTCAGTCATTAGCTGAACTGCAGAAATATCTTGAACCCACAAAACTGAGCTGGAAAACTCTCCAGAACAATATTTGGCACTTCTGGTGCCAGGAAGAACTGGGAAACAGAAGCATCCATAAATTTGAAAAATATCTTTATAATGCTACAACCCATTTCCTCTTTACTCTTTTTGTAACTGGTACTTTCTAAAATAAAAATGACAAAAATTGAAAGCTGGTTTAAGCTAAATAGCTAGCTAGATCTTTTCCCAACCTCTGAAAAGGTTTTAGATTCAGTTTAAGTTTTGTGTGGTGAGTTCTTATTTTATCTTGCCCAGTTTCTCCGGCCCTAATGATTATTGCTAACATTAATCTATCTATTTTAGGGTTTTACACTGCCACCCATCATGATAGTATCTAATCACCTTTGCATAAAATCAGTAGCAATAGTGAAGTCTCTAGTGGATTGCATTGTGTCTCTGGCACTTCTCTCTTTCTGGGGTAAAACATCAGCTTGGGGTAGTGTTTTTTGTTTTGATATCTTTAGATTTTATGAATTTCCTCATTTTTTCTGTGATGGGATGAGTTTACTGGTTAGAAGGTGGTGTTGCTGTTGTCACTGTTATGTTGGGAAGTCTTCTAAGAAGTTATCTGTCATCCCCGATACATCTGTGCCCTTCAGAGGTGAAAGTAAGGCTCCACAAGGCAAGTTCACAAATTTGGATGGAACCAAGATGGAACAACAACTTGTTCCTGTTCTTCTCTACCTCCTTTTTGTAGGCAGCATGTCAGAGAAAAATCTTTGGTTCCTTAGGTAGTGGTCTTTCCCCTTTCTCCTTCAGGCCTCCTGCTTCTATCTTGTACTCCTTTTAATCTCTGACGTGTTAGTCTGTTCATTATATCATCAGACATGACACCTTCCACAAAGATTGACTGGTGTTCTGAACAGATTATCACCACTTCTTCTGAAACATCCTTTATAGGTCTCTTCAGTCCATTCACTATTGTACTTATTGCTTTGGGCAAACTATTTTTGATTTTCCTGCACAATTTAAAAAGTCCAAGGAGAATAAACACAATAGTTGTCTCCCTGCCCAGCTGTACATCTTCTTTCCAAATAAAGATCTCTGCCTCCCCCTTCTGATGTCCACTCTTTAAAAAGCCACCTGCCCTTTGTCTTATCCTAACAAACAGGCATTTTCATTGTATTGCTCATGGTTGGAAGTGTTTACCTGAAGCTGGCTTGGCAATCCTTTAAAGAGAGCGGACTAACTTGTCCCTTTTAATTCCCTCTTAAATGTATATCACTTTATATTGAATGAGAGTCGTGGACTGATCAAAGGCAACCTGTTTATGTGCTCTTTAGCTGCCCTTTAATTATACTAAAATTATGCAAGGGAGCCTTCCCTGTTAATGTAATGGCTCCCCGTTGTGGGGAATGAGAGGTACTACTGGGAGGTCAGAAGCCGGCAATCCTGAGATAATGGTATCAGAGACACTTTTATGAATAAGAATAACTTCTACCATTATTTTAGCTAGGATGACACTTAACCGTGCTGTTGCCCATTATATTTTATGGCATGAACTGATCAGCTGGAATCAGGAGAAAATCTTCCTCCCTAACCTATATTAATTATTGCCAGAGAAGGGATACCGGATTTCACTGGGCCATTGCCTTGTTCTGGTGGGGGCATTTCCTATGAGTAATATAACATATATAGGAAGGCCAGTCAGGAATTTTCCCTGTGGGTGTAATGGGGCATCTAAATTCAGTTCCCTCACTCCCATGCCAGTAAAGGGGTGGGAGCACTGGGAAGGTAGTTAGCTTCCTGGATGATCTCTCACTGTTATATAATTGGTTTGCGTCTATGGACTTTCCACTGAGAGGTTACGCTTGATCAGGCAGGACACCTTAGGGAAATACTGTTGTTCCCCTCTCCTGGACAATCACAGACATGAAACACATAATTTGTCTGACACACAGGGGAGTGACACCTTTTAACTTTTCCCTTCTTTCCTGTGGCCCCTGTCCCTGATATTTAAATGAAACTCCTCTACTGGAAGAGGCCCCTCCTAGTACCTTGGATAGCTAAGGGAAACCCCAGACGATAAAAGAGAAAAGTGCTGGGAGCATGACACTCAAAAGGTATTAAAAATAAATTGCCATAAAGAGTTTTTTGCTAAGCTATAAATGCATCCTGTTTGTTGCTGATATCACTCCCCGCCCATCATGGGTTTATGAGAAATAGAAACTTCCACGTTTGCTTCTTTATCTAACAGTGTGCGTGTTGAGGAAATTGTGCAAAGGGTAATTTCTCCTGCATGTAAGCAAATGTTTCCTAACAGTGAGATTTAGTGGATTGTGGAATAGTCTCCCAGCAGATGGGAGCCACATCACTTGGGTTATTTGAAACTGGAGGGGACAAAACTTGGTGAGATAAGCCACAGGGAGCAATGCTGTGTTGGCTAGAAATGAGCTTAAATGACCCTGGTTTTTCCCTACCTGATTCTCTGCCAATTGTCAGCAAAGCAGCTAATGCGTTACTGATGCTGTGTAGAGTTAACAGAAGCAGCCCTACATTACAAGAACTGTCTGCTTTCACTTTCTAGTTGTGATGAATCATCTCTAACCAATTTGGGAAAGTGTGTGTGGGGGGGGGGGGGGGGGGGGGGGGGAAGCTTTTTAAAATGCCTTTTGGAGTGACTCTGCCTGAGCCCAGAGTGACAGGCTCCAAGGCACAACACAACAGCCTTTGTCTTTTTGGAGTCGGTGGTGGAGGTGAAACACTTTGGACTGACACTTTTGATCCTTTTACCATCTAGCTGCAAACATTGGTGGTGGCAATAGCAGCAGTGTTTTTAACTGTTGCTCCCACCCTGGGTAATTTCATAGAATTTGTATAGTGTTGGCTACAGTGATAGTCATTGTAAATCAGTATAATCAAAAAATTTGGTCTTGGAAACCTTTGCTCTGTCGATACATGTTTTAGCTAGTGAGGGAAGGGCAGGGTATTGAAGGTCTCTATGTTTTACTTTACTGTCCCTACCTGAGGCCCTACCCAAGTCACAATATCATCGTCAGGGTGAAATTGCCCCTACTCTGTTATATTTTTATATTTGACATTTTCATATCACATTTTATATTTCTGCTTAACCCTTAACTCCCATGGGGCACTTGTTGTGGAGAAAGTGTTCAGCAGCGGGGAGAATGGTTGGGTGGGTTAAGAAGAAAGAGAGGTTATATTTCAGGTGCGTTCAATAACTGCTATTAGGTTTAGGGCGTATATGATGGGCCATTGTGATCAGTTCAGCATCAGGGAGAGGATGTGATGCTTGTTGGAGAGGCTATGAGCTGATTTGGCAGCCGGCAGGAGAATGGGGCGCTTGTGGGGAAACGGGTTGCAGTCAAGAATATGCAGTTTTGTTTTTTCTTCTGCATTTTACAATAAATTAAAATGTGTCAGAGACTCTTGGGACTTTTGCCTGTTTTTTCCCTTTTATCAAACTGTGACTTTTCACATTTTGAACCAGGATTTCGGTAGGGTCTCATCCAGAAACCTCTTCAGAAGATGCAGCCTGTGTAGGGCATTGGGGCTGTATCGTTCAAAGAGTTCAATGCAAACTGTGCATTGAAATTATAAATTATTCTTGACAAGGACGGTCTTTGTCTAGTAAGAACCATCATGTTCTTTCTGGGCCAGGGTTTCAGAAGAAGGTAAGATTGCTGTCTCTTCTCATTATCACTTATCACTGAGAAATGCTTTATTAATGACCACTGGCTGCAGCTCCATCTGTTCAGTTTTCGTTGTAAGAAGCAGGTTATGGCATTAATAGCTATGTGTTCATCTGCTGAGGAGGCTGCAACAGTTCTCTTCTAATGAGAGGTGGGCTGAGGAGGTGGTGGTCACATTCAGACCTGGGAATCAAACTCTCGGTTTCAGAGATGAACCAGGATTAGGACTGGAGATTTGATGATGTCATCATCTCATGAACACTGCTCATAAGAATTCAGCAGCATATAACTTGCCACTGGAAAACACCTCTTCTGTATTTCAGTCAAAACCATAGTGCGGGGACCTAGGATACAAGGATTCCATACTAATACCTTTATGTACAACTTTTCATCTACTGATCTTAGAGCCCTTTGCAAATGAGAGTAAATATCGTAATACCCATTTTACAGATGGGAAAACCAAGACACAGACAGGTTTAGTGACTTGCCTATGGTCACAGTCCAGATCAATGGCAGAGATAGAAACAGAACACAGGCCTATCCACTCAACTGTGCTGCCTCTCCCCCATCCTACAGATTCAAATTAGTTTGGACCTAAGATTCCCAGTTTGGCCCATCTCTAATTTTTCCATGTTCAGGACCACTGACCCATAACTAGAAGGAAGAAAGCTTTCTTGTTAATTCTGCAAACTCTTCTGCTTGCAAGTAGGATCCTGAGTGCACTTGCCAGCCTAAACTAGGACATAGGGAAAGAGTCATCCACTCTGTCATGTAAAGGTCATTGGATATGGTAAAAATATGTGAAATAGCAGATCTGTTTTATCACCTGGTAACTCTTGGATTTAGCTTTTATCTAAAATGTAGTAGAATCCTGTGCTGTACAAGTTCGTGTTACTATGAAAGCCAGACACAATAATTAAAATAATAAAACTCAATCCACTTGCAAGTCAGGTTTGAATCAATTTCATTTTAAAAACATACATTTTGTTATCAAAGTAATCTAACCGCGTTATGACAAACATCTAGCTGTTTTTGTTAACTGTATAATCTCCACCACATAATCAGTATTTTTTGTGAGTTCAAGCTAAATTGAACAAAGCCCCTATTCTGCATCTAATGCATGGATGAGAGACACTTTGACCATTCAGCAGAGATTATTTGTTTAGCCTGCCCCTGCCAATGTCTCTACTGGCCGGAGAAGGCTACCTTTGCCACTCTTTAGCAATTCACAAGTCAAAGCCAGCAGCCAGGAAGGCGTACTTAGTAGCCAGAAAAGTACTCCGAGTGACAGGAGACACACATTACAGGACTAAAACCTTTGTTGGTTCCTGCACTCTTATACAGCATTAACTCTCTGAGGTGCGGTGCCTGAACATGAGGTAAATGTGGGAATATTGGCAATTATGTGTTCAGTGAATAAATGTTTGAACTGGACCAGAATCCCACGGTTCAGATACTTGTCCAACATTTAGTCATGCTGGACTGAAGAGCCACTCTTGTGTGATCGCACGTCCTTCCTGGTACCACTCAGATTGTAAGTACCCTGAGAACAGCTTTTCCTCAGGTTATTTCTGTTTCTGGTCCTCTCTGAAACCAGGCAACTCAGAGGTGATTAAAGACAATTCCAGATACTTTCTACCATCTGGAACCTCAATGTGAGGTTTGCATGAAGAAGGATCTGGGGGCAGTTGTGTGAGTGTTGCTTACTTCATCTGGACACGTTTAATAATGATAAAAATTAGCGTTTATATAATTCTCTCTATCTTCAATGCTTTTTACAACAAATAACTAATTTTCACAACCCCCTTTTAGCAACCATGGTAGTAGGCGTCTTTGATAGTGAGTTGTATTATCCCCCTCCCTGGGGAACTCAGATTAAGGCTAAATGTTTTAAATATATTCCCTAACTTTTGGTGTCTGACTTGTTGGGTGCTCAGTTTGACACCCAACACCTAGTGCCTGTTTTTCAAAGGCAATGAGCACCCATAGCTCCCCAACCACTCAATATGTCAGAATATCAGGCCCTAGGTGTCTCGAATGGGGGTACCTAAAAAGTCAGACAACCAAAGTTAGTTGAGACACTCTAAAATTTTGTCCTAAATGACTTGTCCAAGGTCATACGGCCCATCAGTGGCAGAGCTGGAGTTAGAATTCAAGAGTATCTAGCTTCCAGTGCTGTGATCAGATTGGACTTCCTTCATTTTAAGTGAACAATATACAGCTCAATAGAGGCTGGAAAACTGTGGTGCTTAACAGTGGTGGAAATACAAATTCCTTTCTTAAAGAATAAAAAAGGGGAGATGATGTGACACCAGCAGTACAACAAGCCTACCGTCAATCAAACGTTATCCCCGCTCACCTGTTACCGGAAGTTCCGACCCATGCCCCCCCATCACCAGATGTCCTGCCCCAGCTGGTCACCTGACTTCAGCCCCACCCCCCAGGAGGTTCTGCCTCCTTGAGCCTTAGTCCCCATTCCTATCCTTAAGCCCCGCCCCTGTCACTGGAAGTCCTGCCCAACTGGTCACCTGACATTCAGTCCTGCCCTGAGAGTGGGATTGGACCCCAGATGGGTACCTGACCAGAAGCAGGTGTGCAACCCCTCCAAGAACGCCTCCCGCCCACTCCCCACCAATGGGAGAGGGTTTCGCCCCCGCAGGACCACCCCGAGAGTGGGATTGGACCCCAGATGGCCACCTGACCGGAAGCCGGCGATGTGACCCCTCCGCCAATCGGCGTGCATTTCATGCTGAGAGCAGGATTGGCCCAGAAAGGGCACGGGGAGGAGCGGGGCGCCCCCTCCGCCAATTAGAGCGGGCTTAGGCCGCCCCAGAAGGGAAAGGTGCACCAATCGGGGATGGGGTGGAATCTCTGGGGCTCAACGGTTGGTCTGGAAGCAGTGCCACCCCCAGAAGTCTCAGGGGCCTTTAAAGTGTCTCGTTTTCGAAACCACGTAGTTCACAGCTCGTGGAAAAAAACGCCAAGAGGAGAACATGGAAGCCTTCACCAGTCCAGTGAGGCCTTCTGTGCTCCGCCGAAACGGAGGGTTCTCTGTTCAAGTGATTGCCCATATCCATTCCAATATAGGTGTGTGCACGCCCCGTGCACAGATTCTCAGAACTTTTTTCCCTTAGCTAGCTCCGTAGGGTCGGCTCAGGCGCCCCCTGGAGTACCGCGCTCATGCTGTGGTACGTAGGGTGCCACCGACCCTGCAGCCCCCTCAGTTCCTTCTTTCCGCCTGTGACAGTTACTGGAATGTCTGCCTCTTGCATACCGCAAGTAGCATCCCTTAGTCTATAGCACTCACAGGACCAGGGTCGCCTGCTGCACCCGGACCTGGACTCCCTCCACCTGACAGCATGGAGACTCTGTGGCTGACGGAGGGGGAGAGAGCCTGCTCGGCGCAGATCCAACAGATTCTGCTGGGCAGCAGAAAACCTTCCACTCAGGTTGTGTACCGGGCCAAGTGGAAGCGTTTTACCTGTTGGGCGGAGTCCCGGGGTATCCCACTGTCCAGCTCGCCCATACAGGCGATTTTGGAGTACATGCTCCACCTGAAGCTCCAGGGTTTAGCACTGGCTTCCCTGAAAGTGCACCTGGCAGCTATCTCGGCTTTTCACCAGCCGATGGAAGGACGTTCCCTGTTCTCCCACCCCATGTCAGTTAGGTTCCTCAAGGGGGTGGAGAGGCTGTATCCCCAAGTCTGTGACCCGGTGCCTCCCTGGGATCTAAACCTAATCCTCGCCATGTTGACAGGACCCCCTTTCGAGCCCATGGCTACATGCCCGCTGCTCGTCCTCTCTTGGAAGGTAGCCTTCCTGGTGGCCATTACATCGGCCAGGAGGGTCTCCGAACTCAGGGCTTTAACCTCGGAGCCCCCCTACACTGTCTTTTATAAAGATAAGGTCCAGCTGAGGCCCCACCCAGCCTTCCTACCGAAGGTGGTGTCTCAGTTCCATTATAACCAGAATATCTTCCTCCCCGTGTTCTTTCCCAAACCACATGGTTCGGAGGAGGAGCAGAGATGGCACTCACTGGATGTCAGACGAGCCTTGGCCTTCTACAAAGAGCGGACCAGGCCGTTCTGGAAATCAAGGCAGCTGTTCGTGGCAGTGGCGGACCGGATGAAGGGCTCACCTGTCTCCACCCAGCGCATCTCCACCTGGATCACCGCCTGTATTAAAACCTGCTATGAGCGGGCAAAGGTGCCGCTTCCAGGAGCTGTGACAGCGCATTCAACCAGAGCCCAGACCTCATCTGCGGCTTCCTGGGAGGGGTGCCCCTGCAGGACATCTGCAAAGCAGCGACCTGGTCGTCGGTCCACACCTTCACGTCCCACTACACCATCATGCAGCAGGCGAGAGAGGACGCGGGCTTCGGCAGGGCCGTCCTGATGAGAGCAACTCACCGTTGACTCCTACCCACCTCCAAGTTATGGCTGTTTAATCACCTATAATGGAATGGATATGAGCAATCACTCGAAGAGAGAAAACAGGGTTACTTACCAGTAACTGTTGATCTTCGAGATGTGTTGCTCATATCCATTCCAAACCCACCCTCCGTCCCCACTGTTAGAGTTGGCAGAAAGAAGGGACTGAGGGCCTGCAGGGTCGTCAGCGCCCTATGTACCACGGCATGAGCGCAGTACTACAGGGGGCACTGGAGCCGACCCTATGGAGCTAGCTAAGGGAAAAAAGTTCCGGGAATCTGTGCACGGGGCGCGCACATACCTATAATGGAATGGATATGAGCAACGCATCTCGAAGAACAACAGTTACTGGTAAGTAACCCTGTTTTTTTCAAGAGCAGTGACACCCAGTGAAGAACCGGAGAACTGCTCCTTTTGTTAATATTGAACAGCACTTCATGGGACAGTGGGGGTGTTAAAGCTACAGTCACAATGAGGGGTATCATGGGCTTCATCCTCGTGCTTTGTTTCATTATCTCTGAACCCTAGAAGAGAATTACAGACTTCACTTGTGGTTGCCACTGTCCCCTGGCTCCCTCATGTTTTATATGGTTGAGGGTGAGGGGAGTGTCAGATCTCCTGCAGGATCAGATGACTGCCCTCATCCTGGGCAGTGGCTCTGCCTCGGAGCCCTTTGCTATCCAAACTGGCGTAAAGCAAGGTTGTGTTCTGGCACCCACTCTCTTCTGCATTTTCCTTGCAGCTATAAAAACGTTAATCGAAGACCATCTTCCACAGGGCACTGGCATCCAATATCAGACTGAGTTCTTATTTTATCTTGCCCAGTTCATCATGCTGTAGTGATTATTGCTATCATAAATCTTTCTATCTTAGGGTTTTATCATCATAGTAGTATCTGAGCATTTTCCACATAAAATCTGTGATGGGATGGGTATACTGGTTAGAAGGTGGTGTTGGTGTTGTCACTGTGATGTTGTGATGGCTTCTAAGGAGTTATCTGTCATCCCTGATACATCTGTGCCCCACAGAGGTGAAAGGGAGGCTCCACAAGGTGAGCTCGCAAATTTGGATGGAACCAAGATGGAACAACCAGTGAATTATGTGGAAGACAACCTCCGGTAAGTTTGGTGATCTGAAATTTTATTCCATTTTAGACTCCGACCCCAAGGGCCAAACAATTGCTTATGTTCCTAATTGATCCCTGAGCGTCACACCATTATTTTCTTTTGCCCTCCTTGACTTTTATTGAGACACCAGCCTCTTCTTTGGTTGGAGGGAGAATGTGTGGCCCTTCTTGTTTCCAGACAAGAGGCTCAGTGCTCTGTCTTTGCACCATTCCTTGGCACTGACTCCTAGAGAAAGAGACAGAGAGAGGGTACCTAAGATCATCACAGGGTTCCCCCCTGGCAAGGCTGAGCCATGGCCACCAAGCCAGACAGATATGTTTTTAGCCACATAAGTCTTGGCTGTTTTGCTTTTTTGCTGAGGAGCTGACTAAGAATTTTGGGAGGGTCTTTAGCTTTTGCAGCTGTTGTTATGTTATGGAAATTTTATTAACTCTAATCCCTTTGCATCATTCTCTGCCCAACAGAAGGGAAATGAATGCTCGATTTGAAAGCTTAGAAAAACGAATACAGGTTTTGGAAGAAGAGCTCAGGTAAGTGGGGAGAGTTAGGCCTAGATGACAGTGAAAAATATTGTGATTCTTTCTCAAGTATCTACCCTACCAAAAAAGTCTTGTATATTTCAAGGTGGGTTTTTCCCCATACCAAATTTACAGACGGCTTCAATCAGAAGTGAGTATTTTGTATTTGTGTTGCTCTTCTGTGAATTGCCTCTTCACCTGTGGCCAGTCCCCCTCCTCCCATCTGTCTAGTACCTTTTAACTTGTCTCCTTTGAACTTGTTGAGACTCTACAAACAACATTTCTAACAAAATTCATGAAGGTGCTTGAAGACAGTAGCACACGCTTCAGTGCTCTAGGAAAATGGAATTTTCGGAATGGGGGGACAGTGTTGCTTGTCCATCAAAAGATATTTATTACCCAAGTTTTTGACACACATGACCTGATCCTGCTCTTATTAGCAAACAGGAGTTTCGATACTGACTTCAGTAGGTGCTGGATTAGACCATAGTTTGTAATAGACATTACCTTTCTCCTGATTAGATATATCTTGGCTAGCGAATTCCTGCAGTATCTTAATGAATCCCATCTAGTGCCTTGAGAAACAAATAATCATGTCATGACATTGCATAATCCCACCACAATGCAACACCACCACATGAGGTGGTAGCAGCATCACAAAATTGTGAGGCCATAAATACATCTGGGCGATAACTGTGCTGTGAGCTGAGCTTGCAGAATAGACTGGTGAGAAGCTGGGACTGTTTCATAACTTCTGGAATGGGTGGCTTACTCTAGTCTTGCCTTGTGCATCATTTGATGGTTAATGATGATTTATTTTATTCATAAATCAGTTTCAGGGAGCATTCCACAATGGTCAGCGCCGAAGAGTTTCATCAGAAGGAGAAAGAGTGCGAAAAGCTGAAGGAAGAGAAAAGAGCCATAGAGAAAAGGTAGGTATTTGTAAATATATCCTTCAGAGCTTATCTTTCTACAGAGAGGCTGATCCTTCTCCCAATGCTGTAACACCTCTATGCCACCTGGGTAGTTGAAGTGTCCCCTTCCCAGATTCTCAGCCTCCATGGGGCATGTGTACTACTGTAAGATGAGTAGTAATATCCTAGGAAGGGGACTATGGCAGCTCCATGTCTGTCCCAGTATCCAAGTGCAGATGAAAGAAGCAAGCTCTCAAGGAAAAACCCAAGTGCTGTTTAGATTATGTTGACTGCCACTTGTAAGAGTGATATTTTTCCAGACAGAAGCAGGCACACCTGGACCCTTACTGGTCAGTGGCATATCAGTTTGGGGTTGTGAAGTGTAAAGTGGAGACTGTGATGCTTGTGAATTGCCTGGCAATTCATAAAGTATTGCCAGATTATTACTAATGATCCCTATATGAATTAACCTCCATTATTCTTGGCGTTTCTCCTTTGGATCTTGCCCTTTTCCATTTTAAAAATGAACTTTTTAACCCCCCTTCTGGCCCTAGATTGGAGCATGTCTTGGCCAATGCAATGAAAAGCCATAAATTCTCTGAGAACCTGAATGACCCCTGTCGAGAATCCGTTGTGCTGGAGATGTACGACAGGCTCACGAGACACGAGTGGGAGAAAGCCAAATATGCCGCAAGTGGCTCTGCCTTCCCAATGACGTACGAACGAAGTAGCACCATAATTAAGGTCTGTTCATATTCATATCTTAGAACTCACATGTCTAGAAAAAATAATAGCCCTGGTGGAGCCAGTCTAATGAGCTGCCATTCAGCACTTGCATGATCAAGCAGGAAACAAGGACCTCTTGATGCCAACTCGCAGAGGGCCTAGGGGTACAGGGATGCCCTGAGTTCAGCAACGGAACGTCATGTGAGGTCTCTAATGAGAGCCTGTGTCACACTGGCCCTCATAACCATTATAAAACGAGTGTATGGAAAATACGGGAGGAGTTAAGTATAGCTGCTGAAAATTAGGTTCTGTAGGACATGTCTTTGGAGGCAGGTCACTCAAAGGCAGCGCACCCTGAGACAAACTTCTCCAGACAGGAGAAGGGAGAAACTTGCCTCTCCGGTGAACCATGGTGTGTCTTACAATAGAAGTCTATTCACATATTGATTCAAATGTCTCCACTAACTTTTAATGAGCTTCAGAAGGAAATTAACAGAAAGAGCCAAACAGTGAGTGGGAGTGGGGGTGGCCCCACAGGCTGTTTTCAGGTGAAGGTCAAATGTCTGGCCTGGTATATCTGGGCATGCAGAGAGATGCTTTGCCATCAGGCTTGATCTTATGAAAGGGGGATCTCAGCCATCCTAGCAGAAAATGCTGGGAAAAGGACATGGAGTAAGCTTTCCTGGATAAGATAGGGGAATATCTTGTGAGTTTAGTCCAGGCTGTAGTAGGCATGTTATGGTTTTGTTTTATATGTTGCTATTTGTTTCCAGTATTCTTACTTACTATCATTGGAATGTCTGTACTTTGATAAAAACTCGCTCTTGTTTCACGATCAGTATATCTAAGTGCTCTGTGTTCAGCGGAGAGGTGATCCTGTGTTGGCTCCAGTAAACTGGTGTGTCCTGTGAGCAGAGAATCTGAGAGTTCTAAGAGTGTTCAGTGAATTAGAGGTTGGATGCTACAGAGGGACACTCGGAGGACTCGGGGGTTGGTGTGTGCCTATTCCTAGCCTGTACAGAGAAGTGAGGACTGCGGAGGCCTGGAAGGCAGGGCTTGTGTTGCCCAAGTCTGGTGGAATCAGGGAGCTGACCCACAGCAGGCACAGACAAGACTTCCTCACACTAAGGGCAGGTGGTAGTGAGGTGCCTCACAACCCTACATGCCCCAGGAAAATGTCGCACCAGGGTTGGCTACTCAGTCATTACCTCTTATTTTCCAGCCCAGCATGGCCTATGGAATGCCAGGGAGACCAACTTAATAGTGTGCTGCGCACATCTCGCATTCAGAAGAGCAGGTTCAATTCCTTGTTCCCATTTCTCACTCCAAGTAGGCATCAGCTGAGAGTGTTGCAGTATCTAGTCTGGTTTCCTTGTGATTAGCCCTGTGCTGTGCCACAGAGGAGATCTAGCTTTGATTCCTAATGTATTGCTCCAAGGCTGAGTGTAGGGGGAAGAAAATCATCACTGTACAATTAAGAGGGCAGCACAGGTGCACAGAAATGCAGTGACTGCTGTCAGAAATGTCTGCACCGACTGTGCCAGTGGGAGGTGCCCACACTGGCCCTCACTTAATTGAGGGTTTATCTCTACAAAGTACTGAGATAACTGCAAGCCCTGACAGCTGACTGCAGCATTTTTGCAGGTGGATGCAAGGTGCCTTTCTGTCAGTTGAGGGATGTTACAATCAATTGACCTCTCTACTGCACATGAAACCTGCATCTTGTACGTACTGCACCACGCTTCTAGTTTGGTCCTCATCATTATTTACAGAGATCTGTTGTTATCTTTGCACTGCAGGCTGTGTTCAACAAATGTGAAGAAGATCTATCACAAAAAATGCGTCCAATCTTTGAACTCCTTCAGATTCCAATTTCAAATGAGACCACAAGTCTTTTTGACAGTGAACAGGTATTTAACATTACAGCACTGTAGAATCTGAGTAGCGGCGGGAAGCTAGGTAACCTGTTTCGATTTGCTACCTCTCTCCAGCCTTATGTGTAAAAGAGAAATATCTCAGTTTACCTCACTGTTGCTAGAACTGGTTCAACTTCCAACCAGCGTGAGCAATGCCGGAAGCCCTAATTTACACAGGCAGCTACAATGAAAATAACTTGAGCTAAGTTGTGAACTGTGTGAGACAGGCAGAGAGGAGGGGAGAATTGTGATTCCTTTATGTTTATAATTGGTGTGACAGGAGAATGGCAGAGTCGTATGTAGAATGGCAGGTCACATGACTGAGAGACTGTCATTGACTGGCTGGATTGCATTTACAAGAGTCAGAAACCATCTTCCAAACCCATGTCCCAGTCAGGGCATATGCCCAAACTCTTGGAGCTGGAAGTTTCCAAATCACTGTTTTGAAACATTTGTTTTCCTGAACAGGGCCGATAATCAGGAAATGGATTATTCCCATTTCAGCTAATTCAGATTGTTTTGTTCTTTCTTTGGTTTGTAGCTGTCCCTTGGGCTAGTAAGAGAGATAAAGAATCATCTTAAAAATCTCTATTTTAACTACAGAGAAGACTTTTACCAGGCCATGAGTGGGGTGAGTAAATATAAGGCCTGGGAAGGCGGTTCTATTTCAGACATGTCTGTGAAATGCATGGTGTTAAAAGACACACCACTGAGTTCTGTGTTGCATTGTCCACTTCTTCCATGGGGTAGGATTCTCCAGACCCCAAGAATTTTCCTGTCCAGCTCCTCCCTTTTATTCCTCCTCCTTTCTCCTTCAAAGGGCAGGTCTATCTTAAAAGCCTGCAGCAGTGCAAGCAGCTGTAGTGCTGTGGTGAAGCTGCTACCATGCGGAGAGGAGAAATGCGCGTCTATGAAAAGCAGTAGCTATGTTGATGGTAGATGCCCTGCCATCGACATAGTGCCATGTACATGGGGGCGGTAGGTTAATTAATTGTGTCACACGTAGGGTGTGGATTTTTCACACTCCACAGTGACATAGTTTAAATACCAATGTAAATTTGTAGTGTACACCTGGCTGCATGTTGTGGAAATGCCTCTGGCTGAGGCGGTCTAGATTCTCCACCCTTTGCACCCTGTTCATGCCATAGCGACAATCTGCCAGAAGGGGCTGATGGAGAATGTGTATCTGGCTTCTCTGCTGGGCCATGAGATCTGGACATACGTTATGTTGTGTTTTGTGGAACTGGAGTAATCCTGGTTTCAATAACTGCATTCCAGTTCTATAAAACCAGACTCTTGTTTCTTGTGGTAAATGTCTATAAGGACGGCAATGGAGCTGTGTCGTCATCTTGCAGATTGGGCATTTCAAAAAACTGTTTTTTCTGATCTCCTGTAAGGCTTTGTTTGTATATGTGGGACAAAAGGCAGTCCAGGAATTTTGCCAGGCCTCTGGCGTGCTGAGTCCCATAACCAAGAACTTCTCCTGATAGGAGATCAGACTAAATAAAGGATCCCTGGCTGTGCCTCCCTCACCACTATCAGTTCTTGCTTATGAATTCCATTACTGGTGTTAGTCCGTATATAGAAGCTGCAAACTGAGTCAAAGGATGGTGGTAGAATCTGCTTAACAATTAGCATAACAACATTGCAAAGCACCTACGATAATCACTGTTCTCCCTTTATTTTCAGCCTTTATTTTCTCCTGATCTACAGAAGTTTCATCCACTAGTGAAGTTCGCAGCAGAGAGCTACAAAATTTACTGTTTGTTGCTTCTTCAGAATCCACCCATTAGGGCTGTGTGGTACACACAGGAAAGAATCCCAACAGCTTGCGTAGAGCATGTGGACAAGAAAGACTTGGACGACAGGATGCCATTAAACTTTCTGTGGCCAGTTCTGGCATGTGAGGGAAAGGTACTTAGGCAGGGTGTAGTTTATGATTTAATGCAAAGCTGTTTGGAGTCAGATTATACAGCTGTCATAAAACAATTTAAAAAAAAGTGAAACAGCAGCTTTGCAGTTTGTGTCATTTTTATTCAGGAAATGCCTGGTGTTTAGCTTTTGTAGCGTATGCTCCTGGAAGGGGATGTGACATAAGACTGGTCGTGACTGTACATCGTGTGGCAAAACTCGCAATAATTTTTCACACTGAACAACTTTTTCACATCCAAAACCCCGTAGTAATGCTCATCGTGCGGCAGAATGAAAAATGTCTTGGGGTACACTGGGCCCCCCTGTTTTTTAAAAAACCCACCTCCTTTGGGTCGTATAAAGCACCACCTGTATGTTGACTCACAAATCCTGTTCAAATGCCACTACGTCACTGCGCATAATCTTTTTTCAGTCTGACCACCTCAGTTTCTCATGCAACTTTCTCGCCCCGTCTAACAATTCTGGGGCTGTAGATTTACGGTTGGACATGATGGACAAAAGCCCGCCCACAAAACACAGATTTGTAACAGAATAAGTTAGGTCTACTAAACACTGTCTCTTTTTATGGACGATTTGACTGTTGAGGATAGAATTTCAAACTTTATGGCCACCCCTGCCTTTGTTTTTTTACAACCTCACAACAAGGCATAACGTCCCATCGACATGTGCCTCTGTCTTACTCTGTAACAGTTTAGAGGCCTGATTTAAGAAATCTTCAGCAGACAGGTCATCCCTATTTCTGCTGACTGAAAATAAAGGATTGGTTAAATTACAACCCTCTAAACGTAACTGAACGTAATCATCAGGGGCTAGCCTACTGTTAATGTCTTTGAGAACTAACTGTATCCCCCTGTGTATGGCTTCAATGACCTGCTCAGCTGAACTGATTCACTCAAGATTGACAAAACAAAATTCCTCACAATACACTGAACCCCTAAATCTAGATAATTCCCGTTGCCAGTTTCTCACCCACTCCATATACACATCCTGGTGGGGATCTGAATCTGCATTTTCGGGGTTATTTGGGGGGTTCCTCTGTGGGACCATCAAGTGCATCTTTTACGTCAGACATGATTTGAGAATCAGACTCCAAGGGGCCACCGCGAGGACCATCAGGAGCAGATGGGGACCCGTCTAGAGAGGCTTCTGGGGAATTTTCTAAATCAGAGTCTGGGTGAGAGTCACCACCACTCCTCAGGTCAGATTCTGCCTCCCCATTCTCAGACATGCCAGTTTGAGAGCCTCAACTAGAGGGCATCTCTTTTTGTTTTTTTCTCCTCATGACCTCTTTAGCCTTTTAAAAAAATTTTACGATGACCCTGGCCTGTAACTTTTTGGTGGCCGCCTGCTTATCCCCCAAATGCCGTCCCTTCTTTTGTTTACACCTCAGCTGTTGTGTATGCTCAAGGATGCCCCTCTTACCCAGTCCCCTCTCCATGACTAGTCATTCCTGCTCAGAGCCACCCTCTGGAAAACTGACGTATTTTTCAAAATCACCCGCAAGAGCTTTTGCATATTTGATGTACATTCCAGTCATCCTTTCTTTCAGAACTCCTGAGGAAACAGCAGCCATCAGCTTTCTGAACGAAGTGTCATATTTTTCCCAATTTTTTTTAGAATACCAAAGAGCTGTGCCGAGCTTATTGAGGTGGGAGAATAGTTTGTAATAATTTTCAGATACTTCATAAGGACTAGATGCCCCAGCATCGCAGGGGCTTTCAGTCCTTGGTTTTTTAATTCACAACCCATGAAGTGCGTGCTCCAGATTTGTAAATGTGTATGTTTTCGCTCACAGTTCTCTCAGCGTTTGGTGTGGTGTCGACTGCTGAGGAACTGGAGTTGTGTTTGCATTGATGCTTTTTACCAGAGTCTTTTGTTTTGTCCTTGGGTTTTATGCATCTGAGTTTTGGGCTGTCCTGATGCTTCGTCTGGGCTCTTCTGCTGTTTTGCGTTGGCATTGTTGTTAAAGGTTTCCGAGGAGATTTCTGGTTCTTTGGTGGTTCTGCTGGAGGTGCCCTTGGAGCTCCGACTACAGTACCATCAGGAGCACTGTCCATGCCTGATTAGGAAAACAGAGATGTTCTAATTTAGCATCAAATAAAATATTTTACAAAATTCACCAAAACCACAAAACTTAACTTTACAATCTTTCTCACCCACACCTATGTATTTGCTTAACATATAAAGCCGCATAAACAATCAAACAAATAGGCAAATATATTTACTAGCCTTCATCCTTCTGTCAGTCGTTGATGCTGGTGAATTTTCCTTTTCAGCTGTCTCTTTTCTTTTTCTTTTGAGTTTGTTTACCCTCTGGTTTAAAAGTCTCTCATGTTTTGACTGAACTGTGGAGCAAATAACATTATTATAAAACACATAAAATGATCTTGTAAACTTTTAAAAACAAAATAGTCATTGGGTTTTTCTTTCCTTCCTATTTAAAAAGTCATATATAAAAAAATAAATGAAAATCTATTTCAGGCTTTACAACAAATACAGGGTTTTTTTGGTTTATTTCTACCACTAATGTTTCCTAGACGTTTTTAATACAAGCACGTTTCCACCAGACACCCAAAAACAAAATATGCAACAAAATACTCTTCAGTAAACCCACACTTATCTCTGGTACAAGCCCCTACCTCACCAACAACAATTCAAACATCTAAAAACCATTTTAAAACACACCAGGTTTTGCATCGAATAACTCCCCCACACTTGTTTTTAAACACACCAAACCAATAGTTTACAATAAAATACTTTTCAGTAAACCCACACTTATCTCTAACACAAGCTCCTACCTCACCAACAACAATTCAAACGTCTAAAAACCATTTTAAAACACATGAATTTAAAACCAATTGCAAATATTTACCATCCATCACAGGCTACAAGGATGCTGGCACATGGTTATTCTGTTTCCCCCATGTGCATCTGGCACTTTGGATTAAAGAACAAGCATAATTTTAGTTAGTATGATTCCCCAAATGCATCAAACAACCTGTTTAATTCCTGGTTTTCTTTTTAAAATATTAAACAGCATTAAGCCCAGATATAGTTAAAAATAGGATTTTACTTTACCCTGGTGAAACACAGCGTGAAGTTGCTGTTTCTATGCTAAACAGATCACACTGCAATAAAGACATGTATCATCATCATAATAAGGACAGCATGAACAAAGAGTAACATTATATAATGTATATTTTTCAGAATTAAGAATAAGCAACATACCTCGTCTTGCAGTCCAGCAGCTGTTCAAGATAGTTTCTGTTATGAGAGAGGAGACAGTCTCCAAAAAAGCTGAGGTTTTTTTATACCATTCTAACTCTTTGTGTCAAACAAACTTGAAAGGCTAGTTAGAAGGTTGATTTGATCACTACAACTCTTAATTAATGGATACTTAAGGAATTTAGATAGCCTCCCCTCCCTTTTGTGATCTGCACAACTGGGATATTTTTGGCTTTTTTTTTTTTTTAAGTTAAAATACATTGTCCTGTTTCAATGAAAAAAATAGAGCACTGTAGGGCCTTCTTATAGTATTAAACAGTAAATCACCATACATAACACTCCTTAATGTTACTGTACCTAGGACTTTACCAATGAATGTCTTAGGGTGGTGGGTTTTTTTCATTTTAAACATGTTTCTTTCATGCTTAAAGTTTTGAAATAAAATGGATGTGCCACAGCCATAGTAATCACCCTACAAATGCTCATAGCTTTTAAATGTTTGAGTGTTCTTACAACAAATTATTTTTTTTAAATAAAAGTATGGTAGTGAACCCTTGAAACCTTTCAGTTTTGGGGGAGGTTAGGCTATTGTTTATTTTTGTAAATATATTATTTTAAACTTGTCATGACTGAGTTCCTAGAAAAACTGACCCACAGCGTTCAGCAAACTGCTGAGGTTATATTTTTAAACTGTCCAATTGCGTTCCACAAACTCCTGGGGCTGTATTTAAACTGTCCAATAGTGTCTACGAACTCCTGAGGTTTTATTTAATTTATTATTAATCAGAGGCTCAGAGCTCAACAGCCCCACTCATCCACCTCCCTTACTGTGAGTGAGCGCCCATCGAACCTAATTACTGATCACTAACTAACCTTGGTGGAAACAAAGGTGGATGATCACATCTGGACCTACAGACTCCTTAAGTTAATACAGTCACCCTTGTAGTTCAGTGGGGTGGTCTGATTAAACCATCAGCTCAACAAGGGGAGTCAACACTATTGTACTCAAACACGTCTCAAACATCCCTGTTTTATACAGATTTTATTTTTTTGCTTTATTTTAAATTCTTTTTCTTTCCCACCACAGGATTCTACTACACACATTTCAGCTTTTTGCAGTAAATACACAAAGCTGGGGTTCTCACAAAAAACATTTTTTATTTAAAAGACATGCAACCCCTTTGAAACAAACCAAGATGCTCCATCAAAACATTTATCATATGTAAGGCCCACACAGATCTTCTAACAGAAATACAGATAGTCACAAAGCCTCTTTTCAATAAATACTTTTATTTGCAGCTAACAAGCTTTATATCGCGTGTATGTCCCCTCATATTCTCTAACTTAATCCTTTTGGATTTCTTATAAATAGTCTGCTTCCTAAGTAGGGCTTTGTAACTTTTTGTGCAGACCAGACAGTCCATATAACACACTAAACAGGCATCCTCAAGTTTGGTCATTTTCTTTACAACACTGCCAGTGTCTTGACCGAATTGCACAGCATTTACCAAGGTCACCCCTTGTGCTAAATGTTCTTGAGTTAAGTAGAGATATTCCATAACATAACTTATGGCAATAACAGCATTTAATAAGCTTTCAAAACATAGTTCAGCACACAGGTCCCGAAGCTTGCAGTTTATCTCCTTTGATGTCCAAGTCACGCAATCATGGTGCCATTGGCCTGGAGCACGGCTCTCACAATTTACAAAAAGCTTTTCCCTAAGACAGTGATTAAGGACAGCATAAACAGCAACACGTACAATAGACCGCATGACTCTTTTACGCTCACAACGTGACACTGGCTCAATTAGTTCCATGCCAAGCCTCCATATAGTCCATATGACTCCATATAGGCGTCATCCTTGGCGTCATCCTCTTCATCGATTTGTGTCAGTGTTGAGCAAAAACAAGATGGGCCTGAGTCATCTACGCTGTCTGATGCAACATTGTTCGGGGACTCCTGAAAGGCATTGTTCAGCTGTCGAAGGATTTTCAGAAAAGAAATAGATGTTAGCCCATGCTGCTTGGGTTTTTTTTGTTTTTTGGGTTCTTTTTTTTAAAGATTTACGAAACCCCAGTTGGTTCCTAACCCCATCACGTCCCCCCAACCTCGACCGTCATTTCTTATCAGTCCTTCACTTGCGTGGTGTCTTCTCCGTTTGTTTTGTCCACCGGTGCCAGTGAGAGGTCGTCAGGCTTGTCAGGCTACCTCACGATCGATCAGGTTTCTGGTTCAGGCGTATCCAATAAAGGCTGGGCCAAAGGGCTCACCTCGGCCACACTCTCCTCCTCCTCAGAACTGTCGCTGATGTAGCGCTTTCTATGCAGAGAGGCCAAGGCCCAAGGAGCTAAAAACAAATTCAAAAGTTCTCATGGGGGTGTTGAAGGAGGCCATGTTTTCCTCTCAGTGTTTCCACGATTTCTGAAACACGCGTTCTTGAAATGAGATGGGCTCTTCTGCTCAGCGCTGAGACTTCCAGGGGCAGTGCAGGCGGCCAGCCAACTGTCGAGCCCCAGAGGTGGGGCAAGGGTTCCGGCCTAAACCTCCGTGCTCCACCTAGTCCGATTGGTACACATTTCCCTTCTGGGACGGCCTAAGCAAGTGAAACCCAGTCTGATTAGTGAAGGCGGTGGGAGGAGCTCTCAAAGGGGTCACACGACCCACTTCCAGTCAGGTGTCCATCTTGATCCAGAAGTAATACCCGGGGGGGGGCCCAAGGTGACCAGTGGGCAGGGCCTGAGGGATCAGGAGCTGTGGCCAATGTATGATTCATGGTAGGGCCCTTGTACTGTTGCTATACAACTCACCTGAAATATACCCTCTCTTTCTTCTTAACCCACCCAACCACTCTCCCCGCTGCTGAACACTTCCTCCACAACAAGTGCCCCATGGGAGTTAAGGGTTAAGCAGAAATATAAAATTTAATATGAAAACGTCAAATATAAAAATATAACAGAGAACGGGCAGCGTCCCCCTTACGGTGAGATTGTGACTTGGGTAGGGCCTCAGATAGAGACAGTAAAGTAAAATGAAGAGACCCTCAGTACCCTGCCCTTCCCTCACTACCTAAAACATGTATCGATAGAACAAAGGTTTCCAAGACCAAACTTACTGATTATACTGACTTACAATGCCTACCACTGTAGCCAACACTATACAAATTCTATGAAATAACCCAGGGTGGGAGCAACAGTTAAAAACACTGCTGCTATTGCCACCACCAATGTTTGCAGCTAGATGGTAAAAGGATCAAAAGTGTCAGCCAAAAGTGTTTCACTTCCCCACCTCCTCCAAAGGTTGTTGAATTGTGCCCTAGAGCCTGTCACTCTGGGCTCTAGCAGAGTCACTCCAAAAGGCATTTAAAACAGCTTTTTTTTCCTCCTCTTCCCAAATTGGTTAGATATGATTTATCACAACTAGAAAGTGAAAGCAGACAGTTCCTGTAATGTAGGGCTGCTTTTTTAACTCTACACACCATCAATAATGCATTAGCTGCTTTGCTGACAATTGGCAGAGAATCAGATAGGGAAAAAATACAGTCATTTAAATCCAATCCTCGCCAACACAGCATTGCTCCCTGTGGTTTATCTCCCCAAGTTTTGGGGAGGGTCAGGCAGAGAAGATGGGAGACCTGTGATTCCTTTATGTTTGTAATTGGTGTGACAGGAGAATGGCAGAGTCGTATGTAGTATGGTAGGTCACGTGACTGAGAGCCTGTTATTGACTGGCTGGATTGCACTTACAAGAGTCAGAAACCATCTTCCAAACCCATGCCACTACTTATCTAGCTCCTAGCACTATAGTATCAGAGTGTCTCCTGAGTATTTTAAACTAGCAATAGCAATAATAATCGCGCTCGCTTCCTTTCCTGGCTGTAGGAGAGAAAGCTAGATCAATTTGTAGGCTTTGCATTTGTTGGTTTGTTTCTGTGACTGAGGAGCGGTGCTGTATGTAGAGCTGAGCAAATTTCATGGGAAACTTTTTTTTGGCAATAAACAAAAAAATTTGATAACATCCAAACATTTGCGAATATATGTTAATTATGCCAATTTTTTTATTTTGAATTTTTATGTGAATCTGAAAAATGCCAAATAGCCTGATTTAATATTTTCTAACCAAAGAATTTTGATAGGTTTAGTTTGAAACAACTGTGTTTCAAAATTTCATTTAATTTTATTTTTAAATGTAAAAGCGCAAATAATATTGCAGAAACAAAACAGTTCAATTGACCCAACATTCAATTTATTTTTTATTTTTGGATTTTTCAATTTGCTGAAAATGTTGAAGATATGTTTTCATTTTGAACTGGAACAATTTATTTTTTAATTGTGCAATTGCCCACAGGCCAAAAAAAATTCATTTTTCACCCAGCTCTAATGTGATGACTCCCATTTACTTCAATGGAAATTGGATCATGTTCTAAATCAAGCTCCCACTGTCAGAGCAGCAAATCTCTTAGCCTTCTACTCTGGTTTTGCAAATAGAGTCTGTCCGTTTACTTATCTGGATACCATCAACACATCTAAACACCCCCACATATTTAAAACTATAAATAGCAATAACGGTCTCTTTTTCAGCCTGCAGGAGTGATACATTAAAATGTTTATAGTGTGAGTGAGTGAAGGGGGTGACTGGATACGTAGACCATCATAAGAAAGCTAAGCCAAAGAAATTAGTTTTGCATTCAGTGCGGAAAGTTTGGAAGAGACATTTGCTATTTTACTAGAAGCATGGAGCAAAGCACTTTGCCGAAGCCAGTCACAGCTCAGCCAGAGGAGTACAAGGAGTTGGATCACAGAAAGGGGGCTTCAGAAGAGACTTACAGGTACGCTGGGCAAGGGGAACTCAGTGGGTAATTAATGCATGTTTAATAGAAGCTCTAAGTTTCTGTTTAAAAATAGTTGTGAAACTCTCATGCAGCGTTCTTTCTGTTGTCAGCGTTCGCAGTCAGCCTGCGTCATTTTTTTTTCTCCTGGTATTTGCAAATTTCAATCCAGGATGAAGAACACAAATATTTGCAACCAAAATGACAAAATTCTGCACTTCCCCTGTCCTTCCCCGTAGGGAACATTAAAGTTCCTTGATTTAGCCTCAGTTAGAAAATTACCATTTTTGTTTAAACTGTTTTCATTGAAAAACTGTTGTTTCTGCATATGCTCTGAGGGGAGAACAGTGTCGGCTTTTTCACTGAGCACTGCTGAACTTGGCCTTTTTTGCACATTTGAATTCAGCCGCATGTACGCACACACACCCTGAACCATCCTATGTTCAGCTGCTAAAGCTTGGCCTGTAGGTGTTTGTGTGGTAAGTCTTAACTACAGATGGAGCAGAGCTGCCAAGTTCAGCTCCAAAGCTGGACTTCCCCTAAAATTTGGGGGTATTTGGATCTGGAGTTTTGAGTCGGATCATTACACAGATGGAGCAAGCTTAAGCTGCACAGTTGGGATCCCTTTTCCGTTTCAAAAGCAGTGACACCCAGCGAAGAGCCAGGGAACTGCTCCTTTCATTAATATTGAGCAACAGTTCATGGGCCAGTGGGGCTGTTAAAGCTACAGTCTCACTGAGGGGTATCATGGGCTTCATTCTCGTGCTTTGTTTCAACAGCTCTGAACCCTACAAGAGAATTATAGATCTATGGTTATCAATGGCCCCTGGTTCCCTTATGCTTTATCCGGGGGGACTGGGGGGGAGGGAGGGGGGGGAATCAGATCCTTACTGTCGTGGAAAAGAATCACACTGCTACATTTTAAAGTTGGATCGGGTGCAGCTTTAATTGTGACACACACACACAGTCACATAACCATAGCTATGGGGAATACTATAGCCATAGGGAAAACCCAGGTGGCTATAGGGAAGTCAAGCAGTATGTCTAGATGCTGGGCAAATGTACTTCACCTGGCTACCAGATACAAAAGACTTATATAGGGGTTGCTTAGGTTCATTTACATGTTGATCGTATAGTGGAATTTGATTAACAGTTTATACTTAACAGGAAAGACAATCACAATGCACAGTGGGGCACACCAGACGCCCTCACAGGAACACCCAATGAGTCACTTGATTATACAATCAGGTTTTCAGGGACCCTGGCTAACACCCGAAGATGGGTGGTGACACAATACTTGTTCAAATGCTAATTTGTATGGAGTAAGTCTCTATGGGGCCAGTAAGACAAAGGGGGGCAGGTACTGGTACTTATCAAAACAGTTGAAGTCTGTTCACACTTCAATAAGGCTTAAGGCTCATAACAGAGACTTGTCTCTTGGGTGTGGTTCAGAGACCTCTTGTGGGATTTTAACATCTTTATCCTAATTTCAGTTGAGGCATTCTGTTAATGGTTTAGCCTGGGGCTTCTATGTCAGTTTCAGGCTACAACTTCAGGCCAGGCCTTCTATGACCAGTTTCAGACCAGGCATTCTGTTAATCAATTTTATGATTAATTCATTGATTCCACATTACTCAGTCACTAACTGAACTGCAGGAATATCTTGAACCCACAAAACTGAGCTGGAAATCTCTCCAGAACAATATTTGGCACTTCTGGTGCCAGGAAGAACTGGGAAACAGAAGCATCCATAAAAATGAAAAAATATCTTTATAATGCTACAACTTATTTCCTTCTTACTCTTTTTGTAACTGGCACTTTCTAAAATAAAAATTACTTAAAAATTGAAAGCTGGTTTAAGCTAAATAGCTAGCTAGATTTTTTCCCCAACCTGTGAAAGGTTTTAGATTTAGTTTAAGTTTTGTGTGGTGAGTTCTTATTTTATCTTGTCCAGTTTCTCTGGCCCTAGTGATTATTGCTAACATTAATCTATCTATTTTAGGGTTTTACACTGCCACCCATCATGGTAATGTGTAAGCACCTTCCACATAAAATCAGTAGCAAAAATGAAGTCTTGATTGGATTGCATGGAGTCTCTGGCATGTCTCTCTTTTGGGGTAAAACATCAGCTTGGGGTAGGGATTTTGGTTTGATATCTTTAGATGTTATGAATTTCCTCTTTTTTTCTGTGATGGGATGGGTCTATTAGACTCTTATGTTAGAAAGACTTTTACTGAGTTATCTGTCATCATCAATAATTCTGTGCCCTACAGAGATGAAAGGGAGGCTCCACAAGGCAAGCTCACAAATTTGGATGGAACCGAGATGGAAGAACGGGTGAAATATTTGGAAGACAACCTCCGGTAAGTTTGGTGATCTGAAATTTTATTCCATTTTAGACTCCAACCCCTGGGGCCAAACAATTGTTCATGTCACTAAAGGATCCCTGAGATTCGCATCATTCTTGTTGTTTGTCTTCCTTGCCTTTTATTGAGACACCAGCCTCTTCTTTGGCTACGGGGATAATATGTGGCCCTCCTTGTCTCCAGAGGCTCAGTGCCCTGCCTTTGCACCATTCCTTGGCACTGACTCCTAGAGAAAGAGACAGAGAGAGGGTGACTAAGATCATCAGAGGTCTCCCACATGGCAGGGGCAAGCCATGGCCACTAGGCCAGACAGATATGTTTTCAGCCACATAAATCTTGGCTGTTTAGCTTTTTTGCTGAAGGGATGACTAAGAATTTGGGAGGGCCTTTAGCTTTTGCAGCTGTTATTATGTTATGGATATTTTCTTAACTCTAATTCTTTTGCATCATTCTCTGCCCCATGGAAGGGAAATGAATGCTCGATTTGAAGGCGCAGAGAAACGAATACAGGTTTTGCAAGAAAGGCTCAGGTAAGTGGGGAGGGTGAAGCTTTGATGACATAGAATCACAATGTTTTTCTTCTCAAGTATCTACCATACCAAAGAAGTCTTGTACATTTCCAAGTGGCTTTTTCTCCTTGCCAAGTCTACAGAATGCTTGTGGGTGTTGATACTAAAATAGCAACATGCTAGTGATTGGACCTAGCTTCATTGCTCCCACTTGGCATCTGCCTTCTTGGGTCAGGTCCTGAGGCTGCCATCAATTTCAGTTTGTCCTGCCAGGCAAATCTAACAATGTGATGTAACACCACTGCCTCACTAAGCCGTGTGATAGCATCTTGAAATTATGTCATATTGTGAAACAATATGATGACCTTTATTTCTGTTCCAGATAGTTTGTTGAATAGGTAATAGCCTTTGTGCATCAGTAGGACACAGGATAAAGCCACCCACCCTGATATAGAATGGGCAGGTGGTAAACTTATATTTGGCAGGGACTATGAGTGCAGCTGCCATCATGACATACTCTGCTGCTGGGGTAGAGGAAAGAGAGAGTCTTGCATTACTTAGCAGTGACCTCTTAACAGCTATTTAAGGGGTGGCATTGCAAGCTCCTAAAAGGAAGGACAGCAGCTGGGATGCTGATGAGGGTGGAAGGGGCTAAACTGTGTTCAGAGAAAAAACACAGTACCTTCAAGACACGCTTTACAAGCATAAAATACCAAAATGAACCCTCCCAAATGATCAAGAGTAGTGATGAGCAAATTTAAAACTGTTTGGTTCCAATAAACAACCAAAAGAAAGGATTTTTTTTAGCCTTATCTGAACTCCACATAACTGGGCTGGACATTGGACCAGAACAGGCCTTAGTGTGAGATTTCCTGCAACTTGTTCTGTTCCTGGTCATGATAGCACTATAATGAAAGCATTCTCTCTCCCTTCCAATCCCAGCTAGAAAAAGGAATTACAGAGGCAGCCAGTATAAGAGGAGGAGACTGGAAAGAGCTAATCAAATTTTTTCAAATTGAAAGGATTTTCTTAGAATTTTGTCAGACTCGAGACTCGGTTGATGTAGGACAAAAGTTCAGATTTTTTCTAGAAAGTGATCCGTGCTACAGAGATTGGAGCTAGATCCAAATTTCCCCCCAAATTCAGACCAAGTTGGATCCACAGTTTTGGGTCAACAAAGTATAGTAGGCTGGCTGTAAAGGCTGGATCTGGATCTGAACATCTCCAAAGAAGTTCTGATTTCTGGGTTTTGCTTTGTTCCCATCTGTGTTTCTTTTATTCAACTTGGTTTGTCCCATCTCTAGTCAGTAAGCAGCAAATGGAATTGATACCTGTGGTTTGACATCACAGGAGGCCACCAACGAGAGTGAGAGATTTGCCCAGAAATGAGTATTTTGTATTTTTGTTGCTCTTCTGTGAATTGCCTCTTCACCTGTGGCCAATCCCCCTCCTCCCATCTATGTAGTGCCTTTTAACTTGTCTTCTTTGAACTTGTTGGGACTCTACAAACATTTCAAACAAAATTCACGAAAGTGCATGAAGATAGCAGCACATGCTTCAGTGCTCAGGGAAAAGGGGATTTTCAGGAGTGAGGGAGGAGCAGTGTTGCTTGTCCATCAAAAGATGTTTATTACCCAAGGTTTTGACATACGGGACCTGAACCTGCTCTTATCAAAGTCGATAGGGGTTTTGATAGTGACTTCAGTGGGTGCTGGGTCAGACCATAGTTTGTAATAGACGTTACCGTTCTCCTGAGTAGATATATCTCAGCTAGGAAGTCCCTGCAGTATCCAAATGAATCCTATCTAGTGCCATGTGAGACAAATAATCATGTCATGACATTTTATCATTGTATGACCACACTGCATCCTCCCATCACAATGCAACAACACCGCATATGGCGGCAGCAGCATCACAACATTGCAAGGCCATAAATACATCTGGGCTATGAGAAGACCTCAATGCAGAGCTATGTGGCTGAAGAGGCATTGAAAGAGCATTTTAATGGCAGTGGTGTACCGTCGGTCTCCAGCATCTGGGGGCCAATCCTGCATTTGCACCACCCGCCTCATGCACCCCCACCCGCAGGGCAGGAGGGGTCCCCGTGCCACCCCACAGGTGCTCCAGGGAGGCGGGATCTGTACCTGTGGAGGGGCATGAAGCCTGGAGGGGGGGCGCAAATGCAGGCTTAGCTCCGTCACCCTCTCATCCCACCACTTACCCACCACGCGGCGCCAGCCTCTCCCACTCCAGCCCGGTGCCAGCTCGGACGGGAGAGGTCTCACCTATCAGCCTGGCGGAGGGGGGTCAGGCCAGCCCTTCACGACATGCAGAGGGGTGCAGGAGTGGGAGTGGCCGCTCCACAGCCTCCTGCGCACCTGCCTGTCCTGAAGGGCTGCCCCAGCACCCTGCACTTATCCGCTGCTCCAGTCCTGCAGCCCGGTGCCGGCTTAGATGGGGCAGCCTCACACCCCAGCCTGGGAAGGGGATGCTGGGCCAGCGCCTCCCCTGTAGGCTGGCGTCTGAGGGCCTGGCCCCCCCACCTCCCTCCTTGGTATGTCACTGTTCAACCATCAGTCAAAGTAAAGTGGTGCGGTGGACTGCTCCACCTGGCCCTTAAATTTTGGAGGTGTTTAGAAATTGAGCGATGATTGGATCTCTGTGAGAAAAATAGCCCAACAGTTATTGCTGCCTGCTGTATCCTGTACAATATCTGTGAGGCAAAGGGGGAAAAGATGCCACCAGGATGGAGGGCAGTGGTGAAGCGGCTTTCTGCTGAGTCAGGACAGTCAGACATGCAGGGATGCAGGTACATCCAATCTTGTGAGTAAACTGGAGCCAGAGTGTGAAAAGCAGAAGGAAAAGAAAAGAGTTGTAGAGCAAAAGTAGGTATTTGTAAATATTTCCTCCAGAGCTTATCTTTCTACAAAGAGCCTGATCCTTCTCCCAGTGCTGTAACCCCTCCATGCCACCCTGGCAGCTGAAGTGTCCCCTTCCCAGATTCGCAGCCTGCATGCGGCATGTGTACTATTGGCCACTGTGAGATGGGGGACTATGACACCTCTGTGTCTGACCCAGTACTCAAGTGCAGATGAAAGAAGCAAGCTCACAAGGAAAAAACCAAATGCTGTTTAGATGATCTTAGCAGCTACTTGAGAAATAGCCCTGGGAGAGTGATATTTTTCCAGACAGAAGCTGGTACACCTAGACACTTACTGGGCAGTGGGATATCAGTTTGGGGGTGGGAAGTGCAGAATAGAGACTGTGATGCTTGTGAATTACATAGCAATTCATAAATATTGCCAGGTTATTATTAGTGATCCCTTTATGAATTAAATCTCCATTATTCTTGGTGTTTCACCTTTGTATCTAGTTCTTTCCCATTTTAAAATGAACTTTTTAACCTCTGGTTTAGCCCTGAATTGGAAAACCTGAATGACCATTGTCAAGAATCATCTGTGCTGGAGATGTACGACAGGCTCAGAACACATGAGTGGGAGACAACCAAATGTGCTGCAAGTGACTCTGCCTTCCCAATGACATATGAAAAAAGTAGCACCATAATTAAGGTTTGTTCATATGCATATCCTAGAACTCAAACATATAGTCTGGAAAAAATAATGGCCCTGTAGGAGCCAGTCTAATGAGCTGCCATTTAGTAATTGCAAGATCAAGCAGGATACAAGATGTGACCCAAGAACCTCTTGATGCCAGCTGGCAGGGGACATAGGGCTACAGGGATCCCTTAGGTTCATCAAAAGAATGCCATGTATGGTCTCTAATGAAAGCCTGTGTCACACTTGACATCATAATCATTGTAAAACGAGTGTATGGAGAATATGTGAGAAGCCTAGAATATCTGCTGAAAATTACGCTCTGAAGGACTTGTAGTTGAAGGCAGGTCACTCAAAGGCAGCGCATCTGGAGATGAAAGGGGATCTCAGTCATCCTGGTTGAAAAGGATTTGGGATAAGCCTTCCTATAAGAGACAGGGGAATATCTTGTGAGTTTAGTCTAGGCTGTAGTAGGCATGTTATGGTTTTGTTTTATATGTTGCTATTTGTTTCCAGTATTCTTTCTTACTATCATTTGAATGTCTGTACTTTGATAAAAACTTACTCTTGTTTCACGATCTGTGCTCTGTGCTAAGTGCTCTGTGTTCAGCGGCGAGGTGATCCTGTGTTGGCTCTAGTAAACTGGTGTGTCCTGTGAGCAGAGAATCTGCGAGTTCTAAGAGTGTTCAGTGAATTCGAGGTTGGATGCTACAGAGGGACACTCGGAGGACTCGGGGGTTGGTGTGTGCCTATTCCTAGCCTGTACAGAGAAGTGAGGACTGTGGAGGCCTGGAAGGCAGGGCTTGTGTTGCCCGAGTCTGGTGGAGTCGGAGAGCTGACCCACAGCAGGCACAGACAAGACTTCCTCACACTAAGGGCAGGTGGTAGTGAGGTGCCTCACAACCCTACATGCCCCTGGGAAGTATCACACTAGGGCTGGCTACTCAGTCATTACCTCTTATTTTCCAGCCCAGCATGGCCTATGGAATGCCAGGAAGACCAACCTAATAGTGTGCTGCGCACATCTCGCATTCAGAAGAGCAGGTTCAATTCCTTGTTCCCATTTCTCACTCCAAGTAGGCATCAGCTGAGAGTGTTGCAGTATCTAGTCTGGTTTCCTTGTGATTAGCCTTGTGCCGTACTACAGAGGAGATCTAGCTTTGATTCCTAATTTATTGATCCAAATCATCACTGTACAATTAAGAGGGCAGCACAGGTGCACAGAAATTAAGAGACTGCTGTCAGAAACGTCTGCACCGACTGTGCCAGTGGGAGGTGCCCACACTGGCCCTCACTTAATTGAGGGTTTATCTCTACAAAGTACTGAGATAACTGCAAGCCCTGACAGCAGCATTTTTGCATGTGGATGCGAGGTGCCTTTCTGTCAGTTGAGGGATGTTACAATCGATTGACCTCGCTACTGCACATGAAACCTGCGTCTTGTACGTACTGCACCATGCTTCTAGTTTGGTCCTCATCATTATTTACAGAGATCTGTTGTTATCTTTGCACCGCAGGCTGTGTTCAACAAATGTGAAGAAGATCTATCGCAAAAAATGCGTCCAGTCTTTGAACTTCTTGAGATACCAATTTCAAATGAGACCACAAGTCTTTTTGACGGTGAACAGGTATTTAACATTACAGCACTGTAGAACCTGGGTAATGGCGGGAAGCTGGGTAACCTGTTTTGCTTTGCTACCTCTCTCCAGCCTTATGCATAAAAGGGAAAGATCTCAAGTTATCCCACTGCTGCTAAAACTGGTTCATCTCCCAGTCAGTGTGAGCAATGGTGGAAGCCCTAATTTAGACAGGCAGCTACAATGGAAATAACTTGAGCTAATTGTGAGCTGTGAGGGATGGGCAGAGGAGGTGAGAAGAACTCTGTGATTCCTTTATGTTTGTAATTGGTGTGACAGGAGAATGGCTGGATTGCATTTACAAAAGTCAGAAACTTCCTTCCACGTCCATGTTTGCCCAAACCCTTGGAGCTGGAAGTTTTGAAATCACTGTTTGGAAACATTTGTTTTCCTGAACAGGGCCGATAATCAGGAAATGGATTATTCCCATTTCATATCAGCTAATTCAGATTGTTTTGTTCTTTCTTTGGTTCATAGCTGCCCCTTGGGCTAGTAAGAGAGATAAAGAATCATCTTAAAAATCTCTATCTGAGCTATGGAGAAGACTTTTACCAAGCCGTGAGTGGGGTGAGTTAAATATAAAGCCTGGGAAGGGGGTTCCATTTTCAGACATGTCTGTGAAATGCATGGTGTTAAAAGACACACCACTGAGTTCTGTGTTGCATTGTCCACTTCTTCCATGGGGCTGGGATTCTCCAGACCCCAAGGATTCTCCTGTCCAGCCCCTCCCTTTTATTCTTCCTTCTTTCTCCCTCAAAGGGCAGATCTACACATAAAAGCCTGCAGCAGTGCAAACAGCTGTACTGCTGTGGTGAAGCCGCTACTATGCGGAGAGGAGAAATCCGCGTCTATGAAAGGCAGTAGCTATGTCGATGGGAGAAGCCCTTCTGTCGACATAGTGCTTTCTACACAGGGGATAGGTTGGTGTACCTGTGTCACTCAGGGGGTGTGGATTTTTCACACCCATCAGCGAGGTAGTTAAAATACCAGTCTAAGTTTGTAATGTAGCTGCACATTGAAACGCCTCTGGCTGAGGCGCTCTAGATCATTGGTTCTCAAACTGGGAGTCGTGACCCCTCAGGGGGTAGTGACATGGTTATGTGGGGGTCGTGAGCTGTGAGTCCTGACCCGGTCAGGTGTGGGGCCGTGAGCCTCCCTGCTTCCTCCTAGCGGAGGAACATAGGGAGAGGGGGCGAGTAGTAACACACAGATACTGCTTAACGCCCCCCCACACCACCAACATTCCTCCACACCCCCTAGGGGGCTGTGAGGGGGGAAACAAGGAGCAAAGCCAGGGCTCCCTGCACCCAGGTCACTTTCCCTACCTGGGCTGTGCTGTGAGGTGAGCATCAGGAGCTGCTGCTCTCTGCCCTCCCCTTACCCAGTCCAGGTGGGGAAAGTGACCTGGATGCAGGGAGCCCTGATGTTACTCCTCACCCACCCATCCCCCCACGCACAGCTCCCTAGGGGTGTGTGGAGGAGCAGCAATACATGCAGGTCTGTTTCCTCAGGTGGGCGCAGGAGGAGGTTGCAGGGGTTAGGGTGAAAGGGCAGTGGGGAACCCATGAGGGCCAGGGGCAAAGGGGGTTGCACTGAGAGGCTTGCTATATGAAAGGGGTCACCAATATAAAACGTTTAAGAACCACTGGTCTAGATGCTCCTCTCTTCATACCCTGTTAATGCCACACCTTACATTGGCCAGAAGGGGCTGCTAAACAATGTGTATCTGGCATTCATGCTGGGCCATGAGATCTGGACATACGTTACGTTGTGCTATGTGGAACTGAGACAACAGTAAGTGGATGCAACCCTGATTTCAATACCTATGTTTCAATTCTAAAAAAACCAGACACTGTTTCTTGTGGTAAATGTCTATAAGGGCTGCAATGGAGCTGTGTCGTCATCTTGCAGATTGGGCATTTCAAAAAGCTCTGTTTTCTCTGATCTCCTGAAAGGCTTTGTTTGTATATGTGGAAGAAAAGGCAGCCCAGGAATTTTGCCAGGCCTCTGGCATGCTGAGTCCCATAACCAAAAACTTCTGCTGATGGGAGATCAGACTAAATAAATGATGTGCCTCCCTCACCACTGTCAGTTCTGGCTTATGAATTCCATTACTGGTGTTAGTCCGTATATAGAAGTTGCAAACTGAGTCAAAGGATGGTGGTAGAATCTGCTTAACAATTAGCATAACAACATTGCAAAGCACCTACGATAATCACTGTTCTCCCTTTATTTTCAGCCTGCTCTTTCTCCTGATCTACAGAAGTTTCAGCCACTAGTGAAGTTCGCAGCAGAGAGCTACAAAATTTACTGTTTGTTGCTTCTTCAGAATCCACCCATTAGGGCTGTGTGGCACATAGAAAGAATCCCAACAGCTTGCATAGAGCATGTGGACAAGAAAGACTTGGATGACAGAATGCCATTAAATTTTCTGTGGCCAGTACTGGCTCGTGGGAGACAAGTACTTAGGAAGGCTGTAGTTTATGATTAAATGCAAGGCTGTCTGGAGTCAGATTATACCGCTGTGTCATAAAACAATTTAAAAAAAAATGAAAGAGCAGCCTTGCAGTTTGTGTCATTTTTGTTCTGGATATGTCTAGGTTTTAGCTCTTGTAGCACATACTCCTGGAAGGGGATGTGACACACAGACACATTGGTAACTGCTGACAAAAGGTTCGCTGCTTTGTAACCGCAATTCCTAATAGGTCTGGCAAGCTCACTTTACCTTGTACTCTGCTTTCATAGTAGTTATCCATGAAGAATGCCATGAGAGGTCTCAAGTGAAAGCCAGAGGGCCGCACTGGTCATTAATACGGTTGTGAAATGTATGTACAGATACTATGTGAGGAGTAATGTGTGTGCACTGAAAATATGTCTAGATTTGGTATCCAAGTATGAATCACCAACCAAAGAGAATGGCAGGTTTTCTTCCAGACAGGAGACAATATGTGTATCTCTGCCGAAATGTAAATGAAGCATTGTAAGCGAACACAATAGCATCCCTGTGTACATAGGAAGTCAACAGAGGCAAGGGAAGTTAATAGGGAAGAGGTCCAGAGGGGTAGCCATGTTAGTCAGTTTTTAGCAAAACAGCGAGAGTTCTGTGGCACCTTAAAGACTAACAAATGTATTTGGGCATAAGATGAGGCTGATAGTGGGATGGAAATTATTGAAATCCCGGTGAAATTCTTTGAGGGACTCTTTCCCATGGGTCCAGATGATTAAAATGTCATCAATGTAGCATAGGTAAAGAAGAGGTGTTTGGGGACGAGTTTTGAGGAAGCATTGTTCTAGGTCAGCCATAAAAATGTTGGCATACTATGGGGCCATGTGGGTGCTCATAGCTGTGCCACTGACTTGGAGGTATAGATTGGTTCCAAATCTGAAGTAGTTGTTGGTCAGGACAAAGTCAAAAAGTCACAAAGTCCCGTTGCCAGCTCTGCCCACCCATCGACTCTAGTGACAGCATCACTGGTCCTAACCACATCAATCACACCATAAGTGGCTCATTCAGCTGCACATCTGCTAATATTATATATGCCATCATGTACCAGCAATGCCCCTCTGCCATGTACGTTGGCCAAACTGGACTATCACTTTGCAAAAGGATAAATGGACACAAATCAGACATAAAAAATAATAACATCCATAAACCAGTCGGAGAACACTTCAATCTCCCAGGACATTCTGTCTCTGACCTGAAAGTTGCTATACTTCTCCAAAAAAACTTCAAAAACAGACTTGAAAGAGAAACTGCTGAGTTAGAAATTATCTGCAAACTTGACACATTCAAACTGGGTTTAAACAGAGATTTGAATGGCTATCTCATTACAAGAAGTAATTTGCTCTGATCACCCATTCTCACCTCCTTCTCAATGGTTGTCATTAGGCCTCAAGTACCCAGCTTTCATCCACCTACCCCATCGTTGTCTATGCCTTTGGATATGTATATGTTGCCTCCTATATATGTTACCTGTTTGCTGTATTATTTCTACCAACTGCATCTGAGGAAGTGTGCTGAAGCCCACGAAAGCTTATGCCTGCTGAAATTAAATTTGTTAGTCTTTAAAGTGCTACAGAACTCTCGTTGTTTTTGCTGTTTTAATAGGGAAGAGTACGCTGGAAAAAACAAGTGGCGGGAGAGTATAACTAGGGACAATGAACTTTCGTTGTATAAGGAGAAGACAAAAATACACCTTTTTACCCTGCACCTAGGAAGTTAACAAGCAGTGGTTTACATTGTGAAAACAGGATCTCAATCAACATTGGCTGAAATGCTGCAGAAAAGGCTTTGGGTGAAATCAACTTCTTTAGAAAGGGATTTAGCTTGTGAAGTTAAATTAAGGCTCTAGAAAACATGTGTTGATTTGATTTTGTTTTATATGTAACCCATTCTGTTTCCATCATCCGCACTCACTAGTCACCGGAATCTTTGACTCTCTGATCTTTGTTGATATGCTTAATCTTGTTTTCACTATTAATATATCAAAGCACCGTGGTGTTAAGCAAAGCAGTAATCCTGAGTTAAATCAGGCAAGTTGGTGTGTGCCCTGTCTCTCTCTGGGGACAGCAGCCCTGGTATTTCTGTGAGTGTTCAGTGGATAAGGGGCTGGACACTACCGGGGAATGCTTCAAAGGGACTCGGGCACTGGAGTGCACCTGTTGTTTGCCTGCAAGGTTTGGGTAGCTAACAGGCTGTTGGTATTAGGGCGCTGACACCCAGCTAAGCACAAGCAAGTCTCCCTCTTACTGGAGGTGGGGAGGAGGGGGAGGTAACATGGTGATTCTTAGTTCTAGGTAACCCGAGAACTATTGCAGGGACCACCTAGAACAGTTCAGTATTTACAAAGAGGGGACTAAAAATACCCAGACATCTCATGAAAAACATTTTCCTTAGAAATAATTCTGTTCCTGCCTGGCTCATATTTTTGATACTGATCACTCCTCATTATTTCCAAGCAGGGTTTGTGTGAAAATTGGTTCAACGTTTTTAAAATGTCATCTATTGCTTATTCTCCACACTTGGAGTCACAATGCACTGTGTGTGACATTGTAGCAACTTTCTTCACAACAACTATGATTTGACAAACAGGATCATGTCTTCTCCTGGAGAATAAGCACCAGGAGGAAATGATGATGACTTGTTAAGGAGAAAGTATCCTGTTTCATTCGCATGAAAAATGTCCTAAGAGCTTCTCCAGGGCGGGGGAGGATGTTAATCCGCAGCTTTCATGTTAATCCACTTTGCAAACTCTTGCACACACGCAACGCAATTCATTGTAAAGCACTGCCTGCAATTATCACCTACTCTGGAGCCTTGTTTCCATATGAACTAAATTTGCTGCCAAGTGAGTTAGTCCAGTCTATTGCTCTAGGACCTGCACTGCTGCTATCCCACACTGCTTTGCAGGCTACTGCTACTGACCCGTCTGTTTACCTATGTGCTCTCCCCTGCGTCTGGGATCAAATTGAGCAGATGTCACCTCCCTCGTTTGTAAGCTGGCACACACACACAGATTTTGTCCATCCAATCCTAGAATCCAGTTTACGTGTGATAATGCTCCAGAAGCCTGAACATGCCTCGAGCAGGCGCTTTGAGCCTCACTGTGACCCTGGATCTCATCACCACTTGGGGAGAAGCATCGGTCCAGCCATCTTTTCGGGCCAGCCTTCAGAATGAAGACCTTTTTGTGGACATTGCTAGGACGATGTCCACAATGGGCTGTGGCCAGAATGCTGAACAGTGCCAGATAAAGAGTGAACAGCTCAGGAGAACCCTCCTTCAAATGAGGAACAACAAGAAAAAACCCCACCAGGGGATGGGTAACCTCTCTTTTTTTTTTTTTTTTTTTTGAGGAACTGGACAGGATTTTGCATAACTACACAACCACCCTACCCAGGCAGTTTGCAGAGCCTGATGGCCACATTTTCCCACACCTTGAGAATAATCAGCAAGAGTCATCAGGGGGATGAGCACAAAGAGGTCAGCGAAAAGATCTCCCTGGAAATCCAGGATCTTTTTGGAACTCAGGACCCTGATTCTGACCAGGTAGAAGGCAAACCCCATTCCTGCCCTGCAGCACCCAACCTTGAATCCCAGGTAGTAACCCAGACCAGGGCTGAGGCTGATCTTATTGAAGGAACCTTGGCATGTAAGGGGATTTTTTTAAATATATTTTAAAAAATAATTTACAGTTTAACTTGTAATTTGTTGCTGTTCTATACTGCTGTTCTAGCTTCTGTTGGATATCTCTTTCAAGTGCTTATTTTCCACTGGGGTACCTAGTGAACAATATGCAAACAGAAGCCATTTCAGCTAAGAAGAATTTACATAAATGTGTCTCTCTTATGGAAAAGCCCTTTAGGAATTACTAGCTGAAGATACCCTATTTACACAATGTTTTTATGGGAGAGAGCACATTCTCTATTGCAATTTTTAGGTTTTCAAAGTAATTTTCTATGAAATGTTATGGGTTTCATCCTTATTAAATTCTGTAGGTTTTTCCCATGAGGTACTAAAGCCATGTCTGTTCTTATCTATATGGTGACCAGCGAGCTTTGCAGGAGAACAGAAAAGACAAGAGCATTTTGCACCCTTATGAAAAAGAAAAGGAAAGAAGCAAAGCTGCAAACCAGAGAAGTTGTATTAAACGTTAGAGAGAGACAATCAGTTTAGGACAGTCAAATCCTATTGCTTCAAATTCCTTTTAAACTGCATTCCAAATAGATGGGTTTCCATTACATTAGATATCAAAGACCCTAAAGAAGAAGTGTCTTTTTTTCTTTTAACGCTTCTCCTGCAATGCTGGAAATGCTAAGAGAGAACTTGCCAGCCAGGAAGGGGAGACTAACTAGAAAGAAATGTGAGAAGGTGATAAATAGCTGGGCCTGAGCAAAAGGAACAAATGGGCAGAGGACATGTCTGACTGAGGCGGGTGGTGTAGGTATGGCACTGGTATCAGACAAGACTTGGCTTTTGTGTACTGCACTTAGTTATTCGAGGACTTGACAGCTGCAGCCGCCATTTTGACAGCCTTGTAGTACAGAAATATTCTGTCTCATAAAGACTTGACTTTACTCTCCGCTGCATTGCACAACCCCCCCCCCAGCACAGATACGCTGTAAAAAGTGACTTGGCCTAGTACCGATTATCCCGCTGACATTACCTGTAGCTACAGCTGTGTAGCTACCACAGTGCCAAATACGTTTGTGTGGACAGGCTCTGAGCAAACTGGTGTGCAGAGGAAGTGCACCTGCTGCTACACCCCTTCCAGGGCTGCAGCAAACCCTGGGCTGCATGGCCAGAGAGTGCAGAGGAGAGAGTGGGGCCATGACACTGCTTTCTGTGCACCCCTGAGGAGCATGGAGGGACTGGAGTTGTGCCAGACCCTTAAATAAGTTCCTTATGACACACACACACACCCGCCTTCCACACACACACATACTCATGTAAGGGCCAGAAGCAGTCTGACCCTAATGCATTTTAACTAGCCATTGTGATGAGGGGAAGGGGAGATAAATGAAGGGTAAAGAGACGAAGCCAGGGGTGCAGAGGAAATAAGAGGACAGGCTCCTTGAGCCCCAGTGGTTTTTTCCTGTCTCTCCTTTCTTCCTGCCCTTCTCCTGTACCTGTTTTCATGCTCAGTTTGCAGAGGTCAGTCTGCTTCACAAATTCCTTCTTCAGGTCAGAGAAGCTGAAATACAAATGTGGATTCTGGTGAAGCAAATATTGAGCAAGCAATTAAATCAGCAGCCAAAGGAGCAGTGGTAGTGGGATCATTCAAGACAGGGTGGAAGTATTTGAAACTGTTCATGCACCTAACGTGGCTGGTTCAGGGATCTTGAAACCAAGCCTGCCACAGGGGAGGTGAAGGACAAAGGACCAGCTTTTTAAAGGTAGTTAGGTGCTTAAAGATGCAAAGGGGCACCTAGGCCAGATCCTCAAGGGTATTTAGATGCTGAACCTACACTGCTATCAATGGGAGTTAGGCACCTAAATACCTCTGAGGATCTGGGCCATAGTGGGATTTTCAAAAGCACCTCCAGGATGCCCAGTAAGCACTTCGCTGCATTTTTCGGTGTCTTAATATCTTAAAAAGGTTGGCCCAAAATGACCTGTCTCACCTTATCCAGATAATTCTTTGCCAAAAGTTTCTAGAGAAAAAGAGCTTACTTTTTTCCATCTTCTCCACTTCTTGCAGGAAATCTTGGCTCCAGCTGTCTGTCTTATCAAGAACTGATTTTGCCATCTCAATATCATTAACTTTTACAGATCTTCTGAGCACAGGAAACAGGGAAGAAGCAATGAGCAGTTATCGCATCCTATGCAGGAAAGAAATATTTCAGTATGGTTAATTCATGCTAAAATCAACTTCATTGCATGAAGAATTGGGCACGTCTTCTGTTAATGTTAATGAGCACTGAGGTGGTCACTGCATTGACAAATGTATCCTTGGCTTGCTATGTAATATTTAGTCAAATGTGCAATGAGGGTTGCTGGGGGCTGCTATGCAATGAATTAACCATAGTGAAATATTTCTTTCCTGTATAGGGTGCGATAACTGCCCAGAACATTGTTTCTTCCCTTTCAGCTTGGCCTACCTACTACACCTCTCTTGGGGTTATTTTTTATTGATTGACTTATATTGCATCTGAGATGCATTGGCAGAATGGGGTACGTGGTGGATCAGGATCAAACAGCAGGAGTTACTGAAATGGAACCCCCATGACTTATATCATTTTAGGGTGGGATGGACAACATTTCTATGTGGGAAGTGTGCTGATGCATGTGCTTAACTTTAAGCATGCTCTTAGACCATTAAATAGTGAGACACGCTTTCAGTATCTCTGGCAACTATAGGATCCTTCCAAAGGCCTTCTCCTTTTTTTTTAGATGTTTCTCTGCTGATTGTTTAACTGATCATTAAACAATTTTGACTGACATGGGTTCGTGCCCCTAGACTTTTAAACGCTGTAGAAGTGGGTTCAAAAATGGGCTTGGTTCCTTGCTGAAATGAGACTGAATAATAAAACAGAAGAAATTAAGCAATACATAGGGACTGTTAAGTCATTTGGTTCACCTATACATGACTATTCCCATGGGCCATGCACATCTTATGTTAACAACCTTGTTGTAAAGGCTCTAAAAGCATTTTATAGAGTATAAAGGAATCCCTTCACCCAGTTCGTAATGTAGTGTGCAAACCTGTGAGGGCAGTGGGGCCTCAGTTGAAAGCTTTGTGTGTTCTTCTTGCTTCTCTTTCAGAAACAAATCCATGTGTGAGCAAACTGAACTGTACATTCACTGCCTTATGGATACCAGAAAAATGGACTCCTGACCACCCACAGGGCATTTTGGAGTTACCCCACTGAAACTACCCCCTCCCAGAGTGAGGTACAAGGGAAAGGTAAGTTACGAAGCGTGTGATCCCCTAGTACAGAGGTTCTCAAACTGGGGGGGCCCCTGGAGGGGCATGGAATGTATTCAAGGGTGATGAGATGCTTTAGGACACAAAAACCTTCCTGTGCACATTTTACCCGCAGCAATATCTAGCAAAGCTGATTCCTCCCACATATCAGGGCCTCAGATGATGCTATGCATTTGACTCTAGATGGCAGTGTGCATTTTGACAGATTTCTGTTAAGCTTATACAAAGTCGTTGCCTGCTGTAGGTTAATCCATTTGCTACGACATGGTGTGCACATTTCATTTTAGGTATCGACCACAATCACAGTTTTGCTTTTGCCCTTATTACAATGGATTGTTGGCTCTGTTAAATCAATGCCTTGCTGTTGTTAATATTTAGTTAGAGTTGCATGTTGATTTTTTAAACTGGTATGTGTATTTGTGTGGTGGGGGGGAGGAGCATAAACACAAAGAGGGGGGGGGGGGGTACAATCAAATAAATTTGAGAACCACTGCCCTAGCATACACTTTGTTTCCTAGTACAAGCTGCTGCCACCACCCAAAGAAGGCTGGCAGAGATATCATAGCATCTAACTCCTTGACCTTTTATTTTCTCTCTCTAGGAGCAGACAAAAGACTTCTCACCAGATATATGGAAGGGCCATAAGCAGTACTCATGATGCAGGATGTAGACAGGGCCCCCCCATGGGGGGGGAAAGGGTACGCTTTACCAGGGCCCAGCCCAGGCTGCAACCCCCAAGGGTAGGTGTGTGGGAGGGGGCCCGTGTTACAAGTTTGTACTGGGCACGAAAAAATTATGCTTGGGCCCTGGATGTAGAATGAACATCTCCAGGGAGAACAACGAATTCCTCACACTGTGTCATGGTACTGTGTGGTGTTACTCATCATGACTTTTTAAAAATACTCTGACTTTTTAAATACCACTTGGAACGATCCTTTTAAATACAAACCATGTACAAAAGAAGAAGGGAAGAAACAACAGATCAATTGCACACACTGGGGAGAGTGTAGCTACAACTATCCTATCCAGCAGTATCACGTTTCTAAACAAAAACACATGCATGTGTATTGCATTTTCTGTGGAGCTCGAAAGCCTGTCTCTTTCACCAAAAGAGGTTGGCCCAATAAAAGATATTACCTCATTTACCTTGTCTTTCATATTTGTTTACAACATATGCTTCATTTATGTGTGTGTGGCTGCCCTCCCACAGTGTGGCAGCACTATCTTCTACTGAATAGGATGCCAGGCCTGTTCTAATGAGCCTTTCCCCCTGACATAGCTAAATATAACATTAACTACAGCAGTGACTTGTCCCTAGCTTGTGATCATGTTGCTCTCTAGTGGCTGCAGCTAGAGATTGCAGATAGGCTATAAAGGCCGTGTTGGAATTATTAATAATATTTGAAATTATTAGTATGGGAAACTACCAAAGACTATTTTAACCATAAATTCCTTTATTAAATCTAAAGGCCAAATGGTACTTATACAATTGTTCTAAACCTAAGCCTAAATAATAAGCAATTTACTACATCCAAACAGTAACAAAACATTTATAAGCATCTGCTCAAGATTACTTACAAATGGGCTAAACCCAGGGGTGCCTAGATCCTTATTAGTCAGCTCCAAATGGTCAGGTAGGGATTAGCAGTGAATCCCTTAAGAGTTTACTTTTTATACCCTTTACTGAACAAATGATGTCACTGCCAGCTACTGACTTCAGCTAAAAAACCAATCTGAGACAATTCACCCTTATTTCCAGTCTTAATGCTGCTAAGATTGACAACCTTTTTTCTCCCCCAGGCTTTTCCTCCCCCACAGTTTTCCCAATGCACCTGGGCTCACATAGGCTTTAACACTGGTGTGTGGGTTGGGAAGGGCATTGCTGGCTCATTTTAGGACAGATTCTTTTTGTTCTATTTAAAACCAGCTGCAGTCACCCCTGTTGGCCTTCCTTTGAGCAACTTCCCCTTGTCTCATAAGTTATTCTTTCAAACAGACAGCCTCCCTGCTTCATTTCTTCTGGCCTTATAACTTATTAGTTTCAAGGCCTTCCTTCTACTTCTAAGTCAGGCCTTTTTTTACAAAACATTATATATCTATATCTATATATTTATATATCCTTAATCAAACTTAAGATAACTCTAATTCTTTAATTTCATATTTATCCTACATTCCAATATTGCTACATTGCTGACTGTTTTGCTATGACTTGAACAACTGTGATTATCTAGTTTAACCACCTGAATAACAGAGACCTTGAGACTTCCCTGAATTAATTCCTGTTTGAAATAGAGCATATCTTTTAGCAAATATCCATTCTTGATTTTAAAATTTCCAATGATGAAAAATCTGCCATGACCCTTGGTAAGTTGTTCCAAAAGTTAAGTACCCTTACTGTTAAATATTTGCACTTCATTTCTAGTCTGAATTTATCTAGCTTCAATTTCCAGCCATTGGATCTTGTTGTCCAAGGATCTTTGTCAGCCAGACTGAAGGGCCCATTATTAAATTTCTGTTCCCCATTATAATCAGTGATCAAGTCTTCTCTTAACCTTCTCATTAATAAATAGAGTGCGCTCCTCAGATCTTTCATAGGCATAATTTCCAATCCTTGAAGCATTTTCGTGGCTCTTCTCTGAACCTCCTTCAATTTTTCAACATCCTTCTTGACTTGTGGGCAGCAGAACACAATATTCCAGTAGTGGTTGCACCAGTGACAAATACAGAGGTAAAATAACCTCTGTACTACTCAAGATTCCTGTTTATACATCCAAAAATTGCCTTGGCCTTTTTGGCCACAGCGGTGCACTGGGAGCTCATGTTCCCACCACAATCCCCAAATCTTTTTCTGAGTCACTGTTTTCCAGGATAGAGTCTCCCATCGTTAAGATGGGCGACTCTGCCTGCATTTTTTGTTCCTAAATGCATGCCTTTACATTTGACCTTATTTAAACACCTACTTTTGCTTGCACCCAGTTTACTAAGGGGAGGTCTACACTAGAAACTTGCACTGCCGCAGCTGCACCAATGTGTCTGGTAAAGATTCTGTAAGCCGCTGGGAGAGAGCGCTCCCATTGGCTTAATAACTCCATCTCCACAAGAGGCTGTAGCAATGTCAGTGGGAGAAGCTCTCCCATTGACATAGCACTGTCTACACAGGGGGTTAAGGTCTGTATAACTACGTTGCTCATGGGTGTAGATTGTTCACACACCTCCTCCCCCCCCGAGAGATGTAATTATACTGAAGTAAGCATGTAGTGTAGACCTGGACTATGTGAGCCAGCTGGCTCTGCATTTAATGATCTGTCCTTTTCATTATTTACCAATCCCTGAATCTTTGTGTCATCTGCAGACTTTATGAGTAATGATTTTATGTTCTCTCCCAGGTCATTGATTAAAAATGTCAAATAACCTAGAACCAGGAACCAATCCCTGCAGTACCCCACTAGAAACACACCTATTTGATGATGATTCCCCCTTTCAAATTACATTTTAAGACCTATCAACTAGCCAGTATTTAATCTATTTAATATGTGCCATGGTGGTTTTGTTTCATTCTAGTTTCTTAATCAAAATGTCATGCAGTACTAAGTCAAATGCCTTACAGCAGTCTAAGTATATTACAGCAACACTATTACCTTTATCAGCCAAACTTATGGTCTTATTAAAAAATATATATATATCAAGTTAGTGTGACAAGAGCTAGTTTTCATTAACCAATGCAGATTGGCATTAATTATAATATATGCCTTTAGTTCTTTATTAAGTAAGTCCCATAACAGCCATTCCACTAGTTTCCCCAAATTGATAGGCCTATAATTATCTGGGTCATCCCATTTACCATTTTTACATATTGGCACAACATTTGTTTTATTTCTGTCCTTTGGAACTTCCCAGTTGTGCCAAAACTTATTGAAAATCTACATCAACAGTCCAGAGAGCTCCTTGGCCAGCTCTTTTAAAATTATTGGATGCAAGTTATCTGGCCTGGGTGATTTAAAAATATGTCTTTAGTAGCTGCTGTTTAATATCCTCTTTGAGCTACTGTTGGAATTAAACATATTTTTTCACCATATAGAAATAATATAATTATTTATTACTTGTATTACGATAGCACCGAAGAGCGATTGACCAGGGCTCCATTGTGCCAGGTGCCAAACAAACACAAAACAAAAAGATGGGCCCTGTTCCCAAAGAGTTTGTAAGTTAAATAATACATCATCTATCTTGTCCACAAATACAGAACAAAAATATTTATTGAATATTTCTGTCCTTTTTACATTATTGTTGACAATTCTATCATTTCTAGCTAGTAACTGACCAATATTATTGTTAGGCTTAATTTTGTTCCTAATATACTTAAAAATCTCCTTCTTATCGTCCTTAACTCTGCTCTCCATGTGCCCTTTTGTTTCCCTTACCAATTTTCTACAATTCTTAGCTTTTAAATTATATTCATTGCTAGCAGCATCCCTCTATTTATTTATTTTAATGGCTGCTTTCACATCGCCTCTAAGACAGGCTGTTTTTTTTTAACCAGTGTGTCTTTTTCTTCAGTGTGGGTTGGCTCTGCATATTTAAAGGACCAGCCTCAGAAAGGCAGGATGTTTGGGGGGGGGGGAAATGTTCCTGTAAGAGAGTAACACTGCATTGGAAAGAGTTAGCAGGAAGCAAAGTCACCAAGGACGGTGTCTTAGGGAAGAGGCTCCTTTGAGCCGTGCATGTCATCACTAGCTCTCAGGGAGTGTAGGGAGATGACACTTCAGAAATTAGAGGAGTTGTGGAGCAGACAGTCTCGCATAAAAGATTTCTGGGGCCTGTGGAACTGATCCCACCGAATGTAACAGACCAGGGTAAGCACGCAGAGCATACGAACAGCCATACTGGGTCAGACCAATGGTCCATCTAGCCCAGTTTATCCTGTCTTCTCACAGTGGCCAGTGCCAGAAACTTCAGAGAGAATAAACAGAACAGGTAATCATCCATCCCTTTGCCCATTCCCATCTCCTCAAAGGTCACCTCACTAGCACCTGAATCTGCTAATTCTAAGAGAACAGCTGGACATAAGCTTTTCCAAGACTGTTAGGAGCAAAAGATCACCTGTCATTGGAAATATAACATCTCCTAGATTTACAGTAAAGGCTTGTAGCATTTGAATTACATTCATTTTTTGCGGTTATCTCCTTTTTTGGTTTGATTTTAATCTGAGTAATTCCTCTCCCCCACAACTTCCCCCAAAGTATTGATAAGTTTTATATAAATATATTTTGCATTCGTTAATATTTTGCAATATGTTCCTAAGTGGTGTAAATTCTTGAAGAGTCTGGCTTGCCTCGATAAATTGCAGGACTAAAGCCTCTACATGGAGCTTTATTTATTGTATTTTTTTTTAGTGGCAGCCCTGAATTTGCTCCAATAGGGTCTGTAGGTTACTGATGAATAAACTGAAAACGTTAGAACTGAGTTTTTTTGCCACGTTGCATTTTGTTGCCACGTTGTTTCTTATATTTGATAGGCTGGGCCATAGATTTCATGATGTTTCCCACTAATCCCTCTTGTTCAAAGTTCACTCCCGGGAGAAGGCAAATGAATTGAACGAGTTTTAAAAGCCAGGCAAACACCTTCCCCTGCTTCGCATCGTTCAGATATCTGGTGACAATCCTGGCGATCACGCCTAAAACGGGACGGGTCTGTGCATGTATTTTTTAGTGCTGCAAAAGTTTGCCAACGTAGCCCCAGGCCGGCTCTGTGCCCGTGTACGAAAGAGCTCAGATACGGAACTCGCTGACCCCACAGAGCTACATATCGACGGAATCGGAGGAAAATGAAACCTTGGCTGCGCTCATCTCTGCACTCCACCCACCGCCAGAGAAAGCTACAGCGCCACACCCGGGGATTTGGGCTCGCGCCCTCCTTGCAGCTCGTGCACACAAGGTTTATACAAGTACAACTTCTTTGTCTTTGCCACGTTTACAGGGGGGTGGGATCGGGCAGATCGCGGCACCCGGGCATCTCACTAAGTAGGCGAGTCACCCTGGGGGCAACCTGTGCCCGCGCAAAAATTCCTCTCACATTAGCAGTGAGGATCCGGGCGTCACCCCGGATCGTTATTTTCCTTACTCATAAGTTTAAGGCATAGATACTACCCGGCACGGCGGGAGGGGGGAGCCGAGGCGGAGGCTTCATGGTCAGGGTGAGCGAGGCGGCCGGTCCAGCCTGGATCCAGGCCAGGCCAGACCGCCACTCCAGACCTTCTTGGCATTTCCACCCGTATCTCTTCTCAGCCTGAGCGGCGTTTTGGGGGGTTACAAATCGGCCAGGGCGCCCGTCGCCGCGTATGCAAATGAGGATTCTTGGGCCGCACGGCATTATGGGAGCCGCGCGCCTCTCGTTTCCTTCCCTGCCGGCGGCGCGCGCGCCCGCGAGGAGTCGCGCGGACGCGACGCGGCCCCGTTGCCGTGACTAGGCGGGGCTGGCTGGGCGTGGGAGCGGAAGCAGTTTCGTCTCATGTCCGGGCCTCGCTAGCTCGCTGCGTCTCGTCTCTGGGCCCCGCGACAAGATGGCGGACCTGTCCCTGGACGAGCTGATCCGGAAGCGCGGTGTGACTGTGAAGGGGAGGTGAGCGGCTGAGGGGCCCGGGCCGCAGCACGCCGGGGCGGGGAGTCACCAGCGGCGCCCCCCGCCGGACCATCGCCCGGTCCCGGGGCCTCTTCCAACAGCACCCGCCTCCTCCTCACGCCTCCGACTTCCCATTGGCTGAGTCGTGGTCCCTAGGGTCCCCAGTCTTGATGCTGATTGGTTGGCCTTGTTGTCACTTACGACCGGGTGGGGGGGGATGAGCGTTCGGGGGAGAGGGCCGCGCTCGAGGGCGGAGGGCGCTGCGGCTTCTTCACCGGCCCTCTCGGGTGCAGCCCCCCTCCCCCCCCGCCCGCGGAACCGGCCTCTCCCGTCTAGGGCCGGCAGCCTGGCTGTGCCTGCCGCAGGGTGCTTGGGATGCCCCCTGCCTTCTCCCAGTGCCCGCTAGGCTCGCCTCCAATTCTCTGCCTCCGCCCTGGGCAAGTTCCCCCCCCCATTCCCCCCCGCCACTCCGGGGCAAAGGGGCTTTGCTTGGGCCTTTCATCCTTCAGCAGCTGCCCCCGCTGATCCAGTGCTTTGCCTCTTCTTTACCCCTCCGCTACCAGGGCTTTGTCTACACTAGAGAACTGGAACCAGATCAAGCATAAAGGGTTTAGCAAACTGACTGGATTAAATAACTATTGCAGGTTTACCCCCCAGCCATGCTAGCGTGCACTGCTTTCCATGTAGGACTTTGCACTTGCAGTGTTCTCTGGGTACCCAGCCTGCCATTCCCGGCACAGCTCCTAGAAGCAGTGAATTCTGTGGGACAGTGATGGGAGGCCTGGTTGAATTATTAGGGCTAGTCTGTACCCGCACTGGCAGGAGGTCAGGCTGAAATAATTCAGACTAAGCAGATCTTTAGCTCTGAAAAATCATAGTCTCCTTAGTACAGTTGGTAGCATACCAGCAAAACTATTCAGAGTACATGTGGGTTGAAGTGTGTCATAAGGTAATTAGGAGGTGAGAATGGTTCTTAGGTCTTGTCTATACTAGATATACTTACTCTGCTATGTGCCCTCTTGATTCTCCTGCCCGGCTGTCTTTTCCTGTGGCAGCTTTTGACCTTCCTCTTTGCCTCAGACACTTGATGCCCCCCAAAACCCTCTCCATGATTCTCTTCTCTCTCTGTATGCTCTTGCTAGGCAATCCAATCTGCAGTACTCCTTGCTTGAGGAGAGGTTAGACTTTAATTCATTCACTGTTGCACGTATTCATGTCTACGCTGCCTTGTCTAGCATGGCCTTTTAAAACAGGTTAGCTTACACGTATTGACTAGTGCTGCATTTCTCAACCCGTGGGTTGGAACCTAAAACTGAGTCGCCAGAGTGTTTCAAAGAGTCACGTGGCAGCTTCTGTGGCTCCTGTCCCCTGGGGCTGGCTGGGCTCGCCTCCCTGCTCCAGGCACTGCGACTTCTGGGTTCCCAGTTCCACTCAGGTTTGGCCCAGTTGTCATGATGATGTGAGTCCAGGCAGGCCAAATTTGAGTGAGTGGCACTGCAAACCCATGAGCCAGGTCACAACTCCACTCACACAAATTTGGGGAGGCGGGACCAACCATGAGCAGGGTTGCAATGCCCGGAGCGGAGAGCAAACCCAGCTAGCCCCACAGCACAGGAGCTGCTGCTGTGGGGGTCATGCTGGGAAGGACCCAGCTCCCCTGCGGGGCAGGACCTGACCGAAACCACCTCAGGGCCTCCACCACTGGACTGGATGGCAACAAGCCATAAACATTTACAAATGGGTCCTGAGCCCAGAAAGGTTGAGAACAACTGGGCTAGTTCATTCTCACACACTGTTAAATCTTAGTCTCACCAAGGCCTTGGTTTTGTCCATTCATTCATGCTTTTCTGCATGCTTTTCACAGTCTTATGCTGCTTATTCTACCAAGCACTTCCTCTCTCTTTCAAAACCCTCCTGAACAGGAATTCTTCCAGCCTTCATCTGCTCAGCAATAATCTCTCAACAGCATCCCTTACTTGAACACTTGTGCCTTGTCTGTCTCTTGTTCATAGCGTCTGATGTGGACTGTGAGCTCTCTGATCCAGCTAATATGCCTTCCTTAATGTTTGGCAAATAGTACATTTGTATCACTACATCATGCTCTTCAGCCTTGCAAGATTGTCATGAAAATTCAAAAGCCTTGGGATAAAGTCCACTTGCCCACTCTTAAACATTATGAAAGTGATAACTTTTATTTTACTTGCCCCAAGCGAGCTCGTAAGTAGAATTTGTAACAGGAGCAGAGTTAGATGGAGTGATGTAGTTACTGGTTTCTCTTGTCTTAGGGCATCATTCAGTTATTACGGGAGTGATTCTCTACAGAAAAGTGTCAGTCATTACACCACCTGCTTTTGTTTTAACCCTTGCTCTCTTGAAGATACTGGTTTAACTTAATCCTCAATACAGAGAATCCTGACTGATTTCAGCAGTGATAAGTAGATAGCAGTTTGTATAATTCTGCTCAGATGCTAATACTGGAATTGGGTGAATTGAAGTGAGAATAGCATAAACCACTCACACATCCTAACATCTGAGGGTCATGCACTTCCAGAAAATGTAACTTGTGTCTCTCTGACTGGAATTCTTGAAAAGACATCAGCACAGGTTAACTTTGTTTTCCTTCTATCAGGGCATATAGTGTTACAAAGAACATGTTGAAGGACAAGCTGAGTCCAAAAGCATGGAAAGCTGTTTCTGTCCTTTTGGGCCTTGGATGGTTTCCCCAAAATAAACAACTCTTGAAGTCATGTGGGCTTCAATGGGAGCTGCTATATGTTCAGCACTTATGGGTGCTTAAGTATGGACTAGGATCCCATTTTTAAAAATCGTGTCCATTTTAGTCTCCTGCATTTCATATGTGTGTAAAAATTAATGTGTGTAAAAATTAGCTTGTAAAACACCTAGGATCTTTAGATTAAATAGACTATCGGAATATCACTAGCATATGAATATATGGGGTTCTGTTTGGGAATATTGGGTTTTATTTGCACCTGCTGAAATGCTTCCATTAATTTTATAACTCACTTGATCATATCTGAAATTTCTTTTCCAGATTGAACACCAGGCCAGTATTTGGAGGCGTCAGATCTCGAATTGGGATCCAGCAAACCCTTCTAAGTAGACCAACACCAACCATCAGCTTCCAGCGGACATTTGATGCCCGGCAAAAGATTGGCCTCACTGATGCCCGACACAAACTGGGAGTTAAAGATGCTCGGGAGAAACTGCTTCAGAAAGATGCTCGGTTCAAAATCAAAGGGAAAGTGCAGGACGCCCGGGAAATGCTGAATTCCCGCAAGCAGCAGAGTGTGGCTGCTGAGAAGGTGACCAAAGTGGTGGATGCCAGAGAGAAGATCAGCTTGAAAAGGAGCACACCTACTGCTGCAATTGTAAGTCCAGCCGTGGGGACAGTGACCCCAGCCATGAAGATCACCAAAACTATTCAGGTAGGTGGTCAGTGTTATCCTGTCACTCAGTCCCCACCAGTTGTGCTTTGACAGGACAGTTACAATGATAATGGTTGGACAGATGATGAATCCACATGATTACAGAGGAAGAGAATCATGGTGATGAAGTTTAACCCAGACACGAAAATATACATGCCTGGTTTTTTGGTCTCTATGGATTTTTGATATTCATAGAGTTTTCTGCAAAATCTAAGCTTTCATGTAAGCAAAAGTGATCTAGTCCTGCTAGGTCCAATAAACCCTCCACATGTGACTAAGGTAGTGTTCTGAATCTTCAGACAGACTGAGTAGTAACACTGAGAGTAGCACTTTGCTGATCATCATAGCATATCACCCATCTGGACAGTGTGGTTGGACGTTCTGTTAATTGGAAAGGACAGTGTGCAAAATAAGACTACAAATAAGAATATGCAGTTATTTGCATATATAACAGGTATCTACATTTTTGGTCTTCAAACATAACTTCATTTCCCCCTTCTGCCCTCCTGTTCCAGCCCTTTTCCAGTACTAGCTGATGATGACCTGTTTTAGCAGGAAAGTTCTGGTTTTCAGGCGGTTGCCTCATTACTTGACAAATTATAAAACTCAAGGTTTGTCCCATTTTCAGTATGACCAGCTGATAGGCCTGCCACCTTTCCCCTGCTCATTGAACTACCCCCCCTGCCATGGGTACAACTTTTCCCACCCATTCTCAGGGAGCTTGAGTTCTGCGAATTCTGCTGGGCCCCAGTGCCACATACCAGCTGCCAGCCTTCCCAGTGAACTGCACATGCACTATAATGCAACGAGTAGACCCAGTCATCACTGTAAGAGCTAGAGAGGATACTGGACAGCTAAAAGGGAAGGAGTTGGGGGAGAGCAGCAAACTACCCCACATGCACATGATAATAAGTGTCTGATCCTGACCCCTTCTGTCTGCTAAACTGTCCTCCTCCCTAGGACAAGCACCACAGCTACAAAAAGCTTTTGTTGAATATCTAACCTGACTACCCTTCTCTACTGCTTCTCATGCTTGCTAGGAAAAGCCATCCCCCCTTGAGTTTGGAGAGCTGAGTAAGACTCTTTTTGGAACCTCTTGACCTAGCTCTTTCCTCAGCTACAGGTTTTACATCAGAGCATCATAACGTGCTCCTTCCTCAGAGAGACCACAGAAATTGCATATTACCTCTTCAGAGTTCCCAGTCCCTTGCCTGGGAGTGAGAGACTGGACCAAAGAATAGAAGCTAGCTCTCTCACATGGTAATGTGATGCGTTAATCACAGAACAGTAAAGCTTCCCATAGTTTTTGATTATTCAAATAATTGACACAGCCCTCTTTGTCAGCTATGAGGCATTGGACTTTTGCAGTGCCAGTTGTAGGATTTAAGTATCTTCTGAAAACTTGGTGCATTGTAATGACCTTACTAATACTTTTGACTGACTCATATTGCCTTACAAGGCCATCTGGCATTCAAATTAAGGAATATAGTGCACAGTAGAGTCAAAAACTGAACATGAAATCACATAACTGAAATCACATATGAAATCCTATATGTGGACTAAGATTCTTCACAGGTTTTGCCAAAATTCCCAGTTGTTTGCAAGTGCCCCTGCTCACAACCCACAAACTAAACTGTCCTGGTCCCATCAGGCAGACAGCCATATTGCCTTGGGATTTTCTCATAAATGAATAGAGGATTGAGCTTGATCATTACATGAATGAGAGGCCTCCAAGGAAACCTCAGGGTGCTGCAGGAAGTGGTGTTGGTTTAGCAGAGAAGACATTATTCTCTCTGAATCTGAATCAGTGGCAGAGTCTGGAGCTGTGCTGTGGGAGATGCTGCCTTCTAGATAAAATGCAAAACTGAGGCTCTGACTGGTTGTGATCAAAAGTTCCCATATTACTTTTGCAAGAGGAGTATTAGCACCACTGTCCTGAAAAAGTTTCAACCTGCTCTCAGAGATGGCTGCTAAACTGTTGAGACCAGGATTCCAGAAAAGGAACCTTCAATTACTGAATGGTGAAGTTGTAGACCTTGGGGTTTTTTCAGTCGCACAGGATAACTGGTCAGACTGCTGAAAGGGCCAGCTGTATCATCTTGGGCAGCATTAGATCCAAGCAAAACTTCATACTAAAGCAGGGATAAGTTCATGCTTCATGCTTGATATAGAACTGAACTTGTAAATTACCTTGATCCCTAGGGTATATGCTTCTGGGCAATATCATAAAATGTGGTTATATGTATTCTTGCTCGCCACAGCACCAAAAAAGGGCAGCCTGCAGATCTTGTCACTTAGCCATATTCACTGCCTATTTAATATTTGCATATGCACAAGTCTGATTTTAACATCCCTGCAGGTTTTAAATTCATCTCCTGCTAATCTTGAGCCAAAGCTCACATAATTGGCAGTTATAAATCTTCTACCGAGGCCTAAGATCTTAATTTTTTGTTGTCTTAGGCTGCTGTCTCACATTGAACCTCTACAGCAGAAAAAATAGATTCAGCATTATTCTGTCTCTTTTAACAGAGGCTTTGTCTCTGTCCTACCATGTCATGCCACTGTTTATATAAGAGCAAGGGGTGTGAATCTTGTTTATGTATCCTTAGGGAATGAACGAATAGCTACCCTGTTTTGAGACTGGGAACGGCAGATTCTGGTGTTAATACTTTGACTGTTTCCTTCCTCTGATATCACAGCAGAAGGCTGCAGTCCCAGGGCACTCTCATCCTGCAGGAATGAAGATCAATGTAGTGAACAACCACACACACAGACAGGTGAGTTCCATTCACTGGCAGTACCATGTGTTTTCCCCAAGGACTAGTAGGGGTGACAGGGGGCACCTTTCATTTCCCTCTGGGTTCCAGTAGCTTGGAATGGGAGGAATTTGAAAGTTCTTTCACAGCTTGACTCTGCGCTTTCTTGTGAAGGAGGAGGAGGAGGAGAGGTCAAATAAAAGGAGCCTTTTATATTGTAGCTATCTTATGTGCCAGTTCTGAGAACACAGGGTGGTTATTTCCAATCTTCGCCTTTCTTAGTCTTAAGGTTTCTTTGCAGAATCCTCTCTTGTGTCCCTCCCCTTCAGGCTCTTGTCATAAAATCACTGGTAATATCGCACCAGAGCAGGCAGTTGGGCCATCTGCTAGGCTGGATCTGATCATGATCTGCTCATAAATTACCCAAGTGCATTATGTGGGGGGGGTGTTCACCTTTCTCAGTAGTTCCAAATACCTGGTCTCTGATAAGGCAGAATGCTGGATTAGGTTGACCAATGTTCTGATTTAGCATGGTAGTTCCTGTGTTCCTTAACTGAGCACACTTCCTGTGAAGGTCTGAGGAAGATGTCTGGAACTCTGTGCTGTCGCTTCCTTTACCATCTTTGCATTTTAAAGTTTTAGCGCCAGCCAGACTTGTAACCTTCTCATCACCTTTGATTCTTTCTCTTTCTCTACCCAGGCTCTTGTTTCTTTTTGGGGTTTCTTCTACATTATCTTTCAAATTATTTTTTTTTCTCTTCATATCTATGGTAAAACCTTTTCTATGTCTTGGTTATTTCTTGCCTTGATTAGTGCAATTACCTTCTCTCTGGCCTCCTTTTGTTTTACCTCTTAATTTACTCCTCATCCCATCCACCCAGAATGCCATTGCTTAGAACGTTTTTCTTCCTTTGTTCCGGCAATGTTGCTGCACTCCTTGAATCCCTTCACCAGCTTTCTCTTTCCATTCACATCAGAATCAAGCACCTTGTGCCCTCATCCTCAGTGTTCTTCATAACTTCACCCCTACCAACACCTGTTGCTCTCATTTAATTGGATCATCCTTCTCACAGTTCTGCTGTCTCTCTTGTCTTGCTCCTTTCTTCATTACTGCACCGTATGCTTGGAACAGCCTCCTGTTTCCTTTCCTGTGTCCCAACCAGAACCTGTGTCCTTAAGACCACTTCTTTTGTAAATCCTTTTTAACTGATCTCCACACTTTCTGAACTGTTTCCCTGAGTATCTTTGTGTTTGAGTTGAATTGTAAGCTCTTTGGGCAGGTACCTTGGCTTTATGTTTTGGAAACAACCATATGCATTTATGCTTCCCGTTAAAAACAATATTGGCTACAGTGTACAAAAGTGTTTGTTTTGGAGTTCCCCGCAGTATTGAGGGAAGGGAATAGGGATTGAGACCATCTAAAGAAGCTTAGAAATTAATTGTTAATTCAGCAACAAAGTATGTTCACCTCCTCAGCACAGCGTTTTCTGGGGCCAGACAGGCATCAAGTGTGTGGAAGAATGCAGTTTATTCAAAAGGAATGTTGGGCTCATATGCATTTGGCAGCCATCTGCTTACCAAAAAATCATATTCGTATGCTTTAGGCTGGTAGCTGGCAGGATGCTAAGGAACAACAGGCATTAAGGCTTCATTGCATTACTGTGGTCCATGAGTCCTAATAATGTCTAGGGATTCAGAAATCTGTATGTAGCTGCTGTATTTCTGCAGAAATCCCTTTGCTGTGGCATCGATGAGGAAGAAGTCACTGTGGGAGGACATTCTTGCGTTCACTTGTCCAACCTCCGCTCTCTGTCACTGAGTTGTGAGGACAGGAGCAAGGCACAGAGAGGGGTTGTTGCTATCTTTCCTCTGACAGTGAGCAGGTCTGTTCCTGAGGAGGCTGCAGTGCAGGAGAGATGGGCATGGTGTCATCTAAAGCAAAACCACGCCTTTGTAAGACTTTTATTGTTTGCTGTTTGTCTTTAGGGCCTGTATGACATGGAAGATGATGATGAAAGCATATCTCCCCTTCCTAGCAAACAGATGAAAATCACCACCACAAACAGTTTCCTGCACAATGCGGTAAGAGGGTGTCTCAAGAGTCCCCACCACACCATGCTCACCTTGGGTGGACACGCAGGCTGCAGCTTTACAGGGCTTATGTTCTGTTAAAGTATGTAAATTATCCCCTTGGAATTTGTTTGCCCTCAGCCCCTCCCTTCCTTTCATGCCTATGTGTCTAGCTTTACCTTTCAGGTCAAAGGAGTCCCTTTTGGGCTCTGTATAGTTTTACAAGCCAGAATGACTGCTTACCGTCACTGGCAGGAGATTCCTGCATGTTGGCTTTTGGCTGTCTTCCCCTTGTGGGGAATAATTTCTTGAACATGGGTCATCATTGCCTGAGCATGAAAGTAGTGGAAACTTTCTGGTCCCACTGATCACAGACTGGACAACTACAGTAGGAGATCCTCTTGTATTGCAAAATTGCAGCTGGCTGCCTATCAGCAGGCACCAACTGTCTGGGGGAGGATGGAGAAGGCGGCAAATAGTTGTGGCTCTACTGGCGCGCACAACCTGATTTGGTCCATCTCCGCCTTGTTCTCTTAGTTAATGCTGAATCAATGCCACTGAACTACTGGAGTTGCCAGTATCTGACTAAGATTTAAAACTGAACTCCTGACCACTTGTGGTCATAAAAAAATCCCTGAATGCGTTTTGCAAGAGTAGAGATGTTAGCTCCAATATATTGACCCCATTCCAAGCATGGTCATTATATTCTGCTGACCTAAAACTCCCCAAGTAGCCCCCAACTGGGGATGTTACTCTTCACATCTCTTCCTGTGATAGTAGGTTAGTGTTTCTGGAGAAGAATGGCAAGTGCATTCTACTCCATGGATAGCTGAATCTTAATGGATGAGTGCTCTAAATGGATGCGTTGTCTCTGCAGGCAATTTGTAAAGTGCTTTGGGATCTTCAGGATGAAAGACGTTGTAAAATACAAATCCTTCTTAACTGAGCTTTACTACTGTAATGTGGAAACAAGTACTTTTTAACAGTGCTTTTCTACAAGCGGCAGTGATGTCTTAGGGCTAAATGCATCCCTGAATACGGAGCAGTTGTGAGTCTCCAGTAGCTCATAAAGTCATTGGACTGGGAGAGCGTAACAGTACTCAGTGTGTGTTGGTAATTCTCCCTGATCGTTGCTGCTTGAGAAGGTTACATCTACATTATTGTTCTCCCTTCATTTAGGCTGGGCTGAGTGGCAATAAGTTCTCTCTTTCCAAGACTGTCCCCCTTACCAAAGTGGTCCAGAATGATACCTATACAGCCCCCCCAGCGCCTCCCTCTCCCATTCGGACAAAGGCCCTAACAAGCATGTCCCGGACTTTGGTGACCAAGGAGGAACCACCAAAAGAACCAGCACCTGTTGAGGTCAGTACAAGGAAAGGGGACTGCCTTCTAATGGAGCCTCTCCACCCCTCTAAAATCTGTCTAGATGGGGAGGGGAGCTGTCCATCCAGTCCATTTTCCCACACATGGGATTTGTTACTCAGAGGGTCAAGCCAATCTGGATGACTAGAACCCACTTCCAGGCATTTTAAAGCTGGATCTGTCTATGAATCCTCCTTTAAACAGTAAGAAGAGAGAACGTGTGGGCTTCCTAACTTGATGTTTTTGTTGAATTTTCTGTCTCCCAGAAGTCCCAGCAGAATCCACATTACTAGGATAAAAGATAAGAAATGGATGGTTATTTGGACACGAATGGTGACTTGAGGGACCAATGGGATCATAGGCGTGTGCAGCACATTTCATTAGGGTGTGCACCCAGGGAATTTCCATTAGGGTGTGCACCCAGGGACTTTTCATGTTCTGTATTAGGGGTGTCAAACTAAATTCCACCAGCGGGCCACATTTGAATTACCTGCCGGCGGAATTCTTGCCGCGTCCTAATCTCCGCCAAGAAATATTGTGAGGAATGATATTTTGACAGCAGATTGCGGCGTGTTCCCATCCACCGCAAAATAGTGCAGCTCCTTCTTTTTTGGCGGCAGCTCACTGTATCTTGTCTGCCGAAAAATCATGCACCCTCCACTCTTTCAGTGGCAGCTCTACCCTCCAGCGAGATGGCGCCGGAGGCCACATCAAAAAGGTTCCCAAGCCGGATGTTTGACACCCCTACATTAGGGTGTGCCTGGGCACACCCGGCACACCCCGTACACACGCCTATGAATGGGATTAGAGGTTTAACTGACTGATTGTTAACATATGCAGGGCTAAAGTAATCGTCACACTTGGGGTTGGGATGGAAAAATTACTTCAGAGACCTATCAGTAGAAAAGAAGCTTTATCTGTGTAGGTCAGTCGGGCTGGGTTTTGATGGAACTTAGTACTTCTCAGCATTGTTTTTCTCTCTCCCTTCTCCCATGTGCCTTCCCTAGAGCCCTATTTGCCCCAGATCATTCATACTTTCTTTGCCATGATGTCTTCTCTGATATGTTTTGCTCTGTTCTTCTACTCTTCTTTGTGTTGGCAGCCGGTGTTCAGTCCTTTGGAAGGTACAAAGATGACTGTGAACAATCTGCACCCCCGAGTCACAGAGGAAGACATTGTTGTGAGTGCTGTTTATTGCTGGGCTCTGTGTGGCTGGAATTTCCCCTTTGTCCTTCTCTATAGATTTGATTGCACTAGCCATGTTTTGTCTTGAGATGGGGTGGATGGGCGTTTGGTTTTTTGGGAGAGCCCTGAGGATCTCCTACCTTCCACTTCTTAACCTTTATGCTGAAGAGAAAACCCCTTTTGGGGTGCATTGAGACCATCTGTAATTGGCTCGAGGATTCTATATCAAGTGGTACATGGCATTGTTCTTACCCTTCTCCTGCCTACCCTCCATACCCAAAGCCTCCATAGCGTTTGCACATGGTACTGTGGAGAGCTAACCCCTGTGTCAGCCTCCCTTGTGCTCCCAGCCCCTGAGTACTAACCACAGGCCACCTCCTGACCTCCGGCTAATTAAAATTGTAATTCATGTTCTTTTCAGAAATGAAAATCATGGGAATCCTTTTAATCCCACTTTGGAAAAACTTCTTCTCTCTTTCAACTAGACAGAGAGGGGCTACTGTGTTTCGCTCTAGTTATTTCCTCTGCTACGAATTCTTAAATGCAAAAGCTTGACTGGAGCAGCCTTGAACTCTTCAACCTACAGTAGTGTTAGTAATGAGCCTATTGTGCAATTTGTACTGTGAGATACCAAGTGCCTATACCATACTAGGTAAATCTAGATTGCTAGCTGTTTCACTCCCAGAGCCTTGAACTACTGAACTGTGGATGTGGGGCTGTCAGGATGCCCTCTTTCTGAGCCTGGCCACTCGATGAGACTGTCCGATCAAAGCAGCAACTCTAATGTGGCACTGACAGCAACCACAGCCATGACTTGTTGTCTGTCCTTAGGAGCTGTTCTGTGTGTGTGGCGCTCTAAAGCGAGCCCGTCTTGTGCACCCAGGAGTGGCTGAGGTGGTCTTCGTGAAGAAGGAAGATGCTATCACAGCATATAAGAAATACAACAACAGATGCTTGGATGGTAAGTTTGAGGCTGGAGTTGAAGGTGGCATACATGAATCAATCAAAGGCTTTCCACCTCGCAGCAGATTTCAGAAGGTGATTCAGTCTTCTCATGCTGCCTAAAGAGAGTGTGTTGTCAGGGAATGCTATTGAAAGCTGGACAAAGGGTGTGGGGCTCAGTGCTACAGGTTTTATATAAGTAGTTGAGTATCTCTACTGTCCAGCAGTGTTGTTTCAAAACATATTTCCCTAGAGAGAGGCATAGCTCAAAGGTAGTGACTGGCTTCCGCTGAAGTTAAGAATACAGGATTCTCCCCACCAAATGAAACTATTGATGCATCTAATCCAATATCCTGTCTCTGACAGCAGCCAATGCTGGACACTTCAGAGGAAGGCATAGTGTACCTGCTTGTGCAGTATAAATAATCCCTGGTTCTGCAAAGGTCTCAAGGCACAACCAAAGCACTTCTGAAATCATGGTTTCCAAAAATGAATATCAGTCTCTGTATGGATTTTGGATAGTACAGTGATTCAACTAATACAGACTTATCTATATTTTATTATAGATAGAAATTTGTTGCTGACTCTAGATGATTATCCACTTTCTCTTTGCCCGTGAACTTGAGGTTTGATGGCTCTTATAACTTTATCCTAGCAAGCAAGGTCGCTTAAAGTGCAGGCAGCTCAGAACCAGAGATTCTCCTGCATCTTTGCTAAAACATTGCAGCCTATTCTGTAATTGCTCAGCCAGCTGTTATCCTGATGAGTGTTGTACTTGCATTAAGCTCTTAAAGTAGCCCTGCTACTGCTTGCAGCTAATGTGGCTTTGCCATGACTGAGGAGTGAAGCTGTTGTCTCTAATGGCTCCCCACAATTTCCCAACATGTGGAGCTGCGTCTGCTCACCCCTGTCTGCAGGCCTGTGTAATGCTTCTGGTCTCGTGCCTTGCTGGGGTTGTGAAATTTGATTTTGTTTTTTTAGGACAGCCAATGAAATGCAACCTTCACATGAATGGGAATGTCATCACATCAGACCAGCCAATCTTGCTGTAAGTCCTCAGGGTGGAAGAGCCACAAGAATTTGCAGGTTCTGTTTTGCAGGGAAGGGGGACCTTTTGAGATGAGGTGCAGGAGGAAAATTTTTCCATGGTAAATTCTTCTCACAAGAAAATCCCCTGTAGCTCTCTCACCTACACCCCTTCAGTTGCACCTTGACCTGGGTTACAGCCACTGTCTTTCCACTAAAGGAAAAGAAGATGAGACCCTTTCCAGAGCCCATCAGTGCCAGCCTGATTGGCTGCAGGATTGCTGCTGAGCAATGCAATGCGTTTCCCTCAAATGTCCCTGAGTTCAATGTGCTGCAGTCTCTTTCCATAGCATCCCTAGCCCCTACTGGCTCAGGAATGAGAGGCTGGAACCAGAAACCCCTCCATGGCTGAAAGCATATCTTAAGCCATGTACCCAATGTCATGGAGGGGAAATATTGAGAACAGTAGCCTCTGAGGCTGTCCTAGACTTATTGTAACATTTGGTTAACTGTTGTCTCTGTTTTTCACCATGCAGTCGATTAAGTGACACCCCCTCTGTGAAGAAGGAAGTAGAACCTCGTCGGCCGAGTGCAGGGGCCTCCTCAAATCCACCAGCTGAGGTGGACCCTGACACCATTTTGAAGGCGCTGTTCAAATCCTCGGGGGCCTCTGCCTCTGTGCAGCCCACAGAATTCAAAATCAAACTCTGAGAAGAGTGGATGTGAGCAGTGGACTGCAAAACTTGCTGAAGGCATGGAATGGGGAGAATAGAGTGGGGGCGCAGATGTTACTGTGTCTGCCCACCTTGTGTTTTTTGTTTTCTATGATCTCTACCTTCCTGTACAGTAGTGTTCCCTCTCATGTGTGTATTTTCTGTTTTCATAATTGGAGTTTTCTTCCACATTTTTTTCCAAGACAATAACCTCCCCCTTCTGCCAGTGGAATATAACTGAGCATAGACCCAGGTAACGCTCTCGTTTGCTCCAGGCCCCCTTGTGGCCAGCCATTAAAAGTGCATCTAGAGACTTTGAGGGCAGGGAACTGATAAACAGCACCTAATGTCCTCCGGCTAACAACCTGTGACTGAAAGGTGAAGCCCCTCTGTTGTTTTCGCTTGATACCAGATTTCATTTTTTAAAGCTGCTGCATTTGGGATGGAGCCAGGTGCGGTGCTCAGAAGCAAGTGGCATTTTGATGGTTTTATTTCATATCCACCTGGTAGGATACCACTTCTGCCTGGCTGTTAGATGCTTTGCTGATCAGCAGCTGTGACACTGAGAAGTACTGAGAAGAATCAGCTCACTCGTTTATCAGCTGATGGAAGAATTTGTGTTGGGAGGGGAGGAGATATGCACAGGTGCAGACATACAGCATCTAATGTGCTGTCACAGTTAAGCCTTTGCTGTTTTCCTGGTGAAGTTCAGCATTCAGTAATGCACTGAGGGGGAGAAAATGGCTTTGGCTTCTGTATAATGTGAATATATCAGCCCCTTAGGTTACCGCAGGGTGATCTCCCGTCTCCTCCATCTTTCTAGATTGATTTCATGTGAGAGCAGGGACTTTGTCCAGAACCACAGGAAATCGAGTGTTTCCCTTAGGTTGAATCATGTCATGTTCTCCCAACCCTTGCTGTACATGTAGGGACATGAGCTTTCTTGAGTAGGGTGGGGGCTGGGAAGTTCTTCTAGCATCTCCAGTCCAGTTTTATGGAGAGGAGTGGGATGGGGAGTAAGTCATGTACTAATATGTAGGAAGTAATCCTCTTCTCCACCTGCTCTCAAGGAATATCAATTATGAAAGGGCTCCATGTGACCAAGCAGTGCTTGGCTGCTGTGCAGAACAGCTGTTCATGTACATGAGCTGGAAGGGTGGTGGAGAGCACTGCATGGCCTCAGAGGGATGGCTGTTGGGAAACCAGTGTAAGGGATACAGCAGAACGGGGAGCACGGAAACCAAGCAAGCCCCATGTAGAGCCACAAGGATGTACCTTCCAAGGAGGTTCTGTTTGTCTGTGATGAGCCATTGGCCACTAGGTGGCACTTGCAGTGCTCCCTTTGTTAGCATAGCATTAACCAAGTGGAAAGTCCACATAGCTCTAATTGTATTAGTTTAAATTGTTTTATGAGAAGAGAGGGAAGTGAAAAGCACCCCAAAATCTGGCTGGAGTTTGACCTTTATCCTTCCAGCTGTGAAACTAACCAATTCCGTTCAGCACCACTGAAGTCCTTTAGTGAGCTCTGTTCAGTACTATTGTAGATTCAGACTCCATTTCTTGGTGGATCCTGTTTCTTTTGCACTCTTGTTTTGTGCAAACCCTTTGCTCTGTCCGGCAGGTACAAATCATTCCTCTGTCATGCCATATCCCTCCTAGCCATGGAAATAACCGAGGACTTAATAGGACTTGCTTTTCTTGAGTACTCGTATATGGAAAATAACTGTACAGTTATTGGGGGTGCTTCTTGTGAACTGCTGGTGTATGGGGGAAGAAATTTAAGACAGCAGTTGTTCCCCTTTTAGATCACCCATCAGACATCTGTGTTTTAATAAAAGGGGGTGGGGGAAAGGACTGTCGGGTTGGAGAAAACTATGTATTATCTGTTTCAGAATAAACGTTTGTTATACAGAGATTGGATTCTAAACTTCTTAAGACACTGAGGCAGTTGACTGACACTAGGTCAGTGAAGCTGTTTAACTTTGAATCAAGCCTGCTGCTTCACTGGTAGAAAGAACTTGGGAGGTCTCAAATCAGTAGTGTTGGTTCAGTGAAAGATACAGGACTAGATTGGTCACTAATCTCCATATTTTTGGCATAGGAAATTCCTTTATTGTTATGATAATGTGAATGTAGACACCTATTAATGGTATTTTTTTAAAGAACAGGTTTATTAAGAATGGTCACATTATTGACACTGATGATAGGTCAAATCTGGGATAATTTAACTGACATGGAAATTATTTAGAAGGGCATGGCAAACTTCTATTTCCTTACATCTTAGGAGCTCATGGCTGACCATTCAGAATGCTTGACTTATACATATACTGTAATGGAGAGCCTGGGTCAAAGGTGAGTTCTACTAACAGATCTTACTTGTAGAACTCTAATATCATTATAGCAAATTGCCAAAAAAAAATAAAAATGCATTTATCATGTATTACCTGAAAGGGCGTAGGGGTGGGGGATCTTGACAGTGGTCATTTGAGACCTTACGCTAACTATAATGAAGGTCACCTTTCTCATGATGCCTACAAGGTGTTCAATCATTTATCCATATCCACTATTCTATAAATCTTGCTAACCTAGAGAATCTACTCAACTGCGTTAGGTGTCCTATCACAGCTCATTCCTACCTCTCCAAAGAGCTCTCATATCTGCTGCAAATAGAAGCTAAAATGGTTGAGAGAGAGCTTTGCCTCAGTTGAAAAAAATCAGTGTCTTAAAACAATTTGTCCCATGGCAGCTGGGATTCTCATGTTACAGAGTGTATGAGACTGGTGAGTGAGAGCTTGTACCCAGCTGCTCATTTCATAGGACTCCATCTTTTTTGCCGATTGCTTTTAAGTATTCTGCCACTTCAGTTATTTTGTATCTTGGTACGATTGGGTTGTTAGAAACTTAAAAGCAATGGTTTGTGTGAAATGTGGTTATTCAAGTCCAGTGTCCTAAATCTCCATATCACAGCTATCTGCATAGATCAGCAACAGAGAGAAACTTCCGCTCATCCTTAGAGTTGCATTGCACTCCACTGGGGGGGGGTTGAGGCATATAGCCAGTAGTGGGAAAGACAGAGAAACAGTGATTTGGAAGGAGCTTTGGTAACTAGCTGTGCTGCACCTCTGGTGAGGACAGATAGGTGCTTTTAGTCTCCAGGATTGTAAATTCACCTCCTTTTGCCCATTAGAATTTAAAAAAAATAAATAGTTGGAAACAGAAGGGAGGTAGCATGCTCTGCTGCCTACACCTTAGAAAGTCTGGAAACTAGGAGCTCTGTCTTCCACACTGTCACAGCTTCCCTATGCAGCTGTGACCACAGTACTTAACCTTCTGCCTTAATTTCCCCATCAACAAAACCTTAATGATACTTGGGTGTCTCAGGACTGTTGTGAGGCTCAGCTGAGTTCTCTAAAGTGATGCAAATCCCCTGATGAAAATTGCCATAATAATGGAAAGGGAAATGAAAATTAATTCAGTAGAATACAGCAGTGGTCCTGAACTAGGGGTATGTGTACTGCGGGGGTACACAGGTCTTCCAGGTGGTACATCAACTCATCTAGATATTTGCCTAGTTTTACAACAGGTTACATAAAAAGCACCAGCAAAATCAGTACAAACTAAAATTGCATAGTGACTTGTTTATACTGCTGTATATGCTAGATATTGAAATGCAAGTGCAATAATTGATTTATTTTATAATTGTATGGTATAAATGAGTCAGCAATTTTTCAGCCATACTGTGTGGTGACACTTGTATTTTTATGTCTGATTTTGTAAGCAGATAGTTTTTAAGTGAGGTGAAATGGGGGTACGCAAGGCAAATCAGACTCCTGTCGGGTGACCTTTCGTCCCAATTTTATAGGGACAGTCATGATCTTTGGGGCTTTTTCTTATATGGCTGCCTATTACACTCCCGTCTTGATTTTTCACACCTGCTATTGGGTCAGTGAGTCCCTGAAAGGGGTACGTACAGTAGTCTGGAAAGGGTGAGTGCCACTGGAAAATGGTGGTTGGGGGGTGAGAATGGCCTCATCTTATTCCCACTTCTGTACCTCTGAGGTGCATTGGGGGGGGCTGTAGCGAGACCCCTAGGAAGGGCAGAGAGGGATGAAGGGCCTGTATTACCCACACCACGCTGCATGCTCTGACTGCACTGCACTGCACCACACCCATTCCGGCTTTGGGCCGGATGCGTGAGGACTGCGCGTGAGCGAGCGCAGAGTCCTGCTACCAAGGCCGGCCCCCGCCCCCCAGCAGCGCCGGCAGGATGACGATCCCACCACACCGTGTGCGGCTCGCGCCCACCCGGCCGTGCATCGAACGAATGGGGCGCGCGAGGCGGACACCGCCAGGCAGCGCGGGGCTCTGAACAATCGCGGGCGGCGCGCGCGTCTGACTCGCTCCGCTCCGCTGGAGCCCCGCCCAGAGCACGGTCGCGCTCGCCCCAAACGTCGGCCCGCCAAGGAAGGAACTACAGCTCCCGGCCGCCCTCGCGCGGCGGCGCCGCGTCAGTGTGTGTCCCGCGGCAATCATTGTGACGTCATCACCGCCGCGCCGCCCGCGAAAGTAAGATGGCGGCCTCTGGAAGGCAGCAGCAGCATGTGATGAGCGCGGCGGCCCCGGCAGGCTACGCGGGTAACTGCACCGCCCGGCCCGGGCTCCTCAGGGCTGCGGCTGCCTTAAATGGGGGGGGGGGGGGTGCGTTCAAAGGGGGGAACGTCTAGCCGGGAATCCCCAGTGTATCGCCGGGCGGATTCCAGCCCCCCCGCGCGTCTCCCGGAGCTCTATCGCCCCTCGCCGGGCCGCGTCTTCCACCCCCCATCTGCGTGGGGCGCTGCTTTCCCGGCACACCGGCCCCGTGCCCGGGGCGCTGCTGCTGCTCTCGCCCGCCCCGCGGCTGCTGACCGTGTGCGCAGCGTGTTCCTCCTGCATCCGCGCACGGCACCGCCCGCTCCTCCCTCGGCACCCACCGACCTGACCGTGCTCCCTGGCCTGCCCCCACACAGCTCGGCGGGCAGGACTGACTCCATCGCAGCGCAGCCGAGCGGCAGCCACTCCCTGCCACTTCGCACCTTGACACGCTTCCCTGCGCGGTCCGGAGAGACGGGTGGGTGCTGGGGCCAATCCGGCATGGGAGACTTATCTGTGGGAGCCCAGCTAGAGCCTCGTTAACCAGTGAAGGCAGCAGCTGGCAGTGGTGCCTCCGAAGTGTTCTCCGACTCGAGGCTCTGCTGAAGTCAGTTGCTGTGAATCGCTGCATCTCTTGTCCCTTTTAGCCATTCCAGTTAAACTTTCGGAGAAGCAACGGTCGCCTCACTACCTGTACGTGAAGGAGCACAAAGTCCGAGACGGCACCGATACTACCCACCCTCCAAACCGCACTCTCTTTGTACTTAATATCCCCCCATATTGCACAAAGGTGAGTTGGGCTGGAAGAAGTTATGAAAGGAATATGTGAATGTGTCTTTTTACTGGGAGCTGGAGCATAACCAGAAAAGCAGAGAGATGCTGTGACAATTATGGTAGTGTTTGTATGGGAGAATTGAAAACCCCAAACAGTGGTGCAGGGAGAGCTGACAGTGACTTAGTAAAGGTCATGCTTCCCCTGTCTAGAAGAAGGAAAAATGTATTTTGTTTGTTAGCTAACCCTTTTGAAATGCCACTTGGGATCTAATGTAGATGCAGTTTAATACCTTTAAACCCAGTTTAGCTAGTCAAAGTCAACCATAGCATGAAGCCAAAAGTTCACTTTGACTAGCTAACGAGTTTTTGTAAAACCACCCGTTACCTTTGTTACAAGTTACAGGAGGAACATTGAAGCCCATGTTTTCCTTCTTGCCTGTAAGAAAGGTAAATTTGCTTGGTGCCCCATCCACCTTGTAACATATCTAGTAACCATAGGGAGTTGCCATGGATTTGGCCAGGCAACCTTCTTAAACTCAAGGGAGCTGTAGTATTTCTGGAGCTTACTGATCCTACGAGGCAGAAGTCTAGGGATTCTTATTACACCAGTTCTGCAAGAAAACTGGTGTGGACTTGTTTAGGCAGCACAGAGGTGTAGAATCTCATTGCTCTTAGAGGTCCAATTGATGGACCATTTCACTGACCAAAAGATTAGTGGGGCTTTGTAGGATCTGGGTTTGATCTTGTTCCAACCTCATGCCTAAATTGTGTCTATACTTCAAAACTTTGTGCCTGTTTTTTGACCATGATGCAGCTACATAGAAGCAGATGAGTACAAAGAGAGGGTTATACGCCATCCTCAGCTGGGACGATGAGGGTGGTTGCAATGTGGATTCTTTGGAAGCAGGGGGGGAAATAGGGTATCTGCAAAGGACTATATCCCTTGTCTCCCAAGGGGAGGGCACTCAGGTGAGTCCCGGTCACTTTTCTCTCTCTCATTGTATTAAGGCATGTCTGTCCAGGCTGTTCTCCTGCTGCTGGTCTGTCCAGTCTGTGGATATGTGTGAGAAACCGGGACCAAGAGAAAAACCAGAGGCACCCAAATCCAAGTTCTTCAATCTCAAGACATTTCCGGTAAAACTCAAGGGAGATTCTGAGAAGGGTAGTGGGGAAGGGAGCACACTGTAAAATCTAGAATGGGAAGAAACCTGAGGTGGGAGAAGAGGCCTTCTGAGGGATTCTTCATTGTGACTTTTTTTTTTCTCCTAGCAGCTCTAGTGCTGGCAGAGGCCTTACTTCTCTAATAAAGCTGCTTATCTGGAGAGCTAGCTCGTGCTGATCGTTGCTGACGGTACCAATGTGCTTCCTTTTCTCCAGGGATTCCGAGTGGCTTATGTGGTGTTTAAGAATCCAGCTGGGATACAGGCAGTCAAATCCCTATCTCTGCAGGGCCCCCTGGTGATGTCTTCAGAGAGTTGCCCTGTGAAAACCGGTATCCGCAGTAAGTCACCTATGTGCTCTTCAGACTTGTTGGGGGAGGTGGGTGTATTGGAGGGGTGTCTCATTCTGGCTGTACCCCACCCCATCTCAGTTATGTGCCAAGGGAGCTGTCACCCCTCAACACTGATTCTCGCGTGCCCAGGTTGAGCAGGGAGTTGTCTGACATTTCCCCTGCCCCTTCTCCTCTTGTTCTACATTCCCTGTATTCCTCACTCATCCCACATGGAGCTTCTCACTATAGTGGGAGGACACAGTTCCTGATCACAAGCTCCATGACCAGCCACTCTGAAAGGGATGGGGAAGTCCACAAGGGAGCTGTGGTTGTCACCACTATCTGGTGCCTTGGTTACCCAAACGGTTGTGCGGGTTCTCTCCACAGTCTTTCAGTATTTTCTTTGGTTTGGGGGAGCTGGCCTTCGCTTGCTTGTAACTGAGACTGCGACTAGTTCCTGTTCCTATGGCACCAGGCATTGAAAGATCACAGAGTGGTTTACCGACACTAATGAAATATCCTCCTGGGAGCTCAGTCCATGGCGGAGCCAGGATTTCCCATACTTTGGCACCTCCTCCTGCTGATGCTGACCTCCTTGCTTTAGAATGGTGGGATGCACTGTAAGGAGATGCTAGGTCCTCACAGCAGAGGATGTTAAATTTGAACTCTGAATGTGGTTCTCCCTAATGACATGAGTGGCTAAATGCTGTTTATCATCATACAGCTGTTCATTGGCAGGCATCAGCACATACCATAATGAGGAAGGTGACTGGGTCCCACCAACCTCTGTGGCCATGTTTGTCGCTCATTGGCTCCCTTGCTGGCCAGGATGTCCATGGAGAGATGATATGGAGTCTGACCCCTTCTCTGGTCCCTAGGGTTGCGTTGAGGCATCTTGTCAGGGAGGGGGTCGCTGCAGAAACAGTTGCTGACCTCTTCCCTCCTTGTCTCAGAGTGGATTGCCAGTTATGCAGCTTCGGTGGTTGATCCGGTGGAGCTGAAAGCTGAAGTGGACACCTTCATGCAAATCTATGACCAGAAAATAGCAGAGGTAGGGAGGGCTGATAAGGTAAACCAGGCATGGGCTTTCTTAAGGGATTCTCTGAGCCTAGCAACTCCCTGGGGATTTTGTCATTGCTGACTGGCCTGTTCCTGTTGGACAGGGCAGCTCTTTGAGCAGCAGAGGGAATGCCTGAGTCTTCTGGTACTTCACAAGCTTGTCCATCACTCTTTATCTGGGTGGCTGGCTGGGCAAGGCCTCCTGTTGGGGCTCAGGGTTGCCGTCTCCCAGTTGCTGGCAGGCAGTGCCCAGACACTAGGTCTGGCAAGGTTCCATTACCTCCCCACAAGGTGCACTGTAATTACCCACAAACATGCCAGCTCTTGGATGGCCCAGTGCCCCCCACTGCCTGGGATTCTGGTGCTCACATCCTCAGCCACTTTATATCACAATTCTACTGCTCCCCCAGAATACCACCCTTGGTCTTCTCACATAGCAGAGCAGCAGGCGCTGGGATTCTCTGTGCCCTTGTGTGAGGCTGGAGAGAAGTGTTTGCTGGGTGACAGCCTCAGGAAGCTGCTGTGGAATGGAACCACAGGTCTGGACTAAGCGCATTTTCTCCCTCATCCTCCTCATGTAGGAAGAAGCCAAAGCAGAGAAGGAGGAGGGTGTTCCGGACGAGGAAGGTTGGGTGAAGGTGACACGGAAAGGCCGAAGGCCTGGACTCCCCCTGACAGAGGCTGCCGGCTTGCGAGTGCTGGAGAGGGAGAAGCGAAAGAGGGCACGCAAGGAGCTGCTCAATTTCTACGCCTGGCAGCATCGTGAGACCAAGAGAGAAAGTGAGTTGTGTAGTTTCTCCCTGCCACTGCTTATCTCCTTGTTCCCCAGCATCACAGTCTGAACACCCCACTAGGCCATGTGGTTTTTGTCACCAACACTGTGACAGGTGAGAACTGGCCCCACCACTGCTCTCGGGCATTCCAGGCGCAGCTGCAGAACAGCCAGTTGCACCACTTCAGGCTGTGATCCTGTCAATCTTGGAAACTAAACAGGATTGGGTCCGGTCACTATTTGGATGGGAGACCTTTAAGGAAAACCGAGTAGTGTTGTTGATTCAGATGGGCACGTTTTTCCCCTCCGAGTTAGTGCAGAAGCAATACCCAACAGAGTGCTGTGGGCGCTGGACTCCTGTCAGAATGGGGCATGATCATGAGATCCTTGCTGTTTTATTCTCAAACCATGCTTTTGTAAGAGCACATTTTAGCCCCCATGTCCTGTCTGAATTCCCCTTGATGTTTCCTTTACACAGGCAGCTGTGTAAAAATAACTTCATGTTCTACCCCAGTTGGAGCTGCAGCACAGTGGTGGATGAGTGGATCCCTACATATTCAGCACTGGTGGAATGGGAATTGCACCCACTTAACTTCACTGGCTGTGGGGCCTGCTTGTGCTGGGACTGAATTTGCTTTCCAGTCAGTAAAGTGCTTTTGAGAGCAGCCAGAGTACAAAGCCCTAGAGAAATGTAAACCTGCTGCTCTTGTGCCAAGCCCATCCCGGTCCTGCTGTACCCAAGCCCCTTCTTCTTCCTTTCAGACATAGCACAGCTGAGGAAGAAGTTTGAGGAGGACAAGCAGAGGATTGCACTGATGCGGGCCCAGCGCAAGTTCCGGCCATACTGAGCCACTCTGGGCACTGCCGCGTCCTTGGATGTTTCCGCTGCTGGGAGCATTGAGAAGTTTACGGACAGAGTCTGTTCAAGGCCTCTAGAAAGTGCAGTGGCACTGATTTGTTCCCTTTGCTGTAACCTGGGCCCTAATGGGAAATCTCCAGTGTTTACAAAAGGAGGGTCTGGTGAAGCTCCTCATCTGCTGAATATGCCTCTAGTGCCAGCGAGCCCAGCACAGACACTCCCATTAGCATGGCTCAGCTGCAGTTCACAGGCTGCAGCCCCTCCTGTGCTGAGTGGAGGGGCCCTCCTGTACCAACCTTCATCTTTTTGCACTGTCTCCTCTGGGCACCCTTCTTAAGCCAGATCCCCCAGCAAGACTGAGACCCATCCCAGCCGCCTGGACCACAGCATGGGGGCTGCTGCTGAATCAAAGGCAGCAGAAGTCCACTCTTCGTGAATTGTAAATAAACTGCCAATTTCCTAAGTGCTGCCTTATTGCCCTCGCCATCCCTCAGCTACTAGCTCTCCACACGCCTGCTTGAGTGGATAACAGTGCTGTGCACTGCATGCAGCATGTGTTGGGCAGAGCTTCTGCCCTATTCCAGGCCAAGCTTGTGTATTGCCTGCTGCATGAGCCACCCGCGAGATGGGCACCTGTGACTCAGGGTTTGGCCAAAGTTGCTCTTTCACAGAAAATGCTCTTGTGTGGAAGGGAAGAGGGGAAGTGAGGAAATGAGGCCCTGGAAGGGGAGGGGAAGAAGGGGTGATCCTGTACCCCTGAGACCTTGACCTGCTGCAGTTCTTCAGAAACAGCGGGGTGGTACTGCTTGCTGGTGTTCATGTTTCCCTAGTGTCAGGGATGTGGAGTGCTAGAGTCCACCATGAGCCTCCTGCTGGTTGCCTTTAGGGCATGGAGCTGCTCAGTCTGTTTCTGTAAATTCACAAGAACACAGTGTGCAAAGTCTCTTGTGTTTCTGACAGCGGGGAGGGTGTGCTGGGAGCCTCTATGGTTTTAGTGGAGGAAGAGAGCCTCCTGAGTTCAGATTCTCCCCCCACCAGCCTCTCATATCCTTTCTTTCAAATAAGGGTGAATCTCTTTTAACAGTCCTGCTCTCTTCAGAGTGAGCTGAACATGGCCCCCTTTCTTACACCCAGGGCAGCTAGACTATTACTTGTTTAGTGCATGGGAAGATGGGGACCTTTCTTGATCACCTGGGCTGTCATTTATAAGCCACCTGATCAATAAGCCCAGCTCAACTTTCAGTGGACACTAGAAAATGCGTTGCAGTGGCTGCTGTGTGTAGTCTAACTCTGTGCAAAGCCCTGTGTATTCCTACAGTGTTGTCTGTTTCCCTTGATCAATGCCACCCTTTACGTCCATCATAATTCCAGATTGTGGCTTTTTGCTCACATGGTGCAGTCGCCTCAGATGCTTCTGACACCTGCCTTGTGGGAAGGGGAAAGCTGCAGCAGCTGCCCTGGCAGGCTGGAATAGGAGTTGCCTTTGCAGCCTTTCCCACAGCAAGAAATGATTTGGTGTCTTGGATCTGCATGAGCATCAAATCATGGAACTGAATTAGTCTTGGTGTTCTCCCAGCCCAAGCCGTGTCTTATGTAACCTGCTAAGGAGCAGAACCTGCACCATGCACCCAGCTGCTGTGAGTGCAGCTGTTACCAGAATAAATTCACGTCACTCCTGCCTAAAACCCTATCTGAAAATAGAGAGATGCAGAATCGAAATCATTGTAGGAGGCAGGCTGCAGTGAGAGGATGAAGAGAGGTGGAATGTCAAACACGATCAAAGAACTCACTTCTCACATAAACACCATCTCTATTATAAGATGTAGGTAGTGGCAGGGAGTCACCTGGCTTATCCCTCCCAGTCCTTTACAAGGCAGCACATCAGCAAATGAGGTAAGGGGGGTTTGCTTCCTTCTGATGAACTGCACAAGGCTTAACAGGACTGTGGACCTTGCATGCAGAAGTGGCTGCTTTAACACATGAAGTGGGAGGCACAAGGTAGGATTCCCCATCTCCATTTGAACATGAAAACTATTTGCTCAGCTCTTCCTTGAGGACAGTCCTCCATGCCTGTTTGCGTAGACGGGTTCTTTTTGCCATTCCAAACTGCTGAGCTCAAAAGAGGGATGAAAATCATGTATTGAGCAAAACTTCAGGGCCCAAACAGGTAAAGGTGCTGTCTCCTGTATGTGAGGCTATTAGGCTCCTTGCCCTCTTTTGTCATTGCTGCTGTCTGCCCTGGGAAGCTGGTAGCCAAGCCCTGATGCAGGAATCCATGCTACAGCTTGGCTTTGTCAATCTGATCTTGCTTTAGGAAGTTGTTGATGAGCCCAGCCACTACTTCCGGCTCGTTCAGGTGGACAAAATGATTCCCGTTCACTTCGACTAACTGGAAATGCTAGTGGGAGAGAACACAGGGAGACGTGAACTAAATGAAATACTTCTCCACACAGTCTCTAGTCAACCTGTGGAACTGTCTGCCACAGGAAGCCATCAAGCTAAATGCTGGGGCTAGATGATTTTCTTAAATTAGAGCTGCTCAAAGATAACTCCATTACTATTAGCAGATGCTGCAGTCATGCAGGTTAAAATAAGCATAAGCGTGATGCAAGATGATCGACAGGGGCAGGTAGACATCTGCAATGAGCAGTACTGAGCGTGGCAGCAGAAGCTGCTCTAGGCATACAGCAAGCTAGACAACTGCCTCAGGCAGCAAATTCATGGCAAGCTGGGGGGTGACCTGCCCTGCATGAGCCTGCTGCGGTGTGGGCTGACTGTGTGGAGCCTGCAGCCATTAATGGTTCCTTAATGTGCTTTACTCTAGTCCTGCTTCAAAGAGGACTAGCTCCAGCTGCATTAACAAACTGTCAATGCACCTCAGCAGGATGCACGTGGTGCGCACCCTGCGTGCGTTAACACCCTTGCCAAGGCCCTCACACAGCCCTGGCAGCTGGAGGGCTCAGCCTAGCCCTCCTGACCTGTCCTTAGATGAGCCTGAAAATGAGGTTCCCAACCCCTGTGGCAGACACTGACCAGATAAATTGCACACACACCCCCCCACCTCCTAGTCTTGCCCCCATTTCTCTGTGTCCTAACCCCCCACATCCTAGCTTTCCTGTCCCCATCTCCCTCCTGTGGCTAGCCCAGCTTCCACCCAGTGTCCTGCCCCCACCCCCCATCTATCCCATCTCATCTGCCCCCATAGGTGCTGGAGGCAGAAGGCCATTGATTGCTCTCCCCTTCCCCCCTTCACTTTTAAAACCCAGGTGGGCAGGAGCACACCACAGCCTGGCTTGATTGGCACCCGGCTCCCACTCTGCTTCATACCAGCAGCTGAGCCCTCACCTGCTGGCTGCTGCCACAGCTGCAGTGGCTCCTTATTAGCAGGAACTAGCCGGGTCTAGGAAGCAGGAGGGACCAGTCACCCAGGGGCCTCCAGACTGCTAGCTAGGAGGGTAAGTGGGGGCAGATGAGTTGGGGGGAGCTCTCAAGGGGTCCAGGATAGTCAAGGCTTGCTGCCCCCTCCACTTTTGCAGTCCTTCCAATGTCCATGCTCCTGACTCCCTGAGGTCTGTTCCTTTTCCCAGTTCTCCTTACGCCCTGGGGTTTGCCCCACCCCACTGTGTCCTCCTGTGCCTCCCCCTCCTGCCCCATGATCTGCTCCCTGGACCTGTTTTCCTCCCCCACATCCCATTTGTCTCTTCTATATCCTGGCCCTTGCCTCCCCTCCCTCAGTTCTGGCCCCCCATCCAGTCCCCTTGTATTATGCCCCACATTGTTCCAGCCATGTATTGCATCCCCCCCAGGTTCATATCAGGACACCCCAATAGCCTGGTGCAACTCCCCTGTATCGTAGGGTTCCCTTTGGATTGACACCTAGAAGGGTTTGCTGGGGGGGAGGGAGGCAGATGGAGCACCTTGCTGAAAGTCCCAACTCATGGTACTCTCAGGGATGGATCCCTAATGCAGGATGGGGCAGGGCTGTTAGCTCCTTGGGGTGGCGGACCCCAGTGTGTGTGTGTGGGGGGGGGGCCTTTCCAGGGCAGCCTGTTTATCAAGCCACACACTGCATGATTTGCTGCTTTGTTGCCCCAAACGGGAGTCACTCCTGTCTTTGCATGAGGCACCCCTTTTGAAATGCAGGTGCTGTTTTAAAGGAGTCCGTTAGGTCCTATGCACCTTTATATCAGATCCTGGGATTGGGGGAGGGTCACTTACCCACCTTGCCACGCCAGTGCTATAGCCAGGTTTAGCACCACAGTTTGATCCAGTGTGGGTGGACCAGATTTTCCCTTGTGCCTTTATTTTTCAATTTTTGTGCCTCTCCTCCCCTGACCCCCAGTATATGGGGGCTTTTCCTCTTACATCCCTGCTGGGGGCTTTGCCTCATTGGCCCCACCAAAAATTGCACAAATCCAGCTCTGCCTATGTTAAGGAATTGTTAACACAAGCAGGGTGTACAGCGTGTGGCAGAAGTGGGGTGGGCAGCGCACTGATACAGTGCCGAGGGTGGCAGATTGTTGGAAGTGACTTCTGATGGGGGGAGAGGATCTCCTTCATTTGAAGCACTAAGCTGCTGTGGAGGGTGGGGATAACTGGAAGTGGAGAAGGACTTGGCCTAGCAGTTGCTAAGTGGGGACTCTAGCAGCCTAACATTTCAAATGAAGGAGACAATCAGAATTATGCAGGGTGTGAATTTAAGGCACTAAAGCTAGTCCAGGAAAATGCCCCAGGTTGATACTTATTTTGGAATGTGTCCACCCAGGATGTTATTCCATAGTTGCTCTTCTGGTCAATTTCCCCGTGCGCACAAGCCCTCAGTGACTGGGCATGCCTGGCTGGTGCTTGCTCTCACCTCCTTCAGGTTGGACTGGAATGCTTCCCGCAGAGGCTTCACAAAGTACTTGGCCACATTTTCAGTTTTAGGATTAAAAATTCCATCCCGGGCTCTAGAAAATGATGATATAGCTGAGGTTAGTCCTGCTTTGAGCAGGGGGTTGGACTAGATGACCTCCTGATGTCCCTTGCAACTCTAATATTCTATGATTCTATGATTCTAAAACAATCATGAAGTTCAGTGTAAGACACAGTGCGCCTTAGGCCAAATTTCTGCAGAGCTTACTGATTTAGTTGGGGATGGCCCTGCCTTGAGCAGGGGGTTGGACTAGATGACCTCCTGAGGTCTCTTCCAACCCTAATATTCTATGATTCTATCTTAGCTGCTCTCCTTCCCCAAGAGGAGAATCACAGAGACCAGTCACAGAGAGAAAATGAACTAGCTCATCTTGCCTTCCTCACTCACATTGGTAGTCACATGGACTATAGGAGGTGTTGTGGACACCAAGGGTTAGACTCGGGTAGCTGAATGAGGGAGGACCAAGCTCAGCAGTCTATTGTCTATCTATTAAAGCCCCTGCTGGAAAAGTGGATTGATCATGGTGCATAAACTCAGGAAATTGCCCTTTCCAGGGCTCAATTCTGTGAGGGTTAAACTATTAGAGGAGAACCACAGCCAGGACGGCTTTGCCTGAGGTCTAAAGACCAGTTTCATTGGTGATTGCTTGCACTCAACCAGCCCCTCCCATCTCTCCCTGGTGGCTTTTTTCCCCCTTCCTTTGTGCAGGTGAATGTTTGGTTTTATCCATCAAACAATCTCCTGCATTAGCTTCCTCCAGGCAGTAAGGCATAAGGTACAAGAGCAGCCACTCAGGAATTGCTAAAACAGACAAATTAGAGAAAACAAAACAAAACGACCCCACAAACAAGTATTTTGCAGTTTCCTCATTTTAAATCATACGGGAAGCTGTAATATTGCATTTCTTCCACAAAGTGGTGCAATGAGAGATTACAAGTCCTTCCTTTTATCCCCCAGTTTTCAAGATGAAGTATCCAGAAGAAACAGCTAGATACTTAAAGCACATGTTCTCCTAAAGTAAAAGTGCCCAGAGTTCTATTTCTGTAACAGAAGGAGGCTAAGCCAGCTCTGAAGTTGCTCTTTCATTTTCCGCTCAACTTCTAGCAGAGTTTTCTTTCATAGAAGTGCTCCAAGGTCCCAAACAGGATGAGAGACACATTATGTAGTGCACTCGCTAACAAAGAAGTGGACATGACACCAGCCCTGCAGATCTTGGCCTCTAAGAAGAGGAATAACATACAAAGATGGGGGGAGGGGAGGAGGAGCCAAAGTATAATGTTTAAATTTACTTGTTTTGCCGTATCTAAATAATCATCCATTGATGCCCAGTTGCCCCTTCTTGCAGCAGCTGTGATAAAAGCGGGCTGTTGAGAAGGGATCTGGAGGCAGCAATGGTAATGGTTTTAGGTTAGTTTAGGTGATGATGGGTTTTCCAATCATGGGAAGACTGGAGAAATGGAAGGCCAGGCTAGCATCACTGATGGAGAGAGAAGGAAGCAAATGAGAAGTGGTTAAAGGCAGAGTTTTAAAGACTCACAAGTTTCTTGAATTATGATATGGAGTTCCCTTGTAAAGCATTTACTGATCTACTGATGAAGAGCGCTTTATAATAGGTAGGTGGCATTATAATAAGATCCACTTCCAAGCTAATTCCTTAGTCTCCTTGGGTTCTCTCATCCTCCTTCACTATTAGTTGGTGCAGTGTAATTTACACACTTAGGGCCCAGTTGGGACCCCAGTGACATGAATATCTCTGCCATACACTTCAAGGCGAGCAGTGCTGGGTCTTTAATGTGTTGTTTGCCCCCTGTTCCACACCTGAGTTTAATACCAGCTCCCCTCCAAAGCCTCCATTGTGAGACTTTGCTGTTAGTCACAGCAATAAACCATTACAGGGGGCACTCTAGCAGATTACTGCACCAGTCTCAAGTAGGTGTGTGTGACCTAAACCCGAGCAATGCAGACACCCTTCTCTCATACACACCTTGGGATGGCTTATTGCTTTTAGAATGGGGCCCAATAGTGTTGTTTAACTGAAACCACCCTCATTTATGTCTGCACTGCCATGTTTAGTGCCTCCTCCCCCTATGAAAGAAGAATAAGAAAACAGAGAAACTGTTAAACTTTTCCCCTACTATTTTGAAAATATAATTTCATGTATTTATATTATGGTAGTGCTTACATTCCCGTAAGGCTTGAGGATGCATGCAATCCAGACTGGATGAGATCTCTGTTCAGATAGTATATTTATAACTTCAGAGGCTTCTGAGACTCGATTTTGCTTATTTTTCTTGTTAAAGGCAGACTCCAGAAAGTAGCTCTCCTACTCAGACATCTTAGAATCTTTGGTCATTTCTCATTCACCCGCCCCTGCTCTTTTATAATCAGGCTTCTCCCACTGTTACTCCAGCCCGCTCATGCGGCACCAGTGTGACTTGGGGGTTGGGTTGAGAGGAGGAGCAGGCTGGCAGCAGAGCACAGCCGGTGGGAGTGAAATGTACAGACAACAATGGGAATTGAGCAAAGTTGTACAATGAGTCTTTCCGCCATGAGGGCTCCAGCACAAATATTTCTCTCTCTCCCATTTCTGAGCAGGGTAACACAGCATAGGCAGCACGTGAGTGACCCCTTGGGAGCCTGTGCACACAAGTCCACAGGCACAAGCTTGGAAAGACCAATAAGCAGAAGTCTCCAAGAAAGTGGGGGAATCCTGCAGAAGGGAAAAAACCTGAGCCTGGGCACAAAGGGTTTAAAAAAAAATCCACATTTAACGGGAGGGATGGTGGCAGCCCCTGCATGGGTGGGGAGGTGGCGGCTTCCCCATGGGGTAGATGATCAGATGAAGTATGAATATTACGCTGGAGGGGTTCTCTGACAGCCTGGAGACTTCCTGCCTGACAGTCCAACACTACTAACCAGTTGTGAAGGGCTCTTTAACGCCGTGTTTCCTGTTCATTATGAGGGAGCAGCAAGCAAGAGAGAAAGGTGTCCGGGAACTTTTCTGCAGGTGAACACAAGCCTGCCGTTGGCTGGGTGAAGGAACCCAGGGAAGGGGATAGGGCTTGCTCCAGGAAGCCCTGTCACAAGCAGCTGAGCAGGAGGTGGCTTTGTTCGGTTTGGCTGTGTATAACTCAGCTGTTCTACACAAAGCTTATTGAATTCCTATCTTTATTCAACCTTCTGTACATGAAGATGGTTTTTATCCATACCTGCCCTCCAGTGCACCACCCACCCTGGGGCGTGGCAGACAGAAAAGGGCAGACAGCAAATATCGGTTATGCTTGTGAATCACTTACATGATCATGAGGACACTGGCCCGGATTTTGCTCAAGAAGCTCACACTCTGCTCCAGAGTCAGGAAGTCTTGATTGTGCTGCAGATCCAAAGACAATGGAGACACCAGATATCAGTGAATTTAGAGAGAGGGAGGAAGGAGGATGCACTCACTGGTTGGCTGACATTTGACACTACGCCCTATTGGCTATGCTGGAGCCTGGGGGTAGGGCTTACACTGCAAACCCTGCTGTCACACTGAAGGTATGTCTACACTGCAATCAGAGGGGTGATTGCAGAGCACATATGGATGTACACACACTAGGTTTAATCTAGCTAGCATGGCTAAAAATAGCACTGAAGATGCGGTGGCGCAGACACTGGCGCAGGCTGTACTTAGGCCATAGCCTGAGTCTGAGTCTGTCATCGCTTCACAGCTCTTTTTGCTGTGCTAGCTAGATTAAAGCTGGCATAGCTATCGCTATCCAAGCTGCAAGCAGCCCTCTGACGGCAGTGTAGATACACCCTGATATGTGAAAAATTCTAGTGATCCTGTTAGGGCAACTAGGTGTCTGGCTCTGTGAAATAAGGCACTCTTTTCTATCCAGTAGGGTTTCAAAATTGCAGTCACACACATACATCAAAGGCAAGTGCTGTAATATGTCAAGAACAGGAACTGTCTCAGTTCTGAACATTTCCACGGAGTGTCTGACACAATACGACCTAGGCACTAGAGTGATTCTGAAAGATAGTAGTTTTTACCCCCTTCACACCAGCCAGCAAAGATGCAAGTAGAGAAAGCTTTTAAAAACCTCTCCTAAAAAAAGGAAATGCTAGCAGAGAGGCTGGCTGAATATCTTACTTGGGTCCCTACCTCAGGACAGACAAAATGAGGACTGAGGTCACGTTTACACATTAAAGCACTGATGCGGCATTTTAAGAAGATGCTCAAAGCTGACGGGAGAGAGCTCTCCCGTGGGCTAAATTAATCCACCTCCCTGAAAGGCGGTAGCTATGTCAGCTGGAGAAGCTCTCCTGTTGACATGTGCTGTCTGCACAGGGGGGTTAGGTCAGTATAACTGTGTCACTCAGGAGTGTGGCGTTTTCGCACCCCTGAGTGACATCATTCTACCGATATAGGTCTGTAGTGTAGACCAGGCCTGACTCGCTGACAAGTAGGACAGACCTACAAGGTGTAGAACATTGGATAGCCCCAACTCCTGTCTCTCCCTTCTTCCAAGGCAACTCCACAGAAGGGAAAACAAGCCGGAAAGCTGTCCCTAACCAGGGATTTGGGATAGGGAGGGAGAGGACTTGTTCAGGATGATCTGAAAGGGACAAGGGGTTTTCAAACTGGGGGTTGCGACCTCTCAGGGGGTCATTATGGGGGGGTTGCGAGCTGTCAGCCCCCATGCATACCAGTAAGGATGGTATGGCCTGGAATGGGGGAGGGTCATCACTTGGGGGGGAGGGTCATAGGTCCTCACAGCCTGAAATATTTTCAAAGGGGGTCCCAGCAAAAAAAGTTTGAGAACCCCACTTGTTCTGCTTAGAAAATCTCATTAATTGTGGTGAGGTTTCAAAGCTGTATAGTAAATTAAGCCTAGAGTGTAAAACAGTCTCCCAGAAGAAGCTTTGTCACTTATATAACTTAAAACTGGGGCGAAAGCACTGAACAAGCCCGCGTTTTAGGGTGCTGGGAAATGGAGCCCAGCTGTGATGTGACCTAAAATGGGAAGGTCTTTTCCCTCTCAGCAAAGGACCCTGTCAGAGTAAGGGGCTGGGGAATACTGGGGAACCAGTCAGAACGTCAGTGCTTACCGTAAGGACTCTCATGTCTCTGTTATACACCATGCCTGGGAAGAAAGAGAGAGTTATTTACACACCATAGGTGGGGATTCACACTGGGGTTCCAGCTCTCCCTCTGCTTTTTAGGTACCCCCAGATCATATCTGGGGAGATGGGGAAGAATTATGGATTTGGGTAGGGTTTCTTCTTTTTATTCAAATGTTAAATGAATTAAGCACCATGGCCTGATGGGAAAAGTGGGCTTGGACCTCAGCTGTCGGGAACAGGACACTCCACCCTCCATATTTAGTCACTCACTCAGACCTCTGGGGTTCACACCCAGACTGCCCCATCCAGGAGAGGGAGCAGATGGCACTCCCCAAGCCTTTAACCCCAAAGTCAGCATGGCTCTGTAGACAGCTGGCCATCACTTTCCCTGAGCAGCTGAGGTACCTCACCTCCTGGCACCTCGGTAGCTCCTCGCTGCAGTAGGATCCTCCCACTCTCCTCTGTCAAATGGCTGTTTGCTTGCAATAGCCTGGGAAAGACACAGCATATAACGGGAGGAACTTGGGCTATTGAAGAAGTAAGGTGTGGAAAGGAAATGGTATCAAACGAGAGAACGATAGAGAGAGGAGATGGGAGGGAAGAGACCCAACTAGGACAAGTTGCATAGTTCAGCACTTGCACAGTGGCCAACATATTCCAGCCCCATAAAAGGCAGGGGGCTGGCAAAGGGATACAACCCCGTGCTCAGAATCTGAAGGAAAATGAATGGCCGATTCTGAAGAGAAGAGAAAGTACAAAGCGTTCAGCTGCACCTCCTGCATCTTGTCCCCACTAATTCTGTGCAGGAGAACACCCATCTACTGCAGCAGCTTTGCAAGGGCAGAGCTTGCACCATCTCTCACAGAGACCAAAGGCAGGGAGGTCACGCACCTCTGCAGTGCTTCTTGGGGGCTGCGTACTTTAGGAGGCTGGGGCTTGTTCTGCTCCAGACTTAGCACATTTTCAACCACCTTCCTCTTAGACTCCAGCCACATGTCATGTTCCTAGAAATCAGAGATGCAGGTAACAGAAGTGATTGTATGTTTCCATAGAGCACCTTTCACCCTCAAGGATCTGAGCACTTTACCAACTACGTACATCACATCTGAACAGCAACCACTGAGGCTGGGGCCGGGGAGAACAGCAACACTACACAACGAGGGAGGTGGTGATCAGGAGAGGACAGAGTATAGCCAAGGACACCACTACTCTTATGAAAAAAATGCTACGAGTTCTTTAGTATCTCACCTCTGACTTGGATGGCCCATCTCTAGAGGGAAGAGGGGAACTCAGCTTCCTTTGCCTACCTAATCCTGGACCTTTATCCTGACCCTGCCAACAAGACAGCCAGTTAGCATGATGGTCGTTTCGGTGGGGGGATGCCTGTCCCACTAGGAACTGGAATGAGATCCACCAAACCCCTTCACATAGGTCACCAAGAGAGTCATCCGAGAGGAATGGCCTTGGGGTGACATTGCCAAAGGCCTCAAACTGACCTCCCTCTGTACAACTTTGTGCATGTATAGACAGGTGAGAGAATTTACACCTTCAGAGCCCATTTGTGATTAACCTGCACTCCACTGTCACGTACAAATGGATTTGGAACATGTAATTTCTGTCCTGAACACAAATGACCGCAAAATTTGAGCATGCAAGTGATCGTGTGCACAGAGGCTTGGTCAACACTTAAAAATTATTTTAGTGTAGCTACATCAGTCGGGGGTGAGAAAACCACACCCCTGATTAGCTGATAGCTATGCCAACAAAACCCCCAGCGTGGATGCAGTTATGTCAATGGAAGAGGGCTTCTATCAATGTGGCTAATGATGTCAGGGAGCTGGTGTTCCTACATGGAAAGAAAACCTCCTGTCAGTGTATGCTGCACCTACACTAAGTGGCTGTGCTGACATAGGCTTCGTACCATAGACCTGCCCAGAGAGAGAGTCTGCATTTGAAAAGTGTGTCCCTTGGTTGCTACCAGTGTGCAGTGTTGGCATCTCTTATGATTTTGTCATGAGTCTCATGATAATTCTTGTTTTTCTTAAAGCCTCAGCTGCTGGAGTCAAGTGGCTATGTGATGATGTCAGCCTTCGTTTTTAAAGAAAAAGTAAGTTTTTAGCCTCATGGCTGCAGAGAAAGCTTCCACGTGTGACCCCAGTGGACCTTAAAGGCTCAAAAAGCAGAAGCAAATAAAAAACACCAGATCTATTATTTTACATAATCTCATGATGCTAAAGCCTGTCTCATGATTTTTGGTGAGCCTGATTCATGATTTTTGAACATCTGGGGTTGGCAACACTGGATCAGATTGGAACCACTGAACTAGAGATGAAAGTCTTCACAGCCCATCACCGGTTCCCTGAGTCATCCAGCCCTGGGACTGTCTGCTACGGCATTTGTCCAGGGCCTACCACAATGGGGCCCCACTTCTGGTCGGCCCTTAGGCACTGCCCTAAAAAACAGGATTACGACTAATAAACAAGGGCATTGTTTCTTCACCATGAACTCCTGAAGCCCCAGGTGGCTCCAAGCACTTATTGCTCATGTAGATCTGTTCTGACCAGCAACTTGAGAGGACAGTAGAACAGGATGCTGTGGAATTTCCGGGGTTGTTAAAGAGACCCTCCTTTACCAGAAATCTCCTGGGCACTGTGCCTGGGGGTTGTTCTTGTTGCACTACGTCTCTCATCCTCTTATTCCTTTACCCACCGCAATCGGAAGTGGGCCCACAGACTCCAGAAGGGAAGGCAAGTCAGATTACAACTGAGAAATACGCTCCTCAGGGGCAGTACAAGGAATGAACCTGCTGAGGGGTTTTTTCCTTTACCCTGTCGTCCCTCTCTTCTGTGTCTGCCAAACAGGAAAAAAACTAACCTGAGGAGCTGGGAAGAAGCCATAAGATTCCACCAGGATCAGCTTCTCCACCATTTCAGGGAAAACGCAGGAGAACTGGAAAGAGGGTGGAAGAGAGAAAGGTCATGTTCTTCACTGGCCCAGAAAGCACACAATTCTCTTAAGTGTTCTATATTGGGAGAGCTGCCTCTCATCTGACACACAAATTTGTTTGTGTCCCGTGCAAGCTGCCCCTCACTCCCCCAGCCTATAGGGGCCATCACCCTTCCAGCTGAGGAGGAGACTGAGTCAGCCCCATGAATAAAGGCTGCTGTACTCACCATTCCTGCGACAGTCCCACCTGCAAGAGAGAGGACACTTGGCGTATGCACAGTAAACCCAGTACAGGGGTAACACCTCTTCCCCAGAGTGGGGAGCAAGAGGGCTACCTGGGAGTACAGGTGGGATGGCCTAGAAGTGCACACTAGACATGCTTGACAAGGAAGTAACAATCTCACCTGAGGTTTGAATCCCAAGCCACAGGTCAATGAGTCTCCCAGCACGGGGCAATGTAGGAAATAGGGCAGGGATCCTGGCTGTGAAGGAGTTCCCTTCAGCCTCTGCATCCAGTCTGCCTCAGCAGGAAGCGTGGGCTAGGGGGGAGCTGCCAGCTAAAATGGTACAATGCTTTGGGACCATGGAGAGGTACACACAGATGGGATAGATTAACTCTGGGGCATCAAACCTCCTGGGGAGAGGAACATTTTAAATTATGGTCCGTGGCCCAAGGGGTAAGTTTAGGAGTATTTGATCCCTCAGTTCATAGCATTTCTGCCACCAATGGCAATCAAAGATCAAGGATAGAATATGGGCTGTATGTAGTAACAATGAGGGTAGTTACATTCAGGATCACTCAGGGAAGAATACGGTTACCTTTAGGCTCCATGCTTTGCCACCCGTGTTCTCCCTTCCCCATTCTCCCTCCCTTCGTATCTCCCCTTCTTTCTCCAGAGCAAAGATGAGAAGGAGGGAGGAGAGGGAGTCATTCCTTTCCTGCAGCACATCTCAATTCCCCCATGGACTTCATGCCCACCCCATTTCCTGTCCTATCTGACAAAGTGATGAGTAACTAAAGAGTTAGTAGAGATACGTAAAGTGTCATCCTTAACATTTAAAGTTAACGCCCGAGGAGCTCAACAGGAGGTTCGAGAAGTTCACACCTCACAAAGCCATTATTTCAGGCTCTCTGCCAATTCAGGAAGACAGCACTGCATTGATTGACCCCCACTTTACACTGGACTGGTTTCCTTGTACTTGGGAGGCCTAAAGGGCAATTAAAGTTAATCATTCACCAATGTTTGCTGGAGTCAAACTGCCATTGGAACAAGAGTCACTTACCCAAACTGTGGCCCATTAGAGTAAATCGATTCCACTTCAAGGCTAAAAAGCAACAGATAAAAAGCAGGTGACAATGGGTTAGCTACAGTAGTAGTGATGTGTCATCACTTGCCATTTCCACACAGACAGGAACCTAAAGAGAGCCTTCATTGATGTTTTGCTTCCTAGTCAGGAAATAGGATAGATTAGAAGGCCAGGCTTACAGGGACCAATCTCCTCCATTCTCAGCTTCTTAATGCATGTCTGCTGGCAGCGGGCAGTTCCCTCTGGTTCACAGATCTCACCTGCCACAGTCATTCCTATTCAGGGCAAGTCCTTAGGACCATCAGTCAGACAAAGGAGCCTGGCTGCATACTGCACTGTAGGAAAGACAAGCCCCAGAGCGCTCTGCTGTGGAGTATTCATAGGGAACAGGGCAGACGGAGCCGTGGTCTTGGGGAAGGATTGTTATTACTCTTATTGAGAATGCATGGTATAATTTAGCATGTCAGGTTCCTAAATCACATGAGGCATGTTCATAACAACCTTTTAGGTTTGTGGAAATCCACCTGGAAGTTACAGCCCATCCATCCCGCTCCTACTGAATGTGCCCTGGCATTCTCAGGACAGGGTTTGCATGGCAACACTTCAAAGGAAGGGGAGGGGGATGCTCCTTCGGCCCAGGTGAGAGGAATGGGGACAATAAGAAGCAGAAAGCCTCTTTCCCAGTTCCACTACCAGGCAGGAAAACAGACCAGGAGGTGCTGAGGATTTGCAGAGCGCTGGTCACACCTGCTTTTGTTTATGGCTGGCCTTGTTGTAAGACACAGACATGGACTCCACGCACCCACTGAGGAGCTGCAGAGAAAGGTAGGACAGGAAGAATTTAGAGACTCCTAACACTGTTCTGAGCAGGGGAGCGGAGCGCAGCCTGTTTAAGTCTGGGGGCTGGTTGGTAAGAGGGAGGGAGCCTAGCAGCTCAGGGACCCACTGGATGCATCAGCAGGTCAGTAGCTGCTGCTCTTATGGGGTTTTATTTTTATCACAGGGTTTCATGTTTCTTGCTCTGGAGAAAGTGTCAGAAACGGGGCTCTTCATCCCAGCTGTGGGTGCAGAGCGCTGCTCTTGGGTGCTGGGGGACCTGCCTCTCTGGAGAAGGGACCCTGTTGTGCCTAGATCTTGGTTCCTGAGGGGTCTGGCTCTGGCTGGGGCCATGGCTCAGCACCTCATGGGGGCACTGTCCCTCCCCTCCCCCCCACACACAAACACCTAGAGCACTTTCTGGATGAAATGCTCTTTGAGAAAGCCGGGGGCTCAGTCTAGCTAACACCAAAGTCAAGGAGGAGTCTGGCCTAGGGGGCTATCCAGGGGATGGATCCAGGAGGAAGCAGGGGGCAACCGGTCTCAGCTGGGAGGGGTGAGAGAACTTCTCTCTGGCTGTGGCCAGGAATGTGTCATTAACATGGGAGCCAGGAACACAAAGCTCCCTGCCCAGCGAGTCCTCCCCGCCTGCTCACCTGCCGTCACCCTGCGGACCTCACTCACGTAGTCCAGGAAGTGGTAAGGAAAGCCTGCGGGCCGGTGGGATGACAGGCCGTGGCCCCCAAAATCCATTGCCATGTAACAATAATCTGAAAGAGAGGCGGGGGAAGACAGTAAGTCACAGAACAGCCTCCCTCCGCCCAGCAGCGAACCAAAGACTCTACCAGAACAGATCTGCCCCACCTTTGGGGAGCAGTGGAATGAGTCGGTTGAAAGTGTTGGCATTGTCCAGCCAGCCATGCAAGCAGAGCACGGGACGGCCTTGCGGGGATCCCCAGGCCTTGGCTGCAATGTGGCCCCAAGGAACCGGGAACTTCAACTCCGAGACCATGCCTGAAATACAACCATCAGCTAATTACATCCCTCGAGCGCGGCAGCTTCCCCTCTGTGCTGACTCTGGGTGCTGTGAGAACATCATACAGCGCTCAGAACAGGCAGAGGCCTTAGCATAGATGCCAGCTGTTACTCACCCAGCAATCTCCAGTCTGTGCTTATGTATTAACTGTTTGTCACCCCCGTCTCTGACCCACATGCTTCCGGCCTCTCACTAGTCCCCACCCAGTGCACATATAGCCTGGCACTCAAGTCCCTCCTCTTCTTCCCATATCCCAGCTCCCCCCATTTCACCAGCTGTGACTCTCCAGTGAGTGATGAGCTGAAGCCAGAATCTTTCCCCCTTTAATCACAGAGGTTATTTGCCGGGATGTTTCAGGGTTTCTTTCTGGTGAATTCTGACACCCCCTCTTCCCTCCCCCTGGAAGCATTTCCTTTGGGATTTCCCCTCCCCTGAGTTACTAACAGCTAACCCCTCTGGTAGCTAGCACCATCAACAGGACACCATGCCAGAGATGCTCCTTAGTTGCCAAGAAGGGGAGGAGTTTCACAATTCAGCAACAGAAGGAATTCCTTTTTCCCAATTCTCTCCTGGCTCTACAGTGCCTGCTAACCCAGCTGGTCATAGGCAAAGAGGATCCAGAATAGGAATCCAACCTCCAGCAGCAGATTCCTCTTGGTTAGCAACACAGAGTCCTACCTGCCATGGGCAGAGAAGACCATTTCAGCAGCGAGGACATCACTTTTTCTCTGTCTCCTGGAGCCTTAAAAGAAAAGGGGAACATGGTCTACTAGAAGCAGTGAGCAAGGGGAGGGAGACCCTGACATTTCTCCTTCAGCATTACAGTTGCCCTGTAACCTGATGCCAATTGCCGGACTGTGTCCCACCTCCCTCGTGAACCATGTCACAGGAAATTCAGCACTCCTCCTCTCACACAGTGCATGTTGGGCAGCTTCAGGGAAACAGCTCAGTATTCATCATCCACCAGGGGCTCCGCTGCCACACATCCCCGCCCCACAGGGGACAAATTAGGAGGCTTGGCATTGGCAACACCCGTATCGCTTGCATTCCAATGAAGTCTCATTTAATTGAATTCAAGCTGCTTCTTCAGACTCATGCTGCAGATCATGAGAAATCTCAGAGCTGTTGCATAAAGAAATCCCACAACTAGACTAGCAGGGAGCACCGCCTGTAAGGGTATTGGCAAAGCCAAGGCTGGTGTTGGCCACTGTCAGAGATAGGATATTGGACCGGATTCTCTGACTCTGCCTGGTAATCTCCAGGGTTTTTTTTTAATTAATTTCAGAGGCTCTATTATAGGGGTCCCCAAACTGTCAGTTGTCAGGGCCACATCACGCAGTCTTGCTCTTATGGTGGGCCGGAGCAGCTCCTCCTGGCCAGGGCACTGGGCCCATGTCATGTGGGAGAGGGGTGGGGGCGGGGGGAAGGGGCCAGGAAGGGGGAATGAAAACTTGGCACGCCACTTGTGGAAGGTTGCCGACCCCTGCGTTATGAAGAGCCGCACGTAATTGTAATGCCACTGGACTCAGCGGGCCAGTCAAAATGTGTTGGCGGCCCGCAGGCCATAGTTTGGGGACCCCAGCTCTATTAACTCTGCTCTCAAGCTCCCCCAGTCATTGTTGCTGCCCCATTGCTGCCACCTCATCTGGATCCTTGTGTGGGCTGGGAAGACAGAGGCTTCCTGCTCTCTTCACCCATTCAGCAGTGTACCAGAGAAGAGGCTGCTTGTGCATGAGGACTTTTAGGCTTACTCTACATGGAAAAGTTATATTGGCATAGCTACACTGGTGAGGGGTGTGGAAAAGCCACTCCCCTGATTGACAGCTATGTTGACAACACCCCCAGTATAGATGCAGTTATGTCAACAGAAGAGGGCTTCTGTCAACGAGGTTAATGTCTGTAGAAGATTATAATTTAGAGACACTCACTCAAAAGACACAGTATGATGAACACAGGAGTTTGGAGATATGCCCTGGAGGCAGCGGTTGGGAACACCGCATGGCTGTGTGCAGCAGTTCACCAGAGGTGCTCTCCAGTTTGTTTTAGGAACATTTGATTCCTTTCTCATTCACTGGTTTGTTACTTAATGAACTCCAAGATCATTACAGTGTGGCTCGGGGAGGTGGTGTTCCTACACCGGTGGAAAAACTCCCGCTGACGGTGTCAACTGCATCTGCACCAGTGGGCTAAGCCGACATAGTTATGTTGGCATGGTCTCCATAGCGTAGTGTAGACATATCTTCAGTCGGAGAGGTCAGAGAGTGGTTTAGCCCACTTAACAGCAAACACAATATTCTATAATATTCTTGAGGAGGAAAGCTTCCTGGCATAGGAATATCAGGACACTATGCCAGCAAAGCGCTCTGAGTGTGGGAGTAGCTACACTGGCAAATTATACCAGTATAATAAAACCATCCACCAATGGGCAAACAAGCTATATTGGGAAAAGCACAGCTTTCCTGGTATAGCTGCACTTACACAAGGGACTTCTGTCAACCCAGCTATCTCAGTAAGGGATCACAGCTCTTCACACCCCTGAAACAACATAGCTGTGCCAGCAGAAGTTCCTAGTGTAGATCTACCCCTAGAAAAAGACAATTAAGGCCAGAACGTCTGCTGGTACAAAGCAAATATACCAATTTACCCCCATTGCAGACATGGCCCTTAAACTTCAAGAAGTCAGGCAGATTGAGACATGGGATACACAGCCTCTCAGCACTAGGTTGTTGGTCCAATTCCAGCCCCAAGCTGGATGTTACCTTGGCCATGGCTGTACTAGACACTTTTGCCAGTACAGCAATGTCAGTTAGTAATGGGATTTCTTTTGCAAATTTCTACACCACCAAAAGCCCTAGTGTAGAATCACTTATACCAGGAAAAAGTGATTTTACCAGGATAGCTGATTTCATTCCAGCACTAGGTATACGCGCTACTGGCAAAAGAACTTTCTCATCAGGATAAACTAGGCCTGTGCTAGGAGGGTTTGCTGGCATAGCTATATCAGCAAACCTTTTCTAATGCAAACTAGGCCAAAGTCTTTCCCAACAAAACCTCTCTAGTAGGAACTGGTCTGATTCCCCTAGGACATGTCCAAATAACAAAACCCAGCATCATGTCTCTCTGCCCCTGCGTTTGCAGCCTCAGCAAAGAGGCCAAGGACTGAGAGAGCCAGAGAAAATGAACCACTCCTTAGCTGTGATCCCTCTGGAGCTGGGCTGAGGCACAATAGGAAACTCTGCTGCCTACCCAGTTATCCTGGAAACTATAAGCCAGGCTTTCACTCTGGCACGGTCCCCAGCACTTGCCTCACCGTGTCAGTACAAAGGGGAGAGATCTAAAGTGAGGAAACGAGGTAAGAACCGCACCAAGGGCAAAGGCAATTACAAGGCACGACAGCACCCCTGCCCACATACCTCCAGGAGTCCACGGGGCTGCGTCAAAGCCACAAGCAGCTGCACAGACTGAGCCGGCTCAATGCAGAGCAGGAGGGGAGGACTCAGGCGGCTACTTCCTCGTAGTCGCAGCCGGAACCACAGAGAAGGTCCTCCCCCTGTGGATGCAACGCTTAAAGGGACCAAAGGCTCTCCCTTTTCCAGCGCTCCTCAACAGCCTCGTTGCTGCCTGTACACCAGGATGGGCGCCCTTCGTTTAAACGGATGCACAGCAGCAGTGCTGATAACGGCGCCTTACATTTCTGTAGCACCTTCCATGGAGCCTATTTCTCTGTGCGTTGACTAGAAAGGGAGAGGGTGCTTCTTCTACTGCTCTGGTATGCAGCTGCTGTGTAACAGTGCACTGCAAACACTCCACTGCAGCGTAAGAGAGGCAGTGAAGTGCAGAAGCATGCTAGTCAGTGTATGCTTCAGAGGAGAATCTCATTACCCCAACAAGAATGTAACCAGCGCACATGTAATAACTCCGGTGCATTTGCAAAAGTAACATGATCTCTTATGTGCAGCGCTGTTGCAGCTGTGTTGCTCCCAGGATATCAGGGGCACAATATAGGTGAGAGAATATTTTGTATTGGAGCAACTTCTGTGGGTGAAGAAGAGCTCTGTGTAAGCTTGGAAGCTTGTTTCTCTCACCAACAGAAGTTGGTCCAGAGACTCATTTTGTCTCTGCAATTCTCCCTCTTATAAATACAAGGGATCAGTATCTCTGCTTCCTGTGTCATGCAAAAGGCAGCACCGCTATTAGATCACGCAGCTTCTGACTTTAAATTCTTCCCTGGAGAATTCCCCATCTCCAAGTAGCAGCGACCCCTGGTGACTATAATCGTAATTTCAGCCAAAAGTCAGCCTGCAGCCCCTCCTAGTGGCTACAGCTAAGACCTACAGCCTCCCTGCTCAGAAATTTCTGCACTTTTGGCAGCAGGAGGCTGTGGCCTGGTCTACAATACGGTTAGGTGGAGGTAAGTTGCCTTGCATCAACCTAGCTGTGGCAGTGTCTTCACAGAAATTTGTCTCCTACCGATGTAAGTGCCTCTCTATGCCAGTTTAGTAACCCCATCTCCCCGAGCAGCGTAGAGTCACAGTTGGTGTAATTATGCTGACGCAGAGGCAGTTAGACTCTGCCTTGCTTACATCGACTGTTACTGGCTTTCCGGAGCCATCGCACACTGACAGTACAATCGATACAAGCACTCCTGGTGAGGACGTGCACCACTGACACCGGGAACCAAGAGTGCACACACACAAGCGATTGAATACCTGCGGGGGCTGTATGCCCCAACGTAAGTTAGGTTGACATAATTTTGTAGTGGAGACATGACCTGCGAGAAGCGGCTAAAAATGCTGGGACACTGAGGCTTGGTCTACACTACAGCCTTATGTCAGCAGAACTATGTCACTCAGAGGTGTGGAAAATAGTTATACTGACCCAAACCCCATTGTAGACAGTGGCCATGTTGATGGGAGAGCTTCTTCTGTCAACAGAGCTACTGCCTCTCTGGGAGGTGGCGTGCTCAGGGCTGTAAGTGTAGACAAGTCCTAAGAGAGTCACAAAAAACTCACAGCTCTGTCAGTCAGAGCCATCAGTGACAGGAGGCTCGGGGAGGCTAAACCTCCCCAAACAGCTGCTGACCCGGAAGCTCCCGCTTGGCCTCTGCACCCGAGACCCCACACTCACTCCACCTCTTCCTGCCCCTGTTCCACCCCTGCTCACCACCCAAGCAGGTGGTGGGTGGGGAGACTCAGCAGGAGGTGGAGCAGGGGTGGGAAGAAGCAGAGGGAGAGCGGGAGGGGGCGGGCGGGCCCCCGAGAGGTGTGAGCAGCACAGGCAGGGGGGCCCTGTGGAGAGGTGCCCGAGTGGGAATGTGGCCTGGGATGGAGTGGGGGGTGGAGCATGGGTGGGGTTTTGGGGGAGGAGGCAGAGTGGGGGTGGGGCCTTGGGCGGAGCATGGGTGGAGTGGGGACAGGGCCTCACCTGCTGCCTATGGTCATTGCTCCCTGGACTGGAGCAGGTGAGCCTAACCCAGCTAATTAAGGAGGGCTGGGCTACCCTGGGCATATAAGGGGCTGTGAGTAGGCAAAGTGGTGGAAGAGGAAGGTTTGAGATATATTGAATCTTGGCGCAGAAAGCCATGTTGGAGCAGAGGTAACTCTGGTGGTGGGTCCCTGGAGCCAGAGGCTCCAGGAAGCAACCCTATGGCTGAGGCTCCAGCTCCAAGAAGGGAGCAGAGGTGGTAAAGGAGGAAGCTGCCAAGAATTGGAGAGCCAGAGACCACTGGAAGGGGTGGCCCTGCAGCCTGTGGGCCAGGTAGTCAGTTAGGACTGTGTTCTATTTGTTTGCTAATCTTTGTTATAAAGGCATAATAAACCCCCTTGACTCACACTGGGTATGGCAGTGCATGGTTGGAGCTGGGGAGTGGTGGCAGCCCATGACCCATGGTACCAGAAGTGGGATCCTAGACTAAGGGGAAAGATGGAAGAGGTGATCTGCCTGTTAGGGGCAGGGCAGCAACAGCAGGTGATGGAAAATCATCATAAACAGCTGGAGGTCCAGTTTGCTGCACAGCAGAGGTGTCAAGAAGTCCACTCCAAACAGCAGGAGTGGATGCAGAAGCAGTTAGGCTGTGCCACACCTGCTAATGAAGTTGGTGATGGGGACTGGGAGCCAGTTGGCTCGGGGCCTGGTGAAGCTCAGACCAGAGGATGACCCCGAGGCCTTCCTCCAGACATCTGAGTGGGTGGCAAAGGCAGTGGACTGGGAAGAGTTGACTTGGGTGGCCCACACAGCACCGTTCCTGATGGGTGAGGCGCAGGTGGCTTACCGAGCAATGAACAGGCAAACTCCTACCCAGTGATGAACACGGCTATCCTGGACTGGTTAGGGCCGACTTGGGGGCTTATCAGCACAGGGTCTGGGTAGGACTGTTCCCGTGAGGGGCACAACTGCAGGGAGTAGCCCAGAAACTAGAGGACCATGCGACTCAGTGGATCTGCCCAGAGACCAGTTCAATGGAGAAAGTTCTGGATCAGGTCGTCCTAGAAGGTTCTACCTGGGGTGGGGGGGCACAGACCCAGGGAGCCCTGCAGTCCACTGGAAATACTAGTAGGAGAGGACTGGGGGCCCCACGGTTTGCTTCCAGTATGGCCAGTCTGGACATATTTTTTTAAAAATTGCCCAATTAGGGAATGTGACTACCTCAACTGGTTCTACAGTGGGCCCAAGTGGTGGGGGGGTCTGCTCCAAAAATCAGGGGGGGCCCACTGTGCGTAGTAGCAGTTAAGGGACTTGTGGACTTGGGATATGGGTGTACTCTGATTTGGCAAGACCAGATGAGGTTGAATAGCCTGGACTGACACCTCCCAGCCCATCTCCTGTATCCATGTCGAGACCCACGTCTACCCTACTGGAGAAGTTGCATTAGAGGTTTGGGATTGAAGAGCTTGACTGCATGTCAGGGTGGTCAAGGGTCTGCCCTGGCCCATGGTTCTGGGGAGAGACTGGGTGGGTTTCTCAGCCCTCGTGCATGACGGTCTAGGAGGGCAGCCCAGGACCCAGGAGGGGGCCTGGGGTTGACTAGGAAAGGAAGTAAGGGGGCTGGGAGCTGGAGTAAGGATAGCAAAGGGGGACCAAGAGGGAGAACATGATTTTCCCTGAGGGACTAGCTTAGGAAGTGCCAACAGGAGTTGGACAATATAAGCAACTCAGGGAGAGAAAATCATCAGCCAACTTGTCAGGTAACAAGAGTTGGCCCAAGTTCAGATGGCAGCCAAGGGGCAGAGGAAACAATGCTGGGTCCTACAGGAAGAATTGGCCCAGACCCAGATGTGGAGAGCTCAGTAGGGTGGGGACCCCAGCAGAATCCCAAATTCAGCAGGGTACTGCAGGAACCCAAACTAAACTCCCCGTTGAACAAGCTGGCAACTTGTACAGGACCACTCTAACAGGGAAAGGCCCAAGAAAGGGTCTGGAATAAGAAACAGGACCCCAAGGCAGGGAAAGAGAGAGCACAGGGCCTGTTTTATGGCCTCCCCCCCCCCCCCCCGAAGGGCCAATGAGCTGACAGAGCAACTAGTCTGGAGTCAGTAGAAAGCGAATTGCTGAACTTCAAGTTCCAGGAAGAACAGCTGCCCACAGATTTCCAGTTCATTGAGAAGGAAAGGCAGCGCTTGCTCCTCATAGTTCAAGAACTTGAGACTGAAGTAGAGGCTCTGTGTGCAGGCGCTGGAAAGCCTAGGTGTGCAGAGATCCTAAAGTTCAGGAGACAGAGATGAGGTAATGTAGAGACTGTGCCCAGTGAGTCTTGGTATGTGACCATGGTCCAGCTGCATGAAATTCAGGGTGAGTGAGGACCTGGCTGCAGTCTGTAGGACTTGCAGAACACTCCTGAGCTGGGAAATGATGAGAAATGTCGGTGTTATGTTAAACCACAGAGGGCAATATTTTGGTTTAAGTTTAAGAAAGTTTCAGGCCCTGAAAATTGTAATAACTGGTGTTGCAGAATGTCAGGGCAGAAAGGAGTTTCTGACTGAGATGCCCCAGGGGCACCTCACAAGGAGGAAATAATATATATTTTTCCACCTGGAAAGAGCAGTGGGGGTAAGAGAGATGTCACAAGGCTGCCTGCTCTCTGTCAATAGATTGGTTAGCAAAGAACTGACCTAGTTCCTCCTCCCATTTCTTTTTAGGGAATCCGTGTTTAATTCAAATTTGCTGGCCAACCGTACATATAGTGTTGCCATTGGTCCTCATAATCTGAATAATATTGGGAGACATTAAAGCTGTTCAGATGGGTCAGGGGAAGCTCTGGTACTGGAGCCAAATAGATAGCATGTTTAAATGGGATATATTGCCACTTAGTCTCTAGGCTGAACCTGTCTTTTAATATTGTAAAAGGGAGGAAGGTATCATTTTCAATAGTTTGACTAAAACAGCGAGAGTCCTGTGGCACCTTAAAGACAAACAAATGTATTTGGGCATAAACTTTCATGGACTCTGTCAGATGCATGTTTCCGCCCACAAAAGCTTATGCCCAAATAAATTGTTCGTCTTTAAGGTGCCACAGGACTCTTGCTGTTTTTGCTAAAAGCAGACTAACACGGCTACACCTCTGGAACTCACTACATTGACTGATGGTCAGGATTAGGAAAGGGATTCTATCTGGCCAAACGGTGGGGTTATCTGCTATACAGAGTTTCAAGTTACCCCTGATAGAGGCCTGGGTATGTAGAATAGGGAGACTTTTAAATGTAGTCATTGTACTCCAAGTATTTCCGGCTGCCACAACAGTTGGAATTTTGTTCTTTAGGGACTCAGTAGTAATCCAAGTGCAGTGCATTGGAAAGAGGTAAAGGAACAACCGATTTTGCTTCCAGCTGGACTCAATCTGTGGCACTACAGCACAAAGGAATGTGCCACTGTGCTGTTTGGCTAAAAATTATTGCCTGATGGTAAGTATGATGTTGAGAAATCTAAACCTACCTCTATTGACAAGGAGCTGTAATCTTTGTAAGGATGTTCTGGGCTTGTTACCAGAACTCTACAAGAAATACCCAGTGGTGCTGGAACAACTTGTATAGTGGGGATGCTGAGAGCCATTGAACCTAATTGTAAACCCTGTATATGATGGAAACCACTCCAAGCCAAGGGGTATGGCAGTACCCCTCCTCTCCACCACCTGTAGTTCCAGCACTTATGGAAACACCTGAATGTTGTTGATCTCAGTAAAATAAAGGAGGAATATGGATGGGGAGGGAATTCAGAATACAAAGGGTTCTAGGGAGTGCATTCATTTTGTTTCTTTACCCAGAGGGAGAGGGGTAGTGCTTGCCATCTGTTTAAATCATTTGTTGGCTGTGTAATTAATGGAGCTAAATTAACCTTGACTATGTTCTTAACAAGATGCTAAGATATCAAAGGTTTGTCTGTTGCTACCTAAATGTCCTATAGGAGAGCCACTTCCAACTAGATCCAATGAGATTTTCATTGTTTCTGATCTCACAATTTATCTTGTATCCAGAGAATTGACTGAAGTTATCTATTGTTTTGGAGGATATTTTAGCATTGATTAATCTGGATTTTTAAAAACCTAGAAAGATGTCTGCATATAGAAGGATTTTTGTCCAGAGTTCCTTATTTGATCCTTTGAATACCTTGGTGTTCCCTAATTAGTATTGCAGGTGGTTCTAATGCTAGACTGAGCAGGAGAGAGGGCATCCTTGGCTAGTTCTCCAGAACAGATCAAAGGCAGGCGATATTGTGCTATTTGTTAGGATATGAGAGTTTGGATTGGATGTTAAACTTTTATCCATGAAATAAAGGATTTCCCCAACCAAAATCTATCCAGGATAAAAAATAGAACTTGCCACGTCACTCTTTCAAAGGCTTTCTCTGCACTGAGTGAAATTTTATTGCATAGGAATTTCTAAAATGTTGGTGGAATGCCATAACATTAATCAATTGATGTGTCGTCTGAACCATGCCTTTATTAAATAAATGCCACTTGACTGGGATGAGCTTTTCATTACTTTTTCAGGCCTTGGAGCCAATATTTTAAAAAATGTATATCCATATGGACTAAAGAGTGGGGTCTAGCGCTATTATACTTTTGCACATCCTTACCTGGTTTAAGCAGTACAGTAATTTAGGGCTTCTCTCGTAATCAGAGGTAATCTACATTTATGAAGGTGCCTTAAAGAAATGTACAACAGCTTAGTGGCCAGAATTTGTTTAAGACTTTGATTGAATTCTATTGGTAGGCCATCAGGGCCTGAAGTCTTGCCTGGATTCATTTCCTCTAATTGCTTGCAATGGAGAGGCCAGCCTGACCTGCTGCTCTTCTGAGATGTGTGGAGGTTGAGTTTTAACAATTATTCAGTTTATCTGGGTCAAGTGGTAAATCATTTTTGTAAAAAGCCTGGTAGAATTTAAAAAAGATAATTGTTCTCTGTTTGATCTGATTTGAGTGATACTAGTCAGGAATTTTGACCTCTCACTTTTAATCTGTAGGGAAGAGTTTTCCCTGCTCTCTCCCATGACTCCATGTTTGAGTCTAAAAAGAGCAATGGCTTGTGCTGAAGTCAATCTATTTACTTCGTGCTAAAGATTGACTGTGGTAGTTATATTATTACATTTTCATGGTGGTGTAACAGAATTGATGATAACCTGTACAAATGTGAGTGTCAATAAAATCCTACAAGTGCTGGGGGTGGTTATTCAATATTTTATATTAATATAAAAGTTCAATACCTCTGCTACACTCATAGACAAATCAGTGATCTATACCATATTCCATTCATAATTTATGAATGTTCTTTGAAGCCTCATGCAATTCCTTTGTCTGCCATTTAAACTCTAGTGCCTGTCCCTATATTTTGTTTTCCACTATCAAGCAGCTATTTTAGCATAAACCAAAGTGCAGAAACAATTTTCAGACATGTTGCTGTAGAACAGAAGCTGTTAGGGAATAAAGGAATTACCTGGTTTTATATTTTCTTCAAACTTGTAAGAAAGATCTGATGACACCATCTCCCCCTAGTATATTTTTTTTAATATAAAATGCTCCTCGAGAGGTTTTTTGGTGGGTTTTCTTCTGTAATTATTGTGGAAGAACTATTAGAGGTGTGTGGGTGTGATCTAAACCCAGTCTGGTGCTTAACGCAAAAGAATAAAGCCCAAATTTCCCATTCCAACCAAGCTCCACTCAGCACGTGTCTGGAGATGGAGGCAAAGGTGGCTTTGTCTCCTTTTGTTTTGTGGTTGTCTGGGAGCCTACCTGGCCCCCATATAAAACAAAAAAACAAAAACAAAACCGAGCCTCTGTGTGTCACTGTGCCCTCCCCAAATCTGTCACTATATCCAGTAACAACAGCTAAGCATATTAGCCTGACATTTCTGCTAAAATGATCAGCAGTGAAATAGTTAACAATATTGACATTTAATAATTATCACTAGGTTTCAGAATTAACAGCTTGTTTACATGGACTAGAGCAGTTAACATTTCTCTGAGCTAGTGTTTCAGACGGTCTAATGATTCAGACATGTCACTACATCATTTACTTTCGGGTTTTTCTCAAGTATCAGGGCAAGAGACTTTTCTTTTAAATGAAAGTTTAGATTCTGGAGTGCAATTATGTGGCTACATTTTGAAAATGAGGAATTATATCACATTATATACAAGGCCGTCATTAGACTTGCTTAGCACTCCTCTGAGTGACTGTCTGTGTCATATAAAAGTCCCTACATGGATGACCACATAAATTCCAAAACCAGAAGGGATCAGATCATCTAGTTTGACATCCTGTATAACACAGGCTAGAGAACTTCCCCAGACATTCTAATCGCCTCTTGTTTCGAATTGTATCTCTAAAATGGGCATTGATTCTTGTGTGACTGTCTATGGGGGGTGTGAGGCTTAGGTCACTCAGTTTGCACAATATCTATTCATTGAAATTCATGTCAACGGCAGCCCACAAGGTGTACACAACTCTAGTCAGTGCCCACTTTAGTAGCTCTCTCAGGCTACATCTTCACTGCCGAGTCAGCTCGAGTTACTCACACTCAAGTTGGCCATTTGCAAGATAGGCTCCCGTGCAAAATAACATTTAGTAGTACAGAGCGATTGGCTTAGCAGCACAGACTGGCTGGTCCCTACTGCATTACTAGTTTGAGTGTCAGGAACACTTGAACTTCAATATACCTCCTAGCAAGCCAGCAAGTCTGAGTTTAAAGCAACATTTAACTCGTTAGACTCCAAGAATGTGCATGATTGGATGGGAGCCAAGTTAAGGGCAACACCTAAGTTATACTTCAAGCTGACCCTTCAGTGAAGACAAGCCTTCACTCTCTGCCATTCCATATGAAACCAGGGGCTGCAAATAAGGAGTGAGGTTCACTAAAGAAGCCCCATACATGTGCCTGGGGCCCAGACTGGAAGAACAGGGGGTGCTGTAGGAAAGGGTTGAGATGCTTTGGCAGGCCTGTGTGCTGGGACTCCGGGGGGCGGGGGAAGAGTGGACTAGCCCGATGCCTTTTAAAAAAAAGCAACCTCCCCCATTACCTGTTGTACACCCCCTTAATGTTTCTCCTTCTCCCTAACCCACCTCGTGTTTGATCCTGGATGCTCTATGATGCTGTTCAGCACTGTGTCTTTCTGTCTATGAATGTACCAGCCTCTTGCCCAACGATTGCAGTGTACGGGTGGAAGTGCACAGCATGTGCTGGCTTCTCTGGGTCACTACTCTGTGGGCGGCATGAAACTGCAGCCTTCGCTTTCCTGGAAAGCAAGTCTCTCTTCGTTACTGAGAAGTGACCTGCTCCTGGAGTGGGAGGGGTGGGGCCTGGTTTCAGCTTCATTGAAAGAGGCCAATGAAATGTGCCGGCGTTTCCTGCAAGAGTAGAACTAATTCAGCCTCCTTTTGCTTTCAGCCACAAAGTTTTGTTCTCTTGTTTTTCTGAAGCTTCACTCCTTGAACTGTGAGCATCCCTTCAAGGAGACTGTGTAGGGCAGCATGAGAGAGGGGACCCTGTGGGGGAGGGAATCTAACTGGGGAAAAGGACCTATGCTTTCTTCTTCACACTGGGGTTGTGGGGGGCAGTCACACATTTCCTAGCTTGGATAGGCCAAGCTCATTGCATTCACCAGGGGCTCCCTGTACCCCTCCATTCCACCCCCCACAAGCTGCTCCCATCCCTGTCTCTTTCAGTGACTCCCTGCAACTCCCCATTCCCATCTCCCATGCCAGCTGTTCTGTGCCCCCCATTCCTCCATGCCACCTTCTGCCACACACCAGGGGCTCTGTATTCCCCATATCCCCCTGTCCCCATTGCATTGTCCCGCATTCCTCTCCTCCATGGCAGGGGCTCTGTGTACCTTCCATTTCCCCCATTGCTCTCTGATTCCTTTCTTTCTCTTCTCTGACTTCCAGGTTCTCTTTATTCACCTCTGTGTGACCCCCCCCCCCCATTCCCCACTTCCACCCCATTTCCTCACATGCCCATATCTGTGTGCAACTGACGGTGTAGGGAGTCACTTTGCTTAGCCAAAAATATAGTGCATTCAAAGCTATTGCAATCAACAGTCTGATTTCAGATAAAACCCTTTTGAACTAAGACTTCCTAAAAGGGTATTCCTGGGGGGATGTATCTTCCTTGTATTGTATTTTAGAATGTGTCAGGGATAGTGGGAATTAAACAATTCCCAAAACCTGCAGCATGCAGTGGAATGGTATGTTCTTGGTCTGGTATCTTGTAGAAGCCTGATGGTATTGTATTATTGAAAACAGATGATGATGCAGGTCCAGTTTTTGTTGAATTAACCTCTTTGCATTAGTGGCATTTCATTGCTACCTCAGAATACTTTACCCTCAGGATGCATCCACTTTCTCTAGAGATGCAGTATTGGGCTGGAGTTAAAAGGGGTCACACACAGCAGTGACAAGGGCCTGTCTGCTTATCTATTTTATTTCCAAGGTGCCTTTCACCTTGGTACTTAAGTGCTGAAAAGAATTCTGTAAAAAACACATATCTTGAACATGGTCTCCTGGTTTCAAGGATGGTTGTTTGGGTGATGGTCCTTTGTTTAAAGTAAATTATTACTTCGGGAATATTATAAAAATGAATCTTACATTTCAGTCTGGACAGTCAGACTTGGCCTCAGTCAGCTTTCCTGTGACAAGAAAGAGGTTCCGTAACAGTGGGTCCAGTGCTGAGACTGCTCTGTCCCCTAAGCCCATGTTCGGGTCCCTCCAGCTGTAGCATCCCATGGGAGAGCATATGATGAGGCAATCCAGACCCCAACACATTAAGGTCCTTGTAGATTATGGCCAGTTTTTAGAAACGTGGAGCAAATGGAGTCAGAACACTGACGTAATATGTCTAATGACAGGCCTTTTGCTTAAGAGGTAGACTGATGCAGGGTGTCCCAGCTACAGCTTTTATGTGGTGGTGAGCTCAGCTCAAGAATGAGTGAGCTGCAGTAGTGGTAAGAAAGTGAGATCTGCTGCTAGATGTTGCAAGTGAAGAAATAAAGGAAAACTTAAAGGAAGAATTAGAAGAATTAATGTTAATGCAGGGTATTACATCTATAGTATAACATGAGAAATGTTATACTACACTGTACAATGTAATGGCTACAAGTATTCACCAAGGGAAAAACTCTCCTGTTTGACTCTTGATTTTTACATTTGAAAAGCACAGAATACTGTGCCCAACTTTCTGAAGATGCCATCCAAGAATGCAAAGAAAACTAACAAGCAAGTCTCTCCTATTTGCCCAGACAAATAAAATTCCCATGAAAAAGATGAGAATTTCTTAAGGTATAGTCATCTTAAAATTCTAATGGATGGTGTTCAGCACATTATTTTGACCATGTTGAGACAGAATTCAAACAGATCTAAAGCACATTGTGGGAGTTCAAAAATACTTTTGCCTCCAACATTATTTTCATGGTTGGCTTCATCTTTCCAATAGTGCTCTATGGAAGTACCAGAGATATTGCAGGGCAGACTGACTAGTATGTTCTGGCTGCTTTGTCCTGCTCTAATGATTCAAAGCAGCCACAAATCCCATTTACCCAGTCTCCTAAACCAGCTGTCTTGCATCACTGGAATGGTGCAAAGCAAGCCAGAGCATATCACTGACTCTGGCCCTGTATTTCTGTATTTGCATCCAGTTATTTTGAGAGGACAATTCACAGCACAGAAGACAAGCATGTGCATTAGTCCTGGTCGGAACAGGGCTTTGGGTGATCAAAGTGTATCAGTCTGAGGGCAGACACAAGGCAGTCATAGAACTAATAGTGAGTAGATTTAGGAGTTGATAGTTGTATTTTATGTACAGAATTGCATGCTTTTTCATTCAGGATCACATGTGCCTTTTTATTTTTGAGGAATAAATGTTTATTAAATGAATCACATGATACCAGAAAAAAATCAATTTTATAACAGTGTTCTTGTTTCTCCCCAGGGAAAAGAACTTTTTTTCAGCTTGCTCTGCCAATGCTCCATAACTGCTACTTGCAGCACCCACTCTGATAATAGCCCTAGACTCCCAAACAGCTCTGCCAATGACTTCACTTCAGACCAAGAGTAAACTCTGCTACTGCAATGCAATCAGATTCATAGGACACCACAGTGACTTGCCAAAGGAAGAGTTGGATTTGGAGAAATCTGAAAAAGAGTGAAACTACCGGAGCTGTACAGGTCTGCTTGTGAATTTTTGCATGACACAAGAGCAAATCAGTGATCACCCTGACATTGACAGCTGCAAATTCCAGCAGTTGCTGTCCGTTCCTTTTCTTCTGCCCAATATCAAATTTTCTGAGTGGATGTGCCCAGGTGTCATTATCCTTTCCTACCCATGCATTAAAGTAGTTTTATTAAGGACTGACTGCTTTTCCTAGCAAATTATCTGTAGCTGCATCATTGGGCTTGGTGTTGGTGGGATGGCTACAGCTGGTCCAAATTGGGCACTAAGTTGCTCATTAATCACCCACCAACCCTGCAATGCCCGTGGAGCACTGGGTGGAAGTATAATGGCCACATCATGCTGCAGAAACCCAGCGGGTGAGCTCAAGAACAAGAATGTATAGGCCTCAGTTTTCTTTTCAGTGCTGCCTGACCAATGCGCTTCAGATAAAGCAAAGAGATATCCATGTTCAGGCTTTTCAACTACTTCACAGTCTAGGTACCTATTTTACATTTGCCACCAACATGCAGGATACTAACTCATATAGCCACCAAATCTTCTGTGGCACAGTAAGATTGCCAGTGATAGTTATTCAATTTCAATCCATCTAGACCACCTTAAGGAGAAAGCCAGAGATCAATGCAGGGGTGGTGGGACACAAATGGAGGCCACATCCCTCTGGGATTTATTATGCTGATGAGAGGGAAATGAAGGGACTGCCTCTTCCCAAACCATCATTATGCATAGTCTAGTTTGCCTTCCTTTTCTTTCTGAAAAAGTGACAAGTATGTAGATCTGATATCACAGCAGCTCAGTATGTAGGGGTCTACTGAAATAAAGAATAACTGTATGGAAAAATAGAGGCAAAGTTTAGGGACACTACCCCATACTGTCATATTAAAAATCATACATCTGTATCACACCACAGGTCCCTTTGCATGGACAGGGGTGAGATACAGGACTGTGAATGTGCTTTCCTGGTCTGGGGTATGTCTACACTACAAGCAGTTCAGGGGTACAGCTGTAGCACGGCCGTGTAGACACTTACTACAGCAAACGCTGCTCTTTTTCCAGTGCTGTAGTAAATCCACCTCCCTGAGAGGTGGTAGCTGGACTGCTGGAAGAATTCTTCCAGCCAGTGGTTGAGTCTACGGGGGAGGGGGAAGTCGATTTAACTCCCTGCAGGGGGGGAGTGAGCCCTGAGCACTGTAGGAGGTTGGCCCAAGTTTTGGGTGTCGAGTAGGCCTTGTTGGGTGAGGATGGAGGCCAGGCACCAACCCTAGAGTGGGGGGTGTTTGCCCTGGGTGCTCCCATGTCCTGCAAGCACCAGGGATCCAGTAATTGCACCGTGGCTAAATGCTGTAGTGGTGCTGGACCCTCAGCCCCTGGGTCTCAGTGGCTGGCGGCTGCTGGGCTCCTGGCCACCAGTGGGTGGCATCTATCGTGGCCCCCGTCTGTGGAGGGGGAATTACTGCAAAGCAACCCGAGCAGAGGAGCCAGCCTCTGCCTAAGGCTGGACTTGGACAGCGAGCCTGGGCTCCCCCCGCTGTGCAGGCAGGGAAGGAGTCAGTCAGCCTGCAGCCTCCTCCCCTCGCTCGCTCCTGCCCCACCGAGCGCCTGCTTCTTGGCGCGGGGAACGGGCTCGCTCTCCCCAGCGCAGGGGCCTTTTTTCGTTTGTCAGCAGGGTTGGCACTTGCCGGCGGCCCCTTAGAGCGCGCGGCCCGGCCTCTTTGGAACCGACGAAAGCGGAGGGCTGCTGGCGCGCGACCCCGCGCCGGTACCCGCTGTGGGCGGGGGAGGCTAGCCTGGCGCGCGCCGGCGGCAGCCCAGGCGAGGTTGCTGCTGCCGCAGCTGTTGGGCGTCTCGCGCTGCTGCCACCTCCTCCCCCCGCCCCCCCCCGGCGGGACGCGCCGACCAGCTGCCGCCTCTTTTCCCGTCACTCAGCCCGGCGTTCCTCGCTCTCCCCTCCGCGTTCGGAGCCGCATTGCAAGGGGGCTCGGCTCCTAAATGCTCCTTGCGGGGGTTTCCTGCCGTGATTTTGCACTTGAGCAACTATTCTGGAAGCCCTTAGGAGACAGGGGCGGGAGAGCGGCCCGGACCCCCACCCCCCGTCCTTTGCTCGGAGAGAGCATCTTCTTTTCTTGCTTGCAAATCCGAAGTTCCCTAGCCCCCATCCCTCCTCCGGCCCGGGCGAGCCACCAGGAGGATTTGGCGTGCATCCCTTGGCCCAAGTGCATGGGCTGGCCCCCGTCTCCAGTAAGTAACGCAAAGCCCCTTTTTTTACTTTCAAGTGTCTCGAAGGGTGGGGGTTCTCTTGGGGGCTGGGGGCTAGCTTCATTGAGGTACCAGGAGATTGTGTATGAAACCCGGCTCCTTGGGGGTGGAGATACAAACTCTTGGCTGAACTCCAGTGGCCAGTGCTGCTTCTGTGCCTGGAAAGTTGCACCGATCGTCCTAAAGTTAAAGCCAGTTAGCAGCTGTTCCTGCCTTGATCCTCTCCCTCCCACCCACAAACAAACAAAATTCCCTTCTCCAGCCTGCAGATCCGTCTGGGAGCAGAGCCCCAAGCTGCAGCGGACGGTGTCCGAAGCAGCTAACTACAAAGAATATAGATCCATCGCTGGCAGGTCCTAGTCTCCGCGAATCTGGGTCAGGTCATCTCAGGTTATCTCCTATGAGTCCATCGGGGCTGTAGCAAGCAGGAAAGTTGAAGGGTATTTTACCCCATTCCTGGGAAAGATGTTCTCTTTGCTCTCATCCCTTCCTGATTCAAACAAGTTTGAGACACTGAGGTCTCCAACCTGGCAAAAGATGGAGGCCACGAAATGGGCTTTCCTCAAGCCTCTCTGCTGAAAGAGAATTTAGCCCAATTGCTTAGATGGACAGATGGAGAGTGAAGTTAGCATAGGCATTGGCAGTGCCAAATACAGCCACTCAACCATCCTAATGCTGCAGCCTTGATCTGAAGGTACCACTGCTTATGAAGACAGGAGAAACCAATCTGTCATCTTTAACCAGCACTGAATTTTCTTACCCAAAAAAAAGGGAAAAAGAAAGGGGGGGGGGGGGGAATAAAGGCAGGCTCTTAAAAGCTGTTTTGTTTTCTTATGTCACCACTTGCTCTGTCCCAAATTCTAGCTGTCAGTTTTGCTAGTTCACTTGCAGAGCCCTCTTGTTTGTTGCAAAATGGCTAGAACACTACATGCTGCTACTGTTACTGCTAGTGTAGGTGGCTACTGATTTTGGTTTGTTTTATTTTTTGTCTCTCAGTAAAGGAGTGGTTGATTTTATTCTAAACTAAAGATATTTAAAATTGGTGTGAACTTGTGGATTGGAATTAGACTTGAAAATTAGAAAATGCTTCAATTAATGCACGTTCTTTGGTGTGTGTTTGGTAAAGGACCTGGGTGACTGGTACAGCTTTGCTAACATCAAGAATTCAAAAAATCAAGAATTAATCCTCTAAAAATAATGAGATTTTTGAAACAATAATAAATCTTGGTTTCTTCTTCTTTGCTTTCTGCTTTTTGAGCCTTTTGGGCTCGCTCAGATCACATTTTTGAGCTTTCCTCCAGAACCAAGACGGAGAGAAATTTAATTGAAAAGGAAAAAAAAATCAAAACCTGAGATAATCACTCAAATGTAGGAGCTGTGGCTGTAAGAAAAACATCAGATGTCACAAGACTCAGAATAAAATCTTGGGCTTTAGCTTCTTTCACCCAAAAAATATAAAATGTTTTATCACTTTTACAAACTTTAAATAGCAGGATCATTTTTGTTGGCACTGAGGTACATTCACCTCTGGAATGGAAAGTGTTGTAATATGACAGGACACAATGTTGTAGGACTTGAATAATTTGCCAACTAGAAATTCTTCCTATGTAAAAGCAGATTGTAATTTTAAATTGGAGTTTTCTTAGAACACCAGGGTTGACATTCCCATACTTGGAAAAAGGTGTCATGACCGCAAATTGTTTTAACACCTTGTTTTTATTGTTTATATGAAAAATGGCATTAATAAACAATCTCAGATTCCTTCCTCTGTGTTGCCACCCTCCTTTCATTTTTATTGTGAATTTCACTGTTTACTTTTTACTTAATCAAATGCCTCCAAAAACTCAGACTTTAAGTGAGGTGTTCAACTTCCATCTTTTAAAAAAAAATAGCCCTGGTTCAAAGAAAAGCTTGAAAACAGGACCTGAGCACATTCTAAAGGCAAATGAAAAGAATCTGTCGTTTATTATTTTATGTAAATAAAATCTCATGATTTAAAAGCCAGTCTCATGATTTTTGGGGGATGTTTGACTTGTGATTTTTTTAATTTTTAGGGTTGCCAATTTTGCGTACTACCATTTTGGGATTATTTGTTCAGTATCAATTTAAAGGGAGCAGCATAATTTATTGAATTGCCAGTTTTGCTCATTGCAGCACTCTGGGGAATTTAAAGGAAAATCCAATCACATATTCACCATGCCCAACCCTGTTCAGCTCCTGTGATATGATGAAATCAAATATAACTACAGTTTCCTGACACTTCCTCCTCTAATGACAGCCTCTCTGAAGAGAGGACACGGTCCTCTCTACATTACCAAAACAATCATGGCTGTAGTCCAGATCCTGCAACCACTTAGCACACATGCTTTAAGCATGTTTAATCTTATTAAGGTAAAAGGGACTATATGCATGTATTTAAATTTAAGCATGTGTGTTAAATGTTCATGGGACAAACATTAAAGTATAAACTTGGTTTCGGTTGAACTAAATTCGAACACAATTGTGGATGAGGCTAAACTGTATTTATAAGTGTTTCTATTTTTGTTAATTGTCTTCGTCAGTTGGATACTTGGCTTTTAAGTGTGGTTTTGGCCATATCCAGATCAGTAGGCAGTGGGTCATCTTTATGCTGCTCGTCACTGTGTTAGTGATATGATTAAATAACCTGGTTCATCCATAACTGACCTTAAATATCGTTGATTTGAGTGTGTATGCAAGTCTTTCATTAAGGCTGTAATAAAAGCAATGTGTAAACTGCAGCCTTCTCCCAAGGCACATGAGCCTATGTCGCAACTGTTGAACCTTTCTGTCTTGAAAAGCAAACCTGAAAGAACCACCTCTGCCCTGCCCCACCCCCTCTCCTCCAGGGCCTCCAAATGTACATATCTCTTCCTCTGTAACAGAGCTGTCAAACTCATTTTTGGAGAGGATCAAATTGTATTTCTCAATTATTTATTGGTGCTTGCTTACACGTAGGACTATGTACTATTCTTAATTCAGTCAATTTTTTGCACAAAGATCAAAGGTAGAATATAGCTTGTAATTGAAATGTTAGTTATCTCATTATTGCAGTCACATACAGTATCACTCACTGAAAAACTATTTTCACCCCATCTTTATGCCACTATTTCTGCCTTATTTCTCTCCCTTTCCACTTTCTTTTCCCTCTGTGTTTCTGCCTTTCTTTGGTCTGCATTTTTTCCCCCTAGTACCTCCCAATTCGTCCATCATCACACACACACTCCTATCTTGGCTTTTCTCTCACCCCATTCCCATCTCATCTTGACCAGCAATAAAATAGATATTGCTGTTACTAAATGTAATCATTAGACTCCAGGATCAGCACTTCAGTTGGATTAATAGAGGCCCTGGGAAGGTCACATTTTTGTCAATCATTATTTCCGGGGCTCGGCAGACTTAATAGACAGCACTACATCAGTTACACTTGGTTAGTGTTTGTAAACCATGAGGGCTGGAAATAGTGGGGGTTTTTTTGTTTTTGTTTTTTATATGAAATCTTAGATTATGCAGAATCTGAATATGCCAGGCGGGCCACATAAATATCAGATGTTTGACACCTTTGCTGTATAATAAGTATTTTTATAAATGAATATTTACTTACAAGACCTCACTGAAATTATATATTAATTTGATACATGAATGCATATGACTAAAGGCACAAGCTAAAGCCAGGTATAATATTGGCTTCTACTACCATTCTGCCTATGTACATCACTGCTGACCTGCAGCATCACTGATATTGCTACTAACACTAAGGAGTTCAGGAAAGTCAGCAGTGTCTCAAGGAGACAATATTAAAGGCACAACAGCAAATTATCCCAATGCAAAAGAAAGATAGATAGGAAGAATAGTAAGAAGCCAATATGGTTCCAAATCAAAAAGATATCCTACAAAAAGTAGCAACATGGACAAATTGATAAGAATGAGTACAAAAGAATAGCACAAGCATGTAGGGACAAAATCAGAAAGACTAAGGCCATGTCTACACTACAAAATTACCTCGACCTAGTTTATGTTGGCATACAGCCCCCGCAGTTATTAAATTGCTTGTGTGTGTGCACACGTGGCTCTTTGGGGGTGGTGGTGCACGTCCTGACCAGGAGCACTTGTTGTATTGTCAGTGTGGGGCATTGTGGGATGGCTCCTGAAGGCCAGTAACAATGCAGTGTCTGAGCTGACACTGCATTGACCTGATTACATCTACCAGGACACTACACCGCTCAGGGAGATGGTGTTACTAAATTGGTGATGAGAGGCACTTGTAATAGCGGGAGCCAAATTTATGTGAAGACACTTCCACAACTTGGTTGATTGCAAGGCAGTTTATGTTGACCTAATCCTGTAGTGTAGACAGACATAAGGAAAAAAATGAGTTACACCCAGCAAGGGACATAAAGGACAATTAGAATAAGTTCTTCAAATATATTAGGAGTGAAAGAAAGACAAAGGAAAGTGTAAGGCCAGGTCTACACTACACACTTACTTTGGTATAACTACGTCACTTAGAGATGTGAAAAATCCATGTAGTTATATTGAATTTAACCCCCCCACGTAGACAGTGCTAAGTGGGCAGAAGAACTCCCGCCGACATTGCTACCACTTCGTGGAAGTGGAGTTATTAAGCTGACGAAAGAGCTCTCTCCTGTTGGTTTAGGGCGTCTTCACCAGAAGTGCGACAGCTGCATTGTTGCAGCTGCGCCAATGCAAGTTTGTAGTGTAGACCTGCCCTAAATCCACTACTTATTGGGGAAGGAGAGCTAATAACTGATGACATCAAGAAGGCTGAGGTGTTTAATGCCTATTTCACTTCAGTCTTCACTAAAAAGGTTAATTGTGACCAGATACTTAGCACAATTAATATTCATAAGGGGGAAGGAACACAAGCCAGAATAGGAAAAGAACAGATTAAAGAATATTTAGATAAATTAGATGTATTCAAGTCATCAGGGCCTGATGAAATTAATGCTAGGGTACTTAATGAACTAGCTGAAACAATCTCAGAACCATTAGCAATTATCTTTGAGAACTCCTGGAGTATGGGCAAGGTCCCAGAGGACTGGAGAAGGGCAAACATGGTACCTATCTTTCAAAAGGGGATCTAAGAGGACCTGGGGAATTATAGACCAGTCAGACTAACTTCGATACCTGGAAATATACTGGCACAAATTATTAACCAATGAATTTGTAAGCACTTAGGCCCAGATTTGTAAATGGATTTAGGCATTGCTGCATTCAACATTGCAACACCTAATGATTTAGAAGCCTAAATCTAATTCTTCAAAAAGGATTTCAACTATCAAAGGGATTTAAGTCCCCCTAAGTGCCTAAGTCCCTTTTGAAATGATATTTAGACTCCTAAATTGGTTAGGCATTGCAATGCCTAAATGTCTTTAAAAATCTGGGCCTTAGAAGATAGTAGAGTGATAAGTAATAGCCAGCATGGAACAAATCATGCCAAACCAACGTCATTTCCTTCTTTAATGGGGTTACTGGCCTAGTGGGTAGGGAGAAAACAGTAGACGTGATATGTCTTGATTTTAGTAAGGCTTTTGACACAATCCCACATGATATTCTCATAAGCAAACTAGGGAAATGCAGTCTAGATGAAATTACTATAAAATGGGTGCACAACTGGCTGAAAGACCATACTCAAAGAGTAGTTCTCAAAGGTTCTCTGTCAAACTGGGAGGGCATATCTAGTGGGGTCCTGCAGGGGTCAGTCTTGGGTCTGGTACTATTTAATATTTTTATTAATGACTTGGATAATGGAATGGACAGTATGCTTATAAAATTTGCAGATGACACTAAGCACTTTGGAGGGCAGGATCAGAATTCAAAATGACCTTGACAAATTGGAGAATTGGTCTGAAATCAGCAAGAGAAATTCAATAACTACAAGTGCAAAGTACTACACGTAGGAAGAAAAAATGAAAACACAACTACAAAACGGGAATAACTGGCGAGGCAGTAGCACTGCTGCAAAGGATCTGGGGGTTAGAGTGGATCACAAATTGAATGAGCCAACAATGTGATGCAGTTGCAAAAAAGGCAAATATGATTCTGGGGTATATTAACAGCAGTGTGGTATGTAAGACACAGGTGGTAATTGTTCTGCTCTATTCTGCACTGATGAGGCCACAGGTAGAGTCCAGTTTTGGTCATGATCCTTTAAGAAAGATGTGAACAAATTGGAGAGAGTCCAGAGGAAAGCAACAAAAATGACAAAAGATTTAGAAAACCTGATTAATGAGGAAAGATTTTAAAAAGTGGGCATGTTTAGCCTTGAGAAAAGAAGACCCAAGGGGGACTTGATAATAGGCCTTAACATGTTTGAAGGCTGTTGTAGAGGACGCTGGTCAACTGTTTTCATGTCCACTAAAAGTAGGTCAAGAAGTAATCTGCTTAAGCTGCAGCAAAGGAGATTTAGGTTAGTTATGAGGAAAAACTCGCTTCGCTATCCTGATAGTTAGAACTGGAACAGGTTACCAAGTGAAGATGTGGAATCCCTGTCACTGGAGGTTTTTAAGAACAGGTTAGACAAAAAGCTGTTAGGGAAGATCTAGGTTTACTTGGTCCTGCCTCAGCATGGGGGACTAGCATAGATTATCTCTCGAGCTCCCTTGCAGTCCTACATTTCTATGATTCTGCCTCATTTCTGATGAGACCCATCTATTAATTCAGTTTTGTGCCTTTCTTAAAGCAAAGATATCTGGCACAACTGGTCTCTGTTTATTTTGTATTGTGAATAAGTATCCAAAAATTACTAAGATGGGACTCTTCAAACTTATTTACATCCATGACAAAACACAGGATTTGACCCCAAGTCTCCAGAACGGAAAGGCTTAAGAAGGTGTAATCAATAACTACTTTGAATCTTAAATTATACCCAGTTGTTCTGTATCAACATCATAATAGTTCAGTTCTGGTAAACTAGCTTAAATGAGCAAAAGGTGTTGATTTGTGTGTGTGTTATTTAACTGCAACATTTGCTTACATTTCATTTAATGGCAACATTTGCTGTGTTGTCTTTGGAGACTGCACAGCAGCCCCCCTTAAAGCGTGTTCATTTTCCTTTCCTTTGGTGGAGAGATGTAAAAGTCAGTGTGTACTTCACAGGAAATGAAGTCTGATACAAATTTGCAGACTGCACATTTCCAAGAACTACTCTCAAGGTATTTTGGTAACACTCATTTTCTATGTTCCCCCTTCCTGCCCTCCCCCCAACAATTCTCTTATGCTCTCTCATACTCACAAACAGATGTAACAAATTATGTAGAGGATCGACTTTCCATGGTTAAGGTTGCAGCCAGGTTCCGTTAGCTTTGTATTAGCTCCCCTAGAATTTTGTTAGCAAAATTAGGTTAGATCAGAAATGTCCAGGTTTACTCTGAAGGCCAAGTAGAATTTTTCTCCAAACCTGATTTAAAGTTTTGACTTGTCCAACACTTTTTGTGATTCTCTAGCTCAAAAACAGCTTGTTATTACTCCGTCATAATTTAATGAGATAGTTAAATCTCATTAAAAATTTGTGCCCCAGCTATTGCTGAAGAAAGTGGATTATAATTAAGCAAACTAACTAAAACTGTATTTAATTGTAATTGTTGTAGGGCCCTGTTCTTGCAGTCAACTGCATAGGGGGACGCTTCCACTTGCCTGGAGTCTCACTGAAGTTCTATGTGCTGTTCTACGTGGGTGCATGAATCTGCCCATGAGGATCAGTTTCAGGACTGGGGACATAATTTGCATGCGTGTGTGCACACGTGCTTAAACTTTTGGAGAAAGCAGTAATGATTTTCCTATTCATCAGTGTAACAGAGATTTTCCCTTATTCTCAAATGGTAGAGGTCTGGGTTTTTGGCACTAGAGGAACAGAGTTCTAGTTCCACCTTTGGACTATTCACTTACCTAGTAATTGTGCTCCTATTTCTCAGCCTTCCAAGGTCCATATACAGGACACAATGTGTGACCCTGAGCTATAGTGAGGGGGACACAAATACATGAATGCCCGAAACTTGCAGTACCGTGGGATTTATCCCTTTAATGTAAATGACTTTCAGTAACATCAGCTTCATGACTTTTGTTGTAAGCAAGTGACAGAACACCAGATTTGTGTGGAATATAACTTACATCAGGACTGAAGGGAATGCTGCCTCTCAAAATGGAGAGTGTTGGAGCGGTATGATTTTTGTCTGTAACAATTGATTCACTGTAGTATGGTACACAACTTTTCTTCCTGTCTGTCAATTTTAAGTTTACCTTTCAACTTCATTCACTGTCCTCTTCTTGTTGTATTATGAGAGCGAATACAAAGAACTGCCTGACTGACTTTATACCTTCATTGTCTTGATATTTCCTTCATGCCCCCTCTCATCAGTCTCTTCTAAACTAAACAGTGCTAGTCTTTTCTGTCCCTCTGCATATGGAAGTTTTCCTATGCCTTCTCATCACCAGTCTCTGACCTCTGTCTATCTCTTCTGTATCCTTTTTAACATAGGGTGATCAGAACTGAACACAGTATTCCAGGTGAAAGCATATCATTTACTAACTTAATTTAATTACATCCTCATTTTTCTTTTCCATTCCATTTATTATGCACACTAACATTTTGGTTTGCTTTTCTGACTGCCTTTGCACATGGAGCAGACACCTTTTTCACTTGAGCTGTCTACAGTGTTGTCCAGATCTTTCCTGAGTTGGTACAATTAATTTGGAATCCTGTAAGATGTATGAGTCGTTCACATTTTTCCTACAACCATGCATTGGTCTTACTCTTTGTTTTCTGTCTTTGCCTGTCTGTAATCGGTGATATACTTTAACTCTCACCCCATGACTGCTTTATTTTCTCTAGTAGCCTCTGGTGAGGGACTTTAACCAAAGCTTTTTAAAAGTTAAAATAAATTATGTCAACTGTTTCTCCTTTATCCACTTAATCTTGTTGACATAGAATTCCATTAGATTCCTCAACCAATTTACCTGGTACTGAAATGAGGCTTACTCTTCTGTAGTGTAGTGCCTTTTAAAAAAGATAATATTTGCTGTCTTCTGATCCTTTGATAGAGTAGCTGATTTTAATGAGATTGCCTGTTTTTGTTTGCAGCTGAGCCACTAGTTCCTTCAGAATCCTTAGGTGTAGACCATCTGGTTCTCATGACTTGTTTTTTACTTGTTTGTCTCAGCATCTCCTTTCTTGATACCTTAATGTCTGATAGTCCCTAACCTTAATAACTGGAAAAAAATAGATCTGGGGTAGGTATCACTTCAGGATCCTTGATAGTGAAGACTGATGCATTTAGCTTTTCAGCAATGTCCTTATTCTCCTTAATTGTGCCTTTTACTTACTGGTAGGCTAACAGACCTGATTATTTTCTCACAAGTTTCCTGCTTCTGCTCTACTGAAAACACTTTGTTAAAAAATATATATATTTGCTATTTGCTGACCTTATCTGAACATAGCCACCCTAACTTCAGCGTACATGCTGCCTTCTGTAGCTAATTGGCTTCATTAGGGTTAGATTCCATCTTCTTAAAGATTACTTAGATTGTGAGCACTTTGGGCTAGGAGCTATCTTTTTGTTGTGTATTTTGTACATCATCTAGCACTGTGGGATCTTGATCAGTGACAGCGGCTCTGAGGTGCTACCACAATACAAATAATATCTGTTTGGCTTGAATGGCCTCTTGAATCTTGCCATTTAGCCATACTGGTTCACTTCTTGCTTCCTTGTTTGTTTAGGGGTATGCATAGTTTTCTGACTGTATTAGGGTTGCTTAAGTAATCTGTGTGGTGACTCTAAGGATTTTCATTTCTTTTTTACTTCAGGGCTTTTTTTCTAGCTTCCTTGTTGCGGGGAGGGCAGACGGGCAGGAATCCCCCTTTCTAACATTTAACGTGTAAGCGCAATTTTTTTTGTGAGATCCCCTTTGGGGATATTGAACTTAATTATATTGTGATCACTATTCCTTAGTGACCTATAGTTTCTTCTTCAATCAACTCTTGAGGGTTACTTAGGACTAAGTTAAGGATATCCTCTCTTCCTGTGTGCTTGTAGGACTAACTGTTTCAAGAAGCAATCATTTAAAGTGTCAAGACATTTTCTCTAAACCTTTCCTACTGTAACACTTGACCAATTTTGTATGTGGGTAGTTGAAACTGTCTGTTGTTACTGGTTTTTTTTTTAAGACTTGGTTGCCTCTTAGATCTCCCTCAGCACCGTTCACTCAATATCCTTTTTCTGATCAGTAGGCCAGTTGTATAACCATACTGAAACCACTGACAGTCTGTTATTTCTCCAGGATTTATTTCTGTGATTTCAGCCTGGCATAGCAGCAACTGAGCCACCAGTAAGATGGGGACAGTAACTGGGTGGAGTTGGAGTAAAGAGAATTGAGCTGCATTAGGGAAAAGGGAAGGAGAAGGGGTTGAGGAGAGTCTGCCAGTCAGAGAGCAAGTGAATGGACCTAACTGATGTTATCCATACAAATAATGTTTTGGGATGGGGTGAGGCCAAGGAAAAATGCACTGCTGAACATACCTCACTCTGTGTGTTGTCTATTAGTGTTCTTATCCAGTTTGTGGTGGTTGCAGTAGGACAGACAGACAGACACATAACTGGCAATTCTTCCAAATGTATAAAGTGGCTTTGGGGCCTGCTATAAGAGTTCTACTGAAAACTGCACCGTGAGGCAGACGACTTCTCCCCAAAATGCTATATAATTTTGTGGCCCCTTAGCCCCACATCTATCCATCCCCCAGCCCATCAATTAACTACAAACTACCCCTGTCCCACATCTGCCCCTTTCCCCTCAGTGCAACTCTGCTCCTCCTGCATCTCCAGTGGCTCTTCGCCCCCTTCTTCCAGGCCTGGAGGGTGGGGAGCTACCATGGAGTCCCCTCTAACGTTCCCCAGGACAGGAGTGGGGGGGCAGCTCCTTGGATTATTTCCCCCTCTCTCCCATTCCCAGGCCTGATGTTGCAGAGAGGGAGTGGGAGAGGAGGAAGGAGCTGACATTTTTCATGGGAGAGGGAGAGCTAAGCCACACTGAACTTCTGGGCCGTTTCTGCTTCCTCCTTCTCTCCTGTGAGACTGGTATCAGTTTCTCCCCACATGCTCTATCCAAAAACTTCTCTCTGCTCACAAGAGGAGGGGGAAGAGCATCTCTATCATCAGCTCTTCCCCAACAAGGCGGGGAAGACAGCCAGTCAGAGGGGTTTCCTCCAGGCAGGGTTGAAATTTTGTGAAAGCTGGAGCTCCCTGCAGCATTGTGAAGCTAGTTCCAGCACTGGCCGAAATCCCATTAATCAAGATAAAATCATGATTTTGGCAACACTATAACTGGCCAACTACCAGCAAAGGCAAATGTATTAGCCAGAAAGGCAAGCAACAATGTAATTTTTTAATCAGACTCGAGTAGGCTGAGTAGCAGCTATTACAGTCTGCTAAATCGAGCATCGCCTACTGCAGAGCAGTTTGATTTTTAAGAGGGAGAAAAATAATTCTAAACTGTAGGCCCAGAGTTCAGTAGTCTAAAAAAAACTATTTTTGCCGGAAAGGCAAATGATAATTTAATTAGACAACTAAACCGGAGTAGGTTTGTACAACAGGTTACTTACAGCTCCTGTAAAACACATTTCGGCTTTCAGGAGAGCAATGGCCTCTCTGACACATTGCAGTTGCAGGGCTGCAACAAACCTGACTGTTGCTGCTAGAGCCAAGCAGCTTAATTTGCAGATAGTTTGGTCCTTGACTTTGTACAAATGTGTTTAAAATAGTTTTCAAAAGTATATACATACAGACTTAGTTGACTTGAAGAATATCTAAAACACATCAAACCATCTTGTTTTTTAGGTAAAAGCCCATCAGCAACCTGTATCAGTAGGAAAGCACATGACACAGAAAACTATAAGAAATGTGAAACTTAAAAGAATTCACAGAAGGTGAAACATTCAGGGGCTTCATGTCAGATTATTCCCTTTCCCTCCCCCTCAAAAATCTTGAAAAGCTTTGTGATAAGAACAATCCTTTTGCAACACCTGAAGAATTGATTCCTTCATTGTACATGATTGTTCTGCTGTTGATGTGCAATGCATGGAAGCAGGAAACGTCACTCTCTCTACATGTGGCTTCAATTACTAGATTGCAGTTTAAGGAGAGCTATACATTTGCCTCCTTGCTGAACACTCGCTTTTGTACAGTCAGTAAATACAGTTTCAGTTTTGAGTTTTTCAAATACCCTGTAGCTTACCAGTCATAATGGCCTTAATCAACAAACCATAAATAAATGGCCTTATTCTTGAATCAACCTATGTTTATATCCACAGAATTAACGATAAAGACAGGGCAGGCCTAAGACTTTGCAACTATCTTAGATAAATTAATTGCAGCTGACACTTCCCCCCATCCCCTTAACATAATAGTAACACCTTTGCCATGCACACCTTTCTGTGTACTAGTCAGCCTAGGTTTGTTTGTTTCCCCTGAGAGTCAACCTTGGTTGAGTCTCAATTGTGTTAGTGCTGATGTGGACAGGGGATACTACAGGATTGTGGTAACAGCTTGAATCAGGTTAGTGTTAATATGGATGGAGCTTGTGGTAACATGGATAGCATGGATACCATTAAAGAGTACAGCCCTTCACTTGGCTCACACTAGATAGGACTCTCTTCCAGCTTCACTCTTGGGCTCTCTATAGGAACACTCTCCACCGTCTTGCATGACCGCCATCTTGCATGACTTGTGAGATACATTTATGGGATCCAGTTAGAACCTTTGTTGCTGATACAAAATTGCAAGCTCAGCATTCTGACTGGGTTCCATGATGCATAAAATACTTTGAAATGGGGGTGACTGCTCCAAGGGACTTAGGGGATACCTCCTGTGATGTAGAAAGTTTACCCAGTGGGCGAGTGTGACCCCTCATCCCACAGATTTCTTGGGCACCCATTAGGCCTTTCAAAGTTGCCCAGAGGTCAGCCTGGAGCTGCTCTGGGAACTCTGGAATAGATCACCAACAGGCATTGATTGTGTAGCACTAGTGTGGCCATGTGGCAGAACTACAAGTCAGCTAAATGCACATGCACCCACCTGCCTTGTATATGATAGAGGACTATAAAATCATGACTGATGTGGAGAAGGTAAATAAGGAAGTGTTATTTACTCCTTCTCATAACACAAAAACTAGGGATCACCAAATGAAATTAATAGGCAGCAAGTTTAAAACGACCAAAAGGAAATATTTCTTCACACAACTCACAATCAACCTGTGGAACTATTTGCCAAGGGATGTTGTGAAGGCCCAGACTATAACAGAGTTCAAAAAAGAACTAGATAAGTTCACGAAGGATAGGTCTATCAATGGCTGTTAGCCAGGATGAACAGAGATGCAAAACCATACTCTGAAGTGTCCCTAGTTTCTGTTGCCAGAAGCTGGGAATGAGTGACGGGATGGATCACTTGATGATTACTTGTTCTGTTCATTCTTTCTGAAGCAGCTGGCATTGGCTACGGTCAAAAGACAGGACACTGGGCTAGATGGACCATTGGTCTGACCCAGTATGGCTGTTCTTATTTATGGATGCACTTGATGGTATGGACTATAAACAATGCGAAACAGTCCAGTTAAAGAGAAGTAATGAAGCTGTAGTGTAGACAAGGCCTTAGGGAAGTGCCTCAGAAATATGTATAGAAAGCTAGGTTTATTTTTCTGCCTGTTGATGAATCCACTAACAGCTCTGTAGCTGAACAAGTCAATATAAACTGTATTTTTGGGACTTGTGCTCTCTTTGCTGATACAGCAACCTGGTTATCTGCAGCACAAGGAATAAAAGACAGCTTTAGAGGTTGTAGGAATCAAGGCAGAAGAGCTCAAATCAAAATTGATTGAGGCTGCATTCAGATGGTTCAACGGTGAATATGGACTGTACAAATGGCATGCAAGAACAAATGTAGACAAGATACTTCTCATGTTATGCACTGCATCAACTACAACCTTGAGCTTGTTAAGCATAAACTTTGAGATCCTGAAAAATACAACCATTTTTAAAATTAGTGTGAAGATACTTTGATTTCGCTATTTAAGTTCCAAAAGACAATGACAACTTCAAAGCTCTTCCTGACGCCTCTGAGGCAACTGTGAGCTATTTTGGAGGTACCATATACACTGGCTTGATAGTCAGGCCAGAGCATTGAAAGTCAATGATAATAAAGCTAACATTTGGCTGTCACAGCGTGACATACCCAGGGTACAACCCAGACTAATGAGTAGTTATGCCACCCCTGCCCTCTAACCTGGGGTGTTCTTTGCACTGCTTTGCTGGTATAGTCTCCAGTCTGGACTGCTTAGAATCTCCAACATGCAGGTCACTCCCAGCTATGTCTGTGTGTGCTGCAGCCAGACAGCCACACGTTGGCTCTCACCAGTCTTGGTTATATTGCAGGATGATCCCAACGTACCCCCAGTCCTAGACTTTCTCCCAGAAATATGTCCTTATAAACCTAGGGGTTTTTCATCTTCCTCTGCAGGTTTAAATCAGTGTAAATCGTGAATTCTCTGTAACTTTAAGTCTTTAAACCATGATTTGAGGACTTCTGTAACTCAGCTGGAGGTTATGGGTCTATTACAGGAGTGGGTGGGTGAGGTTCTGTGGCCTGCGTTGTGCAGGTCAGACTAGATGATCATATTGGTCCCTTCTGACTTTAAAGTCTGTGAGTCTAGCCCTCTCCGGGACAATACAAATTATATATAGTCTGTTATTCCTTTAATAGAAATAATAGGCACATAACTCGCTACCCCAAAGTTTCCCAGACATTTCAGTTGAAACACACTGGATTAGATAAAACAATAAAATGAGTTAATTAACTAAAAAAAGATTTTAAGTGAGTACAAGTGATGAGGCATAAAAGTCAGAAATGGATGCAAGAAAAATAAATTAGGCACCAGTTGCATTTTATCTTTAACAAACTACGTTAAATTCAAAGCAAAGGTTTCTCACCACATTCTTTCAGTAGTCTCGCTGGCCAAACTTCTTAGGTAATGACCCCTTCTCCAGTTCCTGTTTCCCTTCTGGTGCAGTGAAACAATTGGGCAGTGAGAGGAGGTGGGTCCTGTGGGATGGCTGCCCCTTCTTTTCATAGTCCTGTGCCCCCTTGGAGAAGTATTTCCAGCTGGGAGCAAGACAACAGGCAGTCAATGTGGAAGGGAACTCAATGCTGTTTCTTTGCTAAGATGTAGGTGTTTTTGCCCCTGGCCCCTTTCCTGCCAAAGAATGGCCACTTTGCATGTAATGGTCCATCAGCATTGTTTACAACTGACTGAGACATCAGTTTGCCATTTGTCTCTGAGGAACTGGTCTGGCCATTCCCAAGATTTCTCTGGAAAACATACTTTTAGTCATGATCTCATGTTTATAACTTCAGATATAATGCTGATGTATGCATTTTGCCATGATGTTATTGATCAGCAAATTGTGAGTTTTTAAATGATATCTCACAAGGCATCTTTTGTACAAAGATTACTACAGTAGCATGTAGGGCATGGACACGGGTACAGTCTGTTGCACACCATCTGAAATGTACTGCAGAGCATGAGTCCAGGTTGATATAGATCAAGATGGGCAAACTTTGGTCCCACTGTTTTTCATTGAAGGACTTGCTCACCCATTTGACTGACATCTCTCTTACTTTTCAAGGAGAGGAGCTATTCTTGTTTGAGGCTTTGCAAAAGTTAGGGAGTGCTGTGCTGGAAATCTTGGAAATGGATAGTCCTGGGCCTTATGTCCAAAATCTTATCCTGATGGATGGCGAATTGAAAGAGGTAAGCATTTTGGGGAGTTCGGATGCAAAAGTGCAGAAAAATCAGATCTGTATGCATGAAGCTGCAGTTTTCTTTGCTTTACAACCTAGACCCTTCAGGTCACATGTCATAGCTGAGGCGACTTGGCTAAAATGCTATTTGGAGCTCTTCATTTGGCCAAAAGGGGTGCTACTGAATGAAGTGAGGTTCTCTCCCTGCCTCCTCCACTGAGTGGTGTAAGCTACATCCTGGGAAGCAAGTAGTGGTAGTAATAATAATACCTTACATTTCTATAGTACCTTTAATCTCAAAGCACTTAACAGAGTGGGTATATCCATTCTATCCAACAGAGGGGGTGTGTGTGTGTGTGTCTGTGATGGTGAGTTCTGTGATAAATTGCATTTATAATGCACCTTCGACTGTATTACTTACACATTGCCCACTGATCAATCTCCCCTGGGATTTATTCTGAGATTCCAAATCTTCTGAGCAGCTTCCAACAGTTGACTTCATTAAATAAATAAATAAAAATTAACCTGCCAGAGGCTGACTTCTCCTTCTCCTCCCTCTCCCACCCAATAAAAGTGTAATTTCACTCCCAAATTGACACTCAGCTGAGGTTCAGGATAAATGTTATTCAGTGCTGTACCAGTGATGGGTTCTGTATCTCACAAGCTTTCAGGACTAGAAAGTTAAGCTTTCTGCCACTGTAATAGTTTCCCAGTGAGAGACTGGATGGTATAGTCACAGTTCTATGTACAGAAAAATTGCCTTTCCCCACTGGTGGTGCTGTGTCATTGTCAACCACAGTGAGAAACATTAGGGGGAAAAAAACTAGTGAAGAAAGGGCCCTACTGGGCCGGTGTCCACATCCCAAAAACCACCAGGACAGCTGACCTTAGTCCTTTGTTGGTAGATTCAGCACAAGGAGAATGGACAGTGGAGACGGAGTTGCTGTACCCTTCCCCGAAGCCCACTCTTAGGTAAGGGGTAAGACCTGTTAGTAGGACAATGTGAAAGAAGCTTGGCCTCCCACTGCCTGTGTTATACCTTTTCCCCTAACTGGAGGACTTTGGTCTACAGAGCTAGCTGTCAATCTGGAACAAGTAGCAAACTAAATACATTAAAGGAGGCTTCAAAATAGTCAGCAAATTGAGTGATGTGATTAGCTGAGCATTAGAACAGTGACTTCTGTAGCAGGCTTCACAGGGGTTATGTTAGGGTTTGGCTTGCAGACCAGTCTGGCCGAATGGAAGATCTCTATCTTTTGATGGAAGGATCATGGATGTTGGTTTTTGCTGCTCTAGTACTGTTGTATGCCTGAGATAAGCTATGAAGTTTCCCAAGGTGAAGTGAAAGGAAACTGAAGGATGATCTCTTCCCCAGTCTATAGGCTACTTGGGGGAAGGTTAGTCTGCTTGCATGCTTGCCTTCTCCTCTTATTTTCTATCAGAAAAAGAGAGAGTGACTGGGTTAATGGAGCATGTCAGAGGATTGAGGGCAAGGTTTTGGCGGTGAGTTACTGACTCGTACGCCTGGGGAAGTGGTATGTAACAGCTCAAACTTCTCATACAGAACAAGCCTCTGGCTCAGGCTGTGGTTTTTATGTTTATATATGTGTATATATATATATATATATACACACACAGTACATTATATATATATCTATATATATCTATATATATATATATATTTTATAATTGTAATAATTTAGATGGATTGATGTCAGCGGGTCCGGGTGCAGGAATCAACGCTGCTAAATATAGGCAACCAGGTAGGAACACAGAAACAGAGAGAAAGAGACCATGACAGTGAGAAAGAGGAGCATTCTTATTCCAACATGTGAGTAGAGCAATGGCAATAGGGATAGGGCAGAAGGAATAATAAGCAGACAATTAGCAATAGATTATCAGGATATAACTTATTAGGGCAGAAGTCTATGGTCTGGAATTATTCAGCAGGATTCATGGAGCACAGGGGAGAAACACACCAAAGGCTGTGATACAGGAGACTTTCAATGGTAAGGGGCAGGGGTGAGGGAGAGGATCACTACTTGGACTCCAACAGTACTTAGATGTATAAATGGGGTTAAAATCTAACTCATGGTGATTCTGACCCACATGTTCTGGGGTAAACAGATCATCAGATATGGGAGATAGGTTAAATTCCTGCCTATACCGGGCATATTGTTCGGGACTGGGGTAAAGAGCTTCACCTTCTTCTGGTGCATTGAGCAGGGCTATTCTATAATTGAATCACTGATTAAAGAGGCTTGTGGGTATTGGTGGGAATCGGTCCTTCCCAACTCCTGTTTCTTCATAGCCATATTTGTCCTCTAAGAAGAGAGTGGAGGCAGATATGAGAAATCTTTTGATCAGCAATTAAATGATGAACAAGATTTTTTCCTGGCTAGGAAAGGTCCCATCTTCAGGCCTGTGGTTATTCTCTAACTTGTGGGAATGTGTTGGGAAATTCCCAACAGTGTGCTTTATTAGATTAAGATAGTCTGCCAAGGGATGTGGTGGAAACCCCTTTGCTGACTAGAGTAGGCAGGTGGTTGTAAGGAATAATTCTGCGTTGGCTGAGGTGAGAGCAAGGGTGGAGAAAGTATGAGTGACTGAACAGTTTTTGTATCACTAATTTCTGCAGCTGTATTTATAACATAAAAAAATTCTGTGTGCCCTTCCTCCCTTTAGCATCCTTGCCCTTCTGCTTCTTTTATGTGAAACTTCATTTATCCGATTAGAAAGACATTAAGACTCCTATCTACCTGCCTCACTTTCATTCTCTTCTCCAGGATGGATGCAAAGAAGAAAGTGTATTAAAGATAACATCTTTCTGGGATCCATGGGCCCTTTGAGAGATGATCAGAGGGAGGCCGGATGATCTACTGAACGCACAGAAGAACCTTCCTCTTCCAGAAAAGCAGCATCAGAGCACTCCCCACGCTTCAGTGCCCTCCAGGTTACCCACTCATTACCGGGCCTTCCGCAGTTGTGAGTGGGAGGTAGTGGAGCGATCATTCAATATCCTGCAGGCCAGTGACTTCTACTGGGGTCCCTTATCTGTGAAAGAAGCACACGCCAAGCTACAGCAGGAGCCGGTGGGGACCTATTTGGTGCGGGACAGCTCTCAGGGGAACTGCCTCTTCAGTGTGAGTGTTCGGATGCCTGCAGGCCCAGTCAGCCTCCGGATCTCCTTCCGGGAAGGCTACTTTTGGTTGAAGGATTGGTTCTCGGACTGCGTAGTTCAGCTGCTGGAGATAGTGGTGGCAGGAACCCAGGCCAACCCACTCCACTGTGATGAAATGGGGGGAACTCCTCTGGTGTTCTCCGAGCCACTCTGCAGGAACCGCAGGGTTGTGCCCAAGTTGCAGGAACTATGCCATCAAAGCCTGGGAGCTTACAATGGGACAAGGGAGGGAGGTCAGAGACTCAGAGACTGGAAGAGGTGTGTGGGAGGGGCAGTTACTTTTCAGCATGGAAAGGAACAAGGCAGAATATCACCTGGAATCCAGCACCCACACAGAGAGGGAGACAGCGGCATACATGTGGCAGGCAAAACGGAGCAAGTGTCTGTGGCACACTAACTGAATGTGCCACTGCCATTGCATTGTACTTTTCCCTGGGGGGTTAGCTTAAACCTGCTGACCACGGGAGCCATGTCTTCCTGAGTCAGTGGTGTGTAGCTTCTCCCTGTGGTAGAGCAGAATTGCCTCTTCCCCACAGAGATCCTCCAATCCAGCACTTTTTATTCCAGTTGTTACTGTGATGCATAAGCTTAAGAAACGGGCATTGCCTGTCCTCCCAGCACACCCCTCTTCACTCTGTATTCCAAAGTGCCTCAGCTATTTCTTGCTGAAAAATATGTCCTCATGGAAAGGTCCAGTTGAATTTCAAAGACTTTGACAAGCACCGCTTCAGCGTCATTCAGGAATTGCACACTGATCTCTCATACCAAAGCAACTTCACCTTATGTGTGTCTGTCTGCCTGGGTGTGGGTGTGGAGAGAGAGAGAGATTTCACAACCAACAGCCTTCACTTCCCCACACCATGGAAATACGTAACACATACCACTTCAGAAATACAAGAAATGACAGTCTAATATTTGCAGTGGAGGAAACAGTTGCAGGCGTGTATAATATATACAGTTCCACCAGCTTCTGCATCGCTTGTGTTGGAAGCTGGACTGCAAAGCTGCATTTTCCATGGGCAGCTGGGTTACACTGTAGTGGGAATAATATTATATGCCAGCCAACTGAGTCTTGGTTTAGAGAGTCCATTCTGCTATTGGATCGTATCAGCAGATGTATCTAAAACTCCATCATATACAGTCATCTGGCAGTATGCTGCTGCCCTCTGCAGATCATCATTAAAGGAACACTCTAAAAAAGCTAGTATTTTGTTTAAAAAGGATGGAGAAGTGCTTTATAAAACTTATTAATAAAATATTTTTAAAATGTCGGTGAAAGGAGCTTTCAGAAAATGTAATCATTCTCCTGCAGTGCTGGAAATCCAAACTAGCTAGCACTGAGCCAGTAAATGAAAATCAAAAGTTCACTGCCCATGTTGAGTGAAGTGTAAAAAGAAAAAAGGATCTGCTAGGAACAGTTAATTTCATTTCTGGTTTTTTTTAGTGCATTAATATAAGGTGTTTTTAAAATATATATACCACAAGGAGGACAGTGTCTCAATATATAGGGCATAGATTTCAAACATTTTATTTGCATTGCATTGAAAAGTATGCTAGATGCCTCAAAAACAGTTAATTATACGAAGTCCTGCTGCAAAGAATACACACTATAGACATGACACAACTGCTGAGGGTGAAAATGAACATGGGGGTTAGATGGAATTATGAGAAAAGGTCCCATAAAGATCAGGTTCATCTCAGTGATGTCAGCATTTAAATTGTGTCCCTAAATACATACATATGAAAACAGATGCTTCTGTGCACAGATGGCATTGTGAGTGTGTAATTTCAGCATGTGGCTTTCTGGGTAACTTCAGAGGAAATGTTTGGAAATTTGGTCCATAACTTATATTGGAATAGTTTCCTTTTAAAAGAGAAACCAAGTCTAAAATAGCCTCATTATCACAGGTACAAAGTTAAATAACCAAGTCTGTGCAGACAAGTAGACCGTATGTTCTTGGTACTTTTTGAGGCACACTTCTTTTTTTAATGTCTCAGGCAGCAGAGAGGCAAGATGTTCTCCTGATTGATAGCTTGCAATTTTTATTTCTAGCACTAGCTCTAAACAGTGAGGGTCCTGGGCGCCTGCCCACTTCAAAGTGAAAAGAAGAAGTAGGCCCTGCCCCAAACCTTACAAGGATTTTTTAAAAGAAACTTATAAAATGAAATTGGCATGTCACGCTCCCCAACAGCACAAACAAACAAAGTACGCCGTCATACCTCCTGTATGAGATTGACTGCAAAATAGCCGGTGAGCCAACAGGCGACAGTTAGTTACAGCAGTATTTTGTGCCCTTTCGAATTTCTTTGTCAGTTTTCCCAGTCTGTAGAGAAGCCTCAGGCACTCTATATTTCTGTGCATTGCTGCAGAACCACTACCTCTGAGCTCCTTCCTCAACAATGAATACCACCTGCCTGCCCTATTCTGTGCTGTGCATTCTCTTACTCATCCCTTCTCTGAAAGACAGGTGGGACATAGTCCTCCCTATCTACGTGGCATTTCACTCTCTTTCTTTGCCCCACTGCCAATGCAGCACCTGAACTATGTTGGTTGCTTTTCTATTTACTCCATACACAAGGAAAAGGAATGGATTTATTTCTTTAAAGTTTATAGCTGTGCTCAGGAATGGCTCTGTTTTACAGTGATTGTTGTAACGCACTGAGGGGAAGAGTCATCTCATTCCATTGCTTTGATCCAGCTGTGAACTGTTCTTATCTGGATTATTTGGCCTAAAAGTGAACACCTGGGGTTGTGCAGCTAACAGCTCTTGAATCATTCTAGTGTTAATGGCCATCATTATCCTTAATGTAATTTTTAAATAGAGCAAATAAAATACTTTAGCTCCTAATAAAGGGATCTTTTAATTCATATTAATATTTGTGCTTTATACCTAAATCACACAGCTCATGCTTAAAAAATTAATAGCTTAATTCATGCACACCCTATAGGAAATTGGTTTGAGCTCTATGAATGAAAACTAATATATAAGTGCTAAATATTGTTTTATTATTAAAGTCTAAAACAAGGATGTTATGCATATCTGTCCCAATTAATACAAAGCAGAATACAGGGTGGGAGGAAGAAATCAATTTTGGGAGAACTATGGTGTGGAAAAGAGTAGTGGCAATTTGGATGTAAAGGATTTTGCAGATGGTGCTTCCCCCCACTTTCAGGATTATGGAAATACTTTTAAAAACTGTTTTTGCTTACTTATGAAAACAGATTTAAAACGTAATTGTTTGCTTGTGGGGGTGTTTAAATGTCTCTTTCTCTGTAAAGTGAGTTCTGTTAAGAAGGATTTTGCTGCTGTCACTTAGTGGGAGATATTTCTTTAAGACACCGTGAATGTAGTTTTGTCCATCCCTACCCCAAGAAGGAGAAAACACCTCCTGACATGTAGAAAACACCTCCATGACACCTTGGTCCCTTGTTGGATGTTTGCAAGTCTGTGATTTCGTTATATTAGTTTCTTTATCTACTACCCTCAAAACCCTGTTCAGGGAACTGGGAAACAAGGTCTCTGACTGGCACACTCGGTTTGCTGAAGAATACAAGTGCACATATGGATTTTTTAAAATATTCTTGCTAATGGCAAAAGTTAAAAGTTGATTGCACTCATGAGAGTTTTGTACATCAAGCCTTAAAGTGCTGGAGTTTTAGTCCCAACAGGCCACAAGCACAGCATAGGGAACTGTAAATTCCTAACAGTTGGGATTACTAACCTGGCTCTCACTAGCTCTCTTAGTAATGCTCATGAGTCTTAACCAGTCATGTTGTAATTTCCCCAGAGTCGTTGGCTGAAATCTGTTAGTTGCTTCCCAGTGTGGGTGGGGCCACACAGTAGATGGCTCCTGTGTTATGACTACCTCTGATAAAAAAGGTCTGTATTCATTATGAACCTGCCTCACTAGATCAAATCCACCTAGTAACATGAGTGTACACAAACACATTTCATATATTGCATAGCATTAGGGCATTATGAATGTTTGGACTCCTGAATGCCTCCCTACATTATCAGGATTTCAAATATAATTTTTCCTATACATGCAATAATGTTTCAGATTTGACCTCTGACGATGTTACCAAAAACTATGTTTGCATCAGTATTGCCTTGTAATTTGCTAGAATTGATCGTTTACATGGATAAACTCAGGTACTAAACTGTACTGACTTCTTCAATTTAGTTTAAACCAAATATACCAATTCTTCGGATGCATAACCCCATTAGTGTATTATATTTGTACACAGAGACTGAAATGGTATCTTCTGTTTGTGTCATGTAATTGCTTTACAGGATGAGGGGGCAAAGATTAGGGAGGATATGGAAAAGAGAGAATAGGTGTCATAAAGAAAGACAAAAAAAGGGAGCTGAGACAGAGCCATTCTGACTCATGATTCTTTTTTGGAGAGTTGTCTGAGCTTCTGGGCCGCTATGCTGAGTAGCACTACTGTCAGAAAAATCTAATTTTGATTCAGATTAAATAGTTTAGTTCCAAAACTTGACTTCCCTTGAATTTGTTCAGAAGGGAAAGAACTGGATGGCACAAAAGATTGCAGATGTGACTCCCAGCCCTTTACCCCCATCACTGATTTGATTCCAGCTCCAGGTCTGTAGTGACCAAAAGTTGTTACCACCTGCTCAGCAGCTTTTCTGAACTGTGATGTGAGGGTTTCAGTCTAGTTCCGAGTAGACAGGCATGGACATAGGCTGGGGAAAAATCATATTGCCTGGAATAAATGGAGTCAAGCTTCCCATCTGTCAGACAAGAACAACAAGGGAGGCTGGTAGTAGGCTGAGTAACTTCAGGAGCAGCAGCTCTGATCTGTGTCAGTCAGAGGGGAGAAGAATGGGCCTAATTAACAGTCAGCCAGTGAGGAAGTTAAACCATTTTACAAAAGGATGGAGGAAAAGGAGAATGCCTTGTGTCAGTGGCTTGCTTTCAAAATGCACTAATGCAGCAAGTCCAGAATAAATGAGAGCACATGCATGCTTTAACAAAGTTTTTAACCGCCTGCTTGGTGACCATACTTTAGATTTTAGCTTGATCCAGATCTCATTGAAATCAATGGAAGGACTGTCATTGACTTCAATCACTTTGGATCTGGCCCACTTCCCAGTTAGACAGTAGTGGTAGAAAGGAGGTTTTCCATCATAAACTTAATCAAAACTAGACCATGCTCCCACCGTTATGAATGACAAATTGCACTTGTGGAATTGATGGAGTTATACATGGATAGCCCATGTGTAGGTGCGTGCCAGCCCCCTCAGGCTTTTCTCTTTTGGCTCTAAGGGTGGGAGAAGACCAGGAGCAAAACAGTTATGGATGTGGTAAAATTTTCAGAAGTGCCCAAGTGGCTTAGGAGCCTAAGTCCATTGGGATATGTCTTTTCTAAGGAAAACGTAGGCTTTAAAAAATAGAGACTAGAAGTGGGAAACCTGGGCATAATATTCCAAAATAGAACAAGTGGAATATAGAAAAAGTCTTTAGCCAGTCACAGCAGGACCAATATTTCATGGCAACTTACTCAAGAGAATGAGTTCACAACCTGGAAACCACATTTTCTAGTCAGGCAACCAGCTTTTGAAATCTTACTGCCTGTGGCTAAGTGAACAGAATTTCCCCCCACAGCCTATGTACCCATAAGACAACTTCTAATCACAGATGGCAAGTAATGACCCCACTCTTTATAGTCCAGTGGAGAGACCAAGGATTGAATGGGCCACTGACACCCAGCTTCCGTAGAGGTGCCTTTACATCAGCACTGAGGCATGGTGGTGCTGGGGTACAGTGGTACGGGATGGGGGACTAGAACTGCTACTGATTGAGCTGTACCTGACTGGGCAACAGAAAAGTTTCCTTCACCAATTCACTTAAAAATAAAGCGGTTCATTCTGTCTGTGTATATATAAGAGGAATCCAGCAATTTGTGTGTATTACATTTTTGTATAGATTATATCTGAAAGGAAACTTTCCTGTGATGTAAGCTAATGAATGTGATGTTATGAACTCTGGGCTGAAAAGAAGTTCAGTTTGTATAAACTATATTTTGTATATTTTTTAAAATTAATAAAAATCCTCTTTCATAAAAAATACTCAGTTAGCTTTTGTGTCTTAAAATTCATGGTAATAGGTTAATAGGTTAGAATTGAATCTCATCTTATTATGGCCCTGATTCAGTAAGATATATAATCATGGAAGGAGTGCCATTCAAATCAATGAAGCCGTTGACTTGAATAAAACTCCTCTTGTACTTAAATATTTTGCTGAATTGGGACCCATAGCAGGAACTAGCCAATTTAACAATCTCAAATGAGAAATACATCTACAAATGTAGGATCCCAAAGAACTTATGCATTCTTTCTCTCTCTCATTATATGTAGCGTAAATCAACACATAGCAGATCTCCTCATCTCTCTTGCTTTGAGTCCTGTTTTATATATCTGAAACGATTATTCCTGAATTCTTCCTCTAGATCTTATCTACTAGTTGGGGCTAGGACTAAGATGTTTGTGAATTAACTTCGTTTTCTGCTTTTACTTTCTATGCAGCTATGCTGGTTATTTACAGTAAATGCAACATATGAATCTGTCTGCAAGTTATTCTATTTAAAGTTCTATCAGCTGCAGATTCAGGAGGCAGAAGGCTTCCCAACAAATTTGATGATTCACAAAATTATTTCTAAATGGACAGCTTGGTTCACTTTTTATTTCTACATTTAAATCAAAGAATGTATCCACCTAGAAAGATGGTAGCTGTTTTGACAGCAGACTGTGGACAATAATATTAGACAACAGCTTAGTACTAGGGATATGTCCCATCTCTGCTTCTTAGATCTGTACATAAAGTCAATCATATTGTAAGTATCTGGATTTTTAGACTCCCAAGCAGAAATAAATAAAGGGTGCAAAGCCTGGGCTTGGATTGTATCCCTAGATCTGAGAGTTGGAGGGAGGGGGTGGCACCATCCCTTTGTCCCTACGCCTTGTGAGATGCTCTCTGCAGGTTCTGGGATCATGCATGAGAATGGAATGGAATGGAGAGGGGGAAGTAAGGAAGCATAGATGGTTTCCCACCACCACTGAACCTGTTGGGAATATGCCAAAAATTAATGGAGCCTCTAACATATATGTTGATTATATTTGCCTTATTTAAAAATAAGCCACACAGACAAATCACTCGCATATTATTCATATGGGGCCAAAGCTAATAATAGTAGTAATGTGCTTTAAAATCCAGAGGAGAGGTGCTATAGATGTACTAAGTATAATTGCAGTGCATTATTATAACTGTTTCTTATCTTTCTTTCTAATGTTTTTTCCAATAGCATGAAAAACTTACCAGAGTTTTCTAATGTGTTTTCTGGGTATTCTGTCATTCACAGTTCCCAGGCTATCTGAACTGGGCCCTGTAAACAATGTTAATAAATATTATCTTTGAGTGCATCATTTTTCACACTATATCCTCTTAGTCTCTCCTTGGCTTGACTGCAATAGACCTTTTCCCCTGAAATTTACTATTGTTGCTACCACTAGTTCAGCTCCACCAGTGGGAGCCCTAGTGTAAATATAATGCTGCTGGTGTTTTAGTACTGCGTTGTCTAATGCTACTCATAGGAAGGCCACACAACGCTGTGCTTTAAGTGCCAGTGGCTGCTACCTTGTGTATGCCAGTGCTCCCCCCACATCACTGCCATGAGTGGAATTGAAAAGGTGAGATAATTTAGCAAATATTTTCTATCTTAGACTAGGCCACAGACCCAGAGATATGAAACCATCAGCTGTCCTTTAAAGCTTCCAGAGGTGAAAGTCCTGAAAAAATAAGGTATTGAGTTTGGCAATTGCACATTCAAGTTCAGAGTTATATATATCTGGGTAGCCTTCATCCTTGCTGCTGAAACTTGTAGGTCCATCCTACTCCCGTGAGTCTACTCCATGCAGGGACATTAAAGTCTAACTTTATGTCAGTTGTCATTACTTTTTTGTCCCTGCAGATTGTTGCTATGTCATGCTATAAGGATGCAGACATTTCAGTGTAGATGTACAGTTACTTGAATTTGTTTAGGACAAAAACTGCTAGGTGCTATCTCTATAACTAGAGGTGGGCTTCCTGTAGAGGGGTTTTGTCACAGCAAGGAAAGTCCAGGGCTCTCTTCTACCCAACTTCTTCTCTGGATCTGGCCATTGACCAACTTAATATGATGAAAGACATCAATGGGTACATGGGTTAATATATTAAGCACCTGTAGGAGGTAATTCCTGACCTGCAGCACCTCCCTATGTTAGGGGTTCTTAAGCTTTTTTGCTGGGCCCCACTGCAAAAATATTTCAGGGGCTGTGACAACCCCCCTACAAAGTGATAGCAAATTACTGTACATATTCATAGAAGCATACTCACAGTATTACCACCCTTCTGTGCTGCTGCTGGCAGCCGCTGGAGAATGGTGGTTGCTATATCCCCTTCTTGAGCTCCCCCTTCCCCTGGCAATATCTTTTGTGAACTCACAACCCCCCTACAATAGCCTTGTGACCCCCTTTTGGGTCAGGAACCCCAGTTTGAGGAATACTGCCTTCTGTTCTATAGTCACTCTGGCCTTGGAAGGTAGGTGCCTAAATACCTTCAAGGATATGGGTCTCTGGCCCTGATGCAACAAAGCACTTAAGTATGTGCTTAAGGGCTATGCTGAATCTGAGCCTCTGTCTCAAGTTTCAAATCACACAAACATTTTGTTCTATTCACAGAAGGTCCAAAGCAGGACAGCAGGAAAGGGCTATGTGGTTTGAACAAATGCAGCTGTATTTCTCAAAGTGGGTTTCTTGTCTCGCTCTTTCCCCCTCCCACACCTCTCAAACAGAGCATTTTCATCTTAAGTCAATGAAAGTAGGGCAGAGCCTAACCACACTTTGAGCTGACTGTGTTCTTGGATTCTGGGTAATTGTGATCGTTATCTGTTCCTAGAAAAAGATTTAAACAATTTATAAACCACAGCTGGGCAGAGATAATGAAGGAAGGTACTGAGGCGGGTGAGGAGGGATGTCCCCAGAGAGCTATAAGCTGACAGGGAGGCTCTCCCGGGGCTGTAGAAGGCTGAGATGAGATGTCAGGGGGAGGAATCTGAGCAGGGGGTTGTGTGGCTGGGGGCGGAGGGTTAATGAAACCAAAGTTTTACCAAAGTTTTATTGGTTGCGGTATGAATAAAAATATTGTGGTAGGGGCTTGAACAACAAGGAACAACAATCCCCTCACTCACCCTTTCCTGTTCAGGCTATTGCTTTATGTGACAAAAAAACTCTCTTCTTCCTCCACTACAACACTTATTTGCTATTTCAGATACTGTTGGATTTTATATCTAACAATGGCAGCCATTTAAAACCCAAGAGACTCATTGGACTGGATAAGCTCAGCTGTATTTGTTCAGACACTCTATTCTGCTACTTTTTGAACTCTTAGATACCAGAAAATACTAAAAGCCAAAATCCCCTCTGCTAGCCTGATCTGCTTGCCTAGTGGTTAGTTCTCTGCACTGCCTTCTGAAAGACCTGACTTCCATTCCCAGTCTCTTTCTCTTGCTTCCTGAGATGGACGCTCTGTATGTGAATTATACATTCTCCTGTATTGTCTGTCTTTCCTGTTCTGAGAGCACTGTACAAGTGCAGGTAGTTTAAAATATTTTCTCCAATTGCCATTCTCTGTAGCCACAGTCAAGAACCTTCACAAGTGTTTGTGCCACATTTGCCCTTTGTGGCTCCCTATTGGGAGCCCCCCTGGACCTACTGTGCCCTGCCCCAAGATGCAGTGAGCTGAGAGGAAAAGAGCAGCAAGGTTGGTCCTCCAGACTTGCCTAGAGAGGACTCTCTGGACTGACCATTTTGGTAACCACATAGACATGGTCCTTCAAGGGTTAGAGGGGCTAGCAACAGCCAGTCAGGGCCCTGCTGGCCTAGATAAAAGGAGATGCCTGAGCCCATTGGTAGGTCACTTCCTGGATGAGAGACCAGAGGGCTCAGGAAGGGTGCTTCTCTCAGGCCAAAGGCACTTGATAGATAACTAGAGTTTGTTTTCTGGCTGCGTTTTGCACAGCTGGGATTTCAGAGAGAAGAACCTAAGAACCTTAACGCTGAGCTAAGGGTGAAGCTAAAGGGGCTGGGTAGGAAGAGGCTCAGGGAAGAGGCAGCAACAAACTGGATCAAGAAGTATGTTGCGGCTGTTTAGAAGGTCCCTGGATTGGACCCTGGAGCAGCGGATGGGCCTGTGCCCCTTACCAGCCACAGGTAAAATGGCATAACCCCAAGAAAAGGAAGGTGCTTATTTGGGAGCCTGAACAAAGGGCTGAATTTAAATGGCCCAGAGCTAAGGCGAAAGACCCTAGTGAGGGTGAAATAGACTGTTCGTTTACTGACTCCTTCACACCCCGAAAGGAGTTCATTTGTACTATGTGACTTGGACAGAGGGCCAAGCCCCTGAAGACCCACCAAGGTCTGCCAGTGGCCTGCAGTGGGCACTGGGGCAGCGGAAGAAAAGGACTGTGATACTGAACCTTGCTGCTCAGGTGCTCCAGAGTTGAGTGCCCCATCATAGTGCTTAAAAAAAACCAAGAGTGAGCAAAGAACCACTGGGGCCAGATCTACACTAGGAACTAGAAATGTCATTTAGGGATGTGCACTTTTTGGTGACATTTCTATATCAGCAAAAGGCCCTATTGTAAACACAATTTATACAGGCAAAAATGTGCTTTTCCCAGCACAGCTTATTTTGCTAAGGGAACCAATATAAGCTTTACCAGCAAAAGCACATTTTTGCTGGTATATGCTGCATCTATATTAGGAGTGTTTGCTAGTATAGCTGGCAAATCTTTCCTGGTATAAACTGGGCTTTATACTCAATAATTCAGGATAAAAATTGGGTTGGGGTGTAAGCAGAGAAAGGCATATTATCTCACAAATGAAGTACTTGGCCACTTACTCCGCTCCAGCCTCAGTCCTGTGACTAAGCTATATTCTCATAGCACCTCATAGACCCAGTCAAGGACCCCACTGTGCAAACTGCTGTACAGACTCACCCCAAAGGCACTTTCTGCTCCAAGGAACTTAAAATCTAAGGATAAAACAAGAAACAATGGATGGATATGGACAGACTGAGGAGTACAAAGAGACATGCATGATAGACAGTGGTCTCAATGCTCCAGCGGCCTCACTAATTGTCAAGTTTTTTTGTAGGCATCTCAGCCAAGGAGTTTTGAGGAGGGATTTGAAGAAGGATAATGAGGTATTTTTGTGGATGTTTGTGTGGAGCTTCTCCAAGCATGAGAGAGCGCCTGGGAGACCACACAAAGCTGCTTGTTTGAAAGTTTAACAAGTGGGCAATGGAGGCTGGCATCAGAGGCAGGAATCGACATCTTGATAGTGGATGGATAGCTAGAGTGGGGCTTTGAAAATGAAGACAAGTAATTTCTCGAATGAGAGTTATAGCTGTGTAGAGAGATAACAAAGGCCACATCTTATGGACGTTAACATAGACAGAATTGACAAGATTTAGACATAGCGCAGATGTGAGGGTCCAGAGAGAGGCCTGAATTGATGATCCCCAAGTTATGGGTGTGAGTGACAGGCAGGATGGTGGTGTTATCCCACCCCCTACCCTGGTCACTACCTCCTTTTTCAATCACGGTGGACATTTCCTTTAAATTGCAAGATCAAGTGTATAAGTCACACAAAACCCAGTGGAAATGTTGAGGGATGACAGGCTTTCTTCATTGCTTTTACAAACCATCGGTATACACATTAGGAATGATTATGATATCTTGAGAGCTGACAAAAAATCATATGAACAGCTGATGAAATGTTGCAACCTCCCAGTGCCCCTTAATATATCTTAAAACAAATCTGCCTCATTTAACCACACACGGTGGCTGGGAGATCAACTCATAGTCAGATTCACATAGTATAATATCTTATTATTCCAATCCCAAATAAAATTAATATACAGCTCCTCAGAAAAAAATGGGAGTAAACAACCTAATCCTTTTCAGGGTTTAATGAAGCCTTAGAAGAATGTTCAACTTCCTTGGAAAACAGTAAAGAAAAGAACAGTGCTTCACAAAAACACCTCTTCTCTGAATCCAGTTAATGAAATCTGGGCAGAACACACTTCATCTGTAGAGTGAAATCAATGAGTTTCTAGTACACCCTAACTGGGGGAAGATTAGGAGCTCTAATTGAGCTTGAGCTGATGGCTAGACATCCATGAAGAAATGTCAGACAGACAGGCTGAGATTTTAGTTTGGACAGAAGGAGACAGGAGTGGAGCACAGACCTAGATCAGTGAGTTGTTAGCAGGCAGTTGAATTTATGTTTTGTGGACAAGATTAGAATATAAGAATGGCCATATTGGGTCAGACCAATAGTTCATCTAGTCCATTATCCTGTCTTCCAACAATAGCTAATGCCAGGTCCTTCAGAGGGAATGAATAGAACAGATAATCAACAAGCGATCCATCCCATTGCACATTCCCATTCTCTGGCAAACAGTAATCCCTGCCTATCCTGGCTAATAGACATTAATGGACCTATCCTCCATGAATTTATCTAGTTCTTTTTGAACCCCATTATAGTCTTGGCCTTCACAACATCCTCTGGCAAAGAGTTCCACAGGTTGACTGTGCATTGTGTGAAGAAATACTTTCTTCTGTTCATTTTAAACCTGCTGCCTGTTAATTTCATTTGGTAACCCCTAGTTTTAGTGTTATGAGAAGTAAATAACACTTCCTTATTTACTTTCTCCACACCAGTCATGATTTTATAGATCTCTATCATATCCCCCCCCTTGCTCATCTCTTTTCCAAGCTGAAAATTCCCAGTCTTATTAATCTCCCCTTATATGAAAGCTTTTCCACGCGCCTCATCATTTTTGTTGCCCTTTTCTTTACCTTTTCCAATCCCAATATATCTTTTTTGAGATGGGGCAACCAGATCTGCATGCAGTATTCAAGATGTGGGCATACTAAGGATTTATAAAGAGGCAATATGATATTTTCTGTCTTATTATCTATCCCTTTCCTAATAATTCCCAACATTCTGTTAGCTTTTTTTGACTGCTGCTGCACATTGAGTGGATGTTCTCAGAGATTACCCAGAGATAAGTGATTTAGGGCTCTTCTAGATGAGAAATTTGCACCATTTTAATTTAAGGTGCTGTTTTAAACTGCCTTAGTTAAGCAAAAGTCTGTGGGGGGACTATTGGTTCAGTTTGGTTTAAATCAATTAGGAATCTGTTTTAGCTAAACCAAAATAAGTGTGTTTACACAAGGCTTTGCACCAGTTTAACTAAACTGATTGAAAACATGATTTGTTAAACCAGTTCGACTTTCTTCTGTAGATGAGGTATAGAGTGGCCATGCAGCTGGATTGTCATTAATGAAGGATTGGTATCTCCGGCTCCCTCGCATAGTTTTGACAACTTGTGTTCATACATGTAACTCTCTGCATCTGACCTGGGCAGGATCAACCTCTGGTGCAAAAGAAAAAAAAAAAAAGAAAGAAAGAAAGACAGAAAGCACTGCTCAGCCACGCACACTTCTTCCACCAGGAGACCCTATAGCCATTCACTTAGGGCCAGATTTTCAAAGATATCAGTTACCTAAAGATGTTGATAGGTGCCCTATGGGCCTCAATGGGAGTTAGGTGTTTAAAAATCCCACTAGGTGCTTATCTGTATCTCTAGGCACCCCAATACCTTTAAAACTCCAGCCCAATACCTTTAAAACTCCAGCTCATAGCAGCATGTCCTCTCCTCCTGCCCAATATCACACACACGGCCTCTCTGCTGGTAATGTGAGAACACTAAATCACTATCTTGAGGTAAATATAATCCAGGTAACTATCCAGCAAAGACTAGGCCTCAGTTTATCGGGTTGTTTGAGCAGTGTTACTGGGTAATTTTGGTATAATTTTTTTTAATGCAAAATTCCGGAATATGGGTTTGGGCTTTGGGAGTAATAGGGGCTATTTAATCAGCTTTTACCATTATTTCCCTCTTTAAGTAAACATATCAGTAAAACAGATCTTCTATTTTTCCTTGCCTTCCATGCCTTGATAGTAATCAGGGAATTTGTAACTAGGGTCTCGTCAACACTAAAAAGCTTTGTCAGTATAAAAATATCATTTAAAAAAAAAATCATACCCTAACCAACACTACTATACTGGCAAAAATTTCTAGCATAGACCTGCCCTAGAATGAGTGAGAAAAGGGTTTTTCCTTTTCTATTTCCCATATTTTGTCTATTTTTGTCAAATGGGTGAATCATTGCAGTAACATGTACAGTTCGCTAAGTAAAAAGTTTTGTTCTTTAAATTGTGGATTACAGTTCATTGCATTAATTTTTGCCTTAAGTGTATTCTAGTTGTGCTCAGTTCAAATGGAACTTTGACTGTGGAATGCAAAATACAGATGTCGCTTCTTACATCCTGGGTTATATAATTCTGCCAAAGTAATGTGATGGGGGATGGAGGGAATCAGCATAACCTATACTTTACAAAAGCTTTTCTCTCCCACTGACCTGTGCAAGTTTGGCATTTTACCTTGCATGAAATTCAGATACTGTGCAAGGTACAAAGTCTTCTATTGTATTAATAGAAAATGCTTTTATGTGTATGGAAGTAGAAGCTTAATGTTCATCTGTCCTGAGGGGAAAAATTTCAATTCTATTTACTATATAGGATATAAATTATTTATAAAATTAAAAGAACCAAGAAACAAAATTTAAAAACCAAGAGGAAGTGCTATGTCATTTGCAGAGGGAGGTCTCCTAAAACACAAGAAAACCTACACTGAGAAGGCACTCAGCGCAGTAAATACCTGATGCTAATTGGCATTTCTGCTCCTGTTTCTCTACGTGTGTGCTGCATGCAGGTTAAATGGTGTTTCTCTGGTTTTAGAGGAGTCTTCATAAGTGTTTCAGTTTTTCCTCTTGCTGTTCACAGTATTTTCAACCCAAAAAGTTAAAAACATGAGATTAAAAAATAGAACAACCAAAAAACCTCATGATTTTTAAGTCAGTGTGCTTTCTTACTTGCCTTCTGGTTTCTGAGCCTTTATGTGCAAGCACTTGGATCACACTTACAAGCCTCTTCCTGCAGCCATGAGGGCTAAAAACATCCTTTTTTTTTTTTTAATGGTAAATGAAAACTGAGATTCTCATGTAATCACTTGTCTCTAAGAGCCAGGGCTGTTAAGTACAATACCAAATGGTGTTTGACTGCAGCTCTGCTGTTTGTCTTTACAGAAGAAGATGGCTGAACAGCCTTGGAGAGGTGTGTATGTGTGTCCTAGCCCGACATTAGCAAAACAAGAAGATCAGAGAAAGAATTATTCTTCCAAAGAATAATTCCCCCAAGATTCATTATAACATCAGAAAAAAGATGGATAACTGCTGGGTTTTTTTCCAGTGCTGAAGGCGGACTGGGTGGGGAATCTTTGCCGTTTGATAAACAAACAACCTCCCCACCTCCAACCCTACAGTGCCCTGGCTAGACCTCACTTTCTATAATGCTGTATAATCTAATTTCATATTTTGTTCATATAACCATACTGAGGCTAGAGAAAAGAGACCACTGACTAAATGAACCATGTTTTTGCAGAGGTGACTAAGATAGGAGTGGGGAAGGCAGGAAATTATACAGCTACCCCTACCCCTAAAACTAACAGATACACACAGAAAAAAGTACAGGTTGTGTTATATGGCACCACCTGGTGGTTCAATGTGCATCACTCACAGAGATGCAAAAGGCTTGTCTGGGTCTCTGCCATGCAAGATTGTTCTCTCTAGTTTATTTCCTCCTTTCCCTCCTACTGTTTGTTACTCACTGCATCTTCTTTCAAATTATACTATAACTTCTTTGGGGCAGGGACTGTGTGTACATGTGTTTATACAGGGCTCTGAACAATGGGGCCCCTATCTGATTTGGGGCCTTAGGGTAAATGATAATGATAATAGTAGCAGTGTTTTGTCTAGTTTTGTTTTAAACATCCAATTCAATGTTAGGTTTCCATCACTTCCTTATGGTCACAACTGGGGCTAACATGGACAGAACCTTTCCTGGAAGATGTCAGCCTGTGAAGTGAGAGAAGTAATTAAAGGCAGAATCCTGCTCAGTTCTCCTTTTGGCACATATAGGCTATACAAGGAGGATTGCTGAGGGAAGCTTCAGGGCAGGGAGAATGATGCGAGAGTGAGAGATTGTAGCGAGGGTGGTGAAAGGGAGCCCCTGAGATTGATTCAGGCTACATGAAGATAATTCATGTGCCTGGAACCTTTCTAGTGGATCAAGACAGAAGGAACTAGTGGGAAATTTCTGAGAGACTCCTTTTGCTGGCTAAAGAGATAACAAAATGCACCCTCCCTTCCCTAGGGTTGTGTCTACATCTTTTTGTGTTAGAATTTCCCATTGTTGCTCGCGGTAGTGCTAGAGTAGACAGGACACGAATGGTTTTATTGTGCCATCTAACCCTGCTCAGAGCTGATCAAGGTAACACAGTGGTAAAAATGCCAATGTGGCTGGGACCCTGTCTACACTAGAACTTCCACCATTGTTACCACTAGAGGGAAACTTTAAACACTAAACTCTATTGTGGAAAAGGTATAAGTAATCAGAATCTGTTGAGGTGTGAGCATGGTCTCTGGCCTGGGTTTAGAGGGATGTGGAATATAGCTGGTTTCTAAAATTACAGTAAAGCTAGGCTGTAGCTGTTTTGGAAAGCCCTCTGAAATGTTATCAGTCAGAATCTGCAATCAAGCCTGTTAAGCTGCTCCGTCTACCTCCTCTCTACACCAATGATTGCTTCTGTTTGGATGCTTGTGGTGTTAAATGCTATTGCAGTAAAGGGGCTTTTGTTGTGGTCTCTGCAGAGCTGCTTTTGTTAGCATTCGACTAATCACCTAAATAAAACACTTTACCTGGAAAGCTGTGTACATACACACTGGTGCATGTACATCAGATTCAGCTATGAACAGGCAGTTCTAATGAGCTCAGATCTTGCACAGATTAGGTGTTGTTCCTGATCTGCAATATAACAGGCTTTTCTGCTAATGCTTTCTTACTGTTGGGACAGTAGACCCTGTCATTTTAACAATCCTGGATCCTTTCTAGTTATGCACAGAAACAGTTACCACATCAGTCTGGACCATTGGTCTGTCTTGAATTTTGTCTCAGGAAGTGGTCAATACTTAATGCCTCAGAGGAAAAACAAACCCATAATGTATCTGGCCAGTTTGTGCAATGCTGTACCACAGGGGCTGGAGGAAGAGCAGTTGCTTCCTAATCACACCACAGATGACTAGCTTGCACTCTGAAGTGTTTCTTCCCTATAGAGCTTCATGTATTAATGATGGTGACTATATTATTCACCATTTAGCAGTTCTGTATTTTGCTGTCTGGGTACAATCCTTTGTTAGAAGACTGCTAAGCAGGTTCCACAGGAGTTTTAGGGTGAATCAGACCGAATAACATCACACCCGCCACTGGCTTGATACCAAAGCATGGTATTCCCCTACTTTCCTTCCTCCTCCTGTTTAAATCTCCCAGATGACAGCCCAGGCAAAAATTCCAAAAGCAAATTGAACTTAAATGTAACATTCACAGGTTCAGGCTTCTCTTCAGCTCGAAGGACTAGAGTGCTACCTTGCAGTTATTAGCTGCTGGTAGTTATATCAAAGCCATTTGTTTTCAGAAAGCTGCACCATCACAAATTCCAGCACTGAATGTACTTCTGGCCTGGAATGCCTCAAAATCCCACAGATGATTCTCATGTGCAATCTCTTTCGAAATGATAGAATTTTCTTTTTTCCAAATTCCATATAGTGATATTTTTAGGACTGGGCATTTAGGGTGGCATAGAACCTGTTTATAGACGGGATGTGTGAGTGAAAGGATGTTGTCCGGACCATCCCACAAACCCACCATACTTAATTTACTCATCATTTGGGATTACATACATAAATGCTGATAAGTTAAAATACATCAAAGACAGAAGCTGTGCACACTGTCCTCCAGAAATACATCAATGCTGGAATATGCAACAGTAATCAGGTGCCATAGGATAAAGATCTTCCATGAGGTGGACAACAGGCTCAGGACTCACTTCAGGCTGGGGAGGTGCTGTCATGTGTCACTCTGACCGCACATTTGCACGGGGCTGGTGCTGCCCCATCCATGCCTGCACCTCAGAAATAACCCATGGGCTCTGAGTGTCTTGTTACCACTCTTGATTGTCCTTGCTGCTCAGCTGTATGACCTATAAAGAGTGATTTCCAGCTGAGACCAGCCCCCAGAGCAGCTCATTTCAGCTCATCTGGAAGGGGGGGAAGGGAAGCTTCCTTTTGGCTAATCTGAGCCAAATCTCCCCTGGAGGAGTGCAGCTGATGCGCCAGCCCTGAAGAGTATGTTCGCTCATGGCTTTTCCCTTCTCCTCACATGTTAAGGGATCTTAGGTGCTACCCAGGAGAAGTCTTTGTACTCAGGGAGTGGAGAGATTGCTATTGGGCCTGCTCCCAGTATGGGTGCTCACGGGGGAAGGGAGACACCTTCCTACCATGCACCTGTGCATGGTTGGGCATAGTATGTTGTTAAAATAAAGGGTGTTTAAAAGCAAACCTCACTAACGCAACCCCTCAAAATCAATACAATTACCAGTGAAGACAACACATAGCACATGTAACCTACACACACATCCACCTTCCTATGTATTGCTAGTTCCTCATCCAGCATGCAAAGCACATTCTGCATGCTCCCCCAGCACCCTCCACCAGCCACCCCACAACCCTAGTGAGGGCCATATATAGTGTGGCTTAGTGCCCTCTTGTGGACACTGCAGGTATCCAATCGAGTTTCACCTGTTGTGTTGCTGATGTAGCAATGGTTTAAAAAACAGCATTTAACTTAAATCTATGACCCTGCTTCTTTGAAAATACAGCCTGGAGGATCCTTCCACAGAGACAGCATCCTTCTTCACACGGCCCTCTCTGTACTTTCTTTCCCTGCAATATGTTTCTTCCACACATGATTACGTTGAAAGACTGCACAGTGATCCCTGCTCCAAAGGCAATGCAGTACCATCAACCAATTTCTACCCAGACAAAGCTCTCGCTCCTCAGACAACCTTACTGTAAATTGCACCGACTGCGAGCTGCATTTTACCATATCCTGGTTAAGACTGTGCAATTGCCATGGGGGGCAACTAGGTATGCCACAAGTGTGCCTGATGTTTTACAGATGTCAGGGATTCTCAAACTATTTATTTTTCTGGGGTCCCCTTTGAAAATATTTCAGGCTGTGATGACCCCAGCTCCCAGGCCATGCCACCCTTACTTCTGCGCTGCTGCTGGAGGCGGCGCTGTCTTCAGAGCACCTGGCCAGCAGCTGCTGCTCTCTAGCCACCCAGCTCTGAACGGCTCTGGCTGTCAGCCATGCACGGGGCTGACAGTCACAGCCACAGCATGGGCGGGGGCTGACAGCTCATGACCTCCCCATAATAACCTCATGACCCCTTGAGGGGTCCTAACCCCCAACTGTGTTAGAAGACAAAAAGGCTTGTATTTACAATCAGTCTAACACCTGCCCATCTATGTGCTGGTGTAATACCACATAGCAGTGTAAAACAACAACAGAGGCAGGGAGGAGTCCAGTTGAAAAGCAGAAGGGAGCACACACGTGCCTACCAGGAACAGCCTGCCTGTTGCATTATCTGCCCATCCTGCTGCATCCCCCCGCCCCTTCCCTTGCAAAGGAGAAGGGAGAAACAAGTCTCAGTTGTGGAAATATCTGACCAAAAACAACATCTCTCGTCTGTTGGCTCGTCAGATGTGGTTGTTTTCTTACAGCTTAAGACCCTATCATGACCTACAGTCTAAACGCCATCTTCCTTCTTCTCTGGTTCCTTCAGCATAGAGGTAAAAAGTGCTTTTTGTTCCTTTTGTTTATGCGCTCATTTGTTCACATTACAGCATTTTCTTCTGCTGGTTTCTTTTGTTAATTTCCAGAGAGCCCCTCCAGGAGTTTGCACATTACTGCTATTTCTGTCTTTTAAATAGTCTGTCTTTTAAGAACTCATAAAGAAAACCCCTCAAGGAAGCGGGAATATGGAAGTAGTGCCGGGTAACCTAAATAAAATGGTTCAGGTCCTCTGTGGCAAGTTCTTCTCAAGGTAATGGCTCCAGGGATTAACTGGAGGGTAGGTATCTGCCCTGCATTGTGACAGTGGCACTTTGTGATGGCTTGTGTGAAAATCAGGTTCATGTAAACCTTGGCATTGTTATACAGGGTGAAGATGAGGAGGACGATGAATGATCATGTCCTAGACTCGAGAGTAGGGTCAGAAGAGACCACTCAGATTGGTTCTACCATACCACTGCTGCATTTTGAACAATCTCTCATTACGTCCCTTTTTCTAACATAGACTCTAACCTGCTCCTGACTCTGCTGTGATGATTCCCTGAGCATTTCCCTTGGGAGTATCCTGCAGCTCAGTTGCTTTTATAGTTACAAACCTTTCCCAGTGCTGTAACCCAAGCTTTTCCTTAACTTCAGCCCACTGCTCCTTGTTATGTCATCTGCAGAGGCCTTTCCTTCATTAGCATTATTACCTTGAAGATGTTTATAGATTGTGATCACGTTCTCCCTCCATCAGCCCCCTCTCCCCCCTCCCCCCACCACAAACTCTTCTCAGCAGTTTGTATTTAGCTCCTTTCATTTGGGGTAGTCAGATCGTAAATTTGGTTGCTAGGTAATTGTGATGTTGGTGTCACAATACAGTGTCATAATATGATGACATCACACCAATTTCAGATTACATTTTGGGGCTCTTCTAGTGTCCCACAGTGACCCTTTTGTAGAATGCAGGATGTCAGAGAATCCCAACAAAACCAGGACAGATGATCACTCCACCTTTCTCTTTATATCTCTATCCACCAGTTCTTGTATCACTGAAAGAATCAAAATTCCTATTGTGCAGAGAGACTTGTCCATAAGATTCTGACTCACTGTCCTAAGGGGATAATGAGGGAAGAGCACTGAAGCACAGTATTCACAGCACCTCATCTTTCTAGGCCAGGAAAGGTCAGGTGCATTTTGAAGATGATGCAATTTGTCTGTAGAGGACAGGGCAGCACAACTGCTCTGAATCTTGAGGGGCCAGTTTCCAGTTGATCTATCCATAGCGTCCAAGTACAGTGGTGACTAAGGTCTCTCCTTCCCCCATATTTATCATGGGAACAGTGACAGGAAATTAGCTCCATGGGTAAATGGAAAGAAAAAACGGTTGGTTGGAGCTGCACTGATGATTTTTTGATAACTTTTAAAATGCTTTGGACACTCCTCCGCTCCTATTGTTCTGTGTTCATTATGTCAAATGCTTTGAGATGGGAACTGCAGGTGCTAACATTAACAGATCAAAGGTTGTCTAGTGTTAGAACCAGACTCGTGATGCCAAAGGGACAGGGGCATGTACCCTGTGACATGGGCTTTCTGTCGGCATTTCCACAATACACAGTGTTCCCCTTTAACTTTTTTTTTCTTTATGCTAAACGAGAAAGGGAACAAGCCTAGTGGCAGTATCTCCTCTTTGCTTCTGCAGCCTCTGTTGTAATTTCCTATATATCACCACTTGGTGAATTGCAGCAGCAGATATCCTTCCAACAGCCTGACAACAATCACAGGAACTAGCTCCCGTCTCTCTTAAAGAGATATTATCACTCATGGCTACTGAAGATCTGCACAGTTCTGCTGATATAGTTCCTGTATCTGATGTGCAGACTTGCCCTTTGCTTTGCTGTTTAGATTGGCAAAAGATTTGACTGATGAAGCTGCCTCCTCTTAATATTTTTCACAGTCCCAATACTGGCCTGCCTGCAGTGTTCCTTCCTCACTCTCACACCTCAGGTATCCAAATACAGTTTCACTGACACGCACATTTACATACTGAAACAGGGGCATGGGATTTTAGAGGATGCATTATATAAAACGTCCAACTGGAATTAATTTTAGAAAATTGCTTTCCACTTTTGTCAGCCATAATATATTCTCACATACTGAGTAATCAGTCCACTTCCTCCCTTCCTCTTCCCCCATTCAGCATACTAGAGTTCTAGAGAAGAACTCACAGAGAAAAAGGGGAAGCCTGTAATTGCAAGTGTATCTAAAATTACACAATGTTTATCAAATGGACTCTGTAGATCACACGGGAATTGCCTTGCCAAAACAGGCCAGTGGTGCATGTAGTCCTGTATCATCCTCTTGTCTCTGACAAAAGCCAATCCTGGATGCTGTAGAGCTGAGTGCAACTGCCATGATAATGCATCTAATTGCATGTGTGTTGTGATAAATGCTAATGATGATCTCCTTTTGTGTAGGATGGCAGGTTGCAGGACAGAACGTCTCAGTACAACAGGAATCCCTGATCCAGGTTGCTTTTGCCCGTGAATCAGTATATATGATATGTAATGTCAGCTTCCCCTACACAAAGGAATACACCACTTTCAAAATCCGTTATTACCGGATGGACTCAGAAGGCAAGAGAGTCCCAATAAAAACTTTTCCAATATCTGAAGCAATCCCTCCTGGAAATGAGAACAAAATAGCATGGAAGTCTTTCAACCATACAATTGGGCCACTAGGAACCACCTCTGCAACTGGCACGTACTACTGCCAGGCCCAGTGGAAAAACACAACGTGTACAGGAAACGGGATATTCATTCTTGTTAGAGGTAAGCTCCACCAGCACCTCACCTAGCCAATGAGAGACCAGAAGAGGAGGTTTGAATGGCTAAAATCTGGCTGGAGTTTCCCCATATAAGGGTGATTTTTTTGCCCTTTCTTCTTTACATCAAAACAAGCTAGGAACTAGTAATACCTAGAACTTGGGTAGCACTTTTCGTTATCTCCATCTTACAGATGGGGAAGTGGAGGCACAGAGAGGCTAAGGCCTGGTTTACGCTACAAAGTTTTGCCAACATAGCTATATAGGCTAGGAGTGTCACCTTCCTCTAATTCAGGCAAAATACAACCGCTAACATCATGTTCCTTGCCTGCTGTTCTGATCACATCACCCCCTTTTTGAATCTCTCCACTGGCTTCCCATATTGTACCATATCAAACTCATTCTTTTAGCTCTCACTTTCATGGCTTTCACATTTCCTGCTTATCCACCTCTGTCACATGTCTTGTTTTCTGTGCTCCAGGAGAGATGCCAGCCTTGACTTCTCCTGGCCACTTCTTCCACAGAGTCTTTGTGATGAACTGTGTATGCATGTGAGGGAGAGCAGGGGGCGGGTTAGGACTGGAGTAGCAAAAGGTGAGGTGTCAAGAGTGAGATACAGGGGCAAAATAAGAGGAGTTGGCAAAGCTTGCAAAAGGCCAGCCTGTATCTGATTCTGTCCATCACTATCAGTCTTAGTTTGGAGACCTTTTAAATTCACCCAGGATGTGATTTAAAAGGATATAGTAAAAGTTATATTCTTCAGAACTGCTTGTGAGTTTTAGCCCTCTGACAGTTACTGAATTGTAAACTTTGGGGGCAAAAATGAACAGTGGTTTCTCACCTCCATTCATGCCATGAATTCTTTGCCTTCCTCCTCACAGACACAGGATACACAGAGCCCTCCCCTGGCACGTGGAAATTCCTTATCGCTCTTACCACTATACTTGCCATCCTGAGCATCACTGAAACAGCTGTGCTGCTGTGGAAGAGAAAGGCAAGTTATAAGATATGTATTACAAGTGGAGCTGGTAGCGATGCCTGTGGCTAAGGTTTCCTGACACTTCCTCATTATAAGACCCTATTTTTAGTTGCTTATAACTTTACCAAACTTTAACTGTTTGGGCTGAAATTTTCCATGCCAAGAGTCTACCTCAGGCTCTTTTTTGGTTTGTTTTAAGTTTCAGCAAAAATGTTTCAGCCGTTTCAGAGAACAAGACGAAGGGGAAATATATTGTTTTGTTCATGTTAATAGCTCCTGTGTGTCAACCAGACTGTGCATGCACTATCCCCACAGAGCAACTGAGCGTGCTGCCGCCCAGGGCTGCAGGGCTGAGCAGGACTTTCCCTGCAATTGTTCCTCACAGCAGCTAGAGTGGCTATGGTGCCAGGCACAGGAACTGAGAGCAGGAAGACTATCTCTCCTATGCTCCCAGTGCTCCCTGCCTGCTGGCACCCATGCAGTGTGGTGGACAAGCAACCAATCTGGAATGCAGAAATGCAAGAGCTAGACCTCTGGGGAGGGTGTGAAGTGGAGGAAACAGAATGGGACAAGGAGCCTTGGGTGGATATTGAGATTGGCTGGACAAGGAGCTGGGGAAAAGGAGACAGGGAGCTGGGGGGAGGGATACAGGAACTGGTTGGACAAGGAAATGGGGGCAAAGAGAATGAGGGGAGACTGAGATGAGAAGCCTGGGGAAGGAGACTGGGACTGGTAGCTAAGGTCAGGGAAGACTGGAACTCAAAGGAGACAACTGGGACTGTCTGGGTGAGAAGACTGGGACTAGGACTCTTCATCCCAGGGGGAAACTGGGATATGGAGCCAGGGGTGAGGAAGAGTCAGGACTGGGACAGTTTGTCAGGGCAGGATTTCCCCAAGGCAGGAACTGCAGAAGAGAGCTATAAACATGTCTTCCAAGGACACCCTCACAACTCCTGGTGTGGGGGTCATGCTGGGGTGAGGCTGATAGAGGGAGGGGCAGGACTGCAGCATGCAGCTTTGCAGAGCATTCAGGCAGTGACAGGGCAGCTTTCCTGGAGGCCCCCAGCCTCGCCAGTCCCGAGAGCATCCCATGATTGGGAGGGCTGAGAGTTCTGTACTGTGCCTTTTAAGGTTTGTCTACACCTGAAAGTTAATCCAGAATAAGTGGGAATCCAAAGTGGATTAAGCTAATTTGGAGTAAGGCACTTTTATTTTGGAATAAGAGCATCCACACCTAGAGTTAATCAGGAATAGCTATTATGGAATAACTCCCCATATAGACATGGAGAAGCATCACAGACTCCAAGTCTGTGCAGGAGGGAGCTCAGGGAGCAGCATGTAAGAAAATTGTCAGGCTTTTCAATTTTCCACTGTAGGCAGGTATGCTGGACCCGCTTTATCTTGTGGTGCTGCTTCTCTGCCTCTGGACTCTGCAGTATTACCTACCTCAAAGGTTCAGACATCATGAGATTTCCCTTCCCCCACAAAAAATCATGGGTTTGAGATGAAATTGCAAGCCCATTAGCAAGGATTTTCAATGAATCTATAAACTCAGGGGCTGCACCGTATGACTGGAGAATTGCTCACATAGTTCCTATTTTAAAAAAAAGGAAAACGTGATCCGGGTAAGTACAGGCCAGTTAGTTTGACCTCAGTAGTATGCAAGGTCTTGGAAAAAATGTTGAAAGAGAAAGTAGTTAAGGACATTGAGGTTAACGGTAATTGGGATGAAATACAACAAAAGGTTTACAAAAGGTAGATCATGCCAGACCAACCTGATCTCCTTTTTTGAGTAGACAACAGACTTTTTAGACAAAAGGAATGCAGTGGATCTAATTTACCTAGATTTCAGTAAGGCATTTGATATGGTTCCACATAGGGAATTATTAGTTAAATTGGAAAAGATGGGGATTAATATGAATATTGAAAGGTGGATAAGGAACTGGTTAAAGGGGAGACTACAAAGTGTCATACTGAAAGCTGAACTGTCAGGCTGGAGGGAGGTTACTAGTGGAGTTCCTCAGGGATCGGTCTTGGGACCGATCTTATTAACCTTTTTATTACTGACCTTGGCACAGAAAGTGGAAATGTTCTAATAAAGTTTGTGGATGACACAAAGATGGGAGGTACTGCCAGTACAGAGAAGGATCGGGATATACAGGAAGATCTGGATGACTTTGTAAACTGGAGTAATAGAAATAGGATGAAATTTAATAGTGGAAAGTGCAAGGTCATGCATTTAGGAACTAATAACAAGAATTTCTGCTATAAGCTGAAGACACATCAGTTGGAAGTGACAGAGGAGGAGAAGGACCTGGGCATATTGGTTGATCACAGGATGACTATGAGCCGCCAATGTGATGTGGCCATAAAAAAGCTAATGCGGTCCTTGGATGCATCAGATGAGGTATTTCCAGTAGAGATAGGGAGGTGCTAGTACTGTTATACAAGGCGCTGATGAGACCTCATCTGGAATACTGTGTGCAGTTCTGGTCCCCCATGTTTAAGAAAGATGAACTCAAACTGGAACAGGTGCAGAGAAGGGCTACTAGGATGATCTGAAGAATGGGAAACCTGCCTTAAGACAGGAGACTCAAAGAGCTTGGCTTGTTTAGCCTAACCAAAAGAAAGTTGAGGAGAGATATAACTGCTCTCTATAAATACATCAGAGAGATAAATACCAGGGAGGGAGAGGAATTATTTAAATTCAGCGCCAATGTGGGCACAAGAACTAATGGATATAAACTGGCCATTGGGAAGTTTAGACTTTAAATTAAATGCAGGTTTCTAACCATCAGAGGAGTGAAGTTCTGGAATAGCCTTCCAAGGGGTGCAGTGGGGGCAAAATACCTAGCTGGCTTTAAAACTGAACTTGATATATTTATGGAGGGGATGGTATGATGGGACAGTCTAATTTGGCAATTGACTGATCTTTGACTACTGGTGGTAGATATGCCAATGGCCTGCAAAGGGATGTTAGATGAGGTGGGTTCTGAGTTATTACAGAGAATTCTTTCTTGGGTGTCTGGCTGGTGAGTCTTGCCCACATGCTCAGGGTTTAACTGATCACCATATTTGGGGTCGAGAAGGAATTTTCCCCCAGGGCAGATTGGCAAAGTCTCTGGGGTTTTTTCGCCTTCCTCTGTAGCATAGGGCACAGGTTCACTTGCTGGTGGATTCTCTGTACCTTAAAATCTTTAAATCATGATTTGAGGGCTTTAATAACTCAGTCATAGGTCAGGGGTCTATTACAGGAGTGGATGGGTAAGGTTCTGTGGCCTCGTTGTGCAGGAGGTCAGATTAGATGATCATATTGGTCCCTTCTAACTTAGAGTCTATGAGTCTATAGTCTATGAAAAAATAGATTTTTTTTTTATTTGTCTTCTGATTATTGTTGCCAATTCATAGATTTAATTGTGAATCTTGCAACATGTGGTGCTTTGCTTAAAACCCCAGCTCCTGGAGTTATGTGATTATGTGAGAATCTCAGCTTTCACTTTTTTTTTGGAAAGGTAAATTTCTAGGCCTCAGTGGTTGTGGGGAGAAGTTTGAAAAGGTGGAAACCAAAAGAACCAACATTTTATTATTTTTAATCTCGTGATTTTTAAACCAGTCTCATCCTTCTGAGCACTTGGGGCTAGCAACACTGTTTGACCTTTAGAAAAGCGGCCTGGTCACACGCTATGCGTGATCATTTCAAGTTAAAAATTCAACCTAACGCGTGCGCGCGCGCACGCACGCACGCACGCACGCACACACACACACACACACGGGTTGCCAATTTTGGTTGGACATATTCCTGGAGGTTTCATCACATGACATAATCTGTAATTAATTCTAAACCTAACACACACATCCCTCCCTTCTTAGAAGGAGACTTCACTTAGGTCATGTCTTCATGTCTACACATACGGCACTGCAGCAGTACCTCTGTACCGAAAATCCGATGTTTGTCTTCTATGTTTTGTGCCTTTTGTATTCACGCTTTTAAGTTTTTCTTTACAACTGTGGGGGCTAGAAACTTCCTTTGTTTTTTTTGTAATGAAAGCGGAGATTGTGTTGTATTCACTTGACTTCAGTAGCCAGGGCTTTCGGAAAAATGTCAAACAGCATGAGACCTGCAGTAGAATGGCAATGCTGCAGTACATCTTCCCCAGTTCGCCACCCCCATCTTTCCTCCCCTGCACTTAATCTCAGGTTCCTTCCTGCCCCTGCTTCTCCCACAGTCTCATTTACTTTCCCCTCAGTATCTCTGCTGCTCCCACTCCCTAACTCTCTAAATTGTCTTGTCTTCCTATATTCACCTACTCCATCCCCGCCCCACCTGCCAGTGTCCTTCCCCGTGCCCCATATTCACCTGCTCTTTGCATGGCCCCTCCCTGCTTCCTGACAGCACACACCTTTGCTAAAATGTAGCCTGACTTTAAGTCTCATTGGATACAGTGGGAGGTGGTGGCCCTCTTTACTAGGGGCAGCCTCACTGCCACCTGCACAGGCTGTAAGGAAATGGTAGCCATGATAATGAAGAGCAGCCTGGCATCAGTCCCACTAATGGGGGATGGGAAATGGCGGCCTTTTTGAGAAAGGGCAAAACTTTACAAGGTTGCTTCTGTTCATCCCTAGATCACAAGAGGCTTAAAGTCAAAATACCCAACGTGAGTCTCACAAAAAATGTGATCGCTGGCAACTCGGTCTCTCTAACATCACAGTCTCGCCCGCTGTGTCCTGTGTGGCATGACGCAGGGGAGCAGCCCATGTGAGACTACAGCCTTGCACCCTGTCCCTTCTCAGGCTTCCATGATGTCTCTGTCCTGCCCACCGTGTGCTGTGAGGCTGCCAACTTGCTCCAGGCCCCTGTGAAATCGCTGCCTTTCACCCTGTGAGTCTGCTGCCTTGACTCCAGTCTCTGATTAATCGCTCTCTCTCTCACACACCTGCCAAACTACAGGCCTTTGGCCTGAACTTCAGGTCCTGGGGAGATTGTTCTGGCACACAAGGCTTTTGGTGCAGCCACAGCTATCAATCTTACAAATGCCAGGTTGCAGAGGGCACGGAAGCCTATCATCTTTATGATATGTGTATGGAGAAGGAGCTAACCAGCTTTTTAAAACAATAAAACCCAAAACGTATCAAAGCAGTGCTGATGCTGGGTGTTTTAATCATGATTGGTTATGGTTTTTTGTGTTTTATGAGGGGTTTTGTGTATGTTTGTAGGTATTTGGCCACTTGCAAATTATTGTAGAATTTCAAATAAACAGCGGGTAGGTTTCTTTCTCTTTTTGCTTCGGTTTCTTTCTGACTAAAATCTTGGTCTAGAATTTTCTAAAATCCCATGACCTGACAGTTGATGATTCCAGACCTGCCTCTCAAATCCATATTGCCTCCCCACTTTAGTTGGTCTACTTACAGGCCTGCTGACCCCTCACTGCCCCTGGGGGCGGGGCCTCAGCTCACATTGGGTATGTCTATATTGCAACTAAACACTTGTGGCTGGCCCATATCAGCTGTCTCAGGCTCGCAGGGCTTGGGCTATAGAGCCATTTATTTGTGGTGTAGATGTTCGGGCTAGGGCTGGAGCCCAGAGGATCCCATAGCCCAGGCTCCTACATCGCAGTTAAACAGCCCCATAACCTAAGTCCCTTGAGCCCAAGTCATCTGACATAGGCCAGCCATGAGTGTTTAATTGCACTGTAGACATATCCATTGAGGTAGTTACTGTGAATGGATGTGAGATGCAGCACCCCTCCTCCTTAGCAGGAAAAATGCCATGAATCTACATTGCAACCAAAATAATTAACTGAATGGAGGGAAAATAAGCACAGGTTGCACTAGCACCAAGGCCAAGGACTAACCCCTTCCCCTTTCTCAAGAAAGTTTAGCCAGATGTCTTCCTGGGAAGGAAATTTCAAGACCTTGCTGACATCTCCAAATTTTGAGTTGGCCCACAGATGCATAGATTTTTTTTTTTAACACCAGAAGGGACCAGGCTGATCTGCTGTATAATGCTGGCCACATAATTTCTTAACGCAAGTTATCTAGGCCTACAGATTTAAACGTTTCCCTAGTTACTAATGGATTGGAAAATAGTTCATCATCTTCATGTGATATGAGACAAATGTCATCCTGCTTCTTTCCCAATACAGAACAGAAATACTTATCAAATACTTCTGCCTTTTCCGCATTGTTACTAACAATTTTCCTTAGCCATGAGAGTGTTTGTGGTAGTAGTGGTTTCCCTCTCCCATATTGCTAGTATGACACTCTCCTTCAGAAAAAGAAAATCCCTCCACAAAGTCATGAATCAAGTGAATTAATATTGCCTTGTATTATGCTGCACCTTACGTGTCTGTCCTTTGTATACACACCATATGGGGGTATGACCGTGTCAGATCTCACAAGCTAAGCACTGTTTGTTTGGTTTGTATTTGAATGGGAGATCTCTATGGAAAACTCATTTGCTGCAGGAAATGGTGTTGATGATTCCATAAGAGGTCATCTTCTTTCAAGTCAGTACTGGACCAATCCCTCAGTGTAGTACTGACCAGTAAAGGTCTCTTGGTACTCTTCTCAAGGGTCGTGATGTTAGCAATATTTTCCTGACCAAGTTCTATTTTAAGTAACTGCTCTCTGCCTCTCTAACATTCCGCCTACAGTTGCAGCTGGATTGGGTACTCTTTGTTTCCTGTCCTACAGCAGCTGTTAAATAGTTGCAAGCTCCACCCCAGAGATGGCTGTGTTTCAGTGTTGGAAGTCATTTTTGCATAAATACAGAGTCTGGTTCTCTTGTCACTTACACAGTTTTACACTAATGTAACTCAACTGATTTCACTGGTTTACACTGGTGCGAAAGGAGAGTCAAACCATCTGTCTTCAAAGTGGTCTTTTGTGATGAAAGTGCTATAGAAATGTGAGTCCCTAGTTATCACTGATCATGTGTCAAGTACAAGAATCATACAAACATTTATTTCACATTTTGGAGTGTCGTGTGTTTACAACAGACCTGTCATTTAGTGTCTCGTCCTAAGTAGGTGATGTGTTCTTGGAAGAGCTATCTCCAGAGGTGCCCAGACCCGAGTACGGTAACCCAAGCCCCTTCAGGAAGCTCAGAACCATCCGGCTCCATCTACACTGTGAGTAACAGAATTACCTTCATCCCCGATGTGGCCTACTGCTAGACCTGCATGTTTACCCCAGCTTGGCACCTGTAGGAATGGGTGATCTGCAGGGGCAGGAGAGAGAGATAATGCAATCCATTCACCTGAGTATTAGGAAGGATTTGATTCCAAAGAATAGGCTGGAGAAAAGGTGAAATCTCTTCTTACGCTGTCTCCTCTCTATAACGTTTGCCCTCTTTTGCTTAGAATAAAATTGATATCCTTTTACCACTCCTGGAAGTGGCCAAAGACGGCTGTTTCATTCCTGTAGCCTGGGCGTAGCAATGCATCTATTTACCCAAGCAGACGAAGGAATTGCTTAAGCTGGTCGGCAGGGCAAATGTGTGAATGTGTGTGTGTGTGTGGGGGGAAATGGATGAAAGTGAGCAGAGAAGAATATTGACTGAATATCAGGCAACCTTTTCTGAGCAGGAGATCTATAATGGAGTAGAAAAGTCTCGCAAGGGGAGAGATGGAAGCTCAGTTGCATGAATCATTTATGACTGGACAAAGCTCTGGAGAACGGTCTGTAGGGAATGAAGCTAATGACCTGCCAAGCAGGGTGGGAGAAAAGGGTGGGATGCTGATGTGGACAAAGTGATGGACTAGATCTTTTGTAGCTCAAACTTCAAGGGTTCTTATGAGGACAGTAGGGTTTGGTTTGGTTTGGTTTTTTAATTTTTGGAACTGAGGTTTGAAAAAAACAGGTGGAAATAACAGAGTAATAATTTGGGGGAGGGGAACTAAGTTGATAAATCTTTTACTTTTAGAAATAAATTTCTTTTCCATTCAACTTTTTAGTAAAAAAAGGAGAGTTTTCCTGTAAAAGGGGATGATTTCTGCAAGGAAGTTAAAAAAAAATTCCAATCCATTTCTCACTCAGCCAGCGTTGTCATGCATCCTCAGCTCCACCTTAATTACGTGTTCCGTCATGTTGCCTCGTTCAAGGTGCCTGCATGAAGTTTAAAATAACAGGCTGGATTTGAATAGTGTTTTAAACACTGGGCCAGCTGTGTGAAAGTCTCCCTGGGAAGGGCTGGTGAGCATGCTAGTGCAATCCACCTCATTGCTCCTTCTCCATGAGGGGCTGGGAGCTGGCTGAGGTAGCCCCCAAAATATCCTTTGGATTGCTTTAGAATGGGGCAAAACTAAGCTCCCTGATGCACTAATTAGCTAAGCTCCCTAATGCACTAATTTAGTGTCTCTTCCCAAAGAGACCCTGGCCAGAACATAAAGCTGCCATTCCCTGGCACAAACCTGGGATGAATGCCTCCTCCAGCACAGCTACCCAGGGATGCAGATTACACCCCTATTCCCCAGTGCCAGTGGATGTGAATCAAGCTAATCTAACAGGACAGGGTAAAACGGAGTGCTGTGATGCCCGAAGCACCTCCTTTGGTCCCATCCCCGCTATGAAAAGCTAGTGTGGTGCTGAAGCTGGTTACTACATAGTAGCACACATAGCCTGATTTCTCTGTTGCTGGGAGAAAAATGCTCTGTGACCAGCATGAAAGGAACAGAGAGTGAGGGAGATGAGAGAGCAGCTCTGTGTGCGTGCACATGCATGTGTGCATACATGTTGGGGATTGTGTGCCAAACGAGTAACTTGTTGAAGACACTAAGTGGTTAAATGAAATAACAGTTAAGTTTGTCTCTTTTAAGGGGCAAGGGCAGTGTTTAATTTGTAATGAAAGAGGTGCCAGGGCTCAAGCAATTTTTTTACATTAGTAACTGATGCAGGACTCCGCAGAGGTGCCAGGGCTATGAACTGCCAAGCGGCTTGGGTTTGGCTCAGCCCTGGCAAACCCTGGCACAAATTAAGCACTGGGCGAGTAGGGGTACACGTGATGCTCTGCTCATTTTGGCTGCCCCTTCTGTCTCGGGGCCCCTTTGCAGGCTGTTCATCTCCCTCCTAATACACTCTGCTCTTCTTTAAATCATGATTGCTGTGGACTTGATCATCATGGGTTCTGAACATTGGTAACTCTCAGGGAAATGAATGGGGTGACAGATGCCCAGCGCCTCCCAAGATCAACCCCCAGTCACTTGCTCTTTCTCTTTGCTGTATTAATGAGACATGACAGCCTCTCTCACTTTTCAATCCCTCTACTAACATCACCTGCCCCTCCTGTCTGCCTAAGCTCCTCCCATCTTCCTGTTGCCAGAGAAACAGCCACCTTAGCAACCTGCTGTCATCCTTGAAATATACATGGAAAAGTCCTCTTGATTGTTGTATTAGATCCTCCAGGCAGATCTGGAACATCATTCAATCTGACATGCATCTTCAGTGACACGATTATCTGAGAGACAAGGAGTTGCTCGCACATGTATAGGGGGTGTATGTGTGTGTTTCTGCATGTGCTTATGTGTGAGCATTCAGGGGAATGCGTGGGTGTATGTATGTAAGTGTGATTTAAAGTGTGTGTGTGAAACAGTGTGGGTGCACGCATGCACATGTGGGTATCAGTTCCTATATTATTTCTGCATTCTAAAGAGGAAGACTATTTCCAGGTTTAAAAAACAAATGCAAATTGTCCCATTGTGAGTGACTATGAAGTTCCTGCCTTTTGCTGTCCTGTTGGGCATCAGGACATCAGCTCAGCCTCGCTTCCCATCCCCAAATTCCCAGAGTGGTTATGACTGGAACCTGGGAGGGATGTGCACACGAATGCCATATTGTACCATCCAGTGCTCACCTTGATTGCAGGTTCAACTTCTGATCCCTTGAGCAGTGAATTTCCCTCATAGTGGAGGGTCTTATTCTGCATTATCTGAGGAATTTGGGGTACATGGAGGCAGGTGGGGCGGGGGGGAGGGACAGTTCCTGCTTTTTTAGATTTATACACTAGGAAGAAAAAAACCTCATCATGTCTCCATGATTCAAAATCATAATAAGGACAGGATTGCCCTGTGCATTTAGGGGAGGAAGCAGTTTCCTCTCATCCAGATTTAGGCCTTTTGCAGACTTCAGGATCTCTTGCAGATTTTGGGGATACAGGATTTAGGCTCAGAACTCAAATTTAGGATGTATGGCAATCCCTAACCGCAGCAGGCAACTGTGCATGTTTTAACCCATGTGCACTGCATGTTTCTGATGTGACACAAGCCCTCTTTCCTCTCCCCATTCTAGTGCCTAGAATCCCACCAAGCTGACGTCTATTGTGTCCTTGAGAACGACACAAACAGCCTGTCGCTTGAGAAGAATCCCACTGCTAAGGTAAGTCTCCTCTCAAATGGTCCTGACCCTTTCCTGCTGGGGGTTCCCTTTGAAATTGAGCGTGTCATAGAAACCACCACAGAGCTGCTGTGTCCTTACAAAGGCAGTAAATCTAACTGCTGCTTCCACTCCTCCCAGCCAGAAAAGGAAAGGATGAGTTCCTCCCGCCCCTAAGCTGGGTTTATGCATGTCAAATCTCTCTTCTCTCTGGTTAAACAGTTGTTTTGTCAAACATTATTCATCAGGGGAGGCCTGGTTGGTATAGATGCTCCGATATGAGGTTTGCTCTAAGGCATGGTGGGAGATTTGAGATCATTTCTGGCAGGGGAAATCTCCCTGTCTGTAGACCAGACTAGTCCTTCATGGAATATGGCCTGGTCCTGGCCTCCAATTTGGACCTTTTGGATTGCTCAGGCAGTGCAAAGATTGGGCTGCTGAAGATTTGTCCAGCGTGGGGAAGTCTCTGTCTAGGAGCATGTGGGACGCTACTTTACTCCAGCCATCCACAATTGGTATAACAGCCCCTTGAGGGCCATTACCATGAGCCAAAGGTTTAAAGGAGCTCTCAGGCTGCTCTAACTTCTGCCAGGGTTGATGCAATCTCTGGCAGCCCTGGAGATCAGGGAAAGGGAACATACAGCCACGTTCAGCCCCCTCTGCATTCTGGGCCTACACTGAGTGCAGATCAGCCAGCCCTGGCAACGGCGCTTGGTGTCCTCTGAGCCCCATATATAATTTGTCAAGATGAAAACCATACTGAGTGAAAATGCTTCCTGAGCAACCGCTCAAGAGATTGACAAGAGTCAGCTGCTTAACAGAAGTGATGTTCTAATAAAAATGAAGCAGAATTGTGCCCTGTATGGTAGGGGACGTTTTGGGGCAGTCTCAGGATGAGAGAGAGCCTCCTGTAGGTGGACTCCTGTGCAGGTTTTCCTGTATTGTGTGGCTTTGTTTGTTGTTGGATTTTTGTAGATTCTTTTTGTGCTACTGTGAACACTTTGGATTCAATGGCTTTTCCCAGTTGTTGCTGTTTTATTACTGTGAGTGGGATGGAGCCCCTGCCTCGCAGTTAGTCTCTGGTAGCAGCCCTCCTTAGTGGTTAGGGGTAGGGGAACCCAGGACCTTCCCACCAGGTTCTGACCTAGGGGCAGTCTTGGACACCACAGGAAAGGCGTCCACTACGTGTGGTCCAGCTAACATCCTTTCCTGGGTCTCTTCCTACCACTCTGTCCCTCCTTGGGGTATCTCATGGCTTGCAGTTATCCCTATAACCTGGTCCATGAGCCTTTGCAGTCTGAGAAGTCCCAGCTTCATGCAACCACTCTCCTCCTGGGGATACCCTCCTGGCACAGTCCTTCCATCACAGTGGCTGCAGCCCTCTGTCTCTCCACCCACCACCATTTAGTGCTGAAGAAACTCTCTCTTTAAGTACCTCCTCCAACTAGAACATGCCTGGCTGAAGTGGGGCTTCCTGGGCTTAGAGTTGTCCCTGCACCCTTGTCTCTCTCAAGCATGAGGTTTCCCCATCACAATTACATTTTGTACTTCACTCAGTTAGGAGAGTGAAACAAGGTTGGTGAGTTTTGCCTCATTCCAGCTGGGTTCACTTTCTGGTTCTTCTGCATATTATATCTCCAGGATCCAGTGAGAAAATAATGTCTCACATTACCAATGATAACAGAACAAAAAGGACAAGAACATAAAGGAATAACAAAAATAAGTCAGGTTAACGCAGTGAAAAGGTCCTTGTTTACAAACTACCTCCAGCCTGCTCTGTTCCTACCTTCTGAATCCAGTCGACACCAGTTGTTTCCTACTGCCTAAACTCTGTGGAACTTTGTGTCCAGAATGCGCTGGGCATTCCAGGTGCTGTAACCACACATCCTTTCACCATGGTTCTTAAACTTGGCACAGGTGTGTTTAGGTTGCAAAGATATGAGGAGTGCTGGGTAATAAAAAACCAATCCCTTTCCTCCCCCCCAAAACCCTTAATTTTATTGACATTATTTTTTGTAACAGAAGCATTCTATTCATATTCTCTTTTCTTACTAAAACTTTTAGGGATGAACCTTCTTGGCAAGTTAAAAATTGTAGTGTAGACAGTGCCTAGGGGCTGAATCCACTGCTGGCATAAACGGATGCAACTCTGAATGCGGCCCTCCAACTGCATATTGACTTTGGAACATGGCATAACAGGAACTGCCATATTGGATCAGACCAATGGTCCATCTAGTCCAGTATCTTGTCTCCAATAAGCAGCAGCTTCAGTAGGCAGTTATGGGAAAGTTTCCTCCTCACGCCTAATAGTTAGAGGTTTGGCATATGTCCCAGAGCTTGAGTGTTCATATCCCTTCCAAAACTCTTGTTTACTTTAAATATATATTTATTATTGTAACACTGAATATCCCTGTTATCCATAGAAATATCTGGAACTTTCTGGAATCATGCCAAGCTCTTAGCCTTAGTGATATCTTGTGGCAGAGCGCTTAACAGGCCAATTGCACATTGTGTGGGGAAAAAATTCCTTTTATCACTTTTACATTTTTGCCATCTTTCAGTTTCATTGAAGTCCCCTTGTTCTTGTGTTCTGACACAGGAAGCACAGGAGATTCCAAATTACCTTTTATCCCATTCATTTTTTTGTAGACTTTAATCATGATCACTCTTCTTTGGGCAATCTGAGTAATTCAGTCGGGTGCTGAGGTGCTAGGTCCACATCATGTTGCTCTACACTAAATATGGAGTTCTTGGAGTGTTATTGGAACCCTTGTTGCGCCACATGCCAGACAGTTAATTTGGAGGTTAGAGCAAAGCTAGGGCAAAGTAGCCTGTTACTGAGTGATGTGGGTACATCTCTTGTAGCTTCAAGACATGGTCAGCTCACAACCAGACAGAGTTGGAGATAGAAATGAAGACTGTGGGAAAGCAGAGAAGAGGAAAAAGAAGAAAAAAACGGTAAGAGCCTTCTGCAACCCCACCATCAAAAGCAGCCTCAGATCTTGTGTTCAGATGATCGCATCATTCAGAAAGTAGAGATTGAGCATTGTCGTGGTATTTTAAATCTCACCCTCACTTAGCAGGTGTCCCATGTCCAGACTCAGCTCTGTGAGGGAATAGGGATGGAGGGGAGGTTCTCTAGCAGGTGCAATGTTAGGAATGGAATGGGAAGGTTTGCATTAGGGAGCTCCCATCTGCTTAAGGGCTAGCCTCTGTCTGCAGTCAACATGGAGTGGTTGAAAGCTGGAATGTCAGGATAAACTTGGTGGGCCAGATTAATCTGTGGTGTAATTCTATCAGAGTCAGTAAGGATAAATTTGGCCCAAAATGTCTATGTCTATGCCTTTATCTGTGCTAGAGAATTTTCATGTGCTGCCAACCACTGCAACCCCCTGGTTCCCCTGTAGCACATGACATGTCCACACATAAAATTACAATAAATATCACACAAGTATTTGCACCACAATTAGGACTGCACTTCCTTTGAGCAAGGCTGGCCACAGTTGCTCTCTCTACACTGAGGAATGTCTTAGATTCACCCACCGTTGTCCTAGCACTGGTGCTGTTTCACCGATGCTAGTAATAGTGGGAGGGCTAGTCTAGAATAGCTGCCAGTGTTTTTTACCACCCTTTCTGGTAATCCTGCTCATGGTAGTCCTAGGCAACATGATGACAAAATGACAGTGATTGGTTTATACCAGCGCTCTCACGGGTGGGACCACCAGCACAGTGGCAATGTTTGCTAGGAATGCCATATGTGGATGCAGGGCATGGATGCACCTATAACTGGAAGGGTAGTGTGGGCACAGTGCATCACTGCAATATGAACCTGTTCAGCTAATAATGAAAAGGTCAATTGTCTAGCAGACATGCACCCTTCAGAGTGTCTGCACTAGGCTTTTTTGGTAAAAATGTTTCCCACTGGTGCCACGGAGGAAGTACTAGTGTAGACAGGGCTTCATGCAGCCACTGGCATTTCAACTACCCAGTTGTCTAAACCTTGCTTACAGCAGGAGTATATGATCCAATGCTTACAGTGTCAGTGCTTTGTCTATGTGGAGAAAAGATTCAACTATTGAAGAAATCAAACTGAGGAGGTCAGGGAATTCCTCTTTCACAGAATCCAGACAGATTCATTTTTACTTTTGGAATCACCAAAATCAATCCCCCTTCCCTTCCCAGTTGGATTGCTTTTTTGGAGCAGTGGAAAATAGGAGGCACTTTTATGTCTTGGGCAGGGCTATTGAGTTCATCTCCAGTGGAGCAGCATTCCACTGGCTGAATGAATTCCATTCCATGGATCACTAATGCTCATTGCTAGTAGAATGAGCTGAAAAGGACCATTCTTAAGAATCAACTTGGCTTCTGTTGAATAATTTTTCTCCATTTCTTTTTTCTTTTTATTATTTTGTAGAAATCTCAGCAAGAAACTCCAGAAGAACCCTTTGATATGCTGTATGAGAATATCTAAAGGGAAAGACTGATTGTTGCATAGATTATACATCTCTGAGTTTGAGGGAACTGCCCCCTCACATCTTTAGTATCCATCTTAGCTCTCCAAAGACTCACAGCACACTGAGGATAGAGCCCTGTGTAACTCCCCCACCGCAGTCTCTTTCTATTCTGTTCTTAATTAACCTCAGAATTCCTCTGTTCTGATCTCAGGGTGGCACAGGCTGCATGGGTCTTCTTCAGCGGATACAGTTTTCAGTTATTTATAGGTCTGACTTTTAAAGATAGTGTAGTCAGGATCTGTACAAGTTTCCCTCACCCAGCTATGCTGATACATTTGAGTCCTGATCTATAGCACCTGTTATACAATATAGGGATCCCACTACTTTTTTTGACAGTGCACCTCAGTCCTGACCTGTAGCCCATGCTATCCCACTCCTAGCTCTCTCCTGGCATGCCAGTATGAACTTGATATATATCTGCTGAGGACTTGACTGAGAGCCAAGGACCCACCTCACCACGTTCCCTTTCTCATCAGCTTCAGGCTGAAACATGCTGATGCATAAAGCAAAGTAACCAGCCAACCCTGTACTGTACTGCAGATGTACAGTACACTCCTCTGTTGCTCCAAAACAGCCTGTCGGATTCAGCTGTGCAGGGTGAATATTTTCCTTTGAATGGAATCAGTAGACTACGGTGGTGAGTGGGGGAGGAGCAGCATGAAAAGAGATGCAGAAAATTCCCTGCCTGCGGACGTGTCTCATTGGTAATGTTCCTCCCACGATAAAGTATTTGGAAACAGGGCTTCCAAGAGCAGCTGCCCTGCTGGAGTCTGTCCTGCATATAACCCTGCCCCAGGGTGATATTCCTTCCAGGAAGGGTGTTTAGCAGGAAAGTTAACATTCTTCTTTTTTATAAGTATTGTTACATAGTGTGATTGTTTTCTTATGCCCTGGTGTGGGTAGGTGTAAAATCTTGGGGAGAAATCCTCACCACATTGAATTCAGTAGGAATTTTGCCATTTACTTCAGCGGAGCCAGGATATCACTCCTGGTGGTTAGGATGGTATTTTAAAAAATTATTTAGGCAACTAGACCCGTTTATCAGCCTCACAATATATAGAGTGTGTGGCCCTGCGTGTGAATTTTCCATCCAAGCTCTTATCCTTCCCATCACGTGGATCTAGCCTATCTGCTGAACTTACACTCATTGTAGTTCTGATGGGAAAGGAGTGACATTAATTATATTGAATAACCTGATCAAAACAACGGACCACAGAGCTGAATATGTTGTGCCTCAGATTTTTTAAAAACAAAACAAGAATCTGTCGAATAAGCTGAGAGGAATCACACAAGCCTCTTTAAAGAAGAAAATCAAATTACAACTGATGTGCAGGTCATAGGACCCTCTTCAGTTGTAGATAATGTTGCAATACGTCAAAGATGGGAGTCTATGGAAAATGTTTGCAGGGCCTCCAGCCTTCCTACACTATATTTTAAGAGAGATTGCTTCTTATTGCTTTGATCATTTATTAGAAGAGATTTCAAATGTGGAATTTGAACTTCCTTTAATGATAAATACTTTTCTCTTACCAATGTCTAGAAATTCATTGAGGCAAGAGCAATTAATGAAGTGGCTTGTTAGACCCATTACAATTGTTTTTCCATTTGTTTGTGATCATTTTGAAACAGAATTTTAAAATAAATGTTTTTGGGGTCACCAAGTTTTAATGTTTACTCAGTTAACGTGGGAAACATGAGTTAGGACAAAAAGGTTCAGACTTAAAGAATTTGCAAAATTGGTGCAATAACAATAAATGACATTTTCTTGCCAAATTTTGAGCAATGTTGGAGTTAAATGATATATTTTAATTGATTACAATGTGGCAAGAATATTTTTAGAACAAAGTGATAGATTAGATGAGGAGTTAAAATTTACCAAAATAAAAACATTTGTCATTTATTTTAAATATGGCATTTTATAAGTGCTAAATGCTAAAAAGCTAAATGCTTTATGTACAACTGGAAATTTCTTACAAAGACTCTGTGCTGCAGTGCTGATAATTGCCTTCTGTTTGGTCAGTCTCTTGTTCTTCATTTTCTTCTATGCTTTTTTCCTCTAATTCATTGTATTTAAATCTGACAAACTCTCTATATTACACACTTGGGGTTAACAAAAATTATAAATAAAGTAATTGAAAGAAAGGGCTGTAAAATAGCATAATTCCCCCATTCCATACTATGGTGGGAAGATGGTAAGCAAAGGGTTGGAGGCACATTGATAGACTCTAGCTAGTTAAGAAAGACAGTCTGAATTCCAGAGAAAAGTTGGAAGGTCTGTGCAGTTTAAGCCTAATCCAAAGCCCACTGAAGTCAATGGGAATCATTCCCTTGATTTCATTGGGTTGTGGATTGGGCCATTGAAAGTAGAGAATTGTGCAAGAAAGCAGAGACCATTATGCCGATGTGTAGCTATGAGCCAGAAATACCCCTTCAGCATCACCCACTACTGAGAGAATGAGACACACCATGGAATCAGTGTGTGTGAGAGGGAAGGATGGATGAGGAGAGTGCAAGACGTTTTCCAAGGAGATCTGTAAAGAAAGGCCTCTCATGAAGGGAGAGAAAAGTTATTAAACAGCATTTAAATAGCATTAGTGTGATGAATGGGGTGCAGAGACTTAGACAGAAAATCAATAATTATTTGGCTTTGTATTTGTACCTAACTGTCTGACCCATGCGGTGGGTGCAGAGGATTAATATTGTTTGCCTGTATTCCACCAGAGGAAATAAGTTAGTTTTTAATAACTGTCAAACAGCTTAAACAAATGAAATAAAGAAACAGATCTGTCAGCCTCTTGGAATCCGGTTTTATTGCCTTATTGTGCTTATTCCACACACATTTTTGCTCTAAATTAAATCATTATTTTCCCTTCAGAAATGTGTCTCTAGGCCAGGGACTACTGGTTGTAGCTGTGATCTTTTCCCCAGCCATTACACTAATATGAATCGAGCTTCATTTAGCTTACTGACAAGCGTGCAGGACTTTGGCTCCCAGGTACTAGAAATACTTGAAGGTAAGGCTCTGTTTGCAGTTAGGGAATTGCAGAGAGAGGGTGGGGAAATCATCAGACTGAGGGCCATTGATGGGAAACTGTATTGTCTTGTGGGTGATAGTTGGGTACAGTGATTCATGGCTTTGTCACCTCCAGGCTGAAGACATCCTTGAATACCATCAACAGATTGAACCTAATACAGTGTGTGTGGCAGCATGAACCTGTGTGTTCACTGCCGATAAGACAATGACCCCGTGAGTACGCCATGAGCCGCAACAGCTGCCTATTGGTTAGTGAATGAGATTCAGACTTAGTATTTAAAGGCTTAGGTAAGATGGGATCTGTCTGCCTTTGAGATCTGCTGTGTCTCTCTATTCTTTTTAGCCTGGTGCAATAAGTGACTTGATTTTGCTGACCATCCCTACATCCAGTCTGAAGAGAGTGAAGGCAGGGCTGTGGATATGGACTGCTTTTCCCATCTTTATTCATTAGAGCACATCTGTGCTACCCACCTGGGCTAGCTCGAGACTCTCTTATTCCCTTTCGCTTTGTGTGCTTAACAGGCTCATTTCTTTTTCTAGATTTTCACTGACTGATAATGTGACCCTCACAGAAGGAGATTTAGGAAAGGCTACACCTCAAGCCACCAGATGGTGCCCTTGGTCCTCAGTGCATCTCCTGTCTGTCCCCTCTATCTTTCTTTGCCTGTCCCATAGTCCAGCCTCACTGTCTCCAGTTGCAAAATTACATTTTTGGCAACCAGGAAACAGAATCAACTTCTGTGGTTGGAATGTCACTACCAGAAAAATCACAGTTAGGATAGTAATAGGAGGTTAACCAAGCCCCATGCTTCAGCCTGCTGCATAACAAGTGCATGCAGGGTCAGGAAGGAATTCCCCCCTCTTCCCGCCACGCCACGTAGAGCATTGTACAATTGTCCAGATGCTGCGTGTATGTAAGCTGGTGGTGGGGCAGGTCTGTGCAGGTTCACCTTCAGAAGCATCAGCTATTTGGCAACATCATCAACCACAGGCATACTGCACTTTGACACTGCATTGTTTGTCCTGTGGAAGCTGGGTAAGTGTGTGCGGGGATTTCATTGTGACAAACTGGTGGCTGAACGGCAAAACCAACAGGGCACAAGAGTCCAAAGAGAGCTGTAGGCAGGTCCTTCCATTGGTCCTAGGATCATGGCTGGTGACTGCAGTGGAGAGGGAGGGACATATTGTCCTAGGCTTGGAGCCATGGTTGTAAGGCAAGATATAGGAACAAAAAATGTCCTCTGTGTGTCTGCCATACAGACTGCAAGGAAAATCCTTTCCCATCTGAGTGGTTCTTCTGCTTGCGCTGGCCAGAAGCTGGCAGAACACCCAGTTACTGACTCCTTTGTCCTCTGTGGTTGCTTGATGGTCAAGAGTTGCCCTTCTTGTGGAGTCTATCACTGAGCTAACATGCACTAAATAAAAAGGAGGCCGCTCAGAATAAAAAACAGCAGCAAGGACTCTGTGCCCCTCCTGACCACCTATAAGAGAAGGGTGTGAACCTGAACTCTCCCATGAGCAATATTCTGCCTTTCTAAGGTGTTGATATAAAAACATGCCTGGGACTGGAGCAAATGAATCTCTACTTACTGTCAGAAAGAGAATGATACACTGCTGCTTTTTTTTAGTGATGAAATAGTCATGCAGATTATCATTAATGACTAACATGTATTTCATGATTCCAAAGTGCTTCCACTTTACAAATGATATATGGCAGGGCTTGTATCACCTGCTACTGAAATGCAGAAGCCACCTGTGGGGTGCAGTCTGATAGGTGTTTCACAGTGCCCAGCACCACTACACAACAGTTTACAATACGGAGTGAAGAAGAATTTATGGCACAGGGCTAGCTGTAAATGGTCTTTATTATGGGGGAGGAGTGTCAGACTAGATGATCATAATGGTCCCTCAGGCCTTCAAATGTAATAGGTAATTGAATTGTTAGGGAAAACTTTAGGGAGTCGTAATGTAATCACCCCAACAGGAACATGGCCAATAAAGCAGAGCTAACACCCCTACTTTGGAAGAAGTTGGATCTTTGAATGACCGAGAAGGGTCAGGGCCTCACTTTTATATTCCATTTGTCTATCTAGGATTTTATGCCACCCTCAACACCATGGTCTCTAAGCACTTTCAAGTAAGATGGTACCTAAGACATCTCTAACACAGTATTAGGGAATTAGTTCATTAATACTTTTCAGCGGTACTTTACAGGCACATCACATTTCATCCAAGGACCTCAAACTGTTCTACAAAGTTGGGTAGGTTTTATTTCAGTTTCATAGATGGGGAAACTGAGTCACAAGGCAGTGAAAAGCTTTTCCTAAAATTGACAGTGGGCCAGAGGCAGCGTTGAGAACAGAGCCAAAGTTGCCTCACTCTCATTCCCCTGTTCTAATCACTATACCATGCTGCCTCCTACTGGCTTAGAAGGAGGTGTTTTTCCCTGCTGAATCACCAGGGTCAGTTCTTGCAGCACTTTGATTTTCCTTTTTGATTTCTAATTCGAATATTGATTGGGATCAATCCTGCTTAGCTTAGATTTGTAAGGATCACCAGCTATGGTGGTTAGCGTAGCTGCAGGTAAAGATACAGATTTCCTCTGCTGGAGAATTTAGTCTTGGCCATGAGGAAAAGAGCCAAAATTTCTACAGAGGCTCAAGCATGCATGGTGTAATTCCCAAAATAGACCTGGGTTTAGAGAGAACAAGATGAATTCTAGCACACATCCCCCACAAATCTCCTTGATTGTGAGACAGTCCTCTAACAAGCAATGAGTATTAGTCAAAGAAAATGTCTACTATAATTGTAAGCAAACATTTGCTTTTCAGTCACACTTTCACCATGTGTTCATTTAAAGGGGACACTGTCAAGTGGTTTTAATCCCAACATTTAGATTCTTTAAAAAAAAAAAAAAAAAAAAAAGAGGGAGGGAAGAAGGGAGGGAGGGAGGGAGCTGTTTTACAGAACCTAATGTGCGTTGAAATGTTTATTTAAAGGAAACCACAATTTTAAGGCGATGTAAATCCTCTTCTGCCAGGTTGGCTACCCAAACACAGCAGCACTATGCTCGTGGATTAAAAATAGAAAGTAAAACTTTTCAGTCTGGTTTCACTCTCTCACCTGAGTAAAATGCAAAAAGCAAACATGAGATTTAAAAATGAAATCTGTTTTAATAGAGGGAGCTATAAACCCCCTAAAAATGACTTAGAATAGCTTTTCTATCCACAAAAGTCACAATCTCAAGGTCAGCTCATTCAGGCCTAGAATGAATGTAGGCTCTCCTTGGAAAAGGAATTATATCCCTGTTCCAATGGTATAAATTTCCCGTTTCTACTCATGGTGGGTCACAAGAGATCAGTCCTTAAATGTATGACTAGTCCTGAACTTCCAGAACTGAATGCTTCCCATCCTGATACTCAGAGCAAAGATGGGAAGAGGCCACATTCATGAGAAAGAAAGAAACCTTTTTATAGGAGACTGATTATTTTATTAAATAAAGGCAACTGTTTGAGATTGCTGAAGAGTTTGGAATGTTAGTAGTCCTGAGGAAGACAACGAATGGGCAGAGTGCAAATGAGGTAATCAAAGGTGTATGATAAATTGTGGAACCATGTGATAAATTGAATATATCACATGGCTCTGAAGTTTATCATATGGCCATCTCTATTCCATATGTTGGTATAATATATGTAGGAGGTAAATAAATATTCCATATGTTGGTATACTTATATATGTAGGAGGTAAATAAATCAATCCCTGGAAGAGTTTGAGATATCAGTCCTTAAAATTATGACTTTTAAGCATAGAAAAGCTATTTTAGGGAGGGTTACGCCTACAATTGAACCCTGTATGATTGCACTAATGGCAATGCACCGGACTTTAGATGTGGAGATATATGTATCTCTATATCTCCCAATAAAAATAAACCTTTAAAATCTCTTTAGAACAGTTGTAAAGCAGTTTTTCTTTAATGTCATACACAGAGCAACCATTGATGTGGTATGGTGTGGTGTGGTTTTAGCAGCACTTGTTTCAGATGAACACCGCACACCATCATTTATTTTCCTGCATGTATTATATATAAGTAAGATTGTAGAGTGGTGTGGTGAAGTATAAAGGGTTATCAATATGAGTTCAGGGTGGCTTTATTACTTATATTTAAAAAATAAGACATCTTGATATTATTGCTTTAAATAGAGAATATTAAAGCTTGAGATTTTGCCCGTTTGAGTAAATTCCTTCTGCTGGATGCAACAAATTCTTTGGCAGAGGTAAGTGGGGTCCAAATATTAGCCTAGGATTTATGTTCATGGGTTATAGATTCATAGTGATCATTACAGCAACAAGAATAAAATATTGAAGAGAGGTTATCCATTCCATCATTGCTGTTCATCCTAGGGGGAGGGTTGGTGATCAAGTAGGGGAACTTCAATGGTAAAAGGTTAAGGCCAGCATCTAGTCACAGGCTACATAGAATTTGGCTACCAGCAACAATTAAAAACAACGGTAGCATTCATTGACCTTTCTTCTTCATATGATACTGTATAATGCAAAGGTCTCCTGTTGAAGTTGTCATTAGTATTCCCATGCCAATCAACCATCAGACTCATCACTAAGATGCTGAGTAACAGAAGATTCACCATACACTTTGGTTAATCTTCCAGTAAATCATGGAGATTGAACAACAGCCTCCTACACGGACCTGTTTTAGTGCCCTCACTGTTCAATCTCTATATCAGCGACATTCTTATCAAATCATGCTGTAAATTCCTCTATGCAGATGACATTGTGCTAGCAACCCAAGTGTCCTCTCTGAAGGCCACAGAAAAAGGTTAGGAACAATGATATCCAGATACTTGAGACATATTTCAAAGCTTGGTGACTAAAACCAAATGCTTTGAAAACACTTGTCTCTGTTTTCTACTTGAATAACGAGGCCAAAATGCAGCTGAAAGTGGACTTTTGTGGTCTGCCTATCAGATGACCACAATCCACAGTATCTTGAAGCTACCCTCGATCAGATGCTGAGCTATTGCAAACACCAAAAAAACCCAATAAAGACAAAGGTTAACATCGTCCAGAAGCTCACTGGCTTCTGGAGATGTGATGCACGCATGCTTCGAACATCGGTACAAGTCATGGTCTTGCCAACAGTGGAGTATTGCATACCAGTTTGGTACAACAGCTACTGCACCAATCTCGATAACACAGAAATTAATGCCACACTCTGGACTGTTAGCAGCTATCTCAAATCAATACCAGTACCTTGACTTCCAGTTTTGGTGGGCATCACACCAGCCAACATCAGGCAAAATGCTGCTGTGGTCCGGGAGTACAAGATCCTGTTCACTCCAGAACTGCTGATACACCAAGACCTCAATTCACTGCTACTCTTCCAATTCAAATCCAGGAAGCCTTTCTGGATACACACATCAGGGCTACAGGCCAATGGAAAGGACATCAGCACTCACTGGCTTGAATCACGGGCTGCTTGTGATGTCCCAAACAAAGATTGATGATCCAATGAAAGAAGTTCTGGGATTCTGCCTTCCCCGTAGGCAGTGAATTGCACTCAACTGCGGACAACACACAGAAGGTATGGATCTCTCTTTCACAAATGGAAAATAGAAAATCCAAGTATCACCAAATTGTGACTTGTGGCAAGGTACAAACCATGAGACACTTCATGGACAACTGCCATGTTCACGCTTACAGTGGGGCACATGGAGGATCTGTCTAGCTACCCCATTAGAATGGCTTTTGAATCTTAAGATTCAATTATAATTCCAGCCCATTGCTTTTCAAATGCCATATGAAAGAAGTGGTAAAAGGGGTTTCAACATAGTTTGTGGGTGCAGCCTCCTGCCTCCTAAGCCTTGAGTACTTTACTTTGTTCATAGCCAACAGTTTGCATTAAGCCTGGTGTGCAGTCCAATGACCTTGCGCTTTGTGTAGGCATTGTGTGTGCTCTCCATGGTTATTCTGGATACTCACTCTGTCTAATGACATACAGCAGTAGCATGAAGATGAGGTGTGTATAGTATTGAGGCTTATAGTTCCTTAAACATTCCATTTAGCAAGAGGAAGGATGGTCACCTGAATCAGTCAGAGATGGGAAAGACTTATTAGGGCAGCTTGTCTTTACCCAACTCTCCTGACCAGCACAGGTGTCATGACCTATGGGTCTCGAAACTGGGTCTGCAGGAGCAGTCATGCTCCAACCTTCCATCTGGCAGCCCGCTGACTCTTGTGTCCCTGGGACCCATGAAGCCAAGCCCCAGTTAGAAGCTCCACCCCTGCAGTCCTATTGGCAGAGTCCTGGAGCAGCTGATTGGCCTGCTGGCCCTACTTAAGCCAGCGGCAGGAACAGGAACAGGAAATTGCCCAAACAACTGGGCCCCACCCTGCTCTGGAGTGTGTGCCTTGTACTTCGCCCCTAGCATCCTGATCCAGCATTATTCCTGGCATCTGATTTGTGGTTCTGACTTCCAGTTTGTCTCCTGATTCTGACCTCCTGGTATCCTGACCCAGCCTGACTTCTATCTTGTGACTATGGTCTCTGGCTCTGACTACTAGGTCTGGCCTCCCATGACTCAGACATGACAGCTTGTTCAGACCACAGTTACCCTGAGGTGCTGAGCCTGGTACGAGAAAGATGAACCCAGCAGCAACACTATAGCCAGTAGAAGAATCGGACTCGCCCAAATGGGCCATACTCCTCCAGGCAAATAATCAAGTACTGGAGGCCCAAGTTGTGCTGCTGACCTCAGACAACCCACCTGCTCAGACAACCAACAGCTGTAGGAGCGAGTGAGGCAGCTCAGCACTGAGAATATTGTGCTGCGAACACAGAGTGCAGTGCCTTACCCCAAACAGGGGCAGGGCAATACCATTGCCCTAACAGTTTGATGGGAACCGCTGGCAGTTCCAGGGCATCATGAACCAATGCTATTTTCTGTGGCTGATGCGTCCCCAAATCTGTGCCTTGGACCAGGCCAGGGTGGACCTGGTAATCAGCCTGCTGACAGGAGATGTGTTAGACTGGGCTTCTCCTTTGCTGGAAGGCCATAGCCCAGAGCTGTTGGACTGGGATGCTTTTCTTCAATCAATGTCCACCATCTTTGGTGACCCCCACCAAGTGTGAATCACTGAGGTCACCATGAGAGAACTCCAGCAGGGGCAAGGCACAGTGGCCTCCTATGCAGGGTGCTTCCACTGCCTCAGAGCGGATACAGAGTGGAATGAAGCAGCACAACTGTATCAGTTCCAGTGGGGCTTGAGGGAAAAAATCAAAGATGAGCAGGCTGTAATTGGTGGCCTGGGAGGCCAGATAACCTAGTGGTTAAAGCGCGTGGCTTTCGGTCCCCTGTTTGGTTGCAGGGTCTCAGTCTTTAAGGTTGGGGGGGATCCAGGTTATCTCTCTCCACTGATCCTAGCCCATGGCCCTGAGTTTGTCAATCCCTGAACAGGGGCAGCCCTCCCAACAGGGAGTCTAAATCTGCTGCCCTGGGCTACTTCCTACAGTGTCTGTTCACTTTGGGGTATGGCCCCTCTAGTCCAATTAGTTGGGTGGCCTGATTCCCATAGGGTCCTCTCATGGGTCTTGAGTGGCGCCTTGTCACGGTCCCAGACTCCTTCAGATGGGGCAGTTGCAAGCTGATGAGGCTGACCACAATGTCCCTGGGCTTCGCCCACTCAATTGCCTCTGGTGCTGGAGGCTCCTAGGTCTCCACAGTCTCCCATGTGACTCCCATGTGGCTGCTTTGGCTGGCAGGCTAGTGTTCCTTCCCTTCAGGTAGCTAGCTCCTGCCCCTTTGCTAGTCAGCCCCAAACTAAGGTGGGCTTTCTCCTTTTCTCCCCTCTCCAGGCCTGGCGGTAGAATGGGGTGGGACTAGGTGGGCCCAAATACTTTCTTTAACCCCTGCTGTACTGGCTGGCAGTTCTTCTGCTTCATCACACTGTCCCACATAGAGACACCAATAGGCCTAGATGCCTTTGTGGACCTCACCATCCACATAGACAATTGTCTGTGAGAATGAAGATCGAAGAAAGGGGTTGCCTGCAACCTCCCTTACCGTGTACCATGACCCCAGCTTCTGTATCATCCGCTGAACCAATGCAAGCCACTCTGGCTCGCCAGTGACTCACACCTGAAGAAAAGGAAAGTCACCACCAACACCAACTATGCTTCTACTGTGGTGAAACTGGATATGCCATCTCTGCCTGCCCAGTGTGAATGCCAAAGAGCATGGGGAAACAAGCCGACCCAGGCCCGGTGTATGGAACCAGCCTGGACCTTGAAAGAAGAAATCTTTCCCATACCTTAGTCCTCCCTGACATGCACCCTGAGCCCCAACCACAGGCTTCCCATTTGCAGGTGCTATCCAGCTGTGTGTCTCAGGGATCCCCAACAGATCCTCCTCCAACAGGCCCTCATCAATTCAAGAGCAGGGGACAATTACATGGAAGCAGCTACAGTCCAGGCCCTACAGATCCCCCTGCTATGCAAGGTCATGTCCGACACAATTGAAACTATTGATGACTCCCTGCTGTCCTCAGATCCAGTCGTGGAGGAGACTATCCCTTTGGATGTCATTATTCAAGGACCCAGAGAAATGATACAATTTGGTGTGATCCATTCCCTGCATTTTCCCTCGATCCTTGGCATCTCCTGGCTGATCCTTCATGACCCCCTCATTCACTGGCAAGAACAGAAAGTCACCTTCCTGTCAGAACTCTGGACCAAGGACCAGCAAACATTGCACTCAGACTCAAGAAGGCTCAAGTAGGGGTAGTTGCCCACAATAAACACATATTAGGGGAACTGTGGAACTTCCCCCCCAAGTACTATGACTACGCTGATGACTTTGAGAAGAAGAATGCAGAAAACTTTCCCCCACATCAGGACTATGACTGCCCCATAGAACTTCCACAAGGGCCAAAGATACCATTTGGCCGGATGTATGCAGTGTTGGAGCCTGAACTGGTACCACTGTGAGAGTATCTTCAAGAGAATCTTGTCCATGGGTTCATCCACAATTTGACTTCACCAGTCAGTGCCATAGTCCTTTTCATGAAAAAGGATGGCAGCCTCAATCTCTGTGTCGATTACTTAACCCTAAATCAGATAATTGGGAAATTGTTACCTGCTACCCCTAATCCCTGAGTTGTTGGACCACATCGAAGTGGCCTTCATATTCATAAAACTGGGTCTCTGGGGAGTTTACAATCTAATCCATATCCCAGAAGGTGACGAATGGAAGACACCTTTCAGATCCACTACGGTCAGTTTGAATATTTAGTATGCCATTCATACTGACTAATGCTCCAGCAATGTTCCAGCATTTCATTAACGATGTGCTATGAGATCTACTGGACCAGTTTGTGGTACTGTATTTAGATGAGCTATTGATATTCTTGGATGATCCGGACCAACACACCACTCACCTCTGCACAGTCCTAGAGACTACAACAATATAGTTTCTACACTAAGATAGAAAAGTGCGCATTTGATCAGACTTCAGCAGGGTTTTTGGGTTTCATCCTGTCTCCAGAAGGCATCAAGATGGATCTGTGCAAGTTCTAGGCTGTCTGTGACTAGGCAGCCCTGTGCAATATGCATGACTTACAATGTTTTTTAGACTTCACAAACTTATATCAGAGGTTCCTTTCAAATTTTTCTAAACAAGCCAACTTCCTCACTGCCCTATTCCAAATAAAAGCCAAGTTCCATTGGTCACCCACGGCCCATCATGCATTAGAGAAACTGAAGCTTGCCTTCACCATTGCTCAGTATTGGCCCACCCTGACATGGCACAAGCTTTTGTTGTGGAAGCCAATACCTCTAGTACAGTGATCGGGATTGCCTACTATTAAAAAAAAAGCTCACAACTGCTGAGCGAAACTATGAGATCCTAGACAAGGAGCTCGTGGTGATTAAGACTGCCTTTGAAGAGTGGTCACACTACTTGGAAGGGGCCTGTCATCCAGTCCAAGTGTTTATGGACCACAAGAACCTAGAGTGCCTGCGTAGGGACAAGGCCCGGAACCAACAACAGCTCCAATGGGCCCTATTCTTCTCCCGGTTCAACTTTTACCTGACCTACCGCCCTGGAACCAGGAACAGCAAGGCTGATGCCATGTCCCAAAGATATGGCCCTGTCCCCCAGTTTGGAACCAGCTCACATTCTCAAATCCCATAACTTGCTTAATGCAATGCACTGCCAGGACCTGCTCGCACACCTCTGCTCCACCTCTGTCTCCAGAATTCCATCCAAGTTGGCCATTGTCAACCGAGAACTGCACAACGGCTGGGAGGGGACTACGTCTATGTTCCCCCTGCACCTGCAAGAGTGGCGGTTCTCCAATTGTGCCATGACTCTGGTTTGGCTGGACACTTAGAGTGATATAAAACCCAACAATTAATGTCCTGTTTCTTCTGGTGGCCCCAAATGCACTCCATGATAAAGATCTATATAGCTTCTTGCCAGGTGTGTTCCTGCACCAAGATCCCTCGCCAAAAACTCTGCAGTTTCCTCCTACCTTTGGACACCCCATCTCAGCCCTGGGAAGCCATTTCCTTGGACTTTATGGAGGAACTACCAGAATCCAGTGGTTCCACCACCATCCTGACAATGGTAGATCACTTTTCTAAAATGGCTCACTTTATTCCATGCACAGGTTTACCCTCTGCAGAGGAAAGTGCCTGGTTCTGGATATACAATGTAGTCTGTCTTTATGGCCTCCCGCATCATATCACCTCCAACCAGGGACCACAATTTACTGCTTGCTTCTGGAACATGGCCCTACATTTCTTAGTAGTTCACATGCATCTGCCTACCATCAGCAGTCAAACAGCCAAATGGAAAGAATCAATCAGATCCTTGAACAATACTTACGATGATAAATCAACTATCACCAGGATGACTGGTCTTCACTGTTACCATATGTAGAGCGCTTATACAATAAGAGGATCACACACTCACAGACCACAGCCCCTTCTTTTATCAATTATGGGTACCACCCCTGATTTCAACCACAACTACCCACATCTTCCCTCAGTCCATCTGCCTTGGACCTAGTAGAACTCATCCATTACATCCAAGAGGAGGTGAAGAGACACTTGAAAAGACAAAGGAGGACTTTTAAAGGCATGCAGACAAATATAGACAACGGGGACCTGCCTACTCCGTAGGATAAAAGGTATGGCTTTCAACAGAACATCTCCGCATGGACAGACCCTCCCGGAAACTAGACTATTGGTTCTTTAGCCCACACCCCATTTGGCAACAAATCAACCTCGTCACCTTCGAGCTTCAGCTCCCTCGATCCCTTAAAGTCCACCCTGTGTTCCATTTCTCACTGAAAGGATACACTGAGAACACATTTCCCCAGAAAGTCCAACCACCACCCCCACTAGTACAGGTACAGGGTCAAGAGGAATACATTATATATGAAGTCCTTGACTCTAGGATGAAATGGGGCAAATCGTGGTACCTGATAGATTGGGAGGGTTATGGCCCAGAGGAACGCAGTTGGGAGCCAGAGGAAAATGTTCATGCTTTCACGCTGGTTTGGGTCTTCCATAGGAGCTACCCTGAAAAACCCAGACCCATGTTATCCAGAGGATGCCCCTAGGGGAGGGGATGATGTGATGATCCATGAGTGTCAAACATGGGTCTGCAGAGCTTATATGGCAACCATGCTCCAACACTCCAGGTAGCAGCCTGCTGATTCTTGTGTACCTGGGACCCATGAAGCTCTGCCCCAGTTTGAGGCGCCACCCCTGCAGTCCTATTGGTGGAGTGGGAGTCCCAGAGCAGCTGATTGGCCTGCTGGCCCTATTTAAGCCAGCAGCAGGACTAGGAAACTGTGCGAACAACAGTTTTCCACCCTGTTCTGGACTATGTGCCACCCCCTCCCTTGTCTTGATTTCCTGGCACCCTGATCCAGCATGACTGCTGACATCTGATTTGTGGTTCTGACCTCCAGTTTGTCTCCTGCTTCTGATCTCCTGGGAGCCCAACCCAAATGACTCCTGTCTTGTAACCACACACTCTGGCTCTGACTACTGAGTCTGGCTACCCATGACCAGGCTGTGACAGCAAGATCGTTTTTTAAAAGTTTTCTCCAGTGCTTTGCTCAATCCAATTTTAGATGACTCAAGTGACTGAGCTTCCACCACTTCCCTAAGGATGCTATTTTATAGCCTAATAGACTGTTCCTTTGCTTAATTTCATCCTATAACTCTTAGTTATTCTCTCTCAGACTGCCCTAAACATTTTTTGTCTCTCCCTGTTGTTCTTGCAGCCTTCAAATACTTATACACAGTTATCATGATGCTTCCCTTGGCCAAGCTGTACATACCTAGGCTTTCTGCATAAATTAATCCTTTCCAGCCCTTCTTATCCTTGTATGTTGCTCTTCTTCTAATTCCCTCCAACTTGTCAACATTTTAGTGGTATTGAGTTGTCTTGAACTGAACACATTCTCAAATTGTGGTCTTACCAGTGTTGTAGAAACCAGAACTATTTCCTATCTCTCTGAGAAGAGGCCTCTGCATTTACAGCCTCAAATTAAATTAGCTGGATGGGTTTTGCTGCTATACCAAATAGCAAAAATATATTAAATCCACTGTTTCCCTTAGGTCCTTTGATGTTACTGCTTCCATTACTAGAGCCCAAACTATTCCTCCCCAGTCAGATGCCCCTCTCTTTCAGTGGCTCATATGTTGCACCTACCATCCTTTCAGTCAAATTGGATTGTATAGGACTTTCCTTTGGGGGTCAATCAATACCATTTTACATATATGAGCCAACTCTCCCTATTTTTAAACAAAATATCTTTTTTCTGCTCTCTCCCTCCAGGCTTTCCTACTCCAGTGTATTTCAATGCCATTAAAAGCTATATCTCTATTTTTGTCCCCACATTTTCAAACACAGGCCTGTATGTACTTAGTCAATAACAGACTGCTTTAAGCCTCACATAGCAGGGGTGAGGGTGGGGAAACGCTTTTTTGGAGAGGGTGACTATTTCCCCACAAATGTTCTAGCTCATTTGTCAGGAATGCAGACAACTTCCTCCAAGTTGAAAATGACAGATGGGTGCCACAGTGAAAAGCTTATCTGTGCTTTCTCAGGGGCCAGCCCAAACCCATGAAATGAACTCCTTCATGAACTAAGGATTGTCACAGACCTCACTGTCTTCTGCTGCATGCTCAAGGTGCTTTGCTTCCACCTAGTCTTCTCTATCATATATACAAAGCTGCATGTACATTTGGAACACCCCCCCACGCACACACACACCTTTACCAAAACAAAACACTCCTCTGCACACACAGTTCTCCCTCTGGGGAGAGAATGAGAGAGAAAATGAACTGCACACGACAGATGTCAGTCAGTATGCAGTGTTGTTGTAGCCATGTTGATCCCAGGATATTAGAGACACCAGGTGGATGAGGTAATATCTTTTAATGGACTAACTTCTGTTGGTAAGAGAGACACACTTTCAAGTTTACATAGAACTCTTCTGTTAGTCACATCACTTAATGCACTACTGAAAGCTTCTCAGATACAGTGGAATGATGGCACCATAAAAATCTCTATAGACTAGAAGAGAATTCCATTCCATAGCTGAAGGAATCTGGCAGGATCAGGTAAAATGGCCAAATCTTTAAGGGGCAGAATAAAGTGTTTTCTTTCTCTCCCTTTTAGGTTTCACCATGGTGTTTGAGAGAAAAAATGTTTTTCCCCGTTTTTTTTTTACCAACCCCCATTGGAAAGTATGTAATTGTGTTTTATTTACATTACAGTGATATTTGGGTTTATGGTCTCTGTGGCACAGTCCAGGCCCAGACCCAGGCCCATGCAACAGGATTGAAGCACAGCAGCAATTTTATGTAAAGCAACAGGGCTGGGCAACCCTCTCTAGCGGTTTCAGTTTATCTTGTGCAACCAAAGTAAAGAAGACTGCTTTAGCAAAGTCTCTCCTCACACTCCCTTTATGCAGCTGAGCAGTGTTTAAGCACTATGACAATACAAAAAGAGCAGCAGTTGTGTGTCTAGAAAATCCTGCTCTTTCTTCTAGGCTATTCTTTGTAGAGACTGGCCCCAAATGGACTCAGATGCAGGTAGGAGGTTTTGGGCTTCCTTGAATTACCCTCAGCTCAGATGTACCCTAGCCAACCAACCCTGGGGGGCTTTAACCCTCCCCCAAAAAACCTACACCATGGTTTGGCTCAGTGCTGCCTCCCCTTCGGAGGACAGAATCCATCACTGTGAAGGCGACTGACAAAAGATTGAAAAGACATTTAAAACCTGGGCACTTTTTCAGACGAGGGTTGCAGACTAGTTCCCTTTGGCTGAGTCAGTAAGATGTTTATATTCACAGAGATCTCTACTACTTTTTTAAATCTGGCCCTTTCCCCTAGGATTTGAAAAAGCCAGGGCCCTCAGGTGGCATAGCAGAACTGAGAAAAGCAGCCCTAGAAGTGAGGCTGGTGAAAGTCTGATTCAGCCTGCAGTGCTCCTGCTATAGGTTTCAGCTATGGAGAAGAGAACCAGCTTTCAGTTGCCTGCGAGGATCCTGCCAGGGTCCCCCAGCAAAGCACACATCTTCTCCTTCTAGTCCCAGGAAGGAAGCAGGAGAGGCAGAAGAGGGGCTGGGAAGGAGAGAGGGGCAGGGGGAGGAGGGGAAAAGGAAAAGGGAGGATGCAAAAAGAAGAAAAAGAAATCAGACAAAACACTCTCCTCCTACTCCTCAAGGCATCACTATGAGATGTCAGAACCCTAATCAACACCAGCTCCAGGCCCCATCCACCCAGCCCCAGCTGCCATGAGAGCCAGGCCCTGCCAGCAGCAGCTCCTCCTCCTCTCTGTCATCAGCCAGTCTGGCCTGACACATTGAGCCCAGGCTGCTGAGTATTGTCCTAAAAGCAGAAAGAGAGAGAGGAAAGGAAAAAAAAAAAGGAGAGAGAAGGGGGGGAGAAATCACTCACTCAATCACATGACTTGACAGGATTTGTAACCATTTCTTTTTGTGCCACAAAGAATTTTAAATACATATATTAAAGCCCCACAAAAGGAAAGGAGCTAAGATGGGACAATAAGGAAGCCTTGCAAGGTAAGAGCCTTTTCAGAGAAAGGCTGTGACTTTACAGGGTAGGGGGAGGTGTTCATTGCAGGCTGCACCACTCTGCCAGGGGGGCTTGTTTAATCTCACATGGCTGGTTTGCCCAGAGTCATCAGCAGAGGAAAACTAGGAAGACTAACACAGGAAAGAGCTTGTGCTCTTGCTACCCCAATTCTGTATTTTCTAAATTCTGCTTATCCTGTTTTTCTCCCTAGTAGCGCTACAGAAGACGTGTTAGTAGGTTCCTAATCTTTTGCGTTTGGAGAGGTAGATGTGCAGGCTTCATTTATTTCTGTATAACTACAGCCCTTGCCCCCAATATATTAGCTTTGATGTTGTACTGAAGGAAATGGGGGGGGGGGGGGGGGAAGGCTATGGAAAGCTAGTACTTCTAAGAGGAAATAACATCAGCTGGGGGTGGGGTGGAGGGCAGGTGAAGCTGGAAATAGTTAAAACTAAAGCTCTTTAGAGAGGAAAGATGTTTTTTTATCAGCTTTTTAATAGCTTGGAGCATGGGGAAACTACATTAATTTGTGTGTGTTTGTGTGAAATAAATGTCTTGTAAAAGGAAACAGCAGGTCTGGCTTTTTTTTTTCTTTGAATTTTTGTTGCCTGGTGTTTGTTGTGGTTTTAAAAAAAAAAAACCCAAATGTAACCTGAGCTCTTCACCTCCTTCCTCCTGAGAAAGGCGTTTGAAAAATGACTGTTTGTTGAAATGTATTATTGAAGGCAGGAGGAGGGATGTGGTGATGGGGGAATCTGCAGCTCTCACATTTCACATTCTTTAGCAACCTTCCCTTTTCTTAAGTGTGCACGGACACTTAGCACACACCCCCCCAGAGATTTTCAGAAATGCAGGCCCCGGTATGGTTAACTCTTTGGGAATTAATTTTTCTTCCCTCTTTCTTGTTCCTATTGTTTAGTTTCAAAACATTTTCAGCAGCTTGCCCCCCAATAGAGAAACAGTTAGAAGGGGAGGAATGGAGATGGAGACAATGTTATCTGTTTTATAAGGGGCGTAGGGAGAGAAAGTTTGAATCAAGGCGATTTCTATAGAGTAAGGGGGGGAAGCTGGCTGCTAAAAGCTATGCAAAGAGCTGGATGAAATCTTTTTCCTTCCCTTGATATTTTCCATATGGTTCCACTCCTCTTGCATGGATTCCTGTCAGTCATGTGGCTACTGGGTGTCTCTGCGTTTAACAGCCTTTAACCTCCATTTGCTACTTAAAATTTTGTTATGATCAACTAACGGTTAAAGCTTATAATAATAATAATTAATAATAATTCCTACCTCTTATATTGTTGTGTTGTGCTTTGCCTTTTTATTTTTCTTTTGCTGCACCCAAAAGGCTTGCAGACCAAAATTTCATTCTGCCTGGAATTTTGCAAAGGATTGCGTGGCAGTTCTTTCTTCTTTTTAAAGCTCAGTTCAGATAAGAAACTGATCTCTATGAGGCCTGGTTTGCACCTAAAATTTGGGTCCACCTGGCTATGTCACTCAGGACTATGAAAATTCTTGTGCCCTGAGCATCATAGTTAGGTCAGCCTAACCCCTGGTGTAAATGCAGCTAGGTTGACAGAAGGATTCTTCCATCTACCTAGGTACTGCCTCTCGGAGAGGTGGATTACTTAAATCAGTGATTTTCAGTCTGTGGTCTGCAGCCCCTGGGGTCCATAGACTGCGTCTAAGATTTTCAAAGGGGTCTGCACCTCCATTTGAAATTTTTACGGGGCCTGCAAGTGAAAAGTTGAAAACCGCTGACCTAAATCAACGGAAAAACCCCGTCTTGCTGCTGTAGGAAGCATTTATGCTACGGTGCTACAGTGGCACAGCTGCAGCACTTTAGAGTAGACATACTCAGAGCCACATGGCTGCAGGATGCCATCCCCGCCCCCATGGTGATTTTGAAGTTGACAAGTGGTGGGTGTGCATGTGTGACACATTCCCTGAGCCCAGCCTCACACTGTTGAAGGTTTATGACTGGACTCCTGCTGGGAATGGAGATAGTAGGGTGGTGTGACCCACTGTGGTCTGAATATATCTCAGCAGAACTTGCCCAGGAAATTTTGTTTTGTTTTTCCTTTATCCAGGAAGAGTGAGAGGTGTGTGAAAAGCTTATGGGGTGTGGGAAGGAATATGAGGGGGTTGTGAGTAGGATTATGAGGAAGTTGTGACCCTAGGGACGCAGGATGGTGAGGATGGGCCTGTGAGCAATTTGTGAATGCTAGTGAAGAATAAGGGCAGAGTTTGTGGCAGGGGTTAGAGAGTTTTATGGCAGTAAGGTGTGTGTGTGTGGGGGGGGAGGAAATATAGAAAGCCTGGGGTGTGTGTGTCAGGTCTTGTGGAAAACTCCAAATGTTCTCTTCCAGCTCTGTCTCTGTGTGCATTACCTTAAACCCTTGCATACTGTATGAAAATAACTTGCTCCTGGGCATCTTCTTTGACACACCATGTAGTCACCTTTGCTTAGTCTTAACAAAACAGCCTGATTATCCCAGCCCTATCCAATGGGGAGTGTTTCTTGGTGTCTGAAGCCTTCTCTCTGCCCTGGGGTGGTTACTTTGTCTCCTGGAGTATTCAAGGCAGGAGAGAGAGAGAGGGAACTTCAATTCCCTTTTGCAGGGAGATGCTGAACTGACATGGATGGGCTTTCTTTCTTATCTTTAAATAAATAAATAAAACCAAAAGATAGAAAAGGGTAAGGCCCCCTCCTCTGTCCCCACCCCATTTAAATGCAGGAAATGGACCAAAATGGGTGGCTATTTTTGTTCTGGTGATGGTGGTGGGTGGTGGTTCCAGCAACAGGAGATTGCTCTCACCTAAGGGGGAAGCCCAGGGTGACTAGTACCTTCTCATACTATAACCATCATCTCTCTGGATGTTTCACAGCTCTTCTCACTGAAGATTTGGGGGTGCAAAATGAGAGATTACCTGGTATTATCAATGCCAAGTGTTCAAAGAACATGAGTCAGTCCTTCCTCCCCGCCAAAAACCATGATTGGCTTTAAAATGATGACACTTTAAAGAGAATGATTTTGGAGTTCTCTTTGTCTTCTGCGTGAACCTTTATGACTCACATTTTCAAACTTTTCTCTTCAACTGAGAGGGCTGGAAACTTAATTTTTTTTTATGAAAGCTGAGATTCTCATGTAGCATGGCTCCAGGTAAAACAGCAAATATTGGAAGACTCAGGATAAAATCGGGAGTGTTGGCAATACTAATTTAATTTTTTTTCTCTCTCCCTTTTTGCTAGCTTCCTACACTTTCAGCCCTGCCCTGAAGGGGCTCTCTTTTTGGGAGAAAAGAGAATTCACTCTCTCTTGCCAATTCTGAGACTGCTGATTAGTACCAACTGTGAGTGTGGTTTTTTTATGTGAGTAGCTATGTTGCTAAGGTCTGGACTGAGACCCCCGTAGCTCACTTTACATAAGCCACTAAAGAATCATGAGAGGCTAATGACTATGGCTGGTTATTTATCTTTGCACAAAATGGGAGAGAAGTCCTGGTTTATCCCAGGGTGAGAGGAGTGCAAAAATCTCAATTTTTGCGGGTTTTTTTTTTTTTTTTTAATAAAGAGAAGTTACACCATGCACCATTTTAATTATTAAAATATGTCATGGGAAAGTGAGAAGCTAAATACAATTTAACTTACAAAAACGTTTAAAATGAATTATAAATGTATTACTTAGTTCTCTGGCCACAAACTTGTAAAAAATCATAGTGGAGTCATGTTCAGAACTGATTGAGCTGGGCTAAAAAAGATTGAGAGAATCTCCTTCCTGCAGCCCTCTTACACTGTTCTGGTGATGTAAAGGGGCCTTAAAAATGGTAGAATAACCCCCAGGGAATTTTCTCAGTAGAGAGGTAGCACATATAGGCTGATATAGGCAGCACTGCACCATCTTTCTGCATTGTCTCTGATATAGGGATGTGCTAGGGGTAGCTGTAGGCAGAAGGCAGGAATGACTGATAAAGTCTGGCTATTCTAGGCTTCAGAACAGCCCTTAAGGGAGCCATGCAAGGCTGCTGTAAATTAGTCCAACTTGCACTAGGACAGAGAAGACTAGAATTAGCTTTGACTCCTGTACTGCACCCTCAAAGAGATACAGTCCAGATTGTAGCCCATTGACTTTCTATGGGAAAACCCCCTAGATGTCCCTTTGTTATGGGAGTTAGAAGAGTGATACATAAAGCATCAATAATGAACTGTTTTAGTCACTGCTGACCTGTGCAGGACTGCTTGATACTAGTAATCTAGAGGGGAAAGGTTCAGTATCCCATAAAAGATCTCCCTTTGAGGTAAACTGCAAAGCATCTGAAAACCTGTTAGAAGTTTGACTCTTCTCAGTAATCACAGATATGTGCAGTCTCTGATATCACAAACAACTTTTTAAACCCCCCATCCAAAGACTTGGCAAGTAAATTGAAGGAGAATGAATTTTATTTTGCACATTTTTAAAACAAAATAGTTAATTAAAAGAATGGTATATGTGGAATTATCTGGGATTTTAAATGGTTTATTCATTTATTTAAAACAGCTTTGCAGTTCACCTTTAAAACGCTTCCCACCATATGGCCTAATAATTTCCCTATGCCACATTTTTTTCTAATTATCAAACCCATTTGCTTTAAAATAGGTGTTTTTAATTTCACAGCCTTATCTGCTTCTCCTGCTTGATCTTGCCCTAAAGTCAGGAGGCTGAGTCTGTGCCATCACATTCATTCTCTAGGGCAACAGGCAGTGACTTATTTCAATGTAATTAGAAACAACTTCCAATTCTAGATATCTTATATGTTCCATCACTGGGTGACTGGCCCTTTAAGGGGAGATCAGTGCAATCCCAACTGTGATATTTAGCTTGCTTATCCAGATGGAGAGCACAGTATTGCCAACCTCAAAAGATCACAAATCATGAGATTGGCCCCCCAAAATCATGATTTAAAAACCCATCAAATCAAATTTTTTACTCTTCTTTACTTGTCTGCCAACGTGTGTGTGATGATTTCAGGTTGAAAAGTCAACCTTAAATGCAGGCATCTCCCTTGCTATTTTGATGGAGGCTCCATTTACCCGTTTTGCAGCCCTAAGACTGGGGAACTGCCATCCATTTCCTATTACTGTCTTGACTCCCTCCCTTCCTAGTTTATTTTCTTTGGTTAACAAAGGATGGTAAATAGTTCAAGAACCACTGAGCTAATTAATGCATCATGGTTCACGCTTGCACAGAGAAGTTAATATTACTTTTTAGGGTTGATGAGTTACAGATATGCATATCAAAGAACTTTAAACTTATATCAATCATTCATATAAACCATAATGTCACAGTAAAAACAATATGGAATTGGTTTAGCCTTTTGCAAGAAGCAGCACTTCCCCCTGCACCTCACTTCACTGCAACCCCTAAATCTGCCTACTGCTCTCCCTCCCCATCCACCTTTCACAGCATCCCTGCTGCTCCTCTCATTCTCCATGTCCTGTCCTGTCCTGTCCCGTCCAGCCCCCTGACCCATTGAGTGGCAACCATTTGCCTGTCGACATGGCACCAATCTCACTGAGAAGAGTGGGAGATGGCAGCCATCTTTATGAAGGGCAGCCTTGTTGCCACATGCAAGTAGACTGTAGGGAAATGGCAGCCATCTTGCTGGCTTTAATCCCAGTGATGGTAACAGGGAATGGTGGCCATTTTGAATGAGGGGTGAGCCAGGATAAAATCACCAGGGTTGATAACACTGAAAAAATGAACAAAGTCACATGTCAAGCTGGTCATGTGGCTACATCAGGTCTATTAGGGTGGAGATAAGACCAAATTCTATGTAGAGTTAGAAGGGAAGCTCCAGGTAGGAAGTGCAGGGAATAGCTGCTTGGTAAAGAGCAGTGGTGACTCAAGGGAATCCAGGGTTGCTGAGGAAAGAAGCCAGACCCTCAGGAAGCAGAGGCGAGACTCAGCTTGGAGGTGTATGGAAGACTCTTTTGTGTTTGTTGTGGATTTGGATATGTTGGAAGGGATGGACTCTTTTCTTTAATGATTTAGCTCGTGGGCCAAGTCACTGTAGCAACCAGTCCAGGTTGGAATGGCAGGAGAGCCAACCTGAGCGAGGAGAAACTGAGGCAGTAACTAGCCCAAAGCCAGACCAGGTAGGCAGCGCTGCTATATCCACAAATAAAAATTCTTCCCCCTCAACCTGTTCCTGTCCTGTTTGACCCACCCCCTCTGGAAAACCCTAGGAAAAGAGCACCTGATAGCATGTCCTGAAGTTCAAGAAATCTGGGCTGTTGGACTGGGGAAGTGCTTGACGGTGAGTTCTGGTGTCCCAAAACTTCACTGAAAATATCAAGCTGCTTATTTAAAGAAGGAAGCTGTTAGCTCAAGCTGTTCAGCTGATCTGTGTTGTCCTTCAGCAGTTAAGGTGGTTTTTAAGGTAGCCAGGACCCAGAGCATTCAGGGCTTTGTAGGTCAGCATCAACACCTTAATCTTCACCAGGAGAAGCCACTATAGAGCATGGGAAATGGATGTCATTCATAAGCTCCCTGCCCGATATCCTGCTTGTCAGGTGGTCAATTGCAGCTTGCACCAGTAGCAGCTTCCAAGCAGTCTCCAGGGAATAGTATTGAACTATAAGATCACGTCAGGATTGGGCAGCAAGAGATTCTAATTTGGGCACAAATATCTGCAATTGCTGCAGTGGAGATGTGGAAAATGGCAGGACAGAGTTATTTTTGCTATAAACATTCTCATGTGCATTGATTTTTCTGTGTGAAAGTCCATCTTTAAGATTGTGCATGTCTGAATCCCTGGTTTTCTAGTCTTTCTGAGGCTAGGTCTGCATTACAGACTTCTGATGCCACAACTGTGTCACTCAGGAACGTGAAGCGATAGGGTTTCTGAGTGACGTAACTGTGTTAGCAGAAACCCCTAGCATAGACACAGCAATACCAGCAAACCTGTGCTTTTACTAGCATACCTTGTTTTGCTCGTGGGGGGCAGTTTTATTATACTGGTGCAAAGTTCAGCTTTGCTGCTGTTGCTGCATCCACATTAGGAGAACTTTGATGCTATGGTGACCAGGAAAGTGCTCCCAGTATAGGCATGGCCTTAAAGCTGTGGTTTTCAACCTTTTTTCATTTATGGACTCCTAAAAAATTTCAAATGGGGGTGCAGACCCCTTTGGATATTTTAGACATAGTTTGTGGACCCCCAAATTGAAAACCACTATTCTGTGGCAATGACAGCCTTTTGTGGACCTCTTAGAAATAGGCTGTGGACTCGCAGGGGTCCGTGGGCCACAGGTTGAAAACCATTGCCTTAGAGTGATATATCTGAGTGAGAAATGGATCCTTCAGGTTTAAGTCACAGAGTGCAAAATTAGAGGGTCCTGGGATTTTGAGTGCTCTAATTTATTTGTACACATTATAGCACAATAAGGGCCCTAATTTTAAACGGGTTCTCTGGGCACTACTGTAATGCAAATAATACTTTGTGGTAGCTAGGGCAGAGGAAGTTTATAGGGAATGGTGGGGGGCACTGGCAGTAAAAGAGAAGGTGGCAAGATATGGGAACCTATGTTAGGGGAGGCAGAAGAGGTAGGCAGAGAATGCTGGAGGTCTGGTGAATTTACTAATGTATTGGTATCAGACCTGAAAAAACCAGTACTGAACTAGCAAAAGAGGTACAGCTGGAGAGGATGGTATCACAGCATTGGTGAGCACTCCCCACCCCCTTTTCTGTGGAATTATTTTCCCATAGAAGACATTTCAAGTGGCTTAATTCGTAGGCTAAGTGGTTGTCTCTTTTGTCTTGTTTGTAGTGGGAACTGAGCATGGTTTAATCTGCCTTTTCAAACCATGTAACTAATAGATATGTTCTGCTCTGGATTGCACTAATGTGAAAGAAGAGAACTTGGCCCCTAAATTCTATGAAACCTTCAAGGGTCAACATGGTCAGAAAAGTGACTCTAAAACTAGACCATCTTACTCTGCAGAGCTGCTTCCTGTGCATATTCAGAGTCATGGGTGCTGACTTTAATGACAAAAATAAGTTTTTACTTCTGTTAGCCCCGCGGAGCCCATAAAGCTATGGCAGAAGGAATTGGATTTTCTTTTGGCTGCCTAATCTTGTCAAGGATAATGATCAGCAAAATTCTAGTTGCAGAAACTTTATTTCTGATGATAGTGTGTACACTGGAACGACCCCAGCTGAGTTTGCAAGGCTGGCAATTAGAGACACTTTCATTTAAAACTAGTAAACTGAGCAAAATTGATGTGGAAGTCATTGAAAGATAAACATGAAAGCTCATGATGCCATTTTTAGTCACTTAAAGTGCATTATTGCATTTTAAAATGATGCACTCAATCAGTTCACGTTCAAATTGTAAGATCCATCATTCTTTAGTATGTGTTATTTGCAGACGTGTGTGTTCTTTGTGCCATAAGAGTTCATCTGCTCCTGTTGCTTACCTCCACCTTGAGTCAAAAATCCACTCTAGTAACAGACTTAGTTTCTGTACAGACTACTTTGTCATCTATAAAATAGGGGAAAATACCTTACAGGGTTGCGGTGGAATTAAATACGTTGTCTGTAAATTGCTTTTAGTGATAAAGAGCAAGAGGAGGGGGAAATACAGAAAATGGAGGATGCAGTAGTATGATTTGGTTTTTTCCCCCTAAATGGACTATTTTTCCCCTATGAAGAGAGCTGCCTTATTTTTTTTTTCTAAGCCCAGCAGTGTGAATGTTCACAGGGTAAGAAAAGTTTGTCACCATGAATATGCTAGGAAATGTATTTTTAAGTTTGTAACTATAACTTGCATTTCTGAGCATAATGCTGAAGGTAGCCATCTTGTTGAAAAATAGTAAAAGTAGTATCCTGTGACACCAATAGCTGATTAAAAAGTACTTATGGTTATGATTAAATCACAGGTCCTGCTAGTTTATATTCTCTTTGAGTCTTCAGCCTGCATAACTTTTCAATCTTATGTTGCCTTCAGCAATGCCAACAGTAGTTAAACCTTAAAAACAAACAAAAAACTTCACATTTTAATTTTGGCGACATATGCTTATTGTGAACTTTGCAGCAAATTCAGAGCAAGTTTCCTTTCTCTTGCCCTCATTAGAAAATTAAGTCATGTTTAGAGCGCAACCTTGTTAACTAGTATTGTTAAATATGACTTTTCAGTCTGTGTAGATCATGTTCTAACATGACTTAATTTTCTAGTGCAGACAAGACTATACCGATGATTGATCTGTGAGGAAACCCCCTCAGCTCTGAGTTTTTTCTTCACACCCTGTGTTTGAAAGCAAAGGCCTATTTAAACTAGAGAACTAAGCTGTTGGTAATTGAAGCAGTGCACAAGTGTAAGTACCAATAATGCCATGTGTCCACAGTAGCCATGCTATTTGGGGTGCAGGTTGATTGCAGTTTTACCCCACACATCCACACTACCGTTGTGCTATACAGCTCTCTGGGTACCTCTCTTACAGTTCCTTCTATAGCCATCTGAAGCGGTAGCTTCTGAAATATTTTGACAGACCATCTGAAAGCACTGTAGGATTATGGGAGAAGAGGTTAAACTTCCCTAATTTCCCCAGTAAATCCCATAAGATCTCAAGCACTTCTATAATTTCCTAGCTTCTTTTTCAAAATAGAGGCCTGGGTAAAAGCTTGTTTCTTGTTCCTGTGCTTGTGCAGTAGTGTTTGAAAAGCAGTTGTGAGGCAGTAGTGGCAGGGTGATCTGGCAGCACCTGTTGAGAGATAGAGACCAAGACTAGAAATCCATGGTGTTCAGAATGCAACAATCAAAACCATCCCCAACAGCCTGAATAGGTGGCTCTGTGCTGTGCTAGCAGATGATGATCACCAGGTGGAGTTGTGGTTTTGGGTCTGCACCATGACCACAGCCTGGTGGGGTCAGATTGTTCATCCCAGGTCTCAAGAACAGCAAAAGCAGTGTACATTAAGGATGAAGAACGCAAGTTTTCCAGATCTCTCTGGTGAGCTAGCCCTGAAATGGCAGTGCCAATATGCAAGGATGAGTTCTCGTCACTGAAAAGCAAGTCGTGATTGCCCTGTGGTAGATGTCTGCCCTGGGTAATTATTGGGCATCGACATGGGAATGGAAAGTACATGGGGGCGCTATTGTGATAGAAGTTTGCAAGGCAGTATATATGTAGTGAGTTCTTGGTTGTGCGGGGATGTGATCGATGTGACTAATGTGCTGGAGCTCACTAAGGAATTTAAGCAGTGCAGGAGATGTAAATGGAACCCAAAGTGCCCATTTTGTGTCTCCTTTCTTGCACATTAACAGAAGGGGTGCTCCTTGGTGGTGACAAAGGCCTTTCTGAATCGTTGAGTGTTCATGGATGTCTGTGTAGGAACGGCAGGCAAAGTGCAGGATGCAAAATGTTCAAACTCTTCAAGAAAACAGGGTTACTTACCAGTAACTATTGTTCTTCGAGATGTGTTGCTCATATCCATTCCAGTATAGGTGTGTGCGCGCCCCGTGCACAGATTCCCAGAACTTTTTTCCCTTAGCTAGCTCGGTAGGGTCCGCTCCGGTGCCCCCTGGAGTACCGCGCTCATGCCGTGGTACATAGGGCGCTGCCGACCCTCCGTCCCACAGTCTCTTCTTTCTGCCGACTCCGACAGTGGGGACAGAGGGTGGGTTTGGAATGGATATGAGCAACACATCTCAAAGAACAACAGTCTTTGAGTGATTGCTCATATCCATTCCAGTATAGGTGATTAAATAGCCATACCTTGGAGGCGGGTAGGAGTCAGCGTTGAGCTACTCTTGCCAATACTGCTCTGCCGAATCCTGCGTCCTCTCTCGCCTGCTGCACGATGGTGTAGTGGGACGTGAAGGTGTGGACCGACGACCAGGTCGCTGCTCTGCAGATGTTCTGCAGGGGCACTCCTCCCAGGAAGGCTGCAGATGAGGCCTGGGCCCTGGTTGAGTGCGCTGTCACAGCTCCTGTAAGTGGCACCTTCGCCCGCTCATAGTAGGTTTTAATACAGGCGGTGATCCAGGTGGAGATGCGCTAGATGGAGACAGCTGAGCCCTTCATCCGGTCCGCCACTGCCATGAACAGCTGCGTTGACTTCCGGAACAGCTTGGTCTGCTCGATGTAGAAGGTCAGGGCTCGTCTGACGTCCAGTGAGTGCCATCTCTGCTCCTCCTCCGAACCGTGCAGTTTGGGAAAAAACACGGGGAGGAAGATATTCTGATTATAGTGGAACTGAGACACCACCTTAGGCAGGAAGGCTGGGTGGGGCCTCAGTTGGACCTTATCTTTATAGAAGACCGTGTAGGGGGGCTCCGAGGTTAAAGCTCTGAGCTCCGAGACCCTCCTAGCCGATGTAATGGCCACGAGGAAGGCTACCTTCCAAGAGAGGACAAGCAGCGGGCATGTAGTCATGGGCTCGAAGGGGGGTCCTGTCAACATGGCGAGGACCAGGTTTAAATTCCAGGGAGGCACCGGGTCACGGACCTGGGGATACAGCCTCTCCACCCCTTTGAGGAACCTGACTGACATGGGGTGGGAGAACAGTGAATGCCCTTCCATCGGCTGGTGGAAGGCCAAGATAGCTGCCAGGTGCACTTTCAGGGAAGCCAGTGCTAAACCCTGGAGCTTTAGGTGGAGTAGGTACTCCAATATCGCCTGTATGGGCAAGCCGGACGGTGGGACACCCTGGGACTCCGCCCAACAAGTAAAACGCTTCCACGTGGCCCAGTACACAACCTGAGTGGAAGGTTTTCTGCTGCCCAGCAGAATCTGTTGGACCTGCAACGAGCAGGCTCTCTCTCCCTCCATCAGCCACAGAGTCTCCATGCCATCAGGTGGAGGGAGTCCAGGTCCGGGTGCAGCAAGCGACCCTGGTCCTGTGAGAGCAGGTCATAGCGCCTTGGGAGCGGAAGCGGCGTATCGATTGACAGGTCGAGCAGCATGCTGTACCAGTGCTGCCGTGGCCAGGCTGGTGCAATCAGTATCATATCCGCTCTGTCCCTCTTGATTTTCAAGAGGACCTTGGACAGGAGCGGGGTGAGGGAAAACGCATACAGGAGGGTCTCCGTCCAGTCTAGAAGGAACGCATCGGATAGGGAGCCCCGCTCGCAACCTCGGAGAGAGCAGAACCTCGGGCACTTCCTGTTCCAGGACGATGCGAACAGGTCCAGTTGGGGAACCCCCCACTTCTGGAAGATCGAAGTCACCACCCCCGAGTGCAGTGACCAGTCGTGGCGGGGTAAGAACGATCTGCTGAGGCAGTCCGCCTTGTCGTTCCTGACCCCCGGGAGGTGAGAGGCCGATATGTGAAAATCGTGTCTCACGGCCAAGTCCCAAAGTTCTGTAGCCTCCTGGCAAAGAGCAGAGGAGCGCGCTCCCCCCTGCCTGTTTATGTAAAACATGGCTGCTGTGTTGTCTGTGAGGACCTGAACCATCCTGCCCCTCAGGAATTTGATGAAGACCTTGCAGGCCAAGCGGACTGCCCTGAGCTCCTTGATGTTTATATGGAAAGCTATTTCGTGTGGTGACCATAGCCCCTGGGTGCTCAGGTCCTTGCTGATGTGAGCCCCCCAACCCTCATCTGAGGCGTCCGTTATTAGAGTCACTGAGGGGGCCAAGTCCCGGAAGGGGACTCCCTGCAAAACCTCCCCAGGGTCCCTCCACCAGACCAGGGAGGACAATACCTGGGCAGGAACTGTGACCACCTTGTTGAGCCTGTGTCTGGCCGGTGCATAGACTGAGGCCAGCCACCTTTGGAGGGGCCTGAGCTTGAGGCGAGCCAACCTCACCACGTAAGTACATGCCGCCATATGTCCCAACAGCTTGAGGCAATGCCTGGCTGTCGTCGTGGGGGACCTGTTCAGATCAGTGATTATGGCGGAGATGGCCTCGAACCGAGCCTGCGGGAGGAAGGCTCTGGTCTGCATGGCATCCAAGATGGCCCCTATAAACTCTATGCGCTGCACCGGGGTGAGAGTAGACTTCTGCTCGTTGATGAGCAGCCCCAGTCTGGTGCATGTGGTGTAGGTAAGGGCCAGGCTGTTCCTCACATGGGCCCCGGACTTGCCCCGGATCAGCCAGTCGTCCAGGTAGGGGAATATCTGGACCCCCTTTCGGCGCAGGTGGGCCGCTACTACTGCCATGCATTTCGTAAACACCCTTGGTGCGGACGAAAGGCCAAAGGGTAGGGCCGAAAACTGGTAGTGGCACCCAGCTACCATAAACCTTAAGAATTTTCTGTGACCTGGAAGGATAGTGACGTGAAAATATGTGTCCTTCAGGTCGAGGGCGGCATACCAATCCCCTGGATCTAGGGTAGGAATGATGGAGGCCAGGGAGACCATATGGAACCTTGTGTGCCTGAGAAACTTGTTCAGACGGCGGAGGTCTAAAATCGGCCTCAGGCCCCCCTTGGCCTTGGGAATCAGGAAGTACCTGGAGTATAGTCCCCTTCCCTGTGCCTGTGGAGGAACCTCCTCCACAGCCCCGAGCGTAAGGAGGGAGTTGATCTCCTGCATGAGGAGTTGGTTGTGAGAGGGGTCCCTGAAGAGGGACTGGGTAGGGGGAAGGTTGGGTGGGAAGGCTGTAAACTGCAAAGCGTAGCCCTGGAGGACTATGCCAAGGACCCACTGGTCCGTAGTAACAGCCCCCCTGGCAATCCTGCTGGTTTACTGCATCCACCACTAGGGAACCCGGGGCAGGATGCGTGTACAGGAACTCGAAACCCTCCTTGGGAACATAGTATTTGCGCTCTGCACCTTTCGAGGTGGGAGCTACCGAGGAGGGGGTCTGCCAGAGGGTCTTGGCAATCTTCATCACCCTCTCATGAACGGGGAGGGCCAACCTAGATGGGCCTGCTGTGTCCGAGACCCCAAAGAGGGGGTCCTCCTCCTCCGAGAGCTCCTTAATCTCCAGGCCCAGACTGTCTGCCACTCTCCTTAGGAGGTCTTGGTGGGCCCGGAAGTCAAAGAGGGGGGCCTTATGGTGCCTGGCTGCCACCTCATCAGGGGAGGAGGAGGATTGAGGAAGGACCCCTGTAGAGGGACCTTCCTCTGGGTCAGACCCTTCCTCCGAAGCGTTACCCTCCTGTGCCCCGACAGGAGGGGTTACTGGTTGGGCCGCTGAGGACTGAACAGAGGTGGTCCCTTGACCCATCTGAGCGCCCCAAGGCCCCCAATATGGCCATTGCCAGGGGCCTTGAGGCCATGCAGCGGCCGACGTGGGAACCTGCTGGGTCATCTCCAAGTGCCCCCCCTTTGACCCAGAGCCACTTGAACATTGCTTATGGGCCCTGGGAGGGGAGCGGCTCCGGGACGATGAAGACCTCCGGTGCCGGCGCCTATGATGTCTATGAGGGGAAGAGCTGCTGGAGGAGCTGTAGCTGGAACGGCCCCTCCGTCGAGAAGACTTGCGACGACACTTCCCAGATCTCGAACGGGAGCAGTGTCGCCTGCGCCGTCGCGAAGCTGATGGGGAGCACGCCGAGTCCCTCGGTGCCAAGGTGCTCGGTGCCGGGGCAGGCGGTGCCGAGGCGGCCGGTGGTGCTGCGATGCACGGCGCCGAGGTAGTTGTCGGCGCTGAGGCAGGCAGCACTGGGGATTGGTACCAAGCTGGGCTCCGCACCGGAGTACCGGAGCCGACGCTAACGTCCTCACTCGAGGCGGAACTATAGCACCTTCGCCTCGAGTGTTTGCCCCTGGACTGCCTTCAGTGCCACGGAGTGCCCTCAGTGCCGCGGAGTCGGAGCTAGGAGGGGAGCCTGCACTCTCTACCCTCCTTGACCATCTGGGGGGAGACCTCCACTCCTGCCTCCTCCACCCACGGAGCCACCCAATGCGGGTTTACCCCAAGACACTGGTCCTGGAGCCCTCGGCCTAGGGGGGGACGGAGGCATAGGCAGACCCATGAGGGCACGTGCCGCAGCGAAAGCCTCCGGTGTTGACGACCCTTGCAGAGGCGCTCCCCCACCCCCAGGAATCGGGGGAGGCTCTCTGTGAGGAGATGCCGGTGCCGGAGTACTCTCCACGGCACGTGGCTGGGGCATCTCCTGCTGCACCCCCTGCTTTCCCGGTAGCAGGGGAGAGTCCATGGGAGCGGCCTCCCGCCGCTGCTGCTTCTTCAGCACCGCAAGCGGTGCCGGTGCCGAGGACGGTGCCGGTGGGGCGCTCCGCACCGACGAGACACTCGGTGCCGCAGGTGAACGCGAAGGCTCAGAGTCCGGCTGGAGCGCGGACTCCATCAGGATCGCCTTCAGCCTTGCGTCCCTTTCCTTCTGGGTCCTTGGCTTGAAGGACCTGCAGTTCCTGCACTTCTCCTTTCTGTGTTGCTCCCCGAGGCATCGGAGGCAACGGTCATGAGGGTCACTCACTGGAAAAGACTTCGCACACGCGGTGCAGGCTTTAAAGCCCGTAGAGCCAGGCATGGCTCAATTCTAGCCCCTAAGGGCAGTATCTACTTAACTACTTGCTAACTACCGTTTAACAATAAACTAGAACTCAAACAATGACAGCTAACACTAAGGGATGCTACTTGCGTTTGTATGCAAGAGGCAGACGTTCCGGTAACTGTCACAGGTGGAAAGAAGGAACTGAGGGGCCGCAGGGTCGGCAGCACCCTATGTATCGCGGCATGAGCGTGGCACTCCAGGGGGCGCCGGAACCGACCCTACGGAGCTAAGTAAGGGAAAAAAGTTCCGGGAATCTGTGCACGGGGCGCGCACACACCTATACCGGAATGGATATGAGCAATCACTCGAAGAGAGAACAGGAAGAACTTTATTCCCACTGAAATGCTCTGATGTTGATGGTGTTTCTGTCCCCACTTGGCTCCTGGCTGACCCTTTGTACTAACTTCATCCATGGCTAAATAAACCTTTGCCTGATTTATACAAACCAAATGAGACACAGATTAAACTATATACTTGGATGGTGTAGGAAGATGGTAGGTAAGAATGTGTATTTGGGAGACAGGAACCATGGTGGAGATGTTTGACCTGCTATGACTGTTCAGTGACTAATGTAGTGATTATTGTATTTGCCTACTGCATTTTGCATAAAATGAAAGCGAAGATGATGATGTCAATGACCAGTGAAGTGCTAAGGCAGTTGGACTGGAATTAACTTATGCACATCTAGACAGACAAGCAGTCACACCTGAGGCTGTTAGCACAGGCTTCAATTGGCATGCTGCATAAATTAGAAATGCTCCGTGCAACCACTTTCAAACTGGTGATGGGGAATTGGGTATGGAACGGTGAAGTGAATATAACTCAGGATTTGTTGTGTATAGTGAATCAATTCATGCATGATGCAGCTGGGTTTCTTTTAATGTATGAAACCTAAATTCTCTTTCATTGTATGGTGAGGAGGTTTATGGAAGAGTGGATTATTGCAGTGCTATACTTTTCAGGTGGCAGGATTATATAGCGGATGGGTTTACAAGGGTTTTGTGCGCTAATGGTGAGAGAGATGTATTGATATTAAAAAAAAGTATCACTGATGTGCAAAGAACCTTTGATTTCAAGAATAAATTATTTTACATGCCGACAAGCTTACAGGCCAGCTGGAAAATATATATAAAATGACATGTGTACAAGAGTAGAGGCAATATAGTTCTTCTCTTACATGTGCTTGAAGTGCCTGTCATTGGGATGTACATTTATTTTATTTTCCATCCTCTTTCGTGTTGGTAGAGTGCTTGGGAAATGATTGGGAGGGACCTGGAGGCAGTCCAAGAACTATTGCCCTGATTGATGCCATGGGTATTGGGTAGGTGGTGACCACAGTCACTTTTTCTTATGCCTTTTATATAAACAGATTATTTTAGAACTGTCTGTCCTCCATGTGCATCTCCTTCCTCTTTGGATAGATTCCTGCATAACTTCCTTGTTGTCCTGCCTATCCATGAGCTTTTCAGTCCTGCCTTTCACAGGTTATCCTCATCTTGTTCTCTTTAAACTGGTACTAAGACTGTGAATCTCTGTGTATTTCCTTGATCTGGTTCTCTCAGCTTTTCCTCTTCCTGGACCTCATTGCTATAGAGCCTACCTGTTCTGGGACATCCATATTGCTGGAATGAACACTACAATGAAAAACAAGAAATCAGAATTGATAATATCAATGCTCCATCAATCTCTTGGAATACTCAGAAATACCATAAAAGTAGCCGTTTTAGTTCAATTTTGAATTCGAGTCCCTACTTCTAAGCCGCTCTGCCAATGGCCTAGAAATGCTAAGGGCATATTAGAATTCACAGACTTTACAGTAATAGGATGGGGATTACTTTAAGGTGAGGATGGAGATGATGAAGAGGGAAGGAGAGGAGCGTATGGTGGTCACTGCAAATAGAGTAACAGAGATGGCTTATTACAGGGCCATTGGAAGAATATCTCTTTGTGGAGGCTCCCAGGAGGGGAAGAAAGAGGAACTGTTCAAAGGAGTGTGAGGAAAGCCTGATAAATTTTGCACTGTAATTATTAGAACACATACTATTTGACCAGTTCCATGAATGAAGTTGGTGTGAGAGTTTCTGGATGTGGTGTGGGGAAGGAAATATGCATTTCCCAAACTTGTTTGCAAAGATTAAGCACATGCTTTTATGCAAGGCTTTTAGACATAATTGCTAAGGATTTGGGTGAGTGGGTGGAAATGAGGGCTAAAATTAATAAGTAGCACTGTTAGATTGCCATTTTTGCAACACTTCCTCATGGCCTGTGTTAGCTGAGCATCGGTTCCATTCCTAACTGTGCTTTGCACTGCTTCAAAGATGTTACACAGAATTATTCTGATTAGCAGTGTTTTTCATGCATTAAATAAAAAGTTTATCTGCAAGTAGATAAAAGCACCTTGCGAAGGAGGCATCCTAGCCAAGTATATGTTTTAACAGATGCAATGTAAAATAACTGCTTTGGCCATAGTGCTCAGTTTGTCATTTCTTGTAATAGAAGTTGCTTCTTTTTAAATTGCAGTTTCTGTCTTACCTTTTAATTTGTCTCCTTCTTGCTTGTCTGCCATGTTGAGTCTGGTCACGTGGTATAGCTTACCCAGCTGGTGTGCACGCCCAGCTGGACATTTCCACCTTGAAAGCAAACAGTGACTCTTTCAGCCAAAAGAAAGGGGCAAGGGATGCCAACTTGAGAATCCCAGTTTGGTGCCCTCGTTATTCCCAAGAATAGATGAAGCAGCCGCTGCTCATGCCATGCTGGCAGAGGAAGAGAGGTGGGCACTGTTGCTCTTGTGTGATGCTCTGTCTGTCCTTTTTTTTTAAAAAACAAAACACTAATTGTGGCATTTATAGGAGCCTTCAAAATCTTTCCCTCAAGCTTGAAAAATCAGCCCTGCATCAGTTCATCTAGTGATTAAAAACTGTATTCCTGCTGCACAGGACTTTTCATCCACAGAGTCCAGCTGCCGTGCTGACTTGGCCACTGTTTCTGCTGCTATGTTGAGAATCTCCTTGTCCCTCCCCCCCCGGCCCCTCATTCCAAAGAGAGATCTGGCTACTCTCTCCCCTGGCTGCCTGGTTCCAAGGAAGTTGCTGTTTTCTCTTCCTCTGCACTTCCTCTTTATTAAACCATGTGGTACTTCTGTGCTATGCACTAGGACAATGGGTTGGGTGGAAAGGTGAGTCTTGAGATTTGATTCAGCTCGTCATAAAACTGGGGAGATCTTCTTGCTCTGACCAGTTCATTTGTTTTCCCAGGACCTCCAGTCCTCCCGCTCATAAGACCTTTTGGTGTTCTTGGTGATGCCCATTTCTGCCGGATGGTGTTGGTTACTATGAAAAGAATGCACATCTTAGTTCCATAGCTTGTGCAGTGCTATTTGTACAGGTGACTGGCTTACAGCCAGTTTGAAACCTGTGTTGTGGAGTGCAGAAAGCAGATCAGACAGGCCACCTAAGCAGTGACAAATCTAGATTGGTAGTGGAAAGTCTGCAGCACTGGGGTTATGCCAGCCATCTTCATGCGCAGTGGGACTGCTTTGGTTGAGACTGGCACAGTGAGGGACCACATGGCCTTGCTTAAAGCAAATACTAAATTCTAATTCTAAATACTACAGATGACAATTTTATAAATCAAAAAGTGTTGCAGCCAATCTGGGGGAATTCTATATTATATCTCGTCTTGACAGATAAAGAGGAACTGATCACAGAACTAAAAATTAATGGTAGCTTAGGTACAAGTGGAGCAGTAGATATGGTATATCTTGAATTTAGTAAGACTTTTGATACTGTCTCACATGAACAAACTAGGGAAATACAACCTAGATGGAGCTACTATAAGGTGGGTGAATAACTGGTTGGAAAACTGTTCCCAGAGAGTAGTTATCAGTGGTCCATAGTCAAGCTGGAAGGGCATATTGAATGGGGTCCCACAGGAATCAGTTCTGGGTCTGGTTCTGTTCCATATCTTTATCAGTGATTTAGATAATGGCATAGAGAGTACACTTTTAAAGTGTGCGGATGATACCAAGTTGGGGGGTTGCAAGTGCTTTGGAGGATAGAATTAAAATTCAAAATGATCTGGACAAACTGAGAAATCGTCTGAATAAATGGGATGAAATTTAATAAGGACAAATGCCAAGTACTCTACTTACGAAGGAACAATAAGTTGCACGCATACAAAATGGGAAATGACTCCTGAGGAAAGAGTACTGCAGAAAGGGATCTGGGGGTCATAGTGGATCACAAGCTAAATATGAGTCAACAGTGTAACACTGTTGCAAAAAAAAAAAAGAAACAAATATAATTCTGGACTGTATTAGCTGGAGTGTTGTAAGCAAGGCACAAGAAGTAATTCTTCTGTTCTATTCCACACTGATTAGGCCTCAAATGGAGTATTGTGTCTAGTTCTGGGTGCCGCATTTCAGGAAAGATGTGGACAAATTGGAGAAAGTCCAGAGAAGAGCAACAAAAATTATTAAAGGTCTAGAAAACATGACCTATGTGGGTAGATTGAAAACATTGGGTTTGTTTAGTCTGGAAAAGAGATGACTGAGAGGGGACATAACAGTTTTCAAGTACATAAAAGGTATACAAGGAGGAGGGAGAAAAATTGTTCTCGTTAACCTCTGTGGATAGGACAAGAAGCAATGGGCTTAAATTGCAGCAAGGGTGATTTAGGTTGGACAATAGGAAAAAATTCCTAACTATCAGGGTAGTTAAACACTGGAATAAATTGCCTACAGAGATTGTGGAATCTCCATCATTGTCTAACTTGCTCTTAAAAATCTCCAAACACCTGTCATGGTCTAGATCAGAGGCCGCCAAACTGTGGGGTGCACCCTTCTAAGGGGATGCAGAGGAAGGTGTGTGGGGGGGAAGGGCCTGGGCCAGCTCCCGGGGGGCGGGGCAGGACCACCACCCAGTCCTGCTCTGCCCCCAGCTCTGGTCCAGCCCTGCCCCCAGCCATGGCTCCTTTCCCAACCACAGCTCTGCTCCTGGCCCCACCCCCAGCCTGGCCGCAGTTTGCCTTCTGACCCTGCTCCCAGTCGCAGCCTCGGCCATGGCCTCTGGCTCCCGGCCCTGGCCCTGACCATGGCCTGGCTGCAGTTCTGCTCCTGCCCCTGCTCCTGCCCCCAGCTGTGGCCTCCATTCCTGCCTCCTGGCCTGGCTTGGCTCTGGCCCTGGCCATGGCCCCACTCCCAGCCATGGCCCCAGTTGCAGCTCTGGCCTCAGCCCCGACCGTGGCCTTGCTTCTAGCCCTGGCTCCCGGGAGGGGGATGTGGACAGGAATAAGGGGAAGAACAGCATAAAAAGTTTGGGGACCACTGGTCTAGATAATACTCAGTCCTACCATAAGTGCAGGGGGCTGGACTAGATGATCTCTTCCTTCCAGTCCTATGATTCTATGACTTTATCACATTTATAATGTGCAAACAGAATAAAGTCCAAACCAGTACAGTTGGTGCTTTAAAAGGGCCAGTTGCACAAAGTTGAAAACTATGAGCCAAAGCAGCTAGGAGGAAGAATTTAATCAGAAAAATGTGAATGATAATTGGGAGTTGTTTAAGATGCCCAGAAAGCCACAATCAAGGAAGAAGGCCATATTGGTTAAAAAAACCGACCTGATTTAGAGGAGAAGTGAAGGTAGATATAAAAAATAATATTTTTAACAATTGGAAGAAATGGGCAGTTGTTAATAATGACTGTTAATCAGAAGCTAGGAACTATAGAAAATTGCTAAGGGAAGCAAAAGGACACACAGATAAATCTATGGCCAGCACATTGAAGGACAATAAGGAGTTTTTTAAGTATATTATGAACAAAAAGAATCCTAACAGAGGTGTAGGTGTAGGTTCATTACTAGATGGAAATGATAGAATTATAAAAAATAATGCAAAAGAGGCAGAAGTGCTCAATAAATACTTTTGTTTTGTATTTGGGGAAAAAAACAGATGATGTAGTCATGTCAGTCTTTCCATTCCTCTAGTATGTCAGGAGGATGCTAAACAGCAGCTACTAGAGTTAGACATTTTAAAATCAACAGATCCTGATAAATTTAATTCAAGAGTTTTAAAAGAACTGGCTCAGGAGCTGTCTGGACTGTTAATGTTGATTTTCAATAAGTCTGGAAACATTGAGGAAGTTCCAGGAGAATGGAAGAAAGCTAATGGTTGTGTCAGTATTAATAAAGGATAAATGGGATGACCTGAGTAATTCTAGATCTGTCAGTCTGACATTGATCCCAGGCAAGATAATGGAGCATCTGATACAGGACTCAATTAATAAAGAATTAAAGGAGGGTAATATAATTAATCAACATTGGTTTATGGAAAATAGATTCTGCCAAATTAATGTATTATCTTTTTTAATGAGATTACAAATTTGATTGATAAAGACAATAGTGTTGATGTAACAGACTTAGACTTAAGATGTTTGACTTGGTACTGCATGTCACTTTAATCAAGATTGAACACACCAAGTGGCTTAAAAACTGGCTAACTAATAGGTCTCAAAATGAAACTGTAATAATTAAATGGGTGTGTTTCTAGTGGGGTCCTGCAGGCATCAGTTCTTTCCCTTATGCTATTTAACATTTTTATCAATTATCTGAAAGAAAACATAAAATCATCACTGATAAAGTTTGCAGATGACACAAAAATTGGGGGAGTGGTAAGTAATGAAGAGGATAGATCACTGGTACAAAGGTATCTGGATTGTTTGGTAAACTGAGTGCAAGTAAACAATATGCATTTTAGTACTGCTAAATGTTAATGTATACATCTAGGAATAAAGAATGTAGGCCAGGCTTATATGATGGTGGATTCTATCTTCAGGAGCAGTGACTGAAAAAGATTTGGGGGTCATGATGTAGTCCGAATGATAATTGTAATCCGAATGATAATTGTAATACCTTCAAGCAGCTGGGGACACTTTTGTATGTGGATGTGAGGCGTGTTCCAGGTGTGTTAAGGAACCCACCTGCTGCCAAATCTCACTAGCATAGATCCCTGAAACTCACCTTTTGATGAAGGAAAAATTTCAGAAGCCATTTTCAAAATTTATGGTGGAAAAAACTGAAAGATGTTGGGAAAGGAAAGTACCAGCGCTTCTTTAAAACAAAAAAAGTTTAACCAGGGGAAAAAGTGCATGTGACTATTCTCATAGATTTTAAGACTTGAAGGGGACCATTAGATCACATAGTCTGACTTCGGATATTACACAGGTCACAGACCTTTACCCATTTACCTCTTTATTAATATCAATAACTTGTGTTCATATAAAACCTTGTAATAAGCACTAATGTAAATCAAATACCCTGTCTACTTGTCTCTGCCTTCACTATAGGGCTCTTGAGAAAGGAGAAGGTGTTGATAGCAGAGAGAAAATTGAGAGGCGGAATTCTTGAGGCTCCATTAAGGATAGCAAAGACCTCCTCCACTACACACTTTGTCCCTCTTTAATGGCTGGTCCACATAAGAGGCTATGCTAGTATACACTTAAAAACTTACAGCGGCACAGCTGTATCAGTACGAGTGCTTGGGTAGCCACATTATGCCAACAGAAGGGAGCTCTCCCGCCAACGTAATAAAGCCACTTACACGAGTGGCAGTAGCTATGTCGGCAGGAGACACTCTCCCACTGACGTAGTGCTATCCATACTAGTGCTTATGCTGGCAAAATTTATGTCAATCAAGGATGTGGTTTTTTCAAACCCTTGAGCAACAAAAGTTTTTGCTGGCATAAATGTTAGCAAAGACAAGGCCTTAGAAGAATGTGCCTGCTTTCCTGGAGAGATTTTAGTCCTTTGGCTTAAGTGGTAGAGGTTCATGTTTTAGTGTTGATGATGGTCAGTCAGGCGTTCAGACCTGTTGTCTAATTTAGGCCAGGTCAATACTAGACTTGTTTAAAAAAAAAAAAAAAAAAAAAAAAAAAACAAGTCCACTTTTTCCAACAAAACAGTCCTGGTATACACACTGCAATCACCTCCCTCACTGACAAAACTGCTATTTTTTCGACAAAATAAAACCATCTTGACAAGAGGTGTAGAGTTTTTTTTGCCCAACTTCTATTGAAAAAGTGTCAGTGTAGACACTGCTGTATGGTTATGTCATGGTAAAGGGCCTCAGGAAGTGTCCCACAATGTCATCCTGACCTCTCTGGACATCTGTTTGAACTCCACTGCTCTGCAGCCACCCATCCCGCCCCCTTTAAAGTCGTGGGAAGTTTTGAAATTGTTATTCCACTTCCTGCTTGGTGGGTGTGGAGAGCTTGCATCTCAGCTTCCCAGCTGACCATGGCGGGTCTGCGCACCAAATGCTGTCCCGCTTGGACCACACCGGGGCTGCTGGACCTGATCAACATTTGGGGAGAGTCAGCTGTGCCGTCCCAGCTCTGCTCAAGCCGAAGGAACTTTGATACCTAAGGCCAGATTTCTCAGGTCATGGCAGAGAAGGGCTATGAGCGGGACATGCTGCAGTGTCGAGCGAAAATCAAGGAGCAGTGGCAGAGCTACCAGAAGGCCAGAGAGGCAAACTGTCACTCTGGTGCAGAGCCAGTGAGCTGCCATTTCTATAATGAGCTGGAAGTCATCCTCAGCGGCGACCCTACATCTACCCGCAAGATGCCCATGGACATCTCTGCGACCCCGGGGCCACTGAATGCTGGACTCAGCCCTGACGAAGAGGTCATTGATGAGAAAGTGAAGTTGGAGGATGACCCTGAGCTGGGGACCGGTTTGGTTGGTGAGGTTGGGAGTCAGGAACTGTTCTCGACCCCAGAAGGTTACAGCCAGCCTCATCCCTTCAGCTCACGCTTTCAGGATGCAGAAGAGGGGAGCTCTGGTAAGTGTTTGGAAGCTGATGCTGCTTGTGTACAGGAGGCATGGGGGTCCTTAGCTTAACTAAAACATAGAGGTAGTTGAAGGGATAGAAATGCACAAGAGTACCTGTGTTTCCATATGCTTTCCAATTCTCTTATGCATCTAGGAGGTGTGGCTGAGAAGCACGTTAATGCATGCTAAGATTTCATGGGTATCCTTTGGTGAGATTTCTAGCAAACTTTCCTGGAGGTACTCTCCAATTCTCTGCCTCATATTCCTCAGCAGAGTAGCTCTGTTTCTTCCCCTGTTGTAGGATGCTTTTCCGTGCCACTTGTGTGGGGACCAAAGCATCACACAGGTATGCAGCATAGGAACCCAGTTTGAAGCTGCTTGCATGGAAGAGATGCATCCTTGCTAAATCTCAGGAATGAGATATCGGCTTCTTTGGTCTCCACCTGTGGAGAATGGTGGCACAATTTGAAATTTCTTTCCCTATGTATCTGCATTTATGCCCCAAGTGACCACCCACCCTCCCACCCAGAACTTTGACCCAGTTGGATGATCTTACCCCCGCCCTCCCTTTAACTCACCATTCCCAGGCTGATCAAGGAGCTGTACTCTGCAAAGGGGCACAGTGAGAATGAGGTGTGTTTCATAGTAACGCATCTATAGCAGGGGATCTCAAACATTTTTTGCTGGGACCCCCTTTGAAAATATTTCAGTCTGTGACACCCCTCCCCCCCATGCCATGCCATCCTTACCGGCATGCATAGAGGGCTGACAGCTCAAACACCTCCCCTCCCCAATAACCTCGTGACTCCCTGAGGGGTCACAACCACCAGTTTGAGAACCCCTGATCTATAGTGTTAGGGCACCCACAATAATGCTTCTGTTCATTGTTTCTTGTTCTTACACAGATGTAACCTTTGCAGCCAAAGCCTCTACACCAGCAGACCATCTCTGGCTGATAAGGAAGCGTCCCTGGAAAAGTAAGGAGGAGATGTTCCAGGAACTCCTCCTGTCATCTGAGGCAGTCAAAAGAGAGAAAAGGGCATGGAGACAATCAATGTCCAAATCTCAAAAGATGGAGAGACAGGAACGGAAAGAGAATCAGGAGTGGGTCATGAATGGCCATGAACAAATGATCAAGGCCATGGAGGAGTAGACAGAGCTGCTAAAGGCAGCAATCTCATTGCAGACACAGTTCATGCATGCTCATCCCCCCCTTGCAGCCACAACAGAACTTCTTTCTCTGGACTCCACCAACTCCCCCAACACATTCCTACCAAACTCCCGGACCATCTTGCTACCCCTTATGTTCCACCACTTCAGACAGCTATAAGGATGAAAGCTGAACTTACATGCAGCTGTCATAGCTGGAACTGCCCCCCACTACATTCTCCCTTCCAGGAACTTTTTTTTGTTGTGAACTGTTTTGTATTTAATAATAAAAGCAAACTCTGAGAACAATAAGCACTCTTTATTTCTATGTTGCACAGAATATTTTCACCTGCAACTGACATATAGCTGAATCTGGCGCGCAATCTCAGAATGTCACAGCGCTGGTTTAAAAAAAAACACCTTATGTGTATTCAGTCTCAAAATGGGCCCTCAATGCCTCCCTTATCCTTATGGCCCCCTGCTGTGCCCCTTTAGTACCCCTGGCATCTGGCTGCTCATATGCAGATGCAAGGTGATCTGCCTCTGCGGTCCACCCAGGGGCAAACCTTTCGCCCTTAGCTTCACATAAATTATGAAGCACACAGCGGATGGCTACAACCATGGGAATATTGTCCTCATTTAGGTACAGCCTGCCATAAAGGCACCTCCAGTGTGCCTTTAACCAGCCAAATGCACATTCAATAGTCATTCCGCACCTGCTCAGCCTCTTATTGAAGAGCTCCTTGCTGCTATCCAGGTTGCCTGTGTAAGATTTCACGAGCAGTGGCATTAGTGGGTAGGCTGGGTCTCCCAGGATAACTGTGGGCATCTCAACATCCCCTATTGGAATCTTTTGGTCTGGAAAGAGAATCTCTGCTTGTAGCTTCCTGTACAGGCAAGTGTTCCTGAAGATACAAGCATCATGCTCCTTTCCTGACCAAAACCGCATTGATATCAGTGAAACACCCATGGTGATCCACAAGCGCTTGCAGTACCATAGAGAAGTACCCCTTTCTATTGATGTACTCTGTCGCAAAATGGTCCAGGGCCAATTTTGGGATATGCGTGTCATCTATCGCCTCGCCACAGTTAGGGAATCCCAGTGTTGTGAATCCATCCACTATTTCATGCACATTGCCCAGAGTCACAGTCCTTTGCAGCAGAATGCAGCTAATGGCCTCGCACACTTGTGATAACACAGCTCCAGCGGTGGACTTGCCGACTCCAAACTGATTAGTGACTGACCGGTAGCAGTCTGGAGTTGCCAGCTTCCCCACGGCAATCACCATGCGCTTCTCCACCAAGAGGGCAGCTCTCATTCTGGTGTCGTTGAGCCGCAGGGCAGGGGCGAGCTCTGCACACAGTTCCATGAAGGTGACTTTGTGCATTTGAAAGTTCTACAGCCACTGCTCATCATCCCAGACCTGCATAATGATGCGATCCCATCACTCAGTGCTAGTCTCGTGCACCCAGAAGCGGTGGTTCACTGTGTGCAGATGCCCTGTGAATGCAAATAGTAATTTGATGCCGTTTGGCTGCACATCACTCAGCAGGTTGGGCTCCTCGGATTCCTGTTCCGATTCGGAGCTCATGATGTACTGCGCAACCAGCCGTGATGTGTTCAGAACACTGAAAGCCATAGTGTGGAGAGCAGCTTAGGATCCATCTTCTTATCTACAGCTAGTGAGTGTGCGGGAAACAGGTGGCCATTGAAAAAATGGCGCAAATTGCTGCCAGCAATGCAATGAATGACGAGGCGGAAACACAATGCATCCTGGGACATTGAGCCAGCACCCATGCTGCTTCACGCTCCTCTCTCCCTTCCCACAGTTCCTAATGGCAGAGGTGGCGAGTTGCACAGTGGGATTGTTGCCCACAGTGCACTGCTCCCACTGTCGATACTACAGCATCAGGTGTGGATGCACTTTGGCGGCACAATGACTGCTGTGTGAATGGGCGCGAGCGTTGTAATAACAGTGCTTTTTGATCGCCGATGTAAATGCCATCGACAAATCTTTCTAGTGTAGACAAGGCCTTAGTTGAGTCAGTTACAAACGCAGTCTATTTGGGTAGGAAGAAATCATCAGTGGTGAGGAAATTAACAGTACACACTGCACTTTCCCACTAGCACAGTCTCCTGTGAGCCTATCACACTTGTCCTCCCCTCACCACATTAGCTCTACATATAATAGTATGTCAAATTCAAGGTCTTGGTGTTTAGGATACGTAAAAGATTGCCTAAGGCTGCAGGACAAGGTTTGTGGTCAATAACACCATTCCTGTACAATAAAGGTCTTCTGTACAGAAGAAAGAACTTTCTCAGGTGTTGGGGCCAAGACTGAACTCTTGCAGGATCTAAGGCAGTGGGTCTCACTCTGCAGCCCAATCAGCACACACCTGCGGCCCATGTGACATCCTTAAGGCCATACAGGTAGTATTTATATAATGTGGATGCAGCTTACGTAACAAATAGAGAGCTGCATATGCGACCCGCAGTGGTAAATAGGTTGTGAAACACTGGTCTAGTGTCTTGTTGGTCTACCTCAAATGTGCACTGAAATCTCAAAAGCTGTGAATTAAACTGATTGAGTTATTTTGGTGCAAGTCTCTGCATGGCTACTCTTATTTCAGAACAAAGGATGGCTAAAGTTGATTTAGATAAAGTTGGTTTGCTACTAACCAGATCGGTTCAGGTTTGTGTGTAGAGCAGGCCAAAGAAATCCTACAAACGTCACTGCTTACTTCTGGAAGGTGCTCAGATACTGTGGTGATGGATGCAGTATAAGAACTGGAATGGAATAGAAGGGCTGGGAGAATGGGAAGAAGGAGACTTTCACCTTTTTAAATCACAGGTTCCCATCCAAGCAACAAACTGAAATGGCGCGGTGGTCTTATTCCATTTCCTAGTGCAGTGTTTCTCAACCTTTTAAGTAGCAAGTACCCCCTAACTTCTGAAAATTTTAATAAGTACCCCAACACGGGGTACCCCAACCCTTTTCCCTGGTATTTTATATTTACAGACTAATGTGAGCCATATGTTGGAAGAAGGGCTGAGTATATAAGGCCGTGATATGACAGATGTCAGATCTAGTGTGGGTAGGGCTGCCATTTTACACCAAGGGTGCACAACTCAAGTATGTACGTGGGCTAGAGGTGATGTTGGCCTAAGCTAGGAGGCTTTGAGTGGCATACCAATTCTGGGGAGTATAAAGCGCCACGCCAAATTTTTTGCCATAGATTTAAGAGGAGGAAGGGGTGAGAGAGAGACAGGGAAGGAGGGCAAGAGAGAGAGAGGAAAAAGAGGGTAACTGGTAAAATCTGGGGCTGTCATGAGACGCAGGAGGCTGCCACCGGGCTCCCACCTGGGAGCTGGGACCTGGCGGGAAGCGGGGGGCTACCGCTCGCCTCCCCCAAGAGCAGGCAGCTGCCGCTCACTTCCCAGCTGGGACCGGACAGGAAGCGGGTGGCTGCCGTGTGCCTTCCCCAAAAAACGGCTGCGTCCGCCCGCCTCCCAGTTGGGAACTGGGACCCGGTGGGAAGTGGGGGCCGCTGCCCGCCTCCCCCAGAAGCTAGGGGCTGCCACATGCCTCCCAGCTGAGAGCTGGGACCAGGTGGGAAGCGGGCTGCTGCTGCCCGGCTTCCCCAGAAGTCTGCAGCAGCCGCCTGCCTCCCCTTCACTCTGTTTTTCCCCAGGTACCCCCTGCCTGTGTCTCACATACGTGTACCACAGGTTGAGAAACTATGTTCTGGTGCATAGATACTTACTATCTCACTTGGTACCCTGGTTGGCAGTTTCAGCAGAGAAGTTGTGGAGACAGAACACCTATCTTGTTCCTAGAAGTGGGGTGGACTTTCCAGGTCAGGAGTGAGGTTTGAGGAGGGTGCAGGAAATCAGTATCTCTCAAACCTCACACATTTTAGTCCAAAGTTCCCTGTGACCTACACAGTTTTGGTGTCCCTTTCCTTTTTTATTGAAAATTATTTGCATTGGAAAGGCTCTTGAAACTGAGGTTCTTGAGAGAATTCACTAGGGAATGAAATCCCCATAGCATTTTCAATTTCCTGCATGAAAAATTGTTGTGTCCCCTTCATTTTGTGTCTTTGTCACGCATTGCAGCCCTGGCAGGCTGAGAGGTATGGATGGGGTAAGTGGAGGCCTTAACTCTCCAGGAAATGTCAATCTGGAATCTTTCACCTGTGCTAAATTCACTGAAATAATGTAAGAAAATAACACAGTGGTGTCTCATTTTAATGATAACTGCTGAGCTATGCACTCATTTTACAGACATAGGACACTTCTACAAGCATCAGCTAGCTATTTAGAGCTTTCTAACTGTTTGCAAGGCTTAAGGGAGAACTGAGTTCCTTCCTGGCATGTAACAAGCTTGAGGGATGGGGGTGGAGTGTCCCAAATGTGCCTGCATTTCTACAGTTCCTAGTTGCATGCAGCTTTCTCGAAAACTAAACTTTATTTCCTTGTTTCTCTCCTCTGCCTCCCATGAAGGTACACAACAGGGTAATTTTGGTTATTGCTACCCTTTCCGAGAGCAGCTCTTGCACAATTGGAAGGGAAGGTGAGTTGGGATTGAAGAGGAGAGAGAACACTTGTTTATCAAAATGGAAGTGGGACCCTGGAAAAAAGGCTGAAGAGCAGGATAAGTGTAGGGCCTTGTCTTCTCTAGAAAACAGAATCAGTTGTATTGCACTAATTTAAGCACTCTAGCCATGCTGAATCATGCTGTTAACTGTTGTCGATTTTCCCCCATATCCACATTAGCACTGTCCTAAACAATTTCAGTTGCACCATCTTCTGAGTAACTATCCCATAGTTCCTGGCACAGCTCCCAAAAGCAGTGCATTCCGGGAAAGGCCACCCATGCACTGTGGGAGAGCTAGTTAAAGCATTTCAACCAGTCTACATCTACACAGGTGTTGAAATGGTTCAGAGTCAAATTGGTATTTGGCCTTACTGAGACACAGTCTACTCCAAACTGTATTTAGCAAGCATTTAGGCTGTTTGGAGTTCTTTTGTGTGTGGGTGTGAGCTGTTTTACCATTTGCTCTCCCTAGAACAATCGTATTTATATCCACTAAGAAACTCTCTGTTATGGCTGAAGAGAGAATCCTCTTGAATCGTTATGGAAAAACTAGATTCTGTTATGAAGCTCTGTTTTCAAACATATTGATGAGCAAAACTAGTTTGGCCTGAAAATTGCTAATTTTACTCAGAAGAATAAACAGAATTTTTCTGCAGACTTTGAAGAAAGGTGGTCAAATTGTCTGAGTTACAGGTCACTACAAATTATCCTCATTTGAGATTTTGAATTTTGTGAAATGCTTTTGTGTTGCTTTAGCTTAAATATAGCTTGTTACCATCTCTCCAAACTGTCCGTCTGGCTAAATTGCCTTGAAAACCTATGCGTACATCTGAGGAAACCAAGTCGTAATGAAGTTCAGTAATGATTGTTGTATCTGAGCGATTTGCCCTGTGGTGGCTGATTACAACACAGAAAGAGCTTACTGTAGCTTCAGATCCTGGAGATAAAGGACAAGGGTCTTAGTCCTGGCTTTGCAGATTGTGTGCTTCATGTAGTATGTAGGTGTTCCTGCAGCAGTGGATTTGTTGCAAACTGGCACAGATTTCTTCTGCAAAGTAGGGAGAAAGTAGAAGAAGCAGAATTGTCGGACAATTTTTTAAAAGTTACTTTAAATATGGAACTATTCAGACGGTTGTGATTAGAATTCTATTAAATGATGTCTATTTTCTCCTTGTAATTTTGAATCTTAAAAGTATTGTTGTGGTTATTTTATGGGTACATTGGAACTTTACCTTAAAACTTTCCAAGAAAATTGTTCAAACCATTTTAAAGTTATAGATGCTTTAAAATGACACTTTCAGTGCCCACCATTTTGGGATCTTGCTTGCTTATAAAACTTGAGACTTTTGTACACTCTTTGGGGCCTGTACTATCATTATTATGGGTATGTGCAGCACCTAGCGCAATGGTGCTGGTTGAGGCTCTACCACAATATAAAAGTTTATTAATAATAAAAATATCTAGGGCATAGGCTAATATTAAACCAAACCTGAATCTTGTAGTTTGCAGCAGCAGTTGGTGCTTTATGGATAGCTCAATGGGAACTTAGTCAAATCTGTGCAGAGGTGAAACCAGAACAATGCGGATCATTCCTAAATTCTGCAGGGCAGGAGATGCTGGGCATCCAGAGAACCTGTGAAGCCCCAGAACTCCGCAGATTAAGGAACGGAAACCAGGATCATGCAGAGGTCTGCAGCGTGGTGTGAGCTAGGGGCAGCCACGAGCCCTTCAAATCTCCTTAGGTCCAAGTTGCAAGGGCAGGTGCAGGGAACTGAGGATCCTGTGTGGTTCTAATTTTTAAAAATACAGAGAAATTAGACAAATCTGCACTAACTCTAGGTGGCTGCTAACTGTGCATTCTAAGGAATGATAGATTTAAAAACTCAAACCAACCGCTACTGCAGTTAAAAGGATGGAAACAAATAGTGAAAGGGAAGTAGATAAATATTCAAATTCTCTCAGTTTATACAAGCTCTTAAAATATAAAATTCTGGATTCACTGTGGCCCCTATCCCAGGCCATTTTCAGCCTGCGGATCAAACTCTTACACCTCCAATATCAGCTATGTTTTGATTGCTTTTAACTATGAATTAACTCTGATGTAAATTAAGGCTGTTACTGTGTATGTAAAGCTTTGTGTACACACACAAGCTTTACTGGTATAGTTTCAGTGCTACAACCGCCCACCCCCATTGTGGATGCAGTTATACTGGAATAAATGTGCATTTATACCAGTAATAGCTTATTCCCATAAGGGAAATGATAGAAGCTGTACCAGTATAAGGCACTAAGGGGTGTACCAGTATATGTGTACTGATTGGTACAAAAATCACCCTCTTAATTAAGAGTTATACTAGCACAAAGCCTGTGAACAGACCAGGCCTAAAATGTTATTTTCTGTTAATAGAAATTAGGGCTGGGAGAGAGAACTGTTGGATCATGTTGACCCTCACTCGGTCCCATGCCCTATTCAGTGCCCTGCACTATGTTCGTCACTGCTTAGTCCAGCTTTTTAAAGGAATCAAGGGTTGGGGCTTTCACCACTTCCCTTAGGAGACTCTGCCACAGTCTAATAGACTTCACTGTCAGGAAACATTTCCTGATGATATGCTCTAATTGTGAGTGTCAGACTCCTGGCCCATGTGATGACCTCTCTGTCTGAGCCTGCATCAGTACAAGCTCTTCTCCTACAGTAGCTGTTCAGAGTCTCCCTCCTTTGGCATCTGAATACGAGTCCTTCCCGTGCTGTCAAATATCACTTAGGGCATGAACAAGGCTCCTTTGGCATCTGCTGGATGCCTATTTCAGCTGCAGGCAGCTGGCTCTTTGCTTCAACCCTGATGAGCTTAGCACAGCTCAAAGAAGCAGTTGCAGGGATACAGAGCTGAGGGGTGACTGCCCTCACCAAGAACTGGAGTCAGCAGTCCTGGGGCACTGGTTACTTAGGATGGGTTTTTAAAATCTGGAACTGTTGGCAGGGAAGCAAATCTGGACCAATGTAGTGTTGTCTTTTTGGCTATGTGTGTGTGTGTATATATATATATATATGTCTTTTTGTTTATGTATAAAATATAACCAAGTGGGAGGAATCTGCTACAACACAGTTGTCCCCTGACCTTGTTACAGCACTGCTACAACTTGTGGTGTGAACAAGATCTAAATGTGTCCCTAGAGTCAGGCTGAAACTGGGTTCTGAGTTCACTGTAAGTCACTAGTCCTGTGTGCTGTGTTCCAGGTACAATGTCCTCTGAATCTGAGAGGGTTGGGAGGGCAAACCAGCAACGCTGTTATGTCTGAGAGGCTGTGGCAGGCAGCTCAGCAGTAAAGATCCAATCTAAATGGGGTTAGGGGGAGGGAGTGGGAAAAGGAGGAGTCTTAATACTAGTTTAAGTGGCAGTTCTCCTCCCAGCATCTGCACTTAGTCATTCTAGGTAGGCAAAGATTCCCTATTCCTGTGTTTCTGGAGGCAGCCTGGTGTGGGGATTGTTTGGGGACAAAAGTGCTGAGTCTTTTTAGGCAGGATGAAGCCTGGAGCAGCCTCCCTTCTGCTTCCAATTACCTCCGTTCCATTCCCGCCTCCATTTACCCTCTTCTGCCATTATCCAGTGAGCCTGTCTCCCTCAGATCCCATCCCTCCCAAGTCTGTTTTCTGGCCCCCTTTTGCTCCTCATCCCTCTGCCAGTGGTTGCTTGTTTTTCCTTCCCAAACAATTCTCACCCCCAGGCTCTCCTGCCCTCCTCTCTTTCCCTTCCCAAAGAAACCCCTAGATTTCCTCTCCCACACTCCACCCCTGATTCCCTCCAGCACCAGGCTCCCCTGACGGTACCCGACTTCCCTTCCCCCGGCTTCAGCAAGGCCTCAGGGATAGTTTGCTCTTCCCCCACGGTTGAGAGGGAAATAAGTGGCAGTTTCTCACTGGTGAGCATCACACGTGGAGATGCACAAAACTTGTGCTTTGGATTTCCACTTTCCGAAGGATTTCTCAAGTAATCTCTGACACCAGATTGCTAAATAGCAAGGTTCATCTCTTTCCTTTCGTCTTTGTTTTTGTTTAGGGACATTCATACTCTCTGTGACTTGGCTAAAGGGTTACTTTTAGTAGCCTTTCTGCGGTCATGTCTATGCGAGGAGCACTTTACTGATATAAAAATGTCAGTATAGTATACTAGTAAAGAACCCCTAGTGTGGGTATAGCTATACCAGCAAAGTTGTGCTTCATACCAGTATAAAAAAACCCCACCCCCTACGAGTGAAACAAGCTATATTGATAAAAGGACAGATTTGCTGGTATAGCTGCACCTGCCTTAGGGACTTCTGCTGGCACAGCTAAGCCTGTCAGGGATCACACGGTCCTCTTCACACCCATGACCAACATAGCTATGCTGGCAGAAGTCTGTAGGGTAGACCTGATTTAAGGATTATTTACTTCTTATTTTAGGCTTCAGGGTCTATTTGACTAGCTTCCTCCTATTTTGGAAATCCCCATTTTAGTGGACATTGCTGAATACTTGGGAGAAGGATGTGAAAATCCTCCTAATTGTGCAATACCCTATGGTTAGGGGAAACGTCTTCCTGATCCCATGTGCTGATCACATTTTGCCCTGAAGCATGAGAAGTACTGGGATAGCCCTCTGCCTGCAGCATTACTGAGCCATCAAGTCTCCTGGAGATATAGTGTGGTGCCCTTTACCATGTCAGTTGATGACTGAAATATCCTTACCCTATGATCTGTAAGACATATTTTTCCTATATGATCTCGCCTGAGTCACCCATTGAGGTGAAAGGGTCCCTGAATGGTCATTCCCCTTCCCTTCACTCATCCTTCCTTTCTGCTCTCATACTCCTTCTCTGCCTTACCCATTCATATAATCCCAACCACCTATTTTACTGTGGGTTTAATTTTTCTTTAATATCTTCATTTCTTTAATGACAGCAGGAACTGCAGGTTGTTCTCTGTGGGAACTGTGGTGTGTGGCTGTGCTTGAGCTAATGAGACCTGATGAAAGCCTCTTGTTACTGTGACAAGATTCTTTCCTTCTCTCTGTTAAAAAAAGTGACAGTCTGTGCTAGCTATATTAATATATTTTAATGGCTGCATGTGGCTACCGGAACACTTGCTTGTCCATCCTGAGAGAAGCAAAGCTCTCTCTGCGCCCCCCCCCCCCCTCCTCGCCCCCCATCAATCTTTGGCTGAGATCAGCCAGGAATAGGGAAGGGAGCAGTTAGACGAAATTCTGGCAGCAAAAAATGAAATCTGCCATTTCACACCTGCCGGGGTGGATAGAATTCCAGAGACCCTCTCCTCTTTCCCACCCCAAAATCTCACTCTTCTAGAATGTTCCCCTGTCTGTGATCATCAAGGGAGAGGCAGTCTCAGATTGTAGTATTTCTACCAGTGGGGGCTGAGGGAGTGAAGGTGAGATTTCTCTATAATAATTACTGCATTTCTGAAGTGAAACTAAAGAGTTTATGCTGTAATTGAGAGCTAGGAAGAGGAGGGAGCTAACAGACTTAATGCAAATATGTTCTAAAGCAGGGTGCCAGTGAATTTGGTAGCCCTGTGTATTAGCACACTAGCTTTTCATCTCCTGGGCTAAAATGCTATTTAAACTGCAGGCAGAATAAGGTCTGAGCCTAGAGCATCTTTTTTTTTTGTTTGTTTAACTGCGTTTCTGATACAGACACAGCCACATGTAGAACGCTGACTGAGCTCTTGAGGGGCCAAGGGCTGCAACAGCAGTGCTTCAGGGCAGGACTGAGTTATACTGGCAGACAGCTGTGTGGGGTCCAGACATGGAAAGGCAGGATGAACGCCAAGTCAGAATTGAGGTGCATTGATGGAGCTATGTGGAGAAACTCTCACAACGAGCAGGAGATCAGCTTGTGAAGAATTAATGCTGCATAACCTGTGTCAGAGAGAGGGAGCAAACGGCAACAAGCCCTGTCTCACTCACGCTCTGATTAAATAGAGCTGCCAGGAGAGGTCAGCTCTCATTGACTCGCTGACAGGCTGGCTGGAAGGCATTATGATATAGTAGGGGAAGGGATATTGATCAGTTTTAAAACAAAACAACCCCGAAAAACCTCCTGGCCATAGGATGATTGGGGGGAGTGGTGGCTGGTATTAAAGGAAACTACCCTCCAGCTCTTGTAAAATCCAAAATAAATGTGCTCTATCTTGGGGGTCTTGGAGTAAGTAGAAAGCAATTTTGGTGTAATCTAAATTGCTCCTTGCTTGCTGCTGGCAACCACATGCTCCTGTGCAAGCTATTTCAGGTCTGTATTTGCCCCTGATGTTCAGTGGTAGGTTTAGCTATCTCTGTGTCTCCCTGCAAACGGATATAGGAAATCTCTGTTCACCTAATGCTGAACTTGAGCATGCTGTTTAGGGTGCCCCCGGCTGCCTCAAATTGAGGAAGCGAATCCATAGGAAGCATTTGCGTATCTGCATGCGTCCCATGTGCTCTCAGATAGAGAAAAGTAATGGTGAACCATTGTTGGGAGAGAGATGGAGGAGCTTTGGCTGCCTTCTTGATTCTCTGAGCCCATGCCAGCCTACTGGTGAGGTGGTCTTGGCAGCTAGCAGGTCTCAGTGGGTGTGTGGTTTGGTTTGTTTTCCTTGTGTGGCTTGGATTCTGTAACACGCCTTGCTCTTGATGAGTGGTCCTTCTCTCTCTTGCCTCCAAAGATGCCTCCTCTCTGGGTCTGTTTGAAGCACCCTAGCAAAGGTAAAAGGGTTTGTTTTGTTTTTGTTAATTTAAGTGCCAGGGAAAGATGCTGGACCGGTAGCCCTGGAGAGGTCCCCCACAACCCGCCCTCAACCAATGTGCTTGCCTGCTGTGGGGCTACGTTGCTCCCCGTTAGCCCCCCACGGTAAAAGCTGCGGGGGGAGGCTGTTTCTGAGGAATTTCTCACTCTGATTGCCTTGAATCATTCTTGACGGTGATGGTGGACTAGGGTTTGGAGCAAGTGGACAATGTGCATCTTCCCTAGCCCTGCCCTGACTTCAGCTCCCTACCCACACACATCAAACTGCACAGAGAGCCCTCCACAGGGTTCAGGGGGAGGGACAGTGCTACAGATGCATCCAAACCTCCCTTCCTCCTATACGGGTCACGATCCATGGAGGACCCATTCTTCAGCAGAATTCATCCATCCGTTGGAGTGAAAACTATTAAGGGTGAGATGGCAGCAAAATAATTGCTGTCTCTTAACCAACTGTATGCTGTGGGACAAAGGTAAACCTGCTCACTTTTGCTGGCCCTAGCTAATAGGAGGTAGCTCCTTGACTTGTTCCTTTTCTAGTTCGTTAAGTTGCCGTATCCCTTTTCAGTCTGGTTCATGATGAAAGGTGTTTGGGATGTAGTCAGATTTTCTGAAGGAATGCTGTCTCCAGGCTTATGCTCCAGTCAAGAGTGACACTATAGAGGAGGAAGGTTTGGGAGATTCCTTCTCACTCCTTCCCCAAGGAAGCTCATTTCCAGGGTAGTATCTATGTTTCACTGAGTTTCCTTGTTGCTTTAACTCAGTTTTCCAGCTCGGCCTGAGGGAGGCACTGGAAGATATTGCGATACATCTAAGAGCAGGAGTAAATGTGATTCCAGGTGGGATTAGAACCCGAGATCCACCTGGCTTCCTGCCTTGTGAACACTACCATGTAGCTACGTCACTCAAGTGGTCAGGGATAATACAGCCAGCTAATAGGGCTCATCTTATGATTTTTACTTAGTTTTATAATAATAAAATCAGATGGAAAAGACCTAGTCCCTCTCTCTCTGGCCAATGCAGCCCTATTCCCTACTATATATTTTCTAGTGTCTTGTGTAGTTTATAGTTTTGAAGATGACTTTAAAAGGAATTTTTTAAAATTGGGCTTGCACTCTCTTTACTTCTTTGTGATGGATCAAGAAGGCCTGAGAGGATTTTAATTTTTTTCTGTTTACCTTAGAAATTTCAGGAACATCCACTCTGGTCTTACCTGCCTTTGTTAGAGGATCCCTGGGGAGGTATGATGGGTGTTTTTTGTGAGTTTTAAATCCCTTTATTGAAAGTATGAAGGTATTGAATAAAGGCAGCATTTAGATTCAAAATATTAATTGGCCGTTGACTCTGCATAGATGATAACAAAAGCAAATAAAAACCCAAAGTGTAGGGAAACAGTCTGAATACAATCCCTTCTTCTTTTAATAGCTCAGCTTTCAATCTTACCTTTTATGAGGTAATTATTTCACTGGTCCTTCAGTTATCATAGTCTTCCAAGCCTAGACAGAACCTGAATTTCTAATGCAGAAACAAGCAGAAAAAATGTTGTAAAGAACAAAACAAGCCTTTAAGTTAAGGCCTTCTTTGTACGATACATAATAAAGAAGGAAATAAGGACATAAGCCCAATTTGTTTTGCAAGTGACCTTTAAAAGTCTCATACAATGGGGGTTCCACCATAACAACCCTTTGGAAACTAAAATATATTTCCTTATCAAAATGTTTATATTCTGCTTGTTCATAACTTTATAAGCATGGAGCTATGCATACTGGTTTCTTGCTTTTTGGTTGTTTACTAGGGCAGAGCTGCTGATGCCAATTTAATTTATAAAGAAATATTGGGGTGGTTCTTAAAAGCTAAAAAAGAATCTTGCCAACTCTGCAAACAGATTAAAATTGGGGAGGTCTTCTGACCTCGATGGTGTAACAGCTCATGTATATAGAAAGGGAAACACATGAGTGGGAAAAGGCAACTGGTGTGTGTCCCCTTTGAGATCTAGGAAGGGCATCCCACTGAAGTGGTGATAAGATTAGTTTGTTAATTTAATAACCCTTCATCCAGCCTTCTCCCTGCACTCCCTCCCTCCTTCCCATTAGCCCTTCCCTCTCTTTCTGTCTCGTAAGTGCCATTGAGGTGTGTGGGGAATTGCAATGGGTAAATCGCATCCAATAACTCGACCTGGCAGTAGCTGCTGTGGCTAAATCAGTCAGCTGAGCACCTGCTGTCTTGAAGCTAACAGACCTGAATAACTCGCTATTCATTTTTAAAGTGATATTGTCAAGATAAAAATCTCTATATATTTTAAGCCAGTCCTTCTTTGAGTTGCTGAATAGCATGTTAGATTAATAAAACCAAAGGGAACTTTAAAAATCTGATTTGCTTTTCACCATAGCCGGAGGGATGGCCTCAAGCATCAGGTATAAATTACCTAGAGACTCCCTGCAACCACAACTTTGAATCCCAGCAGGCTTAACTTAGCCCTGCATCATGAGGTCGATACATTGACTTCCATGCAGCTTATTGTGTAGGGCTCTTTCACATGTGACCTTATTAAAAACTGAAGTCCTCTGTGGACATGAAAAATCTCATGCGAATTTTCATACCTATAGGGGGGTTCCTGCAGTGTCCTTGGCAAAATCCACTCCCTGCTCTGAGAGCATATGCTGGTTGTTTGTCTGTATCAAGTCCAAGATGTGACTGCACTGCACTACTGAGTGAAGTGATTAGGACTTTAAAAATGTGCCTAACATCGACTAGCCCAAGGACTAGGGCAACTGGCCAGGGAGAGAGAGAGATGGCACCATTCCACCTTCAGTTTACAGGAATAAATAGTTGTGTGTCCTGCTTAATAATAATGAAAAAACACTCACTACATCTCTCTTGCTCAGGTTATATCTTATTTTGCATTCTGGCTTCTGTCCATTTTTTTCTTTCCTATCATGGTGTATCTTTTTGTATATTGCCTTCAGTGTCTGTTTCGCCTCTTTGCTAACTTATCCCATTGTTCCTTCTCTCTCCACACCAAGCCACTTAGACGCAGAGTTTAGAAGTGTTACCGAATGAGTTAGCATCTTACTTGGGCATTGTCCCTGGACAGTGAGTCACACCCCTATCTTTCATACTAGCCTGTGGCTCTAACGAGGACTAAGTTGACTAGCCACAGGCTGGTATGAAAGATAGGGGTGTGACCCACTGTCCAGGGACAATGCCCAAGTAAGATGCTAACTCATTCTCTCTCCCCGTCAACCGTCAGGAAAAAGGAGAGTTCAGGGGATTTTACTAGAGTCCTATCCTTGGAGCCTGCCTGGAGAGTCCATTTTTCAAATTGCTTCCAATCAGGAGGTGTCAGGAAAAAAACTGAAGAACCCTCTCCTTGCCCACAGGCTCCTGTAACAAGGAGTACTCTTTTTCTGTTGTTTTCTCCATCCCACGTCAGAGCATCAGGCCTGATGGGTAGTGGGTCTTTTCCCAACACAGCTTCTGTGTTTGGATGCTTGTCTTATCCCCAGTAAATAGGGAAAAGAAAGATGGTCTAGTGGTTAGGGCACTAGCCTGTGACTTGAGAGACATCAATTCAATTTCCTACTCTGCCAGAGACTTCCTATGTGACCTTGGGCAGGTTACTTGGTCTGCTGCACTATCTGTAAAATGGAGATAATACTACAGAGGGGCGTTGTGTGGATAATCACATTAAAGTTAGTCTGGTAATGGGGGACGTAAGATAGATAGCTCAGGTGCTGCTTCTGCTGCTTCTCAGAGTTTCCCAAGAAACAGCAAAGTGAAATTGAACGTTTTCAATTCAGTTTCACTGTTGCTTGTAGGATTCTGAAGAGCAGCAGTGGAAAACTGATATCTGGTCAGTTTTCACTCTGCTGCAACTTGGGAAAACTGAGCAGAAGACGAGACGCTGAATCTGTCTATTTGGAGACTCACGAAGATGGTGCTGCATCAGTTTATGCTTTGTTCACATTGTGGTTTTTTTCTAGAAACCTTTTTTTAAAGGAAAGCTGAGATTCCATAGAAGTTGATGTCACTGGCCTAAGAAATCTTCCTCTTCATATGCAAGTGGAGTTTTCAAGTCTTGCCTCTATGTATATAGTTTATGAAGCATGCTGGGATCCTTCAGGATGAAAAGTGCTATAAAAATGTAAGATACTACAGTTATGTATGTTTGTTTATATTTTTGCTCTGTAGTCAGTTTGGCAAGTGAAACTGGTCTGGTCAGTTTCATATCTGCTTTTCATATACTAGCATGATGCTTTTTGCATTGTGGCTTATAACACTGAAATAAAAATCTTCTCAAATTACTGAAAAAAATAATGAAAGTGCATATATTGGTCTTTGGATTTTTTTTCTCCTATAGCAAAATAATGGCCTAAACTATTTGACAGTGTGTGCCCCATTTAAATCCACTGCTTAGTTTCTGAGGGGCAGAGGTGAAGAGGTAATGTATAGTTCTTGCAGGAATAAAGCTTGTGTTTTGGGCTCCCCCACTGTTCTGCAGCAATAGCTCACTGACTGACCCTGTTAGCAAAGCCCTTCAGTCATCACTGGTGATTCAGCTCTACAGGCACAGAAGTGAACTAAACAAATAATGTGAAGTTAGGGGATATGGTGGGAATATAGCCATAATTGCCAAATGAAAGAGGGCAAAATTATGGATGAGATTAGAAGGAATTCTCATATGGCAGGATAAAAACGTCTGAGCCTTTTCCATGCTACAATTTCTAGTGTAGCTGCAGCACTGGAAATTATAGGTCTGAAAAATCCTAATATAGGCAAGGTCATATAGTGTAGCAGCAAGCAGGGTTGGTGGCTTAATAAGGGATGCTTCTGAATCACTAGTGATTCAACCTGGTGCTGGGGTCGGGGGTGTTACCATTTTATGGATGAGATGTAAAATCAAAGCCTTGATCCCACTCCACTTTTCACAAGATTAGGGAGCAGTGACCCCTGTGTTCTGGCCAGGTTCCAATTAATTACTTTCTGCCAGTCTAAAATTCCCCCTGCAGTTTATATTACAGACGTTGTTATTCACTTCCCCTTCTAATCGCTTGTGTGTAATGTTGCTGGCACAGAATTGATGCTTCCTTTCAACACAGAGATGAGGGGAGTGATTCTTTTATATTCAGGCTTTGGATGAAACAGCTGCTTAGCAACGTCAAGACGTTGTTATATTACAAACAAACAAACAAAAAACCCTGTTTGCTCCTGTTCCCTTCAGCTGCTGTTTCAGAACAGGTCTCCCCTAAATCTCCCAAATCGTGAGGGTGTGTGTGTATGTCGGTCTGTCTCTTTCTCTCTCTCTCTCTCTGAATAAGAAGAATGTGTCAAGCTCTCTGGCTGGGAGCCAGGACACTCTGTGGAACTATAAATCGACCTGTCAGGGAGGGAGGGAAAGATTAACGTTGGCTGTCTTCATTAGTGGGTCCCCTGAGGAAACTGGGTCTTCCCTGAGCCATGAATGAGACCAGCTGAGAGAAAGGGGGAGTGTGCGGTTTTTATCACTCCCCCCAGAGACTCCCTGAGGAGCAGGGGAAAGAGAGTGATAGGGATGGAAGGATATAAAATGATGGAAGCTGGAGCTTTGTAGCAGAGCCCTTGCTGTCTTCTGATTGGAAGAAAGGGTAGTTGGTTGCTGCTCCTCTGCACCAATCAGTGACCCACATGCCCATGTGTATGGTTTGAGTATTTAGCATGCTAATTGGGAGCAGAGAGGAGCTGGCCCAGTGGCAGTGTCCTGCCACACTAAACAAGCGCTAGTAATTGCATTGAAGAGACCTCCTTTCATAGGTTTTAACAAAACCAGAAAGGAGCATTTATCATAAGCTGCATAATTCTTCCTGGACAGTTGTTTGTTTGTTTGTTAGTTAGTTAAAGTTCAGACAATTTTCCCTATATTTATTCCCTTGCCCATACTGGTTTTATAAATAACCCCTTCAAGCTGCAAAAAATCTGTTTCTCAGCTGACCCTACCCCCTTCATTGTATGTGTTTGTGCATGAGACCATGGGCATGTGCTCGGGCACACACTCGTGTTAGCTGTTAGTTATAGGTAGCTCAGGAGCATGGAGATTGGAATTGCAATTGGTAACACTTCAGGTTTCCTGGACCATTGAATTGTGATGGGCCTTCTTCCAGAAAAATCTGGTTTAAGATGGAAGGGTTTTTCTTCTCTTTCTCCTTTTTTTTTTTTTTTCTTCCCAGTGAGAGATACAGGCTTGATGGCTCTAGATAATGCTGTTCTCTATTTAAGGAACAGGAATGACATATGCATTGACAATGCAAGCTAAACACACCCATCTCTTTCAGTGTACCGAAACCCTAACTTGAGGGGACCACAGAGGGAGGTTCATTGTCTGTCTATGGCCCATGTGATCTCTGCCACCTCTGTATTGTGACAAGGGAGTCAATTAGTGGCAATTATGCTGTTAGTTCTTAATGACATAGATCTGGCTAAGGAATGAACTGAGACCTGAGGTGATATGTCTTTTTTCTTCCCAGATCTCTGGGGCAGGGAATTATTCTGGAGAGTGAGGTTGCTGAAGAAATAGAACTGCTGGTGTAATTAATTGTGCTGGGGGTGTGAGAGAGACTGACTGACTGACTGACCCTCTCACTCACCGCTGTAAGTCCAGAAGAACCTAGCAAGCAGTTACAGCGACATCTGGAGTGGATTCTTTGCTTTGTGAGAGCTGTCATCCCACCTCTTCCCCACTCCACACACACATTGATCTTACCCCCATCATCTCCCTGCCCCCAACAATAGTAAAAACTTACATTTTTATTGTTCCTTGAATCCCAAACCCTTTGCAAACTATATTTATTTAGAAATTACTTCACCCACCACTGAAATGCAGACACCTCTTTGGTGGAATTCTACAGGTTTCTTATCATTTTAAAGAAGCTGTTACAGCACCATTTTGGTCTGTTTCTATGTACTTTACAAATATTAAATCTCTCAGTTCTCTTTTGTGGTAGGTAAATATTATGACTCATTTTGCTGGAGAGTAAAATGAAGTACAGAGGACGGAGTGCAGGTGAGGTTGGGTTTTTTTGTTTGTTTGTTTGTTTTGTTTTTAAGATCCAACCATAGTTATAGTCCCTGACCCAACAAGCGTACAGTCTTCATTAGACAAGTAAATAATTATGGCAACATTTTGGGAAGGAATGTGACTGTTAAGGCAGGAAGGACAACAGAAAGCAGGAAAAGAAAAGCTGATATTTGAAAGTATTATTTACAAAGAAATCACTAAGTGGTGCTAAAAAGTGATGTTCATCCATCACATGGTGAGTCAGCAGCAGAATTGATGGTGGAAGCCAGGAATCCTGCCTCCCAGTTACCCGTGGAAACTGCTACTCTTTGCTGTTGAATAGTGCATAACTGGGATTTAGCCATGACACTCCTATAAAAAGTACCAAGGGGTATCTAATGAACACAAGTGGACAGATTCTTAACTTCATATTTCATAGGAAAGAATGCACCTTCAGCAGTGTGGGGTTCCTAAAGCCACAGATTCAGTTCTGAGAGGGACAAGTGGCAGCTGCTGAGGCCCAGCTTCCTGCAGAACCTGGGTTTCCCTTAGAAGTCTCAGTTCAGGTAATGATCAGGCCTGGCTCTGCGTATCTTGATGTCTGACAAGAACATAGCCTCTTGTGGTATGGGTCGGCTTGTGGCCAATGAGAGGCCTTCATTTTCAGGAAGTTGTATCTTGATGGAGGTATCAAAAGGTTGGGGGAAATGCAACCCATTCTGTGGTATGTAGAAGTGCAACAGTAGTTTAAAGGCAGTGGCTGGGGACTATTCCTGGGAGGCTCAAAACTTGATTGTTTTACAAACATCACTCTAGAAGCCCCCAGCTGGCTCTGTTTGTCCCACAACTATCTACACACAGGTGCTCAGGGAGTTGAAAAAGCTCAGGTATTGCTTTGCTATTTCCTTGCTCCCCTCCTCCACATCACTCCTCCAGAGGCTGGGTTATGTGGCTGGATGCTGAAGATGGGTGTTGGTGGAGCTGAATGGCGGGTGGGGAAAAAGATTTTGGTAGTCCCTTATTCCCACACCATTCTCTTATTCCAGTGAGGGAAGGAAGGTTTCTGTTTTTTGTTTTCCAGCTCAGACTTTTGGGTTCTCAATAACAAATGATTTTGCTATGCCTCATTTGCATATTGTTTTCAAGCCTCTGCATCTTCTTTCTTCTCTTTCCTCCTTCCCTCGCCTTTTCCTTCCTCCCCCTCTCTTTCTGCTAAAGATCACTCCCAAGCTCTCAGATGCTCCCCATCCCCCTGCATTTGTCTTTCATCCTTTGTTCCCCATTTGCCAATGCCTAGGAGCAAAGAAAGGAAAGGATACCATCTCTCTATGAAACACAGACCAGGGAAATGCAGGCAGGCAAAGTTGTCAGCGTGGCAGCATGCGGCTGAATCCACCTCAGAAATGCACCGAACATGCTTGTAAGACCCGAGTTGTAAGGCTCGGGATTCACTTCCTCCATTACGCTTGCAATGCCACATGTTATGGCTGCAGTCCTGCCAACGACGGATGGGACTCCCTTCAGACTAGCGCTCTCGGCTTCTGCTGCTCCACGGGAGTGGAACCAGAATCAGATCCAAGCCTCTTGTGTGCTAGCACAGAATACTGACAGACTGTTGGGCAGGTTCTCCCAAGTGCTGGTCCCACTGTGAATCAAATGTGGGTCTCCCCCACAAGAGTATAGCTAGCCCTCTGAAATGTGTGCACATGCTAGATGATACATTACACCTTCTCCTTCCTTGCCTCTGCTCACCCCCTGCATCATCACAGAGGCACCATAATCTCTCAAAATCAAGAGGCCATTAGTCTGTGCTGTGAGACAGAGATATAGCAGTGTGTTTAAATATCCTGGTGAAGAACCGAATGCTGTTCTCCCTAGTAAAATTAACATGGTTGCCGGCCTGCACCTATTCTCTTGTCCGGCAGTATATAGCACTAACCCTAAAGCTAGCCCCTTTTCTCATTCATATTCTATATTTAAAATGTTTGTTCTGAAAGCTGATTTCCACCCTTTCCTTTGGGCTGTTTTGAGTGATGATTTTCACCTCTCCCAAGGGGGAGCAGAGAGAGGTAACAGAGGCAGCTTTATCCCCCATCTTCCTTTACTCTCTGCTCCATCTGTTTTTACCTTCTTGTGCCTGTTGCTGCCCCTTGTTTCTCTAGTCCTGGAGAAGGAGAAATTTTGCCAATGGAACATGTGCGTTTGTTGACCTGAGGCTATGGATGAGGGATTCTGTTGAATGTGGGCCATGCTGGTTTTTACATAGAGTGGTGTCTTTCTGCCATGTGACTTATTTCCCTGGGGAATCCTGTCTTGGAGGCAGCATTAGGTTTTCTGTCTATTCCTGGATCTTGATCTAACCCATATTTCTGTCTGGAGTGATCTGTAAGTATGTTAAGTAAGGGGAGGGGGTGAACCATTCTGAGATTTGCAGGGAACTCATAATTGTTATGGCCCTGTCCTGCATCCTGAGAGTTTTACCAGGGGTCGAGGCAGTAAGAGCACTTCATGTAACTTCATGTCTCACAAAATTCAAAGTTCCCAGTATGACATGATGATTTTGCTCCTATAGGATAAAGATGAGCAGAACTGGGTGTCCTCCATATCTGAAAGATACCACATCCCCTTAACTCCCCTCTCATGTTTGAGGCTATGTTGAACAGAAGGAGTGTCTGTGGAACTCCATGGCACACTGCATGGGAGATTCCCTAGTGCAGACTAGCAATTGCTCAGTACTACCCTCTGGGATTAGATACTGTGGTGATGAGCAGATTATGGAATCTAAGCTCTGTTAAGGAATGGAACCACTTTGAGCAGCTCTGTTTGACTATGTTGTAGTCCACAGCCAATCAATAGCTAATCATCAATGGTATTGAATGCAGCTGACCAATCTAAAATAATCAGCATGGGCACTTGATGCTCATTTATTGTCAGAGGGGAATAATTAACCAGCAAAGTCCCTATACTATACTCAGGCCTAAAAACAAGCTGACTGGGCCCAGGAAATCTGAGAACTCCATATGCTGCCAGAGTTGTCTCATTACACCCTTCTTAATGACTTTGCCTGAAAAAGGAAGATTTGAGAAAAAGCCTCGTGGTGAGAGATGCTTGTCTCTGGTAGTGGATGCAAATAGCTTGGATGAGCATGATTGGGACTCTGGATGCTGGGGTGGATGTGAAAAAACCTTTCTTTGCTTCCTGACAGCACAAGACGTCTGAGGAACATAAGAATTGCCATACTACTCAGACTTTTGATCCATCAAGCCCAGCATCCTGTCTCTGGTAGAGGCTGGTACCAGGTGCTTCAGAGGAAGGTGCAGGAAAACCCCATAGTGGACAGTTTGGAATAACCAGCCCAGAAGGGAAGTTTCTTCTTGATACCCCTCAGTTAGTGGCAGTCTTATCCCCTGAAACGTGAGGGTTTATATCCCTTTATATATTTTTTTTCTTATCTAATGTCACTGTTTAATGTCAATGTTACATGATCCATATAAATGTCTAATCCTACTAAGCTCCTGGCCTTTTCTTCTAAATTGAATAGGTTATTCATTGTATCATTCTGTGTATCTACCTCCCCTGGCTGGCAGGATGCTGATTCTACAAGCCCTCATCTCAGGTGGTCCAATCAGTGCCTGCATTAATAGAACTTCACTTGTCTCTCATATCTCAAGCAACCAGGGAGTCCCAGGTCTCCTGACAGAATCATAGAAATTAGAGATGGGGAAACCTTGTCTATCAATCCAGTTTATTCGGGTTTGTGTCTTACGGCACAGCATATAGTGAACCAATTTCAGTTTGGCCACGGCAAAGATCTTGCTCACCTCTTCTGTCTGTTCCCTTTTCATCTGCTTGTTTAGCACAGATCTCCTCTCTGTCTTGCAACCCTTCTCTGCAGCAACTGCCTTCTGGAACAGACTTCCTGTATCTCTCTTTCTCTCTCTGCTTTGTTGATTCTCCCTTGTATTTCAAATGTCATCTGAAAACATTTTTGCTTTCTTTTCCTATGTCACTTAATGCCTCTCTCTTAACAGAAAGAGAGAGAGTATGTGTTAGTGTTAGAGCTGGTTGGGAATCTTCCGACTAAACAGTTTTTTTTGTCAGAAAATAATGCATCAAAACCAAAATGTTTCATGTTTCGATAAAAATTTAATTTGGAAAGGTGTGTGTCTATCTAGAATGGCCAGTAGCCTGGCAATTAGAGCACTTGCCTGGGATGTTGGAGACCTAGGTTCAAATTCCTGCTGTCTGCCTGATTTGGAGTATGGATTTCACCGAAGGTCTACCACATCCCAGGTAAGTGCGCTGGCCACCAAGCACTGGGGTGGGTCTCTTTATTTAATTTAATTTAATTTAAATTTCTAAAGGTCTTCGTCACATCAGAATGAAAACAAATTCCTAAACTTTGGAAATCACTATGGGATATCATTTGTAAGGAAAGTACCAAAATTTTTTTATTGTACTGCTGCGGATCAGAACTGAGGTACATTGATAAAGCTGGGGGTAGAGGTAGGGTGAGGGAACAGGATTTGAATAGCAAGTTATGCTATTAATTAAAAGTTGTACGAAGCGCCTGAAAAATATGATGAGCAGTAAAAGTGCTAAGTACTGTAGTATTTATTCAGCTGAATTTGCAAAGCTGTGGAGGGCCCTAAGACTGGCACAGGAGCAGTTGCTGCAGGTCAAGATGGCGTTGCACTAGAAAACCTGTGGGAAAGGGACAGGGGACAACACTGGAATGGCAGGGATTCCTCCAGATCAGAAGTGAGATGCACTGGGATAGCTGTTGAGTTAGTGTACACAATGCTTTCCAATGTTCTGCCTGGCTAAGTTGTCTCTTAGCTGAGTGAAGTGAGGTCTGACACTCAACACAGAACTGCTGCCATGGGGGACAAGTGGTATGGGGAACGGGCAAGGGGGGACACACACTGCCCCTGGAGTGAGGGAGAGGGTGGCAGGAGTTTCAGGGAGTCCCTGAAATAGAGGGGTATGGGAGGGTGGCACACAGGGAGCTTGTGGGGATGGGAATGGGGGATGCAAGGAGCCTTTACAGATGCAATGATCTCAGCCTATGCAAGCAACAAAGTGCAACCCTCTAGTTAATTTCTCTTCCATAAACATTAACTTTTATTTTAAAAGCTATTAACCCTTAGTGCCTCTGTTTCCTTACCCCCATCTCAGGAGGTGATTGTTGCCAGGCCCTAGGCGAGGCTTAGGAAGAGAAATTTCTCCTATAGAGATTTAGAACAGGTTATAGCTGAATCTGGGAGAAGTAGAATGGCAGGAGATGCTGTTGATTAGGTGCCCCAAACTTCTTACACTAGTGAATCCCTTCTATAGCACATGCTTCAACCCTACACCAGGAATAATAATTTTGGTGGGGGTGTGGATGGAAGAACGTCTTTTGAGATGGGGAGATTTCACCTCCACCTGAAAAGAATCACAAATGCACTTGGGAGAGAGGAGGATAATGTTGTGTTCAAGGAACATGTGCATTGGTAGGAATGCATTGCAAGGAGCCTGGCTATGCTGGATCCTTATATGCCTCAGGTGCTTTGGGATGCTGAGATGAGAATAGCTTCATCCACCCAAAGAGGAATGAGGAGGGGGACTGTTGATAATAACTGCTCTTCCTGAAGGGAGTTACTGCTGTTGTGGGTCAGCAAAATGATGGACTTACTGGGCTAAGGAGTAAGTTATAATTCAATATTGCAATATTAAAATACCCACTTATGTTAATACAATCATTATTAGGTGGCAATTATTAGATTCACAGAAAGCAGGAGATTTAACAAAGTCCACAGTAACTTGGACAAGTTGCACATAACTTTTGTATAATGTTATATTCTTATGCCTTAACGTATAAGTACATTGTGGCTGTATTATAGATAATGTGGGGAAAGGCAACCTTTTATTTTGTGACTCTTTTGTATGTAAATTCTCATTCCGAAAGTACATACATAGGATTTTTCTGTATAGTTTCCTGGACGGATTTCCCCCCCCTAAATTGGGAGTAAATTCAAAGGACTTTGGTCATACATTCAAATACAGCTGTGTTTGTTCATTGTGTAGAGCTCCAGCTGTATGTTAGGACATGACCTATCTAACTTAGCCTTCTATGTTATCTCCATATGTGCAGGTTGTTAAGTATACAGACTTGCCATCGGATGGCAATTTTGGGTCATTGTTTATCTGGGCTGGATTCAAACTGAAACTTGGGGAGAAACACTATTTATCATATTACCAGCACTGTGCATCCCTCATTTTGGAATTCTGTAAGTAGCAGGAGCAATCTTGACTTTAATTTAACAAATTTAAACATCTTTTTTTTAAAAAAACCACCTTTTTCCTTGTGGAGCCTTGACAACATAAACTAGTTGGAACCAGTCACTAGGGCTGCGGGTTTGTCAGTGATTCTTGCCTTCCCACCTCCTCCAGAAGAAAACCTTCTATGGGCCACCCAGTCCTCCTATCTGGGTGGCAGCTTCAGCTGCCTTGAGTTTTAGGAGATGCCAGATCAGTTCGTGGTTTTGGGGAGAAGGACCACACGATGCCAATCAGTTGCCCATGGCTACAGCTTAGGCTACACTAGAAAATGTTTGCTGATACAGCTATACCTGGAAATGCTCCTAGTGTAGTTCCCTAAGTGAAATAAGCTGTTACCAACAAAAGCATTCTTATGCTGGTATGACTGCCTCTACACTGGGGCTTTTGTCAGTATAGAAATGTCATTACAAAAAATAAATAAAAACTGCATCTCAGAAACTACTGCACCATCAAAAGTTTCCAGTGTAGACCTGGCCTAAGCCTTTTATTTGCTGAGCAGCCAATTTAGTTTCTGACTATAAAGTGGGGTGGATGGGGGGAGTCTGGTCTAGTGAATTAACCACTGGTCTGAGAGCTGAGAGAAAACCTGTGTTCCATTCCTGGTCTGATACTGACTTCCTGTATGGCCTAAGCAAAGTCATTTAAACTGTCTCTCAATTTCCTCATAAGGAAATAAGGAAAATACTTTGATCTCAGAGAGGTACTGTAGCTGTTAATTAGTTCATGTTCCTAGGATGCTATATAAGTGCCGGATATTAGTATTAGAGAACCAGAGGATGATTTTAATGAGACAAGGCAATGCAAGTTGGAGCAAGAGTGATAAAGAGATGAGACTGTGGGGAGCAAGGGAACAGGTAACCTCAAGGAACAAGGAGGAAGAGATGAAACCATGTAACAGTGGAAAGAGCAGGGAGTTGGGCAATAGAGAATGGGTGTGAATATGAATGAGAGAATAAGAGGAAAGGAGATGCTACTTATCAAAGAAAAAGAGGGAAAAAATGAGAGATTCTGGAGAGTGGTAGAATGAGCCAAAGAAATAGAAGAAGGGACACCAACTTTTAGGTTAGTGAATTTTAATTAATTTATTATACTCCTTTTATTTTACTTTCTAAGAGTTATCCTACACCTCTCCAAGGTTGGGGCAAAATGATGGGATTTTCAACACTTAATATTACTGGCTGCACTGTATTCTATTGTTAAAATAACTTGAAGGGAAAAAAAGGAGGGGAAAAAAACCCTCTAAAATTTGCCTGTAAATGGTGCCCAGTGGCCTCTTCAGCACCATGATTTCTCTGAGGAATAGTCACTTGAATAATTTTTAAATGTTAATTACTTTGCATGGATCTGTGAGAGACTGCTCTGTGGGCTGGGTGGTCTAGTGGTTAGTGCACCGAGTGACTTCTGGTCCCTTGCTACCCTGGCAGAGGTGCCTGCTTCCTGACCTTACACCGGGAACCCTCCACATGCATCTGGGTCTTAGCACTTGGGGTGTGGTAGAGAGCCCCAGGCTACCTCTCTCCACGGGGTCTCAGCCCAGGGCTCCATGTGAAGCAATGCTGGCAGGGTCCTCCTGGCAGAGTCCAAGGCCACTGCCCTGCCCATCAGGACCAGACACGTCCTACCTATGTCCATTCAGTTTGGGGCATGGCACCTGAAGTCCAAACAGTCTGTAGTGGCTAACCTGGAGTAGTGCCCCCTTATAGACCTTTTGCAGCATCCTGCTGTGGCCTCAGGTTAGATATAAGATAGTGGGAGCCTAGCCCCACAGTGTCAAATAGTACAGTTCACTCATCACTGGATGTTCCCCATCTCCTCAGCAGTCTCTCTCAGGTAGGGATGCAGTGCTTCTCCCCGGCGGCTCTTCCGTCTGTCAGGCTTGTAGTGATACACCCCTCATGTAAAAAGGTAGAGCTACCTCCTGCTTCTTTGACAGTTATCCCTGAACTGAGCCATGTTCTCTCCTTTTCTTCCCCCCTCCAGGCCTGGCATTGGCTGCAGGTATAGTGGGTTGAGGCTAGCTGGGTCCATAGGATCTCTTTAACTCTTTTTGTGCTGGTGTGAGGTTTCTCAGCTTCATCACGCATCTTCCCTAATTATAACCCCATTTGGGGTATGTCCTGACCCCATCAGTTCTCCTCCATCTTGCAAAAAGAAATCTGCATTCAGGTGAGTTCTTCCACTCCGGTGTTGGATGTGAAAGGAGAAAGGCTGGAGGGACAGGTACCACCTCATAATTCTGGGATTAGTGTCCTTCCTAGCATGAAGCCATCATAGAGGGGGATGGCCTGTGACTAAGGTGCAGTGAGTGCCCAGGAGATAGTATCAAAGTAAGTCCATGGCCCACTTCTATGCCAACAGTTCCTTTTTATTACAGAATAAGCCTTTTCCCTTGGGAACAACTTTAAACTAATGTAGAGGATGGGGGTGCTCATTGCTTCCACTGCCTGGGATAAAAGGGCCCCTAATCCTACATCCAAGGCATTGGTCTGTAATAGGAATTCCATGGTGAAGTGGGGCTATATAGGACCAGTTCTCAGCAGAGCTGGGCCTTCAGCATTTGAAAAACCTCTTCACAAGTCTTGCTGTGATCTTTGGGCGATTATTTGGATCGTCTTTGGGCTATTATTTGTTAGGAGATCTGTGAAAGGGGTTGCAATGATCAAGAATCCAGGAATACATTGGCAGTAGTATTCTGGCAGTCCTAAAAACCAGCGTACCTGTTTCCTTGAGAAGTGCATGGAGCATGTCTGGAGGGCTGGACCTTACTCACCAAGGCTCAGGCAGTGTCTTTCCCCACTGTGTACCTGAGATAGGTTCTCATTCTTGGCCGCTAACATTTAGCGGGGTTTGCTGTCAGGCTGGCTACCTTGTAATATGGCTGTTACATGTTTTAGGTGGTCTTGATGGTTTCGACTGTAGATTAAATTGTCTAGGTAAGCAGTGACATGATGGTTATGGGTTTGGAGGACCTGGCTCAGTCATTGGAATGTGGTTGGCGCCCCATGTAACCTGAAGGACATGGTCTGGAACTGGAAGAGACAAAAGAGGGTGGAAAAGGCTGTTTTTTCCCCAGCATTCAGCTGTGAGGGGGATCTGCTAGTATCCCTTGGTCAGATTCAGGGTGGTAATGTAGTCCGCTTCACCTAGCTGGTCAAGTAATTTGTCAATGAGAGGCCTAGGGTACTCATTCAATTTTTATATGGTGTTGACTTCCCTGAAATCTATCCAAACATGGGTAGTCCCATCAGGACCAGCATTACTGGCCTCCTCCAGTTGCTAAATGGCTCTTTGATTACTCCCAACTCTAGCATCAACTGGAGATCTTACTTCATGGTTTCCCTCAATTTCTGGGGAAGAAGTAGTGGGTTTTCTCTGACCTTAAGTCCAGGTTCCATCTGAATATTATGTGCCATTTAAATGGGTCCACCCAAGTTGGGTAGAGAACACTGGGGAAAAAGTAGTGATCAACTGCCGGGCCTGGATCCTCTGTTCTGGAGTTAAGTTGCTTCTGATTTTGACCATCCCTGGCTTTGAAGTCTCAGAAGCCTGCAGACCTAATTTGGGTTCTGATGGGTAAGGGCACCATAAGCAAGCTTTCTTGGGCTTTTCATGGTTTTAAAAGATTCACGTGGTAGATTTGTTGGAGCTTTTGCTTGTCCACTTGTGGGATTTTGTAATTCAACAGCTCCCACTCATTGTATCACCTCATACAGTTCCTGCCAGCAGGTTAGCAGCTTTGATGAGAAACTGAGCAATCGCAAGAGAACCTGATTACCAGTTTGTAATATCCAGAGGTGGATCTTTTTATTATTGGCTGCTTTCTGGGTGCTCTGGGCATGTAAGATATTCTCTCTGGTGAATGAGCCTAAAACTTCAAGCTTCTTTTGCAAGTAAGGGATGTACTGTACCACTTTATTGGCTTGAGATGGTTGTTCTTCCCACATTTCTCAAATGAGGTCTAAAATCTCTTGTGGTTGATTCCCATATAAACAGCTTGAACATAAGAAGTCAGTGGAGGACTGTGGAACCTCTCGTACAGCAAGTAGGAGGGCAGGGAGCAACTGGTCCCAGTGTCAGATATCCATAAGAACAAAGCTCCTAGTTTTTTAGTGTTCCATTGAATTCAAACTGTCTGGGATGGCAGGCGGATGTATGTTTTGCAAGTCTTGAATTTCAACAACTGACATGGTTGCCTCATTGTCTGGGACAAAGTTTATTCCCTAATCCGTTATGATCTCCTGTGGTACCCCAACCTCGGTGAAGATCCCCATAAGTTCATCAGTAACTGCTTTGGTGTACATATAGCATAGTGATGTAGCCTCAGAGTACCAGGTCGCTTAGTCTACCACTACTAAAATGAACTGGTAGCATGTGGGGCTCTTTTCCATGGGACTGATTATGTGCAATGCACTCAGAGGGTGTGCTTAATAGAAGGAGGGGAGCAAAGGGAGCTTTCTCTGTTAACTATGGGACTGTGAGCTGACACCCAGGGCATGAGGCACAAAAATTCAGAATGTCTTTATAGATAAATGGACTAGAATTCAAGCTAGCATTTTCTCCTTCCCGAGGTGCTCTGCAAAGGGTATGGCATGGGTCAACCACAATCTCTCTCTGATAAGGTGGGGGCACAAGAATCTGGTTTTGGATTTCCTAAGTCTGCCATCCTTCTCAAGGCAGTGTAGACAGTCACATTGAATTTTAAAGTGTGGGATCAGCTCAGCTGGATGAGGGTCAGTGGACTCCCCATTTACCACCATCACTTGTATACTCAGCTCAGCATATCATCCACCCATTGTTCTTCAGCAAAGTTGGAGAACTGGGTTGGGATCTCCAACTCAGATTAAGGAGAGGCCTCCCCATCAGGTTGGAACAGGATTGGTGATTTCTCCCACACCTGCAAGATACACCGGTTCAGGCGGAACTGAGGCTGGAGGAAGGGAGGCCGCAGTATCCAGAAAGAGTCCCATAAACTCTTAACTCCCCAAAATAGTCCCATTCTTGAAGTAGGCAAGGGTTGGGGCCAGGCTAACCTTCAGGGACTTTGCATGCTCACTCATAGTTAAGAGTCACTAGAATGCAGGGATGAGATTTCCTGTCCCCATGCACACATTGTAACAGGATGGTGCCCCAGTTTGACCCAGGATTTGGGAGCACAGAACTCTGCACCAGGGTCTGAGCACATCCCGAGTCCATGAACTCCACCACTTCTACACTGTTCACCCATCTGGGGGTGGTCAACTTTGCAGGGTTTCCTTGTTGAGCTAAGGCCCCAGAGGTCCAGGTCTTGTCAAAGCTGTACTCCGTATAGGGGCAATGTTGGTACCAGTGCCCCAGATGGCCACATGTGAAGTATCCATCTTGGTCTTTGCTGTTGCAACCGGGCCCTTCTCTGGATGTGCAGGAAGTACCCTCTGTGTGGGATCCCCCTAGTTTGGGTACCAGCAATATTACCTTCTTAAACTCCAGTGGGTTGGTGATCTCTTGGACTGAACTGCAGGACAACAGCTCTGGACTTTTGGTCCTGGGTATCCATCGGCTTCTTGATCCTTGGGCTCTCCTGGGTCAAGGTGAGGGGGGAGTGGGTTGAAGCCCCTCAAGTCGTCGGCTTCAATAGCCCACTTTCCCATGTGATGGTATGGGGCCTTGGTCTCAGTGGGTCCCTGGTGGGTCGTCATCTGGTGGACAAAACCCCCACAATAACTTTCCATGAGACAAAGGGCATCTGTCATGGTTTCGGGACTGTGCCGTAACACCAAGTCTTTTCTCCCCGAGGTCAAACTGCTGCAGTTGTTTGACCATAACAGTAGATGCTTGTTAGTAGCAACATATTGGTGCCTTTTCGCTATGTTGCTCCTAAGCGGCTATTGCTGTTACAGGGAGTGTCATCTGATCAAACCTGTTTGAAAAGTGTTTGAAGGGGTGTTCAAGAGTGTTTCAAGGGGTGGGGCAGCCACGTTGAGGAGAGCAAGTTGGGGGGGTGTAGAGTGGTGGCAACCCCAAATTTGGGGGGAATGGGGGCAGAGGATCCCTGGGTTTGGAAGGGGAGACCCCAGTCGGCAAAATGGCTGAGCGAGCCCAGCCGCCAGGAACAAGCTGAGGATGCTCTAGCTGGCAGCTTCATGCTCCAGAGCTGGGGAGAGCACCCTGCACAGCCTGCTATGGAGTGGGGGGTGGCTCTTAGCATGGACAGAGGAGACAGGAGAGGGGACAGGGCTGTGCTCTGGGGAAGGCGGTCTCTTGACTCCCCACTGCAGAACAGCACACCCACACCTTGCCACTGGCAACCAAGCTGGAAGAGACAGCGCAGTGGATGGGGCTCCCCAATCTTCTCCACTGCAAAAATAGCAACCATCCCCTCCCGCAAGCCAGATGCTAAGGAAGGGAGGAGGAAACCTGCCAGCTGCACCTCTGCTGCTCCCCTGACCCCAGTTTCCCCCTCCCCTGCCAAAAAAAAATTCTTCTCTTCCAGACCCTTCCCCCAAACTCTCCCCTACATTTGCTCTCCCCGCAGGGTGTGTAAGGCAGGACAAGTGGACAGGGCTGTGTGCCCTGGAGCTGCTCTGAAGGGGCAGGGTTGGGAGGGGATGGGAAACATGCAGTTGGTCCCCCACTCCCAATCTGCACACCTTGATGTGACATCACAACGTCACAAATGTTGCTTTTATGCAGTGGCTATGTTACTGTTACTGAGTGGACAATTCATGGTAGGGAAAGTGTTCCCAGGGGAAATGTTGCTCATGTTGCTCTACAAAATGTTGCTGCAAACAAACCTCTACTGTATTCCTCCCCACCTCACCCCACCCAACTCCTTTATGCCGGGACCAGGACATTTGCCTGCATTCTTGACCAATTCTGTGATAGGGTGCTCAGAGGGTCATGCTGCATGGCAGTTAGCACACCTGATTTCCAGACACTTGCTTCCCTAGCAGAGGTGCCTGGTTCCTAACCTTACACCAGGAACCTTCATGTCCATCTGGGCCTCAGCTCTGAAGCTCACAGCTGATGGGGGGCCCAGGCCCTCGCTCTCAACTGGGTCTCAGTCCAGGGCCCTGTGTGAAGCAGAGCCAGCAGGGTTGTCCTGGCTGAGAGTCTAAGTCCACTGCCCTTGGCTGCTACTTCCCCCTTCAGTTTGGGGCGTAGCCCCTATAGATAGAGCCCTGTGTGGATACACAAATGAGGATCTGCATCCACCCCAGTCATCTTACCTCTGACTGCCATCTGCAGTGTAGTCATCCGCACCTGCATGCACCCGCAGCTCTGGGCCCCCCAAACTCCTTCAGGCAGCTGCCCAACAGCTGATTGGCGTGCAGGGGAGCCCCCTAAAACAGTTGATTGGTAACCTGCAGGGCAACCCCCCCAAGAACTGTTCCGTGGGGGCTCCCCTGCCAGCCGCTGATCAGCTGTTCTGCGGGGGCTGCTGGCACGGGAGCCCCATGTAACAGCTGATCGGCAGCTAGCAGGGGAGCGCAGTGGAACAGCTGATTGGCAGCCAGCCCCCACCCCAGGATCTCAAAGGCAGGGAAGCAGCCTCAAAGGCCATGAGTTGCAGAAAGCTGCTTCCCCGCCTTTGAGATCCTGGGGTGGGGGCTGGCTGCCGATCCACCAAAAAATGATCTGTGGACATAAAGCGGGTATCCTCGGATTTGCAGTGCTCTACCTGTAGACCAAACAGTTTGTAGTGGCTCGCCTGGAATAGCACCTCCTGTGGACCTTTCACAGTGTCCTGCCATGGCCTCAGGTCCCTCTTGGTGGGGTGGATATTAGATAGGAGGGTCCTAGCCCCACAATGTCTTTATAGTCAAATAGTACAGTTCACTCACTGCTGGGTGCTCTCCAGTCTTCTCAGCAGTCTCTCTTGGTCAGAGACTCAGTGCCTCTCTCCCATAGCTTTCCTGGCTATCAGGCCTCTAGTGATGCTCTCCTCATGTAGCCAGGCAGAGCTGCCTCTTTGCCAGTCATCCCTGAACTGAGCCAGGTTCTCTCCTTTACTTCCCCCTCCAAGCCTGACATTGACTGCAGGTATTGCCTTGGGCCCTTAGACTCTCTTTAACCTTTTTCCTGTTGGTGTTAAGTTTCTTCGCTTCATCACAGGACCCCTGGTGGTTCTCAAAACATGGTCCATGGAGTACTTCCAGATGTTCTATGGAGCTGTTTTAGTCACATTGGTCAAGGATCTGTCTGTCTTGAAGCAGTAACATTACTGATAGTAGAGCTAGTCAGAATTTTTCAAATGAAAATATTTTAACTTGGAAAAACAGCCTTTCAAAAATATGGGGACACCCCCCTTCCCCAAATGTGACTCAAAGTTTTTTGTGTTATGAAAATATTTGACTTTGACTATGCCTGTAACAAAAAAAATCTGCTGGTTTTTCATTTTTAGTTTTTGGTAGTTTCGTTAGTCGTTATCTTTGCATTCAGTTATCTGTAGTTTTCCTTCCCTTTTGTGTTCAGTGGTAGTTTGTCATGGGAACATCTGTGAGGACCAGGTGGCTCATTTGTTTTGGTTGGAATAGGTTGCAGGAGGGGGAGTGGCTTGTCCATCTAATCTATTGGTTTATTTTATTTTATTTTGGGGAAACTTTTTTAGTATTTATTGTAACTTTTAGGGTTTGTTTTTTGCATTGTTGATTTAGATGATTCAGCTGCAAAGTGAATGCTTTCTCTAAGTAGTCATTATTTTGGAAAAAATTCCATTTCAGAATCCAAATATTTCATTTGAAAAAATTAGCAACTTCAAATTAAAAAAAAAAAAAAAAAAAGTTAAAAATTCAGTGGAAAATTAAAAAAAAAAAAAAAAAAACCCACCAAAAAAAACAAAAAACACCACCAAAAATCTGCCCGTTCGAAACCAAGGGAAATGAAAATGATTGTGCAGTAGGTTGTTTCTTTTGACCAGTTCCATTTGCTAGCTATTGTCCAGTCCAGGACTTTACATTTCCAAAAGCAATTTTAAAAATTCCAAGCCCCTGTCTTCCTCCTGCATGATTACTTTGTCTCTCTTTTGGTTGGGTTTTCTTTGGTTTTAATTGCTCGTTTTTGAATTTAGAGAGAGAGAGAGAGATTTGTTGTTTTTAACACTGTCCATGGCAAGAATTACGTTTTTTTTTTTTTTTTTTTAAAGCTATCTGAACATAGATAAAGCATCTGAAAAATTTTTAAATTAAAAATACTCTCTCTTCTCCTCATTCTTGTATGTCTCAAAAATGTGTGCCAGACTTAAAATAACCTTGGGCTTAGCACAAACTTCTTCCCAAAGAATAATGGTGTTCGTTCCCCCTTTTCCCCCTCCCCAACACATACGCATCTGAAAACTGGGCAAGTGATTTCATCCATTACTACAGGATTTTGACAAAACAATACTACTTTATGCAGTGTATAGGAAACCAGTAGAATTCATGGTTGCAAAAGGTCTTGGAGACAGATGCTGTGGCTGACTTTCAAAAGGAGGCTGATTAGCTTTAAGATGAATAGTAACATTTGTAGTCATGTCTGCTAACATTAATAATAGAAAGGTGCTCAAACCTTATGCTTCAGAGCATAAACTGACCAGGAAAGATTTTTCATGCTCCCTTCCCCTACCAGCCTTCACTGCACAGTTGGCCAGGCAGTGGCATACCATGGGTCTCTGGCGCCTGGGAGCCAAGCCCGCATTTGCGCTCCCCCCTCCCCCCGTGCAGGACAGGAGGGATCCTGGCGTAGCCCCCCAGCTGTACCTGTGGGCAGGGGTGCAAATGCAGGCTTGGCTCCACTGCCCCTTCCAGCCCTGCACTTACCTGCCAAGTAGTATCCACCTCCCTGGCTCCAGCCCCACAGCCTGGCGCTGGCTTGGATGGGGCGGCCTCACCCCCTGGCCTGGGGAAGGGGGAGGCGCCGGGCCAGCCTTTCATGAAGCACAGGGGGTGCTGGAGGGGCCGGCGCCCCCCGTTCCCTGTGCATGGTGAAGCACTGGCCTGGCGCCCCCCCGCCCACAGGCCGGCACCCGGGGGCCTGGCCCCCCTCAGTACACAACTGTGGCCAGGCACATTATATCTTCTGAAGCATCAGTTACAAGCCACTTGCAGGAGATAGGATACCAGACAAGGTGAACCAATGGCCTGACCCACTATAGCAGCTCCAGTATTCTGTTCTAGGCTGACACTTTTCTCCCAGCGTTTCTTCATTTCCTTCAAACAGTGACATACCTGCGAAATTCTCCTACAACTGTAGCATCTTTTTCCCTTTGAAAGGTTTCATTTTGTTTATTTGATTTCTGTAGGAAACTGGATTTACCATTAAATTGTTGTTCTTCAAAGGTGTCATACAAATTTTAAAAGAGCATTTAATAGATATCTATATTTTAGTGGATTCTGTGTTTGAGTCCCAAACAGGTGGGGGAAAAAAAAAGTAAATTATATATTGAACTGCTAACTGGTGCTGAGGCCTTGTGGTTTCCATGGTAACTGGGCTGGAAATAGCTCCATGTGACATCAGCATGGTACAGGTATAGTGAGATGCAGCCATTTCCCCCTAAACAAGTGAGCACAGTGGGTACAAACATTGCTTCTGTGATTAGCATATGCAAATATACTGACATTGCAATTAACATATGCAAATATTCTAACAACCTGCAGTGGCAGGGTGGTCTCTCTATCACTAGAGTACACAGAAAGAATTCATAGTATGTGCATGATAAATATATGGATTTTCCTGCAGGTAATAAAAGAAAATTCCTCCCTCCCCCCTTTCCTCTCTCTCTCTGCATTTCCAGTATTAACCCTATATTTTTCTGTGGAGTGTAACTGTGGTAAAAGGCCCTTAAGTCTGTGCAGGCAAGAAAAAAATTCAGAGCCAGGCCTGGAGCTCCATTCTTACCATCTTTTCATGTTCTCATGCCTGGTGCTGTGTCCTAGCTTACTGGGTACTCTTAGATTAAAATAACTCATACAGTATTAAAGGTGCCCTGCAAATGATTTTTAAACAATTGGGGTTCTTCCCCCTCCCCTTTTTTGGGGGGGCGCTTTTTTGATGGCTAAAAAAGGCCTGACAGGCTTTTGGGATTTTGTTTTTTATCTTGCTTCTTTTTTACCATAGCAATATCATGAATGTAAACTCTGGTCTCTCCTGACACTGCAGAAAGGGTATTGAATCTTTAAAAAAGGCATCCTCTATTAGTCATTGAAGTTATGTGGGTTTTAAGAAAACAACCAGTCTGTTAAACATTATTATTTTATTATTCTCAAAATTGCAGTAGAGATCGGTGGCCTCATTGTACATACTCATAGTAAGGGACAGTCTCTGTCCCAAAGAGTTTACAATCTAAATAGACAAGACAAGGTGAAAGAGAGAGAATTAATGTTCCTATTTTACAGGTGTAGAAATGAATATCCCTTTTCCCGAGATGTCAGCCAGAGATGGAAAAAACCTGTCTGATTTATCTCCTGGACAGAACACTAGCAAATGTATGATACTCCTTGTAATACATTTTCTAATGTTCTCTCCAGTCCACTTTTAAAAGTCCCAAGTGCTGGGATTTCTGCCATCTTTCTGAAAAGACTATTCCATATCCCAATAGATCCTTCCAGGAAGAATCCTTCCCTCAGCCTACATTTTTCCTTTCTTGGTTTCAGCCCACTAGTCCTGGTTGCAGTCCCAGGTCGCATTAAAGAATTCCTTTCTCTGGTGTTTTACAAATGTCAGAAATGTGTAGACAGTTATGTCCCCCCCCTTTGTCATTGCATAGTGAGCTCTACGTATTAAACTCATTTAAATGAATCCCTCCTCTGTTACTTTTCTGTGAAAGCTGTCCATTTTGTCATTAATTTTCTGGGAATGTGGTGCCCGGAATGAAACACTATTTCAGCACTATAAGCACTATAAGGCTGTGCTGCTCTAGAGAATATTAGTGTTACGAGCACCTGCAGTGCAATTGCCCTTGCTTTGAGACAGATTCTTTACCATTGCATTCTGCGGTGGGTATGTCTGCACCATCGCAGTGCCTGTGTGGACAGAATCATTGCCATTTCAGCTGCACTTATACGGTTGGTCCTCCCAGCAAAGTCCCATAATGCCTTTGGCCAAGGCTCTGCATTCCAGAGCAGATATACTGTGGATGACATTTCACTTGTAAAATATAAGTGTTTTAACTTTCTTACATACATACCCAGTACATAATTTACAAACACTAAAGCTTACAAGTAAAAAACTGAGACAAGGCAGTGAATGGGAGTGCTGTGCTGGGACCTGTGAAATAGCTATCTATAGTGCAGTGCTACTGCATTGGCTCAGCAAATGCTATGTGTGGATGCAGCATGCTGTGTGCACGCAAAACAAGCACTTTGTATCACTGTAGCTTTCCCTAGTTCACATTCCAATGGTGCAATGCTCTAGGGTCCTATCTAAACGCGGAAAAAAAGGACCCATAATTCACTACTGCTGGTAGCAACAGTGGGAGCTGTAATGCAGGCACAGTGCTGATGCTTTTACCATCTTGGAGTAGGTCAAGATGACAAAATGTTAAAAGCAGGAGTCCAGTCTATGCTGTAACTGCTCATGATGCTACCATTGAGGGTGAAATATAGGCCTTAATTTTGCCAATGTAAGTGCTGCCTAGTTTGGCTAGAGCTATCAAAAGAGACTACTACCTCCACATTCGATCACGTATGATCCTTTTGTATCCAGCTCCAAATTTCAATAGCTTTTTTCCCCCCTTTGGTGCAGCTGGTGCTGTCTGCTATTTTAGGTCACTTGCACAATGGTGTACTGGAGATGGGAGCGCTGGTTTTGGGGGGCACTGGCTGGGCCCTCAGAGGAGGAGCCGCCCACAGCTGACATCCCCGGCGACTGGGCTGACCTGGCCGCTCTGCCTCCTGACGTCTGTGCCCCTGCGCTGGAGCCGCGGGGATCCCGGCCACATGGGGTCAGGTAGGCCCACCCCCCAGCCACAGCTGCCGCTGGGCGGCCCAGGGGCATCTTCCCAGCCCTTGCCACTCCCACTCCCCGCCAGAGGGGCCGGGTCAGCACAGCCGCCGGGGATGTCAGTGGGGGGTGGCTCCTCCAAGGAGGGCCCGCCTGGCGCCCTCCCTCCAGGCCAGCGCCAGGGCCCCCTCAGTTCACCACTGCTGGCCCCCTGACAGCGGGAGGGGACAGTGGGGGAGAGTGGGAAATGGACCCACGGACCACCACACCTGGGGGCGCTGCCACAAATGGCAGGCACAAATACCAGTATTGGCCCCCGAGCGCCAGAGACCCAAGTTCACCACTGCACTTGCAACATCGTTTCCCACATTTATCCACCTAAACACACGTTCCTTTGGCAATGCCCACAAGAAATGAATTAATGAAAATTCCAACCTCTGAAGCCTTGTTTACACAAGGGAAACTTTTACAAACATTTCCTACCATTACTAGCACTGCTTTAGGTCTGCCAGCAATGTTGGTAGCTGTAGCATAGATGGCATATTGCCTGTCAAATACAGTGGCCAGAATTTTCAAGAGTTCAGCACCCATGAGCATGTTGGCTGCTGAGCACTTCTGAAAATCTGGCTCCAACTATGGGTGCTGAGCACTTCAAAATTCTGTTTTGTGCTCTTTTGAAAATTTAACCCCATGCCATTTAGACCTACTCTGAGTGTGGAAACGGAGAGAAAAACTCTGATAGGTTCAGTTTGGGATACGGGGGTTAAGCGAGACAGTGATGATTCTGGGGGTTTGCTTAATCAATAAACCCTTTATTTTACAATAAACAATCCTATCCTTATAATAAAACAGTTCTATTTCTATAATAAAACAGTTGTACAGCAAGCAACTGCACAGCAAACAGTGATAGCAAAGGGCAGGAGAACTCCATGCGCGAAAGGACAAAATGCACCACCCAAGACTTTAGCATTTTGTGATCTCTCCTGGATCAACACATGGCTGCCAGCATGTGACACTAGAGTGCACAGTTTTGGAGTTCCCCAAAGAAGTTATAAGACAAACACAACAGAAAACAGTTAATCCATACTCACAAACATTATATACAGGTATACCATGCTGGCCAAATTCAGTTGCCATTTGCTTTAGATACTGCAGATGGGAGAGAGCTGCTGTGAATGATCAGTTCACAGTGAAGCAGGCTGGGGAAGATGCATCAGTCCATCAAGCCAACACAACCAAGAGATACACAGGATGCCAGGTAGATTCAATTCCTCTGCTACCTGGTTTTGAACTTTTATAGTTTCCCACAGTCAGCAGAGGCTAAGCCCCATTGGTTTCTATTTGCTGCATGACCTTCTAAGGTCATGGCTCGGAGTTTAGCCAACCAGGTGCTCCTGATTTCCCGGGCAGGTATGAACCAGCCAACCAGGTGATTACAATTATCCTGGGCAGTTGCTGACCATGCACCAGCAGGTGGGGTCACTTCATTTCCTTATAAGGAGACAGGTACATGCAGTTCGTGCTGCTGAGTCAACCCTCCCTAGGCTGCCTCTTTATCTGGGGGCGGGCAAAGTAGCGCATGTGGTGCTGCAGATACCACTATGTGATTCAGTCTCCACACTGAGCAGGGTTAGATGATGTGGTGCTTCAAAGGCTGATAGCAGCCCCTTTATACCAAGGCTCCCAATGTTGCTAACACCAATGGAACTAAGCCACTGTTGGCAAAGGAGGGAAGTTTTTGCAAACTCTCCCTGGTGTGAACAAGTCTGAAGTTGTTTCCTCGTGCATCCTGTCTTCTGTGCATCTGTCTTTTAGATTTGTGAACTCTTTTTGGTCTAGAGATGGGCTCTGTTTATGCATTTTGACTGTACAAGAATATTGTAGTACTTATAATAATTCCACAGCTGAATGGTTCTGCTAAATTCATCAGCAAATATGCTGATCACTCAGTGTTGGATTCATTGGTAGATATTCAGGTTGTGAACAGTGGGGCGGCTGGTTGCAGATGTTGGAAATTAGAGGCTGGATTGTCTCTCAACCTTTGTCCTCCCCATTCCCAAATATATACCTGTAGAGATCTTCTTATTCCCTCACCCTTTGAGTTGCAGGGGAGAGACCATTGTCACTGTGCACTATCCAATTCCCTCTGTACCGCCTCCTGGTCTTTATGGAGTGTGCTTTGTAGGTCTACAATCTGTACACGTATTGTGAAGGGATGGGCTGAGGGCAAGAGTGGGGGAAGCGCGGGACAAGTATCATCTCATCTGCAGTAATTCTCTAGAAGAGATAATGTGGCCTTGGTCACTGTGTTGCCATTTCCACTGAGTCCTCCTCATGTCCAAAAGTCTCAGAGGGTGAGGTTTCCCTGCTAGTATGGCCTCATTGGACAGGAGCCCACCGGAGGCCAGAGCAGCTGTTTAAACACCCCAAAAATGTCAATTCATCTTTGCCTTGCCCATGAGAAGGAGGGAAAGAGGAATGGGGTGGCGTGTAGTAGTTGAGGAGAGAGAGAGGGAACAGATGGTGTTCTTTGGGACACAGGCTGCAGGGAAAAAGTCAGGCAGAAGGAAGGAGTTGGGCCCTGTTTAAATTGGCTGTCACCATATTATGGTGCCATTTTAAGCAAGTTATCTGACTTGCTTCTAAGGATATAATTTTAATGAATATGATTCCAGCAAAAATGTTAGTTTCATGTAAAAATCTGTTCTGATTTGGAGATTCATCTCATTTCTAATAATGTGTAAAGTGCGGTGGGCTGAGAGGTGATACACTTGGGGCCATCCCTAGGGGAGCGTGGGGCCCAGGGCAAACCACACTATGTGGGCCCCCCACCCAGCTCCAGTGGCATACCTTGGATCTCCGATGCCCACGGGCCAAGCCTGTATTTGGGCTCCCCCCCCAGGCCTCATGCGCCCCTGCCGATGCGTGCAGGGCAGGAGGGGTCCCCGGCTCCCACAAGATGGCACCACCCCCCAGCTGCCCTGGGGAGCGGGGGTCTGTACCTGTGGGGGGGAGGCGGGGACAGGACATGCTGCTTAACTTCTCCTGCGCAGGGCGGCGGAGGCCGGTTTCTCCCCCTCCCCACTTACCTGCCACGCAGTGCCTGGTTCTCCTGCTTCAGCTCCACAGCCCAGTGCTGGCTCAGATGGGGCAGCCTCACCTCCTGGCGTCGGGGGGTGTTGCCGGGCTGGCCCTTCATGACATGCAATGGGGAAGGAGGGTGCAGGAGGCCCTGAGGGGTGGCTGCCTGTGCCCGTCCACCCACCCGTGCTGCATGTCGTGAAGGCCGGCCCCCTTGGTATGCGACTGCCCAGCTCCCACCAGGTTCCAGTGCGAAGCTGGGAACCTGGCAGCAGCCATCCGCCTGCCATCTGGTCCCCACTCCCAGTCGGGAGGACTGCAGCCGCCCGCCTCCCACCTGGTCTGGAACGGAGCCTCCCCAACGTGTGGGGCCTGGAGTGGTCACCCTGATCCGCCTTACCCTAGGGATGGCCCTGGGTACACTGTAGAAGTGTAGGATTTGAATTTTATATTTATTACTGACTTGGCAGGGTGCTTTTCATATCAATTGGGGTACAATTTTGATAAGATTTGTATGCTGAGTATCAGAGGAACATTGCTTATCTGTGTGTGTTTTTTCCCTCCTGTGCCTTCTTTCTCTGATAAAGAGGACTTATTGCCACTGAAAGATGCTGGGTTGATAATCCCTGGAGACTGAAATGGTACAGTCTGGGCAGTGCCAGTGAAAGCTTCCCTACTAGTTTGCCTACACTTTGATCTAGAGTGGATCATCTTTAACAGGAAGAGGGCAAGTGGAATTCTATGGCCAATCCAATTATTGGCCTCTGCTGAGAATGCTAAAAAGGATGCTAACCAGAGCCAGTTGTGGTGGTGGTGGTGATTTCTGTGATGCTGTCACTCGTCCATGGAGAACTGAGCTGAGAACCACCAGACTCATTATACATGACCCTCTGAACTGTGAAGAGTGATAGTAACAGCTCTTGCTTACTCCCAGCCATTTGAAGTAGTGACCTATAAGTGAAAGCTGCTGTAGACCATCAACAATCCTGTGCCATCCATTCTCCTAGTGATGACAGCCTCTTCAAACGAGTGGGCATCAGGAGGAACTCCACTCTAGAGGTGTCTTGCCAGATTAGAGTTGAGGTGCACTGGCAAGGGTGGTGTGTCTAGCCTATCCAGGTGCTTATATGGCGCTTATCTCTGTACTATTGGAGCATCTTACAAATGTTAATAAACTTATCCTTGCACTAGCAGCAGTAGCAATCAAAAAAGCTAACCGACTTTAGGAACTAGTAGGCATTGGATAGATAATAAAACAGAAAACATCATAATGCCACAATATAAATTGACGGTATGAACACGCCTTCACTACTTCAGGCAGTTCTGATCACCCAATCTCAGAAAAGATCTGTTAGAATTGGAAAAGGTGCAGAGAAGAGCAACAAAAATAGTTAGGGATATGGAATGGCTTCCATATGAGGAGAGATTAAAGAGACTGGGACTGTTCAGCTTAGAAAAGAGATGGCTAAGGGGGGATATGTTGGAGTTTATAAAATCATTAATGGTGTGGAGGTGAATAGGGGAAGTGTAATTTATGCCTTCACATAACATAAGAAACAGGGGTCATTGAATGAAATTAATAGGTGGTAGGTTTAAAACAAACAAAAGGAGTACTTCTTCACACAATGCACAGTCAACCTGTGGAACTCCTTGCCAGGGGATGCTGTGAAGGCAAAAAGAATAACTTGGTTCAAAAAAGAATTAAATAAGTTCACAGAGGAGAGGTCCATCAATGGCTTTTAGCCAAAATGGTTGGAGACGCAACCCTATTCTCTGACTGTCCCTAAATCTCCAACTGCCAGAAGCTGGGACTGAATGACGGGATTGATCGCTCAGAATTGCCTTTTTCTGTTCATTCCTTCTGAAGCATCTGGCACTGGCGACTGTCGGAAGACAGGATACGGGGCTAGAAGGACCATTGGTCTGACCCAATGTGTCCATTCATATTCCTGTGAGGTAGGGAAATATGCAAAAGCACTAAGAGGTGAATTGCTTTGCTCATAGTCACACAGGGAGTCTGTGACAGAGATGGGAACTGAACCCAGATCTCCAGATTCCCAACTCAGGGTCTAAGAAAGGATACTCTTGTGGTTGCTTACTGTGTGTGAGTGAAGATTTCCCTGCTTGTGCTGTACCTGTTCTAGTGAAAAGCATGGCTAATGTGGCACTCTACATTGGCTCTGGATTCATGTAACACTTATAAAGGGGTTGAAAGAAGAAAAGTAGGCTGTACTGTTGGTTACCCTGTTCTTGAGGGCTCTGTACTTCTCCACTGTGAGTTGTTGTAGGGGGTGGCATTTGGCAGAACCAAAGCATTAACATAAAGCTGGTACTGGCATAGCCAAATTGCTGTTGATAGGTAGCACTTGGAATGGGAGGATAGGTCAATAGAAAGGAAGGCCTTGGAGCTATCAGCCTATAATCACCCACGTCACCAGTAGATTTACCTCTATCCCAGACCTATACAGAGCAATTGGATAGGCTGTTGGAGGAGGGAGGGTTAGGTCCAAAGAGACTTGCCTGGGGCTAAGTTGCTGTTGGCGGTAAATCTGTAGTCCCTTGTCTCATCTGTGAATTCCTTTTATATTTAAAGTGGAAAGAGGAGAGGGCCAGGAGTTAAGGTGATGTTATAATGGATTAGTTCCGTCCTTCACCTCTGACAACTGAGAGTTTGAATCTTTAAGACCACAAATAACGTAAGAATGTTATGTTTGTCTCTTCCTAATTTCAAGTGGAAACAAATGTCTGCATTACAAAACCACCACACACTTTAAAAACGAGAGTCCTGTAGCACTTTAAAGACTAACAAATTTAATTTCTGCAGGCATAAGCTTTCGTGGGCTGTAATCCACTTTGTCAGATGTAAGGATATACAGACTAACATGGCTACAGCTCTGGAACTTTTCACCACACACTTTAATACTACTTTCAGTTTGTGCAGGAGAATGTGTGGGTCACAAATATGGGGAGGGAGGGGTGCAGGTCAGGATTGAGGGGCATTGGCAGAGCTATGTGTGGTAACACAACTGGAATAGCTGGAGTGCTGCTGTTTAGGTTTGATGAATACTGGCAGAGTTGACAAGGTGGGATTTCCAGGACTGTGATAGCTGGGATGGTGCAAATTAGGTATGATGTGCACTGGCAGAACTGGGGAAGGGGGATCTCTGGGACTGGAATAGGCAATCAGTGACTAATACGGAGTGGCCATGGGGAAAATGAGGGCAGTGCCTCCTGAGAAGAGACAGTGAGGTGACCCTGTGAAACTTGTTGGTTTCTTGTAGTGCTCTCGTGTTTCTGTGACAGACATCTGCCTTCCCTCCGTCATACCTGTATTGTTGAAACAGAGAGAGGTAAGACTCCCTGCTGTTAGGCTTGAAGTGGGCACCAGAGCATTCTCACCTTTGCCCATGGCAGTTCCACTCTGTATTCCTCACTGACCCATTCTTGGCAGTGCTCCATGTCTCCCAGCTCCTGTTTTGGTTATGAAGCCCCCCCACTTTCTGACTTGGCAGACATTTTATTCCATTTTGTGATTGGGGGAGTGACATGAAGGAAGGGGAAATCGGAAGGAGGAGAGGAGAACTGTAGAGGATTCACTAGGACTGCAAATTGGTTCATTCAAAGAGACTTGCTTCCCATCTCCTGTGTCAAGCGCATGTTTAAGCTTGTGCTAGTCTTCTGGACACCTTCCCGGTGACTTTTCCAAAGAATGAGTACAGATGAAATCCAATTAGACACAGATGGATGGGGGTGGGGTGGGAGTAGAATTGAATCTGAAAATGGGAGGAGGGATATAAATTAATTGAAAGAAATGAGACAGGCTGGTGTGTGTGTGTGTGTAATGGGGAGTGATTCATTCTAGGATCAGAAGCCTCAGCTGGGACACACTCACTAGGCCAGGGCCAGGAACCTTAGGAGGTTTCTTTGCTCTCAGCGGCTGCTGCTGCTGCTGTTATGGTGGTTTGAGAGCCAGAGGGGAGCAGCAGGCATGTCTCAGAAGTGATTAATCATGTATGGCAGGGCTAAGAGAGAGGAATACAGCACGTGCACACTAAGATCAACACCTTCCCCTGCCCCATAGCCCCTCTGACTGAGCTCTGATGAGGTTTCTCCTCCCGTTCTGAAATCCAGCTCTGGAAGAGAGCGGGATGAAGTGGCCCAGGTTTAAACAACACTAGCTTTGCTCCTTTCCTTTTCCCAGCCAGGCTCTGAGAGCTTTTTAACTCTAGAAACTTGGATCTGTTAGGCCTGGGGAGGCAAAAATGTGGAAGAGAAGAGTTGGAATAGTCCAGGTGCAGGGAGATGAAGAACCTGGTTGAAAATTTCAGCAGAGTGGGCAGAGAAAAATATAAGTGAAGAACAGATTCCTAGAGCTTTCCAGTGTATTTGGGTAGGTGGGGACAGGGCACAGTGCAGCCAAGACGGCTGCAGGTCTCTCACCGCTTTCGTATTGCAAACCCTAAGCATCCAAACATCATGAGCCAGCTCTCCCCCGCCCTTGCCCCCCGCAAAATAAAATCAGGAGATTTAAAAATATAAATGTTGGTTCTTTTTATTTGCCTTCTAGTTTTTAAGCCTCTAGGTTTCACATTTTCAAGCTTTTTCTCTACAACCTGGAGGCTAGAAATTTACTTTTTAAATAAAAGCTGAAATTCTTGTGTAATCACAGGACTCCAGGAACTGGGGCTATAAGAAAAACACCAAATATCATGAGACTTGTGATAAAATCCTGAGAGACAGCAACACTGCTACATCTAACCAGCTTTTGCTATCTCCTATCTTTTTCCCATTGCTTGCAACTGTCTGCATACACCTTTCCCTCAGAATTCCTCCTTCAAATGTCTACAAGGCCTGAATCCGACCTTAAGGTTAAGGCAACATTTTCATCAACTCTTAATTGTTTACAATAATAATAAATATTTCTATCAGAAACAAGATGTGTAGAACATAAGAATTGTTTAAAAAAGACCCTGGATTTCTTAGGACAGGAGACAGACCTGTCTGTTGCCAGACCTTTGTATGGTCTAATGATAAGAATAACAGAGGATGCTACAGATTAAAATGGAGGTGCATTAGAAGAGCTGTTTGGGGCTCCCAGAATTAAAAAGGCAGGGTTTACTTCCAGTCAGGATTGAAATGTGTTCATGAAATTAGAATCTGGTGAGGCTGAGAAGTGGAATAAATACTATCCCTCTCACTTTACACTCCTCCCTTTGAGGCTTGCACTCACAATCAGTAGTCATGGAAGACAGCACAAAACAGGATTGGACTCCTGAGCTAGTCAACAGTGCTTCTTTATCAGCTGCTGTTGTGTGAGGGGACAGTCCTGTAGATGAGCAGACTTCCTTTGGTGTTGCAATCCTGGGGGTGTTAAGTGGGTGCTGGAAACCCAGGCAATGCTGGCCCAGGCCTAGTAGTGTGTTAGTTATGTAGTGGAACACCTGCTGATGGCAATATGTCATCCTAAAGGTCTAGCTCTTCCTTTGCATAGCTTAGAGTAGTATTTGGTGAGATGTGATGCCATCAGTGAGGTGGGAGAAGGGAGCTTTTTATTCCTTCTTTCCCACCTTAAAACAGTTGGCCTTTTAAGTGTTTGATGCAGTCAGGACTTGGGTGAGCTGAACAGCAGCTCCTCTGAGGCTGTGTAGCGGGGTTTGTCTGCACTGCCTGAAGAGAGCCTCTGGCCATTCTGAGTCCCCCATGTTTAAGAAAGATGAATTCAGACTGGAACAGGTGCAGAGAAGGGCGACCAGGATGATCCGAGGAATGGAAAACCTACCATATGAGAAGAGACTCAAAGAGCTTGGCTTGTTTAGCATAACCAAAAGAAGGCTGAGGGGAGATATGATTGCTCTCTATAAATACATCAGAGGGATAAATAGCAGGGAGGGAGAGGAATTATTTAAGTTCAGCGCCAATGTGGACACAAGAACTAATGGATATAAACTGGCCATCAGGAAGTTTAGACTTGAAATTAGATGCAGGTTTCTAACCATCAGAGGAATGAAGTTCTGGAACAGCCTTCAAGGGGAGCAGTGGGGGCAAAAAGCCTAGTTGGCTTCAAGACTGAGCTTAATACGTTTAAGGAGGAAATGGTATGATGAGACAGCCTAATTTGGCAATTAACTGACCTTTGACTACTTGCGGTAAATATGCCCAATGGCCTGTGATGGGATGTTAGATGAGGTGGGCTCTGAGTTACTTCAGAGAATTCTTTCTTAGGTGTCTGGCTGGTGAATCTTGCCCACATGCTCAGGGTTTAGCTGATCACTATATTTGAGGTTGGGAAGGAATTTTCTTCCAGGGCCGATTGGCAGATGCCCTGGGGGTTTTTCGCCTTCCTCTTCAGCATGGGCATGGGTCACTTACTGGTGGATTCTCTATACCTTGAAGTCTTTGAGGATTTCAATAACTCAGTCATAGGTTAGGGTTCTATTACAGGAGTGGGTGGTGAGGTTCTGTGGTCTGTGTTGTGCAGGAGGTCAGACTAGATGATCATGTTGGTCCCTTCTGACCTTAAAGTCTATGAGTGAGAGGGTGTGCAGCATGCAGTAGTGGAGGAGGGGGTCCGCGCACCTGAGGCCTAAGGAAAAACAAGAGGCAGTTATTTTTTCATCTTTTGTAATCAAGAGTGCAAAGAATAATATGGGAAAAGCAGGGAGTAGGACTGGAATGCCATGGCCTCTTTCACCCAGCAGACAAGAGGGTCCGTCTCACTCATTTGTCCACTTTTGGGGCACAAGAGGAAAGTGTTGCGAGAGAATGGGGATTATGAGTGTTTTTTGACTGTACTGTTGTCACTGTGAGGAATGACTGCTCCATCTCTGACACTCTGGAACCAAACTGGCTTTTCTGGGTGCCTGTCACAATTCTGGGATCCCCAAGTGACGCTCTGATACGATGAGGAGGAGTGCAGGGTAAGCGCGAAGATAGACAAAAGCACATTTATGTAGCTGTGTGTTGGATGTAGTGGCTGCACAAAGCAAACATGGTGGCTCTTTTCTGTGCTTAGTGATCACTCATGTGCAGCCTCTAATATTAGAACTGTGTTTGCTGAGAGATGGAGGCTTGACCAGGCACTGGTATTATCCCCATTCATAAGGAAAAAAGCATCTGGGGTGTTTAATTTTCTCTGGGGGGACAGCCTACCAACAGCAGCGTGAAGGGAAGCTCTATTTAACATCATTTCTCCTTTGAAAGGTGGCACTTCTCAGTCTGTCTTTGACCTGCCTAGGATGCTCTCTGGTGTAATGTGAGCTTTCAAATATAACAGAGTGGGGGCTGGCTGCCAGGCTGCCTTTAATCCCCCCAGCTGGCGAGCAGGAGGTCTGTGGCGGTTGCCAGGGCGATGGCGGGAAGCTGAGTTAGTTTAATGAAGCAATGGGAAGGCCGCTGTTTATTTCAGTGGAGTGGGGGTACTTTCAACTGCCAGTGCATACACTGAGTGGGTGGTGACTGCCATAGGTTTTACAGGTTGTGTGTACCTCATTTTGCTACCCTGACTTCTCTGAAATACCCTCCCAAGGGTTTGGGAATTTGTACTGGAACACTCTGGGATTGATGCCTGCCATGGGTTCGACTTCTGTTTTTCACCTCTCCTCCACTCCCAACAAAAAATCTGTTTTTATACCAACTCCCCAGCCTCCCCAAAAATGCCCTCCTCCCAATCAGTAGCTTCTCCTTTTCTGGAGAGTGTTCCCTCCACCTCTTCCCCATGATGATTTTGGAAATAAGCCCTCAGACAAGACCGTCATTCCTTGCCATATGTGCAAAGAATACGTTTGCCCCTGAAGCTAGAATGACTCTTTCTTTTCTTAGCCCATATGGGGGCATGGATTACCAGTTTGGATTCTGAACTCGTTCTCTGGTTTAAGCAAATGAAGACTTGGAACATCAATGTCTTCAAATTAAAAGTGATCCACAAAGGAAAAAAAAAGCTTTGTGAATGTGGTTTTTTATGGGTCTTTTAGATTTTTTGTTTTTTTCCCCCTCCTTGTATGTTGTTTGCAATGCAAAAGGAATTTCAGGTTTTGTTTAACCTCTTGTTTGGAAGATTCAATGGACGACCTAAGTACTGGTCGGTTCTGACATCAGGGAAACAATGCAATGAAACTTCATTAACTGACATATAAAGTAACTTTCATTCAGGCCATTTAAAACTCTGGGGAGTTTAAATAGTTAACAAACAAGCATTTATGAAAGTGAGCACTTTTTTTAAAGATTAAATACCCCTTGCCTATTTAATTAAGGGCTGATAAAATGCCCAGTCCTCATTTCTGAATCTTCCAAGAAGTCCTTCAGTAAAAACAGGGAAGAGGAGACTTGTCTTCTGCAAACAGAAAAGAAAAAAGAGAAATCCTTTCAGGCCTAACAGCAAAAAAGAAACCTAAATTATTTCTCTGTGCGCTCTCCTCCCCCCCCTTTTCTGGTCACCATTAAAGATACTATATAAATGTCACCTGAACTGGGACCATATCGCATGTCAGCCTTGTATGATAGCACATCACACACTCCCCCACTCATGTGGACAGTAGCTTTTGGGCCCTAAGTGCACAGGCCCCCTTTCTCCTGGGTTTGCACTGGCACTTTATCCATTCGGCGTCTGCCCGATATCTGTTACACCAAAGTGTCTTCTGGTTCCATGGGCACCAGTGTTCTGTGGAAATGCACAGGCCCCTGTGCCAGGGCTACTGTGTGGAGGAAAATGAGTCTCTTTCTCCCCATGAAAGCTGCATCAATCCAAACTGTGCCAACCCCCCTGATGATAGCCTCTCCTCTGTCCCCATTCTTGCTCTGTATGTGTGAGTCTTAGCACCGTGCACTTGTCTGATAATTAAAAACCTTTGAGGGGGCATTTTATTGAGTTAGCATTAGTTATTTTGCCAGGCTAGGGCAGAGAGAGAGAGAGAGAGAGAGAGAGATGGATCTGTCCCCAGGGAGAGCTGCACTGATGAGGGGAGGGGGAAGTGAGAGGAGGAGGAGGAAGTGGGGGCGAGATTGGCAGGTGACTGCCAGCTACAAAGAGATGACAGCAGCTGCAGATCCTGCAGTCCCAGTTGAACACTGCACTGCAGGTACTGGGTTAATGGGTGGGAAGAAGAATATCAAGGTGAGTGGGTGGAGGGAGGGTGTTAATGTGGGGGAGTTGAATTCTGCGGAGTGCCAAGATAAAGAGATGATTCTCGTATATAATATATATAATTAAATAGACTTAATCATTAGACTTTTGGTTCTCCAGAATATCTTCCTTCATACAAACAAAAAAGGAAAAACAGCTTCCTCAAACATGACAGTATTCTACAATCATTACCCCCAACAGTACTACAGTATTCTACAGAAATAGCCTGAAATGCTTTACTGTCTTTGACCATTGCTTTAGAATACTGTAGTATATCTTTCCTTTTTAAGGGGGAAGAACAGGATCCTCAGCCACTGCCCCCTTCACTCCAGTGTAACAAGGCCTCATTGCTGAAAATGAGGGCAACATTCTAATCTAAGCCTTGCCATATTCTTGCTTATGCTGGTGGTGATTAACCATCTACAAACTTCAGGGAGCCTTTTTGGGAGGTTCAGTGAAGACCAGAAGGGAAGACCTAGACTGAAATCCTGGCTAGCATCTGCAGAATTCATCCTTGTCACTATCCTTTGCTTGATCTTTTGCTTGTTAAAGCATCTCTTTGTAAAGAGAGTTGAGGATATGAGCTGAATCAGAAGATAAAAGCAAAGTGTCTCATCTCATGTTACAGTGGATGACCTGTAACTTGATGGATTGGATTAGGTTGCGGAAAGAGAAGACTAACCCTCACCTGCCTGAGTTAAAACAAAAAAATCTTGGAAAAAGTTTTTCAGAGCTTGTCATATATCACAGAGTGCCACGCTTTCCAAACTTTGCAGTATATTTCTCTCTCCTCCATGCCAGGACTCTCCTCATAGCCCTACCCAGCAGGTACAGCATTCTGAATTTATTGTCACGACACAGCATAAGGGTGTGGTAGTACATGCCCATACACTTTTATGGCGCCTCTCTGGATCTGCTATCTGGTTCTTCACAATATCTACTTTAATTTTTAAAAAAAAATGGCTCTAGCTGTTATGGTTGTGAAGAAAGCCCCCCAAAAAGTGAACAAAGTGTAACCATACACTTTGTGATGTCTATGTGAGTCTGCAGAGAGCAATTGCTCTGAGAGGTATGAACTGCCCCATTCATCTTGGTGAGTGGTTAATGCAAACATCCAGTGATGATGATTTAAATGTCATCATTAATAACTTTAATTCTTCCGGTAAGAGCAGATAGGGGGTATTGCAGATCTGCATATCCTCCCCACCCCCCCGCTTCTCATTGCCCTGGTATCAGTCAGTGATACATCATCTCCATCTGAGGGTGCTATATTATTGCAAATTGATCTAGTAATGCTGGGTGATTTAGTCCCATGAATAGGTGGTAGAACCTAGTTTCACAAATCAGGTGATAGCTAGTAACACATAGAAGAAATCTGTTACTCAGACCACAGTGATGGGCACATCAGATATATTTAAATAAAATTCTAAACACATTTTTTTTGGCAAGGAGTTAATCCTTAATACTTCATTTCCTCCAAGATAAATCATGCTAATTACTTTGTTAGTTTCTTGTCATGTAATCCTGCTGTGTGAGGGTGACTTTTGGCCTAAATTTTCACAAGTGTCCCCTAATTTTGGTCATCTCTCTCTTTGGGTGGCTAGCTTCAGACACTTTAAATCTGCTTTTCAGAGGAGTTGACCATCACAACTCCAATTCACTTAAAGAGGATCATGGGGTGTTCAACCTCTGAAAATTAGGCCTTAGTTCTCTCAAACTGGAGACTTGAGAATATAGATGTTGGCATCTTGGTCATATTACATATTGTACTATTCAGGAAGGACAGTTGCTGTTTTAATCAAAATATTTATTTGTCTACAGTGTTCTCCTTCAGTCTCTTACATTCATGGTCCAGTGGATAGAGTACGGGACTGAGAGCCAGAAGATTTGGGTTCTGTTCCTAAATGTGCTTTAGACACTCTGAGTGACCAGACTACTCACTGAAGCTGTACAGACCTCCATTTCCCTATTTGTAAAATGAGGATGCATACTCGCCCTTGTAAAGTGCTTTGAGGCCTATGGATGAAGTGCAGTATAAATGCTTAATATCAGTATCATTAATGTATGTCAGTTGACTTAAAAGATGTGCCCTCCCTCAAATCTCACAATTGATATTTGAAATTTTGGCAAATTTGAGGAGAGGGGTTTGTCCAGTGGATAGGACACTGGGCTGGAAGTCAGGAGAGAGTGGATCTATTCCAGGCTCTGCCACTAACCTGTTGTGTGACCTTGGGCAAGTCACTTCACGTCTCTATTAGAGGACTGAGGTAATAGAAATGGAATGAAATTTAATAGTACAAAGTGCAAGGTTATTTACGTAAGGACTAATAATAAGAATTTCAGCTATAAGCTGGGGGATCATCAGTTGGAAATGACAGAGGAAGAGAAAGACCTGGTGGGGTTTTGTTAGTCAACAGCAGAATGACTGTCAGCCACCAATGTGATGTGGCTATGAATCCTAAGATGTATCAGGTGAGGTAATTCCAGTTGAAGTATTAATGCCATTGTACAAGGCACTGGTAAAACCTCATCTGGAATATTGTGTACAGTTTTGGTCATCCATGTTCAAGAAAGATTAATTCAAAGTGGAATAAATGCTGAGACGAGATACTAGGATGATCAGGAGAACTAGTGAGTCTATCTTATGAGTGGAGACTAAAACAGCTTGGCTTGTTTAGCCTAGTGTACAAAGGCTGAGAGGGGATATGATTGCTCTCTTTAAATACATAGGGAGGGTAAACACCAGGGAGTGTGAAGAGCTTTCCAAGCTAAAGGACAGTGTTGTCACAAGAACAAATCGATGCAAACTGGGTATGAGTAAATTTAGGCTGGATATTAGAAGATGGTTTCTAACCATCAGAGGAGTGAAGTTCTGGAACAACCTTCCAAAAGGAGTAATGAGTCAAGAAACTGAACTAATTTTAAGATGGAGTTTGATAAATTTATGAACGGAATAATGGTAGGGTTGCCTCCGATATCAGTAGACTGGACTTTTGTTTAAATGATTGGGCATTAGGTGACTTTATTTGATTATTTGTGCTGCTGGCATTACTGGGGAACATTCATTGGTTCCATCTATGATGACTTTCAGCCAATGCCTTTGCACACCTCCCTTCCCAACCCGGTCCAGCAATATTTTCTCTTTCTCTTTTCTCATACTACTTATAATCTCCTGATGCCCAACAACAAGTCTTCAGGGTACATGTACTAGTGAGAGAATCTTGAGCTGCAGAATTAATATTCCTGGAACATAACACCAGCAGCATGCACATGCTGAGGAGAATATTAGAGCTATTAGCGGTGGGAGTTTGGAGTGCGTGCAACATCTAGATGGAGAATTCAATGTGATTAATCTGTCTCTAAGCAGCAGCAGCCTTCGGGCTCTGGGAATTCTGGGGCACATTCAGAATTGGAACTTTTTTTTTAATTACCTTTCCACATCAACAAAACAATCACAGTGTGAGAAAATAAACCCACTGATTCCTTGCTCTCTCTCTCTTTTTTTTTTTTTTGGATGAGACATACCCTGACTACACTCAATCCTTCTAGCTTCTATAGCACTTTTTACAAGCATAGAGGAGCTTTAGCCCCAGTATCCTGGTCAGATTCCAAGTCTGCTTATTACATTTTGGGCCAACTGAAAGCATCTCAGGTCTAATTTCGTTTGATTTTTTTGATTTTTATTTCCCCCCTTTCCCTTCCCCACTTAATGCTATTGGGTATCATGATTGGCTTAGAATGGCTGCCATTGTTGACACTCAGCATTGGCTGCATATCTGTGGTGGATGGACTGACGGTGAACCTCAGGAGAGAAAGGGCTGGAAGAATGTTGAAGTTTCTTCTCTGCTGTTAGAACAAAAGTGACAGTATTTACAAGGGGAATATAGACAATATAAAAATCATAACAAATCTGTAAGACTGCACAGTTGTCTCTATAAGAACATAAGAAAGGCCGTAGTGAGTCAGACCAATGGTCCATCTAGCCCAATATCCTGTCTTCTGACAGTGACCAATGCCAGGTGCATGAGAAGGAATGAACAGAACAGAGCAATTAATGAGTGATCCATCCCGTGTCGTCTACTTCCAGCTCCCAGCAGTTAGAGGCTTAGGATACCCAGAGCATGGGGTTGCATCCCTGACCATCTCGGCTAATAAGTCATTGATGGACCTTTCCTCCATGAACATATCTAATTCTCTTTTGAACCCCGTTATACTTTTGTCCTTCACAGCATCCGCTGGCAACAAGTTCCACAGGTTGGCTGTGCCCTGTGTAAAGTAGTACTTTTTTTTTCTTAAAACCTGATGACTATTGTATTGGGTGACCCCTGGCTCTTGTGTTATTTGGAGGGGTAATAATACTTCCTTGCTCACTTGCTCCACACCATGACTGCTTAGTTTGTTTAAGAGCCTTTAGTAAGGGAACTTTTCAAAGGCTTTCTGAAAATCCAAGTGTACTATATCAACTGCATCACTCTTGTCCACATGCTTGTTGACTCCCTCAAAGAGTCCTAATAGATGGTTGAGGCTTTACAAAAGCCATGTTCATTCTTCCTCAACATATTGTGTTTATCTATGTGTCTAATGATTCTGTTCTTTACTATAGTTTCAACTGTAGTTGCCTGGTGTTGAAATTAGGCTTATTGGCCTGCAATTGCCAGGATGGCCTCTGGAGCCTTTTTAAAATATTGGCGTGTTACTAACTATCCTTCTGCTATCTGGTACAAAGGCAGTTTTAAGCAATAGGTTACATAGCACAGTTAGTAGTGCTGCAATTTTCTATCTGAGTTCTGAAGATACTTTGGTGAATACTATGTGGTCCTGGTGACTTATTACTGTTTAATTTATCAATTTGTTCCAAAACTACTACTATTTATTGACAGTTCAGTCTGGGACTGTTCCTCAGATTTGTCACCGAAAAGGAGTATCTTAGGTTTGGGGATCTCCCCCATATCTGTGTAAATAATTAATTTAGCTTCTCTGCAATGGCTGTGTTTTCTTTAAGTGCTCCTTTAGCACCTTCATTTGGCAGACTTCCTGCTTCTGATGTACTTAAAATTTTTTTTTTGCTGTTAGGTTTTGTGCCCTTAGCTAGTTGCTCTTCAGATTCTTTTTTGGCCTGCCTTATTTTACTTTTACACTTGATTTGCTAGAGTTTATGCTTCTTTCTATTTTCCTCACTAGGGTTTGACTTCCAATTTTAAAAAAATGCCTTTTTGCATCTAACCGCCTCTTTAACAGCTGTTTAGCCATGGTAGCTTTTTTTGTTTCCCTATTGTATTTTGAGGATGTATACATTTAGTTTGAGCCTCTGTTATTGTGTTTTTAAATAGTCTCCATGAATTTTGTATGCATTTCACCCCTTATACCTGTTCTTTTTAATTTCCATTTAACTAGTTTCTGAATTTCTGTGTTGTTCTCCCGTCTTGAAGTTAAATGCTGCTGTGGTGGGTTTCTTTGGCATTTTCCCCCTGACACAGATGTTAAACCTAATTATATTATGGTCACTATCACCAGCTGGTTCAGCTATGTTCACCTCTTGGACCAGATCCTGTGTTCCAATTCGGACAAAATCAAGAATTGCCTTTCTTCTTGTGGGTTCCAGGAGAAGCTGCTCCAAAAATCAGTCATTTAATGTGTCTAGAAATTTTATCTCTGCATCCTTTCCTTAGGTTACATATACCAAGCCAATATGATGATAGTGGAAATCTTCCATCATTATTGCCTTTTCTGCCTTTGTAGCCTCTCTAATCTTCCTGAGCATTTCACAATCACTGTCACCTTCCTCATCAGCTGATCAGTAGTATATTCCAACTGCTATACTCTTAGAGATTCTGCGATAGAGATTGATTCCTTTTTGATTTTTACTTTATTTGACTTTATGCTTTCTTTCACATAGAGTGCCACTCCTCCATCAGGGTGGCCTACTCTGTTATTCCTATATGTTTTGTACCCTGCTATTACTGCGTCCTGTTGGTTATCCTCATTACACCAAGTTTTCATGATGCCTGGTATGTCAATATCTTCATTTAATGACAGGCACTCTGGTTTACCCATTTTAGTATCTAGATTTCTAGCATTTGTGCATAAGCACTTGTACATTTTGTCAAAATTTAGTTGCTTTCCTTCATGTGTTTTATTTAAATGGGACTCCGTTTACTTTTGACTGTTCCTTACTAGCTCTTGTATTTTACCAACTTCTTTCCTATTCTTTTTACTAGGATCTAGAGTTCCCCCTTTAATAAATTCATCCCTAAGGGATGTCTCCACCCAGACCCTGTGATCCTCTGCACCTGTTGGCTTTCCCTCAAAAGTCCATTTAGAACAGCATAGTAATGGTAGGGATATAACATGGCTCATCTTATTCCTAAATCATAACGCCCCACTACTAGAGATGGGAGGGGTTTTCCCCTCCACTGCAGCCCATTTAACACTGCATTGGCATACAGGGGTCATAAGAGATCCACGGCCAGCAGGGGAAGAATTTCCCCATGGCACAGACCATGCCTGGGATGAGAGGTGAGAGTTCCTGCAGTACACACTGCTACAGGGATTCTGGATTGTTCCAAGACATGACCAGCCCACAGGCAGTACTTAGAAGCCCTCATAAGTGAGAGCAGCTTCTGGCTGGGAGGGGTCACAGCAGCCCCCATGACAGCCTAGAATTCTGGCGGTATATGAGTTGTCTATAGCTACTTTTCTGCCCCCTTTTCCTGGGCTACTCTTTTCTGTGCTGTGCCAAGGAATCTCCATTAGCTGTTAGCAGCACAAGTCCTAATGAGACAGTTGAGTAGTTTGGATTCCATTCCATATTGACCAGTGGTGTATATACCTGCTACCCAGGGATTGTTTCCCTTCCACCTTCCATTCTATGCACAGATCTCTCTCTTCCCCACTGAATCATGGCAGAGAGGGTCAGACAATTCTGCAGCAGGATCTTCCCCCCCTCTTCCCCTTTCACACCTTCTGGAATGTGCTGTGCAGATCTGAGCGGGGGAAGAAGTGGAAATTGCAAGCTGGGCAAATGAATGGCCAGGTGGCACATATAGATTGTCCCTCCTCTGGCCTTGCAGAGATGCCCCAAAAGAAGATAATGCAGTCTGGAGCTACATTTTTTTCCACAGGGATCCCAGGGGCAGCTGCACCCAAAGTGTATCCTTGGTTGCATGGCTCTACAGTCAGGAAGCAGGGGAGGGCTGCTATGGTCCAGAGCTGGTACTGAGGGGCCATGGCTACTGTATGGATCCCTGACTGTGGTTTAAAGAGTCCTTACCTGTTTACAAACCCAATTTTATTACTGAAAGTCAAAGATCTGAAGAAAAGCTCTGTGGAGTTCAAAAGATTGTCTCTTTCACCAACAGAAGGTGGTCCAATAAAGGAAATTACTTCACCCACCTTGTCTCTCTTTAAAATTTTTATAAAGTTATTTTATATAGTTATTGCTGTTTAACTTTTGCATTTCACATGGCTCCAACAGTGACTCCAGACTAGTCTCTTTAATTTCTTGATACTCATTCACTAGCCCATTGTGTGTGATTGGATTTCCTATAGTGGAGGAGGTGGCTTAAATTTAAAAAACAAATAAAGCAAAACAACTTATGTATATTTTTTGGTTCCTGAAAAGATCTGAAATCATATTAAGTTTTGACCTTTTATGTCTGATTTGTAAGCAACTCTTGAAAACTTCCATGCTCCTGCCTCAGTTTTACAGCTGGTTTTGATGCCACTTGGTCTTTGGATAGTTCATGAATGTGGTTTTATAAAAGAGTATGCTAAAGCTGCGTGCACTTTCTCATTCCTGTTTTAACCCCTTCACCCACTCCTCAAGCAGGGAACTGCAGGGAACAAGAGCCTCTTCTGGCACTTGCATTGGCTTCTCCCAGCCTAACCCCACACACAACTGTGTGGATGCATCTCAATCCTGACCCCCCTGTATTTCAATTAACAAGAGTAAAGTGCGTCAGCTGCTCAGATGGAAGAAGCTAAACATGCTAATTAATATTATTCCAGCCAGGACCTCTAGCCCACTCCGACAACATCTTTGCCATTACACTTTCAATCCTAACTGCAGCAGTCGCTGTTAGACCATTGCTAGGACCCTCCCTGCTGTGCCAATACACCTCAGTCCTGACCTGCTGTATCTCCTGCTGTTCCAATCTTACAGTTTCCCCCAGAATTCCTCCCTCCCAATTCCAGTCCTGAGCTTTCACTACCCCCTACTGCACCTTGATCTTGACCTGTGGCACTTCCTCCTAATCCAGACGTGGTACCCCATGTGCAGTTCTGTCAATTCACATCAGTCCTACGAGGGTTTCCAGGGTGAGTAAATGGCTCAGGAAGATCGTGTTTTGTCCAAGCAGTTTTTCTCCCTCCACTCAAACCACCTGGAAAAGATATTTTCATTGTGGAGCAAACTTTATTTTATAAACAAAAAGAGAGAGCACATTTGAGACAAGTGATTTCCATGGCCAGCCATTTCGTCTGTTCCCTTTGTTACTATAGCAGATATGTGTAATGAATAAGAGCCTTTTCCCCTCCCCTCTCATATTCCTCCCTGTTCTAGCCTGCAGTGAAGTCACAATCTAGTGTTTGTAGACTCCATGTGATGTCACAGCCTCAGCCTTGTGACTTCACTTGCAGGCTCAGGCAGAAGGTGCAGATGGGGCTGAGAGAAGAGAAAAAAAAGCCCCCTCCTTTTTACTTCCACCCTCTTGGTTTATAAAACCAGTAGCTGAGATAAATCGGAAGGGGGTGGAGAGAAGCAGCAGGGAAAGCTGAGAATCATGCCAGAAAGGTACAGTAAATTGGCTTTATTTCTCTTCTTGAAAGTTTAGAGTGTAAAATTGCCATGCAGAGGCCAGATCTTGCAGACCACACGCGTGTGTGTGCCACCCAGTGACGCTCTGGCTGTACGGTGCATTCTCTGATGGTGTGTGTGTGTGTGTGGGGAGGGAGACAGTGAGGGATGCAGGGTAGGGGCAGGGAAACAGCTTAATACCATTTCTCAGAGGAACGCAGCTGGAGTCCTATTTGGCTGGTGACAGTGAGCCTCTTTCTTGTCCATTTCAAAGGCCCCAGCTGCTGGCTGTTCACTGCATTCTGTCTCCAGCTTTGAAAATGACATAAATGGGTTATTGGGTTTGTGGCTGTGGTGTTTTTTGTTGTTGTTGTATGTGTGCTTTGCAGGTTCAGAGTGGCACTGGAGAAGAAGCGGAGGGGGGAGGGAGGGCTGGTATTTGAATGTAGTGGGTGTATACATAAGGAGGGAGAAGGGCAGGGCCTCAGGGTCACATTCGCAAGAGCTGTGAGACATGATTTTTCCTTTTTAATATCTCCATCTTTTTAACTGACGACAGCAAAATAGCATGTAGGTGCATCAGCAAAGAACTGCCTCAAAAAAGGGGAGGGGAGTTGGTTAACTTGCGGCTCCCTTTAGTAATTTTTTTTCTGTGTCCAATTTGCCATTCATTTGAGATTTTGGACAAAGAAGGGGGCAGTGGGTGGGCTGCTTTGAGTTTTGTGATATAATATGACTGGAGCGAGAGAGTAGAATGCAGACAATTAAGAAATGGAGCGAGGTCTTTGCTTGTTCAGTCTGTTGAGGAAGCCGTCATTTTGTGTTAGTGTATATGTCTGGAGGAGAAAGGATAGGGAGAGAGTGACAGTGAAAAGCTGTATGACATTGCGTTGTTTCTGTTTGTTAAATGCCCACTTAAGGGAAAAAGGAACTTCCAGGGAAATCAGCAAAGAAGGGTGTCTTGCTGAAAAGACCCTGCACGGACTCACATTTGACTGGACTCTTATTGACAGAGATGTGGTGGTTTTGTTCTATTTTTAAAATGAAAGGCTGGAGACAGAAGGTGCATGAAGGTGCTGTGCGAGCTCCTCTCTACCACAGCTCTGCCAATGCACCTCATTCTGATAACCAGCAGCGTTTTTGTTATTCCATTCCAAACCCCTGATTGGCAGAGCTGTGTTCATCTCATCTTGACAGCCTGCAGCATCCCTGCTATTCCATTCTCTGGTCCCCCCATGTACTTCAGTCCTGACGACCTACAGCACCTCACGCTTTTTTACCGCTGGACCCCCATACACCTCTGCCAATACATCTCAGTCTTGATGAACAGCACCCCCTGCACTTACAGACTTGATCTTTTGTAGGACAGATGTTAATTGTGCAGCATTATTGCAGTCTAAACAGACAACTGGATTATCAGAAGAGACGCATCTACTGCATGGTTCTGAAAATATTTAATTCTGCAGATGTCTAGGAAAGGCTCTGCAGACCACAGTTTGAGAACAACTGTGCTAATGTAACTTCAGTGGTGATCAGAGACAGGATTTGAATCCAGGTCTTTAGTGGTGAAAAGCTATTGCACTAACCCCTCTGCATAACTAAACTTCTTCTTGTCTGCCCCTCTCTGGGATGCAGATATAACCCCCCTTCTGTCTTTTCATCTCTGCTCCTTCCCCTGGCTTTTAAAGGGTGTTACCTGTCTCTCAGGGGAGTTGTGAAGATTTGTTAGTTTGTGAAAACACTTCTGCTATCTAAATGTTGTGTTGGTTCCTCTGAGTCATGATCAGTTATTAGCCCAGAAGTGGAGCCTGGAATCCCACCTCACCGCTCTGAGAACTAAGTCACATGACCCATCACTCCCCCAGGAAATCCACAGCTCCCTCATTTCTGCTGTTTTCCTTAAACTACAGAGGAAAGATGCGTGGCAAAATCTTGGTGGGGCTGAGTAGTGTATCTGCTATAATCTATGTATGTGGAGCCACAATGTGAATTTGAGGGAAAAGAATATTTGAGGATGTGACCTAGCAGAGATTAGATACGGAAAAGATGTTAAACCTCGTCCTCTCTTCTGGGCAGTGCAGGATTGTTCCCTCCCATATATTCCTCTGGGCATTGTTCAAACCTGTTTTAAATGACTGAAGTCATGGGGCTTCCACCACTCTCTCTTGCTTTTCCCTTCAATATGCTGACAGACATTCCTTAATATTGTAATCATGTGGGATGGGGGTATAGACCCCATCCCATATTCCTTTTCCTAAGAAAACCAAGGTTGCCAGGTGTCTTTTCCCACATTCATAGAGTGTCCTGAGAAAAGGAGGCAGGCTCCAGCTGGGCAAGAGGATAAAAGCATTTGAGGTAAGGGAATTTCCCTCGCTCTGAGTTGGGGAAATAATCAGGGAGCAGTACAAGGATCTGCCTGAGAGCAAGAGATAGACCTGGGCAGGAGATGCCTGAATCCCCTGGAGAGTCTCCAGTTGCTGGTAAAGGGGAACTGAACCGATTTTTTTCTCCTTGTTATGAGAGCCCCTCTTGTTGCCCCAGTGACCACCAGCATCCATTTCCCCCCTCCCCTTCTCTTCACTCCTGAAGAAAAAGACTTAGGCATTAAAGAAACCCCCTCTTTATCACCCAAAGCTGACGACTTATTGTTTCTTGAGATACAATGCTAGCTAATTCCTGACGTAGCAACTACCTCTTTTCAGAAATGTTAGCAGAGCAAGACAGCACCTGGATCTCCTGGATGAATTTTATCATAAAAGGTGTGAAGCAGAGCCATCATCTGGAAAGAGCAATTTCCTCTCTCCCCCCTTCTTTTCTCCACCTGGTGGACTGGCTGCATCATGGGCTAAAATGCTGTTTTACAAAGCAACGATTTTGGAAAATATGCCTCCTCCAGGGGTGATATATGCTTTCTTCCCACCCCAAGATACACAAAGTTCAGGGGTGTGTGTGTGTGTGTGCGCACGTGAACCTACCTAATGAGTGCTGGGTTCAGGTAAGTAGTGCTGGGGGTTGTTCCTGGGACTAAACTTGTATTATTTCTGATCACTGGTCATAATAATTTGTGCTGCAGTGGTATTTTTCTTCCCTGGCAAGTATGGAATTCTGGACCTTAAACTTGGCTAAGACCTGTGCAAACTCACTGAGGGCTTAATTTGGCCTGCAGCACCTCTTTTACTAGTGAAGATGCATGAGACAGAAAGACCCCAGCTCAACTTTCAGAACCTTGGCAAAGACGGCAGCACTGGCAATTTAAACAAAACAAAACAAAAAAACCAACGTTTCTTGTAGACAAAGTCTAATTGTTTCATAAACCTTTAAAGAAAAGTTAAATATTTGTCCTTCAGCTATGACTACCTCTTCCAGCAAAGTTGGAGAGGTCATTCGAGTCTCATGCACCTAGAAAAATCATTAGTTCATATTTTCAAAATAAACAGTAATGGCCCATTTAAGCAAAGACTTCATTATCTTAAAAATTAAGTCTGGTTAACTTAATTGGATTGTTTGTAAATGCTCTTGAACCTGGAACTAGGAACTGCCCATTATGTTACTAACAACATGGGACTCTGATTTATGCATAGGTAATACTCAAGTTTTAAAATCAGGTCATTCTGATTACTGTTTTGCTCCCTGTCCCTGCTTCAATTCCAGGATAATTTTAGAAGACTTTGCTGTTCAACTTAAAATCAGAGATTAATGCTTTTTGACATTTGAGATTAGTGGCGTCAAGAGTGCATTGTTTCTAGCTCTTGCAGTTCTTTATATAGCAGATATTAAAATCAGTTGAATTTGAAGTTGTTGGGTTTGGGGTTTCTTGTGAGAGTGGGGAAGGTAAGGCAACTGGGTAATCAGAATATGATATATTATTTTTTTAGTCTAGCGTTCATGAGTCACCAGAACTACAAAACCCTGTTATATGTCATAGCAAAACTGGAATTAATTGGGTAGTTCCTGTCCCTGGAGGTTTCTGAGATTTATTGTACATTCTAAATGGTCCTTCAGACCAACATAAGTACTGGCCACTTACCAGACAAGCCAAGATACCTTCAGCGTCCAACAATCCTGGTCCAGTCTCATCTACCTTGCTTACCCTCCACTTCCTGCCACAAGCCTGTCTCAAATGCTTTATAATGTGCCTGAACTTCTGTAGTTACATAAAGTGTGGTGTCTGTTATATACTAAAAGATCAGTGACCTAAAGATCCAACCCCACCCCTTCAAAAACTTTCTTGGGGGTATTTTTTCTGTTGGATCATCTGATATTCAAAACAACTTTTGGGTATATCTGGGAAGAAACCAGTGGGGGAATGGAAGTATGAATCTAAATCTTTGTCTCTAAAATTTGGGATCATATGTTATGGGGATTTAAGAATGAAGAGAGCCTGTCAAGTCTGGAAATTCCCACTCCCCTGTGGACAGAAAAAAACAACAAAGAAACCCCCTGTTAAAGGCAAACTCGTTTAAAAATCTCCTTCTGCAAAACCTGTTCTGTCAAGGCAGAGTTGAAGAGAGAGGTGGTGGTTCTAATATTTTCTCCTTTTACTGTTTCAATATATTTAGTGATTCAGATAATGAGGATTTATTGATATAATGGCCTCTTCTGCCTAGCTGGAGAATATCTTGCCAGTGAGCCATATATTTTGTATGGCTTACTATTTTAAATTCACACACTTTGAACATCTTCATGGACATGGGATCATTTTCCCTCAAAAGTTCAGCTCTTCTTGCTGGAGTCAGATTCCTTTGTCTGCAGCATCAAAACCACTTCCACAGCAACCAAATTCTGATACTGCAAAGGGAGATTTCTGACAAGAAGTGAAGAGAATAAGCAGCAGAAGCTGAACAGATCTGAAGGAAAAAAAATCCTATTTTCATATGCTATTTCCTTGTAACAGAGAAAGATGGGGAGAGAGGAATATTGAAATATAAAGCGGTAGAAACAGAATGGTCTTTTATATTTTGTTTTTTGACTTTTTCCTTCCATGACGCCCACATTCAGCCACTTGTATCAGCTTCTCCTTGGGTATGTTCCAGAATTCTTCACTCTGGCTGATTTGATGTTGCAGAAATTGGACTGTAGGATACATCACTGTGGCTTATGTACGTGCCCCTGATGTCTGAAGGAGAACCATTTCCAAATGATGGACCAAGTCATGACCACCAAGTTGAGACTCTATGCTTTACATAAAATATTTCCATAAAGAAGCTAGACTCTTTGACTAGTATCTTACAAGGAGTCTGTTAGTGAATTAATGAGGGAGGAGCACTCCAGGCTTTTACCACAGAAACCTAGGAGATACTGAATACTGCCCCTCCCTGCAGTGGGATCACTTTTTAGCTGAAGCACTGTGCAGGGAGTAGAAGGAAGGAATGGGAATAGTGCTAGAAAATATTAATGAATGCAGCCATGCTGATGTCTTTCTTGAAATGAGACTGACGAACTGCTGTTACTTTGGACTTTCCTGATGAATTAGCTGTCCCACTACTAGTCTGTTTCAGTCCATGGTATGTGACTAATTACACTGGCCTCTTTTGTATTATCTATCTAGCTTTTTCTCTTGTGCCCATACCCATAGCATCTAAGTGCTATAGATAAAAGTTGTACATGTAACATGGAGAGTGTGTGTGCATTATGAAACAGAGTGAAAGCGGAAATGATTTGATTGGATAAGTATATTGTTTTGGGGAAGGAATGCAGTTTATGTGCTTGGGAGAAATCTGTATGTTCCTGTCTCTGTGTGTGATAATTTCAGCCTCCAGGTGGCTAGTTCAGCACTTTTCATCAGCATCGGACTTGTTCTCTAAAAACCCCTCAAAGAATCCCACCAAACAACTTCAGAAACCTCCCCACCTTAGAAACACTGGCGTGCTCTGATTTCTTCCAGTCTGCAGGTAGAAGGAGTTGCTGAGAGTAGTTAGTGATATTTTGTATAAAGTGAGTTGTTTGATGCTGATTTAGCAGTGCCTGGAGGCTGATGTCCTCTAGCCACAGAAAAGGCATAGGAAAGACAATGTCACCACCCTATGCATCTCAACCATGACCTGGCACAGCCACTTTTAACCTTTAACACCATTATTTCAATCCTTTCTCTCCCTGTTGATGGGTACCAATAACTTGCGTGTGGTTTGACACCTGCCCAATTAGAAACTAGACTGACACCCCCCAACTCTTATAGATTACTGGAGTGTGATAATGACTGAGTAACTATTGACTGTGGCTAGATCAGAATTGGTGACCTCAATGTCAAAGGAAGTCTATCCCATCTGCAGTTGTCAATCCTCTCAGGCTCAGAAGGAATTTTCAAATTCCCATGTGGGCTTGTGTCCTGTGAGAGATCGGAATGGGATTTATAAGGTAAACCTGATACTGAAGTAGCAGGTGAAGCCTGAGTATGCTAAAGGTGACCAGTGTTGCTTACCTTGTGAACTTTGATGGCTGCAGTGGAGGAGCAGTGAGAAACTTACTTGAGCTTTCAGTGACTACTTAAACGCCTTTAGTTTTCTCAGGATTCTTTGAGTCTCCATGCTAAAGGGTTCAAGTGTTAGCTGTCACTTTGCCTCCTATCACACACCCTTATTTGTATGCAAGTATTCTCAAACTGAGGCTTCCTGATGGAAGGGGAAAAAGGCAAGATTTGGAGTGTAATAAACAGAGGGAAAGGGGGGTGCCAGAGTGTGTCTATAATTGAGGTTGTGTTGACATTTGCAATAAAAGCAGGGATTTAGGTCTTTCTTATGTATGAACAATATAGTTCATCCTCTCAATGTACAGTATTTATTCTTGGAGTACAGAATGAATATTCTGAGAATTTACAAGTAAATCTGTTGATTAATTTATTATATTAATTTTAAGATGGCCCCTTTAAAAATTTATTTTTGGTGAATAATCATTTTTGGTTCTACCTAACAAATTTTAACTTTTTTTGAGACTTTGAAAAGTGATTCGCTTCAAGATTGTAGAAGAATCAAATGGTTACTTATGGCCTTGATCCTGCAATTAGATCTGCACAAGTGTAGGGTTCCAGCCACATGGATCTGATTGCAGGACTAGGGCCTAAGTGTCTTAATGGGTTTAATTTTTAATTTGCTCTATTAGATAACATTATTTCTGGTTGAAATGATTGTGGTCAAATAGATGTCATTCAGTGGATTCTGCAGAATCTAAGATTTCTTTCTTCTAAAGGAAAAAAATCGTAGCCCTCAGTTGCAAAGAAAATCTCTGTACACATCAAGCAAGTATACATAATAAGGGCCATGCTGGGTCAAACCAATGGTTCGTATAGCCCAGTATTTTGTCTTCTGACAGTGGCCAATGCCACGTGCTTTAGAGGGAATGAATAGAACAGGTAATCATCAAGTGACCCATCCAATCGGCCATTCCCAGCCTCTGGCAAACAGCAATCCCCTGCCTATCTTGGCTAATAGGTCCATCAATGGCTATCTTCTATTAACTTATCTAGTTCTTTTTTGAACCCCATTTTAGTCTTGGCTTTCACAACATCTTCTGGCAAGGAGTTGCACAGTTTGACTGTCCGTTGTGTGAAGAAATACTTCCTTTTGTTTATTTTAAACCTGCTGCCTATTAATTTCATTTGGTGATCCCTAGTTTTTGTGTTATGAAATGGAGTTAAATAACACTTCCTTATTTACTTTCTCCACACCAGTCATGGTTTTAATGACCTCTATCATCTCTCCCCTTAGTCATCTCTTTTTCCAAGCTGAAAAGTCCCAGTCTTATTAATCTCCCCTTATGATGCATGTGACAAAGTGGGTTTCCGTCCAAGAAAGCTTATGCCTAAATAAATGTGTTAGTCTTTAAGGTGCCACAGAACTCTCGTTGTTTTGCTGAAAACAGACTAAGATGGCTACCCCTCTGGATCTCCTCATATGGAAGCTTTTCCATACTCCTAATCATTTTAATTGCCCTTCTCTGTACCTTTTCCAATTCCAATATATTTTTTTGAGATGTGGTGACCAAATCTGCATGCAATATTCAAGATGTGGGCACACCATGGATTTATAAAGAGGTAATATGATATTTTCTGTCTTATTATCTATCCCTTTCCTAATAATTCCCAGCATTCCGTTAGCTTTTTTGACTGCCGTGAAACACTGAGTGGATGTTTTTAGAGAACTAGCCACAATGACTCCAAGATCTCCCAGTGTAAACTGATGAAGTTAGTCTTCCTGAGTTGGCAGATAGCCTAAAACATCACTGAGGGGTGAACTACCCCATTCAGCACAATAGGAGTGTTAACTCTGAAACCTAAAAGTGACCATTTAGAAGTCAATGTTGCTAACTACTTAATTGCTGATTATTTTAGCTGAAACAATCTACTAATGTGATAAATGAGGCTTTGACACTTGTTATAAAATCTCTGATGGATGAGCAGCATAGTGCAAACAGTTCTTGGACTTAACATACCATATCTAAAACTCAAGTACTTGACATATCACCTTTGTAACTTTTAATTAGCATAATTATATGGGATGCCTATTCTGATACATGGGTTGGTTTATAGTAAAGTATCACCAGTGGTACATGTACAATAGTTTGAGAACTGCTGACATATTGTATCATCTCCAAATTTACAGAATGTACTCTAAGTACAAAAGGAATTTTATAGAATATTTAAGTAAAAGTGTTGATTAGTTTGAGTTGCAAATGTTTAAAAATTATTTCTTGGGTTTTTTTTTGTTAAACATCTGGTAATGGCTATTGCTGGAGAGAGAAATTCCCATGCCGAATAAGAGTGATGGTCCTCTAGTCTGGTATCATATGTTCCTAATTATTTCTTTCAGGCTAACTTTTTTTGCATCTCTAACAAAGAATTCCTAATTTTTGGAAGTTGACTCTTATAGATTGTTTATATGTTCATAAATCAAACATTTGCATGCCAGACAACTTTTTATTTATGCTGATTTTTTTGTAAAATTAATGTATATGATGTATCTTAAACTTCATGGCCTATAAATGGCTTTGTAATTTTAATATTTATACAAAAAACATCTATCCTAAACTCTGAACACTCAATCCAGTTAACACCCTTCCCTCAAGATAACAGCCATTATCATGGTCCTCCATTCGCAACAGCTTTTTAGCATCCTCTGGTCAACAAGATTTGGGCTATATCATCACAGGAAAGGGTATGTTCCAAAATGGTGGTTTGGAGGTTCCAAAGTGGGTTCCTCATGATGAATGAACACACTGCCAGAAGCTCCTTTCTGTTGTATCACGGGAGCTCCAGTCTGAGCACCTCCACTGACAACCCTAGGGGCAATATCACAGCGAGAGAGGCATTTCTCATAGCATTTTTTCCCCAAACCATTCAGGGCTTTATAGGTGAAGTCATTAAATTTTATCTAGAAACCAGTAGGTAACCAATACAGATCAGAGCAGTGGTGTAATTTGCTTCTGGAGAGATCCTACTTCATAAGATGGCTCCTGTCTTCTGAACAAACTGCAGTTTCCAGGTAGCTCATATAGAGAACTTTGCAATAATCTAATATGAGGGAGATAAGGCATGGATCACAGCAGAAGGTTTGCATCAGAAAGAAACAATTGCATGCTCCTGGCAAGTCAAAGATTGTGGGAGGAGAGACCTTACTAGAAACTTCTGCTATATGATTAAACACGGGAGAATTAGATTTTATTTTTTAAAATAATTTTGGATAATATCAATATTTGTTTTGAAGCATTTTTTCTAATTGTTCCCTATTTAAATTTTCACTGTTGCAGGAAATTTTAGGGGGGAGGTTAGTCATTATTTAATGACAGTGATGTTGGGATTCAAAAAGTTAAAGATTTATAACTAACACAAATTGTCAACTCTAATAAGCTCTCAAGCAGCATTTTCTTACTTTGCCTATCTGTAAATTTTTATTATTATTGACGGAAATATTTTTTCATTTGTTTGTTGTGTACAGTGAAATTGACATTTGCCAACTTTTACTGATAAAAATCTAATCCTTCCAAACCTATATATGGTGGACTAACAGCGGCTGTGGATTCAGTAACACCCCCAAATTGCTAATTTGAATGACAAATAGTAGGCACTTATAATCAATAAAGTGGAGTAGATATTGTATTTTCTAGTTGCCTCCCACAGTCCATTGCCACCACTTCAGTCCTACCCAGACTGCGCTTCAGCCAGTGTCATCTATGCCCCATAATTACTTTTGACAGAGAATGCATGGTATAGTTTATTTTTGCAATTCAGTGGCTGAGCTTTAAGCAAGTGCCTACTTCCAGAGTGAGGCCTACAACAAGGGAGGAAGATGGGCATATATACATGTCCAAATAATTGTAACTTATTTATGTACTAGGAAGGCGGTAAGAAGTAGAGCTCCCCCTTCAGTGCTCCTGGACTTTGCTCCTATTCTGTGCTCGGAGTCAAGAGCATGTCACAGAAGGGAGCCCCTCTCCCTGTCAGGAAGCTGCCAAGCCCTACAGCAACCAGAGCCATTGAGCTGCTGCGGTAGCTACAGCAACTGTAAACAGTGATTGCGGCCTCAGGAGGGGGAAATGCTGCCCCATCTCTCTGTCATTGCCTCCCTTGGCCCTTCAGCGAGAGCCTACCTCAGGAAAAGTGGGTTGGAAATTCATGGCTACCTATGGAGTCCCAAGCTCTACGTGCCCCAGCTGCGTGGGAGTGGGGGAGCTGTCGAGGGAAGTGCCCCAGCGACCGAACACTGCAACCACCTCCTCTGACAAGACCCCGTGTCAGACATGTGTCTCCAGAGGCACTGCCTAGAGTAGAGCCTCCATGGAGGCCGTACAGTGCAAGGTGCCGATCCCTGCTGGTGGTGTCAGTGCACACCAAAGTGGTGTATCTTGCTGCCTTTGGTAACAGCTATTCAGGGGTCACAGCTAGGCTCTGCAGGAAGGGGCTGCTCCCCTCCAATCTCTGCCTATGTTTTAGAGGTTGTCAGAGCCACAAAAAAAATCTACTGGTGGCTGCATTTGAAACGCTTTTCTAGAAAGAGCTTTAAATGATGCTCAAGCTTTCTCTGCTTAACACTTAAGATTTTCAGCCTGCTACTATCCTGCATTTTCACATGAAAAGCTATGAGGGGCAGATGGAGGAAGCTAGAGTGTCCTCATAAAGCTTCCTTCACTGACATGCATATTCTAAATGGAGATGATTATCTGACAGGCTTTGCAGCCCTGCTTTCCAGCTGGCCCCTCCACCAGGCTCTATGTTTCAGTCCCCTACACAACCATCTATTTTTTTTAAACTAGGAAATACCAACACAAAACATTCAACTTACTGGTCAAGTGGGAAAGTATCACTTAAGCTCCCTTAAATTAAAGATGTGTGGGATATTACAAGAGCATTAAAAATTGTTTATTTCAAATTGTTTCTGGAAATGGTACAGCAGTTGTGAAAGTTGAAGAGCGGCTACTACTGGGTGAAGTCATGTATAATGCAGATAGGCTTTATGTAAGGCCCTGGCCCCTGCATCCTCCCCAGGTCTGTTGGTGTGCATTAGTTCTGAATTATACCTCCCTGCTGCTTCCTGGACTCCCTACAGCTCTCCCACTGTACCTCAGTGTTGATCTGCAGTGACTTGCCTATTAAAAGAGCACTGTAAATTAGGTGAAAATTTAGGGGTTAATGTATAATGCTTAACTAGAAAATGTTATTGAATGAAACCTAAGGGCTGGAACTAGGGATACTCATGTATTCCCTTGGCTTGAAGTAGTTTCCATCACATACAAGGTTTACAGATGGTTCAGTGGAACTCTGCATTCCCACTATACAAATTGTCCCAGCACCCCTGCAATGAAAAGGACTTTTGGGGGGTTGGGTTTGGTTTTTTTTTTTTGGCAGGAAAGGAAGGTTTAAATTTTCCTCTAGAACTCCAAATGCAGCATTGTCAGGCTGATGCACAACAGTGAGCCGGCTCCTCTCAATGAGACAGCAGAGTGACATACAAAAAGTGACCACCCTGTATCAATTAGATTCCAAAGCAACTCAGAAAAATCAAAGTTTTACAAACGCCCAAGTAATGTCAACTTGGTTTATTACAAAAGGGAAACCGAAATTATTTCTGTCAGGTAAAAGGGCAGCAGCAGCGTGGCTCAAAGGCCTAGAACTGTGCCCATCCCAGCCTCGCAGCAGTCAGCCCCTCTTCCGGGGGGGCAACGCTGGGTCCGGGGAGCAGCCTTGCTGCGGGCCTGGCAGGCGGTCAGAATCCCTGCTCCCGCCTTGCTAGGAAAGGCTGCCTGGAAGGCCATTCTCACACGGCGCCGTGCCTGCCTGGGTTCGCAGAGGGGCAGAGCCTGGGGAAGGCAGGGGCGTGGGAACTGCGTGAAGGGCATTGACTGACGGGGGAGAACCGGGGCTTGCTCCTAGTCCCGCTCTCTGCGCGCGCCGGCCGGGCCAAGTGCAGGGCCCTGCCCGGCCACTGCCCCCTCTTGCCCCCCGCAGGAGCTCCCAGTAATTAGCGCTGCCGTCGCCGTCGCCGCGGCCCGGGTGGGGCTGGTTTTCCACCGAGCCACCTGCTCCGCCCAGGGCAGCGCGACTCGACTCCACGTGGGGCCGATGCACCCCGCCTGAAAAGCACCAGCCGCCTCTGTCCCGGGGCCAGCCAGGCAGAGAGAGCGGAGAACTCGGGGGCGGGAGAGAGGAGCCTGGCGCCGAGCTGCGCCACAGCAGCCGCTCGAGCCCATGTCGTCCGCGGGCAAGAACGAAGTGGGGTGTGGCACCAACCGACTACCCAGCCCCGGCCCCTCCCCGCTCCTTGGTGCGCCACCCCCACAGGCAGCCGCGCGCGGGGCGCGGCCCCTTTAAGCGAGCGCGTGGCTGGTGTGGCTGCAGCCCCCCACACCTCGAGAGCGCGCGCGCACACGCATGCACGCACGCGCCGCCCGCCCAGGAGGAGTCCGACTCCTGCCGTCGCCACCGCCTCGCGCTACTCCCTCTGGCGCGCGCTGTTCCAGCACCTCCCCATTGGCTGGGCGGGGTCAGCTGACCCTGTGTTATTTCCTGTGTGTGAGGGGAGAATGGAGCGAGGAACCCCCGAACCGCCGCCGCCGCGGAGCCCCCCGCGGCCTGGAGCGGGGCACCGCCACCCGCGCCACTGAGAGACTCCGCCCCGCGCTCCCCCCCTCCGCGCGGGGGGGGAGGGAGGGTTGCAGGTAACGGACCCCTTAGTTGCTCCGAGGGGACCCTTCACCGTGGGGGAGGGCGGTGGCGGGGCCTGGGGGGGATGATTCACAGCATGCGGCCCAGTGGCTCTGAGCAGGGCCCGCTCCGCCCCCAGTTCTCCTTGACTGGCGATAAAAACCCTGTTATAAACTGGTGCCCAGGGAATCGAGTGGGGGAGGGTGGACGAGGGGAATGGAGGTGGGTTGGGTTGGGTTGGGTTGGGGGGGGGGATGGGATAGCGAGGGTGAGGTGGAGGAGGGGTTGGGTTGAGGGGAGGGGATTGGGAGGTTCTTCATCTGGTCTCACCCTGTTCAATTTTCTCTTTGCATGAAGAAGCCATTCTACTAAATCTGAAGTGCCCTACACCTCTTTTCCTTTCTACCCCAAATTAATGTTTTGTTTTAAGACCAGTGAAGTTTGAAGTGGGAGTTAGTGGTGTAGTGTGCTGGGGGGGGGGGAGTGTTAATGACAAAAATAATGGAACAGGAGAAAGATGCGCATATATATATATATATGCAAAGCAGAAGATATGGGGTGGCTGCATTATGAGCATGTGAAGCATGTAGTTAACATTATCTTGTGGCCTTTTGGGTGGGCAACCTAGAACTGATCACTCGCAAGGACTCTCAACAAAACAATGGGAAGAGGCTTTTATGAGGAGTGGAGAGCACACTTCCTGAGTCTTTTATTGATGCCTTTCCTTTTAGTTAGAAGTTGTATTTATGATCTCTTGTCACAAAAATTGCTTTATTTTCTTTCCCACAATGGGGGAGAGAAAATTATAATGTATTAAATATTTAAGACACAAGGTAGGTGAGGAAATATCTTTTATTGGACCGACTTTCTTGGTGGAAGCTACAAGGTTTTGAGCTACACCGTGCTCTTTCTCAGGTCTGGGGAAGATCTGTTTCCTTCCTCGGTCCTGAAGAAGAACTTGGTGTAGCTCAAAACCTTGTAGCTTCCACCAAGAAAGTCCGTCCAATAAAGGATATTTCCTCACCTACCTTGTGTGTGTCATATCCTGGGACCAACATGGCTCCAACATTACAATCAGTATGCAAGTTAGATGGGTGGATTGTATTGGGATTCTGTTATTAAAAGGGAGGAGTATGACTCAACATGTGATCCATTGTGGCAAAGTCAAGGTAAACTTTTCATCCAAGCAGCTTTCCCCCACACCTTTCTGGCTGTTCTCCATCCTTTTCCATACTCAATGTAAACTGGCCTCATCTTTAGCCATGATATGACAATCCTTCCAGTATTATATGAGGCATTTTGACCAGGCCACACCCTTGCTCCTCTTCTGTTGCATCCTTACTTGCTTGCTCTTTTATTTAAAAAGAGGTTGGGGTGCTTAGGGATTTGGGAATGGAATGCAAAGCTTTTCACAGCTAGATTACTGTTTTGAAAGCTGTTTGTATCCCTAGCAATTAAAACATGTTACAATCTGTTGGTTCATCAGTGGCTAACTAATGAGTTAGTGGTTCTCTGTACATTTCCTAGTGGGCAGGTGCCCACATCATAGTCAACCTTTTTGGTCAGTTTCAGTAAAGACTGAGTGGGATAATGGAGGCTCAGCTCCTTTCAAGATAGGATTCTGGTGCATTAGCTGGGCTTTGTGTGGGAAGTGGTGTTCTTTTTAGGACTTTTAGTATGGCACCTTTCACCATCACAGTTTTTTTTAGAGTGTTTATGAATTTTTCCTTTTATTAAAAAATATATAGCACCCACCTTCCTTTTGGTTAAAGAGTTCTCTGAACCCAGCATCTTCAGTGGGATTTCATATTTTTCTAACACAACTTGGGGTGTATGAATCTACATTTTTGTCTGTTGTATCCTCTGTAAGGTCAGTTGTCATGATAAAAGAGGGGCAGTGACAGCTTTGTTGCTCTTTAGTGGGGATTACGATGAGAAGAGTGTGTTTGGCTGGCAGGCTAGTCATGTATTCCTTGATTGATAAACTTTTGTTAACAGTCTGTGGAAAACAGAATAGCATTCAACCAGGCCTCCAGAAAATGGATCACTTGTTTACCTAGGGCAGTTATTTGCAAATCTAAAGTTACTTCTGAACAGTATTGTGACTCCACCATTTAGGTCAGAGTCAATTCACAGCTGTATAAGTAAGAGAGGACCGCATTTGGGTGCTAGTACTCTTTGGCGTGATGTTGGAGAATCTGGTAGCTTTGTGTACCTGCTGTATGCACAAACTCAGGTATCTGTGAGAAACCTTTGGATATTCTGACAAGTTAGGTACTCCACAAACTGCCTGACTGTAAATCCTTAATGTGCCCCATTGCATTTATTTCTCTGGTAGAAAGTGTTAAGTCTATTTGACAATGTAAATTTGGACTTTGATCTTTAAATCAGGTTCCAGGGGCTTTAGGAATGATGGGAACTTTGTTTGTGCTGAAACCTGCTCTTAAATGAACCTTTATGGTCCCTGGGCAGATCATAAAGGATGGTCCCCAATGTGAAGAGGCCAATCCTGTGCAGAGGAGCAGCTGGAGAGAGATTCTTTTTAAGGTGACCTGAAAAACAGAAAAATAATTAGGTTTGTGCTCTTGGTGCTTTGATACATAAATAAAGCGTGAAGGGTTTTGGCTTTTTTTAAACCCTGCTTACATTTTAGCTAAGGATTATTAGGAATGTTAAGTCTTACCTCTAATGGTTTACTCCTTGGAGATCTTATATGTATGGGGGGGAGTTTTCTCAGCCCTTCATTGACTAGGTGACAATGTCCTTACACAACTTTTATTCCAGCTCTTTGAAAGGATGTTAAAGTTACTTTTAAATACATTTAACAAACTTGATCAGTTAGTTCAATTTCACCGTTAATATCTTGGTTCTGTTAATTCTCCAAATGACCATATAGTCTTAAAGAAAAACAGGGATGGATAAAACCTGATTTTTTTTCTTAATGCAGAAACAAATCTTTTCATTCCTCCTTTCATGTCTTTATACATTATTAAAAAGAAAAGCAGTGCATGGGCCTATTATTTTTTCCTTTGTATGTCACCTTTAACTAAAGCAGCTTGCAGAACTAAATGAAAATGGGTGCTCTTCTTGGAGGGCCCCTTCATAGAATTTGTACTACACAGTTCATGTTGCTACTGTAGCAGTTTGAAAGGTTGCTATCTGAAATGTGGGTGTAATATGTAATAACCTCAGATGGTTTTCATACTGCTTGCTTGGCTTTCCTATAATGTGAAACTGTTGGGGGGTGGGTATATCTAGGCATTTATAGCTGGCTTATGCATATCTTTTCTTCTGTCGTGAGATATGCAAGATCTTCAGATGGGCTAGGGTGGCTTTTTAATTAAAATATATATTTTAAAAAAGTCTCCAAACAAGTTCAAGTGAACGTTAATCCAGTGCCTTTTGTAAGGTGTTTGAGCCTGAAGGCTTTTAAATAAACAAAATATAACCCTCCCTTCCTCATCCTCATTCCTCCCAGAACACATTCAGCAGTGCTAGTTTCTCCAGCACCATTGTGCTTCTGACCTGGTCATGAGAGGATTTATTTTTGTGTGTTTAGTCCTATGTTTGGCCGCCTTTAACACTGAAATGTTAGATAGAGGCCATGCAAATGTCTAAATAAGCTACCAACTACTGCCAGTTGCAGTACTGGTTTTTGTGATGTAGACTCTATCCACAAGTACTTAGTCCTTTAACAAGCACTTCTCATTCAGGTTGTCAAGCTGCCATTAGATAGTGGCAGTTTTTTAATCATAGTTATTCCAGGTTGAATTTAACAGTCTTTTTGAAAATTGTGCTATTTTAGGTCTGGACTTTTTTGAATACTTTGGTGAATATGACTTAAAACAACCTAAAATATTTTAGAGCAGTTTTTTTTTGGTATTCCTTTTCAAGAGAACTTTTATATAGTGGTTTATGAAGTAAAGAGTTAATGGTATAGGAGGAGCCAAGCAGAATCTAGACAGTGGGCTGTACATGTATTCCTCTTAAACAGTGCTGCTACTGTGAAGAATGAAGCACAGCATTCCCCACTGTTGACATCTTTAATGGCTGTATACAACCTAGACAACTTGCCTCAAGCCTAAACTGCAGTACCCCTTACTCTCCTAGTCCTGGGTTCCCTCACAGATCCCTGTTGGACCCCAATCTTGACCTACAGCATCCTGTGTTGTTCAGGTCCTAAACTTCCATATACAATTCTGCCAGTACGTCTCCATGCTAGTTTGCAGAGCCTGGGTGTGCCACTCCTTGCTCTCTTGAGCTGAACCTATCAATCATATTAATTTGCTGTGGTTTTATAACATCCAAAGTTGGGTACTAAGATGAAATTTGCCAAGTTGTCATGAGTGATCTAAACACAAGGCTGGTTTTACAAACCCAATGTGTACTTGAGCCTCTTCCTCAACTCCCTTCACTCCCATCACCAACTTCCTTTGCAAACCAAAAGGAAATATTTACCTTTATCACAATGTGAAACATCAGCTGCACAAGGGTAAAACAAGATGTTCAGAACAACTTATATTGATGTATCAGTGCACTTGTGGAAACTGTCCAGTTTTAAGGTGCTTGAGTTAGGTGCCTTGGTTAGGAAATTGGTTATACAGAAGATCCTGAAGCATTTTTCAGGAGCTATTGCCATCTGTGGTTTCAACCAGATGCTTCTGTGGGAACTTTTTTCTACACTGAAAATCCTTTTATCCTAGCCCTCTCATATTGGAGATCTGTCTGAATAGTTTGGCATTGAATTAGAAAGGTGTAACATGGACTCAGTGACTCTCTTTCAAGACTCCTTCCCCCCCCACCCCTTCAAAACAGAGGAGAGTTGCAGGGACAGTATATTGAACTATGAGGATGCAGTGTTCCTTTTGTCAGCTTGGTGAGTATAGATATATAAAGTAGAAAAACTTGTGGTCTCAGAGAAACCTTTTCCAGGAAGAACAGTGTCTTCAGTTCAGTTTTTAGAGTTGGGTGGTGCTCATTGGGGATGTGGTGGGAGGCTGGATAGAATGTGAACAATTTATTATTAATCTACATCTAGAAATATATTAGCATGAGAGCTTTACATTACATTATCGTATCATGTTAGGTAGTCTGGTTTTGGTATAGTTGTAAATGTTTCTTTTATGTAAGTTGATTTTCCTCTTTCTGTGTAGTGTATTTTTTACAGTTACACTGTTTTTGGTTTTTTTAAAAATTATTTTTGGTAACTAAAGCCATGAAAACTTAATGCTGAGGCTGACCTCTCCTCATAAATTCATTCAGTTCTTCTTCGAGTGCTTGCTCATGTTGATTCCATTGTAGGTGCACACGCCCCTCCATGCATGATTACCAGAATTTTTTTCCCCTTAGCAGTATCTGTAGGGCCGGCTTCGGTGCCCCCTGGAGCCCCATGCACATGCCACGGTACATAAGGTGCTGCCAGTCCTACGCCCCCTCGGTTCCTTCTTTCCGCCCTGCAATTCCAGATCCCTAACCAGCAGGCACTGCTAAGGAGGTATAATTATAACCTCTGGGACTTCCTTAAACGTTTCGGGGAGGCTCTGCCCCAGGAGCAGGCACCGGACTTTGCCACCATCCTGGAGGAGGGTAAGACGATGGCCAGGGCTGCCTTACAGGCAGCATCAGATGCAGCTGACTCAGTTGCAAGATTGATGGCCTCTGCGATCTCTGTGCACCGGTGCTCATGGTTGCAGTCATCTGGTTAGTCCCAGGAGGTGCAACAGTCCATCCAGGACTTGCTGTTCGATGGAAGTGCACTCTTCTCTGAACAGACGGATACCAAACTCCTCGGGTTGAAGGACTCAAGGGCCACTTTGCGCTCATTGGGCCTTTACACGCCACAGGCTTCGAGGAGGCAATTCCGCCCGCAGCAGCAGCAACCTAGGTACCAGGCCCAGTGCTTTGGGACCTACTGAAGGAGGGGCAGAGACGGAAGTTTTAGGTGGTGCCGACCAGCCTCATCTTCCTCCATGGCCAACCAGCTGGGTCCTTCCCAGTGCTCTAACGGGCAGCGCTAATCGTTTTGATGGTGCGCCCGAGGACGGCCGTCCAGTCTTATTCCAGGATCCTACTTCTCCAAAATTCCGCAACTGACTTGCTCCCTTCCTCCTGGCATAGGCCCGTATAACCCCAGATTGTTGGGTCCTGGGTACCATTGTAGTGGGCTATACCCTGCAGTCCGTCCGTGTCCCCCCGTCCTCCCCACATACTCCCTTGTTCCCATCCCTCTTCAGGGACCCCTCTCACGAGCCACTCCTCTTGCAGGAGGTGGAGAACCTTCTCGCACTGGGAGCTGTGGAGGAGGGTCCACCAGACATGAGAGGAAGAGGTTTCTATTCCCACTACTTCCTCATTCCCATGGTGAAAGGGGGCCCCAGGCCCATTTTGGACTTGTGGGAACTAAACGAATACATCAGAAGGCTGAAGTTCCGCATGGTCTCGCTAGCCTCCATCATCCCCTCCTTGGATCCAGGAGACTGGTATGCCACCTTTGACCTGAAGCATGCATATTTTCATATCCTGATATTCCCCGTACAAAGGCGTTTCCTCCAGTTTGTGCAGGGGTGTTCTCACTACCATTTTATGGCCCTTCCCTTTGGCCTGTCTTCCACCCCAAGAATCTTTACAAAATGCATGGCGGTTGTGGCCGCGTATCTCATGCGTCAAGGGGTTCAGATTTACCCGTATCTGTATGACTGGCTAAACGGGCAGATCGCAGGCCTAGGCCCAAACCAGTCTGGACTTAGTTCGGGCCACATTTTGTCATCTGGGCCAGCTGGTGAATGAACAAAAATCCACATTAACACTAGTGCAGAGAATAGAATTCATTGGGGCCGTTCTCGATGCTACGTGAGCCAGGGCTTTTCTAACACAGGCTAGGTTCGAGGTCATGTCAAACCTGATCATGAGCCTATGCACCTATCCCCTTACGACGGGATGAACCTGCCTGCAGTTACTAGGCCATATGGGAGCGTGTACTTATATGCTGTGTCATACACATTTGAAACTCAGGCCGCTTCAGTTATGGCTGGCTTCTGCGTACACTCCAAGCAGGCCCCCTTTGGACAGGGTGGTCACCGTGCCCTCGCAAGTCCTAGCCTCCCTAAGTTGGTGGTTAGACCTCCCCGGTCGGTGATGAAAGGGATGCTTGCAGAACTAGCCCCCTCAGTGACTCTGGTATCGGACGCTTCGGACCTGGGGTGGGGGGTCGCATATCTGCTCCGGTCAAAGTACACAAGGGACCTGGTCAAGGGAGGACCGTGGATTGCACATAAATATCAGGGAGCTCGGCAATCCGCTTGGCATCCGGGGTGTTCCTTCCCTTCTTGAGAGGCAAGATAGTCCAGGTCCTGACAAACAACACTGCTGCAGTGTATTATATCAACAGACAAGGCAGGGCCCGCTCGCTGGACCTGTGTCAGGACCTGGTGGTGAGTCTATGGAATCTAGTGATAGGTCACAACATTCACCTTGTGGCTTCACACCTCCCAGGTATCAAGAACGCCACAACAGACTGCCTCAGCAGGACCTTCTTACTTTGCCATGAGTGGTCTCTCCATATTGGTAGCCGATATGATCTTCTGGAAGTGGGGGTTTCCCCAAGTGGATCTCTTTGCTTCCAAGTTCAGCAAGAAGTGCCAGCAGTTTTGCTTCATTTGCAGGCTCAGTGAGGGAGTGCTGTCAGATGCCTTCCTGCTTCCATGGTCAAGGAGACTTCTGTATGCCTTCCCTCTCATTCTGCTGATTTACAGGGTCCTGTTAAAAATCAAGAGACAAGGCAAATGTCATCCTCATAGCACCCACATGGCCCAGGCTGCACTGTTCATGACGCTTCTGGAGCTGTCAGTTGCAACCTACTTTCCCAGAACCAGGGACGACTCCTGGACCCGGAGTCCCTGCGTTTGATGGCATGGAGGTTGAGTGGCTGAGCTCAGAGGAACAGGCTTGCTCGTATCAGGTGCAGGCAATACTAATGGACAGCAGGAAACCCTTCCACCAGAGTGTCATATTTAGCTAAGTGGAAAAGGTTTACATGCTGGGCCGCAGCCCAGACAGTCGTGCCCCACCAGGCATCAATCCAAATGGTGTTGAACTACCTGCTGCACCTTAAACTTAAGGCCTGGCCACTGCCTCATTGAAGGTACATCTAGCTGCTATTTCAGCCTTCCATCCACTGATTCAAAGGTGGTCAGTTTTTTCTCATGCCATGGTGGCTAGGTTCCTGAAGGGTATAGAGAGACTTTACCCCCCAGTTTAGGGATCAGTTACCCCAAGGGATCTGAACTTAGTCCTTTCCAGGCTCACGGGGGCACTGTTTGATCCTTTGGCTACCTGTCCCCTCTTGCTACTGTCATGGAAGGTAGCCTTTCTAGTTGCCATCACCTCAGCTAAGAGGGTATCTGAAATTGTCTCAGAGCTGCTTTACACCATTTTTTTTTTAATAAGGACAAGGTCCAGCTGAGGCCCCACCCGGCCTTTTTGACTAAAGTGGTGTCACAATTCCATTCCAATCAGGACATTCCTGCCAGTATTCTTCCCAAAGCCGCATACTTCAGAGGAGGATGGAGATAGCACATGCTGGACTTGTGAAGAGCGCTGGCATTCTACATCAAGAGGACAAAACGGTTTCATAAGTCCATGCAGCTGTTTGTGGCGGTAGCTGACAGACTGAAGAGCTTACCTGTCTCTTTCCCGTGGATCTCCTCTTGGATAACCTCCTGCATTAGGTTCTGCTACAAGCAGGCGAAGGTTCCTCCTCCAGGAAGTGTCTCAGCCCACTCGACCAGAGCACAGGCCTCTTCTGCAGTGTTCCAGGCGCAAGTGCCTATTCAGGACATATGCAAAGCTACTACATGGTCATCAGTGCATACTTTTACATCCTGCTATGCCATCGTTCAGCAGGCAAGGGATGATGTCAGCTTCAGCAGAACGGTGCCGCAGACAGCTCATCTGTGAACGCCAAACCTGCCTCCAAGATAATGCTTGAGAGTCACCTACAATGGAATTGACACGATCAAGCACTCGAAGAAAAGAGGGTTACTCATCTTGTAACTGTTCTTCGAAATGTGTTGCTCATGTTCATTCCATGACCTGACCCCTGTCCCCACTGTCAGAGATGACGGCAAGAAGGAACTGTGGGGGCGTAGGGCTGATGGCGCCTTATGTACTGCAGCATGTGCGCAGGACTTCAGGAGATGCCGAAGTTGGCCCTACTGATACTGCTAAGGGGAAAAAAATTCCGGTAATCGTGCACGGAGGCGTGCACGCACCTACAATGGAATGGACATGAGCAACACATCTTGAACAATGGTTACAGGGTGAGTAATTGGTTTTTTTTCCCTGATTCTATAGGGCATCTGAGGGGGAAAAATACCACTATCCACCTTAACTTGTTCTCTCTCAAACCAGAATAAGAAATGGTAGAGAGACTGGCAAGCATCTGTTTGAGATGGTTTCGTGGCAGTGAATACTGGGACATTTTTCCTTCGCTGTTGTTCCACTATGTTAGTGTCAACCAATACATGGGGAGGGTGAGGAAAGAGTTGAAAGGTTCTTCCTCTCCCTAAGGGCTTAGTTTGAAATCTTTTGAGACTTAATCTGTAGTAGTTCCATTTGAAAAACCTTGATATTTTACTTTGCTGTGTCTTGAATACAGCAAGTGGAAAGAAACAAGTAAGGTGACTCTTCCCTCCATTCCATCCACATGGGTGGGTGGGTGTGTGTGTGTGTGGGTGGGTGGGTGTGTGCGCGCGCACACAAAAAGTCACACACAAATGGAATATAGGATTACTTGATATATGGATTTTGTCAGCATGGATTTAGGGTGTCGAGTTACTGTTGTGAGTCAAATCCATTATAGGGGCCCCCAAGATGAGTATAAGAATAATAGCTATGTACAACACCAGAATGTATTCTGTTTGCTGTAACTGCTTCCTCTTTCATCCCCTATATCTTGTCCCACTTCCCCCCACAAAATCATTTTCATTATATGGTTATAAAACTTACTGATATTCTTGACTTTGCCCATCCACTTCTGTGCATCACCTCATATATAGGGCTTGAAAAGTTTTTGATTAACAGTAGGCTAAATTTAATAGGCAACTTGATTTTAAAAAAAGGGAGGAGGGCTGGCCCCTAGTGTCCAGGGGCATTGCTGAAGTGAGCAGCAAATTCTCTTCCACCTCTTCTGTGCTGCTGGAAAACAAGAGTACAGAGATTCTTACTAGGAAATTGTCCCCAGGCCCTGCTGAGAAGTTCCATTTATTTTTGTTTTGGCCTCAATATCTGAAAACTGGTCTCCCCCAACTTTCTATATATTGGAATGGAGAAGCATTCTCTATCCCCCCCACCTTTCTATAGTCTCCAGATTCTCCTCATTGCTGTGACTGTGGGTAGGGCTAAACTACCTCTCCTCTTTGCTTATTTAAAAAAAAAAAAAAAAAAAAAAAAAAATTCTGGCTGCTGCAGTTTTGGGGTAAGCATGGTGGTTGTACCATTCTTCTCCTTCCCCCACCTTTTTTGGTGGGCTTTTTCCCCCTAATCAGTAGCTCTAGTGACTTTCTCTGCTCAACACCTTTTATACCAGGGATATGCATACCCCTAGGGTACACGGAGGTCTTCTGCGGGAGGTATATCAGCTCATCTAGATGTTTGCCTAGTTTTACAACAGGCTAAGTGGAAAGCACTAGCAAAGTCAGTATAAACAAATATTTCCTTCGGTAAATGACTTGTTTATCTTGCTCTATATACAATATATATTCAGTTGATTTATTTTATAATTATGTAAAAGAGAGTCAGTAATCGTGCAACACTTGTGTATTTTTATGTCTGATTTTGTAAGCAAGTAGTTTTTAGGTTAGGTGAAACTTGGGGTATACAAGACAAATCAGACTACTGAAAGGGGTACAGTAGTCTAGAAAGGTTGAGAACCACTGTTCTAAGTCAGAGAGAAATTGACATGATTCTTGTCAGTTTCATGGGTTCCCACAGGTTTCTAAATGAAACTGACAAAAATGTGTTCAGTCTTATTCTGCCGCACTTCAGGCTTACAAACTCTAGTTTTGTTTTGTTGGCCTTATTGAGGTGATAAAACTTCTTTGTGTTTGATAGGGGGAGGGTTTGTTGGAAAAACAAAGGTGTGTAACATCAACAGGGATAGCTACCCAACACTAAAAATAGTCAGTGAAGAGATTAACTAGAGGCTCCTCAGAGCAGAATTATGAGGCCTAATTGAAAGCCTATGGAAGTCATTGAAAAGATACCCACTGACTTCAGTGGGCATTGAATCAGGCTCACAAAAAGGAGGCAGGGGAAGCAGCTCATGCTCTTTGCAGCTCTGTGAGGAAAGAGGATTGGGAAGCTCCTAGTCAGCAAGGACAAATTGGGAAATTAACTATCTTGTTTACACGCAAGGAATATTTCTGCTTACAAATACTTTATTAAGGCTTGTCTACTAATTCCATGGGTGGACGCTTGTTTCAGAATAAAAGTCCACACATGGAGTTAATTAGGATTAGCTAGCCAGGAATAACTCCATGTGTAAACCAACCTTAGTTAAGGGCTGCTTATTTTTGTGTTTTATCTTTTCCACTGCCTCTCTCTTGAATTTAGGCTTCTAGATAAGAGATTAAAGTCCAGGATGTCCATGTAGCATTCTCTGAAATGCTTTCAGTTCCACTCACAGGGCCAATTAGACAGGCAGAACTACAGGGTATCAATGCATGGATGAGATGATGGAGTAGGGGAGGAGGGTTTTAGGTTTATTAAAAACTGAGGAATCTTTTTGGGAAAGGAGCCTGTACAGGAAGGATGTGCTACATCTAAACCAAAATGGAACCCGTGGAAAGGCTCTATTAATGGGGTTTCTCTATGTCCTAGTAAAGAAGAGAGGATAGAAGTTGATGAACACATAGGAACTGGAAACAGTCAAAAGAGAGTCTCATTCATTTATATCACATAATGACAGACAATTAAAAAGTGACAAATTTTATAAGTGCTAAGATACAAATGTTAGAAGTCTAAATACTAAGATGGGTAAACTTGAGTGCCTGGTATTAAGAGGATAGTGATATGATAGGCATTGCAGAAGTTTGGAACGATTGATAGGACGTGGTACTACCAAAGCACAAAATATTATTTATTAAATATAATTTGCTGGTGTGGGAGTGACACTATATATGAAGAAAGTATAGAGACCTAGATAGTAAAAAATCTTAAATGAATCAAACAGTACCACAGAATTTCTCTGGCTAGGAATTCCATCCTTGAATAGTAAGAGTATAGCAGAAGAAATTTACCACTGACCACGTTAAGGACTGAAATGCTCAAGGGGGATTAGAGAGGCTACAAACATAAAACTGAATAATAATGGGGTATTTCAACTATCCCCATGTTACTGGGAACATGTAACCCAATGGGGGAGACAATTCTTGATTCTCTCAAGTGGAGTACAGGACATGGTACAAGAGGTGACTGTTGCTGAACCACTTGGTAATGGTGACTGCAATGTATTTGACATCCTTGTAGAGGGAAAAATACCAATGAAACCCACCACAGTAGTACTTAACTTCAGAAAGAGGAACTACACAAGAGAGAGGAGGCTAGTTAAATGGGAATTAGAAGAAACAGTCTCGAGTGAAATGCCTACAAGCTGTATGGAAACTTTTAAAAAACACTTATAGAGGCTCAAGTTAAATGTATTTCCCAAATTAAAAAGCATAGTAAGAGTACCAAAAAAGTGCCACCATGGCTAAACAGAGTAAAAGAAGAAATTAGAGGCAAAAAAGCATCTTTTAAAAAAAATGGAAGTTAGATCCTAAAGAGGAAAATGGAAAGGAACATAAACTCTGGGTAGTCAAGTGTAAAACTATAATTAGTCAGGCCAAAAACGAGAGGTGTAGGTTTTATGGTGGTGTAGTTAGGGCGACAGTGTCAGTGTAGACACTGCATTCCTTATATCCGCTGCTCTCTGTCATTGTCAATTTCAGAGCTGTGAAATTGAGAAGAAAGCCTGGCAGCTTGAGCCCACCTGCTCCCCGCTTCCCTGGAGATCTGAGCTGCTGGACCCTGCTCTGGCCTGGGAGTGGGGCAAAGAGAAGCCCAGACAGTTTCTCCCTGGGGTAGCATTGTCAATTTTGGCTCAGCCATGAAATTGACAAGGCTGCCCTGGCTCCTGCTGGAGGTGGGGATGCACGAAGTTGAGGCAGCTGGATCCTGCTCCCCGGGGTGAAGAAGCCCCGGGTAGCTTTTCCTGGCAGGAAATGGGGAGGGGAGCGGCTTCCCCAGCTCCTGGGGTGGAGGTGGGGGGACCAGCCAGCTGGGAGCCTGTGGGGCAGCCAGACTCCCGCCAGGGAGCTACCAATGGAGCTGAGACCAAAGGCTCTTAAGCAAACTAAGCAGTTATGGGATAAGATGGAAGATCCTCTCATGGATCAGTAACTGGTTAAAATATAGGAAACAAAGAGTAGGAATACATGGCCAGTTTTTAGAACGGAGAGAGGTAAATAGCGGTGTCCCCCAGGGATCTGTACTGGGACCAGTGTTGTTCAACATATTCATAAATGATCTAGAAGAAGGGGGTAAACAGTGAGGTGGCTAAGTTTGCAGATGATACAAAATTACTCAAGATAATTAAGTCCAAAGCAGACTGCAAAGAGTTACAAAGGAATCTCTCAAAACTGAGTGGGCAACAAAATGGCAGATAAAATTCAAAGTTGATAAATGAAAAGTAATGCACATTGGAAAACAGTCCCAACTATGCATATAGAAACTATACGTAAAAATTATACATATAAAGTGATGGCATCTAAATTAGCTGTTACCACTCAAGAAAGAGATCTTGGAGTCATTGTGGATAGTTCTCTGAAAACATCTGCTCAATAGCAATCAAAAAAGCTAACAGAATCCTAAGAACCATTAGGAAATGTGTAGGTAATAAGATAGTAAATATCATCATGCCACTTTATAAATCCATGGTACACCCACATCTTGAATACTGCATGCAGTTTTGGTTACCCCATCTCTAAATATATGGATTAGAAATAGAAAAGGTACAGAGAAAGGCAACACAAATGATTAAGCGGTATGGTACAGCTTCCATGTGAGGTGAGGGTGGGGCTTTTCAGTTTGGAAAAGAGATGACTAAGGGGTAGCTAAGATAGAGGTCTATAAAAGCATGGAAGGTGTGGAGAGAGTGAATAAGGAAGTGTTATTTACCCCTTCACATAGAACAAGGGGTCACCCAATAAAATTAATCGGCAGCAGGTTTAAAATAAACAAAAGGAAGTACCTCTTCACACAATGCACAGTCAAACCTATGGAACTCATTGCCATGAGATGTTGTGAAGGCCAAAAGTATAATTGGGTTAAAAAAAAATTAGATAAGTTCATGGAGTGGCTTCTTAGCCAAGATGGTCAGGGACCCAACTTCATGCTCTGGGTGTCCTAAACTAGACCTGTAACTGCCAGAAGCTGGGAGTGGATGACTGAGGATGGATTGCTTGATAATTGTCCTGTACTGTTCATTTCCTCTGATGCATCTGGCATTGGCTGCATTTGGAACACAGGATACTGGGCTAGATGGACCCCTGGTCTGACCCAGTATGGCCTTTATGTTCTTGTGTTGAAGCAAGGTAGTTAATTTCTCAATTCTTTCTTAATGCCTGGGCCTGTGGAAGGAAGTCCCTTCATGTTCCCTGCTCTAACAGACCCTTAGAATCTTTCATTGTGCCTACATCAGTGGTTCCCAACGTTTTCTCCGCTATGGCACAAATCTAGCTCCGGGGGCTCTTCCCTCTGCACCTGGCCAGAGGCTGCAGGAGCAAAGGAGAGGGCAGAGGAGCTGACCCTTTGCTCACACAGGAGGGAAAGGGGGAAGAGAGGGAGATTGAGCTCTGATTGGTTGCTCAATCACTGGAGGAGGCAGGGCAATGATGCAGACAGCCAATCAGAAGATGACTTCCTCCTTGTTTTAAAAAAAAAAAAAAAAATCCACAACACACTTCTTCAGGCAAAGGCCCCGTGTCAGGCCAATCCTGGGCACCGTGCTTCTGGTCTCTGACCCAGAGGAGAGACTCTGGTTATGTATCGCTGGTCTTGGTCTCCCTGCTACCAGTCATTGCCCTTGCAGCACTGGTTACTGGTAGCTTGACCCCTGGCACGATGTAGCCTGACACCTTGTTGCACACCATTGTCTTGGCACCACTCTCTTCCAGTGCAGCACTGCTGAGGGGAATCTTGTTGCTGGTCATCTCATCCTTGGCACTGCTCCCTGATTCTGAACTGCAGCCAATAGGAGGAGCCACCATTGGCTCCATCATGGTCCCCCATGTCTTTCTTGGAGTTGGAGGGAGAGTTCAGTTACCAGCCTCAAAAATGCGGGCTTTTCAGTGCTGGCTTGGCAGCGAGTAACTGGCCTTAAGGACAATGGCCTCTCTAGTAGGCCATACTGGAACACATGGGGGCCCTTCTTGCTCCAGTCTTTCACAGCAGTGTCTAGAAAATGATCCACTGCACCAATCGGCCTGGTGTGGGACCCGGACTTGGGATACGATGCAGTCATCGAACTGTGGGACCCGGATATAGAGATGGCTCCCCTTGAAGAGGAGGCGGTACCATTCCTTCCCTTGGAGTTACCATCGTCATCGTCATTGCTGGACAAGGCAGTGGCTGGCCCAGCTCCCACAATACCACCAGATGATTTTCGGGCCCAAGAATTTCTTAAAAGGATTGTGTCCAACCTGGGCTTGGACGCTGAGGAGCTCACAGAGCCTACAGACAGCCTCTTTGATATCCTGGTGGCTGCTGCACAAGCTAAAGTTGCCTTACCGATGCATGAAGGAATGTTGAAGGTTGTCAAAGCCCTTTGGCAGACCCCATCCTCCCTGCTGCAAATATCCAAAAAGGCTGAGAAGAAATATGATCTGGCCAAGGGATATGAATACCTGTTCTTCCACCCACCCCTCAGATCCTTGGTGGTGGTTGTGGCAAATGAGCGGGACAGGCGAGTTCGATGCTTAAAAACAAGGATGCTAAGTAGCTGGACTTGTTTGGAAGAAAGATTTTATTCCACAGCCAGTCTTCAGCTCAGAATCTCCAACCAGCAGGTATTGCTGTGGAGATCCAATTATAATATTTGGGACTGTGTAGCCAAATTCAAGGACTCTCTGCCACAGGACACAAAGCAAGCATTTGTGTCCATCTTGAAGGAGGGAGAGACGGTGGCTGGAGCCTCCCTCCAAACATTGTTGGATGCTGCCAGATCAATGGTCTTGGTGGTATCCATGTGGCAGTGTTCCTGGCTGCAGTCTTCAGGATTGTCTCAGTAGATGCAGCAATCTATACAGGACCTCCCATTTGAGGGGAACGCCCTATTTTTAGAGCAGACTGATGCTAGGCTTCACAGCCTGAAAGACTCCAGGGCCACTTTATGATCCTTTGGCCTGTATAAACCACAGGTGTCTAGGGGACCATTTTGGCCATCACTTAGATGTTCAGGTCAGCTGTGTCAAGGAACCTATAAGAAGAGACCGAGATAAGGGGTTTAAGCACCACTGTCCCTCTTCTTTCTCCTTCTTTCTCAGGCCTTGTGCGCCATCAGGGTGGCCCGCCGCGGGTGTATTAAGGGTATTCACGAGGACGGCGTCCCAGTTTATTCTTGGACTGTTCCCCTTCCTTTCTGCATGGGCCCCAGATTACTTTGGAGCATTGGGTCCTTAACAGCATATCAGATGTTTACACCTTGCAGTTTTCTTCAGTACCCCCCTCACATCCTCCCTCCCCATCCCTCTTCAGGGACCCTTCTCATGAGCAACTTGTCATTCAGGAGGTGGAACCCTTCTAGGGGTAGCATGTGTGGAGGAAGTTCCTCAAGACATGAAAGGGTTTTAGTCCCAAATACTTTTATACTGAAGGCCAAAGAAGGCCTCAGACCCATCCTGGACCTGCGTTGCCTCAACAGATATCTCAAGAAGTTGAAGTTCCGCATGTCTCCCTAGCCTCCATCGTCCCTTCTCTGGATCCAGGCAACTGGTATGCCGTCCTCAACTTAAAGGACGCATATTTCCATTTTCCAAGGCCACAAGAGATTCCTCTGGTTTGTGGTTGGCCAAGGACACTACCAATTCACAGTGCTGCCCTTCGGCCTCTCTTCCACCCCAAGAGTTTTCACACAATCTTTGCCAGGTAGTGGCCGCTTACCTGAGCTGTTGAGAGATGCAAATTTATCCATACCACGATGACTGGCTCATTAAGGGGAAATCGCAATCTCAGGTCCAGCACAGCCTCAGTCTTATGAGATCCACATGTCAAAATCTTGACCTGCTTGTGAATAAGCAAAAATCAACTTTTCCCAGTTCAATGGATAAAGTTTTTATAGGAGCGATTTTTGACCTCACACAGGCCAAGGTCTTTTTTCTGGAGTCCCGATTCCAAGTCACATCGGGTCTCATTACAGACATACAGTCCCATTCAATTACGACTGCTCAGTCATGCCTCAAACTGCTGGGACACATGGCAGCATACACATATGTGGTCCAGCATGCTTGTCTACGTCTCCGACCCCTACAGTAATGGCTAGCGTTGGTCTACACTCCAAGCAGGCATAGTCTGGACCTTGTGGTCACAGTTCCACTGAACAGCCCATCATCCCTCACTTGGTGGATGAACCCTCGCTTGGTGTTACAGGTAGCGCCCTTCAAAGGGCTTTCCCCCATCAGAGACACTGGTCTCTGATGCTTCAGATTTGGGATGGGGAGCCCACCTTTAACAATCTCAGCACACAGGGACTCTGGAAGCAGAAGGATCGCTCCCTCCACATATATGTCAGGGAGCTCAAGGCGGTATGCCTGGCTTGTCAGGCGTTTTTTCCCTACCTGGCTGGCAAGGTAGTCTGAATTCTGATAGACAATACTGCCATGATGTTTTACATCAACAGGCAGCGTGGTGCTCAGTCATCACAGCTGTGCCAAGAGCCCATCTGCTTATGGGACTTTTGCATGCGGAACGCCATCCACATAGTGTTACGTTTCCCAGGCACCAGGAATGCACTAACAGACCTCCTCAGCAGGTCCTTTTCATCTCCTCACAAGTGGTCACTCCACCGAGGTCATCAGCATGATTTTCCAAAGTTGGGGGACTCTCCAATTGGTTCTGTTCACATCCAGACAGAACAGAAAGTGCCACTTGTTCTGCTCCATCCGTGGGCTTGCCAAAGGCTCTTTCTGATGCCACCTTGTTCTGCTGGGCGGGGACATTGCTGTATGCCTTCCCGGTAGTACCACTGGTCCACAGGATCCTGTTGAAGATCAAGCGGACAGGGTGAGTGAGGGCAATCCCCCTGGAACTGCCACTTTGGCCAGACCTTTTGTTCCAGGACCATGGCCATCTGTTGCATCCGGACCTAGCATCCCCGCACTTGACAGCGTGGCTGAATGCACAGGAGCAGGCTTGCTCAGCACAAGTTTTCATGGACCACAGAAAGCCTTCTACTAGAGCAACATACCTGGCCAAGTGGAAGAGGTTTTCCTGTTAGGTTCTGGTCTGAGGCCCTTCTCACCAAACCTAAATACAGTCCATATTGGCTACTTGTTACATTTCAAGCATCAAGGCCTAGCCCTTTTCGTCACTTGAAGTTCACCTGGCGGCTCTTTCAGCATTCCATCCTCCAGTTCAGGGTAGTTCAGTTTTCTCCCATGACATGATGATCAGGTTCTTAAAAGACCTGGAGACTTTACCTAAGTCTAGTCCTTTCAAGGCTCACGGGCCCCCATTTTGAGCCATTAGTGTCCTAGGCTTTGCTGCTTCTCTCTTTGGAAGGTTTCCTTCCTGGTGGCAATCACCTCAGCACGGAGGGTTTCCGAGATCAGAGCTCTCACCTTGGAACCAACTTACACAGTGTTTTATAAAGACAAAGTCCAGCTACAACCACACCCAGCCTTCTTACCAAAGGTGGTGTCATAGTTCCACAATAACCAGGATATATTTTCTTCCCAAAACTGCACAGATCCAGTGAGGAGTGTAGGTTGCACACCCTAAATGTTAGTTAGGCCTTCTACATCAAAAGGACTTAACCCTGCCGAAGGTCAATGCAGCTCTTCATCGCAGTGGCAGAAAGTATGAAAGGTCTGCCGGTCTCCTCCCAGAGGGTCTCCTCATGGATCACCTCCTGCATCAAATTCTGTTGCGAACAAACAAAAGTGTGTCTGCCAGTGATTGTAACAGCTCATTTGACTAGGGTGCAAGCCTCATCAGCAGCCTTCTTGGCGCAGGTTCTGATCCAAGACATCTGCAGAGCTGCTACATGGTCTTCAGTTCATACTATCACCCAGCGGGCCCAGGACAATCTCAGCTTTGGTAGAGCAGTATTGCAAGTGGCACATCCTTGAACTCTGAGCCCATCTCCAGAGATCCTGCTTGTGAGTCACATAATATGGAATCGACATGAGCAAGCACTTGAGGAAAAATGGTTACTAATCTTTCTTAACTTGTTCTTTGAGATGTGTTGCTCATGTCTATTCCATGACCCACCCTCCATACCTGCTGTCAGAATTGACAGCAAGCAAGAATTGAGGGGGCACAGGACCAGCAGTGCCTAATATCCTCTGGAGCCCTTCTCTCATGCAGCAGTGTGCCAGAACTGGCCCTACAGGTATCACTAAGGCAAAAAAATTTGACAGCTGTGCACGAGGGTAGGCACACACCTTACGTGAAATGGAAATGAGCAACACATCTGAAGAACAACAGTTATGAAAGGTTAGTAACTGTCCCACTCAACTTTTAATTTTGTCTCCTGTAACTCTCAACCAAATTGGGTAATAAAACCCTATTTCATATCCCAGGGATCCAATTCTAATATGTATCATGTATCTAACCTATACTTCAACATTATTATAAAAAGACTGTATCAGATACTGCGTAACTTAGTTTAGCAATTCTCAACTTTGTCATGGACCAGGCTAAGCACTATATACACAGAGAAGGCATGCCACAAACTGCTCTTGAAAAGAAAAACAAAATATGGACCACTGTCTATTAATATAATTTTGATAACTATAGCAGTTTATTCCATTGGCAATTAAATTGGTAATGCATTTAAATTTTAAAATGCAGTGGCTGCCACTTTAATATGATCAATATGGTGTATGAGGTAATTGATAATTAAGGTTACGATTCTTTCATGGGTATTTTTAGTAGAAGTCAGGGATTGGTTGCAGGCAATAAACAAAAAGTCACGGAAGCCATGGCCTGTCCCTGACTTTTACTAAAATACCCTGTCGGAGGAGGGAAAACAGCTGCCTGGGCTTGCAGTTGCTCCAGCCTGTTGCTCCAGAGGGGTGGCCCGCCAGCTGCTTCGGTCCTGCTCGGAAGTCACGGAATCTGAGACCAAATCATATTCTTATTGATAAAACAAGTTATTTGAGTATGTTTCAGGGTGGATCATACTGTGTGCAAGATCAGATTTTACCTAACAGTGTCTGTCTGTGTTGCCAGTGCGCATTATGTTGCTGAATGAGGACATAAAGGGTAGTTTGGACACAACCCTCCCTCAGTTTCCTCTTACGGCCTGTGACAGAGAGGTAGTGCCCGGCTAGTGTCTGACATGCTAGTTCTTAGCTCAGGTTTAATTCCTTTTAAAAAAAAAAAAAAAAAAAAAAAATTCCTCATAATGACTTTTGATAGTCTGTTTTGACTTCTGTGAACTGATTGACCACTGTACTGAACTTCCCTCGTCAGACTCCCACACCCTTGTACAGGGTTTCTGTAATGGCATATTCAAAACCTGCAGACTTCAAGCCCTGTCAATTCTGCAATGGACTACTTCCCCCTACAGATGGACATTGTAGATGCTGCTTTTGTCTGGAAGAATCCCATGTGCAGAGCAGATGCTTGGTATGCGTATTCTCTGTGAGGAATCGTAAGTTCACAGGATGTGAGGCTGAAGCTTCAATTTCTGGAACAGTCAAAGTTTTGTCAGACACAGAGAAAGAGCTCCAAAATCCTCCTAATGAATAAGACCCATGTCCTCTAGTATCTCATTGAGCAGACAGGTGACTAAATACACCATGGAGAAGTGGGCACCAAAGACGACCTAGCACTGACATTAGCAATGGGATCTCTACCAGCCCAATACAAATCCTAATAGCACATTGGTGATACACTATATAAATAACCTTGCAGGTTCCCTATTATCCCCTTGTTGCCTGGAAGCTGTCATGTTCTGGGAATGGGGTCATCAATGTGGGCAGACTCCAACAGCTGTGCACCTTCCAGGAGTCAGCAATGACTGAGCAGAATGTGGGTGACTCCCACCATAGACTTGTTTTTGTCTCTGAGGACAACACCAAGTTGCCAGAACTTAAGCTTCAGAGAGTGTGAGCCCAGGCTCCCTTCAGATGCCTTCCTCCTCTGATGGTCTTGAAGCCTCTTGTGTACTTTAACACCTATTCCTTTGATTGCCAAGTCAAAATCAGATGGGACAAGGCCTCAAACATCATGATAGCCAAAACTGGCTTAGCCAGTATGGGGCTATTGGATGTGCTGCAGATATCCTAGTGGTCTCCCATGTACCTTCCAACTTCCTGGATATAACATCCCAGAACCACGGTCAAATACTGCACATGGACCCACAATTGTTTCATCTGACAGCCTCAGTGTTGGTTGGTTGAACAGTGACAGACTGCTTCCTGTAAGTTCAAGCAGTTCTTATACAGAGCAGGAAACCTTCCATCAGGAAAACATACTCCTCTGAATAGAGAAGATTTTCTATTTAGGGAACTCTTATTATTAATCCAGTGGAGGCCTCAATACCGAAGTTCTTGTACTATATCCTCCTCCTGCAACATGCAGGACTAGAATTTAACTCTCTTAGAGTCCTCATTGCAATATTCTGTCACACTAGTACAGTTGCACTCTATTCTCCCACTTTACAGTATCAAAATTCCTCAAGCACCTTCTTCAGAACTACCCATCAGTAAGAGACCCAACTCTCATGGGATCCAAGTATCCTTCTCAAGCGTATGGAGCTTCTTTTTAAAGTGTTGTCCTAGTGCTCAGTTCATTACTTTACCATCAGATCAACACAGAGGGTCACTGAGCTCCAAGTTCTTCTGGCTGGACTGCCTAATACATATTTTCACAGGGACAAAGTAGTGATGAAACCACACCTCAAATTCCACCCTACGGTGGTCTCAGAATTTCACCTGAACCAATCCATTACCCTGATAGTATTTGTCTTGAAGCTGCACTCAATGCTGGGAAAAGAGAAGCTATGTGCTCTGGAGGTCTCCAGAGCCTTCCTTAGGTCTGTTGAGATAATAGAGCCATTTAGTCTCTGTCCCTCCCACTTCTTTGTGGCCGTATTTGGCATATCAAAAGGTCAAATTATCTTATTGCAGAGAGTCTTTCACTGTGTAATCCACCTCATTTCCACCTGCTATCAGCTGGCTGAGCCTCTTCCTCCAAGTGTCCAGGCACACTCTCGCAGAGCACAGGCCTCCACTTCTGCTTGCTTCCGAAATGTGCCAGTCTCTGAAATATGCAAGGCAGTTACATGGAGCAACCCACTAACTTTTGTTAAACTTTATGCACTTGACATGGGGGCCAGGATGGATGCCAAGTTCGGGAGAGCGGTAGTTCAGTCTGATATAGTTGCAGCTCTTCACTCCTACTGTCCTCGGCGGATACTGCTTGCCGGTCACCTACAGTGAGATCCACTCTGATACATATTTGAAGAGAGAAGTTTATTTACTGGTAAACTGGTTCTTTGAGATGTTGTCATGAGTGTCGATCGCACAAGCCACTCTATTTCAGCTTTTCAGAGTTCTCATCAACAGAGTTACAAAGGAACAGAGACTGGTTGATTTTCACACATTCTTTTAATAAAGTAGCAGTAACCATCATACTTTAAAGATTAGTGTATATAATTTTCAGTCAACCAATTGGGTGGACCACCATAAACTTGACTATTGACAGCTAGTGGTCTTCATCTCATGGGTTGAGAACCACTAGTGTAACATAATGTATACCTGTAATATAGTTACAGGTATAAATTTACAGAATCTACATCTACGCAGGCTTACATAAACTTAGTCAATAGATATTACAGGTCAGTCACTGCAGTTAATGTACTTTTTTTTTTTTCTCCCCAACATACCACTGTCTGAGAACTGATTAGAATTCTGTTCCTAATGTATCCTTGTACTCGGTTCCTTTCATGTATTTAATGTAAAAAAATCAACAGTATACACTGAACAATACACTTCCATTGCAGAACAAAACAAGGGAATGTTTGGTGTACAGTGTAATTCCTGTAGGGTGACAGTGTGTAATAGAGGAACATATAGCAATAAACAACTGGTTGAATCCTTTAATTGTTACCCATATGTTGGCGGGCCGCCCCAAATCGGCCCTGTCACTGCGGCCCTTCCTCGGGTCCTGTCTCCAGAGGAGGCCACAGCGCCGTAAAACAAAGGGGAATAGTTCGCTCTCAAGCCAGTCTATCGCTCCGGCCCTTAGGCAGGGCGAGCGAGCGAGCAGTGGTTCTGCTCTTGGGAGGGGGACGCAGGGCCACCCATCTCCACTGTGTCGCAGTCCAGGGCCCTAGTAGTGGCAAAGGCGTTTGCCACTGGGTCGGCGGGGCTCCTGCCGCAACACGCTGACAGGGTTGCCCCAGACAGTGTTGCCCTATGGCTGTCCCTGGGCTACTTCTTCACTGTACCCCCAGGTACCTGAGTCTCCGTGGTTGCCGGGGTACTCCGTCCGGGTTAGGCCCGCCAGTCTCTCCTCATCCACAGGCGGTAAGGCGGGTAGCTCCTCGGCAAGGGGCAGCTCTTCCAAGTCGCAGGGTTCCGGAAAGGGTGCAGCCTCTGGCAGCTCGTCCAGGTCTAGTCCTGACTCCAGGGGCTCAGCGGCCGGTAGTTCCTCCAGATCCTGTCCGGCCTCGGGGCATTACCCACCTGGCTTGTGTCGGGGGCTCGGTCCAGTCCCGGGGTTCAGGGGTGTTGGTCCAGTCCCGGGGTTCAGGTCCCGGGGTCCAGTCCTTCTGGCCAGGTTGTATGGTTCAGCTATGGGATGGCCCTACCCAGTCTTTAGGGCCGGCTTGGCCCAGTGTTGGCTGGAGTCTCGGCTCCGGCCTAGTCGTCGGCCAGCGGGGCAGCATGTCTGCCTCCGGCAGCTGTCTGCTCCAGACTGAGCTCCTGGGCCTGTCTCTTATACTGTGGGCTGCTTGGGAGGCTCCGCCCCGCTTTGGCTGATTGGGCAGCTCCGGCAGCCCTATCACGGCCCGGCTCTTGGGTTGCCGGGTAGATTAGCCTTCTGCGGGGTCCTCCCTTGCCCAACCATGTTGCTGCGGCCCTTCCTTGGGTCCTGTTTCCGGAGGAGGCCACAGTGCCTTCCTACACCATATTTTTTTTAAAAGCTGAGGCCTACCTCCTCAGGAAAATGAAACTAATTGTCACCTTGCCCATTTCATTGTGTTTTTAAAGGCCTACTAATATTTTAGAAATTTTAAATTGTATTTTAAGATTTATCCCTAAATTCTTTAGGAATGAGATATATTCAGTATTGGATGTTTAAAAAATAGTTGAAATATGTCATTTAAAAAAAACTGTTACATTTCAAGCTTATAACAATATTATTTAACATTTTGATTGGTAATTGTTAAGTGGTGGTGTTTTTTTTCTAACAAAACATCTTGTACCCATGGGCTCTAGTGTGGCCCTTGTTCTTGGCTTCCCTTCGGAGGGACTCAGATGCCTTGCTGGGGTCTTTGAACTGTATTAAAACAAGCAAAAAATAATGTTGGAGTCAGGGAAATCACCCCAATGTGAATCAAGTATGAAGCAGGACATCTTCCTGAATCTGCAGCTATTCGGTATCAGTAACAATAAGTCGTGAACTATGCTATTTATTCAAATGAGATAACTCTAAGACCGACAATTAAAGTCAACATTAACTGAAAAGTCACCATAAAATATATTCTTCACCTGCTGCCTACTGCATTCTTATACAAAAGAGTCAAAATAGTCATAGGGTCCGTAGTTTAAAAAAAAGTTGAATAATGAAAAAAAGTCTCCCTCAAATTACACATACAGCCATGTTAAGTGTAACCAGACTCTGGTATGCTCCCTTAACACAGTTATAGCTAACACAGTTCAGAGCATCCCCGTAGCACCATTTTTTAGCATAGCTGTTTTGGGCTGTGTTTACATCAATGTATGTTGGGAAAACATGGGCAGCTACCCTACACTAGAGCAATCATTGACAAGTAAATCAGAGAGCAGTATGGATGTATGTGGGGTTTTTTGGTTTGTTCTTAAGTATAGTACAGTACATTTTGGGATATTCTTTCACAAATTGAGCTTGGCAGTAAAATAACTAAGTTAATGAGAGATGATTGGACAGTCTCATCTACACAGCAGAATTGTTAGAACATGGTTAAATCTTGCATATTACAGCCATGATCACAGGCAAAGTCAGAACATGGGACTTCCATGTACTTGAGCTCATGTGTTAACAATGTTGTATGTAGGATAAATATTACAATTTGTTTATAAACTTCGGTAAACCAAACCAGACCTGCAGTATGGATGGGCTCTAAGATAAATTTTGAATCTTCTTTTATCCCATATTCCCCAGGACTACCTTTTGGAGCTTGGCTCAGTTACTAGCTGAGGTCAGTCTACCTCTTACAGCAAATAATTTAGTACTATTGATAATGGGGCAAGTTGCTTCTCTGCACATAAATCATGAGTACAAAGACAGTGCTTTCATAAATTATTCAATGATCCTCCACTAGCTGCAGTGGTTATCTTTTCTTTTCCATTGTTCCTACCACTCAGAATTTTGGCTGCTGGATATTGGGGGAGTGTATTGAGGAGAGGGAGGGAAGTGAGGTTGACTCGTTAAAGATACAGTAGTCTTTTATGCACTTTGGATGTGCCTGGATGAGTGTGATGCTGGGGGCTGTAAATACGTATTGCAAATGGTGAGCCTGTACTAACTGGGTGCACCTGGAGATGACAGTGTATGTCTTAACTGTGGGTAAATATAAAGAAATAAAATATATATATACACACTACCTGTAGCAGGGCATGGAATGGCCTTCTTGCTAGGAGGGGTGTCAGCAGTTGGGGGGGATGGGAATATGGTCTCTGAGGTTTAGTGATGGGTAAGTTACAATATAGTGTTAGATGGCATAGTGTGCATAAGCATTAAGAGTTTGTAAAAATTGGCAGATGTGGTGATCTTTCTGTGGAGCAGAGTGAGTGAGTGTCAGGCAGGTGTAAGTAGCTCCTGTTCAGTATAGTGCAGAATGCAAATGCATATGTTGGGTGGGGCATATTGAGACATTGCTCAAAGAGGGCAGAGTTGGAGTTGCATGGGTGTGTAAACTTTAATTCTGTAGTTCCTGGTTTTCAGAAGTTTGAGTTTTGTGGAATTTGATGTTTTGGAAGAGTGTGAGATACCACCAGACAACCTTAGCTCTGAGTTAACAGTTTGTTTTTTTTTGTTTTGTTTTGTTTTTTTTTAAATGAATTTCATGAAGTTTTATAACAGAGGAATGTTCTTGGAGTTAGTGGTCATTAAGGTTGGGGATGGTTATGTAGGTTTGCAGTTAAGATTTGTCTGTGGCCAGATGATGATGGTATTTACATTGCATGTTTCATTAATAGATCTCAGAGCACTTTACCAAGGAGGGAAACATCATTCTTCCCATTGTACATATGGGGAATTGGGGCACAGAGATGAAGTGAGTTTGTAGGGGCTCTACACATTCCATCTGGAATAGTAGTTTTCAAACTTTTTAGTCTGCGTACCCCTTTCCGAATAATGTAGTCTTCCATGTACCCCCATCTGAGATAGGCAGAGGTGATGCATGCAGGGGGCATGTGGGGTCATTCCTCTCCCCCCCCTTCTGCCTTCCATTTAGCGACAGCTTCTAGAGGTTTCTGCTGTGCAACTCAGAATCAGAAGTTTTCAAACTGTGAGGCGTGCCCCCCTAGGGGGCGTGGAAGAACATTCTGGAGAGTGAGTGGCAACACCAGGCGGCCCGAGCAAGCCCCACACAGCGCCTCCACCCCCTGATGCACTTCAGTGAGCCATCCAGCCTGTCTGGGATGCGGGAGGCACATCCAAAAATTGTAACTCAAAGACAGGGGCTTAGGTAAAAAAATTGGAAAATTGGAGGGGGCGATCCCTCCCTGAGCCTCCCCAAATGTTCCTCCACACCCTCCCCCAAAGGGGCGCCCTCAATAGTTTGAAAACCTCTGATTCTGAGTTGCACAGCAGAAAGGAAACATACACCAATGAGGCTGCAATTTTAATCGAAAGGACGTTAAATGTTGATTAAATTTTCAAGTCTTACTAAATAAAATGTGTGGGCCACCATTACAGTATTTTTCTTGGTGTACCCCAGTTTGAAAAACCACTTATTTGGAGCATATGAGGCTCAGTGAAGTGACCGTTCATCTTAATGGAATGTCTTAGCTGAATGAGAACGCCTTATGGAGATGAATACAGCCTGGAACAATAGCTTTGAGATGTGTGAACTGCTCAATTTATCACAATTGGTGTTAACATATCCCAGCCAGTCCGCCTCTTGTCTATCCCACTCCCCTCCCCCAGTGCTTGAGAATCTGATATGCATCAATCATGGCTGTTTCAACTCCTCAGCCTAGTCTCAGCAGTGTGATCTTGGTGCATGCTCCTTCCCAGCATGTCTGTTCTTCGCTTCCCACCATAACGAGCAGGGATTTTCCAGATGTCATCTCACAAATGGGGGCAGGAAGTTGGACTCAGAGCCATCCAGAGGAATAGTGTTTCTCCAGATGCCAGCTTACCTGGGGGGTGTCAAGGAGAGGAGAGCAGAACTCCCCAGAGTGACAGACCCTCAGATCCCAGTGCCTGTAAGGATGAGAGAGGGTGTTGGGACCCTCCAGATCCTGTCACATGTACATGGGATAAGGAGAGGAGCTCAGACCCTCTCCAGAAGGGTGAGGTCCCCACCAGATCCCAACAGATGTGGAGATGCAGAGAGAGGGTCGCAGACACCCCCAGATCTGGCACATGCACAGGGTGAGGGGTTTTGATTTCCCCCTCTACCCTCACAGGCAAGGGCCCAGATCCTGGCTCCCTCCTGGTGGTCAGGAAGAGGAGCTCAGATGCTAGACTCTGGATCAGCGATTCTCAAACTCCATTGCACTGCATCCACCTTCTGACAACAAAAATTATTAAACAACCCAGGAAGGGGGACTGAAGCCTGAATTTGAGCCCCGTCACCCAAGGCTGAAGCCTGAGCAGTGGGGCTTGGGCTTTGGCTTTAGCCCGGGCCCCAGCATATTTAACACCAGCCCTGGTGACCCCATTAAAACGGGGTTTGAGGACCGCTGCCGTTGAGGGACTGGACTCTTAAGATCCCATTTCACATAAGGGTGGTGGCAAGGAGAGGGGCTTAAACTTCCTCCCAAAAGCAGGGCTTCTGTGGCTCCTGGTGCGTGCAGACAAGGGGAGAAAGCGAGACTGACAGACACCCCCTGACCTGAGTGCTGTCACTCCTCTCTCTAAATTCTCATATTCCCCCCCACACACATTACTGTGCTCCTTGATTTCCCCCTCCCCCCCAGCAGGCATTCATATGTGTAATTTATTTCCCTTTTGACAATAGTTTGAGCACCTTCTGAATTTTCTGATGTACTCAGGTTTGATTTTCCCAAATCAAAACCTCTTGGACAGAGGCAGATTGTAACAATATGCTTGTTTCATTTTTAGATTTCTGCAAATGGCTGGCTGGGTTCCAGCCTACAGTGCCTGCATGTTGCTCAGTTCAATGGCTCTTGAGTCACACAATTTCCATGAGTCGTAGCTGGGTAGTAACCCCCTTGGGTACTCTGTCTGCATGTGTGCAATGTAATCCGTTTGTCTCATGAGCATTAGGGAAGGGCCTGTCTTGAGAGTGAAACCATTTTTCTAATATAGTTTTCGGTTTTGGTCCCTCCAAGTATTAGTGGGTATCATGCACAAATTGGGGTAAGAGTTGAGCAATTGAGACTATTTTGGTCATGATTAGAGCCATGGTTTTATTCCTTGGTCTGTGCAAAAAACATCGGTAGAATCTGTCAAACTTAAGACATGTTGGGGGTTTTCTTGGGGTGGGGACTGTATCTCACAAACCCTTTGCTTAAATGCCCCCAAAGTTGTATCACTGACCCTACCATGCACTCCTGTAAGCACTGGATTTTAGAACACAAAGGGTACAGATGCTGCTACGGTACAGTCGCTAGTACTGTAATGTAGACACTCGCTACAGCGATGGAAGGAATTTTTCCATTACTATAGTAGATCCACCGCCTCAAGAGGCAGTAGCTAAGTTGATGGAAAAATTTTTAAGTTGACCTAACTACATCTACAAGTGGGGGTTAGGTCGACCTAACTACATGCAAAATTTTTCACAGCCCTAAGCGACATAGCTAGATTGACCTAAGTTTTAGGTGTAGATCAGGCCTTAGAAGAGTCAACCTTTAGTTTAAACAAATGTTATAGATCAGGGGTAGCCAAACTTACTGACTCTTTGAGCCACATACAACAATCTTCAGAAGTTTCAGAGCAGGGTGCGCCTGCTGGGCCTTAGGGCTTCCGACCTGTGGTGGAGCTCAGGGCTTCTGCCCTGCGGGGCATGCCTGCCAAGACTCAGGGCTACTGCCCTGTGGGGTGCATCTGCTGAAGCCCCAGCAGGTGCGCCCCGTGGGGCAAAAGCTCTGAGTCCCACCACCCTGCTACGGGGCTGGAGCCCTGAACTCCCCACCCTAGTCTGATAGGCAGAGAATGGGGGATGTAGAGGACTCCAAGAACCTCACTTTAACTGTAAAAGAGCCACAGTTTGGCCACCGCAGTATAGATGAAATGAGGCTTAAAATGTCTTGACTACACTAGGGCTCCTAATGCTACTGATGATACTATTGGAGTTGTATTAAGTGTTAGTAAAGGTGGAAAAGTTTTACAAAACTTCTTTAGTGCTGATTATGCTTCTGAGACCTCTTTTAGGGTAAACCTGTTTTATATCATGATAGAATTAGTCTGGAGTCTTATGGAAAAGACTGATCTTGTGAGGAGTGGGAAGGAGGCGTCTTTCCTTTTGTATCCACTTCTCATAAGACTTGGGGTAGACTCAAAAACCATGGTGCCATGAAGTGTGGTAGTATTTCTAATTGCAGAGACCAGAGGGTAGCTTTGTAACAGCTGTCTGTTATAATAGGCGCGTCTCTAATTTCTCCATCAATACCCTGGAGACACCACTTTATACCTGTTTTTCTTTTCCTGTTTCTCAGGCCTGGACTACACTGTAGAGTTAAGGTTGATGCAAGCTGCCTTACATTAACCAACTGTGTCAGCATCTACACTACAGTATTCCTCCTGCTGGTTTAACTTGCCCACTACGCCGACTTAACTCCATCTCTGTGATGGGCATAGCACTTAGGTTAATGTGGTTAGGTCCCCCTGCGTTGCCTATTGCTGCCCCTGATGGCCAGAGTCCCACCACCCCACTTAAGTCAGTGCAAGCACTCCTGGTGAGGACAGGTACCACCGACAGAGTTTATTGTGGACACAAAGAGCCTATTTTAATTACTGTGGTGCCTGTAGGTCAACCTAACCTTAAGTCAACTTAATTTTGTAATATAGACATGCTCTTCATCTCCTTTGTGTCTGGCCTTACTCTGAAGGCTGAGGATGGGTTAGGTAAGTTTGTCTGTATGTTGGTTTCCCCGTTTGTGCACCAATGAATGATAGCTGGGATGTCAGAAGCAATAGGCCCTTGTGTAGACTGCACGTTCATTTCTAATTCTGAAAAATACACTATACACAAACTTGCTCATAGCTGAAGTGAGAAGAGTAAACCAACAAATGTCAGATTTCTGCTGAAATATGAGTCTGAATTCCATACCAGTTCTGCAGTTATTCCTTGAGAATAAGTCATGAGATCTGAGACCTGAATAATCAATTGAATATTGGGGTATTTAGGGGAACCTCCTTGAAATGTAACTTCATGGTATGGTGGTGTGAATATAGATGGTTTATATCAGGTATTTAAGAAATATGTTTTTGGCTTTTAAAAAAATTGTCTTGGTTAATTTTTTCCAAGCTAGTATAAACCATCTTTTTTCCTTGAATGGGGTGAAGCTATAGGCTGCTGCTCAAGTAGAGGTTGGTAGCTGCAGTCTACTTGAATTTGACTTTCCATCTATTAGAACAAAGCAAGCTTTAGTTGGGAGTCCAGGTTAGAGAATATGTATGGGGAAATCTTTCTTGGACTGCTACTTCTCATCCAGTTGTCATAGGGATGCTTGGGTATAGAGAACAGATGTATTTGGATGAGTTGTTGACTGTCCCTCTGTCTGCAGTTTCCCAGAGAACTTTGATTTTAGGATCTTCTTTGATTTTGTCTCATTTACATCTGGACTGGCTTCTAATGGTGGCTCTTTGGAGAGAGGCTTCTGGGTCTCTGGATGGGTTTTTTTTTTTTTGTGCTATAGATCTGAATAATTTAAGATAATTTATATAATTTTTGTCATTAGATCAGACTTCCATAGTAGTAACAAAATACTCATGGTTACTCCACTCTGAGCCTCTCCTGGTTGGCAGCACTGTAGGGGTAATTTATGGGAGGGAGTCAGTGTTACTGAAATAGGAGTCCTTCTCCCACTTGAATTGATTCAGTGAAAGGGTATTGAAATGTTTAGTCCTTCTGAGGTATACGACCCAATTGCTGTGAGGAGGAGCCTTTACAAAACGTATTAATGTTGGAATGCTACTGTAACTGGATAGGACGTGATGAACACCTTTTAGCTTCCAATGGAAATCCTATTTCCTCAGTTACAGAGGGTTATGCATTAATAGAAGGAGAAGTATTAAACTGGGATTACTGCTAAATACTATAGTTTAATTTTACTGATGATATGACTGGGAGATGTGAATTTGCTAACTTTTTTCCTTTTTTTGCAGGAGGGCTATCGAGCTGTCACTCTGTTGCTGAACAGCATGCAGTCCTTTCGGGAGCAAAGCAGTTACCACGGAAACCAACAGAGCTACCCACAGGAAGTGCACGGGGCATCCCGGCTAGAAGAATTTAGCTCCCGCCAGCAGGCCCAGATGTTCCAGAGCTTTGGAGGAGGTGCTGGAAGTGGGCGTCGGGGAGCAACAGGAGCATCTTCGGCAATGGCTGGTGACAGCTCTGGGCACCAGAGCTACCAAGGTTTCAGAAAAGAAGCAGGAGAGTTTTACTACATGGCCTCCAGCAAGGATGCAGTGGCAGCAGGAGCGCAACAGCCACCACAGCGCAGGCCTTCTGGACCAGTGCAGAGCTATGGCCCACCCCAAGGGAGCAACTTTGGGAGCCAGTATGGGAGTGAGGGACATGTGGGCCAGTTTCAAACACAGCATTCAGCCCTCGGGGGTGTATCTCACTATCAGCAGGATTATACTGGTCCTTTCTCTCCAGGGAGTGCCCAGTATCAGCAGCAGGCTTCCAGCCAGCAGCAGCAGGTGCAGCAGCTGAGACAGCAGCTCTATCAATCCCATCAGCCTTTACCACAGGCATCCAGCCAGCCTGCGTCTAGCGCCTCCCACTTACAGCCAATGCAGCGTCCTTCTGCCCTGCCTTCCTCTGCTTCTGGGTACCAGTTACGAGTGGGTCAATTCAGCCAACACTATCAACCCCCTGCTTCTTCCTCCTCTTCTTTCCCTTCGCCACAGCGTTTTGGGCAGTCTGGACAGAACTATGATGGCAGTTACAGTGTGAATTCTGGTTCGCAGTATGAAAGCCATGCTGTTGGTTCTAACTCACAGGCGTATGGGACTCAATCTAATTACAACTTTCAGACTCAGCCAATTAAAAGTTTTGAGCAGTCTAAGATGCCCCAGGGTGGGCAGCAGGGGCAGCAGCAACAGCACCCCTCACAGCATGTAATGCAGTACTCAAATGCTGTCACCAAGTTATCTCTTCAAAGTCAAGGGGGACAGTACAGCCAAGCTGAAGTCCCTGTGAGATCACCTATGCAGTTCCATCAGAACTTCAGTCCTATATCCAACCCATCTCCAGCTGCCTCAGTGGTCCAGTCTCCAAGCTGCAGCTCCACGCCATCGCCTCTTATGCCAGGTGGGGAAAACCTCCAGTGTGGGCAAGGCAATATGTCAATAGGCTCTAGAAATCGAATTTTACAGATGATGCCTCAGCTTAGCCCAACACCATCAATGATGCCGAGCCCCAATGCTCATGGTGGGGGATTCAAGGGATTTGGGCTGGAAGGACTTCAGGAGAAGAGGCTTACAGATCCAGGACTGAGCAGCCTAAGTGCTTTAAGCTCTCAAGTGGCCAACCTTCCTAACACAGTCCAGCACATGTTACTTTCAGATGCCTTGGCACCTCAGAAGAAAAGTTCCAAAAGGTCATTGTCGTCTAAAAAAACTGACAGCTGCACCAACTCAGAAGGCTCCTCCCAGGCAGAGGAGCAGCTTAAGTCTCCCCTGGCAGAGTCCCTCGATGGCGGCTGCTCCAGCAGTTCAGAGGACCATGGAGAGAGGGTGAGACAACTGAGTGGCCAGAGCACCAGCTCTGACACTACCTACAAGGGGGGTAACTTAGAGAGATCCAACTCGTCACCAGCACAAGGCTCTCAGAATGAGCCAGCCAAACTCAGTACCAGTCCTACAGTTAGGGAAGATGTGGCTTCCCCGGGTGAAAAGGAAGTTCTGATAGCAGTGGAGGCAACCCCAAAGGTGAATGAAAAAGCAGTTGGGGTGATAGTCTCCCGGGAGGCCATGACAAGCCGGGTAGAAAAATCAGGCGGGCAGGATAAACCCTCACAAGACGATGCTCCTCCAGCCACCCAAGCGCCTCCTGGTGCCAGTGGAATGAAAGAAACTGGGCATGTGTTGCCACAGTCAGAGCCTCAAGGAGGGGGCAAAGGGAGTAAGAGTGGAGATAACAATACTAACCACAATGGAGAGGGAAACAGCCAGCCTGGCCATGCAATCATTGGCTCAAGTTTTCCTGGCAGAACGGAACCTTCCAAGTCACCTGGCAGTTTGAGGTACAGCTATAAGGACAACCTTGGGGCTGGTATGCAGAGAAATATTGGTGGCTTTCCTCAGTATCCTTCAGGTCAAGAAAAAGGGGATTTTCCAGGGCACAGTGAGCGAAAGGGCAGGAATGAGAAGTTTCCTAGTCTCCTGCAGGAGGTCTTGCAGGGTTATCATCACCACCCAGACAGAAGATATGCTAGGAATGCACAAGAACATCCAGGCATGGCTGGAAGCCTGGAAGGAGCCATGAGGCCCAACATTCTAATTAGCCAAACCAATGAATTAACGAACAGAAGCCTCCTAAACAAAAGCATAGGGTCTCTCTTGGAAGGTCCGCACTGGGGCCCTTGGGATAGGAAATCAAGTGTTACAGCTCCTGAGATGAAACAGATCAATCTGGCTGACTATCCTCTCCCTAGAAAGTTTGAGATAGAATCACAGTCTTCAGTCCATGAAGGGGGAACACTCTCAGAGAGAAGATCAGTGATCTGTGACATATCTCCATTAAGGCAGCTTGTCAGAGATCCTGGGCCTCACCCAATGGGACACATAGGTGCTGAGGCCAGAAGTGGGAGGAGTGAACGTCTCACTCCTGGCTTAGGCCAATCAGTCATCCTCCCTGGTGGCCTGGTGTCCATGGAAACAAAGTTGAAGTCTCATAGTGGGCAAATAAAAGAGGAAGATTTTGAACAATCCAAGACCTCAGCCAATCTCAACAATAAAAAATCAGGAGACCATTGTCATCCTGCCAGTGTCAAGCATGAATCTTTCCGAGGCAATGCCAGCCCTGGAGCTGCAGCCCCTGATTTTACTCCAGACTACATCTCCCAGCAGGACAGCAGATCAACACAGCTAAGACGAGCACCTGGAAGAATGGGAAGCAGCAGGGAGAGCATGAGGGGTAAATCACCTTCTCAATATCAGGATCTGGCTGACAAACTGAAGATGTCACCAGGCAGGAGCAGAGGCCCAGGAACAGACCTCCACCACATGAACCCACACATGATGCTGTCTGAGAGGGTCAGCAGGAGTTCTTTACATTCTCCCTTTCCCCAGAACTCTGAAGGCTCATCCTTGGCTTCGGCTTATCACACAAACACTAGGTCTCATGCTTTTGGTGACCCTAACCAAAGCTTGAATTCCCAGTATCATTACAAAAGGCAGATATACCAGCAGCAGCAAGAAGAATACAAAGATTGGGGCAGTTCTGCACAGGGTGTGATTGCTGCAGCTCAGCACAGGCAGGAGGGGGCAAGGAAGAGTCCAAGACAACAGCAGTTCCTTGAGAGAGTAAGGAGTCCCTTGAAAAATGACAAGGAAGCAATGATGTACATCCAGGCTAGCTCTTACCATGACACTGGAAGCCAAGAAGCTGGGCGCTGTCTCATGGGGAGTGATGGTACTCAAAACAAATGCACCGAATTAAAACATGGTAGCCAGAAGATGCAGCAACAGGAATCTGGTTGGGATCTCTCCCGGCAGACTTCTCCTGCCAAGAACAGTGGACCTCTAGGAGCAGCCAACCAGAAAAGGTTTTGCTCTCAAGATAGTGATGCGCATAGGCGGGAGGAATCGACAGACTTGCCCAAACCTAGTAATGCAATGCTGAGGCTTCCCGGCCAAGAAGACCAGTCTCCTCAAAACCCCTTAATTATGAGGAGGAGGGTCCGTTCTTTCATTTCTCCTATTCCCAGCAAAAGACAGTCGCAGGATGTGAAGAACAGTGGCACGGAAGATAAAGGTCGACTGCTTTCCCCCTCAAAGGAAGGAGCCGACAAAGCATTCAACTCCTATGCCCACTCATCTCTAAGCCAAGATGCTGGCAAATCACTCCCAAAAGGAGACTCCTCCAAGGATCTCCAAAGTCCTGATAACAGGAATTGCCCTGCTGTTTCCCTGACAAGTCCGGCTAAGACCAAAATATTGCCCCCACGGAAGGGGCGCGGATTGAAACTGGAAGCTATTGTTCAAAAGATTACATCCCCCAACATCAGGAGAAGTGTTTCCTCCAACAGTGCTGAAACTGGTGCAGATGCAGTCACCCTTGATGATATCTTGTCCCTCAAGTGTGGACCACCTGAAGGTGGGAGTGTGGTCAGTCATGGACCAGAGACGGAGAAGAGAAAAGGAGAGGCTGTGTCAGATCAGGTAGGGCAAGTGAGCCAGGAATTGACTAGTGAAGCATCTATGCCACGATCTTCAGAAGAGTGGCACGGCAGTGGGGATGACAAGGTTAAGAAGGAGACACCTGAAGTTGCTAGTGTCAGTAAAGAGGGATCTGGGGCCAATGTGGCCACACCCCCTTCACAGAAGTCTAGTGGTCAAGGAAGATCAGATGGATCCTTAAGTGGAGCTGGAACTCTGATATTTCCTGACTCAAAAACAGTTTCTCCTTCCAGTCTGTCAACTTCTGAACCAAACGCAAAATCTGAAGAAAAAGATGGCGATGTGACAAATATTTCACCTAAGCCAGATGGCTTCCCTCCAAAGGGATACTTTCCCTCTGGAAAGAAAAAGGGGAGGCCTATTGGTAGTGTAAACAAGCAGAAGAAGCAGCAGCAGCAGCAGCAGCAGCAGCCACCTCCTCTGCCACCGCCGCCGCCACCGCCACTACCCCTACAGCCATCAGAAGGGACAAGAGGTGGAGAACCAAAACCTAAGAGACAAAGGAGGGAGAGGAGGAAACCTGCAGCACAACCACGAAAGCGGAAAACTAGACGGGCCACTCCAATTGTGGAACCTCAAGAACCAGAAATCAAGCTGAAGTATGCCACCCAGTCTTTGGATAAAACTGACACCAAGAACAAGTCCTTTTTCCCATACATTCATGTAATAAATAAGTGTGAGATAGGTGCTGTGTGCACAATCATCAATGCAGAGGAAGAAGAGCAGAACAAGTTGGTGAGGGGCCGAAAGGGACAAAGGTCACTGACACCGCCTCCCAGCAACACCGAGAGCAAAGTTCTGCCCACCTCCTCTTTCATGCTGCAAGGCCCTGTGATAACAGAGTCTTCTGTCTTAGGGCATCTGGTTTGCTGCCTGTGTGGCAAGTGGGCCAGTTACCGCAACATGGGAGACCTCTTTGGGCCTTTCTATCCCCAGGATTATGCAGCTACGCTGCCCAAAAACCCACCTCCGAAGAGGGCCACAGAAATGCAAAGCAAGGTCAAGGTACGACACAAAAGTGCTTCTAATGGCTCAAAGACCGATACAGAGGAGGAGGAAGAACAGCAACAACAGAAGGAACAGAGAAGTCTGGCTGCCCACCCCCGCTTTAAGAGGCGGCATCGCTCTGAGGACTGTGGGGGGGCACCTCGCTCACTTTCAAGGGGAGCTGCTTGTAAAAAAGCAACCACTGAGGGTGGCAGTGGCAGTGAAAAGACTCCCTTGGACTTAAAAACCCCCATGCCCACTTCAGAAGGTGGCCCTGAGCTGGAGTTACAAATTCCTGAACTACCTCTTGACAGCAATGAATTTTGGGTCCACGAGGGTTGTATTCTCTGGGCCAATGGTATCTACCTGGTCTGTGGCAGACTCTATGGGCTGCAGGAAGCTGTGGAAATAGCAAGAGACATGGTGAGTACCAGAATTTACTAAGCATTGATGGATGAAATGTTTTTCCTTTTGCAACCATATAACTTCCTTCCCCCCCACCTTTAATATGCTTCCCCTCCCCCTTTCTGCTATACCTCAAGCATCCATGTTTCATCTCTATATAAAACTTCAGTAGTTCCCTTTTGAGGAAGGGTACAAATCCTAGCTTAGGTCATCTTGTGAAATTTAGTTTGGGCTGAGATTTTTAAAGCCACCCTGGATGATTTGGATGCTCATTATCTATTAATCTTAATGAGAATTAGTTGTCTAAGGGATTTGTATATCAGTGAAGATCTAAGCCTTGTTCTTTATCCAGTTCCTATTGGTTACTGATTCATATCGTACAAGCACAAAAGTGTAGGTGTCCTCTGCAGTAGGGAGGCCAGCTAATCTAGCAAGTGGTGCTACAACCCTGGATGAGGTGTATTGTGTGTACTGATGAACTTCGAAGAGCGTACTGTTTAGTCCTTATTGGCCAGAAAAATAGTTGCTAGGATGTGAGGTCTTGGGGATTCCCAGGCCAGAAGGAACCATTGTGATCATCTTGTCTGACCTCCAATGTAACACAGGCCATAGATCTTCCTTGAAATAATTCCTAAAGCATATTTTAGTAGAAAAACATCCAATCTTAATTTTAAAAACTGCCAGTGATGGAGAATCCACCATGAACCTGGGTAAAGAGTTCCAATGGTTAATTACTATCAATTATTGCCAGTCTGAATTTGTCTTGTCTTCAACTTCCAGCCACTGGATTGTGTTATAGCTTTTTCTGCTAGATCAAAGAGCCCGTTGTTAAATAACTGTTCCCCATGTTCTCCATCCTTAGAGGTTTTTAAGGTGCTGCTTGACAAAGCCCGGGCTGGGGTGATTTAGTTGGGGTTGGTCCTGCTTTGAGCAGGGGGTTGGACTAGATGACCTCCTAAAGTCCCTTCGAACTTTAATCTTCTATGATTCTATGTAGGTACTTAAAGACTGTAATCAAGTCACCCCATAACCTTTTCTTTATTAAGCTAAATAACTGATCTCCTTAGGTCTGTCTCTATAGGGCATTTTCTCATCCTTTAATCATTCTTGTGGCTCTTCTCTGAATCCTCTTGGATTTATCAACATCCCTTTTGAATTGTGAACACCAGAACTACACACACTATTGTAGAAGCAGTTGCACCAGTGCCAAATACAGAGGTGAAAACCTCTACTCCTACTTAAGATTCCCCTGTTTATGCATCAAAGAATTTTTTACAGTAGCCCTTTTAGTCACAGTGTCGCATTGGGAGTGCATGTTCAGCTAACTATCCACTACGACCCCCCCAGTTCTTTTTCAGTTACTGCTTCCCTCATTAGTCCCCCATTCTGTAACTATGGCCTACATCCTTTGTTCCTACATATTTACATTTAGCTTTATTGAAATACATTGTTTGCTTCCATCCAGTTTGCCAAACAATCCAGATCACTCTGAATCTGTCTTCATTATTTATTACTCCCCCAATTTTTGTGTCATCTACAAACTGTATCAGTGATGGTTTTGTTTTCTTCCAAATCACTGATGCAAATGTTAAATAGCGTAGGGCCAAGAACCAATCCTTGCAGGACTCCATTAGAAACAGATCTGCTTGAAGATGATTTTCCCATTTGCAATTACATTTAGAGACCTATCAGCCAGTTTTAATCCATTTAGTGCGTGTTACGTTAACTTTATCATTCTAGTTTTTTAATCAAAACTTTGTGGTACCAAGTTAAACACCTTACAGACGTTTAAGTATGTTATGCCAATACTGTTACGTTTGTCAACCACACTTGTAATCTCATCTAAAAAAGATATCAAATTAGTTTGACAGGATCTATTTTTCTGTAAATCCTTATTGATTGGCATTAATTATATTACTCTTCAACTCTTCATTAATAGAATCCCATATCATCTACTCCATTATCATGTCTGGGATAGATGTCAGAGTGACAGGCCTATAATTACCGTGGTCGTCCTGTTTGCCCATTATAAATATTGACACATGAGCTTTTTTCCATTCTTCTGGAATTTTCTGGTGTTCCAAGATTTATTGAATATCATCAACAGTCCAGTGAACTCCCGAGCCAGCTCTTTTAAAACTCTTGGATGCAAGTTATCTGGATCTGCTGATTTTAAATATGTCTGACTTTAGTAGCTGCTGTTTAACATCTGTCTGAGATACTGGTAGAATGGAAAGAATGTTACCACCTAATGATGAAACATCATCTGTTTTTTTCCAAATACAGAATAGAAATACTTATTGAATACTTCTGCCTTTTCTGTATTAATAATAATAATTCTACTGTTCTCATCTAGCAATGGACCAATACCATTGTCAGGATTCTTTGTTCCTAATATACTTAAAAACTCCTTATTGTCCATAACTCTGCTGACTGTAGATTTCTCCGTGTGTTCCTTTGCTTCCCTTAGCAATTTTCTACAGTTCCTAATTTCTGATTTATATTCATTACTATTAACTTCCTCTTTCTTCCATTTTTGTTATGGGTTTTTTTTATAGCTGCCTTCCTTATCCTCTAAACCAGGTCAGATTTTTAATCAGCATGGGCTTCTTCCTCAGTTGTGGCTCTTTGGGCATCTAATAAATTTCCAATTATTCACATTTTTCTGAGTCTGTTCTTCCTCCCAGCTGGTTTGGCTCATAATTGTTTTCAACTTTGTGAAATTGGCCCTTTTTAAATCACCAAGTGGCGTGCATGTGTGTGTACATTACTGTTTAGGACTTTATTCTGTTTGCACAATATAAATGTGATCAAGTCATGATCATTAGTACCTAAACTGCCATTAATTTTTAGTTTTGTGATCAGTTCCTCTTTATCTGTCAACATGAGGTCTAATATAGAATTCCCCCATGTTGGTTGCAACACTTTTTGAGTTAGTAAATTGTCATCTAGAATATTTAGAAATTCCAAGGTTGTCTTAATACCAGCAGCATGAGACCTTTTCCAGCATGTCACTCAAATTGAAGTTCCTCGTGATCATGTAGTTTTTTTCCTTACATATTTATAGGTAGGTGCACAAAGTAGTGGCCATTCTGTTCCCTAGCGTGACTTGGTGGTATGTAGCAGGCGCCAATATTAAAGCCCTATTTGTGCTTTATCTGTTAGGATGCTGAACCATAGACATTCAAGGTCATTTTCTTGTGAGTTATCAGTGATTTGGAAACCGGTAATGCCCATTTTGATATAGAGTGCCAGTCCCCCTCCCCTTTTGCTCTCTGTCATTCCTAAATAGATTATAACAGTTAATTTTTTCCCCCAACATTTCCAATTGTGTGACTCATTCCACCAGGGTTCAGTAATATCAGCTATATTGAATTTATGCTCCTAAATGAGCAATTCTAATTCCTTTTGTTTGTTACTCAGACTAAACTATTGCTTTATAGACAATTAAAGAATTTATTTTCTTCATGTCCTTTGGATCCTTGATTAACTTGGATGTCAGCATCTTGATTCTTTGCTAAATCAGTGCTCATGTCTTTCCTCTCTTTATTCTCTTTTTGTTATTAGTTTAACATCTGCCTGACTCTTTCAGTGAGTCTGTCTCCAAGGAGATTGGTTCTCCTTATATTGAGGTGGAGACCATTCAAACTGTACAGTCCCCTTTCACCACAAAAGGTGGACCAATGTTCCACAAAACAAAAACCCTCCAACCTACATCCCTTAGGTAGCTACTAGTTAACTTCCAGAATTTTTTGTCTTTTGTCTTCCTTCACTCATGGGAAGGAAGGATCATAGAGGAGATTGCTTGGTCATTCTTCAGCATGCTTCCAAGTTCCCTGAAGTAATATTTTGTCTGTGAGATATCCTTCAGTGCCATGTCATTAGTGCCGATATGAACCATCACCAGTGGATTCTTGCCTGTTGACTTCAGAAACTTATCCAATCTTGCCTCCAGGAAGTCTGCAGCATGTCAATTTTAGGAAAAACAGGTTACAGGGTCCTCTGGTTGTAGATAATGATATGTATTGCTTTCAGTACTAGGAGTGGGAGGTTGACACCTGCAAAGAACTGGAATGTCAATAGTACAGTGCAGGCCTTCTTCCTACTATCACTATTCTCACAACCTTTTTCATATCTCATTCCCTTTAGGTCCTGGCTTTTGCAGAGACCTGGATCCTTTTGACTGATACAGCCTCTGCAGCTGCTGCCTTTATATGGAGGCCTCTCCTTTTCTCAGACCATGTCTAATGCTGTGGGGACTATACCAGAATAGCTGCAGTTCCATGCCTATGCCAGTATAACCCTATATTGTAAACACAGCCCACACCTATGGAAGGGGTTTTTAGTCAGTGTAGGAACACTGTCTTCTTGAGTGATGGTATCTAGGTCGACAGAAACATTCTTCCTTCTATCTAGCTGCATCTGTGCTGGAGGGTTGGTTGGCATAGCTACGTTGCTCAGGGGTGGGATTTTCCGTACCTCTGAGTGCCATAGCTATGTTGACCTTAATTTTAGGTTTAGACCAGGCCTCATTCCTTTGATCCTGCATCAAACCATGTAGAGAGGGCTAGGAGGGTTGAGCTGCTCTGCCATTCTTGCTGTGTCCAGCTCCACCCTGCTCCTTCCCATTCTTTTTACTCTTTTCAGTAGTACTACATCTGACTCTCATTTCCTTTTCCCTCCATGTTGCTGTTTTCTGCAGTCTACCCAACTTTTCCCCAGTCAGCCTTCCTCTCTGATTTCAACTCTTGGCTGTCTCTCTCTCATCCACTTTTTCAGTCTCCTACTGGGTGACTCCTACTTCCATATTTAGACTATCCAACCTATTTCCTTGCCCTCACTACTTTTTCATTCAGCCTGCAGCCCTGGTTCAACTCTCCCACTCATCAAAAGGATTGTTCACTGGACGCGGTCTTGCCAAGTACTGTATGTGTGCGCTGTCTTTCTCTTTATTGCTGAATTCCCCCTTCCTGACGATCACCTGATCTTTCAGCATTGCCCGAGTGCTCCATCCACATCCCTTGTCACTTGGCTTTTCTGTGACTTCTAGTCCATTAGCATTGATGACCTCTCATCTACTTTCAGCCATCTCCTCCCTACCCTCTCTTCCAGGGATATTGTGGGCAATTGATTATGCTTCATTCTCCCCTGCTCTTACCTCTTTTGCTTGCTCTCCCATTGTAAGGTCCACCCTGCCATCTCCCAGCATCCACTGGGTTCTGTTCCTGCTCACATTGCGATGGATGTCTGAGAAATCCCATGACTAGGCTGTCTTCCTCCACTACACGTTCATTTTCTGCTTCAGTTTTGCCATCTTCACTGTAAACAACTCTACTTCTCCACCTTAATTGAATCCCACACGTGCAATCCCAGCCACCTTTTTGACACCTATGTCTTGCTCTTCAAACCCTCCCCATCTCCTGCCTTCCCTTATTTCTCTGCATGGGATCTGTATATATATTTGTATTTTGTCAATGTGACTTTCCTCCTCTCAGCTGCCTTCCCTTCCCTGCCTACAATTCTCTCTCCCTTCTCCTTTGTCACAGACCCAGAAGTTTCTCATCTGTTCTCCTCCTTGAACCCTTCCATGTGCCCCAGTGATCCCTTCCTATCCCATCTCCTGGTTCATGCTTCTCCCTTAATCTTCCATTTTAACATCTGATCTCTGGGTCTTCTCCTTCACAATATAAGCATGCTTTAGTCTCCCCCATCTTAAAAAAAAACACCCTTCATCCCACTTGCCTCTCCAACTACCTCCCCATAATCTCTAAGCCTACCGAACATGCTGCCCTACAGTTGCTATCTGGAGTTTCTTTTCTCCAATTCTGTCCTAGACTCTTTCCAACTGGGTTTCTTCCCCTTGCACTCCACTGAAACTGCTCTTGCAAAAGTTTCTAATGACCTCTTCCTAGCCAAAGCTCAGAACTAGTACTCTGTTGTCAGTCTCCTTGACCTATCAGATGACTTTGATATCATCTACCATGCTTTTTCCTGAAATCTTATTCTCCCTTGGGTTCCGTGATTCTGTCCTCTTCTGGTTCTCCTCCTGCTTCTCTAATTGCTCCTTCAGTGTGACCTTCAGAAGATCCTTTTCATCCCCATTCCAACTTTGTGGGGTCGGTCACCACAGGGCCTGTTGTTGGTTCCCTTCTCTTCTTCCTCTAAATTTTATCTCTGGGTAATCTAATGCACAAACACAAATGCAACTACCATCATTATGCTGATGACTCACAGAACTACTCCAGTCTCCTTCTGTCCAGACTAAAATCTTGTCCTGTCGGGCATCTCCTCATGGATGTCTAGCCATCAGTTCAAGCTCAATGTAGCTAAGACAGAGCTCCTAATTCCCTGCTATCTCCGTTCTCCATCACTGTGGACAACATCATCTGTGCCTCAGGCCTGCAACTAGAATGTGATCTTCAACTCTCTATAGGTCCTCACACTCAAGCTATGTCTAAATCTTGCTGATTTCATCTGCATAACATCTCTAAGATTTTACCTTTCCTATTCACAGCTAAATCTCTTATCCAGGCTTTTCTTATCTCATGTCTTGACTACTGCAGCATCATTTTTTTCTGGATCTGACAAATGCTTTCTTGCTCCATAGATATGCATTCAGAATGCTTTTTCTAGCCCATCACTTTGCATCCCTCCATTGGTTCCCACTTCTCTTTCACATCAAACATAAGATGCTCACTTCCAAGGCTTCCTTTTCACAATCTATTCCCATATTACTCATCATCCCTCATTCACAATCAAAAGGTCAACTCCTGCATGAGATTGGCCAATGATTCCAGTCTCCAGTGCCCATTTGTTAAGCGCTTGTTTGAAAACTTATCTTTGTGCTTTCTTCCATGCTGCCCCTCGTGCTTAGGAGTTGCTCCCTGTCAAGCATCTGCACAGTTGCCTCATTATCCTCCTGGGAACCCTCCTCTAAGCTCTATTTTGCCATGATGCCTACAAAAAACTTGACAATGTTTGGGCTGCTGATGTGCTAATACTGCTGCCTGTCATGCTGACCAATATTGTCTCATTGTTTCCATGCAGAGTTATAGAGTTAAAGGGCAGAAGGGACGACTAGATTGTCTGGTCCAGTGATACTCAGACCTCGGTGGTTCAGGAGCCAAATTTGTGATCAACATTACAGTAGTGTGATAGGAGACTAGATTTTGTGCCACACACAGAATAGGAGGGACCGAGGTGAACCAGTACCTGAGGGAAATCATTAAATGAGAGAGACCCAGATAATCCTGGCAAGCGACCTGCATTCACGTTGCAGTGGAAGGTGAAAAACCCGCATGGACCCTGCCAATCTGACTTGGGGGGAAAATTTCTTCCTGACCCTATGTATGGCGATTAGTTATACCTTGAGCATATGAGCAAGAACCAGCCAGCCAAGCACCTGAGAAAGATAATGCTCAGTGCCACCCAAGAGCCCTGGCCCTTTTTGGACAATATCCTGTCTCCAGTTGTGATCATACCTGATGCTTCAGAGGAAGGAGATTTAAAAAAAAAAAAAAAAAAAAGAACAAAACACAATACTTTGGGGGAAGGGGGAAATTCCTTCTTGACCCTTGCTGATGACCGGCTGAAATCCTGAAGCATGAGCTTTTAGGAACATAAGCCATAAACTGGCATTGAGCCTGTGACACTTGAGCCGGCTCCTACATCACAAGCAACCTTGTCATACAGTTACACTCATAAATTTGTCCATCTTGCTCTCAAAACTAATTACATTGTTTGCCCCCACAATTCCTACTAGGAGGCTGTGCTGGAATCTCATCCCTCTGATGGTTAGGAACCTTCTAATTTCCAGCCTGAATTTGTTCTTGTCCAGTTTATATTCATTTGTTCTTGTACCAACATTGTCCTTTTAGCTTAAATAGATCTTAACCCTTCCTTGTCTGTCTATATCCATCTGTTTCTTGTCATGTTCAGTTTGTAAATTCTATAGAGCAGACGCTGTGGTTTTGTTGTGTTTTGTAAAGTGCCTAGCACAACTTGGGTCCTGGTCCGTGACTAGGTGGTCTAGGTAATGCAAATGATAATAACCCCCTTTCAGTACCATTGCTGCTCCTAGGACAGTTAGTTTTCCTTAGCAGTCTTTTTAACCTGTTGTCCTATTGCAGTAAAATTGTAATGTCAAGCTGTTCCAAGGAATCAGTGCATCATCTCCCATTCAGTATGGAGAGGGTTAAACTCAACATGAAGATTGGAAGGAGAGAATTGAGACGTGTAGGAGCCACAGGGCATCTTCAGGCATTGGAAAGATTCAGTTGAACTAGGCTCTATTTTATCTTGCTGCCTGAGGACAGCCTCCCGGCTCAAACAACCCTTATCTTACTTCCTGTGCCTGGTGTATATATTCTTTCACTCCTCCCTACTCTGCTAGTGCATTTTCTTTCTCACCTCTAACATGCAGTTCATTATTCTTATATTATCAAAGAAGAGTAGCGACAGGTAATAGTAATGGAAGATTCGACTATTAGAAATACAGATAGTTCAGTTTGTGGTGACTGAAGTGCCTGCCAGGTTCGAAGGTTGCAGACCACTTGAGACATCTAGACAGACTTACGTGCAGTGCTGCCAATGGTAGTGGAACATTTCGGTATCGGTGACATAGGGAAAGGTAAGAGAGAGGTTCTGGAGGCCAAATTTAGACTGTTAGGTAAGAGATTAAAGTCCATGATCTTCATGCTACCATTTTCTGAAATGCTTCCTGTTCCACATGCAAGGTCTGTTAGAGAGGTAGAACTGCAGGGTTTAAATGTGTGGATGAGATGGTGTTTGGAGGAGGGATTTAGATTTATTAGGAGCTGGGGAACCTTTTGGGAAATGAGGAACCTATACAGGAAGTATGGGCTTCACCTAAATCAAAACAGAACCAGATGGGTGGTATGTAAAATGAAAAGGATTATAGAGGAGTTCTTAAGATAAGGGCTACGAGAAAGCCTACAGGTGCAGTGGAGCATGTGGTTTGGACGGACAGATGCACATTCTTTAGGGGAGATTTTATTAAAGGGAATACTATATATCCTACTAATAAGTAAAGGAGAGAAGTTGGAAAAGTACACATAGGACCTGAAGAGAAACAGTCAAATGAGAGTCCCATTCAATTACATCACAATAAAGACAGAACTAAATATTGACAAATTGTAATAGATGCTCCTATACAAATGCACGAACTCTAAATATGAAAATGCGTGAACTTGAATACCTGGTATTAAAAAAGGATAGTGATACATACACTAGGCATCACAGAAACTTGGCGCAATGATGATAATCAATGGGACACAGTAATACCAAGGCATAAAATATATAGAAATGACAAAGTAGGTCTTGCTGGTGAGGGAGTGGCATTATATGTGAAAGAAAGCACAGAGTCATAGATAGTAAAAATCTTAAATTAATCAAAAAGTACCATAGAATCTCTATGGCTAGAAATTCCATGCTTGAATAAGAGTATAACAGTAGGAACATACTACTGACCACCTGACCAGGATCATGACTGATTGTGAAATGCTTAGGGAAATTAGAGAGGCTACAAAAACAGAAAACCGAATAATAATGGGAGATTTCAACTATCCCTGTGTTGACTGGGAACATGTCACTTCAGGATGGGGATGCAGAGCTCAAATTTCCAGACACCATTAAGTGCTTCTTGGAGTAGCTAGTCTTGGAGCCCACAATGGGAGAGGCAGTTCTTGATTTAGTCCAACATGGCACACAGGGTCTAGTACAAGAGGTACTGAACCACTCAGTAATAATGACCATAATGTATTTAACATCCTTGCGGGGAGAAAATACCAATGAAACCCACCACAGTACTATTTAACTTCAAAAAGGGAAACTACTTAAAAGTAAGGAGGCTAGTTAAATGGAAATTAGAAGGAACAGTCACAAGAGTGACATGCCTGCAAGCTGTATAAAACTGTATAGAAACTTTCTTAAAACACCCTAATTAGAGGCTCAAACTAAATGTATTTCCCAAATTAAAAAAAAAAGTAAAAGAGCCACAAAAAAGTACCACCATAGCTAAATAGAGTAAACGAGGCTGTTAGAGACAAAAAGACATCTTGTAAAAATTGGAAGTCAGATTACTGATTAAAATGGAAAGAAACACAAACTCTGTCAAGTGTAAAACTATAATTAGGCAGGCCAAAAAAGAATTTGAAGAGCGACCAGCAAGAAACAAAAACTAACTGCAAAATTTTTTTTAAGTACATCAGAAGTAGGAAACCTACCAAACAGTTAGTGGGATCGCTGGATGATTGAGGTGTTAAAGGAGCACTCAAGGAAGATAAGGTTATTGTGGATAAGCTAAATGAATTATTTGCCTCATTTTTCACTTCAGAGATTGTGAGGGAGTTTCTCCCACCTGAGCCATTTGTTTCGGTGACAAAGCTGAGGAACTGTTCTAGACTGAAGTGTCAATAGAGGGAGTTTTGGTATAAATTGATAAATTAAACAGTAATACGTCACTAGGTCCAGGTTATATTCAACCAAGAGTTCTGAAGAAACTCAAATATGAAATTGCAGCTCTATTGACTGTGGTCTGTAACCTCTATTGCTTAAATCAGCCGCTGTACCAGATCAATGGAGCATAGTAATGTTATACTGATTTTTTTTTTTTAAAAGGCTGCAGAACCTGGTAATTACAGGCTAGTAAGCCTAATTTCAGTACCACGCAAATTGATTGAAACTATAGTAAAGAACAGAATTATCAGACACACAGATGAACACTATGTTGGGAATACTCAAACATGGCTTTTTGTAAACAGGAATCCTGCTTTACCAATCTATTAGAATTCTTTGAGGGAGTCAACAACCATGGATAAGAGTGATCCAGTGGATGTAGTGTATTTGGACTTTCAGAACGCCTTTGACAAGGTCCTTCACCAAAGACTCTTAAGTAAACTAGGCAGTCATGGGAGGAGAGAGAAGATCCACTCATGAATCAGTAACTGATTAAAAGATAGGAAACAAAGAGTAGGAATAAATTGTCAATTTTCATAGCAGAGAGAGGTAAATAGTTGAGTTCCCCAAGTATTGAACTATACTGTGAGCAGTGCTTTTCAATACATTCATAAATGATCTGGGAAAAGAGGTAAAGAGTGAGGTGGCAAAGTTTTTTGCAGATATTACAAAATTACTCAAGGTCATTAAGTCCAAAGCAGACCGTGAAGAATTACAAAGGGATCTCTCAAAACTGGGTGACATGACAACAAAACGGCAGATGAAATTCAGTGTTGTTAAATGATAAGTAATGCACATTGGAAAATATAATCCCAACTATCCATACAAAATGATGGGATCTACATTTTCTGTTACCACCCAAGAAAGAGATGTTGGAGTCATTTTGGATACTTTTCTGAAAACATCTGCTCAGTCTGAAGTGGCGGTCAAAAAAGCTAATGGTAAGAACCATTTAGGAAAGGGATGGATAATAAGATAGAAAATATCATAATGCTGCTATTTAAATCCTTGAATACTTGGTAGAGTTCTGGTTGCCCCATCTCAAAAACATTATTAAAATTGGAAAAAGTACAAAGAGGGGCAACAAAAATAATTAGGTGTATGGAACAGCTTTCATATATGGAGAAATTAAAAAGACTAGGACTTTTCAGTTTAGAAAAGAGACAACTAAGGGAGGATATGATAGAGATCTATAAAATCATGAATGGTGTGGAGAAAGTGAATAAGGAAGTGTTACTTATCCCTTTGCATATCAGACGAACCCAGAGTTACCTAGTGAAATTAACAGGCAGCAGATTTAAAAGAAAAGGAAGTACTACTTCACACAAAGCCCTTATGGAACTGGTTGCCAGGGGATGTTGTGAAGGCCAAAAGCATAACTGGCTTCAAAAAATAATTAGGTAAGTTCATGGAGGATAGGTCCATCAATGATGATCAAGGGATGTAATACCCCCATACTCTGCGTGTCTGTAAATCTCCAACTGCCACAAAGTGTAGGAGTGGATGACAGAGGATGGATCACTCAATAACTTGCCCAGTTCTGTTCATTCCCTCTGAAGCATCTGTTGCTGGCCATTGTTAGAAGATAGGATACTGAGCTAGATGGGCCATTGGTCTGACCCAGTATGGCCATTCTTATGAAAAAGCATTGGCAAACCCTCTAACTGTTTTCAAGCAGCAAAGAGGACGATAGATATGAGAGCATGTGCAGGAAATCTGGCTTTCAGAGCTGAACCAATATTTTCCCTGATAGGAATAATTCAGTTACATACAATGCCCTTGTGCCTCTTCCAGAGGCTATCTATGGTTGTGAAGCATCTCACTACCACCTGCCCTTAGCGTGAGGAAGCCTTGTCTCTGTCTTCTGTGGGTCAGCTCCCTGACTCCATGGACAGTACAAGCACTCTTTCATGACACTACGTAGGCTCTGCTGTCCCTCTACAGGTTAGTGATAGGCAGGCTCCAAACCCCAGCTCCCTCTGAGTGTCTCCCTGGAGTGTCCAGAGCCAGTTTCACTGGACACTCTCAGTATTCACAACTTCACTGCTCCCAAAGAAGAAGTGCACCCCAGCTTTACCACTTTTACCTCAGATCACTGCTCTAACACCCAGCACTTAGATATATTTATAATAAAAGCAGGCAAAACTTTGTTTAACAAAGAGAAGAGATTTAGATGGTAGCTAATAGAAGCATTGGAAACAAATGGTTACATATGATATAAAGTCATAACACGCATTCTAAGACCTAGATTTTTTTAACTAGATACTAGAACAAAGCTCGTCCCAAAATCCTTCCTGTGTTCAGCCAGGTCTGCTTGTGATCCTTTTTTCATGAGACAAAAACATGCTGCCAGATTGTCCTCTAGGTAAAGGATACAGTTTGTTTTGAGATGTCAGAAGGTGCAAAGAGACATTCTTTTGATCTTTATTCATATACTGGATGCCTTCCTGCTACGTGTTCCTTCCAGTAGATTTTGCGATCTCTTGTTGATTTCACTCTTGATTAGCTGCTGGCTCCTTGTGCAAATAAACTTCCATTGTGAGATACACAGTGACCAGACAGATAAGCAGAGATCCTAGAAATCTGCTTACCACAGAAAGACGTGGAATTTGTTTTTTTTCAGAGAATCTTTAGTTTTTATATTTTGTGAAAAAATAAAAACAAATACTAACTATTAACTAAATTTTACTGAAAGTCCCAGTGTCACTTATTCAATGTGTGCAACCTCCGCCTCTTGCGGTTGATTTTTGAATGTGCTTTAAATTTACATATCTAAACATACTCCAATAAACTGCTTCCAGTGCATAGAAGTTACTCGATGGCATATAGCGATTTGTGTTTTAAGGCATCTCAAATTTCACTTCGGACTCCAGGCATGAGTAATTAAAGTTATGAAAAGATGCCAAAAACTTTTAAAATCACCCCTAAAGACTGTGTCACTGAGTTTGGCAAGGACAAATTTCACACTGATGGTAATGTGCTGTGCTATACTGTATGCAGCAAAGCTGTAGATTACGTTCAAAAGCAGACAATTGTAGAACATATGGAAAGTGCTAAACATAAACTGAATGAAAAGAAATGAAAATGAGCCTGAAACAGCAGGGCCATTAGCAACAGTAAAGAAATAATGCGTTGTGACTGGATCATTCCAGCATTTTACAACTATAAATATATCAATAAAACATTGTGTGCAACTGATACCTATATATATTTTGGCTAGGGAAACAAAAATTTAGTGTTTCATTTTAATTGTGGAAAAATGTGGATTTTTGTTTTTTAATCACGGAAAACTAGGATCCCTGGAGATAAGTGTCTTCAACCCATGCCTGAACAGAATGTGTTTGAGGCATGTCACCTTCTGGTGACTTATCTTTAAGTTTAATACTTTAAAAACATAATTTCCAGTATAGATACATAACTTAAGTATTATCTACACCTGATGATTAAGATGACCAGTGTGGTGTTGGCTCTCAGTAGAAACCTTACAAGCCACCCTTTGAACTACTGTGCATGTACTTGACCCATTGGATCCCTGTAAATCTCTATGCCCCTCTTTGCCACTTTCTACAAAGAGGTTGAATTTTGTAAAATCAGATGTATCTAAGGCCTTGCATCTGTAGAATAGTTTCTACAGTTTTCTTTTTAAGTTCAAATTAAAACAGTTGTTCCTCTGCCTGACGACCTGTAGAATGCCACTGCAGAAGTAGCCATATGGCCATGGAACCATTTTAAAGCAGTAGCTTCTTACGCACTTGTCCCTCAAGTCTGTTTTCTAGAAACTAAAGGTTTAAATAGCTCATCCCCTCTAACAGTTCCTCTCTTTCACTGAGGAGTAGTCACAGAACTAATCCACTCCTTTTTTTCCCATTGTACAGAAGTTTAAGGTGGGATTTTTCAAAGTGCCTAAGTGATTTGGAAGCACAAGTCTGCATTGACATTCAGTGAGACTTGGGTTCCTTAAGTTGTTTAGGCCCTTCCAAAAATCCCAGGCTTACTCTGCATTGTAAATTGCTTTAAATATAAACATAGAAAGGTAAACATTTTGGTAGTTTTGACTGCCTTCCCTCTGAGTTTTTTATCTGGATCACCTTTGGCATTGCCCATTATGGCAATCCAGCAAAGAATGTGGGCTTTGAGGTGTTTCACTTGCTCTGCTAAATTTACTGCTTCTCATAGGCATAATTGTGTGTCATGCCTAAAGAGATGGACAGCCCACCAAGAGCTACAATGTTTGTCTGTCTCAAAGAAGGCTCAGGATTACTGTGGGGACAGAGAGGCTGTGGGAGCTCATAAGTCAAAGAGGACTCTTCTTAAGAAGGCCTTTCTAACAGCTACACTTCATGGCCTAAACTTTCTTCAATACTGAAGTACTGACTCCATCCTAGGCTGAAACTCTGTGACTTCTGACAAAGGCATTAGTTAAGTAGCAATTCAGATGCCTTCCAAACCCTTGGGAATCTACATATCTTAAATAGAGCCAGGAAAGGCAACTTTTTGTTCTGGCTACTTGGTGGGATCATTTGGTATCAAGGAAGGGCCCTAACAGAGCTTGTGCTGTTAGATCTGGCCAGACCTAAATAACATCATCATAAGATGGGATGACTTGCACTTGTCAGAGGAGGTAAAAATTCATATTGGAATTCTAGAAAGCCAGTTGCCATGAGGTTTTATGCTGCTAGATCAGTGTTTCTCAATTAAATTTGGCCATGGAACCCTTTTGAACTCCATAAATAATTGCGGAACCACCCAAACTCTTAACAGTCTTAAAATGTCAAAATAAGCAAGCATCAGCATTTCTCAATTAAATTTACACTTACATTACACTTACACTCGATACCCTCCGCCGAAAAATCTGGGACATCTTCCCTTTTTTGGTGGCGTAGAAAACAGCTGCTCTCGGCGGCACGGAGAACAGCTGATCGGCGGCGCAGAGAACAGCTGCTCACGGAACCCTGACAGTGTTTCCGCGGAACACCACTTGAGAAACACTGTACTAGATAGAACCAATTTTAAGAGGTTTTCCCCCCAAGGGAGAGCCGTAGCCCAGCTCCAAGTATTATATACTTTATCCTTTCTGTGGAGTTGTCGAAGTACTCCTAGATAAATGTGAAGGTTTACTTAACTATTATTTCTGCTTACTCGGTTCCTATGAAAGGAAAGTTTGTCTATCCCCAATGTAATGTTTTTTTTAAACTGTCTTATGAGCCTGTTACCCCTCTCATCCTGGGAATCTTCTAATCCTTCACACTATAATTTGGTGTAAGACAAACTCATGGAAGGACACTTGAAGGTCTTGTGGACCCTGTTCTCAGAACCACCTCATATTGAAAGTCTCATTTCTGATGTCAGTTACATTGGTCAGGAGGGCCTTAGATTGGAAGCAGTAATAAGTAAAACCTGTCTGTAGAACATGATATAAAGGCATGGAGGTTTTACCTTCTCCATAAAATTCTGACTAAAATTGATTTGGAACTTCATTTCAGTCATTTGATTTCACTGTCTGCATTATCTCAAAAGCTCCAGTGCCAACTTTAGGTGAGATTGCATACTTTGGATGTGAGAGTCGTTGGCAGTTACTTAAACAGAACAAAATCATTCAGAAAGTCACGGTATTTGTGGTCTCTGAAGAAAGTTCTCAAGGGGAAGCCATTTTGGCTTAAAGAAGTGAAGAAAGATGTGCATTCACTCATGTTTTGTAGTTGCTGATGTTCCTGTGCATGAATGCCTCATTTTCTAATTGCAGCAATGCCTGCTCTCTGGCATGTGTTTCCAATGTGCCTTTATTTGCAAATCTGCAGGGCTGTTACATATAACTTGGTTCACACCATTACAAATCATCATTCTCACATTGCATTGAGAACAGATGCTGGCTTATCAAAAGTAGAATATCTTTTGCTCACTTCTTCAGGAAGCACACTAGTAGCTGGTTCCCTAGAGTGGGTGTATGTGGATTCAGTAAGAAAGTGGAGGTTACTTACCTACAGTAATCCTTGTTTTCAGATTGTATCGCCTCCATAGAGCCACATTGACTCTCTCTTTCCTCCCTTACATTGGAGCCCTGCTGTAAATAGATCTCTGCAGTTAGAGAGGCGCTATGGAGACCATCATCAAGCTATTTATATCCTCAGATTTTGGAATGCAGGGGCTTGAGGAAAATGCATGCACTGCCAATTACTGCTTTAAAATTGTTCCATGGCACCAGACATAAGACTTTTATGTTGTGGTTCTGTGGCAATAATACAGTGTGAACACGAGTTGCTGTAAGTAAGTCCCTTTTTAAAATAAGTAAACATCCCCTTGCAGTGTTTGAAACCCAAGTATTACAGTATAAGAATCTGAAAGTGAAGCTAAATTTTATATATTCCTCTGTTTGTACACAAGTAAACAAAGATAATACATGATGACAAACTAGAGTTTTAGAATTCTCACACTTAAAAAAGTATGTTTTTCTGGACATATGTAAAGAAACTTGTCTGTTTACAACACATGATTTTTAAATGGAGATCATTCAAATGTATTTCAATCTATTAATTCCACTTTTGAGGTGCTAAGGAAGAAATGAGGATCACAATGAAAAAAGGCCAACTTTGGTCTCCTAACAAAAATTTAGACAGTTGGCCATCTGACTGAACCATTTCTTTTTTCTTAATTGCTGTTTGTTAGAAGACCCACCAAGATAATCTTGTACAATCATTTTAGGGCTGGGGTCCGCTGGAATCATTGTCCACTGTCTTGAGAAATCACATACTCCTCCTCTTCCTACTTCTTCAAAGATCCATATCCTTCAGAGATACAAGAAAGGGAATTCTTGTGTTCCCCTAGTTCTCAGGTCTGTAACAGTGAGGGGCATAGACACAATGAGGACCTCCCGGAGTAGGACTTGTGGAGGATTGTACGTAAGGAGCGCTTCTGTCCACAGCCACCTAACAGGTTGAGGAAACCCTTCCTCAGTGTTGGCAAAAACAATGGGGGAGCAAGAGAAGGACTGGGAAAATCACTGTGATTTCCATCTCTTTGAACAATGTAGAGGATGCTCTGTACCCCCAAGACAGGAGACAGCTAGAGGGTCTGAGAAGAAGCACCTGTGCAGTGCCAGCTAAACTTTTAAGTGGTTGAATTTCTGTTTTCCATTGGCTGTGGTTGTATGCTTAGCCTTCAGACAGTGAAGTGCTTTTGTTTTTGGAGAGCAATCTTCATGACTGAAAGATATTGATAGGTTCCTCCAGCCTCTCTCCTGGTTGGAAATCTGGGGCACAAGATACAGCGTCTTGAAGGACAATGTGTGGGAAACTGGGTGAGGAAATTCAGTGGTGATGGGATGTCAGAGGGGAACTTAACTTTAAGGAAAGAAGAAAGGAAGTCTGTAGAATTATGAATAAACCTATGATGGAAAGAAAGGAGGGCCAGAGCAGTAAAACTTTGCTTTAGGTATCTTGAATAGCTCATTCTTTTTCACAGATGCCAAAGTGTAGGTGGAATTCTCTCTGTTCTTTAACTGTGTGGTTTTATATTTTAGTGCGGTCACGTGTGTGAAGGCTTACTGAAAATATAGCTCTGGGGAAGAATAGGATATCTAATCAGTTAATAGTGGTAGCCTGGGACACTGAAAACTTGTGTGTACAGAATTCAGTTTTTGAGTTCCACAGATTAAAGGTTTCCCATGGATTCTGGATGTCCCTGATGTTTTATGCACAATTTCAGCTTTCATATTAAAAATATGGAAAAAGTTCATAGCTCTTGTGATCTCAAAAAAGCTCTTCCAGGTCTGAGCTGATGCTTTGTCTATGTTGGAGTTTTTTAGATAAAGGCGTTGAGTCTTTGTTAACTCTATGGGTGAGTTGACCCATTCATCTCAATGAGGTGTTCAGTAGTCATTACATTTAAGCATTAAAGGGATACAGCCAATTCAGTGCCACTTCTGTCTAAATTTTGAAACCTATTATTGTGATAAGTAACAACTAATACTACTATAAAACCTTGTCTACAACACTAGAAAGTTTTGTCGATGCAAGTTACATCGGTGATCAAAAAGCACTGTAATTACGACGCTTGCGCACATCCACATAGCACTCATTGTGTCACCAAAGTGCATCCATACTTGGTGTTCTAGCATTGACAGTGAGAGCAGTGCACTGTGGGCAGCAATCCCACTCTGCAACTTGCCATTTTGTGCCACCAAGAGTTGTGGGAAGGCAGACAGGATCGCAGTGCATCATGGGTGCAGGCTCAACATCCCATGATGCATTGATTTCTGTCCCATCATTCCTTGCATTCCCAACTGCATTTCACAGCATTTTTAACAGTCCCTTGTTTTCCTGAGCGCATGCCATCTTTATCTGAAAGGATGGATCCTGCTCTGCTCTTCACTGTTGCTGTCATCATTCTGAACACATTGCGGCTGGTTGTGCAGTATATCATGAGCTCCTAATTGGAACAGGAATCTGAGGCGCCTAACCTGTTGTGTGCCATCCAAACAAACTGCATTGGATTACTGTTTGAATTCACGGAGCATCTGCACACGGTGCACCACCGCTTTTGGGTGCGTGAAACAAGCAGTGAGTGATGGGATTGCATCATTATGCAGGTCTGAGATGATGAGCAGTGGCTGCAGAACTTTTGATGTGCAAAGCCACCTTCATGGAACTCTGTGTGGCGCTTACCCTTGCCCTGCAGTGCAAGAACTCATGAATGAGCTGCCCTTGGTGGAGAAGTGTGTGTCGATTGCCATGTGGAAGCTGGCAACTCCAGACTGCTATCAGTCGGTCATTAATCAGTTTGGAGTCAAGAAGTCCACCGTTGGAGCTGTGTTATCGCAAGTGTTCAGGGCCATTGGCTGCATTCTCCTATGAAGGGCTGTGACTCTGGGAAATGTTCGTGAAATACTGGATATATTTGCGGTGATGGGATTCCCTAGTTGTGGAGGGGCGATAGGTGGCACACACATCCCAATTTTGTCCCCAGACCATCTTGCGACAGAATACATCAATAGAAAGAGGTACTTTTCTATGGTACCGCAGGCGCTTGTGGATCTCCGGGGCCGTTTCACTGACATCAAAGCAGATGGGTCAGGGAAGGTGTATGACTCATGCATCTTCAGGAATGCTGGCCTGTACAGGAAGCTACAAGCAGGGACTTTCTTCCCAAATCAAAAGATTCCAATGGGGGATGTTGAGATGCCCATAGTGATCCTGGGAGATCCAGACTACATCTTAATGCCATGGCTCATGAAGCCTTATACAGGAAACCTGGATAGCTGCAAGGAATGCTTCATTAACAGGCTGAGTAGGTGCCGAATGACTATTGAATGTGCATCTGGCAGATTAAAGGCTTGCTGGAGATGCTTTTCTGGGAGGCTAGACCTAAATGAGGACAATATTCCTATGGTTATTGCCACCTGCTGTGCTCTATAATTTGTGTCGCTAAGGGTGAAAAGTTTTGCTTCTGGGTGGACTGCAGCGGCATATCGCTTTGCATCTGAATATGAATAGCCAGATGTTAGGGGCACAATGGGGGGCCATTCAGATCAGGGAGGCATTGAGGGCCCATTTTGAGAATGAGAAACAGTAAGGTGTTTTTGTGAACAGCGTTGTGCCATGCTATGACTGCTATCCAGCTTGAGCTGCGTATTAATGACGGGTGAAAGCATCATGTGCAACACAGAAATAAAGAATGCTTATTGTTTTCACAGCTTGTCTTTGTTAAACAAAGAAAGTTGACAACACAAACAAAACATCGGACTGGAGGGGAGAAAGCAGTAAGGGGCAGTGTGACAGCTGGGTGTAAGTCCAGCTGTCACTCTCATAGCTGTCTGAAGGGGTGGAGTGAAAGGGGTAATGAGACGGGTCAGGAGTTTGGTAAGAATGTGTGTGGGGAGTTTGTGGAGTGCATGGAAAGCAGTTCTTTAGTCGCTGCAAGGGGGGATGAGCATGCATATACTCTATTTGCAGTGTCACGATTTCTTTAGCACCTCCATCTGCTCCTCCATAGCCTTGATCATGTGCTCATGATCTGCTAGCAGTTGGTCATGGTTTTCCCTCCTTTCCTGTCTGTCAGTGTTCTGACTTTCCAATACAGGTTGTCTCCATGCTCTTTTTTCTCTTTTTGCTGCCTCAGGGGACTGGAGGAGTTCTTGGAATATCTTTTTGCTTCTCCAAGGTTGTCTCCATATCAGCCAGAGGTGCTCCACAGGTGTGGGGGATTTTGCTGTGAAGGCCACATTTGTAGAAGCACAATAAACAATGAACAGAAGCATTATTGTGCGTGCCCTAACACACTAGATGCATTGCTGTTAAACATACCTCTTTCTTATTGTCCCCTGGGAAGAGCACAGCTCCATGATCAGCCTGGGCATGGTGAGTTTTGCCAAGAATGAGGGCCATCACACTGGGGAAATGGTTCTGGGTGGGTGGGTGGTTGCTTGGGGCATAAATGCAGGTATATAAGGACAGAATTTCAAATTGTGCCACCATTTTGTACAGGCAGGGTCCATAAAACCAATATCTCACTCCTGAGAGTAAACAGGGATGCTAAGGTGCATCTCCTCCATGCGAACAGCTTCAAACTGGGTCCCTATACTGCTTGCCTGTGCGCCTCTTTGTTCCCTGCACCGATTGGCATGGGAAAGGGTCCTACAATGGAGGTAGAAACAAAGCTCCTCTGCCAAGGAATCTGAGGCAGAGGATTGGCAAGTACCTCCAGGAAAGTTTCCTAAAGATCTCAATAGAAGATACCCATGAAATCTCAGCATGTATTAACATGCTTCTCAGCCATGCTGACTAGCTGCACAAAGGAATGGGAAGCACATGGATACACAGCTACTCTTGTGAATTTCCATCCCTTCAATTACCTCTATCAGTTAGCAAAGCGAAGGATGTCTGCGCTTCCTATAAATGATCAGCATCAGCTCAGAAAATACTTAACAGAGCTTCCCTCTCCTGCATCCTGTACGCCAGCCCTGCAATGCTGGGAATAGCTGGAATCCTTGGGGGTTTTGAAGAGATTCTGATGCTCCACGTCACCAAATGACCCGGTACCTGGCTCCAGTTCTTCATCCAACTCCACCTCCTTATCAATGACTTCTTCAGTGGCATCAAGTCCAGTCTCCGCTGCCCCTGGGCATGTGGCTGTATCCACCACGTGTGTCTTGGGGGTGGAGGTGGGGTTGCCGCTGAGGATGGCTTCCATCTCCTTATAGAAGCAGCAAGTGTTGGGCTCTGCACCAGAGCAACTGTTTGCTTCCCTGGTCTTTTGGTAACCCTGCTGCAGCTCCTTGATTTTCACTCTGCACTGCTGCCTGTCCCATTTGTATTCCTTCTCCACCATGGCATGAGAAATCTGGCCATAGGTATCAAAGTTCCTTTGGCCGGAGCAGAGGTGGGACTACACGATCAATTCTCCCCAAATGCAGATGAGAATCAGAAGCTCCAGTGTGCTCCAAGTGGGAGAGCATTTGGTGCATGGAGCCTCCATGGTCAGCTGGGAAGAAGAAATACAAGCTCTCCACTCCAACCAAGCAGGAAGTGGAATTTCAAAAATTCCTGGGACTTTAAAAGGGGGAGGGGCAGGGTGGGTGGCTGCAGAGCAGCAGAGTTCAAACTGAAGGCCAGCGTGGTCAGGATGGGCATTGTGGGACACTTCCAGAAACAGTTTACTGCGACATAACCAACCATGGTGTCACATCTACACTGACACATTGTCGATTTAATTTGTGTGAAAAAAGCCTTATGGCTCTCATCGAGGTGGTTTTATTTTGTCGAAAAAACAGCAGTTTTGTTGGTGGGGTGGTTTTGGAGAGATGGGGGAGATTGAAGTGTGTACACCACCACTATTTTGTCAAAAAAAAGCTGACTTTGACAAAACAGTCTAGTGTAGACTAGGCCTAAGAGGCTAGAGGAAATAATGCCTGACTGAATGGTTTCTAAAACCTTAGCCTAGTGTCTAGTTACCTGAGAGACAGCTTTTCTCCCTGTTCTGCAAAGTTGCAGTTAACCTGGAGCACACTTTGGAGCTGCTAGCAGAGTATTCTTGGGTGGATTCTTCAATTTTGAAATCTTGTTCTGTTCTCCCCCTTCCTCTTCCATGTCTAAAATAGTTTGAATTTGATTACATTTAGATTGTGCTGCAAAACCATTCGATTCTCTCTAGTTTTTGGAGAGGAGAAAGAATTTAAGGTGGTTAGGTGTGGGAGAGAGATTTTTCAGTCTTCATTTTTGCCTTGCCAGTGTTGTGATTAGAGGGATTAGACAGAATTGTTGCAGTTATAATTAATTATGGCTTTACTTCCTTTTATAAAATGTTTTCAGGGGTCACTAGAGTTTTGGAGAGATGCTTTATCTTTTTGTATAAATCCACATAAAACATGTTGTACACTCTACTTTATTTGACTTTTTAAATTAAAAATACCAGATGCCCTCAGAAACAAATATTTGCCAGATTCCTTTGCTCATAATCCACCCTATACAAATAATATAAGTGATAAACCTGATTATGGCTGAAATGGACAGCAAATGAAAACTGTTCAAACATTACAAAGCAAAACGGGATTTTAAAAATACTGTATTGAATAATGCTGTGTGGCAGAGCCAAGCTAAAATAACAGGGATTGCTGCAGGTCGGAACTGAGGTGTTTTGGTTCTATTCAATCTTGTACTGTACAGTTTAATATAGATCACAGTTTTGGAAGTATTGTGGTGATTGCAAAATTAGTTACATCCGGTCCTCACGTCTAAGCTTCATTCTTTAACCCCTCTGTCTTTTGATTAGATGGAGTGATTTGTCTGAAAATGTATGTTTAAAATATGTTAGAGAAATTTCTCTAACTTGGAAACCAAAAGATTTTAAAAAATAGCATAGTTAGTATTCATATTATAGTAATGCTTAGCAGCCGAACTATGATTAAAGACCTGTTGTACCTAGGCACTATACAAACACACAGTAAAAAACAGCTCCTGCCCTGAAGAGTTTATAATCTGAATAGACTAGACAATACAAAGTGTAAGAAAGAAAGGAAGTATTATTATCCCCATTTTACAGTCTTTCCCAAGAATGCCCAGAAAGTGTGTGTCAGAACCAGAAATTGAACTGAAGTTTCCTGAACACAGAACCATTCTCATTCTCCCCTTCCCTCCTTAATACAAAATTCAAGGTATTTTTCAATTTTGAGTGCATCATTCTTTAGTCACATATATGTAGGTTTCTTAGACATAGGGTAGTTTTTACACAAAGAGTAAATATAAAATCTTAATCTTCATTGTTATGGATTGGATCTCTGCCAGCTGCTTAATGATTAAAGTTTTAATTGCCTGATTACAGTTTTCATTACTAAGCCATTAGCACTTAATAGCAGTCTGGTTCTGCTAAGACTTAGGGGCAACAATGTGAGCTGAGGCATGTAACTGAAGTTGTGGGTTCAGAGCAGACTGGGGGGGAGAGGCTCTGATGGGCAGGTACCATTAATGCTAACATATGTGCTGAAGTCCTACAGCAGTGGTTCTTAACCTTTTCAAACTACTGTACCCCTGAAGCCTGAGTCCCACCCCCACGGGGCTGAGGCATGTAACTTAGTTTCATGGCGCCCCTGTGGCTCCAGGCAATTACCTTTCTTGCCACCCCCAATACCAGCTCTGCACTTGCGACCCCTCTAAAACTCCAAGTTAAGAAACACTGTCCTACAGAGTGTGGATCTCCTCCTTCAGACCTTAGTATAAGAAAAGTGTGCTAGGAGCTGGGAATGGAGGGAGTCATGAAGAGGAAAGAGTTGAAAGCTGGAGCTGGGCTGTAAATTAGGTAGTGAGTTGGCCTGTCCCAAGAGCAGGGCCAGGGAGCCATCAAAATAGTCATCTTTCTAGAGAAAATATTGAACAATAAACAAAAAAACCTTTAATTGACACTCAGGCTTTAGGTGGTGCATAGAGCTGCTCAAGCAAAGAAGTGGAATCCAGCTTGCACATTAGATCAGACTTAAAAAACAAAACAAAAAACACTAAAGGAAATACCAAAATAAAACTTAAGTTAGAGTTGATTGCTAAATGCAGCTTAAGAGAGGAGGTACCATTAAATACATCCTTTAAAAAAAATTAAACCATAGAAATTGCAAACTAAGACCATAAATAATTCCATCATGAGCCTTAACACCTAGTTCCCATAGTACTGCTGCTTCAGCATTCCAGCTCACCAGACAGCAGCAGTGCTGGAGGCATTGTTTCTGTGCTGAGGCACCAGTGCATAAAGTACATCTCTCTTGGCACTGATGACTTTTTGTGCTGGTGAGCTTGTGCAAATTGCTGGAGGAGCCTTTTAAGTGCCATTGCCTCTTCACAGACATATTTTCCTCCTCCCCTTCAGAATCTTTCCAGCTGAAGACCTGTTCTTTTTCTCCATAGCTTCACCCCACATCCCTACTGTCTCTGATGCATGCACAGTCCTTCTTCAGACATGCTTCTCTACTACATTCTGCTTTTAATGTTGATCTGTGTCAATGTTTGAAAACGGATGATTATTCAGTACGCCAGCTACACTTTTTTCTTTATTCCCCTTCATAAACACCTCCATTCCACCACCCCAGCCATGCATATCCACTCTGAATTTCAAATCAACATGCAGCCTTAATACTGACCATAAATGTAATACATTTATATGCAAACTTATGCAGATTTCAATCCTGTAATGTCTAGACAAATTAAAACCAAATTTTAGAACAATTATTAAAACAAGCTTGCTCATTCACATTTTTCTGCAGTGTTTAGCAAATGCCTTTTGCATTCTGACACCATACGTTTACTCATACTAGTACACAATGATGTAACATGTAATTGACAGTCACACTAACCCCATAGAAATCATCAAAATATAAGAACGTATAACCTTTAAATATGATCAGAATTGAGGGGTTACCTGTTGGTAGTTGAGAATGACGGTGGGATTCTGTGGGGGCTGGAAGGGAGGTAGCTGGGGTTGAGAAAGGGGAACTTACATATGGAGTGTAGCTGGGATGTTGAATGACTTGATGCCTTATGTTGTTAAGAGCCATTAAACTGTATACTTCTGAACAAATAATATAAACACATCCATTACCCAAATATATTTTGTATAAAAAACATTGGTCTAACTCCCATTAAAGTAAAAGTAAAAACTACTATTGATTTCAATGGAAGTTTGAATCTCGCCCTAAAATAGTAACACAAATTCAGGGACAGAGTTAAGACTGTCTAGAGGTTGGTCACTAAAATTATTTATATATTTATTTAGATTTATATAGAGTACAATCTCAGTGCCCATCCAGTAGTCTTGACAACTTTTAAAAAACACATTAAAATGAACAGACCCATCAGTTGTGCTAGAACAACTCAAATACACAGTGGCAACATAAATGACTTAAATTAATAGATCTCAGACACAACTGCCAGAGTCCCACACTCAGCCCTGCTCTGTGCCCATTTTCTGACAGGCAAAGGAGAAAAGATGTGCTTTATATTACGCCCTGAAGGCTATCAGGCTCAGACTGCTGTGGATCTGGGGAGGAAGTGAGCTCCAAAGGTCTGAGGCCTTAATAAAGGGTGGCCTACCAGCCATCTCCTTCCCTTTGTATCAAACAGGCTTCAGCTCAGGCATCTCTGCTGGTTGTGACTATGGCAATATGTCATGAGGAGTAGTAGTCTCTTAGGCTATGACTACACTAGAGAGTTTACAGCGGCACAGCTGCAGTGATGCAAGCTCTCTGATGTAGCTGCTCTAAGCCGATGAGAGTGTTTTCCCGTTGGCTTAACTACTCCAGTTCCTGCGAGCAGCAGTATCTATATCAGCAGGAGAAGCTCTCCTGCCGACATAGCTCTGTCCACACCAACGCTTATGTCAGTGTAACTTATGATTTATTCACCCCCTTGAGCGACATAAGTTATGCTGATGTAAGCTGCAGTGTAGATATAGCCTTAGATAAGCAGGCCCTAGACCATTTAGAGATTTATAAATCAAAACCATCTTAAAATCCATCTGGAAACAAGAGGCAGCCAGAGCCAAGGTATAAGATGCACTGGGAAAGAGACAACATAGCTGCTGAATTCAGCATGAAATATACTTTCCTAACAAATTTAAGATGTAGCCCAATGTAGAGATCATTGTAGTATCTAATTTTGAGGTGATAAAGGCATGGATGATAGTTGTAAAGTGCACATCTGAAAAAAAAGACAACCTCCTAACCATCCATAGATGGGAAAAGGCTGACTTAGCTGCTACCTGATCTTTTGATAACAGCTGGAAGTCTAACCGGACACCCGGATCACAAACCAGATCAACCAAAGGCAAGGCGCACATCCTCAATCAAAGGGGCAATCTCTTTCAATTTCTTACCCCAGCCAACCAGATCACTCTGTTTTATCTAGACAGTGTCTATGCCCAAGTTTCCTCTTGTTTAGGTATTGGAGATAAGGTTGATAGTAGAAGTGCTTTATGTAACCCTAATTTATTTCCTTAGCTTTTAATATTTAGTTTTTGTCACGTTTTCTTTTGACTTGTGCTTAGTAAACTTAACTGTAACTTAACTAAGTTTTTGTTCTGGAATAAGTGTCTGCCTGCTTCATGTCTGTGTTCTTTCCATGGCTCTCCCCCTGACAAAGTATATTCCTATTCTAACCCACACTTGTGGCTTTTGTAAACCTCGGCTTTTCCTGCTCCTCAAACAAGTTGTTTTATTTTTTCTATTAAGGAAACTTCAGGCCTGCTGAGATTTAAGGAAGTTATTGCTTAAATTGCTATGGTTATTGTTGAAAGGAGGCTTTTGCATCTTCAAAGAGAATTTAGTAAAGAGGGAAAAGGAAGGGGAGAATTCTGGCATGAGCTGCTGTAGCAGGAATTGTACTTTCTTCTTGAAAAAAGGCAGTTGTTTCTCAATGTGACACTTCCAAAATGAGGGGCAGCTGTATCCACTTGTGTGAGTGTAGAGCTGAGAACCATGAACTTAGACCTCTAATCCCTGCTTTGCCACAGACTCCCTGGGTTGCTTTTGGCAGGTCACTTCGTCACTCTTATTTTCCCATCCATAAAATGGTTCTAAAAACCTCACAGGGGTTTTGTGGAGATTAGCTAATATCGGCACATAGCTTTGAAAATTAAAAATACTATGTGCTTAGTAATTATCAAAAGATATTTAGGTTGTAATACTAAGGAGGAGCTGCTCAAAGGGCACTAACAAGGACCTGTGCTTTTTAGCTGTGTAAGTGAAATAGAGGGAAGAAGTTGGGACACTTTATCTGCAAGACTAACAGAGAATTAGCAGTTGTGGTACAGACAATATCCAGTAAGCCTTCCCACTCCCCTGCTCTCCTTGCTCTGTCATTTGTGCCTTTGCATGTTACTCATCTCCTGTGAGTGCTAAGTAAGGAAAAACCCCAAACCAAGTGTTGGGGTAGGTAATTAGATTTTTCTGTTCATTATTTAGCAGCCCAAAGCTAAACATGTAGCTATCCCACATGTGTCAGTTTAAACAGATTTTCAGGTAACACATGACTTTGCCAGAGTTCTCTCTATAGAACTCAATCCAAAAGTTGGGTGGCTTTCTGCATAGTTTAGAATTTAATTCAGTGGTGGGCTCTACATTTCAGTATGCTCTCAGGCTACCCAAGTGATTGAGTTTTAATCCGTTGGATAGGACGTCTGTCTTCATCTGTGACATTTGTCGTGGCTATCAGAATTGATGGCGCAGCTGATGACAGTTCTGGGCCTTGTGTGCTTTGAACTTTTAGTTTAAAATTTCTCACTGCTGTACTACTTCTGTGCAGCCCCACTTGTAAAAGCACCAGAACTTTGTCTAAAACCCATTACTGTTACTGCTGGTGGAGCTGCTTCAATGGGAAACATGAAGAACAGTGTAGACAGAGCCATGATTCTCTCCGTTGATCTCCTGTGGGGTTTGACAAGCCTGCATAAGCTCTCGCTAGTCCAAGTTGCTCCTCTTGTTCAGCAATGAAAAGGTTAGCATCTAGGCTTTACTGTTAGCCTGTTGATGAATGGGATTGTTGAAATCTCACTAGGTGCATATATTTCAGTCTCTTTGCAGACATGGTACGGCAGTGCATTGGTTCGCTTTTGGAAGATTATCTTTGCAATGCCAAGAATTAAAAACTTACCTTTAAAAACAAAAGCTTTAGTGTCTGTACAGGGCAAAGTCTTTAAATAACAAAATGTACATCTTTTCAACCCCTATACATACTATTTTTCATATATTTATTTTGACTGTATAGTCAGTCTTACAAATCTTTAGCACACAAATAACAAAACTGCAATATTAACAATTGCAATAATGAACCATTCGTATTTGGATTGAGTCATTATAGTCAAGTTTATCTATTGGGAAGGTTATAATGGTAGAGTATCAGTCTTAGGTCACCAAGGTATGTTGTTTCTCAGTTATTAACAATTCTGTCTCTACTCATTAACAAGTTACAACAAGTTTGCTTTTAGTTAATATTTTTAAAATTTCAAATGTGATGGGTTTTTGCATGCAAGTGTGCTCTGAATTTGTATAAATGGCAACCAGATACCAAAGTATATATTTGTCCTCTGTTTTGCTGCATTCATTTTTCTTTAACAATGATCTCATGAATTTTTTTTGGAACCATTCCTCTAATTTGGGGAGGTTTTCCTTTTTTTCCAATGAGAGGTTTTCAATAGTACTGTAGCTACTAACAGAATTCTTCACTTCTTTGAGTGTTACCATTTTTGCTATGGATCCCCAGCAGGATTACCAGGCAATTTGGTAAAAAATGTTGAACAATTTGTAATATTTGTTTACAGATCACATCCTAGTATTCTTTTTAATAATTGAACATGCCCACCATATATACATATATCACCTTGTCACTAAAATTTCTCTTAACAGATATCCCCACCCAATCTGTATATACCTTGTTGGTGTATTGAAAGAGGTTTTCTGTTGAACTACATATTGAGGTTGCTGGATTTCTTTGCAAAATTGAAACCCATTCTTCCTGTGTAATTTTTCCACCCATAGCATTCCCCATTATGTCATGTATGAATATTTCTGTGTAGGGAAAGTTGCCTGCGAAGAGTGATTAAAAATAAGTTTGAAATGTTTTGTTTGCTGTTCATCCAAATGTAGCTTTTTGTATAAAAGAGATTTTCTAGAAAAAGTTGAGAAACCATGGTGCCTAACTTGAAGGTATTAGTATGTTGGAAAGTTAGCTAATTAAATTTGGTTTTGATTTTTAAAAAAATCTGGTAAAAAAATTAATCAATTGTGTGTATTCCATGGCTCTCCCAGTGTTTTAAATTATTTAATTCATTATTTGGGCTAAAGTCTGGATTATACATGTCATTAATGATGGTAACGAACTTGTATTTCTAGTTCTTCTTCAAGTGCTTGCTCGTGTCCATTCTGAATTACGTGTGCGCGCGCCACATGCACCGGTGCTGGAAATTTTTCCTCTAGTGGCATCCCTATGGCCGGCTCTAGCACCCTCAGTAGCGGTGAGCATTGGCCTCCTTCTCAGTTCCTTCTCGCCACCTGTGACGGAACACTCTCTTGCTCTCGCAAGTATTAGTGTTCCTAGTGGTTTCACCTGCTTTATTCTAGTGTATATAGTTGTTGGTTAGAAGTTAGTACATTTTACCCAGGGTGGGGGCATGCCCTGGTCCCTGGGGTTTAAACCCTGCGCTTCTTGCAAGAAGCCTATGCCACTGAGTGACCCGCAGCAGAGCTGTTTAAAGTGCTTCGGGGAAGCTCACGGGCGAGAAAAGTGTAAGAACTGTAAGTACTTTCGCCCACGGACCAAGAAGGACCGAGACATTAGACTCAAGGCCCTTCTGCTGGAGTCTGCACTCCATCGTTGGAACTGAGGTTGGACTTGGCACTGAGTATCGCAGCATTGACAAGCAGCAGGACAAAACAGTTTTTTCCCATGAAATGGCAGTCAGATTCCTCAAAGGTCTAGAGAGGCTTTTTCCTCCGCTGCAGGACCTGGCCCCCCAATGGGATCTCAACCTCATCCTCTCCTGGCTCACTGCACCACTGTTTTAGCCACTGGCCTCCTGCTCCCTCACGTACCTGTACTGGAAGGTAGCATTCCTGGTGGCAGTCACCTCTGTGAGGAGGGTCTCAGACATCAGTTTTGACCTGAGAGCCTCCATACGGTCTTTTTTAAGGACAAGGTCCAACTTCGTCCTAATTCTGCATTCCTGCCGAAGATTGTTTCCCACTTTTATATCAACCAGCACATTTTTCTGCCAGTATTCTGTCCAAAGCCTCACAGCTCTAATGAAGAGAGGTGCCTCTGTTCTCTCGATGTCAGGGGGGCTCTAGCTTTCTACATCAACAGGACCAGGTCTTTCCACTGCTTCGTGCAGCTCTTTGTTGCAATCGCTGACCAAATGAAAGGTCGTCCTGTGTCATCCCAGCAAATCTGGTCCTGGATCATGGCCTGCATTCAAGCCTGCTATGAGCAGGCGAGGGTCATGCCTCCAGCATCCCTGTCAACCCACTCCACAGAGACTCAGGCATCTTCAGCGGTTTTCCTGGCACATGTAGCCATACAGGACATCTGCAAAGCCGCAACATGGTTTTCAGTACATGGACTTCGTGTCCCACTATGCCATCACACAACAAGTTCGGGATGATGCTGGGTTTAGCAAAGCGGTGTTACAGTCATCATGTCCATGAACTCCTGCCCACCTCTGGAAGTACTGCTGGTAAGTCACCTAATTCAGAATGGACATGAGCAACCACTCGAAGAAGAAAGACCGGTTACTTACCTTACAACTGTTGTTCTTCGAGATGTTTCTCATGTTATTCCACAGCTCACCCTCCTTCCTGTCTGTTGGAGCTCTGGCAAGAAGGAACTGAAAAGGAAGGGGGCTGGCAATGATCTATATACGGGTGCATATGTGGAGCCAGCCCTACGGATATCACTAGGGGAAAAATTTCCGGCACCGGTGCATGTGGCGCACACACACACCTAATTCAGAATGGACATGAAAAACATATCTTGAAGAACAACATTTGCGAGATAAGTAACCGTTCTTTCTATCCTATATCTCAGGAGCAGGAGCCACAGGGGCTAGAGGATGTGGGGGGGGGCAGAGAGCGGCGCCTCAGGAAAAGTTTCCCAGCTCCAGGGCTGACGCGCTGGGGGCTTTACTGTCGCTGCCCAGGGCCCTGCCTGCTGTGCTAGCAAGCAGCCACTTGGACTGAAATAGTCAGGAGGCTGTGGGGGGCGCTAGCTCTGGGACTGACACCGAGTGAGCGGTCGCAGAGTGCAGGCACTTCCCACGGCACCCAACAGCAGAAAGTGAGACACTGAGAGGAGTGGCGTGGGCGGCGATGGGCTATGGGGCATGTGCTGCTCCATGCTGCTGCCCCAGGAGATGAAATGAGCAGGCCCCGCTCCTGCCCTTGAGCTGGCAGCGTTTGAGGGCTAGGCAGGGTTGTGCTGAGGTTGAGGCGGGCCAGCTCCTGGTGAGCTCAAGTGGAACTGGGCCGTGCACTTCAACAGGGAGAGGAGATGCGCCGTCCACCCTCGCCAGCGCTTACAGATCCTTAGTTTCCTCAATTGCTAGGAGTCATGGTGGGCCAGACAGAAATGTTAGATGGGCCGATAACGGCCCGCGGACCATATTTTGCCCACCCCTGCTATAGCTAGAGGGTAACCTTTGCCAGAAGTGGGGATATATATTTTGGAGGGCATCATTTTTTATTACATCATGGTAACATAGTAGTATTCACACTGCCAGAGTTGTCTTGTTCACTACATGCCCATGGTTTGTCTGGAGTACAGTTCTCCCCGTTCACCACCCCTTTCAGTTGATTGGGTTTATAGTACTATATAATATTTGGAACAGCTAGACACTCTGCTTAATGGGTCTATATAAAGTAGCTGCATTCAGAATTTATGTGGAATAAGAAGATCAAAATCATTCTCTGTATGCTTGCTGGAGTGCTATCTAATGATTATAAGGAGATTCTGAAATTAGAAATAAATCCTAGGCAAAATGCTCGTTTTGATTCTGACTATTCTCCCTGATGTATAAGATTGCATTATTTCCCAACAAATGAACCCTTTTATTTAATTTGCTGAAATAATGTTGTAACATCTTAAATTGTATGTGTCTTCTAAGTTATATGAGTTTCCAGGTACCTTTGTTGAATTTTTGTCCATTTATATCTAAAAATTTTCTGGAGGGAAGACTTTTAGTCTCTATATATTTATGCCTAGCATTTCAGGTTCTGCATAATTTACTTTACAACCATTTCTTCCTCCCTTCCTTCTTCCCCCCCCCCCCCCCCCCCCCCCCCCCCCCCCCCCCCCCCCCCAAAAAAAAATAAATTCATGTAGATTATAATTTTAGGTAAATGCTTTGGGTAGGTAAAAAGTATAGCTTTATATGTTTATGATGTCTTGCAATGTGTTCATGCAAGCCTCATTTCCATTATTAAATGTAGTTATTCCTCATTCTGTGGGTGCCTCTGTGCATTGCCACTTGTGGGGGCTTCTGAATCAAGGCATCACCAGGGCTGCAGCTCTCCAAGTGGGAATTCACAGAGGCAACCCTTGAAGAGCAATAGTTATCAGGAAGTAACCTTTCTCTATATTCTGTGAATGGCTCCAAGGCTAATGCAAAAAGTAAAGCGAACATCCTTGTTTAGTTCTGCTGTATCACTCTCCAACAAAGGAGACTTAACTACTAATTCTCAATGATGGTTTTGGGCTGATATAAAAAGTGGTAATCCACTTCAGTAAGTGGGTGGCCCAATGTCATATGATAGAACTTTAAATAAAAAATCCTCGTTTATCGTAAACAAAGCCTTCTCTGCAGCAAGTAAAAACAAAAGACTCAAATCTCCTTTTGATCTGACTGGTCCTATGAATTTTTCCAACTACTCTATGAATATCATCAGACATTTGTCCATCCTTAATAAATTAATGTAGTTTGTTCTGGATTTATATAAATTGATAGCATGGATTGCAAATAGGTAGCTAATATTTTTGCTATCATTCAGCAATGATATGAATTTATAAGATCTGCATGAGGTAAGGTTTTTTCCAGTTTCATGGAGAATCAAAACTGTACTTTACTCAATAGATGGAGGCAGTTCCTGCCCTAATAGAATAGCATTAAAGTTATATTCATTAGAGAATCTACTAATACTTCCTTAAATATTGTATAATATTCAGCTGGAAAGCAATCAGGTCCCTGGACTTTTGCCACTCTTCTTACTTGCTGTTGCCTGTAAAACTACTACTACTTCATCTAGAGTTTCTTTCTCAATCTCATGTCTCTTTGACAACCCTACTACTTTTAGGTATTTTTTTAATAACTTCAGAGTCTGGACTATCTGAAGTATAGAGTTGATGAGAGCAGCATATACTTCGTTATGTGTAACTTTTGCTGATTATTTTAAAATGGTAGAACGTTTCCTCTTGAATTCCTTTAAGCTTTTGAGCCAACAACTTACCACATTTCTTTTCTTTTCTATAGTTTTGTATACCCAAGGGCTTCTTCAGTGATTTTGGTCATCAACATATTCATTTTTTTTCCTTATATTGTTTAATTGTCGATCTATCTTTTGAGTCTGCAGTTTTCATTTTTCTTCTGCTTTCTCTTTTGAAACTCTGAAGTTATACTTGTCTGCTTACTACTGACTACTGCTTCACCTTCCTTCTATAGGAGACCTCTCTTTATATTATCGTTATCTTTTTTTATTTGAATGTACTGAACAGTGTCTTTAATTGCGTCAGCCTGATATTTGTCCCAGAGAAGCAAACAATTCATTTTCCAGTAAGACTACCTTTGGGACCCATCTGAAATACCAAATATTATTTCCAGTGGAGCTTATTCTGACTAGGGCGCCCCCTGGAGTGCCACGCTCATGCCGCGATACATAGGGTGCTGCCGACCCTGCGGCCCCTCAGTTCCTTCTTTCCACCTGTGACGGTTACGTCTGCCTCTTGCATGCAAACGCAAGTAGCATCCCTTAGTGTTTAGCTGTTATTGTTTGAGTTCTAGTTTATTGTTAAACGGTAGTTAGCAAGTAGTTAAGTAGATAGTGTCCTTAGGGGCTAGAATTGAGCCATGCCTGGCTCTCCGGGTTTTAAAGCCTGCACCGCGTGTGCAAAATCCTTTCCAGTGAGTGACTCTCACGACCGTTGCCTCTGATGCCTCGTGGAGCAACACAGAAAGGAGAAGTGCAGGATCTGCAGGTCCTTCAAACCAAGGACCCAGAAGGAAAGAGACGCGAGGCTGAAGGCGATTCTGATGGAGTCCGCGCTCCGGCCGGACTCTGAGCCTTCGCATTCTCCTGCGGCACCGAGTGTCTCATCAGTGCAGAGCGCTCCACCGGCACTGTTGTCGGCACCGGCACCGAAGAAGAAGAAGCGGCGGGAAGCCGCTCCCATGGACTCTCCCCTGCTACCGGGAAAGCAGGGGATGCAGCAGGAGATGCCCCAGCCTCGTGCCATGGAGAGTACTCTGGCACCGGCATCTCCTCGCAGAGAGCCTCCCCCGACTCCTGGGGGTGGGGGAGTGCCTCTGCAAGGGCCGTCGACACTGGAGGCTTTCGCTGCGGCACGCGCCCTCATGGCCCTGCCTACGCCTCTGTCCCCCCCTTGGCCAAGGGCTCCAGGACCGGTGTCTCGGGGTAAACCTGCGTTGGGTGGCCCCGGTGGGTGGAGGAGACGAGAGTCGAGGTCTCCCCCCAGACGGTCAAGGAGGGTAGAGAGTGCAGGCTCCCCTCCTAGCTCCGACTCCGGGTCATTGAGCTCCCCGGCACCGCGGCACCGAGGGCGGACCAGGGGCAAATGCTCGAGGCGAAGGCGCTACAGTTCCACCTCGAGCGGGGACTGCACCGTGGGCTCCGGTACCCCGATGCGGAGCCCAGCTCGGCACCGATCCCCAACGCTGCCTGCCTCGGTGCCGCCATCAGCCTCAGCACCGAGCACATCGGCACCGTGCATCCCAGTGCCACCGTCCGCCTCGGCACCGCCCATCTCGGCACCACCTGCCTCGGCACTGAGCGCCTCGGCACCGAGGGACACATCGCGCTTCCAATCAGCGTCGCGATGGCGCAGACGCCACCGTTCCTGATCCAGATCTGGGAAGTGTCGCCGCAAGTCTTCTTGACGGAGGGGTTGTTCCAGCTACAGCTCCTCCAGCAGCTCTTTCTCCTCATCGACACCATAGGCGCCGGCACCGGAGGTCTTCATCGTCCCAGAGCTGCTCCCCTTCCAGGGCCCATAAGCACCACTCAAGTGGCTCGGGGTCCAAGGGGGGATGCCTGTAGATGACCCAGCAGGTTCCCACACCGGCACCTGCATGGCCACAAGGTCCCTGGCAATGGCCATATTGGGGGCCCTGGGGTGCTCAAATGGGTCAGGGGACTGCCTCAGTTCATTTCTCAGTGGCCCAACCAGTACCCCCACCTATAGGTGCACAGGGGGGTAACCCTTGGGAGGAAGGGTCTGACCCAGAGGAAGGTCCTTCTACGGGGTCCTTCCTCAATCCTCCTCCTCCTCCCTGGATGAGGTGGCGGCCAGGGACCATAAGGCCCCCCTCTTTGACTTCCGGGCCCACCAGGACCTCCTGAGGAGAGTGGCAGACAATCTGGGCCTGGAGATAAAGGAGCTCTCGAAGGAGGAGGACCCCCTCTTTGGGGTCTCTGACACGGCAGGTCCATCTCGGTTGGCCCTCCCCGTTCATGAGAGAGTGCTGAAGATAGCCAAAACTCTCTGGCAAACCCCCTCCTCAGTAGTCCCCACCTCAAAAGGTGCGGAGCGCAAATACTATGTTCCCAAGGAGGGGTTTGAGTTCCTGTACACGCATCCCGCCCCAGGTTCCCTTATGGTGGATGCAGTAAACCAGCGGGATCGCCAGGGGGGACAAGGCAATACCCCGAAAGACAAGGACAGCAAAAAGCTGGACCTTTTCGAGCGTAAAATGTATTCCACGGAGGCCCTTCAGCTGAGGGTCGCAAACCATCAGACCCTCCTCGGCAGGTATAATTTGACCCTCTGGTCCTCCTGGAAGAGGTTCTCCTTGGGGTTGCCCCCGGACCAGGCCACTGACTTCGCCACTGTGTCGCAGGAGGGAGTAGCGGTGGCTAAGGCGGCTCTTCAGTCAGCCAGTGACGCAGCGGATTCTGCCAGCAGGGCAATAGCGTCAGCCATCGCCATGCGCCGCTGCTCCTGGCTACAAGCATCTGATCTGTCTCAGGAGGTCGAGCAGTCGATTCAGGACCTCCCCTTCGACTGCACCGGCCTCTTTTCCAAGAGGACGGACGAAAAGCTACATGCCCTGAAGGACTCACAAGCCACCCTGAGATCCCTAGGGCTATACACCCCTCAGGCCTCGAGGCGCCAGGGCCGCCCTCAGCCCCAGAGGCAGCCGCAGCCCCTACCAAGGCTGCCACCCAGACCCGCTCAGCCCAGGAGGGGTCGGGATCGTTACCGGGCGCCCAACCGCTGCGATCGGCAGGAGCCCCCTGCGGGGTCCCAGCAAGGCCCAAACAAGGGCAGTGTACCCCATAAGAAGTTTTGATGGGATGCACGAGGGTGGCACCTCTTCTCCCCCCCTGGATCACCCCAAAATATTCTCCCACAGACTTCGGCCATACTATGCCAAATGGGAGGCTGTTACTACGGACCAGTGGGTTCTTGGCATAGTTCTCCGGGGCTAAGCTTTGCAGTTTACGGCCTCCCCACCCAACCTTCCCCCTACCCAGTCCCTCTTCAGGGACCCCTTTCACAACCAACTCCTCATGCAGGAGATCAACTCCCTCCTTGCGCTCGGGGCTGTGGAGGAGGTTCCTCCACAGGAACAAGGAAGGGGACTCTACTCGAGATGCTTCCTGATTCCCAAGGCCAAGGGGGGCCTGAGGCCAATTCTGGACCTCCGCCGTCTGAACAAGTTTCTCAGCACACCAGGTTCCATATGGTCTCCCTGGCCTCCATCATTCCTACCCTAGATCCAGGGGATTGGTATGCCACCCTCGACCTGAAGGACGCGTATTTTCACATCACTATCCTTCCAGGTCACAGAAAATTCTTAAGGTTTATGGTAGCTAGATGCCACTACCAGTTTTCAGCCCTACCCTTTGGCCTTTCGTCCACGCCAAGGGTGTTTACAAAATGCGTGGTAGTGGCCCACCTGCCCGCAAAGGGGTCCAGATATTCCCCTACCTGGACGACTGGCTGATCCGGGGCAAGTCCAGGGCCCATGTGAGGAACAGCCTGGCTCTTACCTGCACCACATGCACCAGATTGGGGCTGCTCATCAACAAGCAGAAGTCTACTCTCACCCCGGTGCAGCGCATAGAGTTTATAGGGGCCATCTTGGATGCCACGCAGGCCAGAGTCTTCCTCCCTCAGGCTCAGCTCGAGGCCATCTCCGCTATAATCATCGACCTGAACAGGTCCCCCACAACGACAGCCAGGCACTGCCTTCAGCTGTTGGGACATATGGCGGCATGTATTTACGTGGTGAGGCTGGCTCGCCTCAAGCTCAGGCCCCTCCAAGGGTGTCTGGCCTCAGTCTATGCATCGGCCAGACACCGGCTCAACAAGGTGGTCACAGTTCCTGCCCAGGTACTGTCCTCCCTGGTCTGGTGGAGGGACCCTGGGGAGGTTATGCAGGGAGTCCCCTTCCGGGACTTGGCCCCCTCAGTGACTCTAATAACGGACGCCTCAGACGAGGGTTGGGGGGCTCACATCAGCAAGGACCTGAGCACCCAGGGACTATGGTCACCATACGAAATAGCTCTCCATATAAACGTCAAGGAGCTCAGGGCAGTCCGCTTGACCTGCAAGGTCTTCATCAAATTCCTGAGGGGCAGGATGGTTCAGGTCCTTACGGACAACACAGCGGCCATGTTTTATATAAACAGGCGGGGGGAGCGCACTCGTCAGCTCTTTGCCAGGAGGCTACCGAACTTTGGGACTTGGCCGTGAGACACAACTTTCACATATCGGCCTCTCACCTCCTGGGGGTCAGGAACAACGAGGTGGACCGCCTCAACAGGTCGTTCTTACCCCGCCACGATTGGTCACTGCACCCGGAGGTGGTGACTTCAATCTTCCGGAAGTGGGGGGATCCCCAACTGGACCTGTTCGCGTCGTCCTGGAACAGGAAGTGCCCAAGTTTCTGCTCTCTCCGTGGTCGCGAGCCGGGCTCCCTCTCCGACGCGTTCCTTCTAGATTGGACGGGGACCCTCATGTATGCGTTTCCCCCCATTCCACTCCTGCCCAAGGTCCTCTTGAAAATCAAGAGGGACAGAGCGGATGTGATACTGATTGCGCCAGCCTGGCCACGGCAGCACTGGTACAGCATGCTGCTCGACCTGTCCATCGACAAGCCGATCCTGCTTCCAAGATGTCACAACTTGCTCTCCCAGGACCAGGGTCGCCTGCTGCACCTGGACCTGGACTCCCTCCACCTGATGGCGTGGAGACTCTGGCTAACAGAGGGAGAGAGAGCCTGCTCGGCGCAGGTCCAACAGATTCTGCTGGGCAGCAGAAAACCTTCCACTCAGGTTGTGTACCGGGCCAAGTGGAAACGGTTTACCTGTTGGGCGGAGTCCCGGGGTATCCTACCGTCCGGTTCGCCCATACAGGTGGTCTTGGAGTACCTAATCCACCTAAAGCTCCAGGGTTTAGCACTGGCATCCCTAAAGGTGCATCTGGCAGCTATCTCGGCTTTTCACCAGCCGATGGAAGGGCGTACCCTGTTCTCTCACCCCATGTCAGCTAGGTTCCTCAAAGGCGTGGAGAGGCTGTATCCCCAGGTCCGTGACCCGGTGCCTCCCTGGGATTTAAACCTGGTCCTCACCATGTTGACAGGAACCCCCTTCGAGCCCATGGCTACATGCCCGCTGCTCGTCCTCTCCTGGAAAGTAGCCTTCCTCGTGGCCATTACGTCGGCCAGGAGGGTCTCCGAACTCAGGGCTTTAACCTCGGAGCCCCCCTACGCTGTCTTTTATAGAGATACGGTCTAGCTGAGGCCCCACCCATCCTTCCTACCTAAGGTGGTGTCTCAGTTCCATTATAACCAGAATATCATCCTCCCCGTGTTCTTTCCCAAACCACACAGTTCGGAGGAGGAGCGGAGATGGCACTCGCTGGACGTCAGACAAGCCTTGGCCTTCTACGTAGAGCGGACCAGGCCATTCCGGAAGTCAACGCAGCTGTTCGTGGCTGTGGCGAATCGAATGAAGGGCTCACCTGTCTCCACCCAGCACATCTTCACCTGGATCACCGCCTGCATCAAGACCTGCGATGAGCGGGCGAAGGTGCCGCTTCCAGGAGCTGTGATAGCGCACTCAACCAGAGCCCAGGCCTCATCTGCGGCCTTCCTGGGAGGAGTGCCCCTGCAGGACATCTGCAGAGCAGCAACGTGGTCGTCGGTCCACACCTTCACGTCCTACTACGCCATCGTGCAGCAGGCGAGAGTGGACGCGGTCATCGGCAGGGCCGTCCTGATGAGAGCAACTCACCATTGACTCCTACCCACCTCAAGGTATGGCTATTTAATCACCTATAATGGAATGGATATGAGCAATCACTCGAAGAGAGAAAACAGGGTTACTTACCAGTAACTGTTGTTCTTCGAGATGTGTTGCTCATATCCATTCCAAACCCACCCTCTGTCCCCACTGTCGGAGTCGGCAGAAAGAAGAGACTGAGGGGCCGCAGGGTCGGCAGCGCCGTATTTACCGCGGCATGAGCACAGTACTCCAGGGGGCGCCGGAGCCGACCCTACGGAGCTAGCTAAGGGAAAAAAGTTCCGGGAATCTGTGCACGGGGCGCACCTATAATGGAATGGATATGAGCAAAACATCTCGAAGAACAACAGTTACTGGTAAGTAACCTTGTTTTCGTTTCCTAAAGCAAGGTTAATTCTCATTGATTGATATAACCATTAAAACATGTTAAATATAGTCTTTACTAAATTTGGTACAGTACAACACTTTGTTAACCAGGAGGATATGCTATATGCACATTTATTTAAACAATTATGTAGCTTAAGCATCTTTATTTGGAGTCTTAAAAAAGTTAATCATGATTAATTGTGCTGTTAAACAATAGAATACCATTTATTTGAACATTTTTGGATGTTGTCTACATTTTCAAAAATAGTGATTTAAATTACAACACAATACATGCATCCATGCTGATGATGGGTTCTGCTCAATAACGATCCAAAGCAGGTGTGGACCAATGCATGTTCATTTTCATCATCAGAGTCAGATGCCACCAGTAGAAGATTGATTTTCTTTTTTGGTGGTTTGGGTTCTGCAGTTTCCGCATCTGAGTGTTGCTCTTCTAAGACTTCTGACAGCATGTTCCACACCTCATGCCTCTCAGATTTTGGAATGCACTTCAGGTTTTTAAACCTTGTGTCCAGCGTGGTAGCTATCTTTAGAAATCTCACATTGGTACCTTCTTTGCATTTTGTCAAATCTGCAGTGAAAGCATTCTTAAATTGAACAACATATGTGCTGGGTCATCCATCATCTGAAACTGCCATAACATGATATACATGGTAGAATGTAAGTAAACCACAGAGCGGGAGACATACAATTCTCACTCAAGGAGTTCAGTCACAAATTTAATTAACACATTATTTTTTTAACAAGCATCATCAGCATGGAAGCATGTCCTCTGGAGTGGTGGCCGAAGCATGACTGGACATACGAGTGTTTAGCATATCTGGCTCGTAAATACCTTGCAACATCAGCTAAAACAGTGCTATGCGAACACCTGTTCTCACTTTCAGGTGACGTAAATAAGAAGTGGGCAGCATTATTTCTCATAAATGTAAGTAAACTTGTTTGTCTTAGCGATTGGCTGAACAAGAAGTAGGACTGAGTTGACTTTTAGGCTCTAAAGATTTACATTGTTTTGGTTTTGTGTGCAGTTATGTAACAAAAAAATCTACATTTGTAAATTGCACTTTCACAATAAAGAGATTGCATTATATTACTTGTATGATGTGAATTGAAAAATATGATATCTTTTTTCTTTTTTACAGTGCAAATATTTGTGATAAAAATAATATAAAGTGAGCACTGTACACTTCATATTCTGTGTTGTAATTGAAACCAAGATATTGAAAAAATAGAAAAACATCCAAAAATATTTATAATAAATTTAAATTGGTATTCTATTATTGTTTAACAATGTGATTAAAACTGTGATTAATCATGATTAATTTTTTTAATTGAGTTACCTCAAAACAAGTTATTCGCTTGCAGAGTGGATTGATTTAAATCAAGGCAATTTAAATCATTGATTTAAATCAAGGCAATTTAAATCACTAAGAGAATCATTGATTTAAATCAAGTGTCCCACTGATACTTCTTCACATATTTCTTAAACAATGGTGCAAATCTGATAATTAAAACATGTTAATTTACAACTCAGTTAAGTTAATTTACAGCATCTAGGAGGGTATACTTTGTGTAGTTTTTTAGATAACTTGATTTTTATTAATTTAGGAGATAGTACATAATATTCATTACCCATGTCAAGCTGCAAATGCAGCAGCAGTACATTAGGAATGGTAAGAACTGAATCACACACACAAACACAATAGTACTTATATTTTATTAAACAATCTTAAATGTTACATAACTGTTTGACATTTGCAATTTCAGCAGTCTTCTGAGTTGCTGGCTGACAGCTGTCCTTAAACTTTTTTTATTTTAATTTTCAAATTTTATTAACTCTAATAGACAAGTCATCACAACGCTAAACGTACGCTGTCCTTAAAACCTCTACAACTAGCTCTCATCTTTCCCACTCCCACTATCATTTTTATTCATAGATTGAAAGAGAAATGAGTTTTCCTGCTTTTTCAATTCCCAGTCGATTTCTTAGCTATGAGTGAATAATACCAAGCGATGAAAATATTCTCTCTGTGCCTGAAGTAAAATAGGGAATAGACTTATGGCATCACCATTATGGTCTGTGGCCATGATGTTCCAATATAAGAGGCATGTATTATGTAATATAAAATAAGAAAATTACACCCAGTGGCAACTGGCAACTCTAGATTTCTTTTACTGCAGCTTTTTGTACCATATACTTGGGTGATAGATTCTAAACCTAGTTAACTAATTAAACTAGCCATAAAGATTAGCTAAACTAAACTTTTTTTTCTAGCAACATCCAACGTAGCAAACAGTTTGGGAATTTACTTGTTAAATCACACTTCTACTAAAAGGCATAGAGAGAGTCTTGAAGAATGATGCATTCATTGCAAAGTGATTTATTTAAGATACTAACCAGTTGATCCACATTGTTTTTCAGAGATATCCACATCTTCATCCACATCATTTTCTCCCAATAAGCAGTTTTCATTATGGTGTTTCATTCTTGCAACTAGGCCCTGCATCTCCTTCTTGCACTGCTTACACTTGACATGTTTTCCATTTTTGCCCAGGGAAGGAATTTCTTCAAAATATTCCCAGATAGGGTCTCTCTTACACCCAGAAGCCATGACAGTTTTTCTGTGACAAAAGTGTGGGGGAATATAGGAAGCTGTGTGTACTGAATAATGTCTTTCCTTTTTCTTTCCAGTCCACTTCACCGTTCCTTTCTACTCTGCCTCCATCCTTTGTCTTTCTGTCTTTAAGACAGTGACTTAATTAATTCCTCTGCTTTGCTTGGCCTAGCTTCACCACCACATAAGCACAGAACAACAATCCTAGCCTGTCTTTCTTTGCACATGTGATTTAATCTGCTGAGAAGCAGAAGCTGAAATCCCAGAACTTTCAAGAAGCAAGAGCTGGTATTTAGGCTGGACAGACTAGTGTCATTAATTCATTTTTATGAGACTTGTAAGTGAAGGTTTAGCATGTTTGTGATGAGATTTAATTGTAACTGCTATATTTTAAACGAGAGAAAAATTTAGTATTTTATTGATTTTTAAAATTTTTTTAAAAATTTAAAAATTTAAAAAAATATTTAAAATCTGATTTAAATAAAAAATTATTTTTTTTATTTAAAAAAAAGAAAAAACATTGATTTTTATCCATCCTGTTCACTTGAGTTAACTGCGATTAATTGACAGCCCTATTTATTAGATGGTGGTTTTTTACTCAGGATATGTGTCATGCTGCATTTGAATGGAAATTGGAATTCAAATTAATATTATACATAAAAAGTATTTAACTTTTTTTTAGGTTAAAAAAACTATCTTAAATGTGCTAGATACGTAAGAATAAAATAAACGTATTAAAACGTTCTGCATTTAAAACTAAGGAAGTATTAACTATAGTTAGTGAATTGACAGATTTGGTTTTGGTCACTATAGGCTAGACTTTGAAAGGTTTTTAGATGTGTAAAGAGAGAGATGGGTGCTTTTGAAAATCCCACTATGCACCTACCTCCCATTTAAATCAATGGGAGTTGTAACCAATGGGAGTTGGGTGCCTTTGAAAATCCCATGAGGCACCTTTGGGAATTTAAATATCTTTGAAAATCTGGCCCTACTGTGTTGAAGTTTTCAGATTAATAGATTTGATTCTCTTCCTCCTGGCTTTTACTCATAGGTTGGAAGAGGAAAACAAATTGTCCTGCCTTCTCAACTTCCAATCAGTTTCTCAACTTTGAGTGAACTACTTCGAGCTATTCTTTGCACCTGCAAGCTAAACTGAAACCATAAGTAACTTAAGGCAGAAGCTTTTCTGCAGAATAGAAACTGAATGTACTGACATTTGGACAAATGTAAATACCAGCATTTGCTTCTTTGTAAAGAATGAAAATAATATAGATATTTTCTTAATGCAATGCTACATGACATTGTAACGTATTTATAAAGCTTGAATTGACCTAAAAAATGTAAGGTGTTTTCCTCCGATTCTGTACATGATTTTAAAAGTAACATCCTTTAATGCCTTTAAAATTTAAGGTGGGTTTATTGATGCAGCATATTTATTTTATTTAATAGATTATAGTAAATTTAGGCCTTAAATGGGTTGTCATAATTTCAAATGTAATTTTAAATAGTTTTTAAAAGAAAAGTGTATTTAATTTAAAATTTTAAATATCTGATTTAAATTTAAAAAAAACAATTTTTATTTGAAAAATATTTTTATCCATCCTGGTTCTGACCATGTAAAATAGTGTCAATTTTTGCATATCTTGTCCACTTTAATAAGAATGTAGACATTAACATTAGCTCTATTCTAATACGTAAACGAGAGTATAAATAAAGTAAATAATCTCATTACCCTGAGTACAAGTCTCTGCAACAGTCTGAGAGATTGATTATTGGAATAGATAGGTTAGTGCTGAATCTTTTTCCTTGCTTGTTGTTTTCTTTCCCAATAAGTATTTGGTGTACAATTTGAAGTCTCTTCCATGTATAAGTTTACCTCCCCAAAGTATTGCAGTATTTTTAAAAAATCATTTTCAAAAGGAAAATGGCTTTTTTTTTGGAGGGAAGCATGCAATAAGATCACTGTTGTTAGAGGGTACAGTCACTGGATTAAAATAAGCCATCACTTTTTGAGCTGAAAAGCTTCATCTTTAGCAAATATTATACATTACCCTGTTTAGAAGCAAAAATATCTCCTGAAATCAATTTTCTTGCTCTCACAATTTGCCCCCACTAAAAAATGGATTTCTTGAAGTAATATCTTTGAATTATGTGTTGGATTTTTGGTTTTGTTATTCTGCCAGAGATTTTTCTTTTTGATTTCATTATTCAGTACTTTGACAATCAAAGATATTACTTTAAAAGGGAGAGCTATTAATAATTATTTAGCTTATTCACAAACTTAAAAATTGTGTGGGTTGGTTTTTGTTTTGTTTTTTGCACAAGCATTGTCATGCTACCAGGCTCTGGCTATGTCCCATCTCAAGCAAACCATCACCAAAGACTTCCCCCTAATCTTAATTCCCAAAAATGATCTGTAAGAGGTCAGTTACTGGCACAAATCCTTACATGGCAAATTGTCCCTCTTATTACTTACTGTGTGTGGTGTTCCCACAATTGTGTATCATAAGATATAATTTCTGTTTGTAAAATTTAATAAATCTCTCTCCCCCCCCCCTTTTTTTTTTAACCAATTCCCCTACCCTCCACCTCAATTCCCTGCCCACCCCATCATTTCTTTTCCTACCCTTCTTTTCTTGGGTTTCACCATCTGCCATGACCTTACTACCATTTTTCATCAATTTTACATCCAGAGAGTATTCATGCATGTTGGAGCCTTTGATCGCTATACTAAGAATCTGGAATATAGTTTCCTCACCTTTGGAGTATCTTGTAATAAGCCTGATCATGGAAGATGAATGTGAGTTTAAATGGAAATTCCCATCAGTAGTGAATTTTGGCCCTTCTGTGTACTTTTGCAGTTTTTCTTAGCTCTCTTCTTTTTTGCAAACTCTATTATAATAATAATAATGTACAGTTGTGTCTATTCTTTACTGGACTTAAAACACAATAGAAACACAAGGTACTTTGTACATTCTTGTCTTTTTTGTTGTTGTTCTTTTTGCTTTATTGACAAACAGTGGTTGGCTGTCCAATTATTCTGAAGTAAATTTAAAAATGCTTTTATATAATAAAAGTCCAAATAATAATGAAAAAAATCTGCAAACATGTCCAGAATTTTTCTCTTTCAGAAACTGACTAAAAAATCAATCAATTCCAGTAACAATGATAATAGTAAAAACAAACATAATACTGTTATATTATACTTTACTAATACCGTGTGATAATGAAATTAAAGTTCTGGGTTTTAACACATCCATTGTGTGGATCAGACTACTTGCAAAAGTTCATGAGCTCTTTGAGTAGAAAGTCTGCAGTGTCCCAGGTCTCCTGTAAAACTAGAAGGGATGCTTCCAGGTTAGCATCAGTGAGGCGATTTCAGTACTTGTTCTTCAGAAAATGCAGTGCACTGAATGTTCTCTAACACAGCACGGTAGTAGAAAACAGGGACAAGAAAAGCAAAGCAACTTTAGCTAGGGGCTTGTTAGGGGTCCTCACACAGGTGCACATTACTCCAGAACACCTGTATTGTGACACTGGGCTGACTGAAGTAGGTTTTCATTCTTCCATCATGGTGCATTTGCAGCATGAGGTATTTGAGATTGACTCTTTGGATTTAATCAAAGGAAGTTAGTCTGTCTTGCAAGGCAGGCAGTTTGTTTGCAGCCAAAAAACCTGAATCAGAATTGCTGAATGGGTCAGTCGTGTAGGTGTACTGACAGAAAAAGTTTCCCTCACTGAAACAATTTTCAAGATTTTTGGAGAGGATACTCAGATATTCTGTTACAGCTAAGCTGACCTTTTGCTGCACCTTCTTTTCCTGATAGCTGAGAAACTGACTAAGCTTGTAAAAAAACCAAAAAGTCCTGTTCCTCTTCTAGGCGCTGGATAATGTCAGTGACTGTCATTATGAATGTATTAATTACTTCAGTGCTGTCAAATATCATTAATTGAGGTTTCAGAAGCTCTAGGGTCAAAGAAGCAAGCTTTGGTAAAAACTCTTCCATAAAGAGCAAACAGCCATGTACTTTTGGATCTTGTAGCTTTTGGGGCAGTTCTAGCGAAACTGTATTCAAAACCTTAATGAGCTCTTCCGAGAGCTCAAACAGCCTCTATATGCTGTCATTAAAACTAAGCCAGCAGACTGGGTTGTAATTCAGCAGCACCTTATGTATCTCGCAGCCCATGTCACACAGCATTGTGAATCTCCTTTTATTGACACTGCTGGTGTTGACAGCATTGATGCACTCTTTCACTACAGATTCAGTCTCATTCATGATTTTCATTGAAGCCTTGCTGGCAACTACTTTTTGGTGGGCAAAACAGTGAAACAAAAAAGAAGTTTCTGATTGCAGCTAACTTGGAAGCAGTTCAGCACCCTTACTCATGCACTTTGCATAGCTGCTGCCCCATCAGCTGTCAGACTGCACAGATTGTCAAAGCTAATGTGGCACTCCTCCATTCTCGCCTGAACACAGTAAGAAATGTGTTTGCCAGTTGGCCTATCACAGAGGCTTTCCTGACACCTTCAGAGAAACAATGGCAGTCACAGTCAAAAAAGCAAATGCATACAATTACCTTGGGATTCCTTGTGAGATCAAGGCTCTCATCCAAGCACAGGCTGTAGAGAAAGGGCTTGCTGCGACCTTTTCAGCTATTTCATTTTGTAGAAAATTCACCAGATCTCTTGGGCTCTTCTATAATGTGTTGCTGCTCAGTGGTATCTCTGAAAAGCATATTTTCTGGTTGTATGGCCAGAACAATTTTCATTACGAGTTCTCTGTCACTGAATGGTTCCCCTGCTTTCCCCAAAAGTAATACAACTTTACAAGTAGCTAGCTGTATCTGATGCACTTTATTAAAAAAATAAACAAGCCAGCAAACACCAAGGTAGTGCATCCAGGATCAACAGCTGGGGCACTGTAGGGGGAGGGGCTGCTGCTTTATCATCCCCCACTCTCCACCCATGAGGCTGTTGTGGCTGCACAAAAATATGCTAGTGACCGCATTTGAGAAACACTGATCTAGATGCTCACTAGCCTTTTTCTTAATCAAATTCTTTTGTTGGTTGTGTGGTGAAATGTAACAATCAAATCTCTGGGTCTGTTACTGGCTCTAATAGCCGGATTGGGAGGGGGAAATAAAGCTCTGTATGCACTGTCTATTTTCACATTTTCCACAGAGCTCAAATTTAATATGTTCTTAATCAATATTTGTATGTATTGAATAGTATTTCCTTTTAAGCTTTTTTATGGCACCCCTTTAATTCTAATATTTCTTCTTTCTCTCTTTTCCATATCATCCATTTTGAGCTGCAGCTCTCTTTCTGCTCCAGCAGCCTCATGCAGCACTGCCGCTGTGATTCTCTCTGCTGTTTTTCCCATTCCAGTTTACAGCACAGTGGTTTTATCCTCCAAAGCTGTGACTATCTTTTTAATTGCTGAAATCTTGGAAACTAAATCAGTCCTTCATTTCTTGAATTTGGAGTTGCTCCCTGATTCTGCTTTAATGGCAGTTGATTTTCTTCACCTTTTTCTTCTTTGCTTATTACGAGAGAGAGACTTTCACTGGCAGCCAGAGGCATTCTAATGCTGCAAGTCTGAAGCACCTCCTCTTTGTCGGGGTTTGTTTTTTTTAAGTTACAGAGAGGTTAAGTGAGTTAGGTTATTTTATATCCCCTCGGAACTCAGCTAGCCATCTCTTCTCAAGCCTTCTGCTTCACACATGAATTTTTATTAGAATTTGAAAAATTTCCCCTACATTTATTAGCCCAGGTGAGAATACTTGTTTCCAGTTCCTATACCCTAAAAACAAGGCTCTTCCCAAATCTTTCTCATCCCTCTCCCCACTTTCTCCTCAATACCTCTTTAACAGTGCCTCCCAAAATCATTCCACCTCCATTCCCCCAATATCTCTTTAACAATAACTCTTCACCTCTGCATGGGGCAGCAGTTGTTTGTTCAGTTCCTTTTTAGCTGGCTGTGATCAAGCCTCTCTTCAGAGTCTGCTTCCCAGGGAAGAGGAGGAAGCTGGTGCTACTTCTGTTGCCATTCCAGATGCACAGAGGGTAGCTGGAAGGAGTACGACTCTCAGCAGCCTGCCTACTGACTGACCAGAAGCAGCCAAAAAAAACCCCTATTTATTTATTTATTCTAAGAAATAATACTTATTTGTACTTCAGTTAGACTTAGATGCCTCAGTGTTTTAGGTACTGCACAAATGTAGGTAAGATACAGCCTCTGTCCTGAGCAGCTTACAGTCTAAAAAGATCAGACAGATAGAGGGTGAGGTATAGCACACCTAGTTAAGATTTGCGTCCTTCGTGTTAGTGCCACAATTTTTTATATTATGACAGTGGCAGGAGAGGAGTGAAAAATGAAGGGCAAGCTAAAAGTAAAAACAAAGGTAGTGAGGGGACCAAATGATGGGGATAGAAGGGAGGGAAGTTGTTTGGAGAGTGGCATGGAGAGCATCTGGAGTGAAGCTGAGTCTGAGGGTGGGGCCAGGAGCAAGCAGCCAGTCACCTGAGAGAATAGCATGTTCAGGGTAAAAACTGTAAAAAGCATAGTTTGACATCAGTGGAAAGGTGCCTGCTTGAAACTACTTCTGTAGCTTCTCCCCAGATGCTAGTGGAAAATGTAAATGAGGAATTATCTGAGAAGGACCAGCTTGTCAGGCAGAATGAAAACAATCACCTTCCCTCCTTCCCCTCCACCCCCACCAGTAGGCTCAATGTTTCTTGATTTTTCTCCCTCCTTCCTTGGAATTTAAAAATAAATAAAGGCTACAGCCAGGATATTCTGCTCCTATCTTCACACTAGGGAAAGGAGCAGTAGCTCCAGCAAGGCTTCTTTCCCCTCAGCCACCCTTTGGTGGGTCATTTTCCTGTTCCAAATTTCCACTCACTCTGGGTGAGTAGGTTTCTTTTTTTGCTCAGGGCTAGTTTAACTTTCACATAACACAAATAGTTGATGTGGGCCCCAGTGATCTTAAGCTAAGTTGTTAGCTCAGCATTCTGCATGCTAGCATGGAGCCAAAAGGAAGCAGCTTTTGGCTTGATCCTTTTCTCAGGCAGCTTGGGACACTTCAATACTTCAGTCTTCTGTACTTGGTCAAGAAGAGGAAGGTGGCCAGGAGGCCCAGGACAGGATTTTTTGGTTTTCATTGTCTAGGTAGAGGTGTGGCAAGGTACTTCTGTCCAATTAGCTGGAAGGAGGGTGTGTGTATGTGTGCACACAGGCGTTACCCCTCCTATTATCGTCAAAGGAGCTTCACTTAATATCGAAGGAACCCAAATTTCAGAAAAAATAGTATCAGGTATTTCCTAATTTGAAATCTTGAATGAAACAGATCAGATCTCTGGTGATTCTACAGTAGTCACCCTGTTATTCGCACTTCCAGATTGTGTGTTACTTCATATTGGCAGGTGGAGACTTAGCTGGAGCTAGAAAGAGTTGAGCTGTTAATAGCATAGAGAGGAAGAGATAATGTATGTGGCTTTAATATTTGTTATAGGATTAATAATTTAGTCCAAGGGATTTTGGGGGTGTCTTTCCCAGATATAACTACCCTCCCTTCACCCTACTCCAGATGAGACATGCTGTTTTGTGATTCTAGCTGGATTGTGGGGGAGGGCCTGTTAACAAATCATTGCTGCTTTGTATTTGAGCCAAGAGCTGGTTAGATGCCTAGCAGTGATTACCGTTCATCAGCCCCTCCCCCTGGGAGCCTTGTCAAAGTGCTGGTCCTCAGCTTTTCAGAGCAGAGTAGGTTAAGCAGACTGCCTACTGAGCAATATGAATTTATCTTCCCTTAAGAGCATGTGTGCTCTCGCCCTAGCTAAGAATGGCATAATTCCTTTGAAAGTGGCAAGCAAGCTACCACCATCTGCTGATGAATGTCTGCGGGATGGGGTTTGTGTGAAAACTTGAACAGAAACTGAAGAGCTAGTTTTTGTCAGTTAGGAACTTGTCTTCCTGTACAAAGTTCCAGTATTTGTTTGTATTTTGTGTTTTGTTTTTTTAAATTGTAAAATGTACCTACCATTTTATGTGCTTGTGAAAATGAAGGTGTTAATACAGGCCATAGTCATAGTGGAAGCAGGAGTGAGCTGTACATCCTCACATCTTTCAGAGCACCTCAGTCCTGATCTGCAGAACCCACTGCTAGGCTGAAACCATCTAACCATCTCTATACACTTACCATATGTCTAGAACAGGGGTTCTCAAACTGGGGGGTCGGGACCCCTCAAGGGGTTGTGAGGTTATTATAGAGGGGTTTGCAAGCTGTCAGCCTCTGCATGCCGTGGCTGCAGTTGTCAGTCTCGTGCATGACTGACAGCCAGAGCCCTTCAGAGCTGGGCAGCTGGAGAGGAGTGGCTGCTGGCTGGGTGCTCTGAAGGCAGTGCCACTCCTGCAGCAGTGCAGAAGTAAGAGTGGCGTGGCATGGCATGTGGGGGGGTGGGGGTCGTCACAGCCTAAATTATTATCAAAGGGGGTCCCAGATAAAAAAAAGTTTGAGAACCCCTGGTCTAGAATACCATGTGTATGTGATATAAGACCTCCCTAACAGTCATTTTATGGCTGTATAAATTTACAGGTAATCAGCTGTATTTAGTCTCTTTCTGAAGTATGAAGAAGGATAGGGAACTGGGAAGAAGTGAAGAGTAGTCTGGTGTGTATATGTGGTTCCTCCACCTTCCCATGAAAGAAGCAGATGGTTGTGGGTCCCAGGAGGTAGAGGAGATGGGGCTATTAGACTGTCAGTGAGTTGTGAAAAGCAGCAGCATCTGCCAGAATGGAGACTTACTCAGCAGCAGGAGAGTGAGCAGTAGACAATCTCTGCCTTGAGCAGTCAGTGGAATTGCAGTCCAATGGGGAATTGCTCTTGTGGAGGGTTTTGCAGACAACCCTGGTCAAGCAGACTATAGAAGAGAGATAAAGGGCTGATTCCTGCACTTGGGCGGTCTCACTTTACTGAACTTTCTTACCTCTATTTATCCATCACTGACAGAACCTGTTCTGAGCAGGCTGGTCATATACATGAACAAAAAATGGGCATATTCAGCATTATGGGGAAGACACATACTTCAAAATGCTCTGTGCTTCTTTGATGCTGGAGCACCTTCAGAAGAGCAGGATAGACTGGGCTGCAACTATGTAGGGAGGATTCATACAAAATGTAAAGGAATGTTCTGAAAAAGGCAACATACTGTTTTATGGGTGTTTTGAGGTTGCTTTTTTGTCTACAATTAAATCACAGGATACACTCTTCAAAACATCCTATTCAGTTTGAAGATATCTTTCCACAACTTCAGCTCAGTCTCTGCTGCTCCATCACTTTTGCTCCGATTAAGTGTGCTTTGTACAAGGGAGAGCATTGTGGGGAAGAATACACGTGGGAATGCCCTCTTATATTGCTGCAATGCTATGGAACTTCAAAGGAGCAGGCAAAGGTGGAAGGGCATATGCCTCAAAGGAATATCACTAGGCATTCAGAGCTCCATTCAAGAAGAATGGCTGACTTGGGCTATGCCGTGTTAGAATCATTAGTCTTGGTTGACCAGGTATAAAAGCGAGGGGGTGGAGTTGGTGTGGCAGAAAGCTGTGATTCAGGACTCCTGCGTAGGCATTTTGAGCATAAGTGCCATGGGTGAATCTAGAAATGGTGTTAGTACATACAATTCTCCTGTGGTTGACTTCACAGGCAGGACTTGATAGTTTTCCAGGAAAATCCATTTTTTACATGTGGAGGCTGGTTATAATCCCATGAGAAAGAAAATTACATTAAAACTTGGCTGGAGGTCCAAGTAGTTTGGTGTAGAATTAAAGACCTAGAAATTTTACCTTTTGAAATCAGGCATCACTTCTGACAAGCAAAAATAAGTTTCTTGAGTCATAAATATTGTACTAATTTTTCATGACTGAGGGTTGCCGCTTAAAAGACACACAAGAGTTGGTTTAGGTCAGGATTAAGGTGCATTGTCATAACTGAGGACACTAGATTTGTACAGATCTCGAGAACTGGCATCTCAGACTTTCCTGTTAATTCCATCTACTTTGACTCAAAGAGGCACCTGGCGTATGGTTGGAGCTGATTTTGCTTTCATACTCAGTCATTTAGATGTTAAACTACCTGTCTCTGTCTGCATGGCAAGGTGGGGAGAGCAGTGAATGCTTTTGTCAGTTTTTTCCTGATTTTTAAACATTTTATATTATAACCGTTATTGACTGTAGAGAGACAGGAACTTCTCTGTGGATCAGATCTGAGACTTGCTTGGTAATAAAAGGCCAGTTTTAGGTCTCTGTCTACATGTACTCTGCAGTCAAAAGACAACTTTGTTATGGTCAAAATTTGAGGTGATTCTGACCAGTTATTCATGCACTTATCTTTTTTAGTGCTTTTTGCCACATTTTTATCTCCATAACTGAATTTCTCATGTTTCTTATGGGTTCATTTTTGGTAACCATGGTGTTCTTGTAGGTGTTGGGATGGGTTTTGTTGCTGGGGTGGTGCTCTCAACCTTAAATGGAATATCAGCTAGCTACCTGACTGATCCTTTTATAAACTTTTGCCTTTCAGGAACAAGCTTTCTTCAAAAGCTTACATTAGTTTATGCTTTTGAAAAACACTTTATAAGTAAAGTTGTTCTCTGAATGAAATACATGATATGCCTAATTTACTAAAGTCATTCAGGCTGTAGTAAGTCAGTGAGCATATGTCACTCTGTTGCATTCACATCCATCTGATAAAATGATTAAATATGTGAGCTAGTTAAGATACTAGGAATAAGTAATGGAACTTAAAAGAGGTCATCAGGTAAGTTCTCCCACTCTGAAAATAAATATACCAACATCTTTCTAGCATTGAAGACCTTGCTTTTGGAGATATGTCATTCCTGTGACATTGATGTATTTTCCCCTGGTGGCATTTCCCTGAGCACCAGGTAAACCTCGTCTTTAACTTTTGTGACAAAATGCTCAGGTTGGCCTCAGTCCTCTTGGATTGTTGTACCAGTGGTAATGAAGATTTGGCCAGATGAATCAGGTAGTGATTTTATACCGACTCTGATCCCTAATCCATTCTCAATTCTACTAATACTCATTTTAAAGTTGCCACAGACACATCCAGGTTTTCATACTGAAATTCCAATGCTGAGGTCATCATTGTGTTCTGAAACATCAGCCAAAAGACACAGTGGGTGCAAGGAGTGTTGAAAGTTCTACTCATCTGGGAGCTGGTAGAGTTCTCTGCTATTTGACTGCTAGTACATTTAGTCCAGTTATCATTGCTATGCAAAAGTATGTTGTTTGAAAGATCTATCATTGTTTTACTTATTGGATGTGGGATCCATTATTTGGTGTTTGGAGAGGATGTAGTCTAAAGAGTGATCTTTGGGACCTGGTGTTTCTTGATAAATTTTGGGGAAGTAGTGCTTGAAACTGCTGAAGTTTATGTGGTGGAAATACCAGGAAAAAGGTGCGTGGAGGGAGGAGACAGAGGGCTCACTTATTCACTAATATTTTGTCTTTTCATCCATTTCAGAAATGTTCCCACTGCCAGGAGCCAGGAGCCACCTTAGGCTGCTACAACAAAGGCTGCTCCTTCCGATACCATTACCCGTGTGCCATCGATGCAGGTAAGAACAAATGAAGACTAATAATATCTTATAGGACACATATTGCCCCAAAGGATTCCAGAGCACTTTACAAACTGTTATATTCTGAATCTTTTAACCCACCATGGAAATACTGTAATGGAGGGGATGGAGCATGGCAGCTGATAAAACAGTGCACAGCAGCACTTTGAAACAAGTCAGATTGAGAAATGAAAAATAATCTACTTGAAACTACAGAAAGAATTTTAGTTTTGTAGAACGCAGTTACAAAAACTGGAATTTAGCATGACATGGGAGATAAATTACCTTTCCCTGTGAAAAATGTACAGGTTGTTTAAGGACTCTGAATAATAAGAACCTCTGATTTTACATGTCATCTGAAAGACAGCACCTCCTACAGGGATACGCTCCATAGCAGTACAGTAGGGCATTAGCCCACTACAGATTCTAAGTGGAAAGTGTCACATCCTGAGTCATAAGCACCACTTCCAGCAACACCTCTCTTTTGCCCATACAGGTCTCTCATCCAAACACTGACATTGCTCAGTTCTGGTCAAATGATGAAATATCAGCCTAGGTGATGGCTTTTAGAGGAGCTGCTCCTTTTGCTCAGTGATCAGAGTACTAGTGCGGTCTATGTGTGCAGTTGTTGTTTTGACTGTAGTGTCTGGTGTGAACGTAGATTATTTAGAGGACAGGATTAGGGTTGGGCATTTAAATGATCCAAAAATTATTGGTCAAATATTTTAAAGCACTAATTTATTAGAACAATAACAATAACAAAAAAGAGTAAGACATTATGATCTCCAATAGACTTACTCTTAGATACGTGTGCCTAATTACAAGAAACCCGTTACTGTACTTAACTGAGTTATTTTAAATTAAAAAAAAAAAAAAAAAAAAAGGCAAATCACTATTAAATGAAATTCTAAAAAATATTAAAGAATGGCACCACGATTCAGTAAAAAAGGTAGGCCATTGCCTACATCAGGGTATTTTTGCTAGAATATTTGACAAAGGTCAAATAATAGGTTGTCAGTTGACATTATTTGACTGGTCAATTGACCAGCTTGCCAAGCCTTGACAGGATATTTCATTGCAGAAGAAAGTGAATTTCCTGAACTTCATATCTTCCTGTGTATGACTGTACAGCACCTAGCACAATAGGGCCCCAGCCTGTTGGTCCTCTAGATGCTACCACAATATAAATGCTAAATAATAAAACAAAATTAACATTGCAATTGAATTCAGGGTTGTTTGCCATTGAATTTTGATCCAGTTATGCCACACAGCAAATGAGGCCTTGACACACACTCTTTAAAATTACACACCAAAAGACTATGTTAAAAGGACGTTATTAAGATTGCAAAGTCAAGCAGTCCGTAGTTAGGAAATGCCTGAAGTAAGGTTGCCAGGGCAACCACAATGCAGCTCCTTTGTGCGTATGCATTATGATGCAGCTTTAATGACAAGATCATACTATTTTTTTCCACAGGACCCCTACCGTATTCATTGCACAGAATGTATGGTGCTCCCTCAATGAGTAGTTAATCAATGTTATATTTTCTCATTGTTCAGTGTGTGGCTCCAAGCCTTATTTTTACTGCACACTAGTCAAACCCTGCTCTGCAGACAGAATTATTAATTTTCTCATGCGTTTTTCTGTGATGCTCATCGCTATAGGATGAGTGCTCCACAAATGTTAATTAATTTATTTTCATAACCCCTGTGAGATGGGGGGATATTATCCTCATTTTAAAGATAGGGAACTGAGGCACAGAGAGATTAAAGTAAAAAGTGTCCACTAATTTTGGATGCCCAATTTGAGATGCCTGGGACATGATGTTTCCAAATACTTAGCATTATACGACTCTTCATTTATTGAAAGTATAACTCCCATTGACTTCAATTGCAACTGTGAGTTCTCAGCTATTTTTCATATCAGAGCCCAGGGTCTCAAGCTAGGCACTTGTAGTTGCGTGTTCCTCATTTTCCTTGATCATCAATGAAAAGTCTGGTTTAAGTGACGTGCCCAGCATCACATAAGACATCTGTGGCAGAGGCAGGGATAGAATCTAAATCTCCAGGGCAGGATTCAACTGTCCTTATCATGAATCTGTCTTCTTTCTTCCTGCTATCCCCTGCCTCTTTGGCTACACACCTTCCAACTTCTGCAACTTGAAGGAGGGATCCTATAAACAGTCTCCTCCACTACACAACCCTGATTCACCCCCAGAATCAGGTCCATGTTGTGCACTAAATGAGCATGGGTCCTGTGACCAAAAAAAAAATGCCATCATGTAATTTAAAGACTGTCTCATGCATATGCACAAAGGGGCCCCTGGCAACCTTACTGCTGACATTTCCTAATTTTTGAGTGCTTGATGTTCTTTTAACATAATTTTATGTGTAACTTCCTAGGTATTGAGAAAAGCAAATTGAGAAAACACAAATTCCATCATGTGGTATCATAGTGACACCCATATCATAGTGAAACCCAGCAGGATTGAAATCTTTAGATCGATCACACAAACACGTCCTGCTTGAGCTAACCGGGTAACTGAGAGCAGTGATAGGTGTGGGCCCATACTAGAGGGGGAGGGGACACCTTGCAAATGGGTTTCACAGATATTTGTAACAGCAAAGGAATGGTGAGACTCTGGAATCTTGGATTCCATTCCAGGCTCTGTAGGGGAGTGTGCATTAGTGGATATAAATTCTTCTGCCCATTTCCGCACAAGTAGTTCTTTCTGCCCCATATCCTCCAGCTAGTCCCCGACCCAGTTCTGTATCTTCTCCATCCTTGGTTTCTTTTACCAGATCCATTCTCCTCCCCTAGCCAGTCCCAGTTTCTCCCTTCTGGTTCTTCATTTGATATGTTTCTCTCACTGTCTCTGGTCTCCAATCACCATCCCACATCTCCATTCCCAGCCCCCACTGGCTCCTTGTCCCAGTCTCTTTGTCAGCCAGACCCAGTTTCTCACCCACCTCCTCATCTGATCTGTCTCCGCTCTGCATTATTTGTGTTTTTAAAAACAATTCTAGGAGTATTTTTAGTAACGGGCATGTTTGATTTTTAAACTAAATAATTCCCATCACTTATAATTTTAATAATAGATTAAGTTTTGGTGTTTGAACTACAGAGAAGAACAAGTGCAACACAGCAACCTTCATCCTTTTAGTTCCTCAGTCCATTACCAATGAGCAACCAGAACAGGAACCGAAATCTTATGATTAGCATTCATACTAATATGCTAGAGGACTCTATTTTTATTTCTGGTCCTAATAGCTCACCAGGGGGTCTGTTTACTGGGGATGTTGCTTTAGCATAGCACAGTGGTCCCCAAACTTTTTAGGTCATGCCCACCTGTATCCTGTCTGTGCATCCCCTCCCCCAGGGGAGCGGGTCCATGGATGGGGCTGGAGTGGTGGCTGGGGCCATGGCTGGGAGTGGAGCTGTGGTCAGGGCCCGGCCAGGAGCCAAGGCTGGGAGTGGATCTGGGGCTGGGAGCAGGGTTGGAAACCGCGTTTGGGTCTGGGGATGGTGTGGGGGTGGGGTGGGGGCAGAGTGGAAGCCAGGAGTCTGGAGGGGAGCAGAGCTGAGGATGGGGTGGATGGTGCTCCCTCCCTGCCCCTCGTGGGGGCTGGCCTGGGCCCCACCGTGTCCCCAAACATTCCTCAACGCTCCGCTAGGGGTCCTGCCCAACAGTTTGGGAACTTCTGGCATAGCAGTTAGTGCTCTATGCTTCCACACTGAAGATCAGTTTTCAGTCCTAGAACTGATCACTGGCTTGGTCCTGAATAAACCAAATTTTCCACTGTTGCTGATTGGATGTTGATGACGGCACATGGTTAATAAACCTGCTCCTGCCTGTATGTATGAACAGTTTGATATATCCTACTTCAGTCTTGTGTTTGATCTCTTACATACAAAATAATCCTTGTCAAAATAAAACATCCTTGTGTGCTATCCACACTAGCTATACACTTGCATACGAATCAAAATTAAACAGTGCCACTTAAATAATTTCTATATGAAGATAGGACAAAGGCAATAGTGACATCTGAGTCTGTTGAAAAGGCAAAGATATTTCTGCCCAAATCTGAGGCAGCATTGGAGTGTATTGAACATTTCAAGTATCAGGGCAGCATGACTGCAAGGGATGCCAAACATAACTTAGAAAGCCAACGTAGAATTGGATTCGTGGCTGCTGCTCTAGCAACACTTAGATGTGGATGCTACAGAAACAGGACATTGATGCTTTCTACCTTCAAATTGAAATGCTGCACGTTAACTATACTTTGCATGTCACTAACAAGGTGGTAATCACCCACATTTGTAGCATAATTGTAGTGATACCTAATATCAATAAGATGGTCAGGCAAAGAAAACTTTGAATTTGTGGGACATGTGTTTTGGGTGAGTGGAGGAAGACTGTGGGAGCAAGTTTTGCAGGAACTGGTGCCAAATGCCAGGGCCATGGGATGCCCATGGCAAGTGTTGTTCGGCAATATGGCTGACTGGATGGTATGCGGAATGGCATGCTTCACGAGGCTGTGTGAAGACCACAAAATGTGGAGGAAGATTGCTGGCCAGTGACTCCTGTGTGTTGTGTTTACTGTTCCATGTGATATGATTTTATGGTGCTTTGCACTATGGGAACAATAATAATATTGAGATGGCGATGGTTAACATTTCATCTGTGTTTAGCTTTCATCTGTTCAAATTTATAAAGAGCCACTGACGTCTGAGATAACTTAGTCCTAGGGACATCTGTATGGAAACAGGATCCTTGATTCTTGAATTTTCGCATCCACTCCCTCTGCTTTTTCTTCCCCACCTGGAGTCAAATCCTGATCGTTACATCACAGTTGTCACCACAGCTTCCATATTCTGTGATATCACAAACAAAGCATTTGTATTCCATATATGGAATAAATAGCAAAGTTGAACTCTTAAGGAACAAAAATACCATTTCCTTGCAAATACGGTTAGGGAAGGATAACAAACTAGAGAGAGAGACACACACACACACAAAGTACAAGGAGATATAAGCATAATTGCGTGTTAAAATCGTCTTTTGTTGTACGTTTTCCCTGACTGCTCCATGAAGGAAAACCTGCCCAAACAAGATGGGTGGCTGCCTTTCTATTTTTCTCCTTGAACTGACCATTGCTTGATGTGTTATCTTGCTATCTAAGATTATCTCTTGGAGTTGATTTTTAAAGTGTATTTGTTTGGGAAATGGTATGTTTGACCTCAGGTCACCATTCAAATCCAACCCAGGTTAGCAGAGACCAAAAGCTTTTGCTATCTTATGAATATTCAGTTGCTGTTGTGAAATGAGCTGAACGTCTCTCTCCCATTCCTGGTTGGGGGATAAGCATCCCTAAGCCTTAACACAAATTACCACATTTGACATTAATTGGCTCAAATGTTGGCATTTATGGCAAAAAAGACAAAGATTGAATAACAGAGAGTGAGTTTTTCTCACAACCCTCCTTTTCCCCCCGTGGTCCAGATCAGGAGTCTGAAGTGTTTTGACAGGAGACAGTGTATGGAAGCTTATACTGCCACCCCATGTGCCCTTCCCATTTGGGGAATAAATAGAGGATTTCATCTGTCACCAGTGCTGAATTCACTAAAAGGAGAAAATAATCTTCTCTTTCTAATATTTTCAGGTTTGTTCTGATGGTTACTGTGTTGTCCAATGATAATTCAGTGTACCGTTTCATTGTGCAAAATTCCCATCTTTATATTGAGACAACAGTCTTTGTTATACTGCATTTGAAATTGTTGCCATTAGCACAGGGATATGGGTTCTTTTTCTCTTTTTTAAATCTCTGAAGTAACTTAGCCTACTGCATGCTACTTCCTTTTGATTCAGGCCAGAGGTGTTGATGTTGAAACTGAGAAGCATTTCAAACCAGCAAAGGAAGCTCTGCTTGGATGTCTAGAAAGTGTTTCCCTCAAGCCTTAGGTGATGTCTGTTAAACTCATCTAGCAGATTGGAACAGCAGGGAGCTATGGTTATGCTACATACTTAAGAAGATTTTAAATTAGCACATTTTATTAACCACCATGCCATTTGCCAACAATTTGGGGACATTGGAGAGGATGGGAGGTCATAAATGCCTTGATGAATTCTTATGTTGGTGGTCCACCAGAAATAACTCAGTAATGAGATACTGGCTGAGTACCATCATGTGTTTGGAGGTGGTGTCAAAAGTGTGACCAAAGGTTGGGGATAGCACCCTAGATGACAATACCTAGCAGATGAAGCTGAGCCTCCTATGCAGAGTGCACTGTTCACTCTTAAAAACCAATTTAATCTGTCCTACTGTCCTTAAAAAATGTGAAGTTATCGCATTGTTTCTTAGATTAGCAAAGCTGCTCATTTACAGGGTTTGGAAGCAAATCCAAGAGCAATCTGAGTGACCCTGCTACCAAGCATGGTGCCAAAGAAGAAAACTCATTACTAGATTTCTGTCTGTGTGTCTACACACACACACTCTTACTTCTGCCCAGTATTGGCAGGGACTTTGTGATAAGCATATGGGGCAGTCACTTGGCTCTGAAGCATAAAGCAAGGATGATATGCTCAGATGAGATCGAGGAGAGATTTGTGGGTTTTTTCCTGTCTTTTACTCCTTACACAGCAATGAGGTGTTTGGGCTTGGCATATTGATCACTGTAAGGACAACATCTCTTGCTAACTTAATTTACTAAAATATTCCTGAAAACCCCTATGTCCGAAAAAACCCCAAATAGTCATTCTAGAAGAGATCTCTGAATACAACATATACCTGAAAGCTACGATAAATACACACACATTATGTAAGATACACTTGTATAAATAAAATAATCAAATTGTCTGTCTTCTCTTCTAGATTGTTTACTAAACGAAGAGAATTTCTCAGTGAGGTGCCCCAAGCACAAGGTAAGAGGAAACCTCTTCCCAACTAGGCCCATTCACTGATGCCCTCCACGGGGCTCTGTCTAAATTTGTTTTAATAAAGTAATTTTATACCCAGTTAACATGTTTGAGAGGAAGGAGTTGCTTTTAGATGAAGCCTTGTGTGGGTGTGTGTATGTGTGGGTGATTCTGTGGGAAATGCATTTTTGGGGATGAATGTCTACCTAGAAGAATACAGAGAGCTTAAGAAAATCTGTGAAGCCTAAGGTGTGTCTTTACTATTTGCTGTCTGGACCCTCAGAGACTCTTTATGAAACCCAGCTTAATTTCCTATCTTTTATGGTACAATCAATACGCTGCTTCTTTTGGATACTATATTACAACTTTTTGGTGAAAGCTCTTTCTGGGATTTACCAGGGATGCAAGAAGGAAGGAAAAACAGCTCATGGAAAAGTTTTTAATCAGCTGTTGGAAGCAAGGACCTGCCAGAGATAGAAACAGCTTGTCATAGTTCAGCAGCAGTTACCAGGTTGAGTACAATTGCTCAGCTGATTCTATTTCCCTCTCACATCCTCAGTACAAATTACTGAAGCATCAGTGTGTATAACTAGGTGATCAAAAATGTCAGGAAGAATGGCAATTCTGGTGGCTAGTAGGAAACTATTTAAATTGTGTGAGAATATAGACAGCATAACTTGTAATTTAGATTCTGAGAGGTAGGGATTCTGTTCCTTAGCACCTGCAAGAGGACTTCAGAGAATTCAGTTACTCCATTCTGGTACTTGTCAGCAGCTCTCTTCTTCTGTGCCTTAGGTTAGAGTGACATCCGGTGGCCTCTGATATTTTTACAAGGTAGAGCTGAAAAATGATCTCTGTAAAGGAGAAGAGTATATTGAGCATGTGCTTTTTTGTGGTTTTACCCCAACAAGATATTTTTATGTATTTACCTCCACACATTTTGAAAAATAGTGGTGGTTTGTTTTTGTGTGAAAAATTCAGATCCTGTCTAGCCTGGAAGATTCTAGGATGTTGGTTCTTAATTTAGGGAGGCTGATCATCACTTTTTTTCTCATCCCATTGTTTAAAAAAAAATAAAATCTAGTCCTTATGTTCGCAGAGAGTACCTCGAAAATGTGAAGCAAGCATAAACCAATGCATTAATGCCTGCCTGACTCTACAGGCAGCCTGAAACAATAACTTCAAGGTGTGAACTGCCCCAACAGCTGGATGAAACTATAGAGGTCTCTCTTTTTTCTCACATTTGTCTAGTGTGATTGTGAAGGATCCATAACACAAGGACTTCCTGTTTTTGCTGTCCACTGACGACACATTATAGGGTTAAAAAAATTTAAATTGAAATAAACATTTAAAGCTTTCCAGCATTCAGTTCTTGCAGATAGGTTGGGTTGGCAGTGTTGTTTTAGTATTTGCAATGATGGTGCCTAAACTATAACAGGAAACAGCAAAACACATCTGCCTTGTGACTAGAATGCAGTCTGTTGTACAAGCTATTTGAACACCATTCAGTTCACTGGTAAGCTTTGGAGGGACAGAGGATGCCAGTAGAACTAAAACAGGTACTTGATGAAGCTGTAAAAGTGTGACCTGTATTAACAGTAAGCCCAGTGCAGATCTTTTACCTATTTTATGGAAAGAAATGAGCATTCCTCATCTGCAGGTTCTGTTTCACAATGAAGTTCATTCATGGTAAAGTTTTGAGTCATTTGTTTGAGCTCAAGAAAAAATGGAAGGCTTTTCTTTGCTTGAATGTGGTTCTGCCTTTGCTGAATGCTTCACTGATTAGCATTAGTTTGTGCCAAATCCTTCCCCTGGGAAGAATTACATGGGTTCTCAGCCTGGGGTTATAACCACCCTGCCCTTCCCATATTGTAAATGGGAGAGTAGGGGGATCCTAACTAGAGGTGGTGGTGGGGTAATCCTGGTATGGAAAAAGGGGTCTTGATGTGGAAAAGGTTGAGAACCTCTGCATTAAAATAACTCACTGGAGGACAAGTTAAACTAACTTTGTGAGACCCAGGAGAGTGAAAGTTGAGCAATTGAGAGAGGAAGAGACTTATAATTAGACTGTTTAAAGCTCCTTGCTTTTTGTTAATCTCTATTTAACTTCAGTAGCTAATTAACATCTGACATTCCATCTCTGCAATTAAGGTGTGAGAGCTAGCTTTATAAATCCTCTGAGACATCCGATAGGTGCTCCAACAGAGCCAGGGATGGCCATGCTCAACATTCCTGATATTTTTAGGGTTGAATAACGGTGGTGGAGGAGAGAACTTTCAGGCCTCTTGTATACACCATAAAAGGGCACATGCCCATTGTTTAAAAAATTCTTTGCAAGTCACTTTTAAAGGGTATTATTTTGAGGGTTTGTTTTTCTTTTTCTTATTACATTCTGTATATATTTTTAAAAATTTAAAACCAAACTCTACTCTTGCTAAATGACAACTCTTGTCATAGAGAAAATCCTGTCTGAAAATCTGTATATCTCATTCCAGGGTACTGACTTTTCTTTCTCTCTTTCATTCTCTGTATGCCTCTCTTTCCCTACCCCTATCTCTTGCTTTCTTTCATATCTCCCTGCTCCTCCTCCTTTTGGCTTGGTTCATCAGCCCCTCCTTCCTTGCTCTCTTCCCTCCTTGCAGAACAAGATGGTGAAAGGCACTCTCAGCACAGAGCAGTCGGAGCGGGGGTGAGGGGGGAAGTGTTCTCCTGGGAATGGAAATAAAAGCAAGCACAGGTGAGTTGGGGCGGAGGACTTCCTGTTCCTCCCATGCCCTCTTTCCACTTCTGTGGGAGAAGTTGCTCTGATTTGTACACATGCAGAGGTTATAACTGGGATCACTTTGATTTTTATTCCTCCTTTCTCTTCAGGCTAGTAGTTTAATCTTTATATTGTTTTAGCAATTATTTTTGTTTACAGGTGAAGGGCAAAGTTCAATAATTGCCCTCCTACTGTTGCTGGATTTAACCCAGCTCCCATATTCAACATCAGAAACATCCACTAATATTTTTGCCTCTTCCATGTGTGCAGGAACCTCAGAAATTTTTCCTTAATTTTATGGAACCTAAATAATGAACGTCCAAAAACAAACAAACAAACAAAAAAAAACCCCACCTACTCACTTAGGTGTAGGATTGCCATCTTCTTAAGATTTGTACTTGGGAATAAACTAGTTTTATTGTAAATGCAGTTTTGTAACATGGATGTTGCCAGGTCAAAATTTAATTGCATTGGTGTTTCAAGATGGTTATAATCACACAATGATTATAATCTTGTAGTCCTCTTGCTTTTAGGATGCAGGATATCTCTACCAAAATTGGGGCAGGAAGTGACCCTTACTAGGGACCTGTTACACTCCCCCCAAGCCAAACACTTTCTCTTTCCTCTAAAATGGAGTGGAGCTGAAGTAGGTAGAGTTGTATCTGTGTGGCCACAGTCTCATGAATTTGTAATGTTTAGCTTACTACGTTGGTTACCAAAATGCAAAGCCATTAAGAAATGCACCACCTCATACCCTGGCTCTGCAGACTATCCACTGAGTTATATAGATATCTTGCAAATCACTCTGCCCTTGCTCAATATACACAGCACCCAAAATCAAAAGGCATTGCTATCTGATGGCAGCTGTGTAGCCTAAGGTCAGGTCTACACTACATACCTATATTGATATAACTACATTGCTCAGAAGTGTGAAAAATCCACACTCCTGAGTGACGTAGTTATACCAACCTAACCCCTCATGTAGACCACCACTATGTTAACGGGAGAGCTTCTCCTATTGACTTACCTACTGTTTCTTGGAGAGATGGATTAACTATGCTGACGGGAGAAGCTCCCCTGTCGGCATAGGAGTGTCTTCAGTAAAGTGCTAGCGGCTGCGCCACTGTAGTACTGTATGTGAAGACAAGCCCTAAATGAAATGAGTTTGCAATCTGAAATTTCTGTTGGAGCAGGTGTCCCCAGTCACCCTCCAATTGGCACTAAATGGGTCTCTTGACTTCATTTCATTACTCTTTTGCACTTTGTGGTCCTGGTTGCCTCTGCCCCTTTTCCCTGATTCAGCATGTGAGAGTTGCTCTTTTACTATTACTTAGAGTGCTTGCTCATGTCCATTCACAAATTAGTTGTGTGTGCGTGCCATGTGCACCGGTACCGGACAACTTTTTCCTCTAGTGGTACCAGTAGGAGCCAACTCTTGTACCCCCTGCAGCAGCATTCACATGTGTCCACATATAGGTGCCATTGGCTCCCCTACCCTCTCAGGTCCTTCTTACTACCAGTGATGCTGCTGGAACGTCTCTTGCCTTTGCAAGTTCTCTTGCTAAAACCAAGTGGTTTATTCATTGTTTTATTGTACAAGGTTAATAGTTTATTTATAGTTAGTTCCAGTCTGTTAGTTGTTAAAATCCCAGGGTCGGGGCATGCCCCGTTCCCTGGGGTTTAAACCGTGCGTGTCATGTAAGAAGCCTATACTGAGAAGCGACCCGCATCAAAGTTGTTTAAAGTGTCTGGGGGAAGCGCATGTCTGTGGGAGGTGCAAAAGCTGTAAATATTTTTGCCCTTGGACTAAGAAAGAACGAGATATTCTTTTCAAGGTTAGCCTGATGGGAGTTGGCACTTAGACCAGTGTCAGAGCCTGGCAGATCGGACTCAGCACGGAGTACAATGGCCTCGGCACGCAGTGCTCCTCTGGCACCCTCTTCCTCATCTTGGCACCGTTCACCATCTCCAGTACCAAAGAAGAGGCTGAAGAAGACTTGCATGGAGCAGGGATGTTCCCCTGCGGAGAAGACTAAAGGGGACCAGGCGAGACCCATGTCAGGCCACCAATCCTCCCTGCCTCAGAAGAGTCCCTCGCTGCTGCAAGCATTGACCCCAGCACCGAGCCCTCCATTGACTCTGGGTAGCAGTAGAGACCCTCACCGCTTGGTGGTGCCATCGGCCCCGGAGGCTTTCCAGGCAATGAAAGACCTCCTGGCATTGTCCATGCCACTGACGCCAAGGGACGGCAGGCCACCTCACCGCAATTTGGCACTGGCACCAACGGGCAACATATTGAGGGACAGATCTGCCCAGCAGTCCCCATCTTCAAGGCACCATTCACTGGTGCGCAGGCGGTCCCTGGAGTTGAAACTACACTCTCCAGGTCAAGACCGGACTCCCGCCGTCGGTCTCCGGAGGACCAGCACTAAGCGGAACACCACCACAGAGTGGTGCAGGTTGCCAGATTCACGGCATGTCTCCCTGGCACTGAGGCCTCACTCACCTAGTCCATATAAAAAGCCAAAGGACAAGAGCAGGTCCCGGCACGCCCATCGCTTGGGCTCTCTGTACCACTCACTGGTGCTGGAGCATCAACATGCTCTACACAGCACTGTGAGATATTTGGACTTGGTGCCACGCTGGCCATCGGACTTGATACCTCCCCCTTGGGCAGCGAGGAGGTTATTCATATGAGGCAGACCGTGTCTCCGATGCCCAGATTCCCTGTGGTGCCGCCAATGGGAGCGTGGCCACAGGGTCAATGACCTGGACCGTGACCTTACTGGTGGGGATTTCCCTCGGGAATCTGAAGTCCTGTTCCAGGAGAGGAAAATCAGTACTGCAGTTCTCCCACCCTAAAAGTTTGGCGCCGCACGTGGACTTGGAGACCAACCGTGAGGGTTCACACATCTCGAGCCCGGGGGAATCCATCCCTCTCAGAGCAGAGGCCCCCCACCCCCACCTCATCTATCGGCTTCCTCATCGTTACCAGGCGAGGCAGTTCCTGGTACTTTGTCAGCGGTACCACTAGATGATTTTAGAGTGCACCAGGACTTGTTGAAAAGGATCACCTCTAACCTGGGCCTTAAAATAGAGGAGTTGGACGAGCTCTTTGGGATACTGGCCTCGGTGGCTCCCAGTAGAGTGGTCCTCCCAGTCCATGAACGTGGCGTGTCCTTGACTGAGGCATCGATCCCAGATATTTTGGCGTATCTGCTCCATCTGAAACAAGAGGGATTGGCCTTTTCATCCATTAAGGTCCATGTAGCGGCCATATCTGCCTTCCACCCTTTAGTGGAAGGTAGAACAATCTTTTCACATAAGATGACGGCCAGGTTCCTTAAGAGATTAGAAAGGCTTTTCCCGCCAATAAGGGAGCCTTCTCCTCAGTGGGACTTGAACATGGTCCTTTCCAGACTCACCGGACCACTCTTTGAACCCATGGCCTTGTGCTCCCTTACATACCTGTCCTGGAAGGTCTCCTTCCTGGTGGCTATTTCATCCGCCAGACGAGTTTTGGAGATCAGGGCATTAACATCAGAACCACCCTACACCGTGTTTTATAAGGACACAGTTCAACTATGCCCGCATCTGCCTTTTTTGTCTAAGGTGGTCTCTCACTTTCACCTTAACCAGGACATCTTCCTACCTGTCTTTTGTCCCAAACCTCACAGCTTCAGTGAAGAGATACTCTCGATGTGAGATGGGCCCTGGCGTTTTACATTGACAGGACCAGACCTTTTCGTCATTTGACATAACTTTTCATGGCTATTGCGGACTGGATGAAGGGGCTGCCGGTTTCCTCACAATCTATCTCAAAGTGGATTACGGCCTGCATCCGAGTCTGTTATGAGCAGGCTGGAGTCGCACCTCCGGGACCCGTGACAGCCCATTCAACAAGAGCGCAAGCTTCATCTATGACCTTTCAAGCTCGTGTCCCCATCCAGGATATCTTCAGGGCAGCTACCCGGTCATCAGTACATACCTTCACATCCCACTATATCTTAATGCAGCAAGCTTGGGATGACGCTGGCTTCGATAGAGTGGTGCTTCAAATGTCACGTCCATGAACTCCTGCCCGCCACCAGAGACACTGCTGGTAAGTCACCTAATTTGGGAATGGACATGAGCAAGCGCTTGAAGAAGAAAGAACGGTTACTTACCTGTAGCTGTTCTTTGAGATGTGTTGCTCATGTCCATTCCACACCCACTCTCCTTCCCCTCAGTCGGAGTTCCAGCAAGAAGGAACTGAGGGGAAGGGGGAGCCGACAGCGCCTATATGTGGGCACTTGTGTATGCCACTGCAGGGGGTGCTAGCATCGGCTCCTATGGGTACCACTATGGGAAAAATGGTCCAGCACTGGTGCATTTGGTGCACACACACACCTAATTTGGGAATGGACATGATCAATGCATCTTGAAGAACAACAGTTACAGGTAAGTAACTGTTCTTTCCACTGCCTCATCTAACTAAAGCTGTTTCCCCACCTCCTTGACTCATTTCTCTTCCCAGCCACTTCCTCTTTAAATCTTGCCTTAAAAGCTTCCTTATTCTCCAGGCAAGTGACTATGAAGTGGTTTTTGTGGTATTTTATATGAAGGAAATGAGATTTAATAAATTGTTTTGTGTTTTATATGTGCAACAGCAGCAAACAGCTGGTGTTTGGTATTAGGACTCTGCAATGTGACTAGCTTGGTGTAGCTCAGCTCCTCTGATTTTTAGTGCTCTTAAATTCTTAGACTTTTGTTAAAGAAAAATAGCCATTCAAACAAGATTAACCATTAATATTTATTACTGTCAATTTTTCCTAAATAGTAAAGATCAAGATTATTCTAATTAAACTTTACTTTTTGGGTTTCCATAAAATATGAATGATGGTGTGGCTGAGAAATAACTGGATAATGGTCTAGCAAGAGTGTGTTGTTAGTGTCTTTTGCAACTCTGTAAACTTGAACAGACGTGGAGCTGGCTTCTTTAAGATAATCAGGGTGGATTCTTTAAATAAAAGCAATTTAAATTACTGATTTTAATCATGTTTTAAATCAGTAACCAGGAAACCTTGGTTAAAATAATAGATGTTAATCTTGTTTTGCATTTGTACTTTTTAGTAGTTTTGTTAGAGAGGTTGATTTTCATGGGCTAGTAACCATTAAAATATGCTGATTTGAAATTAAATATAACCTTTACAGTTAAATTGGTGCTTCTTTTTTCTAAGCAGGTGGATACACTGTATCTATATACATTTATTTAAGCAGTTATATATAGCTTAACTTGCATTTATTCAGATTCTTAATTTTTACATTTTATGATGCTAGAAAATGGTTGCATGATGCATTCCTTATTTACTAAATTAATTTTTACGTGTTACTTGTGTTAAGATCTGTTTGGATGGAAATTAAAATTCAATTAAAATGCACAAAAACAGCATTTTAAGCATATTAAATAAATTAAATGTGCTTGATACTTGCACTCTTTTATCAAAAAGTTTATAAAAGTACATTTTACATGCATAACTATCTAATTTCATTAAAGGGAAGTATTGTCTGTAGTTAATGGATTGAATTAATTGTTTCTGGTCACTTTGCCATTCAAGATTTTCGAACTAGGAGATCTCACCCTGTCACATCTAGTTCTTATTGGTAGATTGGAAGAGGTAGACAACCTTTCCTGCTTTTTCAGTTCCTACTTGGTTTCTTAACTTTGAATTAACTAGTAAATGAACTGAACTAGTTGAATAAACTGAAATGAGGAAGATATACTCTCTGCAGCTGCAAAAGAGCCTGGCTCCTGCTCTCAAAAGTTGTTCAGCACTACAACAAAGTCTGGTTCCAGGTTCTTAGCCAATGATGTCTGCCAGTTCAATGGTGTAACTTTCTTTAAAAGCAAATATGTACTTTCTTCACCAAATATGTGCTGCTTAATATTATTTTTTAATTTAATTTAAATTAATAGAATATAAGTTTAGGCCTTAATATAGGTTGTCAGTTTCAAATTTAATTTTAAATGGGTTTATTTTAAAAAACAACCCTGTATTTCATTTTTTTTTTAATCTAATATTTTTATTTTTAAAATAATTTATTTTTATCCACCTTGACAAATGTTAGATCTTTGCTTTTTAAGACTTCAGAAGTCAGTGAACATTAATGTGCCCTTAATTTTTTTTCATGCGAGTTTTTCAATTTCAAGTTGCTTAACTAGTAGTCTGTTCCTTAGAGGAGAGTAATTGCATAGTTTTCCAATATTAATGCCCTCTCACAGGGCAGTCTAATCTGAGTTTCGTACTTGATCCTTTGTAAGTTCCACGGGGGAGATATCTGTCATCTTAGATTTATAAAATGCTTTGTACAGCTGTGGTGCTCAAAGTATTAATAATAATAATAATTAATAATTGTATTTTGTTCCTCCCCTCTTTCTAGAAGTTCCCCCAGTAAGGAAACAGTGGATCCCAGGACATTTTCTTTTGCTTGTGACAAGCCCTTTTAGGTGAGGGGGAGGATTAAAGGGTGAGAGAAGGGGGAAAAGATTCTTTTGACAACTTCTTTTCCCTTCCAACTCTGCCCCTACCTCTCCTCTCCCCCAGCATTCCTTTGCTCCCCATGGGAAGTTGTAGGCATGCCTGTCAACCATCCAACTTGCCAGTGTGAAAAATATGCCATCACAATGTGTGACAAAGGACTGGAGCATTGAACACTGATGTTTTATAGTATGCCACACCATAAACAAGAAGTCTCCACTGCTTATGGTGTGACATACAATGAAAGTGCTCTACTTTTAGGGCCATGTATATGTGGGGTCCCTTTCCAGGCTTCTCTATTTAGGTTTTTCAGGAAGCACCAGGATGAGGGAAGGGGAGTGGTCCCTGCCTGGGCTGACCCCCAGATTTAATTCATACAGCATCCCCATGCAATTAATGAGGTCCCCAAATTTATGCAGCCTCCCACACTCAAATCATGCCCATTCTCACACAGTGCTGATTGGCCATTCTCCTCTGTCTCTCCCAAGGGGCTCCTGTTGGTCATGATCCTCTTTCTCTCATCCCTTCACTTCCTTCCCCTTCAAGGAGTATAGAGAGGCCAGTGAGCTAAAGACTGGAGCTGCTCAGGAGGAGCCAGTGTTTGATTTTGAATAGGGAGGAGGGAAGGAACTGAAAGGCCTAAACATTATTCACAGGAGGGAACAGGGAGCACATCAGATTATTGAGCTGCAAGGCTGTTTTTGCTCCTTTTTAGTTCCTCTCCTGCCCTCTCCAGCAGCCCTCTCTCCTATCTGACTATTGCTGTATATTCATGGGCAGTTCCCCTACTTCCCTCATAGGCCTCTGCTTCTTGGAGTAGAGGAGCAGGGAGCCCAGAGCTACAGCTTGAGAAGCAGCTCCTTCCACAGCCAGCCAGCAGCCTCTGTCCTGCAAATTACCACCTGATGTGCAGTGCATTGGGCCAGAGAGCCAGAAGGAGCTCTAATGCAGAAGATGGTGCATAATGCAGTACAGGTCAGAACTGTGATTGTAGGGCTGCAGCCTTTGCTAGTTGCCTGATTTCAGGGATTTTTCAAATGGCCCAGTCTATGCCTCACAATACTCTTGGTTATTTATGTGTGGGTCATGGCCTTGTTACTCACTGCTGTCTTCTCCAGAGCTTGCTAGTGCTTCCATCCTCCTGGGTATTTTGACTGGAGGAATGGCAATGTCATCTTTCCACGTTTGGGTATTAAGTTTTGGGAAGTGGAAGGTTTTATAGTACATTGCTGCCGTTCCTGTTTTGCTGTAGATGGAGATTCCTGCTGCTCAGGCCAAGGAAGCTCTAACCTGAGGGTACAAGATTGGAGCCTGATTATGTGTGGCTTGCCCTCTCCTGTATAGCTAAATTGTTAAATAACTTCTCCTTTTAACCCCATACAGTAGGGCTTCTTCCCTGTCAAAACTGTAAGGATCTGCTGCTTAAATATATAGGGTTACCAGATCTGGCTGACCAGTTCTTGGCACAGGACCCCAGGGAAAAGAGAGGTGATTTAAAGCCATCTTTGTGCTCCTCCAGACCTAGGAGCCAGTTTAGCCCTTATCAAAAGTAAAAGCTGCTCCAGGTCTCCTCTAACCTATGCTTACTGGTATCTGCTTGCTAGAGCTGTTCTGCTGGGCAGGTTTCACAAGAGCTAGATGTTCCCTCAGCATGTTCCTTCCTGCTCCTAGGCTGCCCCCTTATGTAAGTGTAGGAAGGGAAAGAAAAGCAGGGTGTTGTAGAACTGCCTCTGCCTGCTGAGGATTCTTCTTCATCGGTAGAATCTGTAGCTGCTCTGTTAGGGCATCTTTAGGGCCACTTCGCACTGCAGGAGGGCTTCATAGGGGCCAGACAAGGAGCTGAGGATCTGGCCCATAAGCTCTGAATAAAAGCCTAGTGAAAGTATGGAGTAGGATGAGTTAAGGCATCTTCGAAACTCTGATAAGTATTTGAGAATCCGATAGGAGAGAGGAAAGGGGGATAAAATCACAAATATATGAATGCTGTACATGAGGCTGGGTGTTGCATTTCTACCTACCTCTTCCAGATACTGCTCATTTGGAGATATTGATGTCTCTCCCTGCTCCTTTTTTAATAGAGAATGTCTAATGGATCCTTTCCTCTGATTTGGCCCTGTACCCCTCTCCCCCCAATCAAAGCTATTATTGTAAGTTTAAATCAGTGAGATATGCATGATAGTTTAGAGAAATTCTGTAACTATCCTTTCACAGTGGGACAGATGTCTGTCCTGTTGCCACTGTTGGTGGAAGTCGGGCTGTGAAGTTGCCTGCTAGAATAGAAGGAATAGACTGTTGGGGTGTTTTGGGGGGTTTTTCTGTTTTTTGCTGGTTCAGTTCTGAGTCCAGTAAGGGAAGAGGAGCCCTGCACTCTAATGCTCTGGATCAAGTCCAGGAATGGCAGTGAGTTGTCTGTCCGTTTGCTGCTCCTCTGTTCCTGAGCCATTTTGCCCCTAGAACTTTTGTGTATCAGTTCTAGATATGGACTGTGCGTGCTTGCGTGCGTGCGCGTGTGCGCACACACACGCACCTGGTGCTCTCGTTTTTTTCCAGGAGCAGAGAAGCTCTCTATATGTGGTGAGCCTGTTCCTTCCATGAGTCAGTGCCTCATGCTCTGGATTGATTTCAAGCATGGGCAAGCCACAGTTGTAGAGAAGCCAGAGGCAGCAGCATGGGCTTGCTACTCCTTCAATACAGGCTTACAGTTGCACAGTAATGAATACCAACAAGGATTAGCTGCCTGGGCTGTTACTTCTAGGAATTTCCCTCTCTCTTTCAGTGATACCTATACTTGCCTCATGTCTTTTTGTTTGCTCTTAGCCTTGTATTGCTGTATGTGGGAATTTTAGCAGTAAAGTAGTAGGACTTACTGGGATGGGATCTACTTTGGGTGCTGATACTCAGCATAGCTTGTCTTTTCATATCACAGCCAGTTGGGAGTTCTGGAATTGTAAGTGTCAGTAGTAGGTGTGTTTGTGCATTCATCCCTAATGCTATTAACTTCAGTACATAAGTTCAGCATATGTTTTGGTTTTGGTTTTTAACTTTAGCTCGTTTAAGATGGGGGAAGGATATATGAGCTACAGCAAAGGGTTATTATTACAAAATAACTAAATCCTGGGTCTCAAGAAGGAATACAATATTTAAATCTTTTTAAGTTTTCTTAGCAGTGGCCACTTGTCTGGGCGAGTGAGGTGTTTTCTAGAAAAGTTAGCAGGAAGTGTGGCTTTAATTGTGGAGAATTCAGTTCCTGTTTTGAGCTACCTTTGTCCCAACTTTACTTAAATTCCTGGAGTTCTGTATCTTTGCTCACAGGATTTCTTGGGGTGTACGGTTGAAATACTAAACATCCTAGAGAAGGAATGGCCTTGCCAGAGTTAGAGGTTCCTGAGTCTGTTCCTTAAACTAATCTTAGCCCTGTAGGCTGCAACCTACAACAAGAAAACAGCATAAAGAAATGTAAACTGTACAAAAATGTAGCTCATCCTTCCTCTAATGAGGACTGGTCACTTCAGGGAATTAATAAGCGGATATGGAACCTGTTAACTCTGTCATCAGTTCCATTACAGTCCCAGGTAGTTATTGATTGAAAGTTGTTACTATCTGATGACGGGTTGGTGATCTATCTATATGAAATGTGTTGGGAGTCTCAGTCCAGTTCCTAGTGGGCAGGTATCACATCACAGATTCACCATCATAATTGATCCTAATTAGGCCTCTTTATTGCTAGTTTCCGGCAAACAGGCTAAGGATTAATGATCTTCTCACTGCAGGAAGTGGTTGTGTTATAAGGTCTGTGGCTTGGTGGTGGTGGTGGGGGGGAACCTTATGCTTCTGTGGCTGCACATGCTGTACCTCTTCTGTAGCTAAATAGATTTCAGTCTCCAGGTATTGTTAATCCCATACTTGTCACCATAGAAAATTTGTTGTAAAGAAATCACCACCATCATGCTTCTGTAAACTTCTGCCTCAATAAGCTTAAGAACTATTGGCATTACTGCTATGACAGGTGGTTGGATAAGCTGCTCTGAAGTCCTGATGGCAATGTTGAGAGGCCTGTTACAAACTATACGTATACTAATAGTGTTGTGTTCACTTTGTTTTGCAGGTTAGGCTGTTGAGATAAAAAGCAGTGGACATTCATGACTGAATGGAATCTCTCCCACTGTGCAGCCATGCCCCCTCTTGATGTGCCTGCCAATGCCAGCACTTCCTTCATAAATTCTTACATCACACTCAAGACTGATGACATCACAGAATATGACCAAGGAGTCTGAACCAGCTGTTTCCATGGACACAAACTCCATAGTGACAATGGGGAGGGGAGGGAAAAAGAGGAAACAGGTGGGATGAATTAAAGAGGGAGGGATAAGATATATATATATATATATATATATAAAGATCTATTTTTTAGTCTTGGAAGACTTTGTTTTAAATGAAAGGTGCACTATCCCTTTTTATGCATTTGATTCAATATTAAAAACCCAGATAAATTCACAATTTCTTCTAACTACAGTACATGTTAAGTCCAGAATCCAAACAAGGCTCCTGAACTATCCCCCTTTTATTGAAAAGAGAGTGGAGTTGAGTTCCACTAACCAGATTTGTTTCCCTTCTCTTCTTCTCCCCCAACTTCTGGAAGAAGAGCTCAAGATTTAAAGAAAATAATCCTCTTTCATTACAAACTGTCTTTGGGGTGGGCAGAAGGATTGGATGGCTTCAGACAATTATTTGTTCGTATGTGTACATGTGGGAAGTGAGTTTACAATATTTTCTTTTTAAAAAACACTATTTATTTTGATTAACAATAGAAGCTTGAAAAACATCTGACTCCTAGGTCATGCGACTTGTGAAATAAAAGGTAGCTGCTGCTAGCCAAATACACACACCTTATAGATGTGGATATGTCTGTACCAAATGGTGGGTGGGGGGAGGGTGTTTCTGCCTTTCTTAGCAATGATGAACACCCCATAATCATTCCAAGAAGCTGCCGTCTATTTTGAAAGCAGGCTAAAGGAGGATGTTGGTTTGTCTGCCAGGATGGGAAGTTGAACAGGAAGTCTGAATGTTGATGGAATCAATGTGTGTTTAAACTGTCCAGGAAAATTCAGTTAACCCTTCTTTAGTATGTGGCTGGTTTTTTGATTTTTGTTTTTTCTTTCTTCCAAAGGAAGGGGGAATATCAATTTAATAGCCTATACCATATGGTTATTTTGGGGTTGGGGTTTTTTTTTTTTTTGTAAATTGTGTAATTTTTAAACATTTGAGTTTAAAAAAAAACAAAAACAAATTTTCTCTTGTTAAGGCCTTAAGAAGGGGTTAGTGCATCTTTCAGGGGTCACTCTGCCATGGGAATAAAATAGCTGTTTCACAAACAGTTTTCTATAAAAAAAAAAAGCTTAAAAAACAAAACAAAAAACTAATAAACTTCATTTTAACCTTGTTTCCTTTTGTTTTGTGTAAACTTGGTTTGTTGAAAGTGAAGGGGAGATGTGCTAACCTTCAGCTGCTACATTTTGGGTGGTTTGCCTTCTATCATCTTCGTGTCTTTCCTTCACTGATGGGATTTCCTGAACAACCTAGCCTTCTGGACTGGCCAAGGAGGACGGAGACAATAAGGTTTTATTATTAGGATTTATATGGTGCCTAGAAATAGCTCGCTAGTTGGATTACTTGACTCACTGAACTCTCAGTTCATGTACAGTAGTATTACACTACATGCCTGACTCTTCCTTCACCCATAGGATGGTACAGTAGAACCTCAGAGTTACGAACACCAGAGTTACAAAGTGACCGGTCAACCACACACCTTGTTTGTAATTGGAAGTACACAATCAGGCAACGGCAGAGACGACCAAAAAAAAAAAAAAAAAAGCAAATACAATACATTGTTGTTAAATGTAAACTATAAAAAAAATAACGGGAAAGTTGCATTTTTCTTCTGCACAGTAAAGTTTCAAAGCTGTATTAAGTCAATGTTCGGTTGTAAAACTTTTGAAAGAACAACCATAATGTTTTGTTCAGAGATACAAACATTTCAGAGTTATGAACAACCTCCATTCCCGAGGTGTTTATATCTCCGATGTTCTACTATACCATGTCTAATGATGTCACATGCTGTGGTGCATGTTAGGATGCTGTTGTAGGGAGAACTGGTCAGCCTGCTTTTGGATCTAAAATGGGGTTAGGGAGGTGAGAAAAGCCTTTCTAAGAATGATATTCTTGATGCCTGTTTTGCTGCTTGCATTATGGAACATTCAACACACAAAATTATATTTTAGCTCATTATAATACTTTTATTTTAGTTCTATTTGAAAAAAAATCAATTTTTTGAACTTGGAGACACTTGATAGTAATTAATTTCTAGAAGTTACTACTCTTTGATACATTGGAAAGAAGGGGCATTATAAAAGTCCTTTACTTACCCCTTATCCAGTAGCAGGCACTGAAGTCAAGCTCCTCCTATTCTAGGAAACGTACCTGTCTATAAGACCTATAACCAGTTCTGAAAAAGTTTATCTGCCGGTGTAGTCAGAACAAAATCATTTTCCACATAGTGTGATTGAGTAAATGATTGTTTTCAAATCAAGTGAAATTGGCTTCCTCTAGTGTCTGTTCTACTCTACACGTCCCAAAACATTGAGTTACTGGGAGTGCATTCAGTATATTTGTGATGAATCTGCGGACAGTGACTCCGGTGCTTCTTTTCTGGCTGCTGAATGGGTCTCAGGGGCAGCCAGGAGGGGGAGGGGTCCATGGCAGTTGGGAGGATGGTTGGAGATCTGGAGGAGAGCATCAGAGGCAGCTGTTCCTGGTGGCTTTCCGGGGTGACTGAGCTGAGGATTCTAGCATTGCCTGTATGCAGATAGGTCATGTTGATTTCAGAGTAACAGGACTCCTGTACATCATGTAAATAAAACAAAATTACACTGGACCTGACTCCGAGATATCAGTTTCTTTCTAATGACAGAAATTGCTTGAACTCTGCTGGCATCTGGTTACCGGTATCAGAGGCAGGGTTAAATTTCTAAGGAGAGAAATTGTGAGCTGGTATGCCTGTTGAATAATGATGGAAAAAGTCAGTGAGGTGCTTACAGAAATCAAAACTATCCAAGAAGCACTAAAAACAGGTCAGGAAGAATTAAAACAGGGTCTGGAGGCTTCTCAGGAAGGACTGAGATATAATCTGAAAGCAGAAATCAAATTCAGACATTTGGAAATAAAAACTATATTGAATCAGGAGCTACAAAACGTTTGAATGGATTTTGGAACCTACCTACGAAATGTTCAATTTGTTTTGCCACCCCTGACTGAAGAAGTGAACAGCATCTTGATTACCGTAGACAAAATTTTTTTCTAAGAAAAAAAACACCAAAGGGCTTTGGTCAACTTGGAACTTCTTAACAAAGATGAACTGCAGCAAAGCCTTAGGGAATGCGGAGAACTGTCTAGAGAAGAAAATCCAGGGGTTACAAACCACCTTAAAGTTAGCTGCTTGGATGAGGAAATAAGCAAACCAGGCAACCTGGATAAGACATTGATGCTCAGCTGTACAGGGAGTTGCATATCAAGGGCTTCAAAAGAAAAACATGGCTGCTATGTGAGGCTGTGGAGTGTGTCCCCCCTGCTGTGTAGTGCAGAAGGTACCACTGCTGCATAAGGTTATAGCTGGCTAGGATGTGGCCTATAGGTACAGATCTGTATGGAAAAAGGGGATTGTGGCTGGATTCATGATACTTTTGAATGACTTTGAAACAGTGTTACTCATTTTGTAAAACTATAGAGATTGGTGATAATGAAAAAAAGGAAGTAGTTCAGTTAAATGATGGTACAGTAAAAGATTGGCCACTAAAAGGATTCTTATAAATTCAAGGGACTACAGTATCACAAGTGCCTAAGGGTAGTCCCTTACCCAGATCAAGAAACAGGCTGAGACCAAGCTGAAAGGGAAAATTTGGCAGCACGGGTGGTAGCCCCATAGTTTTCCTTTAGATACGGGCGGTAATGAACAGCATTGTGGGTTTGGCTATTGAATGTGTAATACAGACTGTATTCAGTGTTGTTGTAGTGGTGTAGCTCCCAGGATATTAGAGGGACAAGATGTGTGAGGTAATATCTTGTATTGTTCCAGCTTCTGTTGGTGAGAGACAAACTTTCAAGCTTACACAGAGCTTCTTCCATCAGTTACTTAATCCACCTCCCCGAGAGGCGGTAGCTATGTCAACAGGAGAAGCTGTCCTGCCAACATAGTGCTGTCTACACGGGGGAGTTAGGTTGGTATAACTACATTACTCAGGAGTGTGGATTTTTCACATCCCTGAGTGATGTACTTACACTGATATAGTCTGTAGTGTAGACCAGACCTTATTGTAGACGTTGGCTTGAATGTGATAGTTATCAGACCAACCATGCTAAAAATGCTATGGGATAGATTATCCAAAAATCACACAGCAAAATTGGTCTCAGGTGGAGATAGTGACTGGGGAACCACACACCTGTCCAAAATGGGGGAAGTTGGGTTTAAACATTGCATCTCTAGATTTGGAACAAGATATCTGGATAGCTGAGAGTGGATGAGCTGCTTACTAGCTTGGATTTTTCTATGGCTAATAATAGATACCAGGAAAGGTGTCCTTCATCTGCCATCTGAAAATTCCGTTTAAGTAGTGGCTTGTATATATGAGAGCAAATTGTCCTTCTCCCAGGTGTTGAAATTATAGAAGCAATCGTGTTTGGGATAGGAAGGGAAAATGGGGAATGGTTGAGAACTGATTGGAGACACAGGGTCTGGGGGGACTTTAAGCTACTAAAATTCTTGTCAGCATGAAGCAGGAACAAATTCCTGTTCAGTTGCTGAATGTTTCTGACAAACAGCAAATAGCGGAAAAAGAGAACCACAATGGCAAAATCGGAACCAGAGAATCTAGTAAATACTAGCATAGAGAAAAGCTCTGTGGGAGAAAGGAGTAGAAGATAATTTTTCCAGTGTTTGTTGGTGGTGTTCCAGTACAGTGTTGTATGTTTACATGAGCAGCAGGAAGATTTGAGAAACTTTCTGGTAAGGAATTGGGAGTTACTCTCCCATTCCAGAAAAGATAAGCTGTACAGCACTGACACAACACAAGACTGACAATGGAGGAAGCCAGCTTATCAAACAAGCGCCTCACCACTTACTGATTTCATAAAGAGAAGAGTCTTTGCAAATCTTTGAGGAAATGTATCAGGAAGATTTATTTAAATTTCAAGCAGACCTGGGCCAAACCTGTCTTTCTGGTTAGGAAACTATATGGTAGCATTAGATTTTATGTGGCTCATAGAAAATCAATGGAAATGGCTGGCACATTAGATCAACCACAGTGGGACACTCAAACTTGGCAGGGTGTGATTTGCAAACCTGGGCTTTGAGCTAAGGGCATGTGGCAGCCCTCTGGCACAAGTATCTTCCAGTGAGTCAAATGTGGTAGCGCGGATACATCCTTTTTCAAAGAAGAGGGCAGTGTGGAGAATCCACCACGCAGCAGTAAGTCAGCAGCGGGCAGTGTCCTGAGCCTGCTGCTGCTCTTCTGGCTCCTGTCTTTGGGTCTGTCAGGCAGCCCTGTGAGGAAGGTCTAGGCAGTTGGGAGGACAATTGAAGACAATTGAAGAGTTAATGATGGAGTCAGCTGCTCCTGGCGGTTGCTCAGGGGATTCCAGAGTTGTATGAGGTTAGGTGTGTCTCAGTTTAAAAGTAACAGGATGTATGCATTTTGTTGCTGAGAATGCACACATCGTGTAAATAGATTACCTCAGACTTGACTACATGACATTAGTTTATCTCCAACAATGAAACTGACCTGTTGCAAAGCCCTCAAATCAACCACTGCCCAACCTAGGGACAACATATTGACAAATGTGGCAGCCATTTTGCACTCAGCAATACCTTACGCAGTATCTCATAGACACTTTAGTTGATGGAGGGGATATTGACCAAGCCTCCTTGGTGTTTTGTTTTCCATTCTTTGTACCTCTCTCTTGTCAAAATGTGCATAGATAACTCTTTTTGCTTTGTTTGGGAAGCTGCCACAGATTCTTTTAATTCCACCTGTATTGAAGCCACCAGAAAATGTAAAGAAGCTTGTTTTTAGTGTCTCTGTCAAAAGATGAGTAATTTTTACCCATGTACAGCAGACTACTGAATAGCTTCTCTCTCTCTGGCTTCACAAATCTCAGCTGGGAGATCATAAACACTGCATACAATTTATACATCTTGACATAACTTTTAATTTCATGGGGCAACATTTTAAAAGTTTTCATTGGTCTCCTTATCCTTCTAGACCTCTAGCAGACTGCACCACTTGGCTTAGTGATCAGATTATGTGTAAAGGGCCTGAATACTCCAGACATGGAGGGTGTGGCGGAATGGAACACCCCAATGCTTTGGTTCTAGAAATAAACTGACTCTATCCTCTGCTCTGTAAAAGACAGAATATGAACCACTACTGCCTTGAAATAATTTACATCATACCTACTCTCAAGTTGTATCAAGAAGCCAGAAGTGAAAATTATTTTTGTTGGTTCTTTCATTGTAGGCACTATGGAAGGAATGAGTCTTAGAAGGGATTTGTATGGAAGGTAGTAATTTTTTTTTTAGTATTTATTGCACCTGAAGTGTTATGCACTGACTGGGTTTTCTAAACCTGAATGGCTTGATTGTGGGCTAGTTTGTAGAATCTTTCCAAGGTCTCTGAATTTTACATCCCCTGCAAAGGTTTTTTGAAACTTAAACTATGGCTTAAATAAAGGGAACAAGAATTATTTGGGTTCTGAGTATGGAAATTGCTGCCCACATCACAAAACCCACCACTGCAATTAGCACTCCTTAGCACCACCTGCTGGCACTCAGCAGAGGCCAAGAACTATGGGACCCCTGGAGATTGGTCTCTTGCCCCAGAAGTAGACCATCCAGAACAGAGGTGAGGCACACGGGGGGTCGGGGAGGAGTGTGTGTGGGAGTGTGTACCATGTAATCTCTACCTGCCCTAGGAATAGGAGACTTCAATCTTTTAGGGTTGTTCCTTTTGTCTTTGACCTGCTCTGAAGTATTCCATTAGGAAGGGGCAGATGTTAGGAGTCTTGAAATCTTATTAAATCTCCTTTCCAAGCCCACAAAAAAGAAAAAGGTGCTCTCTTTTTCCTTTCCTCCAGTGTTTCTTGGGCCCATCTTAGATTCAAGAGTAGCTGCTGCTTTCCTACCTCAACATTATTTTGCTTAAAAAAATAACTTGTTTGTAACTGTGTTTAATGGATGGGTGTTATGTAGAGCTATTCTTTTGGTTTTATATCATGCATTTTTGACACCCTTTGCAAGATTAAGAATTAAACTAGTCCAGGCTTGTTTGAGTAGACTGTACTGTCCTGTAGTATGCAATCTCTGCCTGCCTCTTTCTTTTCCAAGTGTGGGAAGGAATTCTGCTTTTGTGCTCCATTCTTAAGAATGTATGTGAGTGCCTTTGGATTTGTAGCAATGGATTAATTGCGGAATACCTGGTTCTTTGTATGCACATATGTACGTGCATCAAAAGTATGAAGAAAATTGGTCAAACTAGTCTATTTTCATTGGTCAAACGTCTGTGGGTTATGTGGCTTTCAGTGGAACTGCCATTAATAGTCAACGTACATGTATAAAAATATCAATAAATACCCATACCATGCTCTGGGGACTTTTAGACAATTTAGATTTCACAATACATAATTTCATATATAATAGGCTGTTTCTCCCACTCCAGTAAATACCCACCAGCAGCTATAAGTTTTCTGAGGGTTTTTTTTAAAGCCCTTTATAGCAAGCAATGGATGACCTGCTCCAATATCTATTAGACATTGAGAGTCTGTTTGAAGTACATGTATAGATATTTTTTTAAACAGAATCAAGCAAATAGCAATAGAGAGCAGACAGAAGGGATTGCCTCTTTGCATCTCCCATATTTCCCTGTTTGGCTTATTTCAATTGCAGCTAACTGTTTTAGGAAGTTGTTTGTACAGCAGCCTTTGTGCCTCATGCAATTGTGAGTGCCGTTGGAGGATAATTATATCTGATGATTTTGAAAAGCCATGTGACCCTTTTGAATTAGACACATGGGAGTGGATAAAATGACTTAATAGATCATTTCTATCTATAGATTTTATGATCTTTTCCTTTGTGCACTTCTTCATATGTTTCCAAGTAATCATGTTCCCTATTAGGTCGTTCCTGTATTTCTCTTGCACTATGATACATTCTTTTCAACCAGCTCATGCCACTCTTCATACTTAAGCATTAATCTGTCACCACATGGGGGACTGATGAATTCTCTTTTGGCAGCATACCAAGAAGGATCTGGGGGAAACAAGTTCAGATTTCCTGCTTCCTGAGATAACTCCAGGAGTCTCTGGTGTCAATTTCACTTCAAAGCCAGAAGTTACAGAATCCCCAGAACCCATCATCTTGTTTATCCGAAGGTAACTTTTCCCAGAATGAAAGACCATTTTGATATTGCTAGACATACACTTTATTTCTTGGACAAACTCCTGGAGTTTTTATTTTTCCTTTTTTTCTTCCTTGACCTTTTCAGGACTTTCTGCTCCAAAAATGCTTTTCCGAATGCTCCAAAACTTGTTCAGTCAGTCCTCAAATGCTTTGACCCACAGTCAGTCCTCAAATGCTTCAGGCTTATCCAGCAGTTTCTGCCTTGTACAGAAATAGGAAACTGCTTTAAAAATGCTTCAATTTTGCTTTTTCTCTTCCTAAATTCACCAAAATCTTTTCTCCGCTGCTCCTTTAGGGCATGCCTGTTTGCACCAATAGTCGGACAAGAACCTGAATCACATCTGCATTCAGGAATCTCAGGCACACATCACAGCTATTGGTAACACATATGAAGCTTCTACATGCCACCTGGAGACGCCGTGTTTAAAAACTGTCTGACAATGTTGGTAGCAGGATGACATGACAGCACATGGCAGTGATGATGTATGCACCCTGAAGACATTTTACAATTTAGTTAACCTCTGAGAGCACCTTCTCTGGAGGACTGCAGTACAGCCTTCCAAATTAGGCATGGCCTGAACCTATAGCAACAGGTGACCACCCTGAATTAGGACCACATTCAATAGGCGTTGTGCTCCTCTGAAAGGTACTGAGCATCCTCAGCTCCTATTGAAGTCCCCAGGAGTTCAGGCTGCTGAACGCTGCCTACGTTAAGCCCTCAGAAAGACCCTCTTACTAGTCGTCTGGTCTTTTTGCATCCAGTACCTATGTTAAACTCTTATCGACACCATCCGCTTGCTGCTCACCCCTTGTTTCCTGCTTTGTAAGGAATTTGGTGTTTGGATCAACACTCTCTAGATACCAAGTCCTCTATCTACTCCACTGACACAACTTAGACTTCCCCAGCAAATGCTATCTGCTAACATGCCTCAACTATAACCCAGAGGCTTTTGTAAGAGGGAAAGGAGAGTTGAGTCTCCAGGTTCCATCCTTTGCCTCTTTGAGACAGCTAAGAGGGGAGCCATTTAATGCCTGCTGGTGTTGTGGCTATTGTTATGGGCTCCTCTCTACAAGACATGTGACTGAGACCACTTCACACAGGCATTGAAGAGATGTAGGGCAGCAATGGCTTTCTATCAATACTGACATGGGCAGGATCAGAACCGGTGACCCTGAGGTCGAAGTCTGCATGACTCAATCCCCTCCAGCAGCTAGGATCTTCTTATCTGGTGCAAAATCAAAGCCAGTGACTTAGGCATGGAAAATGCTGTATTCCATTTCTACTCCTCTGGTTACCATGCCCTCCCCTTAGCTTCTCTTATTCTCCATTCAGTACAAACTAAACTTGCACTCGGATCTGTCCAGCTTCATTCTCCCTTTCCCTTTTCTTCCTTCTCTCTTCACCTGTTGGGAGTGCTGCTTAGTTCTTGCATTTGTAGAGCTCCTCACAGCATGGTACTGCTGCCAACCAGAGGCTTTGAAGGTCACATTCTAGTGAAAACACGTCCTATAAGTACTTCTACAATTAGGTTAATCGTGGGGAGGCCAAGCTGGACCAGGAGCTGGGTCTCAGAGCCTTTCCCCTCCTGGGGGGTGGTTCATATTCATAACTGCTTAAAGTTGTTTCTACATGACTGCAAATCAGTAGGCTTTCCATAAAGAGCAGGTCAATCTCAATCCAGGTGCTGATACGTAAGTGTCCTCCTCACAAGCGTGTATTAATTGCCCTGTTTTGGGCATTCTGAATGCCGGAAAGATGGAATGCATTGGGCCCTGGGGACTAAACTCTCTTCTCAAGCCTAGAGGGAGTCTCTTCAGGACATGGTGGTAGCATATTGGCAGGGGCAAGAGCTGCGGAAGGTTGTACTGCTACCACCTGTACTGTACATATTATGGGGATAAATATAGGATTATAGACACAAAGGCTCCCAGTGTGGCACTTTTCATCAGCTCTAAATAATAAAGATGTGATGAATACATAATTTTCTTCCCATTGGCCTAGGTGCATTTTGCTGAAGGCGCCAAACAGGATGCACGTAGTTTATTGCTCTGTTCTCCAGTTCATTTCATTACATAGCTCCTTTGGGGAGCTTTTTCCCCCATTAAATCCCTGCCACATTTTTCACACCCTGCAGCACATCCAGCATTTCCATCCCCCTGATGCTCCCTCTCCACAAAACAGCTGCATCGGATTTCTTAATGGTTTGAGCCTAGATGGTTTTCTTTTGGGGTATCCATAGTTATGGTTTCCAGTTAGTCACCAGATAGTTAAGTGTGAAAAATCAAGACAGGAGGTGGGAGGTAATAGGTGCCTCTATAAGAAAAGGCCCTGAATATTGGGACTGTTTCTATAAAATTGGGACATCTGGTCACCCTATTTCCAGTCCCAGCTGTGGACTGGGGCTTTGCTGATGCCGCAGTGCAATGCTTTGGGGGAAGGGAGCGAGTATTGTCAGTGGTACCTACATGTACAATACTTAAACTGCAGAATGTGGGGAACTGAGAGGTCCAGCAGGCTCATGCCTCACACTTGCAGTATACCTGGTGTTTCCAGAAGTCCTCAATAGTATTAGGCTTCAACTGGAAGTAAATTTTTATAACCTAAGGATCATACAGGCCACAGGCTGTGCCAGGCATTCCATTCCCCAATGTGAGACAGTGCAGACACACGTGCAATGATACCATTGCACCACAAGAAGGCGCTGTTCCCTGTACAGTGTGTTTTAAAGCACCAGATTAAAATTAAATTCTTCACAGAAGTGTGTGCTGAATGAACCCAGACTATGAAGTGCAGCTAGGACATGAGGACCTAATCCAAAACACATTGAAGGCAGATGGAAAGATTCCCATTGATATCAATGAGCTTTGGAATAGGCCATAAAAAAGTATAAACTAATCACTCAAACTGCTTAAACTTCTGTCTAGTTCTGGATTAGCTACTGATGAGCCAGAATGCCTTATGCTGGGACATTCTGAATACCAGCAAACAGAGAGAGAGGATTGAGTTAGCCCATGGGGGGTCTAGGTAAACTGGGTGTATTTTTGGGGGTCAGGGGACTGGTTTATTTTTTATGCAGGGTGGTGGGTTTCAGTCTCCAGATTTTATTTCCTTAGTAACACAAAGGAAGCTTTGAAAGCATTGTGTGGGACCTATTTAGTCATTTTAAAAGACTTTAGTCTACACTCAGGTGCTAAATGTCCACACAGGCTGATTAGTGAGAGCAGGCAGCACTTGGCTCTGTGGTTAGCTTGATTTTTTGTTAATTTCTTGTAAGTGGCATGGCGGGGAGGAGAATAGCATCAGGTAAGAAGAGGAGCAGCAGAAGTAGAAGGCGTGTTGCACATCTGTAGCTTGAGGCAATTATCCGATACCGTGTTTAAAGAGAGTCTGAAAGGTTTTTGGTTTTTTTTTTTAAATCCCATTTTGTTTTTTGCACTTGGAACTCAGATCTTATCTTCCATGTCCTTGCCTGGAAGGGTCTATCTTTCAATGGCAAATCTAATTAATTGAATGGGGCAGCTACCAGCAGATGGTAGCTAATTCGGACATGGGATTTTTGCATGCATTTCTTCTTCCTCCTGCCAAAAATGTAGGCTTTCCCAGTTCTCCTGCCTGATTAGAAGCAGTTGCAGTGGGTGCCTCTGCTAAGGTGTCATCCGCAAACCCATTCCTTCAATTAAGGTCAGAGAGAACTTGCAGTCTACACCAGAGACCTCTAAGGAGTTCACCAGCTACCATGGAAGATCAGACTTGACATGCCTGATATTTCAAAGGGGAAGAAACAAGCAGGATTTAAAACAAAATGCCAAAAATACCTTTCAAGCCTTCCATCCCAAAATAGTAGTCCTCTCCACTTCCTGAAGGATGAACATTTTTTTTAAGCAAGTCACCTCTAAAAAGAATTGGGGCTTCATGTGCTGAGTCCTCATTGTTGTATTTTACCCCCAGAAAGGAGTTTTTGTTTTACCCTGTCATTCCCTGCTCTCCCAGTAGTTAGTCCCACCTCCCTGAATAAATCCTGGAAACCTCACCTCCATTTCTCCAGCTCTTTAGCTGTTTTCTTTGCAAGTGACGTGTGCTGCCACCTCTCTCTCCAGGCTTTGCACTTGATGCTTGTCATCTTACATTTCCATCTCAGATGTTTACTGGGAGGGTCAATAACCATTGGTACAATTTATTGAGGATTATAGTGGATTGTCCATCACTGGAAATTTTAAAGTCAAGATTGGATGTTCTTCTAAAAAATATGCTCTAGTTCAAACAGGAGTTAATTCAGGGAAGTCCTATGATATATAGGAGGTCACACTACATCAGAATTGTTGCTTCTAGCCTTGTAAGCTATGAGTCTACCCAGGGATAAAATGCATTATGGTACATCATACTGCTCGTCTAAAGATGAGTACAGGACAAACATCCTTTTCCTCATTCTGTGTCTTATTTCCCCTTAGACTTCAGCAAGAACACAGAAGCCCCCTTGAATACACTAGATTCTATACAAAAAGTTCAGTCTGCTGACTATTCTTGTTAAAGTCTTTTCTTTTTTGCTTTCTGCACTACTCCCACCTAGGAGTTTCAATTTCCTGATGGTGAGGACAGCCTAGATTAGAGAATAGTCAGCCAACCAGCCTATGGCCACAGAGCTATGGACAGTGTGACGGAGGGCGTTGCTCTAGGCATAGCTCTATAGGCTCCTTGGGAACTATGCTCTAGATAGACCCTCTGTGGTGTTCGTCCTAGAGGAGTGTTTGGCATCTCAGATACGGGGCCCAATAACTGCCGCCTCCATGCGCTTCCCAAAGGAATTAAATCTGAATGATGGGGGGGGGGGGCCACTGTAAGGAGTCACAGATTGCTTTTGCAGATCAAGTACGGCTGGATTGCTTTCCCCATCGTCCAATTTTGGTGAAATCCCGTTGTGTCAGACTCCAACGTCCTCCAAACTGAAGCATGTTCAGATTAGATTGAGGGTCACTGCTATGCTGAACATTAGAGAAAAAACAATGCTGGACTGGAAAAGTCCTTTTATTAGGACACTTCATTATTTATGTAAATGAGACAAAGCACGTTTACCAAATATGGGCATTAAATTATTATCTTATAATGTCTAGATTTTGGGACCTACAACCTTAATTTAAAAAAAAAACATGCAAGAGGGTGTTTGCCATCAACAAAGCAATGAAAGTGATTGCAGAGAAAGCATTTTGTAAAATGCAATGCAAGCAAATGGAAGAAAAACCACCTGTGATCTTTCAGTGCTAATAATCTTAGGGAAATCCTTCCACAATAGTAGATACAAAACTTTCAGATGAAAAGGTGCTTTTTTTTTCATTCAAGTCAGTGATCTCTCTGTAGCTCAAAAGTTCATCCCCAGAAGCGTGAGACTAAAACAGTCAACTTTGGGGATAATGATTCTACCTTTTCTGCAGATTTTTGTAAACCATCAAGTGCAACATCCAGATCAGAAATAATTTATTTTAAGCAGTCTCGTTCCTCTCCTCTTGCACCTTCTCATGCACCAATGGAACTGGTTCAACCCACTACAGCCCAGGAGTGTGTGGCTTGAAGCAGTCAGTCCCCCCAGGCAGACCTGTACTCGTCTCCTTTTTTTATATTTGCACCCACTCCCTGGTCAGGCACAGAGACGAAGGTCTGACTCTGGGCTGCTGCCAAAGTGAGCTTGGTACAGTTCAAAGGTAACTGCAGGCCACGATGGCAATCCCCTGGATTCAGGAGCTGGGTGGCACTGCTCCCGACTCCAGTGCTAGGGAAGTGCTTGGCTGCCCAAGCTAACTTAAGCCCTAGGGTCTGTTTTTGCAGCCAGGACTAGCCAGAGTACAGCAGTGCTTCAGCTGCACCCCTGCCCAGCCCACTTGCCTTTACACTAATGTCTTTTTGCTCTGTCGAGAGAATGCACTCTCTGAATCTTTGGAGGAAATGGGAAGTCTGCTTCCCAAAACTGGAGTTGCTCTGTTCCACGTATGCTCCAGTTGGTGCCAGAGCCTCAATAGTTTCTTTTTAAGAAGTGTGGAAGATGGATAGAAGCAGATTTCCAGGGGGAACAAATCCCTCCCTCCCCAGTCCCCAGAAGTCACCATTGAGGTAAAGCAGCCCAGTGGTCTAAGGTGAGCTTCTCAAAGAGGAGTGACGTCAAAGCGCAAATACTGACCGCAGTGCAGCTCAAGGAGGGGTCTCATATGGAACAGTGGAAAAAATAATCCTCTCCATTTTCCTGCCAGTGCGCAAGCCTCCATGGGCAGAGAGAATGGGGCCCTTTTGGTTTGAGAAACATGGTGTTCAACTGCCCGGTGAAAATCATCTGAACTCGTCGTAGCCAAGCAACTGGGGAGAGAATTTTTCCTTTTTCACCCTGCATCTCTGGAGAAGAGATGCTCTTCACCGCAAAGGATACAGTTCTAGTTATAATTAGAATCCCTAATATTCCCAGTGTACTGACCCCTCCATAGCTGTCTTAGCACTAGTATTTTATCAGTCATGTTACAGATGGATCCTGGAATCCTAGAAATTAGAGATGGAAAAGACCTGTTGGATCACATCTAGTCCACCTTCCCATTCTTTCTGACCAATCCAGGAGTGTCCCTGATGCCACATATTCCTCAGGGAAGTTTTTAAATGATTCCTATTTAGAGGTTCCCAGCCCTATGCCAAAGGGACTTTTCCACAATCCAGAAAAGCCTACCGCAATGGTAATTCCTGATAGTCACCTAAATTTTCCTTTGCTTGATGGTCAGCCTATTGCTCCTATTTATATCCCCTTGGGACCACCTTAAATAAGCCCTTTCCTCTCTCCAGCATTTGCACCCTTCAAATACTTGGCCATTTGGCCAAGATATTCCTTGTATATTAATTCCTTCATTTCTTTAATAATTTGATCGCTTAGTGCCTTTGTTTCTGAGCTTCTGACCTGCTATTCCTCTGCTTTTCTTCCCCCATGATTATTTCATCAGCTTTCTGTATTTCCTCATATTCCTGTGATTTGCTAGCCAGAAAATCCTCTAATACAGCTAAAGCCTGTTCAGTGTAAACATAGAGATGGTTTTAAGTATAGCACAGAGTAAGTGCGGAGGAATCATAGAATTGGAAGGGACCTCGAGAGGTCATTTGATCCAGTCCCCTGCACTCAAGGCAGGACTAAGTATTATCTAGACCAGGGGTGGGGAACCTTTTCCCTGCCAAGGGCCATTTTGATATTCCTACCTTCATTCGCGGGCCATGTCGCCGATTCCACCGCCGAATTCCCCCCATCGCCGCCGAAAAGGGGCAAACGGCGGCAGGGTTTCGGCGGCAGGAACTGCCCGCCCCCCCACGGAACTGCGCCGCCGCCGACTCCACCCCCTCGCCGCCGAAATGCTGCCGCCGTTTCCGGCTTTTCGGCGGCGCGGTTTTACAGTGTCCGCGGGGTGCCGTGGGCCAGTAACCGCCTCCGAGCTCCCGCCGCCGCCGAAAATGGGCAGACGGCGGCAGGGTTTCGGCGGCGCGCACTTCCCGCCCGCCCGCGGGCCGGATCAAATTCTTTCGCCGGCCGGATCCGGCCCGTGGGCCGGAGGTTCCCCACCCCTGATCTAGACCATCCCTGACAAGTGTTTGTCTAGCCTGCCCTTAAAAATCTCCAATGACGGAGATTCCACAACCTCCCTCGGCAATTTATTCCAGTGCTTAACCACCCTGACAGGAAGTTTTTCCTAATGTCCAACCTAAACTGCCCTTGCTGCAATTTAACCCCATTGCTTCTTGTCCTACCCTCAGAGATTGATGAGAACAATTTTTCTCCTTGCTTGTCATAACATTTTATGTACTTGAAAACTGTTATCATGTCCTCCCTCAGTCGTTTCTTCTCCATACTAAACAAATCCAGTTTTTTCAATCTTCCCGCACAGGTCATGTTTTCTAGACCTTTAATCATTTTTGTTGCTCTTCTGTGGACGTTCTCCCATTTGTCTACATCTTTCCTGAAATGTGATGCCTAGAACTGGACACAATGCTCCAGTTGAGGCTAATCAGCGCATGCTAGAGCAGAAGAATTACTTCTCGTGTCTTGCTTACAACACTCCTGCTAATACAACCCAGAATGATGTTTGCTTTTTTTGCAACACTGTTACATTGTTGACTCATATTTAGCTTGTGATTCACTATAACCGCCAGATCCCTTTCCACAGTACTCCTTCCTAGGCAGTCATTTCCCATGTTGTATGTGTGCAACCGATTGTTCATTCCTAAGTGGAGTACTTTGCATTTGTCCTTATTGAATTTCATCCTATTTACTTCAGACAATTTCTCTAGTTTGTCCAGATCATTCTGAATTTTATTCCTATGCTCCAGAGCACTTGCAACCCCTCCCAGCTTGGTATCATCCACAAACTTTATGTGTACTCTGTATGCCACTATCTAAATTATTGATGAAGATATTGATCAGAACTGATCCATGTGGGACACCACTTGAGATGCCCGTCCAGTTTGACTGTGAACCACTGATGATTACTCTCTAGGAACAGTTTTCCCGACATTTATGCACCGACCTTATAATAGCTCCATCTACGTTATATTTCCCTCGTTTGTTTATGAGAAGGTAATGTGAAACGGTATCAAAAGCCTTACTAAAGTCAAGATATACCACATCTGCTGTGTCTCACCTATCCACAAGGTTTGTTACCCTGTCAAAGAAAGCTATTAGATTGATTTCATGTAATTTGTTCTTGACAAATCCATACTGATTGTTACTTATCACCTTATTATCTCCTAAGTGCTTACAAATTGATTGCTTCATTATTTGCTCCATTATCTTTCCGGGTACTGAAGTTATGCTGACTGGCCTGTAATTCCCTGGGTTGTCCTTATGCCCCTTTTTATAGATGGGCACTATATTTGCCCTTTTCCAGTCCACTGGAATCTCTCCTGTCTTCCATGACTTTTTGAAGATAATCGCTCGTGGTTCAGATATCTCCTCTGTCAAGCACCTTGAGTATTCTAGGATGTATTTCAGCAGGCCCTGGTGACGTGAAGACATCTAACTTGTCTCAGTAGTTTTTAGCTTGTTCTTTCCCTATTTTAGCTTCTGATCCTACCTCATTTTCACTGGAATTCATTAAGTTAGATGTCCAATTGCTACTAAACTTTTTGGTAAAAACTGAAACAAAAATGTTATTTAGCATTTCTGCCATTTCCTCATTTTCTGTTATTGTTTTTTCCCCCTCATTGAGTAACGGGCCTGCCCTGTCCTTGGTCTTTCTCTTGCTTCTAATGTATTTACTAATGCTTCTAATACTAGCCTACTGGAAAGCAGTGCCATTGAAAAGGCTTTATTAACTTGCTCTGTGGAGGCAACAGGCCTCTGGTTTTCTTTGGAGATTCTAATATGAGTATTGACAAGGCCAAGGTCTGCTCAGCTTGTGAAATCTGAGATTTGGTGTGTCTCTTAACTACTGCTATTATTATTTACTGACAGTTGGCAACCAGCCGCAAGCATGTGACAAAAACCAAGTTCAAACCGTAGTTCTGAACAAAGTCTGATCTTTCAAAACTTTTGTTTTTGTTTTTGATGGGTTTTTTGGCTGCTTCTGCTGCTAGTGCTTACAAAAGTCTGAGTACATAGTGGACAAATTTATACATGGAATAAGCAGATTGGCTCATTCCAGGCTTTACTCTAAATGAGACATTTGGAAGAGGACTATTGACTTTTATTTGTATTTGCATATCACAAGATGGGAAAAAGTCCAGGGCATTACCTCAAACCTCAAATGTTGTCTAGAGCGATATCTGCCTTCTGCAATATCTCGATCCTCCTTGTACTCCCGAAATCCGCCAGATTTTGTGTAGTGGTTGTTTATATCTTCCCTGCAGGCATTGAGAGAAGCTGTGAAGAGCTCCTTAGGCTCGCTGCTGGTTTTTTTGACATACTGCTGATGTGAGTGCTCTGTGGTTTTTTTAAAGTACAAATGAAGGAGGAGGGTTATTGTGACCTAACAGCATCCCAATGCAAGAGGCTCACTGGTAACTGGTAGTGAGTTTCAACTGGCCTGTCCAGTTTTGTGTACCCAACTCACTGTCATAACCTGTAGCTATAAGGTGTCAGGTCAGATATCAGCAGAAAGATAATAAAATACTGATCACTATGATTATTTGTGTGTGTGTGTGTGTGTGTGTGTGTGTGTGTGTGTGTGTGTGTGTGTGTGTGTGTGTGTGTGTGTGTGTGTGTGTGTGTGTGTGTGTGTGTGTGAAAAATTCAAATTTACAAATATATTGGGAATTATATTCTTAAAGTGTCTGCCAGGTAAGGCTGAATTTACACCACCCTAGACAAAGGAATGTGGTTCTACCACCTTGATGATATTTCCAAGATACATTGAGACAATGGGAGTGCATGTACGTAAGAACCATCGCATTAACAAGGGGAGGAGTAACCACTCAGCGTCATGGCAGGGGGTGGAGATTGCAAGAACTGATCAAATCATTCGCATTTTTGCAAACATCGGCAGGAGAAGAAACCAGTGTGGCATTTCCTTCACTAGCAGACTCCCATGTCTCCTTCGTCACAACTTGAATGAACTTCGCTTAGGGGGGTAATCAGAAGAATCCATTTCAAAGGTTCACTGGGCTATAAAAAAGAGGGGCAGAGAATCCCAACTTATCGTTCACCTTTGAAGACAAAGGACCTGAGCACTTTGGGCTCCGTGGGAGATTCTGACCAGAACCCTGAGGCTAAGCGCATCTCTCACCAAACGTGCCATGGGAACTGTGAAGATGCACACTTAGAGCTTTGGATCTGAGTCTCATTTTTACAAGATGGCACTTCCAGCAGTGCTGTGTTCATAGCACCATGTTGAAGCACTTGATGAGTGCTGACTGGGGAGAGGAATGCCCTCTGCTGAATCAGCATCATTTTCTGCCCCTGGGTTTTCCTTTAACATGTCTGATCCCAGTACTAAGTAGGCCTGACTCTACAATTCTTATGAAATGTATTGAGACCACAGCAGAGGGCAGGGAATATGTCTGCATGCTCATTATGCACAGCTCTGATACTAAAGCAGGGTTAGTCTTAGAGAGAACTGGGAGAAATTTCAATATTCTGAAAGTAACAAAATATTTTAAATAGATTAAACAGTTGTTATTACTGTTGTTCATTTGTATTACGATAGCACTTGGTGTGAGGCCCCCATTGGCTAGACACCGTACAGCCCATAGGATAACAAGGAGAGATCTATCTAAAGAAAACACAAGCTCCTACAAGTTGGGCTCTCCCTTTTCTTATCCCTCAGAAGGCTTGTTCTCCTTCAGAGAGTCCACGGTTCCCTCCCACCCAGTTTTGTACCTGTAACTGGTTCAGAAACTCCTGTCCCCCTTCTCGGCAGCGTTGCTGTTTGAAGACCTTCACTGCTGCATTTATACACCGCTCATGGGCCTCCGTTGGGTCCTCTTGCATCTCTGCAGGGAACGTCACCCATCCCAGTATCCTGTAACTGTACAGTGCCACAGCCTCTCTTCTTGTATTCCCATTCTCCAGTCAGCCCCTCCTGGTGACTGCATTCTCCAGATACATCCTCCCAGTGATGACTGCATTTAGGTAAGAGTCAACCAAATTGCACACATCTGGAAACAGAACTCCAACAAAAACTAAAGTAGATCTGGATGGCTTAGGGGATTGGCAGTGGCTCTGAACTAAAAAGCTTCTGTCTAGTTCAGCAGTGTCAATCTGGGCAAGGTCAACAGACACTGAAAATTATACCCAGTTGATTCCTATTCACTATCTCTTTGAAAGTCATGGGTCTCACTCCAATTCAATGGAAGGGTAATCTACCCTACAAAAAAATCACCTTACCAATTGGTTTCCTTGCTGGCAAACACAGCAGAGAGGCCAAGGATAGAATGGCCTATGGAAAGTGACCAAGAAGTACTGCATTTTTACAAGTTTTAGATTGGGGGGGAGGGTAGGAATCTGATGTAATTAATGTTAATTGTGACCTATAGACCTCTTGATACCAACTGGCAGAGGGCATAGGGGGTGCACAGGGTTTTACAAGGATTCCCTGGATTGGATATATGCATAGTAATTCACTGACAGGGGCATTTAAGGTCTCTACCGAGAGCCAGTAATCCACTGGTTGTCATAATCATGGCAAAATGTGCGTACAGATAATATTTAAGGAATTATGTACCTATAATAAAAATTAAATTCTTAAGGTTTTGGAGGTATGGCAGGTAACCAGGAGGTAATATACCTCAGTGTTACTTTCAGGCAGGATGTAACAGACGCGCATATCCCTGTCTGGTCATTTGAACATTGTGTATTGTCCACTATTTGCACACTGGGCTACAAGCAAAATAAGAGACTGTGAAATTCACAAGAAAGGAAAACTACAAGATGAAACAAACGGCATGGAGAGTAGGGTTTGGGTCCTGTTTACGAATAAAGACAAAGGATTGTTCTGATATATCTTGGCATGCAAGGAAATAAATATGGTCCTCTACTAGCAGACAATCTGACAACGTGCCTGTCTCTTGAAGATAGGGTCACAGCCAAGCTGGCAGTAAAGTGCTGCAAGGATTTGGATGAGTATTGCTCTACAAGATGTGTGAGTATCTAGTTAATCAAGTCTCGGCTCTAGAATGTGTGTGATGATTTTATTTCATATGTAACTGTTTCCAATACTTCTACTTGCTATTACTGGAATCTCTCTGCTTTGTTAAATAAACTTACACTTGATTTCACTATAAACATATAAGTGCTGTGCACTGAACTGAGTGGTGAGTTGAGTGGAACTGGTAAGCTGACTGTACCAGTTCTTTGGAAGCAGCAAATCTGTGAGTGTCTAGTAGAAAAGAGGCTAGACACTCCCCAGAGATAGACAGAGGTTAGAGTGTGCCAATTGCTAACTTGTAGGGTAACAGCAAGGGCTCTGTGGACGTACAGGGAAGTGTTGGTGTTGCCTGTGGTCGATGGAGTTGTGGAGCTGACCCAGACAAGGCTTCCTCATGCGAAGGGCAGGTGCTAGCAAGGTGCCCCAAAACTCTAGCTCTCCTAGGAACTGTCAAACTTAACACTATTAATATTAAAAAAACAGGGATAACTGATAAGAAGGCCCATAGGATTGACACTGAGGGACCCCAGCCTGCCCCTAGCAGGGCATCCTGAACCACTGGCAAAGTGCAGGAGCAAATTTGTAAAGAAATACAGAGTATGCTGGATATGGGGATAATTAAAGAGTTTGGTAGCTCTTGGGCTTTCCTTGTTGTGTTGGTTCCCAAGAGAGATAAGTCTGCAAGCATTTGTGTTGATTATGGAAAACTTAATGATGTCACAGTTCCTGAAACAGATCCTATGCCCAGAATTGATGACATGCTAGATACTTTGGGCAAAACAAAATATCTGAGCACACTTGACCTGGTAGAAGATTGACAGACTCCTTTAAACAACAATGCAGAAGAAATCTTTGCTATAGGACTTTTTGGGATTTTATGATTTCAAAACGTTACCTCTTGGGTCAATTAATACAGGAACCACATTTCAGAGGCTTGTCAATCAAGTGTTAAATGGATTTCAGGACTTTGGACAAGTTTATATTGACACTATAGCAATATTTAGCAATTCTTGGTCAGAGCACAAGAATCACTTGGGTATTATATTGCCCAAACTCAGAGATGTAGGTTGTACTGTAAAGGCATCTAAATATAAAATTGGAACACTCAAAGTTTCCTTTTTGGAACCTTGGATTGAAAGCACGTGAATCTTTCCTGACCCCTTGAAAGTGAAAGCCATTGTTAACAGGCTTATCCCCCAGACCAAAAAGCAGATCCAGTCTTGGTTAATTATTACTGCCCATTTGTGCATGGGTTCAGACATAGTGTCTGTTTTCACAGTCTTGTGCAAGAAGACAAAACCAAACACAGTCATGTGGGCAAAGGCTTATCAAGATTTTGATAAGATAAAAGAAATTTTTGTCAGAGAAGCCCGTTCTGTCCAGTCCAGATTTTGATAAATGTTTGAACTATGTACTGATACCACAGACATTGGTTTAGGTGCCGTATTAATGCAATCAGGAAAAGTAACAAAAGCATCCCGTTGCTTTTGTGAGCAAAAAACTGACACCTCCCTCCCCCCCACTGAACAGAATTACTCTGTCAGAGGAAACAAATGTTATGCTGTGAGGTGTAGACAATCCAACAATTAAGGTCCTGTCTCTTGAACAGAAAGTTCCCGATTTTAACTGACCCACTCTCCATTAATTTGGTTACACAGGACCAAAGGCACCAGGTCCAAACTGCTGTGGTGGAACACGATGCTCCAAGAATATGACATGGAAACGGTGCCGATGGCTGACGCTCCTGCTGCACTGTAAGAGGGGAGAGGTGACTAGGGTTACCATGGGTCCGGGCTTCCCTGGACACAGCTCTTTTGTGAGCCTCCGTTCTCTGGGGTTTGTGCAGAGCAGAAGCTGCAGCTCAGAAAAATCCCCGATTGGTCCCTCCCCTGCATCCACAGCTGCAGTGGCGTACTGTGGGGCTCCAGCGCCTGGGACCAAGCCTGCATTTATGGCCCCCCTCCCCTGCACAAGGCAGGAGGGGCCCTGATGCTGCCCCCCAGTTGCCCTGGGGGGGGGTCTGTACCTGTGGGGGGGATAAGGCCTGGGGGGCTTGGCTCCTCTGCCTTCTCCCCTCCCCGCACTTACCTGCCACACAGCACCCGCCTCTCCTGCTGCAGCCTGGCACCGCTCAGACCGGGCGGCCTCACCCCCCCAACCCAGCCTGGGGCGGGGGTCAGCCCTTCATGATACATGGGGGAGGCGCAGAGTGGGAGCAGCCACCCCTCAGCCTCCTGCACCCCTTGCCCATCGTGAAGGGCCAGCCCAGCACCCCACGCTTACCTGCCGCTCCAGCCCCACAGCCCGGTGCCAGCTTGGATGGGGCAGCTTCATCCCCCGGCCTGGGGCGGGGTGGAGGCACCAAGCCAGCCCTTCACGACACACAGGTGGTGAGAGGTGCTGGAGAGGCCGGTGCCCCCCATCCCCTGCACGTCGTGAAGGGCCGGCCTGGCGCTCCCCCGCAGGCCAGCACTCAGGGGCCTGGCTCCCACACCCCCTCCTTGGTATGCCACTGCGCAGCTGGTTGGTCCCCTGCAAGCCACAGCTGCCAGATCCTGCCCTCCCATCCGGGGGAGCGGGTCCTACAAGGAGGTGCTGACTGATGGCTGGCGCGGCATCCTGGGCTTGCACCAGCCCACCTGCCACCATGACAGGAAGCAACACTGCTCCCCACATGCAGTGAGTACCCCTACTGCAGGTACCCCCTCTAACACCCCCAACTGTACCCCCCCAGCTCCTCCTCACCCCCAGTTCCCCTCCTCCGGTGTTCTCTTTTTGGGAACTTGAAATATGGTAACCTTAGGGGTGACCCTAACAGACCTTTTGTGCTAACTGGCAAAGGGCACATTGTTGTCTGAATATTTAGCCAACAGCCCAATTGGTAACAAGTTGGTCATGGGCATCATTGCGTGATTTATGTAGGGGTTGTGTGTAGAGAGTTATGTATGGGTGTTGTAATATGTTCTTATACACATTGTGGAGACAGCTGATAAACAAGTTTGTCTGAGACAAAGGAATATTGGTTTGCCTGTATCTCCACTGTAAATTGAGCAAGGTGATGCTCACGGTTTATTATAAATGATTCACGGTTTATTATAAATTCATCTTTTCATAATAATTCATTCAATTATTATAAATTCATCTTAGTGTTGTTATGCTAAAATGAGGTGTGTCTCCTCAGATGAGCTGGCGTGTCTCCTGGGAGACAACGGCTTTAGTAATTTCTGTGATTGTCCAGTGAAAGGCACCACATCACTGGGGAGCTCAGGACCTGGGGTTCACTGAATGTTCTGTGCAAAGCACGGTTTAAATTGGCAGCGTCTTGAGGAGTTTGCTGGTAAGGCAGTCGGATGGTGTGGCAGACCACAAGTTTAAGCTCCAGCAAAGCTCTCTCTTGCTATGGCAGAGAGGTGACAGAATGTCTTATGGCTCTGGGCTCCCTGAGGAGAGCATCATGTCACTTCTTTTAGAGTTTGCTTTCTGCATAGAATAATGTTTCTTGAGATTTGAGAAACACGATGCCCAATTTAAAGGTGCTGGTAGGTCCAGATTGTGACTGTCCCACCCTCTTTCTCACAGTCAACAAGTTGCTCCTTGTCATGCTGGCATTCTTGCTCCCATTGCCCCAATCTGTGTCGCTCCAGATGCAGCTTTTCCTCTCTCAAATTGCAGCTTTATTCTGCCCCAGCTGCAGTTTCTGGAGCAGAAAGCTCCAAATTCAGGGAACCTGCTGATTAGGACCCAGTTTCTGCTCCAATTGCTGCATGCAGTCCTGTCCTCCTCCTCCTCATTTGGCCTGCAGAACCTTTATCACAAGCAATGGTCTTTAATATTCGGGGGGGGGGGTTTGCATGGCTGGCAGCTAAAAATAAAACACCAGGCATGAAATCCAGGCCCCACTGAAGTTGATGGGAAAACTTCAGCTGGCTTGAGTAGAGCCACAATTTCACTCCATCTTTTAACAGGTGAACTGAGTACACTTGATGTGAAAATTATGATGATGATCACTTTTCAGACTAGAGCCATCCTTTGCTGAAGCCAGGCCACTAAATATAATCCGAGGGTCATGGAATCTCTATCTACCAAGTAACTAATTTTGTTGAGCCATAGCTGTTCAAGGCAAAGTAGGTGCAGAGAAGCCTACGTAAATCTTGAAGAAATCTGGGTGTTGCAGGAATTTATACTGGTGTTTCATTAGGCAGTGCTTTAAATTCCCTCAAAGTTTCATTTAGTTATAGTATTTTTATTACACACACACCATAACCCCCTCCAAACTGTTGTGTAGTCTTCCTTCCATCATAGTATGGGTGAAGTGATCTCTATATGTGAACAATGTATACATTGATTTGGGATCCTTTGGGATGAAAGGGACTAGAGAAGAAGAGTTTAATTTGTGTTGGGGCTTGCTGGGGCCCAGCCTGGCACCTCTTCTGTCAGCGCCATGGTGTGTGCAAGGTCATGCTGTGCAGAGGCTGCCATTTTGGTCTACAAAATGGCGTCCTCCATGTGGCTTGACCTCACACACACCACACTGTGTGGAGGACGCCATTTTGGTCTAAGTATGATATTCTCTTCAGTGCTTGAACCCTGGCAGCTCTTTCTTTATAAATGAAGCACTGTATGGAAGTGTATTTGATGTTATGAGAGACCCAGTCACATTTTCATTCTCTTGAAGGGCTGTGTTTTAATGGAATTGTACCCGCACTCCATCACTAATGGGATTCCACTCAGTCTGGAGAGCACAGTCACTGGGATGCTTCGAGTGGAGAACGAGCATGCTGAAGCGAGGCACTGATGCTGTTTCAGGTTGGTCCTGCTTTATGCAGGGGGTTGGACTAGATGACTGCCTGAGGTCCCTTCCAACCCTCATCTTCTATGATTTTGTGATCACATGATTGAAGAGTTGGTGACATTTCCCGCAGCGACACAAGAGGACTTAATTCAAGCCCCTGCTCAGTGTGCAGGAAAGGCAGCTGGGCACTTCAGACAGCAGAGCTTATGAGACAAAGGAGCGGAGTTTGAGGAACAGTTTCAACTACTTTGTATTCATTCTCCCCAATTTGAGGACTTAATCCTTAGGCTGTACAACAAGGTCTTCCTAGGGAGTTGCACCTACTTACACCAGTGCTGAATTCTGTCTACAGTCTTCTTTGAGGTAGTTATGAAAGCTCACATAGAAGATCCAGGCAGGGCAAATCCTCTCTGGATATGGCACTGAATATAGTGTCCAGGAGGCCTAGGGAGGAGCACAGGAACATAGGAATAAGACCACTGGTTCGTCTAATCTAGTATCATGTCTCTGACAGTGCAAGAGCAAATCTTTCCCGATGTGTATGCATATGCACAGTATGGACACAACACAAGTACTGAATGGGGACCTACACTGCCTCTCAGTCCTTTCTCTGAACCTGCAGGGTTCGGCAAAGCTGCTTTTCCCATCATAGTCTGTGTGCCTTTCTCTCAGCACTGCGGTAGATTGTGTTACTTCCCACGACTCCCCTCCCTCCTGGCTGCTGGTGGAATTACACGTTGCCTCACTTTGCGCAAAACCAGTTTGAGGCATGTAATGTTTCATTCCACCTTCCCCAAGGCCCGTCAATAAGCCATCTCCTCTCTAACTTGTAAGGCTGGTTTTGCCTTTAACAATTCCATTTAACTAGTTTGCAGAGCAGGTAACATTTTTGTTTCACTCCTAGAGCCCAATACACATTTCTAATGATAAGTCTGGAAGGTGATCTAGACAGGCCCTGAATTCCACACCCCCCCAACACTGGTTTCTCATGCAAGAGGGCACATATCAACCACAACAAAGTTGCTTTACAACAAAATCCAATTCAGGTTGTTTTTTTGTTTTTGAGGGATTTTTTGGAGGAGGGGGAACGATGATATTTACAGGTATTTTCAAATATTTTACCTTTCTTTTCTTCCCTCCTTTTCTTCAAAGGAGGTGATTGATTGCCACTTCCAGGAGCGCTCCAGGGAAAATGAGGCAGTGTTTGAAAAGCATTGTGGATCTTTGTTAGCCAGTGTTGAGCAGAAGATGAAGGAGAAAACCTTCAGCCATGAATATAGAAGCCAAGAGGGTTTTGTGAGTATGTCGAGCATGGCAGAGTAGTGAAAAGTGACTCTCTTTCACCCCTGGGAAAGGCATGAAGGAGAATATGAGGGCGTGGCTACACTGCCCTGCAATTTGGACTACGGGAGGTATGAATAGCAGTGTGCACCAAAGTCCTGTGCTGTAACTCCTGGATTCTGCAGGTGTGAATTTAAAGGGTCCAAGTTCAATTAGTGCAAACTCAGGTCCTTTAAGATTGCACCTGCGGCATCCATGTGGGGAAGTTACAGCATAGGACTTCGGTGTGTGCTGCTTTTCACACCCTTTAGTCCAAACTGTGGGGCAATGTGGCCATGCCTGACACTCCCATTAGTGCCTTTCCCAAGTGATAAAAGAGATTAACTTTTCAGGGCTCTGCAAACCTTTGCTGTTCACATCCCCTTGGCTGAACTTAGAATCTGTGCTGCAGTCTGTACTCGAAAATGGGAAATGGCAAGAGAATTTGGCTTGAAATCATATGTGCATAGAAGAATCCTCTTCACACCCCACTTAAGAGGAATTTCCAGTAAACAGATTACACCAAGGATGTCCGTTTGGGCCTAATTTATTTACATTGAATGTACAAACCTCACTCCTGTGATTTAATCCCAGACAATGGGAGTTAAAGGGTGAGAGGACATATCAGTGATTTAGGGTAAAATACTTTACAGGATGTTGTAATTATCCCCAAACAAGCATTGTAAACCAAGGAACTCCAGAGTTAAGGTTAAATTTAACAGATATCCAAACATGTTAAGATATGGGAATACAGCTGGGACACAAACAACCTTAACTCACCCTGTAGAGATGCCATGCAATAACCACATGATAATGACTGAGGGCGTGGTGTTTGGTCCCCAGTTAGATTAAACTGATTTTTAAAGACGTTAGTTCCCCCTCTCTCCAGTCTCGTGGTGTCATGAGCAGATGTTTGTATCCCATTGCAACTGACACCACGCAAACATTTTCCTCATTCTTTCCAGGCAAAAGACATCCTGAAGCAATTCCACAAAGACAAGGAGCCAGAGCCTCACCTAACTTTGTCATTTGATAAGCTACTCTCATATCTCATAAGCGCCGGCTTCTCTTTTCAGTGTTCCTCTTTTCTGGGGACCTTCTTTTCTAGTCACCAGTCAGTACAGCTCTTGGATTAGGGTTTTGTATAGTCAGCATTTATTCAAATAGAATGGATGAAGCACTAGAAAAGGTATTGTGGAGAATAATTCTGTATCGGCAGCAGGATATATTAGATCAAGGAGGTCTTTTCCGTCTTTCATTTCTTTGATCGGTGTTACTTAATGAAAGGTGCCGGATTGACAGTCCCTTTTAGACTGAAATCCTGTCTTCAGAAGGGGTAGAGAATGGGCAGCGGTAATGCAAGATTAACACGGGCACCCGTGCCACACTAACATCAGCGTGCTTCGCTCCAATCCAGACAGACCCATTCTAAACATGAGAGAGGAATGTGGTGTCCTTGCCTTTCCTCCAAAGACTGACAACAAGGGAGCCAGTCAGCTCCCACTGTGATTGTGCCAAAATGGGTGCGGGGTTGTTTTTTGTTTGGTTGGTTTGTTGGTTTACTCTGTAAAGTGGGCATCTGTTCCACCAGAAGCTGAGCTGAACCCACCAGTTTTTGGTCACATAAAATATTGAAGAGTTGTTAGAGGGTGGCAGCATTTAATCATTACAGTCCTGGGTTGATTTTGAACCAGGAACCTAGATACAAAAGGCTCCATAGTCTGTTCCCTTGAGTTACATACTCCCCCTCATGTGGGACTGGATTGGAACTGATGTCCTGTAGATGAAAGGCTCTTTATCCCAGCCTCAATTTTCTTCTTTTAAAAAACTGATCAATCTTCATTCTTAATGTGTCTCTTGTATTACTCTTCAGCATTTTTGGTTTTCTTTTCCCCCAAAGTGGATTTAAAACGAGGTGACCACCTGCAGGAAATGGCTTTGCACAGGAGGAGCAAAATGACATCTTGATGGAGGGCGGCAAAGAGCTGAAAACAACAGGAGAGGAAAATCAGGGTGATGGAGAAGGAGAGGTCAGCACAGTTCTGAAATGACTGTCTGTCCTGAATTGCACTGAGCTGTTGTCTATCAGTCTAATCTGAACATTTCTAGTAGACCAATCTCAATGGTTGGTTTAAACAATTTCACTCCAGAGCTGGTGGCATTTCCATGGTGGATAAAGGGGTCCCTGTATATTGTCTTTAGGCACTATATAAATTATAAGCAGCAATTATAACTTTGTTTAGGAATGCCCCAGGAAGCAACTAAGAGTCAGAATTCTCTGTTAGACATCACTATAATGACCTCTGTGGTGAAGGATTAAAATCACACAGGGTCACGATTTGGACTTCAGCAGGTGGATTAGAAGGTGAAATGGGTGACAAACTTTTTTTGTATGAAAATATTTCTTTTGTGCAATGGCAAGAATTATGGTGGGAGTGTCAGTTCCCGTGTTAGGACATGATAACATTTTCAGCTGTAAATTCAGCCCTGAAGAAAGCTGTTTGGGTTGAGAGTAGAGACTGAAGGATCCACCATCCTCCACAGAACAGGCGTTCACAAGAGGCATCGATGGAAACTCATTGCTGTCCTTTCTCTGTCAATACTGGGTGTCTCAGCCCTGATCTGAACCCGCTGTTTGCGCAAGAGGGGAGTTAGGTCTCCATCTCAGTCTTTGTCCTCTCTTCTGACAGTGCCAGTGCCTCTTGTGAGGATGTTTAGGTGATGTGGATAACTAGCCCCCTAGTACTTAGCTGAGATGAGTTAGTGGTTTCAGTCAAAGCCATTGAGCAATGGTCAGACGGGCAGGGGTTGGAAGCACTGACCTAGGATGAAAGGCTCTGTCTCCCATCCCCACTTCCCTGATTGCTACAGTCCCTAGCTTAGGATGAATTCTGGGGGGTTATTTTCCATATTTATCACTTAAAAATACTGTGGGGTTGAAATGGTCTCTGTGGCCCAGGTCCTCAGCTATGACTGAGGAGAGCACAGCACAGTTCAGAAGGGGGGGGACAGAAATCTAGTTTTTGTGCTCTCCCAAACCTGGGCTGACTGAGGAGTCCTAGTCTCCTCCCGGAATTTAGAGCAGACCAGTATGGCAGACCAGGGCCAGCATGGCAGCTGGAGATCAGAAAGGCTTTAGGACACCCCAGCCATACCCCTTAACCTGGCAGCAAGGATGGAGGGATGATATAGGAGTCACAACATAGGCTGGACCCCATCAGAGGGTCACAACACTCTAGGAAGATCATCGTATGACACATTCACCTGCTCCACACTTGCACATCCCCCAAGATGTGTCATAAAATGGTGGCGCCCTATCCTGAGATCTGGGCCTGTCTATTTGTTTGAATCGGTTTTAAAATCTGAACATTAAGTGACAATTTAGAAATGTAGAGCAAACATTTCAAAATGCAGTACATAAAATTATGCAAACATGAACCGGTAGAGCACACTTAGGGCCAGATTCCAGGCTCATGCCAGCTTTACCATCACCAGGTAGCTCATCAGTGGGGTTATTCCTGATGCATACTGGTGCTGGAGGAGAATATGGCCCATAATGCACAAAGTGAGGCCCTAGTCCAGCGAAGCACTTAATCACACGCCCAATGTTAAGATGATGAGTAGTCTCTCAATCACACATGCTTAAGTGCTTGGCTGGATCAGGTCCTCAGCCTCCAGTGTAAACAGTTTTATGCTGTATGTCATGTTGGCACCTAATTGTTTAATTCATGAATGTAATAAACGAATAACACTTAAACATTCTGGTGTCTGTTTTACAAAATGGTCTCTTTTCTATGGCTTGTTTTGTTTCTGTCTTTATGGGCATCTGCTTGAAAAGAATTCCCTCCCATCCCCCTTTAATAGGAAGGAGGAATCAGAAAGCTTGCAGAAAGCTATGGAGAAGTCAAAACCATGACATTCTTTGTGAAGATGTTCCCTGAGCAGAAACAGCAGATGGAGGAGTCCTTCAAAATGCTCTATGCGATGGCAGATTAAATTGATGGTACCCATCAGAACTACACCATTATGAGTCTCACGTTTAAGGGTATTAGTCTTGTTGCTAGTATATTGGGCATCAGTGGAATAAATGAGGAATCTACTTGTAATTTATTCCTTGCAACTCTACAAATCAGGATCAGATTACTTCACGTCCCACTGTAGGATCTGGAGTGGTATCTATTCTGATTGGCATAAGAATAGCCATATGGGGTCAGGCCAATGGTCCCTATAACCCAGTATCCTATCTTTTGACAGTGACCAATGCTAGTTGCTTCGGAGGGAATAAAAAGACTGGAGCAATTATCAAGTGTTCCATACCCTGTCATTAAGTCCCAACATTTGGCAATCAGAGGCTTAGGGACATCCAAAGCATGGGGTTGCATCCCTGACCATCTTTTACAGAGTCCAACTAAGTTCCTATTGAAGTCAGTGACTGTTTTGTCATTGATTTCAGTGGGAACAGGAGCAATGCCTTAATTTTAACAAAGGGCGGGGGGACCTGTCTGCTCTGTGTTGTGATACCCAGAGAGAGATTAAAATCAAACATGGCTCAGACTGATGAAAAACATGATCTCAAATGCACTCTGTAGAGATGGATGTGATGCAGCTGGGAAGAAAAATGTGATCCCCCATTTTGAGCATCATAGGGCCTGTCTATACCTACACAGCAAAAACCACTGTGGCAGCATGTCTCAGAGCTGAGGTCTGCAGTGCTACAGATAGCTGTGTAGACGTTTGGGCTCAACCCCTTCTCCAGGTTTCAGAGCCTGAGCCTGGAATGTCTACACAGCTAATTTTAGCCCTGTAGTGCAAACCTGAGTCTGGGATCTGTTGCTGTGTTTTATTTTTTGCCACGTAGACATATCCTGAGAGGGAAACGGAGATAGGCAGAGTGCTGATCTGTTTCCCCAAACCTTAAAATGTGGTCCTGAATTGTTTCAATCAATTACTCCTGCGTAAATCCATTGACAGCAAAGGAATTGGCCAGATGGCACAGAGGATAATTTGGCCAATAGAACATTGATTACTGGTGCTGATGCAGGAGGAGGAAGGAACCCAGCTTGACTCTCAGAGCTTAGGTTGGGATTTCAGAGTTGGCAGGTAGAAAAGACATTTCTGCTTATAAACTGAGCATATTAGCTACAAGTAAAATAAACAGGTAGCTCCCGCCCTTCCTCCTCCCCATCCAAAGCTATTGTTATAGTCACTTTCAGAGGAGAACTGCACTTTACTATATCAGGTGATTGCCAATGCTTAATTAAAGTCACAATGCAATTTTAGTACAGTACTAAATGCGAATAAGAGAGGTGGTGACTCCTAGCTAAATCATACCTCCTCTGCTACAATAAATATTAGGATTAATTTCCAGACTGTTGATTCAGTTTCCTTAGGGGACAACACCTGCTTCAGAACTAAATAACGTTATCAAAAAGGGGATGGTCCGATTAGTCTGTTTAAACATCTGCTTGACAGCCTGGTACCTCAAGGGAACTGTTTGTTTCAAACTCTGAAAATGACAAGAATACCCACCGACATGTTGTTCTGTTTTCCAGTAGCATCTAAATCTAAGGAGGTGGCACACGAGCTAGGCAACAACATCAAATGGATATAAAATTGAGCAGTACGAATCTTTTCACAATGCTCCAACATGATTTGCCATTTCCTTTCACTGCCCTGAGTTCTGTGTTGCTCTTGCTGTGACTGGCTTCGTTATGAGCTTTCCTGTGGTCAGGGTGAGTAACTCAGCTTGTTGTTGTTTGTTATTTGTGTGGCTGTTGTGATTAGCAGCCCCAGTTCTAGCAGCTGAAGTTAGTCCTGCTTTGAGCAGGGGGTTGGCCTAGATGACCTCCTGAGGTCCCTTCCAACTCTAAGATTCTATGATTCTGGACTGCTGTAGCCCCATGGGGGTGCCATGCTGCCAGGATTGCGTTTCTGGTCAGGGTTAACAGTAGAAAAGAGTAAAACTTCAGTGGGTCAATAATGCCAAGGATACATAATTGTGGTGCTTTAAGAACAATTCCCAACATCTCCTTAACTGTGTGTGTAACTTTTGCCGAAGAGGCTTGTGTTAGCTGGCATGACCATATCACCCCCCAAAAATGTAGGCTCCTTCTAATTTACATGTATTGCTAATGCTGTGGGTTTTATTTACATCCCAGAGAAACAAAACTCCTATGGGTTATAAAGACCTGGGTTTGCATAAGTGTGTTATTTCTGGAAATATAGTATATGATTTCATAACTTCAGACCACTGCTTGAGGCTACTTTCTCTGTGTAAGTCTTTTTCTCAAGGGAAAGGTTAATTTAGCCAAGATTTCTCAAACTTTAACATGACAAATTATCAGCTTTCTGTGATGCTTCCTGGGGACACATGGGAGGTTGGGGGGAGAAACACCTCACTACTGCCTGTGCCCTTAGTGTGAGGGAGCCTTGTCTGGGCCTGCTGGGGCTCAGTGCCCCAACTCCACAGTCTGCATAAGCCCTCCCTTCTAGGCCTATGCAAGCGCTGCTGTTCCTCTGCAGGTTAGCAGTAGGCACACATTCACCAACCCCCGAGCCCTCTGAGCAGCTCCCTGCAGTGTCCAGCCCCTGTTCCACTGGACTTTCACAATATTCACAAATTCGGTGCTCTCAGGCAAGCAGAATGCACCAGCTTATCACTTGCACCTTAAATCACTGCTACGCTTAACACTCAACACTCAGATACATTTACAGGGAAAACAAGTAAAGTTTATTTAACAAAGGATAGTGATTTGAGACGTAGCAAGACTCAGTATTGGAAGCAAACGGTTTACATATAAAATAAAATCATAACACGCATTCTAGACTCTAGACTTATTTAACTAGATACTTCTTTGTCTTGTAGAGCAAAGCTCACCCAGAACCCTTCCAGTATCTTACAGCCAGGCTTGGCTATGATCTTCTTTTCATGAGACAAGCCGTGCTGTCAGCTTGTCTCCTCAGTGGAAAGATGCACAGGATGCTTCTCTGCTTCCCTAGTTATACCCCCCAATCCACTGACCTTATTTGTAAATTGGATGCCCTTCTCCCTCCCTTCCCCCCCCTGCTGGTGGGTTTTTCCTGTGTGCTCTTTTCTTGTCGATTTCACAATCTCATGATTAGCATTCGACTCAGTGTGTAGGTAGGGCTCCATTTTGACCCAGACTCTGCACAATACACATGTGACCAGACAGAGAGAGAGATGTCTCTTTTTCTTCAAGTGATTGCTCATGTTCATACCACTATAGGTGAGTGCACGCCTCCGTGCACGGTTCCTGGAACTTTTTTCCCTTTAGCAGATCCCGTAGGGCCGGCTCCGGCACCCCCTGGAGCCCACGCGCACATGCCGCAGTATATGAGGTGCTGCCGGCCCTACACCCCCTCAGTCCTTTCTTTCCGCCAGTGATGGTTGCCGGAGATGCCTGTGCTTGCTTCGCAAGTGCTTTATTCCCCATTGTTTGAACTGTTATCGTTGTTACTTCTGTAGGTTAGGTACTTAGATTAAATGAATAGTGAATAGTATAGTGAATAGTGGTAGTTAGTACCTAGTGTAGTCCTGACTGGGATTTAGCTGGGACCAGGATATGCTCCGGTCACCGGGCTTCAAGCCGTATGCCTCCTGCAGGAAGGCTTTCCCGCTTAGTGACCCTCATGACAGCTGCCTGAAGTGCCTGGGGGAAGCCCATCGCAAGGAGAAGTGTAAGATCTGCAAGGCTTTCAAACCAAGGACTCAAAAGGACAGAGAAATCCATTTGAAAGCCTTGCTCATGGAGGCAGTGCTTCATCCGGCCTCCAAGCTGACCCACTCCATCTCGGTGCCGAGTGTGGGGTTGGGCAGAGTACACCGTCGGTACCGGCCTCGGCTCGACACCATGCATTTTCTCCAGTACTGAAGAAGAAATGGAAGCAGCGCTCAGAGTGCAAACACCCCCCCGCACTATTCAAACAGGCGGGGTCGAGTACGGAGACACACTAGGGCTGGACCATGGACACCCGTTCATCAGAGCCAGCATCTCCAGTCAGGGAGCCACCCTGACTCAGGGAAGGGGAGGAGCCCCTCTGCACCTGCTGGCGCCATCGACACCAGAGACCTTTCAGTTGGCAAGAGCCTTGTTGGCCTTGCCTCCGCCCCAGCCTCCACTAAGGGAGAAGGTGCCGATGTCGCAGGCGAAACCCGCATTGGGTCCCCCTGAATGGCTCAGGAGATCCCTGGTGCGGGGAGGAAGATCTCCTGTGGGCAGGTCGCCTAGGGTAGAGCAGCACCGCACCCTAGAAGCCGTTCCATATCATGGTCATCGAGTCAACCTGCGCCTAGACGGGAAATGAAGTCACCCCCCTGATGCTGGTCTCGATCCCCGCCGGGAGAAGCCCACTCCAGTAGGTGGCACCGGTCACCCGCTGGCTGCTGCTCCGCAGATGGATCCCACCGTTCCTCTTCCCCGGCACCGACAAGTTCACCTGCATCGAGGCGGCACTGAACCCGCTTGTCAGAGATGGACTCGGCACTGAGGAGTTCGCCCACACCACGGCGGTGCCGGATCCGGTCGCCGAAGTCCAATGCAGTACTGAGAGGCAAGAGGAGACACAAGTCGTCGTTACCGAGGCGACACTCTGGAACATCCAGCTCCTTGAAGTGCGGTTCCATGCACTGGCACCGATCCTGATGCCGACGGCATTCCTTGTTGAGGTCGGCAACGCCGAGAAGACGTTCTCCGGAGCAGCAGAGCACCTGTGGCTCAGGGCACTGCTCCCCCCCAACTCAGTACTGCATGGCGGGAGCCTCAGAGGTGTCATATGGTGCCTTGGTGTCCTCCCAAGAGGGTAGTCGCCGGGTGAGTCACCATCGACAAAAGGTGACAAAGCCCCCGGTGCAGGTAGCCCCCAGATGGCCACAAGGGCAGTGGCCGCCCCAATGGCCACCTTGGGGCACCTGAGGTTTCCCGGTGGAACCGGGACCCCAGTCCATTAAGTCCACGGGGGTACAGTTAGTGCCACCGGTACCGGGGAAGGTCCACCACTCACCCTCGGAGGATGGTTCGGACCCACAGGAGGGGACCTCTATGGGAACCGCCTGTCGACGGGAAGGAGTGCCACCTCTTGTTGTACATCTCTAATCCTCCTCCTCACCAGATGAGGCAGTCTGCCAAGGTCACTCAGTGCCCTGGATGATTTCAGTGTGCACCAGGAGCTGCTTAAGAGGGTGGCCTCCAACTTGGGGCTCAAGGTGGAGGAACTAAAAGAGGTGTCAGACAGCCTATTTAATGTGCTTGCAGTGGCTGATCCAGCTCAAATAGGCCTCTCCGTCCATGAAGGGGTGCTTAAAATAGTAAAGGCGTTGTGGCAAACCTGCTCTTTTGAGGCCCTGACATCTAAAGGTGCCGAGAAGAAGTACTACGTCCCTGCCAAGGGGTTTGAGTATCTGTTCACCCACCCCTCTCCTGGGACCCTGGTGGTGGACGCTACCAACCAGAGAGATAGGTGGGGGCATCCGGGGTCTACTCCAAAAAAACAAGGACAACAAAAAACTGGATTTGTTTGGGAGGAAAATGTATTCCACCGCAAGCCTGCAGTTTAGGATTGCTAATCAGCAGGCTCTCCTAGGCAGGTATAATTTTAACCTGTGGGACTTGCTGAGATGCTTTGCTGAGGCTCTACCCCAGGACCAGGTGATTTACTTTAATACCATCATGGAAGAGGGTACCACGGTGGCTAGAGCAGTGCTCCAGGCATCCTTGGATGTGGCTGACTCGGCGGGCAGGGCCATAGCTTCCACCATCTGCATGCGCAGATGCTCATGGCTCCAATCCGTGCTGTCACAAGAGGTCCAGCAGTCCATCCAGGACCTTCCCTTTGATGGATCGGCCTTGTTCTCGAACCAGATTGATGCTAAGTTGCATGGTCTGGAGGACCCGAGGGCCATGCTTTGCTCCCTGGGCCTTTACACGCCCCAGTCATTTAGGCATCAGTTGCGTCCCCAGGCACAGCAGCAACAGAGGTTCCATCCTCGACTGTTTCCATCCTACAGGAGATGCAATCCACCCCCAAGTTCCTCCTCAGCCCCTCAGCAGGGGTCCTCCAGGCAGTCGGGCAATCAAAGGAGGCCCTTTTGATGGTGTGCCTGAGGGTGCCGCCCCGACTGTTCACCTGGAATCCTCCCGCCCCTTTTTAAACCGCTTTGCGCCCTTCCACTCCAAGTGGGCCAAAATTACTTCGGACCGCTGGGTCCTTGGTATAGTTTTGGTGGGCTATGCCCTCCAGTTTGTCTCTTTTCCCCCCAACAGTCCTCCCCCTCCATCCCTCTTCAGGGACCCCTCCCAAAAGCAACTCCTCATTCAGGAGGTGGAGACCCTTCTCAGCCTGGGAGCGGTGGAAAAAGTCCCTCAGGGCATGGTGTGGAAAGGGTTCCACTCGAGGTACTTCCTCATTCCCAAAGTGAAAGGGGGTCTAAGGCCCATTTTAGACCTGCATCGTCTCAACAAGTATACCAAGAGACTCAAGTTTCGCATGGTCGCCCTAGCTTCCACAATCCCATCCCTGGATCCAGGAGATTGGTTTGCCACCCTCCATCTCAAGGATGCATATTTTCACATATCTATCCTTTCCAGCCATAGGCGCTTCCTTCGCTTCATGGTAGCCAGCTCCCACTACCAATTTACAGCTTATCCTTTGGCCTGTCTTCGGCCTCAAGGGTGTTTACCAAATGCATGGCGGTGGTGGCTGCACACTTCAGGTGAAAGGATGTACAAATTTTCCTAGACCTGGACAATTGGCTAATCAGGGGCAGGTCCAGGTCCCAAGTTCAGAGCAGTGTGACCCTCACATGTGCCACTTGCATTGTAACCAGGATATTTTTCTCCCCGTGTTTTTTCTCAAACCTCACAGTTCAGAGGAGGAGAGGAGGTGGCACTCACTGGATGTGAGATGGGCCCTGGCTTTCTACATCAAGCACACGAAGCCGTTCTGGAGATTGACTCAGCTCTTCATCACAGTGGCCGACTGGATGAAAGGCCCACCTGTCTCCACCCAGCGCATCTCCTCATGGATAACATCCTGCATCAAGTTCTGCTATGAGCAGGCGAGGGTGCCGTTTCCGGGAACCATCACAGCACACTCAACCAGAGCTCAAGCTTCATCTACAGCCTTCCTGGAGAGGGTGCCCGTGCAAGACATCTGTAGAGCCACCGCCTGGTCATCGGTGCATACCTTCATGTCCCACTACGCCATCGTCCAGCAGGTGCGGGAAGACACGGGATTTGGCAGACCAGTGCTGCGGGCAGCTCGTCGGTAACTCTGACCCACCTCCAAGGTATTGCTTGTTAGTCACCTATGGTGGAATGACATGAGCAATCACTCGAAGAAGAAAACAAGGTTACTTACCAGTAACTGCTGTTCTTCGAGATGTGTTGCTCATGTCCATTCCACAACCCACCCCCCGTCCCCGCTGCCGGAGTTGGCAGAAAGAAGGGAGTGAGAAGAGGCATAGGGCCAGCAGCGCTTCATATACCGCAGCATGTACGCAAAACTCTAGGGGGCACCAGAGCCGGCCCTACGGGGTCTGCTATGGGGAAAAAAGTTCCAGTGGCCGTGCATGGAGGAGTGCACACACTTATAATGGAATAGACATGAGCAACTTCCCCTCTATTCGGCATTGGTGAGGCCGCATTTGGAGTATTGTGTCCAGTTTTGGGCCCCCCACTACAAAAAGGATGTGGACAAGTTGGAGAGAGTCCAGCAGAGGGCAACAAAAATGATTAGGGGGCTGGAGCACAAGACTTATGAGGAGAGGCTGAGGGAACTAGGCTTGTTTAGTCTGCAGAAGAGAAGAATGAGGGGAGATTTGATAGCAGCCTTTAACTACCTGAAAGGGGGTTCCAGGGAGGATGGAGCTAGGCTGTTCTCAGTGGTGGCAGATGACAGAACAAGGAGCAACGATCTCAAATTGCAGTGGGGGAGATCTAGGTTGGACACTAGGAAAAAGTTTTTCACTAGGAGGGTGGTGAAGCACTGGAATGGATTACCTAGAGAGGTGGTGGAATCTCCATCTTTAGAGGTTTTTAAACTGCAGCTTGACAAAACCCTCACTGGGATGATATAGCTGAGGTTAGTCCTGCTTTGAGCAGGGGGTTGGACTAGATGACCTCCTGAGGTCGCTTCCAACTCTATGATTCTATGATTCTAACACATCTCGAAGAACAGCAGTTACTGGTAAGTAACCTTGTTTTTCTCTCTGCCTGACAGGAGCACGTTTATCACCTTCTGGTGACCAGCCTTAACTCACAGACCTTAAGAACATAATTTTCAGTACAGATACATAAGTCCTTAAATATCACCCGTACACACATCTCGCAGTGATTATGCCTGTTACTGGCTGTTGGTAGAGACCTCACATGTCCACTTCATTGAATTATTGTTTATCTATCTGATCCAGGGAATTCCTGTCAAACTCTCTGCACCTCTGTGTCCTCTGCTCACCTAGAAAATAACCTCTGCTTAATGTAGCAAGTATATTTTTAAAGAAGGTGCAAGGGGCTCTTCTCTCCACAAAGAAGCTTCTCCGACAGTGGTGTGTGTAGGAAGTGGCCAGGGGCTGGTAGATAATTCTTCTGTCTCAGTGAGTGAACCATTTTCCTTCCAAATTTAGCGAAAGCAGGACCTGTCTTGATAATATTCTGGGTGAGGTTTTCAGAAGTGGCTAGTGACTTTGCCCCAATTTTGGGGCACTCCGCTTGACTGAGACTCCCTAAAGGGGCTTGATTTTCACAGTGCTGAGCGCCCACCCTCTGAAAACTGGCCCACTTCAAGGTGGTGCAAGCTGGAAAACCAAAAAAGTGGTACTCAAAGTCACTAGTTCCTTCTGAAAATCTCGGCCTGTCAGTGTTTGCTCGCTGGTTCTCCCTTAAACTCTATGTAAAAATCATCCAGATAGAAAAAGACAGACTCAGATCGAGTCAAACCCATTTTAAGTAACCCCTCAAGGGCTCAGCAAAAACTGGTTACTTACCAACAAAGTGAGGAGAAAAGAAGGATTGCTACTTCTGATACAAGGGGCAATTCAAGCCATAGGCAAGACTGATCCTTGCACATGGTCCTAAACTTAGAGCTCACACAAGGCTCCATGGGCTCCTTTCTTCCTCATGTTAGACACTAGAGATGCTGGAAATGGAGCTATGTACTTTCCCTTTTATAGAGGCTGGGACATCATTACCACTCCCATGTGAATGTGTATTGTCTAGGCAGAGGAGGGAGGGGCTAAAGAGAAATTCTAGCCAGGCCAGCCCCAAGCTATGACGTTACCAAGAGGGGGGTGGGTGTTTGAGGAATAAACAGAGAGAGACACAGAGAGAGAGAAGGGGAATGGGTGGAGGAAACTAGAAAGGGAGCCAGAAATACCAAAGACTGAAAGAATAGGAGAGGGGGAAAAGACACAGGGTGAGAGGAAAAAACACCCAGGGCAAAGGGGAGAGATCATGGAGTTGCTTCTGTGGCTCTGGTCCCAGTTTCTGTCCTGCTGGAACAATCTCCCAGCACTGGGCATAGCTCTTACAGTCTTTGCTCTGCTATTTGATTTCATGAAGCGTAGGAAGAGCTGGAGTCACTACCCACCAGGACCGGCCTCTCTGCCTTTCATTGGGACAATGCTGCAGATCGATTTCCACAACCCGCACCTCTCCTTTAACCAGGTCAGTGCCAGAGGGACTGTCGCCTTTCACTGCTTGGGGCCAGAGAGCACAGAGCGCTGGTGAACAGAGCTGGCACTGTCTGGTTGTTCGTTAATCCAGGGATTCTGGAGGGGTTATTATACAAGCCTGGGGCTTGTTCAACACAGTAACAGTCCCAGTAGGATAGGAGGTGCTCTATCATTATCTGGGTTGGCTCTGCTCTTGCTCTAGAATCCAGAGGACAGCATTCCACTCCAAAGTCCAGTAGACTTCCCTGCTAATTTTGTGCCGGTGTTGTGCCGAAAACTGTCTTCGGCAGATTTTGTCACCCGTCTCTGTTACTGGCACATAGGATGCCCTATGACGAAACCTGTGACCTCTGCAATAACGCCACAGTTTCTGTCCTGTCTGTGTTTCTGGCACACAGGATGCCCGATGCCAAAACCTGTGAGCCCCGCAGTACTGCCACAGTTTCTCAGGAGCTGCTGTTTTCAGACATTGGGGCGCCTGTGCCTTAAGAACCCAGCCCTGGGAAGCCGGAGCTGAGTCTCCCTGAGACACAGACTCGTGTGAGAGCAGAAACAAAACAGCCCCTCAGCCCCCACACCCCGCACTATTCTTCCAACAGGGCAGGTCACAGGTGGCTCATCCCAGCGGGGTCACTGTGACCCCCTCTGCCCCTCCCTGGGCTGGGATATTGCCTCTGCCATGGGCTGGCAGCGCCTCCCCCCCTGGGCTAACCCCAGCTCATTAACCCCCTTCCCCCTGATTTTGCTCCTCAGCCCCTCTCCTACTCCCGCCTCCAGCAGCTTCAGCCCCCAGGCCAGTAAAATTCTGTCCCCTGATTACATCCTTCCCATCCCCGCCTCCAATGTGCCCCTTTGGCCCCTTTTTAGCCCCTCTAAACAGTGGGAAATGGAGTCTGACTCTAAAAATGTTACTGAGCATGCTCAGGGAGAGTCACAAAATCTGCCGAAGAGAGTTTTCGGCACAACAACAAAACTGTAATCTCCAGCTACCTAACTTTAGGATATGCTTGCCGGTTGTGTCTGCACTAACAAGCGCTCATGCAACCTCCACAGGGTTAGTTGTTGCAAGTGAATGCTTTGTCCTTTCTCAAAGGGAAACACTTGGTGTAGCTTGCAGCGATTAAATCATGTTGTCTTTTGTGATTGTACTTGCAAACTCCAGAGGCCCCTTTTCTAGGCTGGCACCATTCAACACTCCAGTCAAAGAGCAACTGGGTCTGGTTCTTGTTTTCACCATGCAGTAGAAACAGAGTTTCCAGATTCTTACAATGCTAACAACACTTTTGACCTGTAGCTGCTCTTAACTCCACATTTTTAGTAACAACATATTCCCTTTTCTGTCCCTGTTTCCATTTCACACAATTTCATTTTGCTTTCTTGCATGTCTCACAGAATGGAAATGAAAAAAACTTTCTTTTACTTACAGAGTCATAGAAATTAAAGATAGAAATGGCCTATAAATGATCTTATCCACTCCTCTACTTTCTAGTGGTATGCTCCTGAAGGCTTTATACAGTTTTAAAGACTAGAAGTGAGGCTTTCATCAATTCCCCTGGGAAGCTATTCCCCAGTCTGTTATATCTCTCTCTTAGGAGTTGTGTTTCTTGATGACCAGAGTAAATTTAGTCTCATTTCATTACTCCTTCACCCAACCCTAAACAATTTCCCTCCATCCTTTGCATTTGCATCTTTCAAATACTTGCAAACAGTAATTGTAGTTCCCTACCACAGATATTTGGCCAGTCTATATATTTAGATCATTTAATCTTTCCTCATTAATCAGCCCATCCGGCTACTTAATCTCTTTTGTTGCTTTGCTCTGAATTCTGTTTAATGAGTATTGTTCTAGTAATGACGTGAATTCCCAGAATGCTAAGCACTGTTACAGCTGCAGGTTTGCCAGTGCTTTATAGACAAGGACTCATCTGCTTGTGCCACAAGGCCTCTTTGTGTGGGCATCAGCATCACTGGCTAATGGCCATGTGGCTTTGAGAAAAGCTGCTGTAGAAAAGCAGGCACACAATATATTGTTTTTCCTATTTTTCGCATACACATGAAACAACTACTTGTGGTTTTTCTGCCCCGAAATTCTTGGTCCAGAAGGGCAGTTTCGCCCATCTGTGTACAATCCTCAAGAAATTCCACAAATAATAGCTGAAAAATGGATTAAATTTTGCTTCCAAACTATTTGATAATTGCTTTAAACTGTTCTCCTCTAAGCTCTGTAATGCCTGTCTGTCACAAGGGTCAAGTGGGCCTGGTCCTTGCCTGCCTCAGGCACATTTTGTGCTGGTGGAGTGGTGCAAAGTAGTCCCAAAGCTGGTGTGGTCAGCCACAGTGTGTTCACCCAGGACAGAGGGATAATCCAATGCTGGCATAGCAATTCCTACAGGATGTTTTCCTCTAGCTAAGCAAAGTGAGCCAGAGGTTTCCTGTGCCCTGCAGATCTCAGCTGCTGTAACTGCCTCTCATGGCCATTGAAAACTGCCGCAATTTAAAAAGGCCTTGAGGCTAATCTAAATTACTCCAAGGCAATGGGACTGGACTGGCACACACACCAGGAGACTCCAGAGGTATCTTAAAGAACCTTGCACTACCCTCTCCTCAATTGTACCACACAATTGTTGGCTCCAGGAAAGGATCAAGGTTAGTAAGTACAAAACTCAGATTTGCAGCCAAGAACTTAGAAGCACGGCATTATAAATGAAGTTTGCCTGGTTTGCTTTGGTTTAACACCTGAAAGTTGTTGGGCACTTGCAATTCCATAGGTGCCCCCTCCTCAGGTGCCCCTCCTCAGGTGAGTATGGGGAAAGGACAGGACTTTTATGCTTCCCTTTTCCAGGCATGTCTGGTCTATGCACAGTTTTTGTATCAATTTAATGATTTCTGTTAGGGATGTGATTTTTTTCTACTAAAATAGTTGAATCAGAGCTGCATCAAGGCATTAATCAATACAGTGACATTTTCCTTTTATGTGAGTGTTATTGCCATCTGCCGTAATGCTCAGAACAGAGTCGGGTAGGATTACATCCTAGTTAGGTTACATTTCATTTCATAGCTGAAATAAGCCCTCTTCTGGCTAATGTTTTTGGAGTAATGCACCACTCACCTGTCTGGAGTGGCTCACGACTGTGAGTGCCTGCCTCAGGATAGACTGTCAAAAACAGGGCAGATACCCAAACTGGTGGTATGTTCTATATGTAGATTTCGGCAAGCCAGTAACTAATGCAAACTCCTGGATCACTATAACAGTATTACCATGAAGTCACAGACAGTCAGCTTCCTGTATAGGCTCCCCCTTTCTCAAAAGGTTCCCCAGTTCTGAATAAATCTAAACCCCTCCTCCCTACATCATCCATACATTAAGACTCTGCAGTTCTGCCTGTCTACCTGGCCCTGTACGTGGAACAGGAAGCATTTCAGACAATGTTACCATGGAGGTCCTGGACTTCAATCTCTTACTTAGCAGCTTAAATTTGGCCTCCAGGACCCTTCTCCTATCCTTCCCTATCTCACTGGTACCTACTGTACCATGACCACTGGCTCCTCCCCAGCACTACACATAAATCTGTCTAAATGTCTCGAGAGATCTGCAACCTTCATACCTGGCAGGCAAGTCACCATGTGGTTCTCTCAGTCATCACAAACCCAGCTATTTATGTTTGCAATGATTGAAATAACCTTATCTTCCTTGAGTGCTCCTTTAGCATCTCGATCGTCCAGCTTCCCTCATTACTATTATCTGTCTTTTCCTAATAACTGGAGTTCCCTCCCCTGGAGAGGTATTCTGAGTATGAGAAGATACCATGACATCATCTGGAAGGAGGGTCCCAACTATGGGATCATTTCCCTTCATTCCAGTATGATGTTCTCCTTCCCTGAAACTTTCACCCTCCTTAACAGCACAGAGGCTGTCAGACTGGAGTTGTGATCCTATCCCATTTCATAAATTAAACAAGGTTGGGCCTGGTCAGTACTTGAATAGGATATCGCCTGTGCAAACCATGTGCTGCTGAAAGCATTGTAGAAGACGCTCTTTGCTCTGAGTTGGTGGTTGAACCAGTGCCACAACATGACTTTAAGGAACAATGTAAGCTTGGATATCTTATCACTGAAGGCACCTAAAGAGGTCCTGAACTCTTGTAGTTGTTAAAGATCCCATGACATTTTCACAAGATCCCTGGCCAAATTTCATCTTGGCTAGTTATGTTCTGCTGACATAAATTCTTCCTGCACCTTCAGCTGGCAATGGTGGTAAACTTCACTCCCTGTGTAAGTGGCTGTGTGGTGTTGCTGTGAGTTGTTCCACTCCAGAGGTGGCTGCATGTCAGTGATTAACTAATGAGCCAAGTAGAGTGTTCTGAGATTCTTCAAAATTAAAGAGCTTACTGAAATGCAAGATGATATTTTTCTGGCTTGCTTTCCAGCAAAATCGTGTCATCTGGTTTCCAACAATATATTTTTCCTTCTTTCTTCTCTTGACAGCTGAGTAAAAAATTTGGAAATATCTTTAGTCTTCAGAACTGCTGGAATAATCTGGTAGTACTGAATGGATTCAAAGCAGTAAAGGAAGCATTGATCCAGAAATCAGAGGACTTTGCTGACCGACCACCCTTTCCTATATATGAGCACTTGGGCTATGGAGAGAATGCTGAAGGCAAGTACTTGGAAACTAACATAGTTCTCTGGCAGCATTGCAGGAGGGATTGGCTTTATCATTTGAGAAAATATGACTGAGCTACTGGAGAGGTTGAAGGGGACTTAAGTCGTGAGCTGCCGCCCTCTCTTGTCCCGCTGCTGACATCATGTGTATGGATAACATACAAAACTGGTCAATAGTTACATCACTTTTGCTGCAGTCTGACCCTGTGATGTCAACCTGCCACAGCAGCAACTAAGCCACAGTAAGATGGGGACTGGAGCTGGGTGGGGCTGGAGTAAAGAGAATTGAGCTTCATTAGGGAAAAGGGAAGGAGAAAGGGTTGAGGAGAGTCTGCCGGTCAAAGGGTACATGAGACACTTGAAATAATCAATTCCTGTGGGTTACTTAGGACTAAGTTAAGAATATCCTCTCTTCCTGTGTCACTCAATATCCTTTTTCTAATCAGTAGGCCAGTTGTATAACCGTGCTGAAACCACTGACAGCCTGTTACTTCTCGTGATGAGGAATCTGGCTGATGAAATTGGGGATCTCCTTCCCGATTGCAGCACTATTAAGACAAGGCCATTCTGAAATATTAAGTAGAATGTACAGGCTAATCAATAGCAAGTGAAAGTGAGGGAGGGAAGAAAGAAATGCAATCTAAAAGGGAGGCTTGTCAGGCTAGAATCATCTCAATTTGTCCCAAAGCACTTTCATAACAAAGATTAGAGCTGGAAAAAAGTCTACAGTCACATATTCTCAACCTTTCCCTGGCCTGTACTCTGGCCAGTGCAGGGATGCTCCCTATAGTACATTCGCCAGTGCTTTGTCCAATCCAATTTTAAATGCCTTGTGATGGGGCATCCATTAATTCCTTTGAGAGACTATTGAACAGTTTAATAGATCTATTAATTGGGAAATGTTTTCTGACATCCAACCTGAGGCTCTGACCCTCAGTGTATAGAATGGCTTAACTCCACTGACTACATCAAGTTATACCAGCTGCTGACTTGGCCCTGAATTTCATCCCAGTACTCGTAGCTATATCTTGGACCTCCTTGAATAGTTCCTCTCCTTCTGCATTAACCATCTACACATACAAAGGATGCAATAATATCTCCCATTAATTGCCATTTGTCCAAGCTATATTTACTCAGTTCCTTTTATCCTTCCTCACAAGTCAGTCCCTCCAGCCCTATTTTGTTGCTATCCAATGAATTTTGCATGGTGTGCTCCCCAGAGCTTATTATGTCTCTTGTTTATTAATACTTTCCAGGGCTGGTGGTTGCAAAATATGGTCATGCCTGGAAGGAGCAAAGGAGATTTGCACTCTCGACCTTGAGGAACTTTGGGATGGGAAAGAAATCCTTGGAGCAGCGCATAACTGAGGAAACTGGATTTCTATGCTCGGCGATCTGTTCTGAAGAAGGTTTGTCACATCCAAGGAGATGGGGCAGGGGACTAGTGTAACTCCCATACATAAGGAAATGAAAGGATATCATGACTAATTATGAAGGAAGGAATCATTACACAGTATCTCACATTTCTACATAAGGCCTTATATCCAGAAGGATACTAAAGTGCTTTGGAGACCAGATACATAGCAATCACTCATCCATGATGAAGTCACCTCTGGGGTCAAACTTGACAGTTGTTTTAACATGACAGTTTGTGACGGGAAATTTAAAAGAAACCCAAAACAAAACCCACAACAATATCAATTGAAAATGCAAGGGGAATATTAAGTTGGTAGAATGTAATTACCTCAACTGGAATTTGGTGAAGGCATCAACACTTTTCCAAAACATGCCATAAAGTCTTTAATGACATCACTTTTATGCCTCAACTTAAAAACAGCATCTCTAGCAGCCGAGTAACATCTGTCTTTACACAGGAGGCACTGGTTCAGTACTGAAGCAAAGAGATGAGTGTCACTGACTGAATCCATAGTACAACCCTGCAATTCTTAAGTTTTCTTTGGTGGTCTTTCTTCCAAGTATTGACCAGGCCCAACCCTATTAGAATGTGAGATGTTACATGAGCATCAACTCTCCCTGGTTTGTTCTGTAAACAGCCTTGAAACGTTAGATGCTCTTGCTCAGTACGTTCCATGCAGTGAGGGAGAGGCTATGTTGATGTTGCACCTCCTAATGTCTTTGGTTGGCTCTGTATGTTTTTCAGGTCATCCTTTTGATCCACATTTTCTTATAAACAACGCAGTTAGCAATGTGATCTGCTCCCTTGTCTATGGTGAGCGTTTTGACTATGTTGATAAGAAATTTCAGAGGCTGCTGCGTCTGCTTGAACAGGCCATGAACGAAGAAGCTGGATTCCTGCCCCAGGTAACTCAGCACGTATGATTTGGTCAGTAAGAAGCTGCCCTTTGATTGTTCAGTAAGATTGTATTTTAGTGATTCTTTATGGGGAGTCGTGTGCTGTGGTTTGCTCTCTCTCACTCTGTCGCTCTAGTTCCTTATTGTAGTGCCGTGGTTTCTGCGCATCCCTGGAGTGCCGCAGACTGTCTTCCGATGCCAAAAGGCGGTCTGGGACTTCATAGATGAACTTGTGAAGGAGCACGAGGCAACCTGGAATCCTACCCAAAAGAGAGATTTTATTGATGCTTTTCTGCAAGAGATGAAGGTAGGAGGAGACGGGCAGTTGTGGCTCTCTTTGGCTCTGTGAATATATTAGTGATAGGAACACTCCCTGTTAGCTTCCTTTGTAGCAAAGCAACCTTGAAACTGCCCAACAAAATCCTATTGTTAATAGAACTTCTGTGAAGAGCTCACTGTGCTGTTTCTTCTGGTTTTCACTTATCCAGTGAGCCTAAGGAGCTCATGCTCAGCAATCGACTGACAAATAGGCTGATACTTGGAACTTTAACTTTGTACTTTGTAACTGCACTTATGGTCTGCTGCAGTGCCCAGTGATTTCAAAGGTGAGATGTCCATTGATTTTAGTGGGTGTTGTAGGTTCTTAGCTCTCTTAGCTGTGCAACAGCACTGACATAAGCCAGCTATGTCCAGTTTAGAGAGACTTTTTAATCATTTTAGCAAAGGTCACAGAAAAGATGTCATCCTTCCAAGTCACAGTTTCGGTCAGAGGCAGGTTGCTGGGAATTCCTGGCTGGAAAAATGTTCCAGACCAAAAACCTAATCTGGTTTTATATCTTTCTAGAACGCCTGGTTGTAAATTTTCCAGTGAAACATGGGAACGTGTCACTTTCCACAAAATTTCATTTAGAAAAACTCAAAATGAAGAGGTCCAGAGGGGTAGCCGTGTTAGTCTGTTTTCAGCAAAACAGCGAGAGTTCTGTGGACCTTAAAGACTAACAAATGTATTTGGGCATAAGCTTTTGTGGGAAGAAATGAAAGTGGGTTTCTGCCCACGAAAGCTTATGCCCAAATAAATTTGTTAATTTTTAAGGTGCCACAGAACTCAAAACGAAGAGTTTTGATAGGGTTGAAACATTGTGTTTCGACCTGTCAGAATAGCACATTTCAATTTTTCATTTAGAAATTATTTCATTTTTTCATTTTATGGTTTGTTTATTTTTATATTAATTTTATTTTTATGTTGTTTTAAAGATTTTGATTAACCTGAACCATTTTTTTTTAATTTTCATTTTCTGGGAAATTTCGAAATTTCAACTTCTTGTTCCGATTTGTAAACAAAGCAAAATACATTTTTAATTGGCTCTTAAATAGCTCGTGTGTGTGCGTGCATGCGTGCCATTTATAAATCTAGTCCATTTCAGTTAGAGGTGGTTCATAGGTGACAAAATCACTTGTCCCAAGTACAACTGGGATTTACATTATTGTTTAGAAATGTGCCAAGGTGGGAAGAAGGAAGGCTCTGGAGTTCTGCACGTTTGCATGCACCCATAAGAACGTTAGCCATGTGGAAGCTACTGCAGCATCCTGTTGATCCCCTCATGAATTCTGACTCAATCCCAGGTGCTGACAGCTGCAAGCTTTTCCTGAAGCAGGAACTCCATATAAGTAGTCACATTTTGGGGTAGGGTGCATTCCAGAGCCACCTTGGTAGCTGACCAGCCCACTCCACAGATGTGCTGTTTGGTCACTATACATCTGAATATTTTGCTTCATACGCTGTAGGTTTCCCATCACCAGCTTAGAGTAACATCTCCTTTTGCCAGTCAGGCACCACAGCAACAGTTTTAGCCTCCAAAATGTGAAAGCCCTGAAATGATAGAAAAAGGTTTTGTGGCAAGGGCACTGACTGTTCCCCCCCACCCTGAATAGTTCTGCAATTTTTGGAAAACAAAAAACAGCCTTGAATTTTTAACTTACCATTTTCTCTGCACTTCTTTCACTGCCTGAGTCCCCTAGGATGCAGTCTAGAAAAAGACTGGAAAACATCATGGCTGGGCGGCCCTTGCAGTCGGGCCCCATGAGCGGCTGGGAAGTGCAACTTAGTTCCATACCGTCCTCTGTCTTGACCCCTACCCCTGTCAATGCCTCCACTCCCTGCCCTGGCGCCATGTGTATGGCAAATGGGGAAATAACTGAAGGGAAAGGAGAATGGGGGGACAGGGGACGTGCAACGGTAGGGGTGGGGGTTTCCGTCATGTACATGGTTTCATTGTTTGCACTTGTTCATGCACTTTTTTTTAAGGTTCTGTTGTAAGCAGTGTTTTGATATGGTAAAGCAGCTGGCCTCCCTGGCAATGGGTGAATAGATGTTTTAATACATGTTTATAAATAAAGCTTTTTATGTCATCAAGAACGTTTATTGCTATCACTGCATCGCAGCATACAATCTGTATTTGAAATAATAGAGGTAAACACATGGTCAGGAATTAATCAGCAAACACTATTCCTGTACAGTTTAGTACAGCAATCCACACTTCAATCACTTCCAGATAACGGTGGGGACAGTAACTCTGTTGATGACAATGTCATTTGGTGGGAAGTGTGTCCCAGGCAGGCTCTCCATGAATGTAGGCTCCTGGTGGGCGAAAAACCCTGATGTCATGAAATTTCCCACTGCAGCCCACATTGCCATTCGTAAATTGACCTCTGTGGTCCCCAAGAGCCTGCATGACGGTGGAGTGGTACCCTTTGTGGTTTATGTACTCCTGTGCTCCTTGAGGAGGGCAAGTTATGGGTACAATGGCCCTGGCGCAGTTTGGAAACCCCATTCTCTCAAAGCCAGGAATTACCTCAGGGATATCTTTTATGCCCGCCACCTTGGGGTAAACCACTTGCCCTATTGCCTCAGAAACCTCCGCCACCGCTTTGCCCACAGTTGACTTTCCAACACCAAACTGGTTGGCAATGGACCTGTAGTAGCCTGCTTCTGGACCAGCAAAGGTGCCATCATGTGTGTGTCTTTATGCTGGAGGGTTGGGACAAGCTGCTCACTAAGCACCAGAAAATGTAGCTTTCTTCATGAGAAAGTTCTGGACCCACAGCTGGTTATCCCAGTCTGTGATTGTGGCCCTGCACCAGATGTGGTGGTAGGGAGTGTGCTGAGCAGCATCAGCCAGTGTGAGTTTGCCATGCCTGGGTATTCCGCCTCCTCCACCATAAACTCTTTCAGGTGCCTTTGGTGGGTCAGAAAATGTCACCAAAATGTCCACGAGTGCCTCACAGAAGCTCTGCCTGATGCCTGACACAGGTGTGAAAGCGCAAGCAAGAGAAAAGGGATTTCCTACATGTTGCTTGGCAGGCAGTGTTGATGTGCTGTTCAAACTTCCTGTAATGTGCAAGGTGGGCAGTAAAGCTGTCCCACGGTCAAAGGCTAGAGCGGCCACATTTTGGGAGGTGCAAGGGAGTATAGGATACAGGTGGTTTGTCTCAGGTCTGTCTGCTACAGTGTGGATGCCAGAGTCCCAGGTGCAAGCCTGGGTTAGAAAATTCTTAACGTAGGGTTGACAATCAATGTAGAGCAGGGGTAGTCAGTTGTTTTTTGTCAAGGTCCAAATTTCTTGATATAGTCAAGGTCCAGACTATAGAGAAAATAATAATAAAAATAACAATAATGATAATAATAAGTAAATAAAAAGTTTTCAGGATCTGTTCAAAAGCATCTGACAGTCCAGATTTGGCCCACGGTCTGCCTATTGACTACCCCTGGTGAAGATGCTCAAGTCCTGGGTTCTCTAACCCAGGCTCAGCTGAATCAAGTGCCACTAATCCTGGGTTTACATTGCAGTGTAGACCTAACCCATGATTTTAGCGTACAAGGTCGTGAACCTTATCCCTGATGAAGTCCACGATGTGTGGGATAAATTATTACCTTGACATGTATGCGATGATGGAGCCATGATGGCATGTGTTGTCATATGCATGTGTTATGCTGCCCTTTGCAAACAATCTAACCTTTCGGTCTGAGAACATGAACTACCACTGTCTAAAATGCTGCTCCTGTCTCCCCAGCAAAAAGCTGAGGTCCAATCACACTCTCTTTTGTTCCCTTCAGACTAAAGAGCACGCGGAGAGCAGTTTCAATGACAGCAACCTTCGTATGGTAATATTTGACTTGTTTAGTGCTGGCACTGAGACCACCTCCACCACCCTGCGCTGGGCGTTGGCGTACATGCTTCTCCACCCTGACATCCAGCGTAAGCAAGAAGACAGGAGGAGATGTAACTGGTTCTCCTAACCTTACAGCTTCCATTGAGGAGATCTTAGCATTTGCTGTCACATCTGTGTTTGGGGGGCATGAAGCTACCATAGCAATAGACATGGCAATGACCAGAGGGGATAATTCTCCTGGAACACTGTCTCAGGGGGAGAGCAAAGCTCTATGGCGAGGGATAAGGGAGAGAGACAAGGCCCTTGTTAAAGATTTCATTGTCAGCAGGATGCTCACCATTTTTCTTGATAAGTGCACTTGGAGACTCTCGTAGCTAGTTGGTAACTCTTCCTTCTCTTAGGGTCTCCTTAGGGATCGCTGCTAACCTGCTTCAATGTGCTAATGCCGGATGCTGCACAAGTGGGTCAAATACAGTATGGATAAGGTTGGATGTCTCTAACAATGAGAGCTTATTAGCCCATAGAATAGAGGATGAATATGTAAATTGGCCTGAGTAACCAAAGACGAGTGTACACCCTTCTCTCTTCGAGTGATTGCTTATATCCATTCCATTATAGGTGTGTGCGCACCCCGTGCACGGATTCCCGGAACTTTTTTCCCTTAGCTAGCTCTGTAGGGTCGACTCCGGCGCCCCCTGGAGTACCGCGCTCATGCCATGGTACATAGGGCGCTGCCGACCCTGTGGGCTCTCAGTTCCTTCTTTCCGCCTGTGACAGTTACCGGAATGTCTGCCTCTTGCATACAAACGCAAGTAGCATCCCTTAGTGTTTAGCTGTTATTGTTTGAGTTCTAGTTTATTGTTAAACGGCAGTTAACAAGTAGTTAAGTAGATAGTGCCCTTACGGGCTAGAATTGAGCCATGCCTGGCTCTACGGGCTTTAAAGCCTGCACCGCGTGTGCGAAGTCCTTTTCAGTGAGTGACCCCAAGACCGTTGCCTCCGATGCCTCGGGAAGCAACACAGAAAGGAGAAGTGCAGGATCTGCAGGTCCTTCAAGCCAAGGACCCAGAAGGAAAGGGACGCAAGGCTGAAGGCGATCCTGATGGAGTCCGCGCTCCAGCCAGACTCTGAGCCTTCGCGTTCACCTGCGGCACCGAGTGTCTCGTCAGTGCAGAGCGCTCCACCGGCACCGTCCTCGGCACCGGCACCGCTTGCGGTGCTGAAGAAGAAGAAGCAGCGGGAAGCCGCTCCCATGGACTCTCCCCTGCTACCGGGAAAGCAGGGGGTGCAGCAGGAGATGCCCCAGCCACGTGCCGTGGAGAGTACTCTGGCACCGGCATCTCCTCGCAGAGAGCCTCCCCCGACTCCTGGGGGTGGGGGAGCAACTCTGCAAGGGCCGTCGACACCAAAGGCTTTCACTGCAGCATGCGCCCTCATGGTTCTGCCTACGCCTCCATCCCCCCCTCGGCCGAAGGCTCCGGGACCGGTGTCTTGGGGTAAAGCCGCGTTGGGTGGCCCCAGTGGGTGGAGGAGACGGGAGTCGAGGTCTCCCCCCCAGACGGTCAAGGAGGGTAGAGAGTGCAGGCTCCCCTCCTATCTCCGACTCCGGGTCGTTGAGCTCCCCGGCACCGCGGCACCGAGGGTGGTCCAGGGGCAAATGCTCAAGACGAAGGCACTACAGTTCCGCCTCGAGTGGGGACCTTAGCGTGGGCTCCGGTACTCCGGTGCGGAGCCCAACTCGGTACTGATCCCCAGTGCTGCCTGCCTCGGCGCCGCCGACTACCTCGGCACCGAGCGCATCGCAGCACCGCCTGCTCCGGCACCGAGCGCATCGCAGCACCGCCTGCTCCGGCACCGAGCGCATCGGCACCGCCTGCCCCGGCACCGCCTGCCTCGGTACTGAGCGCCTCGGCACCGAGCGCCTGGGCACCGAGGGACTCGTCGTGCTCCCGATCAGCGTCGCGACGGTGCAGGTGACACCACTCCCATTCCAGATCTGGGAAGTGTCGCCGCAAGTCTTCTCGACGGAGGGGTCGTTCCAGCTACAGCTCCTCCAGTAGCTCTTCCCCTCATGGACACCATAGGCGCTGGCACCGGAAGTCTTCATCGTCCTGGAGCCACTCCCCTCCCAGGGCCCATAAGTACCGTTCAAGTGGCTCTGGGTCCAAGGGGGGACGCCTGGACATGACCCAGCAGGTTCCCACGTCAGCACCTGCATGGCCTCAAGGCCCCTGACAATGGCCATATTGGGGGCCTTGGGGTGCTCAGATGGATCAAGGGACCGCCTCGGTTCAGTCCTCGGCGGCCCAACCAGTGCCCCTCCTGTCGGGGCACAGGAGGGTAACCCTTTGGAGGAATGGTCTGACCCAGATGAAGGTCCTTTTACGGGGGTCCTTCCTCAATCCTCCTCCTCCCCTGATGAGGCAGCGGCCAGGGACCACAAGGCCCCCCTCTTTGACTTCTGGGCCCACCAGGACCTCCTGAGGAGAATGGCAGACAGTCTGGGCCTGGAGATTAAGGAGCTCTCGGAGGAGGAGGACCCCCTCTTTGGGGTCTCGGACACGGCAGGCCCATCTAGGTTGGCCCTCCCCGTTCATGAGAGGGTGATGAAGATTGCTAAGACCCTCTGGCAGAACCCCTCCTCAGTAGCTCCCACCTCGAAAGGTGTGGAGGGCAAATACTATGTTCCCAAGGAGGGGTTCGAGTTCCTGTACACGCATCCTGCCCTGGGTTTCCTAGTGGTGGATGCAGTAAACCAGCGGGATTGCCAAGGGGGCCAAGGCAATACCCCGAAAGACAAGGACAGCAAAAAGCTGGACCTCTTCGGGCGTAAAATGTATTCTACGGTGGCCCTACAGCTGAGGGTCGCTAACCATCAGGCCCTCCTTGGCAGGTACAATTTGAACTTCTGGTCTTCTTTGAAGAGGTTCTCCTTTGGGGTTGCCCCCAGACCAGGCCACTGACTTCGCCACTGTGTCACAGGAGGGAGTGGCAGTGGTTAAGGCGGCACTTCAGTCAGCCAGTGACGCAGCGGATGCTACCAGCAGGGCAATAGCATCAGCCATCGCCATGCGCCGCTGCTCCTGGCTGCAAGCATCTGGTCTGTCTCAGGAGGTCCAGCAGTCGATTCAGGACCTACCTTTCGACTGCGCCGGCCTCTTTTCCGAGAGGACGGACGAAAAGCTCCACGCCCTGAAGGACTCACTAGCTACCCTGAGATCCCTAGGGCTATACACCCCTCAGGCCTCGAGGCTCCAGGGCCGTCCTCAGCCCCAGAGGCAGCCGCAGCCCCCACCAAGGCTGCCACCCAGACCCGCTCAGCCCAGGAGGGGTCAGGAGCGTTACCGGGCGCCCAACCACCGGGATCGGCAGGGGCGCCCTGTGGGGTCCCAGCAAGGCCCAAACAAGGGCGGTGCCCCCCATAAGAAGTTTTGACGGGGTGAACGAGGGTGGCGCCTCTTCTTCCCCCCTGGATCACCCCAAATTATTCTCCCACAGACTTCGGCCATACTACGCTGAATGGGAGGCTGTTACTACGGACCAATGGGTCCCTGGCATAGTCCTCCGGGGCTACGCTTTGCAGTTTACAGCCTACCCACTCAACCTTCCCCCTACCCAGTCCCTCTTCAGGGACCCCTCTCACAACCAACTCCTCATGCAGGAGATCAACTCCCTCCTTGCGCTCAGGGCTGTGGAGGAGGTTCCTCCACAGGAACAGGGAAGGGAACTATACTCGAGGTACTTCCTGATTCCCAAGGCCAAGGGGGGCCTGAGGCCGATTCTGGACCTCCGCCATCTGAACAAGTTTCTCAGGCACACCAGGTTCCATATGGTCTCCCTGGCCTCCATCATTCCTACCCTAGATCCAGGGGATTGGTATGCCGTCCTCGGCCTGAAGGACATGTATTTTCACATTACTATCCTTCCAGGTCACAGAAAATTCTTAAGGTTTATGGTAGCTGGGTGCCACTACCAGTTTTCAGCCCTACCCTTTGGCCTTTCGTCCGCGCCAAGGGTGTTTACAAAATGCATGGTAGTGGTAGCGGCCCAACTGTCCCGCAAGGGGGTCCAGATATTCCCCTACCTGGACGACTGGCTGATCTGGGGCAAGGCCAGGGCCCATGTGAGGAACAGCCTGGCTCTTACCTGCACCACATGCACCAGACTGGGGCTCCTCATCAACGAGCAGAAGTCTACTCTCACCCCAGTGCAGCGCATAGAGTATATAGGGGCCATCTTGGATGCCACGCAGGCCAGAGCCTTCCTCCCGCAGGCTCGGTTCGAGGCCATCTACGCCATAATCACTGATCTGAACAGGTCCCCCACGACGACAGCCAGGCATTGCCTCAAGCTGTTGGGACATATGACGGCATGTACTTATGTGGTGAGGCTGGCTCGCCTCAAGCTCAGGCCCCTCCAAAGGTGGCTGGCCTCAGTCTATGCACCGGCCAGACACCGGCTCAACAAGGTGGTCACAGTTCCTGCCCAGGTATTGTCCTCCCTGGTCTGGTGGAGGGACCCCAGGGAGGTTATGCAGGGAGTCCCCTTCCGGGACTTGGCCCCCTCAGTGACTCTAATAACGGACGCCTCAGACGAGGGTTGGGAGGCTCACATCAGCAAGGACCTGAGCACCCAGGGACTATGGTCACCACACGAAAGAGCTCTCCATATAAACATCAAGGAGCTCAGGGCAGTCCGCTTGGCCTGCAAGGTCTTCATCAAATTCCTGAGGGGCAGGATGGTTCAAGTCCTTACGGACAACACAGCGGCCATGTTTTACATAAACAGGCAGGGGGGAGCGCGCTCCTCGGCTCTTTGCCAGGAGGCTACAGAACTTTGGGACTTGGCCGTGAGACACGATTTTCACACATCGGCCTCTCACTTCCCGGGGGTCAGGAACGACGAGGCGGACTGCCTCAGTAGGTCGTTCTTAACCCGCCACGACTGGTCACTGCACTCGGGGGTGGTGACTTCGATCTTCCGGAAGTGGGGGGGATCCCCAACTGGACCTGTTCGCCTTGTCCTGGAACAGGAAGTGCCCGAGTTTCTGCTTGCTCCGGGGTCGCGAGCCGGGCTCCCTCTCCGACACGTTCCTTCTAGACTGGACGGGGACCCTCATGTATGCGATTCCCCCCATTCCGCTCCTGCCCAAGGTCCTCTTGAAAATCAAGAGGGACAGAGTGACGTGATACTGATCGCGCCGGATTGGCCGCAGCAGCACTGGTACAGCATGCTGCTCGACCTGTCCATCGACAAGTTGATCCCGCTCCCGAGACTTCATGACTTGCTCTCACGAGACCAGGGTCGCCTGCTGCACCCGGACCTGGACTCCCTCCACCTGACGGCATGGAGACTCTGTGGCTGACGGAGGGAGAGAGAGCCTGCTCGGCGCAGGTCCAACAGATTCTGCTGGGCAGCAGAAAACCCTCCACTCAGGTTGTGTACCGGGCCAAGTGGAAACGGTTTACCTGTTGGGCGGAATCCCAGGGTATCCCACCATCTGGTTTGCCCATACAGGCGATCTTGGAGTTCTTGCTCCACCTGAAGCTCCAGGGTTTAGCACTGGCATCCCTAAAGGTGCACCTGGCGGCTATCTCGGCTTTTCACCAGCCGATGGAAGGGCATTCACTGTTCTCCCACCCCATGTCAGTCAGGTTCCTCAAAGGGGTGGAGAGGCTGTATCCCCAGGTCCGTGACCCAGTGCCTCCCTGGGATTTAAACCTGGTCCTCACCATGTTGACAGGACCCCCCTTCGAGCCCATGGCTACATGCCCACTACTCGTCCTCTCCTGGAAGGTAGCCTTCCTAGTGGCCATAACATCGGCCAGGAGGGTTTCCAAACTCAGGGCTTTAACCTCAGAGTCCCCCTACACTGTCTTTTATAAAGATAAGGTCCAGCTGAGGCCCCACCCAGCCTTCCTACCTAAGGTGGTGTCTCAGTTCCATTATAACCAGAATATCTTCCTCCCCGTGTTCTTTCCCAAACCACACAGTTCGGAGGAGGAGCAGAGATGGCACTCACTGGACGTCAGACGAGCCTTGGCCTTCTACATCGAGCGGACCAGGCCATTCCGGAGGTCAACGCAGATGTTCGTGGCAGTGGCGGACCAAATGAAGGGCTCACCTGTTGCCACCCAGCGCATCTCCACCTGGATCACCACCTGTATTAAAACCTGCTACGAGCAGGCGAAGGTGCCGCTTCCAGGAACTGTGATAGCGCACTCAACCAGAGCCCAGACCTCATCTGCGGCCTTCCTGGGAGAAGTGCCCCTGCAGGACATCTGCAAAGCAGCGACCTGGTCGTTGGTCCACACCTTCACGTCCCACTACACCATCATGCAGCAGGCGAGAGAGGACGCGGGCTTCGTCAGGGCCGTCCTGATGAGAGCAACTCACCGTTGACTCCTACCCACCTCCAAGATATGGCTGTTTAATCACCTATAATGGAATGTTTATGAGCAATCACTCAAAGAGAGAAAACAGGGTTATTTACCAGTAACTGTTTTTCGAGATGTGTTGCTCATATCCATTCCAAAGCCACCCTTCGTCCCCACTGTCGGAGTCGGCAGAAAGAAGGGACTGAGGGCCTGCAGGGTCGGCAGCGCCCTATGTACCACGGCATGAGCGCGGTACTCCAGGGGGCGCCGGAGCCGACCCTACGGAGCTAGCTAAGGGAAAAAAGTTCTGGGAATCTGTGCACGGGGCGCGCACACACACCTATAATGGAATGGATATGAGCAACACATCTCGAAGAACAACAGTTACTGGTAAGTAACCCTGTTTTTCAGCTCCTAATCCCTCCCACAAATGTGCATTCCTTTCTTTCCCACTGTCTACAGAAGCTCACTTGGCCCCTTTGCCCCAATCAAGGCCAGTATCCTCCTATAGATATCTCTGGGTAAACTCTATCTCCCTAGCACTCTTGCTTTCAGAGGCTTTCACCAATCTCCCTGTTCAACAAACACACAAGGCCTGATCGTGAGGTCAGAAATTAGCAATTGGGAAGCAGGGCAGTGCATGTTCGGGGTATCAAAGAGGCTTTCTGTTTGTGTGCAGGCGAGCGAAATCAACAGTTTGTCCAGACAAGAACCATGCCCTCACCACTGCTGGATATCCTTCCTGATCCATGAACAAGTGTCCCACCTCCAGACACTTAGAACACCCACTTCTTAAAGATGACTGACTTGTAAACTCTTCAGTGGTTAATGTGAAGGAGGGTAATAAGCCCTCACAGAGTATAAACCCACATTATTTATTATTAATTATTATTATTATATATATATTATAATAGCTCCCACAGGCTCCACTCAAGATTGCTTCCTTGTTGTGCTCAGCACGGTACAAATAAAAATAAACAGACAATCTCTGCTCCAGAGAATTTACAGCCTAAGGGTAAAGCCGTAGGCTCCCTACTACTACTACAGTGTTGATGTATATCATTAAATATGTTACATCGTCCTCAATGTAAAGTGTCTTTTTCCAGGTAAAGTCCATGAGGAAATCGATAAGGTGATTGGCAGGGACAGGTCACCGCAGATGGAGGACCAAGCGAACATGCCTTATACAAATGCTGTGATCCATGAAATTCAACGTTATGCGGATATTGTTCCTGTTGGAATGCCTCACGTGACATACCGGGACACTGAGCTTCAAGGCTTCTTCATTCCAAAGGTATCGATGGCCAAGCGGGGAATGCAGACATCCTCTCCCCTTGCAGACTTACGTCTTGAAGCTGCAGATGTTCTATGTTTGAATCTCCCTGAAGTTCCATGCAGCGTGGGGTGGAGCATGAGGTCTGGGATCACACAACCAATGACGAGCTAGAAAATGTGCAGGTTTGAAAGGGTTTAGGTGTCAAAAAAAGCCATATTTATATGGTTAGGTCCATCTTCAAAAACAACTAATCTAGCAAAAACACAACTAAGGATTGCAATTATTACAAGGTAGACTGTAATTTTGTCTTGGGCACCTTCTAACAGTACATCTGCTATAAGGTGGAGGAAGGTAAGGCTGATATATACACCTTCTAACAGTACATCTGCTATAAGGTGGAGGAAGGTAAGGCTGATGGACTGCTTGAAGGGAATTTGGAATGGGATATAGAAATTCCCCGTTAGGTCACCAGTTCAAATCCAGCACAGTAGAAACTAAAACTCTTTTTATTATCTGAAAACTGTTAAGAGGCCACTGTGTGTCTCAGTCCAGTTCCAAGTGGACAAGAGACAATGAAGGACAACACTTGTCCTCCTTGGTGACAGTCTCATTAGAGAGACCAAGGCCATACAATACTAAATTCCACTTTTGCCCTGGTGTAGAGGAGGTTCCTCTAGCTCAGGCCTAAGGCAAGTGAGGAGAAAGATCTAGCTCTTCTGTGAAGACCATGAGAACTGTAGTCTGGACTCTCTCAATCAGCACACTCTTACCAGAGCTACACTTAACTTTAGAAAAAGTTTTTAAGGGATTGGGGAGTAGAAGCAATTTTCATCACATGAATATCGTTAGACCATGAAAACGCCACTCACATACTCTTATTCTAGCTAGCATGCAGTTTACAAGGGGACAGGCTTCAGAGCCTGTGCTGTGCACTGGCTTGGGCCGTGAAAGTGTTCCGCTCTATTGTGCTATAGGGTTATACAATTAGTTACATGAGATGGGTTATGTGCCTTCCTCTGAAGCATCCTACAATGGCTACTACTTGAGATGGGATATTAAATGCAGAGGGAGTGGCCTGTTCTGGAGTGACAATTCTTATGTACCCCATTTCTTCTCTGGGGGGGGGGTGTCAGGGAACGACAGTCATCGCCAACTTGTCCTCGGTGCTGAAGGATGAAACAGTTTGGGAGAAGCCGCACCAGTTCTACCCGGAGCACTTCCTGGATGCAAATGGGCAGTTTGTGAAGCGAGAAGCCTTCCTGCCTTTCTCTGCAGGTAAATCCAAGAGGAGGAGCAGCTGGGAGAGGCTGTCCCTGTGGAAATGAGGCATAGGGCATGAGAAATGACCCACCTCCTCTACTATTATTGGAAAATGGGTCTCCTCTAAAGGAATATGTCCCTTTCAAGATCAGCACAGTTTGTTCTAAGCTGGACCTGTCCACAGTGCTTTTATGATACCAGTATATGCCATCTCTGCAAAACAACTCCCTCTCTCTCTTTCTACAGTGCAGAAACTCTGGCCTTGAAATGTTGTACTTAGGCCTTGAGAACCTGAGCAGCTGGTGCCGGGGCATATGTACACTACTAGGCCCAAAGGGAAGCAGCTATATATTCTGTAAATTGGGCAATCCTCATCTTAATTAATTCATTGCTCATCTTCTACCTCTGTAGTTATTTAAATAGAAAATAAACTTGTTACAAATGAATTCAGGTTGTTTATGTAACAAACCCACCTACCTACTCCCATAAGAGCATGGAACTGCCAGGTTAAGGAGGACCTCCATCACTTAAGGCTAAACACCAGTCCATCACATTAGGCACTACAACAAGAGTTCTGTGGCACCTTAAAGACTAACATTTATTTGGGCATTAGATTTCGTGGGCAGAAACCCACTTCGTCAGATGCACTTTGTCAGTGGATTTCTGCCCACGAAAGCTTATGCCCAAATAAATTTGTTAAGCTTTAAGGTGTCACAGAACTCTCATTGTTTTGCTGAAAACAGACTAACAGGCTACCGCTCTGGAACTCATCAACAGTAGGCACTGTTCTTCATGAACATGCTGCGTCTCCCCAGAGAAATTACTTCATTCCCAATAGATACAGGGACATACCGCATGCAACACATTAATCTCTTCTGCACTGTAATGGAAAACCTTAACCACAATCCCAGGAATCTGTTTAGAGGTGATGGACACACAGGTGTGAGGAGGTATGTGTTATAGGGGAAGGGATGAGGTCATAGTTAAGGCTTTCTATTAAAGCGTGATCAAGATTGGTGCGTGTAAAATGCTGCTTTATCTGTTACAAGGCACCTTGGTCAAAGGGAGGCATTTGTTACTGGAGCCCCTGGGACCACTGCATTGGGGCATGTGGGTGTTGGAAAAAGATTTTAAGTGTGGTTTGTTATTTTGTATTGATAAGAGACCCACACAGGATTTTAGGCTGGACAGTTTTTAAAAGAGTTTATTTTGCAGAAAGTTAATTTTTAAGCCCACAAGTGGACAGTGGAAAAAGACTTTGAATTTAGAGTTATAGACAGTTTTATATTTTATTATTATTTAAACATAAATAATAAAAGCATATATATATATTTTTAATAAGGGCATAAATTTATTTTTTTATAATTATTGGTTTATATTATTTTTATTTTTATTTATAAAAGTATGCATAATTATAAGATGTTTTTGTACATGTTTTGCAATTAGCTACAGCTTATTTATTAAGGTTGCACAACTTGCTTAATTTGACCGAGGCTTATTTTTTTTTTGTTTTTTTGCGAAAACTTTTTATGATTTTTATACAGAGTGGAACGGCCTTGCTTTTATGAACAAAGAAGCTAGCTAAAATGGAGTAGCTATGGTCAAGCAACTAAAAATTAGCGTACAATTCCCCCTTTGAGTCAAACTGACCTGCAGTTAGACTCACTTACATTACTTACAAAAAGCCTGATTTACTTTTTGCTTAATTTTAGCAATTTTGATTTGGGTTAATATTTGCATATTGGCAATTTTTGGTTTTTAAAAATTGGGTGAAGGTAAAACACACAGAAGGTAGCGTGCCTAAACATTGAAAACAACAATAGGCAAGAATAAGAATAACAATAAAACAAATCATACTTACAAACAATTGCTTAAGCCAGGATAAATTTGGTAGCTATGAAATTAAGGCATGAAATAGATTTGTGACATTTTATGAAGTATTATTTTGGGAAATGTTATGGAATAGTGATGCGATTTGTAAAATGTTATGTGCATTGGTTTTTATTTTGTTAGATTTATTTATATAAGAATAACAGGTATTATTGATTACTGCACACACACTCCCTTGCTTGCTAAGGTAAAGTCTAGGGCCATTCGGTTCTGCAGAACCATTTGTTGGATACTACTTATTTTAGTGGCTATGTTTTTAAAACTTTGGGTAGTGGCATTGGCCACTGTTTTAAGTATTTTAGCAATGCGCTTTATTTTTTTGACAGCGTATGCAACTTCAAGCTGGGGCAAGGTGATACCCCAATACCGTTGGGCCTTGGTGATTGCTTTTTGGTTTTGGAGCCTGCCCTGGGGTAGTGTGGGTACCCCTAATGGTAGGGGTAATAGCTCCGATGTAGCAGGAGCCTTCCCATCACGGGGGTAATTTTTTATGGGCCTTATTTTTATAAATAAAATAATGGCTTATTAAACTTATATGTTTTATGAATAAGCTAAAGAGCTTTGCATTAAACGAATGCTATAATAGCTAATATTCAGGGGGTAGGGAAAATAGCCTTTAAAAGAGCTTTTATTTAGGGCTACATATTTTGTAGAGTTAATAGTAAAGGTATAGTTACAAGTGCTATAATTAACTTTTATATTTTTGTGAAGTGCAATTTTTTGTTATATGGATTGGTTGGTTTTAAAGCAGTATTTTTTTTTTTGGATTTATAAGCTAGGTGGATGTATTTTGTTAAGAAAAGGAATGGTAACCCCTTGTACTATATGTGTGGTGTTTAACACAATTAGAATTACAGGTATACTTTTTTTAAAATGCAAGGGAACATGACTGCAAATTTAACAGTTAGACACATTTAAATTTGTTTGTAGTTGATTAATTAATTATAAAGATGTGTCAGTATAGTTCAAGAAGCGTTGTCTTTTATGGTTTAGTTGCTTGGGTTTTAATTGTACTTTAAAGTTATTAGGTTGTTGGGTTTTTTTTTTATGGACTTGGGGATTTTTTTGACAGGTGTACTGTTAATTAGGAACTTGGATTAAAAGAGAGTTATTTAGATAAGGCCAATATAGAACATTTAGAAGATTACTAGCTATACTTATTTAGGGAACTAGTGATTTGGGGGAGTTTTAAGGGTTTTTTTTTTTTTTTTTTTTTTTTTTGAGGTGGTAGGGATGACGTTGTGGTATATCCTCTTCGCTCTGGAGTGTTTTTAAATCCCCTTCGCTCTGGAGTGGCAAATTTTTTTTTTTTTTGAGCAGGGGAGAGGTTACAAGCACTTGCACCCTGCTTTTTTGATTTTGTTGTTACAGGTGCAGAGGTTTTTTTACAGTGTGAGGCATGTATTTAGGACTGGTAACCTTGGCACTTTATAGCAGTATTGGTGGTGAGAAGTACCTGGAGTGGGCCTTTCCAACGTGGTTTTAGGGCTGTCTTTCTTTGGTGGACCTTTACATGAATTTAATCACCAGGCTGTAGATTGTGACATGCTTTTTGAGGGTTTTGGGGAAGGGCTTCTTGGACCTGTGAACGAAAAGCTTTAACATACTTTATTAATGTTTGACAATAAGTTAAATTAGTTTTATTAGCTAAATTAATATTTATTAGGTGAGTTGATATTGATGGAGAGCTAGAAAGCCTCATGGGTCAGCCCATTAGGATTTTGTGTGGTGATAGTCCAGTCTTTCTGTTACATGATGATCTTATACTTATAAGGGCTAAAGGCAGGGCATCTGGCCATTTGAGGCTGGTTTCATGGCAAATTTTGGCTAGTTTATTTTTTAGAACATTATTTTGTTTTTTTATTGCCCCTGCAGATTGAGGGTGATATGGGCAATAAAGGTTTTGTTGGATATTAAGAGTTTTGCAAACTTTTTTTATAACTTGACCTGCTACTGTTGGTAGACAGAGGGATTCCAAAGTGAGGAATACATTTTTTAAAAAGTTTTTTGTTGACTGTAATAGTGTCAGCCTTTGCACATGGGTAAGCTTTTATTTATTTGAAAATAAACATACAATTATTAATACATATTAGACTGGACTAATATAAACACAAAACAACATGGATGTGGCCTAAGGTGTGCAAAGGACCGCAGCCTTAGCAGCAGAGTCTGTTAAAGCATGCCAGTGAGCTAGACATTTAACAACAGCAATAGTAAAAGGTAATTATACAACATTTATAAAGCAGCAACATAAAATTTATTTAATATGGGAGCCTCCCAAAGTGGGGAAGCCTCTTTGTTTTTAGAGTTAACTACAATTATGGACAACACCAAAGGCATAATGGGAATCAGTGAAAACATTAACTAATTTACTTTTGGTCAGGATAGAAACTCTAGTTACAGGAAAAAAAAATTTAGTTTTTTGAGCAGGGTTTACAGAAGGGAAAGGGTTACTTTTAATTACTTTATGTTGAGAACAAACAGCATAGTCAGCCACAAGAATACCTTTAGAATTTTTTTGACAAGAGCCAGTAACATAGAAAACCAATTTTGGGTTTTGCAAAGGGTGGATAACAATGAGGCAGGATTAAGAACTGGACATCGGGTGAGTGTAATATGACCTGCAAACAACAAAAGAATTTCATATTTTGTTAAGCAAACATGAGGTACAGAAATGATAAGTGGAGAACCAAGGACCAGAGTTTCCGAGGTTTTACCCAAGGCAGCTGCAGCTGCAACGGCACGGAGACAAGGTGGAAGCCCTGCAGCTACAGGGTCCAGGCCATTACTGTAACAGGCAATGGTCTTATGCTAAAACACCTAAAACAAACCCATTTTTTATGATAAAACAATATAAACGGTTTTGAATAATTAGGCAAACCAAGTGCTGGTGCACTACACAATGCATATTTTACAGAGGTAAAAAACTTATTTTGTTCCGGCAGACCAGGGAAGAGGTTTAGAAATCTCAAGTTGAGTGAGTTTCTGCAGAGGCTTAACAATAGAGGCATAGCCCAAAATTCATTGGCGGCAATAGCCTGCCATGCCAACAAAAAGGTTCTCATTTGTGACACAGTAGTAGGTTTAGGAACTTGCAGGATAGCCTGGACCCGACTTTTGTAAAGGTGTCGTTCACCTGCGGAAATGTCATGGTCTAAATAATGAACTTGGGGCAGGCAAAGTTGCAATTTTCCTTTAGAGGCTTTGTGTTTTTTATTAGCCAGAGCAGAAAGCAGAGTTAAAGAATCATTTTACAGGCTGTTAAAGAGGGAAAGGCTAAGAGCAAATTATTTACATTTGAATTAAAACAAAGCCTTTTGTAAACACTATATTATTTAAATTTTTACAACAGGAAAGGAAGGTAAAACAACAGAATTAACAGCTTTTACATTTTACACAAAGCAATAAACATTTTTTTAGGTTTTTTAATAGGGAAAATTGGGGTGTCACAGAGGATTCGAGTAGGCACAATAATTTTTTGTTTAAGGAGAGATATAATTACAGGACGTATTCCTTTTGTATGCTGGATATTTTAGGATCCTGTCCTTGTTTAAAAGATACAGCCAAAACAGAATTTTTATTTTTACAAGGAAAATAACAAATAAATCCCATCTGGTAAACAATAAATAGTACAATTAAATTTTACAAAGTAAATTTTTACTTACTAGGTTAACTGGAGAATAAGAACTTAAAAGAAAAGCATGCTGATTAGAAACAGGTTTTAAAGAAACAGATAGTGGTTTAGACACTAGATGCGGCATTAATTGGTTAAAATTTTTATTGCATTTATATTTTTTGTTGATAAGGGAATAGAGAAAACTTTTGAGCTTTTAAGGTGGATTTTCTGGCTCCAGTGTCTATAAAACATTTTACTGGTTTCCCATCAATAAGACAAAACACATAAGGCCTGATTAATTTATTAACAAAAAGAGTGCATTAATGAAGTTATTATTTTTCAGGCTGTCCTAATATAAAGGTTGAGTCTGGTCTCGGGGAGGAGGTGGTGGTGGCTCAAATGTCCACTCCGACTGGCTAGATCGCTTTGGACATTTTGCTTTTTAGTGTTTTAACTGTCCACAATAGTGGCAGGAGGAATTTTTGGGGGCCAAAAAGGTACTATGTTTTACTTTTTGACCCTGGCCTTGACTCCTTTATATACTTTTTTATTTGAATTTTTAATTTTTTCTTTTTTTTTTTCTTTTTTGGGAGTCTTTTAGACTCCTTACCTGGGATTCATGCAGTCTTTCTTTAGAGTTTTCACCCTGTTTGCATTTTATTTTCAGCCCCCCCTTTCCTTCTACCCATAAGCCATGTTGTTCGAACCAGGATTTTTAAGGGCCCAATCTTTACTTTTATAATTTCCCCCCCTTTGGTGCTGCAAAGCACCACACTGCATTAAATTTTGTTCCATTTTTCTTATATTAGCATACATATTATATACTGCTGTTTTTGTTTTGGGTTTAGCATTCTTATTTGCATTTCTTTTGCAGTACATTTAAAGCAATATTTTATCAGCATTATAACTACTTGTATACACACAAAAATACCACTAGTACTTTTAAATACAAGTAACATGATGTAAAAAAGTTTTGATTTTATAGGCTTCATTGATCTGTTTCATGGAGCTTTGCTACTTTTTCTGATACGCTCCGATTGTGTAAAAATATCACGGGTGTTATCTGGTATGTAAACACAACATTTGGGTCCTATCAGGACACATACTCCCCCCTTGCTTTACTTCTACTTCTCCTCTCACTTTTTTTTTTTTTCTGTCCCCCGCTCTTTTTTTTGCTTTTATTCCTGCTTCTACTTTTATTGTTTTTATTTGGGCTTTTGCTTTTTTGGTGTGGCATGGCCGAGCTTGGGTGCGGGCGGTAGATGGGGAAGCAGGGGAAGACAGGGGATCAGGAGGGGATGGAAGGGGGTACAAGGGTTTGGGAGGTTCCTTTTGTCAGCTTTTTAATACTAAGGAGTTTGGGTTTTATGGGGGCGGAATTTCTTTCTTGGTAACAGGCATTGTTACTGTGAGGCAGTCTCTGTCAGAAAGAGCCGCCCAACAATACCAATAATCCATTTGCCTAGGCACCACATCTTCCAGCTTAAGCCTCAGTTACTTTAACTGACAATAATTAAAGATACCCTGTGAGGGCCAAATTTGGGTACTGTTGTTATAATATTTTTATTATTTTGTGCTAAGTTTTTTAGCTTGAGTTTTTTTTATTTTGTTTTGTATTGGTAACTTTTTTGCACACCATGCTGCTAACATTGTTTTTAAGGGACTATTTTTGGAGGGTTTACTTTTTTTAGTCCCCATATCTCCCGTCCACAACACCACTGACACACACACTCGCACACCAAGCACACCCTGTGTTAACACAGCCTCGGCTTCGTCCCTTTAAGACAGATCAGAAAATTTGATCCGAGCCCTGCCCTAGTTACTCAAAACTAGCAGACATTTCTCCCAATCACACCTTGTGGACAACCTGTGCACAGAACAATGGGGGACATATGCATATCTCAATGACAAACAAGATAGAAAAGGGTAAGGAGATTCCGTGCACGAAATAACCTTGTGCCACCCAGGACTTCTGCGTAAATGAGCCCTTAGGCTCAACGCATGGCCACCGTCAGAGACAGTGCTAGGGTGCCCGTTTTGGAATCTCCTTAGAGAACAGCCTTTCAGACATAAAAAACAGACAACATACACATAACATACGGTACCTGAAATCCCTGGAGACTGTGAGACACAAAGGGTCTCGACGCTTTACAGCCTTCCACCGAGTTCCATCCTCCGTCCAAAACCCTTCAGGGTGACCTCACCCAGTGCCAGCTGAGGCGTTGGCTGGCGCAGGAACTCGGGGTTGGCATGCAAGGTATCCTGCCGTGGTCGCCAAATTGTTGGCAAAAGATTCCAAGTGTGGTTTGTTACTTTGCACAGGTAAGAGACCCACACAGGATTTCAGGCTGGACAGTCTTCAAAAGAGTTTATTCTGCAGAAGGTTAATCCCCAAGCCCACAAGTGGACAGTGGAAAAAGACCCTGAATTTAGAGTTACAGACAGTTTTATACTTTATTATTATTTAAACACAAATAACAAAAGCATACATATTCCCCTTACAAGGGCACAAACCTATTTTCTCTATAACTATTGGCCTATATTATCTCTACTTCTACTTACAAAGGTATGCGTAATTATAAGATGTTTTTGCAGATGTTTTGCAACTAGCTACAGCTTATTTATTAAGGTTGCACAACTTGCTTAATTCGGCTGAGGCTTATCTCCTTTTGCTTTTTTTGCGAAAACTTTCCATGATCCTTACACAGAGTGGAACGGCCTTGCCTTTATGAACAAAGAAGCTAGCTAAAATGGAGTAGCTATGGTCAAGCAACTAAAAATCAGCGTACAGTGGGTCAGTAGGATACAAAGGGGAGATGGATGTTCCCAGTCTCCCATACGCTCCCTGCTCATCAGAGAGGTGGCAAGAGGGAAGCAGTGATACTGCAGATTCTCTGATGCACACCAGAGGAGGCACTAGAGGGTCAGACCTAACCTCTCTGGCCACCATATCAACAACTGTGGGAAGCCTGAACTGGTGGGGCATTGCCTCCACTTGGGGTGCATGTGCCAGCTGGGGGACATATCCCCAAGCTAACTCGCGCCACCAGCAGATGGGGTTGTGGCCATCCCTAGTGTGCAGAAGATGCCATTTTGCACCACACACAGCGTGACTTCGCATGCACCATACATACTAGGTCACATCATGCAGAGGACACCATTTTGTAGAGCAAAATGGTGTCCTCCATGAGGGCATGACCTCACATGTATGGTGTGTCTGAGGTCACATGGGGAGGAGGATGCCATTTTGGGGTACCGGCAGGAAATACTTCATTAAAATGGGGGCGTGCCAGCAAAAACTTGGGGAGCCCTTGATTTAGAGCCTCGCATAAGTCAAGAATGGACTTTCATTAGCTAACACCGTATTTGTTCCTTAGCAGCACAAAGCACAAAACCTCTACCTTTCCTAGTTGCTCAATTGTGACACTAGTGTTGCTCCTTTCCAACCTGAATGGCTAGTCAAATTTCAGGGCCCTGGGAACATTCCAGTTGGAAGTAGAAATTGATGGAGTTAAGTATTTTCTTTGATGCCTTCTTATTTATTTATAAGGAATGTACAAAGTCCTGCTCCTCTGAACTCAGGAGGAACCAACAACAAAAGGAGTCGTTTCTTAGTTTGCAGCCCCAAGCCTCTTTTGCCAACAGACCCAAAAGCCTTTTTTACAGGGTCACGCTGCGCTCACAGGCTACTCCTGCTTGTCCTGATTACTTTTTGTCTCTGCTTCTCTCTCTGGTTTTGTCTGTTCTTAGTGTCTTTGTGTTCTCTCACACACTCGCACTCTTCCTTGCATCTGGTCACAATGCCCCGTTGAACTCCCCACCGGGGTTGCCAACCTTGCATTTTAGTTTTTACTGACATGAAGATCTGAGGTTGATTTTTTTTTTTTACTGACATGGTAAATTTTTTACTGACATCACTAAAAATACCATAAACAATAAAATAACGTCACAAAAGTGTGTACTCACTTGCGATATCCTGTACACAGGAATTCGGAATTACGCAATTGTTTTAGCCACAGTTAATTGATCAATTGGGTTCTTTGGGCATATGCAACAATAGAAAACAGGAAACTGATCAAGTCATGGTCAGTGTAGTTTTATGATACAGGAAGTGATTCTGAACAAAGACGATCAATGTCAAAATACAATATGTTTTATTTCTACCCAATTTCACGAACATTTTCATTTATTTACGGGTTTATGGACAGTGTTAAAATTGTACATTTTTTTACTGACTGTCCATAAATTTACGGCCAGTTGGCAACCCTGCACCACCTGATACTAGTTTCTGGGCAGGTTCTATCAGGCCTTGTTTTAGGTACAACCCCTTCCGTGTTTCTTACAACTATCTCCAGTGACAGGCATGCTCCACATATCAGTGTCAATGAGATTTTAAGTCAGCTGATTAGGAGGTTTCCCCCAGCTCCAAACATGGTCTTACCCATAACTCATTCGCTTCTGTTATCAACTCACAGACTGCAAAGAGAGTAGTCCAAAAAGGAAGGGGGGGAGAGGTATCGTCATTAAGGTTCCTAACGACAAAAAGAAGGATTTTGCAGTGGATATGGGAGTAGGTCTGGAGCCAATGATGTCTTTCAGGATGGCGGTGACGTGTTAATGTTTGTGTGAGTAGTGCCAAGGCTTGCTGCAGTGATTTAGCCTGAGATGGGCTATAGGTGAAGATGCATCACTTGTATTCACCACGAGTCTAGGAAATCAATGTCCCCAGGTCACACTTGAACCAGAATCTCCTGCCTGGTAGCATAGTCATGTTGTTCCACCTCAGATTTCTCTAGCTAAAGGCATTTATTTACCCATTTAGATTCTAGAAGGCAAGAATTCCACAAAGGGTGCATGGAACAGATCTTCAATTGGTGTAAATTACTGTAGATCCTTTTACTTCAATGGAGTTATGCCAGTGTAACCAGTTGAGGATTTAACCCTATGTGTATTAAAGTGTCTCTGGCCCTTTTGAGTCAGGCTAAGTAGGCAGTAATTCCCCTCTCCAGATCAACTGATGATAGAGTCCTTTGTTTTATGCTTTCCGCTGAAGCTTCTGGTGCTGGCCACCATCAGAGACAGGGTATCAGATTAAATAGAACATTGATTGGTCTGGTGAAGTATTTCCTATGTGTTCCTGTTTACACAGGATCTGGGAATAGAGAGACTCGCCATCTGCTGCATGTGGAGGCAGATTCTCTATTCACTCCGACCTGTGGTTGTGCAGTAAGGTTCTTACTCTTTCAGTGACTAGTAATTTATGTTTGGTGTTGAATCCTCCTTCTCTCTGCCTCCTCCCTCTTTTCTCACTCCCACTCTTGTAGGTCGTCGTGTTTGCCTGGGGGAACAGCTGGCCAGGATGGAGCTCTTCCTCTTCTTCACCAGCCTCCTGCACCGTTTCACCTTCCAACACCCTGAGGGCCAGGCCAGGCCTCGAGAAGATGGACACTTTGCCTTAACACTCAGCCCACACCCCTACCAGATCCAGGCTGTCCCAAGATAAGTGCAGTTTTCTGCAAAGTTCTCTTTGTATATTTTAGGAATGCTTAGGGCAGGTCTACACTTAACATGCTGCATTGGCACAGCTATACCACTGTAGCACTTAAGTGAAGATGCTCCTACGCCGATGGGAGAGCTTTTCCCATTGGTATAGGAAATCCACCTCTCCAAGAGGCGGTAGCTGTGTTGATGGGAGAAGCTCTCTTCTCGACATAGTGCTGTCTATACGCGGGGTTAGGTCGGTATAACTATGTCACTCAGGGATATGGATTTTTCACGTCCCTGAGTGACGTAGTTTACTGATCTAGGTGTGCAGTGTAGACCTGGCCTTAGTGTTGTGCATGCTTCATTCTTTAGCAGAATCTCCTTGAGTTTAATTATCATTTGACTCCATATCTGAAGCTGCTTCAATGACTACCTGAAATGATGCTATAAGTGCTACAGTATTTGCTGTTTTCCTGTCCGCACTATGTAGGTTCCTGTTGCATGTCAGTACATATAGCAAATGTGTAACGGAATGCTTATTGCAGCTGTTCAGATGGAAAAGGCAGTGCTCTGTGCAAGCAGGGAGTGGTTTGGTTTTCTAGCACTTTTCCTGGGTGTTGCCTTTGGGACCAGAGCATTTCCTCCTGTGAGAAAAGGCTTGAGCATATACTTGTATTTGCTTCTACACGCTGCAGATAAAGCTATTTACAGAGCTGTACCTGCGTTATTTCAGACAATTTGGAAACAAAATAGATCACATCTTCCACTGATGTAAACCGACGTCAATGGAACTAGGCCAATTTGCCCCAGCTGAGGATCTGGCCCAGTATGTACTTTATAGGTTAGTGTAATTCCAGTTTTGCTCTTGTCTTTTTCTCTTTACACAAAGGAATCACATGTATACAGTGGGATCCAAACAAGTGTTTATTGGATATACGCAACATGTCAGGGATTCCTCCACATACACACTGCTGCTCCGGTTGTGTTCTGGAAGCTTCTAAAAAAAAACCTGAACATGGGGAATGGCACAAAAGGGTTTCACAGATGATTTAAAGAGATTTAAAGGGATACTACTTTATCCCTTTACTACTTTATTCCTGTACAGTGGACCTGCCTTCCTTTCACATACATTCCTTTCACTTTCAGCCTGGAACAGTGTAAGCACAGTTTCTTTGGAATGGAAACTTTTATGTTAGTGTAAAGCTCCCACAGGAGGAATTGCCACTAAATTGTCTCAAAATATTGTGTTTTGTCCATGATAACCCTGTAATTTGCCCTTGCAAAGGATTGTTATAATTTGTGTATTGTATAAAATGTAGTAAAATCATGTTAATAAAAAGAGGAATCTTTTATTCTTTAATTGTTATTACTTCCTGTCTCTTTAGTTCTTGAAAATTGTTTGCCTCCGGTGCTTCATATTAAGTACATTCATTGGCAGCAAGCATGCTCTGTTACTGTGAGAAAGAAGATTTGAGCTGTGTGAATAGAAGCCAAGGGATGAGGGTGTCGTTATTTCACTTGTGGAATTGCAGAGTGAATTGTGTTGTAGGGTAGGGAGTAGATTCGATTTGCCGCTTGGCTGGATTATAAGTAGTTCAGACATTTGTTTTTCTTTTAACCTAAAAACATCTTGTTCCAAAGGGAAAGCAGCCAACTTACACTTTCTTTCCCATAGATCTGTGTAGGCTGTAGGAAGAAGAGAATAGCCAGAGCACATCAGTCAAGCCACCTTTACACCTCAGGGGACAAAATGGCCATGGTCCTGGAGCAGTGGATACATTGGCATTCTAAGATGACAGGCTGGGAGAAGTTCTGGCCTCCAGTTAGAGGGAGAGAGTATTGCGTGGTATTGTTACACTGGAAGTAATATTTCTGTACTTCAGCTCAGGCTTGCGGCTTGCTTTGTGGAGTTTTAGTTACAATAACAATACCTAGCTCTTATAGCACTCTTCATCAGTAGATTGCAAAGCGCTTTACAAAGGAGGTCAGTTTCATTATCCATTTTTTACAAGTATCTTTCATGTAGTAACTGTCATCTATATTCTGCCAATAAACTCTGATGTTATGTGAGAGAACTGGGATTGGGTGAGGAGACTATTAAATTGCTACTGGGCTCCTCTTAGAGATGGAACTAGAGCAGTGATCGCTGGACCATGATATCATCTGAGCAGCCAATTACCTGTAAAGTGGCTTGTGATTCCCTGCCTCACGCGGTGCTGCAAGGATTCTGGCAGAGGCCAGTGTGGGTATGGAGAGATCCTGATGACCTGAGTCATGCCAGAGTTGGTTACATAGACCCACGCAGGGAACCTCCTTTTTCACACTGGTGAGCAATTACGCATGAAGTCCCACTGATGTCAGTGAAACTGGCCATGTGTGTAAGGGACTTGCAACCTGGCCCTTGGAAATGTGGAGTGCTTTCTAAATTCAGTTGTCTTGTCTGCGAGAAGTGGCTTCATCTACAGCTGTCTACACTTAAAATGCTTCAGTCGAGGGGTTTTATCCTCCACTGGCCCTGTGACTAGAACCACTGCTGAGCTCTTCTCACATCAGGCAACTGCTGCTCTCAGCTCAGGTTTTGATTTTTTTTTAAGAGACCTGAGGAATCAGTGGCCTAATAGAATCATAAGAGTTCCTACCCCCTCCAAAAGTAGGCTCAGCAATTAACCACGAATGGACAATCTCTCTTTTCTGGAACTTGGGCTTCTTCTGTCCAAGGATTCTTCCCGAGGCTTGGCAAACATCAGTCTTCTTCAGGGTGACTCTGTACTCAGTCATTGTGCAGGCTTTGCCCAGATGGTTCCCAACAGGGTAAGCTCCAAACTATGGGCCATAAGTACAAAACTCAGCCAATGTCCCCAACGGGCCTGTCTCAGTCGACTCCCCTTGTTCTCCAGCAGATGACAGCAGAGAGCTGACTCAGTTATCTTCCTTTTGTTGGCTTCAGGGAACAGGGCCTTACAGTACTGACTGACTTTTCTGAGGGTTTACAAGTCAAACAAATTGTCAATTCATTAGCATTAAAATCCATTAAAAGTGAGCTTTTAAGAAATTCAGCATTTGTCTGACCTTTTTTTTTGACTGAATGAGCATAATAATGGAGTAACACAGACATTTCTATGTAGTTTAAAACTCCTGGAAAACCTATGAATAAATGTTTTTGAAGAAATTAGATTGTAATTAATTATTGATGATTGCTATCTAATTGTTATAACAGTGGCGGATCGATGTGGGGGCTGGAGGGGACCATACTCCTGGGCACTGGCTGGGCCCTCCTAGGAAGCGCCGCCCCCCACTGTTGCAGGGAGCCATGGGCCTTCGGCTTCGACATCCCTGGCGACCGCGCCCACCCCAGCTCAGGCCTGCTGGTAGCTGAGGGCTCCCGCTGCAGAGGAAGCAAGCCTCCTTCCAGCCCCTCCCCGCCCCTGCGCTGGGCGCAATGACACCAGGGAGCCGCAGGGACCCAGGCCGTGCAGGGGTCAGGCAGCCAACCCAACGGCAGGGCTCTGGGGCAGACCCCATCACATCCCTCCCACACCCCGCCGCCGGGTGGCCTGGGGGCATCTGCCCCTGTCACTCCTGCTCCCAGCCACCCCTGCCACCCCCCACAGTGGGAGGGGGGAGTGAGGGAGAGCGGGAAATGGGCCCACAGATCTCCCCTCCCCCCCCCTCGGGGGGCGCTGCCACCTCTGCCGCTGATGGGATTGTGCAAATGCAAGCATTGGCCCCCCAGGTGCCAGAGACCCACGGTACGCCACAGTGTTATAATTCCAGTCATGGATAACGCAGGTCCTTCTTAAGTAGTGCCACTGTGTTGCCTAGATGCTACAGGGATGAGCAACCATATATATATAATTTAAACCTAGATAGTGACATCAGAGGTAACCAAACCAATCAAAACCTTTTCTTTTTAGCTAATCGCCTGCTATAATCCTATTCTTGAAGTGGATCATTGGAGTGGGACTGTATCACGAGTCCTCACCAGTACATTTTTTGGCTCCATCTATCACAAGATTGGCCCCCCAACTGTCACTCCTTCTACAGATTTTGTGGCTGCCTTTGTCCCTCTGCCTCCTCTAGGCATTGCTTCTTGCCCCTCAGCATTTCATTGTTTCTTACAATTCCCTGTCTGATGATGTCTGGCAGTCCTACCTTTCCCCTGCTGCTGTTCCTCTGCACTCGCCTCCTGGTACTGCCCCGCTTTCCTGCCTCCTCATGCTCCCCAAAGGAAGATAGAGCCTCTAACTAAGGACTGAAAGAATGCGTATCACATCTGAATTTAGATGCTAAGTTCTGCAGGCCAGGGCCTGTATTATCACTTGTCTCTGTAAAACCTCTACCTCACTTTTGGGTGCTGAAAAATTACCATGAAGAAGCATGAGGCAGACTCTGGCATGGTGCTTCTGACCGATTCAGGGGCCGCTGAAAATCTAATAGGCAAAGCTCTCAGCCTCTGAGTGCAGAGCAAGACTAACCTGGTGCCAACAGAAACAGACTGTAGCAGAAGGAAATGAGACGCTGTTACAATTGCTGAGTTCATTTAAAACAAATAAACAAAGGATCGATCACAAACACTATATTCAGCTTCTCAGCAGGTTCATTTAGCATCCTGCTTGACTAACCATTGCCGCCATCTTGGGTGTAATCTAGTGTGTGAGAAACACCAGAACCACGCCATGATAACACTAATAGTCTACTGGCAGAGCATGATGACATATAGTCTAGCTTGCATAAAATGGGGACAGGCACACCCTCATCACCACTCTTACTCCTCCCTGGTCTGGGGAGGAGCTGAAGAGAAACAATAACTACAGCCCCACACTTTGCTTTTTGTAAAGTCCTGTGCAGACTTATAGTACTTTATTATTAGAAGCGATGGTGTGAATACAATAAAATAGCTAGAGAAAGAGCTAAAAACAGAGGGAAAGGAAGAGAGGGCAAATAGGAGAAAAAACCAGCAAGACAGATAGACTGGGAGAAAGTGAAAAAGGAAGGAAGTGGTGGAGGGAAAAGGGAGAAAATTACTGGGGAAGAGAGTGAGGTAGAAGAGAGACAATGGAACAGCTCTCCTGTCTCTGGTCTCAGCTCCCATCCCACTGGAATGTCTTCATCTCTCTTGCTGTCTTTATCCTGCTTTTTGATCACATGAAGCGCAGAAAGAGATGGAACAACTACCCCCCGGGTCCTGTCTCCTTCCCTTTCATTGGAAACTTGCTGCAGCTCAATATCTATCAGCCTCATTTCACCATAGTTAAGGTAAGTGCCACAGGGAACGATGCCATTCACTGGCTGGCAGAGAGGGTTAGTGAATGGCACCCATGCCAGATCAGCTTCTGGTTCCCGAATGCCAGCTGAAGTGCATTTATTCAGGGGGTGTACTGCAGGGAGATTTAAATATATTTATATAAACTATAATACTTAGTTTATATCGTGTGAGCTTGTGACATACCACTCACACTGTAAACAGTGTAGGTGGTTAATTGTTGATCAGTAATACATTGTGGAACCATGTGCACAGCAGGACTGTAAGTCAGTTTGTATCTTTTACTATACTTATTAAAAATAAATGGTAATATAAAGAAAGAATTGACCCTAGTTTATACTACTCTAATAGCTGAGAAAGCAGCAATGTACCATGCCTCATTCTTCATTTGGGCCCTTAAAGTAGGACTTGGACACCTCCCGCCCCAAGGTGTAGCTGTGTGTAAACTGGCACATTACATCACTTTAGCAATGGTTCCCATACTCAACTATATAGTAGAGCTCGTGGGAATGTTTTCACCGAAACTTTTTTTAGACAACAAATGCTGATGACTAATATGCCCATAGGGTGGCACTTGTGAAGTGAAAATTTATTCATGGAAAATGTTTGTTTTGGATGGCTTCATTTGTAATTATTTTTATATTCGTTCATGACACATCAGTAGTAGTAGTGCCTAGTCATTCATAGCACTATTACCACTGACATGATATGAAAAATGTAATAGTGTAAAAATAAAAAACCCATTAAAACAAAACAGTATTAGCATCCAAACATCAAGATTTCAAAATGAAATTTTGAAACAAAAACTTTCCAAAACAGAACTTTTTTTTTTTTTTTTTTTTTTAAATTTCAGTGTCTGGGAAATTTGTTTTCATTCTGATTCTAACCAGAAACAAATTTCAAAATGTCAAAATTTCCCACTGACTGGAAATTGAGCTTTGACCAGCGCTAATGTACAGTGCAGCATTTGTGCAATGAGCCAGTACTTTGAAACCCGATAATGGTCTTTATGAAATGACTGTTTGGAAACGAGGGTGGGCAGAGGAGACGGACACTGATTTTCTTCCCATCCAAATCTACACATCATGATAGGAAAACGTGGTGCTGAACTGGATCCGTCCTACCAGATTAGGGCATATTCCCTCCTGGGTCTACACAGGGCTTAAACACTCTCTAGTGAAAGCCCACCCATCAAGCTGTGCACTCTACCTTCCACAGACCATGCTACAGTGTGTCTCGTTTTAGGCTACAGCCCTTTGTAACTGTTTTTTCTCTCTTTAATTCTGTTTCTTTTTGTTTGTTTTCTTCTTTCCCTCTTACTTGACAGCTCAGTAAGACGTTTGGAAAAATCTTCTCTCTTCAGGTTGGATGGCAAAACTTGGTCGTGCTGACTGGGTTAGAAGCTGTAAAGGAAGCACTGGTCCATAAATCAGAGGACTTTGCTGACCGACCACCCTTTTCTTTATTTGACAGCTTGGGCTTTAGAAAAAACTGTGAAGGCAAGTGTCCCTCAAGCAGCTAAAGTTTCTCATAGTCCAGGCCAAATTTTCCATCTCCTCCATGCACATCAGTTCTTGGGGAGCACAGATAACATAGCTCTGCCTTCCAGGTACATTATGGGTACTGTACATTATGATGAACAGTGTGCACGCACCAACCAAACTGCCCGCTGTTGGGTGGGAATATGTTAAATCTGATTGCTAAGATGGTTGTTACAGGGGAGTAGAAACTGGTTTACTGGGCCTCTGTGCAGCTGCCCCAGGCTGCTGGTGTCACAATGTTGCTTTCCAGCAAAATGGCTGCCACCAGCAAGAGACTTAAAGGCCAGATGTCATTATAAACTTTATTTTAAAACCTGTTTCACATAGTGGTGGACAAACGGGGGTGGGGGGGAGAAGGAGGCAGGCGGGGGCCATGCCCCTGGGCACTGGCCTAGGAGGAGCCGCCCCCCGCTGTTGCAGGTAGCCAGGGGGCGCTGGGTTTCGACATCCCTGCCCACTCCAGCTAAGGCCTGCCGGCAGCTTAGGGCTCCCACTACGGAGGAAGCAAGCGTCCTCCTGGGCCCTCCACCCCTGTGCTTGGTGCAATGACATCAGGGAGCCGCGGAGACCCCGGCTGCACAGGGGCCAGGCAGCCAACCCAACAGCAGGGCTCTGTGGCAGACCCCGTCATGTCCCCCCACCGCCGGGCGGCCTGGGGGCATCTGCCCCGTCACTCCTGCTCCCAGATGCCCCTGCCACCCCCATAGCCGGTGGGGGGGGAGTGAGAGAGAGTGGGAAACGGGCCCGCAGACACCCCCCAAACTGTGCGGGGTCCTGCCACCACTACCGCTGACGGGGTTGTGCAAATGCAAGCATTGGCCCCCCGGGTGCCGGAGACCCACGGAAACACACTGGTTTCACAGAGAGACAGCACCTAGAGTCCCAAAAAGCTGAAGTACTAGCTCTGGCCCATGTAGCAATTTTGGGAACTATTTGTAAGCCGGGGAATAGTCCTGCTGTCAGAGGGAACGTTCCCGGCTTGTACATTACCCCGGTGGAATTGGCTAGCAAAAGGAGCTGAATCCTCACTCCCACTCACTTTACCCAGAGGCTTGTCTGACTTTGAGGACCCCCTTCCACTCCCCTGTGTGACAGAGTCCTTGTAACCCTGACAAGGCTGGGCCCAGGATTCCTGGGGGGCTCGACCCCCAATAGTGTCGTGGTCACTTAGGAAGGGCTGGGGTGTCCCCACTGCGGGGTACTCTCTCTGCTCTGGATGCCTCCCTGACCCACTGATCATTGTTTATAGTTCAAAGCAGATAAACAGCCACCCATTTAAAAAATAAGGAAGAATGAGAAAGGTTAACGGAAAACACCTAATGCCGCCCCGTAGGCACAAAGACACCACACATAGCGTCTCTGGGATGTAAAGGAAGTTCACAGTCTGTTCCTCACATGTCCCAGGTCTCCTTTCCAGGCCCTGGCTGTGTTATAGGGATGCTGCGGGTCAGAGACTTGCTCTGGCAGTGGTCACATGCCCTCAGGCTCCAAGTAGCAGGACCCTTCTTCCCTTTGTCAGCCCCGCCCCCCCGTCGAAGTCATGATCCTCCTCCAAGTCCAGCAAGTGAAGCCTCTTATCTGGTGGCATTTCCCTGCACTGGGACCTCTGCCCAGAGGCCCCCTCACTCTCTCCAGCCGCTCACCACACCTGGGTCCAGGCTGCATCTGCCCCAGCCCCAACTCCACTCTGTCTCAGCATGGCTGCTCTGCCTCCAGCTCAGCTCCCTGGGTTGCGTCTCTGGTTCGCTCTGGCTCCAGCTGCTGTGGCTTTGGGTGTGGTTTTCTCCTTAACTCGGTCCTGCTCTGCCCAGGCTGCTCCAGCTCACTCAGAGACGGGACCCTCCAGCCCCCTGGCTCCCTCATTTGCCTGTCTGCCCTGTCAGTCAGGCTGACCTGGAGCAACGGCCTAAGAGTGTCAGTCTCAGGGTCCTGATTTCTCATCAACCCCTTTCCTTTGGTATTATGAGGGGGGGGCCAACCAAAAACCCCACTAAGTTTCAGTAAGGGGCCAACAGTCCCCTTACATATTGCTCTAGCTCGGACTGCTTCCCAAGGGACCCAAGCCCATTTCTCCCCAAAAATGTCACCTTCGTGAGCCATGTATACAGCGGCACGGTTAACGGGGAAATAAATTAACAAAAAAAAGAGTAAATTAATACAACAAAACAAACCCTTTCTCATTTATTATAGCATGGGAGGGCCAAGGAAAACAGGCTACTAACTGACTAGTATTCTTTGAAACCCTCAAGGGCTAATGATGGCCAGATATGGCCATGGCTGGAAGGAGCTGAGGAGATTTGTTCTCTGCAACCTGAGGAATTTTGGGCTGGGGAAGAGATCCCTGAATCAGCGAGTGACCGAGGAAGCTAGATGTCTATGCGCTGCGTTCAGTTCTAAAAATGGTAAGTTTGACAGATTAGAAATGTTCATATCTCTAGTCATATAGTAGAGCATGGGGGTGGGTTAATATTGATGCTCTCAAGATTAGGGTACATGTAGCTAGAGAGAAGAGTGATTCTAGACGTGGTGGAGGAGGAGGGCAAGCTTACATGTGGAAATGATCCAACCACTGTGGAGGGCATTCAGCTAAATAGCAAGGTACAGTGCATTTCCTATAGAGGGTCTCATTTAATACATCCCTAAATAGTAGCAAGCTGTGATCATGGCATGCCTCCTAATCTCTTGGATTGGTTCCTGTATCTTTTTTAGGCTGTTCTTTTGATCCACGCTTCCTCGTAAACAGCGCAGTAGGTAATGTGATGTGCTCCCTCACTTTTGGCAACCGCTTTGAGTACAACAATGAGAAATTCCTGAGGCTGCTACACCTGATAGAAGAGGCTTTCAATATAGGAGCTGGACTGACGTCCCAGGTAGCCCACAAAAATCTGATTGTCAGTAAAAATGAAACCTCTTGGTTGCTTAATAAGAATCACTGCCTGGGTGGATCAGAAGAGATGAAGAAACCACATTCCATATGGTGTTTTAGACAAAAGTGCCATGGTGCTTTTGATGCAGGATTATGAACCAGTTTGGATGAAACAAAAATCTCTTGAAACCTGTCAAATACTTTCTGGCTAGGGTTTGTGTATGGCTATTTCCCTTGTGTTCCTCTGCGTTTTCTAGAGGCAGCCAGGGCAGGAAGTGGGACTTCTGAAATGCCTGGAGATAGGTTGTTCTCTTGTTTTTCTTAGTCAACACCTAAAGGTGTACAGGAAATTTTTCTAAGGAAGGCTTGTTATTGGGAGATTTCCAGCCCAGTTTTGATGAACGGAGGGCCTGGGATAGTTTAGAGATTCTTCCTAATTTGTAGGTATTTTTCTGAACAGAACATCTAAAACTTTAAAAGAAAAAAAAAAAGACTTTAATGCTTTTCAATACAGTCACAGTACTCTGATAATTTCTTTATGGAAGGAAGGTATCCCAAACCTCCCACTTCCCCCAGCTGTGAACACAAGTTACTTTACTCTGTGTGATTTTTGCAAGAAGCTAACTATCAGACTGCATCTTACTACTGTCTTGTGTATCACACACACATTCTTACAAAAGAATCAACTATCCCATTAGTATAACCAAGATCAGGGAAGGGTGAGTGACAGACTGACTTTCCTCTAAAAAATCAGCCCTTCAAAGGAACTCTACTCTTACAGAGGCCTTGGCCCTCATGCTTAATAGATAGATCAGAAACAAAAAGAGTAGAAAATCATTCTGAGCCTAGCCCATAAGCATCAGCGACATTTATCCTGAGCAAGGATCGTAGCATCAGGGCCAGTATTTATAAAACATTTAAAGTCTCCCCAGAGCCCTGAAACAATAAGAAAAGTCTCAACAATAATGTTCCCCCAGCCGCCCACCCTTTCCCTGTTCTCCTGTTGCCACGGACATGCAGAAAGGAGGTCATAACAGAAGGAGTATGAACTGAGGAAGGTGTTTACTACCAGGGTGGTGAGTCAGATGGTTAACTTATATGCAAGCAATATTGGTCACAACACATTGTGTTGCATGTTGGAAATAAAAAAGTAGGGAGCCTCAAAATGTTTACCCAGTGTAGTGTGAAGTGGGGGAGCCGGCCTGCTGGGAACATTCTATCCCAGTTCCATCTCTTTCCCCATGGACTATCTGAGACCCACCTTCCTGATCTAATGCTTCTCCTCTCCTATTTCTTTCATCCTAGATTCTGAACATGATGCCTTGGTTGGTGCATATTCCTGGGCCGCATAATAAGGTCTTCCAACCCTATAATGATAGCTTTAACATCCTAAGGGAGATTGTGAAGGAGCACAAGGAGACACGGGATCCAGCCTTTAACAGAGACTTGATTGATGCTTTTCTGGAGGAGATAGAAAAGGTAGGAGGAGACAGACATGGATCCTTGGGTCATATTTTGCTGTTTGGATTTGTGTGATTGTGGTGGAGCAACCCATCTGTTATGCTGAGCCCTTGATCCTGCAGGTCCTTTCACCTGAGTGCACGCAGCAGGGAGCATAGGGCTGTTGCTCTCCAGTGCAAGTAAGGGCAACATGCCAGCCCTTGTATGCAGAGGCACTGGGTGAATGGAAGTAAATCTCAAGATCCTTCTACACCTGCCCCCTTACACTCAAGGGCACATGGAAAAGAAAGGTTCAGTATATCTGAGGAAGCCTGGATTTAAGTGTAACCTCAGCTTAAAAATGGGGTGCTTAGATATTTAACAATTCACCTTGTATTCCCTGCCTATGATTTATCTCGGTAATAATAGTACTTTACTCACAGTTGAGTGGTATATGGCATGTGTGAAAAAAGGCCAGTCAAAATGCAGTTAGGAGTAATTATTCACATTGAAGTAACCACCTAGGATCTGAATCAGGATCAAGGCCCCACTGTGCTGAGTGCTGTATAAATATGTGAGTAGCCACAGTCCTGGCCCTGCAGACTTTAGAGTATCATTTGCTTTATTCTGTGTGATCCTTTTCATATTATTTACTTATCTATGTTTAGCAAAGCAGCCCTGCCAATACTAGTGAAGTTTTAAAATCTCATCTGTCTTGGGGGGGAGGGGGGAGTTCCTGTCAACATGCTCTCTTCACTCAAGTGCAGAGAGAGATGTGGCAGGAAGGCGTGAGTGAGATTTTGATGCCCAGTGATACGACCAAGTCCAACTGTGGCGCTCTTGCCAAGTAAACACCAATGACACTATGAAATGAGACAAAAAAAACCCCACATCACTGATTATAGGACATGTACTGATATCCAAGAGTGGCCAGAAGCCTTCTCTTGGCCAAATCTCATAGCTTATAATATAAACCAATTCTTATTTTCTTTACTTCTCTGCTGCTGAACACACATTTCTGCTTGCTATCCCGTCCTTCCTTGATTTTTGTGGTACTGGTCTCTCGTGGTCCTCCTCCTATTGGTATCTCCTCAGCTATTCCTTCAGCATCCCCTTTGATGGATCCTCCTCTGCGCTTCCACTGTCTGTGGAAGTCCTAAAGCCTCTGCCCTTACCCCCTCCCTCTACCCTGTAGCTCTGGGGAACCTTATCTGCTTGCACAGTTGGAACTTTCATTTCTAGGTTGATGTCAACCTCTGCTCCCCTGACCCACTTCTCTCTAAGCAGTCCTGTACCTCAGTCTGTCAGATATTTCTTCCTAGATGATTTGTCCACAACATAAGTTTAACGTAGCTAAAAATTAGATTTGTATTTTTTTCCCCCAAAACCCTCCCTCCCATCTTCCTGCTCATCCAAGATCATAAAGGGGGGGTTATCTTTGACTCTTCCCTCTCCTTCTCCTCCAATTTCAAATCTTGCTGCTTCTTCCTCCACTCCACTGGTTCTGTCCTGTTTACCACATCACATTTAAACCTCTTGTCCTTGCCTTGAAAGCCTTACGCAACCCGTATTACATCTTGGACATATTATCTTATTGCATCACTCCCATAACCTCTGGTCTTCCAATGATGGTAATCTTGATGCCTTACTCATCTAATGCTCCCACATTTTTCTCTTTGTCTTCTTTCATACCACCAATACGCCCTCCAGATTGTGATCCACTATGCCATTGCCTTCTCTTCAACCAAATCCCTTCTAAAGATCCACTACTTTCTTCTTGCCCACAAGAAGAAAGTCAATGATTTTAAGCTATTAAAAATATCCTTATTATAATTTCCTTTGGACTTTCCATTTCATCCTGTCTATTCTGTACCGCTTGCTTAGATTGTAAAACCTTAAAAGGTCTGGAGCTGTCTTTATTTTATCTTGTTCAGTGCCAAGCCCTTTGTCAGCACTTACCAACAAATAATATCTGGAAACTGAATTTACCTAGAACAACTGAATCTTGAATAGGAATAGTTACAGTATCTAATACCATGTATCTGGTATACTTACTACATTGAAATGGCCCCATGATACAGTCTTTTAAATCCTTTTTTGTGCTTCTATGAAATCTAGAATTATGAGCCTTGAATGTAAGGTGAAAATATTTCAAATTTCGTTCCCATAGCTCATGAAGCTTTCATGACTCGGCCTTTGATCAATGCATGAATTGCCCATTTGTTTAGCTCTTCCCAGTCCAGGAAGAATCTTGTAGCTCATTCATCTTTTGAATTCTGATCCTCACTAAGAATATTTTCAGTGCTCGGGCCTGGGTTCTCACTGCCCTTGTATATACCTTGTATAAACATGTGCCACCATTCAAAGGCAGTGTACAATGCTCCTTTCCGATCTGGTGCCTTCCGCCACTCTGCACTGGTGTAAATGATCATACAAGGTGTGGGGTAACAGAGAATCAGATCCCTACGTCTGGAAAATGCATTATACACCCAAATCTAGGCTCTTAGCTAGTAGGGTGAATTTAAAAAACAAACTGCCACGTTGTATTACAAGCCTATTTTTATTTCCTTCAGGCTAAAAGGGACCCGGAGAGCAGTTTCAACAAAGACAACCTCATCTTTACAATTTTTGACTTGTTCGGTGCTGCCACTGAGACAACCACTGTAACCCTGTGCTGGGCACTGCTGTACATGCTTCTCTATCCTGATGTCCAAAGTAAGTGATGCAGGTTGGAAGGGCTATGGATTCCTCTCACCCTGCACCTCCCATTGACAAGTTTCCAGTGTTTTACTACTTTCAGGTGCTTTTGTCTTTTGGATGTGAACTCCTGGAGCACAGTCACCTTAACTATTGGGCTGAACTACAGTATTGAGGAGAGGATGATTCCACACAAGAATGGAACATTATGTGTGGCGAGGCAAAGCAAAAACTCATGAGGAGAGGGAAAGGCCTTGTTAAAGATTCCAGTTTGTGCATAGAGACCCACGGCTACAGTCACCGCTTTCCCCTCTGTTGAGAACACCTTGTGGCTCCTACAGCTCCTTGCTAAGTTTTCCCTCTCTCAGGGTTGGCCACAAATGCCCTAGCAAAGATTTCTGAAAGTGATTTGGGGCACCTCAGCTTTTGGGTACTCAGCTTGAGATGCCTTAAAAGGGCCATATTTTCAGAGGGTGGTTACTCAGCACTGTCTGAAAATCAGGCCCCATTAAGATATGTCAAAATGAACACCTAAAAATGGTGTCACCCATAATCACTAGTCACTTTTGTAAATCTTGGCCCCTTTCACTTCCATCCCTGATCTCCATTTGCCTCTATTACATAGCCAGACTTCTGTTCAGAGCTCACTTAGCAGACGATGCCAATCTAGATGACTCACAACAATCCCATCAGGGATATATAGTAAGAAGCCTTTTCTTGACCCTTTACACAATTTTTTCTTGAAACAACTATTTCTCCAACACACAAGAAGAGACGCTACACTCAACTTAGTCCTAATACCACACAGGACTTACTTCAAGAAGTAAATATTGTTCAAACACTAAACGTCACCTCCATATAATTAAGTTCAACGGCTGTAGGGAAGGAATCATACCAAAAACTAGCTCTGGGTCACTAAGCTTTCCAAGAGGGATTTGAAACATGAACAAGCTAGTCAAAAAGGTACTAAAGTCAGAAGTGAGGAAAGCGGTAGGGTTTTTTAACCAGCATCCTGGTTGTTCAAACCAAAAAACCATTAAAAATAAAATGGAAATCCAGCCCAAGTGATGCCAATAGAAAGGAAGGTAAAGAGGTAAAATATAACATGGAAATTAGGAGAGGTAAGAGGAAATGTAAAGAATTTATAGTCAAAGACATGAAAACAAATACGTTATTTCAGTATAACAGAAGTAGGATGTCTGGGAGAATTGGGTGGTCCATTGAACTACCAGGGAATAAAGAGAATAATCAAGAAGGATAAGGGCATTAACAAGAAGCTAAATAGTTTCTTTGTATCAGTCCTCACTACAAGAGAGAACCTTTGGGCAGATACTTACTTCTGCTACACATTTTCAGGTAGTGAACACAAGGCATTGTCAGAGTTAGAATTATCAAAAGAAAAGGCCATGGAATAAGCTGATAAATTTAAATGGCACCAAGACCAGATGGCTTACCTCCAAGATATTCAAGAATGAAGTGACTGAGCTGCTAACAAAATTGTTCTGTCTCTCATGAAGATCAAATACCATACTGGAGGAGTGGAAGGTAGCAAATATTGTAACTGTGTTTTAAAGAGGCTCTAGGACTAATCTGCGGAATTGCAGACGAGTGAACCTTCCTTTAGTACCAGACTAATTGGTTGAAACAATGAAGAGAGTAGTCATGAAACACCTAGATTAACTGACAGACCTGTTCAACTTCTCATAGGTGCAACCACAGGGAAAAAAGTTGATGGGGACCAGGTGGGAGAATTTTGTTGAAAACAAAGAAGCTACGATGATGGGAGAGTATCTCCCACACTCCCCACAGTGGTTGTCCCTGTGTCTGTTATGGAAATTGTGCCTCTGCAATATACTAGAATTCTTCAAGTGTCAACAAAATAGTAGCAATAAGGCCCTCTTTCCCTGAGCACATCCCCCTACGCTGGTGGCCAGCAGGTGTAGAATCTGCTATGCTACTTGAGCATCATCCTACATACGGTGATCCCCTGCATTGGGCCCTGTATATAAAAAGGGTCTATGGGTATTATGCTACTTTAGCAAGGAGTGTGTTTTTGATAGCCTAACCATCTTTTCCAGCTCTACTTCCTGTGCTGCTGTGAAGGTAGACGTCTTCCTCTGCTATGTGCCCTCAGGATGCAAACTCCTTCTATCACATCTGGGGCAAAATTTTATCCAGAATAGCTCAGAAAACATTTCTGCTTATTTTTCACATACTTCATTGAGTAGAGCTGGCTGAATAATGAAAAAACTTAATTGTGAATATATAAGGGCCAGCTTTCCTGTGCTGCTATTTGTGGGATCTTACTGTTCACTAGTAGGAAGAATTTGGAGCACTATTATGTATCAGTGAAAGAATCCCCAAAATCTCATGAAATGTAGCACAAACAATTATTCTTCAAATTTGCACTGGAATGTCCATTACTGATAATTTGCTGCTCCATTATAGTCTCCTGTTTTAAAGGTTTCAGTCATTCAGTCAGGGAGCAAAAGAGAATACTATGTGACACACTGTAATAGTGAATAAAAAAAAGTCAAAGTTAACAGGTCACAGACAGCCCTGAAAACTCCTTGTTCAAACCCTGCAGTGAATACTGTACATATAAATATTAGAGGGAATTCAGGCTTGCTTCCTACACGATTTGTAAACACAAAAGGGCTAAATGCACAATGAATATTTCAGCAAGCTTTAAACTTAGGAAGTCATCAGGAGGTTACTTGTGAAGTGATGGACTCTAAAGTTTAAATAGTATTTAATAGCAGTAGTGACTGGCGGTACATGAAGAGCTCTTGGCTAACTCCATTGCCCTTACTAGATTCTCAGTCACCATTTGCAAATGTTGAAAATATCACTTCTAGGTTGCACCACAGTCTGCACTCTTCCTAAGATTTGAAATGTGGTTTGAGCCCTAGGAGCTTCTTACTGTTAGAATTGCTATCTTGATGTTGTATTTAGACATGTACGCTACACTTTAGGTGCTTACTCCTGTGCTGGTGAGCCCTATGGAAATGCTTATAAGTAGGGTGACCAGACATCCCGATATTGTCGGGACCATCTTAATATTCGGGACTTTGTCTTATACAGGCAACTATTACCCACCCCTCTGTCCCAATTTTTCACACTTTTATCTGGTCACTGTACTTATAAATTAAATTAAATAGGATTCAAGCATAAAGCCAGTGTAAGGGTCTAACAGACATAACTCATGGAAACTTATTTACACGGAATATACGTTACCTGTTTCTTGGATGGGAATGCCTAATTGTGCCAAATATAAAGGGTTGATAGAGAGTCTCTTTAGAAGAGAAGTTAATGGGAAAGTTTCAATTGATTTCAGTGGTAACTGGATCAGACCCTTAATAGTCTATTGCATCTACTCTGTTATTCTCCCTGCTATATAAAGTGTTCCTGTATTTCCAGGAAGAGTCCATGAGGAAATTGATAAAGTGATTGGCAGGGATCGGCTACCGGAGATGGAGGACCAAGTGAACTTGCCTTATACCAATGCTGTGATCCATGAAACTCAGCGTTATTGTGATGTTGTTTTTGCTGGAGTGCCTCGTACGACGTACCGGGACACCGAGGTTCAAGGCTTTTTCATCCCTAAGGTACAGCACTTGCGGCCCCTGGAAAGTAACACATCCAGATGTAGATTGCTAAGGGATATTGCTAGGAACTGAATTACTTAGTCCCTAGTTGGTTATGTAGTGTGCTATTCTAAAGGACCTGAACCTCACAGAGAGCCACATTTCTACCAATAGATACAACTGTATAGAGTCAACTAAATCTTATTATACAGCATTCATTTGCTTGAAAGTGTAAGGAGATCTCTGGAGTGGGAGAAAATGTTGTCCTGCTACACAAACCTTACTATATTGATAGGCCTTTTCCAGTGAAAAGTTGTGTCATTATCTGATTAATAGAGCAATAGAGGACTGCCTGGCTTTTCTTTCACTATAGATTATAGGTAAATGAAGCATATGGTAAAGTCAACAGTGGTTTATATTCTCCTGAAATAACCTGCTTGTTTTTGTTTTGTGGGACATTTATGGGACTGTTTAGAAGACCATCATCATCGCGTTTTTGTCCTCAGTGCTGAAGGATGAAACAGTTTGGGAGAAGCCGCACCAGTTCTACCCGGAGCACTTCCTGAATGCAGATGGGCAGTTTGTGAAGCAAGAGGCCTTCCTGCCTTTTTCTGCAGGTAAATCCAAGGACAGGAGCAGTTGGAAGAGGTCATCCCTATGGAAAAGCATCTCAGATGTCTTTGTTTTTAAAATGAATAAAGGGCATAAGTCAAGTATTAACTGATCATTATGGGTTTCTTAGACCTTCCTTAGAATTATCTGGTACTGGTCACTTTCAGAGAGAGGATGCTGGACTAGATGGACCACTGGTCTGTTCCAGTATGACCATATATGCGTTCCTGTCTTTCTAAAATTAGGTGTTTGCAGTTGCCAGTGAGATATGGCAGAGTGGGGAAGTGTGGCAGATCCTTTGATTCAATTAATTGTTTGTGGGATGGGAGTCCTCCTCCTTCCGTGACTTAGAATCATAGAAATGTAGGCTGGAAGGGACCTTGAGAAATCTTCAAGTCCAGCATCCTGAGCTGTGGCAGGACCAAGTAAACCCAGACCATCCTTGACAGTTATTTGTCAAACTTAGTTTAAAAGCTTCTAATGATGGGGACTCTATGAACTCCCTTGGAATCCTATTGCAATGCTTAACTACCTAGTTGGAAATTTTTTCCTAATATCTAACTTAAATCTCCCTTGCTGCAGATTAAGACCCTTATTTCTTGTCCTACCTTCAGTGCGCTGGATCACATTTGATCACCATCCTCTTTATAATAGCCCTTAACATATTTGAAGACTGTTATCACATCACCTCTGTCTTCTTTTCTCAAAACTAAACATGCCCAGACTTTTCAACATTTCCTCACCGGTCAGATTTTCTAAATCTTTGATCTTTTTTTTTTTGCTCTTCTCTGGATTCTTTCCAATTTGTCCACATCTCTCCTAAATTGTGGTGCTCAGAATTGGACACAATACTCCAGTTCAGGCCTCACCAGTGCCGAGTAGAAAGGGACAGTTACTTCCTATGTCTTACATACAACTTTCCTGTTAATACACCTCAGAATCATATTAGCTTTTTTTCCACCTGCATTACATTGATGACTCATATTCAGTTTGTGGTCCACTATAACCCATAGAACTTTTCAGCAGTACTACCACCTCAACAGTTATTCCCCATTTTGTAGTTGTGCAATTGATTTTTCCTTGCTAAGTGAAGCACTTTGCACTTGTCTTTATTGAATTTCATCTTGTTGAATTCAGAACAGTTCTCGAAATTGTCAAGGTCATTTTGAATTTTAACTGCCCTTCAAAGTGCTGGCAACCCCTCCCAGCTTGGTGTCATCTGCAGATTTTATACGCATACTCTACTCTATTATCCAAGTCCTTAAGGTAAATATTGAATAGTACCGGATCCAGGACTGACCCCTGCAGTATCTCACTAGATATGCCCTCCCAGTATGACAGCAAACCATTGATAACTACTGTTTGAGTACAGTCTTTCAACTAGTTGTGGACCCACCTTTATAGTAAATTCATCCCGACCATATATCCCTAGTTTACTTTTATAAGAATGTTATACACAACTGTGTCAAAGCCTTACTATAATCAAGGCACATCACATCTACTGCTTCCCCCCATCCACTAGGAAATTAAGTCGGATTGGCATGACTTGTTCTTGACAAATCCATGCAGACTATTTCTTATTACCCTATTATCTTCCAGGTGCGTACAAATTTATTGTTTAAGTATTTGCTCCCCCATATCTTTCCAGGTATTGAAAATACTTATCATTTTGGTTTTGGGGTCTCCCTCTTTCTACTTCTTCACTCTCTCTTTTACAGGTCGCCGCATGTGTCTGGGGGAGCAGCTGGCCAGGAAGGAGCTCTTTCTCTTCTTCACAACCCTCCTACAACGTTTCACTTTCCACAACCCTGAGAATCAGCCCAGGCCACGGGAAGATGGGCGCTACGTCATCATACATTCCCCAGATTCCTACGAACTGTGTGCCATCCCCAGATAAAGTGTCTCTGGCATGTGCTGATCTGAGATAAAGCTTTCACAGCGGAGCAACTTAGGTTAGCATATTTTAAAGACTAAAATAACTTTATCTAAGTATTTTGAGGTTTGTAAAGAAATTATGGCAGAGACTCAACGGCATATGAACTTTGGATTCAAAATGCCGATTAAAACAACTATTACTTAAACAACAAGCCCAACACACCCAAAGCTATAGTGATAACTGGGAAAATGGAACAACAACAAACATACTGGAAAAATCATGGAACCAACAGTATGTTGGAAGCATCAGTTCAGCCCTTTATGCAGTATAGCTTTTGCCTCTTTTCTCAGACCTTTTTGTGTCTACTTAGGTTATAAATGCTTCAGGGCAGGGAGCTGTCTTCTCACATGTTTGTAACGCTCCTACCACACTTTGGTGCCACATAAATAAGAACAAATTATAACAATTTTAGAACTGATGCTCGCAATCAAATGAGATTTCAGGATAAAGTATGGCAATAAACGGCTATAATGTCACTATGCGCTACTCACTTTAAGAGGCAACAGCAAATCTTACGGCACTCTTGTTTAACATCCCAAAGTCTATACTCCAGACCTTGCCGAGTCCTCAATGCTGGCTCCCATGGCATTGGCTCCCACCGCTTTCAGGCCTCACCACTCTTAGTGAGTTTCAGCTATTAGCTTTCTTTCATGGGAAAACCTTCTACTGACACAGGAGCAATGTCCCTGCTGTCAACAAAACAAAAGACTCCAAAAGGAATAATTAATTCTACCTTTTAACAGTGAGAGGAGATAGTCAATCCATGCGTGACAGTAGCCCTTTAACAGGGCTGGTGCAATCTCAGTAGAAGACCCCTCAGCCCCTCCCTCGTACAGTGCTCTAGCATTCATTTGCCACCTGTGTTGAGCTCTGTTTAAATGAGAGTGAATTTTTCATCAGAACAGGCTAAACACAGTTCTGCTGCCATTTGTTCATAGAATCAGAGGACAACATTTCATCACCCCTGCAGTTAACACTAACATGATTTATAACCAAAAACCAGCCATACTGACCATTTCCCATCATGCTGAACACCTAGCCATACTCGTGAAAATACCAAGCCCATGCAAATAAAGTGCCCCCCCCCACTTTCAGCTGCTGAGCAGGGGAGGGTCACTCAGACCTTGCTTACATAAGAAAAAGCGGAAAAAAATAATTTCAGGTCAAACAAAATGTTTTATTTGACTTGAAACAAAATGTTTTGTTTTATTTGTGTGGGTTTTTTTTGTTTTTTGTTTTCTTTTTTATTCATAAAATGGAAGTAAAATTCTAAATGAAATGTCATTTTGAATTGAAAAAATAGAAACATTTGGACTTTTCTGACTTTTTCTTTTCTTTTTCAGCTGAAATAATGTGGCAAATTTGACACAAATTTGCCAGATGTTACAGTTGACCAAATTACAGATTTTTTCTTCAAAAAGAAAAAAAACCAAACTTCATTCAAAAAATTTAGCACAGTTCTACTGGTATAGTTAAACCAATATACTGGTACAAACCTCTGTGTGGATACTGTTTTTCAGTATAAAAATGGTGTTGTTTGGTTTAGCATAATCTCCTTCCCATGTGACATAAGCTTAAACCATTAGGCACATTTTATACAAGACTAAGAATGGCCACAAACAGCATTATACTGATATAACTATATCCGTTTAAATTTACATCTCACTTATGCTGGTATAAATTTCCTGTGTAGATAAGCTGTAAGCCTAGAGTATCTTGATGGAAATGAAGTGTATTAGAAAATCCTGTAGAACATCCAAACAAATTAAAGGGAAGCAATGAAAAAACGTATCTTGTCTAAGGTCTGGGTAACAAACTCACTAAATAGAATAAAACCGTGTTGTTAAAAACTTAGGTCCCGACCCTGCAATGCACATGGTGAGGGAGGTCACAGTAGTTCTTCTCATTGGATGTGTAGGGTCAGCACCCTCGTTCTTAGTTAAAAGGTTATAGCGTTGATTTAAGTAAAGGAATAAAATTCTGATATTCTTAGAACTTGTATTCATCTCTTCAGCATCAGAATTTGAGATAAACTTTGTGTAATGAACCTTTCTTTGCACCCTCTCATTATCTCCCTACTGTTTTATGCAATTTTGGTCCCTTTGATGTTTAGGTCTGAACATCCCACATTATTATTATTTTAGACAGCTTTAATATCAGTATATGAAAAATATTTTTTCTCCAGTTCAAGACTTCTGAATAGCTAGGTTGCTTTCGCTTGGGCACAGCTTACCACTGTTTACAATATATTATGAAAGTGAACATTTTAAGGTATGCAGTCTTATTTTTTCCAGTATCCTCCTAAATATCCATGAATTGGGATGTATCTAGTGTAGATTCATATACAGGGATTTTCAAAGGGCGTTCAAGGGTTTTGGCTGGCTAGTTTAAGATGTTCAGGAAAGAGGGGAATTTTCAAAGCAGATTTTGGCTGTTAATGTTTTTTTTTAATAATAGGCTGTCAGGTGCACAAGCTCTCTGGGCAGTCATGCCTTACTTGGTTACATTACAGGGTTGCCAACCTTGCATTTTAGTTTTTACTGACATGAAGATCTGAAGTTGATTTTTTTTTTTACTGACACGGTAAACCTTTTACTGACATCACTAAATATACCATAAACAATACAATAATGTCACAAAAGTGTGTACTCGCTCGGAATATTCTGTACACAGGAATTTGGAATTATGCAATTGTTTTAGCTGCAGTTAATTGATCAATCGGGTTTTTTGGGCATGTGCAATAATAGAAAACAGGAAATTGATAAAGTCATGATCAGTGTCGTTTTATGATACAAGAAGTGATTCTGAAAGATGACAATCTATGTCAAAGTACAATATGTTTTATTTCTACCCAATGTTATGGACATTTTCATTTATTTACAGATTTACTGACTGTGTTAAAATTGTACATTTTTTTACTGACTGTCGGTAAATTTATGGACGGTTGGCAACCCTGTTTACATCTCACTAGGATCTTCAAAACTTCAATGCTACATGAGACTGTCCCATCCTGACAGGTGCTGGTCCTCTTGGGCCTAATTTTCAGAGGAGCTGCGTGATGGGCTGTACCAGCCCCATATTGGAGACGACGAGGTTAAGCCCATACTCCTGGCAGCAGAAGCCCCGCCTCCTCTACCCCCCGGGCATGCTTCAAATGCTGCTGCAGTATAAGAGTGAGCAGCCCAGCTCACTCAGGGTGGGATGCTGAGCAGGAAGGATGCATGGGGGAGGCTCCAGCCAGGGAACCAGAAGGTCCCAATGATGTTCCATGGAAGCCAGGCCCCCACAGTCTGCTACACCCGCTGCTGGAGTTGGGGACCCAGGAGATGCCAGGAGAAAGGCTTCAGGGAATTGGGGTAGGAAGTGGCCCAGGAGGAAGGCTGCTGAATGGCCTTTGAAGAAACAGCATGTTTTGGCTGGATCCCCGTTGTCGCTGTGATAACCTCAAGTCACTGACAGGGCCCTGGGCTGGGACCCGGTAGAGCAGGGATGGTCTGGATCCCTTATCCCGGCCACCATCTACCTCCCCTGGGGGTGCTCCCCACTCTCTTCACTGATCACTAGGTCACCCAGCCCTGAACCTAAGGGCCGCTGCTGACTCTAGCCACTGGAACACCCGGCCCTGAATTTAAGGGCTGCCACCAGCTCTGACCACAAGGCTTCCCTCCCGTTGCCCTCTTTTGGGCGGTGGGGTCTATGTGCCCTGTGGCACATGGCAGATAATGCAGGCAGCAGTCGGTATCTGCTAAAAGGGATCAAAGTGAGTGGAAGCCACCCGAAGCAATCATCAGGTCCCCCCTCCCTGCGCTAACTGCTGCGGAGAAAGATGGAGATGGACAAACTGCTGAAGTGGTTACTAGAGAACCAACAACTACAGGTGATGCAGCAGCAGCAGTGTCAAGCGCAACAGATCATCGCCCAGCAGCATCAGCTGGTGTGCGAGCTGGCTGACCAGCACCAGCCTCAGCAGGAGCGGCTGATGCGACAGCTAGCGCGATTGCTATGGCCTGAGGACCATCTCCCCCCGAGCCGGTGAGAGCAGACCCGGGAGCCCTACCCACCCACCTCCCAGTGCAACTCACAAAGACGGGGCCCAGGGATGACCCAGAAGCCTTTTTGGTGACTTTTGAGAGGGTAGTCACCACCACTCGGTGGCCATCTGAACACTAGGCCATCCTCCTGGCCCCTACCTGATGGTGTCAGCCTAGCTCACATACTGGAACTTAGACACGTGGGAGGCCTTGGAGTACGGGAAGGTGAGGGCCACGATCCTAGATCAGGCAGGCATCAGTCCCGAGTCCTACCTTCAGCGTTTTTGCTGGGAACAGTATCCCCCAGGGGACAGGCCACAGGTGGTAGCCCCGTGTCTCTGGTTTGGGGCCTGGCGGTGGTTGGAGCTAGAAGAGTGATCAGGGGCCCGAGTCGCTGAGGCAGTGGTCGATGAGCAGTTTACTCAGATACTATCGGGTGGGAGAAGGGGATGGGTACAGCGGCATTGGTTGGCGACCCTTGCCGACACCGTCCCATTAATGGAGGATTACTTGGCAGCAAAGACCCATGAGCCATGGCTCCCCAAGTCGGACACCCGAGGAGGAAAGAGGCAGCAGCCCAAGGAAGTCCCCCTTGGCGATGGGCCTGGGAGTGCACGACACCTCCTCCGCAACCTGGCCCCCAAGTAGGAACTCCAAAGAGAGGGGCTCAATTGGCCAAGGACCAACCTGGAAGGAAGGGGTCCCACCGGGGGAACCTCCTCACCGAGGACAGATGCACCTGCCAGGGGAAGTCGGGACTAGTGCTATGAATGCGGATAGGAGGGACACTTTTGCTGCAATTGCCCGTATATGGATTGCAGTTTCGGCCAGGTGCTGGTAGCTAGCCCCCGGGCATGGAAGTGGGACCACAAGTTTCTCGGTGCCCCCGTAAGCATGAAGGGGACCCTGACACAAGGCCTGGTGGACGCTGGATGCAGCCAGACCCTCATCTGAGACAGCATGATCCCCAACCCTGAGTTGATGGGGGCTGGGACACAGTTGCAGTGCGTCCATGGGGACATCCGGCACTTCCCGACCATGAGGACTGAAATGGAGATTACTCCCCACACCATGGACCTCAAGGTTGGTGTCACCCCCAGACTGGCCTACCCCATGATCCTGGGCTGTGATTGGCCCTGGTTCAAAGAGTTCCTAAGGGTCTATGGTCACTGAAACCCAAGGGGAGACAAGGAAAGGACCCTGTGGAAAACACTTCTCGGGGGACCAGCAGGATCAGACATGGGGCAGGGCTTTTCTGACTCCCCCCCTTCCACTCCAGAGGAGCCCCTGCCCCAGACAGAGAGCCCTGTAGAGGACCCACAGATGGAACTTGAGAACGATGGCGATTTCATCTATGAACAGAGGGAGGACCCTATACTCAGCTGTGCCTGGGACCAAGCAATGACCCCTGGCCAAGAGATGGGAGATGGTACCCGGCTCCCATTTTGAAATCTGGGGAGACTGCCTCTATCGGGTGGTCAAAAACCTCCAGCTGCAGGAGGACCTCCTACAATTGCTGGTTCTGCGAAGGCTGTGATGCGGCTCCTGCACCTGGCCCATGCAGTACCCTGGGCAGGACACCTCAGGAGGGAAAAGATCCTCCAGAGGGTGGCCTGGCAGTTCTTCTGGCCATACATCCAGCAGGAAGTTAGGAACTACTGCACTTCTTGCCCAGAGTGCCAGTGGACTGGGTCAAAAGGGTACCCAAAGCACCCTGCATCCCCCTGCCCGTGATTGGGGTCCCCTTTGAACATATCGACTTAGACCTGGTGAGACCCCCTAGAAAAGAGAGGGGTGGGGAACCACTACATCCTGGTTATCATTGATTACACCACCCAATATCCTGAAGTTGTGCCCTTGCGGACAGCCACGGCCCCCACAATCACCACTCAACTAGTGAAGGTCTTCACCAGGGTAGGGATTCCCCAAGAGATCTTAACTGATCAAGGCATCAACGTGATGTCCTGCCTCATGGCCAAGCTATGCCTCTTGTTGAATATCTGAGCACTCAAGACCTCAGTCTACCACCCCCAAACTGATGGGCATAGTAGAGCATTTCAATCAAATGATAGAAATGATGTTACGAAAGTTTGTGAAGAACGACCCCCGGCATTGGGATATGTTGCTTCAGCCCTGCTGTTCGCTGTGTGAGAAGACCCCCAGGAATTGACAGGCTTCTCCCCATTTGAACTCCTCTATGGAAGGCAACCCCATGGTATCCTTGACCTCTTGCAGGAGAATCAGGAGGAGCAGGAAATCTGTGTTGTGAGTACAGTCTGCTATGTGGCTCCATACCCTGGAGACTTTTGCGCAGTGGAACCTACTGCAAACACAACACATCCAAGAATGGCAGTACAACAAAGGGACCAGGCTCCGTAGTTTCGAGCCGGGAGACTGCATCTTACTCTTACTACCCTCCACAGAATCCAAGCTAATAGTCAAATGGCAAGGGGCCTTCGAGGTCACGATATAGGTGGGGCCAGTGGACTACAAGGTCCAACTGCCAGGCCAGAGGAGGGAAACCTGCATATATCACATTAATCTGCTAAAGGCTTGGAAGGCCAGGGAAGACCCAGCTGGAACCCGAGCTGGGACCTTTAGTCAACAGGCCCCTGGAGCCAGGACCGGCTGTGTTGGGAGCCGAGCTGAACAGTGAGAACAGCTGCAACAGGTCCTGAAGGCATTCCCAGATGCCCTAGCTGCTTGAATCTAAGGGCTGCTGCTGACTCTGGCTGCTAGGCCACCCAATTTAAGGGCTGCTGCCAGCTCTGACCAGGAGACTTCCCCCCCCCTCCCTTTGCCCCTTTCGGGCAGTGGGGTCTATGTGTTCTGCGACAATCTGAAAAGCCACAGTTCTCCCAGAGATCAATGTGAACAGCTGGTGATCAGTACCTCTGAAAATTAGACCTTTTGTTTCTAAATGTCACAACTTCTTCCCTTCCAGTCAAGGTACTACCATAATCCTCTCATGGGAGCACGGAACTGCTCATGAACCCCTCACAAAAATTGGCGGAGTGGTAAACTATGAAGAAGACAGCTCACTGATAAAGAGTGATCTGGATCGCTTGGTAAGCTGGATGCAAGTAAGCAATATGGTCTTTTAATATGGCTAAATGTAAATGTATACATGCGGGAACAAACAGTGTAGCCCTTGCTTACACAATGGGGGACTCTGTCTGGGAAGCAGTGACTTTGGGGGTTGTGGTGGATAATCAGCTAAATATGAGCTCCCAGTGAAATGCTGTGGTCAAAAGGGCTAGTGCAATCCGTAGATGCATAAACAGGGGAATCTTGAGTAAAGAAGTGATTTTAACCTCTGAATTTGGCACTGGCACAACCATTGCGGGAATACTGTCTCCTGTTCAGGTGTCCGCAATTCAAGAAGGATGTTGATAATTTAGACAGGGTTTAGAGAAGAGCCACAAGAGTGATGGAAAGATGAGGAAACATGCCTTACAGTTGCAGACTCAAGGAGCTCAGCCTATTTAGCTCACGAAAGGAAAGGATAAGGTGTGACATGAGTACAGTCTGTAAGTACCTACATGGGGAACCCATATTTAATAGGGGTCTCTTCAATCAAGCAGAAAAAGGTATAACATGAACCAATGGCTAGAAGCTGAAGCGAGACAAATTCAGGCTGGAATTAAGGTGTAAATTTTTAACAGTCAGAATAATTAACCACTGGAACAATTTACTGAGGGTCGTGGTGGATTCTCCATCACTGACCATTTTTAAATCAAGACTGGATGTTTTTATAAAAGATATCCTGCAGGAATTGTTTAGGGGAAGTTCTCTGGTCTGTACTATACCGGAGGTGAGACTTGATGATCACAATGGTCCCTTCTAGATGTGACACTGGCTGGATTAGTGGGACCATTTACGATATTATTTAACATCAATATTTCAAAATTACAATAATTCATATGAGATAGGCCATCTCAGGTACTGTTAGAAAGGTTGTAACTGGCTAAGGATGATGTTATTGTTTATGTGCATGTGTCATATTTGTGTTGGAAGTTATGGATATGTTTGACGTATCTGTATTTCAACTTGTGCTGTGTTTCTGGGTGACACCCCAGGCAGGGTGGCAGCAGCACTAGCCTGCTATTAAGGGAACTCACAGGTACAGTAGGCCCAGGGGGAGAAGCCAGGAATACATCTGATGAGTCACCAGGACTTACTCATGTGACTCTGGACTCCATCTTATTTCTGTAAATTTCCACAAGCAACATGGCAAAGAGCAAGGGACATAAAAGGCAGCTGTACCACATCCATTTCATCTTCAGTTTGACTTCAGTCATCAGTCTTCACCTATCTCTGGATCAACTCATCTACAACTGAAGCTGTGAATCAAAGGACTGAGACCCATCCAGGTACTGGATGTATACCAGAGGGATTATACAAGCCTGCAAATGCCACAATTCTACTGTAAACCTGATATACAGGGACTTTCCAATCATTTGTATGTATCTGATTGCTTTAATCCTTTAACATTTCTCTTATAGTTTGTTTCTTTCTTTTTATAATAAACCTTTAATTTTAGTTACTAAATGCTTGGCTGGCAGCATGGTATTTTGGAAAGTCTGACTTCAATGTCACCCACCAGTGCTGGGAGAATCTGCTCTCCTTTTGCAGGCTGCCCTGACCTTGACATTTTCAGATGGCTACCCTAGGCACGGACAGGTCAATCTATGAATCAGAACCTCTGCATGTAGACAAACAGCATAAAAATAGAGAGAGTAGAAAGAATTAGTCGCTGGCTTTAACAATGATGTAGCTGGTTTTGACTGTGTCTGCTGTAATGTTGCACATTTGAAATATCTGACAGGTACAAGCAGTTTTTCATAGGCTCAGAGATTCCAAGGCCAGAAGGGACCATTGTGATCATCCAGTCTGACCTCCTGTATCACACAGGCCAGAGAAAGTCCCTGAAATAATTGGTCCATGATGATCTGATCCCCAAAAAGATACATTTCCAGCCAAATCCCGAATGCACATCGCAATCATGCAGTACTATTTGCACATCCCCAGGACTGCTCTGCAGTGTGCCAGGAACACCACTGACTCCAAGTATGGGAAGCAATGTTCATTTGGGGCCGGGATTTGCCACCATGATTCACAATGAGTACTACTTTACTTGGTGCATATTCTCATTGCAATTAATGATACTGCTGGCTGAGTTCTGTACCACTCAGTGCGACTGCTCCTGACAGAAATGGACTCTGAACTATTTAAGGAGCTTATGGGGGATGAATCTAGTCTGAGAAAGGCACAAAACCTGAGGGGTCCAGAGAGTCTGGGCAGGGCACGGAGAGGCTCTTATAGTTATGCACAGCTGGTTGGAACTGACCACAGAATAAAGCAGAGCTCTGGCCCGCTCCTTATGTCCTGAGTGATCACTGAACAGCACCCGAGCTGCCTCTATAAGGCATATTGCAGCCCAGCTCTCCTGAACGTCACACTGCAGTGCCTGCACGCCATATGCAAGGCATCATCTGAGAAGGGTGCCCTGGCACTTTTCCAGCAGAATGGCTGCCACACCCTCCACTGTTCTGGAATGCCACCGAGTTCTAGCAGCAGGAGGGGGTGTGTGTCTGTAACAGGTCATGTGCTCGGCTGCCATGCCACTTAGACAAATTGCTGCTCCATAGCCCATCTCTCCACTTCTGGCTGGGCAAAGACAAGAGCTAGAGTGAATCAATGTTTGAGAGAACAAACAATGACTGTTCCAACCTGGATTGCAACATGCCTCCTCCTCCCCATTTTCTCTGGCACCCATTCAGAGGCAGCAGCCCTAGAACACTGAATTGCTTTCAGCACTAAAGCACTTGCAGCTAGGATGCAGGCACCAGAACAAACAAATCAACTGATGGAAGTGTTTTGAATTTGAAAAAAACCCTCCTTCCATTGTTTCATTGATAGTTACACAGCAGGGAAAACTCTGATCAGGAACACACTGGGTGTGGTGAAAGGCATGCTTCCACTGTGAACAAGGAGGCAGGATGTGTGCCTATGCCAGACTGTTTCCTCTATGCAAAGCATCCAAAATATAATCTGAAGTGCTGCTATCGTCTCACAGCACACTGCCTGAATGATTATCAAAGGCAGTTATGCAGCTTATTGGACCACTACAGTCCCTGCCCTCTAGGCATAAACCACAGCATTTGCCAGATATTCTGCAATCTTGTCCTTCCCACCCAACTCTTACAACTTCCCTGCTGGTGGCTCCATCTTTGCTCCACAGATGAGCCTTCAAGTCAGTCAAAACAGATTACTGATCGACTTTTATCTTCTATTTACTATACACCATAAATATAAATTAGATAAGCCTCTAGTTTGTATTTAGTCACACGGTAGATGGATTCAGTGTGTCTAGTGTCTCATGCATAGTGATGGCTGCTAGATGTCACATAACATGATGCCAGGTTCAGAGGTCTTGGGGATGCAGGGCCAGATGCTCTGCAGTGTCCATCTTCCTCTGAGTTGTAACCAGTTCTCTGACTAGCTGTCTGCCTCCTATGTGGAGGATAAAGTAGCCCCCTGCGCCATCAGTCCAGTTAAGGGGCCATCAGTCATCTGAAAATTGCTGGTCCATATAACACTTCAGCCACTCCTAGGAACTGGCTATGCCAGCTCTGCACCTTGTGAAGTGCAAGGGGTTCGCTTTGTGTCCCAGCTTCTTTGACATACCCAAGCAAAGAATCTTCCTGTGATAGAATGTTCACTTCCATACCAGCCCTGAAGGGGTTTAAGGTGGCTCAGAAGGGGGTCAATTAACTTTATAAGCCACACCTGGAGGAGAGTGCTAATTACTGATGAAATCTAGCTGGTGGAGAAGCTGGGTGAGGTATAAAGCAAGAAAGTTTGCAACAGAAAATGGGTAGAGAAAGCAATCGTTCCCTGGTACGCATGACTTTTCAAGGGCAAGATAAGGTTGAAGATCATGGGAAATTACCCACCTTGAATTTTAAGAATGCTAACTGGGAGCTATTTACAAGTAATGTACTGAATTTGTGAATAATCATTATGTGAGTAATGACATAGAGAATGTCAATGACAGTGTAACAAAGGGATTAATAACAGCAGCTTTTGTAGCTCTACCCAGGATACTGAAGTACCACAAAAATAAAAACTCACTTCCATGGTGAAATGAGGAGTGCAAAAAGGTAGCTGAAAGAAAAGAATAAAGCCTATATAAAAGCAAAAAATACAATGAATAGGGAAGAGCTAAGGAAGAATAAAGGAAGTAAGGCAAATTAATAGCACAAAGAATTATAAAAAGATCAAAGAAAAAGAGGTGAAAGAAGTATTGTGTGCAAATAATCAAAGACACCAAGACATCAGAAATATACAGGCAAATTAGAAAAATGAATGGAATTCAGACTAAGAGTAGCCACATTCCAGGACTTGTTAGGACTGACAACATAGTTAGAAATCCTGATAATGAGAAAGCAGAAATTTTAGCAGAAACTTTCTGATAGGTGAATAATGATGAAAACCAAAGTGACGTTTTCCATCAGATTGTGGCTACGGCTACACTGACAGCGGCAAAGTCGCCGCCGTCAGAACAATTGCTCTGGATCAACTGAGCGGTCAGTGAAGACTTATTAAAACCACCTTCGCAAGTGGCATAGTGCTGTGTCGACAGGAATGCGGTTCCCGTCGGCGCACTGCAGTGAAGACGGCACGCAGAAGAGGAGCCCAGAAGTCGATGGGCGTTACGCAAGTTTTTTGCATAGTTTGCGTAACTCCTGTCGACTGCCGCCGAATCCCGGAGGTAAGTGTAGACAGGGTCTTAGACACTTAATTGAAGAGAATTGTCTATTATATAGTTGGGGTAAAGATACTATACTGAATGAATGGTTTTGTATGTGAGAACTTGAGAAAGTTGTTAAACTCAGTTTTTGTAAAACTCAGTTTTTATCCATTTGATTATTCATTTTCTGTTAATCAGTCATTTGTCTATCATTTTATGTTACCTTAATAAAAGCTTATAAAATTATACAGATTTGCCTATCAGTGTGAGCATTCCTGTCGTGCACTCCGGGGTCCCTATAAAACTCTTCTGAAGTCTGATTCCAGGAAAAGAACCTCATTATCTTCTGATCAGATCAATTGGCGAGACTATAACCCCATTCAAATGACTAAAACACCCAAAATCAGGCTACAAGAGTGAGGGGATATAAACTTCTGAGTAGTGAGGAACTATACTTGGTGGTGGCTATAGACTATTCAGTCAAGTTTGCTTCACCACAAAAAAGAGAAGAAAAAGAAAGAAAGGGGGCTTCAGGGGGAGAGTTTGCAGTTGCTCTCTGGGCATAGTGAGGCAGCTAGGAGGAAACACAGGGGAGAGAAAAAGCGCTGGGATCTCTTCCCTGACAAAAGGGGTTTACTCAGAAGATTTGTGGGGAAGAAAGCCTGTGGAAGACAGAGCAGGAAGAAGCCCAGCGAAAGAGCAGAGAGGGCTGAGACTGTGTAGACCTTGGCTGCTAGTGATAGGGTTCCTGGGCTGGAATAGAAGGCAGGCCTGGGTTCCCCTACCCGCCACTGGGAAAGTGGCACTGGACCTGAACGTGGACCAGAAGACTGCCTGACATGGCACGTAGATAGTTTATCCAATGGGACTTTGACACCCCAGAAGCGGAGGACTAAATAGTGACCTGGCTGGAGGGCCGAATCATAAAGAGGGAGCACCCTGAGTCCCAAAAAGAGTTCACTGTGAGAGCAACCCACGGAAAGGGCCACCAGACTGGATGAGAACTGATCCCTAGATCCAGCCACAAGGAGCTGCCCAGGCGGTGAGTGTAGCCTGTTACAGTGTCCCAATCTTTAAACCTTTGGAAAACACTGCAGCACCCTGTCTCTGTAAAAATGGGGGGAGGGTGGATCTGTAACTTCAACTTCTGACATGTTCCAACTTCTTCAGAAGGCATCAGCTAAACATGCCATACTACTGAATCAGCTAACAGTGATGGGAGGATACACTTAGAATAAAACAAACTTGGCAAACATTTCATGTACACTAAAAAGACAGGCGTTGCTCAAGTCACTCTAGTTAGTCTACTTGGGAGTCTTCCACACTGCCCAGGAGGAGATGAGTCTCTTTCACTCTTGGAGATCTCACCAGATGCGCTGCTCCCTGTGGACATGGGTGAGTTAGGTATCATTTGACTCCAAAAGCTTGGAAAATGTCATCTTGGGTCTACGATTGATGTCTCTTGTTCTGAATGATTTTGGTGTCATTAGTCTCAGTGACAAACAGATTTCTTTTCGTCTCCTTGATAAGTGGCCTTGTATCTTTGACTTTATGTATTTAAAAAAAAAAAAAAAACAACAGATGTGGATGATTTTGAACCACTGACAGCTATATGTGAGAGCTAACCTGTGTAGCTATAGGACCTCATTTTTTTGTTACTCAGGTTCTCCCTGAGCTGCAACTGTTTACGTAAGTACTTGTATCTTGCTTAAAATTATAAAGCAGGTCTCTTAGGGGTGGGGACCAGGCTTGTCTTTGTAGAACATCCAGCACAATAGGAATCTGATCTTTGGTTGGGGCCTTTCCATGCTACCACAATTAAATTAAATTAAACACTGATTATTATTATTACAACACACTTGCTGTTTTACGAGTGCATGGCTGCTGTCATTGAGTCTGATGTGGCAATCTTTCTGTTTTGCTCAGCCTACAATTTATCTGATTGTTTTTCATTTGTCCTATCATCAGGGCCAGATTTATATCTTACACGTCCCTAGTTGGAGCATCTTCAGCACCTTCCATCCTCTGCCTATAGCTGACCTTCATGTTTTCCTTGTGGAGGGAGGGTTGATTGAAGAGAGGCTGGGCCAGCTCCATGTGGGTGGGGAGAGGAAAGGGGTGGGGGCGATTGGCTTGACCAGCTCTGGGCAGGGGGGGAATATGCTCATCTGTAAGCTCCAGCTTCTGGCCTGGCCAGGGGGTGGAGCCTCAGGGGAAAGAGGAGGAGCAGGGTGCTGGTGCCCCGGGAGAGAGGAGGTGGAGCATGGGGTGGGACCAGAGTTCTGTTGCTTGTTCTGGGCCCCCAAATTGGCTGGAGCCTCACTGACCTGTGCGGTAATCCGCCACTGTTTAGGTGTCCCTAGAACACTGGTGCCCCTAGGCATGTGCCTACTATGTTTAATTGGAAATCCAGCTCTGCCTGTCATCTAATTTCATTGGATTGGAATGATGTGCCTTGATACAAGTCTGGCAATGGTATGCTGAGTAGCTAGGCTACTGACCATGTAACAGCTGATCAGACTTGTGAAAGAACGGTGGGTTTTGTGATAAAAGCATGAATTTTGTCAGAATCTTAGGGCAAGACCTCATGAAGATTTTCAGGTATGGGGCCATTGCCAGCTCATACCATGGTGGCTGTGGCAGTCATTTTAAATTCTGGATGCATTTTTTGTCTACTGATGTTTTTCTGATGCTGATTGCTTATGGTATTAAATCATCTCAGTAGGTTTTTATCTTTGTACATTCTCTCTTCGAGTGATTGCTCATATCCATTCCATTATAGGTGTGGTTTATGTACTCCTGTGCTCCTTGAGGAGGGCAAGTTATGGGTACAATGGCCCTGGTGCAGTTTGGAAACCCCATTCTCTCAAAGCCAGGAATTACCTCAGGAATATCTTTTATGCCCGCCACCTTGGGGTAAACCACTTGCCTTATTGCCTCAGAAACCTCCGCCACCGCTTTGCCCACAGTTGACTTTCCAACACCAAACTGGTTGGCAATGGACCTGTAGTAGCCTGCTTCTGGACCAGCAAAGGTGCCATCATGTGTGTGTCTTTACGCTGGAGGGTTGGGACAAGCTGCTCACTAAACGCCAGAAAATGTAGCTTTCTTCATGAGAAAGTTCTGGACCCACAGCTAGTTATCCCAGTCTGTGATTGTGGCCCTGCACCAGATGTGGTGGTAGGGAGTGTGCTGAGCAGCATCAGCCAGTGTGAGTTTGCCATGCCTGGGTATTCCGCCTCCTCCACCATAAACTCTTTCAGGTGCCTTTGGTGGGTCAGAAAATGTCACCAAAATGTCCACGAGCGCCTCACAGAAGCTCTGCCTGATGCCTGACACAGGTGTGAAAGCGCAAGCAAGAGAAAAGGAACTTCCTACATGTTGCTTGGCAGGCAGTGTTGATGTGCTGTTCAAACTTCCTGTAATGTGCAAGGTGGGCAGTAAAGCTGTCCCACGGTCAAAGGCTAGAGCGGCCACATTTTGGGAGGTGCAAGGGAGTATAGGATACAGGTGGTTTGTCTCAGGTCTGTCTGCTACAGTGTGGATGCCAGAGTCCCAGGTGCAAGCCTGGGTTAGAAAATTCTTAACGTAGGGTTGACAATCAATGTAGAGCAGGGGTAGTCAGTTGTTTTTTGTCAAGGTCCAAATTTCTTGATCAAGATATAGTCAAGGTCCAGACTATAGAGAAAATAATAATAAAAATAACAATAAGTAAAATAAAAATAAAAAGTTTTCAGGATCTGTTCAAAAGCATCTGACAGTCCAGATTTGGCCCACGGTCTGCCTATTGACTACCCCTGGTGAAGATGCTCAAGTCCTGGGTTCTCTAACCCAGGCTCAGCTGAATCAAGTGCCACTAATCCTGGGCTTACATTGCAGTGTAGACCTACCCCATGATTTTAGCGTACAAGGTCCTGAACTTTATCCCTGATGAAGTCCACGATGTGTGGGATAAATTATTACCTTGAAATGTATGCGATGATGGAGCCATGATGGCATGTGTTGTCATATGCATGTGTTATGCTGCCCTTTGCAAACAATCTAACCTTTCGGTCTGAGAACATGAACTACCACTGTCTAAAATCCTGCTCCTGTCTCCCCAGCAAAAAGCTGAGGTCCAATCACACTCTCTTTTGTTCCCTTCAGACTAAAGAGCACGCGGAGAGCAGTTTCAATGACAGCAACCTTCGTATGGTAATATTTGACTTGTTTAGTGCTGGCACTGAGACCACCTCCACCACCCTGCGCTGGGCGTTGCTGTACATGCTTCTCCACCCTGACATCCAGCGTAAGCAAGAAGACAGGAGGAGATGTAACTGGTTCTCCTAACCTTACAGCTTCCATTGAGGAGATCTTAGCATTTGCTGTCACATCTGTGTTTGGGGGGCATGAAGCTACCATAGCAATAGACATGGCAATGACCAGAGGGGATAATTCTCCTGGAACACTGTCTCAGGGGGAGAGCAAAGCTCTATGGCGAGGGAGAAGGGAGAGAGACAAGGCCCTTGTTAAAGATTTCACTGTCAGCAGGATGCTCACCATTTTTCTTGATAAGTGCACTTGGAGACTCTCGTAGCTAGTTGGTAACTCTTCCTTCTCTTAGGGTCTCCTTAGGGATCGCTGCTAACCTGCTTCAATGTGCTAATGCCGGATGCTGCACAAATGGGTCAAATACAGTATGGATAAGGTTGGATGTCTCTAACAATGAGAGCTTATTAGCCCATAGAATAGAGGATGAATATGTAAATTGGCCTGAGTAACCAAAGACGAGTGTACTCTCTTCGAGTGATTGCTCATATCCATTCCATTATAGGTGTGTGCGCGCCCCGTGCACAGATTCCCGGAACTTTTTTCCCTTAGCTAGCTCTGTAGGGTCGGCTCCGGCGCCCCCTGGAGTACCACACTCATGCCGTGGTACATAGGGTGCTGCCGACCCTGTGGGCCCTCAGTTCCTTCTTTCCGCCTGTGACAGTTACTGGAACGTCTGCCTCTTGCATACAAACGCAAGTAGCATCCCTTAGTGTTAGCTGTTATTGTTTGAGTTCTAGTTTATTGTTAAATGGCAGTTAACAAGTAGTTAAGTAGATAGTGCCCTTACGGGCTAGAATTGAGCCATGCCTGGCTCTACGGGCTTTAAAGCCTGCACCGCGTGTGCAAAGTCCTTTTCAATGAGTGACCCTCATGACCGTTGCCTCCGATGCCTCGGGGAGCAACACAGAAAGGAGAAGTGCAGGATCTGCAGGTCCTTCAAGCCAAGGACCCAGAAAGAAAGGAACACAAGGCTGAAGGCGATCCTGATGGAGTCCGCGCTCCGGCCGGACTCTGAGCCTTCGCGTTCACCTGCGGCACCGAGTGTCTCGTCGGTGCGGAGCGCCCCACCGGCACCGTCCTCGGCACCGGTGCCGAAGAAGAAGAAGCAGCGGGAAGCCGCTCCCATGGACTCTCCCCTGCTACCGGGAAAGCAGGGGGTGCAGCAGGAGATGCCCCAGCCATGTGCTGTGGAGAGTACTCCGGCACCGGCATCTCCTTGCAGAGAGCTTCCCCCGACTCTTGGGGGTGGGGTAGCACCTCTGCAAGGGCCGTCGACACCGGAGGCTTTCGCTGCGGCATGCGCCCTCATGGGTCTGCCTATGCCTCCGTCACCCCCTTGGCTGAGGGCTCCGGGACCAGTGTCTCGGGGTAAACCAGCGTTGGGTGGCCCCGGTGGGTGGAGGAGATGGGAGTCGAGGTCTCCCCCCAGACGGTCAAGGAGGGTAGAGAGTGCAGGCTCCCCTCCTAGCTCCGACTCCAGGTCGTTGAGCTCCCCGGCACCGCGGCACCGAGGGTGGTCCAGGGGCAAACGCTCGAGGCGAAGGCGCTACAGTTCCGCCTCGAGTGGGGACCTTAACGTGGGCTCTGGTACTCCGGTTCGGAGCCCAGCTCGGTACCGATCCCCAGTGCTGCCTGCCTCAGCGTCGCCGACTACCTCGGCACCAAGTACATCGGCACCGTGCATCGCAGCACCACCAGCCTCAGCACCGTCTGCTCTGGCACCATCTGCTCCGGCACCGAGTGCATCAGCACCGCCTGCTTCGGCACCACCTGTCTCGGCACCGAGCGCCTCATCGCGCTCCCGATCAGAGTCGCGATGACGCAGGTGACACCACTCCCGTTCCAGATCTGGGAAGTGTCGCCGCAAGTCTTCTTGACAGAGGGGTCGTTCCAGCTACAGCTCCTCCAGCAGCTCTTCCCCTCATCAACACCATAGGCGCCGGCACCGGAGGTCTTCATTGTCCCGGAACCGCTCCCCTTCCAAGGGCCATAAGCACTGTTCAAGTGGCTCTGGGTCCAAGGGGGGACGCCTGGAAATGACCCAGCAGGTTCCCACGTCAGCACCTGCATGGCCTCAAGGCCCCTGGCAATGGCCATATTGGGGGCCTTGGGGCGCTCAGATGGGTCAAGGGAACACCTCTGTTCAGTCCTCAGCGGCCCAACCAGTGCCCCCTCCTATCAGGGCACAGGAGGGTAACGCTTCGGAGGAAGGGACTGACCCAGAGGAAGGTCCTTCTACAGGGGTCCTTCCTCAATCCTCCTTCTCCTCCCCTGACGAGGCAGCGGCCAGGGACCACAAGGCCCCCCTCTTTGATTTCCAGGCCCACCAGGACCTCCTGAGGAGAGTGGCAGACAATCTGGGCCTGGAGATTAAGAAGCTCTTGGAGGAGGACGACCCCCTCTTTGGGGTCTCGGACATGGCAGGCCCATCTAGGTTGGCCCTCCCCGTTCATGAGAGGGTGATGAAGATTGCTAAGACACTCTGGCAGAACCCCTCCTCGGTAGCTCCCACCTCAAAAGGTGCGGAGCGCAAATACTATGTTCCCAAGGAGGGGTTCGAGTTCCTGTACACGCATCCTGCCCCGGGTTCCCTCGTGGTGGATGCAGTAAACCAGCAGGATCACTAGGGAGGCCAAGGCAATACCCCGAAAGACAAGGACAGCAAAAAGCTGGACCTCTTCGGGTGTAAAATGTATTCCACGGTGGCCCTACAGCTGAGGGTTGCTAACCATCAGGCCCTCCTTGACAGGTACAATTTGAACCTCTGGTCCTCCTGGAAGAGGTTCTCCTTGGGGTTGCCCTCAGACTAGGCCACTGACTTCGCCACTGTGTCGCAGGTGGGAGTAGCGGTGGTTAAGGCGGCACTTCAGTCAGCCAGTGACGCAGCGGATGCTACCAGCAGGGCAATAACATCAGCCATCGCCATGCGCCGCTGCTCCTGGCTGCAAGCATCTGGTCTGTCTCAGGAGGTCCAGCAGTCGATTCAGGACCTACCTTTCGACTGCGCCGGCCTCTTTTCCGAGAGGACGGATGAAAAGCTCCATGCCCTGAAGGACTCACTAGCCACCCTGAGATCCCTAGGGCTATACACCCCTCAGGCCTTGAGGCGCCAGGGCCGCCCTCAGCCCCAGAGGCAGCCGCAGCCCCCACCAAGGCTGCCACCCAGACCCGCTCAGCCCAGGAGGGGTCGGGAGCGTTACCGGGCACCCAACCGCCGCGATCAGCAGGGGCCCCCTGCGGGGACCCAGCAAGGCCCAAACAAGGGCGGTGCACCCCATAAGAAGTTTTGACTGGGTGCATGAGGGTAGCACCTCTTCTTCCCCTCTGGATCACCCCAAATTATTCTCCCACAGACTTCGGCCATACTACGCCGAATGGGAGGCTGTTACTACGGACCAGTGGGTCCTTGGCATAGTCCTCCTGGGCTACACTTTGCAGTTTACAGCCTTCCCACCCAACCTTCCCCCTACCCAGTCCCTCTTCAGGGACCACACTCACGACCAACTCCTCATGCAGGAGATCAACTCCCTCCTTGCGCTCAGGGCTGTGGAGGAGGTTCCGCCACAGGAACAGGGAAGGGGACTGTACTCGAGGTACTTCCTGATTCCCAAGGCCAAAGGGGGCCTGAGGCCGATTCTGGACCTCCGTCGTCTGAACAAATTTCTCAGGCACACCAGGTTCCATATGGTCTCCCTGGCCTCCATCATTCCTACCCTAGATCCAGGGGATTGGTATGCCGCCCTCGACCTGAAGGACATGTATTTTCACATCACTATCCTTCCAGGTCACAGAAAATTCTTAAGGTTTATGGTAGCTGGGTGCCACTACCAGTTTTTGGCCCTACCCTTTAGCTTTTCGTCCGTGCCAAGGGTGTTTACAAAATGCATGGCAGTGGTAGTGGCTCACCTGCGCCGCAAGGGGGTCCAGATATTCCCCTACCTGGACGACTGGCTGATCCGGGGCAAGGCCAGGGCCCATGTGAGGAACAGCCTGGCTCTTACCTGCACCACATGCACCAGACTGGGGCTGCTCATCAAAGAGCAGAAGTCTACTCTCACCCCGGTGCAGCGCATAGAGTTTATAGGAGCCATCTTGGATGCCACGCAGGCCAGAGCCTTCCTCCTGCAGGCTCGGTTCGAGGTCATCTCCGCCATAATCACCGATCTGAACAGGTCCCCCACGACGACAGCCAGGCATTGCCTTCAGCTGTTGGGACACATGGCGGCATGTACTTACGTGGTGAGGCTGGCTCGCCTCAAGCTCAGGCCCCTCCAAGGGTGGCTGGCCTCAGTCTATGCACTGGCCATACACCGGCTCAACAAGGTGGTCACAGTTCCCGTCCAGGTACTGTCCTCCCTGGTCTGGTGGAGGGACCCCGGGGATGTTATGCAGGGACTCCCCTTCTGGGACTTGGCCCCCTCAGTGACTCTAATAACGGACGCCTCAGACGAGGGTTTGGGGGCTCACATCAGTAAGGACCTGAGCACCCAGGGACTATGATCACCACACGAAATAGCTTTCCATATAAACATCAAGGAGCTCAGGACAGTCCGCTTGGCCTGCAAGGTCTTCATCAAATTCCTGAGGGGCAGGATGGTTCAGGTCCTTACGGACAACACAGCGGCCATGTTTTACATAAACAGGCAGGGGGGAGCGCGCTCCTCAGCTCTTTGCCAGGAGGCTACCGAACTTTGGGACTTGGCCGTGAGACACGATTTTCACATATCGGCCTTTCACCTCTGGGGGTCAGGTACAACGAGGCGGAGCACCTCAGCAGGTTGTTCTTACCTCGCCATGACTGGTCACTGCACCCGGAGGTGTTGACTTTGATATTCCGGAAGTGGGGGGGATCCCCAACTGGACCTGTTCGCGTTGTCCTGGAACAGGAAGTGCCCGAGTTTCTACTCGCTCCGGGGTCGCGAGCCAGGCTCCCTCTCCAACGCATTCCTTCTAGACTGGACGGACCCTCATGTATGCGTTTCCCCCCATTCTGCTCCTGCCCAAGGTCTTCTTGAAAATCAAGGGGGACAGAGCGAACGTGATACTGATCGCGCCGGCTTGGCCATGGCAACACTGGTACAGCATGCTGCTCGACCTGTCCATCGACAAGCCGATCCTGCTCCCGAGATGTCATGACTTGCTCTCACAGGACCAGGGTCACCTGCTGCACCCGGACCTGGACTCCCTCCACCTGACGGCATGGAGACTCTGTGGCTGATGGAGGGAGAGAGAGCCTGCTCGGTGCAAGTCCAACAGATTCTGCTGGGCGGCAGAAAACCCTCCACTCACGTTGTGTACCGGGCCAAGTGGAAACGGTTTACCTGTTGGGCGGAGTCCCGGGGTATCCTACCGTCCGGTTCGCCCATACAGGTGATCTTGGAGTACCTAATCCACCTAAAGCTCCAGGGTTTAGCACTGGCATCCCTAAAGGTGCACCTGGCAGCTATCTCGGCTTTTCACCAGCCGATGGAAGGGCGTACCCTGTTCTCTCACCCCATGTCAGCTAGGTTCCTCAAAGGGGTGGAGAGGCTGTATCCCCAGGTCCATGACCTGGTGCCTCCCTGGGATTTAAACCTGGTCCTCACCATGCTGACAGGACCCCCCTTCGAGCCCATGGCTACATGCACGCTGCTCATCCTCTGCTGGAAGGTAGCCTTCCTAGTGGCCATTATATCGGCCAGGAGGGTCTCCGAACTCAGGGCTTTAACCTCAGAGCCCCCCTACTCTGTCTTTTATAAAGATAAGGTCCAGCTGAGGTCCTACCCAGCCTTCCTACCTAAGGTGGTGTCTCAGTTCCATTATAACCAGTATATCTTCCTCCTCGTGTTCTTTCCCAAACCACACAGTTCGGAGGAGGAGCAGAGATGGCACTTGCTGGACATCAGATGAGCCTTGGCCTTCTACATAGAGTGGACCAGGCCATTCCGAAGGTCAACGCAGCTGTTCATGGCAGTGGCGGACCGGATGAAGGGCTCACCTGTCTCCACCCAGAGCATCTCCACCTGGATCACCGCCTATATTAAAATCTGCTATTAGAAAGCGAAGGTGCCGCTTTCAGGAGCTGTGAGAGCACATTCAACCAGAGCCCAGGCGTCATCTGCGGCCTTCCTGGGAGGAGTGCCCCTGCAGGACATCTGCAAAGCAGCGACCTGGTCGTTGGTCCATACCTTCACGTCCCACTACGCCATCGTGCAGCAGGTGAGAGAGGATGCGGGCTTCGGCAGAGCTGTCCTGATGAGAGCAACTCACCGTTGATTCCTACCCACCTCCAAGTTATGGCTGTCTAATCACCTATAATGGAATGGATATGAGCAATCACTTGAAGAGAGAAAACAGGGTTACTTACCAGTAACTGTAGTTCTTTGAGATGTGTTGCTCATATCCATTCCAAACCCACCCTCCGTCCCCACTGTCGGAGTCGGCAGAAAGAAGGGACCAAGGGCCCGCAGGGTCAGCAGCGCCCTATGTACCACGGCATGAGCGCGGTACTCCAGGGGGCGCCGGAGCTGACCCTATGGAGCTAGCTAAGGGAAAAAAGTTCTGAGAATCTGTGCATGGGGCGCGCACACACACCTATAATGGATTGGATATGAGCAACACATCTCGAAGAACAACAGTTACTGGTAAGTAACCCTGTTTTTCTATTCCTATTGTTTTAGGTGTCCTAAAAACTAAAGCTATGAATTGTGCTGGCTTGCGATTAAACAAATATATTAAGAATTAACATGTTCTAGTAAATTTTTCCTGATGACACACTACAAAGTATTAATTACATATAAAATAATACAATATGTTTACAAGTTTTGGGTCATGAACAGAAAGTTACATTTCATATGCATAACAGGATATTGCCGTGTCTCAAAAAGACTAAATGGGCAGCTTACATAAATATGCAGCCTAATGTGAATTATGAAAAAAAGTCTTTCACAGTCTTCAGTATATTGAAACAACGTATTCCCCACCGTTTTTCAAGGAAGAGAGCTGCAATCTGGTCTCGGAGATCTCCCTTGCCCCCTGGGGCTAACAGCCCAACCCCAGCCCATTCTCCTGATGATCTGAATTTTTGATCTGGCCCAATCCCAATTAGATCTGATAATCAGGGTTCCACTGTATGTTTTTATTTTTTTCACAAAATATAAAAACTAAAGATTCGCTGTAAAAATGCAAATCAGCGATTTTCTGCATTTTTCCGTGGCATACAGATTTCTAAGATGGTGATTACAACCATGTCACTTGCCTTCTTGCTTTAACGCACTGGTGCAGTGAGACTTCTGCCCACAAATGTGTCAGGTTTCCCTTTTTGCAGGGCACTCTCCTTCACAAAGGAGTGGTTTGCCACATTTGTATTACATTTGTTGTCTATCTTCTGCCAGGTGGATGACTTGTCTTTTCTGGTTTATGTACCTTTATTACCCATCAGTAATTTGGATAGGAAGGGAAGGTGCAGTGGCCTTCCTCGGAGCCTAGGCCTGAGGAAGGGCAGCAACAACCAGGCCGAAAAGGAACAGGTCCGGCAGGCTAGCCAGCCCAGCAACAGAGGGATGGAGCTTCCGCTGGGAAGGGAAGTATAAAAGGCAGGCCCCGCAGCTCAATTGGAGACAGGCTGCTGCCAGAGGCAGACGTACCATCCAGTCAGTTACAGCGTAGGCCTGACCCCAGCCAGGCAGCCGCCCAGAGCAACCACCTCCCATAGCGGAGGCCCCTGAAACTGCCTGATTTACCAGACCCCAGGGACTGGATAGGGCCTCCAGGCCCCGGTGACTGGACCGGGCCGCCGAGCCCCAGGGACTGGACCGAGCCCTCCAAGGCCCATGGGTGGGAGATACCCCCGGATGCCAGCCAGGAGCTGGAGGAGCTGCCTGATGCAGAATCCCCGGAGCCCTGTGACCTGGAGTTGTTGCCCTCCTCAGAGGAACCCCAGGAGGTCTGTGACCTGGAGGAGCTGCTCTCTGCAGACGAGCTCCCCGTCTTGCCACCGGTTGACAAGGAGGGACTGGTGAGCCTGCCACGGACCAAGTACCCCAGCAACCCCGAGGACCCGGAGGACACAGGTACCTGGGGACCCAGGGGAGGAAGTGGCCCAGGGACAGCCATAGCAAGTGGCTGAGTTAGGGGCAAGACCCCATCAGCGTGTTGTGGCAGGAGCCCCGCTGACTCAGCTAGGCCCTGGGCTGGGACGCAGTGGAGACAGGTGGGCCTGCGTCCCCCTCCCCTCTTCCCTAGCCACCCCGGGAGAACGTGCTCCCCCCTGCTGCTACAGACAGCAGACCCACTGCCGGCCTTGCCCTGCCTAAGGGCCAGAGGCTACAAACTGCTTACCTGTCTCACCCCACCTGGGGGTTGGAGACCTGAGACTGCTACCTGCCTCACCCTGCCTGAGGGCCTGAGGCAACAGACTGTTTATCGGTCTCACCCTGCCTGAGGGTTGGAGACCCTAGACCGCTTACCCGTCTCACCCTGCCTGAGGGTCTGAGACGACAAACTGCTTGCCTGCCCTGCCCTGCCCAAGGGCCAGAGGCCATAGACTACTTGTCAGCCCACCTGCCTGAGGGCTCGGGCTAAGACTCATGCCCAGATGCTAGAACATTCCCCTTTTAGGAAGGTGCGGTGGACTTCCTCGGAGCCTGGGCCCGAGAAAGGGCCGCAACGACCAGGCCGGAAAGGACCACCGGCCTACACTATCTATCTAAAGTATTTACAGAGTCCTAATAACTGTAGCATCTAAGCACTGAACATAGTAAGAGGACATTAGATTTACACAAAAGTGGACTCCACGCTTGCCTTCCTAGGGTTCAGGAGCTGTGGATTTTTAAATGTATTTATTATCACACCTCTCCTGTGCACTGCATAGCCATCTGTCACACAGAAGATGGGTTTCGCACAAGCCTCTGAAGGTGGGCAGACAGCAGCAGTCTGATTCTCCAGTAGGGTGTTCCATAGCTTAGAGAACCTCTGACAAGGCTCTACCTCGGAGTTCCAATATTTTCACTCTGGGAGGATTTAGTTTCACTGAGTGAATTGACAAAGCATCCCCTGAAGTAATCTGATCCTACTGGGCACCAAAAGACTTCTGGATCAGCGAGTGCATTTTGATTTTTCAATCGCTGCCCCCTTCCACAATGAGAGAGAGAGAGAGACAGCTCTTTCCATAGGTTAGGTAACACACTACTGAGCCCTTTCACCACTCCAGCTGGAAAACTCCAAATGACCTTCTTCTACAGAGCTGGCAAATGTGAAAGTAGAGGCAAGGCTCAGGAACAAGTTCGGACACAAAACAGCAAAGTTCCCCTGGAAAAGAACATTGGCGAGATCTTGCTTCAGGCAGACGCAATCCTTGGGGCTGCTCCATGTGAATGGCATGGAGTGAGCAATCTACTACCCCAGCACAGCAGTCCTGTTCCTCACAGTGGTGGCCCATAATAGGTTTCTGGTTTTTGTTTTTTTTTTGTTTTTTTTTTTAAGTGTAAGAAACTCCCCCACAAAATCTGTAAGTTAGAGTGAAGTGCAGTTCAGAACAACACTCACCATTACACACTCCAAACATTCACACACAATGCTATGTTTTCATAAACGACTCAGACACCAAGCATAACCCACAGTTCACAAGCATGCACTCATAAAGAAAAATATTCTCATTAGTCAGTACCCAAATAACTTCAACTTTGCCCTTGTAGTTCTGTGAGATTCATGTATTATAACTCCCTTCCTTTTAGTAATGCACATGTAACAGGGTGGCCTGCCCCTCTAAGGACCGGGAGGCTGTGGGTCGGCCAGCCTTTTCCAGTAAGCCCAATCTTGCTATGCCTGCAGTGAAAATGGGATTTAAAGGGAGCTCATGTGGGAGCCTGTGGTGGGGCTGGGAATGCCAGGCAGGACAAAAGCCTGAGAAGCTGCAGCTGGTAACCACACTGTTTCCTGTCACCTGTCTCTGAGTCTAGCAAACTATCACTATGGAGTCTCCCTGTGGGGTTGGCCTCCAGACGGCTCTGTCCCTCCGTCCTGTGATGATCGCTGCGTCTCTGAAGGCTCTCTCTGGTTTGTTTCCCTGTTCCTTCAGATCACTTGTCCCTCTTGCATAATCAACTCACATGACCTGGATAATACTGCACCCCCTCACAACCCAGTCCTATAGTCCACTCCTTCTGGTGTGCCTCTAACAACTGGATCCCCACAGGAGTGCCTGTCTCCGGGGCCAGTAGGTCCTTGGCTGACCTGTTGTACTCTAATGCTGGCTTTAGCTGATTGTTGGCTACCTCCTCTCACATGTTTTCCCATCCTCCTGGCTGCAACAGGGCTTCCCTCGCTGGAAGCAGCGTTTTGTCCTGTGTCCCCTCAGTGCCTGTACTGGACAACTTTGGCACTCTTGTGATGGAGTATTCCTGTGCACCAAACATGCTAACAAAGGGTCTGAACCAGAAGAAATAGTCTTGTGTAGCTGTTGCTCATGTGTTTTCACAGCTGATTCCACCTTACCATTCCTCCCTGGGTGTGCCGGGGAGGAGGTGAGGGGGCCAAACTCCCATTTGTGTGAAAATTCATTGAAGTCTTCTGAGGCAAACTGGGGTCCATTGTTGATGAATAGTGTCCAGGAGGCCATTGTACCCGGCAGGTCACTGACTGCAGTACATGATTACCATGGGCTACTATTCAAACTTCTGGGAGGTCAGTGACCTGCCGGCTACAAGAAGCACGTCAGTGATTGGCAAACAGAAAGCCACTTTGTGAGAGATGGCCTCTTGGACCTCTGAAGCTCAATTGTTAATTAAAATTAATTAGTCATTCTTCGTTTCTCAGTAATTCATGGTATTCCGACCACTCAGTCAAAAAACAGCAGTGTCTACCCTGGGGCGTGGGCTGGCCTAACTACATCTCTCAGTGGTGTGGATTTGTCACACCCTTGAGCGACATAGCTAGGTTGACCTAAGTTTTATGTATAGACCAGGCCTTAATCATGTCCACGCAGGGGCTTGAGGGGAATACAAGTGTAGGCAGGACAATATGCGTATAGGATTCTTTGTTTTTGCATCTACTTTTCTGAGCTCTGTGTACTGTTTGGGCCGGTAAATCATGCTTTGTTTTGGAGAAACTGCTTCTGTGTTGCTGCATCTTATTACAGACCAGAAGCTCCCAAAGGAGGATGCTGGCAGGGTCCAAGCCCCATTGGACCTGCTAGGTAACACAGCTGGCAGCCAGGCTGGTATAATACAGAAACCCAATCAAAGCATGGTTAGGCTGTGGGATCCCACCACAGAGAGAAGGGAAGGCAGGGGCCTGCCACTTGAAAGTGGCGGAGTGGGGGGACTGGAAAAGGGTCTCAGTCCTTCAGAAGGAGCAGCATACCCATGGATCATGTCAGTTGGGATGAAAAGAAAAGTTAAACTAGAAAAATGTGTGTTGAACCAGATGGACCATTAGTCTGCCCCAGATTGGCAATGCCTGTGTCTCTATGGAAAAGAAAGATTTTGATGAGGCTTTATTAGACTGGGTTGCAATCAGGATACGATACAACATATAGCGATAGCTATAGTTCTCATTGTGCCTCCAAAAATACAAGCCACCCTGTCAAATCCCATTGATGCTGAAAGATCAAGTACAAGATGAACTTGTCTGAATGGTAGAATTAGAAGTTAATGAGCAAATTCAGCCTCCAGCTGATTAGGGTTACGATAATGTCACTGCAATAAAACCACCCACACCGGATTTGTATAGACCTGAAAGAGCTGAATGAGGCTCCATCTGTGAGCTTTGCCCTATAAAATCAGGAGAGATTATTCTAGATTTCAAAATGAATATTTGATCTGTGGATGCAAACCAAGGGTTTGGGCAGTTGCTGGGTGTCACACTCTTATTACATTGCCCAGGCAGGGAAAGGTGGTGGTGATCGCTCCACCAGCACTATAGAAGGGTAGGAAAATGGGAGCCAGGTATCCAGTTGCCTTTCTTCCACCGCAGGCTGAGTGCTGGGGTGCAGTGATCTGTCTCCTGTATGTGGGAGATAGGGGGTGGTGGCTGCAGATGATTCAAAGGAGGAGCTGTGCTCCATGTATCTCCCGGAGAACCCTTCTCTCCAAGCTGGCTGCAGCTGGGGTACACATGGGAGGTTATAGCAACCTGTGTGGACCTTGGAGGGAAATATTTGGAGAAGGTGCCAGGAGCTCAGCCTGCGTGTGGGCACCTTGAATGCTAGCTGCAGCTCCAGCACCCCTGGAAATAGTTACTTGCACAAAGAGTCAGTTCAGTTTAACAAACGTTGAGTCCTCCGAAACAGAGGTTGCTCTGCTGGGGCTCAAAAAGTCCTCAGAAAGCCATCACTTGACTTTGAAACCTCTCCAATGACTGTCCCATCTCCAACCTCCCAGTCCTGGACAAAATACTTGAGAAAGTAATACCTCCAAGCTCCAGCAACGTGACATCAGCCAACATCCTGGATCTCTCACAACCAGGGTTCAGAGCAGGGCCCAGCACAGAGACTGCTCTTGAGGTACTCAGAGATGATCACCTTGTGGCCATAGATGCAGATCTCTTCGCTCATACCAATAGTCTTTTCTGCAGCTTTTGTCACAGTAGAACCCAAGTTACTGTTAACTACATGACATAGCAGTAGTAGATAGCTCAGCACTACCGTGGCTCCAATAGTTCCTTTCCAACAAAACACACCGTGATGATGGGTAACTGCTTCTCCTCTCCATAGACTGTCACCGGTGGAATCCCACAGGGATCCATACTCTTCCCCCTCCACTCCAATATTGATATCAAACTGGTGGGGAAGATTCATGAGATGCCATGGATTCAGCTGCCAACAATATGCTTACAACACTCAAGTCTGTATTTCATTCACTCACTGACTCTACTAAGATATCATGATGCCTACAAAAGATCAGCTCTTGGATGAAAAACAGCTGACTCAAGCTGAACCCAGGCAAGACTGAAATGATGCTGGTTGGAAGGAGAAATGCTATGAAGAGCTAGCTGAGAGACTAGACCCTTCATCCCTAGAGATGGCATATAGCCACTAGTTGTCAAAGTGGTGTGAAGCCTCAGGCTGCTATCAGACGCCTCATTAAGTTTGAATGACCCAGTAGCACCAGTGTCTAAAAATGCCTTCTTTCACCATCAGCTCACTAGGAAACATCATCCCTGCCTCCCAAATGAGGATGTGCCAGCGTGATCCAAGCATTTGTCACCTCTAGGCTGTATTACTGTAACTGACTGTATCTGAAAGACGAGGTGGGTGAGATAATATATTTTATTGGCCCAACTTCAACAGATAAGCTTTTGACTTTTTTCCAGGTCTGGGAAACAGTGTGTCACAGCTAAATACAAGCTGGAACAGACTGCTTCACATGAGCAGTTAAGTGTCTGAAGGTGAACATGAAGGCAGTGCAATGGCTCCAGCTGGCCCAGAATGCAGCTCCTCTGCTTCCTCATGGTTTTGGCTGCTGTGAGCATTTTGAGCCCGTGCTCAAGTCCCTCCACTGGTTCCCAGTCAATGTCCAATGCCACTTGAAAGCCTTGGTTCTAATTTTCAAAGCACTTAATGGATCAAGCCCCAGCTACATCGAAGGGCATGTCTACCTTGCAAATAGAAGTGTGATTGCAGCAGGTGTAGACACACCTGAGCTAACTTTGATCTAGTCAACTTCAACAACAAAAGCAGTGAAGCCCGAGCAGAATAGGTGGAAGCTTGGACTGCACAGCCCTAGCCCCCAACTCCCTTGGGGACCCTGAGGATGTACTTGTGGGTCTGGTTGGTATTGTTATTGGAGCAAGCTCAATGAAAACTACCTTGGGCATGTCTACATCTGCTGCAGTCGCCCCTCTGATTGCAGTGTAGACATACTCAGAAACTGAAGTTTGCTTTGTGAACCACTGTGGCAGCTTTGCTTCTCTGGAACAATGCAGCTCACAAAGCCCAGGCCAAAAGGCATGACAGTGGGGGACACTCTTGTCACAGGGAGATGGAACAATCTATGGCTATGGAACAATTTCCAGGGGAGATTAGGTGAATGCAGCATCTCTCCATTTTCAGGAGAGGATGCTAAACCATTCTTCTCAGAAAGCCTTTCACCATAGCAAGAATGACACACCCAGCATTGACACCCACACATACACAAACACACCCTTAAAAACAAAATCTTGAAACAATCAACACAACCTCCCCCGCCTCACCGCATGCAACAAAAAGGAAAACAATAACAACCCCAAACTCTACCCCAAGCAGAGCTTTTACCCTGAAATGGGAGAAGCATCAAAGACTCTATGAAGTCCACTAGGTCAGCAGTTTTGAAATGTCAGTGCACTGTGTCCCCTTTCTAACATCAAAAATTACTACACGACTCTGGGAAGGGGGACTGAAGCCTGAGTCTGTGCCCAAGCCCCACCGCCTTGGGCAGGGGAGCCAAAGCTGAAGCTCGAGTCCTGCTGCCCCAGGTGGGGGAAAGATGGGGGGGGGTCGAAGCCAAAGCCCCAGTGGGGACTCGGGGACTGTAACCTGAGCCTCGCTGCCCAAGCTGAAGTGGAAGTTTGAGCCCCGCTGCCCAGAACTGAAGCTCTCAGCTTCAGCCCTGGGCTCCAGGCAAGTCTAATGCCATTGCTGGCGACCCCACTAAAATGGGGTTGTGACCCGCTTTGGGTCCCCACCCCACAGTTTGAGAATCGCTGCATGAGGCACCTCACTACGGCAATCAATTTTATACAGAAGGTGGTCAGACACTACAAGGACCGGCAGCAGTACAAAACCCTACAGACTCATCTACATGGTGGGGTAATGTGCTCTACAAGGGTGTAATTTCTAAAGCACACTACTGTGTTGTGTATTAATTGGTCCGTGTAAACCCTGCTGGTGAGCACTAGAGGTTCCCTAATGCTCTTTGAGCTAGTGCTGTTTCAAATGGTACTATCTTAAAGCTCAACAGCTGGGGCTACCCCAACCAATTAAAGCGCAACTCATTAGTGTGCTTTAGAAATCAAAACCCCATAGAGTGCCTTACTCCAAAGTGTAGACAAGCCCTTAGCTAGAACTTATACCACTTTGTAATAGCGCCCTCTTGTGACTCCAAGTAAAGTTACAGAAACTCCTGCTTCTTCAAAGGGAGGCGTGATCAGGAAAGATTTTGGTGTGGTCTCTGAAAGGAAAAGTAAAGGAGTGTGTGCACTTGGTATCTATTTTAATTCATTCAGAATTTCTTTAAATGTATAACCCAGTTTCCCCCAGCAGTAGGAAAAACTCAGTCATGTTTTTTTCCACTGCCCTGCATTCTTTCAACCAGAGGGAGGAATGTGGGACAGGAGAGAGGTTTATTAAAGTTTGCAGGGAAGATATTGTATTTTCGTGTTTCTTTTTGGCAGCAACTCTAATAACTTAACTATTATTTTTGAAAATATACTAGGTGCCTCACAAAAACAAGTAAAGATAATCTGTTCACCGACCTTATCTGCCACGTTGGAAGTTTTCAGTCTAAACTATTTTTGATTTATACAGGTGCATTAAATTGCTCTGTGCGTAGATAACACACAAACAGCTGAACAGATTTAAAAAAAAGTTTGAAAACAAAGACTACCTTTTGGAGAGCAAGCCCTATCTCTGTAAGACTATCTATCCTAGCTAGTGGCAACTCATCTCCCCTTCCCTATATGAGTATTTGGCTTATGGTTCCTGACCCAGGTCACGTGAATGGGAAGTAAAATGCAGGTACTTGAATGTGTCTTCTTAACCATAACATCTGTTTCACTAAGGCAGTGGAATAATGTGCACAATAAAACACCTATTTGCTAGAACAGGGGGTTCTAAACTGTGATACATGTACGATTGGTGGTAAAAAAAACTCTTTAAAAAAAACCTTTCCATTTCAAATAAACAGTTGTTGTATGTATTGCAGCGTGCCAGGAAATTCCCAAGAAACAAAATGCACACTCGTGGCTGCTTTCAGATGGCAGGCTCTACACACACAGCGAGTCCCACGCAGAGAGTGCAGACTGGCCCCCTGCAGGGAAGGTGGTCGATATCATTAAAGCACAAGCATTCAGCTCACACTTGTTTTCAGTTTTGCACAATAGGTGTATGTTAACTATTCAAAAAGGGCTAGTTTTTGGCGTTTAATGTACCCACCCTACTCACTCCCACATCATATATCATTTGACAGCTTATTTTATGTATGTTTAGCTGAAGTATGAGCTAGAGCTGTCACGTGGTGCCATAAGCCTGAAGGCGAGCTAAACAATGGTACTCAAAATAAGTGTGTCTTTTTTTGCACAGGTCTGGGAACATTGCAACATGATCATATGTTTAAGTTAATTTCAACATCCTGATGTGGTGTTTATTGGTCCAAGCTACCAAGTGACAATGTATTCAAAGATTGTTATTGGTTTTGCATAGACAAGTATTCATTTTTTTCCAGAAATGATTAACCTGTTTGCCATTTTTTGCCACATGTTAAATAGCATCATTTGCAATATACAAACATGATATGTTTTCACATGGCATGTCCTTAATTGGCAAAGTATCTCACAAGTGATTATAATTGTTTTCTATATTTTCAGTTGAAATTTGCCAACCAGATCAGGCTCTCACTCAAGGCTGTCCACCAGGAGCAGTAGATTCCATGCCCAGTTTGTACTGCACAGTTGGAACCTTAATTATGATTCCCTGGAAAAGAAAAAAAGTATAAAAAGTTGTCAGACTAGCCCCTAGTGGGGACATTGTCAGACCCACTTATGGTGCTTCCTCCACTTACTATTCTCTTCATCTTTGTCTCTGACGGTCGCCATAAAATTTTAAGTATGTACAATACAGGGGTCATTTGGCCATACTTACCTTATTCGTCTTACTTTTCTAGAACTGCAATTTTATTTGTTTGTCTATGAATAATGTCTCCATATGTGTGACTCACCAATCTTATTTTCAATAATAAATTCACATAGCCACCTGAGTAAAGAACGTGTTATTAGTGACTTGTGCAATCTTGCACCCTAAATTAATCAAAGGCTACACTATTGAGATTAGCCAATTTTGCTGACTTGTTTACATGTGTCAAACAACTGAATATCACTTTCCAGGGTCTGAAAACTAGGCCTTTTAATGTTCATGGCAAAACAAGGGCAATGATAAAGAAACTACTGCTTTGAATATGAGAAGGAGAAATGGGAAATTGCCAATAACTTCCAACCTTGGAAAATATTCTTACTGAAAATGAATTGAAAATTCATCATCAACTCATTATGGATATAAGAGAACACTGCCTGAATGTGGTCACCAAGTTTAATAAATACTTTCACGACAGTGTAACAAATGAAATTGGATCAGGGACCCATTCTCAATAAAAGACACTGCCAGGTGGCTTCTCGACAAAAGAAAGGGAAGAATCGATTGAACAGTCATGTGACGGTGGACATATGCACTTCATTAAATTCTAACTTAGCAACTTGTGGTTCATAAGGAGAGGTGTGTAGCTGGATTTTGGATAGAGCTTTAAAATTTTTGATGCCCTTCAGCACTATGTATCTCTGCAAAAACAGTGTGATCTGATCTGATTGTCATTTAAAACAAGTACAGGATGAACCTCAGTGCAGATTCAGACTTTTGGCTAAAACTCACCTGACATCTAGCAACTACAGTTTGTGAATTAATGGCACTTTTTTCATTTACTCCAAGAGTTTCTCAAAATGTTTTGTATTTTTCTTTATTTAAATTTTGTAAAATGGTAAACTTTGGCTCATATTCAACAATAATCCAGGTAGCAGGAGCGTCAAACATAGGTAACACTAAAGACTTAAAAATAATGGCTGATTCATTGTATTTCTTTTTGATACACCATTTAAAAGTCTAAGATGCTTAAAAAGGATAGTATTGAACACTTCATGCTTTATTAGGCATTCATTCTACTATAAAGTACAGAAATATTTAACTGTATTCAAGTCCAAAATAAAAGTACACAAAAAGAAGATATTTGTAGGTGGTATATAAAACATCTTTTTTTTTAAAAAAAGGTGGTATGTGAACCAATAAATTTTGAGAACTGGAACATACACACCACAAAGGGGAGCTACTGCCATGAAATATGTAAAACTGAATTTTAAATCCAAGACTTGGAAGCAGTGACTGTCCAGAGAAAAGAGAGAATTTTCCCCCCATATATCTTTGTAAACTGGATTCATTCTGTACAAATAGGCCTACCTCATGTTCTGTTTAGGAAAAAGATGATATAGGAAAAAGAATGTAAAATGATTTGTTTAATGACTATACTCATATAATGTATGTAATTTGTCTGTGGTAATAAGATGACCCTCTGTGCCTGAGAGTGGGACAGAAAAGGCTGTCATCAAAATGAAAGAGATGAACAGCCAAAGTACCAAACCTACTTGCCTCAAGCCACTGCCTCCCAGAGCCCCGGGTGTCTGCAGGTACTTGAACTCTGTACATTTCATTTGTTTCAACTTCAGCACAAATCCATTATTCACCTGTAGAGAACCTTGGTGTCCTGTCTGTATGTCACTGTCTGTTCATGTATAGACTCTATGGCTAATGTGTGGATGTGCAAACCACAGTGCAATAGGCTCCGCTTGCTCCTATCACCTCGCCCACCCCATACTGACACAGCAGCGGGCCCTCCCAGTCGCTCTGTGTGCAGCTCACTGTCCTGTTTGCACAACTAGTGGGATCCCACCACCAGCCAGTGAGTGCTGGGGATGGGAGTGACCAATCAGTGCTGAGGCAAAGGGGAAGGTGCCCCAATTCAGGTCTGCTCAAGTGCATTCCTATTAAAACAAGTGCTAAAAACTGTAATCTGTGACCCCTCAAATGTTAAAGCGATTGTTCCAGGGGGAAGAAGTCCAAAGCTGCAGAAAATACAAACACAGTTTGGTGCTGCAACGAGCGGGAGGAACCAACCCATCCCCACTGCTCACAGGAGGGGAGGAAGGAGGATAAGAACATAAGAATGAGCATACTGAGTGAGCTCAATAGTCCATCTAGCCCAGTATCCTGTCTTCTGAGAGTGGTCAATGCCAGGTGCTTCAAGGGAATGAACAGAACAGGTAACCATTCAGTGAGTCATCCCGTCATCCACTCCTAGCTTCTGGCAGTCAGAGGCTAGGACATTCAGAGCATGGGGTTGCATCCCTGCCCATCTTGGCTAATAGCCACTGATGGACATATCCTCCATGAATGTATCTAATTCTTATTTGAACCCAGTTATACTTTTGGCCTTCACAACATCCCCTAGCAGTGACTTCCACAGGTTAACTTCCACAAGAACTACTTGTTCACACAACGCACCTTTTAGAATCATAGAATCATAGAATATTAGAGTTGGAAGGGACCTCAGGAGGACTTCTAGTCCAACCCCCTGCTCAAAGCAGGACTAACCTCAGCTATATCATCCCAACCAGGGCTTTGTCAAGCCTCAGCTTAAAAACCTCTAAGGATGGAGATTCCACCACCTCCCTAGGTAACCCATTCCAGTGCTTCACCACCCTCCTAGTAAAAAACTTTTTCCTAATGTCCAACCTAGACCTCCCGCCCTGCAACTTGAGACCATTGCTCCTTGTTCTGTCATCTGCCACCACCGAGAACAGCCTAGCCCCATCCTCCCTGGAACCCCCTTTCAGGTAGTTAAAGGCCGCTATCAAATCCCCCCTCACTCTTCTCTTTTGCAGACTAAACAAGCCCAGTTCCCTCAGCCTCTCCTCATAAGTCCTGTGCTCCAGCCCCCTAATCATTTTGGTTGCCCTCCGCTGCACTCTCTCCAACTTGTCCACATCCTTTTTGTAGTGGGGGGCCCAAAACTGGACACAATATTCCAAATGCGGCCTCACCAATGCCGAATAGAGGGGAATAATCACTTCCCGTGACCTGCTGGCAATGTCCCTCCTAATGCAGCCCAATATGCCATTAGCCTTCTTGACAACCAGGGCACACTGCTGACTCATATCCAGCTTTTTATCCACCGTTACCCCCAGGTCCCTTTCTGCAGAGCTGCTGCCCTGTTCGTCGGTCCCCAGTCTATAGCTGTGCATGGGATTCTTCCTTCCTAAGTGGAGAACTCTGCACTTGTCCTTGTTGAACCTCATTAGATTTCTTTTGGCCCAATCCTCCAGTTTGTTTAGGTCACTCTGTATCCTATCCCTACCCTCCAGGGTATCTACCACTCCCCCCAGCTTAGTGTCGTCCGCAAACTTGCTGAGCGTACAATCTACCCCATCCTCCAGATCATTAATAAAGATGTTGAACAAAACCAGCCCCAGGACCGACCCCTGGGGAACTCCGCTTGTGACCGGTTGCCAGCTAGACATGGAGCCATTGATCACTACTCGTTGAGCCCTATGCTCTAGCCAGTTCTCTATCCATTTTATAGTCCATTCATCCAACCCATACTTCTTTAACTTGCTGATAAGAATACTGTGTGAGACAGTATCAAAAGCTTTGCTAAAGTCAAGGTATATCACATCCACCGCCTTCCCTACATCCACAGAGCCAGTCACCTCATCATAGAAAGCAATCAGGTTGGTCAGGCATGACTTTCCCTTAGTGAATCCGTGTTGACTGTTCCTGATCACCTTCCTCTCCTCCAAGTGCCTTAAAATGGATTCCTTAAGGACCTGCTCCATGATTTTTCCAGGGATTGAGGTGAGGCTGACTGGTCTGTAGTTCCCTGGATCCTCTTTCCTCCCTTTTTTGAAGATGAGCACTATATTTGCTTTTTTCCAGTCCTCAGGGACCTCCCCCTGTTCCCACGAGCTTTCAAAGATAATAGCCAATGGCTCTGAAATCACCTAAGCCAACTCCCTCAGCACCCTCGGGTGCATTACATCCGGCCCCATGGACTTGTGAATGTCCAATCCTTCTAAATAGTCTTGGACCCGTTCCTTCAGCACTGAGGGATGTTTGCCTCCTTCCCATTCTGTGCCACCCAGTGCAGCAGTCTGAGAGCTGATCTTGTCTGTGAAGACAGAGGCAAAAAAGGCATTGAGTACCTCAGCTTTCTCCACATCCTCCGTCACTAGGTCGCCTCCCTCATTCTCTAAGGGGCCCACACTTTCTCTAATCTTCCTCTTGTTGGCAACATGCCTGTAGAAACCCTTCTTGTTCCCCTTCACGTCCCTTGCTAGCTGCAACTCCAATTGTGCTTTGGCCTTCCTGATTTCATTCCTGCACGTTCGAGCAGTGTTTATATAATCCTCCCTCATCATCTGACCAAGCTTCCACTTCTTGTAAGCTTCTTTTTTGTGTTTAAGTTCGCCAAGGACATCTTTGTTAAGCCAAGCTGGACGCCTACCATATTTGCTATTCTTTCTGCACATCGGGATGGTTTGCTCTTGTGCCCTCAATAAGGTCTCTTTAAAATACAGCCAGCTCTCTTGGGTTCCTTTCCCCCTCATATTAGCCTCCCAGGGAATCCTGCCCATCAGTTCCCTGAGGGAGTCAAAGTCCGCTTTTCTGAAGTCCATGGTCCATATCCTGCTGCTCTCCTTTTGTTGTTTTTAAACTTGCAGTCTATTAATTTCATTGGGTGACCCCTGGTTCTTGTGTCATGTGAATGAGTAAATAACACTTTCTTCACACCATTCATGATTTTATAGACATCTATCATATCCACCCCCCCCCCACCCAAAAATTTCTTTTCCAAGCTGAAAAGGCCCAGTCTTTTTAATCTCTCCTCAAGCAGAAGTTGTTCCATAGCCTTAATCATTTTTCTTGCCCTTTTCTGTACCTTTTCCAATTCTAATATATCTTTTCTGAAATGTGGTGACCAGAACTGCATGCCGTATTCAAGACGTGGATGTAAAATGTATTTATATAGAGGCATTATGATATTTTCTGTCATCTTATCTATCTCTTTCCTAATCGTTCCTAATATTGTTAGCTCTTTTTGACTGTGTCTGCATATTGAGTGGATGTGTTCAGAGAACTATCCATAATGACCCCAAGATCTCTTGCTTGAGTGATAACAGCTAACCCACATCCCAGCATTTTGTATATATAGTTGGGATTATGTTTCCCAGTGTACATTACTTTGCATTTATCAACACTGAATTTCAGCTGCCATTTTGTTTCCCTGTCACCCAGTTTTGTGAGATCCATTTGTAACACTTTGCAGTCTGCTTTGGACTTAGCTATCTTCAGTAATTTCGTACTGTCTGCAAATTTTGCAATCTCACTCTTTACACCTTTTTCCAGATCCTTTATGAATACATTGAACAACACTGGTCCAAGTACTGATCTCTGTGGACACCACTATTTACCTCTCTCCATTCTGAAAACTGACCATTTATTCCTACCTTTGGTTTCCTGTCTTTTAACCAATTACTTATCCAGGAGAGGACCTTTCTTCTTATCCTATGACAGCTTACTTTGCTTAGGAGCCTTCGGTGATGGATCTTGTCAAAGACTTTCTTAAAGTTCAAGTACACTATATCCACTGGATCATCCTTATCCACATGCTTGCTGACCCCCGCAAAGAATTCTAACAGCTTGGTGAGGCATGTTTCCCTCTACAAAAGCCGTGTTGACTCTTCCCCCAACAAATTATGCTCATTCAAAGGCTCCAGAGGTGATCTTGGCAATTGCTGGCCATTAAGCCTCACTTCAGTGCCTGGCAAATTAGTTGAAACTATAGTAAAGAATAGCATCATCAGACACATTATAGGAACGATTGGGTGGATCCACCCTGCGCTGTGGGGCTCTTTGCTCCCTCCTCTCCTCTTCTCTCTTGTGAGCATGGTGTTGGCCATTGGGTTGCTGAGAGGGGGGGCGCCTGCAGCAGAGCCAATCTCAGCAATCTAATAAGCACAGCTGGCCTGGAGTAGTCTGCCTGATTGGCTACACTGTGTGATTGGTGGGAGTGGTCAGCAGGCCAGCTCTTAAACCCAGCAGCAGCAGCTGCAATTTAGCAGCTACTCAAAGCTTTGGCTTACCCCTGGCTGCAATCATTTCTATGCCTGCCTGCTTGTTCCCAGCCCTGCTCCTGCCTGCCTCACTCCAGGTAATCTGGCTTTGACCCTGAGTTCTGACTTCAGCTTTGGCCCTTGGCTCTGGCACTCGCTCTCTGGTACTTGCTTGGACCCTGGGCTCCTATTCCTGTCTACTAACTCCTGCTCCAACTACGAGGTGCACTGTCCATGTCCCAGTCACTGACAGGGGGGGAGCTCTACCTGCTTCCTGCAACACATCTGATTGGCTGCAGTATCACAGCAGGCAGGCAAATGGATGTGATGGAATATACCCCTGTATTCACAACCTACACACTACAGTAGACGCTTGTTTTGCAGCAACACCTTGAAAGAGTAACTGCTGCTTATGAGCAACATTTCCCCGGGATCACTTTCCCTACCGTGAATTGTCCACTCGGTAACAGCAACACCGAGCAATATTGTCACATCCAGGAGCAGAGGGAGAGGTAGGGGCATTGCCCCCTCAAATGCATCTTTCCAGTCCCTTCCCAGCCCTGGCCCTTCAGTGCAGCTCCAGGGCACACAGCCCTGTCCACTTGCCCTGCCTGACAGAGCCTACGCGGAGAGCACATGTAGGAGGGCGTTTGGGAGGAGGGTCTGGAAGGAAGGGATGTTGGGGGGGGGGGGGGGATGGGGAGCTGGGATCGGAGGAGCAGCAGAGGCGCAGCTGGAAGGTTTCTTTCTCCCCTTCCTCAGCATCTGGCTTGCAGGCGCCGGAGAGGGTTTGCTATTTTTCAGTGGGACATATCCCTCTCTCCCCCAATGCACCGAGCTGTCCCCTCCATCTTGGTTGCCGGCAGCAGAGTGTGGGTGTGCTGTTCTGCAGTGGTGGTGGTGGGGGGGGGGGGGGGAGGGGTCAGGCAACTCACCTCCCCAGGACACTGCCCTGTCCTCTCCCCCTCCTGTCTCCATTGTCTGCACCAGGTGCCACCCTTCCTCCATTGCAGGCTGTGTTTGGTGCCCTCCCCCACCCTCCATCCCTTGTCAGGGTGGCGCACGAAGCTGCCAGCGGGAGCATCCTCAGCCTGTCCCTGGCAGCCAGGCTCACTCAGCCATTTTGCCGCTTGGGGTCTCCCCTGCCAAATGCAGGGTTCCCCTGCCCCCCTTCCCCCCAAACTTGGGGTTCCCACACCCCCAAATACCCCCACAACGTGGCTGCCCCACCCCTTCCAAAACACCTTTAACTCTTCATAAAACTTTGGTCAGACAACACTCCCTATAACAGCAACAGCTGCTTAGGAGCACCATAGCAAAAGAGCACCAATATATTGCTACTAACGAGCATCTACCGTATTGTGATCACCTTTGTACAAAATATGCCTTGTGAGGTATCATCTGAAAACTCATAATTTGCTGGTCATTATTGTTCTGGTAAAATGTGTGGCAACACTGGGTGGTGTTTACATGTTCTAAATCCAACAGCTCTGCCCAAACAAAAGTTGGCAAACAGGTCTGTCCTAAACAAAGAAATGTGTGCTCTGCTTAATTTGCATTTAATACCAGTTATCTATTGCTTTTGCACAATTTCTCCTAACTACACTCCTAACTTTAGGAAAGATCCAGAGTTTCATGGACAGCTTCCTGTCTCTGGATGAAAACCTCCGTTTCAAGCCTCCTTTTAAAAAGGCTTCCCCCACCCCTGCCAAGTTGATGACTGTGCCACTCTGTACCTCAAAGCAGCCCCCTGGAACCTCCACATTCACCACTGTCATATAATTAGGATACGGTTCGTACAAAGTATGCCTTGTGAGGTATCATTTTAAAAGTCTTGATCGGTTGAACAGTAATATTCTGTTGGATTGTATGTGCTATCATTGTGTGTGAAGTTATGAAGCTTCGCTATGTGTGTGTTACTGAAATATGTTGTGGGGTGGGAAACACCAACAACCAGCCTTTCAAGTATAACAATGGAGTAGCTAGACAGCGTTAATGGCTCACCAACACCCATCAAAGAAATCTCAGGAACTGACTACAATGAAAACTTCTCAGAGAGAGCATGTAGACAATGGAGAATGCTTAACCAATGGGGGAAGACCCCCACATCACAAGCAAAGATTTTTCCAGCAAGCTGGAAGAAGCTATAAAAGAGGGGAAGTGACATCAATTGGTCTCTCTCTCCCCCCACAACTCATCACCTGGAAGAAACATCTAGAGGACAAAGACTTAAACTGGGGAAGGGTGGTCCCAGTGTGGAAGGCAGTTCCAGCCTGGGTATTGATCTGTAACCTGCTTGTACGATCTGTCAGGGTGAGACGTTGTCTGATTCAAATCCTGTTTAGTTTGTAGCACTTAGACTGCGAATTTATTTTGTTTCTTAAGTAACCAACTCTGATCTCTAAGCCTGCTACTTATAATCACTTAAAATCTATCTTTCTGTAGTTAATAAATCTGTTTTATATTTTACCTAAAACAATGTGTTTTGGTTGAAGTGCTTGGGAAATCTCAGCTGAGTTTACAAAGGATAGTGCCTGTCCTCTCCACATTGAGGGAGGGGCAGAACACATAATGAACTTACACTTGCCAGGCTTCTGACCAGTGCTGGGATGCAGGGTTGGGGAAGATGTGGGAGGGAGGAAATTAGCTGATGCTTTTCAGTTTGTGATCCCTGAGTGGCTCAGGGAACATTCATGCAATGTAGCTGGGTGTGGGGCTCCACATGCTGTTGTGCTGAGTAATAAGTGCCTGGAGGGGTTTGCTGCTTGTTGCTAGCAAAGCACTGTGAGAGCCAGCCCAGGCTGGAGCGTTAAGGGGTTGTACCCCAGGGCTCCCGTCAGTGATTTATGGGTATTCTGAGTGGGAAACTTTTAGCTGGGATGGCTCAATGTATTCCCAGGCACTCTAATGGTCTATAGTTGTCTTTTCCTGGGCTGGATAATGGATGGGTATTTGCAGTTGGCTTCATGTAAACAACTGGCTTGGGAGGTGCCGCTCCCTGCCTGTTTGCTCCCCACACTGCTATGAATTGGAGCCGAAGTTTGCCCACAGTTTTCTATATACATAAATTCATAAAGCCATGGGTCTATATACAAAGCTCATAAGGACTATCAGGTTCAGAACATTACAAGTTTTTAGAAAAGACCTTCCTCGCTATATTTGTATAATACAATGACATAATATACAAGCAATTGATTCCACTTTTTATTTGGAGAGGGAGTTAAACCTTCTGTTCTCCCCTTGGGGTGTCTGGACCCTGACGGTCACACCAAACATGAGCAATCAACTCTACATAATGTGTAGAAGGACAACTCTTCAGACAAATGTCTCTCCACATGATTGTGTAGCATGGGCAATAAAACACTGGCTCAAAACACACGGCTCCTGTGAGACTGCTAATCAAATCTGTGGCGCAAGTTTAGATGGCAAGTTATGTGCAATCAGTTATCAATGTAAGCTTCAAAAAACAAAAACAGAGATGCAGAGTTCTGAATTCTCATACAGAGTTACATCTACTAGCTCAGGAAAACACAAACAATAGAGAAATACTGAAGACAAATCTGATTGACACCTACAACTGAAAACTCTCATCTTACGTGGAGGAGGTATGTCTCGATGAAGTAGTCAAGTGGTATGATTTTGAAAGGAAATACCACAGGTGATATTAAGAGAGTACTATTCCCAGTTGCTAGCATTTCAAGTTGTCTCATCTGCAAGCATAAAACATGGCTTATTAGTCATCCAAAACTGCACTGCTGAAATCATGCTAAATGAGACCTACTACTTTAATCTGCTTTTCCTATTCAAATCTTGGAGGGATAAAGAAATAAAGTTTTTTTTATTGAGTAAATATTTCAAAAAAATAACGAACAGGTAACCCATAAAGTTTTTAAAGGGGCAAAGTTATATAACATCCAGGGACTATATGCAGGTTATCGGGAGGTGTGGGGAGTGGCTGAAAGCCTGGGGAGTGTAACAAGGGATAATCTGCGGGGTCCTACTTGGAGAACTTAGCAGCTATGAGGAGATCTACAACCACTCTGTTCACACTCTTGAATACTCCAAATTCAGACTTTACAGAGACCAACTAGAATAAGAAATAGAGAACACAGGAAAGTTTCTTGCAGAGATAGTTACTGACAGTCTTGAGAAAAATTACTTATTGAGTCAAAGCAATGCTTTCCGAGAAGAACCTGTGGTCACAGGTAATGGAAGATGTATTGCAAACTCTGCAACTGTAATTTGACTACTTTGACTTTGGGATTTGGAAGGTAATCTTAACACAGATCAAAAGAGAATCCATGATCAAGATGTGGTGCTCACCAGGGGTATCCAGGGTTATGAGCCTTGATTCAACTGGGGATCAATTCCTTTATAAGATTACAGCACTCAGATATATTTATAGTGAAAACAATCATAATTTTTTATTATCAAATGCTAAGATTTAAGAGAGAGTGAGTGAGGATAATAATAGAAACAAAAAGAATCACATATAAAATAAAGTATAACACACTTTTTACAGTCTAAACCTGTATCTCACCTAATGTAATCTGTCAGTGTCTCCAACCTCCAGGGCTGGGATCCCTCTTTCATAAATGCAGAAAGCACTGTCTCTTTGCTTCCTTGTTGAAGGATAAAATGGTATCCTCTTGCCTTCTTCTTATATCCCCTAAAGTCCATTGTTTTGTCCCCAAAATCAGAATGATCCCCTGGGTTTATTCCCTGGTGTGCTGACTTCATGTTGACTTCACATCCTCATGCTGATTTTGTAGCAAACAGGACTTGGCTTACAATGCTTAATTTACATGTGACCTGAGGCAGATAGGTGAATATACATCCTTTGTCTAGCAAAACCTATTTGTCCACCCAGCTTTGATTCAGACTTTAAGACATATTTTTCGATATATACAAAACTCCTTACATAGTGTCAGTACATACACGTTACAATGACATTAATGACCAGTGTGGTCCTGGCTTTTATTTAAGATCTCACATGACATTCTTTATAGATAAATATTATGATTGCTGTGTGCTAGGTCTAATGAGTTTGTCAGGCCTGCTAGGAGAAGCTGTTATTGAAGAGTGAACCCTTTGCCAGTTGGCACTGAAGAATTCTTAGGGTCACACAAGCAACATTCACTTTTAAGCACAGACTTCATTATGAGAGCAACGTTCATGTACAGATTACAGTCTTCTTCTCTATGACAGTGCTCTCACTGGTTCGAGGTAAAGCTTTGTAATCCATACCATCTCTAAATTCATACAGGACACAGGTAGATCTCCCTTAGACTGTGTGATGTCTGCACCTACAGGTTTAGCAGCCTATAATATTGGAGCAGTCACATTGCATCATCTTCTCATGCTTCCTGTAAACATGGCAAGTCATTAAAATACAGATAGCCAAGTGGAGAGACATTAATAGAGGCTGCAAAAACACTGAAACAAATTAAACTTCTGACTGTGGATGAAATCAACATGCTGTCCAACTCAATGTCGGCACTAATATGCCTATGGTTGCATGAGCTTCTCAAAACTAAGTACCACCTGCTCTTTTGAGGAAAGCATGTTATTCTCCTTGGAGATGTCATGTAGAGGACACTTGTCAGAGAGAACATGTATTTGACACACTAACTACAGCAGATACTAGTAATACTATTGGCAGTATTAGGCATGTGAACTTTTGGCAATTTTTCAAATAAGCTGAACTTCAAATTAATATGCAGCAACTGAAGGCTAAGCAGCATGGCCATCTTTTTAACTGAGAGCATGTTGAAAACTGGAAGCCAATGATGTTAGTAAGATTGGGGAATGCATTGTCAAAATTGATTGGGTGTGTATGTGGAAGCTACTGAAATCTTTATGACCTTGGCAAACAATGAACAACTCCTGTTTGTCTCATGCCTACACGGAAAGCATGTGATAACTTTAACAAACTGATACTTGAAACTGTGCTGATTCTGCCCTAGACAAATTAGATGTACTTAATTAACATGAATCCAAAATTATGGATATGGCAAGCAAAAAACTCAGCAGGAAGATAAGATGAATCCGGAACTGAAGACTTAGACACCTCTTTAGCCATCACTTGGCAATGTAGAATTATGGTTTGTTGTAGCACTGACATTAAAAACGGCCTGGTAAAGGGAGGAATGGGCTTTGTGCAATATATCCAATATGACATGCACAAGCAATTTGTGGAGGAAATAATTATTAAATATGATAAGCTGTGAGAGCCTCAACTAATGTTGAATTTCAGTTAATTTTCTGCTAATGATTTGTCTTCTGTAAACAGAGTCCATTCAAAAATTCCAAGGTTTGAACTTAGATTCTGTTATAGTTGATATTGGATCAACTGTATTCAAAGAAGGAACAACATATGTTGCCCTTTCTCAAGTTCACACTCTGACAGGCTTACGCATGTAGCAGTTTGACTCCACAAAGGCCAATGCTGATGTGCACTGCATTCAAGAATATATTGTCTCAGGGAGGAATTTCTTCCTCATCTACCACTAGTTCCAATGGGAAGGAGTGTTCATAAACTAGTATAATAAAGAAGACTTCCTGCAAATGACACATGGTGCATCCAGCAAACAACCCCAATATGCGATGCTGAAGAAACACACACGTACTCCATTCCATAATGCAATTGCAGTTAATTATTATCCAAATATTGTACAAACATGTCTAAAAGTTACACCATTCTCATGCCTTTCACTGTATAGCATCAGTCGTCTGGTATCATTACATCTGCATGGCAGACAATAATACACAACAATCCCCAGAACATCCATAGCATCACAGAGTTCAAAGCTGCTGTGGGTACCTACCTATTGAAGCCGATTTTCAGTTTGTCAGTACAGCAAGATGCTTCCTAATTTCATGTGCAGCTGTTGAACTTGCTCTAACAAGCACAAATATCACTTCAGCAACTATTTGCCACTACATATACTACCATATAAAAATGCCACAACTCCCGGTACACATTTCAAACACCTACAAACCTTGAGTGAATTCTACAGCCAATTCCTTCCCCACCACATCCCCAACTATCTTGCTTTACTGCCTTTGGCTATGCGTGCTAATAGCATGATGGGACAGTGCAATGATCTATACCTGTCAGTCATGCTCCTCCATGCCTACTTATGCTTCTTTGTGCTTTCAGCAGTCTCACAGAAAAAAATAACCTGCCAAATTCAGAAATTTGTATTGCAGTCTTTCCAAATTAGTCATTTTACATATCATATATCCCAAAGAGCACATATCAATTCTGGACATTATATTGCAGTGCAGGGTGGCTTGTCTATTGACAAGAGCATTGATTACAATCAGAACCTGACAGCTAATCTCAAAGAAGAGTATCTTCTCCTCATTTAAAAAAACAACTCTTTATACTACTAGCTGCACTCTTAAACTTTCCCTATAGTACATGCATCCTCCTACAACATTTGTGAGGATTGAACCAAAAGAGGATTATCTACAGAGTATGCCTTTCCAAACTCGTTGGCAAGAACAGGAATTACATCAAACTGCAAGATGCACTCCAGTTACAGTTGTTACAAGGATTGTTTGGCCACTATGTCTCTATATATTGTGGTGTGGCACTTGATGGGGCATCCGTCTGGCACCCCTAGGTCCAGCACTTCCCTCAGCGTTCAGCCCTCACCATAGCCTATAGCCCCGGCTGTGGTCCATGGGATCCTCTCCCTTCTCTGGGGAGAGCTTTGGCCATCCCAGCTGCAGCAGTGGGGGGCGTCCAAGCCCACCCTCTACTTTGGACATTAGCCCAGGGATCCTGATGGCAGCAGCTCCCCGCTGCTGGTGTGCCTAAACTGTTACAGTCTTTTTCCTGGGCTGCTTCCCCACGCTGCCCTTCCCAGGCTTTAGTCACCGCCCTCCTGGTAGTGGCAGCTTCCCCCTACCATGGTTCTGTTCCCCTAGTCCACTCCTGCTTCTGGTTGTCACTCTGCTTCCTTCAGCTCACAGCTCCAAACTCTGACTGGAGCAAGAGATTTTAATAGGTCTTGGACGGGCCCTTAATTAGCCCCAGGTGGCCTCATTAGCTTAAGGTTACTGCTTCCCAGCTGGCCAGGAACAGGGCTCTGACCAATCTGAGGCTTACATATCTGCTTTCAGTAACTCTCTCATAGCCACTTAGCCATACCTTATCACAATATGTATGTTATTCCTCACTCTTCTGTTTGGGCCCTGGGCAAGAGTAGGATTACGAATGGTTCAAGTAACAACAGTGGCAAAGCTGCAGAAACATGGATGGTGGCTGTTTGAGTGTGTACCTGGGGTCCCAGGTGGGCAGGGTTAGGCTGTGCTGCTGCCTGTGGTGCTGCAGCTTTGCTGCTATTGTTATTTGAGCTACCTTTGATTTATCTAGCTCCTTCCCCACTTTTTCTTCTTTCCTATCCCTCTCTCTTTTGCCTTTTATTTAATAAGAGTCTGGCTAAACTGGCCAAGCCCACATATTTTGCAACACTGCTGTGACCCCATGACTGGAAAGGCAGCTAAAAGCCTAAATAGCCCATTGCTGGTACAAGTTTGCCCCGTTTTGGAGTAGCTAATAAGACCATGTGCTGTGCCTGTTTCTCTACCAGAGAGGTTGCAGGAGATGTCAGCACCAAAGACAAGCTGCATTTTCTATCTTTGATGTACTTTTCTTTCTCTTTTGGTGTGAGTTTGTCTTGTTTGTCTTCCAGCAAACAAGATTGGACTTTAACAACAGCAGCTCCAGACTATTCTCCGTTGGTTCTCTTTCTCCCTCCAAAAAATACAGTTATTACATCTAAAATACTGTCAGTGTCATGTTTCTGTACCGGATATGGACTGGCTATTGATCTTCCTTCTTAGCGAGGTACACTCCAGATGTGTTCATCATAAAATCCTTTAATGCTCTGCCAGGTATGGGCAAGGTTAGCTTAAATAAAGTATTGTACACACAGCACCACCTAGTGACTGAACTATATAATGCAGTTTAACATCCCATTACATCTCCAAGTTTCTGCATTCCTACCATTTACAATAGTTACACTGTCACACTGTCTTTGAAGTTCAGTACGTATTAGTCTATTAAGTGTCTCTGAATCATACTGGTTTTCTAATGACACAATCTACACTCTCAACAACTTGGTCATCTGGCTGTCCATTAGTTGCAACAACTGGCTGTGGTTGGCCTAGAACCCTTGAGTCGTCTTCTTCTTGTTCTGTATCCGCCATCTGTAGAGTTTGCTCTCGTTTATTCTCTGAGGAATAAACTGTAGATGTTGATGGTTTCTGCTGAAATCCTCTCTGTTGATCTCAATCTCATATGATCTGGGCACTGAATTATTTTTCTTCACTACAAGTGGATCTGTCCATCCTGTTTCTCCATCCAATTTGACATGAATATAGCCACCAGATTCTAGACCCAGCAGTTCTCTAACTGAGGCACTTCTGTTTTAAAAGTGTTCAAAAACTCTTTTGAACCTTTTTATCTGATTTGGCTACTTTCTTCCATGTCTGGCTATTTTAGAAATAAATTCTTTTCCAAAGTTAGAACACTAGTTCTAAATTGTCTTCTCATCAGAAGTTGTGCAGGATTATAACTAGTAGCTGCTGTTGGTATTGATCTGTAATTCGGAAGAGCAAGAAATGGATCTTCCTGATGTAGGATTTTCTTGACTGTCTGTACAACTCTCGCAGTTTCTCCATTTGCTTCTGGATAACGTGAGCTGTTAGTAATATCAAAATCATATTTCATTCAGAATGACTTAAAATTTGCTGCAGTTAATTGTTGTATGTTGTCCATCACTAGTGGTTCTGGAATACTGAAGTGAGCAAACGTGCACTTCAGTTTCTCATTAACACTGCAACATGTTATGTCTTTCAAGTACATTTCTATATACCTGGAAAAATAGTTCACAAAGAAAAGGTAATGATGTCCTCTGAATCTGAATAAATCTGCATCTAGTAGTTCTGTCTGGTAGCGGTATTGTTATTATTTGTGTTGTGCAGGTTTGTTAGTTCCACAATTTTCACATGAAGATAGTTTTATTCTTTATGTTCTTCCTGATGCCTGGCCATTATACTCACTGGTTGGTCTGTCTGCAGCATTTAGTTAATTCTTGATGTCCTTCATGGATGAGGTTTGAGATTTCTCCTCATTGCTTTTGGAATTAAGATGTAATTGCCTTTAATCATGAATCCATTTGTCACCTAATTGTACACGCACTGTTAAGTAGTCTCTTGTCCCTTCCTTAGGGTCCTTTAGATACTTGGGCCAGCTGGCCCTAACATAACTTGGAACTTCCTGAAGTTGCTTGTCCATCGAGGTTGCTTTCTGTAGCTGCTGTAATCTCTTTTCTGACATTGGTCTGTGTGCGTCCATAACATTACATTATCTTCGAGCTCACAGATAGTTGAGTGCAATGCTGGGCTTCATGACAGAATGTCTGCTACTACCAGATTTTTCCCAAGAACATATTTAGCAGTTGGGTTAAATCGCATTAACCTTATCAACGAACATTGGCATCTCAGTGGTGCTTGATCCAGGCCTTGATTTCGGGAGGGTGAAAATGCATTTTTCCTTGTACACTGATTGATTAGGCTTAGGACTTCATTGAGGATTTTGTTGTGTTTTTCCATTGAATATCCTCATATCAGAATATTGTCCATGAAAAAACAAGGTTAGTTACCAGTAACTGATATTCTTCGAGAGGTATTGCTCATGTCCATTCCACTATAGGTGAGTGCACGCCTCCATGCATGGTTACCAGAACTTTTTTCCCCTTAGCAGATCCTGTAGGGCTGGCTCTGGCACCCCCTGGAGCCCCGCGCACATGCCGCGGTATATGAGGCACTGCCGGCCCTACGCCCCCTCAGTCCCGTCTTTCCACCAACTCCAGCACCGGGGACGGGGGGTGGGTTGTGGAATAGACATGAGCAACACATCTCAAAGAACATCAGTTACTGATAAGTAACATTGTTTTCTTCTTCGAGTGCTTGCTCATGTCCATTCCACTATAGGTGTCTAACAAGCAATACCTTTGGAGGTGGGTAGGAGTTACCGGTGAGCTGCCCTCAGCACCGCTCTGCCAAACCCCGCATCCTCTCTCGCCTGCTGGACGATGGCATAGTAGGATGTGAAAGTATGCACTGACGACCAGGTGGCAGCTTTGCAGATGTCCTGGAGGGACACTCTCTCCAGGAAGGCTGTAGACGAGGCTTGAGCTCTGTTTGAGTGTGCTGTGATGGTTCCCGGAAGCAGCACCCTCACCTGCTTGTAGCAGAACTTGATGCATGATGTAATCCACGAAGAGATGCGTTGGGTAGAGACAGGTAAGCTGTTCATCCGGTCAGCCACTGCGATGAAGAGCTGCGTCGATTTCCGGAATGGCTTTGTACTCTCGATGTAGAAGGCCAGGGTTTGTCTCACGTCCAGCGAATGCCATCTCCTGTCCTCCTTCAAACTGTGCAGTTTGGAAAAAAACACGGGGAGAAAAAATATCTTGATTACAATGAAATTGGGAAACCACCTTGGGCAGGAAGGCTGGATGCAGCCTCAAGTGCATCTTATCCTTATAGAATACTGTATAAGGGGGTTCCGAGATCAAGGCCCTAATCTCGGAGACCCTCCTAGCTGAGGTAATGGCCACCAGGAAAGCTACCTTCCATGAAAGCATGAGCAGGGGGCATGAAGCTATGGGTTCAAAGGGGGGCCCCGTGAATCTCGAGAGGACCAGGTTGAGATCCCAGGGAGGCACCGGGTCACAGACCTGTGGATAAAGCCTCTCCACCCCCTTGATGAACCTGACCGACATGGGATGGGAGAACAGGGATCTCCTCTCTAGCGGCTGATGAAAGGCTGAAATGGCTGCCAGGTGAACCTTCAGCGAGGCCAGTGCCAGACCCTGAAGCTTTAGCTGGCGCAGGTACTCCAGGATCGCCTGTACAGGCGAAAGGCTGGGCGGAATGCCCTGGGACTCCGCTCAACAGGTAAACCGTTTCCACTTAACCCAATACACGACCTGTGTAGAAGGTTTCCTGCTGCCAAGCAGGACTTGTTGGATCTGCATGAGCGGGCTCTCTCTCCCTTTGTCAGCCACAGAGCCCCCAGGCCATGAGGTGCAGGGAGTCCAGGTCTGGATGCAACAGATGACCATGGTCCTGGGATAGAAGGTCATGCTGCCTCAGGAGCTCCAGGGGTGAGGTGATCGAAAAGTCCAGTAGCATGCTGAACCAGTGCTGTCTCGGCCAGGTCGGAGCGATGAGTATAACATCCGCCTTGTCCCTCTTTATTTTCAGCAGGACCTTGGGCAGGAGCAGAATGGACGGAAATGTGTACATGAGGGTTCCCATCCAGTCCATGAGGAACGTGTCGGAAATTGACCAAGTCTCGTGACCCTGGAACAAGCAGAACCTTGGGCACTTTGCGTTCCAGGTCGACGTGAATAGGTCCAGTGGGGGAACACCTCACTTCTGGAAGATCAGAACCACCACCTCTGGGTGCAACGACCAGTCGTGGCAGGGTAGAAATGACCTCCTGAGGTGATCCGCCTCATCATTCCTCACTCTCGAGAGGTGAGAGGCAGTCAAGTGGAAATTGTGCCTCATGGCGAAGTCCCACAGATGGATAGCTTCCTCGCAGAGGGCTGAAGAGCGCGCTCCCCCCTGCCTGTTTATGTAAAACATGGCTGTGGTATTGTCTGTCAGCACCTGTACCACTCTGTTTGTCAGGAATCGGAGGAACACCTTGCACACTAGTCGACTGGCCTTCAGCTTCTTCACATTGATGGGCAGCTGCCTCTCCTCCCCCGACCTGAGCCCCTGACTGAGTAGGTTGGCACTGATTTGGGCTCCCCATCCTACATCCGAAGCGTTGGATATTAGGGTGATAGATGGGACCAGTTCCCTGAATGGAATGCCCTTCATCACTGCCCTGGGCATCTGCCACCAGTTTAGGGAGGCTAAGACAAGCAGGGGAACTGTGACCACCCGGTCCAGTGGGTGTCTGCTTGGCCCATATACCAAGGCCAACCACGCCTGACGTGGTCTGAGCCTCAGGAGAGCTAGTCTCACTGCATATGTGCAGGCCACCCTGTGGCCCAACAGCTGTAGGCAGTGCCTGGCTGTTGATGTGGGGCATCAGTGCAGCTGGGAGATGATAGAGACCATTGCCTCAAAACATGGCTGAGGCAGGAAGGCCCTGGCCTGGGAAGCATCCAGGGTGGCCCCAATTAATTTTATGTGTTGCACTGGGGTTAGTGGACTTCTGCTTGTTTATAAGCAGTCCCAGCCTGCTGCATGTGGAGCAAGTGAGGGTCATGCTCTCCTGTACTTGGGACCTGTACCTGCCCCTGATCAGCCAATCGTCCAGGTAAGGAAAAATTTGCACACCCTTTCGTCTCAGGTGGGCAGCCACTACTGCCATGCACTTGGTGAATACCCTTGGAGCCAAGTTGGAGGCCACCCTCTTGAGCAGCTCCTGGTGCGCCCTGAAATCCTCCATTGGCACCAAGTGGTCCCGGGAGACTGCCTCGTCAGGTGAGGAGAAAGAGGACTGCTTAGGCACGTCCTGCGGGTGCACCCCCTCCATGGGGTCCGACTCCTCATCCAACTCCTCATCTGCACCCCCGATGACAGGATGGATTGGGACCCCAGCCCCATCTGGATACCCCATGGGGCCCAATAAGGCCATTGTTGCGGCCATTGACCCTGGGGCCAACCTGGGACTGACGGCGCTTTCTGGGGGCATCAGCTCTCCCAACGACTGTCCCCCCGGGAGACCCCGAGTCGCTGGACGGGCAGTGCTGTACATGTCTTCTGTCCCAGGCCCCCTCCCATGCCGGGGATTGCCTTCTCAACGCCTCTGACCTGGAGGACGATGAGGGCTGCCTCCGTCGCCGCGAGCGATCCCAATGAATGGAGGTGCGCTCTGAAGAGCTAGAGGTACCGGAGTGTCGTCTCAGTACCCATGATATATGGTGCCGCTTGCCCTGTGGCCCTGCAGATCCTTTCGGTGTCTGAGGTCGGCGCTGACCTCACTCCTCGGAGCCGAGCTGGACTCCGGCGACCGGGTTCCACGTCGTGGACTGCGCGGTGCCGAGTCCTCTGAAAGCGACTGGGTTTTGCACCACCTCGGTGCGGGCGAACTCCTCAGTGCCGGGTCCTCCAACGGTGACCGGGTTCTGTGCCATCTGGGTTTGGGCAAACTCCTCGGTGCCGGGGATTGGGAATGGGGAATTGTCCAACCGCCTCCTGGCAGACCTCGACCGGTGCCACCTCCTGGCCTGCTCTGCCTCCGGTGCTGGGGATTGACGTCGGCACTGAGGGGGAGACTCCACGTCCTGTGCTGGGGGAGCAACTCTGCTCTACCCTCGTAGGCCATCCGGCAGGAGATCTTCCTCCCCGTATCAGGGATTTCCACCACCATTCAGAGGGACCCAACGCAGGTTTCCCCCGTGACACCGGCCCCTTCTCCCTCGGCCGGGGGGGGAGGGGCACGGAGGTGGCGTAGGCAAGGCCAACAAGGCTCTTGCCGCCTGAAAAGCCTCCGGTGTTGACAGCGTAGGCAGGGGCACTCTCCCACTCCCAAGAGTCAGGGAAGGCTCCCTGACCAGAGATGCAGGCACCGGAGAAGACTCGACAGGCTGGGGCCGGTGCATCTCCATGCTCGACCCTGCCTGTACCTATGGCGCAGGAGAGTGTCCACGCTCCACGCAATGCTTCCTCCTCTTTGGTGCTGGCAGTGCTGCATGGTGGTAAGTCGAGGACGGTGCCGGCGGCGCTCTCTGCACCGAGATCACGCTCAGTGCCGAGGTGGAGTGGGCCAGCTCAGAGGCTGGGCGGAGCACTGCCTCCATTAGCAGGGCTTTCAACCAGATCTCTCAGTCCTTCTGAGTCCTCAGTTTAAAAGCCCTGTAGATCTTGCACTTGTCCTTTCTGGGCACTTCCCCCAATCACTTAACTAACTAAAACTAATTTAGTTCCAGAGGGGTAGCCGTGTTAGTCTGTATACAGCAAAAACAACGAGAGTTCTGTGGCACTTTAAAACAACGAGAGTTCTGTGGCACTTTAAAGACTAACCGATTTAATTTTTGTAGGCATAAGCTTTCATGAGACTCAGCTCACTTCGTCAGATGCAGAGGTAGAATTCTACCTCTGAGTCTCACGAAAGCTTATGCCTACAAACATTAAATTTGTTAGTCTTTAAAGTGCCACAGAACTCTCATTGTTTTAGAGTGTAAGTTGTTTCTGTAGTGAACTGGTGCATGCAATTCAGAATACCTCAAGGGCTAGTCAGAACTGTGTCAGGGGACTTTAGCTTTGGAAGGGGTTGAAGGTGACTGTAAATCCCTTGTGAAATGACTGTGACATCTGCTCCAGAGTCAATTTTATAGTCAATAGTCTTGCCATGAATATTCAGTTTCACTCTTCAGGCAGGCTCTTTGTCATCACAAGTTGTAGATTTCAGAAACAATGGCTCTTGATTGTCTGCAGTGTGAGTCAACGCCCTTACTGCTCTGGTGTGGCAAAGTGCTACAAAATGTCCATATTCTATGCATTTCTTACACCTTTTTCCTCTAGCTGTACATGCATCATCTCTTGGGATATGACTTTTTCTTGTGCATGTAGGCTGGAATTTGTCCATCTTAGCCTGGGAGTTCTCTCTTCTTGCCTCAGAGGTTTTATGACAATGAATTTTAACACTCAAATCTTGTTGTAGTTTCTAAGCTAATGTCAGGTTTTTCACATTGCTCCTGCCTTTTGTTCTGTTTTTTCACTAGTTCAGACTGCTTTGCTCTTTGTATAGCTGTGGCTAGGGTTAAGTCTAGCTTCAACTGGAGTTGTTCTGCAGTGAAAGATTTTTATCTGTTAACCCAATAACCAGCCTGTCTCTGTTATTTTCATGTTTTGATTTCTGCAATCACCGTTTTCAGCCCATGTATGCAGAGCTCTGATAAAACATTCAATATGTTTCCTTGGTTCTTGAATTCTCTGGTGAAAACATACTCTTTCATAAACCACATTCTCTGAGGTATAAAGTATGCATCAGACATAGCCAGAACCCTTTCATAATCATCTTTGTGACGGTCTTCAGTGAAGTCAAAGGATTTAAAGATATGCTCTGTCTGCTTCCATAGCATAACTTAAAGAAGATATCTGTATATCTAGAGATTCCTTGTGGAGCTTCTTTGCAGTGCAAAATCTTCCAAAATACTGCTTCCAATCTGTCCACTGCTTCCAATCTGTCACAGCTGAAATTCTCTGGGGACTTGAAGAGTGGCTTGTTGATGAGATCTTGCAACCTTTGTTGCTTTTTACTTCTGTTTGCATCCTTTGTTGCTGTTTTCCTTGTTTCTTCTTGTCCCTGGCACTAGCAAAGTACACACCAGATATTTTCATCATAAAATTCTTTAATGCTCTGCCTGGTGTGGCTCAGGTTAACTTAAATAAGGTATTTTACATACAGTACCACTTAGTGGATCACCAATATAATACAGTTTAGCATTCTATTACAGTTAGGCAGGGTTTTTTTTTTTTCCTTCTACAAACTCTACAGTTAAAGGGAAAAGGAATAAGGGATATTGTTAACATGAAAGCCTTACTTAACATTTTACATTTCAGAGGCTTCAAAGGCTTTAATTGTTTTTCCTTCTTTTTCGAAACCTATAATAAAAGGTTACAAATATTTTGAATGGTGTATTTGTCACGGGACTAAGCAAATTGAGGCCTCTATACCCAAAAGTCTTAACCTTGTTTAACATTATATTGTTGTACAATGACAAGACCATGTTAACACCTTTGACTCTCTGGACCCATTTATTCCACTGAAGTTAACACAAGAAGACCCAAGCACAGATGTGGATGCACCTTGAAAATCAGTAACCAGAGGGTGAGTGTAAAGGAGAGCCTAGAGGCCCTTGGTCCACTTTTGAGAGCTTGGAGGTTTCTGAGAGCCTCTATTTTAAGTATTGCAATGTCAGCCAACAAAGGGTGAGAAGGATCCAGTCTCTGTACTGAGATTGGAGAAGCTGTTACAGACAGCTGTGGTGAAGTGAGCAGTGACTTCTGAGCAAATGAACCATGCCAGACAGGCCCAAATTTTCAGATGAACTCTGTACTATGAACTGCAATTTAATCATCAGTTAAGAGAACAATAAGAGAGTTTGCCAAGTGACTCCCAGATGCTAAAAGAAATCAGAGAATAGGAAGAAAGGCAGACAGACAGAGAGGTTTGTTGAGTCCAGCCATCTAAGCCAGCCAGTGCAGCTCCCATCAACTCATTCAAGACTTCAGGGCACAAGGAGATACAGGTTGCAGTGATCAAGACAACAAGGTTTCAAAATCAGAACTGGAAATCTCCTGGCTGTCATACAAAGGCAAATGGGTGCAATTTACCAAGGCATAAAAGTATCAAGAAACATTAACAAACGAGTGATGATAAATTTAGATCCTCTCTCAAATAGTGATACAAATAGGTGGCATCCTCTCCCTGAACCTGTGGATAAGGGTTACCACAACAAAAATGAATATTCTGTACAGACTCCTATATATTCCAAGCGGCCTACCTATACATATCCCTCTGTCTCATTTTAGAATATGTAATGGTATTATTAATGCATTATTAATGCATTCCTGTCGGGACCTGGTCAATCTCCATAACAAAGTTACTATCATGTTTTTATCATGGTTGCATAGATCATGTCAACAGGTGGGCTTTGGCTTCCTTCACCATGGAATAGTATTCTGAGATGGAGGACTTCTGGGAAGAGATGGGCTCCACCTGACAAAGAAGGGGATGAGGATCTGAGGACACTGACTCACCAACCTAGTGAGGAAAGCTTTACACTAGGTTTGAAGGGGTTGGTGAGAAAAGCCCACAGGTAAGTAAAAATGGTGCCCTGGATAAAGGGATGAAGGGGGAAATGGGAGGGGGAAGGAATTGCAATAGGATCATGAGAGAGATAGGACAAATAGTGGGTCTGTGGCCTCCTCCATTGCCACCTAGTTCCCTGACTATTTATAGCTGATTGTCTCTGTCCTGATACTCAAAGACCTCCACTGGATTGACCCTAGCTATCTGAGATCATCTCTGTGGTGTACTGTAAGCAAAAGGTTTGACCAGGATATTACAGGACTGTGACAGCGTGCTCTCCCACAACAGCTGTGTTCCATTAGAACATAGGTTCTCAACCAGGGCAGGGGAGCACAACCCTGTGAAGGGGCACGTCAAATTTCCAGGAGGAGGGGTGCATGGAGCTGGTCAAAACTGAAAGCAGACCTGAGCACAGAGGATGGGTTGTAGCTGGTGCTGTAAATGGACTCCAGGGTTTCTCCATGGAGCCCTCACCTTCACAGGAGAACCATAAGTGGGCCCATGACACTATCAGTTAATGCAGCTCTGGGTGAGAGGGGCCTCCACTTGCCTAACCTGTGGCAGGCAGTGCCAACCCACAGACACCTGGAGAGGGTGGGGCAGGGAGCGAGGAAGCACCGTGGAGGAAACCCCTCCATGTGTCCCCATCTTCCATCCCTTTCTCTGACCCCTCTGCAGGTGGGGGCCATTGATGTGTGATTGAGGAGAGGAGATATGCATAATCATTTAAAGCTGGGGCACTGCCAGGTGATTTGTGAGCAGTATGCCCTGCAACAGTGCCAGAGGGAACTGAGGGAAATATGGGGGTGAGTGCTTCCACGTGATCTGGGCAGGGGAGGGCCCACTCAGGTGGGGTTGGGGGAGTTTAGGGGCACTGCAGGATGGCTGAGCTCTGCAAGGTGATTTGGGGTCTATCTACGGGGTGGGGGCAGGGAGTGCCCTGCCCCGCCCCGCCCCGCCCCTTGACCTGGCAGGCCCCCGGGGAGATGCTCAGGCTACAGCTGAAGTTGAGGGCTCTCTGCAGTGTGCACAACACGCAGCCCTCGGGAGCCACTGCTGGGCTGAGACACCACCGAGCTCGTAGCTCGAGTGGCCAAAGGCCGGGGCGGGGCGGGGCGGAGGCGCTGGGGCTCAAACAGAGGCGGCAGCAGGGCTGTAGCGCGTTAGTTACAGCGAGGTGCTGCCCTTGCCTGACCCGCCCATTGGCCCCTTCCTCCGCGCCCTCCTCGGGCACCTCAGCCCTCGAGAGAGTCCCTCGGCGCCGGGGTCAGTCCGGAGCGCGCCTCCGCTTCCAGCCGCAAGAGGCAGCTCGGTGACCTAGGCAACAAGCAACCCTTGGACGGACGCTTGTCAGCCACTCCCGTCCAATCAGGGATTAGGACCTTGGACTTCACCCAATCGTTTGCCGGCGTGGGTGGGCACTGGTCAGAGGCGGAGAGTGGCTGCTTTTCCAACCAATAAGACGCCGAGGCTCTATAGGCCTCTCCCCCAATCCGCTGGGCTGGGGCGGTGCAAGGGGCGTGGTCGCCGCCGCTGCTCTGGCTGCAAGATGGCGGTGGCCGGGGCGAGCGCGGGGAAGTTGGCGGCGGCTGTGAAGCCGATCTTCAGCCGGGACCTGAGCCAGGCGAAGCGGCGGGTGCGGGAGCTGTACCGGGCCTGGTACCGCGAGGTGCCCAATGCCGGTGAGGGGCCGCCCTGCGCAAGGTCGGAGCCGGTGGCTTGGTTACGGGACCGTGAGGGCTTCTGGGCTTCCGCCGAGGCTGGGAGCGCGGAGCTGAGCGTGCCGGGCTGCGGGGGAGCCCCGGCCCCAGACCCCTCTCGGTGCCAGCGCGGCAGGGGCGTTGTGGGCTTCTCCGCCCTCCTGCCAAGCAGCCGGTCAGCGCTGACCTTGGGGCTTCAGTGGGGGGGAAGCGCTGTCTGTCTGTCTGTCTGTGACTTGCAGCGTTGTGGGTGCTGGGGTGGGGCTCACTCGGGCCACCTGGATTCTGTTGCCAGTTCTGCTACTGGCCTGCTGTGTGACCTTGGCCAAGTCACTCTGCTAGTCTGTGCCTCAGTTTCCCCATCTGTAAAACTGGGGTCGTGATGGATGGTCCCTCTTCTTTGTGAAGCACTTTGACATTTAAATGGAGTTAAGGGTGGCTCTAAAGAGTTTATTTAGTCTTGCGTGAGTTTTCCCTGCCCATAATCCTGATGTGTTTATGCTGCTTCTGTGTGGGCTGCCTTCCTCATTCAGCAGCAGAAAGAGTATCCAACAAGGTGCATGTACTTTTGGCACAGATTACAAAGTACATCTCCCCCCCCCCCCCACACACACACACACCACCCTTGGTAGTTTTGAGTTAATATGAATGATTTTAAGGCCAGAAAGGACGATAATCTAATTAACCACATGTACATTGCTAGTCACAGGATTTCACCCACCCATGCCTCTATCCAGAACCTCTGGCTGAATTACTGAAGTCCTCAAATCATGATCTAAAGATTTCAAGTTACAGAAAATCTACCATTTACCCTGGTTTAAATATGCAAGTGACCCATGCTGCAGAGAGAGGCAAAAAAAATCTAGGGTCTCTATCATCCGAACTGGGACAAAATTCTTTCCCAACCCCAAATATGGTGATCAGTTAAGACCCTGTGCATGTGGGCAAGACCCACAGGCCAGACACCTGGGAAAGAATTCTCTAGTAACTGAGAGCCCCTCCCCATTTAGTGTCCCATCACTGGTCTTGGAGATATTTGCTGCTAGCAGTTGCAGATTGGCTACGTGCCATTGTTCAGTGAAAAATGATAAGCCTTACTGTCTGTACCTCTGCCCTCTCTGGTATGTGATACTTTTTGTCCCCAGTTGGTGGGGTGTATCAAGACTGTATGTAACTGGATCTTATGCCACTTATTTTGTGTTGCTGCATATCATCTTGGTGTATATATATTTTTTTCAGAACTGACTAGCACAATTTTCAAGGCGAACCCCCTCCTAATGGCTGGATGGAAGGGGCCTAGAGGAGGAGAATACAAACACGACATATGTCTTATTTTTTAACTTTGATTTCTTAGCCAGGTAGTGGGTGAAGCTCATTCAATAAACTCTGCAAAATAAGGATGCATATTATAACTGCCTAAATCTGCAACACTGGTCAATTTCTTATTACATTTTTTAATAACTTCTAGCTGAGAAATACAAGAACAAATTTTTCTTTGCAGTCAGGGATGACCCGTCCTAGCCAATAGTGGAAAGACAGAGTGAGGGCAATGGCTTAAGATGTTACTGAGCATGCTTAGTACAAGCCAAGCAGCAACTCCTGGGGGGACATATGACCCCCATGTGCCCCCCATGCGTCACCTCTCATACTTTGAAAATGGAGAGTATGTGGTGAGAAACTTCAGAACATTGGTGATGAGTCCTGTGAATATTCTGTGCTTTGTCTAGTACACCTATACCATCTGGACATCTCGGTGAAACAAGGACGGGAGAAGGTGCGGGAGATGTTCATGAAGAATGCTCATGTCACAGACCCCAGAGTCATTGACCTACTGGTTATAAAGGTAAAATAGAACAACAAAAACACTTACTTTCTCAAATCCACAATGTGTTGTGATTAGCATGTAATAAATAGTAGTGGGATGGGATGGTTCTTTGCTTATCAAAGTTCTATAGAACAAGCTGATATAATGGCGCTCATTAAGATCAGAGTAATATAGTTAGGATATGTATTCAGTCACAGAAGAGAAAAAGACCTCCCTGTCCATCTCCCCTACTAAAGCTGGTTCTTCTTTATAATAGATTCATGACCCTAGAGAGGAGTTGTTCAGTTAATAAGACATCTCTTGTTCTGCATTTGCACACAGGAATTGTCCAGCAGATGAAATAGTTGTTTTTAAGGACAGCTATATCTCTGCTTATAAAAAGTGATAAGGATCACAAATGGCTAATTCTCCACACTTCCATCTTATTGTGTTTCTTCAATAACAGTATGAGATAGTACACATTACAGAAATACTTCTGCTGTAAAGGATGGCTTCAGTTTTTTAAGTGGATGGCATAGCTGAGTCAAGATTTCCTAGATATGCTTGCCAGATATGTATTTTGGGAGAATAAAATGACCAAAACAAAACCAAACACCATTCCTTAGCATTTCAGAACAAGTTGCCAAAGCAAGACTAACTGAACTCTGCAGTGGTATTTCTTTACCAATAGAACCCTTTAAACTGTGAACTGCACGTGCATCTCTAATGCTATATAAATTCCAAGGCGGATATCAGTGTTTGTCGAGAGCATGTATCAATAACTTAAGGGCAAAAAAATTGGAGGGATTCTTCAGTTATCCCCAAACCAAGCATTATAAATCCAGAATTAAAGTTGCACTTAAAATTATGTTAAGGTAGGGAAATGCATAGTTAGAGCATCCATACAACCCTAACTCTGCCCTATAGTGACACCATGTAATAACAATACAATTAAAGGAGGTCAAATTAATTATCAAACAGTCACTCCTGTCTTTGGAATTTGATTGACATTTTAGTCCTAGATTAGATTAAACATATGAAATGTAATACACATTTTTTGTTTTCATGGTATCAATAGAGTATTTACACACACAGTTAAGTAATCTCACTGGTGAATCTGGGTATTGAACAGGTATTTTAAAATAAAGGTGCCTGAAAACCAGGAGTCTTGTTACATATCAAGAAGGGGGTGCTAATCCAGGGACTATGGTTTCTGGAAGAGGAAATGGGGCAAGTCATGATGCCTCTATAGAGGAGAGTTTTGGCCTTTCATTTCTGTGCAGTTTGACACCTGCTGCCAGGCTGTGGAGAGGAATGGATGTTGGAAAAACAGGTGGGTAGCTAGGAATGCTGGTCATGAGAGCAGACACTGTGTTTGAGGATCGGGGGGAGAGGAGAAAGTCAGTGAGTGAAGCTGAGAAGAGTAAGCCTGAGTATGCTTGTTAGTGTGATAGTTAGAAGGCTGTAAGGGTGAGGTTAGCAGATTTTAAAAGGAATGAATAACTGAGCTAACTAGTAAGAGTTTCACTTAAAACCTTCTGAATGCTGAGGTGGAAATAAACCAGCTATGCATTTTATTCTCATCTGATTAAGCTCTAACTAGGAAGTGATCTATGAACCCTGGCTCTATTTTTGTATAAATGCAGGGGAAAATGGAACTACAGGAAACTACTCGTGCATGGAAGCAGCGGACACACATCATGAGGTTTTTCCATGAGACAGAAACCCCACAACCCAAGGATTTTCTGTCCAAGTTCTATGTGGGCCAGGTCCCTTGAGACAAACTGACTGAGAAACTAATTCTGTATTTCACTGTTTTATGGCAAATAAAGCTCTGTATAGTGGAGAGCAGTTCTTGGAATTCTTCATAAGGAAAGTATCTATCTCACCACTCTGTATGCTATTTTACTGACAGAATGGATTATGCATAGCAAGGATTCTATCTTTTGTTCCTGTCCCCTTTTAAAGTATTGCACTTGCTCTAGGATATCTTGTGGCATGAGAAGGAAACCATCAAGTATACAGTAAGCTGAACTAGGTTGGGGAACTTCAATTAGATTCAACCTTTTCTTGGAGTAAGACTCTCCTTGTTGTGGGGATAAGCTATTAATTACAAGCCACCTCAGAAGGTCAGAAAATTTTATGGAGCTAGCCAGTACTGAAATTTTATAGTAGAGGGTTGCTGTATTGGAGGCAGCTGTTGATCAGTTGGTATGTCCAAGCATAACTAAATAATGTGTGAATTCTACCTAGCTGCTAATTCTAGATATGCTACTTGAGTCAAGTCTAACTTAAAAAAACAAACCAACCCAAACTCTCAGCTTTGGGCTACTTGCTTTTTTCCCCCCAGCAACACTTGCCTATGCAATTGACTACAACCCATTAAAGCTGGTATATCAAACTTTTTGAGATCTCTAACATACCTATTACTTCTGGGGAAATTCCCCCAACCCACACTTCTGTGGCTGAGCTAGTCCATTTGCAGTCATGAGCGAATGCTCTGCTGGGATAGAATTAAACTAATATTTATTCAGCACTCTGAAGCCAAATCTAGGGGTGGCAAAATCACTTTGAGTGCAGCAAGAAATTAAGCATGCTGAAATACTTTGATCTCGAAGTCATAAAGCAATAGATTAGATCCATCTCTGCAGGACAAGGTAACAACAATTATCATGATGGGGCCTGCAGGCTAATTAAAATGTTACTGTTCAAGGTATCAGACTGCTGACATCTGAAAGAATGGATATGGGTACTGCCCACTGGCAGGAGGCAAATGCGCTTGATGTTGTTTTTGTGCCTATTTCATGACTAAAAGGGAGCAAAGAAATGTAAGATTTCCAGATAAGTGAGGCCTTAGCAGAACCTTTGAAACATAGTTTGATAAAAGGTGAGATTTCTAGCACCAACGAATGGGTTTTTGAGAGAGAGAATAAAACTCCTTCAATGGGAAAGGTGCTTTCCTGCAGCCATATCACCACATACGTGTGGCACCCACCACATTTGGGATATCTGAAATATAAACAAGCTATTGTCTTGTTAGGCCACTGTGACAGAAAATACTCCCAACAATGCACAAGCACAGTTAAATACCTTTTAAAAACAAAGAAAGCCCAGAAAACTAAACTAGCATTAAGGTTTGCACATAGTCAGAACATAAGACACATTAATTTTCTGACAGGCATATTCATGCAACCCCAGTACAGATATGGAGTAATTTCTGGTAAAATGACTAGCTGAGTATTTCATTGTTTATGAAATGCCCCAAAACATACAAAATGAGCACCACCGTAAGTCGACAAACTCTTCAACCTTAAAGTTGCATGCTCTCTTTACTCTGAGGTGAAGTTAATGGTACATAATGCAGGTTGCATAAAAGCATTATAATAACCCTAGGCCAGTGTCATTTTGCAATTACCTTTTAAAGCAACTGAGTCCACGTGCAGTGGCTCTGCTTATTCCACCATGAATTATTTTTCTATAGTATACTGATAGGTTTTAAGCAGTGCATTAGATTTCAGCATATGTGGTCTTTTTATATACTTCCAATAGGGCAAGGAAGTGACAGAACTTCAGCCAAAAGGAAATAGAAGTTGGAAACATCAGTGATAATTAACAAGAACTTTAGCTGACAAATGTGAAAACAAACAATAAATCCCTACATGGCTCAGTCTGCCATTCTTTAGTCATAATCTAATCATTTATACTTCCCATGCTCATTACAAGAACCCAAGTGTCTCTCAGGACATGAAAGGTACAGCATGCAAGGATTGCTGGACCTACACACCCCATCCCAACTACCATACAGACATGAAGAGAACATTCATTGGTACAGAGGGAGGTCCAACTGCACCTCCCTTCATGCTTAAAACAAGGGAGCAGCATGAGGAGACACTGATGTCAGAACCATTTATTTGTCTATGGCTTTCTCCTTTCTGTTCTTCCATTACAGCCCTGCAAAGAGGTAAAAAGGAATGTTAGTCAGCACTATGGAACAGCCCTGTGCTACCTTTCAGCTAAACAACACTGGTTCCAGTCCATAACAAACAAGGGCAAAGCCCATAAGCAGGGTCATGTGAAACAAGTTTCCAATGGGCTGTGACCTGTGCTGTTAACCACACACAATTTAAGATGACTGGTGCATTCCCTGTTTTCAGCCACACAATTTGACAGCAACTGCAAACACTTCAGAGGAAAACATGGCCAGTGGGACTATGGAAAATGGGTTTAACAAAGGACATGTATTTGCTGATATGGAAAAATGACAGAATGTTTGTGCTGCTGAACTGCTAAAGGACACACATGCACTCCACATAAAATATATTACCCCCATTTCATCTTATGTCATTTGCCTTGTCCTCATTGAGTAATCTTTGGTGCAGAACAGATAAAGAGAGGCTGAAATAATACAGGACTGGGAGCAACCAAATGTTAATCTTCAAGTTATTATAAACCATCATAAGAACACTTATATCAATGGGTCCCAACCCAGGATGTGTGTACCTGTTTGGGGGGGGGGGGGGGAGGAGAGGGGCACCAAATATTACAGGGGATCTGTGAGGCTTCAATAATATTGAGGTCATTGAGCCCCCTCAAGCCTCACACTGGCCAGGCACAGCAGCCTCGAGCTCTGTGCCAGCTGGAGGAGCAGCCTCTCCCCAGCTCCATGCTGGACAGGTGCACTTCACCCAAGCACGAGCCAGAGGAGCAAGCTCCCCCAATCCCAAGCCGGCTGGGTGCCTGGCTGGAGCAGAGCAGCCCCAGACAATCCACTAGTGCCCACTCCCTCCATCAGGAAGAGGTAGGGCCACTCAGGGCAGGCAGTAGTAGCTGCACCAGGGAAGGCTTAGCTTCTTACTCAGGAAGAATAATTTATTATTATTTATGTAATTTTGTGTTATATGTTTATAGGGGTCATTTGTGTTTATGGCTGGGGGGAGGGTGCATGTTTTACGTAATGTTAACCAGGGGGGCTTTCACTCAGAAAGATTGGGAACCAATATAACAATCTTCAGCCTGAAAGATCTGAGTACACTTAAGACTGCATACATAATGACCAGTCATCATCTGAGAAATACAAGCTTTGGTATGGAATACAAGTCATCCAATGAATTAATAGGGGATTTTTTTTAAGTAGACAGAATGTAATAAAGCTGGAATTAACTTAGGACACCTAAGCTACCCCCACTAACCCTTGCAAAGAGGTATGTTAATACAAATAATCATACAAACCATTGAAGTCTGTAGTGTCTACAAATAGCTAGTTTGTTTTATATCTCACCCAAATGACAAGACTTTGAATATAGTATCAATGTAGTACTAGCTCAAAATCAACTGTCACCTACAGCATTTATGTTTTCTTTAGAGGTTTCATTCAAACATGGTAAGGTCCGCTCCAGAATAGATAAGAACCTGCAGATGTACTACCTTTTTCTATGATTTTTTATGGGGTTGAGCACCAGTACTGAATGTTCAGCAGCTTTCCAAAGCAGTAGCAGTCTGCATCACCCAGTTACATAATCCCCTCACTCTTTCAAGCCAAATAGCACACATAACTGAACTGTTAGTGGCACTGATGTCATACCTTTAATCATCGTCATCATCATCCTCTGGGACAAAGATATCATGTTCCTCAAGCAAGGCTGCAAAATTCTTACTGATTTGAGTCCCGAGGTAGAGGAAAGGGATCACAATGGTAAATATTCGTACGAGGCCAAAGGGCATCTATGTTCAATCAAAACAAATTAACCTCTATCAGCAAGTTCCATTTTAAATCAATAATCTAATAGGGGGATACACAGACAGAGCAAGGAAGGAACTCTAAACTGCTGAGACCACATCTAGCACATTATGTTCTGTTTCGAGCATTCAGAAAAATATTGATAACCTAGAGGGAATTCAGAGAACAGGAACAAAAACTGATTAAGGATGGGAATGGAAAAAAAATTATGTGTAAGGAACCCGCGTGCTGCTAACCATCAGCCCCGCTCCTCAGCCACGGCTGGCTCTCGTGGAGTTCCTGTTGTGCGGGATCTTCTAGGCTAGCGACCCCGCTACATCTCAGCAAAATCTTTCCCATACGAGGCCGAGAGCACGGCGACGCCAAAGCCCCTGTCACAGGGGCAGGGATTTCTTCCCCCCCCAGCGTCCTGCCCCATTTGGGGCCCGGTGTTCGGCTGCCATTGTTGTGCCAAAAACTGGACAGACAGATTTTGTTACCCATCTCTGTTTCTGGCACACAGGATGCCCGATGATGAAACCTGTTACCCCCGCAGTAACGTCACAGTTTCTGTCCATGCCAAAACCAGACAAAACATGTGACCCCCGCAGTACTGCCACAGTTTCTGTCCTGTCTGTGTTTTTGTCACACAGGATGCCCGATGCCAAAACCAGACAAAAACTGTGACTCCTGCAGTATAGCAGGAGCTGCTGTTTTTAGGCATTGGGATGCCTGTGCCTTTAAGAACCCAGCCCTGGGAAGCCGGAGCTGAGAGTCTCCCTGAGACACAGACTCCTGTGAGAGCAGAAACAAAAAAGCCCCTCGCCCCCACCCCACCCCGCACTATTTTTGCAAACAGGGCAGGTCACAGGTGGCTCATCCCAGCGGGGTCACTGGGCTGGGATTTTGCCTCTGCCACAGGCTGGCAGCGCCTCGCCCTTGGGCTAACCCCAGCTCATTAACCCCTCCTCCTTGATTTTGCTCCTCAGCCCCTCTCCTACTCCCACCTCCATCGGCTTCACCCCCCCAGGCCAGTAAAATTCTGTCCCCTGATTACATCCTGCCCATCCCCACCTCCAATGTGCCCCTTTTGCCCCTTTTTAGCCCCTCTAAACAGCGGGCAACGGAGTCTGACGCCCAGTAAGGGCAGGGTGAGGGAAGTGGCTGCAGCAAATGTTACTGAGCATGCTCAGTACAGCCAGGATCACAAAATCTGTCCGTCCAGTCAGTGGCACACAATCCGTACCATCCCCCACTCCTCAGGCCCAGGCCAGCGCCCTTCGCTTCCGGGCCGGCTGTTGCCGGTGTCGCTCGTGGCTGTTCCACTCCCGCCTCCCCATCCCCCACAGCGGCCTTCAAGCGAGGAGTGGGGGCGGGGGACGGAGACCGGCTGCCCTGTGGCCGAGCCTGACCCGAGACACGCCCAGCCAGAGTGGGGGAAGGGTCCCAGCTTGCGTGCGGGCAGCGCCGGACCAGTGGCCCCCCGCCCACTAGGTGTGACACGGACACCTGCGCCCCCTCGCAGCAGCAGCCACTAGCGGGCACTTCCGCATTCCAAGCACCCCCCTACACCCATTCCCATTGGGCCGAGCCCTCAACTTTAGTCCCGCCCCACACGGAAATGGCGTCTACCCTGATTGGCCAACGTCCTGTCACTAACGCCAGCCAACGGCTCACAGCGGTCTGCAATTGGTTGCTCCCCCCAGCTTGACTCACACACGGCGCCCCCTCTCACTGTCACTCACTCACTTTGGCCGGCTTGGGTAAGATGGCGCCGCTGCGAGTGACCGTCGCGCTCCGCGAGGGCACAGCGCTCATCGCGGGGGCGCTCCGGAGCCCGCCGGGCCCCACCCGCCTCCGGGAACGGGCCGCTGCCGCCAACAAGCGCCCCACGAGCCCCGCCATCTTCCTGCCTTCCCCTGCGCGCTCTGCCTCTGCTGCTATAGCGACGCGCCCGAGCTGTCCCCCTGCCCGGGCGCCGCCTTATCAAATCTCGCGATGACCGGGCGCGGACGGGGAGTCAGGGGTGGGGAGGTGTCGCGGTAAAGCGCGATGGTGGCTGCGGTGCGCATGCGCAAGAGTAGGGTGGGGGATAGGGACGGCGAAGGAATCTGGGGAGGGCGTGGCCTGGGCACGTGGGGGCAGCAGATTTGTCCTAAGTATAGAGGTGGTTCACAGGCTTGGGCAGGGTCGGGCCTGAGTCACATTTATCAGCTTGCCTCTTGGCACTGCCACCCTTGCTTGTGCATAACTCCGTGTTAGCCTCAGTTTCCTGACCTCACCTGCCTAGTAGTCATGCAGGCCCCAGCTGTCCTTGGGGCTATGCCAGCCCTAGCTGTGCCCCACAATTTAGCAGTCAGTGCCCCAGCCCCACTAGTATTTAGCTCCTTATCCCCTGAACGCTCTCAGAAATTCTAGCTCTGCTGTCCCCAGGGGAACACTGTACAGGCCAGCTTGTAAAATTTAACTCCGGGTCATCACCGTGCTTCACAGCTCAGCACTGAGATCTAAGTATAGTAAAAACAGGAGTAAGATTAGCAAACATTCAAAATTCAATGATAGTTACATATAAATTATATATCATCATAAATGCAACACGCTTTCTAGAGACTAAACAGGCTAACCTCGCTAAAGAAGTTTCACCCCCAGAAGTCCTCTGCAGCATTTCAGCCCAGGTTGACTGAGCTCCCATTTTCATTAATGTAAAAACAGTGCCCATTTATTTCCTAGGGGCAGGAAAAAGGGGTGTCTTCTTTGTCTTCTACTCATATCCTAAAAGTTCACTTGCTTTACTCAGACAGGATGACCATCTATGCTTATTTTTCCCATGTCCTGCTGAGTTCACATTTCTCTGTTGACTTCACCTGTAATGGGTATCCATGGTTTTGGCTTACAATGCTTAACTAACATCCAGATTGAGAGACAGGTGAATAAACACTCTGGTCTGACAGAAAGCTTCTGTATCACAGCAGAGGTAGAGAAACAGGCTAAGAACATGTTTTGAACACAAACATATGTTCACAATGATATTAATAAAAACAATAAGAGTCCTGTAGCACCTTAAAGACTAACACATTTCTGTGGACATAAGCTTTCGTGGGCTGCAACCCACTTCGTCAGATGCATGAAAGCTTATGCCCGCAGAAATTTATTAGTCTTTAAGGTGTTACAGGACTCTCGTTGTTTTTGCTGTATACAGACTTAACACTGCTACCCTTCTGGAACTTTTCACAATGATATTAATGACCAACATGACCCCAGCTTTCATTTAAGATGTCACACAACATTCTCTGGTGGTGAACCAGAATGCACAGACCACTATCTGGCCATTCCTGTAACCCAGTTGGTATTAAGGAGTTCTTGTGTCACAGTGGGCTCTGCAAGGACCCAGCCCTCCCAGTGCAGTTATTTTCACATCCCGTGAGCCACACTCCTGAAGAGGCAGTCTCTGACACAGCAGGATGGACTACATCCTTTAATGAACAGAAAAAGCCTAACCAGACAGACTGTTCCTCGTGGCTGTGGCACTCTCATCAGATTGCATAGGCTAAGCTGGGTCAGAGTTTGGATGGAAGACCTTTAAATGAAAACCTGTGTGCAGCAGGAAGTGCCCCAGCCTCTTGTGAAAGGATGCCATGCTGCCATCTTTCAGATAAAACCAAGGCCCTTATTGCTTGGCTGTTATACCGAGAAAGCATTTTTGTTAGAGAGTGTCGGGAATCTGTCCAGGACAATGGGGCTAACTGAAGTAATTGCAGTCTTCTGATCTAAAATTCCCATGTAGTTTCCTTTGCATCAGGTTCTTTATCTGATGTCCTGATCTGTTTGGTACTGTACACTGTTGTGTAGTGTTAAATAGCTGCTACATTCTACATCAGTGGTAGATGAAGTGGTACTAGTATATATATTATATTCAGGGTCCAAGCTTCCAAGACACTAAGTGCCCTCAGTATGATCTCTGTGATCCCAACCCTTGGCTCATTTAATTTATTTCCCCCCATAGCCTGGTTACTATACAAAGCAAAACATAGCATTTTACACAACTCCATACAAAAGGTGCACCAATGTTTGGAATGGAGCATGTAATTTAGCAAAGTAAAACAGAGGTTGAATATCTACAAAATAGTTGTGAGTGCTAAGAACTGTTGGATTGTGGTAGCCCTGATGTTGGGGGTCATTTAAAACTGTATCTCTGATTCAATTAATAACAACACACATTACAAATTCAAAACATGTTTATTCAGCATTACTAGCTTAAAATACAAGTGTTAACAATTAAATGCACAATATATACTGCTTTTTATGTAAAATAAAGGCCATGCAAAATTGCCTTCTTTAAAAATATACAGTATCTACTTAATGTATAAACACTTCAAGATAACTAGGGAGAAACATACCACAAGTTATTCTTAGTCTTCTTTGTCAAATTGTACAGACTTTACAAGTGAATTTGGTGCTAGCAAAAAATGTTAGATTAGCAGCACTGGAGACTGACCTCCACTTAATTCACAGACCACGTATACCACAGGTAGAAGCTGTGCAAGGCTTCCCAATACCACCTCCGAGTACTTGTTTGGAGATGCCATCTGTATGGTGAGCAGGCAGGTTAGTCTCCATGGCTATTTGAATCTTTGGCCCTTCTACTAAAACATCACAAAAATTGCTGCAATTGGCTAGGAACAAGTATGCCACTGGGAAATAGTATGTAACCCTAAATTCACATGGGTCCACCAAATGACGACGTATTTTTGGTTACTATCAGCACTGCATCAATTTGAATCAAGTGGTAAAGATCATAGTGTTTTGGGTGTTTTTTACAACAAAGTGTTGATAAATAAAGTTATAAAACAACAGAATTGGAGCTGAAAACCATTCCTCAGAAGAGTACAATGACTTCAATTATTACTTTGGCAGGATCAGGTCCCATCTTTGGCAGAGCTAATAAAAATATAACAGAACCACCAGCCTCCCTCGATTACTGAAATTTTATTAAACCTTTTCCTCCCGTTTATGACAGAAAGAACTTTTCATATTGTACTAAAAAGTTTTATGCAAAAGATGGCAGCTTGAGTACCTTCAGAGGGGCAGCCATCCAACTTCAAAATATTCAATCCTCTATGCTAGGAATTCTGTTCTGTGTTGCTGGTCAGAGATTTTCACTGTTCAAGAATAATGAAGGGGTGTGTGGGCGGAAGGGGAATAAGCAGCCCCAACCTGAATGATTGGAAGAAAAAAGTTTGGCTAAAAACTGTGTCTCAGTTTATTGTAGGGGAGACTATGCTGGCAGGCAACAAAGTTTCTCCCTTGCCCTGTAATAATCTGTGTCTGCAGATATAAAAGCAACGTATGGTGCATTAACCAATTCAACTGTGCAATCAATATCAGGGAACAAAAATCTTGACCTTCTGCCTAGGGAGCAGTTCAAGGGCACAGTCAGCAGGACGGATACACAGATAAGCGGGTTTGATATTCTATCCAAAAGAGGGCAGTAGTCCACACACATGCTAACTAATTGAGCCCCTGCCTATGGGAGCACTTGCCTTTGCTCAACCAGTAGAGAAAAGCCAGCTATACATGAGCAGATCTTTGCACAACAGAACCTACTATGGAACTGGGGTGGGCCAGAGATGAGGAAAACCCTAAATCAGTGCATCTAAAGTCATGCTGCACCCCATAACCAAGGGAAGTCAGAAAAACATTTGTAGGGCAGGCATAAATATCACTCAAGTTTTTGGTTTCTGATCATTAATGATCAGAATTATCCCAAACACAAATCACAAATACATTGGTATTCTGCCCCTGGTTCATAGACATAGGGATATAAGGACCTAAAGAATCATCAGAAAAAGACTAGATGCTTGAAGATAACACTGTGGGTCAGACTCAAAGAAAGCTATTTAGCACACACACTAGATATGAAGCCAGGTAGCATGAAAACTGTGTAATGGGATAGGCAAAATAAAAATATTAAAATAAAGTTTTTAGCAGTATTACTAACACTACTTCGTCTTATTAAAATGAGAAGAATCTTAAAAATCAAACTGACTTGAAATCAATTATACTATTACAATTTCAGCTCCAACAGCAATACTGGCTTGATTACTTATTTTCTCTTTCAAGTCACTTTCACATCTTAGTTCTCAGGCAACAGTGCCAGGGAAGGCTTAACCTTCCAAACAAAACAGCTTTTTATTGACTTTTTTTTTTTTTTTTTAAAGTCATGAAAATATTTCTCCCCATATTAACTTTTATAAACACTTTCTATCTCCCCAACCCCAAGACAAAACATAAATTGGAGCCTGCACTAGTTGGCATGTCCCCTTGAACTCATGGATGCAGTAGATATGATACAGATAAAGGGGTGCGGATTTCAGCCAAAGAATGCTATAAGGAAACCAAAGTGCAGCAGTGAATAAGAGATACACATACTATGTTGTTCACAGTTCCAGGTTGCTCTATTTACTTGTCAACAGTTATTTGTGTTAGGACCCAGTTTCCCCTAACAGAGAAGTAGACCACAGCAAGGCATGCATGAGTAAAGATATTGGCACACCACACTGGGAGGAGCTTTTCAAAGGCACAAAGGGCAGTTAGGCACCCAACTCCCACTGAAAGGCAATGGAAGTTGAGGGCCTGACTCCCTTTTGTGCCTTTGAACATTTCTCCTGTGCATGGTGAAGAACAAGACTGAATGCTTCAACCAGCCAAGAAGTGCACCAGAAGCTTATTAGTGCACAAGCTGGAGCAGCTTATTGCTCTCACAGTATGGTTCATTGATGGTACGTGTAATTAAAAATTTTTGTTTTAATTCTTTGGTGGTAGCAGGGATCTGTACAATGTATTCTGCTATGAAACAAAGTTCTTAGAGGATAAAAGAAAAGACTAGGACAATTATAAATACTGCTTCTATATTATGTTTACCACCACCTTTTTACACAGTCCCTGGACTATTTGGTTTCCTTCTCCATGTATCTTTATCCCACAAAGCCCAGCTGCCTTTTGAGCAGCAATTTGTGGCCTAGCAGCCTGTCTAAACTCATTTTCATTTATAAAAGCTTGATTTACCACTGCATTACTCCACTTCTAAGCTGGCGAAACTCCACTGAGATCAGCGAAGTGATGTACTGATGTCACTGGTGTTGAGAGGGGCCCTCTCTCTCAACCCCAAATGCCTCTCTTCATGCCCCTACCCCTCTGCCCCATCCCTACAGAGTGCACGATTATTTTTGTCCTTCCTTCACTGATTTTCTCCTCCCTTTCCACATTGTGTCTGTGTGCGCGCGTGTTTCAGTTATGAGGGCCCACTTTTGGGATTTGGACAATTATTGTCCTCAGCCACATCCTAATATCTGTGAACATGCACCACCTGCAGTACTTTGCACAATCAAAGCACTGTACTGAGGTTAACAAGCCTTTGCGAGATAGAGGAGTTTTATTATCCCCAATTTACAGATGGGGAGACCGAGGTTAATTGACTTGGCCAAGACCACACAGCACATCAGTGCTAGAGTCAAGATTAGAATTTGGGAGCTCTGGCCTCCTGACCTTTGGTTGAATACAGAACTTGCTGCCTGTGGGAGTCTTGCATCCAAACTCACATTCAGAGAGGGGGAAATGAGTTTGTGGGGTCTCCACAAGTCTGACGGATGGGTTTAGCAGGGTTTGGTTTCGGTTGTTTTATGCCTATGAAAGTGGCAGGTGTTGCACTCAAGTACCACACTGCCACTCACTGCATCCCTTTATCCTCCATAAATACTAAGGCAACTGAAATACACTTGTAGATATGCTAATTCCATAACATGCAACAAGATGGGCACTGATCCACAGATCCTTGCAGCCCACACCTCTGGCAAGAATTTTTTTTGGGGGGGGGCGGGGGGAAGAGGGGGGAGGGGGTTGGTACAACAGGCTTGTGTAAATAATCATTAGTTATTGGGTCGCACCTGCCCTCATGCTTGATACAACCAGATGTTCCAGAATCCTTTGGTGGCCTTTTACGTTTCTACTCTTTAGCCAACCTGTACTATAATGCACTACTGGATCTGATCCTAATTTTGAAGACTGGAAGTTCTATGTCCATAAATCTGAGCCCACTCAAATCAGACAGACTGAGACTGGCATAAAGCTCCATTTGGGACAGATTGAGGTGAAATATGGCCTCTGGACCAGCCAAAACCATGGAGCCCCAAATCTGCTTGAGTCCAGGCCAGTGAGTAGAGGGAGAGCTGCAAAACTTCATAGGGCCCAGTTCAGCCATTCTGTTCAACCCAGTCTTAATTCACCACTGATCATGCTGTGGCTCAGAAGGAACTTGAGGGTGACACCAAAAAAGCCATTTTTAAAGCTAACAGGCAATAGATGTTCCTTACCTCTAGCCTAAACAAACATTCAGTTGCTGACAAGAAATCAGAAGGGATTACTCAAAGAAGGGGTAACAATAAAACACACCACGCCATCCACTATCCCAGACTGGTAGGAAATAAAAACAGCCACCTGACTGGAAGAAGAACGATGCCCATTTTGTGTATATGAGTCTGGTCACTCCACAGCCTCCATCCCAGATTCAAAATCTAGAATTCCTGACATTTTCAGCCCCACTGCAATACTCCCCAGGGAAACACACACTGCCTGAGACTCAGGAAGTGAAAACAAGGTGTTGGGAAGATTTGTGTCTCTCGTAGATCCCACACCCACCCACACACGAAGCATGCAACGTCTCCAGAAAAGAAGGAGAAAAAACATTGTCTCTTATTTGGCTATTTTCCTGGAAGGGAAAGAGGTCACCAAGCACAGCAATGATATTGTCGAGATGGGCTTGATGTCATCCTGTGCCTTGCCTTGCATTCCCCAGTTCACTGTTCCTTGCTCCTCTGGCTCTCCAGCCACTCCCGCCTTAGCTCCACAATCTCCTGACCATACCAGCTGTGTAGCTTGGAGAAACAGGCTGTCTCTGGGGACACGGGGCTTTCCTGCCCAGTCAAAGAAAGGCCAGCGGCGGATGCTCCGCATACACTCCCAGCTGCCAAGCGCCGGCGTGGAGGCAGGGGTGGGGGTTTGGAACACCCGCCATTGTGGTCAAAGCAGGAGGCCCCTGCCGGGATGTAACCACTGCCCCATGTGGAGTAGCCATTCTCTAAGATGGGAAGCTGTTCCTGGACGGGCACCATAGCAGGATTGGACAAATGCCTTTTTATGCCAGACGACGACTTCCTTGGAGATTTATGGCAGGCAGCCAAGCTCTTACGGGCATCCTCCAGCTGCTTCTCCATCTCTCTCACCACCAAACGCATGTAGTCAAAGCTGGCTCGCGAGAGCGCCTTCACCCAGGCCTCCATGGCTGCCTGGCAGTCGGCCACCAGCACATAGGCCTTGGCGCCAGCATCATCGAAGCGGATGGCAAAGGCAAACTCCTCGGCAGCCTCGCACAGTTCCACCGTGCAGCCTTCCAGCACAACAAGCCCCAGGGGGTCCCGGCTCTCACGATCTTCAAAATAGAACAGCAGGTTGCCCTTGAGGATGAACCAGCGACGGTGGTAGGAAGTGGTGTGGTGGTGGTGGTGGTGATGGTGGTGACGCTCGACGCGCTTGTGTAGGAAGCCAGCATGGTCTGCCGGAGAGTCACATGTGGCATAATGTGCCACGCTTCGCTCGTTCAGCTTCATCGTTCTGGTACTGCAAAGAGAGAGATCACAAGGGAGTCAGCTTTGGAACAACTCCTGCTTTGGAAAAGACTACTGAGCCAGTTAGTGCAGTATCCAGTTTTTCAGGCAGCAGCCACTGCTTAATATTGAAGAGGAAGGTGTAAAGCCTCCACATGGCACCTCACTAAGCAGTACTAGACCATGGGGGAAGAAATCCTGATTCCAGCAAATAATCATCTTGATGTCTACTGTACAATGTTTAATCTAAGTGTCATTGCAGGTGTTGGGCCAGATCATCAACTAGCATAAAAGAGCACAGCCAATTTACACCACTAAGGATCTGTGGCCTCTTATCTTATTTTATTCAAACAAATGATTACTTCTTTAAATTTTTGTGAATGTCACTAGCTATTTACTTCAATAATATCCTACCGCAGTGAGTTCCACAGATTAATTATGTGTCACTTAAGCGGTATTTTCCCTTTATTCCTTTTACGTTAGTTGTCTGTTAATTCCTCTGAGTGTGCTCTTGCTCTAGTGTTATGGGACAGGAGGAATAGAAGAGTGCCTTTCAAACATGTTCATCAGGAGTCCCTGAACCACACTGCCAGCAGGTGACACTGGCTCGGACACTTAGTCATTGGGTGGAAAGGGCATTCCAGTCTGATGCTTCCCCTCTGTGGCAAATGCTTCTCCTGCCCTCCCACTGGTTACCTACAAGTCCAGCAGCAGCCCTCAGCCCAGTCCCCTTCCTTCTATGCTGTAGCCTGGCTTGCCCAGAACATGGACAGGATGGGGGCAGGGAGATACCATACCATACCAGCTATGATGGTTAGATGACAGTTCACTGGCCCTTTTCCTGAACAGGCTAGTTCTCTGACAAGGGTCCACAGTGCTCCATCCTTCTGCTCCTCGCATCCAGTCAGAGGGAGGGTGTTGAAGGCAGGTTTCACAGAGCCCAGGGCAGCTTGGAACTGAAACACAAGGTCACATCACTCAAACATATATTCCCCATTATAAAGTCAACAGAATGAACCTGAGCACAGTCCCCACCGATGACAGGGCGGAGCACATGTTCACCAGGATTCCCTGGACCACACTGTCAGCAGGTGCGCAGGTGGTGCTGAGCTCCGACACGCACGTCATTGGGTGGAAAGGGAGTTCCGGGCTAGATATAAACCCTGAACTTGAGCCAAGCCCAGCCCTGCATGCCCCAATACTGCCACCTGAAGATAGCTGAAGGAAGAATGGATTTTAAACTGTTTCCTTTTAAAATATATATATGCAATTCAATTCTCAAGGCTGGAAAGAGGTTCTGTGGTTGAGTCTGGATCCTGAACAGCTGTTTTGTTTTTGTTACAAGGGAGAGTGTTTGTTACAAGCATATCAGTTTCCATCAGCACCCTGTAATGTGCAGACCAACACACAGTATAGAGTGGGTCAGACAGAACAATGTTATGAATGTAGTCCTTTTAGTCTTCCAGCCTGAAAGCACTTGTTCTCCAGCAAAAACTTTGGACAAAGAAATGCACAAAACAATAGGGATGAACTGGATTATAAATCATGGCCATCACCCCAGCCAATCAGCATTCAGGATTCCACTCCTCTTACATTCCTGCCCTGCCAATTAGACTATAAAATCCCCCCCCCAGTATTCCAAAGTGGCCTTCCCTAAGCAGTGCTCTTCAGGCAGGGACACTGGGCCCAATTCTCCTCTCTTAGCTATAGTGCACAGGTGTTCTGGCTAGGGGTGCCATTTCTGATTCGGGGGGAGGGCAACTTTAACCATGATTCCAGGGGCTACTTAAGCACCTGAAAACTCTAGGGTTTTTTTTGCAAGTAATAAGTTAATACCCTGGGACCGACACAACTGCAACCACACAGCCTTTAGCTTCATTATTCCAAATGATCCTACAGTAAGAAACTGTGACGCTGGCAGGCGAGGTGTCAACTCTTGCCAAGGCTGCAGGCATTAGCTAAGAACAGACAAACTCATAGCTGGAGACACCAGACCAGTTCATTTATGTGTTAGGCCTCATCTACACGACAAACTTATGTGGGTATAACTACATCACTCAGAAGTGCGGAACATCCACACCCCTGGGCGACATAGTTACACCAACCTAATCCCTGGTATAGACAGCACTACGTTGATGGAAGGGCTTCTCCCATCACCATAGCAACCATCTGTCTGGGAGATGGAGTACCTAGTCAACAGGAGAAACTCTCCTGTCAGCATAGGTAGTGTCTTCACTAAGTGCTATAGTGGTGGCAGTTGTACCAGTTCGGTGCTGTAGGTATAGACAAGTCCTTAGGCCTGAACTACACTACAGTGTTTGGCTGAAAAAAGTCAGCTGTTCGACAAAACAGTGCTGGTGTACACACTGGTGTACATATTCCCTGCCAACAAAAGTGCCCTGTTTTTTTGACAACATAAAACCACCTCAACGAGAGGCGTAGGGCTTTTGTTGGCATAGTTAGCGCAACTCACTGTCAGTGTAGGCACTGCGTCCCTTTACATCGGTGGTGGGGCTGTCATACTTGTCAATTTCACCACTCCAGAAAGCTGAAGCCCAGGCAGTTGGAGGGGAGAAGACCCTGCGCAGCTGCCCCCAGCGCCCGGCTGGGACCAGAGAGTGAGGGGGAGGCAGCCCACAGGGAGCCCAGCAGCCTGTGGGCTCTCAGCAGGGAGCTGAGAGATGGGGCTGTCAGCTCCCCCCACTGCCCCTTAGGTCGGTGGAAGTGTTCCTGGTGAGGACGCGCTCCACCGACCCAAGGAGAGCAGTGTGGACATCAGCCACCACTGTAACTATAGCGGTGGCTGTAAGTCGACATAACATACGTCGACTTATTTTTTTAGTCTAGATAAGGCCTTACTGTTGCTCAAAATAGGTATTAATCTACTAAGAATGTATTTAGTGTTTAGACTCTATAGAATGCTGCAGGCATTCTCTTATCTGTAACATCAGTATATTATGCTATAAGGAAATGTGTAACTTTTGCTTTATATAGTTATGAAAATGTTTGCACTAAACTTGCAAACTCATAGAGGAAGAGAGTTTCCCACCACCAGTCCAGAAGAACTGTCAAATCAGATGGGCCATCAAGGAACATTACAATACAAAGGTTTGGTGAATGGCCTGTCGCACCTTGGAAATGCTATGTCCAAGGAAGCTTGTCCTACGGACTTGAGGGCTGAATGAAGGAAATAAATTGAAGTCACAGGAAAATGTTCCATCTATTTTCTGTTTAAACTCTCACAAGGCCAGAGACACTAAGCTGAAGCCCGGAGATTCGCACCCTGAGTGGATGTGCCCTGAAAGACATTTTGAACTGACAGATCTCTACTACTCTATTAAGATTTAGATTGCAACTCATTTGTATGCATATATTTGCTTGCTTTAACTTGTAAAGACTTCTTTCCCCCTACTTTATAAACCTTTAAAAGATAGTTTATAACAGGATTGGCTACAGGCGTTGTCTTTAAGATCTAGGGTACCAGGAGGGATGGGCTAAGTGACTGTTCTCTTGGAACCAGGAGCAACCTGAGTATTTTGTGATTTTTGGTGTAAGTGAGCATCTATCACTAAGTCCAGCTTCCCTGGGTGGCAAGTCTGTGACTCCATGGTCAGACTGTCACAGTGATCCAGGAATTCACAATTTGTCACTGGCTTGGTGAAATCTAATTATAGAACATACCACCAGTTTGGGCTGTCTGCCCTGCCACTCCAGACAGCGTGATACAAGACACCATCTACATCCCCAGCCCTCAGGCCGCTGAAACAGATCACGGCATGCAGCCCCAGTGCTCACAAACATTCCTGCAATAACACAGCACCATGCAGAGTCCCTGTTCTCACATGGAGCTCTCAGTGTGCAGAACCCCAGCTCTCATGAGCATTCTTTCACTAACAAACCAGCATAGAGTGTCCAACGCCCCACAAACACCCCAATGCCCACTTCCCTCATGCACCCCCCATTGCACTGAGAGGCCACTGTACATTCCTCTCCTTGCTGTATACATTTCCCACTTTTCCTGCCTCTTTTCTAGGAGCCTTTCAAGGAGAGATTTTCACAAACTAACTTGAGGCCAGAGACCATCATTTCACCCCAAAGCAGTTAATTTCTTATTTCCCCTGCTACTGTGGAAGATTTAGAGCCAGGATGAGACTTTCTCCTGATGCCCCTCTACATCACAGTGTAGATCCAGAGTTTGTGCCACTATGCAACCTGCTGCTAAGACGACAACTGTAATGTCACAAATCTGTTATTCAGACACCATTGTGGGGTTAAGCACCTTAATGAGCAGAAAGCTAAAGTTAATTTAGTGCTGGAGAAAAGCACTGGATTTCAAGTACAGGGGATTCATAGATTCTCAAGACCACAAGCGACCACTGGGATCATCTAGTCTGACCTCCTGTATAACACAGGTCATACAACATCCCCAAACTAAATCCTAGAGCAGATCTTTTAGAAAAACATCCAATCGTGAATTTAAAATTGTCCACCACAATCCTTGATGTCAGTAGAGGAGGGTATGGAACAAATTGATTAACAGTAATAAGTCACCAGGACCAGATGGAATTCACCCAAGAATTCTGAAAGAACTCAAATATGAAATTTCAGAACTACTAACTGTGGTATGTAACCTATTGCTTAAGTCATCTTCTGTATGAGATGACTAGCAGATAGCTCATGTAACAATTTTTTTAAAAGGCTCCAGAGGTAATCCTGGCAATTAAAGGCCAGTAAGCCCAACTTCAGTACCAGGCAAATCAGTTGAAACTCTAGTAAAGAACAGAATTATCAAACACATAGACGAACATGATGTGTTGACTCTTCCCCAACAAGGTTTTTGAAAAGGGAAATCATGCCTATTACAATTCTTTGAGGTGGATTAACAAACATGTGGACAAAGGTGATCCAGTGGATATAGTGTACTTGGACTTTAAGAAAGCCTTTGACAAGGTCCCACACCAAAAGCTCTTAAGCAAAGTAAGCAGTCATAGGATAAGAGGTAAGTTCCTCTCATGGATCAGTAACTGGTTAAAAGACAGGAAACAAAGGATAGGAATGAATGCTCTGTTTTCACAATAGAGAGAGGTAAATAGCGACGCCCCAAAGTATCTGTATTGGAACCAGAGCTGTTCAACATATTCAAAAAACGATTTGGAAAAAGGGGTAAACAGTGAGGTGGCAAAGTTTTCAGATGATACAAAATTAGTCAAGATAGTTAAGTCCAAAACATACTGAGAAGAGTTAGAAAGGAATCTCACAAAACAGGGTGACTGGGCAACAAAACGACAGATGAAATTCAATGTTGATAAATGCAAAGTAATGCACATTGTAAAACATAATCCCAACTATACATACAAAATTATGGGGTCTAAATTAGCTGTTACCACTTAAGAAAGAGATCTTGGGAGTCATCGTGGATAATTCCCTGAAAACATCTGCTCAGTGTATAGCAGTAGTCAAAAAAGCTAACAGAATGTTAGGAACCATTAGGAAAGGATTATTATAATTCCACTATATAAATCCACAACACGCCCATACCTTCAGTACTGTTTGCAATTCTGGATATATTAGAATTGGGAAAAGTACAGAGAAGAGCAACACAAATGATTAGGGGTGTGGAACAACTTCCACAGGAAGACAAATTAAAAAGACTGGGACTGTTTAGCTTAGAAAAGAGATAAATAAGGGGGGATCTGATAGAGGTCTATATCATCATGCATGGTGTGGAGAAAGTAAATAAAGTGTTATTTACCCCTTCACATAACAGAAGAACCAGGGATCACCTAATGAAATTAATAGGCAGCAAGTTTAAAACAAACAAAAGAAAGTGCTCCTTCACACAATGCACAGTCAACTTGTGGAACTCGTTGCCAGGGGATGTTGTGAAGCCCAAAAGTATATCTGGGTTAAAAAATTAATTAGATAAATTCATGGAGGATAGGTCCATCAATCACTATTAACCAAGATGGTTGGGGACACAACCCCATGCTTCGGGTGTCCCTAAACCTCCAACTGCCGAAAGGTGAGATTGGACAACAGGGAATGTATCACTTGATAATTGCCCTGTTCTGTTCTTTCCCTTTGAAGCATCTGGAACCATTCCTGTCGGAAGACAAGATACTGAGCTAGATGGACCATTGGTCTGACCCAGTATGGCTGTTCTTGTGTTCTTAAATCTCTCTCTAATCTTCTCTCTGTTAAACTAAATAGATTACGCTCTTTGAATCTGTCACTATAAGACCTGTTTTCTAATCCTTTTGTTCATTCTTGTGGTTCTTCTCTGAACCCTTTCCAATTTATCAACAAACTTCTTGAATTGTGGGCACCAGAATTGGACACAGTATTCCCGCAGTGACTGCACTAGTGCCAAACACAAAGGTAAAATAATCTCTCTACTCCGACTTGAGATTCCCCTTGTATATGCAATAATGTTATTTGCATTAGCTCTTTTGTCCAAGTGTCACACTGGGAATTCATTTTCAGCTAATTATCCCTCACCATCCTCAAATCTTTTTCAGAGTGACTGTTTTCTGTAACTATGGCCTATATTCTTTGTTGCTACTTATATATTTTCATTTAGCAGTAATCAAATGCATATTGTTTGCTTGCACCCAGTTTACCAAGCAATAGATCGCTGAATCAGTGACCCGTCCTCTTCATTATTTACCACTCCCCCCATTTTTGTGTCATCTGCAAACTTTATCAGTGACGATTTTGTTTTCTTCCAGGTTACTGATAAAGATGTTAAATAGCGAAGGGCCAAGAACTGATCCCTGTCGGACCCCACTAGAAACACACCCCCTTAATGACAATTCCCCATTTACAGTTCCATTTTGAGACCCATCAGTGAGCTAGTTTTGAATCCATTTAATGTATGCCCTGTTTAATTACATCACTCTAGCTCTTTAATTAAAATGTCACACGGCACCCAGTCAAACCCCTCGTAGAAGACTAAAATCCTGACACCATTGAAGTCAACTGGAGTTTTGTCATTGACGTCGGTGGAGCTGGGATTCACCCTAGACGCCTAACTGTACCAGAGCCTCCTGTTTGAGAGATTCCATAGGACACTCAGGCTGTTTGCTGAGACTACCACCATGGGGGGGATGTGCTCCCCAACTAGGGTCAGTTGGGAAGCCAATCCCCGAGCCAACCTAAGGCTGATCAAAGCAGGAGGGGGGCTCCCACTGTAACAGCCCAGGCTGTGAGAGGGGACGGTGAGGAGGGGCGATTGTCCGTCTACTTCTAGCAAAGAGGCAGTGCAGTGCAGTGCTCCCCCCCGCCCCGGCCACTGGCCCTTCCTGGACCCCCTGCGGATGCCTGTCCTCTGTGAACTGAGCCAGGCCACTAGCCCGAAGCGCCGGGCCGCTGGAGAGGCTGGACTCGGGGAGCACCTCTGCGCTCGCCCGGCTGGCGTGGCGTGGGAGCAGGAATCGCAGCTGCCCGGGCGGTCTGGTCTGGCCGGCCCGGCTGGTTGTTCCCTCTCCCCTACAGCCAGGGACTCCGGGCCTGCGGGCCGCCCCACTGTGTTACTCACCGCCGCCGGCAAAGCCCGTCCCCCTGCTCCGAGCTCGAGTCGCTACAAGTTACAAACAAGGGGGCAGCAGCTGCCCGTGCTTCCCCCGGTACAAAACCCGGAGGGCCGGACAGCCACTGGAACAGCGGCGCGACTCGGCGGGCTCAGGATCCCGAGCGACTCCAGGTTTTCCACCAGGCTGAGTTTACACAGAGGAGGGGGCAGCTGGTCTCAGTCCTCCCCATCCGCACCCCAGCGGGGCTTGGGGGAGCCACGTCAGAAGAACCCCACCCCACGTCTGATCTGACTCCTTTGCACTTCATTTCCTAGCACCCACCCCCCTAAGGACACACACTGGGGCTGGGGGTTTACATTTGGCGGCGGCTACGCTTGTTATTTGGCCCTGCATTCATCAGCCTAACTTGGAACCGGTTCAGCTGCGGCGAGGAAAAACTTCCTGGCTGTGAATCCCGGGCGGGACAGACACTTGTTTGCATGTGTCCCTATTTGGACGGGACAGTCCCTAGACTGGATCCAGCCAGCGGCGTGGCTGCATATTAGCAAAACATCTGTCCTGTCCCCACCTTCCACGCCAGTGTATTTCAATGGCGTTAAAAGGCGCTTTCCCGTTTCTCTCTCCTAGCTTTCGCACACAGAGGCTCTGCCCCGGTTGCATAAAACCACACCCCCTGCTGGTTAACTGGAGGAGAGCTGCCTGACCGTGGATTCCGCAGGCCAATTCTCCACTGCATGGTGACTGTTTTGTATTGCTCCACTGCCATAAGATAAAGGGGCCATATAAGTGGTGGAGCTGGTTCTGAAGAATGCCCCTGGTATCGAGGGGGCTCCCCACTTGGCACAGAGCTATTTGAAGGGCAAGCATAGTGAGTGTGCCAAGGAGGGAACAGCCAGTGCTCTTAACTATGCTTGACTGCTGCAGTGGCCCCTACAGGCCCCCAGAACTGCTCTACCTTTTGCCAGCATAAGGCTTAAAACCACCTGTGCCCTCCCCTGATGCCTGGTCAGAGCCCCCACGTGGGGAAAAGAGTACACTTCACCAGGGCCAGGGCCTGGCCCAGGCTGCAACCCCCATTACGGGAGGAGGCCTGTGTTAAAAGTTTGTACTGGACCCAAAAAAGTTATGCTTGGGCCCTGCACCTGGTGCTGAGATGGAAGAAGACAGAGTTGCGGCCTGATGAAGCAATGGTATAACTTCAGTGTTGTGACAAACTGGTTCGCCCCATTTCTTAGGCCAAGTAAAAACTGACCAGAGACATTGCTCAACATCCAAACCACAATGAGCTCTAACTAAAAAACAAACATGTTTACCTCTTGAGCATCCAGCTTTTGGAAGCAGAAGCACTAGACATTCCCATGAGAGGCTATTCTCAAGGTATTTCTCTTATGGATGAAACTAGGGAAGTGCAAGAAACATGCAGAGGCAATCTGATCTTGTGAGATTTCCAGTCTAATTAAGCATCTGAACTTTTAGAAACTTATTAATAGATTCCAAGGCCAGAAGGGACCTTGTGAACATCTAGTCTAATTATCCTATATGACACAGGCTACAGAACTTCCTGAAATAATTCCTAAAGCATATATTTTAGAAAAACATCCCATCTTCTTAATTTTAAAATTGCCAGCAATGGAGAATCCGCCACAAGCCTTAGTTAATTGTTCCATTGGTCAATTACCCTCATTGTTAAAAACTTACATCTCCTTTCCAGTTTGAATTTGTCTAGTGTCAACTTCCAGGTATTGGATCATGTTACACCTTTCTCTGCTAGACTGAACAGCCCATTACCAAACATTTGTTCCCTGTGTAGGTACTTAGAGAGTGTAATCACATCACCCCTTAACCGTCTTCTCTGGATAATTTGTGGTTCATGCTTGTTGCTGTTTGTGAGGTCATGGGTCAGGCTGAGAGGGAAGGTTCCCTAACTACATTTAATTCAGGAGTTTAATTATCCTAGAAGATGGAGACCCACAGGATGTGGGACAGACCCATGAAGATCAGAGCCTGTGAATTTCAAGACAGGTGGTCACCCCAGTTACCATACTGTTCAGGTAGCTGGTCTCTGTCATGTAACCCAAGAACCATAACTATACAAGTCTACAGAGGGTTCCCTGATCCCTGCAGGGACTTAAGAGTCCCCTCTCTCCCTCCCCTAAAACAATCAGATTCCAGTCATAGCAGATATATCACAAGCACAGCACATAACAGGAGACTTGGTGTCTGTTTCTGCCCTTTCTGAATTAAATTATCTAATGTGCACATCATATTATTGTCTCAGGCATTGATATTGCTCCCATCACTGCAGTATCTGGGCGATTTATTAATAAATAATAATACTTTGCACCTCTCTAGATCCTTCTATATTTGGATCTCAAAACACTTTACAAACATCTGTGAATTAATCCTCACACCCTTCTTGTGAGTTAGGAAAGTGAGTATGATTGTTCCCATTTTACAGGTGGGGAAACAGAAGCACAGAGAGAGAACTGTTTCTTTAACTGCACAGTGACAGTAATTAAAAACTTAGAGGGAGGTGGTGGGTTTTTTCTCAAAATAACTAGAGCTAATGAAATGTGCTTGCCTGGCAGAGCTGGAGACTGCAATCCTCTGTTTATCTGCAGAACAGGTATGATAAAGACACTGGCTGTGGAGGCGTCTCACAGACCACCCCTGCCAAGAAGCGCATGTGAGAAGCATGCATCTCACAGATAACCCACCCAGAAGCCCATCTCCAAAACCACATGAATAGTTTTTCCAAAGCTGCCAAGACTTCAGGCTTTCTATAAGCCTAAAAGAGATGAACATAATGTGCCAAGGAGTTGAAGAAGCACCCTTCATCAACATCAATAATTATGAACTTGAAGTGGTGAATGAGTTCACATACCAGGGGTCTACTATTGCAGTCAACCTTTCACTTGAAACAGAACTCAATATCCGCATAAGAAAAGCTGTCACAACAGTATCTAAACTGAAAAAGAGACTATGGCAAAACAACAAACTGACAGAACACACAAATGTGTGTGTATCACGCATGTGTTATCAGTACTCTTTTGTATGGGAGCAAGATATGGATGGACCTAATACTCTCATCAGGAAAAAGGCTCAACTGCTTTCATATGCATTGTCTTCATCAAATTTTTGGAATCTCCTGGAGGGACAGAGTCACCAACACTGAGGTGCTTGAGCAGGACTGTATACCCAGCACGCAGACAATCCTTAAACAGAGATGCCTCTGCCGGCTTGGGCATGTGTGCCGAATGAATGATGGACATCCTTTATGGTAAATTGGCATCCGGGAAAAGATCTAAAGAGCGCCCAAAATTGTGTCTCAAAGATGTGTGCAAGCGAGACCTCAAAGAAATGGATATGGATGTGGATAACTGAGAAGATCACTCTCATGACCACAGCCTTTGGAAACAATAGCTCAGTAAAGGTCTCCAAAGTTACGAGAGGAAGCAGTCCGGCTTAGCAGAGGAGAAAAGAGCTCACAAAAGGCAGAGCTCAGAGGGTCGAAACACCACCTTTACATCTGACAAATGCGGCCGAGATTGTCTCTCTTGAGTGGGTCTCTTCAGCCATAGCTGTGGCTGCCATAAAACCAACTGAGTAAATTTTCTACCTCTCAAGGGCGCATACCCATGGTCTCTTGAGACTGAAGGATGCCAAATGTGTAACAAGCAGGGGACAGGTTTGGGTGGAGGGGCTTAGTTTTTATAACTCTTGATCCTTAGCTCTTCTGCTGAGATTGCCAACAAAAAACTTTGCTGCATAGGCTATTATCCCATGTATCTGCACACAAGGGGGTGCCACTTCTCTGTATTTCTTCTGTGGAACACCATAATGACAGGGTAGTATTTGTTTCTTTACCTTGCTAACTATTTTTATACGCAAACTTTAATTGTTGTTTGGCTCTTAAATATGATTGTGATAGTTGCCATAGAAATATCACAGACTGACATCGTCATGTTGTGCCAATAGGTGATGAGGCAAAGCCTGAAATAAATTTGGATTTCTTTAATATTCCTTGGAACACAGGACAGAGCTGGGAAATGGGAATTGTACAGCATATTTCATATCCCTGAACTTAATAGCACGCATCCCCTCACAAGCACCTGTAACAGTAGGTAGACAGCTGGTTCCTGTGACCACTCTTTCATAGGGACCAATATAGTCCCATTGTTTCCTTCTGCTCCCTGTTTGTTTTATCCACTTATTGTCTATAGACTGACACTTTAAGTGTAAGATCTTGGGGCTGGGGCTGTCTCTATTATATCTATCTGAGGTACTTATTACACCCCCTCCCCCCATTATTGTGGTACCTGAGCATCTCACAGTCTTCAATGTATCTGTGATGCTGGCAGACCACATACCAGCTCTTGCCAAGGCTTTAGACCTGAGTCAAGTACTGACAAGTTCATTGCTGGAAAGCTGGCACCTGTGTGTTAGTATGCTTAAGGTAAGTATTGGACTTATAACAATGTATTTAATGTTTAGACTTTATGAAATGCTTGTAAGTTGCTGCATGCATTAACTTCACCTAAAATATTTGTGTCACTTGTGTTATTCTTGTAAAAGAAAAGACTAGCAGGATCTTATTCAGGGGACAAGGCAATATACCATGTTTATTATGATAAAAAACACAATTATATTAATAGCTAATATCTAGTACACACACACACACCAAATGTTCTGTAGTTCATCAGGTATCGTTACCAGTCCTGATCGTTGCTTGAGATCATAGCCTGAGTTCACTGCTGGTGTTTGCAGCTCGTGGCGGCTATCTGGCCAGGGGAGCTGGGCACGAGGGAGAGCAGGTCTCTGTCGGGCGAGCACCGACGCTCTTTGATGCTATGCAGAACCTTACCCAAAGCTCAGTCTCACCCATTCTTTTATAGGTTTTAATTTTGATATGTGTCTATGAGTCCTGCTGTGTCATGCTGCCTCAGGGCTCCTGTGGGATCACTGATCTCCAGTCAGTTGCAGACATGACTTTCATCTTGTCTTGATTATGCTTTGTTCTTTTCTTTCTAGGGTGGATCCTTCTTGTTTTTTCAGGGATTTGTCTGCATTCTTCAGCCATTAAGGTGGTACTTGCATTTCATCAGGACAGGCTGGCGTTGGAGACTGATCCCATCATACGCACACCCTTCATTCACACATCTCGTTCACACGTCTAAATGAAATTACACAGTATACACCTAAAACCAAGTTTTATCAAGAGAACAAAATGGAGTACATGATTCAAGATGGAGTTCCACATTTACAATATGGAGTCTCATGGGACATTGGTTCCAATGTAATAGGACAAGCTATTAAACAGAGTTACAGAGTCACTGTAGTTATGACATTAAAGAACAGATACACAGTATTGACTAACAAATACTCTAAAGGCAATTCCTAATGGCTATAATAAAAGAATGAGCTACTTAAAAGACAGTCAGTTTCTATCCCTGATAATAATAAAAGCACAAGTGATTTAAAGAGTAGCAGGGCAGGCAGCTAGTGACTTGGAGACAGTTTTGTCAGTGTTGACTAAAAGGAGAGGCTTTCTCAGAGAACGCATGAAAGCACGGCTCTAAGTGTCTCCTAATATGCGCAAAGCGCGATTTTATGAATGAATCAATTTAGCGTGGTTTTAGTGTGTGTTATATAGACAGCAAAGACAATTAATTTGTAATATAAATTCAATTCATTTCATCTATCTGTACCCCTCCACCTGCTATAAGGTAATATTAAAGTTTTTGCTTTGTAACTGTAAAACATGTTTGCTCTGAAACTATGAACCCAGTCCAGAGGGATTGTCTCCTGCCCATCAGACTGCCGTACTGGGTGGCACAGAATGGGAAGGAGGTGAACATCCCGCAGTGCTGAAGGAACGGGTTCAAGACTATTTAGAAGGATTGGACATTCACAAGTCCATGGGGCCGGATGCAATGCACCCGAGGGTGCTGAGGGAGTTGGCTGAGGTGATTTCAGAGCCATTGGCTATTATCTTTGAAAGCTCGTGGCAACGGGGAGGTCCCTGAGGACTGGAAAAAAGCAAATATAGTGCCCATCTTCAAAAAAGGGAGGAAGAGGATCCGGGGAACTACAGACTGGTCAGCCTCACCTCAATCCCTGGAAAAATCATGGAGCAGGTCCTTAAGGAATCGATTTTAAGGCACTTGAAAGAGAGGAAGGTGATCAGGAACAGTCAACACGGATTCACCAAGGGAAAGTCATGCCTGACCAACCTGATTGCTTTCTATGATGAGGTGACTGGCTCTGTGGATGTAGGGAAGGCGGTGGACGTGATATACCTTGACTTTAGCAAAGCTTTTGATACTGTCTCTCACAGTATTCTTATCAGCAAGTTAAAGAAGTATGGGTTGGATGAATGGACTATAAAATGGATTGATAACTGGCTAGAGCATAGGGCTCAACGAGTAGTGATCAATGGCTCCATGTCTAGCTGGCAACCGGTCACAAGCGGAGTTCCCCAGGGGTCGGTCCTGGGGCCGGTTTTGTTCAACATCTTTATTAATGATCTGGAAGATGGGGTAGATTGTACCCTCAGCAAGTTTGCGGACGACACTAAGCTGGGGGGAGTGGTAGATACCCTGGAGGGTAGGGATAGGATACAGAGTGACCTAAACAAACTGGAGGATTGGGCCAAAAGAAATCTAATGAGGTTCAACAAAGATAAGTGCAGAGTCCTCCACTTAGGAAGGAAGAATCCCATGCACAGCTATAGACTGGGGACCGACGAACTGGGCAGCAGCTCTGCAGAAAGGGACCTGGGGGTAACGGTGGATAAAAAGCTGGATATGAGTCAGCAGTGTGACCTGGTTGTCAAGAAGGCTAATGGCATATTGGGCTGCATTAGGAGGGGCATTGCCAGCAGGTCACGGGAAGTGATTATTCCCCTCTATTTGGCATTGGTGAGGCCGCATTTAGAATATTGTGTCCAGTTTTGGGCCCCCCACTACAAAAAGGATGTGGACAAGTTGGAGAGAGTGCAGCGGAGGGCAACCAAAATGATTAGGGGGCTGGAGCACAGGACTTATGAGGAGAGGCTGAGGGAACTGGGCTTGTTTAGTCTGCAAAAGAGAAGAGTGAGGAGGGATTTGATAGCGGCCTTTAACTACCTGAAAGGGGGTTCCAGGGAGGATGGGGCTAGGCTGTTCTCGGTGGTGGCAGATGACAGAACAAGGAGCAACGGTCACAAGTTGCAGGGCGGGAGGTCTAGGTTGGACATTAGGAAAAAGTTTTTTACTAGGAGGGTGGTGAAGCACTGGAATAGGTTACCTAGGGAGGTGGTGGAATCTCCATCCTTAGAGGTTTTTAAGCTGAGGCTTGACAAAGCCCTGGTTGGGATGATATAGCTGAGGTTAGTCCTGCTTTGAGCAGGGGGTTGGACTAGATGACCTCCTGAGGTCCCTTCCAACTCTAATATTCTATGATTCTATGATCAGAAGGCCTGTCCAAACTAACTGGGCCATTGTGGGGCATCACAATATAAAGACTTGGTTAACTGCCCCCTTGCACTCATGAAGAGGCTATGTGCGAAAGGACTTGTCCTATCAGCATAAATCCTGGAAGAAGGAAATAAAAATAGCTGACAAGAAATTTTTTCATCTCTTTTGCTCTTCGGACTCTCACAGGATCAGAGTTACGAAACAGAAGCAGAGATCCCTTAGGTCAACCTGGGTTATCCCTAAAAGACTTTCAGAGCTGACAGGTTACTACAACCCTGTCACCTTTTGGAACCACAGACTGTAACTCATTTGTGTATATACCTCTGCCTGCTTTAACTCTCTCATTTCTTTTCTTCATTAATAAAGCCTTAGATAGTTTGTTATAGAAATTGATGGCTACACGCATCTTTGGTGTGAGATCTAAAGTACAAATTGACTTGGGATAAGTGACTGGTCTCTTGGGACTGGGAAAACCTGAATATTTCATGATCTTTGGTGTATAGCAACCAACTATCACCAAGTCCAGCTTGCCTGGGTGGCAAGATAGTCCCCTTGGGCATTCCAGTCTATCTGTGAGTCCATGGTAAGACTGTTAACTTTGTGTGTTCACACTTGTTATTGGGTTGGAGAAATCTAATTAGAGAACATACCACCAGTCTGGAGTCCTTACCTTGCTTCTTGACAGTCTGTCCTGAGGCTGGCACACATGGTTGCAAGCCACTCCAGGCAGTAGGACAGTATCTATCCTCACAACGTCCCTGTGAGGTTGGGAAGAGCCATTTTACATATGGCGAACAGAGGCACAGAGAGACTCAGGTCCAGATCTTTAAAGGTATTTAGGGATCTCTCTGCCTTTGTTTCTACCAAAATATCTTTGAGGCCCTGGGCCTTGCCCAAGCTCATACAGGAAGTCTAGCAGAGGAGGGGACTGTACTGTAACCACTAGACCATTGCATGGGTGGGGGACAGAGAATGAGCACACAGCCTCATACAGTGGGACCCCGGTCTCTAGGTTCTACCATATTGTTTACAACTAATAATAATAGGGCCTTCAGGAAACGCGATACTCTCTAAAGGGTGAACACTGTGTCTGCCAGGACTGACTAAATACCTTTGTTCTTGCCCTGGCCCGCCAGCAGGCTGAACAATCGCAATCCTGCCTCTCCACTGCCCAAGCCAGCCGTGCTGCTCTATCAAGGTGGGTCATCCTGGGCCGGTGCACGCTGAGTCCCGACGCAGTGCCCAGTCGGGAAGCTGAGGGTTACGGGGCGGGCGTTGTTCTGCTGCCTCCTCAGCTCAGAGGCAGGAAGAGCCTTTGCCGCGCGCACTGTCGGACAGGAGTGGCCGCGGCGCCACTCCTCCAACGAGCCGCATCTGCACAGTCACGCGCCTGCCTGGCTTACGGCTTTCCAAAAAGTAACCAAACCGGCTAGTCAGGTGATCAGCTTAGCCTGGGCCTGCCAGCCGGGCCGGGCAATCATCACGTGATCAGCGCTAGTCACTGATCACCTGACTAGCCGGTTTGGTTACAGAGCTCCCTTCCCGGCAGAGGAGATCAGTTGCTTTGTTGCTACCAGGCGACCGGATCCTCCCCGGGTAAGTGAGCTGGGGCGGGCAAGCTCTGGCCTCCGGCTGCAGGCGCAGGTGGGGTTTCGGCGCTGGCGCGCTCCGCTAGCTGGCTGGTGGAGGTGTCTCCCTCCTGTGGCTGATCGCTCACCCACTGCTCCACGAAGCGGACGGAGGGTACAGAGCCAGACAGATCCTGCCGTCCAGGAGCCGGGGGGAGGGCGGAGAATGATTTTTTTAAAATGCTGCTTCTTCCTTCACTCCGAAGGCGGCGGCGGCGGCTTGGTAGTGGGGTAGGTGGGTGGGAGTCCCTCGCTGTGCAATCTTACAAGGGCTTTGGGACCGTGCAGGCTGCAAGGTGCTGTAGATCTGGGCTGTTAGTTCTGCAGCTCTTCTCCCTCCCTACCCGGAACGTGGCCGTGTGCATGTGTTTCTCTCCGGGCGCTTAGTTTCCTCCTGTGGTTGATTAGTTTGAATCGGTTCTGTAGATGCAGACTGTTCCATTAACACGGTCCCTGCGATGTTCCCGACCGTGTGAGACTGGAGTTGTTTTATGATCACTGCCTAGCCAGGCGATAAGGTGCAAAAATACCATCCTGCCATTCAGATTTTCTTTTGTTTCCCTGGGGAGGCGTGCCAATTGTCTAGTACCAGAAAGCAGAGCGCTCTGTTTAACTGAAGAGTAGGTACAGTGCAGCAGTGGTGCAAGCTCCACAGGTGCACTTGAATCCTCTCCGCTTCCTGCCTTAATGTACCTATGGCAGGGCCTCCCCTCAAGATGAAAAAATAACCTTTGTTTGCACAAAGCTGGGGAGCGGCTGCTCCTAATGTGAACATTCAAATGCAAATGCAGACAAGGGGGCTCACGGTTGGTGTCAGGAGTGTTTACCCCTCTCTATATGACCCCTGTCACTGTAATACCTGAGTGCCTCACCATCTTTAATGTATGTATCCTCACAACATCCCTGTTAGGTAGGGAAGTGCTAGCATCCCCATTTTTCAGATGGGGAATGGATGCACAGAGAGATCAAGTGACTTGCCCAAGGTCACACAAGAAGTCTGTGGCAGAGCAGGAATTTTGTTACTAAAGTTTTGATCATTGAGTTGGGGAGCATGAACAGTCCCATGTGACTTAAGGAACCAGTAACACACCCTGAGCAGTGAATAATTGAAATGAATAGTTCACAATCACCCCATTGGCTAGCATATGTTCATTGGACAATTATGAATAATAAATATGAGTCAAAATTGTGGCTAATTCCTGAAGCCAGGATCAAATTCATTAGCTATGTTGTTCATAGTGAATACTTCACTCCACTCTAGACCTGCTTAATTCTTGGCCTCTGCTGAGACTGCCAACAAGAAAGTCAGTTTGTGCAAGCTGTGTAGGTGATTTTTTTTGTAATGTGAGCATCTGTCCCAGTAGGAACTGGACTGAGACCCTCCAATGCTCCACACAGCTCACAGAACAGCCATCAGATGGTAACAACTTGCAGTCGCTACTGACTTGGCATATGCCAAGTAAACTAAAAGTTAAAGGCTCCGTGTCCCCATTCTCCAGGCCTCTGAGCTGCCTATCCTGTCATTCTAAATATGTTTAGATTGCTACTTTTTCTAAGGTGGGGTCCTCAACCTTCTCAGATCTTTGAGGATATTTCCCAATTTTATATGAGGAGAGAGTGCAAAACCCAGTGCCCATTAAAGTCAAGAGAAAGATGCCTGTTGATTTCCCTGGTGTTGGATTGGGCCCCTAGGAAGGAGCGGTGTGCTAGGGACTTGCAGCTGTATTAAAGAATTTAGGGGGCACATTCAACATATCCAGGATCGTATTGTGATATCAGTGGGAGTTTTGTGCACAACTCAAAGCTAGAAGATGATCCTGTGCTTTTAAAGCAGGGCACATCCCAGTCGTTTCTTTAACATGTCGCCTTTATCAGTAAAAAAAAATAACACTTTGCACTTCTGTGGTGCCTTCCCTTTTGAAGGCCTCAAAGCACTAGAGAAACATTAATGCAGAAAGCTTCACAATCCCCTGTGAGAGGTAAATGTTCTTGTCCCAGTTTAGAGATGGGGAAAGTGAGGCCAGTGGATCTGGGCCAGAGAGACTTGCCCAAGATCGCACAGCATGTCAGTGGCAAAACTAGGGACATGTCTCCAGCCAGTCCTGTGCTCCAGCCACAGACCACAGAGTTCTGCTTCCCTTTTCTTTTTATCGTCTGTGCAAAGGTGCTGCCTACACACCACTTTTCTTTTAACGTTCAGTAAAAGCCTAACCTCTTAATACGCTGTAAATCATTTTCTCCTTCATGTTGGGGGAAGGGCGGAGGGGAGACTTTATGACCTGGAGAGCCAGATCATACTTGCCTGGTGGTGGGTGAGCTGCAGGTGCATGCTCAGGGACAATTTGGATTGTGGCAGGTGAAAAGGTAGGTATTTCTACCTTTCACTAGCCCAATGAGTTTGGTGAAATGGTTACAATCTGGCTCATGTTAAAATGCCTACATTTTTCCCAAAGGAAACACATTGCTTTATGTGCACTAGATTTCGATTCGCTACTGTTCACCCTTCATTAATGCCAGTTTACCCCATACAGATTCCAAATGCACCTGACTTCTGACCTCCACTGCACCTCCACTGCTTGCTGTTTTTACCCTAGATTTGCTACACAACTCTGGCAGTACAATTTGGTCCTGACAAGTAGTATCCCCTCCCCACCTATTCCAGTCCACATGGACCTTCCTGTGCAGAAACCATAATAGAATCATAGAAATGTAGGGCTGGAAGGGATCTTGAGAGGTCACCTAGTCCAGCTCCTGAGTCCCTGTGCTGAGGCAGGACCAAGTAAACCTAAACCATCCTTAACAGGTGTCTGTCGAACCTGTTCTTAACAGCCTCCAATTACCCATATGTGCCTAGGGTAGCCCATTTCAAAATGCCAAGATCAGGGCAGGCTGCAAAAGGAGAGCAGATTCTTCCAGAACTGGTGGCTAACATTGAAGTTAGATTCACCAACCAGCCACAAACAGTCCTCATGATTTCTCACACTGGTTATCAAGAAGCACCACGAAAGAAATACACAGCCCCCTTTACTGCATTTCAATCTCTGGCTCCCAATCAGCGCTTAGGTGCAGTAACAAGATAAGTTATTTTAAAAAACTCTATTCACTTTACCAAAATGTTCTTCTGATCCCCAAAGGGTTAGCCACATTGCCAGATCAACATAGGTTTGGTTCTTACCTAAAATACCACCCTGCCAGCCAATTCTTTAGTATCTAAATTAAAAGTTTATTAGAAAAGAAATGGAGAGGTGTTAAATGATAAAAGCCATCAGATACATACAAATGACTTCAAAGTCCATATATATCAGGTTCTTAGTATTGTGGAGTTTGCAGGCTGGTACAGTTCCTCTGGATTAACATCCAGTATCTGGATGGGTCTCAGTCCTTTGTTTCACAGTTTCAATTGTAGAGATGTTGATTCAGAGGTAAGAAACAGGAATGAAGACAAAATGGAGATGGTGAAGCTGCATGTTATAGTTTCTGCCATGTGGCCTATACATTCTATGTTTCAAATACAAGCCCACAGCACATGGGCACTGGGCAGGGAAAAGCTCTAAGAGTTCCTGTCCACAGGCATGTCCTACATATCCTGATGACTCATAGGCATAGCCCTGGCGTCTTGCCCTGGGCTCATTGTATAGCTGATGGCCCTTGACTGCCCTCAATCAGGCTAGACAGTGCTGCGTCTAATCTTTTGGGGCGGGGGTATCACCCAGTAGCACAGCACAAGTTTTAGATACAGAAATATCACACACATTCATAGCTTACAATACAAAGATGATACACACATAGATGAGCTTGTCATATTCAGTAAATTGTAACTTTTCCAATGATCTCTTACATGGCATATTTTGTGAGATTTGTTATAATTTTGCAATATTGATATCAATAATATTATAAATGGTCATCCCTAATGCAGACTGCATCACAGGTGGAGATTCCGCAACCTCTCTTGGAAGCCTATTGCAGAGCTTAAGTAGCCTTATAGTTAAAAAGCTTTTCCTAGTATCTAACCTAAATCTCTTTTGCTGCAGATTAAGCCCATTGCTTGTCCTACCTTCAGTGGATGTGGAGAACAGCTGAGCACCGTCCTCTTTATAACAGCCCGTAACATATTTGAAGACTGTTATTAGGCCCCTCCTCACTCTTCTTTTCTCAAGACTAAAGATGCCCAGTTTTTTAACCTCTCCTTTCCTCATAGGTCAGGTTTTCTGTATCTTCTACCATTTTGTTGCCTTTCTCCGAACTCTGACCAATACTCCAGCCAAGGCCTCAACAGCACCGAGCAGAGCTGAGCTGAGTGAGGTTTTCATAATATGGACCCATCTGCTCAGGGAATAATGGGACCTGCTGTGCTTGATTCCATCTTATTTATCTAGGTATTTATAGTGTGTCTGTTGCCTTGGTGTCTGCAGCTAAAGTTACCACCCAAACAAAAAAAAAGAGCAAATATACAGGTCTGAACAACTGTAATTTCCTCCCTGCTGTCCATGTGCCTCTCTCTGTGAACTTGTGGCTCCTTCAAGATTCGATGCCCAATCTCTAAACTAGTTTTACACCTTGTTAAACAGAAAGGGGAAGCCTAGAGGCAGCTGCCCAGACCTCTGCCCCAGCTTCCCCTTTCTGTTCCATTCAGACCAAGTTCCTCTTTCTAGTGTAGGGCCTTGCTTTGCTTGCCCAACAGCACGTGTCTGTCTGTCACTTTTGAGCCCTGCACCTGACCAATTCCAAATTTCAGGGAATGTTCTAGGAGTCAGTGGTAGAACCCGACTGATGTGGGTGAAAACCAGAAACGCCTCATTTCCACTAGTCGCAGGCCAACAGAATGCCCATTTGGTGCTGCAGGCAGAGGAAGCTCTGGTGCCCTCTGGTAAGCTGCTGCCTGTACATAGAGCAGACAGGGTCAGCCACACTTTTCATTCCTTCTGTAGGCTGAGCTGTACACTCAGCCGGGCCTCTTCCCCACTGTGGCTATTCCCTTCCCTAGCAAGGCCTCTCAGCCCCCTACTCCAGCCAGAGACCCCACTCTAGCAAGTGCCCAGCTGGGCCTTTGTTTGCACATGGATTACACGCACAGCTTGGCCTACACGAGCAAGAAGTGCATGACCTTCTAGGATGACTGCCTTGCCACCCTGTTTTTCCAGCACCTTACCAAACACCCCCTGATGGGATGGATGTTCCTCTCGTTGTACTCATGGTGGCTCTCTTGAATTGCGCAAACAGGCCCTGAATCATCCCTAAAGCAGTGGAGAACCCAGTGCAGGCAAGACAGCTGGACCCTCCCCTATCCTGGAGTCTCTGGGGACTGGTTTAGCCCCTTGTGCAGGTTAAGCTGCCCTTGGGACTGTCTTCCCTTGTGCCCTGGATCTCACAGGCAACTGGTAAATATCTGGGATGTAGGAAAGCCCCTGCTGCTCTCCTGCACTAAAGATGGGGAGGTGCAGAGCCAGCTCTGTGCTCGCCAAGGAAGTCCTCTATGCTTGAGCTGTTCCCTAGCTGTGCCAGGCTGCTGCTTTGCTTTATTCGGTGTCTCCCCTTCTGACTTTTGGCAAATAGCACCCACAATTTGTCGTGGTCACTAACCTAAGAAGAGAGGGGTAGAAGATCCACAGGGAGCAGATGAGGAAGAAAGTACTATTTTTACACTGCTGTGTTCAACGTTGTCAATCCCAAACATTCAAGAATCATGAGTCAAGCCCCCAAAATCATGAGATCATGAATCATGAGATTTTTAAAAAGTATTAAGTGTGGGGTTCTTTCTGTTTTTGGGGGCCATAGCTTTTAGGGGTCACGTTTTCAAGCTTTTCTCTACAACCATGAAGGCTAGAGATATAGGGTTTTGTTTGTTTGTTTTGTTTTTGTTTTTTAAATGAAAGCCAAGCATCTCACATCATCATATCAGCTGGGACTTGAAGGAAAGCACCAGATATATTAAGAGTTGCAACACAGCTGCACAGGTTGATGACACTGCATTTTTTCTAACCACAACCACATTTTAAATATTTAAACGCTTGATGCAAGCCCTTTAGAACTTCTTTCCATGAGCTATAAACACTGTGTTGTGTAGATGATCTCAGAACCGAGTTAGAAGGCTGGCAGCCTGTCTGTACCAGTGCTTCCATCAGTGCTACTACAATTGGGAGCAGCCATGGGAAATATTTAGGAAAAGGCCTAGTTTTGACAGGACCACCCAGATACAGGCAGTTTGCCCCGGACGCCCGTTTGAAACTGAGTGGCAGTGAGACCTGGCCTGTTGGGTTTCAGTGTCACTCATGGGATTTGACCTGGTGGCCCCTCCAACATGAGGGCCAAACCTGAATGGCTCGGTTACCCCATGGGCCAGGTTGCAACACCTGGAGAAGGGAGCTGAGCCTAGACCCGTGGGACAGGAGCTGAGTCGCTGCTGTGGGGTGAATGTGGTCTGCCCTCACCTCCAACCTGCTCCTACCCCTTGGACTGCCCTCATTGGACTGTAATTTTTTTTTTAAAGGGAGGGCCTCAGTTTCAGATTTTGCCCCAGGCCTCCCAAAACCCTCTGTTCAGCCCTGAGTGTCAGCACCCCCCAAAGGGAACAGTCAGGAGTGAAGAATGGGTGAAGCATAGTGCAGGGCAGATTGTGTAGGAACAGGAAATGAGAGCAGAAGTGGAGTCTGAGGTTATCAAGCGTTTGGGGGGCCAGGGGAAGCTTGAGCTTTATGTGGAAGATGATGGGGAAAACCAGTGCAGACTCAAGAAGGGGGAAAGACATGAGACCAGCGGAAGGAAAGGAAGACTATCCAGGCAGCCAAGTTTTAAATGGATTTGAGGGAGGAAGCAGAGGATGGCTAAAGAGGAGGAAGGTGCTGTGGTCAAGACAGGGATTACTCTAGTGCATAGACTAATACCTTGGCAGGGGAAATGGAAACGGAGAGACACAGTTTGGACATACAGTGCAGATAAGCAGCAGGATCTGACTGTGTATACAGTGCAAACCAAAGCAAATACACTTATTCCACTCCACCTACTATAGAAAGTCACCTAAGGCAGAGGTGAGGATTAAAGACTAGAAAAAATCAAGCCAAAACAGGAAAGACGGGGGCTGCCAAGTAAATGGGTGTATTTAAAGGCACCCCACCCATCCAGATCTCCAGTGTGATCTACTGGGAAGCATTTTTCCTCACTGCTCCTGTCTGGGGTATCTCCCAGCACGGCTCATCTGGAACGAGCACAAAGTGGGCTTCTTTACTGAAGCTGCTGAACACAGACTGACTCTGTGGTTGTCTCTGGCTCTGTAACTACCTGACTGGCCAATCACAGCCTGTGCTGCCTGTAGCCCCTCCTCCCCAGGGTATATTTACACTGCATTGTAAACCTAGGCGTGTGAGGCCTGGTCTTGTGGACTCTGTGTTTCCAAGGCTGTGTTGGAGAGCCTACACGGCATTGTAATCCTGGACTTACACTTGCTGGACCCGAGTCTCTCAGCCCTGCTAATGTGTCCATGCTGCACCATGCCGACCTTCTGACTCAGGTCTGCAGCTTGCGTCATGTCAACACTGCAGACTGACAGGGCTTGGACCCAAGTCACAGCAGGACCTGGCTCTGATCCATCCCTCTAGCAGAGTCCTAGGACCCAGGTCCTGCACGCTTGCTGACTCGAGTCAGACAGATTTGTCTGTGGACAGAAGTGGGGCGTGGACTCAAACATGAGTCAGAGCCCAGGCTTCTCATGATGTGTAGACATACCCCCCACCCCCAATAGCCTGCAGTACCCTGTGGTTGAGCTTTTTATCACGTGTTTGTTGCCATCACACTTGTGGCCCAGGATTAATAAACAGCAAAAGCCTTACAGCCTTGAGCCGGAGAACAGTGTGTCCCCCTCAGGACAGCAGAAGCAGAGAGTTCACCAACAGCTCAGCAAAAGCCAATGGTCCAGCACAGAGAGCATATTGGGAGTGTGTGTGTCACTGAACTGCAGTACTGGTGAGCCTGCGTTCAGGACATCGGCGTGCATTGGACCATTGCTACTGGATAATGGCACAGGAGTCCACAGGGGCACCACCTGTATGTGATACAGTGGTGCATTGGAGTGCAGGTGGCACCAATAACATGCTGTGGGTCCAGAAAGGGCATTTGGGACTCAGCCATTTTGTTATGGCAGCCTGGAAGGTCTGGGGAGTAATGGAAATGCAGGAAGATTGCTGGGCAAACTGGAAAATCAGGTTAAGATTTTGTCAAGGCGATTTTTGATAAAAGTCACAGACAGGATGCGGGCAATAAACAATAAAACACGGAAGCTGGAGCCCTGCCGCCTGGGACTGACAACTGGGCTGAAGTCATGGAGGTCATGTAAAGTCATGGAATCTGTGACCTCCATGACCAGCTCAGCCTTAGGAATGAATCACTGAGATGGGACCTGACACCATGGTGCTTGGATGGGTGTGTGGGGCAGGGTGCAAGTGTCTTGCTCTGGTGCTTTGGGGGTGCAGTGCACTGGTTACTAGATGATGGCATAGTGGGCACAGGTAGAATTTATGATGCCGCACAGGTGGGATGTTGGTATATTAACATACAGCATTACAGTCACAGCTCTGAGGTACTCACGGATTGCTGTACTAGTGGTGGTGTTTGTGGATGAACTCTCAGGCAACTGGACTAGAGGGAAGAGGAAGTGGGGATGTGGAAGTAGGGTGACCAGATATCCCGATTTTATAGGGACGGTCCCGATATTTGGGGCTTTTTCTTATATAGGCACCTATTACCTGTCCTGATTTTTCGCACTTGCCATCTGGTCACCCTATATGGAAGGAACCCTAACACCATAATGAGTGGATGATACAACCTCCCTTCCAAGGTAAACAAAGCCAGAGAGGGATAACTAACAACTAGAGCCACCACAGGACCCTACACAAATCCATCGGCTGCGGTGGCCCAGATCTGATGATAAAGTTGTGGTATATGCGAGGGCCATGATTTGCACAGGGCTGGGTCAGGGGAGTGGGCTGGACATACCATATCTCATCATATTCCTCCTCACTCTGTCTGTGTGTGGTGGATGGGTGGGGGGAGCCCTGCTACACACTGGATGACAGGCTACAGAGGGAGAATCCCCCTATCGGACACCTTTGATTTCTGGGGCAGGAGAGGGCTCTTTCCACTGAAAGGTTTTTCTCTTTCTCTCTCTTATCAGCATTTATCCCTCGCTCCAGAGCAATGAAGTTGGCAGCCTTTGTCTCTGGCCTGGCCCTACTGACCTGTGCCCTGGCTCTGGAGAATGGGCTCATGCGGACGCCCCCAATGGGCTGGCTGGCATGGGAGAGATTTCGCTGCAACACTGACTGCAAGACGGATCCTGACAACTGCATCAGGTGAGCGAGGCAGTGCCAGGGGCTGCTCCCAGAAGCACTGCCTGGTGAGAAGAGGGAGGGCGGAGAAAGGGCACACCACCCCCACGATTGACACCTGTTTGGCTCGCCCTGCAGCCGCCGGCCCCATGAAGAGCTCCCATGCTTCCCCTCTTTGTGTCCAGGGCTAAAGCCTTACCTTTCTGTAGTGCTCTGTTTGAATAGCTTCGCTGCTTGGGAGAGCAAAGGCAGAGGGGGATCTTTGAACCTTGGGCTGAGCCAGTGCCCCTCTCCGCGTGCTCCGTCTCCTTCCCACCTCACTCAAGGACACCCTGAGCGAGCAGCGCCAGTATCCCCCTCCACTCCATCTCCTACCGCCATTCAGAGATACTCTAGGCAGAGTTAGCCTCCTGTCCCCCACACTCCATCCCCTCTCTCCCCATTCAGAGACGCCTCAGGCAGAGTCTTCCCCTCCTACGCTCTATCTCCTGCCCGCCCCTCTCTGTCTCAGCCCCCGGACATGAGTCCCACACCTGCACCCCCACCCGCTGTTTGGCAGCTGGGAGAGACAAAAGGAGTGGGTGGTAGGCAGGGGGGAGACGAGGCATTTGGGAGCAGGAGCTGGGTTGTGCCATGGCACCTGGCTCAGGAGGATCTGAGGTGAGAGAACCACACTCATGTCACGCGTGACTCAAGTCGGATGTGAGGCAAAGATCACTAACACCTGCACTAGCTGATCTCCGAGCTGTGAAGAGTCCTTTTCAAACGTGGCAGAAGCGATTGAAGGACGGTGGGACGTGCCACACTGGGCCAGGACACTGGTCCCTCTCGTCTATCTCCCACCCCTAGCAGCACCGCAATCTCAGGCTTCAGCGGAGAACTTAAATGGTCATAACATGCTTAATTGTGTGATATCACATCCTGGAGGGACACCTTTTCCTGGCCCCAGCTGTGGGGTCGGGATGGTGTGTTCAGCTTGGGACCTGAATGCACAGGGTTGACTTCCCTCCTAATTGTACTCCAGCTGGTGTCTCTGCGTTTGCTGTTCTTATCCATGAAAACATAGGATCTCATTTGGGAATCTCCTGTCTGGCAGATGGGATCCCAGCAGAACTTTCAACACCTCTCCTAGAAATAAGACACTTTTTCTTTTTCTGAGAGGGGATGGACAATGTTTCCTCTCACTCCAGCAACAGAAACACACCCACACACTGTGGTGAATCAGGGCACTGTTCATTCCTGTGCCGAGGCCCCCAAGAGCTACTATGCTTAAAGCAAAGCCTGTGGAACCATCCTGAGGTCTGAAACGTTATCAGCCCGACGTCCCTCTCTGCCCTGTAAAAGGATCAAGGCAGCCACTTCCCGGACACCCCTCCTCTTTCTTTGATCCTGCTGACAGTCAGGGAAGGTAGAGGATGACAAATGAGATAAGAAGGTGCTGTGTGGAGTGGTTGCAAAAGAGCTGTTAGGATCTGGAGCTGGGTGTTCTAGCACAGCACAGCACAGGCGGCCAATAGGAACCACTGATTTATATATAATAGGAATAAGCCAAGAGCATGTAATTTTTCACTTAGCCAGTCAATGTAATCTTACGTTCCTGTCACTGTGACCCTTGCACAACCTCCTTGTGGCCGTCCTGTGACAGCCCCTCACAGCATCTCATCTCAGATGGCAAGCTCTTCTGCACGGGCACATCTCCCAGCACAATGGAGTCCTGGTCTTGACTGAGATCTCTAGATGCTACTGTAAAACAAATAATAACTATAGCCGCTCCCTCTGAGGTGTGGACTAAGCCTCTCCCCATTCCTCTCTCTTGTGGCGCTTGCTTTCACCAATATTTGGAGCTTGTCCATTCTCCTTTTGCAGGTCAGCACCTGGGGCTTTTTTTCCTTGCTCCTTGCTGTGACTCCTTGCTGTGCCAGATACACGGAGATACCATTCCTTGAGAAATCAGTGACCACATTTACCAGCTGGTGGAAAGACCAGTAATCTGAGGACAATAAAGTAAATAAAGCAAAGGAATGGCGCACCCAAAATAACAGCACAACATAGGGGGACTTTATTAGGAACAGGAAGCTAGGATCTGGGGAAGAAAAGGGTTAAGGTAAACTAATAATTGATCAACATTGATAACTAAATCATTTCCCCACCTCCTAACACTCTGAAGCTCCTCCAGCCCCATCTTCCCAAGAAAGATGGTAGGCTGAGGTTGTATGTCCTGAGCTGGAGCATTGCAGCTCTGTGGCACAGGCCAACTTCAATAACAGTCTCCTTGCTTTTTTCTTCTCCCCTGGACAGGGCAGGGTCCTCTCCAGACTCCGGCTGGGCTCACTCTTCCCTGGTCCGGAATCCTCCTGGGGTCTTGATGGGCTCTTGGTAGCAGGTGCCGGGTTGGAGCTCTCTCTCTCTTGCTGGATGCTGTTCACTGGAGCTGCCTGATTCAAGCAGCTAGAGTTTCAGAGCAGTGGTATTTCAGCAGGGACTCCCGGATCTGCACGTCCTGCCTCTCTCCTTTGTGTAAAGTTGGGCTGACTGCCTCAGCAGCTGTGCCACCCTGGCTTGGCACTGATCCAACAGACTGCCTGACCAGACCCAAATCACCTCAGGGAGAAGCCTCCCAAGTACCTATTGTCCGCAGCAGGGGTTTCTAGCTCCTTCCGTCCCCTTCCCTAATTCCAAGCAGGCTGGGAACGGGGTGAGGGGACTTTGGTCGCAGTCTGAGTTATAGTCTGGGTGGGGTCCCCTGAGGCTCAGTCTGGAGCCCAGGAGTTGACAAACTCCAAGTGGGGGTTACGTGGCTGTCAAGGGAGAGGGAGAGACCCCCATCGACAATTCCTTGTTCTGTTCTGGGACCTTAGTAACGGGGAGAGATTGAGAAACGGGAGGGAATTTAAAGAACAAAACTGATGCTGGGGTTGGAGGGCATGATTTGAAAGGAAAAAGTGAAAGGACAAAATATGTCTGCACTGGCCTCACCAGGAGTGAGGAGGGAGCTAGCAACTATCAACAAACACATGAAGGGTGTAAACAGCAAGGCTAGTAAAGAGGGAAGAAGGTTCAGTGGTTACAGCCCTAGCCTGGGGACTTGGGAGCCCCAGGGTCAGTTCCCTGCTGCAACCTTAGCCTCCGTTCCCCATCTGTGAAATGGGGAGAATAGCCCGGGCCTGCCTCACAGGGGTGTTGTGAGGATCAGTGCATTACAGATTGTGAGGGGCTCAGATGCTACAGTCAGATGAGTGCCTGGGATAGAATTGTTCAGACTCCCAGAGACACAAGGAGGAGTAGCAGGAAACCGGTGGGCAAAGGAATAGACTCCCAGGAGAAGTGAACGTTGCTGGAGTCCTTTCAAACTGGACCGGAGCAAAGTCTTTCAGACTCTTCTGTAGAGACAAGAGCCCTGCCTTGGCAGTGACAGCGGAAGATGGAACCTAAAAGACCTTTCCGGTCTTGGTTAAAGATTGAATGACTCGTGATGGGTGAATGGCTTTTGTAGCAGCCTTTGGGGATAAAGAGGAGCAGCTGCTAAGTATTGTTTTTAGTAATGGCTTTGTTTGTGTCTTTTGTTACCTCTGCCTGCTCTGAGCCTGTTCTCTCTCCCCATCCCCGAGGCAGTGAGAAGCTTTTCGTTGACATGGTCGATCGTCTAGCCGATGATGGCTGGAAGGAGCTGGGCTACGTGTACGTGAACATAGATGATTGCTGGATGGCAAAGAAGCGGGACGCAGCGGGGCAACTGATCCCGGATCCCGAGAGGTTTCCCAGCGGGATCAAAGCCTTGGCGGATTACGTGAGCAGATTCTTTTGGTGCAAAGGCTGGATCCAGAGAGGGAAGGGGTGGGTGGGGAGCAGAGCGGGTTCCCAGTATTTCAACCACATCACATCGTGTGGCCTTGAGGCATGAGGTCAATGGGCGGAGAGATGTGAGAGGTGATGCTCTAGAACAGCTATAGCACTGTACACTCTGACATGTTCCCCTACAAACACACACCTGCCCCAAGGGGCAGCCAGGGGCTTTCAACCTCTCTCTCACAGCCTTCTCCTTCTCACAGACACACTCCCGGGGGCTAAAGTTGGGCATTTATGGAGACCTGGGCACTTACACTTGTGGGGGCTACCCAGGCACCACGCTGGACCGGATCGAACAGGATGCCCTGACCTTCGCGAAATGGGGGGTAGACATGCTGAAGCTGGATGGCTGCTACTCATCAGAGGAAGAGCAGGCCCAGGGTAAAGACTGCCTCCCAGGCTGTGTGGACTTGGAGCCATACCACTCGGTTACTGTCCTCAGTGTCAGAGAAACTGAGAGGACCTCTTTTCTTGATGCCAAAGCAGAGGCTGTCACAGCCTGTGAGCCATCCCAGATGGATGCTCCTGCACGTACCAGGGGAACGGGGCTGCCATCTCATTTCTGCTCTCCACCTCCATAACCCATTGCACTGATTCTCACGGTGTTTCCCATGGAGCACCAGAGGAAGTGGGGCCATGTCCGAGGACGCTGGTGGCACGTTTCAGGAAGGGTGTGCGGAAGTGGCTGACTGGGGTTTGGCAAAAGGCCGAGAACCCCTCTGCTAAAGGGCATGAACCCCTGTTGTGTTAGGTTAATTTCCTTGTGCCTCCCGTTCTGGATCTTCACATCCTAGCTAGGTCCCTAGTTGGGATTTTAGAAGGTATCCAAGATACACATGCATAGGATATTGTCTGGGGGAGCGGGGAGGGGATTGTCCATACTGGCCATAAGGCAGAGCTGTTTTTCTACAGAAATCCCAGTAGTGGCAGGAGTGTGGCTTGTCTTATGGCTCTGTGTTTTGGTGGGGGACCCTGTGGCTTGGCAGTGCTGATGGCAGGAAGATAGGTTCCAGCCGCAGAGTCTGAACCTGAGGGTGGAGAAGCCCTCAAATATTTGATGCTTAAGGAAGGCAGCTTCTGCTATTCTCCTTCCCTCCCCCACTCTCCACCCCTGAGCCTCTTTCTTTCTGTTTATGTGTCTCTTAAAATATCCCATTAAAAATACATGTAATTAGGGTCATCTGAGCAATTGATCCAGAAAGCGCTGTCATTTTCCCCCTGGGATGTAGGTCAGGGCCAGCCATCTCCTTGACCAACTGGATTTCTTGTCTCTCAAAGGCTACCCTAAAATGGCAATGGCCTTGAATGCGACAGGCCGTCCCATTGCCTATTCCTGCAGCTGGCCAGCCTATCAGGGAGGGCTTCCACCCAAGGTAAGGCTCACCCTGGCAGATCCTGGGGTTCCTTTGATTTTCCTCTAAGTGTCCCCTTGCCCCTTAGTCACTGGAATTCCCTCCAATCCATCCACCTCTTTTGGACACAAAGGCCCTCAGAACTGAGCAGCAATGTTCCCAGTGGGTCTCGCCAGTGGCTTCTGAGCTGGTGATGAGAAGTATAGTATGTGTGGGGAGGGGCGGCGGGTTGGTATGTTTTCCCTCTCCCCATTCCCAACCTTCCCCATGACAAAGATGCATCCCACAGCTCTGTGGGCACATCCCCTCTTTCCCATCCACCTGCTCTCCCCACCCGCCCTTATACCTTGCTCTCTTCAGGTGAACTACACCCTCCTGGGAAACATCTGTAACCTCTGGCGTAACTATGGTGACATTCAGGACTCCTGGAACAGCGTCCTCTCCATCGTGGACTGGTATTCGGCAAATCAGGATGTGCTGCAGCCAATGACTGGCCCTGGCCACTGGAATGACCCGGACATGGTAATCGTGGGCCGTGGATGGTGGAGAGGAGGGTCTCCAGGGGTTTCCTGTCTAGAAGTAGGTGGAGAATTGGAGATCATGGTTGGCAGGAATTCATTAACCCTTGGAACACCACAAAGAACTGCCTAACCTTTATACCACCCCTGATTAGCATCCCCCAGCCACTCTGAAAGGCCCTGACTAGAGTCTAGACTAGGGAAAAGGTGTGGGTTTAAACGTGTTAGTATTTTAATTAATGCATATTTAATATCGCTTAGCACCGAGCATAGATGGGGCTGGACATCTTTACGACCGTGTTAGCTAGGCATGCTCCACCCGTGGAGGAGGGAAACAGCTTGCCAGGATTCCAGTGCTCGCTTTCCCTGGGCTGGGTACTATTCCTGCCATTAAGAACAGCAGTTGTCTCGCTAATTTGTACCACCCTTCTGCTCTTCCACTCTCTCCCTCGTCGCCCGCACCCCGCTGCCTGGCTACTCCCCCTCTGCGCCGCAGCTGATCATTGGAAACTTTGGCCTCAGCTATGAACAGTCCCGATCCCAGATGGCCCTGTGGACGGTGCTGGCCGCCCCACTCTTCATGTCCACGGACCTCCGCACCCTCTCCCGCAGCTCCAAGGAGATCCTGCAGAACCAACTGATGATCAAAATCAACCAGGACGCCCTAGGAATCCAGGGACGCAGGGTCCTTAAGGTACAGGAGGGAGCGTTGGGAACCTGACAGCATAAGGGCCAGGAAGAGGGGAGTAGATGGGGGAACAGCCGTTGAGAAGGACTGGCTGTGGAGCTGAGGATTTATAGGGGTAACGTAATATTGGGGAGGCCTCCATAGGGGAAGGGTTGAACTAAGAAACGCTTTTTATAAATAGCTCTAGTTTTCTCCTTCATTCCCTCCCCACCAGACTTGCCTACTCCATTGGTCCTCCCGTTCCCTTTCTTCTCTCTTGGTTTTGAAAGGGTTCATCTAGGAGCTCTGGGATCAGATGAGTGATAGGAGGAAGGCCATCACACAGCTGCAATAATAGAAGATGAGGGTTGGAAGGAACCTCAGGAGGTCATCTAGTCCAACCCCTTCTCAAAGCAGGACTAATCCCAACTAAATCATCGCAGCCAGGGCTTTATCAAGCCAGGCCTTAAAAACCACTAAGGATGGAGATTCCACCACCTTCCTAGGTAACCCATTCCAGGGCTTCACCACCCACATAGTGAAAAAGTTTTTCTTAAAATCCAACCTAGACCTCCCCCACTGCAACTTGAAACCATTGCTCTTTGTTCTGTCATCTGCTACCACTGAAAACAGCCTAGCTCCATCCTCCCTGGAACCCCCTTTCAGGTAGTTAAAGGCTGCTATCAAATTCCCCCTCAGTCTTTTCTGCAGACTAAAATGCCTAGTTCCCTCAGCCTCTCTTCATAAATCTTGTGCTCCAGCCCCCTAATCATTTTTGTTGCCCTCCACTGGACTCTCTCCAACTTGTCCACATCCTTTTTGTAGTCGGGGGCCCAAAACAGGACACAATACTCCAAATGCGGCCTCACCAGTGCCTAACAGAGCGGAATAATCACTTCCCTCGATCTGCTGGCAATGCTCCTGCTAATGCAGCCCAATATGCTATTAGCCTTCTTGTCAATAAGGGCACACCGTTAACTCATATCCAGCTTCTTGTCCACTGTAACCCCCAGGTTCTTTTCTGCAAAACTGCTGCCTCCTGCTGACTGTGTCAGCGTCTGGCTGGGCACCTCATGCCCAACAGAGAGATTTGATCAGTGATGCTTCTAGGCCCCTGCAAGGGCAGATTCATGAGCCATCCTGGGAGCTGTCGCGTGTGTGGGGGAGCTGGTGGCAGTTGCAGGGAGAGATGCAGAGAAGCTGGAGATTCACCTAGACTCCTCTTTCTCCTCCCCCCTGTTCTTCCCTAGGAGAAGTCTCAGATTGAGGTGTTCCTGCGCCCGCTTTCCCACTCAGCCAGTGCCTTGGTCTTCTTCAGCCGGCGGACGGACCAGCCGTACCGCTACACCACCTCCCTCGGCAAGCTCAACTTCACGGCCAGCGCCGTGTACGAGGTGAGCAGGGAAAGCACAGCAGGGCCCATCCTGGTGCCCCTGCCGGGCAGTCCCCTTGTCTCCACAGAGTGGGCATCCCAGCCCCCAAGTTCAATCACAATGCCCTTGGATTCAGAGTCCCCCTCCTACTATCTGCCCCTGAATGTGGGATTTGTCCTGCCTCCTCAGCCTCGCACAACACGTAGTACTGTCGGGAGCCAAGCCCCCAAACCCACTTACGTCCACCCCCTGGGGCTGGGGCTCATCCCTTCCCTGGCACAGTCATGCCACGGATTCAAGTGCGCTCTGAATACTGCAGTCTTGAACCTGGGCAAGTGGGGCCTTCCTGTTGTAGGGGAGGAGCAACACCTACAAAGCTCCTGCCCGTCCTCGCTCCATGCTGGTGCTGTGGGCGTGGCGACCGTAGCAAATCGCTGACAAGCCTGGCTCAGTGACTTTGTTTGACTGTGTGCTTGCGGTGCCACTAGTCACAGCCTATTGGGCCGTGCTCCCTATGGAGCTCATAAGCTCAGTGGGTCAGGCTGCTCAGTGTGTGGATGAGAGATTTCGAGGAGACGATGGGGGCAGGGTTGTCACCTGTCCTGGGTTTCCTGGATCATCCTGACTCTTGGTTTGTAACTGGAGCAGATCCCCCTCCTGTAGCCCCATTGGGTGGGATACAGTACTCTGCCCTTGCTGTGCAGCAGTACTGTGCCCTGCTGAACAGCTGCTCATTGGGCCTGCCAGAGGGGGCTACACTTCCCGGGTGGATGAGAGATCCTAGTATGTAAATGGGGTTTTAAAGTACTTTGGGATGAGAGGTGCAATAGAAAGGCTGGCAACAACCCCATCTCTTCCAGGCACAGGATGTGTACAGCGGGGGGATCATCAGCGGCCTGAAGGCGGGACAGAACTTCACTGTTGTCGTTAACCCCTCTGGAGTAGTCATGTGGTACCTCTACCCCATAATGTACCTGGATCAGCCCTTGGACTTTGTCAGACAGCAGCCCCAGGGGTGGGGCTTCCACCCATTTGCACTGTGAATCCAATCCGAGGATGGGGGGTGGGGGGCGCCAGCTGTGGGTTTATCAAGCCCCTATGCGTACATTCCTCTCCAGCCAAGAGTGATTCCTGGGGGTGTTTCCACTACTGCACGGCGCTGATGTTTTGCTCGTTCACAGTGAGCAAGCTGATGATTTACACTTCACCTCTCAGTGCCTTGGTTTTCCTCTCCCTCATTCAGGGAGGATTGTTACATACCTCACAGCGTGATGTGAGGGTTAATTCCTTACTGATTGTAAAGTGCTTTGAGACCCTGCCACGGATGGTGCCAGCCAGGCGCAGAGCGTGGCCGCTGTTAGAATTTGCTAACTCTCAATACTTGAACACTTGGCTTTGATCCCTCTCTAGAGCAGTAGGAGCTGAAGAAAACAGCACAGCTCACTGAAGTGGTCATTTCCCCTAGATGGGCAATAGGGTCTTAGAGCTGATCTTCTGACATATCTATCATGAGGAGTGAGTCTTCCTGGAGGCACTATACAATCACATGTTCCATTTGGGGGGAACTTTTCTACCATTTCTTTTGCTTAGAAGCCTTCAATGATAAATTCCCCCAGGGGCACTCCTCCCTTTCCAGTTGTGAAAGTATTAGCTCCTACTAGGGGCAGCATTATTCTGAACCTAGAGCAGGGGCCTGGGAGTTAGAAGCTCCTGAATTTCAATGCTGCTTCTGCGCATAGCCTTTAGTAATCCCTGGGGTACGTCAGCACTACCTCTGCTCGAGTAGCACAGCTATGGGGCTGCTGCACTGTAGTGTAGACATGTCCTGCACTGTGGGATGGGGCTGTTCCACTGAAGCTGTTTAATCCGCCTCTCTCAGATGTGGCTCGGTTCATGGAAGAATTCTTCTGCCACATCAACAACAGGGGTTAGGTCAACCTAACTGCAGTGCTTAGGGTGTAAAATTTGTCACAGCCCTGAGCAATGTAGCTAGGTCGATCTAATTTTTAAGTGTAGACCATGCCTCAGTTTCCCATTCTGTAAATTGGGGACAATCTGCAGTTATGGGAGTGGTATTACTAGTAATGTTTAGCACTTAACATCTTCCAAATGCCCTACAAACAGGAACTTGATCATCACAAAATCTCATCTCGGGTGAGCCTTAATGTTCATATAGCCCTATTGCTGGATACTGATGCACAGAGGGGCTAGACATTAAATCAGGGGCAGAGCAGAAATTCAACAGGACTGTCTGGCTCCCTGGCTTCTGCACAACCCCTTCTGCTGCCTCTTTAGTTAGTTCTCAAAAGAGGGTGAAGAGTTAGTGTGCTCAACTGATTGATTACACCTTGTTATCACCATTAGAAAAACACCCCCACTAACTGTACACAGGTTTATTAGCTGAGAAAGCAGCAGTGTGCAGTGCCTGGCTGGGCTCAGACACACATGCACAGCCACTATTTTATCAAGCTGAGAATTGCCCCCATGTTAGCACTGGCATATCCAGGAACTGAGCTACTTGTTCCTATTGAAACAGCAACTGGGCCCCCCTCCCCGCTTCTCTAGCTCTCCTCGGATTTCTCAGGGAAAGGCAGCAGTGTACATATTTGTAAGTCTCCATGACAAACAGCCTTTTAGCCATTAATACGCTTTCAGGGGATAGGATTAGGAGGCTGGCACTTTCATTATGGGCCCCAGAGCCCCATAGGGCTGCAATCCATGGTGTGAAAGGGAACCCTGTCGGTCGGTATTACAGTGTAAGTTGTTCTAGAGAATTAAAGTTTGAATAATATATTTGTATTGGCAGAAGAGGAACTGTTGATAGTGGAATGTTGTAACAGGCAGGAAAACACCTTACCTTCTCCAGCCCAGCCAGGCACCAGCTTGGGAGGGGGTGGAGGGGCACAAAGGGACAGCAAAAGGGGGATACAGGCTTAGCTCCTCCCTCAGTAGTGGAAAGAATGTTTCAGAACACTTGGGGTCCCTTGATGCTGGATGAATGGGACACACTACAGCTTAGAGGTGGGGGGAATAGCAGATGCTAACTGGTGGTGAGGGGACTTTGAACAATGGCTCTAAGCTAGGCTTTTGCACACACCAAGTGCTGTAGGCAAATGGTTGCCCACTGCATTCCCCACCACCCCCACAGCGGGCTCGGATAAGTAACACCCATCTCGCTGCAGTACAATAGTACTGTTGATACAATGGGAGATGCCAGTGCTGCTGGTTGCTAGCAGCACTGGCCTTGGCCATTTTGGACCAAACTGCCACAGTCTTGTGCTAGGTGATCCCCCCCCGGCTGTAACTGAAACCTGTTTATGATTACACTACAAGCTGCAAGGCTGGCCTGAGGAGTTTGGGAGAATCTCTAGGTGCCCCCAGTCTCCTGGTGCAGAAGTAGAAGCCAGCTGTTTGTTCCTTTCCACTTCAGCCAGCTGATAGCATGGATTTCCACCTGTTTACATTTGCAAGGCTTTCTCTGCAAGGAAAAGGGCTACAAGACAGATGTTGTGCTCTCCCTGCACAGTTCCCCACTCCTAATCAGCAAGGAGAGCAGGGAGTGGCAGATGGTTTGCAGAACCAGCCAGGTGCCACTGAGAACTCTAAAACCTATGTTTTCTAAAGAAAATAATTGAAGGATTGATCACACTTTGTGCCTTTGCAAAGGAGTCCATTGTGCATGTCCGGAGCACTGTAGGCAGGACAGCATTTTCTAAATCTATTTTGTTTAACTAGAGAAGGGAATCACAGATCTGTTTTACTGTAACTGCTGCCTAAATAGGCAGCATAAAACATGTTACCAGCTACCGGGAGGTTATCACTCATACTTGTAATGTACCACCTCAGCCTATATATACAGTGCCATAAGACCCACCCTAGGAACTGCATACATTATAGAGGGCCACTGAAGAGCAGGAGCTAGTTTGCAAGTGATTATGGGGCAAGGTCAATTCTTAGTGAGGACTCAGCCTTCACTATACTCAAATTAGATTTTTTGCAATTAACAAGTCATCTCTTAAATCTGTAACTATCTACAATAAAAAAAGAATTTAAGATTTTCCCCTCCCCTGTAAGAGTCACTGTTAGATCTTCCTTTTATCCTTGCCCCACAAAAAGAGATGCTAACAAAGCAAATTGTTATGAGGTCTGGGGACAGTTTAAATGTTTCCACTCAGCTTGAGGGGAGGGGCGAGAACATGGACTCCGTGTAGGACTTACATAAACAGTGCAATTTGTGTGTTGACTTTGTTACCTGACAGAAAAACAATCTCAGCGCAATAACGGTCCTCCCATCACACCTCACTCACTGGTGTTTCAAGGAGGCTGGTGTCAATTTTTGACTCCTTTCAGTCTTCACTAGATATACACAGAGTTGGAGCAGACAGCTAGAGGACACTGCTATGGGACAGCAGTGAGTGTCACTGTCCTTCTCAACAACACCTGCCGCAAGAGGCTCAAAGAATGGCTCAAGCTTGCCTCCTTCCCATTACCCAGAGGACTCCGTATAGGCTGCTGAGCCAACCAAGCTGGGCGCAGGTAACAGATGACTGCTGTCACCCTTTTGCCAAGAGCCTCTCACTTTCTCTCTCCTCACCCAACTTTTGTAGTGTTGCAAACCATGGTGACAGCGTAGAGCCCACCACTGCCAACATGTCGCAGGGCGCTGGGTATGACCCTGCCAGTTGATGGCAGGGGGGACCTTAGGCACATTCAGTACCTAGGCTTAAGCCTTGATCCAGCCAAAGCTTTTAGCCAAGTTACCAATGGGGTGACTAAATGGCAAGTGTGAATAATTAGAATGGAGGGGTGGGGGTGGGGGAAGTAACAGGTGCCTATATAAGAAAAAGCCCCAAATACTGGAACTGTCTCTATAAAATCAGGACATCTGATCACCCTAGTTACCAAAGACAGATGTGATTCTCCATCTCCTCAAGCCTGGAGTGTACCAGGGCTTCCTAACAGTGAGTGTGTAGAGACAGCAATTCTCAGCCTTGACTGTGGGATTGTCCCAAACCTGCCCTCATTTCCATCTTCAGCAGAAGCAGCCACAAGCAACTGTGCCTGACTGCTTTTCCTCCAGCTACCTGGCTCCCTTGAAGCTATCCCACATTTCACCAGAGCAAGTCTAGGTTGCACAAGACAAGCTGTTTGAGTGCAGGGGAATGTGGAAGAAAGGTTAAAATCCCTGTGGACAATACACCTGTGCCCTGAGGAACAGCTGACCACCATGACAACTGGGCAGCAGGGAAAGAACTGGGGACCTTCCACTTTTGCTCCTTAACTAATAAAAGAGAATCAGTGCTAGTTGTGGGATCTGGGCAAGTAAGCCCTTTGAGATCAGCTGCTTATAAGAAGAGCTGCAGGAATACTGCATTGGCAGAGGCCTCCCACAGCCCTGGCACTGCCCTTGTTAAGTGTGGTGCTTGGCATGCCACAAAAAAGGTTAGTACACCAGTTCTGAGTTAACTGGGACACTAGTTACAGCAGCTAAGGCAGTGACGGCAGAAGGCAGCCTCCCTCCCCTCTCAGCCTAAGGAATAGGATACCTCACAGCACAAGCTACAAGTGGAGTAGGACTTTTAACTGACGGTCATTTCCCCCACTCTAGTTCTACAGCCCAGCTAAGCAGTGCACGGGGGGGGAGGGGAGGAGTGCAAGGACCCTGCATTGAGCACAAAGCCAATTCTTTTTTTTTTTTTTTTGCAATTCTCATCCTAGCCATTCCATTTTTCTTGCCCATTGCACGGCCAGCTGGTGGTTACTACATACAACACTCAACTGACACACAGGCCTGAAGATTTCAATGCTTCTGTATTAAAGTGCAATGCAAAAAATATTACAAACATTCATGGCAGAACATTTTTAATTCCAGAAAGTTATTAGAGAAACTTTGACTCAGATTAAAAAGGTTTCTTAGAAAAGGAAGTTCCTCCCTTGCGGACAGCTGCTATGGGGAGGAATGTCAGGCAACTACAGGAATACACCCCCCCCTCATGTGAGCCTTGCTTGTACAATAGCACATGGGGGGTAAGGGGGAAAAACATTCCCTATCCTTTAGTGAGAACAGGGCTGAACAGGCCCGACACAGGGAATCAGAAGTTCTCCACTAGACAAGTGTGATTCTCTTTGGAGAACAAGTTTTAGGGGCATTAGCTCCTGAGAGAAGAGAAGGTCACAGCTGAGCAGCTCTAGTCTCAGTAACATCTACATTACAAAAAACACTGGTTATTGATTGCAAAAGGGCACCGCCTCACCACAGGGGGGATGCCATGCAAGCAGTAAGAGCCATCCAGTTACCACAACTCCATTGAAGAAACAGAACCCACCTCACCCACTAGGATTCCCTCCTCACCCCCATTGCTGTTCAGATGCCAGCGCATTCACACCAGCATGGCTTCAGTCGCATGTGGAGGAAAGACTGTTCCCCCTCCCCCAAGTTCTTTCTAGGTAAGCCAGCACATGGTATGAGGTTGCTCAGTAGTCAGAGCAACAGCTTCTGTCCCCATCCCTATGGTGAGGCTGTTGCTAAAGGTTATTCTCTCCTTGGTGGAACATGTTCTGTCATAAGGCAGAACACCCGAATACTTTTCACACAGCCACACGGCTGCAGCTGAACACACAGCATCACTGCACAGAGGGGCCAGTTTCCAGGAGAATGAAAGGAAGATTTGGCTTAATTCCCACTCCCAGCATGCTCACCATTTACTCAGAGCTCTGTAGCCGATTCCTCTCCCCTCCAACCAGTCCCAATTTATTTTTCTATGGTACATCTACGCAGGCAGGCTGCTTTTAGAAAGCCACTGCCCAGTCGCAGTTCAGATGCACAAGGACCTCCCAAGTCTTTCATCGGCCACCGCCATCTGGTCTGGCTTAGGCTGCACTCACGAGACCCGCTAACACACATCCCCCTCTGCTCAAAAATACATTTACAATACAGAAGAGCATCCTCTCACAACAGAGGGGAGAGAGGAGGAGGAAGAACCAGGCACCACTGGATGTCTATGCATCCAGGCAAGTGGAGCATCTTGCCTCTTCCAGCCATCACCCATTTTATGAGAGGCAGGTTTACTGGGAAAGGAGACAGGTACATACAGGGGGCATTGCGGTGTCCAAGGCAGGTGTATAACTGCACCTATGTTTGCTCCTCTTGCCTGTAGGCTGATGGTTTAGCGAAAGCCAGTTCACACTTCCTTGCTGCTGCTCAGTTAGGTCTTGGGTTTGGCTACTCCACACTGAAGCCTACACTCTCCAAAATGCTTAGCTAGTTTGTGTGTCTCAGGAGACGTTTCCCAGGTTACAATGTGGCCCTCTTCCAATGAACTGCAGGGGACACAAGCCTCCAGCACTTCACTCGATTCTCCAAGTTCCACTTTACAAAGGGAACAGCACCAAAGTTAAAAAGCTAACAGGCGCCTTGATTATGCCAACCTGGGGAAACCCAGCAACCCATTGCCTCTTTCCTTCTTATTTGCTGTTTCTTCAGAGGAAGCTGAAAGCCACTGTCTCAAACCATTTGACTTCATTCCAAAAAATCAAGCAGCCTTAATATTTTATTCCTATGTTCGTTATGTGCTCTCTCTGCTGGTCTAAGATTTCACCCCTTCCCTCAAACTCCTGGCAAAAGCCTTAGAGGGATAGCGCTCTGGTGCTGGGATGAAAAGCAAACAGGCAGAAAGACGGAGCTGCCGCTTCTGCTATTCCACTTGTATTGCTACACTCAATGTTTAAGGAGGATGGGTGTTACACCAGCCAACACTACGTATATTATATACACGAGGAAGCCTAGAGATGCACTGAACTGAGGGGGTGACGGTGATGACAGAAGTGTCTTTGGGGAGAAGGAATGTGAGCAGTTGGTTGGTGGATTAGTTGTTCTTTTTCTCAGCAGGAGGTGCATAAGGAGGTGGCTGGTCCTGCAAAGTGAAAGAAACAATTAGTTCCCTCGTCTGTTTTACACAGGGCACTGCCAATTTTAGATGTTCAGCTTTCCAGCCATTCCCAGGTTTAGCTTATGCACCCAATCTTTGCCTTTTCAGTTGGTTACAGCTTGAGAGATACTGAGCTGACAGTGACAGATGTGATCCTAAACATTAGGCTAACTACTCATGGCCATTTTGCCCCAGTTTCAGTTACATCCCAGACCCTTTGCCAGTTCCCATATTGCTTCAAATGGAGCTTCACCAAAAAAAATGAACCCAAACAGAGTCCCTTTAAAAGCCCATCAGGATGTGTGTACTTCAGAAAAAGCAGCACTGTGATTGGACACCGTTTTAATCCTCATCTTCCTCTCACCCTCCCCCCACTGACTTTGTTGGTCCTGTAGCAGTTTGTTAGGACAGATCTTTAGATGGCAAGCTCTCTGAGGCAGGGACTGATTGTTATATGTTCTGTCAGTCTAACTCAGCTTGGGGCATTACAAGACAAATAAGAGATTTGCTGGAGTAAATATGCTGTGGTGGAACAGGAGTGGGGATGAGCTTATTGGCTGGGGGACACACAGGCTCCCCCTCATTCCTGCAGAAGCAGAGAACTATATATTGTTTCTGTACAGGAACAACTTTTTGTTCAGAAAAATACTAAGATTGATCCCAGGAACAGTGATGAAGTACGAGTATTTTGATGGGCCTTCTTTGTAGGAGAGTATGGATGGATTGTTCCACCACCACCATCTGTAGCTGTGTTATTTAGAAACCAAATGATCCTAAACCTCCTGCTTTAGGGAGCCCCAACTGCCTATGGAGGTCAGGAAGAAATGAGACACCTAGACCCATCTTAGTATAACTGATCTGGTGGGTGTGCGTGGATCCACTCTCCTCTTAGGATCAAGCATTGCCCACTGCTAGACTAGATGGGCAAAGCGCCTGCACTGATACACCCAGAAGCAGGATACCAGACTTGGTGTGATATGGCACAACAGGTGCTATGATCTGAGTGTCTGCTGCAGTAAGATGGCCAGGATTCAGCTGTTGCAGCAAGCGTGTTTGCCCTGTGCACTCCGGCACAACAGACAACTCAACCAGTTGCTTACCATAGGCATATAGACATTGTGGGGATTGGCTGGGTTGTAATAGGCACTCGAAGCTGCTTCTGCTGCTTTACTGCCACCTACAGAGTAAGGCAAGAAACACAGTCTTCCTAAGTTCATTTTGGTAGGGGAGAACATCGTCCCAGACAAGTTAACTGACTTTCCTAATGTCACAAAGTCAGTCTGTAGCAGAGCAGAGAATGGAACCCACATTCCCCAGCTGTGCTCTAACCCCCAGACAATCCTTCCTCATTAACAGATATCCAGGGCTTTACAGCTCTTTGGAAGTAAGACAAGTCTCCCCTCACATAAGCTAGGTCACATTTCATTTTAAGCGTAAGAACCATGGCACTGTTGTGGACAGAGGAACTGTGACTATTAGTCTGGCAATATGCTATACTATAAAATGATCTGGAACCTTACATTTCCAATTCCAATTGATAGCACCCAGCAGCAGTTTGACTTGTGGTCATCAATGCAGACCTCCTGTTCCAAAAGAATCCCCATTGAACATTTTCAGTAGCGTCCCCTTCCTGCTTTGTAGTTGGCCTTTTAATACAGCTTTCTTAAGCAGACTTGGAGACAAAAGCTGCCAAGGAGGACCAGCTTGCAACATCGGAGCCGGCTCTTGGTTTTACTTTGGGCCTGCTCATGACAGCAAGGGACTTGCTCATGCTGGACAGAATCAGCATAAATGCTGGAAAGTGCCCATCCCCCATAAACTGCCTAGAAATGGGTGACTCACAAAGAGCTTGTAACAAGAGCATTTCCATCATTCATATCTACACCATCCCCTTTTGTAATTGGACACTGACAGTCCCTCCTGCTCCCTTACCTGGCATTCCAGGCTCCACCCAGGCTGTAGGGGCAGTGGGCGCGGAGGGTCCTGCAGTAGGAGGGCCAGGGTAGGGAGGAGGAGGAGCCATATACAGGTGGTTCATCTCAGGAGGAGGTGGGTACATGCCTATAGAAAGGAGACATTAAAATGATGCTTTAAGCCATTCCTGTGGGACATGCAGCAGGGAGTTTGCTCCTGTCCAGCGCTGATATACATGGGTGACTTGCCTTGACCTAAGCTTAAAGAGCAGCAGCTCCACAGTAGGATTTTATATTTCTGTGGCGCCTTTGATCCCAGAGGGCTTTGCAGACAACAATCACTTCCCAAATCTGGCAGTCACCTTCTGGTAGAGACTGTTACTCAGCTTAGGATGTTGCATCTTTTATTTCCTGTCCAGCTGGAACTCTAGGGAGATGCAATACTACTCAAGCTGGATTTTTCCAGGACACCCCTGCCCTTACAAGGAAGAGTTTCAGTGACCCAGAGTACTCAGGGACCTCATGAGACTAACGACGCTGCTCAGAGAGGCTGGGCTGCTGCAGTACAAGTCATCCACCGGCTATGTTTCAGTATTGTGTTCTTTAATCCTCTGACACAGCCCTTTACCGCTCCCAGTACACACAGCACAGGCACTCTGCCTCTCATGCACATTGGTATATTACAAGAGGTGAAGCCTGTCAGAAGGCATTACCTGGAGGTGGTGCATAAGGGTATCCCATGGGTTGCGGAGCTGGTCCATATCCATTCATTGGTGGGGGCACATAGGGGTATGGTCCGTTCGCTGGCTGGGGGGCATAACCCCCAGGTGCAGGCGAATAACCTCCTGGAGCAGGGGTATACCCCCCCGGGACAGGTGGATAGCCATAGCCAGTATTCTGGGCAGGAGCCCCTCGGGAAGCTAAAAAGAATAAGTTTAGCAAGTCTGACTCAGCACATTGCCATGCAATTAAAATGGAGCAGCAAAGAAAAGGAAAGGTATCTGTCAGATTAATTTAGTTTGATCTGTCATTGCGACAGAGCTATGAGCTACCAGGTTCTGGTATGATTGCTTTGCCTGAAACCCATCTAGCAATAATTTCTTCTCCCAAGTTCATACTGCTGTGGTAGTTAGCTTTGCCAGTTTGGACACTAAGGAGCAGGGCTGGACCTTGAGCTGGGAAGAGCTTATGGAGATGACTGAGATTAACCCTGCTTTGCAACATCCACACAGATGCTAGTCACTAACACTGGCCAAAATTTCTCCACTGAAAGGTTCTCTCTACTGAAGAATGTGGTTTCATAAAAACCAAAACCAAACAAAAAATAAAGTGAAAAACCCCCCACACCTTTAAGAAATTCTATTTTCTGATTAGGAAAGTCTATACAAAATGTTTGTTTCCAATCAAAATGAAATTTTTGGTTTAGATCAGTGTTTCTTAACCTGGGGTTTTAGAGGGGTCGCAAGTGCAGAGCTGGTATTGGGGGTGGCAAGAAAGGCAATTGCCTGGAGCCACAGGGGCGCCATGAAACTAAGTTACATGCCTCAGCCCCGTGGGGGTGGGACTCAGGCTTCAGGGGTACAGTAGTTTGGAAAGGTTAAGAACCACTGGTTTAGATCATCATCATCAATTTCTGGATGACAAAAGTAGGAAGTTTTTCTTCCTCCACTCTATTTTTTTAATACACTCTCTCCCTGTTGGGAAAATGGAGGGGAGAGGGGTGAAATAAGTGAGTATAATTTCCCCACACCCCACTGCAATTTCATGTTTTCCTACTTCTTCCAGTTGGAAGATAGAGGGGAAACAATTTTTTTTTTTTAAATAAAAGCGAAGAGGGGAATCTTTCTGAGAATTGGGAAAATTACATTTTTCAGTTTTCCAAAACCAAAGTATTAAGACCAAATGTAACAATAGGGTTTAGAATCAAGACAAAAAATTCTCATGGAAAACTCAACATTTTTTGATAGAGAAGTTTTGAAGGACTTATTGCCCCCCGATCCACCTCACAGAGTTTACTGCAGCAAAAGTTAGTTTTCCAGCCAGTTCTTCTAGCTAAAGAATATTCAAATCTCTGAAAATCACTTACCATTAGTGGCAACTCTGAACATCAACTGTCCAAACTCAATGGCTCCTCCACTATTGAAGGTCATTTTAAATGAAGCCTGCCCTTCCCAGCCACCTAAAAGAGAAAAGTGGGAATTAAAAATGAGACCTATTCTAGCCCTCTAAAAGGTTCAAGCCAAGAAACTAGTTTGAATCTGGATATTGATTATCAGTTGATTTGTTTCCTAGAACCTCCCAACTTAAACAAGAGACCACACAGGGTTTTGACTGCAGACCTGCCAGCTTTCTTTGCAATGGTCACTCAGTCCACTTGTATACAAGATAATCTCCAAGAGGTCAGGAGAGGATTTGTCTGGGAATTTCCTTATTTTTTAAAAGGAGAGTCTAAAATATGGATATGAAAGAGTTGCTGTAAATCTATATTTTCTTCTGGTAGGCTAAAAGAGAATCCAATTATAAATATGATGTAAAAAGGACATTTTATTCACTCGGTGCCTGCCCATTGAATGCGAGTCTTTCCACCAAACTAAACAGACTTTCAATCAGGGCCTGAAACTCAAGCCAGGGTTTGAATCAAATATTCCACCGACAGACTCTTTAACCTCTTTGAAGCAAATCATCTTAGACAAAGATTACAAAGGTTTAGGCCTACCAGGAGTTTTCAGAAATTCATTACTATGTACCAAGACTCCAAGATAAGCCATCCAAACTGTACAAAAAGGCGACTTTCCTTATTGGAAGACAAGTGGATAAACCAAATTGGGAGTTTTTAAGTTGTCAGATGGGAGATTAAAGTTTGAGTTTTAAAATGAAAAGTCCAGTTTCCAAAATCCCTTGTCTGATTAACTTCTTCCAAGAAAAGTTGTCAGGATACTGTATGAGAAGTTTGGAGTTTTTCCTGTGCATTGTTAGAGGAGTTTAAAAAAAAGAAAATCAGGCACATAAATTGAAAGGAAGTGGCTAGCTCCACAATGCACTTATAAACACTGCACTGCTCAAATGTTATTCTTTCCTATTGTCTTATCAGTAGTAGTTTGGTAGTTAAACTTGGGCAAGTTACGCAACCAATCAACAACCCACTTCTACACTTCCCATCATGAAGTAACACCCCAAGCCAGCAAGAAAGGCTAGGGTAGAGAGAGAGGATTTAAAGGAGTGTGGCAAATGAACTGCAATTGTAAAAAAAAAGGTACCAGAGACCACTACAGTGTATGAGTAGATTATGCAGAAAGCTCTAGCTATTCAAGACCCAGAGTGATCCTGACATACAATGAGTCACCACTACTATAGCATCATTTCCCCAAAGTTGGTATTTTTAAGAGTGATTTTATTGCCAGTGAAAAGTGGCAAAATTCACAGCCCTGGAGACCTAGTCAGCACTAGAACAAGTACAGAAGCAGTCAACAGAGATGTAAGATTTCCAGATACACTGCTCTCTCCTACTCAAGTACCTCGAACCAAGAGGAACTAGTACCACAGCTGAGGGGAATTGTCTTAATGGTCCTTTTTTGTCCTGATTTTATTTCTGTAACTACTGACAATTAGTGCCGACTGTGATTGTTGTTTCTGAGACGGATATCTGACTACTAGGAACAAGAGCAAGACCACCAAGTCATTTCAAACAGGGCATCATTCAGATGGTAACAATTTTCAGCCACTACTAGCTTTGGGTCAAGTCTGAACCAGCAATATACGGAGACGCACACGCGTGCATTTCAGTTCGGAAGGGTCTGCAGATCTCCAGAGAAGTGTGTTCACTTCGTACAGTCATGAATAGCAGCCAGTAAGATTAGCAACTGAAGTTGGTGAACCCATCACCCCACCCTCTCCACCTCTCTCTCAAGCTGAGCAACTAAGACATGCCGAGATTCAAAGACCAAATAATTTTCTTATAACATTTGAATCATAGTTACAAGATTAAACTGGACAAAAACATCCACTATGCAAGGCTTTTTTTGGCTTTCCACTAAACTTAGGGCATGCCTAGGCGGGAAAATTGACTGGCATATTTCACTATTGCTATGCTAGTCAATTTCCCACGTGGACAAGCCCTGGGTTAAAAATTTAGCAGAGGGAAAAAGTACTTGGGAAGCTCAGAGTTAAATCTGCTTGGAGCTGTAACACATTAACACATACCTCCTGCCTCAGCCTGGATCATCCCTTTGATGTAATTGGCAGAGAAGACAGGCTGCTCGATGGAGCACCCTTTCACCAAATAGAATGGCATCATGAAGGACAGCATGGGATCCTTGCCCTTAGACACAAAGATCATCTGCAAGACAGAAAGGAGGGGACATTTTTAAGTCGTTAATTTACAAGCAGTCTTTATACCTAGAGTGAAAGAGGCAATTTCAGGAGTGTTCAAACCAGAAACTACTTTAAAAGCTGGTAAAAAGAAACTAAAGCCCAGGAACAATTATGCATGTAAGTTTCTATTCTATAGCTACATAGCAGTTTTCTTTCTGAAAGATCCCAAAGAACTTTGTCAATTGTATATGTAGGGCTCACTCACCCGAAACATGTGTAACTTCCACAGTAGCGTGCAGTTTGACACTATGTATATTAAGAAATATTTCCTCCCTTAAAACCTCAAATTACCGCACTATCTGCGTGGCACAGTACACAGCACCATGGCTTGCAGTTCTATTGCACTGAAGTGGACTGGGGTGCCAGACTGCTTACACATGTGGTCTTTCTGCCCAAATCTAGTGGCCTGTTTGAACATGCACTTAAGAATGATCACAGTAACTTCTAAGTAGGGAAAACCAGAGGCAGTGTCCTCTGACTTGTATCCAACCAAAAGCTGTGAATTCAGACCAGCTTAGTTAGTTTTCTAACTCTATCTAGGGAAGCATTGGCTAAGTGAAGAATTCTAGAGTGATGTTGGCACCTGAGCACTAGTTGCATCCTGAGGGGATGAGGAATACTTGTGGCCATCATAAGCCACAGAACTGAAGATGGGAAAGATTTACTGTCCATCCCTCAAACCAGTACAGAACCGACCCCTGTAGAAGGTTCTCCAGGACTTTGCTAGTCCAGTTTTTTGAATTACCCTGAACAGTTTCCCCTTTGTTTCAATCAGCTAAGCCACTGTACCTGTACAATAAGACTGAACAGGTAAAGCCAATGCCCATATAATGTACTCTAAATCCATGTAAAAATCAAATCCTGTTCAGTTTAGAAGACTACATAAAGCAGCACCAGGCATGAGAATTCAGAAGCCAAGTTAAATAGTGGTTGGCGTCCAGGACAGTGTCTTTGGATGTGCTCATGGAGTGTTTTTTGTGTGCATGCATGCACACACACACACCCATTCACTCTCTCTTACTCCCCAGCAAGGATTCTGAAGAAGACTTCCAAAGAAAATAGTGGAAGTCCCACCTACTGACACTGAAAACAGGACTATATAAGACATATAAAAACGTGCTGTAGAGAACAATCTGATACTGGCCATAGCTGGGAAGGGGGGCTTGTGAAGAAAACGACAAGCATGACCTATTTCCACCATCCTCTCTCCCATCTTGAATTTCTAGCCTCCTCACATAACTAGGGGATTTATCCAATCATTTACAAGTCTCCTGGACTAGAAGCCAGTGGGATCCCTTGAGAAAGGGGAGAATGCTGTTGGCTCAAGACTTACCCTGTAGGGGGTGAGGTATACCATTCCTTTCTTGGTGCCCTTGAAGATCTCAGACTTGTCAGACACATCGCTGAAGGAAAGCTCCACATCTTTACACTGCTTAAGAATACTGCAGCAGGAGGAAAAGACAGACAGACTTCAGGGATGCAGAGTCTCAAAAACAAACCTAAAGTATGAGTAATCGCCATACGTACATTAGCATGCCAAGAAAGAGGCCATTTCCCCAAAAGGCTCAGTTCTGATAAGGATCCCACCTTCTCTCCCTACATATGCATGCACAGTTTATACAGTCTGAGAATTACTCTTTCCATAACTGCAGCACCCAACCCTGTTCTGCCAAAGGAAGTCTCTAGCCTCATGAGCTTGTTTCTCCCTGCATTTCCAAAGCCATTCGAGACAGTTGTTGGGGAAACCATTCTTTTCTCATTGAAAGAGACTCAGTACAAAAAGTCATAGCACAGAATGAGCATGACTGACTGAATATGTCTTTCTGGAATAAGTGAGTTGCCTCAGAGCAAGTCCCTGTTTGACTAGCCCAGTACCCCATCTCCAACAGTAGCCAAATGCTGATGCTACACAGGAAAGCATAACCCCAATAATACAACCCCACTTATGCCAACTGTACTAAGGAAAACGTTTCTTTATAGCTAGCTAGGCTTACTGCAGATGCTGTCATAGCCTCATGCAAATGACCGAGGACTATAGCAAAGATTTGTGATAAAGAGCAATGCCTCAAGGGAGAGGGGAATTGGGGAAACACTGTTCCAAGTGGTCAGGTTCTAAACTTATTCAGTGATTTAGAACAGGGAGTCAACATGTTAGTAAGGTTTGCTACAGATACTAAACTGACAGGAACTGTGAATATTAACAATGACAGGAAATAACACAGAGGGACTCAGAGATAACAAATGAGAATAGAAGATAAAGTCAGTTTGGGAAAACATGGGGAAAGTGATCCAAAACAGATAGTCAATGAAAGTGAAACCAGGGAAGTGGAAATACTGACAGACTTAGGAGTGACAAGTTTGCAGTGTGTTATGCCAGCAAAAAAGTGCAATGCTATTCAGAGCAGCACAGAGGCATCATAGATAGGGTGACTATATATGGCCTTGATGAGACCATATTTAAATGCTCCATTCAGTTTTAGGGGCCCTGTTACACAAATATGGGCAAATTTGGGAACAGCAATATTATTGGGGGAAGAGAAGAATTAAATGGATATGATTCTGAAGAAAACTATTGAAAGCTAGGTAACGTTTAGTGGAACTACTTAAGGGAGACACAGAGGATAACAATCCACAAGTATCTGAAAAGCATAGACATCAAAGAGGGAGGGAAATTTAGAATATTACTTAAAATGTAATACTCCCATCACACTCCTGGAAGGCTGGGAGGGACGAACTGAAGAAACTAATGGGTCTTCTCCATTTCTAGGATGCAATGAGGAGACATTTCTTCTTAAGTAGGGCAATTGTTTATGTCTAATCTGGTTCTGAATCCCACCAAACTACTTGCTGCAGCAATATTCTATGGCAACAAATGTCATAGGTAACTTTACATTGTGTGAGAAGAACAGTCAGGTATCCAATTTTAAAATGTGCCTATTTTAAAGAGCTTGTTTTAATCATACACTGTATATGTAGGTAGGTAAAACAGCACTTACTGCTTTTAGTGTATCAACTGCAGTGGTCATTACATTGTTTGTTCGACAGGTTTAATTTTAGTTATTAGGACTGTCACAAGGAGGACTGGCCCCTTTAGGTAAACTGGCTTCACCCCAACTGTGACTAAGCTTTATCACAGGTGATGGGTTTGAAGTCAGAGATCAAGGGATGTCTGGCTGGGAACCTGGCTCTTAGTTAAGAGGCCAACAAGTAGCTCAGTTGGGAGAGACCTGCAAGGAGCAGGTACGGGGAAGGATCTGGGAAGTGGACAGGCATCAAGACCTGCTTTATTTGTTTAAATTTATGTTGGACTATTTTGATTGAGACAAACTCATGCCTGAAGGAGGACTGAAATTTTGGTGCTGTTGGGAACTTTATTTATATACTGTCCAGCAAGTTTGCCCAACAGCTTTACAAGGAAAGCTACAGGTGGTCAGATAACATTTGCCAATTACTTGACAAGTAGAATTTTTAGCTTACTATTTATTAATCTATATTTCTGCTCTTAAACCAGCCCAAAGCAATCCAGAAGGCAGTTCTCTTTCCCACACTTCTCCATTCAGTGTCTCAGAGCTGCTCTGACACAGGGCTTGTCCAAATCACTCTTCCTTGGCCCACTATTTACCAGAAGAGATATGAGAAGTGTTCTAGATGTATCTTTATGGACACTAGAATAGCAGCACGTTTTAGTTCTGTATTCTACTTAAGAATTACACTAATTAAGTGAGGAGGCCCAGAGTTTGATCTGATTGTGGTGGTGGGTTATTTTAGGCATAGTCCCATAAGAATACTATGGAATCTTTAATGGCCATGAGCAGTCAGACTCAGAATTACATCTCATTATGGAAAAAGCAAAATAGAAGCTAGAAAGTCAGTACCTTTTCTAAATACCTCAGTTTTTTTGTTTTGTTTTGTTTTTTAAAAAACAGGCAATGAAGATTTGTGGACAAGGAGAATTAGTCAGGTCTCACACTAATAATACATTTAATATTTAAAAATAATTTACTGCAATCTATTCAGAAGGCAACTACATCCCTATTTGCAATCTGAGCATATTTAATTCAGACCTCAGCACATACCCAAACCCATGTGATGTTCCTAATAACCCAGTATTGCACACCCTGTTATGAAAGGGCCTGTAATGCCTTGTGATGTAGCTCAGTCAGTCACTAATCTTCTGACAAGCTGCAGCTCATGTGACTTCGGATTCGCTCGTATGCATTTCTTCTGGGTGGTCACGCCCATTACTAGTGAGCAACAGCAGCTTTCAGTTTCTGAACAAACAAACACCCCTGCTGCCAACTTGGGAGCTGCTCAGGGAGCACAGGAAAAACCTGATGCAGAAGTCAAGAAAGCACTACGTAGACAGAGCTGCTTAAAAAGAGTGGGCTAAAGAAAACTGGGTTCATCTGGGCAATAATCAAATCACTGCTCATCTCCCAGTGGCCTCCGGGCACTTCTGCCCAAAGGGTTTGAGAGTCCTATCCACACCCCTACCTCCCCCTTCAGCTCCCCGCCAGACACATCTCCTTTTCCCCACCAACTTTTTATTTACGCCGAAGCCAGTGAGCGACTCTGACAGCCCGCGCCGGAAACGAACTGGATCGGTTTTTAAAGTATGAAATTAGATCCAGACTAGCAGGCCACAGCAAGAAGCCTCCCGCCCCGGCAGAGCCGTGCCTCAGCCCAGCCCAGCCGTCCTCCCGGAGCCTGCGAGGCGAGCACCGCGGCCGGGCACCCCGCAACATGCCCCGAGTCGGGGGCACCCACAGCCCGCGAGAGGGAGGCGGCGAGGCCCGGCCGCTGCGCCTGTGGCGCCTCCGCTCCTGGGTCGGGGCGAACCCCAGCCCGGGCCGGGGCAGCGGGACTGTGCGGCCCGGGGGAAGTGGCGAGAGCGGGCGGGCCGCTGGGGCGCTCGGGGGCCGGACGCAGCGCTCTGCCCCGCGGCACCGGCCGGCGGGAGGCCACTCAGGCCAGGCGGCCCGGAGGGGGCGGCGAGCCGGGGCCGGGCCTGCGCGGGGGGGAGTCGCGACGGAGCCCGCGAGCTACGAGTCTCCGGTTCGGCTCGGGGTGGCCCCGCTCGGCCAAGCCCAGGTAGGTCCGCCTCAGTCTCAGGAGGGGAGGGGAGGGGCGAGCCCCACTAGCCGCGCCGGTGCCGGTACCTCTCCCCTGGGGGGGCGACGAGCCCGCCCGCCTGCGAGTGGTTCCTGTTCAGCGCCATCTTCCCTCCCGGCCAATGGCACCGTCCGGGAGAGCCCCCCCCCCGCCGTCTTATGCCGTGGCCCCGCCCCGTGATCTCATCGCGCACAGCCCCGCCCCGCGGGGTCTCGGGTGGGGCCTGGACTGGACAGAGCCGCGGGGAGGTTCGTGCACGGATCGGCTGCGGGCAAGCGGCAAAGAGAGGACGGGGCGGAGGGACGGACAGAGGATAGGATGGATGGATGGAGAGACAGAAGGGCGGAGGGAGGGGTGAATGGACAGACAGGAGCGGAGGGACGGACAGACAGAAGGGCGGAGGGACGGGCGGATGGACAGACAGAGGAACAGAAGGCTGGGTCTTGTCCAGTTGTATAGCTCTGTGACGGACACTTGTACCTGAATGGCTCATTTATGCAGCTGTATTCTCTAAGCCAAAATGATTTTGAAATATTCCCTCTCTGTTACTTGGAAGCTTTTTATCCCAAGAGCTGACTGCCCTTGAGGTTGGTGAAATCCACATTCTTTGTTGTTGTTTCTCATGGGTCTAGGTGGGTCAGTCTGATTATAACCTGTTAAATAAAAGGCCAACTGAAAGAGGTGGGAAACCAACCTGATGGGAAAGATGACTGAGTAGAAAAATTGCATAATGCAGTTTGAGGGTAAAGAGAAGGATGAGGCAATTGAACCAGATTCCAAATGGTTCCACCATACTAGTATGGTTTTGTAAGGCAATGTAACATACAGACCACCTGCTCCATTCAGAAGGGCAGCAGGTACCTTGGGGAGACCTAGTCATATATTCCTTAAAGGGAAAGAGGAGCTCTAGGTCATGACCCTTGTTGGGAAATTTGACAGACTAAAAGACAGAGACAGCATTGCTGTTGCTTGCTTAGACCAAAGGCTTTTCTACCATGTACAGTTTTTCATGTATCTAAACCAATATTCTGTAACCCAAGGTTTGGGCCAGCATAGGAGTCTTTCTTGTAGTAGCTGTGCAGGTGAGTGCACATTTTCCTTTTATGGTTTCTTCTCTCGGTTTCGATCATTTGCTAATAAAGTCTATTTTTAGTTTAAAGTACCTTATGGAGGTCTTGAATACCATTCAGTGTGGAAAATCATCTCAGAGAAACATTGACCTCTCACTAAGAGAGAGGTTGGGGCTGAAACCATAAAAGCCAGAGTTCAAGCTCTCACACACAGTAGCTATTGGGATCTCCATTCTCAAACAGTGCCTGAGTGGCTAGCAGGGCCAGCTAAACTAGCCGAAGGACGTTAGAACTGGTTACAATAGCAAGTTAGACATAGTCCCCAGACTCTGTCAATAGCAAGATATCACTGTAACCCTCGACATTGAAAACTTGGACGCCCTGCTCAATCTGTAAGGTGTCTGAAGTGTCCCCCACATCCAAATTAGAAGTTCAGATGCAGTTACTAAACCCAGGTTAGATATTTGGGAGGCAACCTATGTCTTCAAAGGGAATTAAGCTACAGTGAATTAAGGCTACCCTACTTCTGAATGAGAGTAGCACCCTCAAGGGCTTCATGTGCTTTAGTGAATACACTTTCACTTCGCACCTTTAGTTAATTCATGATCATCTAGGTTTCTGCACATTGCAGACTACAGAACCTCACCCACCCTTGTAATAGACCCCTAACCTCTGCAGTTACTGAAGTCCTTAAACCATGGTTTAAAGACTTCAAGTTACAAAGAATCCACCATTTACACTACTTTAAAACTGCAAGTGGCTAATGGGCTATGCTGCAGAAGAAGACTGTAGCAGGCTGGGTCCCCTGTTTTCTTCCACAGGGTACATTCCCCCAGCCCAAAGGACTTACCACAGCTTCTTTGGTTGCAATCACACATGTGCCTTTATTTACAGTGCATACAGCTTAGTCCCACTGTCTGCTCCATACATCCTAGGGCCTCAGAGGCTCAGGTTTCTACTTCCCTCCTAGTTCACAGGCAGCCTGGTTCACAGATTTCCCCTATGCTACTTAGCCATGCTTCCTTTCTGGTTTCCTGCACTGGCCTATTTATCTCCAAAGACAGGTCACCAGCTGTTCCCTTTTCCCTCATTAGCCAGGGCTCTGACTCAGCCTAATCAAGGTGGCAACTGTTACCTGTTCTGTCAGAGCCTCTTAGGCCCTGGCCAGCAAAACCAGGTGAGGGGTTTACCATCCTCTGCTCTGTTACAAAGACCAAAAGCCCCCATGTGCTCTACCAATCTGACCCAGAGGAAAATTCCTTCCCAACCACAAATATGGTGATCAGTTAGACACAGAGCATGGGGGCGAGACCGACCAGCTAGACATCTGGGAAAGAATTCACTGTGGTAACTCAGTGCCTTCCCCATCTAGTGTCCCATCTCTAGCAATAAGGGATATTTGCTATTAGCAGACATAGATGGGCCACATGCTCTTGTAAGGCAGTCTCCTCATTCCATCCCCTCCATAAATTTATCTAGCTCAGTCTTGAAACTAGTTAGGTTTTTTGCCTCTACTGCTCCCTCATTTGAGCTTTCCCTGACAGACAGGTCCTCAGATTCCAGACACAGTGAGGAAGGAACGAAACCTCTTCAGGGGCTTTGCAAAGACCTCAAGTCACTCCTTCCAGGCCAATAACACAAGGACTGCATATAATGGTGTGGAGAAAAGATTCACAGACTGTCCTAAAATTCACAAGGCAGTCCTCAGTCTATAGCTCTGTCCCATCCACCTGTGAGCTTAGCTTCCAGTACAGTTCCAGATTCCCAAATGTATGTAGGTAGAGGTTAAACTCAATCCCTCTCTGCCACCCACAATTCCACTTCTATGAGCAGACCTGAATCATCTCCACCAGTTCCCTGCCTGGGAGGACCCTGGTTTATGCAAATTTAAGCCAGACCTTGAATTGAGAAGAAGGTTAGTGGGAATCTTCTATAAGAGCTGATTCTATCTAGCCTCCCTGTTTTCCTGCACAAGATCTGGTCTTCATGACATCACCAGATTTCAGAAAAGCATCCAAACACTAATGGGATTTGAGAGATGACCAACTCAGATCATTAAAGAGGCTGGCATGTTGCCTTGTGAAGAAAGAGAAATATTTAGTGCTGCTAAATGACAACGGAGAGAGAGACTGTTGAAGGGTGTAAACACCACCCAGTGAGACAACTAGTTCAGGGTGTTTTAGGGGGATATACGTAGGAATAAGAGGGGTTACCTCTTTAATATCTGACACATCCTCTATTTGGAAACTCTCCTGAATGAGCAGATTAGTTAATAAGTCTTCTCTGTCTCTGAGTTCTGTGATTTCAATGAAGCAAAGGAATATCCCAGCCAAAAAAGGAAACTTTACTTGGCAGTGAGGTCTATTAGGCAATGAAATGTTCTCACAAGAGAAGTGGGGGATGTCTCATCACTGGAGTGATTAAAGTCAGCTTAGAGAGAGCCCAAGATAATATACAAAATGTAGGGAATCAGCCTGCATTGGAGAGGTGACTGGGAGGCAGTGGTCAAGATGTGACCTAACAGCTATTTTCCTTATCTTATTTGTATTATTCCTGTTACCTGGACAGGCCCCTGCCTGTAGGTGCAGGATTGTGCTACACCAGGATAGTGCCAGATGTATATTGCATGGGATCAGGGAACTCTAACTGTAGGGGAAAGGGAAAGTAAAAATACAAAGTGCAGGAATAAAAAAGAAAAGAAATGAGATAGGCATTTGTTCAAACAGTGACATTTTGTTTAATCATACAACACAAAGTTAAGTCAGGCAACATTTACACCACTAATCTGTGTGTTTTTGTTCTTCCTCGATCAGCGCTGGACTGATACAAGAGGACTCCGTCCTGATACTGTCAGGGGCTTGGGGTGCCAGGAACCAGGTTTAATTTGCTTGCTCTTGCTTCCATTTCTTGCTCTACTGTCTCTCAGTGAGAGTAACTGATTTTCACTGCACTTGCTTCCAAACAAAAGAAGTGAGATCAAAGATTTCTGAAAACCTATGGGTGCATCTTGAAATGGCTGGTGATGGCACAGTATTTCCAGAGCTAAGGCAGAGATCACCATTTATTTCTTTTCTCTTTCTGCCCTGTAAGCCTTGGTGCCCTGCAGCTGCCGTACAGATTCATAAGTAACATCAAAGGGGAGAAGCTGAGTAGATGTCCCCTTATTGCTAAGGAGCATTTTTTGTTCTTCTTTGTAGAGTTCTGTAATAAGGTACATCAGGTTTGGGGTGCACCAAATGGCTTTCGGGTTGGCAGTGGGGAGAAAGGAAAACTCAGGGTGCTTTGTCACCTACTCTTAGTTGAAATATGTTGTGTGGGAACTTCCAGCTTTAATAGTGGAGTCACCTGTTTTGTTGTTGGGAATCACCAATCCACCCACTGCACTGCATTGGCATTCGCTCTGAAATCAGCAGTCCAATATCTTTTTTCAGCCCAGGGGTACTGCATGGGAAGATGCTGCATAAAGAATACGGGGGCTAGAAAGGGGAAAGAGGGTGAGCATGACTTCCAACTTCAGAGGGACATGTCTCAGAGGTTGATCCTGCTTTGGGGGAAGAAATAACCTGTTAAGAAGTGACCCTGGCTTCCTTATTGTTTATTCAAACAACAGTTGGTTCATTCAAGATACAGGGGATGTTCTCCACCTTTGGTTTTTAAAAGCACATGATGACGGGGGAGGCAGCAGACCTGTGGTACTCAGGAGGTGTGGATTTTATTCACAGCTGTGCCCCTGAAGTTGTGTAACCTCTTTGCCTCAGCTTACCTCTGTAAAATGGGAATAATAATTGCAACCCACTTTTATAGAGTGCTTTGAGATCCCTGCATAAAAAGCACTACATTCTTACAAAGTATGATTATTGTATTTTATTTATTATTAATATAATAAATAATCGATTTTCTCCAGGGAAGAGTTTAATGCAGCATCTGATCTGCATCAGCATCTGATATTTCCAGTGAGGTTCAAAATCTTCCCAGCTGTATTTACTGATGGACAATGTTGTGTGTCCTTGGGAAAAAATCTTTAGATTTTACAAAAAACCACAACACACTGTGTTATTAAAACTCTCTCTTACCGAGACATGGCCAGTTCACTCCTTGAGCACTTCACTTATATGTTTACCTCTTTCCAGATGCCTTCTTAGGCCTTGTCTATACTGGGAACGACAGCATCCTGTTAGAAAATGTGTTGACTAACACAATGTTGTTATTTATTATTATGGTTATTATTATGATTATTATTACTTGTATTACCATAGCACCTATGTACCTACCTTAGGCATGATATAGGACCTCATTGTGTTACATATAGATTTATTCTTAATGTGAACATGGTATGTTTAAAAAATATTAGCCGGTCAAGGTTAGTTCCCTGTAGGATTAACTGTGATGAGCTAATACATTTTTAAATGCAACTGTCCTTGTCCATACTAAGGTCAAAACCATGTTTACATCATGTTAGTAAAGACACATTAGTTAATATGCTAGCTAACATGACACTTTTTTCCCAGTATACTAACAATAAGAATACCTATTTCTGATATAGCCCTTTTCATCAGTAGATCTCAAAGCGCTTTGCAATCTGTAATGTGTTTATCCTCACAACAGTCTTGTGTGGTAGGATGCATTATTATCCCCATTATAGAAATAGAAAACTGAGGCACAGAGAGACTGAATGACTTGCCCAAGATCACACAGGATGTCTGGGCAGAGCAAGGGATTTAAAGTAGATCTCCCACATCCCAAGTCAATGCCCTAATCACTGGACTATCCTTTCCCATATAGGCTAGGTTGTGCAACCCACACTCATCTTGGTGAATACCTGCTAACCAAGGAGTCAGAGAGACTTTGAAGTCAACAGAGCTGCTTGCGTGAGTGAACATTCACCTCCTTGAGAAAAGGTTGAACAATCTATCCCTATATGGTTGGAAAATTTTTAGCACATTGTGTGAGTGCTAATAAAATAATTTCTAAGGAAGGTCATCTCACTTGCTCAGGGTCACACAGAGAATCACACAGGGCACAAGAGAACTGGAATCCCCAGTTGGGCTACCAGACCCAAATTTCTCCACAGAAGATCATATCCACTACCCTCCTTTCACACATCCAAACCACACTGACACAGAGCCTTATAATCCAAGTGACAAGCAAAGGGAAATCTGCCACTTTTGTACATGTGGCCTGGAGTTGGCCATCCCTTGATTAGACAGGGAGGTATCAGCACTCTGCAATGACCATTCTTCGAGCCAGTCAGACACATGACCTTTCCACTACACAAAGAAACTCCAGTTTCACTGGGGTTGACAACACTCCGCCATACTCAGCATGAACGGGTGTGGTCAGTGGGGAAGTCAGCTTCAGCGAATGTGTCTTAGGGCCCGTCTACACAGCAATAAAAAACCTGCGACAGCAAGTCTCAGAGCTCTAGTCAGCTGACAGGCTCGCGGGGCGCAGGCTGCAGGGCTGTAAAACTGCAGTGTAGACATAGTCTTAGTCTTCCCAGCTTGGCAGGGTTTCAGCTCCATCCTTCAGCCTGATGACTGGGAGAAGCACTGATGGAGGGGGGCTATATGCTATATGGACTGGGGCAGCTTTGAAGAGACCCCTCCCCTCCCCAGTGGCTGGCTGAGAACAGCTGAGATGAAGGCTTATGGGCAGCAGCAGCACTGAAGAGACTTTCACTCTGCAGCGGGGCTGAGGATGGGATATGTTTGGCTGCACGGGAGAAAAGGCTTTTGGGCCCTGGTGGGCTGGGCCCTGGCTGACATGAGTGGATGGAGAACAGCGGCATTGAAGATGCTTTTGCCCCTTCAGTGGGGTTTAAAACAGCTGAGCTAGATGGACAGACAGGAGTAGTTCTGAGGAGGCTTCCGCCCTGCATTAGTCTGTGAATGGCTGGAATGGCTGGCTGGCTGGCTGGACAGAAGCGTTACAGAAGATGTTTTCACCCTCCGTTAGGGCTGGGAACAGCTGATATGGATGGATGAGGCACTGAAGAGGCTTTTGCCCTACATTAGGTCTGAGAATGCCTGGTACAGATGGAAGGACAGGAGCATCAATGACAGGCCTTCTCTGTGCAGTGAAGCCAGCATAGTTGATATGGATGGATGCACAGAGCAAGGCTGCTGGGGCCTTAGTGATGTTCAGAATGGCCGATTTGTATGGCCAGATAAGAGCAATGCTGAAGAGTCCTTTGCCCTGGAGTGACAACACTAGCTAACACCACTGACCCAGCGTGGGCTTCTCCGACACAGCTCTGCTAATGCAGGTCACTTCTACAGCACTTCCGGCTTTTCCAGTCTTGGGCTCCATGCAGTTCTGCCAGCATACCTCAGTCTCAGCTGCAACATTCCCTGCTGCTACAAAGTTGGGATCCATATAGACAGCTCTTCCAGAACACCTCAGTCCTGACCTGCAACCCCTTCTGCTAGTTACAGTACTGGACGACTCACACAACTCTGCAAACGCATCTCAGATGTGACCTACTGCTCTTCTAGTACTACTGGATGGCCACAAATCATGTGAGGTGCCTCCTCTTGGGATCAGACAAAGATCACCAAATGCATTGCAATTGTGACTTAAGTCAGGTTGGACTGACTCCAGCACCACCCCTGTCAGGCTTGCTGCATTCTAAACAGCTGAGCTAGATAGAGGAACACTGTTTCTCCACAGGTAAAATATAAAGTAGAGGCCTTAGTGTTAAGAAAACTGATATAACCCATTCAGTGACTACATCTACCCCCTAATTCAGGGCTCAGGCTCAGTGCTGAGAGAGAGACAAGTCCCTTTATCAAATACCAGGCCATCTCCTGGAAGATCAGAGGGGTAAATTGATAAAGCAGTCACTATTCACATGTGGAAGCTATGCAGAGACTGATTGTGCATTTGTTTGGCCGCTGGAGAATGATATAGCTGTGATGGGGAAGCAGAAAGGGATCCCTCATGCAAGAAAGCCAGGGATCAAAGGATTAAAAAGCATTTCTTCATAAAGCAATTAAATAAGATAATAACTTTACATCTCTATAATGCCCACATTGGCCCTACGGTAAGCCAGTGAAAAGGTTCCCAGTGTGGAAAACTGCCTGGAAAGTCACAAGGTATCCACAGGTTTCACTTGCTCACTTGGTCTCTCAAAAGTGGGTGGTCCTGGCCAGAGGGGCAAGGGTCATGTATATTTTTCTCTCCTCCTTCCCTAAATGCAGAATCCTTTACAGTGGATAAAGGTACCCATGGGGCTTCCCAACAGAATTAGGAGCTTTTCCTGTGATGAAACTCACTCCAGTCCAGTCCTCTGCTGCTGAAGTCACTTTTCCCTTCTCATTCACCCTCCCTTCACACATATTTCTCCCCCTCTATACATCCTCAGACATCCTCAGTAACTAACCAGTGAGAGTGTGCTGAGGACTGGTAGGGGTGATGGGGAGCACCTGACACAAGACCAATAGGCCAGCCAAAATTCTGCCCAGTGTGTCCAGGAGCTACTTCCAGGGAAGCCAGCTCTTTGTGCTAAGGAAAGAAGAAGGGGTGGCTCAAGTTCACACTGGTACATGCAATTGAAACTTACTGGTATTGGCATGGTTTCAAGCGATTAACTCTAGGCCATATCCCGAGGCCCTGATTCATTTTTTTACTTAGGCACATCTCCCATGGCTGCAAGGACGACTTTGTCCAAGTAAACACTGGGTAAAAAGCAAGGGAGGACTTAGGGCTTGTCCCTTGGCTTCACTGGGAGTTCTGCCCGAGTAAGCTCCTGAGGGCCAGGTTATGGGTGGCCCTTGCATGAGTGATTATGCAAGGAGCCTTCCCTACTTGTGCGTCATGTGCAAGGGCATTTGCAATTACAGGGGAGTGCAGGGCCTGCCCCTAGGCTGGGTCCCAGCAGGTGTATGTTGACCCAGAGGAGGAAGGGAAGAGAGAGAGCTATATCCTGGCCTGTTCTCCTCACCTTTTGCATTGGCTTGCAAAGTCGGCGAAGCACATTGGGGGGCAGCAAGCTGAAGTATCCTAGAAGATGGGGCAGGCTACCCAGACCCCTTGCCTACTGGGGCAGGGAGACACCATGCCAACCCCTGGGCAGTGGCTAAATGCCACCATTTGGCCCTGAGAGAAGACCTCAGGATTTGTCCGTCAATTAATGTTCCTAGATTTTCATCATCTCTCCCCTCCCAGACACCTGTGATGAAGGGTAAAACAACAGTTTCCAGATCTTACACAATGAAAGCACACCAGTAATAAATACAGGGCCTTTCGGGAAGATACCAATGATGGAAGGAGGAGAAAAAGAGAGAGAGAAAGTAAGATCATGTGAAAGGGAAGAAAGAGAAAAATTAAAATACTGCGCGAAAGTGAGGGACAGACAGAGAAGAAAGGGAGTGAGGGAAAAGAAAGGGAGGAGAGCTAAAGGAGGAGAGACACACAGAGGAAGGGGAGAAAGCTGGGAAAGGGACGATAAAGATGGAGAGAGTGGAAGAGGAAGTATGGCCTCCAGAGTAGAAAGCAGGGAACCTTTAGAAAACAGAAAGTAGCTCCTGGGTTCCAACCCCGAATGGAAATCAAGGAGGAAACCCCCTGGCCCAGTGCTCCATTCCTCTGCCCCCCCCTTTATGCTACTTTAACAGTGCAAAGGCTGTATAGTGGTTGGGACCAGTCCCTGGGAAATACTCCCAGCAAAGGGGAACGGGAGAGTTCCCTGTTTGGCACAGAGCCACCCCCTCTTCTCCCCTACCAGCCCCCCTATATAAGGGAGGGAGGGACATGACCAGAGCATGCTGCTCTCCAGCTATTCTCAGCTGCTGCAGCAGGACAAAGGGGATTGTTGCAACCGAGTTAGAGTAGCCCAAAGACAGCTCTCCCTATGCCAGATGCCAGGCAGGACCAAGAACATGGCACATTTACAGGTGGCTTTTGAGCCTGGCACAGGAATGCAGAATTGGACTCCTTATTTTAGAAATGCATTCTTTACATCATGGTTTGCAGGATTTCTCTCTTTGGAAAATATTTCTCTTTCCCAAAGTCCTTTTATCTTTCTCAAATTAAATCCTAAATTCCAAGATCTAATTTGCGCTCACTTCCTACCTCCACCCATGTTCCCAGTTAGTACATGGACTGGAAAATATGATAATATGCCCACCTCCCAGCCACAATTTTCCACTAATTCCATCCCTTCTCCCCTTTTTTAACTGGCCCCAGTGAGAAATGGGGATATGCCATTGTCACCTATCACTCCCCCTAAATCAACCGCCTACCTTCCCCATCCACACCATGGAACTCTACTCATCCTCAGGAGGAGGTTCTCCGATACCACCACCATTCTGAAGACATTGTGCTCATTGATCTCTCTGTCTGTACTTGGAGTCTTTCTGTGCTTTTCAAATATGCCAGCACAGAACCAAGTCGTCCCCCACAAAAGCCCCAAGCCCCAGAAATCAAATCTCCCAGAGTTCCCTCCACTACTTCCCACAACCAAGATGCACAACTGAACCGCAGAACACAAGAGAGGGGAAGACAACGAACAGCCTGCTGTGCAAAAAACAAGAATGACAACATTCTAGGAAGGAGAAAGGAAATGCCCCTGCTCCTTCTCCCAGACACACACACACAGAGGATGTTCCACATGCTTTGAAGACAGGCCTACAGTAAAGTTAAGGGTAGCAGGGACGGGTTGTAATATCCAGACAGTGGGAGGAGTAATTCACAGATTACTTTCATGGTTTTCCTCTGTCTCAGCAGTCACCGGGGGGAGCCCCCCGTTGTCATTCAGCCGCTTGGCCCTGTAGGTCTCATAATGGATGTTGTGTGTCACTTCTTTTAAGTCTTGGAGGTGGGTCCTGCAGGAGGCAAAGGAGGAAGGCGGGAGACAGAAGGAGAATAAGAAAAAACTCTAGCAGCAGCTTGGTCAATGTTATTCTTTCTGGGTCTATTTTATTTCCTGAGATGAATGGGACGGGTTTTCCAGTCTGGCTGGCCAGGCTGGCTAATGAATAGGGCATACATTTTCTAGGGATGCCATAACACGTTAACCAGTTGAAACTCTGTCCATCAGCAAAATAAAATAGGCACACAGGATATGTCACTGGCTCCATAGGCGTGCACAGCACATTTCATTAGGATGTGCACCCAGGGAATTTTCATGAGGGGGTGCACCCAGGATATTTTCATGAGGGGGTGCACCCAGGATATTTTCATTAGGGTGTGCACCCAGGGTATTTTCATTAGGGTGTGCACCCAGGATCTTTATCAGGGGCAGGCGTGTCAAACTCAATTCCACCGGCGGGCCACATTTGAATTTCCCACCACGTCCTAGTCTCCACTGAGAAATCTCACGATGAACGGGATTTCGGTGGCAGATCATGGCATACTCCTGTCCGCGGCAACATCACGCGTCTACTTCATTTTCAGTGGCAGCTTGCTTTCTATTGCCATCCACCAAGAAATTGCACACGCCAGCTACTCTTTTGGTGACGGCCCTACCGGCCCACATCAAAAAGGTTCGCGGGCCGGATAACAAAGGTTTGACTCCCCTGCATTAGGGTGTGCCTGGGCACACCCTGTGTACACACCTATGACTGGCTCAGATCATTGGCCTCGCCAGTCCAGTATGCTATCTCCTGCTACACCAAGTCAGACCAATGGTCCATTGAGTCAGCTATTCTGCATCCTTCTTTGCCAGTTAAGACATCTAGTTCATCAAGTCTTCTAGCAGCAGCCAATACATGATGCTTCAAAGAAGGGAAAACTTCCACACAATGCATCTGGTCAGTTGTGCAGTGTAGCCCACAGTAGCTGTGCTAGCGACACCTGCCACCCTTGAAGATTCCCCACAGCCACAACTCCTCCCAACCAGTCACTAACCTCCAAAAAACTGCATGGGCTTTGTCCATCATTGTTTAATTACAAGTTGATGTTTCATCACACCCAGATGCCAAAACACCATGGTAACAAGAAGCACCCAGGGGTTTGGTTTTTTACTTTGATATATATTTACATTGGGCTTTTTAAAACATGTACCCTGTGGTCTTATAGGCCACAGAGATTACCTTCAAACTTTGGGACTTGCCCACAGAATTTAGGACAGATGTCAGTTCTCCTGCCAGGGCTTCAATCCATACATGAACTTGGGAGAAGACTGGAGACTGGGGATATGGAGCTTTTTATCTCTTGGTCACCAGTTCTAATCCATCCCCAAATCAGGAGGACTATACGGTCTGGGGATTGGGAATGAGCTGAAGAGTCTTTCCTCTCTTTGTCAGTGATTCCAACCCAGCCCTAGGTCAGGAGCAATTTAAAGGTGTTCCCATCTATTGTATGTTCATATAACAGGATATGGAGGAAGGTGTCACTCTAGTTCCTTGTCATACAGGCCATCCATATGACACAAGTACCATCACAACTAGCCCCCTTGTTGGCATACCAATCATAAATATTAAAGATCAGCTAGATTTCCCTATCTATTAGTTAAACTAAGATCGTTCCCTATAGTATTCAGCCCAGCTTTAATTGTCCCAAGAACTATGACTTTCATCCCTTCCTTTGGGGACTATTCCATTATCATTGCTCTTGTCACTAGGAAATTCTATCTGATAGTCCGTTCAGTAAGTAGCACTTCTAAGTAGGAATAAACTGTTGTATGACGGCTGGCCTCACCTGATGACAAAGTCTCGAAGTAGGGCAAATTCGCAATGATTGAGGTTTTCCACTGTAAACAGAGAAAATTGGGGAGTGGGGTGTTAAAAAACCCTTCATCAGAACAGTGCATGGGATGGTTGTCCACACAGTGGGCAGATAGGCACAGATTTTATATTTCAAACAGGGCATATAGTGATATATATGCATCGCATGCGGGCTTGTCAGTTATTAAAAATCATGAGGAAGTGTTCACTTGAAAAGTGAGGTGAACTCATGGGGCTCAACTTGGCATCTTCCACACTCTAGAGTGGCAGGAAAACTGCCAGTCGGCGATGCCACAGGGGTAGCTCCAATTCCCACCAGCAGAGTTGTTTGAAAATATTAAATAACTATAGGTACTAGGAGTAATGGTCTGAGGTATACCTGGAGCTTTGAGTGTCTGAGCTTAGGTAGATACATCCATCTCAAAAGGATGGACCAGTTTACCTTCAATGACACCCCAAGGAGTCTTCCTGCCCAGGATTCTTTTGCCATTTACTTGGTATTCCTTGTCGCTGCCCACCACTGCAAACGGCATGCTCTCCTGCTGGAGATAGACAAGTAGACAGGCCTAGTCAATCTGCTCCTCTGCATATTAGACAAAAATGAGACATGGGCACTGGTACTACTGCTCTCTTTCAACCCTTTTCCCCCCTACTAGCCTCCTCCCTCCAGCATAAAGGCTTCTGCAGGGCAAGAGGCACTCACTGCCTTTAACAATCCAATGACCATCTACTGAAAAATACGACAATACCCCTAGCATTTCGATAGTTGTTTACAGCTGTTCCTACTGTTGCCATAGCTCAGTCTGTGGAGAAGCCCAGTGATTCTATGGGTTCTGCAAATGTGTGCAGTATTTTTCTAGGTAGGTCTGCAGACATTACCAGCACTTTTTTAATCATAGGAGTGATAAATATGGAGCTCTCTGTAATCATTTGTTAATACTGTAATACCTGACTTTGGCCTGCTGTTTGCTGCACTCATATTTTGGTGTAAGTATTGCTCCCCAGGGGTCTCTCTGGAGTGGTTCCCAGAACAAAAAAAGAGATGGCTCAAGATGGGCACCAATGAGTCCTAAAGGGACAATGCCAGAACTATTCGCTCTGCCTCCCACCAGCATATGAAACTGTCTGACCCGGAGGGCAAAAGCCATCAATACGTGACCAAGCCTTTTGCAAGATGAAGAACTCGTTGGGGATGGGGTTACCAACGACACTGCCTTGGAGCAGCAAGAAGGTGCACCAGATTGAAAAGACTCAGGCACAGGAACCCAGGGGGATGTCTGAGGAAACTTGGCCTACCTAGGTTTTAGCCCTACCATTATGGGATGGTAGGACACTAGGTAGGACAGACATGCAGGCAGGCTGTTGTTCTAAAATCCAATTATTTTCTCTAGTGCTCTATTCCATGAGCTAATAAGTATACGTTGTTTTAAGAAAGCTGCAGGTCACTATAACACTGGGAGATAGGCCTTTTGCCTGCACTTATCTCCTGAGGGGGGCACTTAGGGCGCATGCCTTTATTCACTGCAGAGTTAACTTGGCCTCTCACTCATGTGTTGCCCCTAAACCTCCTCCCTTCCACACACAAAACTCTGTCACTCAAGTTTAGTGGTGCTTTCAATCCCAGCTAACTGGCCTGTCCTGGGGTATAGACTACAGGCTGAGTGAGGCTGTAACCCCTTTGGGGTTTTAGAGAGCATGGTGCTTTTAAATCTTTGCCCTGTGGGGGGAAATGCTGCTTGTTCCAGAAGGAGGAAGTGCTATTTGGGAGAGGGCTGAGGAGAGAGAGGGGAGAGTGACAGGGTGTGTCTGGTCTGGAGCTCCAGAAAGAAGGGCTGCAGCGAGCCAAGCAGGCCCTCACAAAAGTGGAGCATCCGAGAACCTGCCCGAAGCCTGGGAGGGACAGAGTGGCTGACCAGGGACGCCCAGGACAGGAGCCAGGAGGAGCATTGTGCCAGGGAGGAATTGCCCGAGAAGGACAAACCGAAGCTGGACTCAGTATCATTGCTGCCCAGAGCTGCATGGGGCAGGAGTACTGGGGCCTGTGACTTTGCACTGGGAATAAGGAGGGAGGCTGTAGCTAGCTAAGTGGTGAGTGTGTCGCTCTATGTGGTTTTGCAGCAAGCAGAAGAAGAGGGCACCGGAGGCGTTTGCTGGGGAAAGTTCTCTGGTGCTGAAGACGAACAGGAGCACCCAAGACTCACCACCAGCCTGGAACTTTTCCTAGGACTCCTGAACTCTGGGTGCAGATGCATTGCTCGGGGTCTGCCCTTTCAGTCTGTGGTGCCACTGGGCTATGGGGCCTTGTGTTGAATGTAGCCCTGTTTTACCACTCCCCCTATCTTTCCCCCTGTTGTTTTTCTCCATTCATCCCCCTGTAAATAAATATTTCCCTTTCCTATAGTCACCGTACTATCCCGGTGTGTGTGTGATCACTCGCGCCGGGCGGGGGGGAGGGGGGCGACACGGGTTGGAACAGGTACCCCTGGGGTGGAAGGAACTTTCCCTGCTGCGTTCGTGCAAACGCCTTTTCCTGGCCAGAGCTGCCTACAGAGCAGACTCCATCTTGGCCACAAGGGCGCTAAAGTTACAGACACAAAACTTTGTCACCCAAGTTTAGTGGTGCTTTCAACCCCAGCTAACTGGTCTGTCCTGGGCTACAGACTACAGGCTGAGTGAAGCTGGTAACCCACTCACTTTGCAGTGAGGACACAAACTAAATCATTCCAGTGCTGATTGTCCTCCAATGGCTTCCCATAATTCCTCCCATCTGCCCAGAAAGACAGACAAGTTCTCCCACAATTCATTGGGAAAGAATCATAGAGTGGCTCCTCTCATTGCAGCACAAAGAACCATGGGATATGCCCCTCCCCCCTCCCCAGAAGTCCTAGCAACACACATGCACAGAGGAGTGCAGCGCCAGTGAGGCTATAGTAACTTGGCTGTGGCCGCTCACACCTGGACTAAGCTAACCCAGGTGCGGATCCTCCAAGTTTACTCTGCAGTGAAGAAATACCAAGAGAGAGCAGAAAGGGGGCAGATATGCAGCTAGCCTTATAAATGTGATAGTCCACAGAGGTACACAACACTTCCGTATGTTGTGTAGAAATCACTTGTTTCCATAGGTCAGTCTGCAGATGCCCCAATATTTCCATAGGTTTTCGCAGAACTCTACAATGTTCCTTATGTTTAGGGCTTCTGATTTTCACCGGTAAAACACCCCAATAAAAAAAATGAAATCAGTGTTCATCCAATAAACACTGGAAAAGCATGGGAAATGGTTACTTGTATCTAAGGGCTTGTCTACACGGAGCAGTAATGCGGACTCCAGAGGTATGATTTTTAAAGCACACTAATGTGTTGCACATTAATTGGTCTGTGCAGACCCTGCTGGTGTGCACTAAATGTTCCCTAGTGCACTTTAAAGTAATGCTATTTGAAACAGCACTACATTAAAGTACAAAAGGGAACATTACAAAGAGATTACTCACTACAGTATATGCTACTGCAATGAGTAATATGTATCATATATACAGTATATATAGGCTTGGAAGGATTAGATTTTTATTGGTAAAAGTAGGTGAACATCAATTTAAGGGACACAAACTGATGGAAAAATATTTCCATTGACAATAATTGAAATTTACAGATAGACAAAGAAAGAAAAATGCTGCTTGAGAACTTATTAGGGTTTGATTTAAGGATATTTACTTTTTATATTTTGACGTGTGATGTTGACAGTTTGTGTTTTAACAATTATAAAGTTTTAACTTCTTGAATTTCAACGTCTACTGTCATTAAATAATTATTATCAGATCTTTCCCATTGTCTGACACCTCCACCCCCCATAATTTCACCATCTGTGAAAATTTCAATTGAAAAAAAAATGCTTAAAAATAAACATTGATATTAGCCATCAAAATTATAAAAAAATAAAAATTGAATTCTGCAAAGCCTAAGTATATACAAAGAGAAAACCCCAAAACCCACCGATTTTGGGCATCCACACAAAACTCAAAAATTACTAAAAATAAACCCCCGAAAGGAAAAGCCCTTCATGTCTTCTACATATATCCCCAGATTCCTAGAGGTAGGTCTACAGCTATCTCCAGCATTTCTACAGGAGATGGATGCAATGATGTTTGAGGAGAAGGGAAAATTATGATCGAATTTTTACTTGGGAAACTACCAAAAATAAGAGTTTGAGGGGTCAAGTTAAGAACAAGCTGGGGCTTAAATAGCAACAGTTTAAATGGGAAGCTAAATCCAGTCCAAACCCAACGTCCAGCAAGATGAAGTGAAGCAAACAGCCCTCTTATATGCAGCACTCTGTGGTACTAGTGACTGTCAACAATGCAAATTAAATTAGAAAGGATAAAAGGACCCATCCTCCCTACTGGATATCTATAGTAATAATACTTTGCATTATAGCATCTTTCATCGAAGGATCTCCAAGCACTTTGAAAACTAGAGTGATTTGTCTCCATTCTGCACTTAGTGAAATCTAGCCACTCCTCAGTACGCTCTCATGATATGGTGTGTCTTACCCTGATTTTGTCATTCTCTGTTTTATCCTCCAGATCCTCATCAAATTCTTTCTGGGGGTAAAACTCAATCCCATTCACCTCCAGTTCTTTGCGCACCTGGGCAGGGAAACATTGGAAAGTGAAAAGCAGTGCAAGCATTACAGCAAGAGTCCTGTGGCACCTTAAAGACTAACACATTTATCTTGGCAAGCATTGAATTATGGCAGATGGTGGAATGCAGTGGTATTATATTCCCACTGCAACATTCTAAAGGGGAAGGTGCCTGCAGGGAATATTTCTGAAGGAGTGCGTAATCCAGTTGTGACACACAGCAGTGCTGGCAAGAGATTGAACTTTATTCCCTGGCCCCAGTTACTTGATGTAGGTCAGTGTTATGAAGAATTAATGACCCAGTCACAGGACAGCGGTCAGTAGAAAGATGTCTTGGCAGGTCACAGGTGTGAAATCCTTGACACGACTATGACAGATGCCCTTTGAGAGACTTCAGCATAGAAACAGCTGCTCTTTCAGGATATCTGCAGCCTGTCAGTTAGTTTTTGCCCAAGGCGATCTCTCATAGATTTCTGCTCACCAGAAGATCCACCCATTTTTAGTTCTCCATTGTGATGCCCCTACCAGACTATTCAGCATTATTCTCTGTGGTCTGAGGTGATAATTTCCTTAGGACCATTTGCACTGGGAAGGTACATTCTCCTATCGATTAGTCTGAGCTCAGAGGTGGGATTCATGAGCACAGACACATGTCAACGTCAGCTATGACCTGCTGTGGGCACATGTTTTGCAAAGGTTCATTTAAAGGGCAAGCACATTCTTGGATAAGGCCATATTGTAAGGAATGTACAGTGACTTGGGGAAGAGCTGAATTGCTGTGATTTCCTACCAGCTGGAAAAATTGGCCATCCTCATATTAGTCTGAATGATTTAGGCAATCTTCTGCCATATGAGCACACCCAGATCATCGCACATGCCCCATGTTGTGACAGATACAAAGCCAGATCATGTTTTAAGGTTACACAATAGCTGGACTCTGTCAGTGGAGAATAATCCAGTATTGTATCCCATGGCAGCAGCTGAGTGCTGTTGTGAAACATGAAGGGAAACACCAGGAAGTCTGAGAGGTCAAGCCAATATCATCCCAGTCTGAAGGGTATTACCAACCTCTGCCACCTTCCTGCCAGGACAGGTGAGGCTGTGAAAGAGTTGCTTCACACAGACATGGTGGTACTCACTCTTTGTTTGAATTCAATCTTCTCTTCTAGGGTCATGGTGTCTGCCTTGGCGATAACAGGGATGATGTTTACTACTTTGCTGAGATGTTTCATAAATTCTAGGTCCAAAGGTCGCAAGCTGCAGCCCGGGAAAAAGGAATAAGTGAGAGCCATTTTATCACATCACCCTTAATGCTGGCTCATCTCTTCCCCTACCCAGACTCCAGAAGAGAGGGTTAAGGGAGAGCTCTCCTGCATAACTCCCATGAGATGCTACCATTAGATCTCTTCTCCTCCTTCCTCCCCACTCAGTGCCTAGAAAAAAAATGAGGTGAGAGCTGGCCTGTCTATCCAATTCTAAAACTTTTCTTTATAGCCTTCCCAGTGTCCATCCCAGGACAGAAAAGTTAAACAACAGTGGGATTCATACGCATGACCCATGGGAGAGATGAAAGAGGCAGAGTGGGATATATATAGAAAGGATTATTTATAGAAGTGATGAATGGGATACATGTGAGAGAGAGAATAGTCAGATACATATGACTGATCCATAGGGGGAGCTAAAGTAGAGGCACAGTAAGATGTAGATGAGATAGGGTACGTAGAAGTGATCTACGGGAAAGATGAAGTAGTCAGCAGCGGAATACGAACGAGTGACCCGTGGGGGAGATGAAGTAGAGGCAGCAGTGGACTCTCGTATCTGGGATTCGTTTCTTCCTTGCAATATTCACTTCCTCTTTCAGGAATTTTTCATACTGCTCATTGATGTATTTCTCGATGGGCTCCCAGCTGTGAGGGTCAGAGAGCGAGAGAAGCACTTTACTTCCTCATGCTGCATACATACAGTGCCGCTGACAATAACAGGACCAAAGAGGGTTTACAGGGTGGAAGGGTTTCATCTGTTAGCCTGCCCGGATCATGCCAGTGTTATTGATCAGCAGAGGTGCTCAAGCTGAAGCCCCAGGGGCGTACATGGAAAGGGGCTGCTGGCAGGGTGTTCTCTGTGAGGGCCCTCATGACTCTAGAATTTATCCTGCTCTGGTTCAAAATAGGCAGAATCTGCTGAATTTTGGAGGGCGGGGGGGGAGACAGGGAACTGCCAGCATAGAGGAACTGGGAGGGGAATTTGAGAGATGTGTTGCCTGGTTTGCTGGTAGTGGGTTATACTGACTTCACTCCTGTATCTAAATTATGCTGGGGGGGAAGGGGGATTTTGTTGAGTTTTTCAGTTATGCAAAGGGTCCTAGAGCTCTTTTATAGTGTGTATATGCCTAAATAAAGTAAATAAAAGAATAAGGATAAAGATTTTACATTTCTTGAACCTCTTTCATCTAGTAGGATCCCAAACACTTTATAAGCTGTGTATATAAAAACCATTTCACCTGCCACCGAACTGCAGTCACCTCTGGAGCAAAATGTGTTGGCTGTTTAACATTTCACAGCAACACTTCACAACAGTTCATGGGCCTGATCCAAAGCCCATCGGAAGGCAATAGGAATCTTTCCATGGACTTCAATGGGCTTTGGATCAGGCCTTAAGCGAGGAAGTGAAGAATAATATCACATCCATTTGGAACCCCAGGATGACTTTTAGGGCGGCACAATGCCATTATCCAGACTGGAGTTTGGCAGGATGCTGCTACTAACACCTCTGTTCTTCTCAGATTTACCAGGGGATCTGAAATGAATCCACGTGGATTTATATCTTGTATGAAAGACAGCCACCAAGTTTGTATCTTGTGTGAACCACTGAGGACCCCAGGGACCCTGCTGGGGGTTGGTTCAGAACTGAATCGGAAAGAACACCCATATCACATCCTGCAGCGCTGACTCAGCCTGGAGCAGGATAGCCTGTGGCTGAGCTCATCCTGACCTCTTCACTGTGTTCCATCTTAGAGCATGGACATGCTGGGGCTGAGTCTTCTGTATCCTCAGCCCTATGGGTATGTCAGCTACCCAAGAGAACAATAGAGAATCATAGACAATTAGGGCTGGAAGGGACCTCAGGAGGTCATCTAGTCCAATCCCCTGCTCAAAGCAGGACCAACCCCAATTAAATCATCCCATCCAGGGCTTTGTCAAGCCAGGCCTTAAAAACCTCTAAAGATGGAGATTCCACTACCTCCCTAGAAACCCATTCTAGTGCTTCACTGGATAGCTGGGGAGAGGGGTGGGGACAGACACTCACCAATTCTCATTGTTGATCTGGTCTCCAAATCCTGGGGTGTCAATTACCGTCAGTTTCATCTTGACACCACCTTCTTCAATGACTGGGGAAGAAGACAGAAAGGACCCGATGATCACCCTCCCTCGAGATTGGCTCCTCTGTGTATGCTTCTGTGATACTTGTTGTGGGAATGACGATGTTCTGCCCTTTCCACCGCCACATAAACAAGGGAGAGGCTGCCTTGGGTCATCACCAGGACTGTACATGCCTCTTTCAGAGCAGAGACTTTGAACCTGGGTCTCCCACATGGCCCAGATGAGGGCCCTTGCTACCAGGCTACTGGTTGGTCTGGAGTAGGTCTCTCTCTCTCTCTCTCTCTCTCTCTCCAAAATTTCAAAATGTCTCAATTTCATCTCGATGTGGAAAAAAACTTTGAATTCTGGTTTTCCGGCCAGCCCTTGTAACAGGTCCTTGGCAGAACTATTCTAAGACACCAGCACCCCATACACTCTTTCAGCCAGTACTGGTGGTCCTCAGAATACTTTTCCTGGCTCTTACCGTGCCCAATGGCCTTGATCTCCACTGTCTTAGGGATCTTCTCCTCACGGTTCCAGCCTGAAGACTTGCGGCTAACTTGGGATTTGAAGAGGGTGTTCACTAGTGTTGATTTCCCAAGCCCGCTTTGACCTGATAAACGTAAAGAAGAAGAACATAGCATTTACCATAGTTGTGCTCTGACAATAGACTGAAGAACTTAAACCCAGGGAAGGTGTCAGGTTGGGTGTGAGGGATCTTCTTGTCCCATATAAGTACCTTAAGGGAAATCACATGGACAGGGGCTAGGAATCTACTTGAACTAGGCTTGGCCTGATATTAAAGAATCTGTCCTTCACCCATAATCCCAATGATCCTCGTACCCTTATAACCTCTTGTACCTATGCCTGTGAGGTTGAAGTTAAAGTGCAGCAAAGCTTCTTTCCATGACCCCAAAGCCCCCTAGGCCTTGATGACCCCTCCTACCTACAACCATGATGTTGAAGTCAAAACCCGTCTTCATGGTCTTCTTGCGCATCTGCTCAATGATGGTATCAATCCCAATGTAGCCCAGCAGGTTGGAGTTAATGCCAACAGGTTTCATTGGCACTGCTGGTTTTTGCCGGGGCTCCGGCACCAGCTCAGACATAGCTGCCTCGGTCTTGTTGTCTGCTGACCCTGCCCAGGAGAAAAAGGGGAAAATTGTTATTCAGGTGGCAGCACTATTCATTTCCCTCTGCCCCGCTCTGATGCTGGTGAATGGGTCTTGGATGTTCGTTTCACTGGCTGCTTGCTGGGCATGAATTAGGTGACAGATCTGAGCTTTGTGGTCCCTAATGGACAGTTAACTTTCTGAGGTTCTGGCTCTGTGTTATATACCCATGCATCCTGGGAGGTCCAAGGGGGTGGGGCCCTTAGAGCATGGGATGTGCAGGGGGGACAGGAGGGAAAATGCCTGTGTCATTGCTTCTGTGGCCCAAGGGCTGTGGGATGCCCTCCCCTTTGACTTAGGAATGTTCACAGAATTAGCCCCTTCAACATCAGATTGAAAACTGGCTCTCAGCAATGTCATTAGCTTTGTGTATCTTTCATAATGCTAGATGGTCTTGTGGGTTTAATCTTATGGTTTTCAATATGTAGGTCTAAACCGTCAAGTGTTCCCTAATTCTGGGTACCCGACAATGAAGGCATCCAAAATCAGGGGACACTTTTGAAAATGTAATCCTACTCAATGTAACACCATATTTCTGGCACCATAGCCCTCCTTAGCTGCCACTTAGCCAATACATTTCTTGTTCTTTTAAAGAGAGATGGAGTGTGCAGACTAGTTCTTAGAGCAGGGGCAGGGGAATTTGGAGATCCAGCTTCTATTCCTTGCTCCTCCACAGACTTACTGTATGACTCTGGGCAAGTCACTTAAACTCTCTGTGCCTGTTCTTCCATCTATTCAGGGTCACACACTTTGTAGCTTGTGTAGGCCAAGCTCACTGCACCCCTTGTATGCAGTGGCTCCTTGTATTCCTCCATTCCCCCCACAGGCTCCCTGTGCCATGCTCCAATCCCCCTCTATTTCAGGAACTCTCCCTACCATCCATGTCTACACTAGAGCGCTTACAGCCAGCAACTATACCGATGTGACTACACTGCTGTAAGCTGTCTCGTGTAGCCTCTCTATACCAACAGGAGAGAGCTCTGCGGTAGCAATGTCGGCGGGAGAAGCTCTTCTCCTGACATAGCGCTGTCCACACTGGCAGTTCTGTTGGTGTGATTTATGTCACTCAGTGGGGTGTTTTTTTCACATCCCTGAGTGGCATACTATACTGATATAAGTGGTAGGGTAGACATTATTCTCTTCTTTCTTTCTTTCTCTTTCCGGATATCAACATTTTTACACTGCATTGGTGTGATGGGCAGAGCTGAGAGGGGGAGTGTTGTTATGCTGGAAGGTGTTAATGACTGCCATCAGCTAATAGAGGTGGTTGAAGGTGTAGCTGTGCTAACCAGATGCCAAGGGCTCTGTGCATCCCCACATGGTCCCCTCTTGGGTTTTCTGATTTTCAGCAAAGTCAATAGAGTTCTGGCCATTGATACCTAGAATGTTCCCTGTTGTAGGCAGTGTGGTTGGTCCCAGGATGTTAGCGAGAAAAGGTGAGAAGTTGGTCCAATAACTGCACCCACCTTGTCTCTCTAGAACATTACTGACACTTGGGAATCGGTCAGATGCAGTATTCAAAATTATCATGTTATAGACAGACAGAAAGAGAAACTCAGCGTAGGGCCTCGCAAGTTCAGTCAAAAATCGGGCTGATAGTACCTATTTCACTGAGATGGAATGATTGTTAAGCACTTTGAGGGCCTTAGATGAAAAAGAAAATGGATGGCAGGGTGTTGTTATTAATTCATCACTTTCCTCTCATCCCACACATCCAGGCAGGGTCCCACAGATGTCTAAGATCTGATCTTTTCTCTCTGTCAACCCAGCTAAAACTCTTGTCCAGGCCCTCATCATTTCCTTTCTGGGTAACTGTAACCTTCTTCTCCCTGGCCAACCTGACACCCACATTATACCCTTCTGGCCCATACCAAAACACAGCCACAGTCACTGTCTACCCCTCTCACATACATCTCTGTGCTTTCTTCCACACCTCCCCCTCCACAAGGAACACCCTCTCTGAGCCGGTCCCCAAGGCCACTGTCTTCTCATTTATATTACTCCTGAAGACCCACTACTTCTGCAATGCCTACAAAGAAAGAAGCTAGCTGACTAAATCTCTCCCTCCCCCATCTTCCATGTAAAACAGAGTGACAATAGTGAAGTCACTAGTGGGTTTCATGAAGTCTCTGGTTCTTTTCCTTTTTGGGTTAGAGAAAGCTCTGCTTGGGATAGTAAATCATCTGCTTATCTAAATCACTGATTTATCTCATTAGTGAACTGCACACACACGAAGGGAAGGGGACTGAATGTTGGGAGGGAGGGGTGTACGCACACTGGAACTAACACTGGGCATTGGTATGGGAGGAATGTATAAGGATTGAATTTGGAAGGGAAGCTGGAGTCGGGGAATTTAGGTGGTTTACTTTAAAAAACAACAACAGTCATGATCCTTGTAAGATCTTGTCCTAGCATCACCCTGCTCACTTTGTTTGTATGTTTTTAGATTGCCAGCTTTTCAGGGCAGGGACAGTGTCTTCCTTTGCCTGGACTTTGCAAAACACCCAGCACATTGTGGTCACTACTCCAATCTAAACGACAGATTATCCCCTTAAACCAATCCCTCCCCACTCTTAATTGTTTCCTCTGCTCTCCCCAGCCCCAGCCACACCCCCGGAAGTTGGCAAGCCAAAGCAGTAGTAAGCACTTTTGTGGCATGACTACCACATGGCATGTTGCAGCCGCTGCTTCTGAAGGAGGAGACATATGGGGCCCACACACTATGCCATGGGGCCAGAGGCACCAAGGACCAACATCATGGGCTACAGCATAAATAAGTGTACAGGGTAGGAAGGAGCTACAGGTAGAAGGAATTTTATGGAGTGTTTCAAGACAGAGTTGGTCTGGGAGGAAGAGCCAGTCTGGGTGACTGAGGAACTGTTTAGCATTTCTTCATTCAAAGTACTGTACAGAATTAAGGGCTTATCCACACAGGGAAATTTACTGGCAAAACCATACCAGTATAAACATATTGGTATAGTTATAACTACAGCCATATAATTAAACCACTACAGCTAAGCTGAAAAGTTCCAGAGGGGTAGCCATGTTAGTCTGTATACAGCAAAAACAATGAGAGTCCTGTAGCACGTTAAAGACTAACAAATTTCTGCGGGTATAAGCTTTTGTGGGCTGTAACCCACTTCGTCAGATGCATGAAATGGAAATCACAGATAGGAGGTATAAGGGTAAGAAACATAACAGTGGGGAGGGCAAGAGCTAACAAAGTCAATTCAGTTAGAGTAGATGAGGCTTATTCACAACCGTTGATTAGAGGGTGAAAATGTGTGAACAGTGACAATTACTTCTTGTAATGAGATAACCCTATTCAGACCCAGTTTGATTGTGTCAAGTTTACATATGAGTTCCAGCTCTGCAGTTTCACTTTAAAGTCTGTTTTTGAAGCTTTTTTGTAGAAATATGGCAACTTTCAAGTCAGCTACAGAGAGTCCTGGGAGATTGAAGTGCTCTCCGACTGGTTTATGGATGTTACCATTTTTTATGTCTGATTTGTGTCCATTTATTCTTTTGCGTAGTGACAGTCCGGTTTGGCCAATGTACATGGAAGAGGGGCATTGCTGGCACATGATGGCATATATTACATTAGTAGATATGCAGGTGAATGAGCTCCTGATAGTGTGGCTGATGTGGTTAGGACCTGTGATGGTGTCACTAAGCTGGTAAATTTTGCTGCATAGACCAGCCCTAAGGCCAAAAGTTCAAAAGTGGCAGTGATTTAGGGTGTGTGTCAATGTTTGAGTGTCCTATCTGAGACTCCTTAAAGGGACGTAGTTTCCAGAGGGTCTACACTCAGGGAAGACAATGCTCCCTCTAAGGATAGAAATCATACCTATGCCATGCATGTTCTTACAGCATCATAGAAATGTAGGGCTGGAAGGGACTGCAAGAAGTCATCAATTCCAGCCCCCTGCACTGTGGTAGGACCAGCTAAACCTAGACCATCCCTGACAGGTGTTTATGCAATCTGTTTTATAAAACCTCCAATGATGGTGATTCCAGAACCTCCCTTGGAAGCCTATTCCAGATCTTAAATACCTTTATAGTTAGAAAGATTTTCCTAATATCTAACCTAAATCTCCCTTGCTGCAGATGAAGCCTATTTTTTCTTGTGAACATGGAGAACAATTGATCACTGTCCTCTTTATAACAGCCCATAACATATTTGAAGACTGTTTACACATCCCCCCCATAGTCTTCTTTTCTCAAAACTAAACATGCCCAGTTTTTTTAACCTTTCATCATAGGTCAGGTTTTTTAAACATTCTAACATTCTATCAATTTTTTTGCTCTCCACTGGACTCTCTCCAATTTGTCCACTTCTTTCCAGAAGTGTGGTGCCCAGAACTGGACACAGTACTCCAGCTGAGGCCTCACCAGTGCAGAGAAGAGTGGGACAAGTCTTACATATAACACTCCTGTTAATACATCCCAGAATATTAGCCTTTTTCACAGCTGTATCACATTACTGACTCATATTCGATTTGTGATCTACTATAAACCCCAGATCCTTTTCAGCACTACTACTGTCTATCCAGTTATTCCTCAGTTTTAGTTGTGCATTTGATTTTCCCTTCTTGAGTGACGTACTTTGCACTCGTCCTCACTGAATTTCATCTTACTGAATTAAGAGCGATTCTCCAATTTATCGACTTTATTTTGAATTCTAACTGTCCCCTGAAGTGCTTGAAATCCCGCCCAGCTTGGCATCACCTGCAATTTTTAAAGCATACTCTCCATCCGTGACCAAAGTCATTAATGAAAATATTGACCCAGACCTAGTACTGACTCCTGCAGGACCCCACTAGATATGCCCTCCCAGTTTGACAGTGAACCATTGATAACTACTCTCTGAGTATGGTCTTTCAACCAGTTGTGCACCCACCTCATAGTAATTTAATCTAGATGCATTTCTCTAGTTTGCTTATGAGAATGTCATGCAGGACTGTGGAAAAAGCCTTACTAAAATCAAGGTATATCACATCTACTGCTTCCGCCCATCCTCTAGGCCAGTAACCCTGTCAAAGAAGGAAATGAGGTTGGTGGCATGATTTGTTCTTGACAAATCCATGATGGCTATTCCTTATAACTCTATTATCCTCCAAGTGCTTACAAAGTGATTGTACAATAATGTGTTCCAGTATCCTGCCAGGTATTGAAGTTAGGCTGACTGGTCTATAATTCCCTGGTCCTTTTTGTTCCCCTTTTTAAAGATAGGTATTCTGTTTGCCCTTCTCCAGTCTTCCGGGACCTCACCCATCTTCCAGGAGTTAAAGATAATTTCCATTGATGCCGAGATTGCTTCAGTTAGCTCCCTGAAGACCCTAGGATGCATTTCATCAGGCCCTGCTGACTCAAATACATCTAACTTATCAAAATATTCTTTAACCGGTTCTTTCCCTAATTGGGCTTGCATTCCTTCCTCCTTGTTATTAATATTTATTGTGGTGAGTAGGTCACCATTAATCTTCTAAAACATTTCAGCTTTCTTGATGCTATCAGTTATTAGCTCTCCTTCACCAAGTAGAGCTACACTTTCCTTTGTCTTTGTCTTGCTCTTAATGAATCTCTTCTTACTGCCTTTTCTGTCCTTTGCTGGGTGTAACTATTTTGTGCCTTAGCCGTTCTGATTTTGTCCCTACACGCTTGTGCTATTATTTTGTACTTCTCCTTAGCAATTTGTCCATGTTTCCACTTTTTGTAGGATTCCTTTTTGATTTTCAGATAATTAAAGAGTTACTGATGGAGCCATATTGGCCTTTTATTATTCTTCCTATCTTTCTTTTGCATTGGGATAGTTTGCAGTTTTGCTTTTAATATTGTCTCCTCGAGAAACAGCCCGCTATCTTGTACTCCTTTTCCCCTTAGATTTTCTTCCCATGGAAGAACCTACCAGTTCTCTGAGTTTGTTAAAGTTTGTTTTTTTGAAGTCCATTGTCTTTATTCTGCTGCTTTCACTCATTCTTTTCCTTACACTCATGAAATCTATCATTTCATGATCACTTTCATCTAAATTGCCTTCCACCTTCAGATTCGCTACCAATTCCTTTTCGTTGGTCAGAATCAAGTCTAAAATGCTATCCCTCAGTTTATTTTCTCTACTTTCTGGAACAAAGAATTGTCCCCAGTACATTCCGAGAATTTATTTCAGCAGATGTCTGGGTAGTTAAAGTCCCCCATAACTACCAGGGTATGTGTTTTGGGTATTTCTGTTATTCTAGAAATGCCTCATCCACCTCCTCTTCCCAATTTGGTGGTAGGTGGTAGGTAGCTGTATGTAATGCAAAGAAGGTATTCATAGCCATGGTGGCTAGATACCCACACACCCTGCCACACACCCTGTGTCCTGCCATTGTCCCCCACAGCACTTACCTCATTTATAGCCTGAGCCCACAGAGATGGGGCATGGCAGAGAGGGCTCAGGGGCATTCACCCAGAAGCTCATCCTCGAGGGGAGTCATTTCTGTACTTATAGAATCATAGAGTCATAGAAGATTAGGGTTGAAAGGGACTTCAGGAGGTCAGCTAGTCCAACCCCCTGCTCAAAGCAGGACTAACCCCAATTAAATCATCCCAGCCAGGGCTTTATCAAGCCACACCTTAAAAACCTCTAAGGATGGAGATTCCACCACTTCCCTAGGTAACCCATTCCAGTGCTTCACCACCCTCCTAGTTAAAAAGTTTTTCCTAATATTCAACCTAGACCTCCCCCACTGCAACTTGAAACCATTGCTCCTAGTTTTGTCATCTACTACCACTGAAAACAGCCTAGCTCCATCCTCCCTGGAACTCCCTTTCAGGTAGTTAAAAGCTGCTATCAAATCCCCCCCTCATTCTTCTCTTCTGCAGTCTAAACAAGCCTAGTTCCTTCAGCCTTTCCTCATAAATCTTGTGCTCCAGTCCCCTAATCATTTTTGTTGCCCTCCGCTGGACTCTTTCTAATTTGTCCACATCCTTTCTGTAGTAAGGGGTCCAAAACTGGACACAATACTCCAAATGAGGCCTCACCACTGCCGAATAGAGAGGAATAATCACCTCCCTCGATCTGCTGGCAATGTTCCTACTAATGCAGCCCAATATGCCATTAGCCTTCTTGGCAATAAGGGCACACTGTTGACTCGTATATAGCTTCTTTTCCACTGTAACCCCCAGGTCCTTTTCTGTAGAACTGCTCCCTAGCCAGTCGGTCCCCAGTCTGTAGCAGTGCATGGGATTCTTCTGTCTTAAGTGTAAGACTCTGCACTTGTCCTTGTTGAACCTCATCAGATTTCTTTTGGCCCAATCCTCTAATTTGTTTAGGCCACTCTGTATCCTATCCCTACCCTCCGGACTATCTACCACTCCCCACATCTTAGTGTCAGCTGCAAATGTGCTGAGGGTGCATCCACCTCATCCTCCAGATCATTAATGACGATGGTGTCATTTTCTGGATTTCTGTATGCTTCCTCCTCTCCTCCCCATGCCACCTTCTCTCTGGCATCTCCCCCACCACCTGCCCCAGATCCTGTGGGTTTTGTCTCTCTCCAATTGCATCTGAAAATAGCCTGGCTTTACACTGCTCACATCTAGATGCTTCAGCTTCACTAGAATATGTAAACTAGTGATTTACATATGCTAATATAAACCTAGTAGATATTTCTGAACTCCCAGGAAATTCACAGTCACCTCTGAAAATCCTGCCAGGCACTGTGGCCCAGGTCTTCAAAGGTATTTAGGAGCTTAACTCCCAATAATAGTTAGGCTCCTTAATACCTTTGAAGCTCTGGTCCTGGGTGCTCAGGCGCCATGGGAGCATTCAAACACCTCTCTGAAAGCCCCCTGGGCTCCCAATCAAAGTTGGTTGGAAAATTTTCATCAAAGCCATTTTTTGACAGAAAACGCTGTTTTTGTCAAAATCAAAACTTTTTTTTTAAAAAAAGTGTTGATTCCGACGATAATTCTTGCAGAAAAAAATATTTTGAAGTGAAAATATTTTCTTTCGGGTTTTCCAAAACAAAATTTTTCCTATTTTCATTTTGGAATTTTTAATTTTTGTTTCTGCATCTTAACCTTTTGTTTCCCTTTTTTTATTTGTATGTTATTTTTATGTTTACATTATTTTATGACATGTCACTGGGAGCTGTGCATAACATAATGCAGTAGAACCTCGGAGTTACGAATGCCAGAGTTCCAGACCAACCAGTCAACCACACACCTCGTTTGGAACCAGACGTATGCAATCAAGCAGCAGCGACCAAAAAAAAAAAGCAAATACAGTACAGAATTGCAAATGTAAACTACTAAAAGAAAGGGAAAGCAGCATTTTTCTTCTGCATGATAAAGTTTCAAAGCTGTATTAAGTCAATGTTCAGTTGTAAACTTTTGAAAGAACCACCCTAACGTTTTATTCAAAGTTACAAACAACCTCCATTCCCGAGGTGTTCGTAACTCTGAGAATCTACTGTAATTTGCACTACCGCGGATGTGTGTGATAAAGTCAGTCCTGGCAGCTGTCAAAGAATGGTGAAACTAAGTTTACTGCAATTGTATACATTGCTGCATTTTTATAATGTACAAAAGAAATATACAATTTAAATTTTTTGCATTATGTACTATTTACAAGATTTCACCACATAATAGCAGGGATTTAGTAAAAAAGTTAGATGTCCTGTGAAGAAAGATTATTGGTATAGATGGCCAGAGGCTATAAGCCCCTCTTTCAACATGTTACTGCTGAGCCTCGTGTTTATTTACAGGTGCCCTTCCAAGCAGCAGACTAAGGTCTACATTTTATTTACAATCTTTTTTATACCTTGTAACTTTGCAGCATGTTAACATTTACATTACCACGGCATAGCTGGAGTGCAAAGCAGACATATCTTGAAGGCAGATATATCAGTTCCTAGAATGGTGAAAGCCCTTTTCCCTAGGAACTGAAAAAAGGCTACTTCAGATTAGTTAGAGACACCTGAGTCCAATTAGGGGCCACCAGTGACCTTTAAAAAACCCTTTTCCGATGAGATGGGGAGGAGGGAGAACAAGCAGTAGCAGAGAGAAAAGGCTTTTCTTAGGCAGATGACTTTTCTCCTCCCTGTAGGGGAAACACTGAGTTTACTTCTGTTTGGGGAATGGCTGGTGACCAGAAGCCAGCATAATAAATCATTGATCAGGTGGAGGCAAGGAGATGTATTTCTTTTGTGTTGTGAGGTTTGTTGTGTAGGCCTGCCCTGAGGCCCACCTAGTAAATACTGTGAATAAACCAAAGTTAAGAATTAAAAATCTCTGGAGTAGGATTGATTTACTCCAGCTCTCCTCTCCCATTCCCCTGCCAGAGGGAGAAACACTGAGGCTCATCTGGTGAAAGAGGTGTCTGCTGGCACATGTCATGATATGAAATAATAGAATAGTTTAAATATTCTATTTTTATATTTATTTTATTTTTAAACTTATTAAGGGCAGCTGCTACTTAGTACTGATTGAAACATATTCTCTTCTCAAGCAAAGCGGCTCCTCTTCATGTTGCGATGAAACAGTTTGACACTTTGAATGTTTCAGCTATTATGTCATATTATAATATGCCAGTAACAATGCGTATTACCACTGCCATGGCATGACAGAAGGTAAAAATAATAAAGATATAAAAATGAAAAAAACCTTAAAATAAAATAAAAATGAAATTTGGAAACAACGTTCAAAAATATCTAAATTCAAATTTCCCAGAACTGACATTTTTGCAGAATTTTGCAGGCTGGTTTGTAGGAAATTTCAGAAATATTTGGTTTTGATTCCAAATGGGAACAAAAAGACATTTCAAAATGTCACCGTTTCCTGCAATCTAGATATTCCAGGTTTTGACCAGCTCTGCTCCTAGTCCCAGCCTGCACCCCCTAGTGGGGGTCCTGATGGGCTAGTATTGGTGAGATCATTGTACAATCTCAGCAGGCCATGGGCACCTCATGACAGGATTACAGAAATGTCTTGAGTGAACCTTGGAGCTGGGATGGGGGAGGAACAGGGCGAGGGGGTGACAATGACACTCCGAGGCAGAGATAATAGCAGTGCCTGAATAGCCAAGCATCATATCGCAGGGAAGATTTGATAACTCTGGTGTGGCTGAGGACCTGGCTGAACCTGATCACCCAACAGATTTTCAAAGAACCAGCACTGCCCACATGCTGCTTTGAAAATACCCCTTTTGTCTGAGGGCTCAAATCTTCTCCAGAGCATTCATAGGAGCCCCTTGAAAACTCCCTCGCACTTGACTTGCCCAAGGCCACCCAGTGAGTCAGTGGCAAAGGCAGGATCGGGACTCATGGATTTCTGGTGATTAGTCATGTGCTCCAGCCCACACAGCCATCTACAACTTTGGTGGGGGGGGAGGAGCCCAAAACTTTGGTGGATCCAGGCTCCATTTAGCCTTCATCCAATCTGCCTGCAGGGGAAAGAGCTGTCAGGAAGAAATCTCCCTTCCCTGCTTCTGTAAACTAAGGAGGTGCATGACAAGTTATTTTCACCTTCCTCTGGAGCATCCAACATAAGTGCGGTTGGGGGTGGGGGGAGGTTGGACAGGAGGCTGGATGGACCATTGGTTTGGTGCAGCTTGGCAAATCTCATATCCCTATATGAAAGGGAGGCTGCAGCAGTCCCCAGGTTGAGGCAATAGCAGCTAAGCTGAGTTTTTCTCAGCTAGAAGTCATTCTTACACACGTCACAACTAGTTTGGGATTTTTATGCTGACGAAGCATCCCTCAAGGCTGCTGTTGTCTTTTTCCAGTTTTCTCAAAGCTGTTGCCAGCCAGGAAAGTCTAGCTATGAGACAAAAAATGAAGAGCTCAACAAGCCAGCTCTCCTGCTCCCTTTGCTTAGCCTGCTACCCCTTCCCCCTGATATCTCGGTCATGGGCATCCCTGCAACTCTGCCAATGCCCTTCAGTCCTGACCCAGACACTCCTCAATATCCTGTTGCTGTCTCAGAGCCCACACAGCATGGGCCAATGCACCTTGTTCCTGAACTGCAGTAGGGGACTAGACATCCCTGCTAACTGGGATTGTCCTAGTTTGAGTAGCAAAGTAGCTTTAGTTTACTGTGGATTAAGCAACAGAGAACTACAGCTACTTTCCTTCTGAATGAGAGCATCCACACGGGAGCTAAGTGCATTTTAACTTCACATCTTTTGTTGGTTCACCTTAGCTTTCCTAGTATCCCTGTGTAGACAAGCCCAGAGACACAAACTGGGATCAGGCTGGCTTTCAAGAGTTCCTTGGCTCCCCAACAAAATGGAAGTGGGGTCTGTTCTTTTCTGGAAATCAAGAAGGAAGCCTCTCTCATTTAATTGGTAGTGAAGCATAGGGTTAGCTGAGACTAAATATACACGTGGACTCTTTGTTTTACATCCTTTTCTCTAATGCTTTGTTCTATGTGCTAATAAACATAGAGAGACAAAGTGGGTGAGGTAATATCTTTTATTGGACCAACTTCTGTTGGTGAGAGACACTTAACAAACATCGTTGTTATAAGAAGGCTTGGTCACTATAGCACTGATTCCTCAAGGGAAGAGATGCAGGTATCCAGTCAGATCTGCAGGGTGACATCAGATTGCATAAATGGGGTGTTGTACCCAGATCCCAGTCTAAGAGTGGGAGAACTGCGAGATGCCACTCAACGATAGGTAAGGGCACAAAACCGAACACCAGAGGGGGTGTACTCAGAAAGACCATAAAGGGAATTGAGGTGCAGCTAGCCCTGTGACCGTGACACTTAAAGCACATTGAAAGCTCTGGATGTAAAGCTGCTAATAATGAATAATAATGACTGCTACTATTCAGCATCATTAACATTCATTCATCTAACGTGTCCTTTGCTGTTATATTTACAGCAGCCACTCAAAACTGGATTTAGCCCCACAAACTCATTACACATAGGCCACTGAACAGAGATTGATGGTAAGGATTTTCAATCATCTCTGCCCCAGGGGCAGATTAGAACCAGTAACCTAGATATGAAAGGCTCCTCATCCCCTCCCCCTGCCTTCCTGTTCTTTGTCTGAGTGGCATCATGGAGTGAAGGGTGGAAACATTCAACCACAAAGAATCCAGCCTCTAGTAACAAACTGCTATTTAATACTCTCAGGCAATACATCTATAGCCTTCCTGTATGTCTCCTTCATTCAATAAGGGCCTGATCCTGCTCCCATTGAAGCCAACAGCAAAGTTCCCAATAACCCAGATTCTCTTTTACGCTATGGCCCCCTTACAATGCAATTACACCTGCACACACCTATACTTTAGGGGCCAAGGTGGAGTAATGGGGTCAGTGTGCAAATCAGAACCTGGCCTTTTACGCATTAGTGCATGCCTGTGGGGAAGCAAGCGGCTGTTGTTTAAGCAAAATCTCCCCATGGCTTGCAGACATTAGCATTTGTTAATTCAGACCTAGAGAAAAGCCATAGTTAGTATTTTTTTCTCGCTTGGCTAAACTTTAGCAGAGACACCCTTCATTTTTATCTAGGTCCCAGGGTTGCCATGGGGCCATTCATTCCAGTGTGTACATCCGTACAATACAAACAATTTATAGTGCAGGGCCATCCAATCTAAATCAGTACACAGCAACACTAAGAGGCCACAAGGTCAGTTTATTCCCCTCGCCTAAAGCCAAGGGTATCTCAGAGAGAATTATTTCAGTCTTTTGGTGCTGCTACCTCCTCCCCAAAACCAGCCATCCTTTAATATGCCTTTAATGACCACCTGATGTACCTGGGCTAGACAGTGGCCATCTCTCTCCAATCTGCAGCGAAATCTAGCACGCTGAAGCCTCACTGAAAATATAGAAACTAGAAATGAGAGAGAACTATTAGGTCATCTCCCCCCTTCCACCTCAGCTGCAGTAGGCGGGTTCTCGGCTCTCTAGTGCAATCTAGGTTGAAATGGCTCAGACGATGGGGTTCCCATCACTTCCCTTGGAAAGCTGCTCCATGCTCTGACAGGTCTGACCTGAAGAAGAGCTCTGTGTAAAGTCAAAAGCTTGTCTCTCGCACCAACTGAAGTTGGTCCAAAAAGAGGTATTGCCTCACCCACCTTGTCTCTCTAAGATCTTATTGTTGGTGCATTCCCTGGAGCGTGCCCTCCCCCAATACAGTCTTCAGCAGGAAGTTATGCCTTCCCAGGCCTGCCTCTCAGTCTCCACACCAGCACACCTGTCTTCCCCATGCTGCCCATCTCCCCAGAGGCCCAAGCTCTTGGTTGCACTCTGTCTCCCACTCTCATGTCCCAAACGGTTTGTTGCACAGTTGTGCCATGAGACATCCTGGAAAAGTGCTCCGATCTGGGGCCCAGGAGCACAGGTTTACAATCCCATATCATCCCAGGGGCCTGCATAGGCGTCTGGGTTTCCCCCCCGCCAACTGAGTCCACCTTGGTGCCTGGGGATTATAACATGACATTCCTATTCCCCAGAGCACAACCATCTGTGACCGACAAGGGCTAAGCCAGCTACAAAGCAGCTTGCAGTTTCTCCCACTCCTGGCAGCAGCTGGAGTTATTTCCCTCCTTTGGAGCAGCCTTTGGTGACTGCTACTCACCGTCATCAGCACAACCGCCCCGCTGTCTCCTTGACACCCAAATTTTGCCATTGAGAGTAAAAGGCATAAAGGAAATATTCTCCCTCCTCTCCCCCTGCCCTTGGAGCAGCACTGGCAAGTCACCATTCTGCGTGTGTGCATGTGCGGGGAGTGATGTGCCAGCAACATCAGGGGATCCCCCCAGCATCTCCCAGCCCTGACAAAACCATGCGAGTGTGTAAGCATCGGCACGGACCACCTACCTTTGAACATGAATCTTTCTTTGTCTCTGAATATGCTCCCGCGGGGTGGCTTCCCTCCCCCCTCACTTTTCTCTCTTCACACCGGTGCAGTCTGGCTGCCTCACAGGCTCTGCTTTTCTCTCTCTTTCTCCTTCTCTCTCTTTTTTTCCTCTCCTCCACTAGATGTTTCAGATAAGCAGGGATGATGCTGCTGCTGCTGCTGCTGCTGCCATGGTCATGTCATGTGACCTGAATATTAAACATCCCTGCAAAATCTCCCCCACACTCTCCCTCCCTCTCTCCCCCTCCTAGAAGCCAAAGCTTCATCCCAGCTGCTGAAAGACCCCGGCTGGATTGGTGGGCATGAGAGAGGATGTGCTTGCTGGGGATGGGAGGTGCTGTGATGAATGGATTAGATGTGCCCTGAATATGCTCCCTCCTCCCCCATACACACACTCGTTCCCTCCTTCCCTATTCCCAGGAGGTTTTCATATGCTTGGTCTGTGGAGCATCTCTAGACACAGCCACTTGTTTATGCAGAGAGATTTAACCCTTCATCAGGCTTCTGAAGGGGCTTCACTAAGAGGACTGAGAAAAAGTGGGGAGATTCTAAGCATTTGGGGAGTCTCACACCCAAAGCCTGATTCCCATCTCATCTCCACCAGGGAAAATCACTCTGTTGAAGCCAATCAGGCCTCCAGCTTGAAGGCTTTAAAAGCCTTTTTTGCCTGGTAACACAACCTCAGGATTTCTGGTTGTTGGCCAGAGACAGAGGCAGAGAGTGGGCCATCCTCTGTGGGGTGGGTGGGGAGACAGAAGTAGTGTCTGCAGGCAAATGCCTGTGTGTCAGCCAGGGCAAGGAGATGTGTGTCTTTGTGTCAATGCGCACACAGTACATCTCTCCGGTGCCTATAGGCATCTGTGTCTGTCAGGGTCTTTGTGCACATGTCAATGTGAGTATGCACATGGTTGAAGATGGGTATCTGTGTGGATATGACTGGCATGGATCTCTGTGAGGGGTGCTGGGTCTGAAACTATGCTGTCTTCCTCCTACTGTAACCCTGTGAAAAACCAGTCTCATTTTCTCTCTGCTGTGGTCTGCCTGCTGCTGCAGTGATACACAAGGCCATACAGTAGCCCAGAACAGACAGGCGCTGGGGAGAAAGGGAGGGTCAGCTGTTTGGTATAGAGCTGGTGAACAACTCTATGCCACCCTTCCTTGCTGCTTCTGCTGTAGAGAAGTGCCAGGGGCAGAGATGTAGTGGGATGGAGCCTAAGAATATAGGGCTTTCCACTTGTTCACAGCTGCAGGGCCATGGCCACTCTAAATATGTTAGAATAGTCCCAAGGCTGCTCTACTTTACATTGGGTGGGGGGGCTGTACAGGTGCTTGGAGAATGTCATAGGGCGTGCCTGCACAGTAGCCCCCCCTACTGGCAAGCATGGTGCTGTAGGCACACCCATGCCTCATTTTCCCCTAATCCAGATTTTTCTGTCTCTCCCAGGGATTCACATGGCTCAGTCCTCTGGCTATGTCACTCTCAGAGTTCAATCCCCTGCTGGAGAAACAAAAATCCAAACAAAAGACCCAAACAAATAAAAAGTTCTTCAGCCCAAGGCTCAACTCCCAGTCCCTTCTAGGTTACCTTTAAGCCTTTCTGGCTCCGGGATAGATAAAGCCCTGACTCCCACGCTTCTTCCTCAGAATCTCCCTCACAGTCTCAGCCCCTGGACTACCTTTCTCTCTTCCCTGTTCTGTATCACAACACTAACTCCAAGGCCAGGCTACTACCTTGGAGGCCTTTAGGCCCTCACACAGGAGCATAACTTGCCCTCTATAGCTTCACTAAAGGGTGTTTTCTCAGCTCTTTTATGAGGCCCAGATGTTTAAGGCAGTCACCTGACCCCAATTAGTCTGGCCCCCTTGGGCTGGTAGGCAGCTAATTAAGGCATAGGTGGGGGTGTTTGAACAGGGCTGGCTGGCCCAGGCTTCTAGTCCCTTAAAAGAGCAGGCCACCTGTCACAGACAGTATCAGAATCTAGGAAATGCAAAGGTGGCTTCCTTCTGCGATGTGGTCCTGTGATCAGCACAGGGATGGAGGAGCAGAGATCCAGGCCAGGGAGTGCAAAGTGGGTTTAACACACTACCAGATCAGAAGGGCAGCACTGTAGGCTGTGTGTGTCCAGGACGGAGTAAACAGCTGCTAAAGAATCAGGCCTATTGTGTCTGCCAAATAGCAGCCCAACAGAGTGAATTTAGAAGTAAACTCAAATAAAATCTCTAAATTCCACTTTTGGCACAAGATGCCTGTCTGTGTATTTATGATGTGCCTGGCAAAACAGTATCTAGGCACCATGGACAAGATTAAGGAAACCAATGTCCATGAGGGCAGGACCGTACCCTCCATTCCTCCCATGATTTGTGCCACTTTCTTAAAGGGGATTATCATGCTGTTTATCTGCAGGGGAAGCACTGCCATGTTGCTCTGCCATCACTGTGCCTGCAGGATAGTCTGCTCTGAGAGATGAGTTTGAAATCTGGCCATGAAGGCTCATCCTGATCTCTGGTGACATGGAATTCCACAGCGGAGGGAGGGCCTTCCAGTGAGAATGCCCAGACCTCATCCCCTGAGAGGTTTGGGGCGGGGACTCCCTCGGCTACAATGTCTCCATCAGACTCACAGCTGCCATGATGTGGTGAAACAGGAACCTCTCAGATAGCCAGGGCCTAACCCATTGAGGACCACAGAGAATTCTCCTGTTTGGCTAAAGGGGGCACTCAGCACATTGCATCTAAAAACAATCCACTAGATTTTTACTTCAGCTCCCCATACACAGTCACAATGGCTAGATCCTGCACTGCTGTGACTTCCCAAGCTGGGCAATCCTGGTGGAGCACAAGGTTGGCCCATGGAGATGCCAGTCAGAGCTGGCAGGATTAGTTTTTTTATGAGGTTTTTTAAAACCTTCTTTTTTTAAAATGCCACAATAAAAAAGAAAATTAGATGCCACTTTCTATGAAGAGAACATTTAGAAGCTGCTTATAAACAATTGCTAGATGTTTTAATAAACGGATAATCAATTATTACCTAGTCCAATAGTTCTCCCTATGATAACTAGATAGATTAGATAACCATCTAAAATAACTTCTTCTGATGTACTGGTAACCATCACGTAACCAGCACTTAGTTGGGATGTCTGCAACATGCTTACAACATCTATTAATCATCTATTAACCCTTTATATACTATTTATAAATGATGTACACTTCAGATTACAAAGTGTGACTGAAAATGCAAAGATGGGAAATTGCCACCCCCTTCCCAGGTTGATGTAATGCTCCATCAGGACTGTTTGGTAGCTGGAACTTCACCACATGAAACAGCAGAATGTGGCAGAATGTGACCACATGAACGATGAAACCTCAGGGCTAAACCCTCGTGCCTGTTTCTACCTCCATGCATTAGCAGATGTCAGGACAAACAAGACCCCAAACTCAGCCCACTCCAGCCGCCCTCTTTGGACTTACGTGTTGGCCAAGCTGTGTCCATCACAAGAGACTTCATGGTATCCGTAGCAGAGAGTTGGCCCCGCAGAGGCTGCCCCTCAGCACACATCTCAGGAATGGGATCTGGCATATTCCCATATCCAAGTGGCCCTTGGGGAACTTCCATGCCATGTGGGTCACTGTATCTGTTGGTAGCCATGTGGTCCTCTTGACCAGCTGCTGTCATGGATGAGTTCATGGGATGTTTCTCCCTGACTTGGGGATGTGGCAGAGGAGGAAATAGGGTAGCATGGGCCAAGCAGCTCTGGAAATCTGGACCTGAGGGAAGCAATCTGGTGGGCATCTCTGACCCTGGATATGCTTTATTGATTTGCTCGTCATGCCAGGTGCCTGTTCGCTCCTCCACACAGCCCAGGGGCACTCTTGGGGGCAAGGCTTGTACTCCAGGTAACGGCTGCTGATTCGACAAAGGCAGCTCTCCTCCTCCTGGTGCTTCCTTCCCCAGGGCAGCCTGGAGCTCCCTCCTTGCAGAGGCTGGTGGGAGCAGTGGCCAGTCAGCTGGAGGTGCACAGCCGCTCCGGCGGAGGGTAAGTGAGATGGAGCTCAGCTTCCTTGGTGCCAAACCATTGGCCGCAGTCCAGGGAAGTGACCTTGAAGCCAGGGGAAGAGGGCACGGGATGGGCAGCCCGGTGCTGCTCAGCTCCCTTGGGCCCGCAAGCCTAGAGTTAGGCCGAGTGCTTACTCTCCTCTTTGCAAATGGAATTTGCCTTGTGGCGTCCTGGCTGAAGGAGTCGGGGTGGGTTTCCTTTCTCAGCGTGGGGCTGAGAGGCGCCAGCCCCCCACCTCCCACGGGCCTGGGTGATAAACCTGGGATGCGGCTGGGGCTGGAGCAGGCTCCCAGGGTTGAAATACATCTGCGGACCTTGTGAGAGGAAGGAGTGAAGTCCTTGTCCATCTTAAACTCTTGGTACTTTTATGCTTCCTACAGAAACAAATTCAAAGGAAGCATCAGTCTTCACCTACATGGCTTAGTGTTGGCAGAAGGGCTTGGGCAGTGACATTACAGGTTTCCCCACGTGCTGTCCTCTGCCAGTGTTCCTCATCCCTGCCCTGGCAGATAGCAAATACAAGGACTGTCAAAGCCACGTGCTTCTGGGCATACACTAATCCCCAGCTGGGGCCAGGAAGAGTTTCCCCAAAACCCTCCATGATTGTACTATGGTGAGGAGGTGTTACTTTGCCTCTCTCTCTCGGTGTTCTGCATCCTAGATACCGAACTAGCTGGCCTGATCAGGTGCAGCAGTTCTTGTGTCAAGTCAAAAACAGCTCAAGGAAGGCTCAGATTTGCCCAGCCCTTTGTTCTCTTCATCTGACTATCAGAGGAGAGTATGATAATTAAGAGGAAATTTAAGAGCTTACCTGGCTCATGGAGAGCAGCAACTGAGGGTAGACTGTCAGCTGGGACCAAGCAGCTGATGTCTCAGCCCCCTCAGCTGGTGAAAGGAATATTCCACATTTCTGAGAAGGGGTCAAATCTCCCACAGATTGTGTTGGATCCAGCTGTGAGTCTTTCACTGCATCAGCACTTAGCAGGAGTATTGATCACAAGATGTTCAGATCTCCTGGCTTCTGTCATGGCCGAAGCAGCCACAGTAAATGCACAAGGCCGCTTCCTCCTGCCGTCCATCCTTCTTGATCTCTCTCCTTCTCTCCCTTCACTGGAGGAAGTTTTTCCCAGCTTTGTTAAAAGTAAGTGGGAGAGAGAGAGACTTGGAGAGCTTGGAGTGGACGCAGCTGGCCCCAACAGAAAGAGGGAGTGGGCAGAGAGTGAATGAGAGCACTCATAAAATGCCAGGCTAGGAATTGAAAAACAAGGACAAGGGAATCCAAAGGGCCTTGAGACACATGGGAATATTCATGGCTGACATTTCTACATAGAACCTTTCATTTGCAGAATTGCAAAGCACTGTACAGACTAGATACACAGGTTTTATTCACCTACTAACTGCTACAATGCAGCCTTTTCTGGTGAGTAGCAGTTAGAGTAGATTGAAACAGGAAAGAGCGCTCCAGCCAAAAAGGAGAGGGAGCAGTTTGGGGATGCTGCTCCGCCAAGACAGGGAGAGAAGAGGGAGCTGTGTTTCTCTCTACATCCCTTCCTACCCAATCCTCCCTCTTACTTTACTCTGCTAGGGAGGAACGTGGCAGCCATTCTGAGCCAGTTGCACTGCGCAACAACTTGAGGATAATCTTGTTCACCTGACACCAAAGGAAGATTTTAGACTAGCAGAATGCACTGATTGAAGTTAGAATATACCCGGGATATCAGGATTAACATCTCAGTCTGGCAAATTTTGCCCTAAGATCTTCAAAGAGAATGAGTGGTTCAGGGCCTGGGTTTTATTTCTCACCTGAAAAACAGTGCCTCCTTCAGCATGGTATCTCCTAGCAACACACAAAAAACATTGCAAAAAATACTAACTAAAACTGAACTATGTCACCTGCAGAATTCCTAGCACCATTTCCTGCAGCCCCTGGGTTTTCCCTGGAGATTTTCTTACCAAGCACTGACCAGCCCCAGCCCTGCTTAATCTATGAACTATGACACAGTCATAAGCCAAGGTGCTATGGTTATCTTCTCTGATTCAAGCCAAATTTTAGCAAGGAAAATGAGACTTGTAATCTTGGTTCTGAATCTCCCAATGCCCTTTTTGGCTGTGGATTTCTCAATCTTCACCCTGTTGTGGAGATTAATGTAACAGTGTGTGAATCAGAGAAAGATGTTTGGCAGGGAAAGTGCAAGTGTCTGGATTCTCGTTCATTCCCTACCATCCTTCTTCTGGATTGAGTGTTGATACCTTTGTTTCCACATGATTTGTCAGCATTCCTGAAAACTCCCAACAATTTCCCCCAAAGTCAGAAGCTATGTGAGGGACTAGCAAAGGATGGGGCGCTGTAGGTCTGGACTCAGGTGCATTGGCAGAGCTGTGTGAATTGAGGGGCCCCAGAACTGGAATAACAAGGAGTATAACAGGTCAGAATTAAGCAGCACCATGAGAAGGGCCAGAACTGGATTAGGCAGAGGGTGTTTACAAAGAGATGCATCACCAGAGCTGTGAGTGCTGGGCACTGGATTGATAAGAAGGGGAGCTGCAGGACTCGTGTGCATTGGTTGAGCTGTGTTAGGATCCCTAAACTGGAACATCAGCGAGTGCAGCTGGTTGGGTTACAAGTGCCCTGACAGCTTTTAAATATATTCCCTATCAATGTGTATAAATCTCTTCCTGTTCAGCTTTGCCCTTGTCTGGTTTTTCTGGATCCATTTGGCTTGACTTCTCTCTTCAAGCAGTCTGCCTTGCCTGGGTTTAACTTCAAAGCCTCAGTGGAGCAACCTGGACCAAGTCCAGCCCTTAACCTACTTACAGTAATTGGGAGAAACATCAACCCCGTAATCATCATCCCCTCTCCTACCCACATCCAGCATTTACAGGACACAAGAGCAGCAGGGGAGGGAACAATGAGCTGTTTGTGGAGGGCCTGAAGGCTTGGAATCCTAACATTACATCCATTCCTGCCCTGTGACCCTAGCACATTCTTGCCTCCCTAACCCTGTCATTCCTGGACAGGGCTGAGTCCATCCACATGGCATAACCAGAGGTGTCGATTCCTCAATCAGGTGAAATTCTCAAAATATGCTGCACTTCTATATATCTATACAATAGCCTATATACTTCATATATTACTGAGATCACACACTGTTATAATTTTTATTATTTATATAAAAGAAACAATTTTGTGAAAGTTTTCAGTTGTTTCTGTTTCACGAGGGTCAAAACAGAACAAAAGTTATTGTAGATATTTGTAGATATTTATTTATTTAATAATAATGTTTATGAAAAGTTTTGATTTGTTTAAGATTTCAAATTTTTTGTTTTTTCCCTTTTTTCCCCTTCCACCCTCTCCTGCCTCCTGCAACCTAACAGTTGTTTAACAACAACATTATAATAGGTTATTATAGGTTAATATAATTTTAGAAGGGGAAGCAAAGAATAACTTTTCTGTCTGAAACTGCTTGGGGGTTATTGTAGGTGGGCAGAATGTAATTACCCACACTGGAATTTGGCTAGAGTATCTGAGCTAGTAACTAGTATGAAAAGTGCCAAGTGTCTTGGAGCTTGGTTCCATGTTTCCATGGAAATACAACACTTCCAGCAGCACAGCAGCCCCTGGAGCCTGCTGCAGCATTGGTTCAGTACTACCTGTTGAATCACCACCACCTGTGTTTTCCTTGGTGCCCTCTCATCCTAGTTACTGACCACTCCCAGCCTTACTTCACTAGTACAACTAGAGCTTGCACTGGTACGACCGCAGGACTATTTTTAAATGCCGTCTTTTTATCTCATCTTTTGTGTTCCATAACATCAAGCCAGAAGACAAATCAAAGCAAGACACATAGAAAAATACAAACAAAAGCCAGGAAAGAAAATGAGGAGGCAAAAGTATGCCGTGGCAATCCATTCGCATACAGTGAGCTGGTCCCTTCTGAATATATAGTCTATAGACCAACAATGTAAAGCTATGGCAATTCTGAGTTCCCTACAGGCTGTTTTCATGACAAACACTCTAACACAAGAGACCTTTTAGATCCATGGACCAGGATTTAGCACATAGAAAATAAGGAGAGAAATTTACTCCTTGTGATATAACCAATTTCCAACTGTAATGGAGACAATTGGATTGCTAGTTACTGAATGCCTGGATTTACAGTAATCAGCACCTGCAGAGGTAGGGGCAGAAATAAAATATTAGCATGCATGGGTTTTTTACATGAATCATTTATTATGTTGATATTTTTTTTTCCTCATAGGATCATAGAAATTGGAGATGGAAAAAGACCTAAATTAATCTAGTCCTCCCCTTTCTTGTGGCCAGGGCAGCATTATTCCCAATGCTATAGTTTCTTCTCTAGTGCTTTTTCCAGTTTAGTTATAAGCACTGGGGCTACTCCCCCATCCACAGTTGGCTTATCTCACTGTGAGGAAATATTTCCTGACAGTCCGCAATTTTCCTTCTGCTTAATTACTCCAAGATATACTCAGACCATCCATTACTGAAACCATTGAGATAAAGAATTGACCTGCATTAAATATATAAAACTACAAACATCCTTACCTGGTATCTTGAGCTGGCTGTGACTGCCTGATGTGAGAGAAGAAATTACAACTTCCTTCTCTTTTTTCTTTCTCCCTCAGGAATATTATTCAAATATTGCTGCCAACTGTCAATTACTACTGGAGACATCTTTTCAAGGAAGTAGTACATTAAGAATGGCCACAATATTGTGACATCGAGGCCATGGGTCAACTCTGAAATGCAAATGCATAGCCGGGAAAATTACCTTTCTAAAGACACAGGGCAGTCATCAACTACTCCTACGAGGCTAGAGGAAGAAAATGAGATGTTAAGTGACTTGTCCAAGGCCATACAGGAAGTCAGAGCTGGGAATCTCCTGATTCCCTGTCCCATTCTTTAGCCCCTTATATCACCTATGCCTCTCATACCTGCTTAGTTAATACGATTCTTAATTATATGAGTCTCTACTCCTGCCTCAGGCACGTATCTTCACCATTAGCATCATTGGGAGATGTACAAACATTGACAGCGGCATAGAGCATGAAAGACTGAATTCTACCAATTCCTACACCTGAAGACATGAGAGAATGGTCATGAGGGATTCAAAACACCTAACTCTGAGTGATCCCTGCTCTGAGCTCTATGGATGAAAGTCCCCTTTGTGCAAGGGGCCAGTACAGAGCCTATGCACCACCTAATTCCCTCTTAAAGTGCATAGAGGCTTAAGTGATGCATAGGCCTTGTACTGAAGGAAGGTAAAAAACATCACCAAGATCCCTGCTAGCAGACCCCTAAGGGTGAAAGTGGGATGACGTTCCCCCTCCCAATTCCTTCATATTTGGTAACCAATTTAATCCAAGTGAGAATAAAAAATGTCCCAAAATATAATGTTAAAAATAAACACTAAGGACAATAAAGAACCAGAACACTCATGTCACTATGCATATTTTATTATATACACTTATTATACAGACTTTTTACTCTAATGAGAATAAAGCACAAAGTAACAGTGGAAAACATCTGACTGTTAATGCTAATTTCATCAGGACCAGTCAGTGCAAAACACACACAAAAAAACCCCTATCAGAGCTTTGGAGCTTACATCTATTTTAGTTCTTAGGCTAAAGATGGGGGTATTCACAGTACTGGGGTATCAGACAGATGAATAGGGAGAGGTGTCATAGAAGTTAAAGAAGACAGATACTTGGCAGATCACTTCTAGGCCATCCCCCCTGCCCATGAAGGATTATTCCCTATAGTGTAGTCCCCAAGGCTTTGTCCATTCTAGCTTTAACAAGTCCCAAGTGACAGGGCTTCCACCACTTCCCTGGGGAGACTGTTCCAAGACCTAATGGATCCCCCTATTGGGAAATGTTTTCTGTTCAATTTCATCCAGTTAATCCAGGCCTTGGAGGAGGTGGGGATGGATTAAAACACTTGCGACGATACACAGAGAATGCCATAGAAAAGGAAAGAGGTCCACAAGGTCCAGAGAGAGAATGACTGACCAATTGGTCAAGCCCCTACTCCAGGATGACTTTGCAACTCTGTTTCCTAGAGAGTAGGGTCTGTGGGGATTCCTTTGTGAGCCAGTTTAGGCACACACAGATAGGGCTTTCCCCCTACACTGAAGGTGGGGGCAGTTTCAGACAGTCATTCTGCCTGCCACATCCCTCAGAGCATTGGCACGAGACTCAATCACTCATTTCCTTATTTTTTCTTTTGACTTAGTTTATGAAGGTGAGTTTTCTGCTGGTGAAATAGAAGAGTGATTGTGGAGTTTATGCTGGTGACATTTCTGGAGACTGAAGTCCTCCATTCCCCCCTTTCCCTCCCCGGACAGTTGGAGCACAGTACAGGTTCCCCTTCTACACCTCCCTCTCACTTCCTGACAATGTTCATCCCTGGTGGGGAAGAGGAGAGTTCAGTCTCTATGGCTGGGTTCTTCTTGACCCTTTCCATAAGAGCTAGACCCCCGACTGTAAATGGGTGGTTGGACTGGCTCCCAGCCATTTTTGGAAGGCAGACTGCGCCTGTGGTTGACTGCAACACACACAATAATAGGGATCCTTTCATAAAGAGAGAACCTGGGAACACCAAAAACAGAGAGCAAGAGAGATTTCCTTATCTTGAGCCTTTTCAAAACATGGAACCTTGGTCTTATGGGGATATTTTAACCTATCCCTGACATCTCTGAGCTCCTGACCTCTAGTAAAAAAGTTTTTATTGCCACTCCCTTGCTCAACCTGAGGTCCATTTGCATTTGTGGCCTAGCCACCAGGTTACAACAGTCAAGGCCTAAGAAGCAGGTCTCTAAGCTGACGCTCAGAGACTATGGCTATATTAAATTAGAGTGATTTATGGGCAATAGATAATGTCAATGTGATTGCCATTTATATATATTCATACCGAGGAATAAAATAATCATAGGATGATACGGTGATGCTGGACTGTGACATTCGCATCTTCATGGCCCTGATTCAGCAAGGTATTGAAGCATTAGGGACAACTCGTGTGCTTAAATTTAGGCACACGCTTCAGTACCTTGCTGAATCAAGGCCCATGTTATGACACTGCATCAAGATCACCATGTTCCAGTCTGAATGTAGGGACTCAACTGTCCCATATGTTAGGTGCCTGATTGGCCTAGGACGGTCCCACCAACTGGAACCTTGGTGTGTGTGATGATGCTTTATCTGACCTGGGTAGATGAAATGGCCAATAAAGGCCAACGATATTTGCCAGGTGTCGAAGACAGTTTCCATTTGTACCAACGCCATCACTGCTAACATAAATGTTATCCCCCAAGCAACCACCGACGACAAGTCACCCACTTAAATCGACATAATATGTTCTCCATCCTTCATTCAGTAATGGATGAAAAAGCTCTGGCAACAGCTTGAAGTGAGAATTATCACTGGCTGCAAAACTCTCATCCTAAAGACAATATGCTGTGAACTGATCCAGGAGCCAGGATGAGGGAGGGAGCCTGTTTGCACCCGAGTCTAGTGGCTCCTGCTGCATAATGGAGCCATCAGGGCGCGTGGCACTGAACTAGCACCAAGGGCAGTCTGATGGCATGGAATGTACAGAAGTGTGTACAGAACAGCAGCACTTCGTGTGTGAGGATGGTATGGAATGTACAGATATGTGCACAACAGGGCGGCCGGGGCTGTGTTACAATGGTGCAGAATGTACAGAAAGGTGGCTGATAGAGCAACAATGGCTGTGTAATAATGATATTAAATATGCAGAAGGCTGTATCAAAAGGTGGCCATGGCTGTGCTGCACTGGTACGGAATGCATTGACAATGGAACAGCAGTGCCATATGTCAGTGGCACTTTATGGAATATAGATAACTGGGCACGATGGGTCAAGACTGGAGTTATATAATGTAAAGCAGTGAGGACAATGGAATAGCAGGGGCACATTAGCAAAGGAAGTGAGAAACAGTCAGGAGCATGATGGATCAGCAGAGATACAAAGCACCATGGAGGTAGTGTCTTAATGGAGTTCTAGGAAGGTGTGGCACTGTAGTACCTGCTATGGAATAACTCATGTCATGGGCTGAATTGGGTCACTGTTATCAGCTATGATTTGAACACTGTTTGGAATGAAGGAAAAGGTGCTGGATTTCCACTCTCCCATGGAGTCACATTTTCTTACAGTACTCTGTTAGCAAATCAGCCATAGGGAAGAGTGGAGGAAAGTGCAAATACAGTGACTATATACACATTATATGACATACAGTACAACAGGAGGGATCCAGAAAGCACAGTCATTAGTAGTGCCCTATCTCCACCTGTCTGGCTCAGTGTCCCTTACCAGAGACTCACAGTGAAGGGTTCTCCAAGGAGCATTTCACAGTTTTCAGCGTGGATTACAGTCAAGAGGGAGCAGCACCAGAACCGATGCACTAGAGATCCATTTAAAAAAATGCTGTAGAACAGAGGACTGAAGAAGTGCAAATCCATTCACCATAAAGGACCCTCAATCATGGGTCATGGACAGGTGCAGAAGTTCCAATGGATCTGTTGAGGCCTATGCGATAAATCCAGAGTCCTGGATCAAGGAGAGGTGCAAGAGATTTCCTGGTAGGATCCACATAGACCTCTTTAGCTGAAAATTGTGTGTGAATTTAGTGCTCATGAATGTGCTAGATTGACAGCCTTGGAGACTGAAGTCCTCTATCCCCAAAACAGGTATAACATGGGCATCAGTAAAGCAATCTTCACTCCCATTGCCTCCTGTGTGGCTCATTCCTAAACTGGGAAGATCACCTCTAGGGATGAGAATGGAGTTCTCCATGGCTCATCCAATCCTTGGCCTCTCTAATGAGACTCCCAGAACAGATGGCAGTGGCATTGGTGATTACTGTGATGTGGTTGTCCACGAAGAACTGGGCTGCGACCCACCAAATTAATTTCACATAAGTCACCAAAGATGCATCAGATGATAACACCTTTCAGATCCTAGCAAACGGCCAGATTTAAACCAGTGACCTAGCAGTAAAAGGATCTATGTCCCATATCAAGTCTATCTGTGATCATTTGGTACCCACAAGAATTTTTTTTAAAGGTCATGGATAGGTGCAGGTATCCTCCACTGGATAATGAATAACAGAGACTTTACCTTTGGCAGATCCAAAAATCCAGGTCACGGACTGATGCAGGAGATCCTTTGCTGAGTAATGAACATCTTGTCTAGGGGGCTAGACCCTGAAAGTCTTCAGTTAATAGAGGCGCACAAACCTTGCCTTAGAAATGTAGGAGAAGAAGAAGAGGTAACTCTGGTGTTTAACAGAGACCCGTGTCAGCAAAGAGTGAAACCACCCTTCTTCAGTCACCAGACTGTAGAAAATTCTCTCCTGAGTGAGGAGAAATGTGCATCCAGGTCAAGCCTTTTTAGCTGGGGCCCCACCCAAAAAAGGCTCTGTTTGGCTGTTTTTCTAGAAACACCCCACATGCAGAATACTAGACCTCAGGCACCCCAAAGGCAAGGTTATCCCGTATCATCAATGTTTTCCGAAGATCTCGTTCCATGATCGGCCTTTGTGTCCGCCACTTGTGGGCCTCCTGTAGGCCTGGTTCAAAGTAGTATATGCAAGCTCCGAAGCCCACCAAGATGAGAATGGAGATCATCAGATACACTGGCACGAACCAATCCAAGAAGTGGGGCATGGCTGCTGGAAGAAGGGGAGGGAAACATGTAGATGGATTAAGGTGAGAGCCAACATGAAACTGATCAGACATCAGGAGATATGGCAGAGATTATCTAACTAAAGAGGCTATGTCCACTCCATCCTTGTTTACAGACCCTCCTGCATCCAGTTTAGAACACAGCTTTGCCTATTTTAATGCCTAGTTCTGCTCTTTAGTACCCTGCTTTGCTCCAATTTGGCACTCTACTTTGTAAGGTTCAGCACCAATTATGCCCCACTCTGCCCTGGTTAAGCCCCATCTTCTCCCTCAGACTGCACTGGGAGAGTTCTCTAGTCTCTCAGTGCGTATCAACAAAGGCATTCAGACTGCAACGATTGGGGGGTTGGATTTTTTTTAAACCCTTCTCATTAACATATTCATGTTTATAACTTCTGCTTTTCATTCCTTTTTTCATTTTCGACTCAGGTCTCTGACTTTACATCATTTGCTGGCTGCAATGCTTCTACACTGATGTGACATGTTCATAGAATGCCCACTGGCTTACGTAGGCCTAAAAAGTGACTTACCCTTATCAGCTGATTTTTCTTATCAGACTTCACTCTTGGGTTACTTGTGATGTTCCCTTTTCAAACCAATATAGCTCTAAGAAAGGCAAAACAACCATCAATCACTCAACTTACCCATCCAGACACAAAACCCATCACCAGTAGCATTAACTGTCTGCCTTGTTAGTCTCAACAGAGAGCTAAGAGCTGAATAGGTTATGGAGACCAAAATCTCCCCTCCACCCCAGAGCTGCTATGTTCACATCAGAGATGAGGCACTTGGGGAAAGAGGGTGGAGAATTTTGCATGGCCACTGCCTGTACTATGTCTGATCTGTACATAAATAGGGGACCCATTCTCCAGCACTATCATTCCAGCAACTTTCACCATTCGCAACACAAAGCATTTTACAAACAGTAATAAATCCATTCTCAGGGCCACCCCCCAACCCTAAGGCAAGAAAGTATTATTATCTCTATTTAAAGCAAACTTATAGAGAGGTGATTTGTTCAAGGTCACATGGGACATCGGTGTCAAAGCCAGGGACAGAACCAGATTTGCTGACTCCCAGTCCCCCACTCTTACCAAGACACTGCCCTAAGTGTTCCACAAGCAGGGCTAAAATAAGATGACCAAATTCAGCCCTTTCCTTAGCAGGTCCAATCTCTACTGAAGCCAGCAGGAATTTCTCCCCTACATTCCAGCTCTGAATGCTGTGCAGGAGAATTTTGGTTTAGTTTTAATTTCTGATCACCGTAAGTTTTGGTGACCGAAACACAAATCCTCAAGCACAGGAGAAGAGGCTTGGAAAGTCAGACAAGCATAGAAAACATCTGCAGTTAGACAGAAGTCACAATGGAGACCTATTTAGGATGGGATTTTCAAAAGCACTCAGCATTGCCCTAACTCTTCTTCCACTGATGTCAATGGTAAAATGACCATTGACTTCAATGGGAGCAGAGTTTGGCCAATGCTAAGCACTTGAAAATGACACTGTGACAGATACTGCAACCCCATGCAGTATCTTTGGGGGCCACTATATTAAATTTACAAATGGTTTATGTAAGATTGTGTTCCACTCCATGGGGGAGGTTACCATAGCTTCTCCTGGAGCTAAAAACAGTGTGTGGGAGGGAGAGGGTTATTATGGCAAGTCATTCAATCCAAACAGCTCTAGAGGGATACTTCTTCCTGGAGTGGTTTGCATATACTGGTTCAAACTGGGTTTTCCAGGAACTAGCCGCCAAAAAGCTTTTGCTGTAAGAGGAAGATCTTGAACTGACACAGGGCCTTCTTTCTGATCCAGCAAACAGACAGGACCTTCTGTCCAAGAGTGACCCCCAGCCCTTGCAGAAGGGTTGGAAAGACTTTGGCCTACTGGGGCCCCATAAGACTGATGGGTGACTCCTGATACGTTTAGTGTGTGTTGAAATCCATTTATTGTTTTCTTATGTTTTCTCTGTAATACTTTTAAGAATAATTGTGCTTGCTTAGAGGTAACTGAGTGGTAACTTGTAACTGCTGGCTACACACTGGTCATAACCCTCAGAGACTGAGAGCAATGCACAGACGCTGGCTGTCAGGCAGACTGGCTTGCTGAGGATATCACAGTGTCAGGCAGGAAGCTGCGCAGCCTTAAATCCCCCAGTCAGATAGGATCCCTGCCAGAGACAGTTGATGGCTGAACACCTGATTGGGCACTCCTGGAGTAGATCACAGAGGAGAGAATACAGGTGCAGTTACCCAGAAACTGTGACAGACACATCAAAGCCTTCAGAGAGTCTGATTATTCTATGGATTTAACCACTACACTATTAACTGCTTATCTCTGCCCCCCTCCTCAAGCCTTTCCAGGGTTGGTCAACGGTAGGGAGGAGGGAGATTTGTCACATTAACTTCTGCTGCTACTGCTGCCCATCTATCTCTGTCCCACCCCTACCTCCTGGGTGATCTCTATCTTCATATGTCTGTCCCAAGGGCAAAACAGATGTGTTACAGCATGATTGTATAGATGTCACATGATACACTTATCTTGCCCTGTGTACCAAATCCAGGAAGTTAGCAACCAAACCTTCCCACCATCCTCCCTAGCTGATAAGTGGGTGGGAATCACTCCTTCTCTTGTGCTGTTCCACCATCTCCCTTTAAATCACTCTCTAGATGTATTCGGTGATCTTTCAGTAGATTTAAAAACAGTTGGTGTATCATTGCTACTGGGATCCGCATCAAAGAGTTTCTGTAAATCCCTTAAGGATATCCCAAAATTGCTGGCTCAGCTGGATCTGATTTCCAGTTACCCAGGAATATACCTAATTAAAAATATTATATAGCATAAAGCTAAACAAAGCAAATGCCTTCTTAAGGATGGGGAGACTGCATGAAAATGAAATATGAAGGGCGTAAACAGTAAAAAGGAAGAGAAATTATTAGGGATGATCCAGGAATATGGCACGAGCAACAGGATGTATCTGAGCAAAGGGGAAATTTAAGATGGAGATTAATACACCTTTTTGTAACAGGGAGCTCTGCGGTATTTGACTATGGCATCGTTTCCCAAGTGAGGTGGTGAAAACTCTATCACTCAGTTATTATTCTAAACTGGACTGGACAATGCTCTGGGAAATGTGCTGTACTGAACAATTCTGCATCAGCCACAGAGAAGGACTGGACAGGATGTGAGCTGACAGATTGCTTCCATCTCTGATTTCTATGACATGTTAAGTGTTAGCTAATTTGGTACCATACTGACTGATTTCATATAGTTCTTGTTGATTTTATTATACTGGAGCAATCAACCAAATCAAATTTGCTTAAGAGTGGGTGTGTGGGACTATTTTTCCCTTACCCAACCTGTCAGCTGATTTCCGCCAGCTATCAAGATTCCCCTCCCCTCCCACTAGTGCAGAGCAAGTCAGCAGGAAGTGTAAGAGTGAACATGATGTTCATTTCAACCCTCTTAATAACATTTTCTATCACTTCAGAGTCACAGGACTAGATATGAAACCCACAGTGTGTCTCACTCACATGCACAGGGATAAACAACAAATTGACAGATCTGAGGCTGGGAAGGAATCTCCCTTCCCCAATCTTAATTGGCAGGGATCTTGGAAGTTTATCCTTTTTCTAGAGCCTTGAGGGGGAGGGATCAGGTGGGTTTATCCCACATGCTGAAGGATGTATTGGTGGATTTCAGTTCTGCGTGTCTTCTTCTGTCACGTTCCTCTGAGTAAACTCTTCTGCAACCTTGCTGGCATCCCCATCTCCTTGTCAAATCCTTGACAATCCAAGTCCACTATCTTCTTGACTATGAGAATGAGTGGACAGAAGCCCCTTGTGAACCTCCCATCATCACCTTTAATCAGCTAGAGGGGAAACCTTTCAATGACATGAGGCATGACTTCCTCTTCATACACTGGAATTAAACAGGCTGTCTCTACAGTCCTACCGTCAGCTTCATTTCTGGATGTCTTATATAAATAACTTAAAAGATCCCACATTAGGATAACAATAGTTCTGTGTGGGAAGGGAGGAAATTTACATCTAAAAATGGAGTGCTGTTCACTCCCAATCTAGTAAGGAAGGGTGACGGAAAGATAAGTGGTGGGAGAAGGAACCAGTCCCCCATGTCAGGAAACACAGATCAGGCTGGGACTTTAAATATGTATGGCAGAAGATCCTTTAATCTAGATGCCTGTTTATCCACTCTCTACCAGTAGCACCTACTTCTTCAAAGGCTGATTATGCCAGTCACGTGAAATTCCCATATTACCCAGGCACAACAAATGACCCTGCACTCTGCACCTCAGCACTTACTGCTCTATCCGAATGGAGGCCAAAGCTGCCAGGATCAACTTCCGAAGGTGTCAGAGGAAATGATATAAAACCATGGTTAATGTAATGGATGCCTGAGAAGTGACACAAATGGGCAGAGGGAATGAAGCGGGAGGAAGGGGAAATGAACAGGTAACTATTGTTAAGCTCCCAAGGTGGGTGGGAAGGGTGATTGCATGATTAATTTCCCTCCCGCATGCCATCCACTTTCAAAATCTGAAAGTGAAGTTATAAGTCCAAAAGTGACACAGTAAAAATGACATCATGGGTTCCCTATTTATACTCCCCATGTGACCTGCATATACCATATAGCCTCAGCTCACCAGTCAAAAGATGATTTTTCTACCTGCTTCCCACTCAAACTTCACCTCAGCTTTGACAGTCCCTCTACTCCCTCTGCCCTTGACATCCGGAATGAAGGATTTTGCAGTCAGATCTCTTGGCTGGACATATTGTTGCAGATACAGGAGGCAAATTAGAATCCAGCTCCCACTCCCACAGCGATACACTGGCTCTGCAGTCAGCTCTTGTTTTTGTCAGAGAAAAGAGCAGATTTGACTGGAAGTACCCTAAGGTGTCACTTTTACACTGTGGATCTGCCAACCCTAAGCATGCTTTAACCCCCACTGTGCTAATATTTCTAGTGGGTTTTTTTCACTGCTAGGCTCACACCCTTTTTAAAGGTGAAGAAAAGAGTCATCTACGTTTGAGCTAAGATTTCAGTTAACTAAGTTCCAGGGGATCCCGCGTCCTTTTAAAAACCCCTGATGCACACCACACCTAACCCCCGGCAGCAGCCCCTCTTCCAACTGATCATTGGTGCTGGTCACCAGGCTGGAGGGAGGTGTTGTGGGAATAGTTACGATGGCACATCGGGCCTTCCAGGAATTTGAGCACCAGTCCCAAGTGACCGGGCAAAATCCACTTGGGTGGGCAGGAGGCGGGGAGCAGAGAGGCGGCGGGAGCTCGCACGGGACCCTAGACACCTGCCAGTGACTGTGAGCCTCCGCCCGCCACTGGCCAAGCGCAGGAGGGCTAGCGAGAGGCGGGAGGGCTGGATCACCGGGGCCCTGGGAGCAACAGAAGCCGGGGCACGGGATTCTTCCCCTGCTAGGTGTGGGACCGGGAGGGGAAGATGCCGAGCTGTGGCTCCCAGACAGAAACCCGAATCCTCCCCGCCGCAGCGCACCCCGCTGGGACTGCGAGGGTCGGCCGGACCCAGGGGGGGGTTTCAGCCTCCAGCCAGCCTGGCACTCGGGCGGCCGGGCCGGAGGGGCGCAGCTCGCCCGCCCCCCTCCAGGGTCCGGGACGCGCCACCTACCGGGCTCCACGTGCGTGGCTCGCGCGGGGGCTTTGGGCAGCGCGCGGACAATCGTCTGGCCCTCGAGAGCCCCGGCGCGTCCCCCGCGCGTGACGCTGCTGCGCGTGTCAGGGCCCTGGGGAGGGCGGGGCGGGAGGAGGCTAGAGCGGGGCGCGTGAGCGACGCGCGCCAAACCCCCACCCGGCTCCCCCTCCTCCATCAACCTGCAGGGAGACGGCTGCCTGACGGCCCTGGCTCCCCCGCCCCTTCTTCGCACGCGCGGTCAGGGCCTGGCCTTCCCCGACCAATCGAAACGCAGAGCAGGCCTTTATCGGCTGTTGCCGTGGCAACAAAGCTGGGAGCGCTTCAGCGCACGTGGTACAGAGCGAGCTCAGGATGAGCTGGTGCCTGGGACTGTCTCGCGGCCGATGACCAGGAGGGAAGCGTCTGACCAGGGCGACGGGCTCGGGCTGCTTCTGGGCTGGGGCGATCGGCTTGTTTGTGACGTGTCTGAGTGCGAGCCTGGGGTGTGGGCTGCACGGGTGGGCCGAAGAACGTGGGGGGAAGGTCTGGCTGCTGGGCTGGAAGGGGGCATAGGAGGGTTCGTAGCTGCTGCGAAGATTAGGCTGGGAGGAGGGGGATTTAGGGAGGTTTTTGATAGCTGGGACTGAGTTTGGGTGGGTAGCCCCCACTCCACCCCTTCCCCTTCACTATTCAAAGCAGGGCTAGGTAGAGAAGCGCAAGTAGTTGCCATGGAGTTTATTTATTTTACGCAAAAAATAAATAAATAAAATAAAAATAAAAAAAATAAAAACCACCCTAACCAGAAAACTGAAAATGTGATGCTGGTTTTTAAAAGCACCTTTTTGTTTTAAAAAATCGGTTTTTGTAAAAATGCTGGTTTTTTTTTTTTAATTTATTTATTTATTGTCAAAAACACTCAAACTGATTTTTCTTTGTCCATAACTGTGTTTTAGTTTCCAATATTTCAGGGGAAAAAAGAGGGGAAACGCTAAAATGAAAAATTTCCATAAAAAATTATTTTGCTCAAAAAGAAGCTACTTTACATAAAAATGTTTTGCCAAAAAATTTCAACCAGTTCTAACCCAGGAGTTTCCCAGCCTACCCAACAAACCAGTTTAGGATCTACAAACTCACTGATACCACCTACCCATAAAGGTCTACTGTGGGAGGCCCCACCTTTAACCTATTTGGCTTAGGTCTCAGTGAGGTCTGGGAGTCAAATGTGTAAATGGCTGCAACTCCAATGAAGACAGTAGAATTGCATGTGTAATACCCCACCTGTATTGGAGGCTTTTGGGACAAAAGAGCCTTAAGCAGTAGGGGAGAGTAGACAGCAGGTTCCTTCCCAGAGTACTACTGCAAAAAGGCCAAAGAAGCAGTGGGGGGAACATCTGGTGGAGTCTGGAAATAGGCTGCCCAGCACTGGGAGAGAGAAAAGCCAGCAGCCAGTGGCACCAGAAAAGAAGGGATGCTGTTAAGTGGAGAGTCAGTGATTGAGTTGTAGCATCAAAGGGGCACCAGGAACAGAGCTGAAAGGGAGACTGTTCCGGAGGGACAGAAAAGACAAGAGATAGTAGGAACAGTAGGGATAGCCATAACGGGGACTACACCTACAAAGAGGAAAGATGGTGGTTTAAGAGGAAAAGTTAAAGGAAGAACAGTACAGTTAAACAAGAAGAAAAATAACTGAAGAGTCTCTAACTCATATAAGAAATTATTAGAAAAACATTAGAAAACGGTGAGAAAAGTAAAGCAAGTTAATGAAGAAAATACGTTTTTCTCTTTAATTACTGTTTAAGACTAAAGAGGAAGTGAGCTGTATGGAAAATAAGAAAAAGAATTGTTAAAAAAAAAAAAAAAAAAAAAGGCATCCAAACAGCACCTTAAGGTATATAAGGTGAAGTGACAGGAATACAGAAACTGTCAGAGACCAAAAGACTGTAGACCAGAAAGGAGTGAAGGGATAATTGTTTAATCAAGTAGCCAAAACATTGCGTCAAGGAATACATGCCTTTATTTATGTTAGAACTCAAAACAGTGAGCAAAGATTGCACAAGCGGATTGTTCAAGACAAACTTTTCCTCCAAACTCAGGCTTACAGAGAAAACCAAGAAACTGAAAAGAGACCATATAGAGGTGGGGTTTATGTTCCAGGGCACTGTATATTCTCATTCAAAATTCTGTTATTTCATAAATGTAAATTACCTATAAAATGAGTTTAAGATAGTAGTTAATATACAGTAGATAACAGTAATAGTTTACTTCTGGTGTAAGCCTAAGTAGTAATTCCTGCTAAAACAACTCATTGATTTGCCTGTGATTAGTCCCCACTAATTGATTTCTACTTTACCCCCAACTGATTGAGATAAAACATAATTTGGCCTCTAAATTGTCTCTGCCTCTCTTGATTGCCCTGCCTCCCTCGGGCACATTCCAAATAAGCTGAATTTATTTGGCCCAAGAACGCTCCAGATCCCTAATAGTAGGAGAGCAATGTTTAGATATGAGCTTTCTACAATACTGTAATTCAGCAACTAAGGAGTTAATAGGTTCAGAATGCATATATATGACCTGCAATAGAGTCCATGTGAGTGGCTGTGCTCCTGTTTGCTACAGCTAAGAATGATGAAAGGTACACTGTAGCAGCTAATATTTTAGCCTGCATCTGTATCTAATTGAGCTGGTGACAGAGTTGTGCTGAGAGCTGTTAGGATGCTGTTTGATTTCTTTCACACCTTGTTGAATTTTTCTATGTTTAGTAAAAGTTAAAGTTAACATTAATTTAGAAATTCTAAGTTGGTGTTTGTTCCATGTTGTGTAGCAGACAATGATGAGGACCAAATCCAGTTAGGATTAAAGACTTTCCTATTTGTTCAAAGAAGATTATCTGCATAAGAGAATATAGTATGTTTCCAGAAAAAAAAAAAAAAAAAAAAACTGTTGGAACAGCTGCATTTGATTCAGCTGAGGTCCTTAACTTTGACATAATTGAGGGGAGCTTTAATCTCAAGGCTGATCATTTGGATCATTATTTCCTCACTAATTGAATTATAGAAGAAATAAATTGAAAGGGCATATTTTTGACCATATTAGGAAGAAAAATGGAGTATGGACTGACTGAAGGGCACCACAAAAGCTAGATGAAACAAAAATTGGACTGATATTTTGAAGGCATATTATGTTCCCAGAGCAAATTTTAATGTAGTGCATTACAAGGTACTTGTGAAAAAACAGCTAGAAGGGGAAACTTTCTCTGAGTCCCTGACAAATGTAAAGAAAGTGGCAGGAATGTATTACTTTGAGCTATTTCTAGGTGAAGCACTGCATGGCAGTTATTTTATCATTTCTTGGTGGCCCTAAACTAACAGAGTGCTTTTTCCAAGTAACCCATACAAAAGATTTCACATTAACCTTGGATGTAGAGACAGGATAAATTTTGATGTGACCAAACAAAGTGCACATCTCTTTGGAAGGAAGCAGTTCAAAACCTATTTATTGTTAAACAAACCAACTATAATAATAGAAAACAAATGAAAACATTTCCAGAAGATTTTTTGTTTTTAAGCAGAAAAATACTGTATGCTTCTTCAAAAGACTAGACTATTGGAACTGCAGATCATGAGGACACATTGATGAGAGTCTGTAGAGAATACCATCTAGCTTGTTATGAGAACTACTATGGATAAGACAGCTCTAGACATCAATAGCACAGAAATGCTTTAATTCATTATTAAATTCTAAAATACTGATGAATGACCAGGAAACAAAAAAGGATACTAGGGCTGCAGTTTCTTTGATTCCAGAAAATCCATGGGCCTGATTCACCATTGTGTAACTCCAGTTTTACATGAATGTAAGTCCTTTGATTTCACTGTAAAACCAGAGTGAGGCCACAGTGAATCAGGCCCTGTATATTAATAAGGCATTCAATATAGTGCCTTGGAACTCAGGCGGGACTATAATACCAATTAACATAGGAAGTCTCTTTGTGCCACCAAGAAATTTACGATGGGGAATCCAAGGCTCAGAGAGGTGAAAGCTCAAGGTCACACAGTAGGCCACAGCGTGCATTTAAAACACAGAAAAGAAAGATGAGGTTTGGGGTTGGTTACATCAAAGTAAAAGTAGGCTACTCATTCATAAAGGTAAACCGTACAGGTCAGATTCTCCACTATATCCAACCTCTGCTGAGCACAGCAGAAGTGGGGCTGTCAGGGAACTAGTTAGAGCTTCCTGATTTTCTGCCGAGCCAGGCTTCACACTGGGAATTTCTCTAACCTGCACTAGCTGACTATGGTTCCCAAGGGACTCTCAAGGGACAACTGAGGATTGCTGGAGTTTATCATGCTGTGGGTTCTGGGGACAGAGGCATTGGAGCCATACTGGGGGATTCAAAGCCGGTTTCCAATCCCTTTGTGCCACCAAGAATCTGGCCCTATAATTTTTACTTCTGGTTTTATCAAAGGAGTCAGTTCTGTCATTACTGGGATGTAGTTGGATAAAGCCCCTATGCCTCAAATTGTTCTAAGGTAAATAAAACAGCCAGTGTCCTGAAGAGGGGTATGTGAAAAATATGCTGACGTGTTTGCCCATAGGCCAGGGTCAGTAAAGAACTAAAACCATGCTAAAATGGTACCTAGGTCCTAAGTTGATAAACATGAAGAGAATGTGGTTAACAAAGATGTCCTATAACCTGTGCAGTTTTCAGAATGAGTAGCATCTATAGTGTGACTTCAGAAAAACAAGGTTACTTACCAGTAACTGTTGTTCTTCGAGATGTGTTGCTCATATCCATTCCAATATAGGTGAGTGCGCGCCCCGTGCACGAGCCTCCGGAAGCTTTTCTGCCCCTAGCAACCCCCTGCGGGTCGGCTCCTGCGCCCCCTGGAGTGCCGCGCTCATGTCGCGGTATATAGGGACCCTGCCGACCCCGTGGCCCCCAGTCCCTTCTTTCTGCCGACTCCGACAGCGGGGACGGAGGGTGGGTTTGGAATGGATATGAGCAACACATCTCGAAGAACAACAGTTACTGGTAAGTAACCTTGTTTTCTCTCTTCGAGAGTTGCTCATATGCATTCCAATATAGGTGATTACGTAGCCATACCATGGAGGCGGGTAGGAGTCACTGTCGAGTAGCCCTTCTTAGGATGGCTCTGCCTACAACCGCGTCCTCTCTTGCCTGTTGTACGATGGCGTAATGAGATGAGAAGGTATGGACAGACGACCAGGTCGCTGCCCTGCAAATGTCCATCAGGGGCACCCGCTCCAGGAAGGCCGCTGATGAGGCGTGGGCTCTGGTCGAGTGTGCCGTCACTGTTCCGGGAAGCGGCACCTTTGCCTGATCGTAACAGGTACGTATACAGGCGGTAATCCATGCAGAGATGCGTTGAGAAGAGACAGGTAAGCCTTTCATTCTCTCAGCAACCGCGACGAACAGTTGGGTTGACCTTCTGAATGGCCTTGTACGATCGATGTAAAAGGCCAGGGCCCTCCTGACGTCTAGGGAGTGCCATCTCTGCTCTGCCTCCGATCCGTGTGGTTTGGGAAAGAACATGGGGAGGAAAATGTCTTGGTTACAGTGAAACTGAGACACCACCTTAGGTAAGAATGCTGGGTGGGGTCTCAGCCTCACTTTGTCTTTATAGAAGACAGTATAAGGGGGCTCCGAGGTCAAAGCTCTCAACTCGGAGACCCGTCTGGCCGAAGTAATGGCTACTAGGAAGGCCACCTTCCAGGACAGGACTAGCAAAGGGCATGTAGCCATGGGCTCAAATGGGTGTCCCGTTAACATGGAGAGAACCAAGTTCAGGTCCCAGAGAGGTACCGGGTCACGAACCTGCGGATATAATCTCTCTATCCCCTTCAGGAACCTACAGGACATAGGATGAGAGAAGATAGACCTCCCTTCCATCGGCCGGTGGAAGGCCGAGATGGCCGCCAGGTGTACCCTCAGGGAGGCTAGTGCGAGGCCCTGCATCTTTAAGTGTAGGAGGTACTCTAGGATTGCCTGTATGGGCGATGAGCTAGGTAAGATCCCCCGGGACTCCGCCCAAAAGGTAAAGCGCTTCCATTTAGCCTTATACAGCACCTGAGTGGAAGGCTTCCTGCTCCCTAGTAGAACCTGCTGTACTTGTGTTGAGCAGGCTCTCTCTCCCTCTGTTAACCACATAGCCTCCATGCAGTCAGGTGGAGGGAGTCCAGGTCCGGGTGTAGAAGACGGCCCCGGTCCTGGGAGAGGAGGTCGTAACGCCTCGGAAGCGGTATTGGCTCGGCAATGGACATGTCCAGGAGCATACTGAACCAGTGTTGCCGGGGCCAGGCTGGTGTAATGAGAATAACATTCGCTTTGTCTCTCTTGACTTTCAAGAGCACTCTGGGGAGTAATGGGACGGGGGGAAACGCATACATTAGGGGCCCTGTCCAGTCTATTAGAAAGGCGTCCGAGAGGGAGCCCTGCTCGCGTCCCCAGAGTGAGCAGAACCTCGGGCACTTCTTGTTCCACGCAGAGGCGAACAGGTCTAGTTGGGGAGTCCCCCACTTGTGGAAGAGAAAAGACGCCACCTCCTTGTGGAGTGACTAATCGTGGCGGGGTAAGAACGACCTGCTGAGGCGGTCTGCCTCGTCGTTCCTGACCCCTGGGAGGTGAGAGGTAGAGAGGTGAAAATCGTGCCTCACCGCAAGGTCCCATAGCTGCATGGCTTCCTGGCACAGAGTGGAGGAGCGTGTCCCCCCCGCCTGTTGATATAAAACATGGCTGCTGTATTGTCCGTGAGGACATGCACTACTCTGCCCGTTAGGAACCTGAGGAAGACCTTGCAGGCGAGACGGACTGCTTGTAGCTCTCTGACATTGATGTGAAGGTGTAGCTCGTGAGGCGACCATAGACCCTGCGTGCTGAGGTCTCGGCTCATGTGGGCTCCCCAGCCCACGTCGGAAGCGTCCGTTATCAGCGTCACAGATGGGGTTTAATTCTGCAAAGGGAACCCCCGAAGTACCTCCCTCGGGTCTGTCCACCAGTTGAGGGACGTTAGGACCTGGGCTGGGATGGTGACCACCTTGGAGAGTGAATGTCTGGATGGGGTGTACACCGAAGTCAGCCAACCTTGGAGAGGCCTGAGTTTGAGGCGAGCTAATCTCACCACATATCTACATGCCGCCATGTGTCCCAACAGCTGAAGGCAGCGCCTGGCTGTCGTCGTGGGGAACCTGAATAACTCCCGAATGATGGCGGTCATGGTCTGGAATCGGGCCAGAGGGAGGAAGGCCCTGGCTTGGACTGCATCTAGGATGGCCCCGATAAAGACTATGCGCTGCACCGGGGTGAGTGTGGACTTCTGCTCGTTGATGAGCAGGCCCAGTCTGGTGCAAGTTGCGCAGGCTAGGGCTAGACTGTTCTGTACATGAACCCTGGACCTTCCCCGTATTAACCAATCGTCGAGGTAGGGGAAGATCTGGACGCCTTTGCGCCGGAGGTGGGCAGCTACCACCGCCATGCATTTTGTGAAAACCCTGGGTGCTGAGGAGAGGCCAAAAGGTAGGGCCGAAAACTGGTAGTGGGCACCCGCTACCATAAAACGAAGAAAACGTCTGTGCCCAGGGAGGATAGAAATATGGAAGTAGGCGTCCTTTAAATCGAGGGCAGCATACCAATCCCCTGGATCCAGAGCGGGAATAATAGAGGCTAGGGAGAGCATACGGAATTTGAGGCGTCTGATAAACCTGTTCAGGCGGCGAAGGTCTAGAATAGGCCGCAGGCCTCCCTTGCCTTGGGGATAAGGAAATACTGGGAATAGAACCCCTGCCCCTCTCCGAAGGAGGAACTTCCTCTACCGCCCCTAGGCGGAGAAGAGAGTGAACCTCTTGGACGAGGAGTAGCTCGTGAGATGGGTCCCTGAAGAGGGATGGGGTAGGGGGAGAGTCCGGTGGGAACGCCGAGAGTTGAAGAGCATAGCCTCGTTTCACTACGCTGAGCACCCAGCGGTCTGAGGTTATCCCCTGCCACTCTCGGAGGAAGGGATGCAGTCTGTCCGTAAAGGGTAGGGTGGAATCCAGTGGGATGGAGAATGTCAGAGAGCTGCCCTCGAGCGTCCCGTCAAAAGGACCGCTTATTGTTCTTCTGCTGGCCTTGCTGGGAGCCCCCTGCAGGGCCTTGGCGGTCTCGGCGGTTCGACTGCCTAAAACGGTCTCGACCTCGCCTAGGTGAAGGGGGTCGAGGAGGCAGTCTAGAGGCAGGCTGTTGTTGCTGCTGCCGTTGGGGTCGCTGTCTGCCCTGGCGCCTTGTGGCCTGTGGCACATAGAGGCCTAACGATTTAAGGGTAGCCCTAGAATCCTTGAGGGCGTGTAACTTAGTGTCTGTTCTGTCCGAAAACAGGCCTACGCCATCAAAGGGCAGATCTTGGATGGCCTGCTGCACTTCCAACGACAGGCCGGAGGATTGCAGCCACGCCGACCGGCGCATCACGATTCCCGATGCCATGGCTCTCCCCGCCGCGTCGGTGGCATCGCTCGCGGATTGGAGAGCCGCTCCAGCGACCGTCACTCCCTCCTGCAAGATGGTATTATAGTCCTCCGCCATGTCTGATGGTAGTGCGCGGAGGAACCTCTGGAGGGAAGTCCACAGGTTTAAATTGTACCTGCCAAGGAGCGCTTGGTGGTTTGCGATCCGTCGTTGTAACGCTGCAGTCGAATAAATCTTCCTCCCAAACAAATCAAATTTTTTGTTTTCTTTATTTTTGGGAGTACTCGACTGGGCCCCTTGTCTGTCCCGTTGATTAACGGCATCTACAACCAGCGACCCTGGGTATTCAAAACCTTGGGAGGGAACGTAATACTTGCGCTCAGCCGTTTTAGAGGTGGCAGACACTGATGCCGGAGTCTCCCACAGGGGCTTGACCACCTTCAACACCCTGTCATGGACTGGCAGCGCGACCCGGGAGGGGCCCGCTGAGCCTGAGACCCCGAAAAGAGGATCCTCCTCCTCTGAAAGCTCTTTTAGATCGAGCTGTAGGTTATCAGCTAACCTCTTTAGTAGTTCCTGATGGGTCTTAAAATCAGGAAGGGGGGTTCTTTGGTCCCTAGATGTAGTGTCCGGAGGGGAAGAGGAGGAGGACTGGCGAAGGGGACCCGTGGAAGGACCCTCCAGAGGGTCAGACTCCTCGTCAGAGGTGTCCGGTCTGTCCTGACTGGGAGGTGGGGGCGGGGGTTGGACAGCCACTGAGGGCGCCGACGCTGTGCCCTGGGTGGGTTGTTGAGGCCATGGCCCCCAATAGGGCCATTGCCAGGGCCCCTGCACCCACGTCGGTACCGGTCCCGGTGCCGTAGCTGTTGCAGGCCCGCAAGGTGCCGGGCTGCGCGATTTAGGGCGCTTCCCTTTATCCTTGTCACGATCAGGCAATGATCTGCTCCGGGAGGACCGGGAGCGGCTGCGGCGGTGTCTATGATGACGGCCGGGGGGGGGGGGGGAACAGCTGGGGCTGGATGAGTTCCCCCGGGACCCCCTGGCTCTGCGGCGGTCAGCTGCCGGCGACCTGGAGCGGTCCCGCCCGTGGCTATGTCTTCTCCGATGCCCCGGAGAATCCCTCGGTGCCGAAACCTGCGGTGCCGAGGGCCGCGCCGGCTGTGTTTGGAGGTCCTTGCTGACGGTGAGCGGTGATGGTAAGGCTCTGAATCAGCTGGACCCCGACGGCTACCCGCGGATCGGGAACAATGTCTGTCCCGGGAATCTGCACGGGCCCGGACCGGGGATCTAGACCGGTGGCGGGGCTTTGACTGGGATCGGTGCCGAGAATGGGATCGGTGTCGGCCATCCCTAGGCGACGGTGTTCGGTGCCGGGAGCTGCGCACCGAAGATCGAGAGCGGCGCTCGCATGCGTGCTCCAAGTGTCTCGGCTCCGCAGGCGAGCCAGATCGGTGCCGAGAAGGAGAGTGGTGCCGGGAGTCCTTTGAGGCAGACCGGTGCCGAGAGCTGCGCACCGAAGTGCAAGGATAGTCAGCCTCCCTCGGTGCCGGCTGGCTGTCCGGACGTGGCGGGACACCGAGGATCTGTTGCCCAATGTAGAGCGGCTACTCTCGGAACCTCTAGACTGCTCCCGGTGCTGCGGTACCGAGGTGCTCGACGACCTAAGGTCGGAGCGAGGAGGGGGAGTTCCCGCTTCCCCCGTCCTCGACCGTCTGGGGGGAGACGATGGTTCATGTCTCCGCTGCCCACCAGGGTAACCCAGCGCGGATCTACCCCGAGACGCCAACCCTGACTCCCTCGGCCGAGGGGGGATGGAGGCGTGGGCATGGCCATGAGAGCCCGTGCCGCTACAAACGCCTCCGGCGTTGACGGCCCTTGCAGGAGAGGTCCCCCACCCCCCGGGGTCGGGGAAGGCTCCCTGCGTGGAGATGCCGGTGTCAGCTCTTGCTGTACCCCCTGCTGTACCGGTCGCAGGGGGGAGTCCATAGACACGGCCTCCTGCAGCTTCCTTTTCTTCGGCACCATGTGCACCGGTGCCGCTGCCGGTGCCGGGGGAGCGCTGTGCGCCGATGAAATACTCAGTGCCGACGGTGACCCCGAGGGCTCGGAGACTGGGCGAAGCGCCGACTCCATTAAGATGGTCCTGAGGCGGGCATCGCGCTCCTTTTGAGTCCTGGGTTTGAAGGACTTGCAAATGCGGCATTTGTCCTTCCTATGAAGTTCACCCAGGCAGCGGAGACAGCGATCATGCGGGTCGCTGACCGGGAAAGCCTTCGAGCACTCGGCGCAGGCTTTGAATCCCGAGGTGCCCGGCATGGCGCCCGGAGCCCGTAAGGGCTAACTAACAACGCTAAACTACAACAACTTTTTTTTTTTTTTTAAACTATTAACGTTTAACAACAAAACTAACTAACCACTAACTATAAGAAGGAAAACAGGTAAGGTAAAGGAGATTGCTACTTGCGAAGAGCAAGGGGCAGCGTTCCAAAAGACCGTCACAGGCGGAAAGAAGGAACTGGGGGCCACGGGGTCGGCAGGGTCCCTATATACCGCGACATGAGCGTGGCACTCCAGGGGGCGCAGGAGCCGACCCGCAGGGGGTTGCTAGGGGCAGAAAAGCTTCCGGAGGCTCGTGCACGGGGCGCGCACTCACCTATATTGGAATGCATATGAGCAACTCTCGAAGAGAGAACAGGATGATACTGTCTGCATTTGTGGAGCTTATAAGGTAACAAGCCATAAGAACGAATATCCAGTTTCTCAAGCCCAGGATTTGTTAGCACAATTAGCAGGGGGGAAAGGTTGCAAAATTAGATGTGCCTCAAGTTTACAACCAAGATGGAGTCACAAAAATACTTGACCTTAAATACCCATAGTATCAGCATAATTGATTTCCCCATGGACTGGCTAACCCTCTGGATGTATATTAACTTATCACAAATAGCTTGACTTTAGCAAAGCTTTTGATACAGTCTCCCACAGTATTCTTATCAGCAAGTTAAAGAAGTATGGGTTGGATGAATGGACTATAAGATGGATAGAAAGCTGGCTAGATCATTGGGCTCAATGGGTAGTGATCAATTGTTCGATGTCTAGTTGGCAGCCAGTAACAAACTGACTGCCCCAGGGGTTGGTGCTGGGGCCAGTTTTGTTCAACATCTTAATTAATGACCTGGAGGATGGGGTGGATTGCACCCCCAGCAAGTTTGCAGATGATACTAAGCTGGGGGGAGTGGTAGATACCCTGGAGGGTAGGGATAGGATACAGAGTGACCTAGACAAATTAGAGGATTGGACCAAAAGAAATCTGATGAGGTTCAACAAGGACAAGTGCAGAGTCCTACACTTAAGACGGAAGAATCCCATGCACTGCTGCAGACTGGGGACTGACTGGCTAGGCAGCAGTTCTGCAGAAAAGGAGCTAGGGGTTACAGTGGAGAAGAAGCTGTATACAAATCAACAGTGTGCCCTTATTTCCAAGAAGGCTAACGGCATATTGGGCTGCATTAGCAGGAGCATTGCCAGCAGATTGAGGGAGGTGATTATTTCCCTCTATTTGGCACTGGTGAGGCCTCATTTGGAGTACTGTGTCCAGTTTTGGGTGCTGCACTAGAGAAAGGATGTGGACAAATTGGAAAGAGTCCAGCAGAGGGCAACAAAAATGATTAGGTGGCTGAAGCACATGATTATGAGGAGAGGCTGAAGGAACTGAGCTTGTTTAGTCTGCAGAAGAGAAGAATGTGGGGGGTTTTGATAGCAGCCTTTAACTACCTGAAAGGGGGTTCCAGGGAGGATGGAGCTAGGCTGTTTTCAGTGGTTGTAGATGACAGAACAAAGAGCAATGGTCTCAAGTTGCAATGGGGGAGGTCTAGGTTGGATATTAGGAAAAAGTTTTTCACTAGGAGGGTGGTGAAGCACTGGAATGGGTTACTTAGAGAGGTGGTGGAATCTCCATCCTTAGATGTTTTTAAGGCCTGGCTTGACAGAGCCCCAGCTGGGATGATTTAGTTGGGGTTGGTCCTGCTTTGAGCAGGGGGTTGGACTAGATGACCTCCTGAGGTCCCTTCCAACCCTCATCTTCTATGTTTCTATGAAATCAAATGTTAAGGGGTGTGATCTGCCTTTGGAAGCTCTTAGTTTTAAACAAGAAAACTAATTAGAGAAACCTGGACTATTCTGCACAAATCAATACTTCTCCTTGACCAGCTTTCCTCTTCTTAGTGAGCCAGTATTTCTAGCAGAACTGATTCTCCATTGCATTGCCTCTCATGCCATCATTTACACCTGTGCAGTGTATGTAAAATGCTACCATTCTGATTTGGGTGTGTTTAACATTTCCTTGACTGCACTGTAAGTGATTACACCAAGTGCAAAGCACTGGAGAATTAGTCCCAACATCTCCTCATACCTATGGAAATGGGCTCACTGTGAAGTGGTTGTTCTGGGGCACCATCCTTCTCCCACTCCAAAAACAAAAAAGTAAAATAAATTTACCTTTATCTGAGTTCTTTGTGCCATTCATAACTGTTATTCAAGAACGTTTGATTTACCTCTTCCTCCAGCTTCTGAGGGAAGGAGTAGTTGATCCAGTGCCCCAGATTGTGTAGCACGTTTCAGTAAGGGGCTACAAAGCAGCAGCAAGATTAAGGGAGAATGCCAGTTCTGTGAACTATTTGGCAGTCGTAGGAAAGGATCATGGATCACTTTCTGAAGTGCCCTTAATTAATGAGTGCCTGGGTAGCTAAGGAGGGTGAGCTTCCTCACTTAAAATGTGGGGACAAGGCACAGAAAAGAGCAAAACATGGAGAATGGAGACTGAATTCCTCTTACCCTATGAGAGGGTAGGGTTAAGATCCCAGTGCAGGGAGTTTCTGAAGGGACAGCCCAAGACTAAATAAAAATGGAGATTGGGTGGGGAAGCAGTTACCCGATCTCTCCTCTCCTCACACAAACACAGGAGGGTCTCTCTAGACCTAGAATGCAGTGTGTTGATGAAGTGTCCACCCAGATGGTACCAAGGTACTCAGATATTATGGTAACAGGGCCGTCCCTAAGGGGGTGTGGGGCCCGGGGTGAAGCCGGGACCTTCGCGGCAGCCACCCACCTCCTGGCCGGTCCTGGCACAAAGTGCAGGGCCCGGCGCGGTTGCCCCAATTCGCCGTACCCTAGGGATGGGTCTGCGTGGTAATGAGCAAAGTAAAAATGCCTAGTATGGACAGTGAGATAACTGTGGAATCAAGATAAACTGGAATCAAGTGGAGAACCAGTGATGGATCTCTCAAATTGAAGACCGAGATCCATGTGGCACGTTAGGGATGTTTGAAATGCCTGCAGTGACAAGTGGGATGGAGCCAGTGTGGTCTTACTATGCAATGACCTCATCCCTAGCTACAGCTCTCTCTCTTCTTCAATGCGGAAAGCAGGGGAGAAGAGAATCATCTCTCATTAGTGTGGTAATGCATCTTTTAGCACATTTTCATTTCTTCAGCAAATAAAAGAACCTTTATCTTCTCACTCCATTGCCAAATAGCACCCTTTGGTTATTTAATACTTCTGTCTGCCTCAAACCTTTGGAACATGCCTGTCTTGGATTTGCCTTTCCAACTGAATCCGACAGGAACCATAAATATTCTCTGATCTTTTCTGCTTCACCTGTAATTCGCCTAGTGTTGGCAATGAGCTGAGCTGTCTGCCTTTGTCAGGATCAAAACAGGCATCCAAGCCATATGATGTTACACTATATTACCCACCATCCTGCCTCTTCTATGAGCACTCAGCAGAAAAGAGGGAAAGGTATGGCCGGCAAGTCTGTCCACTCTCTTTGTTAGCCCATGACATCATCCTCTAGCCTTCTTAGCCTCCCCCCGCCCCCTAAGCATACACACATACACCGCATTTTGAGGTGTTATGTTAAAGCTCAGGCAATGACCCAAGCCCAGCAGGAACAAGCTGCTAACTGTATACAAGAGTCAAGCTGCCTCTGCATGGAGCTGTTGCACCAGATCTGCAGGCAGTGCAGTCAAGCAACAACAGCTGGAGCAAAACAGACTGCAGTTTTATACCTTGGGATTGAGGAGGGTGACTGCCCCTTCAAGGGCATTAGCTTTTCAGATGTCCCTTCAGGTTATAATCTCATTACACATTCATAGTGATAACACAACATTTATATATCGCTTCACATCTTCAAAGTGCTCTGTAAACTTGTGACGGAGTCCCCCAGGAACCGAGCTGTGGACGCCTCTCCACACAGCCAGACAGGACTCTAGTGTTTCGGAGTCTGCCCCCCTGGGTCTCCACACACCAGCACAGTTGTCTCCTACATCTGGCCTCGGAGGGTTCAGCACCCCAGCTCTGCCCAGGCTGCCCTTATGAGCCCCCTTTGCCAGGACTCTGGGGAACCTTACACCTCCCAAGGGGCCATGCACCCTGCCTCTGCAATCAGAAGCAATTCACAGCCAGCATGGAAGTCAGAAGGGTTTATTAGTTCTCAGGCTTACAGCGTAGGACTTTGCTAGCAGCTCAACTAGAAGTTTCAGCAGCGACCACCTGGGGAGCCCCATTCTCCCTCCCTGCCAGCCCCTCACAGAGGACTGCCCTCTTTCCCCCAGCCACCGCCAGACCCATCCCCTTGCCCCTCCCCAATCCTTTGTCTCCTTCCTGAGCAAGGTGGCCACTCCTTTTGGTCACAACCTGTTGCAGGCTAAGTCTGCATATGTTTGGCTGGGGAAGGCCCATCTGTCCTCTAGTGGTCTCTGAAATGATCACACACCCAGGTCCTATCACCGACAAACATGAGTAACCTATTTGGGGAAACTGAGGCACACACACAGCACTCGGAGAAAGCCCCATGAATATCTCCACTTCGTCACACCTCTCCCCCATTTGAGACTGAACTGAGCAGGGTCACCTCAGCTGGTAACCTGCAGAAGTTCAGGCCCCTCTCCCCATGACAAAGCATCAGCTATAACACTGGCACCCTCTGATCTGGTTCCGTCCCTCTTTGGACCCAGTCCATGTCCTGACCGGCTGTCCACAAACTCATCAGCCAGCTTGCGTGCACTCCACAGATCCTTACGCTTCTTGTCCACTAACCACAGCTTCAGGTCAGGGGGACAGATACCATATAGTTGTTCCAGATCCATCAGTTCAAATACATCCTCTCTGCTAACAGCCCCGGCTCAAATGCCCCATTTGCAGATGTAATCTCTCATCAGGGTGGTGATTTCCAGGTAGGTCACCCCCGGGGTCTTTCGCATGCCTGGAATCTCCTCTGGTACACCTCGGGGGTCAGCTCAAACTTGATCAGCAGAGCCTCCTTGAACCGCTCATAGTCCCGTCTCCACCCCATCCGTCTGGTTGAACACTCCCATGGCTTTTGGTCTCAGGAAGGGTGTCAGGTGCAAGTTACAAGTCTTCTCAAAGGCAGTAAGGTAGGCATCTATATCCCCTCCCTCCTTGAACGGGACCAGCAAGTTAGCATCTAGGTGCCCTGTGGAGCAGGAACCCTGGGATCTGCCCCCATTCCTCATGGGGGGCTCCCCCCTGCCCCTCCACTCAACCCACTCCAGTTCATGCCTTCCCATTTTTCTTTCTCCTCTCTCAAATTGCCTGTTTCTCCTTTTCCTCTCTCTCACATTGTCTTTGCTTCTCATTCTCTTCTCTGTCAAGCTGTCTTTGCTTGAGCTCTCTCAATCGCAGCTCAGTTGTCAACCGCTTCACATCCAGGGGAGAACTTGGCCATGAGGCTCCCCTTCTGGCTGGGGACGTGCGTCTGGAGGATGCCCGGCTGCCACTCCAGCTACTACCAGCCCCACTGGACATCCTGTTTGGGTGAGGGTCCAGTTCTCGGGACCAGTCGCTCTCCTCCAGCTGTGCCCTTCCCAATGCACAAACTTCTCTTTCTGCTCAGTTCTACAATGTCCTTCTTATGGAGACGGTGGTACTCCATCTCGCTGCTCCCGCTAATGCCCCATAGGCCCACTGCTTCCGAATCACATCCTACCGACATTTTCATCCACGGGGTGCATCCCTCCACTGCCACCACGTGATGGAGTCCCTTAGGAATCGAGCTCTGGACGCCTCTCCACACAGCCAGACAGGACTCTAGTGTTTTGGAGTCTGCCCCCTTGGGTCTCAACCAGTGCAGTCGTCACCTACATCTGACTTTGGAGGGTTCAGCACCCCGGCTCCGCCCGGGCTGCCTCTATGAGCCCCCTTTGCCAGGACTCTGGGGAGCCCTACGTCCCCCCAAGGGGCCATGCACCCCACCTCTGCAGTCAGAAGCGATTCACAGCCAGCATGGAAGTCAGAGGGGTTAATTAGTTCTCAGGATTACAGCACTGAAGGACTTTGTTAGCACCTTAACTACAAGTTATAGCAGTGACCACATGGAAAGCCCCATTTTTGGGGCTCCCTCCCCGCCGGCCCCTCACAGAGGGCTGCCTTCTTTCCCCCAGACCTGTCCCCTTGCCCTTCTCCAGTCCTTCGTCTCCTTCCCGAGCAAGGTGGCCACTCCTTTTACTCACAACCTGTTGCAACTGGTTGGGCCAGGGCAGGGGATCCTGGTTAGGTCTGAGTACATGTGGCTTGGGAAGGCCCATCCGCCCTCTAGTGGTCTCTGAAATGATCACACACCCGGGTCCCATCATCGACATACATGACTAACATGTGGAGAAACTGAGGCACGCACACAACACTCAGAGAAAGCCTTAATAACATCTCTATTTTGTCACAAAACTAACGGTGTCATATCAGTGACACTGTAAGCAGAGGAGCATGACAACTGGGTTGCAAGTGAATGGAAGAGCTGCAGGAGAAACCCAGCAGGATGTGGTAACAAGATTTAGTTCTTTTCATCTTCAAAACTCTTTACAAACATGAATGAATGAATCCACTCAGCTACCTTGGGAGGCAGGTAGGGACCATTAAACCCATTTTACTGACGGAGAACTGAGGCACAGAGAGGTTAAGTGACTTGCTGAAAGTCACAGAGGGAATCAACATAAGAATGAAGATTACAACTAACGAGTTCCTGGCTCTCTGGTCAGACAATGCCTTTTGCTGGTGCTGGCAAACAAATAGGATCACTTGTCTCTGGGTCAGGAGTCAGTCAATAACTAAGAACTGTACTGGGAAGCTCAGTGCTGCAGGTAGCAAGGAAGGGAACTGGAAAACATTCACTTCCTATCTCAACTGTTGAGTAGTGTTGCTGTGTGTTGTTAAATATCTTTTGTATTTCATTCCAAAGGCAGCTGCATTTTGATAATGAGAAATTACTTGTGCATATAGTTTGTATGTAGCAATAGTGTGTTGTGACAGTTTTTAGTAAGGCATGCAACGAGTCACATTTTGGCAATCCAAAATGGCATCCTCCATATGGCATGACCTTGCATGTATGATTACGTACAGGTCACGGTCATGCTGTGTGGAGGATGCCATTTTGTTCAACAAATGCAGTGCGACCTCACATCTACAAAATGCCATCCTTCATGGCAACTGTACAGTCATCTTGAGGAGGGCGGCCAGTTGAACAACATACAGCCAGTCAGGCATGCAGGACATACAATGCATGCCTTGTATACATAGACAGCACACCACTGGTGTGTAGCTCCTTCCCCTTTTTGCCTAAACCCCCATTCATTTTCTTAAGTTATTTCCCTTTGAGAGTATTAGTCTGTGTTTAGTTTCCTTCTCTAAAATAGAGCTAATACTCATTCACCCACTCCACTTCATAAGGTTGTTGTGATAGTTTGTTAATATTGTATAGTTATAAACACCATACATCTCTTGTTAAAATGCTTTCTGGTACTTGGACAGAAACCACCTATGGACAGAAATGCCAGGTATTATTTATTATTGTGAACATCCAAACTGAGTCACTACTATGTCTGACTAATACCAGCACTGTCCCAATAGCACATTCATTCAGAGATGAGCAACTGTTGGCCCCGGGACTGCATCTGGCCTGCCCGATCACTTTATTTAGCCCCTCAGAGTCCCACTCGGGCCTGACAACCCAGTGGCACCAAAGCCAGGAAAGGTACAGGGCACTGCAGGAGAAAAGCCTCACCTGCCCACTGACACGCATCAGCAGGTGCTGTGGTGAGAGCCAACTGGCTGAAGTGGGGAGCCAGGCCCAGCCTCATGGGGCAGAAGTCATTGCTGTGGGGTGAGGTGGGCCTGCTCTCCAGCCCCCCACCCTCTGGGGTGGAACCTGACCCCAACCTCCCCTAGCATCAGGTGCAGCCCCAGCCCACCAAAGCGTTTGCTTTCACGGTGGCCCTCTACTACCTTTATTGCTCACCCATGTCTGGCTATTGGGGGGAAGGTACACTTTACCGGGGCCCAGCCCAGGCTGCAACCCCCAGGGGCGTATGTGTGTGTGACAGGGGGCCCGTGTTACAAGTTTGCAGTGGGCCTGAAAAAATTACGCTTGGGCCCTGCCCAGGGGCAGGGAGACTCCTAAGGTAGGGCCAGAAACGTTCCTTACCCCTGCAGACCCACCCTGCGTCAGGGGACTGACGAGCACCGACCGAGCTGACAAGCTCCAGAGCGGGTCTGTGGCCCCAGCCTCCCACACCCGCTTGTCTCTCCCGCTCATGCGCGGCTGTAACTCTGGGAATCGGGCGCTTGGCGGCTACAGCGAGGCTGCCAGGAATGCCAGGGCTCAGGCAGGGGCCGGGCCGGCAGCACAAACACAACAGGCACGAGCGGCTAGGAGCCCCCCGCTCCGCCCGCGAGGCGGCACAGCGCAGCACGCGCCAGCCGGAACAGACTGACATAAGCTAACAGCACGCGCCGCGCGGACCTCGCACGGCACGCGGCGAGACAGACACTCTAGCTTCCTCCGGAATCATCAGGCGGCCAACGCAACGCAACGCACGCGCCGCAGCGCAGCTCGCATAACCTCACACGTTCTTTCTTCCCGTGGCCACCCAAGCCCGCGGAAGCGCATGCGCGGCAGTGAAAGTGCTGCTGTGGTGACGATCCCCGCATTTCCGCCCCGTCCCACGGTCTAGGTTCCGCCCCGTGCGCTACGTCATTGTTGTGCGTCCGTACCGACGACGCATGACGACGTCAAAGCGGCGGGCCGGCGGCGGCGGTTTGAAAAAATCCGTTCCTAGGACGGCAGTTGCGGAGCAGTGTTTGTGCCGCAGTTTGCAGTGATGTCGTTGGTGAGGCCTTTCGACAAACTCCCGACGCTAAACTCAGCCGCTATCTTGGTAGGTCCGCGAGGAATCCGCGCCTCCTCTCCTTCCCGCGGTATCCAAGAGCAGCCGCCACAGTTACCACCGCAGTCGCAATTCGTGTCCAATACGCGGCGAAGCCCGTGGCCCCGCCCCCAGAGCATTTGGCCCCCGCCCTGCTTCCTGATTGGTGGTGTGATTTTGAATATGCAAAAATATAGCCCCGCCTATCGGCAGGGTCCCCTGCTGATAGGCGGGGAAGCTTGTTTGTCCCACCTCTCAGAGCAACTGTGGGCAGGGTTCGTACCCTTGGCTTAGCAGGGTCAGGTCAGGTGAGGTGGTCTGGTCACTACCTGAACAGCTGGACTGGGATGAGGAGTCTGGGATCAGGTTGGGGGACTGAGCTACGCAGGCCCAGTGGGTGGTAGGCAGCCTGAGCCACAGCTTGACTAATAGGATGCAGGTACTGCTACTGAGAGCACCTCCCTGCTGAAGTGGCACTTGGACACCCTGGCCACTTCTGTTCTCTTTAACCCATGTCAGGTGTTACCCTACTGCCCAGGGCCTGTGAGCCCTGTACAGGTGGGCACATGTGCCTGGAATTTGATGGATGTTAGGCCCAAAGGGCAGGGCCAGGTGACAGCAATGTCTGTTCTACTCATGTGTGTGCTGTGCTGTTAACCAGCTGCCCTGTCCTGCCCCAGGGGTGGCTGATCACATGTGAACCGTCTTCCCCAAGCCCTGTAGTTCATAAGTGCCATGGGACCTCTCAAGGTGAAGGGTACTAGCTAGTGGCTTCTCTCCACGTTTTAGTTGTATCTCTTACAAGTTGTATTTCCTTCCTGAGCAGTTGGTGGGCACGGATGAAAGCCATCAGCAGCAGTTAGCAGAGGCGATTCTTAAGGAGAAAAAAAACTTCAAGATAAATATGTAAGTGATGGGGAAGGGTGGAACAAAATTCTTCCCAGTTCAGTTCTGAAATTATTCTTTTACCAAAGTTCCTGCGTGTCTTGTTTTCTGCTTGACTCCTCCTCAGTTTGAGATCTGGCCTGATAGGCTTGTGGAAGTAGTATTGGGTATGGCAGATGAAGTTAAAACTGAGGGGCTGCAGGAAATGGATAGTGATTTGATAGAGACTGCATCTATACTTATCAAATGCAGACCTAAAACTCACGCACTGGTGCATTTTCCACAGTGATAGCAAGGTAATTCAATGTAGTCCAAGTGCCTTCACTTCAAGTAAAGAATTTGTTTTTCACAGCCCCTAGTGCATAGATGTGGTTGTGCAACTGCAAGTTGCAACTTCTAGATGGTAATTAAATGTATGTAAAAGAGAAGTTCTTCAGGAACTAGCAGTACACACCTGATGAGAGGGGGAGAGTATTTGTTTCCATTTGTTTACTGTATGCATTAGTTAGTCCTCTGTGGAACGTCTATATTGTAGCTGGGAGCATGCCTCTTGGTATGGGCAGACAAACTGGCACTAGATCTGCTCGACCTAGTGTTACACTTATGAAATAAACAGCAGGATCTTATTCAGGGGACAAGGCAGTATGCTGCGTTTATTATGAATACAGAAAATATTTGAAAAAGCAATTGCCAAAAAACACACACACAGTTCTGCAGGAGGGATATAATTACCAACCTCTGTGTTGCTCAAGCTGAATCACTGGCCAGGTGACTCAGACATGAGGATGGAGCCAGGCTCTGTCGGTCGCGACACGATGCTCCTTGGGGTTTGCAAAATGAGCCCAAAGTCCAGGTTTCTTTACCCCATTTTTATACTTATCCATCCCCATTCAGATCTATAGATTTTGTCATGTCAGATAGTCTCCTTGTTTGATGTAATCGTCAATGACGTTTGATATCACAAGTGTGGCAGCTTTCCCATTATTCTTTCATTCCTGTTTTGCACTTTGTCTTGTTCGTGTCCTTGGGTGTTAACTCCCCTGTTTTCCAGGGTTATCTTGATCTTTGGCCATCTGGGTTGTAAAAGTTCTTTAAACAAAAGCATCTTCTCTCCCTGCTGCCCTTGGAGGCTGAGAAACATTACCTCAGCAATTACTTCCTCGCCGTCTTATCTCAGCAGACTCAAACTGCATTCACTCCTCATTCATACTTACTAAAATCATTACATTCTTATCCCATTACATTGACACATTATCTTATACTTACTTACTAACATAATAAAATCCTTATACCTCCACCCATTTTACTAAAAGGATATAAAAGAAATCTTATTTACCCTCTCATTGCCCCATGATTTACACATCAACCACATTCCTGATACACGATGGGCACTTTACTTCGCTTGTAAATTATCACAATTAGATTTCAGGATGTTCCCAAACATTCATACATAAATCTTCACAAACGGGGCCCCAATGTGTCATAAATGTTAAATCACAAAATGTTTAGGCAGGATGTTCCCAATCATATGTTCAAGCAGTCAATTATCATAGTGGAGCCTGGGGTGGCATGAACAAACAATCAATGTGTCCTGAACATCCTTATCTATAAAACACACTACTTTTCTTTCTCAAAGTAAAAATTAACCCTTGTGTTTCAGATACATGGCTCAGGCCTACATTACATAGCTCAGGCCAACACTAGCACTCTAAAAAAGCAGTGTGGCTGCTGCTACCTGAGTCTGAGCTCGGGTGGCTAGCCCAAGCCACAACCTGTGCTGCAACATCTACGCTATTTTAGTGCACTAGCACGAGTCTGTCTGCCTTCACTGCTCCCAGCTGCAGTGTAGACATACCCGATAGGTAGCACAGATGCTTGGAAATCAGTGCTGGGTGCAGTATAAGCATCTAAATATAATTTTTTTCTGTATGGTTCTTCCATCCAAAAATGGGGAATCAGGCAAGTGGACTACTTGAAACCACTTTAAACTGAGTAGATTTCAAGTTTCTTTGTAAGATGTCAACTAGCTGTGACTTTTATGTGTATGTTATTACTCCTCAAGTTATTGGTATGCATTTGGAATTTTAACTCCAGCTACATGATAATTTTTGTCTGGGAATTCACCTAGTTGCTAATGTAATGACTTTGGCAATTATATCTGCAAGAGCAAATGCATTAACTCAGATTTTTGGGAGGAATGTATGTTCTTCAAGTGCTTGCTCATGTTGATTCCAAGTAGTTGTGTGCCTGCTGCACGCACAGTCACCGGAAGGCTTTTCCCTTAGTGGTATTGGTAGGGTTGGCTGTGGAGCCCGCTGGAGTTGTACCTTCATGGCGCCATATATAGAGCCCTGCCAACCCCCCACCCCTTCAATTCCTTCTTACCACCCATGATGGTTGCTGGAACATTAATCTTCTCTTGCTCTGCAAGCGTTTTCCTAGTGGTTGTTTGAACTGATACCTGTAAATAGTCAAATAGTTGAGTTAGTTTGTAGTTATAGTTAGTTTAATTACTTAGGACCTCGCTTATTGGGGTCACTTCCCTTTCCCTGGGGCCATGGCATGCCCTGTTCCTCCAGCTTTAAACCATGCAGGGCTTGTAAAAAGCCCATGCCCAGGAGCGATCCCCATACCACTTGTCTAAAGTGTCTTGGGAAGACTATCAGAGGGATCACAGTAAGATTTGCAAGGGATTCTGCCCTTGGACAAAGATGAAGAGGAGTCCGAGATTGAAATTCATCCTAATGGAGGCTGCTATCAGAACACACTCCGTGCCGAGCCTGGCTGAGCTGACACTTTGTACATTGGCTTTGGTGTACATTTGGCTTTTTTCCGTCATAGAGATAGTGCTGAGGAAGGACTCTGCATCTAGACACCCCCAGCACTGTCGCAGATCACCAGCACTGAGAGACACCTCATGGACGTGTATTGGAGACAGCTTTCTCCACCTTCTGAAATAAAAAATTATTAGGGGAGAGGCTGTTCTAGATTTTGACAAACAGGGAGGAACTTGTTGAGAATTTGAAAGTGGAAGGCAGCTTGGGTGAAAGCGATCATGAACTAATTGAGTTCATGATTCTAAGGAATGATAGGAGGGAGAACAGCAAAATAAAGACAATGGATTTCAAGAAGGCAGACTTTAGCAAACTCAGGGAGTTGGTAGGTAAGATCCCATGGGAAGCAAGGCTAAGAGAAAAAACAACTGAAGATAGTTGGCAGTTTTTCAAAAAGACATTATTAAGGGCACAAGAGCAAACTATCCCATTGCATAAGAAAGATAGGAATTATGGCAAGAGACCACCCTGGCTTAACCAGGAGATCTTAAGTGATCTAAAAGTCAAAAAAACAGTCCTACAAAAAGTGGAAACTAGGTCAAATTACAAAGGATGAATATAAACAAATAACACAAATATGCAGGGACATAATTAGAAAGGCCAAGGCACAAAACAAGATTAAACTAGCTAGAGACATAAAGGGTAACAAGAAAACATTCTACAAATACATTAGAAGCAAGAGGAAGACCAAGGACAGGGCAGACCCGTTACTCAATGAGGGGGAGAAAAACAATAACAGAAAATGCAGAAATGGCAGGGGTGCTAAATGACTTCTTTGTTTTGGTTTTCACCAAGAAGGTTGGTGGCAATTGGATGTCTAACATAGTGAATGCCAGTGAAAACGAGGCAGGATCAGAAGCTAAAAATAGGGAAAGAACAAGTTAAAAATTACTTAGACAAACTAGATGTCTTCAAGTCATCAGGGCCTGATTAAATGCATCCTAGAATACTCAAGGAGCTGACTCAGGAGATATCTGAGCCATTAGCGATTATCTTTGAAAAGTCTTAGAAGACAGGAGAGATTCCAGAAGACTGGAAAAGGGCAAATATAGTGCCCGTCTTCAGAAAGGGAAATAAGGACATCCCGGGGAATTACAGACCAGTCAGCTTAACTTCTGTACCCGGAAAGATAAATGGAGCAAATAATTAAGCAATCAATTTGCAAACATCTAGAAGATAATAAGATAATAAGTAACAGTCAGCATGGATTTATCAAGAACAAATCATGTCAGACCAACCTAATAGCTTTCTTTGACAGGGTAACAAGCTTTGTGGATGGCGGGGAGGTGGTAGATGTGGTATATTTTGACTTTAGTAAGGCTTTTCATACTGTCCCGCATGACCTTCTGTTAAACAAACTAGGGAAATACAACCTAGATCAAGCTACTATAGGGTGGGTGCAAAACTGGCTGGAAAACCATTCCCAGAGAGTAGTTATCAATAGTTCACAGTCATGCTGGAAGGGCCTAACAAGTGAGGTTCTGCGTATCAGTTCTGGTTCCAGTTCTGTTCAATATTTCCAGCAATGATTTAGATAATGGCATAGAGAGCACACTTATTAAGTTTGCGGACGATAAAGCTGGGAGGGGTTGCAAGTGCTTTGAAGGATAGGATTATAATTCAGAATGATCTGGACAAACTGGAGAATTGGTCTGAGGTAAATAGGATGAAATAGGATGAAATTCAATAAGGACAAATGCAAAGTACTCCACTTAGGAAGGAATAATCAGTTTCATATCTACAAAATGGGAAATGACTGCTTAGGAAGGAGTACTGCGGAAAGGGATCTGAGTGTTATAGTGGATCACAAACTAAATATGAGTCAACAGTGTAATGCTGTTGCAAAAAAAGCAAACATGATTCTGGGATGTATTAGCAGGAGTTTTGTAAGTAAAACACGAGTAATAATTCTTCCACTCTATTCCGCGCTGATTAGGCCTCAACTGGAGTATTGTGTCCAGTTTTGGTGCCACATTTCAGGAAAGATGTGGACAGATTTGGAGAAAGTCTAGAGAAGAGCAACAAAAATGATTAAAGGTCTAGAAAGCATGACCTATGAGGCAAGACTGAAAGAACTGGGTTTGTTTAACCTAGAGAAGAGAAGACTGAGAGGGGACATAACAGCTTTCAAGTACATAAAAGATTGTTACAAGGAGGAGGGAGAAAAAATGTTCTTCTTAATATCTGAGGGCAGGACAAAAGCAATGGACTTAAACTGCAGCAAGGGAAGTTTAGGTTGGACATTAGGAAAAGCTTCCTAACTGTCAGGGTGGTTAATCACTGGAATAAATCGCCTAAGGAGGTTGTGGAATCTCCATCATTGGAGATTTTTAAGAGCAGGTTAGACAAACACCTGTCAGGGCTGGTCTAGATATTACTTAGTCCTGCCATGAGTGCAGGGGACTGGACTAGATGACCTCTTGACGTCCCTTCCAGCCCTATGATTCTATGACATAGCACCACTCGCAATCCCCTGTACCATGTAAGAAGAGGAGGAAGACAGTCGGATGCTCACTGATGCCAAAAACAACAGGATGTAAGGGCTCGACCAGTTTTGGGCCACTCAAGTGCCATACCCTCAACTGCGGTGCTGTTGACTCTGATCCCAGGAAAAGGGTCCGTCGCTGTCCCCTCCCAGGCGCAAGCATGCTCCTGTCACTAGACCACCAGTGCTAAAAAAGCACCTGGTACTGTTCAGGTGAAAGACAGCTATGATGCTACAGTTACCATCTCCCGGCAGCGCTCTCTGGCACCATCAGGAGCCCCACCGCCCTGGTCCCTGCGAAGCGGGTTGTTGGGCTCTGACTCCAAAGTGGAGTCCTACTCCTCTAAAAGATGCCAGCACTAGTCAGAGAGGCAGAACCAGAGGATTGAGACTGACCAACCCCATGCCTTGGCTGACGCAGTGGCAAATGCCAACTCAGTGGCCCTTTTGGTCTCCTTGGACATTCTACGTTGGAGACATTCCATTTTGGAGATAGCAATCGGCCCAAATGCAATCACTCGCCTCTGGGAGTAGACATCCCCCACCTCAATCAGGTGACATGCTACCGCATGGTACTGGAATCAGCACCAAATACAATGCTGAGCCCAGCACTGAGTACGAGTCAACCTTGGCACTGAGTTTGAGGAACCGGCGCTGTGGGACCCTCTGGGAGCAGAAGGTCAAAAGACTGCCTCGGTCAGAGCGTTATCTTTGCTACTGCTTCATCTGGGGATGGGGTCCTCAGCGGCACCGATTGCAGATGACAGGAGGGCTCATCAGGAGCTCTTGAGGAGGGTGGCACAGAATTTGGTGCTCCAGATTGAGGAGGTCTCTGACAAGACCCTATGGTAGTTATTTTAGCCCCTGTGGGTCCATCTAAGGTAGCACTGCCACTAATAAAGGCCATTTGTGACACAGTGAAGTCACTATGGTAGACTTCTGCTTCTCTGCCTCCAACTGCAAAGAGAGTAGAGAGAAAATATTTTGTAGCCTCCGAGGACCACGATTATCTGTATGCTCATCCCCCACCAGGATCGCTCATAGTTGCAACAGCCAATGAGCGTGAGAAGCAAGGTCTTCTACACCTTTTTGGTAGAAAGATGTATTCTACTGGGGAGCGCCAACTCCGTATCACAAACCAGCAGGTGGATTTGAGCAGATACACTTTTAACTCTTGGGGGGTCTATGTCAAAGTTCTCAGAACCCATGCCATCAGACTCCAGAGTGGAGTTCACGGTTCTAGTAGAGGAAGGCAAGGTGGCTGCAAAGGCCTCGCTTCAGGCAGCGCTAGACATGGTGGATGCCACACCTCACACCATGTCATCGGCGGTAGTGATATGTTGGAGCTCGTGGCTACAAGGCTCAGGGCTACCACACGAGGGCCAACAGACTATCCAGGACCTTCCTTTCGAAGGTCTGGCTCTGTTCTCTGAGCAGACAGACTCAGAACTTAGACTCAGAACAGCCTTAAGGACTCTTGGGCTACTTTGAAGTCCTTAAGCCTCCACACTCCAGCGCCACAGAGGAGGCATTTCAAACTTCAACCCCTACCTCAGTTCTATCAATCCCAACTCAGACAGGAGTATAACTAAGAGGGGCAGGAATTACAAGAGGAGATCCTCTCAGCCTTCTACCAGCCAAGGCCCTGGACCGGCGAGCCAATCCTTCAGTTCCAAACAGAACTTTTGAGGGTGTGCATGAGGGTGGTGTACTAATTCAGGAGTTGGATCCTTCACCCCTATTCCTTTGGGACTGGTTATCCCACTTCTACCATGCATATGCCCAGATCGCGTTGGATCGCTGGATGTTATGCATGGTAAAACTGGGATACTCCCTTCAGTTCCACCCCCATCCCTTCTACCCCTCAGCCCTCCCCATCCCTCTTCACGGACCCTTCTCACAAGCAGTTCTAATCCAAGAAGTGCAGATGCTCCTAAAGATAGGAGCAGTGGAGGAGTTGTTTATAAATTTTAACTGGAAAAGGCTACCGTCTCTCCATAATAAATAAATTAATTAAAATACTTTACCTCCTAACTTATAGTACTTTGCAGGATAGTCAAGTGCTATTGAAGTAGAGTCTGATGTAGCGTGCAAAGCATTATTTACTGACATTGGCAACCCTACATGTGTGTAGGACAAGGAAGTACTGCATTCAACTGTAGTTATATTTTAGTGGCCTAAAAGTTCTCCTGTAATTACTGTAATGGAAAGATAATCTCTCTCTCTAAATAAAAATAAGAGATGACTGAGGGGGGAATATGATAGAGGTGTATAAAATCATGACTGGTGTGGAGAAAGTACATAAGGAAGTGTTATTTACTCATTCTCATAGCACAGGAACTAGGGGGTCACCAAATGAAATTAATAGGCAGCAGGTTTAAAACGAACAAAACGAAGTATTTCTTCACACAACACAGTCAACCTATGGAATGCCCTGCCAGAGGATATTGTGAAGGCCAAGACTAAAACGGCATTCAAAAAAGAGCTAGATAAGTTCATGGAGTATAGGTCCATCAGTGGCTATTAGCCAGATGGGCAGGGATTGCTGTTTGCCAGAGCTGGGAATGGGTGATGGGATGGATCACTTGATGATTACCTGTTCTATTCATTCCCTCTGAAGCACCTGGCATTGGCCATTGTCAGAAGACAGGATACTGGGCTAGATGGACCATTGGTCTGACCCAGTATGGCCATTCTTATGTTCTTACTGTTCCACCATTAGGTGGTGCTTTGTGTAAAATACAGTAGAACCTCAGAGTTACAACCACTAGAGTTACAAACTGACTGGTCAACCACACACCTCCTTTGGAAGTACACAATCAGGCAGCAGCAGAGACCAAAAAAAAAAAGAAAGCACAGTACTGTGTTAAATGTAAGCTACTAAAAATAAAGATTTGAGAAGATAAGGAAACTGTTCCTGTGCTTGTTTCATTTAAATTAAGATGGCTAAAGGCAGCATTTTTCTTCTGCATAGTAAAGTTTCAAAGCTGAATTAAGTCACTGCTCAGTTGTAAACTTTTGAAAGAACAACCATAATGTTTTGTTCAGAGTTAAGAACATTTTAGAGTTACGAACAACCTCCATTCCCGAGGTGTTAGCAAATCTGGGGTTCTACTGCACCTTCTTTAAACTAACCTCAGTCATACCTGACAGAGCATTAAAGGATCTTATGATGAACACATCTGGTGTGTATTTTGCTCAGAAGTAAGCTCTGTAGCCAGTCCATATCTGGTACGACCAGGACAATTACTAGATTTGAAGCTGATCAAGGAGACCATGGCTAATACCCTTCTTCTGACAAAAAAGGAAAAACAAAAAAATCAGCCCTGGTGTTATTAATGACCGTGAGCTGTTGGGACTTCTGTTCTACATCTCATCTGAAAGATGGATCTCTAACAGCACTCAGCTCCTAACACCTTTTTTAGGGAAGAGTGCGACCTAAGTCTTGTTTGCAGTAGGAAAAAAATAAATGTTTTTCTCCACCAATGATGGCAGCTGTAGTGTAGATGATGCTCAATTATTTTTACCACTGTATCAGCTAACCTGACCACCTCTGATCCAGAAAAGGAGAGGTGATGTCATGTTAAAATACTATCACTTTGTATGACAGACTGAGGGAATTTTCTTACGTTCTTAATGGTTTGTGTGAAAAGGGTGTGTGACTCGATTTCCCTGTGTGTTGCTTATATAACAAAGTGGTGGGAGAAGGTGTCTGTTGTTTCAGAGGACCAGGCATGACCTTGTCTATCAGGCTGAACCCCAGGCAATGGGCTGGACACTGTGGAACTTAGCAACCAGAGACCCAGAGGCTGCCCCTTCTTGGAAACCAGCCAATTCTGACCAGTGGGAGGACGAAGGAGCTGAGGAGAGAGGGCCTCTGTGATCTGGAAGGCAGCCACAGCTGGTTCTGGCCAGTGGGAGCGTGAAGGACAGAGAGAGGGGGCCCAAGTGCTCTGTTTACCTAGGAAAGAAGGAGGATGAAGGAGAGGCTTTTGGGGGGAGGTAATAAAAGGGTGGTCGGTTAGAAGGAGGGGTCTCCTGGACTGGGGACAAAGAGCAGCCCAGTAGGACTGGGACAGGCCTAGTTGGACTGTGCTGAGACTTTCCAGGCTTCGAGGCCCTGAGAACTTCCTGTGCTGTGTTCAGAGGTTCAATAATCCCTTCTGTTTTACTCTGGCTGAGAGTCACTGCAGCCTAGAGATCATGATTGCATTGTTCCCTCTGGATGTGGTAGCCCTGGGGGTCCAGAGTGAGTGGACCCATGGCGAGAGACAGGCGTGCTGAAGGCTGAGAGGTGCATTTCCAGGAGGCGAAGGGCTTAGGGCTTAACCCCAAGAGAGAGAGTGACGGCCAAGAAAGGCCATTACACTGAAGGGGGTCCCTCCCAGGGACTATATGGAGCCAAGAGAGTACGGGTCCTATGAGTCTGAGACACTGTGGAAGTGCATTGGTGGTGAATTAGTGGTTCAGATGTTGCGAGCACAACACTTGTCTATGGTGGCACCTGTGTACTCTGGGTGCTCAGGAAAGTGGATTCTACCCTCCAAAGTATGTGACTAACCTATCCGGACTTCAGGTGAATATAGGAATGCATCAGAACCTTCTTAATCAGCACATACTGACTGAAACATAAAATGCACATATGAAACATTGGGACCAATTGTCAGAGGTTTATAATAGACTGAAATGTTTTTAAACATAAAATAATCACAGAACGAATCCTTGGAGAAAACTATTTTCATATGAAATGGCCTTATTAAGGAGCTTGAAGGGAACAAAATGTATGCTACCAAATGTCAATTGTGACTGTTAATTACTGTGTATAAGGCTTATGGAGGACACCAGAAGTGCCATTTAACTAGGCAATGAGTCACATCAACTGATTACAGCCATTAAAATGGATGGCACTAAATCTGCTCCTGCTAAGCATTCTAAGGAGGTGGCTGGCAAAGTGGATTCTGCTTTGCCAATTCATGCAGGTTTAACCAAACTTAAAATTTTGTCTTTCAGCCACCTTGCGACCTCCCTCCCTTTACCTGCAGAGAGAGATCATATCCGGCCGCGAATTGACCTGATTGTCTTTATGATTAACATACAAAGCAAATACAGGTAAATGCAGAAGTTGTTGTAATAGAGGAGGGAGAACTTGAGGAAGGAGTTAGTTGTTAGTTTAGCCTGGGGTAGACTGAGCCAGCAGCAGCACCTGCATCAGGGTGCCGGTTAGAAGCCTACAGAGCCATTAATTTTCAAACACTGAACTTGCTTGATTAGTAATTCATCCAGCTGTTATCTTGCCTATGGCAATGGATAACTAATGTTAAACCTGCTTTCTTATAACATACCTAATTGTGCCATACTGTACCATAGCAAGGAGGGTGGAATTTCTTCATGATCCAGTTAGTAATCGGCTTATGCAGAGTCAGGTGAACTGAAATCTGGAAATATACTATCTTTAAAATGGAAACAATGTCCAGGTTGGTGGTGGGTGTTGCAGTATTCTGATAGCTGGCCTATCCTAGGCAGTCTTAATTAACAGTCAGACATGAGTCAGCGGTGTGTGCAGGTACCTTTTATGTTGGCATTGCTAGCCAGGTCCCTCTTTGGGATTGGAGCGCTGTCAATCAGCAGGACTAACATGGTCTTAGGTAGAAACTAATCTTTGCATAATTTACCCCTTGTCCTCTTAGCTCTACTACTGCACCTCAGTGTTGATACAAAGAGAAATCCAATCATGTTTGTATTTTTATAATGAGGCTAAAACCTCATTGTGGGAAAGGTAAGAGTTTTGCCAAAGCAACTTCATGTGTGACCTTTGATCCTGGATTCGAACAGATCTTCAAAAGTAACAGGTCACATTGGATGTCTGTCTGGATGAAAGGCACTTTAAAATACAAGGACTGGGATTTTCAAAGAAGACTAAAGGAGTTATATGTCCAGTGGGATTTGGATGCCTAATTTCTTTAGGCTCCTTTAAAAATCTTCACCAACATATTCGTTCGTTTGAACAGTTTCCTCTTCCTCTTCTGTTTTGTTCTCCTTGCTGTCTGTTTTATGGCTTCTTTAGCACCCATCATTAGTATCTAAGCACAAAGGGGAGAGACTTTCAAAGGCATAAATGGCAGTTACATCGGACTCCTTTTGATTTTTAGTAGGAGGTGGATGTCCATCTGTCATTTATGCCTTTGAAAGTCACTCCTTTTGTGCTGCTCTGGCTTCCTGGTGAGTTGGTGACAGTACTAACACTAGCCTGACCTCTGGTTTAGCTGGATTATATGATGTGCTTCACCCCCGCCCCCTCTTTTTCCATCAGTTTTAAGAATGTTGAAGCTTCACTATCACACATGGATGCCAACTTCTTCCTTGGGAAAGTGTGCTTCCTCATCACAGGTGGTATGTATGGCCAAGTATCCAGTTTCTTTCTGTCTCCTCATCCTTCCAGTGTTTCATCACTTCTCATTCCACTCCTTAAAACAACTGAAATGGCTTCATGTTAAACAAAACAAGCCAATAGTTTGTGGCAGAAGCTTTTCTTTAAATGTAGCTGAATCTCATCTGTTTTCTATAGCTCAGACCATGTGTCTGTCATCACTTGGTCCTTCCCTTCAGTTCCTCCAATCAGATGACTCTCTTTTCTGCCCTTGCCCCTGTGGATATGAATCACAAGATTGATTCCCTTTGACTTTTATTAATGGTCGTCTCAATGCCATTCTGTCTGAATGAGCTTCGCTATGACGAGGACTATGCTGTATGCTAGATTTGGATCATTTGTGAAACTAAAAATTCCTCAGTACTCTTCTCCACTGGGGATGGGCTGTGAGGTTTGGACTATTGCAAAACTCTTCTTAACGCCTTTCTGTTTTGTCTCTGGTGAAGTTGGTAGGGTGAATCACTGCAGCGTAGAGATGAATGCTGTCCGGAAAATGGGAAACCTCCACTGCAGCCCTATCATATTCTGTGAACTGGATGTAAGGATGCTTAATTTTGTGACTGAGGGTGGGTGGGAGATGAGGATCAGCAAATTTTCCTACTCACTAACAATATCTGGTAGGTCAGCAATAAGTCACAATGAGCTGTGCAGTTAAACCTAATACCAGTATATACTGCTTGTGTGTTTTGATGTCAGATACCAAATCCTTGTGTCTACTGGAGAAGTGCAGATAGTAGAGTCAGTGCGCTTCTAGAAACTTGTTCTTGCTTTTCAAGTTAAATAATCTCTCTTTAGATTGTTGTAGCACAGGAAGACACACGGGGGCATACCAAGCAGAGGTGGGGAGCCAGGCCCCCGGGCACTGGCCTGCGCAGGAGTGCAGGCCGGCCCTTCACAATGTGCAGGAGGTGGGGGACACAGGAGGCTCTGAGGGGCGCTCTCAGCGGCTCCTTCCCCTTCCCCTGCATGCATCATGAAGGGCCAACCTGTCACTCCCCTCCACGCTGGGGGGAAGTGAGGCTGCCCTGTCCAAGTCAGCACCGGGCTGCGGGGCTGGAGCAGCGGGTAAGTGCAGGGGAGGCACACTGGGCTGGCCATTCGTGGGGGGGTGCGCAGGAGGCTCTGAAGGGCACAGATGTAGATGTAAATGTAGACTTGGCCCCTGGGCACCAGAGACCCTCAGTACGCCACTGAAGACACTCCCTGCCCTATACAGCTGACCAGCTAAACTGACACAGGATTGGAGGAAAGTGAATAAGGAAGGGTTATTTATTCCTTCACATAACACAAGAACCAGGGGTCACCTAATGAAATTAATAGGCAGTAGGTTTAAAACAAACAAAAGAAGTACTTCTACACACACCACACAGTCAACCTGTGGAACTCATTGCTGGGCCTGTTATGAAGGCCAAAACAATAACGGGGTTCAAAAAAGAAGTTCATGCAGGATAGGTCCTATCAATGGCTTATTAGCTAGGGATGCAGCCCCATGTTCTGGGTGTACCTAGCCTTTGACTGCCAGAAGTAGGGAATGGATGACAGGGATCACTCGATAATTGCTCTGTTCTGTTCATTCTCTGTGGAGCATCTGGCATTGACTGCTTTTGGAAGACAGGATATTGGGCTAAATGGTCCATTGATCTGACCCACTATGGCCATTCTTATGTAAAGGGATAAGCAAAGTGATCAGGGTGATCAGAAGCCCATATCTTGATAGCTGCACAGTTGATTGTAACTAGCTGACTTTTTTTTCCCCCGTGTGGACTTCCCCCTCTGATATATGCAGCCCCAGTACACTAGTTCCCTGAAACACTCTGACCCTATGCTTTGAGCCATGAGCTGCCATCCCCATGTGTTATGTGATTGCTCTCCAGAGTGCACACCCAAAACACTTCCTGTTTCCCAGACTCTAGAGTAAAGTACAGCCATTCCTAGAGGGGCACTTATTTCATCCCTGCAGTCTGATGTGTGTACTCTGGGGTTTTTATCAGCTGTTGCTGTTTGAAGGGCTGGAGAGTTTGCATTATTGAAATGGTGTCTTTCTCCTTTGCACATAGTCAGTCATCCTGAATCTAGTGAATGTCTCCCCTACCTTCACTCAGTAGATCAACCTTGTAGCTCTGCCACCCCTTTTCACTCCTTCTCTCCTCCCACTTCCTCTAATCCATTACCAGTGTGTTTGGGTCCACAGTACTTCTTTTAAAGAGGCTTTCAACCTTTGTGACTCTGCCCCCTCCTCCCCACTGGCCCTAGACAAATAGGTGGGCAGGTTTGGGAACCTCCATGTCTAGTTGATCTGGGTCTCACTTAACTTTGGTTCCTGATTACATTTCAGCACCAACTAGATTTTTCTTTTCCATCGCTTTATTTTTAAATAACTTGTTTGTTTTTTGTTTCTTTCTCCCTCTGCTTCCAGTCTGAAGGAATTAGACTTGCCACAGCTCAGCGGCTGCTCCGGATGTTGCAGATTTGTGCTGGGCATGTGCCAGGAGTTTCTGCCCTGTTCTTCAGTTCTTTGATGAAAAGCTCCATTGATGAGTAACCTTGATATAAACTCATTGGCATTCTTTCTGTCCATACCCTTTGGTGCTGTTTCAAGCTGCAGAAATAGATTGCGAAACAGGAATCCTGTTGGGAAACTTTTTCTGTTGATTTATCATGAGGCCAGCTCACTCAGTGCTGTTCTTTCTTGTAAAGGTAACAAAAGCAAGGGCTTGGTTCCTGTTCTGTGGGTGGTGGCTGGAGGTATACTAGTGAATCTAGATCCCAGTTTGAATCAACCCAGTTTGTTAGTGACCAAGAGCTGTGTAACATTCTGAGAGCTGTATGGGAACGGGGAGAAGGGCATAGTCCTTAGGTTCATGTGTATCATGAGGGGTAGATGTATTTCAGAGACACAACAGTCATGGAGAGAAGTACCAGAAGGCTGATGCCTGCTTTCTGCCTAATACCAATGCATTCAGATTGAAATAGGGCACTCTTCACTAATACAGAAAATTCACTTACCATCTCCCACCCAACCCCCCAAAAAAAAGAACTTGAAGGAAGCAAGTTTAGTAGCCACCATACACACAGCAGCTGGTAGTAATAAACCAGCTTTGGGGGTATGCAAAGAAAGATTGGCCTAGCCTTTCTAATCCCCAAATATCTAACCAAAGAGGGAAGAGGGGGTTAAAGGAGACAGCCCAGCAATTTGGCTTCTTTCCTTTCTTTGAGTGAATGGTCATCTTTTGTTATACAGCTCCAGCAAACAGTGCCTCATGGGTAAACACCCCCTCCCTCCTGTCTGACTCAGGAGTCTGACAGTCACATTAATGCTGTGCCACTGCAAGTCAAAAAGTTTCCATCAGTCAGAAAGAATACCCAGAGCATCAGAGGAGGTGGGGGGAGTGTTGATAGCACAGGTGTGTGTGTATGGGGGCACAGATTTGCTCAGCGGGGTGGTAAAAGTGTGGCTATTAAACAGAACAGTGCAGAAGTCACTCTTTAAATGCAGTTTTGCTATTAGTATTGGTTCTAAAAGTGAAGGTCCACAAAATGGTTCCTCTCTAACTAAGGTTGATTTCCAAGAGCCTAACTTTCAGAATTGCTGAATGCCTGCAGTTTCCATTGGACCTCTGAACATCAGGCCCTTAATCTGCATTCCTCCAGCTTCCTTTGAGCTTGCACCATCTCTGCTTGCTTTCTTCTTGGCTGGAAAGATGTAATGTGGCTAACCTAACCTGGCTATAAACATGCTACATAATGTGTGTGTTTCTTACAGGTTGGACATGCTTATAAACTTGCAATGTGTACATAAACCACCAAGTCAGATAATACTTTGTCAAGACACAAATCACAGTAATTCCTGATGTATTCCCAATACAATCTGATACCATGTGCTGGAATATAAAGTTAATAAAATGTATAATATCTAAAAACAAGTACAGATCCACTCTGCTCTCTGGTAATGTTCACTGATACTGTGTGGGTGTGCTAGGAAAACTCTGTAGCTATTTTTCATCATTGATGTAACTACACTGGTGCTACCAACAGTGTAAAATGGGTGCGGGAGTTCTTACTGGCATATTTAGCTTCTGTTGTAATAACTTGAGATGGGTTGCAATTACTACTTTAATTCACAAGATGGTGCTAAGACCTCTCCAGTGAAACAAACTCCCTATGCTAGTACACTGGGCTGAATAGTCTTCCTGAACACGTGGTTTAGACACTTCCATAAGTGCTGGAACTGCGGGTACTGCTGCACCTTCTGTCTTGGAGCGGTTTCCATCATATAGAGGGTTTACAGTTTGGTTCAATGGCTCTTAGCTCCTCCACTATACAAATTGTTCCAGCCCCCCTGGACAGTTCCGTACTGAACAGGAAATAAATCTTTTTCTAGAACGAAAAAGCTCTTAAAAGAAGTTCCTTAAAATTAAACCTGCGGGGAAGAGGGGGTGATCCCACATACACTGAACTAATGTTCCTGCCTTCAGAGCCATACCCCTAAGTGCTATGCTTTCCCCTTAGCTTGCAGGAAAAAGTAACAGTAGCAATTTAGGTTTAATTAGCTCTGCATTTTGGCAGTCATCACAGAAAGAACTCCAGGAGACACAGGGACTGAGCCAACGCCCAGAGGGTGCACAAATCCCATCTACAAGCCTGTTGTCAGTGTGACAGGGGGGAGGGAGACAGAGATGACTCCAGCAGTGAGCTTGAACAAAAGAGCTAAAATGTTAAGCTGGGTTTGTGTCCAAATGCGATGGACTGTGACTGCAACTCAGTGGGAGGAAGATGTGGAGTGGATTTTCATGCCCATCTAGCAAGAATTCAGAACCCACAGCAGCTCAATCAATGTGAACTATTTTCAGCCAGCTTTGTGTATCATGATTGCAGGAGCCAAGGCCTTTTCCCTATTTGGCATCATCATGGTGCCAAAAAGGAAACGAGTTTATATTTCCTTCTGTACGTTTTGAGTATGCTGTCTCAGTCATGCTTTATCTTTAGTTCTCTTGAAATAAACCAGCCCGCAGTTTGGAGGAGCCTGTAGTTTCAAAGTGATCTTGAAGCACAGGTGCAGACTCATGTGGGTGGGTCATAGAAACAGAAGAAGTCCAGTTAGTTTCTTTTGTTCCCTTCACAAGCCAATGCAAGATGGTTCCTTATGCTATATTCTCCTGACACTCATCCAGTCCACTTATAAGTGACTCAGTCAGTAGAAACCAGATGCATCTTTAAGAACATTAGAATGGCCATACTGTGTCAGACCAGTGGCCCATCTACCTCACTATCTAGTCTCTGACAGTGGCCAATCCTTCAGAAAAAATTAATAAAATAGGTCAGTTTCAAGTGATCGAGTCCCTGTTGTCCAGCTTCTGCTTTTGGCAGTTGGAAGTTTAGGAATACCTGAAGCATGAGGTTGCCTCCCTGACCATCCTGGCTAATAGCCATTGATTGACCTGTCCTCCATGAATTGACCTAATTCTTTTCTGAACTCAGTTATATTTTTGGCCTTCACAACATCCCATAACAACAAATTCCACAGGTTGAATATGCCTATGAGTATTTCCATTTGTTCCTTTTAAACCTGCTGCCTATTAATTTCACAGGGTGAGCCACTGGTTCTTGTGTTATGTGAAGGGGTAAAGAGCACTTTTTCTCCACACCATTCATGATTTTTTAGATTTCTATGACATCCCTCCTTCGTCATCTTTTTTTAAGATGAACAGTCTTGGTTTTTTAATCTCTCTCCCCATATGGAAGCTGTTCCATACCCCTAATAATTTTTGTTGCCCTTTTCGGTACCTTTTCCAATTCTAACTTTTTTTTCTGTGATGGGGTTATGACCCATCCTGTGCCCAGGGTAGCCACCTGAAAATGCCAAGATCAGGGCAGGCTGTAAACGGAGAGCAGATTCTCCCAGCACTGGTGGGTGACACTGAAGTCAGGCTTCCTAGCCAGCCACAAACTGCCTTTCTGAATCCTCACAGAAGCCAGTATACAAATACACACAGCCCCCTTTACTACATTTCAGCTTCTGGTTCCCAGTCAGCAACTAGATCCAGTAAAGAGACCAGTTATTTAAACTCTATGCTCTTTACTAAAAAGGTTCCCTCTAACCCCAAGGGGTCAGCCACAGTACCAGTTCAATATAAGTTTGGATCTTACCTAAAATACCACGCTGCTAGCTAATCCTTTAGTAACTAAAACTAAAGGTTTATTGTAAAAAGAAAGAAATAAACCATAAGAGAAATGTTAAAGGGTCAAAGCAAATCAAATACATACAAATGATTGAAAGTCCATATACATCAAGTTTCTGGGAGAATTGTGGAGTTTGCAGGCTTGTACGGTTCCTCTTGTGTACCTTCAACACCTGGATGGGTCTAAGTCCTTCGGTTCAGTTGCAAAATGAATTGATCCAGAGGTAGTTGTGTGTCTGCAGCTGGACAGGAACAAAGACAAAATGATTTCTGTGGCTTGGCCTTATATACCCTCTGGCCCTGGCCATGCGGTCTTGTGGAATATTACAAGAACTAAAATGGAGTCCAGAGTCATATGGGCCAATCCTGGTAACTCTTCAGGTATGCCTTTAGTTTCTTCCTGGGCCCCTTGCATCCGTGAGTGTCTTAAGGGGTCATTAAGCAGGCTATTGTTCTGCTGCCATCCTATCTGAGGTGTTGCCCAGGCAGCACAATTTGAAATACAGATATCTCAAATATATCTATAACTTCCATTTCACATATTACACATGAATATAAGTATCATCATCTCACTTAGCATATTATAACCTTTCTAACAGTACCTGACATGGCATATCTCAGATGAATTATTACAATTTTGACACTGATGTCAAACAATATAACAAATGCTCTCCCCCCCATCTGCCCAGCATGACACCCCCAACGCGAGACTGGTGTAGAAAGGAGTAATCAGAGCTCCTGAATACACCCCAAGGGCCCCCCTCATTCAGACAGCACAACGGGTGATCAAAGCTGCACACAGTATTCAAGCTGTGGGTGTACTATGGATTTATATAGTAGCATTATGATATTTTCTGTCTTATCTATCCCTTTCCTAATGGTTCCTAATATTGTTAGCTTTTTGGATTGCTGCCACTGCACAGTGACAAGTGTTTTCAGAGAATTATCCATGATGACTACAAGATCCCTTTCTTGAGTGCTAGCAACTTATTTAGACTCCATCATTTTATATGTATAGTTGGGATTATTCTTCCCAATGAGCATTACTTTGCACTTATCACTTATTTAATAGCCATCACTTTCCTGGGAATTATTTTCCTCCTAGTAAGATCTTTTAAACTATTAAAATGTTTTATGATAATCTAAAAAATCTCTCTGGGATGAAACTCATCACAATACTCTTCACTATCACTCACTTGTACTACTGTTACCAATTCTTGCCTTTTTACACAAATCTGTGTACCCCAGCAAGTTTTTGTACAGTATGTCCTCCCCCACTACTGCCCTTGAAGGGAGAAAATGCTGGAACCCATTTGTCCTACTCTTTTTCTGAGATTTTTTATAGGTTGTTGAATCTCTGCTGCTTCAAGATGAAATCTAGTTTCTTCAAGAACAGCTGTTCTCCCCCTTTCCTGTTGCAAATATTTCTCTTAGGGCTAGAAAAGATCTTCTCCTTTTACCCAGAGTCCCGATCAACTGATCTTTCTGTAATATAACTGACAAGGTAACTAGAGCAGGCCTGAGAATGCGACACTCTCTCAGGTTCATTACATTTTACAAATAGAAGTTCTTGGGACTCATCTGAAGTGACAATCCCAACTACGAAAAGACCTCTGGGAACTGCTGGCTGTTTATTTAGACTGGAAACAGCAAGGCCTGTTGTGGAGCAGGGCCAGACAGCCACAAATATCTTTTGATGTAGACTCAAAGTGCAGGTTTAATACTTATTAGAGATGGGTTACCAACGTAGCATTCACATCTGGATGAGGTTTATAGGAGGATTGGAGGCTGAACGAGGACTACATTTAGGCTCCACCGTGTTGAAGTCTCATGAGAAATTTGGCCAAAATGGTAGAGATCTAGTGAAAATCAACGGTTTGTGCAATGTTCCACTATTTTCCCCTTCACCTCTCTGTGTCTCAGTTCCCTACCTCCCTTGGATGTTGAGGGTGAATCCACTAATGCCTACGACTTGGTTTACACTCAAAAGTTTTGCCAGCATAGCTTTGTTGGTTGAGAGGAGAGGTGATATTTTTTTAAACTAACTTAGTTATGCTATTGAAACCCTTCTATTGCAGATAGTTATATTGCTATAAAAGTACTTATATTGGTTTTGCTTATGCCAGTCAAACCAGTATTAGCTCCACCTGTATAAGCACTTCTAAACAAGACCCGGAAAATAGGCCTTCCTGGGTTTGGAATGGACTTGCATCCAGAATCAAAGAGATGGGTTCAGACCTGGACAGTTAAATATGGACTGTTGCAACTTGGTGTGGGATTGGGGACTAGTGTTTGAATTCAGATTCCTGTTTAAGGCCATTTCCAATATTTATCTTTTGAAGCCTACTAAGGGTAGTTACCACATAATCTACATCTCCAAGTAGTGTACTTAGAGGGTTCCAATCAGTGCAGGGGCTACACTAGATGAGGGACATTGTTGTGATGTTTGTGAATGAAGTTTTGGTAGCTGCTCCTGAATGTGTCAATCAGTGGTGATGCTAGTGAGATGGTAGGTGGTGTACTTTCTCTTGAGTCAGTGCTGATCTGATGCACTGTACAGTGTTAGAAGACACTGAACTGCTGCAAGTCTCCACTGTCAGATGAGGCACAAAACAGAGGTCCCAATGCTGATGAGAGAAAAGGGGAAATAGTTGTTTTCCTTTACTTGATTTCTGTATTCAATTTTGATTTTGTATGAACAGGGGGCTTAGTGCCAGCCAAATTCCAGCTGTGCTGTTTACTGTCTGTTGGCTAATTTCCTCTGTAGTTTCCACTGCGTGTTGTATTCTTCACTTCCTAACCTAAGCTGTTGAACAACTGCTACTTTCCTTCCTGCAACAAGCTATCCTTCATTGGCGGGAAGGATGATTCCTATGCAAGAGAAAGCAATGGCTAGCGTAGCACAGCACTGGAAGTTGGGAGTGCTGGGTCTTTTTCTGACTCTGATGTTGACTTCCTGCACCGTCTTGGGCATGTCACATAAACTCTTTCCCTATCTGTAAATCAGGGATCACATCCCTTTGAATTAGGAGAATGAACAAACATTTGTAAAGCACTTTGAGCCCCTCAGATGAAGAGTGTGATAGAAATGCAAAGTAGAACTGGTTGGAAAAATTCAGAGAACACTCTTTTTGTCGAGATTTACTGATGCAATGAAATTGAAACATCTTCCTGAGGGTACGTCTATGCTTATGACAGCACGTAGTGTACAGACACTGCATGCCCAGTTAGCATTCATGTGCAGTAGAGATTTTGCTTATTACCAGCTCAGTTGCCAGCAAATAGTTGTTAGCAACTGCTGGATAATAACAACAGGAAGGCAGGTTTGTAAGGCAGCAGCCAGGTAAGGAACCATTGGGTACGTGCCTAGCTGCAGCCCTGTAAACCTGCTTGCTGGTGGAGCTTTTCTTCCAAAAAATCTTGCTAATAAGCAGCATACCATTGCCAGTCTCTGAATCACATTAACATTAAAGTCAATGGAATGGGATTGGTTCCCAGCAACACATTGCTATTAACCAGACATTAATATCTGGGTTGCTGTTAAGTAGAATCTACTATAAATAGCAGTGTAGATGGTAAGGCACGGCTTAGGAGTGAGTAGACTACCCTACATGACTGAACCCCCAGGTCTATACCCTATATGGCTCTCTCTAGGCCCAAGCCCTGCCTTTCACCACTACATTGCTATTTTGAACTGTCATTTCCTGTTTCCAGAACGTTTCTCTGCTGCACTGAAAGGCTCTGGTGTCTTTCCCTGCTGCTTTCCCCCTGCATGAGCCTTTCACCCTGGCAGGTAGCTACACATCACGGTGACAAGTGTGGATGCAGCCTGCCTTCTGCTGCAGCATGTAGCTGCACATGTAGCGCATGTGCTCTACACGCTGCTATACGTGTAGACATAGCCTAAGACAGACCAATTTTACTGAACTTGTAACAGACCTTAGGCAGCTGTCTGATCAAAACCTGCCTGATTTTCTGCCAGCTTGCCCCAGGCTTCAAGGCTGTCTGACACCCCATTGTGCAGACTGCCTTGGAGCCAGGCCTTCACGTCCCCTGGCAGAAAATTTTGAAATTTCTGGGTTTTGTCTTGAAGTGGAATGAAACCAACTTTCAGGATTCCCTTTCTCCACCCAGTTCTACGGCAAACCTCTTTCTGTATTTCTCTTTGTTAAATAGTTACATTGCTCTTGTGCCTAGCTGCTAACCGGGATGGGGGCCCGATTGCACTAAGAGAATCTTTGCTCAAGGTTTTGTGCCCTAAGTAGACAAGATGAAGGGTGGGAGGGGAAACAGAGAGGTGAAGTGATTTGCCCAGGCTCATAGAGTAGGTCAGAAGCAGGAATAGAACTCAGGGTTCCTGACGCCCAATGCAGTGGCCTGTCTACTACACCATACTGCCTTCCCTATTATAGTCCCTAAAATCCATTGGAGTCCTTCTGGAGACAGGAGGCAGTGTAGGTGCTATTCTGTTCTCCAGGACTGGCTAACTGGAGGGCTTAAAGGAAGGGGCTCCTTTCTATACAGAACATCACTCGCTGTAATGGTACGATAGTAACTGACAGCTGTGAAAGCCACGGCCCTCCCCTTGTGTCTTTCACACATCCTTTCATGGCTCAGTGAAGGCAGCAGTGTGTGAAAGAGAGAGACCCTTTATTTTACATACCCACAGGCTGCTGTTCCCCTTGAGCACAGGTGTGGCTGTGATCTCCTGCTGAAAGAGCTCTTGGGGACTCCAGATGGCACAGGAAGAGGAGCTAAGGGGAAGGCATTGAGAGGCCACACACAGATGATGACCAAAGTGAACTCTACAATTAAAGTCCATCTCCTTTCCAAACACGCATGGCAGTAGGGCTGTCTGTGCTCTGCATATTTTTTTTACCCCCTGGGCAGTTTTACGTAGAGATGAGCATCACCCCCACATCTCTGAACCTAAACTTCTTGTGTTCACAGTGAGTGAGCTGCAACAGGCGGAGCTGAAATCCAGTTCTAAAGCCAAACTTCCTTCAAGGTTGGGGTTGATCCATTTATAGAGGTGCAAGTGGCAGATCATAACCCTGTTTCCAGGCACCTGGTGCTCACTCGTCTCTGATCTCATTGATCTATAAAGCGGCAGGGTCCCTGCCTGGACCTTTCCAGCCAACAGCAATGAAAATGGACAATCATGAACATTTTAAAAATAATCACCATAAAAAATACATGCACAGGAGGCACTGTCCCTATTTTTTTCTGTCAACATTGATCATTTCTCCACTTTACCCCTCCCCAAAAGCTCCCCTACTCCGGTGTGTTTCAAGTGAGTTAAAACGTCTGTATTTATTTTTCTCCTCCAATCTCCCTACTTATAGCTGTCAAAAGTTGGCAGGTAAAGTGCAAACCAGAACGGTGTTCAACTCAGCCTTCATCCTGTATTAACAGCCCGTAGCTCTAACAGCATATAGCACTTCTCATCTTCAAAGCACTGTGCAGACAGCAACTAATTAATTTTCACAACACTCCTGGGAGAAAGATGACTAATTATCATGCGTTGTTATGCAGAATGGCATAGAATCAAAAGAATGAGAGAGATAAAAGACCTGGTACAGTGCAGTGTGTCCCATCTTGTTCACCATGCAGACAAACCTCGGGCTGATGCAATTGGTCTCTACACTCTGCTCTCCAGGGCTTTGTCCAGTCTAGTTTTAAACCACTCCAGCAGTTGGCAGAAGCCACATTACCTTAGAAGACTATTCCATGGCCCACTCTTTCTCATACAGGGAATTTTTCTGCCATTCTTTATTTCCTTTTGCTCATTATCAGCCAGTGTTCCCTATGTGACCCATCTATGTCTAGGATAGCCTATCTGAAAATGCCAAGGTCAGGACAGGCTGAAAAAAGAGCAGATTCCCCCAAACTGGTGGCTAACACTGCAGTTAGATTCCCCAACCAGTTACCAGTAGTGCTTCTGATTCCCTCCATTGGTTATCAAGAAGCTAAAACAAAAAATACACAGCCCCCTTTATTGCATTTCAGTCTTTGGCTCCCAGTCAGCAACTAGCTTCAGTAAAGAGATAAATTATTTAAAACTCTATTCCCTTTACCAAAATATTGTCCTGACCCCACAGAGTCAGCCGCATTGCCAGATCAATATAAGGTTGGATCATACCCAAAATACCACGCTGCCAGCCAATCCTTTAGTAACTAAAACTAAAGATTTATTTATAAAAGGAAAGAAACAAATAAGAGATGTTAAATTGGTCAAAGCAATCAGATAAATACAAATTACTTTAAAATCCATACATATCAGTTTCTCAGTAGAATTGTGGAGTTGCAGTCTTGTACAGTCCTTCTGATGCACATCCATTACCTGGATGGGTCTCAGTCCTTTGTTTCATAGTTTCAGTTGCAGATGAGTTGATCCAGAGGTAGGAAGCAGGAATGAAGACAACATGGGATGGAGCAGCTGCCTTTTATTTCCCGATTCCCTTTGCCGTGTGGCTTGTGCAAATTCACAGAAATAAAATGGAGTCCAGGGTCACCTAGGCAAGTCCTGGTGACTCATAAGGTGTAGCCCCTGAGGTTTTTCCCTGGGTTCATTGTACTTTTGAGTTCTTTTAATGGGTCATCAAGCAGGCTTATTGCTGCTGCCATCTTGTTTAGGGTGTGTCCCAGAAACACAGCACAAGTTGAAATATAGATATATTAGACATATTCATAACTTACAATACAGATCTGTCACATACACATAAACACTATCATAATACTTAGCAAATTATAACCTTTCTAATGATACCTGACATATCATGTCTCATACAAATTATTGTAACTTTGCAATATTGATATCAATAATATTATGACTGGTCATTCACATGCCACCCAGCGTCACACCCTAGTTATACCTGGTTCTCTCCAGTCTCCAGTCTCTCTACCCATCAGTTCTCAGCAGTGCCCCTTTATTAGCAGTGTTCCTTCTTTGACTTGCTGCTGTGCTGAGGGCAAATAAGACTAAAGTGTATGTGTGGGGCTAGGAAGGTGGATGGGGCAGGGCAGTGAGGGGGCACAGAGGGAATACTTACATAAAAGATAGTTTCTAAAATGTGCTGGTTTCTGCCCTTCCTGCTCTTTTTAGGCTCCACAAGGCAAATTCATCCTTCCACCCATCTCCCTCCCCACAAGCTCACTCATTCTTTGCTCCCGTGAGACTTCACTGTGGCTGTGATGTCGCAGTAAGCTACATGGGGGGACATTCCAGTGGAGTGGCCCAACTTTGAGGGACCTCAAACGGAACAAATACTCTGAACCATTCTGAGTCTGATCACGCAGCCTCTGCATATGAGCTGCTCCCACGAGAGTTAACAGGAATTGCTTATGTGCAGCCACAAGTGATGGAACTTGATAGTATTCAGCTACATAGCAGGGAAGAATAATTCCCTCCACTGCAGGAATCACTGGATGAAATCCTATGGCCTGTGTTATGCAGGAGGCCAGATTAGATGAAGATCATGGTCCCTCCTGATCTTGAAATCCATGAATCTGCCATTGGGCCTCCTGTCTGTGTTTTGTATTGAATTGTGCTGTACTCTACCTGTACATGCTTTCATGCTGTACATGCATTGGGGCAGGAACCAGTTATTTATCTGGCTTTATTCATCCACTCTGTGTGACTGATACACGGTGATGGTGGTATATAAATAATGCAACTGGTACATTTACCATCGGTTCAGTGCTGAATGCCCCAGGCTATTTAGGACATTCAGTGCATAACTGTTATTCTCTCATCTGAAATCTGTATGGGTATATTTTGAGTGGCTGCTGATTTAATCAGCTGAGGAAGTCATTTAATCCAGCTGTAGTGTTCATTGCACCCAATGCGAGAGTTGAAATGTGGCCAATGTTACATTACCATGAGGATGTGAGTAACAATTAAGGCTGATTTTGATACTAATTAGGCTTAAATTAAGCGAATATTGATTGAAGTGGAATTGCCAAAGAATTAAAATAGGACAGATGCAAAAGAGTGGAGGAAACCCCAGACTGATTCACAAAAAGAAATGATGCAGAGAGAGCAAGGGAGTGGGGTGCTGAATTACCCTGCTACTAGAGAGCAAGGGGTTAAAATAATCCTAATTACATGGTGCCTTAAAGTATTGTCAGATTAAATGTGCCCCCTCAGAAAGGTGCCCAGAATTCTTTCCAGAGGCCTGAGAACCAGGGTTACCTGGTCCTGCCTGTGTCCTTGTGACTGTCCCAAACCAGGATAGGGGGAGGTCCCCCTTACAGAACCCCTGAGGGGAGGGGAGAAGGTGTTAGACAACCTTGCAAACCAGCACAGAATATATGCGGTTGGGAACAATCCCCGTCCAAATCATCAGGAGAATGTGAGGTGTGGGGAAGGGGCCAAACCAAATGATGTGATGGAAAATGGCCAGATGTTTGCACCCTCTTCACAGCATCTCTGACCTACCTCTCCACCCTGCAGCAAGGTGATAAATTGGGCTAAATGATGACAGCCATATGCCACTGTATGTTAAGAATTTTAGGCTAAATTCTGCTCTCACACCTGTCAACCTCCTTGACTTTGTTGGGGCTCAGGCTGCCTGGCTTTACCTGAGAGCAGAATTTGGACTTTTGTTTTAATAGCCTAGGGAGGTGGTGGAATCTCCATCTTTAGAGGTTTTTAAGCTGAGGCTTGACAAAGCCCTGGCTGGGATGATATAGCTGAGGTTAGTCCTGCTTTGAGCAGGGGGTTGGACTAGCTGACCTCCCAAGGTCCCTTCCAACTCTAATATTCTATGATTCTATGATTTTATATGAAAACCAAAATTCTCTTGAGCCACTGGAAAGAACCAAGGACCTTCTCAGTTGTAAATTGGAAAAAGGAACTGGCCTCCCTGCTCTGTATGGAAAGGAAGGTGGGATTAGGGAGGTAAAACATTCTCACCCCTACCTTCCTGATAGAGAGGCACACACAGGTACAGCATCAAAAGAGTGTGCTTTCACTTGGCATCCCTTCATTTTCCTTGCTTAGTCCTTGTTCTGCCTTGAGCCGTTAGGATCCCTAAGACTAAGAAATCGAAGGAACAATGCTGATTGAGACCCACTAAGGATCTGGCCCTTGTGTGTTGTAGGAAGGGAGAATCTTTTTTTTAAAGGAACTCTGTGTAATTGAATGGACTTCACACAGCAGGGCAGAACATTTCTTGTGGGAAAGGAAGAATTCGAATGGTTCAGGCCACCTGCAGGGACTCCCATACATCATCCCTTTTCCATCTCCCTGTCTCTCTTTCTCCTCATTGTCTCACACTCCTCCATCTCTCTTTTCCCAACCTAACTTCTCTACCTTATTGCTTTCCTGCTAACTGAATAAGTGCTCCGTGCTAACCACTAAGGCCATGTACCATGATGCTGGACAAAAGAGAACTGACATTTGAAATATTGGCTGGACATAGGACCAGCTTCTGATCTCAGTTATACCCACTGTAAATCCTAAGTGACTCCAATGGAAATATTCCAGATTTACACCAGTGTGATTGTAATCAGAATCTGCCCCCCAAATGTTTCATATCACTTGTTAGAGTGGAATGTTACAAAGCCTCGTTCCTAACGTGTAACCCCACCAAAGTTAATAATAGTTGAGGGTGCTCTGCACTTTACAGGGTCAGACCCTAGCTCAAGATGAGACCACGCTCGAACCCATGGGTTGTGCTGGTCTTTCCATTCATCATCCAGGCCATCCTATGCTGCTAGGAGCCAAATACAACTAGAGGTTTCCTGTGCTTCTAGAGCAAGGATTCTCAAACTGGGGGTTATGACCCCTCAGGGGGTTGTGATCTTTCAGCCCCCATGCATGCCGGTAAGGATGGCATGGGGGGGGGAGTCATCACTTTTGTGGAGGGGTCGTCACAGCTTGAAATATTTTCGAAAGTGGTCTCAGCAAAAAAAAGTTTGAGAACCCCTATTCTAGAGCCAAAGAATCCTTTGTATGTATCATTAAGCAGAGAGACGATATAACCAACTGGATCAAATTGTGTTCCCTGTCTCACTGTATCTCATCTGAAGGAGAGGGGAAGATTAAACTTTCAGCTAAAGTCTTCCAAAATGCTGTAGTGCGGTGACTGGTTCCTTGCCTACAGACAGACAGCTGCAGTGCCAGTTTCAGCAAATATTAGAGGCGATCACTCATATTTGAGGCTACTTGTTTATTTATTTATCAGTCATCTAAAACTAGTGTTTAAGTGAACTGACACACAAACACACACGTAGTTCCCTTTGAAATACGGCAGTCCCTGCTGAAGCGCCTACGGGCTGACTTGGGCTATAATCTGATCCCTGGCAGAATGTAGTTAAATTCAAATGCAAAATATTTTATTGGCATAACAAGCTCAATGGGAATTGCCAAATGGTAAAAAAATAAAAAGGTCAGAGTCCCCCGGGTCTGTGTCAGTGGGAGATAAAAAAGGAGGAATGTTTTCCCAGCTAGGTCTTCACAGTGTATAGGGAGGGGAGCTGTCATAAATGTTTATTCCTGATTTGGTGTCACGTTGCAATGTAGCATGATGTGCCACACTAACATAGAGAGCGAATCAGTTAAAGTAACAATCACAGTGACCCATTTCCAGCTGATTTTGGAAGACAGTACGTCAGTGTTCACAGGTTCATGTTACTGTGATTAGTTGCCACTCTAACTTTACAACAGTCACAGAAGCACTGATTTGTCATTCTGTTGCCGACACAGGCTCTAGGTCAGTGAGGTGGCCAACTTTAAGCATGTGGGTAGTCCTGCACTCTCAGATGAGACTGGTCCCATGCTTGAAGATAAATGTGCGTTGAAGTGCTTTGATGAATGGTGGCCATGCTGTGCTTGTGCTGCAGAAGTGCTAATGGACGGGAAAGGGGAGAGATGTATTACACAGAGCTGAGTGAATAATTGCAGCAAATAATTTATTTGACCAACGTAGTCTCTTTTTCTGTTTGGGACTTGTCCGCAAGTACCTTACTGTTCTCTTAGACTTACTCATTATTCAAAAATATTCACCAAACCATTCCTATGAATAATCCTCAATCTGCAGCTCTACTGTGAATAGATTGGTACAAGTGTTTAATATGCAAATTTAAAATGGGGTTGGTTAGTTTTGATTTGACTCTTAGGCGACGTGTATTGTTTCTGTTCCCTGATTTGGGGCCTTCTCCAAAGTCCAGTGAGTCAATGGAAAGACTCCTATTGACTACAACAGGCTTTGAGTCAGACTATTGATGAGTGTAACTCTGGCACTCATTACAAAAGCTGCAACCGTGTAACTAAATTGATTTAAAAGTGATCTCATTCCACTGGGGCAAATCCCTAACGTGGATGCTCCTAAATTGGTTTAAGCCTCACTTCAATCTATGATTTAAGCAGGATTTGAACCCTATTATAAATGCACTTAAGTGAGGTTTAAACTGGTTTAAGTGTGCTTATATTAGGATTCCAATCCTGCTTAAATAATAGTTTTAAGTGGAGTTTAATCCTGTTTAAATGCATCTACATTAGGAACATGCCCCAATGGATCTAGGTCACTTTTAAATCAATTTAGTTATACCGATGCAACTTTTCTAATCTAGACAAGTCTGTAGAATCAGGTTTCTTATTCAAATAGTCATGTAGACAAGGTCAGCATTAACTTTTAGTGGATATTCTCTTACATATAGAGATCAAGACATGGAAACACGCAGACGAGTCACTTTACTCACCCACTGATATGATTGGAACTAGTTGTGTGAGTCAAGTTACTTGTATGTGTAAGTGTTTGCAGGATCAGATTCTTAATTCACTGTTTCTGTGATTATTGTAGAGTCCTTTGCTGAGATATTGTGGGGATCAGTCACAATGGGGTGCAAATTCAGTTGATGCACATTCAATTTTTGATGCACATTCAAGTGAATGTTAGTGGAAGTTATTTTGAGGGATTTTCCCAGCTCCAAAACTAACCCATATTTCTAACTGCTGTTTTTATACTTTTGCTGTTTTATTTCTTTAATAAAAACCACTTGGCTAACTAGACTCCCAAGCTCCTGGGGCTTCCATTTCTTCACAAACAAGATGAGAAATGTGAGTTTCCTTAGCCAGTGAGTCAACTTTCTGCTATTTAATTATTCATGTGAGTTATTATCGATATTTGCCTGTCATATAGCACTTCTAGATGCTTCACAGCCGTTAACCACTTGCTGAGCCTTGTTTGGCTCAATTGATCATTAAGATTAAAGAGAGAGAGAGAGAAAGATACATGAGACAAAGGGGAAAAGGCCTGATATACAGAGCTGTACTGTTGACCCCTGTTCACATTAGTACATAGTTCGTCATAGGAGTAGTTCCATGAAAGAATGGGGCTTTTCGATGAGTGAGTGAATTTCAGTGTGAATCCAGAGCTCATATCTGGCCCACTGAAGAGATGCAGACAATCGGGCTTATGGCAGGGTGGTAAAAGAAATTGGGTAGAGACTTAAAAAGTGACTGAAAAAGACTTCAGATGACCTAGAGAGAGAAATTGGGTACAATGACAGAAAAGGGTAGAATTATTGATCATTAGCAATGTGCTTTCAGGCAGCAGCATCTTTCAACACAGTAGGATGTTGGAGCACTTTACAAACATTAATGCATTAAGCCTCACATCCTGTGCTGTTGGTTAAGGATTATCATCTCCATTTGTTTTGTTTGTTTGTTTTAAGGTGCCCTAGTGGGAGCTTTTGGGTGCTGAGCTCTATTGAAAATCTGGCTCTAGCTGTTAAAATATGGATTTAACTGCCTTTATTTAGACCCCAAAATTGAAAATTTGGCCATAAGTGAGTTGCCCAGGGTCAGGTACTTAGTCTGTGGGAGAAATAAGAATAGACATAGGAGTCCTGCCTTCTACCCTAAGTAAAAGGGCAGCAAGATGGAAAAGAAAGAGGGAGATGTGGAAAGGAGAAGAAGGGAAAGAAAAAGGGGTATGATGGCCAGAGGGAGATGGGGAGAAAGGGACAGAAGGAAACGGGAGGCTAGGCTCATTGAGATGACTGGAGTAGAGAGAACACAAAAGAACAGGGTGGGGGAAAGTTGAGATGGCCAGCATGGGAAATAAAGATAGTGAATGTCCCTCTTGAAAAAAGACAATAGCAGGTGAAATTAATGTGAACAAAGAAACTAAGAAGCCATTTGCCCGGTAACACACATTTCCAGATAAAGGTTTTTGGAGGAGAATTGTAGCTGATCATTATATGGGTGTAAGCAGTCTACTGATCTGACTCATCACACCACCCCAAGTCAGTGGGTGCCACAGGAGCCTGATGACTAAGGATGCCTGTAGTGATGGAATGGAACTGGGTAAGAGCATTGTTATGATTCCTGTTTCCAACACACTCAACAAAGAGCTGTAAGCAGGACTGGAATGAGTATATGTGTACATAGAGAGAGAGACTGAGACTCTACCAAAGCGAACTCCTATTTAGTGAAAGCTTTTCAGATTCAATGTTTTGAAAACAGCATCTTACAGGGGCTGGGTTACTGCTGTTGGCCACAGAGACATTTATTAAAGGGATCTAGCAGAGATTAAACACTTGTCAGTTGAAGCCCTCATATCAATGGGATATGTGCCTAAGTGTAACTTTCCCCATCTCTCTGAAATGCTATGGCATTATCTCAGCTGAAGTTTGAGGCCTGGATATCCTTTCTCTATGTGTAATAAGGGCATGACTCACAGGGTGCCAGATGGTCTTTATTTCCTAGTCCCAGTCACCTGACCGGGGTCAACTGCAAAAAAAATGGAATACCCTTGTCACACAGCAGTAGTGCCTTCTCACTCCTGTGGCTACTAACATACATTATGAAGCCTCTCATCCCAGCAGAGAAGGTGTGGGAAGATGTCTTTTCTCACACTGCTCTCTGCTGTGATGCTAAAGCATGTTCCACAGGAGCTGGACTTGACGGAGGCTTCAGCTTTGGATAGGGTTTTTACAAATCTAATAGGATCAACTCTTGCAACTTTTTTGTGAGTCACATGATATTTGTTGTTTTTGCTAAAACTCCAGTTCCTGAAATCAAGTGATTACAAGATAATCCCAGTTTTCATTTAAAGACAAAACTACATTTCTAGCCCTCATGATTGTGGCTAAAAGCTTGAAAACATGATCCAAGTGAAGCTTCAAAAGCTAGAAGGCAAAAGAAAAGAACCCTGTGTCATGCTGGCTGAATTAGGGGGACCATTTATAATATTATTTAATATCAATATATCAAAATTACAATAATTCATATGAGATATATGTCAGGTACCGTTAGAAAGGTTATAATTTGCTAAGGATGATGATATTATTTACGTGCATGTGTCATATTTGTATGGAAAGCTATGGATATGTTTGATGTATCTGTATTTCAACTTGTGCTGTGTTTCTGGGTGACACCCCCCAGACAGAATGGCTGCAGCACTAGCTGCTTGATGGCCCATTAAGGAAACTCATAGGTATAATGGTCCTGAGGAGAGAAGCTGGAGCTACACCTAATGAGTCACCAAGATTTACTCATGTGACTCTGGACTCCATTTTATTTGTGGAAATTTCCACAAGCAGCATGGCAAAGGCCAAAGGACATAAAAGGCAGCTGCCTCACATCCATTTTGTCTTCAGTTTGTCTTCAGTCATCAGTCTTCACCTACTTCTGGATCAATTCATCTACAACTAAGCTGTGAATCAAAGGACTAAAACACATCCAGGTACTGGATGTACACCAGAGGGATTATACAAGCCTGCAAACTCCACAATTCTACTAGAAACCTGATACATACAAATGATTTGAAAGTCCATATATATCTGATTGTTTTAATCATTTAACATTTCTCTTATATTTTGTTTCTTTCCTTTTATAATAAACCTTTAGTTTTAAGTACTAAAGAATTGGCTGGCAGCATGGTATTTTGGGTAAGATCCAAATTTATATTGATCTGGTAATGTGGCTGACCCTTTGGGGTCAGGAGAAACCTTTCTTGTAAAGAGCATAGAGTTTTAAATAACATCTCTTTACTGGACCTAGTGGCTGACTGGGAGCCAGAGACTGAAATGCAGTAAAGGGGGCTTTGTATATTTGCATTTTGGCTTCTTGATAACCAGTGTGGGGAATCAGAAGCACAGCTTGTGGCTGGTTGGGGAGTCTGACTTCAGACTGGGAGAATCTGCTCTCCTTTTGCAGCCTGCCCTGACCTTGGCATTTTCAGGAGGTCTACCCTAGGCACAAATGGGTCATACCCTGTATATTATTTTTAAGGTAATCTCACAATTTTGGGGGGTCTTGACTCCTTATTTTTGAATGCTCAGGATTGGCTATACTTGGGTATGGGTTGAAAAATGCCCGATTCTTTTTAACCGCCCATCACTGCAAACATCTATACAGACTGCTTTATTTTCAAACCACCCCTGTGGATTTTGTGAGTCTTCTTTCTGTTCATCTACCCTGTTCCTTTGTGAGTCATGGCACTAGAAGTACGTGCACCCAACTTTCTTGTTTGCAGGATGGTCCTGCAGTCCAGCAGGAGTACATGTGAGGTGGTGAGAAGTGATGGGGGGAAAAGGGAATATCCTCACAACCAAGCAATAGGTTGTATCCTGCTGTAGGACAGGAGGAATCAGGCAAGTGTCACAGACAGATATCCTGAGTCCCCACAGAGGTGTTTCATCTATGTTTCCTTTCCAACTGAACCAAACCAAAGTTTGTATTTGGAGAAGAAATGTTCTCTTTCCTATTAATTATGGAGCTTTATTTAGCATGGTGTGAGGGGTAAGGCTGGGAATAAGTGGATGAAAGTGATCAAAGAGAAATCTAGAGTGAATCTCATGAAATATTTAAGATCTATTCAACCACAAGTCTCCCAAAGGAAGTGGTGAAGCCCCATCCTTGGGATCATTTAAAACAGGACTGGACAAAACAATGAAGAATATGCTGTAGGGAAGAGAGGGAGGGTTGGGAGCAGTAGACAAGATGGGTCTTCACTGATTTCTTTCATCTCCAGGGTTTAGGATTCTCCAAACAACAATGCTCCTGCTGTGAAACAACTATCCATGCTGAAGTTGCTTTGGTTGGAGGAGAAGAGAATAGCTGTTGATGATACAGAAGAGTTAATGTGTTATGTGCATGATCCAAAGCGTACTTAAGTCAATAGGAGTCTTTCCATTGATTTCACTGGACTTTGAATCAGACATGGGTTCTTCTGGGACAATGGTTCTCAAACATCATTGCACCACAACCCCCTTCCAACAACAAAAATTACTACATGACCCTGGGCTGGGGGGGAGGGGCGGAGCCCAAGCCCCACCACCCCTTCAACTTCAGCCCCGGGCAGCCGGGCTCAGGCTTCAGCTTCAGCCCCAGGCCCCAGCAAGTCTAATGCTGGCCCTGGCGACCTCATTAAAATGGTGTCCCAGCCCACAGTTTGAGAACCGCTGCTCTATGACATAGGTTGCAGATGACATGAGTTTTGAGGATCTCAGTCTTACCCTAGCCAGCAGTTGCTTAAATCACAAATCCAGTTTGGCATGATTGGCTATTGCTGCTCCAGAGAAGGAGGAACAGAGGATGCTGCAGGTGCACTGGCAGAGCTGTGGGGAGAAGACCAAAACTGGCATGGCAAGAGGAGTTGCAAGTTCAAATTAACAGAAATGGAGGTGCTCTGGTACCCTGGAGAAATGCATAGGCAGATTAGCAGCAAAAAGGAAGCAAAAAAAAATAATTTGTTTAACATGACCAAATACAACACTGAGGATTATTCCACCATGTTCAGACACACCTGCGGCTCAGAAGATCAGAACTACGTGGGGGGTGCAGGGAGGTGTTTGTTAAGCACAGACCCATGAGGAGAGTTCTAGTTTTGCTGATACTTGTGCTGAGAAATGGAGTCATAAACCCAGGAACCACAGCTCCGATCCCAACATGGGATCTCGCGTGCCGTAATTGGAAGCAAACAAGCCCTGGATAGGAAAAGGAATCCCTTCAAAGTGAGATAAAGAAGGGAGAATGGCAGAAAGAGAACAGGGTGCAGCTGAGGCCTTCAAACCAAAACCAAAGTGGCGGTGAAAGAGATTAGATGTAGTGAGTGAAAAGGGAAGCGAAACGACAAGAGGGATGGGGCTACTGGGCAGTGACTGAGAAAGAGTTTTAAGTGTGGCTTTCACTTACTTGGATTCCTTCTACAAAGCAATGCTCCTCCCTGGAGGATAGACTGCATGATGGACTAGTGGTTGGCTCTGGTGTGGCAGGAGGCAGGATATTGGACTAGAAGGACAACTAGTCAGATCGGGTGTGGTGGTTCCCGTGGGATATGGAGGAGGTAGGCGGCCAGGCTGGGGGAGGGAGATGGGCTGAGGGGGTGTTGCATGGGCAGGCAAGGGGAGGGGAACGGGCTGAGGGTGGAGGCGTTGCGGGGGCAGGCCTGGCTGATGCCTTCAATACGTTTCTTCTCCTCCATCTGTTAAAAGGCTGCCCTGGAGGAAGTGCAGAGAGCAGGAGACCCCAAGGGACAGACACTGCTTGACAGACCGTATCTCCCTCTGACACAGGCCCTGGGGATCTGTGAATACACACTTGGGCAACATTTGTCTAACTCTCCATTCAGTAAAGTAATTTGGAATCTGACTCGGACATGCCGCGGGGAAGCTCAGACAGACGCACAGATGCGCACCCTCCCTGCCTCTATCGCCAGTGCTTCGACATCTTGACTCAGGGATGTGTGAGCTGCACAGAACTGCATGGAGCCGTCGAGGAGGAGACAAGTAAGAGGAGAACGGCAGCTTGTGTTCCCTGGTGGAGGATCAGGCCCCCATTGGAGGGAAAGATTCCCGGGCCTGCAGAAATGAGAGACAGAAGGGGAATGGGGCCCTTACCCAGGGACGGAGAATTAAGAGAGGCAGAGGAGTTTCATTCCAAGCGGAGTGGGGAAAAGAAAAAGGGTGGAGTGGGACAACCACCTGCAGCCAGGGAAGGGGAGGAGGGAGTGACAGAAAGATGAATGTGACCCCAACAGCTAGGGAAAGAGATAGAGATCTCAGCCCACCACAGCGATGGAAAAGACAGGCTATATGAGAGGTGCCCCACCCACACTACGGATAAGATGAGGACCCTTTAGTAGAGAGAAGGTGGGGGACTTGAACTATCACTTCACTGTGTAAGAGGGGGCAGAATAGGCAGATGTTGCGAATTACAATTGGCGAGGGAGTTTGCCCCACATGTGATGAAAATGTTGGGATTATCCACTGTGTTTAAACTCCCCAACCCCGGAGCACAAAGCTGAGACCACCCAAAGTACTGTGGGTGGCATTGCTGTCCTCAGGTCTGCACAGTAGCTCCCCTCAGGCTGACCATTGCCTACCTTGCTTTGTTTCTCTCCGCAGCATACCACACTAGTGTGGCCCCCGCTTCAACCCAAGCATCAGCACCTACTAAAGTGGACCTGCCTGGCCCAGGTTTGATCTTTGGGATCCCGGCTTTAGTAGGGCTAGTCCTGGCACTGGTTGCACTCTGGGGATTGCTGACCTGTAAAGTGAGGAAGCGGTGGAGGAGGAAGAGTGGGAGACCTGATGAAAAGTCCAAGGGTAGGTGTCTTTGTTTCATAGATTTTAAGGGCAGAAGGGATCATTGGATCATCTAGTCTGACTCCATACCACAGGCCATAGAATTTCACCCAGTGATTTCTTCATCAAGCCCCACCACATGTAGCTGAACTTGAGCACACCTTTTTGCTAGACATTTAGGCTTGATTTTAAGACTAAGTGATGGAGAATTTACCACATCACTTGATAATGTGTTCCAATTATCAATCGCCTAAAAGAGTGTGTCTTATTTCCAGTTTGGACTCTACCGACTTCAACTTCCAGCCACTGGCTCTCATTATGCCTTTTTCTGCTAGATTAAAGAGTCCTCTAGCATCAGATACCTTCTTCCTCTGTAGGCACTCCAGGCCGTGATTAAATCAGCTCTTAACCCTCTCTTCTATAAACTAAAATGATTGAGCTCCTTTAGTGTTTTTAAGGCAGCAAGGCCTTCCAGGGCTCCAAGTGAGATGAGATAGGCCAAAATACTGTCCCAGCTCTTCTCCAGAGGCCCCACTAGCTTCTGCCAAAGCTCTCAAGAAAAACAAAATGGAGTGAAATTCTCCAAGTGGCCTCACCTCAGCTCCATTTGAGCACATGAAGCTTTATGGACATAAACACTTGCCCCACTCCTGGCTTAATTTTAGTGTGTCCATCTGTACACATAGGTGATAGATGCTCACAGTGGTTGTACAAATGAATACAATGCACAAAACACATTTGCTTGCAGGCTAAAGAGCACAACTGTTTGGGGGAAAAGTTCTGTAGTAATGCAGTAGGGCTCTACAGGATTTAGTCCAAAAACCTACATCGCTGAACAGAGAATGAGATCCCTTTTATAGGTTTTTTTAGTTGCTTTGAAGAATTTGGCAGCAGAGCTATAGTTCTCTATTATATTTTATAAGCTGGTTTATAACATCTGTAAAGAAGCTACCATTTTCTATTCAATCCCGTGGAATTTTTCCACAAGCTAGAAAGGTACACCCAATTGTTCATGCTTGCAAAGTTGTGCTTGTAATACTTAAATAATAATTAAATGGCAAAAAGTTCATTAACACAGATGATTGCCTGGTGATAGCTCATGCCAGTCCAGAACATAGAACTCAGCAAAACTCAAACTTCTGAAAACCCCAAAATATAGAGTTATGGTAAACACCCACACTTCCTTAATTCTGTCCCCTTGGAGCTGGCAATAGCCACTGGGAACTATCTGCATGCAATCCAGCTGCATTCACTGTGCTAGGTGGAGCCGTACTAAATGGTGAAGGAATAAATTGGAGCAACTTGGAAGAGCTGTGATTGTGATATGAAGAGACCTGGGTCTGAGTCCCCCCGTATGTGTGATTAAAGGAAAAAGATGCATATGTACCTTGAGGATCCATTCAGCATCATTTCAGCACAGCATTGCATAGGTCATGTCAGTAGCAGGACACTGGTATCTTCTTGCCCTGGGTATCATTAGGAGTGAGGCGAGATATGAGAGCTGTTGGTGGATTTAATGATGGGTAGGGAAAAGTCTGGGTTTGCATGGTCTCCTGTGTGCAAGTGTGAAGGAGTTGTAGAAGGGTATGGAGTGGTTGTTAAATTTTACAAGTGTGGTATTTGGTCAGGGGAGTAGGCTCCAGGTTTGAGCACAGGGCAGATGCAGGTAGCACCTGTCCGTTACAGTAAAAAGTCAGAGCACAAATGTGTGTGTGTTATGGTTGTATTGCGGCATTACTCAAACAGGGCAGAGATAAGATTGTGTGAGCATTTACCTTAACTCTATTTCCTGGTTTTCTCAAGTCTGAGTTTTGCTGAACTCAACAATTTGGAAGGGCACGCGCTATCACCACACAACCTTAACTCTGGGGTAACATTTTTTTCCCATTTAATTTCCTAGATTTTTAAACAGAAAGAGAAATGTGTGTTGGTAGGAGTAGTGGCCATTTAGACAGGTGTCGGTCTCACCTAAGTTTGCAGTTGATATGCTACTGTGGCTAGGTAATAATCAAAGGACCTAGCTTTTATCTAGTGCTTTTCATCAGTAGCTCTCAGAGAACTTCACATCATTATCCCTATTTTACAGATGGGAAACTGATTTGCCCAAGGTCACCCAGCAGGCAGAGCTAGGAGCAGTCTAAGCGCAGTGGTGTTCCCACTAGCCCAGTGGTTTTCAACCTTTTTGGGTCAGGATCCATTTGTAAATGTTTATGGCTTGTCGCAACCCAGTAAATAGTCTGGCGGTGGAGGACCTGGGGTGGTTTTGGTCAGGTCCTGCCCTCCAAGGGGGTTGGGGTGAGTGCCAGGCAGGACCCATAGTGGCATTTTCTGGGCTGTTTGGCTGGTTGATCTTTGCTTTCTGCTCCAGGCCGCGCAACCCCCGGGGTTGCAGCACAGCTCAGGTTTGGTCCCACCCCCCTGACTGGACCAAATTTGTGTGAGTGGAGTTGTGACCTGGTTCATGGGTTTGCAGTGCCACTCACTCAGATTTGGCCTACCCAGACTCCTGTCATCATGACGGCTGGGCCAAGCCTGAGGGGCGCTGGGACCCCAGAGGTTGCAGTGCCTGGAGCAGGGGGGCGAGCCCAGCCAGCCCCAATGGACAGGAGCTGCCACGTGACCTTCTGAAACACTCTGGTGACCCAGTTTTGGGTCCCAGCTCATGGGTTGAGAAACCCTGGACTAGGCCACCTGGTTGCTATGTGATTTCTCAGTGCTCCTCCCTCCTCCTGCACACTGTGTTACAGTGGAACAGGGATAACATTTGCCATGTGTGGCTGCTAACAGGGCTGGTGAGAGAAATCTCATCCATGGTCTATGTCCCAAAACCTTGACAGTTTTACTGCATGATTGTTACAGTAACTAAGCGTGGGACAGCAGACTGGTCTGTGTCTCCTTCTCTGCCTCCCAGCTAGGGTTGCCAACCCTCCAGGATTGTCTTGGTGTCTCCAGGAATTAAAGATTAATCTTCAGTTAAAGATTATGCCATGTGATGAAAGCTCTAGGAATACGTCCAACTCAAATTGTCCACTCTACACTCAACCCCTTCTTATCCCATTACACCATTAACAGGGAAGAAGTTGCTCCTTGCTGTCTCCCACCATAGGCTATGCACATGTGTCACAGCAGAGGGCCGCACACACTGAGCTGGGCCCCTCACTCCCAGCTGGGACTCCTGCCCCAGCCATGCCCTAGGCCTAGCCAGTCTGCCCCTGCCTTCTCCCCCCTGCCCCCACTCTGGCCAACCCTCCACCCCACAGAGAGGTGATGTGTTTCTTAACTATTCATTTTCTGGATTTCAGCTGTTTAAATCTGTTACCCTCATTCTCCCCATCCCAGTCACAGGGAGAGGGGCTCAGACCCTCACAGGATCAGGATCCCCCAAATCCCAGGACCCACAGCAGGCAGGGAGAGGGGCAGGGCTCCCTCAGATCCCAGCACACATACAGAAGGGGAGAATTCAGGGCTGACAGGCCCCCTCACCCCAACTTCCTCCACTACTCCCTATTGCTGCTGTCTTTCCCCCCCCATTACACTTCCCCATTGATGCCCCTCCCAATAATACCCCCATCCGTCACTGCAGACCCAATGCCCCCATCCCCCGTCCCCATTACCACCTACTCTCCCACCCCTCCTCCACCGCTTCCCTCCCCTCCCAGGGAGTATTTGCATTTATAATTTATTTGCTTTTCAAATATAGTTTCATCACCTCCTGAATATTCTGCTGTACTCAGATCACATTGCTTCAAAAACATAACAAAACTTGAGAGGCAGATTTTCCCCACATGTTTACTGTTTAGTCTCAGATTTCTGCTCAGGGTAGGTTTCAAACTTCAAAGTTGCAGGCTCAGAGAGTTGTCAAGTAGTCCATTCATCTTACTCAGATGTTCTCAGATGAAAGAGAATACTCAGTAGGGATGAATACAGCCTGAAACATAGTTCTCAGACACGTGAACTGCTCCATGGCAATAGATGTTCCCTTTCCCCCTGCCAGGGAGTTTCTGGTATGTATCAAGCATACCCATTCTCAGCAGTGTGTTTAGGAACATGCTCCAAGCATGCCTGTTCTAAGCTCCCTGCATACTGACTCATGGGGGGAGAAGAGGGGTTTAGACCCTTCAACAGAGGGCCCCCCAGCACCTGGCTTACATGGGGGATAAGACCACCATAGATGGGTAGGACGCCCGCTCCCAGATCCTGGCACACAGAGTGGTAAGGGGCAGGTCTAAGACACCACTGGGAGGCAGGAAGCACCAAATCCCAGCTCACATGGGGGTCTCAGACTCCTACCCCTCCCCCCATATCCTGGCACACATACAAAGAAAGAAAGAATGTGGGGCTGACAGGAGTCTGTGCCCCTATTCTCCCACAAACTCCGTGCTGGTTCCCCCCATGCCCTCTTCCCAGTGTCCCTCCCTCAAACCCCCAAGCCCTCACCTTCCCTTTCATTCATCCCCTTCCCTCAGTGCAGCCCCCAAACCCTCTCACCCCATTCACCTCACTCCTCCACCTCCTATAATGCCACTCCCCTGCCAGCAAGCATTTATGTGTCTAATGTTTTTATTCCTATCAAAAATATATCAGTTACATTCCCCCAAAATAAAAGAAAACCGTGACAGACAGATTTCAGCAATTCACCTCCCAACCTTTCCCAGATTTCAGCCCAGTGTAGGGCCTAAACTGACACAGGCTGGGTGCGTGTGTGAAGAAGAGCTCTGTGTAAGTTCGAAAGCTCATCTCTCTCATCAACAGAAGCTGCTCCAATAAAAGATGTTACCTCTCCCTCCTTGTCTCTCTCATGGGCTGGGTGGGTCATCTTCAAAGGTTTACTGTTTATCCCTTTTGACTATCCAGTGAAACTTTGAAGGCTACCAATCCTGTGAACGCCTCTGTCTGCATGCTCAGTGTAATCGGTTAGGCTCAGGGACAAACCCAGGAGATGTGGGACAAGTCTAACAGGAAAAGCAAAATCTGTTTAAAACAACATTTTAATTTGACTTCCTTCAAAGGGCTAATGGGTGCCACGCTCTCTGTTGGGGTAACCCAAACATTGGAGACCCTGGTGAGATGATGTGAGCCCTGGTTTGATCTCTATCCATGAGAAAAAAGTTGCCAGAATCTCTCAACTTTAAGAAAAGCTGTTTTTCTGGGGCTGTATCTTGGGAACACTTGGCTCAAATGGCTGTGAATTTGGGTAACTAACAGAACCCTGTGGCCCCATGATGCACACCAGATTTCAAGGCAATCTGTGTAACTATGTAGAATTTAAAGCACTTAGAAGAGTCGAGCTTTAAACAGACTATAGCAGAACTGTTGCACTTCCCTCCCTTCCATACCAGCCACAAAGGGTCTGTTCTCCCTAATTGAAAGCCAGGGCTGCCTTCATCCTTCAAGGGTCATGCTCCCTAATCGAAAGGCAGAGCCACTGTTGGGTTAGGTGTGGCCACATCTCTTTTCTCATGGGAGCTTGTGCCTCCGCCCTGACTCAACCCCACCCTCTCTTCTCAGTCAGAAACCGTCATGCATAATTTCATGTCTCTCTGAGCACGTCAGAGGTTTCCGGGGAGGGGGTAAGATGTGCTTTCCTGTTCTTTTCACCCTTCTGCTTCTAAAGTTTCTGAGCAGCAGGGGTGGGGGGAAGAAGGGGGAAATTCCCTATGAATGTCATAGTGAAGCCATCCCTGGGGGCAGCTGCCCACCGATGCAGCTTCATGACTGTGCCAGCTGACTCGGCTTTGACTCTTTAAGTGCAAGTTAGCCCGAGCCTGAATATCTAAACCGCAGCAGAATAGCTCCTTAGCCCAAGCCCCATCATCCCAAAGTGGGTTTTTAATTACAGTGTAGACATATCCATTAGGACTCGTCTGCCCTGGAGAGATCAGTCAGGGTAAAGTAATTGATTGTTCCACCACCATATTGGTATGGATTGGTGGAAGGTTTGCTCTTGTGTCCACACTCAGGCTGCCTTAAACTGGTTCAGCTTTGACAGATGACAGCTCCCTCAGTTGGGGAAGTCTCTTAGTGTGATGGCTGATGGTCCCATTTCACCCCTTCATCAAAACCCCCATTAGTAGGAGGGGTCACACACCTTGTAGCTTGTGTAGACCGAGCTCATTTCACCTACCAGGGGCTCCCTTACATCCCTCCATTCCCCCCTCAAACTCCCAGTGTGCCACCTTCCCATCCCCCTCTGTTTCAGGTACTCCCTGCAACTCCCCTTAACCTGCCCCCTGTTAGGGGCTATGTGTGCCCCATTTGCCCTCGTGCTGTCTCCCCTCATCCACCAGAGGTTCTGTGTGCCCCCATGGCCCCTTTTCCCTCCCCCCAAAGCAGGGTCCCCCCTCTCCCTGCCACGCCAGGGGCTCTGTTTCCCCCCATTTCTCCCTCTTCCCACAGCAAGCTCCATTCTGCACACCATGCCAGGGGCTCTGTGTGTCTCCTCCCTCTTCTCTCCCTCCACAAAGCACCTGTCTTCCCTCCCTCATCCACTGGAAGGGAGGGTTGGATGGCAGTGCCCTCTCTCCCTCAGCTGGAGCAGCTTTGAGGAGGCAGGACATTAGGAAGGAGGAAGGGATGAATGAAGCTTCCTTTTCTCTCCTCTCCCTCTGGCTACCCCTGCTGGCTGACGATCCACGCCACAGGGGAGCAATTATGTCTCTTCTGTATTCAGGGTGTCGGGATGTTAAATTCTGTTGGGAGGATGAGCAGGGGTCTTGTTCTGCTGCAAGATGGTAGTGGGGGCTATCAAGAGGTGACAGAAGCTCCAAGTGTTCCCCATTGTCCCTCATTTGATGTTCTGATCATCCCCAGAATCGATAGGGCTCTGGCCACTGCGGCCCTGAACATTCCCTGACATGTTGGCCTTGTTCAGATGTGGTGTTCAGAAGCTATTGTGTCACAAGTAAACAAACCAAGAAATGCTGTTGTGAAATGCCTTGTGAACTCAGCCTACTGCCCTTCCCCCAGAAATGTTCTCCACGGCCCCACCTACTTTCCCCCCTTTCCACTCTTCCCCCAAATGCACCCTCCCTGCTCTGCAGATCCTATGCCAGCAACCCAACTGGGTATATTGCTAGCTGAAACGGCAATCTCTGTCCCTGCATAGTCTCCCACAGTAGCTCCTCCCCTCCGACATGCTCCCCTGTGCCCCTCAGTGATGCCCCAGAGGTTTGCAGCCAGCAGAGCTAGTAGCTAGAGCTAGTAGCTAGGGCAGAGGCTTTCTCTGCATTAGAGAAGGCAGCATAGCTCACAGAGCGCCAGCTGTGCCAGTGTGATGTGTCCACAGTGGCATATAACTGATTGAGCCTGCCCTAATCCAGGCTAGCTCAGTTCAAAACTTTGGGGTAAGTTACCTCAAGTGCTGCCTGCTCAGCAGTCGCGTGACTCTCTTCTGAGCATGGCTGCAAGGTGTTCTTCAACAGGTTGGGAGGGGAACAGTCAGTGTGATGTGGCTAATGCAGACATGGTTCCAAGGAGGCGGGATGGGGAGGAAAGGCAGAACTCCAGCTTGGCACGCATCTCCCATTTGTCACTGGAAGCACAAGAATAGTTTGGCAGCTGGAGTGAAGGTTGAGGTGCTTGTCTTGAGGGTGGGGAGGGGATCTGATAGCTGAATGGTTGTTGGGGCCACCTGCTCATAATAGGGGGAGGGCCCACTGGTGACATCCACTGGCCCTTTAATCCTCTCCTGGCAGCACCCCACCTCCATCTTGCATGTGCTCCTGTTGGGTGATGCCATGGCAAGTAGCTCTGTGCCCTGAGTTATATAGACCCACCCTGCCCTATAGCTTGTGCATTAATAATCAGAACAATGAGAGTTCTGTGGCACCCACGAAAGCTTATGCCCAAATAAATGTGTTAGTCTTTAAGGTGCCACAGGACTCTCGCTGTTTTGCTAAAAACAGACTAACATGGCTACCCCTCTGGAACTCATCAACATGCAAATTATTAATCAGGTTTTTTTTTTCCCTGTAGAAAACTTGCATTGTGTTGTTTCCTGTGAAAGCCAGGCTTGGAAGGGACCGAAGCTGCCAGAAGAAGATCTCGTAATGGCCACCTGTCCACACCTGAATGGCGCCCTGAAGCATGCTGGGTCAGCAGGAAGAGGAGATTTCTCAAAGAGGAAGCTAGTCTTCCAAGGTGGGGCAGGAAGTGATGTCATTGAGCTCTCAGCTCTATCTGCCGGCAATGAAGAACGTGACCATGGCTTTCCACTACCGGCAACTGAGTTAGGGGCCACTGTCCTGGTGACCACAAAAACTATTCAGAAGAACGGTACCACTGAGGAGAGACCATGACAGCTGGCAAAATGGGGATGGCACTAGCTGGTTGCCCACTGACGGTGACAAAATCCCTTCATTTGCATGGATAAGATGTTGCGTGGAAAGGACTTGAATCAGAACTTGACTTTTGCCTTAAGCGAGGTCAGCCTCCTATGCCTTTTGCCTTTTATATTTCCTTTCACATGCCAAGAAGTCCCTTTTATGCCTCTAACCAGTGCAGGAAACCTGAGTCAATTGTATTGTCCCTGGTCCATGAGGTCTGTAGCTGGAGAAGCTAGGGCAGATATGGCATATGAGGAAAAGTGATTGTTCAGAGCCAACATACCAGTTTGCATGATTGCTGTGCCACCAGGCACTGGTGGACTAGCAACCATATTTTAAAGGGGGTGTGTCGTGTTGTGTGGGGGTGGAGAGAGAGTCCTGGGAAAAGTGAGTGACTGGGGAAGTGGATGGGGTAAAAAGGAAGAATGCAGAGTGAAAGTTTAAATGGAAGGTGGGAGGTTCTTTGGGGCCTGATCTTGCACAATTGAAATCAATGCAAGTTTTGCCATTCGCTTCAATGGGAACGGGGTTGGGCCCTTAGTGCTGGCCCAGTCCTACATTCTGTGGGGCCCTGTGTAAAGCAGCATAGGCTGGACCCCATCCAGCTTCTGTTCAATTTATGATCAAGTCCTCCAAGCTTCTGACAGCCTGAAGTACACACACCCCACACACCTTTTTCCTGCGACCCCTTCACTGTGGCAAACCCCCACTATCTGTTTGCAAGACTGTGCAGCTCTGTGAAGTCCCTTGCAGGGACCTGGAAAGCCAGGAGGTGGAGCTGAAATGCATCTTCCCCAAGCAGAGAGTGAGGGAAGGAAATCTCTGCTGTCACCAACTGGCCCTGGAATCAGACAGGACCATGGACAGAGAATTGGGACTATTGCTCTCCCAGGCGCCTTGGATGTGTGTGCAGGTCCCATTGGCCAACGCTGCTTTGGTTCATGTTTCTTCAAGAAATACAACGTATGTCATGACAACAGTAATTATAATAATTGACATTTTCAGAGTGATGGGAGGGCGACAGGGAATATTTACCTTATAACAGATGTTTCTTTAAGGGTTTGTCTACATGGGGAAACTGACCAGCATAGCTATTCATGAATAACTCCTTATGTGGACACTCTGTTCTGAAATAAAAATGACTTTAATCCAGAATAGTTCTTACAGAGAATTGCAGAAACTGCTACAGGAAACAAAAGCTAGAACTATTTGCTTCAACTGGTGTCTCAGACTCGCTCACAGCAGTCCTAACAGAATAAGACAGCAAAGCGTGTTAACTAAAATGCAGCTTAATCTGACTGGTGGCATAAAGGTCAGTGCTTAACGTGGGTATGCAGGTGCCCAGATTCAATTCCCAGTCTCTCCTTGCCTCATGGCAGGGAAAGTTGCAGAAACCGGACAAAGTGCTGAACAGCTTCTTTCTGAGAGGCCCACATTCAATTGCTTGTCTAAGGCAGCGTGTGGGGTATGTGTAGCTACAGGTCGCAGTGCAAGACAGGCTGCAGCCACAATTGTTATTGTGGTGTCTAGCTACAGTGGAGAGCTGCCAGAACCTTTCCCTGCTGCCTTCCCCCTGCCAGAGTCTTTCCCCATGACCAGTGCTTTTCATTATGACAGTTGAAGTCTCTGGCAGTGGGAAGACAACAGGACACTACACTGCAAAAAAATAGCAGTGTAGATGTGAGAGGCACTGGTTGGGTGTGTGGAGAGATGTGTAGGGTACATAATCTAGCGTTCAGATGTGCAGGCCACTATGCTTTACTCACCTAAGTCGTGCCTCACTGTCAACACTGCTGTTTAAACCCATGCTAGCTGGGCATGCAGTGTCTGTAATCTACATGCCACCCTAAGTGTAGACGTACCTTCAGCATTTCATTGCTTCAGTCTGGAAAGGCTGTGGAAGCATTGGCATGAAGCACCCAGACAATCTTCGTGTCACTCAACCGTAGTTACTGTAGCCCACCCAGGGGCAGCAGTGACAACCTCTGAAGGGACAACCCCCTCATCATGAAACAGAGGTGCTTAATCTTTGTGTCCTAAGACCTCCAGTTGCTGTCATTCACAACAGAGCCTTTTCAGATGCTATCCCAGAATCCTTTGCACCACTTTCTATAATGGTTTCAAGAGAAGCACTGTTGAAATAAACCAAATGGTTTCTGGGGCATTCCTAGCATTTGGAAGAGAGACTGGTCCTTAGTGACAGAGTAAATCTGCTTCACGGGAAAAGTGGAGAAAGAAAAGAGGTAGGGTTGCAAAATATCTTCTCCCTCCCATTTCCTTTCTGACAACTGCCTGTGATGGCCAGGTTGAGAATTGCTGATGTAGAGACAGGACCATCTCTTAAAGGAAAGAAGTTTTAAAAAATCCTAAGAGGTAGAGATGGAAAAGGCCTATTCATAAATTCCAAGGCCAGAAGGGATCTTTGTGATCTCTAGTCTGATCTCCTGACACAGGCCATAGATCTCCCCCAAAATAATTCCTAGAGCAGATCTTTTAGAAAATGTCCAATCTTGATTTAAAAATTATCAGTGATGGAGAATCCACCATGACCCTTGGTAAATTGTTCCAATGGTTAATTACTCTCACTGGTAAAAAATTATGCCTCACTTCCAGTCTGAATTTGTCTAACTTACAGCCACTGGATCATGTTATATCTTTCTCTGCTAGAAGGAAGAGCCCATTATTAAATATTTGTTCTCCCATGTAGGTAAATTATAGGCTGCATTCAAGTTACCCCTTAACCTTCTCTTTGTTAAGCTAAATAGATTGAGCTCCTTGAATCTATCACTATAAGGCATATTTTCTAATTCTCTAATTATTCTCATGGCTATTCGATGAGCCCTTTCCAATTTATAACATCCTTCTTTAACTGAGGAAACCAGAACTGGACATAGTATTCCAGCAGCAGTCACACCCAGTACGAAATACAAAGGTAAAACAACTTCTGTACTCCTATTTGAGATTCGCCTGTTTATGCATCCCAGAATCACATTAGCTTTTTTGGCTGCAGCATCACATTGGGAGCTCATGCTCAGCTCTCATTCACCATGACCCCAAATCTTTTTCAGAGTCACTGCTTCCCAGAATAGAGTCCCCCATCATATAAGGATGGCTGACATTCTTTGATTTCACAAGTATACATTTACATTTAGCTGTATTAAGATGCATATTGTTTGCTTGCACACAGTATGCCGAGTGATCCAGATCACCCTGAATATGTAACCTGTCCTCTTTACTATTGGATGAGACCATCTTGTGTCAAGGAAAGATTGTTTATTTCTCAGTGGTTTGTCCAATATAGCTTGAAAGGCCCCAAGTGATAGGGTGTCCATCATCTTACCTAAAACCACAGTGAAACACCCCTCTAGTGAGATGCCACTAAGCTTTGTGGAATCAAAGAATTAATCATAGAATTGATTATAGAATGCCGGGCTTGAAATTGATTATAGAAGGCCTGGCCTGAAACTGGGTAGCCTGAACTGTGATAGAAGCCCTCAGGTTAAATCATTGACAGGATGCCCCAAACTGAGACTGAGATAAAGATGCTAAAATCCCACAGGATGTCTCAGGACCACAATTTAAATGCAAACTCCTTTTGTGAACTCTAGCCCTTTTGAAGTCTGTGAACAGACATCTTCTGTTCTGATAAGTATCGGTAGGTGCCCCCTTGTCTTCCTGGCCCCATAGGAACTTACTCCATACAGATTAGCATTTTAACATGTATTGTGTAGCCACCCATCTTCGGGTGATAGCCAGGGTACCTGAAACACATTGTATAATCAAATAGCTCTTTGGTCTTTCCGGTGAAAACATCTGGTGTACCCTATTGTACATATCATTGTCTTTCCTGAACTGTTAATCAAATTCTACTATACGATCAACATGTAAATGAACCTAAGCAACCCCTATATAAGTCTTTTTTATCTGGTAGCCAGGTGAAGTACATGTGCCCAGCATCCAGACATGCTGCTTGACTTCCCTATAGCCACCTGGGTTTTCCCTATGGCTATAGTATTCCCCATAGCTATGGTTATGTGATTGTGTGTTTGTCACAATTAAAGCTGCACCCGATCCAACTCTAAAATGTAGCAGAGTGATTCTTTCCTCGACAGCTTTGAATATTAGAGGTTCATGCAGGCACCATTTCAATCCATACTAGATTCTTGAGGAAAGTAGTTACCTACTTGTTCTTAATAGTTTTTTTCCCCCATTATTTTGCCTGTCTGACCCAGTGATGGGTAAGAACACAGTAATAACTCCCCACACTCCCTCATGAGTGAAGTTGGGAGAATTTAATCTCATTGCTGCAATACTCTTTATAGATGTTTTTTGTTCCTTATTTTCAGTGCATGGACTGACTGGGTCTGCCCATTGCCTGTGCATGGGGAGAAAGGCAAAAGGACGTAAGTTGTAACATCAAAGAATAATGTGAAATTGCTGTCAATCCATGAGGCTGCTCTTCCAGCTTTCTCGGGTTTATGTGGGGAGAAGGTTATTCCATCCTCACACCCATGTTTTTACTATAGTGCCCAGTTGATAGCGCTGGTATGCAAGTCCTCTCTCCATAGAGCTGGCAGAGTGAAGCCAACAGAAGTGGAAGCTTCCCCTACACACGGTCCTCAGTAGACCGTACATACATAGACCATACAGCTTTCTGTACATATTGCTCACTCATGAGAAGAGAGACCACCTCTAAGAGTGGGTGGAGTGCAATCTCCCCGGCACATTTAGTCCTTGAGATCTCTGCTGCCACCATGTAGAGGACCAAATGCATGCCAGTTATATGTGGACACCTACCTATTAGAAGTTAGACCCAGGCTACATAGTGTCAGGGACCAAGGACATGGGCAGTTGGACTTATTTGTTGGAGTCCGAGAGCCCAGCCTAATGGTTAGAACAGGGAACAGGAGTCAGAGCCACCCATCGGAGCCGGGATCAGGAGCCAGAGTCAGAAGTCAGGCAAGAAAGCAGGGCTGGAGCAAACTGGAGTAGGACTGGAGCAGGTCTGGAGCAAGGCAGGCAGGCACAGGAGAGATCACAGTTGCAAGTGTAAGCACAGAGCAGCCAGCAGCCTGCCACTGCTGCTGTTCTTACACAGACCTGTTGGCGTCTTGCTGCCAGCCAGGTGATTCTGCCACAGCCCAGCCAGGCTCATTACCTGCCCTGAGGGCTGAGCAGGCTCAGCTGAGACAACGCAAGCCCGTAGCTCCTGACACATGGCCTGTTGGATAGTCATGATTTTCAGCAGCTAGCAGTCTCCTCCTTGCTGCCTCCCATGTGCTTTAGGCTCATTCTGAAATGTGAGAGGTTACAGAAACTCCCCTGGAAACAGATCTTTTAGTCCCTCAGCATCAAGACCTTCTGATTCCAGCTCTTCATAGAAGGATTTGTTCACCAGGTGAGGCATACAATCGTGTTGGGCTGTGGGGGAGAAAGGAGTGTGGACGAAGAGGAAAAGGGTTTGAACAGCATGTAAGACATGCCCCTTCCCACGCCCCAGTTCAAAGAGGTTCACATGAGCACAGTGTAACCTAGAATTGGGCATTGAACAGTGGCCAAAAAGCCAGTAGGGAACACAACTCACATTGGTGTCGAGGCTAGAAATCTGGTGCTGTGCCTGAGATGCTAGTGAACTCTGCTTAGGGCTTGGGGACGCAGCTGCTGGGCTCCAGCCACCCATCTCTGGTGATCTGGGCTAGGTCACTAGAGAAGCAAGTCTGAGGGATTCAGCATTGTCAGAGCTTTAGGGTTGCTTGTTTATGTCACAAAACTATTAGAGTGAGCAAGGCCCAGGACTAGAACCATAGGACATACTTCAGGCCAGCACGGAGATGCACTGACAAGAGCTATTTGGAAACATCGGACAACAATAGCAGGAGGTGGGGCAAGGCAAGAGTGAGGGGCATTGGCAGAGCTGGGTGGGGTCCCAGGACAGGAGTATGGGGGGTGTTGCAGTGGAGTGTACTGCTAGAGCTGTACTTGGGAGCGTGAAGGGTGTGTGTGGCTTGCCTATACTCTGGCTAAATTCCAGTTGTGGTAATTCTATCTCGCCTACTTAAAATTCCCCCCTGCAGTTTCAACTGTATGCAGCATTCTTTGCTTCCTATCCCCAACTGCTGCGTAGCGCTGCTAATGTGTTGTCAGACAGTTGCCATGTTCCACCCTGAGGTGGCTGCATTTCACTGGTACCGCAGGTGAGTGATTTCTATACGTACAGACTGTAAAGCACTTTAAGCTCCTTCATGATGCCATTAGCTATAGAAATCCAAGTTACAGTCACAAGAAAGGATGAATTTGATGCAAAAGCACTGCACTATGCCTCAGGACAGTGGAATTCAGCTGCTGTCTCTGCCCTAGACTCCTCAGGAGAGTCACTGTCTCCCTCTGCCTCAGTTCCCCCATCCTGAAATAGGGATGATAATACTTCCGCTTTTTCCACCCTGTGTCTGTCGCATCTATTACACTGTAAGCTCTCTGGGGCAGAGATTGTCTCTTACTACGTGTGTATACAGTGCCTAAGGCGCTGGGGGTCCCAATCTGAGCCAGGTCCCATAAGCTCTACTATAATACTGTACCATTTCACCCAGTCCCAGACTCTTCACTCTCTCAGGCTCTAAAAATTCACACACAATCCTTAACATATAGCATCCCTCCCACTTCCTGAACCAATGTCCCTTCCAGTCACTTGACCCTGCCCATTCCCCGCTCCCACAAGCCATGTCACAGTCATAACGCTGATGTTACCTTCTCCCATGACGTGCAAGGGGATGGGGTGCTGTGGAGAGGGGCTGAGCCCCAGAGCAGTCGCATTTTGCCTGCAGCATTGGATTAACGGTTCAAAAAAGTCACAAGAACCTCGTTCTCCTCTGTGAGGGGTCTGGGGGGGGGGGTGTTGATGGTTGACTCGCCTTACCCCCCTCTCTTACTTTCCACAGCAGGTTTTCACTTCCCCATCTTGGGTAGGCCGTGTGTTTCCTCCCCTTGCCAAAAGGACTTTCCCTGCCGGGTGCATAAGGAGACTTTGCCTGTTTTGCATGGGAAGATCTTTCAGAGCTGGGGGGACAGTCTGTGAAAACCCCAGTGGCAGATCTGAAGGAGCTGGGACTGAAACAATCCTTCACTTTAAAAGCATGTCAGACCTATTCATAGCACAGCTGAGAAATCACCTCCCTTTCCCAGGAAAGGCATGAAACAGATTCCAAGGGGTCATAAGTTCAGCGCCAATGTGGACACAAGAACTAATGGATATAAACTGGCCATCGGGAAGTTTAGACTTGAAATTAGACAAAGGTTTCTAAGCATCAGAGGAGTGAAGCTCTGGAACAGCCTTCCAAGAGGAGCAGTGGGGGTAAAAAACCTAGCTGGCTTCAAGTTCAAAAAATCCAAAAAACCTAGTTGGCTTGATAAGTTTATGGAGGGGATGGTATGATGGGACAGCCTAATTTGGCAATTAACTGGTCTTTGACTACTTGTGGTAAATATGCCCAATGGCCTGTGATGATATGTTAGATAGGGTGGGTTCTGAATTACTGCGGAGAATTCTTTCCAGGTGTCTGGCTGGTGAGTCTAACCCACATGCTCAGGGTTTGGCTGGTTGCCATGTTTGGGGTCAGGGAGAGTTTTTTTCCCCGGGGCAGATTGGCAGGTGGATTCTCTGGTGGATTCTCTGTACCTTGAAGCCTTTGAACCATGATTTGAGGACTTCAGTAACTCAGTCATAGGTTGGGGGTCTGTTGAAGGAGTGGGTGGATGAGGTTCTGTGGCCTGCGTTGTGCAGGAGGTTAGACTGGATGAGCATGACGGTCCCTTCTGACCTTAAAGTCTATGAGTCTATCTCTCCGGATGCATGTGGGTGGGGCAAGCTCCAGGGGGTCATGTTGCTGGGGATGCTTAAGGGCCTTTGCATTGGAAGGGGACAGAACGCACAAGGGGGTGGCTCTAAGCACCAATTACTCCTCCTGTTCCAGGCTTATCCTACACATGTGGGGGCACAGAAGTGAAATTGCCTTCCCTTGTAGCAGGCATCAGCAAGGTTGCAGCATTTCTGAAAGGGTCAATGAATACCACTGTATCTCAGTGTCCTAAACAACCAGTGGTGGATATTAACAACCTCCTCACTCCTGCAGGGGACACAGCTACAAAATACACCTAGCCTTGCCTTCCCCATGTTCAGAGGAACCCAAACCTTCAGAGGGGAAGTTTCATCATCTCTGATGTCACAGTGAAACAAACAAAAAAAAAACCCACTCCATTTTCCATGCATTACATTCAGTTCAGGGAGCCACCCGTTTGCATACCTTGTGTGAGATAAAAGCATGATGCTGTGGCAGCTGCATCCTCATGTTACACCCCTGTGTCAGTGTCTCACCATAATCATAGCATGAGAGCTGAGGGTCTTAGATTCCAGGTGCAGTGAAGGAAAGAGAGCAAGGAAAAACCAGAAGGATGTTGAAATACATAGAAAATAAATTATTTATAGGAAGTATGTTAATGGGAGTTACAACGTTCCAATAGTCCTCATTAAGGGTAGGAAAGCATCTAACCGTAACCCCGAAGCAAAGCCTACCAGTTCTCCAGTTTGGAGTAAGATCCTTAAACTGGAACAAGTTTTGGAGTCGCAGTCAACTCCCAAATTGGAGCAAGCTTCTGAGATGAACCAAGCTTCTAAAGTGGAGTGAGCTCTTCGACTAGACTGAGCGGACAGTCTGGGGAGTCTGGAGCAGGAGTCGATTTCTAACTAAACTGAGCTCCCAAAGTGTAATCCACTCTGCAGGGCTGGAGCAAGCACCTAACTAAATTAAGCCACTGCCCAGCAAGGAGGGTGAGGGCTAGAGCATCTTCCTACACTGGTTTCCTAAATGGAAATAAGGTTGGAGTAGATTTTATAGTTCCTTAGTCCCACCCTTCAGAGGTTCTGGCTGATCAGGCCCGTCTACCTCCCCCAAAATGGAATCTCATAGCTGCCAGCAAACATTACAGCAACTGTCTGCCCCAAGAAATCTCCTCCAGCGTATCACCCTAAGGTAAAACATAATGCCATCTCTATGATTTTACAGTAAAGGCAACCAGAAGAAGAAACCAACCATTCAGAACACACCCCACAACTGGTTTTTAACTTCCTACCTCTCCTGGGAGTTCATTAAAGAATTTTAATGCTTACCCTTGTTACTCTTTCACAAGCCAGGCCTCTGGGCTCCCACGCGCTCGGTGGCGGGCTGCTCCGGGGCAGTCGGTTTGTAGTGACTTTGCGATCCCGCTGTGGGACATGTTATCTGTCGATGCAGTGCCCTGGTCTTGTTCTGTTTGGCCTAAAATTTTAGGATTCTTTAATTCTCGGAATGCCAGCGATGAGTATCCTCGTGTGCTGCTACCAATCCCTTTTGCTAAGTCCTCTGGTATCTCCCACAAGCTCTCCAACCCTCCAGCTGCAAAACCCTCCTGCCACCCCTTGCCCCCAACTGCCAAATTCACCCACTATCTCCTCTGTCAAGCACCATAAGCCTCCCCCTACTGCTGATCCCTTCTACTAATCCCCAATGGGTGAGACAGCCCTCGCCCAGCTACGTAACCTCTCTGATATCTCAAACAAGAGCCCAGAGCCCCCAACTCCTAAACTCGCCCCAAAGTGTCCTGCTCTTCCCCGCAGCCATTGATAGCTCCCACTCCCTTCCAGCAAGCGATCCACACCCCGCTGCATGGTTCTGTCAATCTGAGCTCCCTGGACCACCAAATCGCTGCGTGGCCCCTACCAAAGACGTTTTGACCCTCCTGCCCCATTGCCGCTTCCTTCGCACTGCAGACCAAACTAGATCCCAAACCAGGCCCACTTCCCACCAGCTGCTCTGCCCTGTGTACCACACGGTTGGTAGCCACCAACCCTGCTCCCAGTCACACACTGTTTCCAGGCGTCATTTACTGAAAAATACTGTAGACAGACAGCAGCGTAAGGTGTCATGATCCCTCACGCATTTGCTAATCGGGCACTAGGACTGACCCAGGAACACCCCTCTTCAGCATCCTCCAGTCAGGAGTCTCTAAACACACTTTCCCCAGCTCCTCAGAACAACTAGAAGACAAACGTGGGAGGGGGTGCAGGGAATAGCTTGGCGAAGCCACGCAGCTTCTGCTGAGTAGCAAAGGGGAGCCAGAAGGGGTTGTTTGTAACAGGCAGGCGACAGCCTCGTGCCACTAGATGGCTCTGCTGTACCGCACGTGTGACTAGCAGTAGGGCTCTGTACTGAAAAGAAACAAGGGCAGCTGCAGCCTGGAGTTGAGGAGGGGTCTCGGCTGAGCCATGTGGGAGCCCAGGTTGGGCATAGCAGGACAGCAGAGGCGTCTAACAGGCAGGCCTACTTTTATGCACTTCATTGGGCAAAATCTTTATTTTCTGCCTGTCTAGGACTTTAGAACATCCCACCACCACGGGCACCTAGGCACCTTCCACATCTGGCTCGTCCGTCCCAGGCTCCAGGAGAAAGCTTGATTAGCTGCTGGGCTGCGTGAGAGAGGGTGGGGGCGCGTGTTGCGTTTCTGAGTAAATTACTAAGGGAAAAAAAGCACAGAGGAAGGCACAAGTGTTGCAGTTCGCTGGGAAGGTGGTGACCTCCCGGCTCCTTGCTGGGGCGGCATTTCAGAAAAATTCTGGGAGGTGGGGGGGAAATTGTGTACGCATATAGAACATATGTAATTATATTGTATCCTGCAAAGTTGGGGTTAAGGGGGCAAAATGAGGAAGACATAATGAGAATATAGACCTATGAAAAGTTGGGGAGGTAACTGCTCTCCATTCCCCAGAGAAAATGGTGCCACTGGTTCTCTGCTGTCTCTTGCTGGAGTGAGTGCCATGGTCAGAGCCCAGCTGCTGAGAAGGTTCTATCTCTTGTATGTACAAGCCTCCACATATTTCTTTGTGGAGCGTAGCTGTTGTGGGAGCCCATGATCACAGAAGGGGAGATGATCTCTCGGGTCATCATCATGGCAAATCTCCCATGGACATAGCTTCCTTGCAGCTCGATCCCTACCGAGGCCCTTACAATGGTCTGGCTGGATGATTAGTCGATGTCCGTCGCTGGCAATCTTATTGCACCACTGAAGCTTTCGGAAACCACGTGGCCGCCAGCCGCGTAGCAGCATCCCGTGGTAAATGCACAGGTAGCTAGGACCAGCCCGTGGAAAACTTTCAATATCAGGGCAGAGAGCTTGAACTGGATTCTGTGTTGCCAATGCAGCAAGCAGAGCTCTGAGCTGATGTGCTCCCAGAGTTGTGTTATTAAGCTGCATTTTATACCAATTGAAGCTTTTTCAGGGCATAGGGCATAGCTCCTTGAGATAGTTCTTTTGCCCCCTGCCTGTCTTTCTAAATTATTTCTAAGTAAGTTGCCTATCACCAGGGCATCTAAGCACCAAACACTGCTTTATTGCTCTTCTTTGATCCCTACTGATCCTCTCCTGATGTAACCATGATTGCAACCTTATTCTCTACTGCTGCATGCGTTTGCTTGTGCTCCAGCTGTCCCTAACAGATTTCATTGTCTGACCTACCAGTTTCCCCCTACCCCAGCTCCAAGTTTAAAGAATCAACCCTTGCCACCCCCCAAAATTCATAACTCAAGCTGTCCTGATTTACTTTTTCCTCTTCCTTAAACGGCTGGGAGGAAGAAGCTGGCTGGTTCCATGTGCTGAGTCTGTAGGGGGACAGGGCCTTCCTGATATTTCTAATCAGCATCCGTCCGTAATCACTACCCACTGTGTAATGACAGTAATTAGGAAGAGCGAAACTGCCTCAGGACTGGAAGAGCTGACGGAGTTAGGGGAGCCAGATGGTGTTGGCACTTAAGGAAGGATTAAAAAAAAGCACTCCAGTTAAATCAGCTTCCATTTTCTTTAGTGTCAGAATTGCTTTGGTCCAGCAGAGTGTCCCTGAGGACTTGGCATATTCTGCGGGTCAATATACAGCACGCCTGGTGGGTACAGAAGTGTGACATACACCATGTCAGTGCTGACTTGTTTAGCACTCAAGGACAGAGGAGGACAACTAGAAGAGCAGTAGCCCTGAATCCAGGATCCCAGCCTGGTCCCTGAATTAACTTGTCAGGGACCTTACATCCATCCTCCAAGCCCTGTTGCCCCTGGTGAATCTAGGAGGGCTGGGAATGCAGGGAAAGGGAATAGAGGCAGGGAAATGGAATAGGCAGGATGCCAGGAAAGAGGTGGGAGGGAACTGGTGTGGGAGAGTGAAGAAAGAGGTAGTTGGAACGCAGGAACTGGCATGGGTGGGAGATCTTAGATGAGGGGGAAGGAGCCATTTCTCCTTAGGATGCAGCTGCTGTCCATCAGTGCAGCTCTGCAGAGAGTGCTCTGTGGACCAGAAGGTTGTGGGAGCATAGTCACTCTTGTCACTGCAGTCTGAAGGGAGAGTGCAGACTGCATCGCTCTGCAGAGGAGGCCTTGAATCAGGGTCCCTTCAGCCCACTCTGAAGTGAGAGATGCCCCAGGACACTTCAACGAGGCAGGGCTAACCACGATGACATGGCCAACATCCCCTGTCTTGGCTGAGCAATTCCCAGGGCCTGGTGCTGCAGATGGGCTTTTGTTGAGGGCACGCTGGCTGTAGAGTGTACCCACACAACCCCTGTGGCACCAGGCCCTGGCTCCCCTAGTGAGAGGGAAGCCGTTATCCATCTCTCTAAACCCTGGCGATATAAATATCCGTCCTTCTCCCCCCGTCTCCTGTTCGTGAGATATTGACAGAGAGGCCTGGAGAGCAGCTGCAGGGGTAGGGAAGGCACTGTCTGGCCTGCTCGTTGGTGGGGAGGAGCCACGCTGTCACCCCACAGCCATAATTAACGGGCTCCAGCGTTTGACTGTGCTGGAACAAAGGGCTGTCTCTTACCTAGTTATTACCCGGGAAGTGGTTGTCGGGAGCGACGGCATATCATGTAACTGAATCTGCCCCACTGCGGCTGCTGCCGCTGTGCAGGGCCCAAGAGGACAAAGCACTGGAGAGGTGGGTGGGAGCGGGGTAAGCTGCAGACAGTGGTGAAAGGGCAGAACATTCAATACCCTGGCCCCGTTTTATGGACATTGCCCTGAATTATGAACCCTGTAGCTTAGGACCTCTTGGCCATTTGTTTGATGATAGGAAATGAGTTGGGGGGAGGGGAGAGGTATTGCTTCCTGGATCGCACCAGAGCACCAGGTGGAGGCCTCTGGGATGTGTCCAGGCCTCTACCACAGAAAGGAATCATCTCACAGTCACCTTTGTGCTACCTGCCAGTGCCACTGCTGTGCAGGCCCTAGTGCCCAGGCTGCTCGTGGCATTGCAGCTAGGGTACAGCTAATTGCAATGACTCTCTTCTCTTCACCCGGATCCGTTCTCCATGTCTGTCTGCCCATCTCTCCTACATCTCCCTCCAGCACAGAGCCCTGACTGGGAAAGAGAACTCGCCCATTTTCCAACACCATGCACCATCGTGGCACTCTCTCAGCCCAATCCCACAAGCCCAGGACCCCCTATCCCTAATCTGTGCCCTGCCCCAGCCTGTGGGGAATCAAGCCACAACCAAGGATTGTGGTGAGCCAGGGTTGAGCTGAGTGGTTCTGCCTGGTCAGGGGGATCCGTGTTCCAGGAGGGAAAGGGACGGCCCCATCACTTCCCCAGCAGAGGTGGGAGTGTGTATGTGTGTGTGCGGGAGGTATTGTAAGTGAAAGCAGGAGTCCCAGCAGAACAGAGTCCTGGCTGCAGCTACTCCAGAACAAGGGAAATAATGCAACTATTTGCAACGAAGCAGGAAGCTAAGTAAGGATCATTGGGGAGGAAAGAAAGGACCCCTTAACTGGTCCTCACATGGTGGCTGGGAGGAAAGATGACAACAGCGGAGTACTGGTGAGTGCAGCTGTGCCCGGGTGACATGATAACTAGGGGAGGCCACAACCACTGCCCGTGAGTCTCTAATGGGGATGAACACTCAGGAGGGAGAGGAGCTGTTCTGGGGGGCCCAAAGGGCTTTGGCTGGAAGTAACGGGCTGCAACTGAGCAAAGGGGAAGCTAGATGTCAGGAAAGATTTGCTGAGTGAGAGAACTATTGAACACTGGAATAGTCTCCCAAGAGAGGCAGTGGAAGCCCCAACGTTAATTCAGTCCTTTAGAAATAGACTAAACAAAGCCCTATCTCCCATCCCTGGCACCTGCTAGGAGAAGAAAGGTGCTGCAGATCTTTCTTCCTCTTTTTCCCATACCCAGCCTGGCACCCCAGCGGAGTTCCCACACTGCCCTTGAGTCCACCCATTGCTCCCTGCACTATCTGACAGGCATCAGAGCACCGGCGCTGACTGGGAGCCACGTTCTGCTCTTGCTGGGTCTCAGGCAGAGTGAGAACGGTAAAGCTCGGTCCCAGGGGCTCTGTCAGAGCCACATGCCGGGTCCCAGAGGACCTGAACTACAGGTGGCTCAAGAGCTGAGAACTAAGGATCACTACCCTCCACCATCGCTGAGAGAGGGGTATCTAGTCTTAGCCTGGAATATCTTTAGTGAGGGCAATTTCACTTCTGCCTTCAATATCACCCAGCCTGTTTGTGTGGTACCCAGTTATCCCTAGCATCTAATCCCAGTTTTCTTTGTTTCCTGCTCTGACCTCCGGTGACTGAAGAATAATTGTCACCCCTACAAATGTTATCTCCCCTACAACATCCCGTTTTTCGTTCTGACGGGCAGGTACTGACCTCTTTGCATGACTGGATCCTCCAAAACTCTCTCCAATTGTGATATAAATAAATCTGATATCCAAGAAAGCGAGGGATTGACACTAAAGCCAAGCACAGTGGCTGCTGGAGCTGTGCAAAGTCCCATCACCACACCCTATAAGAACAGAATGGCTATACTAGGTCAGACCAATGGTCCATCTAGCCCAGTATCCTGTCTTCCGACAGTGGTTGATGACAGGTGCTTCAGAGGGATTGAACAGAACAGGGCAATTATCGCGTGATAATGGCACCTTCTGCCATTTCACCTCCATTCTGGCCTACAGCACCCATCTTTGGAAGGCTCCCCCAGGGTCGGCCAAGTGAGGAACCATCTTGCCACTAAACATGTGAATGACAACAACAAATTCTGGCACCTCAAAACTTGTGCCTAATCACTAATATGCATATTAACTATCCATCCTCAGTTTTTTTGTGTAACCTAGATTACAAGCTCTTTAGGGCAGGGACCTTGTCTTACACAGATCCACCAGCACCATGCACTCAGGTGATGCTACAGAAATAATAAATAATAACAACTCCACACCAAGGAAATGCACAACAACCAGGGGGAGTGGATCTCCCTAACCATGCAGATTCCTATCATCCCCATAATTTTCACCTCGTTTCAAATCTTTTCATACAGTTCCCAGAATCAAAACACTTGGTGGCAGAGGAAGGAGGGGGGGCAGGGTTAGGAAAACCCAACACAGAGAGAGGTTTTTATGAAGGAGGTAAAATACATGCATTCTCATATGCTTCACCAGGTAGCCTAGGCACACGGTTATCTATCTCACAGACTGAACACCTCCCATTGGCCAGTCTTTTTCCATAGTCACCATCAACTACAACTGGGACTTCAAGATATGTCAGCATACAGTGTAAGTGCATGTTATCTGAATGTGTTTTTTTGATTATATGGGAGAATTCTAATGTGGTATGACACGCAGAGATTATAAATTGGATGAACTAGATCATGTCCAAGGACTCCCCTCCATCTGTGATCCTACAGGATAGTCTTGAAAGGACAATACCGTTTTACCTGCAATACTCTCTCCTCCCCTATGGACCTTTCCTTCTTTGACCATCTTCCTAGTAGTATCTCAACTCTTGGGGCCTTGGGAGCAGCAGGTCTCTAGTACTTTATAAAAGGGAAATGTGTTGAAGAAGAATCCCGATATAATGCATCTATGAAGTATGCTGTAATGCTTTTGAAGCTCTGTTACAGGGCATCCATAATCCATAAGACACTGACTAATCTAAAGTACCAACACGCATTAAGGACTGGACAGTTTCTCACAGTTTCAACAAGGCAGCCACTAGGGGTTGCAGTAGTAGGAAGAGGGGAGTTTTTTGTCTCTGAAAGGCCAGACCGGGTTGGGAATCTGACTTAGAGCAAGTTTTGATTGATCCTACTGGGAACCCTTGCTGTTCCCCACCTCCTCGTCCTGCTGGTTTGCTGCTACTCGCTCAGGCAGAGAGCCACATGGGTTAGCAGCAGATGTTGGCTGTGGAGGCCAAGGATAGACTGAGTCTGTCGTGGGTCCAGAATGGTATCTGGTTGTGCAGGTGTGAGGTTCTCTGCCTGCTGGAACGAAGGGACTCTTCTGTACTCAGGGTATTCCCAAACTATATCCTACCTAAGCTAAATCATGGGCAAAGGGGCTAGTCTGCTGTTCTTTGTCTAGACACACCCTCATCAAATAGAGGAAGGACTAAGGAGATGGGTCTCATTCAGGTGCTGAGTGGGAGAGACAGAAGAGGCCTGACAGGGCTCATCCCTCCGATCAGACCCACACCAGAAAAGCTGCTCTGAAGGCACTACGCTGGGACCCACAAGATCTGCGGTCAGTTACCTGCTCAGCCACACATCTCCCGCGTGATACTTCACTTTCTTGTGCCTCCGCTCCCCCTCTGTAGATGGGGATGATCATTTGCTGAGGCGTTGTGAGAGTGACTGCAGTCGTATCAATGAGGTGCTCCGACACTACTATGGCAGGGCCCACAGCAGTAAGACAAAAGGCCAGTTCTGCTTGTCCTTTGAGTTTGAAGTGTTGACTTTTAAAAAAAACTAACCCAGATCATTGTTTTCTGCTCTCTATGTGGTCAGTACAGTTGGTGGCTTTTCCTTTCCCCCTTCCCACTGCAGAAGATCCATGGGCTGATGTAGGAATCCGACGGGGTGTGGGGTCCCTGCTGCAGGAGTGGGGGAGGGGAAAGCATTCTGGAGTGACACAAATCCTTCCTGACTCCTGAAGTGAGCGAAGGCGACAGGCAGATTGTAGAGGGAGTGTGTCTGGGCTGGTGTCAGTGCGTTGTGCTGACAAGGGACTGACCCTTTCCCCCCTGGGGTATCTTGGATTGTCACCCAGGAGGGATGCACTCAGCTCGTGCTGGCCATTGTGGCTGGCAGTGAGATAGTCCTTCCTTCTCTTTTCATTAAGGACAGAAAGGTTTGATCTAGTTGTTGATGAATGAGACATTCAGATTCAAATGGCTATGGGCATCTGGCATTGGCCACTGTTGGAGACCAGATACTGGACTAAATGCACCAGAAGGCAAAATACTGGACTGTACAGGCCATGAGTCTCTTGCAGCATGGCAATTTCTATGTTTAAACAGCAGAGCAGAGTCTGGGGAGGTGGAAGAGGATATCAGGTGTTTTCATGAGGGTGCTGATAGATTCTCTTTCCTGTGCAGGCTGGGGCTGATCCTCAGAGAGGACACAGGAATCAAGTTCAGCGTCCTCTCCTGCCAGGGGCTGACTCCAGGGCTTAGTTCATCTGGACACAGGAATCAATTCAGGTTCTCCTCTTCTCAAATAATGCACCAGCAGCTTATTCTAAAACTGCGGAATTGTAGCTCCAGTTCTTCTCAGAGTCCACTGCAGTTCATCTAAAAAATACAATGCCAGGTCTTCTTTTTGGTCCAGGTTATGTGCAGCTGAGCCCACTCTTCCCTTATGGCAAAATCCTATAGTGTTTAACCCTATCCTCTTTGTAAAAACCATCCTGCAGAATTGAATAGAGAACCCCAGGCTTCCTATAGGATGGCTGAGAAAAACCATAGAAAGGACAGAATTGTCTGTGAAATACTCCAGGCCAGATCCTGGTAAAGGATCCAGATAAATTTATGCATAAATATATCCAGATTTATGTCCAGATAAATCACACAGCTCCAAGGACATCAGTGGAGCAATGACAATTAACACTAGCTAGAAATCTGTCCGTACGTGTTTTTTGCAGTGTACTGTTTTCTATAGAATCCTGTTGAATTCCTTAGTCCTTTCCTACAAGGCTTGGTGCTTTATCTCAGTCCTGGCCTGCACCACCCCTTGCTATTCGATTTCTGGGACGCTTCACACAGCTATGCCAAGGTACTTCACTCTCAACCTGCAATAGTCCCTGCCGATCCAATCCTGGAGCCCCCACATCACTCTGCGAATGCCCTGCATTTCTGACCTGCATATTTAACCATCCTGTAAAGAGTCTGCTGCAAACTGCAGTCAGCCACAGCCTGTTCCCCCGCTGCCATCCAGAATCCCCCTCCTAAAATGGAGGATGAACTTTTGGTCTCCTCAGCCACACCCCACATCTTCCATAAGGACAGCAGTGGCTCCACACACCCTCCACCGCTCTGCCAATGCTCCTCAATTCTGAGTCCTGCAGATCCCCCTGCAAGTTAAGATGAGACAGAGCTCTGCCAGTGCCCCAGATAACTACACTCTTACAGCTGGTGCAGTTCTGAGTTTAAAACCCTACGTGGTGCTCCACTGAAGAGTGGTATGCTGCCCCCTCCCCTAGTGCTTTTACCTGAGTTTAGTTGTCTTCTTTTCTAGAACCTATATCAGTGTACAGTGCCTGCACAGGAGATGTTAGATTATACAGCGCTTACGTGTGTAGGGAATGTCATGCTGAGTTCCCAAGACATGGCCTCCATTTGTGGCCTCGCGTGTGAGGTAATTTAAGGATGCCTTGTGCTCTGGGGTTGAGGGTAAAGGGAAATGTATGGGGGGAGAAAGTAATGCAAGGAGTTGTGGGTAGACGGCAGGAAAAGCTAGCTTGGAAGCATGAGATAATATTTTACAATGGACTCCTGACAATGGCATTGAGCAAGATATGGGCATCTTTGGTAGTGCGGCCGGTAGGGCACAGCTGGATAATGGCAGGGGGGTCACGCCTTTGCCAGCCAGATGTGCCAGGCGTGGTGAAGCACTGAAGTCCTGTTGTGGGGTTATGAAGAATAGTTAGAGAGGAGAGCAATGGAGAGGCCTTTGCTCTGTAGTGGGACTGAGAGCAAACCGTGAGGCATACCTGCATAAGCATGCTTGTGAAAAAATAAAGTCCTTTTTGCCAAGTGCCCACGAGAGCAGGGCATCCTGGGAAGTGGCAGACTGTGTCCTTCATGTTGGCAGTAGGAACATGGCCTGCCGGCTCCAGTGTCTGCCTGAAGCAGCTTGCTGGATATTCTCGAATCCCAGAGGCTATTTTAAGCACAGATCGATGGCCTAGCACAGGGCCCGGTTTTTAGTAACAAGGGGGGAATAGGAAACAGCTGGGAGGATCGCTGTGTGAATTTGGAGAGAGGAATGAGAACAGGAAGCTTGGTTTTGTATTGTTCTTATAGAAACTACAAAATGATAAAAGTAAGAGTGGAGCAAGGGAGAAGGAGATGAGGGGAGCGGATGGCTAGGACAACATTTTGATTCCATACTACCTTGGGTTGTGATCTCATTAGATCCCCTGAGCCAAGCTGGGTCAGCCCTGGTCTGTACAGTGTTTGGATGGGAAACCCTAGGGAAAATCCAGGAGCTGCAGGAAGTAGTGTTGGTGATTTAGCCTCACTCTTCTCAGCACAGATCCGACACCTCAGTGTGGAGCAGATGGTACTGTGTTGCTGGAGGCACTGTCTTTCAGATGAGACCTAAAACCAAGATCCTGCCCACTCATGGTAATTAGATGTCTCGTGGGACTTTTCAGAAGGCAGAGTGTTATAATCAAAGTGTCCTAGCCCACTTTCAACTTGGACAAATGCATCATGCCAACCTAAATTCCTGCATGAAGTTTCAATCACATGGATGTCTTCTTCACTTTTTTTCCTAAACTGTGGCGTTGTGTGGCTGTGTAGTGTTAAACAGCTGCTGCTGTCTATAGAAGTAACTTCTTTTCAGTGACAGGGAGCCTAGAAAGGACATTGGGACCAAAGGTGCTACAGCAAAGTAAAGGGATATGATGGAGATGCCAGTTGTAGCTCCACAGTTAAGGTTGAGCTGAGTTTTGCACTTTCAGCAGGGATTCAACCTGTTTCTTATGTATGAAGAACACTATGTAACAGCCCCAAAGTTAGGGCATTTACTCTTCGGGAATAGAATGGGTTTTTTTCTTTTTGTTGTTGAGGATTTACAGGTAAATAAGCTAATTCATTTACAAATTAACATTAATTTTTAAATGAGTCTTTTAAGAAATTTAGCATTGGGTATCTCACCATTTTGGGGAGGGGGAGTTTGGTCCGAACTGATCCCAATAACAGAATTGACTCTTCAAACTTGTCATATAGTTAAAACTCACCAAAATCTTATGTATAGGCTACACTTGAAGACTTTTTTTTTAGGATTAAAATTCATTTTTTGCTACTATTCTTCATGACTGAAAGTTTCTCCTTCTGCAGCTGATGGAGATTAATGTTCTTCAGAGAATTCCACCAAGAACTGCCCTCTTTCAGAATGGCTGCCTTCTCCCATTGTTCTCAGCAGGACTGAGGGCACAAGCTATCCATAGCAAAGATGGCCACCATCATTCACCAGCTCTTCACAGTGCTCCTCTCTGTCTTCTGAGAACAGGGAGGTCCATAGTCTTCCCTGATGCCATCTTGTGGTCTCAGTCCCATTGAAAAGAATGGGAGATGGTGGCCATTTTGAAAGAGGGCATGTTAACTGAGGCAGACTGTGGCCCAGTCCAATTCAAAACAGAGTTGTCAGCTATTTAGAAAGCGAGAAATTCTTGGCTAGTTTTTCTGAAGGAGGAGATGTTGTTCATCAGCCTCTGCTAACAGATAAACTTTCAGTTATGAAAAATAATGGCAAAAAATGACCATTAATGCTAAGTACTTCATTGCAAAAACTACCTATTTACACCAGATATACACACCAAAGAGGACTAGAGAGGGTAGTTGGGAAGAGGAGATTCTGTGTGTGTATGTGTATCTGTGTGTGTGTGCATGCATGCGTGTGTGGTGAGCACAGAGGGGAGTGTGGGGGATAGGAGAGAGTGAGAAATGCCAAAGCAACTGTAAAGTCAACGTAATTTGCCAGTGTTCTTTAGCTACTTTATGTTGCTCCAGAGTGGGGTAAACAGTCAGAGTACATCTGACCCTAAAAGTTAAAAAAAAAAATTAAAAAGAACAATTTCAGAGTGTTACTTATGATTTAAAGATAGGTAGTAACATTCTTTTTGGGTGTCTTGTTTACTGTTCATATATTAAGTTGTTAATAATTTAAAAAAAAACAAGAAAACAGCCTGAACTCTGCCCTGTAGTGACACTATAAGGGGAAAAAAAAAGCGAGGGGAACCCTAATATGTCTTTAAAAATCAGTTTAATCTAATCTGAGACCTCAAACCTTATTATGCACTAATCACAATCATATGGTTATTGCATGGTGTCACGAGAGGGAAGAGTTTAGGATATTTGGGTGCCCAAACTGTGCTTCTCATCTTAACATGATTGGTTCTCTTTTAAGTGTAACTTTAACTCTGAATTTCCTACGTTTATAACTTGGTTTGGGGATAATTACAAGATCACTCTAATGTGTTTTACCCTAAATTACTCATATTCTCTCAACCTTCACTCCATCTTAATGCAGCGTCTGTTTGGGAATAGCATTACAGGTCAGGCACTAAAATGCTGGGTGATGGTGAGCGCCGAAGGCTCCAGCTCTGATGCTAGGCAGAGAGGGGATGGTCGTATATGGCCATCGCTGTGTTTTGCTTTTTGAAACTCTGCTGCCAGGTGGATCCTGCATTCCAGCTCTTTCAGAGCAGCAGGGGAATTGATTCTGTATGTGCTGAGGGACTAGAGCTAGTGTCAATTTGCTCTGAGTTTCTGCTGGCTCCCTTGTGGGAGTTGCGAGACCTGCAGGATGCATAGTTAGTTTCCCAACACCGCCTGGTTGTTGTTTCTGGCTGGTTGGCTCTGACTGTGTGGCACTCCACGTGCTCAGTGTGTAGGGTGTGTGTGTTTAGATATGTGCACGTGTGCGTGTTCCTCTCGCCACAGGCGACATTGGAAACTGGCTCCTGTGACTTGGAAAGACACACGACATTCTCTGGAGGACTTGTTGGATGCTGGGGGTGAGCCCCTCCTCTGCCTCTACCCCAGACCTGAAGCCCCTTCTCCGTGCTCTCCCCTGCCAGCCCAAGTTCCCATCCAAACACCAAGCAGGCTCCACACAAGTTGCAAGATGGCAACTGGAACAACAGCAAAGAGAAGCCCCCCTCTCCAGAGTGGCAGGTCTCTGTGTCTGCCTAACGGGTTCTGACAGCTTGCCGAGGAGAGATATCCCGTTGCCTGGTAACAGGGCCACCACAGCCGGTGGGAAGACAGGATCCATCGGCATTCCCACATTGCTCCCGCCAGGGGCGGGAGTGGCTTTACATTGGGGTGAAGGAGGATTCCACAGTGGACCAGGCTTATCTCTGTGGTTCACCCTCCCCTCTCCTTCACAAGCACTCGGCCCCACACCTAAAACCTCCCACAACCCCCTCCAGACAACGGACCCAACTTCTCTGTCCCAGATGGGGATTTGCTGATAACCTCCGCGGGGCATAGACCGTGCTTTCTGTGTTTGTGCAGCACCTAGCGCATTGTGGGTGCTGCTGGAATACAAATAATAACCTCCCGGCCACCAAGAAGTATCTCGGCTTTCCAATAACCCTTCTCACCTTCTGATTCCATCTGCTGCTGTCCCACCAGTAGTATCCAGGCCTGACCCTGTCTTAGCTTCCTGAAATCTCCCAGAAATCACCTCCAGCCAAGTATCCCAGTTACAGAATCACTCACTACCTTCCTAACCACACCTTTCAACTGCTCAACTGTCCTGCTACCCTATGCCCCCCAGCCCCAGGCACCCAGTCATGACCCTGTCCTCCTTCCAGCCGTGGAATGTAGCCACTAACTCCCTAGTGCTAGACCTGACTTTATAATGAGACCATCTCCAGCTGAGAACTAGGGAGTGTCCTAATGGTTCACTCCCCCTTCCAGATTCACCATCTGCTGCTGCTCTCCCTGAGATACTATAGTAAGGGGAGCATCTTGAACTGATGGGGCACCATTTCCCTGTCAGAAGTAAAAGGTAGCTTCCTTTGGGATGGTAGCAAGTATCTCCCATGGAACCTGGAATCTGGTATTCATACTCTTCCGTGCACATGGGCTGGAATAGGATGACAGTTTAATTTAGTTGAGCAGTTTCAGTTTATACTGAAAGATAGCATGGTCTATGCGGGGAGCCCAGGGCTGGGAGTTAGGGACTCCTGAGTTCTAATGCTGCAGCTGCCACTGATTCAATGTGACCTTGGGCAAATCATTTAAACACCCTGTGCCTCAATTTCCTTATCTGTGAAATGGAGGTAACACTACCAACCTCACTGAGTTAGTGTCTCTGACATGCAATTGAAATGGTGAGTATTACTGCTGTATCAGGGATACTCTTTTAATGAGAAACCACTGTCTATCTTAGGTTTGTATATAGCGCCTAACTCCATGGTACTTTCAGCCTAAATGTCTAACCACGTGATCAGCCCCAGAGTAGCTATACATACACGCTATATGAGGATACCTTTCCGCCAATGCAACCATGTGCCACTCTTCTACTTTAACTTGGGGAGCGCTGCTCCTGGGGAGTTCACAGATACTCCAGTCCCAGCAGGAAGGGTACAGGGGTGCTGGCTGTTGAAGAGAGCTCCCTGCAAGAGGCAATGTTAGGAATGGCACAGTAGCACTAGCTGGAAGGGCTTATCAAGTGGGGTCCCACAGGGATCAGTTCTGTTCTGTTCAATATCTTCATCAATGATTTAGATAATGGCATACAGAGTACACTTATAAAGTTTGTGGATGATACCAGGCTGGGAGGGGTTGCAAATGCTTTGGAACATAGGATTAAAATTCAAAATGATCTGGACAAACTGGAGAAATTGTCTGAAGTTATTAGGATGAAATTCAATAAGGACAAATGCAAAGTACTCTATTTAGGAAAGAACAATCAGTTGCACACATGCAAAATGGGAAATGACTGGCTCAGAAGGAATACTGGGGGAAGGGATCTGAGGGTTATAGTGGATCACAAGCTAAATATGAACAACAGTGTAACACTGTTGCAAAAAAAGTGAACATCATTGTGGGATGTATTGGTAGGAGTGTTGTAAGCAAGACACGAGAAGTAATTCTTCCGCTCTTCTCTGCACTGATTAGGCCTCAACTGGAGTATTGTGTCCAGTTCTGGGCACCACATTTCTGGAAAGATGTGGACAAATTGAAGAAAGTCCACAGAAGAGCAACAAAAATTATTAAAGGTCTAGAAAACATGACCTGTGAGGGAAGACTGAAAAAACTGGGTTTCTTTAGTCTGGAGAAGAGATGACTGAGGGGGCACATAATAACAATTTTGAAGTACATAAAAGGTTGTTACAAAGAGGAGGGAGAAAAAATTGTTCTCGTTAACTTCTGAGGATAGGACAAGAAGCAAAGGGCTTTAATTGCAGCAAGGACAGTTTTGATTGGCATTAGGAAAAACTTCCTAACTGTCAGACTAGTTAATCACTGAAATAAATTGCCTAGGAAGGTTGTGGAATCTCCATCATTGGAGATTTTTAAGAGCAGATTGGACGGACACCTGTCAGAGATGGTCTATAATGCTTGGTCCTGCCTTGAGTGCGGGAGACTGAACTAGAGAACCTCTCGAAGTCCTTTCCAGTCCTACGATTCTATGTGGGGGAGCTTGCTGTAGAAGGCACTGGAAATAGGGCAGGCACACTGGAAGTGGGAACTACCAGCCCACTCCAGCCCCAGCTGGGGAAGTGATAGCACCAGCATTGCTCCACCTGGCTTAGTTGGGAACAGGCCGGGGGAGGCATTTTCACACTACTGCTATCTCCCTCTGTCACTGATCTCTGCTTTAAATGGGTCAAGAGGCAATAAAGATGCTACAGCTCGCTCTCTCTTTCTGTCTCTCTTGGAGTGCATTTACCAACCGTGTTGACTTTCGCTCCTTCTCGACTCTGTCACTGCTGATTTGCTCTAGTGTTGCCATGGAGCCTGGCCAGTAGAGACACAAAAGCCATCTCCACTGGATGGGCAGTGTCAGCAGTAATTAACTTCTAATTAAAAGGCCAGTCTCTGAGCAGCCACTGCAGAGCAGGCTGTCCCCTGCTAGCCCTGGAAAGGAACGTGCCTGCCAGCTGAGCTGGGCTTAGCACTTCCTCACCTCCGATCCCTCCAGCTTGGGCAGGCAGAGGCACAATTTCTGCTCCCCTGCTAAAGTCTCTGTCTGTGGACTTTGCATGAGTCCTCAGTTCAAATCTTACCCCTGAGACACACTACACTGGCAGTGAGTCCAATTGCCAGGCTGGGAGATGGGGGGAACCAGGAGTCCACTAATAACGGGTTATGTCGGCTACTCTGACTCATGGATGGGTGCGCACAGGGAAGAGAGCTCAGTGAGCGTCCCTGTAAGGTGCTCCCTGTGAGCGTCCCTGTAAGGGTACAGGTAAGAATGTCTCTACCCATCCACTTTGCAGCCTCTGCGAGCTGTGCCTGGATCCCAGTAGATGGCAGAGTACAGCAGAGCCTGTGTAAAACAGTACGGCAGCATTTTACTTTACCAGCTGCCAAATGGTAATGATCTTTCCGAAGTATAGTTTCACTCATCCAAATGGATCCTAAAGCACTTTGCTCACTGACTGTGCCTACCGGATCTATAAAATTCACCTCACCCACTACTAAAATGCAGCTTCTTCGAGGATGAAACACATGGGAACCGTTTAACAGTGCACAACCCCACCCAGCTGTTTAGGACAGGAAGTGAAGAAGAATCCTAATGGTCCTGCAGAGACAGTTTAGGAAGGCAGAGAATAAGTACCCGTATGGGACTTGAATTGATTTAGAACTGCACGTGGTATGTTCCTACTCCTTCAAAGATCCCTGTGGGATTTTAATTCCCCTGAGTGGTCAAGACTTCATTTTCACATCTTATCTGAGAGACATCACCTCAGCTTCCCCCTCACATCACGCAGGGATATTGATCCAATAGTGAGGCAGAGGGAAAAGAGAACCACCTACTGAGTCATCAGCATTCCCTCCTACAGCACCTGGTCTCCTAGCTAAGTGCTGAGCAGTGCCAGCCCTACTCAGCAGGTGAACTCTGATGAGAAAAGGGTGAGTTGGCTACAGATGGATATGTGGCTCTCAAACTGTGGCCCACCAAGAACTCCCAGGTGGTGCGCAGACCTGGTTTGGTAAAATAGGGGAGGAAGCATCCGTCAGTCTCCAAGCAGCGACTCTAAAGGTGATCCACACCAGGACTCTTTTTGGCTTCACTAACTAAAAATAACAAACTTCTCTCTGCCCACTGACTGGGAGCATCAGCTCTCATTGTTTAGCATTTCTTTGATGTAAATTCAACTGTGATCACATTTGCAGATGACACCCAATTTGGAGGGGACAGAACCAAAGTGCAGAGCGACCTTGAGAGATTAGCACAGCGGGCGCTGCAAGCATCAAGGGAAGATGTGGGCCTAATAAATGTGACATCTTATACCCAGGGAGAGGAAACAAACAGCGCAGAGACAAACTGGGGGGGACAGAACTAGGCAGCCGCCCCCATCACATTAAAGGGAGTTCGTTTTCATCTTGTCTCCTTAAATCTGTCCTAACGCTACGTTTCCATGTAACCAAGCAGTACAGTTGCCCTAGGGAAGATGTAAGGTTCGGATCGGATTGGCTGGTTGGGAGAGGTCCAGGAGAGGAGCTCTAGCTTAAGAAGTGCTTCACAATATGAAATAGCTAGAGAACCATGGTGCTATGTGCACACAAGTTGTATTTTGGAGATACAAGCCAGTCAGCTGGTTCCCAACCCTCCTGGAAACACCACAGTGTAAAGCCTGTTTCCAGCCACCCCAACAGGGCTGAAGGGGGAAGCATCCCTCAGCCACAAGCAAAGCAGGTAGCTGGGGGGGGCCCTCCTGTTTGGGGGACTCTGCAGCACATGAAAGCTCTGGAGCTAATGCACTGGGCAGATCTCTGCCCCCTCTGGCAGCAGCCTCAGTCAGAGAAGAAACAATCAAATGGGAGACACTCCACCTTCCACAGCAGCAAAACGGATGAGCGGATTGGTTCATTTGGGGTCTCAGGGAGAGTGAGAGACATGGATGGTTATGAGGATTTTAGTGAGCATCCCAAGATGTCTCCCGTGTCCCCATGTATCAGCACTTCCTTCGCCCCGTCAATGCCCTTGTTAAAACTAAGCCCAAGAGACAAGGCGGTGAAGGGAGCGAAGGTGGGCGTGGCACCTGTGGAGGACTGGGGGGAAACCCACATTCCCACTGTATCTTCTGTTTTCCTTTTTCCTGGCAGCCGGTGTCACAGTGTGTTCATATCCCCTGTCACAGGTGGAGGATAACGAGCCCTGACGGCGCAGACAACCTGCCAAATCTCTCTAAGGAGGCGTCTCTCTCTCTCTTTGTTTGTGGTGTGTGGGCTCAGGAAGGCGAGTGTGAGCTGGATAAAGGCGCAGGCAGGAGCTTACAACCATCCCTGCCCCTCCCTTCCCCTCCATAGCTCTGCATGCACCTCAATCTGAAACCGCAGCTCCCCTACTCTTCCATTCCTGAGATCCCCACACAGCTCTGACCTGCAGCACCCCTACAGTTCCAGCACCTAGGCTCGCCACACGATCCTGTACCTCCACCCTGCCCTACAGCATCCTCTTGTCATTCTGGTCCTCCTCTGCCAATGCCCCTCCTTTCTGGCCTGAACCATCCCCTCTGCTGCCCCAGCCCTGGACTCCCTCCACTTACTCTGCCAGTACACAACCATCCTAAACAACTTTGTAACACCCCTGCTCTTTTATTCCTGTTTTTCCTCTCCACCCCATCCCCCTCACAGCTCCACCAATGCAGTCCAGTCCTGATCTGCAGCATTTTCTGCTACTCCAGGCGTGGGCTCTCCACACATATCTCGGAGGATGTGCCTCATTCCTGCTATTCTAGTCAGGGGACCCCACCAGCTTCTAGGGCCAAATTCTGCTCAAATTTCCACTTAGCTACTCAAGTGGGCTGCTTTCGTGTAATTAAGGTTAGAATCTAGTTCCCAGTGTACACTGCCAAGGAGAGGGATTTGGCATGAAGTTGGCACAGTTTAGCCCCTGGGGCCATGTCTCTTTCCCTCTTTTCTTTATTTGTCTGTCTATCTGTCCATCCTCTATATAGGGGGGCATGGCTTTGGTGAGACATGTTAATGTTAAAACCTGTGAAACACCCAGGAAAAAAACAACACCACATAAATCCTGAATCAGTTAAAGCACTACATTTTTGTCAGTTAATTTGCAGGTTTACACTCTCCTCCACCCCCCAACCTCAAGCTAAGATTGCTGTTAACCAGTGTGGCAAAATCATTCCTAAAGGCGAGGTAAAGGGAATTTAAAGTCCTCACAACTAATAAGAGCATCAGTTCCTGCTGGGAGGGGCTGAGACCGGGATAAGCTGTGAATGCCCTCTAGGATCCACTGCCCCAAACACTCAAAAATCATGAGCCAGGCCCATAAAAATCAGGGGATTGGCTTAAAAATCATGAGGCTTTTAAAAATATATATATACTAGGTTTTAGGCTCTTTTTATTTGTCTTCTGGTTTCTGAGCCTTTGGGGTACACTTGAGTCTCATTTTCAAGCTTTTCTCTGCAACTGAGGGCTAAAAACCTGCTTCCTTTTAATGAAAACTGAGAATCTCCTGCAATCTCTTGTTTCCAATCTCTTGTTTCTTGAGGCGTTAGGGGGAAAAAAATCAAATATTATGATGAAATCAAGAGACTCTTGCACCTGTCATTACAGTGACTTCTTCTAGGCCTGGGGCCAGTTGTGCAGAACTCAAACCTGGTGGTGCTAGCTAGATTTTTTTCTTACACTGCCTCCTGTTGAGAGAGGCCTGGACTGCAGTGCTTAGCTGTGAACTGCCCTCTACTATCCTTGCCGGGAGAGGTACCCCAGCAGCCAATGTTCCTGCAGCATTCCCTACAGCGCCTGTACCAGACCTGGCATAGCTATGAAGTCCTCATCGCCAGTAATGCTAGGCTATTCCTACAGCAGTGCTTCGCAATCTGTGGTCCTCGAGATCTTTCAGAGCGGCCTGCGGCTCCCCTCTCACTGGCATGTTGCCAATGCAGGCTACTTGCTGCAGCCAAGGGAATGGGAGATCAGCGCTCCCCTCCCTCCGGCTATAGCAGGGAGCATGGCAAAGCGCTCCGCCTGGGTCCCTAGGCGCTGTGTCCCTGCTGGAGCCAGAGGGAGGGGAGCACGGATCTCCCATCCCCCTCACTGCAGAAGGGAGCCACTGCCTAAGGACCCAGGTGGATCATACGGTTTCCCTGCTGCAGTCAAGGGGACGGGAGATCCTCCTGGCTAAACTCCTTCCCTCTGGCTGCAGTTGTGTGATGGGGAGGAAGCAGGGGTTGCTGGCGGAGACTGGTGGCCCTTCAGGGTTGTAAAAATTATATTTGTGGCCCTCGAGCCAAAAAGGTTGGGAACCACTTCCTCACAGTGATTCTTGCTGAAAACATCTGTGCTATAGCCGCTGTGAATTCCACATCACCCAGCATCCTTGCCCCATTCTCCCTCTCCTTTCCTGCTAGGGTCAGCTAGGATTGCAGTAACTCAAAGTTCCCCCAAGCCCAGCACGCCTGCACCATCTCCCATTTCAATTTTAAGGGGGTGTCACTTGTGTCATCTCGTCCCATCTTAAAACTGGAAGACTGTCACACTGTTTTTTAACTCCTCAGCCAGTAACAAATTCCGCTGTCTTTCAGTGGAGTCTTTTTGTATTCTCCTTTTGAAGGACCAAAAAAAAAGTGTCTCAAGAACCTCCAAACAGCTACAGCCCATTAAGCCTCCCATTCAAAAGTCACTGAGGCTGTATTGGTGAGCAGGGGGGAGGGAAGGGGGAGCAGGCAGGAGAGAAGCTGCATTAGATAGGGAGTGAGTTCACTGCAGCCCACTGTGCCGTCTTGTCCCCCCGAGCTAAAGGAATTGGAAGAAAAATGCAATAAGAAAATGTCTCTTGCGATGATGTGGAAGACGGCAGAAGGGTCGGTCAGGTGTTGCTAATTTTTGTCTTTACCAAGGCAGCAGTGAAAGGAATTTACTCTGCTCAACAAGGCGTGAGCTCCCCTGCCCCCCCAACATGCACAGAGGCTTCCCCTCACCCACCAACCCCTGCCACCAGCTGACTGGGAGAGCCTAAGCAGGCTTTTCCATAGGCATTTGAGCTGAAAGGCCTCTGAGTAGGCTAGAAAAGCAACCTGGAGAGACAGGGTAACTAAGAAAATACCCCAACAATGCGATCTATCTGAGGTAACCCCAAGGCACTCCTTACTTTGGCGTCTCAGGATAACAAAACTTTCCACTACTCGCGCCCCTTCCATCTCAGGATCTCAAACAATTTTACCTATATTAATTAAAGCCTGACAGCCCTCATTGTAAAGTAGTGCTATCACCACCTTACAGGCGGGGAAACTGAGGCAACGAAGGCAAAGTTTCAAAAGTATCCCCTTTAATGAAGGGTTCCTCCATCATTGGGTGCTCAACTGAAGGCACTTGGGGGCTGCTCTTTGAGAGGTGCTGAGCTGTTGTGTGTGTGCTCTGCACCTCTGAAAATTAGACGTCAGGGAGCCTCAGGCTGGGCACCCTAAAGCTAAGGCGCTAAAGGGCAATAGGCGTTTTTGGAAGTGTTGCCCTAAGTGATTTTCCCAAGGTCCCACAAGAAGCCTGAGACCAGACTACAACTCTCATCTCCTGACAATCAGTCCTGTGCTTTAGCCATATTAGCTCTAATATGTACATGATCTATGTGGGGTGGGGGGGACGGCTACTATCTAGTTTAGGCCCAAAACTTGAATTTTCTTTTAAAAAATTTTTTATGAACCTGATAGTAACAAAAATATTTTCAGGGGTTTCTTTTTAATAGCAAATGTTTTCTTTGGGGTTTAAATGTTGCCCTCCAGTGTCAGACACTAAAACACAGCAGCACAGCATCTGAGAATCAGAAAGGAAACCAGCCAGAAACTGAAATAAAGCGGTCTGGTTCCAGCATCTAAGCTAAGGCCTTGATCCTTCAACAAACTCAATGCAGGCCCATCTCTGCACCCATGCCAAGACCCGCTGAAGCCAATGGGCCTACACTGAACTCACTGCAGCATCAGCATCTGCATGAAGCAGTGCTGCCAGTGCTCACTATTTTATCCTGCAGGTGACAGTATTCGGTGTTTTTCTTAAAGCCCCAGCACCTGGAGTCAGGAAAACCTGTTTTCAGTCCACCCACTGCTTGCCCTCTCCCCCCAAATTTGTAGACTTCACGGTTGCAAAGAAAAAGGGGAAAATATCTCCCAAGTGTAACCTAAAGGCTCAAAAACCCAGGACAAAGAAAAAGCACCAAAATTATTATTTTAAAAGATTCTTATGATTCTAAGCCAGCCTCATGATTTTTGAGTGCTTAGGGCTGACGGCACTGATGAAGTACAATAAAGGAAACAAAACCCATCATTACTGAAAAGTAAATACGTTTTAAAATTATTTCATTTTGATAAGCTCTCTTTTTAGTAAAACAAATCAGTGCATTTTAAGAGTGTAGCTATAGACCAGCAGCATGGCCCATGGTCAGCCACTGACCTTAGGACACCTGTGTTCTAGCCCTCTGGCTCTGCCACTGATCTGCTGGGTGACCTTAGACAAATCACTTCCCTTATGTTTCGCTTGCATGTCTTGTCTGTTTAGACTGTAAACTCTTTGGGGCTGGGACCATCTCTTACTTTGTGTTTAGGGAGTGCCTTGCTCAATAGGACCAGACACGGCTGCAACCTTTCGGCACTACTGTAATGCAATTTTTTTTCTTTAACTCAACAGTGTCCCTGCAGCATGCTACAGGACTGTGGCACTGCAGCGAGACCAAGACAATGCACGTCATACTGTGCATCATGACATTGGTTCGTGGGGCAAGGAGGTGGCAGTCCCTTTCCAAGTAGCACTGCTGAGACCCTCCCCAAGCATACTGTACTCAGTGCTGGGCAGCTCAGTACCACTGGGGGTGGGGGCGGGGGGGGAATTCAGAGGAGAACAAAAGTGATGAGCAAAAGGGAAATTTGAGATGAAAAACCAGGGAAATCTGAATTCTGAGAATGGGAACCTGTGGAAGCCACATCAATTTAACTGAAACAGCAGTGGAGAATATGGGAAACAACCATGCTTTGGGTGGGGGATGACCAAATATCTAACTGATCTTTTCTGGTGCTAACTATGACTAGCCAACTACCACACCATGTCCAACAGATACTTTCACGGGCTGTTTTCCACAGACTGCTGTGCTGTTTTGGACTTGTTTGTTTATTTAGCTTTGAAGTAAATGGGGCAGAGCCTCAATTGGTGTAAATTGTCATTGCTCTATCATGGTGTGGGGACAATTTATACCAACTAAGGATCTGCCCCAGTAAATCTTAGCACTGATGAAAGCTCTGGAGATTGAAGTCCCCAGTTTATGTCCAGACCAGTGGCAGCCCAGGTGATTACACAGTTAACCACTGGAACAATTTACAAAGGCTCATTGTGGATTCTCCATCACTAGCAGTTTTTAAATCAAGACTGCATTTTTTTTTTTTTATTAAAAAAAAAAAAAGTTCTACTCTAATTCAAAAGGAGCTATCTTGGGGACATTTGCCGGCCTGTGTTACAGAGGAGGTCAGACAGGATGCTCACACTGGTTCCTTCTGGCCTTGAAATCTCTGAGCAAGCTTGACTTGTGTGCACACACAAACACAGTGTACCTCTGCTTTGCCCTGGCGTGGACAGAGGAGAGTTCTCCCTCCTTGGCCCACTCAGGGCTCAGCCTCTCTGTTGAGCTTGCCAACAAGGGGCCCAATGGGTGCCAGCTGCAAGGGGAACAGGGTGTTTGTTGGATGTTACAGCAGGCCAGGCGTTCGGTCTGCCTCTCAGATCCCTCTGCAGCTTCAGTTGGGAAGAGGATCTTCGCTTACCTCCCCACACACTGTGATGTAGAGTGGCTGGTGTGGGGGTGCCTGCTGTGCTCCTGCAAGTGGCTTTTGGCAGTGATTGCTGCATATTTCTGAGGCGCCTTGGGATGAAAGATGCCATGGAAATGGAGGTTAGTACTAGGGAGGTGGGAAAGACAGTAGGGTGGATGTGAAGGGGGAGAAGATTTATCCAGAACTTCACAGGCTCCTGTCTCTCCCCCACCCACAGTTCTATGGGAGCTGGCAGTGGTCCCCTGTGGCCATTTTGGAAGAAACAGAGTGGAGCTGCCTTAGTATATTAACCAAAGTGTTTCTCAAACTGCACTTACATTTGTTCTATCCTCACCCAAATGATTTCTCCCCGCTCTGCATTCGCTCTCCTGGGCTTGTTCCACGGAGCCTGAGTTAAAGAGCAGCGGTGATGACTTGGGGAATCTGTCTGTACAATTTATGAATTCTGTGTGAGATTCTGAACTCGGTATATGTCTGTGTCAGACAACAAACTCCATATTGATTGTAAGACTGATCTTTACCTTCCTACTATCCTTTGATCTCCATCTTGAACTAAAATTCCAGAGGGGTGCTAGCACCAGGACAACAAAAGAGGGTCATTGACTTAAAATGCTCTCCCATTGAAATGGAATAGCTCTAAAATAATAGAGGCCTCTGCCCAAAAGAACTGGTTTATCAGTGGAGAGGTGGCCTAGCAATGAAGTCACCTGGTAGGGGTCTCTGATCACCTGAGGAAGCTGAGTACATCAACTGACAAAGGGGGCTAAAAGTTATAAAAGGACAGGAGCTTCTTTACTCGGGGAGTGGGATGAGTTTTCTCCAGCTCAACAAGAGGAAGAGGGCTATCTTCCTGAACACAGGTGGCTCCCAAGGGAAGAGTGAACTAGTGAGGGGTATTGCATGTAGGATGTCTGCTGTTTTCTAAATGCTCTGTACTTTCTTGTGCTTTATTTGCTAAGTAAAAGAGCAGTGCTGTTATATCCCGTACAAAGTATCTGTGTGTAATGTGCTTCACACTCCCCACTGACCTCCTGAGAGAGTTAAATGGTAGCCCAGCAGGCTCACTCCTTGAGGGGGGGTTCTGGGAGAGAGAGTGTTTAAGTACAGGGGAGTCTTGAAGGGTCAACACTGAGTCCAGGGGCTAGACAATTGGACAACAGGTTCCCACTTTCAGGAGGGGGTGTTAGCCAGAGGTCCATGCTCCAAGACTGTGCCTAGGGACCCCAAGAGTGGGGCAGTGGCTGGGCTCCATTCAGGCTCCAGAGGGTTAAACCAGGGACCTAGCGTCTGGATTGCCTCACAGCAGTCTACAGAATGGCGAAGAGGGGGGTTCAACTGAGATCTGTGACAGCAGGTTCGTTCTTTTATACATCTCAAAAGCCATTTCTGTAGCCAGCCTGCAGCTTCTCCACCTGCAGCTGCTTGGTCCGCCTTTGGAACAAGAGCCAAAGGATGTAAGCTTCAAGGGGGAGAGGAATTGTTCAGGATGGTCCAGAGGGTATAGTTATGAGATGAAACTCAGGCTGAATGTCTGGGGACACTTCCTGCAAGGTCTATTAGATTGTGAAGTAGTCTCCGATGACAAGTGATGGAGGAACATTTAAAAACGGTATTAAACAAGGCCTTGGAGAAACCAATCCTGCTTTGGCCTGCATAGCTGTCTTTCTCATCTTGAACGCCTATGCTTCTAGTTCATTTTTAATAATCCTTTTATTAACACTAACATTATCCAGCATTATATAAGAATATGTATAGTAGGTTTAACATTCACATCCACATACATCACATCAGTGCCACCATGCGTAGGAGCTCCCAGAGCAGGGCACGTGCAGAAATGCACTACACTGGCATACATGAACAGCTGTTCACAGGCGCTAGAGTGAGACCAGCCTTATCAGATCTTCCAGTCCATCCCAGCCTATTCAGGATTGTTCCCTATGGTACATTTCTATAGTGTTCTGTTCATTCTAGTTTGAGACTATTCCACAGCCAGATACATCTCACCATCAGGAAATGTTTACTGCCTTTCATCCTAACTTTTACCTTTCATAATTTCATCCTCTTACGCTTCCATGTATCACATTAAATAATTCTCCCACACAGAAAATATCATATTGCCTCTTTATAAATCCATGGTACGCCCACATCTTGAATACTGCATGCAGATCTGGTCACCTCATCTCTAAAAAGATATATTGGAATTGTAAAAGCTACAGAAAAGGACAACTAAAATGATTAGGGGTATGGAAAAGCTTCTATAGGAGGAGAGATTAATAAGACTGGGACTTTTCAGCTTGGAAAAGAGACATCTAAGGGAGGATATGATAGAGGTCTATAAAATCATGACTGGCGTGGAGAAGGTAAATAAGGAAGTGTTATTTACTCCTTCTCGGAACACAAGAACTAGGGGGTCACCAAATGAAATTAATAGGCAGCAGGTTTAAAATGAACAGAAGGAAGTATTTCTTCACAGAAGGCACAGTCAACTTGTGGAACTTTTTGCGAGATGACGTTGTGAAGGCCAAGACTATAACAGGGTTAAAAAAAGAACTAGATAAGTTCATGGAGGATAGGTCCATCAATGGCTATTAGCCAGGATAGGCAGGGATTGCTGTTTACCAGATGCTGGGAATGGCCAACAAGATGGATCACTTGATGATTACCTGTTCTATTTATTCCTTCTGAAGCACCTGGCATTGGCCACTGTCGGAAGACAGGATACTGGGCTAAATGGACCATTCGTCTCACACTGTATGGCCATTCTTAAGTTCTCCCCCTCCTTCATGTTTACATCCTTCAGATATTTGCAGTCTGTTATCCTAGCCTTTTTTAGTTCTCAGCACTTAGCCAAACTTTACACATTTAGCTGTTTTAATCTCTTCTTGGAAGTCAATCCCTCCATCCCTGCTGACAATTTTATGCTGTTCCCCCAGGCTCATACTCCACCTTCTATGAGGTGGTACCTCTGTATGTGCAGCATAGAACTGCCTCTGCCTTTCCCTTAGTGCAGCTATAGCCTATTGGAAACTGATATCTAATTTGCTGTCCACTCTTACCCCTAGATTTCTCTGAACATCCCCAGGTTTCTCCCTGCCTCAGACAATATGACTGTTAGACTATTTTCCCCCAGAGATGCTAGCTTAATTTTTTCCAAGCTGAATATTATAATAGCACCAAGAAGTCCTAAGAAGGACAGGGCCCATTACACTGGGTTCTTTTTACTGGAGTTGACTGAATAATTGGTTTTTCAGTTCAATTGCTGAACTGAAAAACCAGAAGAAAAATTTAGTTAGTTTTGAACTAAACAGAAATTTTTCAGTTTTTCTGGAGTAAGCAAGAACAAAAAAAACAACAACAAAAAATTGGTTGAGTCCAACAAAATATTTTGAATGTCATTGAAAGTGACATTTTCAAAATAAAACACTGATATTTTTTAAATGAAATGTTTCAACATTTCTGATTTTTTTTCTAACCGAAACTACTTGTGGAATTCAACATGAATTCACAGTTTGAAGCCTTGAAAAAAGCACTTTTTGGCAAAATTTCTATTCACTGAAACAATTTTGACCAGCTCTGTCTTACACACACACAACGAGAGACAGTCTCTGCCCCAAAGAGCTCACAATCTAGAGAGACAAGGGAAATAGGGAAGTGAAGTGGGAGCTAGGGCAACAAGTCACAGTCAGTCACTGATTGAGCCAGGAATAGAAGCTAGCTCTCTTGATTCCCCATCTGTTTCCCGGTCCACTGGACCAGAGGTTCTCAACCTTTTTCTTTCTGAGGTCTCCCCAACATGCTCTAGAAATTCCAAGGTCCAACGGAGAGAGCTCAGGAATATTGGCTGTGGGGGGGGGCTTGGTACTTCAGCTGAGTGGGGTGCCAGGCAGGGAGCTTGGGGTTTCTGCCCTGTGGGGCAGAAGGGAGCTGAGCTGAGAGCTCCAGGCTTCAGCTGCCAGAGGGGGGCTCGGGGCTCCAGCCCCGTACAGTGCCAGGGCTTGGGGCTTCTTCCCCCTGGGGTGCCAGGGCTCATGGACTCCCTAAAATGCCTCATGGACCCCCCAGGGGCCACGGACCCCCAGCTGAGAACCACTGCACTAGATTACTCTGTCTTTCAAGCTCTGAATTTTCTATCTTATTCTATATAGGTCTGATATCATGCTCATCTCTGTAGTATCCAGTGGTGCATTAAGCAACATGACTGCACATCTGTCACATGTTTGTTCTCTCATCCTCTCCCCAGCAGGAGATATGCATGCAGCAGAGTGTCTTGTTTTGGTAGCGTGTGTGGGTTTTTTAATTGATTTATGTAAATATACCTGTGGCTGTGTGTTGATGTTGGAGAAGGCAAGGTCAAAGCAATGCAACTTGCACTTGGAGTGGAAAGAAGTGAGGTTTGTGATGGTTCTTAGTTCCTGAGGGGGTTCATTCCACAGTCTTGGACCAGCCCTGGAGAAAGTTTTCTCCTGTGCAGGTGAATATTACTCATACTATTAGAGTTCTGTTTTGCCAGAGGAGCGAAGTTGTCAACTGCAGTCTTTGTCATAGAATCATAGAGTCATAGAAGATTAAGGTTGGAAGGGACCTCAGGAGGTCATCTAGTCCAACCCCCTGCTCAAAGCAGGATTGTCCTGAAGTTTTAGATGGTCTTCTAGACAACCTGGGCCCAGGCCATGGAGCACTTTGAAGGTAAGGGCCAAGCCTGTGATCTTGATTTGCTATTCTGTGGGAAGCCAGTGTAGAGAGCAGAAGATAGGTGTGTTGTGCTCACAGAAGCCTGTGATGCTGAGGAGATGCACTGCAGCGTTCAGTACTAGATGGAGTTTCCTAAGTGCTGAAGGCTTCACGCCCAAGTATATCACGTTGCTGTAACCCAGGTGAGTGGTGACAAAAGCATGAATAACTGAGGCCAGGTCTTCATCCACCAGCATGGGATGAAGTTTCCTAGCCAAGTGGAGATGGTAGAAAGCGTTACTTGCGGATACTGTTGTGTGAGAACTTGGTGTAGGCGAGGAATCCAAGAGTGCTCCTGGACTATGGATTCTATAGGCCCCTGTGTCTTATTTCTCTGATGTGACTGGCATTTGAAACTCCTCTCTGTTCAGTATTATCTGTGACTGCAACGAATGTGCTGTTTACCTCCATATTCCAGACACCTAATGAAGGTGGCGAGTGAGACCTATGCTAAAAATGAGCCCTGCAGTACCCCACTAGAAACCACTCCACAGCTCAATATTGGCCAGGAGCAGCCAGGAACTTGGTTTTACACCTTCTATGAAAGGAAGCACCTCCACAGCACAGCAAGCTGGGCATTTCTGGGTTAGTAGTGACTCAAAGGAAAGAGTCCCTTCCTGAACCACCAGCACCACTTCCTGCAGCATTTTGCTTTCCCTAGTAGCTACCCCAGTCAAACGCTGACCAGGCGTCATCCTGCTTAACCTGAGCTGACACAGCCCGGTGGGAGGGTCTTGTCTGTACCCAGCCCTCCTATACTGAAGTTCTCTCCGTCACCTGCGATTCATAAAGCCAAAGGAAAGTAAGACACAAAACAGCAAATACCTCCCACAGCTGGGAAGGGGCCTCCATGAGCCCAGGGCAAACAGAGCTCGGGGTGGGCAGTGAAACAGAGGAGGCGGTGGCTCTGGGTGTGCATGGCACAGAGCAGGGAGAGGCAAAGCATTGTGGGATGCATACACGGCTGATTAAGCTGGGGCTGGTGGCAGGTTAAGGCACTGATGGAGGCATCTGTCACATTCCACTGTGCATTCAGGCAGAAAAGTGACACAAAAAAGGCATCCAGGCACTCAAACTTTCTAAGTCATTGGGGCTGCAAAACAAAGGATTCCCTGCCTGAGCGTGGCTCTCCCTGGCGGGGTTCTGCCTGCTCTCACTCTCCTCCAATGCTGCAGGGGCAGCCAGTGTCGCCCCATTTGCCTTGTGTGCCATAGAGCTGGGGTGGCTCATTACATTCACTGCTTATGGTTCCTGAGAATCATATTTCCTTGCCAAACAGCAGGGGGGTTTAAATTCTCAGGAAGCCAAGGGCTCAGTCAGGGTATTCTCTGCCCCCATGTAATTCCTCTGTCTTCTGCCTCTGGTCCTTCTGGTTCATGGAGACTGAACACGTCTCTCATCCTGGGCCACTTCTAGGACGTCCGCACATTCCTCATCACCCCACGGAGGAGAGACCAGGCCATACTGACTCCCAAACCATTCAGGAGTGAGCACACAACCTCCTAGTGCTGTGAGCTGCTCCCTAACCTCTTTCCCCCTTCAACAGCACATGGAAAATGTCACACTGGAACAGACCAATGTTCCCCTAACCTAGTATCCAAAGTCTCCCAGTAACAAAGGATAGACCAATCAAAAGAGCGCAGAACCCCCACCCGCTTCCCAGGTTCATCTGATTTTGCTGTACAGTAACCTAGGGATGAGATTTCTTTTAGAGCCCACTTCTGTCCTGTAGCAGGAGAATTGTCCATCCTTTTCACTTTTATCCTAAAAGCAGGCGCTCTTTGTGTTCCTGAAAGCACGTGATTCTTTTTAGACTCTCACTAAGCTACTTGCTTTGGAATATCCAGCAGCAGTGAGTTCCATGGCTTGATAATGGGCTGAGTACAACAGGATCTCGTGGTATCCATGTTGTGGTGCTTTTTCCCCCTTTCTGTGCTCCTGGTCCCCATGCTCTGCCATGTGAAAGAGGAAAAGGAAGGGACCAACTGGCCTTTTCTTCAAAATTCATGATTTCAGGTACCTCTGTTATCTTCCCTCTGATGCCTTCATCTTCCAAACTCAGTAATTACCCTGATCTTTAATCGCTCCCAGCTCCGAGGGCCTCCAATTGTTTTGCTGTTCACAGAGAACAACTCCTTTGTCTGCTTCACCCTTCTAAACTTCAACAGGAGGGGAAAAGAGGCAGACAGGTGAGTGGGTAGGAAGGCTGGATGCCTGTGTTTCTGAGGGTAAGGTCAAGGTGGTGGACAGAAAATGGAGGGGCCCCCTCATTCCCCTATGCCTGCTGGGACATCCAGACTCCTGGAATGAACAGCCATATGAGACGAGATGCCCCCACCTCATCTTCATGGCCCGACTGAGTCACAGCCTGAAGAACCTGGGGTTTAGGTTTGTCAGCTCTTTGGCTCAGTCCCCTGTGGATTTGGTTGTGGTCCTTGTAGGGTCATTTCCAAGCGGAAGGTTTTTTTGCTGTGGGGAGATGAGAACACAGTCAATATGCCTTATCCCGCCCCCCTCACTCCACAAACCCTCCAAAGGGTGGTTCCAGATCTCACAACCTCTGGGATCCCACCCCCCTTCCCTGGTGATGCCAGAGTGCGTCTGAAACGTGGCAGCATTAGGGCATTTTCTCTCTCCTGCTCTGATTGGCAGTGGATTTCCCCCCTGCAGCAATGGGGAAATGGGCTGCCAGAGACTCTCCATACAAACGGTGGTGTTGCCATCAGGCCTCTGACTGACATGAGTTAACTGCTGAAGGGCCTGCTGGGCAGAGCCGGGTCTAGGCATAAAGCAGACTAAGCAATTGCTTAGGGCCCGGAGAAGCTCAAGGGGCCCCCTATCTGCTTTTTATTATTATTATTATTGGTGATGGTGGGGAGGAAGGGAATATTCCTGCTTCGGGCCTCCAATGGACTAGCACTGCCTCTGCTGCTAGGGTCTGACTTCCCAGATCTGCAGGACTCCAGAGCCCCTGATCTTTACACATAGGACCTTGCGCAGTCAGAGGCTGACTGAAGTTAAGCTGGTTAAGGCAGGATCCTTGGGATCCAGCCCATGCAGTCAAAGGGGGCCCAAACTCAGCAGAGTCAGAGCAGCAGATTTGCTGTCAGCCAGCTTCCTGTGGGGCTGGGCTCTGCTGCTGGGAGGAAGATGAAGGACTCAGGGATAGGAGGAAGATACGTCGAGGGCTGGGAAGGAGGGCCCCTACTGTGCAATCCTGAAGTCTTTGGGTGCACGGTCACAAACCTGGGCTGGATCCAGGCTCCATGTAGTCATATTCTCTCTCTCTTTCTCTCCCAGACACACACACACTTGCATAATTACAACGACCTGCGCTTACACACAGGCACAGTTATATACAGACGCAGTTACAAACAAGCAAGTGCCCACTTACAGTTACCTATGTGCATGCACCCATGCAATGTGCACTTACACAGGGGTGCACAGAGGAACACACACAATTACAAACCTTCACCCAAGGGTGCATTGCCCTGGACCATACATGCGCCCACTTTTATTATTATTTGTGTTACTGTAGCTCCTAGGAGCCCGAGACATGGACCACAACCCCCATTGTGCTAGGCACTGTACAAACACAGAACAAAAAGATGGTCCCTACCCCAAAGACCTTACAATCCCAGTATCAGACAAGAGACAACAGGTGGTACAGACAGATAAGGGAGTACAAGGGAACAATGAGACAATACTGGTCAGCACGGCAGGCTGTGGTCTCAGCACACATGGAAATCTTCCTATTTATGCTGCACTCATCACTGACATCCGAGTGCCTCATTGAGCTCTGAAGCGCATCCGATTGTAAACATACGCACGCTCTGGAACCAAATGAGCTTGGCACAGCCTCTCTTCCTGAAGAGAGGCTCTGCCTGCTGCTGCCGGTCTGCCATAGTGAAGGCACACCACACACTGTTCCGGCCCATATGGTCTCATCCTAGCAACTCTGCCTAGCCGGACAAAAGTGTTCAGAAAATCACCACCGAGCAAATGCAAAACTTCTCTCCACTGCAGCTGTTTCCAGTCTCCAAGCCTGGCAAATCTTAGCCTAGGGACTAGTCGTTTCTGTACGAGGGGGAACACTGCTATTTAACTTCTGTGATTCTCACTCGCATGAACAGCGTGAAACCAATCGCAAGACGTAGGATCAGAAAAAACTGCTCTGCCCACCCCCACCCAGGAATATTTCATCTACTTGGGGCATTTCACCTCGCTCTGCACGGGGGGCTACTTGTTAGGATCAGGTGGGCATAGCCCACTTAGTCAATTCCCAGTGAGTGCAGGGGGACATTAGATATTTGAGGGGCTCGGGCCTTGCTGTCTTTGTATCTAATGTCTTTCCTGGCTGGTTTTATACTTATTTGTTATGTTACAGTAATGCCGAGTGTCCTAAGATCAGGACCCTATTGTGCTAGGTGCTGTACAAACCTAGAATAAGAGAGTTTCTGTCCCAGGAAAGTTTGCAGTCTAAATGGACAAGACAAAGGATGGGAGGGGAAAGCAGAGAGATGACACGTCTTGCCCAGAACCACAGCAAGGATCAGGACCCAGGTCTCCTAAGTGCCTGGCCAGTACCCGCTCTGGGAACAAAGTCCTGCTGTACACTGTGGGCCAAATTCCTCCCTGTGCAAGCGCTTGCCTTCACTGGGTCTATGTGCACGCTGTCAGGGCAAAATGTAGCCCAGCAGAGCTAGCTTTTGCCTTCTGGGTGTCCTTCAGCAGACCCAGCTCACATGACCTTGCCTTGTTTTCATCCCACCAGCATCAGCTGTAGACTCTAGGGGAGAAGGAGTCAGACATTGGCTGTCACAGGGCTTGCTATGTTTTCCCCCTTGGTCTGAGGCCCCTGTCCTTGAACCTGTCAATCAGACCCAGCAGCTGCCTCTGTGCTGGGCCCCATGTGTCACTGCCAGCTGCCTCTCCGTCCAATCCAGCTATGTAGCTGCAGCATCCTGCAGTACCACATGGCAGCCTTGGAGGTGGCCCCCGTGTCAGGTCCAGCACCGAGGCAGCCGCTGGGCCAGAGGGGAGCAGAGAAAAGGACAGGCAGAAGGGCTATCTGTTGGCTGGCTCTCGAGAAACAGAGACAAATCCCTGGCTTCGTGAGAACCAGGCAGGCCATTGAGACTGTCCTGGTTTAAAAACAAAACCACACAGGCCCCTAACCCGGTTCGACTGGTCTGGATACCCGGATGCCAAAGTGCTGTACTGAAGAAGTATCTGAAGCACAGCTGCCATCCTGCACCACCGACACTACACGATAGTTCTCTGAGAGAAGGAAAGTGAAGAATAACATCTCCAGCTGAAGAGGCGCATGGGGAGCTTCAGGTCAGCAGAATGTAATGAAACGAGGACTACTAATCTTCACGCTTCGGAGCATAAACCGATCACCAGCTGGAGGCAGGAGGAAATGTCCCCCCCCCGGGTATCTTATTGCACAATGAGCATCAGGAACAGACGGCTCAGAGATACTGCTGTTGCCATCTTTGTTCAATTACCTGACTGCAACTGGCCAGGACGCAGGAGCCAACTGTTGCATCCCTCCACTGGCAAAACACAGCCCAGGGCCTTTAATGCCCACAAGTGGCCAGGACCTCAGTTATGTGTCTCCTCTGAAAGATGACCCTTCCGGCAGCATGGCATTGGGGTACTGCTTCACTGCGACACAGAGCGGAGAACATCTCCTTCCGGATCATCCTGCAACACACGAGGGGTCCTTGGACCTAGCCTGGCCCTGCTTCACATGAGAGACGTAATAAGCACAGGCCATCGTGGCAACTGGACGCGCACAGGCGCTCTGAGGGAGAGGCGAGAGGAGGCTGGCCAGGCCCCTGTCTGACCCTGTTTCGTGTGGGCTGCAGTACCTGCAGCAGCCTTCTCCCAGCCCCCTGAGACATGAGGTGGGGTATTGCTGTTCTCTTCCTCTTTTTGCTCTCTCGTTTTGGAGATCTCTTGCCCTAAATTATTCAGCATTTCTTAACAGCTCCAGTTTCCCAGATTCACAAAAGTGTTTTAGCACTTGGGCTTTTTCAGGAGCGCCAGTACTTTGAGCTAGGATTTTTGTGTTGGGAGGTTGGGGGAGGGGAACAGGCTCCCCCTCCCACCCCCCACACCCCTCTCAGCAAAGGTATCTTATTGGCAGAGCTCCAGCAACTAGCTTCTCACTGCATGGCAGCACACATGCCACTGACTGATCCAGCCCGCAGTGGTAGCAGGGATGGTAGCCCACTGGACCCCCAAATGCACGTGAGTCTTTTTGTGTCATCCTTGGGCTACCAGGCTATGGGGCAGGGGGCAGCTGAGTAATGCTGACTCGTCTGAAGAAATGGGTGCAACGCCCGTTTGACGGCCTTAAGAATCCCACCTGCACTAGGAAGGAGGAAGTGATCCTCGGAGGTGCTCCCGTTGAAGACCCCAGTTCTGCTCCCATTGACTTCAGTGGGAGCAGGATTAAGTCCCAGACTAGCCCTTTGCCCAAGATGCTCAGTGGATGCGAGAGCATTGGGCCACTCAGAATTGGACCCAAAGGAGTGAGCTCTGTGCTGCCTTGCTGTCCAGGGCGTCACATGGTGCATAGCTCTGGGTTCAATTCCTCTGCTCTAACACAGGCTTCCAATGTGACCTGGGGCAAGTCTCTCGTATATGATGGATTTATTAGCACTTCCCTACTTCACAGGGGTGTTGTGAGGGTAAATACCTTAGAGGTTGTGAGGGGCTAAGATATCCCAGTAATGCAGGCCAGATCAGTGCCTTAGATTTAGGCAGCGTGGGGCAGGCAGTGGCAGGACTTTACAGTGTCTGCTTGACACCTACCACTGCAGGTGAGGTTCTGGTCAGGTCTCCTGTCTAGGCCCCTTCCTGTTTTCACATTTTCATAACTTTCTGAAAATGAGGTGTATTGTGTGGGATTGGCAAATCATTTTGCAATGTGTCCAGTATTTAATTTCCAGTAAGGCACTATTTCCTGACCCAAAGATCTAAGGAATCGCAGAAATGTGGTTAAATCCTGCTGTCGGCTACACGGCTGTCTACTCCAAAGTGACTCCACTTTGGCTTCAGTCAGGTTACTTGGGATTCATGCCTGTGAGCACAGTTAGCCCAGCAGGGCCGGTGTTAGTTGTGTAGGTGTGGATTTGTGCTGCTATTGCATCTCGGAGCCCCACGTAATGTGGACCACATTGGAGTTATTCCCATAGCACCATATATCCCTGACACACAAGTAGCTAAGATCTCTCTCGCTCTCACTCTCACAAACACACAAATCTCCCTGCGAAGCACTCGTATAGCACAGACCAAAAGGGAGCTTTTATTGCTGTTTATCTTTCTAATTTGATTCAGAGTCTTGGACTTTTCAACTTAAGGGGATAAGTTTGTGGATGCTGCTTCCTACAGAAAGAGAGTGACAACACTGACAACAAAGAATGACAACTTTCCCAGGACCACGGCCGGGCATGGACTCCAGCAGCCATGAGCATTTGGAAGGAATGCTTGAGAACCTCTCTCTGCTTGCGTCTGAGCCCTGAGACACTTGCACAGTAAACATGGGGGAGCAGCATAACTTAGCCATTCTGCGAGTCACCCCTAGGCATTGTAATGCTACCGCAGTATGAGCATAAAGGTCAGTACCCAAGATCCATGCACCTATTTGCATTTATCTCATTCCCATTTTCTGACTAGGTCACCCCTGCTTCACTTCTAGTGACCAGAGGTGCTTATGTCACACTTGCATTACTTGTGAATTGTGACTGCACGCAAGGTATGCTCTCCAGTCACTCACACCTGGAGCACTTAATATATGCTAGTGTAATCCTGGACATGACCAATGAACATGGCCCCTTTGGAATATCTGGGATTATAAATTATACTGTGAAATGTAAATTTAATATGCCACAAACCCAGTTCTGCCCCTGGAGTCTCACTCAGCTCTGAATGACTTCAGTATCTGCACAGATGTATCTGCAGGCAAGTCTGGGTTCCTGCATTTGCAATGTGCATTTTTTAAGGTTATGGATCTCAGATCCAGCAGTGTCAATCCAGAATAACTCCACTGGTGTGAGGGGATTTTATAAGAGGTGTAACTAAGAGATCAGGAACTGGCCTCCTCTGGGAACCTTAAATCTTGCATTTCCTGACTTTGGGGGATTTAAAATTATAATCTGACAGAAACTCAGGTTCATTTAAACAGCATTTCATACAACTAATATATGGGTTTGTAAATCCTATATCAGGACTCCTTTACACCCAGAACACCAAACCCAACCCGAGCACTAATGGCTTTGACACTGGAGTGAGATTTGGGAGACCAGGCTTGCTTCCTGCTTCCGCTACAGATGCCCTGTGTGACCTTGGACAAGCCGCCTAACTTCTCTGTGCTGCAGTTCTCCAGTTGTACGGTGAGGCTGCTAGTACTTGCTTCATTTGTCTTGTCTCCCTAGGTCATAAGTTCTTCAGGACACTGTGTGTTTGTACAGCACCTAGCACAACAGGGCCCCTGATCTTGATTGTGACCTCTGTGCACCACCTGTAATACAAATATCAATAATGGATCCAGGGTAAGTAGAAAAAGCTACATTTTAAGTCTGACTGGGAAAATAATCACTAGTACGAAGGTCATATAGAAGGTCATTCCATTGGTATGGCGCCAAAAGCTGGAAACCCTTCTCCTCCTCCTTTACACCAGTCTTACTCTCATGTAACTCTGACTTACACTGGTGAAAGTTTAAGGAGAATCAGGCATTCTATGTGTATATAGAAACAACAAATGGCCCAGAGGATACCACAGACCCAGAGCCTTTGGCACAACCAGGAATGTAGATGTGGAGCACAAATTGGAGAGAAAAAAAATCCTGGTGCATCAGTTTCTAAAAAGGAGTGCATCACAACTGACAACAGACTTTTCTCCATGATCTAAGTGCCTATACAATCAGTTAAATCATAGAATCATGGGACAGGAAGGGACCTCAAGAGGTCTTCTAGTCCAGTCCCTACACTCATGGCAGGACCAAGCATTATCTAGACCATCCCTGACAGGTGTTTGTCCAACCTGCTCTTAAAAATCTCCAGTGATGGAGATTCCACAATCTCTCTAGGCAATTTATTCCAATGCTTAACCACCCTGACAGGAAATTTTTCCTGATGTCCAACCTAAACTGCCCTTGCTGCAATTTAAGCCCATTTGCTCTTGTCCTAGACTCAGAGGTTAATGAGAACAACTTTTCTCCCTCCTCCCTGTAACAACCTTTTATGTACTTCAAAACTGTTATCATGTCCCCCTTCAGTTGTCTCTTCTCCAGACTAAACCAATTTAATTTTTCCAATCTTCCCTCATAGTTCATGTTTTCTAGACCTTTAATCATTTTTGTTGCTCTTCTCTGGACTTTCTCCAGTTTGTCCACACAGTTCCTGAAATGTGGTGCACAGAACTGGACACAATGCTCCAGTTGAGGTCTAATCAGCACGCGGTAGAGCAGAAGAATTGCTCCTTGTGTCTTGTTTACTACACTCCTGTTAATACATCCCAGAATGTTTGCTTTTCTTTGCAACAGTGTTACACTGTTGACTGATATTTAGCTTGTGATCTATTATGACCCCCAGATGCTTTTCCACAGTATTCCTTCTGAGGCAGGCATTTCCCGTTTTGTATGTGTGCAACTGATTGTTCTTTTGTAAATGGAGTATTTTGCATTTGTCCTTACTGAATTTCATCCTGTTTACTTCAGACCACCCAGAACACGGGACTCTGGGTTTATTCTCTGGGGAAGGGGGTGGATGGCTCACATGGCAGATCCCTGCCCTCTTGTGTCTGTTGGCAATGGTGGTTCCCAGCTGCTTTGCTTCACGATTTTATGCTTGTGCTGGCAACACACAGTTCTCTTTTGACTGGTCACCAGCAATTGTTTCCAACAACGCAGATTACTGGGGCTCTTGCTTAGTTGCAACCCTTAGTTCAGTTGATTTCTTGTCTGACTCAACTTAACCAGCTGTGACTAAAGCCTCGAATGACTCCTTCATATTGTCATGCCCTGCCACAAAGGATCTGCTTACAGTGTCAGCAACTGGTATATCCTGCCCTGGTCTGTGTTTAACCACAATATCGTATTTCCGCAGGTACAACAGCACTCTTTTGTAGCTTTGGTGGTGCAGCCACATATTGATTAAGTTGTATAGCTCGTTGTTTGACTTTACTTGTGGTTTGTTGTGAAAAATGTTCAAGAGACCAAATAAAGTTAGCCAACTTCATGTCTAAGACAGACTAGTACAATTCAAAAGGCAGATATACATACACCCTCCTTTTGGGCAGCAAGTCTTACCTCACAGCATGTTCATCTTACACTGTAGATGTGCTTTAGAGATACACCCCCAAAACCGCTTGTATTTATGAGACGGTTGCTTACAAATTAGAAAGCACTGTATTAGTCATCTAAGATCCAACCCCTAGTTTCTACCAGTGCCTTAAGTTCTTGTTCTGTACCATTCTTATAATTGTTTTGGATACTAGCATTCCAGGTACTGGTCTGCAAAGGTACCTCCCCAGCTTGTACTGGGGCAGCATATTAATGTTGTCTTTGACAGTTTTCCTAGCCATTTACGTCAAATGCTGAGTTGTCCTTTTCCAAGGTATCGTGGGATATAGTGATGAACAAGAGTGAACAGCATTGTGAGAAAAACAGTACAATTGAGTTGTCAGAACTGCCCACTGGTTGTCAGAACCAGTCATACCTACAATGTTCACACCATATGCTTAATACATGTTATTGTGGTGCAAGTAATATGTATAATAGATATGCTGGCTAACACACACCAGGGATTCTTAGCATGATCGCCTCAAAGGCTTATGGTCAGAGTCCACTGTAATGCTTCTCCTGCGCACCTGTTCATGGAAGGACTCAGACAAGGCAACTGCACACGTTGCTTTTTCGGTCTGTGCACAGTTTATTTCCATGCATGGAGAGTCTTGGATGCATGAACCACAGCCTTTCCTTCGTGCTGTAACACAGCCCAGCCACGCTGGATGAATCCATTAGAATTGACGCGTCTTGACTTACATCACAGCACGCCTGAACTGGCAATTAGTTGCTTCCTTTTGGTGAACACAGACCCTTGCTGGGCATCTCATTAGAGCACAGGCCAGATTCTGGTTGTGGTTCCCTGACTTTGGAGATGGTGCTGTTTCCGACACCAGCCTCAATATACTTTAGAGCAGGGTTTCCAAACAGTGGTATATGAGCTTGTTGGTACTCCAAAACTGTAAAAATCTATCCATCTCAAGAAAACAATTGTTGCATGCACTGTGACATGCTAGAAAATGCCCAAGAACCAAAAATGCATTTTCCTGATTGCTTTCAGCCATAATGGTGGATAACAGTAGTTTTATGAAGCGATGTGCTATGCATTGTGGCTGTGCAGGTGGGCGCTATACTCTCCTCTGGCACCCAGCTGGCTTTCTGCTAAGCCAGCCCTTCACCTTGTACCAAGCCACACACTCTTCTATGGGTCTACTTGGACCGTGTATTTGTATATTGTGTATAATGGGTAAGCAGTTGGGTTAGCGTAGGCGGGACATATTAATCAGATATAGTTTGCTGTTCCCCCAGGTCATTTTTCTCTTCAGCTGACATGTCTATGACAAGTATTATCTTTCTCTCCAACCCAGATAACAACAGCATTTTCCCTCCTCCTCAGACTTCAGGGGACCCTAGAAAACAAGTGCTTCATGCTGTGTGAATCTCATCCAGCCCTCAGGAAGGTTCTTTCTTTCCCAGTGTATCATGGGCAACTAGACTCCAGTTCATCATGAGCAATTCCTTCCTTAGGCTGCTTCTGCACTCACAGGTCTTCTGAGCCCTGGAATGGTTCTGTTTGCATGCACGACTGTGAGCAGCATCTCTGCACCTACGAAATTATTCCAGTTGGCACTCAGGCAGAGAACAAACTTTACTGGTGACTAGCTTCTAGAACTTTACTAGATCTAGCTTCTACAACTAACAACAAGCTTGTCTCCAAGATCTAACTGTCTATACCTTCTGTTAAACCACACTTATCAGACTATACACAATAGTGCCATCTGGTAATTTGCAGTGATATCATGCAAATAACTCTTTTGTTATTTTGTGAAGGCTGAGGGGGTATAGTTAATGTGCAAAATGAACCTCAGGCAGGGCTTCAGAGTGAACTGGGCAATCTGTCCGGTTAAAGAGGTTGACTGCTGGTGAGGTTTGTTGTCCTGCGAGCCTCTCAGTTGTAATAAACAAAATAAGCAACTTTGGCCCTTGTCAGTACATGGATGGGAGAGCTAAGGGTGATGCAGGAAGAGGTGTGGCTGAGGCAGGAAGGGGCACTCAGTATAGCAGTCGCAGAGGCTGCTAGGGGTGCCATCTTCTTCATGAGTCAAAAAAATCAGCCCTGACCTCCTGTGATCTGGTTCCCCTCCTTGCTAGACATTGCAGTGTCTTTCCCTTCCGCCCAACTGGACAGCAGCTAATCAGTCACAAGTGCACTAGACTCTGTTCCCTCTTCAGGGGGCGAGTCATCCTGTAGCAAGAAGCTACCTCGAGGAGGGAGTTAAATGTCCATGAACCATTTAATTATTTGTTTCTCTGTTGATATTACTATTATTATTGTATTACAGTAGTGTCTGGAGGCTCTGGGCTCCATTATGCTGGGCACTGGACAAACTTAGAAAGAGACTATCCCTGTTCTGAGAAACTAAGGCTATGTCTATACTAAAAACTATTGCCAATGCAAATTAGGTCACACAATCCTCCGGTATTTGCAGAACTGCAAGAAGAACCAAATCAGCAGGGGACATGATGATTCATGGAGGATAGATCGCTGTGGGACATAGTGATAACCAGTCCAGGGTCGTTGGTAGCATTCACGGAGCAGCTACAGATGGTGGAGCACTGCATCTGGGCCCAAGAAATGAGCACTGACTGGTGGGAGCACACCTTTTTCCTGGTGTGGGATGATGAGCAGTGGTGGCAAAACTTTTGAATGTGCCAGGCCACATTCCTGGATCTGTGTGCTGAGCTCGCCCCAACCCTCCAACACAGGGACACCAGACTGAGAGCTGCACTGACAGTGGAGAAGTGAGTGGCGATCACACTGTGGAAACTTGCAATCCTGGATTGCTACCGGTCAGTGGGAAATCATTTTGGAGTTGGAAAATCTACCATGGGGGCTTTTGTCATGCAATTGCGCAGGGTCATTCATCGTCTCCTGCTGTGCAGGACTGTGACTCTCAGCAATGTGCAGGACATAGTGGCTGGATTTGCGGCAATGGCGTTCTTGAACTGCAGCGGTGCAACAGACAGCACGTAGATCCCAATTTGGCACCAGACCGTCTTGCCACAGAATACATCAATAGAAAGAGCTACTTTTCTATGGTTATGTATATGTTGGTGAATCACCAGAGATGCTTCACTGACCTCAATATTGGCTGGGCAGGGAGGGTGCATGATGCTCGCAGCTTTAAGACCACACGACTGTTCAGAAAGCTATAAGCAGGGACTTTCTTTCTCAACCAATGGATTACCTTTGGTGATGTTGAAGTGCCAGTAGCGATCCAGGGGGGCCCAGCCTAGCTCTTGCTCCCTGGCTCATGAAGCCACCTCAACAGTACCAAGCAAAGATTCACCTACCAACTCAGCAGGTTCAGAATGACAGTGGAATGTGCTTTTGATAGGTTGAAGGGATGCTGGCGTTGTTTACTCACAAGATTGGATCTCAGTAGAAAAAAACCCTCCCAATGGTGATAGCTGCCTGCTGTGTCCTGCATGAAATCTGTGAAGCAAAGGGGGAAAAAGTTGCCGCCGGGGTGGAGGTGGAGTGGCTGGCTGCTGTGTTTGAACAGCCAGACCCAGGGGCAGTTAGAAGAGCTGCAATGGCTTGGGGAGGCTTTGAAAGAGCACTTTAACAGTGAGCCACAATGATGCATTGTGGTGTGATGTGTGCTACCTGAACCTGCTGTTTCAGGGCCTGTTAGGAATTGTGTGGGGCTTGGTGTACATCTATGACTATAACACTGTTAATGCACCAACTAATTGCGCTGCTGCTGTACATTTATGATTATTACACTGTGTGTCACTGATCCTATGAGTTGTCACACAGTACAGTAACAAGTAAGTGGGTGATTTCAGAACTGCTAGACACGCTGCAGCCTGTGTGGTGAACTAATAAGGCTGAATTATTCTCCAAATAATAGAATTTTATTGAGCAACAAAACCAGTGCAAAGAAAAAATCTATGTGACTTAAAAGCAAATACAGTAAAAACTTACTAAATGAATGGAACAGAACTTAACAAAGGGAAAGCATGCCTGGCCATTTTAGCTACACAGACAGCAGCCATGGCTTGCACAGGTCAGTGTCTGTGGAGCTGTGGTTGTCTTTAATGTCCTGCCAGGGTGGAGTGGCAGGGGGAGGTGTGCAGCCCCTGATGCCCCGTGGACTGTTGAGGGGGCTATCGGGAGGTGCTGTAATTAAGGTTGCCAACATTGTATTTCAAAAATACGGGACTGTTGTCTTAGCACCCCTATGGGGGAGGCGCAACCTGTGCCCATGGGGCTCAAGGTGGAGGGCCCACTGCCACAGGGGGTACTAACCATGTGGCAGTTGAGGAAACCTTCTGCTCCCTACAGCAGTCAGGCAGTCTGGGCTGCTGGGATCCAGCTCCTGAAGTGAACAGGACAGCACTGAAGGGCCAAGATCATGAAGGGAATGGGAAGATGCACCCATAAGTACTGGCCCTCTGCTGACTCCAGCCATTGAGCACAGTCCCGTCTGCTTTCCCTGTGCAGGCTCCGTCTGGCAGGACAAGTGGCTGGGGCTGTGTGCCCTGAAGTTGCACTGAAGGGCCAGGGTCAGGAAGGGGCTCTGTCTGGCAGGGGATCAGTAGCCTTCCCTTCCCCGCTTGCAGAGTCTCTGCCAGCGTCCCCTGCAGAGGAGCATAACTGCAGGTGGCTGGCTGCTGCAGCAGTCGGGGAGTGAGGCGGGCAGGGAGCCTGGTCCTGGCATCTGACACCACCTGCACAGTGCCCTGTGTGCTTTCCCCGCCAGACAGAGCCCCCTCCTGACTCCAGCCTTTCAGCGTGGCTCCATCAGGTCTTCGTGCTCCCTTGATAACTTTATCGTGCCCCTTCAGGGGGCCATGCCCCGTAGTTTGGGAACCTCTGCGCTATAGTGCAGTAAATCATGGGACTGAGTCTGCATTACTACATTGTCCAATTTTACAAACTTTGTGTCATTAGAAGGGAAGGTAATAATAAAGCTGGCTTTGCATAACGATAATGTTTTTAATATGAGGAAAGATGGGATCAAGGATGTCCCATACTGATTTAGTAAGGGACAGGAATGCAGGACTGTTGGCAACTATATGGACCAGGGTCTCTGCTGGAGTCCTCCCACTGCTGCCCACACCCTGTCCCAGAAAAGGACAGTGGAGAGGATCCACCAAACTGCCATCAGAAAGGGGCTGCAGGGAGCAGCCAATCAGGGCCCAGCAGGCTAGTATAAGAAGAGCTGTAGAGCCAGAGTGAAATCAGTTCCTTGCTGGAGCTGGAGGAGTGTGGATGGGCTGGCAGGCAGGCGGGCGGGCGGACGGAGGGACGGACGGACGGACGGAGGGACGGACGGACGGAGCTATGGGACCTTGGACAGAGCAGTGCTGGCAGAAACCAATGGGAGCAAGAAGGCACTCCAGACTGGCAGCTGGGATTCAACCAGGACAAGGACCTGAGGTAAGGGTGAAGAACGTGCTGGGGTCGTGGGGAAGTGGCCCAGGAAATCATCGCAGCAACACAGTGTAGTTAAAGGGACACAATGGCTGACTGCTATCTCTAGGGTTCCTGGGCTGGGACCCCCCCATCATTCCCTGGGAAAGTGGCCTGGACTTTAAGGCACCCCCGGAAGGGGAACTGAACTGTAGTGGCCCAGCAGGAGAGCTGGGGCCAGAAAGGCCCTGAGTGGGCAAAGACATTGCCTCCAGGGAGGGAGCCCTGAGGCATGGCTCTGTACCAGAGCAGGGACAATTTAAGACAGCCCAGAAGGGCTGAGAGACAGTTTAACCAGGGTACTGCAGTAGGCCCTGCTGGACTGATTGAGGCATGAGCCCAGAGACAGGAGTGCAGATAAAGAGATGTTACAGAGGGCACTGGGAGAAGTCCCACTGGACTTGTTCCTGGGAAGGGGTTTTTATTACACATACAGATTGTGTGTGACTCGACCAGAGGGCCCAGTCACTGAAGACCCTCCACGACCTGAGAGAGAGTGAAGGCACTTGTGCTTGGCCAGGGGGGCGCTCATGAGCGGTGAGTGCGACCCCGTTACAGCAACCCTAGCTGTATTGCAGCTCTCCATGGACTGCAAAGGGAGGTGAGCCCATGCTGTTGAACCTCTAGGTCCAAAGAGTCTGAAGCATCTGTTTGCTGCCGGAGAAGCCCCATTATGTCCTGGTGCATCTCCCTCTCCTCTTCCTGCTGGGACTCCTGGGACTTTCTCCTGTGCACTCTCTTCTTCTCCAGACTGTCAGCTGTGTTCACCCTCCAGGCCTTTTACTCACGGTCTGATGCAGCCCTGGCTTGCAGGATTCTCCAGACTGTCAGCTGATGTGGACAATTTGGAGAGAGTGCACCCTGATTAGGGGGCCACAGGCCTTTTAGTCTGCAAAAGAGAAGAGTGAGGGGGGATTTGATAGCGGTTTTAACTGAAAGGGGGTGCTAGGCTGTTCTCTGGTGGCAGATGACAGAACAAGGAGCAACGGTGCAGGGGGATCTCAATGAACATGTGGGTTACTCTTTTTTTAAGCTGAGGCTTGACAAAGCCCTGGTTGGGATGATCTGGCTCAGGTTATTCCAGCAGGGGTTGGACTAGATGACGCTGATTCTATGATTCTATCTCAATGAACATGTGATCCCAAGTCCTCTTTTTTTCCCCCTCCTCATCTGGCTCACATGGAGACACCATCATCAGTATAGTCACTATGGAAAGCGAAAGTTAAAGTTCAGAACTCCCTTCCCTCGCTCCCCTAAAGTTTTAAACAAGTCACACTTATTAACACTTCTGCTTCGGAGTGCTTGTGCATGCCACCACTCACAGCACCAGCCGTGGTGCGTGTGGTCTGCCAGAGGTGAGGGAAATGAGCAGGGAATTGCTCGGTTGCATGAAACTGAGTGTACAGTCCTGGCACTGAATGCTGGCACCATTTCCCACAGGCGATGGTGGCTGTAGCTGATATCTCACTCCTGTGGGTGACAAAGGCACAGATCACAGCTGCTGCTAGCGTCCCAAAGCTGCCCAGGCCCATATACTGCTAACCTGCCTACTGCAGTGGTGCCTGCCAAAGTTATTGCCAGCTGGCATGGGAACGTGTCCTACTGCGGAAGAAGAAATAAGGCCGCCATCCCTAGAAATCTTCAGGAGAGGATTGCAGAGTACTTCCATGAATAGGGTGACCTTATTTTCCTGCAGGGAATACAGGACCTCACATGGGGCCAGCCTGAGCCTGCCCTCCCTCCCCCCCTGCGTGCGGGGCTGGCCCCAGCCCTCCCTGCTGCCCACCCATGCTGGGCCGGTCCAAGCTGTGTGGCCTCCCGCAAGTTGCTCTCTGCCCTGTTGGGGGGTCACACCCCACATTTTTGGCAAAACTGGGCATTTGTCTCATTTTCTCTGGCTAACTGATGATCAGTTGGCAAAAGCAAATGGGGCAAATGCCCAGTTTTGACAAAAAATTCAGGACTGCTGGGACAGGACTTAAAAAAGGGACTGTCCTGGCCAGAATGGGATGGGTGGTCACCCTATCCTTAAAAGTTTCATCAAGATCTCTCAGTAGTATTCAAGGGACATCCCTGTGTGCATAAACAAACTGCTCCGCATGACCACCCCCCCCACCTAATGGTACAGGGGAATGAAAAGCAGGTAATGCCACCTCTCTTAGCTGGTCCGCTACCTCTTCTAGTATGAGTAAATGAAGGAAAAGTCGATAGCTGTGTCATGTTAAGTTGGGGGTTCCATCAGTACCTCATTGTAATGGGAAATACACTTACCCAAGGCTCCTTCTCCTGCATCGGGCTCGATTGCTGGGACTGACTGAACTGCAGTGGAGTCTTAAACGGGTCCTGGCAAGTGACATAGCTGAATCGCCTCCCCACCCCTCTGTTGCATGTCCCCCATATCCTCGTCCATCTCCTCCTCGTCTTTGCTGTTCACGCTGGGCTTGTGCTCCTCGGAGGTATCTACCGTGATCTGCCGAGCGGTGGTGGGGTCTCCACCAAGTGTGGCTATCTGTAAAAGCAGCACATCTGCTGATATGCCTCCCTTGCCTTCGCTCTCACATGGCACTGCTGCTGATCCCTGTCATGCCCCTTCTGCATCCCCCGGGCAATCAGCTCGTAGATGTCTGTGTTCCTACACCTGGTCTGTAACAGTGCTTGCACCGCCTCTTCTCCCCCGCGGTCCAGGAGATCCAATATCTCCTGTCTACTCCAAGCTGGAGCCTGGCTAGAGTGTGTTGCCCTCATGGTCAGCTGGGCAGTGACACACAGCAGTGGAGAGTGGCTACGTGTGCTTACCAAACTGGGCAACCAGGAAAAGGCATTTCAAAAATTCACGGGGTTTGAAAGCAGGTGGTGGGGGGGGTTCCGGTCTCTGTGACCCCAGGCATCGGCATTCACAATTGTGACCAGAGCGGTGTGTGTCAGGCATTGTAGGACAGCTGCTCGAGGACTGTTCTGTCCAACATAGGTAACGAAGTGTGCACACTCGCGCTGCATGAACCCCAGTGCATCGTCCCTGGCTCAGCTGCATCACTGCAATGGGGCACTTACATCGGTGGGAATTATTTTCTTTCAGAGACATATGCCCAACTAGACTGATGCAAAGCAGCTAATGTCACCCTAACCTTGTAGCACAGCCCGGCTTTCGCCGTGTAAAGAGACACTGCCCACAGGGGTGGAAGAAAGGGAGTAGTAGCTGCCCTTTTCAGATGGTGGATTTAGGCATAGAGAAGTAAAGTGGTTTGCCCAAGGAGGGCTGTAGCGTAGCAAAGAATCAAATCCAGCTGTCCTTAGATGCATTGCAGGGTGCTAAGAAAACCACTACCAGAAGGATGCAGTAACCCCTGGATTCAATGGGGCACGTCTTCCAGGGCAATAATAAACAGAGGAGCAAAACTGTCCAGTCGGAAGAGGGAGGAGATGGCTACACAAATGACTCTCCATAATATGTTGCTATTGTCATGCTGCTTTACTTGTCTGTGTTCTTCCCTGTGGCCCCTGGGGTGCTCTGGTCACTCGGATGCTGAGCCCAGTGCATTCTGGGGGACGCATGAAGCTAAGCCTCTGCATCCTCAGCAACTTACAGGGAAGGGAGGGTGGCGCAGGCCTTTATTTCCTGGCTGGAGCTGGCAGGGAGAGGCTGTCTGGGCTGAGACTAAAAACATTCATGGACCTCTGCCACATGTGGTGCAGGTACCATGACCTGCCCGTTGAGAACGGCACTCAGAGGACGGGTCTGCCCACCAGGAAATGGACGGGCCTCACCTTGGCTCACTCAGGGGCCAGTTCCAGGCGGGGAAGCCCATCTGTGCAGCGCATTTGCCCTGGATGTCACAATTCACTCCTGCAGGAACGAAGCACTGCCCCTTCCCATTGCCATGTCCACACCCTGCCTTCACTAGTAAAGTCTTGGATGGGAGAACTGAGCCCCACCCACCGTCTGTCCTTCGGGGGAGAGGCCTGGAGAAGAATTCACATTGCACCAGAGACTAATGGCATTGCTTTAAGTATTGCTGGAAGGTGATCAGTCCACAGTGGTGGGCCCCATATAAGAGCTGGGATAGAGTCCAATGAAGGGCATTTGGTCACTAGCCACCTGAGGCTGGGCTGGAGCCACTTACTTAGCAGTGGACAGCTCCATGCCACATGATCAACCCCTGGAGCAGCGCGGTTCCCTTTTAGTATAGTGGCTCTCAACCTTTCCAAAGGAATGTACCCCTTTCAGGAGTCGGATCCGTCTTGTGTACCCCAAGTGTCACCTCACTATAAAACGACTTGCTTATGAAATCAGACATAAAAATACAAAAGGGTCACAGCACACCATGACTGAAAAATTGCTGCCTTTCTCATTTTTCCCATGTCATTATAAAATAAATCAATTGGAATACAAATATTGTACTTACAGATCAGTGTCTAGTCTGTAGAGCAGTATAAACAAGTCACTGTCTGTATGAAATTTTAGTTTGTACTGACTTTGCTGGTGCTTTTTATGTAGCCTGTTGTAAAACTAGGCAAATATCTAGATGAGTTGATGTACTGCCTGGAAGACCTCTGCATACCTCCAGAGGTACACGTACCCCTGGTTGAGAACCACTGCTCTCGTAGGCAACTCAGACTCCTAAATAAGTGGCCTGATTTTCAGAAGTCCTAAATGCCCAGCAGCTCCCACTGAAATCAGCACTGTGCTGGGTGCTCAGAACACCTGGAAAACAGACCTTTTATTTAGGGGGCCTAAATAGGAACTTGGGAGCCTAATGTCAGGCACCCCTATTTTTGAATACTGGCTGCGTGGGGAAGGTGGGGGATGTGTTGATCCTGCAATCCTTATTCTGGCAGAACACCCCCACGGAAGTCAATAGGGAGCTTTGCCTGTGTCGGAGCTGCACAATCTGGCACCGGCGGGTTATTCTTATCAACGGTTTAGGAGGCTCCCAAGTCTCCTCAAAGAATGCCCCTCCCCCGCCTGGGGCCCACCACGTTGAAAGGTATCGTTTCAGGTGGGTGGGGATGAGGGTGACAGTTGCTGCACTGAACGGGCTCTTTCTGACCCGTAGGAAATGCACTCCAATAATGGTCCCAAACATGATCACCTGAACCCAGAGCACTGCAGGGTTGGGGCTCTATCTGCAGTGAGGCCTTCTTAATAAGGAGTGGTAGTTGTTTCCTCGAGGGGGAGAGTGAGTGTGTGTGTGTGTGTGTGTGTGTGTGGGGGGGGGGGGGGGGGGGGGGGCTCTGCGGAGATCCAGGCTCTTTCAATCGCTCCCTTCCCTGACAAGTGTGTGCTTATGGGTGTCTCTCTTGCTCGTGCCACTTGTGCACCAGTGCCTGTGGCTAGCGTCAATAAGGAGCTGCTAGAGTCCTCTCGCATCCTTTCTGGCCTAGTGACACCCTCTGGCTGCCATCCAAGGCTCTGCGCGGAGGACAGTGGATGTGCTAGAGGACTTGGCTAAGGTTCTTCCCTGGTTTCCTTTGGTAACGGTCAGACAATCTGTGGAGCAGGAGCCGTACTCGGGGTAGAAAGGAATAAGGACTATTTTTCTCTCTTTCTCGGTTTCCCTCCTGCTCGCTCAGTTGTTCCCTCCCTCTCTCCCTCCCTCTCTGGTGTGAAGGTTTTTTTCCTCACAAAGCTCAGTGTCTCTGAGGCAGGGGGAGAGAGACAGAGCCGCGCTGGCTGCCTCCAGGATCCTCTCCCAGCCGCGAGCAGCCGAGATGGGAACAGTCCACGCTGTTTCCAGTGCAGCCTTTCAACTGACATTACAAAGATACAAAATTCACTCCTAACGGACAAGGAGAAGAGGGGGGTTCTGCATCTCTCACCTCCTTGCACTCGGGCTCTTGCTAGGAATTTCAGGGGTTGCCCTAGTGCCAGGCTGACACCCCTCAGACTGGTTGGGTTGTTTTTTTTTAATCATTTAGTATTTTCTTCTTCCCTTCCTCACCCCACACCCCAAGCCATTTGCTCAGCCAGTGGCTTGTTCTAGTTGTGGGGTTTGCTCGGGGGGAACCGTTGAGTGAGGAGGGGGCGCCTCGTCTTTTCCCGCGAGAAGGGACAGATGGAGTGATGCAGTTTGTGTCCTAGTGTCTGGCTGGGAATTTCTGAACGCCCTCCTTGCTGCGTCTCCAGAGGAGACGGGCTTTTCTCCCCCAAGGAGGCAGGCGAGGAGCGAACCGGCCATTGCTCTGAGAGCACAGAGGCGACTGCGATGGCAAGTGGGAGTGGCGCCTGGATGGAGCGGGGTTACGTCTTCGGATTCTGTTGCCTAGTTCTGTTGGACCCAGGGCGGGTTTGGACCAGGGCTCCCAGCACCCAGGATCCTGAGCTGGAGGGGCAGATGGAGAGCAATGGTAACACCAGCTGGGGTCCCACCTTGGAGGACACCGCGGTGGCCCCCACTGAGGCTGCGCCAGGTGGTGACAGGTGCCGTGGCTACTACGATGTCATGGGGCAATGGGACCCTCCATTCAATTGCAATTCAGGGATCTACCGGTACTGCTGTGGCACCTGCGGGTACCGCTTCTGCTGCCAGTTCAAGCATGGGCGACTGGACCAAAGTGGATGCTCCAATTACGACACCCCCAACTGGGTCAACACAGGCCAGCCGCCAGCTCGGGTGGATGAGACCCCCGAGAACCCTACCCGGGACAAGACTAACATGATTGTATATATCATCTGTGGTGTGGTGGCTATCATGGTGCTGGTGGGCATCTTCACCAAGCTGGGCCTGGAGAAATCCCGGAGCCCTCAGACGGAGATGACCGCGTCCAGGTAAAAGGGACCTGACTCCTTCCCTTCCTCTCTGTCTCTGTCCCCGCTCCCTCTGTCTCCCTCCGCAGCAGACAGATGATACTTCCAGACTTCTCCTCTTGGCTGCATTTTCACCTTCCCTTCCAGAGGGCACGACCCAGTCTAAGCCCAGATCCCCACCATGACCTGTCACCTCTCAAGCCCTCCTTGACTTTGGCTCTAAATCCTGAGAAAACAATCTAAGGGGGAGCCAGGTGTCTGAGACACCAAGGAGGGACAGGAACGCGTCAAGTGGGTAGAAATCAGAGCTGTGGGGTGAAGCTGAGCAAAGGGAAATTTAGGCTGGAGATCAGGAACCCTTTCCTACCAGTGAGGCACGTTAGGCTATGCAATAGCCCCCCAGAGGGGGTGGGGGAGGAAGCCCCATCACATGGGTCATTTAATAATGGACTGGTCAGATCCTTGGAGGATATCCTGAGGGGAACAGTCCTCAGGGGATGGACAAGGTGAGTCCTACTCTAGCAGGTCTCCCTCCCTGATTTCTGGGATTCTGAGTGTAAGGCTCACCATTTTGCCAACAGTTTGGGGGTCTGATTCTCTATCAGACAATAACTTACAATGAATGTCTCGGTTTTCACCCAGCACCCTGCTTCCTTAGTGTCTGTCCTGTCAAAGGGGTGTGTGTAGGTGCACACGTGTGTGTGTGCACATGGATGTCTGTATGTTTACCACGTGCCCCACACACACACCCTTGACAGCAGGCTGCTGGAGGATGGAAGCTGGGCTACAAATGCTGTCAGGGCTGGTTTTGATTGTGCAGCAGGGAGTAGGTTGAGACGGGGAATCTCCTCTCTCAGGTGGACTGGCTTTGCTGCAGGTTGGAAGCCAGGAGGGAGCAGGCAGCCAGCTGAAGGGAGGAGTGGGAGAGAGGGATTGGGATGGCAGGTGGGACTGCAGCTGCACCACCCGGACACTGCTGGGACTCGTCTCTATTGCTGTGTCTCCTCGGTTTTGTCCAGCCAATACGAGGGGCTTAACTTCCCAGCAGTGAGAGAGCAGCAGGGAGGGGAGGGCTCCAGGATCCCACATCCCCCTCCGCTTTCGCTCTCTTTCCTTCTCTTTCACACACACTCATCTTCTCTGTATTGCTGTCTGTCTGTCCCTCCCTCCCTGTGTTATGCCTTATCTCTCTTTCCTTCTCTGGCGCACGCGCTCTTAATATTTCAGGTCTTGACTTCAAATAAACATTCTTCTTGTTCCCCCCCCCCCCCCATGCACTCACTACACACACACAGATACACACACACACACACACACACAAGTAAGTGAAATTCTAAGATCAGGCTTCCTTTTTTTATTAACTCTCTGCACTCAGCCTCCCTCCTCTCTCTCCCACTCGGGGAATGTCTTCCCCAGCAGCGCTCAGGGGAGGTTCAGGCCCAGCTCATGGCAGAGTTATGTCACCCCCAGCCCTGGCTCCCAGAGGCCCAGTGTCCTTTGTAGCGCATTCAGTTGTTATTGGTTTTCAGTCGGGGGGGGGAGATTCCGGGGCTGGTCCGTGATGAAATGCAGTGTGTTTGTGTAGCAGGTGGGGGTGGGGTGGGGAGGGGAAGGCAGTGGCACTTGAGATGCCAGCTATTTGAAATGCCAGTGCCTGCCCTCCCCATTACCTCCTTCTGTGTCAGGACAGAAGCACCTGGGGTCTCGCTTGACTCGTGACACTGGTGGCCCTGGAGAGTGAGAGAGAACAGCCAGCGAGGTGCCCCAGTGCATTGGTGGCGGGAGGGGGGGGGGGGGGGAATATTTAAGGCGACGGTGCATCACCTGACAAACTCACTGCAGCTGCCAGAGTGGCCAGTTGGCATGACCTGGGGCACCTCGCTCAGCCTTGCACCTCTGACCAGCTGCTCCACTGACCGCTGTTGAGTGGCAGCTGGGAGGGGGGCAGGGGGAGCAGCTAAGGAGCTGCCGCCATGGAGAGCCACTCCAGAGCCAAAGTCCTTAGGAAAGTCTTGACTTCTGGGCACCAGGTCTCTAGGGTGGGCTGGTACGTTGCGATGCCACAGGCAAGGGCAATGCCAAATGCCCAGAGTGGCCCACGTGGCGCATGACACAAAGCTGGTGTCACGTGCCATTCAGAGTGTTTAAATCCACCCTAAGTAACTGCACTCCGCCTCCCAAATTCCTTCTCAAATTTCCATGGAGGGGATTATCCCAACTTCCCCAGCCTCCAGCTGGGCTGGATTGTTCTGCTGGGTGAGCATGGCTGTGGCTTTCCACCCCAGAGATGGCTGCATTTCCTGGCTGTTTTGAGTGATCCCCAAACATTCATTCTGTATAGCACTTTGGTATGAAAAGGAAAACAGGAATGTAGCTTGTTGCTAGTGATGTATCTCAGCTCCGGCTTCGGTCACCAGTGTAGTGAGTTTGGTGGGTGTTTTGTCCTAGCTCCTAGTAGAGAACTCCCTATGTGGTGATATTGTCTGCTAGGGGCCGTCACACAGCTGATGGGGACTGTTGCTCCAAGTTCAGCAAAGGGCCCCAAACTGGGACAGCAGCAGGTGGTGCAGGACCGAGCAGAGGCACATTGGCAGAGAGCCTGCAATAAAAATGGGTGGCTTTATGCCAGGGCATTTGCAGAGCTGCGACAGAGTCAGGGGCCTAGGACTGGAGTAGCAGGGGGTCAGGGCGGAGGAGCAGTAGCAGCGCTGCAAGGGGGGTGGCAGTGGCAGTGCTCCAGGGGCAGAAGGGGCACTGGCCAGACTGTGGGGGGAGGAGTGGCACTGGTCACACTGAGGGGGATGGGCACTGGCAGTGCTGCGGGGGAGGGGAGGATGGGCACTGTCAGTGCTGTGGGGGAGAGGAGGGGCAGTGGTGGCGCTGTGGGGGGAGGGCGGAAAATGGCAGCAGCACAGCACTGACACAGATGTGTTGGTTTTACATTTTTGCAGTTTCTCTCCTCAGGTGGATTTTTTTTTTCTTTTTAGCGCGTTTAATGCCCCTCAGAGTAAGGTGCTAATAAGAGCAGCTGGAGCCAGGCAGAGTGTAGGGTTCCCATAGACAGCTCTGCCAATGCATCTTGCTCCTGACCCCACCAGAACCCCTCCTAATCCAGTCACGGCGGCCCCACACGTAGCCCTGCCACTGCCCTTCACTGCTGACCAGAAACGCCTCCTGCTAGCCCAGCCCTGCCTCAACCACAGCATGGCCTGTGCATCTCCTTCCGCTGGAGGCAGTGCCAGATCTCTTGTTCGCAGAAAACAGCCGTTGTGCAGAACTAAGCAAGTTGTATAATAGATAACGAAGGGGGAGTGGATGATGGGGCAGTGCCGGGGCTCAAGCAATTTTTTTACATTCATAACTGATGCAGCAAGCCCAGAGGGGCTGGGGCTATGAACTGCCAAGTCTAGAGATGCCGGGGTTCAGCCCTGGCAAGGCCTGGCACAAATTAAGTACTGGATGGGGGAAGAGAGATGGGGAAGGGCGTAGACAGAAGGCTATAGAGAGGGAGAGGGCAGAGGACAAGGAGGGAAGCGCATTAGACATCTTAGGGTCGATCAAGCTCCTGGGTGAGTTTCTAATCGGTGAGGTGCATGTTCTAGTTTGCAGATTGTCGGCCAGGGGGCTAGATCTGGTGACAAATCTGTTGTATGGGGCAGTGGTAGGGGATCTGGTGAAAAGGCAGCACCTGAGGAAATGACTTGACCAGGACAGATAACGATCGGGAGAGCTGCTCTGCGCCTGCTCCCCTGCCAGTCACTTGCTGCCACCAGTCTTCTCCTGGGGAGGCAATCTTTGTGTTTTTGGGGTGTGTGTGTGTGTGCACACGCATGTCCGAGCACGCTTGTGTGTGTGTGTGTGTGCGCGCGCGCGTGTGTGTGTGTGCGCGCGCATGTGCGTGTGCGCTCGTTTTCCTGGCTGGGACAAGTGGCGGAAGAACGCTATATCCCCGGGGGATGCTGCGATTACTCCTGTCATAACACATCTCTCTCAGCTCCGCTGGGGCGTACAGAGAAGGCCTGTTGCCTTCTCTGCAATGGAAGGGTGTGTTTTGGTGGGGCTGGGGTGGGATATGAGCCACAGTGTGCGAGAGCAAGAGGGATATTCTAACCACCCCCGCCCCTCCCCAAGGGCAGCCAATGAGAAAAGCGGAAGGGAAGGTACTGTCTGGTGGGCATTGGCTACCATTGCGATATAGCCAGCAATGTGAACTGCCTCACATCGGTGCCTACCTACACCCTTGAGCGAGGACTCAATTGGTACCTTACCAACTTCATCAGCGAGATCCCCAGTGAGATCCAGCTGCTAGAATCTCAGCAACATGTGCTTTTCCTTCACCTGGCCCTGGCAGTGCCTGCCGCCATGCGGTTAGCCATATGATGGAAAAGAGAGGGGTCATTTCCCATTTCATGTGTGTGGGACAGAAGGAGAAAGAGTCCTAACAGTGATACGCAGATACACCAGCACCATAAAAGCTTAGCCTGCTGTTGGGAATCAGATATTCCTAGTTCAATAACGGCAACCATCAGATCTTTCTTCAGGACATGTGTGGTTGGGTTCCATTTATTCTCCAGCATTTCTTGCTATCAGTGGCTTAATATGTGAGCCGTCCTGTTGGCAGATTTTGTTAACCAGAGAAAAACTTGTTTTCTACTTGTAGCCTGGATTCTATAGCACCAGCACTGAGCGTTCAGTTTTTTCCCTTCGTTAGTACAAGTCATAACGTTCCCTATTTAACAAGCACCGGTAATGTATTCTGCTCCCCCTCGGGGTCTAGCTCCCCATAAACACACGTTCCAATCACACGGGATTGTACTTTGAAATATGTGGGTCATCGCTGAACAGATCTCTCCCCCAGAAGCTGCGTATTTTTGGACACAAGCATATGGAGTGGGAAAAGGAAGGGTTTTCTTGCATGACTTTACATTTCTTCCACATGACAAAAGTAGGACCCCCCCACCTCAGCCCATACTGCCTTTGCAGTATTGTAGCTCATCTCCGGCCACCTCCCATTGCACTTACAGGCAGATGCAGCTCAGGGCGAGGAAGGATGAGGAGACAAAAGGTGTTGGGGAATGAGATAGCTGAAGAGGTGATGACAGGAACCGATGAAGACAAGATTCTTGGGAAATGACAGCCCCGTGGCCAGAGGGGATACTCACTCCTCCCCGAGAGTAGCAAACAGCAGTGCTATGCACAATTGATTGCTTCTGGCCAGTGGCTGAGCTGGGGTCTGCCTGACTTTGGCAGCAGGCTAAGGAGGAAGCCAAGTGTCTATCCGGGAGCAGGCAGGACTAGGAGGGTTTGACTGGCCTACATGGCCCAACATTTTGGTGGATCCAGGTTCAATTAAGCCTTAATCCATCCCTGAGAGAATCATTGTCCTCTCTATCTCTGTACCTGCCGCCATCCTTCCCACCTCCTCTCTCTTCCTCTTTTGCCTGATGAAATGCTGGCAGGACTACAGAATCAATGCATACTCTCCCCGCAGCCCTCTGTGCCTGCTCCTGCTCCTGCTCCCCTGCCAGTCACTCGCTGCTACCAGGCTTCCCCTGGGGAGGCAATCTTTGCCTTTTTGGTGTGTCCGAGCACACGTGTGTGTGCGCTCGTTTTCCTGGCTGGGACAAGTGGGTTTACACGGGTGTAGCTTCAGTGGCGTTCCCTGTGATCTACACGCAGGTGAGAGGAGAATCGGGCCCCTGGGTGAAGAGCTGCAGAACGCTCTAAATCCCACCTCCGCTGTGCTCTCTTTTTACTGCGTGTGTCGAAGAGGGAGCAGGCCGCGCACGGGGGCCTTCCGATGGCTCTGTCTCAGTGTGCCTGCAACCTGCCCAGGTGACAGTGGGCCGGCTGCGTTGCCCACAAACGCACAGGGGTGCGGAATACCACTGTTTTCTTTGTGTAGCGGGTGCAAAGGATGGCTGGCTGGTAACACCTTGTACCCTTTACTGGACATACTGCCCGTGTACCATGACAGCCAGTCAGGCTGTCTTCATCCTGACACGGTGGTTCCTAGAGTACCTCCGGGGTGTTCTCTGCAGCTGTTTCTGTCCAAGTGGCAGCAATTCCATCAGGCTTTAAGTGATGTGTGGCCTAGTCCAGGTCTCTTAAGGCTTCTGGAAGCTTGTTTTGATCAACTGAGATTATAAACCTCAGCCCTGCTTGGGCCTCTGAGGGGCTGCTTTTATGTCTTCTGGGAGGGGTGTTTCTTTGGTGTGGATTCAGCTGCGATTACGCTTGTGGCTGATGCCATGATCAGAGGGGTGACAAAGCCTCCGGAGGCAGAACCAAACTGCAGAGCCAGCGGAGGAGATTAGAGCGGGGGAGGGGAAGTTGCAGACAAAGAGGAAAGGTTGGTCCTAGTAGATATAAAGTCCTAGATTCGGGGGGCGAGCGTAGAATGACAGGTAAGTGAAGGGGGGAGGAGATGTATTATTTTCTTATTTGCATTACGGTCATGCCCAGGGGCCCCGGTCAGGATCAGGGTTGTGGTGCTGTACAGATACAGAGGGACTGAGTGTGCAGCCTTGTACCTTCCCTGCGCTGTGGTAGTCCCCTGAAGCTGATGGAGCGAGGTGCTTTCTGGTGTGAGGAAGGATATCACACCTACTCCAGCAGTAAACACAGCCCTTGCCCCACACGGCTTCCAATCTAAATACCCAAACCTGCCCCCCTTTTCCGTGTGGACTAATTAGTGCCCTGTCCTGTTAGCAGCACTATCACCCCCTGTGGTGCTACTCAGGCAGAGTAAGGACAGCAGTGTCGGAGCCTCCCACATCCGCAGAAGCCTAAGCAGGCCGCCGCCTAAGCAGGCGTTTATTTTCATCCTGCCTCCTTAAATCTGTCCTCATGCTGCGCTGCCACGTGACCAAGCAATACAGTTGCCCCAGGGCAGGGGGCCCAAAGGGCTAGCGGGGGGTGTGCACGAGGACAGCACTCCCTCCTGGGATGGTCACAGCACAGACTGGTTTGTGAAGCGCTGCATTAGACGCGCCTGTCCCTCATGCGTGCTTTCAGGCCTGATGCGCCCCTTGCCCCCGGCTGCTGCTGCTGTGAACTCCACTGACCTCAGTGGAGTAGTTGTTCTTCGTTAGCACTGGTGTGAGAGCAGAATTGGGCCCTTCCTCTTCAACTCTCTCCATCTCCCGCTTTGGTCTCTCTCCGTCCATCTCTCCTTCCATAAGTATGGGATGAGCACCCCAAATGCTGCCCCTCTTCTCCTTTCCAAAGGCCAAAAGGGGCAGCATGCTATTTCCAGGTGTGAATTTAGCCAGTGGCATTTGCAGTGATAATAGAACCAGGGTGGTGGGTAGCTGGGCCCAGGGGGTAGTATTCTGCTCATTTGTTTGATTTGCAGAGCAAGGTTCTGGTAGGGAGGGACAAACATGAGCTTTTTGTCCTTTATGGCTAAGTTGAACCCTGCCCTGAATGAGTCAGGAGAGGAGTTAGGACTCTGACACGTTTTAAAGCCGAGGCCATTGCAAGTCTGTGCCCTCCAGATCGTGGGATTTCTGAAACCCTCCCAGAAAGTGAGGAGCTCCTCCGGCCAGGGAAAAGAACAGGGTGGAGGTGCTTTGGGATTGGTGCTTTCTGGGGTAACTGAAAGTCTTAGCAGGAATCCTAGTGATTTCTGAGCCAATTTCACACACTTGCTGATCTATTGCCTCCATACGGGATAGCTTGAGAATGCTTGACAAGGTTATGGCTCAGTGACATCCATCGTGTCTCCTTAGATCTGCCCTAACAGCACATATCCTATCATGCAGCTGTACAGTTGCCCCAGGGAAGAAGGGACCTGACTGATTGGTAGGGAGACATCCATGTGAATTGGGAGGCAGTGGATATGGGACTCAGGAGACATGGGCCTGGCTCAGCCACGGATCAGCAATGTAGCCTGCGGCAAATCCATTTCCCTTTCCATCCCTAAGGCTTAGATGATAAACTCTTTGGAGCAGGGACTGTCTCCTAGGGTACATCGACACAGCGGCCGGGGGGGTGTAATTTCCAGTTGGGTTAGACATATGCACATTAGCTTTGATCAAGCTAGCACGCTAAAAATAGAAGCATGGCCACAGGTGACAGGACAGCGCAGCTGACTGAAGAAGTACCTCGGGCCCCGGGTGGGACTTTACTCAGGGCTGCTAGCCCCAGGCTGCTGCAGTTACATTTCTATTTTTAGCCTACTAGCTCAGTCAGACCTAGCGTGCATGTATCTACCCGACCTGGAACAAGTTACAGTCCCAGCTCAAAGTGCAGATGTTCCCTTACTGGAGTGTTTAAGTGCCTGGCACACCTGATCTTAGGTGGAGGCTCTTGTATTCATTTAGAAGGAATAAATGGGCCAGAGGGGTTAACATAACTTGGTTACTGACTAACATTAAGGAGCGTTCAACTAGGTTCGTGGTTTGATGTACACCAACCTTAGCTTGCTTAGTACTGTGGCAAGCCCATTAATGAGAATCTTCTTCACTTTTTATAAAAGATACAAAAAAGCGAGAATAAAACAGTTAGTGCTTTACATTTCAGATGCTTTAAGTGAGGCTTTCATTTTAACAACATCCATTGTTCCCTTTCCTTTCAGCTGGGAAGAGTTTTTAGAAACAAACACCCTCTTGCTTGACAGTCTCTTAGATGGTATCAAAGGTAGTAACGGCCCTTTTTGGGGAAAAGAGAAGGAGTTAGTTGAGATGGGCTGGAGTTGGCACTGTTGCTGTTAAAGTCCAATCCCATTTTATCCAGGTGAGCTTTGGGATTCAGCTGGAGCCGGTAGAGGTGGTGATGTCATCTGGGTCCCTCTCTCTGGCCCAGTCTGATCAGGACATCTCTCAGAATTAGGATGAAGAAGATCGAGGGTCTCAGGAGATGATGGGGGTGGCAGCCATCATAGGGAAGCTCACTCCAATAGCCTTTACCTGTTTGTTTTTCTATATTTCTTCCCCCCTACCCAAGTCTCTTTCTTTAAAGACCCAAAAAGGGAACGATGGGTGGAATAGCCTATCCTTTCCTTATTTTGTTCATCAATTAGGCTTAATGTTTGACACACCAGTTTTGGTTAATTGATTTCTAGTCCCACACTTTCTGGTTTACCAAGCATGATTTTAACACAGTCCTTGAGGTGTATCAGTAGGCCTTTTTGTTTGGCCTAATTCCATAGTACTCTAATGTCTGTGTACACCAGTCTTTCTGTCTTTCTTTCGTGCCTTTTCCCATCTACCTTTGTTGTTTTAGGTCATTGTGACATCTTATGAACTTCCACACACTTCTTACAGTTGAACTCACAATTAAGATAAATTTGTAGGCTCAATTATCACAACAGACCTCTACTGGCTACCATAATACAAATAATAGTCTAGCAGCAATGGCACGTTCATAATGTTCCAATGCCACAATCCTGACCGGCATCACCACCTGTTATTCCAGTCCCAGGACCTCCCACACACTGCTTTGCCAGGTCTCCTCAAGCTTGACCTGCAGCACCCACTGCTATTCCTTGAGCTTGACCTTCAACTTCTCCTGCAACTCCAGTACTGGGCCATTGGTCAGTGATTGTCATTCTCGGTGAATTATGTGGTCCATCTGTGGTGGTGATGGTGGTTGTTGCTGCTTTATTATTTGTACTGGGGTAGCATCTAGGAGCCCCAGTTATGGACCGGGACCCCATTATGCCAGACGCTGTACAAACAGAACAAGACAGTCCCTGCCCCAAAGAGCTTCTGATCTAAGTAATGCTGACAAAGCTCCACTGGAGACTAAGCTGAGATGCCCAAGTTTATCTCGCTTGTTGCTTTAGCTAATGATTTGAACCTCTGTGTGGGAAGCCCATGCTGTAACCCAACTCAGCCCTGAGGTAGGTACCCTGCAGCGTCCCCTCACAGAGCCACCACATTTCTACTCATCCAATGCTTCACTGGTCCCCGCCCCCGCACTCCTTCCCGGTCACCAGCCTGTGACCTTCAGCTTCCCCTCTGAGTGTGGAGGCGAAGAATTCATTCTGGCTTGGGCAATGTCACCCCTGACTGTCACTAATTTGCCACCCTGCTCCTTTGATGGCCATACTCTCTCCTTCACCCTGCTCTGACTCTGGTGTCTCTTGCTGTTGGATTGGAAACGAATCACCAAAGGGTCCTCCCAGAGATGGACCTAAACTGAGGAGTCAGGGTTGGAGCCAGAGGGTTAGTCAGATGTGGGGGGTTGGTTTGGATCTTCAGGCTCTGGCTCCTCCGCTTGGCATCTCCGTCTTCACTGACATGTTTCCATCATTGCACACACACGGGGTTCATTCTGGGTTTGCTCAAGAGCACTGGGCTGTGCATGTTTGTTGTCACAGAGCTATTTCTGAGTGAGAGGCTGTGACGCTGTTTTGTTACTGTAGGGTTTTTTTGTGAGCGCTGGTTCGTGCACCTAGATTTCTTATGGGTTTCTGACTTGCCAACAAGCACTAGGGCGCTCACACCAGTCTGTAATTGGAGGGATTCTCATGACTGTTTGCATGTGCTCATTGGTGTATTGTTCGGGGTTAATTAATTGTTTGGTCTGTTCACACTGGCTTATTACTGTAAGGGTTTTTGCTAGCATAAGACATGCCCACTCTGCAGTAATTAGGCCACATAGAGGTTGATAACCCTGCTATAGGGGTACGTTAGTTGCCCTGGGTCTTAGTTCAAACAGTAAAGGTGTATGCACTATGCTCCTGAGAGTCCAAGTTCAATTCCTGCTGCTACTGACCTCACCTAGTGTTACACTAGCAGTGGGATATCATGCTTAGGTTTGTTGTGGGGTTGCTTGGGTGGTGGTGGTGGTTGTTGTTGTTGTTATAGAGTTGCTTGTGAACACAGTGCTTTGCAAACTGTTTCATTTTGTTTAGAGGGTTGCTGCTGATTGTTGGGCTTTGCACTCTGTTTTATTGTAACATAGTCTCTTACTTGACAGCTGCCTACGCTGTTTTGTTATTGTCAGGTTGCTTTGGGCTGCTGGTATTGATGTTCTTTTTATCTGAACGGGAAAAGTCACATAGAAAGAATTACTCAGACTTCACAAACAGGCCCAAGAAAATGTAGGTCAAATAACAAACCTCCTGACACAACAGGCCTGTTTGAGTGCTGGACCTATACAGATAAAGCTAGAACAAGCCATTGGCCTCACATAGCATGGTCTTCAGTGACAGTCGTCCTTCCACTGCCAAAAACAAAAGAGAAAAGCCTGCCCCGCCAGTGTACTGGTGCTGTGGAAAGTGAAGGAATCTCGGCTGAAAAGAACTCATAGCTATGGCTGTCGAAAGGTGAAAAAGTAGTGTTTTCAATGGAGGGTCACAGAATGGGGAGGAATATGAATCAATTCCTATAAAAGAAAACCCAGTTCAAACTCTCACCCCAAAATACAAATCAAACCAAAACTCTGTGCCTTCAGAACCCCTCTTTGGGAGAAAGAGAGAGATGGATCAAGCTATTTCCCTTTTGGATTGCTTCAGCACCTGAGCTGTACTAATGCTTCCCATCCTAGATCTTTGAGGATCTGAATAGGGTGGAAGTAATTATTGTTGATGGTCTGCTGATTTGGAACTAAAATGATCCACACCTCAATGAGAGACTGCAGAGTGCTCTGCAGCATGCCAGAGAAACTAACCTGAAATCAAACAGGAACAAATGTCAGGTCAGGCTGATTGAGAGCAGTTATGTAGGATATGGACTGAAAGACAAAGAAGTTTGACTGGACCCAAGAAAGGTGAAGTCAATTATGCACATGGAAAGACTCAAAATCAAGGAAGCCTTATGGAGATTCATGGCCATGTTAGTCTTCCTGAGCAAATTATCCCTCATTTGTCACAGTTAAGTGCTCCATGCAGAATGTTCTTGAAGACTAGTACAGAGTGGTACTGCAATGGCTGGCAAAAGAAAAAATGTTAGGAATTAAACAAAGGTTGCCATAGAAAGACTAGCACTGAAATATTCTGAGATTAACAAAGAGCCCAAGACCTCAGGTGATGCAAATTCTCAGAGAATGATGCACAATGATCACCCAATTGCATGTGCTTTCTAAGAACTGTCTCCAATGGCTATTAGAATTAGCTTTTGATGTTCACCAGTCGCTGACAGGAGCTGTAATGTAAAGCAAATGTCCTGGGAACAGCCCTTCTACATTCTAGACTGGGACTCGGGAACAACTGGAAAAGGGATTGGCCTCAGATAATCCATCCCTGGTTTTACATTAAGCATTGTGAATCTGAGGCCAGAGCTTTAGGAGTTTGGTCAAAGCTGTGGGAATTCCCATGCAGTGCAGGGATAGCTAGTGTAAAGTTCCTGGTTATGCACTTCACTAGTGAGTCTCAGTTCTTTGTCCAGGTGTTAGGATACAATCAGATGTGATACAGGAATGACTCATTTATCGAACTCGAACAAAGTGGGCTATGTCTGTATCAAATTTTTAACTCCATTTTGGATAGTAACCTTCATTTTGGATTAGGTGATCCCTTTTATGTTTTAGCGGCTCAACACATGTCTCACATCCAGGGCAAGGCTATTTTGCTGCATCCCACACACTGCCCTGCTGAGGAGCAGTGTGGGGTGCCTAGATGAAAGACTATGACTGAGAAGCCATCACAAAGCAAACTAGAGTAATCAATTCTGTCTCTCGACTACTGGCCATCCATGTGGAACGCCAGTTCTCTGCACGGAATCCTGGCTGGAGGAAGGGGCTGGAGTTTCTCAGCCTGGGAACATGGGCACAAGGGGTCAGAGACGGTATTTAAGTGGGATGATCCCTGTGAAGTGGGCTGTCCACTGCCATATGCCACAAGACCAGGCTGTAGTGAGAGCAGGCAGAAGGCACTCAGCCTGGCCTGAGATGCTGACCAGACGTTGGCCTCACAGAAAGGGTGAGATCAGATTCGGGAGGGGTGTGTCTCAGAACTCTTATGTCGCAAAGACCTGTAACTCTTTAGTGCTTTCCTTGCTTGCCTGCCATATTATACCTGAAGGGGTTAATCAAGAATCTCAGCGCACTCACAGCAAGGTGAAATGCTAGAAGACAGTCTCTGAGCAACTGGGGGCTCAGAAGGGCTGGGGCACTGGTGCTGGGGGTCCAAGGCAGTGAGATTGTGGCATCTGCTTCACAAGGAAGGGCAGCAGATAGGAGGTCTGTTACTGGCTCTGCCCAGACCTGATTGGTTTAGGAGCATGTGGGAGCCAGTGGTTGAGTCCACTGCCAGCAGGCTGGTGTCTGTCCAGAGAGGGGGACTAGGCCAGGCTGTGAGAGAAGCATCCACAGTGGAATATGTGATAAATATGGAGTAAAAGGAGTGAATCTGTGCTCAGAAGGAAAGCGGTGTGCGTGTGTGTGAGAGAGAGAGAGAGAGAGAGAGAACAATGACCGGGATCATAGGGATTGGAGGCAGGAAAAAAAAAATCTATCTGGATGCTCCTTGTCTACTCCCCACACCCTCTGGCCAGTGCATCATCTTTCCTTGCAGTATAGGCTTGGGTTTTATGCTAATTTTTATGCAAATAGCACAGTGGGTATCTGATCCTGCGACTTGCTGTTCATGGCTGTTCTGGTTTCCGAGTGTGTACGTTGCTCTGGGAGCATCCGTGCACCATGGAGTTGCTGGGATGTCTTCAGACATGACTGTTAAAACAAATTATAGATGCTTCTTATGTAATGTTGTTTAATGTCATTATTAATAAAGGGATTATTAAAAATGGACAGGGTATCCAAGAAAGGTCACAGCTGGCTCATTCACATCCCTGCTGATGCAGGATCTTTCCCTGCAGTCTCTTCTCCAGAGCTTTCCCCACTTCAGTTTGAAATGACTCAAGCATTGGGGTTTCCATCACTTCCCTTGGCAGACAATTTTGCAATCCAATAGTTCTAGCTCTTGGGAAATATCTCCTGTTATTCAGCCTGAGTTTTCCTCCTCTGTTTCATCCCATTCCTTCTAGTTATACACCTTCCATTCACCCTCAACAATTCCTCTCCCTCACTGCTTTTACACCCTCCAGGTATTGTGTCCCCATGCCTTTTGCCTTTGCCAAGACTTGTGTCTTTGTTTATTTTAATCTAGTCGTGCAGCTGGATCTCTCCAGCCGCTGGATGCGCAGGTGGGGGAAAAGGGCAGCGTGATGAACACAAAGGTTTCGTTAGTTAATTCCCCTGATGCCCCGCCCCTTTAACATTAACAACAACTTACCATTTACTAGATGGCAGGGACCTCCCTTGTGCCCCAGAAGGTTCATGCTTCTCAAGAGGAAGTATATCGTGCTACAAGGGTAAGCATGCTGGGAGGGCATGGCTACAGGGGGCATGGCTTCTCCTTCTATCCCTGGCTAGCAGGGAGCTCAGATCCCACCTTGGTTGGCAGGTGGAGCTGGTATTTGGCCACACTGCAAAGCCACCATGATGTTTAGTTTGTTTGGCCATCACTGCTCAGAAGAAATCCAGGAGCTGTGTGAGAGGCACAGGAAGACCCACATAGTGGCTCAGCACTGGGCTAGCAGGCTGGCGTTGAGGTGCATTGGCTGTGCTGTGTTGAACCCTAGGCTGGAATAACCAGGGTTTCTATGGGCAGAGCTACACTCCGGAATTACTTCAGTATAGCTCCTTCACCCAGGGGTGTGAATAATCCACAGTTATATCAACCTAAGTGCCGATGTCAACAGTGCTATGTCGATGGGAGAGCTTCTCCCGCCGACATAGCTACCACCTCTTGTGAAAGTGGATTAACTATGCCGCCGGGAGCGCTTTCTGCAGTAGGCACAGAATGTCTTCACTGAAGTGCTACAGCTGCGCAGCTGCACCAATGCAATGTTTTAAGTGTAGACTGCCCTGTGGGTCTGAACTGAGGTGCAATGGCAGAGTGATGATGTGCATGGACGAAGTGTATGTATCACACCCGTGAGGGGGGGAGAAGTGGAGCCTCCCCTCACGTGACACTGGTTTGCTACTTTCCTTTGTGCCTTCTCCAGAACGCTCACAGACTTGCTGAAGCAGCCGGGCCATGGCCCCTCTGACCACATGACTGATGGTCACATGAGCAGCATCCAGGTCCAGATCGGTGAGGGGCTTGCCCGGGGCTCCCCCAGAAATGGCACAGGTAAGCGTGTCTCCTCCCTTCCCCTTCACAAGCCCATCTGTGCTGGGCAGGGACCGGTGTATGGGCAGCAGATGGCCTCCAGGTCTCCTTCCATTTCTATGATTGGGGTGCAGGAGGGAAGCTGGTGGGGCCCTGAGTGGAGCAAACCAAGCAGGGCAATTTGCACGGAGGTGCAGGTGCCTGGCAGTAGCAGAACGAGCATAGGAGGTAATCCATCCCCAGCAAGAGCCTTGTTCCTAAGCACCCCCCAGCCAAAATGCTGCGGGCATGGTGCTCCTCTCCTAATGTCAACCCAGCGTGCTGGAGCGCTGGTCATGAGGCGTACAAGGGGGCAGCCATGCTGGCATCCGGGGCTCCCCAGGGAGGAGGGAATACATCCCCTGGAAATTGGCTCATCAGAACCCTACTCTCACATGAGGAATCACTTCCTCTTTGAGGGGCCAGACTTCCCACATGGGGCCCTGTAACTGCTCCTTCCTTGTCCACACTCCCCTGGGAAGTTGGAATTGCCTCTCTCCACCTTCCCTGTGGATGTTGCTGGGGCTGCGGGTGAGGGGTGCGCTGCGGATCAGGAGGGTTGGGGCTCCCTGATGGTTCTGCTCCTGGTTCTGGGACAGTCACCACCAGTAACTTGTGCTGAAGCAGGTGAAACATGACACTGATTTGGACCCATGGCAGCTCTGTCTGCCCCTGCTGTGGGGCATCAGCTTTTGCATCTTGTCTAAGATGCCTTTGTGCCTCCTGCCTCTTCTCCAGTGCGCTCCCCACTGCCTACCCACACAGCCTCTGCGGGAGGCTCCCCCCCTCTGGGCTGACAGTCCCCTGCTTGCTTATCTGGAAGATCAGAAGTGACATTTGCACTGGCGGCCGCCTGTGTGTGTGTTTGCGGCTCGCAGGTCAGAGCTCAGTGCATTCATCCGGCTAGGACAAGCTGCAGGAGCCACCAAGGCTGGGGGGTTAACTAGCTGCACCCAGAGCAGGGGCTGGGGGCATGGAGGAGGGAGGAAAACCTTCCAGCAGTGAGGTGTGTTCAGTGGTGGGGCAGTGGAGAAAGTCCCATCGCTTGGGTTCTTTAAAGCTAGGCTGGGCAAAGCACTACCAAACATGCCGCAGGGCCGTGTCCGGCGCTGGCCGCAGGGGAGTGGCTGGCTAACCAAGATCCGTTCTGTGTCTCATTCTTCTAGAGCAGGGGTGGGGCTGGGATTTCCCCCTCTTAGCTGGAGCTAGTCCCAGTGTGCTGATGAGGGGCTACTGGTGAAGTCTCTCTTTGTCAGTCATCTAGCGTGTGAAGGGGGATGCCCCCGCAGGGGGGGAGGGGAAGTGTTTCTCCTCTGCTGAAGGATGGGCTGATGACTACACAACACTGTCCTCTTGTGACGTCCCTGGGGGGTGGCAGTGGGAGGACTGGTGGGGACAGGCGTCACCAGTGCCACTGCAGTCCCGATGTGTGTAACACAGGGAAATCGGCTCCTAATCCGATGGCCTTTCATTTCAATTCTGCTTTGCCTGGAGAAGATGGGGAGGGCTGTGATTTCGCTTTCATTTGCCAGCGAGACTTATCCCAGGTGACAGAGGGTGGAGGGATTTGTATTGAACCCTTTGGTCAGAAGTTACTGCTGGTGAATGTCACCCAACTGAGAACCCTGGAGACCAAAGTCCGCACTGGTACACGGACAACCACTCGCCCAGCTTCGCATGCACACGGCCCACAGCAAGGGACTGTTGCTAGGAGTGCCGGGAGGTCCGGTCCCGTGGCCCATTCGGCCCTTAGTCTCTGTGTTGAGGGGGCCAGTTAGTGCCGACAGGAATGGCAGTCTCAGGGATGGGGGCGTCTGTCCCACTGGAATTGGAACGACCGTCATGGCAGCCACCAAATAGCTCTTGGCCTCCTCAGGCTTTTGGTCTCTCCTGAGGCGGGGCCAGATTGCCACCAGAGCCCCAGCCATTGAAGATTCTGGGTCCCCTTCTCAGTTCTCTGAGGCAGCCAGTCGCACTAAGCGCGTGTGTGATGGGGTTTGGTGCCAGTACAGATGTCAGACTGCTGAGGGCAGAGCCGGGGAGACTGTGATGTGGGATGAGCGGGGGGAGGGAGTATCCAAACCTGAGGGGCAGGGGCGATCTTGTTAACACTAAAATGCAAATACAAATGCATAGAACTGGGACTAAGGAATGCAGGCCAGCTGTACTAGCTGCCTGGGGGACTGTGTCCTGGAAAGAAGTGCCTCTGAAAAGGATCAAGTGGTCACAAAGCACCAGCAACTCAACATGAGCTCCCAGGACAATGCCGTGACCAAAAGGGCTATTACACTCCTTGGGTGTATAAACGGGGGAGTAGAGAGGTGATTTTTACCTCTGTGTGAGACTGACACTGGCATATCACATACCGTTCCAGTGTCAGCCTTTTTAAAAGGCTGTTGACAAATTGGAGAAGGGCAGAAAAGGGCAACGAACAAGGATTCAAGGGCGGCAATGCCTTGCAGTGAGAGACTTAAAGAGCTCAATCTGGGTAGCCTATCAAAAAGGAGATTGAGCTGTGACGTGATCAGTGTATATGCATCTTCCTGGGGAGAAAACACCAGGTGCTACAGGGATCTTTAATGAAGTGGAGAAAGGTGTATAAGGAAGCAATGGCTGGACATTGAAGTCAGAGAAATTTGAATTAGAAGTAAGGCACACGTTTTTAACAGTGCAGGTGATGAAACCCTTGGGACAAACTACCAAGGGAAGTGATAGATTCTCAGTCTCTTGCTGCTTTCAGATCAGGGCTGGGAGATGTGCTTTAGCCAGACACAAGCTCCTGGGCTCAATACTGGGGTAAGTGGGTGCAACTGTGCTAGATAGGAGGTCGGACTGGATGATCTAATAGGCCTTTCTGGCCTTAAACTCTGACTTTCTGACCCCTCAAATCTCCCCTCCTGGAATCTGTCTTTACATTTCCAGACAACATGCACTTGAATAATGCTGTGGTCAGCACCCCTGTCGCCCCCCAGGTCGGGCTGTCACACTCCCACGGCAACCGGCTGCAGATGACGAGCACCCTGCCCCACCAAGCGCCAGACTACGCCAAGTATGCCACGCTCAAGGCTGTAGGTATGTGGAGCTGTATTGCTGCCTGGCCAGGGCTGCTTCATCCGTCTGTGCTTCCTCTGCTGTTGCTTCATCGCCTCCCTTCCCCTGCCTGCTCCCTGGGTGATAGGACTGCATGGCTGACGCCCCCTGGCCACAGTGAGTGTGATTTCATCAAGGTCAGCGGGAAGGATTGGTGATGTCAGGCAGAGCCATGAAGCCACCAGCGCTGGCTGTTCTGCAGGCCTGTGGAAAGCGGCGTGGGCTGTGAGTGTAGTTTGTGCTGAGTTCAAGCAAAGTTTAGCCCAGGGCTGGGGATGCGGCACAGGCTTCAGTGAGTGAAAGGGACCTGGGGCAGGCTGAGCAAGGGACACTGTTGCATCCATGGACCAGGGGAGAGAGATTCTTTTCTTCGCAGCAGCGTTGAAGCCCATGGGGGGTGGGCATGCATAGAGAAGCGCCATCCTGGCAGGCCCAGAGGTTAGCGTCTCTCCCAGTGGAAGGTCCCTTTACAGCCTAGTAGAGCACACACATCCCCTGTTTGTCTGACTTTCTGCTCTTTACTCAATGTTTTTTCCCTGCAGAGAGCGCGCCAGAAGAATTCTACAAACGGTTTCCCATGGTGGATGGGCCACCGCCAGGCACGCTGTCCTTCCCACCCATGGGGCTGCATCAGAAGGATATGCCTCCCCTGCATGATGGCTGCCCCTTGGTTGGCTTAGCTACACCCGGGCAGAAGGCCAAAGCGGTGAAAACCAACACCCACCCACTGGTGGCCAGCCCTGCATTCAAGGGAGGCTGGGACCCCAGTCATCACCATCCCCCTGATGTCCGCCGACAGGTCTATGCCACCAAGCGCCAGTTCAGCGTTGAGAAGCTGCCGGAGGTCTTCAGCCAGACGCCCACCCACTATATCCAGTCCCCACGGCCCTTCTCCACCAATAGCAAGAGTGAGGTCACTGTCTAAAAAGAACCATCTTTTTCTTTATGTCCCAGCAGCCTCTGGGACTGATGGGCTTGCCAGTCCAGACCACCTGCTAGCGAAGCACCAGAGGTGCTTCCCCATCACAGCTGGGCGGCAGGATGGGGGGGGGGGCGAGCAAGGTGGGGGAATAGCCACCAGGACAGGTGCACACACCTCCTGAGAGTACGTGGCTAACGTGCATGGTGAAACAGGCATGCATGTTGCCCTGTGACTGCTGCACGGTTGTTGTTTCCAGTTCACCTGTCCATCACATCCCACTTGTACTAGAATTGTACAAGTGCTATGCCCAGTGGCGTCATGTCTGACCCCAGCTGGAGAGGAGAAATGCACCCCTCAGGGGCAGGACAACGGTTGGGCGATGTGAGACAAGCAATGGCGCTTACGGCCCATTGGGTTAGCACATCCCTTCCCGCTTCCCCTCCATGTGGGTTTTTAAACAAGGGCACAAAATCACAACTCCTGACAGTATAAATAAACTGCACAAAAGGGCAGCTGTCAAGGGCTTCCAGGGAGATTTGTATGGTTTGCTTTACTTCCTGCTCAGTGCGCGCCCCGTCGTGCTCTGGGCAACAGCTTTGAGTGGGTTTGGGGATTTATTTATTTTTTAACCACCCATTTTTGAATGTTTCAAATTATAGCCTAACAGCCCCTGCCGTTCTTGTTGCATGTCGCTCCCTGGGGCCAGGGCTGTAGGTGAACGCAGGGCTGCCCCTGCTGGCGGCAGAGTAGCAAAACATAGGTCCTACATAAACAGTGAATGCAGGCTCTGAGTGTGTGAGGGGGGAGGGGGACGTGGCTGCCAGCAGGAGCAAGGCTGGGCACTGACTTTAGAAGCCCAGGCGGGAGAAGATGGGGCACTGTGGTTGAAAGCGGGGTGCGAAGCTATCTCGGGGGTAGCCTCAAGGGCCTGCCTGCATCACATGCTCCATGGAGCCTTTCTGGCTATAGTTACTGCCCAGCGCCAGGCCCTGATGCTAGCACCTGCCATGTTACAGCCCAGTAGCTCGGGTTTGGGGTGGGAGGCATGTAGCGCCAGAGCAGGACCTCAGCTCACCCACCCATGCTGGCTGTGATGGCCATGACCGTCGCTGCTTTCCCCTCACATGCTCTTCCTCGTGGGGCCCTCCCTCCCCAGGGCCCAGCCACACCACTTGGCGCAGCCCAGCATGAAAGCTCTGTGGTGGGGCGTTGCCATTACACTGACGTGTTTCCCTCGCCGCTCACACAGGCTCCAGCGTGGCCGCCCAGGGAAGAGGGGTCGCTCCCCAGTTTAGCAGTGCCAAGATGGTGCTTTTGCTGCTACTGCTGTGAAAGGCGGGAGCTGCTCGACCTGTGGGGCTTCAGTCACTCCCTTCCCGCCTGTCATTGCAGGCACCAGTGACCTATGTTACAGCCCCTCCCCGGCACCAGGCTGCTGCCCACCCCCATGCAGCTGTAGCCACAGGGTCTCAGGCAGGGTCAGCCCATGTCACTCCCTCCCTCTCCCCCCCATGTTCAGCCTCTCACATTGATGGAGGGGGTCACTCTCCTGTGTGCCCCGCCCATTGGATGTTGCCATCTTCTGGCCAGCGTGGAAATGGGCGCAAGGTCCCAATCCCTCAGCCGCTGCCTGCGTGTCCCTTGGTGGTCATGACCCACAAGGTCTTATGCTATTGTCCCAGGGTGGGGAGAGAGGGGGGCAGGCTACTCCCTTCTCAATTCCCACGACCAGAGGGGAGAGCTGGGGGGAGCTGCATTGATGTACAGCGCGGGGCGGGCTCATGCCCACACCCTGATCAGGCGTTGGTTTGAAAAGCCCCGGCAGCTGTCAGCCTGGGGCCATGACTTCCCCAGCAGCGGCTCTCTGCCATTCACAGGGGCTGGGTGGTTCTAGTGCATTTTTCATTCAGTTGCTGCCCTCATCGATTTTAGGTTCCTGTCTTCCGCTCCGTTCCTTTTCAAAAGGGCTTTGTACCACTGGAGTTTTCTGCGTGCGGCTAATGGCCTAGCCTGGCAAGCGTGCCACCCCCATGTGTAGTCTCACTCTGTACCAACTGGGCAAGATGAACATGTTTGGTACAATTGACCCTGCTGAGGCCAGATGTAGGGTTTGAACAGGTGACCGTCAATGCTAAAACCATGAGCCTCTAATGTGTGAGCTAAAGAGCAGCAAGAGCCTCCAGCACCTCTTATGTGGCCTAGCTACTAAACTTAGCCAGGGCACACAGCCCAATGGGTTATCGTTGCACTCTTTCACTCACACCCCTGCCACACACTCATAGTCATCTGGCCACAGGGCAGCAGTCAGCAGCCGAGAGAGAGGCAGGGAGGGAAGTGGCACAAGAACCCTTTTTTAGCCTGGCTTGCTGCCTCCCCTTGCTGATTTGATGGGCTCACACACACACTTCAGGAGCTGACAAACAGCTGCCAGGTTTCCTTCCTGCTGTGCTCAGTGGTTGCTACGGGGTGGCGAAGGCATGGGTGTGGCAGACTCAGTGCAGGCCCCTTGCACCATGCAGTGTGACTACCTTACAAGGAGGCTTGGACCTGGGCTGCTCTCCGCTCAGTAGTGGGGTGGGGTTAGTGCCAGGGGCTGCCTCCTCTGGCACCAGCCCCTGCAGTGCGCCCTTCGTGCCGGCTCCTGGCTGAGGGGTGCAGCCCCCATGACAGCCAGTGCTGACCACCGGCGAGGGCAGCGTACCCCCTTCAAGCTGCGGCCAGACGGGGTGAGTATCCGCCTCCCCTTGTGGGACTAGGGCTTCCATGCTGGCTCTGATGCCTGTCTATTAAGTAACTTTAGGTCTCCTGCCAGCCTCAGTCCAGCAGCAGCCAAGGCCGAGGTTAGCCCTGCAGCGCAGGCCCCCCCCCCACAGCTCCACCTCCCCCCACCCTGGCTCGAAGGGGCCTTTCTTCCAAGCCACGGGGTTTTTACTCATCAAGGCCCATTTGGCCCCTGCTGAGGCTGCGAACAAGGAGCACGCTCAGTGCCAATGGCCGCGGGTGTGAGAACAAGGGTGCCATGGCCAGCTGGCCAGGCTGGCGGCTGCTGGCATAAAGCCCGTGATGTGTTCCACGTGGGCTGCCAAGCAACGATCAGCTGGCAATGCGGCCCAGCGGGGGATGGTACCCCCCAGGGAGACAGCTCTTCTCCCCCCTTCACTTCATGCCAGCCCCACTTCCTTTGGCTGTGACGGGGGAGGAGGGATGAGAGCGGGCTGGGTAGGGTTGGCCCAGCCCGCGGAAGGCCACACCAGAACCAGGGCCCTGACTGCATGAGGGGCAGGGCTGCCTGCCAGGTCCCCGGGCAAGGGGGGCTCAACACTCGATGGGCCTGGACCATTTTTTGTTTGTAATTCCCCCATTCTCCCCTCCCTCCTACCAAAATAAAAGTGCCCCCATTGCCAGACTGAGTGCGTGTCCAGTGGCTGTTGTGCTTCGCAGACCCGTGCTCCCAGCTGCCCTTGCAGGGGGCGTCCACAGCATTTCTCAGGGACCTGTTTCAGATGGACCCATCCAGCCGGCCTGCGCCTTCTCAGCCCAGCTCCCTCCCCCTTCCAAACACCCCCACCACCCTGGCAGCTTTAGGCCCCCGGACCCTGCAGCTGGGAATGCACCAGGCCCAGGAAGGAGCTGCACCAGAATTGAAGCCCTGTAGTCTTCAGTAAGAGGCAGAATATGACTCCTCTGCCCTGCAAGGGCTTTGTGACACAGGGAACCAACTCCGTCCCTCCACCCCCATCACAGAGCACATACGTTACTGCAGCCCTTCAGCAGATTCAGATTATTTACAGCCCTTTAGCCCAGCTCCTCTTCAGTCAGGGTCTCAGCAGCTCAACACCAGGGCCCATCTACACCCCAGCTACAAACGAGCAGCCTGAGGGTGATGTGTAATGGAGCTGAGGCAGTGGCAGGAGCTGGGATGCTTCCTCCATACTGAAGCATGCTGACAGCTGTGGGGAAAGTGGGACCACCCCGGTGAGTAATGGCAGAGCTGTTCCAATTAAGGACCTGCACCACCCCTGCCCCCCATTCTGTACAGGGAAGGTAGTAAACGCACAGACTAGTAGGAAGATTGCGATCTGGGGCAAGGCAGAGATCTGCAATCTGGTCTGCCCTCTGGCCTCCACCTGGTAAGGCAGTAGTGGGCCTTGTGCAGTATGAAGAGGGCACTGTTCCCAAAAGCAGCCAGGTGGAAGAAAAAGGCTCATTTGGCCTTGAGGTTTGCCTGATCTCAGCCCTGGGAAGGAAGAAGGCGAGCAGGCCTGAGCACCTACAGTGCAGGTCATTCCAGGACGCTAGCAGCCAAGGCACCATGCCCTCGTCCCTAATTGTCGAACACAGAGGAGAACTACAGCTCTGCATGGCAATCAATCAATGCCTGGCTTTCCCACACGCTGGCTGATTTATACCCCCATCGCTCCACTTCTCGGCCTCCTGCCTGCTTGGGCGAGAGAGCTCCCACCCACCGGGGGCACCCAGGATTAATCATGGCCCCCAGGCAGCAGCTCTATTCTTCCCCTGCTTGTGATAAATGGAGCAACACCCGCAGGAAAATCATTACGAATTTTAAACACACTTCTGCCAGTGCCAGCAGCCCTTGAACAGATGCCTTCAAATCCCCAACCCCCACTCCTGCACCAGCCATGGCCCCATCAGTCCCACGTTGAAGGAGCTGTGGCTATGGTCAAGGGCCAGCACTTGGTCAAGTGGCAGCAGTGTTGCTCCCTACGCGCAGAGGAAGGCAAGCTGGGGTTTGCTGCTAATGGGAATGGACAGATCAGTGCCACGTTCCTGTCTTTGGCGAGCCTTGGGAGTCAGCAGGAGTGCAGCTACACCGATCAGTCATGCATAGAACTAGCCCTTTACAGCCCCTGGAACACACCTGGCCAGAGCCTTTTCCCTCCAGTCACTGCCAATCTGATCAAGGCATTTCCAGCTGATCGGCTGGGGTCTGGGCTCCCATTTATCCTCTGAGGGCTGGGCAGCACTACAGCACAGCACACAGGGGCCAGGTGCGTGCAAGTAGGGTGGTCAGCTCCTCTGGTGCCAGGCAGCTGTATCAAATGCTGGGATCTTTTCATTTCCCACCTTCTCCTCAGCCCCTGCTCCCAGGGAGAACCACTGTCAGCAGCAGTGAAAGGTGGAGAGAGAGAGAAGCGACAGATTTGGTGGATGCAGGAGACAGCATTAGCTCTGCGGTGGGGGGCAGCCTGGGCTCGGTCCTGTTTATGAAGCTACACAGTCTACTGAAACACATGGGTCAGGTGTGAATGTTCAGCTCAGGACTGGCTCAGCCCCAGGGCCAGCCAGAGCACCAGCTCACTCCCTGCCCCACTGCTATTCCACCCCCTGTCCTGCACCCATTCTGGCACATGGTTTCATAGTCATGTCTGGGCACCTTCCGATCACAGCATCTTAGCACCTGCTCATGCCTCTGCCAGCAACAGCCTAGGACCAGCAGCATCCCACCCTCAGCTCACATGCCAAGCCAGGGCTATCCCAGTGCCAGCCTGGCACTAGCTCACACCGCCACAGCCTGGGCATAGTGGACGGGGGGGGTACCTCGCTCTTCACCCTCCAACTATCCCCTCCAACTGCCCTTCCCAGGCTCACCCATCAACTGCCCCCACCTTTATTAACACACACGTTCTCCATGAAAGAGGCAGCTGCAGCCCTAATGACCCTTCACCATCACAACAGCAAAAAAGGGCATCATATTGCCCAATAAACCACTGCAGGTACCAAATGCCTGACACTAGGGGCACCTGGGAGCACTTCACAAACACTGGCTGGGCCCCTTGCTGTGCTCTGCAAGGTACAGGCAGATCCACCCCCCTGTGGAGGAAATTGTGGCAGTCAAGCAGCGATGTGCTAAGGTCACACAGTGAATTACTATCAGTGCCAAGAACAGACCCGCTGCTTCCCCGACTAGCGCTGTAGCTTTTGATGGAGAAAAGGCCAGGAGGTGAATGGCTTCTTGCCCCTCAGATTGCACAGCAAATCTCGTGGCACCACAACCAACAAAGCGGGTCTCAGGAGCATGGAGGAATGGGGAAGGCACATGCTGCGTTAATCAGTCATTTCTCCCTCCTTCCCCATCCCCCTCCTATCTGCCCCGCCAATTCTCAGTGGCAGAAATCAAAGGCTAGCATTGGCACTGGGTCAGCACAACATTCAAGTTGCTCGGGGACAGCCCAGTGCCCCCTTTTGAAGGGTTCGCCCAGCCCTGGGGGTGGCAGGAAGTCCCTGTCCCATCATCTCTGGCAGGGCAGCTGCACCTTGGTGGTGCTTTTCTGTGCAGCTGGGAGGAGGGAGCAGCACTGCATTACAACATCCCGCCCCCTTCCCAAAAAAAAAAAAAAAAAAAAAAAAAAAAAAAAAATCCCAGCAACAGAAACAAAGTCAGAGCACTGCAAGCGCCCTGAGCAGACCGTCCTCATTCTAACATCTTACAACAGGGAGTCCCCCAGGAGTATTAATCTTTAATAGAACAGGCGCAGACCCTCCAACAAAGAGAGACACTCAGTCAACCTGATTTCGCTTCCTGTGCGGGTGGGAGGGGCGGCTCTCAGTGGAATCCCACAAGAATGTTCCTATCATTTTTTAATCAGGGACTTACAGTTCAACAGCGCTTTTCAGCCCACAGGGTCCCACAGCACCTGACCCACGCTAGAGAGTAGGCTGAGTCCCCAGCCCCAGAGATGCAGCCACCTCTGGGGAGCATGCTGCTGCCCTGCTCTGTGCAGTAACATTGCACAGGAGTGTGGAGCGGGAAGGAGTGTGGAGAGGAATGAGGTCTCCAAGAGAGGCTAGCTGAGGCAGACAGTGTAATGACCAGCGCTGGAGTCTGGCCAGTTCTGCAGGGCTAACACTCCAGCCTTATGAGAGTGCCGTGAAATCTTCAATGGCAAACAAGGGTCCGAGGTGGTTTCTCATCTCATCCAGCGCATGGTGCCTCTGGTGGCCTGAATGAGCATGCTGCTCAGAGTGCCTGACCAGGAATTGCCACCATCTTTGGGAAGTTCTTGGCTTGCAGTTCAGCTCTCCCATCCACCCTGCTTAACTTGAACTCCCACAACCACAGCACCGAGGGTAGCCCCTGGGCAGCCACCACAGTCCGAATAAATGGCTACACCCAGAAATCTGGTGACGGGGGCTCTCCTACCGTCATAAGTGCAACATCAAACTCTAACTTGCACAGCTGAAGATTTATTCTGCACCCTACCCCAGAAGTACCAGCTACTTCAGCCCCCTGGGAGAACACACCCACCCACTCCAAAGCCTTTGCTAGTGTTCTGGTTGTTACCCATACAAAAGCCCAGGGGAGACCTGACTGCCACGCTGACGTAGCTCCAACTCCAACTGTGCAGATCATCCTTGATCCATTTGTAACAAGCTGGCCACTGCTGCAAGGCGTTCAGACATGCCTGTTACAAAGCACAGCACTCTAGTGAGCAGAAAAACTGAGATGAACAGGGGCAAAAGCCCAGATTCTCCCAACCCACCAGTAGCCAGGCTCAACTGCTATTGTGCTTCTCACAGGCCTCAAAGCCATCCCCAGAGAAACACTTTAGATGTAGCACAAGCTCTTCCCACCATGGTGGTAGCACTTGAAGTCTTTAGTAGAATTGGGCAGGAAGCTTTTCCCATTTCATCAAAAGCTGGGATTTCAGGAAAAAAAAATCTTTCCCACCCTGACCCAGGACAAAGTCGAGATCTCAAGTTTTCTTGAACCAAAAAAGAAAAAAAAAAGTTTGGGTCAAAGTGTTTTGGTTTGATGTAATCGCTTGTGTTTAATATTACTTATAATTAGCTTAAATAAATAAGCAAAAAATAGTTTTTAAACTAGAAAACTGGAGCTTTTCATTTTAAAAAATGTCAAAACTAAAGCTTTTAAAACATTTAAAAATGTTTTCAAGATGAGAAATTCATCAAAACCCACCCTTTCCAAGAGTTTCAATTTCAACAAAGCAGCATCGTCTGACCAAAAAAAAAAAAAAAAATGTTGAAAAGTTCCCAGCCAGCTGTATGGATTCCTTCAGTTGCAGAGTTCACACACACGTCTTTGCTAGATTTCTACTGCCCTCTGGTGGCCACAGGCACAGAAAAACGTAATTAACTTGGCTTCTCCCTTTGTTTTCAAACACTTGGCTCTTTCAGAGTGTCCTCCTTCACCAGTACTCTGGGCTGGGGATGGTCTCTGCTGAATTAAATGCCCGGTGGATTACGTACTACAGGAGAAGGAAGTACTCTGGGCTGACCAATATATGCTGGACTTACATATGTATTATTCACACCACACATATTAATATAACATTTTAGCCTGAATTGGCCTGTGTCATCTTATAACCCTGTTCACTTATGCTAAGTATCCCATAACTCCTTGCATTAGCTGAAGTAAGTTCTGGCTTAAATAGATAGTAAGACTGTCAGAATCAGGTCATATGAGTGTTTTACCAAAGCAACAGATAGCGAGTTATTCTCATGGGGCAGTATTGGACACTCCCAAAGGAAAAGGACAAGATACACGAGTGTTCTACCCTAATTCAAACCCAGGAGGTTCCCCTTGGTATGGGGAATGCATGTGTTCAGACCAAAGATATAAAGGGTATGGCATGGTATCAGAAAAACTAAGGGAGAAAGCTGCTGGGTTAAATCTGGTTTCAGATAATCCAGTCTCTTTTACTGTAAACACATTTGGGGGCACACCTTCTCTGTAAGGTGAATTTAACAACACTGCACTAGACGGCATCCTGGAAACTGTATTACATTGAGCCTTTCATTCAGGCTTCTGAACTGCTGCCAGACACAGTAACAATTAGCATTCTCTTCTCTTCCCAGGTGAGGTGATCTCTAGCCTAGTCCTTGGTTTGTAACTCAGGACTTCCTCTCTGTAATCTCTAGGCTACAGGGCAGGAACATGACCTGTTCACCCCTTCCTTAACACCAGTTCTATTCCAGAATAGTCTGGGTTGCTTTGGCCAATTGTTTGCTGCTTACACTCAGGTAGGAGTAACTCTTCCAAAAAGAGATGGCTAGAAGCTGAAGCTTTCCCTCACCAGCACAGATGCTGATAAATTGTATAGTTAGTTAGTTGCTTGACTATGCTTTGGTTTGCTATGAAAGATTCAAGAGACCAAATAACCAATCTCAGTCAGGTTTATTGCTAAAAGCCATTAATAGCATAGGATAGGAAGAACTGCAGTGGTCTTGGTCCAGATTCAACGTGGAGCTTGTCTCCTTCCACACACACCCACACCCAAACACCAGTGCAGCAGAAATCAGCCCCTGAGAACAAACTCCTACCTGGGCTACAGGTGGTTCCTGAAGGATGGAGGCACATGTACAGCTTGCACTGAGGTTTGTACAAATCGAATCAGTCATCAACTGCTGGAAAGATGAAGAGCTAGCAAATGATCCACATAAAGATCCAACCCAACCCTTCACCAAAACTGAGACTAGCTTTCTTCGCTGTTTGAAAACAATGGTTAGCTCCTGTCTTGCTGCCCCGCACCAGCCTTCCCCCCCCTCTCCCCCCGGCCACCTTATTTTCCATTTACACAGATCTTAAGAGTCCCCCGTACTTAAGGAAATAAGGTTCATGGGAGAAAGGAAATGCTGTAGCATCTGCCTGGGGACAGACCCCAATAAAGGCACAAATACACTAGGAGAGTTATCGCACTACCCACTCAGGGAAAGGATAGCAAGTGTACCATGTTAAGCAAGATCAATGAGGGAACTAAGTCATATATAACAGTCATGGACAACACCAGTCATGGGCTCACAACTAGGCAAATCTCACATCCAGACAAGGTTTAGAGAAGCCACTTTCCCAACCGTTTCCGGAACAGCTAGTTCTAAAGAGGAGAGCTGAGAGGAGAGCTTACTCTTGACTTGGTTCTAACACCAGAGTTGGTTTACAAACACTAGCAGATCCATTAAGGAGTAGTGATCACAGAGGCTCACATTCACAAAGGTGTTTAGGCTCCTAACTTTCATTGATTTCACTGGAAGTTAGGAAACTAAAATACCTATGTGAATCTGGGCCAATTTAATGAAGTGCAACACCCTTAGGCTATGTCTACACTGCAGCACTAATTCAAATTAGCTTAATTCGAATTACAGAAAGTGATTTATAGAAAGCACTGCAGACTGTCCACACTACAGTGTTTGTGCTGGTTTCTTGCGTCCACACTGGCCAGCCTTAATTCGAATTAGAAAGCAGTGCAATGTGGGAAGCTATCCCACACTGCAACTAACCATAGAGGCTGTTGTGACGGGTGTCATCATCCCAGGATGCAGCGCTGCTTCCCCCACCCACTTCCCCCACCCCCAAACAAACAGGAAAAGGATTTTCGTGCTGTTTTTTTACTCCCCGGTCGCCATTGCTGCAGGCACATGGAGCCAGCTGAACTATGCTCTCATTTTGACCGTGACAAATACATCACATCCTGGATTATTTAGAACTGTAGCTGTTTGCCTTTTATGCTCCCCCCAACACTTTATATTGATTTTTCCCTTCACTACCTGTATGCTGTTTGCCTTTTATGCTCCCCCTTCCACTCCCTGTATATTGCTTGCCTTTGATTTTGATTCTACGGGTGTTTGTAGAATGTAAAATAAACAACAACGGAGTCAGTTAGTATATTAATACAGTGATACAAATGTTTCCATTTCACTAATGGAAAGCATGATATAATGTATCCACATGTAGCACTGTGAATAAACTCTTAAGAAAGTATCAATTTCCATGATTGGCCACTGAAACAATGTAGCAAAGAATTTCCTTTCACTGCTAGCATTTAAAACGCATTCACCATGCAGGGAGGTGGGTGGTGAAATCTTTCAAACCCTTACAGAGACAAACTGCAAAGGGCTTGTTGTGTGTGTGTGTGGGGTGGGGGTGATCGCAGCTTGAATTTTAAACCCATTCACCGCAGGAAATGACGATTTAAATCTTCCCGGGGCTGCTTTGGGGGAGCGTACTGAAATGGGGCATCATGGGATACAGTCTGGAGGCCAATTAATTCGAATTAAGTCCCATTGTGTCCACACTCACACTAATGCGAATTAACTGATGCGCTTCAGGCATTAATCCACTTGCAGAGGTGGTTTTATTAATTTGATTTTAAAGGCTCCTTAATTCGAATTAACAATGCGCAAGTGAAGACGCGGGAGTAATTAATTTGAATTAAGGGACTTTAATTCAAATTAAGCCACCAGTGTAGACCAGGCCTTAATGAAGGAATTATATAAAACATAGCACAGACAACTTTAGAAGTTTTTCATTTTATTTATTTTTTTTAAACGAGGAAGCTAGTCAAAAGACACACACACAAAGGAAATTAAGAAACCTGGAGTCTACATGGAGACTATGTAAGCAACTGACAGAGTCACAGGAGTTATGCATACCCCTAACCAAACAAGGAAGTAGGGGAAAAAAGGGGAAAAAATAGCATGGCTAAATGGTAAGGTTTATGAGGTTATCTGAGCCAAACAAGAATCCTTCATAAAATGGAAATCCAGCCCTAATGAAGCCAACAACCAAAGAAACAATGGCAGACAAAATGGAAATCAGGTGGGTTACCAGAGAATTTTGAAGAATAACTGACATTAAAATGTGTGTGTCTCTCTGAAACCGGAAGCCTGTGGATCAATCAATCTACTCAACTGCCAAAATATAAAGGGAGCAACAGAGATTAAATCATTTATTTGCATCAGTCCTCATCATTTAGAGGAGGTTGGGAGATATCTATCCAGAGCTGCTCTTCCGGTGGTGAAGATGAAGCACTGTCAGAACAATGTATCAAAAGAGAAGAAGCTGGAGCAATGGACCAACAATTCATGAGGTTCAGACAACACACACTGTATCTGAAGGAATTTAAGACTGAGATAGCTGAGATGCAAACAAAAACAGCCACTTGTTAAAATCAGCTACTCTAGCAAGTGCTGTGCCTATCTTAAGCACTTAGGTGACCCCAGGAGTTTCAGACCATCAGGACAAGTGGTTGAAAGCTGTAATTACAAATAAAATAAAGATGCGCAGATTTATGTGATGGGACTAGCTAGCAGAGCTTCCATAAAGGAAAGTCCAGCTTTCATCTACTAAGATTCTCTGAGCATGTTGACAAAATAGCGGATAAAGGACAATGTGTTGATCTAATTTATTTGGATTTTCAAAAGCTTTTGTCATTAGCCCTTCACAAGGGGCTATAAAAGAAACTAAGTGATCAAGTAAAGAGCAGGAATAGTGGGGGAGTCTATTAATAAATACACCATACACCAGGCCAGGTGGTACCATCTGCTTTTATTAGGTAACAGTCTCTCTCTAGCACTGGAACAGGGTACATAATTAAACACCTCTCAAAGAGAGTGGAAATGTTTCCCTGGGGCCATTATCAGCTGTATTTTACAGCAAAGTGTCCTACTCCTTATATAATTTGGATAAACAGACCATTTTTCACGTCATCTATAAAAACCCCCAACAAAAATTACAGTATATACATACAAAAAAAGTGTGTGAACAGAGACAGCAGGTCCGTAAGTAACAGCCTGCGAACAGACAAGGAGAGGAACCTCACACCTGAAGAAGTGCCACAGGTGAAAGAACAAACATCATGCGTGGACCATGCAGAAGGACAGCCTGCATTGGGCCTTAAACTCTGTACTGCCCTCAACATCTGAGTCCATCCCACCTCCCCCAGCTAAAGCCCCCTTGAGTGAACGCCACAGTACCTTTCTCTGTTCACCTTTAAATGACAAGTGATGGCTGGGGTTCACCACTTCCCATGAGTGCTCAGTCTCTCTGGCTCTACTGGACATAAACGGGTGGATGGTGAACTCCAGCCTCCCCCCTTTGCAGACCAACCAGTGGAGGTTTGAAATAACGCAGAGGATGCCATAGGCAGAGGCAGATCCATTCCTAAAGAGGTTAAAAAGCCTGGGGCTTTAGATCAGGAAACCTTTATGGGAGCTGTTTGTTTGGAAAGCAGGGTCTTAGCTTAACCCTGCCTCAGAGGCACAGGTGGAATCTAGCCCCTCCACAAACAAGCAGTATCTCTGTCCCATCTGATGAGCCAAGAAGTTGCAGCGCTGAGACATAAAGAGCAGCGTCTGTGTAATGTCAAATCACCCAGGTGTGTGCATCACCATGTCATTGTGCTCATGGTGTGGGTTTAAAGCAGAAGCGGCCAACACGATCTGCACTAGAACATCTCACACACACTGATCAACAGAGGTATCAGGAGCCAGAAAGAGGAGGTAAGACCATTCCTGAATATCCCATGAAGGGTAACCTCATCACGGGCTTGTGATGCCAATGCGAAGCAGGAGTTCTAAGTGGAGCCTCTGAATGCATCCACCCACACACTGGGGAGAAACAATGGAAACTTTCATTTGAGAAAACTATTACAACTATGACTCTTCCATTAAGTGCCCTACAAAAAGGGTGGGAGAGACATGGAGGCAGGGGGGAGGCATTTCACTGCAGCTTGCCCGGCAGTTCAGTAATGCTCAGTATGGAGCCACTGTGAACGTGTGGTTTGATGGGAGGTCTGGACTTACATCTTAGTGAAGCTGTTGCAGACAATATTCCCAGAGAGTTTAGCTGCTGTGGCATTTGAAAAGCCTTTGCCAGGAGCTCGCTGAGAAACAAAGGCAGAAGATCCCAGGTGCATCGCAACCGCCTTTTCTTTGCAGTAACTGAAGTGCCAATGGAGGCTGCTGCAGAAAACCCAGTAAATCTAGAAAGGTTTAACAAAAATTCAAGTTCTGCTTCTGCAGTGAGACACGGTGCTGCATAGCAATGGGCTGCCAGTGCCTGCTAGGGATAGGATTGTATCCAGTCCCAGGGTAGATCTAGCTATACACAGCACACGCACAGGTAGAGAAGCAGCAATGCGTTCCCGCCAAACACTAGCTTCCACATGACAGGTGTGAACAGGAATGATTTCACGCAGAGTCTTTGGACAGAGGCAATGCAGGGGTGGGGCAAAAGGAAAAACCAGATGACTTCCCCTCCGGGCCTCTTTCGAAGTCGCATGACTTGACATTAGTACATGGATGATCCAGCCTGCTCCAAACTGTGGCAGCCCCCAGGTTTACGGAAACTCCCTCCCAAGGGGACACATCCTGCCATGCAGGCTCAGACTGATGGGTGTGCAGGTGAGGACACACAAAGGGGAGGGGGGGGAGGGGAGAGAATCACAGGGTCTAGGGTTTTGAGTGTAATGAAATATCAAACCATCTCTTTTTAAAAATCCGTTCTAATCTGTGCCAGCAAAGAGGACACAGCAGGGACAACTCTCCCCTTCAGCCCAGGTCTCTGCACATCCTGTTACTCCAGGTCCCTCACCACTTGAGCCGCCCTCCTAGCGCTCCCTGCCTGGAAAGAGGTGCCCTTGTGCCCTCACTGTGGATGCTGCCGTTTTACACTAGAAACACGCCCACACGAGGCAGGAGGTAGCTCTGTGACCAGAGGGGAAAGACATACTCAGGGCAGGGCGTGTCGAGAAGAGAAATCTACTGCAACTGTTCCCTATGCTTTGTAAAGCCAAGAAAATTGTTATAAAAAACAAGTGTATTAAAAAACAGAGGGAGATTGCGGGGTGGGGCGGGCTGGCCCCAGGCACCACCCCTCCCCCAGAGCCTCCCCACAAACGCAGAGTCGACAGAAAGACTCCCATAAAACAGTTTAGTGAGACGCGCCTTGAGGAGAGAGTGCAAGTGCTCTCCTCTCCCCACCCCAGCCAGCCCAGAGCAGGCAGGCAGCCAGCCGGCAGATAGACAGTTGCCTCAGATGCTGGTATGGCCTTGGAGAGGGTTCAAAGTAGTTCCCCTCCTCCCCCCAAGGGGTTTGAGAGAGGAGCAGCCCCTGAACACAGACCCACCCAAGAGCAGGAAATGGCGCTCTTCCGCCCTCAGCCGGCACTGCCTCTCTAACCCCCGCAAGGAGCATGGGGCTGGGGGAGCTGCTAGCAGCCACTGGCCTGGGTACACAGGCTAGAACAGCACTAGCCAGATTCCAGTCCTGCTGCCAGGCCTGAACGCAGCCAATGGCTAGTAAAGCGAACCCTGGGCTAGTTCAGAGCCCTGCCCGACCCAAGGGATTCCACTTGCAGTCCTAATCTAGAGCTCTTTAGATCAAAGAAGGGAGCACAAGGGGGTGAGAATCCAGTCTGATAGCTCCCACAGCTGGCTTTGGCCACCCAGCCCCTGGGCTAGGAGGCAGCAATAGCGGTGCCCCCACTCAGCTTGACAATCATTTGCTGGCAGTCGTTGCAGGAGCGCTTATCCCCCACTTTCTCCAGCGTGCGGGCTGCTTCCGCCAGCAGGACTGCGCGCTGGCCCGGGGACGAGAGGAAGGAGAGAGGAAGGTGGCGGCAAGCCAGGAGAATCGCCGTGGCTCGTTCTCTCTGTCCTGGCAGAATGTCCAGCTCACCTGTGCAGGAGAAGAAAAACCACTGCAATCAAGCCTTGCGTAGCTCTAACCCACGGCAAGTTACACACAGGGGACTACGTCCGTGGCCATGAAATGCAGCCTCCTCTGTGCTGGCAGAAGAGCTGCTAGGTCAATACACCGTGCGCGAGTGTGACCGGATGAAGCCTCCTACTAGAACAGCAGGGAGTTACTTTAACTCAGCAGGGTGGGGTGGCCCAATCTGGAATTTGGCCAGGACTGCAGAGTTAACACGGACAGGCTCTTCAACAAGGGGCCAGGCTGCCGTTCTAACTTTAACTGTTGCCAGTATTAGTAATCTCAGGTGTTCACTGTGACCTGAGCAAAGACTTTTATTTGTTAAAAGGATTTTTTTTTTAAGCTGATGGTGTTTCTTCAGGAGAGCAGCATTTGAACCTTACCTGTGAATTCCCTGCTTCTGAAGGTTGCTCATTAGGGTAGTTTATTACCCTTCAATTCAGCTTCATGATGGTTTTTAAGAAGCGTTTAAGACTTGCCCTGTGATCCGGAGACCACAGGACAGGTTTCCATTGCTAGAATATAGGAGTCTCCAGTGAGATGCCAGAGTCTGTAGTTCTGAGGAGTCTGGGTAGGGACCCATTTTCCTGAACCAGAGCTCCAAAGCCCCAAAAACTCCAGCAGCTCAGCTATGGACTTGGGAAGATCTAACACAGTGGTTCCCACTGCAGCTAAACAGAAGTTCAGCAAGGAGGCTGCCTCCTCACTGATCTCCTGTCTCCCTGGCTGCATCAGGGAAACCACACGCATCCTGTAGCTCCGTGCACGCCACCTGGGTCCCTCGGCAGTGGCTCCCTTCTGCAGCCAGGGGGATGGAAGATGAAGGACCTAGGCGGAGCACTCTGCCATGCTCCCTGCTACAGCCAGGGAGAAGGAAGTGCTGATCTCCCATCTCCTTGGCTGCAGCAAGGAGCTGGTCTTTTAGCCTCACGGAAACGCGCTCCACCTGGGTCCTTAGGCTGCGGCTCCCTTATGCAGCCAGCAGAAGGGGAGCGGTGGGCCACTCTGAAAGCCCCCACGGGCCACTTCTGGCCCCTGGGCCGCGGGTGGGAACCACTGATCTAACAGACCCTGCAGCCTGCAAGCCATGACTCCAACCTCTGCATCCTTTAGCAAGGTCCATACCCATTGCAGTTCCAGAAACTACGCCTTGTCAAATAACCCCCGGCTTGCCAAAAAGAGCCGAAGGCACAAACGAATGCTACAGATCCCTCTCCCAAAGGTAGCTGGTTCCCGCGGCTGGAAGAGCACAACTGCCCAGCACTGCTGACTGACCTTGTTTGCCGCTCTGGGCGGTGCGTCGCCTCAAGCTGTGCTCCAGCAGCTGGTGGGTGCGGGTGGGGCTGGCGCCTGCCATCAAACGCACAGTGGCCTCGTGCAGGAACACCTGGGGTGGGAGGGAAGAGAACAGAAGGCAACAAGGGGCAGCCTCATGCTGGAAAGCTCCCATGTCCATACTCACCGCCTCTCCCAGGCTGCCACCACATGGGGCACAGAGCTCACATCTCACAAGCAGGTTCCCCACCCACCTCAGGTCTTCCCCACCTTGCCTCTAGCGCTCCCTACTGAGCAGTCCCAAAACGGGGCAAGAAAGGAGTGAGAAGCAAAGCTGTGACATTGGCAGGATAAAGGAGGGTGATGAAGGGGCTGGGTAGAAGAGGCTGGCAGGATCGCACCAGTAACACAGGAGCTAGGGAAAGGGCAGGAAACAGAAGAAGAGGTGGCCTCAGCCTTAGATATGCTTATCCTAGCAAGCGGGTCTGACACCCCATAACAGAGCTGGCCATCAGAAGCACGGACAATGGGGCTGGCCCCACCTGTGAGCTATTTAAGAATAATGTTTACACACGTTTAGAACTAGACTGGACAAAACTCTGCAGGCTGTACCACAAGGAGTAACCCTGCATCGACCAAGGACATGCAGTGGGAAGAGAGGAAAGACTCTGGGTGAGACACAAGGGTTCGCCCCACACTGCTCAGTTGCTCTTCCCCCATCCTCAGGGCCCCAGTCTGAGCAGGGAGATCACAGGGATTAGATATGAAAGAAACCCAAGGCTTTCGCATCCATCTCTTCCACACACCACCCACATCCCCTCAGGCCACAACAGGGCAGTGCCTACAAGATGGGCTCTAGCGCTTTGTCCAACCAGTGAAAAGCGTCCAAATGACAGAACCAAAGTCCTCCATTTATCCACAGAGCCGGTGCAGCATGGACGGACAGACACAGGGCAAGGTTCCCTGTCTTGCTCCCTGCCAATAGGCCTCAACCCTAACCTGCAGCCCCGTCTAGGGACAGGAGGGGTGGTCCCTCATTAGCAATCTCAGCATACAGCCAATGCACTAATGTAGACACCTGTCCACTGGGAACAGGACTGATGCTGCCAGCTCATTTCACCCAGATCCCTCATCAGCCATCAGAGAGGAATGGCTCTGGCTATCTCCGTGCCTGGGGAGAGACTGAATGCTGCTGGAGAGAGAGAAACTCCACATGCCGCCCTCAGCCCCTGGGCCATTCAGTCCTCTTGTCCACTTCAGATTTACAAACTCAACTGACGACGCTGCCACTGCTTCCTTGGGTGCCTATTTGGAAGTTTAGTGCTGTGCAGAGCAGGTGGGATGGAGGGAAAGGAAGACGAGAATGAGCAAGAAGGCAGGACCTTACCTTGCGATAAGCAGGCCGGAAGCCATGGGCCAGTTTGCGCAAGCTGCCGAGGTCCCGCTGGAATCCTGTCAGCTCAGAGGCCGAGGCGTGGTAGGTCTCCCCCAGGGCCTGGCTGGAGTTAGCCTGCTTCTGCCACAGCGTGGTGCGGAGCGAGAGCAGTAAGTCACAAGCCAGCAGCTGGATCATCTGTCAGGAGCCCCCCAAGGGAGGACAAAAGGTAAGTAACTCAACAACTACCCATTGCAGAGTAGCCAGTATTAGCCATAGCTGGGGGCAGCAGGGCTCTCTAGCTGCGGGCAAGCCGAGGTCTCGGGGCAGAACTACTTTGCTAAATGTCTGGAGTAATACTGAAAGGTTATTTAGTGTTGGTGAGAGGGGCCCGACCAACAGCTCTGGAGACCTAAGTCCTTTCTTTCATCTTAGAACAAGGACCGTGGGGCGGCCCTGGCCAGAAGGGACCATTTCTAGAAGGTGTGTGAGGAATTCCCTCTCAGTGGCCCTGGCTAACAAGGTGAAACAGCACCCAGGTGTCATGGCTCTGCGATGGGGGCACCTGCTCAGCAGCAAGTGGCTGGAGAGCGCCAAACGTGCTGCAGACCAGCCACCAAAAATCCAAAACCACCTTCAGTCACTGCCAAGCTGAGCTGGATTCAAACCAACAGCCTAGAGGCAAAAGGCTCCGCATTTGACCAGTCATCTGGAGCCATCCTGCCCCAGAAAGTTAGTTACCACCTAGCCAGACCCAGGTAACCCAAGCCACTTAAAGGTCTTAAGAGGCTACATGACAGTGTGCCTAGACCAAGCAAGCACTTGATGCGGCCTCCTGCAGCGCAGACAACCTGCTCTGTATGATTACATTAAACCACAGAAAGGAAATTCTGACAAGCACATCCATTAACCAAGTAAAAACAAAGCCTCCTCCGCAGCCCTGCACTGAACGCAGGCCCACCTGGAGATGCCTAACGCGCAGTCACCCACCCCACCTCAGCGCTCCATGGTGTCACCCAAGGCAACACCACCCTTAAACACCACATGCTAGTTACACACCCAGAGCATGTCCCAAATGGAATCAGCAGCGCCACAGTGTTCCTTGGCAGTCTTCCCATCCGAGTACTGACCAGGCCTTAGTTTGCTGAGATCCGCCAAGACCACAGCCGGTGGTAGAAGGCTACAGGCCGCAGAGAGCTCTCCCACGTGCAGAAAAGGGATGCCTTATCGCTGCCCAAGCTCCCTCAACCCCACCCGCTGCTGCACACAGGCATGTGGGATGGGGTGTTATCCTAGCCATCCTTAGGAGATCTTACCTGCACTGCAGACATGGAGAGTGCCTCTGTACTGCACTGCAGAAACATTGCACAAGTACTGCCGGAACATGCAATGCAACTACAATGCACTACAGCTGTCACCCAGGAATAACAGAGGGGGCCAAAGCTCAGTGTCCCACATGTCCTGCAGGGAAGCACGAGCTTTCTGTTGCCCTGAAAATTAAAGTTACAAGAGACGCACCAGTGCACAGAAATGGCTTAGTACAGTCTTACTCCTGTTGTGGAGGGGAATTCACACAGTTCAGATGATGTCAAGTGCCCCGAGCCAGACCAGAGTGGATATAAGCAGTCACTACTTTACAGAGTTATCAGTGGGCTCCCCCACAGTAGAGCAGAAATGGAAGCTGCTACGGGAACAATTCAATCAGGAGACGTGACTAAGGAAACAAGGAAGGGTGTGGCAATAAGCAAAATGACACAGGCAAGCACCAAGCTGTGACCATGTGCCCCCAGCACTGCACTACAACAGAAGAGGGAGAATCATCTCAACACCAAGCAGGAGGGAAGGGAAGGCAGGATGAAGAGTCAGTCTCTCCCTCTTCTCCAGACAGAAGCAGGAGGTCCTGAGGGGAGGAGGGAAATCTTCTCCAGCCTGGAGCAGAGCCAAATGGGGGAAGTGGGACATGCCTTGAACTCCTCCACAAGGGGAGACCATAGTGACATTCCTGAAGGCTGGCCCTAGCAAAAATGACATGGTAATTCCCTTCAGGAATCGGGAAGGAAGCACAAGCCAGCAGAGGTCGTCCTGGACCCTTACATTGTTGAGGCTAGTGTTAGAGACACCACTGCTCATGTTAAGGCTGTTCCACAGGTGGCTGCTGGCCCTCTCGCAGTGACCAAAGGAGTTCTGCTGCCCATCTGCCTTCCCCGACAGCGAAGCTTGCATGGCTTTGCACACATGGAAGATGGCCTTCACCAGGGCATTCCTGAGAGAGAGAGAGAGCAAGAGGGCAATGTTTTCAAGCAGTACGGGTGTCCATACCTTTAAAGGGCAGCACCAGCAGCTGCTCTAAACCACCTTTCAGTTCGGCTCAAACAGGCCTCTAACCTCCAAGGACCTTTACTGAACTGACCTTAAGTCATAAGGGAAATGAGTTCAGTCATCTCAGCCTTCTCCCCGCCCCCATTGGTTCCTATGACAAAGACATCACATGGCATGAGAGGACTGCCATCCCAGAGAAGCCGCAGACTGGTACAGAAACACGTACAGCACTGGCAGATCAAAGGGCATGGAGGGTACGCCAAGAAACCTGTGTCTGTACATGTGCTAGTATCTCTAGGACCACTGAAGGCTTGTCTACACTTATAGCCGTGCCACTACAGCACTTCGTGAAGACACTATCTACACCAATGGGACAGCTTCTCCCATCAGCATTGGTGGTACTCCTCCCCGAGACGTGGTCGCTATGTCGACGGGAGAAGCCCTCTATAGCACACCTGAGCAACACAGTTATGCCAGTGTAAATTTGTAGTGTAGACTAAGCCTGAGTTTCTGTCTAAAGAAGCCTGCATGCAGCTGGATGAAGGGGTTTTCATCAGTGATGGGCACTGCTGCTGCTTTCAGTGTTGTTAGGAAACATTTACATGCTTTTCCCTTACACAATACATCAGCCTAGGGAACTCGGAGAAAGGAGCCAGATGAGAACAATCTTCCCCCATAATTTTTTGTTTAAATAGCCTGTACGCAGGCATTACATTCCCACGGGAGCTGCCCAACCCAGTGCCTAGAGATCTGCAACACAAGCGCTGATCAACATGACAATAAACACTCCCACATTCTGGACATTTCCAAATCATGTCATTGCATCAGCAGGCACTGAAGCAATCTCACAGCGTGACACTGCAGCCACCTTCCAATGCAGCAAGTATAGGTTGAGTCCACAGGACAAGCGTCAACATGTGCCTGCCCCTCAGAACATCGACTTTCAACTGGGCCATCATATATTCATTTCTGGAAAGATATGGTGGTTTGAAGAAGGTAAATAGCACACGCACTCAGACACCTCCAAGGATTTGGGCATGCGCTCCACTTCTGTGAACCGTGATCTCACAGCTGCATCGTCCCCTCTGAGCCAACCGATTGCCATGGTGATTGCCGCTGACCACCATCGGCACACCAAATCAGGGCCTATGGAAACAGTAAGATAGACCATTGCAGCCAGGGAGAGCAGAAAAAGCTGTGCCAAGATCAGATAAGCAGAAGGATGATGCTTGATATCTCTAGAGCCTTGCACCTAGGCAGATCCAGAAGGGCCTTAGGGAGAGTAGGTATAGAAGTTATTTCACCCAGCACTGAAATGCAGCTGCCTCTAGGGCAGCAGTTTTCAACCTGTTTTCCATTTTTGAGCTGAGCCCCTGCTTTGAGTTTCAATTTTTGGTTGTGCCCCCCACCCAAAAGAGAAGAGAAGAGTCGGGGGTGAGCTGGCATTTCCTCCCCGAGCCTCTCCTGGCATCACCGAAGCCTGAGCTGCCTGGTGCTGCCACTCACCCCTCTCCCCCGAACGTTCCTCTAAGGGGTGTGTGCCTCAGTTTGAGAGCCTCTGCTCCAGGGTGAAATGATGCAACATCTCGACAGCACACATCAACGCTACACAATAGGACAGGACAAGAATGCCGTATACAAGTGAAGAACACTGTACTCAATCAAACCCGCAAAGTGAGTCAGCCTAGCCAGAATTCAGCCAGGACTAACCTTCCCTTACTCTAACAAAGAGTACTACGGGATCTTCAGATGACAAGCTGTCACAATCTCCATTTTCTTCTCTCATCCAAAGAACTGCTGCTCCAGCAGCACATACCATGCTCCGGCGTTGGTTCCCACTGATTCTGAGTGGAATTTACTGAATCACCAGCACCACTTCTGGAAGTACCTAACTTTGCCTTGATGGTCTCCCATCCAAGCACAGGCCAGGCCCCACACCTTGCTAGGATAAGGGTGTTTGCCTAACCTATTTCCAACTTCAGTAACCGCATTACTAAACAATCCTGTTCCTGGGAGTTCACTGCCTGTGAGCTCCCTGTGTGAAATCATGAGAGTCCTGCCATGGCATTTCTCTTTGTATGTCGCATCCCTTTGCCTGGCATCTGTTCACTCTTTTAGGAATGGAAGCTCTTCAGTGCAGGAGTGGTCCTTCTGGGTGTTTGGAAAGTGCCTAACACATTTTGGGCACTGCAGCAATATAAACAGCCACCACAACCCATTCCATCCACCTGAAGTTACCAGTGGAGTTTCTGTTCCATAGAGCTTTCTTCACTTCCTGTCCAGAAGGGACTACATGTCAGCAGCAGCTGATTCCCCTGCAGTTAGGGAACCTCCAAGATGAAGGGTGCTTCAGAAATCTGAGCCATTATTAGGACTCCTTTCCAGAGATGGAGAGGCTTTAGAACCACGAGACTTACCCAGGGCCGACTTCAGCAGAGAATTGCTACTGAAAGGTGGAGTCCCGCTTCCCATAGAGTCCACAAATGAGTTGACTAACTTCAGGTACTCCAGAGCACTAGAGAATTCGCTGGAAGTACAGGCAAGACAAAGACAGTCACTAGGCAGCAAGGCACAAGATGCCACATTTACAGTGCGTCATGGTATAATCTGGATGATTGGCATTTATAAAATATGCTGATCCATGGGATTAGTGGGTTGGGGGTAGGTACCAGAGTTCAAACCCAGTGAGTAGTGCTGTTTTACTATGCACGACCTTCCCCTGGCCTGGAAGGATGCGACTGGCTCCAGAGGAAGCCACATTGCGTATGTCTACACTGCAGCTGGAAGAGTGCCTGCCAGCATGGGCAAACAGAGTCAGGCTAGCTCAAGCAGTGTGGACACTGTGGCTCTGGCAGAGACTCGGTCTAGCCACCCCAGCTCAGACCTGGGGGTTGGGAAGGCTTAGGTTCAGGCAGCTAACCCGGCCGGCCACCAGAGCCACCTCCTCCATACTGCTCTTTTCAGCGTGCTAGCTCGAGTGAAGCTCGCCCGCGTCTGTCTACTCACGTTGGGAAACACACTCCCAGCTGCAGTGGAGATGTACCCATCCAGGTTGTGCTGGGCAGAGGGAGAGAGGCCAGGTTTAGGATTCACCCTAGAGCTCTCATCCCTCTGGTATAACTGCAGACATGTTAGCACTCATGGTACGTCTGCACTTCAAGCTGGGGTGTTAGTTTACAGCTCGAGGACACACACTCACCCCAGCTCTGCTCGAGCAAGCACACGGCATGCAAGGGGGCTTGCTACCCTGAGTACAATCTTGGCTGAGACCCTTGGCATGCATTTGGGTGGCTAGCCCCTTCCACCACCGCAGCTCCCATTCTGTTTTTAGCATGCTAGCTCAGTCAGCGCCAGTGCAGGTATATCTCCTCAAACTGGGAATTACACCTTCCAACTTCAAGTGTAGATACATCCTCAGTCAGCATCAGCTAGTGCTTCACTGGAAATGTAATCAGGGCCATGAGTACACTCAGTACTAGCCCCAAAGTCACAGCAAACATTCTCTACCTGCTCTGTCAGGTGATAGGTGGGAAAAATTAGACTGAACACAGACCCTAAAATAGGCTATTTATTATGGGAAGGACTAGTTGGACTGAAGACAGGAGAATGACTGTGCATAACAAGTGATGCTTACGGGAAAGGCAACGTTCACTCTAACATTTTAATTAGCACTTTAAATCAGTGGTTCTTAACCTTTCCAAACTACTGTACCCCTGAAGCCTGAGTCCCACCCCCACGGGGCTGAGGCATGTAACTTAGTTTCATGGCGCCCCTGTGGCTCCAGGCAATTGCCTTTCTTGCCACCCCCAATATCAGCTCTGCACTTGCGACCCCTCTAAACCCCCAGGTTGAGAAACACTGCTTTAAATGTTATAGATGCTAACTGGAAGCTGCCAGCCTTCTCTCCGGTATCTTACACGCGCTGACATTAGGCGGGACAGTTCTCTCAGAGTCCATTATAGCCTTCTTTCCACACATGGCTTCCAAGACTATCTGAACTACGTTTCAGCAAGCCACAAAAGCTATCAAAGGTTCTCATCCTTGGCCAAAAAAGACAGCATGAGTTGTTCTTATCCAGTTCCTTTGTGTCTGCCACAGAGAGGATCTTGGGATTCTGTCCATGGAAAACTTATTACTATTAAAAGATACCCCTGCCAATTAGACACAGGGCTGCCTTTTCACAGCAATCCACGCACTGTGTACAACACCTTGTGACTGCTCCTCATTATTACCAGAAGCAGCAACTCATCATACTTAGATTTTAATGAGCTGGATCAAGTTGTTTGTCACCTACTGGAACTACACCAGGATTTAGATGTACAAATGAAAATGTAACTAATCCTGTACCACAATAAAAACTAGACTTTTCCCTAACTGGCCGGGGGGGGGGAAAGAGGTGGGGGGGTTGTGTCTCCTTTTGCCATTCAGCCCTCTTTGTGGGGGGAGATCACTACAGAACTTCACAGATTTAGAGGGGACACTCAGGACTAGTCTAGGAGAAGGCACAGGCAGAGTTCAGTCCCAAACTAGATGTGGCTCAGAGTACAAAAAGCAGCTCTTTGCTTTCCCTCCATTTCACTCAGATACGGTGATGGAGTCTACAGAGACCAATGACTTAAAGACTGCAGCCAAAGGCTGCTCTGCCACTCAGAGGTCTATATATTTTGGTTTGGTTTACACTTCTGATAAACTCAACCTAGCACTTTTTATTTAGCTATCAAGATGCAGACAAGCAAATGTTATAAATGAAGCCGATGTATGTCACCAGGTCTCTAAGCTAAGATTTCTCCTTCAGATTCAATTTTGGCCTGAATTCAATCCCTGCTGATGATCACAGTGGCCACGGTCAATTACATCTTTTGAAATCAGATTTACAGCCATAGTGTAAGTGAGGTGTGTCCTCAGGGCTCCTGGTAAATGATTAAGGCAGCCCTTGATGTCTCAGAGTATTGGGTCCCCCTCCTCTATGACAGTAATAACCCAAGCACTGAAACTTACCAGGGCTGCTCCTCATCCTCCTCCTGTCCTGCGGCCCCTTTCCTGACCTGAGGCTTTACGAGGGAATCCACTGCTCTCTCCAGCAGATTCTCACAGAACGCCTGGTGCACCTGTGCAATGGGATCAGCTGGAAAGAAGAGAACAAGAATCATGCTCTTCTCTTGTTCACAAGCCCAACCATCTCCAGAGACAATAAGACCAGCTGGAGGAGGGACGCAGACTCAAAGGCAGACACAGCAGGAGAGATGATCTTGAGGGACTGATGTAGGGACCTAAAAGATCCCATAAATTCAAACTTTTGACTTCTTCAAAGTGACCCTGCTTACCTCTGTTGGTTTGTTCATGATTAGTGACCTAGCTTTGCAGAGCCAGCCCACAGATCCCAATTATAAAGGCCACTTTACCCATGCAAAAGAATGGGTCTGACACTGTTCCAAAGAGAAAGGTCTTTACCCCCCCTCTCCCCCCCAGTCATTCACCCCCAACACTTTGAGGGAACATTGCTCTATTATGTGATTGGAGGACAGAGGAAGGACTATGGGCACAAACACAGCATGAAGGGACCAAACTTGTCCGCTCAGCTATTAGCAATGGAAGAAGTTTCCTAAAGTGTAATCTGGACTGGTGGGGTGTGGGGGAGGCGAGGAGACAGTGTCCAGGAATTGGAGAATCTTCTGGGATCAGGTACTGTAAGCTGCCCCGGATATTAGAGGGGAGAAAAGATTCCCTGTGCAAGGTGCTGGAAGATCATACATTCGAAAGTGTCAGACACGCAGCGGCTCTTACCTGGGTTCCTCGGGGCACAATAGAGACTCTCCTTCGTAGCAGACTTCACCGTCCAGCTGCGTTCCACAAAAAACCTCTGTCCCAGCGGGTGACACAGCCAGCGCAGGGAGTCGGGAATGGCATTCCGCTCCGAGCTACACAGGCTCTGGGCCTTGCTTAAGAAATAACCCTGCGGAGAAAGGAGAGGCCGGGGTGAGAATGGTGCCAAGAGGAGGGAGACAGACATGCAACCATCATGCATATGGCTCAGCGACAGCAAGCGCAGGGGCAAGGTTCATTACAGGCCAGCTCAAAGTATTTCCAGCTCAATGGAATTGGTGGGTATCACTGTCAGAATTGAGGGAAAAGAGGGGGATCTAAACCTCAACGAACAAGCTGATTGTATACAGCATGACTATATTTTAAAAGCATTGTATACAGTATTATAAAAGCATAGAGTAACATCTTTATGCAAAGTTCCAAAGGGGTAGCCGTGTTAGTCTGTACACAGCATAAACAACGAGAGTCCTGTAGCACCTTAAAGACTAACAAATTTCTGCGGGCATAAGCTTTCGTGGGCTGCAACCCACTTCGTCTGGGAAGTGCATAGGGAGGGAAGAACAGCAGGAAGCCTTCCCAGCTTTTGAAAACAGAAACAAGGAACTTTGGGGTGACATAAGGTGGGATGCTAAGTCATCTGAGTTAGCCAACACTTGGGGATCAAAGGGTTCAGAGCTCTTGAACTCACAGAACACTGGATCCTTCAAGCAAGGGGTCTGAAGTCTCTGGGAATGGAGTTTAGGTGAGAAACCTGCTTAGGCAAGGCCTGTAACTTGCTGATGTTAAATTCTAGTCTTAGAAGCTTACTTTTGCTTGTTTGTTTGTTTGTAATCATTTCTATCTTTATGCTGTATACCCAGTAACACTTAAACCTATGTCCTTTTGGTAAACAAACTTTTAATTTTACTACAAACCAATTCAGTGCATGGATTGAAAGAAGAGTGTTTGTCAAACCCAAGTTAAATTAATGACCTGTAATGTATCATCTCTCTAAAGGAGCAACATACTTAACTTCCAAGAGTGTTCAGTAAAGGGGGAGATGTCTCTGGGGAAACTCAGGAGTTGGGGTTCACTGTTGTTGCCTGCAAGGCAAGGTTTGGATTGGCAGAGTCCCAAAAAGTTTGCTGGCAAGACAGACAAGCTGGTGCGTCAGAGTTGTCACACAGCTTATCAATAGCAAAGCTCATTTGCTGAGGCTGAGAGGGTTAACTCAGTAACTCATAGGTCTGGGAACCCCAGCAGACTGTCACAAGGAGATGGTTTGGGGGAAATTTGGGACTGGGAGGGTATTGGAGTCACTCTGCAAAAAGTAACTGGGCGGTGGAAGTCAGGATGTGACCTGCATGCTTGTAAGCTGGCTGTTTGTGTCAGGGCTGTTAGCCACGGCAGCCTAGCATTGAAGGCACACAGAGTTGCAGGGCAGGGTCTGGGTTGAATCCCAAAGCATCACAACCACCAAGACCTAACTATGTACCCTTTAGCTAAATAGTGACTGACTGGAAATATGCAGCCTTCCCTGCTCAAAGCTCTACTGGGAGACACTGTGGGGAGAAGAATGGCAATCACTCACCGCCAGGAAGCCCAGCTTGCCTCCACAGCGTGTTTTCAGGCCAACAGCAGCAGTCAGGTGGATCTCTGCCATCATGCTGGGTGGGATCTTCTCCTCTGCGCACTCAGCCAGATTCACAGCACACAGGGCCATGTGCAAACCTGAGTAGGCTGAGCTGGATGGAAGTTTACCTATACCAGGGTGAGAGGAGAAGAATTCATCTCTCCTATAGGGTCACCACGCAAAACAGATCCCAGTGTGACTAATATCATTACGATGCTTCTCACAGCCTGCACCCTACATAGACTGGATCATGTTGACAGAAAAAGCTTACAACGCCGTAGGCATCGTGACCCAGTGTACTGTGTACAGAGCAGCTGTACCTGAACTCCCCTCCCTGGATACTGTGAGCAGCAGCCACAGCTCTGTACTTCCTCATCCCAGTTCTCCAAGAGCCAAACAGCCATGAAAGGAATGAGATGGAGTTTTATTCTGCTGCACGCATCATCACTGGAATAACCAGCTTCCTTAGGAGTCCAGAACTGTACAGGTATTTGAATAGCATGATCAAGAAGGGTGGAGATTTGCTAAGGTGTTAATGAGATAAAAGTGGCAAAGGGAAGCTTAGGCTGCATATCAGGATGTATCAGTGGTTTGTTAGACTGCAAAGGAAGTGGTGGAAACTCCACTCTTTGCATCATGATGATCCTCAGAGCTTGTCTCACACACAGGGCTTCAGAAATGTACATCTACTGGCTGGTGCAAGCACAAGGTTGATGGCGGTGATCTCTGCTAATCGCTCCTCCCCCAGTCTCTGATTTTAGGTCCTTTCAGTGATTAGCTCGGCACCTGCTTCCACTTCACCTGCTTAAGTGACATGAGTGAATTTGACCATGCGGGTCCTCGCTAGCAGCAGTGAAAAATGAGAAGACTCGGGTCTGTTTTCAGTCTGCACCTGCATAGGGAAGCTCCAAGCAGCAACAAAGACGCCAAGCTGCCTTTCCGCAGCCAGCAGGGCATCGGCCTATGCTGTTCATGTCTAGAAGATTCTCTCCACAGCCAGAAGGGCTAGAAACAATTTTCGTAATTTCAATGAAAGCTTAGATCACATAGCAGTTAATGGCAGCCGCCTGGGAAAGCCTTCTGCTCCCCAGGAACGAGCTGGTTTTTCAAGCCCAATGTACATGGATCGCTCACCACTGCCGGGTGGAATGCAGCAGCTGTTTAACAGCATACAGCACCAGCCCCCAACAGCTTGGGGGAGGAGATTCAGAGAAACCCCATGTTTTACTGACAAAACATGAATTTTACACTGGCATAACCAGTTTGGATTTGCCCAGGACACCTGGAACAACTAACTCTTACCAAGTGTGCCATGGGGAATTTTGGAGCCCAGCCACGGTACAATTACAACGGAGTAGGGCTATCCGGTTACTATATGGTTAACCCCTGGCCCAGTTCAACACACTTCTGTTCTGTGGTGTAGATGGGATCTTACAACCATGTCAACTAAAGCCCTGAGAGTGCCTTAGAGATCGCAGCACCCCAGAGGTGACACTACTGCTGCAGGAGAGGAGAGGTCATGCTTACTGAGCCATTCTACTGACTCACGTTGGTCCTTTGGGACATTTTAAGTAAATCTGTGTGTAATTTGCCCCTTGAGCTAGTAGCAGATTTGGGGAGAGCAAGCCAAAGAGCCCTTCCCTGCACCCAACGAGTAGAGCACCTGAGCCCTATCAGGAGAAGACAGTCCCTCTGCCCCTACCTGTGATGTGGAGTTGATGGAGCTTGTGATATGCCAGAGCTGCATCCCGGGCACTGGTCTTGGCCTCATCTTCGAAGCCTGCAGTGGCCTCTCTTGCTCGCTGGCGCCGAGACGTCCTCTTCAGTAACCAGCGTACCAGCCCCAGCTTCTGCAGACTGTAGCGGATCACGTTCCAGGACAAGCTGCAGGCCAGGTCCAAACGGGAAGTAGGCAGTGCTCGGCCCAGAACCGACAGGCAGATCTGCAGATTTGATGCGGCAGCCGCAAAATCCCCCTGCAAACACAGTGGTGAAAGGTTAGACAAAGATCATTTAGGCTAGTGAACGGGGCTGCACTGACAACCCTGGAGACCCCAGGACACGTGCAATCTGAGCAGAGACAGTGCAAGCTTCTTCTAGGCACCATCACACCCATTGGGCCCCTCCAGCCCCAGAGGCCCACCTCCAGGAACCAGTTGAGTGTACATGGCCCATGCAACCTGACACCACTCGCTGAGTGCCAAGGGAGGCTTTTTGAGAACCCTTGTCCATTAGGAACTGCACAGACTAATGACTGAAGGTGGTGCCAATCGGCATATTTCCACGGACTTCAACGCTGACTGACACGCCCAAGTGCAGTGGCTATGTGAGACAGAAGAGCTTGGGGGAGGGACAGGAAGAAATTGTGGCAAATCAGGCAGGAGCACTGGGCCCCCACTGTCAAAAACAACTCATTGCTTCAGTGCCGGAGAGTACAGAAAGCTCTGCTTGGGGGTTGGAGGGCAGAGGGATCGGGATGCTCATAAACTAGGGAGCCTCTCACACTGAGGGTGCTACCGTGGAAAGCTGTTCAGTGGCCAATGGGCGGCAAGTTGGTGGTTTCAGTGTGGTTCTTAATGAGACAAGCGCCTCTGTTAAAAACTCCACGCAGCACAGCTGACCCTTTGCTGCCAGGTACTGAGCAGGAATGAAGACTGAACTCTCCTCTTTCCCTCAGAGTGGGGCACAGATGTAGGGGCCGTACAAGGGAGGCTTACAGCACTGCTGCCTGTGCCACACGTTTAGCTGTTTGATGTCTGGTGCAGACTGGTGTCCTTTATCTGGCACCAATTCTCCACACGTTTTCCACTTCAAATTGCACAGGAAGGTTCACCCTAGAAATGCTGGCATTCTCCCAGCCGCCTGCCATGGGCACCTCCAAAGGACTCACTGGGGAAAGAGCAGGATTTGCTCTACACAGTGAGGGGTTGCTTTACCCTAGCCAAATCCAGGTCAGCCTGCTTGCGATGCCGCCAGAACGTTACGGATGAGCGGGAGTGCAGCCGGGTCACCGGCTCCCCATGCACAAGGAGCTTTATAAACACACTCAGGACAATGACGCCGTTCACCAGCCACAGAAGCAAAGTGGGCATCATCCAGCCAAACCAGCCGCCAGCACCTGGCAGAAAGAGAGAAATATAGAGAAGTCAGCCTGGATACCACAAGCGTGACAGGCAACGGGAGACAATCTGTCCAGCCCTATGTCACCATGTCACTGTGGTCCCTCTTCAACATGGAAAGATTTGATTTTCTTCAAGGAGTGAGTGTCATTATTGATTTCTCTCTTCATCTAAACACTGACTTAGACATTTGAAACGTTAAAAAAAAAATCTCATTTCACAAAGTTAATTTAAAAAAACTTCCACTGGAGGGTCTGATAGCGCAAGTGGCTCTAGGGAAAAATTGGGTATCCCAGGATGTTGTGACACGGTAAGAAATTAATTAAATGGACAAAGATAAGCTAGTGCGACAGGAAGGTTGCATAAATACAAGTCAGGGAAATGCAGAGGTGCCTACAGGGTTTCCCTCCCCTTGTTAAATGCATGGTTTAACACGTTTCTGTGTAGGATAGGCTGTTAAACACCCCCCCGAGCCAAACGTGCTGGGGAGCATGGCCAAGTTAACATTGCTGCAGGAGCCTTGATTTCTGCCCTGATTTTCACAAATTACTTCATTTGTAAATTATGTAAAATGACAATTTTTTTTTTTTAAAAGAGAAATATCTTTGAACTTCATTGGAAAGTTCACAATTTCGGGAATAGAAAAAAGTGACCTTGTTCAGAACACCACAGCATCTATCCAACCCTGGCAGCTTGTGGTGGATGGGCTACGTATAGGTGCCTTTTGGTAGCCCACTGGACTATTTGATTTTACCACTTCTAGTTTTCCTCTTGTAAGTACCAATCAAGCCAAAGCACTCACTATTTTATTCAGGTTCCTTGACCTCCTCCTTCACCCTGGTTCTGGCTCACTACTACAATACTTTGTAAATAAAAAGAGGCTTGATGCACTCTGAAAGTCTGTTTTAAGAGGTTACCTGACTCGATGGACAACACATTCCTTCCAGAGCCATGGTGTATAGGGCTGTCTGATTCGGGCATCTCTCGGCCCTCCAGGAGGGACGTCAGAGGGTTGAAGGAGAGGCAGAGGAATGTGAGAGCACAGAGAAGTATTCGAGAGCGATCCACCATGCCAAGGGCAACAGGGGGAGAATCAGGTTCATCTTTAACCTTCACAAAGGGTAGGGGTGGAGAGGAAGAGCGAGAAGAGAAATAACTTTAAACATACTGTAAAACAACAAGAAGTGTGTGTGAGAGAGACAGAGTGCGAGCATACGTGTGCAAGGGGAGTTTCATGAGTTGACTAAAACCACCAAGAACTCTGGGGGCAGCCTTTCCTGGTTCAGTATGAGGGCCTGGAGTAGCAAAGCAACTAAGTTTTACTCTGGCCCCCATCATTTCAGTGTCTTTGATTTCTTATGTTAGGCCAGCACTAAGCGTCCATCAAAGCCACATGCAGCCACCTTACCCTCCTGCAGATCCAGCATAAACTCACCTCTGTCGTGATGTCTACAAAATCCTTTTATCTGATAATAGCTAGGCAGGTGGTGAGTTAATATTGCAACTACGCATGGACCTATTTGCCTGTATAAATTAGGCACACACCTCGCTTGTGTAAATACATGCTACAACTATTAACCCATCCTCCCTTCCCTCACTTATTTCATCCATACCATGTGTCTTCTCTTCAAGACTACAAGCTCTTTGAGGCAGGGTCTACATATATCTATACAGAGCCTAGTATGATGGATCCTAGCTTGGCTGCTGCCTGCATGTGCCATTGTAATACAAATGAACAAGAACGAACATTGGCTCTACCCCTGCAGGGAGGGTTATATCCCTTCCACAGAGGTAGTATTTTGCATCCTTTGAGACAATCAGCTTTTCCTCCCACACCATCCCTTGCCCTACACAACCTCTCAGTTCCTTAAAGTCCTACCCTTCAGAGCTCTGTCAGTGCTGCTCCTGAATGACCAGCAGGTGGCATTGTTAAGAATCTCAAAGATCTAAAGTCCTGGCCATGATGTACCCCTGGAGCAGCCAACTTGCTCTTCTGTTAATAGTACTACAAACAGTGAACACCTTTGCATCATCCAGCAGCGGGCTTCCCGGCTCCGAATCAATGGAATAGGGGGAGAAGCCCTCCTGGGACCCTGAGTCAGAGGATGGGGGAGACATCAAGAGAACGTTTTGGTTGAAGTCATCTATCTTCAGGTCCACGTCATTGTCCACCAGACTGCTCAGGTCAATGCCCTTCAGCAGCTCTGCAAAGATCAGAGATTCCATTTACTACACACCGCTGGACCACACCCTGTGCCATGCCCACTCTGCTCAGCCCCCTCAGTTATCAATAGAGATATGGGCCAACACTTTTAGATTTTAGACGCAATCTTTCACTATTGGTACAAATGGGCAGAAGGCAGCACATGCTCCTGCCTTCTGTCCCACGCCTGCCTGGCTCTGACAACTTACTGTTTTTCTGGTTAGCCAGCTTCAGAACCATGTTTTCCTGTCTCAGCTTATGGTTGACCTGCTGTAGGTATTTAATGTAATCAATGGCCTTCCTCAGTACTCCAGATTTGTGCATCTGCAAGGAATCAACACATATGGAAAGCAGTTTATAAAAGCAACCCCATAACCAGAGGCCCATCTGCCCTAAGCAGCACCACCTTCTTCACCATGTGATATATGGAAAGGGTGGAAAAATGACCATGCAGTAGCTCCAACACAGCCACTGAAAGTGTCAGCGCTGAGAGCAGGACAGATTACACTTTGAAAGGTGCATAGTGGCTTGATAACAAGAGGTGGAGTCACTGTGTTTGGGGACCATTTGTTGTAAACATACAAATTAAAAACAGTTTAAGAATACAAACCAGAGTAACAGAATTCAGGTTTACATTTAATTACAAGGTACAATAGTTAGAAAGTAAAGGGACTCTTTTCAGGGGAAGCATGCTTTTATGGGTTAACACTAGGACCATTTCTCACTCTGCCATTGGCTCACTGTGAGATCCTGAGCAAATCCCCTAACTTCTTTCTTCCTCAGACCTCCTAGCCCACCTTCATCTGTAGAGTGAAAGTATTTGCTTCCTAGGGGACGTTTCTAGGTTTAGTCTGTAAAGCACATAGAGCCATTAAGACACAAAGAGGTATGAAAGCACCATGTAGCACCTGGTTTTTCAAGACCCAAGTTTCCCATTTCCCCAGGCAGCAGCTGATGACCTCACTAACACCAGAAGCAATGTTAAGAACGCAGTTCCCTGGTCTTCAAAAGTGATGTCAGCAAATGGCACGAATGAAAGGGCACAACTCTGAACTAAGGTCGTGGATGATGGCCAAGCCTTTCACAGTTCATCTTTAGCTTTTGAATCAACAATAGTTCTCACAAATCAAAGCAACAAGGAATCAAATTGCCCAGTTCTATGGAGAAAAAAAAGTTTTATTTCTACAACTTTCATTCCAAAGCTCTTTTGAGACAGTTGATAGGATTCATCTACCCATCATGGAAATGCAGCCACTTCCAGGCAGCTGCATAACAGCACAATACAGTTAATAAAAGAAGCAAAGAACATTATCCCCTACTGAAACTACTGGGGAACTGTGTAACAGAGGCACAGTGTAGTTAGCCAGATCAGGATTGGGCCAGAGACTTATTTAACACAGCTAACTCTTACAAAGGATCATTAACAACCAAGACCGATGTGTTTTGTTACTTCAATTTCCAGAAACAGCGCCCCTGGCATCATAATGGAACAATGAGCCAATGATGTTCTTATTCGTGGGTGTTCTTTGGCTGTCTACTATCCCAATAAAATAAAAATTAACAATAACTACTAAGACTTACATCAGCTGATGTCTCACCAGCTAAGCAGTCAGGCAGGATTCTTCTTATCTAACACACCTGGAGGTGAGAGGGCTGTAGGCCACACAAGCTTAGTGATAGCATCTTTCATTGCTTTACCTTGGCATCTGTTCCCATAACCAGGTCCTTCAGCTCAATGATCTTGTCGTTTATAGATGACCGGTACCGCTTCTCGATGATGTTATGGGTCGTCCTCCTCTCTCCTTCTTTGGGCGGTTCTGGTTGCTTAACCCCACCAGGCACCTGTTTGATAGGCATCTTTTCCTGTCCCATCATCATGGGCATTGTGGTCAAAATGGTCCCATTGCTGCCAACTAAGGTCTAAAAAGGCAGCGAACAAATATTATTACTGGTAACAGCCAAGTTGCACATGATATAACAGGAGTCTGAAAAGACGAAGCGTAGAATCAGGAAATAAAAGGTTTACAGAGACCAAGGAAATGCACCCCCCTCTCTTTAGATGCCGCACCCCATCCCCAGATTTAGGGTAAGACACATTATTAGAGCAATGCCATCGCCCATACCAATATCTGTAGGGAGAAAGCACTTTGTTCTCCAAGATTGCCGACCTGAGGCTTTTAACCAGTGTTGAGTCACTTTCAATTGAAAAAGTGAAGAACAAACCCAGGATCCTGCTGGCTCCCGGAATCCTTTGTACTAACCAATGGATCTCCAAAGCCACCTTTATACAATGAGAAATAAAGCTCCTTGAGAGTCCCTTTGTGGGAGAAATGGAAAAATGCATAATTCCACCAGCTAACAAGTATGGCCCACCTTTCTATTTTATAACCGCTTTAAATCATCGTGCTGCTCTGCCGGATGGCCTTCTGCAAGCAAGGATGGCGACTCCTCTTTTTTAAAGGAGCCAATGTTTTGACAATGCAATTTACAGTTTGCTCACAACTACCCAATAAACCCAGCTACCATGCCAGAACAAGCCAGTGATTAACCTATGCTGTAAATTTGTCTCCAACAGTAGATGCTTTGGGAGAAAAAGAAACCTTCTCATCATGAACCAGTCTTGTGCAATACTAGATCCTTTCCAGGAGAAAGAGGGAGATTTTCTCTTTGAGTCAGTGATCTGTTTATGCCATGAAGCATGCCTGACAGCTCCTGTAATAGCTATTACAGTTAAGAGTCACTGAAGATGCTGTTCACATAGATGTCTTGGTTTTTAAATTTACCATGCCACTTGCCTCAATAATATCCAGTAGTAACAAGTTCCACAGATTATGCATTAAGGTTTCTTTGAGCTATTTTAAGTTTGCTGCCTTTTAATTCTGAGTGCTCTCTTCCTTTGAGGTTTAAAATGGCAGTGGATTATTAGGTCATGTTCCTCTCCTGTTAATGCAGGAAAAAGGAAAACAGGAGTCTACTTTTGGTCTTTGCTCTCTGGTCAGCAGAGACTGCCAAAAATGCACAAGCAGCATGTTCAGCCTTGATGAGATCATGATGAGAGACATCCCTCTTCTCAGGCATGCTCAGGGCAGCACTCAATCTCCTCCCCCCGACTGTCACCCACGGGGAGCACTAACGAATACTTAACAAAAGAGAGAAGCAACAACTCAGAGGAGAGGTTCATACCGGTACCTGCAGTGCTGTTGTCTGAATAGGGGTGGTCAGTGTAGTGAGGGCAGGATTATGAACTGCAGCCATAACAGGATTACCATCTGCCTTCAAAGTTGTCAAGACAAGAGAATCTGTCTTTATGATCTGAGGCTGGACCAGGACCTAGAGGTTATAAAATATCAGAACACAGCAGATGAGCAACAGGAAATACATCTGTCTCCAGTAACCATAAACTCTGTCACATAAGAGACCTATATCCACACAACTGCGTGAAGAGTTGGTAGGTGGCAAAAGAATGGGGTCTGTAAACCCTATTTCCCTCACCCTGCACCACCAAGACTTTCTCCAAACATATCAGAAGTCAACTCCACAATGAAACAACCCGTACACACAAATGGAAGAAGGGGAAGAGGAACAGAAGAACAAAAGTGCCCTTGATTTTCACGTCATGTCAATTTGTATGGGGAAATTCACATGCAAAAATAAACAAGTGAGAGTAAGTTTCCCTCTCTCCAGCAGTTGCACCTATAATTGGCTCCCCTGAGAACGCACCCCATCTACTGGGGTAAGCACTCAGTATCTAACAGGGATAGACAGCCTCTGGCAGCCACCTGGTTTGAACACAACAGTTCTGATGGCATTAGACACCACCAAGTCAGGAGGAGGTGGCAGTGAACACTACCCAAAACACAAACCCTGACAGTAATGGAGGACTTTATCTATTGAGACATCTGTTAGATAAGTAATACAGCAACACACAAAATCTTCAGTAAATTCCTGAAATGTACAGGGGACAACTTTTTATTTTAAAAAGTGGAGGACATAACAGGGCAGCCATTTTACATTGGATTCTGGTCAACCGGGAAGGTTTGATTGTGAATCTGAAGGTGGAAGGCAATTTGGGTGAAAGTGATTATGAAATGAGAGGAATCAATCAAAGGGATAAAGGAGCTCAGGAGAGCGGGCAGTTTCTCAAGGAGACAAATATAAAGGCACAACTGCAAACTATCCTGATGCAAAGGAAAGATAGGAAGAACAGTGAGAAGCCAATATGGCTCCATCAAAAGTTCTTTAACGATCTGAAAATCAAAAGGGAATCCTAAAAAAAATGGAAACATGGACAAACTACTAAGGAGGAGTACAAAGAAAGCACAGGCATGTAGGGACAAAATCAGAAAGGCTAGGGCACAAAATGAGTTATAGCAAGGGACATGAAAGGTAGTCAGAAGAGGTTCTTCAAAAACAGTAGGAGCGTAGGATAGACAAAGGAAAACGTAGGTCGTCTATTTAGCAGGGAAGGAAAGCTAATAAGTGATGACCCCAAGAAAGCTGAGGTGTTTAATGTCTATTTGGCATCAGTCTTTACTAAAAAGTAAATGGTGACCAGATATTCAACATAATATTGACAATAAGCCAAAATAGAGAAAGAACAGATTCAAGAATATTTAGATAAATTAGATGCATTCAAGTCAGCAGGGCCTGATGAAATTCATCCTAGGGTATGTAAGGAACTAGTTGAAGCAATTTCAGAACAGTTACTATCATCTTCAAGAATTCATGGAGCATGGTGAAATCCCAGAGGACTGCAGAAGGGCAAACATAGTACCTATCTTTAAAAAGAGGAACAAAGAGGTCTTGGGAAATTATAAACCATTCACCCTAACTGATACCTGGCAAGATACTAGAACAAATTATTAAACAATCGATTTGTAAGCATCTAAAGGATAACAGAGTTACAAGGTATACCCAACATGGATTTGTCAAGAACAAGTCATGCCAAACAAAACCAATTTTTTTCTTTGATAGAGTTACTGGCCTAGCAGATAGGGGAAGCTTTAGACATGGTATAGCTTGATTTTTAGTAAGGCATTTGACACAGTCACACAGGACATTCTCATGAGCAAACTAGGGAAAATTACTCTAAGGTGGAAGCACAAGTGGTTGCAAGACTGTACTCAAAGAGTAGTTATCAAACATTTGCTGTCAGAACAGAGAGGCATACATAGTGGGGTCCCACAGGGGCCAGTCCTGGGTCCAGTACAATTCAATATTTTCATTAATGACTTGGATAATGATATAGAAAGTATGCTTATAAAATTTGCAGATGACACCAAGCTGGGAATGGCTGCAAGTGCTTTGGGAGAATAGAATTAAAATTCAAAACAACCTTGAAAAATTAGAGAATTGTTCTGACGCCAACAAGATGAAATTCAATAAAGACAAGCACGAAGCACTACACTTAGGAAAGAAAAAATCAAATGCACAACTAGAAAATAGGGAACAACTAGCTGGGTGGTAGTACTTCTGAAGAAGATCACAAATTGAATACGACTTAACAATATGATGCTGTTGTGAAAAAGTCTATTATCATTCCGGTGGGTATTAACAGGAGTGCCATAGGTAAGACACTGGAGGTAACTGTTCTGCTCCACTTGGCCAGGCCTCAGCTGGAGTACTGTGTCCAGTTCTGGGTGCCACGCTTTGGGAAAGATATGGACAAACCAGAGAGAGTCCAGAGAAGAGCAGCAAAAATGATAAAAGATTTAGAAAACCTGATCTATGAGGAAAGATTAAAAAACTGGGCATGTTTAGTCTTGAGAAAAGAAGACTGAGGGGGTCCTGATAACAGTCTTCAAATATGTTATGGGCAGTTATAAAAAAAGAATGGTTATCAGCTGTTCTCCACATCTACTGAAGGTAGGACAAGAAGCAATGGGCTTAATCTGCAGGAAGGAAGATTTAGGTTAGATTCTAGAAAAAACTTTCTAACCATAAGGATGGTTAAGCTCTGCAACAGGCTTAAGGGAGGTTGTGGAGGTTTTTAAAAACAGGTTGGACAAACACCTGTCAGGGACTGTCTAGATGTACTTGGTCCTGCCTCAGTGCAAAAGGCTGGTCTCAATGGCCTCTCTAAATTCCTTCCAGCCCTACATTTCTAGGATTCCATGATTCTGATCTATGGCCTGAGAATAAAGGTCAGGTTTTATCTAGTTTGGCTGAAATAACCAGGTAAGCCAAACTTCACTCAAATTGAAGCCAACTGTAAAGACTGGTTACCCTTTACCCTAATAGGCCTTATTGCTTTTCCATTTTTGCAGCTGCTTCCACCATTCCTGATTCTGGCTGGGACAAGAAGTGGCATGATACAATTTAGCTTAACCTCAGTAAACTCTTTCATACAGAGTACATCCCCTACCAGGAAGCACTTCACATAATAGCAAAGGGAGAAAACAGATCCCTTTACTCGTGAGTATATTTTCAAAAAAGATTTGATAGTTGAAGAAGCAGAGAAATACAAGATGTTCCATATGGCAGAAGTTCACAGTGGAAAGTGCTCTAACATCTGCACCAGTGAAATTCTAACAGGAATAGAAGAAGCAGACAGGTTATTGGCAGCCTAACCAAAAGTCGGAAGAATTAGAAATCTTACATAAAAGACTTCTAGCATGCAATTTCCAATCTGGTTTGGCTGACCAAAGCAGCTTGGACATTTAGGATAATGTAACTGCAGCTAGACTTCTAGGTGCTTAGTCAAACAGAACCTTGTGACGTTTGCCCAGCGCTACTTCCAATTGTGTTATGTGACATGAAATATGCCAAGTGGTACGTTCACAGTAAGGAGCTCTTTTGCCTGATTTAAATAAAGCAAAATGGTTTTGGAAGGTAGAAAGACTGGTTAGAATCACTTTCCACCCCCAACAACCCAGTATCCCAGAGTAACCCCAGTCTAGCACCAATCACACAATTAAGCCTCAGCCAGCCCCAGACACCACACCCCATCCTTGGATCAGTCAAGTAATGAAGCCTGCTGCTGCAATATCCTCCTCTGATGGATCCGGGTTCTGAAGTTCTGCAAATTATGCCTTCCCCACTATATTTGCAGAGGACACTAGGTACTCCCTTCTCTGCATATTCCATATTTTTACTTACTGGAACTTGCTGGACTTGAGGAGCAGCTACTGTCTGCATTGTGGCGGGGGTTAGCGTTTGGATGGTGCCATTGGCAGCTTGTGTGAACACCCTCTGAGCCTGCACAGTCTGCACCTGCTGCTGGATGGTGACTGGCTGAACTTGGGAGGACGTCACCAGGCTCTGAACTTGAGGCTGAAGCACTGAAAAAGAGAAAAAGATGTAAGGGACAGCCCAGCAGAGAGGTTCTCAGTCTGGGGTTTGAGACACCTAGGGAGAGCATAAACTGCTGAGTAGGTAACTCATGACCAGCGTTCATTCAGACACCACCACTACCCCGTGAACTATCGTGCCAATTCTCTTGATGGCACTGGATCTAGCACAAAAGATTCTGGGGTGCACTGAGGACCAGTTGGGAGCAGCTGAATGGCGAGGTCGTGGGAGGTAGAGGCTGAGCACCCTTTTGCCTACTGAATACTTACTGAATACAGTGTCTCTGGACAGGCCTTCCCTACAATGCTGCCATGAGCACTCCCTGTGACTTACCCCTCACAGTGAGCCCTTAGCCCCTGAAGTGAGAACAGAATCCAGTGCCTATGCAATGGACAACTATGATGGCTGACCTTAATGAGAGCTCACTGTTATTATTTTAGCCCCTTGGGGCAGGAACTGTTTTTTTGTTCTGTGTTTGTACAGCACCTCGCTCAATGGGGTCCTGGTCCATGGACTAGGGCTCCTCGCCGCTAAGGTAAGATTTCTTCCAATTCAACCTCCTGGGAAGTGCCTCTACTCACTAGAAGCATTGAGTACGTCAACTCTCAGACCACACACCTTAGTCCTTTATTTTACTGCCTTGGGCACACTGTCACAGCAGAAAGACACCTCAACCATCGAATGGCAAAACATACTGCCACCAGGGAGGGGATGAGAGTTCAGGTCATGGGTTTATCCTTTGCTCCCACAGCTGGGAGCGCTAGAAAAGTAAACTATCACCGTCATTCCTAAAGCACCACCTACAAAGCCATCCAAGAAGCCAGTGCTAAGGATTGTGGGGCTACATTTGAGGCGAGCAAGTGGAAAACAGTCACAAATAGATCATATGAAAGGAGTTAAGAAAGTTAAGAACCCACACACTAATTTTTCTGTCTTGCCCACTGAATCTGAGTAAAAGTACCCTTCATTCAGAAACTCTTCATGCGGTACAAGTGATTTCCCAAAGACCAGGTCATAAATTAGAATTACTGAACAAATGGCATCCTCTAGATCCATCATGCCTAAGTTTTCTTTGAAAGGTAGCATGCTCTTTTTAGCAATTACAATACAAACACCAGCATTTTGAGCCCCCCAGTGCTACCTTGAAAACTTGTGGCTGCATTCTGGTATATTAGCGGCTGCTGAATGATCCTGGTCTGGGGAGCAGAGCTGAAAGTTGGAGTAATCATTACAGTCTGCTGTTGGAGCTGGGGCTGGAGCTGGGGCCGTGGCTGAAGGAGAGGTGCAGACCGTTGAGGGGCAGGTGCTGTTGCCTGGGGCACTTTGACTTGCACAGCCTGGAGCTGGGGAGAGGCAGCGGTGGATGGGAAGGACTGCAGCTGCGCCTGGCTGTATGAGCTCTGCAGTGGATGGTCCAAGGTTCCACCATTGCTACCTCCACCATTGCTCTGGAAGGTGCCACACAACTGCTCTGAAAACAGATCCGGAAACTCCCCGACCTGGTTGCTGACGAACTGCAGCATCTCTGAAAAGAATAAGAAAACATTTTAAATGCTAATCTCATGCTGCTCCATTTCTCCACCATCATTAGGTAAGGATTCAAAGGCTTATGCGAGTGTGGGAAGGAGGGGGCAGAGGTGCAGGATGATCCAGGACTAGCATAGGAGGAGAGGCTACATGACACTAACTTAGCAATATTTGCAGAGAGCAAAAGATCATATCTGGAACAGTGGTGGGGAGGAGGTTGTTACAGTCAGGAGTGAGATGCAGAAGAGCTGTGTAAGAAGAGTCTGCAGCAGCACCTAACCATGCTGAGTCTGATTGCAGCCTGTTCCACAACTCCCACACAAACAAGAATTAACTAAAGCAATCTCCAAAATGAGCAAACATTAAAAAACCCCAAATTTTAACACAGCTGCCTTCCAAGACAATCAGATGTCATATAGGAACTAAACAAACGCAGAGTGCCTCCCAACAGTTACTCCCCCACCAAGCGTTTAGGGAAGCGGTAGTCAGTTGTCTCAATACGTGTCTCAGAAGTGAGGAAATTTGGATAAGAATTCTGTTTAAATTAAAGTTTAAACCTAGTGGAAAGAAAAAATGACAAAGACCTGGTGGAACCATCATACTACAAGGCTTTGGTGAGAGGGAGCAATGTCCACACTTAGTTCTTAGGTTGATTTTTTAAAAGGTTTTTATTTAAAAAATAAACATGCCCCATGATCTCCTGCAATACATGCCCCTTCTAACAGACTAGAGTTCTACAGCAATGATTATTCTATTACAAACACTGACCCACTAGCAATGAAAACAAAGAATAAGACATCAGAAATGGAAGTATCACTTCTCCCTAAAAGAATCTAATACAGAGCCCCTTCCACTAGAATCCATTTTATCCCACAGAGTGCAACAAGTCCATAAGACTGTCTTGGTGGTTGGGGTTGTGGGTCGGGAAATAAAGAGCTCTTCATAAGATCTTGGATCAGTTTCTATAGAGACAGCAGAAGAGCTCTTAATACTCAGCATTTATATAGCACTTCACTACTCCAAAATGGCATGCACACATTAACTAATTACTTTGCACAGCCTCCATGGGAAAAAAGCAAGTAATCATCATCCAGGGTTCTTGCATCCTCAAAAAATGTCTTACCATATTAATCTTTCACAATTCTACCTGATGGGCTTATAAGTAAATTAATGGGATAAATCACGAAGAGTGAGGATAATCTATTTTAAAGAAAAAAAACTGTCAAGTCTGGAAGGCCCAAACTTTGATTCTTTTTCTCCTCTCAGCCTAGTTATACACTGAGAATAAATTGACGTTAGTTTGGCTGCAAGAGGACCAATCATTTACTTTCCTCTGCACATCAGCTATCCGAGAGAAACAGCTACCACATGGGGCAAAAGACTAATCAAACTAACTGTGGTTTTAGCCAGGTTAATGAAGGGCATATATTTTTATGCAGCATTGAATCTGTCACAAAATACTATGGAAGCAAACAGGAAAACATCAAGAGGATTAGATATTTTGAATAAGGATAACATCTACAACGGTGCTAACGTAGATAAAATTACAAAAGATATTTATCTTCGTAAGCTGTCATAAATTGATCACCAGCTGGGGTCACGAATAAAATACCCTGTATGCTTATCGCTGTAGTCTTACACAACAAGGAGGAACATGGGGGCTTTTCAGTTTCCTCCGAAGAATCCATCAGGGGCCATTACTGGAGGCAGGACAAGGTTTTGTTCTGGAATGGGAGTTCCTATATAGGAGCTGATTTTCAACTATCTTGTATTAAGGAGCATTAATTCACAGTTCTGAAGTTACTGATTTGGAATCATCCTAGGAGATTTTTTGTTTGGTTTTTAATATAATTGCTTCATCAAGTCAAATCCCATTTTTATCACTAACCAAGTGGTGTCTAATCTGAATTTTTTTTTCTTCCCTCTTTTTTTATCAAAACCCCAAAGGATGAATTTCAGGAAATTAGGCTGTTTATGAAACAAAAACATCTTCCAAAAACTATTTAGCTTTGCTAGCTGAAGTACAATAAGGAAAATAAAATACTACAAAGAACAGTAAGAAATACAAAGCCAGACAACTCTCCCTCCTAAAACCCATTTGCCAAAGCAAAGAAGGAGAGGGCAAACCTTCAAAATAACCAGAAAATAAGATATCAGGAATATGGAAGGCTGCCAACAGGTAGCAACTGAATGATGAACCTATTTTGCACAGATTATATATATCCTTGTGTGTTTGAAATGAGTGAACCACTAAAGAGGAACCAGACAAGTTATTACAGAACACGGTTCTAAGAAACAAGTACCAGTACAATGTCAACAAGATGCTGTGAAATTGAGTCCACCTACGATTTAATACTGTACTCACATCAGTGAAGAAGCTGAGCTCTTTACAAATTAAACAAATACAAAGAACTAGTCCAACACTTGAATTTACAATTCTCTCCCCTCTCCGGATGGTGACTGGAAATTTGTGCGCACCCACATTGCTTCCACCTATACTCTTTTCCTCCAAAGTGGAGGCAAATTGATTTTTTACATTTTTTTTATTTAAATAAATACATGTTTATTTTAAAACAAATCTATTTAAAATTAAATTTGAAACTGACAATCTATTAAAATCGTTTCAATTAAATACAAAAAATAACATTAAACAGTACATTTGCTGCCAAGTTTTAAAGAAAGCCAAACCACTGAGCTCGTGGAAATCATTTGCTAAGCACCTGGAACCACAATCTGTTGAAGAAAAAAAGGCTCCTGGGCTTCCCCTTCTCTCCCTCTATGATAAGCTTCTCATTTGCTTTTAACTGCACTTTATCGTGGGTGCAACCATCTGACTCAAGACTGATTAGAATTTACCTCGTCTCAATTTCCAAATTGTAGTTGTGTCTCATGCAGCTCCACAGGGAGAGCATATATTATTTATGCTGACATGGAGTAACACTTTATATCTTCGGTGTACATCACAAACATTAATTATTGTCATTAAACCTTATCACAACTTATCACAAGATAAGAATATGATCCCCATTTTATAGATTGGGAAGTAGAAAGAAACCATAACAGATTTGTCCAAGGCTATAATTTGCAATTACTACTCAAGGATACCTGACCGTATTGCATCCATTAGACACCAACTGCCTCAGCCACATGCACCCAAGGGCACAACTGGGGAGCAAAGCAAGAAAAGGCATTTATCCCAATGGCAGCCCAGATTGGTGAATCTCCACTTTCTTCTGCAGGTCAGTTTTCATTTTCAGTCCCTAGTCAGCGGTGAGTCAACAAAAGCTGTTTGTCAAGCAGTAAGTAATTAGCTCTCATTTGTTCAGGCTACGTTTTTGGGTGTCCCAGGTTGCTGGAAAGTAGATTCCCCTCCTCTCCCACACTGCCCCAGCATCTGCGTTCTCTACAAACATGAAAAGTATAAACAGTAAGGAAGAGGTGGAAAAGTTTAGTGTGATCCAAAGAGACCTAACAAGGAACAACAGTATGAAACTGAACAAAGTAAAATACATGATCTGTAGAATAACCTCTCATTGCAATTAGTGAAAGGCAAATCACCTGAGTCATTTGAAACAGACTTTGAAAAAGCCCTGGGGAATATACTGTTGGAAACAGCCAAGCCTCGATTTCAGTGACTTAATTGAGCTCTTCCATCTCTAATTTCTTTGATTCTAAGAAAGCTATTTTTAGTCCCTAGTACTGCTGGGTAATACTGGCTGGAAGGTAAAAGCAAGAACTAGAAAAAAAGGTATGGGACCTACTAGACCAGGGACAGAGCACCTGTCCCAGAATGAAAGGTCACTATTCTAATATGTTCCATATAGGTTCCTATACCACGCTCACCACCAGGGTATCCAAGTGCCATGCACAGTGAGTCACTCCCTCTAAAAAAACACCTAAAAAAAGCAATGGATTCAAGTTCAACAGAACTGTTCATCAAATGACATGACTGCTCCCACACAAAGAATTAGTGTTTTTAGACAGAGAGAGCCACATGGCAAGTTCTTATATAAGCATCTTAAACTGACAGAGTGGTACATAGATGCTGCTCTGAGGGACACATTCTACCCATCCATAATACAACAATGTAGTCAGTAGGGATACAGGAAAAAAGCAAGCTCGCACACCTTTAATCCCTAGAGGAAGTCCCCTGACCCAGACAAATCCATGATGCTAACAGAAAGGAGGTTTCTAGAGGGCAACTACCATGCTAGCCATACTATGTTAGTGCTGCTTCACAGGGAGGCATGTAGGAATACTGCAGGCACATCATAGAAAGACCCGTGAATAGTTCAAATGTTGCACACCTACCCAGGATGTGAACAGTTTCACCAAACGTGACTCATATCTATGGAGCAACCAGACATTCCCAGGTGGGCACATAAATGTTCTCCCCAGAGGCACATGTATCCAGGACTGGGGGTTGGCCTCAACACACATATCACAGGAGGAAGTAACATATCAAAAGGAGCCAGTTTTACCTCACTCACTAAACTCAGAAGGTTGCGGGTAGTGTTACTGTCTGATATTGCCCCACTATATCCTGGGCAGGTGATCACAGGCTTACCACATGTACATCAAGTCTATGCTACACAGCCCACCCAGGGTGGATGGACACAGAATGGCCACATATGCGTTAGTGAACCCCACACATTTCATTCCCCTGCCAGGTACTCCGTGGGGAGGGCCACAAGCTGGCCACACATCCCCCACATACCTTAGAGGAGAGTGGGCACAGCTTGAAAACACACATGCTGACGCCAGCCCCAGACGCAAGCACAGCCCAGCCACCCGTCCTCGGCATACACGGTAGCGCCCCCCGTGCGTTCCAAGGGGTGGGCACCACCTGGGCACACATCAGTACCCTCCTCCATGCCCCTACCACATAAGAGAGGCTCTCCTGGGTCAGACCAATGATCCATCCAGCCCACCGTCCCGTCTGCTGACAGTGGCCTATGCCAGAGTAACAAGGGAAGCGTACAGAACAGGGCAACGAGCGATCCACCCGTCTTCCAGCACCAGCTTCTGGCACGAAGAAGTTTAGGCTCACCCGGAGCTCGGGTTTCCATCCCTGCCCATCCCGGCTAATGGCCACTGACAGACCCGTCTCCCAGGAACTTATCTAGTTCCCTTTTTAACACCCTTGCACTTTTGGCCTTGGCAACATCCCCCAGCCAGGAGTTCCACAAGTGAGATGGGCACAGCCCGGGCACAGCTCCCCAGCACAGCACAGCCCAGCCCAGCCACGCACAGCGGTGCCCCACTGAGGAGCCCCCTGCTCCGCGGGCTTCCCCGGGCTCACCGTCGATGTCCCCCAGGGTGAGCTCGTCCCCCAGCTCGGTCAGGGTCTCCATGGCCTCCATGCCCAGCTCGCGGCTCCCCATCCCGCTCCCCGACTCCGCACACGGTCCCGCCCCAGCCGGGCGCCCAGCGCATTAACCCTCCGCCAGCCGGGCACCGCCTCAGCGAAGGCTCCCAGCACCCGCCGCCATCTCGGCTCGGGCCGGCCCCGCCCCCACCTGCGTGCCAGGGGAGCCAGGCCCGCGCGCTTCCTCGGCTTGTTGTCAATGAGACCAGGTCCCCGCCGGCCAATCAGCGGGCGAGGCGGCTCGTGGTGTGATTGCGCGTCAGAGATCAGCAGCTGTGATTAGCATACGGCGCCCAGCGCGGCCTCTCTCCAGGGAGGAATATTCACGAGGGGGCGGGGACAGAACGCTGATTAGTCATTGGCTCTTAGTAGGGTTTAAAGAGACAGGCGGCACTAGGGGCAGGGCGCAGTAGCCAGCTGGGGTGAGCAAGGGGGCTAGGTGCTGGCACTAGGGGTGCTGGGGGTACTGTTGCTCCCCCGGCTTGAAGTGGTTTCCATCATATACAGGGTTCACAGGTTCAAGGGCTCTCTCTTCTCTCCTCCCCCCCCCCCCCCCCAATATAATTGCTCCAGGACCAGATGGCAGCACAAGGGCGACAGGCGAGGTGGCGACAGTGAGGGATGGGGTGGGCCCCGGGCACGGTGACAGCAGCGGATATGGTGGTGGCAAGGGCATGATGGTGGTGAGGGAGGGGGTGGAGTGGACTGTGGATGAAGTGATGGCAAGGGACAGGGTAGGGGTGGGCATAGGGATGTGCAGGGACAGGAAAGAGGGGGTGAGGAACAGGGAAATTGAGAGGCATAGATATATTGTCAATCCTAAACATTCAAAAATCCCAAATCAGGCCCCCAACAGCCTGAGCACAGGATAATTTCAGCCCACTACCCCACAGCCAGCAATCCCTCATGGTAAGAGCAATCACAGTGGAGCACCAGTAAGGACACAGTAAATTGAATACGGTTTTGCAGCATGGCTGCCCACACCCAGGCAAGGCTAATCTAGGTGCAAATCACTCAAATTAACACTGCTGTGAAAACTACCTGAAATGAAGAGTAATTCCAGTGAACTCAGTGGTCTTCCTGTTGTCAACTTTCTCAATTTTATCATGTCTCTTAATATTTGATGGTTATCTTACTACCCCAAATCCTGGAGACAAGTGATTACATGGCAATCTCAGATTTCATATAAAAAGTTTCTAGCCCTCACGGTTGCACAGAAAATCTTGCAAATATGACCTGAGTGCACCTAAGTGCTCAGAAACCAGAAGTCAAATTTTAAAATATATATATATATAAAATATATATATATTAAATTTTCATGATTTTAAAGCCAATCTCCATGATTTTTGGGGTTACACTGGGGTAAAATAAGAACATTAGGCCCTCTAGCTCAGTGGTGCTCACCCTTTCCAGACTATTGTACCCCTTTCAGGGATCTGATTTGTCTTGTGTATCCCCAAGTTTCACCTCACTTAAAAACCATTTGCTTGCAAAATCAGGACATAAAAATACAAGTGTCACAGCATACTAGTACTGAAAAATTGCTGACTTTCTCATTTTGACCATATAATTATAAAATAAATCAATTGGAATATAAAATATTGTACTTACATTTCAGTATATAGTATATAGAGAAGTATAAACAAGTCATTGTCTGTATTAAATTTTAGTTTGTACTGACTTTGCTAGTGCTTTTTATGGAACCTGTTGTAAAACTAGGCAAATATCTAGATGAGTTGATGTACTGCCTAGAAGATCTCTGCACACTCCCAGGGGTATGTGTACCCTTAGTTGAGAACCACTGCTCTAGGTGGTTACGGTTAAACCAGCTTCATGTAGCTGCCTGCACCTCACCTGGTCATGGTGCATTCTACTTGAGCCTGCCATAGGTCCTGAAAACACTTGTTCTCTAGAGTTAAAAACCTCTTTCCAGTCTCTTACACCTCTCTGCAGCCTTTGTATTGTGAATCACTCCATTCTCCTGGCTCTCCTCCCTAGCTCTCCAGGCATCTCTTGTTCCCTTCTGTCACAGCTCCTCTTCTATCTGATTCATCTCTCTCATGCTCTAATGGTGGATCTTCTTTACTAAGATCCCTTTTGTGTGGAGTTCAACCACGTTCAGTTCCCTGCCTCTGATCTTTTCTAACCTGCCTTTCCCTCATGATCTCAGGAATGCACCCACCATTTAGGCTCATTCTAAATCCTGTCACTTCTTCCTCTTAAGTATCACCAAAATCTACCCTTTCCTTCCTGTCCCCACCACTAAAAATCTCGGTCAGTTCTTGCCCTTATTGTTGTAACCTTCTCTTCTTCAACCTGTCCAAAATATCACCGGTAATGTCATCTGCATCTCCCTCTGCTCCATAGTCACACCTTCATATTCTTGTCATGGCTTCCTGCCTCAACACATCCAATTCAAACTCATGTTAATTTGCAAGGCCTTATGTAATTTCCCACCTACATCTCTGCTTTCACTTTCCCTTAGCAAATCTCCACCCACCCACTAAACTCTTCCCAACCCTCTCACTTCACTGTTCTTTTTTTCTGCATTTGCCCCCCACTCTCAGCTCTGTACCTTTCTTTCCTACCGTCTCCCTGTCCTCATCTGCTCGTCCTCCTTCAAATCACTTTGTCCAGCCCTCTCCCCTCCCTCTTTTCCTCATTAATAATCCCCACATCCTCCCATCCTGAATTGTTGCCCATGCCTCATGTTGGTCATAGTTTGAAAGTCAGTTCTGCAGGGCAGAAAACAGATCTGGGAGTAAAGTGCTGCAAAAGGCTATAGTACTATGTGAAAAAATAGTAACAATAATGAATAGTGAAATACAGCCGGCATTTAACAGCAGCTTTACACCAGCAGTTTAGGACAAGGAGTGAAGACTATAGCATCCAGTTGAAATTGCAGGGGGAGCTTTGATCAGCAGAATGTAACTTCCCAGTTAAAATTTAGCTAAAACATTGGGGCTACCACCCCTACTTTTATGGAAAGCACCATGGGCTCCATATAGAGTTCTAATGATCATTAGAACTTAGAGCTACCCTGTTTGTGTGTCTGTTTGAAAGAACCCAGCGACACTGCTCTCCTAGCACTATTCGGGGGCATTGGTTTACTATAGATTCCAAAAGATGACCACCACCAATGACAAATAATAATTCCTTCAGTACCTGGATTTTCCTGGGAGGTCTCCCATCCAAATACTTTCCAAACCAGACCCAACTCTGCTTAGTATATAAGATGTGAGGTGATCACAGCACCCTGTGGCATGCCTGCCCCATTTCATGTATATAACAGCTGTAATTTAACCTTGCAAGACCAGCTGATAACACAAGACACTTCCACTTCTAAGAGTGAATGGAGACATTTCCAAAATGAATTCCCATCCATGGATTCTCAGCAGTGCCAATGGACGATGTTCGACCAGAGCAAGGAGACAGAAATCTTACCAGGCAAGCCCCTTCCCTTGCAGAGTGGAGCAACCAATCTGTAATAAGAGTAGCTATACAAAAACAAGACCCTCTAAGACAAAAGGGCTGAATGTTTTTCAGTGATCTTGTGGTCAGCCATTTACAATTCCCCTTCTCATCTGTCTTCCCAAATCCGCTGCATCATGTCCCAGGAGGCAATGAGAGAATAGGTGCAATCAGTGCTGTACTGTGGGTCTCTGGCGCCCAGGGGCCATACTTACATTGGTGATCCCCGGCGATGGCGGCAACACCCTGTGGGGTGTCTGTGGGCCTGTGTCCCACTCTCACCCATTCCCCCATCCCCCGTTGGCGGCAGCAGCAGCAGTGGCGTGTCCCGCTCTCCCCCACCCCCATCAGTGGCAGCAGCAGCATTGTCAGCGCCCCATTGGGGGGGGGTCTGCAGGCCCGTTTCCTGCTCTCCCCCCACTGTGGGGGTGGCGGGGGCTGCCCGGCGGCGAGGCGCAGGGTATGATGGGCTCTGTTTCCTGCAGCTCCCTCCTGGCATCCAGCGCAGGGGCCGGGAGTACACCATGGCTGCCTGCAACAGGGGGCGGCTCTGAGGTGGAGGGCCTGGCCAGTGCCCCATCCCCAGGCCGGCACCCACGGGCATGCCCCCCCGCTCTCGCCCTTGGTACGCCACTGGGTGCAGTGGTTTGTCCAGTACTGCTGGCGGTGTCATCTGAGCAAATGCACGTTGGTGGAAAGTCAGATACAGAGAATGAGAACAGGCTTGCGCCTCCACACCACCACCAAGATTTCCATCAACACCCCACCAGGAGGAGAGGATCACAACTCACCACCTGAGAACCTCTGCTCTGTGATTGAAGAGAAGAGGGCTGTGCCATTACTGCTGACTGTTGCTTTCTAGTCTATACACCTTCTTGGTGAGCAAATACTGTCAGGCCTTCCTGCCCCCTTCCATCTCTACCTATGACAGTAGTAGAAACAAGCATCAGACTACACTTGGCTGTTGGAAGAGCTGCCATTCAGAGGGCTGGTGCACGTGAAGCTGTCTGTTGTATCAAATTCTGCATCTTTGCTGCAGTACAGACTCCAGAGGGGGCGGCAAGGAGTGGGCCCCCCCTCACACGGTAGAGTTTTCTTCCATCCTCCTCGCACCCAGGCTCTGAAGAATCTGGCCACCTGTATCCCACTCAGATGTCAGGGGCGATTTAGAAGGCAAAAGTAAATTAGCCAAAATTGAAATTTGACTGGGACCTTGGAATTTGTATCCCTTCTTTTGCAAGCATGCCCACAGATCTTCAGTGACCTGGTATGTTTCATTATCCATTCAAAAGATGGCACCTCCCACAGCACAGCACAAGCGCCATGCTGGGTTGCAAGGTCAGTACCAACCGCAGAGAGGAGAGCACCACTTCCAACAGCCCCCTTGTTTGCCTTGGTCTCAACCATAGAGGAGCTGGATTTCAGAGGTGCTGAGCTCTTGTAGCTTCCATTAAATCAGTGGGAGTCGGGGGTATTCTGCACCTCTGCAAAATCAGGCTCATAGTGATCAGGCATAATGAGTTCCGAGGCAATCACAACCCAAGGCACTACAGCAGCGGGTACTGGCTGATGGTGCCTTTTACAACCTCTCTCTCATTTCCTACGGAGATGTCAACTCCTGCCTCCATTCTTCCAGCCTTCATTGTCCGCTTGTTTCATTTTCAAACCATCATCTTTTTGCTCTCTCCTATGTTGCCTCTTGCGCTTGGGAGCAACACCCCATAAACATTTGCAAGGTCACCTCATTGTCCATCTTCAGATCCCTCTTGGAATCTTTCTTTTGCCATGATGCTACAAAAAATTTGACAACAGGCTTCTGGTGAGTTGAGACCACTGCCTGTGGTGCTGATCAGTATTGTCTGTGTTTCCTGGTATTCCCCTTTCTCTCTCTGTATACACCCGTCGTCTCTTGTCTTATACTTAGATTGTAAGCTCTTTGGGGCAGGGACCATCTTTTTGTTCTGTTTGTACAACCCCTGGCACAGTGGGGTCCTGGTCCATGACTCAGGCTCCTGGATGCTACTACAATACAAAATAATACCCTGAACACTGGTTCCCTGAGCCTCATCCTTTCTCTGGTGGGAGAGGGAGCAAAGGTATGAGGGAGAAGAGAACAAGGAGAGATGCAAACAACAAATTCCCCAAATGCAGGATAAGCCAGTAAGGAGCAAAAGTAAGTGCAGGGCCTGTGGGCTGCGAGTCTTTCCCTGAGAAGTTTGATGGTGCGAAACAGGAGATGAGATAACCATAGGTGATGGACCACTAGTCTGATCTAGCCAAGAGGAGCCAGATTTTGGAATGGATTTAGTACTTAAAGATGCAGGTGGGAGGCACTAATGGGATTTTCAAAAGCACCTAAGCAGGCTAGACCCCTGACTCCCACTGAAACCAATGGGAGTTAGGAGACTACCTGCTTGGGCATTTTGAAAAGCCCACGAGGCACCCAAATACCTTTGGCAACCTGGCCCTAGATGGCTCAGGAAGGTTGTTGGAATGTGTGGAGAGAGCACCATTAAAAAACTCAAAGCCATATTACTGTATATGTTAAATTAGAAGACCCAGGGGTGTTTGCGTCAGTCTGAAAGTGGCAGTGGGCGGTGGTGGGACAGGATTTTTGGAACATTGACACACAATGCATTTTAGAGGGAGATTTGGCTGTAAAGTGCTACAGAAACTAATTTAGCAGGTAACCAGATAGGATCAAAAGAACTCTTCCGATTTTATCTCAGCACCAACACATCCTCTAAAACGTAGGCGGCTTGCAACATTCCTGCCCCAGAGACACTCCCAAGAATATCCCCTACTCAAAACAGCCCCAACTTAAACACCAAGATACAATGATTTGATTTGAAAAATTCTGATTTATTCAAGAAAAAAAAATTGCTTCCCATTTCAATGCATCTTCAAGGAATAAAATGAATATAACTGGCTCTCCATTTAAAAATAAACGACATTTCCCATCTCTGGCCATGTAAAATAGCCTGAAGGCAGCAAATCAGACTACAGTATCCCCTGACAGAATCCCATATTCCCCACAGAAGGATAATCCCTCAGCAAGAGCAAGCTAGGGCTGTGCAATTCCATCAGCGACTGAAAATACATCCCAAACAAACCTTGAGAGAGTAAATTTGTTGAGTTCCAGTGCTCAAGAGAGTGAGGGGCTGATTGTGCTGGCTGGAGCCAGGCAACCACTTCTCAAGTTACTCATACACAGCTCCGCCAATGGCCACCAATCCCGATCTGCAGCATCCCCTGCTGTTCCAGTCCTGAGCCCCTGTGCAGTGAGTACTACTTGATACAAAGCCTCCAAGCAATTTGGCTCACATGCAGATATCCACTGGGGACTTGGATGAGATCCATCAAATTCATTTAACTGGTGACCAGCTCTGGATTTGGACTAGAGCCTTAGCTGCACTGAGCCCAAGGCTGGATCACTAACCTTTACCTTACTGATGACAGTTTAAATGAACATCAGGCAAAAACCAGCTTATTTCTAGTACACTTAAAAGAATGTGTCCATATGGAATAGCTGAACATGCAAAAGAGAAGGCTTGTTACTCTAAGCCAATAAGGCAGCAGGTAAGTAAGAGTGCACTCACAATTCCTCTGATTGGATGATTAAATCTACAATCCTTGCTTGGTCCAATGGAAAGTATCAATTTTTGATAGAACACAGTCACATGATCAGCATCTCTGTTTCTTCCCAGTGTTTAAGTAGTGGTGGGTCATCCTCCCACAGTGATCTAGTAGGTTGGTATCTTTTCGTTTTAACACAGCAAAATAAAAGGTCATTAAAAAAATCCACAATCCAAAGCAGTAGGTGAATTTAATGAGACTGAAAGTGCCAAACTGGCAACCATAGAGACTGCGGTCCCCTCTTTAGCCACAAAACAACTACAGCAAAGATAGTAATAGAAAGAGCGTCACATCCCTCCAGCAACGTGCCTCAAACCCAGAGCAAATGGGATGCTCTAGGGGGAAGGTGGGAAAGGGGAGTTCTGCCTCTATAGCTTATCCAATCCTTGGTCTTTCTGTCGAGGCTCACATTGAGTGCCAGGTGGCAATGGTGGTTGTGAAGTGGGTACCTGTTTGCCAGGAACTGAGCTGAGACCTGAAACCCACAAGTTCAGTCCACACAAGCCACCAGCGTAAGGAGACTTTTTTTTTTTTGGCAGTTCAGGCTGATTCTTTACTCCAGATCCTTTGTTGGGAGGCCTTACAGTGCTCTCTGGAGCCCACTCAGTCTGTCCTTGCAAACACAGCCCCCCTCTCCTTCCACCCCCTGAAACTTTCCCCCAGCAGCCCCAGGAAAGCGGGCTCCCACACACTACATGGGTGGAGGTTCACCCCATTGGCTCTCTCGGATCCAAATCAGCCAACCGTCTGTTAGATGTTTTAAAATTCTGTTTCTTTAATAAAACAGCCATCTAAGAAAGGAGAGATCTGATTGATGGATGGAGGTTCCAACAATGCAGGATTTGGAATAACCGGCAGGGGAGGGACTAGCTGGTTAAATAAACCATACAAAATCACCATCACCCTTGGGAGCCACTAAGTTACACCGCTTACCCCCCATTTCCAGGGGGAAGGGAGCATGTTTGATACATGGTACATTGCATTTCTCTAGTAACTGAAGGTTCCTAAGGCCTTCGGGTATCTGGTCTAATCTCACACCCTACCATGCATTGCCACTGACCATGGAAGCCGGTGGTATAACTATGCAGCTCACAACATAGTCCTGCCCAGTAGAACTATGCCCTCTATCCTGCATTGTGGCTCCAGGGGGACGGATACCAGTCTAATCTCTCCCTGCCTCCATGCCGTCTTACTGTTAGCATCAGCAAAGCCTTACAGTGCATGCAGCCAGAGAACTTTCTCTGCCAGACCCACTGTATGCCAATAGCTATGGAGAGCTTCCCCACGGGGAGTTGTGTGGGAAGACCAGGATTCGTGTCCAGTCCCTTTTCAGGATTCAATCCAGTCCTTGTCCGATACACCACCAAAAAAAAGGAAAACAAAAACCACTAAACAAATGATAGGTGACCTGTGCGGCATTTTCCTGAGGCTGCTGAGGGAGTAGGGGACACTGCTTCCAGCTGCTGCATCTCCCGCCAGCAGGGGTCTCAGCCACGAGGCAGGCGCCAGCGTTATAACTCTGACTGCGAGCGCGAGATGCGGGGCCCCTTGCGGATCTCCTTCCGTTTCTCTTCTTTCTTTCTCCGTTTCTCTTCCTCTCGCAGGGCTTTCTGGAAAGTGTCTGCACTGGGGAAAAACTGAGAGTGCAGGGACAAGCTCAGAAAGCAGCACAGGCACAGACAAGAAAAGTAACGCTAGTGTTTCAGAGATCTCAGGATGCCTTACAGTGTTAATTAATGAAGCCTCTTAATCCTTTGGGGGCGGGGGAGAGAGTCTCCACTCCCTCCGACCAGTTGTAGCCTTTTTTACTTCATTGGAGTTAACTGCTAAGCAAGCGCTTGATCCAAAGCCACTTAAGTCAATGGTCAGACTCCTGCGGACTCCAATGGGTTTTAGATCAGACTCAAAGCAAGAGGCAAATTAGGCCCAATTACTTCTGCGAGGCAGATACTTTTGCCTTCATTTTACCGATGGGGATGTTGAGGAATAGAGATTAAGTGACTTTCCCAAAGCAGTCCTACAATCTTAAAGTCCCGACTCTTCTAGCCACTACGCCACACGGACCCACAGAAGGGGCTCCCAGCTCTGAGGCTGTGGTTGGTCCAAATGTGGACTATCAGAGAGAAAGGAAAGAGATGGGTTTGCAAAGGCAGCAGGGCCCATAGACAGGAGGCTCCCTCATGAGTGCCCCTCTGCAGTCAAGCCAGGCATGGCACAAGGCTCTGGGAAGAGCTGCATCCAAAAGGACAGATGGGCCCCAACACGAGGCCTTTAAGGACAATGGGGGAGATAAACAGCAGTGCATGGACCTGTCTTCCCCAAATTGCAGTGCATCTCATGCATTCAGCAGCAAAAGGAATTCACTCTCTTGAGCTGGAGCGCTGAGATCCTGTAGGGAGGGGTTGCTGCCACCGCTCCATGGGTTGGGGGGGAGGACACAGTCAGACTGCTCACTAAACGGTGCCGCCATCATGAACAACACGAATGGCTTGGAGTGAACTTAGAATCCTCCGCCACCTGCGCCCCAGGTGTCAACAGCCCCGAACTTTTGACCTTTCCATTCCCAAACCAGCTGCCTTCAGCGCACGGGATAAAAGCGGAGGAGGAAACATTCACAGGGACAGACTCGTGGCATTGCCCGCTTACCTCGGAATGGTCGGTTTTAAAGGGATTCCGGTAATCCAGAGATTTCTCACTAATTCCCAGCTCCTGGGCCATCTGTGGATCACAGGAGAGTCAATGCCAGAGAGCAGCATCTCTTACCCCACTGCTCCATGCCCTGCCCCACCTCTCTTATTCCTCCCTCTCCTCCAACCCCATCTCTTCCCCACTACTCACTTCTCTCAGTTCCCTCTACCCCTTCTCTCCCCATTTCTCTAGTCCAATAACTTCAGTCACACACTCCCTCTTCCTTCGGCCTATCCCCTAGAGGCAGGGGACAGGCCATGCCAGGAGTCAGGATGATTAAGCCTTTAGCCTTACCAGTCCTAGCACTTGGGAGTGAGGTCCCTGATCAAAGACACCTGTCTGGTTGCAGAAGCTGATACCCCAGCGGACCAGGTTGTTCCAGTTGGAGTTGCGGTCAAAGTAATGGTGGACGATTTTGGGGAAGCGCAGAACCACGTCGCCAAAGAAAGCAGTGTTCTCCACCACGTGGGAATACGCTAGGGGACAGAGTCACAGTGACAGTCAGCAGAGGGTCTTGCTGCACATGCCTCTGGCAAAGAGCAGACCCATCTACAGTCCACTTCCTTCTGAATAGAAATCAGCAGAGATCACCTTCCAGCCAAGAAACTCTCAGTGTGACCCCTGCCTGCCTGGCCAGACTGGGAGGGATGCCCTCCTCTCAAGCTGCCAATGGACTCCATAGCAGTCTCAGTTTAAGTCTCGTCCATGATCACATGCAGGATGTGCCCTCAAACACAGCAAGTCTGGGTATCGAATGGTGAGTGGATTCTTCTAATTGTTTGTGTCCGTTCTAGCATCTGGCTACCAGTCAGCAGACATCACAACGTGAATCCTGGCAAGTGGGCACCCCCCTGGCTGGGTCTGGATCAGCATGGCACTAATAAGCACGGCCCAAGGCTGTGCGCTTTCCTACTGACAGAGATGAGGGATGGAAGAGCCCCAACAGGTAATATCTTCTCCACCCTCATCAAGCCTGTCCAATGCAGGATGGTTCCCTACACGATTGTCTCCCGGGGCCTCATCTAGTCTAGTTTTAAATAACTCAAGTGATGTGGCCTCCAGCACTCACTCCCCTTGGGAGGCTGTTCTCCTGTATAATAGATCTAGGTGTTAGGAAGTGTTTTCTTTATACTCAGCCCAACTTTTCCCTAGATCAGTCTCATGCTTTTAAATCAGTTATAAAACCCCTTAGTTCGCCTTCCTTCACTGCTTGGCATTTGCTGCCTGCAGGCAACTTTAGAAGGTTTTGGCTTCAGCCCCAGCAAATCTAACGCTGGCCCTGGTGACCCCATTAAAACAGGGTCACGCCCCACTTTGGGGTCCCCACCCCCCCGTTTGAAAACCGCTGATCTACTCAGACCTTCTGCACAACACAGGCCATTGACTGTCCCCCCTTTTACACCTGCACTAAGCCCATCTGAAATGGCAAATCAGAGGGAGAGAGCAGTACGAAAGAGTGTTGGTAGAAGAAACTGGGACTAAAAGGAGAGCAAGTCCTACCATCCTTTAGCTTCTCATCCTGAGGGAAGGGTCCATCTGGAGGCACATCTGCAGCTATAAGGACCGCCCGGGAGTCCTCCAGCACCTAAACAGTCAGAAAGTGAACTCCGTGAAATCCAGCTGCCTCTGAGATCCCATCTTTCTCTTGCCTGTCCCATGGGTACTGCCAGCTCCAGCTTCCTCCTCAGGCCCAGGTGGATCCTTTGCTGCTGCGGCAGCTTGGTGACACAGTCTGCCCCGACTCCCTCACCTTCTTTTAAAACATAGCCCCACCCTCTCTTGCCCACAATGACTTTGGGCCTAGTTCCCAACCTCACGGCTCACTCTTATCAACCTCCCTCTTCTCCCCTCTCCTGTTGTCACACACCCATTGTGGTAGCTGCTCCGGGCTGCGACACACCCTCATGAACATGGACTAAAGGTAAATTGTACTGTAAACCCTCCCTGCTCAGCCAAAGGCTGGGAGCCAACACCCACTGGTGGTAGGGCTGCCAAAGAGCACATGGTGGCACCCAAAACCCCAGAAGAGGGATGGGGGCTGGTGCATTTAGTGGGTGAGGCTCACTTTGAAGAGCCCCTTGAGCATGATGTCGATGATTTTATACTGTTGGTTCACGTCGTTGAGCTCAATCAGGTTCTTCAGCGCATTCATCTGGTCCTTGCGCTTCACCTCAAACAGCTTCTTATCTGCAGCTCTGTCAAGGATCGTGCCCGCTGCACAGACCTCACTGCCAGACCAGGCCCTGGCCTCCTGACAGCACTGCAGCATCCAACAGTTGGAGGTTATGTCTACGTTGCATCTGGGATTGCGCCTCTCTGCCTGGGAGGCTCACTGCCATATGCAGTGTAGACATACCCTTAGACCCCCACACAGTCATGTATAGATATAGTGTTAGAGCCCTCACTCTGCCAGAGACATGCCACCTCCCCCTTTCCCAGCGATAGGCTCAGCCCCACTATCTCATTGTACAGGCTTGCAATAGTTTTCCCCCTCCCACAACCCCACACTTAACCATTTCCAGCTGAGATGCACTGATCCATGCAGCGCTCCAGAAGGGCACCTCCCATGCCAGCACAATCATTTATGGAACCTCTGTGGTGTCTGAGCACTGCGTGTGAGTGACTGAGCCGATCCACTTTGGCAGTTCAGAGATGGGAAACAGGAGCAGGCTTTTAACAACCCTGTAACCCAGAGATCTGCCAACAACCCCCGGGGGCCATTTAATAAATACTAAGCACTTATGTAGAGCTTTATATTTACAAGCCACTGACATGACTGATGGCTTGGGAACAATCGCTCTGAACTAATGTCAATCCCCAACCTCTCCTACAATACACAGTGGACTTTGGGGATCCTGCAGTACCAAACTGATTAACTCTTCACCAGGAGAGGCTGGCACAGATAGAAGGGATCCATGTCAGTTGCTGCTGCTACATTGCTCTGTGTAAGAATGATAAACACAGACGAGACATAGACCAGGCTGAGTGAGACATGTACAAAGAAGCCCTTCTCCAATAGCAACTGTATCGGGCAATCATTCTGAAATCGCCCCCTTCATTCTTAGTATAACTTGGTGAAAGTTTTAAGGTTAAAGCCACTTCTACTAGGCAATCATTTTTACTGGTTCCTGGAGTGTTCACTTAAAGGACAGCACTCCACATTCTGGAGGGTGCTGTGGGATTTGGTTGATGTGATTGCAGAGCCATTGGCCATTATCTTTGAAAACTCGTGTTGATTGGGGGAGGTCCTGGACGATTGGAAAAAGGCAAATATAGTGCTCATCTTCAAAAAAGGGATGGAGGAGGATCTGGGGAGTTACAGACCGGTCAGCCTCACCTCAGTCCCTGGAAAAATCATGGAACAGATCCTCAAGATATCCATTTTGAGGCACTTGGAAGATAGGAAGGTGATCATGAACAGTCAGCATGGATTCACAAAGGGCAAGTCATGTCTGACCAACCTGATTGCCTTCTATGATGAGATGACTGGCTCTGTGGATGTGGGGAAAGTAGTGGACGTGATATATCTTGACTTTAGCAAAGCTTATTATACGGTCTCCCACAGTATTCTTGCCAACAAGTTAAAGAAGTATGGATTGGAAGAATGGACTATAAGATGAATAGAAAGCTGGCTAGATCATCAGGCTCAACAGGTGGTGAATGGCTCGATGTCTAGTTGGCAGCGGGTAACAAGCAGAATGTCCCAGGGGTCGGTTTTGTTGAACATCTTCATTAATGATCTGGAGGATGGGGTGGATTGCACCCTGAGCACGTTTGCAGCTGACACTAAGCTGGGGGAAGTGGTAGTTACTCTGGAGGGTAGGAATAGGATACAGAGTGACCTAGACAAATTGGAGGATTGGGCCAAAAGAAATCTGATGAGGTTCAACAAGGACAAGTGCAGAGTCCTGCACTTAGGATGGAAGAATGCCATGCACTGCTACAGACTGGGGACCAACTGGCTAGGCAGCAGTTCTGTAGAAAAGGACCTGGGAGTTAGAGTGGACAAGAAGCTGGATATGAGTCAACAGTGTGCCCTTATTGCCAAGAAGGCTAATGGCATATTGGGCTGCATTAGTGGGAGCATTGCCAGCAGACTGAGGGAAATGATTATTCCGTTCTATTCATCATAGGTGAGGCCGCATTTGGAGTAGTGTGTTCAGTTTTGGCTCCCGCCCCCACTACAGGAAGGATGTGCACAAATTGGAGAGAGTTCAGAGGAGGGCAACAAAAATGATTAGGGGGCTGGAGCACATGACTTATAAGGAGAGGCTGAGGGAACTAGGCTTGTTTAGTCTGCAGAAATGATGAGTGAGAGAGGATTTGATAGTGGCCTTCAACTATTTGAAAGGGGGTTCCAGGGAGGATGGAGCTAGGCTGTTCTCAGTGGTGACAGATGACAGAACAAGGAGCAATGGTCTCAAGTTGCAGTGAGGGAGGTCTGGGTTGGATATTAGGAAAAACATTTTCATGAGGAAGGTGGTGAAGCACTGGAATGGGTTACCTAGGGAGGTGGTGGCATTTCCATCCTTATTGATCTTTAAGGCCTGGCTTGATAAAGCCCTGGCTGTGGTGATTTAGTTGGGGTTGGTCCTGCTTTGAGCAGGAGTTTGGATTAGATGACCTCTTGAAGTCCCTTCCAACCCTAATATTCTATGCTGATTCTATGATTCTCAGACTCCAGTGTGATTTCCCCCAAGCAAAGAGGAGAGAACTAAGGTCCAGGTCCTCAGCTGGTATATGGTAGCATAGCCCCTGGGAAGTCAATGGAGCAGCTCCAAACTTCACCAGTGCATGATCTGGTCCAAAAAGTTTATCAATGACTTCTTCAGCAGGTAAAGTGACTAGAAACTGGGTGGTCCATGCTGATTGGGAAGATGACTGCCAGACTGATCTCTAAGACCTATAGGGAATAGGATCTTTTGGCTTTGATCCCAAGCCTTTGGGGGGATTTGGTTTATTTTTGGAGAATTTATATGGTCTAAGACAGGACAGACTGACAATTTCTGTAAGAATCTCATTGAGATTATTTGGAAGGGGGGGAGAGAAAGTATATTACAGGTCACTGTGCTTTTCTACCTGGGAGCACAAGATAGGTCACCCACACTGGGGCTCAAGCCCTTGTCTAGAATACAATCTGTACCTAATCTGTGCCAAGATGAGAATTTTCCTCCGTACTAATGAATGATAAAAGAATGAAGCAAAATGGGCCTTATATAAGCAAACTATTGAGCCTAGATAAATCCTTCCTGCAGAAGAGCAAAGAAATGGCAGCTCAGCAGTTCTGATGCTATCCCATAATCAGAGACAGAAACGAGCTATAAAGTCATCTAGTTCATCACCCATAGCTTGGCTTACACAGGATTGTTCTCTACAATTCCTTTTCTTGATTCAGTTCTAATTGACTCAGTTAATGGGGTTTCCACCATTTCCGCTGGGGGACTATTCCCCATGTGTTAGATCTCACTATGAGGAAATAATTCCCAATATTCAGCCTGCATTTTCCTTAGTTCACTTTTATCTCATTATCCATAATTATAACCCCAAAAAACCCTCAATAATTCCTCTCCCTCTTCGGTGTTTAATCTTTCTAATACTTGTCAACTGCTCTTGCAGTTCTCCCCCCACTTGCCCTGACTCACACCCTGAGGTGCACGCCTGGAGAGAAGGATACAGATTTCCAACCCAGAGTCTATATTCGGTTTCTCTGTGTCTGAAAAGCTGCCCCTCGACAACATCAGCGTGAAGAGAAAGGTGCAGACCAGGAACAGATCCATGTCTGAAGTCCTAAAGAACAAAACAACAACAAAGACTTCATAAACCGGATAAAATGTACAAACCTCCCCACACATCCCAGTTCCATAGGCCACACAACCCTCCGACATCTGGTGCCAAATAGCATCCCCACGATAGACCACAGGGGTTCTTGTTTTAGAGGATCCTTTCTCAACAGTCCATTGTATCCATTTCCCTGTCTTCTCCTCACTGCACAACTGTCCAGGTGCACTAATAGGGGGAGGCAGGGCTGCCACTTCTTCTTACACTTCATCCAGTAGCCACTGGCAGAAGCAGGATGGCGGACAAGATCAATCAGGAGCCTATGATTGCCCAGCAAGAGACGGGGATATCAGACTAGATAGGACCGTGTTCTGATCCAGTTCAGCAATTTTGATAATTCCCACTGTCTGAACTTAGTTTAATCTACTCTTCAAACTTGCCTCTAGCAATGGTGTTCTATTCTACTGCCTAAAATCACTCTCTCAAGGACTTCTGGACTTCTGGCCTGAACGGTTCTATTTTTCACTGCAGGAGGTCACTCCCATTCCCGCCTTGGCATTAGCTCCCTGGCTGTACAGTATTATCTATGCAGTCCTGTTAGGATCCCCCCGCCACTTAATCGCCTTTTCATCAGACTTCTAACAGAACTCCCTCAACGTCTCTCTGCTGTCTTACCGGCTACTCTTTGTAGCTCTCTCACTTCCCCTTCTCTGGAGCTACCTATAAGGCAGAGGTCCAGCACGGCACTCAGGATCCCAAATGCAATGGTGCTGTGTACAGCAGCACTTGTTCACCTCCCTTGTCTCAGGTAGCCATGTTCCTTTCTAAGGCCCTGGTGCGGCAATGAACTTCATGCAGGCAGGCTTCTGTGTCTCAGTAGAGCCTAGGCTGTGACCAGATGTCCCAATTTCATAGGGACAGTCCTGATATTCGGGGCTTTGTCTTGTATAGGTGCCTATCACCCCCGACCCCCTGTCCCAATTTTTCACACTTGCTATCTGGTCACCCTACCAGAGCTCCACTGACATCAATGAGAGTCTGCAGGGAGAGTTTGCTGGAGCAGGGCCTAAATCTGTAGCTGGCATGTTTCACTTTCTGTGACCCACGCTTTGGCTGAGAGAGGAAAGATACAGCAAAACCTATTTTAAAATGCACTGCATCCTGCCCTCACGCTCCATATAGATATTAAACATGGGACGTGGTCCTTTACCTTATGTACTCACATATAAGCTCACCCCACAATTTACATTCTTAACTGAAGTATTGCCTAATGTAAATTGAGGACATCTGTCCACTAGTGTACATGGTAAGTAAAGACAGGTGCATAGGGCCTGCATAATAGAACTGGCTCTGCCTTACAGATCCTGTCCCTGATCAGATGAGAATGTCACCCTATCAGGTAGAAGTGTCCCTGTCTGGAATACTAGATTTACAGTAATCCCTTATGTGGGGGATGAGAAAGAAGTCAAGGAAGGTCAGGGCAGCAGAGCCACCCACACCACACCCCTCTGTGCCGCTCCCTCCAGGGACAAAGGCTGCAATTGACAAGACTAAACTTTTTACTGCTTTGTAACAAACAGTGCAAGTCAATTCTTTCCGAACAGGAAATTTACCCAACAGAGAGGGGATATAATTAAACTGGTAGCGCCAAATCCCAGAACATGAATCACCAGGTAAACTTCTCTCCCTTCGGAGTCAGAGTGCCACCACGCCAGACAACCAGGTCAGAGACACTGAGCACAGCATGAGGGAGACAGTTACAGACCTGACAACCAAAGGCTGCAGTCAAATGCATGTGTTTAGCTATATTCCTGAGACCTCTATGGCCAAGGGCAGCATCTGCTGGACCTAAAGCATCAATGTGATTGTGTCCCGTATTACAAAAGGTAAAGTACTTTCTCCACAAATCCTTAGAATAATGTCATGGGCTCTCTCCAAATTAGGAGCTGAGCTGAGCAAAGGCTGCAAGGAGAAACATTCTGGACCCAGTGAATAAATAATAGATACACTGCTTTAGGCACAATACTATGCAATGCACAACAAAGAACCTCATCCTTATGACAAATTTACAATGGCGATCAAAGCTATGGGCTCAGCCAGAGAGTTTGCAGAGCCTCCTGCAAATGAGAGTGAGGGCCAAAGAACAGCTGGGGTGAGTAGACGCAACTTCCATGAAGCCTGAGGCAGCTGCTCAGTCTCTGTGACTCTCCTTAAGGGTCTTGCACTGGAGGAAAAGGAACCACCTGTGGACTGAAAGAGAACTAGCTATCATTTGAGATCCAGACACCTGTTTGTGTGTGACTGTGTGTGTCCCCTTGGGAGCAGACAAGGATGTTGACTATGTGATGCTACAACCATAAGGAGCAGACTGGCCACAGCTGGGATGCCAGAGGGATCCGGGGGAAGGGAAGGTTTGTGGCAGCTGGAGTCAGCTAGTCAGTGCCTTGGGAGCTTCCAGACCAGACTGCAACACCCAGGCTGCCAGCAGCTCTCTGGAAAGGGGATGGGAAGAATTAATGCCTGTCACTGCCTTGTTCTGCTGCCCAATGTGGTTCTGCTGGGTCCTCCTCCTTCTCCTGCTGCTGAGAGGGCTTGGGCAGAGCCTGTGGCTACTGTTTCCTCACAAGGGTCTCCAAAGCCAAAGACTTCTTTTAAGGGGGGTACAGCACAAAGAGACGCTGGCTGGCTAAAGGGAGGAGAGGGAGACACAAAGTGTGCAGCAGCCCCTCTGAGGTGGTGGAGAGCCATCAGTGAAGAGATGCTGAACCAACAGATGGCCAGCACTGCAGGGGAGAGATGTAAGCAGACACAGAGGTAACAGAGGAACTAATGGGGACTTGAAGCAACACATCAGCTATCTGAGGGGAGAACCAAGGGGGAAGAGAAGCAGGGAGCCAGAAGCCAGATTGCCCAGCCTCATCACACTGGCGCATGTGAAGCAGGAGGCTAGTGGGGACACACTGCACAGTTACAGCTCGCACTGGTGTGATCCCACCAGCTCAGCCTGCAACCGTTCAATTCTCCTGCGAAGACGAGACAACAAAGAGCCCTGGTCCACCCAGACCACAACCTCTTGGTCCAGATAAGCGTGAATCGGCCAAGGGTAGGGAGTGTGTTGGCATTGGCAATGGGGGAGGTTACTTGTTCAAAGAGGTTGAAGTCCTGCTGATTCTGTAGCAGAGACCCTCATTTCAGCTGCCCAGAGAAACAAAATGACCCAAGAGCCTCAGAAGAGTCAGAGCATTTGGGCAGGTCTCCAATGCAAAATGTAACCATCACATTCACTGATTCGGGGCTGCCCTTGTCCACATGCATTCAGCCCTGGGTGAGCTAACAAGGTTGCCAGTAACTGTGCTGAGATATGGTTACATTTCATAGTGGGGACGAGTCCTCAGAGAAGTTGATGAAAGTTGAAGTTGCTCACTGCCTTTAGCAAGGGGGTGAGCAATGCGGCCACTTGCCAGCAGGCGGTCTTGCTCCTGAATGTTTTCAATGGACTTCTGACCTTTAACACTACCACGTAAAGAGCTGTTGTTTAAAGAAACACCAGTCCCATAAGTTTGATGGCTTAAGCCTTTGCATTTCCAGACTAATAAACCCTGTTAAATCTTTCTGAGTGCCGCGTGCACTGTCTGGTCCATACTGGGGAATTTAACCCCAAAAATTCTAATTGGTTCTAAAACCGGTTCACAAAATCAGTGTTAAAACTGGCCAATTTCACAAAGCTGAAATCTTTGTTATGAGCCAAATCAGCTGAGAGGAAGAATTTCATCAGAAAAATGTGAATGATAATTGGGAATTGTTTAAGAATACTTTACTAGATGCCCCAAAAGCCACAATTGAGGAAGAAGGCCATATTTGTTAAAAAAACAACCTGATTTAGAGAGGAAATGAAGGCAGCTATAAAATATTTAAAAAGAATATATATCAAATGGAAGAAAAAGGAAGTTGCATAGTAATTAATATAAATCAGAAGCTAGGAATTGTAGAAAATTGATAAGGGAAGCAATGGGACACAAGGAGAAATCTATGTAGAGTTGAGGACAATAAGGAGTTTTTAAAGTATATTAGGAACAAAATGAATCCTAACAAAGCTATTGGTCCATTATTAGATGGAAATGGTAGAATTATCAATAATACTGCAGAAAAGGCAGAAGTGTTCAATAAATATTTCTGTTCTGTATTTAGGAAAAAAACAGATGGTATAATCACATCACATGGTGATGATAACACTCTTTCCTTTCCACTAGTATCTCAGGAGGATGTTAAACAGCAGCTACTAAAGCTAGACATTTTATATCAGCATGTTCGGATAACTTGCACCCAACAATTTTAAAGGACCTCACTGGACCGTTAATGCTGATTTTCCAATAAGCCTTAGAATACTTGGAATGTTCCAGAAGATCAGAAGAAAACTAATGTGCCAATATTTAAAAAGGGTAAACAGGATGACCCAATAGTTATAGGCCTGTCATTCTGACATCAATCCCAGACAAGATAATGGAACAGCTAATTCAGGACTCAAAGAATTAAAGGAACTGGAGGGTAATATAATTAATGTCAATCAACACGGGTTTATGGAAAATAGATTCTGTCAAACTAAACCTGATAGCTTTCTTTGATGAGATTACAAGTTTTGTTGATAAAGATTAAAATAGTGTTGATATAATATACTTAGACTTTTGTAAAGTGTTTGACTTAGTATCGTGTGGCATTTTGATAAAAAACTAGAACATTGTAAAATTAACACGGCAAACATTAAATGGATTAAAAGCTGGGTAACTGAGAGGTCTCAACATTTAACTGTAAATGGGGAATCATCATTGAGCAGGTGTGTTTCTAGTAAAGTCTTGCAGGGATCGGTTCTTGGCTCTACGCTATTTAACATTTTTATGAGTCACCTTGAAGAAAACATAAAATCAGCACTGATAAAGTTTGCAGATGACACGAAAATTGAGAGAGTGGTAAATAATGAAGAGGACAGGTCACTAATGCAGAGTGATCTGGATTGCTTGGTAAGCTGGTCACAAGCACATAATAAGTGTTTTAATATGGATAAATGTAAATATCTAGGAACAAAGAATGTTGACCATACTTACACAACGCTATTCTGGGAAGCAGTGACTCTGGAAAAGATTTGGTGGTTCTAGTGGATAATCAGCTGAACATCAACCTCCCAGTTTGATGCTGTGGCCAGAACAGCTAATGTGATCCCTGGTTGCATAAACAGGGAAATCTCCAGTTGGAGTAGAGAGGTTATTTCACCTCTCTTTGGCACCGGTGCAACAGCTACTGGAATAGTGTCCAGTTCTGGTGTTCACAGTTCAAGAAGGATGTTGATAAATTGGAGAGGGTTCTGAGAAAAGCAATGAGAATGATTATACAGAAAACATGCCTTATAGTAACAGACTCAAGGAACTCAATCTATTTATCTTAACAAAGAGACGGTTAAGAGATGACTCGATTACAACCTGTAAATACCTACATGGGGAAAAAATATTTAATAATGGGCTCTTCTGTCTAACAGAGAAAAGTACAACACGAGCCAAAGGCTGGAAGCTGAAATGAGACAAATTCATACCGGAAATAAGGTGTAAATGATTAAGAGTGAAAGCAATTAACCATTAGAACAATTTACCCAGGTTTGTGGCAGATTTTCCATCACTGGTCATTTTAAATCAAGAACATATGCTTTTCTAAAAGATATGCTCAAGAATTGTTTTGGAGAAGTTTTATGGCTGTTTTATGCAGGAGGTCTGTCTAGATGATCACAATGGTCCCTTCAGGCCTTGGAATCTCTCCATCTTTGGAGCTGTATTATAAGACCAGGCTCCAGGGGGTGTGAATCATTCGTACTGAGCCACCATCTTCAGCAGGCTTTGAAAATGGTTTATTCCACGTGGAGCATGATTCACACTGTAGTTCCAAGGTGCTTTAAAATCTCTTTAGCTGACCTGCGTTTCAAGTGGGTTAGAATTCTGTGGACACTTTTCCCAGCCACACCATGGCACTGGGTGTTCCTCGCAAGAGTCACCAAGATCGGAGACATCCTGGACTATGACTGGGGGGACTGGGTGGATCCCCAAATGCTAGGTTGGTGCATGGGGCTTTCCACTCTTCGGAGACCCCGGCGTGTACTTCAGGAGGTGGGGGCGGCCTTGTTGCCTGCCCCTTGAGTCTACCTCAAGCAGGTCCTGTGGAAGAGTGTTCCCTGCCCACGCCTCACCCCAGGCCCTCCGGATCTTTTCATCAGGCCCCTGCCCTGTGAGTCCCCCCAGCTGTCCCCTCGACAAACCCCAAGCTGGCTGTGAGGTTCATTTCCAAACTGCACCACAGGCACACCTATATATGCTCATGCTCCACACTCTCCATTTCCTCACCTACACTGACACTAAGTGGTGGGACGTTTTGCCATCATGAAGGGTGAGGAACCCCAGTGGGCCAGTCTGTATTCCACCTTGGTTCCACAGCCTGCCGGGGATATTAGCTGGTGGCTCCTTCAGAGAGCCGTAAACACGGGCGTGTACCTGGCACAGTTCACCTCCCATCCTGATATCTGTCCCTTCTGCGACGTGAGGGAGACCCTGGCACACGTATACCTGGAACATGCCAGGTTGCAGCCACTATTCTGGATCCTCCAGAACTTTCTTCTGAGGTTCTGGCTGCACTTTTCCCCACACCTTCTACTGTAAGCATACCCTATCCGTGGCCAGGCTAGGACCTCCTTGTCAACCTCCGCCTCGCCTTGGCCAAGGTGGCCATTTGCAAGGCCAGGGAGAGGATGTTGGCTGAGGTGCTCTGCGACTGTGGGGCCTATTTCCGTTCCTTCGTCCGATCACGCATCCGGGCAGAGTTCCTCTAAGCCACATCCGCTGACTCCTTAGACACCTTGGAGGAGCAGTGGGTGCTGTCCAGGGTTCTCTGCTCGGTGTCCCCATCAGGTTCCCTCCACTTAACCCTTTGACCTTCACACCTGTTCCTGTTTTCTCATTTGTTGTTCCCCAAATTCAATTGCCTCCTGGGCTCAGTAGCTCCTCCCTTAGGCTGGGGACGGGGCTTTTAGCTTGCATCCACCCACGTCCTGGCTACTGGGTTATAGGGTTTGGGGTGGAAAGTTTCAGCTGATTCTCTTCAGTGTTTTCTCTAGGAACACACTCCCCTTGGAAGTTGGAATCCTTGCCTGAGTCTTCACCATCTTAAGAGATCAGAGGAGGAGAAATTTGAAACACTCATTCCCCACCCTGCACTGAAACAATCTTTGCTGAAGCAGAGCTGCTGCCCCAAGCTCAGGCAGAGAGAAAGCTGAGAAGCAAACGCTGATGATGGTGCAGATGGGGAGGAGCTGCCACTAATATTCTCTGCCAGCTCTGCCCATCTGATTGGTTCAGTAGAAAACCCACTTGTCTGGACTGGTAGCTTGAATCTCCCAGTTTAGGTTTTGTCTTTAAAAAGCCAGTATGAATAACCTGGCTTTGTGAATGGTTAACATTTTCAATTCAGTGGTGGTGGGGGAGGGGGAATAGCTTTAAAAATTCTCATCCAGTAACTCAAAATCTACAGCTTCTGGTGACTGATTTTCTTCTCATGCACAGATCTACCTACATCTTCAATGATCCTTGTCACCTTAGTATCTGAACACCTCACAAGCATTTAGGGATTTATTCTCACATCTCAATGAGATAGAGCTCTATCATTATCCCCATTTGAATCTTTTAAAAAACCACGGGGGAAGAGGGGAGCAAGAGAGAGACAGAGACAGAAAAAAAACTGGGCAGAAAAATTAAGTCACTTGCCCGAGGTCTACAGTGAGTCTGTAGCAAAGCAGGGAATGGAATCATCAAGAGTCCCAGGATAAGCCCTCTGTTTTAACCACAAGCCTTGCTCTTTAGTGAAATGGATCGATTCAGATGCCTTGTCCAAGCTGAACCAAATGTAAAAATCAAACAGCATCAGTGGTGAAAACTAAACGAGATATTTCAACTTCTTTACATTTGGACATCATGAGATATTATTAGTAACGCACTATCGAATATTTAAATACAATGACCTCAATGGTTCCTTAAAAATGCAGATTAGATAGATTAAATATTCTGGGGCAGATCATCACATGGTGTTCATTGACATCACTCCTATTGAAGTCAATAGAGCCACCATGATTTATGCCAGCTGCGGATCCGGCCCCAGCATATTTAAAGATAGTGGTTTGTGTTCACCTGAGGGAAATCAGCAGCACCTTGAAAGGCTCATGTGCGGTACAGTTAGAACCATGGGGCTTCCCTTTCAGCTCTGCAGGAGCCAGTCTTTATCACACAGGGTGGTGATGGTGTGGAAATTGGATTAGCTCTCATTTCCCCAGCAGCTTTCTGAAAAACCCAGCCATCTGATAGTCATTCGCACATCAATTACAGAACAGCAAGCATCACACCAGTAGGACATAAAACTGTCAGAATGCAGGCTGTGAAAAATCTTGGATGGTATCGCTACCCAATTTGAGGGCTGCTTTTTAATGACTAGAATGTGAGGTTGGGAGGAAAACAAGAGCATAAGAATGAGGAGATGGTGGGGGCGGAATGAGACCATGATGTGACAGAAGAGAGCGTCCCTTTAGGGACTACACACACACTCCCTGTGACTGTTGTCCAGCACATAGCTACCACGAGGATAAGTGCCATGTGTGTGGGTTTGTGTGAAGGAGAGATCCAAGTATAGAAAGATCAGTGCTTGACAGCAACAGAGCCTTTTATAAAAGTGACATGCTTCCAACTTTAGAAAAAGGGAAAAGAAAATTACCTCTCCCTAAGCTTGTCAAAGAGATTATCTATTGCAATACACTGGAGAGTAACTGTAGGAAAGATCAAAGTGATTGACAAACATTAAAGTATCACAAACAATCCATGTGAATTCCACATCTGTTGGAGTCTAGTAGGCATATCATATACCAAAGGCCATAGGTGTCATGGACCAGGGGTGGGAAGGGATTCTGGTGGCACTCAGTCCTTCATGCCTTTTTCTTTCACTACCCCCATCCTGAGAGATGCTGAGCAGCAGACCTTCAGAGGGAGGTGTATGGAGTCAGGAACACGCTTCCTCCTTTGTGGTATAATGATACAAAGTTAGATGCATTCTGTGGAGTTTATGCCTTCCTCTGAAACATCTAGATTTGGCTGCTGTCAGACAGAATAATAAATCAGCAAGATCCAATATCACAATCCTTTCCAAAGTTATAAATAGGATGCCATTTTTTGCACACAACATATCAGACTAACATCTAGTCAGAAAGTTACCCTTTTAGGCAGGAACAAAGCCGTACCAGGTACCAGCCAGACTCCTCAATTAAGTATTGCTAGTAGTGTGAGCGAAGAACTGAAGGGCAACTGGGATCTATGCCCAGCTCTGCCTATGACTCACAGCATGGATGTGTGAGTGTGTGTGGCAAGTGGGCACTCAACTTACCTGTGATGCAGTTTACCCATCTGCAGACTGGGTATAACAACATGCCTGCCTCACTGCCTGTTGTGAGGCTGGTCTATGAAGCCCTTTGAGATGCTTCAGTGAAAGATGCTATAAGCGGCAAATACCTCCCAGTCCAGTTATTTGCTTGTATCTTAATAGCTTGATCTCAGAATAGCTGCTTTCACACCACACTTCCTCTTGCAGTATCTAGTTTAGCATGGCGGGTATGGTTTAAGTGAGGCTACTACCATCCTCCAGCAATCCCCCTCCCCCCTTCTGTAACGCGCAATCCAGGGATCTCCCAGCCCGGGAACTTGCTGCGCTGCCCCTTCAAAGGCCAGGCTCCGTTCTGCTCCTTCCAGCGCCGGCTGCAGGGCGGCTCGCGCTCCGCTGCTGCGCTACGGGGCGGGCGCAGGGCCCCAGGGCAGCTCAGCGCCAGGTAAGTCCGACGCCACGAGTGCGGGGCGCAGCGGGGAGACACCGTCGAGTCTCCAGGCGCCTTCCCAGCGCGGCGGGGCAGGGCCAAAGGGCTGGAGCCGCTGTGCCGAGCCGGTAACTCTTTGAATCACCCCCCCTGCTCCGGTGCTGAGCGGCCCGCGTGGGAACCGCGGGAGCGTAGCACAAAGCTCGCCGCAGGCAGCGCTCAGCGCGCGCGGAGCGAGCATCGCCATCAGCCCGCCAGCCCCGGCCCCGACCCCGGCCCCGGCCCGCGCCCTCACCTGCCGCCGGAGGGGCTCCAGCCTGCGGGGTAGCAGCTCACTGGCGCCAAGCTGTAGCTGTCATGCCGCCGCCGCCGCTCTTCCTCTGCCCCGGAGCGGCCTCTGGCGGGCGGGCCGGCCGTGCGGGGAGCGATCCAGCATGCACCGCACACGGCGATGTCACTTCCTGAGGCCGCCGCTGCAGCAGAGTCCCGCGGCTGCCGGCCCCGGGAGCCGGATCGGTAGCAGGGCCCACCGCGGACTCAGCCAGCCCCGGCCGGTTTGCAGAGGCTGGGGACTGGCGCAAGGGCAGCGTCTCCTGCAAGCGGTTGCCCGTGAAAGCTCGTTTCATTCTCGTCCAGGTCGCCCTGTCGAGCTAGTCACGGTGCTGTGATCGGCGTGTGATTAAAGTCTCCCGAGGGGCTGGAATCTGGTGACAACACAGGCCACGGAATCTGGTCATCACTTGGGACACACACACACACACACACACACACAGTATGTGTGTGTCAGTACTCCCAAAGAGCTGTAGGGTGCCTGCCCAGCTCTGGTTGCATTTCAGTGGCAGAGGACCATTCGCTGTCTATTCAATCTGTAAAATGCCCTTAGAAGCTTCAGAGCGAAGGATACTAGAAATGTCAGGGGATGATGAGTGTTTTTTTAAAAAAAACAAAATGGGTTTGGACCATACAGAACCTGGAGTGGAGTAGAAATAAATGAAGCTCACATGAAAATAGAACCTTCAAAATAAAATGTGTGGACTTCAAGTGTTAAATATGCACATGCTAGATGGGGCTAGGTCATGCCAGCACTTGCACCTGTGTGCCTTTGCTCAGTACAGTGCTCCCACTGAGATCAACAACACTGCTCCCAGGGGTAAAGTTGGGACCCTGAATAAGTGTTTGCAGGATCAAATCCTTAACATGTGAGGCCCTGCAGCCGTACCACCAAGTGCTGTGATCCATGAGCTCTCATTGCTAAGCAGTGCCAATACTTAGATGGGAGACCTCAAAGAAACACCATACATACAGCAATTGTCTAGGTATGTCCTACTGTTGCTACATTGGTCCATTTACCTACTGTTAGCAACATTGGGAGTCCCACTGTGGATAGGCAGCTACAGACACTTTTAACATATTATTTAGATCTGTTATGGGTAGGGGGACATGACCCACAGTTAAATGTCAGCAGCAGCAGCTGGAAGACTGTCTACACTGGGTCTCCCAACTTTGCTAACCCCAGTGAAACTGATGCAACATTCAGCACTGGTGGGAAAGTTTTCCACAAACAAATTTGTGTAGATAAGGCCTCTTGAGTGCAGACAAGCAATTTGAAATGGATGAGACACCAGGAAAGGCCTGCTAAAGAAGCACACTGACTGTGACCTTTTTTACAGCTGCTCAGGGCACAGTACCTCCCAGCAGAAAACAAAGGCATTTGTGTCTTTTTGTTCTGAAAACCATATACTTTCACACAACCACTGCTTTAAAAAGCACAGTACATGTGTTATATAATGTCCCAGTCACACAATCATCTCCCTACCCAGAGAAGTTATGGTACTGGATGTATTACAGGAAGAAGGGGTGAGGAAGGGTGGGCAGGTAGGTGATAGCGAGGAGAGAGCCAATGGACCATCAATATTAAGGGCCATGATAGGGAAGAAGTGCTTGTGGGTTTACTGAGTGCACTCACCAGGGAAGAGGTGGAGTTGTATTTTACAGAGATGAGAAAAGAAGTCAGTCATGAGAGGGAAAGGGAGCACACTTTCAGAGTAACAGTCCAGCAAAGGTTTCACTTGTGATACAGGAGGCACTGATGGATAGAGGAGGCCAGAACCAGTGGAGTGAAAAGAGCAAGAGGGAGTTCTAAGGAGAAAAGAGATAAAATCCTAGAAATGTAAGGCTGGAAGGGACCTGGAGAAGTCAAGTCCAGCCTTTTGTGCTGAGGCAATAAACCTAGACCTTCCCTGACACGTGTTTGTCTCACCTGTTCTTAAACACCTCCTCTGATGGGGGTTCCACAACCTCCAGTGAAAGCGTATTCCAGAGTTTAACTTACACAGTAGAACCTTAGAGTTATAAACACCAGCATTATGAACTGACCAGTTAACCACACATCTCATTTGGAACGGGAAGCACACAATCAGGCAGCCTCAGAGACCAAAAAAAGCACAAATACAGTACAGTACTGTGCTAAATGTAAGCTATTAATAAAGATTTGACAAGGTGAGAAAACTGTTTCTGTGCTTGTTTCATTTAAATTTAGATGGTTAAAAGCAACATTTTTCTTCTGCATAGTAAAGTTTCAAAGCTGTATTAAGTCAATGTTCAGTTGTAACATTTTGAAAGAACCATGTTTTGTTCAGAGTTACAAACATTTCACAGTTACGGACAACCTCTTTTCCTGAGGGCTTGTAACTCTTGAGTTTCTACTGTAGTTAAAAAGTTGTTTCTACTACCTAGCCTAAATCTCCCTTCCTGCAGATTAAGTCCATTGCTTCTTATCCTACCTTCAGTGGAGGTGGAAAATAATTGACCACCCCCTCTGTAACAACCCTTCAAATATTTGAAGACTTATCAGGTTCCCCCTCAGCCTTTTCTCAAGACTAAACATGCTTATTTTTATTTAACCTTTCTTCATAGGTCAGATTTTTAAAACCTTTTATCATTTTTGTTGCTTTCCTCTGGATTCTCTCCAATTTATCCACATCTTTTCTAAGGTGTGGCGCCCAGAATTGGACACAGTACTCCAGCCAAGGCCTCACAACTGGTGCATGTGGAGCGGGACAATTACCTCCTGTCTTGCATAGGATATTCCTGTTACTACACCCCGCCCCCCCAGTGATAATTGCCTTTTTCAAAATTGCATCACATTGTTGGCACATACTCAATTTGTGATCAACTAACACTCCCTCCCCCTCCTTTTCAGCAGCATTACCACCTAGCCAGTTATTGCCCATTTCGTAGTCATGCATTTGTTTTCTCTTTCCCAAGTGCAGTACTTTGCACTTGTCTTTATTGAATGTTATCTTGTTGATAGAGAAAGTTGACTTGGGATGCACTTGTGAAAGTGTTTGAGGATGAGAGGGCATTTGAAAGGGAAAGAAAACGGATGGCAAACCAATGAAGGTCTTTCAGAAACAAGCAGAAAAATCTGTCTGTGGCCAGCAGTAGTAGCCGGAGGCTTGTCATTTAGAGTTATGATCCACAACATTCAGATGCTGCCACAGATCTGAAGAACAAGTGACTCTTATGTAGACAAGCAGGGATTTGATCTCATTGCATCTACAAGTCTATCCAGTGAAAGCAAGGGGCTTGACTGGAGGCTGCAGGGCCAGGATTAGTGTAAAGAGGTTGTTTGTGGCAAAGATCTCCAATCTCTGCTATAAGCAGAGAGGAGCTGCCTTGCCACAGCTTGGGTAAGCAGTGCTCATCCTCCTTGTTGGTCGGTGTGGTGAGAGCTCCCCCTCCTGTTCCAATCTACTTTAACTGCTGCTACAGTTTGAGACACTTCCCCCCACCCCGGACACACACATTTGGGAAGTGCTGGGGTGTGATGCAAGCTCCCAATCATAGGCGTGCATATGGGGTGTGCCGGGTGTGCCCAAGCACACCCTAATGCAGGGCTTGCCAAAACCGTAATGTGACACGAGCTGCCACCGGAAAGGAGGACCCTGGAAGTTTTTTCGGCGGCGGGTAAGACGTCACTAGCTGCCACCAAAACAGATGACGCAGCGAGATTTTTGGCGGAGAGTAAGGCAGAGAGGGTAAGTCAATTAGTCAAGTTAATTAGTCAATTTTAGGTGCACACCCTAATGAAATGTGCTGCGCACACCTATGTTCCCAATGAATGCAAGTCTGCAATGAACAGCAGGTTTCAACCAAGCCCTTTCCAACACATGAATGGAAAAGAGAGGGATTGAAATATTTTATTTTGTGATTGCTTTTCAACAATGGTAAACAAAGAACTTTTAAAAACAAGCTACCAACCACTTCTATTATTGCTCCTCTCTAAGCCACTGGCCAGGAAAAAGGGCAGGAATGGTCTTTTACTCAGTCCATTCCTTATTTCTCGGCTCCATGTACTCCCTCCTCGTTTCAGTCTGCGATGTGTGAGACGGACACTGCCACTCCTCCCAGGCATCTGACATTGATAGCATGAATGGAAAACCAAAGGGAAGGACATGCCAGGAAAATTCAACCCGCCCTTGTAATTTCCTGTCTGGGCAATGCTCAGGACATGTTGCTGAGAAGTTACTACAAGTAAGTGTCCTTTCTCAAAACTGGGTTCTGGGTGTGGGGAGGGAATGCTCTTCCAGACAATATTAAAAACTTAATAACCTGGTTTTCAGCTAGAGGATTCTCAATCTTTCATTCAGTGACCCTCACATTCAGTTATACACCACCATTCCTATTCAGATCCATCCAGAATCCTTTGTAAAAAAACAGTGCAAGGATTTATGGGGTTCCCCTATCATCTGAAGACCAGTTGCAAAAAGCCAGAGGCAAGGAATAAAGGAGATGGCTCAGGCCTCTACCTCCATAAAAGACAATTGCAAGGAACCTTATGGGGGATGGGATCAATACCTGCAGGCTGAGAATTTCTATTCTGGAGCTCCCAACATGGGATGATGGTGGAGCAACTCTGGCAGTAATCCTGAGGGGGGTGCCAGCCACCCAGTGGGGACTGATCACTAACCAGACAAGGTTTTACTTAAAAACTGGATCTTTGAGGGGTGATCATCAAAGGCGGCAGACAGATGGCTCGCAACAGCATTAGCTTTGATAGCACTTTGGACAGAGTCCTCTACACTGACAGGAAAACAGTGCCAGAGTGTGTTTTGGGCATTAGCTGGCTGAGACAATGCAGTGTGAAGAAACCAGGCAGGCTGATAAAGCAGATAATTTTAGAGAGAAGTAGCCACTGAATTAGACATATACTCCAGGCTCCCTCATTTATTTCCCAACCCCTGACAAAGGCAACTTTGGGCCAAAAGACCCTTCTAGTTGAGAAGAACTTGTTGCATTTGCTAGCAGTGCCCATCAACGCTGCTTCTAGCGCAGGCAAGATTGGGGGAGTTGCTTGACAATGCCACAAGTCATGCCTGCCCTTTTATCAAGGGCTAATAATAATACCTAGACCTTACATAATGCTTGTCGTCTTCAAAGTGCTTTACAAGCAGCCAGCTATCTTCATTTCACCCCTGCGAGGAAGGCAAAAGAGTGGCAGTACCAGTTAACAGATTGAAAAACTGAGGCAGAGAAGTAAGTGAATTGTTCATCCTCTGCAGGAGTCAGTGACAGAGTCAGGATCAGAAGTCCCTGACTCCCAGTCCTGTGCTCACTCCCCCCCAAACTGTCTCTATCACATGGACAAACATCATCCCACTACACTATTCCTAGCACAGGGATCGAGGGGCTAGATATCATTAATCCCTTTGCCCCAGAATTAGTTTTTTGGTTTGTTTTTTTTAACCACATGATGCCCATAGCTAACTCTTGGTATGATGGTCTTGGCATCTGCAACAAGTGGAGACATACTGAATACATTCTTATTCTCATTCAATCTTGGCTGGAAGATGCCATGGAACAACAGATTAAATATCATCACAGCCCAACTGCTGAACCTTGCGGAGCAATGTCATTTAGCAAGGATGTATGCCTTGCAAAAGGATACACCATGTCCTGATGGCTTAAATGGATCTTGGTTCTTGCCGGGAGGCTCTCCAGCAAGGTCTGAATGGTCCCTTTCTGGGCTGGCTCCATTTGACAATTGCGGCTCTGAAGCTGAGTACCAGATGAAAGGGATGATTTCCACACCAAAGGGCAACTAACAGGTTTGTTCTTTCACATCTTCATCCCTTACTTCCCCCACCCTCCCTTCCATGGCAATGAAACCCTCATGCTCTTCTTACAAAGGTTGAGATTCAATAGGCTCATGGCAACACAAACGATACAATCTGGGTACTGGCTGAATCATTTTGCTTTCCCGTTCCACAGCATCTCCTTCATTGCACAAGACACAAACAGCCCAAGTTGATCAAATGCAGAAACCCTTACCCCATTATCTTCTACCTCACAGAACCCAAAGAGTTTCCCAAGCCTCAAAACAGAGAGAAGAGGTCACTTGCAGGATCCCCTTCTTATAACCTCTTCCCATAAGCACCCATTTCCCTTTTCCTCCTGGGCCTTGCCAACACTCTTACCTGAAGTAGGAAGAGGCGTAAAGTGTGGGATGTGGCACCAGGAAGCTCTCTCAACTTGGCTTTTGCTGCCTCTTGGAGAATCTGGCTAATTTCACTTTGAGAAATTATATCACTGCTCTGATACCTCACAAACTTAACCAACAGGAAAAAGAGGCATTAAATAACAAAAGTCACACTGATTCCAGTGGGGACTCATCTACAGCTACACAATGAAGCTGTACTTAACCAAAGGTATGATTTTAAATCAGTTAAGTCAAACCAATGCAAAAGGCTGTGCAGACATTCTAAATATGGTTTAGACCAGGCTTAATTCAGTTTAGCTTTAGTCAATTAGGAATCAGTTGAAGCCAAACCAAAATAACCCATTCTTATCCACACGGGGGTTTGCACTGGTTTAACTAAATCAGTTAAAACTGAAATTAAACGAGTGCAACTTTTTCATTCAGGCAACATTTCAGCTAGGGAAGGATGGAGATCCTTAGCTGCCATCAGGTTTCTTGCAACAGTATCTTCACACATATTTGACATCTGTGACCACCAGTGCTTCATCAATGCAGTAAAGCAAAGAAAACCACATATTCCCTGTAACTCTTTTCTCTCCCCATATCGATGTATGATGGGAATGTTACACAGAGGAAGAAAAGCATGTATCCACTGTGTGGGGGCTGTGATGTTGGCTGGATGGATGGGGGGGGAGGGGGCCTTGCGGTGTATTCAGGAGCTCTGATTACTCCCTCCTACACCAATCTCATGTTGGTGGTGTGATGCTGGCTGGATTGGGGGGGGGGGCATTTATTATATTATTTAACATCAATATGTCAAAATCATAATAATTCATATGAGATATGCCGTGTCAGGTACCATTAGAAAGGCAGTAATGTGCTAAGTAAGATGATAACGTTTATGGTCATGTGTTATGTGTGTAATGGAAGTTATGGATATGTTTGTATCTATATTTCAATTTGTACTGTGTTTCTGGGCAACACCCCAGACAGGATGGCTGTAGCACTAGCCTGCTTAATGGCCCATTAAGGAAATTCACAGGTACAATGAGCCCAGGGGGAAAAGCCAGGGATTTACCTGATGTGTCACCAGGATTTACTCATGTGACCCTGGACTCCATCTTACTCCAGTAAATTTCCACAAGCAGCATGGCAAAGGCCAAAGGACATAAAAGGCAGCTGCATCCATTTTGTCTTCAGTCCATCTTCACCTACCTCTGGATCAATTAATCTACAACTGAACTTAAGCTGTGAAACAAAGGACTGAAACCCATCCAGGTAGTGGATGTACACCAGAGGGACTATACAAGCTTGCAAACTCCACAATTCTACTAGAAACCTGATATATGTGGACTTTCAAATCAATTGCATGTGTCTGATTGCTTTAATCATTTAACATTTCTCTTATAGTTTGTTTCTTTCCTTTTATAATAAACCTTTAGTTTTAGTTACTAAAGGATTGGCTGGAAGCATGGTATTTTGGATAAGATCTTAACTTATATTGATCTGGTACTGTGGCTGACCCTTTGAGGTCAGGGGAAACCTTTTTGGTAAAGAGCATAGAGTTTTAAATAACTGATCTCTTTACTGAATCTAGTGGCTGAGTGGGAGCCAGAGACTGAAATGCAGTAAAGGGGGCTGTGTATATGTTTATTTTAGCTTCTTGATAACCAGTGTGGGGAATCAGAAGCATTGTTTGTGGCTGGTTGGGAAGTCTGACTTCAGTGTCACCCACCAACGTTGGGAGAACCTGCTCTCCCCTTTTGCAGCCTGCCCTGACCGTGACATTTTCAAGTGGCTACCCTAGGCACGGACGGGTCACAGGGGTTCCCTCCTGCACTTCAAGAATATTAGTTTGTTATTCAATAATGGGCCAAGAATAAGAGTTACAGACTGAAAGCAATGGAAATCTGTGTATTGGGAAGTAAATGATGTACCACCCACTAACTTCCACACCTGCATTGTACTAAAACACAGTCAATTTGCAGAAGAACTGTCTATTCCTCCCCTGCTCACCAAAGTCATCAGTCTGAGAATTTCTGGACAAAGGAAAGAGTTTTTGCCACCATCCAGTAATGTGAACAGCAGGAATCGATTCCAGGGCTGTGAGATGACATGGAGCGCTGGAGGATGAAGAGAAACGCATCAGAGTTGATTTTAAAAACGACAGTGGCAGGGTGCTCCTAAGAGCACTCCTTCATACTAACCCAAAATCCTTCTGTTCTGCCCCCCCGACATCAAGCTTTAGGAGACAAAAGCGGTATTTGTTTTATATCCCTCCATCAGGTGAGGATTGATCAGCCAGGAGCATCTTTAACCACTGCTTTCTGGTTTTGGGCCTCACACCAGGACTTGAGCTCATAGCTAATTCAGACATTACAACAAAGTACTGGGTGTGGCAGCTGCTCTGTCAGGTGAGCCATTCTTCAGAGATAATAAACCTAGTTGCCTTTTCCTCAGCTCTGGTGTTTGTAAAGTGATAGTTAAACTGGTCTCCAGGGCACTTTTCAAAAAGAGTAGGGGGCTATCCCCAGCTCAGAGGCACAAGGGAAATCAAGGTTCTGCTCTCACTGTGAGGGATATTATCACCACCTTCATATGGCAGTGTGTTAATATTGTAAAACTATAATTACAACCCAGTATATTTTCATGGAGAAAATGTTCTCACCCCTTCCTCTCTGCTCTGACACTTATGCTAGTCTTGTCTGCCCACAGCCATCTTCATGTCTTCTTCCACACTCCCTTTACCTGTGGAAGTCTCTCCCTAGTTTCATCTAACGGGCCACTACCCTTTCCTCTTTCAAATTCCTCTGCAAGGCCCATTTCTTTTGGGATGCCCACACTGATTAGGCCAACTAATTAAGCATAGGAAATGGGGTAGTCAGCTAGATTTGAAGAGCATTTAGTAAGGAAAACAAGAACTCAGTACGTACCTTTAGGCCTTGTCTACACACAAGCTTGCACTGGTTTAATTAAAATTCATTTAATTTAATTGACAAAAACCCCTGTGGACATGACACTCCCATTTCAGTTTGAGCGGCTTATTTCAGTTTTGTTTAAGCATCTTTCTAATCCATTTAAAATAAACCAAAATTAGCCTGATTCAGACCAAAATGAGCATCAACAAAGCTAAAACTGGTACAGAAGACTAAATCAATTTAAAATCAAACCTTAATTCAAATTGGTGCAACTGGGTGCGTAAACAAGCTCAGAGTGTATAGAAAAGTTGTACACATTTGTTTATCTCCCCACCTTTTATAGGTTATTCATATTCTTACATTGTAAGCTCTTACAGATGCAGGGAGCATATCTTCCTGTGTATTTCTACAACATCCGGCACAATAGGACCCCAATCCACACCTGAGCTTCTGGGCCCTACTGCGATAAAAATAGATCCATTCTGTTTTCCCTTTTCTTAGAATTCCAAACAAGGATACTCCAAACTCCACAATTTGTGATCTAGGCTGTTGCAGAAATGCTGAAACAGCATGTGATCAGTTTAATATTGAATCAGTGGAACCTCCTGCTAACCTGCTCTCTCTTTCAGTTTACAGGGACTTTTATCAGAGACATGCTTGGGCTACTGAGTGTTATTCATCTGTAACATCACATTTTCATTTGCTAGTTTCCTCCCTGCCAACAGGCTCTCTTTTGTTTGGTATTCGTTCATTCTTTGGTGTTCTCTCTCAGAAGTGGAACTAAATCACAGAATTAAAAATTAATAGCAGCTTATGTACAAGTGATCATGACTTGATCACATTTATAATGGGCAAGCAGAATTAAGTCCAGACCAGTAATATATATATATATATATATATATATATATATATACACACACACACACACACACACACACTTGGTGCTTTAATAGGCCAATTTCACAAAGCACTTATGAGACAAACGAGCTGGGAGAAAGAATTTAATAAGAAAAATGTGAATGATAATTGGGAATCATTTAAGACCATGTTACCGCAGATGCCCCAAAAGCCACAATCCCATAATTAAGGAAGAAGTTAGTGCTGGCTAAAAAATTAACCTGGTTTAGAGGGAAAGTGAAGGCAGATATAAAAAATATAACACACTGAAGAAAGGGAAGCTTGGCAGCAATGAATGTAAATCAGAAGTTAGGAATTGTAGAAAATTGATAATGGAAACAAAGGGACACAACAAGAAATCTGTGGCCACCAAAGAAAAGGTCAATAAGGACTTTTAAAATATATTAGGATATACTAGATAGAAATGGTAGAATTATCAATAATAATGAAAAGACAGACGTCTTCAGTAAATATCTGTTCTGTATTTGGGGGAAAAACAGATGAAATAGTCTCATCATTAGGTAATGTTAACTATCTGTGGCACTCTGCCTCAAAATAGCATCCTGTCACCAGTCATATAATTATATGTTTTATACAAAGTATACCTTGTGAGGTATAATTTTAAAAGTCTTGATCTGCTAAACATTAGTACTGTGTTGGATTGTATGTGAAGTTATGGAATATTGCTGTATATGTTACTGAAACATGTTGGGAGGTTGGGAACACCCACAATCAGCCTTTCAGGTAGAACAACAGAGTAGCCAGACAGCACTAATGCCTCAACACCACCCAACAAGGAAAGAATCCACTATCTCAGAAACTTTACAATGAGGACTTCACAGAGAAAGCATGTACACAATGGGACACTGCTTGACCCATGGGGATGGACCCCCACTGTCATACCATAGATCTTTTCAGCAAGTTGGAAAAGCTAACGGAGAGGGGAAGTGACATCACCACTTGGCTTTACTCCCCCCAACTCCACACCTGGAGGAAAAGACTTTAGAATTGGGGAGGGGGGGGTCCCAGGCTGGAGGAGTATTCCAGCCTGGGTATTAAGAAACAGAAGCCTGTTTGTACCATCTCTCATGGTGAGGCATTGCTTGATTTAAATCCTGCTTAGTTTGTAGAGCTTAGACTGCAAAATTACTTCATTTTTCAAGTAACCAACTCTGATTTTTTTAGACCTACCACGTATAGTCACTTAAACTCTATATCTCAGTAGTTAATCTGTTTTATAATTTACCTAAAACAGTGTGTTTGGTTGAAGCGATTGAGAAATCTGCTTAGGTTACAAAGGCAGCTGCATGTCCAATTTCCTTTGATGAAGTGGTGAACTGGTTAATGAATTTATACAGTCCAGGCTTCTGACCAGTGCAAGATGGAATAGTTCTAGGGTACACTGCTGGAAAGCTGGGGGGAGTTGGCTGGTGCCTTTCTACTGTTGGTTAATGAGGGGCTGAGGAAAGCACTCACACAACTCAGTTGGGTGTATCCCTCTGCCTGTCAATGTCTGTGTAAGGGCAGCTTGCTGACAGCATCGCAGTGTAAGAGGCAACCAAGGTAAACATTCTCGCTATCTAGTTGGGTGTGGAGATCCATCTGCTGTTGGGCTGGGTGATGACAGTGCCTGGAGGGGTCTGTGGATTGTCACTAGTGAGGCATTGTTGGTAGTCAGCCCAGGTTGGCAGGTTAAAGGGGCACAGCAATCCCAGAGTTTTCAGGATGCACCCTAGGTCATAGTTTCTCAACCTATGGTACGTGTACCCCTGGGGGTATGCGAGACACAGGCAGGGAGCACTCGGGGGAGAGGGGAAGAGAGAAGAGGTGGCGGCCAGCAGCTGCCAACTTCTGCGGAAGCCTGGCGGCGGCAGCCCACTTCCCATCCAGTCCCAGCTCCTAGCTGGGAGACATGCAGCAGCCCCCAGCTTCTGGGGAAGGTGGGCAGCAGCCCCCCCGCTTCCTGCCAGGGCCCAGCTCCCAGCTCCTGTGTCTTGTCAGCTGGGCTCAAAACTGGGTGGCAGCCACCCGCGCCCTGGCTCCAAGCCGAGGGACAGCCTCCAGCACCCCGGCTTGAAGATGAACAGCAGCCGCCTACCCACATCCCTAAGTCTCAGCCAGCGCAGAAGCCTCCTCTGCCCTAGCTCAGATTGGGTGGCAGTTGCCCACCTCCCGGGGTGGCAGCCAGGCAGCAGCCGCCTGCAATTTGCCCAGGTGGCAGCCCCCCTCCGTGGCTCAAAGCCCATTGCCCAGAAAACTTGTCAATTTCATTGCTCTATGACAGCCCCAGATTTTACCAGTTGCCTCTTTTCCTGTCTCTCTCTTTCTCTCTCGCCCTCCTTCCCTGTCTCTCTCTCACCCCTTCCTCCTGTCAAATCTATGGCAAAAAAATTGGCATGGTGCTTTATATTCCCCAGCATTGGTATGCCACTCAAAGCCTCATAGCTTTGGCCAACATCACCTCTAGCCCAGATACATACTTGAGTTGTGCACCCCAGGTGTAAAGGTGGTAACCCTACCCACACTAGATCTGACATCTGTCACACAGCCTTATATACTCAGCCCTTCTTCCAACACATGGCTCACATAGTCTGTAAATATAAAATCCAATGGAAAATTGAGTCTTGGGGTATTTATTACAATTTTCAGAAGTTAGGGGGTACTTGCTTCTTAAAAGATTGAGAAACAATGCCCTAGGACGGGAATCCGTCACACAATCCGTTACACTAGAATCTTTGGAGGATATTAAACAAACTATTGAAGTTGGACATTTTAAAATCACCAGGTCCAGATAACCAGAACCCAAGAGTTTTAAAAGAGCTGGCTGAGGAGCTTACTGAAAATCAACTTTTATGGTCTAGCAAGTTTTGAGGTATAGAGGAAGTTCCAGAAAACTAGAAGAAAGCTAATGTGCCAATTTTAAAAAAGGGTAAATAGAATAACCAGGGTAATTATAGGCCTGTAAACCTGATATCGATCTCAGTCAAGATAATGAAACAGCTGATACTGGACTTGATTAATCAAGAATTAAGGAATGGTAATGTAATTAATGCAAATCAATATGAGTTTATGGAAAATAGATCCTGTCAAACTAAGTATATCTTTTTTAAATAAGGTTATAAGTTTGGTTGATAAGGTTGGTAAAGATAATAGTGTTGACTACTAAGACATTTGACTTGTTATTGGAGGACAGTATTTTGATTAAAAAACCTAGAATGATATAAAATTAACACGGCACCCTGGGATGGGGCATCCAACGCACACTGGCAGGTAAGGAATTAATATTAAATATATAAAATTGGAAAGCAGCCAGTCGGGGAGGGGCTGTGAGGAATGGCTAATCAGGGCCCTGCAGGCCTCTATAAGAGCTGCATGGCAGAGCAGTCAGTAGCTGCCTGAAGCTTGAGGAGGGAGGACTATGTCTAGAGTAGGCTGCAACCCTATAGCACCTTGGACAGAGCAGTGCAGGCAGGAACCCAGAGAGAAGAGAAGTTGCCTGGCTGGGCTGCTGAGACTGAGGAGGGTGTGCTGGCTGCAGGGAAGTGGCGTGGGGAAATACAGCGATAGAAGAGGCAGAGAGCTATGTCCCCCTGAATGTTCCTTCCCACCTCCATAGAGGGGTATGCCCCACAGTTTGGGGACCTCTACCCTAGGCGATTTAATTTTTTTATCAATGACCTGAAAGAACACAAATTCTTCACTGACAGTATGCAAATGACACAAAAGTGGTAAATAATGAAGAGGACAGGTCACTGATTCAGAGTGATCTGGACTGCTTTGTAAATTGGATGCAAGAAAACAATATGCATTTTAATATGGCTAAATGTAAATGCATACATCTAGGAACAAAGAATGAAGGCTTTAGCAACATGATGGGAGACACTATCCTGGGAAGCAGTGATTCTGAAAAATATTTTGGTGGGGAGGGAGGGATGGGGGGATAATCACCTGAATGTCAGTTCCCAGTGATTCTGTGGCCAAAAGGCCTAATTTGATTCCTGGACGCATAAATAGGTGAATATCAAGTTGGAGTAGAGAGGTTGTTTTACCTCTATTTTGCGCTGGGTGCGACTGCTGCTGGAATACTGTCCAGTTCTGCAGCCCATAATTCAAGAAGGATGTTGATAAATTGGAGGGGGTTCAGAGAAAAGATGAGAATGTTTGAAGGATTAGAAGACATACCTTATAGCGACAGACTCAAGGAGTTCATGTTATTTAGCTTAACAAAAGAAGATTAAGAGGTGACATGATCACAGTCTTTAAGTATCTACATGAGGGAACAAATATTAATAATGGGCTCTTCAATCTAGCAGAGAAAGGTGTAACATGATTCAATAGCTGGGAGTTGAAGCTAGACAAATTCAGGCAGGAAATTAGGCATAAATTTTTAAAGTGAGGATAATTGTTCTGATGGTTAATTTACCAAGGGTCATGGCGGATTCTCCATCACTGATAAATTTTAAATCAAGATTGGTATTTTTTTTTTTTTTAAAGACCTGCTCTAAGAACTTCTCCAAAATAATTCCATGGCTGGGGTTAGTGCTCTAAAAATATCTGTGTAGCCAACTTTGAAGTTGCAGTTCAGGTTGGAGCTTGGGCTGTGAAGCCTAAGGACAGTAATGGGCTTCCAAGCCTGAGGCCTAAACTTACAAAGTTATTTTTAGCGCTATAGTGCAAGCCCCATGAGTCTGAATCTATAGATCCAGACGTGACCCTAACCACCGTTAATGCCCACTGGCATACGGTACACTCTCTCATCACACCCAGCCAAATCACTACTCCCAACACTCTGTCACAATATTTATCCAAAAGATATTGTGTAAGGCATCACATGAAAACTAGTAACAGACCAGTTATTAATATAATTGTAAAATGCATGTGTTAATGTTATAGGTGAAGTTATGAATTCCCTCTAACATGCCTAAGACTAGACTGCCTAGCCTAGTTAAAGGTAATAAAAAGGTCTGTCCTAGACAAAGGAGTGTGGGTTTACCTCAATTTAGATACTAGCAATAAACAAAGCTATCAAGTTAAACCAGTGGGGGTTATCCTGATCCTGAACTCAAGAGACAGAGAAGTAAGATGGCTCTTGTACCCCAGAGAAAAACAGGAGACTGAATCCCCAAGAGGCTTTCCTGATTCTTAAGATAAACACAATCCCTTTGGGAATATAACAAACAGAGAGAGACTCCATATCCTTCATCTTAGGAGATAAAGGAACGAAGTGATTTGATCTCCGTAATGGATCCTGGCCAGAAAAACCTAGAAAGACAAATGTGTGAGAGAGAGACCATCTTGAACAAAGACTGTATCTTGCTAAATTAAGTTTTAGTCTTTCAAATGCCTGTTTTCACTTTTAGTTGCTTGTAACCATTTCTACCTTTATCCCTTTTATGTGGTATCACTTAGTCCTAACTTTTAACTAACTTGTTTTACCTTTACTATAAACCCATTCAGTACTATGTTTGAAGGAAGAGTGAGTTTACCCCCATTACATTAATAAGCTGTAACATACTATTTAACAGAGCAGCAAACTTAATATCCTCTGTGAACGTACAGTGATAGGTGCTATGCATTGCAGAGAAACATCTCTGAAGAGCTCCGGGGACTGGAGTTCACTGCTTATTACCTGCTAGGCAAGGTTTGGGCTGGGACAGCCTTGAGCAGTTTGCTGATGAGGAAGACAGACCGGTGTGGCAAGAAACTAGCAGTGTGTTACACCAAGGTCTGACATTTGCTGCTATGGGCTCCTCCTTGCTATGTAGATGTATCCTCTGTGACTGATTCAAATGGAGCAGGAAACTTTTCTGTTTCAAGATTGAAATTAGAGTCCATTGCCATGTATCAGGAGGCTGAAACTATGGAGAACCTCCTATTCTACTGGCTCAGCTGTAAGAAACCCCCTGCAGCCCAGCAGAGTGCACTGTGACATGGGGTGCTTGAGTTCAAATTCTGTGTTAGACTCTTGGTCCCTGAGAGTACCACCACATCCATATCCCATTTCCCTGTGCCCTTAACCGGGGACCAAAGTGCAATTGGCAACCTAGAGGTGGAAGGTTCCATATTCATTCTCTGCCCACTCAGTCATTTAGTCGTTCTGGCCTCAAGGACTGGAACAAATGACGTGGAGGTGAAAGGTTCTGAATCCCATTCCCAAGCTATCTAGTCTTTCAATCATAGTAGACATGAGAATGGGAACATGATTTTTGTTCTTCAGAAAACCAACCATGGGTCCGTGACCATAGCAAAGGCTCGATTCTGCAGGCACTGGGCGTTCTGGCCTCAATCCAACACCACCTTGAAGCATGTGATTAATTGCATGCACACAAGTAGTTCCTTTGATTTCAATGGGACTATAACAAGGGGCTTGACTTCAAACAAGCGCCTATGGAAATTGTTGGCTCAGGGCTAGAATGCTCAGTGCCCTGCAGGATTGAGGCCCAAATGAGCAAGAAGTTGGCAGGTTTACCGATGCCATGGTTCTTCCTATGCAGGTATGCCATCAAGACCTCCAGGCAGGCAACAACAGTCTGAGACAGCAATAAGTCTTTCTGAAAACACAGAGAAAAGAATGAGGGTGATGGTTGTTGAGAGAGGAAAATTCACGAGACAGAAGGTGTAGCTTAGGCAAATAACACTTTTCATCACTCTCAGGTCACACAGTGTACACTGCATTTACAAAGCCAGCTCTGCACTCAGTTACACCACAGCAACCCCCAGGAAGTTAAATGAGGCCAGAACTTGGTTCAGAGACTATCAGATTGAGGAAGAGTGTCCCAAGGGAAGTGGTGAAAACCCCACACTGCTGAACTGAACAAAGTCCTGGAAGATATACCGTATATAACAGCCCTGCACTGGCTGTGGTGGGGGAATGTGGGCTAATGCTTCCTGATAGATCAAATTTCTATCATTCTATAAGGGGTAAAGAAGGGGAGAAACTCCCTTGGGCCCTATCATCTGAGATGTTTTTCCTCACACCCGTCAGTGTTTGTTTATATCTGTAGATGTACCTGTACCAGAAGGTTCTGCAGACTGACAACAAGCGAGAGCACATGCCACAGGGCCAGTGGATGTAGGGAGGCATGGTCCTCTGACAACGATGGTTCCATCCTGCTTTGAGCTGGGGGCTGGACTGTGAGTGCCAGCAGGGAGGAGGAGAAGTTCTGTCTAAGGATGACTCGCAGGAACTGAAGAATACTGACTGCACACACAACTGTTTGTTATTACAATGCAACATTTCCCTCCCCCACTCCAACCCCATGCACACCATGAAACCAAAATCATTCAGCACCAAGGAATTGCATCCTGCATATGAATGGTCGGAGCACTGCCTGGGAAAGGAAAGAAGGAAAAGTTGGGTGGATTTATTTTCAGGGCCCATTAAAGGGAAATTCCACTTGCTAACGAATGCCACATAACCACGTCCCCATGCAACCTGCCCTGCAGCACCACTTCCCCTTGTTATTCCAACTCTTGCCCAGTTTCAAGCTTTGCTACCTAACTCTATGGTGGTTTTAACAAATGAAAAAATATCCACCAGGGATGGACACCACCAAACTCATTTTACCTTTGCCCCCAAGTACCCCAAATCTGAAGTGGACAAAGATAAATGCACCAAAAGGTCCCAAGTTCACACCTTCCTGTTCAGTTCCAGTATGTCAGTCACTCTCTTTGCTTCTAATGGCCTCGACTTCCCTCCCAACATTCTCCCTACCTATTTTAAACTGTCTTGGAACTAGGCAACTGGCAGTTATTGTTCCAAGGCAGCAGGAGCATGACCCTAGAGAGCTTCTGCACACCTAAGAGCAGTGCAGGCTTCTTCCTTCTGAAGATGACTGCATTCAGGACCTTTTCAAGATCCAGAGAGATCATCCGGTGAACCTAGGAGAATGAAACACCAGGAGAAAAAATAATAAATGCTTGTCTCTGATGCTGGGTCAACAGGATATCAGGTAGAAGACTGCTCCCTTAAATGCTCTTAATTTTCATAGATCCCAAGACCTGAAGGGCCCATTGTGTTCATCTAGTCTGACCTCCTGCATAACACTGGCCATAAAACCTCCCCAAACTAATTCCTACAGCAGATTTTTTAGAAAAAGATCCAATCTTGATTTAAAAATTGCCCGTGATAGAGAATCCATTATGCCCCTTGGGTAAGTTATTCCAACGGTTAATTACCCTCACTGTTAAAAATGTACACCTCATTTCCAGTCTCATTTTGTCTAACTTCAAGTAGTCAATAGATCATGTAAGACCATTCTCTAATAGACCGAAGAGTCCATTATCCAAATATTTGTTCCCCACGAAGGTACTTATAGACTGTAATTAATTCTCTCTCTGCTGTCCCCTGCCTTTCTTCAGCCGGTATCCGTAAATGATCATGTGGAAATATGTGATTAGGTAAAAATGACAACATTTCAGGAGTCAGACTCGGGAAGGAATGGCTGGGGTCCAATCTCCACTTTTTATCCTATACTCTGCCTGCTATCCCCAAACACCTAGTTGTTTCTAAAATGATCAGCAGTAAAAGAGATAAAGACCAAACCTGATGCTGGCAGATAAACTGAACTCATTAACACCCTGCTGAGATGAACATGGGCAGTTCACACTTTTCTAAGCTGTTGTTCCCATTTAAATATCTGCAGACTCAGGGTGACTGCATGACATCAGCTTTCATTCACAACCATAAAGGCTAAAAACTCTGGTCCAGATTCACCCATTCACTCTGGCTGCCTTGTACCACTCCAGCAGTACTGCTTGAGCAACAATGGAAGAGTGGAAAGCAGCCAGAAAGCAACAGTGGCTCTACCCCTCCCTCCATTTTTAAGGAAATCTTAAATTCTTCAAAAACTGATGGGACTTCCAGAGAAACACCACTGAAGTGTCTCACTGCTCAACCTGATCCCTGAGCCATTACTAAGTGTTCACCACCTATCCTGCATCCATGGATATTTTAATTACCCAACTGGAGAGCTCTCTGTGGCAGTATTCGTGTAGGCTATCATGCCAATCAAGTACTGTTGAATTTAAGAGATATGCTTACTGAGGAAATGGGCTGGAGCCCACGAAAGCTTATGCCTGCAGAAATTAAATTTGTTAGTCTTTAAAGTGCTACAGAACTCTCGTTGTTTTTGTTGTATACAGATTAACACGGCTACCCCTCTGGAAAGCTTACTAGACAGTAAATGATCACATCCCAATGATCAATATGGGCTGGGAAAACCCAACCTGGGTCTTTCAAAAAAAATCACTAGGATAAAACACGTCCTGGAGCCTTCACAACACAGCCATGAAGAGTATGCTCTGGAGGAGAAAGTAACTGAGATGACAAACTGTGACTGATTGGTCTCATGGCCTTTATTCCTTACCCGGTATCCCATGAAGTTAAGTTTGCAAGTCCTGAGAAGAGAAGTGCAGTAAAGTGAGGTTTTTTAAGATGTGTGTCCCTGTGGGTGCTCCACTTTAGGTGTCATCCATCATGTGCCGCATCCCTGATTGGAGATTCTTCCAGCAGTACTTGTCCAGGTCGCACATGCACAGCTGTTGGTGCCTTTTATGACACGTGCGACCTGACCCCCTCAATTCCTTCTCTACCGTAGAGTCCCGTACAAGAACTCAAAAGTAAAGGGGAGGAGGATGAGTAGTGGAGCACGCACAGGAACACACATCTTGAAGAACCTCAGTTACTACATTAGGTGAGTAACTTTCTCTTCTTCTTTGAATGATGTCCCTGTGGGTGCTCCACTTTAGGTCACTATAGAGCAGTGCTCCTTATTTGGTGGAGGGACTTTGGGATCATTTGTTTGTACGGATGATAGAACTGTAAGTCCTAATATGGCATCCCTACTAGATGCATGATCAATTGCATAGTGTCTTGTGTAGAGGCCCATGTAGCTGCCTTACATATGTCTGTTATAAGAACACTGTTAAGAAATGCTACAGAAGAGGATATTGTCCTGGTTGAATGTGTTCTGGTTCCTACAGGGACTTGTAAGTTTGTTTGTTTTTTAAATAGCATAGCTGGATGCATTCTTTTATCCATTTGGATAGTCTTTGACTAGATATGGCCTGTCCTATTATGCGTTCCATGATTGATACAAAGAGCTTATCTGACTTTTGGGACGTTTTTGTTCTCTATAGGTAAAAGGCTAGAGCTCGTCTAACATCTAATGTGTGGAACGCCACTTCTTACACATTATTATGTGGTTTTGGATAAAAAGTAGGTAAGTGTATAGGTTGATTAATGTGAAAGTCTGATACTATTTTTGGTAGAAATTTTGGGTAGGGGCTAAGAGTTATTTTATCCCTATGAAAAATTGTGTCTGGTGGGTGGGCCATAAATGCATTAATTTCTCCTATACATCTAACTGATGTGATAGCTATTAAAACCGACACTTTCATTGACATATAAAGAAGTGAGCGTGTTGCTATGGGTTCATATGGTGGCCTGATAATGGCCTCTAATACTAAGTTTAGGTCCCATGGTGTTGTGGGTTTATATATAGTTGGGAATACTCTTTGTAATCCATTGAGTAAACATTTTACCATTGGGTGAGTGAATACTGTGGCTTGATTAATCTTTCGTGGAAAACAGAAATTGCTGCTAGATGGACCTTTCACAGAGCTAACTGATAGGCTTGATCTTTTTAGTTCTAGGATATATTCTAATATGGATGGGATAGATGAAGATGCGGTGAGAATTTGTCTATGCCTACACCAAGAGTCAATTTCTCCATTTCTGTTGGTAAATTTTTCTTGTTGATGGTTTTCTACTATTTATTAATATATAATTAACCTCTTCAGAGCATTTTAATTCCTCTGGCATGAACAAGTTAGGAACCATGCCATCAGATGAAGGTTCTGTATTTCCAGATGATAAATCCGATTGCATCATAGAGGCAATGTTATTGGTTTGTATGGTGACATGTGCAGCAGGTCTGAATACCGTGTCTGTTTGGACCAAGCAGGTGCTATCATTATCACTGTCACTTTGTCTATCCTGATTTTGTGAGTAGTCCTTTGTATCATTGGAATGGGGGGGAATGTGTACAGGAGTTGTTTGCTCCAGTCGAGTAGGAATGCATCTCCCATTGAGCTTGTCCCCAATCCTGCCCTTGAGCAGAAGTGATGGCATTTGCGGTTTTGCTCGGTGGCATTGCAAGTTTAAGCAGGCATAATGGACGACAAATGTCGTCACCGACATGTGGCCCAGGAGTTGCATGACCATATAAGCTATTACTGTTTGACTGTCTCTTATTAGTCCTATTAGATCTATTATTGCCTTTAATTTGGGTTGTGGTAATGATGCTTTGGCTGCTATCGAGTCCAGTTGTGCTCCTATGAATTCTAACCATTGTGTTGGGTTGAAAGTGGATTTTTCTTTGTTTATGTGGAGTCCTAGCTTTCGAAATAACTCTATGGTTTGTTGAGTAGCTTGTGTCACCCGAGTTTTACTGAATGCTTTTATGAGACAGTCATCCACGTATGGAAATATTGTGATTTCCTGTCTTCTCAAATGAGCTGCAACTACTGCAAGAATTTTGGAGAAGACCCTTGGTGCTGTCGAGAGGCTGAATGGCAATAACTTGTATTGGTAATAATTGCCTGCCACCACAAATCTTAGGAAGCATCTGTGTGCTAGGTGGATCGTAATATGGAAATAAGCATCCTGAAGGTCAAGGGCTAAGAACCAGTCCCCTCTCTGTAGTGCCAGTGTTAAGGCTGATAATGTGACCATCTTGAATTTTTTTTCCTCACAAATTTGTTTAGCTTTTTCAGATCTAATATGGGTCTCCATCCTCTGGTCTTTTTCTGAATCACAAAATAGTAGGAATAGAACCCTTCCCCTGTGTGTTGTGCGGGTACCTGCTCTACTGTTCCTAGTTGTAGGACTTCTTGAGGACATATTTGAAAGTGAGGTGGATCCCTGAAGAGGGACAGGGAAGGGTTGTTTGTAGGAGGAATGGATGTGAATGAGATAAAAATCATCAAATCAGGATACACTAACACCCATCTGTCTTCTGTGATTGATGACCAATTGCAGAATTTTTGGAGGCAGAATTTGAAGTTTGTGGTCAATGATGGTGGCACTGTTTGAAGAGTGGAGTGTCTCAGACCCTCGACCAATTTCTCAAAATTGCTGTTTGGATGATGCCCCTTAAGAGGTTGAAGGTGTTTGTTGTGATTGTCTACACCTCTGTGTTCTTTATTTACCTCTCTGGGTTTCGTATTGTCTGTAGTGCGCGTGAAACGAATATTTGCAGATACATGGCTGAAAGCTGTGTTGGTCTTCTCTTTGTTCCAGGCGTGTAAATGGCTAGGGTTCACAGTTTTTGCCCTCAAAGCCTTCATGGAATGAAGGACTTTATCCGTCTTCTCTGCAAACAGTGGACCTTACTGAACAGAAAGTCTTCTATCTTCATTTGTAGCTCCCTGGGAAGGCCTGCCGAGTGGAGCTACGAGGCTCTGTGCATAACAATGGCCATGGCTGTAGTTCTAGCCGCCATATCGACTACGTCTAAGGAAGCCTGTAGGGATGTTCTGGCTATAAGTTGTCCTTCATTAATGAGTGCCCTGAACTGCTCTCTTTTGTTCTCCGGTATGTCATCGGTAAATTCTTATATCTTTTCAAAGATGTTATGGTCGTAATTGGAAAGAAGGCCTGACTAATTGGATACTCTCATTAACAAAGTGGATGAGGAATAAACCTTTCTGCCTAACAAATCTAATCTCTTCCAGTCTTTGTCTTATAGTGTTGACTTGTAATTCATCTGTTTACCCCTCTGGTTGGCAGCATCAATAACCAGGGAATTTGGAGGTGGGTGGATAAAGAGGAATTCCATACCCTTAGCCGGGATATAGTACTTCCTATCATTTCTCTTATTAGCAAGCTCGATGGTGGCTGGTTGTCTGCCATATGGTGTTAACTGGCTCCATTAATGATCATCCATAGGAAGCACAAATTTTGATGCTGTTGATGTATGAAGAACTTTAAGCAATTTATGATGTGACTCCATAACCTCCTCAAAAGGGGATTTTCAGTTTTTTTGTGAACCTGTTAAAGAGATCATGGAATTGTTCTGAGTTATCTGTCGGAGTCAGTGCAGGAAGTATTACTACTTCATCTGGGGAGGGCAAAATCATGTGTGGGGAGAGAGGTTTCCTGCTCCACACTTGTGTCCTCTACCTGTATCTCTTCTGTAGCTGTTGTTGACGCAGCTGGGGTTCAATGTCTGGAAGATCTCATCCTACTTGTATAGGAACTGGGCGGTCTGCTGTATGCCCTAGAATAGGCTGATGAGGCAACCCAATTTTGCCATTGAGTTTGATATGGCATGGGGGGTCTGAGCCATGGTGGGTCGTACTAGGGATATGGTCTAGTTCCCATGCGAGGCACATAATCAGGTGCCTCTAATGATGGTCTGGGTGAAGGAGGAGTGATAAATTACTAATTAAACTGCTGTACTTATGACTAAAACTAAACAATTCTATATTATTATTCTAGATAAGACAAATGAAAAGCATAGCTGCTCTTCTTGCTCCATCTCAGACCGTGGATGGCTGAGAAGGAACTAAGTGGGTCAGGTCGCACACATGAGAAAAGGTGCCATCAGCACTGAGAGGCAACCAGCTGCGCGTGCATGACACAGACGAGTACTTCTGGAAAAATTTCCAATCAGGGACAACACCTAAATTGGAGCACCCACAGTGACATCACCTGAAGAAGAAGCTGAGCCTTTTGCAGGTTACAGATATGTACAATGGACAGATTAGAGACACATCCGTCTTTCTATGGAAAAATCCAATGCTGCAAGGGATAACAAGGGGCTATGCATCCATCAAGGGGTACAAAAAGCAATACATATTTTGTTTGTTCTGCCTTTTGAAAAAATCCTTTCCTGGCAATACGGACTAAGGCATCAGTCCTGCACAAGCTTACGCACTTGAGTAACTTCATTGACTACGAGTAGCCCCACTAAGTTCAACAGGACTACTCATCTGAGTCATTTTCAGCATTTGCAGAAGTGTTTGCAGGATCAGAGCTTAAGTTCACGCCACTGAGGCTTCAACCCCATTTTAATCATAAAAGAATGGTGCAGGGCAACGGCATGTATATTTAGAGGGGAAGGTCACCCCCTTGCATTGGCGTTAGAGAATATTCCATTCACAGTTACCCATAATTCCAAGAGGACATCATCAAAATGATTTATAATTTACAGAATGGTTATTGACATCCCAAAAAGCACCTTTAAAATGTATTTCACACTCTCCCAGAGAGTTTAACTTTTGGGGAGGAAAGGGAAGTTTGGGGAATTTTCCCCAGAATCACCGCCCTTCTCCTGAGTCCTCAAATGGTCTACATTTTAGCTAGCCACCCTACAGGATTCCTAGCCCTTGCCATGCTGGAAGAGCAGGAGACCAAATCAAGGAAACCCCTGCAAAGAACAGTGCAGCAAAGAAAGGTTACATTGGCTTGGTCTACACTGCTGCCAGAGGTCAATGGGAGATATGCAAGCTACATAATGTAGCTTGCGCATCTCCTGTCAACTTTCTTACATTGCCGTACTGCGGCATCTCCACTGTGTTGTGTCAACGGGAGATGCCCTCCGGTCGACGCAGCCTTACTCCTTTCAGGAGGGGTGGATTAATGGTGTCAACCAGAGAACACTTCTGGGATCGACTGAGCAGGTCTCCACAGCCCATTCAATCGATCCCGCTGCATCAACCCTTGCAGACCCAGCAGTGTAGACATACTCTTACTGTAATTGGTGGTTCTTTGAGAGGTGTGGTCCCTATCTGGATTCCAGATGTGGGTGCACATGTGCCATGTGCCTGAGCCAGAACTGTTTAGAGAAATCTCCGTCGACTCGCTGTGCTTTGTGTCAGCCATGTGGTGCGTCCAAGGTCTTGAGACTGCACGGGTCGACACCCCATAATTCCTTCTTACCAACAAGCACAGAGCCCATAGCAGAGGAGATGGGGGGTGGGATTTGAATCCAGATAGGGACCACACCTCTTGAAGAACCACCAGTTACAGTAAATAACCTCTCTTTCTTCTTCAAGTGCTGGTCCCTATGTGGATTCTATACATGGGTAGTGTAGCGAGCAGTCTTCAGTTTGGAAGTGGAAGCGAGGTCTCAGTAGAAATAAGAGTTCGTAGGACTGCATGGCTAACTGCCGCATCTGCTGTTGTTGAATGGGCTATGGCATAATGAGTGGTGAACCTGTGAATGGAGGACCATGTTGCTGCTTTACAGATGTCCTGCCATGGGATGTCAGAGGAGGACTGACATGGTTGCTTGCGCTCTTGTGGAGTGGGCAGTGATGTCAGGTGGTGGAGAGACAAGGGAAAGGGAGTAACACACTGTGATGCAGCAGGAGATCCATTTTGGGAGGCATTGGGAAGAGAGGGTGCATCCTCAGCAGTGTTCTGCTATAGTGAGAAAGAGTCTGGGTGAGGCTTGGAAAACGTGGAAGCATTGGAGGTAAAAGGCCAAAGAAATGTAGTGTGCATTTCCTGGTGGATGTGTGCAGTTTAGGGTAAAAGGTTGGGAGATGGATGACTTGATTAAGGTGGAACGGTCAGGCCATCTTGGGGAGAAACTTGGGATCGAGTCATAGGGTGGGTCTGTCATGATGGCTTCCAGTTCACTGACTCATCAGGCAGAGGTGATGGCCACTAAAAAGACCACCTTCATGAATAGGTAGGTAAGAAAGCAAGTGGCCAGGGGCTCAAAGAAGGGTCTAGTGATGGCTGAAAGGACAAGGTTAAGTTCCCAAGGGAGTAGCTTTACTGACTGAAGGGAAGGTGTTGAGGAGACTGCGGAGGAATCAAACAGTGGTTGGGTGGCTGAAGGCAGAGAAGCCGTCTATAGGCGGGAGGAAGACACTGAGTGCCACCAGGTGAACTCAAATGGAGGAGTGGGCAAGGCCTGAAAGACGAAGGATAAGCAGATAGTCAAGGATGGTCAGTATTGGACACAGTGTCTATGGAGTGATGGTGTTTGGATGCCCACTCCATGAAGTGTCTCCATTTGGTCTGGTAGCATGCCCTGGTGACTGGGCGTCAGCTATGTGTGAAGATGTCTTGCACAGGCATGGAGAATGCACTATCTGTGAGCCCCATCCAAATACCAGGCCATGAGATGAAGAGTCCAGGTGGAGTGGCAGATTCCACCCTGTTGTCTGAGATTTGGGAGGAGGGGAGATGGATTGGTGGGCAGGTTGAAAGGTGAAGAAAATTGGTGAACCAATACTGGCACGGCCAGAAGGGGGCTATAAGGATGATGATTCTTAGTCGTGTTTCACTTTGCAGAGTACTTATGGGAGGAGTGGTATGGGCGGTAAAGCATAGCGTAGTTTTGGTGTCCAGGGGAGGAAAAGAGCACCCCTTGACAGCCTTGCCCGAGGGCATCTCTGGAGCAGAAGAGGGGAAAGCTTGTAGTTGGTAGCTGTCATGAACATGTTCCAGTGTGGTGTGCCCCATTGATGGAAGGAAGAGTCAGGTCATGAAGCTCCCACTCATGGTTGCGATGAAAGGAGCAGCTGAGCGCGTCTGTCAGGTTGTTTGTACCAGTAAATGGGTTACATAAAGTGTGACGTTGTGCTGTAGGCACCAGTTCCACAAATAGATTGCTTCCTGACAGAGGGCTGGAGATCTGGTTCTGCCTTCTTTGTTTACATATATGACTGCTATCATGTTTTTCGAGAGAAGTTGCACATGTCCGGAGCGGATGAGAGGAAGAAGCACTTGACAGGCAGGCCGGACCACTCGTAACTCTAGGATGTTGATGTGCATCCTTGCTTCTCTGGGAGACCAGAGGCCTTGGGCCATGTGGCCCTGTATGTAGGCGCCCCAGCCCATGAGTGAGGCATCCATGGTGAGGGTGGTGTGGAGAGCAGGAGAGGGTGCCTGCCATGACTTTGGATGAGTCGCACCACCATGAAAGAGAAGTTACCACTGAGGACAGGAGGAGGACCTGTTTGTTGAGGTGGTCCTTCTGTGGGTCGTACACTGAGCAAAGCCACTATTGACGGCATCTCATGTGAAAGCAGGTAAGTGGCGTGGCAGAGGTGCACATAGCTATGAGTCCCAGAAGTGAAAGAAAGTGATGGAGGTGTGCGTGGGGACAACGCTGTAGCCTTGTAATGAGGGAGGTAAGAGCAGCGAAGTGGTCCCTTGAAAGGAAGGCCCATCCTAAAAGAGAGTCCAAGCGCGCTCCTATAAATTTGAGTTCTCTGGCAGGTATGAAGGTAGATTTTTCCTTGTTGATACAGATGCCCAGACTGGTGAGGAGATCCCATAGTGTTCGGATGGTAATGAGGATGCGTTCGCAGTTCAACGCCATTAGGAGCCAATCATCCAGATACGGAAACAAGGAGTGGCCCAGACGTGACATATAGGACACAACTACTGCAAAGACCTTTGTGAACACGTGGGGGGCAGTGGCGATGCCAAAAGGGAGGACACAGAGTTGATAATGGGAGTGTCCCACCGTGAAGTGAAGGAATTTGCGGTAGGTGGGATAGATATCCACGTGGAAGTACGCATCCTTCATATCAAGAGTCATGAACCAGGCCCCAATGGGGATGGAGGAGATGCTTTGGGGAAGAGTGACCATTCAGAAATGGAATTTGCAGATAAACCGGTTCAATGCCCGTAGGTCCAGAATGGGGCGAAGGCCCCCTCCTTTTTCTGGTATAAGGAAATAGGGGGAGTAGAAGCTATGGTCATGATAGTGGCATGGGACCTGTTCTATGGCACCTTTTTGGAAGAAGGTGCATGCCTCCTTCTCGAGAAGGTCTTCTTGTGATGGGTCTGCATGACTGCCCTGGGGAGGGTGATGACAGGGAAAGGCGAGGAACTCTATGAGGTATCCCATGTACGATGTCTAATACCCATCAGTCGTTGATAATCTTGCTTCAATTGTGTGCAAAGAGAGCAAGACAGCCCTTGAAGACAATCAGGGAAGTCGGAGAAGCTGTGGGGAGGGGTTTGCAGTTCTTGGGTTAAGAGTCAAAAGGGCTGTTTGGAGGGGTGTTGTGGAAAGGTGGAGGAAGTAGAGGTGGAGGCAGCAGAAAATCTGGGTCATTGGGAACACTGGCAGTGAAGAGGCTTTTCTTGTTGGTATGGGGTATGATTGGTAGGTGGGCTGTGTGGGATATCAGGGTCAGTCTTGTCACTGAAAAGTTTTTGATTGTCAAAACGAAAGTCCTCAAGTGTGGTTTGGACCTCCATAGGGAAAAAGGGTTACTTACTTTCTGTAACTGTTGTTCTTCGAGATGTGTTGCTCATGTCCATTCCAAGCAGGTGTGCGTGCACTGCGTGCACAGTTGTCAGAAGGTTTTTCCCCCAGTGGTAACCCTCGGATCAGTGTAGGCACCCCCTGGAGTGCCACCGCTTCTCTGGCACTGAATAAAGGGGCCTGCCAACCCGCCACCTCTCCAGTTCCTTCTTGCCAATTGGCTCCAACAAGAGGGGTAGGCGGGTGGGTCTTGGAATGGACATGAGCAACACATCTCGAAGAACAGCTACAGAAGGTAAGTAACCGTTTTTTCTTCTTTGAGTGCTTGCTCATGTCAATTCCAAGCAGACCAATGGAGAAGGGGTCAGAGCTCACAAGATTGCTGACTGCAGCACTGCTCTACCAAATGCCACATCATCCCTGGCATGCTGGGTAATGGCATAATGCAAAGTAAATGTGTATATAGAAGACCAGGTTGCAGCCCTACAGATTTCCTGTGTGGAAATATGAGCCAGGAACACTGCTGACGAGGCCTGAGCCCTCATGGAATGCGCTGTTAGAGCTGGGGCTGGCACCTTGGCTAGCTCGTAACATGCTCTTATACAAAAGGTAATCCAGGACGAAATCCCTGAGAGGATACTGGGAGTCCTCTCATCCTATCGCTACAGCAATGAAGAGCTTATTCGATTTACTAAAAGGTTTGGTTTATTCTATATAGAATGTCAATGCCGGTCTGACATCCAGGGAGTGGAGACTACGTTCTCTGCGGCTGGCATGTGGAACTGGAAAGAACACTGGCAAGAAAATCTCCTGACTAGCATGAAATTGAGAGATCACCTTGAGCAGCAAAGACGGGTGTGGGCACAGCTGCACCTTGTCCTTATGGATCACTATATAAGGGGGGCTCTGAGGTCAACACCTTGAGTTCAGACACTCTCCTTGCCGAGGTGATAGCGACAAGGAAGACTAACTTCCATGAGAGGTATAATAAGGAACACGAAGCTAAGGGCTCAAATGGGGGGAGGGGCATCAATTTATTGAGCACCAGGTTAAGATCTCATGCTGGGATTGACTTTAGCAAAGCTTTTGACACGGTCTCTCACAGTATTCTTATCAGCAAGTTAAAGAAGTATAGGTTGGATGAATGGACTATAAAATGGAAAGAGAACTGGCTAGAGCATAGGGCTCAACGAGTAGTGATCAATGGCTCCATGTCTAGCTGGCAGCCGGTCACAAGCGGAGTGCCCCAGGGGTTGGTCCTGGGGCTGGTTTTGTTCAACATCTTCATTAATGATCTGGAGGATGGGGTGGATGGGGTAGATTGCACCCTCAGCAAGTTTGCAGATGACACTAAGCTAGGAGGAGTGGTAGATACCCTGGAAGGTAGGGATAGGATACAGAGGGACCTAAACAAACTGGAGGATTGGGCCAAAGGAAATCTGATGAGGTTCAACAAGGACAAGTGTAGAGTCCTGCACTTAGGATGGAAGAATCCCATGCACAGCTACAGACTGGGGACCGATGAGCTGGGCAGCAGTTCTGCAGAAAAGGACCTGGGAGTAAGTGGATAAGAAGCTGGATATGAATCAGCAGTGTGCCCTGGTTGCCAAAAAGGCTAACAGCATATTGGGCTGCATTAATAGGAGCATTGCCAGCAGATCACAGGAAGTGATCATTCCCCTCTATTCGGCATTGGTGAGGCCGCATTTGGAGTATTGTGTCCAGTTTTGGGCCCCCCCACTACAAAAAGGATGTGGAGAAGTTGGAGAGAGTCCAGTGGAGGGCAACAAAAATGATTAGTGGGCTGGAGCACAAGACTTATGAGGAGAGGCTGAGGGAAGTAGGCTTGTTTAGTCTGCAGAAGAGAAGAATGAGGGGGGATTTGATAGCAGCCTTTAATTACCTGAAAGGGGGTTCCAGGGAGGATGGAGCTAGGCTGTTCTCAGTGGTGACAGATGACAGAACAAGGAGCAACGGTCTCAAATTGCAGTGGGGGAGGTCTAGGCTGGACATTAGGAAGAAGTTTTTCACTAGGAGGGTGGTGAAGCACTGGAATGGGTTACCTAGGGAGGTGGTGGAATCTCCATCTTTAGAGGTTTTTAAGCTGTGGCTTGACAAAGCCCTGGCTGGGACTATTTAGCTGAGGTTAGTCCTGGTTAGTCCTGCTTTGGAGCAGGGGGTTGGACTAGATCACCTCCTGAGGTCCCTTCCAACTCTATGACTGGACGACCTACTGGAGGGTAAAGTCTCTCTAAGCTCTTGAGGAAACAGGACACCATAGGGTTGGCAAATATCAAATGGCTCCTTTCTCCTGGGTGGAAAGCAGAGATAGCCACCAAGTGCACCTTCACCAATGCAACCACCAAACCTAACTGCTTCAAGTGCAGCTGGTATTCCACTATAAGTGGCAGTGGAGCCTGCATTGGAGGAACACCTTTTTGTACTGACCACAATGAGAACCTTTTCCATTTGGCTAAGTATGCTGCTCTGGTGGATGGCTTTCTACTACCAAGGAGAACCTCCTGAATTTGCTCCGAACACTCTGCCTTCCTCAGGTTCAACCATGCAGCTTCCATGCCATGAAATTAAGCAACTCTAGGCTGGGATGATGCAGCTGACCGTGGTTCTGCATGATCAGGTCCAGAACCAACAGCAGGGTGATCAGGGTGTTTACGAATAGCTGCAAGAGCCTTGTATACCAGTGTTGTCTGGGCTACGCTGGGGCTATAAGGATAACCAAGGCCCCGTCTCTCTTGACTTTCAGGAGGACCTTGTAAACAAGAGGGAACAGCGGGAACATGTAGGACAGGTGGTGAACCCAGGGAAGGAGGAACACATCTGCCATGGAACCCGGACTGTGTCCCCCAGTTGGAGCAAAACTGGTGACACTTCCTGTTGAACCATGTTGCAAAGAAGTCTACTTGGGGAAACCCTCACCTCTGGAAATGTTTCTCATGATATCCGCGTGGAGAGACCACTCATGGGTTTTGAAGGAGTGGCTGAGATGGTCCTCCAGCTTGTTCTGGGAGCCAGGCAGATAGGACACTTCCAGGTGTATGGAGCAGGCAATGCAGAAGTCCCAGAGTTTGATGGCTTCCTGGCACAGGAGAGAGGAACGTTCTCCCCTCACCCCTTCTGTTCATATAGAACATAGCCGTGATGTTGTCTGTCAACACTGACACCTCCTTCCCTGCCAGGTGAGACCAGAACGCCTGTCAGGCCAACCTGACTGCCCGTAGTTCCCTGACATTTATGTGGAGTGACAGCTCCTCTGGGGACCAAAGACCTTGAGTCCTCAGTTTGCTGAGGTGCGCTCCCCACCCCAAAGCCGAAGCATCTGTAACCAGCACCAACGACAACTGCGACCTGGCAAATGGGACCCCTTCACAGACATGCCAGGGGTCAAGCTACCACTGAAGGGACTCTACAACCTGTGGTGGGAGAGAGACCACTCTGTCCAGACTGTCCCTGTGGGAGCGGTAGACTGAGACCAGCCACAACTGGAGAGATCTGAGTTGCAGCCTCGCATGCTGGACCACGTAGTTGCAGGAGGCCATGTGGCCTAGAAGCGTTAGGCAACTTCGAGCTATCATGGTAGGGAAGTCGCTGAAAGTCCTTATTATGGAGCCCACAGTCTGGAAACAAGACTCTGGCAGCAGAGCTCTGGCTTGTACTGAGTCCCAAAGTGCCCTATGAATTCTATTCTTTGCGTGGGCTCTAGCGTAGATTTGCTCACATTCAGCTGCAGACCCAGATTGAGGAAGGTTGCCTGTATTAGGACGACTTGGGAGTCTACCTACTCCCTGGAGCGGCCTTTGACTAGCCAATCGTCCAGATATGGGTATACTTGGACAACGTGCCTCCTCAGGAATACAGCGACCATGGCCATGCATTTGGAAAAAACTCTTGGAGCCACCAACAGGCCAAATGGGAGAACAGTGAATTGGTAGTGATTGTGTCCTTCAACAAACCTGAGAAACCTCCTGTAGGAGGGTATTATTGAGATATGGAAGTAAGCATCTTTTAGGTCGAGGGTGGGACATCAGTCCCCCGGATCCAGAGAGGGAATGATCGAGGCTAGGGAGACCACGCGGAATTTCAGCTCTCTTATGAACTTACTGAGATTCCGCAGATCGAGGATAAACCTGAGCTCCCCCTTTTGCCTTCGGGATTAGGAAATATCTGGAGTAGAACCCTTTTCCTCTTAGCTCCTGAGAGACCTCTTCTACCACTCCAGTGCGAAGTAGCTCTTGCACCTCTCCTATGAGAAACTGCTCGTGAGAGGGGTCCCTGAAGGGGGACGGGGAAGAGGGGTGGGAGGAAGGGGCAGAACAAAACTGGAGGGAGTATCCCACTTCTACCATGCGCAACACACATCTGTCCGATGTTATTCGGGCCCAAGCACAGTAAAAATGGGATAATCGGTTGCAGAAAGGAGGGACAGGATCCAGTAACTGTCCTGGAGTGTCGCCCTCAGGCGCACCCTCAAAAGTTTTGTTTTGGCCCTAGCGGCTGTTTTCCTGAGTCTTTGCCAGAGTTGGGCAGCTGGGGTGTTCTGCACGTGTTACTCCTGCCCCTTCTCCTGGAGCAGTCCTGCTGAGGACACGGTGGATAAAACCTCTGGCCAGACTGGGGCTTGAAGTGCTTCCTCTGTGTGGAAGGCGTATGCAGCCGCAAGGATTTCAAGGTCCCTGTAGATTCCTTGAGGCTATGGGGCTTACAGTCTCTCTGCTCCAAGAATAGCCCTGCTCCTTCAAAGGGGAGGTCCTGGATGGTGCATTGCACCTCAGACAGGAGGCCTGAAACCTGCACCCAGGAACGTCTTCTCATGGCCAGTCCCGAAGCCCTAGTTCTTGCTGCAGAGTCTGCTGCATCTAATACAGCCTTACCCATGTCCTGGCTATCACTTTTCCCTCCTCCACCATGGTTCCAAACTCTGCCTTGGACTCGGCCGGAAGGTGGTCTTTAAACTTTGCCATTGTGTCCCACAGACTGAAGTTGTATCTGCTGAGAATCGCCTGTTGGTTGGCAATTCTCAGCTGCAGGCCCCCAGTGGAGTATACCTTCCTCCCAAACAGGTCCAGTCTCTTAGGCGCCTTCACTTTAGGTGTTGGGCCTTGCTGCCCCTGCCTTTCCTTTTCGTTCACCGCAGACACGATGAGCGAACCAGGTGAGTGAAAAGGTATTCATACTCTTTAGAAGGAGCAAAATATTTCCTCTCTATCCCTTTTGCTGTAGGTGGGATAGAGGCTGGTGTTTGCCACAGTGTCTTTGTTGTGGACTGGACCGTCTTAATTAGAGGAAGGGCTACCCTTGAGGGACTTTCCGGAGCCAAAATGTCCACCATTGGGTCTACGGACTCACGGATCTCCTCTGCCTGTAGACCCACGTTTAGGGCCACCCTTCTCAATAGCTCCTGGTGGTCCCTACTGTCCATAGGGATAGTGGTGGTCGATGTCTCTGCCACCGCTTAATCAGGGGAGGAAGCATACACCTCGGCTTTGGGGATGTCCTAGCCCGGAGGGTCCTCTCTACCTGGGACCTCTCTACAGGTGTCAGGGCCCGCCTCAGTGTCAGGATCTCTCTCTTCAACACCATGCACCACACCAACTTTCCCCGACACCACCGCCTCCCTGCATCCACTGGCCTCGGTGCTGCGCGGCATGGTTCTGGGACCCTTGGGCTTGGTGGTATGTCCACAGGTCCAGAAGGGCCATTGCTGGGGCACCTGCCACTGCATGGGCCAACGTCCAGCGGGGGATGCTTGCCCCCATCCTCCTTGTAGTACCGTCTCTCCGACCTGCGCCTCCGTGAAGTACCAGAGTCTACCTCTGAGTCCGATGATCTGGACTCTGTTCACAGAGACCACGGTGGCGCCAAGGTAGCTGCGACCCTTGAGCAGTACCACAGTACAGGCAACTGGCGCTGGGGCGAGTGTGATCGGCGCCGAGGAGACGGCGCCTGGTGCCGGAATGCGAATGATCAGTGCTGAAGCGCAGGCAACCAGTGCCGCAGAGAGGATGCTCGATGCTGTAGCGTTGGTGATTGGTGCTTAGGCGAAAGCAACCTGTGCCACAGCATTGGTGGCTTGCCTCTAGACGGCACCAGAGGTCTAGCAGTGCCAGAGGTCTTGGGTCTGGCACCTTCTCTCCTGAGACGGGGGACTGCTATGCCATCATAGCAATCAAGTCCCACACTGCCTCAAAAGTATCCGGCGTGGAGGGGAAGTCCAGCTCTTCCACCTCGCTCTCCTTCATCGGGAAGCCCATGCTCACCAGGCTCATGGGTGCCCTCTGTGGAGCCGCTGTTGATGGTCCTGGCATCCATGGGCATGACAGACCATCGTCCTTGTCCATAGGCCGCACTGTAGGCGAGTGTTCCCTGTCCGCACTGTGCTTTTTACAGGGCACTGGTGAAGTGGAGCAGTGCCGAACTGGGTTTGGCGCTGGCGAGTGTCGGTGCCGAGGCTCCCTCTGCGCTGAGGTCGTCTTTGGTGCTGAGTCTCTAACAGACACCGGGGCACTGCACACCGACACACCTGGTGCCAGGTCTGGGGGTTGCAGCCAAAGAGCTGCCTCCACGAGCATCTGCTTTACATGCGCACTCCTCTCTTTACGGCTCCTTGGGTGAAAACTTTTACAGATCCTGCAACGGTCTGTCTGGTGCTACTCTCCTAAACACTTTAAGGAAGAGTCGTGTGGGTTGCCTTTCGGCATAGACTTGTGGCAGGATCCGCAGGGCTTGAAGCCTTGGGCCCAAGGCATACCCCGGAGTCCCGGGGAGGGGACTTCCAGAATCGAGGAAACCCCTTGCCACTACTTAACACTTATCTAGAACTATATAACTACAAACAACAGTGACTAACTCTAACTATCTGACTATTTACAGGAACTGCTAAGAACAATATGGGGAATGCTTGCAGAAGCAAGAAGACTGAAGCTCCACTGACCATCACATACGGTAAAAAGGAACTGGAGAAGTGGTGGGTTGGCAGGCCCCTATGTACAGCACCATAGAGGCGCCACTCCAGCGAGCACCTACACTGACCTGATGGGTACTGCTGGGGAAAAAACCTTCCGATGACTGTGCATGTGGCACGTGCACATCTGCTTGGAATCGACATGAACAAGCACTCGAAGAAGAACCCCAATGTCTGGAGCCAAAAGTCCCTGCAAAGAACCAACCCAGAGGCCAGAGAGCGTGATGCCATATCCACTGCATCTACAGCTGTTTGGAGGGAGACTTAGGCTACCAATTTACCTTCCTCAGTGAGGGTCTTGAATTCCACTTGTTAGCCTCTGAAAATGAGGCTTGGAACTCCACTAGTTTAGCATATGATCTGAAGTTGTACTTTGCCAATGTGGCTTGGTAGCTGGCAATGCAGAATTGTAGGCCCACCGAAGAATACTTTTCAGCCAATTAAGTCAAGCTTCTTGGCAATTCGATCCGGAGGAGTGGTCCTAAAATGTTGCCTGGGCACATTACATTGCCATTTGCACTACAAGAGAACTGGATGGAGGGTGTGTAAAAAGGAAGCCAGTGCCCTTGGCCAGAACAAAACAGCACCTCTCCGCTTGTTTAGGTGTCAGGGTGCATGATGCTGGGGTGTGCCAGACTAACTGGGCCAGTTGGAGGAATGCATTATGGATAGGAAGCGCCGTGTATGAGGGGCCTGCCGGTTGCAGAATGTCCAGGAATTTGTCCTGGGGGGACTGGTACATCCTTGGCTGGAAGGCTGAGAGCCCCTGCCCAGGCGATGCAGGAGATCTCGGTACTGGCTCTGGTCATCGGGTGGGGAAAGGGTGGAAGGGATGAGTATTTAATCCAGTGACGATGGTGCTCTGGTTGGAATCAGTGGTTCTACTGGTGCCAATGGTACTGGGGGCCTGTCTGTATCTCATGGCTCTTCGTAGACCAATGTAGGTCCATGTACTTGGGCAAAGGGCGATGAAATGGAGGCTGCAGTACACTGTGGTCATGATAGGGGTCCCAACAATGCCAGTAGGGCCAGGCATATGGGTCTGATTGACCAGTGGTCCATGAGGGTATCGGAACCACTGCTGTGCGGGTGGTGCGTACCTATGTTGTGACTGTGGACTATGGGAGCGTGTCGGTGAAAATGCTGGAGCCGGTTCCAAGGACAATTCCGAGTCTGATGGCTGGTCAAGAAAGGGTCGTGCTATCAGGATGGGTGGAGCCGGCAGTGTGGATGGGCCCTGCAATAATATTGTAGGCTCAGTGGTTGGTATAGAAATAGCAGCTTGTCTGCTGGCGATGTAGGCTGCACGATTCCAGGCGATCCGTGCTGCATCGGATAGCCCACCAGGGGCAGAAGGAGTTCTGCTGATGACGTGAGGGAAGATAGTCGGCCAGATGTACGTGGTACCGTACATTGTACCGGACACGAGAGGTCAGAGGGACCTGGCGGAGTGAGCAGAACCGGATGTTCCAGTGGTGCCCCGATGACTGAGGCAAAAGAGGATTCCAGACAATCCTGATAATGCTTGGACTTATGCTCTGCTTTGGATTTCTTTGATGAAGAAGTTGCCTGGTCTGCATGCAATGAGCCGCCTTTCACAGCTCGGGAGATAGTGCTACACTTGGAGACAGTCCCTCGGGGATCTGTCCTTGTGCCCATGGCTGTGCTTATGAACACGATGGGTTTTTGCTGGCACTGCCAGTGCCACCAGTGCAACCCTGACTGGTGACGGGGGTACTGGGCACTCCGGTGGGTCCATCAGTGCCACTTCCGAGTGCGCAAATGGACACAGACACATTGCATCATGAGGGGCTTGCATAATCCAAGATCTCTGACCTCGCGGGTTCACAACGGGAAGGTCCAGCCGAGAGAACAGCAGGCAACGATGTGGCTCTCATCAAGGCAATAAAGGCAGCGTTGGTGTTCATCTCCCACTGAGAAGGATCTTGGGCATGACATGCAGTTCTTAAACCTGGCTTGTCTGGTCACAGAACCCCGCAACGGGTAGGACATCCTGGATGGGTAGAACGACGATGAGGCTAACTATACTAAGAATACTAACTATAAACTACCATTAAGAGAAAACTATGTACAAGAAAAAAAACCTTTTTTTTTTTTTTTTTTTTTTATGGCTACACAGAGCAAAAAACAGAGAAAAGATGTTCTGATTCAGGCCATGCGGCGATAAGAGGGAACATCAACCCGCACGGTCTTATAAGACCTCGGACACACCACATGGCCGATGCACGACACACACACGGATCGATGGAGACAATTCTAAACAGTTCCAGCTCAGGCACTTGGCACGCATGTGCACCCATGTATAGAATCCACATACAGACCAGCACTCGAAAAAGAACCACAAGGGCCAGCAGAGTCCAGGCCAATGAGGACATTTCTGCCTGTGAACAGGGATTTTATTTTAACATTATGACTGTTCCCTCACAGCTTGGGTTCTGGCTTGACAGCAGTTCTAACCTCAGAGTTGTAACGGTGCTGATGAGCCAAGAGGGAAGAAGTTAGCAGCCACGCAGAGCAAAGAAGTGCCTCCTCAGATGATGAAAAAGCGTGTCCAGAGGGACAGGGCCACATCCAGGTGAGCTCCAAAACCTTCTGGAGCAACTCCAACAAAGGCACACTGGAAAGCAGCACAGCTACCACTGTGCAAGAGAAAAGGATCAGACAGGCTTCAGGAGTCTGCTGGGATGGCACAGAAGAAATCAGCATGTATGCAGCACAACTGTATCAACCAAGCCACTACAATCAAGAGGCAAGCAAAAAAACCCCCAGGCATATCAGATCAGTGGTTGATCCAGTCTGGCATTCCACCTTCAGCCACACAGATGTGATCACTGGCACAGCTATTAGAATAAATAGCATTAAAATTATCAAGTATGGTGGCCATCTTGATCCGCCTCTCTTTACTATTAATTATTGTTGTTATTATTTGATTGATGGTAGCACTTGGACCCCTGATGCCTGATTGGGGCTTCCATGGTACTAGCTGTTGTATGAACAAGTAAAACAAAGATAGTCCCCTACATCACAGTGGCCAATACATGAACCCGTAGGCAAAAAACAAAAACCACACCTCAGCCCCATAATGCACCTGGTCAACTGCATAGTGCCATAACTGGAAGGAAAAAAAACTCCTTTGACCTCCCCACAGAGGTGATCAGCTTCCACACTGAAAAATAAGCAGTGATTGCTCTTATTACCTTAACTAGCCCAGCTACAACCATGATGAGATTAATTCAGTGAAATTATCCAGCCCCACATCATTTGACACAATTCCACTTCACCTCTCTGTTGACTACATGTTGTTGTCTGGTGAAGGCTCCAATATAGGAAGTTCAAGGAAGGCTGTAGCAGCTCAACATCTCCTGGTCTGCATTTCCCACAGAGGTTACTGACTACAAGACAGAACAACATATATAATTGCAGAGCACCTGCAAAAACATCAGCTATAAAGACAATTCTGAGCAGCTTGCTACAAGAAATATGTCAATTAACTGGAGAGAATTCAGATAAGAGCAACAAAACAATGGACAGGCTGGAGGGATGAGAAAAAATTTTAAAAAACTAAGAATAATTTGGCTAATCAAGGAGTACAAATATTCATGCAGCACCACAGGTGTACACGGAGCGTAGCATATGCAAACTGATAGGCCCCCGCAACAAAGAAATTATGTTCTAAACTAGACACAGTGCAGCAAGGGATGACAACAGCAAAACAAACAGCTAAGGCAGAAAGCAAAGGAGGATGAGGGGTCCAATAGAGATGCATTGGGAAATAAACTGATTGTTACATGTGTATCTTGTTTGTTCCCAATATCAAACATTTGGGGATGGTGTCTAGAAAGGAGGCCCAGGAGGTGGTCAAGGACTGAAAGCCTAAGCACAGAACTACCATACCAGACCAGCATCATGGTCCATCTAGTCCTGTATTCTGTCTCAGACAAAGGCCTGCACCAGATACTTCAGAGGAAGTTGGAAGAAACACCATAATGAATAGCCTGCCCATTTATTATTTGTGTAAAGCCTAGAGGCTCTAACCTCATTATGCTAGACTAGTACAAACGTAACTAAAAGACAGTCCCCTATCCTGAAGAGCTTACTGTTTAAGAGGAGATGCTTTTTCCTAACACTGAACTCTTTAGTTAGCTGCTATCTGAGAATTTGTGGAATAGTCCACAAGGAAAGTAGTGGAAGCACCAAAATGCAGATTATTCAAAATTCAATAGAATAGAGCTGAAGACCATAGTGCAGAGAATATCCCCACACTGGCCACGGTGGGAAATGGGAGAGGATGGAGTAGAGATGATCTAATAGCCTCTTTTCCATCTCTAATGTCTATGATTACTGAGCAGCTGGCATGACAAGCCTATGACAGGTATGTTCTGGCAGCCCAAAGCAGCATCTTTGAGGCCTGCCATGAAAAGGCTCATCAGATTTCCTTTTATTACATGTAGCTTCCCCTTCTCTGCATTGCTCTGCAGAGGGAGAATTGGAATAATCTGGGAAAGGAGGAGGGAGATTTTCTGCTCCTGAGGAGTGGAAACAGATACAGAAGTTCACAGATGGGGTTTCAGAAAGGAAATAGAGATGTGACAAACACACAGGAAAAAAGGAGCATCAGAGGTTCAAAGTCTTGCCTGAAGGAGTCAAGTAATTTTCAGCTGCCTAAAGCCCTGGCTATTGCATTTCTTTCCTGCTCTATGTGAGAGTTAAGCGCAATTCCTAGTCTCATTCTCCTATTCCTTGTGGCTGCTGGAGGCTGGAAGTATCCTCCACTGTTACGTGGGAAACTCAGTTCAAATCTCATTACCAGGACTGTAAGCATGGCAGAGGAGCATGGAGGAGGCAGGTAGGCAATGCCTTGCACTGCACATCAGCAATCCACTCTAGCCATCTGAGCAGCAACAATGATGGGCTCCAAAAAGAAGTTTCAGCCAGTCCAGTCCTACCCAAAGGGAAAAACTGTTGCTATGATGCGAGGTCTCAGGCAACAAAGGTGCTTTAAAGGCAGGAAGCAGAGGGACACACTTCCACAGCTTGATCCTCATTTACAGTACAGCCTCTTTACACCACACTCTGGCAGTGGAAAGGGTCCTTTAAGTGACATAAATGTGACGTAATTTACTCCTACTGCCAGAGCAGTGTAACGGGACCTGAATTCCAATAAGAACCACGCCCTTGGTCTCAGTACAGAACCACTGGATTTGAGCACCCTGGTGAATGCAGAATCAGATCCCAACAGGAAAAGAATGGATGCAGAGACTTGCCGTGGTGAAGCAGCTTGAAGTCTGTGCTGTCCAGCTCTCTCTCAGCCTCATTCCTCAGCTGCACCAGGAAGAGAAGGTTCAGCAACAGAGGCAGGTTCTTGTTAGCTAAAAACGGATATGAAGAGTTGGTCAATGCGCTCCATCCTCCTGCTGTCTGAAAGGTATTACACATTTTGGAGCTGGGTGGGGCAGTTGTAAACTAACTGCCACAATCTCCAACCTCCCAACCATCCCAACCACCTTTTCACTTTAGATCAGGGCTGAGCTTTCTTCCCTTCAACACTGTTCTAGATCAGCTAGAGAACAACAAAAGGGATGGGACATGGGGTAATACTTCCTCTCCCAAGAGGCCAGACCCCTTCAGCATGGAAAAGACGGCTACCAACCTTGTAACTGTTGTTCTTCGAGATGTGTTGCTCATGTCCATTCCATTGTAGGTGTGTGCGTGCCTCCGTGCACGATTATTAGAACTTTTTTCCCTTCAGCAGTACCTGCAGGACCGGCTCCGGCGCCCCCTGGAGTCCTGCACACATGCCACGGTATATGAGGCATTGCCGGCCCTATGCCCCCTCAGTTCCTTCTTGCCATCAACTCCGACAGTAGGGATGGGGGGCAGGTCATGGAATGGACATGAGCAAATTTCAGTCTCTTGAGATATTTGTTGAGACGACGCAGGTCTAGTATGGGTCTGAGACCCCCTTTCGTTCTGGGGATAAGGAAGTACCTTGAGTAAAACCCTTTTCCCCTCATGTCTGGTGGAACTTCCTCTACGGCTCCCAGACGGAGAAGGTTCTCTACCTCTTGAACGAGGAGTTGCTTGTGAGGAGGGTCCCTGAAGAGGGACAGAGAGGGAGGGTTGTGAGGAGGAATAGAGGAAAACTGAAGGACATAGCCCGCCGAAACTATGCCAAGGACCCAGCAGTCTGATGTAATCTTGGCCCATTCAGACAGGAAGGGAGTTAGGCGGTTGAGGAAGGGACAGGGGGAATCTTGGATGCAGGCTGGAACGCCGCCACCAGGTGCACCTTCAAAAGGATTGGCGCTGGCTACTGGATCACCTAGTCAACCCCCGCTGGAGGGCTGAGGAAGACCCCGCTGTCGCCCAGTGCCTCCTAGCCCCCCTATTTCTGTCCCTTTGTCTATAGGGGGTGAAATGGGGAAGCTGGTATCTTTGCTGCTGGTGCTGCAGGCGGATCTAGTGCCTCAAGGCCTGGCACATATAAAGACCCAAGGCGCGGAGCATGGCCCTCAAATCTTTCAGACCATGCAACTTGGCATGAGTCTGGTCCGAAAACAGGGCCGACCTGTTGAAAGGGAGGTCCTGAATAGACTCCTGGACAGCCCTGTGACAGCCCAGAGAACTGCAGCCACAACCATCGACGCACCCAGATCACCGAGGCCATGGCCCTCCCCACTGAATCTGCCACATCTGAGGCTGCCTGCAGCGTTGCTCTAGCCACCATGCTGCCCTCCTCCAAGTGGTGCTAAAGTCCTATGTCTGCTCCCAGAGCAAGGCCTCTCCAAAGTGCTTCAGGGAGTCACAGAATCATAGAATATTAGAGTTGGAAGGGACCTCAGGAGGTCATCTAGTCCAACCCCCTGCTCAAAGCAGGACTAACCTCAGCCAGAGGTTGAAACTGTACCTGCCCAGGAGAGCCCTCTGATTGGCAATGCAAAATTGCAGGCTTGTTGTGGAATAAATTTCTCCCCCAAACAGGTGCAATTTTTTGTTGTCCTTATTCTTGTGGGTCGAACCAGGCTGGCCCTGCCTGTCCCACTCATTGGCAGCAGCCACCATGAGGGTACCCAGAAAGGGGTGGGTTAACAAATTCTCGAACCTCTTGGCCAGGACATATTTTTTCTCTGCCCCTTTCAAAGTCAGGGCCACCAACGATGGCCTCTGCCATAGGGCTTTCACTATTTTCAGTACCCCCTCATGCATGGGCAGGGCGACCCCAGCTAGGGCTGCTGCTGCCAGCACACTGAAGAGGCTGTCCGATGCCTCTTTTAGCCCCTCTGCCTCCAACACCAAGTTTGAGGCCACACTCTTGAGGCGCTCCTGAAATCATCCAAGGGCACCGATGACCCCAGGACGACCACCTCATCCGGGGAGGACGATGAGGACTGAAGGGGCATGGAGGGTGGTGGCATCCCCTCCTGCTCTTGGGGAGCCCCAGCCGAGGTCCCCTCCTGGGGGTCAGGGCCTTCTTTGGAGGCTGAGTCATGGGCTCTTTCTTCGGCCACTGGTGCTGACAACACCCCAGAGGACCTATATAAAAGGGGCTCTGGCCCCACTGGGATACCCCAGTGCGCCGGCCACTGTCCTTGGGGCCAACTAAGAGCAGCTGGACCAGGGGGTTACTCCTGTACCCCTGCCAGGCGATGATGCCCCAAACGGTGACCTTCCTCTCGATAGGAAGCAGACTTGCTGCCAGACGACCATGGTGGGGCAGCTACTGAGTCTCCCAAAGTGCAATGCCACAGGGTGGGGGAGTGATGACCCAATCTCCGGGTACTCCAACGCTCCAAAGATCGTCCTCTCAGCATCGCCGAACACGAGGATGATAAACAACTGTGCTGTTCCTGTGACCAACACTGGGGAGCCAGTGAACCGTGCTCCGACAAAGAGCAGGATCGATGAGAGCTGTATCTAGGAACCGACAACTTGCAGTGCCACTTCCCCTGTGGTGACGGCTCCTTTTCTGGTGTCCAGGTTCTGCACTGTGTTGGTGCGGGTGAACTCTTCGATGCCAAGGAGCAAAAGCAACTCCAGCTCCCTTCCTGGGAAGGCCCATGTGAGGATGACCTAGATCAGCATCGTCTTCCCGAGCGCACGTCTCTCGGTGCCAGGGATCGGGAACGGTGCTGCAACCTTCTATAGTGAAGGTGTTCCACCACTGAGGAGCACTCCAGTGACTGGGACCAGGAGCATCCCCTCAGAGACTGGCGCCATGACGACACCTCTGCATGCGGCAACCGAGCTCTTAGAGACCGACGATTCCCTGAGCAGAGACAGTGAAGCCACTATGGGGCCCCCATCACAGGCTTTCCCCTAGAGACCAACATCCTCTCTTTCGACGGAGCCAGACGCTGAGGAGAGGGTGGTGAAGGAAGGGCCATTAGGCTCCTTGCCGCCTGGAACGCCTCTGGCATCAATGGTGCCAGTAACTGGCGAGGTCCCCTCCTGCTCTCTGGAGTCAGGCGTGGCTCTCTTGATAGGGTCGTACTCTTAGGCGGCGAGCCCTTGTCCCATCAATCCTTCATTGGCTGCTCCTAGAACGTTCCCATATTCAACCCCACTTCCTTGGACTTCGGTGCTGGGGAGCAGCCCCGCTCCACACGCTGTTTCTTTTGCTTCTTCCTCAAGGATGAGGAAGAAGTCCAGTGCCGCAGCGGAGCCAGCACCGTCTGGGTGCTTTATGCCAATGCCATACTCAGCACCGAGACAGAACATGCCTGTTCAGAGGCTGGTCTGAGCGCTGCCTCCATCAACAAGGCCTTCAAGTGGATTTCCCTCTCCTTCTGAGTCCACAGCCTGAAAGCCTTACAGATCTTAGATTTGTTCTTGTGATGAGCTTCCCCCAGGCACTTTACACAACTGTCATGGGGGTCACTAAGAGGGAATGGTTTCCCACAGGAGACACAGAGCTTGAAGCCTAGCGACCGGAGCATGCCTTGCTCCCAGGCAAAAGTCTATTTCTACACTAACTACAACAATTAACAACTACTTCCTACTAACTATTAACTAAAAACCAAAACAACAAACAATGAACAGATTATTGAAGCGTTTGTAAAACACTTGCAATGCAAGCAGAGCAGTTCCAGCTACCGTCAAAGGTGGAAAGAAGGAACTGAGGGGACGTAGGGCCAGCAGCGCCTCATGTACTGTGACGTGCGCGGGACTCCAGGGGACGCCAGAGCCAGCCCTAAAGGTACTGCTGAAGGGAAAAAAGGGAGGTGCGCACATACCTACAGTGGAATCGACATGAGCAAGCACTTGAAGAAGAACTTGGGTTTCACATTCTTAGTGAGCCATTTAAGGGCCTCTTTCACAGGGTACAAAACTGTCTTAGAAGCCGGAAAGCATCTCTTTCCATTCTGATGCTTTTCGTCCCAAACATTTATCCATCTTAAGTAATTATGTGGCATGTCACAATCTGTAATGTATTTATCCTTAGAACACCCTTGTGACATAAGGGAGCGTTAGGACCCTCATTCTGCAGATGGGAAACTGAGGCACAGGGTGACTGAATGACTTGTCCAGGGTCACAAAGGATGGCCGAGGCAGAGTAGGGAACTGAAGCTATGTTTCCAGAGCTTCAGTCCTCAGTCTTAACAACAAAGCCACCCTTCCTTCCCTGCATCCACCTGAGCTTCTCTCTGCCAGGCAGCACCCAGGTGAATAGTTTAGATTGACATGTGTGTGTGCATTAGTGATATATGAAGGATAGGTTACCATAGTCTTAGAAAAACCTTTCCCAAGGCTACTTAGGGGGTTTTCCTTTTGGGAGGAAAGGTTTAACTGATTTTTAAAATCCACTCTGGGTTCAGAGAACTTGAGCCCAAACCCTTCTCGTTATTTATACAAGCTTTCCACACATACACACTGCCCTTTCCCTGATCTGCCACATACCTTGTCAAAGAAGCCACATCCAGGGGGAGGCAAGAATTCAAGTCTCCAAGGTTCATTCAATCTTTGGCTTCCCAGATGAGACTATCAATAACTGGGCCACAGCCAGCATAAACTGCAACACAGGCAGGTGCCTGTGATGTTAGGAGTTCTGGAACTGCAATGCTAGATCAGACCTCAGGTCCATCTGACCTGGTATTCTGTCTGACAGTGGGCAGCACCAGATGCTTCAGAGGAAAGTGTAAGAACTCCACCACAGACAGATGTGGGATAATCTGCACCCACGTTGCAACCTATGTACTAGGAATTATATTGAGCTCCACCAACTCATTCTGCATAGACAGCTGAACAGAAAACAAATAGAAATGACTTTCAGTCACTAGCTACCTGAGAGTTTGTCTACATGGAGACATTTACTGGCAAAACTCTACAGCTATAGTTATACCAATATAATTTCCCATAGGGACATTATTTTATTCTAGAATCAAAGTGTCTCTTTTTAAGATTAAGTTATACCATTTTCAAAGTGACATAAGCATACCAGAAAAAGGTTATTGGATTCTGGAATAAAAGTGTATCCAGATGGGGAGTTATATCAATGTATCTATAGTGTTATAGTACTGCCGGTAAATTTCCCTGTGTAGACAAGCCCTGTCATTAAGGCCTGGTCTACATTTAAATCTTATGCTAGCAGAGCTATGTCAGTTAGGGGTGTGATTTTTTTTTTTTTTTTTTTAAACTCACATAACTATGCCAGTATAAGACCTAGTGTAGATGGTGTGTATTTTGATGAACTGGTATAACCCATGTCTCCACTAGGAGGGTTTGCTGGTATAGTTATAATATGTCCTGGGTAGACAAGGCTTAGATTAGAATCAGCGACTCAGAAATCAAAGGCCTCTTATCCTAGATTTAGCCCCTTAAGCTATACAGTCCTTTCACAAATTTCAGGAGATGGGTCTCTAATTACATATGGGATTCACCTTGTAAAGTGGTGGAGCTGCTCTCCACCAGCAGCTGCTGCAGGATCTGTAGAAACTGACTCCGAAGGAGGTCACAGACAAGAACATCCTCATTTCTTTTCAGGAAGGTCCTCAAGGTCATCAATACTTTGTGAGCCACTTCCATGGTGCTCATGCAGAGTAGGTCCTGAAAGGGAAGAAGTGCATTACCTATCTGTCCTCACTAAGTAGAAGTCATTGCTGTTCACTATCATGATGCTACACTGGTTTCCTGGCAGACATCCTGGTGAAGAGGATGTCCAAATTAAGCATGTCCTGATTAAGCAGAGAGTATACTGTATAACATAGATTGGCTCTCCTCTTTGATAGCCAAACACCTGCTTTAAGTGGGCTGTTAGCCACATATCAATATTTTAATTCTATCCAGTGCATGGCCGTACGAAATAATACAAGTTGAAGGCCAAGAATTTTTTTTAAAAGTGCCTAAAATTAGGCACCCAAATCAGTGGCTTGAGTTTCAAGAGTGCTGAGCAGCCAGCAGCTCTCACGGGCCTCCACGGGAACTGCTGCTTTGAAAAAATCAGCCCACTTACAGTGGTGCCTAAATATGAATTTGTGAGCCTAACTTTAGGCACTTGTTTTTAAAGTTCTTGACCTGGAAGCCTAGCACATATAGAAGCAACATAATGGATAAAAGTGATCAATTGTGTGATACATAAATCAAATATTTCTAGAATCACAGAGATGAGAATGGAAATGACATGGATAAATCATCTAGTTCATCACCCTGCTCCAGGAGCATAGTCCTTCCTGGAGTCTCTCAGTTAAATCCCAACTATCTCTGGCCAAGATTCAGCACATTTACCTACTTATGCATAATTGCCCTGTAAAACTCACTGCAACAAGATATAAAGATTTAAATTCTGTTAAACAAGTATTAGATATTTATACATGAATAATGAGAACATCCAGTTACATTATGCAGGATAAAGTATTTACAAGAGACAGAAACCCTCAGACTTCAATTCAAGTTTTTCCATAATTGTCCATTATGGGGTTTCTTACATCTTCCTATGAGGCATAGGATACTGATCACCATAAGAAATGGATCAATGGTCTGACCCAAAAAGCCCTTTGCTCTTATCCCAATACAACATCATTCCTATGACAACTGTTAATATTTAGTTTTGAATTCACTCCAGGGTGGCCCTCATCTGTGCAGGTCAAGAATATAATCTAAAATTGGCAAAATGCCTTCACTGTGTGTGTGAAAATTTTTCTTTTTTTACTCAGGAACTAGGTCCCAAATGAAGCCACTCACCATCTGTCCTATCTAATCCAGAGTTTTAATAAGAACAGCTAAGCAAATAAATCATTCTGGGAAGGACATTTATTTTTGTCTTCCCATGACAAGTCTTTCCATTTTAAAAGAGCTTTAATTTGCCCTACCAAGTGATGGTTATTTTTTTTTCATAAATTTGGTTTCTATCTGATGGAATATTTACTCCAAGATATTGGACTGTTTTATTAGCTCATCTAAATTCAGACTGATTATACTGTTCCCCTGAAGAGAGGTGAATTGCCAGACATCTGTGATTTATTATAGTTTAATTTAAAGCCTGAAACTGAGCTAAATTAATTTCTTTTTGTAGGCACATGTGGCAAAGAGAGAATGAGAAAACGGGAAAATAATATCATTTGATGCAATTTGTGTTTCTCTTTCACCTTGTGATGGGGTGTACCTGGCCCTCCTGCCAGAGGGAGAGCCCTCAGCTTCTTCAGGGGCCAGAAAGGCCCCTTCCCATCACAAATGCTGCACACTCCCTGGCAGGAGGTGGGTATTAAAATAAAACCCCCCCACAGCAGAGGCCCCAGAGCCAGATGGGACAATAGAGGAGAGAGACTCACTCCTAGAGCTTGCCAGAAGGGATGCACATCCAGAGAGGCCTCAGAACCGCTTTACTGCTCAGCACTGTTTTGCTGAACCCTGCCACGCCCAGAGGGGCCTCAGGACTGCCTTACTGCTCAGCGCTCCTGTTTGTGGAGCTATGCTATGCCCAGAAGGGCTTCAGGTCTACTCAGCATTGCTGCTTGTTGAGCCCTCCCATGCCCAGAGAGGCTTCAGGACCGCCTCCCGCTCAGACCGGGTGGGTTGCTGAGCCCCACCACACCAGAGAAGCTCTTGAACAGTGGCGTGATAGGCAGCCAGAGGCAATGTACGTTATTTCGGGACTTGCACGGGACGGGAAATGTACCAACACCCCCGCCCCTTCGGGGAGCCCTAGGCACTGTCTGTCACACACCTGTAATATTTAACATGGTTTTTGTTTGTTGAGTGAAGGGTTTCAAAATTATCATGAAAGATAATGAGATAGACAAGTCATCCTGGGGCATCCCTCCTTTTAATTCACATTGATTTGTCAGCTCATCAGTCACTTTCACTGATGCTCTGGAAATATCAAGTGCCTGAATTCTGAAACCTAGTCCAAACTGGTTAAGGATTTCTCTAAGGAATGGCCATTCTGTTTGTTGGCCCTTTCAGTAACTGAAAGAAGTAAAATATTTTGCAACCTCTTAGACCAGAACAGATTTACCAGCGCCTCTAACCCTGTGTATGCTGCCTTGTGTGTGTCTACTCAGAATAAAACATAAAACTCATTTCTTAATAATTTTGGGAGGTTGTTTATCCAAGAGCATGCTATTACTTTGGCTAAAAGCTTAGTAGTTTTAGTAATGAAATAGGCCTCTATTCTGAACAATATATATCTTTCAGATTTGTGAAGAAAAAATAGCATAGTAGTTATGCTTCCGATACAGATTCAGACCATACAGATTTGCCTTAAGAGATGTTAAATTGCTATGTGAAAAGCTAACTTATCTTTGTCTTATCAGAAAACTCTCCTATATAGCCACCAAGGCCTTGATACTTTCGTAGTTACATTGCATCATCATCTTCAATGGAACTGATTTACATCAGCTGAGGATCTGGCTCGTTATTCCAACTGCTATGGGGCTTGCCTTGTTAATCCCAAAAGCTTCTGATTTCATTTTTTAAGAGCAACACAGGGTGCTATTTACAGTCCTGGAAATCCTGAGAGTAGCACAAAGAAAGGCCTCCCTTCCTCAGTTCTGTTCTTTACATGCAGTTTTTTAAAGCTCCCTTTCCTTCCTATCCACCAACAGCATATCAGAGTCCCCAAGTTAGTAGAGTAGCTTCTTGCAAAGCTACCACAAAATATATTAAATCAGCTGTGTGTTTAGCTAGGAGAGGGTCTTACAGTACAGGTGAATTTTTTTTTGGTGTGTGTATAAAAAAGTGCCAATTACATAGCACCTTTGTGATGGGCTTCACTACCTATCTGGGTCACGGAAGGCCCTGCAGGCAGGCTGGGTGGTTTGCCCAGCTACAGCCAAAGGCCCACGATCCTGTTTCCCATGTCAGGCATGCATGTGGGGTTTGTGAACACAGCTTACTTTGTGTCGGGGCACAGCTTTAGCCGCTCTCCTGTCAGTGGCATGCTGTGACATTTATAGTACAGCATGCAATTCTACACTTGCATGCAAGGCATGATCCTGCACATATGCTGTGTGCCAGGGCACCCTGTGTGAAGGATGCCATGTTGTTCTACAAAATGGCATCCTCCACGCAGCATGACCTTGCCCAAATGGTACCATTTTGTTCTAGGATCAGTATTATCGTTATTGCTTGAGCCCTGGCACCTCTTTATTTACAAATTAAACACTGTCTGCAACTGTATATGCACACGTGAGACTACTCACTTAGGCCCCGATTCAAGAAAGCACTTATGCATGTGCTTAAGTGCTCTCCTGAACTGGGGCCACACATGGCAAATTGTCCTTGTGAAAGTCACATACCAGTAAAATGAGTAAAACACTGGAATTGCCCTTCAGGATGTGAAGCAAAGTGTTGAAGCTGCTTGGATAATCAGGCAAGCCAGAGGAGAGCCCAGAGGCAGCATCTTCAGTCTCAATCTGACTGTAGTCTTCCCAGGAAAACCAGAGCTGAAGGATCTTATGACCGAATCTACCCATAAGCTCAGAGTAACCCAGGAAGAATTTAAGCAGAAGAGGATGATGAATGTAGATCAAGCCCAGATCTGATGTTTTCTCCAGGACCCTCCTTATGGCACACAATGGACTCTGACAAAAGTGAGGCGAGACAGAGAGAAAAAAATAACCATTAGTGGGACACTCAATATCCTGAAGCTGATCTGATGAGACCCCATTGTAAGAAGTGGAGTTATATTCTCTGTTTAAACAGCCTAACATTAACATCAACGAAATACAGTCCTTGTGAAAACCGTTTGAATCACAAGGTCTAAAAAACTCTTGTAAGCTCTGTTCAGTGCTCTAAACCAGCAAAAAGCCATATAGAAACATTAGAAAGCCTACCGCAGAGGTCGTTGATACTCTCAGGAGATTGAAACGATGGAATTTATAACAGCATTCACATGCACTCACAGGACTACCCATCACACAAACACCTTCCCCCATGCACACAACTTTATTCAATACAATCTGTATCCCAAAGTGCTTGTCACAGTTAAATAAACTGAAAGTATATATGGTGTGAGCTCCCCCAATCTATTCACTGACTATTAAAAACAGTCACTTTTGGGGGATGGGGACAGAAGGTAAAAAACTTAAAGAAGCTCTGAGCGGTGGTGATGAAATCAGCTTTTACCAAGTCTATGGCTTCGCCTTTGTCTTGACAGACTGCCAGAAGATAAAGAACGGCTTTGAAGACATAAGGAGGGGGACAGTCTCCCTGGTCCTGCACTGACAGAAGGAAATTTCTTATGGCTGAGAATAATTCTGCCTCTGGAACAAACCTGCATACGAGGGCGGGGAAGTGAAACAGTAATGATGACAGGCCTCACACTCTGTTATCTGTGTACAGGCTGCCTTGGTCACCCCCTCCTAACCCACACCGCTTGGCTCACCTGTCTTCCAGGGTATAGGCAAAGTACAAGAGGAGCAAGAGGCAATATTGGTGGCTACGAAGGGCTTCATCTAAACAGAAGGTATCAGGGGTTTCTGACAGGAGGGTAAGGCTTTCGGCCACAGTGCAGTTTAACTGGGGCAGACTCCTCTGCAGGAGCTCAGATATCTCTTGCTCTAGAAACAAAACCAGCATGAGAAGGGCAGCAAAGGCAGAGAGGTCTAGAGTGAGGGGGGAAGAAGGGCCCTCACCACCCTAAAGTCAGGAGTATAAAACCAGGGAGGAATCTGGCTGAGAAATCCTTCATTTATCCCCAGATCAGATATAGTACAAGCAACAGCAAAGCATGCATCTCTGGGGAGGACCTGTTATACATGCCTCAACCCAACCTGGTGGGGCCATATCTAAGGATAGGAAGGAAATTCTGCTTTCACAAGCCATTCAGATTTTTGGCTCTCTGCTGAGCCCATCAACAGAGATTCTAATTAGTGCCAACTGTTAGAGTGGTTTTTATGGTGTGGAAACCTGCATCCCCCCACAACTGGAGTGAGACCCCAACTCACTCATTTTACGTAGGGCTTGTCTACATAGGGAAAATTACTGGTACAACTAAACTGGAAAAAAGCACTCTTATTTCAGGATAATGGTGTCCACACAGAGAGTTATACCAGTATAACTTTCACAGTATCTTTAATATCCTGGGTCCACTATGGACACAACTACACTGCATATCCTGGTATAATTATACCAGCTGTGTTATGCCAGTACATTTTCCCATGCAGGCAAACCCATAGGCAAATGGACTGTTGCCACAGGGATGGATTTTTAAATGGCTCAAGGCTTGGTTTTGAGTATGGAGTAAATATGTTCAGAAAAGCCCCATTTGCCTCCCCAGCAGACCAGCTAAACCAACTGAAAAACCTTTAAATAGAGGCAGGCTGGGCCCACCCAATCTGAACTAGATTAAATTGTCTCCCTTCATCAAACTTGCCCTCCTGGGAAGAGTCCTCCATTTTCTCTGCAGCTGAATGAAGGCTGAAGCACAGGCTATAGAGGAAACTGGAACAGGCTTGATTCAAAGCAGGGTTACTTGAAGGAAGAACAGAAAGATACAATGAGATCAGAGATCTAGGCGGACATTATCTTTTCCAGGCTCATGATTCCTTGTGTTTATTTGATAGGAGAGCGTCAGCCTAAGGGCAACAACTAACTGCACACAACAGCTACCCTGTCAAGACATGACATCCAGAGTTTGGGGCTCCAGGAAAATCAGGAACACCTCAGACATTTTGAGAGGAGTAGCAAACTGCAGTAAAGAGCTATCAGGGCAGTGGCGTTCCAGAAGTTAACATTGGAGAATGGCAATAAATGTATCTAAAAGGGTGAAAATGACACAATACCAGGCACTTCCCTCCTTGGCTGTGAGGACTTCTCACTGGGACCCCTAGAGAACAGGACCACATTATAGCCCAGTGTCTCATGGGTCACCTGGCCCATCTATTCCCAGCTGCAGACCATCTCCCTGCCCAACCAAAAAACACCCCCATTTTAATTACCACAACTGCTCACGTGGACAAGTGATACTAGGATCATAGCAGATGTATTTTTTTGCTACTCTTTTAATGAGATGTAGCAGTTGGATACAAGGAGAGCCAGTATCATGCATCTAGCCTGCTTGTTGCAGACTATTAGCAAGTGCACCATAAGCTGGTAACCCCTGCTAGAAATGACCCAGCACACTGTATTTTGTTAGTATTCTCCCTTCTAATCACTGCACCAATAACCATATACATGGTATGTTCTGTTCCTGGAATGCCAGAGCTCAAGAGAGATGGACCCTGCTGTAACTTCTCCTCTCTATGGCATCCAGTGTCATCACTCGGTCATAGCAGCACCACTCTACTGAGTCCCCACTGCATGTTCCTTACTGGGGATCTTTTAAAATGGTTCTGACAAAGCCGTGGAGTTCACTTTTCCATTATATGACCAGTTTCTCATCCCACCTCCATCCACCTAATTTTTCCTTTTCAATTACTATTTAGGATTTTCAACAAATGAAGGAAAATTATGCTGCCCCAACTGAGCAGAGGGTATTTCAGATCTATTCGCATTTAATTTTGCTGCAAGAATCGGACATTTCCTGTTTTCTCAGATGAAAACCCTTGGCTTAGTTTCAATATAATGAACAGTACCTTTGTCCAGTGCAAAATTTGGCCTTCAGCTCCAGTGCCAGTCGGATGAAAGAAGAGGATGCTAGAAAGAAGGCAGACCAGGAGGGAAAATAATCACATCATGAGAGCACAGAATGTAGGAACCCATGTCACAAACAACCATCCATGGCTTTTCAAAGCAACAGCTGACAAACCAGATAGGTCACCCCAGACAGAATGCATCTACCCGGCTCATTGTTTTAGGTTCCATGGGCAAATTATTTTTCCAGATTTTGAAGAGAAGAGCATATCTGTGATTCACAGGGTCTACAGACTCCGTGGGGAAGAAGTGTTAAGACTGCCAGGTGTATTAGCTCAGGATGAGAATGAATTCCCCTCCATCTCTGATCCACAAGGCAGTAAAGAAGACAGACAATATACAGGAAATAAGACACTGAGAACCCACTGGTTCATTTTGTCTGATCTCTAATCTACCAACAGTAGCCGGTTCTGGAGGCTTTAGAGGAAAAGTATAAATCTCCCATAATGCACCTAACTGAAATACTATGCTCTGAGGTAAAACTACTTCCAGCATCCAGCAGATCTTGTTTTTAACCCAGGGTTTTATCCTAGTTAACGTAAGTGCAGATGCTAGTCTTACACAAATAAATGGCTCTGTGTGAAATCTTGCTAAGCTCTTTGTTTCAATCACATCCAGCAGCAGCAAGGTCCCAAGGTTAATCACCGTGTAAAGACACACAGCAAATAGTATGTCAGAGTTCTGCATACCCAGCTTCCTAGAGAATTTCTCACGCATGCTTGGCACAACAACAAACAAGGTGCTGAGGGCTGACATAAAAACCTCCATCAGAGCTGGGCTGGAAGTCCTTTCTGAGTGTTTCTGTGGGGAGAGGAAATGTTCAGCAAGCAAATGTTGTGCCCCCTTGTAGTGAGAAACATGCAAGCACACACAGGAGGCATCATGATCTTTCAGTGAGTCTCTCACAGTTACAACGCCAAGCAAACGTGACTGAAGTCACATAGTCCTTGTTCCAACAAGATTGCTGACAGCAAGTATCCTGCCTCAGACAGTGGCCTATGCCAACTGCTTCAGAGGCAGATTTAACAACTTCCTTCTCCAAACAATTGTTCCTAAGTGTGCAAGACTCTACACCAGGGACACACAGACCAAGATTCACAAGCCACAAGTGGCTCTTTAATGTGTCTCCTGCAGCTCTTTGCAGCACGATATTAAAACACAGTGTGATTTAATTATTAAACAAACTAAGTTATTAACCAATCAGATGCTTTTACTATGTTATTAACCAATTGTAGAATACTTGGTCAGTCATTTAGCTCTCTCTCTCTCTCTCTCTCTCTCTCACACACACACACACACACACACACACACACACACACACACACACACACACACACACACACACACACACACACACACACACACACACACACACACACACACACACACACTAAATATTTCCCATAATACTGTTTAAATATAAATATGTAGAACTATAGTAAATGAAACAATTAATTCACACTACTGTGGCTCTTTTGGGTAATGTTGATCACTAATTTGCCTCCTGAATCACTGAGATCAGAGTATCACTATTCTACACCATGGAGAAAATTTCTTCCAAGTCGCAGTTGGTAATCAGCTTATGTCCTGAAGCATCAGACTAATATTGTCATTTTTATCTACACAGAATCACTGCAAATGGTATTCCTGTTCAGATACTGAGCCCCAATTTACCAAAGCATGTAAGCGTCTGTTTTGACATCAATGGGACTTTAAGCATGTGCTTAAGCGCTTTGCTGAATAGAGATGCTCATTCTGGCCCCAAATCTCTAAAGAGTTTAGTGATAGATCTGTAAGAAATACCCTATAAAGTTATGAGCATCTGCTCCTTCTTTTAACTTTATCCTTTGCCTTATGGAGCTATGTGTTTCAATAATGTCCTGTGGCTTCAAGTTAATCAATATACTACATAAACTTACATGAAAAGGAACTTGAAAATGCAAAGTTCTGTTGCTTGCCAGGACAGTGGCAAGCCTTGAGAGAGGAGAAGAGGGAGAGCAGTTCATACATACATCACCTCCAGTAGTGGCAAAACCTGTCATTTATTATATCATTTGGGTGGGATGGCTATTTCAGAGATTGCATGGTCTGGAGAAATTTACTGTCCTCGCTATGTAGTGCAGATAGGACTTTGAGTTTGTACACCCTTTACACTTCTCTCTTCCATTTCCCATAAGACAAATAATGAGAGTCAGGATATGCCACAACTATACCTGTCTGACCTTGATGCACTGGTTTATCCCTAATTCTCCTCTTTCCCACACCAATTCTTTTCAACAATCTCGCATAAGCATCTCTACTGCTTGGGTGACCCTCTCCACATGCTTGAGGGACCGGATGGGTTTTGAACTAACCCTACCATGACTATGGGGATGCAAAGGCTGTCGCAGATTCTCAGCAGAAACTCGGAGAAGCTGCTCAGAGTATTCTCAATATCCGAGCCGGGAGCAGTGAAAGCGTTCTCCTGAGCCAAGGGATCACTTTGACATTCCACAGCTAACCTAGAAACATACACATGGACATCAGAGAATGCACTTTCCTGCTCTCTGCAGAAGCTACAGTACGTTACACCACTAGAACCTGATGGACTTTGGAGCACTTTACATGCTGTATGTACAGGGGTCATTCAGTGAAATGAGCTGTCATTTTGAGCTGGGACACTACACAACAGTATTACAGGAGGGGAAAGGATTAAATGAAATTCCTGCTGCAGGGGCAAGGAGACGATATAGTTTGGTTAAATGTACTTAGCCAGTTTAGAATTTGGCCTGAACACCAGGGCAAATGCCTCAAATCTTATAAAAATGCCATAGGGTATTTAATGATCTGAGTGACCAGGAACCCAGTTTTGCATCTCATCCACAAGACAGTACAGTATTATAGAAACACAATGCCTCCTCTCACCGTGCTGAGGCATTGTTTTAGCACAGACTAAAAAGAGGGCATCTTGCTGAAAAACCACTGCCAAATCAAATCAGTTGTACGAGGCAGACTAACCCAGCTCACATTTCTCTAACTGCAGTCCTGGTTTCAGACGCAAGTTCATCATCTCTCCTCTACTAGCTCGTGTGGGGAGGGAGGGTCCCTATCCTACTAAACTGGTCCAGCTGCTGCTTACAAACCCTCTGAGGGTTCCCACTTGCAACAACATGCCAGAAACAGAAACAGCAAGTTCAGCTGCCAGGTCTGGACGTGTGTTTGTCAAATGGTTACATTCGCTCTAGCAGAGAGGAGGGACTGTATGGCTCGAGACCAGAAATGGACTACAATCTTCCACAAGGTCATGTTTAGTCACCAAATTTGGTTAGTGTCCAGAAGTTATTTTCCAATGCTTTTCAGGGGTCTATATGAAATGAGCTGGTGGGTCTCGGGCAAGTTTCTAATGTGGCAGGTGCACACCACAAAACCATCAAAACTGGTACTGTGTCCCCCTTCTTTTGTCATCTCAGTGAAGCCAGCAAGCATTAAACAGGACACTGGGCAGAGTCACCATGAGGGGGACCATACTTTGCAAAAGCCTGCGATTTACACGTTATGTGGCTAAACAGACAACTTGAGTCTCCAGTTTCAACAGCACCACACTGACCAATATATTTAATTTAAAAAAAGAAAAATCATCGTTAGCATCTGGCCAGTAGCTGGATCACAGAGGCCCAAGGAGAACTCCACTGACTGGTACATCCACTCTAGTGGATCGAAGGACTGACAGTGATTAATCTGACTAGTTCAGCCTGTTCCAGCATCTGGCTAACAGCTGGCAGACACGCCAAGCAGCAGCAACCCTTCCACAAGCTGTGCTGGAAGAGTGTATACTGTACTCTCACATGAAGCTGAGCAGAGACTGGAAGGAATGTTAGCTGGGCATACGGTGTGCAGGGTGGGCCTCATTTACTGACAGGTGAGACAGAACCAACAGAAATCCCCTCATTTCCTCACCTACAAGCATTTCTGAAGCCTTCCATAGTGCTGAGCAGGAACTGCCCCTGTCGCAAAATCGCTTTGTTCTGATTGCTGTTCCCTGGGTGATTCTGAGAGATTGAGGAGAGAAGATCACCTCGTTAAAGGAGAGAAGCAGGGACACGTCCTCAAGAGCTTATGTTTGTATCTGAAACAGAATAACTCTCTCCTCCAAAACCATCTAGCCAACCCGGGGTGGGATTGGGATGGGGACACAAAACCTGCAGTGAAACTCATTTCATCCTCAGATTGATTCCTTTTTGTTTAATGTTATTGCCCATCTACACTTTCCTCATCGAGATGGAAAAGATCTATTAGATAATACCTTGCCCACTGGACAACGAAATATATTGCCAACTGTCTGTCTGCTCAGGTAACAGATCAGGTGCTGGGCAGACTATTCAGCTTTAATTTTCTCTTAACTCAGTTTCATCTCATTACTTCTCGGACAACCTTAAACAATTCCTTTTCCTCCTCGGTGTTTACATCATTCAAGTTGCTTGTAGATATTATATCCCTCCTTAGACCCCAATCTTGCAGCTGACTGATGGATACAGCCCAGCTCCCACAGAATCCCACTGACTTCAAAGGGATTTCACGGGAGCATAGGAGTCTCTCTGCATCTACTCAGTTGCAAGATCAGGGTGTTAGTTGTTTGGTGAGCAAGGACATAGGTGGTTCTTTTAATCTTTCTTCATTAATCAACCCCTCCTGCCCCTTAATCACCTGAGTTGTTCTCTGAATTCCCTCCGATTGGACAACATTTAAGAACAGTTACAGACTGGTACCTGAGCAGTCCAAAAACTCCTGTCCTTGAGCCCCTTTCCCATTTGATGCTGAAACACCTTTCACCTTATAGTAAGTAGGATCATTTTCTGCTTTCCCCAAGTCAAAAGAAGTCAATACCTGGTTTCTTTTCCATAGCCCAATTCCCCCTCTATTACAGATTCACTAGTGCTAGTGGAGCTCATAGCTCATGAAAAGCAAAGAGACTGACATCTAAGATCTAACCAAGCAGCATGAAACAACTTCATAATCCCCCACCTGATAAGACAAAAAATGCCCCATGACTCAGCCCATGCACAATTCTAGAGAAAATTCAGCACCTCTGCACAACCTACATTTTAGCCAAGTGCTCCCTCCCATCACAGACACACCATGACATAAACCCATGTGCATATAGATCCAAAACAGGGGTCCTTAATCTTTGTGCTCGTGTTCGGGCCACCTGGAATCACTCCTCCTCCCCAGATACACCTCTGGATCTTTTGCCCAACTACCCTTCATGAGAACAGGAGCAGATTTGTAATCCAAATAATTGCTGACAGCTCTCTTGGCGGGAGGGGGGTCACAACCCACAAAATGTGACCCTCTGATTTAAAGGCACAGTGAGGGACATCACTGATAAACAAACATGAAAGAGGAAGCATGCTGTGAAGGGGCCTGAACGTGGGGAGCTTGAACTCACCACCCATGGAGCTACCCACCACCCATGAGAAAAGGAGGATATGTGAGTATATATGGCATCCATATGCTCTGCTATATACAAGGGCCATCATCTCCCACCCCTGCTGAGGAGCAACAGTGGTCCTACTTGACATACTGCAGGCCTCCTGTTAATGAGTGGCAGTGAGAGGTCAGTGCACCGCTTCAGCATAATTTCAATCAGTTTCTGCAACTCTGCATACTGCACTGGGGGGCAGCTCAAGTGGTCCTTCCTGCAAAGATGGGGAGAAAGAAAGACAGCCTCATGGGATTTGGAAAAAGCCGCTGACCTTTCCCGATTGGAGACAGAACTCCCTAGAAGGCCACATGTTGTGGCAAGGTCAGCATGAAGAAAGACTTGATTGACGGCAGCACACCATCAACTAACTCCAGGATTACTTGATTATACAGGATCAAAGCCTTCCACCTCTAACTGGGCTGAAAGCAATTGTGATGGATTCAGACAGACAGGAGTAGATTGGAAGAGGCCAATATGGATACGACAGATGTGTCACGTCCAAAATACATCTCTCCTGAAAGAAGTCTATTGGACCCCTTCCTGCTTACCTCAGAATAGCTGCCACGGCTTTCACAGCTTCTGCTGCTACCTCTAGCACTGGGCACTTCACTGCCTCCACTAGAACACCAATGGCATCTTTACACATGGCTACATTTGTGAATAACTTGATTTCCACTGGCTGCCTGAGAAGAGGAAACAGACAGCAAATGAGCAAAGCTTTGTCACCATCCCTGCTTGAAAAGAGAGCATTAAAAAAATAAGACCATCTCAGTGCTCTCTCCTTATTCCCCAGAAGACGCTGTGTCTTATAGCTTCAGGCCATGCTACCAGAAGTCACACAACAAAGTCCCTGCATTGTGCTGAGATAGTGACTCTCCATGGATTTCATGTAGTCTAACATTTTTCTTTCCAGGCAAAACATTCACGCTATCTATGAGTCTGTTACAGCTGGATCCCAGCACCACTCATGACAGGCTAATCTCAAAAGGTCTGGAGAAAAACCCAAGCATGTAGATGGTTAACTGGATGGATCAGCAAACACTGATCTGAAAACTTCATGACAAACAGCCTCTCTAACAAGATAAAAAATTTACTCACCTAGGATTCACACCATGCTCAATACTTACTAGAATACCTACCTGAACACAGACATTTCTAAATAAGGAAACTAATGCCCTGCAGTCAGAGAGGCTGGAAATGCCATGAAAACAGCTTCTCTTGCAGTATTATGGCATTTCCAGTGCTGGATGCTGCCATGAACTTGAAAAGTAATATTTTAAATAAGTATAACCAAACTTTTTAAGCCTCAGAAAAGATTTTGGTTCTTGAAAAATGAACACTTTGGTTACCTGATCATCATATTACAGAACACACTAGAGTCTTCAGTGCCAGAGCGTTCAGCCCTCGTGGGCCTTTACCAACGGGGAAAAGCCAGGAGTAAGCGTGACTGGGTGCAGCAGCACTATTTGGTCATTCAGTGAAGAAAGGATTAACTCCAGCTCAGCACCCTCCCTATCCTATACACAGGTGCTTCAGGCAAAAGCTGAGAGAACAGCTGGAACAGCTGCTTGGGAGACAGGGTGAGGAGAATGCTGTTGGGAAGGTAGTCTCCATGCATCAAACTCCATGTCTTTATGTGCTTTCTTATGTTGTTAATTAATTTTACTTTCTTGTTTTAAATACTAACCTTTGAGAAAAGGCTTCCCTGACTGGCTGAGGGCACAAACATCACTGCAGTATGGCATTTTATGATATAATCTTGCCTTAGAGGAAAGGTCTAAATGGCAGCATCCGTGTTTGGGTCCCAAACTCTCCCCACTGCTGCTCCTGTGCTGACAGAGGCAAGGAGCACTGCAGGTGGACTGTGCTGAGCTACCCCGGACCACCAGATCTTTTAAAAAATGTTAATGGATTCCTAAGGGAACCACTGTGTTCAGCTACCCCTTAGGCCACTGGGTGTGGTGGGAGGAGAGAAGTGTGTCACTGCAATGCTGCAACCCTAAGAGAGAAAGTAGAAGGTGAAAAAATTGGATGATCATTGATGGGATCTCTTTCTGCACCACAAAACAGATGATCTGAAAGAGAAACTTTAGTTCAAACCATAGCAAACAAGAACACATTAAAAATGCCATTAGGTTGGCAAGACGACATTATCCTCTCTTCCATTTGTAATTATAATGCAGAAATGCGGTATTCTGAGCAAGAGCTTTTCTCTTCCAAGGTCCTGGTTTCTTTCATTCTGACAAATCCTGCACTGCCATCACCATCCTGTGCCAATAGCATTACCTTTTTTTTTTTGGCTACAGAAATGACTGTGATGTCATGCCACAGAAATTCAGCATGAGGAAAAACGAAAAGAAAAAAAGATGAGATACTGGGGTGATGGAGAGGCAATTAACAAGGGGGGGATTAAAAACAGTCACCACATATATTCTCTTATTTAGCAGAAGAGAAGACAGTGATGGGAAACAAGATCATATTTCTGCCTGGTGTTTCTTTTCTACATAGAACTTAACCCAGGTGAAAGGTGCTGGCTGAAAGCCCTGGAAGCTGTGCTCTCTGTTTAGCCGTACAGCAGCACAGGCAGTGCAGACCAGTTCACATACACTGACTTCATCCTCTGGCTCCCCATCCTCTCCCCCACCAACGTGCCTCTGTCCTACCCTGGAGGTGCCCTTTCCAAGGCTGAGAGGACAGTTCACTCAGTCCATCGGTTCTCTGCTGACATTGCCCAGGGAGCTATTGAGGGGCAGCTGTTTTGGTAGGTGTTGTGTGAGATGGGGATGAGCCAGTTTTATCTTAATCTTGCTCTCAGACCCTTCTTTGGTGAACAGGTGCTCTCCCTTTGCAATGTCCTCCAACTCAGTGGTGTCCGGTGAGCAGGAGGGCGGTCCCTTACCGTTTCAGTATTTCAGTGAACAGCAAAAGTCCCTGCTTGTGCAGCTCCACATTATTCAGCTGCAGGATCCCTTTCAGACTCCTCACCATAGACTCGATGCCTGAAGAGGGGCATGCATTCATGAGATGTCATCAGGGAGATTTTAACACACACCCCAAAAATCCAAGAGTTACGATGTGGGTGGGAGATGAATTTTCAAAGAGGGCTGGAGGATTTTTCTGTGCTATTGACATTGGCAGGGCATAGGCAGTTGCAGCAAAATGTACTCCAGACACATAACTCCCTGCCAACATGCCTCAGCTTCCACTTATAGAGGTCACATCAGCATTTAAGCTGGGAGGTGTGATTCCCAGCTCACGCAGACGTACCTGCACTAGCTCTGCTTGAGCTAGCACCTAAAAATAGCAGTGTGGCTGTGGTGGCCTGGGCGGCTGCTTGGGGTAGCCACCCAGAGTACAATCCCACCCACCCCTCTGGGTACATACTTAGGTGGCTACCCCAAGCCACCACCTCTACCAGCACAGACACGCTGCTGTTGGCTCAAGCAGAGCTAGTTTGGGTATGTCTACACATGCCAGGAATCACATCTCCCAGCTCAAATGTAGATGCACCCTAATGGTAAGAAGGGAATTCAGCTTCCGTCTTCCTATTCAGCTCTCGGCCTCTTTGTGCAGACTGCCAGCAAGGCGCCAGTTAATGTCAAATGTGATGGTGGCTTCTGTAATGTGGACACATGCCCATCAGACACTGGACTGAGGCATCATAAACCCATGTCATGGAAGTCACCAGACAAGCATCATATGGGAATCATTTTCAATCACTACCAATCTGGGGCCTGACTGGGACCAGTGACCTTGCAGTAAAATGTTCTGAAATCCCAACCCCAACCTCAGTTTCCACATATTATTCAAATAATTTTGACAGGCTAGGAAGGACAGGGACCTACCATAGACTGTGTGACACTTGGAAAAGAAAAGCCATTCCTCAGTTAGGAGCAGCAGGCAGCAATAAACCGACCAGAGGAGAATTTCACTGGTGCAGGAGAGACGCTCAAACAAGAATTCTGCAAACAAATCAATAAAACCATCCTAGTAAAACAGTACCTCCGCAACGCATGGCACAACTGCCCTTCACATACGGGAAAGGGGACAGGAAGAATGACAGGGACTAACTGGGAGCAATGGCTTCCTGTTCCCACCTACTGCCATACTAATTTAATAGTCGCACTCAGTAACAGTCCCTAGAAAAGAGGAGACAACCACCTACTGCCTATAGATGGTGTCAAGCAGCACTGAGGAGTCACTGAGGAAAATGGGATTCCAGCTCTGCTCAGCCAAAGCAAGGATTACTATGATACAGGACTCTGGAAGGAGGCAGGGAAAACATAGAGGAAAATGATGGATACGTCATCCTCAAAATAAAGTGACTAAAGAGCAGCAGAGTCCTGAAGGCAGCAAGCAGCTGAATATAATAAATAAATAGCAAGCAGCTGAAATGTGGCTATAGACTTTGATATGATTTAAGGGATATAAAGCCAGCTCTGTCACAGCAGCTTTGACCCCTCCTCCCAAACACTTACACAGCCAAAGAAGGGGATGCACAAAACCAAAGTGATTAATTAATCTGAAGAGAGGAGATGAAAGTTTAACTTCTCCCTGGGTTGGCCGCCTTGCCCAAATTCTGAGCTGAATTACACCCTGTGCAACCCCACTGAAGTCAAGGGGATAATCTGGGATCAATTCAGAACAGAAGTTGGCTTGTTTAGGTTTTGCAGCTATCCTGCATAGGCTGTCATGAGAATGCATAATTTAAGTAGGGCTGGGCCTGGTCAATCCTTGGATGGGAGACTTCAAAGGAAAACTCAAATGCTGCAGGAAGTAATTAGTAATTTGATAAAGTATGGTCTACGCTCTGAATCACTACAGGACCAATGCTCCTAGCAGTGTTGTGCATTTGGAAGTGCTGTCTTTACGCCAATTACAGTTAATAAGCATTCTCATGGTATACTTTGCAAGAGGAGTCTTACACTTGATGACCTGCCCAAATTCCAACTCAGGAAATTACATTCTGCCTACCTAAAATACCCCCTACAATTTCAACTAGGAGCTTATTTTTCACTTCTCTTTCTAAACTACTGTTGGTGATTTTTGCTGGTGCTGAATGGCTGTTGTGACTACCCCAAAGGCATTAGGGAATCAGCCTCAATTCACATATGTGTAAAATATGTATACTGTTAAGGTACCACCAGAGGGAAAGATACTGTAGAACTACACGGTGTTATTGTATTTCTTCACCTGGGATGTCTGCATGAATAAAGGCAGGAGCGTATTTGACAGGAGAATGCACGAGCACAGCAGACATACACTGAGCACTTGCCACCTGTATCATCTCATCTCTTGACAGCAGCAGCTGTGGGGAAACAAAAATGAGAAGGAAAAAAAAATCAAAACTATAGATTTGATTAGGAAAGAATTTCTAGAGCGATCTTGAAAAAGACCAATTCAAAACAGGTAAGAAGAAATCTCTTAAGCAACATATAATTCCCAAATGGAACTTGCTGTAGCAAGTTAATATAAGTCAAATAACCTAGCAAGATTAAGAAAAACATTAAAGAAGTCTATGACTAAAAGCAGCTCTGCAATCACAATAGCTAGGCCAATGCTTACAAGAGCTATGTCCATCCTCATGCTTCAGAGTATAAGCTAAACATAGCTGGGAGCAGTAAGAAATTCCACCCACTCAGGATGCACTACTGAACAACTGGTACATTATGGGGGGTCTCTTCCTTTCTATGCAACATCAATATGGGGGACAGAATATGAGGCTAGTTGAACTAGTGCAGCAAATAATTGTTCCTACTGATAACTCATCTCAGAGTAAGGGATAATTTGATTGGCCACTTGTATAGGTCATGTTGTAAGATGTGATACATCCCTTCAGCAATTACCTTTTTGAGCACTAGCGGCAATGGGTTCTCTCCCTCCAACAACTCAGTATTCTCAGAATCTGCCCCTCTTCTTGAATTGCTCATAATAACAGATGCAAAATGATCAGATTTCAGCAGCTCCTTCAGCAAACCTGCAAAGGGAGAGAAAGAACAAGCAGCAAACTGGGAATGGAGAGGATTGTGAACATGCATCACAACATCCTGTCCTGAAACATAGCACTGACTCCTTACTCACTTCTGTATTCATAACAAAACTCCTCCACTTACATTCAGGGCCTTCTCTGGCCATGTCCCCACGTGCCACCACCATACATCAATGCCTTCTACATCCCAGCCCAATCTTGCCATTTCTTATTTTCTCTCCATTCCCCATTACCTCTTCTATCAGATGGATCCATTAGTTGCCATTGCACCAGCTCTCTGGAACAACCTGATCCACTCCTCCTATCTCTCTGATTCCTCAACTCCAACCCCTTTTTAAAGTGCAGCTCAAAACCCAACACTTCTCTACTGCTTACAGCCAGTGACCCAACCACCAGTTTCTCCCCCAGGTACTTACTATTGCCAACTTTTCCCACCTCTTGCTACCCATTCTCCCCTCTTGCTCTCACACTGCCTGTAATATTCCCATTTCTGTAACTGTTGCAAGTTTAAAGATATTAACAGAAGTAGCACATTATAAATATACGATGAACATCGTTACATGAACGGATTCAAATCATAACCAAGAGACTCTGTAGGAAAAACTCCAATGTAAGTTCAGAAGTGATGTAGTAGGACCGTTCAAGTGAACTTGGAAAAGTCTTCAGTTACAAATGGCTGACTGGTGGATGTGAAAAGCAAGCAGACTGCTGTTCACCTTCTACGCTAAAGAGAGAGACTGCTGGGTTGTGTGCATTTGAACTGAGTCAGGGAAGCCAAAACTGTCCTCTGTACTGCATGACAGCACTGCTCTGTGCAAAGCAATGGTTCTGGCTGTATCACCAAGAACCTTAGAGAAAGCCAACCTCCATTTTAGTTTTTCAGCCTGAACTACAAGACACTTCATATCTCAAGGTTACATTTCTCAGAATCAATCCAGCTACTTTACAAAACCAATCTGACTGTGTGTAGAGGCTGGACTCAGTCACTTTAGCCATAGGAGATTACTTGATTTCCAAGAAGATGACACAGTCAAATTGGAACCAGTCAAGCCATGGTACAAGCTGGTGGACTTCAGAGACAATTACAGCAGGTACTACTGGGGTTCCAGCAACAAGGTGGGGCAGGGTGTGTTGCTTCCCTGATTATACCAGGAGGGTTTGGCAATGGAGCTCAGATGAGCAATTATTGTGCGGTAACAGAAGTGATCAGCAGTTGTGGACAAGTATGCTCACCACCTATTGAACAGTCCAACCACCTGACAGTGTGCAAGTTCAGAGTTCTGAGGAACAATCCTGAGTCCAGCACACATTAGCACCCCCTAAACTATGAGAGACAATCCCCCACCTTTTGTTCCTCTGAGGTGTCTTACCTATACAGTTAAGCTGCAATTCCTTTGTCTGTGCATTCCCTAGGGTATCCAGGAAGAGGTCACACAGCCTCTCTGTGAAGTGCACCGACAGTCTTTCTGAACTGATGGGGGAAGAGTACAGCTTGCCGTAAAGATAGCAGACAGCAGCCTTTACACCCTCGTTGGGGTACATCAAGCCTGCCAGCAGGTGTTCCATTAAGTTACCTAGAGTGGTGAATGACAAAGACCACTGTTGAGCCAAAACACTAGTAACAGACATTTCTAAGTCATCCAGCACATTCCCTGCAGAACCCTCCACAAACACTTTGCAGACCTGTGCAAGCAGATTAGGAAAAGAGATCGAGGTTAGGTTGAGATTAGCTAACACATGTTAATGGACCTTACCCTCTTTCCCAAATCCAGTCTTGTATTTAGAGATGTGGGGACACCTGCTGTGATTCTCTGAGGAATGATGCTATAACAATTGTCCAGAGGGACTCGCTGTTAAACCACACAAGGATACACTCCCCACCCCTCTACTCAGGGGCTGAGCATTCTCTCACCAACAATCCAACCTTGGGGAAGGGAGCCCAGGTAAAGTGAAACCACATGCATGTCTCCCAAGAGGCAAACAAAGCTGCAAACTCCAATTCACCAAGGCTGGTCTTCAACAGGCCGAACTGGCCAGGAGAGAGAACAATCTTGCGGCTAAGCACAGGATAGGGACTCAAGAGATCTGGGCCCAATGCCTAGTTCTGGCAGATTCCCTCTGTGACCTTGGGAAAGTGACTTAGTGTCTGTCTCACTCTCTCTGTTAGGGCCTGCAGATGCTACCACGATATAATGAAGCATAACTCACCGTGTTCAATCACCAATATATCAGCGAAGACTGGGATGGCATCTGCTAGTTTGCCCAGGAGATTAAACGTAGGCAGGCTGCCTCTCATGGTGGCTGCCTTAGATAACTGGGGAGGAAAGAAAACAAACCACCAATAGGGATGTGGCCCAAAATGGGAAAAACATACAAAATGGTGAACTCCCCTCATGGTGTAATGAAACCCTCGGAATGGGACCTTCTAAGTCAGCAGAATCCCCTCAACTGTTGAGAATAAATCAACAGAAGATTTTTGTTTGTCCACACAATTCTCCCTAAACACATTCACCAAATCTCCCAGATGCAGCTGTAATCTCCTCCTGCCACACTCCCAAAGCTGCTGTGTAGGTGGATGGAGGAGTTGGCTAACCCTCGCCCCATCTCTATTTCCCAAACTTCTGTGTTCTATGGAAGTCTGTCATTTTGTGATGAACCTGGAAATGATGGCCCAAACGAAGAGAGCAAGTCTGCCAAGCAGCTTCAGGTCAGGAAAGCACCACATATTACTGCTGCATTAATGGAGGGAAAAGAGAAACCACAGAGGAAGTCACATCACCATGGTGGAGGGGATATGATGGGAAAAATTCCAGGGCAAATGACAACAATGCCAAACTGTTGAAGGAGGTGGCTGCATTTAGGACATACCACAAAAGCCCAATCACAACAATGTGTAACTTTCTACTTTCCACATCTTCAAACTTGGGGAATCAAAGGGGGCAAAAAAACAATCTTTACTGACCTCTTTCTGGCTTTCATCCAACACACAGTGTACGTACTGCTCCAACTTCAGCTCCACCACAAGTTGCACCAGAACTGAGCACAAGCAACAGGATCAGTAACATGAAGGGTGGTTAACTATTTGAATAAGCTACCAGGGGACATGGTGGGTCCTCTATCTTTTCATGGTTTCAAATCAAGACTCTTGGCCTTTCTAGAAGAGATGCTTTAGCCAAACACGTATCTGGAAGATATGCTTTAGCCATACAGAGGTAACTGGGTAAAATGTTAAGGCCTTTGTAATGCAGCTCAGACTAGATGATCTAATGGTCCCTTCTGGCCTTAAAATCTATGAAAATCTTCAGGTATGAGGCACCAATAAATTAAACGGCTTTACAGTTAGGGAGTGTGAACATTTCAGAGGATTAGTAATGTGACAGACACTTTATCAGTGTCACCATGTCAAAACCAGCCCAAGTTTCTAGTGACTGAAAATTGTTACCCTCTCTGAAGAAAGCTGGTTACATCTCAGTTCACCTCTTAAGACTTTTGTGAGAAAGACACCTAACATCACCAGTGTCAGCAGAGATGCCAAAGACTAAATGAGCTCTGTGTGCACCTCCCCCCAAAAGAACTCTTAGGAGACTATTCCCCTCCCACAGTGCATGCAAAACACCCCAGCACAGAGGGAATAGCTGCTCTCTTCAATTTGTGAAGTTGTTGAGACTCTCACTATGAGCATCGGGCCAGATATAGAAGTTTCCTCTTCCCAAACTGCCAGTGAGACCCAGCACTTCCCTCTCACCTTCAATGGGCAGATCCACTGCACTGCTGTCTTCTGCTGTATGCAACATCCCTGAAAGATCAAACCACATATAAACCACAATCATGTTAAATATCTCCCACTTGAGATCATCAATGTTGGGGCTTGTAATCTCTGATTTTGAAAGGAATCTGGGGACCTTTCAGGACTTTCACATTTCCTCCATTTATTATCCCTGCTACATGTGAGACCAAACTGACTTTCTGGTCAAGAATGGGTGGACACTGCTCTTTGGGAGCAGGATACAAGGTATTCCCTGTATCCAATTCACACGAGGCTGAAGTATACAGTCTAACTTGTAATCTTTTAATTTGCTTGTTGTGTTTTTATTTTTATGGGGTATAGTAAGAGAATTTTTTTTTTGGCTAAAATAATTGACTCCATCCACTAGGTACATACACACATCCCCATCACCTGTGCATCTGAGTCTGTGACAGGTATTATTAAATCCACCTCACAAAAGTCTGTTTCTAGAATACGCATAGCACACTATCCAGAATCTCAGAAGTTGCAGATTGACTGTCAGATCAGTCTCTTATGTTCTATCCACATCTGTCATGAACAGTTTTATTCCCTTACAGAAGTGAATATTCCCAAATGGATTATCTAGCCTAAAATTAAATACCACCAGTATTAGATCACCACATTCCCATGGAGACTATTCCAGAGGTAAAAACTGAATCTATTGTTATAAAACTGTTCATCATAAATTTTTATTTTCACAACCAGAACGCAAGATTTGGATATCATAACACCGGGTGTCCCACCTAGTGCTGCACCAGATCAGACTACTAATCCAGTACCCCACCCCCTTCCACGTCAGATTCGAGCACTGGTTCACAATCCCTTCTTCTGCTATACCAGGCCTGTTCCACCGATGTCTCTAGTCCAGTATTCTGCTTCTGCTTCCTTTTCAAAAGGAAAAAACCCTCTCCATAACACCTGCCTAACTGAACAATGCTAATACACTGGAATACAAGGAAAATTTCTACAAATTCAGAGACATGGGTTGAAAAGGTATCATTGCAGGTTAGTGTTTTGCATATTGTGCTATTAAGCCACGCAATGCATTTTTCTACCCATCCCTTCTTTGGTTTTGTAACACTTCATCCCAAAGCTGAAATCCCTCCTATTCTACAACTCTGGTCATGCAGTGGCAGCACAGCAGTGCATTCTGGGAAGAGACATACCCCAGAAAGCTCTCTGTTCTGTAGCAAGACTTTAAAAAGGAGCCAAACAAGAAGAGGAGCATAAGCCATGCTGGTTCTGCCACCAGCTGGATGAGAACTCATATGCTTTGGATGAACGAGCAGGCACAGTCTTTCTCCCAGAGCCTAGCATTCATGACACGGAGCTTTGAAAGTCAAGATGGGGCACATAAAAACAGAGAACACTGAAGCCGAGGGATTCTCACCTATCCCAGAAAGTAAAGATCAGCACTGCCTTTCCCTGTTAGCTGTCTAGTTAACACAAAGGGCTTGCTCTTACCAAAGAGAGTTCCTATTAAATGAACACAGACCCTTTCGTCCTGTGCCAGCAACTGGATGACGGGCACCGCATGCCAGACCAGGACATCACGGAAGCAAGCCAGGACGTGCTTCCTGCGCACCAGCTGCAGGTTAAAGGGAATGACAAAATATCACTCGTGATCGGTCCTTCACGACACTTGAAGAGTGGCTGAAGACACTAGGCCAAGTGGGCGACTGCCCAGCGGCCTGCGGGGTGTCCACGCGAGGAGCACCCCATGTGGGAGGCCAGAGCCCAGAAACGCAGCAGGTCGGTGCACTAGCCGTGTCCCCCCGGGACCAGACCAGAGACCAGACCCAGAGCTCACATCGCAGAGCCCATCTCCTGTGCAAGTGAGCTGGGAGCAACGTCGGGTGGGGGCCGGGCACGCCCGGGGAGCCGCGGAGGGCGGGGGTGGAACTCGAGCCCCTCCGCGCTTCGCGCCCAGCGGGCCTGTCCCGGTCTCTGAGTGCCGGGGCGGGGCGGGGAGGGGAGAGGAGGGGACCCGGCGTTGGCGGGGCCCGGCCGGGCTCGGTCCGTACCGAGGCGCCGCCGTCCCCCAGCGTCTCGATGACGCAGGCGAGGCAGAGCGGCGAGGGCAGCAGCGGCAGCAGCCAGCGCGAGTCGTGGCGCGCGTGGAGCCGCTCGCAAACCAGCAGCCCAGCGGCCGCAGCCATCGTCGCGCGACGCCACGGCCTCCTTCCTTGCCGCGAGGCACTGGCAGCCGAGGCGTCGCGACGTGTGTGTTGAGGAAAAAGCACATTGGCGGGGAAAGTCCTGCGCATGCGTAATTGGGCTAGTGACGGCTCACTTTTGGACGCATGCGTAGAAGCCCTGTGTGGTGCGTACCGAGCACGTGCATCCCGGAGCTGAGAGCGAGCTCTGGGGGGGGGAGTTGAGTCCGCCCTGGCGCCCTCTGCCTTTAAAGAGCTACACACATCATCCGCCTTCTCCTCCTCAGCATCTTCCTTCCCACTCCACGGCCTGAACCTGCCCCCCCGGGGAGCCAGTGCCGGCAGAGGACTGGGGCAGGGAGGCGGGGCATCGCCCCATGCAGATACAGCAGCAACTCACGAGGTGCCTGCACGGCGTCATGGGCAGCGCCGCTAGCTGGGAAGGGACGTTATGCAGTGGGGGAGAAGCGAATCCAAGGGATCTGCTGGGGAACCTTTCAACCTAGACAGGGAGAAGAAAGCAGCATTGGAGCTGTTCCTGCACAGGGTGGGAGCGGGTAACGTTAGAGCAGGACCCCAGGGAAGGAACGTGAGACTGAGAGTAGGGGAGGGAAAGGTGACATGGGTCTAGGGGTTAACAAGTGTGGAAATGAAAACCTAGGCAGGGAACCAGGTGGAAGGGCTAGAGATAGTGAGGAAGAGATTGGGGAGGAGGGACAGAGAAGGTGAGGGAGCAGGGAAATAGGTGGGGAAAGACACAGGGGATTTCAAATAGTAAAGGTGAGAGGGACATGTGCAGAAAGGTGAGAGAAAACTGAGGGATGACACAATAAGTAAGGCAGAAGGAGAAAACCCAGAACCTTACATTTCATTGGTTGCAACCTATGTTTTGGGGTAACTTAAAAACTGCCAGCCTTTTCCTTCTTGGAGTGGGAAGGAGTGAGCAGTCCCTTACCTAGGACACCATTGCACTTAAAAGCAGCACTATAGTTAATGGTTATTTGGAGACCTATGTGAAATCATTTTTGGTTCAGTCCCTTCCTCCTACTGGTTTCTGCAACACAAAAATCACAGCTACAGCTGGTACTAATGTTTTACTGTTTACTAATACCAGTGCTTTGGTGGAAGCCTCAAAGAAGTCAGAGACCCAATTAGCTATGGGGACTAAATCCCTTTTTTACCCCTAGAAATGGGCCTTCCAAGTTAGAGTTGAAACTCATCAGCTGTATGTGTTTGGGAAGCCTGAATTACTACTGCATGTGCAGTTGCTGCATTGTAGAATACATAAGAGATGTTAATCTCCAGAACTATAATTACTGCAGCTTTCCCCAGTATAGATTCACTTAGAATATAAAAAAATTAGCAATATCATCCAGTAGGATGCACCCTTACCTTACCCTTACAGTAGTGTTAGGGCATTGGTAATGCTTTTTAGGTTCACAGAGTTGCCTTTCATCCATTTTCTGATCTGCACAAAATTGCAGAACAGATTCAGTGTTCACAGACCTATGTTTCTCATCACTCAGGATGTCTTGGGAATTCATTATCCTGTGCTAAGTGTGTATGTGTTTTGTTTGGAGTAGGGAAGGGAACAAGGGTGAATGACATTAGCAGGCACAAGATTTGCTAATGTCTCTCCAAGTCCAGAAATTATCTTGGTGGTTTAATTGTATGTCCCTGTGTATCCTGAAAATATAACATTATCTCTGTTTCTCAATTGTTTTAATGTGGAAATCCAGGACAATACAGATAGAAGTAGGTAATTAGGGATCAAGATAGGCAATCAGCTGATACAAAATTTAGGGCCTGGTTTTCTGCTCTTAGTGACTTCAAGTAGACTTAGTGACTTTCGGCTCTTAGTGACTTCAAGTAGAATTGTGAATGACCAGCTCTTCTGAAAAACAAGTCCTTAAACTGTAAAAACAACCAAAATTAAAATTATAAAGACATGTACTATTCAGTAACCCCTTGTTCATTCCCCATCCCTTGGCCAGTAGGGAATTGTATCCTGCAGTATATTCTCCAGTATTTTGTCAACAAACCTTCCACCTCTTTCTTTGGGAGAGGAGTCAGTCGTCTGAAAGATTGCACTGTTGTAAAATTGTGTTGATGCCCAGCTAAAATCTCACCCTGTTGCTCCAAACTGTACCCTGAATAATTTCTGTGCCTTGTATAAATAATGTGAGTAGCTTTGCCTTTCTATTCAGGATGCATTTGAAATCAGAATTCAGCTCTGACTCCAACCTCCAGCAGAACTATTGTTACCCCCACAATCCCTTTCAGCTGCAAGCAAAGCCATCGGTCTCTTTGTCTTTGGTTCCTGGGCTGTTGATTTCGTTATGGGACTTGATCACGCGCAGGGGTGCACGCACCGTGCAATGCACAACACGACCCCACATATTTCCAGGAGCTGGGAGCAGGCGGGTTCGTAAAAAGAGTAGCGCTGCCCCTTTAAGGTGAGAGAGTCTCTCCTCGCTTCCCGCCGGGCCACCCATGACCTCATTTCCGGGCGCGACGCACTGACGGGGAGGGGACGGAAGGAACGGAGCATTTAGCCGTTTTCCTCCGTGACGCTTTCGGGCTGAGAGGATCGTTCGCTCGCTCCACAACGGCAGGGCTCGGGTGGGTCGCCTAGAGCGCAGCAGACATGGTGAGTGGCGCCTCGTGGCCCACGCGGGCGGATCGAATGGCAGAGCACGTGGGGGGATGGAACGCTGGGGACACTCCGCGGGCAGCGTGCCGCGCTCCCCGGGGTGGGCCAAGGCTTCGCGGCAGGGGAGCGCCGGGTTGGCTGCCGGGAGCCGTGCGGGCTGGACCGAGGCCCGTGGAGCACAGGCGCCGCCACGTGGGAAGGGGAAGAGGCCGCTGGGGCTCCCGTGTACCTAAGCGCGCCCTCCCCCGCCGCTTCCCTCCGCGATTCCTGCTGCTGCTGCCGCCGCCGCGCACCGGGCAGCTGGCCGATCACAGTAGCTGCGGTCACCTCCTGTGGCTTTAATGTTCGCAGCTGCTCGTCCTCGTCCTCCTAGCGCCGATCCTTTTGCCTCGTTCACTCACAGCGCTCAGACCGTGATCTCTGCCTGCTTGGGTGCGTGTGCCCCTTCCTCTGGCTCCCAGTGCCAGCCTTGCGGGAGGCTGAGTGCGTGGTGGGAGTGTGACAACAATCAATCAGCGTGCTGTGCTGCCTCTCCCCACTGGTCCGGGCGGTGTGGCGGAGTACAGAGCTGGGTGGGTACTCTGGGAGCACGTGGAGGTGATGCGAACAGCGCAGGATGTTGCTGCTTATTTCACAGCACGAGCCTCGGTATTTTGGATGTTAATTGACTGTAATTCAAAGGGTTTTTAAGAGGGTAATGTACAGCAAACGTTTTCGTAGCGATTACAATATATAATTTTTATAGAGCTTTTTGTTTGTAGATTTCAAGCTGCTTTACAGAATGAAACTGAGGCATAGAGGTGATGAAGCAATCTAGTGGCTGGTGACCCAAGTTCTAGCTTGTGCTCTATCCACTACTAAATCATAGAATATTTGGGTTGGAAGGGACTTCAGGAGGTCATCTAGTCCAACCCCCTGCTCAAAGCAGGACCAACCCCAACTAGATCACACTGTCTCCTTTAGAAGGTATCCTCTTCCATCTTAAGAACATGTTTAACTAGAGAAGCAGAGCTGTCTCTGTGTAGACAAACCTGTGTCATCTCCTTCCAGTTCCACAGTCACTTGTTTGAAGATTTACTGTGTATCTGGCTACCTATATGGTAGAGCTGAACAGAAGCAGGTTGCTGTTACAGAAGGGCCTCAAAAATCCTGTCACTTGTCTGTGCAGATCCAGAACAGTTTAATTGTTAACATCAGATTTTAGAAAAGCCTTAATTAAAACTGAAAAGAGTTCTAGCTCTTTCATTATTGATGCTGTTCATTTATGTTTTCACTGACCATGGACACAAACTAACCTGATCAGTTTTACTTCCTACTTGTTATGCACTAGCACACAATTGTTCCAGCACTTTGAGGGAGGAGAAGAGTTAAGTAGAAATTTTCCTTTTGAATTGTTCTCAGAACATTCCTTTTTTTAAAAACATGCCTTTTTTTATTCTGCAAAAATAAACCTGGTGTCCAATTCTTTGACAGGATTATTCCTTAAGTTCAGATCTAAAAATGTCCATGTGTCAATGACAGCAGTTTGCTCTCCCTATGCTGGCAGATAAACATTTTATATTAACATAGCATCTGAAATTGCAAAGGGCTCATTATTGAATTACATCTGGGCTGGAATTGGCACATTACGTGTGGCATGACAGCATTTAGAGGGGAACTTTGGTTTAGGACTGAGAACAAAACTCTGTGTAACTTTGAGATGCCATGAGATCTCCAGTGTTTTTGCGGAGCCAACAGGACCTCAGTGTTTCATGTCTCATCTGAAAGACTGACACAGAATCTATCCTCAGAAGAGTGGAGGACTGAGTTGACCATGGCAGGATGTGAACCTGTGGTTCTAGGGAGTTTGGATGTGTTACATTCAGTGTTTGCCTGTGAATGTTCAAAGTGAAGTTTTCCTCTGCCTCTGTTGTAATTGATTCCCTTTTTCTAGACTGAGGCAGAAGTGAACCCCAAAGCTTATCCACTGGCTGATGCACAGCTCACCAAAACCCTGCTTGACCTCGTACAGCAGTCCTGCAACTACAAACAGCTACGCAAGGGTGCCAATGAAGGTGAGGACTGTTTGTTATAAAACAGGCTGTATTTGCTGGAAGTAAAAAAAAAAAAAAAAAAGGTTTAATGGATTCTGAGGCCAGAAGGGATCACTGTGCTCCTCTAAGTCTGACCTCCTGTGTAACCCAGATGAGCGAACTTCTTCTCAGATAATTCGTAGAGTATTTAGTTTTTCACACTAGAAGTTAAGGATGATGGTTGTATTTTCTGTTTCCAATGGTGAGATTAGGATGTAGGTAACTCACCTTTCCAAATGCAGATTGTTTATTTTATACAGCTTGTGGCTTGTGAACATGTCTGCTTTTTACTTATGGAATATTGTATCAGGAACAAAACTAACCTCTTCAGCAAAACTGTGTGCAGCTTCCACCTGCCTCTCTAACTGCACAAAATAGTGGTTTTGGTATAACAGTACCTGTGTGATTGTGTGTGTGTTTGGGGGGGGAGTGGAGGGTCCATGAAAGATGGCTGGCTGGTGGTGACTAACTTGTCAGGATTACGTCCTTAGTGCCCCCAAAATGCCTCCCATCTCAGTCTAGGGGCACATGATGACCATCTTGTAGTCTTGGGCTGCAACTTTGTCTGGTAGCTCGCCTTCAACCTTACTGCCGTGGGTAACACCTACCAGGAGAGCAAGGCTCCCGATGGCATTGCTCTTAGGGTCTTTAGCACAAGAAAGCTTTTCAACTACGTCAAGGTGGTAGCCCAAGGAGAAAAGCCCTCTGCTCACCCCACATGGGGAAGGGGCTAGAAAAGGTGCCCCAAACATAGGCTATTCCACCATACCTGACTGGATAACAGCATCCAGAGGGATCACTCCCAATGCGGTCGAAAAACAAATTTTTTTTTGCAGCCTGGAATGTCCATACCCTACTAGACGATTCAAAAAGTAAAAGACCTAAATGCAGAACGGCAATTAAAAAGTTCTCCACTAGCCTGCTCCTGGTCGATCATCAGACCCAGCAAGAAAGATCTACGTTGACAGGGAGGAACTGGAAAGTGTAGAACACTTTGCCTACCTTGGCAGCCGTCTCTCAGAGGGCAAATGTAGACGTCAAGATTCAGCACAGAATCCGCTGTGCCAGCCTTGCCTTTGGCAGATTGTCCCACCAAGTGTTCAATAATCACAACATCAGAACAGACACTAGACTTTTACTTCATAAAGCAGTGGTAATTCCAGCTCTCATCTACGTTTGTGAGGCTTGGGTGACCTACAGAAAACATCTGAAAAACTTGGAACACCCTCAACATAAAGTGGAAGGATCGCCCACTAACATCAGTGTCCTCACAGAGGCCAACATCTTCAGTGTTGAGGCCCTGATTATTCAGCACCAGCTGAGACGGAGTGGGTACTGTGTGTGCTTGCCTGATGCAGCCTACCAAAACAATTGCTGTACGCCCAACTCACCAAAGGAGAGAAGAAATGGGAAGGCCAAAAGAAACGCTTCAAAGACACCCTCAAGACAAATATCAAGAGATGCGGTATCGACATCACACACTGGGAGTCAGTAGCCCAAGATGGGGTAACTGGTGAAGACTTGTCAAAGAAGGAATGACTATTTTCAAGGAAAATTGCCTCACCCTGGTTGCAGAAAAACATCAGAAAAGAAAGGACAGACACCTGTCATGCAGGAATCATGGCCCAACCTTGCCTGCAACATCTACCAATGAGTCTGCAGCTCAAGGATCAGACTCCTCAGTCATCAAAGAACCCATATAAAATAAAACCCGTGAAAGAGATCATCTTCAACTTGAGGGATTGCCGATGACGACAAGCTATAGTGCTCATTGCTATACTGCATAAGAACTGATAGTGCTTAGGGGAAGGATCCAAACAAAATGGACTCCTGTGTCCTAATTATAAAAAATAGAATGAAAACAGTTGTTGGATCAGTCTTGTCCATACAATTGCATACATCACCTTTCTTCACTTCCTCCCCATCAAATACTACAGGTTTGATTCCTAGAATATATTCACCACAACTTTGTCCAATCCTATATGCACTCCTTTTTTTTAATGATACCAGAGCCACCACTTTCCTCAGGAGATTTTCACAAGCTCAGGGACTGTCTGTTCTGGTTGTACAGCAGTCAGCTCGGTGGGGTCCTGGTCTTTGAGTAGGGCTCCTAGTACCATTACCATAGCACCTACCAATAATAGATTCACTGTTATTGATTATGTAAATTTCTGTGTTTCCTAACATTCTCTTGTTTGTATGCTTCATAGCAAGGCCTCCACCTAATCCTCTTCCTTCTCTCTACAGCCACTAAAACACTGAACAGAGGAATAGCCGAATTCATTGTGATGGCTGCAGATGCTGAGCCCCTAGAGATCATCCTGCACCTCCCCCTCTTGTGTGAGGACAAGAATGTGCCCTATGTCTTTGTGCGCTCCAAGCAGGCCCTGGGCCGGGCATGTGGTGTCTCCCGGCCTGTCATCGCCTGCTCAATTACCATCAAGGAAGGGTCACAATTGAAGCCTCAGATTCAATCTGTCCAGCAAGCCATAGAGAGACTGTTGGTCTAAATCTGCCTAAAACCCAGTAGCTGAAATCCATAATAATAATAAAAAAAAAAAAAAGGCATTGAGGAGGGAATTCATGTTAGTTTTAGTTGACAAGACAATAGTTTGATACCAAGCCCTTGTTTCAAGATGCCAGGCATTTGATTTACAGTGGCTATTAGATGTTTAAACTCTCTACCATGGGTCAGTTTAGATTTGCTCTCCTCTCTTTCCTGCCGGTCCTCCAGAAGACATGCTTGCTGTACTAGTTCTCAAAACCCCATTGTTCAACAGAGTGAGCATAGCTGTTCCTGTGTGATATGCAAAATAACTAGGTTGTGATTTAACCTATATTCTTCTCTTCCCCCTCCCCAATAATGAATTAGCTTCCTTTATTTTGCAGCAACTTCTATGATAAGTTTGACCTGTACCAGACATGAATCATTTAATGTGTGTCCTAAATGGTTTGGTCCCATGAGGAAAATGAAGGTGGCTCTTCAGTGTAAGGGTGTGTTTTCGGAAACAGCTGCTTTAAGGGAGATCCAAATAATAGGAGGGTGGAAGGGTAAGTTAAAGACGGCGGTTATTAAGTAGTGTAGGACACAGGCCCAGATCAAGTCAGCAGACATGCTGAAACTTGACATGAGACCACTGTTCGAGAGTTAGAGGAGAAATCTCACAACAGCACTATGGGTGATAGCTCTAACAGTGTTTTGTTTTTGTTTTTTAATTGATTTTTTTTTTAAAAAATAAATTCATATATTCCCAGGTTTGTCAACTAATCTATATGGCTTCTCGTAACCGGTCTTGGATAGGAATGTGTTGCTACCTGCCTCTCACTAAGTAAAATGAATTAGAGCATGCCAGAGCTAATGCTATGCATTTGAATGCAGCATATAAGAGCTGACCCCTATCAGTTGTTTACTAGTAATGTGTCTGCCTGAAGCATTGCTATGATCTACAAAGAGCTGGCCCTCAAGGGAGTTTAAAACAAAAAAACACCCACACAAGGAAGAAAATGAGCTTGCTACCTTCCTGGTAGGAAGACCTACAGTGCCAGTATTCAGATACTCTTCACAAAGGCGTGCTGTTAGTGAGTAAAGTGCTGGCTTCAGAACCTAAAATGAAAACAGGAAAATTCTGTTATCACGTTAAAGGTGAAATGAGGCTTGTGCGTTGTGTAATAGAGACGTTCTTGAAATTCTCCATGCCCTTTCCTCAGTGCAATGCTGTTTCTCAGGCCGAAGAGCTAGTGTGGCCAATTTGCCTACCATCCACAACAGTTTTTTGGTTTTTTTTAAATTGTTAACCTTGCTTCTATTAGTAATTGAAGCTGCTTTGTGCAAGAGTTAAGATAGGTGCCATCCCTACAACACACTATTAACTGCCATCCTGGAGCTGGTATTACCACTGGCTGTGGGTTGGGGGATGGAGGAGGGTGCCATAATTGGATATGAACACATTTTCCATTGGCTGGGTTGGGTTCTGCAGACTTGAATTCTAACACCAATCTACATGCACTTTGGTTCTGTTAACTGTAGCTGTACTGAATGGTGAAAGAATCAGTTAGAGCAGGTAGGAAGAGCTCTTGCTGTGATAGATGGAGATATGCACATGTATGTGGAGAGATCACATATACCATGTTTCAACATTGAGTTCAGGAGGTTATGTCAGAGGTGCACCAGCGTGTCTTCTATATAGGTTTTTATACCACACTCATCACTCGTATCTCTCTCTGTACCTTCTAATAGTGTATTAAGTAACATGACTACACTGCTGTTGGGTTTTGTTCTATCTCCTTCCCCATAAGGAGAAACATAGGCAGTGCAGTGGCTTGGATAAGGTGTTTGTTTATTTAACAAACAACAAATACCTGTTGCTTTGTGTTTATAGTAGAGAAAGCAAGGTCAAAGAAATGCCTTACACTTGGAACAGAAAGTTTTGTGGTGGTCCTTGGTTCCTAGAGGTGTTGGTTCCACAGTCTGACTGCCCCTGGAGCAAGTTCGGTCTACTCCACAGACGAGCTTTACTCTTACTGTGGAAAGTTACAGCTTTACTCCTCAGGCACAGTGGCAGTTGCATTCTTTGTCCTGGAACTTTAGACTGTCTCCTAGGTCAATGCCATTGAGTGCTTTAAAGATAAAGACTAAGACTGATTCAATAGTCTATGGATAGCTAGTGTAGAGAGCAGAGGACAGATGTGGTGTGCTCACAGTTGCCTGTGTTGCCAACTTCCCTGCAGTGTTTTGTGTTAGTTGGAGTTTCTGAACTGCTGCAGGTTTCATGTCCAGGTACATCTCATTGCTGTTGTCCAGCTGAAAGGTGACAAAGGCATGAATACCTCAGGCCATGCCTTGGATGGAAGAAAGCATTAGTCATGGCCATTGCAATGTGAGTACGCAGGGTCAGCAAGGAATCCAAGAGTAGTCCTGGATTGTGGCCTGAATTGACTATTTGTGGACTTGAACCTTCACTCAAAGGAGGCTATACTCTGGCTACAAACACCATCAAAATTCTTTCCTCTCACCAGCATTCCCTTGGTTTTGCTCAGGTTCAGCTTCCACCAGCTGATCTTGTCACAGGTCTGGCTGCATATATGAATGTAGTAGGCAGAGCTTATGAAAGAAGTAATTGAAGGCAACATCTCCAAAGGAATCTTCAAAGCCAGGGTGATGGAGTGGCTTGTAGGCTGGGTTGGAGTGTGCACCAGATGTAGATAGTGAACAGGAGCTATGTCTGATTTTCAAACCTACGCTCTGCCTTAGCAAAGCAAAGGTGTTAGGAGGCTTGGGTGCTCTGGTCCCAAAGTGCTATGCAGCAGCTGTAAGGGTGGAGTGCTAGTTTGTGTATTGGCAGGGTGGGGTGCTACTGGGAGGGGGTGGAGTTAAGGTGCACACCAACCCCACCCTGTAACATTAATTTTTGTATTTCTTGGTTTTCAGAAGTTGCAGAGTAGCTGAACTCCATGTTCTGGAAGGGCAGTAGGCAGTACCCAGCCACCTTAACTCTGCATTTATGTGTTTGGGGATTTCAGTTTGTTTTAATTTTTCAGTACCACTCACCCCAGTAATCCTTCATTGCCTCTAGCTGCGTGGCACTGGTTACTCTAGCCAGAGCCTTGTGGCTGCATGTTAGTCCTTTCAATGCCCCTTCTTTACCTCCTGTGTCTACAATGTAGCCCGGTTCTCCCTCCCCATGTGACAGCAGTGGCACAGACCCCAAGACTGCGGAGCTGGGCAAAGGATGCAGGGAATAATGGGGAGGGACAGGAAGGGGGAGTGAACTGAAGTCGTTTCCCCCTCCCCCCCACACACACAGCTGATGTCCTCCTTTCTACTTCACTCTTCCCTGCATGTTCCATCTCCAGCATTCCCTCCATGACAGCCATTGTTTTGACCCTCCATGCCCCACATAAGGTCAGAGAAGTGAGGGTCAGGCTGAGAGGAATGCATGGAGATATAGAATTCCTACCCCAGATCTGGGTTTAGTGTAGATAGAAAGGGCTCTACCCTTGGCGTCATCAGAGGTTCAGAGGTAGGAGATGGCCCTTCTCAGCAAGCTGTCCTTAGCTGAATCAGAACATCTCATGGAGATGAAGACCCTGAAGTAATCACGTGTGAACTGCATCAAAAGTTGATGTTCAACCTCACCCCCACTGCTAGGGCCATGTCTTGAACATGCTCAGCAGCAGCCTGGTCTCTACAGGGTTGGGGCATGGTTTGAAAAATGGGGGGCAGGAGGGCTAGAGCTGAAGCACAGTAAACCCACCCCTTTCATGTAATGCTCTGACCTCTTTCCCTTGAGAAGCATCATCACTGGGGAAGGATGAACCTGGAGCAGTAGGCCCCTTCCCTGGAGATGAGAGCAATGAAAGTACAGGGAGTGCCTTAGAGTCCCCTCCACCTGCTGGAGCATGTGGATGGAAGGACAGATAGCTCTCCACTCCTCCCTTCCCCCCTAAAGTATGGCAGGGGATGGGAGGTGCCCAGCTTTACCTTTTATGTTTCTGCCAGCCCAGCTGAGCTCCCAATGCAGACCTAGACTATGGGGACTCTTAACAACATAGCTACATCACATAAGTGTGCTACCATAACCAAGTAGCATAGAGTGCCTAGGCTGATAAGGGGTTTTCACCTTGCCAATTTAGCTATGTTGTCTACATTTAAAAGTTAGGCCCAAGCCCCAGAGAGCAAATGTCCTTTTGATGACAATCCCCCTGTAGCTGGGGCAATATTGACAGGTACTGTCAGTCAAGGAGGGGTGTTACTATACGACTAAAAAAAAACCTTCCATTGCTGTAGGAATTCTCTACACTACAGCTGCTCCAGACTATGATGCTAGAACTGTGCCACAGTAGTACCCAGAGTGTAGACCACCTTATATAAGGGATTTTACATTAGGCTATTCAGAAACAAGGTTTGAATGATCCCTTACACTAAAAAACATTAGTGGGGTACAGCCTAAAGAGGGCAGAGTCCCTTCATGGCTCACTATAAAAATCTGAAGCTTATGAACCACGTGACTTGCTTTCACAGTTCTATTCAGGAACATGAGTACATTACCCTAATACTTACTGGAGTCGTGTTCCTTCTATTCAATTAATGCTAATTTTCTTGACAGTACTTCTAATATAAAATGGGAGTCTGCACGTGCATTGTAGAGCACTTTAAAATCTGTCTCAAACCAGACATTTTGGGCTCTGGGCAAAATTACCCAAGAGTCAGCATCCAGGCAGCACAAAAGGAACACGCACAACACACTTTCTCAGAAAACTGCCCAGAGTAAGGGTCAAATTTACATGGGTGGTGTTCAGATTCACTGAGGACAGTATGGCACCTTGAGAGTTACTGTGGCAAGACTGCATGCAAGCCCTATGGCAGTTAGAGCCCTTCTCTAGCTGCATGCGCAGTTCATTCCCTTTGGTTCAAGCTAATGATGCACCAGGCTGGCGTTCTAACATGAGGTGTACACAACACATTAAAAACCATTTGTAAATAGCTGATTTTGAGAGAGGCTGGATCTCAGGCTCAAATGATCCCAAATTTAGACCATTAACCCTATCCCACGCCACTATAAGCAACAGCAAATTTCAAACAATGTGTTACCATGTGGATTTTAAACTGTGTTACTATATATCTGGGTTTTCCTGGACATTGCCTTTTTTGAGGCTCCATCCTCTGTCCAGGTGCATTTTTCAAATAACTGGAAATGTCCAGGATTTTTGCAGAGCAGATACTGCAGCTCAGAAAGAACCCTGATTGGTCCATCCCCTGCAGTTACAGCTGCCAGATCCCACCTACTCAAGCCCCACTTCCAGCCCTGGGAACCAGGTCCCACAGGGAGATGCTGACTGACAGCTGTTGCTGCTGTCCTGGACTTGCACCAGCCCCCTTACCACTGTGATAGGGAGCAACATCACACTCCACCTCCAGGGAGTACCCCTGCCTCAGGTACCCTCCTCCAGCTCCCTCCACCATCCTCAGCAGTGTCCTCTTTGTGGGAACCTGAAATATGGTAACCCTAATTTTTAGAGCCCTTAGAATAGTCAACTTTTAAACAGTAAACTTCTCAACCTTAACTACAGCAGAGCGGTCACTTCACTATAATGGGGTTTATCTCTGACAACTGAACGTGTTCAAAGCCACCACTATGTAAAGAGCCTACAAGACACTACAACTGTCTCCTTTAAAGCACTGCAACTAGAGCGCCAACAATAAAGGATTCTTGAGTGAAGGGACTTCACTTGTTGACTAAGCAAGCAGAGGCAAATAAACTAACCCAATTATCACAGCCTATTGGCTAAATACTTACATAACAAAAGGGTCTGTTAAAAACACAGGCAGAGGCTCTGACAACTGGGAGAAGGCTAAGAGCAAAATAGACCATGAAGTCCACTTAGGTGCCATGAGGATGTAATTTACCTACATCAGTGCACAGATACTAGAGAGAGAGCACCAGAAAACCCTTTGATGAGATAAGTGTATATTAATTACAACCTAAGAACATTGCGCAATCCCTTTCTGGGGTTGCAGACTAACTACATTCCCTTCAACTCAGAGCTCATTAGGAAAAGTGTCTGAATCAATTTTTTTACCTGACATCACTATTACATGGTGTGGAAGCCCATTCTACACCATAATTCCTCATCCCCTTTGGCCTGCAAGACCCTGACTCTGCTTCTGGGCCAAGTTCCATAGACCATGCACCTGTTAATACATGGAGAAAGGAGTAGACCACAGGATGGAAACAAAAACTAAAGTGTGGTTACACTAGAGTTAGCTAAGTCAGCCACACTGTCTTCTAGAACAAGATGTGGTTCTTTCACTACATATAAAAAGTGTTTTCACTAGTCTTACACTTTAAAAAAGGGGTACTGTGAAGGGCTAGCAGTTGAAAATACATTTACATGTCACAGGTCCCCATTTGATCCAAAAATCGTTGGGAGTATTGAGGCGGAACCACATCAACATGCCCTTTTTCAAGTCCTTGCTCACTGACTCCACTTTCAGGCATCTGACTCACCCTCATTTGAGGGCTGGAAAAGCAGTATCTGGGCTACAGCCTATTGAGATATCACTATCCCTCTTCTGTCCTCAAGGGAACACGTGACCTGATATTTAGTGTTTAAGAAGAGACTAGTGATCCTTAGCCTTTTCTTCTTTGGCAACTTAGCGTTCAAAAGGGAAAAGGTTCAATTTTTTTTTTAAATAACTGCTATTACTCAGCACTAAATAGTTTTCTGCCGATGCCATTATCAGCATATGCAGACAACTTTAATTATGCTAGACAACTTTAATTATGCTAAAGGCAGAATAGAATCCAACTTATTCTCGCATAATGATTTTGGCTCTGAAAGTTTAATGAGTTGATTAGTAGAGTAAGATGCCACTTTTATAGTTCCTGTAAACACACACAGTTGAGAGGTAAGCCTGATAGCAATATAGAACTAATTCATCTGCCACCATAAATTATTCCACTTCCTTATTTAAAATGAGCAAGTTTTGTTGTAGATTACAGCGTATTTTTTATGCCATCCCTGCTGTTCCAAAGAAGTAAGGGTACAAAACAAACTTGCATTTATTCAGACACCAACAAGGCACAACAGTGTTCAGTTGAACTGTAGGTGAACAGAGGTGGGATGGGGTTTATTTTGCCCTTGGCTACCAACAGCAGAACCCATATTTGCTAAGAGGATCTGTTGTCACCAAAAGGAAGAAATAAGTTTCCTCCCCACTGGAGACTACAGTATTGAATGTAGAAAAGGGATCCCTTCTCCACCCCTTCTTCTACCAGCATCAGACTTGAACTCAGACCCAACCCAGGTGAGGAGACTGAAGTTTTAAGCAGAAGAGAGTTGCCCCTTTGTCATTAAAGGCCTCAGTTCCTGGTTAGTGATTGCGGAAATACTCAATCAGTGCATCTAGAAGTTCTTGCTTCTTTCCACTGCCTTTCAGCCCATAAACCCTGCATGCTTCCTTCAGAACAGGCACAGTGAGTTTGCCCAGAGTGCCCTTCTGTACATGGCTCCTAAGTTCGTCCTCGGACACTTCCATCTTTAGCTTCTTCTCTGTTTGGCCAGCACCTTCTCCTGTTAGAAAGAGAAATTTGGACCACAACATTAAAAGTACTGTAAGTATGGGGAAAACACTGCAACACTTCATATGCCAGTCTAGTACCCAATAAATGAGCAATGGCTTAATGCCTATGTATGGCAAATTTCTAGATTCTGCATTTCATCTTAGAAGCAGCTATATTTATTGGTGTGAGTGATCATAGAAGATCAAATAACCAATGTCAGCTAGGTTTATTAATATGGTACAGGAAAAAGGTTCTATATGGTACCAAATCCTGAGGAGCAGTCCCATGCAGTGATATGACATTTGCCTTCTGAAAAAGGTGCACTCCCCAAGTTACACATTTCAGCTCGTATTATTTATATGAATTTACAAGTTACACATTTCTTTACATGTCACTAAAATTCAACCCATCCGTTTGCTTCAGTTCCCTAACTTGTTTTTCTGTTCTTCCCTTATTTTTGTTTTGGATACTAGCATTCAGGTACTGATCTATGCAGGAACTTCCCTATCTTGTACTAAGACATAGAACAAATGTATTTTGATTTTGACAAGTTTCCTATCTGCTTGTGCCAAATCCTTACTTCAGCAAATGCAAGGATATATAGGATACTTAGAATAAATTAACAGGATTATAGCATAAAACAGTTTAGGCTACATCATTGTTACAATATCTGTGCTTAACATTACTGGTGCTTAATGCATATTAATATATACATATTTATATGCTAGCCAGCATATATTAGTCAACAGAACAGTTTGTGGCTTAATGGGAAAGACTCCATAACCAAATGACACTATAGGGGATTTTCACAGGGACAGCACAGTAGAATATATAAATCCCAACATGGAATTTGGCTAGGAATCCTGGTTAACACCCCACTCTTGTGAAAAGTCCCATGGAATCTTGAATGAGCTGTACACAGTAATTGTGATTAAGACATGTTCCTGGTGGAACACAGCATCATTATTCTGAAGGAAGAAATCTACTACAGCTTTACAAAAAAAATTTAGCAGCCCAGGCACAGTGTCTTAACCCATACCATCAGTAAGTGAAAAAAATTAATGGATTTTGCTAGCCTGTCCCAAAAAAATATTCACCTTAGGCCAAATGAGCAAAAATATTGCAAGGTTGCTCTATTTATTGACCCACATTACTTCCTACCGGAAGCAGGGTTTTCCTTAAGAGATCTCCCATTCAAGAAACGATCCAATTAGACCGAAAGCTATTTCAAGCTTGAGAGTTCTGATGAGACCACAATTCAAGATGGTATGACTCCATTTTGGCGTGGAGCCAACCAACAGTCTAAGAGCGAGAGTTGTTTCACAACAGGTTTCTTTAAATCATGAGAGAAACTGAGAAATGCAGATGTCTCAGCACATAACTGATATGGACAGAATGCTGCATGTCACAATAGTGCAGGCTCCCCGCCACCACTCACCTTGTTTCCGCTTCACAGCCTTCCCCTCAGGATTGTAGTCAGGAGGGTAAACCAGCTGCTTAAACTGCTCCACCAGATCACCAAGTCTATGATTCATCGCCTCAACCTTAGGCACTGGCAGAAGAGAAATTTATACTCACAAAAACATAACCAGCAGGGAAACCAGCATGACTGAAAATGTCACCATCATATTCTACAGTATAGCAAGAGATGACTGCTCTCAGAGTAACTATCATTCCATTATCATTTGAAAACATGAGAAATTAAATGCAAAAAAGTATATTAATGCAATAAGTTACAAATTTTGAATGCACAAGAGTCAGGAAGTGAGAACGTTAAAGTACTCGATGATACCATTAACTTGCATTGCGCATGTGTAATGTCTTATTACTAATTAGACTTGCATGTATACTTAAATAGGAAGGATGGACATGCTTATGCCCAGACCAAACGTAAGAGAAAATATAACAGCATGCTAGAGAAATAGGTATGCTGCAGCTTTAAATTCATCTCGCTATTACCTACAGCTATCTCTATCTGTTTTTTATATTTACCTGTTGTCTCTCATATTAGATTGTAAGCACTTTGGTGCAAAAATCATTTTTGCCATGTGTATGTACAGTGTGTGTACAGTGTACAGGGTCCTGACTGTTGAATGGGATCGTTAGGCACTACCAAAATACAGATAATGTTAACACTTTGAGACATACAGAAAAACAATGAGAAAATTTACAGCTTTCCCTGGGAAAAATCTCATACCTAGGCTCTATCTGGCCATAAGATGGCATCATTCCTCCACTGCAAATCCACCAGATAAGTAATTTATTCCATTCATTTACCAGAGTTCTATGGTAACTAGACCTTTACAGAAGCGAGCTTTAGGGCAAACAGCAGTTTGCCATTAAGGAAAATGGTTCAATCTTCATTTCAAAAAGGTAAGTTATTCAGTCTCCTCTTTACTTTCATTGGCCATGACTAAGATCAAATGAGGGATTTTTGGTGAAGGCAGGGTGCAGTTGCTTTTGACATCTAGATACTAGATTCAAAATCTATGTTCAGGGCCAGCTTCTGCCTTCAATAACCACTTACAACTCTCAATGATTTTAGTGAGAACTGCAAGTCTGTTCAAGGGCAGTATTCAGCTCTAAGTCACAAGTGACATGAGTTTGGTCTTAATTTAGTCCCAAGTGGACATTTGTACACTACACATAATTAGCAGTTTTTCAACAAAAGCCAAAAAATAAAACTAGAAGGGACATTTTAACAAGTACTTATTTGAGGGGAGGATCGCAGAATCAGAATTACAAAATTAAAGAGACTCAGAAGTGTGTCTGAATTAAGTCCTAGCATTGCACAATGCTAACTGGTTTAAAAACATATCCATTTATGTTTTCTAGAAACACACCACACCTAGAGTGAAAAATCAAGTGTCCTCTGCCCCCACCCTCTTTACATCCACTCATCATTCTCACATGTCAGATCCTCAGCTTGTTCAGGCTCTATCAAGTCCAGTGCCAAGGCCTCCAAGTTCTTAAAATGCTGCTGCAGAACCGGATTCTCAAAGCTGTCATTCCTGCCAACAAAACCCAGAAATATTCATATGCTAGGTATAAGCAGAACCCATAAATAGGGCTGCTGAGCCCCCAGTGCAGAAATCAATTCCCCATCCTCCCCTGCACAGTTAAACACCTCCATCACCAATGGCTCTTCGTTGAGGACTGGTTTCCTCTCAGGCTTACTGCCTGCAGAAGTAGTGACCATGTCACTAGCTGTAAGCATGATGCATTTATGTGAAAGAAATGAGGATGACAGCAGCCCACACTTCAAAACCAGTTTTGCCCCTTTCCACACATCAAATATCTAAATACACATCCCCTTTAAACTGAGCACTATGAAGCTGATCCTCCCTAAGAGGGAGAGGCATAACCTCCTTTAACAATTATGCTGCAGTAGTTCTCATTTAAACATCCTAAAATGCTAGACTTACAGATAGATCAGACATGGGTTCTCTCATTCTGTCACTGAAACATACTGTCTCTGGAACGTGGTGTAATGACCCCTGGGACATGTGTTAAAGGAGTCCCAAAATATACTGGTATAACTGTTATAAGGCATACTGTGTGTGGGCGGTGCCAAATGGCTGTCAGTAAGTATTGCTACACATATGCCTTAGTTTTTAGTTTATTAATATAGCGTCTTAGTCATAGCCCACTGCACAGGAATGTATGCATTATATTGCTTGTCCTTGCAACAGTTTAACAAATTAGTTCAGGCAATCAATCAATCTCCCTGCAATAGTCTCCTAACTTAGTACAAACACACCTAAGCAGAGTGTAGTGGAGACCTATACCACAGCTAATTTCCAATTATAAACTCAATTTCGGCCCCTAGAAGTAGGAGCTTAGGATAATTTCCAAATGTGAGACATTGCACCTTAGGGTGGAGTTAGGACTAATTAATCTCATCTCGACTTACCGTAGTGATGGGTGCAGTGTATCTGAACCAGTGCAGCTACACTTGTATTGGAGATTTGACTACACTGGAGCAGACATCACCGTGGATTGCACCAGATCTGACCTAAAGATCTGCTCTCAAATTTTGCAGCCAACTATCATAATCAACACCTGGAAGCCATCTAGCTTAGCTGTTGTGTGTGGACATCCATATTGTAAAAGTGATGCATGATCAAAGCATTTCCAAACAATGGTTTTATGCAATGTTTAGTGTAGACATGTCCAAGGATCACCAGAGAGCCTAACCAGACTCATGCAAAGGTAAGAAAAAGCACACAAGTTACATTACAAATTGCAGTTTCGTCAATCTAGTGCTTTGAAGTCTATGATCCTCTGTGCATACCACAGCAGCTGCTGAACACTGTACAACACAGCAAGTAATAGCTTTGCACTTTCATGCCTCTGGCCTCCATTCACCTGTACTTGAACCGGAGCTTCTGGATTATTTCCTTCATTTTGTCCACCTGTTCTTGATTGGCTGGGACCTTTTCTGTGAAGTCAATTTTCCGTTTGTCATCTGCATAAGGCAGGAAAATTAGGTGGAAACCTAGACCAGACAGAGACCAGAAAGCAGTTATCTGAAAGCCTGAACTTAAAACAGCATGTCAAAGGCAAGCCCAAGATGCTCGGTAGTTGAGTTAGCAGGAAAATCTACCCATGCTAGCCAGATACATATTGTATACAAGTCTGTAAATAATGCACAATTAACCACCATCTCTTCCCTCTTTTCAGACATTTCTTAGATAGTCTTTGTTCTGACGAGCCAACAATATCTTCATGTATATTCAAACAGCACACACCACAATGAAGCCCCAATCTTGTCTGGAGCCTCTGGGCACTATCATAATGTAAATCAGTACCAATAATAATCAATGCTGTTGACCTTTAGAGATACATGATCTAAGTATGTGAGCAGGAACTAAGGATTCCTGAGTTGTAATTCCATCTGACACTGATTCTCAGTGGCCTTGGGCAAATCACCTGTCTTTTCTGCATCACCTGCTCCATCTTTTAATCAAGAGAACACTCATCCATCTCACAGGGGTGTTGTGACTACGGAATTAATGTTTATAAAGTGATTTGGATAGAAACACACACTATATACAAGTAGCATTATTATTCTTCCTGAACTCCCCAATCCAGGGCTCTCCAATTATAAAAGTGAGGAAAAGCAAAATAATTTACCTCTGCGCTCTCATAGTACCCCATTCAATTGGTAAACGGTGATGATCAATACATGAAAACCATCATCACTCAATACCTTCAGAAGAACCCAGGGACAGAACAAAACTAAAGGAAGCATAGGGGCTTCTAGGTAACCAACAGAGAAAGAGGTTCCTCCATTCTGATGCTGGTTACCTGAAGCAGTTAGCAAAGATGTGGGAGGGGAGCAAAAATTTTGCAGCCACATTGAACTTGGATGTTATTTTACGCAGGGCAAGTACTGACACACTACACAGGTGCATCATGGTACAACATGGCACAACTAAACAAGGCCAATACCAGCCTTGCATCAGAAATCCATAGTGGCAGACATCCATTTTAAGCTGCCCCAATTGAAATATTGCGGCAGACCTGGGCAAAGTAAATATTTCAGGTGAGCAACTGGCCAGAGACCAATCAGCACCTTGTTCTGTGTCAGATTCCTGACATGCAGAAAGAGGAGATAGGCAAGTCACTTTCTCCCCAATTTTTACACGAGGCAGCAGGCAGCATCTGGCAGGGATAGAGCATGTTCTCTAGAGGGCAACTTTTTTCAAGCAGCAATCTGGAGAAATTCAGTCTCTTCACATACCTGGAGGGGCTGTCTGCACTTTCTGTTCATCCATTTCCTCTTCCTGTGGGACCAGGGCCACAAAGCGGGGGGGAGTGTTCCGGCGGGGGGTGTACCTGCATAATGCCATCACCTCTTTTTCCAGGCACTTGGTCAGTAGGGCGTTAAACAGAGTCGTACTCCCTGTGCAACAAAGGCCATACATCTGTCAGGCTAAGAACCCTGCTCCCTCTTGGGACACAGACACTTGGCCCAAAACATTACAGACTGTAGTGTCTGCCTCTTTTTGAAGATACCTGCAATACTCCAGACAGAGGCCAGAACAGGACGCAAAAAAATAATGTTAACAGGACAAAACTGAGATGACTACATGGTCTCCCCTAAACATAAGAGCAAGAGAATGCTACCAACTACTTCATCTTAAGCACTCTTCACTTACAAGTTACAGTATTACCTCCCACCCCAGGTACACACAGAACACAGTTACGGGAGAAACAAAGGGCCCCAGGTTCCACCCCCTACAGTTATATCTGCTTATAAAATACTCCAGCACTCCCAATGCTGCTAACCCATACATCCCTCCTTGGCATTGCCTCTGTCCTGCTAGTTGATATAATTGCTGCCTTTGAATCTAAATTTCCTATCCTACAGCTCTCAATTATGGTCCCTGCCTTTCTGACTGAGTGCCAATATACCTCAGGTTTCAAATACAGATACTGCAGTGAATGACAAAAGCAAAGCTTTTGGGAGGCATGTTTGATTAGCTGCTTGGAATGGAAAACAGAACAGGCTCAGGAGCACTAGTGGGGAAGGAAGAGACCATTAGCTGTGACTGGGGGAGCAGAGAGTGGCAGTTAAACCCACATTATTGCTCTTTTCAACTTTTGTACTGGGCAAGGGAAAAAAATAAAAACTCTAGATATCCCATGTCCCTCTTCAAATGATAACTTTGTTCCACTCCTCTGTCAGTTAGTTTGCTATTGCACTGCAAGGGAGTCAATCTTTCCCAGTTTTGCTTACCACTAATGAAGCACTCTTCAGGATAGATAAACTGGGAGGGCTTGATGTAGTGGTGCCGTTTCAGCATAACCAATGGTTTAAAGCCAATCAGGACCAAACCTGGGGAATCAAATCTCTTGACTTCTTCGGTCTCCTCTTTCTCCAACACGATCTGACGGTTCCCATAGGTCTAACGAACAGAAAAGAAAAAAAAAAGAGACAGTTATGAGAATGGAGAGGTCACCCATTCAGCAGAGATGGCATAAGAGACAATGGAATCAATTCTGTGATGATGAAACATATAGGGGAGTGACAAAAAGAGGACTGTGGGAATGGGGAAGATGACTAGATTACCTGCTGGAGGTATTTTCCAGCTCAAAAGAAAGATCTGCAAGATGCTGCCATGCCTTTCTCCATGAGGAGAAATACCAGCACATTGCTGGTTAAACAAAATCCAAACTGGTTTCACACACAGGATTGAACATACCAAATATGTTCAATGTTGACAAGCCAGCAGCTTAAAAGGACTGATGGCCAGCCTATGTAAAGACAGACAGTCATGCTACTGCCCACAATGTAGCATATCTCATGCGCCTTTCAATTCTATAATTGCAAGTTTTTAATCAGCCATTCAGACAAGTTTAATTTTTGTCTATTCATCAGCAGTCTCCCACAGATACATTTTGGATCCCTTTGTGCTAGTTTCCATGGTACTCCATGGCATTCAACGTGGGACCTGTCAGGATGGTTTATGGAGGAAGTCTGGGCGTGAATGACTAAGAAAATCTACAGCAAATTCCCAGTAACAGGAGTGTTCTCATAACCCTCTCCTCTAAGCAGACATCTGCTAGAAACATGTTGGTTGAAAGCACTGGTCTATGTCACAGAGTGGATCAGAACAGTGTTTAATCTCAGTACTTTAATCCAGTCTACAGAGGTCAGGCAGAAGAGAAATGTTTGGATTTCAGCCTTATGCTTCTCCCCAAACCCTTCTGTTCTGAGCAACTGGTGTCCAGTGACAATAAAACCCAGCATCTTGAGCTAAAAGAAGGATTGATACAAAATAACTTTATATTCCTGTAACGCCTTCCATTCCAGAGCCTCCTAAAGTATTTTGCAGACAGTGCATATATAGGAATCACTTATCTAGCCCTGAAATAGAGCTACACCTGAACTGAGCAATCATTATGTACCACCAATACTACAAGGCAGCAGGAGGAGTGAAGGATTAAGAGGGAATTTTAGGAATGCAGAGTACAATTACCCAGGTTGGAAATTAACCTAGATGCTGAGATTCATACCCCTGACCTTATGGTAATTAAAGATTCCATGATATTCTTCATAAGTGATCAAAACCTCTGTGACTAGATCATCAAGTGACAGCACCAGCAGCAGAACAAGGGCTGCTAGTGTCATGCTTTCAAGATGATACAGTTCTGACTCAGAAGGGAGAGCACCCGCTATAAAGCCCCAGCCTCATTTCCACCAGCAGCTGTTTTCTCCTGTGAGAGCCTCACCCAAGCAATGACTCACTCAAATTCTGCTTAACTTATGAATGTGACAAAGACCAAAAGATCCCTAAGAGGGCAGAGATGCAAACAGTACGAACAAGTGGTACTTTGCCTTTCTGCAGCTCTTCTTAAAAAAGCCACAAAAAATAAGCAGCAGGTTTGTTCAGATGCTTAATGTCCTTGCATCTCCTGCAACTCCAGGAAGAACAAGTGGAGGGAGTACATTACCTGAGCCTTCTTGGTATCACTAGGTAGAAGCAAGCTGCCTGTCTCTCGGTTAAATGTCCGAGTCTTTGTTTTCACAGGCTCGTTGGTTTCCCGATAAAGCTTTACTGGAGGCGGTTTGAAAGCTTTCTGGACCAGGTTGTAAACACCTACAGTGAGGGACAGGTCTTTGCCCAGGTGGAGATTTAACCTGTGTGGAAACAGCAGACAGACTTCAGATTTCTACAGGGACACTTTTCATAAATAAGGTTTCTCACCTTTCTCAGTCTATTCCCCCAGTTTCACCTTTATTTGCTTCCCAACACCACCTGCATCTCTGAAATGAAAATATTACCTTGCAATTTTGCTTCTCTGAAGACATTGTGCAGGATTCTCAGTCCTGGGTCATGGAGCTTTTTAACACAAGCCACTTAGCAGAACTCACAGCTTCTCCATTCTTTTTACCCTTAAGGGCAGCAACAGTGGGGTAGAGCACAAGGCAGGCCCACTAGTGATAACTGTGCACCACTCCTATGCTGAGTGTAAATGCTGCCCTTTGAACTCTTAGCCAGCTCCTTTGATAGAGCAGGAGGCAAAACTTCTAGAAAAAACCAATTCAAGAAAATGCAATAGCAAAAACATGCCTCTAGGGGGAAAAAATTCAAGGTTTAAAAGAGAAGATAACCTAGAAACTGAGAACAGCAAGAGAGTGAGGCAAAGCATTTCCCTTCTTCTAAAGATAATGTCTGTATAGGATTCTCACTCCACAAGAGTTAAAGAGCTTGAGGGATGTCCCCAAAAGGGGGCAATGAAGTGTTGCTGCAACTAGGTCAATGCCAACAGTGTGAATAAGGGAGGTGTTTGTTTATATAAGGGCTTTCAAGCGATTAAAAAATCAATCACAATTATTCACAAGATTAATTTTTTTAATCATGATTAATCACAGTTTTAATCTCACTGTTAAATTCTTTTTACTGAAGTAGTGGGCCCCTTCAGCTGAGCGAGCCCTTGAAGTTATGTAAATTGGGAAAGAAATAATTGATATACAGTAATAATGTACAACATATCAATTCATAATTTAAAATGTTTAATATAAAATTATCTATTTTTCATTGTGAATTTAATTCATATACTGCCACAATTATAAGATGTGTATAACAAAACTGTTAATGTATTATCGTATCCTCTCAGGGGTGAAAAAAAATCTGTAGTTTGGGAGATATACTGGGATTAACTGTGAACTCATCATAAATGTCTTAAATCTCAAACAATTAACTATGAATCAAGTACTATAAGAAGAAAAGTGGTAAATTATTCTTCTGCTTTAAAATTTGTTAATGCAGCAAAGACATGGTATTAAATACACAGACAGTCAGAACAACATAAAATACAAAGGACCACCAGTTTGGTTATTTAGTCCATTCCCTTGCCAGGGAAATTCTCCCTTACACAGGAAAAAATCCCTGGAGGCATAGCATATTAAAAACAAAAGAACTGAACTATAGCTACGATGCCTCACATGAGTACACTCTGAGCAAACCCAGATTGTAGACAAATAGGTTTAGCTTTGATTAAATGCCACTGTCATCCATGTTTTCACTTTTTATTCAGTCTGTATTCTTGGATTGTTTTACCATATTTGCTTTTTCTTTGACCATTTGATATGGTAGTAACAATATTACATAGACACAAAGGGCATCACAGCTGCTATGAAAACCATTACTTTGAACTTCCTGACTTCTGTATATGTAAACATTTTTAGCATAATACTACAATAAGCTATGTAGCCTAGTAAAGCTATTATTTGTGATCTTTGGTGTATGTGTGGGAGGGGAAGTCAGTCCCCAGAACAAGGGGACAGCTGGGGGCAATGAGGTATGGTGGGGTCAGGATCCCTTCCTCCTGCCAGAGCCAGGATGGGAGATACTGCCACTCCTCTTCCCACCCTCTGGTGGTGGATTAGGTTAGCCCCCAGGGCACTGCCAGCCTGCACCATCCCACAGACCAGCCTGCCCCACCCCTGGAGCACCTCCGGCCCGATACTCCTCATGTGGTATCTTCATAGAACAATCTTTCCACATGATAACGGCTGGACACAACCCCTTCCAGACACTGCTGATGCTATTTCAAATGTTGACATATGGTACACACCTGGCCAAAGCCCGCTTCTTTGTCTCCTTTGCCCGCACTTTCTTCATGAGATCTTCCAGCTTGCCTGAGGCATCAGATTGGACCCCTAGGTCTTCGTCCTCTGCTGTGTTTATGATATCCCTGTAGAACAAGGAGATATCAAACCCTCCAGGCTTCTTCAGGTGCATCAAGTCAAGGAAGATACCTGGGAGCAAGGTAGAAGCATGGGGAAGATCATACAAATTGATTTCTACTTATGTTGGCATATTCATACAATATTCAGATATTCCTTTAAATGGAAAAAAAAGTCAAAATGGACTGTAGTCTGAGAACAAAGGGGTGTTCTTTTTTGGGGGGGAAGAGAGGGTGTTGTGTTGGTTCTCATAAGAAAGCAAGTAATGGGAATTGGCCTGGGAGTTCTTTGCATCTAATCAAGCAATGCAGCAGAGGGAACATGCTCAGCTCCCACCTGGGAAGGGAATGACCCACTGTGGCCAATGCTCATAACAGCACTGACAGGCTCCAAAAGAAATTGCATCCACACCATCCTTGGCCATAGAGAGGAGAGGAAGAGAAGATGGGAAATTATAGAGAATCCTGCACAAAATTCTCTTTTGCCAGGTGTAAAGGAGAATGGCTTATTGATGCCTGATTACTCCTAAGCTCTAGCACACCAACTGAATTCTGAAGGAACTGGTTGTCTCAGCCACCTGCTGTGACTACTGCAACATCCTCCTTTCTGGCCTCCAAACACACAGTTTTCCTTCAATTCAGATAAAATGCAGCTGTGACAAAGGGCAATTTTTACAATATCCTTGAAAAACCTTACTGAATTAAGCAAAAATATCTCTGGAGTCCATTGTTTTAAATACAAAAATGATGTGTTGTTATTGGCTTAGATTGTATGTAACCTGTCGTGGGGTAAAGGGCAGGAACTCGGGGAAGGGAAGAGATATGATGTGAACCCTGGAAAATGCTGTGAATGTCAAAGGACCGTATTGAACAACGAGCAAGACAAGAATGGACTTTGGAGACAAAGTGTCAAGTGATTTGCCTCGGGAATCTCTAGGGGGATGTGAATGCAAATTTCTACCTCGTTACGCAAAAACCCAGCTTTTTGAAGCTGTGGCTTAAGGAGGGGACCACTCTCTGCCAATTACCTCTTCCCAGAATCTCAAGATCAAAGGCCAAAGCTGTATAGAGGAAAGAATACACTACTCATGGGTGTGCCAGTTCTGAGATAAGGCTGTTATGAACTTGTAACCAGAGAAAAACCCCTGTGCAGAGTTTGAAAGACTGATTTCTACCAGAGCCCTAGCTGGAGTTTGGGGGGGATGATCTTTTATAAGCTGATTAGAATGCATGTAGGTTATTCTATTGTTTTTAATATATTTTCTCTGGAATGCTTTCACCTTAAGAACAAATGTGTTTGCTTAGAAAAAGCTGTGGTAAATTGCGACTGCTGGCAATTACAGCTATTCATAGCCTTCGGTGCAAAAGCAAAGCACAGATGCTGGCCTGTTTAGGCACTCTGGCTTGCTGCAGATGTATCTCACTACAGGCAGGGAACTGTGTAGCCTGAAAAAACCCCAGTCAGAAGGGAGAGAGATGTGGGTCTCGATCCAACAGAGGTGATGGCTGAGAAGCTGGGAGCATAGATTGGGTGCTGTTGGTGGACCGTGGATGGGGAAACAGATGCAGTTGCCCTGCACTGAGACAACAGCCACTAAAATAATCCTCTTTGCCTGTCAATTTGATCATGCCACTTCATTCCTGGAAGAGGGGAGAAACAAACAAGTATGAGGGGAGTTTAATTTCTATGGCCCATTCAATCCCTGACTATAAGACAAGACAAACAAAAGGGGCTTAATTAATGCCTATTAACCACAAAAAAGTGGCCTCAATGCCTCTAATTTAGAAAGGGGTTTTGTTTTGAATCAAATGTTTTGAAGAATTGTCTCCAAAAATGTAGTACAGTAGAACCTCAAAGATACTAACACCAGAGTTAGGAACTGACGGGTCAACCGAACACCATGTGAGACTGGAAAGAAGCAATCAGGCATCAGTGGGGCGGAGGCGGGGAAGCAAATACAGTACTATTCTTAAAAGGTCGGCTTGCAGAACAGAAGCAGCCTGGGGGTCTGCGCTGTTTCCTGTAAGCCAAGGGTGCTGTTTCACCCCCCCTGCCACCCCACCGGCAGGGGGAAGCTGTTTTCACCACCATCCTCTGTTAGGAGGGGGATAAGCAGCTTGGGAAAGAAACTGCAGCCTGCCACAGTGAGCTACTGAGATGCTACTGTTGTAGCCAAAATCTGGCCTGGAGCTGGAATGGGAGCCAGAGTATGAGGCTCAGAGCTACTGCCTGCACGCTGCGCTCTGGAGGAGTTTTAAAAGGCCACAGCCTGTGCACCAATGCGGCCCAAGCTTTGCCCATGGCTACACTCCTGGATCCTGCCAGCACCTCTAGGAGTGCAAGCGGCAGGAGAGGGAGGGGCGCTGGCAGCGGGCTGGCACCAGCCCCCTGCCAAGTGATGCCTCTGGAGCCTGGCAAGCAGTGCACAGAGCAAAGCGAGCCCTGGGGAGAGGCAGCTGAGAGCTGGGACTTATAGTGCCAGGGGTGCAGGGCAGGCCCCCCAGTTCAGCCCAAGGGCAAGAAACAGGAATAAGGCAGGGAGCTGCTTGCAAACCAGGCAGTGCTGTCAGCTGCCACCTTTGCAGAGATTTCTCCCAACCTCAGCTGGAAGACACTGACTGCAGGGTACTGTGCCATAATGTTTTGTTCAGAGTTATGAACATTTCAGTTACAAACAACCTCCATTCCCGAGCTGTTCATATCTTTGAGGTTCTACTGTAGTCCAAGGCTCGTTTACTCCTAGCAATTCCCCAAGTCTGATCACATCATTCACTTTCCTCCAAGACTGTCCAGAGCAGTTACTTGGTGTCTGCTGCAGGGAAGCATCACTTTTCCTCTTCATTAAGCTCCATTTCTAAATTAAAGGTGAAAACGCTGACCTGTGTCTCGGAGGTCGGCAGCTTTGGTCCGGGCCAGCTTGGCTTTAGTGCTGTCAAGTCCATGAGGGTTGTCTTCATTGGTGAACAGCATGATTCTCTTGTGACTCATCTTGAGCCGGACATCACTGAAGAGATTACAGCAGGTCCAGAGTGCCTCACCCAGTGAGTAGTCAGCATTATGGCCAAATGACTCACGGAAGAGTGCTCTTCCCTGATCTCCCTTGTACTTGTCCAACTCTAGCACTCGCTTGGCACCTAGATGGAAAGACAGCTAGGGCATTAGTGGTTCTAGTTCACACTAAAAGTTGAAAACTGCTGACTGTTATTCTAGCCCAAGGAAACCCATAGCTCCTTATACCAGATGTTTGACTAACATTTCACAGCATCTCCCCAGCATTGTTCTTCCAGCAGTTGGGTAGGAAAAGTGTTCAGTATCGTAGGGTATGTCCACACAGCAACTGAAAGGTGTACTTCCCAACATGATAGACATACACACGTTAGCTCTGCTCAAGTTAGTGTCTAAAAACAGCAGTGTGGCCACAGCAGCACAGATGGCAGCTTGGGCTAGTCACCCACGTATGTACATAGGGGGTTGGGTGGGACTGTACATGGGCAGCGAGCCCAAGTTGCTGCAGATACTCTGCGACTTTTAGGCATTAGCTCAAGCACAGCTAGCCCATATATATGTCTACCAGCGCTGGGACTTACACCTCCCACCTGCTGTGTATACATACCCTTAGGTGTACAGACCCATTGGTAACTGTCCTCACCTTTCAAATTATGGACTTGCTCAAGTTGACCAATGGATCCCCTTTTGCTTTTCTAGTGCCAACTTCTCTCTCTCTCCCCACAATCTCACTAGTGATATTGGAAGAACCTTCTACACTGCCACCACTGTTATAGGATCAGCTTTTTCATATATTGCTTCCTCCCTGGATTCTCCATCTCTTTTAAGATCTCATATGAAAATGGATCCTGTTCACTACTTAATTTCCTACTCCATCTGCTGTTATTTAACTACTGCATATAATTTTATAGTTACCATTCTGGGATAAGATACTATACAAGAACTGGATTACATAAACCCTTCCCCCTTCATGGTACACTGTATTCTCCTGCAGCAGGAGTGTTTCCCCATTAATGGCCCGCACCTTTGACCCAAGGGAACAATAGCCCCCTCTGGCTCTGGAGGTATGGTATATCAGAGATTGGTAGGCAGAACTTCCACCATGAGGCACTTTGCTTACAAGAGGTTAAGACAAAGAAGTAGTTGGAAGTCAGACTTCAAAAAACACACTCCTACCCTGCCAGTACAGTATGCTAAAACAGAGATGGCCGCCTTTCTCCATACAACATCCCACTCTCCTAAATACACTTCAGCATGAGTGCTAAGATGTCTCAATGAGAAAGAAAAATTAAAAATCCAAGTCCTCTGGAGAAACATCTCCTTGTTCTCCCACTCTTATCTACTGAATATTCCCAACAGATACAAATCAATAGCTTTTAGATAAAATGCTGCTTTGCCATGACAAATATGAGCGCTGGGTTCTATTATTGTCACTTTGGCTGGGAACACTCACCTTCTATTTCCTGCCCCTCCCTCAAACAAGGAAATTACATTACCTCACCTCTCTCTATACAGCCTCCCACATCTCATTCTGCTACCTACACTTTGTCAGATTACCCTTACTGCTGCTGTTGGTTGTCAACTGGAGTTCTGTGGTGCCAACATTATTAATATTATGGAAGTCAGAGACAGAATAACCCTAGCAGGTCATCCTGTCCATCTCCTATTGCAAGCAAAGGCATGGTAGCACATACATGATGCATTCAGCAGTACAGCAGGTGCCTGACAAGCTTTCAAGATTCCGGATGGGACTCTCTTGAAAGCCTGTCAGGCACCTGCTGTACCACTAAATGCTCCATATATGAGCTAAACATCCTCTTTAATCAAAGGGGGCAGTGTCAACAAATGGGGCCTCATGTGTTAAAAGTACAGAAAAATATGGTGAAGAGCAGTTGAACCCCACACAAAGAAAATAAACACTGATAGTGTGTGGTCTTTATCTGATTCAATAGGGAAACTCCAAGCAGGGAATTTGCTACCTATCAAAAATCCCAGCACAGAACCTGCAGTATTTTAGCTTTTTTAATAGGCCTCTCTCTCCCCAAAGGGTCAAATGCTGATAAAAGTATTGTGCACACTTCCCCATTTCCTCTTAAACCTCATATTCTTATTATCTCTTACCTGGATTGTCCAGCTCCTGAAGAACATACACATGTTTGAAATCCACAGAGTTCTTGTGTTTCTCAGTGCCATAAAACACAACACTCAAGAGATCTCTGTCACTACTAATGATCTTGCTGGTGTAAACATTCCGGATGCACTGGAAAAAAAACCCAGCAATCAGGGAAAAAGGAGGGAGAAAGTTAGCTGAAGAAATGGTGCTAGAGTTCTACCTTCGGCAATCAGCAATTCGTACTAGCAATGCCAAGGACTGCCACAACGTTTTTAGCCACATTTCATAACAACAATAGGTACAGGATAGTAATGAGTACATTTGAACATTAAGTACTTTTCATTATAATTCATTTTCTAAAGAAGTGGACAAGAGAAAGATTTCCTAGAGATGCTACTCTGTAATACAAATGTATTCTTCATGTTTTAAACACAACCATCACCAAAATTTCTGGGTTTAACTACTGAGCAGACCTTTCCCAGACCACAACCATTGTTGCTGCTGCAGAATTTCTGCTTTTCACACCAGAGGTATGGTGCTCTGATATTATGGTGATGAGCAATGCATAACTAGATAAGGCAGACAACTAGCTACATTAGCTGTATTATAGTGGATAAGAAATCTGTATTTATACAACTCATAAAACACTAATAATGACATATCTTGTTGACTGAAAGATCTCAATCTCTAACATGATTTTACCTGGATTGTCATATCAAAAGGAATCCACTCATCATCATCATAATTTTCAAACATGGCCTTGGAAGCATCAACTAAAAAAATCAGACTGTCTCGACCTGAATATTTATATTCCCCTGGAAAAAAAAAAGTATGGTCTTATAATTGAGCTGTATCTTTTTTCCCCACTTAATGTACCCCCCATGTTATTTGTACTTTGTAACATCAGCAAATGTGAGGAGTGGCATTAGTAGCCAAAATTCAGCCACAGGAGATCATTATTCATAGTATAGGGGACTTGAAAGAACAAAAAATAAAAGGAAAGAACCTGGGGAGATCCTCAGAATTTTGTCTGGAGCAGAGGAGCTGATTGCTGAGGGGAAGAGAGCAAGCCCTCAGGATCACATTTCCAGAACACTTTTTGGCTGTCAAATTCTTACCACCAGTTTCAGCTTCTTCATGAAATTCTTCCTCTTCCTCATCCTCCTCATTTTTGTAGTAAGACATCCACTCTGACATGGCTGCCACTGTTTGCTGAAAAGAGCAGATGAGGCAGGTGTTTGTATTGACCTTCAATCTGAAGATCCTCCATATAACTTTGGTCACATGGTTTGGGCATTCATATTCAGGTGCCATGGCCTGGTCCACACTTAAAAATTAGATCGACCTAGCTACATTGCTGTGAAAAATCTCATGCCCTGAGCATGGTAGTTAGGCTTGGGCCTAGTCTACCCAAGTTATGCCAGTGTACAGCCACTGCTGAAATTAATCCTCTGTTGCTTGTCCTCACTATGCACCTTGTGTGAGTGAAGTGCATTCACGATCAGCTCCTCTTGCATCGACACAGGAAGCAGTGCACAGTGGGTAGCTATCCCACTTGTTAAATTGCAGGCATGGTGCTTTGGGAAGGATTTGCACAGCACCAGATGACAACGATTTCTGAATCCCATCATTCCATGGGCATCCTACTAGACTAACAGCCACTTTTCACCTCCCCTATTAGCCAAACTGACATTGCTGAACACAAATACAAGAAGCCCACAGAAATGGGGAAGAAGGGGAAAGTGTGTGACAGGGAGGGAGTGAGTGAGTGAAAGTGTGTGTGTGAGTGAGTGAGTGAGAGAGAGAGAAAGAAACAGACAAAGTGTATGTTGGGGGACAGTGAATGTGTCTGCACACTGTCTATGTTCAGACAACAGCTGGAAGCAATCAATCCTGAGGCAGAAGCTGCTGCACAGACAGCTTGTGTCCCCGTTCCCCCACTCTAGCTCAGCAGAAAGCTGTACACCAGCAGGTGGAGGGGGACATCACAACATCAGCCCCCCCTCCTCCCCGGCTCTGCACAGCACATCAGGAGTCCCTCCCCAAGGAGCAGCCATGCTGCCTGCATGATGCCTGCCATAGGAGAGCAGGACTGATTCCCTTGGAGTTCCCACAGCCTTAGGAAAATGATCCACCCACTCCTCCTGTAATCCACGCAGGATTGCATTTGCTGCCAGGAGCCAGCATGCTCAGCTAGGTAGTAGATCTGTGAGCTTTCCCTGCTGAGCAATTTCAAAACTTCCAGGAGCTTTGAAAGGGAAGAGGAGCATGCCTGTATAGCTGGAATGCAGGGCAGTGCAGCAGAGTTAAAACAGTGAGCAGAGCGGTCAGGGTGGGCACTGTGGGATTGGGATAGTTCCTGGAGCCCAATTACGGCACAAAGTGTCTACACTGATGCTTTGTCACTCTAACTTTGCTGCAAGAAGTTCTATGCCTCTCAGTGAGGTGGTTTTATTCTGTGGCCAAAGCAAGGGAGTTTTGTCAGCAGATGGAGCATTGCAGTGTGTACACCACCACTGTTTTGTCACTCAACGCTGACTTTTGTCAGCGAAACTCTTTAGTGTAGACCAAGGGCTGGTCTACACTACAGAGCTATGTCGACATAAGGCAGTTTATGTCAACCTAACTCTATACCACAACATTGTTCCTGTTTAAGTCTCCCACTAAACACCCTTAAACTCCGCCTCCGCGAGAGAAGTTGCACTTGGGTTGACGTAGTTGGGATGACAGGCTGTCTGTGCGGACATGGCTGTCAGCCCCAAGGCGGGGCTCACAATGCTTCACGCAGTTAAGTCAATGGAAGCGCCCCATCAAGAGGGGGCACAGTGTGGACATGAACTACCATAGTAATTACTGCATAGCTGTACATCAGCCTAACTTAAGTCTACTTAACATTGTAGCATAGACAAGGAATTCTTCCATCCCCCTCAGTTACCACCTCTCGGCGAGGTGGATTAACCACAGTGATGGAAAAATCCCTTCTGTGGATATGGGAAGCGTATAGGTTACAGTGGTGCACCTGCAGCTCAGCCACAGCTTAACTCACCAGAGCGGCCTTCCAAATGTCACTGTTCCAGCTAGGAAGCAATGGCTGGAGCTACATGGCTGAACCAGAAGCAGGTGGGCAGCACACAGAGCCACTATCCACATGAGGTGCCAGAGTCCCTAAGGGAAGGGAGGGAAGCCGAGCCACGTGCCCCACGTCCCGTCCTCCAGCAGGGGAGGGCCTGGGGCCACTGAGCCCATGCACCAGCATTGGCCTAACGAGCTCATGCATGCCAGCGGGACACGCCCCCTCTCGCTGATTTCTAACCAGCCGGCGTCTGGCACACACCATTGGTGTGGGGTGCTAGCCCCCCCCGCCTGCAGGATAGGGGCACGGGCACCGCCTAGGGTGACCAGATGTCCCGATTTTATAGGGACAATCCCCATATTCGGAGCTTTGTCTTATACAGGTACCTCCCCCCGCTTTTTCACACTTGCTGCCGGGCCCCGGCCAGAGCTCAGCACGAGGGGGGGGGAAGGGGAGAAACTCATGGACACTGGGGGGGGAAGGGCCGGATCCCGCATTCCCCTAAGGAGGGGGCGGAGCCCAACGGTTCCTAAGACGGCTCCGCGCGAACAAGCGTCTCCCGCCGTTACCTGAGGCGGCCCGCAACAGCACGCGCACGCTCCACGCAGCACAACAACAACCGCAGCCGCACAACTCACACCCCGAAGCCGGAAGTCCAAAAACCCGCCCAGTCTGCAAGCATCGGGAGCCCCGCCCACGGAAACAATCCCACCGAATCCTGCGAAAGTAGGCGGGGCCCGAGGGAAACAAACACGACCCCTTCCTCCCCCCGTGCGATTGAGTGAGAGGAGGAAGCCACGCCCCTAACGCTCCAGCAGCCCTGCGCGAGCTGGCCTGACAGCTCAGCCGGGTTACAGTCACGAGGCTTGTAGCTCCGCCCACTCGTCACCCGGAAAGAGCTCCAGTCCCGGAGCCCACAAGATGGAGCCCCGCCCACTTACCCCATTTACCCCCTCATGAAATAACCCCTCCCACCAGCAAACGCCCTGCCTCCTAACGGATAGTCCCACCCCGCCCCGTCTGTAGCCCCACCTCCGTAGCGGCGCCGGGTTCCATAGCGGCGCAGTGACAAGCTGCCCGGCCGGGCTATAGCTGCGGCGCATGCGCAGAGGGACCATTTCCCCCCCTTTCACCCCCCTCTGTCACCTCACAGTTGGTGCCACCGCCGCTGCTCCGGACTCAAGAGTAGCGGGGCCGGCTCGGCCTCTCCCTCCCCCTTTCCTCCGCGCGGCCGGCACCCGCCTGCCGCCCCCCGGGCAAGGAGCCTCCTAGTCCCTCTCAGGGTCTTTATCCCCCCTATGGAGCCGCCGCCCACCCTGCACTCGGTGAAGCTGTATGTCTACGACCTGTCCAAGGGCATGGCCCGGCGCCTCAGCCCCCTCATGCTGGGTAAGGGGGGCCGGGCTCTGGGGCGGGGGGCCTATAGAGCCGTGGGACGGGGAGCGCTGGGCCGGTTGTGGGGGGCGGTGTTAGCCGGAGCTGCCCTTCCCTGGGGTCCCCCCGAATTTCAGGGCCGTCTCCGCGCTCACCTGCACTGCGAGCCCCCGGCCTTTGGTCTCCACCTCGCCGCTGCTCGGGAGGCAGGGCAGGTCACAGGTGGGAGTCAGAGACCCTGGCGCCGGCTGGTTGCTGGGCCGGCTTCCAAAGGTGCAGAGTAATGTGCGTCCCGACAAACTGCTGGCAACTGCGGATCCTTAACACCCCCCCCCCCAAATCCCCAACACACACCGCTCCCCGGAGGGAGACAGGCTTGATCGCAGTAATTATATCAGGGGGGAGCGGAGCTGCGGCCCGTTATCTAAAAGAAAAGAGATTTTCAAGTCAGCGTGGATACATTTTTCTGTTTGACTGCACAGTAAGGCCCACGGATCCTAACAGTGCAACAAGGCTGATAAAAATCACATTAGGGTGGGTCTGATTCTGTTTCGAAATATGCTACAGAATATATAGCTATTTTCAAGAAGTTTATGAAGTTCTCTTGTAAAACCACTGAATATTACTACCATGGGCAGCCTTCCAGTGTCAAATGCTACAGCGTATGACACTTGTGCATCTAAAGTGCAGTTCCTGGAAATGTATGAATGTATTATTACTTTACAGTATTATTACTTTACTTTTCACAAGAGATATTAGATTTTTCTGTCCAGGATCTCAATAGGTGAACTTTAGCAAAGGGTCTACACCTCCTTTACTCATAATCTTTTGACATGCCCCATTACCAACTTTAATATGACAGATTTAATCCTAACAGCTTGGCTGATGATTGATGTCAAATTTTTGCAAGGGTTTTGTCCTGGATCAGGTAGATTGTAACCACCTTGCTGACACCCAACCTGTACCATCACTTTTTTCTGGGTGTGGTGGATTTAGGGGCATAAGTAAAAGTAACTATTTCTTAAAATCTGTGTGACCCAGAAAGTATCTTCAGTTTTAAGATTGTTTGTTATGAGGATTACTTTGTCCTTGTGGAATATTCCAAATGGTAAGTCTAATAAAGGAGCTCTTCACTAAGAAATTTCTCTGTTCTAAGAATTGGCAATTAGACAAACTACTTTGAGAGATAGAAAGCATTTCCTGGAAGGGTTTGAAAAGCTGTACAGGGTGGGTATCTGGTACCAGAAAGGAACTGAACATTGGTTGCGATTGTGGAACTGAGGCTGTCTTTAGTAGTTTCGTCTCCGAAATTCCCCCGTATTTTGAGGTTGAACAATACTTGTTGACATTGAAAAAGAACTTTGAAGTGTATTGACTTTCTATCCTGGTAAACCATTTATACAGCTGGATAAGCTCAGTCAGTAGGTAGCTCTATATGAAGGAGGATTATGTTTTACTCCTTTGTCTGAAACTGTTTTTAAAATAGGGCTATAGGACATCATTTCAGTCTCCCCTGGATATCAGTGGAAAATTGGTTCCTGACCATAAGGACTTTTCTTATGACGAAGACTGAATGAAGACAATGCAATGGGTGAAAAGCTTTATCACTCATCTCTAATAGGTTGATGCTGTATTGAGACTCCTGATAAGGCCATACACTTGGAATGCTTATGGTGTAGAATAGGCCACTTACCTATTTAGTCTGGCTATAATAGTTTATGGGTTTCACTGTCAGCTCTTACAAGAACTTGTCCTTTGCCAACTGACTGATCAATGGTTTGATGACTTTGAGGAATTTTGTCTCTTGTGTATGGTTTCTGAAGTATGAAGTGGCTTTGTAGGAAGAGGAAGACTTGTAACTGTCTCTTACAGAGTATGCTCCATGTCAGGCTAACAATGCATGAGATCAGCCGCCTCAGTATCTGAGTAGATGGCCCAGTGGACTGTGTGAACTGCTGGCATTAACTTCATCTGCCTGTTCTGAGAGGACGATGTTGTGCTTTCCTGTGACTTTTTAAAAATAAAAAATGAGAGCCTGAATTATACTCAGCATGAAGGCCTATAAATGCTAACAATGACTTTGCGAGGTTGAGAAGAAAATATTCTGGTTGATACCTTCAGCAACTAATTCTGTGTATGACAGATCAACAGAAGCAGCAGCTGTGAGAGATGTGCAGTTTCCCCCCTGCTGAATAATTTAAAAGTAATTACAATACTTATTTCTCTCTTCAGGCTCTTTTTACTGTACCAGAAAGGTATAACTCGCTCCTGTAATGATTTTAGTGGCTAAAATTTATCTTGGGTTGGAGACAGAATAAGAAATGACTCTCAAACCTTGTTTACACACACATTTTTATTGATGTAACTAAATGAGAGAAAATTTAGCTAAATCTACTTTAGCCATGCTTATTCTAGAATAAGTGCCCACGCACAGGCTTGCACTGAAAACTAAACTGATGTTCATTCACATCTTTTGTTATTACAATGCAAATTCATGTGTGGACCAAGCCAAAGCATTCTAGCTCTGGTACATCATAAGATGCCAGTCCTAGTATTTTGCTACTTTGAGTTTCTGCATGATACATTTAGCATTTAGTCTAGTCTATATTTAAAACTTACAGTATCGGTACAGCTGTGCCGTTGTTAGAGCATTTGTGTAGTTGCATTATGTCGATGGGAGTGAGCTCTCCTGCCAACATAATAAAAACACCTAAATGGAATGGCAGAAGCTATGTTGGTGGGAGATGCTCTCCTGCCAACATAATGCTGTACACACAAGTGCATGCCAGCAAAACTTATGTCACTGAGGGATGTGGTTTTTTTCACATACCTGAGTGACCAAAGTTTTGACAGCATAAGTGCTCACGTAGACAAGGCCTTATTCTTTACTTAATTTTTTCCTGAATGGTAAGAAGTATGCTGTGGTTTTTAAAGTACCCAAATAATAATTGCAAAATCATGTGCTTGAAAAACGGTGTATAGGTCTCAGTTTCTAGAAGTCTGCAGAAAGAGAAAACTTAAAAATTGGAATAGACTTCACAATTGTGTGGGAAGTACAGATTTCCAGTAATGGTTATTAATCAGATGAGATTGAGCAAGCTGTAATGAGTTCTAGGAGTTAAGCCCATGAGGCCTGCTTGGTCACAGTGACAAGGCAAACTTCAGAATATTAAGGATCATATGAATTTGGTGATTGGATTGTCCCAAAGATAGGTGCTTGGTTTTTATTCTTTGAATGATAGGGCTTCCCATTGCCATATCTGACCTCAGATCTCCCCAAAGTGGGCTGATGGAAAAAGGACCTTCTTTCCCCAGATACACCCTGTTCCTTTTTCAGGTGGCCACAAAAATTGTTTAGCAGTTGGCACTACTCCTTAGATGAACAATTTAGGAGGATCTCATGCAGCCAATAGCTTTCATTCGTTTGGAGCCCAGAGCAGTTCAGATAAGAGACTCAAGCTTCATGAAACTTAACTTTTTTTTTTTTAATTTCCTATTAGATAATTTAGTTCTAAACACTCATCATCCCTAGTCAATCCAGGATTACTCCATACAGTATCCTTCTCCTTTGCTTTACCCAATTAACTCTAACAATGTGACTTTTATCTCTTTCTCTGGTGTGGTAATTCCTCATAATGCCACCTTCTTAAAATACAAATATATTTAAAAATGGAGTATTTTAAAATAAAGATTAGAAAGGAACGTGATAAATATAGGACCAAAAAGTTTTTAAGTATTTTAGAGGAGGGGAAGAATGGAATGAGATGTGTATTTCAAAGGGAAGAAGATTCCAAATCATAGGGTCCACCACAGCAAAGGCATAATTACCTGCTGATTTCAGACAGTCTAGACTCAGGAGTTCTCAAACGTCTTTTTTCTGGGACCCCCTTTGAAAATATTTCAGGCTGTGACGACACGCCCCCCTCCCCCCCAAGTGTCAACGCCCCCCATGCCATGCCACCCTTACTTCTGCATTGCTGCTGGGGGTGGTGCTGCTTTCAGACCTGGACAGCAGGCCAGCAGCCGCTGCTCTCCGGCCACCCAGCTCTGAAGGGCTCAGGCTGCGCGGGGGCTGACAGCTCACAACCACCCCATAATAACCTCACGACCCCTCCCAGTTTGAGAACCCCTAGTCTAGAGGAATCCTGAAGTACTAATGGGTATTGTGTTAACACATGTCAGTACAAAGCTCAAGGAACAGTCCTCTCATCCCTCAAATACTTGTAAAAAGTTCTATAAGGTAACTTTATAACAGTCATCACCACAGTAGTTGAATGCTGAACTTGGACAATTCTAGATTTCCATAGCATTGTCCAAACAGATGTTATAGTGACTTAATCATGTCCTTTGACCACTTATATTTTTCCTTCTATCCCCTAATCCATTTTCTGATGTTGTTACTCTTCCCTGAATTTCCTTCCAATGTACCAGACATCTTTCTGATATTGAAGTTTGCGCTGCTGAACACTGTAGTCTCTACTGTATCTAGGGACTATCACCTTCCTTGTCTGTGATGTCATGTGCACAGTCCAAAACTGCAACGGCTTTTATCTAACTTGCTGTCTTCTGTTGCTCTACCCTTCAGTCTTTGGGAGGTGCTGTGAGTAGTTTAGTATGTCTGTCTAAACTGGCTTTTAAGACAGTAAAATAATAAGTATTCACCAGTGGGAAAGCAGTGGAAGTTCCATTCTTAGGATGTTTGGTCTTCCAGGAAGGGGTTGAGGCAAATGAGAACTGGAATTTGAGCTGTTCTAACACCCTGGTTGTGGACAAACAACTCTAATATAAAGAGAGGTCCATGGTGAGGATTAATGTATCACCACTTCAATGCTGGCAGAAATTTTTCAGGGTCCTACACAAATAAAATATTCAGGGCCTCTTGTAACTTGCTCCCTTCTTGTACCTGAGTCGATGGCACTGATTCTTAGATGTGCGTACATGGGATTCCTGTATGAGTGGAACCCTAGGCTGCAGTATAAGGCAAAAGCTGCCACTGTGCAAAATAGTCAATCAATTAGGAATATACATTAGTCGGAACTGTTCTCAATGGCATATTCAGCCAACACTACCATCCTTCTCACCCCACCAGCCTGCCAAGAGTCTGAGAGCAGGGGATGACTGCTGCTTAAGATGAGTTATCTCCTGCCTTTTTCCCTCTACCCCCAATAGATTACTTCCACAGCTTCTCATGATTTAAGAGAGCAGAATGGTTCTAGAGATTTTGCCCCAAAGCATCTGCTAAAGAAGATTGCTTGAAAATGCAGTATTCTACCCTTCCCTAATACACCCTATCTCCACACACAGCTGCTTCTGGGAATGAGGGACTGAGATATAGACTCCTCTTCCCTCCCTCTGTTGGCATTGTGCTGCAGCTTGAACACCACAGGCTAGCACATGAAAGAAAATGTTTGACTAACTAGGGCAATATTCTTTCAGAAATAGGGTGGCATCCTAAGTGACTAAAAATACTGAATTTAATAGCACCTTATTTATCTACTACCCAGCTGAGGGAACAGGTGTCGCTCACTTTTGTGCCAGTGTAGGCACCAGTTTTGCATACCAGTCAGGGTATTTGGTATCCTGAGTAGAATCCATTTCTCTATATAATCCCTTCATGCATCACCAGTACCATCACCGTGCATCACTTGGCTTTGATTAAATCCAGATCCATCTACAAATTCCACTTTTATTTGGGATTAAAAACCTGCACATGCATACACTCCATTCCCTAACCCTCAAGATTAATACAAATTAATGGTGCCAACAAGATGGATTCACAGCCATCTAATCTTCCCACTACTTGGCCTTCTGGATAAACCCAGGCATGGAAGTAATCCGGTTTGATTGGATTCTAAAATTATACAAGATCAGTTTCTAGTCTAAAAGTGACCTTGTATCCTAACTATGACCCTGTGTCCTAACTTAGTCACAGAACAAGTAAATAAAGTCTAGTAATTCTTCAAATTCCCACAATTAATTTGAGGGCAGTGGAATTGTTTCCCAGGAGCTTTAACCTATTCTCTTGCCCCATAAATAGTGTTTAGGTTGGCAAGATAGCTATTTGAAACAGGAACCTTTTTGAAAAATAAAGTGTGTTTTAAAAAAAAAACCAAAAAACCAAACCTGTGTAGGATCCCAAATCACATAGGCTCTGATTCAGCAAAGTATTTAAATACATGATTAATGGGAATACTGCCATGCTTAAAGATATGCATATGCTTAAGTATCTTGTTGAATCAGGTCCTAAAGGGCTATTAAATAGCTTAGTCCTAAATTAGTAAATTTTGTAAAAAGCAACTTAAAATATCTTGATGTTTTTAATTTTGATATTCCCCTACAGTGTTGGGAATGCATACACAACTTCACTTTATTAGTAAATTATAATTAGATGTAAGTGGAACTATCCAGTAGAGCTTCACTGTCTGTAATAAATGAAGTACAAAAACTAACTGCAGAAATAGCGACAAGAACTTGATTTTAAAAATATTTCCAATTTAGGAATCTAAGGCATTGACACATGTAAACAATGCTTTAAGACACAGTTTAACAGAGTAAGTTTTTAGAGGAAATTAGAAAATCACATTTTAGAAAACTAGTTCCTTCTTCTCCAACCTGCTGCCAGGATTCTGTCTCTATAAACCAACAGCTGAATTTTATTTTATTTGTACTGCCTAGGCAGCAGTCATCACCTGTTGCCAGAGAAAACATTGAATTCTGAGCTATGTTCTTGACATGATGAGTGAAGGAGGAAGCTATTTTCACATTTAGTTTCAAGATGTAAATATTTGTAACATTTTTATCAACCCCAATCCTGTTTTTTAAAAGCCTTCCAGTTTATCTTTGAAAGGGTCACACTATTCGGTTCTCTTTCAAATAAATTATTATTTATGCATACAGGGGTCCAGTTATGTTAGGTGATATACAAACACAAAAATAGACACTGTATGTATAATTCTCTATTGTCCATTCTCCAGTTCCTGTTCCATTGATTCAAATCAATTTCCATGTATTGGTTTTTAGTCATTTTCTAATTAGTTTAGTATCATGAGGCAGATTTCCATGTTTCTAAATGAGTTTAGACCAAAGTGGCTTTTTTCATTTCATCTTCTGAATTCAGTGATCTTTGCAACAAGTCTTTAACTGTTGGTGTTGGCTGAGTTCAATTTTAGTGTGCTTCACAAATGGATAACATGATGGATTAAAAACAACTCAAATTTGGTAGATTATAATTTTAAAACCTATTTAAATGTCAACCCCATACTTTGTATTTTTAAGGGGAAGAGAGACTGGGAATGAGCTAGAGAGCCTTTCATCTCTAGGTCACCAGTTCCAATCTAGCCATTTATCAGTAGTGATTGAAAAGGAAATTAATTACTATATGATGGCTCTATAATGGCCTATGTGAAACTAGAATGAAACTACTAGTACATCTGGTACTGACTGAGCACCTTTGTTGGTAATCTTAGAGGCCAAGAACTGACTGGGCCACTGAAATGGCGCTCTCTTCTCCCTAGAAATGGACCCCCATTCAGGGTTAAGAGGATGTATGTTGACAGTAGGGTGACCACATAGCAAGTGTGAAAAATTGGGATGGGGTACCTATATTTTTTTTAAAAGCCCTGAATATTGGAACTGTCCTTATAAAATCGGGACATCTGGTCACCCTAGTTGACAGGGAAGTCTGGCATTGTCAATTCCTCATGCAAGTACACAGAAAAATTAAGTCACCAATGCAGACAGTGTGATACCATTCACTAGCAATACTGAATGAAAAAAAGATATTTTTGCTGATCCTTTAGAAAGATACAACTTTGGCATTAAGGTTGCAGCTTGGGGTAAAGACGGGATGTGGAAACAGGTGAAAGATGCGTGGGTGAGTGATACCAAGTAGACTGAACTGTGTAAAGGAAGTTGCAGATGACTCTCTCCTTTTCTCTACATGCAGGGAAACAGCTGGATGGCATCTGGTAAGTGACTAGATTTAACTTACACAATGTGTATTAGACATTGGGTATCATTTCCGATATGACATAATAAATGCTTTAGATCTGAAGGAATACATTGGTGCTGAAACAGAGATTGAGGTACTTTCTGAATGTTTTCAGAGATCCTGGAAAAGATATTGATAGCCTTGAGTTAGGCACTGGGCAAGTCTCTTTTCATATCTTGCCAATGGACCTCAATATTATATTATTATTATTATATTTTATTGCAGTAGCACCCAAAATGTACTAGGCATTTTTCAAACACAGTACACTGTCTGTCCCAAACAGCTTAGCTTGTGATTACAGACATGACTTAACATGGGAGTACCAATAACAGATGCAGAAATAGGAGGATTGCAGACAATGGTAATAAAAATAGGACCATGTTTACTTAATAACTGTGTATATCCAGTTAGAAAATATGTTCTCCAATTGATACAGCACTATGCCCAGGATTAAGAGCCCCTTGGCCAATGCCCTCCATCCTCCCTCACCAGTCAACCACCATTGTCCTCCCTCATCCAAATAGGCCACCCACTGTCCAACCCTTTTCCAGTCCCTGTCATCCAGCCACCCTCTGTTCATATGGTGACCCTGGGTAATTCATGCCCCAACCTTCCCCAAATTTCTAACTCCCCGGGGACTGCCCTGCCCATGAGAGTTTTGTCCTTCAGTCCATATGGGTGGAGAAGGGAAACTGTTGGGGGTTCTTTTCCTACCCTTTCTGGTGTCTCTGTACCACGGTGGCCCTTCCTGAGCCATTTCTCTCCCACCTGCAGTATAGCATGAGACTTGATAATCAATGTGACTATTTTTCTTCTAGTTAGTGTCCCAGCAGACATTAGTCCTAATCATAGAAAGGTCTCCTTTATGTTATTTGCCTCAATGATATCTTGGGCAACATGTACTACAGTGCTAGCCTCTCATCCACTCTCATGAGTGGCTTATATGCTGTCTTAAACATTTCTTTTTCTTCAATTCATATGGCTTCCTATTCATGTCTCGTTGCCCCCCCTCAACAGGCACACCTCCATAATTGTCCATAAGGATGAGTTCTTCTATGGCAGTGGTGGGATTTCCAGCTGTGCACCGGTAAGTTCATCCTTCCTGGGATTTTTTCCTAGTTCTACTCTTTTCTCTTCCCATATGGTTTCTTGATGATGATTAATTTCTCTAATCAGTAGTATCCTATGTCTGACCCTTAGGAAAACGGCAAATAAAGTGTGTATTTAGTCTTAAGAGATTTCATAAGGCAGCCAAGTGATGTGCTGAGGGCAATGATGGCTGGTCCGCTGGGGAGAAGGGAACCTGCACGAGTTTGGTCCCAACCACAAGTTAAGGTTTACATTAGCCAGACTTCAAAACAAACTATGGGGCTTCCTGCAGCTCAGTATTCTGAGAAGGCAGAAGCTTCTTGCAGCTCCGCCACCCCTGGGCTGCTTTCGCTGGTTCTAAATGGAGGGTTTTTACCCTTAGACTTTGGTGATTCACAGTATTTAAAATGCACATACACTGACTACCTTGACATCCTCTCCACTTCTTGGGGTTGTCTTACCCGAAGTTCACCCTTCAAAAGCACCTTAAAACAAATCTGTCTCTCACTTCTGGAACAGTGTGGAGAACATAGTAGCAAGTTGTAGAATAAGCCACATGAAGTGTCTTGTACCTCTCATTCTCTAACTGGGGAGAGATGGGGACAGAACAGTTTCCTCTGAATCTGATACTGTACGCCCCTTTCCCTGCTCTTGGGCAAACCACATTAGTTTATGTCAGCAGCATTTGGACTTCAGGAATCGCCACCCTTGGAGTGCTCCATCAGAATCCATTCTTTCCATTTAGCATCTTCTCTTGCTTGTGCATTTCTCAGGGAGGGACGTTGCTTGGGCCCCCAGACTCAGTTGTAGACTTGGGGAGCACAGAAGTTACGGAAGAAATTTTCTTGGAATACTTGTCCTCGCTGGGAGAATCTATGTTCCGGTGAGTTGCAGCTTTTATCTGATTTTAACGTTTGTGCCAAAAAAAGAAAATTGGGGTGGGGATTCTGGGGCCAGTCCCACCAACACAGTGCTTCATCTGCCTAGTATGCTGTTTAGTACTATCCAGATAATAAGTAATATTGAGGCTAGAATTGGCACATGATCAACTGCAAGCTTCGTAACACTTGGGTGGACCCAGACCTTTAGCGAGGCTGGAAAACCATTTTTTCAGGATGCTTGCAACATTGGATCTTGAGCCCACATTGGATATTGACAGCAAACAGGGCTGTACCTGGTATGTACTTGGATGAGACACCTTCATGAAAGACCTAGATGATGGATAAAATGGTGTTGGTTCAATTGGGGCACTTTACCCTTAGGGTCAGTACTCCACTGTTGTGCTGGAGATGCCTTCTTTCAGATGGTATGTGAAACCAAGGTTCTGGGTTCTTGTGTTCATTAGAGACCCTGGGGCACTTCTCACAAAAGTAGTTAATAATACTTAGTGTCCTGATGAAATTCCAACCTCAGCAATTACTCCGAACTACTATTTCTTCTGTAGTTTCAAAAGAAGAAGCTGGTCCTCACTTCCCCTCCAAAAGGCTGTTGTATAGTGTCAGGGGTGCAGAATGGCTACCATTTTCCACCCCCAACTCAGTTGAGTTTTGGAGGGAGAACTGACTTCTGCATGTTGTCTAAATCGCATTAGGGTCCTTTAAGATGAAGGGTGCTGATATGAGGAGTTATTTCTCATTATCGGTTTGAGTTCCTTTTCTTGATGAATTTTTTTTGCTGAGTCTCTCTCTTCTGTGTTTGAACTCCTCTCCTGGGCACAGAGGAGAGTCTTATAACCTCTTTGAACATAACTGCAACACCTTCAGTAACGAAGTGGCACAGTTCCTGACAGGAAGAAAGATACCTTCCTACATCACCGACCTTCCGTCCGAAGTCCTTTCCACGTGAGTACAGTCTCTGCTTCTATCTGTAGTATGTTACTTCATGCTGATGCCTGGATGTCTGCTGCCAAATCTGGTAAGCCTTAGGTGGGGACTGGTACCTGCTGTACCTCATGAGATCAGGGAGAGGATGCACTTCATTTATTTTGGCATTTTTTTGTAACACATGACAAGGGAAGGGTGGAAGATTCTTTTCTTCTACCATCCATTAATGTAAACTGACTGGTTTCTTTACCACTTGACAAGATTTATATAAGAGGTCAGGGAGTTGAACTAAGGCCAGTGGCCAAGGATGCTAGTACCTCTTTGAAACTGACATAAGCAATGTCTTAATCTCAGGGCAGGGAGCGGGCATCGCTAATGAGTCACCTTTCCTGCCCCAGAAGGCCATCACTGTTTTGAGGCTTGTCATGTTGCCCTATGGGGAGGTAAAGCTTTAAAGTTGCTTTCAAGACACTTAAAAGCAGAGGCTGGGTGGAACAAGAGGATGTAGAAGGGAGGAAATAAATGAAAGTTCTAATATCCCTTCTCATCACAACTGAGATTTTTAGATTTCACTGCCTCTGAGACTAACTCAGCCTCCCTTGCTGTGCACCTTCAGCTGAGTCAGTAAGGAGAACCCAGGCAAATATTTGGAGCCATCGAGTTCTCCTCTTATCACAAACAGCACTGCACCAGACTTACATGCAAGGTCAGTTAATAGAAAAGTTTCTTCTATACTGGGATGTGATCTCAAGCTAAGCAAAGTCAGATCCAGTGTACACTTGAATAGGATGCCTTCAAGGAAAACTCAGATGCTGCAGGACTCAGTAGGATTTTTCAGTGAGTACTGATCCAAGATGCACAAAGGTGCTAGAGGTTGTTCTGCTGTCAGAGATGCTATCTTTCAGATGAGATATTAAACTAAAGTTTGGACACTTGTGACCATTAGAGATTCCATGGCCCTTTTTACAAAGTTATTGATGATAGTCACTATGTTTCTGGCCAACTTTGAATTTGGCTCGAATTTGACATTCTGCCTCCCTAACTTTCTCCTAGAAGTTTCAGTTGGATACACTACTACTTCACTATTTAATGGGTTTTGACACTTAATGGAAAACTGCATTGCAAAATCATATTCTGATCACTTCAACTAACTAGAGAAGTTACTAAAACTTAGTATCAGACAGGGTACTGCTCTCTTGATAGTACTTCGTTAGGATTCAAGAAACTGGCTCATATGAAAACTAGAGTTTGAACAAACATTCAAAGTTACTGCTGTAGCAAATTTTATTTAACTGGTTAAATTAAACTATTTAAAGTAACTCAGTGAAGAACAGAACTTTACTATGTTGCCTTTATAAAGGCTGCCTCATTCTATTTCAGAGGTCGCTATATTTCAAGAGTGCATAAGAAATCCTTGTATATATGTAACATGAGCACTTTGAGATCAATAAAGGGGTTTTTTTTGTTTTGTTTTTTTTTAATTTCCTTGCCCCCTCAGGCCCTTTGGACAAGCTTTGAGGCCTCTCCTGGACTCCATCCAGATCCAACCACCTGGTGGGAATACCTTCCGCAGACATAACGGACAGAGCTAACACGAGTGGAGGGATATGCCCAGCCTCACCAGGGCTTTTCCTTTTTAAACACACAAGTCTATCAGATTTCTATTTTATAATTTCATGTCAGCATTGACTCCAAGGAAATGACAAGATGTTTTTTCCGACTTCCCAGGGAGATGATTTATCAGGTTGCATGTAGGACAATGCTACCAAAAAGACTCCCATCATTTCTAATAGCATTATTCTAACTTATTAAGGCTGTCTTGTCTGAGTACACTGACACTTTCTAAATAGCCCCCATGCTGGAGATGTGGAGATTCATTCTATGGAGACTGGAGAGCCCATTACACAAGTTGGGGTACCCTCAAGGAGGCACTGGGTTAAGAGTCCTAGCCATCCCTTTCCAGATTTGCATCTTTTTCTTTTTCACTGCCCATATTATGGGCCATTTACTGCAGTCTGTAACAGGAAGATGCAGTGAGTTTTGTATCACTGCAGTGGGTCCCCCAATATTAAAACCTTCTCGCTATTCCATTAACGTTGTGGTGTTTGCTCATGGGAAGAAGTTAGTCAGAACATTTAGAGTGGGATAATTACAGGGGAAAGGTGCCCTTGCTGAATAAAACCTGCTAGCCCCTCAGTAACACTTCTCTCAATGTTACAGTCTTCAGTGATGTTAGGGATGAGTTGGATGGTGGCTGCAGCAGAGTATCACCACCAGCCTCACAAGGACATCTCCAAAAGATCAGTATCCCTTTCAGTCAGGGGAAAATAAGGGTCAAGTAAAAGCAAAATGAATTGAAACTTCTCCTCCCTATAGCAAGCAAGCTCATAGGCCCCTGTAAAGAATCCTTGAAACTGACTACCTTTGCATGGGGCCTTCTTGCCCTACTGAGCCAGTTTTGCATGCACAGTGAAAAAAGAACAGCATGGCAGCTGCACATTAATACAAGGTTTGCAAACAGTCTGCAGCATCTGGTTGCAGTCACAACATAAACACTAAGGTCCCAGGTTTCTGTGACCCCATACTCCTTTTCCATAGCAATTGTGTGATGTCACAGATAAGTCTGATTAAGTGTGTGAAGAAAATAGTTAGTGGATCAACACTTCACGAGCTGCTTTCCGCTTTCCATGTAAATTTCCCCAAATTAAAGAACAAGAGGGATGAGCAAGACAAAAACAGAGCAGTTTCTAAATAGAATTTCTCCACTTTTCCATGTGGCATCAGGGACAGTTAAAGGGATACACATGCCTATCATTTGGATGTGGCTGAACAATAGACAAAGGGTTGTGTCAGAACTGTATCTTCCCCTGATTTAAGATTACTGTGGCCTCTCCACTTAACTCTCTTATGGGGAGGAGGTTAGGGAAAGGAAAGAAAGGATAGTCTGTGTTATCTTTCTTTCAAGTATAGATATCCTCCCTCTGTTGATTCTCCAGCTCAGTCCAGGCTTGCTTCAACTTCTAATCACATAGGTGCACAGGATCCTAAAACCATTGTGTCCTTGATCTGTTAGGTTCCTTCTACCCTTGCTAACAGTTCCAAAAGCATATACACTGGAGAGCTATTTCTGTTGCACTTATTCAGTAACAACTATAAGTGTTCCATGCTGTTTGAGAGGAAGAGGATGATTTTAGTTTCAGATTTGTTGTTGCCCTGCATGTTGTGTAGTCCTTAATACATTTTACACCCACTATGTACTTGTGTAATCAAGTCAGACGGCTAACAAAGTGTACATTACTACACAAGGTGCAGGGCAATGGTCAGTGCAACCCAGAATATGTTTCATTCTGTCATTTTCTGCTTGTAACATCACAGTCTTCTTCCTCACCCCTTCATTGTGATGAATGTGGAGTTCAGGTGGGGTAGAACATAAGCAGGAGGAGCAGATGGCCTTTAGAAAGAGATCCTGGTTTGTACAAACATTCCCAGAACCCAGAAAATGTATAGTCAGCAGAAACTGTTCTAAAGTGAGTGGTTTTCAGAGCCCTTCTTTCCCTGCTTCTCCAGAAGCACCAACAGGTCTTTGCTTTCCTATACTATATATGTCTTCCAGTCCAGTCCTTTCCTATCTCCTGTTATATAAATGGAGACCCGCATACACCCTAGCAATGTATCTTATTACTTAAGCTGTGGGCTTGAGCCTGGATTTTACTTGACTGTCCAGCCAACTTCAGGACCTTTTACATCTTTGCTGGGAGGGGGGACAGAAGGGGAACAGATTCACCTCATACATTTTGGAATCTGCCCTTCTTCTACCCCATTAATCCCAGTACAGAGATAGTGCTGCTACTTTTTTTAAAAGTTACTGGGCAAAATTTCACTCAGCTGCAGCTTCTGTTTGCAGTAACAGTGGGACAATCCCACTGGTTGTGCAGGGTGAGGCGGGGGGAATCCAGATAGGGGCCTGAGTTCAAGACTAACTCTGGGCTTCTTGATAAATGAACTATGTGGAAGTGAGCCTCCTCTGCCCCAACCAATTAAGATGGTTGTGTAGTTAGTGAGCTCCCCCGATGCTCTATAGACTTATTAGCAGCCCACTCCCTCAAACAGGGGTTATGTATAAATTGCAGATGTGTATACCCAGCATTCCACCCACACTTATTTATAGGTATATAAGATATAATGAAAAATAAATATGTACATGTATGTAAGTAAAGCACTTCCAGCCAGTTGACTAACAAAGGGGCAGGGAAATTGAAGCTCTTCTCTGGAAAGAGAGCAGAACCTCTTTGCCCCAACTCTTGTATTTCTGGGGTTCCCTTCAGTGATGCTGAATAATGCCTGGATGGAGGGAATGCATTTTTACATTAAAATAATGATGTCTCTAGGCAGAAAGTAGTGTTTGGCTTATTCTGGTTTTTCTCCTCTATTGCAATAAACAAAATTATAGTAGGTTGTTCTGTATTTCTGTGTGTGTCGACACAGCTTCTGAACAGAAGCAAGTGACTAATGCCCCATCAGGGCCTATCTGCCAACACCAAGATGGTGGACTGGGAACTGCCCCAGCAGCTCATGCCATATGGTGATACTGAAGGAAGCAGTGGCTGCGTCATGCCATTAGAGCTAGTCTCACACAGCATCTAGTTTGGGGTTGTGCATCCACATACACTCTGCTCTTGTATCAGGGCCACTTTCCTTGATGTTTGACACAGCTCTCAAAAGCTTGTCAGTGCTGCTGAACTGTGCCTGCATGGAGGAGGATGCTCTTCACCCCTCACGTGAGTGGACAGGGAAGAATAAAACCTCCTAATCTTTGCTGCTAGAGAAGGAGGCAAGCTAAGATCAAAGGGAGAGAAAGAGAAGGGGTTGGAATTTGGGAAGGTGCTGGGTGGTGAGGGAGCCTAAGCTGAAACTTCCCTGAACCCACTCTAGTTATCTTAACATTTTGAATGGAAGATATTAGCTAAGTATTTTGGTTTTTAAATAATAGGAAGGCCTAATGCCTGGCTTTCCCTGCAGAAGCAGGGGAGAGATAGCATGGCATACCCCCTAGATCCTAACACATTCAGTGCTTTATAGAAACTCCTGTGCTACCATCAACATGGTTCTGGGGAAGAAGACAGATTCCTTCCCAATCTGAGTTAGTGATCAGTTCAACCCTCAGAATGTAGGCAAGTTATGAAGCTTTGGCATCTATCCACATAAATTCATAGCACATTGGAGTAATTATACCCACCTCTCTCCCTTAATGCTAGGAAGCTGGATTCTGCTGATATTTTAAAGGGCAGAGAATTTCAAACAGCAGTCACTGCACTCATGAAAGAGGAGTCACAACTGCACCTGTGTTGGAGACTACATAGTTACCAAACAAATTCATGCATGAGAAAGCTGGTCATAGATATTAGCTAACAGCAGTGGCCTCAGGGAAAGTAGGTACCTGTGTTGTTATATGCCAAAGGGGGAATGCAGCCAGATAGTCTATGCTACTAGTTACAGGGCACTACTTTTATACCATCAGCAGCTCCTGTAGAGGGAATGCATTAAAGGATCTCTACCATATAGTCAGAACAGGTAGTTTGGTTGTGGCTTCACAGCATTCAGTAACTATGGGATGACAGACAGTTTGCGCAGTGCAGGTGCAGCCTTAGAGCAAGCCCAGGTGACTTATGAATGATTAAACATATTGCTGCTGCTGCACATGCACATTTAGCCAGAGGACAAATTCCTATTGCTAGGAGGAAGAGGAATGTGAGCCCTCCTAGCTAGCTGGTACTACACAGTACAGGGGATGAATAGAGAGCTGTTTGGACTCTCCATAGATTCTTGCAAAGAGGCGTCCCAAACAGTACAGGGGAGACAGATTTGGAAAAAAAACAGGCCAAATTCATCCCTGGTGTAACTCCATCGATTTTGAGTGCTGATGTCAGTCTGACATCTGTTGAATATTTATAAATGTCCTGGCAAGACTCCAACTCACTTGCTACAATAAGCTACCTCTAGGTAGTCTTGCTGTTTTGTCTCATGGTTATATAACTTGCATTCCCTTCAAAACACTTTGGGCCACATTATGCTGCTTCTGCGTAGCCAGACTGGGAAATACCAAGTAGGAAGCAGTGCCTTAAGGTTGTGACCATCCAATGGCTGGCTGGTGGCCTGCGTGAAGCTAGTTCATTTCCAGTACACCTCCTAGAGGGACAGGTGTCCACACAAACTATCATTAATACAGGCCCCCTTCTTGGTCTCAGAGATGCCAAGGAATGAATGAGCATGGAGCCTGCAATTCACCCCAAGAGGCAGCCTCTTCCTATTAAATCCTGGGCCAAGACACGTGTGGTCCTGCACTGCTGCTGCTTGTGCTATACTAGTTTGTGAATAAAGAGAGGTCTCTAGTCTCCAAAGCTACCAAGCCACATCCCTTTCCTCTATGCTAGATTCACTTTGTGAGAGTGATCTTTATTCGGGATCAGTTTCTCATTCTTATAACATGCTACAAAGAAAAAGCACAGCTTCCTGGATTATAGGTAAACCTCACAAGGCTAGAATGTTCAGCCATGCACCTGACAGCCTGGAGCTTACCCAAGCCCTCTGCAAAAACAGGCTGGAAGGCTCTGGAGAACAGTAGCTGAACACTTCCTCCTGGAAGCAAAGAGCACAAGGAGAACGGAAATGACACCTGCAAGGACTTGGGGAGCACTATCCAAGAAGGCTGTGGTTTCACACAATGTTTGGAGAAGCTTTGTTCTTTCATCCACAATTCTTCCCTTCCCTTCCTTGCTTATGGTTCTGCCATTGCATTCAGCTTCTCTGGAAGTTTCTAGTTGTGAAGAGACACATCAAAAAAAAAATAAAAGCCAACTCAGTCTGAGCAGACCTCAAAATATATTCTGTTTAAGGGTGTTGGGCCCAAAAGGGGAAAAGATCTGAAGGCCAAAAGTGGGGAGCAGAGCCCCACTTGCAGAATCTGTAGCAGTGATGCCAAAGCACATGCAAGAGAGACCCCTACCTGGCTTTCAGATGGGCAGTTGAGATGACAGGGCTGGCAGCCAGGAACTGCGTCTTTTAAAACCAAGAAAGTCTGATACCGAATCAGACAAGGCTAGAGGTAGTGAGAGAAGGTGGGGAGTGCTTGGACTCTGATGAGAGGGAGTAACTGAGGTATTCTATGGCTAGGCCCAAAGAGCCATGTTGAAATAAAACAGTATCTGTCAAATCATGGCTTTGCCTCGCTACATGTGGGGTTTGCTTTGATGGAGTTACACTGGCAACTGGCCACTGGTGGCTATACCCAGGACACAGCCTTAGCTACACAATTTTCATTAAAACTAACTGCAGGTGTGGGGCTAAATGCCCTGCACAGCTTTGAGACATCAACAGTCTGACAAAAAATCCCTTCATTTCTCGGTTGCTCACCTGTCACTCACTTGGGAGGTCACCATTTTCCTAACTCTCCAGTCACCTTAGGATATGTCCATGTTGCAATGACAGGGTGTGACTGCAGCTCATATACCCATATCTGAGCTAGCTTTAGTTTAGCTAGCGTGAGTACCAATAGCAGTGACGCCACAGCAGCTCGGGCTAGCCACCAGAGTAATTAGCCAGAAACCTGGATGGGCTTGTACAGCCTGCACTGAAGCCTGTGCTGCTACAGTTTCTTTGCTGCTGGTATTCACCCTGGCTAGATCAACGCAGTGTGCCTACATGGGCAGCAATCACACTTGCCATTGCAGAGGTGACATACCCTCAGACTCTTCCAACCTAGATATGCTCTGAGTGTCTAAGGTAGAGAATAAGCAGGTCTGCATTATGTATCATAAAAAGGGGGCCCAGGGAAGAAGCAGAACTCTAATTATTGTTTCCTCTTTGTAGATCACCTTTAATTAGAGAGAGACAAATCTTAAATCCTAAGAGAAAATATTGACATGTAATATGGTTTGAGGATTCTGAATATGAGTGCTCCCACCCAAACTCCTCCTAGGCTGTTAGAAGACGGCTGTGCCACATACCACTGGAAAGTTTGTTTCTTCTAGGACTTACTTGCCTGACGTGCCCATCTTTACCACCAAAACAAACACAAAGTTTTGGGGAGGTTTTAACATAACAATATAACTGAGTTGTTATCTTGCTGTAAAATCCCAATGGAGACAAGGTGCGGGTGGTTTTTACCACAATGTAAATAGGCCAGGTCAACACTATACCCCTCCACTCACCTTGAGCTCACCTACCTACACTGCAGTGAGAACTACAAAGCCTTGTCTCCACTCAGATTTTACAGTGAGGTAGCTCACTTGCATTAATTATCTAACCCATTGGGTTAAACTAAACAGGAACAAGGCATTCTGATTCTGGAATAACAGTGTCCACACACAGAGTTAATCAGTAATAACTCCATGTGTAGACAAGCCCATAGTCAGGGCATGTTCTCTGACCTACGTAAATATTCAGCCACCTAACTGCATGCCAGCTTTCTAGTGCACCTGGGGATCACACACAATAGCCAAACCCACATTTCCAGCCTGGTAGAACAGGACTGTCATAAGCAAGCTATGGCACAAGTAGAATGGAAAGAACCCTGTAGGCCAGAGATGCATCAACTCTGAGAGCACCAAAGCCCAGGGAAATACAGTTTACAGTAAAACAATTAGAGTTCTGTGGCACCTTAAAGACTAACAAATTTAGAACTCTCGTTGTTTTGCTGAAAACAGACTAACACGGCTTCCCCTCTGGAACAGTTTACAGTATACAGCCAAGACGACCCAAATCTCTGCAATTCCACTCCCCAGCTTTTGGAACAGAGGGGTCCTCCTGATGCCTGATTTGTCACCTAGTATGTAGTCCAGCTTTCCCAGTCACAGCAAATGGGCAGTAGAGTAGAACAGACTCCTCGAAGGGAGGGATGAAGAGATCAGAGATTAAAGCACACAAAGACATGAATGGGGAGGATGTAGGGAGGGACTCTTGGAAATGCAAAGGGAAGTGGAAATCAGATGGGGAATGTCACATTCTATCTTACCCATATATCCTCTCAGCTCATTCCAGTCCCACCTGGGTTATTCCAGTATCACCAAAGTGATGAGGAAATAGCCCAGAGCAAGCTCACCTTTTAGAATCTGATCTCTTCTCCTCCTGCTCCTCAGAGGATAACAATAACTGTAGCCCAGAGTAAACTGAGGGAGAACAAAGTCCATGCATACACATCTTGCACAAGCCAAGACCTCCTGTGTGAGGCTGGTGGAGGTTGTGTCTCTGTTTCCTTTGATAGGGAGCAGCCCAGGGACCCTCAGTCCCTCATTAGTCAGTTGTACAGAATGGTTAACAAAGTGCAGTCAGAAGCACCGGAGATTCATTCTCTCCTGGTTGCTAATTACCAAGGTTCTGTCTTATTTAGTAAAGGGGTAATGTCAGACTTTCAGTGTTATTGAGATTCTCCCACTAAGAGTAAAGCTTGTCCATGCGGGAGCCAGAATTTTCTCCTGGAGTGGTCCGAGACTGTGGAATGAACTCCTCCAGGAACTAAGAACCATCACAAACCTCTGCATCTTCTGCTCCAAGAGCTAGGCCTGTTTCTTTGACCTGCTTTCTCTAACAAACACACAGCAACCAGTATATATAGAGAAAAACAAAACCTACCAAAATAAGACACTCCACTACACAAGCTTCACCTGCTGGGGAGAGAACAAACATCACATGACAGATGTGCAGTCACACTACTTAACGTACCACTAGCAGGCGCTCAGATACTGCGGTGATGAGCACAGTACAAGAACCTCTATAGGAGGTTCCTCTTATGTTCATACCATTTATTATTTGTATTGCGATAACACCTAAGAGTCCTAGTCCTGGAGTAGAACCCCACTATGCTAGGTGCTGTACAAACACAGAACAAACAGATGGTCCCTGTCCCCAAACAGCTTTCCAGACCCTCCCCCATTTAGCCACTTGCAATAATTGCCCCTTCAAAAATATGCTGCAGAATCCTCTGTACCGGAGATGCTATGGAAATTGGCATAACAGCTTAGTTATAAGTGCTCTTTAGCAGGTGGAGTGGAGAGGTAGAAACTGATGAAGCAAATAACCATTGCACCCTAGTAATAATCACCCTGGTAACATTAGGGAGACACACACACACACACACCCCACTGTGTGATATGTTTTGTATGACCAGGCCATATGATAGCCCAGGAAATAGAGAAGTCTTTTACCAGCACTTGTTTGTGTCACAGTTTTAATGCACGATATCAGAAGAAAACAAAATCTTTAACAAAAATGGAGGAAGTGACGTCACCCGAATCCGTCAATCTGGAAAGGAATCTGGCAGAGAACTGGAAGAAGTGGTTGCAGATTTTACTGAAAACAAGGAGTATTGAAGAGAAACCAGACAGGGTGAAATTCTCCACACAGCTCCATATGGCAAATCCAGGAACGTTGGAGCCCAATTCCACATTCCAGTGAGAGCAGGAGAGCAAATATTCAAAAGTGTCAAGAACACTGATCCATGTAAGAATGCGATTTTGGAAAAACATATTCTTTACAAGAAGCCTAGGGTGAGACTATTGACCATTGTATTACAGGCTGCATAATAATGCTAAATCACGTGAAATCTAGATGGACCAATTAGAGACCAAATTATTTGTGGTACTGTATAACTGATAACCAGGTCTAAGCAACCTGACTGGAAGAAATAGACTTGACTTTGCTAAGAAGAGTTGATACTGAAAACTGTGCTTCCCAAGTGAAAGTGTTTGCCATCAGTGAGAGAGCTGCAGTGCATCTAATTACGATTGCCTACCAGGCATGAACACAGGATACAAGGGTAAACAAATGCACTGTGTTTCCCCTGGACATACAACTTCTCTGGATCAGGGAATGTGTGCTCACCAGAGAGCTTAATTCAGATTTCCAGTCCCAGAGTACACATTTATCCAAAGGGAAACATTAGTAAATGTGGGGGATCCTGCCACCCATGGATACACTGTCTATGTCTACACTAGGAAAATAGATTGCGTTTCCAAACATGTTGGCTAACTATCACATTTAAAAACACTATTGTAGAGAGGGTTTAACACCTTCAGAAATGTGTCGGGCTGATCATGACCAGCTAACATGTTTTTGAAATTCCTAATCCTGTCTACAGTAGTGTTTTAAGTCATTAGTTAAAACAGGTTATCTAATGCCTAATTTAAACACAACCTATTTTCCTAGTCTAGGTCTGGTTTGAGCCAGCACTCAAGAGTGGGGCAGAGCAGTCTTCTTGGTCATTATTTGCTTCTATTACAGTTGTTGAGGCAGAAGAAAGACCCAATCCAGTAATGATGAGCTACCCCACAGCCACATCATTCTGCAGCGCTCTGGGCTACGCTAGTCCACATGCTATCCCCTGTCCCCATGCACCTGATTAGCAGCAAAGGCAACACAGACACACAACCACCGTGCTTTGTGAACACCACTGGCTCCCCATTTGTTTAGTACAAATAGTAAAAAAATCCTGAACCTCATCTATAAGGCGCTTAACTACTTGGATCTAGTTAGTGCAAATAATGCCTTATCCTGCACAATCCCCCAAGTCAGCTACCCTCCACAAGGCTATTGGTGATGAGAAGAGATGGTCTTATGGATAAGGCACTACAGAAATACTCAGGAGATCTAGGTTCAATTCCCAGATTTGCCACAGGTTCTCTGTGTGACCTTAGGCAAGTCACTTTATCCACATATACCTCAATTCCACAACTGTACAATGAGGCTAGGACTCCCCTATCTACACTACCAGAAGGGGTGTTCTGAGGAACTCTTGTTAATTATTGTGAGGTGCTCAGCTCCTCTGGTGACACAGTCCTGTGTAAGTACCTATACAGATGGAGAACACAGCATTGTCAGTGGCAGGGCTGCCAGCCGCAGATCTCTGTCAGAGAGATCAAACCGTGCCTTTTCCATAAAGCTTTCCTCAGAACTGATACTATACAATCAAACACGCAGTCATGCGCCTCTGCCCCAAAGGAACTGGGGAGACAAAACAGCTTTTGTTCAGGGTTTTGGTGTGGCACGTAGATACCATGATGATAGGTGTTACATCAAAACCCAGAAGCAGTGAGATTGGGTAGCTTTTTAACACTGAATCTTGATTTACCTTCCTCAGTGATGGAGCTGTTTGGCTGTAAAAAGCAAGACTGTTTACATCAGGCTTATCACAGCATCCACAACAGCTGCTGTTTTGCACAGATTATAAATGTAGTTGATTTAACTGTAATAGGAATAAGTGATCAGTCACCCCTACTCCATTATTTTCCAGGCACCATAATCATCACTGGATTAGACTCTTCTTTCCAACAACGCTCCAGGCCTAAGGGTGTGTGGCACAACTGTAGTCATTGGTTAGGGGTGACCTTAAACTTACTAACCTCTTGTTCAGCCTCTGATACTACCCCTAGGGTACTTTTCAGAAAGGATCAAAAATGAAACTGATGCTTAGTCTAACAGTCCCTCTTATAGCAAAACAGGTTCTGAAATCTGATGCTCTGTGCAAGCAGTTGCTGAGCACTGAACAGCTGCTGTATTTGCCATAGGTGCAATTGTTTAAAGACTTTGAATAGCCGGGGGAGGAAAGGGGGGGGGGGGATCGGCAACTTTGGTTTTCATTTCCTGTCCGAAGGCTTGTGTAATGTTACAATGGGCTGTTAAACAGCCACTGTGCTCCACCCCAAGTATGGCTGCATTTTAGTGATGGGCGAGCCAAATCCTGCCCTTACTTCTTTCTTCTGCAATTCCACGGAAAGTGGGCGGCTGCACTGCGTGGCGAGCGAGAATAAAATATGTCCCACGGGAGACTCTGAGAGGCTTTAGGAGCCTTCAGCACGAGAGGCGCCTGGGAAGCGGAAGGCAAACGACTGCCTGTTCCCGCTCACTGAGGGCTGGGCGCGCTCAGTTCTCCACGCGCCCCCGGCGGCTGCCCTGCATGGGAAGGGGCTTTGCTACCTTCGTTCCGCTGCTGCCGCAGCTGAGTCCAAAGGGCTGGATGAAGCCACGGCCGAGCCGCTCCCGACACCGGGAAGGCGCCAGCGGCGGGGCACGGAGGCAGAGAGAGGATCGGCCGCTCCCGGAGCCGGCGTGTACGTGTTGCCAGGCTTGTGCACAGCCCCACACACCCGCCTCCGGGCCGGGCCGTGCGCCGCGATTGGCCCGGACCGGGCGACGCCTCCCGCCCGCCCTCTCCGCGCCTTCCATCCGCAGCCGTGGGCTGGCCTGGGCTGCTCACTGCCGCAGCAATGGCTGGCGCCGAGCGGCTGAGCCGGGAGCGCGTCCTCTGCCTCTTCGACGTGGATGGGACCCTCACGCTGGCTCGCCAGGTATCCGCCTTCGGGCTCCTCCCGCCTCGCCCCGAGCGGCGGCGGCGGCGGCGGCGGCGGCTGCTGCTGCTGCTGCTGCCGCCTGCCTGGGCCCCGCGGTCCTTGCCCGTCCTTGGGCATCGCGGGCAATGAATGGAGCCGGCCGGTCCCGCCCGGCCCGGCACCTTGCCCATCTCCCGCGCGAGCAGGGCGCCATGTGACCCAGGCTCGGGGGTAACCCAGCTCGGAGCCTGTTGGATCTAGGGGAAAAGGACTCCGGGCCAGGGCTCCCAGCCTCTGCCCCCAACCTCTGCCCTGCACTGGGAGAGCCACCGCTTGCCTTCCTAGGGCACCTCTTCTTGGGGCTACCTCCGGGGCAACAGGTCCACTAAACCCCGCCTGGGATGGAGTCAGCCCCCCCAGGGATGCTAAGCTCCCCCGGCAGTGCTGCTCCGCACACACCATGTGTAGGAGCCCAGCTCCAAGTGTGCAAGCTCAAGGCTTGTGCTAGCAGTAGGTCTGGATGTGAAGGTTTACTGTGAAGTGCCGTGTGGATGGAAGAACAAAGCTCTGCAAGGCCATGTAATCATTGGGTACCAGGCATTCTCTTTGCCTTTGGATTTAACTGCAGCTTTTCTGTGTTGTTGAGTGATTTAACATGGAGAGCATTTATTGCTTCTAAAAGTAAGGGGTAGACAGTGCAGGCAAGGGGCCGACACTCCATGGGCAGGGGCTGGACAAGCTTCCCTCACTCAGTTCTGCCAATGCACTGCTTCGACTTGCAGCACCCTCTGCTATTTCACTCCTGGGCATCCCGTAACTCTGCTAATGCTTTCCCATTGCTTTCCTGTCCTAGCTTCATAGGCATAGCTCTGCCAGTGCCCTCACTCCTGCCCTGCTACAACCTTTGCTGTCCCTGCAGACTCCCATGCTGTTCTTCCAATGCACTTTGATCCTAATGTGCTGATGCATCCCCTGCTATTCTCATCGCTGGCTTCCCCCACATCCCAAAACAGATTTCTCAAAGGTGTCAATTCATATGCTAATGATGTGCTGCAGACAGATGTCGCAGCCTGTACTTTAAACCAAAAAGCTCCTTTGGTAGGCAACCACCTAAGGTTTCAGCCAAGCTGGCTGGCAGCTCAGGAGTGGATGGATGTTCTGGTGAAGTGATACAGTATTGATGGAGAACTGGCCACCTGTCCAGTGATCTGCACATTTGCCCCTTCCATAGCCTGGGTGTGGGCACTTTTGGGTTATATCTGGGACAAGATCTCCACTGTGTTTGTGTTAACACCACCTAGAGACAAGCACTGGCTAGATGACCGGGTCTAACAGTCTTCTAAAGTATAGCAACACTGGAGCTAGACCCCCCCCACAGCCCGTGCCAGCTGCCTCAGACTAGCAGGGCTGGCTAAGGGGCTGTTTAAGTTGCAGTGTAGATATTCAGGCTGAGCTCTGGGACCCTCCCACTTTGCAGGGTCCTAGAGCCTGATCTGCAGCCAGAGCCCAAACATCTACATTGCAGTTAAACAGCTCCTTAACCCCAACCCCTTGAGCCCAAGTCAGTTGGCACCGGCCAGCCACAGGTTTTTAATTGCAGTATGGACGTATACTTTGGGGATATATCTCCTCCCTGCATCCTCGTTATTTTGGCTTTTAGGGAAATAGAAGAATCCTCTGATTAACATGGCAAAGTTCCTTCCAGTGGCTGCCTGCCTGCCATATGTTTGTTATGCAATGAGCAGTTTACAGCATCTGCGCGGGATTAGAAGCAGGGGAAAGGGGAGAGGCCTGCTTTCTCCTCACAGCCCGCGAAAGATGCTGGAGCCTTGTGAGGAACGGGAGTAGGTCTGGTGGGCCTAACTGGCGAAGCCTAGGAGCATCTGACTCTTCCAGTGTAATCCCACATCCCTTCATTCTTAGCTGCTCCAGGATGAAGTGCTGCCTCTGGCCCTGCATCCACATATCAGCCGTTCTGAGCCCCACTGCAGAGTGAAGGCCTCTTGCACACACAGGCTAACCCCATATGCCTCTTCTTTTACTGTGACTTTGCCCACTATGGGACTGAGTTTCCCCATCTGTATGTTATGGCCTTGTCTACACTAGAGGGATTTACCAAGCCAAGATCGGTGTGACCCCCTCACATGCTTGTAAAACCTGTTAGGCCTGCCACACATAAGTGCTCTCAGTGGTTTACCTGTGAGCCAAATGCATTTGGATTGGACTAGAGTGTGTATGTGTGCGCACGCACACACACACACACACACAGTGCGAGCCCAGCACAATGGGCCTCTAACTGCTTACCCAATACAAATGACTTGCTTCTAACAGGGCATGGTATGGGATTTATCCTGAATCATGTCAGCCTGTATGGTTTGATACCAGTGTGGACTTCACCAAAACAGACCACACAGTCCTCTCCCTACTGGCCCACAGTCCCCTGGTGACCTTTTGAGATCTCCCAGAATCCACTGCTGCTGGCAGCTGAGCTGGCAACTCTGGTAGGTCCCCATAAGACGTTGCATGGGAAGTGATTTAGAACAGCATCAGTGTGAATGCAGTGCAGAATGGCCACGTTGAAATGTTTGTGTCTAGACCAGCATCATCCAACCGGTTCCGTTCTCTAGTGCAGACATGACCTATGGGTACAAAACAGTAACACTTTCTTACCTCCCAGGTGACTTGTGAGGCTAGACTCATGTTTGTTAGGCTCTCTGGGATCCTCATGTGAAGGTGCTGTACAGGAGGGCAAAGTCTCAGTGTGATTACTGACCCCGACCTTTAAAGCAAGTTATTCTGTAGGGGTTTTCCCATCAGTCAGCCAGTGATACAGGAGAACACAAGTCCCCAGGCTGGAGGGAGGTGCTGTTGCTGGGTGGAGTCTGCCCTCCAGCCTTAGCAAACTGCCTTTATCTTGTGAAGATAAAAAGAAAAGGCCCTGGCAGGCAGAAGCATGAAGTCCAAACCTACAAGGGTGGGACCTCAGTCTCTCCTCTCCTGCAGCAGCATGGCTTGTGACGATTCTGGCCAGACCTGCAGTGAGCTGGGGGAAGGTAAAGGCTTGATGGGGCCTGTGCTGCTTCATCTGGAGTTCTGTTAATGGGATTAGGCAGTAATGGGGCAGCCCTTTAGGGGAGTGGGAGGAGAAGGGAGCAAGAGCAGACCTCTGACTGTGATCACTCTTGAGATGTGTGGGAGGACCTTGCTTTCATTGCTCCATCTCCAGACACGTTACAGTGAATTCTGGGCCTTGTGATGCAGTTTGGTTTGTCCCTGTGGTGAGCCACCCCGTAGGACGCTTCCCTGGTACCCAAATGTTCTGGGTAGGATCTTTCCCCCATGGGATGGATTAATGATGGATAGGCACCTCCCAACCCCTTAGTTAAAAACAGAAAAGGGAGTGTGTTACCACGGTGTGTGTGAGGGCGAGGGGAAAGACATGGAACGACAGGAAATGGGGTGTCCATATACCAGTAATTCCTCACAAGTTGGGGGATATACACACACATACTCCCTCCTTTCCCTGTGTCCCCCTTCCCCCTCCACCAGTCCTTGCTGTTTCTTTCCTCCATATCATTTCTTTGCCCCTTCCCCCCCTGTATTTTTTCCTGCATCTACTGGTGGCGCCCTCTCCTTCCCCCCCCCCCCATGACTATGTGCTGCTGGGCTTGGGAAGACGACAGTGCCCATTCGTATCCTCATGGGACTAGGCCTCACATGCTGCCATGGCTGAGCTGAATGCTACAGAAGCAAAGAAGAGAAGCGTGGGTTGATGGGATGCTGCCTGCAGCTGTAGCTCCATAGATGAGCTGCTCCCACATCCAGCTCACAGAGGTCACTGTGGAAGCAGAGAGAAGGCAGGTGGCTTTCAAGAAACACCCTTGCCACTTGGTTCATAGCCATGGATGCCCATCTGCAGGGGGAGGGGATGAGGCTGCAGGGGGAGGGGATGAGGGACAGATCTGGGGTCATGCAGTTATTCACAATTCCAATGCACCCCCTCCCTAGACTAACGTGGTGTTTACCAGGCAGGGAAACGCTGTCAGGGACCAATCACTACTGGCTGGGATCGTTCCTCGGTTGGAGGCCCTGCTGTAAGCGGGGCCAGAGCTCATCCATTACTCTGGCTGTATTCTGACCTGTCCCCCTCACTCCTGCCCCTCCAGAAAATTGAGCCCGAAGTGGACAAGTTCCTTCAGGAGCTGCGTGAGAGAGTCCAGATCGGCGTGGTGGGAGGCTCTGACTACTCCAAGATAGCTGAGCAGCTGGGGGAAGGGGATGAAGGTGAGACACTCCCCCATACCCCAGATCAGGGGGGTGTGTAGGGTGGGATGAGGGAAACAGAGGATGGCGAGAGAGAGGCTGCTCTCCTTTGTGGGGAGGGAGGTAGCTTGGCTTGTCTGTCATTTGTAACTACATGCAGCTGTAGACAGGATTTGATTCCATCCACAGAGATGATAAAAATCGTATCCTCCGAGAGAGCTTGCACTGCTACCGTTGCCCCTCCTGCTACAGCGTGCAGAGAGCCGTACGCAGGCAGCCCCTCCGGCTAGAAGCCTTGTGCTGGTAGCAAAGGGCCTGCTCCTGTTCCCACTGAAGTCATTGGAACCAGGAGAAAGTTTGCCGTTGAGAGCAGGATCAGTCCCTAAAGGAGCAGCTCAGCCAACAGCCAGAACTGCCACTATCCACGTCCTCTGTAACCGAGCAGAGGTGCACGTGTAACCCACACAGTGAGTGTGGGTTTCTTCTGTGCCTGCTCCACAGAGCCCATGAGTCTGTTACCGGCCCAGCTAGCGCTGCTCCAGCTGTCTGCAGCATGGGAGAGTAGAGAGAGGCCCCTCTAGCATTTACCTGCTCCTCTTCCCCACCTCCATGAGCAATATAGTTCTGCTGGCTTCAGTGCTCCAGGTCTGATCAGCTCTGACCTCCATTAGGTCCATAGCCCATTGACAGCCTGAGTAAGTGGAAAGGGAATGTGCATGAACGCTCTCCCATGCTTGGACATGCTCTCTATTTGGGGGAATCTATCTGAAGGCCTTGAACAGCAGCAGGAGATTAGGCAGAGTGCTTGGATGAGGAGGAGAGGTGAGGGAAGGGGCAGCTGGCCTGGCCTCGACTCTCATTCTCCCCCTTTCCCCCCTCTCTAATATCAACATAGGATCTAGAGCAGAGTTCTGAAATCCTCTTCCTAGCTCCTTAGCAAAGAGAGGCCACCTGGTGATATGACTCATGGCTCAAGGGAGCATGAAGTTAATTGCAGGGTCAGCAACAGTCTGGTTATTGCTGCCAGGAGAAGCTGGGGTTACATAACCAGTAAGTGCATTGCTGAGATGGGGAGGGGGGATGGGAAGGAGCAGTGGGCAGTGTGGTCAAGGACAAAGGTTCTCAAATTGGGGGGGCAGGTCCCTCTGGGGGGATGCATGTGGAATGTATTACAGGGGGGCATGAAAGCTTTGAGGGGGAGGAGACATACTGTGCACATTTTACCCTTAGAAATGAATAACTAGCCAAGCTGATTCCTCCAGACATATCAGGTCCTCAGTGGGTGCTGTGCATTGGACTCTAGATGGCGCTGGACATTTGGACAGATTTTTGTTAAGCTTGCACAGCATTGTACAAAGCAGTTGTCATCTGCAGGCTAATCCGTTTGCTGCAACGTGGTGTGCACATTTAATTGTATGCATCGACCACAATCGCAGTTTTGCTTTTGTCTCTTATTACAGTGGATCATTGGCTGTGTTTGAATCAATGCCTTGCTGTTTTAATGTTTAATGAGAGTTGCAGGTTGACTTTTTTCATTGGTATATGTGCTTGTGTGGGTCGAGGAGAGGGGGCTTAAACCGCTACAGACACAAATAATTTTGAGAACCATTCCTAGACTCTAGGAGAATGAGCACATGACTGGGAGTCTGGCATTGCTGAGCTCTAATCTCAGCTCTGCCACTGACTCCCTACATGGCCTTGGGCATGTCACCTCCCCTTGTGTGAAATGGGGATAACATCCACTAGCTTCACAGGGAGCTGTGAGGCTCAAGGCATGTTTGTTCAGCCTCGTGTCATGGGGTAAAGGCTCCAAGGGCTCTGAATCCAGCCAACATCCATCGCTCAGCACTGCTACCTTTCCCAGTGGCGGATGAAGCTGTGCTAATATTTTTTTCTCTCATCTTCGTCTCCCTCTCCCACCCTGCTCTCCCTGCCCCACACACCCACTCTCCACAGTCATCGACAAGTTCGATTACGTCTTTGCAGAGAATGGCACCGTGCAATACAAGAAAGGGCAGCTGGTCTCCAAACAGGTAGGCCTAGCTCACTCGCTATGTCTCCCACCAAACCACTGGGGCCCTCCTTCCCTGTCCCCTCAACCATGTCTGTCTCCAGCTCCATCAGCACGAGATAGAACCAGCCTTATAGCACCATCCAGAGGGCTGCCAGCTCCACTCCCCTCAGCTCCTACCAAAGCTGCCCTACTCCTCCTGTCCCATCACCACCATCCTGGGCAAATAGCTGAGCCAGGAAAAGCTGTGTCTCCACCGCCTTTGTGGCAAGTTGGTGGTAGCCTTGGCTTCATGTGACCTCTGACCGTTTCCCCACCCCCACAGGCCATCCAAAATCACCTGGGGGAGGAGCTGTTGCAGGAACTGATCAACTTCTGTCTCAACTACATGGCACTCCTGAAACTGCCAAAGAAACGGTAATAATCCTACCCCTACCCAGCTGCCGTTCCTGTATGATTCAGATCCAGAGATCCAGGCATTTGGACTCCACGGTCCCATTTAGAATTGCAGATCCACTGGCTTTATTCTTGGCCTCATCTGTATTTTGGTAGCACCTAGTGGCCCTAACCAAGATCAGAGTCCTGCTGCGCTGGGCATTGCAAATGCGCAAGTTAAGAAACAGTCCCTGTTCTAAAGAGTTGATAATCCAAGTAGACAAATACAAGGGTGGGAGAGTGGAAGTATTGTTATCCCCTTATTACAGATTGGAAACTGGGGCACAGAGATTAAGTGACTTGCCCAGTATCACATACAGTCTTTAACAGAAGTAAGAATTAAACCCACATCATTTGAGTCCCAGTGCCTTAACCACAAGATCAACTTGGCTCTGTGATTATCTTCCCAAAATTCGCTCTCTCTTTGAGCACTGGCCTAGATTGAATTAGCATGTTTCCTTCTCTCTAAAGACACCCTGTCTTTCTGGGGCGATTCTCCTCAACTCTCTATGAGCTAAGCCTGGCTGTGATGTGATATCCCAGCGATGTGCCTTGCTGCGCTATAGCAGCAACAGTGGAGAATTGCTTATTCCTGGGCTTAGAGTGTGAATGCTTGATACCTGAAGCATGGGGATAATCGTGCTGTCGTTTTTAGCCAGCCTAGCGTCCCTACAGACACTCTCTTTTATCACAAATTTTACAGCCACTCATATTTTAATGGCTCCTTTTCTCTTCCCCTCCCAATTGTTTGGGGGGAAAAATCATCAACATGTACGTCTACACACACAGAGGGACCTTCATAGAATTCCGCAATGGAATGCTGAACATCTCTCCCATTGGCCGAAGCTGCACCATGGAGGAGCGAATAGAATTCTCCGAGCTGGACAAGGTAATCGGCCAAGATCCACCCTCCCTTCCTCTATGACTGCACATGAAGTTGTGGGGCATTGACTGTTTCTGCCTGTGTAATGCCACAGCACTTAAGTCTCCTCTTCCTCGCCCCCTGCTATGTTAAATAGTCTCAGCCCCAAGTGATGCACTCTTATATCCATGCTGATGACTATGGTGGTGCCTGTGGGCTTGTCTGTATTAGCTCTGGAGGCTGAGGCTGTGATATGAATGGGAAACCAAAGGAAATATGTAGATGGGATCAAAGAATTGACCTCATCTGCTACCTCTCATCAAGTAGGGGTGAAAGCTTTCTATGTACCACCTTGTGCTGGGGAAGCCCTCCTAAGAACAGCCTCTCATTTTCAATGGTGTTTCTTCAGTGTCATGACTAGAAATGGTCTTAGACCAAAACCCCAAAGCCAGCAGCTCTGACCTTAGGTAGTACAGCTCAGGGCCCATCTCCAGGCATGACCAGGCAGCTATATCAACTGACTTCATGTCCCATTCTCCAGTCCAAATGGGGCAGGTATCTCCTCAGTGGGCCTTCCAGACCATGACCAGTCTCAAACAGATCTACAGAGCTCTGAGATTCTGGCAAAGGCTGGCTGAACCAACCTATCTATGGTGGCTTCTTTCTCCCCTTCCCAAGGGCAGAAGGGGTCAGACATGGAGGCAGATATATAAACAGGGAATCTATGGATTTCAGGTCCTGAACTGGGCCTCTGAGCCTCTGAGGGAGAGCAGTGTTGATGGTGAAATGCAACAGCTCCTAGAGAGGGGGGTGCAGGAAGGGGTTTTGGTCTGGAGTTGCTCAACAGCTGAGCTGGGGTTCTCTAGGCTGACATGGACCATGGCTCACGTGGTCTGGCAACAGCAATGTGAGATTGGTCTGGAGGGAGTGGATCATATACAGGGAGAAATGAAAACAGCATGAATCCATGCTGAATCCCCTCCCAAGAGTCAGGAGACAGAAGAAGGTGGTTGTGCTTGCTACTGGGGTAACAGGGAAATTCTGGCCTGGAAACTGGGGTCAGAGCAGGGAAACTAACCTGGTGATGCCCAGCAAAAGGCTTGCAAGGCCTGATGCTGAATCTAGACCGTGAATAGAAGGAAGCCTATCAGGATCCATTCATATGAAACCTCCTCTCCTGCTTCGCTTCTGTTTGTCTCATCTGCAGAAAGAGAGGATCCGTGAGAAGTTTGTGGCAGCCCTGCAGAGGGAGTTTGCTGGCAGAGGCCTACGGTTTTCTCGAGGTGAGCAAGCAGAGTGCGTCACAGCTACTGTGTGCCTTCCCTTTGTGATGAATTTCCTGTAAGGATCTTGGAAGGGAAGGATGCCAAGCTGATTCCTGCTTAAAAGTGCCAGAGCATCTGCTTGGGTCAATGTCAGAGTTGTATTCCCAGTGGAGATCCCTGGGAGGTGTATTCCCCATGTTCATCCTTGGGGAGAGATCTCAAGCCCTGTTTCCTATTTAAAGTGTGATTATGATCAGAAAACCATAGATCTGCTTCCCTGGTATCAGTCAGATGTGCTGGCTTTAGTGACACAGTAAGTTTTAACTATATTTTACTCCTGTTAGCTGTATTGAGCCAACATAGATATGGGAGAGAGAGAGCGTGAATCTGTTCTGTCTCAAACATCAGCAACAGGATTGCTAACTGAGTTCCAGCTGCAGAGACAAATTCTGCCTTCAGTTGCACCTATGTAACCCCACTGAATCCAATGGTGCAGGAGAGGGAAAGAACCCAGCCCGAGTCTGAGTTCCCAGGCTGTGTTTATGGCTGTCTTTGCTCCATTTACAAGGAAAAGCTGCATCTGGAGTCACTGAGAGGCAATAAACGGGGAGCCCCATGATGCCATTTTTTTGCAGAGTCACTTTTCAGAGTGAATCTGCTCTTTAAACTGCCAGATTTTCAGGAGCACTCAGCCTCCAGCCATCCTCCCTGAGAACAGTGGGAGAGGAGCACTCCTGAGTCTTTCCATATAAGTGGAAGACCATCAGGCTGGGTGAGTGACAGGACTGAATTCTTTAAAACCATTCAGCAGTGAAGGTAGGTAAGAATAAAAATGGAAGGCACCCATCAAAAAGAGAGCACACATTACTAGGTGTGTAGCAGGGATGAATGGTGGTGTGTGCGCGGTGTGAATGGCACATCATTAGCCACCCTATATGTAATTCAGAATCCCCCTGCTCTCTGCTCTCTGAGGAGCCTGCATCTATAGGCAGCATCCCCCTTCACTGCCCCAGTAAGAATAGCTCGTGCCCCCCATCAGTATTGACACAGACCATTTGTCATAGCAGAGAAGGACAAAGGCATTGCAGTCCTGTTCTCCTCAAACGCACATGGAACAAGAACAGAACAATGGTCCTTTCTCCTATGACTTTGGTAAGCTGCCATCAATAGGCTGCTAGTCTTGTAAGCGAGCACATGAAGATAATGGGAGCTGTGGGTGCTCGGCCCCTCTAAAAATAAGGCATTTCAAGCTGAGTACCCAAAAATGGAGATGCACAAAATGGACTCCTTCTGAAAGGGGTTTGCACAGAGCTGATGGGTGGCAGAGCTGGCAGGAGATCCCAGGAGTGCCAGGCGCCCAGACCCCTGCTCAAACCACTAGCCAATGATGAGACAGAACTCGCTGTCCTTGAGTGCCGTCTGTTGTTCCTTCTGCATTTGATCTTCTAGCCCTGCCCGTGCCAGGGTCCCCTCTCACTGCCCAGCTCTGCTTAGACACAGAGCGCATTGACACAATAGTTTCCATAACTCAATATGTATGGATGTATGAAAGGGAAGGATTGTGGGAAGGGCGCGAGCCTGGAACTAGGAGACCTGGGTTCAATTCCTATTCTCCCCCAGACTTCCTGTGGGATCTTCAAGCAAGTTGCATAGTCTCTGTGCCACCGCTGCCCCTGCGTAAAAGGAGAGGCTAGCACTTCTCTACCTCACAGGGGGGTTGAGGAGAATTGTGATACTGTGGGGAGGGGGGTATGGACGTACTATGGCAGGGCCTGTACCAGAGCATGCCCCCTCCTGGCACAGCACAGTCCTGCAGGCACCCAGGCCTAGTTCACCCAAGAACAGGATCGCAGCCCAGAGCGCTTGCAGTAACATATCCCTGAACCACTGGGGCTCAGTTAGGGCTTTAGGACATACAGTCTCCTTTGGCCCTTTCTGGTCCAAACCCTTTCCTCTTGGGGTTTCCAATTTCACCCTCCATTTAGGGCCAGGCCTTCAGGTTCCCAGTTCCCTCCAGTTAGCCCAGCCCCAGGGAACTCTGTCACTCCCACTGCAGCTCCTGGCCCCTCTGGGGAGTCTTTTCCACAAGCCTCCTCCTGCTCTGGTCTCTCAGCGTCATTCCCCTGGTTAAGGAATTCCACAGCTCTCCTGGGGCTGTGCAGAATCAAGCAGGCTTCCCCTGCCTGCTAGGGTCCAGGCCCACTTCATGGAGCCTCTCTTCTTCTGCCCCTCTCAGCCAACAGCTGGGTTTTATCCTGGATCAGCAAGTAGCTCCCTAACTAACACCTGGCCCCCATTCTTCAGCTTCCCTGCTGCCTCCTAAAACAGCTGCTCTTTAAAGGGGCCATGTCATGGAACAGGGTTGGCTGGCCCCAAATCCCACTACTCCTGAAAGGGGGGACACCGCTCTGGTACAGTACTTATGGCAGATTCCTCTGGAGCAAAGCAAGACCTTCCCCGCCCCCCGGCACACCAGCCTCGCTGGTTCCTGCTTGCACCTTGGACTGATATCACAGGGGCCTTGCTGATGCCATCACAGCCGATGGTCATAGAAACAGCAGCTGCTGTCATCATGCTAATGCAGTAGAGAATCCGTCACCATGGCTCTGCTGGTGCCTCCCTGCCCGCCTGGGTTATTTCTCATGGACAGACGTTCCCCTTTGCCCCAGGCTAGCGAGGGCAGGAATTCACCCAGCACCCTTCCAACACCAGCCTGCTCGCCTAACAACCTCCCTCCTGTTGGAAGGTGGCATGATCAGCTTTGACGTCTTTCCCGAGGGCTGGGACAAGCGCTACTGCCTCGACATCCTCGACGACGAGCGGTTCGACACCATCCACTTCTTTGGGAACGAGACGACCCCAGTGAGTACCCCCTGCCCACTCGCACAGGGGGGTAGGTTGAGAGGGGAGAGGCCATTTCTCTCCTCTAAGCTGGCAGCCTCTCGGGGGAGAGGCCAGGGCTCCTTCCCCAGCTAGATGGACTTTACCTAACTCCCTTTGGAATTGGTGTCAAGCAAGACTGCCCTCTGGTGGGCAGAGGGGGGCGCTCTAGTGCGTATGAGGACCTGCAGCAGTACTGTAGCAGGCTGCAGTCCCAGCAGACCTTCCATGCTAACCCCATCTCCAGGGGAAAGTGAGTGATGTAAGAAGTGGGGATGGGGATTCACTGGGTTGCTCTGTGCCTTCTGAGTCAGGACTGACTCAGTGGCCCAGCACAGGTCTGGGAAGTGCTGGGCTGCTGAAGAGGCCATGTAACCAATGAGATGTAAATCGAAAACTCCATCCACTTCAGCAGAGGCTTTTCAGTGTAAAAAGGAACAGTCCTGCCTACTCTCTGGAGTCAGCTACAGGCTGATCCTGCCCAGCTGCAATAAGCTGACTCAGCATCTCCACAAACAGAGGGGAAGGGGTTTTAGCCAGTCTCCGGTTTGGGTAACTACATTGTGCTGCTCTAAAATTCTCCCTATGGTTCCAGATGGGTATGGTATTCTTCACTTCCTGTCCTAAACAGCTCCACGGCGTTGTAACTGTGTAAGCAGGGACCTTTCCAGCCTTCTCTGCAAGCACAGTTCAGACACTGCATCAACCCAGACTTCCCTGTTTTCTGGGCTTTGCATTTGGCTTTGTTTGCAACAGCAAGATGATAAAAATTAACTCCATTCATGCTCCAGATTTGACAGTAGCTCCTCGGCCCAGATCTAAATTCTCTCTCCCCATAGAGCCACTCACGGTAATAAGTCATTTGCCTTGTTGAGTCACCAAACCCCATGTAACCCTCTCTCAGCAGGATCAAAACCTGCTAAGAAAGTGAGGGGTGTTTCAAACAAACATTAGTAGCCTGTTACAAGCTGCCATGCTCTACTCCAGCTGCAGAGGTGGCTGCATTTCAGTGGTAGGTGAATGATCCTTCTATAGAGTCTCAAGTGCATTCACTGGGCTTTGTGCAAGACAAAGCAAGCTGTAGCTATATAAAGGATTATGGTTGTGATTTACTACTCCCTATTTTCTTTTCCCTTACAGGGAGGGAATGATTATGAAATTTATGATGACCCCCGGACAATAGGACACAGCATCCTGTCTCCCCAGGACACAGTCCGGAGGTGCCGTGAGATCTTCTTTCCAGAGAGAGCTAATGAATCGTGACTCTGACACCCGTTCTCCAACACCCCACCTCCCAAGATCCCACATCATGAAAACCACCTTCATTTGAGGACTCTGCTCAGGGTCTTTTGCAAAAAGCTCTCTGGAACTGGTCATGAGGGAAGGATTTAAACTGGTGGGTGGCGGCAGGAGGGTTATTAACCCTCTACTACCTCCCAGTTACAGGTGGGTTGTGTGGGACCAGACTCCTCCCTGCTACCAAACAGAGTCTCTTCCTTTTCCAGGTAAATGTTCAGTTCTTGGTGGAAGACAGTTCCCTGCTCTGTTGAGCCGAGGCGTTTATAGAGGCCAGTCACTATCATCTCACTCTCTAAACGTATTTGCACGAGGAATGCACTCCGCATCAGTTAGCACCTTTAAATAGGAAGCAGGGTGTGGGACCCCCAGAGGTAAGATGGTTCTCAGACTGCTTCATACAGGGGACCAATCGCCTAAAGGTGACCTGTAAAGGGTTTTAAAAAATGGTCAGGGATGCAACCCCTTGCTCTGGGTGTCCCCAGCTTCTGATTGCCAGGGATGAATCACTCGATGACTGCCTGTTCCGTTCATTCCCTCCGAAGCATCTGGCACCAACCACTACTGGAAGACAGGATAATGGGATAGCTGGACCATTGGTCTGACCCATTATGGTTGTCCTTATGAGCTTTTGCCCATTCTAGCTAAGGTTCAGGTGTATAAAGAAGGTCATTACTTCTTTAGTGTTTATATATAGAAAAAAGATGCATTGGATTTCGGTTTTTGTTTACACTAGAAACATCAGGAATATTGTGTATGATCTCTAATTTTGTTGGAGAACTTCTGGGAGGACTATGGGGTATTTATTCTGCCCTTAGCTCCTTAGTTGAAGAGGTTGGGAAGTGGAAACGTTAACAAAGACATCCTTTCTTCCAAATGCTAAATAGGCATTGGGGTTGAATGGGTGTTAGTTTAAAACAATAACACTACTGCAGGTTCAGCAATCTGAGTGTCTGCTCTGCCCTTTTCTTTCCCAATTGCTCAAGTCTCCCAGTCTGGCGAAGCTATGAAATGATGATATCACCAGACACCCTTGGGACTGCCAGCCTAGACAAGAGCTGGATTTCTAGTTTTAAAAAACCCCACCCTTTTAAAAAACAGACAAACCAAACCAAACCTTTCCAGCATTCTTTATCCAGCTTGAAGCAAAGCAGGGAACAGCCTTAATTTCTCCCCCTTTTGCCAGTCACCTTTAAGGAGGCAGGTGCCCTTCTGCCTATGGCTCCTCCAGCCGTGCCACTGCAGAACTGCTGCCATTTTTTTCTTTCCATTTTCTCTCCTGATCTTTTTGACTTTCCTTTTTTCTTCCCTCTTGAGTTTTTCACTTTCTGATTGTTGCTCTCTCTTGCCCTGTAACCCAGACTGGCTCTTTGCCTCTCTCGTGGCCAGACCACATATAGCGGTTTCAGAGTCTCCTCCTGCTACTTAGCTAACAGATCAGGCCCCAGAGCCTCGCAGAGCTTTAGGCTCCTAACTTCCAGGTCTCCTAGCTCAGGCAGTAGGGGTGGACTCATCCTAAGTTATCTGCAGGGATTGAACATACAGACTCAAGGAGGGGGTCACTTGTTTTGGGGTTTCCCTACTCTGCTTCACTCAGCAGCAGTCTACCAGCAGCCTGCTTTTGAGAGGTGCTGAGCACCCCATGATGCCCATTGAAATCAACAGGATCTCTGGGTGCTGAGTGACCCTGAAAAGGGGGCTCTTGCTCCTTTGGGCTATGGGAGACCCTGCAGGGCTGAGCTCAGCGATTAATGAATGAAGAGGAAGAATTTGCTGGAGGCTGCCACTCTGCATGTTGACTGGTCCTGGGGCTAGATGCAATAGGAGCAGAGATGGAAAGCGGGAGGCTTTCCAGGACCCAGCTGCTGCTTTCCCCATTCAGGAGCCTCTCTGGGCCTTGGGTGGAGGGTTACACAGCTTCCCCACCCCCGGTGTCCTTCTCTGCTCTGCATCCACTTTGCACTAGCTTGGGGTCACCGGGGGCCTACTACTGCAAGGTAGGCAATGCTGGCTTCTCTGCTCAGCTGGGGGCTTGGCCTGGGTGAAATCCAGGCCCTGCAGAAGCTTGTCCTGGGCTCCCACTAACCCACAGGTCACCACTTGCAGTCTCAACGAGGCTTCCTCGGGGTAGCAGAAGCAGCTCCATGAATCACAGTTGCAGAGCCTCTGTAGTAGGTCATGTGCTGCTGGCCCCAGGCCACCATCAGGCCCCTTCTGCCTTAGAGGCCAAACCCTGTGCGTGAGCTGGTCAGCATGTGTTGTGCTTCCTGTGGTGGCCAATCCACAGCCGAGGGGAGCCCACTACAGCTCTCTGCCCCAGTGCCAGGCTCTTCAGCTCAAGCTGTGGCAGCTCCGGGGTTGAGCTCTCCAAGCCTCGCCGTTGACCCAGCGTGGGGCCGTCCCAGCCCTCTTTTTAAGGCTGGGTAAAGTGGAGTGGCTGGGATCGCTTTAAGCAGTCAGCCTGGCTGGGCAGAGCAGAGCCCATCCTGCTACCCTCCTCCTCAAAAGCAAAGTTGAAGCCCCGCCTCCTGTTTCTTGCCACAGATGCTCACCTGGCCTGATGGCAAGGGCAGCACCCCTGGGGGAAGGGGACAGATTTGCACCAGATGACTGGGGAGGGCCTTAGGCGAGACCTCCCCTCCCCTCCCCCCGACTCTGCTGGGCTCTCCGAGCCCAGGCTGTGCGCACGTTCAGCACCCTGGACGAGTGGGCCCTGGGTGGTTCAGCTTGGCTGTCTCACATTAGCACTGGCCTGCTGCCTGCCCCCTATTATTCTGCATTGAAGGGGGCAAGGGCCAAATGCAGGTGTGAAGAGAAGGGGCAGGGCTTGGTTCCTCAGCAGTAGTGGGGGTGGGTGAGAGCTTGGGCCCTGCTGCTTGCAGGAGAGGAAGAGCCTCTGTTTGACCACACCACCAAGTTACTTTCCTAAGAAGAGCTTATATGCACACTCCCCCACCCCCCCCCAGGACATATGCCTCACCAGGTGCTAGTTGTGTGAACCCTCCCAGAGGGCTGTAGATGGGTCTGCACTCCCCCAGGCTCATAGCAGAGGAGAGGGGCAACTCGGCCATCGCTAGGAGGAGCAGGGAAGGGGAATCCACCCAAGTCTTGACACCATGCCCTGGTGTCACCTTCATCAGCACAGGAGCTTCAGGAGTACCCCACCCACCCCTGCTAGTGCCATCCCAGTTGTGTCACCAATACCCCTGCAGGAGCCCTTGCAGGGGGGTAGGGCGGCACTGGGGTGATGGTGTTACAGGCTGCAGGAGAAGGCAGATAGGAATAAGCAATGGTCTAGAGAAGTTAGCATCTCTGTTTTTCCATGTCTGTTTCCCAACACTATTTATAGACCTGCCTGCTTGATCTCACCCTGACAGAGGTGGAGAGAGTATGAAATAGGAGTGCTGCCCCTCAGCCCTCACCATCTCACACCAGGAGCCGCTGCACCCAGTAGCCCATGAAGGGATACAAAACAGGGCATATGTCTCCTTTGTGTTATACCTCACACGAGCCATGAGATGGCTGCATCTATTTAGCACTCCCCCATCTTGTTCTGCAGGAGGATTCTCCTGGTACTGTCTACAGCTGAGACCTCCCCTGATTACACAGGAATGTACATGTCAGTGCTGTGTGTGTGTGTTTCAACGTGGATGGATGTGTCAGCAACCAAGGAACCCTGTGGCTCTGGGCACAGCTGAGCCCAAGTGTTAAAATAAATGTATTTAACAAACATTAAAATATTCAATGTGGTCATGGAGAACTGTGTGCTTTGTCCCTCAGTACTCTGCAACCCACCCAGCGCCAAGACCCGCAGTGGCGAGCAGACTAGCAATAGAAGGGGAGCCACATTACTTCTCTCCCACTGCAGCGGTGAGCCTGTAGGGCTGCGTGGAGGATCCCGGGAATCGTCCTGCACAGAGGTCGCAAGCCATCTTAGATGGACGAAAGAGCCACCACCCCAGGGGGATGAGAGAGGCAGGACCAGGGGAAAGTCACTTTTAATGGTTTATTGCTAATGTTACAGAGGTCAACACAAGGGTGGGCGGGCAGGAACCACACCAGAGTGATAAAAAAAAAAAACCCACACACAAAACACTTCTAGTTTGTTAGTTTACTTCCACAAGAATCAAAAAGTTTGTTGTGGCCAAGCCAGCTCCCTGTTCCAGGAGAGATGCAAGAAGGAGCTGCAGTTTCTGGCACGGGGAGAAGGGGTACTATTGCCCTACTGGCCGTGGGAGGAGAGGTAGGGGGCTGTTGCTGTTTTAAACTTGATAACCACAGCACAGCATTCAGGACAGAGCCTCCAGTGGGGAGAAGGGAATAGTGTCTTCTGGCCTCCCCCATTTGTTTGCCCTCAGGGGCTGCATTAGATGAGCAGGCTACAGCCTTCCTCCCCCCATCCTTCATCTCCCCCCCTCCCAAAGGGCATTAAGGCCTGTTGTGAGTCATGCTATGGTAGGCCAGATCCCGCTCCCAGCTGCACCCATATGAGTTTTGCCATTGACTGCAGTAGCAGCAGGATGTGGCTCTACCAACCCCCAGCCCCTGAATGGCTCAGCTTCAGAGCAGGGGCAGTGAGGCTGTTGTACCTCAGGGACTCGCAAGGACTTCCTTCCCACTTTGCTTCCTGGAGAGTAGCTAACACTGCACTCACAGACTAGCCCGGGGTCCAGCCTGAACCCAGTTGACTGGGAAAAGACAGGGGAACTAGTACACCAGCCAGACTTGATGGGCTACTGAGCTCCTCAGGTAGCTCAATAGTGCATGGATACTGGGCCAGGCCCCACAGCCTCTAGGCACCAGGTTCATGCATTTTAGGCTTCAGCATAGTCCTGGAGGGTGGCATTCCCTCTCCGGATGACAGCAGACTTACGTTCCAATGGGAACAGAAGCGGGGGCTGGGGTGGGAGGAGGACACTGCCCTCTAACCACCAAACAAAGCCACTTGACAGCACTGCTGCCTCCTCCTCTAACACAGGTGCAGCTCATGCACCTGCATAGAACCCTACGTGGATACAAAAATTGGTATCCGCATCCGATCCGCACCTGTGGCCCTGAATCTCTGCAGATTTGCAGGGCTTTACACAAGCACTCTCGCGCTCTGGACCAGGCCACCACGCCCCTGCAGCCAGCATCATACACTCAGCAAAACTGACTGTCCCCCACACCCCATAGCTCTGGCTGCGTGTGGGCAACTTCCACTCAGGTCCAGCTTCTTCACCCCTTAGGACATTGGCATGGTCCAGAGCATCAGCCCAAATAAGCCCAAAGGGTGACAGGTCCAGTCACCCGTTACACAGTCTCCAAGGCATTGATTCAGGTCTAGGAGCAAACAGTTGCAGTGTGCAGGGAGCTGCAGACCTGGCTAAACCCCTGCTCAAAACACCTGTGCTTACACTGGAACATGCCCCAGGCTGCCCACACTATACAAACTCAAGCCAGCCATGCCCTGCGCACCCCCACCCTGACAAGCTCCATTGGGAGCTTTGCCTATCCAGGCTATTCAAAGGAAGACCAAAATTTACAGAATTGTGCTGTAGAAGTGGCCCTGTACACACCAGGGCGAGGTGCCTGGATAGACCCACATACTATAACTGGAGGAAGCAGCGACTAAGAAGGCACAGCTAGGTGTCTGACTTCTCACCATGAACTGCATAGCCAACTAGACTGCTACCCCTGAGAACATACTGCCACCTACACCCTCCCTCCATCTTCCTCACTTCCCACCCCACAGCCAGCTACACAAAGGGTATTTTTAAGGGAATTTGAGTTAACAATAGGGGAGATGAGCTGTAGCCCAAAACCCAGGCCAGATCCCTCTCAAGAAAAAGTGCTTCCTCACCGGCAGCACCTATAAACACCACAGAAGGGCAGAGGGCTCTTCAACCCCACGACTCTGGCCACGCAGCAGCATAGATCAGCCCACACCTCTGCCCTGCTATCCGTCCATTAGCACTGCAAGGAATGATAGTGCACCAGCCAGGGGGTGGACTTAGTGGGTCATTTCCATCTGCAGCATCTATGGTGCTGTGATCAGGACGTTAGTAACTTCTTCAACCACCCAGCCCAACCCATCCCCTGCCACAATCCTCCCAGTCCCGTTCCAGGAGTGTGACCTGTACATACAGCACACCAGGCTACTATAGCAACCACAGCAATTATGCCATGGAAATCCACGAGGTCACAGAGACAGAGCGAGTTGCCACAACAACTAGGACACTCAAAGACAGGAGCAAACCACAGGCATTTGTGTGTGATGATGGGGGAGCAGGAACCAGAATGTACCACTTGTGGCTAGAGGGAACTTGAGAAGAGTGTCTCCTAAAAATGAAAATCTTACATTGTGCATTTGCAAAGTTTTATATTAAATTGATTAAATAAATGAATCAATGTAATCTAAAACGGGAAAATATTTATCCAACTGTGTAGGTAGTTAGATCCCCCCTTTGGGGAATGAAAGGCAGCATCTAGCCTACAATTTGGTGGTCTGCATGACTGGAGAGCACATCAGTAATTAGATACTGGAGTTAGTCCCATTGCCTTCTTGGCTTGTTATTCTCTTTCCTGGTTCTTTCCTTCCTCCACCCCCCAATAGTCTATACAGGACTGTTTACCCTGGGATCATCTACATGAGGAAGCTTTCTAAGAAGTAGGAATAAGATTGTAAATGCCAACTAGCACTTCTAATGGACCTACAAAATGCAGGCTGAAGGAGAACAGACTTCAGCATCCCAATGGGGAAATGGAGGCACATAGATTAAGGCCAACATTTTCAGAAAAGAGACCCCCTGAGCCCTGATTTGCTGATGGGTTGCGCACCCCGCCTGCAAATCATAGGGCTGGAAGGGACTTCAAGAGGTCATCTAGTTCAGTCCCCTGCACTCATGGCAGGACTAAGTAATATCTAGACCAGCCCTGACCGGTGTTTGTCTAACCTGCTCTTAAAAATCTCCAATGATGGAGTTTCCACAACCTCCTTAGGCAATTTATTCCAGTGATTAATGAAGCGAACGGGAACTGGGGAGGCTCAGCACCTCTGGATCCAAGATGGTTCAAATTGGGCCGCTGAAAATTGAAGCACCAGAAAATAAGAAATCAGAGCTCCCTTCTGTGGCTGCTGCCTACGTAACTTGCCTGAAGCCCCTGCAGAGAGTAGAGCCGAAGTCTCCTGGTGCTCTGGGTAGGAAGGAGCTTTAAAAATTGCTTTTAAAAAAATCAATGCAAAAAATGAGGGCATTTCCCTCCACACCAATTGAGATTTGCCAAATCTTCATCATGTGCGGTGGGGACGTAGGGGAAGGATGGGCAGAGAGACACTTAATTCTTTTTTTAAAAGACTCCCCCTGCACAGTGGTACATTACACTGCCTTTAAAAAAAAAAAAAAAAAGCCACCAACACACTGGTACATTCTTATTCCAGGGGTTCAAACTGTTAGCATTTGGGGGAAGTTAGAGAGAGGGGAGGCAAAGGGGGTGCAAATGAGCATCACTAGAGCAGTGGCCAGACCCAGAGCCCCTAGTACACAGCTGTTCATTCTGCAGCTGCTCAGAGCCAGCAGACAGGTGTATAAAATGACCAGGGGGGATAGGTGGGGGAGGGAGTACAGTCCATTGTGCCTCTTCTCCCCCCACTGGTGGGAGAGAAGAGGAAAGAAATTCAGTCTCTTCCCAGGTCACAGGAAAGACTCTAGAACCCCTCACTGTACTTTTCAGTCTAGATGCTTCTTGAAGACTGTGTGGGGCTGCCCCCCAAACTGATGAATGTCTCTTTGCCCCTGCTCGCCAGAGATATTCCCACCCACCCCTCATTCCACCTGGTTCTCCTTAGCACCTGCTTTGGGGAAGTTGGGGGGCTGGGACACTGTCTGTCTGGGGGATGTGGAGCTGTCTAAAGGAGTTGGGATTAGGGAAGGGAGGTGAGTTTGTGCTCTGTTTGGATAGCAGGGGCAGCAGGATAAACTTGACATCAGCTCCTGCTGTGTGCACCCCTCTCCTCTCCCCACACACAAAGGACTCTTCTGCGCATGTCCCTGATGAGAGACCAGAAGAGCTCATGACATGTAAGAAAGTGGAATCCATCCAACAGCTGCTCTTCCTCTCCCTCCAGAAGACACAGGTACAAACGAGAATGTCATCTTATAAAAGACACAGAATGTATACGGCTACAGATTACTTTGCAAACAAGAAATGCTATCCTGCCCCTCTTCCCCTGCACCAGCTGTCCCAGATTTTGTCTCCCCTCCCTGCCCCCCACCTCCAGACTGAGCCAGCCCACAGACTCCACACGAAGCCTAGGAGCCAATTATTTGGCCAGACCACGTCTCATGCTTTGTGTGCGGGGCCAAGTTGGTGAGCACCACCTCCACAGCCTGGAACTTCTGGTTCTTGGGTGGAATGGGGCAAATTTTGTACGTGACCTCGTCTCCTTCCACTGGGACGTACTCCCCCTCGATGCTGGAAGAGAAGGAGACATGGCAGATCGTTAGGGGCTGAAATGAGAACTAAGCCAGAAAAAGAAAAGAAAATCAGGAACTAGCAACATCCTCGGGCACAGGCTGCTCTTGGGGAAGTGAGGACAAACGCTTCATTCCTGAACACCCGACATCCGCTGCATACAATTGGCTGTGCTCTTTCTGTACAGGTATGCAGAGCTGCAGTGACAGTCCCTCCTCTCCCTGGCTACAGAATGAGGCCCTGAGGGCCTCTGGCACCTGACTATCCCATGATCTGGGGTCTTTCAATGGGGCAAAAGCAAGCTCACGCCTGTGGCATTTGGGCCCCTGACTCCCATGGACCCTTGGGAAATCACAGCCTTAGTGAATGTTTTGCTGTGGTGGGGCACTGGATTCACACTCCTGGAGGAGGCTTTATCCACAGAACAAGTACAGCCCAGCCAGCAACAGTGTGTGCACTTAGCGTACACTGTGTCTCCAACCTAGAGAGCCCAGTTCTGAAAAGGGGCTAGGGGGCAAAGTGGAGAGTCTTCTTCCTAGGAGATTTTAGTTAAGCCTCCATAACAAACTTTATCAGCTAGCCCACGTGCCCCAGTTAACACCAGTCATCATGGTCATTTGTGTGATGTGAACGCACGTCCACAATGAACTGGACTGAGATTCCCCCTGGCCTCTCTAACCCAGACTCACTTCTCAGAGGCACCAAACAACGATCAAGTGGCAACAACTTCTGGTCATTCCCATCCTGGGGTTGATTAACTTGGAGATCGCTCATAACAAAGGATCCTGTCCCATTCACAGTCCCCTCAGCCATCCAGTCCCCCCAGACCCAGTCCTCCCAGACCTCAAGGTGAAAAAGTCCCATATCCCACACCCCACAGGACTCACTCAGACACATGTACAAATATGTCCTCTGTGCCGTTCTCTGGAGTGATGAAGCCGTGGCCCTGGGAGCGCGAGAATTGCTTACAGACGCCCTTGAAGACAGGGCCAGCAGAGGCACGAGCCGTCCTAGAGAAGGAGAGAGGAGGGGGGGAAAGAGGTGAAGCAGTCTCAGAGTTGGCACCATGAGAGACACTATTAGACAGTATCGCTGAAAGGAGTCAGACTGATGAGCCCCATGAGATCTGTAGCCCTGGAGAAAGTCGTGTTGCCACCTTTCTAAACAACATGGTGTCCCTTACCATTAAAATCCTGGTCTTGTGCTCCCAGGACCACTGACCTGGCAGCCCAGAGGGTCACAGATATCTTTTAGATATTCCATCTGCCAAGAAGCTAGATACTCAAGTGACTGGAGCTTTTAATCCTATAGTTAGAAGCGCACACTGAGTATAAAGAGGAGAGAATTTGTTTGAAGATGCCAGTTGTTTACAAGCTCTTCTAGTTGCCACAGACTCCACTCAGTTTAGCGGGCTAGACACTTCATCACGTTCTCTCCAAAGAGCAAGGTTGCAATTACAACCAGGAGGCAGATGTTTAGAGCCCTCTCCCCTGCCAGGAGCAGCTTTCCACAATCGACAATCCCAAACCCAGGCAGGAATCCAAGACACTGTACTGCTTTTATCGTTATCCCCCAACTGGCTGGCAAAGGCCTATCTGGCCCAGGTATTGCCAGTGCTGCAGTGGGGAGCTAAGGGGTGGAAGATGGAAAGGTTGGGTCAGAAATCAGTCAGCTATGTACAAAATTAACAGACCATAGACAGTCAATAGCCTCCCTTCAATGAGGGGGGTGGGAAATCAGTCATTCAGCTCATGCCACACAGAGCGTTTCTCTCAAGCTCTGCTCCATGGCACGTGGGGCCTAGCCACACACTCATCTTGTCAGGTGGCCACAGGCTAGGTAGGCAGCAGCTCTGGGCAGCACTGGAATAGCACTCTGACCTCCAGTCACCCACTGATGTGCCCGCCCCAGACAGCTTTTCACCAGCCATGGTGTTTCTGCCTACCTGCTGCTAAGGGGCAGCTCCCATTTTTACTCAATTGAGGATGTGCGCGGGAGGGCAGGAGGGCTCCTTCGCAGCTCAGAAGCCTTTGCATTTGTTACCTCAGTACTTCCTTCGAAGCATCACAGTGTTGCAGTGGGGGAGGAGGGTCGGAGCTAGAAGCACCTGCCATGCATTTTTGAACGGGTACAGACACCTCTGTTTGGAGGAGGAGAGGACAGTAGGGAACCAGCTGGGTGGGTAGCAGGAAGGAAGCAATTTGTGGAGGCAGCAGATCTCATCCTTGCCTAGGGCATCTGGGGACACAGGTTTGAGTTTGCTCCCCGTGAGTATTGTTGGTTAACATTATGCATGTGCGCACACACCTGGCCAGAGACCACAGGGTAAGTGCCAGTTCATTACATGTAAACTGCCCCCCACCTCATCTGCAGCACACATTCAAAAATTCACTCATCATCATCATGCTTCCCCTTGCTTTCCAGTCCTTATGTGTCTGCATCATCCAGGTCAGCAGAGCTCTGGAGTACCTGCTTCTTTGTGAGCTACTGTGGTTGAACCAGCAGAGGGAGGCTGCCCCCGGGGGTTTCTGGGCGTGATCACACACACAAAGAGCAGCTGCAATCTCTCCCATTGCTTCCCCCATTGGGGCAGTTCACAGGATTTATACTCTACCCTCCGGCCCCTTTTTCAGCAACCACCCCGGCTGTCCCTCAGCAGCCTAAGCCAGCTACTTACGCAGAGTATGTTCTGGTTCTCTTGGTGGGGAGAGGGCTGGGCAGGTCCCGGAGGAGGAGATTGCCCCGCTCCCAGATCCGACTTCCTTCCCGGTGAAAGGGGAAGGTGGGCCAGACAGGCGACTTTGGGGAGTGGAGCGGTGGGACTGTCGGCGGGGTGGTTGGGTCTGATGACATGGCCTGGCTGGCAGGATGATCCGTCTTCTGGAGGGGAAAGTGGCAGCAGGAAGGAGAGAGTGCGCTCACGATCTTGGCTCTTTACTTCAACCTATGGCGTGAAGCGGAGAAAGAGGTATAACCTACAGGGAACATATGGTGTGCTCTGCAGCCACTTGCCTGCATCCTATCTCATAGGATGTACAGGGCCAGGGCTGGCCAGTGCTTAGAGAGGAAATCACCCAGGAAAAGCTCGGTGCCGCAGAGGTGGTGTTGGCATCATGGTGGGCGGAGGTGTTCCCCGTCCGTCTGTATAGATCACAAAGCCCCAGCGAGCTGTAACAGCAGGGAGGTACAGTCAGTGCTTCAAGCGGGCAGGGTAGGAATGGGTCACAGACCTGGGGATGAGGGCGGGTGTTGCTGTTTTTCAAATAGAGTTGGGTCACAGAGAGGCACATTTTAAGCACGGCTTTTTACAGAAGCTGCGGCATCAAACCGCACCTGCAGCCCCCAGGTTGGGCTCAACACCCCCACAGATGCAGGAACCACCCACTCATTGCCGCCTTCCCCTCCCGCCCCCTGGTAAACAGCCCCTCCCCACCGGAGCCCACACTGTTCTCACAAGAGGGGAGGGGAAAGGAGAAAGTGGAAACCCCCCAGCAGCTCAGGGTGACCCTACTCCTTCCTCCACTCCTGTGAGCCATGGGACAGTGCCTCCTCTCCTCCCCCTCCCTGCAGCATCCAGCCTGGGAACAGGCAGAGAAGACCCTGCTTCCGCCCCTCTTGCTGGCCTGGCAGAGGGAAGTGAAGAAGCCCAGGAGCTGCAAGAGAAGCAGAGGCAAGGCTGGGGGCAGAACTGATAAGGCCAAAATCAGTTGCTGGGCAGGAGAATGGGCAGATGTATGTGGGGTCTCATCCCCCCATGTTTGTCAGATCACTTAAGCACGGGGTACAGTTTGTAACCCAAGATGGAAAAAAACCAAGGTCCTCCCCACTTCTGGTCAGCAAACGTCCCTCAGTGACTGCTGCTGCTGCAGGGACCCATACTGTTGGAGAGATGAGCCTCAAGCAGAAAGTGACTAGATTAGATTGAGCTGCAAGAACTGTCACTGGCTGCCCATTTGTCTCAATTTTATTGACTTTGCTGTCATAAGGGACCATCTCCCATCCCTTTACTGCTGAGAGTCAGGGCTGCGGATAGGATCCAAACCTTGTCATGTCTGCTTGAAGGTACCTTCGGATATTCTCTATGTAGGTGCTGGGGAGGAATTTCCCCTATACCTTGCCTACTGAATTTAGGATTTAACTACACCACTCCCATGGCAATTAATGTGATCTGTGCAACTAACTCCTCTGGTCAGCTTTGAAAATCCCATTGTACAGAACAGAGTTACTGGTAGCTCCCATTGGTCAGAGATATTGGGAACTGTGTGTGACATTTCTATACTAGCAAAAGCCCTACAGCAGACGTGGTTATACCAGCATAAAGTTGTTAATAAATCATAAAGTTGACATTTACTATGTTAAACTCTCAATTTTTGTAGGCTAACCAAAGTCCTTTTTATGTTTTGAGCCGATATATTTAGTGCCTTGTAGCTACTAAAACCAAAAAGTGCTTTGTCCTTCAGCTGAACCTAATGGGTGAAGGAAACACTGGACTCAGTAATGGAATGTGTATAATCTTTTATCCTGACCTTACTAATACAGCCAGACATCCAGAGAAGGGACACATCAAAATTAACAAAAAGTAGGAACCTACAGAAGTAGGCTACAATAATAAGACTGGATTCCTTGTGATCCAGTTACGTTCTCTGAGCAATAAGAGGTACTTGTTATTACAAATGTTTTCTGTAACGGATGAAATAATGACCCACTGCAAGGTGTTTTTAACTCATTCAGAACTGCCAGTTGCCACAGCTGTCAGTAATAATGATCAGACTAGAAAGCTCCCTAGTTCAGCTCAATCATGTTATCTGAGATAGCCATAACAGATATTCCATAAGTAGGTAAGATAAGATATCAGAAACAGAACATGGTGAAACTTATCATGGGAAAGTATTTTTCCATCTAAAAAGAAGTTTCTTTGTCTCACACCCTATAGAAAGGGCAGAGGTTTGGGGAGTTAGATAGGGAATGAACGCTGCCAGGATTCCAACAGAGTAAGGTCCCAAACTATCTTCTCTTCACCATCTACACGTGATGGTAAACCATGTTTTCTTTCTGTATCCTGTACAGTGCTGTCTGACTCTTAGATTAAATACTTCCACTGGAGCCAGTTCTGACATTTTGCATTGTTATTAAATTCCAACATACAATAAAAGTGCTTTTAGCAATATAGCTTATTTTGCTGTGGGAATTAGTATAAGCTTTACTGGCAACAACACTCTTTTGCCGATAGACGCTGCAGCTATCCTAGGAGGTTTTGCCAATATAGCTATACCACAAACCTTTTCTAGTGTAGGCTTGGCCTAAGGAGCACAACTCCCTTTGGTTTTCAATGGGTGTTGAGCATCTAACTTTTGAAACTCCCTCCCTTTATTTTCTAAATGCCATGAGTGGATTCGAGAGGTCAGTATTTTGTGGATTTTAGCTGCCAGTTCGTAGATCTTGTGGAAGCTTGTACCACCTGGGGATAGTGTGAGTTTTCTGCATGCAGCCCCCTATTTATGAAAATGGAGGTAATTCCTACTAATAAATTAGCAGGTAGGGAAAGTCTGTTTCATTCCTTATTAAGTATAAGCCACTTGTAGTGTCCGGCTGAGACAGTGTTTACACAGAGCTACAAGTATCAAGAGACAGAACACAGCATAGCTTGTCAGGGGTATGGATGGTCTTTGTTCTGTCTGTACAGTGCCAAGCACAATGGGCCCCTGATCAGGGTCTCTAGGTGCTACCGGAATAGAAACAATAGTAAGTATGAAGTAACTCAAGAGATTAGGGTAGCCTCTGCCAGATGTCAATGCCAACACGTGGCACAGGGGGCCTCCTCTCTGCTGGGATCTAGGTGCTGCGGTAATACAAATAAGTTTCTAAACTGGCATTCAGAAACATATCTGCTGTTGGAGGAAGCGAACCCTTCTCCACCCTCCCAACCCATCTATGTAAGCTTTATAAACATCAAGGCACATAGAATGGGCCAACTCAAAATTAGCCACAGGGAAGTGAACCCCATGGAAGCTGCTCTATTGAATTGAATCGTCGCAGTTTTTGACCTGTCATCCCAACTCCCCGCTGTGCTTAAACTGGCATTGACATCGACTAGATTGTTGTCACCACCTCTTTCTTTTAAGAGACTTCTCCATTTCCGTTGCCCTCCCACTTAATCTCCTGGCTGCTAGTCTGATGGTCTCAAGTTATTTTTTTGACACCAGAGAGCTGGAACACAGTCCAGTGACGGTTGTGTAAGATTAGAGAAACCCATTCGTTTATCGCTTTAGAGAAGTTGTGCTTGCCCTGGGATTTGGGAGGTCGAAGTTCTATGGCCAACTCTGCCACTGATCCACTGTGTGACCCTGGGCCAGTCACTGCACCTCCCTGTGTCTCCTATTCCCCTCCTACCCTTTGTCTGAGCTATTTACAGTGTAGGCTCTACAGGACAGGGATTCTTTGCTGCTGTACAGCATCTAGCACAACTGGGCCCACCATCTCTGTCCGGGCAATGGTATTAGCATTATGCTAGTGTCTAAGAATCCATTTTGATTTTAACTACAAAGCAGAAGTGGTTATTGAGAGTTGACAACACCCAGGTGCCCTTTTTGGGAGCACAGAGTTTGTTTCCCCGGATGTTACTCAATCCACCTTGCACGGATGGAAGCACTAGTTTCTTTCTCTAGTTTCCCCATTGTAAAGTTTTCCATGCAGATTTTAAACACCGCTGTGCTTGCTGATGTCAGGTGCCTCTTCCAAAATCCATATATGCTAGAATACCAGCCTCATGCATTCAAAAAAATCAGGAATCACGAGATTGGCATTAATGCCAAAGATTTTTTAAAAATTTGTTTTTTGGAGGGGGAGGTTGTCCTCTTTTTTGAGCCTTTAGGATTCACAGTCTCAAGCTTCTGTCTGCTGCTATGAAGGCTAAAAAAATCTCATGTAATAAAGTTGGGGTATTAAAACAGACACCACATTCTAAGGGACTAGCAGTTACATTGCAAGAGTTGGCAGCGCCATATGACTCAGGCCAGTTGCTGGACTTTATCGGATTTCTCATTCTTAGCACACACTTGTGGGGAATCTGTCCTCAGCTGAATCAGAGCCATGATCAGGATCCGAGAACAAGCTGCTTAGTCATTTTGAAATCACCACGTGAGTGTGATCTTGACTGTTTTTGAGACTTGGACCAATTGCACAGTACTAGCTCTGATGGCGCAAGAGGAATTTAGAGAGGCTATTTTTGTACATTTCTTTCCTGTTGGGTAATACGGTGGCCTCCATTTGAGGTGTATATGTGCCTTTGTCTTGTGATGTCACCAGGAGGCAGTTGTTACGGATGCATCTCTTTGGGGGTTGTTTTGTTTTTAAGCTGCGTTCACTTCAATGCATGGGGAGATGCCAGCACTTCCTAAGCATAAGGGTGCCCTGGCCAAAACCCAATGGCCAGTAACATTCTGCCTATCAGATGTTCCCCTTGCCGTTTCAGTTGGAGCTGGGGTTGATTTCCTTCCTCAGACTGTTGTATGGTGCTGCATTTAAACCGCTGCCATGGTCAAGCTCAGGGGTCTTTGGTGCTGCAGACCCTTTCAGAGGTAGAGACATGATGGATGTGCCAGAGATTAATTAATTAGTTTTATCTAATCACATGCCTAAAATCATCCCAAGCAGAACTTAACTGGCATCAGCTAGGATAGAAGTGACCATACCCTCATGCAGCAGGGGTCAATGGATTTCCACCTGAGCAGTTGGCTGCCCTGCTGTGGGCATGGGAAGCGGGACAGTTGTACAGAGCTGTGAATGCAATAGTGTCGAGTTCAAGAAGGAAAAGTCACTGTAGTCCAAAAGGAAGGGCGAGAGCAAGAGATAGTCTGGCTCCCCCCCCCCCACCAGGGATCATTGCTAGGTGCGGTTTGCACATGTTGGGGAAGGAGGCCTTGAAAGGCTAGCCTAGTGACATGCCCCCAATTTGTAATTGAATCACACACACACACACACACACACACACACACACACACACACGCCCAGCAGGAGGTGGGTGTGTGACACTCTAGGAAACCCAGAGATTTAAAATTGGTTTCCAGTGCGTGCATAGACTCCTAAAGAAAGAACAGAGTCCTTGGTGCATGGATAAAGGAGTGGGGGGGTGTCACCTCAACTCTGAAAACAGGAAGCACTGAGGACTTTGGGAAAGTTTTCTAAATTAGTTCCAGTTTCAGGAAGGAAAGAAGCCGAGGCGAGAGATTCCCACCCACCTCCCTCATGTTTTGTTTTCTCTGCAAGTTGCCAAACACTGCCAGCATTCATCCTGGCTTTGCCCCAGCAGAAACTTGTATCCATGCCTGAACCACTTCCCATCTGAACAACTGCCGTTGCTACTTATGCTCCCCCAAAACCTTTTACTCAGCTTCCTTGAGTCCTGAATACTGAGGCCATGCTGCTCTCGTTCTAGGAAGCAGGGCTAGTCTATGCTAGGAGCACCTTACCAGTACAGGAATCCCAGTACACTATATCAGCAAAGCACGCCTAATGTGGGTAAGTGATGCAGGCAAAGCAGCTTTCACTGATATAACTGCATCTCTACAAGGAGGTTTTGCCAGCACAGCTACATCAGGCAGAGATCACAATTCATCAGCACTCCCCACGCTCTTTGGTGGCTTCCTTGCCATGTTCCTAACCACTCCAAACTATCCTCCGGTCTTTCCCTGGCTTCCTAACGTGACCCAAGTGTAGCCAATCTAGAGACATCTGCTTGAGTCTGCAGACAGCCTGAAACAGGCTCAGCAAAGTGTGAACTGCCTCGGGCTGCTCCAAGGAACCCTACCATTGGGATGATGTTAGGGGACTAGGGGCATGAGAGGCAAGAATGCAGGGGTACTTGGTTGGGTGAAAGGGCAGGGCCATCCTGGCTGCTGGGATAAGTGCTAGGGGTAGCAGTCTGGAGTCTCCTTGCTTCTCCAGAGGGCAGAGAGGACTAGCCCCCTTTGGTGTTTTTCACAGAGCTCCAGCTGCTGGAGTCAAGCAATTACAGGAGATACTCAGCTCTCGTTTAACAGAAAGTTTCTAGCAGAGAAAAGAGCGAAAACACAACAAGAGTGTAACCTAAAGGCTCAGGAACCAGACGGTGCAGAAGAACCACCCAGTATTATTATTTGAATTTTTTTAAGCCACTCTCCCGCTTTGAGCATTGGGGGTTGGTAGCACTGGAGCAGAGTCTCCTGCATAGCCACAGAGCGGGTACAGTGTGGGAAATGGCACTGCTGGCTTCCCCGTCCACAGGGGCCAAGCCTTACTCCTGATCTGGGCTAGAGGGGCAGCCAGGCTCCATGCTCGTTTTTTTGGCCCTGTTGATGTCAGCAGGAGCAGGACAGGGCCTTCCATCACTGGCCTCTTCGCTCACATCACCAAGAAGGGAGCCCTTTGTCTTGGTGGCTTTTTGTAACATGGAGCCGTCTGCTAGGAAATTAGCAGACCGCCCCCACCCCCTCCAACCCTCACCCATAGACCCCAGGACAGTCTGCAACTCTGATTCACGACTGGTTTCGGGGTTATTGTGCCGGCAGCCTAGAAGTGACAGGGTGCGTATCATATCAGTCCCCTTAGCCATCCAGGCCTGAAGGGCAACAGGCAACCTGCTGTTTGAGCAGCAGAGGCACAAACCTCTGCGTGCCGGAGGCGGCTACATTGCGGAAAGGGTGTGCGCAGAGGCAAGTGGCACAGTCCCAACAAAGCACCTTCCCTGCCTGCCCTAATCCCCACAGGAAGCCGGACAGCACAGTAATCAAGGCGATGTTGTTTTAGACTCCTTCCCTCTAGTCCCCCTGAAATGGTGTTGTGCACGCACAGCCCAGTCCCATTCTCCCCGCTACGCCCTCCACCTCGGCTGGTCAGGCACAGCTCCAGCATGCAGTCACCAGAACTAGCGGGAGGCAGGTGCAGGGACTGTGGTAACCAGCAGGCACCGCCTGGATGGTGCTGGAATTCAAACTCCCTCCTGGTGCCAGAAGCAGCCCCACGGGGGATGTCAGACTAAATGAAGGAGCTTCTGAGTGCCCCAAGATCTCCCCTGATGCCAGATCAGTCTGAAATAAACTAACTGCTCCCACTCCACCCTGCTGGCAACTGAATAAACTGTGTCCTACGCTCCCGCTGCTGTCACAGGCCGATCATGCCCCCAGTCTCAGGCAGAGATGGGGAGGAAAGATCAGACGAGCAAACTGGATTTTCCCTGGGATTTACAACGGTCTCCAAGAAGTGGCAGGTCTCCCATTGCTGGATAATGGCACTTCATTACTTTGTAACACAGACTGGCTTGGACAGCTTGTTTCCATGCCCCCAGCTTGCCTCAGAACAATTGCAGAGCTCTCATTTGGACTGTCAGTGCCCTCAGGTGACCCACGCCCATTAAAGGTTTGCCCTCTCCCTGCAAAGAATCTCACAAGAATCAACGTTTCTATCATGCCTTTATACTTGGAGACTCCATCCCAGAGGTAGCCTGCAAACAGACCTCACTGGAGGATTCTCTTTGTCCCTAGACTTCAAGATAACACCTGCCTTCCTCCTTCCCTCCACCCCCACCACCCTACAACCCCTAGTTTCCAGATCAGACCGCCCCCAGCAATGATTTCTCACCTCCTCTGCCAGGCTCTTGCTGGATCCAAGTGTCGATCCCCCAGGCTTGTTTGTCCCCCAGCAACAACGTTGCCTCCCTCCTGTCTGATCCCGTGGCCTAGGACGGCCCCTCCACCCTTCCTATATATGCTGGCCTCTTGCACGCAGCACTGAACACAGTTCTGGCAGAGGGACAGCTTCCTATCTCTGTGAAACAACCACCACCCAGAGTGCTGGGAAACAACACAGAAGGCTGAAGGAGGGGAATCCGTGCCAACCCACCCAGACACATTGCTGCCTTCGATACATCCAGGGATCACTGCCACCTAACACACAGGGAGGTGGGGTCTGGGGACCCAAGAGACAGCCTCCATAATGGACTGGACAAAAAGCAGAAATCTGCTTACCTCTGCCCCAATCTTTCACACAAGACAGGAAGCCAAGACTCTGGTCACTAGGGTCATTACAGATCCCAGGGCACGTCTCAGAATTAGGGTTCTTCACACTAACATCCTGGCCAGATTACAAATCAGATGATGACATGCTGTTGGCCTAACCCCACCTCCTGGGGGTGCTAACTGTCACTCCCCCACCTAAGACATTGTTGGATTGTGGCTGGCAGTCAAACCACACAACCCCCGCTCTGACCTAATGATAAAGCTTAGCATTTATAGAAGACACTTTACATCTCCAAAGTGCTCTAAAAAGCAACTAAGGAGGGGGCTACGTTTTATTAGTGGGGGAGCAATCGCCATATATTGAGCCTGGCAGGCATTTGGAATTAGTAGAGCACCATTTCCCTTTCTCACCTTTGCTAAATTTGCTCAGATATTGGCATTTGAAACAAAAGGGATTATCTTTCCCACCACCTAAATCTTTCTCTCTCCCTTGGGGTCCAACCTTGGCTGTTCGCCAGGATAGGTAGGGATTGTTCTTTGCCAGAGGCTGGGAATGGCTGACGGGATGGATCACATGATGATTGCCTGTTCTATTCATTCCCTCTGAAGCACCCAGCATTGGCCACTGTGGGAAGACAGGAGACTGGACTAGATGGACCATTGGTCTGACCCAGTATGGCCATTCTTATGTTCTTAACTTTCTTCACCTTCCCCCAGTCAACCCTGCAGGTGAATCACCCAACACAATGCCTGTAACATCACGACCACTTCTGTGGTGACAGAAAGCTATAATATCACAAGCAAGCTCTGGCAGAAGAAGCTGAGTTGGGAAGGAAAAAAAATCTCATTCCAAAAGCACAAATATCTGCACTAGCAGAGGAGGAAACACAGGAAACACATTCGCTGGCAGAGTGAATGTTTTTTTGATTAGCATCTCCCACCTGTTCCTGGTCTCATTTCACTTGCCCAAGTGATTGTGATGCCTCATCATGCAACCCTTGAACCGCTGTGTTGTCACTTTGGGATCCTCCAGTTGTCTCATGAGGCTGTGGGGCAGATCCATGACAACCAGGACTCCCCCACGCAAGCTTCTTATCCCTTGCCTGGCTGGACGGGCTAAAGGGGCATTTTGTGAGAATGTGGATCTTTTTGCCTCTGGTGGCTGTTCGAGGCCTTCCCAGAAAGAGCCACAAAGGAAGCTGACAGGACGTAAAGTAGCATTCAGCACTGCCATGGTGTTTGGCATCTGCAAAGCATTCTATATACAGTTACTCTCTCAAGACCAAACTGCTGCACAGTAAGAAGCCCATAGAGTAATATTGATCTGCTAGCAGGTTTAACATGAGGGATGGAGGGGGCGGCATTGGGTGGAGGAATCCTCCCTAGTTTGATGTCCATAATCCGGAAAGCAGCAAACTGTACAGGCACTGTTTCTTGAGTTCCCACTAAAGTGCAAATTAAGTTTTATGCCTCAACTATGCCTGCAAGTTATTTGACCGTCCAATGATGTGTGCATGTGCTTGGAGAGCTCAGCATAGCTAGAATTCTGCTTAAGCAGCATCATTCACATGTACATCTCAGACTCAAGTTTCTTCTTCTGCAGGAGCAGGGAGGGCTATGGAGAAGGGACAGTCATGTGCAAGTGGGGTGTTTTTGGCCAACATTGCTTTTATGCCAGGGGACCATGGCATCTCGACCTCTGTGGGTCCTTTAATCTCTTTCACCCTGGAGGAACCACGCTTCTTTAGACTGTCCCTGGTTTCTTGCCACTCAAATAGCAACACTGATAGAGTCCAAAAAGCATCACTTAGTCCAGCCTTCCCACCACTGGAGACAGCATCACAGTGTCTCCTTTTGAGGCGTGAGAGTTTGGCAGGGCTGAGGCAGGAATGCCAGGTCAGATCGCTACAGCTCATCTACAACAGCACATGATGTTCACCACATCCCCAGCTCCACACAGGGGCATGTCGCTTCACACCTCTGTTCCCTGCAGCTAATGCCCACTGGTCCATTCAAATGCACTGAGTTTATTCCAGGTGCCATAATCAGCACAGATGCCAGGTTATGTCATGACAGCAGTCAGCGATGCTCACAAGATAAATACAAGCAGGGAAGGGACCCTCCTTCCAACATCCAACTCTGCCACAAGGGAGCAGTCCATACGCTCTGAAACAGACATGTAGGGACCCCTCCCCCATTCTAGAGACCCTTTAAGGGCCCCAAGACATGGGACAGAAAATCAGGCTGGGTGGAAACCCTAGCCCAACAGGTCACAACAGGATAGTTATAGTGACCACAACCTAATCTCAAGTCCCTCTGCAAACAAGGAAATTAAACTACAGCAAAGATGTGCTAGAGCAAGTGTTTTTCAATCTGTGGGCCGTGGACCCCTGGGGACCCGCAGACTATGTCTAAGGAATCCGCGAAAGGGGATTATGAAAATTTTTTAAAAAGGTTTCAGACCCCAGAAAGGCATTCTGTTCTGATCAATCAAAAGTATGTGAATACCCCCATCTACAGGTCAAAACCCAGAAGCGTCCTCAGTACCACAGAAGCCCACAGTTCAGCACCCGTCTCGTGCTGTGTCAAATGCCGGGCCGAGCACGTGCAACATTTACATCTGAACTCCGTTCAGTCAGTTTTCAGTCCAAGATTTCTCTGGCAGAGGTCTGCAGACCACAGACTCCATTTCCAAAGGGCTCCGCTCCTCCATTTGAAATTTTAGGGGTCTGCAAATGAAAAAAGGTTGCAAACCACTGCTCTAGAGGATGAGAAGAGCTGTGACTATCAGCCCAAGAGTCCTTGGTCTTCCCATCTAGCCTGAGGGAGATGCAGAGGGACTTGGGAGCAAGAAGAAAGCCTATTTCATGCCCCTCCTGGTAGGATTCCCTTTTGGAACCCAGCAACCAAATTCTTACAGAGTAAGGTCTATATCAGGCAAGGTGGAGAGGGACTGTTGAGCAATGCAAGGTGCTTTTCTCCTCTTCCCCACCCCCAACAGCCATACTACCCTCTGCCAGGAGGCTAAGAGTGCTTCCGTCACAAGCTTTTCAACCTCTCCTGGCCTTGATAACAGAGAGAGACAGGCATGCACAGGAGGAATGGAATCCAGGTCATGCCTGTGGCACAGTCGTGCATGCACCAGCTTAGTTCGGTGAAATGGAAGTTAAAAGGTTTTCCAGTACAGCCCCTCTGACCATTGCTGACAAACTCATTCCCTCTGGGCCTCCAGACCTCTCCCTTTGGGAGACAGCAGAAGCTCCATGGCTTTGCTTGAACAGTAGGTGTAAGCTGTCTGAGTCCTGCATGTATAGACCCTACACTCTGAGCTCTTTTGGGTGAGCAGGCGCAAGAGCTTGTGTTCTAATTAAAAACCAGACCCTTCTTTTTCATTAAAAGCACTGCAATAGTCCAGAAGCCAGTAGTTTTGCTCTCTTGCAGCAGCCTTATTGGAGCTACCTTAGCTCCTTACAGGAAAGGGGGGGAAAAAAAACCAAAACCATTTCCAAGTGTGGCTGACACAGAAAACTATTCTACCAAAGAATATGCAAAACCAGTTCAATTATTCAAGACAGGCTGTAGACGCATCCATTTGCAGCCAGAGCTCCCTGCGCCCCATTCATCAAGATCATCTGACAGGTCTACAATTTATCAAACAAAATCTCTCTCTCTCTCTCTTTTAAACACATTCATTTTGGAGCTGACTGTGACCTCATTTAACTCAACACCCTTTGGACATCTCCAAATACAGGAAGGATGCTTTTGAAGAGATAATACTCCTTTTTCTCCCTCCACCCTCTCCTCAGTATAGTAGCAAAGAAAATCCCTTAGATGTCATTCAGCCAAGCTACCTTATACATATTTAGTTTGGTTAATCTACCCCTGTGAATCAATCCCTCAGCCCTTTAATCATCTTTGTATTTCCTGCAATTTGTCAAGACCTTTCAGGTAAGGAGATGCCCAGAATTTAACAATATATCAGGTGTGGTTACAGAAAAGATACCTAAAGGGGACTGTTACACTTTGGGGTTGGATGTGTAGAGGCATCAGATTCTAGAGCTGGCATGTTATCAGGTCTAATGTGCTCTCCAGTCTCACACCTTGGTCTGTTTGAGCATTCCTGCTTTCTCCCATTCCTACTTCCCCAGCTTCTCTCTTCCATAGACTAGTTGCTTTCAGATTATTTTCCCTCTGGAATCTCATTTAGTTATTTTCTGCCCATCTCTCTCACTTATCTAGGTCACTAGTGTTGGCAACACCTCCCAGTTTAGAACTATCCACGAGTTTCCTTGTGCTATTTGCCACATTTTCCCGATCATCAATAAAGATGATAAAGTTTAAGAAGGGGCTCATCCCAGCAACACCTCACTGAAAAATTTCCCCTCCTCAACTACTGCATCAAAGGGAGCATGCTGCCAAACTGGAGACCACCGTGTTTATTTCCTTCATCTTAGAAAGCATTCTTGGCACATCTTAGCCTCAGGCAATGGGATAGCAATAGTATGGGGCAGAGAAAAGTGAAAACAGTATTCTGGCTTGTAGTCATCCATGAAGAAGCAGGTCCAACACCTTAAAAACCCAAACTGTCTAGACACAGACAGCTCTCTCTCAATATAGATCCACACACATAAAATTAGTTTGTCCTCAGAATTTAGTAATAAAATGACATTTTAGCCCATCCCCCTCCTTTATATACACACACCCACTTAAGGTCACCTGCTAGAGAGCTAGAATGTGCTGCTGCTCCCATGGGTGATTATTCTAATAGATTACAGCCCATCTGAGAAATGTGATGGTTATAAATAGGTTATAATAAATCGGTCTTACAGACTACCTTTACTCTTTCTGTATTTTTCCCTCCTCTTTGGATCAGAGCTCTGGTGTCTGGCAGGTTGTTATAAATGCTGTCTCTAGCCAATGCTAATGAAAGCCTCTTATCCCTGCCTGGTTTGGTTACAGTGTCCCACAATCAAGAATTAAATCACAAGCAATGCACTTTCACATCCTCAATGTTCAATGCTTCTTTACTGAGATGAATTGCAATAGGACAAACAAACAAATCATTAATGGACTACATGCTTAAAATTCCCCTCCCTTGAGCTGATCACATTTACCCCTCCAAGGAGCTCTGGTTTAATAGCCACATCTACAACAGTCTGATTAGTGGCAAAATATGAATATCACCTTTATAGCTGGATTATAAAAGCCTTGTTAGTCAGGGCTATGCTACTGGATTTGAGGGCTGGTGATGGGAGAGAGAACAAACAAGCTACCAGTGCCAAAGGGGTGGGGGTTGGAAAAAGAGAAGCCATCATGGAGTCTTGATTAGCCTTTAAAAAAAAAATATATATATATATATATATATACACACACACACACACACACACACACACACACACACACAATAAAAAATACTCCAGCTCATTTTTTAAACAGGAAGACAGGTTGTTATAATATTTCAGGCTAATCTCTCCATCCACCCTCTTCCTTCCTCCTTTGTAGATTTAACTTGCTTTTTGCAGGAAACAATTTTAGTCAGTCCAAACAAATACCTCTTTAAAACTCATCCTGGTCATCATCATGAAATGAGAGGTTTTAACAAATCACATCCCCCTCCCTCTGAAAATGACAAAGTAGATACCAGATGTACCCCAGATGATCCCAGCCTTCCATGGCAAAGCTACAGCTATTCACCTACCAAAAACAAAACACAACCCACCCCCGATACTACTGCTGATGCAAAAAGGGGGATTTTAGATGGGGGAGGGGAAAGAGAAGATAAGAGAGACAAAGAGAAGGGGAAAGTTAATTCACATTTAATTTTACACCGTCTCAATCTCAACAAAATTGTTTAATCTCAGAGGAGGAGTCAATATACACTTGTGTCTCTAACGTCAGTGTTCCAAATGATACCAAACGGGCCATTTGGTGTCCTTTTCCCTCCTAGTCAATTAGAGACCCTCCTGCAGTTGTAATTTACAAAGCATCAATACCTAGAGTGGTTGAAGGCGCCGCTATTACCTGGTGGGGAACAGCAATCATCCCGCCCTCAGCCTTACCCGGGGGTTTTTCTTCTCCCCTCTCTCCCCTTGTCTGGCTGCTCCTGATGAACTGAAATTATCTGGCGTGTGTGATGTGCACCCTGAGCTTCACACATACACGCCTTCCTCCTGACGTCAGTATGTTGCAGGGGGGCCGGGAGGGTGGAGGGGACAGGTGGGAGGGATTATGATGATAATTTGCTACTCCAGATTTAAAGGGACATGTATTTTTTGCGCGCGACGGGTGCGGCGGAGGGGGAGAAGTGGGATTGCCTGTGCTGGAGGCTGGAGCACGTTTCTCAATAGTTCAGACATGACTGAGGGAAGGGGGGTGGGTGGAGAGAGAGAGAGAGAGACAGACAGACATGACATGACATCATATTGGTAGCCTTGAAAACGGCAGAGAAAGAAGCCGATCATGAGGAACAGAGGATGACCCAAGAATAGCAGAGGGTGGAAGCTGGGATTCAAGGACTAGGCACGGGGCAGTCATTTCTTTAATTGGCCCTGGCAGGTGTAGCTAGACTTGCTCTAACCTGCTTCCAGTCATTCCTTCTGGATAGGTCTCCAGAGAATAGTGATGGGTAACTTCTCTTCTCCAAGGCCTTTAGTCCCCTCAGTCCTATCATGCCTCCTCATCAATGCTGCCCCGGGGGGACTGTGAAATGCTATAGGCTCCAACACTCCCAGTAGGCACATGAGGCCCTGCTTGATGCAATCTTTTCAACAATTGGGGGTGCTGTGAGTCCCTCATAACACAGCACCTGAGTGAAGTGGGGACCTGGATGAAGAGCAGCTGGCTAGCCTAGGCAAAACAGAGATAATGCTCTTCAAAACTAAGGAAGCAGTTTGAGGAACTAACTGAAAGGAAGACTTCCTCTTTCCCAGAAGGTGTCTGCCAGCTGCTGTGGACAGCCAGATGCAGTCTCTGATGCCTGGTTGCCCCAGGATGCCTAGGTAGATGTATTAACCAACAATATCTTTGGTCACTTTCAGCTGGCAAACTAACAATACTCATTGCTAGACACCTAGCTGCAGAAATCTAAAACTCTATCACTGCCAATCTGGACTGTTGCAACTCGCTCCACTTGGGGCTGACTCCCACCCCTCCCCTGTGGACACGGTGAAGCTGCATGGTCCAGCATGCCTTCTAAGTAGAGTTTCACAACATCAGTTCACCACAGCAGCAGGCTTGGTACCCCGTGTTGGCTGCCATTTGCATTTCAAGGTCCCCATCTTCAAAAGCATAACTGGGTGAGCCTCGGTTATCTTAGGGGCCAAATCTTTCTGCCCTTCACCAATCTTGCTATGCCCAAGAGACTGAGCCACTGCAGTGGCAGTGCTGGATTTCTGCTTGTGATAAATCACTTAAGGCATTCTCAGTGAAGGGGCCACATTTATGGAACAAACTCTTGTAGGAAGTCAGAGTGATCCTAGATCTCATTGTCCTGGAGTTTATAAGGTTGGGTAGGAGGTATCTGTCTGTCCATACATATGTGCATACAAACATATTTACAGCTGTGCAGGGCAGCAAGACCAGTGGGATCTAGGATGCATACCCTATCACCACACAGAGGGATGAGTATGCAATTTCCACAGCTTTAAGAAATTCAAGAGTTCAGAAAATCAACATCATGTATAACATTAAATAATTGAGTACAGTGAGTAAGTGAAAGACAATCCAGAAACAAGTGCACTCCAGTAAACGTATTGTTCCCTCTTTTGACCCAAGTAGCTACCAATATTGGTGGTCTTGTGGGTTGTTTCCACCAGAAGGTGAAATTGATGATGGAGTCTGGTATTTCTTTGATGCAGTCCTTTTTATTTATGAAGAATGTCAAAATCTTGATTCCCTGAATAGAGCAGGAATCAAACAAGAAGCAGTTTTCTTGCTGAGTAATTCAAGCCTCTTTTTCCAGCCAGCATGCTTCCCCAAAAGCTCTCTGTTAGTTTCCTTTCAAGGGGCTGCTATAAACAGCAGGATGGATGGTCCAATGGTTTAGGGCATTAGCTTAGGGCACTCTAGGTTCGGTTCCTTGTTCTGCTGTGGATTTCCTGTATGCTCTTAGACAAGTCACTTAGCCTCTTTGTACCCAGTTCCCCAACTGTACAATGGGGATAATCATGCATCCCTACTGTATAGAAGTGTTGAGAGGATAAACAGATTGCAAGGTGCTATGCAAACTGCTATATAACAAATAGGCATTATTATGAAGTGTTTCTCTGGCTCTCCTTGACTTTCTGCTATTTTCCCTGATTGCTTCTGAGGTGTTTCTGGCTGCACAGCCCCAGCTCCACCAAAACAATACCCAGCCCCCCCCGTCTTTGCATTCAGCCCTGTAACACTCCTCAAGGTACAATCTGGACTGCTGGACAGCTGGGTCCCCTCAATTCTCCAACCTGGGGTGCCTTTTACACTGCTTTAGTGTGAAAGCAACCATTCCTGGCCTGCTCAGCCACAGCCTCCAGCATGTAAATTACTCCCAGCTGAGTAATGTAAGTGCTCTTAGCCAGCCACTCCTGAATTACATTGCAGAGTGACAGCAGCAAATTCCCAGTCCCAGACTTATCCCTAGAACTGTGTGTCTTGTTTATCCAGCTCTTTCCTTCTGGACAATACAATCTCATAGAAATTCCATTAGTAGAAAATGATATGCACAAACCTTGTTATCTCAAGTGAGTTTTCTCAAACACTGCAATCCAAACACACACAGGTTTACATAAAACAATAAAACAAGTTTATTAATTACAGAGATAGACTTCAAGTGATTACAAGTAATGAGGCATGTGACTTGTCCCGTGCCCAGGGTAGCCAACTGATAATGCCAAGGTCAGGGCAGGCTGCAAACGGAGAGCAGATTCTCCCAACACTGGTGGGTGGCACTGAAGCCAGACTTCCCAACCAGCCACAAACTGCTCTTCTGACTCCCCACAGAAGCCAGTATACAAATGCACACAGCCCCTTTACTGCATTTCAGTCTCTGGCTCCCCATCAGCACTAGGTCCAGTAAAAAGACCCGTTCTGTAAACTCTATGCTCTTTACTAAAAAGGTTCCCTCTGACCCCAAAGGGTCAGCCACAGTACCAGTTCAATATAAGTTTGGATCTTACCTAAAATACCATGCTGCCAGCCAATCTTTTAGTAACTAAACTAAAGGTTCATTACAAAAAGAAAGAAAGAAACCATAAGACAAATGTTAAGGGTCAAAGCAAATCAAATACATACAGATGATTGTAAGTCCATATACATAAAGTTTCTGGGAGAATTGTGGAGTTTCAAGCTTGTACAGTTCCTCTGGTATACATCCAACACCTGGATGGGTCTAAGTTCTTCGGTTCAGTTGCAAAATGAATTGATCCAGAGGCAGGTATGTGTCTGTAGCTGAACAGGAACAAAGACAAAATGGATTCCCAAGGCCTCCGCCTTATATACCCTCTGGCCCTGGCCATGCGGTCTGTAGAGTTTTACAGAAACTAAAATGGAGTCCAGAGCCACATGGACCAGTCCTGGTGCCTCATCAGGCATATCTCCGGCTTCTCCCCCTGGGCCCCTTGCACCTGGGGATGTCTCAATGGGTCATTAAGTAGGCTATTGTCCTGATGCCATCCTGTCTGGGGTGTTGCCCAGGCAGCACAATTTTAAATACAGATATCTCAAATATATCTATAACTTCCATTTCACATATTACACATGAACATAAGTATTATCATCTGACTTAGCACATTATAACCTTTCTAACAGTACATGACATGGCGTATCTCACATGAATTATTATGATTTTGACATACTGATGTCAAACAATATAACAAACGCTCTCCCCCCCATCTACCCAGCATGACAAGGCATAAAAGTCAGAATTGGTTACAAAGAAATAAAAGATAAAAGGCAAAATAATACCTAGCTTAACAAGCTAAGTGAATTTAAAGCATAAAGGTTTCTCTCACTATATGCTTACAGCAGTCTGGCTGGATTTTCAGCCAGGACCCCTCCCTCAGTTCAAGGATGCTTCTTTTGTCTTTCAAACATTGTTGATTCCATGAGTAGAGATGACGGGATTTGTGTCCCCTGTTCTCCCTTCTTTTAGTATTTCTCTTCTTTGAGAATCATCTCCAGTTGGGATTCAGGAGACAGCAAATCTATTTGCTAAGATGTAAATTTCTCACTCACACCCTTCTTCCTGCCAAAGAATGGTCACTTAACCAGGTGATAGATAGTCCATTTGATTTTGTTGACACTTGGCTGAAGCATTAGTTTGTTTTTTGTCTCTGAGGAACTGGTCTTGCCTGCTTTTCTAAACTTGTAGCATGCCTCAGCAATGTCATAGATTAGAATCTTAGTACTTTATATACAATGTTGCCATACACATTTTACCAGGACAATAATGATCAGCAAATTATGAGTTTTCAAATCATACCTCACAAGGCACACTTCGTACAAGATTTAACATAGTTTTGTAAAAAGGATGAACACAAGGGTACAGACTGACACAAGCCCCCAGCAAAACCCTTCTGCTCACATAGTTCAGCTCCTGGCTGGCCTTGCATGTGGTTGGTGTTTTGGGCTATGGCTCCTAGTGTTCTAACTATCTTACTCCAAAAGGAGCTTAACTGCTTCTTATATTTATCCTGAATAAAGGCTGGCTGATACATCCCCACCTTCAGCAAGATTTCACCCAACCCCAACATAACAATAGCTTAGCCAAGGAACTAAATACTATACATGTCTCAGGTGCTTCCAGAATATGGGTAAAGACACCCTAAATACTTTGCAAGGCTAGGGACAGTTTTGTTTTACATTTAAAAAATGGAATATACTGCTTATAAATGGTGCTGCATTGATGGCTAGGGACAGTGAGTGCCTCTGTGCACTACAGAAGAATCAAAGAATCACAGAGTTGGAAGGGAGCTCAGGAGGTCATCTAGTCCAACCCCCTGCTCAAAGCGGGACTAACCTCAGCTAAATAATCATAGCAAGGGTTTTGTCAAGCCACAGCTTAAAAACCTCTAAAGATGGAGATTCTAGGTAACCCATTCCAGTGCTTCACCACCCTCCTAGTGAAAAACTTTTTCCTAATGTCCAACCTAGATCTCCCTCCCTGCAACTTGAAACCATTGCTCCTTGTTCTGTCATCTGCCACCACTGAGAACAGCCTAGCTCCATCCTCCCTGGAACCCCCTTTCAGGTAGTTAAAGGCTGCTATCAAATCCCCCCTCATTCTTCTCTTTTGCAGACTAAACAAGCCTAGTTCCCTCAGCCTCTCCTCATAAGTCTTGTGCTCCAGCCCCCTAATCATTTTTGTTGGCCTCCACTGGACTCTCTCTAACTTGTCCACATCCTTTTTGTAGTGGGGGGCCCAAAACTGGACACAATACTCCAAATGCAGCCTCACCAATGCCAAATAGAGGGGAATAATCACTTCCCTTAATCTGCTGGCAATGCTCTTACTAATGCAGCCCAATATGCTATTAGTCTTCTTGGCAGTCAGGGCACACTGCTGACTCATATCCAGCTTCTTATCCACTGTTACTCCCAGGTCCTTTTCTGCAAAACTGCTGCCTAGCTCATTGGTCCCCAGTCTGTAGCTGTGTATGGTATTCTTCCATCCAAAGTGCAGGACTCTGCACTTGTCCTTGTTGAACCTCATCAGATTTCTTCTGGCCCAATCCTCCAGTTTGTTTAGGTCCTTCTGTATCCTATCCCTACCTTCCAGGGTATCTACCACTCCCCCTAGCTTAGTGTCATCTGCAAACTTGCTGAAGGTGCAATCTACCCCATCCTCTAGATCATTAATGAAGATGTTGAACAAAACCGGCCCCAGCACCGACCCCTGGGACACTCCGCTTGTGACCGGCTGCCAGCTAGACATGAAGCCATTGATCACTACTCGTTGAGCCCTATGCTCTAGCCAGTTCTCTTTCCATTTTATAATCCATTCATCCAACTCATACTTCTTTAACTTGCTGATAAGAATACTGTGAGGGACCGTATCAAAAGCTTTGCTAAAGTCAAGATACATCACGTCCACCGCCTTCCCCACATCCACAGAGCCAGTCACTTCTTCATAGAAAGCAATCAGGTTGGTCAGACATGACTTTCCCTTCCATTGTCCATAAAGCATGGACAATAGCAATGCAAACATTTGCCACACATCATTTCCCTCCAGAACATCTCAGCCTCTTATTGGAGGAGCAAATCATAATGGATGAGAACAGAGATCAGTCTCCCTGCCTCATTCCATTCTCGGCAGAGGATGCCAATTTGTCAATTAGTACCAGTTGTAGTGTTTTTTGTGCTATGGCCACTTTTGAATTGAGACCCATAAACTCATTTCCAACAGGACACTGGCAGACTTCATACACTGACAATTTTTGGTTATTACAAACATGGGCCTGATTAGTTCAAATGTGATCTGGAGGTGAAAGGTTTGACAGATCTAATGACATGATTTGCTCTTAACTCACTTTCCTTCCCCAACCCCAACTCATCTTCCTCTTTCTCTCTCCTTCTCCAATCAACTGTCTTGTTTCTTATACAAAATTCACCGGAGTGATCTTCTCTCTCTGCCACCCCAATACCTCTATTTTCTCTTGTGACGTAGAAATGCTTTATTTCCTACCACTGGGAGAAGGATGTGGGCAAGAACATGGGGAGATGGAGAAAGGAGCCACACCCTGGCACAAAAGAGTGATGGAGCATAACTAAAAGACTGCTGCAAAACAACTGTACCTCAGATACAGGTCCTAACAGTGGTGCATTGAGAGAGCTATGGTAAGGCCAGGACTGGAATAGCAAGAGGTGCTGCAGATCTCAATAAAGGTGCACTAGACAAGGATTAGGATAGCAGGTGCTGTAGGGCAGCAGGAAGGTACATTTGTAGAGCTGTGTGGGCCTAGGACAGGAATAGCAAGGGATGCCATATGAGACTTGAGGTATGTTAACAAGAATTGTGTGGAGAGCTCAGGAGTGGAATAGCAGAGGGTGCTGCAGTTAAGAACTGAGTTACTCAGCTGGTATGTAAAAACTTGAATAATATATTCCCCCGCTAAGCATGCTTCTATTCTTCATCAGTCCCCCATTAAAGAACCAAAAACATTCAGACCACAAATATTTATGAAGAAAACAACTCCAATGGAAGGGGATTGTTATTAAGAGAGCATAATATTGATCTGGAAACCCCAATTAAAGAAAAACATGTTAATAAAGCCTAGAAACACCATTTCCAACCCCACTCCTACCTGTGCTCCCCAAGACAGTAAAGTACCTAATAATTCAGAAACACTCCTTACAGTCCTGCTGCAAACTACTGGGAAGAACTTAGTGTTGGCATCAAAGCAATTGCATTGACTGTAACTTTGACTGTCAGCTGCTGAGTTGCTTAGTTTTCCTTAAGGCTTTTTTAAAGCATCTCAAGTCTTCTCTTTCCATTTTGCTTTGGCAAGTTTCAGGCTTTAGCAGAGCTGCTGGTTTTCCATAATTCTTCAATTACTCAGTTTGCTGCAGAATCCACTTGTGAATCCAAGTTTAAGAAGTGTGCAGCAGAAACTAATTATTTTTTTTTAAATTAAGAGGCAGAGTTCCAGCTGGTATTAATTGGCACCGCTCCAAGCTATGCCACTTTATACTGGCTAAGAATCTGGTCTTAAATTTCTAGCTGTTGTAGTTGTGAACAAAATCTTTCAGACATGAATGGAATATAAATCTTTTACCCTGGAATATGCAAACAGCCTGAAATAATAGCCCTGGGAGAGGTGTGAACTGTTGTCTGTATAGCAGTGTTAACATCAAAGCCAAACAATGATAGATGAAATGGTAACATTGTTAATTATTTCCCAGCTGCTCATTTTAGCAGAAAAATCCAGCTAATGTAAATATTAATCATGGTTGGATGAAATTGCAGATATTGGGTAGGGGGAAATGGGAAAGCTAGTGGTTGTCAGGTGTTCCTGGGGAAGAATCAGGAATTGAAACCCCTCCATAGATTCAGGTCACACATGCCCCAACCTACAAGGAGAAGGAAAATAAAGAAGATGCAGCCTCTTCTCAGGCTACGGCTACACTGATGGCAGCAAATTCGCCTCCGTCAGATCGATTTCTCTGGATCGACTGAGCGGTCAGTGCAGACCCGCTCAGTTGATCCAGAAATGGACGTACTAAGACCAGCTACAAAAGTAGCATAGCACTGCATGGACGGGAACAGGTGCAGCACAGTGCAGACGGAGCACAGAAGAGAAGCTGAGCAGTCGATGGGAGTTATGCAAGTTTTTTACGTACTTTGCGTAACTCCCGTTGACTGCCGCCGAATCTCACAGGTAAGTGTAGTCAGGGCCTCGGTATGAAAAGCTTCAAACAGCCTCCTAGGTGTTAAAACATAAATTGACTTTCATACCTTCTTGGGTACCAAATTTCCACCCATGCACTGTCAAACCCCCAGCTCTCCTCTGAAAACTACAATGCAAATAGGCATTATAATTATCAAACACTGTGGCAAGTTGAAAAGTTGGGGCAGCATAAATAAAATAAAATGAATTTAATAGCAAAATAAATCATGCAAGGTACACTGCACTGCTTGTATGATTTTTCAAATTAAGTCCAGTAAAAACTTTCATTTTACATGAATCTGTCATAGAATTCAATACCAGAGTAGCACAAACAGCTGGGGACCAAGAGCAATTGGAACAAGCTGCTGATGGGCAATGGGCAAAGCTCTTCTATGTACTGCACACAGCATAGTAATAGGAGTGGACTCCAAGTTTCTAAAACTAAATTGGCTCTTTATTAAGAAAACTATTTACAGAAATGCTAAAACTGCAGATAGGGTTCTATCCACATGCACCCAGCCAGACTGATTTCCTGATGCTTCCTCCTGCAACCTGTACTCTTTCCTCCAAGTTCCATGCAAGGTTGCTACAAAAGCTGATATTTATTTGTTATTACAGAATGTTTATGTTAACTATATATTTGATTATGGCTCTCCCTCCCATCCTTTGTATCTTCTTCTTAGACAGTAAGTGGCCTGGGACAGGAACTGCATCTACCTAGCACAATGGGACCCTGATCCCAGTTAGTGCTTTCAGTTGCTCCTGTAATAAAAAACACATAATAATAATAAAGAGAAGTAGGATACTGGACTAAATGGGTCAATAGTCTGCTCAGGCAAGGCATAAAGCAGGTGGACAAAATGACCATCACTGGCCATCCAGTGATCGGGTGTCAGCAGGAGCTGGGGTAGCTGTAGGGTGACCAGTCAGCAAGTGTGAAAAATCGGGATGGGGTGTGTGTGTGTGGTGGTGGTGGGGGAGGGGGGGTGATAGGTACCCATATAAGACAAAACCCTGAATACTGGGCGTGCACCAATACAATCAGGACACCTGCTCACCCTAGGTAGCTGAAGAGCTGGACCAACGACCACCTGACCCGCTAAAGCAGGAGGTGGGTTGCTGAGCTAGAGGGACACCTCAATTGGCCACAGTGCTCTAGTGATTGCGTAGGGTGTCCCCAGGAAGGCACCAAGGTGCCTCCTCACAGCTGGGTCAGTGGCTCCCCAGGGCTCTGTCCCACCACATCCTGCGAGGCCAGAGTGCGTGGGGCTCAGCGCTGGGCGGGCCACCCCCTCCCTCCCTCCCTAACCCAGCTCTGGGGCCCCCGAGGGCAACGGGCCGCGCCACGCGGGGTAAGACGGCCTGGGCTAAGGAGGGGCCGCGCCAGGGGGGGATCGGGAGTGTCACTGCAATGGGCGGAGCTAGGCCAAGAAACAAAATGGCGGCGCCTGGCCTCCTTCCGCCGCCTCATACAGGCTACCCCGCCCTAACTGGCCAGCGCGCGCTGGGGGGGGCCAACGTCGTCAGCCGAGCAAGATTCAAGCCCCTGGTCACATGATACAGGCTCTACACATGTCAATCAATCATATTGGCCCGCCTCTGAAAGACGATTGGCCTACACCGATCCCCCGGAAGTAGTCATCAACTGCAAGACTCATTCGTTCCACGCGGGCCGGTGGCCCCTAGATGGAACACAGCAGTGTAGTGCGGTGAGGTCGCCGCGGTGCTGCAGCAGTAGTCAGAGCGTCTGTCTCTGCTGCCGCCACGCGCGTGCTTTGCACCCGGGACAGGTGGGTGCAGGCAGCGGGAGCCGCGGAGCGGAACGTATCGTATCGTATCTCGCAGCTAGCTGGGGAGGAACCAGGCGGCTGGTCCTCGGGGCGCTGCAGGTGTATCCCATCATGGAGTCCGTCCAGCCCCTCTGTATGGTTCGCTCACTGGACGGCTCGGCCTCGCTGTCCCGCGTGGGAGGGGAGTGAGCGCAGCCCGTTTGGCTGGCGAGGCTGAGGCTCGTGCCAGGGACCTGCGCGTGCGGCTCAGCGCGGGGGGAGCGTTGGCGCCTGGCCGGGCAGCCTCGGCCGGGAGCGGCGCGCAGTGACCGGCCCGCGTGCGGGGCGCTCGGCTCCTGGTAGCTGCGTGGGGAGGCCTCGGGACAGCGCTGGGCCTTGGCTCGAGCTGGGCTCGCTCTGCTCTCCGGAGGCAGCCGGTTCCCCCGGCGGCTGGGCCTCTCCTGAGACTCTCCGGCCCCCGCTGCCCCGTAACTGAGCTGCAGCTCTGAGGCGTTTCCTGCTTTGTGTCTGAAACCACCCTCCGCTCGGCCGGTCCGTGTGTGTCCCTGCGCCGACTGACCCGCTTTGTCCCCGGCTTCCTTCCTTCCTTCCCTCCTCCCGGCGTTGGGATCCCCAAGGAGCAACTCATCCCAACGGCTTTACCTAGCCCCTTCCGGGCTGGGCCCAGTCCCTTTCCCGTGTGGTCCTTTCGAATTAGCTGGGGGCAGGGGGGGAACCTTCAATCCACACATGCCCTCCTGGCACGTCAGACGTTGGAGGAAAACTTTTAGGGGCCCTCAGACGGCAGCAGGAGAGAGAATCTCACCCTAGCTGCTTAACAGTAATTAAATTTTACGAGATTAGCCCACCTCTCCCCAGTGCTTGGAGCTGCATTTTAGCTTTCATTGGGGTAGGCGCTAGGAGGGACTGTGTCTCTGTGTGAGAGGAGGGGAGGAGGGAAGGAGGTTGGTTGGCACTAGCCTCTGAGTATTATAAATGACTGGCATTTCAGCAGATGTGGAAAAGAGCCCAGAACTGTTAACTACCTAACATTGGGGCACATGAGCATCTGGTGTTTTGTAATTAAAGATCAATTTGTGTTTATTACTGTAGCTAGTTTAAGGATTTGGTAATAGCTATTAAGGTGATGGGCACATTACAACTCCTTTTATAAAAAAGCAAATGATTTTCCTTTGTCTGCCCCTATATGGGGGTGGAGGGAGGAGATTAGGTTCAAAGGTTTGCTCCTGAGTTTGCATGAAGTAATGCCATTTCTTCCTCCAGCCCACAATTAAGGATCATTGTTATGTGACAATGGCCAGGTGGCATCTTTGATTTCCCTCTGACAATGGCCTAACCTGTTCTTTGGGCACGGCACGTAGTGGAGTGGTGTGGAATCTACTGAATGAGCAGACCCAAAGAAGTTCCCTACCAGTGATGCTCTTTCGAGAGCCCTTCCTTTTAAAGCCAGCAGGGGGCACAAATCCTCACTAACAGTTGGGCTTGTGGATATGTCCTCATCAATGATGATGATCCCTTTCTCAGCTGTCATATTATTTGTATTAGGGTAGAGCTTAGATGCCTCATTGCTAGGCACTAGATGTGTTCAAAGAAGAGATTATCCTTGTCCCAAAGCTCACAATTATAAAATATTGAGCCAGAGACTTGAATAGAAAAATAGAAAGTTACCATTTGGAGTTCACTGGGTGAGACCTGTAGCAAAGGGAATCTAAAGGATCATTCTGCTGCATAGCTGAATCACTTGAATTTTTTATTGAACCTGCCAGATTTTATAGACATTCCATGAGGATGGAGTGTTTGCAATGCAGGGACTGAATGATTTCCCAGACACCTCACCGTTACGAGCTGTTAAGGGATTCTAGGCCCATCCCTGATCTGAACGGGTCTTTCTGCTTTTAGAGCTTATTTACAGTACAGAGCCTTGGCCAACATAGCTATGTCAGCAGAGTCCCTAAGGTACAGACACACACTTAAGATGGCAGAAGGGTTCTGCTGGCATAGCTACACCACCTCCCCAAGCAACATTACCTATGCCAACAGAAGCCTGCTTCTGTCAGCATAGTTGCATTTATACCGGGGATTTGCCAGCATAGCTATATTGGCTAGATGTGTGATTTTTATTTTCCCTCCACACTCCTAGCCAACATAGCTATGCTAGCAAAACTTTGTAGTGTAGATCAGGCCTTACTGGCTCTCTCCTCTCTTTCTCCAGAGACACCTAGCCACCATGTTTGTTCTAGTGGAGATGACAGATACGGTACGGATTCCTCCCTGGCAGTTTGAAATGAAACTCAATGACTCCATTGCCGAAGAGCTAAATAAGAAGTTAGCTAATAAGGTAAAGCTTAGAGCACTGTACATGTGAACCAGACTTCTGTGCAGCTATGGGTGACTGTGTAAGCAGCAAAAAATTAAATTCAGAATGGTCTGGATATGAGGACCATTACAGAGATTGAAAACTACCAAAAGGACTATATACAAAGGGTGATGATCAACGATATTGAATTGGAGGAGGTGATGGCTCTGGTCATATTTAATGTGATCTCAAATTATGTAGAACAAGGGGGGGGGGGCGGTAAAAGCACAGTAATAATATTCCGAGGGCATACTGAACTGAGAAGGGTGGCAGATGTGGCAGAGAACTAATGAAGGGAACTTAGAGTAGTTGGCAGGAGAAGGAAATAGCAATAGGATGCTCAGCCTAGAAAAATGCTCATTTACACATCTTGGAGGGAGAAATTATCTGGAAAGCAGTAATGTTGATAGAGACCTTGAGGTGATAGTATCTAACTGCTGTGCACTAAGCACTTGAAATGTGATCTGGCAGCAAAAAAGCTGATGAGATTTGGTACAGCATATAAGAAGGCATCATATCACAGACCAGAGAAGTATGGCCCCTGTATATAACTGCTGGGACTGATTAGAATGCAGCATTCACTTCTACACAGGTAATTGATGATCCGAAGGAAGCTCAGAGAAGAGCAACAAGCTAGGAAGAGTGACTTATCTGGAAAGATTATTAAAACATGTCGCACTTAGCCATCAGTGACTTGAGGAGATGGGATGATGTCTTACAAGTGTTTGAACAAGAAAGAGAGGGAATGTTCAGAGTTTTTTGGAGGTTGGGGAATAAAGAGGAGTAATGGGGTAAAACTAAACAGAACTGAATATTAGAAAATATTTCTGATAGGCTGAGGAGCAAAATTCTAAAGGAATGGCAGAAGCCCCATTGTCGGGGACACTTAATATCCTATAGGGAATCATCTTCCACTGATGGGGATGAATGGGCAAGTTGTGACCTGTGAGGTCTCTTTTATTTGTAATTTGGATTGTGAGGCAGGCCTAAGCCCATAGGGCATGTAGACATCTTTAATATTTTCAGTATTCTGAAAATACCTATTAATGATCTAGCCAAGTTCCCTCTGACCTAAGTATCAGCTGATGGGCCTAGAGTTAATGACAGGTGCACCCTGATGTGGGAGGAAAAGGCTCTCTTTTCCTACGTTAACAATCTTCATGACTTCTGAATGAAGCATGTCTCTTACAGAAAGTGATTCCAGGGCATGCCTACTCAGCAAGGGGAGTTTCTGGCCTTTGAAAAAGCTAGGTCTGGAAATGCTGTATTCTTTTCCAGTTGGGTCATGTGTATGTAAGCTCATGGGACTCACTTCTCCCATTTTCTCATCTTTGGCAACCGCCTAAAAGGCCTCAGGTTGCAGTAGTGCTGTTTCTGGGACAGGGTCAACACATGCCTTCCCATACCTCTGAGAAAGCCAGAGAGGGGGTCATTAAAAGGTGGTGATGAGTGTGCATTGTCTTTTCCTGACAAGGACTGAGGCCTGCACCTCTACAGTGCTCTTGTCCATCTGATGCGTGTGGATCTCTTATCCAGTTCCTCCTGTGCCAGCTCATCTAGCTGGCCATGTGCATGAGCTTCCTGCTTAAAAACTTGTGTGATAGTAATGTGGGGCATAGATTTGAGGGGATTTAACACTTCAGGTTCCAGGGGTTTATTGCTCATTGGCTTTTCTCTGAACAGGTTGTGTACAATGTTGGCCTCTGCATCTGTCTGTATGACATCACAAAGTTGGAAGACTCATACATCTTTCCTGGGGATGGTGCATCGCACACTAAAGGTCTGCTGCAGCTTTTCCTTAGCTGTGTGGTTCTCAGGGTTCTTCCAGGTCTCTAGTTGTTATACTAGGAAGGCTGCAGGAATGGTTCAAGCCTCACTCTGCCCAGGTAGAGATCCCAGAAGGAACATCATAGGACTTCAGCTGTCCCTGTCAAAAACTGTTGATTTCTGTGTGCTCGATGCAACTTTAAATTGACACTGTTCATACACTCCAACAGACCTTCCCTGTTCTCTGAGCAGCACCATTGCTGTGGGAATTATTTGCTGCTAGTTAGACAAAAATATGGAGGGAGGCATCCAACCCCATACTCTGCCTGAGGGACTCCAAGGGGGTGGAGTGAAGGTTATGTGGTGTGGGAAATATCGCCTTAACTGCATTTCCTGGTTTTCTGATGTTTGAGGGTTTTTCCTTGTAGTGCTAACATTCGTGCCAGGGGACCTTAGTTCCCACAATTCCTTGTTCTGCAACATTTGCCTTTTGAGAACTTAAACTCTCATGCTGGAACGGCTAGAGGTGCACAGGAGACTGTTGAGCACCTGCAACCTCGATTCTGTATAAACAAAAGTGTGTTTGCCTGTGACTAGTTGTCAATTCACCTGAGTTCCAGAATAACCACTTGAGTGGGCTTTACCCCCACCCCTCCCCTGGACAGAGAGAACTATTTCAATATCTGTCCCTGAGTATTGGGTAGCCTTCAGTAGAAATTGGATACATCTCTCAGGCATGTGTTAAACTGTAGAATTTATTATGCTTGTGAGCACCATTATCCACCACCATCCTACTGCCTGCATCTCAGCCACCCCTTAAGGTAAATTCCATCTATAACAGAAAGCAACCACATTGCCCTTCTGACACCCAGCGCCTCCCAGTAGCCAGGTGGCTACCTAACCTGTAGCAAAGAGCAAGAGGCCAAAGTATTTGTGGTGAGAAAAGTGGCACTGCCTAAAATTGGCCTCTCCAGATGTGTCCACCTCTGTTCCCCTCACCCCTGTCTTATTTGTTTAACTTACACTGAGGAAAGATTTGGTTTGGTAAGTATCAGCCCTGCAGAAGAGCAAAGCTGAGTTATGTTCTGCTTTGCCCATCATCAGAATGATCAGCCAGGGTTTTGGATTCCAGAAGCTTTATTGTGGGGGTAAGCTAAGAAGCAGAAAGAGAATCCATCTGAGCAGATAATAAGAGAAACGTGGTTGGCCTATCCCCACCCTGGCCACTTTGCTTGTATATTATATCCCTTTCACCATTCCTTGCTCTAGCTTTTTATTGTGATAACTTTTATTCTTTTTTATTCTGTTGGTTGCAGCTGTACTTTGGAGCAACTTCTACAGTCCCTTCCTGGGCTGGAGAATCTCCTTTCATAAAAATAAGTAAATAACAGGCAGCGTTAAAGATAATATTTTTGAAGTTTACTTCTGAAGTCAAAATGGAAATTTGTCTAAAATTGAGCCTCACTGACATCTCTGCTATGTAGCGTTGCTCTGCATTGTCACACAACTATTGTATTCCACCTCAGTGGCAGCTGCTTTTCAGTGGCAAAGTGCATTAGTTAGGCAGTGTGGCTTAATGGTTAGGGCACTGGACTGGAACTCAGGAGACCTGTGTTCTTCTCCCAGCTCTGTCACTGTCCTGCATGGGCAAGTCACTGCCACTCTGTGCCTCAGTTTCCTAGTAAATCCCAGTTTCAGTAAAATGGGGATGACACTGATTCTTGTGAAGTGCTCTGAGCTCTACTGAGACGGGCTAGGTAAGAACGAGGTGGTATTTATTTGTACTATAGTATTGCTTAAGAAGGAGCAGGGCCCCATTGTACTAGGCAGAAATAAATAGTGTCTGTTCTGAGAAGCTTACAGTCCAATACAAAAAAATAACAAGCAAGCAAGGCAAACAATAGGCAGGAGAGTGTAACAGTAACAAGGTCATGCAATTACTTTGACCAGTTCTATGCACACCCCTTGATTCCTAAGCACTTAAAAGTACTATGGGAGGTTGATTGTGCTCCTGATATAGTTAGCATAGGGATAAAAGGTGCTAAAGAAACATTAGATACAAGATTTGGGGTACAAGGATATTTTTTAAAATGGCTTTCACCCAGAGGAAATTAAGTATGTGGCAAACATGGCATCTTTGTTTCTTTCCAGTGCATTTCCGGTATGTGGTATTCCATCCCTTTCTGGATGAGATTCTGATCGGGGAGATTAAAGGCTGCAGTCAGGATGGAGTCCATGGTAAATTGCAACCTCTAATTCTAGGGAGACCATAGCTGTAGGCACTATGCTGAATCCAGCATCTTAAGATGTGAGATTGGTTTGAGATACAGAGATGCACAACCCCAAATAATCGTTTTCAACTTGGCTTGGGTCAACAGTAACTAAAAGTCATTGTCATCTGACAGGGCACCAGAATGAAATGAGCGTGGGAACAATTTTAATTAAATTACAGGTTTCAGACTGGGGGCAGCCTATGGGCCCTCTAGCCTGAGGGTTTTGCCCAGACCTACATGCCTCCTTTATTCAGTCCTGAATATGTACATCCTAGAAGAGCATGGATCCACTGGATTGTACAGGTGGAGAAGCTCACTGGCAGATGGGGGCAGAGGTTTGACTTGTCTGGAATTCAGTTAGCAGGGCTTCTGAGATCCGAATTCTCTTGTCTCCTCTGGTTACATGCAGTGTCTGTGATTGCTCTCTGTATCTGAAGTTAGTGAAAAAATTATTTGTTTACTTTGTGGATTTGATAGTACTTAGTTTATGGTCAGGATGTCACTTTCCTTTCTTGTTTTGAGACTGTCTCACAGCAACTAAGGAGAGAGACACCTAAAAAACCAGAAGATTGAGAATGTAAAGCTATAGATCTGCCAGGGGGACTTAGGCAGGTGCAGTAACTGATATGTATACTTCACACTAAAAAGATTGTCAAGTTGACATTGTACCACCTTAATGTACTCCATCACTGATGGCAAGATCATTTTCTTCCTAACTTGATTCTTTGCTTTGCAGTTTCTCTTGGGTTCTTCGATGATATTGTCATCCCTCCAGAATCCCTGCAGCAACCAGCTAAGTTGTATCCTTTAACCATCTGTCATACTGACGTTTTTTAAAATCAAGGAGGGAAGTGGCTACAGTTCTTAACTGTCACCTTAAAACCTTGCATGTCCCATACTGTACTATAAAGAGGCTCAGTGGCAGCAGCTGGAGTATGCCTGGTTGATGGATCACAGGGAGTTAGCTATCAGAGTTAGATAGCTAACTCTTTTGGGGTCTTGCTGAGTGGGTCTTATAGGACTGATCTGCCACCTGTTAGAAATGAATGGTAAATTCACCTGAACAGCTGGATTTTTTTCTACAGCCCTAGGTTTTCTCCAGTCTTGTAACTTGTCTCCATCAGTGGCCAATTCCCCTGCCCTACATAATGCACTTGGCCAGTTGGGTACATGGTGGGAGAATTCTTTTTTTGACTCCATTCCAGGTGAGCAGCTTATGCCTTGAAGCATGAGCACTGCTCGTCTTTTTTTTCCTGTTATAAAGCTAAGGTGAAAGGGCCTAGGTCCTAGAGCTGCTTGGAGAAGTGTGATGCAGTTTGAGAAACGAATGAAGAGGGTGAATCCTGGGATTGAAACCTAAAGCCTCCTGTTCTGAGTGCTCCTGGAGGAGAATGGTCTATTGGATAAGAGAAAACCACTGGATTCTCATGATCAGTTTTACTGCCTTGACTCTTGCACTGGCCAGTGATGAAGCAGAGCAGGTCTGGGTGTGGGAGTACGAGACAGAAGAAGGGGCTCATGACCTGTACATGGACACAGGGGAGGAGATCCGCTTCCGGGTAGTGGATGAGAGCTTTGTTGACACATCCCCTACAGGTCCAAGCTCCACAGAGGCCTCCACTTCTGGTGCCACGGAGGATGTGCAGAAGAAGGCGGCACCCTACACTCTGGTGGTAACTGTATAATTTGTACAGTGCCATGGATGTGCATGGCATTTTAAAGAGACAGTGCCCCTTCCCCACATAACTTATTGTCTAAATTAGACATAACAGTGAAGGATGACAAAGGTTGGGGATGAAACAGGTTACTGAGATCAGCTTTATTAATTATGTATCTGACGTCCTGTCAGTAATAAAAGTTGAGGTGGAGCTCAGACCTGGAAGGCTGATCTGAAGAAGGGATTTCTGAGGAGGGGGCTGAGAGCAGCAAGTGAGGTTGCCTGGTGCACATGGAATAGAAGTGCACCTAGTGCTGCACAATAAGCTTGTGCCAAACAATCTCTTCCCCCAAAGAACTTGTGATCTAAAGGCCTGTGCACAGCACAAAGGCAAGACTCTAAATTAGTGCTGGTGCTTCCTCAAACAGCACCTCAGTGAAGGAGTGAGGTATGTAGTGTTAGGGCTAGTGGGTACCTCGCCTTCTGATGATCCTCTGGCCAACATCAGCAATAGTATTGACCAGGTCTAGAGGAGGCTGGACCACTGAGACAAGGAGGACTCCAGTAGACAACTCAGATGCCCACACCTCCCTGTTGATCACTAAGTTGGATCAAACTTTCACTCCTATCTACTTGCCTCTGAACTTTCTTAAATTCTCATCTTGTTCTTTCCTTCTCTCTGGACAGGGATCCATCAGTGAGCCAGGCCTCGGCCTCCTCTCGTGGTGGACAAACAGTTAACAGCAGTCAGAGCTTGTTCTGCATGGACCCTGCAAGATGGATGCTTTCAGAAACCAGCTGGTGCCTACTCCCCTCCAGGCAGTGGACGAGAAAGCAGGGCTTCCATGTTCCTGTCTTTGCTCCCACCACATCGAGCTGGCCACTGTCAAATACCTCCATTAGAATGGGATATGTAAAGCTACAGACACAGAAGGGCTGCCCTGTTACATGAGCCCAGCAGCCACAGACTCATCTGGGGCTTTGACATCCTGAAAAGCAGAGCAAAATTGGGTTAAAATTCCAGAGTCTCTGCTGTCTTGAAAAAGAGCAATCTAAGTTATTTTAATAGTGGCAGGAGGAGTGGCAGTGTCTAGCCAGAAGAAACTGGTAATTTCCTACCACACCCAGTCTTGTGGCTTGAGGAATGTGATAATAGGAGAAAGCAAAGGCCTACAGTGGACATGTTCAGATCTCCTTGGCACAAAAAGAGGTGCTGGTGTCTCAATGTGAGAGGAAGCAGCAAAGTATGGGAAAGGGATTAGCTGGCTTTTTAGCTGTTATAAGTGTTGGTGCTGAAAGGATGGGGAAGGCTGTGAGAGCTGGGGCACAGAGGGGAATCCAGCCCATAAAGGATTGACTTCACTGTACAGGGGAGTTGGCCTCTTACTACAAAGATAGAATGGTGTAATCTTACTAGGAAGCAATTTAGCTGCTGTTTCTAATTCCTTATCGTTCACTGAAAGCAACCAGTTGCTATGGTGCTTAAGTGAGATGCTCTAATACAGTGGGTGGGCTGTGGACTTATGCAGAACAAGCTTAATTCTACTGGTGGCTTGGCTGAAATGATCACTTAGTTTTAGAGAAGAGGCCATAGTGCTCAGTAAGGCCGTATCAATCTACCTCCACAAGGGATTGGAAGTATTGGTATTTGATGACTAAACATTACTAGTCATACACAACCCAGCCTCCTGTATCAGGAAAAGATGAACACAGTCTCCTGTACTCTGGCTGCTTACTGCAGCTCAGTGCAGACACTTTGACTTCTGCTTTACAGGGAGCAGCAAAGAACTCTCAGGAAGCAAAATTAATTAATTTTTGCTGACAGCAAAGAAAGGAAAGCAGGGAACAAAGTTAGTGGGAATCTGGGCTGGGCATAGAGCCAGTACTGTGATGTGTTGTGCATGATTAAGCAGCAGCCATATTTTGGGGGCTATAATTCTATTGAATGGGGTTCTGCTCAGCTCAAACCATGAAAGCAAAGATTAATTCACTGGAACTATCCCTTCAATGTAATTACAGCCCCTTAAATCTAAGATTGGCTACTGCTGGTTCACAGGTTTAATCAAAAGGAATTTTTCAGCTTCTCACAGCCCTTTGAGCCTGTGCAGTCACCAAGTTTCCCAAATGCTATATCACACCATTGACTTACTATTGTTTTCCATTAGCAGTCCTGTTAGAATCATGTTGACAAAAAGCAAACATATGGTATTTTACAGAACTTTCTCACCTGGAGTACAGGAGAAGCTGTTTTGAACATGTAGTAGGAATAGGGTTCATGGAGAAGAGTGCTTTTCTCACACCTTTGTATTTTAAGGATCTTTGGCTGTGTGAAAACTATGGATTCGCAGCAGCTGCAGTGTGCCAAATAAAAACTGCTGGTATCAGTCTCATACACTAACTAGTTATTGTACTGTAGTGTCTATCCACACCATGTGGGCATAAGCAACTAGCAGGGTACAGCCCTGGCAGTGCTGTTTCTTACCTATTCTACCACTCTGAGGCTAGATGAAAGCTTGCATTGGTGCCATATCAAAGAGAAATGAGTCCTCCAATTTTCAGTAGTGGGGAGTGGTGCTGGTGGACATAATGGCTGCACTACAGCTGCTAGGATGCATCTTGCAATTCCCAGCTCCCCAGCCTGGATTCCTTCCTCCTACCACTGCTGTTCCTTTTTAAGTGTAGGAATGAATGGAGGGAGGAGTTGCTTCTCTCTAACCCTTGCTGCAGTTGGGGTCCTTCTATTCCCAGCCCACATTCTAAACAAGCCTTCTGGGTGGTACTGGACTTGTACCTTTGATCTGCTTCTAAAGTGTTCAGCTTGATCTATGCTGACTACCTGAAACGTCATTCTCAGAGGAGATGCTGAAACAAACCATTTCTGAAAACCTACCTACTTAAATACAAATAATCCTTGAACCTACCCACTGTGGTGTGTGTGTGTGTGTGTGTGTGTGTGTGTGTGTGTGTGTGTGAGAGAGAGAGGGAGTGAGTGGCATTGTTCTCAGCTCTGGATGAGACTGGTTCCATGAAAGCTCCCATTCTCCCAAGCCTCCCCCATTTATGGCAGTGTTCTGGTGGAATGTAGCTGGGGTAGGAAGTGGAGGGGTTCTTAAGCCACTTCCAAAGAGGCCTTTGAATATCAGGACAAACTTTGATCAAGGGGGAAAGGGGGGGTTAGTGCACAGATGTGTTCATGAAAGTTGGAATTGCTCAACAGCAAGATTTCTACCAGCACCACCTTTTTCCAAGGTGGATGAATTTATTCCTAGACTGAGGTGCAATAACCAACCGTGGAGATCATATAGATGGATGACAGATTAAAGCTGACTGCTTTATTCTCCATTGTATTTGGCCAGTCACAGCTGGAAGTGGGCTCTTAAGAAATACAGAAATTCACAAGTGGAAAAGGACACTAAGGCTGCATACTGACAATTGGAGTGCAGATGCCCTTGACAGTAGGAAATGGTGTAGTGAAGGCAAGTTGACAGCTTTTCTAGAGTCACTTATAGCCCCACCTTCAGCCCCTTTCACACGGAGAGTGGATGGTGATCAGAAATATAAATACAACACTATGTCAGATCAGCGATGTCAGTCACAAAATCTTTATTGGGGATTTTATATTTTTCACAAGAACCAAAAAGTCCTACTTTAGATTTCTTCAGCCATCCATGAAATGATTGGGCATAAAAAGCCAACTGAGCCGTTATCTTCAAAAATAAATACAGGTGAAATCTGAACCAAAGAGCTAGGGAACTTGGAAACCAAGAACCAGCACACTGAGCTGTGCTCCTTGTTCATAGTGTCAGTGAACTAGTACAGTTACAAAAAAGAAGCTACGGTTACATTTGATCAGACACGTCCAACAGCCATGGAATTGCACTTTTATGAAGATGCCAGGGCCAAGTCCACTGGGTGTGTGTCGTGCACCTGTTTCAGTGTTGCTGCAGCTCCTTCATTCTGTTCAGGGCACTGCCAGCCTGGAACCATTCGATCTGTGTCTCATTGAAGGTGTGGTTCAGTATGATTGTCTCCTGACTTCCATTGGGATGCTTGATGATGCATTTCAGGGGCTGAGGAGGGAAGCAAGAGATTGGAGTTTAATTTTTTTCTGCTTTCATGGAGCAACATTTATAAAAGACAGTACAGGATGCTCACTAGAAAGTTCTTGGCCCTACCCTCTTGAAAGGGTTAAAATGAATCTCTTAAAGGAGCACACTTAAGTCCCTGATGTAGAGGAGTGACCTCTTCCGTCTAGCACTTAGTTCAAGAACTATGGACACCGTCTCTTCCAGCTGCAGTTGGAAAGTTCAATTCTCCCATTTGCAATCCCATAACACTCCAATGGCAGCTACAGCAATGTTATAGCGAATAGCAATAGTTAAAGTAATTTATTTTGACCTCATCTTCAGTGGAGGGTGGCAGCAGGAGCTGAGGCCAGCACCATGCAATAGGCCAGCTCCCTAGATCACCAGCAAATCCAGAATACTGGACTAGATTATATGGAGCATTCGGATCTAGGCGGCAATTCTTATATTTGTAAGTACTCTGTTCAGAGCACTAGGCCTGGCTTCCATCACTCCCTTTATGAGCAGAGTTAGTCATAACTCTCCTCCCCCTCGAAATAGCTGTGACCCCTGGGAGAGAGCCCAGTGGGAGCAACATAGAGCTTAGTGCTGCAATAAGAATGAGGTGAGACATCCATCCCATTACCTTTCCAGGAGCAAAGTCTGACAGACCCACGATGCTTATCTTGTCCACAGGATGAATCTTGTTGTAATCAGCTGGATCAGCAAAAGTTAGGGGCAGCAGGCCTTGCTTCTTGAGGTTGGTTTCTGTAAATAAGACAGCAAGAGTTCACCACCACCACAAAGGGTATAGGACAGTTTAGTGAGCCTGGCATGTGGGATAAATAGCATCTCACATTTATTAGGCATTGCAGCCTTATGTACTGACAATGCAAGGGCTGTCCCTCAAGAAATGGTAGCTCCATAGCCAGTGCTCATTTTATTGAGCAGCTCTCACTTCACTCTGCTGAGCAGTGAAACAGGACAGAGTAGTCTGCTCACAAGCATCAGGAAGGTATCTTCCTGATAGCAGCATTATTAGGAAGAAGGGAAGTTCACAGGGAATGTGATGGATAAACTCAAAATTGCAGAGGTATAAGAACATCTACTGTACTGTTTGAACCATGTGTTCCACAATGCTTTACACAATGTGGTAGGAGCCCCTTGGCGCTACAACAGTACAAATATAGATAACGAAGCATGGAGGGTCTTTCAGATCTTGTGAGTAATGAAATTTTGCAAGTTTCCACCACAGCATAAAGTTGCTTGACCATGGAATGCACAGTTCACGTTTGGAAGCTTGTGTATCCATTACAGCTGATGAAACAGGACATCAATCCTATAATTTTGCTCCAAGCTATACTTGGCTTTTTTAGGGGCAGTGTGGCAACATTTTATCTGGTCTTTAAAAGCACTGTGTCAGATCCAGCACACATTTAACTTTAAAACATGTCTAAAGTGTGAAGAAAGTCAGGAGGAAAGCATCCCACACACTCCCAACTCTGTTCCATTGCAGATCCTACTGAAGAAGCTTAAGACTGTTTAAGGTACATTTTAAAACATACAGATAGAAACTAGGAGACAGGTGGAGATTCAGTGGCAGACAATTTTCTGAATGACTGCATTGTATCTGCCACTGGTAACCCCCCCTCCTCAAACCGCCATACTCTAAAGATCTAAGAGTCTGCTCTCCCACCTCACCCCTACACATCTCTGTTACCTAAGTCTGCAGAGCAGTGAAGCATATAGCATTTGCTTCTTACATTAGCATTTATCAGAAGAGTACTTCAAATGGCTTTTCAGGCAAGAAACACTGATGGAAATGTAATTTCCACGATAGTTTGTAAGCTTTTTGGGTTATCCCTGTTGGAAGTAGATTTCAATGGAGTTTCACCAGGGAAAAGCTAGTCCCTGTGTGTGTGGGGATTCCTAGATTAAGGCCAAAAGGGACCATTAAATCATCTAGTCTGACCTATATAGCACAGGCTATAGAATTTCACTGAGTTACAGGGCTCAATACGGGGGTAGTAATTTGTACTTGGTCAAAGCACAACTGCCAAAAAAAGGATCCTCTCTTGCTGTCTTCAAAAGTGGAAGAATCCACCACTTCCCTTGGTAGTTTTTTGCAGTGGTTAATCACCCTCACTGTTAAAAGTCATGCCTTACTTCTAGTTCAATTTTCTGGCTTCAGCTTCCAGCCATTGATTCTTAAGCCTTTCTCTGCTTAGTATATGGTATTTTCTCCCTGGGAAGGTACTTACACACTTATCAAATCATCTCAGTCCTTGTTTTGGTAAACTAAAGAGATTTTTTTTTTCAATGTACAGTGAGACAACGAGCTCAATCTTTTGTTAATGTGAGGCTCTTTCTGCACCCTTTCAACATCCTCTTAAAAATAGTCACTTCAGAACTTTATGCGTTATTCCAGAATTGGTTTCACCAGTGCAGCAGAAAAAAGCATATACAGAGGTAAAGTCACCTCCCTACTCCTGCTTCCCCATTTGCACATGCAAGGATCACATTTTTGCCACAGCATGGCACTGGGAGCTCATGGGATTATTGACGCATTGGAGTGATGAAAAGGATGTGTTTTGATTTGCCTCTGTGCACAGATGTTGGGTTCAAGAATACAACATTTCCTCCAATCACGTAGATTTTTCAGAGCACCCACCAGTGACCTTGGGTGACTAGCAAGACAGACTATCTTTTAAGGACGGTGATAAATTGCATTGAATCATTTGAGTCTCATATTAATGTCCATTACTTAGTGTCTTCCTTAGAGCACTGTTCATTCAGATACATGTATCTGAAGATATCTCCTCCATGGTGAAGGGAAGTGTCAGATTTACTGGAGCCAGACAGACTGGAACCTGTGGGCTACCTGTCCCCTCCCTGTAGGGATAAGCTTACGACTCCTTCCCCCACTCCTGGCGTGAGGAGGGAAAGCAGCAGAGTATTCAAACACTTTTGGCAGGGGTTTTGAATCTTCCAAAATGAGGCCCAGTCTCCATATGGGTATGGGAGAAAAGGAGGACAACTCAGGCAATCAAGGTCTAAAGATGTCTGATAGGCAGCTGGACACAGGAGGTCAGTGCAGATGAGTTTGTTTTGCAAAGGGAGAACTGAGAAGCAATTGTACTGTACTTTCAGTTGTCTATCTGCATTTTTAGATTGCACGCTCACTTCAGGAGGAACAGTATTGTGTGTGCCCAGTGCAAACCACAATGGTACCCTGACCCTGGCTTGGGCCTTTAGGCATTACTGGAATAAAATACTGCTGCTAATAGAAAAAAGCAACACTAATCATGTGTTAAGTATCAGGTATTAATGCTGGCAGGACACCAGACTAAATGGACAGTGTATTTGCTCCAGCAGATCCTGTTCTCTTTCCTGCCCATAATGCTGAATGCTTCAAGGAAATGGGTCTTCCAAGCCATAAGAAAACCTCCTTATGCCCCTCACAGTATCCAGGGCTGTTGGTGGTACTCACCATGAATCCTGGCAAAGCTCTTTGTGATGATGGCTCTGCCTCCTAGGTGACGTGGTTCCAATGCTGCGTGCTCCCGACTCGACCCCTCACCATAGTTTTCATCCCCAATAACAACCCATTTGATGCCATTTTTCTGTCACCAAAAGCAATGCAAGGAATTTTACATTACACACAAAAAATTATGTTGAGAGCATTAAGGTTGCAAAGTCTAAGCACTCAGAAGTTAAGATATACCAGAATAAAGGTTACCTGTGCATGGTCACACATCTTCCATTCCTTAGTGCTCTTAAAAATCTGCTGGGGAGTGTCCCCCAGAGGGTTCCCCTGACCCCCAAATCCAACTGTCTCCCATCCTACTAAGAACTACAGAAAGAGCTAGGTATTGTCATCCTTGGCCATGGAGGACTGAATGGGATCTCTCTTGGAGTCCCTACACATTGTTCAGCCTCCAGGCTGGAATTTCAACCACAACTCTTCCTGAATAGTCCCCCCACCCCTGCTCTCCCAATACCATTGTCTGTCCTGCGGCAACCATACTGCCAACAGAGGCCACATAAGGTAGACATGGCCTGTTCCTGGAACTGCAAAGAGCCACAATCTTTCCAGCAGAAGTTAATCCATGGGCACTTGTCAAGGAGCAGAAATAGGGTAGAAGGGGCATTTTCCCTAACAGTTTCCATCAACTCAAGTTCTGCAAGGAGTTTTCAAAGAATGGAGAGGGCACAATGTTGGAGTCAGATTGATTACACAGGTGGAACAAACTCCAATGAAGAGATTCCACCATGGCTTTAAGACACAACTATGCTCATAAGGGCAGCAGGGACTTGAGCAGCATTTCTTGCCAGTGCCTCCCTTCAGCTTGAGACTGTGGGTAGAGAACCTTTGGGTCACCAGGTGTTCTCTCCTCCAGGGAGGGAAAGGAAAATGGTAGTTACCTCACACAATCCAGTTAGAGTGGATCCCTGGAGATGGCTCTTTACTAGTCCTCTGTATTTGGGCTAAGTAAGTGGGGAGCTATGGTGTGACATCTACTGCAGACTAGCAGGAATCACAACCACTGTATTTGTCCCTTTCAACCCAAGCAGTGAGTCAAAGTTTGGGGCCTGCAGATGTTCCAGTTGGGAGTAGAAATTGGTGATAGTTATTTCTTTGATGCAGTTTTCTACATTCTTTACAAAGTCTTGTGTCTCTGAATGCAGAAGAATCAAACATCAGGGGACAGCTTATTTTGCTCAACACACCAAGAATATCTTTTTTTCAGCCTGCACCCCTTACACAAAAGCTTCTCCCTAGATTTCTTCCAGGGTCAAAGACAGTGCTTTCAGCTGCTCATTCCAGCTCCCTGTCTCTGCCCTGATTCTTCTGCCTTTACATGCACATACTAAGCAAAACTCCTCCACCTACTCAGTCCAAAAGCTCCTACGTGGGTTCACAACCTCCCTTTGTCTTAGGTGTGGGGCTTATGATTAGTTAGCATAACTGTCAGGTTAAATGAAAGGGTGAGTTCATACCCAATCTTTTGAGATCTAAGCAGTCACTAGTACCTTTCACCATAACACATCCAGATACCCTCTGACATTAAGAGACGTGGATGTAAGGTAAGAAGTCTCACCTTGTAGTAGCGGGCTGTGTCTGGGACTGGCCCAAACTCCTGGGTTAATGCATTCCGCACTGAGTTGGCCTTGCCATTCTCAATATTGATGGCTCCGATCAGCAGGTTGTTGGAAATATTGTCCAGATGGCCACGGAATTTGAGCCAGGGACCAGCTGCAGAGATGTGGTCAGTAGTACATTTCCCTTTCACCTGGAATGCAGCAAAAGAAATGAGGTGAGAGAAAGTCTTTCCTCACTCAGGGAAGGATTCTGTAAAGATTGACTCTGCATTTCTGGAGCACTTTTCATTCCAAAGGATCTTAAAGCTCTTTAGAAGCCATGTATGTGGGGACGTCACACCTGAAATGGAATCACAGCCATCGGTGGGACAAAATGTAGCAATCATTCTGCATGATGGAGGGGAAGGGAAGGGAAGGGAAGGGAAGAGAACATCTCCATTGAAACTGCTGGAAGAATTTTAGAAGGGCAGAATTCCAAATTGGAATTGAGCCATGACACCTGACTCAGCTGCTTTCTCCCACTTCACACAGCAGTGGGTTCATTAGGAACCAAAAGCAATCAAGTCATCTGTGTTACATTTCATCCAAAAGGCAGCACTGTGCCTCTTAACTTCAGGCTGGGGCACTGGTTCAATAAGGAGTTAGAAGGAAGAGTGGCCACCTGTTGAGTCACCAACCCCACTTTCTACCTTCAGCACCTGGTTTTTTGATGAAGGTCTCCAATCCAATTACTGAAAAGTCCAACCCTCCTTGACTTGTAAGGACAGCACTCACAGTTGAGATAGATGGTTAGTGCTGCTGCCAGTCTCAGAGAGCCTGGGTGTTAGTCAAAGGAACCCTTCATAATTCAGATTTTAAGGGCTAATGTCAAAACACTCTGAAATGAAACAAGACCAGCACAACCTGGTGGTAGCACTTTACATCATAACACTGGACACCAAGGCACCCAGCCTTCACTTCCTGTGCCAATGGGAATTAGGAACATGCTCCAGGAAGAGTGCACAGTTCATAAAGGAATGCATTTCAGATCCCTCCTCACTAGCTGGGGGTTTTCACACTGACTTCACTTCTCTCTTCCCTAAGAGCACTCATGAAAAGCTCCACCTGCCACCCGATTAAAATACAGGTGCAAATGTTTAGCTATTGTGAAGGGACTTCCATCCATTCCTCCATGACATGCAGGGCAAAAGAATCAAAAATACAAACAAAGTGTTTGTGGTGGGGAGGGGGGGACAGTTGCTCAGAACGTCATATGAGGCATAAAACTTCTCCCAGAAAGGACTGACAGCAAAGATGGAATGTGCTACAAAAGTAGCACTTTAGCTTTCTGCTGCAGGATGTTACTGATGCAAATAGATGAGTGATTGAGAAGACGATCAGACAAACAAATCACTCATCCTTTCCATGATGGAGTGAACACATGCTTTATACACTGGTCAGAACTGCTAATCCTAGTGGGTCATTAGAACCTTGCACAGCTTCTCTGCCAAGTCAGGTCACCCAATTCCCATGATTGCTTTAGGGACTTGTTCTAGAACTCACTGGAGTCCTTTCAGCTCTGAGCCCCAATCCACCCACCATTCCTGACCTTGATGAGGATCAGCATGTCTTCCAGATCCTTGCCATCCCATTTATCAAAGGGCTCAAGAAACTGCAGGCGCTGGCTGGTGGGGCTTACATCCACATGCTGCCCATTGCCATCTTTGGGAGGGTACTGATAGGTGTCCTGGCCTGGGTCAAACTCCTGTAACAGAAGGAAGATTGAGAGTTCACTGCCATACTCAGCAGCATTTGAAAGAAAAGCAAGCCAAGTTCTTGTATTAACATAAGGCCAGAACTTGTGTTTCAACAATGGGAATAAAGTGTGTGTTTGTATAGGAAAGACCTTCCATGAGCAACACACAGTTCTCTTCCTCTGAGCCACCCCCTGTAGTCCCACAGCAAGGTGCTCCTCCCCACAATAGCCCCCAAACCACATCTAACCAGCAGTAAGACACATTTCCAATTATGCTACATCCCTCCCTTCATCCCCACTTGGTGGGAAGTCAGTCCAAAAGAGAAGTGTTACCAGTGTGGGCAGCTCATCTGCATCAGGTGCTTCTAGTTTAAACTTCTTCCCATCAGCTCCTGTCAGGGAGTCTGTCTCAGGGTTATATTTCAGGGTGCCAGCAATAGCCAGGGCTGTGACAATCTGAGAAAGTATACAGTGTATGTTAAAAGCATGCTTTGCTCACTTCAGCACTCTGATTTTAGTCTTACCCCCAACTCTGCCAGACATTAAAGTCTCAGAGCCAGAAGTCATGGTGCTTCCCCAAGCCTAGCCATGGAGGCAGTGCCTGGAGGGGGGATGTGTGGTGGGGGACAGGGACAAATGACCATATGGGAACTTAAATTTCATTTCACTGGAACAGAAGACAGATTAACACTGATCTCTTCAGTAGCCCCAAAAATAAAGGACTGTATAAACATGTTTAATTGAACAATGTCGTTATGAGGCAGACCAGGAAGTTACCAACCCTGAATTACTACAGGTTTTAGAATCTGTTTGAGGATTTTAGATGGTCCAAAAATTCATCTTGATAGCTCTTTCGGCAACCAGACTATTGATTTTTCAGTGAGCATCTTATACTGAGAGAATCAAAGCCAAAGTTTATAATGGCTTTCAAGGGCCTCTTCTCACATCCAATAGGATTTGGAACATGGTCAAACATGTCCATATTAAGGCTGACAATTTCTCTCCCCAGCTCACCCCACCCCATCCAGAAAGCAGAACCTTCTCCAAAGGCAACATAGTCCCAAGAACTGAACTCCCACAGTCATTCCACTGGTCCAGCTCCCTCCTGTTGGCCTATACACTGTACCTCTGGAGAAGTCACAAATGCATGCGTCTCTGGGTTAGCATCATTGCGGCCTGTGAAGTTTCTGTTATAGGATGTAACGATTGTGTTCTTCTCGCCTTTCTTGATGTCTTTCCTACAAACAAATGTGGAGGAATAAATGTACTTTGCTAACTTTGCTGGCTTTTGTGGCATCTTCCAGGTGGGAGAGATCATACAGGACTTTAAAAGAAGGATCAGGTCAGTGCTCTGACCTAAACATTCCCCCTCAGGAATGCAGGTTCTAGTGCGCAACACTGAATGAATGAGCCACTGCTGAGCCCTTAATATTCATGGGAGGTTGAGCTTTCCACATCTCTGTGCTACTCAGATGATAGTCTAGCAGCACGCAGTACCCAGAATGGGACACTACGCTACTCCAACCCTTTGGAATGAAGTTGTGAACACAAGGCTCTCCAAACACCTCTGCCACTGGCTCTCCTCACCTACACAATATAGTATCCAGGTCACCCCTTTCTTGTTTTAAAAATCAAAAACCCAGCAGAGCTTTAAACTCCCATCTTCTCACACATACCTTCTCTCTTTACTCTCACCTTTCCTTGTCTAGCGCAGGCATCCTTTGTCCCTTCCTAAAATCTCACCACTCTTGGCAAGAGCCTTCCCCACTGCAGTGCCTAGTGTCTCCCCACCTCATTTTAAATCTCAGCTGAAAAGTTCCCTTGCCTGTAACTCTTCCTTTCTCTCTTATCATTGACCATCTGTGGCTGAAATGCATCAGTTCATTCACTCAGTACTCTTTATATTAGCAGCTTCTGCTATGCCATAGTCAGTCTTACTGTACCGGACTATGGAAAGTGCTTCAAGATTCCAGTTTGTATGAAAAGTGATATACAAAATAAAGCTGTGGAGGGGATTTCCTTGTGTGCATTCCCCCTTACCTGTCCCACTGTCCAATGCATGGCCCACAGGCATTGGCAAGAACCACCCCTCCGACATCCCGCAGAATTCCAGCCTGGGGGAGGGAAGGAAGAACAAAGTTACTCAGCAGAAAAAGCAACCCAGTAGTCTGAAAGGCTGGAATGCAGAGTTGCAGTTGCCATGTTTCTGGCGGGAGAGAAGTCACTAACTAGGGCACTTCAGCTTGAAGCCATGTAGTTACGTCCTCTTTCAGCTCCTGTGTGCTTCATCTGAGTCATGTTGAAATAAGGAAAGTTTAATCCAAGAAACATTGTAAATTAGTATTGGGGGAGGAGAGGTGGACACCTGCACAGCTGCTGCCCGTTTTGTACTAGTTTGCCTGCCAATCCGGTACCTTGTACTAAGGATTAAGTTCGCTTGACCAGAAGCCACTGCTTAACCATTGGCACACTCCCTAGTTTCCAGATACAGGATACCTGGGAACAGAGCGTTTTACAAACTTTAGGGGTGGGAATTGAAGAGACAGGTTCAAAAACCAAGGGTTGTGGGCAGATTCATCAGTTAGGAAGGGGATTGTAATGCCCACCAAGAGGTTGCAATGGGCAGTTTGGAGACTGGAGTGCTGGGAAAGGTATCAGGTGCATGGAGAGGGGAGTATACAAACAGGTGTACACATTCAAAAATGAAGGCTGAAGTGGCAGATTCACTAGTTGTGACAGTGGTCAGTCCCAGTTTGGATGGGACAACCTTGGATTTTATTAAGCAGTTAGAGCTGCTCAGATCATGGGTTGTGTCATTCCCTCCTCCCCCATGCCTAATCAGTTTTTCCCCATTACAACAGTTTTTGATGGAAAGTTTTCAGCCATTCAGGGGAGCTTTGATGCCGGGACTCCCGTAGTGGGAGGTGGCTGCAGCATCGCTGTCTCTCCTCTAGCTGCTCCAATTTCACCCAGTTCCAGCCCTGCTGTTTTGAGCACAGGCGCATCCTGCTGAGATAGTAGAGGAGTGGCAGCTGGCCCAAGCCCTAAAGCTAACCTCTACATATAGTAGGCAGCAGGATAGGAGGCCAGCACACCAGTGGGGTGATGGCAGCAAGAGAGCATCTAAGGATCAGTGAGAAGAGACTTTAAACTCTCCAGTATCTGCCTCCGGACCCATAAATTCTCTGGAAAAAGCCATTCCTGAGAAATAGTTAAAAAACCTCATTCCCCTGATGGTTGAGCGTTGAGGGCAGGGGCGTGCATACTCACATAACCATCTCTTTCAATGGTGGCTCGGATCTGCTCTGAGCCAGGCGTGACAGTGAACTGAGATTTGCATTTCAGCCCATGTGCTAGTGCCTGCTTTGCCACTGCAGCAGCGCGTCCCATATCCTCATAGCTTGAATTGGTGCAGCTGCCAATCAGACCTGTGTGGTTTTGATAAACAGGAAGGAAGCATTTCTTTCACTACCCAGTCTAGATTCCTTTCTTCCAGACCTACCCACCAGTGCAGAAACACAGAGATGCCAATCTAAAAGTCCAGATAACTTAAAAAAAAGCTAGGAGTGGTTTCGGGTACCACACCTACCCCAAATCTCTCAGCCAGTTTCTGTGGTTTTATACAGTCTATTTTAAATCTGTAGAATTTAAAGCCATGAAGGCCCTGATCTCCTATCTATCACAGGCCACAGAATTTTACCCACTTACCCTATTACTGAGCCCAATAACTTGCATCTGACTAAAGCATAGCTTTCAGAAAGGCATCCAATTTTGAAGTCATCAAGAAATGGAGAATCCACCACTTCCCTCAGAAGTTTGTTCCAATAGTTAATGACCCTCACTGCATCTTATTTCTAGTTTTAATTTGTCTGGCTCCAACTTCCAGCCATGGGTTCTTGTTACACCTTTCCCCCACTAAATTAAAGAGCTCTGTAATGCTCAGTATTTTCTCCCTGTAAAGGAACTGATACACTAATCAAGTAACCTGTCAATCTTTTTTATAAAAGAAACAGATTGAGATCTTTAAGTCTCACTGTAAGGCATTTTCTCCTTGGATCTTCCTTGAGTCTCTTGAATCATGTTTGTCTCTCTCCTGTTGCTATGTGAAAGACCCCTATGAACACAGAAAACAGACTATATACACCAGAGTGCTGTCAAATGCACAAAGTAAACAAATTAGGGGAAATTTTCCCAATCTCTCAGTGATCTTGAGTGTTATCTGTAACACTAGTCTAACACTACTCCAGACTGAAGTGTAATCTTTTAAGGTCCACACTTTGAGTGAGAAAGAAAACAGCCAGTGTGTTGCTACATTGAAAATGAGTGTACAAGAATCCAGCTCTGCTTTACAGGCCAGCAGGTGTTAGAATGGTCATGGTGGGTTGGGGAAATGGCCAACTCTTGGGGAAGGGTCTGCCATGCATTTGATATGGGGGATTTGCTGAAAACCTGTTTACAGAACAGACAGTGGATGTGGACAGAACTTTCCAACCAGATGACTTGCACAGCACCTCCATTGTTTCAAGTAATTCCTCAGAAGGGAAGATTGTAACAGTCTCTCTGAAAAGCCTGGAATTAAAATCCACCTGTTACACTGCCCTCCATCTCTCTTCCTGCGGCACAAAATAGTACTGTTTCCAGGGAACTGGTGGCGCTCAGAGGAGACCAAGCTGTGGAAGGGCAAGTTTACAGGAAAGACAGGAGGTGGCTGAGAGTCAGGCAAGCCCAGACTGAACAGAGATGGCAAGCCACTTCCTCTTGAGGTAAGAGCAATCAGTTAGCAAGGAAAAATGCAGACCAGGAAACAGGCTACTCACCAACTCTAATATCCACTGGCCAGCCCTCCTTTTCTGCCACAGTGCCAACATCTGCCACAGGATGCGCCAGGTCTGGCGTGAAAGGCCCATTGATATGTGGTTTCAGCTTTATGAAACATTGACAAGTAGTTGAGGGATTACACAAAGGCCAACAAGGTAATGGTTAGCATGTGGCTCCCCAACAGAATAACATAAAATGCCTGTTTTACTCAATAACCAATGTAAATATAAAAGTAATTGATTTACTTTTGACTTGGAGAGTTCTTTTAAATTGGAGCTCTCCATCATGGGCACCTCAGTAACAGGAAGAGGTCAACAAATTGATGGGAATCTCTCCTAAATTCTGGTGAAGTAAACACCGGGGCAGAAGGAACTGAACTTAGTAGGAAGACAGCTCTGGAGACTCAGTCAGGAGACAGGCTTTAGAATTGATTTATTTTGGTTTTAGAAAGAAACCTTTATAGCATCACCAAGAGAGACATTTGCTTGAACTGAGTTATCACATGAGCATCTTGCTGTTAAGCCTCATCCTTGCTTCAGACCTCTCCCCAACTGCTCACCACCTTTGTTGCATCATATCTAAGTTTAGAGATCAAGCTCTTTGGGGCAAGCACTGTCTTTTTAGGTCACCTGTGAAGTGCCTAGGATTCCAGAGAGTGCTGTGAAGTACCCCATGTTAGACTCTTGTCTCTTATCCATCTAGGACAAAGTCACGTCTAAACATTCAGCAAGAATGAGGTAATAAAATAAGTCTCACCTCGTTGAGGTTAATTTCAATCAGCTCGTCATACTTGCAGCCAGCATCAGGCACCAAGTGTTCCTGGAATTCATCTGCCAAAGCAGCGATTTCTGAAAGAAGAAAGAAAAGCTAGAAAACGCATAGTTCAGGACAGGATGTACACCATTTGTCCTGAAGGGACACTTACCCACAGGCTAGTTCCAATCCCACCAATAACCAGGTACCTTACCTATTGATCTTCCCCTCCACACTACGTAACCCAAGTGATCACCACTCAGTGAACATATTTGATCTTGCCTCTTACACTGCATACACTCTTGAACTCTCCTCATACACCTGTCATCCTGGAATGTTGTGCCCATAAAGCACCCTATTACTGTACCAGTTAGCTGCATTTCTACACAACCTCTATAGTGAGTAGCATGTGAAATAACAGGTTCCTAAGAGTTTGACAGCAAGAGTCAATGATGAGGAGTGTAATCTAATGGGAGGTGATAGAAGAGTGTTAGAAGCTGTCTGACCAAAAACTCTCTGTAGAGCCCATGAAGGCCTCTCCTGAATCTGGTCTTTTTGGGTATGCTGGTGAGGAGCTCAAGATATCCCTGCTGCTCTCAAGGGAGAGCAAGCGTGCAACCTCTACAGTGCTGTCTGCGCTAGGTACCACCCCCATGCAACAAAGTAGAGCACCCAAAAGCTAGAGGAGATGGGCACCCTGCCACTAGCCTTCGCCAAGCCTCTTACCAGCTCGTCCAGTCTTGCTCAAGTATTTCTTCATCCGGTGGTTGTATGGGAAGAGGGAGGTGGTGGCACCAATCTCCGCCCCCATATTACAGATAGTTGCCATTCCTAGAGAAGGGTGAGAGGAGAGACCCACAAACTAAACAACAGAGGATCCAAAAGCATTAAGCTCTTCAAAACAAAAGCAAATCTATGGTGGGGACAGCAAGGCCAGGACAGAACAGGGGGAGGCGGGCATAAGAACATAAATCCACATCAGCTCAATCTAAGATCCATCTTGTCCAGTATTCCATTTTATTAGTGCCAGATGTTTCTGACCCTTTGGCCGCACATGACTGTATAGTGCTGTAAGTGTGGAGATCAGAGCTGGGATGTTCTAAAAGGTATAAATGCAGCTGATAGGAAATAACTGCTTAATTTGGCTGAAGTCACCAGGCATATTCTGCCGCAATGAGGGCAGCAGTTTCTTTGATACCTGCACAATATTAAGGACAGGGTTCAAACTCCTCTCCAGCTTTTCTCTTTACCAGAAGAGCCAGTTGTACATTGGTCTTATCGACTGAAAAATGACAAAGGCTGGTTTAAATGGAGTAGAAGTTATTCTTTCAGTGACTGAGCTTGGAAAGCCAGTGTCACGCCACTCGAATCAGCCATGAATTTCAAGAGCACAGTGGTGACGCTTTAGGAACATTTTAAACCCAGTAAGAGTTTCATTATGCAAGTGCCACTTTTTTCACATCTCTACAGGCAGGTCCAAAGTCTCTGTCTAGAGCTCTAGAAGCAAAGACCACTGACCAATCCCCTTCCATCTCCCCACCACTTCAGTCAGAGGCCTTCCTTCAACACCAATGCTCAGACTAACATTCACTACAACCACCAGCTTCTCTTTCCTCCTCCTAGTTACACAGGCCTGTCCGGGTGTCTAAACTCAAGCACAGGAAGGCTAACCACCACCCATATCCTGTCAGAATCATGAAGAAATCCTTGCTTTCTCTCCAGTCCCTGCTCCAAACACAGGTGGGACTCCCTACATCCTGGCAACCGTCCTGACTGGCTATTTAACACCACTCCTCTTCGCAGCCAGCCATTCTATGCTCCTGAATTGCAGGAGTCACCGTTGACTGATCGCTCCTACCCTGCAGGGAGCGCTGTGCTTGTGCAGCATTCCCTTGCTCTGTCAACCTGCACAGCAAGAGATCAGAGCCAGAATCAGTCTCCTGGACAGCAATGCAGCACATTAACTGCCAGGCCAATTTCAGGGGCTGGGTTCTTTTAAAGAGCTCCCATCACATTCCCGTCCCACCCTCAGCCCACCAACAGTCAATCCTGAAGATCATCAGAATAGCAAACAGCGTCAGGCTGTCCAGAAACCACAGCCTCCAGTAATAATCTATGTCCCCAATAAATGAGATGGTGTTGTCTCACCAGTGCAGGAGATTGAGTCCACACCAGGCCCATGATACTCTATAATGGCACCTGTGCCACCTTTCACCGTGAGGATGCCAGCCACTTTCAGGATCACATCTTTAGGAGAGCTCCAGCCTGACAGCTTGCCAGTCAGTTTTATGCCAATAACCTAAGCAGCACAAACAAAAGAGAAAGCTTACTAAAATATGAAGATTTTATCTTCTGCTGGCTAAGCCAATGAGCATCTGCATGGTCCTATTCCTCCTCACGCCCAGTGGCATCAGTGCCCAGAATCGAGACAGCTACAAGCAGTTGATAGGATGTGGGGCAAGGAAGGAAATCTTGAAGTATCAAACCCAAGCAACAAGAAGCCTATATTGCCATACGGCCTGAATCCTTTTGCATGGCTCGTTAATGGGAAGTTACTGCTGACGCATCCTTGGAAGCACACAAAATGACAGTCCTGAGAGTGGAGATCCAGGGTTGCCAGTGAAGTATGCTTTAGTTGCTTCTGAACCAGTCTACTTTCCCAAGGCTATAGCAGCTCTAAGTGCCTCATCTGCCTGGGAAATTCAAGTTCCCCTTTTCCTTTTCTCATTACTCCAGCCCCTCACATATACAGAATTAACCTTTTCGCCACTGTCTCACCTTTGGGCATTTGAGCTCCCAGGGGATGCCTGCCATGACATCTACTGCATCAGCTCCACCCACTCCTATGCAGATTCCCCCCAGGCCACCTCCATTGGGGGTGTGGGAATCTGTACCGATCAGCAAAACCCCAGGGTACGCGTAGTTCTCCAGGATGATCTGAAGCAAATATGAGTGGAAAAAACAAAGAACAAGACACAACTTAGTGAAGAGGTGAGCCAAGAGCAAAGGCAGCCATGGATCAGATGAGTGATTTAATTTGCAGGTAGTGATCTTAACATGGTAGCTAGCTTATTTTGGATTGCAAGCTCCAACCGCGTCTCCCACTAAAGCAGATTTGCCCTGTTAGCCACAATTAGCCCTTCACCAGATGCCAGGAATGTATCTAAACCATTCCAGTCACAGAGGAGAAGATATTAAGCCAGTGATAATACAACATGGTAGAGGGTTAAATGGGATCCGTGTGAAGTCAGAAGGCACCAGACAGATTCTGCCCCTTAATACTTATTTCATAAAACCCAGCTAACCCACTCTAGCAACCCCAAGGACAGAAAACAAAAGTTCATGCATTAACATGAGACCCTCATTCATCAGGTCTGGCAAGGCTGCTCTCCAAGCCTTCTTCATGAGGCCCAAAGAAGGTTGCCCTAGATGCACCTTAGTCACTGGAGAGTGGGGTGGCAAAGACATCAGGATAAGAATAAAAACAGCACCTGAACCACGCCGTCCCCTCCCAGGTTATACTCTCACAATGCCTTTGGCACTGGGGTGAGAGAGGCAGACTCGCCTTGAACCCACCCAAGAAACCCTTGAGCTTTATCAGCTGATGAATAAGCCAGAGCTCCTGTCCAATGCTACTAAGAAAAAAACCCCAAACAAACAGCACTCAACACTGACATCCCCTTATGTCCAAAAACCCCAACCAGAAACAAACTGTACCCCAAGCAGAGCTTCTACATCAAAAAGGGAGATGTGCCAGAAATGCCGCAAAGGCCACTATTGCTGTTATGCACAAGGGGCTCAGATATTAGCGATGGTGTTAGAAAACTCTGCCATAGATAGATGGCCACAGGGCAAGCATTACCATGTGGCCTCAGAGCAGTGGCAGAAGTGAGTTGTTCCCACACCTCCCTGCACAGGCTCAGATAACACTCCCTTTTCCCTTCTAGGTTGCTTCATCAGGGGCTGAAGGTAACATATCAGCTACAGATGAGTTGCAAATGAAGAGACCTTTAAGGTACATTTGAACTGCACTTGTCCCCAGGCCCTCCTGTAAACTTCTTAAGTTTTTCAATCGCATGTTCTTTCCTCCACCTTTTCCCTTTTTATGTAGGACATTCACAGAGTAAACAGGGGAAGTCAGTTAACTACACAGAGAAAACCACAAAACAAAGCATAGGCAAATACACACAACAGACAAACTAAAAGCAACATAGGCTTTCCCTCCAGTCTCCTAATTACACCTATCATAAGTATTACTTATGAAATAGGTAGAAAAGGTTGAGAGAAATGTGATTTTTTTAAGTTGATTATATTTTGTTAAGGTGCTAATGGAACAGGAGATTCCAGAAACTAAGTTTTATTTTTAAAAAGTACTTTCACATTCAATGGAGTTTATTTTTTGCACTTCATTCAGTCTGCATAGTGACTCTAAACTGATTATTGCTTTGCTATTCTCAGGCAATAAGAGAGTGCTACTGCATTTGGATACCTTCTCCCTCCCCCCAACCCCTCTTTCTATCAAAACTAAGACCATAAATACATTTGTCTTTAGACTTAAAAAATAGACTCTCTCCTCCTCATAAAGGCAATTTACGTTGGGCCAAAGCTACTCCACGACATCACTTTAGTGCCCCAGCCAAACCAAACTAAGCTAGCCAATTAACCATTCAGATGAAGATGTGAGACTCTGCCTTTTCCCACCACAGATAGTGCCAACACTAGCCATCAAGCATCAGATTACAGTTTGACCAGCATAATCATGGGGAAATGTAGTGGTCTAGGCCAGAGATGCAAAGAGGTCACTTTGTAGGAGAAACAACCAGTCTAGAATGAGCATGGAGGGAGAGGGAGTGGGGGGAGGGCGATGGGTGAGAGAGAGCGAGAGGAAGGAAGGAAGGAAGGAAGGAAGGAGACAGAGGGACACAGAGGACACACACCTTTCCCTAGAAGGAGAGATTCTTTGAGTACTTGCACTCACGTTCTCTCCTCGCCACAAGGTGATGAGCCATTTGCCATTCAAACACTGCAGTCAGACACTCTTTACCTGATGAATGATTCCCGATCCAGGTTTCCAGAACCCTACTCCATACTTGGCACCTGCTGTTGCTAAGAAGTTGTACACCTCCTGGTTTATGTCCTATTCATACAGTTAAACAAAGTATTAGTAAGACATTACATTTGGTTTTCTCCCCACAGAGCCAGAGCTCAGCCACCCCACCTCACTCCCCCATGGCTTGTTTCTAACCCTTCCAGGACATTTTGTAGACAGTGGAGGGGAGAATAAAGTTCAGCATTACTGACTTCCAGGAAATCATTTTAAGGCCAGAAGGGACCATAGCCATCATCTAGCCTGACCTCCAGCATACTAGGCCATAGCATTTCACAGTGATCCCAGCATTCAACTCAACAACTTGTGACACCAATAAATATCTCTTTTAGAAAGACTTTAAAAGTTTTGTTATGAAACACAGTAATTCTAAAGTCTGGAAATAAAACCCACACTATTTAAAAACCATCCTGCTTCAATTTCATGGACTTTTATATTCTACCTCCTTCCTAGTTTCTCAACAACAGTTGTTAACTTTGCTCTATTTAGAGCTTTGGTAAGCATTTTCGCCCCATTTTACAGATAGGGCAATGGCGTCAGAGAAGCTCAGTGATTAGCCTAAAGCCAGAGGAAGTTAGTGGTAAAGTGGGAAGGAGAACCCAAGTCTCCTGTTCTACCAGCTACACAATGCTGCCGCTCGCTGTGACATCACAATCACATGTAGGAACACAACTATGAAGTCTTCCATGGCAATCACTGTTATTGTCACAAGCAGAAGCAAGACAGTATTGTGTCCTCGGATGTTCTTGGCAAAGCAGCTGGAGAGTAGATAAGATATGCAACAGGAGTATATGGTGACTTAGAGACCCTGTTCTCATGCAAACACTTCAGAATAAGGAGAAAGGGGGAACTATGTGGCAATAATAGAAGAATTGTCTCTGCACAGAGCATTTGCTGAAGTTTCCCATGAAGCAGTGCCGGCTCTTTGTGCTTTGTTTGCATTGGGAGTCAGGTCACTTCACTATGTTTGTGCAGCTCTCTTCCCAAGCAGAGCATGCTGATGTGCCAGGAGCAGATCCAAGCCACTCTCTGCCCTGCCAGCATTCATTCCACGCCAACTGGCAACATGAAGAGCGGAACCCAGTCAGAGGCAGGCAGGACGTTTGCTTGCTCTAATCACAGAGCGGATGGCGAGGGAGGGGATGCCCAGAGCTGCGGCAGAACTGCTATAAAGAATACAATCACACTACAGAGAACATGTTTAGTGCCCAGAGCAAGAGCAACAGGAGGGCAAGGGATGAAGGGAAGAAAGGGAACAAACAGTCTAGTAAGAAGGCTACAGATTCTAAATCTCTTGCACAACTCTCAAGCTTCCTGAGGCACAAAGTGGGGGACAAATATGCCTAATGAGGGGAAATGTGCTCCTTCCCTCAGTGCCTTGACTAGCATAATTCACCTTATTATGATGTGTGTAAGAGAGGTGGGAGGGGGGGAAGAGGATTCATTTACTTGGACCAGTATCTTGGGATATAACAAGGGTGGCCAAACCGCCGCTCACAAGCCACATGTGGCTCTTTTACAGTTAAAGTGCAGCTCGCGGAGCCCCCACATTCCTCCCCATTCTCCACTTACTGGGGGGAGCTCAGGGCTTCTGGCCAGTGGGGAGAATGGTCTCAGGGCTTCAGCCCACTAGGTGTGCCTGCTGAGGCCCAGGGCTTCAGCAGGAATGCGCACCACGGGGATGGAGCCCTGAGCCCCAGCAGGCGGGCCCCAGCTCCTGAACTTCTGAAGATTGTCATATGTGGCTCAGAGAGTCAGTAAGTTTGGCCACCCCGGGTTATAAATTAAATTAGATGATTAAAACTGCAGCTCATCCCATGTGTACAGGCGAAAACTGATTCACCAGATCTGATATCCAGGAAAAGTTCTTCCTGTACTCCAGGACATATGAGAAGGGCCAGCTTCTCTGAAGTACTGCAGTTAGAATGGTCCATTAAAACCAGAGGAGCTTATCCCACAATCTATCCTACAGCCTGAGGATGAGGGAAAGGTATCAGCAGACCTCAATCTTCCCACCATCTACTGTATGCTTCTATCATTCATGATATTGTAGGAGAAGAAAGGAGAGGTCCTGCAGGATTTCCACTCCAGAAAGCTACAAGGAGAGCAGCCCTTAGTTGATAACTTGCAGGGGTCAGGACAATGCTTCTTCCCCACCGCATGACAGACTGAGGTATATGCAACCAGGCATATTCTGGAGGCTTTCACCTCACCCTGTGACAATCCAGGTTTTGATCACTGCTGGAAGAAAATTTCTAGTGCTCTAAATCCAGCTATGTTCCTGTTTCACTCCTTTAGTATGGCCTACCTCTTCCCCTACACCAGTATGTGCCCTCTGCCCGGAATACAACTTTAGCCTTGGTTTTCAAAGCAGATTGACTAAGGCTGTCTTTTCTCAACTTCATGCCTCACCCTTTAAACTGTTTGTGGTGGATTTGTCTAGTTCAGTTTGTAAGCTCCCTGGGGCTTGGACCTGTCAGAATTTTGGTTTTGTACTGCACCATGCACATCTATGGTGCCGTACAGTACATAATCTGTGTGATTTCCATTCTTGTGACTGTTCATCTGAAAATCTGTTCTCTAGTGCAGACCAAGTGTTCCAAACATAGGAAAGAATGGTCTTATTTCACAGGTCTTGGTGTAATAATGACCTTAGCTCGCCGAAGATCCTTCTCAGCCCCTAACTGGGCTTCAATGAGGTGATCACAGTGGATGGTGGAGGGCACTGCCACCCTGGACAGACCGCTGCTGATGAACTGCAGCATTGCCATCTGAGCAGTCGCATCCTGCATGGCAACGCGGTCTGGCCGCAGGCGCAGGTACGTTTTGCCCCGCTCAATATCCTGTTTCACAGGGTCATCAAGGTGCCCATATACAATCTTCTCAGACAGGGTCAGCGGACGATCCAGCCTGTGGGGAAGATAACGGAGAAATTTTAACAATGTCAGCTCATGTATTTCAACCCTTTTGCCCCATTTAAATGTGCATTTTAAACGAACAAAGATATTGCCTTACACTGCCGCACACAGCATCCAGAAGCAGCAGACTGCCAAAGAATGTTTTACACTTTATACAGAGGGACAACTCAGTCCTGCTGCAACACTGAAGCACAGTTGTTTCTGACAGCTGGTTAAAAGCACTCAGACATGAAATAAAGCAGGGGCCCTGGTTCAGTATTGACTCGGAAGGATGAGCACTCTTTCATGAGCCATCAGCACCACTTCCTGGAGCATCCAGGTTTTTCCCCAGAAGTTTCCAAATGCACACATTTGGGGGCAGTACAAGCAACAGTCATCAAACTGTGCTTTGCTTATGACATCATAGTTTAGGGTGGCACAGTTGCAGGAACTTAAAAAAAAAAATTACACCCCCCCCCCCCCCCGCACAAGTCATCCAATTCACATGTGCCAGGCCCCATAGTGAGTGAGGATCCATCAGCTGTAGTAAACAAGTGGGGCGTTCAGGACCTTTTCAGTCACTGGGTTCTTCATGGGCAATCTCAACAGAGACACCAATTAATGCCACTGGTGATGTTTTCTGGTGATGTACCTACTTGGCTACAAGGAGATTGAAATGGGATAGCCAATTCATTTCACAAAGGATATAGAATGGCCGTCACAAGAGAATGACTTTTAACCACTGCCCAGATGAGTCTGGAGTAAAACTGACTTAAGGCCATAGCGTCAGCAGACTAAATTCACAATTATCTATGCAGGGTATCCCTAGGCCACACCAGGTATCTAGCTACGTGAATACAGAATGATAACTTCACTGTGGAAATAAGGTGCAAAGAAGGAAAGGGGGGAGAATTTTTCTTTTTAAGTGTCTTACTAGTAGATTACTAACCACATACTGTTTCCCAGGAGTACAAACAGATTAGGGCATGGCCATCTGAAACCCGACATGAAGCAAAAACTCAACATGATAATCTCCAATAGCTGGTATGAAATCCAATGCTAATACTCCTACTTCTTCAGCATCTCCTCCACTGCACTGGCCTGATTCTTTGCACATAAAACACTCCCCCCACTCCTCCTCCATGTAGAAAATAGCAAATAGAATTTTCATTTTTCACTGTAACAGCACAGTCATTTAAAGTTGCGCTTTCCCCACTAGATTTTCATTTTGGTGCCACAATGAAGTCTTTTCTTCTCCTTCCCTCATTGTGGTAGTGGGTTCTCCACAACCACTTCTCACCCTTACCTTTTATGGACGATATTGATGTTCTTCTCAAGCATTTCATAATTTACGTATTCATTAGGCTCAAAATGGCTCATGGCCACCTTGGCCCTCTGGCAGAGGACAGGAGCTACATGGTACCGCCGTACCCCTTTACTCAAGGCTTGCTGGAAGAGGAAGAGACAAAGATTATATTAGTTAGCTATCAAACATCTGCAGGAAACTGATCTCCCACAAAAGAAGGTACGTGACACGTGAGTTTTCCAGCTCTGATTTCCAGGACACCAAGTTTAAGAGGTGAGCAACAAAAGCTGATTAAGCAGTTTTGGAAAATAAAGACCTAGCATGTTCAAGTGTTCAGCGGATGCGTACCGTGCCAAGTGACAGCAAAACGCAGTATCAGCCATTTTTCAGCTTGGCTAGACCATCAAAGCAACTTGAGCTGTTACCTTACAGGTCTAATATCACCATGGTAATCCAGGCTTATTTGCTGTGCCAAGGGCTTTACGCTGAGAGGACAAAGTAGCACCTTTCCTTGCTACTCTCTCTACCTCCAAGTGCAAAACTTGCTTTCAAATTTCAGTACATCAAAACATGTTTATATTAATGAAAAAGTGAATACAATGTTTGGTATATATGCATGACACAGCAAGTTGTCTGTTGAGTAGTGTCTGCCTATGACTACCTGAGTTGTGCAAGCACGATATACTCAAGTTTATATCTACTCAGTGGGGGCTAGCTTACATCAGGGGGACTGATGGAAAATAAAATCTGGGCCTCCTATATGGCATGCCACTACCTTCATAGTTAACAGAAGCAAAGTCAGACCATATTAGTGACAAACATCCCATTCTCCTGCTTTTTCAGTTGGATACACATTTGTCTTCATGCATTAAAGTCACTATGTAGGAACTTGCATACTATTAAGCACATTTGGTATTCTACACAGGGGTGCATTTCAGTGGTAGCTGGAGTAATTTCTCTGCATCTACTGTGTAACATGCTTTGGGCTACCTGAATCTTATTTTATTGCCCACTCAATATCAGGTGCACGAAAAGGGTTCAAGAAATCTAAGAAGATTGAGATTGACATTTAAGTTGTTTGTATAGTCAGTTTTGTAATACCACAACCACTACCACCAAGATAAATGTCTTATTAAAAAAATCTGTACTATTAGTTTTGCCATTTTGAGGGTGAGGGGATCCCGATCAGAGCTTCTAGGAACTACTGTAATACAAAAAATAAGTGTCTGGGAAAGTTGCTAAAGCACATGCCAGTTAGGGGACAACATAAAAGGTGCAAATGAGCACACTACTTCTAAAGATGCAAGTCACAGAGCTATTCATTAAAATGAATCAATTCCAACTTTTTTTTTTGGTTAATAATTCACCACATTGTGGTTAATGTGGTCTAAGATAGGACCGCAGAACAAAGCGCAAGAACTAGAGGTGAAACATTTCACTCTACCACTGGCTTAGATCCCTGCTAACTCATTGTTCAAAGTGTACGTGCCGATCTTTGATCAGCCAGTGTGACTTCTTCCAATTCCATCAGCCCAGTTCAAGTTGACTTTTCTGTTGCTGCCTTGCCTGTACCCAAGATATATCCATCTTATTGTGAAAGCCTCTTCCCAGTGCTGTAGAGAAAGGATAAATCCCAAAGATCCCACTAGCATGCCCTGGAATAAATATCCCTTCCCAAGCCCAAATTAGTAAAGGCATTTTACTATCTACTGCAAGAACTCTCACCCTGCCCCTCCCCAACCTTTCTGGACTTATGCCCAAGAACTCTCTCTCAAGTCTCAATTAGTTAAACTTATCTTCATTCTCATGCAAACTGTAATGATTAATTCAGTTATGGGACCCTCGCCTTGTTTGATACAACAAACAAAAACCTGAACTGGCCTTACGAGCTGGTAACAGGGAGTCTGAAGAAACTCCTCCTACTACCCTGTGACTTATGTCAAGGCTCTACTTCAACCCTGAGAGTAGGTGATGGATCAAGGAGAATTGGGACTGATAGGTATGAGGCAGAACAAGACAAGTTACAGATTAGCGTGGGGGTGTTTTGGTGAGTAAACTGCACCATTATAAGTCCTGCTTTGTGTTGGTGGAATGGGTCTACATTAGGGGCTCTAAACCACCTAGTTTCACTGTTGAAAATTCCTTATGTAGAGGGTTAGCTACAGTAACAAGCATAATTTTTACACACTGAACTGGTAACAAACCAAAGAACATTTCCCAAGCATATCAACTCTAGAAATTAAAATAATGCTAGCGTCTCCACAGCAGTCTCTCCACTCTTTTTGTTTGAGGGCATACTTTAGTATGATCAAAGAGAGAGGTTTTAAGTGAGTACAAATAATGAGGCATTTTAGTCAGAAATGTTTACAAGAAAGATAAAGATAAAATGCTTTCTAAACTTATATTAAACTTGGTTCAAAGTGAAATTCCTTACCACACTTTTCCAGAACACAGCTGACCAAACTCAGGCTAGGATCTGCCCCCAAAGTTCAACAGCTCTTTCTTTTATCATCTTAGATGAAAAGAGAGAGTTGGACAGAGAGAGAATTGGTGTTTTTGCCTCTCACTTTTATAGTTCAGTCACCCTTTGAAATGCATTTTTTCCAGCTGATAGCAAGGAGACAAGGAGTCTGATAGAAGAGAGGTTTCATGCTGTTTGCCAATCTGTTTGTTCCTGCCTCTTTCCTTGCCAAAGAATGGCCACTTGATAAAGCTGATACGCCATCATCACCTGATGACACCAGATTAGGAGCATCAACTTGTCCTTTGTTTTTGAGAAACAGGTTTACCATCCTCTCTCCAGACTTGTCTAGTAAACATACTTCAATCATGATTTGAGCTTATGTTTATAACCTTACATATAATTATGCTATACATTTTACCATGATATTGACCAGCAAGTTATTAGTTTTCAGATTATACCTTACAAGTCATATTTTGTACAAAAATTACAATAGCGTATAGGATGTGAATACAGGAGTGCATTCCATCACCCACCTTCCCACCCTTGCTCCTTATAAGAATTGAGCAGCTTTATCTAATGACTAGGGGAAGCCTCTCTTGAAACCACATGCCCAACAGGAAGGGATAACCAATGGTCCCTAAACCCAACCCTGGGAACTTTAGGAGGCTCCACCTCAGTTGCCCAAAATTGTAGGTTTGCTAATACCCAAAGAGTTTAAGGGCTTATCTGCATGGAGAAATTGACTGGGATAAGGTCTGGTTTATACCTAATACATAGGCCTTGTCTACACTAGAAAGGTTGTGGATGGCAGTTAGATCAGCGATCAAAAAGTGCTGTAATTGCAATGCTCGCACCTGTTCACATAGCAGTTGTGCTGTAGTATTGACTGTGAGAGTAGTGCACAGAGGGCAGCTATCCCACTGTGCAACTCGCCACCTTTGGCCACTAGGAATTGTGGGAAAAGGGAGAGGAGCGCAGAGCAGCATGGGTGCTGGTTCAACTTCCCATGATGTATTGCTTTCCGTCCCATCATTCACTGCATTGCCGGCTGTGTTTCATGCCATTTTTCAACAGCCTCTCTGTTTCCAGCACACCCGCCATCTCCATCTGAAAAGATGGATCCTGCGCTGCTCTCCACTGTTGCTTTCAGCGTTCTGAACACATCGCGGCTGGTTGCACAGTACATCATGAGCTCTGAATCGGAACAGGAATCAGAGGAGCCTGCCCTGCTGAGTGATGTGCAGCCAAACAGCACCACATTACTGTTTTCATTCATGGAGCATCTGCACATCGTGAACCACCGCTTTTGGGCATGTGAGACAAACACTGAATGATGGGATCACATCATTATGTGGGTCTGGGATGATGAGAAGTAGCTGCAGAACTTTCGAATGCACAAACCCACCTTCATAGAACTCTGTGCAGAGCTCGCTCCTGCCCTGTGGCACAAGGACATCGGAATGGGCTGCCCTCTTGATGGAGAAGCACGTGGCGATTGTCATGTGGAAACTGGCACCTCCCGACTGCTACCGGTCGGTTGCTAATCAATTTGGAGTCAGCAAGTCCACGCTGGAGCTGTGTTATCACAAGTGTGCGGGGCCATTAATCGCATTCTGCTGAGGACTGTGTCTCTGGGTAATGGTGTGAAATAGTAGCTGGCTTCGCAGCGATGGGATTTCCTAACTGTAGCAGTGCAACAGATGACAGGTATATCCTAATTTTGGCCCCTGACCATCTGACAACAGAGTACATCAATAGAAAGCAGTACTTCTCTATAGTGATGCAGGTACTTGTGGATCACCATAAGCATTTCACTGACATCAACGCAGGTTGGTCAGGAAAGGTGCATGATGCTCGTATCTTCAGGAACACTGGCCTGTACAGAAAGCTGCAAGCAGAGACTTGTTTTGCAGAACAAAAGATTCCAACTGGGGATGTTGAGATGCCCACAGTGATCTTGGGAGAACCAGCCTACCCACTAATGCCATGGCTCATGAAGCCTTATACAAGCAACCTGGATAGCAGCAAGGAGCGCTTCCCTAACAGGCTGAGCAGGTGCCAAATGACTGTTGAATGTGTGTTTGGCAGATTAAAAGCACGCTGGACCTAAATGGAGACAATAGTCCATGGTTAAAGCCACCTGCTGTGTGCTCCATAATTTATATGACACTAAGGGTGAAAAGTTTGCCCCTAGGTGGACTGCAGAGGCAGATCACCTTGCATCTGCATATCAGCAGCCAGATGCTAGGGGTATTAGAGGGGCACAACGGGGGGACATATGGATCAGGGGCATTCAGAGCCTATTTTGAGAATGAGAGCCCATAAGGTGTTTTTTTAAACTGTGCTATGCCATTCTACGACTGCTATCCAGCTTCAGCTGTCTGTCAGTGGCAGGTGAAAGTGCCATGTGCAACATGGAAATAAACAGCACTTATTGTTTGCAGCGCTTGCTTTTATTATTATTAAATACAAAATTGTCGGCAATACAAAAAAAGGCCTGGAGGGGAGAAAGTAGTGGGGGGCAGTGTCAGCTATGACAGTTGGGTGTAAATTCAGCTGTTGTTCTCATAGCTGTCTGAAGGGGTGGAATGTAAGTGGTAACAATACAGTACAGGAGTTTGGTAGGAATGTGTTGGGGGAGTTTGTGGAGTGCAGGGAAAGCAGTTCTGTTGCAGCTGAGGGGGGAGAGGCGCGAGCATGCATGAACTGTGTCTGCAATGAAACTATTGTCTTTAGCAGCTCTGTCTGCTCCTCCATAGCCTTGATCATGCGCTGATGGCCGGCCATGACCTGCTCCTGGTTCTCCTTCCTTTCCTGTCTCTCCATCTTTTGAGTTTTGGGCATTGATTGTCTCCATGCCCTTTTCTCTCTTTTGGCTGCCTCAAAGGACTTCCTAAAATATCTCCTCCTTGATCTTCCAGTATCACTTCCTTATCAGCCAGAGGCAGTCTGTTGGTGTAGGGGCTTCAGCTGCAAAGGTCATAAGAAACAATGAACAAAAGCATTATTGTGGGTGCCTTAACACTACAGATGCATTACTATTAAACACACCTCTTTCTCATTGTCTCCTGAGCAGAGCACAGCTCCTTGATCAGCCTGGGAATGGAGAGTTTTGGAGGGGGGGATCATCCAACTGGGTCAAGGTTCTGGGTGGATGAGTGGTTGCTTGGGGGCATAAATACAGGAACATAGGGACAAAATTTCAAATTGTGCCACTGTTCTCCACAGGCGGGGGCCATAGAATCTGATCTCTCACTCCTGAGAGTTAACAAGGGAGTTAGGATGCATCCCCCTCCATGTGAGCAGCTTCAAACCGGGTCCCCATGCTGCACACCTGTGTGCTGCTTTAGTCCCCGCACAAGTGATTGCCGATTGGTGTGGGAAAGTGTCCTACAATGGAGTAAGGAACAAAGCGCTACTCTGCCAATGAATCTGAGGAAGAGAGAATTGGAGAGTACCTCCAGTAAAGTTTCCTAGAGATCTCACTGGAGGATACCCATGAAATCTCGGTGTGCATTAACATGCTTCTCTGCCACACTGCCTCAATGCATAAGGAATGGGAAAGCACATGGAAACATAGCTACTCTGTGCATTTCTATCCCTTCAACTACTCTATGTTTTAGCCAAGCTAAGGACCCCCATGCCTCCTGTACATAAGTAGCATCAGCTTCCAAACACTTACCAGAGAGGGGAGATCCCCTCTCCTGCATCCTGAACACCTGAGCTGAAGCTGGCTGTAACCTTCTGGGGTTGAGAACAGTTCCTGACTCCCAACCTCACCAAGCGAGCCAACTCAAGGTCATCCTCCAACTTCACTTCCTAGTCGACAACTTTGTCAGGATTGACTCCGGTGGCTCTGGGACAGTGGAGGTGTCAACAGGTGTCTTGGGAATGGATGTAGGGTCACCGCTGAAGATGGCTTCCAGCTCTTTTTAGAAGCGGCAGCTTGTTGACTCTACATGAGCGCGATGGATTGCCTCCCTGGCCTTCTGGTAGCTCTGTCGCAGCGCCATGATTTTTGCTCAGCACTGCAGTGTGTTCCACTCAGCCCTTCTCAGCCATGGTCCAAAAAAATCTGGCTGAAGATATTAAAGTTCCTTCGGCTGGAGTGGAGCTGGGACTGCAAGGCAGACTCTCCCCAAATGCTGATCAGGTCCAGCAGCTCCAGTGTGCTCCAAGTGGGAGAGCATTTGGTGCGGGAAGCTGCCATGGTCAGCTGGGAAGAGAACATGCAAGCACTCCACACCGACCAAGCAGGAAGTGGAATTTCAAAACTTCCCAGGACTTTAAAGGGGAAAGGGTGGGTGGCTGCAGAGCAGTGGAATTCAAACTGATGGCCAGAGTGGTCAGGATGGGCACTGTGGGACACTTCCAGAGGCTGTTTACTATGACAAAGCCATACAGCAGTGTCTACATTGACACTTTTTTTTAATAGAAATTTGGAAAAAAAGCTCTGCCTCTCATCAAGGTGGTTTTATTTTGTCGAAAAAAAGAGGGCAGTTTGGTCGGCGGGGGAGAGGGGTGTATGATTGCAGTACATGCATCAGCATTGTTTTGTCGAAAAAAGCTGACTTTTTTGACAAAAAACAAACACTCTAGTGTAGACCAAGTCTTAGATAGACCTAGCTACATCACTCAGAACTGTGAAAAACAGTATACCCTGTGCGACGTAGTGAGGTAGACTTGGCACCCAATGAAGATGCAGCTAGGTTAATCAAAGAATTCTTCCATTAATCTAGCTACTGCCTCTAGGTGAGATGGATTAACTACACTGTCACTGAGTGAAAAAACCCTTTGTCTCTGCAGAAAGCAGCTGCAGCACCATAGCAGTGCTGCTATAGCATAAACATATCTCTGTGTACACGCAGCATTATTCTGGAATAGCTACAGAACTCTGAATTCACACCCAACCTTATTCCCAAACAACAACCCCATGTAGACAAGCCTCAAGACTTGCTGGGGTAGGTGCCCCCAAAGGCTTGCTGAGTCTTCGCTCCTGTATCTGTATCTATTTAGAGCATCAGGACTCCATTTGTCCAGACCTCAGGTGGTCTGCAGGAGGAGCAGCTTTAGAAAGCTCATCAGTCCCACACATGAGCATTTCGGTGGAAAATTTCCTTCATCCATCAACAAGCCACCCAAGTAACTGGGTTACATTTTGATCTATAATGAAGAGGGCTAGTCTTGCTTTTAATTTTGAAAAAAACACCTTCAATCTCCAAAAGTCATTTAGCATCCTGTCCTAGACTCAGAGCCAATAATCCAGGTTCAAATGTTAGTAGTTTCTGGAATTGGGTTTTAATCAAACATGTTGGTATTGGGTACTAGATATGTTAGGGAAGTCCAGTAAACTGGATGCTCTCACATGCAACACACTAGGTGCTCTCAAGTGCAACAAAGTAGCAACTATGGTGAATACACTTATATTTAGGGGTCACAGTTCAGGAATCCCTGTTATTTTTTTAAAAAGTTAAGAATTCTATGTTAACCCAGTATCGTCCCTCTCCACCTCCAACTGGCAGATCAATTATTTATTTTCCCTGAGATCTGGTCATGGCGTCCAACACAGGCCATCCCTGCATTGACCAGGGTGGGGCTATTGCAAGAATAAGTGTTTCCATTTCCCTCACCCAAACCCTAGGGTTAAGTTTGCTATCTCCACAAACATTGTTTAGTCCAGAGGTCCCCAAACAGTGGAGCGCAGGAACATTCAGAGATACATGGGATAGCCCAGGGCAGCCCCTATTGGGAATGAGGAGGGAGTGCCACCCAGCCCCGTTCTGCCCTGTCCCACTCCCAGCCATAGACCCCAACCCCGACCATGGCCCTGCTCCCAGCCCCAGCAGGCCGGGGGGAGGATAAAGGTACGGGGGTAAAAAGTTTGGGGACCACTGGTTTACCTATTAATAAAGTGTTTCTTAAAACCAAAATGTAAGTTTACATGTAAACTTTCCAGATTCATCCCATTTTGGAACCTAAGTAGCAGCTGCAATTATAAAGTTCTGAGATTCAGTTTAGCCTGTACCTGGTACTACCTTCCACCAAGACCCAATCAAATTCCACAATAAGCATATTTAGTACTGAATTATAAAATCACCAATGACAGCCTAGGCACTGCAGAAAATAGTGTCAGAGATTTATTAAGTCACTCTTCTGTCAACATGGTATATTGCTAGAAAGTTGAGAACCCCAATCACATGAAAGATGGCAAACACCATCCTGATTTCTTGTATTCATCACAAATAACATGGAACATTACATAGGGCTGCTAGCACAGTGCAATTTTCACTCTGTTTAGTTTTGGCAAGGTAGAGTTACCCTTTGCGGTTTCAATTTTTTACTTCTTGTCCTAAAACGGTTGTACAGAATTGTCATATACTGTTAGAATATCTGCCACCATAGTTGGTGAAGTGATCCTTATATAGGTCCTTCATGGCCTATGCAATGCTATACATGTGCAAAAATTCCTTCTCGTCACATACAATGCTTAACCACAAGCATATCTGATTACCTTTCGCTTTGTTAGCATAATTCATATAACAATTCATCCTTTTAAAAGAAATCTAGTTTAATCAACAGACTAGATAGCCTGTGGGGAGCAGTGAATGCCACAGATCCACTACATTGTGTGCTAAGTATTTCCTTGTATTTCTTCTAAACTGACTTGCCATTCATTCCATCAGGTGACCCCTGGTTTTCACATGATAGGGCAGCACAAAAATAAGGAACTGATCCATTCTCTACTGTAAAACCAATTCTTTCCTTGTTTCATGAAAGTAGTCATTTAGAAGCATTTTAATCAGTTAGATCAGTTATTACAGTTAGAATAACTAGAGGGTAGTATGGGTACAGGTTACAAAGGTTACTGAAGCAACATTTCAAATAACTGGACATATTATAAATCAATCTGCATTGTTAGAACCCTATATATTTTAACTATAAAATTAATATACACTTCTATAGCACCTCCACCTAAGATGAAACACTTACAAATATATAGTGAACAAAGCTAACAAAAACCTTGTGAAGTACTATTGGTAAGTTAATGCTATTTTATAGATAAGGAAACTAAAGCAAATAGTAAAAATGTTAGGCAAGGTCACAGATAGAGTCTATGGCAAACCTAGGAACAGAATTTAGATCTCCTGATTCCCAGTTCCATAATTTAAACGAGGAGCATGATTTTCATTCATTTTAAAAGAAAAAGTTATATCCATATACGTGTGTCCTCAACTTGATATGAGACTTCTAGAGTTCTTAAAGTACAGATGTAGACACAAAAATATGCCTGAAGTACAAGAATCAGACTGTCAAAGTCACATTGCAAGCATGTGTGTGTTTTAAGAGATCATCACAGACTGGGTAAATCGAAAAAGGGTAAATTTATTCACGTTCTAGCTGGCTACAGCTATGATGGGAAAGTGGATCTCTCTCTCCCCTCACTATGTCTCTTTGCAAAGTCCCTGTAATTACTGTATTTAGACATAAGCATGTACATACACATTTTCCACTCAAAGTCTTGTGCTCTAATGTTCTAGTGGCAACTGGTGATTTTTGAGAACAGGTAAACAGAAGTGTCAAGAGGTACAGTCCACTGGAGATGGTTTACATATACATCAATAGGAGTCACATTTTATTTCACTGTATCCCACAAAAAGGGAGAGAAGAAGCAACAAAACTGAACCTGAGGAAATACCATTCTGATCACTTTTATTTTTAACAAGTCAATGCAGGTGCGCAGTGGCAGCCACCCACCAGTTCATGGCGCAGACTGGAGCTCACCTAACCCCCTCCTGGCAGCCCCAGTGGCACTAGCCAGAGTGCAGCCCTAACTGGGAGGTAGGATTAGTCACAGGCGGGAAGGAGTTTGCAAGCCTGACCCACACACCCCAGCAGAGCAGCCGGTGCCCAGAGAGGGAAGAACTGAGGCCAGTACAGACAGGACCTGACTCACTAGCAGCAGGTTTGCCTCGACCAGATCCGTGTCCCCTCTGGGCCTCACATCGCCGTTCACCTTGTCCTCACCTTGAACAGAGGCCACCGCCCGGCGCCCTCCGGCCGTGCGGAGGCAGCGCAGCAGGGGTGTCACCTGCGGACAGCGGAGCCCGGGGTGCCCCCCCTCCCTGCGGGGAGCCCCGCTCCCCAGTCACTATGGGAACGAGGCCTGGGCAGGCGCGAGGGACACGCTGACCTAGAGGCAGAACGAGAAAGTCCCGGCCTCAAACCGCCCTCGCAGGCCGCTGAACCGCACAGGCTCCCCACCGCCACGGTCCCCTCACCAGCACCTGCCTCCCATCCCCACCGCTGCCCGCCCCGCTACCCGCACGGCGCTGTCACCTGCAGCCGAGTCACCAGGACACAGTACGGCGCCATTTTGTTCACTGACAAAGATGAAGTCGCATTCCAATTACGTCACGCGTCGCCTTTAAAGAACAGAAGTTGTGGGCGTGGCTTAAGAGGGCCCGGGGGAGGCAGGGCCGAGCTCCAGAGAGGGGCGGGACCCGGGAAGCGGTTGAGTCTGGGGAAGGGGAGTGGGCGGGGTTTGTAGGTCCTGGAAGGAAAGTATCCGAAGCAGCGGGGACGCGGTATCCGGCCTAGCAGAGAGGCGGACTCTGGGGCGGGCTCAGTCCAGCAGCAGGCAGCGACAGCGAGTCGCGGTCGATGGGCGCTTTATGGACGCGGTTGTAGTGTGACTTAGCGTTTGCCTTTTTGGGAGAAGGTTACATCACTCCTGCCAGGACCTAGCGGGTGAGAGGTCAAGGGTGAAAGGGCTCACCGGTGGTGGCCGCGAGGCGCGCGAATCGCCTGGTGACGAGAGATGGCCAAACATCATCCGGACTTGATCTTCTGCCGCAAGCAGGCGGGAGTGGGTGAGACCCCGATGCTCATAGTCTCCCTCCACCGCGTCCCCGGCCGGGGGGAGCCCGAGACCAGGGTCACCTCGGCCCCCGCGTGGGGAGGGACGGAGCCTCGCACACCCCCATCCTTGCAGCGGGGGAGGGGCACGTTGGCAGCGGGCGGCGCGGGGCACCAGTGCGGGGGAGGGGCGCCAGGGCAGGAGAGTCATAGACTCATCGAAGATGAGGGTTGGAAGGGAGAAGGGGGGCACCAGCACGGGGGGTGGGGCACGTTGGTAGTATGGTATCAGGATGGGTCTGGGAATTAGAGGGACCCAAGTTCTGTTTCGGGCTCTGCTATAGACTTGCTGTGTAAGCCTGGGAGGAATGTTTTTCCCGTCCCCCTTTACGAGGTGCTCTGGCTGGGATCTGTGCCCTACCAGTGTTGGGGGTTGTTACTAATGTTAGGATGACTGCCACAGAAACGTGCATCCAACACACTTTATAGAAATAGCCTTGTTCTCTGATTTACCCTAGTAACCTGCTCTTCTCCAGGTTACCCAGAGCTCTTGGCCTTGTGCCTCACCATGTGCTCAGGACTGCATGCCATGTTCCTGTATAACCTCACTGTGTGACTGCCAACTTGTGACCTACAAAGAACATAAGGGTCTATTATTGTAATTATGTCTTTGTAGATTGTTTTCTACATTAATTGCCTCTTAAGCGGCAGCTGCCATGTTGGTTTTAAAGACTTTTAATTGCAGCTCAATTAGTAGAAAAATGAATATAACATCTACTTACTCAGCAACTAGTGTGTATGCTTACACTAGCTTGATTCTTGGATCCAGAGTTGGTTGGCTAGAAAAAAAACATAAGACATGGTAAATATGGAAACCTGGGGTGCTGTTTTTAAAGAATCACTTCAGAGTAGAACTGCACCTTTATGGTGAGAGACCTATCTCTATTGGAGACCTACTTTTCCAGCCTAGTGGGGAACTATTTGCTGGCTGGCATCATTCCACCATCACACCTGTAACTCAGTGGTGATGAGTCTTTGCTGTGGTGATCATTAGGTTTTACTCCAGTGTTTCCCAACCGGTGTGCCGTCAGACCTGAGCAGGTGTGCCACGGAATTTTTTGAAAAACTACTTGAAGAGTTCTGAATTGGCTCATGAATATTCATGAGTTCATTTGGAGACTATATGGCAGTGTGCCTCAAAATAATTAAAGGTATCAAGGTGTGCCACAGCAGAGAAAAGTTTGGGAACCACTGGTTTACTCTATAGCTTGATACTTACTGTACTCATCTACTAGTGAGACAAGGTAGATAAGGTAATATCTTTTATTGAACCAACTTCTGTTGTGAGAAACTTTTGAGCTCACACCAGGTTCTTCTTAAGAAGATCTCTGTATAAGCTTGAAAGCTTGTCTGTCTCACCAACAGAAGTTGGTCCAATAAAAGATATTACCTCACCCACCTTGTCTCTCTCATATCCTGGGACTGACACAGCTACAACATCGCATACATTCATCTACCATGTTAATTATTTAATATTGTTTTGAAATCTTATAGATAAATGGTAATACTACTTCAGTTAATTCAAATAACATCCTGAACAGTGATCTGAATATGCTAGTGGCCTTCAAAACCAAACATATACTTAAAACAAAATATTTGAAAATAATTTTCTTTCTTAAAACCTGATCCAGCTCCCATTAATGTAATGGAAAGTTTCTGCCATGGCCTATGTATAGGGCTCTGTTATTCCCCTGCAGTTGCTAATACCTGAAGCAGTGTAATGAATGCACTGTTTGCTGTAAGTGTGAGTGATACTATTGAATGCTGCATGGGAAACATTGAACTCTAAACTCTGGCCTTGGCAAATGTATGTCTAGAAAGATGCTTACTGTTTACCATTAAAATGTATGTATTTGTTATGTTAAGGCTACTTCTGTATTTTGTTAAATTAGTTTAGATTTTAAGCAGATTTTTTAAAACACTACTTCACTTTTTTAAATTGAAGTTCACCTATTTTTTTAAAAAAAGGGGTTTTTTAATTGTCTCTCTGTCAAAAATAATGTTCTTTTTTCTGCTTTACTTATTGCAGCTATTGGAAGACTGTGTGAAAAATGTAAGTATGCCATCTCTATGTGGTAATTCCTGAGAGCATTGTCATGTGGTTAGATTACACAGCTGGGATTCCATCTAGATTTCATTTCCAGCAGTGCCCCTGACTTTTTGTGTAAGCATGGAAAAATCACTCTTTAAAATGAGAAAATCCACATGGGTTTTGTGTGGTTAAGCTGATGAATATTTGGAAAGCACTTTGAGAGGCTCATATAAGATGCCATAGAATCACAGAGTATTATGGTATGTGTCATGTAAAAGGTACAGGGATAGGGTCCTATCAGTGAATAAAAAAACCAAGGTTTGTGGCCAGAGTTAATGAACTGGGATTGTACTGATCCACTGATGATCCACTTGTACTACAAAAAGATAACTTGGTAATGTAAAAGGGAGGAAAAAATCAGTGTTCTAAAAATGACTATTTTATAGTTTGATAAAGATTCAAGTCATAATCCTGAGTGTGGGAAATACACAGCAAAAATGATCTGAAGCTAGGACATGTGAAGAGACACAGAACTAAATACATGCTTCTCCTCTATAAAAGAGAAGACTTGGGAGAATGAGAGGGTATGATCAGTCCTTTCATGGGCACAGTATAAATTAAATAAGGGTTTTAGCCTGTATCTCAAAAAATAGTGAGAAAAGGCACAAAGGAGGGAGCAATTTAGTCTGATGCTAGGGAAGTGTTTTAAGAGACATGGGCAATGGAATAAATTCCATAGGAAGTAGCTGAAGTTTTGTCATTACAGAGATAAAAGTCCTTAGTAGGGGGTAGGGATTATATGACTCAAGGGGACTGATAATAGGATATGAAGACTTTCAACTCTAGGTCAGTAACTTGGATATAGTCCAGGATAGTAGAGACTGTCTCTGGCATCTGATGGCTGTTTGGCCTATGTGAAATGAGTTGTTAAATTTCACTCAATTCCATGTGAGGTTTCCACATCACAGAAATCGATGTGGCTGCCTACACGAATTCAACCTCTCTCTGGCCTTCTTGGAAGCCAAAGGTAAAATAGGTCATGAAGACTGAACCTCTCCTTTCATCCTTGGGAGGTAGTACTCCAGAATCATGTTGATGTGGTGGTGTGTGAAAAGCATGCAATGCTCCTGCCCATGCTCTACCTGTCCTGTAGCTAACGACTATTTGGTGCTGTCAGTTCAAAAACTTCACAAGTGCTAAATTTCATCAAAAAGTTTGAAGACCCAGTAGTAGGATGATGTAAAGAGTTTTGTAAAATGCTGGCTGACTAGAGCTTTGGTCGTTATCTCTGATTCTGGTTAGAAAGTAAAAGAATTTGAAAATAAAGTTTCATTAGCTACTGGCTCTTGCTTCTCTGAAGTGAATGAGCAAGTAATAAATGGCCTTCATATGCCATCGAGATGGAATTTCCCAGCTCAACCCCTATTTTCAGGTGTATGGGGGATTTGTTTGGATAGGAAGCTAGCCCCTCTCTGTGTAGGAATGGTGGAGAAGGAAGCTTTTATCTGAGTATTGTGCTCTATTTGTAGGTGATGGTAAATGCGTGATTTGTGACTCGTATGTGCGACCCTGCACACTTGTGCGCATATGTGACGAGTGTAACTACGGCTCATACCAAGGGCGCTGTGTGATCTGTGGGGGTCCAGGAGTTTCTGATGCCTATTACTGCAAGGAATGCACCATCCAGGAAAAGGATGTAAGTTGGATGCAATGCCTCAAGGTGGTCTTTCTGTCTCTCGTTGAATGGATATGGTCTTTATTTAACACTCATGCTTATCTTTAAAGGCAGCTGTGGTCTAGTGGAATAAGCATGGAGCTGGGACTTGGGACACCTGAGCTCTATTACCAACTCTGCCACTAGCTTGCTATGGCACCATGAGGAAGTCAGTTCACTTTTCTGCTCCTCTCTTTTACCCATCGCAGGAAGGGGTGCTTCCCCGACTTTGTAAAATGCTGTGAGATCTACAAATGAGCAGTTATTTCTCTTGTGCCTTTCATCCCAAAGGATTGAAAAGTACTTTACAAAGTGCACATATGTGGTTCACTTCATCCACACATTGCCTGAGGCATCACCACTTAAGATGTTATCTTACTAGGTCTCACAAACTAAGCTTTATCAGGGTCAGGTCACCAGTTTAGAAATTCTCAGATGCTGCACAAAGCGGTGTGAGACTCTATTCCAGTCAACACTGAATCAATGACCCTGTGTGTGGGTGCTGCTGTAGGAGATCAAATACTGCTGGTGTTTTGCTTTGGGTTAGATGAAAAACCAGTCATGGTTACTTGTAGCCATTAAAATCCAATGGGGATTTTCATAAGAATATAGATTGTCTCTGGTGTCCTGACCAAATTCCAACTCAGGTAATTGCACTCTACAGACCTAAAACTCCCTTTCCCATTTTATTTGGATATGAATTTTTCACTTACCTGGGGTATTATGAAACATATTCCAGCCCAGAAGTGGCCTCTTTCCAGTGGTAATGTTCCCTTAAGTTTCTGTAGCAGGATCCCATAGTGCTTAATGACTGTGTGCAGAGATCACTCTCACACCACTGAAACAAAGCTACTTTGATGTGAAACATGGCACTACATCACAGTTAGAGCAGGATGTGAAGAATACCATCTCCAAATGAAACCGTAGGTGGAACTTAAAAAGTCAGAATGCAGTGATTAAAGGTGGACACCCATCTCTTTTGGAAAAGTGTCATGAGAGTGTTTTTTAAATGAACACACAAGATCAGGACCACAGTTCTGCATCTAGAGACAGAGCTCTGTGTCTAAAGCTTTAACACTCCCTTAGTTTAGTCAGATGAGTTAATCTTACTTTTCCAAATGCTCTACATTCAGCCCCAGACTGACTCAAGAGGAACCTAGGTCCATTAGAATGTGAAGCAAGAAAGCAAAAAATGGATGAGGTGGGCTGTCATAGGGCACATCCTTCATGTAAAAGGAGCAAAGGTGCCAGGTTCCTGTTTTGTGTGGGGCACTGGTTCAACTCTTGCCCAATTTGGAGCTACAGGCCAGGGTCATGCCGTGTCATCCTGACAAGCTGTGGGTTGCAGGGAGGGTTTCTTTCTTTCTTAAGAACAGGTATGATCATGTGCCAAATCCTTTTGAGGAGGTGGAGGAATGAACAGAAGCCTGTAATGAAACTGCCAGGTTTATCACAGATGACCTGAATTGTGGGAGGGAAGGTTTGGAAGAGCCTCACCTAGGAGGTTCAAAGTGAAACCACAAGCCAGGAGCTAGAGGCTGGTTGGTGCAGGTATATACATGTGGGTGTGGTGGGAAGGGAGAGGAGAGAATTGTCTTATATTTTCCCTCTTATATCTCTGCCACCCTGCCTATCCCACCTTTTCTTTCCTTGCCCATAACAGCAAGTATTGGTGCTGCAGCTTGGGTGCGGTCTCTGCAGTGGATGACATCTGCCCAGAGGCTTTCTCATCTAATCCACTCAGGCTTAAACAACAACCAGGAACACGTGTTCCTCTGCCTACTGGGCCCCTCAGCACAGTGCAGCTGCCAACTTCAGCAGCAGTATTTTGCCCTCCAGAGGCGCACAGATGCCAGGCTGAGTGACCCATTGGCAAATGTTCTCTGCTGTGCACATGCACACGTCCTATCTCCCATTATCAGGGAGGGGTTTGGCTCATGTTCTGATTTGTATTTAATTTTTTCCCTGTCTCCTGTAACTCTCAGCTGCACCTTTGATTTATTCTCCCTCACCTGCTCCTTTCATGTCTGGCTTTCCCTCCAGCTGGCAGGACTAGGATATAGAGGCTACCCCACATGTGCTTGCTACGAATACCTTTGCACCTGCAAAATGACCATTAACCTTTAGACAGATCAGAATAGAACCTGATTCACTGTAAAGAGTGAGAAACTTAGGAGTTGCTTTGGCTGCTGCAGCTGAGGGAACAAGGAAGACTTGTTTGGCACCTAATGGAAATAGGTTCATCTTGACTCAGGCCTTGTCTACACTTAGAAAGCTTTGTCAATGCAAGTTACAGTGATTATCAAAAAGTGCTGTAATTAGAACGCATGTGCCTGTCCACACAGCACTCCTTGTGTTACTGAAGCGTGTCCGCACTTAGTATTCTAGCATCTACAGTGAGAGCAGTGCACTGTGGGCAGCTATCCCTCTGTACAACTCACCACCTTGTGCCGCTAGGAGTTGTGGGAAGGTGGAGAGGATCACAGTGCTTCATGGGTGTGGGTTCAGTGTCCCAGGATATAGTGATTTCCGTCCCATCATTCCATGGGTTTCCAACTGCATTTTGCAGCATTTTTCAATGGCCCCAGTTTCCTGAACGCCCGCCATCTCTATCTGAAAGGATGGATCCTGCACTGCTTTCCACTGTTGTTGTCAGTGTTCTGAACACATCGCAGCTGGTCATGCAGTATATCATGAGCTCCCAATAGGAACTCGAATCCAAGGTGCCTGGACTGCTGTGTGCCATGCAAACAAACAATGCCAGATTACTGTTTGCATTCACGGAACATCTGCACATGGTGCACCACCACTTTTGGGAGCGTGAAACAAGCACTGAGTGGTGGGATCACATCTTTATGCAAGTCTGGGATGACAAGGAGTGGCTGCAAAACTTTTGAATGTGCAAAGCCACCTTGATGAAACTCTTTGTGGAGCTTGCCCCTGCCCTGTAGCTCAAGGACACCAGAATGAAAGCTGCCCTCTCCATGGAGAAGCGCGTGGCGATCGCCATGTGGAAACTGGCAACTCCAGACTGCAACCAGTTGGTCTCTAATCAGTTTGGAGTCGGGCAGTCCACCATTGGAGCAGTGTTATTGCAAGTGTGCAAGACCATTAATCACATTCTGTTACGAAGGACTGTGAGTCTTGGATATGTGTGTGAAATAGTGAATGGCTTTGCAGCGATGGCACTCTCTAACTGAGGTGATAGATGACACACACATCCCAATTTTGGATCCGGACTATCTTGTGACAGAGTACGTTAATAGAAAGGGATACTTCTCTATGGTACTGCAGGCACTTATGGATCACCATGCATGTTTCACTGACATCAATGCAGGTTGGTAAGGGAAGGTGCATGATGCACGTATCTTCAGGAACAGAAAACTACAAGCAGGGAAAGCAGGGACTTTTTTCTTTCCAGATTTTGAAATGCCCTTAGTGATCCTGGAAGACCCAGCCTACTCTTTACTGCCATGACTCATGAGGCCTTATACGCAAGGAGTGCTTCAATAGCAAGTTGAGCGGGTGCTGAATGAACGTGGAATGTGCATTTGGCAGATTAAAAGTGTGCTGGTGGTGCCTTTATGGCAGGTTAGACCTAAATGAGGAAAATTTTCCCATTGTTATAGCCGCCTGCTGTGTGCCCCATAATATTTGTGAAGCTAGGGGTGAAAAGTTTCGCCCTGGGTAGCACACAGAGGCGGATCGCCTTGCGGCTGAATATAAACAACCAAATGTCAGGGCTATTAGAGGGGAACAACAGGGGGCCATTTGAATCAGAGAGGCCATGAGGAACTATTTTGACAATGAGCACCAGTAAGGTGTCTTTGTAAACAGGACTATGCCATGCTATGACTGCTATCCAACTTGCACTGTGTATCAATGTGAGGTGCAACCACCATATGGAAGAGACAAATGAGAATTGCTTATTCTTCACAGAGTATGTCTTTATTAAATAACAATTATTCATAACACATACAAAAAAGCTGGGCTGGATCGGAGGAAGCAGTGAGGTGCAGTGAGAGCTATGACAGCTGGGTGTAAGTCCAGCTGTTGTTCTGGAAGCTGTCTGAAGGGGTAGAGTGAACAGGATACTGAGATGGGCCAGGAGTTTGGTAGGAAGGTGTGGGTGGAGTTTAGGGAGGTCATGGAAAGCAGTTCAGTATTGGCTGCAGGGGGAGGGCGAGCACACATGAATTATGTTATGAGTGACTTCAGCAGCTCCATTTGCTCCTCCATGGCTTTTATCTTGTGCTCGTGACCTGCTGTCACTTGCTCCTGGTTTTCCCTCCTCTCCTGCTTATCAATTTTCTGATTTTCGGACACAGTGTGTCTCCGTGCCCTTTTTTCTCTTTTTTCCCTCCTCAGAGGACTGGAGCAGTCCTTGGAACATCTCTTCTTTGCTTCTCCGTGGTCGTTTTCTTATCAGTCGCAGGTGCTCAGCAGGTGTGGAGGAGTTTCCCCTCAAGGGCACATCTGTAGAAGTACAATACACAATGAACAGAAGCATTATTGTGAGTGCAATAACAGCACTGATGCCTTACTGTAAAAAAACACCTCTTTCTCACTGTCCCCTGGAGAGCACACAGCTTGATGATCAACTAGGCCATGGTGAGTTGTGCCCGGGTGGAGGGGGCACAAACTAGGGAAAAGGTTCTGGGTGGTTGTTTAGGGTATTGATGCAGGTAGAGTGGGACAAAATTTCAAATTGTGCCACCATTTTCCACAGGCTGGGGACATAGAAGCTGATATCTCACTCCTGAGAGTAAGCAGGGATTCTAGGGCACATCTCCATGCGAGCAGCTTCAAACCGGGTTCCTATGCTGCTCGCCTGTGTGCCACTTTGGTCCCTGCACAAGTGATTGTGGATTGGTGCAGGAATGTTTCCTACTACGGGGGAAGAAACAAAGCAGCTCTGCCAAGGAATCTCCAGCAGAGGATTGGCGAGTATCTCCAGGAAAGTTTCCTAGAGTTCTCTCTGGAGGAGTCCCGGGAAATCTCGGTGTGCATTAACACACTTTTCCCCCACACTGTCTAAGTGAACAAAGGAAAGGGAAACACATGCAAACGTGTATTTCTATCCCTTCAACCAGCTGTGTCATGCAACAAAGCAAAGGACAGCTGTACCTCATGTAACCAAGCAGCTAAAAAAAAATCACTTACCCAAGCTCCCCCTCTCCTGCATCCTACCCACCAGAGCTGTAGGGCTGGGACTGGCTTGAACCCTCCTATATCAAGAAGAGGTCCTGGCTCCCCATGTCAGCAAAAGACCCAGTCCCCTGCTCCATATCATCCTCCAACTCTACTTCCTCATCCACGACTCCTTCATGAGGGTTGAGTCCAGTATCCGCTGTTCCCAGGCCCACAGAGGTATCTACGGGTCTCTTTGTGGTGGAGGTGGGGTTGTTGCTGAAGATGGCTTCCAGCTTCTTATAGAAGTAGCAGGTCTTTGGCCCTGCATCAGGAGCAATGGTTTGACTCCCTAGCCTTTTGGTACCCTGCTGCAGCTCCTTGATTTTCACACGGCACTGCAGCACATCCCGTTCATAGCCCATCTCCGCCAGTAAATGAGAAATTTGACTGTACGTATCGACGTATTGACTGTACGTTCCTTTGGCTGGAGTGGAGCTGAGATTTCACAGCCTCCTTTCCCCAAATGCCGATCAGATCCGGAAGCTCCAGTGTGCTCGAAGTGGTGGAGCGTTTGGTGCGTGGAGCTGCCATGGTCAGCTGGGAAGATGTGATGTGAGCTCTCCGTGCCAACCAAACAGGGAGTGGAATTCAAAAATTCCTGGGACTTTAAACGGGGAGGGGTGGATGGCTGCAGAGCAGCAAAGTTCAAACTGATGGCCAGAGCGGTCAAGATGGGCATTGTGGGAGACTTCGTGGAGGCCATTTACCGCAACATAACCAAGCGCAGTGTTTACACTGACATTTCGTCACTAAAAGTTTGGCGCAAAAAGCTCTACGCCACTCATTGAGGTGGTTTTAATTTATCACAAAATCAGAAGATTTGGGTTGGCTGGCGGGAGGGAGGTTTGCAGTCTGTATGCCACCACTGTTTTAGCGCAAAAATCAAAAGTCTCTAGTGTAGACAAAGCCTCAGGGGGTTGTTCCCCTTGTCCCCATAAGTCATGTGTATCCTGGTTTAGAAGGATCCAGTCTCAGGTCACTGCACATCTTTCATTAAACTGATGTTATTCAAATTGTTCTCTATGCTCCCCTGAGGAAGAGAATGTCCTAGTTAATGTTAGCAAGGCTTCCATCCTCCCCTCCACTTCCTCGGTTTTGCTGGCTGGAGCCAGCAAAGTAGAAGGCAAGTTTGCCTGCAGGGTATTTCCAGGAGGTGTTTTTTGGGGTGGAGGACTATGATCACTCTTCATACCCCACTTAAGCTGTGGTGTTGCCCATGTGATTGGACTGTTCTGCTTGCTGTAGCTCTAACCATGTCCCCTTCTCTCTGCATCTTTCCAGAGGGATGGCTGCCCTAAGATCGTCAATCTGGGCAGTTCCAAGACAGATCTCTTTTACGAGCGCAAGAAGTACGGTTTCAAGAAGAGGTGATCCTACCTTGGTGCTGCTGTACCTGCTGTAGGGTTGGGGAAAGGGTCTTAAAGCATTTCTGGACTTCACTGTTATTGAGAATCAATTAATTGTCTCTAATGTTGTACAAGTCTGAGGAAAGAGTTCAGATTGCCAACCCCCTGTAAATCTCCTCTATGTACTATTATATAGGGAGCCTGGCATTGCTCATGGCTGATGCCCTTCTGGGATGAGCACAACAATTACATTCCCTGGTTTTTTTCGACAGATTAACGCAAGGTCCTTTCTCTAACTATCTTTGCAAAATGTACATCAATAAAATGTTTTTCCTTTTCTAAAAGAAGGATTTATCTCTAGTTCATCCTACCCATAGTCCTCCAGGAGCTTCCTTTTGTAAGATGATTGGGGGCACTAAGAACGTAGGAGTTGCCAAACTAGAACTGAACTGTGAGCCATCTGTTCTCTGATAGTGGCTAGTCATGGCCACATTGACTTCTCTCTGAGATGCTCTAGGGAAGAACCGCTGCTTTCTTTCTCACCCCAGCCATTGATAATTTTATGTCCTGAAGCAGGAGGATGGCTTGCCTTGTGTAACTCTTGACCTTGTTAATGGATCTGGATGTTGTTTCACCATGCAAACATCCAATCTCTTTCTAAAATCTCCTGAGCTATTTAACTCTGTCCTATAGTGGCACTCATCGCTGTACTAGCTGAACACCGATGGGGTGTGCTGCTAAACTGAATTAAAGGACGCTAAGTATGCATTCCTGATATTTATTTTCCACATATGTCATTGGTGTAATTCCCATAGGGATGCTATACAGCTGTGAAGGGAAGAGGAGATTTCTGCAAGACAATCCCTGTATTTACAATAGCCACACGGGAAAAAACGTGAGAACTCCTGGCCTATTCAATACTTAGCTTCTCAGCTGAAAGTGCTTACAAGGTGTTAGTGTTCTGGGATGTGGACACATGCCCTGGGTTTTCTTTTCCCACACCCCATCACATGCACAATGTCCCCTCATTTGATATTAGTTACCAAAATGATGTCAAAGCTTTTGGTTACAAGCAAGCTGAGACAGGGTCATATGGGACAAGTAAATGGCTCCATAACCTATCCCCAGTCCCTTGAATCATTTGGTCCTCTGCTTGACAGATCCCCTGAACCTGAAATGTTGCCTTCTTAAAAATTGGATGTGGGCAAGTGTCTGGATTCTGTTTGTGTGCTCTCTATAGAAGTGTTGGCGACATGGATCAAATCTTACTATCTGGAATCTTGTTTTCATAGGAGCAGCCATGTTTTTGTCCTTTATGGTGCTAATGGGAGCTTTTTGTTGACGTTCAAATTAGCAAATTTTTTCATTTCTGAGGCAGGAAAGAATTTCTCATTTCCTTTGGGTATAGTTAAGTGTCATTTGACTTGAAGGTACAGAATGTTCCTGCGTATGGGAATGCTAATTATGCCCAATTATACCCTGACTGACCTTCCTTGGCATTAAACAACCTAGCAAAACTAGCTTTGTTCTGGCAACCTGGAGATTCCTTCCCTCTTGTGCATGTGTCTGATTCATTAGTTCTCCTTTGACATAATAGCCAAATTGTCAAGAATGCATAAATGGATCCTTAGGACAGAATTCCTCTCTCTCTCTCTCTCTCTCTCTCTCTCTCTCTGTGTGTGTGTGTGTGTATGTGTGTGTGTGTGTATGTGTGTGTGTGTGTGTGTGTGTGTGTGTGTGTGTGTGTGTGTGTGTGTGTGTGTGTGTGTGTGTGTGTGTGTGTGTGTGTGTGTGTGTGTGTGTGTGTGTGTGTGTGTTTTTCCACCTCTGGATAATTAAAAGAACATAGTCAAGAGAGAAATATTTTAAGAGTCCTTATGTGCTATTAGTAGCACCTTATTAAAACTAAAACAGAATTTCAGAAATGTAATTGGCTTTTTTACTAATGATACTGAACCTATCCTGTTCTGTTTCATTTCCTGATACTTGGCTGGCAGGATGATTTTGTTTGTAGCAAAGCAACAGAATATTTAAATTCTTAATGCACTCTTATAATTGAATTGCTTTTAAATGAAAAGTAATGGAGAGAATTCTGTTCATTATAGGTTTCATAATTTTCCCAGTGGCCACCCATTCTCAATCTACTCTCCCAAAAAAAAAACAAAAAAAAACCCAATCACATACGCACCATACCTTTTTTGGAGGGAGGGGAGAAGGATGAATAGCCATGCATACTGCAGTGCAGTATCCAACAATGACTGCCACAAGGGATTTTTAAAAAATACACTGTTGACTGGGTTCATCCAGTCTTCTTTGACTAGAATGATGGGGGTTGTGAGTAAAAGGGGGTGAAGTGTAAAGGGGTAGCATAGAAAAATCCTAGGGAACACAGAGGATCCCCATGAAAATAGGATTGGGGAGGATTTTTTTTTTTTTGCAATTGTGGAGAGCAATTTAACCAGAGGGAATTACAACAGTTTCAAAAGGATTTGTTGTCTTTACCCCTTTTGTAGCCTGAAGCTCTGAGATAACTTGTGAAATTATACTTATTTTTGAATTAAGAGGAGCTGCTAATGAGATTACATATGAATCGACTATGCTACCTTTCTGGGGGATTCTTTAGGATCAAAGGATAATAGGAACAGATTCATTGGGCCACACCTTTGACCCATCTAGTTAATTACCTTGTTTCTGCCACTGGTGATACTGGTGGTTAGTTATCTAAACTACTGGCACTCTCTTTCTCATCATCCACTCTGTTCACGCTAAACCTAACTGTCCTGAAGGTGAGGCATGCAGGAGGTGCAAGCAGGTATTTCCAGTAGTGGTCCGCATTTCTGGAGTTCACTCCCCCAAGAAATGTATTTTACATGGATGCATCTAGAACACTTTGCAAGATGTGATTTTATTCTGATTTTTTCCTGCATGTGGTCTCTGGAAACCTGGGTACAAAAGGTATGTCTACACTGCAATAAACCACTCACGGCTGGCCTGGGTCAGTTGATTTGGGCGCATGGGGTTCGGGCTTCAGGCCTATAAAATTGCAGTGTAGACCATGGGCACCAGGTGAAGCACCCATTAGGGGAGACTGGCCCATGGCCCTGCCCCTTCTGACTGAAGCCACACTCTTCCCACCTCCTCCTTCACCACCCCCTGGAGCTGAGAGCCCCCTACTGCAGCTGGAGGAGCCTACCCCAGAGCTGGGCTACCCTGAGTCCCAACAGGATTGCCCTGGCACCTCCAGCTGCGCCCAGGCCCCCCCAAGTCCTGGCCAGCAGCCCCAGCTGCTCATGGCGCCAGCCACCCCGGAGCACCAGCCAGGTGGCCCCAGCCGCCCTGGAGCACCGACCGTGTGTCAACCCGAAGCACAGGTCGGGCAGCCCCAGCCGGTGGCCCCAGCCACCCCGGAGCACCAGCCATGCGCAGCCCCAACCACTCCAGAGCACCAGCTGCGCATGGCCCCAGCCACTCCAAATCCTACACTACACTACAATTTTATAGTTCCATACCCTGAGCCCCACAAGCCCAAGTCAGCTGATCCAGGCCAGCCACCAGTGGTGTTCTATTGTAGTGTAAACATACCCTTAGGTATTTAATTGGCTGTATTTTTCCTGTTCTCAGTGCTTAAAGCTAGGTGCCTGCAGGAGCCTGCTGTGTATTTTGTTCATTTTATTTGGAATTGATAATAGCTTCTAATTTAAAACATAGAAATTGAGCCAGTACAGTAGTGATTGGTGCCCTATAAATACATGTAAACTTCGGCTGTCCATCACAAACGATGATGATTGTAGACAGCAGCTAGCATTTTCCCTCATGCTGATGAGATGCAAGTCCAGCTCCTGAACAGAAATATAGGCCACATCGAGGGCAGGAGAGATCTCTCTATTGGTTTTGAGCCATATTGTGTCTTAGCTGATGTTGATGCTGATAAATTGCTAATTGTTTTTCTTCTACCTTTTCAACAACCCAGATACAGCATTTCTCCACTGTACACGGTTTTCTGCCAATGACTCCCATGTGTCCACATCAATGCCCACTGTCTTGAGATGTCTCTTAAGGATGTCTTTATAGTGTAGCTTCTGACCACCCCTAGCTTGTTTACCTTCCTTCAGTTCACCATAAAAGAGGATTTTCGGAAGCCGGTGTTCTAGCATACAGGTGACATGTCCTGACCACCTCAGCTGTGAGGAAGTAACTATTGCTTCTACACTGGGCATTTCAGCTCTTGCTAATACTTCAGTGTTAAGAATTCGGTCTTGCCACTTGATGTTCATGATTTGCCACAAAGGTCTCAGCTGGAGGCTCATCAGTTTTTTCAGATGTCTTCTATACAGTGTGTCTCCACAGTGTAGAACATAGACGGTATCACCATTGCTCTGTAGACCTTGATCTTAGTAGCCAGTTTGATCCCATGCTGAGACCAAAGTCACTTTTTGCTGCTGCCAAAAACCCTGGATGCAGCTTGAAGGCGTGAAGTTATCTCAGCATCTGCAGAGTTGTCATTTGTCACTGTGCTACCGAGGTAAGTGAAGGAGTTAACATTCTCAAGAGCTTCATCATTGATGACAATATCTGGTCTAATATTGTTACCACTTTGTCTGTTGGCTGGTTGGAACAGTAATTTGGTCTTACTTGTGTTGATCTTCAACCTAAACTTGCGTGCTGCATCAGCAAAACATGATTTCCTGCGTATCTTTTTGGGTGTGAGCAATGCTGGCCGAGTCATCTGCAAAGAGAAGCTCCCTAAAACACTCTTCTCTCACCCTAGTGTTATCATGTAACCTGGCCAGATTGAATAGCTTGCTGTCACTTCTCTTATGTACGTAGATGCCAGTGCTGAGATTTGCATTCATGCTTGAGAGCACTGCTGCAAGGAATAAAATGAAGAGGGTTGGAGCAACCACACACCCTTGCTTCATCCCGTGGCTTATGAGAAAGGCTTTGGTCACAATTCCTGCCACTGATACTCTGCCGGTCATATTGTCGTGAAACTGCCTGATGATATTAACAAAGTGCTCAGGACATCCATAGGCTATTAGAACTTTCCAGAGAATGTTCCTATCAACCCTGTTGAAAACTTTTGAGAAATCAACAAAAACCACATAGAGGTCTTTGTGCTGCTCTGTACATTTCTCTTGTAGTTGTCTAAAGGAGAATATCATGTTGTTTGTTGACCTTCCTGCTCTGAAACCACACTGACTCTCAGGTAGCACTTGTTCTGATATTATCTTGAGTCTATTTAGTAGTATCTTGTCACAGATTTTTCCTGCTTCTGTTAGAAGAGAGATACCATGATGGTTTCCACAATTTGATCTGTCACCTTTGTGCTTGTATATAGTGACAAATAGTGTATCTTTGAAGTCCTGGGGAAGTTCTTCTTTCTCCCAGCCCATGTTGTACAGAGTGAGTAGTTGGGACTTCAGTTCTTGTCCTCCATGCCTATACACATCGGAAGGAATCCCATCTTGTTCCGGTGCCTTACCACCCCGTGTGCTCTTGATAGCCTTCTCCAGCTCATCCATACTAATTGGATAGTTGAGGTCATATTGGGCAGTAGTTGGTTCAGAGTTTCTGTTATATCAGGATCCACATTTCCTCCTTGGTTCAGCAAGATGGCAAAATGCTCTTTCCATCTGTTGGTGATGTCTTGCTTATCAGTCAGTAGTTGGTTTCCATCAGTGCTCTTTACTGGGGTGATAATGTTACTTCTTGGTCCGTACACTTCTTTGAGAGTGTTGTAAAGCCCCTTGGAGTCATTTTTGCCAGCTACCACTTCTATTTCTTCAGCTTTGTTACTCCACCATTTGTCCTTCACATCTCTTATTTTTCTTTGCACTTCTGCTTTGATTTTCTTTAGCTTGGATTGGGAAGTAGATGTTTGCTTGGAAAGGCACTCATTGTGAAGCTTTTGTTTCTCTGCTAGAAGTCTGAAGATGTCTTTGTCATTTTCATTGAACCAGTCAGGATTCTTACATTTGGCTCATGCGAGGATGGATTTTGAAGCAGCAAGCACTGGTTCTGTCAAGTTCTTCCATGCCAATTCAATTGTTTATGCAGTTGATGTGGCTTCTTTAATAAGTGCCTGGGTTATGGCAGCATTCAGTTCGGCTTGTATTTCAGGGGATTTGAGTTTCCGTACATCTAGCTTTTTTGGCAAAGTAGGTACCTGCTTCCTTCTTGGGAACTTGATTTGAAAGTTGCAGGACGATTTGACAAGAAAATGATCTGTTGAGCACTCTGGACCTCGCATATAAATAGCAAATGCATCAACTCCCCTGTAATGTACCTTATTGTGCAGTGCTACGTTATGGAGACTATTCCTTCCTGACCCCAGCTGGGTGATTAGCTTCAACCTGGAAGCAGGACTGTGAGCTCTTAGAATTGTATTTATTTATTGTCTTTTATTTTTAATTTTCAGGAAAATATTTCTTTTACTACATGATATACAAGCCTTTGTGCTGATGCTTGCTCGTGTCACTGCAGAGGCTCTACTCAGTGTCTAACCCATTTTGGAAAGGGTAAATGTATGGTACGCCATAGATGATGAGTAGATGATTCAACCGGAGTTCAAATAGCTTTACCAAATTCTGCACTGCCTTCTTCCTCAGGCTGGGAGTCAGGCCATGAGCTGTGGAGGCTACAGCATAGTATTAAGTAATCGTTTATCATGCTTGCGTTTAAGGCGAGCTCTGCCTATTTGACCTAGCTAAAACCTTAAAACAATATCTAATTGTTCAACACCAGCAGGCAGGGCTTGGACACACAGGGACACATTGTAAGACCTGCAGGAGCCTTTGAAGAGAAAACTACAACTCCCAGCAGCCTCTGCTCCGCGGCTGGGCGCCTCTGCCCGCGCACCCCCCCCCCCCTTTACCAACTGGTTGACGCAACAGACCAATCCGGAGGCGCCTCCTAACCTTGCCAGCCAATGGGAAGGCTGTTGCTAACACGCCGCTGTTATTTTTAGCATAGTCTGCGCTCGTGCACCTTGCAGGCTGGTTCTCGGCCTGTATCAATGCGTGCGCTTTAGCTGGTGATGATGAAGTCAATGCACAGGCGCGTTGAAAAAAAAAAATAGTCCCTGAGCTGGGCGTTGCTTGCTGTACAGCCAGAGGCTTAGAGGAGGGAGGGCGGCCGTGGGAGGGAAATGTAAGTGCGTCCCAGCGGGCAGTTAAACTCACACATCCCTGCCTCGAGGTGCTGGGGGGATGGGGCTGATTTAAAAGGCCCTCGCGCCGCTCTGATTCATGGGGTGTTACACTGCACCAATAGGTGCTGCAGGCCTTTGCTTCAGTGCGATGAGCGTGTGGAACGCGGCCTGGGTGGAAGGCAGCAGGCCCCTCCCTCCACACCCGAACACACGCTAGTGAGGGGCTAAACTCTGCTGCCGGGGTAATGCACGTGAACACGGGCTCGGTGCGGGGCTTTCGTTACACTGAGTCATGGGTGTTGGGTGTGTGTCCAGAGCCCAGAGCGAGAGAGGTGTTCAAACGTGTGTGTGGGTCTATAGTGCAGCTTGCAGCTGGCTGGGCTTAATGTCATCCCCCCACCGCGCCTATGCCCCCCTCCTCATAAGTATGCATACACCCTCAGCTACACCCTTCTGCAAAGCCGAACAGCCTGTCTGCACACCCGCGTGTGTAGATGTGTAGCCCACTCATAGCCGGTCCGAGCCAGTCAGTCACCCAACCACTGCTCGGGGAGCTCTGCAGTGGTGGGAGCACGCAGAGACACCATGGTAGCACATCTATCTTCTGTTGGGAGAGCTTTTTCTGCCCAGTGGCCTCTGGACTGATCAGGATTGGGGATTTCTACCAACCACCTTTTAAAAGAGGATTTCTTTTACCCTTTTAATTAAACAGATTTCATGCTGAGGCTGGATCCCGGGTTTAACTCGTTTCTTTTGGCGTGTGAACGCGTTTGTTCAAATAGCCTTTCTTCTGCTTTGAGGTCATTTTGGAAGCGAGTCCTCGCTCTCCATCAAAGAGCTGGATCACGTCTGCGATGATGCTCAGCTGCCCTTTAAAACGCGCACACGCCCCATTAACCCCGTGCGCTGTGTAGCTGCTGCGTGAAGCATGTGGATAAAAGAAAAATCGTATCGATTCCCCCCTCCCCCCTTTTGATTATCTTGCTTTGTCACAGGTCCTGACGCGACAAGGAGCTTGGGGCAATCTCAGGTCAGTGCAGCCTGGCTAGTATCTGATCCCTTCCAAGCCACGCCGTGTCCCTTTCTCCTCTTACACCCGTGTGTACGCCACGGCATTGCAAACCACTAAACGAGCTGCAAAAACAGCCAGCTGCCCTACAGCATCGCTGCCTGGCCAGGGGCGATCCGCCGTGAACAAGATAAAAAAACCAGCTCCAGGCTCTAAACAGTGGAGTTACAACGTGAAGCAGGGGAGAGAAAAGACAGACAAACGCAGGCAAACTCTCGCCCCAGCAGGGCTGATCACTCCGCGCCGATCTGATTCCCCTCCTCCCGAACTAGGCGGTAGGCGCGCAGCAGCTACGCGGCTAATGGGCGGCGGCGAGGACGGGCACAGACAAAAGGGTTAATTTCCAACGAGGGTTTGGGGAAAGTAGTTCCGGCTCTCTCTTCTCCCCCCCACCCCCTTGTCCTTTGCAAGCCGCGTCACGCTGGGTGTGGAAGAGGAGATCCTTGCGCAGGGTTGCTAAGGGTGAAACTTTTCATTTACTTTGCTCACTTTGGGCCAGGGCGAGGGAGGCTCCGGTTCCTAGCTGAGGAGGAGGAGAAACAACCCCCAGGGGGCGCCCCAAACAACCCCTCCCACCCAGCCCACAGAAGGGGGGAGCCAGCCACCCCCTCAAACCCATCCGCGCCCTGTAAAAAAGAGAGGGGGGGAAAAAACCGAAAAGAAAAGAAACCTCCCGAGCAGCCTCCGGCCACAGCCCAGCCCAGCCCCCGGACGGAGACAGCCCCCGCCTCCGCTGCAGCTGAGGACGAAGTAAGTGGGGCTGAATCTCGCCCTGGCGATCTGGGGGTGGGGGGCACAGGGAGTCCCCCCACCTGCTATTGGCCCCCGCCCGGCCGGGCACCCGCTCTCTTCCCCTGGCCCTCGCTTGTCCGCCCCCTCGGAGCGCTCAGCCCCGGCTGGTGCAGCCGCCTTGGCTCGGGCTCGGCGGAGAGCGGCGGCCGGCCGCGGCCGAGCAGAACTGGCTGTGCCGCCGGGCCCGGTTCGCCTGGCTGGCGAAGGGAGCTGCCAGCAGCTCCCCGCTTGGGCGCGGACACGGCTCAGCCGGGACACTCGCCTTGGTGGCTCTGCCCCTGCCCCCCCGCGGGTGGTTTTCATCCTTAACGCGATTGCGGTGCTGGTGGGTTCTCGGGGAGGTGGGATCTTGGGGGGTGAAAGTCATTTGCCTTGTGACGCTTTGCAATGCCCGAGTTCACCATTTTGTTCTGGCTTTTGCTGCTGCTGCTTCGAGGGGATTTAAAAATTAAAAATCCAGATCCCCACCCCCGGCCAGAAACTAGCCCGAGGTTTGGGCTGGGGGACACACACACGGAGATTTGATGGCTGTTTTCTCACTCCCTCCTTATAGAAGGGAAAAAGGAGGGCGGGGGGTAGGAATGGGTTCGCTCCCCCTTTGTGGAAGCAGCTGTCCTTGGCCAAGAGGGAGAAATGAGGTGGCTGGAGGGGGGGATGGTGAAGGGAGATGTGCTGCTCTGTGGTGTGACTCGCTTGTGCCCTGCCACGGGCATTGTTTGTGTTTGTCAAAGAGCTGTTTCTGTTTTATGCTCGATCGCCCCCCCCTCTCCTGCACGGGATGGGGTTTTGAAGGCCAACTGAGGGTTGCATAGCACAGAAATGCCCCCTTTATCCCCAGACCTTGGAGATGGAGGGCGGGGGAGGGAGAGATGAGGCAAAGAAATATAATCCCAATGCTTTTAGTGGGTTGATTAATTCTCTCTCCCTTTGAGGTGGATCTGTGGGGAGGATCCTCTGTGGTTGGAGAGGGGGGCAATATCAGGTCAGATATATTCCCTCTTTGCCCTCCTCCAGAAAGGATTAAACATGTTCTTGCTGCTGGAGGGATCCCCAACAAAGGACCAGGCCTAAAGACCTTATATTCAGGGCAGTGGTGGGATGTCCAGTCTGGAGGGCTTCGACATCTTGCAACAAAACCATGTTTCTGGCCTGGGCTCCCCTGTCCTAGGAGGAGAACAAGAGGGGTCATTTGCCATTGCCAACAGAAGTAAAGGTCAGGCCTAAGCACCCTTTGCCCAGTAGTCTGCTGTACAACCGTCTCTGCCTGGGCACTCTTCGCCAGAGCCAGTGCTAGGCATAAGCAGACTAAACAATTGCTTAAAGCCCAGAGCAGTTCCAGGGACCCCATATTAATTAATGGGGGGGGGGGTGCGCAAAATATTTGTGTTTAGGGCCACCAATGGGTGCGCACCCATTTATTAGGCTTTCCCTTCTTCCACGCCCCCCTCCAATCAGTTATGTGGAATTGTCCTTGAGTGATGGGGGGGGGAGGGTCTGCCGTGTCGTGTCTTCCCTTCCCTTCCCTCCCCTCCCCGCCCCCCAGGTGCAGGCCTCTTCCTGGGGCCGTGTTTGGGGTTTGGTGGCTGATCTCTTCTACCATCAGTGAGGCAGCTGTGGGACAGGGATAAATATGTAAAGGAGATGGTAAGGGGAGAAGAGAGCAATCTGGGTGGCTTTATTGGGGAGAGGGGAGGGGCACAGGTGTGGCCTTAAGTCTTTAAATGCAATGAGCATAATACTGTCAGAGCTCTCCAGCACCCCACCTTGGAGTCTCACCCCTAGCCCCAAACCACGAATAGGTGGGGGGAGGGGTAAATAGAGCTTCCCCTTCCTCCTCCCCCTCTGAAAGGAGACAGGGAGACTGATCGCTTATACCCCTAAAAATACCCAGCAATTCCCAATGATACGGTACGTGGGGTGTGTTTCTTGCATTGGGCAATTGGCTGGGAGGGTTGAGGCTGAGAGCAGCAAGAGCGCATGTGCCATGGAAAATTTTTTACCCTGCTCCACTGAGCAGGCGCTGGTTGGCACAAGGCATACTGGGAAATGTAGTTCAGAGGTAAAGTAGGTCACTCGCCTTGCCTCTTCTGAGGGCGTGAAGAAGTGGAGAGTGAAGGACTACAACTCCCAGTTTACTGTGTGCTAGGTATAGTGAGGTGGGTTCCGACGAGTGTTTGTAGAAATTTCCTTGGCTGGGTTATGGGAATGCATCATCCTCTGTGGGCCTTGGCTGCTGTTCTTAAAGTGGGAAGGGCCGGTGGGGGGAGGAGGAGGCTGGATTCGCCGCTGAGAGGGGCTGATCTGGAGAACAGGCCCCTTCGAGAATGTAGGTATATTCTGCAAAGGATGGGGCATTGGAGCAGTGTCTTGTGTGTAACACCCACAGTAGTTTTGACAGCCTTTATAAGGGGAAGAAGAGAGAGGAGATTGTGCAATCCTGGTGTCTAAAATGTGTGTCCATAGGGCCCATCCCTCCCCATGCACACAGTCTGCAGGAATGGATGGGATTGTTTAAAAATATTTATGTATGTTTGAAGTTATGTGCCTTAAAAATGTTGTTTTAAATTAGAAAATAATTGGATTACCTCTCACAATCTATGGGTGGGGGGTGAGTGAAGATGATTAGAGACGAAGGCTGTTGTTTTGGAAGGGTGCGGCCTGCAAAGTAACATAGGACAATCTTCTATCATCCTGGCCTTAATTTTTTTAAGCCCTTTAAAATGTCACTGTGCACTTAATGATGGGAATAGGATCGCAGACCTGTTTTCAGAGGGATAATTACTCTATATAAGTTTTTAAAAAAATAGAACCTGTTCCAGGTTGAAACTTGTTTTACAAAGGTCACTGCCCAGTATCTTCATAACAGGGAGGAATGGGGATGTTTAAAGTGTTCACTCTCGTCTAATGTCGACAGTCATTTTGCCCATTTTCTTTAAAAACCTGTATGCTGATAAAACAAAAAGGAGAGATGGTTGAACTCCAAAGCACCTGCATTTCTGCAACATAATGTCTGTGGGAAAACATTTATCTTTTTTTTTTCTTGCCCCTCCCCTTCCTTCCACCATAAAATAACTTTCTGTCCAGCAGATATATACAGGAGATGGGGAAAATATGTAGATTTTTTTTCTGTGACTGGCCTTATCATTTGCAAAATATATTGACGCTTTCTACTTTGGTCGTCCACTTCAAGGCCTTTGCTTCCCTCTCCTTCCCCCCAAATTTCCCTAGGTATGTAAGAGGATATATATATATTTTTAGTGGAGTTCTGCAGGTTCAGCTGCAACTATTTTAGGTTTAAAACTACCAATCAGCTCCACCATATGGGTTCTTATATTGGCAATCCAGGGATTAAAGGATCCTAATGGAATACATTTTTTTGTATTAACACTCTGGGGAATGAGTGGAGCCTCTTGCTCATTTGGAACCCTCTCTTATAGCAGGCCTTGGCAAACACCTTGAAATGTATGTAGCTATCTTGTTGCCTGCTGTTATTCAGTTAATCTCTTTTTTTAAATTGAAGCCACAGATGCCACGCTCAGAGTATTCTCCATTTTAAAAAAAGAAAAAGTACTCCATTTTTATAACAACCCTTTGCAAGTGCAATACTGCTGAAATGTGTTGCTGCATTTTACTACTCCTCCTTCTTGCCTCCCACGTAAGTACTGTGCCTTGGTGAAGATGCAGGACTGCTGAGAAGCACTGAGCTTTTGTGCTGTTTTAGGAATGGTGATAAATCAGGTCCAGGGAATGTTTGGATTTTTTTTTTTTTTTTTTAAATTTCCCGACCTTCCTCTGAAACAGCTGGCGCTGGTCACTGTCAAAGAAGGGATACTGAACGAAATGGACCACTGACTGATTCCTGTCTCGGTTCCAGTGTGCCTATGGTTGCTGGGGACCACTAAGGCTATTGGCAATTTCTCTATTAAAGAAAGATCACTATATTGATTCTCTTTGAAGAAAAACTCTTTATTATCCCCTGCCCTTGTCTTGTTAGAGACCCTTGTCAAGTACAGTTTTTCAGGTAGCGTGTATTTTTATACCATCATTGTCTCTTATTTTTCGAACTCGCTTGAAAACATGCTTATTTACCAAAGTTGTTGTTGAAATATGAAAACCAAGATCCTCCTATATCACCTCACTTAACTTTTGGTCTCTAATGCGCTGGATCTGGACCAGAATTGTAACCCAGAGGCATCACCCCACTAACCTCCAATCTTGCTGGGATTCCAGTGGACCATGTTGAGGGCTTTTTTTAAAAAAAGCCACAGTAACAGAAGTTTGTTTTATGCAATCTACTTCGGATAATACAGGCCAATTAGGCTTCTGTTATCATTTCAGCATGTATTCCAGTGGTCCACTGGTTCTCCTTCCCCCTAAATGTAATTGAAAACCTCCATCCCAAGCTATTGAGTCCCACCTACACACCAGCATGAGAATGAACTGTCCTAGTTGGTCTTTCAGAAAGCTGCCTTGCTCAGTTATTCTTTGTGGCGATGTTTCTATTTTATTTTAACTTAAGTTAGTTCCCAGTGACCTGATAGAACTTCTCATGGTCCAGTAACTCCTGAAATCCAAGCTCCAAAGGCTGGCGGTACCTTTTCGACTCTCCAGCGGTCACTTGCTGCCTCTACTTGCTTATTCCTATGGTCGTCATTGTAATAGGTCAAATTGAAGGGGGTTATTTCTCAAACTCTGTAATCTCTTGTGCTGGCTGATTTTGAGGTATTTCTGGCTCCAGCTGCCTGTCACTATTGTACTCCTGGAAATAAACCTCTCTGAACATAAGTTACCAATATAATATCTTTTTATGTAGAATTTGTACTGCCATTTTTGTAATAACTCAGTCTTCATTTAAAAAACAAATTGTGCACAACACCATTAATGCTGTATATTTACTTACTGCGTTCCACTCAGCCAGGACAGGTAAACTACCCTAGTCAGTTTCCCTTTCTGCTTCTCTTGATCTAGACCAGTGCTGTCTGGATTTCCAGTTCTGCAGGGGAAGGCTTACATCTTAACTCTGTGCGCCACACCAGGAAAAAAAAAAAAATCATCTATTTGGCATGCAACCTGAATGCTTGAGGTTGTTCCTTAAACCCATTTTGCCGACCTAGATGAATGTGGTATTTGTGTGCTAGAATGAGCAGAGCCTAGGGTAGTGGAGTAGCCAGCCTGCCTCTAAGCCACCAATTAAAAACTGGATGTGCCGCTTCCCTGCTGAATGGAGCAGGAACTGATAGTGTTATGCTTCTTTTTTTAAAAAAGTCTGAGATTCTTTGTCCTTTCTCATCTCTTCTCTGTGGGGAACTGACCTGCCTAGAGAGTTTGTTGGTACCTGGAAAAAGACTCTGTTAATTAATGTCTATATTGGAGAGTCAGTGTGGTGGTTTCACGCTCTGCTTTTGTGGGTTTTCCTGCTTTCAGTAATGGCTTCATTAGGGAGGGAAGGAGGAATAGTTCTGTTTTGGCACGTGATATAAAAGTTGCGTGGACCTGCGGTACTCCCCATACACCTCTTTCTGCTGGAATAATAACAGCGCTGGGAACTATGCACAACAGGTGTCCAGCAATGTATGTAGTGTGGACCCCCCACACTATTTACCAAACTGAATTAAACCGAGACATTAAGCTTTTTAGCTTGATTTAGCCAGACAAATCCTCTGCCAGGGCAGGTGAGTATCTGAATTTGAGATGACCTGTCCTCTTCAAGGAGATAATAAAACTGGGCTAGCAGTTAGTACTTCACTAACGTCATATCACCATTTCCACTCTCTTATCATTGAGCCAGCTGGAGCAGAGAATGCAAATCTCTAAAAACCCCCAGCAACCACCTCTCCTCCTTCCAAACGTGTTGTTGCTATTCCTCAGCAAAGAGGCTGGTGTTGCCATACAGAGTTCAGGAGTTGATCTCCACTCAGTTCGTGAACATAAGAACAGCCAGATCAATGGTCCATCTAGCCCAATATCCTGTCTTCTGACAGTGGCCAATGCCAGGTGCTTCAGAAGGAATGAATAGAGCAGGTAATCATCAAGGGATCCAGCCCATTGCCCATTTCCAGCTTCTGGTAAACAGCTAATAGCCACTGATGGTCGTCTCCTTCATGAACTTATCTAGTTCTTTTTTTAACTCTTTTATAGTCTTGGCCTTCACAATATCCTCTGGCAATAACACCTCTTTATTTACTCTCCACACTAGTGATGATTTTATAGACCTGTATCATATCCCCCCCTTAGTCATCTCTTTTCCAAGCTAAAAAGTCCCAGTTTTAGTAATCTCCCCTCGTATGGAAGCTTTTCCAAAACCCTAAATCATTTTAGTTGCTCTTTTCTGTACCTTTTTAAATTCCAACGTATCTTTTTTGAGATGGCATGACCAGATCTGCATGCAGTATTCAAGATGTGGGTGTACCATGGATTTATATAGAGGCAATATGATATTTTCTGTCTTATTATCTATCCCTTTCCTAATGGTTCCCAACATTGTTAGCTTTTTTTCACTATTGTTGCACATTGAGTGGATGTTTTCAGAGAACTGTCCACAGTGACTCCAAGATCTCTTTCCTGAGTGGTACCAGCTAATCTAGACCCCATCATTTTATATGTGTAGTTGGGATTATGTTCCCCTTTGCCTTACTTTGAATTTATCAGCATTGAATTTCATCTGCCATTTTGTTACTCAGTCACCCAGTTCTTTGAGATCCCTTTGTAAATCTTTGTTATCTGCTTTGGACTTAACTGTCTTGGGTAGTTTTGTATCATCTGCAAATTTTGCCACCTTGCTGTTTACCTTTTTTTCCAGATAATTTGACTATGTTGAACAGTACTGATCTCAGTACAGACCCTGGGGGACACCCCTATTTACCTCTTTCCATTCTGAAAACTGACCATTTAATCTTACCTTTTGTTTTCCCACCTTTTTAATCAGTTATTGATCCAAGAGAGGACCTTCCCTCTTATCCCATGACCATGTCGAAAGACTCCCATTATGATGCCTTGATGTAATTTTTTTTATCAGTGGCATGGCATACCCTGATGTACATGTACAATACATATGAATTATTTTAATTTTGTGATATTGATGTTACATAATATTATAAATGGTCCCTCTAATCCAGACAGCATCACACATGGGGTGCAAAGAAATAAATGAGAGCTGAAGCAAAAAGATGTATTAACTACTCTACCAGAACAGACTATTGGTCCGGTTAGCCTGATATCCTGTCTCCATTGGTGATCAATGTTGGATAACTTGAGAGAACGGCATCATGCATACAGAGTTCAACGTAGTACTAATTCCATTTAGTAGGGCAGAATTTTTTCCTGTCCTCCTCTAGCAATCCATTTATGTCATGTAGCATGAGGATTGATGGTATTCGTGTAGCTTTTATTCTAGGAAGTGTCACTGCAAATGCTATTTGTAGAAATATCTAATCCTTTCGTAAATGTACCAAGCTGTTTGCCTCAACAATATTAAAGTTGCCATGCTTTCTTCTCTCCTTTCATCCATCTTTTTCTTTTCTTTTCTTTTCCAGGATTGTTTGGAACCAAATCTTGTATATGTGTGTATCGTTTGTCTCTTTTAATACACTGCCCTAACTTGCTTGCTGTGAAGGGAGTATGCATCTGGAGATCAAAGTTGCTCTGAACTTCATCATCTCGTACCTGTATAACAAGCTTCCCCGGAGGCGGGCAGACCTGTTTGGTGAAGAGCTAGAACGCCTGCTGAAGAAGAAATATGAGGGCCACTGGTACCCACAAAAGCCTCTGAAGGGTTCTGGCTATCGCTGTGTCCACATTGGGGAAACAGTGGATCCAGTGGTGGAATTGGCAGCCAAACGGAGCGGGCTGGCTGTAGAGGATGTGCGGGCAAATGTGCCTGAAGAACTGAGTGTCTGGATCGATCCTTTTGAGGTCTCCTACCAGATTGGCGAGAAGGGGTCTGTCAAGGTCCTGTATCTGGATGACAGCGAGGGCTGCAGTGCAGCTGAGCTGGACAAGGAGATCAAGAGCAGTTTCAACCCTGATGCCCAGGTGTTTGTCCCCATTGGTAGCCAGGACAACTCCCTGTCCAACTCGCCATCTCCATCCTTTGGCCAGTCACCCAGCCCAACTTTCATCCCCCGCTCTGCCCAGCCCATCACCTTTACCACTGCCACGTTTGCCGCTACAAAGTTTGGCTCTACCAAGATGAAGAAGGGTGGGGGTGGGGGAGCAGGAGCTCAACAGCAGCAGCAAAGGATGGCCAGGTCACCCACCAACAACCTGCTGAAGCACAAGGGCCTCTCCCTCTCTATGCATTCTCTGAACTTCGTTGGGGGCGGAGGGAGTCAAGCACCTCAGTCGCAGCTCTCCCCCAATGCCAAGGAGTTTGTTTACAATGGTGGATCGTCCGGAGCCAGCAGCCTCTTCTTTGATGGCGTCACCAGCGAGAATCAGGCTGGCAGCATCCCGCCAGCCTCCCAGTTTAATGGTAATACCAGCGGCGGCAGCGGCTTTGACATGGCTCAGGTCTTCAGTGGCAGCAGCAACAGCCTCTTCCTGGAGAAGTCTCCCTTTGTGGAAGGACTCAGCTACAACCTGAATGCCATGCAGTATCCCAGCCAGTCGTTCCAGCCAGTTGTCCTGGCCAACTGACCGGGAGGAAAGAGCGTATTTGGGGGAAACAAGAATTAAAAAAAAAAAAAGAGAGAGAAGAAAAATGAAAAATAGAAATATACAAAAATTTGAAATCTTATAAATATAGCTTCTTGGAAAGAGACACAACCCCGGAGTCGTTATGCTGTGCCGGGCAGCGCTCCTGAAGCACTGAATTGTTTTTTAACTCAATCCCTGTGCTTTTTCCTACCCACTTTTTTTACTCCTGTAATGGGTTTGTTTGGTCCAGAAATGGTGGAAACATAGGTCACTTTAGCTTCCTGTCTCCCAGCTTCTCAGAACTGGGCTTTAGTACCTTGTTCCTTGGCGTAGAGATGGCCTTGTTCTGGGCATTCCCATATCCCTGGATGCTTGGCTGCCTTGCTGAGTGGAGGGTGGGGGGAATTAGTAAATTGGTTTTCAGTGCCAGTGTAAAGGTACACAGTTTCATTGCATGCTTCCCAGAGAAGGCTGTGGGGGCTTGCGTCTTTCCATGATCAGTCAATTCCCCTCCCCTCCTGGAATAGACTGGGTGAGTGTACCGAGTTCCCCTTATCTTGCATGCTTTAGACTGCCAACCCCTTGTCATCCAAAACCCTTCACAACTACCGCAGTTGATGCAACCTCTGATTTGGAATAAGATTCCCCCAGCCTCCTTTTCCTTGTCATCTTCTAGCAATGGTAGAGAAGTGGGACACTACTATAGAATAGCTGCTTCCTGCTGCCTTCCCTGACTGCATTCACAGAGGTGAATGCTAGAGAAGAACAGCACTTCGTTATACCGGTGACTCCATTTATGATTTCCCCTCCCACCCCCTATGTATAAAAGCTCTTGTCTGAGCTGGTCTCTTCAAGTTGGTCAGAGCCAGTGCCAGTTCAATAGGGTTGCTGTTTATATACAAGTACTACAGTAGGTCCTTATGTATTGCATTTCTCTTTCAGAGGACAGGGTTAGATCTGCTGCTTCTCACATTGTTACGTGCTTTTCTTCCCCTCCAGTGTAAGCAGCATCTACTGATGTTCCTTTGGACCAGTCTCCAAATGTTTTTTCGTACTCTCAGCTGCCAGCTGACTTTGGTTACAGACTTTCAGGGGGGAAAGGGTTTCCTTCTTTTGGAGAGGCAACAAAACTTTCTAGGGAGAGCAGGGGGCTGCATAGCTCAGGCTGCTTTCTTGATTGATATAGCTTGAGGGACTTCACTTCCTGTTTTCTTTTATTTAAAAAATAAATAAAAGTTTGACCAAACCCCCTTTGCTTTCCTTCTGGAAGGATAGGAAGGGGCAGGTGACTTAGTACAGAGGGGAATGCCCAGGAGGGGTTGTACTCAGCTCCTAGGTTTAACTGATCGTTCCAGCCAGAGACCAATAGTCTAGAGAGGGCTCACTGCAGAATAGGGAGTAGTACTTTGAAATGACTAATGGTGTGGAGAGAAGGAACAGATATTCCAGGACCTAAATATATAGTTGTGTCTCCCCCTACCTCCCCCCAATTACTGGGAGTAACACAGAGCTAGGAATTCTAAAACTGTGGTCCATCCCTCCCCCCACCCCAAGCATAAAATGCTGGAGCAAGAGGAGTAGGGCAGTAGTGGCTTTTGCATCTTGTGATTCCATAGCCTCCCTCCATGATTTGTGGGGATCCCTCTTCCTCCCAGATGGGGTAGCCTGGAACCCCTGGGCTGCCTGGGATTGGGGACTGCAGGTGGGAAGACTTCCTAACCCAAGGGTGACCCCTAGGAGCCAGACGGTGAAGAGGAGGGCTCTGAAGCAGAGACATCTAGCTTCGGGGCATTTTTTATTTTTTTAAACAATCTTTTCCTTCCTTGCCATTTCCCAGTTTTGTTTTTAACTAAACCTGTCTCTGGAGCTCCTTCTGAGACTCACCTCTACCATTTCTGTAATTGAGAGAAGATTCAGTTTACTTTTCCAAGACTTCACTGTTTATCAGCAGGAGGAGGCTTTGAACTCCTATTTCTCCCTTTGTCCCCCCACCCCCACCAAAATCCTGAGTTGATGACACTCCAGCCCTCTTGTCTGTGTATGTGTTGTGAATGAGCCTTGTTTGGTTTAAGGGTCTACCCTACACCACCCTGGTCTCAGGAGCGTGCTTGTTTCTAAATCCACCCCACTATTGCATTAATAGAAAGGGCACTCTTCTGATTGGGTTGGATCCCAACACACCATTTCCCAAAGCAGACTGCTTGCCATTCATTGGCTATGACCCAACTGGTGGATGGGCAAGATGTAGTAGGCAAGGGCAGTCACCACTAAGCAGTCTGTCCCAGCGTGACAGATGAAACTTGCAGGGTTGAAGATGCAAAACTAGAATGAGACTTTTGGGACCTCTTTAGCTGATCCTCTTTCCTACCAACTTTACCACTGCCACCGAGTTCCTCCCCTTTGAGTGTACTTTAGACTGCCAGACATTGCACTGGACTAAATAACTCTCCGCACTTCAGGGGACCAGTTGGCTTCGCAGCCCAGACTCTTTGTTGCTTCCACCCCTCATCCTTCAGCAAAATGCTGCTACGAGCCACTGCCTGGGTGGGATTGCGCACCCTCTTATGGCATAGGAAGGGAGAGGGGAAATGGAACATCACCAGCCACCTGCTGTGTGTGTGAAGCTTTGATGCTGCTTTAACCTGCTCCATGTATTGTAACTGCTTTAAAAATAGTGTCGCAAATATGAGGAGGGAAAGGGGAGGGACCAACCTCTTTGTATCTTAAAGGAAAAAAAAGTGTGCTTCAGAAGCGTTTCTCCAGCACTGGCGGCAATTAAACTAATGGCCTTTTTTGGTCTTGTCTTGGATTTAGGCGTTCAGCTTTGATTTTATTTTTTAAAACCTGCACTAGTTAACCTGGTTTCTTAGGAAAAGAGAACGAGAGAGAGTTTTTTTTTAACTTTTATTTTTTATGGGTTTGTGTTTTTTTGTTGATGTCTGTTTGTATTGAATAATTTGCTACATTTGTAAAATGTAAGAGGTATATATAATATATGTATATTTCTAACGTAAAAAATGTAATTTTTTCTTTGAGATTTTTCTTAAAAAGAGGAGAGAAAAAATATTTTTTCAGGAAAAAAAACTTTAAAAAAAAAAAAGAAGCAGTGAAAATTCCTTTCTCCACCCCTTAGCTCCCTTCTTCCCCCTCCCTAACCCCTTATGAAGACAGAATCAACTGTGTGATCTTGGAGTCAAAGAGAGAAAATGCGTGAACACAAAGATGACAGAATTATGTACGTTTCTGAACGTAGAGGGTTCCTACGTTTGTTCTGTTTGTTTTATGACAAGGGGTCTACTGAGAGGGGGATCAGGGGGTTGCTGTTTTTTTCTTTAGCGAAGGAGGAATACAATCAGTTTTGTATTCAGAATGTTGTGCAATATTTTGGAACGGGACATTGGCGTGTCTAGATATTTAGTTAAAAACAAAACAAAAAGTTGATCAAATCTGTACAGTTTCTATTGTTCCAGATTTTTTTAAGTTTGTATTAAAAGCATGATATATAATAAATAGCCTCTCGTCATGTGTTGTGTTGGGCGCTCAGCAGGAGAGAGGAGATGTGGGGAGGGAGCCCCTATTTTATGGTCTGATTTAGACAGCATAATCCTTATCGTGCTAACACCCTCCTAGAAAGACCATTGGTCCATCTCAGCCATTCTTCCACCTCATGCTATGTGGGATAAAAGCCCTGGCCCATCTAGGCTGGCATCCATCTCCTCCACATAAACCCACTGGCCCTTAGTCTGGTATATCTGCTCAGCCAGTGGGTGGTGAATGCTTCAGAGGAATGTGTAAAAATCCAGTTAAAACTCCTTATTGTGCAATACAGCAAAAAAGGCTGCCTTCCTGAATTCTTTCTGTCCCCTAGCAACAGTGAAGGGTTTCCACATCTCCTTCCAGAATCTCAGTGCCACAACAAGGGTCACTAATGATCAGCAAAAGGAGCCACCTCTCCCATCTGAGGGGGGCTGAATGCTATGCTGCAGCCTCTAGCCCACAGTGACCCGGGCCCCCTTGTCCCACTCATTGGATTCTTCATAGTGAATCAATATCACATTAACATTGAAATTTCTGAAAAATACAGGCTGCCCCCGACTGAATAATGCAAAAGTACATAAATGACCTGCAGCCATAACCCCCTGAGCTGTAATCTTCCCTGGTGTCATAAGATGAAGAGGCCCAGCTCCACTTACACTTGGATGGGAGGTCTCCAACAAAGAACTTGGGTTGCTGCAGGAAGTGGTGGTATGGCTGTAGTGCCCTAGCATGCTTTTTAGGAGAGAAGTAAAACAGGTTGGTCTAGCATCCAAAATGCACTAGATAGGCTCTTAAACAAGCTGACAGGGTAAGGATGTAGGCTGGGTGCTCTTTGCTTCAGACTTGCTTCACTCGTGTTTGGAGACTGTCATTTCTCATAACAGTGTGGGTCTGATGCCGTGAGGCAGCTCAGCTAATATTCTGCTTACCTCAAACCCACCCTTCAAGTTCCAGTTGGATTCCTTATAATGTGGGATTGTTGTAGGATGTTTCAACAGTTCTCCCTTTCCATCCCAGTGAGACAAGGCACAGTGTTCGCTGGATATGGTGTGGATCCTTTTCATTGTAAAGAGCTACATAATCTTACGATAGTGGGGTGACTTGAACATAATGTACATAATGGAGCTAGTGGAAGCTACCCATCACCTGAGTTTACCAGAACCTAATTAATTTAGTCTTCCTAAAAGGGTGGGGTTAGTACCATGCAATGACAAACCCATCCCTCCCTCAATAAGCTGTTGGAAGAATGGCGTCAAGGGGGACTTTGTTCCCTGCTCCTGCTATGATCTCTTCCCACAGATCTAGTTGCCTGAGTTTCTTGCTAAGAACTCTTGACCTGACTAGTCCCACGTTTGCGGGGGAGCATGGCGAGTCTTCTGATTGTTAGGTGGTCGTGGTAAGTGCCAGGTTGCAATGCCCCAGGTTGTCTCAGCTTTGCTCCTAATGGGATGGGGCCACACTGACTGTCTCAGCAAAGAGACCAGGGCCTGAATGATTTGAGGGAACCGAACTCTGCCTAGCTGTGGTCCCTCTAAATCAGGCTGAGGTGTAGTGCCTGGTGTGCAGCTCATGCTGTATTTGAGAGAGCGAGCACTTCACCCTCCCACCTAGCCTTTTAGTTGGGCACCTCTCAGGGGTACTAAAACGATAGTTTGAGCAGTGATCACCTGAATGGGGTGATGCTTGGGATGGGGGTGATAATTGCCTTGAATTTGACCCATGCATGGGCCAGTAACATAGATAGATCCCTAAATGCAACACTCTGGTAACAGTGGGAAGAGCAACAAGATGGGATGTGTCCCCTGAAATCACTGGGTAGTTTCTCCAAAGCAGGGGTGTGGAGTGGTGTTTAGACACTCATCACTGGGGACTCTGTTACTAAAGAGGGAGCTTGCATCTTGAGTCATGGAGAAAAAGGGATCTCACCTGAATGGAGATGACAGCTTCAATAGAAAATGCCAACCTTCCCACTTGTCTTGTTCAGCTGCTGGCAGCAGTAATTTTCTGACATGTCAGGCTGCGGTGGGGGTGGGGAGGAGGAGGAGGAAAGCTGGCTGTCTCTCATGAGTGTGAAAATCAGGCAGTGCTATAGTAGCACTTGGATTTTGTTGTGCATATGAACATAGGGAAGCTGGGTTAGTCTTGCTCTGCAAGCACAGAGCTTATGACTCCTGAACCCTCTCAGTTATTTAGATGATTGGAGTCGAATAACACATACAGCACAGGTGGTGGCAGCAGGCCCTTTCCTAACAACACCCCTTCCCTTGCCAACGTGCTCGAGCCCGAACATGGAAAAACAGAGGAAGCGCCTCAGTCTTTGGCCGCTTTAGCGAGTCCTCTGTGTCTGCCTCACACCACCAGGGAGTGACCTGAGGACACCTGCTCCAAGCTTGTGCATAGATGGTAACTATATTTAGTCATTTCAGTTTGGGGGGTTGGCTTGGAACGGGTCAGTGGGAGGAGAAAGGCTGCATAGCCCAGGTATCCTGGCAAGCCCTGTTCCTCGCCTTAACAGGTTTGAATTCAAAGACTCTCTTCAGTTTGATTCAAATTACCACTTGCCCTCTGAGCTCTTTTCTCACCCCCACTCTCCAAGCACTGCTCTCCATCAACCAAAATATTTGGAGGCCTCCCTACATACTCTGTCCCCACCAGTTCCTTCCTCGCTGCTCAGCCCCCAGTTTGTTTTGCTAAGCTGGCGCACAAACTCAGGAAAGGAGAAAAGGCTTGGCCATACTTAGCGATGTGTAAAAACGTTTGCTGTGTCAGGCCGTGCAACTTTCCCCCAGTCCTTCTGGGCGGGGTCCAACACAAACAGTGCATGGAACATGCTCAGCCTGACCCCTGCGTCTGCCCACTAAAGGGGTCACCCTTTCACTATCCCCTCCCACTCACCCCAGGATGATAATGATTTCACCACAAGAAACTTTTGGTGCTTGTTTAAACTGGTAAATGGACTTTGCCCCCACAATTAAGTTTAGTGCCCTGCTAGAATGAACGCTGCTGCTTAGTAATTGTTATTACTATTGCTGATTGAGCTGGGGCTGTGTGTAACGCAGTGGCAGATTCAGACATGCCTGCAGCCTACAGCAAAGGAGACTTAACGGTGGTGCATTTATGGACTGTGGAGGCAGACATGGATTATGGCCTGACTTTCAAAGGCACTGGGCAGCTGCAGTGCCCTTTGCCTTCGGCAGGCATTGTAAGTCCTCAGACACTCAGGGCTTTGTGGTGAGAGGTCAGTCCTGGATCTGCCACTGAGGGGGAAGGAAGCAAACAGAAGGTGCCCTGTGCGATGCTGGAGTCTATGCAATGCTAATGGCAGGGAAACATGTTTTTCAGTTGAGTGGTTTTATTTATGTTGGCAGCCCCTGACATGGTACTGGCATGGCATTCATGCTGACGGAGGCACCACCACCACCTGCCTCACCAAGCATGCTGTGTGGGGAGTTTACAGCAAGGACAAAGTTTTCAGCTGAAAGGAATCAACAAGTAACAGCCTGGAGAGAACGGGTTGGGCTTTCCTTAAGAAATACAAGCTAATGTGTATTAAAGGCCATAGATAGTATTGATGCAGCTTTCAGATGATGTGGTTGACTGCACCAGCTGCAGGAAATGGTTCCCCCCATAACGTTACCATCTTGCCAGGTTAAATTTTGTAACAGTCTTGCATGGTGTAAATTAAAGTTCCCATGGCAGCATTAACTTTTGCATTTCCTGCCATTCATGTCATCAGCTGTGCAGCTGTATGTTGCATTAGTGCAGGCTTTGGCACGTCGTTGCTGTTTGAGTTAGGAAAGGAAAGGAGGGCTGCGTGAGAATCACAGCAATGCACCATGCCCTGGAAAAGCCTTTGGATCCTTCACTCCAGTAAATTCTACAGTTCATCTGTCCCCACTGTAGCAGACAGCTTTAGAGAAGGGTCTTAGAGCAGCAGCCCCCATTTTCATACAGTGTTCACTCCATGGATGCAGGAGAAACTTAGCTGCCGCACCATGGAGTGATGTTAGCGAGTCTGAAGGTGAATGAGAAAAACAGCAAGTGCTTTATGCAGAGAGATTAATTCAGACACGTAAACAGGAGCACTGAAGTGTTCTGAGTCAGCCTGCTCCGCTCCCTCCCTTGCCCCAGCCGGAGAGTGAGTGACAACACAGTTGGCCTATGAAACACAAGAAAGACGCCTTTCCAGAATACTCTGGGGTTGGAACATACCTTCAGAGGCAGGCATTATTACCTAGCAACTGCTGAGAAGTGGTTGGTCCGCACTTGGGGGAGCACAGTCTCCTGCTGACCAGTGAATTTAGTCCGGGTGAAAGGCTGCAAGGTGTGGAGGCTGCAATGCTCCATGTCTCCATCCCACCGGACAGATATAAAATGACAATGATGCTACTGTGTGCTTTCTGCTGTTTGGAACTCTACCTGTGCTCCCCAAAGCAACCAGTACCAGGCAGCAGGTGCCATCCTTGACCCTTTTTTTCCCCCCCTCATCCTGCTATAGGAGTCTCCTACATGGCTTATCCCAATCAGTGGTGTCCTGGAGAATGGCTGAATGAGCCTCTGTAAGCAAGTCGGAGGGAAAACGTGTTGGAGGGAAGGGGATTGGGGTAGGAGCATGTGCAGGGGAGGTTGAGGAGAAGAGGAAGAGCATGACAAGCACGAGAAGGTAATGTCAGGACAGGGCACTTCTGGGGCATAGACAGAGGAATCCAACCTGCAGAGCAAAACAGCACCATTACAAAAACGATTGCCTTTGACAATACCATTAAAAACTACAGCCCCCCCCCCTTTTACCTCCCCCGCCTTCCTGCCCATGACAGACATATCACAGTACAGGAACTGAAGGTTCCAAAACTCCAACCAGGGAGATCATGTGACCGAAACATTACACGAGATCCTAAAGCACAGCACTGATCATGTCCAGGAAGCACTGCCAAAATGATTCCACCTAATCCTCCAGTTTGGACACTTAGTCATATGGACTGATCAACCTAATATTAGAACTAGTTAGTCAGTTCCCCATTGTGCCTCTGGCGCTTAGGACAGCAATGAACCTCCTCCACTCCTGGTCTGTTTCTGGCAAATCTTTCAATGGTTCCCCAGCTGTGCCCCAGGTTTTTCAGCTCAGCTCCCACAGCTCTAGACTTCGCCATGTTATTTTCTGGCAGCCTCGTTTTCACTTGCCTTCAGGTGCCCATCTTGTTGCTATTCTGGTGATGGAATCAAATTCCATCCGAAACACAAGGCCAATCCATTTCCAGCACCTTCTGGTAATGATAGCATCCCATCCAAAATACAGCAAAATTTCTCCAGAGGCAGTTATTAATCTTTCTGATCCCGTCCATCTTCTCTCACTGATGCCCAGGATGTGTAATCTGTAGCGCCTCATCTCTGTTGTGACCTGAACTAGCTTCCCCGTTTTGTACATTGTCCGTACGTTCCAAAATCCAGGTTTGGATTGTCTTGGTTCTGAGCACTTCAGTCTTCATCCCAGTGGCTTCCTTTCAGCACCACTGGCAGTCGTACAGGTTACTGACTCCTGAAGACCATCACACACAGTAATGGTTAATTTCTCCACTGCTGTTTCTGTAACATACATTTTTTACAAGTCAGGGCTGTTAGCCTTGTGCCTAACCCCCAATTTGGAGGACCAGGGTGTCTGTTTTTGTCTGACCTCTCCCTCACAGACCAATCCGGCATGGTTGAACCTACCAGGAGCAAAAAAGCCCCCTGCCATCTGACACAGACTCTGGGGATCGTTAGGGCACTCAAGCTGTCCTGCCATCACAAGGCAGAGATACCAAAGGATAGCTAATATTAGAGTCTGATAGAAAAAGTCATTTTATCTTCATAGAACACAAAATAAATAAATAAATCGGGTTTTTTATTAACAAATAATTGTTTTTCAAACAACAAACATTTTCCCCATTATTTATTTTTCTCAAGGGAAAATGCCTTTTCCAATAAAGGTTTTGACCAACTCTGCCTAATGTACAGTCGTGGAGATGCCCCCAAACTCAGCAGTTACAGAGGTGTTTGAAAGAACATCAGCCGGCTATTCTGTAGAAAGTTCAGTAAAAGAATAATATTATCTGAACCACATCAAAGTAATCCATGAAAGTCAAACTGGATTCCTCCTTGAGAAACAAACCCCTGACCGCATCTTGATCAGACAGATGCGTGTTAACAAACAAGCAAAAAAAAAACCCAGAGCAGGGAAAGAGCTTTGTCTGCCTCAGAGAATTTCAGAAAAGCTTTTGGCACTCAGATGTGAACCATAAACTGCTATGAAATGGAATTGGTGGAAAAACATATTACCTAATTGTCCATTGAATGTATGATGTAAATAAGCAACATGTGCACAGAGTCCTTCAAGCATGAAGAGAGAGTCAATTAAGGACAAAACCTCAGCTTAACCCTTTCCAATATACACACCCATGACCTGGAAATCTTACTGGAAAAATCTCCAAGCCCAAGACTTCCACTAAAAAAACCTCTGAGATAAAATTGTCTATTGTATGTCAATGAACAGATCACATTACCTACTATGCAAAAGGATCCCCTGAGACTTTACACCTGCTAAAAACATATAGTATTACAAATCATCCTGGAAAAAACTAAATTCATGATGTGTCATAAAATACCCCCATATGACCAAAACCAACTAAAATTTTATTACAGAGACATGGAAATTGAACTCTAAATTACACATACCTGGACCTAATAATACATGCATCAGGGAGCTTTAGACTGGCTATAGAAAGATTACAAGAAAAAAAAATCTGCAGGTCTTCAACACCGTAAAGGAATTGTTAGATGGATACAACCCTCCAAACCACTAAAACTATATGACAATCTAATTCAATTCATTCTGCTCTACAGGAGTGAAGCCTGGGCTCAACTTTAACAGCCAAGAACATAGAATCATAGAAGATTAGGGTTGGAAGGAACCTCAGGAGGTCATCTAGTCCAATGCTCTGCTCAAAGCAGGACTAACCTCAGCTAAATCATCCCAGCCAGGGCTTTGTCAAGCCGCAGCATAAAACCTCTAAAGATGGAGATTCCACCATCTCCCTACGTAACCCATTCCAGTGCTTCACCACCCACCTAGTAAAAAACTTTTTCCTAATATCCAACCTAGACTTCCCCCACTGCAACTTGACACCATTGCTTTTTGTTCTATCATTGAGAACAGCCTAGCTCCATCCTCCCTGGAACCCCCTTTCAGGTAGTTAAAGGCTACTATCAAATCTGCCCTCATTCTTCTCTTTTGCAGACTAAACAAGCCTAATTCCTTCAGCCTCTCCTCATAAGTCTTGTGCTCCAGCCCCCTAATCATTTTTGTTGGCCTCCACTGGACTCTCTCCAACTTGTCCACCTCCTTTTTGTAGTGGGGGGGGCCCCCAAAACTGGACACAATACTCCAAATGCGGCCTCACCAGTGCCGAATAGAGGGGAATAATCACTTCCCTTGATCTGCTGGCAATGCTCTTACTAATGCAGCCCAATATGCTATTAGCCTTCTTGGCAACCAGGGCACACTGCTGATTCATATCCAGCTTCTTATCCACTGTAACCCCCAGGTCCTTTTCTGCAGAACTGCTGCCTAGCCCGTTGGTCCCCAGTCTGTAGCTGTGCATGGGATTCTTACGTCCTAAGTGCAGAGCACTTGTCCTTATTGAACCTCATCAGATTTCCTTTGGCTTAGTCCTCCAATTTGTCTAGATCACTCTGTATCCTATCCCTACCTTCCAGGGTATCTACCACTCCCCCCAGCTTAGTGTCATCTGCAAACTTGCTGAAGGTGCAATCTATCCAATCCTCCAGATCATTAATGAAGATGTTGAACAATACCGGCCCCAGGACCGACCCCTGGAGCACATATGATCAGGACAAAACCCCAGTAGGACCCCTATGTCTCTTGTTCTGCAAACAAATACTCCATGTGTCCAGGAACTCCACCAAGAATAACTACAGAGCAGAACTGAGTCAATCTCCCCTGCTAATCAACATGAAAAAAAGAACGTTCGATTTCTGGGGCCATCTCAGCCAGAGCAGAAAAACGCCCCCTCCACCATAAACCACTACAGAAGCAGAAATTAAATCCAAATGAGAGCATGATCCACTCCTGTATGGCATCATTCCCTTGGCCCAGCAGCTCTAGTCTCCTAACTCATGGAGCAAGCAGCCTCACCCAAAACTGAAAAAATGCTCAGGAAGATAGACCAGGACTTCAATATACCAATATCACTGAGAAGAGCAAATCCAAAGCAGCGAATTACTGCACAGATTCCTGCACAGAACTATCACACCAACAGATTGCCTCACTGTGGTGAAATGTGCAAAGCTAAGGAAGATTCTCCCCAAATACAGAATCAGTGAGATTATGGAACAGCAACCGTGCCACCTATGCGACAGAGGAGACGCTGAGACAAAGAGACACATTCAACTCCAGTGTCCAAAATACAAAAGAGCATCAGAAAGATATTTCCTCAGATGATCAGGACTTCTCGGACTTCTCTTAAAGAAATGGAGAACCCGGGCTAACCCAGGGGGAATAGAAAGAGGGGGCAGAGACGGTGTCATGCTCTGTAGCATTCGGCTATCTGATCAGTGTCGAGGAAAAATAAAGTCACACTGCTACATTTTAGAGTTGGATCGGGTGCAGCTTTAATTGTGACACACACAATCACATAACCATAGCTATGGGGAATACTATAGCCATAGGGAAAACCCAGGTGGCTATAGGGAAATCAAGCAGCATGTCTGGATGCTGGGCAAATGTACTTCACCTGGCTACCAGATACAAAAGACTTATATAGGGGTTGCTTAGGTTCATTTACATGTTGATCGTATAGTGGAATTTGATTAACAGTTTATACTTAACAGGAAAGACAATTATATATACAATGGGGTACGCCAGATGTCTTCACAGGAAAGACCAAAGAGTCACTTGATTATACAATGTGGTTATCAGGTACCCTGGCTATCACCCGAAGATGGGTGGTTACACAATACATGTTAAAATGCTAATTTGTATGGAGTAACTTCCTATGGGGCCAGGAAGACAGGGGGGCATGTACCAATACTTATTAGAACAGGAGATGTAGACATCAAAAGAGCTAGAGTTCACAAAAGGAGTTTGCATTTAGATTGTGGTCCTGAGACATCCTGTGGGATTTTAGCATCTTTATCTCAGTCTCAGTTTGGGGCATCCTGTCAATGATTTAACCTGAGGGCTTCCATCACAGTTCAGGCTACCCAGTTTCAGGCCAGGCCTTCTATAATCAATTCTATGATTAATTCTTTGATTCCACACCAGGAATGGGCATTAAGGACAAATGGAGACCAGGGATCAACCCCAAACACAGAGACCAGGGCAGATGGTATTTTCCTCTGACAAAGACCTGAGGAGTTTATCTCTTCTACATACTGGCACCACTTGCACAGCTTTGCCTAAGGGATGGGGGGGGGGGGGGGTGCACGAACCGAGCAAAGAAGGTTAAATAGGAAAGAGACTGTGTGACCATATGGAGGTGGGGGGTGAGGAGAGGGAGTGTGTGGCCATGGGGGTGGATGGTTAGGGAGGGGAGGGATTGTGTGGCTGTGAGGGGGTAGTTAGGGGAGGGGAGAGAGGGAGGGTGTGGCTGTGGGTGGGTGGTTAGGGGAGGGGAATGGAGGGGAGGGAGTGCGTTGGGGTGAGTGATGAGGGGAGTGTATGGCCTTGGGGGGAGGGGAAGGGCGGGAGTGTGTGGCCATGGGGGAGGGAAAGGGAGGGCTGTGCGGCAGTGGAGGAGGGAGAGGGAGGGGTGTGCAGCCGTGGCGGGGAGGGGAAGGTAGGAGTGTGTGGCGGAGGTGGGGAGTAGTGAGGGGAGTGAGTATTGGGGGGCCAGGGGTGCTGATGCTCTGGCGCTCTGCACTGTTTGTAAGTGACGGGGAAGGGGGAAATCTCTCTCCCAAAATTAGGAGGTGACATCAGCTAGTGGGGCAGCCTTCTAAGCTGTTTAGAAAAGGAAAAAGGCAGCTGCAAGAATGATGAGCACCATCTCTGGCCTGCTTCTCCTGTCCCTGGAACAGGCCTATAAATAGAGCGTTCTATTCTGGCCCCCTTGACGTCAGAGTCCCAGCTCCTTACCTCTGCGCTAGGCTCCAGGAGCCTGCAGGCAGAGCCCTCAGCTGGATCCTGCTGCGCACATTAACCCTTCACCTGCCAGCTGCTCAGTAATGTGCATGGCGCACACATAAATCCTTTGACTTCTGCCCTACTCGCATTTCTTCTTGCTGAATGCATTGACCCTTTGCCCTCCACACTACTCCACCAGTAATAACCCAGGCTGCTGAATAACCACATTTCTTCCCCACAGAGAATTGCTACTCACATCTGACACACCACTTTCAGACTGGAAGCACAGACTGGTTGACTCCACAGCTTTCTGGCTTGCGCCCAGTAACTATAGGGGCCCTCTTAGGTTGAACAGCATTGGGGCAGAGTGCACAGGGGAGATGGTCTGTCCTCTTCTTGATCCCCATCCCAACTGGAACTCCAGTTCACACAGGATACTGCATCCCGGGCCTGGCTAGGAGACCAATTCACCTCTTGGCTGATGAGGTTGGGTTCACTCAGTGGACAAGGCTGTGATAGCCAAGTCTGCATTGTTTTAGCACAGAGTAAAGATCCATGCAGCAAATCCCCAGATTCTGAAGGTCCTTCCAAGCTCTTTAGTTTGTCCTCCCCTGACCACACAAGACTATTGTGTGAGCTCTGGACCATGCTCTGAATAACATACCTTGTCCCTCAGCTGCAAGGTCACAGGACAAGCCAGGCAAGAGTCACATTTGGTAAATACTGTTGCTTCTTTGGCCAAGCTGTTAGCTAAAATTCAGGACCTTGCAGTGTTGTTTCCATTTGCATGAGAAATCAGATATACAAGTAAGGTATAGTCTTACTGTAATCTTGGTTAGTTACAAAAAATGTGCACAAAGTCCTCTTTCCCTGCACCCAGCAAAAACAATCCTCAGCAGGCAGTTTCCTTGCTTAGAAATCCCCTCCCACCGAGCTATGTCTCTGCTTCCTTTCAGGGTCTCGCTTGCACCTCCATCTGGTGGCTTGCCCCCTCTAACAAACATGGCCTGTACAAATACCCATGCATAGATTCATAGAGTTCAAGGCGAGAAGGAAGGGGCCATTGTGATAATCTAGTCTGACCTCCTATATAACCCAGGCCAGAAAACTCCCCCAAAATAATTTCAAGAGCAGATCTTTTAGAAAAACAGTCACTTTTGATTTTAAAATGGTCAGTGATGGAGATTCCACTACAACCCTTGGTAAATTGTTCTAATGGTTAATTTCTCTCACTGGTAAACATTTATGCCTCATTTCCAGCCTGAATTTGTTTAGCTTTAACTTCCAGCCATTGGATCATGTTATACCTTTCTCTGCTAGATTGGTGAGCCCATTATTCAATATTTGTTCTCCCATGTAGCTAGTTAAAGACTGTAATCAAGCCACTCGTTAACCTTCTCTTTGTTAAGCTGAATATATTGAGCTCTTTGAGCCTATCACTATAAAGCATGTTTTCTAATCCTTTAATCATTCTTGTGGCTTTTCTTTGAACTCGCTACAATTTATCAACATCCTTCTTGAATTGTGGGTATCAGAACTGGACACTGTATTCCAGTAACGATCACACCAGTGCCAAATACAGAAATAAAATAACATCTCTACTCCTACTTGAGATTTCCCTGGTTTAAGAACATAAGAATGGCCACACTGGGTTAGACAACTGGTCCATCTAGCCCAGTATCCTGACTTCTGACAGTGGTTAATGCCAGATGCTGCAAAGGGAATGAACAGAACCGGGCAATTTTGAGTGTTCCATCCCAGTCCTAGCTTCTGGCAGTTGGAGATTTAGGGACCCTTGGAGCAGGGAGTTGCCTCCCTGACCATCTTGCCTAATAGCCACTGATGGACCTATCCTCCATGAACATATCTAATTCTTTTTTGAACCCAGTTATACTTTTGGCCTTCACATCTTGCGCTGGCAACAAGTTCCACAGGTTGACTGTGCCTTGTGTGAAGAAATACTTCCTTTTGTTTGTTTTAAATCAGTTGCCTATTAATTTCAGAGGGTGACTCCTGATTCTTGTGTTATGTGAAGGGGTAAACACTTCCCTATTCACTGTCCCCATACTGTTCATGATTTTATAAACCTTTATCATATCCTCCTTTAGTCATCTCTTTTATAAGATGAACAGCCCCAATCATTTTAATCTCTTCTCATATGGAAGCTGTTTCATACCATTTTTGTTGCTCATCTCTGCACCTTTTCCAGTTCTAACATATCTTTTTTGAGATGGGGCAACCAGAACTGTACACACTATTCAACGTGTGGTGTACCATGTATTTATATAGTGGCATTATGATATCTATCCTTTTCCTAATGGTTCCTACCATTCTGTTAGCTTTTTTGACTGCTGCTGCAGATTGAGTTTTCAGAGAACTATCCACAATGACTCCAAGATCTCTTTCTTAAGTGGTAACAGCTAATTTAGATCGCATAATTTTGTATGTATAGTTGGGATTATTTTTTCTACTCTTCATTACTTTGCATTTATCAACACTGAAATTCATCTGACAGTTTGTTACCCAGTCACCCAATTTTGTGAGATCCCTTTATAACTTTTCACAGTCAGCTTTGGATTTTAACTATCTTGAGTAATTTTGTATTGTCTGCCAATTTTACCACCTCACTGTTCACCCCCTTTTCCAGATCATTTATGAATATGTTGAATAACACTGGTCCCAGTACAGATCCTTGTGGGACTCTGATATTTACCTCTCTCCCTTCTGAAAACTGACCATTCATTCCTACCCCTTGTTTCCTATCTTTTAACCAGTTACTGATCCATGAGAGGACCTTCCCTCTTATCCCATGACTACTTAGTTTGCTTAAGAGCCTTTGGTGATGGACCTTGTCAAAGACTTTCTGAAAGGCCAAGTACACTATATCCACTGTATACTATATACACTATATCCACCCTTGATCACCTGCTTGTTGACACTCTCAAAGAATTCTAATAGTTTGGTGAGGCACGATTTCCCTTGACAAAAACTGTGGAGACTTCTCATAAACATATCGTGTTGTGTCTGATCATTCTGTTCTTTACTATAGTTTGAATGAATTTTCCTGTTACTGAAAATAGGTTTACCATCCTGTAATTTCCAGGATTGCCTCTGAGGCCTTTTTTAAAAATCCTGTTACATTAGCCATCTAGTACAGAGGTTGATTTAAGAGATAGGTTACGTACCACAGTTAATAGTTCTGCAGTTTCATATATCAGTTCCTTATACAGCCATTATTAGAAGTGCTCTCTTCTAGAGTCAAAGAACATGTGCCATGAGATGAACCCACTTACAGCGTTAGCTGTTGCCTCAGAGGCAGATAGGTCCTGAAGGGCAATGAGTGTCTGCTTTCCAGTCCTCATTTCCAGGTAAGGCCTTACCCTCTGTTCTTTCCAGCTGGTGCAAACAGCAAAGGAGGACCCGCTCATCTACTTTGGGCTGTGTATTTCTCACTGCCAAACCTTTTCTCTATGTCGCTGCTTTCTGCTGTTGAGGTTGCAGTGATGCTGAGAGATTGTGAAGTTCCAAACATTTATTCCACCATTTCAGGTACTCCCAGAAGATGGTGCTTATCTCACAACAATATGCCACCTTTTGACTGGGCAGTTGTTCTTTAGTTCTCAATCTTTTGCACCTCCATGGCATGTGCTGAGCCTATACATGCATTGGCCCTGCCAAATTGGTGGTCCCTATTGTTGGTATGGAAGATGAGATGTAGCCAGTCTGGCTCAACCAAGCAGAATGAAGAGCTCAGGCCATAACTGTCTCAATGTGATTTTGATCTGGTATTTTGCACATGGTGTGGGTATTTGAGACTAAAGAATTGACTCAGCAGTGCACACATAATGACTGACAAGAACGCTCTCTGCAGCTGGTAGCTGTGCTGTATTTCTGTTATATCTACTCATCCCTGTCCATAGGTAGCTAAGCAGTCTTGGAAGACTGGTTAAACTCATCTTTACAGAGTCAACTGAGGATCACAGCAAGAAACTGCTGTAGCTTGCCATCTAGGGAGACCTGTATAATTAACGATGTGTTGGCTCTCACCTTTCCTTTCTTATATAACTTCATAATCTGGAACCCGGTGGGGTTGGATGTCTCATAGAAAAATGCCTGAGCATCTTGTATCTATACACAAACAGCGGACCACAGAATCTGCTCTATGCACCTGAGATTGAAATGGCCGGTGGCTGCTGCTATTATCAAGATAAATCCATAACATTGAGAAGGATTGGATTAGAATGGGGAGCTGGGTGTAGTTTGACCATTAGGCCTAACTTTGCCATTCCAATAGAAAGATCCTTAGAGGAGTTATCACCCCACTGCTCTGGAGACATTTCAGTGAGTTCACTATACCCGCCCTGGACTGTTTGACTGTGCTGATGTTGCTCCCTCATGATTCAGCTTGGGCCTCTTGGGATCTTTACACTGTCCAGATAGGATTAGGGGCAGAGATCCGGCCATCATGATTTTGCAAACAAAGTAACCAGGCCTTCCCTGACTTTTATTCCACAAGTTCCCCCTCTTAAATGCTGTACTGTTATAAAGTATATTCCTGTACCAATTTTTGGCTCCCATGCTTCTCCTTCGTCTTCCCATCACCTCCCGATGTGGCCCACAAACAGAATATGGTTCCCCCGAAGCCTGTTGCATACAGCTAACCTGCATTTCATGCCACGTATTTAGAGCTGACCAGCCAGCCTTTCTGCTGGGCTGGGCTGTCATCCACTACACTCTGGTCCTTTAGGTTGTCTCCAGAGCTGCAGGATTGAAGTGACTGTCCTCCACACAGCCGCTCTACGGCTGCTGCTTCCACATGGCATGCAGCTCCTCCCTGTTGCTGGCCCTCTGGATGGCTCTGCCTTATCTCCACAGGGGGCCCTCCACTTGCTGATCAGGTTGGATTTCCAAAGCCACTTCCCAATTGCTGGTTTTTTCCATCCAGATGTGGCCTGCTCACTGTCTCCTGCCCCATACTTTGTCATCATGGTTGCCTGGTGCCTGCCAGTTCACCTGGCACCTGTTGTCCCAGGGTGAATGTTGTCTTCACCACAGCCTGACACACAAGGGTGATAGTGCCTCAGACAGGATGTGGCTGGGCATGCACGGATCCAAACCAAACTCTTAGAGCTGTGTGCCCTTAACCTGGACGGGAGGGTGAATGGCTCTATCAGCATTTACAGAATACCTGTCACTGCAGTAACTACGTGCTGTCAGGGATCATCTGGAAACACGGTGAGAACTGCCACGGGGAGATGTGCTTTTCACCTTCCTGCCAGCAAAGACAAAGTGCCAAAGCAAGAGCCAGGATGCACCAGGTGGAGACAAAAGTTCAGCCCCACAAACCTTTCCTCCTCCAGTACCCACACGCTCCACCTTCTTTTCCCTTTTCCAAAACCTTCAGGGGAGACATGGGGGAAGGGAACTGAAACAGGCACAGGGCTGCCCACCCATCAACTCCTCCCCTTCATTCCATATGAGTCCTCCCCACAAACCCACCAGAGGGATCCCCACACTGGCAGCAGAACAGGTAGTATTAGCTTAGAGGGCGGGGGGGGATGCTGCCCACAAAACAAAGCAGCTTAAGTTGTGGGGGATGCTAGCTGGACAAGCAACTGTTAGATTTGGGTCACATCCCCACCCACCTCATTTCTCCCACCAGGGTGTACACTCCATCCCCAATGGTCAGTTTCTCCTGAGCACTGTTGATCTGTTCATAGGAAATAATGGAAACATCTGGCAGATAAGAGGCTGTAGACAAGATGGGATCCTGTCACTTGTTGAGAGCCAGATCCAGCCTGCCTTTCCCACACCCCACAACCACACAAATTAGTTTGTCTCTCTCCTCCTCCCCTCACTTTCCCTACTTGCTTCCCAATGGACACCTTCCCCCTGCTTGCTCCTCTTCTTTCTCCCTTCCTCCATTAAACTCTCATCAATATCATTCCCTTCCTTTTCCTGTGCCTATTGCTGCTCAACTTTCCCAGCTTCCCTCAAAACATTGTTCATTTTCCACAAGAGTCCTCCTTGATGTGCAGCTTCTGTCCCAAAAAGCACTGGCAGCAGAAAACAGTATTTGCAGAATCTCTATGACCCATAGCTATTGGTTCTCACAGACTTTAAATTCAGAAGGGACCATTGTGATCATCTAGTCTGACCTCCTGCACATTGCAGGCCACAGAACCTCACCCACCCACTCCTGTAATAGACCCATAACCTCGGGCTGAGTTACTGAAGTCCTCAAATCATGGTTTAAAGATTTCAAGTTTTACAGCAGTTTAAACCTGCCAGTGACTCAATGCTGCAGAGGAAGGCAAAAACTCCCCATGTTCTCTGCCAATCTGACCCGGGGGAAAATTCCTTCCCAAACCCAAATATGGCAATCATTTAGACCCTGAGCATGTGGACAAGAACTACCAGCCAGATACCTGGGAAAGAATTCTCTGTAGTAACTCAGAGCCCTCCGCATCTAGTGTTGCATCACTGGGCGTTGGAGATACTTGCTGCTAGCAGTCGCAGATCGGCTGCATGGCATTGTAGGCAGTCTCATCATACCATCCCCTCCATAAACTTATCAAACTCAGTCTTGAAGCCAGTTAGGGTTTTTTTTTGACCCCACTGCTCCCCTTGGAAGGCTGTTCCAGAACTTCACTCCTCTGATGGTTAGAAACATTCATCTAATTTCAAGCCTAAACTTGTTGATGGCCAGTTTATATCCATTTGTTCTTGTGTCAACATTGGTGCTTAACTTAAATAACTCTTCTCCCTCCCTGGTATTTATCTCTCTGATGTATTTATAGAGAGCAATCATATCTCCCCTCAGCCTTCTTGTGGTTAGGCTAAACCAGTCAAGCTGTTCAAGTCTCCTCTCATAAGGCAGGTTTTCCATTCCTCAGATCATCCTAGTAGCCCATCTCAGCACCTGTTCCAGTTTGAATTAATCTTTCTTAAACATGGGTGACCAGAATTGCACACAGTATTCCAGATGAGGTTTCACCAGTGCCTTGTATAGTGGTACTAACTTTTCCCTGTCTCTACTGGATATATCTCATGTGATGCATCGTAGGACAACATTAGCCTTCTTTTCACAGCCGCATCGCATTGGTGGCTCATAGTTATCCTGTGATCAACCAATACAGCCAAGTCTCTCTCCTCTGTCACTTCCAACTGATACATCTCCAGCTTATAGCAAAAATTCTTGTTGTTAGTCCCTAAATGCATGACCTTGCAGTTTGCATTATTAAAGTTCATCTGATTTCTATTACTTCTGTTTATAAGATCACCCAGATCTTCTTGTATGATATTCTGGTCCTCCTCCATTATTGACAATACCTCTCAACTTGGTATCATCCACAAATGTTATTAGCGCACTCCCACTTTTTGTGCCAAGGTCAGTAATAAAAATGTTAAATAAGATTGATCCCAAGTCCGATCGCTGAGGAACCCCACTAGTAACCTCCCTCCAGCCTGATAGTTCACCTTGCATTATGACCCATTGTAGTCTCCCCTTTAACCAGTTCCTTATTCACTTTTCCAGACTCATATTAATCCCCATTTTCTCCAATGTAACTAATAATTTCCCATGTGGAACTGTATCAGAAGCCTTACTGAAATCCAGATAGATTAGTTCTACTTCATTTCCTTTGTCTGAAAAATCAGTTATCTTCTCAAAGAAGATCAGAGTGATCTGGCACAATCTACCGTTTGTAAAACCATGGTGTATTTTATCCCAATTATTGTTAACCTCTATATCCTTAACTACTTTCTCTCTCAAAATTTGTTCCAAGACCTTGCATACAATTGAGGTCAACTAACAGGCCTGTAGTTTCCCAAATCACTTTTTCCCCCCTTTCTTAAAAATAGGAACTATATTAGCAATTCTCCAGTCACAGGGTATGACCCCCAAATTTACAGATTCATTAAAAATCCTTGCTATTTGGCATGCACTGAGATTTAGCACAGGGAGCCTGAGTGCAAAGCTGTACATGTCAATGTCCATACAATGGCTTACACTAAGGAAGCAATTGGGTTGGCCAGTGAAGGCTTCCAAGCTGTGTTATTATCTCAACACTAGCTCACTAGGGTCACTTAGATGTTGACATCAACATGTCTTAAGCACAAGTATGGAGCATGCAACAATTATGAGGATCACAGCCTCACTGCTGGGAGAAGAGAACAGTTCATTCTAAATGGTCTTTTCAGTCCTTGGCCTTTGCTGACACTGCTAACAAGGGGGCAGTTAGTGCCAGCTGGGCTGACCGTTTGCGCATGGACTGGTGACCCTCTCTCCCACTGGGAATTGGACTAGGACCAACTTATTTCACATGGGCACTGAACAGCCATTAGACTATGTCATGACTTTTTCAGCTGCTATTAGGCCTATCACCTCCGCCCAGGATTTCTAGGATCATCCTGACTTTGTTGCGGTGACCCCCATGATCACTGGCTTGCGGGCTAGTCATGATTCCTGAATGCGGTTGTGAGACCCAGCTATGAAATAATGGCACGTTGCAACATTGTGTTATCACGCGATGCCTTTGGCTGCAGCATAATGTCATAACATGAATGTCATAGCGTTGTGCCAGATGAGTTTGTCTTCCCAGTTGGTTACTCTAGCTACGACTGTCCTGAAGTAAGAGTGAAACTGCTGACCCAGAAGTGGGGCACTCCATATCCTGTCCCAGTTCTCTGAGTAGTACATTGCCTCTTACACAGCTGAATCTTCTATCTCAATAGTTTCCAATGATTCAATCTGTAGCTTATAGAGTTCTGTCCAGTGGCAAAGTAGGGATCAGGATTCTTGGCTTTTAGTCCCATCCCTGTCACTGTGTGATCTTGGAAGTCACTTAAATTTGTTGTATTTCCATTTTCCTACCTAGAAAATGAGGCCAAGAGAGCATATTTTATCACCTACTGAGCGATCAACACCACTTTCAGCAGCTACTGGCTTTTCCTTGAAGATCTCATCCAAATACTGGGCAGGACCAATTCTTCCCAGCTTGCAAAAATCACCTCTGGTCATAGCTTGAGTTCATATAGATTGAGTTCAAAGCTTGAAGCTGGGTAAAGAAAAACAGCAGGAGGAGACCCTGCCCAAAGACTGCGTGCTATACACAGCCCCCCTCCACCCCACTTCTACATTTCCCAATTCCATTGTAAATGCTATTTTCTAAACCAATTCAGGAAAAACAAACTGAATTTCTAGTGAAAAAGAAGATCAGGGATAGATCTTTTAGCATCCATAGTGTCAGCTGCCGTACTGTCAGGTGCAGTATAACCTACTGTCATTAGAAGACTCCTGCTAGGGCTGGGAATATTCCAGACCTTGGAGGTTCCCATGAGCAGGAGTTTCTACAGCACATGGACTGCAGAGGGAACAAATGCAGAACAGATAACAAAGGCCTCTGTGGGGCTAATTTAGATTAGCCCCCCGTATCCGCAGGAGCAAGGTATGAGACTTCCCACACAGGCTTCTTGCAGCTGCAGTCCCTCCTTTGCTGTTTCTGACCCTGCTTTTACTGCTGCAGCAACAAGTAAAGGGAGGTCTGCTGTGATGGGGTTGAGAGGGCAGGTTTCTGTACTGAGGAAGGTTAGCTGGGAGAGGGAAGGTTCTGAGTCCAAGCTGAGTGAAGGGTCTCAGAAACAGGGGGAAGTGATGTGAGCTGGGATTAGGCTAGCTAGGGACTGGAGAGACTCTAGTACCTACAGCCCTCGCACTTATTTTGGGCACCAGCCACCACTGGGAGTCTCTGAAGAGGAAGTAGATAGGGATTGTGCAGGAAGAAGAGAGAATGAAACAAAGGAAAGGGAGCCAGGCAAAAGAAACACAAGGATGAAAATCTAGCCAAGGAAAGAGTAAAATGAGGCAAGAGAGCAAAAGAAATGGAAGGCTAGAAGGAGAGGAAGCCACAAAGCAGGAAGTGAGGAGAGACGCAGGAGGAGGGAAGGAGAGTCAGCAACTCTCAGCCTCAAATAGGATGGCAGGAAAATGGCGGAAGAGAAGGATACTGTAGGGAGGAGAAAGATGGGGCCAAGGAGGGCCTCTCCCGCAGCATGGCACGGCTCTCGCCTGCCACTTCTTGTCATCACTTCTTGGAAAACACTTGGCTCTTCCTGTAAATGTGTAACGAGCAATTAACACTGATCACATCCTCATACCTCTGTGACTATTTATAATCAAACGAGGCAATGCTATTCAGGAGGGACATAACTCCACGCCACCCACGTCCCTCCTGCGAGTCTGGGGAGGGATCAGCACTCCCTGAAGTAGGCCCTTATAGAGGCAGTGCTTTCGCAGGGCAGGCCTTGTACGCAAGAAGTCAGCTGGGGCCCAGCTCTTTGGGAAGGCCTGTGACCCATTTGAGTGCTGCTGGCAGGCACCTCTCTCTCTCTCTCTCTCTCTCTCTCTGGCAGTGGGAACAATGGAGAGGAAACTCCTGATCAGATCCTCAACTGTGGCAGTTTAAGGCCCTACAGATAGTAATAGTGACCCTGTGTTCATGTCTTGCTGAGCTGGGGAGCTCCCCTGCCTCCACAGACATTTCCCTGTTCTGAGGCTGCTCTTGGGTAGCAAGGCCTTCCTTAGGAACTCTAGCCCGAAAGGATTCTGCCTAGTCTAATTTATCTGCAAAGGATGGTCCTTCATCCTCTGTTCTACACACAGCGCCTCTCTGTTTACAGCTGCTCCTTCCTTTACAGAAAAGCTGTTCGCCCACCTCTCAGTTACGCCTCCTCTTCCTTACTGCAGACTTACCCAGCCTGACAGAGGCCCTCAGGCTGACCTGCAGTGGATGCTGTGATTTCCTCTGGCTCTCAGCAGTGTGAAAGCTCAGGCCACTCCTGAGGGTGTACTGACACTTCTCCAGGGCAGTGGACCTATGTAGGTTGTCATTACCTCTTCTCACACAGGGCAGGACATGAGGTGGGGCAGAAGGGCGTGTTCTAAGGCTAACCACAGAAGGTTCTGTGATCTCCTCTGACTCAAGCCCTTGCGAGCTCTGGGACTGGCCCTGGGACTGAGCAATCCTGTTTATCGCTGATGCTAATGAAAAGTGCTTAGCTCTGCAGCGAGCGAATTAACTTCCCAGCCTGTGATCATTCATAGGATCTAGGCCACCAGCGCCAGTCCTGCAGCGTGCTGCCACGCCAGGGAGTACGTTGCTCTGGGAAGTCAGCTTGAAAGGAAAACAGCAGAGACTGGTTCGGAGATTTCACAGCCATTTATAAACTAAGACAGGAATTTCCCTAGAAAGCCAAAACAGGCATCAGTGCTGATACCTGAGGGCCAGCCCCTGAACCCCCCCTCCAGCAGAAGTGGAATCCCCAGGGGGCACTGAGCCAGCCTGGTGGCTTTATGCCACCCTTGCCCTCCCACCACTGTGGCGCAGTGGGTGTGACCAGGGAAAAGAAAACCAGCTACCAACTAGTCCCAAGCCTGCTTCGTTTGTAAAACACAAGCAGGTAATATTCTGGGAGGAGGCTTGGTTGGTGGGTGTGAGCAGGGAACACTGGCACCAACTGGAAACCGGACTGAACTGCGCTGTGTTTCTAACAGACGGTCAGTGCCCGTGAAATGCAGAGCACCAGCAGTTTCCAGTGACCCACAGGATGCTGGTTAATGCTAAGCAAAGCTCAATATGCCTCAGTGTCTGGCCCTCAGATTGTAACCTCCAGGGACCAACTGGCTCTTCTTCCAAGCCTGTGCAGAGCTGAGCACATAGACAACGCTCAGCAAACACTTGGCAAAACCACATAATAAGGAGTCAGGAATAACCCAAGGCAGGCTGCATGTGTATGGAACAGGAGCTGGTGATCTTTGGAAGAAGAAAGCAGACATATGGCTCTGTTTTGGGGCAGCAGGTGGCTGTGAAAGTGCTTCTAGGCCAAGTTGCGGGATAGTGGGTCTCATTTTTACATTGAAATGGCACCAGGCTCCTTGCTTCTCCACCACTGCCCAGCCAGCCTGCCTCTGGCCCTTTGTCCTCCCTCACAACCTGCTCTGCATGCAGCTGCTACTTGCTCTGGAATTTCACTGAGTCAGCAGTATCCACACACAGCTCCAGGCAGAACTGGGAGGGTGGGAAAGAGGCACATGACAGCAGCGGGCATCCCAGCTCAAGAATGACTGGCATGAGGAGAATGGAATGCCGTTTTTCTCCTTCACACGAAGTAGGAGCATTTGGCCCTTTAGCCCTTTGCACAACCATGATGAATGCACACATTCATGCCCATTGACCCCCCTAGTCTTCTGCTGATGAACTTTGACCTTTTGCCCCCAAATATTGGCCCATCCACTACTCCCCCTGACCCTCTCCAGAATTGCTGAGCCCCCGTCTTCCCCACACGCCTCAGCTTTTGATGTCTAACTCAATCCCCTCTGACTGAGGCTGATTTAGCTGCCCTGACCTTCCCCTCGATTGCCAATACCCCCCTAAACTCTCCCACAAGCGTAGCTTTCTCCTGCTTCTGCCAAGGGACCCCTCCATCCCTCCCACCTAGGCAATGGAGCCTCTCATTACCCCTTGACAAGGAATCCAACACCCACAATGGTTGAACTTCCTGCCCCCACAAAGCAGCCTGACCCCCTGCCAGTCACTCAACTTCCTGCAATGTCACCCCCCAAAACACTTCAACCTTCGCGCCCATGCCCAAAATCCTCCACTACACCCCTCCCCCAACACGCATTGCCACCAACCTTTGCCTCCTCTCTAGCCCCACTCGTGCCACATCCCAGATGCTGGAACCTCTTCCTAATATTCACTGCCCCCATATCCTGCCCCTCCACCCCCCCAAGCCCTTAGCCAGTTTCCAGGTGTCAGGCACCTGGCATCTGCTCAGTACACACAGGCTTTGGCAGGGGCTGGAGGGACAGATCGGGAAACGAGCAGCGTAAATGTCACGTCGTTCCCTGTTCCGAGGCTGAAGTGACGCCTGTGTGTCTCCCATTATGTAACGCACAATATATATAGGTGCTAGGATGCCTCGGGGTGGATTACACATAGCAAGTGACAGCCACAAAAATTGGAAGGGCTTAATTTTAAGGCTTTCCCCTCCCCTGTCTTGTCTTTCTCTTCTAGCCCCCATCATGGTGTGCAGCTGTCCCTACACCCAGTGGAGAAACAAGGTACTGGAGGCCTCTCCCCCCATCCTAATATAATAATTGCTTCTCATTTCCATAGCACCTCTGAGGCCAGGAGTCTTGGCCGCTCCAGAGAGCTTGTCAGCTCAGATTCCTGGTGCCAGGGGTCTAGTCTCCAGCCCTCCTCTCCTCTTTCCTTTCATCCCCTCACCTCCCTGTCTTTCCCCCATCCCTCCACTGTCCCTCCCCACTGATCTCTTTTCTCTGTCCTCCACAACCCGCATCCCTTCACCTCCCCCGTCCCCTTCACCAGCAGTACTGGCAGTTCCTATTCTCTCCTGCTGTAACTCTAGAAAGGTCACTCCTCCCCCCCCAACCTCCTCCACAAGCCACTGGGTTATCGCTGGAGGCAGAGCTGAACGATGGTGCGGGAAAACTGCAGTCTCATGTGGCAACATGATATTCCAGTAGCACCCCGCCAGCCAACCTGAGGTCAAGAGACGGACAGTCGAGAGCAGAGAACACTTGGTGTCTGCCAGGCACATCCAGGCCTCTCTTGAGGCACCACAGGCCTGGCTGAGTACTGTGCTGGGGCCCCTTTAAGCTAGATCCCCCAGCAGATCTGGACCCAGAAAACTCATCATGCGCCCTGGGGGAGATTTCCCAGGTACCACAGAGCCAGTACAACAGCTCTACACCATGCCATAACAGTCCCTGGCATAAGGAATGCCTGCTGGGGGCACTCGCAAGGAACGGGTTCAGAGCCAGAACACTGCTACACGTTGGCTAATCCGGGCTGCTGTTCTAGCTCCCTGGGCCCAGAAACACAAGCTAGGGCAGCTCTGGGGCTAATTTAATCTACAGTCAGGACCCCTGACCAGTCCCCAGAATAGGGGAAGTACAAAGGTCACAAACCCACCTGGCCCCATTCCCCAGCTCTGCTCAGGCACAATGATGACCTGGGCCTCTCTTCCCCTAACGCCTTAGAGCATCAGAAAGGAGTGATGGGCGCAGGTACCACTGTAGTGTACTATGGGAGCACTGTGCTTTCCTTCATGGGGACAGAGATGCTGTCCAGCACCTCGCACAGTGGGGTCCTGGTCCACGACTGCAGATCCAAAGCATGGTGGTAATACAACCAGCAAATAATAATAATGGCTCCTGCGGATCAGCCCCTCTAGCACCCCCTTCAGCTCATCAGCCCCGGGGGTGGGTGGGGGTTTCCTGGAGAGCCAGCACCTCTGCATGACCTCCGGGAGATTGCTGACCCTGCTAGGAAGGTAAAGATGCATCCTCCATGAGCCTCAAATTCCCTTGCCTACCAACTCCTCCTCATGCATTCTCTCATGATGTACACCAGTCCCCACCCCGCCCCATGGCCAGATGCTGGCCTGTAGCTGTCCCCACAATGCTGTGCCCATCCTGCAAACCCTTCAGTGATTCCCCCTCCCAGTCACAAGCTTGTTGCCTTTCCCCCTCACCTCATCTAGCCTCTAAGTTTAACCTAGTCCTGCCTATTCTCCTTCCCTGTAAAACCGGTTGTGCGTCCGTCCGTCCCCAGGTTGTTTTTGGGGGGCACAGACTGAAGAGCAGCCAATGGAGGGGCTGTTGCTTAAGCCCTTGAACATGGGCCACCTGACTTGGGTGTGGCTCTAACACCATTATTTCTGAGACCCTGGAGCAGCCCCTAGGAGCCCCTGGGCTTTTCTGAAAATGCTGTCTGAACAGCCACGCTGCCATCTCGAAACCGGCCCCGTCCCACCCTCTGAAAGCGCTCACCCCACCAGGCTCTCAGGCAACTTGGATGTGCCTGCCACCAGCTTTGAAAAGCCCATAGTGCCTGACTCCCAACTGAAGCTCTGGCCTCGGTCTTAGGAGCGCCACATTCAGTTCCTTGCTCTGACACATATCTTAGGTGACCTTGGGCAATTCATTTAGCCTCGCTATGTCTCAGCTCGCCATCTGTCCAGTGCACTTCCTTACCTCCCAGGAGCATTGTGAGGCTAAATCCATGAAGTAGTGTGAGGCATTAAGATACTACAGTGACAGGGGCCATGCAAGCACCTGACATACATCAATTAAACAGTCAGGGTGCAGAGTCCAAAACACAGAGTCAACATATAGTTCAAAAAAGGGCAGTCCAAAAAAACTAAGCCACTGCCAATTTTGTTATCGCTGCCTGTGTTACAGAATTCAGCTGAAGGCACTGCCCCTACCCACTGGTGCATTAGATAGGATACAAAAGGTTAGAAGGGATAGAAATTCTCTTGCCTCAGGCGGAGAGTCTGTGACAGGGGTTAAAAAGAAACATCTGCGATGGGCAGGTTATTTGATAAGCATCCATCGGAGGTGGGGGTTTCCACTGTCTCCTGAAACATCTGATGCTGGCAAAAAAAAGGATACTGGACTAGATGGCTCTCTGGTCTAATCTGGTATAGCAATTGGTGCATTTCCAGTTCATTTTGCATGTGATATAAAAGGCTTATTTCACTCAGGCGATCACATTCCTTAGGGTTGCCTGCTCATCCGAATAAGATTAATCAGGGGAAGAACTGGACCAGAGTGCATTTGGACTCGTGCCTGGTAATAACCCATCAAGCAGGTCAAAGAACAAGAAGAAAATGAAATCTCTGAAGGGAGCATCCTATGCCTTTAAATACCCATGCAGCCTGCTGACTTTGGCCTGGATTTATGGCTCTAGGCAAAGAGAGTTTTTTTTATTCTCATTTTCACTTTAATCCAATACAAATAATACTGGGATCCTTGTTCAATCCTGAGTTGGAAGGGGTTTTGTTTGTTTATTTTTTTTAAAGAGACAAGGTCACCCCATTTGTTATGCTACCACAGAGCCATCTAGCGCTCGGTCACTGGAAACACAGAGAGACATTCTTTAAAAAGAGACTTAAAACAATAAACTAAAAGCGGTAGGTTCTCTACGGGTTAAGTAGTGGATGCTTGGAAACCAGGAGTGCCAAGCAGTTGGAGGGATAGGAGGGTGCTCGCTGCAGGGGTTGCAAGTAGGTTAGTAGAAGGAGGTTGAGGCACTTGCTGGAGTTTTTGTGAGCTGGGGCTTTTGGGTGAGTAGTTCAGCTCTAGGCAGCTGAGAGGGGATCAGGATAGAGATATAGGGGATATGGGCAGCTTCAGCAGCTAGGGAGGAATTGTGAAGCTAGTCAGAGGGTAGCAGGCAGTTTCAGGGTCTGGAAAGCAGGCACAAGGCAATTGGTGAAAGGCAACACTAGGGTGAGGAAGCTTGAAAGAGGGTAGCAACTGCAAGCAGTTTTGGCAGCTGGTACTGAGGTCTGGCTGCTTGGGGTTACTGCCTGATGTTGCTGGAAGGAAGAGGGTAGAGATCAGGTGTGTATGTGCCTGCACATGGAGCATACGCATTAGTTTACAAGCAAGTGAACTCAGTATTACTGAAGCCTCATGGACTCTGTGTAATCTTTGGCACCCCCCCCCCAGGGGATCCTGCACCCCAGGTTGGGAACTGTTGACTTAAACTGCCTCCATGTATCTGCCTGCTAAATGGGGAGAATAATTTGCCCCTTCAAAAACATTTAATAAAATAATTTGAAATTTACAAATAGAAAAAAATTGTTTCACCAAAATTTTGTCACAAAATCTCTTTTCCACCTGGGCAAGGGGGTGGGGGGTGTTATAATGGAACACTGGTTGCAACCTCCCTGAGGGAGAAATGATCATCACTCAGAAATAAACATTTTACAGATTCAAAGTACTATTTTAGCTAACTAATCCCCACAAAAGCTCAGATGCTGCAAAGTGCTCTGCGCAATGGTGCAAGGGTCTGCCTGTGTACAGCAGTTTGCAGGATCAGGGCCAACAGACCCAGGAGGTTATTTACTGTTATTACTACCTAGATTATAAACTCTTCAAGGCTAGGACTTTTTTTTTTTGGTTGGGGATGGGAGGGAGGGAGGGAGGGAGGAAGGAAGGAAGGATGTATGCACAGGCCCAGATGCTCACAGGTATTAGGTGCCTATCTTCCACTGATTTCAATAGGAATTAGGCACCTAATTATCTTTGAGGATCTGGTCTACAGCAATGGTACTCAACCAGGCATGCATGTACCCTGGGGGTATGCAGAGGTCTTTCAGGGGGTACATCAACTCATCTAGATATTGGCCTGGTTTTACAACAGGCTACATAAAAAGCACTAGTGAAGTCAGTACAAACTAAACTTTCATATAGACAGTGACTTGTTTATACTGCTCTATGTACTATACTGAAATGCAAGTACAACATTTATATTCCAGTTGATTTGTTTTATAATTATATGGGAAAAATGAAAAAGTCAGCAGTTTTTCAGTAATAGCGTGCTGTGACACTTTTATGTTTGATTTTGTAAGCAAGCAGTTTTTAAATGAGGTGGAACTTGGGGATACGCAAGACAAATCAGACTCCTGAAAGGGATAAAGTAGTCTGGAAAGGTTGAGAACCACTGCCCTATAGTACTTAGCACAATAGGACCCTGACCTCTGAGCAAGGCCACTAAGCACTACCATAATACACATAACAGATCAACATTTAAATACAATTTTTTCATATCAACATCATTAATTAATACTAGTATTCCACAATTAATATATTTCCATACACATCTTTTGTCTGTGGAAGCTGGTGAAAGACAATTATAAGTACTGTAGAACTGGTGGTGTATTATGTATGGAAAACTTTTTTTTTCTTTCTATAACTTGTAAGCCGAAATACTATATTTTTTAGAAACTGTCTCTGGGGTCACAGTTCAGGTGCTTATTGTTTAATGTTGATGTTCACATATCAAGATTTTTTCCTAGAGGATATATGAATTCTAAAGAAATTTGACTCTTGATGCACATTAACACAATGTATTTCCATACTTTTTAATGTCAAGGTTGCTTGATACCAACATTCCTGGTATTTATATTTATCTGCTACTTACAGTACCAATCAACTTTACGTTGTAGAGATTTTTATCTGGGAATTATACAGATGTTCAGCAACTTCTGACTAGACTACCGGTAACATTTTCTAAAGCACCTAAGTTACTTAGTTAAAATGTAAAGCCCATTGATTTTCAATTAAACTTAGGCTTCTAAGTCACTTAGACACTTTTGGAAAACGTTACCTTAGATCTCATCCTTGCTGATGGTCTCAATCATATGCACCTTCGTTACCTTTTAACTGGATTATTGTAAATCCAGGTAAACTGCATAGCAATCAAAGTTATGCCACTAAGATACAGTATATCTATCTAAGAACTCTACCATGTTTTAAGCATAAATACTTAAAGTAATACTCTACACTCACATTACTTACCTGGACTTGAAAGCATCAGCCCTGAAAAAATGTTCAACTGGTGCAGAATGCAGCAGCTTTCATTCTCATCAACACAGGTTACCACAAATACATAAGATCTGTACTCTGCTCACTCAATGCACTATCCAGAGAACAAATCCACATTTAAGATTTCAGTCCTTATTAGACTCCAAGGGGAAGGTTACCTGAAGCACTACCTCATCCTCAAAGAGCCCATGGCTCAGAACCAGCAGAGCTGTCTACCTGAAGGGAGAAACTCATATCTTAGGCCTGGAACTCACTGCCAGAGGAACTAAATACAAACATAATCACCACTTTCAGGTTCTAATGCACAGCTCACTTCTTTGATGTGGCTTTAAAAAGCTTCATTTATGATTTTTTTTTAAAACCAAAACCAACCTCCTTGTGTAACTTTTCCCCAGGATAGAACCCTTTATCTGACTGATGGTGGTCACCTGGTTTATTTTTAACTTTGGAGGATGCTCAGAAACTATGGCGATAGACAGGTGTAAGAATCTAGACAGAACTGAATAGATTCATTGTTCATTTAAGTCTTACTCTAATTCACTGTAGGAGACTAAAAAAGTGCTACTTTTGGGTCAAAAAGCTCAGGTCACTGACTCTGCTCTCTCTCTCTCTAAGCGAAGTCCAAGGTTAGAAAATCTGAGTCATCTTTGATCCTGAACTTGCAAATGCGTATGAAAGGGAATAGGTGCGTAAAGCCACCTATTGCCACATCTGGAATTATGCCAGAGTCTTTATCTTTACCCTGTTCGTCCTGCCTATCCACTCATTCAATCCCTCTGTCAGCTCTCTCTGTACTCTCCCCTTTCCATGCCAGAGAGAGGGTGGGTACTGCCTGTTCTTTTACTAACTATTTCCCAGGACGCCCTCTCCATTCCCCTCCTCCTGCTGTAATTCTCTCTTCAAATCAAACCTTCAAACTCTACTGCTTTCTCTAAGTGCTCCTACTGCTTCCATTTCCCCCACTCCCGACATACCCTGGCTGCTTTCTGCCATTCTCCCTTCTCAAATAATCTTGAAACCGCCACACTTAATTGTGATTCTAAAGGTGAATTCAGTGTCACATTGAAGCTGTGACCACATATGTAAGCTAGTTACCTGTTGGTGAAAGGATCTGCAGCTCGAGATCAGAGTGTGTGCTTGGGCATAGACTATCGAAGACCATGCGTGGTGCTTGAAATGTTTTTCACAAGATGTGCTAGCCAGTAAAAAGGGCTAACAGAGTAACAGGAAAGAAGGAAAATGCCTTGTTTTAAATACACAGAAATTTCATTTTTGCATTGCCACACTTTTGATCATCACTGCACTTTTCTGCATGGAACGGGTAATAGAAATTTGCTTATTTAGCAACTTATACGTTTCCCCAGAAGACAGTGACCCTGGAAAGAAAAAAGGAGCATCAATAAGTAGGTCTAATGCTGACAGCAGCCATCTTGCTGGGCACCAATACCCAGTGTTCTCTCTAGGATGTTCATCTTAGAACGATACATACAGACCTCACTGCACCCACGCAGTTCCTCTTAAAATACACTATCGAGACCATGGGCTGGACATGGCCTTAAATATTAAATAGGTCAGGTTCTTATTTCTAGTAATCCCATTGAAAGTTTGTTTAGCTCCTAGCCAGAGTCCTCATGCTGCCTCAGTCATTGGCAATCATGTCATTTCTCAGAGAGGTGACCAGAGAAGTGCAGTAAATAATTTGTAGCAGGAGACAGCTTTAGCCACTCATCTGGTCTATTCTCTCTGCAACACTGTAAGGATTTCCATTATTCCTTAACCTATAGCCAATAGCCTGGCATTTAATTTGACCCCTGAGTATTTCCAGTGCTAGAAATTCCAGTTCAGCCTTCAACAGTTCCTTCCAGTGCCCAAGCAAATGAACTGATTGCTGGTAAAAGGTGCTACAGCAACAGCTCGGGGCACTTCAGTGCTCCACTTATCCCACAGAGACGGTACAACATAATATGAAAACCAGCAGGGCAAGCTTTATCCCTGGAGGCGTGCCTCAGTCACATGCTGCTGGAACACCCTCGGAAGGAGATGTCAGGTCAGTATCCCTGGCCATTTCAGTTCTTCAACTCGCTGTTGAAGCCACTTGATGCCAGTGGCATGCAGGCACCTCATGCAGAGCTAGACTGAGAAACATAACTTCACAGCAGTAATTTTTGGTCATCACAGATGTGCCAGGATTGGAACAAGCAATAGCCCATCACCAAGTCCCTGATGGTCCACGCTGCAAGGCTGTTCTTACAACCCCATGTAGCTTCCAAAGATTTTATTTGAGCAGCAGAATACAGAACCTTCTGCCTCCAAAAATATCCTGTATTTTGTGTTAATTATTCAGTCGCGTCTAACTACGCTTCTCACCACTGCATGAGACCAAGGGAAATTTGATTTAAAGTGTTTCCACAAGACCAAACCTTCTGTACATGAAACTGATAGGCGATGGTGCTGCTATTCAATAAAGGGAGATTTGAGCCCAAAAGAGACAGTTGCTGAGATTTTGCAAAAGCTTTAATCCTGATAAGCACAGCTATAGATTTCTTTGGGGAGTAGGGTGAAGAAAGGGTGTTAGAAGTGGATGACTCCAGGGTCAGGCATGAGAAAAGGAGCTTTATACCTCTAGTTCCTCAGACGGCAATATCACACACTAGAAACCATTGCTACAATTCTATGGCCATTCACTGTGAAAAATGGTTAAGAAGTCTCAATGCATTTCCCAGTGGGCAGCTGTCCACATAATTTTTCTACTTTGTTCTCCATAGAGGTAGCGCTCCCCCAGCCTTCCCTTTTATGGGACTGTAAATTTTGACAGGCTCATCCCAGACAGTAAACTTTTAGTGAGATGGAACAAGTCTTACTTTGTTTTGTAAAGCACCATGTACTTTTACAGCACCTTAATTATTCATACTAAATTCACAAGTGACTCTTTTTGATAGTCGCCCTGGGAATGGCCAAGAATTGAATAGGACCAAAGACACCAAATGCTTCTTTGCCTAGGAATGGACCTTTCCCCTTAAGCCTGAGGCACAGTAAAGGAATAGGGTAGTAAAAAGCATGTACTGTACTATCTCTGCTTTAAGTTTTACCTGATTGCTGGATTATTTATCCCCATTTTTCACCAACACCATTTCTTAAAGCTTGGTTGTGGTTTACAAGGGGGGGGGGGAGAAAGAGGAGGAAAGACCACCATCGTTTTCAACATATTTGTTCCATGGAGTCTTAAATAAATTCTGCTTCATCCACAAGATTGCCAACTAAATCCTAACTGCTTAATTGTGGTACTGACTGAGGCAGAAAGAGCACAGATTGCATTTGCGGCACTTGCAAACTGAAAGTTTGATCTGGAACTCATCAAGGGACACGAAGTATGAAACCCTGTGATATTTCTGAAGTCAGTTGATAACCACAATTTAATAAAGGAAACAAAATGAAAAGCTGTGCATACACTATATATACATACAAGTGGATCAGTAGCAGTTACACATACGACATGCAGAGTATTTCCATTTGGAAGGTGCAGCTCCTTCAGCTCTCACTGACTTCAATGACAATCGAAGGATCAGCATCAGGCACAATGCTGGCAGTGTGTGTGTGTGTGTGCGCATGAACTGTCCAGACAATACGTGACTAGATCTTAATATAGTGGAAGATACACTTTATTTTTTTTAAAAAGGAAAAATACTAACAATTTAATACAGTCAAAACTTTACATTTTAAACCAAAAAGCATTTTTAACCCCCCCCCCCCCCACCCCAAAAAAAACCAAAAACAAAACAAAACAAAAAAAACAGTCAGGAGCAGAAAGGATTTAAACTACCCAGAAATTCCAAGTGATTTTTCAAGATTTGGAAACTTCAGATCCATGGTTTGTTCATTTTAAAATAAAGTGTCAGAAGTGGAAATATTGGAGAATACCAGGTTACAGTGAAATGCCCTTTCCTCATCAGACTGCCGTTCAGGCACCTTTATTTTCACTCATCAGCTGCAAGAGTGTGTACACAAAACTGAGCAGTTTCAGGTAGAGGATTAATAATGAAGCTAGATTATTATGGTAACAGAAAATTTTACCCACCTGTTTCACAAACATGATTTTACATTTCTATAGGGCCTTTCCTCCAGAATGACCCAGAAAGCATTTTGCAGACTGACTTACAAAACTATATACAGCAATTACTTTGTCTTCTGCAAAAACAGAGACACCCAAGAGGTGAAACAGCAATTCTTCAATGACACAAAGCAAAACTATATATTAAAATGATGAATATTTTGCAATTAATAAAATATTCTGCAGTCGGATTTTTCCTTTTGAATAAGTGGGACAGAGTGATGTCATTTGCATGTCCAAATAAAGGATACTTCAAAAAATTCTCTTGCTTTTAGCATAAAAACACAGTGTAAAATGAACACATCAAATGAGATTCTTCCAGAAACACTAATCAGATCAAAACTGACACTCCTCCTCTACAAAAAAGCTTGATAGGAGCAGAATTCTAGTGAATGACTTGCACATAACTTAGCTGCTTCACTGTTACGTCACAGCCTGCAAACATAATACAAAAATGTGCCACCATTTCTGCCCACGATAAAACATGTAATTTTCCATTGTCATTTCAATGGAATGCTACAGCAGCAGATACTGGAGTGGAGGCCACTGCTGTACATCAGTAAATGTCAGTGAGCTGAAGATATGTCAGAGGGAAAGTCTTATCACAGGGCTGTGGGCCCCAGTGTTAGATAACGTTTGAAGGACAAGGACAACTTACTTCCCTAACACATTGACCATGATTCTTAACCATTTATTTGGTTTTCCTCTAGTCAAAAAAAATTTTTTGTATCAATTTGACTGGCTTATGAAAGTTCCATCTGTGTAGTATCCAGTGAAAATACACTCAGTCAAAACTCAAGTCTTTAGTCAATGTATCTCTCCACGCACCAAAGATGTGAGACTAGATGGGATTTATCAGTCATACACACAACAAGACTGATAAAGGTTTTTTCTACTTATGTTATGGATGACTGGCAGTAACACCACAGTCTGGTTACAGGGCACAGGTTTAAGCCACAACCAAGCAATTTAAAAAACAAGTTCATGTTTTTCTGGACTTGCAGAGTACTTTTTATGAAATTGACCAATAGGAGAGCTTTCCAAATATTACCAGCCAAAACAACAAATTGGCTACCCAGAAAATGGGATTGTCTGGGTACAGTGACATATGTCACCTCAGTGACTACTGTAAAAAAAAATTAAAAAAGGTTTTTCTGCTTCGGTGGTTTTTACTTTTTAAACATTTTGTTAATAGGAAACATCACAATTAAACGAAAACTCCACAACATCAATCTCACTTTGATTTCTGTAGTTCTCTAAGAAAAATCCCAAGTCATGCTACATAAAGCACTTTTAACAATTTTCAGATGATACAATGGAAGCACTTATTTATTACTTCATAGGACAGATTTTAAAAGTGAATGTACATGTTCTAAGTTATACAAAATACAATATTCCAATAAATCACATCTTTACATATAGTGAAGAAGATGAATCTTTCCACTATCCTGACCAGCAGCAAACAAACGGACATGTCGTTGCTGCTCTAGAATAAGCAAACCAGCTAACTGCTATTCCATTTAGGTAAGTAAACAAATACTCACCTTACCCTCAACTGCACATATGGATGCAGCTATGTCAAGCAATTCAGGCAACCATATGAGCAAAGTGCAGTATTACTGTGATCTGCAAGTCAGAATCAAGTGCCTTAATTTAATGGACATAAAGTGAGTACATTAATATAACTAGTTAAAAATAATATCAACTTCCTCCATCCTCCACAACCTCCCAAGTTCTTTTCATCTCCATTCTGTATCTTGGGCCATAAGAAATATGACCAGGAAGAGGAGGCTTCCATCACTTAAAAAGTAAACTTCTTGGGTGTAAGTAAGCCCAAGCTGTAAGGTTTGGATCTGAACTGCCCCAAAAAGTTAGAAGCAGGTCAGCTTCAGTTTCAACATTCTAGATCAAGCTAGTATTTTGCCTTAATCTTATCTTCCTGTTTTTCCACTCCTCTTTATCCTCCTTTTACTTTTCTACCTCCCTCAACTCTCCACTCCGTTGTGATAGTCTGAACTTTAAAAGTTTACATTCCAAAAAAGGCGCACAATAAAGAATAATGAACTGCCAGGCTAAACAGAATACACATTCCATATGAAAATAAATGCCTATCATGCATCTGTATCACCAAGTCATCAGTTGCTAACAAAAATATTGAGTATTGCCAAGGAACTTTAATTAGCTTCGTTGTCTCTTCCCCCAGTCTTTAGTTGTGGTTTTGGTAGATGCACAACAGAAGAATTATTGAAGACCAACAAAGCTGCTCAAGATTTTGTATTTCTGTTATGGGAAAAGCCCTTTAAAAAAAAGGTACTAAAAATAAATGTTCTTTCCTCAGTAAAGATTTAGATCTAGGTTACTGTACAATATGAAGTTAATGGGTCAGGTCACCTCTGCATTTCCCCTTTGTCTTGGGCTCAACCACCACAGCCATGAGAACACAATATAGGCATTCCCTGATTTTACATAGCTTTGAGATAACTAAACCCTTTGTAAAATCAGGACTTTTGATAATCAGGAGCTTCAGTTCTGTATAGTTTAGGAACTTTACAGGCCTGAAGCTCCACAGCAGCAATGCTTTTTTGCTGACTACACAAAATATGTTTGCCACAACAATTGTACATTTACAGTATTCCTAAACCCAAGAGCTGCTGGTCCTCCACTGCACCTGCTATCTTTACATGTACCTGGTACAATTAGTAGCAGCTCAGCAGATGATGTTGAAAACAATATTTATAGCTAGAGCACATGGGACTTCCAAACAGCATAGAAAAGAAATCAAATGGACAATTATCAGTAGTAAAGACTTAAAAAACAGTAAAGAACTATATGACGACATCTGGAATTAACACATTTCTTCTCTCAGCATACATTTTATATAATATATATATCTTTTTCTCCCATACCAAACAGCCAATGAATAGATTAATTTAGCAGATTGTCTGAATTTAAAAGTTTACTAATTTGTAAGATAAACAAAAAGTGATAGGAAGACCATATTGCACCTGCAACAACAGATGTCTCCTTCTAGTCCCAATTCAGGGCTTGTCTACCCTACAGCTGCACAGCTACAGTACTGCAGCTGTGCTGCTCTAGCACTGTACTCACACCCTACAGCAATGGAAGGGGTTTTTCCATCAATGTAGTTAATCCGTCTCTGTAAGGGGTGTTAGGTCGACAGAAGAATTCTTCTGTCAATTTAGCTGCAATTCATGGGGGCAGGTAGATCACCCTAACTATGGTGCGTAGGAGCATACATTTATTTATTTACTTATTTTACAGCTCTGAGCAACATAACTAGGTCGATCTAATTTTTAAGCAAGACCAGGGCTTAAGTATGCTCCAGAGGAAAGCAAGGGCATCCACCACTCCCACATTCGATGAAAACTCAAAATCACCACCTTCAGTGAAAACAAGAGTGGGCTCCAAGTGAAAAATTGAATGTAAGGAGGAGTATTTACTGCACAAGTGCATTACTATTAGGATATCTTATGCTAAATTAGATCTATTGGGAATGTAGTGCCCATTATCTCTTGCATCATTTACAGACTTTCTGGTATGGAGTAGAATAGACCCTAATTTTTAAAGCAGACATTCCCCACAGTTAACACTACTAATAGCAGAGATCTTTTGAAAATTAGTACTGTCTGATGGCTGTAGCTAGATTTAAACCACTAGTCATTTCATACAGGCCCCTGAACAAGTATCCACATCAATCTACTCCTTTAATGATAATCTCTGTAGTAAGGCCAAAGCTGTAACTTCCTTTTTTCCTTTAGCGATGGTCCCTTTCAATGAGGAATGGGACACATTGGCATGAGGCAGTGTATGTGAGACACTTGTTTTATTATTACTCATGCTGAACTTCTGCTGTTAGAAAACTTCAGGCTCCAGGACTGTCAGTTCAACACCTTTCAATGCTAAATTCATTTAAAAGAATTTGTCAGTCTTCCACTGCGGACACTATGGTACGGTTACCAAGGGGCAGAGGCTGCAGAGGTAAGATGGCTCTCCTAGTTATAGCACAGTCTATCACCACCTCAATTTATGGTAATTTATTTTAAAAGGAGTGGAAAGCTCTGAAGCAACATGCCTAAACTCCTGAGAGACTGTAAGAAGTGTGACATAATCTCACAACAGAAATCCAGCACAAGACAAAGAGAGGTGTTGGCCCAGCACAAAGGAAGTGGCAGGTAAGAGCTCAGTTCACATGGGAATAAGGGACTAAAGCCATCATTTTAGAGAATTTACAGGATGTTTCACAAACTGAAGATTCTCCAACTATAAAATTAATCCACCCTTTAGAAAACTATGCTTGGCTGAGACAACCTCATACCACTTAAGTACAGCAGCACACAACATAACTTTGCTCACTGATCTGCACAGAAGGCCAACAGGATGCATTATGGACAGTCTTCTCTGAAAGACAAACCTAACGAATATTTCACTGGTTTATGTTATATTGCATAATCTGGAGTGCAAATGGGACTATTCCCATTGCTTGAATATTATGCTGATAACGTAGCATGATTACTGCAAAAGATAATTTTCCATACATGCATTTGTTCTAGAGGATAGCATTAAAGATTACCAGAGTAGACTGCGGTCACCTATTTAAATATCAACTAAGACTGTTGATGAAGTATTTTAGAATTGTTCCTAATGCAGAATGATGGCAGGATCCAAATGAAGCATCATACTTGTCAATTTAGTCAGTTATTGTTTAACTAATGCTTTATAAAAATCCACCTCTTCAAAGAGTAAACATGGTTGTGAAAAACAATAATTCAGAGCTAAGTAATTGGAAATAAATTATAAAACAGGTTAATATATTTACATGCATTCACTTTCTTTAAAATCAATGGTCAAACTAAAAAAGAACCCACCAAAAAAGGCTGTCCAGGTCTGCAGTACAATGTGTAAGCATGCAGCACTTTATACAGGTGGTAATATATTCCTGACATTTTAGAAATTTGGTGCTGGAATATTAATCCATTTGCAGATGTTTGGAAACTTTCAGGGATTATCCTAGTGAATCTTAAGAGTTCCAACTTATAAAACTACTAGTCGTGCTGTTCCGTGGATATAATTGTAAAAGTCCTATGTGCAAAAAAGCCAGAAATGGCTGTGAATTTAAAAATGACAGTAACAGACCACAAATCAGGGACGACCTCACCTTATAGATGTTCAAAACAAAGAGCTCTCAACAATACGTGTCGCTATTTCCATCGCTTCACATTGGCTCTACATTCATAATAGGCTTCAGAGTGACGATCCTAGAATCTTATTCTATAGATATACCTATTACTGGTTAGGAAAAAAGTTAAAGCATGTTCTTAAACACTGAAAACGTGGTCCACTTGCAAGACTAAATCAAGCAGTGCACGTGATGGATAAAGTCCATTCATCTTTGCCAGATTACACTTTGAAAAATTAACTGGCTACTAACTTTGTTTAAAGAAAGTTTGCAACAGTTTGTTTCTCCCCATTGCTCCCTTTTCTTCTTCTTCCTACTAAGAAGTTCTGAGGGGTAGGAATCCCACTGGGGAATGTGAAGATCGAATACTTGTTCAGAATTAAATCCATACTTCATAAGTTTCAGTTGTAACTGATTCTGAGCTTCACATTTAGGGCCTTGTCCTTTCAAAGGCTTTCAAAAACCTTTTATCAACCAGGTGTCTGCCATTATCGGCCTCCTGGCCGAAAGTTTGTCATATAGACACATGCAACACCATCCCTCCACTTCTATGTTATTGGCATTCCCTTGGATAGAAGGGAAGTAAACCATTCCATTTTTTCTTTCACCTACAGATTTGGTTACGATGTCTTGGTTAGGGTTCAAGTTGATTCTTTCATTGTATTGATGGCACCCTTATAAAGGAACTTCCTTCCATGAACATCCTCCCTTTTCCACAATCCCTGGAATGCTCTGTAAACACCTCATCTACCTCTATACATGCCCAGGGTCTTCATTTTTAAAGCTGCTCCATTATGACAATAGGATTGCTAGACGTTTTGGGTTCATGAGACAGATGTACACCATACTCTCAGGTGCTTGGGGAATTACAGGGTGGAGTAGGAAAAAGAGAAAGATGCATAGCATAGTAGTTGCTAGCCATTGTTCCTCTCGGGCTTCAATGCAAATTTGAGTGGTCTGGGCCTGCTGCAAGATACAGGGCTCAGCTGCTCAGAGGTCTACACCTCTCCCCTATTTTGGTGTGGCAGCCAGGAAAATTGATGTAACTTGTTCTAGTGAGATACAAAGAGACCCTTAAAAAGTGAAAGGGGAAGAGGGTGGGCTCCCCACAGTGTACATATCAGGGGAGGACGTAGATAAGGAGCTGTTTGTCAATCACCTGGAGTATTGGACAGGATTTATTTTGTTACTGTTTGTACAGCACAGTCTGTGGTGCTTTTTAGTTTAGTTCAACAAATCTGTTGTATTTTCTTGCGCTCCTACTTTCCATGGATGCCTCTTGTTCAGCACACCCAGTACCTCACAAGATGCTACACTTTGCCAGCTGGATCCAACTGCAGCAATAGTTAAAACCTATTCTGCTGTCTCCCCAATGAGTAAAATAAGCCATTTTAAGTTAGAATCCCCCCTTTCTCCCATCTCATTCAAGTATCAAAACAGAGTCACCATTCACACAAGTCATCAACAGATTGGACTGAAAGACGAGCTGGGAGTGCCATTGACAAATGTGAGTAAGTAACATTACTGCAGTGTGATTACAGAGAGAACAACAACATTAGTACAAAAGAGAGATAAGAAAGCCATATACAGCATTAAGATGACCTTGCACTTTTCATCATGCCCAGCCCCCGTGCAGTTCAGATGGGGTACTTGCAGGCAGGCAGGCAGGGTCACCATCAGTTGTTTGTGTTGGATACCTCACACATCTCACTGTTCTCTCTGAAGACAGATGGTTTCAAGTGTGCTTTTTAGTTTCTTTGTTTTTAGAAGTCTTTAAAGTTGCATCACTCGGAATCAGATAAGTCACTTTAAATAAAGCAAAGCAGTAAATGTGACAATTCATATACAATATACTCCATCTATCGCCATCACACACCACTCTGGGAAAGAAAAACCCTAGTGGTGTGGGATTCTGTTTTCCCACTACAAAGTTCTCCCCCCTCATTGATGCTCAGGAGGAATCAGACTGTTGTTGCTCCATAAAAAGCCAGTTCAGTCCAGACTAGCAAGTGGTAATGCAGGGGCAAAATAGCCCTTGTATAGATTTACTTTAATCATGCTGAATTAGCTGCCTGCCCTACTCCATTATGGAGCGAACATATAATTTAGACAAGCTGTTTTATTCTCACATTAAGCTCATGAAGCTGACCTAGTCAAATCTCCATTACAGAAAAGAACCCCCCAAACTTCTATATGCTCATTAGTTTCTAATTCCTTCACCCAAATCTATCCTAAAACCTTTTGTCTCCCCCATGCCTCTTGCTCCCCAATACAAACACCATCCCCAGACATCTAATTCCAACAGTTCTAACATACTCAATGCTGTGAGTCTGGGGTAAAATACATATGTGACAGTCTACTTTTGTACATCTTACTAAAGCTCTCCATTCTTGCACGTGGAGGAGGCCTCCAACATTACACAAGAACGAATTTTTCTTTTAGCACCATTTACTGTAGGTGCAGTGCTGGGAAGTAATCCATTTTCAAAGAGGGCAAGTCAGGTGCTTGAAGGGGAAAAAAAAACAAAAACAAAAACAAAAAAAAACAGCTGGCATGGAGAGATTACATATGCTGCGACCCAAAGAGATTGTGAGATAAATTCTTCATGTTTAAGAGTGGGTGTATGCTGCTCTCTAGCTTGCTCAATCACTTAGAGGGGTGCAGAAGGAATCCCTCACCAACTCTTTTACAACTGTGAAGATGCATTAGAGTGGTGGTTTGGGTTTGTTTTTTTCCCCTGAAACACAAAGTGCTGGTGATTCCCAAACCAGATGGACCTATGGTTTGATCTTATGAAGCCAAAGTGAATGATTCAAATTTGGGTGTTGCCCTTCTCATCCACTTCTGAATGGAGAGTCACGTGCTGCATAATCAGCAGATCAAGAGAATTCCCCTAACCGTAGTAGAAGAAAGGAGGGAGAGAGTGATGCACTCCCTAAAACCCACTGCTAGAAACTCAAGAAGTGTTACCTCACATTAGTACAGGAGAAGTATGGGGCTCTTTACCCTGCACCTCATCCTATGTTTGTGAGCTAGTCAAAGAAAAATGTTTCTAAACAGTACTTATACCATGTGTTCACTGCATTCTGGTTTACACAAATGCATGTTTCATCTGAATGTTGTTTTCACCTCTGCAGAAGACAGAGAGCTTCCAAGCCTAAGAGGTTTCCTTGTTCCTCCTGAACAGGAGCAGAATTGTCATAAGCCCTGCACAACAGGTGCTGCTCAGCTACATTCCAGTATCTAGGAGCTGGGGAAGTGGGGAGGAACTGATTTCATGATGCTGCCCAGCAGCACCCATTTATATCCCAGATTATAAAACTAAGTTTTAAAAAGAAAGAGAGAAAGAGAGAGAGAAAGAGAGAGAGAAAGGAGGCTTTTGCACTTCAGACAGCAATCTTTTCATTTAAAATGGAGATTAAAACAGAAAGCAAAAGCCTTATCCAACAATCTAGACAGATTCACTTTTATTCCCCTGGATGGATGAATCCATTCTCTTGGATTAATACCACCAACTGCTCTATCTGTGTTAAAACAAAGCTGTAAAGATGGACACAACTTAGATTCTGGCAACACAATGGTCAGGAAAGGACTGACCAAGTTGTGCCATCAGAAGTGGATCTTTGTTATAGATGCACAAGGACAAAGCCTCCACATGTGTTATTTCTGGGAGTCTCTACAGAAGGCAGAGAAGTCCAAGAGCTAAACAAGGAGCCCTAGCAAGAAAAGAGGGTGTGCTTACAAGGGTCCGTATCTGGTCTCATATTTAGAGACAATATTCTTGCATTTCCCCACTTCCTTCCGTAGCTCTGCCACCTCCGTCCTGAGGGCGGTGTTTTCTTTCTCCAAGAAGGCTGCTCGGATTGTGATCTGGTTCTCTTTCAGTCGCCGAGCATCACGGGAGCGCTTCGCTGCCACATTGTTCTTCTTTCGCCTTGTCCAATATTTTTCATCCTACAAGAAAAGAAAGAAAGAAAAAAAAAGAAAAGAAAAAGATGCCAATCTGACAGCTCAGTATTTCATATCCAGTGTCAAACAGCTACCTTCTTACCCTACCACAAGAGCCATCCTAGCCATAAAAGTCACCCTACTTGCTATCTGGCTTCCTCCTGTAGCTCACACAGAAACTTCTTGAGTTGGCTAGGCTTAGACACTAACTGAAGTTTATGCAACACAGTAGTGGAAGATTGTCTCTTCACAAGAGGCCTGTTTAGGACACAACTAAAACTGAGATGAAATTAAACAAAGGGAATATTTCAACTGGACATCAAGAACAATTTCTTAACAGCTTGTGCAACAGTCTCCCAGTGAAAGTGATAAATGTTTAATTGTTTGGGTCATTTAGAACTGGACTAGAAAAAAAACATTGGCAAATAAATACATGACCATGAAGCCTGCATACACTGAAAACTTGCATTAATGAGGAAGGGCAAAGGACGAATGAGCTAGGAGACAACTTAGTTTTTCCATCCTTTTCCGTTTCTACTACCACAAGACATTCCCGTCCAACAATTCACTCTCTATTCCAAGTTAACAAAGCAGTGATTCCTACTCAACTTGAAGGCCTTAGTCTGCCAACCCTCTTCTGAACAACCTTCTCCACTCAAACCTGTAGGTATGGCACACTAGCCTTGCCCCAAATGTACTTCAATATACCAAAAAAGAACCAGCCACCCAACCACCCACCGAGTAAAGCCTTATCAGTCTGATAAGAAGTTTGCTACCTTTTGCTCATCAGGGACGAAAACCTTCTTGGCCTTCTTAATCATGGGCTGTGGTTTCAGGTCCTCTTCAGCAAACTTGTGCTTACGAGGATTGAAGAGCTCACCGCCAGGCACACTGGACAGCACTAAGTCAGCAGGGTCGGGATTAAAGTTCACATCAATCTCAATGCACTCTGGATCAACGGGACTTGGAGTCTCTCTCTCACTCTCTGGGGAGGACTCTAGCAAAAGATAGGAGACATCACAATATGAGATCAGATCAGCGTGATGAAGAAAATTAATCCAGGTACCCATATATGTGCATCTCTGTTCACTGTCCTAGTGTAGGCAACATTTATCACTACTATTTATTAGTGTGATCAGCACTGTATTAAACAGTTCATTCCCTGCAAGAGTTAACATTACAAAGAGATGTTGGATAATGTCCTTGGAAAAAATACAAGCCCTAGATATGCATGCCCAGAATGACAGATACAGGAAGATAAAAATGGCACAAAAATATCAAAGTTTCTCCTTCAGCAAAAATTGTGTGGTCTTGTCCACTTCACTACATATAAGAAATATTTGCTTCAACAGAGGAAATCAGAAATTCAGAGCTCTAGCTCCCTGCCATTTTATGGCTCAGAAATTCCCATAGAAACATGAGCCAGCTTGGAGATTTCTCTCACTCAGTCCACTGAAGATCAGACAAAATTACGTTTTCGAAAGAGAGCATGAAAAATAGAGGTTTGACAAAAACCCACCCACCATGTTCTTCCTTATTTGTTATATGTAAATGGAAGTGTAACAAGAGGGGGCCTGGTGTTGAAGAGATAGATGTGTACTGTGTCGGAAACAGGTTGGTAGCATGACCTTTAAAGATATCTGAGATAAAAATCCTGTTACAGTAACCTTATGTTTACATTGCACCTTTCATACAGATGAACTGCACATTTTAGTGCAACCCAAATAAATTAATCTCTTTTTCCATCAGTGTACACCTGAACAGACTGACCCTGTTCCCTGACTTTACTGCAATATTTTCATAAAGCATACTGGATATGCACTAACTACTAACAGTTTACCTCCATAGACAATCACCAAGGTGTTCAAAGCCTTATCTGAACCTACTATAAGTTCTGCAGACTTGATAACAGGTTCTTTCACAAGAATTCCTGCACTTTAGGTTCTTGCTAGGTTAGAAGCACCAATGAAAAAGGTTAATTTTGTTGGTATTTCAGATTTTCCAATTCCAAATAGAAACAAAACAACACAGAAACAATGTGAAAAATTAAAAAAAAAAAAAAGACATTAAAACCTCAAAAAAAGTTCAGCTTCAGTTGTGGGGAAAAGTTTGGACTGGCTCTTATTTTAGCTTGCCTTCTTCACCCAACTCCAGCATCAACATCCACAAGATATGCAACCAGATATATTGAATATGAAGTGGCAAAGCAGCAGTGGCACCAAGTTATTTTGGGAATAGGAAAAACATCTTCATAAAGATTAGCAGGAATTTACAGATGGATGAAATGCTGTAGGCTAAACACATTTATGCTGTTTAAGCTTCTGCAGCTAATCCCAGCTTGTTACTAGTGTTCCTCTCCAGGTTACGGAGGCCTCTTTACACATCACAACAATATAAACCATCCACATGGCTTCAAAGTATTTCACCTACCTGTGCTGGAGGCAGCTTCAGATGGTTGGAAAACTACAGTGGAAGATGATGAGGGAGGAGAGGCAGCAGATGCACTGGCAGACTCTTTTCCTTCCAGCTCAGCCACAGGCAGGAGTGGGTTCTGATTCAAACCCAGGTGAGCAGGGCTGGAAGGGATTCCATTCTCCAGAAGGAACTCATCCAGATCCATGTACTCCAGGTGGAAAGATTCCCCATCATATGGGATGGTTTTGTCCCAGATAGGAGGCATGAGGGAGGCAGAGACTGCCATAGTGCTGGCAGCTGCTGCTTCATCCTCCTCAAGTTTTTCCTTCTCCTTTTCTTTATCTAAAAAGACACAAACATAAAGGTCACTGTGCAAAATGTGGATTAGAAGATTACAGACTACATTTAAGTAACAGGAAGTCTGATGCAGATTCCATCACAGCAAGGAAATTCAACAGGTTACAACTCTTTGATATGTTCTACCTCAGTTTACTCAGATCAACCTCCATGTATAACCTACACTTAATAGTGTGTCAATCTCCATCTAGTGGCTAGGCCACAGAGATTTACAGGTACACTTACAGTAGATATTTTGTTTCTCCCAGCTTTCCCTGGAAGACAGATGAAGTGGATGTGGAAGGGTAGGGTTACAATGTAAGCTATGAAGACTTTGAAGCAGGGTGGATAAAAATCAATGCTTTTAAAAAAAAAATTAAAAATCAGATTTTTAAAATTTAAATTGGATTTTTTGGATTTTTTTAAAATCAATAAAATACTAAGTTTCTCAATTGTTATTTTTTAAACAGTTACAATTAAATCTCATCACAAACATGCTAAACCTACATTTACAGTCTCATAAAAATGAATTAAAGGCTGGACAGACTAGAGCCAAACTACCAGCTCTTGCTTCTTGAAAGTTCTGGGCTTTCAGTTTCTGTTTCTCAGCCGACTAAAGTCACATGTGCAAAGACAGACACAGGCTGGATAGGACTGTTTGTTCTGTGCTTATGTGGTGTTGGAGCTGGGCAAAGCAAGGCAGAGGTGTTAGTTAAGACACTGTCTTAAAGACTCAAAGGACAGAGGCAGAGTAGAAAGGAACAATGGAGTTGACTGGGAAAAAAAAGGGAAGACATTATTTAGTACACACACAGCTTCCTTCCTATATTCCCCCCACACCTTTGCCACAGAAAAACTATCATGGCTTCTGGGTGTAAGAGGCACCCTATCTGGGAATATTTTGAAGAAATTCCTTCCCTGGGTAAAAAAGGAAAATGTGTCAAGTGTAAGCAGTGCAAGAAGGAGATGCAGAGCCCATCTGCAAGAATGAATCATCATAATGAAAACTGCTTATTGGGAGAAAATGATTTGAATGAAGATGTGGATATGTCTGAAGAACAATGTGGATCAGCTGGTTAGTAGCTTAAATAATTCACTTTGCAATACATCATTCTTCAAGACTCTCTCTATGCCTTTTAACATAAGTGTGATTTAACAAGTAAATTCCCAAGCTGTTTGCTATGTTGGATATTGCAAGAAAAAAAAGTTTAGCTTAGCTAATACTTATGGCTTGTTTAATTAGTTAACTAGGTTTAGAATATATCACCCAAGTATACAGTACAGAAAGCTGCACTGGGCGCCATTTTCTTATTTTATATTACATAATACATGCCCCTTATTTTGGAACATCATGGCCACAGACCATAATGGTGATGCCATAAATCTATTCCCTATTTTACTTCAGCATAACTCAGCTTTCCCAAGGGAACCCCATCCTACACTTGTTTTCTCAAAAAGCAGAAGTGCCAATGAATTCTATGGGGCTTACAAAATTAAGTGCACTCTAAGTGCAGTTAGTCTTAGCTTTTTTGGTAGTTTGGAATCGGATCTGCATCTTTGCTGAAAAAATGTAAATGATTAACAATAATAGAGTGAGAAGAATTGAGAATGATGAATATTCAAAATAATTTTTGAATTTTGTTTCAGGATTCCATTTAAGCATAAGAGACTTTGACTGACTGTCTATCTGCAACAACTTCAGAGTCATCCATTGGTACTTTTAGCAGCAGTCCTGCAACTAAACGTATTTCAGACAAAATATCACAGCAGCAAGCAAAAGATTTCAATCATCCAGTAAAACCCCCGCCATGGATGGGTTTGTAGTAAGGACCAGTGAATACCAACAACACACCAGAGATGAAAAGATTGCTTGGTTCATTTATGCCACAAATTCTCCTTTTCGCATTGTTAACAATAAACACTTCATTGACATGGTTGAGTCCTTACGACCAGGCTACACTCCACCTGGTAGAGCAGACATTGATGGAAGGTTGCTAGGTACAGCCTATGAGAAGGAACTTGAACAGCATGCAAGAAATACTGAGGAGAAATTTGCCAGTTTAAGCCTTGATAGGTGGAGCAATGTTCACAGTGATCCAGGAATATGTGCCTGTGTGACAACAGAAAATGGGGTTGCATATCTTTCAGAACAATAGATACATCGGGAAATGCCCATACAATGAAATATTTAAAAGAAGTGGTAGTGAAAATTGTAATAAACTGTGAACAAAAATTCAATTGTCACGTGCATAGTTCTGTCACAGACAACGCTGCAAACATGGCAAAGATAAGATATTTAGAAGAAGAAACGGAAGGATGCTTTTTAACAACATATGGCTACAGTGCCCACTGAATGTATCTTTTAGCCAAAGACTTAAGTAAGTCTTCTCCAGGAATAAAAGAAAATGTTGGTGAAGTCACAAAGTACTTCCATAACAACCATTTTGCTTCAGCTTCACTGAAGAGAGGAGGAGGATCCAAACTAATTCTCCCTCAAGATGTTTGATGGAATTCTGTGGTTAATTGTTTTGAACTATTTATTAAGAACTAGTCTATTCTCATAAAGCTTTGTGAAGAAAACTTTGATAAAATAGATGGAAGTATCTCATGCAAAGTATCTAACATTGGATTAAAGAGGAATGTAGAAGATATAGGCGTCAGTATACCGAGTATATCCATAGGCTTAAACTTAAGAGAAATTGTTGCTGCATTGTTGATGCTGTCGAAATTTGGAAGGCACTTCAAGAGACACTGAAGAAAGAAATAACTCATCAGAAAGTTAAACTGCAGGCAACAAAGAAGCAAATGGATCAAGCACTAACTCCACCTCATTTGCTTGTGAACATTCTCAACCTCAGATATAAAGGCAGATGCCCAACTTCTGAAGATGCTGTTGCCATGGCATGGGCATCTCAAAATCACTCCTCAGTTATGCCAGTCATAAAATTTCAGAGCTGGAGCGGAACCATTTAAACAGTACATGTTTACTGATGATGTTTTGAACAAAGTCACTCCCCTGAATTGGTGAAAATCATTAGCTAGGCACCTGGAAACAGAGTTCCTTCAGTTGCTAAGCCAACTTTTCACAGTAGCTTCCTATGCAGGGAGAGAGAATATTTTCATCGTTTGGTATTATTCACTCAAAGCTAAGAAATCAACTGGGAGTTGAAAAAGCAGGAAAACTCGTATTTCTGTTTCAGTCTATTAATAAAAATGACAGTGTGAGTGGGGAAGATGAGAGCTAGTTGTAGAAGTTTTAAGGACAGCATCTGTTTAGTGTTGGGATGACTTGTCTGTTAGAGTTAATAAAATTTGAAAATTAAAAAAAAAAAGTTTAAGGACAGCCATCAGCCAGCAACTCAGGAGACTGCTGCAATTGCAAATATTTAAGATTTAGTTTAATAAATGTTTCACGTTACATAAAATATAAGTGACGTGTTTGTGTGTGTGATTTAGTTCTTACCATTCCTGAAGTACTGCTGCTACATCTGCAGTTTGACACAGGTAATGAGCATTATGTACTATTCCCTAAATTAATAAAAATCAAGTTAACTAAAAAATTACACAAAGTATACCCTCCTAGATGTTGTAAAATGCTGTACTGAGTTGTAAATTAACACATTTTAGTGATCAGATTTGCACCATTGTTTGAGAAATATGTGAAAACATATCAGTGGGAAACTTGATACAAATCAATGATTTTCTCTTGATGATTTAAATCGCCTTGATTTAAATCAATCCACCCTGCTTCGAACGTAGCAAGAGAATTTATCCTGAAGTTGGGAGAGAAGTGCAAAGAGGGAAAGATTAGGTACAAGCAAGGAAGAAAAAAAATGGGATTTTCATATTCGATTTGGAAATAAAACAAAGTCCATCTACACTGTATGCTAACTGTAATAGTTCAGCTAAGCATTTATAAAAGCATTTGTGTCCTGAATCAATTCAGTGTTCCCAGATAGTTCTCCGTCCAGCTATTGTTGGACCAGTTAGTCATAGGTCAGGGTACCTATTTGAAAGCTCCCCAGAAGGGGTGATTGTAGGAGAACATCTTAGAATTTTCTCCAGAGACTGATGCAATTTTCTGTATAAACTATATCATAGATCACACACAGGAGAAGCACAATTGTCTCTATACTAAGCAAAGCATATTTCTGACTGAATTCCTCAAAGTGTAGTCAACTGGATGTAGAAGCTCGTAGATAAACTGAGCAGAATCTCAGCAAAGAATGAGGCCCATAAGAATTGGAAGATGCCTTTAAATGACGACACTGCTTTGTTCATGACACCCATACCTCACTTATGCCCAGTTCAGGTGTCTATTTCTGAGTAACATTTTGGGGGCAGACATACATCCACACACTGGTGAAAACGTAACAGTGAACGCTCAAGATGAGGAGCAATGGCAGTAGAGCAAAGAGATCTTTTCAGTTTTTGTGAGGAGCTCGCTGCCATACAAGAGTACCTGGATGACAGCTCCTCTCACTTTAGGCAATACAGTGAAGATGGCTCTGTGGAAGCCAGCACCCCAGACAATTATTGCTTGATGGGATGTTCCTTTGAGGTTTGGAGTCCACACTACAGATTACTGGGTGGGAAGTGTATAGAGCAGTACAAATTCATGCAGCAAGTGTGATCAAAGTGTAAAAGTATACTTGCAAGAACTCTCAGCAATTGTAAACTAGATTTCCTCATGCTGTAATGTGGAAATAGACAGCAGCATCATTCTGATCCTGAATCAAAAAACCCATACACCAGACTGACATACTCCAGAGAGATATAAATCCTGTTGGATAAGAGGTAGGTTCTTCAGTGTTCACATAGGCCAGACTGGTAAAAAGCACAATGCACAAACCTGAAAACACTGGACTGTTCCAAAACGGATGGAACAAATACAGTTAACCCTACTAAACAGACAATGATAGCCTTTTAGCCCCGCTGTGATTTTGGAAGATCCTGCCTACCAATCCTTTGAAAACCCTATCCTGATTACTCTAGCAGACATTACTTCAAACTACAGATACTTCCTTAGCAGGAACAGAATCAAGGTGGAATATGCCTTCTGAAAGCTCAAGGCAAAAACGAGGTTACTCTGTGTAACAGTGCTGTCCCTTTTCAGCAATATCTTCCCGATTTTAAATCAACTTGCACAAAGAGGAAAGGACAGAGAAGGCAGCCCTGGGAGGAATGCTGGGTCCTTCCCCACCTGGGGTTTGGAGGCTGAGGGTGGATTTTGCAGTGAGCTCCCCCCTGCACTCATCCAAGAGTGGAAGCTCCTGTCCGGCAGGGCTAGGGCTGGGCCTGGCTCCGCACTCTGGTCATTGTGACCTGGCACACGAGAAAGCAGCACTGCTCAGGTTTAGCCCAGCTGCCCCTCTATCATCACAGCAAACGGGCAGGTGGGCCAAATTTAAGCAAGCAGTTCTACTGCAGGTACCGGTGCCCATGCCAGGAGCATGCCAGGGTCCCGCTGCTGCGAGAACAGGAGGAGGAAGAGAGGGAGAGTTTTTTATTTATGTCATTTTTCATTTTATTTTGCATTTGCAAAAAGCCAGGAGGCTCCAGCCAGATTCAGTGCCCGGGCGCTCAGACAACTGGGCATCAAGACCATGTCCGTGTGTCCAAAGAAGGGGAAGATCTCGGACGGTATCAAACACCCCCCCACTAAGTCCAGCCGCTCCCGCCCAGGCCCCTGGCTTTGAGTCCCCACCTCGCCCTGACACCAGCCCAAGCCCAGGCCGGGCCCTAAACGCCGCCGGGCCCTGGCCCCTGGAGCCGGCGCTAGGAGGAGCAGCACCGACCAGGCACTCGCAAGTGGTGGTGGTGGAGGAGGCGGCAGGCCCAGTCCAGCCCAGCCCTCTCCCCCCCGACTCAGTCCGGCCACCGGAGGGGGGAAGCTCACTCGCCCCGCCCCGCCCCGCGCGCTCCCGCCCTCACCGAGGCGCGCGTCCCGCGGCGGATTCTCCATCAGCTTCTTCAGCACCAGTGGGAAGGCCCCCGCCAGGCCCCGCTCCGGCTGCGCGGAGGCAACCGCCCCCGCGCTCCCCGCTGCTGCCTCCTGGCGCGCGGCGCGGCCGGGCATGCTCCCCGCCGTCAGACGAGCGGCGGCAACGGCCGAGCCGAGAGACCCCCGCAGCGGCAGGCTATAGAGCTGCGACAGCTCCCGGAAAGACGGCGCAGGCGCAAGCAGCTGACACTCGAGCCCGCGCGCGAGCCACCACGCCCCTCGTTTATTTATTCATGAGCGGGAGCCTCCCTTGGTCTCCCTCCTCCCCCAGCCGCCCTCTGCGATTGGCTGTGTCGCCTCGAGGGGCGCGGTCCCATTGGCCACAGGCGGACACATTTAGTCGGCGCGGGCCATGCAATGCAAGGAAGGGGTGTGACTCATTAGCATATTAGTCCCGCCCATTCCGCGCCCCAAAGCATTCGAGTCACCGCAGCCGCTGTTTCTTCCAAAGAGCGCGGAGAGGGGGGATGAGAGCGGATGCGTGCCCGCGCCCTATTGCCGCGCCGAGCGCAGGGGAGCGCGCGAGCTTGTCAATCACTGGAAGGGAGTAGCCAATGGGGTCGGGGCTGGCAAGCCCCTGGTTCTGCAGCTGTGGTCGGGAAGGGAGTCGCGAGCTATTAGCCGCCCTGCCTGCTCCGCTTAGGAAGGAGAGGGGGCGGGGCTGCGCGGGGCGCTCTAGTCCCCCCCTCGTCGCGCGCAGCGGGTGCCCCGCCCTCGGTTTCCCTCCCCTACGAGGCAGCTTCACCTCATCTGACCCGACCTCATCAGCTCGTCCTCTCAGTGCAGCGGGGCGGGGCTGGCAGGGGTGGAGCTGCAGCGGCTCCGCTCCCGGGCTAGGGGCCAGCGCCTGTCTTGCCCCAAACGCAGAGGAGGTTGGTGGCTGGATTTGGGAGAGATCCCAGGTCCGGCTGCCAGCGCACGGCCACGCGGAGGATTTGCCTGACTCGTGTCCCCGCTGGGCGGTGTGGACATTATAAGCTGCTCCAGGCTGCGACCTGCACCTGTGTTTACTCTGGTTTCAGTCAAACAGCCTCTGGCCACACTAGGGGTCGCGCTACTTCAGCTCCATTCAGCGCTGGCCCCAGCTGGCTGTTAGTGGGTCACCTTACCAGTATAGACAAGGCCTCTTGGGATCAGAGAATCTCAGGCTCTTCTTGTCCGTGGATCAATCTGTGGTCCCCAGGGAGCAGGCTGATCACACTATACTGGCTCTCCTTGGGTTCAGCTGCTAGATGTCAGTAAAAGAAGCTGGAAATGCATTAATTTCTTTAATATGAATACCCTCTTGAGGCAATTGCTGTGGTTGCCACGTTGATGCTATGTGGTCAGAAATGTAAAAAAGAGCTGTTCTTGCACAACTGGGAATCAAAGAGGAGGTGTCCATATTGTGAGATTGTTTAAGAACCCCAGCCTAGTCTCTTTCCTTTTGCCTTCCCCATGTCTGCTTCTCTCCTGCAGTGGTATAATTTTGTGTTTCTGTTTTCTTATCTTTATTATGTTAGTGCTGAGAGGCCAACCGAGAACCCAGCCCTATTGTTGTAGGCTCAGTACAAACATAGAAGATATCCGTCTGTTGCCAAAAAGATCATGTCATCACAGTGAATAAATGTGAAATCATACTCAGTCCTCTTTCTCCCTCATGGATCTGAAGAAGTGATGTGTATGATCATTCTCCTCGTGCAAAAGTCATCTAACATTTGTGCCTGACCAGCACCTGCTCTATTTCTTGGGATACATTTTCAAAAGAACACAAACACCTGCAATCAGGGTCAGAGTTTCAAGAGAGCTCAGCATGCTGGAAGCTGAGCTCTTGAAGTCTGGCTGCCAGAATCACAATAGGACCCGCTGGATGCGGAGTTCTTTTGCATCTGGGGAGACCAAAAACTAACACAACCTCCAGATGGGATACTAGTGTTATTGCCCAGGTCAGCGAGCATAGCATTTAGGAGGATACATGAAAACCATAATTATATGTTCCTCAATGCCCTTATTTGGCTCCAGAGATCACCTACCCCACATGACATGGATTTGATTTCTCCCTGTCCTGCATTATGACAATAGCAGCTACATGTCCTATTGTTATGTTAAACCCCTAGGAGAAAGGAGGAGGTTTGAAATTATTTCCAGCCTTCAAAAAAAACTAGACCCAATACAACTATACTGGTGAAGTTGTTGAGAAATATTCAGAGTTACAATCTGCTATGGCAGGTGTGATTGGGGTGATCTAAGAGTTCTCTTGTTTTTATTATTCTATCTTCTCTTTAGCAATTCAGCACCTCTGTTCCTGCTAACGTTCTGAATGTTTCATGTTTCACTCACATACATACACAACATTTGCCACCTAAATGCATAAGTGAAGGGACTACATTCTGCAATCTTCCATTTTAAAAAGAACAACAAAAAAAACCCATAGATCTCTACCCAGCCAGGTATTAAAGGAACATCTTCAGTAGCTCAATTAGCAGAGTTAATAAACTAATAGACAAGAGTGATATACACTTCAAACGTATGATTCTCTGAACCACAACACTGTTTTTTACTTGTCTGTAAAAGCGCCACACACCCCTACAGTGATGTATGAATAACCAATATGTTCCAATCACTGGAGGATAGTGTGGCACATGTCCAAGGCAGTCCATCCCATATCTAAAGCAGCCACTTTCACAATTCAGCTGGAGAATTGCACTCCTCTGGCACCAGTGCAATTATCTACCACAAAGGTGAAGCTCATTTATTCATTTTCATGGGTCAGCCCAGGACCACAGAACTCACTTCCACAGAATCTAAGAACTACTTCAGACTTCATCACTTTTCATCCCAGTTGCAAGGCACACTTTCTTTGATCTGACCTTCACTAATAAAAACTCATAGTACATCAAAACACAAACAGTTCCCACCCACTCCCCAAGAAGAGAAATGGAGAAGAGAGAACACATGACAGTCATTAGTCATGTTACTCAGTGCATCACTTGAAGATACTGGGATACCATGATGGGCAAGTTGAAAAAAATTAAAAAGAATAGAACTGATACTATATATAGATAATGAACTGATATATGCCCTCTACAGATTCCAAATGGTAAGTAATTACTGAACACTTGCACACATCCAATCTCCCCTAGCTCAGCCAGTAGAAGAAAGAAATACACAGATACAGATTTAATATGGTCTATTCAGCAAGGGGCAATGAAATGCATGCACCAGACTACTCAAGATAAATCTTCCATATGCAGACCACAATGCTGTGTGGGGGGCAACTGGACTGTCAGTGAAGTTTCCACCATGTGCTAACTTCCTCCAGCTAAGAAGAGAACTCAGCCTGGGGAGACTGAAAGGAGCAGGAATCTCTTGGGAAATGAGGAAAAGACTTAGAGGAAGGTCCCTGAGTGCTTGTCATGGGGTTATAGTCCTCATATCTGCTTCCCACCATTTTGTTCAAGGTTGCAGTTCCCCTGGCAAGGCTGGTTTTATGATCTGTGAGGAATCTACACTTCAGTACTGAGGCTGTGAATTGGACCAAAAGTATCTTCCTCACCTCTAGGTCCCAAAAGTGGAATCTGGTCTGGTGGAGAATTTCCATGCTCTTCCAGTCCTGCCAGCTAGGATGATCAAGCCTCTTCACCAAATGTAAATATTCCAAGGTCCCCAAAAGTGCAGGCCCCCAAGCAGTCACTTGCAGTGCTTGTGCCTCGGCTGACCCTGTTCCCTGGCTCACTCCCAGATGAGCTTAGAAAATGATGAACATTAGGATTAGCTTTATACAGAGTCATAGGCATGTGGCTTTGCACAGAGAGTGCTTAATTTACACAAAGATGACCATTTCCATAGGCCTTTGCATAGAGATAGGAGTTTGCAGGGAGCTTCTTGTGGGATCCTTCACACTGCATTCTGGATAGGTGTCAAATGTCTGGCTCTGCCTCAGACAATGATGTGAGAGGCTGGTTTGGGAATGTTTCCTTGGTCTTTTCCTGTGATTAGATACTCAGTCAAGTCACCAGTAGAATAAAATGGATGGATGCAGTAGATCACTGGACACTGCAACCTCAGCTGCACCGTCCTGATTTGGATTTTGCAAATGAAGTTGTCAGTTTCTCTTTACCTCTGGTACTAAGAATTGGGGCATGTGAGATGGGAATCCAGTGGACTTGGCTTTTACACTGGGAAGTTTGTGATGGGGAATTCAGCTCCAAAGGTGGTGAAGGGGAAGCACAGCTCTGATGTGGTGGGAGGATGCATAATAAGGAGCCTAGCGTGAGGTAGGGGTGTGCAATCAGCACCACTAGGAGGTCTGCAGGACAGCACAGTTTGTATAAAAGGAGGACCTCAGCTCTGATGGGGAAGGGTGGATGTAATGACATACCTTATCCTTGAAAAAGGGTTGGGAAGGCTGGCTGTGGCAGAGAGGTGTATGTAATAAGGAACTAAGAACTAAAGGAGATTTAGGTAACAGGTGGGGAGGTCCCCAGGCAAAGGGAGGGAGTTTTCATGGCACCATATCCCCATGCAGCCAAAGAAAGTCACATCCAAGTAAGACTAAATGGTTCCCTCCAATAATCATAGAATTTCCTCTCTAGCCCTACAAATTCTTCCCAGTTCTCTTAGCTTGGATGGATTCCAACCAGTTGCCTCACTCCTCCGAGTCTGAATACCAAGGATCTAAGGAACCTAGCTTAATCCCACCTTGCCTAGAGCAACATCTAGGCCACTTCTACTAGTCATTCTGCTTTCCTATTTCTGCCACAATTGCACCCTCCCCTCCCAGTCAGCTTTTCACCATGGCACTAGAGAGCTCAGAAACACATCCCGGACTAGCTATCCAGCTCCATATTGTATAAACAAGCTGGTTATTTACAAGGTCCCAGCAAGGGAGGGAGCCAATTCATAGGCAACAGAGGGTTTGTGCTATAAGGATCTGACAAAATGAATCCCTTCAGAGCAGCGGGGACCCCTTCATTAATCCCTTTGTCATCATGCGTCTTCCTAATGCCACGGGTACTCTTGTGTCTTATTAAATCTTCATCTGTGTTTATTCTATGCCATAAGCCACTTACTATCAGTGCCCCCCAATCCCCCTATATCCTATTAGCCTCTCTCTTAGCTAAGAGGTTCTCTCATGAATGCCTTTTCTGGTGCACCGCTCCTGTGTCCTGTTAGCCCTTTGCTGCCACAGAACCATATTCGTGTCCTGGCAGCCGTTTCCGGCTGAACATTTAGTTCAGTGAACATCAGTCTCTGTGAGGAAAAGAGGCACATGTCCAAACATGACTGAGGTGTGCCAGGGCATTTGCACGTGGACTCACAGAGCGCTGCTCAGCCACGAAAGAGTAAAAACCACCAAAAAGCAGCCTGGAACATGTCACATCCCCTCTGCAAATGGAAAGGTCCCTGGGTTTAGCGATTCCCCCGGTCCTTGGGGTGTATCAAGCAAGGGTGGCTTGATCACAGACCTAGTGGGTTTTTTGCATCTCTGATTTGCCTGGTGCTAGGAAAACAGCAAGAGGGAAGTAAAGAAAGGAAGAGGTGCCCTGTAGACAGGTGGGACACTCGTCTTGCTCCTTGCCCAGCTTTGCCTTGGTAACCCTCTGCAGCATAAGACACAAGGTTTGTCCCACAAACGCGCAGCTCCACGGGGTGACTGCCCGCCCCCCGGGGGGGGGCCCTGCGCGGAGCGGGCGGGGGGCAGCAACACCTGGCGGCTCGGCCGCTCTTGTGAATCAGGACAAACACGGCAGAGGATCGGTCGGTGCCTGAGATGCTGGGAATTAATGGTGCCTATTTCGGCGCAAGAGCTCTGCGGGCCAGCTCTGCCCTCCGTGCGCGCAAAGCCCGCCAGGCTCGCTCGCCGCGGGGCAGAGCCGCAAACGGCCGTTCCCGGGGCTGGCGATCGGTCTTTCCGGACTCCCCCTCCCCGCGTCCCGCTCGCCCGCTCCACTCGCAACCCAGAGGCGCGGCCGCCCCGGGGGGAGCGCAGCCGGGCAGCTAAGCGCCGCTGGGAGCAGGGCAGGAGCAGGGCAGGGATCGGACCCCTCCTACCTGCCCGCGTGTCGGCCCAGGGTAAGGAGTACTCCAGCAGCGACTTCAGCACTTCGGGGAAGTCCAGGGCAGCCGGGCCGCCGAGGTTGTCGCAGCTGGACATGCCTTGTCGTGGAGAGGCCCGTTGGGTGCAGGCAGCGAGCACAGACCTGGCTCTAATGGGAGTCACGAGAGAGGCGGCGGCCGTGCCCCGAGCGGGATTTGATGGGCTGGGCAGAGGAGAGCGAGCGAGAGAAGCAGCCTGTGCCTGTCCCAAGCGGAGCCCGCCTCCTCCTCGCCCCTGCTCCCCGCCCAGCGGGCCGCTTGTGGAAATGGCCTCCTGGCCTGGCTGGGCTGGGCCCCCTGCCGGGATTGGCGGATAGGACCCGCCGCCGCAGCCAGGCTTCCAAGAACTGGGCCTGTTACCTAACTTGGGAAAGAAAGGAAGTGACCCAGTGCTTAGAAAAATGTTCGGACTAGTGTTACACACACTGAAAGCAAACACACACACACACTGAGAGACAAGTCACACTGAGAGTAAACCCACTCTCGCACACACAGTTAGCCATACTGAGCACAAACACATGCAGCAAACACAAACAAACACACACTGAGAGCATGCAGGTTGTCACACACACTTAGAGCAAACACAAACATACATGGGAAACAGGCACTGATTGCCACTGAGACAGTCATACATACACACAGAGGAAGCACACACACAGAGCAAACAGTGAGAGCAAATGCAAACACAACTCACTGAGAGACTCACATGCACTCAGAGCACTCACATGCTGACAGCAAACACACACAGCACATTCACACACAAAGAGCAAGCAAATACACTGATAGCAAACACACACAAGAGATACAGCAAATACACACTATGATACACACTGAGAACACAAATACACTGACAACAAACAGGTGCAAATACACACTGTCACACACACACACACACAATGAAAGTATACATACACACCGACAGCAAATGCACAGAGTCACACAGTAAATACATATGGTGAGCCACATGCACACTGACATCAGACATGCACACTGACAGTAAATACACATACACACTGAGACCACAGATCCACCAAAAACACACATTTAAACACACACACTGAGAAACACTCCAACACTGATAGCAGACACACATACTCAGTACCATGCAAATTCCCCCCTCCTCCCACATTTTGTGTCTATCTTTTCGTTTGTAGGCTCTTTGAGGGAGGGACTGTCTTTGCTTTTGTAGATTGTACAATGTACTTTGTCTATACTTTATAAGTTATTACTTATAATCATGTAAGACATTTTTCTTAATCTTTCCAAGCTCAATTTTGCCCAAGTTTGCATTCCCCAAAATGTACAATTTGATTTCAAAAGTAACACAAGTTTTATCAGAGATAAAATGGCCACCTGAGCTGCCTCATCCCTGAATGCCAATTTTATGGGAACTAAGGTCCTGATCCTGTGAATATTTACACACGCAAGTAGCCTGCTGACTTCAGTGAAATTTCTAACTTGTGTGAAGTTCAGCATGTGCATGAAAATTTGCCAGCTCAAAGGCTAAGTCCTTCCATCTTATTTGTGTAATGGGACTTTGATCTGGAAAAAAAAACCAGATCTTGTCTTCTCAGGTGATGTCTCCTTCAGCTTTTAGTATCATCCTACAGTCCCTTCTTCTGGACAGGATAATGATAAAAGAACTGCCTTGATTTTCATCCTTTTAAAGTTCATGCCTTTCTACTTCCCTAGGATCATCTTGTATGTATACATTTGAGTTTTTAGGAATTAGATACTAAATAAACGTGGGCAAATCATCAGTTTTTATCATCCAGGAATCCCAGCAACTGGGTATTTCAGGATCTCACCTTGGTAGCAGTCCAGTAAAGCACTTAAGTCCATGCTGAACCTCCCCATTGAAGTCAGTAGAACTACTCACGTTTAAAAATGAAGCAGGAGTTTAAGGGTTTGCTTAATCAGGGTCCAGATTCTTGCAAATTGCTATTTTTTAATTTTTTTATTTTTTTTTTGTTCTCCAGTGATAATGTTTCTTTTCAGAGAGACAATGAACTTGGTTAGATTTATTTAGATTTATAACAAAAGGGGCAGTAGGAAGTGCTTTTCCTGGACTATAGGGTTGAAATTTTGAAAGTAGATTAGGGGTGCTGTGGAGCTAAACCACCTAATCGGCTTTGAAAATCTCAGTGTAGGTGCCTTGGACACAATTCTTAATTAAAATTTAATTATGTAAAATGTTAGCAGCTTCTCTCAAACCAGAAAATAACCAGCCAGACAACCAGTCAAACAACCCCTTGCCAATACACCGCAATAGCTACAAATACTGGCCTCTGTTGTGCCTCTCTGCTGCCAAAAGCCAGGGGAAGGAGAGAGAGATTTTGTAGAATTCCCCGAAGGACAATAGTTTCTGGCTCTTTTGAATCAGGGGAAGCCAGCAGTCCCTTATGGAGAATAACCTGCCAACAGCATCCTCTTTTATGCAGAGGCAGCTCCAGCTCAAGAGCCTCCACTGATCACAGCTGCTGCAGCATGGTACAGGGAGACAGGCAGTCTCTCAAGTAGGATGCCCATGTGCTTTTCTGACACAGCTGTGATTCAACCTTGTCCATCTTGGTTGCTTAAGGCAAGTGGAGTGGCTGTGGGGGCCATTTATTATTGTCAGGCATTATTCATGTCTGTTTAGAGAGGGGAGGATACCTACTATCCTTAAATATGCAGAAGCCTGCCCCTCCTCAAGGACTCATTTATTGACATCAAGTCTAAACCCTTGCTAAGTGATGGAGGCGATAGAGCCTATTCAGTTCCTGGTGCACTGTGACATCCTGGATCAGTTCCACATGGGCTATAACCTTTCTTTGAAGATGAGACTACGCTGGTTAGGAACATGAATGGGCTGTTTTTACTTGTTTTTGATTGGCTATAGCTAGCCATTTGGGGGATAGTTAACTTCTCAGTAATTTGAGGAACAAATGGCTGTGGGTTGTTGCTTCAGCAAAAGAAGGAATTTACTGGTGTCTGCAATTGCTATCCAGTGGTTTGAGCTATTAATAGAAAACGGGGGCCATTCTGTAGTGATGGACATTCATGTGCTATTCACCAAAGATCTAATAAATTATATCCCCCACCATCTGTTCACCATATAAATGAGACCTTTTGCCAAGACTATGTCTCTCATGTCTCATAGAGCCTGAAAATTTAGTCCCTGCTGTGGAGAAATGCTTGGATGATGTCACTAGAAGGATGCATCAGAGCGGTCTTATTTTCAAGGCCTAGGGAATCAAAAATCATGGCTGTGGGTACTCATAGTAATATAGGGAGGTTCTCTCTTCCTTTGTGTCCCTGCTATTGAGGGGGCTTGCTCTGGGATAGTGCATACAGTTTAAAACACTGGCTGTCTCTTTGTCCATTGAAAGCCCTGTGTCAGACATCATAATGAAGTGTTTATTTCAGATGCACAGTTTGTCCTGGTTGCATCTTTATTTATCCTGCAATGACCTTGCAGGCCCTCATGCTCCCATATGGTTTATTATTGTAATTCCAACCAAGTGGAGCTCTCAGCAGGGCTTCTCCATCATTCCCAACTTGTTCAGCTTCTGGAAGCATGTTTGCTCACTGGTTTGAACAACCATGATCAAATTATGTCCGTCATGCATTCTTTATGTTGGCTGTATACAAAGATGCAGCTTAATTTTAAACTGGCACTCTTGGGTTTTAAAGGCCTCAGTGGTGTAGGCTTGAGTTACATGCAAAACCATTCCCCTAAACCTCATCCCAACAGGCGTCTGATCTCACACACCACCTGCTGTGTGGTAATCAGATTGTTAATCTTGTCTTTTAAATTTGTGTGCAATGATGGCTTGCCTATACTGAGCCCGAACATGTGAAATATGCTTTCCCTGACATCTCTCTCAGTACATTTCCCACTTTTACAGCTTTCACCCCAAAGTTGGCTTTTAATATAAAACTAATGTTGAACACACTTTTGTTTCTTTCATACCCCATCTCGACCCTGAGTTTGGCCCTTTTGCCAGTAGCAGACCCCTCAGTTTGCTTTATGAATCCCACATTTTAAGAAGGTATTTTTCTATAGAGTTTAACTGCATCTTGGTATGGTTTAAAGTGTACAACAGAGCGTCCTGAGTGTAGTTATTATTAATTATTCTTCTATCTCTCAGCCTCTATGTGGCCTAGGCAAAACCCTGTTCAAAGTGATTTGGTATCCAGTAGTTTGTCTCCTCTAGTAAACAGATGCTATTTTTTCTTCAGCTGAGACAATTGATTTTTGCAGCATAGCTATTTGCTTTGAAATGTCACAATTGCCCTCACAAAGACTTCGCATCATTCTGCCATGTGTCCTGTGGATCAAGATGACTCATAGCAGCCTCCATCAAGGCTCCAAGCCCTGAGGGTGGAAAAACTCAGTACTGTCAATTGACCCCTCTTTCCCATTAGACCAGTGAAAAGTTTGTGGGACGTCAGGCAATGAACTTTCCACATAACTCATCCACATATTTCTTCTTTTCTTTTTCTAAACTAGAAACTGGGCCAGGTAGTCAACGGGAGTCAATTAGCCATTGAAGTCAATGAGAGTTTTGCCTACTTACTCGAGGACTGAACTTGGCTTCTTTGGGGATTTTTGTAACTTTTGATGGGAGCCAACTTCTCTGCCAATGACCTAAATTTCACCACAACCTTTTGAAAAAGAATATTTGTGCCATAGCGCAGTGCTCCCTTTACTGGTGGACATTATCCAGCACATTGCAGCAGTGGCATTGCAACACTTTTTATAGTGGGGCTGCTGAAAGCCATTGATCAAAACTGTAAACCCTGTATATGATGGAAACCACTTCAAGTCAGCACTCCTAGTTCCAGCATCCTTGCATTGCAGTTGCTCATGAAGTAAGAGAGCTGGATATCAGAAGTGAAGAGCATTTGGCAGAGCTGTATGAGAACCCAGGACTGCAACACCAGGAGCGCTGAAGCTCAGGCTTGAAGTGCATTGGCAGTAGGGTTGTCAGTTTTGTTGGACATATTTCTGGCGGTTTTATCACATCATAATCTTTCATTAAAGATTAATCTTTAATTCCTGGAGACTCCAGGGCAATCCTGGAGGGTTGGCAAATTGTCAGAATGGTGGAGCTCAGTGCTAGTGGGGGGTGATGGGAGAGCTGCCACATAAACCTGAAATGCAGTGACCAAGTTGTGCTGCCCTCCAGTACCTTTGTAGTGACATTCTTTCAGCCTACCCCCTAGCAGCTGACTGTCTCTCATACTAAATGAACTGGGTGAAGATTTTGCTCATGACAGACAAATATCACCATAAATTGGTGGATCTCGCATTCAAATACCATACAGGAAGGGATTAATTTTTTTTTTTAAAAAGGAAAATTATCAAAGCAAAAGATGAATGGCTCAAAGGTCTGAGAAGGGGAAAGGAATTTTTCCACAGTAGACCACTAGTAACCCAGTTCAGTGACACTGAAATGAGTCAATGAAACGGGAGTGGGTTAGTGTACACTAAAGAACTTTCAGCGCATGGTAGCAGGGTCCACACGGAAAGTTGGCACGTGGCACACTAGTATGCTGTGCATTTACACCCCAGCTTGCCACGCACTACCAGTTCATCTAGACAAGCCTTTAGGTATGTGTCCACATGGCAAAAGCCCATGACTACTGGCCCTAATTCTCAGCACAGAAGCCAAGGATTGAACAGGCCTGTAACAGGGGGTCTTTCCCCCAGGGGCTGGAGTGCCTACGGCTAGCCAACCCTGATTATGAAGGAGCCACACCTGGGTTGGATCAGGGGGTTGCGGGTCTCACTATCAGAGCAGCAGGAAGTTACAGTGAGGAGGATGGAAGCTAGTGAGAGAGAAGCCACAGCAGGAGTATTGAGAGTGTTGCAGAGTCTGCCAGAGTAGGAAGCCATGGAAGATATCCAGAGGCCTGAACTCAAGACCAGCAGGGTAACGTTGTTTTCAATTTTTGTTTGCTGTAGTGGCAAAATGAAAGAGGACTAAAAGACTGGCCAGAAGTGCCTGGAGACTGAAGCCTGACCAGAAGCCGGTGAGACTATCCGTTCAAGGTGGAAGTCCTGAAAAGGGGAGAAATTGTTTGCAAGGGTGCCAGGAGGCAGCTGACCCTTCCTCTGAACTTCCTCTTTATTTTTGGGAGCAGTCATGGCAGGGCAGGGCAGGGCAGGGCAGGGCTGTTTGTGGGGGATCTCACGCTGGCAACGTGCCTGCTGCCCCTGTTTTATGGCTAGAGAATTTGATTGCCAGGGACCCCTCAATCTCACCAGCACTAAAGAAATATCTCACCATATTGGGAGCTGTGGGCGGCTCCCACCTCACTGCTTCAGCAAGTGGAAAGGCCTGGCCTAATTAATCACAGTGTTCCTGTCACAGCAGCCATGGGAGGGAGAATTAGAGTTAATCCCCAGTGGCAGGTCTCTGAAGAGAGCCAGGGAGGTGTGCCTGGTGTATGCAGCAGCCTGACTGATTCTCCTTAATCCTTTCCCTGGATTATTGGGCACAGCAAGGTGTGGGTGTTCAATATCAGCTCAGCTCCCTGGAGACAGGGAGGGAAGGGCAACCTAGTTGTGGTTTTCAGGGGGGAGGTGAAAGGGAGAGGCACTCCCTTACTTTATCTAGGAAAGAAGCCAGTATTGTTCCCACTTATGTGAGCAGCATTTTAGCTCCCCTGGCCTGCTTAGCAGCTGCACAGGAAATGCCCCCCTCAGACATCCTACTACAATGATTAGAGCAGCATTTCAGGTGTCCTGCATTGGCATCACTGCTGAGCCAGTATCCTTGTGGGCCCAGCTTGATGCTGCTGTGATCAGTGCTTTGGGCACCCCAGGTTGGCACCCCTGTAATCAAGATCAGTGTTGTGTAGTCTAGGGGCATGTAATCAGCATATGCTGTGAGTTTGCAGCTCTTCATCTAAAACCACAAAGGTTTCCACTGGTTTGGCCTGCTGTCCCATCCCCCAGCCCTGGAACCAAACTGCACAGGAGCAACATTAACAAGCCCTGGCAGTGCCTCCCTGGCCCCTTCTTTCCCTTCCCCCCCACCGTTTAAAGTGAGCAGGCCTTACTAATGGAGCCCCATGTTGGATGAGCAACTGCGCTTGCTGCTCTGGGGCCGGGAGAGGAATCCCCTGCACCTCCTGCCTGAGGCAGAAGAAATTCCTTTCACACCTGTGCGTGCCAAAAACTAATTAGCTTTGCTTCAATCCAAAGTGGTGTCTCCTCCCCCTCCTGGAGAACTCACGTGGCAGCTGGGTTCACCGCAGCTCTGCTCGCACATGTCCGTCCCTTGTGAACTGCCAGCCCCCGGGAAACAAAGAGTGGGCGGGGGAACATGAGCAAGCTTGCTGGGGCCAGAGTGTCACCCAAAGTGCTCTTCCCTGTGAGGCACACGCAGGCAGATGCAGAGCTGCGTCTGTGCATTGCTTCACTTGTTATGAAACAGCTGGTGCCTGAGTGGCAGCAAATTTAGGAAGTGCCAAGAGCAAATTCTCACAAGGAGCCCTTTGCATACAGCACCCCTGCCAGTGGTCAGTGCTTGGAAGCTGCAAGTAGATGCACTAAACCCGTGATACTCAGACTTCAGTGGTTCAGGAGGTAAATTAGCAATCAACATCACCCAAAAGAGCCACGATCCTGTGAATTCATTGTTTCATTTACTACAGTACTACACAGCCATATTTAAACAATATGACAGGGGAAATATTTAGTTTATATTATTCTCATAGCAAAATTACTGACCAAGTATTATTTTATCAACTACAATTGGTTAACACAGTAAAATCATCCTGATTGGTTAATAATTAAATTACAGAGTGTTTTAATATCATATGCTGCAAAGAGCTGCAGGAGACACATTCAAGAGCTACTTTCAGCCTCAGTCTGGGTATCACTGCACTAAACTATTATATTTAAAGGAGAATGGAAGGCGTGAAAGTGATGAAAATCTCACAGGGAGCAGCAGAACCCATTGTGGTGGGGAGGCAAGGAGGGCAGTTGACACTGATGTCTCTCAGGATAGATCCTTGCACTTCCTCTAAAAATAAGTGAGACCAGCAGTGAAATTAATAAGTTAACTTATGTTACAGCAGACACATGGTGGATAAGGTTATATCTTTTTCTGGACCAACCTCTGTTGATGAAAGAGAAGCTTTGGAGCCTCACAGAGCTCTTCTTCATGTCTTATGTTATAGCAGACATTTCTCTAACATCTTTCACCCCTACCCATCCCAAAGCACTTTACAGACTAGATCATTCACCCACCACTGAAATGGAGGGGCCTCTTGGTGATGTGCCACATAGCAATGCAAATGAGACCAGGAAGTGAGGAACACCATCTGATTGAAACTGTGGTGGGTAGGAGGGGGAGAAGGTATGTCAGAAGGAAGTAATTACCCAAACTGGAATGTGGAGGGGGGGGTGACAGTCTGTACCCCTATACTCACCCCTTTGACAAGACTGATAAATTGTGTACAAAGTATGTCTTGGGATATCATTTGAAACTCATAATTTGCTGATCATTATGGTCATAGTAAAGTATGTGTGGCAACATTGTATGTCCAGTTATAAGATTCTACTGTATGACATTAAGACATGTTCCAAGTCTGGGGAGCAGTCACAAATCAGTTCCCCAGAGACGAAAGGCTAGCTGCTGCCTCAGCCAGGTGTCAACAAAATCAAATGAACCATCACTTGGTTCAGTGGCCATTCTTTGGCAGGAAAGAGGACGTGGATGAAAAGTCTACATCTTGACAAACAGCTTGGGGTTCCCGTCAACACAGACTGTCTCCTCAACATCATCTGGAGATGATTCTCGAAGAAGAGAAATCTATAAGAAGGGGGAGCAAATGCTCCAAATTTCTCCCTCTTTCTCTTTACCCATAGCATCGACAACATGTCAAGAACAAGGAAGCAGCATTGGACTGGGGGAGGGATCCTGACAAACAAATTCAGCCAGTAAACAGATGGTAAGAGACTTTGCTTTGAATTCACTTGAATTAGCTTAAGTTAGGAAGTTTTTGCATTTTACTTTGTTCTTGTATCTAATTTTGACTTATGCCTCATTACTGGTAATCACAATTTATCTTTCTTTAGTTAAATCAGTAAAATAAGTTTATTAACTATCTAAACTAGTGTGTTTGGATTTAAATGTTTGGGAAACTCTGTTTGGGTAATCAGATTTGTGCATATCATTTTCTATTAATAAAATGACACTTTATATGAGCTTGTATTGCCCAGGAGAGAGCTGGGCAGTATAAGATGCACACATCTGTGGAACATCTGGGACTATGATTTTGCTGGTGTTGCTCTGCAGTGTAATTTGTGAATGGCTGGCTGAGTGGCACTCATACAATATAACTGGGTGTCTGTAACTTGCATGCTAGAGGCTGAGAGAGAACACACTAGGAGTAGCTGCTCTCACAGCAAAACAATGTAAAAAGCACCCCAGGTTGGAGAACTGAGGGGACACAGCTGTTCATTACAGTCCAGGTTGTACCCTGGATAATGTCACAAGGAGTAACACTTTCCTCTTATGGAAGGAACCTTTTGCTGACCCCAGATGGTCAGGGCCTCCATTTTTAGGTCTCAAAAGAAAAATGGTACCTCTAGCTGAACAGAATCCCTTGCTGTCATTCTGAAATATTGGTTCCTCACAGACTCCAAGAACACCCCTGCATGAGTCACTAACACTGCTTCATGCAGCACCGTGCATTTCGTGGTGGGTCTCCTATTCATATTCATATCAGGCCTGATGCTGGTCAGCTTATGAAAACTAGTGCAGTTGCCCACACACTACATACACTCAGGACTTTCCAGCTCTACTTTTCAAGGTCTGCGGCACAAGCAGTATTGGGTGCAGATTGTTACCAGGTGTTCAGTTCTAGCAACCCATGGTTATTTAACCCTCCAACCGACTGCCTGTAGGGCACCAGCGAGTCTTAAAGTTAACAGTCATTGCAGACAGAGGGAATTGATAGGAATTAAGAGTTACAATTTTTGGGCTGGCCCACAGGTGTAGCATCTTGCAAGACATTTGCATCTTCATGTTGCATCATGGCCCAATGTTGCTCTATAATCAGTGATCATGCAGCTAGGGTAGGAACTCCATTGACGGGTTTTAGACAGTGCAATGGAAACTCCCCCTGCAAGGTCACCTTGTCAGCTCTCCATTCTCCATCAAACATCTTACCTAGCTTGTGATGCACCAGCTGGGTCTCCACCACCTCACCTTGAGAGTCTCTGTCATTGTTTGCTCTCTGTTACTATTAAATTTTCATCATGTCATAGCTTGAACTTCTTCCTTTTTAGTCCTCACTTTTTGTCCTGCTGCTTTCAGAACTCGAGTTCCCTTCCTTCATTGCTCATTTTATATATTTGGGTCATATCTCCAGGGCAATTCTCCTTTCTTGGCGCTGCACATTTTAGCTCCAGCAGTTTTTCTCTTTATATTAACCTATATTTTACTTTTATTTTCTATAGCTTTTTCCTCAAGAGTAGAGACCAAAACTCCATTCAGTATTCCAGGCAAAGTCACACTAACCACAGTTTTTACAGATGATACCTCCATAGACATCTTAACAGCATTGGATTTTTCCCCCCTACAGCTTTGTGCTGCAGGCTCATGTTTAGCTTGGCATTTCTTGTTACCAGTAGGTCGTCGTCTGTGTCTACCTTCCACATAGCCATCTCATTGTTTGTATGCCCCAGCATTCAAGACTGCAATACTGAATCTCAGCTAATTGTTCACTGCATATGGGCCAAAGTTCCAATCAGCAGCTGAGAATTTATATAGTCCCCATCACTGTAGTATCTGAATATCTAAGTTTCTTGTGTTTGCCACATTATTATATTTTGGCATAATCAAGAAATGAAATCTCAGATGAATCTGCAGCTAGGCCATAAGTGAATATTAGCTTCTCCCCCGGCCTGTGGAACTCCACTGGATAGTGTTCTCTATAGGAGGAAGTCTGGGCAGCTACTCTGCATTGCCTCAGCTGTTGGTACCAGGTGCAGAGGATTGTGGGTGTCTCAGGCTGGAATGTCCTCTGACAGTGAAACATGGGAGGTAGGAGAACTGGCTAACCCAGTTAAACAGATTCAGTTGTGCAGACCCATCTAAACAGCAGAACTCTTTGAACAATTACAACACCCTGACATTCAAGTGATAGACCTGCTCTTCAATGGCCTGGAAACACAGGTGCCCTACATATTTAGCAATGTGTTAATGCAGAGTGTGACCGCAAACCTTGTGCAGACTCAATATGGTTGGTAAAAATGTGTCATTCAGATGGACCACTTACACAAAAATTTGCATGGCTGGTGAAGAACTGCACCAAATCCCTACATACACATGCACACTTTTCCATACAAGAAGGGCAGCTCTATATTATGAAAAGTATCAGGTGTGATGTTACCTATGGCTTTTTAAAAAGAAGGATATAAAGAAAAGTAGTATAAATATCAGTCGAGTTTGTATCAAAAGATTTATTATTATGCTGTGTCTATTGGTAGATATTGGGCTCAAAGCCACTGTAACAAGAGATAGCACTTCAGTCTTCTGATGTCATGACTAATAATGGTCACATGTATAGACAAAATTCAGAGACATTTGCAATTGTTACTTACAAGACTAGATTCAGCTGAAAGAAATGATGTAGTACTGCAACAAGAGCAGCAAGAAAATGACATAATTCCGCTAAGTAATAAAAGCAACTTCAATAATACAGCAAATATAGAATTTAGATATTCACTGTGTCAAAAGACAACCTGTTAAGACAATTCTGATATATATGAATACATTTGTACTAAAAAATTAAAAAAGACAGATGTGTTGTGACTGTGGATTTAAGAGACTGAATAGAATTTTTAGCTGATTGCTGGAGAAGGCCAGTGGTTTTAGGTTAGTCTGACCTGAATTCAGATGCTCTGTATATACTTTAATTATGTCTCTAATAAAGACTATTCAGTTACTAGCAATGAATGATTATCAAAACTAGTGGATTATTTGAATATAAAACATACCAAATGTCCTTCAATCCCATGCCACGGGTACCTCCCACTCCTCTCCCACACCACTCTTTCCCTGTAGCAGCAATGTCATTTATCAAGGTGGCCTTGAGGCTCAAATGATACCTTTCACAACTCTTTGCAATATAGACACGCAAGTCATCTGGAGAGGGTTTAAAGTGCACACTTTTATTTTCTATTACAAAGGCTAAAAGAAGCAAGTTTGTTTTAAGAACAAAAACAAAATTGTTAAAACATCTACATTATTATCTTGGTACTAGACCTTATGAAAGGTACTAAGGTTTTTTTTAATAGTAAAGCGTGGTATTCTTAAATTATATTAATACACAGACGTTTTAAAGGACTCCATCTCATTACTATCCAGCTTTGAACTGCAGCACCCCCTTGCTACTTTTCCCTTTCACCTGGTAAGAGCCCATCCATTTCTGACACACTATTCATATGAGCTAAATATTGGGGTTTTTTGCTTCAAACATTTGTTTACCTCTGACATGAACTTCACATAAATCCCTCCCTTCACTTAAAGGATCGGGAGAAGGATTTGTGATGCATCCTTCAGTATTTAAAAAGTTGAACTAAATCAAAGTCTGGTGTATGTGTTGGTGTTTTTTTTTTTTTTTTTTTAAAAGATGATATTTTTCATAACATTTTAAAAACATGTTAATGCCGCTTGTTAATAACCCTCAGTTTTGTTTCCTTGCCAAAAATCCTCCCCATGACCCCCACATTGCACAAATGCACAGGCTGATTGTTAATGTACGGGGTCTTTGAGTGCTGGGCTGAGTGTACTGGTTTGTTGTAGGGTTGCTTTAGAACACTGGAGTTTATGGTTTAATTCTGTAGAGCTGCTAGTGCTGAATATTTTTGATGAGATGAAATAACACCCTGAAAAAAATTCCATGGACTTTATAAAGAGCTATGCTCAAAATAAAACCAGGGGTCAAATCTGGAACCTCCTGCCCTTTACATGAATATAAGCAAAGCTTTTAATCATAAACTTTACTCATTAGCTAAGCACTTTAATGCTCTTTCAGTGGGGTGGGGTAGGAAGGACATCACCAGAGGGTTTTCAGAGGCGTGATCAGGAAAACCTGTCTCATCTTGAACTTTATACCTTTCTATTAACTCCTTCCTTCTTTCTGCCACCCCAACCAAAAAAAAAAAAAAGCCTTCACATTTAAAAAGGAGATGCTGCATTTCCTGGACTGAGTCCTTTTCCTTTATTCTCATTAAAAAAGATACCTTCGATACCACACACATATATAATATTATATAGAGCGATATATTTAATACCTGTGTATATATGCTTCATGGGGATCACATATATACACACTAAAACAAGTCTGTGACAAAATACTGCAACACCACAGATCAGGTTATCATATCTGGGAAAACAAAGATAGATACGATGCCCAGGAGCATCCCCGCCCCTGTTGCCCCCATAACAATAGCCCCGCCCCCCTCCCGGTAACACACTCAGTCTGGAGAAGAGTGGGTGCAGAGCAGTTATTTTGATTAACGAGAAGGGGGGACATCACCCCACTCCATAATCTGAACAAATTATCAACTCTCAAGTCACGGCACAGCAAATGCTACAATTACACTGTAAATGCAGATTTGTTTTTAAAAAAAAAACCAAGCATTTCTCCCCCCTTGATTCATTTTTCCTCTCTTCTCCTCCTGCACACGCACCCTCCACCCACTCCCAAAGTGGTACCATCTTATGAACTGGACATAATATTACTTTTTTTGGTAAATTCTGCAGAGGGAGTGACTAGCTGAACATGCATTTGTAAAGCAGGGATTAGACAACTACAAACAGGTGTGTGTGACGGGAAGGCTGGATTAGCTCATTTAGCAGCAGCTGGGTTCCGGTTACTTTGCTTAATCCAGTGTCACAGCAATTCTATACATTAGGACTATACTTGGCTAAATAGAAGATGAGCATCCCTCCCCTTTCCATACAGCCCTTACAATTTCAGTGCCAGAGACAATGAAATGTATGTACTAAGTGATGAGGTACCCGGTTTCAAATCTGAACAAAAAAAATCACACCCGGCCCCCAATCAGAGGAAACAAATACTGTCTCAGCCTGCTCAAACTGTGGGCACCCAATAAAACAAAGGGATGAGGTGGGTCATCACTGGAATAAGGATCTTTCCAGCTGCTCTACCATCTCCCGGGGACATGGGTGGGTAAAAGCATCATCCCTCTCTATCATAAAGAACAAATACATGATCTTTGCGCTTCTAGTGTCACTTCCATGCATGGATCTCAAAGCGTTGTACAGACATTAATGAATTAAGCTTCGTATCGTTATTGCAATTTGGCAGATAGGAAAACAAACCCAGAGGGGTTAGCGGCCTGTCCAGGGGACCCGGTGAGTTAGCAGCAGTCACTGGAAAGACCAGAAACCAGGTCTCCTCATTAATATTCCCAGCCTCAGCAAGAGCTGAGCCAGCTGCCTATGAATTGTGTACCTCCCAGAGTTATGTCTGTAAATAAAGATGCCAGCTGCCAATTCAGTATCTCCCACATATTGCTCCCTACCTAATTTCTCTTAGCTGGGGACACGCAGGTTATTAGGGGCAGGGGTGAAGAAAAGAGGACCCAATGCAGCTGAACCACCCTGCCAAATACAGCCATGGTTTATTTCTTATATGTACGGCACTGGAGGGCTCTGACTTCACACAGGCAAAATAATCTCATGAGACCTGATAAAAAACAAACACTAAACACATTTCTCAAGAAGGTGGGAGTGTTTGTGCTTGGGCCAGTGGTGCTGTACTGAACTACGTACACACACACCTACTTCGGACTGTAATAAGAATGAGGGATAGGGAGGCTCAAATCAAAGGAGGCAGATGCCAGTGCACCCACTCTCTGGTTGCAGGTGGACTAGGATGAGGCACAAAGTTGACTCCCAGAGAAACTCTGGTGTGCTGGCAGAAGCTCATTATTGTCCATTATAAACACTGAGGCCCCACTCAGTGGAGTTACACACAAGACTCTACACCACACCCCAATTGAGCCAATCCGGTTCCTCCATTTGAGCTGGCCTGGCCTATTTTATAACAATTTATAGGCTACCGATATGTGAGAGAAAAAAATCCAGTGAGATATTCCATCATCACTCCTCAAACTAACAAGGCAAGAGCGCAGGCGGTACAGCAGGCACTACTGACGGGTTCTGCCCTCTTCTTAACATATCCCTGAAAGAATCCCACCCCACCCAAATGATGTGGGGTCATTCCTCTAACTTGCTGACAGACGGCACGTGTTCCCACATCACGGATCTTCCCTCTGGAGCCATGATACACACGGCTGCCACATGCACTAATGAATCCCTTCAGCTGGGCTCCAAGGAGAACAGTAGCAGCTCTGACAGTAACAGCATTCAGCTGGGCCACTTCGTTTGGCAATACTGGCTTCACTTACAATTGATACAGTCTAAAGGCTGGCCCACATTGGGAACTCACAGCAGCATAGCTATGAAAATTCCACAACAGTGAGAAACACAGCTATGCTGACCTAACTCCCAATTCAGACAGCGCTAGGTCGACAGAAGAATTCTTCCATCCACCTAGCTACCCCCTCTCGGGAAGGTGGATTACACACACTGATGGGAGAACTCCTCCTATCGGCATAGGTAGTATCTACACTGAAGCGCTACAGCGGCGAAGCTGCAGTGCAGCAGCTGTGACCTCGGTAGTATTTTCAGTGTAGATGTACCTATGAGTGTCAACTGCTCCCCCTAGAGCTGACCTAATTCTAAATGCAAGACATCACAATACCAGAAACAGCCCCAACAGCTGTTCCCTCTCTTGCTCCATGTGGTGAGGTGATTCTATCAAAGGTTCCCATCACCTGGGTATCTGAATGTTCCTATGGCAAAGAGGCACCTCTTTATTCTTCCTGAAGGCAGGGGTCAGCTGGCTGAAAAAATGACATTATTTGCAGCACCGGCAGTCTAGCAATGGGAGGGAAGTGTAAAAGACTGGAAGCCAGTTTAAATCCAATGGTTGTAATGATTTAAAAAAACCCAAAAATCCAAACACACCAAAAAAACCCCAAACACATGTTTCCCACTTCTGAACATTCCCACCAAAAAAAGCAATGTGTAACCTGATGGGGAAGCTGGGCCTGAGAGGTTGTGTGTTTCTGTTTACCCAGAGGGAGTCTCATATTACAAATAGGATCTTCCCCTTCTATTCCAGACCACTGAAGGGATACAGGGAGAGTTCATTTTTTTTCTTTTGGTGGGGGGGCAGACTGCAAGAGGACACACAGTCAAAGCAAAATCACATTTTAAGAAAAACAAACAAACAAACATTCTCCTTACTTGTGTTAATAGCTGGCTTCAGTTTATTAAACTGAAAGAATCTTTAAAATTGGTCTCTTCAGCATGCTATTGGTTTGTTTTTCGCACTTTACTCAACTCCAAACTATCCTGGTTAGTTTTGTCTTCTATTTCTAGTTGGCTTTGTTTTCTGGTTCCAATGCACTAATCAAATGCTATTGAGTTTGGTTTTCCAACACTGCAAGAGAAGATTTCAACCCCCTCCAGCAACCACACTGTATACATTATTTTTTATTTCAATCAGGAAATCATTTCCAAATGTATTCTTTGCCAAACTCTGAATTTTGGCCTATGCTACTTGATAGTATCCCTTTAATTGACTTCTGCCCACTTCCTCTGACAGTGCCTTCAGCCTCTGCAGACAAAACCGGTATCCAAGTAACCAAGTATATAGACTATTTAAAGAGGAATCCCCAAGGCAGAAGCTGACTGACTTTCCACTGCTGACAAATAAAAATGCAGGATCCTTCTCTATTACTTCCTTTTTTCTGGCTCAACCCAAGGCCCAGAGCATACAGATGACAACAGCACCATCTTATTAGCTATACCCTGTGGACAGACTCAGTCTTATTCACATAATCATACCAGTTTAAAAAAATCTGCACTCTATTCTGTCTATGAGAATGACATCAAATGATCCATTACTAGTTTGCTTTTCAGATACAATTACTAGTTTGCTTTTCAGATACAATCAATAGTAATAGTCATCTATGATCACTCTCAAATTGCCTCTACTGCAAAGAGCACCGTAGTTGTTTTCTCAACTATCTTTTCAGATATGCGCCTTGCACCCATGTACACAGGGGGCTAGTCAGCTGTTACCCTCCTCAGTTGTTAGGTGTCTCAGGGGAAGACTTGGGATGTAATTTTGCTTCTTTGCTATCATTCACAGCAGCTAAAAGGCCAAGAGTTTTAAAGCAGATGGACAAACATTTTCCTCAACTGCAGCTCAACTACAATTGTTTTTCATATTGTTCTTTTAGGACAGTGTGCAAGAGAAGTGGGGAGTTGGGAGTCTGCTCCATAATACTGAGGAGGAGCACAGAGGACTGCAGAGACCTGTGCTCCAATAACCCTTCCCCCTTCTCAGCTGCATTCGTGACACTGCAATGTCCCAAAAAATTTCCCAGCCACACTTAGAATCTAGAGGCAGGGGAATTAACAGGAAAAAACTCTCTCTCTCACACGCCAGACTGTGTTCATTCCTTAAAACAAAGGTGGGGAAAGAAGAAGAAAAGAAAAGAAGATAGAAAACAAACTTTAGAAGCACAGCATTTGCTGGCCAAGGAGGAATCAGGTCACAATTTCATTCATCACCAGAAAATCATATTGGTAATCTTAAAACAAAAGGGGAAAAAAAAGTTATCCTTGTGAGACATGTAACTCAGCCACCCTGCCATAGCCTCATCCTTTGAAAACTTGCCTCTGTTTCTCCAGTCAATGGGTTCCTTCTCCCCCACCACTATACGCCGTCCCGCAATAGGAAGTTGTATTTGCCGAAGTCGTCATCCCGGGGGCACAAAAGCATGTCTTTGCGAGCTTTGGCCAGTTTCTGCTTCAGCACCTCCCTCCGGTCCAGCCACTCGGTCAGCTCATCTTGGCCATGAGCATAGTGACATTTCTCCCCCTCGGGGCAGGCTTTGGTCTTCTGGAACCTGCCAGGAGAGTAACACAGCTCACTGGACTGTTATTTTTAAGGAGCAGGGCTCCATTTCTCTGGCACTGACATCATGCTGGATCTTAAAGCACTTTCCAGACTCTCTCTCTCTCTCTCTATAGGGCTCCCTCTCCTACTGCAGAAATGTAGCCACCACCTCTGGGCTGAAGCAGGGAGGCTGTTTAACAGAGCATAGCAATAGCCGTTTTGGCCAAGAAATGATGTACCCATACTCAGCTGAGACTAGAAAGGGATTTAGGGCTGCAGAATGAAATGACAAGTTACAACTTGTCTAGCATTTGGAATTGGACATCCCTCTTCTTGGAAAAAAAAATTGCCATCGGATCTTTAAACAGGCACAAGCAACCACGGCCTCAGCTCTCTCTCTCCCTGACATGGCACAATGCCTCCTACTTGAGGCATCTTGAGGCATGGACAAAAGGAGAGAGGGGCACCCTAGTGAGACACTCAACCCCCTTACTGAAGCAGCTGGCTTTCCCAGAGAGGTGCCTCAGCCAAGTACTGACCTCGCCAGGCTCTGCTTAGCTTGTGAGATCTGACATCATCACAGTCAGGGCTGGCATGGCTGTTGGGTTAAAAGGGTCTTTCATTTCCCCAAATATAAATGGACAGTGTTAGACTGGAGAAGCCTCACTTGTGCCTTTGAGTTTTGTAGTTTATCACTTTTAGGTGTGTACATGGGGGGGATGCGAGCTCGATTCTGAAGCATTATCGTAGTGGGTGTTCCCAGTAGCATTTCCATTTGTCCTGCTTTTCGACCTCCCCCATAACTCCCCCAAGCTACGGTCCCTTGGGACTCCCCGTTGGGAACGGAGTGACTCAGCACCAGATCTGCTCTCCTTTTATTGGCAGGGGGCCCGGTGTGGAAGGGAGGAGTGGCGCACGCAGTACCTTTCACAGAGCCGGAACTCGCCCATGGGGAAGCGGTAGTTCCAGCAACTAGCATCACTGTCAGAGGTGAAGACCTTCTCCTTATGCTTCTCTGACTGGATGTGCTGCTGCCATTGCTTCTTGCTGTTACTGTTCTTCCCACACAGCCAGCAATGGTATCCCATCTACGCAGCACAGACAGAGCAGCCCTTTAAGCAGTGCCCATGTTGACCTTCCCAGCACTGGGGAGTGGAGAGGCAGGGATGTCCCCTCTCCATCTCTGCCAGAGCATCTCGGGTGCTCCCCACCCCAGCCACCACCTCTCTCATTCTCCTCATACATCAGCCTTAAGAACATCAAACTGTTGGCCTGGGACAGGACTGGATTCTTTGTCTGAGCCCACCAGTATCACTTCTTATAAACAGCCATTGGAGGGATTGTTGAGCAAATTAGACATGGTTTTCCAGACCCTAGTGGTCTGCCCATATGCCTTCCCCACACCCCTCCCCTCCCACACATTAGTAGGCTGCCTATACAGTCTCCCTCTACTTCTTTTCCCACCCATGGGTGGGCCATTTACACTCCCGCCCCCACAGATCTCCCATCTCCAACCCCATTCTTTTCAAAATGCTTTGCTATTCCAGGGCTCCAGGACGGGCAGGAGCTCAGGTGGAAGGTTGGGGCCAAGGACGCAGAAGTTCATGTGTAAGATACAATTTCATCTGACTCTTGCATAAAACATATTTAACTGTCAGAAAAGCCCTGGAGCAGTCTTGCTGATTTGTGCCTAGGCCCTCCCACCTCATCACGCCTACCCTGGCTGCCCTCCTCCCAGCTGACAAAGTTTAACCTTCATCAGCACAAGATCCCAGGCTCTTTCCCAAGACAGCATTTCAACCCCAATGGATTTCCAGGCAACACAGCCTCCTCCCAAGAGGACTCCTGCAGGGAAGCACAGGAGAGAGAGGGTGTTGTCAGAATGAGGAAAGGGAAGATGGAGGAGAGATATTACCATGATGTCAGCATAGTCGGTGGGCATCTGGATCTGCTTTTCTCCTTCCCGTGATGTTAGCGGTGTCCCCTCTCCTGGCTTCCCAGGGTTGTGTTTCTTTAGCCACATGTCATAGGTCTGCTGCATATCTAATACTGTAGGGAGGGAATCAGCCAGGTTAACCAGACAACTCGCTTATCCACCCACTATGGACACACTCAGAAAAAGAGACCACTGGATAGATCCACTGTGCAGCTTTTGCCAAATATTAAAAGAGAGAGAAGGAAGTAGGGCGCAGAGGTGGCGATCCCTCTGGACTTCACACCCCAAAGGAGGTGCTGGATCAGATCTGAGCCTGGTCTCTCTCATTGGGTAGTTCACCTCTTGCTGCAACAAAGGAGGAGACTAAACAACAAAATGTGTTTGGGTTGAACAACATGTTTCAAATGTCAAGATTTTCTAAACAAAATATTGATTCAAATGGACATTTTCTTCAGAAATGAAGTATCCAAAAGTTGACGTTTGGGGGAAAAATATGTTTTTTGGCCAAAGCTATTCACCACATTTGACCCAAATTTGTGAATTGTTTTGGAACCCCCCCCCAAAAAAACCCACATTTTTTAGCAAAACTGTCATTAGCCAAAACATTTTGGCCAGCTCTACAACTCATGATGCTGGTGGGAGAATGAGGTGGCAAGGACAGAAGGAGAAATTTTGGCCAAGACCACTGGGTGTGGCAACCACCTATGTTTCCAAGAACTATTATCAACTCAGGACAAGCTTGTGTGTAAGGGGCACAGCCCAATGGCGTCGTCAGTCAGGGTCCAAAATTCACACAACTGTGCATGACTTTTCACACAATCCTCAGGGAGTGCTGCAGCCTGGGAGCAAGGGACATTAGCAGAACCAGGAGAGAGGCCAGGACAGGCACAGAGGTCAGGAGTGAGGTACTTTGACAGAGCTCTGCATGGAGTCAGGACTAGAATAGCAGAGGAAGAGCAGAGCTGTGGAGTGGGTGGGCGAGAATGGAATAGCACCATGCAGGATGCAGGTATGCTGGCAAAAGGAGGACTGCACAGCTGGGCATGGCTTTCATTTGAACAGCTCTAGCTCACTCTCTGAGTCTCATTTTTCAGAGTAATTTCACCCTCTTGCTGCAAAGGCTGGGGGCTCGACAGGATGTCGGGGAGAAGAGAGCACCCCCCGTGCTCTTCAGCCTCCCTGCTCCTGCCCCACCTGACATGCCCACATCTCTCCACTTACTTTTATTTTCTTTCATGAAGGTCCACATGTCTCTCTCCTCAGGGCTGTGGGCAAAGGAGCAGTTCCCAACATACTGGCACTTCCTGCCATTTTGTGCATGGATACACAGCTATCAAGAGACAGAAAACACAGCCCCGCCCAGACCCATCTGGTTAGGGAGGCGGAAGAGAGGGGCAGACCAACCAGCAGAGGCACTGAGTCAAAAAGAGGAGAGGGAATGAGCAGGTGATGGGTCCTTGGGTCCCCTATGATTTGGGGGATGAGATCTCCAGATAAATGGACAGGAGGCTTGAATTCAGTGACTGTTCTCTCCCTACCTAATCACCAAGACCATGGCTGCCCTGCTCACAGGTAAGATTACTCCTGGAGCCAGGTGAGCTGGTGGAAAGCAACTTATGCTAACCCAGCAGTGGTGTCTGAAGGGGACTCTCATCCATGTCCTCTGGATGGCGGTCTTTCGGAGGTGCAGGGGCTTTCAGAAGGAAGTGGAGAGATGCCCAGGATGGGTTTAGCGTCAGAGAAAAAGTCTCAATGACAAGACTCTACTAGAAACAGCAAGGAGCTTTCCCAGCATATTTCCAGCCCAACCGTTGCTAGTTACACACTCTCCTCTTTCCCTGCCGTAAACAGTCCTACAGCGGGGAGTCTGGAAGGCTCAGCGAACAGAGGGTGGCATGCGGAGCCTCTCCTCTCCATCCAGGGCTGCCCTTATGCACAGGCAAAGCAGGCAGCTGACAGGTGCCCTGCTTCCTCTGTAATGCACCAGCTGACCTTATCCCCTGCTTCAGCACCAGGGAACAGTTGCCTCCCAGATCCCCACTCCTCTTCCAGCAACTGGACTGGGAGTGGAGAAAACGTATGGGTGGGTTTCCCCCATTTCAGCAGCTTAGGCCCCGCAAACTGTCAAGGCAACCCTGACTCAACTGATGGCTGGAATCCAGCCCAGATTAGCAGCAACCCCAAATTGTTACAACCAGGAAGCTGCACCGTGGCTGCACCTGAAATGAGCATGGCATGGTATGAAGAAGGGAAACTGCATCCATCTGAAACTCCTTCACGCCAAGGTTTTTGACACTGCAGCCCCTGGCGGGGGGAGCATCTACCTTGCAAAATGCCCCCCCACCACTGACACACACTGACCCCCTTGTTGCAGCCTCAGCAGAAGGGCCAAGGCCTGAAGGCTTCATTGGAGGCTTAACTATTCTCTCACCCACTGGAAGTGAGAGACACTGCAGCAGGGTAATGGTGGGAAGCTTGCACTCTTGCTGCCCAGGCACTGCCTATTCTGGGAATAAACAGAAGGCTTCCCTCTCCAACAGCAGCTGACGTGGCTCCTTTTCCACAAACGCTAACTACACGTATGCACCAACATAAGACAGAAAGGAAAAGCTCTGCAGATACTCTAGTAACACTCGTGCCAGCGGCAGCATTTGGGGCCATACCTCCCTCACCAGCGAAGGAAGAATTCAGATCTACACCCAAGGCGCTCGTCAGGCCCTTTCCTGGGGACACAGTTTACCGACAAACTCACAAAACAAAAGCTATCGCCCTAGAGCACATCTGCTGCCCCAGCCCAAGGGCCCCTCGGCAGCTCCCCCCACTGGGTGCACACCCCTTCCTCTTAAAACTCCACTGAGTCATGCCACCAGCTCTTTAATGGAGGCCCAGTGGAGAAAACAAAGGGCTACTTCTCCTTCTGCCAGACGCTGGATCCCATTTCCTGTAGTACTCATGCCTCCTTTTGCACTAAGGGGATCTTAAAAATAAACAAAACAAAATCTGTTAGGTTGTGAGCCAACACCCTGCTACAGCTGCTCTTTCCCTGCTCCCCACCTCAGAGCTGGAATCTCGCCTGTGTGACATCACAGTCATCTCAGCAGCAACTGATTCTGACCTGTTGCTCCCTCCCGCCGCCAACTCACACACGATCTTGGCTTTGGGTTGAGACGAGACACACACAAAACCTGATTAGAAACAGATTTAAAAAACCAAGCTAGATTAGTTTCCCAGAAATCAACTGACACTCTTGGAAGAAACTCCCATTCCTCTGTGCACCGACAGTGACAACAGCGCTGCCTGTTACTGCCACGCCAGCATAGGGCAATCTTTCACTCAGAGGCCATGGAGCACACTCAAGCAGTCGAGTGATCAGATTGACGGAGAGGGCGTAGGTGCTTTACAGCTAACCTGTTTGTGAGCAGGAGAAGAGGACCCAAGCATTTTCCCTTAAGACATGGATTAAGACATGGCAGACACGTCTTTGTTTAGGGGAGGTCTCCATTAACCAAGGCTGGGGCCTGTCCCAATATCCTTCTCCTCCCCGAGGCAGGAAGGAGATGAGAGCTACAGAAAGTACTGACCATCACACGCTGAGCTGGGATGGGGCTTCAGAGCTTTTCCCATAGCTCTTGGGTTTTCATTTAGGGTTGTTTTGGGTTTTTTTAAACATCTGTTTTCAAGTCACCTTTTAAGTGAGCTGTTGAGCTGTAAAAACTGGAGGAAGTGGGTGGATTGGAAGCCTCAGAGACCAGTGCTCTCTGTACAGCAAAGGCAGGGACAACACAAGCTTCTCCTGCACATACTGCCCTATCTATGACCTGGACCTAAGGTGAACGGCTAGATCCCCTCCCCATCCTCTGAGCCATCCAGTCCTGTAGGTGGGGATGGTGTTAACCACAGTGTCAAAAACCTGTCTGCGGCAGTACTTTAAACAGGCACGGCTTCCTTTCATACCATGCCATGGCACTGGCTGTTTGAGATGGAACTGATCTCTCTTGGCCTTCAGTTGGTCTTTGCTTCCCGCCTAAGGCAAAGTGTACCTACCCACCCGTCTATTTACAAAGCCCCTGCCACCTCAGCATTGACGCATGGGCTCCACGCTCGGTGCATGCAGTGCTCCAATAGATAGGGAGAGGTTTCTGGAGCCACGAAGGGGTGCAGTGCTTACATCATATTGCTGTGGGAAGTTGCGGATGGAAGGCAGTGGTCGGACGGACACCCACTTCCTTTTTGCTTTGGACATCACCAGCAGGACGCGACGCTCCTTTGTCCAGCTATGAAATGGGGAGAGGGGAAATTAAAACAAAGGCAGAAGGAGGGGAAGAAAAGCGGGGTTTCAAATATCCCATCACCACACCAGAATCTTCTGAGCTGATTAAGTCCTTAGCACAGTCTGCCCCTCGTACCGGCTGGTAGCTGGACTGGCACGTGTGCGACACGTAACTACAGCAGAGATGCTGAAGGAACAGATTTTCCAAGGGTCTGTAGCTCTACAAGGTGAGCCAAAAAAGACCCTTTCCTCCCTCCAGCCACTCTGGTGAGGTGTGGCCATGAGTTGCTAACCACCTGCAGCATTCCATCCCCAGCAGAGGCTGGACCGGCCCTTATCTATACAATCTGTAAAAAACACTTAGGGATCCTTCAGGATGAGGGGTGTTGTGAAATTGCGAGTAATTATACACAGACATTATACTGTGAACAAAATCTTACATTTAGGCAGATCACCCCTCCACATGGTCCTACAAAAGGATCTGAAGAGGGTATTGTGGCAAAAAAAAAAAAAAAAAAAAAAATCCAGGCCAATGCAGCAGGTGCAGAGAGAGAGATAGGACATCCTGGGAAGGGAAGGGAAGGGGACAGTCCCTCTCTGTTGGCACTGAGGAGATCTCTCCTAGAACACCTCATTCACAGAACAAGGCAGACAAATTGGATGCATTTCAGAGACATGCAACAAAAAATGCTCAAAGGGCTGGAGGGGCTCATTTAAAAGGATGTAAAGTATATACCGTGAATAAATTGACAACCAATAGTAATATGATAACCATCTACTAACAGCTGAAGGGTGTAAACAAGTTTGGAGAAGAATTGTTCTGGGCGGTCCACCTGAGTATAGCTAGGAAAGATGGGATGAACTGAACAAATGGACAATGTAAATTGTAAATGTAAATTGTCTGTAAACTCCTAGTGAGGGGACTGTATCTATGTTCTCTCTGCAAAGTGCCATGGCCAAAGATGGCACTGCATACAAATGCTAAATAAGAGAACCTGACAGCAGAAAATGTTTGCTAACGGTGATGGAGGAGTCTCCCCAAGGGAATAGTCTGCCAAGATGGAAGCCCTCACAGACTTTTCAAAGTAGCCTGCACAAAGCACTGGAGAATGAATACATGGCAGGGGGAAATCCTGCATTGGGGCAAGGGGGAGACAGAAGAAAGGGCAAGAACACTCACCAGTGGCGGGCTTTGGCACTACAGTACTTGAGGTCCTTGTCTGGCTCCACCACCTGCCCGTTCCTCCAGCATTGGCCACAAACAAATTTCATCTGGAGGTCAAAGCTGCTTGACGCTGGAGCCCGGGTGGCAGCCTGTGAAGGGTCACATGAAGGACGACGACTCAGGCAAATGGATCTAAACACCTTGCCCCAGACAGTACTGTGTACAGGCACAGAGTCAGGCACAGAGCCCTGGGGTAGATATGCTTCCCTGTAGGCACTTGAATACTACAGCAAAGTAAAAACCAAGACACAGAGGCAGACTGAGCTCTCATTTGCCAGTATCAGCCACTGATCTATCAAGATACCAGATTAGATCAAACCACTGGTCATTTTAGTCTGATTTCCTACCTCTTGCCACACGATATATGGCCATTGATCCGTCCAGTCTGGTAGCCTCGCTCTAACAGTGGCTAAATCCAGGTCTTCAGAGGAAGACACAATAACCTCACAATGCATATAAACAGGCAACACACACCACTAGTCTGACTGAGGGCTTAATCCATGCCCACTTGTGCAGTGGGCAGCTGTATACCAGGGGTGGGGATTCACTCGCAGGGAGGGTGGGTGGGCTGCCCTGAACTTCCTGGGGATGCTGTCTAACAGTCAGGATACAGCAGTTTAAAGTCACAGTTGGGTCCCTTAAGAGCTGTGATAGCAGAGGAGGCCCCCAGGGCTGCACTGAATCAACATGTCTGCTGGCCACCCTACATCCAGCCTGTGCCACCTATTTTTGGGTCACAGCTGGATGATCCAGCCCCACCTTGTGCCCCCAAACTCCGTTCTGGGCAGACTTTCCACCTGCAAGGTTCCTGTGCCCTGACTTACACAGCCAGACTCAACCCTCCAGCCTATTAACCAGCGTGTGACTCGAAGCTTGAGCATTCACGGCCCTTACATCACTATCCCAGCTCGAAGAGTCACAACATGTCAGCAGCCCGTTCATCTGCTCTAGAGGAAGGAAGGACGGTCACATGATTAAGACACATGATTTGGAGTCAAGAGGCCTGAACTCTGTACCTGCCTCTTCCACGCACTTACAGCCGTGTTACATTTTGAGTTTGCACCACGAACTCAGGCACTTCTACCTGCAACAACAGGGAAGGCATGAGGTTTGAGCCTATGGCTCCTTTCCCAAGGAAGAAGCAAATGCAGATGAAAATAGCTGCACACCACAGCAAAGCGTGTGGGGTGAAGTCAAGATCCCACAGCCAAGGTGGAATTTCCAAAGAAGCGCACCTATGGGCAAGTTGGCTGGGGAGCCCAAAGATTTTGTGCCGGTACATGCGACTGTCTGCCTGCGCCAGCTAACCAGCTTGCGCCAGCTGTCCCGCACTGACTTCTTATCCTGGGCATTTAACAGAGAACACACAATCTCCACGAGCAGCGGGTTTCAGTCAGTTTGCTCAGCAGTAACATGGATCCTAGCCACATCTGGGCCAACATCTGGCAGGTGGTGACAGCAGGCCACTGGTCCAATGGACACTGCAGAGCCTAACTGTACCTCAGTAAGGGACCTACAGGCTACCCGTTAGCAGACTCAGTTCTGCTGATTGAGGCAGATCTGGTGGTACATTTAGTTCTACCAGCCATGCAAGGTTTGCTGTATTATCCTGCCATGTGATATATTTCACAACATGACCGTGAGATGCAGGTTAGATCTACCCGACAGGCCAGACTGATAGATCAGGTCCAGAGGATGACAATGTTCAGGGACCCGAGAGGAACTTTTCAGCTAATCATAACAGCCTCCAGCTGCTATTCCAAGAACTTCAGGCAGGAAGTAACCAAACCTGTTTTCTGATGTGAGCAATGCAAAGACCTTGCATATTTACTGAGACAATCAGGGTCCAGACACCCGAAGGGGAAAACAGGAGGTTTAAATCCCAGAAATGAGCTGTTAAACCAACTGATATAACACAGTATGCAAAATATATTGAGTAAGGTCTTTTATGAAAGCTTATCATGTGCCAAACTCAATGGTCAGCATGAGATATGTATACAGAACTTGGTTATGAATCTATGTATATAGAAAACTATGCTCAGAATCTGTACTCCAACTCCAACACACAGCAGGGCAGTGAGCCATCAAGCAGGTAGAGGAACCACCCAAGCCATTACATGAAACCGGCTTCAAATAACAATCCATTTTCCAGCCCAGGAAAAGGCAATAATGTATCATTAGAATTATTGACATTAGACATTGAGACAGTCCAGCTATCAAACCAAAAAGGAATTTCCTCACTCTGGCTAAACAGGAGTCACCATGGACGGAGAAGGGGGAGAAAAAAAAAAAAAAAAAAAGGGAGAAGGGGAAAAGCTTTTTGAAAAACAAGCTTGAGACTGAGGGCTTGTCTACACTTAAAATGCTACAACGACACAGCTGCACCGCTGCAGCATAGACACTGCCTACGCCGAGAGGAATGGTTCTACTGTCGGCAAGGTGGTTGCTAGGTCGACAGAAGAATTCTTTCGCCAACCTAGCACCATCTACACAGGGATCCATGTCAGCTTAACTACGCTGCTCAGGAATGTGGATTTTTCACACCCCTGAGCGATGTAGTTAAACCGACCTAATTTTCCAGTGTAGACCAGGCCTAAGGATTTTTATCCAGAACCTGAGGGACAGCCTTGAGGCGGGACGCTCTCCATGAATGCTGGATTCCTCTTATAGCTAGGGGGTATGATGAGAAACTGTTTTAAAGTAACAGGTAACTTGTATTTGAAAAGGGATTTTATCTAATACTGAAGTGTAAAGTCTGAGGTTGTGTCTATGTTAATTTACTACGTAACTTGTATATGTTTGTTCTCCTTTACGATTGCATCTTTGAATCTGTGGTTTTTCTATTAAACAGAACCTTTTGTTTATTTTTCTTCTTCCCTTGTTCTCCCTCAGTGCTTAGCCCCTAACTCTGATGCCCACTCAGATGCTGTTCAGAAGCTGGCCACTGTGATGTGGCATAGTAACCTCTGGAGTCACAAAGACCTCCTGGTAAGTCCACTGCAGATTCCGCAAACCTCCTCCTCTTCCATCCACGTCCACCAGCGGACGTGGTGACCAGAAACTCCTCTGACCAGCTCTGGGTGCATGGCCAGAGAGCCCCAGATCCTCTTGGGACTGAGCTGAGCTCTGTCACTAGTCTGCAGAGCAGTCCTTTGGTGTGTGGCAGCTCATGTGAACCTCCCTCTTCTGTACAGCATTTAAAGTCAGCACAGCATTGTGGCCTTCACTGTTTTTCTTCTCCAGCCAGAGGGACCTAGCTGTTCACTGGGCTCACTTAGTTGCTGTGACACTTCTAGTTGCTCCTATCCCTCTAGGAGATGCCTTGTTCCTGCTGTCTGAAGGACACTCTGAGAAACTGGCCTTGGAGCTGTTTAAGTGAAGGGTGTCGGCTGATCACGCAGCATGGTGGGAGGAAGGGTTTGCCCAGCACTCCTGGGAAGTTGTCTTTGCCATGCGGCTGAGCTTTGAAGCTCTAGGAATGGCTGAGTGGATATTATGCCAGATTAACCTGCTCTGACTGGAGAAAAATAAAGGCAAAAAACAAACTTCTCCTTGCTGAGTGGGCGAGCCCGGCCCTGCGGTCTGCAGCACCAAATTGCTGACTCTTCTGAGAGCCTATTGCGTGAGCGCTCACGGGTGCCAGGTACGCAGGTGGCTTTAACTGACTGCAGAAGAGCTTCTCTCTTTTCTTAAAGACACTCATGATGCAGTGCATCGCCGTCAGGCTAGGGCGCCGACCAGTTCGACACTCGTGACAAGGGAGGGCGTGATAAGCAAGCACGGACAAGGCCTCCCACGTGTCCCACGACCAACGCAGCGACATTGGCCTTGCTGCGCCATTCCAAGGCAGCTGCTTGCGGAACAACACAGAACTCAGTGCCTTGCTATCGTGTAGCTTTATGAGAACGTTGTTGCAGGGTCGGTTGAAGAGAGAGATTGAGCTGGGTGGAGTGATAAGGAGCGTTTATTCGGTTACAGCTTCTAGTCCACTTGTTCCCCTTTGCCTTGCAACCATCAAAGTGAGCCTCGAGTTCACTACTTTACAACTTTTTATCTAAAATAATATGTAAACACACACTTCTACAACACCCCATGAAATCCCTATTTGATGATAGAAATGGTTATAAAATGAATATTAATGGCTATGGGAGGCATATAATTATACCCGCCCCTGTTTGTTATTTACCACTTAACCTGCGTAGCACATGCATTTTTACTATAAATTTAACAAACTAGCAACAAGGGAAGAACCAGAGGTCTGGGAAAGAAGAGATAACACTCTTCTTCCTACATTCTTTGTCCAGGTGGCGGGGGAGGAATGAAAGGGAGAACATAGCTTACTCATATTACGCCCTTGTTACTATGGTACCTATCTGGCAGGTCTGCCCAATTGAAGACACTGCTAGAAAGTTGCCCTGATATGCTCCCTCCGTCCCTAACTTCAAGGCTAGAAAAGTGCTGTGATCAGCACATGATTATTGCTTGTGTAGTACATGGCCTTTTTAGCCCATCACGGGTCCCGTGGAGGACAATTTGTGTCCAAAGCCTGGGCCCAATTCCCAGCCCCCCAGGAATGTGGCCCTGCACTGACATCCTTTGTCCCTGCGCCCATAAACATTACTAAAGGGATCTTGAGATTGTCCGCTCAGTCCTCAGTCCCCACAGGCTGAGGTTGCAGGCACTGATGTATTCCTGATCCTGGTGCTGCACATGCCCCTGCTATAGTCCTTTAGCAATAAGGGGAACATGCATATTCCTCCACACCAGCTCCTTGTCGAGTGTCATTTCCTACCCCCAGCCTGTTCCTTTGTCTTTACTGTTTGTACATTGTCCATTTTAAGGCCTGATCTCTCTGTTCGGTTAAGACACCTCAATTCCCAATGATTCTGGCAGAAGCTAAGAACGGTCAGTGTCTCAAAGAACCGGACTCTAGCTTTTTAGCTCTGCAAGGAGGAAACTAGCTTCTCTAGTCTCTACCCTGTCAACAAAGTATTGTTGTTCTGTCACCCAGGCAGGGCCCCTATGTTCTGGGTGAGCCACTCAATTCCTCAGTATGTAGCAGATGGAAACAAAGACCCCTGATGGCAGGAGGGTTTAACAAGGCTTTCCCCAACCCTCAGTGGGGTCTCTACGCCAAAGCCTTGCTTGGAGGCATAAAAGACTCTGTCAGCTGCACCTTCAGGAAGTAATTAAAGAACAGAGAACTTTGTGTTCTAATGTGAGAGCAGCTTTAATCTAACCCCAGGGCTGGGCTGGGCTCCCCGGGTTACTCACCAGCTGGGCTCTGTTCCATGATGAAAACAACCCTCTCACCTCCCCAATGGAGAAAGAGGGCAAGTGGGAAGGGCTGCGGCTGACTGACACCACCCAGACCCTCAAGGAGAAGGCAAAAGTGGAGAGGCGCCCTCAGCTTCAACACTCCTCTCCAGGGTCATCACTGCCTCAAAAGCTTGGGGGAGGAGGAGTACGACCAGAGGGACAGGCAACGCCTTCTATCTGCTCTGCACCCCCAGCCTCCTGGTTGATGGGCAATATCAGCCCCACCAGAGCCTGAGCTCGCATGTCCCCTCCAGTTGCTTTTAAACAGATTCCTCCACGCTAAAGGTATGTTTCCCCAAAGGGCAGCAAAAACCTATGGAATCCAGCACCAGTGTGACAGTTATTGCTCCCACTGGGATCTGGCATTCATTAGCGGGATGTTCCCCTCTCCCCCATCACAACAGGCACCCTTCATTTTGCTCCACCCCACGCGCACAGCAAGGGGGAAGGCAGCCCTCACCATGACTGAGAATGCTGGAAGTGATGCCTCAAGCTAAAGAAGGAGCCGTCTCTTCCATGGCTGCGCAGACAGCCATTGCTGCTGGTCTGTGGAAACAGCAGGGCTTCACCCTTCCCTGTGGGTGTGCCTCAGGTCCAGCTCAGGTCGCTGACCCTGCTCACTATGGCACACTGGAGGCAAAGGGGCCCAGCCGTATTTTCTCTCTGATTGGTGGGGAGTGGCAACAGGAGGGGAAGGGACAGAACTAGCTAGAGGAATCGGGAGCAAGAGCCGAAGAAACACAAACCAATCCCAGGTCCCTGTGGCTTCTTACCGTGCTGTTGGTGGCTTTGCTGGCATGTGCTTCCATCAGCTGCCAGTACTTTTTAGACTCCTGGACAATATCTTCATGGGTCATCCCTGAGGACAACAAAGCAGAGACATGACTGAGTGTCCCTACACCAGTCCGCTGACCCAGGAACCCAAGTGTCAAAGGCACAGAGGAGGGAGGGAGGGTTGTGTGGCTCCTTTCACACCTCTGGTCCAAGACTCCACTTCCAGTAATGACGCAATAAATGCCTGTATCACATGGATCTTTAGTTTACAGACTCAAAAAGTGCTGGATTCACATCCCTGAAAACTCCGACCTTTTACTTATCAACAGAACAGGTTCAGCACAGGCCAAGCAAGTTCAAATTTCCTCCACACACACACTTGCCTTTGCCAGTGTGAGTCAAAACCCCAGAGGAGAGAAAAGAATTCAGTCTCCATGATTCAGCCTTCCTTCTGAGACAGCCATTGGCTCCTTTGCTGGCAATTTCTGAGATGTGAACACTTGTCCTACAAAAACTTGACCAAGACCCACCAAATGATTTCACGCTGGGCACTGACCAGCCAGGAGAGGTCAATTATATTACTACCAACCTGGGGTTGGCTTGCAGCTGGTGCCCTAAGGATGAAAGGCTGCATATATCACATTCCCCTCAGTCAACTAGTCTCTGATAGATCTTCAAAGTCTAAGCTAATTACTGGCTCCCAGATTCAGTTTGTCTGTTTATGGAAAGTCATCCAGTTTTGATCAGGGACTTCACAAATCCACTTAAAGACAAAAAAACTAACACCAAAAATCCCACATACCACACAAACAGAAGGCCTTACATTTCATTGGATTCCAACTATGACTCCTCCCATTAACAAGGCATTCACAGATTTGGCTGAAGATAAATGTCTACAGTTTTATATTGGTTAGGGGTATGAGGGTTTATTAGTTTAGCTATACTGATGTAACCCATAGTGTGGAAAGTTATATCGGTATAAAGATTCCTTCAACCAGCATAGCTTACTCCTCTTCCCAGATAGGAAGAGGAATAAACACATGTATACCAGTAAAACTGCAGCACTTTAACTATACTGGTGTAGTAAATCAATACAACTTGTGTATTGCGTAGACAAGCCCCAAGAGCTGATCTACAGATGAACTGTCACCAAAATAACTAAATCAGGTGTCATTCACACCTTGTGGTACTCTGCTGCAAGTCTGTGTGCAGACACTCTTGTTTCAAAATAAATGTCCTGTTTCAATTTTGCTGAAGTTGGTAAGAAAAAGACTATTACAGAAACATTGCCTTGGTCACAACTTATCTCAGGAGTTAACTCCTTGATGGGTTCATGTGTCTGAACCAAAGCCTTTGCCAACATAACCAGTGTGGAGACAACCAAACAGCATTCAGATTCTCAGAGCACTGAACAGTGAGAACTTGTTAATTTTCTAGCAGGCATATAAGCAGGTAGTCAGTGGAGCAGTATGTGGTGAGACATCTTAAACTAGCTGGGTTACTGCCAAGCCTAATTATCTCATTGCTGTGCAGTTTAGAGATGGCGTATGAAGGGTTTTAAGATGTCTGACCAACTTCCAGCTCACCGAAACCAAAAACACTAGAGGGTCACTTTAATAAAGCGCCACCGATGCAGAGTGGCAGCAAAGCTGTATATATTACTGACACTGAAAGCTGTTATTATGTTAGCTCGGTTATCCCAGAGTACCACATGGACACTCTCGCGGCTCTGAGAGCCTGTGTACGTTAGGCGGGCCAGAAGCCAGGAAACTCTGTACTTCTTATTCTGCCTCTGCCACTGAGCAGCTGTGTGGCCTTGGACAACTCAGAACCTTCTGTACCTCAGTTTCACCATCTGTAAAATAAGAATACTGTCGGGCTCCTTTTCAGTCACGTTGGGGCATTCATTTTGTTTCAGTCTGTGCAGAGCATTGAGGAAATGCAAAGCACTAAGGTAAACATTTTTATTATTTGAGCACACCCAGAAATGCCTCTGAAACAGCAGCTGCTATGTGTTTGGTACTTAAAGCCTCCCAGAACAGCAGTGTTTTTGCCGGTGATCTCCTTGTTGATCCAATGTGGTGTTACCCCAGGAAAGGCTGCATAATGTCATTCTGGGTCCACATATCCAGGCATTCTGCAATTCCAGAATTTATGGTAAAATCAACCTCTTATCAGAGGATCCTGCTCAAAAATCTTTTTTTTCAAATTACACTTCTGGACCTTAGGGTTGTGTAAAAACCCTTCCAAGTGCAAACAGAGCTGTCTTCTTGAGTCTGCAGACAGCCTGAAACAATGGCTCTGAGAGGTGTGAACTGCCCAAGCATTTCAATGGGATCGGAATGCCGAAAACCTAAAGCGGACTGTTTACATTTCAACATTGCCAACTATTTCACCAGCCTCTGTCACATCTCCCACTATGGAGGGCAACTGCCTGAGGAGTCCAAAAAAAGCCCAAGTGTTGTTGGATGGTATCAAAAGAATGCCCACTACCATCTGCTACTTGCCAGAAGACTGCACCTCTCTGGCCGTGATGACCCAAGCACGTGTCCCCTCCAGGCTTGACTAGTGCAATTCATCAGCCCTAGGGACAAAACGACACCCTCCGAGAAAGCTCAAGTGGCTACAAAATGCAGCAGCCCACCTGCTTAGCAACCCAGCCAGCGTGAACACATCACCTCCTGTACGCCACCTTTGCATTGGCTCACCAGTGAATAGAGTCCAAGTCAAGCGTTCTGCCCTGATGGTCAAAGCTCTCCATGGCATTGATTCTAGGTCCCCAAGAGATCATCTGTCCCTCCGCCACCATGAACTGCCATGGCAGCTACATTTCATTGGGATACGATACTGTCAGCCACAGAGGGAGGCTCTTGAGTGAGCTGGAGACAAAACTTTCCCAGGGGCTGCCCCTGGACAATGGCATTCACTCCTGCAAATAGATGGGAATGGGCATGGAGCGAGATCTCTGCACAACTAAATGCAAAACCCACGTCCTCACCTCAGCGATTGAACCACACAGACACACACTCATTTCACAGCCAGGCTGGGGAGGAAGAGAAGGAAGATTATATTAGCTATTCCTATTTTTAAATACTTCGAAGGTGCTGAAATACTATAGAGCCCATCAGTACTATAGGCCATACAAGCACCGAGAGAGGCAGACAGACATTTCTGTGCTTTCCCCACTGGACGGGTGCCAAGTGGAATTGCCACAGTTTTAGAAGCCTGCCTAAATGGTCTTTGCGTGCCTAAACGCGTCTTCTCATTTCAGCTGAACTGCTCCGAGCATACTGCTGGGTTTTACAGGAACTGTTACAACACAGGAAAAAGAGCTGAGCTGGGCTTCATCATGGGACAGGTCAGTGAAAATCTCTGCTCAGTGTGCAGTGAGTCAGAGAATCAGACAAAGCACTTGGAGGCGATTGAAAATCATACTGGAGAGATGTCAATGCCATTATGTAAGTGACCTGAATTGAAGATCGTACTCCAAGGGAGGATGGTCAGACTCTTGCCAAGTACTTAGTTTCCACAACAGCCTCTTGGGAGTGGCTTTATCAGAGGTTTTTTGAAAGTCCAAATAAATCCCATTGGTTACCACTATTTTGTGAACATTCTCCAAGAAGTGAAACATCAGAGGGGCCTGATTTCCCATCACAGCACCTGGGCTGGCTTGTCCCTGCCATGTCCCAATTTCCTAGATGGTCTATGATTCTGCTTCTAATAACCATTTCTTCCAACATATGTGGTCCTGAGGTAAAGACTCACTGGGCTATAATTCTCAGGATTGCCCCTAGAAAGACAAACCTGGCATTTGCACTGGAAGGGAGACCTCCCAGTCGGAGCATTTCATGGTCCCACCTCTGTCTCCTTGTGGGGGTAAAAAGCAGAGAGAGAAGGACGGAAGGAGCGTGTGCATGTGTGAGAGAGAGAACATATACATTTCCTGAACTCTGCCAGTCCCCCCAGCCAGGCCCTCTCTCTGACCCCAGTGGCACAGCACCTGGGCTGGAGAAAGCCTGAGCATACGCTCCCTCCTTTTCTTCCCTCCCCATCCCGAAACCACATCCAGCAGCATGCTTACCCGAGTACTGCTGCAGCAGCCAGACCTTGAGCTCGATGAAGCTGTGAGCGAAGTGGCAGCTGTCCTCGCGCAAGCAGCCGTAGCGCACCTCGTGCCGGCACACGTCGAACTGGAAGTGCTCCTGGAACTGGCGGATCTTCGAGTATTTCAGGGAGGTGGAACGCACAATATGAACCAAACACCTGCAGTGGGGAAACGGCCAGGCCAGAGAAACACAAGGGATCAACTCTTCACCCCTCCTCCTCCCATTCATTGAGACATCTGACTGTGGACTGTGGCACAGGTGAGTATCCTAGGAATCATTAACAATCTGACAGTGCAATGAGCAGCCATTTGCACGGGCAGATCCAAGTCCTGGGTCATACCTTGTCCCCAGCCCCAGAGCACTGCAGGCAGACGTCTTGCACTACTTTGTTAAAAATATCTGACCTTTGAACCCCTGTGCAGAATAGGCCAGATCCAAGCTCCCTGGAGTCAACTGCAGTCTTTCCACTGACATCAATGGGCTTGGATCAGACTCCAAATCCCCTAGCACAAAGTGTCAGACATGGAGGCCAGCATATTGCACCTTGTGCTTTCCCATGCAGGGGACAAAAGGAAGAAATCGACAAGTGTCATGAGCTAGCTGGCTGGGCACGAGCGGGGTTACCATGGGCTCACTCACTCACTTGTTGTCGTAGAAGCTGTGTTTGGCAGCAAGGTTGGAGCAGACAGCTGGAGAGTCCTTGGTCCCTTTGCTGATTATCCGGGGTTTGCTATCAAAGCATATCTGAGAAGAGAAGAATCAGCACACTAGGAAACCTCAGAGAGCAGGAAAACTGAGTGATCCTGCCTGAGATCTCACCCAGGCGGGGATCATTCACTTGGAAAGGAGAAAAGCCAGAGGGAACTTACTCAAGAGGTTCAAAATTAGAACAAGCCTGGTGGAAACTTCGCAGCAGAGCTGCTTGGAAACCAGTAAACACATCTTGCAAAAATTTCAAAACAAAATTTTTGGCCTTTTTTGGCATTCCAAGAGTTTTTTCATTACAGTTGGAAAAATTTCAACCAGGTCAATTTATAATTAATCCCCCTCTTTTCATCCTGACCAACAATTCAAGAACAAGGGGAAGTGATAGGGAAAACTAAAGAACAGTAAGTTCAAAACAAGAGTCACGTTCCTTTACACATACAGTCAGCCTGTGGAACTCGCTGCTGCAGAACGTCAAGACAGATAGGGCCAGATCCTCAGTTGATGTAAATCAAGGTAGTTCTACAGGCGTCAACAGCTTGCATTGTGCAGGAGGACAAACTAGATAATCACAATGGTCCTTTCTGGCCTTAGAATCTCTGAATGAAGTGACACTAAATTTACTTCAGCCCGGGATCTTGCCCATCGGGTGGCTATGGTTTTTAAAACAACTGGGACAAAGCTAGGATTATTAACTGCATTGCTAGCTATAAAAGCCCCAGGGTAGTCAAACTGCATGCTTCAGGGTGTGAGCTGACCACCTGCAGGGAGGAGTTACCCCCTCCCACACTTACAGCAAGATACAATTGCTAAGGTGCATCACGGATTGTTTTGTTTTGTCACCTTCCTCTGAAGCAACAGGTATTATAGGCTACTTCTGGAAGCAGGATGCTGGCAGGGATGGACCAATGGTCCCCCTGAACACGGAGAGCTGATCTAGGGTGGGATGCAGTGGAGGGGAGCCTGCCCCTTCCATGCACTTACAGCAGAGCTACGGTTTGGGTTTGTACCATTAACTCAGGCACTTATATCTGCAACAACAGGAAACACGTGAGGTTTGTGCCTACAGCTCATTTCCAAATGAAATGGTGCTCCCCCCTCCCCTTCCTCCTGGTACCTCGCAGAGGAAGGTGAAGATGCCCTGGTGTTCCTTCAGGAGCTTGGCAATGGTCAGGTTGCCCCGCTTAATCCCTCCCAGCGGGTCAAAGAGGAGGTCACGATTGAGGGTTCCCTTCCTTTCCTCCGTCCACACGTCGATCTCCTCCTGGTGGTACGCGAAGGTGCAGTTATCCCCGTACTTACAGTCCTGCTTGTTAATCATATCTACAAAGCAAAGAGCAGACCACCACACACAGAGGGAGGGCCAGGTCAGAAACTAAGTTCTCCCTCATCACCTCGCCCTGCTCCCCACACCTCACAAGCTAAAGGCAGGAAACCAAAGGGTTAAAAAAAGACACCAAGCCTCAGCTTTTGGCCCCTCCCCACTCTCCTTAGATACTTTACAATTACACCACCTGAGAGACCAGCCTGGTTACATCTCATACATGGAGCCGGGCTGGGGGCCTGGGCGGTTCTAAGATGGGGAACTTCTTGGGAAAACCCCAGTGCTTTGCAGCAGGGCTGGTTACTCAGCAGGGAGGGCTCTGGACAGAACTGAAGTCCCAGCATGTGCTGGTGGGAGCCGTGTTAGTAACTCCATGTCCATGGGAGACAATCTCTCTGCCTCAGCCTGCAATGGCGTAGGTAAAGCCAGCTGCTTTGAGAGAAGCTGGCTGCAGCCCTGCCATTTACACCATCCTGCAAAGTCTCCATTGGCCAGTCGCATTGCTCCTTCCAAGCTGTCTTATACCCAGAGTGATGGGACCAGCTGCTGCTCCACTGTGCAAAGTTCCTGTTTTCTACAATGTTTTATGGGCTCATCTGTCTCCTCTCTTGTTCACACCCCACCCACCAACCCCTGACACTCAGTGATTGTTTCACAAAGGAGCGGGAAGGCTCCAGAGGGAGCATGCGATCCCCACTGAAAGCTCCCCTGCTACCACAGGCCTTACAGCTCCTTCCCTGCCTGCAGCAGTCCCACCCCCTCCAGCTCACCTTTGCACAGGTAATAGGATCCCACAAAGTTGGTTTTGGTGGGGCGTGGCCGGATCCTCTTCCAGGTCTTGTCTTCAGAGTTCCGCAATCTCCCCAACAATATGTCCCTCTTGCACTTGTGCTCCAGGCCTTCCCGGTAGGTGTAGTCACCGGCCTTGGGACCTACAGGAAAGGAGGACCCGATCAGCAAGAGGGAAAACTATCCAGAAGCGTTATGAACTTGCCTTGCATGTCACGAGCACGTCACCTGTTTTGGGGTAGCAGAGGTGGCAGGCTTGTTTGAAGATGTGAGTGGACGCAAGGGGGTTCTTCACGAGCAGGGCTGTGTTGGGCATCACCGACTCTGGCTGAGATGGCAGGAGCTCTGCTCCCTTAGGTATGGTAGGGTGACTCACCCCACTGAGGCTGACCTGAAAAACAAACATACACGTCCCTCTTCTAAACTTCACAGCCAATGGGTAGAAACTGGCCCCCAAACTCTAACTCTGGGCTACTGCATTCCCTCCCTCACCACCCCAAACACAAGACTAAGCTCGTGTCTCAGCAAGATGGCCACTGCCAGCTGCAGGCGGCTCAGAAAGGGCAATAGGAATAACAGAGCTTTGTTTTCCAATGCACCCGATGGGCAATTTTTCTGCAGCAGAGAAGGACCTCTTCCTCCTCAGGGAAGGGCCAGCAACTCATCCAAGGGGACAACAGCTCTCTCTCCATCAACGGATAAAGGGTTTCTCTCCCACACCTTCCATCACAATGAGCTGTGCATTTCATGGCACTTGAACAAAAGAACTACCCCTGCTGTGCACAGAAAGGGAATCAACCCCTGTGTTAAGCAGAATGAAAACAGGAAGCACACAGGTACGTAGATGCCCCAATCCCACTCGATCTAATTGAGGAGAAAGCAGATCATCCCATCCATGGAGCTCTTGAGAGGAAAAGTGTCAGCCCACCCTCAGACTGGTGAGAACAATGTATAATCCCAAGCATGATGGAAAACAGAGTTGAGCATTAAATTCCATTTACACCTCAGCAATACAGCAAGGGAGGGGACAAAGGAGGAATGGGGAAATGCTGTGTTACCACATATGGAGAAAGGTCTGTACAGCCCTGCCACCATCCCGGGGGAGCAGGAAGAAGGTTACGCACACAGGCAAGAGTACCTGAAGGCATCAGATTTTGGAATGATTAAGAATGGGCCCAGAGTGCAAGAATAGCCCTGTGCCCTCCCTAGGCACCCGGGCACCTCGGTACATCCGTCTCAGGTAGCTGCTCACTCACCACAGGAGATGGTTTCTGGCTGCCAGCAGTGTGCCGCAGTTCCTGAGAACCAGCTTCTACTGGGCAAAGGAACAAAAATCCCCAAAACACACGTCACTTTTGGAAGCTGCTCTGATCCCCGAGAGACAAAGTTATGCTTGTTCAAAGAGCTTTTTAATTACTTTTATCTTCCAGGGACATCCAATGCCCAGGTCAGAGACTTGAAAACCTCGGCAAGAGCCTTTCCTTCTCTGAAATCCCCACAGGCAAGAGAACTCAACAGCCAGCTGCCTGTCACGTGCTTTGCACAAACAGCAAGGGACAGAGGGAACCTAAATTCCACCACAGTCCTCACTGTCTTCTCCACTTGTGATGCTCCAGCACTCAATCTGCTGTGACATCCTTGTGTTTACATAGTCCCCCCTGGAGCCTACCTGTATCCCAAGGGGATAAAATGCTTCTTACCCGATCTCCTTCCATAGCCCGACTCCACAGAACATTACTGCAGTGCACTTAGGGATATGCCACTCACAGCTCGCAGAGATCAGAGGAGGCAAAGACTGACTAAACCATCTAATCCACCACACCTTGCCCAATACAAAATCCTGCCCTACAGTAGATTCGCCAAGACTTTGCCAAAGTCTGTTTTAAATGACTCAGAGCGAAAGGGCTCCCACCACTTCCCTTAGGAGACTTCTCTTGGAGATCTCAGTGTCAGGCAAAGTTTCTTTGATATTGAGCCTGAATGTCGCCTCATTACTCTAGTTATACCTCCTGGGATAACCCTGAACAACAGCTCTTCCTCCTTGGTGTTTACATCCTGCAGATACTTGTCATCAGCGATCATACCCTCACTACACACCCTGCCCCCATTATCCATCAGCCAAGCTGTGTATATATTTAGTTCTTTTAATCTTTCCTCCAACTCAATCAGCTCTCTAAAGACTTAATGGTTTGTCTCTCTCTTCTCCAGCACTGACATGTGCCTGCTGTGGAGACACCCAGAATTAAACACAGTGTTCTAGGGGCACTTTCATGGCTCCGGCAGCCCAAAAGCTGCAATCCCCCACTCCTCCGTGCACTGCACCTACCTACGGCAAAGGAATCCAGGGCATCCAGTGAGCCCCTGCTAGTCCCAAAGGCATCCAGAGTGTCAAGCCGCGACTCTGTGTATGGGAGCAAGTCCAGTGAATCCAGTGAGTCCAAGGGGGAGCCACTGCCGGCATCCAGGATGGAGGAGGAGAGCTGCTTGGTGGGATCCATCACCAGGCCGAAGGAGGCAGGTGGAAGTGGTGTGGAAATCGGGATGTTGGCTGTCACCACAGGGGGCAGCAGAGGGGTCCCACCCGGAAACACAGGGATCAGCTGGGGCATCTCAGTAGGTAAGTTGGTGGGAATGGTTCCCTGGACCAGAGACTGGGAGTTGGGAGGAAAAGGAGGCGTAGACAGCATGTTAGAGAAAGGACTGGAGGAAGCATGTGACAGAGAGACAGGTGGATGGACAGAGAGTGCTGCAGCAGCGTGTATCCCACTCCAGAGTGCACAGCTATCCTCTGCCCTCCAGGCCCATTTCAATCCCCAAGCAGTGAAAAGCAGGAGATGGAAGGGGGAAAGGTGTTATCTTCATGCCCATAGGAACTAGCCATTTCTTCTGGTTTTATGTATTCCACTCAGGAAATCTATTGAGCCAAAATCTAAGATGGGCTCCTTAGATACATGCAAGCCAATGATGAGCAGAAAGCAAGGGACCGAGCATAAGCTGCCAGAGGAAAGCACGACAATGAGAAGAGGAAGGAAAAATGCTCTAACGGATGGATTCAGAACAAGGACAGAGGGATGTGTGGTCCAAGCTCTTACTAGAGAGTACTGCGACCCATCAGCAAGGGAATCCAGGAGAGAGTCCAGTTCTTCCCCAATAACCTCCCCGTCTGTGAAGTCCTCTACACTCTCAGGCACTGGCAGGGATACGCAATCCGGAGAAGGGAGCAGGGTGGTGCCCGGGAGAGAGGTGGGGAGACTCTTTGTGTCCATGTCAGAGGGTGAAAGAGCTGAGCCCTCGCTCACAGGGATGGAGGTGGCAAGGGGAGCAGGGATGCACTGCAGGTCCATGGAGAAGTCTGCAAGGGGAGACAGAGCCAGTCACATAGTGCCTGGGGGTGAGCTGAGAGCAGCTTGGCAAAAGAACACAGGAGCTACAACTTAGTTGAACCTCCCACACTGAGCAGGTGAAACCTGCAGAAACTGGCAGCTCCAATTTCTTGGCCTTTGCTTTTTGTCTCGAACCTCCCAAAGACCTTCACAGAATGTCTTGTGAATAGCCAAACAATGCCCTCAGACTCACTTGCCATGATAATGCCTGGGGAGTGTCTGCGAGTCAAATCTTAATCTCATGGAAATCAACGGCAAAGCTGCTATTGAATTCAATGGTGTGCAATCCTGGCCCCATGAGCTCAGAGTCCAGTTACTCTATACCCCATTGTCTGGTGGTTTTTAACACTTCTCCACTGCCTCCTCCTGTAGAGCTCAGTTGTCCTCCCAGCCCTCTCTGCTTCTTGGAGTCCCTGTGCCCCCCATTAAAACCCACTTCCCCACATGATCTCTTTAAGTTCTGAGGTTTCCTGTGGGAGAAGGGAGGGACACACACAAAGCCTGATTGGGGAGAGGAGCTGGGGTAAGGAAGTCCAGACAAGCGTCCCAAAGATCATACAGAATATTGGTTCCCCAACAAACATTATAAGACTCACCAGATGCCCTTGCCAGAATGGTGCCTCAATCTTGAGTACCCCTCCCCTCCATGTCTCCAGGAGACAGGCTTCCTGCCTTAAAGATCTTTACTGCTTTATTGAGGCTTCCCTCGGTAGTTTTGGGAGGGGGGGAAGGGGAGACAATTTTTCCCTATAGCCTCCTTCACCCTCTGGTCCAGTGTTAGGACTAGAACCCTGCACAGACACAAAATTTGTATCTGTGTCCGATCCGCCACCCGCAAACGTGGTCCGCGGATATAAAGTGGATATCCGCAGATTTGCAGGGCTCTAGTTATGACTATTTGAAAGCAAGGAAATTCCCCCCGCACACACACACACAAAAATACTTTGTTACGGTGAAGTTAAGGTGGCAAGCACACAGTTGTCACCTGAGTGCGCTCTATCCTTCAAAACTGTTAGAATTTAAAAAGAAACAGTCCAAACGTTAGAATCCCAGGAGATGCAGAGTTACATGTGTAAGTCTCAAACCAGGCACCCACACTACCTTAATTCTGCCCCCGTAGCGATGCCCTGAAAAAAACAATCAGACAAATAATACTGCCTTATCCATCCACTACAAAGAGTTCCATGGCCAGAAGGGACTACTGTGATCACCTAGTCTGAACTCCTGTGTAACACAGGCCAGAGAACGCCCCCAAAATGTTATCAGCAACCCCAAAACTAGAATGCCTTCATCTCAGCTGAATAGTGCTGGTGCTGCTTTACTGTCATACACATGCAGTACATATGCCAAAGCCTGATCAGACAAACAGCACAGCCAAAGCAATCATTCCTCACCCTGCATTCACAGTCAATTCTGCTAGGTAGTGAAGGCTCATAAGAGATGCTCATCGCCTCACAGGTCTGGGCCTTATGATTCCAGGTGATAGTCAATTATTCAAGAGTCATTAAGCACAGAGCTAAAGTGTTTCCACATACAGGCTTCATACATCCAGATCATGAAATAGAGCTCCTTAATGGGGCCCAGCAATAGTTAGTGCAGTGACAAATCTTCACACTTAGTATTGCAGACAAGGAACAAATAAAAGCTGATGTGCTGTGGAGTATGTTTTCAATACTCTATTAACAAGGGTAGGTGTTGGGATGGCATTTCTTCTGGGGCACAGTTAAGGTAATTTAGTCCCTGGCAGGAGGAGTGCAACCTTGTAACTTTCACTCTGCATTTTCTGGGTTTCTAAACATGTAAGGCTCCCCCTCTCCAACTCTAATGTCCTTGGAGAGTAGTGTGCATTCAAAGCACAGATGTGTGACAACAACCTTAACTTTACTTTAACTTGTTTTGTTTGGGAATCACCTGTGTTCAAACCCTGCTTTAAAGAAGCACAGCTGAAAATGCTTTATGTCCCCCGCTGTTTGTTATTTGCATTCACTAGTCCCCATTAGCCAAAAATACAACATGCCTCTTTTTCTTCTTGGATAACTAGGGCTCTATTGTACAAGGTTCTTCTAGTAAGTGCCTTCTTAACCTGATTTTCCCCTCTTAATAGTTCACTGTGGATTCTGATGAAGCGAAGAGAAACCAATTTAGTGAACACCACCTCCATACACTCTTGCTCCACACCTTCCCCTACCCACACCCCTACTAGGTAGGTCTCTTCCAGTCTCCAAAGCCAGGAAATGCAAAAGGGATCCATATGAAGACAAAGCAACTATTAAACCAGACAGCCTGGGCAGGTGCTTTATGCTGCCACGAGAAACAGAAAAGAGAAAGCTTTACCTGTTTCAATATCATCTATGGAGCCCAAACCATTGGACGTTGTCTGCAAGGCAGGGAGGGGAAAGAGAAGAAGAGATAGTCACTACAAAAACATCTTTTGAAAGGTATTCGTGCTTCACAGCTCCAAATCCCTCCTCTCAAATACCTTCAGTGCAGTCTGTGCTGCTGTTGCTGCTCCCCCCCACCCCATTCCAGGCCACCTTTCAGTGTGGGAACAATTAAACTGACGTACTCCCAGACCACTGTTCCACCTAGCCCGGTATTTTACCTTCAGCAGTGACCAAATCCTGCATTCCTCTGAAGTAACAAACCCTCATAATAACTGGCCTTCTTAGTAATTCTGCACATGGGATTGCACGTGTTTGAGAATATTCCTTCCTGATTCCCAGAGCCAATCAGATAGCCCACAAAGCGTGAGATCTGATTAGCCATATCTTACATAACTAGCCTTTCTTAGCTTACATAGTTTTTCCATTTAATAACCACTAATTTTTACAGTAAAGCAAAAAACAGGAAAAGGTCCCTCTCAAAACAACTGCTGACTGTGAGCCCTAGGCAAGGAATAAATGGGCAACTTCACTGAAGTATGAACGGTGCTGCTGGAAACAATTTTCCTAATAATTTTATTAAGGCCTACCATGACTCCCGTTTCCACACAAACATTCCTGTGTTAGTCCAAAGGACACATGGTATTGGTTATATCCAAAATACAAATATAAGCAAATACAGCTATATTCTATACCCCAGCAACAATACAGTGGTAAGTATTTGGCCAAACAGGTTCCAGCTCAGGAGACACCCTCCCATCACAGCATGACTCCATAGGACTAAGGAAAAGCTCTGACAAAGAACCACCAGAAAACCTTGCCTTTTATGCACTATAACAAACAAGTGATGTAATTGCTGGTTACCAGACCTTGGCTAAGGACAGATGAAGCAGCTTAAAGCCAAGTTCTATCCTCTGCCCTGGTTGAGATAAGATTAGTGACTGGGCCTCTGTCTTCAAGAATTTCTTCTTACCTCATTTTGCCATACTTCTCTCTTATTACTATACTAAGCATTTCTGCATAATAAACTAAATTATTTACTGTACCTGGTAACCAATTAACCATATTTTTTTTTAATTCTATTACCTCAGTCCAAACCTTAAACAAGATAACACTGGTATTTTAAGAGTCACCACAAGTTTAACACAAAACAACTCTTCCTTCTCATAATGCCACTCTTTAAATCACAGGCTTTGGGCCTCTTCCTCATGCTAAGATCCAAACTCAATTTAAAACCACACTTCACCCTGGTCTAATGTGGGCCAATATTCCAAACCCTCGCAAATTTATCGCAAGAGATGCGATTTCTAAGTAAAATGTTCTGAAGAAGAAAAAAAATCCTGACATTTGAGCGTTGTATCACAGGATCATGAGTGAAGCTTACTTCTACTTAGAAATTGCTGTCAGCCCCGGGCACGGCCTGGCTCCAGCTGTCAGCCTGGGAAGTGGAAGCCCCCAGGCCTGGGGAGGGTGAAGAACCCTAAGAGGAGCGGAGGTGAGGCTGGGTGGGCTGAACTATGGCTGGGGGACTGCAAGGGGGGGAGAAGGTTGAAGTGAGGTCAGTAGGGGCTGATGGGGTGGGGGGCTGTATTGATAGTGGGTTCTGAGCAGATGAGGTAAGTGCTGGAAGGATGAACTGAGGGCAGTGTGGGGAGGTTAATGGGGTGGCTGAACAGATGGGGTGATGATGATGGGAGCTGGGGGACTGAACTGAAGGGGGGCTGAAATGAGGGAGGTTGGGTGGGGACAGAGCTGATGGGGGATAGAATTAATAGCTGGGCAGGAGACGGGCAGTTGTGGGAGTGAAAGCTGCAGTAGGGGCCAAAATCATCTTATCTAGTTCATGTAGGAGAGTTGGGCAACACTAATTGTCACATGCACACACCCTGGGGATGGGCAGGGGGAGGTCAAAAATCAAGAGACTGACCTAAAAAACCCCACAATATAATTTTTTTTTAAATGCCATGATTTTCTGGGGGCAATCTCATGATTTTGGGGAGTCTGACTCGTGATTTTTGATCTCTTGAAGTTGGCAATATTGGTGCAAACACATTTTTCTTCCTGCTTTCAGTTTAAAATGACAGACATCAGCAAGACAAATATTTGAGATTCCATATTTACAGCTTCATCCGTTAGTTACAGTTTTTGCAGTGTTCTAGTTTTTCATAAAAGGGAAAATTTTCAATGGAAAAGATTACGGATGGCTACAAGAAATGATCGAAGGCTGATTCTCATTGACAGAAAGATATTAAGGCAAATCACCCATGAATGTAAACTTCAAATTATGCTTCTCTAGAATCTTTTTATTTTAAGGGTTTTTTTGGTTCATTTAAAAAGGGACAATGTCAAACCAGTGCTAGTGTAGGCCCCAAATTTAGGAGCCTAAAATTGTCAACTAATTTTTAAAAAATGAAATGTTTTAATTAAATCTCTTTAAAAAACTGCAATGAAATCAGTGATTGGATTATTTTTCATTCTGTGTTTGTATTTCGCCTAACATAATCGGGTCCTGGTCCATGACTGGAGCTCCTTGGTGCTATGGTCATACAAACAGTAAATAAAGAATGAAGCAATGTTTAAATCTATACACTTCACTCAGCCTGGGCAGTGAAATCCTGCAGTCTAGTTTCATTGTATATGTTTCTTCATGTTTCACTTCCTAGTTCTTACATATTATAATTGTACCAGAACCAGAAAGAAACGGAAACAGAAAGTGAAGTCATCCTGTCTAGATGAGTGAAATGTAAGAAATAAACACCACCACTAACAGTGAAAAGCAACTTAGATTAAACATGTATTCAGCTTTAATAATGTTATCAGCACCACAGCAATGAAAATATTTAAAAAATAAATGATTTTCTTGACATTGCTCCTTGAAAAGGGAAAAAAGAGATAAACACTGTTTTTTAATCCTAAAAGATAGTAATAAACTTGCATGAAATAAAATACAGAAACTCTCATATAACAAAACATACGGACATTGAGAATGTGACAGGAACTATACCTGATTTTCTAAGCTGGTTGATGTGCCATTACTGAGTAGGGAGAAAGTTTCCAATTCCTGCTGCAAGGAAGAGAGAGATTTCATGACACAGGGATTCTTTGAGCTCTTGCAACGTAGGTAGTAACTGATTGTATTGTCAGCCACTGCTATTCATCAGCACACTTCCCTATCAGGCATTCTCTACAAGCACAAACCGTAAGGAGAGAAATTAGGACCTCCTGCTTTCCCTTAGTGCACACCAACCATCCCAAAATTCAGGTGATTGCCCCAGAAGACTGGAGTTTGCAGTATTCAGTCCAGCCATTTTGGTGCAAAAAGCACATTTGATACAATATCATGGTGTGAAAACACCCTATTGCAATGGTGCATCATGAGAATATAAGTTTGAACCTACCTCAGTGCAGACACATTCAGCCTTGTGATTTAAAAAATTAATTGTGGAGTGCATGAAATACTGGAATGAAAAACAGAAGCTAGAACAAGCTGCAGCAAAGTGCTACTGAATTACTAATCGCTATGTTTCAATTAATTAAAAAGAGGGAATCTTTTTGTTTTGCTTGCATAGACAGTGTTTAGACTCATCTCTGTGGAGCAACAAGGTAGAGGGAAAGGTGCAAAGAGCCAATGAAGTGAGTAAGTGTGAAAAGTATTTCAGGGAAAGTTTTTCTTCTCTCAAGATTCAATAATTACAACATTTTTAGAGATCTAGAAAGTGGAGGATTTTCCTTTAATCCAACACCACTTATTATTCTGCATTACAAAGCACTCCGAACTTACATTTATATAGCATCATTTACCCAAAAGTTCTTCACCAACTACTACTTCATTTGGCACTGAAATACAGCCACTTCTGAGCTGGAATATGCTAGCTGCTTAGCGCTGCACAGCAACGTTGCACAAGAGTGAGAAACAGGCACCAAAGAAGAATGTTGCATCTAAATGAAACTGTAGAGAGGAATTTGAGGGACACAGAATGTCAATCACTCAAGTTGGAATTCAGCCAGGACATTGGGGCTAACATTCCTATTCTGGAGAAAAAGGTCATACACGCTTCAGTAACCAGAAGTGGTTTTGCCTTATCTGACAGTCCCAGCAGTAGCTCAGCACCCTCTAGCACAATCCTGAGGCGTATATTTAATACTGACAGAGAGGAATGCTTCATATTGAACCATCATATCCATTTATTGCAGCACTTGGGTTTTCCTTAGAGATATCCCCTCAAACAACATCCTGGTTCCATTCTGTTTAGCTTGGGAGATACGAGATTGTGCACCAAATCAAGATGCTTATGGCTGCAAGCCACAAATACACCTGTGGGGGTGCTGCAGGTCAGGACTGAAGAAGGACTGGCAGATCTGGGAGTGGGGGCATTCCCAGTAGTGAAATAGAGGAGGTGCTGAAGGCTATACCAGTGGGAATGCAGCTGGTCAGAATAAGTAGCCTTTACAGAAACTCTGTGAAATCCAAGGGACAGACTAGAAAGAATCATACCTGAGGCCTCTTATATGCTTTCCGAACCCTTAAACCCAGCTTCTGCGCGAGCTCCTGACCAAGCTGAGTAACGCTCTCATCCTAGAGAAAATGTAATTCATAGGACATTGTCATTTTAAAGCATGTGGTTTTATTTTCCTGCAGATACACAAACCAACCAGAAACAAACAGACCATTAGTTACAGCTACACAGACTGAATTACATGGTAGTATTCTTATCGGTATGTGAAATGGAAGGTAGCCAATTGCTCGACTCCATTCCAGAGGAGGCCGTGCAGATCTAAGACATCAGTAATTCAGCCCTGCAGAGATATAAAGCTGCAGAAATGGACAGACATCATCCTCTCTCCAGTAAAGCATCAAGTCTCCAAACGCGGGGCTAATGATCCTCATTGGCACAATGGCCCTTAGGGGGTCACCGCCAGCTGGTGCAGTCTAACTTGCGCCAGGGCCCATTCAACTCCCAGGATCTGGGTGGGAACACTGGCTCAGAACCACCTTTGACTGTCCCATTCTCAGCTGCACTGAAGGTATGTCTACATTGATGGAGGCACGGTTGGCACCACCAAATCGATTCGGTGGAATGGATTGAGCAGCAGTGGAGCCCCGCTCAACTGATCCGGAAGTCAACGGCACGAATCCACCCCCGCAAAAAGATTAACACTGCATCGATGGGAGGGCATTTCCCATCAGCGCAGCGTAGTGAGGACGCTGCGCTACACAGAAATTTGGAAGTGTATCTCCCATCGACTGCCACCGAATTTCACCAGCAGTGTACACCAAGCCTGAGTTCTGCTAATGATTTCGCCCACCACGTCCAGTCCGCGTTCACTTTCTCAGTTCCTGTCTTTAAAAAAAGTTTCCAACTTACACAACACATAGACACTACTTCCTGGAACTACACAATCAACAACAAACTCAGCCAACCACTGCCCCCCTTCCCCATTAAAGTCCACCCCATTAACTCACAGCACTAGTTCACTCCCAGCATCCACGCCTGCTCCCATGTCACTTGGCACCTTTGAAGGAAGGCCCATGATCACACTGCATCCCCCACTACAGTTTTGTTCTTTCCTCCTTCAGCTCTGCCATCTCCCTGGCCAAACAAAACCAGGTTTCCTCCCTCACCGAGTCCCACAACCACAATCCCCATCACTTATTTGCACCCTCTGACTCCCTCCTTCAGCCTACTGCTGCCCATCCTTTCTTCCCTCCTTGCAAAGTATTTTGTTAACTTCTTCAAAGGGAAAATCAACTAAATCCTCTATGATTTGCCCCCTGCCTTATTCCCTTCAAACACCTTTTCCCTCAACAACTTTGAAGTCTGCCGACTTCTCTCCACCACTAACCCCTCCACCTGCCTCAGTGATTCTACTGCTGCCTGGCTCTTTGTATATGTTGTCCACCCGTGCTCACCCGTTCCCTCCCAACTTCTCCCTGGCCTCTGGCTGCTCCCCCGCCCCAATATTAGCATGCCCTGGTTTCCCCTCTCTTTAGAACACCATCCTTCAACCTGACCTGCCTCTCCAACTACGGCCTTGTCGCCATCCTTGCTTTCTCTGAACTCACTGAATACAATCTGAAACCCAATGCAATTACTTCCTCTCCTCTAGCTCCGTCTTGGATCCCTTCCAAACTGGCCCCCACCTTTCCTCTCTACCGAAAGAGCTCTCGCTAGCATCTCCAACGCCCTCTTCTGGGCCAAACCTCAGGGCCTCCACTCCACTCTTCCAACTCTATGCCACTTTTGATACTGTTGATTACTCTTCCCTTCATGAATTTTTATCTTCTCTGGGTTTTCGAGACACTATTATCTCCTGGTTCTCCTTCTACATCTCTGTCCATTCTCTCAGCTTCTCTTTTGGTGGGTCCACCTCCCCCCCTCCCACTCCCAATGGGGGTTCCTCAGGTCTCTGTCCATGGCCCAGAGGCAGGATGTAAAGTAAGGAGAGCAAAGGACCATCTTGTCTGGTTACTGGCCTGTTTCCTTCTGTCCAACTCCGCTTCCCAGTCTGTCTGTGACATCTCCTCTTGGATGTCTCGTCATCAGTTAAATTTATGTAGACAAAACTGAACCTCTCTCTCCTCCCAAGCCTCCTCTACTTTCCCCTCCTTATTTCTGTCAACCACACCACCTCTACCAACACTATCACTCAGGCCTGCAATTTGGGGTATCTTTTGTACCCTCCCTCTCTATTGCCACAAACACTCAAGCCATAGCCAAATCTTGCTGTTGCTTCCTCCTCAACAGCTCCAAGATCCATCTTTTGTTTTCCATTTTCTATAGTAAAAACCTCCATTCAGGCCCTCATTACATCCCACCTTGACTACTGCCACATGCCCCTCTCTGATGTTTTAAACACACGCACTGCCCCCTTCAGTCCATAAATACCGCTGCGGAAATTATCTCCTCTAGTCATCAATCTGTTTATGTCTCTTCCCTCTTCAGATTCCTTTACCAGCTGCCCATCAGCTATTATATCAAATTCAATCTTCAGATCATTGCCTTCAAAACTCTAGGCAATTATCCTCCCTTCTTGAACTTTGTGTTTCCCCTGTCATCCTCATTTGTCAGTCTATCCCATAGATGACTCCAGGGCCCCCTGCCCATGGCCCCAACTCCCTGACCATAGCACAAGGCCCCTACTCTGTCCACATTTAAGTCTCTCTTAACAACCCATTTCTGCCATGCTGCCTAGAGTGAATCTAATGATTTATTTAAACAATTTAAAGAATACCCATTCCAAATTCCCTAACAGTTCCTTAATATTACAACAACGAGGACCACCCAGCAGCATTAAATGCTATACAACACAGCACAATGGTATTATTTAGATGTTAAGATCTTTGGGGGATGGATCATCTTTTCATTAAGTAGGTGCATAGGACCTAGCACAATAGTGCCCTGATCCATGATGCTACAGTGATACAAATAATATCAATATATTCATCATACTGGTAACGTATTAACCCCACAAGCCAGCAGCAGTAAATAGCAGAACCAGGTACCAAATCCACTCAGCCAGTCACTTGAAGTCTTCAGATATTCTATAGCTCACATAGAAGTTATGTAATGCAGGAATTCCTGGGTGAAGTTCCCTGGCCTGTGTTATACAGAAGGTCAGACTAGATGATCATAATGGTTCCTTTCTAGTCTTAAAATCTATGAAATCAAAGCAACATTACAGAATCACAGAAATGTAGGACTGAAAGGGACTTCAAGAGATCTAGTCCAGCCCCCTGCACCGAGGCAGGGCCAAGTAAACCTAGACCATCCTGGACAGATTTTTGTCCAACCTGTTCTTAAAAATCACCAGTGATAGGCTTCCAAGGGATGGAATCCCCACTCCAGAGCTTTACAATCCTTATAGTTAGGAAAAATTTTATATCTAACCTAAATCTCCCTTGCTGCAGATGAAGTCCATTACATCCTGTCCTACCTTCAGAGGACATCAAGAACAATTGATCACCATCCTCTTTATAACAGCCCTCTTAACATATTTGAAGATTGTTATCAGGTTCCCACTCAGTCTCCTTTTCTCAAGACTAAACATGTCCAGTTTTTTAACCTTTTCTCATAGGTCAGGTTTTCTACAACTTTTATCATTTCTGTTGCTCTCCTTTGGACTTTCTCCAGTTTGTCCGCATCTTTCTTAAAGTCTGGTACCCAGAACTGGACACAATACTCCAGCTGTGGCCTCACCACTGCCACATAAAGCAGAGCAGTTACTGTCAGATATGGCACTTCTGTTAATACACCCATGTTAAAGCCCCTTTCAAACACTGACATCACTCCCACACAAGAAGCACTGACCCTGAAGGACTGATCTCAGCTCTTAGTAGGTAAAAAGATTGGCATTTATCATTTAAAACATACTTATGGGGCACTACTGGGGCTCCGGGCATCAGGAATAGGGCACAGTTTCTCTCTTCCATATCTCCTGTTACCATCTGTCCTAGATTGGTAGAGACTGAAAGCCTGACAGCTGTTCCAATATCTGCATGAAGCGAGTTGATCTCAGCTCAGTTCCACCTGGGGCAGGCTTCCGCATCACAATTGGAATAAGGTGGCCCTTTTATTGGCAGGCTCAGCAGAGATGACTTGGACTGACAAGGACATGGAGTCTGCACTCCCCAAGAGATGTGATTACTGGGAATGGGAATATCATACAAAACAGCCAGCTTCTCTCTTCCACGATCACCAACATTCACATCACACTAGATTATGGAGGAGGAAAGACAGAAAAGTGCCTCAGAGGTTGGGTGGACTTACATGCGGGAGGGACAGCAGGCAGCGGCTATTACACTCATATGCTTCCTTGTGCCTGCCCAGCTCATTTAAGGAGCGGGCTTTGCGGAAGAGGGCACGGATGTTCTCCTTGTCAAGCACCAAAGCCTTCTCACTGTCTTCTAGTGCCTTCTCGTACAAGCCCTGCATGAGAGGAAAGAGACCACCTGAGAAGTCAATAGTGCCTGTGACATCCTGGAATCCCCCTTCTCTCCCTGCTTGAAAGATCTCTCCAACCATTTACTGCAGTTCACTGGGGACACACTATGTCACCAAAACCCACAAATATAAAAGCATTTGGAGATTATATATAATTACACACATAGCAAGCTACATTTTGATCATCATAAAGGTTGCAGAGTCAAGCACTCAAAAGTTAGGAAATGCCAGAATTAAGGATGTGTGTGTGATCTTAATTCTGCCCCTTCTGTGTATGCATTAATCTTTAATTACATGATCATGTGCTACTTTTTCCACAGGACCCATGCATCATTCAGTGCACAGGATGGCCCTGCTCTAAGGATGAATCAGGGTTGTGTAGTGAAGGGACCTATTGTTTCCAGGATCCCTGCCTTATGTGTTGCAGAAGTTGGAAGTTGTGTAGTAAAAAAGGCAGGCGATTGCAGGAAGGGAAAGGATGGTCTCATGGTTAAGGCATGTGAATGCTGCCCTGGATAATGGGATTCTATTCCCGCCTCTGCCACAGAGTTTCTATGTGACACTGGTCAAGTCACGTAAACCAAAAATCTTTCACAGGTGATCACTACTTATTTGTTTTTCATTTTCTGGTGCCCAACTTGAGACCCTGGAGTCTGTTTTGGAAATGTGCTGAGCGGCAACTGAAGTCAGTGGGAGCCCTGATCTGAACATTTAAAGAGCTATATAATGCTGACTATTCTGAAAAAATCAGGTTTTAGGTATCTCAAACTGGGCACCCAAAATTAGTGGATACTTTTGATGTTAGTCACTGGGCCTGTTCCATTCCGCATCTGTAAAACTGGGATAACACCCCCTCATCTTACATGGGGATGTTGTGAGAATAAATTCATTAATGGTTGTGAAGCACTCAGATGCTGTACTTATGAGTGACATAGTAAAGCCTCTGAGGAAAGTAATAACTGTCTTCAAAGCAGGGTTTGAATAGCGTGCATTCAATAAAATCTGGAGAGACACCCTGACCAATGAGGAGAAAACAAAATATTGAATAGCCACTCATTCAGCAAACACTGCCTGTTCTGTGCTGCGCACCATCCACACTGAATGAGGCAGGGGTTCTTGGAAAAAAAATAGCATGTGAACATGTAACTAGAGACTGCACCGTAATACTACAAGGGGGCCAAATTAAGGTCACACAAACAACCATAATTCAGGCATTTCTTAACTTTTGAATGCTTGATTTTACAGCCTTAATAACATTCTTTTAATGTGTGTGTGTATGTAATTTTCTAGGTTTAAAAAAGGCAAATCAAGACAATATCATGTGGCATCATATTGACAGAATACATTTTTAACGGTGAGAGTAATTACTATCTGAACAATTTACCAAAGATCATGGATTCTCCATCACTGACAATTTTTAAATCATAATTTGATATTTTTTTAAACAGACATGCTCTAATTCAGACAGTTATTTTGGGGAATTTTTATGGCCTATGTTATTCAGGAGGGCAGACTGGATGATCACTGGGGACCCTTCTGGTCTTGGCATCTAAGAGTCATCAGCAGGGTTAGAACCTTTAGATTTACCACAGTGACCTCTGCCACTTAAGCTAGTGGAGTAACTGATAGCAGAAGTAGGCTATCAGCCTCTTGGTGGACCAGAACTCCAGGGAGATGAGACACACAGTCAGTGGGTTTCACAGATATTTGCCGACAGCAGAGGAACACTGAAACTCAGGAATCCTAGGTTCCATTTCAGGCTCTGGAGGAGGGTATGATCTAGCAAGCACAGACTCTTCTGCCCATTTCCTTCAAGCTTAACCCCTTCTGCCCCTGGGCCCTCCAGCCAATCCCTGCCCCAGTCCTGTCTCTTTCCCACCCCTGGTTCCTCATCCCAGTCCCACTCTCCACACACCTCTCCAGTCCCAGTCTCCACTCCTAGAGCTTCTCATACCAATCTCCTTGCCCAGCCAGTACTAGTCTTTCCCTCCAGACTCCCTGCCTGAGTACCTCCAATTCCCAATCTCCCTCCACCCCTGCTCAACCAATCTCAGATCCACCCCTGTCCCTAGTCTCTTTGCCAAGGCAGCAGCAGTTCCTCCTCCAAGCTCATTTGATCTGTCTTGCCCCGACTTTTGCCTCCAGTCATCCCCATTCGTGTTCTTCATCCTCACCAGCCCCTAGCTCCAATCCCCCTCCCCAGGTTCCTAGTCTAATCACAGCATTATCCCCACTAGCTTCTTGTGCCAGTCTCTTTACCCAGCCAGTCCCAGTTCTCCCATTGCACTTCAGCTCCTTGTCAAATCTGTCTCCTTTCCTCCCCCACACCTATTTCCCCCCACCCCATTAATTCACAGTTCCATTCTACTTGCACAGTCAGTACCAGTCTCCCTCTATCCCAATTTCCACTCCCAGTTTCTTTCTCCCACCCCACCTCAGCCACCTGCAGTCCCAGTCTCCCTCCCACCAGACTCCTTGTCCCAATCTACTCTCCCTTCCCCACCCCAGGTCTGGCTCTTATCCCTCCTGTATTCAAATCAGTCAGCTGCTTCTGCCACACTGCATGGGCCCAGCAGGAGTGGGTCACTGAGAGCAGCACATGGGAGAGATGCTCTCTGCTTCAGTGCCTGGCTCCAGACTGGCCCATAGCATCAGGGAGCAGCAACTGCAGATAAAATACTGCTCAGTCCCAGGCTGGACCATGCTCAGTGCAGACAGAATCTTGGGGAATTTTGCTACAAATATTTAGCAAGTCTTGGTTGGACATGTACAAACGTCGAATTTTTCAAAGGCTTAAAAACTGGGCCAAACTGGAGTGGATTTCCTAGGAATGGCAAAGACACCGCCCTGTCACGAAGGCCACCTCAGAGCCAAATTTAAGTCGCCTCTACAAAGCATGGAGGAGCAAGAGCATCTCAAAGAAAAGTTTGACAGAAATTTTTAACATGGGCAAAACATCATTTTCCCCCTCACCTTGTTCTTGGAAACAACTGAACTGTTTTGGCTGAAATTTTCTCAAAACATTCAGCCTGAGGCAGATGCCCAGTGTGGAGAATTTCAGCCTAAATGGTTAAAGTTTGGCAAAATTATAAGCAACTGAAAACAGGATATTATAATGGGATGTGTCAAGCAACCATAATAATAGGTGGAGCCTACCAGCCCCACCTATAACAACTTTGAAACGGGCATATGAAAGGAAGAAATCCTACTGGCTGACTGAAGCCTCTGGAAAGTATCTGGTATGACCACATGGGGATTCTGGGAGGGAAAAGTTTAAAAACAGCGAGACTGCAATATAGAATATACTACCATGCCAAGTAATAGCTCTGGTCCATCTAGTACAATATCCTGCCATACCAGCTCAAACAAATAGTTCACCCAATCCATCATCCTTTCTCTTACCATACCAGCTTTGACCACTGGCCTATTTAGTTCAAGATCTTATCTCCAACAGTGGCTGATGCTTCAAAAGAAGACGGCCCCATAGCCAGAGGATGAGAAGGGAAAATTTCCCCACAACTGCCATCATTTTTCAGCTTATCTCCAGATACACTGCAGTTGATAACCCTTCTCTTGACATGTAATGTTTTATTAAATCTGTCTTTAGGAGGAGGAGTTACAATGGACGCCAGCAGTTTCACCAGGATGGGACCTAGGTCTCACTTTGCTCAGAGACTTATGAAATTATGGTTAGAAAATTCATCATCAGAATTTTGGGTGTGTGTGTGTGTGTGTGTGTGTGTGTGTGTGTGTGTGTGTGTGTGTGTGTGTGTGTGTGTGTGTGTGTGTGTGTGTGTGTGTGTGTGTGTGTGTGTGTGTGTGTGGATGTTGACAGAATATTAGGTTTTCACTAAACAGAACTTTTGTAAAATATCCTATTTCCACAGAAAATTCTAATTTTTTCCCATTGAAAATATGAACATTTGAAAACCAATATATTTTTGTTTTTCATACAAAAAATGAAATATTTTGATTCTGAAATGACTCATGGAAGTTGTGGTTTGGGTGCCTCATTCTCCTATATTCCTCTATAGGCTGTGCTTCCCAGCCAGACTTCATCTTTCATGATACACTGTGGTCCCGAGATCACCATGATGCACCACCTCCACTTACCATGGGGGGAGACTGTGGTGCATCATAGGAGATGTAGTCTGACCAGGAAACCTGGCGTACAGAGAATTAGGCCCCTGAACTACAGCTCCCATGAGGCACTACAGCAGCATTTCAGATTCAACATATTTCAGTTTTTGCTTGAAATATTTCAAATTCAAAATTTTCCATGGAACTCCCCACCCCACCTTCATTCCAGATCTAGATTAAAGGTATTTTCTCAACCACAGGGGAAAGAGGATAATTTACAGAGCAATGCTCACAAGACTGCATTATCATCTTGGGATATATGGAGGAACTGGCCCTTTATAGCTCAGAACTCCACAGAACATGAACTTCTTCCCCAGCACTTTGCCTGTATGAGTGCATTCTCAAGACCTGCAGCCCTTCCATTCCTCACATCTTCTGTCTGTATCTTGTGAGACCAGTGTTTTCTGCATTCCTCATCCCATGCTGGAGAGAGGAAGGAGTGGACAAGATCAGTACAACACCCCCCCCCCCCCACGCATGGCCATCCATCTGATTTCCCCACTTCTTGATGTTTTTTGCCTAGCTTTTGGGAATGGCTCCGGTAGGTGCTCACCATTGCAAAGTAGCAAGCAGCCTGGTTGACATGCAGCTTGCATAATAGCTCCACTGGGATGGTCACCTCATCTGAGGCTGCATAATCTGCCACATTCAGCCCTTCTACGTACTGCACCAATGCCAGCTTGAAGTCCTTTTCCCGGAACAGGTCATTCCCCTCTGCAAAAAGGTTCCGCACCAGCTTCTGCAAAAAGGCCTGGGGAGAAAGAGAATATAAACAGAGTGGAGTGGAGATTCATAGATTCCATGGCCAAACAGGTCACTGTGATCATCTACTCTGACCTCCTGTATAACATGTCCATAAATTATGAGGGGTTTCCCAACCTCCTATTCATCCTCATGTGTCCCCTCAAGTAAAGTCCTCCTGACGAGAAATTAATTCCCCATCCTAAAACTCCATCCCTGTCTCCTGGGTGGGGTTGGGGGCTAATTCAGCCAAATCTCCTTCCCTCCTAAGGCTAAGTGCCTTCATCCCAAATTCCCCATCTCATAGAGGTTAACTCCTCCCAGTATTCTTCCCATTAAAGACCTTCTACTGTAGACAAATGGCACTAGACCACCCTCCCACATAACTAGCTCCTCTTTGCTCTCAACCACAAGGAAACTAATTTATAACATCTGTGCAAGAGGGCAAGATGTGTTGACCAAAAGCCATCATTATGTGGTTTCAAATGCCTTCAAAAATTACCTCATAATCTTCTTGTCTTAGGGGTAATGTGGACCTGAGGAGAGAAAAGGAAGGTTTCATGAAACATGGGTGTGTACAAGCATCTGCAACTCTCTCAGCTAAACATGCAGTCTTTCTGGCTGTTATGGATCTCATTATGCATTTTACTCCACATTTACTATTGATTTATTTACGCATTTTATTCCACATTTACTATTGATTACTTGTATTGCTGTTGTGCCAACAGGTCCCAATTAGAAATCAGTGCCCCACCGAGCCAGGCACTGGACACACACAATAAAGGATGGTCACAGCCACAAAGAGCTTACAATCTGACTAATTTAAGAGACTGGTGGAATCCTGCATTTTCATGGTAATTCCCTGTGCAAACCAGCTGCTCTGGGAGTTGCATTCAGGCAACTAGGTTTCAATCTGTGATCAGAACAGATATTGTCATGATAAAATGTTTTTCATAAAACAAGATCAATTTTTAAGAAAATTTAGCACCAGTGAAAGATGTTGGATTGGCAGTGCCAGAACACAAAATTCCACTATTTAGCCTCAGAACAAGTAAGGCCCAGAGCACAGCAAGCTTCTTTCAAACTTTCCCCTGCCAAAAGGTTTAAAGCCTCCCCTGGAGGGAGCACTTCTCAGAAAAGAGAGGAGTTCAGGCTCCATAGGCCATCAAATCCTTGCCTCTTCTGCTGAAATCACCAACCAGGGGGCCAGTAGTGCTGGTGGCTATTATGGTGAGAACACATGTCCCACAACAGGAATGAGACCATGCCATTTCGTAAGACCACCAAAGAACAGTCTGATAGTAATGACTTTTGGTCACTTTCAAGATGGGGCCAGACTAGAACAAGTGATCCAGAGGTGAAAGACTCCATATCCCAAACCCAATCCCTTAGGTTGTCCAGTCACCTTCAATAAAATGTCTTTTGTGTAACCACCACAAGACACACCATTTTCCCTCCCCTTGATTAATGCACCAAAGCCCAGATCCACAAAGTGTTTCTTTCCTTCAGGGAAGAGAATGCCAAGCCCCCAAGAAAGCCCTTTATTTTTCCATAACTTTCTAGACCCTGCCCACCCTTGGAACACTACATCACAAACATCTCATTGGCCAGATACTTCGGATTCTCTTCTAGATCTCATCAGCATTGCTTCTTAAAAATCACCTAGAAGAATTTTCATGGACTTCATAAGTAAAGTGGGGGGGGGAGGAGAGAAAGGAGGGGGGATCATCAGGCCGCTAAAATTTGAAAGACCTCCTCCACAGAGACCCCTCAAACCAAGCCACTAAATGAAACCAATACTGCTCCAATGTGCAGGACATGCTATACATGAATACTACTTCTCATTTCTACAGTACTTTCCACATGAGGATCTCAATGCACTTTAGAAATATGAACAAATTAAGCCTCACTACTTCCCCTGTGAAGTAGGTAAGTATTATTAGTCCCACATACTCAGTCTTGGACTTATGCCAAAATAGCACTGTGAGGCCAAGGAACGAGCAATGGTTTTAAAGTCCTATATCTCACAAATTGATCCATCAGAGGTACAAATACATGTTATATGCTATTGGAGAACAAGCCTTCTCAGCTTTCTATTAACCTACTACGTTCTGCTGTAGCCATTCTAGGTCACAAAACTGGTCTTTTTAAAAAAATCACAATTCTCATTACCACCTTGCTTCTGTCACACACACACTGGATTTCTGACCTGAGTTTACAGCATTTGCTAACTCAATTGTTGGAGAAAGAAAACAAAGCTGTATTCCATGTGAAAGCAGCTTAGACGCCTAGCTTCCAAACTCTATACAAACACTCATAACAACTTTAGCAGTCCACACTTTCACAGAAGGATGGTCTGGAAATTAAATTACAGGACTGGCAGTTAGAGGACCTGGGTTCTGTTTGGCAGTTACTTCACCTCTTGTGCCTTGGTTTCCCCCTCTCTCAAATGGAGATAATTCTACTTACCTACCTCACAGAGGTAGTGAAAGGCTTAAATTATCAATGCTTGTCCAGTACTTTGAAATCTTCAGATGGAAGGCACTGAAGAAGTGTCGACTTTTACTGTTATTATTACTACTACACTGGCTATTAAGATCTCATTGGAATGAAGTAGTGGGCAAAAACAAGAAGGCAATTGGAATGATGTGATTTTAAGTTTGGATCTTGCAGGGCTAGCAACTCTTGGAAGGATCAGAACAAATGTTCTCAAGTCCTTTCCAAGCATCAGCCCTGGACCAGTGAATAGAATGACAAGAAATGTCAATCCTTGCAACCAATGGTATAAGTAGAAATAACTATCTTCAAAGTCAAAAGAAAATAGCAGTGAACCCACTCACTTACTGAATGAATTGAAGTCCCTTCTCAATTTCCTCTTTCCTTTTCTGCCTCTCCATTATAGCCTCTGCAGAGAGAAAAATACAAAGCCAGTTATTACAGATCTTACTATCGAAGTAGCAGTGAAGTATTTATTTTAGTGAATATAGCACTAGCAAAATGTTCCAGATTGACTGCCCTAGACACCAAAATATTTTATTTACCAACAGCAGTGCGAACCCGCTACCTGTGCATCGTCCCCTTCCAACATGCCACAATGCTGATTTTAGGGGACTACCCAATGGGATAAAGAGGAATTCATTTGTGCTGGCCCATTCAGCCCAAGCTCTCTGCTTAGATTGCCAACAACAATAGCATGCCATCTGTGTATGCAATGCATGCACTGCATGCTCTATGACCAGCTGTACCTGTGAGATGATTCCGTCCAGTGTCCAAACACACAGGGAGGATGCCATTCCGAACAACAAAATGCCATCCTCTGCACAGCATGACCACAGCATGCGAGGTCATGCCACAGCAAGGATGCAATTTTGCATGCAAGTGTAGAAATGCATGCCTGACAAATGTCACAGTATGCCAGTGGCCAGCAAGAAAGCCAATTGTGGTACGGTGTGTTGGCCACTGGTGTTTATCAGTGTAGGCTGTGTGCGTGTGTCCCTGTGCAGATGCTGTCCCAGCTCTGATTAGGAATCCGAGATGGCTCTCATGATCGAATGAATCGACATGACCACAGATTAGCTGAGCAAAGAAGGCACCCAGGCCAAGTTTATTGCGTGCGGCACAAAGAGAAGTGACCTACAGAGTATCTCTGGGTCAGTTTCTTATAGGCGGCGTTACAATGGCCACGGACCAACGGCGGGACTTTCCGTTATCCCCTAGACTGGACTATGCTGTTCCCTCTGACACCCTCTTTTATATATTGTTACATATAATTTAGTTCTGCCCCCTTTAACATAGGTAGTTGCCACCCTCTTGACGTAGTCTAATACCACCTTTTTCCATTAATTGGCTGATTTGGGCAAAACAACTCCATTTATCACCTTTTAGTCATTTCTATTCATCAAAGTGTCATTTTAGGGAGTTAGTTCTGTTTGGTATCTTGGTGCCTCCTGCACCTGCTACATAATTTGCATTTTAGTAATATTTTGGCAATGTATATGCTTGCGATATCAGCACTTTCCTGTGCCAGTTTCAGTTAACTTGTTTTTTTCCCCTTATACTCCTGTTCACTCGGCTTTTTCCACTTAGGCTTTAGCCTGTTTTACAGGCCTTATGACTACATCACTTAGGTCTTATACTTACTACACCAATTAGTGACAATTGTGATGGTAGTTGTTCACTAGAAAATTAACTGAGACCTTTCCCCCCACTAACTGATTTAATGTAGGCTACCAAGCAGCCATCAGATGGTAAGTAACTTTGATCACTACTTACCTGGGTGAGATTTGAACCTGGTGTAAGATATGAGGGTCTGATACCATGGGGATATAGGTAAATTGTCTACAAGTCTTTGAGAGATGTAAGCACCACGGAAGGTGAGGAATTAATTAGTGTGATACAAGTAAGATTACTGGGATGAAACTGGGCAAAGATAATTTCAAGCTGACTATCAGAAAATATTTTCTAACAGAGAGACCTGTTAGACTATGGAATATTCTCCTAAGGAAAGTGGTGAAAGCCCCATCACTTAATATGGAATGGGCAGAAGCTATTGTAGAGAACAATCCTGCATTGGCCAGGGATGGAAAAAGATCAGGTAGGTCATCCATACTGCTTCACCTCTATTTTCCATGACTCTATGACTGCAAACAAGTTAACCTTACAAAGGGGCCAATTTTCCCCCCACCTTAGATTTGTGGAGAGTGAGATCTAGAAGGCACTGTTCTCAACTGAAATGGATTAGATTCAAACAGTTACATTTGTGTTGTTCATCTGCTGCAGCTTTGGTGCAAAACCGGGAATAGCCCATTGTCCACACCTGCACTGCTATCTTAGCAAGAGCACAGGAATAGCAGCAAGAGATGGCAAGCTCCCTGGAATTCTGAGACCACATTCTGTGGCAGGAGAAACCTGTTGAAACCAACAGATCCACAGTGACATAGAGAAGCCATGTTCATGAAAGATGTTTAACCTGGGGGTGGGGCAGATAAACAGAATGAGAGCAGAAACAGGGAAGTAAGGTGGAATTCAAGCCACTATATTCTTCATGGCATTATTTATGCTCCCAGGCTAAGATTGCCACTAAAAAAGTTGTGGAAAAAAATCAATCACCCTCCGACTCCACATCAAAACATCCAAGAGATATGGCCTAGTTCTTATTTACATAATTTCCACCCATTTAAAAAGTGTTCTTTATATTAAAGCCAGAACAGGTTAAAGCCCTTGATGTCTAGGCAGGAAATGGCAGCAGAATCCAAACATTATCATTTATTGTAGCCCCCTCACCATGCTCTGCATTGTACAAAATTTAGAGAAAGTCACGGCCCCTACTCCAAGGAGCTTTTCCATGTAAAACCAGATAGACACTAGCGCTCAGATACACAACACACCAGAGATCAGAGGGTAAAGTGGGGCAGATAATTTAAATCTCTTTGGATTCTCTTTAATAGGGTCTGTGGAAGAAGGACAGCTTTATAAGGGATCTGGATGAGGAGAGAGAATAGGCCTGATGCAAATGAGAAGTCTTTTCCAGGGGAAAGTGGAAGAAGGTATGAAAGTTAGAGTTGGAGATGGCTACAAAGGGAGCAGTGAAACAGGAGGTTTGGGCAGAATAAAAGGAGCCAGAGGGAGAGTAGGAAGAAATGCAGGCAGGTGCAGAGCTGGACAACAACCCTGAATATGAGGTTGGGAAGCCTTTACCTTCCTCAGGTGATGGGAAGCCACAGGACGCATTCAAAGGGTGGCATGGCCTGAGCAACAGGTGGAAAAGACTATTTTAGCAGCGGCATTTTGGATGGAATGGAGGAAAAAACCAAGGATGGCAGAGAGGAGGATGCTGCAATAAATGAGGCAAGAGATTACCAATGTACAGACAAGTGCTTTTAGCAGAAGGGATGGAGGAGAATGGACTGATATCAGAAATGCTGTAATAGAAGAACCAGTAGGATATATCAACAACCTGGATGTAGGGCAAGAGAGAGAGGGGAGATAAATGTAAATGAAATTGTGAGGCTGAGACTGCAATGATCAATAGTGATAGAGAATGGAAGGCTTGGAGTGGGGAGGATATGGACTTGAGTTGTGACCAAAGAGTTTGATTTGATGTTAGGACATCTAGGATGAAATACTGGAGAGGCAGTCAGAGGTGAGACAGAACAAAGGTGGGGGAAAGGTAGATTTAGGAATGGTCAGCATAGAGATGGTAGTTGAAGCAATGAGAAAGAATAAGGTCAGTCACCCAAGGATGAAGTAAAGAAGGACCTAAGGACAGAACCTTCAGGGACATGACAAAAAGAGGGAGGGTAGGTGGAGAAGCCACCACCAAAGACACTGAAGTAGCAATGAGAGAGGCTGGAAAGGCAAGAGAACACAGAATCAAAAAATCCAAAGAGGACAGAATGTAGATGAAGAGAGAGTTACTGGCCATATCAGATAAAAGAGAGGATATGAAAATAAAGCAGGGGTCCATAGACTTGGGTAGAAGGAGGTCACCGGGGCCATGGTGAGAGCAATCAAACATTGGCAGGTCATTGCAAAACTAGTGGCAACAAGTCAAAAACAAATCTTTACCCTTAGTTATTACTGACCAGAGGCCTGGTTGGAGCCACTGACTTTGTGGGGAAAAGTTTCCATAACTCTTCTCTGATCCCCCAGACTCATCCAGCTCCCCTTATACCCTGGAGCTCATTTCAGATTTCTCCCCCTTTTCACCAATCCTGCTTCCCCCACTGGTCTAACCAGCCCCCTATGCTCTTGCCATACCCCACCATGCCTTCCCTCCAGAGCTCCCCACTTCGATGACTCACCCACCTAATATACCCGTGTGACCCTTGTAGCTGACCATTGATCCTTACTGCATCACCCCACATAAAAGGCCACTATCTCCTGCTGAACCCTGCATACTGTTTACACTCCTCTGCATCACCCTCTGTGCCTGAGAGCTCCTCTTGCTTCTCTGCACCCCAGGCATAGCCAGCCCTTTCATTGGCCCTTCTGTGCTCCTCATGCCTAATTACACCCCTCCTGCCCTGCATGGCTAACCAACCTCCTCCACCGCTAACTCTGACCACTTTCCTTTGCCGTTAAGCCCACCCACTCCTTTTCATCATCCTCCACCTCTGCTTTATATAACCCCGCATTCAAGACCAGTCCATGTTCCACTATCCTGCAATCCTACCCACTCCTTTGTATATCTCAGACATGCCATCTTCCTCTACTGAATGAGGATCCCCATCACCTTCCACTGTGCTGTGCCCCACAAGGCAGACTACTCTCCTATTCTCTCTCCACAATTGTTGTGACCTGCCTGCCTGACCACTCCCCTCCTCTCTTTATCCCCTATTCCACATTTGACTACTCCCCCATCCCTCTCTGCCAAACCCCACTCTGCAAATCTGACCACTTCCCCATCTCTGTCATTATTTATCTTGTGAGCCTGACAACTCCGCAGTCCTCCTCTCCCATGTCCCATCCTATACCTCATAAACTTCAAACCTGCTAATGTGGAACTCCAGCAATCCAAATGTGTGGAGCACTTGGATTTTGTGGCATGTCATACCATAAGTGACAGATAACTGTTTTTAATTATAAAACCTGTTTTAAAGATTGTGTTCTCACCATCTTAAATTAAATAAGCTAATTTTTTTAAAAGAAAAATTGAAAACACATGCAACAATACAATATCCACCCCCAATAAGTCATCAGCAAGGTTTGAACCCTAGGCCTTCACATGGCTTGCACAGAGCTCTACCACTTGAGTCAGAGGTTAACTATCACCATCTGTATGGACTAACCACTAGAGGGGATTTTACATATATTTTGCCAAAGGGTTACAAACTATTATATTTACCTGACTTCTGGCTCTGGGAGGCAATTGTGGTCTTGTGGTTAGACAGGACAACCAAAGCACATAGATTTTGGCCCATTCAGTCTGAAAGGCAGTATTGCTCAGTGAAAAAGACTTCAGTCTGCCATATTAGAGACCTTGTTTTTATTCCCAACTCTGTCTGTGCAAAGTTTCTGTTAATTTATTTGAAAAATGGGGATTGAGAAGGCTAATACTTGAGTGTATTCCAGGGTTTGGTTACAATGCTTTGCTCACTAATATGGGATATAAATGTATTGAAATATAAATGGTAGTCAATAGAGGTGAGACCAGAACTCATGGGCTTCTCACTCCAAGCTTTCAGTAGGCACAAGGTATTTAGATAAGGAGTCACTAATCTGCAGAACTGTACCTGATTCGGTGCAGCAAAACAGATATCCTACTTCAATTCAAATGCAGAACATTTTGCATAATCCAGTACACCTAAGAGCTCTGACCTGCCCTGCACATTTGATCATCCTCCACTTCATGTGCTTGAATTCTTCCCCATTCCCCCTCCACAACAGCCCATGCTTGATAACTCCCCACATCCACCCTGTAAACCTAACCACCTGATCCCATGCCCCACTCTCCATGTCTGACTAACTCCCATCCCTTCTAACACGCCCCATCCTATATGCCTGGCCACCCTCTCACCCTACCACCCCTCCAACCCCCTTCCCTCCCTCACACCATGCCCACTAGAAATGCCACAAACTACTGAGGTCATCAGTAGCATCCAGCAAAATAGCATCATTGTTACAACCTCTTTGAAATAAATATGGGGTACTTATATGGCCACTCCTGGCCGCAGAATACCTGAGCATCCTCCCGCCCGTATTTAAAAGCACAAACAATGATACCATTTAGACACACTACTGGACAGCCAGTGCTCAAAGCCTTGGGGATCCCCATGGCCCAGGCCACCCCATTGCCCACACCCTCATGCTCAGGCCTTGCCACACGTTATAGCAGGTTCCCATCTGCTCTGGGCTGCCTGCGTTTCTCCCAGTCGGTGGGTCTGTGCATCTCTTGAGTGGGTGGCATTTCAATGCAACTGGCACCCAAAAGGGCAGAGTTTTTTTTCCCCAGACACGTCTTTGTATTCCAGGCTCTCCGGCCCTTCTCCCCGCGCCTCAGGGCGGTGTCGCTCTCCTGCCTCACTGAGGGCCCTAGCAGCAAAATATCCTGATTTGATCTCCCAGGAACGAAGTCATCTCCTCCTCCACCCGCATCTCGGGCTCCCTCCCCTCCCCCACCAGCCACAGGCCTCCGATCCCCGAGCTCGCTTGGCGGAAGCAGCGGGCGGCAGAAGCATCTCGGGCGGGAACATGCGATAAGGCAGCGCCGCCTTCCTTTGGCAGCTACAAACGTCTCCCGCCTAGTCTTCTGGATGTTGATCACCCCAAAGTCAGCTCTCTCTATAGCGGGGAGGTTTCTCTCACTGCAAATATTAATTACCAAGCCCCCTCCCTAAAAAATAACACCCTGAAAAATTCTACAAAAATCACATATTTCCAAGTTTTGGGAGACTACTTTAAAAAAAAACAAAAAAAGCTTAAAAATCTTCACCCAGAAATCACAAAAAGAATCAAAACAATCTTTCTTATTTGATGAACTTTCCAACCCTCTGAGGAATGTACATCTGAAAAGCTATTTAACAAGGATTTATTTGCTGTTTCATGGGGTTTATACCCACAAAAGGGAAAAATGCAGGCAAAACACACAGCAGGATAGAGCTTTGAAATCTTAAAACCACACAGACATGAAAACAATTAATGCCCAGTGTTCACATTAACCCTAGGGGCTTTTTTAGCTTGCTAGTAACTTTTAAATTCCTATTTCATTTTTTCAAGGGATAGGATTAGGATTTTTCACAATTATTTCAAGCAAGCCCCAAATTTTTGGTGGGAGATGGCCTCGAAAACAAATCATTTTCTCTACTTGTTTTTTGCTACTGCAAAACATTTCCTCTATTCAGCTACTATTAGAAAAGGGGGCTTTTGCTAGTGTAAACAATATTTAGCTTTTCTTCCTGTTTCTCAGACCTGTCCCTTTTATATCTAGACTTAGTAGGAAAAAATCCAAAAAAATAATAAAGGACTCACCTCTGTTTGGGTTTTCCCCCACTCACACTATGTATAACTTTCCTTGATAAATGATATTATATTACTAGAGATATTATTAGAATATTATTACTATTAGTAATAATAATAGTAAATGCTATTTAATTACAGAGGGAAGCATTCTGCTTCCGGATCTGCTGCCCCTGCAGCTCCCTCCATGTGCCTCCTGGTCTCTTTACTTTCATTTCCAGGTCTCTGTCTCCTCTCCCTCATACACCAGCAGCTTCCCTGAGCTTCCTCTAGGTCCTAGAGGCAACCGGTTCCTCCGAAATAGATTCTACTCTCATGTCGTTGAAAATCGGTTATTTTATTACCAAAATAATTGTCTTGCTGCCAAATTGTCACAGTGTTTGTTATGGCTGATATTATTTTGATCAATGATTTCAGTAGTTTTTACTGATCTCTTTAGTAAATACATGTATAACAACAGGCCTGGAACCTGCACTACACACTTGAGTAACTTCATGCAAATAAGGTGTCACATTGAATTAATCAGTGGGACTATGCCACCTAAAAGGACCATCATCATCTATCAATGTGCATTGGAACTCTCACATGCATGAAGTTAAGATACTGCAGGTGCATAAATGGTTTTCAGGACTGGAGGCATGGAAATTAGAGATGACAATTACCTAGTCCATCCCACACTGCTGTGGGATTGTTCTTTACACTACACTCTTAAACTCTTTATTTTAGTACAAAAGACACAAGCAACATATCCAATTTCAGTTATTTTCAAACTTCCAGCTGGCTTCTGGCAGGGAGTGATTGTCTGTTGCTAGAAATATCAGCTGTGAAATAATTTTTGCTGCTTTTTCAAATCCACACATATTTCCAGTTTAGGCCCTGTTCTCACATAAATCTCCATGCAGGCTGAACCTTGCATCCACGATGACCATCACTTTTTTCAGTGGGACTCCATTTGGATCCAGTTCCAGGATGGGGGCTTAATCTAACATCACTGAGTTTTCCCCCCTCAATGATATTGTTTAGCGGCAGTTGATTCTTTTCTGACCAATTCAGAAAAGACAAGATATAACAGAAGGATGAGAGAACAAGAGGGACAGGGTGGGAGTTAAGGAGGCAGGGTGACAACACTAATAGGCTGTGCACAGTTCTTAGCCAGTCAGGAGTAGTAATCCCAACTCATCACCTGCTTCTCGGGAGACTGATGTTGAATCTAAGACAGTGGCCACAACCTTCCATCTGAACAATTGCCTGGCTAATCAATCCCTTACAGTCTGTGTTGTGGACGGTCCACTCATTTTCCAGCCAGTTTTCACTTATTTAGGAGGCAAACTGGACCACGTTCTCTAATACCTTTTCTACCTAGAACACAATGATCTACACTGTCTTGACCCAGAAGCTAGCAGGAACTCCTGGGGAGCAGAAGCAAATATTTTATGAACCTCAGTCTTGGTGCTGGTATTTGCTCCAGCGGAATATTGTGCAGCAGTTTGGGGCAGAAGTCAGCATACATATCTTGTTGATTCGGAGCTGAACACAGCCACCTATAGCATTAGTGGTTGCCTTAGCCACACATTCATATCTAATTTATATGTTGGCTAATATAGCTCCCCCAAAACTTTGACAAGATGCCATCGCCCTTAAAATTGCACAGAGGGCTATGGATGAAAACAACCTACTGCATGCAAGGCTGAAAATTGTTTTAATAGGTGCAAATAAGCAACAAATACTTCCTACTCTGCCCACCTCCAGAAGAAAACACCCACACCTGCAGTTCCTGCTGACTTGCCACAACTGATTTTGCAACATCCTTTTGCAGCAGCCATCCATGCACTCATGTCCGGTGCTGCCAACCAGTGCCAATCTCAGATGAACAGCAGCATATCAAGGCCAACAGCTGTGTCCTCACAGAGTGGCAGCAGCTCTGGGTTAGGCATGCTGATGAATTTCGGAAGCCCCAATTTACATTCACCTGTTTGCAACCTGGGGTGCAAATCTTGGACTAGGCGTAACGGACTGCTGGCTGGAACAGCCAGAGAGGCTGCCACAATACAGAAATTTGACTTAGTCCAATCTTCACAGTGTGACTGTGGGGCAGCGATGCATGTGGTAAAGGAATGCATAATTAGAAGATTGGTGGGTGGACTGCAAAACCTTGCTACCCTTGATGATGTAGCAGTAAGATGGCTAAACAAACTAGATATCGACTTGTGAAGCATATGAAAGAAAAGGAATACCTGTCTAATCATTAATCTAGTTTAGTCTCATCCTCCAGCTGCCCATTCACTAAATTTTTCATACAAGAATGTTCAGTTTCAAGATGGAAATACCCCAGGGCAATCTATATGAGTCCTGATTTGCTCCCCATAACAACCCTGGCCTGTAACAGCAAGGTATGTCCAGCAGGGACACGTCCTAATGTGTTCTGCTCCATCTTAATCAAATCATGTCTTTCCCCATCGGTTAACAACAAGATTCTACCACCAGCAGCCAGTTGGGAAGGCTATTCAGGCTTTATCTATACACAGAAAAGTTGTACTGCTTTATCTATAACAGTACAGTTAAAGTGGTACAGCCCCCTACCCCCACCCCTAGTGTAGACACAGTTATATTGGTAAGAAGGTGCCTTAAACTGGTATAGCTATTCCTATAGGGAGGGGGAATAAGCTATACCAGCATAAGGCACCTTTATATCGATATACTTTGTCCACCAAGGGCTTAGCCAATATTCAGGGCCTTGCCAGATTGTTTCTATTAAGAGGAGAAATTGTTGCTGAAGTCAGGTATTTCTTTGATGCAATCTTGTTTATTTACAAACAATATTCACAAAATCTTGTTTCCCTCAACACAGTAAGATCAAAAAACAAGAGGCAGTTTCCTTGCTCGTACTTTCTAAGTCTCCTTTTCCAACCAGCATTCTGTCTCTCTCTCCTGGCTTCCTCTTTGGGCCTCACTACTAATACTTCTCTTGCTATATGATCCTGACTTTCTGGCTGCTTTATGATTCTCATTCAAATGACTAAAATCCAGTCAATGACCCCTTGGGACAATCTGCAGACAATCCCAGAATTGTGAGTTCTTCTTCGAGTGATTGCACATGTCCATTCCACTGTAGGTGTGTGCATACTTCATGCACAGTTGTTATAGATTTTTCCCTCAGCAGTACCTGTTGGGGCAGCATGAGTGCCCTGGGGTACCTCATGCCACTGCATGAGGTATAAAGGGCTGTGCTGCCCCAGACCCCCTAAATTCCTTGTTTTGTTGGAGCTCCAATCTTTGGATCTGCAAGTCTTCCTTCTTTAAGTGCATATAGTACTTGTAGAGTTACTTTTTAATCTAGCATTGTGTGTTTGTACTTATTTAGATATAAGAATACATTTAGAATAATATCTTCTAAAGTGGAGTTATCAGTTAGCAACTGGTACCAGACTAATGCGTTCTTTTCCTGGCTTCCAGGCCTGTCGCTCATGAAACAAGTCTATGTCAGTGAGCAACCAACACCTCAGCTGCCTTAAGTGTCTGGGAGAAGCACATGAGAATGACAGATGTCACGTTTATAGAGGGTTCAAACCCTGATTGAAAAAGGATAGGGCTGGCAGACTCAATCATCTGCTCATGGTGTCTGTACTTTGCCTGCCATAGGAACCTGCTCGGAACAGGTACTAAGCATGTCCAAATCATCTAGGAGTGCTTCCCCCATTCTGACTGAGTCCAGAGGCAAATCCTCATCACGGCTACCTAAAATAAGACAACATAAGTCTCAGTAAAGACTCAGTACTGGGGGCTTTGAAGTCTCTAATATGGCAGACTCAAGTCTACAGTGAAGACACCAAGCGGAGGCAAGGACTTGGAGGTGCACCCAAAGTCGATGGCACCCCCAGACACAGTCCGTAAGCCAGAAGGGACTGCTAACTTGGGAGCCCAGGAAGTGTCCACGGAGACCAATCCCTGAAGGACCAGTGCACCTTTTGATACTACAGACTCAAGAGCCCTTTCTGGTGCTGTCTACACCTGAAGCTTTTGAGGCAGCTGGAGAGTTGCTTAATCTGTCAGTGCCAGCTTTCCCTGCTGTTCAGAAATCTGGCCTGGTACTGGGACTGGAAGTGCATGTCTCCACGGTCCCAGTTCCAGCCCCAGAGCACCATTTGGTACCGATGGCTTCTACATTTGCGGCTCCTCTCCCTAGGGTTCCATCTAGAGGGAAGCCAGTGATGATCTCGCTGGAACCACCATCTCCAAACTCAGAGCCAGTCTCCCCAGTACCAACGGGGTCAGCTCCACTTCAATCTGAGGAAGCAGACTCCTCATCAGACTCCATGGTCGGATCATAAGTGTCTTGACCCAAGCATGCCCAGCAGCCCCAGTGGGGTGCCTACCCATTGTGGTACTGGCCACAGCCTCAGCACTCTAAGGACTAAACCCTGCTCATAGTTGGATCCCCCTCCATATCAATGGCCCTTTTGGACCCTTTTGGGCTTCTCTTCACATTCTAGAGCCTCTCCACTCCCTTTCTGCCCTTCTACATTGGCTAGGTGCTAGGAGCATCTGCAGCAATGTCACCGTCTTCTCTCCCCCAGTCTGGGACTAGAACCATGGAGGGGGAACTGCATGCCGAGGACTCTCCTGTGACCTCCTCATCAACCTGTCACCTCTTCTTCTTCATTGCCTGATGAGGCAGTAGTGACTGAGTCTACTTCTCCCCCTCCTGCTCACTTTATTTTAATAGCCCTGACATAGCACTGGCAACACTGGATTTTGACTCTACTAGTTCTATAAGTCAGACTTCCACTGTCACTCCTGAGAGATGTGGATGTGACCTCCCAGGACAATTGCCTCCTTCATCTCAACCTTCAGGCCCTCCACCTGACAGCATGGATGATTCATAGCTGACAACCTCAGAATGAATTTGCTCTAAGAGGGTGCAGAAAGTTCTGCTAAATTGTAGGAAGCCTTCAACTACATCTATTTACCTTGCTAGATGGAAGAGGTTCTCTGTTTGGGCCGTACAAAGGTGTGGTCCCCCAGCTCGAGTTCTGATCTGCCATATCTTGGACTGTCTTTAAACAACAAGGGTTAGCTCTTCATCCCAACAAAGTCCATTTGGCAGCTATCTCAGCTTTCCACCCTCCCATGGATAACAAATTAGTTTTTTTCAAACTCTATATCCATCAGATTTCTAAAGAGTTTGCCAAGATTATATCCACAGGTTTACAGCCCAGTTCCACAGTGAAATTTAAATTTATTTTTAACAAAGTTGATGTGTCCCCCTTCTGAGCTGCTAGCGACTTATTCTCTGTTACATCTGTCTATGAAGGTGATTTTCTTGGTTACCATAACCTCAGTTAGGACAGTAGAAGAGCTGTGAGCTTTAGTTTTAGAGCCTCCCTATACAATTTTCTTTAGGGACAAGGTTTTTCTTCAATATCACCCAAAATTCCTGTCTAAAGTAGTTTACAATTTTCACTTTAATCAAGTAATTTATTTACCAACTTTCTTTCCAAAGCCTCATTTGAGTAAAGGGAAAGAAAAATTTCATACTCTAGATGTTAGAAGAGCTTTGGCTTTTTACCTGGATCAGACTAGGCCTTTCAGGTCTTCAGCTCTGCTCTTCGTTGCAGTTTCAGACAGAGTAAAGGGCCACCCAATATTCACTCAGAGGCCACAGTTAATGGAAAGGTAGGTAACTTTTTTTTACTGTCTTATCCCTCTCAGCCTCAGCAAATGGAGTTTTGCTACAGCTAAGTTGTGTGTCAACGTCCTGACACCCTAGCTTGCCTGCCTTCCCAGCAAACTCTGCCAGTCTAACCTTTGCCTAGCAGATAAAAAACAATGAACTCCAACTCCAAGTTCCCTAGAGATGTAGGTCCAGACCCCTGCAGTGTCCAGACCCCTACACTGAACACTCACAGAAGTTATTAAGTTTGTTGCTCCTTTAAAAGCACAATACCCTGCAGTCTGTTAGCTTAACTGAACTTAATGCATCCTTCCCTTCAATCAGCGCACTGAACTGGTTTATAGTAAAAGTAAAACAAGTTTATTAAACAAAAACTCATACAAAGTGATACCACATATAAGGAGTACAGATAAAAATGGTTTCAAGCAAACAAAAGTAAAAATACACTTCTAAGGCTAAAACAACTTCAGCAAGTTACAATTCTTGCCTAGCGGGTTTCTCCTAAATTCAGTTCCCAGAGACTTCAACACTCTTGGCTGAAGGATCCACTTTTCTTAGATGTACAAGATCTCTGGCCTCTTGTATCTGCCCAGTAATGGATAACTATGGGAGTCTCTCCCCTTTCTTTTGGTAGTCCAGTAAACCTTTGAAATGTCTTCTTTGAAAAGTAAGCCCAGCCAAAGCTTCTCTCCCCTGCTGGGGTGTAGATGCCATGCTGTCTTCCCAAAGTTCATTGACTCTGCTTCAAGAAATAGGAAGGCTTCTGGAGGGTGTAGTCACCATCCCCCATTGAGATAGTTAAATATTCATCTTTCCCCACTTGCTCTCCTGTTGGTTGGTTGATCTTGCATGCAAATCTGCTTTCCTTTGTCTTTGGTCACACCTTGCCTCATTTACACTAGAGACACGTTAAAACAGGTGGAACCACATTCTTTTTTCTGAAACAGATGTGGCTGAGGCACTGCTTGCTAAATACATTTTAAGAATATATTTCCAGCACATATCTATATAGTCCTTTGTTGGTTTCTCGTACATACATCACACAAAAATATTAGTGATCAGTGAGTTATTACTTTTCCAGTGAAATATTACATGCAAGCTTTTGGTTATGAATTATGACAAAAGAATGCCAGCTGGCATCGTGGAGCTCTTACGGTTACACCCATCCTCTGAATTTCCATCAGTTCCCAGGGAAACCCTTTTTACTTTCCCAGAATTAGTTCTTGCTCAGGCCTACCATGCGGCTAATGCTTTGGGCAGCGGCTTCTAGTGTTTCAGATACCCTACTGCGTAAAGGAGCTTAATTGCTTCTTTCATATAGACAGAATGAAGGGCAGCTAGCATGCCCATCAGCTTAAATGAAATTGCTGGTTACAGACTTGCTAGTAGTTGCTAAGGAATTATGTCAAAGAGCTTTATTTTGCTGACAACTTCATGCACACACTGGTTGCACATCAGACATTTCTAGTGAACTTTGGCAGCCATACATGTTTGCAAGCTGGAGGATTGGACCATCAAAGCTTGGCAACCACCTGGTGTGACAGAAACTAGAAAAAGTAGTTACCAAACTTTGGAAAAAAAAAAACTGTTTCTCAACCCTGAGTCCCCAGAGTGGCTGATTTGTCCAGTCCAGTCTAACAGGGACACCTGGCAACACCTGTGTGCCCGCCACTCCCAGGCCTCTGACCTCCAGCTCTGAGTGTGCACCCTCCCTAACTGTCCTCCTTTCCCACTCTCCAGCCTTTAACGACTGACGCTGCGCGAGGCATGACGGGAACGGCAGTCCACTCGTATGGCTTCCCCCCAGAAGGCCTCGTTCTTCCTGGTGGAACTACGATTCCCGGCACGCCTCGCGGCAAAGTGAGACGCGCGGTGCACCACGGGACTCGTAGTCTTCCCCAGCGCTCGCCGACGAGCCTCGCTGGGGTCTCTCCGTCTCCACGGGAACCACATTCCCAGCGTGCCCCGCGGTGAGAGGTTGGCGCCTGCGCCGCTGCGACGGGCGGGCGAGCGGTTTGCGAGCGAATCAGAGCAGGGGAAACAAAACTGCCGGGTTTGAAATCCTCCGCCTCCCCCCTGCGGCCATCGCTCTCGGGGGCGTGTGACGGGCCGGGTGTGTCGGGACAGGAGGACTCAGACACCGGTCACCAACGGCAGCACCGCGCGCAGGTGAGCGGGCTCTGGCTCGGTCAGTGTCGCGGGGCTTGTTTATCGTAGGGCCGATAGGAAGTTGGCGGGGTCGGGTCCTGACGCTTCTTGAGCCCCATCTCCGCGGGTCCCCGCCTTTCCTGCCGGGTTTCTCATGTAAACAGCTGCTGAAGGAGGGGGCGGGTAGGTTTGCCCCTCCCCCGCTTAGCACCCTCTCTGCCCCGGGGCGGGGGTTGCCTCGCGCCCGCGCGGGTGGTTCTGCGCCCCCTTCCCTGGCCACGTGCTCCGGGAGACGCGTCTCTGGCTTCGCGTCTCTTCACCCCCCCCCCTCCCCCGTTTCTCTCTTGCTGCGTTGCACAATTAGCCTGGCCGCGTTGGTACGTGTTGTGCCTTCCCCAGATCCAGTTCCGCTCCCTCAGATGGTGGAAGGTGAAACTCTGTGCTGCGTAGGCGGGGTTGTTGCATCACTCACAGCGCAGGGAGGCGACGATGGTCCCTCCCTCTCTGTGTTTCATCCTTACCGGCTGTGCTACTCCTCTGTGCTCTGGTCACATCGCCAGGGAGACATTAATCAGAACCTGGAAAGTGGTTGGAGGAGAGAAACGGAAGTAATTATCAGGGGGCTGGAGAGTGTCTGAAGCAGTAGACAGATGGACAAACAGCTACAACATGTGTTGTATGTAGTGTTGTTGTAGCCCTGTGGGTCCCAGGATATTAGAGAGACAAGGTAGGAGACTGTGTCTGTACCACAAATTACTTCAATATAATTTATGTTGCTTGGTGGTGTGAATAATCTAGATCGCTGAGTTATGGAAATTATACTGATTTAAATGCCGGTGCAGACAGTGGTATGTCAATTGGAGAGCTGCTACCGCCTCTGGCAGATGCAGGACCCGTTGTTTTAAAAGGTCTTTGCAAGAAGCACTACAGCAGCACAGCTACATCAGTGCAAACTTCTGAGTTTGCTTAGCCAAGCTTTGACTAATGGGTGGCATAAGAAGCCACAAAAACATGATGTGTAATTACCAAGTGGTGAGAAGAATTATCTATTATAATATAAAGCATTTCCAACCAAGATCAGGAAAATGAACCAACCAAAGGGAAATCTTGGACTCTCTGCAGAGTTTACCAGTAGTGAGATGTCAGTCTGTGGAATAGTCTGTCTGGGAAAGAGGTGGAAAACCCCCTTGTTTGGCACAGTTAAAACTAGGCTGGTTGAAATACTAGTAAATAATAATGTACACTGCAGTTGCTCTTGTGTCCTATACCCATGCTGTCTCTATTGTAGCCATTCAGTAACAAAATCTGATTCTGGAACTGTGCTGACACAGGAGCAGGTAGCCAGGATGTAAGTGAAAGGGGAAAACAGTTGTATTTAACTCTGACTCAGCTTTCAGAGGAGGGGAAACTCATAGGACTGGATCATGGCTTGTGTTTAAAGAACATGATTTTGGGGAGACAGGAATACCATTTTGCAGTTTTAAGAGAATTGCAAAGAGTAATGTCTTATGGGATGTTGTCAGGTTCAGTGTCTGATTCAGTTTTATTGATTCAAAGTAATAACTAGATTAAAATCTAAACCTTTCCCTGTAACACACTTTCAGATTGTGAAACTGACCAATCTAGTCTAGCTATCATGATTGAGCTATAAAAAAAAAACCAAACAGTAACAATCAACTAGATTTCTAAAAAAAAAACCAATGTTAATAATCTGAGATGCTATTTTTAATACAGATTAAACCTGTTTCTTCAAATTGAGGTTTTTTAAAAATGTTTAAAAATCTTTACAGTGTGCCCCTTCTAAATCAACAATTCTTGGAGGTTGGTGAAGTGGAGAAAATGGCATCAGAGGACATTACTAAGCTAGCAGAATCACTTTCCAGAGCCCAGGTTGGCGGCGGGCAATTGAGCTTCAAAGGCAAGAGCCTAAAACTCAACACCGCTGAAGATGGTAAGAGAGAATGCTTGTGCTGGGGCAATGTTTCCCCTGGGTATATGCCTTAGTGCCCTCCAAGAGCTTCGTGTCATGAGTCTCCTCCTAACCAAAGACACAGGTTAGGGGTCTGGACGCAGCTAACTCCAATATGTGAGAGTCTATGTAATGTGGTAGTGGGACACACAGATCAGCCATCTGAGAAATAAGGACTTCTGATAGAGAAGCAACCCCTCCCCCTCCTTTCCTGCAACACACTATCCTAGCATCACTGCTACAACTGGGAAAACTGGTTTTGACTCTCACTGATTTATAAGTGTTAATGTTGTTGTTTTCACTTTTCTGGGTGTGATTCTTATCCTTATAACAGACAAAATGAAGCTTTAAATTGCTAGAGGCAAGAGACTCCTTCTATTCTAAACACTTTAGGATGCCTAATAAAACTTGACAGTGTCCCTGGGTGATTCAAACATTCCAAGATTTATGAGCTCCTTGCCGGTGGATTGGTTGGCCTCAACTGCCTGCCTCCATAATCCCTCTTACCCTTGGATAGAGTGCCTCAGTTCCTGTCTCTACTCCTGGACATGCTTATTGTTTGCTTGGGGTGCTCTTCCCCTGCACATCTCTTGTTAGGATAAAGCACTGGCTGGGGCAACATTGTCTTTGTCTTGCAATGGCGGGTGGGGGAATAAATTCCTGAAGCATATAGGAATTTTATTCCATAATGCACACCTGGAAGTATGTTGTTCTGAAACCCGTGACTGACTTTTCTCACTAGTTTGCATGGTGATGCTCTCCTTATCCCTCCTTGGTAGTGTAAAAGCCCTAGAGGTTGGGGAATAATGAGTGGTGGTGGGAGGAGAGAATCTGCAACCTGCCCTTGTATGGAACCTAAGATGACTTAAGTTAGAAAGGAGGAGAGTAAGGCTCTGATTACTCTGTGCAGCCGAAGAGGTGTCTAAGGAAATTGAGGAATTTGATGGCTTGGAAGCACTGCGCCTGGAAGGCAACACCGTGGGTGTGGAGGCAGCAAAGGTCATTGCCAAAGCCCTGGAGAAGAAAGCTGAGCTCAAGGTGAGATCTTTAAGTAGTACTGAAGGGGAAAGTAGAATGTATTGGTGAGATGCTGAAGGCCTGTCTGTGGCCTTGTCTACACTGCAAAGTTTTGTTGACAAAAGCTGACTTTTGTCAACAAAACAGTGGAGGTGTACACACTACAATGCTCTTTCCGCTGACAACTCTCTCTCTTTGCCGACAAATTAAAGCCACCTCGACGAGAGGCATAGAGCCTTATGCAGCAAAGTTATAGCGTCAAAAGTTTCAGTGTAGACACTGCGCTTCATTATATTGCTGTAAATGGCTTTCCAGGAGGTATCTCACAATTCCCATTCTGACAGCTCTGGTCAGCAATTCAGACTCCACTGCCCTGTACACAGGCATCTGCCCCTCCCACTTTAAAGACTCAGGAATTTTTGAAAATCCACTTCCTATTTGCTTGGTGTGGAGAGCTCACATTGCATCTTTCCAGTTGACCATGGCGGCTCCATGCAGCAAATGTGCTGGAGCACACTGGAGCTGTTGGATCTGCTGGGTCTGTGGGGAGAGGAGGCTGTGCAATCCCAGCTCTGCTCCAGCCATAGGAACTTGGATACGTACCGTCAGATTTCTCGTGGCATGTTAGAGAAGGGCTACCAATGGGACACGTATCAGTGCCATGTGAAGATAAAAGAACTGAGGCAGGCGTACTAGAAGGCAAGGGAGTCAAACCACGGCTTTGGTGCTGTGCCAAAGACCTGCTGCTTCCCTAAGGAGCTGGATGCCATCCTTCGCGGTGACCCAACTTCCACCCCGAAGAGCTCTGTCGATACTTTAGCGGAGCTGGACACAGTGGACTCAAACCCAAGGACAAAGCGGTAGACAAGGAGGTCAAGTTGAAGGATGAGATGGGACAGGTGACAGGGTCATCTGGTACCATGGGGATCCAAGACCTCTTCTTGACGCCGGAGGATTCGAGCCAGTCCCAGCACTCCATCTCTGGTGCTCATGATGCAGGAGAGAGAAGCTCTGGTAAGTGATCTTTTTGAATCAATGCTGCTCAGTTATGTGAGGTAGAGCTGTCCTTTGCTTTGTTATATTCTAGAAGTGGGTGAACGGATAGAAATGTACAAGACTAGCTGTGTTTGTGTGTGCTTCACGTTTCCTTGTGCAACTAAGCAGTGTGGCAGAAAAGTGTGTTAATGCACACTGAAATTTTTCTAGAGATCTCTCTGGAAGATGTCTGTAAACTTTCCTGAAGGTATTCACCAATCATCTGCTGAAGGTTCCTTGTCAGAGCTGCTTCGTTCCTTCCCCCATTGTAGGAAACTTTCCTGTGCCAATTGGCAATCACTTGTGCAGGGACCAAGACAGCACACAGATAAGCAGCATATGGACCTGTTTTGAAGCTGCCCTTATACAGGAAATGCACCCTTGCTTACCCTCAGGAGTGAGATATTAGTAATCTATGACCCCTGCCTGTGGAAAATGGTGGCAGAATTTACAATTTTGTCCCTAGTAGCCTCCAGTGATCCCCTTAAAAAACCACCTAGACCCTTTGCCCCATCTTGAGCCCCCCCTACCACTCCGGGCTGAACTCACTGTGTTTAGGGCGTTTGCTGAGCTGTGTGCTTGCCAAGGGGACAGTGAGAAACTGATTTGTATTTAAAAAGATGTATATCTTACTATATTGATTCTATGCTGTGAGAGCATTAACAATCCTGCTTCTGTTAATTGTTTCTTGTGCCTCTGCAGATGTGCCCTTCTGGGGGACCCCTACACACAGTTAGCACCTCTGCCAGATAAGGAAGCGACCGAGGAGGAGGAAGGGGGACATGTTTCGAGAGGTGATTCAGTCCTCAGAGGCTGAAAAACTAGAATGCAGGGTGTTGAGAGACACTTTAAATGAAAACTATAAATAGGCAGGACAGAAAGGAGAGCCAGGAGCAAATTTTAATGGGCCAGGAGAGGATGATAAAAGTGATGGAGGACCATATGGAGATGTTGAAGTTCCTAATCATGCTGCAGGCAGAATTAATGTGTTCTTGTTCCCCTGCAGCCGAAACAGAACTGCTTGCCATGCCCTCTCCAATCTCCTTCCACACATTCCTTCCAACCTCCCGAGCAGTCTCAGTATCCTATTTACTCCAACAACTTCCAAAATGATAGCTGGATTTACACAATGCTATGAGAGCCTACCCTGCCCTTCACTGTTATCTCCCTTCCCACCAAGTGTTTTGTGTATGTTGTTAATTGGTATTTAATAAACATATTTTCTGAAATATAATCAATCTTTGCTTCCTGCACACAGTGGTTGCTGCTGAAATTAATACACTGTGGCAATTGGATCATTTGCAAACTACAAATGGTCAGGAATCATCAAAATTTTCATGCAAGGTGGCAAGTTAACAATGCATGGCAGAGTGGTGTATAGAAAGATACATTACTGGTGCTTATTGTCAAAATGGTGTCTCAGGGGTTCCCTGATTCAAATAGCCCTGGTATCTAGCTGGTCAAAATCAGCTGCCAAACACTCCACCTCCATGTTCCATCCTAGGGGAAACTTTTCACCCTTAGCCTCACAAATATTATGAAGCACACAGCAGGTTGCTATGACCATGGGCCTATTTTCCTCATTTAAGTCTAACCTGCCATAAAGGCAGCACCAGCATGCTTTTAATCTGCCATTCACACATTCTACAGTCATTCTGCACCTGCTCAGCCTATTGTTGTAGTGCTCCTTGCTGCTGTCTAGGTTGCCCGTATAAGGCTTCATGAGCCATCGCATTAATGGGTAGGTTGGGTTTCCCAGGATCACTGTGGCCATTTCAACATTCCCCATTGGAATCTTCTGGTCTGGAAAGAAAATCCCTGCTTGCAGCTTTCTATACAGCCGAGTGTTCCTGAAAATGCGTGCGTCATGCACCTTCCTTACAATCTGTGTCGATGTCAGTGAAACGCCCATGGTGATCCACAAGCAGTTGCATTATCCCTTTCTATTGATGTACTCTGTTGCAACGGAGTGCGGGGCCAAAATTGGGATATGCGTGCTATCTATCATCCTACTGCAGTCAGGGAACCCCAGTGCCACAAAGCCAGCAGCTATTTCATGCACATTTCCAAGAGTCTCAGTCCTTTGTAGCAGAATGCGATTAATGGCACTGTACACTTGCGTTAACACAGCCTCAACGGCGGACTTCCCGACTCCAAACAGATTTGTGGCTGACTGACTTGTAGCAGTCTGGAGTTGCCAGCTTCCGCATGGTGATCGCCACGTGTTTCTCCACTGAGATGGCAGCTCTCATTTTGGTGTCCTTGTGCTGCAGTGCTGGGGCGAGCTGTGCCCAGTTCCAGGAAGGTGGCTTTCTGCATCCAAAAATTCTACAGCCACTGCTTTCCATCCCAGACTTACATAACTATGGGATCCCACCACTCAGTGCTCGTTTCCTGAGCCTAAAAGCGATGGTCCACCGTGTGCAGTTGCCCTGTCAATGCCAAAAGTAATCTGGTGGTGTTTCTTTCCATGGCACACAGCAGGTCAGGCACCTCTATTCCTGTTCAGATTGGGAGTTCATGATATACTCCATGACCATCTGTGAGGTGTTCATAACAGAGACCAAAACAGTGGAGAGCAGTGCAGGATCCATCTTTTCAGACAGAGATGGCGGTGCACAGTAAACAGGGACCATTGAAAAATGCTGCAAAACACCATCAGAAACCCATGGGATGGAAAAAACTGGATCATGAGACATTGAGCCTGCACCCATGATGCACTGCAATCCACTCTGCTTCCCACAATTCCTAGCTGCAGAAGGTGGCGAGTTACACAGTGGGATAGCTACCCACAATGCACTGATCTCATTGTTAATGCTAGAGCAGGAACTGTGGATTCACTCCACCACCAGGAGGAGCATTGTGTGAACATGCACAAGCGATGGAATTATATTGCTTCTTGATCATGTATGTAACTTGTGTTGACTAAACTCTGTAGTGTAGACAAGGCCTGTATTGCTTCTGCAGGGACCTGTTCTGGATCAGTTCTGAAAAACAAACTTCAGATTCCTTTATTGTCCCACTAGCAGATAAGAATAGACTCAGGAAAATTAGGCTTGTGTATGAATAAGTGGTGGCAAACCCTCAGGACTTCATAACTAGTCTCAACAGTCCTGTGAGTAGTATTTGCTGAAATGCTGCATTTCAGCATTTTGGGCGGCTCTCCATTGTTGAGACAAGAAAGCCATGAGAAAAAGCTCGCCCCAGGGTAAGTCACTGTAAACCAGAGGGAAGCCCTACAATAATGCAGTGTGGCCACTTAAGGCTGTTATCAGATCTTGCAGAGTCAGACCTCCAGCTTGGAAAGGAGATTTCAAGCAAAGCACAGAGTGCTGCAAGAAATGATAATGGAGTGTCACCAGGAGGTTCTCTGCCCCTTGAATTATTATTTAACCAGTGTTCTAGCCTAGCATTGAGGAGGGTGGGTGCTGTGTCACTAGAGATGCTATCTTATGAATGAAACATAAACCTGAACCCTTGACCACTTGTGGTCACTGCAGTTTCTATGGCCCTTCTCATAAATGTAGACTCTTGGGCTCCCATATCCTGATGAAATTCCCATTCTGCATCCTTCAGTTTCCACTGGGTGTGGCAATCTTCACTTATATCCTCAATTCTTGTATGTTGTTACTGTGCACTGTTAAACAGCTGATGAATTCCACCCCAGAAATGGCTGCATTTCTTTAATGAATGACGTGATTTATATAGTTTGTGTAGCTCTTTGGCATAATTAAGTGACAGGTACAAGAGAAGTGTAAGTTGTAATATATCATGTCCTCTCTGGAGTGCTGAGGGCTAAGGGACCTTTGTGTGTGCTTTGGATTTTTGACAGTCATATCTTTCCATCTGTCTTTTTTTTTTTTTTTTAGAGGTGTCACTGGAGTGACATGTTCACAGGGAGACTGAGGTCTGAGATTCCTTTCGCTCTGGTAAGTGGGAGAACTGGAGATTGAGGTCTCAGATCTGTGTACTCTGATCTCCCCTTACTCCTTATGTTTACACTTAAAATTGTATGTCCTTTCCATGGAATCATGTGCTGTCAGAGACCAAAGACAGCCATAATCTCACTGATAAAGCAGGAGCATGTATGGAGGTGGGTTTTTCCTCTCCCTCAGCCTCTGGCATGATGGGAGGAAGCAATAGCATAAGCACCTCCTGGCTGTTCAGTAATGCAGCTCTTCCCTGGAGGAGGAACAGCAGTATGGCTATCTGGTGAGCAGGGCAGGGCTGGAAACAAGGACTCCAGAAAAAAGGATGAAATGTTCCTGTGGTGAATCAGGAGGTGGCTTCTGTCATCTTAAAATCAAAAAGAATAATTGCTCCTTTAAGTAGCATATATTTGGATCTGCGAAACTCAGTGTGTGGGCAGGTCCCTGAAATGTGTGTGGCTGCTGTGGCCTTTTAAAAAGTCCTGGATAATTTCAAGGTATCTAAAACTTAGAGCTGTGCAAATTCAGCTAACAGTTAGCTTCTGAAGCATGAGATTTGATAACTGCCTTAGCAGTCAGAAAAGATTCCCTCTCCCTTGTGCAGCACAATGGAAGGAGAGGGAGGCTCTCCTTCCTCTGCAAGATGGGATAGTGATCTAGATTGGCCTGTGGAACTATGTTACTAAAAATCAAATACCTTGTCTCCTCACAGACTGCCCTGGGGGAGGCCCTCATCACTGCAGGTTCCCAGCTGGTGGAGCTGGACCTGAGTGACAATGCCTTTGGACCAGATGGTGTGCGTGGCTTCGAGGCACTGCTGAAGAGTCCTGCCTGCTTCACTTTGCAGGAACTCAAGCTGAACAACTGTGGTATGGGCATTGGCGGTGGCAAGGTAAGTGACACTTCTCAGTCCCAGCTCGCTTGCATTGGTTGTTCTATAAATAGTGGGTGTGGTGGCCTTGGATTCCAACGTCCCTGTATCCTTTTTGTCTTGAATACCGTCGTACTTCAGACTGATCTCATGAAGTCTCCAAGATGAGCAGAGCTGGGCTATCTCCATCAAGAGAATTCTGATGTTCTTCCCTCTGAACCAGTGCCTCAGCCAGGTTCTAATGGAGGGTCTTCTTTTAAGTGAAAAACTAAGGCCTTGGTAATTCATGGTCACCAAAGAGCCAGGGCTGTTTACCCAACTTTGAGCTTAGACAGGGCAACAGGACTATTGCATTCTGGTGACAAAATTTCCTCTACAGTCTCAAGTGACTACACTGTTAATATTGTGTAATGTTGGTAGTTTAGAATGTTTACTGTGTCCCACACCAGGAGAAGCTTCTTTTCAGTGGTGTCCTATATGGTTCCTGTATATCCAATTTATAAAACATTTCTGGGATCCTCCAGGATGAGAGATGCTATAGTAATGTAAAGCTGTTAATATTATCTCTAGATCTTGGCAGCTGCTCTGAAAGAGTGTCACAGGAAGTCAAGTGCCATGGGCAAACCTCTGGCTTTGAAAGTATTTGTGGCTGGCAGGAACCGCCTGGAGAACGACGGTGCCACCGCACTGGCTGAGGCATTCGGGGTAAGCTCCAAAGTGGGACCCCCCGATGGAGGGGGTATAGGGGTGTCAAGCATGTGTGGGCGCTGGTTTTGGTAGTGATGAGGAGCAGTATGTATCTAGACATGTATGCTAAAGAAATATGCACACAATTCTCAATGCATAAAGTACTGTCCTCAGTTCACCTTTACGATAGCAATCTGTATGCTGCTAAAACAGTCACTCATTTGAGGATATTAACAACAAGAAAAGGAGAGGAGTCGGTTATACAAGGAGACATAACTGATAGTAATGGGATAAAACTGAACACAGAAAACATAGAACGCATTTCCATGATGAGCAACTACTCCACACTTTAACCTGCTAATTGTTAGGTGAAGTGATGTATCACTTGAGTAACTTAATACTGAACAGCACAAGTGAGAGAAGGTTGTCCAAATGACCGGTTAGGTATGATAGCTGGCCCAGGCATAGCTTTCACCTATCTCCCACAAACCTCCTGCAGGGGGGCACTACCAGGTTCTTCCCCCAGCCCTGGTTCTGATCAAGCTTCTAGTGCTGCATTTGGGCAGGCTAATGGAAATTGGGTTATCCCATGCCACCTTCCTATCAAGCGAGAATGAATGAGACTAGAATTTGGTTAGGCTTGTGGTAGTTCTTGGGGAAGGGGAGATTCAGTGACAAGGAGTCTCCACCTTTCCTCACAAGCAAACCTTACATTGCCTCCCCTTTTCCTCCTGACTTCCATATCCTAAATCCTTTGTGCCTGATCTAGAAGGTTGTGCTTTTCAGCCAAAAAGACCCATAATGATTAGGTTTAGCAAAAAATAAGGATTTAAATTTAGTGCATGGAAATGTGATGTACACGCTTAAAGGATGAAGTTATCCTGAGAGAGACTGGCTGCCCTCAGAAGGCTGTTCTAGGCAGAAAACATCTGTCTTCATCCTGTCTCTCTCAGCGGTGATTCTGAGAAGGGGCGGTATCCATGAAGGGACTAGGTGTTGCAACACTGAGCATCGTGGCACCTAACTTTTAGATGCCTAGAAAATCACAGGAACAACACAGCATTCCACAAAACTGAGTTAGGGGCCTACACTCCTATACAATGAATGGGAAGAGCAAGGTGCCTAAGAATGTGATCCACAAAAGCAAATGCACCACAAAACCTATGATATACCTGAGATATGTTTGATGATATTTTCATCCTCTGGACAGATAGCTTAAACTTCCTCATAAATTTCCACCACAACTTCAACAGCCACCACCCGTCCATTAATCTCTCTGGAACACTCTCAGAATAGCATCAGCTTCCTGGACACCACAATCAGCTTCAGCAAAGGAACCCTACAGACAATCTGGGGATCAACACCCCTATCTTCATAGATCCTGTAACCACCCCAAATACACCTAGAAATCTGTTATCTACAGCTAGGCACTCTGATACCGCAGAATATGCTCCGAGGAGAAGGTCCGAGATAAACGCCTTAACACACTCAAAACCACCTTCACCAAACAGACACTTCACCAGAGAAGGAGATCGCATCATGGAATGGGCCACCCAAATAGCACAAGAGAACCTACTTCAATACAGAAATAAAACTCCCTTCAACTGCACACTCCAAGTTGTCACCTACCACCCCAAACTGGAACCCACACAGGGCATCCTCAATCAACTACAACCTATATTCTATGAGGACCCCATCCTGAAATAAATCTTCCCCAAACCCCCTCTTCTGCCCTTCAAACAACCCTCCAACCTCTCCAGGCCCATCATCAGAAGCAAGCCCTCCACAGACCAGTACACACCAACTCAAAGCGTCATCAGACCCTGCCAGAACAACAGATTCAAAACCTGCAGGCATATCTCCACTGCTACAATGATCAACACCTACCACAACACACCTTTCAAGATCAATGGATCCTATGCATGCCTATTGCAACATGTGGTCTACTTCATCCAGTGCATTAAGTGCCCCAATAACAACGATGTGGGTGAAACCAGATGATCACTACATCTTGAATGAACTCACACAGGAAAATGATAAATGTGGGTGAACGCTTTTCACAGAACAATCACTCTGTATCTGATCTCTCAATCCTCATCCTCAAAGGAAATCTACACAACTCTTTCAAAAGCTGAGCCTGGGAGCTTAAATTCATTACTCTGCTAGACACTAAAAATCATGGACTGAACAGACACTGAATTTATGGCTTATTACAACCATCTGCAATCCACTAAGGCCCTCTTCTTGTCCTCTGACTGCAGGAGGTGTTAATGGGTCACTCTGCCTTGAATGGTCCCTTAGAATATGTGCTAACTACTGAGGCTAAACTATCTGGTCCACCTTGTGTTTTGCTGTGACGCAGGGAGTATCTTTCCCAGCCCTGAGGAAGAGCTCAGTGTGGCTCGAAAGCTTGTCTCACTCACCAACAGAAGTTGGTGCATTAGAAGATATTACCTCACCACCTTGTTCCACAAAAGCCAGCATGTTAGGTGGGGAGCTACCTAAGATAGCCAGTGGGAGATGCCAAGAAGGGGAGGGGGGTGCTAAGCCTTGCCCATCTCTTGGAGATAGGCACCTAAGTCCAGGCTGCAGGGAGGCGCCTAGCTCTGCTTACTCTTCCACCAATGGGAATCTGCCCCCTGGAGACAAGCACCTAAGGCCTTTTCTTGCAGGAATGAGTTAAGTGCCTGTCCCATTCTGCATAAAACAGGTTGATGATGCTGATGTCCACCTCATAATTGTTAGTCTGATGGTTAGAGCACTTGCTTACCTGCCAGAGGGAGAGAAAAATGGGATACCTGTTCAAACCCTCTCAAGAGAGTCCTCTAATCCCTGAGCTATGGGATATTCTGAGGCGTGGCTCCCTCATTCTCTGCTGTTGAAGCTGTTGCACGCCGGATAAATAATGGGAAAGTGTTTGGTAAGGGTAAGATTTTTGTTACACAGGTCACAGATTCTGCGGGCAGAAGGGTGGGGGCCTGGAGCTCTGAGCCACTGTAGGTGGTGGGTGTTGGACCCCCCCGCTCACCCAAGTGGAGCTTGGGCTCTCATCCCATCCCACCCCAGGCTTGCGCTTTAGTCGTCCCCCATCAGCCTCCCCCTTATTTTTAGTAAAAGTCACGGACAGGTTGTGGCTTCTGCATGCCGTTATCTGTCTGAAACTTCTACTGAAAATAACTGTGACAAAATCTTAACCTTAGTGATTGGAGCAGGGGGACTGGACTTGGGGTCCCCCATCTCCCACGTGAGTGTCCTGACCACTGGACTACAGTCATTCCCCCATTTTTGCTTGTTCTCTCTGTGCATAAATACTTAAACACTCATTGGGCCAGAGAGAAAGAGAGCACATGAGTGAGAATGGGAATGACTATAGTTCAGTTGTTCAGACACCCATCTGGGAGGTGGGAGACCCTGGATCCAGTCTCCCTGCTCCAGTCACTCTCACATTATTTATCCAGAGCTCAGCAGCTTCAACAGGAGATACTGAGGAAGCCCTGCATCAGAATATCGCTTAGCTTAGTGGTTAGAGCACACTCTTGAGGTGATTTGAACCGGTTTCCCACCTTTCTCCTGCATCCCAGGTGAGTGTTCTAACCATTGAGCCAAAAGTTATAAGGTGGGCACCACCTCCTCCAGATTTTGAATGGGCCCTGATCTGGTTGGCTCTTCACCTGACTTCAGTGGCCAAACACCTATCTTCCCCTGGTTCGTGAATTGCTCTGTGGCGTAGGCAGGAGTTAAGAGTCTGGGTGCCTAGAGGGAGACAGCAGTTCATGTGCCCAGAGGCAGGATCATAGGTGCTGAGGAAACTTTTATTCTGAAAACATACTCACTGCGTGAGTTTAGGCATCAATAGAGTTCAGTGGAAGTTTTGTGGAGCACAGTGGAGCCAAAACCGGGACTTAGGCACCTAACTACTTTCTTGGATCCTACCACAGCTGCTCACCATATAACTCCCAGCTAAGGTAATAGGAGTTGTAGGCACTTGGTATTTTTCTGGCTCAAGTCATTCAAATGCACATTTTTCACCACTAAGTGACTTCTTAATTATCTTGCAGGCTGTCAAATGTGGTAGCAATAGTGTTGCAAAATCCACTTATTGGTGAACCCATCGTTATATGCATTATTGCCTATAGATGGGTCCATATGATCCTGCTTGTTTAACGACTACAATTAAACAAGTCTCTATCTTTGGATACTATATAAACATCTTTGTCTCTCTTACATATTTATATCGTGCCAGTAGGTGGTGTTGGTACAAAGAGAACTCTGCCCATATAACAGTGCAAAACGTCTGCCTGCAATCCCTAAAACACTGACTGTTCTTGGTGTTTTTCCAGATTTCAAAGCATTCAGATTTATGTGGACTATATTCCTATTTTCACATTATATATGTGCCATCTATCCCAAAAACAAGCGACTGCATTAATTCCTATTTTGGAGGGTTTTGCAGCCAGAAGCAGAATTTAAAACAAGCAAAATTTTTGATTCTGCCAAGTGCTTTTCTTGATCTGGAAAACAGCTTCTTGATCCACTTCGGGGTTGTAGCCCCAAGGCTCAGAATCGCTGGCCAAAGCACAGAAGGGAAATGACATTCTAAGCCCTGACTCAGCAAATAAAAACATCGCTCTGATCTTGATTTGTCACTGGAGGCATAACTGCTGGGGGGGAGGGGCGTACTGGTAGCAGTTAACAGGATTGCAGGGGTTCTGGCAGGAGATTTAGTGGACTCACTGTGGGTGGCAGAGAAGCAACTTGTAAAGTAATCCTGTGGGATGGTGGTTGTCTCTGCCTGTGTTGAAGTATATTTTCTAATAGTTAATCCTGTCTGAATCCAGCTCATTGGGACACTGGAAGAGGTCCATATGCCACAGAATGGCATCAACCATCCTGGCATCACAGCACTGGCCCAGGCCTTTGCTGCCAACCCTTTGCTGAGGATTATCAATCTGAACGACAACACCTTCACAGAGAAGGGGGCTGTGGCCATGGCAGAGGTGAGTTATTAGCAGTTGAATTGGGTGTCCCTCCCTTCTCCCCCCCCCCCCTTTAAAAATGGAAGGGTCTCTTCAGTGTTTTGGGGCCGAATGTCCTGGTGAAGCAGGGAGGGAGAAGATGCTCTTTCCTCTTCTAGTATGAGTGAGTTGGTCTTTGCTTCTACCCTTCATCTGAATTTTTGCCTTCATGGGTGTGCACTTTCTCTGCAGACTCTGAAGACTCTCCGACAGGTAGAAGTGATCAACTTTGGGGACTGCCTGGTGCGCTCAAAGGGTGCCATTGCCATTGCTGAAGCTGTCAAAGAGGGGCTCCATAAGCTAAAGGTACCACATTCTGCTGCTCCATTTTAAAATCTTCCCAAGACACCCTGTAAGTTTCCCCGCCCTTGTTCTGGCCACTCCCCTGCCCCACCTTGTAATCCTAAAACGGGGTTCATCTAAGTGTGGGCCCATACAGTTCTACAGCTCTGCCTACTGCTGACCTCAGAGACGTGATCTGTGGACACTACACCTTTGTAGCATGTCGTGCTCCAACTTGAGCTAGGTGGGGGTCTATTCAGATCAAGGTTGAGCATTGTATTTAAAGCCACTTGTATCATCTACTCTGCAGGTTGCTAATAAGGTTCTTGGGTGGGTTTGGCAGCAGCTACTCTAAACTATGGGACCATAAATCAGGAGGGGTACAGGAGGAGAGTGATCACTACAACATGTTCATAAAAAGCAATATCTGTATCCCAATGCCACATCTTGCATGAGACCCCATTTCACTAATATTTATATTATATTGGCACCTATGGGCCCCAGATTGACGGCAATTCCTGTCCAGTACCATCCCCTACTATTTCTCTATCCCCACAGTACTAGCATTTCTGTCAGTCTCTTCTAGGGTGTACTCAGTCACCTGTGAGAGGGACAATCTTACCAAACACCTAACTCTAGCCTTTGCTTTATTATTTACTTGTATTACCATAGTGCTTTGGGGTTCTGGTCCATGACTAGGGCTCCTTTGTCCTAGGCACTGTACAAACACCAAACAAAAAGATGATCTCTGGCCCAAGAAGCTTTCAATCTAAATATAAGACAAGAGACAACAAATGGATACAGCCCAATGGGCGAGTGCAAGGAAACAGTGAGACAATGTTAGCTGTGCAAGGTTGTCTGGTGCAGAGAGTAATCAACAACTTGCCTTGTTCGTTTGAAAAAAGTGCCCACTATGCAGTAATACCCACAGTTCAGGCCTGTATTGTGCCCACTGGAAGTTAGATATAAAAACCACAGGGTTAATTCATGAATACACCTGTTAAAGTAAAAACATCAGTCTTTTCTCCCAGATCAAAGGATCCCAGGGTGAATAATTGATGCGAAGGGAGGAGGACATCAAACCAAAATAATCAATAATCCATTCCAGAACAGATTCCCTTCAGCTGTTTAATATTATATTTCTTTTCAGGGATCTTCTGATTCAACATGTCTCAAGGAGTGTGGCTGCCAATTGAGTCATTTGTTATTAGCCTGTTGGCCTATCAGTATTGTTTAATCTTTGCTCCCTGGCTGACTCTCCTTTTTATAACTTAAAAAAATTAACTCCAGTGCTTGAGACCAGCTCCAAAGGAGAATTTTTTGTGTGTGAAAATTCTGAGCATGTAAAGCTGGTTTTTATAATGGAGAATGTACATACTGCCCTCCTATAAAGCAGCTTCTTCTCTGCTTCTCAGGAACTGAACTTGTCCTTCTGTGAAATCAAACGAGATGCTGCCTTGGCAATTGCAGAGGCTACTGAAGACAAGTCTGAGTTGGAGAAACTGGATCTCAATGGTACGTGAGCATGAAGTTCGATCAAAGCTTATCCAGTCCATGACTAACTCTAGAAACCTGTGGGAAGAAGCCTGTGGGATTGAAATATCTGTATTATGCCAGAAGTGTCCATATATAAAATATTGGTGCTGTTGAGAGCAGATGAACTGACTAAGTGAATAAGCTCTTCCTTCTTCCCCAAGGCTTTAATGGTTATACTTAAACCTCTTGAGCCACAGCTTCAAATCCTGACTGCTTATTCCTGCTGCCTCCTGAAGTGAATATATTTGAGTTCCATATGTGTGTGTGTGTGTGTCTCTAGGATGAGAATTTAAAAACAAGGTTCTGTCTGCTCTGCGTGGGTATCGAAGATCGCATGATGCTATTTGTTTTGCATTGAGGTCTGCTTATATGTCCTTGGTCGAAGTTTCCCACTACTTATTGTGTTGGTTGTTGCAGTCCCTCCCAGAGGTGGCTGCATTTCAATAGTACTATACACACATAATTTGAGAAGTGCTTCAGAGTCATCCAGGATGAACGGAGCTGTATAAATGTACAGAGAGTTCAGTATCCAAGACTCCAATCACTTCTGGTTAATTACATTCTTCCTTCTTCAAACTTTCCTTGAATTTGGATTCAGTAATATTCTTGTCTCAAACCCTTGTGTGGTGTTTCTGAGTTGGTAAACAGCTGACAGATTTCAATGACAAGTCTGCTGTATGTGCAGCTTGTAAAGTGCTTTGTGTAAAAGGTGTTTATAGAAGTGCAAATCAAGAAGCCATCCTCCCAGCTGGAGACTGATTTGGATTTAGGGACTTCATTGTGGGCTCTAGTTAAACTTGTTCCCTGTGACAAATTCAGCACTCAATCTGTGAGTGTCTGTCTGTCCCTTCCCCACCTGACTTCTCTCTTCTTGCATTTTAGGTAATGCTCTGGGGGAAGAAGGCTGTGAACAGCTCCAGGAGATTCTTGAAGGTTTCAACATGGCAAATGTGCTGGGTTCCCTGAGGTAGGCCATGAGAAAAGCCTTTGGCAGGGATCTGCTCGCCATTCGTATCAGAGCTCTGGATGTCTGCCTTTTACATCTGTTTCATGCGAGTTCCTATTTTTAAGGGGTCTGACACTACTGAGAGGTGCTGGATTAACAGGACTGGAGATAGAATATTTCTATCCCCAGTATATATGCAAGCCCCTCAGTGTACTTCACATCTTGATCTGGAGGGAGCTCCTTTGGGATGAGATGAGAGCACAGTCTTCGCAGCCTGGTCAGCTCTTGACTCTTCTGCCTGCACTTGGTGCCTGCTCTGGTGTTTTATGGACACCTATCCACTAGAAACGAGGCTGAGACTCTTGATTCCTTTGCACCCACGGTCAAAGGGCTGTCAGATGGGAACCAATCTGTCACTATGGGTCTGAGGCCAGATTAGAACACGTGGCCTAAACATGCCAGGCTCCATAATCCATTGCAGTCCCCAAAGGCTCTCATTCGCTGCCACAGAAGTGATTTGCTCCCAATAACCTTAGTATTTTAAGGCTTGGAAGGGTCTTATTACATTTTGTAATGACCTGGAAAAATATTCCCAGATGCCAGTGTGTTATCGGGAAGTCTGTATTGCAGGCCTGCTTTTGATGTAAATTCTTCTCTTAAATCCTTCTTAGTGACGACGACGGGGAGGACGAAGAGGATGAAGATGATGAAGGGGAGGACGAAGAGGATGATGAGGAAGAAGAGGAAGAGGAGGAACAACAGTTACAGGAGAGAGGGCAGGGAGAACAGGAATCACTGCCTTCTAAGAAGATCCTTGACTCACATGTAAATGTGCTTTGAAGGATAGCCAAAAATCCCTTATTTGGAGTAGGGGAAGCAGATTTGAAATGAGAGAGGCTGTTTATAGGGCTCTTTTGAACTTATAGAGAACAAGCGGGGGTTCACATGCCTCTCAGTGTCCACCTCTGGTCAGAGAGTTGTCAGAGCAGGGTGGGGTAAAAGAGGAGGGTGGGAGAACAAGACCTCAGGAAAGTTTGGTGGCATTTTGAAGAAAATAGCAGGGAAATCTTATTTCTTCCATACTTTCTGTAGCCACAATAGCACTGGGCTGCAGCCAGATAGTTACAGCGTTTGCTGTACAAGCTTTCTCCACACAGCTTAGCTGGTGCAGCACCCCCTGCTGTTCTAGTCCTGAGCTCATTTTTCCTACCTCTTCACAAGCTTTGACAGGACAGATGAGTATCGACCTGCAGCACCCTTGCCAATTGCTTTTCTTTAGGCATTCATGCACACACAGCTCTGCTGTTGCTCTACAACAGAATGAACTGGGATCTGATTTCTCTGTTTCAGGATTCTACTCCTGTGTCGTCTCCTCCTCCTGTGGATGTTGCCACGTTCCTCACCTTCCCATCTCCAGAGAAACTGCTGCGACTAGGGCCCAAGTGTTCTGTTCTGATATCTCAGCAGGTGGGTGGGTCTGTGGCTGCTGTGCATATGGCTTTCTGATAGTGTGGTTGGTATGACATGTGTTGGGATAAATTGTTTAACTGCCAGAGGTGGTCTCTTCCTGGAGTCTCAGGACCTGGATTAGGGTCCTCATTGTCCAAATGAACAGAGTGGAACCAGACACTCAACTTGAAGTTTCCTGTCTATGAAACAGATATGGTGTCAGCACAGCAGCTGCGTTTCATGGCATGGCTTATCCCGCCACACATTCTGATACAGCCATGACCATTCCTTTCATGTCCAACCAGTTGGAGGTGATTGTTGCACTGCTCATTGTTGCTTCTGTAGCACCTGTGTCTCTTCTGCACGCACCCTCCTGTGGACTTAATCGCTCCTGCTTTTTGTCTCTTACAGACAGACACATCTGATACGGAGAAGGTGGTTATGGCTCTCCTAAAGATCTCTTCTGTGTTCAAAGATGAAACCACAGTGAAAACAGCAGTTCATGAAACAACAGGTGATGCAATCTGTGTCCCCATCTGAACAGGTGGGATGAGGGAGCCCAAGTCGCAACTGTGGCTTCTGAAGAGATCATAGGGATGGCCTCCCTGGACCATGCCATTTTTGGTAGTTCTGTCTCCCTAGTGGCCAGAGGAAGGCAGAAAACTCGGTAGTGTGCCAGATTGTGCAATGCTGTTTTGAGGGGAGTGAGGGTGTGAAAACTCAATAAATCAATTTATGCCCCCCAAAGCATGAAGATCAATATCCCTTGCAGCCTAATTAGTATTGCTATGAATGTTACTCTTACTGCATGTTTTGGGGAGATGGGGTCTATTAAAGTTGTGTGTGGAGGGGTTTGGTCTTACTATCCTGTGTCAGTGAGTTCCACAGATTAATGGTACACTGTCAAATATTTCCTTTAATCCATTTTAAAACTGACTTTAAATAGAAAGTACCCCCACCATTTTTGTAGCTGGGAACAATGTAAATCGTGAGCACCCATTTGTCGTTCTTTTTACTTGTAACTGTCTTAGATACCTCTATCATATCTGCCCAGAAGGAATGGAACTGGAAAGATATGGGGCAGAGCACAGAGGCTGTGCAGGGGGACAATGTACTCTTTGTATGCTGTGAAGCACAGTGCTGGTACACGGTATTGTAGAAGGAGGATTTGGATGGGGTGTGGCCTATGAATTGTGTGAATCCACTGACCCAAACCCTCATGTAGAAATGTGGATGCTTCTATAGCCCTGAGGTTGCTGTAGTGGCTGCAAAAGATATGTGAAGGTGCTCAGTGTACTGCCCCTGGGTTGAGGAAGGGCAGTTCTCCATCTTTCCTTCCCAAAATCCCCATCGGCCATATTCACCTACACACTCTACTTACTAGAGCTATGTACAGGGATCGGGATTTGACCCTTCCATCTGGCATCCCTTTAAAGTCTTTTATGCTGATACACAAGTACCTATTGTCAACAGACTCCTGGTGGGTAGGCATAACAGAAACCACTAACGGGCTGTTCTGTGTACACCAATAATGTCCCTAGTCACTGAAGCAACAACTCATGGTCAGTTGTATCAAAGGCTGCTGTGAAGTTCAGCATGACCAAAATGGCCAGCTGAGTTTCCTCTGAGGTCAGCAGGAGGTCATGCCTGGCCTTGATGGACTCTGCCTCTACTCCTGTGGAAGGCTGACACCCAGAATGAAACCAACCCATGATGTTACTAGTGTCCAAGTGCACCTGTAACTGAATACCCTTTGCCTTGCCTAGCAAGTTTAGGTGATATCTGGCGATCGCTGCAGTATTAAGAGATGTTTTTTAGAGGTGGCATTTGAATGTTGAAGGATGGCTGACCCTCCATGAGGGAAACATCGATAACGTCTGACAGGGGTTACCACAGCCACCCCACTTTCCTTAAGTAACCAAGCAGGATGAGGGTCAGAGTCACAAGTGACTGATCTTGAGAAACTCTGAAAACCAGACCTCACTGGAAACCAAACCAAATGCGCACCCAGTTGATGACAGTCCAATGGGAGCCTGGGGCTCTGGTAATGTTAAAGGCCAGTGAGACTAGCCCACAGCCAAATTGTCAAACTCATCACAGTTAGTGAGGCTATGTGCTACGCAAATGCATCCAGTTAGACCATTCCTTGCACTGTCTATGATCAAGGTCAATTAACACTTCTTGACCTCAGTCATAGTTCTTCTCTAGGCCTTTATGCAGCCCCCATACTAGTGACCAGACTCCATGTGACCTCTTGGCTATCTCCTCTAATCTGTGCCTCATCTGTTTCAACTCCCAGCACTCACTGTTGGCCTTCAACCTCTGGCAGCAGAGATGACCAGATTATATAAAAGGGTGTGGCCTTCCATTGCCATCTAACAGCTGATAATAGTCAAGAGCTCATGTACTCGATGGCAAACTTGACCTATATTCTGCACTGACACCCCATCTATGTGGTGTTCCAGTGCAGTAGATTGGAGATTAAGGCAGCTTCAGATACATTCAGTTGAATTGATTCCAGGAGTGAAATGAACAATAGTCACCACAGTATCTGCTTGTGCTCTTCAACTTGACACATTTATTTTTTTTCTAGATGCCTTGATGAGAAAAGCTTTCACTTCCGCCACCTTTAATTCTGACGCATTCATCACCAGCCTACTGATCCACATGGGTCTGCTCAAGGTGAGAGGGCAGGAGGGAGTTAAAAGTGGGCTGTGATGGGTGGTCTGGGCTGTGTTCTGATTCATAGAATCATAGAATATTAGAGTTGGAAGGGACCTCAGGAGGTCATCTAGTCCAACCCCCTGCTCAAAGCAGGACTAACCTCAACTATATCATCCCAGCCAGGGCTTTGTCAAGCCTCAGCTTAAAAACCTCTAAGGATGGAGATTCCACCACCTCCCTAGGTAACCTGTTCCAGTGCTTCACCACCCTCCTAGTGAAAAACTTTTTCCTAATGTCCAACCTAGACCTCCCCCCCTGCAACTTGAGACCATTGCTCCTTGTTCTGTCATCTGCCACCACTGAAAACAGCCTAGCCCCATCCTCCCTGGAACTCCCTTTCAGGTAGTTAAAGGCCTCTATCAAATCCCCCCTCATTCTTCTCTGCATTTCTGGTTTAAAAGCCAAGGCTTATTGGATTGTGGGTAATCAAGTTCCTGTCTCCATGGCAACAGTAAGACTCCTGTGCATGCCCAATGCCTAGGGACAATAGAAATCTGCAGGGATAACAAATTCCAGAGAGTGGGATTATGCCAGGGTGGAGGGCATGGATTGGCTGTTTCCAATTCTGCTCTACTTGGCCTAGCTTGTATTTTCAAGATCAGATCTTCCTAAGGCGGAAAGGGTCATGCAGACAAATTGGATTGCTGCTGGACAAGACTTTTATAGAAGCCTCGTAAAATGAGTTATCAGTTGTCAGACTCCTGGGTGTAGCATCATAAATATCTAGTCATCACCCTCGTATCCAAAAGGCCATTCTAAGTCACATTTTCTTTTTTAAAAGGACATGGGCAAAAGTAAATGAAAGAAATCTGATTGAAACTTTCAGCTTCATTCTATCCAGTGTCCCTGCAAAAATGCCTGGTGCGTCTAGTGTGTGGCTGCACAGAATAAAACCTGATAGCAGGATTGTTGTTTTCAGAATCAGTTGCAAGTTGGCTAACCTCATTAGAACATGCACGTAGGCTAGAGCATGAACTGAGATGAAAGGGGATGGGAGTTGTCCTCATCTGCAAGCTCAGGGTAGTGCTTCACTGGTCTGGCTGTGCTGTAGTCATAAATCAATCTGAAGCTTCTCACAGCCCCAAGGACTAGAAACATTTGGAAATAAAGAGTCTGGAAAAATCCACAGAAATCCTTGGAATACCCTAAATCCACAAAACTTGCCTCCTATTTTCAATCGTGTGGCTTTATGGGGTTTTACTAATGACTCTCAGCCTGGGGAAGCGCACAGCTGTGACATGGGTTAGGAACTAAGACACTTCCTAGAGATGTTCTACCCTGTTCTCAGCAGAGGGCCAGCTCTGATTAGCTCTCTTCCTTGGTCTTCCACTCCAAGGCCCAGTCTAGTTCTTTAGTCCTCTGCTCTGTGGACATTTTGTTTTCTTTCCCATCCTGCCTCAGATTGCAAGAATTGTGGAAATGCTGAGATGAATTTGAGGGTAGAACTTCCTTGGGGCTTCAAAGTAGAGAATTGAATTGGGGAGAAGTATCAACAGTCAAGTTCTCTCTTGGCTGACAAGTTGCTGGTTGTGATCCATGTGTGTCTGTGGCTCAGATTTGGGGTGGAGAGGGAGGCTGTTTCCATACTTCTTTCTCACTCTCGACTTGAAGCAATAGCTGGACCTGTTCAAACAAAATGCACTTTCAGGGTAACCAAATGCAAAGTCATCCATTCGGGAACAAGGAATGCAGGCCAGATCTTTTATCCTGGAAAGCAGTGATTCTGAACAGGATATAGGAGTCATGATGGACAAGCAACTCAGCATGAGCTCCCGGTGCAATGCTGTGGCAAAAAGGGCTAGTGTGATCCTTCGCTATATAAATGAGGGAGTGGAGGAAGGCAGGTGATTTTACTTCTGTATACAGCACTGGTGAGACCAACAGTGGAATACTGCATATACTTCTGGTGTCAGTATTTTTAAAAGGATGTTAGAAATTGGAGATGGTGCAGAAAAGAAACACAAATAATTCAAGGGCTGGAGAAAGTGCCTTACATTGAGAAACTTGAAGAGCTCGATACTAGTTTATCAAAAAGAAGACTGATTCATGTATAAGTACCTTGATAGGGAGAAAATACTGGGCATGAAAGGGCTCTTAAATTCAGTGGAGAGAAGCATAACAAGAACCAGTGGCTGGAAGTTAGACCGACAGTGTGCCTTATTTCTAGTTTGAATTTCATAGTGAGAGTGATTAAACCATTAGGTGAAACTACCAAGAGAAGTGTTGGATTCTCCATCTCTTGGTGTCTTCAGATCAAGACTGTTGGCCTTTCTGGAAGACGTGCTTTAGCCAAACACAAGTTATTGGGCTCCATGCAGGGGCTACTGTGTGAAATTCTGTGGCCTGTGATAAATGAGTTGTTGGACTAGATGAGCTAATGGTCCCTTCTGGCTTTAAATTTGGAATCAGTTCTGGGAGTGACTGGAATCAGTGTGCTTGGGTGAGAGAGGAACACAAAAGGGAATAACTGCATCCTTGGATCTAGCATGAACTGTAGATTTTCTTCTCAGCTGCAGAGAGGGTCCTGACCCAGGGTGTCTGTGGGGAGGAAGATCTGAAAGAAACTTGCATGTGTCATGTCTACATTGCCTGCACCTCACAAGACTCTCAAGCCCTAACTGAAACAAACTGTAGTCTTCCTGATGCCTGTGTTTGAGACACTCACCTTCAGGGTGGAGAGGGGGTTGATTGCTCACTCCTAAATAACCCAATGTGCATAATACAGAGGTCAGCTTTGCCGCTTGCTGCAGATGGGAATGCTAATTCCAGCAAAGAATGAGATGTTTGTGTGAATAACCATAGCATCTGTCACGATGTAAACTAAGATGAACTCCAGGACTAGTGCTTTCTATGACTTACTGCGGAAGCTTAGCGCCAACTGGAGTCAAACGTCTCCCTTTGTGTGTGCATTGCGCTGTGGTGGTCCGCTTGCCTTTTATAGGTGTCGGGTTGGTCAGTCAGACAGCATACTGGATTAGATGAAGTGATGACTGCATTTGATGTGGCAGTTGCTATGTGCCTGATTTTTCTGTCCTTCCCCCTCTATCCGGCAGAGTGAAGAGAAGATCAAGGCTGTCCCAAGCCTCTATGGCCCTCTGATGACCCTGAACCATATGGTCCAGCAGGATTATTTCCCCAAATCCCTGGTCCCAGTTCTCCTGGCCTTCGTGACAAAGTGAGTATTGCACCTTGCCAGGCACTCCTACTCTACAGGAAGTTAGAAACCTGTGTATGGATGAATTAAAAAGAAAAATACATACTATTCCATTGGCATAAAATGCGAACAGCTTAAAGGAAAGTTATTTCTATCTTGCCTATTCCAGCATTCAGATTTTACAAGGTAAGAATCACTAGGAATAAACTGTGAAACTGACTTTCTAAAGGAGGTCTTAAAACTGACATTTACGCAGAAGCAGAAAAGTTGATATAGTGATGTCATGTGACAGTAGCAGTGTCTGAGTCTGAAGGAAGACTAGGATCTAGTTTCCAGCCACAAGTTTAATGAGTTAAAAGGACACTGCTGAATGAAATTTAGCCCCAAATGTATATTTTGGCCATTACAAAAGGGCACATACAATGTCTAAGATAAATACTAAAATTTTCATGACTTCAAGTTCCAATGGAAACTTCTGGAATTCCCATGCATTGCAGTTGCAAATGAACATGATAGGGCATGAGAACTGAGAAGTGAAAATGAAATTGACATGTCTGTGTAAATTATCTTTTGAGAGAACTTCATAAAATAGAGAGAATGAAAATGTAAGCCTACTTTCTTTTTTAATACTAAAATGTTACTTATAACACACACGAAAATTCTTCTTAAAACTATGACTTTTAATCTAGCAGTTTCCTTCTAATACTTATGCAAATATTTAAAATCATTAAAAGGAAAATCTTAAATTTAGCACTGGGGCAAAGTCAGCTTGATAAGGCATTTGTCTCCAGAGCTATTCCCCCCCAACCAGAGATAAGTCAACCATGGAAGCAAATTGGAAACTTGATGTTTGTATAGCACTTAGAAAAAACCAAACTCATGAATTCCCCACCACATTCCCTTGCTGTAGGTAAGTATTGGTATCCATCTTTTCACTAGTGGGCGGGGGGAAAGGGTGGACTGAGTCAGAGGCTGTGATTTGTCTAAAGCAACACACAGTTAGGATCCATGTTAGGGAATTTGGTGGTTTCTTCACCTGACTGCATCATGTTCAGTCTGCACTGAACAGTGGACACCTTTTTAAACAAGTTCCATAACCAGGCTAAAAACTTGGGCATGAGTTAAAGGCTAAAATTGGATAGGAGCAGTATTAACTACTTGCATTTCAAAGTACCCAGAGGCTCTAATGAAGATGAGAATCCCATTGTGCTGGGGACCATACAAACACATAGGAAGACACTGTCCCTGGCTTAAAAGTTTGCGTCCTTCTCCCCAATCCTTTGTAAGTCTCAGATTGCAATCATGTGCAGGCTTATAAATAGCTGGCCTTGCTTAATATCCAAATTGAAGGGCTGATAGTTAACTGGCTGACTTCTTATAGCTGTCACAGCAGAGATGTGAAGTTGGAGAAAGCTGGCCTTGCAAATCAGTTCAGGGGGTCATTCCACATGCAAAGGACAGTATGGCTATAGCTGCAGACGTAACTGTATTAGAAGCTCCCAAAGGGTGGCCGAAGTTGACTCCTCTAGTGGTACTGCAGATGGGGGGCTCTTCTGTAGAACTGGGATTAGAACTAGACTTCCTGATTCCTAACCTAAAGCTTGGGAAGCCAGTTATAGCTTCCTCCCTGCTCTGTGCATGAGCCCTAATCTGGAGGTGAGAGGATTCAGTTTGTATGGTCCCTCTTGTCCTTTGCCCATTTCTTGGCCTATTCAGTTCTTGGCTCCATCAGACAGGCCAGTGAGCATCTCTTAAGTGGAAACTGGCCTAAGGATCTCCCTGACTTCTATTCCCCACTAGCCATCATGTGGTGGTTGGTAACTTCTGGTTGCCAACATCTTTCTTGTGCTAAGCCACACCTTAGCAGCCTGACAGAGCCTTGGTAATGGTTTTCAGCAGCCTCCTGAACTGCTGTCACTACTTATCAGCACAACTAACACCTGCAGCCCCGTGATCAAATGCCAGCTATAATATGAAAGCTCAGGGGAAGAAGTCATTGAGTGGTTCTGTCTAATGCCAGCCATGCCTTGCCCAGTGAACAAGTGTGGCTGTCTTCTCATAACAGAGATTAAACAGGTGGTTGTGTGGGGGGACTGGAACGCTTAGATCCCTGTTCAGCGAATTGCAGTACTCCTGTATAAGGGTTTGGGCTGAACTCTTGCCCCTGAGCCAGCCTCAGCTTTCTGTTCTTATTCTCCTCCTCCCCCAGGAAGGAGAGAGGCTATGTGAGCCAGTCACATCTCTCCTGCAAACATGCCCCATGTGATGTGCACAGCTGTTGCAGTCCCCAAAGGAAGGTTGAGGAAATGGGGCTGGGCCAGAGTAGTTCCTGCTAAAAGGGGGTGGGGTGGTGGGCAGGTAGGAGGGAAGGATGTAATAAACAAGTTGCAGTAGCAGTCCTGTCTGTTAGCTGCCTTTCCTTGCCCAAGAGCCTGAACTACCTGCTCCGTATAGCTCTGTTCATCTCCTTTCTGGTTCTGAAGCAGCCCCTTCCCAAATAAAGAAGAGCAGGAACTGCAGTGTTCCCAAACCCCAAAAGCATAGGACCAGTCTGCATTATTTAAACAAAATGTCCAATGGAGAGGGGTTCCCATCCCAAACCTTCCAGCCTTGTGCTACTGCCTGACAGCCTGTAACAAAAACATGCCTGAGCAAACCTGAAATGGACTATGGTCCACGCTGAGAAATGCAAAAAGTGTAGACTACTTGTAACATTCACTTCCAGTGATCTGGTGTGGAGTCAGGCACCAATAACGAGCTCTTCTTCCAACATAACTTCTGACCTGACAGTGTCTGGTGATTGCATACATGTTCTTTCACAGCACATGCTGCCACTCATGCCTTGTGTGTGTGTGTGTGTGTGTACGCCCCTCTCCTAGGCTCTGGGCCAGCAGTTAACCCTACATGTTGCTCTCTGAGCCATGCCCATAGAGCACTAAGCACGGTGGCAGCCATGATTTTGCTGCATCTAGATGTTTGGGTACCCCAGTGACAGGCATAGATAGAAAGGGTAGCACTTCAAGGGGGAAAACTTAGCCCTATTGATTGATGTCCATGGCAAAACTCCTGACTGCAGTGCAGGGCAGGATTTCACCACAACTTTGCCTCAGAATGGGGAAGAGTGAAAGTCTAGCTTTTTTCGAGGGGGAAGAAGGGTTGGCGATGGAAGGGGAGGGGGAGAAGCTAGAAGGCGAAATATGTGTGTCTTACAGTGATGTTGTGTCAAATCATATAGAACAGCCAAGTGACTTTTGCAAAGGAAATGTCTTAATATATGGTGAGAGCAAAAGGAAAAAAACAAGCTAGTACCGAGGCTGCAGAGTCAAGCAGTTAAGCCATGCCCTTATCCAAGTGAGAGCTTCCTTCCCAGCGCTAACCTGCATGTTGTACAGTGGGCAGTAATGCAGGGGGATGTTTAACAAAGACAGTATGTACAAGGCCAAGTCAGCGCTGCAGGAGAGCACTCTTGCTTTTTGAGGGCTTGCTTTCTGTACCTTCCCACTTCGTTCCCCAGCTGGGGGGTTAAAGGGAATCAGGAGCTATGCAGCTGAAAGCTTTGCAGGATTCTCTAGTGCATTGCTAGGTTCCTTGAATTGCTCCTGCAGTCAAACCTTGTCTGTCGAAAGGGCTTCACCGAAGCTCTTGGTAATCCAAGGTCATCTGTGTCGCCCGTTTGTCTGGAGGTCAGCTGCTGAGGAACTTGTCCTGTCCTTAGTCCAAAACTAACTGTCTCGTCCAGCTCACTACAGAGCCAGCTTCCACTCTTTGCAGTGCCCAGGTAACAGCTTTGGTCAGCTTTCCCTGTGGATCTAGTCAGTCCCTTCAGCTCATTGACTAGAGCTTCTGTGACACATGTATCTGACCAATACAACAGCTCTCCTGGCCTTGTCAAACTATCAGCTCCTTTGTAATGGGCTAGTGGAGCTACAAAGTTCCTGTGAGTCTCTTCAGTCAAAACTGATTGTAGCTTATTGTGTCAACAAGCTCCACTACCTCTCACGGCAAGGGGCTATGCCTCTTGAATTTCCAATCTCCTCCTCTTTCAGTAGGAGAAGTATAAATGTTCGTAACCAGGGCCTGCTGGGGGTGGGGGAGGAGTTGACCCTAGAAGTCACTCAGTGTGACAGAATTGTTGTGCTCCATTTTTTGCTGTAAATCGTTTCTGGTATTACAATTGTTAATAGAACCTCAAAAAAAAAGTGTAGTGAGTGTAAGTGATACCCATCTAACTCAGCAAAGGGCTTGAACACAGTGGCCCCGATCCTCTTAGATGGTCTGCTGTGGGCTTTCTGATTCTCTAACTGGAATTTCTGATTTTTGTTCATTAGCTATCTCCAATCAGGCCTCCACCATTTTTTGTGTCCCTGCCCTGCTGGGACTTGCCTGCAGTTGCACTACACAGCTCCTTTCCCCGCAAGGGGAAATTGATTGTTACAGTGCATGCTCCTTTTGCTATTCTATAGAACTAGGCTGCAGGGAGCCAGAAGTAGTCCAGCTGGGGAGAAGGGGAAGCCTAAGAAGGCTGGGCTGCTAGCACTGCCTAGACACTAGAGCAGCAGAGGTTCGGGGAACTGAGATATAGTTAGCTTCACTAGTTCAAGCTCCCCCTTTCCCTTGTGGACACAGCCTGGAAAGGAGATTCCAAGTTAAGTCACACCCATACCATCATAGCCGAGCCCGCAGAACTGGGTTGGCTGGAGCACACAGTGAAAAATCCATCATCCAAAGTCATCATTTAATAAATGTGTGTATCTTCACCAATTAACCAGTCGTATGTGTTGGGGTAGGAAGGATGAGAATGAAGGGTAGGGCATGGAGATGTAATCTATTAACAGTGCTGCAGAATTTGGTCCATTAGGTGGCAGAGTATACAGGGGCCTGCCTCTCACCAAACATCTTGAAGTGCACAGCTAACGGCACATTTCAGACATTTCCAGCTTCATTTTAAACCCGTTTGTCCCTCAGGCAGAGGACAGACATATTGTTGTTCTGTCCAGAGGGGAGTGGGGAGGGTCAGAATGTTTTTCATGCTCATAACTCCAAACACTTGGTGGTATTGGATTCAAATTCTTCAGGAAAAAATTCACCTCTGAGTGGGCACAAAGCATGGAAAGTTTCAGCCTAAGCAGTGAATATGCTTAAGGGTTGAGCCTGTGAAAAGGGAAAGCATATTGCAGCTGTAGCTGTAGCAACCTCTACCCACACGCCTCCTGAAGTAATAGTAATAGGGGCCAGCTGGCTTGGTAAGTGTCAGGAAAAGATGAGAGGTGAGTGAGCATGGTGTAGCTGTAGTTACCCTAGAAGAACGTTACAGGGCTAATCAATCCTCATGCTGAGGGCAGAAGTAGATCACTTGTATAATACAGTGTGACACAATGCACTGCATTGGGGAGTTATTTTCTTCTGATCCATCTTGCATTGGCCACTGTCTGAGGTGGGATTCAGGACTAGCAGGAGCAATAGTCTGATTCAATGTAGCGATTCCTATATTTTTTGAGACCCTGTCTCTGAGTAAGAATGAAGTCCCTTGCAGGTTAATATTCCAGCTGGCTGACTCTTGATTTCCTGGCACCGTACTTTGCCAGTGATCTCCTTAACTCACTGAGAGCTGGTTATGTAAGTAGTATTGAGTGTTCAAAGCCCAGTCCGGGGGCAGCTTGTAAATTAACTTTTTCTCTTCTCTCCTGTCTCTACAGACCCAATCGTGCTTTGGATTCCTGCTCTTTTGCCCGCCACATGCTGTTGCAAACCCTCCACCAGCTGTAATAGAAGCACAGCTGCACCCTGTCCCCCTCATAGGACTTAACAAGGAGAGCTCTTAGCCAGCTGCCAGAAGGATTTCAGAGCTTGTGGAAACATGCTCGCTCTCACTGGGATGCCTGTCCTTCCTTCTGCTTAACAAACTCGGAGGAATCCTGCTGATTTTTTTTTTTACTTGTTTTTTTTTAATTGAAATCCCCACTTCCAAAGCAGCCTCCTAGGGCAGCAGGGCAGGCAGGTGTGCCAGAACTAGTCCTCCTGTGGCACTTCACTGCTCTCCATGAATTGGAAAGAAGTCCCCATGAAACTCAGTACTGCTGGCAGGAGTTGTGCCCAGGCTAACATCTTGCAAAGGGTGCTGGACATGGACTTTCTCTAAAGCAGCAGCAGCAGCTGAACCGAGTCGGGCTTTTCCATGGTGCTATGGCTTCCATCTCATGGTGCCCAGAGGGCCATGCACCTGGAAATAGCTGTGGTGGTGTTGCTTCTGCAGGGTTATTGGATTGCCCAGCTGCCTCCTGCTGCTCCAGGCTTTGGGTGGGGGTGGGGTGTGCTCTTCTCTGCTCTTGTATTCCTATTCTAACTGGGGGGAAGGTCCTATGTGGTCCATCTATACGTTAATATGCTAATCCCCTGCTACAGTAGGGCGGATCTCCCTCCAGTGGTGCTGACCCTGGTGGTTTTGCCATTTCAGTATGATATTACCATAGCCTGCATTCCCCCACCCCCAATTCCCAATTAAAATAGGCTTGGTTTAGAAATGAGAGAATCAATTGAATCCTGTAATAGGGGCCATGGTCACCAGTCCTGCATTGGGAGCAGACCAGGCTAGATGCAGGGGAGCTGGAATACTTTACTGGCAGCTTGTCTCAGGGTTGGGAACTGTGCAACCCTAGCAGCTTTAGTGCTAAGAATTAGCTGAGGGTCTCGAAGCATGTTAATATAGGGGTGACTAATTTGCCCTCACCGATGGTACTGCAGCTCTGAATTTTTCCTAATTACTGGCACCTCACCTGATCCTCTGTATGCACATTGAGGTCACGAGGGAGGGTATGAATGGTTCCTGCCCATCATGCTTTTTCCCCGGGGAGTAAGGGAGAGGAGATGTCCTATATTAATGTACTCCTCAGCTAATTCTCCAACCTTCTTCCCTGCGTCCTAGCCACCTTATTACTCAAAGTAGTGAAGTGCTGGGAATTTTGCCAGGGAAAGTCGGGCAAGGATTCCCCCCCTACTTCTAGCACAGCTAACAAGGGCCCCCCTGGGCCTTAAAAATCCTGCTGCCTCTGAGGGGGAAGCAGCTGTAACTTGATGGTTGCTGAGCAGCATATTCCAGCAAGGGCAGAGGCTGAGCCTTGCTTGTGGGAAAGCCCGGTATTGGTGCGTGTAATCCTGGGTGCAATGTTGGGTGAGGGGCAGAGACTCCATCTTCTGCTTTGTGCAAGTTTCATGGGGGCAAAGGCGCTGGCCTTATCCCAGCTAACGCCTGCTGTCTGGCCCTCCCAGGCTGCAGCATGTGGTGTGGTCTTGACAGGAGCTGGGCTGTGTGTGACTAGCATGAGCAGAGGTAACATCTCACCCCTGATTTGTTTGTTCCAACCTCATTTCAGCTTATTTTCATAAAGTGGAGCTTGAGTTTCCTTGTGCACCTAGGGGACAGTGAGCCCCTTTCTTCGGGAGCTGGCACCCTGTCACCCCTGCAAGGCAGAGCCAATGCTCTGTGCTGAAACGCTGCCTGCTGCTGTGGAGAAGGGTGTATTTGGTTTCTGGGCACTGCCAGATGCTTGCCTGCAGCTTGCGGTGGAGTCAGCAGCATCCTGTGGGACCCACAGAGCAGAAGGCTGAGCAACAGTGATGTGTCACTGAGTGAGCTGGCCCGTGCTAGTTGCTTTAGGGAACAGCTAGTCACAGCTGTGGGTGGAGGAAGCCAGACAATGTTAGCCCCCTGCTAGTGTCCCCTTGCACATAGGACCACTCACTCATGAGAAATAAGCTCAGGTATTAACTGGGCTATGATGCACATATGCCTGCACTGCCACCACCTTAGTAAGCAAAGGGGTGGGGCACAGATCAAAACAAATCCTGCCTCATGCATGTGGCTTTCTTGAGGCATATAGCTACACCTGCTTTAAGTCCCTGCATCCTGTAGTCCTGTTCAAGACAGCCATTGGGGAAAAGGGGGTGGCTGGAGGAAGCTTTCTATATCCTGGCCATGGGCTAAGGATTGGGTGCCTGGCCTGCATCCCCTTCATCACTGCCCCCCTCCCTCACCCTGACCTTAAGGCACTTTATGCCACAAAAAGTGCATTTTCTGAATTCTTCCTGTGAGTGGAGACAGCATTTCTCATCCCTGCTCACTGGTGGGAGTGAGGAGGAGAGGCTACGTGTATTTAAAATGGGCCCAAGGGCCATGTACAGACTATTTAAAAAAACTACAACCTGGACTAGGGCCTGCAAACTAAATCCCACCCAGCCTCAGCCTTGCCTCTCTAACCCTGTCAAACCCACCTCTCCCAGTGCAGCAAGCCTCAGAAAACACTGAAGTCTGGCAGTGGTCAATCTATTTAGGCTCTGGATGTCAACTGCATAAGGGAGAGAGTGAGCGATTGAATGATCTTTCAGCACCCTGACCTCCACTGGTTTGAGACATCCACAACTGTCACCCTAGTGCAGGCCTGAGGGGAGGTGCCTGGTATTTTCATAGAGGAGTGAGAGGAATTCTACTGCTGAAATAAAGCACCCTGTGTCTCCTCCTAGCTTAGGCTAAGGTTATTGGTGTTTCCCACATGTTGCCTCCCCACTCAAAGAGGCTGGGGCCGGTTATAGGAGCATTCGGCTGCCATTGCCTAGGGCTAAGGGTGACACTGCTGGCAAAGGTTTATTTGACAGGGATACCTGCCCACTAGAGCAGGCTCTTCCTACACTGGATGGATGAGCCAGCTAAACCCACATGGAACCATAGTGCTGGCATGTACAATTAAAAAGGTCATAAGGAGGATTTTAAACTAAGGGCTGGGGGGAAAGCTGACAGGTGGAGAGGAACAGACACATTACGTGGGGGAGGATTTAGTCAAGGGGATACTCTATCTTAGTAAAGAAGAGAGGATAGAAGTTGATAAAGTACAGGCAGGCACTGAGAAACAAATGCAAAAGTCCCATTCAGTTACGTCACATGAAGACAGACAACTAAATATTGAATGCAGTGTTGGTGTAGCCATTTCAGCCCCAGAATCTTAGACAAGGTTGGTGCAGTAATATCTTATTAGACCAACTTTTGGTGAGAGAGAGAGGCTTTCAAGCTTACGCTCCAATAAAAGATATTACATCACTCAACTTAAATATTGATGAATTTTATAGGTGCTTGTGTACAACTGCAAGAAGTCTAAATATTAAGATGGGTGAACTTGAGTGCATGGTATTAAATGAGGATATGGATATAATAGGCATCGCAGAAACTTGGAATGATAATGGGACATGATAATATCAGGGCACAAAATATGTAGGAATGATAGAGAAGCTTGTGCTTGTGGGGGTTTGGTACTATATGTGAAAGAAAGGATAGAGTCAAATTAGTAAAAAATCCTAAATGAATCAAACAGTACTATATAATCTCTGGATAGAAATGCCATGCTTGAATAATAAGAGTATAGTAGTAGGAATATACTACCAGAGTAGGATGGAGATGTTGATTGTAAAATGCTCATGGACCGTAGAGAGGCTACAAAAGCAGAAAATCCAATAATAATGGGGAATTTCAACTACAGCGTGGGAACATGTCACCTCTGGACAGGATGCAGAGATAAAATTTCTAGACACCATTAACGACTGCTTCTTGGAGCCCCTAGTCCTGGAACCCACAAGGGGAAAAGCAATTCTTGATTTAGTCCTAAGTGGTGCACAGGATCCGCTCCAATATAGCTGAACCATTTGATATTAGTAACCATAATGTAATTAAATTTAACATTCTTGTAGGACAAAAATACCAAAGAAACCCACCACAGTAGAATTTAACTTACTTTAAAAAATGAGGTGGCTAGTTAAACAGAATTTAAAAGGAACAGTCACAAGAGTGGAATACCTGCAAGCTGCATAGAAACTTTTAAAAAACACCATAATAGAGGCTCAAACTAAATGTATACCCCCAATTAAAAAAACAAAGAGGACCAAAACATTTTTAAAATGCTACCATGGCTAATCAACAGAGTAAAGATTAGAAACAAAAAAGACAGCCTTTAAAAATTGGAAGTCAAATCCTTCTGAGGAAAATATGGTAGAAACTCAGAGTTACAAACACCTTGGGAATGGAGGATGTTTGTAACTGAACAAAATGTTATTTTTTTAAAAAATTTACAACTGAACATTGACTTAATACAACTGAAACTTTACTATGGAGAAGAAAATGCTGCTTTTAACCATCAATTTAAATGAAAAACACAAAAAGCTTTCTTACCTTGTCAAATGGTTTTAAACTTTCCTCCTTTTCTAAAATAGTTTACATTTAACATAGTACTGTACTGTATTTGCTTTTTTTTTTTTTTGGTCTCTGCTGCTGCCTGATTGTGTACTTCCAGTTCCAGTTGAGGTGTGTGGTTGATTGGTCAATTCGTAACTCTGAGGTTCTACTGCAGAAAGGACCATAAACTCTGGCAAGTCAATTGTAAAAATTGAATTAGTTAGGACAAAAAAGAATTTGAAGAGCAACTTACAAAAGGCACGGAAACTAACAGCAAAAAATATTTTTAAGTACATCGGAAGAAGGAAGCCTGCCAAACAATTAGTTGGGGCCCCTGGATGACCGAGGTGCTAAAGGAGCACTCAAGGAAGACAAGACCATTTAGAGAATCTAAATGAATTCTTTGCATCCATCTTCACTGCAGAGGAGCTGAGGAAGATTTCCACACCTGAACCATTCATTGTAGGTGACAAATCTGAGGAATTGTTCCAGATGAAGATGTCAATAAAGGAAGTGTTGAAACAAACTGATAAATTGAACAGTAACAAGTCACCAGGATGAGATGATATTCACCCAAGAATTCTGAAGGAACTCTAATACGAAATTGCAGAACTACTAACTGTGATATGTAACCAATCACTTAAATCAGCATCTGTATCCGATGACTGGTAGATAGCTAATTAATGCTGATTTTTAAAAAAGGCTCCAGAGGCAATCCTGGCAATTACAGGTCAGTAAGCCTAACTTTAATACCATGCAAATTGGTTGAAACTATAGTAAAGAACAGAATTATTAGACACATGGGTGAACATGATATGTTGGTGAAGAGTCAACACAGCTTTTGCCTCACTACTCTATTAGAATTCTTTGAGGGTGTCAAACAAACACATGGACAAGGGTGATCCAGTAGATATAGTGTACTTGGACTTTCAGAAAGTCTTTGACAAGGTCCCTCACCAAAGGCCTTTAGGCAAAGTAAGCAGTCATGGGATACGAGGGAAGGTCCTCTCTCATGGATCAGTAACTGGTTAAAAGATAGGAAACAAGGTAGGAATAAATGGTCAGTTTTCACAGTGGAGAAGGGTAAATAGGAGGGTCCTCCAAGGATCTGTACTGGGAACAGTGTGTGTTCAACATATTCGTACATGATCTGGAGAACGGGGTAAAAGTGGCAAAGTGTGCAGACAACACGAAATTACTCAAGATAGTGACGTCCAAAACTGACTACGAAGAGTTACAAAGGGATCTCATTAAACTGGGTAACTGAGCAATAAAATGGTAGAGTAAGTTCAATGTTGAGAAATGCAAAGTAATGCACATTGGAAAAAATAATTCCAACTATACATAGAAAATTATGGGGCATAAATTAACTATTACCACTGAGGAAAAAGATCTTGGAGTTGTGGACAGTTCTCTGAAAACATCTATTCAATGTGCAGACACACTCAAAAAAGCTAACAGAATGTTGGGAATCACTGGGAAAGAGAGAGAGAATAAGACAGAAAATATAATGCCTCTATATAAATTCATGGTATGCCCACACCTTGAATGCTGCATGAAGTTCTGGTTGCCCATTTCAAAAAAGATGTATTAGAACTGCAAAAAGTAGAAAGCGGACACTACTTTGCATGTAGACAAAGGGGAGATGAACTATGAGGGTATGTTTGTCCTGTTTCTTTATAGATTAATAGACAGTAACGATGAAATAAACCTACAAGGCCACATCTTGTCTCTCTGCCCCACACAGTTTGAGTGCTATGCCCAGTTGCTTTGTGGCATGGAGCAAGCCATTCACCCTGTCTGTCTCAGTTTCCCCATTTGTCAAATGGATATTGATCCAGAGTAGGTGGGTGGGAGGAAGGAAGAATGTTGCTTAGGAAATGGAAGGTGCTATAAGGGCCTTCACCATTTTGCTTGGGAGATTATTCCACAGTCTCCTGCACCTTGTGGGCCAGGGGCAAGTCCAGGACAATCAGAAGTGGAGTGGAGTCTGGAAGAGACTCAAACGCTGTTCAAGAAGGAGCATGAAATGTATGGACTAGGCCAATGCCGAGTGGGAGGGAAGGGTGGGGGGTGCAAACAGCACTGGCAGAGAGGAGAGCTGCGCAAAGTCAGTATTTTCCAGTATTCTGCACCCTCCTCCAACTGCTTTAGGAAGATGCCTTGGGACAAAAGAAAGCATTTGTGCTGAGTGAGAGGGAGGCCCATGGGGAACCCTCACCTTTGCCCCAGGTAAGAGGGGCCTTTTGAAGCACATAATGGAAAACAAAATAAAACAAGATTTTTATTTAACTTGGAAGCAATCCATTTAAAGCTGCCCCACCCCTGCCTTTATTTTGAACAGCATGGAACGTTCAAAAACCTGCACCAAAACAGCAGCGGGGTGGAAAGGATAAATGCTACCCAAAAATGACAGTGGCTGTTCGCTTTGAACCTCTTTTTTTGGCTGGAAATTCACATCCTCCATGATGTAAGGGTTATAGACGTGCGGGCCTGAGCCCTGTACTGCATCAGAAACACAATTTCTTCCTTGCTCTCCCATCACGTAGCTCCCATCCCCTCTCCCCAACCTTCACTGATGCCTCAGCTCTTTTCAAACTTGAGCTGCAAACATCTTTTCTGCCTTGCCCCTTCTCTGCATCCTTATTTCCACCTCCCCCACACAGCCCACGGTAGTTGCCAAGGGTGCAAAACTACATGCCGAAATAGCAAGAGAGAGAGAGAGCTGCTTTTGGGGCGTGGCAGCAGCAGAAAACAATCCCCGGGGGGAGGACTCCAAAACCTTGTTCTCCTGAGATTTACAGTACAGCTTTGCTATAAGGAGCAACCCTTCAGCCATGTGGAGGTGGCCTGTCGAATGGAAACCAGTCACCAACACACACTTTCTACAGCACCACCGGCTGTGAAAGGCACATGGCTTTGTAAAATCATGTGGGTGCCGCAAGGGAGATCTGGAATGGCGATCCAGATCCACAAAGATATTTCGATACCTGTGTGAGGCAGGAAGTTGTGCACTTCTCTCCCTAGGGCTTCTCTATAGCAAACAGCCCTGCACTGGCTGGAGGAGGCATGGGCCGGGATGGATAAAATGGACCCACAGCCACAGACTTTTCCCATCTCGGCTTTCTGTGGTTCCACTTTATTGCCCACGTCAATCACAAGGGGCGGTTACAGAACTGTCTGGTGTACTCCTTGGGGCTCCATGGGTGTCAGTTCCCTGGTTTAGGGGCACACCTGATGGGGTGAGTCCTGCTCAGTCATAGGATGCCATGGAACAGTGAGAATCACAGTCACATACATGGACGTGGCCATAAGGGTGGGTGAGGCAGACAGGGTGCAGTCTCCTGTCCCCTCTGGGCACTGACCATCATCCTCCACGCTCTCGTCAGCTGAGTCCGTGGCCCTCTTGGCTTGGTTGATGCTCCGGTGATGAGGGGGGGTCACCCGTCTTCATCATAGTAGCACTGGAATTGGATTGGTCTTGCCCACAGCCTGTATGTGATGGCTGGGGCTAGCGCGGCTAGTGCTCGGAGAGTGACAGCGATGCTGATACCCATGGCTGAGTGGCTGTGGCTGAGCGGGGCATGGACAGGCTGTGCGTCACTAGGAAGGCTGGCAGCGCGCTGTGCTGCACATTTTTGGGCTGCGGGGGCCAGGCACCCCAGCAGCTGCTCATTCTGGGGAATGGTGCAGACTGTGTACTCAGTCCCCACGTGGAGATCGTGGAGGGCCACCTCGGCCAACCCACCCATCACCCGCAGCACCTGCTTATCCCGGCCAGCCGCGTACCGCACCTCAAACTGGTCGTGGTCTCCAGAGAAAGTCCATCCAACCACCAGGGAGGTGTCGCCCTTTGTCCTGATGCTGACGCTGAGGATGTGGTCGGCCAAGCATGGGTCCCATCTCTCCAGCACACGGTTAGGGAAGGTGGCTGAGTGCGTGGTGGAGCTGGCGATCCTCCTCCTGGTACTTGGGGCAGTGGAGGTGGTGGTGGTAACTGCGGTAGCAGCCCATGGGAGAGGTCTGTGTCGGGGCGGAGCAGAGGCTGTGGGTGTGTTCGTACCCTCAGAGGGGCTGTGGGTGGTGTAGTCTGTTCCAAAAGGTGGGCAAGTCAGCTTCTGTAACTGGACCAGGGGGAAAAGAAACCCACATGAGAGAGATTCAGCTCTTCCATTTCTCCAGTGCCTGGATGAAGTACTGGCAGGGTTAACATCCCCACTGACATGCAGAGATTCTGGGAGGGAACAGCCCAGCCCTCCTGTGCCCCAATCCCAGATAGGGGTGGGAGGTTAATCTGAGGTGGGGGAGCATTAGGATGGGGGTTTAGGACAGGAAGTGGAGAATGCCTAATCTAGTTAAAGCTGTAGCTACCAGCCCTTGGGCGGAAGGGGTGAGAAACTTGGCCTTGAAAGCCTGTGCAGCCCAGCCCCAAGCCATTTCAACATACTCTGGAGCCACAGGCAGTTAGTTACCTCGAGGTCCACCAGGAGCTGTCCCTGCAGCACCCCCAGAGAGCTGCACATGACAGGGCTGCGTTCTTTCCGGATCACGTTCTTCTGCCAGGTGCGGAGCCAGATCAGGTTGCAGTCACAGCGCCACTTGTTCCCAGTCAGATACAGGGTGGACAGCGACTTCAAGGAGGCCAGAGAGGAGAGTGACTCCAGGCCGTTGTCCCTCAGGCTCAGCAGCTCCAGCCTGCACAGCCTGGTGAAAGCCAAGGAGGTGATCTTCTCCAGGGCTAGGCTGTCCAGGAACTAAGCCCAGGGAGCGGAGCCTCCTCTCGAAGGAGAGAGACGTCAGCCTCTAGATGGGGTTACCACTCAGCTGCAGAGTGGAGAGCATGGGAGAGGTGTGGTCGACCGCTGGCACGCTTGCTATCTGGTTCTGGTCGAGGTGAAGGGCCCGCAGGCTGCCTGGGAGGGCTTTGCTGGACACGTTGGTAATATGGTGAGCGCTCAGGTAGAGCTGACACAGCTGTGGGAGGTCATGAAAGACTTGGTTGGAGAGCTCCAGCAGCAGGTTGTTAATCAGGTCCAAGACACGGAGCTGCTTCAGGGAAGAGAACACACCTGTGAGAGCGAGACACACAGACAGACAGACAGACAGACACACACACACACACACACACCCCTCCAAGTCAAGCCAATATCACATGTTCCACGCTTCAATAATCTCCTAGCATGATGCTCCAGGTGGAGGAAGATCAGGTTGGTCAGGTTCTCAAAGACACCCTCTGGGAACTGCTCGAGGAGGTTGTTGTCCAAGTGGAGCTGGTACATATTACTGATACTCTGAAAAGCCCCTGGCTCGATGGGGTGGATGCCACTGCTGCCGAGGTGAATGCTGCTGATCTCAGCCAGCTCTGGGAAGAAGCCTGTTGAGAGGCTGCTGAACTGGTTGTGTTGTAGGTCGAGCTCCACGGTGGCATTGGGGATGCCAGGGGGAAGAGAAGATAAGCTGGCGTTGGCGCACTGAACAAACCACTGGGAGAAAAAGCAGGAGCAGTTCGCAGGGCACTGGGCATTGCCTGGGAACTGTGTGACGGCCATGACTGGAATCCACAGCAGAACAAGGCCCATAATCCAGAGCCTCGACATAGCGTCTCTGGTTGCAATACAAGGCAGGCAGTGAGTGAGACAGATTAATATATACTGTAAAAGAGCCGGGAACAGAATAGATCACGTCCTGGTCACACCTCCCGGCAACTGTTGTTCTCTACGCTATATTTTCCAGGGACTTTGTCCAGAGCATTCTTAAATTACACACTGCCCATAGAGGACTATTCCACAGCATGGCAGATCTCACTGTTAGGAGACGTAATATAATGCAGCTAACATGCTTCCATCACTCCAAGTTCAATTACCTTTGAATCAACCTGAACAGTTCTTCTTAGCCCTTTTGTTTTCGCACCTTTGATGCTGTACATGCTTGTCATCTCACTCTACTCTGGCTGTGGGCCGAACTACAGGAATGCTGTTATTTTAATCTTTCCTTAGGTCATTTTCTGTAGCCCCTTAATTGATTTTTGATAGTCTTCTCTTCACGTTATCAATAAGTTTCTGTTATCAAGAGCTAGCAGAGAATGAAGTTCTCAGAACCAGTGATATGGCTAATCAGCTACCAAATGCATGTGATGATGTCCTGCGCGGGTCCTGCCTCAGGGCAGGGGGTGGACTAAATGACCTTTCTAGCCTTACACTTCTATGTGGTAGAACCATAGGAAGAAAGGAACTGCTTTAACCAGATCAGACCATTGGTCCATCCTGTCTGGTATCCTGCCTCCAACCGTGGCTAGGACCAGATGTTTCAAGTGCACAGTCTAATGATGCACATTAGGCTGTCAGCAGCTGCTACGGTGTCATAGATTCACAGCCTTTAAGGCCAAAAGGAACCAACATAATCATCTAGTCTGATCATCTGCACATTGCAGGCCACAGAACCTCGCCCACCCATTCCTGTAGGAGACCCATAACCTCTTGTTGAGTTACTGAAGTCCTCAAATCATGGTTTAAAGACTTCCAGTTACAGAGAATCAGCCATTTATACTAGTTTAAACCTGCAAATGCCCCATGCCCCATGCTGCAGAGAAAGGTGAAAACCCCCCAGGGGCTCTGCCAATGTGACCAGGAAGAACATTCCTATTGACCCCAAAGATGGCGATCAGTTAGACCCTGAGCATGTGGGCAAGACCCACCAGCCAGACACCTGGGAAAGAATGCTCTGTAGTAACTCAGCGCCTTCCTCATCTAGTGTCCCATAACCAACCATTGGGGATAATTGCTAACAGCAAATGCTGATGGGCCATGTGCCGTGGGAGGCAGTTTCATCATACCATCCCCTCCACAAATTTATCAAACTCGGTGTTGAAACAAGTTAGGTGTTTTGCCCCACTGCTACTCTTGGAAGGCTGTTCAAGAACTTCACTCCTCTGATGGTTAGAAACCTTTGTCTAACTTCAAGCCTAAGCTTATTGATGGCCAGTTTATATCCATTTGTGCTTATGCCATCATTGGCCCTTAACTTGAATAACTCCTCTCCCTCCCTGGTGCGCGTCCCTCTGATGTACTTACAGAGAGCAATCGTATCTCCTCTCAGCCTTCATTTCATTAGGCTAAACAAGCCAAACTCCTTAAGTCTCCTCTCATAAGGTAGGTTTTCCATTCCTCTCATCATCCTAGTCGCCCTTTTCTTCACCTGTTCCAGTTTGAATTCATATTCCTTAAACATAGGACCAGAACAGCACACAGTATACCAGCTGAGCGCTCACCAGTGGCCTGTATAAAGGCAATAACACTTCCAAACTCTACTGCAAATGCCTCACCTGATGCATCCTAGGACTACATTAGCCTTTTTCACAGTTGCATCATGTTGGCAGCTCAGTCACCCTGTGATCAACCAATACACCCAGGTCATTCTCCTCAGTTATGTCCTCTTAAAATGTACTGTATAGAAGCTAGTCACCTCATTGCCCCTAGGGATCAATGCTATGCCACCCAGAAGACCTGGCTTTGATTCCTACTCTCCTGTCCCAGAGCAGGCCTGATGCCCGAACTGGTTACTGCCCTGGCATGAGGAAAATCCAGGGTTGACTCCCAGTTGTCCTGAGCCCTCCCAGTGGATACTGCTTTGCCAGAGAGGAGACAGACATTTCATTCCTGTTCCACGAAGTTGGGCTGACCAGGGGCATTCCAGAGATCAGTGTGGCGGCTGACACTTCCCGCTCTGGGCTCCCACTTTGTGAGAGAGGGGAATTAGGCTTCTCACCTACGATGATGTTTTGTTCCAGAAGCTTGGAGGGTTTCGAGGGCTTTAGATGCTCTGGCTCACTCACTGGGTCTGGCTCTGGCTGGCAATGGATTTTCAGCAGTTCATACCAACATTCTCCTTCCTGCCAGGGTGAGATGACAACATGGTGAAAGATGAATACAATCAGTCAGATTGCCTATAGAGTTGGGTAGCTTTTTCTTTCGCTTTTCTTCCTTCTTTTATTCTCCTCACCCTATTCGGCCTCCATGTGCCGCTGCCCTTTGATTTCCATACCCTTCTACCTCCTCCTCTCACTCTCTCTCTCGATTCCCTCCCACTCCCAGGGCCAGATACTCAGGTGGTGTCAGTCAGCCTCACTCCACTGAAGGCAATGGCTTTCCACCACCAAAGGAGCTGGCCCCCACTCTCTCTCCGACTGCTCTTGTTGCTTCCTTCCCCATTCTGTCTGCCCTGGTCTCGCTTCCTCTCCTTCTCCTACATGACACTCTCCCATCGCCTCCTGAATCCCCTTTGTTTAGCCTGAAGCCAATGGAGCGAACAGGAACTGCTGAAAGCCTGGGCCTTCCTCTTTTTGTTCACTCATGACAAAACAGACTTCTAGGAAAACACTGACTCGGCAATACGAGCAGTAGGAAACGCAGGCCTGCGGTCTCCTCCCTGATTTCCTTGGTAAAGGTACAGCTATAGTCAGGGGAGTCTCTTCTGTAACATGGCTCCTTCCAGCAGCATATCTCCATGTCCCAGTTGCTGCCAGGCTCTGCCCTGTTGGGGCCTGCAGAGTAGGTGCCACTAGAGCAGAGGGGGTGGCTTCTGGGCTGCCCTGCCTGCTCCATGCTGACTGGCAGCATCTCTCTCCCTGGTGGGGATGGCAGGGGGAGCAGAGCCCAGGGATTGAGGATCTGGCAGAACAATCATCATGGTGTGAGCTATAAACTGAACACACTGGCGCTAGAGGTCCCTGGGAGGGGGAACAAACGGGATCTCAGGATGATGTTCCTGATCAAATTACTTCTCTATCTGGTAATACTCTATTAAATAGTCCCTGGCAACAGCAGTATAATCCTCCAAGAAAGGGGTGTCTCAGATTATCTGCCCTCCCCTCCTCAGCAGCCCTCCCCTCCTATCTGCCCTCCCCTCCTCCTTATTCATCACTGGACACCATTGCTTGAACCGAAGGGACACCCATGCCCTTGGATGCTCATCTCTCACCCTCCGATGGGTCTCTATATGCACTGCAAGGACAGGCTGCTTTATTAGGAGAGCAGACTCCTAATATGTGTCAGATTCTGGTGTTTGTTACACCAGTGTAAGTTTGTAGCTAATTCACCCATGTCTACGGAGTTACTCTGGACTTACCCCAGCCGCACTGAGAACCGGCCCCCATTTGATATACGCCTTGCGCTTTGCATTAAGACCCTCAACCCACAAGACGCTATTATGGTGGAAAACACTATCACAGCTTGTTCTGTGTCATGTTACCTTCTGTTTTATTTCGTGTAGAATATAAAGATCATATCTCAAAGAAGCCACGGTTCTTGTCAGTCGGCACTCTCCTTAGCCAGAGTGATGGCTGGGTGCTGGGGTTCAGGTTGGGGGGGAAGAACAGCTCCCCTCTGCTGTATCAGAACTGGCCCACCTTCTTAGCTGGTGCAGGGAGAACCCACCCCCTGCTTTCTGTTTCAATATACTTTAACTGCTGCTTGGCAATAGTTCTGCCCTGGGCCATGAAATCTAGCTGCCCTCTGTTTCCGACCACCTCCAGGTGTCTTGGTAACAGAAGCCGGCTGGGGGAGTTGTTAACGTGAAGCAGCCCCCTTCCCTGCCCAGCTCAAAGCAAGCAAATAAAGGAGTCAGCTGGTTAATCAGCCATCAGGCCTGGAATTAGCTGCTGCCGAACGTGCGGCCGCTGTGTGTGAGGAGTGGAGGCTGCGTTTGCTCAGTCCTTGGGGCTAGGCTGCGGACAGGATGAAAAAGAAAAAAAAAAATCCACCTTCTATTTCATTCCCGTGCCCTGCGTGCAGCAAACCTGGAAGAGGAGAAGACCAGCGTGCCCACCTGAGGAACATGGCCAAGGGAGGCACTGAGGCCATGGTGGCCAGCTGGAGAGTGGCCCCACCCTGCACCTCAGCCACACGCCAAGAGGTACTCAGCATTTCACTGCCTCGAAGCGGTCACTGTTCTACCTGCACGGCACAGCCGGCTCTAAACTGGCTAATCGTCCGCCTGTCATTGCTCCGGACCTTACCCATCAGTGGGCGTCTCTGCTCCCTCTCCAGTAAATCTGTCCTCTCCATGCTCTGCATGTGTCTCTCTCCCCCCTCTCCGCATCTCTCCTCATCTACCTCTGCTGAGCATGACTCCCTCCTGCCGATCCCCTCTTCCTCCTCTGTGTGTTGTCTCCGTCACTCTTCCTCAGGGATGCGCCTCTCTAGGGGGCCTGGAGCAATTTGTATGGTGGGGGGTGCTGAGAGCCATTGAACCAAACTGTACACACTGTATATGATGGAAACCACTTCAAGATGGGGGATGCGGCAGTACCCCCAGCAACCCTAGTCCCGGCACCTATGCTGCTCTCTCCCTGTCTGCCTTCTCTCTTTAACCTGGGAGCCTGACCCGATAGCCACTCAACCTAGGAAACTCCCATTGGACCAGTGAATTGGACCCAGGACCCTCTCTTTAGGTGTGTGTCTGTGCTCGCTCTGAGTTTATTGCCTCCTATGGCACTGCAAGCTCTGTAAAGCCGTTCTTTTCTACTGTGGAGCTCCAGGCTTATCTATAAGTGACTACTACTACTACTAAATAGTGTAGGGATGGTTTACTTTCAGCATGCATGTTTGTGCTCCCATCTAGCATTCCCCCAAGCAGCAATTTCTCTTGCTGTCTGCTAGAAATATTTGCTCTAAGTTTTCACTGGTTTTTCCCAAATCAGCGAACATAGCGAAGCAATCCATCTGCAGCAGCTATTTCCAGATGCACAGCATTTCTCATCTCCAGCTCTGCCCTGCCTCCACAGAGCTCCCCCTGCCCCTTCACACTCAATATTGCAGTCTGTCACTGGAGCTTTCCATCTCCCTTACCTGTCCTGAGAGATGTCTTTGCTGCGGAGTATTTGCTTCGGAGCTTGAGTGCTTTAGCTCTTCTCCAAACACCCCATGCGCTGCTGCAGCTAGTGGAGAGACTGTCCTGCTGACTCTTCCCCCTTTCAGCTCAAATGTATCCAACAAGCCATATAACCTGATGGAGGAAGCAGTGCTAGGACATGAATTGTTTCCTCCTATTGTGTGCAATGGGAAAGGATACAGATGAGCTGGAGAAAGTAGAGGCAGCACACAAAAAAATACAGCCACAAAGTTTGGAACCTAGTGTGCATCGGTGTTTTAAACACCTGAGCCCTGCCCTGCTTTCCTTTGTTCCTGTCCACATTAGGAAATGAGCCATGTTTGAAAACCATTTTCTAACTTGCCCCTAGAGCAAACCAGAATGTGATTAGCTGGCCCATGGCCAGTCACACCGAACCAGGTTCAGTGGTGATTCTGAAAACATGTTCAGGACCAGGTTCAACCAGCCCAAGAGACAGCATTCTCTCTTCTTGGCTGTGAGCATCACCACCATCATCCACTCCTTTGTTACCTCACAAGTGAACTGCTGCTGCTGCGCTCCACCTGGGGCTAACCTCTAAAGGTCAGTGATGATCTTCAGGCCATCTGGAACCTTTGGTAGGGCCAAATTTGACTGGCAAGAGCCTATTACGTCCGTGCTCTGATCCCTGCACTGGCTGCCCGTACGCTTCCAAGTGAAAACCAAGGTGCTGGTACCTATCTATAAAGCCTGACCTGGCCACACCCCAATACTCACAGAGACTGGAGCGCCTATGATGACCCCCCAGGACCAGAAGCTATGGCTGTTCATCTGTAGCACGAAACTTGTGGGCACTGCGGAGCAGAGAGATGTCAATAGCAAATCCTCACCTCTGGCCTTTTGCTGGGAATTTGTCTGAGCCTGAACTTGACCACGCTTACAACGAAATAGAAGGTACCCGTATTTGTTGAGGCTTTGCATGAAATGCAGATTCCGAAATCACCAGTCATTGGGCCGGCTCGCTGCAGCTTTGTAAACTGGCACCTTCCCCTGGGGGTTACATCATGTGCTCAAGAACCTAAGCTTAAAAAATATGAAGTTGGACTGGATATGAACTGAGGCAGCAATGTCTTCTGGTCAGGCCTGAGAGAGAGATCAGCGGCCCCTAATCATTTCAATAGGGAGTACACTCTGAATGTCAACTATTTCATATAAGCAGCGAGAGAATCTCATTATGAAGGTTTGCACAAGCTACTGCAAATGGCAGCGCAGGTGGACCGGGATTGGGTTGCAGATGGAGTTTATTTTTTCCAGTCTGACACCTGTTTAGCTGACTGGCTTGGTTTTCTCTCTGGTGGGACTGGCTCTGCTTGATGCTGCAGACCACATACTTCCCTTTCTGGGACTGTACACAATGCCTGGTGACATGCACACAGATGATCCGATTGTGCTGGTGTCAGTGTCTGCAATGATTCATGCAGGAAATTACTTGGATTCCCATCTTGTGGAATCTGGTGTCTCTAGGGTGGTTGGCTGTGGTAAGGATGGTGAAGAACAGCCAGCCACTGGGTTCCTTAATATGCTCTGTAATATAGAATTGTCCTGCAGCGCATTTTCAAAAAGGTGACAACCCGATCGATCCCTGTCCACTAGAAGTTCGTCTGAGCCCTCCACTCAGGCTCTACTGACCTGTGGCTGGCTCAGAACCGAAGACCTGGAGGTAAATGGTCATTCAGTCCCCCCACAAAATCTGGTTTTAAGCTGCTGAACCATCACAAAGAAGCCCCGACCCTCCAAGGAGGGATTAATCCAGCTTGAACCCATCCAGCTCCCATTTTCAAAACAAAGCCTCTTTCACACCAGGAGTCCTATTGAAGCCAAAAGAGCTGCTTGAGGGCTGCTTCCTTAGGGCAAAGGTCACGGGTGCAGGTAGGCTGGTGCATTTGTCACTTAGAAGGACACACATTTTGTGTGAGCTGCCCCCATTCTGCTTGGATCAAAGAGCAGCAGCAACAGCATGGCTGGCTCGTGCGGCCAACCGACAGACACAAAGAAGCCAGTGTCACTGTGAGAGCGAGGAGGGGCAGGTCCTCCAAGGCCGAGGTCTGTGAGGAGGACAGAAAAAGCCATGTCTCCTCCCTGCAGAGAGATCCTCCTCCCTTCACCCCACTTCCAGCTGCCTGCACAGGAAGGAGAGTCTCCACTGCATAGTGGAAAATTCCACTTCCCTCTCGCCAGCACGCCGGCTCAGCAAGAGAACGTTTACATTAAAAACAAGCTGCCTGTGTTTTTCTGTCTTTTGTCGTGCTGCCCAGCAGCCCAGGGTTTGCTGCTGAATGTATCCTGGGCAGCCTTTGCAACTCTCCCTCTGCAACGCAGCTTTTTTTTGTTGCATTCAAACAGGCAGAATTTTAGATCTGCCATTCTCTGCACTAGTTCGAGACACATCATTTCCCAAGCATCTCTCAGATGGAGTCTTGCCCAGCAACATGACCGAAACTCTGTACCCAGCCACAAACCAGCACGATCCAAAATCTGAACAACTCTACAATAACAATACAATGTGCACAGTCCAAATCTCTGGGGCACTCAGGCATTAAACATTCACCCTGCTCCTGCAGCTCTTACTTACATCACTAGCCACTTCTGAGTCAGTGGGGCCACTCCGGTGACGAAGACATGCTGCAACAGGGCCCACTATCTGGTCCAGCTTCTGAGTGAGGGCCCAACCCTGCTTTCACTGGGCCCAAATGGGAGCTGTATCAGTCCCCGAGATAGCGGCATTGCTGCCTTCTGACCTGCAGGCAGAGAGGTCGGTGCTTTGGGAGCGGACAGATGTGAGTTTTACGTCAGATGTTGTCTAGCTGACGCTCCTGGTGTCCATCTCTGCGCTCTGTGCTCAGCCAAATGTTTTAATGATCCCCACAGAGCAGCACCTTGACCGCTGGTTAGAATGACAGCCCCCTTTCCAGTGACCAGTTACACGTTTGTGACCCTCACTCTCCTTACAAAGCTAGCGGGGTGCATTGAGCGGGGAGGCTACCCAGAGAGTTGAAGCATCTCCCCTCCACCAAGTCCTCACTCACACAAGCCTAGGAACCACAGTGCAGTCCAGCAGCCCCAGTGCTGATGTTAACTCAGACAGACTTGGGTGCAGCGACAGAATTAGACCCCGCTCCTGCAAACAGATGCACTAGCTTGGCTTCTCTAGGGGATTCCACGGAGTCCGTGGGCTCCTGCACCCACACACAATCCCATTGAAGTCAATGTGACTCCATAACAGCGCTGGGGTACATGCTAATGCACCCGTTGAGGAGGATCAGGGACCTAAATAGCCTATTTGGGAGTGAGAAAACAGCATTTTCCTTTATGAAAAAGGCTTAAATGCAAATCCTCCACCAACTGAACAGTCCAGGGTATTGTCACAATGGGGTGACAGCTGACATTCTGCAAACTAAGGGCCTGCTCCTGAGAGGTGCAGAGAACAAGCAACTCCCTCAGGAATCAGAGCAAATCAGTGTCTCAGCAAGTCACTGGATCAGGGCCCTGGAAGATTTGAAAGAAAAGAAGGAAAAAAAAAAGGTGACAGAGTTATGTTCCTAGGTGCTTGCTAGGCACTGGGTCCTCTCAGATTCCATAGGTGACACCACCACATGTCAGAGACGCTGAAACTCCTGAGGCGTGAAAGAAATCAGTGGTGCAAAATGACACATCCTTCCTCCCTGCTATCTCTGCAAAGCAAAAATACAACACACACACACACACACGTGCACACAGTGACACAGACGCTTCCTTTAATTTAAAAAAAAAAAAAGAATGCAACATTAGGTTTGAGGTTTTAAATGCACAACAGTCAGGACATTCAGAAACCTGTTTCCTCCACCAGCTGTCACTCAGCACATACCAGTAATTTGTATTACTATAGACTCAATGCTTTCTCATTTTATATACGCAGGCAAAATGGCTAAGTTAGTTATAGTGGGAGCTGCTAATTTTTAATCTCTGTGTATGTCAGAGGTAAACCATAATGCTGGATTAGTGTGAGGGTGGGTTTTTATTTATTTTCATTTAATGTCTAGATTTTATATTGTATATCGTCTACACACAAACATACACAGAGAGGGGAGCGGAGGGGCATGGGGGAAGGGAGTCGGTCTAGCTCTAACACAGATATTTTTAATGGCATTGTGACACTCAAGACAAAGGGTTCAAATGCCACAGCCCTTCCTCTACTTAACAGTCTCCCAGTAAGTACAGATGGATGCTTCTGGTTAGTTGCTGCTCTCCCTTCACTTTAGTTTTGCTTCTTTCACCCCCCCTTCTGTTGGCTCTGTGTGAGCATGAGCCAGGCTGGGCAAGCAACACAACGCTCCATTCAGCTCTCATTGCTGTGAGTAAAGTAAACCACACACCGCTACCCTCACCCCAAGAATTCACAGGACTGGACGCTGCTGGGTGAAAGGATTTAATTCCCTTTTTTTTGCCATTCCCATCTTCACTTTCCTTGGTTTCACATTACCCTGGTCGTGCTTTCCTGGTGAAGGATCTACCTTGTGCAAACAGGCGGGAGCAGCTGGGTAAGTTGTTGGGTGCTTGGACAAGGGGAAGAGGGTGCTGGGCTGCACAAGGGAGCTAACACACCCACCCTTTTGCTGCTGTGACAGCAGGGGACTTAAGCCAAAATGATTTCAAGGATCTTAATGCAACTCCTGAGATGGGAGGTTTGTTCCTAACGGCGTTTGGAACAGCTTAGCGCTCTCTGCTCAGGAAAGACTTGGGCATTCAGAAACCAGGAAGACTGCAGGGTAGGACTGAGCTGCATTGGCAGAGTTTGGGGAGGGAGAGCCCAGGACTGGGATAAGCCAGGGGTGCTGCAAATGAAGATCACAGTACGTGCATGCGTGCGTGTACTGGGCTGGGACTAGTAGAGGGTGCTGCTGCTTAGCACTGAGGTGTGCCAGCAGGGCTGTGTGGGGTCCAGGGCTGGGATAGCTGGGGCTATTGGAGGGGGTTGGGAGGGGCAGTGCCATGTGGGACCCAGGGCAGGAACAGCTGGGGATGCCACAAGTCAGGAGTGAGGTGTACTCGCAGAGGAGTGGCTGGACCCCCAGGCATGGAATAGCAGGGGGTGCTGGAGGACAGGCGCAGCAGTACCGTTTGGGGGGGGTGTAGGATTGACACAGAAGGTCAGGAGTGAAGTGCATTAACAGCAGTGGATGGAAAGCTGGCACTGAGCCTGGCTCAGGAGACTCACCATCATGGGCCCTGTCTCCTCTAGGCTCAGCTCCTTCGGGGTTTGCAATGTTGGGAGCCCTAGCATGGACAGAGCCATGAATATTGTAGCCCCCCTGCTCCTCCTCCTCCCCCCCCCAGCTCTGGACTCTCCCATATACATATTTGCCACTCCACTGATCATTCAAAAAGCCTTTGCTAGCACTGCCCATTTTGCTTCCCTTGGTTCACACTAATGTGCTAAAACAGCACCTCAAAGGGCCCAGCCCCGTGCGTGTCACCGCCCCAGCGCTCAGAGCGTATTCATTGCCTCACCATGCCTCAGCTGCTTCCTGCCCTGTGTAACACACCCTAAAAACCCCAGCAGGAAGGATGGGCCTGTGGGCAAGGCTCAGGGCTGGGTTGTAGGGCTGCTCTGCCATTGACCCTGTGACCTCAGGCAAGTCATTTAATCTTTCCATGCCTTACTTCTGGCCCCTCCAATGTCTTTAGTGGCTTCTTCCTGGCTTCATCTCAGGCCTATCCTCCCATTCTCATCCTCCTTGGCCTTTCTGCTGCCATTGATCTGTGAGTCTCGCCTCGCTTGGTTCTCCTTCCACCTCTCTGTTGGCTCTTCCCTCCCCACTTCCCTGCAGATGCTCCATCCTGGGTCCCTCTCTACTTCTGCCTCTCTACCCCACCATTGAGTGACCTCCTCCATTTGACTCTGTTCTGTGTTACAGTTGGCTAGGCCACCATCTCTCACATCACTCTAGCCCTAACCTGGGCTCTGCTCTCTTCCTCCCGCATGTCCAGGCCATTGCCTAGTCCCATCATTCATCCCTTCACAACGTTTCAAAAACGCCACACTTCCCTTTCTGCCCTCACAATCAAGTCACTTGTCCCAGCCTTAATTGGCCCCCACCTTGATTACCACAGTCTTCTCCCCTTCGGTCCACCAACCTTAATCACCTCTGATCTATCCAAAAATGCTCCTGCCAAAACCACCTCGCCTCTCACTAGTTGCTCCAACCACCTCACCTCCCACTGAGTCACTTCATTAGCTCCCCACCACACCGGGCATCAAACACAACTTCTTATCTTTGCTTCTCAGCTCTACCTCTCAGGCATGGTTTCTTCCTGCGTCTCCCACCCCCACATCCAACTGGCTCTGCCAGTGAGACCAGCCTCAGCATTCCTTCCCAGCCCCTCACAAGCACCTCCACCTCCGTGACTTCCAACCTGCTGACCATTACGACTGGAACACCCCCCAAAACACATTTGCTAAGTCACTTCCTTCACCTCGTTCAAATCTTTCCTAAGAACCCACGTCTGCCAGGAAGTCTATGGGGAAGCAAGGTGGAATAAACAAACCAAAGACAGAATCAGCTTGGCTAAGCCATCCAAATGGGTCCACACCTCACTTCAAAACCAGCTGATCTTACTATGGACAACTTTGTCCTCCTGCCCACTTTCCACTGTTGCCACCTTCTGACCTCTCCTCCTTGGTGTGTCCTCTCCAATATAGATTGCAAACTCTTTGAAGCAGGACTCATGTTTTTTACTTGTGATAGGGCAGTACCATGCATTTTTGGGGCACTTGAAAAAATAATAATAATGTTACCCATCTGTAAAATGAGGAGACATTACAGATCTGCCTGGCAGCATGGTGTGAGGCTAAGCTAATTCGCATTTGTAAAGCGCTCAGCTATCAATTGGAAGTTGTGGTACAACAACAGTGTCTTATGAGCAAGAATATATTGGAGCAGTTCTACTACTAGTATGATTTGTTCAGAATGTCGCTGAGTTATGCAGTGTCCTACCCTTCTCCTGGGATATAGTGCAACGGTAATGTGTATTGTCACGTTCACATTAGCACATGCTTTTGTTGTGTCTGCAGAAAACTCAGGGCTAGCCAGCCCTCTTCACTCCTTTTCTAGCAGCACCAGTTTTGTCCTTTAGCCACACTGCCTTGGAGTGAGATTACATCAGCTCTCACAAGCTGAACCAGGTTGGACCTGGTCAGTTTTTGGAAGAGAAACCTCCAAGGAAAGTCCAAGTGCTGCAGGAGGACTACTGGTGATTTAACAGAGGTTGCTCTTCCCTCTAAGGCCCTGATCCAGTAAAGCTCTTAAGCACGTGTTTAAATTAAACCATGCGAGTAGCCCCACTCCCTTGAGTTCAAGAGTGGAACCAGAGTTAATCCAGCTCTGGGACACCTCACATGCTTAAAACTAGGCTCATACTTAAGTAACCTAAACTTCCCGCTGCACTTTCCCGTAGTCACACTATCCCTTCCTGCCTCTCAGACTGGGCTGTAGCGTTGCTATGCACTGTGAAACAGCGGCCGCAGTCCTTCTCAACGCTAGCAGCGATCCCAAGGGACACCACCTGCAAAGCCCTTAGGATCCCTGGAAATAAGAAGCGCTGTGGAAATGCACTTCTCTGTCTGACCGGGGTGCCTCTTCCCTCTCTCTCACCTGCAGCTGCTTTCCATGATGTGGGGTTCCCTGGGCCTCCTCCTGGTGTCAGCTCTCTTTCCGGTCAGGCGAGCAGTCGCCGAACGCTGCCCACGGATCTGCCTCTGCGATAACATAAAGTACCACGTCTCGTGTCTGAACAAGAACTTCACGGAGGTGCCCATCACCATCCCACAGGTCAGTCACTGGGGACAGCGGGGAAGGAAAGAAACAGAGGCAAATGCAGCACAACGTGCTCTTAAACTGCCGCCCCCACACTTGCCATCATTACTGCCACCGTTAATGTGCATCACAACGGTCCTAACCTTTGGTGGCATCCTCTACCTACCTGCACAGCATTGAGCCACATGGGCTGTTGTAGGACTGGGGAGAGGAGGCGGAATGGGGCGCAGATGGCAGGTGTGGTTCGCTTTGCGCAGATGTCTGGGTTTCCAAAAGATTTATGCAGTAACCCTGCAGCCTTTAAAGGCCGCTGAGGTGAAACCTGGATGAGGGATTTGATCCACAGACCAGGTAGTTTGCAAGATGAACTGGTCTGCTCAGAGTCAGCTCTTCCACTCAGCAAGAACAGAAAAATAACTCAAGACAAAAAAAAACCCAGTTAGGATATTTTATGTGCAATACACAGTCAGACCACTCAGAGGTTGTGCTCATAACTGGCCTTAAGCTAAAGCAGAGTTAAATGGTGACATAACCAAGGAAAACCCGGATGGTTGCAGGAAGGTGGTGCTGGTGCCTCAGTGAGACACTTTCCCCTCCGAGTCAGCACTGAACTAAGGCTGCACTGCAGGGAACCTGGTTCAGCAGGAAGAACGCTCACTATTGAGACACCAACACAATGTTCTGCAACAGCCTGGAGGTTCTCTGGGAAGTGTCTCTTCCAAGGACTGACCAGGCATGTGCCTGCTTATCAGCCCTGGCGAGACCCCGGTGATAACGGCTGCAGTGAGGAGTGGGGTCGGCATGTCACTCTGCGGTTGAGGGGTGTGAGGTTGTGGGTTCCATCTTCAGTAACTGACGCTTGTGTAATCAACAGATCACCCAAAAACTGGATCTCCGGGGCAACAACATAAACGTCATCCCTGTGGGGGCTTTCCTCCACATCCCCTACCTCACCCACTTAAACCTGCAGAGATGCTACGTGGAGAGCATTGAGGAAGGGGCTTTCAGGGGACTGGGACGACTGATCTACCTCAACCTGGCTTCCAACAATATAGCCTTCATCTACCAGGAGTCCCTGGATGGCCTATCTTCTCTTCAGCAGCTCATCCTGGAGAAGAACCGCATAGAAGAGATAAAGCCAGGGGCTTTCAGCCAACTGGGCTTCCTCAACTTCCTCAACCTCGGTGAGAACTTCCTGGTCTACCTGCCGGACATGGTCTTCCAGGGCCTGCAGCTGCTCAAGTGGCTCCGCCTGTCCCACAATGCACTTCACGTCATAGCCACTGAGGCCTTTGCTGGGCTGCCTACCCTGAGGAGGTTGAGCCTGGACCACAACGAACTGCAGTCCCTGCCTACAGAGGCCCTGTCGAGGCTGTCAGGTACCATACGGCTGGACCTGGGACACAACCCTGTCACCTACATCGGTGAGGAGGCCCTTGAGATGGCTTCGCTGAAGCAGCTCTTCTTGGACAACACAGCCCTCCAGGATGTCTCATACAAAGCCTTTGTGAAGAGCCCCCTGCTGCACACAGTCGACCTCCGCAACAACCAGCTGCAAGTGCTGCAGCCACTGATAGACGCAGCCCACCTGAAGAAAATCAACTTGACAGGGAACCCCATGGTTTGCACTTGCTACATGCGGCCTTTCAAGGAGTGGATGGAGAAAGCAAGGGTCCTGGTTGACGTGCTGTGTGCAGGCCCCGCTGCCTTCAGGGGTGAGCAGCTGGAGTCGCTGAGGTCCCTTGATATGAAGTGTGGGGCCCATGCCCCAGCAGAAGAGCAGCTCCCCAGCCCAGCCACCCCTAGGAGGAAGCCAGAGGAAGATGCTAAGAAGAGGTGTCCAGAAAGCTGTGCCTGCTCCCCTGATTTCCAACATGGCAACTGCGAGAACAGAGGCCTCCGGAAGATCCCCACGGGATTCCCCGGCAATACGCAGCTTCTGGACCTGCGCCGAAATGAGTTCCACTCCATACCCAAGAGATCCTTCCCTAGCTTGAAGAAGCTGGTGTCACTCCACCTGCAGAACTGCAAGATCACTGAGCTGCAGCCCGGTGCCTTGCAGGGCTTAAAGAAGCTGGTCTACCTCTACTTGTCCAACAACGACATCTCTGTCATAGATGCTGCTGCCTTTGAAGGAGCTTCCCAGCTCAGCTACCTGTACCTGGACCACAATGGGTTCACTCGGATGCCCAGAGCGGCCTTCAGCCTCCTGCCCAACCTCTTCTCCCTCCACCTGCAGCATAACGCCATCAGCCAGCTGTCAGACAATGATCTGGCTGGGGCAAGACAGCTACACTGGGTCTACCTGACTGGGAACCGCATCACCCAGGTGTCCCCCAGGGCCTTGAGCCCTGCCAAAATGCTAGAGAAGCTGCACCTGGATGAGAACCTGTTGCAGGAAGTGCCCACTGGGTCCCTCCGGGGTTTGCCTGTCCTTAGTGAGCTGAAGCTGTCCAAGAATCTCATCAAGTATATTGGGGATGGAGCCTTCCTCCCAGTGGCGAGGTCCCTGCAGCACCTGTATCTGGATAATATGGGGCTAGAACAGGTGAGAGGGAGATGGATGAGCTCCCCAGACTGATAAAGCCGAATCCCACAATACAAGTTACTGTGAGGTCACCTCTCCTCCCTGCTCCCCCGGCAGCATGGGCCAGTGTTTTGTCTGGACCAAATAAAGGGGCTTCCACCACAAGTGAACAGCCCCCACTCTGGGGCTTGCACCACTTCCATTGGGAGGCTATTGCTCAGCCTGATACTTCACCAGGAGGACAAGCTTTCTGATAGCTAGCCTGAATTTCACCTTTCTTCAGTTTCATCCTGTTACTCCCAGTGATAATGGGCCCCTCAGCCTGCCCTAAATAGCCCCTTGCCCTCCTTGGCAATTGTGCCTTTCACAGGTGTTAGATCCTCCCCACGTCATTGCCCAGCTAGGTTACAGGTTTTTCATGCCTGTCATCAGTCCTCATTAAGGGCTTGATCCAAAACCAATGATAGTCAACAGAATGACTCCTGTTGGTTTCCATGGGCTTTGGCTCCTGCCCTGAGCTCCTACCCCTAGGACCCGAGTAATCGATGTTTCTCTTTCCTCCACTTTGTCAGTATTTCTTCTTGTCCTGTGAAGGCCTATCCCGAGGGATTCCCCTCTGCTACTCACCTGTTTCTCTCTCTCCTTTCAAGCATCCAAAACCACCACCAGCCTCCTGCCAGCCAAGGCTCCTTTCTCTGCTCAACCAGGCCACTTCCAGGGCCCTCCCACGCTGTTTTCACAGCAATTCCTGGCCACCGGGGAAGGAGAGAGCCATGCATGGGCTCAGGGAGATTGCCTGGTCATTCCACTACCCCGAGCGATTCTACTGACAAAACCCACAATGAGGCCAGCGCAGGAGCCCAGAATTTCTCTTACCTGTAGAGAGGAAAGTGGAATCTGTCCCTGCCCAATTCTTCTTTCCCTTTCAATGGAAGTTTAGGCACATTCTGTGGGGTTCCCAAAATGCAACCCACATGGGTTATGCAAATTAAAGGGCAGGGGGGGGGGTCGCATCAGTTTTTCATAGCACGAAACCCATAGTCAGCTACTTGTGACTGTCTCTCCCCTCACATGTGACCCCAGAATCCTCAGTGCTGGTTTTCACAGCCCCTCAAAGGAAGCACTGCGGGAACTACCATGGTGATTACCGAGGTGCTTCTGGAACCTAGACTGCAACCTGGGCAACAGGGACTGACCCAATCCTCAAACTCGGAAACCCAGAGGTGGGAAAGTGGAGTGGGCTTTTCCCTTCATAGCTGTCACACGAACAGAGGCTGACAATCTCCACCACAGAGATTAATTTCAAGTGGGGCATTTGATCCCCAGAGTCTTACAAGCAGAAATCACTTACTCTACAGTTCTGACTCAATGAAGCACTTAAACACAAGTAGTAACCTTGAAAAACGACACTGCTCACATGCTTAAAGTTAAGCACATGCTTAAGCACGTTGCTGGCTTGGGGCCTGTTTAAACCGAGATTAAAAAATATGACAATCCGCTAACCAGGGACTGAAAAAGCCTCTACAATCTGTCTAATTCAGTGCCTTGCCATTAGTTAAAGGCCCGCTTGAGTGAAGAGATAAGAGAAAAACTATGCTAAGCGCAACACAGCCAGTTGCCAAAAAGAACAAAACATTAAATTGAAGAGGGGTGTTAAATATAGCTCTTAAAACTCATACACATTTATATAATGTCATACATTCACCCTGCACTTTCAAACATAGGACGGCTACAAAGAGTTTACAGTCCAGGCCATAATTCACAATCAAATAGGAAACTACCATCTTGAGCCTGAGGTAAGTTAAGAGACACAAATTCCAGCAGTTCAAGATGTGAAGCAGTTAGCAGCTTTCAGAGCTATTTAAGGGAATTAATATTTAGCACCAAATATTCAGTACCACAATTACATTAACCAATAAAGATAGAAAACTCACTTGACGCAGTAACTCGGAAAGTCTTTGCTTCTCTCACAATGAGCTCCTGCACTTCTTTTGTCTCAAATTATGTCATCAAACTGAGCTTCCCGCTGGGAAGTATTGATTCAAAGGCAGCTCCCAAGTGCCAGTAACACAAGCACCGTTCAGAGTAGACACAGGAAACAGAAAGAGCTATTTAACACACACAAAATCAGAAAGTGCATACAGATATTTAACTCTCCACTAAAATCATCCACAGCTGTTTTCTTTTGACTCATCCATCAGCCCCCATCTTATCATTTGCAGATTTCCTCAGGGGCCTTTGCTGGACTGGGGCTGAGACTGAAGAATCTGTACCTGGAGAACAACAAAATGGTTAATGTGCCTGACTTGCACAGCTTCACAGGGCTGGAGGTCATCAACCTGAGAGACATCCCCTTCCATTGTGACTGCCAGCTGCTCCCCCTGCGCAGGTGAGCCACTACTTAGGACCCGTGGCCTGGCTGGCTCGGAGTGATAGGCGGGTGTGGACCGCTGCTCAGTTCCTGCTGGGGAGCTGTTCACACCGCTGGAAACAGCCATTGCCATAGGCACCAATTTGCATCTTTGCTGCCAATCTTAACAGGGAGGCTCTGGGAATTGAATTGCCCTCTCGGCCCAGATCCTCAAAGGTATTAGGCACCTAATCAATGGGAACATTGAACTCAATGGGAGTTAGGTGCCTAAATACCTCTGAGGATCTGGGCCCACCTGCCTAGAGGGGAGCTCCCCACAGCAGGATTGAGGCCTATGGGCAGATGAGGGCGAATAGGAAAAGCACAAGAACTGGCAGCTCAGAAAAGCCCATAGGTCCTCTGGTTGCCTGTCTCTCCCAATTCCTAATGCTTGATGCTTGCGGGGGAGGTGTAAACACCACATCATGCACCTCATTGTGCTGTAATCCGCCATGTACTTCTTTGTGAGAATTGGTAACCCATGAAATGTGCCCTGGCTGGGGTGACTGCAGCTGCGTGTGTTAGTCTATGCAGTAACCATGGAGCTGTTGGGGTGTTAACTTACCAAACTGTTTGCACATGTGGGGAAACTAAGTGTCCTGCCTGAGCTGTCCCTCTTCCAGGGGCACACAGAGGGCATCACTCTCCAGGGCTGTCAAGCCAGCCCCAGACTCCCTTCGAACTTGTTAATGGAAGGCAAATGCGCCGGTTTGCCAGCACAGCCATTGGTGCCAGTCATTAGCTAACTCCCCCTGCAGTTTTTCTCATCCCTGCCTGCTGTCCCGTCCCCTTTTCAGGTGGATGGACAAACTGAACCTGCGCGTGGGAGCTACCTGTGGATCCCCAGCAGAAGTCCGTGGGCAGAAGGTGAAGCTTTCTGCTGTCTTCAAAAGCTGCCCTGGCTGGGGAATGGAGAAAGCCAGACGAGCCCATCCTGACAAGGTCAAGGCCAAAATCAAAGCAGAAAGAAGCCCCAGCAAGAAAAAGAGGTCAGGAAAAGCACAAGCCAGAGGCACCAAGAAGAGCCAAGTGTAAGAGGGAAAGGCCACGCTGCAGATGCTGAAGTGTCTATCAGCAGCAGCCTAGGAAGCAGCTTAATAAGAGACGCTTTTATGGGCTTTTATCCATGTTGCAGCGATATGTACATTGCACAGGGGAAAGGAGCAGCTCTGGGAGACTGAGCTCCGGGGTTTTGGCGGGATGGAAGGGAAGTATGTGTGTAGTGTGTGCTGCAGGGGGAGGGAAGTCAAAGAGGAAAGCGCATTGAGAGGAAAAAAAGCAGATGTGAGAGCTCCTTCTGACACACCCATGGTGTTTTTCACAAGGAGGGAGCATTCCCCCCCACCCCGCTGCTGTGCGAAATCGTAGCTTGAACAATTCCATTTTGCTTCCCTAAGTTCCTCTTGCAGTTTTAGTGTCACATGCTATTGTTCTCTTCCTGCCCTCAGGCGCTGTACAGTGCTGCTGTGCATGTTTCATCCCAGGGGTGGCTGATTTTTAGTGGTGGGGGAACAACCTGCTGTCCTCAGACAAGGTTTCATGTCATCTGTGATTCAGTGGCCATGCCAGTTGCTGTGGAATCCAACGCTTGCTGCAGAATTGGCGATTTTACTAAAAAACAATACATTCCTAGCGCTCCTGGTTGAGCAGGTAATATTGAAAACACAAACCAAGTGTAACAGATGCAGTATTGACTGTGAGTCTGCAGAGACCCGAAACAGTCACTTGGGGGGATGAAACACCCTATTGATCTCAATGGAGGGTCGGGTTTCAAACCTCAGATGATGATTGAAATGTCAACATTGTTAACTGTTCCGCTGCTGATGGTTTCGGACAAAGAGTCCAGCGAACGTACTTATCCCACAATGCCCAACGACTCCCTGCAGTTCCCCAGGGTCAAAAGCTCCAGCTGTCTCCCTAACCCAGTCCTTAAATCTCCCCCTTGCACTGCTATACTTCAGTTCCGCATCAATACAAACATCGGCAGCAAATTGAAAACGTATGGAATTAAATCTCAAAATAAAAAATACAGGGGGCAACCGTACTGAGTGTATTCATTTTTATTCAGTAAAACCCGCTCTTTTTTATTTTAAATGAAGGGGCTGCAGAATCTCCCATCTCTCCAGAAAAAAGGGAGCTATGCTGCCCACAGGTCCAGCGTACAGCACACTAGCAGGTGCCTTATCTGCGTAGAGCAAGGGGACGATGCACTCTGCAGCCCCTTAGGAAGAAAGGCTCTGCATCCAAGGTGATTAACTACATGCTGTTGGAGAAGCTACATTTATCCATAATGTGTGCATATATCACTGACCCTTTCCAAGGCTGGCAGCAGTTTGACTTATTCAATACCTCCCCTTTTGCCCCCTCCCATTTCACACACTTCAAGGCAGTAAAAGACTTTAAGGACTGGTGTCATCTAGTTACCAGCTGGGGGGTATCAGTTACCCATAATGCTTTGCAATGGCAAACGCATCAAGTTCCATGTCCTCTTTCAACACCTAGGGCTAGACCTTTGGCTGGTTTATATTGGTGTAGATGCCCTGAGGTCAATGCAGCTATGTTGATTTACACGGGCTAAGGATTCAGCCTCTAGACTTTGTCTATGCAGACTGAGATGTTCTCGGGAACTGCAGACGGTGTTGGTCAGTCACAAGGAATTCTGTGGGGATCTAAACTACCTTAGTTATCTCTGTTTGCCTTTTGCCATGCAAGAACCACAGGACTATTCTCCCACATAGGGAAGAGGCAGAGGGCTCCTTTGGATAGCAAAATGTTTCACATCTGTGTGTAAGTGACTCTAGGCTAGGAGGGGTTTCATTCTCTAGTTTGCTTAGAGCAGCAAAATGCCTACAGCCTATACCATACAGGTGTGTTAAACTGCAGGAAAGTGGCAGGAAAAGACTGGTTTTGTCATTCTCCAGCACTCCAAAGAGTCTTGTCCCGTCAGTATCTCGTGCTGCATGTGCTCTCTGGATTGCTCTGAACGGGTGATGAGGAGAAAGGGCAGGTGTGTTATTCCAGAGAGCCTACTGCAGCAACTTTGTCATGGCTACTATTACAGTTAGGAGGAAAAACAAATCTGGGACTGGAGTTTTCACTGGGGTTGGAGTTTCACTCCTCTGCAGCTCCAACAAGCAGTACTCAGTCCAGCATAACTGTCCACTACAGTATGAGAGGCTGGTACCCGAATGAATAAAATACATCTGCCATGCCTGGCACCCTCTCCAGTGTGTCTGTGTGTGTGAGAAATCAATGGTGGGAGGAGGGATGGAGAACCCTTTTCCTGCACTCTAGGCCCTGTCTATGGAAATAGGTCACGTTTTGAAAATGTTTTTCAGCCACAACCTTTATTTCTAGTGTAGGCAGGGCCTAAATCAGGATACGGGGTCCTGCCATTCCAACCACTGCTTTCTGTATCAGATACTGAAGAGCCAGCTTATGAGGGCACAAGGAACACCAAAACACTCCAAAAGGTCCTGCCCCCAGACCAGAAAAGGGAACCCCAAAGATGATTCAACAGCATCTAAGGGCTTTAAACGTAAGCGAAAATCACATTGAAACAATATTCTCCACTATCTTGAGTCCTGTGTCATATACTTAAATGACAAGAGCACAAACAAAATTCTTACTTTCATCACTGACATCTTCAGAGGATTAAAAAAATTTTTTTTCCACCACTGAGCTTTTGCCTTCTGCCATTTCTCTCATCAAACTAGATAGTAAAACAAAAGTGAAATTGACCAATCAGTTTCACTGGCCCATTCTTATACACTAGCCAAATGCAGCTGTGTTTGGGTTCCCCCACAGATCGGGGGAATGTAGATATTTTTTTAACATGAAAAATTAAGTATTTTATTCAAATTAGGAACAATTTTCAGGAACCCATTTCTCTAAGTAAATACACGGAGGTCTAAAGTTAGTTGACAGCTTAAGGAAAACAACACTGTAAGGGAAGAGCTGGAGCCTATTGAAAAAGAACTCACTGTACAAAGGAGCTAAAACATCTACTACTGCACATCTGGCCATTTGCTTGTATGAAAGTCTGAGCTCAGCATGGGAGAGGGAGAAACTAATGCCACAAGAACAAAACATTTTGTGCCAGCTGGAGCCAGGCAAAGTTCACTTGCCCTATACACACTCCATCCTAGCTGGTAGATCCATTTGCTGTGTGTTCATGCACACTTTTAATGTTGCCAGGACTGAGGACTTGACTTGGGAACCCCCGCAGAGTCCGTAGGCAGTCATTCTACTAAAGCAGCTCACAAAGAGCCTTCCCTACTGTGCCACGTTACTCACAGTTGGCACTTGCCCGTTGCAGATTGTACAAACAAGCTGAGGTGGGTACATGAGGGCTACATTACAACCATCACACACACACACCCCCTTCCTTATGGCTTTCATGTTCAGACTCCCCCTTCTCAATTCTTGATCGGAGGAGGCCTTTTGCTCTTCCTGAAACCAATAGACAAGTCTGACTTTTGGTTACATTTTATTTACAGATCATTATGGTACATTTCATTGGTGGAATTTATTCTGGGATTATTAAAAAAATAATAATACAGCAGCATTGTGCATCTTGGAAGGGAAAAAAGAGCCAACATATTATGCTGACTTCTTCCGGGCTGGATAAAATTTTACCATCTCACAGCAGAAAAAAAAATTCATTTTTGAGTAAAACCAAGAGAGATTTTCTCCTGCAACTTGTTTTCTATCTCCTCAATTCCCCCCTCCCCCCAGCTGCTCTCTAGAGCCCTCTTTGGTTCTGTGCCCATGTCACAGACAGGACAAGAGAGATGAGGACGTCATGGATCTTCACCTAGGGACAAGCAGCCATGTTCCTGACATACTTGTTCCCCCAAAGACCGCACACAGTAGTGGTAGTTCTCCAGCTTCTGTGTTTCTCGGACCACAGTTCGCAGGCTCCACAGACACAAATCTGAAATGCTAGACTACTCCACAATGCAGCAGCAGCTTCTTACAGAGCTCAGAACGGCCCACAGATGTGACTCTATAGGATTTCCCAGACTCAGAAATCCACCCTCAGAATCCAGCACACCAGCTAAGTATCAGCTGTATTCCTTTCAAAGTTTGGTGCCTTTTCTGGAAGCTGTGACCCGGGGTTTAAAAAAATATGGAGCTTGCAGGCACTGGTGATTCTTCTTTTGCAAAGATTAAGTGGAGTTTTGTGACATTTTGGGAGTGCCCAACCCAAAGAAATTAAGCCCTTTCTTGTCTCCTGCACACCTTTACTCGGGGCCTTCCCAGAAAGTCGCAGAGTGGAGTGCAGAGCCTTGCTTAAGGCCAGGAGATCCCACCCGAGGGATCCAGGATTAGTCCTCTACCTCCTGCTTTATGTTGCTTATCAAAACGGGAAGCTCTGGGGCTCCAAATTCCATTGCTGATGGGTCGATAGTTTCCTCTTTCACTTGCACAGTGATGACTATTGAGAGACAGAAAGAAGATCAATCAGTCCACCCCAGAAAGCTTCATTAACAGTTGGTGTCAACAGTTCCACAGAGTCCACTCAGTTCCTATGGACACCCAGTGACACATACTTTGGGGTCTCATCAGTCCCATTTCCCAGCGAGCAGGTGCCCACATCACATAAAAATACTAGCCCAAATGGGCCCTCTTACTGGCAATCTCAGCAGAGACCAAGGAGGCAGTAGAACACAGAGTAACCTCCCATCTCATCCCTACAGGTGATCCCACCAGGTCAGAGGCAGCTGATGCTGTGGATGTACACCTGTTCCAGGAGTACACAAGGCAATCAGCCTTCAGGAGTAGCTGTGTCAGACTGGGACCTCTCTCATTCTCTCACACAGTCAGAGTGTGATCCCCACTGGGACCTAGTTGCAATGCCTGTTCCTTTGTTCCTCAGTTCCTTTGTTCAGAGGCAGCTCTGTACATGCTGGGGCTGCGCTGACCCACTGCTCTCATGGCCATGGAGTTATGCAAACCCCCAGAACCTTTTCTGCAGAAGAAATAGTTCAATTTTGCTGTGCTCTCTCCTCAGCCCAGGCCACAGAGACCCTATGGCATGTCTGCTAGGAAGGGAAGCAAGCCACAGGATTGCTAATGGCACCCAGCAGGTAGGGGAGGGGCTGCAGGCTAGAGTGACTCCCTCTCCTTACTCTCATCGGGTGCTGGCTCCGGTAAGGCCTTGCTTGCAGCTTTTGCTTCTCGCTTTGCTTTTGGGCCAGCTGGTTTCTTGGCTGCCTGCTTGAGGGACCGGGTTTTGGCAGACATCTTTTTCCCTTAACAAAGAATAAAGAGTGTTGGGGGAATCTGTAGTTCTGCTAAACACAACGTTCAACCTCCCCAGGCAGGTGCTCCACTGAGAAACCACAGAGCGGAGCCGAGCACACACGACCAGCAAAACACATTCTCACTAGGGGAAATATCATTACCTGTCAGCCAATCAGACACACTCCCACATCACTGGTGGCAGTCATGTAACCAATGTCTCGTAACCAATGTGTCTCGGTATGAGGTGGTGGGCAGCCTCTGAAGGAGTTAACTAACCACACTCCACATAACACACTCCCAACAGAGGAAGTGGAAGATGGCTATAAAAACCACTCTTCCTATAATCCTACACAAGCTGCATTTTCTAACACATTGAAGCCTTGTCTACACTAGCACTTATACCGGCAAAACTTGTGTTACTCAGGGGTATGAAAAACCACCCCCCAGAGCAACATAAATTTTGCCAGCATAAGCGCTTGTGTGGACAGCGCTATGTTGGTCTGAGACGCTCTCCCGCCGACACAACTACCGCTGCTCGTTTATGTGGCTTTATTACGTTGGTGGTAGAGCTCCCACCGACCTAACGTGGCTACACAAGCACTCTTACAGCAACACAGCTGTACTGATACAGCTGTGCCACTGTAAGTTTTACATGTAGACTAGCCCTAAGGCTCCGGTTTAACAAAATACTTAAGCACCTCAGCAGGCCCACTGAGCTTAGTTAAGTGTTTTGCTTAACACTCAGGGCCCAGATCCTGAAAAACTGGCAGGGTGATCCTGTATTGGTGTCTGCATAATTTTGTTAGTTAGGGCACTATGACCTTTTAGACTAGAAGCTCTGTGGGACAGGAAACGTCATTTACTATATGTTTGCATATCACCTAGCACTGTGGAATTGCGGATTTTAGGTGCTACCGCACACACACACAAACAAAACAAAAAGAGCAACAGCTGGTCTGAGCCCGTTAGCTTCTCAACAGACACCAGCGCCATCCTCATTCCCCTTAGAAGCTCACACCATGGACTGATTCCAGCTACCCAGGCCAGACCCCCCATCATATACTCTGACAACTGAGAAGCTGCACGTTGTCGATGAACATGTCAGTCACCTGGAAGCACACTTAGGGGCAGACAGTCCTAGTCTGGATGGCAGGTTACAGCCAATAAGCACAGCCTAGGATCCTCCCCCCACACACAATGCCCAGGAGCAAGTGCAGTAAGAGGAGCACAACAAGATGGGCCAAGTAAACGAAGTGTATCCCAAGTCAGAAAAGGCCTCTCTTCTGCCTACGATGAGCTACACCTGAGGGTTCTTTTAACACTTCCCAGCCAATGGGGGAAAAGAAGAACGCTGTGGCGGAGGAGCTAATCAGTCACTTACTTTTCTTTCCATAGGGTTTCTTCTTCTTTTTAGGCACCTCCTTAGTCTTCACTGGCGTTGTGGCCTCTGTCATGAAGAGGAGAGGGAAATGAAAGATGGGCTCCCTAACCAGCAGATAACTGGGATGCCATGTTATAAGGTAGATACAAGACCCACGTCCACCAGCCCACTCCCTCGTCCAGAGCCAGCCTGCCACAAAAGCAGAAGGAAGAGTGGTGCTGCTAGGTCTGTGTGGATGAGGGTCCAGGGGAAAGGCCCCTGAGCATGGCATGCTGGAAATAGCTGGCGGTGGAATTGTACACCAGGGAAGATGGGGTAATGCAGGGATGAGGCTAGCAATTCTGGGATGGAAGGAAGGGCTCGGACGTGTAGCAGTGGCAGCCCCTGCTGGCTGAAGAGAAGTGACACTCGTGTGAGGTTCACCCCGTCCTCTAGAGACTGGGGGCACCAAGAAATTGTAGGGCCTGTGAAAGGGAGGGGGCAGAGCTGCACCTGCTGGAAGGACAGGTAGGGTAAAGCTGTACTTGAAGGAAAGAGGGCAAGAGTATAGCTAGAGGAGGGCATGGAAGTGCTTGTGTGATGCCCCATTTCAGCACGAACAACCCCCATTGGTTGATGGGATGGAACACAGGGGAGACTAAAATCCATCTGTGGTGAAATGGGAATGTTCTTAATGAATACTGTGTTTGCCTCAGTTTCCCCTATGTATTATTCAAGTATTTAGGTGATGGGATAAGGATGTGATTTGTGTAGTGACCACTAGAGGGCACGTGTGGCTGCCTTTAGCTCCTGCACATAGACAATGGCTGGAACCCATCCCCTTGCAAGGTGTGGGAGAAGGGGGAGGGTCAGGTGACCTCCTGAAGGGGGGGAGGGGCAAGAGACAGACAAAGGCAAGTGGAGGGGGGAAGCATGTCTGGTGCTGGCTGGCTGGAAGGGGCAGTCCATCCCCTGTGGAGGAGCCAGACTCAGGAAAGGGGGCTCTGGCACCCCCCAGGATGGGTGTTGTAACTTTTTGATGCATCTGCTAACAAGTTCTATTCTATACTGTGTCCCTGAGGACTAATAAACCCTCCTGTGTCCATGCTGGCTGTGAATCGCTTCTGACTGCAAGGCGAGGCACATGGCCCCTTGGGGGTCATGCAAGAGCCCCCTAGGCATCCTCTCCAGGTGGGCTCACAGTGGGGAGCTATGGCAGAACAGGGGTGCCAAACGCTCCAAAGGCAGACCCAGGAGTCGCTGAAGCCCAAGTGGGAGTGAGCCCTGAGGGGGGACCTGCTCCATTAGTGTCCTGACTGACTTCCCCCTGCCTGGTTCCAGTGCGCGGGTCCTGTGGGACTCCCTCACTGCCTCAAACAGCTGGTCCTCTCCTCACCATGCGAACAGGTTCTTCCAGTCAGCTGGCGAGCAGGCTGAGAGCAGGGGTGAGGGGCACATGGAGTCTATGTGGGACAAGGGAGCTGGTTTCTTTTCCCCACAAGTCACAGAAGAGCAGGACACAACAAGCAGTGGGCCAGAAACCTGCCACCAAATTCAGCGTCACCACGATAGGGGCACAAGAACCAATAAGGGCTCACCAACCTGGGGCCACTGGAGGCTGCAACTGGTAGCCTGTCAGCTCACACCAGCCTACAGCATAGATATCAGGTGACTCACAGTCCACCCACTGGTCATACTCGCTGTCCCAGCCATCAAAGTGGATGCTGAGAAGGCGGTGGACCACACGCTTTACCGTGGCCACGCAGATGAGCCGAGGCTCCATCAAATCCACTGCTTCCAGCTTCATGCCGGCCTTGAAGCCATGGTTTGGGCAGTCCTGGGAAGAGGAAAAACCCAACCCAATCACATTCAACCTAATCCCACCCTTGATGCAAATACAGTGTGGTTATACTACTGCTCGTAGCTCAGGAAAAGGAGACAGAGCACAGTGGTGCCTCATTCGTCCCTCTCAACAAAGTCCGTAACAGGATACCTACGGGGAACTTCAGCTACCCCATATAAACAGGCCCAATGTCCACAAGCCCTGCCGTTCCCTAGCAAATCTCAGTGAGATCAGATGCTAAACCAGAGGGTACAGCTTTGCAGGGTTCAAAGGACATCTGACTGAGCCCACTAAGCCAGCGCAGTCATGAGGACTGAGGAAGGGAGGCAGGTGTGGCACCATCTTATGACACCATGGTGCAATTTTGCTGGTGTGGAATGGCTTCTGCATCCCACCCCAGAGGTGGCTGCATTTCAGTGTAGAGAGTGATCCCTGTACACACAATCGGTGATGAGCTTGGAGTACCCTGTGGGCTCTAAAGAAACACAAGGCACCATAATCAAAAGCCCATTCCATTACTAAATTCAGAGCCAGACTGCACCGTCTGTCATCACTAGCCACCAAGGGCCTTATTTAGAGACCCAATGGGAAAGAACTCAGGGCCCAAGCCACTGATAGGAGTGAAAACACCCAGGCATTTCCCGATAGTTTCAGCCGCTAGCATGGAACAGCCCAGCTCAGAAGCTCCCACAACGTGTTTGCTCCTCCCTGCATGCTGGGTCCAAGTTGGGGTGTCTTTCTTGCCCCCCTCCCAGCTCATACTCACCATGTTGAAGAGCCGCACTGGCACGGCTTTTGATTTGGTCTTTTCCAGATAACTTGTCCAATTGAAATTCTTTGCATCATACCCTGCAACAGCAGAAAGGTCATGGGACATAAGAGCTGAGAGTGCAAGGAAGGATCAGCAGCTCACAAGGCGGCACAACTGTCCCCCTGGCACTTCCAGGACACAGTTTAAAGGTAGATAACAGAAACTGCACCACTCTGCCAATGCACTGCAGTCCGGCACCCTCTTACTGAGAGGAGCTTCAAGTGGTGCAATAGCTTTGAGATGTGGATAAACGTATCCAATGGGGACTAAGCTGAAATTAAATAGTCCATCAAATACCACATGCAGGAGGAAATGGACTTTAAACACATTAGTAGACATGATCTCTTCCTGGCACCAGGAATGTCCAAGGTAGTATCAGAAGCAGAAGCCCGCCCTCATTTTCTGGATCTGACAGCCCAATGGGTTCGGAAGCTGCGGCAGCGACACAGAAAGCAAATTCAGACCAGACTTGAATTTTATTTCAGATTAGGAGCCATCAAATACGAAACAATTCCTTGGAGCAAGTCGTGGGAGTAAGGTCAGTTCGAATGGATCAGCTGTTGCAACCTGACCAACTCTGACTCTTCAAAAAAGCAGCAAGCAGGTCAGGGCCTCATAATTTTGGTCAGTCTGAGCCACATTTAAGCCATCATGTGCCCCTAGGAGACACGCAGCCCAGCGACCTTAGAGGGTGGGAGGTTTCAGAGTCTCACCTTTAGGAGGGGTCAAGTCGATGTTGTTCTTATGGCAGAAGTTTACAGGGAAGATGGCGTGTGAGGAGGCATGGTAACAGAACCAATCAGAGCCATCTGCAGATGTTGCCCCATCAATGCCAATCATAAGATAACCATCCAGCAGGACCTGACAACATAGGGAAGGCATGAGAAAAGCAGCTTAGCTTGCTCTAAAGCCTTTCACCCTGAAAGATCCCCAAGACCTCTATGGTTTGTCTGTCAGAGGATCATGCCCCCACTAGTGAAATGCAGCCACCTCTAGGGTGGAGCATGGTAGGTGCTAAACAATGCACGGCAATACACTCAAATGTAGCATCACAGATGGGGAAATGGTAGCTTCTCCAGCTAAAACTGCAGCAGAAGTTTTAGTCCACAGGACCTAGTGACTTGGGATGGAATTTGACAGGGACACAGGGCTGACGCCAATACGCTTGTGAAAAGTGCCGTATCTTTAAATGGTCAGGAGCTCAATTTTCCATCTCAAAGGACAGTGCCTCCAGCAGCACTGAGCCCCCTCAAGGCTGTGCTGAGTCACTGATTCATTCTATAGAACAGCACCGCCTATTGACTCACCAACCACTGCTTCTAGCTGTGCCTTGGAAGCCCCCCATCCAAGCACCAAGCAGGCCTGACCCTGCTCACCCTATAAAATATAGCAGGCGGACGTGATGCGGGGGCTAACAAACCACCTCTTCATTGCCATGAGTTCCAATCCCTAAAAATGGGTAGCACCAGACATGGCTTAAGGGGAACGTTTTCCAGACAAATAAAGAGCCCTTTTGTAATCTTTAGTCAACCTTTTGCTTCAAATCACTCCCCTTTGGGCTGTATGGGGAGCCAATGATTTTCTGGTGGGAACTGGAAATCCATGCTGATGTTGCAAAGTGGACTACAGAGCCTAGAGAAGGGAAAGGCTCATTGGGATCATATCGCCCATCGCCCCACCACGTGATACAAGGCACTGCACAGGGAGTGAGCATGCCTCCAGAGGAGAGCCGGGAGGGGAGAGAAAGCAAGACTCAGAAGCCAGGCAGAGCAGAATGTATGAATACACACAGCCCTTCCCCCCAGCACTCCCCGCACTCATTCGCTCCTCAAAGCCATGCTCTGTAGGCTGTGCTGACACCTTCCAGGAGCTACTGAGGTCTTCTGGGAAAAGAGACCCTCCCCGCCAATTATCCCGGGTCAGAGGATGTGGGAGAAGTGCATCGCACATGTGCTGCATTGGCAAGGAACTCTAAATGCTGCAGGCATGTACACTTGTCCGCAGGTAGCATAACAGATGCCTGTACACATCTGCAACCTGGCCCCAGCCTTGAATACTCCAGCTGTGAAAGCCGCTTGCAGGCCCCTGAACAAGTGCCCGAACCCAACCTCCTTCCCCGCTGCCTCACTCCCTAAGAGCCCCCCCAAAACAGGGTCCTGACTCCTCTCGCACAACCCCCAGCAGGTCCCCCTCTCTCCCATCCTGCCCTCCCAGGACTAAGGATGCTGAGGAGAGGCTCAGAAGCCATAGGTTTCAACCGGGCGTTGCTAAGCAATGCAGCAGGCTCTGTCCCCGCTCAGCCCAGGTTACCTTGCACACTGTAGCCACACAGATGTTGCCCAGATTCAGGGGGTCAATCGCTTCCAATTTCATGCCCTCTTCGAACCAGCCCCCCTCGGCATAGACAGACCGCACCTAAAATAGACCGTGGGCAAAAGACAAAGCGTGAATCACTGTCAGGGCCACGGGCCCACCTCTGAGTGCAAAGGGGAGTCAAAGCCAGAGGGGCACAGCAAGGAGGGGGAAGGGGAAGGGAGGGAAAAGGAAAAGTCGCCCTAAAGCAGAAACTCGAATGAACGAGGCACGACTGGGGGGAGGGGCACTAATGTGATTCAAAACCAGACAGACAAACCAAACCCAATGGAAGGAAGAGAAACACCCCTGAATAAATACATCAAAGGGAAGAGCCAGCCATCCCAATGCCCTCCCCCACCCAGAGCCAACAAGCTCCCAGCCTCCCACAGAGCAGGCACCTTGTTCCTGCCCAGGCTCTGTAGTACACACACCTGACCTGCCCTGTGCTCCCTCAGTCCAGCCCAACCTCATGTAAGCGTCCCCTTCACCCTTGGCTGGAGCCTACTGTGTATCCACCCCCCTGCTCTAAGTGCAAGAAAACCTCCCAGCCTGACCCCAGCGCAAGCCCTCTCCCCAACCGACCACCCCCGCCTGCTCCTGGTCACGTTCCCCCACCCCATCCTCAAACACCCTCCATTCCCTCTCCAAGCCCCCACAGCCCAGCATCAAGCAAAGCTTCTGCCTCAAGGCAAGCAAATCCTCTCATCCCAGCCCTGAACAAGCCAACCATGCTGAGCTCTGGGGGCCACACATTGCTCCGCTATTGCGAGGGGGAAGAGAGCTCAACATCTACCTGCGTTAAGAGTCCAAAAACCAGTGCCAAAGTGTGGGATGGGTCCCACCATCTCCTGGCAAAGCTTCCCCCCTCACCTCCCTTTGCCGTGGCAGGGTGTGAGGGCTGAACTCTCCTACCTTCTTGAAGAGGTAGGGGACAGCATCACAGTAGATCTTCCGGAAGGTGGGGTGGTTCGCCATGTCATTGCGCTTTTCTTCTGCCAGGGGAGGGAAACAAGAAAGAAGAGCAGAAATGAGACATCTACTGAGATGTGGGGGCAGGGAAGGGAGGGCCTGCCAAGTGACCATCTGATCAGAGGTCAGCAGTGGTAAGAAACAGGATGGCGCCAGCTCTATGCCGAACCTGGATTTCCTTTTTAAAGCATAACAAAGCATGTGGGCCCCTTTAAGAGAGGGTGCTGCTAGGTTGCCTCTTAATAATAAAGAGAAGAATTCTAGAAAATGAATGGGAAGAGCAGTCCCAGAGCATATGATATGATGCCTCTTGGTCTCTGGACTCCCCTGGGGAACGATATTGCCCCAAAATTCCTCTCCTTAAAGGGCCAAGCCCCAGAAAGGGATGACCTGATGTCTCCTGCTCTTAAAGGAGCCAGCATGCTTTGTCACATACGACTCAATAACTGTACAGCCATTCATAACATTTGTAACTATGCAGGCTAACATAAAGGCACAGCATACTCACACTTCAAGGGGAGAAACTGACTGCGTCTTGGGGAATCAAATAAGAAATTACACTTGTCCCACTGACATGCAGCAGAGCATAATTGGCCAGGTGCACTACACTGGGTTGTTCTGCCTTTGCAACACCTTCTAATGGACACTAGAGAGTAGGTTACAGGGCTAGGCAGAACCACTGGTCTGGTCTGCTACAGCTGGAAACAGGAGAGCTGATTACACGGCCCAGATCGCAGGGCATAGGAAGGCCGTGTCAGAATCAGAAATAGTCCATGAAAAACCAGGACTAGTGTCAACTGCAATCTTGTGTCAGCATCTCTTTGGGACCAACCAACAGACAGCAGACTGGGAGATTCCTGAGAAAGGCCTCATCTCATGTGAATGTGTACCTGTCTTTTTGATGTGGTGGCCCACCCTCCGTGACCAGCCCACCGGGTGAATCAGGGAGCTCCACATATGGCACCAGAAGTCATCATCACTGTCACCATCCTCATAGAGGAGCCTCAGCCGGCCACCGATCACCGTGTCTACTACTGCCATGCGCGTCCGAGACACATGGGTCTTGTCCACTACCTCCACCCGCATGCCCTGACGGAATGGGTACTTCATGTTCTCCGCCATCTAGGAGGACAACAAACAAGCAGGAGGTCTCAAGCGTTTCTCATCCCCAAATGCTTTACACAGCGTGACTCTCCACATGACACACTGATAACTTGGCTGCATGTCAGCTCTGGGAGGAACAGCACCTCTAGGGAGGGGGGCAGCAGCCATTCGGAGACCATGTCATTGCACAAAAGGACTGGAGATAAGAAAGCCTGAATGACCCGCCCTAGTGAAATCCCTGTGATAATTAGAATTTGGCAGAATGTAAGTCCTCAGACCAAAACTGGGCCAGGACAGGGGGCTCACAGCTTACTTCCTGTGAAGGTGGTTGTAAGGTCTTCAATAGCCACATGTGGTCAGAAACTTGTGGTCCGGTCCAGCTCCCAGTGAAGTCAATGGGAGTCTCTCAATTGACATCACGGGGAGTAGGATGGGCCCTTTGTTTCACATTTCCTAGAAAGACTGAACCTCCAGCAACACCCTTCACCACTACACTGGAGCACTTGTAGACTGACTGAGGGACTCTACACCAATGGTTCTCAACCAGGGGTACATGTACCTTTGGGGGTACACAGAGGTCTTTTAGGGAGTACATCAACACATCTAGATATTTGCCTAGTTTTGCAACAGGCTACACTAGTGAAATTAATACAAACTAAAATTTCATACAGACAAAATGAGAATGTAAACAATTTTTCTGTAATAACGTGCTGTGACACTTTTGTATTTGATTTTGTAAACAAGTAGTTTTTAAGTGAGTTGAAACTTGGGGTACACAAGACAAACTAGACTCCTGAAAGGGCTACAGAAGTCGGGAACGCTTGAGAACCACTGGTCTACACTGAGTCACCCGCATCATCCTTCCTTTTCCTTGGGGGGACTCCCTAGTTTTGACCAGGCCCAACTCTACTTATCCTTGAGAACGTTCAAAGGCATTTTGTAAAGTACCTATCATCTCGGTGTGTCAGAGCCAAGGATCTCAGAGTGCAGTGAGATCTAGCGCCATGTGACAAAACGAACATTAGGAATATCTCAATGGGGACACATCCATCTCAGATCCAGATGTGCCTTGTAGAAGTTTTTCCCCAGACTTGGGTGTGAGGAAAAAAAAGTATTTCTGTCTGGAAAAGCATTCCCATCTCTCTCTAGCACTTCACTGCCAACTATGCCCTTAGTCAATGGGAGCTCTCCCCAGAGCTTATGTTACACCATAGCCTAGTGGGTCTGACAAATTATCCCCAAAACAAGCAGCTTCATTGTAATCACAACGGCCTCAGAAACCAGAGGAGACTCCAGTTCAGTGTCTCCAGTTCAATATCCCCAACTACCCTCCATTCTACAGATATGTGAATCCCCTCAAGTTCTCTTTCTGTCTGTCATGTCATGGTTTATTTTCCCCATCAGAAATTTACAGAGGGGTTACAACCCACGAAAGCTTATGCTTGCAGAAATTAAATTTGTTAATCTTTAAAGTGCTACAGGACTTGTTTTTATCAGAAATTTAGAGTCTTTACCAGCCAAAGAAGCTTTTCAAAACATGCCAGCAGGGGGAGCTTGCCTTCTCCCTCTACTCTGACTGGAGTTGCATCCACTAACACCTCCTCAGATTAAGATCTAAATGACTTTTCACACCCAATGCTACTGACTTGTGTGCACTTCAGGAGAGCCAGTGAAGCTAGACTAGTCAGTTTTATCCTTCTCTCATTCCCCAGCATGTTGCTGTGCTTCCAAAAGTGGAGAATGTTTCTATTCAACACAAACAGCTCACTCAGTGAAACAAAACAATTCATATTTAATAGCAGGATTAGCTTGCACGCATGTGCACACACTTAGAAAAACAAAAACCCCACCAATATTTTGGGCCTCAGCTGTTTAAGAACATCCTTTTAGGCCCAGTCCATGTCCTGAAAGAGAAACAGTCATATTGACTGAGTCAAAGGAGCCCGTGCCATTTAAAGAAAGTACTGCCAAAGGAGAATTCTTTCCAGAGATGTTAGACAGCACTTAAACAGTTCAGAAGAAAAATACCCTCCCACCCCGCACTGCACTATACTTGTTCTCCCTCCCAGTGTCAATGAACAACAGGAGAGGTGAACAGAGCTGGCCCGAGAAAGACGTTTCCCTACAGTGTTGTGACTCCATCTATGAGCTGAGTGAGTTGTAGAACCTTCCCGCTGCCCTTCCCTTTTACCTTGATGTGGAAATCCACAGGGATGGTCCTTGCTCCCACAAGCCTTTTCATGAGGTACCCCCTCCAGTCTGTGTACTTGGCGTGGATGGCTGTGCAGGTACAGAGAAGAGTATAACAGTTCACGTCACTTGCTGGTTGCACCTTCATGAGGGCACAAAGTTAACAATGCATTTGACCCCATCTCCTCTCCAGGAACCGCCTGTCTAAATTCAAGATGTTCTTCCCATTCAGCTACACCAATTATCACTAGTCCTTCACTCACACACATTCACAGACACACTGCTGCTATGCACCAGCAGCACGTCAGGTCTCTTGAGGAGTTTGATGGGCGTTGCAACCATTTGGCACAGAAAGTACAAGAAAATTAGTTAATATTATTCTTTCTATTATCGTTGCACTGAGGAGCCCCAGTTACAGACCAGGATCCCATTGTGCTAGGTGCTGTGCAAACCCAGAACAAAAAAGCAGGGGAGTCCTATTCAGAATAGTGGCTGGTACAAAGGAAATCAATCAGCCCCTCCTGCTTAGCCTGCCCCCTACCACAAGAACAAGGGGGCATTTGAAAATTAAAAGGCACTACGTTTAGAATGGATAAAAGGAAATCCCTTCAAACCCAAAGGCCTGCTGGAGGTGGGATATGAAGCGAAATGATCAACAGCCTGCTCCAGTACAGCTTTGGTTATTACATTAAGATGCCTCACAACACAGACCAGAAGACATGATCTGTGCTTTGGAAAACTTACAAACTAAGATCCCAATCCTGCAATTAGATTGATACACATGGACCTGTGCATCCATGCAGGGCCCTACTAATTTCCACATGGGAGCAGGAGTCTGCCCATGCCGATCTGATTGCCAGACCGGGGCCTAATTTGGGACATGAGGCTGTATAGATTCATAGATTCTAAGGCCAGAAGGGACCATTGTGATCCTCTAGTCTGACCTCCTGTATAACACGGGCCATAGAACTTCCCCAGAATAATTCCTAGAGCAGATCTTTTACAAAAACATCCAATCTTGATTTAAAGATTGTCAGGGATGAAGAAGTAAATTATTCCAAGGTCATAGGGGGCAGGGAGAAGGTTGGTATAGGCTGTGGAAATGGAAATCAACTGAGTAAGATGCGTAAGTCAGATATGTCCATTTCAAACTACCTAAGTAGTGTTTAATACCCCCTATGTGCCAGGATCCTTCTCTTTTACTAGCACCCCTTGTGATTCTTCTGGTTGAGGAGAAATGGACACAGCTCGTCCCATTGCCCTCCAGCACCACTCCTAACCAACCAGAGGGAGTTACAGAGAGAGAGCAAGGCAAGGAGTTGCTTTCTGAGGACCAAGGGAAATGGACACTTTATAACAGAAGACAGCAGTGAATCTGCATTCCCGGGTGTGAACATGACACCACAAGACTGAACTAGAGATGTAAATATCAGTTAGGAAAGGTAACCGTATAAACTATTAAAATTATATCGGTTAACTGGTGCCGTCACCATGGAGACCGAGAGCCCATGTCGCTGGTTAACCGATAAGTATTAGTCTTAATGGTAAGACTAATACTTATCAGTTAACCGTTTAGTATTTTACATCCCTAGACTGAACTAGTTGAGAAACATGTAGGGTTGAACACTGGCCCCTCCTCTCCCAGCATGGCACCATGTAGGCACTCACTCTGGGGGGGTACCAGGATTTTGCTGTTGATAGCACACCAGCCGATGGGGTGAATATCCACTGTGCCCAGGTTGCACCAAAAGTCATGGTTGGAGTCATTCTCAAAGCCTTCGTACCGCAACAGCGCTCTGTATCCTGCAGGAGGGAATGAGAGATGGAAAAGATGCATTAAATCTGGATTGTTTCTCCACACTAGCTACTGCAGGATTGTTCCCTACAACACATTCTCCAGTGCTACATGCAGATTAATTTCAAGTGAAGGGACTTCCACTACTTTCATTGGAAGACCAGCACAGCTTAATGGAGCGCAGCAACATGAAGTCCTTCCACAAGTCCTGCTGGTTTATCTTTGCTTCATTTCCAACCATTGCTCCTAAACAACTCATCTCCTTCCTTGGCATTCCCCCCTTTCAAAGACCCCTAGATGGCTCTCATAGCCCTGTGAAACATCATATGGACAGGCTAGATATATGTAGCTCTTTTAAACATTCCTCAATTATCTCCAATCCATGTCAGTTACTGAGAAGCCTCTGAGACCTACCAGCGATCTGGATGACAGAGGCGATCCAGTACACCCGGCTGGGGAGCACAGCATCGCTATTCAACACCTCCACCTTCATCCCTTTCATCACATCCTCCCACTGCTCAAATAGTGGCACCTGCAAGATTGGGGCAGAAATGTAGAGAGAAAAGAATGGTAATTATGATCAAGGCTGCATATATTCTGCAGACACAATCTGCCTCAGAGCTGTGCTCCAAAATTTATGCTTTCATTTAAACCGCAATTGTCTAGCCCTTAGGTTTGTGAAGAGAAACTATGACAACATGAACCGAGCACAACTGAGGCACCATTGCCTTCCTGAGTCTGCAGACAGCCAGAAACAGTAAACTCTAAACTGAACTGTTCAGTTAATCTCAATGGGATATTAACTTTGAAGTCTAAAGATGGCTTTAGCACCCACATCAGGACAATACTGATGCAACCAAGTTGCTGTTTGCTGGCTCTAGAACAAGCAGCAGTGATTGTGTAACTTCAGAATGAGAAGGAGTTTTCTATACCTCTGGTGAGCTAACTCTGACCCTGCAGTACCAGTCCATTAGGACAAGAGTGCTAATCACCATGGGGAAAAAAAAAAAAGAGGCAACTGCCCCATGGAAGGTGGCTACCTCAGTTAGCAGGCAGCTGGACACCTGTTTGAGGTTAGAAAGACCACAGTAGGTGCTACGGTTGCTATCGTCAGGCTGCATGCACGGCTGTACAATGTTGTAGGGGTGTGTGATCAGTGATTTCTGGCATATTGGCCTCCTTGAAGGACTTGTATTATGATTTCCAAACTGTTAAGGAGCTAGGAATAGAACTCATGTGGCACTTCTTCTCCCACAAGCACGTCAGAGGAGTACTGGCTGGTGGTGACAGGCCCTCGTGGAACAGCATGGCAGGTACCTGAACACCTACGTAGGAAGACCCACCAAAGCCTATGATGCCAGAATAGGGAAAACTCTAGATTTTAAGAATGGACCTGAGGGAGGGGGAATTATTCCCATAATAAAATATTGACATTAATGGTGTCTCCACCCCCACTGTGATTCTAAGTGCATAGCCATTTTTACCATGTTTAATTAAATCATTTCCTAATCACACCCAAGCAAAGGATGCTGTTTCAGCTATATACTCAGCAGGAAGGTGATAGAATGGGGTTTTGGAGCTGAAAGCAAGGCAGAGATACCCACTGAACTGCAATGACAGCGTAGGGACAAGCATAGCAATTATATCTATTTACCGCACATGTGAAACTAAGGGAGATGGCTTCTATGAACAATGCAGCTAGGATGCAGAATTTACTGCATGCTACAGCCAGCTGACCAGGCACTCTTGCATCTGAAGCTGTTGTTTATATTCATACCATATGCAAAGGGTGAGCTACGAGGTTGAAACTCTCTATGCAGACACCTTCAAAGTGCTAGTGGAGTAGGGAATTTCAGTTTTTGTCCTGTGACTCTCCTACAGTGGGGTTCAGTTTCTCTCTCTGTGGCACAGGTGATCTATAGTCATCCTTGCACATATACAGCACCTACTGGGGTAGCAATGTGGTATGGGAAGGGAATTGTATTGAAGAATAATTCAATGCAGTATTATAATTAAAGAACAGCAGGTGAGCCAGAATCTCTCTTGTCCAGGAATATTTTTATTAAACACCAAAGGCTACAGGTCAGCTGCAATATAAAGACATAACAGCACAGGGCAACAGATCACAGTGGTAGATCTGTTTGAGCCACATTTACACAGTAGCCTCGGCCAGCAGGCCTAATGTTAGGTCAACGTGACAGCTGTTTTCTCCTGAGACACTGTTTATTTGTTGAGTTTTCCTTTGGAACCATCTCTTCCATTCACATTTCTCACTCCAGAAAGAGTTCTGCTTAATTTTCCTGTCCTCCTGGGGGAACCTCCTCTTGTCTTTCACAGGCAAGCCTAATTTTTCCCATTTTCTCCAACCCATACATGATTTCAGAGCCCAGGCACATGTTCAGGACAGATCTTGTTTGCTCTTCTTCTGGTCCCTGAGGTCTGTGAACCTTTTCACCACTGTGGATCTGGTCAGCTTGCCCCCAGTTTGCTCTAGGAGGTCTATACCGGTGCAATGGCCACTGAAATGAAGAGAGAGTTAACAGCATAAGCAACAGCACATCCACTATACCAACCAGTATGATAAAAGTAATAATTTAACTTTAGTTTCGAACTCTAGTTCCTTCTTACAAGATACTTTCTTCTTGGATTAGAGATGGCAAGAACATAGCATTGCTATTCACACAACACTTCTAGGAATAAGGGTGGATGAGAATGCTACTTAATGGGAGAGGGAGAAGAGCCAGGAGTGATCCTAACTGAATTAGGAAAGGTGGCTTAGATCTCTGGCCTATACACAAAATTGCACCAGTTTAACTTAGGCCTGGTTTACACTTACCTCGAAATTCGGCGGTAGTTGATGAGAGTTACGCGAGCTACGCGGAGTAGCTCGTGTAACTCCCGTCGACTTCGTAACTCCTTCTTCGCGGCATCTTCACTGCGCTGCGTCACTTGAGGGGGTGGTTTTAACGGGTTGACTTCCGGATCAATTGAGCAGGTCTTCACTGACTGCTCAATCATTCCGGATAGATCGATCTGACGGCGGCGAATTTGCCGCCGTCAGTGAAGACGTACCCTGAATCTGCTTAAATCATACCTTCACAGCTAATTCAGTGCTATTCTGTGCGGACACTCCTAAAATCCATTTAATCCTGGCTTACAGACAGACAGTCAGTTTTAAAGGAATGTGTCCCCACACATGGGGCTTGCAGTGGTTTAACTAAACCAGGGCATGTCTGTCAGTGGATAAACCCTTATCGTGGGCCAAAAAGGATGCTGCAAACATCTCTTTACAGGGCTCCCATCAAGGGAAAGAGACCATTTTAGAGAGTGAGAAGGCTTGGAAGTTTGCAGTTGTGGCTCACACAGAGGAGAGAGGACCAGCTCTGTGACAGCTTTTGTGAGGGAAGAGGGAAACTATCACTACCCTAATACTTCACTGCAAGACTGGAAGACCTGCTCAGAGATTTTCCAGATAAAATGTTCCAGGTGTGGGAAAAGCCAAGGGCCAAGATTAATTGATGCCTGATAAACGTATTAGATTTTACTGCATGCATATCAAAAGGCAGTCAGGAACAGGCAGTGCAATTATTGTATACCAAACCCCTGGTCTGTATTTTGTTTGCTCCTCCCTTTGCCAGTAAAATATGCCTAATTCCATGCATTTAACAGCAAGACAGACTGATAGGAGATTGCAGGTAGTTGGGCAGCGTGCACTGCAAATGGGGCAGATGGATATAATCTCACACAAGTGTTGTGTCCATAGTGCCCAGCCTGTAGTTTCCTGCAGTGAGTGTCTCTTGTTTTTAGACTTTTTACATTGCAGTTTGTCACTTGTGGACTATCTGCCCTCCTCTCCCCGAGGATCTGCCAATTTGAGTCCAGCCATGTAGCATGGCTCAGCCAAGTGCTGTGCAAGCCAATACAGGAGTTTCCACCTTGACTGGGAACAGAGGTCTACGAGCCAAAAGGAAGGAGCGGTACATATAGGTACAGATCCTGGGAGATGTCAGGATGACCAAAACAGCTGAGCTGATGGGGGATTTGGCAAGTGCTGCAGAAACATGTGGGTAGAGAATGGACCCAGGTGGAATAAGAGGAGAAAAATGGACATTTCCACCCACATGGAAGATTATAGCTGCTCTTTTACATACACTAATGACAGCATCCAGAAGACCCTTTCCCCCATACCTGTGAAGTCATCCACTCCCCCCATGTCTGTACATAAAGCAGTAAGAAGCTGCCTACCTGCTGCTGTATAGGGCCCCATATCTCCTGATTTGTAGTCCTGCCAAGTCAGCTTGGCTGTCTTCTCCAGACCCTGGGTTCCTGAAAGCTGCCATTCTGGGAAGCTGGCAATGTGATCAGCAGTTCCAGTCCAGCTCCTTGTCCTGCAAGTCCACTTAGTTCATGGACTACTGTCCTTCTCAGAGTTCTCCTTGTCCCTCAACAACACACCGCATGTTGCCTCCATGCTAGTTAGTAGCAAATCAGGCAGAGTGGAAAGGCGAGTCCCAAAAATTGTGTTAATCTCATGAGAGGGACAGATTGTTCTTGTTCTGAACCATATCATATTAGATCTTCCCTGCCACCATCTCCTCACAGCACCATCTGACACTCGAAGTGATGTCCATCTCAGCCAATCACTCAGTTGCCAGGCTGAGCTGGCCATGGACCTCTTCCTCTCCCCGGACAGGCATCAGAGACCACACATCAACTTAGGCCTGCTGGCAGCAACTTTTGTAAGATGGTCTCCTCACAGACATGCTGAATAGAATCAGCTGGGTTGCAAAAGCAGATGATGTTGTTCACTGTGAGAATACAGAGCTCCATGATAATTGTGTGTGCGATGCAACTTGTATGAGCAGGTGGATTCCAGTCAACTAGAGCCGCACACCGCAAAATGCAGATCATGCAGGCAGTGACAAGTGTAAGGGGGACAGTTAGTGGGAGGACCATTGGCATCAGTCGGACCAGGACAACAGAAGCTCCATCCACACAGTGGCACTGTCCTGATGGAGTCTGGCACAGCAGAGAACCAGTGGCTGTGAGGTTTGCTCAAAGCAAGCTAATCCAGGTGGCCGTGGCCTCGGTGCCTTGCCAAGAGTGCCACATGTGTGCGGTGGGACAGCTTGGCAGCCAGCACACCAATTTCCTCTAGTCCATGACATGGCCATAGAACAAGAACAAAGTAATATCAGAGAAACCAAAGGCATTGTGCGAGGAGCCACCCGCAGCTCAAGGTGGTGGGTAGATGGAAGAAGAAAGAGACACAGAGACAAAGTTTCTATTTCTCAACGGTTTGGGGTCCTCACCCCACAACTTGGGAGAACACTGTGCCACCTCCCTCCCTCGCCCCAACACCCCCTCCAAAGACTTCAAGTCATAGTGGCTGGAACCGGCTAGAGCGAGAGCCCTTCAATGATATTTCTATCACAGATAACACCAAGATCCCTGCCCATTTCCCTCCTGGGGACAGAGCATGCTCCCTCCACTGGACTCCAGCATATTGACCAGCAAGGCTCTGACTCTCCCTGTCACTAGGCAGAAGAGTCTGATATCAAGCTCTCCTAGCCCATGTGGCTTCCACACCTCTTTCTCAGTCATCTCACCCACACACAGGAAGAAGCCAATAAGCCCAGGTGACAGGACATACTATACAGGCAGAAAGGCATGGAAAATACAGGGGACTCACATGTTTGAAGCAGCTGACGGGGGCAGCCTTGTAGCCATGGTCCTGCAGGTACTTCCCCCAGTCAAAGCCCAGGACCAGGGCTGTACGGGGACACAAGAAAAAAGAGTGCCAGAATCAGCAAGGTCTGAAGGGGATGCAGAACACATAGCCTTTCTCCACCCCACCCGCACTTACCGTCTTGGCCGGTCAGTGTTCCATCTGCCAGTTGTCCTGTCCCCTGGGAATGGAGAAATGCTCCAATTTTGGCAGACCACGCTGCTTTGTGCAGGACTTTAGCCTTCTTTGTAGGTGGTTTGCCCTGCGGAAGCATAAAATGAAGAGAAAGTTGGGATCCAGAGGCATAGGGATAATGTATCCCTGAAGGCAAGGTGCAGACTCACCTCCCTATCTCTGGCTGAAGGATTTCAGAGGTCATGACATTCTTCCACACCCACTGGCCAGGAAGAGCATGGATACAGTGTAGTTCTGCCCTCCCCATCTTTTCCCACCCATGCACAGAGCAGGAGTCATCACCCTTAGGATGTCATGTATTCTTCAAGAAAGGAAGGGAAGCACCAATAAGCCTTCAGCAAGTGCTGTCTTGTTCTTATCAGTAGATGTATCTTTCCGGCTAGTCCCATTTTGATCCCAGAGGCCACGGGGTGGGGTGTCACTCACCTGCAGCCTTGCCAGGATGCTGGCTTTCTTGGAGTTTGAGGAGTAGCTCCTTGAGCAGGAGACGCTGCAGAAGCGTTTGGTCTTGGAGAAGAAAGCTTCCCTTGTGCCCACGATCCCACACATTTCACATACAGCTGGGGAAGAGAAAGCTCTATAGTTCACATTCTGTGCATACAGCATTAACCCTGCAAGGGCAAGCCTCAGGCCAGCAATGCTACAGCACCAGGAAGCATAACCAATTTGGCTGGCCCCAGCAGAAACCTGAGCCTCCTGACATAACTCAGAGAGCTTAGAACACAATCACTGTGCAGGTCCACTCCCAGGGAATGCATATTAAGCTAAACCCCCACACATCTTGAAGCACTGCATTGCTTTCAAACGAGTCCATTGCCATTTCTAATCAGCTATATGCTTTGCAGGCAATAAAGAGGCCAACGGTACCTGGCTCGGAACCACTGTCCTCCATCAATCGGCCTGTGGTGGGCGGATGTAGCTGCAGAGGGGAGGTGGGCAGCTCCCCAGCTTCACAATCTGCCACATCATTATCACTAGACTCATCCAAGCAGGAGCTGCTGTCACTGCCCATGCTGCTGTTGTAACCCCGGAAGCTGTCATAACCCCCAAAGAGGTCCAAGTCATCGTCATCATCTTCATCCTCTTCGTCCTCATCCTCCTCCATCTGCTCCAAGGATGACGTCTTGTGACAGAAGGGAGACAACAACTAGTGGAGAGAACAACTTTTTAGACCCAAGATTTTCAATATGCCCTTATGCAGTAAGCCTGGCTTCAGCACAGCGGGGTTGTCCCAGGAGGCTTAGGAAGGAAAAATCTGGTGTGGCTATTAAGGATTCTGTCTAGGAGACCCAAAATCAGATGACTGACTCACTTGGGGGTGGGACTCCAACCTGGTCAATGAGTTCGCTTAGAATGTTTCACCCATTATATTAGCATTCTCAGAGAGAAATAATTCACAGGTGCATAGGTGGAGGGGGAGGAGAAGGAAACCAGGAGTGTTAATTTAGGAGACCTACAACCATATGAGGGAGGCAGGGTAGTAAAAAGTTGGAGGGGAAGGGTAGAGAACACGTCCCTTCATCCACTTTTCTTCCCAGTAGTTGAACCAGTTCACTGGCAGTACTGGATATTTCTGTGCAGCATGGCAAGACACTGACATAAGCATCTAACACAGATGTTTCAGCTTCAGTCACTGAATTCCATGCCACCCCAACATTCCCCAATAAAACCTTGAACACAGAGGATCAAATTCAACCCTGAAGCAAGGAGGTGCAATTCCTAATGAACAACTGTACCAGCTTATACCTGCAGAATTTGATCCAGCAGATGTAGTGGCAGGAAAAGAGAGAGCAAGAGCGAGCACGCGCGCTATATGAATGAAAGGGTTCTACAAACATTTAATTTTATCATGAGTTGTTCATAACTAAGTTCCAACCCTGAGTTGCTACAGCAATGGGGTTGTTAGTAAGGAGGAGCAAGAGGGTAAAGGAACCAGGAGAGACAAGAAGGGTTGATGATTGTAAGAATGTAAGGTAAGAGGGGTTTTGAACTGTGTTTTGGCTAGCAATGAAGGAAGTTAGGGGATAAGTAGCTCCTAAGAGCTCATGCAACTGCTGCAAAGCATCAGCCTCCTAGGGATAGAGCAGGGTTGGGCGCAGAGGGATGAAGAAGAGACCATAAATGCCACAGTGGACGTAGAGGGAGAGATCAGTTTGCAGAGGCACATAGCCAGAAAGGATCAACAACAGTCAGCACTGGAGGCTGATTGGTTACTTCAAGGTCACCAGCTCTTTTCTGCTCCCAAGTGGTAATGCAGTGACATAAGCTTTTAAGATAAGAGCTCTTCAGCCTTCAATTATTACACTCCATATTGCTTTCCCTCCTCTCCTCTCTTCTCCCTCTGCAAAACAAAAACTGTCACAGACAGATGCTGGGACACAGAAAACAACTTCTGGCCTAGTGTAAACAGATCCAGCTTCCATTAAAGAATACAGGGCTTCCAGCGGCTCACATCCTGCTGGAACTCTTTCCCCCACTGGTGCAGGGGCAGGAAAACAGGATCCTGTTCTATCACCACAGCCATAGGCCCAGGGCAGAACCAGAAGACCACAGCGAGGAAGTCCAGGGGCTCTCAGGCTAGACGCTACCCAAAAACCAGAGACTGATTATTATTATTGTGTTACCACAACTCAGGGAGCCTTATCTCGCCAAAGGCAGGCAAGGCACGTTAAAGCACAACCAACCAGACCGTTTTAAAAACAGAGTTCAGGGGATCCTTCCCTGCCAAGTCCCGCCGGCTACATCCTCCTGCTGCGGGGGGCTGGACGGGTCCCCCAGGGAGCCCATCATTCAGCGCTGTCCCGGAGCTCCTTAGCGCAGCGAGCCACAAAAAGGCCGGGGCGGTAACCCGCCCTGGTGCCGGCCCTGGGACGGCTGCACCCTGGCTCCCGGGCAGCGGGAGACCCAAGCACTCCCCTGAGCAGAGCCGGGCTCTGAACGGCGGCTTCTCACCCGCTGGGAGAGGCGCCCCCAAGCACCTCGCTGCTCTAACGCGCGGCGAGACCCACCGTGCCGCAGCCCAGGCCCCCGGCTCCGGGCCCCGCAGCGGGGCTGGGCAGCGGCTCCAGGCCGGCCTCCCGGAGCTCCGCAGGGCAGCGCCCGTCCAGCCCTACGGCTGTGGGGGGGAGGAGAGCCGGGGTTCGCACAGCGCTGGCGGCGCAGCCGGACACACCGTGTCCGGGGGCAGGGGCTGGGCCGGGCGCGCCGCGGAAGGCAAAGGAGCCCGGGCCGGAGGCTCCAGCATCCCGCCGCCCCGGACAAGCGGCTCCCTCCTGCGGCCGGCGACGGACCCTCAGTCACCCCGCCCTGGCCGCCGCTCACCTCGCCCCGCTCCTGCTCCATGGCCCCCGGCCCGGCCCGGCTCGCTAACAGCAGGAGGCCACCGGACACATGGTGCCTCTGCTAAGCAACCCAGGCACTTCCCCCCGCCCTCACACACCGGTCACATGACCACGCTCGCGTCACGCGCCATCCACCGACCCCAGCTTCACCGGAAAAGCCTATTGGCTGGGTCCCCTTCGTCCGGACCAATCCCCGGAGCGATTGCTTAACAACCGGAAACAGGAAGGAACGCGTCCGCCCCCCCCCCATCCGCCGAGGGGCATTCTGGGAGTTGCAGTTCGCGCATCTTCCAGTAGCTTGGGAGAGAGAGGCCTCGCAGAGGGTTACAACTCCGCCCTCCCCCCCACTAGCCAATCGGCTTCCGTCCCTCCGCAGCCCCGGCGCGTGGTGACTAGTCCTTCCTCCGACAGCGTCGTCCTCGCGCTACGGCAGCCCTGGAGAGGGGGAAGGGCGCGTGGTGGTGCTTCCTTCGTGGTCGGGCCGAGCTGCTTCCATCGCCTCGGGGGGGGGCGGGGCAGGCAGCTGCTGCTACAGCTACAGCCTGCAGGGCTGGCAGGAAACCTCCGCCCAAGGGAGGCACGGGACCCGGGCGCCCTGCCGGGCTCGGCTGTGCGCACTTTGCAGTGCCAGTGCGAGTCCACGCTAACTCTGGGTCTGCAGTGCAGAGCGAGCGCCGGCGCCGCGGGCTGAGGATTGCAGCGTTCAAAAGTGGGACTGGGGAGGCGCCCAAGCCTCGATCGCTCCTGAAAGAAACCCGCAGGAAATAACCCTGCGGGGTGTTACTGCGCCTAGGGAGCGAGACTCTCGTGCTGGAGCCAGACCCGCTCCCCGGAGCTCTCACACTGACAGCGGTTGGGTTTTTTCCCCTTTTGTCCCTGCTTGTCACGCTAAATGCACACTGTTCCCGAGAAAGCAGCCAGCCATGAGATGCAGGAAGATGGCAGGTTATTGGTAACTTGCTGCAGTTCCTGACTCTTAAAAGGTGTGCTGAGCCTGTGCCAGAAAGGTAGCCAGCCATTTCCACAGCCCCCGACTTAGGGAAGTCCTCCACACCTTCGTTTTTACAGCTCTCTGCCGCAGCTTGTCAGTGGAATCGTCCGTAGGGGTGAAGTTCCCCTCACAGTTTGGAACTAGACTGACTAGATGGAAATGTGAAAAATCAGGACACTTTTTTAGGGGGAGGGGTAGGTGTTGCGGCACAGTTGTCTATATAAAACAAATCCCCTAACATCAGACTGTCTGGTCACCCTATGCGGGTCACACATTTAGACCTGGTCAACACTACAGAATTTTGTCGACTAAAGTGTGAAGGTGTATACTGAAATGCTCCTCCTGCCACTGTAACTCCCCTACTATGCCAACATAATAAAACCACCTCAGTGAGAGGTGTAGGGCTTATGTTGGTGCAGTTAGGGTGATGCTGTGTCAGTGTAACACTGCAGGTCACTTACCTCAGCTGGTGGCTGTCATTTTTGTCAATTTCATGGCCGTGAAATTGACAAGAAAGCCAGGCAGTTAAGAGTCCAGGTGTCCCCTACTCCCAGTGAGAAGTCTAGGTGGCTGGACCCTGAAAAAAACTGCTAAAAGCTGCTAAAACTCCAGTTCCACACCCTACCCAGGGACAGCTGTAGCTAGACCAGAGGTGGGGGTGAATTGTTCCTTATAGCTAAACTGACCTGCTCTAAACTGGTTTCACACTGTGGTGGAGTCAAGTCAGGCAAATCCTACTACTTTAGGGTATAAGAACACATGACAAATGTTAGTGACAGTGCTTAATGGGCTGCTGGAAAGTGCTCAGATGTTATATCACACTCATCACTCTAAGAGCAGATATAGGCTAGAGGTGGCAGGACCGCACCCCACGCCACACCATGTGTGAGAAGAAATTAGATCTGAACCTTTTGAAGCCTGCTGAAAGACAATATTAGCCTGTTCTGTAGTGGTGGGCTAATGAGAGGTTCTCTCTTCTTTCTCCTTTTCCAAGTGGTTGGTTCTTCAGGCAGTAAAATAAAGAGGCAGACAATGTGTGTCTGCTCTAGCCAGCCCCGGTGTTGCTAGTTTCTGAACTTGGGCTTAGCAAAATTTAGTCTCAAGGTAGTTGCAGCCTGTGGGGGGAGTGGCAGTACATGGTAAGACAAAGGGGAAAGATTCCACAATCACAACTCTAAAACCTCAGCAACGATAACAGGAAGGTGTTTTGGGGTTATTTAAATAAAGGTGATAGAAGCAGCAGTTAACTGGAGACATCCAGAGATATTGGTGCAATTTTCTTGTGATTTACACCAATCTTGTACTTCTGGTGCAATTCCTTTGACTTCATTGAATTATATCCATGTAATTCAGAGGCAATTCAGATCCAAGTTTCCCTGAACATGTCATCTCTAGTCACCAGATTCAAATTTGAATGTATGGAGACCTTTAAAAAGGTCTTTCAACCCTTTCAAGCTTTACAGAGAGTCAAAGGGCTTTAAAGATTCAATAAGAGTTTTATTAAAATAAACTTCTAGAGAAGTGGAGTTTGTTAGACTTAACTTTGCATTTAAAATCTTAATCCATAATGCCTCGTGTACATTAAAAAATTGTAGTCACTTGTTAATCTTGTCCAGAGACAGCTTGGATGATAGTCAAGAGTTCAGACAGCTCTTCCTGGCAGAAGGTATCTGCCAGAAATGCCATTCAGTTCTCCACAAAGCCTGTTACAACAAGAATAGTTAAAAGTAAAATTCTTGGGAGGAAAATTGCTCATTTACAAACATCATTAGACACACAATTAAGTCCTCCAGTTTGATCCAGGATAACTGCCTCCCATTCTTACAGCAGCCAGAATGGTCAGAAATCCTATGGAGTTGAATAGACAATATTAAGCTTCCTACAGGTCATTACCAAGGAGCCTGAGGGTATGTCTACACTGTGGAGTGAAGTCAAATTTATTTTAAGTCGACTTTCACCCTTCACATTTTAGAAGTTGGAGGAGCGTGATCACACCACACTCATTGCGTCCGGGGATTGTGTCCCCACTAGCTATGCTTGGGTTGACAATCAAAGCAGTGCACCGTGGGTAGCTATCCCACAGTGCAACTAGCTGCAGAGGCTTTTCGGAAGGTTGTTGTCCTCCCATGATGTAATGTACTCCCTCCCTGCCTCGTCCTAGTCCAAACAAACAGACGATTGCCTTTTCGCGCCATTTTTTCAAACCCTTCACTCTCTGCCACGCGCACCCCATTGCCTGAGAGGAATGGAGCCCGCTCAGCTCTGCACTATTATTGTGAGCATCACAAACACCTCCTGACTTATTCTGCAGTATTTTCAGGGTCAAGACAGGAGCTGCAGCGCTGAAAATTGCGATGTTACAGAGGCCGCCTTACTACAAGCCATGGAACGAAACAATTCCTGTTTGCTGCAGGCTGTCACACATCATCTGCGATCGGTGGAGTGCCACTTCTGGTACCAGGAAACAAGCAGTGACTGGTGGGATCGCATCATTAGGAAGGTGTGGGATGATGAGCAATGGCTGCAGAACTTTCGAATGCGAAAGGCCACTTTCTCTGAACTTTGCGGAGAGCTCTCCCCAGCCCTGAAATGCATGAATACTTGCTTGAAACGAGCTCTGACAGTGGAGAAGAGAGTGGCTATTGCTCTGTGGAAGCTAGCAACACCAGAGTGCTACCAGTCAGTTGGGAATCAATTCGGAGTCAGTAAATCCATCATGGAAGCAACTGTGATACAAGTGTGCCGGGCCATTAATAGACTTTGGGAAACGTGGAGGACATAGAAGACTTTTCTGCAATGGGGTTCCCACACTGGGGGGTGGGGAGGGTCATAGATGGCACGCACACCTAGACCTCCTTGCCAAAGAGTACATAAATTGAAAGGGATACTTCTCAATGGTGTTGCAGGCCCTTGTGGATCACAGGGGACGCTTCACCGACATCAATGTGGGGTGGTCTGGCAAGGTGCATGACGCGCATCTTTAGGAACTTCAGCCTGTTCAAAAAGATGCAGGCGGGCACATTCTTCCCTGACCAAAAAATAAATATTGGCAATGTTGAAATGCCAATAGTGATTCTGAACAATGAATTTTACTGCGATTTAAGTCAGCGGAACTGACATGCCAGTGGAGATGCATACTTTATGTGGTCGATGTAAGCCGCATTAAGTTGACCTACATTGTGAGTGTAGACCAGGCCTTAGTATGCAGATTCTAGAAGCTCACTTGGGGAGACTAGAGAAACTGTTAAGCATAGCCTTTGAGCAACTTTTTCTGGTATCACAAGCAGATCTATCTGGGGAGTCATGTCAAGGACTGAGTGTCTGCCATAGGAGCTAGGTTGCCCCTCCTAGAGGAAAGGCAGGTCAAGCCATGTGTATTGCTGAATGGTGGCATCTTCAGATATCTAGATCAAAAGTTAAGGTAAACTCATGGACAAGGAAGCCATTAACAGGTAGAGCCTAGTCTAAGCCATGTTATTCTGCATTTGTACTTCAATATTGGGTAATTCCATTAATCTGTTTAAAATTGATTTTAACCTAGTTTTGCCAAGGATACAGAAATACAAGTTCTTTACCCATTTTCCCTGCCAGATGGAGGTGGCTTTGTTTTTAAGTAGACTCTCCTCATCCATATTACCATAGTTAACAAGGGTGCTTTTAGTGCACACTGCATGATGTTCTGACAGGTATCTAGGGAGACACTTTAGTCCTGCATAATATAAAAACATTTAAGGGGCAGTCAGATAGCAGCAGAGGCTTTGGAGAGTCACTTATTGGGGCACAACAGTTTTATTATGCAGCTGGCTAGAGAGCAGAGTCATCAAGTATAGTTCCAACTTGGACAGGATATGGTCTCCCCATATTTTTAGTTCTATCGAAAGTTACTGTCAAGATCATACCCCAGGTATCAAAAGGGATTGGCAAACCAGTTCCTCCATCATCCTCAACTCTAGGTCCAATAAAGAACTAGGTTATGAGACACAAAAGATGAGCAACAGTGCTCATTTATGGACATTTCTTCTCAGCCAATAGCAGAGTGTTCTTAAGGAAGAGAGGTATCCAGAGCATTAGGGCATATGGTTTAAGATGTCCAGAAGGGACACATCTAGTCTCATATTCTGCACAGCTCCTAGTACAGTAGGGTCCACCCAGATCCTGGTGAAAGCATCCTACAAGATTAGCAGGCAGCAGACTGATTTAATAAGGTCAAGCAAGGAGACTAACACTAGTCCTCAAGTGAGAGATGATTGTCTGTTTAGGCCTAGCACTAGCAACAGATGTAGGATTATGTCATGTTAGTCTCCGGTAGTATGGAGAACTGGTTAGACTCACTGTAATATGTCAAGAAACATTAAAGAGACCCATATTGTACTTACTAGCAGATATTTGTAGTTACGGCTTACCTAGGCCAGATCCTTGTTGCCCAGGAGCCAGAGACACACCAAGTCCTTGCTGCCCCAGCATCCTGTTCTCTTGCACTTCCTGTTTCTGTGGATTTCATAGCTCTTCTCAGTTAGCAGATGGTGGTATTCCTCCTGATTTGGGGGTACAGGAGAGAAAGGAAAAAACCTATAGATTAGACAGATTGCATAATTTAGGGTTGGACAGGCTTCTGCACATGCACAGCATGTTGGTAGGGGTTTCTTTAAGCAATGAAGGAGAGTCAAGGTCAGATAATATACTGTTCCTTGCAAGTGCAAAAAAAAAAAAAAAAAAGAAAAAGAAAAGAAAAAAAAACGCCTCTCATTTGTGTTAAGGCCAGGGCCCCCACATGGGGGAGGAAAAGGGTACACTTTACTAGGGCCCAACCCCTATTGCCCCTATTATGGGAGAAGGCCCATGTTAAACATTTGTACTGGGCCCGAAAAAATTAAGTTTGGGTCCTGGTTAAGGCATAAGAATTAAGTGTCAACATGCATTGTTTTATGCATGTGAGGAAAGCAGACATTGAAGAATGGTATAGGAAGGAGCTTCCTTGCAGTTAACATATGCAGAAGGACACACGCACTTCCCACGCACTTCCCAGTCCCTTTAAAAAAGCCTCTTGTGACATACTAGCTTGCATTTTTTTGGACTCTATGATCTTTCAGAGCTTTCTGGACAGCTCTGTTTCTAATTGGTCTCAAGCCACAGGGTTTAAGGAACACTGGAAGCCATTTTTCTACAGTAGGCTTTTTTTGGCATGGAATGCCCTTGTCGCTACCACCAGTTCGGGAACACTGGGGTGGTAATTGAGATTTTTTGCTACTGTCACCTTGACAGTATCTGAGCAGGTCTAAGAATAGAGGTAAAAGTGCTGGCAGCCTCATCTAACCAGTACTCATTATTACGACTGGATCAGTGGAGAAAAGCTTGGCACCGGCCTAGGTCGTCACCAATAAAGTCAGATTCTGGTTTGCTCTGAGCTCTTTGGAGCATTGGTAGAAGAGAGAACACCGGCCACCCTGCTATTTGCTTATTCATACAACTCCCCTTCCACCCTGAGCAAATGACACCAGCCTCTCCACATGCCCATCTTTTAATACTCCAGGATCAGGATTGGGATAAATGATCTGGACTCTAGTAGGAAGACATGCATACAACAGATTAGTCAGTTTCTTCTAATTGAAAGATTGCTTCTCAGTCAGTGACCGGCTTTTGATTTTTGCTTCAGGAGTATCAGGAAAGCTTTTGGAAAGAACATGTAAGGCCTGGAGTGTGACAATGGGGGAGGGGGGAGGCAAAGAGCTTTGAGTGACAGACACATACAACTGTTCTTGCCCCATCCCAACATGGGATACCGCATATAAGAAGGTGGAAAAACAGGGAAGCATGTTATCCAATTGACACAAACCGAGTAGCTCCAGGGAAGGGATTGCCCCTTACTTATTTGTAAAGAACCCAGCACAATGGGGCTCTGATCTTAGTTGGGACCTCGAGGCTTTACTGTACAAGGAAACTTTGTTTTCATATGTTACAACATTGCATAAAACCTATATTTTTCTAGTCTAAAGACTTCACTCTCCTCTGCCCCCACCAAAAAATTCCTGCTTTATTGAAGCCTACACGTCCCTACTTTTCAGCAAGCCACTTGGAGCATCAGCCACCATCTGCCTTTTTTTGGAAGGGAGGGAAGAGGATGGTGGAGAGAGGCCGAGAAGGGATTTAATATGAAGTTTCTGGTTCTTAGATATAGGACGAAGGACATCTGAAATCTTTGCTTCTTAACTCAGAAACCTGTTCCTTTTCTTCAGGGCGGGGGGGGGGGGGTAGGAAGAGAGAGAAGTTCTGTTTTGACACCAGATACCTACATTCTCTGAACAACATGCTCAGGTTGTACTAGACATGCTGATTCTTGCCACTGGTTATTTCTTCCAGTTCTGGATGATTGTGGTGCTCTTGGCATAGGACCTAGGTTGGCAACAGCCACCATTTCACCCATCACTGGGCTTAAAAATAAGAAGGGGAGAAGGGAAGAGGATGATTCTATTACGATCTTACCTGTAACTCCAAGTCTTAGGTATCAGCTTTCATCTTAACACTCTTAGCAATGGGTTGATAGACTATAGAGCACATGGGGGTCGTTAGTGCACGGGGTGCAAATCAGAGTGCCACATCACTTTGGCATGTTTCTCCTGCTCCCCCATCCAGACCCTCCCCCAATGTTCTGCATGAGCAGGGCTGGGAGATGTCCCTGTGACCCCTCCCAAGAGCAGATTTACACCTGTGTATTCTTCAGCATGAACCCAAACCAAGTCCCTGTCACCTCCTATGCCATGCTTCAGTTGGGCAGAGCTAGTGAGAACTGAGCCCCAAAGAGACCCGTTTGCAGTCGGGGAGGCCAGAGAGCCACTCAGAGGAGGTTGTCTAGAATCTGCTTAGTTCTGCACATAGTCCTTGAAGTGACACTGCAGTAATGTCATGGGGAACTACTTGTCTGCAGCTCTCCATTTAAGGGATATTGGAGCCATATACCTCTTGCCTTGGGTTTGTACCAGGGAGGGCAGACCATGGCTCTAAGACACATAGTTGGTGGCTGTACCCAAGTCTGAGCCAACACACCTTCATTTAGCACAGGGAGCAAATCCCATCACTGCCAGTGAGACAGCAGGACCCTGCCTAAACAGAAGCATGGCCAGGACTCCAGAGATAACAGCCACTTGCTTTTGTGAGGCATGCTAGGGATTTAATGACCATGAGCCCTATTAAAGGACTACACCTGCAGAAGCACAGTTTCTGAGCACCAGGAGAAGTACCCCCTACATGCGCAATTCACTTCACTTCCTGCAGCAGTTTGGTATTCCCTGCAAGTCTAGCCAGGCACTGAAAAGATTGCATGGCAGAGTGATAGGAGCTGTTTGAACAAGTTCACAATTTGCAGCCCAGGCACAGAACTGGAAGACACAGAAGCCTGTGTAGCTGCACCAAAAGTGTCTTCACATCCAAGGACAGATGCCTAATTCTTAGTTAGTCCAAACAGTGAGTTGGTTGATTAATATTAGGTGCAACCTTTCCTCCTGGATTTTTTAGCTGTGATTGGGGAGTGGGGAAGCGTGGGAAGGAACAAGCAGTGTTTTTAATGTTGACATAACACATGAATTAAGAAACAAGAACTTACTTGTCAAAATTTATACCCAAAGGAAACACGGATTCAGGAGGGAGACTGGGGCATGGAACCTGTACACCCACATTCATTCTCATGTTGTTGGGAAAGAAAAAAATTGCTGCAACTTGACCAATAGTTTGCCACCCCTTCATTAAGCTTTGCACAATTATTTTTAAGACACTATCCACTTACAATACTGACAATGTCTGGAAAGTGAAGACCTTTTACAACTTATCTTGGAGGAGAGCAATGAGATAGGAGAAACCCAGGCTTACTTGGAGTTGTTCTGGAAAAGCAGACCAGACACTGGGGTAGATCTCTTGTTATCACAAGAAACCCTTCCTAGGCCACTGCAAGGAAGGACTATGACTGGTTTCAACATTATCCCTTGCTAGGTCAACAAATAGATTCAGATAAAGCCTTAGCTGGATGCTACCTCAGCAGGCAGTAGCCTGCTTCAACATCTCCTAGTTCTTGCCACTAGTAAGAATATAACAGCTTTCCCTTCAGGTTTTTCTAAATTATTTCAGTTCATTGTCATGCTCAGAGCTGCCAAGAATTATCCACCCTGTACAATACATGTGCATCTGCCTCTCATTCTCTTTGCTCCCACCCTGCCTCATCATCATCCTGATGTCTCAGGCTACGGCTACACTGACGGTGGCAAAGTCGCCGCCGTCAGCTCGATTGCTCTGGATCGACTGAGCAGTCAGTGCAGGAATCGACGTACTAAGACCACCTTCACAAGTGGCATAGCACTGCATCGACGGGAACACGGTTCCCGTCAGTGCACTGCAGTGAAGACGGCACGCAGAAGAGGAGCAGAGAAGTCAATGGGAGTTACACAAGTTTTTTGCGTACTTTGCATAACTCCTGTCGACTGCCGCCAATTCCCGGAGGTAAGTTTAGATAGTCAGTCAGAATCAGTAGGGCTGAAGGAACTGATCAGGTTTTACTCTCCTAGTGTCAGCCTGCTAGGGATGTTGGTTTTTGGGGAGATGAGGCAGGAGAAGGGATTTTCTTTCAATTTGAAGTACTTCTGTCATTTAAGAGCTTTTGACTTAGGGGAGGCTCTTCCCCCCCCCCGACCAGAGAATTATAATTTCACAAGTCTCATTTTAATTCTACTAATAGTTGACCAGGTACCCAAGTACCCCTCCCTTTACACCAAGGAAATCCATATTTCTGGTCCATGGACGGTTGTGTATTTTGTGTCTTGCCTTATTGCCTAGGTTGCCACAGCAACAGAGCTTAGCTTGTTGCCATAACAATAGAGTTAGACTATTAGGGGATAGCTCAGTCAGTCCTGGCTGGTGTTTAGTGTAGTTCAATAAAGACTTTTCATGGGTTTGCATCTCTGTGTTCCGTGCTGATTTCTCTCTGAATATAAGTACTTTCCAAGGATTTAAGACAGAAAAAATTAAGTCATACTACACTGCAGGGCTGCTTTAGCAGATTAAAAGGTATTCTCTGGAAGTTCTTGAAATGGAGACAGGGTTGTAGCACCACATGGGGAACCTTTGTGACACTCTTTGTACAGAGGCATATTAAACGTGGGGGAAGGTTGAATACCAAATAAGAGCAGGCAAACACTAACAAATGCTCACAAGATGGGTAATTCAGGAAGGCAGATTGTCAGATTAGTGGGGAAGAGTTTTGAGCAGCAAGATTCAGACAATTCCTTAGTCAAAGGAATCTTTAGGCAAATATTTTAGTAACTAAAATGGTACTGCAGGAAGATATTCCAGTCTGGAAGTCATACATAAATTCAGTTGCATTTCTTTTCCAGAGTTTAGACCAAAGAGATTTTTAGGTCAATAGAACATAAGACTACATTGGACAATACACCGTCTGCTGGAACGTGACCTTATTTTGTGGATCCATGGGAGATGGTCCCTGGGGAACTTGTTCTGTCTGCTTACCATTTGCTTGAGGCCAAGGTAATCTCTCCATCTTGAGATACCAGGCCAAGAGGTTGTTTAGGTCTTGATAGAGCTGGTGTCAGTCAACTTGTAGTTTATACTCCAGACTCTACGAAGAGAATGTCCAAGTTCTACCTCAGCTCCATCCAACAGTGCTGAAAGAGAAACAGCAGTACCTAACTGGGGGAGGGAGGAGAAGAGACTGTGCACCAGAACTAGATGGCTGGTTTTAGGCATGCACTCTCCTCCCATTCTCCTCCTTCATTCTACCCCAACCCCTTCCCCCCGACGTGGCTGTCCTATTTCCCTCTTACATTAGAGGGTTATTGGAGTCCCTTCCCAGAAACACTTTGTTCTGTGAAGCGTCCCCCTCCACACACACACTTCACTCCACTGGATTTAGCCACAATATATGCTGCTTTCCTTTGGAGCTGCTAGAAATAAATTTTACACTAAAAATCTTTCCAAACTGGAAATAGTGTACGAAGCAGTGTATGAAAGGGAATGTAATGTCATTTTAGGTTTACACCACAACACTATGATTGGAGAGGAATCTCGCATGTCCATTTGATGACATGTGACCTGCTTGTGTTACTTATATTCTGGTAGCACCTAGAGATCGTCCAACAAATATCAGGGCCCCATTGTGCTTGACACTAAGAAAATGGTTCCTGCCCTAGAAAGCTTATAGTTTAAGCAAAGGACATGAATACTTGTAGAAATGTAGGACTGGACAGGACTTCATAACCATCCCTGACAGGCATTTGTCTAACCTGTTCTTAATCTCCAATGACAGGTTCCACAACCTGCCTACATAATTTGTTCAGGGCTTAACTACCTTTACAATTAGGAAGCTTTTCCTAATGTCTATTCTAAATCTCCCTTGCTGCAATTTAAGACCATTACTTCTGTCCTCAGTGGATAAGAAGAACCATTTATCACCCTCCTCTTTATATGTCCCCCCTCAATCTTCTCTTGAGAAAACAAATCCTTTATTTCAATCTTTCCTCATTGCTCATGTTTTCTAGACCTTCACCCATTTTTCTTGCTCTCCTCTGGACTCTCTCCAGTTTGTCCACATCTTTCCTGAAGTGCGATGCCCAGAATGGGACACAGTACTCCAGTTGAGGCCTTATCAGTGCTGAGCGGAGTTGAAGAGCTTTTTCTTATGTCTTGCTTACAACTCTCCTCCTAATACATCCTGCAATGATGTTCACTTTTTTGCACAACAGTACTACATTGTTGATGCATATGTAGTTTGTGATCCACTATAGTCCCCAGATCCTTTTCTGCAGTACTCCTTTCTAGGTGGGCATTTCCGATTTTTGTATCTATGCAATTGACTATTCCTGGCTAACTGTAGTACTTTGCATTTGTCCTATTTATTTCAGGCTATTGCTCCAGTTTGTCTAGACTAGATTATTTTGAATTCTAACCCTGTCTGCCAAAGCGCTTGCAACCCCTCCCGGTATTGTGACAAAGCTCTTCCTCTACCTCGGTGGGTTCAGCGCTTCCTTCTAGTGGTAGGTCAGGGAACTGCTTCACCCTTTAGTGTTCTTCCACCCTCTAGGGGTGGGGGAGGGTCATACAGCCTCTCTAAGATGGCCACTCCCTGCTGGGTCCCAATCCTGTCTCTGGTTCTCACAGGCCTTTGTCTCTTTGCTGGGGCTCTTGCCCCTCCAGTGAATGGCTGGTACGGGGTGGGAGAGGCCAAGTCCCACCCTCAACTCCATGCCCCAACCCAGGGACCCTACAAGTAGCCTCATGCTGTGGCTTCAGGAAAGCTGCTAGCTTCCCTGGGTTACTCCCCACTGCCCCTTGACTTAATGTCTGAACCCTGCTCGGACAGGGGCCCTTCCTGGCCTCCTTGCCAGGGGAGGCTCTTGACCTCTGACAGCCCCACTGGGCATGGTAGTGCCAAACCAAATGTCCAGTTCAATCTTCCCCTTCTGGCAGGGTATTTTCCCCTCAGACCTTCAGGGAAAGGTCCTTTGCCCTCTTCGGGCAGGGCTTTTCCCTCCCCCAGTCTTTGTACCTGCAGGGCTCTCTTCTGCCAGAGTTCTGCTCCTTCTCCTAATCCTCCTGGTTTCTGACAATGTCTTGCCTGCTCACACACTCTGGTAGCTCACTTCACTCTCATAACTCCAGCCACACCCTTTCTCTGGAGGGGAGGCTTTTAATAAATCCTGGGTGGGGCCTTGATTGGCTCCAGGTGTGTTAATTAACCAGGACTAACCCCTGCTCAGCTAACAGGGGAAAAGGGACTTGCTGAGCCTGGGGCTGATATAGCCTTCTAGCACTCTCTGGCAGCCATCTAGTCTGACCCTGTCACAGTATCATCAGCAAACTACAGTGTACTCTCAGTTTGGATAACGGCATAATTTATAAATATTTTGACTAGAGCTGGACCCAGGACAGATCCCTGTGAGACTCCGCTTGATATGCCCTTCCAGCATGACTGTGAGCCATTGATAACTGCTCTGAGTAGTTTTCCAGCCTGTTGTGTACCCACCTTATAGCAGGTTCATCTAGGCTATGTTTCCCTAGTCTGCTTATGAGAAGGCACATGAGACAGTATCAAAAGCCTTACTAAAGTCAATACATATCACATTAGCTGTTTCCTCCCTATCCATAAGGCTTGTTACCCTGTCAAACAAGATGAGGTTGGTTTGACATGATTTTTTCTTGACTAGTCCATACTGACTGTTACATATCACTTTATGTTCTAGATGCTTACAAATTGATTGTTTGAGTATTTGCTCCATTATCTTTCCAGGTACTGAAGTTAGGCTGACTGGTCTGTAATTCCCGGGTTGGGCTTATTCCTCTTTTTATAGATGGGCAAGTTGACATTTTCCAGTCCTCTAGACTCTCTCCTGTCCTCCATGAAGTCTCAAAGATAATAGTTAATGGCTCAGAGATCTCTTCAACCAGTTCCTTAAGTATTCTAGTATGCATTTCATCGGGCCCTGCTGACTTGAAGCCATCTAATTTATCTAAGGCCAGGCCTACACTACAAGCTTACATCAGTATAACGGTGTTCCTTGCGTGTGAAAAATCCAGACCCCTAAGTGACGTAGTTATACCAACCAAACTGCCAGTGTAGACCGCGCTATGGGAGAAGCATTCCCATCAACATAGGGACCGCCTCCCATGGAGGTGGATTAACTATGCCAGTAGGAGACGCTCTCCCATTGGTGTAGTAGCGTCTTCACTGTGCTGGTGCAGCATTTTGAGCTTAGATTTGCTCCAAGTAATTCATAATTTATTCTTTCCTTATTTTAGCCTCCTGTAGACCAGACCGATAATCAGTATAACTACATCACTCCACACCCCTGAGCGACGTAGTACTGACACAATCCCCAGTGTAGACAGTGCTATGTTGGCAGGAGAGCTCCTCCAGCTGAAATAGCTACTGCCTCTCGGGAACATGGATTATGATGATGGAAGAGCTTTCTCCTATCTGCTTAGCGAATCTTTATTAAAGCACTGCTGCGGTGCTGCAGCATCGGCGCAGCTGCTGCAGTGTTTTAAGTGCAGACTTGCCCTCAGATTCTTCCCCATTTACACCGATGTTCACTATGTTAGTCATCCAATCACTGCTAACCTTTTCACTGAAAAGCTGAAATGGAGGCATTTAACAATTTGGCTACTTTAATCTCATTTTGTGTCTTGGCCTTTGTGATTTTTATGTTCATCCTTTGTAATTTGACCTAGTATATACTTTCTGTAGGACTTGAGTTTCAGGTCATTGGTAAAGCCAGAGAAGTCTCTAACCATACTTCAGGATAGCTGGCTCTTAAAGCCTCAAGATTGACAAATAATTTGTTGTTCATCTGAGGCACAGACCTTGAGTTACAGTATGTCTCCCAGCTATTTCTGCATTCAACTGTTAAGAGTTTTCCTTCACAGCTTTTGTTCATCTGACGTGCCCTCTTTCCTCAACCCCCCAGAGCCAATCACCCTCTTCGTACCCATCTTGAAAACCAATCCCCTATCCAATGTAGATATTACATACTGGGAAGCCCCTGAGCCTCTTCCTCTTGTCTAAGAATAAGAGTCTATAGTTTTCACAAACAGCAGCCTGAAAAAAAGGCTGCAAGAAAGTGTTGGTGGCTGTACAAAAGGGGAAGACCAATCTTTCCCTTCCTTCGTTAGAAAGGTCAGGGTCTTCCAAACCACATACTGCCTGTTAGAAACCGATACCGGGCTTTTCCTCCCACCAAGGGCTATATGAGCAAGAGAGAGAACTCCTAACATTAATAGGGCAGCATGGGGACTGGGAGGTAGCAGCAACACACCTAGGACTGTTCACAGCACAAAGTCATCTTTTGCCAAAGCTATAGTCACAACCACTGAGGGGGTGAGAGTAGGGAGAGACTGACAAGGTACAAATCACCACCAGTTTTCTACTATCCTGTAGCTGTCTCCCGCTTAGCATAGTTGTAGCTATTGTGCATTTTCATTCTTGGCACACTAGCTTTTTCCAATGCAGCTGTATCCATGGAGAGACAGACAGAGAGCGAGCAGGCTAATGGGGGTCTATTTATAGGGAATAGTATTTGATAAGGATGAATGAAGATTTAAAAATTAAGAAAAAAAAAATTATGCTCCCAGGTTAGAAGAGAGAAAACTACTTGGGTTTAAGAGGGCAGAGGAACAGCACTTGGCAGCCTTGCTATATAGCACTGCTAAATACTCAGAGCCACTTTTCAAGGGAAAAAACCCAAAAGCTATCAAGCAGAATACCTGAGGGAACAAGACCCTCTAGTCAAGCTTCATATTAAAATAAAACAAAAAATAATGTACTTAATAGCATCCCCCTACTACAAACTTCCCTGTTCCCACACTTACATGCATTTCCTTCCAGCAAAACTTAGCTATAGAGACCTGGCTTTTCTATATATACCAGTTAGCTTTGCTGCTGCCGCTACTCTTCTTCCACAGAGGATCTTAAACTAACTAAATAAATAAATAAATAATTGGGGTAGGAGTGTGGTAGGAAGGAGTTACCATCTCATTAGCTAAAGGATCGCAGTCACAGGATCACACCCAAACCTATTTTGAAGCCAATACGGCTGTGTTATTAAGTTTTTCCTGCCCGGGAGTCCTGCCCACTTCACCTAGTCACAATCCGCTTTGCTTGGGGGAAAAAATAATAAAAGGGACCACTGAGTGAATAATTTTTACATTTGCAAAATAGATGAGAGTAACTATCTGCTCCATATTATTCATCTAATGGCAAATCCTCCTTTGAATCTTACTTAGCTACACCTTGTCAGTGGCTGATCAATGGAGAGGCTCCCAGCTCATTCTGATTGGCTGAGAGGGTTGAGCTTCTATACTGATGTGAGTAAAACCCCCACTCCTCAATGAGCTCTCTGCAGGTAGACTTCTGTATCTGTGCACAGGCCCAGTGACTTTCCTGGGGCTCTGCACAGGCTTCCCTGCCCAGAGCTCAGGCCTAAGCAAAGTGAGGGATTTGGTAGGACTGAACATTAGGTGGGGTTCAACATGGGCTAGGCGGGGAAGGAATTACCATGAGGCTTTCCATGACTCTGGAGGGATGGGCTGGGAGATGCTGCCTTTAATAAATCAAATGTAAAGCAGCCCTTATCTGTAGCTATGGTTGGAGAAAATGCAAAGGTTTCCTTGTAACCACTATTAAGGGGCTGTCTCGGTGTGTTTTTGACAGATGCCTTGCCTGGTTCAACAGTGCTGAGTCAGAGTTTAGTCTTAGTATTAAACGTATTGGCTACTGTTCTGTTATAGAGAAGAAAATTTTGTATGTGGGAGGGATGGGATTTTTCCAAGCACTGCAATGAGCTGGCTCCATTACACACTAACAGCAGCTAAGGCATAAAACCAACAAGACTAGATTCTTCTGTTAAATATTTTTACAAAACATTTCACTCTTTTTTACATCTTTGCACAGCATTGGAAGAAATCTGTGTTTGGAGATGAAAAACACAGGGGTATGTGAACTCCCATACCACATCAAACCAGTGACCCACCTAGTTCAGTGTCCTCTCTCTGACTGTTCAGCACCAGGTGCTTCAGAAGATGATACAAAAAGCTCTAATAGACACCTGTGGAATAATCTGTGCATATGATTAGTTGTGTATTAGCCCTTGTCACTTATTGTGCAGCTTGTGTTCTAAACTACGAGAGTTCATTTTATTCCTAATTTTTTATTTTCCTTTTTAACATAACTGTGGGATGTCCTCATTCTCCATTTAAGCTTTTCATTTAAATTGTATTTTGTAGTTGATTACTGTAGTGTGTGTGTATTTTAAAAATATCCTTTTATCACTTGTAAATGTGTTGCCTTTGCATTTCAGTGACAGTCTTCCTATTCTTGTATCACGAACTAGGGTAAACCAGAGAGCCTGATCTACCTTTTCCAGTCTAGTCCTATTTTATATGTCACTGTTCTGTCCCCTCTCTCACCTAAACAGTCTTAGTCTCTGCATTCTCCTTTCATACAAACGTCTTTCCATTCTTCTAACCTAATCCTTCTGTCCTTCTGTTGCCCATATCTGAATTTCTTCACTTTCTGCACTCCCTTTATTTGAAAGAGGGTATCTAAACCACAACATGACATTCCAGGGGAGAATGAATCATTGATTTCTGTACTGATCTTTTCAGTATTTCCATCTCATTTCTTAGGCAGCCTGGACATGTCATTGCTTTGGTTTTCTGACTGTTGCAGAGGCTTTTCATTGTCCACAATGCTGCCTGGATGTCTCTTTTGAGTAGTTGGAGTTAATGTAGAACCCAGCAATGTGTGTAAGCTATGCAAGTGATTCCTTCTAATAGGCATCATCTTCCTGGGTTAAGCCATGTCCTTCAGAAGGCTGCACTGAGTAGAGCTGGGGCCAAGGCTGGGATCCACGAAGGGACTAAGACCATGTCTACACTAGCACTTTTGTCAGTAAAAATTTTGTCGGTCAAGGGTGTGAGAAAACACACCCTCAACCGACCTAAGTTTTGCCGACAAAAGCGCTCTCCCACTGACATAGCTATGGGGGGTGGTCTAATTACACCTGTGGGAGAGCTCTCTCCCGTCGGCAAAGAGGGCTACATGGGAGACCTTACAGCAGTGCAGCTGCAGTGGTACAGCTGTGCTGCTGTGAAGTCTGTAGTGTAGATGTAGCCTTAGGCGTTGCAATGCTGAGCGTCACAGCACCTAACCTAGACAATCTCAAGAACAGCATTACGACTCACAAAGCCGGAGTTAGGCTAGGCTCCCTGAACACTGAATGGGGGGAGATAGTTATCTTAGAAATAGAATGCAATCCACAAAGCCCGCGTGCTAGGTGGGGAGCCACCAAAGCCAGCCAATGGGAGATGCTGACCAGAGGGATGTGTGCTAAACCCTGCCCCTCTCTTGGAGACAGACACTTAACTCCAGGCTGCAGGGAGGTGAACTGCAAAGTGAGGGAAGATGGGCGCTCTGCTGCCTAAGTTGCATGTGGAATCTGAAACAAAATGGGGGATGGAAGGAAAGAAGGCGGCCTTTCCCTATAACCTTCAGCCTAGGGGATAGGGTATTCACTAAAGATGTGGGTGACCCGCCTAGTTCAAGTCCCCCCCCCCCCGCTGAAGAGAAGGGATTTGAACAGGGATCTGCCCCCTCACAGATGCAATGGAACCACTAGGCAATGGAACATTCTCCTGTGGGGTTGCCTCAATCTCTCCTATTGAAGTGTGCCACTGTAATGAAACAATGCAATAGCTAAATATTACTTGGGCCAGGGACAGAGTTAGAATGACTCTATAGCCCTGTGGTTAGGGCACCCCTCTGAGAACTAACAGATAGCTGTTCTGATCCCTTCTCCTTATCAGGAGCGGGGGCCTTGAACCGAGGATCTCCCACATCCTGGGACCCTCTCCACTAGGATTAATATTATAAAGGAGCTGCTGCTCCTTTTCCCCACACCCTCCCTGGCTGTTTTGCACAGATTCAGCTGAGGGGCCTGATCCACTAGGCAGTCGCGAGTCCGTTTACGGGATCAGGTCCCTGCACGTGGCTTGGGCAGCTGAATGCCTGTCTTTCACGGCTTGTGTGCATGGCAGACAGAAAGCTCAGGCACAGGTGAGTTTAGGCTTCTGCTGGGTTAGGCAGCAGCTGAAGGGGAGTTTTGTGGCTTGCGGTGGTGCCTGAAAAGAGGACTTAAGCACCTAAATACTTCTTAGAGCTCTAGCCTAGTCCCAAAACCAATGATCTGAGATCATTCCCCCTCTTCCCCGTGCCACACCAGGAAAGACTTCAACTTGAACATGAAGGAGCCGCCAGTGGGTACCTCTGTAGGACCCGTCGCTCTGGAATTCTCTCCACACCCTTTGGGCTGGGCAGACCTGCCAGGCAAGCTACAAAACCCATCTTCTCAGGCATCTGCAGAGGACTGGAGATTCCTTTTGGTTCCATTTTTGCAGCTTTCTTGGTACGGCCGTATTATTAGGAAGAAAGACCAACAAATTATGAAGCGTGTTTGCCAAGGAATTCTGCTAAACAGCCAGTAATCACATGCTTGCCAAAAGCTTAAGTGGCATGATAAGATCATCAATGAGAGCCATAAACCTAACATTCAGCCAGACTGTTTTAAAGACCTAGCTAGAGATTGATCCAGCTGTCACTTAATCTGCCAGGAGGCTATAGCCCTTTGGGATTTGCCGTGACAATGATGGAGGTGCCTTTTGTAATTGTGCATTTTAGTGGATGTTTATTCAGCTGAAGAGAATGATCTGTCACCTGACGTGTGATTATGAAAAAATTAAGTTATTTAAAATAGCTAGAGCATAGTACAAGTGCTTACTGGTGTTTTATAAACCTAACCAACTAGCCTACTTAACTCCAGAGCAGGGAATCAATTTCAGCATAGTTGTGTTCATATGATCTTCCCCATGATAGTTCACAGATTAAAATGAGGGAGAGAGCTCCCCTGGATAAAATTATCTGATCCCCTCCCAATCAATGTGTGTGTTTTTAGAGATGTATTTTTACCCAGCTCTTGGAACTCCAGAATGGCTCCACAGATCTTGCTGAAGTTTTTGCGTTTTGGCCTAAATTCAACCAGGAAAAATCTCAACTGCAAACTGAAAAAAACAGAAAAAAAATATAGAACTGGAGATTTTGAATGCACTGGCCTTTTGTATGACAACATGAATCTTGCTTGCTCAAAAAGGGCGGGGCACTAAATGATGAGTGGTGTGTTCCTGCTGCTTGTGAAACGAATTCGACACCATGGAGGGGTAAGGGGCAGACATCACATAGGAGTAAAAGTAGCAAATTCTATACAGAAGTCTGAACTCTCGGTACTGGCACACGAAGCCTCTGTGCGAATTGCAGGGGACCACCAGAAACATAAAGAGGGGAGCCTTAACTCATATTTATTGGGCTATCTGCAAATTTTGCTGGTTATGCCAACAGCATGTTTGGTCTTTTAGGCAGAGAACCCAAACTACTCTTTCTGGGTATAGTTCAGGAGAGGAGCTAGTGAGATGGGATTTACATAAAGGTTCCTTTGGGTACTGTTAAAGGGCTTGTCAGCATGACTACTCGGTCCGTAGTAAGCTAGGTGTGAATACACAGCGCAGTAGTGTGCTGTGCTCTCAGAGCATCCCGAGTGGGCCTACTCCCGTTTCAAAGCAGAGGAGATCAAAGCGCACTGTGGAACTTTTAATGCAAGGCAGCAGGGTCCACATGGACACTGAGTGCACAGGAGACTAGTGAGCTGTACAGTCACACCCCAGCTTGCCATGAACCAAGGGTTTGTGTGGACAAGCCCTAAGAAACTTGCAGAGTTAAAATGAAGACTGTACACCTGGAAATTCACTAGCCCATCTGCCAAGGACACGCTTCCAGCTTGACATGGGAAACTCCTTTAACCACTTAGAGTGGCACACAGGGTCGGATTTAAATCTTACTTACCCCTAGGCAAAGCCCCCCCCTGCCCCTCCCGCCTACAGCTGACTGACCTTTGTAGTTGTATTTGGGAGGGGTCGACAGGCGAGAGAGGGGCTGGCCAGCTCTGTGAGGGGTGGGACAGGGAGGGGCTGGAGCTATCAACTCAGCCAGCTCCAGGCAGGGGAAATATGCTCATCCCTGGCCTTCGGCTTCTGGCCTGGCCAGGGGGTGGGACCTCAGGGGGAAAAGGAGGAGCAGGATGGTGGAGCCCCAGGAGAGAGGAGAAGGAGCAGGGGCAGGGCCAGAGTTCCAGCTCTTGGCCGGTGCGGGAATCCACCACTGTTTAGGCATCCCTAGAACACCAGCGCCCCTAGGCACATGCCTAATTGGAAAACCGGCCCCGGTGGCACAGTCAAGTTGTAGGAATTTTGAAAAAGGAGAAGGCATTGGGCTAGGTCGCAGGAGACCTGGCATCTGTTCCAAGCTCTGCCACTTGCCTGCTGTAATCTTGAGCAAGTCACTTCACTTCTTTACCCTTCCAACCCTTTGTCTATTTAGAACATAAACTCTGGGTTGCAGACACCCTCTTCTACTACAGGTTTGTAGCGTGCCTAGTATGATAGAGTGCTGATCACAGCGGGGGCCTCGCGTTGCTGCTATAATACAATAAATAGGGAATTACCCTCCTGCAGTCACACTTGGTGCTAGAGGCTTATTAGCACAGATCCCTTCAATTCCTCCAACGTGCACTTACAGGGACCCCTGGGACCACAAGGCTTTGCCAGGGAAGAACTCCCCCTCATGCTGCTGGAGCAAGGACTGACCCTGCTGAAGTTGAATAGTTACCAAGAGTCTCCCATGTTAAGTCCATAGGTAAAATGAAGGCACTTGACGCAAAGGCATTTCCAACGTCTCATCCAGTTCAGTCACTCCAACTAACCCGAACGCAGGACGGTTAAACCTGCAAACTCCAGCAGTGTTAATAAGACCTGAACTTGAAATGCAACATGCTGGGCCAATGGCATGTAACTTGCCTCCATGCATGTTCTGAATGTGACAGGACATGGCTGAAAGGCACTAGCAGTAGATCTGTGTGGTAGCTGCAGATCACAGGCCCTTAAACTGGGTAACATGGTTAATTAAGGATAAGCGATATCTCTTCTTAGAAATCTTGACGCTCTGGTGAAGGCTTGTTTTTGAGCTCCTGCTTTGTTTTCTGAGAGGCTGTGCTGCAAGGTACAATCCTATAAAAGGGGGAGAAGGAGAGTTAAATATTAGACCAAATTCAGCTCAGGCAAAAGCTGGTGCCAGCCCAGCTCTGATTTCTGCAGCAGCTTGTGCCTAGGAAAGGAGACTAATTCAACAGCCAATGTAAGGAACACAGTACCTGCACAGACACTGCGTCGCCCTAACTACACCACCATAAGCCCCACGCCGCTCGTTGAGGTGGCATAGCGGGGGAGTTACATTGGTAGGAAGAGCGGTGTGTTCACCTCCACTGTTTTGTCAACAAAACTGCAATGTGACAAGGCCTTAGGGCCCGGAAGCTTTTCTCCCTTCAAAAATTCCCCTTATAGAGGGACTAAAAGAGGAACGAGCTAGATACGCTATTAGGAACAGAAATATATCGGCACCCCAGCTCCTGGTAGCAATCTTTTGTGAGGGCCTTAGTTGTCCCCAAATTTGCCAAAAGGCACCCAATACATCACACTGGCTTAAACTTGATCCTGAATTCAGTAGGCTCTTGGGGCTCTCTTCCAACCAACCCAAGCACACCACAGCTGCCCAGCTCAGGCTTTCATACAAACAATCCCTCCCCACCACAGTTTTGGGTGCCATTCCAGGACAGACAGCTGGCCCAAAGATTTCTGCCTGAAAGCTCTTATGTGCAAGGCCCCGTGTAAACTCCATGGCAAGCCGGACCTAAATTTTGCAGCAATGTCTCTGGATTCATTGTCACTCGGCTGGAGGTTCTGTGGCAGCTTCAGATACATTTTTAAATGGGAGGGATTTTATTGAATTAAGTATGAAAATAAATAATATACACAACAATACAGTGGCCCCTTGTGTTGTTTGTTTTGATATTGAACTTATTTTTTGCTGTCCTCACATTATCTCTATTTGATTTGCCACACACTTTTGTACTGAAAACATGTAACTGAAGCAAAGAAGTTGCCAAGGGAAGGCTGAATGTTTTGGCAGCTGGGGAGAAGACAGTTTGGAGTTTCTGACACTTGGGGACACAGTTTGGGATAAGCTGGATGTTTCTGCTAGAATGAGCTGCAGAAAAATATTCAACCATGTTACCATTAAATTATCATCTTCAGATTTCAGAAGCAACAACCCATTAAAAGGAAGGGAGTGCTTAATAGTTCTCACAGCTGTACTTTCAGGCTGTCTGCAAACTCGGAAAGACTCTGTGACCGGAAGGGCTAGAAACAGAAATTCTGGAGCAGTATTCTGTGAAAAGGGGTGAATTTCGCAGTAAAATTCCGTGCCTCTGGAGTCAGGAAATACAGGGATCTTGCTTATGTGCTTAAAATAAACAGATCTAACCCTAAACATGAGACATCTCCTGGGGAGCCTAATATATAGAAAAAACCCCAAGCATATGGATAGCTTACATTGTTGTTTATTCCTTAGCACTTCTGAGAGGCACACACAGAGAACAGTCATCTCTTGTATAGTTCTTCCAGCATGAGATGATCAGCAGTGAAGATGCGCAGTATTTCCCTAAAAGGAGAAGAGGGAAAGGAAAAAAAACTAAACAAACACTGAAAGACACTTTTTTTCTAGGTTTGCATCTCCTCACATGCTCCACATTCAGAAAGGTTGAGTAGCAACCATTGGGCTTTTCTCCAGAAAGTAAAATAGCAAGAAATATCAATCACAGAGATGGAAAAGACTTAGATAGCTGCTCTACCCTTCTGCCAGGGAGGGGTTGTTATCAAAGTATTTCTGAGCAGGAGAGTAAATAATTCCACTGCATATTACACTACAAAAAATAAAATAAAATGGATCTATCCCACATTTATTCCTGCCTTCCAGTCAATTTTCCCTCTCAAACTGAGGCTATGTCTACACTAACGGTGGCAAAGTCCCGCCGTCAGATCGACTTATCTGGATCAACTGAGCGGTCAGTGAAGACCCCCTCAGTCGATCCAGAAGTCGACGTACTAAAACCACCTCCTCAAGTGGTGTAGTGCTGCGTCGATGGGAATGCGGTTCCCATCGGCGCAGTGCAGTGAAGACGGCGCACAGAAGAGAAGCACAGAAGTCGATGGGAGTTACGCAAGTTCTTTGCGTACTTTGCGTAACTCCTGTCGACTGCCGCCGAATTGCTGAGGTAAGTGTAGACCAAGCCTGAATTCAGTGCTGGTGAAGATGCCGGACTGACAAGCCAAAGTCTGTGCAAACTTCTCATATACACCATTCCCCTGCCAATGTGCCTCAGGCTTGAAGCGGAGGGCCCTCCTTTCGGGATGGGAGGGAAGTTGAATCTAAATGTCACATTTAGGGATTCAGCCAACATCCACTTAAGTTAGTGGGATGTCTTTCTATTGACTCCAGTGCTGGATCAGATTCTTTGTCCTTAACGTGAAAGAACCAATGAGGGTACTAAACACTGCCAGCTGTTACTGTGGTTTGTGTGATGTGGGTAGTTGTCCAGTAGAATTAAACCTGCACAGGAGCCTCTTCTCCACCAACCAATTTTTCAAACAGCCACAAAAGGGCAACAATTTTGGTCACTCTCACATGGGCTAAAGTTCAGCTAGTGACCAAGGTGAAAGGCTCCATATGCCATGAAACCAATCCTCTGAGTTCTTTTGTACTGTCAATTAGAAAAAAAAGTTGAGAGTGTTTTCCCGAGACTTACCAGAGAATGTAATATCACAGCTAGAGGACACTGGCTGCAGGCCATTGTTGTTAATAGATGTTGGAACTAAGTATTTCAGAATGGGGATAGAAGTTGAGTGACTGAGTCTCCATGCCACAAAAGGGGCTTGCCCTTCTCTTTTCTTAGGGTGCAGATGGGATCATGGAGGCATCCTTTTGTCAAAACCCTTCCATAAGCTAAATTCCCCAGTGTCTATAAGTGAAGAACTTTTCTCACTGTCTCTTTCAGGGAGTCCTCCCCCATACTATATTTATTCTTGAAAATACAGCACAGCACACCATTTACTCACGCCGGCAGGATTTGCCAGCCTGGCAGTGTGTCATGTGGTTGAGGACATTCTTCATGGTACAGCAGTGAGGAAGGCTGCATCATAGAATCATAGAAGATAGGGTTGGAAGGCACCTCAGGAGGTCATCTAATCAAACCCCCTGCTCAAAGCAGGACCAACCCCAACTAAATCATCCCAGCCAGGGCTTTGTCAAGCCACACCTTAAAAACCTCTAAGGATGGAGATTCCACCACCTCTCTAGGTAACCCATACCAGTGCTTCACCACCCTCCTAGTGAAAAAGCTTTTCCTAATATCCAACCTAGACCTCCCCCACTGCAACTTAAGACCATTGCTCCCAGCTCTGTCATCTATTACCACTGAGAACAGCCCAGCTCCATCCTCCCTGGAATCCGCATTCAGGTAGCTGAAGGCCACTATAAAATCCCCACTCATTCTTCTCTTCTGCAGACTAAATCAGCCTAGTTCTGTCTAAGTCATGTGCTCCACCCCCCTAATCATTTTTGTTGCCCTCCGCTGGACTCTCTCCAATTTGTCTACATCCTTTCTGTAGTGGGGGCCCAAAACTGGACATAACTCCAAATGTGGCCTCACATCTTCATCTGGCGGGGAGGAAGGCTCTGCAGGCCACAGCACCTCTTCCTGCTGATAGGCGGTCCCCACAGGAGTCCCTGCCCATGGGGCCGAGTCGTCGTCTGAGGGTGAATGGTGGCCCTTTCCCAGTACCTGAGGCACTGACTGCATCCCCGAGGGGTTGACGGACCGTGATCCCGTCCCTGCCCGGGAAACTCCTTAGGCCTCCATACAGCCATTGGCATGACCAATGAGGCCATCCGCCTGGAGCTCTGGCAGCTTTTGGTGGTGGTGGCTCCCCCAGGTACTACATCCCCAAAGGGACACTGAGGCACCGTCAAAAGACCACGGCTGGGGCTGCCCCAAGGGCTCTCACTATGCAGTACCGTCACTCCAAAGAGCTTCCCTTCGACCTTGACGACCAGGTTCATTGTGGGTGCCACAGCCAGAGCAGGCATAGGGACAAAACTCCGGTGAGCTGGGTTGACCCAAGCATCATCCCGGTACTGAGGACTTTGTGCTCTGCATGCATCTTGGTGCTGAGTCAAATGCCGGCGACCGGGCTCTGGCTGGCCTCGGTGCAGGGCAATCTCCTCAGTGCCGAGTCTGTCTCCGGCATCCAGGTTTGCCTCGGTGCAGGGGCTGAACTCCTTGGTGCCAAGTCTGTCTCTGGCAACCAGTTTTGGCACCGCCTGGCGAATTCCTCAGTACCGAGACCGTCTCCAGAGTCCGGGATCAGCGCCGTGTCCTTGCAGGCGAATTCTTCATTGCCGGAGCAGTGGGATGAACCTCACCTGGTGCCGCGGGGTTGAGACCAGTGTAGGGCAAGTGACTTTGCTCTCCGCCTTGATGCAGGTTAGTCCGGCGACCGCGACCTGGGATAAATTCTAGGGGAGCGTTCCTGCTCTACCCTAGGAAACCGGTCTGCAGGAGATCTTCCTCCCCATACCGGGGATCTCCTGAGCCATTCAGCGGGCCCCAACATAGGCTTCCCCTGTAATGCCAGTCCCTTCTCTCTCATGGAGGTATGGGCGCCGGTGGCATATGCAAGGCCAACAAGGCTCTTGCCGCCCATCGGCCACCGAAGTTGATGGTGCCCAGTCAGGGGAGGCTCCTTGGCTAGAGACGCTGGCTCAGGCAGCAGGTCTCTGTGATTTGACCTCGGTACGGATCGGTGCTCCACCCCGCCTGCTTCGACGGTGCGGGAGAGTATCCATGCTCTGAGTGCTGACTCCGTCCATTTGTGGTGCCGAGTCGGGTCGGTGCCGACGGTGCCCTCTGCACCGACAGCATGCTGGGTACTGCAGCGGAGCGGGTTGGCTCGGAGCTGGCTTGGGGGCTCCATGAGCCAGGCTTTCAGGCAGATTTTCTGGAGGTCTGAAAGCCTTAACAATCCATTCTTCTCCTTACGAAAGGCTTTCCCCCCATGCTTCAGGCAGTGAGGGTCACTTAGCAGAAAAGCCTTCCTGCTGGAGGCGCATGGCTTGAAACCATGACACCAGAGCATACCTGCTTCCGGTAAAGCCTCGGCTAGACTATCTCAAAGTCTCTAACTACCAGTACAACAGTTACTAATCTAACTAACTAATTAACCCCCAAAAAATCATTTGCTTAAAGTTCAAAACACGGGGAATTAAGCACTTGCAATCCAAGCACAGGCAACTCCAGTAACTATCACGAGCGGAAAGAAGGAACTGAGGAGGCGTAGGGCCGGCAGTGCCTCATATACCGCGGCAAATGCGCAGGCTCCAGGGGGCACCGGACCCGGCCCTATGGGATCTGCTAAGGGGAAAAAAGTTCCGGTAGCCATGCACAGAGGCGTGCACACACCTATAGTGGAATGGACATGAGCAAGCACTAGCATTGTTCATAATTGACCTCTTGTGTGATGAGCTGAGATATGAAAGAACCTTCCTGAGGAAGTAGAGGTGATATCTGAGACAGTTATTTTTATAGTTAACATGTAGTGTTAGTGTGAAACCATTTGCAATAAATATAACAACAGTGAGGAAAATATCTTCCTGATAGCTACAAAGAAAAATGGTAACAGCGCATACTTGTACTCCCTGTGCTTAATAATGGACATTGAGTGAACTTGTGTGATTTGAGCATGGATAACTACTTCATTGAACATGGGCCCAAAATACCAACATTTAGCATGAGTCAGAAGGTGTTATTAGCAACACTGGCCCTAGCAAATTAAGTGATATCTAGCTTAAGGCTCTGATATGATAATATGAAACCAAAGTGTATGTATGAGAGCATTAAGTCATTGCAACCATTCACTAAATAGAAAAAGAAAGGATTACTAAACATCTACAGTAGCTGTAAGAAAAAGCAAAACCCACTTATACAGCCAGCTACCGTATGCCCTACAAATTTCAGATCCTTCATCTACTGAGAAACTGGAAAATCCACAATGGAAATCTGGAAAACAAAAATTGTGGAACACAAGAGACAAACGTATGGGCACAACTGTGAGCCACTCATCCTAAAGGTATTCAATACTAAATTTTCATTATCATTTGTTAATAATGTGTAATTAAGATGTGGTTTCCAATTAGAAGTTAGTTTGCAGAAATGTATTTACAGCATAAAGACATCAGTACTGTAGAAACCAGACTAGGTACTCTAACTACGTTTAGAAGAAAAATAGCAATTCTTTTAATGAAAGAGTCAGATAACTTTGTGACATATACCTAGTGAGCCCATAGTTTATGGGATGACAACAGGAAGAGTGGAATAATGTCATACCACAAACAGTTAACTTAATACACCTACAGTGGGGTATATCACTGGTTTGGTTCTGTAATGGTGACTCTGTCTGAATAATTTGTTTAAGTACTGAAAAATGGGAAGGGGGGTGAATGGTTGATATTGATAGAGCAGTGAAATCTAACTGGATATTGTTATATCCATCAGAAGTAAACTAAAAGTTTGCAAAACGTAGAATGGGGTACCAGATATAATTTAAAATATGACAACCCCCCAAAATATGTGCAAATCCATAACTTAATTGAAACAATTGACATGAATGAATAAATCAAGATTTTTATTTAGCGTTTTGGTCACAATGTAATCATCATTTGAGTACATTGTATTGATTTTTCAGAGAGCATGGAGAACTACTGCACATATTCCTACTTTGTCACTTGAAAAAAAGAAAATGAAGATTGCATGATGGTAAAAAACACAAAAATTGTATGAGAAACACACGCCATATGTTGGAGCAGATAAGTAAGCAGAATATGATTGTTTATAGTACAAGAATGAAAGTCATGGCCCAAGATCTAGCTAGTTGTATATAGACCCAACGTAATAACCTGCCTAAGGAGTAGGATCCTTGTAATAATTCTCCAGTAGTATTTCCACCACTGCTAATAGTCATATCTTGACTAATGATTATATGTTCAAGGAATATTTTATAAATGTTATGAGTTAATTGAAATTATATTTAGCATTATAACTTCTGTGATTTCATTTTCTCATCTATTACTTATAAAAGGTTCAGTGTGACTCTTGTAAGCGGTGGGCACCTGTGCCCTGCCTTCTACAGGGAACTAATGAAGAAAACCTAACTGATGAGAAGAGAATAGCTGCAATAAGTGTGCATAGTTCAGATATTTACAAAAAAGAGGAATATTTTGGTTTTCTTGGAAAAACAGCTGGAATATAAAGGAGTAAGTTTAATTGTAATGTACATTTCAGTAAAGAATAAAAAAATGTGTTAACTGCCGCCAGAGTTCACAGAGCTCGTGGCAGCGCGCAACGCCACGAGATCTACAGTGTTGTACCCTCTGGCAGTAGCGCGTGACACCACCAGAGAGCACAACGCCGCGAGATTTTGCGGCAGCGCATGCTGCCGCCAGGGGCCAAACCATATCTGGCCCACGGGCCGGATGTTTGACACCCCTGGTTTAGATGCTTGTTTTTGGAAAAAAGGTTGAAGTGAAAAGTAAGCTGCTCATGTTTATATACCCTGTTACAATAATACAAATTTTAAATTTTTTGAAAAATAGTATGTCCACATTTACAATGGAGATTTCAAAATGACAGTAAATTGTGACACAGCATCAACCATCCATCATGGTTTGCTACTTCTCCCCTTTGTCATCCGCTGGTCCAGGGGTAGCTAATTGCAATGGATAGTTGATGCCCTGTCAGAATTTGCTACTCCTGGACCAGAGGATGAGAAAAGTGAGAGGTAGATGATGTGACCGGCACATTCCATCTGACAGAATTTGCTACCCTTGGTGGACCAGAGGATGGGGAAAGTGAAAGGTAGAAAATTGTGACAAGTTAGCAAAAGAGAACTTTTTTTTTTTTTTTTGCAGTAACTGTTACTGGTAACAAAATCTGTGGGTAGTGGTCTCCTGCACGGCATGGCTGAGCCCAGTCACTTTACATCTCTCGGGCAGGGAGAGAAGCAGAAGGGCTGCATCATGCATGGGTGACAATGATGCCACGTGCTTAACTCCTCCTTACTGGTAGCACCCTCCAGCTTGCCCATTGCCCCAGCACTCACCTTCTGTTTGCACAGCTAGCGGGCATTCACCCCTGCCTCCGTGCAGCCAATCAACACTAGGAATGGGAGCCACCAACCCCCATCACTATCCCAGAGGGAGGCTCCTCACACCTAGTGCAGCACGTTCCTATAAAAACAAGCCCTGAGATGAGGGCTTCCCCCCTCCACAATGGGCTGTACTCAGGGAAGCTCATTAATATAGAATGCATTCCCCAAAGGAAAGGACCTCAGACTAGGCCTGGCAGGATGGTGCCTTTTCCTGCAATCAGTGTCATGCAACTCCCACCCCCCACCACAAGGCAGCTGCTACCTCCTGTGGTTGACAGAACACATGAAGAGCTCCAGGGAAAGAGTTTCATTTCTTGTGTGTATTTGACTCTGTAGACTTGATGCAACCTGCTGAATTTGCTTGGGGAAAATACTGTGCTTTAAAAAAAAAAAAAACGGGTTCTGGTTGTTCATGCAACTCAGCGATGTGTTACAAGCTCTGGTGGTTTTATCACAAGGCACGATATTGAGTGTTTCCTTAAAGCCCCAGCCTCTAGAGTCATGGGAATCGCAGCTTGCTTGCTTTTTTTCCAAATAGCACAATTCTAGTTCTCATGGCTGCTGAGAAAAGTTTGAAAAACACAAACCCTAAAGGCTCAAAACCCAGAAGGCAAATTAGAGAACTCTTAGTTCACATTGTGAGGGGCCTGACTCATGATTTTTGAATGCATGGTGTTTCTAGCAGTGCGGCTGTTGCTAAGGACAGGACATTTCTGATGACCCAGTTATTTAGGCAGACATTGAGCTGGTGGGAGAGAAGCTGGTCATGAAAATGGTTCCGTGCTGCTCTGGGTGGTTTCTGTCTGGCTTAGCTCTGGCAGCAGAGTGCAGAAAAAACACCAGATAAGCCCTCAATATCATCCCCCATCTTTTTACTCTCCTAGGGTCTATCTACGCCAGACAGGCCATTGGCCAGTGTGGAATAGCACGTGGAGGCCTGGACCTGAGAAATCTAACATCCACAAAACTGGTCTAAAGCTTAGGAGCGCTTATCAAAACACATAGAAAAATGCCTCTGAGGATCAGCAACTGTCTGGGAAGTTAATGGTGTCCTAAAGTTACCCAGTTAAACCAGTGCAGTTGGAGATTAATGTGACTGGTTTAGAAAGCCCTCTGAAGCACTGTCTCACAATGCACAAGTCACTCTCCCTTGGTCTGTCTGGTGTACTTTCTGCACTCCGTTGCCCAGAGCGCAGCTTGGCTGGAAGCCATGTACTCATACAAATACTGCTGCACACACACTGCAGCTCACTGGCACTTTTCATAGCAAGCAATTTCTTCCTCTTCTACTGGTGAATTCAAATAGTACATCTCAGAGGAGACCATCATCCAGCTGGCCTGCCTACTAGCCAGAGAGGCCACTCGTTGGGTGCTGGTTTCCATCTGGCATATGCCAAATTGTTGGAGCAGCTGGCAGAGCTCAGTCTAACCCCAAGTGCCAAAAAATGCCAGGCAAAAACTAAGGATTGCAAGACAAAACTACAAGATCAAAATCCAGAGTGACCAGAAGACAGGCCCCTTCTGCACTGAGGCTGCACATCTCAACCCAGCCCAACACTCAAGGACAGTGAGAGGCCAGCAACATTCATCTTGGATGACAAGGAAGAGTAGGGGGGTCACCATTGCCTCCACTAGGGAAGACAAGGGTGCAGAGGAGCATGACAGGGAACTCTCAGTTTCCAGGACATTTTTTGTGTCTCCCAGGATGATGACACCAGAAAACTCAGAAGGATGATGTGTCCTACCTGACAGACGTGTTGGATGTGATGGAATCAAAGGAAGAGGTATCTTTTAAACAAAATAACATTTTATTGCACTATTAACCAAGAGCAGCTGACATAGAGCAGACTTGAAAACTGACTCTTCCAGGTCCATGTTCAAAACAGACACAAAAGAACAGGAATAAGGGTTTATGAATAAGTATGTGGTAAGCCTTGTCTACACACAAACTGGAACCAAAAACTAAAATGGGTCATGATTTACAGAGTTAGCCACAAGTCTGTAGGTGGACACGTATTTCAGAATAAGAGTGTCCTAGTTCAATATTCCTATGCAAGTTGCTTAACTATTTCATTCTCTCATCTGCCATGTAATTTTTAGGACTTTTTTCCACAGCAAAATGTACTAAAATGGCTCTATTACGGCTTCTGTCTTTTCTGCTTTGGTTACCATTAAAATGTTCCCTCAAACAGAACAATCTGATAACTACAAGAGAAGACAATAAAAAGGTCCTGCAGTCAGAGCTGGCACCAGGCATAAGCAGACTGTGCAATTGCTTAGGGCCCTGAGCAGCTCCAGAGGGACCCCTATTAATTATTCGTATGTGTGGTGTGGGGGAGGGCCCCAATATATTCCTACTTAGGCCCCCTCAATGGGCTAGCACTGGCTCTGCCTGCAGCCCAAGTAAAATCATCAGGAACACCTGTGCTACCTTCACCTCTTTGTTCACAGTTGCCATCATAGGACTTCTACTGATAAGACTGATGGAACCATCTGGGTGGGCCACACTTAGCTGGTGTAATTGCCAGCGGGTTCCCTTTTCCTCAGTCTGTCTCCTCTCACTCCCACAGCTCCACTCCCCGAGGCCGAGGTCCGTTTCCTCCACGCTGAGCTGGAGTTGAGGGCATCGATCACAGTGATGCCTCATCACCAGCTGCTTTGACAGGCTCTTCTTAAAAGGTAATTTACCAAGGGAAGGGAAGGGGCATTTGGCTGTGGATTGCTCCTCCTCCATTACCACCTCAGAAACATCAGACATTCCAGCTTTGCTTTTTATTATTGTTACTTTTAATAACTTGAGAAAGAGCAGCTGTGCCTTGGAGAAGCTAGCAGCTGCTCTCCCAGCCTTAGTCAAAGGAGTGGTGCTGTTCGTTAGGCATTTAAATAATAGATTTAAAAAAAAAAAAAGAGCCCCCAAACCGCTCTCCACCAGCAGGTTTGTTGAGTAGAAAGCCTGGTATGCTGCCAGCGCCGTTTATTGTACTAAATGAGGTCTCTTCACCATCACCTTGTCCACCTCCTCATTTGGCTGTTATACACACCAGTTGTCAGCTCTTTGGGATGAGGATATTAAAAAACCACATCTCATTCCTAGCCCAAGAGAGCCCTGATCCATGCTGGGAACCCTTAGCTGTTAACACAATATAAAGATCATCATTCAGGCACTGTTTCCTTCCAGAAAAACAGCAGCCAATGCTTGCCTCGCTGGCACCTACTCCTTCAAGTTACTAATGTAAGAAACTGAAAAGCCAAACAAATCCCAGGAATCCCTTCTTCTGGGCGTGGCCACCCTGGAGAGACCTTTGTTCCGTAATGTGCAGTAAAAGTGCTAAATTGCACATCTTTAAATCCAGATTGGTGCACACTTTCTCTCTATTCTCTACCTCAAAGAAGTTATTGGGTGGGGTCAGAATTGTTGCGTGAAACCTTCTATTCTAACCTGTGTTATATAGGGGATCAGATTAGATGATCAATGGGTCCTTGTCACCTTAAAAAAAAAAATCTATAAAGCTGACAGATAAAAGATTCTTGAAAAGGTCTTTCTGGCCATGTGTACAGGGCCCTTACACCTGTACGTTACTTGCACTTGCAAATGCTGAATCACACATCAGTGGCTTACACTTGGTAGAGAAGTAAGCAATGTTATTGTATTATGTTGTGTGTATACGCTGTCTAGTGTTAATTGAGGGCACATGCGCGACACAGGTGAGTCTATAGATTAGCACCAAGGCATGTTAGCTGAGTTTAAAAAAAATAGTTGTCCTGAAAATCATGTGAAATGGAGTCGTAACAAACAAACATCAAAATAGTTTCAGAAATTATAGGGGTGATGGCTTCTTGACAAACAGCTTTAGTTCTCAACTAATGCAACTCCTCAACTCCTCTGGAACAAATAGAAAGCAGGAAGGACACACCAGGGTCACAGTTTTTAGATATATAGGAACTTAGTGACCATCATGTCTGAAAATCAGGCCACTTTGGTGTGTTGTTGAGTGCTCAAAGGTGCAGGAATGGGAAGGACATGTTCCTGGAGTTGCTGCTGACACGGTGGTTGTGGTCATACCAGAGCCTGAGAAAAGAAACTCCCAAAAGAGAGCCGTTTCTGTGAAGACAGGTGACATCATCAAACTCCTTTTACTTTTTTAAAGAAAAACTACAGCAATCACAGAGGTTATGAAGCAAAAAGCAGCAGGTCAAAGAGGAAAATTCTCCCCACCCTTTCCCAGCAATCAATTAGTAAAGTTCAGCAGCTGATGAGGCTGATAGAGAGGATACCCCTCAGAGCATTTCCAACAGAAGCCTGCCTGTTCTTCACAGCAACTGATGAATAGCAGGGAGTTTGTTGTGGAGAAGTAACACAGAAGAATTCATGTAAATCAGCCCATACAGATCCTCTCTTCTGGGATATGTTTGCACATGACTAAACCAAGATTTATGAGAGCTTTAATGAAGGATTTTGTCCCATTAGGTGAGTAACTAAAAGGGCACCCCAGCACCTTAGCTTTTATAGCCGGACCAATCCCACAATGCATTGGTCTTGCACCAATTGAAGACTGAGGCCACTTTCAAGATGAGGCTGCAGCCCCCTTATCTTTGTGAAGCGCTCTGTAAGCAGGGCTAGTCACTACAGCCTGGAGCGCTGGGACTCTCCTCACCACTGTTACCACAAGGAACAGGCTTCGGCGGCAGGGGACAGAACATTCTCTTTGAGGCTGAAACAGAGGCCAGCTGCTTGGTTAAGATGAGGGAGAAGCCTCTCATGGGCACTGGGAATGCAAAAGTGGGATGTTAAACAGCCCCTTTCAAAATGCTGAGGTTAGCCTGGACAAACTGAAACGTCTTCCCCTGGATTACAGTATGCTGCAACCACTGAAAGATTAACTTTAAGGGAATTTACTGAGCAGACCTATTTCTTTACAGACAGGTGCTGACCCAAATAGATGGTCTATTTCCATCCGGGCTGCCCAGCTAAAAATCTTTTCCCCCTTGCTGCTACACAGGATTTTCTTAATCAGGGTTTTCCAGTTCTCCAGCAGCATCTGCCAGGGGCCCTGTGCCACTACCTTAGTAATAAAGGACCTTGTTGCTGGATTAGAATCCAGAAAAGGAGGTGGAACGAGATAGGTGGATGCGATTCTGCATAGCAGTAAAGCTAAAGCCCCCTTTGCCTACAGCCATATGTGGTGGCTGATGAATGTGAGAATTTTGGTAATTTTTAAAATTTCTAGGCACATCTCACTTTCTTTCTGGGCTTTGTTATTGCTATGCACGGAGTGCAAAAGGAAAGGGCAAAGCACTAGAATGTTGTCAGGGTCCAGCTGGAGATCAGTGCCATTAACAAACCAAATAAAGTCTACACCTGTGAACAGAGGATCCTGAAGAGGCAAAAGAAATCCCAATGGCCAGGCTGTTCAAACCTAGTGACTGACATTCCCTCCACTCCCCTGCAGGGAAACTGGTCCCAAGCTGGAGAGCAAAAGAGAAAGGTGCAACATGGCTAAGTTAAGAGCTGAGCTCTTCCCTGGGATGGGGACAAAGAATGGGGACAGAAAGGAAGCAGAGCTGGTTCCTTCAGCAGCATGGCTCAGGGAGCCCTGGCAGTGGCCAATCTGAACTGTCTTAACCTTTGCTTATTGATGCTGGCCTAATGACTCTCAGATGCTGAATACCAGGGGACTAACAAATTGTTACCTTGGATTGAAAAGGATGCTTGGTGTTGTGGCAAATATTTATCAAAGTACTGCACCCTCAAGGGGTAGAGAACAAGGCACCCTGGCTCAGCTGGTCTTGTTGCAGGAAGCCACATGGAAAAACAGTGATCACTGGCCCTCAAAGGCCCTGTTTTGGAGGCTCTGGGACTTTCCCTGTGGAACAGTGTGGATCCTTGGGATCTGAAGGGACTGGTTACAGGCTGAGGCACAGACCAGTTCCTGTAGATCCATGACAGTGACCACCTGAAGTTGGGATTTTGAATGAGAGGCGTCTATCCTTAAAGAACTCTTGGAGCCTTCAAATCCTCCCTCAGCATGGATCAGGTTAGAGATGACTGAACATTGCACACCGTATCAATATAGGGCAGGTTTAGGATGAACTAAGCAAACAGCATTCACTTAAGCCTCTATGGCATGGGGCCCCAAGGGACAGATTGGAAACCTAAGGTTAGAAAATGGGCATTCCTTAAACTTTTGCCAGAGCCATCATCCTTGGAAGAAGGTTAGGATCAGGCAAAATAGTTCCTGGAACCGAAGTTCCTAGCAAAGAAATACAAATTTACACTAAACTGAGTTTATCTACAGTGGAACTAGGCTTAGCTGGAGGAAGAAGCAAAATGGACCTTGTGGGAAGAGGCTGAAGGGCGAGTTCAAAATTGTTGCTCTGGTGTTTGCAGTGTATGGTGCCACAGTTCCTTCCAATTTGCCCTGGACCTTTCCACAGCATAACAGAAAGCCTGCATGAATGGGTTGGAGAATTCTGGGCTTGATGTGGTGTGTGTAGATGCAATTCAGGAGTGGTGATCTGTATTAATACTTGAAGGACAAGGCCAAGCTTCTCACTGGAGTGCTTTCCCTGCACCCTCAATGAGGGCTCCCCACAGGCTTTCATGTAGTTTCTACCTAGTGGGTGTATTTTTTCTTAAAGCCCAAGATATATTCCTTTATTTCTACACTACATTTCTCTTTCTTGGTATTTAGACCTTTCAAATATTTCCAAGTAGCCATCCTAGTCCCCTGCCTTCCTATCGCTAGTTGCAAACAAAGTTAATTCTTTCAGTCTTCTCTCACAATTCAAAACCCACAGCACCTTATATCTCCAATATGACCTACCGGCTACATCTGTACTTGGAGCTGGGTTTGTGATGCCCAACTCAAGATAGTTGTACTCGAGCTAGCTTGCTAAAGATCGCGTAGCCAGGATGGAACGGGTGGCCATTCAGACTAGCCACCCTAAAGACGTCCGCGCCAGGATCTCCTAGATATGTTCTTTGGCAGCCCGCCCGAGCCACTGTCTGTGCTACCCTGGCGACACTGCTATTTTGAGTATACTAGCTTGAGCAGTGGTAGCACGGGTACATCTACACAAGCTGCGAATCACACACCCAGCTCCAATACAGTCATACTGTTGGCACAAAAAGCTCTACTGGGTAATCCTACAGGAATGCAGTCTTTCAATTTTGTATCACCCAAGCAGAAGTCTGGGTTTCATATTAAGGTGTGGCCCTTGGAACTCAAGATACTAACCTAATCAAACACACAGGCTGGCATGGCAGTTGTGTAAGGTGGGGGACCATGCCTTACTTTTTGGTAAATTACACAGCGAGCAGATGCAATTACAGAGCCATACCAAAATGTGCATTTCTAATGCTAATTATAACAAAGTAAACTTAAAATTTGGGGTTTTTAAAAAAATGGCAAAAACAAACTAATGTACATTAAATAATTCGCCAAATTCTGACCACCAAAAATTTAAGCAGCATGTACTCCGCTGTCCTCACCACTTTAAAAACAAGCACCTCAAGTGGGGGAGAGGAGAAGGGAAGCAGTAAAAAGCAGGCTGTGTCTGTCTCACACAGTTTATTTAACAATAGGTAATAAGAAATCAATTTTAACAGTCTATACAGTGATCGAAAGTTCATATTTATAAGTAATCAACTTTAATTGCATGATTTACAACATTTGAGGGTTTTTTGCTTTCTATTTTCAAGTTTTACAGAAAGTGGAAGAGGCCAGGAGGGGGGAAGGGGAGAAGAGAGGGGGAGAGAGAGAGAAAGTGAGAGAGAGAAAGCAAATGTAAAGAAGAAACCCCAGGGACTTTTCTCAGGTTAAAATCATCCCCTCGGAATTGTTTCTTACCCTCTTTTTTATTTTTTTTCCTTTGTTAGATGTAAAAATAACAAAAAAAATTCTTTCAAGAAAACAGAAACCACAATATATATACTACATCCATTTGGCAGCTGCCCCTGTGTATTTGCAAAAATGTTGTCTTCTCTACATGTACAAATTATTTTAATACTTGACGTTTTTTAAGCTCAGACTCTTGAATAGAAAATTCTTGGAGGACAAAAGTAGACTTCAGGAGGGGATTGGGTTATTTAATATTTTTACATTTTTTTCCCAAAGAATTGACATCTTTCCAACCAAAGAGGAAAAAACTGGTATTTATTTTTAATATATATTTATATATATATATATGTGTAATGTATTTTTAAAGCAACATTAACCCCTTTTGTCCTCCGGTTTTAGGAAATGTTCTCCTGTGGGTTTTTTGCAGTGACATGAGGAAAAACCAGAATAGGGAAAATGTTAACCATCTGCCTCAGTAAATAATAACTATCAATATTACATATTTTCATTAATTTAAAAAAAAACAAAAATCTATTGGAGGTCTGAGAAGGGAGCCATTTGGTCAGCGGCCAAAAGACCACCCTCTTCCCCCCCACCTCCCAACGCACGCATGCGAGGAAAAACAAGAGAAAGGACTGGTTATGATCCCAGCCATAACAAAAATATATTCTTTGTATTCTATTGTCCCTCAGGTTCATTTTGTTGGTTTCTTGTTTTTAAAACCGCAAATTACTGCTGCAGAGTTCGGATGTGTTCCAGGGAAAAATGTTGTTTTAGCTAAGAAAGATTCAAAAAAATTTGTCTTCAGTACAAAAAGTCTTGAGAAAATAAGTTTTTTTTTGCTCCCAAAATGCTACAACGTGTCTAGTGTATGTCTAGTGTACTCTGTGAAAGGTTTGAATTCAAGTCCGAGTTATCAGAGCTGAGCCCCAGTTCTGTGGCGCTTGTACCATGGAGGCCTGCCATGCCTGGATTGCCAGCAAGCTGAGAAAGCATTGCACTCTGGTCCGGGCTAGCAAAGTGCCCCTGATCCATGGGGTTAGCCTGGGCAGCTACCAGTCCTGGATGTGGGGAGCTGGTCGGCGGGGAGACATGGTGTGGAGACGGTTGCGGTTGCATCCGAGGGGAAGGACTGGAATGGGGGGGCTGGGACTGGGGTCGTGGTGAGGGTACGGGCTGTGGAGAACGCACTTGATTGGTGAGCGATGAAGGGATCTGCTGGCCCTGTAAGTGTGGGGACTGGGCCTGACTGGGGAGCATGTGCTGTTGGGGGCTCATGGGGTTGGGCTGAGCTGGGGACCCCATTTGCTGCTGAAGTAGCCTCTGCTGGAAAGCCTGCTGTAAACTGGCTCCTGTCTCTGCGCTCATTGCCTGTGGAAGCTGGCTCATTTGTCCCATAGTTCCTTGCTGCATCTGTTGCATATGATGCTGCATCCTTTGCTGTTGCTGCTGCTGCTGGGGGTAACCGACACCCTGGGGCTGCTGAAACTGATTATGGTTGGCCATCCCTGGTCCAATCCCTGGGCCTGCTCCTTGCTGCTGCTGCTGTTGCTGCTGCTGCTGATGGTGCTGCTGCTCAATCATCTGCTGCTGCCGCCTCATTAAAAGATCCCGGAATTGTGGAGACATCCCAGAATGATTCATGTTCATCGGCTGCGCCTGAGGATTCATCCCACCCATGGCCTGTTGCGGCTGTTGCTGCTGCGGCTGCTGGGGCATGCTGGGCCTTTGGACCCCAGCTTGCATGGGGTTCATATTCTGCATGGCTGGGTTTGGGTGCACGCCCCCTGGCTGCCCTTGCATGGCTGGCTGTGGCTGAAGCCCTGGCTGACCCTGTGGCATGCCAGGCTGCCCCGGCATGCCTTGTGGATTCTGAGACACTGCGTACTTGGCGGCCCTCTGCTTGATGAAAGCAGCCAGCAGCTGAGGGTTAGAGTGGAGGATGTTAAGCACCTGCTGCTGCTGCATGGGGGAGCTGGGAGACCTGAGAGTCCGCAGTAAGTTCTGTAAGGCTGCCTGAGGCAGAGATCCTTGCTTTGGCTGAGCCGCACCAGGAACCTGACCCATTCCTGGCTGAGGTGCCATGTTCATAGGCTGCCCTGGCTGGGCTACTGACATCATGGATGGTCTCGGCATTCCTGGCTGGAGCTGCTGAGGTTGGGGTAATCCACCTTGGGCCCATGGTGGCTGCTGCTGGATTCCTGCTGGCCCCATCCCTTGATCTATGTGACCGCCAGGCCCTCTGGCCATCTGGGGAGGGTTCATCCCCATCGGTGGCATTGGATTCAATTGGGGCATCTGGTGCTGAATTGGCCTTTGGAAAATCTGAACTTGTGCCATCTGACGCTGAGTCTCTGCTGCCCGCTGGATCTGCATGGCCATTTCCACTGCTGCTGGAGGAGGACCCTGGACTGGTGGCTGAGCAGTCTGAGGTGGAGTTGGAGGAGTTACCTGGCCACCCACCTTGCCCTGGGACACAGCACCAGGGGGTTGAGTTCTTGGCATGGTGTAGGGCGGCATAGTATTGGGAGGTGCAGGTTGGGGTTGCGAGGGAGGCTGGGGTGGTGGCTGGGGTTGTGGGGTCTGTGGTGTTGGGGGCTGCTGGCCTGTCGGAGTAGTTGGTGTGGCTGGTGTTGGTGATGGCAATCCTTGCTGCTGACCTACCACACCAGTCCTCTGCATGCTCGCCATCCTCCTTCGGAGCATCTGGGCCTGCTGCAGACGGTGCTGAAGTTGCTGTTGGCGGAGCTTGTGTTTAATGTTGAGGCAGAAGGGCACTGGGCACTTGTTCTCCTGGCAGTGCTTTGCATGGTAACAGCAAAGAGCAATGAGTTGTTTGCAAATAGGGCACCCTCCATTGGTCTTGCGCTTGCAGCCTTTGGTGTGTTGGACAACCCGCTTCATCTTCTGACAGGACGGCAGTGAGCAGTTGGCATTGCGACACTGGCAGGCATGGACAAGGGACTGGATACAGCGCTGGATACTCAGGCGGCGAGAGTCACCAGGGCTCTGGGTGGTTGCAGTCTGCTGGTTGTTGCTCTCATCGTCTAAGCCAAGACCCAATTTCTCCATCTTGTGGTCATGGTTTTTAGTGTTATAACAGGTGATGCACAGGTCATAATCCTGAAAACAGACAAAACATTAAAAAATTAAACAGCTGTTTACATAACCTGGCACAATAAATATACAAACATGTCATGTCACCAACAAGGGACCCCAACTGGCCCAGATGAATTGTGGTTGTGTGATGGGGGAAATTGGCCTTTTTGTTGATTATAAAGCCAGAAGGGATCATGTGATCATCTAGTCTGACCTCCTGTTGAACACAGGACTTCCCTATATTTATGTCCATTTGAACTAGACCACTGCTTTTAGAAAAACATCCAGTTTTGACTTATGTTTCCAGTGATGGAGAATCCATCGCAACCTTCGCTAAGTTGTTCCAATGGTTAATTACTGTCACTTACATTTGCATCTTATTTCTAGTGTAGATTTGTCTAACTTCCAGGCATTGGAGCTTGTTATACTTATTCCTGCTAGACTGAAGAGCCTTTATCACATTTCTGTTCTCCACACAGGTAGCTTCAGACTGATCAAGACACTGCTTAACCATCTCTTTGTTAAGCTAAATAGAACGAGTTGCTTGTAAGCATATTTTCCCATCTTTTACTCATTCTTGCGGCTCTTCGCTGCACCGTCTCCAATTTATCACCATCCTTCTTGAATTGTGGAAAGTAGAACTGAACACAATAGTCCAGCAGCAGCCACACCAGTACCAAAGATAATAGAACCTTCCTCCGCCTATGAGATATTCCCGTTCATACATCCAAGGATCACACTAGCTCTTTTGGCCATAGTATTGCAGAGGGGATTATCCACCACGACGCCCAAATCTTTTTCAGAGTGACTGCTTCCCAGGATACAGTGCCCTATCCTGAAAATATGGCCTATATTCTTTGTTACTAGATGTATACCTTTACATTTGGCCATATTAAACAATTTGTTTGTGCCTGCTTTACCAAATGATTCAGATAGCTCTATCAGAGACCTGTGCTGGCTATTATTTACCACACACCTAATCTTTGGGTCATCTGAAAACTTTATCACTAATGATTTTATGTTTTCTTTCCAGGTAATTTATAATGCCCTCTGTGCCCAGGTACTGGCAGAAGTCCAAACAACTAACAATCAAAAGTGTGTGGGCAAGAAAGTATCTGACATTTATACAGACCAATAGCCAGGGCTTGAAAAACTGTTTGCCCTGGCCCAGTAGAAATTTTACTGGATCAAGTAGGGCAGGGAACCATTGGCTCCTTTTTCTGGAGGGAAGGAGGATATCAGGGAACACAGTAGCCATTCATCTGCTTGTTCTTCTTCAAAAGAGTAGGGCACTAGTGTCACAGGTCCCACTTCTTTAAGAAGGGGAGAGGAAGGAGCAGGTTGCTTTTCCCAGTGAGGAAGGGGAGCAATGTGCAGAGGGGCCACATAGAGAACAGATGAGTTGAAATTCTGAGAAGGGCAGCAACCCTGCCAAACGGTAGGGTACCCAGTATTCACTAATTTTGGGAAGAAAGAAAGCACCCGGAATTCTCTAACTGGAAGAAAACCAGAATTTGCTGACTTAGGTGTATGGGGGAGGCAGAGTGTCAAATTTTATTTGCAGATTCTCAGAATTGAATTTAGGGCACAGTTAATTTACTGGTGGCAGAGTGAAAATTTAAATTAAATAGGTATGGTTTAAGGTGGATGTGGCCTTTGGGGGGCATACAGCAGCACAGCTACTTTTCACTCAGGCTAACACACACTTAGTCCAGAGACAAGTAGACATTAAGGAAATTTCTCAAGTCCATTTCAAGACATTCTGTTGCCACTCTGCCCACAATAATATGGGTTCGCCCTTTGTTCTGGAGTGCACAGCATCAGTGTTCGAGTGAGAGGGTCATCCACATGTTACTTCAGTAATGAAAAGTAGTGCTAATAAAAACCAGGGTTTTGTTTGCCTTTAAGCAAACTTCTAAGTAATATAGCAACTAAAATAAAGCCTGGAAGACTAAAACCAGTAATCATTGGAGGAACCCCCTCCCCCAATTACAGACATACAGCAATCTCCCACTTCTAAGGTTTTCAGATCAAGAAGGGAGACATTTCAGAGACAGAAACCCTGCTTAAAAAACATGAGGTGCAAACTGACCCCCTTCCCCTCCTTTCAGGCTTCAAGTGCTGACCACATTTCCCAGTCAACTGCTTAAGAAGAACCTTAAAATTATCTATATTAATGGCATTCTGGTGAAGTGGTTTTCTGAACCTTGACACTGAGAAATCCAAATCTCTCTAGGGTTAAGTGTCCAGGTAAAATGCAATGGCATACCTAGCAGTGCCTGTTTAGGGGGGAAGGGAGGTTCTCCTGCATTCCAAACTGCCACAGTGTAGACTGGACAGATGTTGCTATGAATGTAGGTTTAGAAGTGACTTTGGGTAAAGAGTCTCCTTAACCTTGATTCCCAGAGCTAGTGGGGAAAAGAAATCTTATCAGTCATACCTCACAGACAGTGCAGTGCCATCTGGTCTCTACATGATGCTTGCACTCATTGCAGGTGTAAACAAAGCGGTCCTGGCTCTGGGTATGCAGCTCCACCAGCATGCACATGGTTGACCATTGAGCTCTTCGTAGTGAAGAGAACTCCAGGTGTTTGTCTCTAGCAAGGGTGAGGAAGGCATCACGCCCATCCATCAAGTCACATGGAATGAGTGGGTCAGGCTCAACAATGGGAGGCAGGGAGTTGGCCGCAGGGCCAGCGATGAGACGGATCACAAAGAAGACCTGAAAAGTAAAGCAGACGTTAATATCAGCCACTGACTAAGAGGCTTTGGCTACCAGTCTTAACTACATAGCACATGCCATTCAGGGCTGCTGATGCTAGCATGTTGTGATGGATGGGACAGCTTCATATCAAACTCACTATTGTATGGGTCAGGAAGGAATTTCCATTTCTGCACATACGACAGTGCATAATTCACCCCCCGCCCTTCCTCTGATGCAAATACTGATCACTGAACTAAATGGATCAATGGTCCAGTCTGGCAGAGCAAAGACTTTAACTTATGAAAGTTCTCTACATAACACAGCTGTGATCAGTATTTATTCCCATAGCCCTGATGGGGAAAAATTCCATCTACAAATACACACTCTCTTGCTAAATTCTATATTCAAGTTTTGTCCACTTAGCCACTCAAACCCAGTAGATACTTCTCAATCCATCAGCTTTTACCTCTTTGTGCTTCTCCATAGTGGCATACAGCTTCTGGGAGAGATCATTGGAGACATTGGGCATACCAGGCTTCTTCTTATTGCCACGACTCAAGCTGCTCTTGTTTTTACTTGTCTTCTTGTTATTCTTCTTTTTGGCATTTTTGCTGTCTCCCTTACTCACCTGCCAGAGAAGTCAATAACTTTGAATTTGTAGAATAGTAAGAGGTACCTAGGTGCCTCTGACAATTATTTAAAAAAGACAGTAAATCAGTATATCAAAATGTAAAACACTTTAATAGGCTAACACCTCCAGTCACTGGAGAACTATAAGAAAGCTTTCACAATCATTTACTATGAAGCTAGAAAAATGTTCTTACCAAGTGTCCTGGGAGTCTGAATTAATTAGATTAGAGTCACTCCAAAGATGCCAGAGTGGCAATATAACCATCTAAAAAGTATTTGAAGAGTGTAAACACCCCAAAGAGACATTGTTTAGGTTGGACTTAAGGGGTAAAACAGAGAAAAGGGATAAATTCATCAAGGCCTGGTAATTAGAAAAAGGTTCTCTAATAGTGAGCTCTATTAAACTGTGGAATCATCTCCACAGAATATAGCAACAACCTTGACATATTTAAAGCTGGAGAAGTCACTGAATAACATAAGGAACAACAGTGCACTGTCCAGAGATCAGGGGAAGGAATAGACAGTCCAAGTGATTTTATAGGTCTCTCATTTCTGCTATCTTCACACCAACACAGCCCCGCCCTCCCCCCCCCCAAACCACTTATTCCGGCTTAACTCATCTCTCTACATTGCCTCCAACAGAGGCTTATACCAAGCTGTATCTTTATGTCCAAAAAATGGGTTTTGCTCCCATTTTGATCTTGATTAAAATGTGTATGTGAGGATAATGGTAACTGGAAGGGGTGACAATTTCAATTGAAACAGAAAAGTCAGTTTCATTTCTAGTCTAATGTGATCATTGCTCACTAGAGAGTTCAGTCATGCCTTCTAGTCCCTTTTGTAGAAACCTTTTATGTATTTTGTGAGAGAAATGGGGTACATGAGAATACAGATATTAAGCTTTATTTCTGCAGTGGGTTTTATTCTGATAAGATTTAACATAATTTTCTATCAAGGTGAAAATTTCCAAAGAGAAGCCATTTTGATTCGTCTGTCTCTCAGTTTCTAAATACAGATTACTAAATTGTCTTGTTTGCAAGAAGAATGGTGACATCAGGTCCTAAGATGTTCACACTTATTTTGCTGATGGATGAATATTGAGTGGTTGGTTGTGGCTAGCACCTGTTTGTTTATATATAGATTTTGTGCTGAACTTTCCATAAAGTGATGGCATAATGCCATATCAAGACCCTTTCACCTGGATAAGGCCATGTGAGCTTCCTCAGAAGTGACGGGTTATGTATTTAGTATTTTTGGTGGTCTCTGAATGCTCCCTGGCATGCAAACACAAAATATCTTAAAACTGCTGGTTTAAGTAGGATGTTCTCCCTCCCCACCCCAAATGTGATGCTAGTTAAAAGATGACCTAATTCAAACACAATAAGATCAAGCTACATGGCTCCAAGGTAAGACTTGCATCAGATTTGTCCAAAGGCCATGAAGGAAAGTGTTGCAAGGCAGCATAGGCATACCATAAGAATTAAAGGTAAGACTGAGAAGCTTTGCCTTTTGAATCAGTGAGCCACCTGATGGAAGACTAAAGCTCTAGAACCCCAAGACTGATCACCTCTGGCAGAGGAAGTCACATCATCAACAAACAGGCTCTGCTAGGCTTTGGCCAGTCTGCCTGAACGTGAAAAAGCCTTTTGTTTTTATTAGCTGGGAGACATCCCAGCCTTTTTATTCTTTAATTTTAGGGCATAAAAATATGACTGAGTACATGAGCACCAGTAAAGTCCACCCTGGAAAGCTGCCAAAAATAAAGTTCCACAGGCTTAAATAACCCTACAACAAAGTCTCAAAAATACTCATTAAAGCAACTTCTGTCTTCTGAGTCCTAAGCAACTTAAAGCTGTCAGCTGTAAACTAGGATATGCAAATTATAAGTTGTCAGACTTCTGCTTATTAAAGTATCCTGTAGAGACCTGTATTTTAATTTGGGGGGGGGGGGGGGGGGGAGATAAGAGGAGGGTAGGTTAGCCACCACATGAAATCTGAAATCTAAGGAGGAAGCTTTAATTTGGTTGTGGTTCAGAAATTAGACAATTTGATTTCAGTGTCAAATATTTAACCAGCTCCAAACTCAGAATGATTGAGCTTGGTAAAATTCTTAGTTGGGATTTATAACCAAATGGACAGCCACTTCCTTAGATCCCTTCTTCGGATTTATAAGGACTAATTATTTGTTGAATTAATCTGATGATTTGACTACTTCGATCATTTAATTCAAATCCACTAACTAACTTGTTGATTTAGCCTTGATTGATCCTGATTTGATAATTGTACTGCTTTATCCTTACTTTAGTTTTGTATGGCTAATAGCAATTTGGTTTTAGTGATATGCTTTCTTGATTTTAATAAATTTATAAAATTCATGCAGAGTCATTTTTTTAAAAAAAGAAAGAAGGACCCAGAATCCTTGAGGACCTGAGTGGATATTAGCTGGCAAAAGCTAAAACCTTGACCACCCCCCTCAATTACCCACTGGTTCTCACAACTTTTAGACCAGCTTCATTAAAGAGATTGAAAGAATACGTAACTGCAGAAATTCACGATTGGAATGTTAAAATTAATGGTCATAACCTATTCAGGAAGTATCAAGTGAGCAAAAAAGGGAGAGGGAGGGGCGCCCTGTGTAGAAAATGGCATTACCTGTTCCTGAATCACTCATAACTGGAAAAAAATGATCCTGAATGCTTATGGATCAATATCCTAACAGATAAAGCACAAGTGGTGTACCAGTTGATGTTTGTTACACACCACCAAATCACACTAGGGAACAGACGACTGCCTCTTTATGCAGCTCTCTACAATGTGTAGGAGAAAAAAGCTGCATTATCATGGGGGTCTTAAATTTGAGGGACATATGCTTGTGGTCTCATGATGCCAGTACCAAAAACATCCTTGGAATTTCTAAACATGATAAATGACCATTTCCAAACTCCAAGTGTTGCAAGCCAACATGGGAGAATTCTTTATTAGACCTCACCTTAGAGAAAGAGGAACTGATCAGAGAACTAAAAAATAATGGTAGCTTAGGTACAAGGGATCATGACTTGAGCACATTTATAATGTGCAAGCAGAATAAAGGCCAGACCAGTAACATATATAACTTAGTGCTTTAATAGTGCTGATTTCACAAAGCTGAACAATATTATGAGCCAACTCAGCTGGGAGACAGAATTTAATCTGAAAACGTGAATGACAGTTGGGAATCATTTAAGAACACCTTACTAGATGCCTACAAAGTCACAATTCCACAAATCAAGGAACAAGGCTGTACTGATTAAAGAAACAACCTGATTGAGAGGGGAAGTGAAGGCAAGTGTAAAAAATAATATATAACAAATAGAAAAAAGGGGAAGTTGATCATAATGAATATATATAGAAAGTTAGGAATGGTAGAAAATTGATAAGGGAAGCAAAGGAGAAATCTATAGCTAGCAAAGTTAAGGCTAATAAGTTTAAAAATGTTTTAGGAACAAAAAGTCCTGACAATGATATTGGTCCATTACTAGATGGAAATGGTAGAATCATCAATAATGCAGAAGATGCAAAAGTGTTCAATAAATATTTTTGTTCTGTATTTGGGGAAAAACAGATATGGTGATAACTCTTCCCATTCCTCTGGTACCTCTGGAGGATGTTAAATAGGAGCTACTGAAGAGAAACATTTTTAAATCAGCAGGTCCAGATAGCTCTTTTAAAACTCCTGGATGCAAGTTGTCTGAGGCTTGATGGTCCATTAATGATGGATGTTCTTCAATAAGTGTTAGAGCACTGGGGAAGTTCCAGAATACTGGAAGAAAGCTAATGTACCAATTTTTAAGAAGGGTAAACAGGATGATCCAGGTAATTATAGGCCTGTCAGGCTGACATCAATCTCAGGCAAGATAATGAAACAACCGATATGGAACTCAATTAATAAAGAATTAAAGGAGAGTAAGGTAATAAATCCAAATCAACATGGGTTTATGGAAAACAGATCATGTCAAACTTGGTATTTTTTGAGATTACAAGTTTGGTTGATAAAAGTAATAGAGTGTACATAATATACTTTAACTTTTGCAAGGCATTTGACTTTGTAATGTGACATTCTAATTGAAAAACTACAATGACAAATTAACATGGCACGCATTAAATGGATTAAAAACTGGTTAAATGATATATCTCCAAATATAACTATAAACAGGGAATCATCATCGAGCTTGTGTGTTTCCAGGGGCATCCTGCAGGGACTGGTTATTGGCCCTATGCTATTTTACATTTTTATCAATGACCTGGAAGAAAATATGAAATCATCATGGATAAAATTTGCAGATGACAAAAACTGGGGACAGGTCACTGATTCAGAGCAATCTGGATCACTTGGTAAATTGGGCACAAGCAAACAATATGCATTTTAATATGGCTAAATGTAAATGTATAAATCTAGGAACAAAGAACGTAGGCCATATTTAAAGGATTGCGGACTCTATCCTGGGCAGCAATGACTGAAAAAGATTTGAGGGTCATGGTGGATAATGAACATGAGCTCCCAGTGCAATGCTGCGGCCAAAAGAGCAAATGCAACCCTGGGATGCATAAACAGGGGAATCTGGAGTAGGAGTAGAGAGGTTATTTTACCTCTTTATTTGGCAGTGGGTGCGACTGCTGCTGGAATACTGTGTCCAGTTCTGATGTCCACAATTCAAGAAGAATCTTGATAAATTGGAGAGGGTTCAGAGAAGAGCCACGAGAATGATTAAAGGATTAGAAAACATGCCTTATATAGTGATAGACTCAAGGAGCTCAATCTATTTAGCTTAACAAAGAAAAAGGTTAAGGGGCGACTTTGATTACAGTCTATATGTCTTTACATGGGGAACAAATATTTAATAATGGGCTCTTCACTCTTGCAGAGGAAGGTATTACATGAGCCAATGTCTGGAAGCTGTAGCCAGACAAATTCAGACTTGAAATAAGGCATACATTTTTAACAGTCTGAGTCAAAACCATTGGAACAATTTACCAAGGATTGTGGTGCATTCTCCATCACTGACCATTTTTAAATCAAGACTGGATATTTTTCTAAAAGATCTGCTCTAGGAATTATTTTAGGGAAGTTCTATGGCCTGAGTTATATAGGAGGTCAGACTAGATGATCACAGTCATCCCTTCTGGCCTTGCAATCTATGAAAAATGTCAGTCATGGACTCACTATTACACTCGTTCTGCAATACACAGCACTCTCATAGCAATTAAGATAAACCAAGGCTAAAGTCCAGTGCCACAATGTGTCCATCTGAATCTGAAGATGAGCTGGCTGAGAATGGTTTCTAAGGCTCTCATACAATGAATTTCTGGCTCCCAATTAGGCAGAATGATAGCAAGAATTCAACTTACAGGTAGGGAAACAGAAGGGGAAATGGGCACCATCCGGGAAAGTGGGAGAGTTGAGTCTCAAAATAAACATGCATTTTAGATAAACCTAAAGATAGTTATTATTGCCCCAAAAGGAAGCTCTAAGCCTTGGCAACATTTAATTCTGCACTAGAGAACAAGGGAAACTAAGTGAAGATTTAAGAAAAGATGGAGAAATATCATGAATAGTTGGATAACAGGAGTCTCCTTACATCCGTGCTCTCATTACTAGTGTTCTCTTCTCTCTTCCGCTCTTCCTCCTCTTGTTCTAGTTCCTTAATGCTCTCCTCCAGCACGTTGGGCCAGAAGTCCCCTTCAAAGTAAGGCAGCTCTTTTGCACTCGTTAGACGATCTTCTGTTGCCTGCTTAAAAATATCCTACAAAAACACATGCTTGGTTACAGCTATCATAACTAAGCAAATGAACCAGGGCACCCTCTTCTACAAGAGACAGCAAGCAAAAAAAACTGCGAGAATACAGCATCCAAAAAATTAACACATTTAGTGGTGCTTCGATTATGGACAATACCCCAGTTTGGGCCAATGATTCAGGCATTTAGTCCCCACAGGGGAAAAAAAACCATTAATAGTTCAGACTGCCAGCCACCCACTGCAAGCCCCACATTTATTACATAGAACACCAATATTACAACACTTTCTACAGCCCTTGATCTGAAGTCAACATACATAACCCTGTAAACTTTAGGTCCTTCTAACTGCATCAGCAGTCCAACCTTGCATGTTGCTTTTTTTTAAATCACTAAGTGATATCCATAAAAGATCAACTCTGTTTTTCATAGTGACAATCCCACAATGGCTGTTCTTACCGAGTATTCCCATGGCCTGTAGCTTTACTCTTCTGTTTCTTTGGAAGAAATGAGGGTGTGACGTTACCTTAGACCTCTTTTGTTAAAATGGCTTTAAAAGTTGTGTGGTGTAGATAGGATTTACATATTTTAACCCCAGACTACTAGGTACTCAATCCAGTTCTAAAACACAAGTTAATGCCTTACAAATTTCTTTGAATAATCCCACATTGCAGGGCAAGTGGTAGAGAGAGAACCAAAACAGACAACTCATGAAATCCTACTGCATCTAATTTATATTTAGCTAACCTTGTAGTCATGGACAATACGCTCCGAAACAGATTTGTCCAGCATCTTTTTGTACCACTCTTGCAGTCGCTTGGGTTTGGGTATCTTCTGGTCAGGAGGATGGCAATGGAAAATATAGTCATCTCCTTCACTAGGTGGGCAGGCCCAGATATGTCCAGTTGTATATCTACCATGTAAAAAACAACACATTAGGATGTTGATGTTTATCACGAGGGTCTTTTATTCTTTTCAACCATAAGGTGGAGCCAGCACAAAGTCTGCTGGTATTTAGAAGATGGACAATTACTGCAATCCTCCTCCTGATCTAAATTCTAGAGCTATAGCTATATATAAGCTATGGTACCATTAATAAAAACAGGGAGTTGTATTCTGGTTGGTATGTGCATACAATATAGGGATGCATATTTTTACAGCACATTTTTACTAATTAATGCACACCCCTACTCTGCAGCAACAAAGTAATACTATTGTAGGTAAAGCATTTATTCCAATTTGCAGGTAAATCATTAAACTCTGACATATACTTGTAACTGCCATTCACCAACTGCATTAAAATTAGATAAAAGTGTAAATTCTCAGAGCAAAGAAATAGAGACCACAGATAACATTTCAGCACCAGGAGCCAGGATTTTCCTTCCCCAGCAAGACAGATGAGCCGTTTACCAGCAGATGAGATTCCAAAAACTAACTTGTCTTCTAAAATCTACTTTATTTTCCCCACCACCAACTCCTTTTCCTCTGGTACAAGGCCAATTAAAGAAAGGAAATTCCCCTATACCTGGGAGTTCTCAAAGTATATTTTCTCTGTAGCTCCTGGGAAGAATGTGTTTCAGTACCATGAAGCCTGAAATCATCTAAAAAGTAGCAACTGTGAAAGAGTATAGGACCACAAAGCCAAATTTGCCCTCAGTTCCTTTCCATTTTGGTAATTTGAAAGATTCCAAAAAACAGGGAAGATTAGACAATTTACTCAGAATTCCAGTTAGTGAGGACAGCCCTCTGCAGATCCCCCATCCCACTCTAGGAAGCTTAGCTAGCAGCAATCTTCCCCTTCAGGCCAGGAAGACAAGCACCTGATATCACCCACAAGCACAGAAAGTAGCACTAAGTAAAGGTATGGACTGAGCTCCATACAGCAATTTTACAGATACTGAGATAAGGAAACTTCATGGTGGGAACATAGCAGAATGCATGGGACCTGCTTCTAAGGTCTTTTATACCTTTAAAAAAAATTGCTCCACAAGTCTCTGCTGAGAAACCACATAATCCTGCTGCAGTCTCATAGCCCCTTCCTCCTCCTCCTAAACCTGGTCCCACTGTTTTGTTGCCCCTCCATTCTGTCACTGGTTGAAATTAAATGGCATGCTCTTCAGGGTCCACATAATTTTACCTGCACTGCGAGGTGCCTAGCACACTATTGGATTCTGTAAAATAGGAAGGATTAATGGCTTACCCTAATTTCTTGACATATTCTAGGTATCCAATTAGTATTTCATGATAGACAGCAGTCCTCAAGCATTTCGGGCGGAAGAAATGAACACTGTCGAGGTAAGATATGTATACTCGCCTAGACAAAAGAGGAGAAAAAGATACATGACACCACAGAACAGAAGGCCAGAAATGTTTCACAGCATTCATATACACTCATCCATAGTATTTTCCATCCCTGAAGTACCTAACACATAAGCCACTGCCTTCAAAGGCTATGGGTCCCATCTACCTCCAGGAACTCATCTTTTTACTTCACCTCTGCTGTGCAAAATCTGACCTTCCATCTCTCTGGAACAGCCTGCTCCCTCTTCTTCACTGACTCCCTGTTTCTTTACAAACTGGACTCCAAAATCTCTTTCCTGCTGCAGGACCACCACAATAGATCTCCATTGTGTTCCCCACCTGTCTTCAACCCATTACTATAACATTCTCATTGCTGTAACTGTTTTGTGTTGGGATACACTAGTACGAATAAAAAAAAATTAATTATGTTGAATTAAAGTTTTAAATCTGGGATTTCAGAAGGTTCACCCTGCTGGGACTTCTGAGCAAGGATGAATTTAAACTTCGCTTGACTGGCACTGCAGTTCCTCACCTCTGATTGGGCGGGGGACAATCTGAGCCATACTCCTGTACGTGCATGCCGAAGAAGCACAAGTCTACACCATCAATCTCCTCAAAAGCAAACAGGGCTTTTGTTCGATAAGGGAAGGATTCTGCCATCTCTCCACTGTCTACAAACCTGCAGATATCATAAGATAAAGAGGAGAGTAATAAATACTTTCATTCCATCAGGATAGAGAACACCACATGGTGATGCATAAAAATAATAAATAAGATAGGATTTGCAACGCATGGTTAGAGCCACCTGTCACAGGCAAGGAGAAAGCAAACACTGTGAACTATATCCCAGAGAAGAAAAGTGTCCCAAGTTATCCTGAAAGAGTTTGTTCACTTTTCATCTCAATCCTTCTGGAATGGGGGGATCTTAGTGTTTACATACAGGACAAAACTAGACAACACACACAAATAATCGAAGCTATAGTACAATGGAACACAGCTCTATTTTAAAATGGTTTAGTTTTAATCTCCAGAACTTTAATCATCTTTTTACTGAGAAATAAAGAGAAACTTAAACAATATACTTCATGCAATTTAATACAAGTGGGTGTGACATCACTGACAGCCAATCAAGAAAGCTCTGTTGGTGGTGTTCTGAATACTAGACACACACTTTGCAGTTGCCAAATAGCAGCAAATGTAGAAAACTCAAACACCTATCTTTTGGGATGATGCTGGGAGCAGGCAACATTAGGACTTGAAGGGATGTACCTTGCTTTCATTCCAGGTTTTACTTCTACAGTTTTGTCGGAGGCATGAACCACCCTAACTGTGACTTCTCCTGACTCAGGGTGATTTTGTCTTCTCAGAAAGTCGTTCACTCGGTTCTCCAAGAAGGTACCCAGCCTTGTAGATGGCAACCCTACACAAATAATAAAACTCAACATATGCGTAACTGGAAATACAAATTCCATTTCTCTATTCATGTATTAGAAGGAGACTGGTTTTCAATGCAATATGCCATAGAAGATTAAAAAGTTACTGTTAAATAGGCTGAAATAGCAAAGTGAATTAATGCATTTACCTTCCACCTCTACACACACTTGTGGTTTGTATCTCATTCCAGTCCCCACTAATCTACTTCACAAGCCAACCACAATTAAGGCTTCTTTGAGCAGAAGCTTTCTGTGATTCTGAAAACTGGATTAGCAGGGGGTGCTTACAGATTATGAGTGAGGCACTGGCAGAAGGGGCCCAGGACTAGAATAAGTAGGTGCTGCAGCATGTGGAAGTTTCAGGCTGCATATCCTGTCAGGATCTAGTCCAGTGGTCCCTAAACTCTGAGGTGCACCCTCAGGGGTGCATGGAGAAACATTGGGGTGGTGCAGCAGGGCCCGGACAAGCCTCCGGGGGGGGGGGGGGGGGAACCACACCAGGAGGGAGTGCCACCCAGCCCTGCTCTGCCTCTGGCCATAAGCATGGCCCAGCCACACCCTCCGCCCCTGCTTGGATTATGGAAAAAAATATACAGATGGTCTAATTTGAAGCACTATTCTCAGAGTGGTTTGGTTTCCATTTTATGAGAATGCAGTTGAAGAGGAAAGCTCTGGGATGGCTAAGGTGCAAACCCAACTATTTTTAACATTTCAAGACAGTACAGTTCTCTAAATCTCCTCCTTGCCCTTTGTCAGAAAAGCTCACCACAAAGACAGAAGTTCAATATTGTGCAATTACTAACACCCAAGAATGAGTCAAGTTTTATTTGGGCTGTTTTTATAAATATGAGCAAAATGAAATGCAACTATTTACTCAGCTCTTAAAACACAATTTAAAGCTGAGTGAAAAGTGCCAGAGTGAAAAGCTTTCAAAATCACCCCTTTGTCTACAAAACAGACAATGATAGTATAAGCTTCCCACATATTGCCTTCATCCTAAAAATCCTGACCAAAGAGAAGCCACCTCTAGTGGTGGGAAAAAGTAGATTTGTTTCTGTGGTCAACTGAAATTGTCTGCTCTGCCAAGACTTCTAGAGATACCAGCTCTGGGGATGACTTGAATGAATAGTCTTCATATAATTATTTCATTTAAGCAAGAAGCAATCATACAGGAGCCATTCCCCAACACTAACAATATTAGTGACCGAGATAAAAGGCTCTGTATCCCACATCAACAGTCACCTAAACCAATACATTAGTAAGTTGGATGTATGCATTTTGAATAAATACTAGGGAAATGAGCTGGCTCTATCCCAAAACACACACGGAACCCTGGAATTTAAGCTAAAAATGCTTAAAAATGCAAGAGGGACAGGAAAGTTTCCCCTCTCTCCCAATACATTGTTAAGAGCTTAGCTAATACATCTGAAACGATCTGTAAACAGGTATCAGGAGGACTTACTTTTAGCAGAGAATTTGTTCTCTTTTCTGGTTCGTCCTGTTTTCTTTAAGCAGCCATCACACACAAAGCTGACGTGGAAATGAGAAAAAGGAATGAATAACCCATACCTAATGCTGCTAAGGTACTTGTAGTAAGATTCACGATATAGGTTTGAAACATTAGGAACAAAACATTCTACCAGATATAAAAGTCCAAGGAACAGCCACACTGCAAATATGGGATAAAACTGAAGACAGGAGGAAGAGAATGGCAGTAACTACCAGTGGAAAGTTAATGTCATCTCAACATTTGGAGCTTTTCAAGATAGAACAGGAGTAAGCTGAATTAACGAAAGCATGAACACATTTGACCTTTAGAATATGGGCTTATTCCTCTGAAACCTCAGGTACCATCACTGATCGAGACAGGATCCTGGATTAGAGGAACTAATGGTCTGATCCAATATAGAAAATTCTATGATCTAATATATACAAAATTCCAGACAACCCTACGATTCTTCCCCAAACAGTTAAGGGCCAACCACCCTTATAAAAAGAGAAATGGGAGTAGCAAAATGGCAAATCCCAAAACTGTGCATTCAGCAGGCTACCTGAGTTTCTTTTTACAGAAATTACTTACAGAAGAATTCTAATTGATCATTTGTTAGCTTAATCACTAAAACTGCTACGAAATACTAATAGAATTTAAGTTCACTAAAGCCTCTTGTACTTTTGAGTTTCCTGATTAAGAAAGATCTACTGCAAGTCCAGCTAGGATAAAATTGGAGGTTTAGATCTTTGCCTTTCAGGATGTAAACTGATCACCAGCTGGGGTCAAGAAGATAGTCTGCCAGTTCAACGATCATGTCAAAATGTTTAAACTGAAGTTTTATTACACAGAAATGTATCCCAAACAGTAAGAAAAAAAACTAGATCAATATAAAGCAATGGCAATTTAATAATTATGACATCAGCACTCCTTGTCAAAGACATTCGTGACTTCATTGAACTAATGTGGTAGGACACGTCTAAAAGGTCTTTTACATAGCGGTATCCTAATGATCGGCATTGATAAGAAATGCAGAACATTTAAATCAAGCCTTCATCCAATATTAAAATTTACTTGACATTGTCAAGGATATTGTTTAAAATTTTAATAGCTAATGGAACATCTCCCAGTGGATCAAGTTCTTTTAGACACAGTTTCAGATATATAAAATGTAATACATCAAAATACATCAACACCTGTGCAGCAACCAAATGTCACCTATTCAAGCAAGGAAGGTAAAACAGCAAGAAACTCACCCAGATGGCCAGATTATTTCATTATGAAGAACACAGATCTGGTGCATTTTTCTCCCACACTCTATACATTCAACAAATCTAGATGTCAGAAAATAAGTATGGAGAGCATATTAAATCAACAACACTACATACAGGGTTACATAAGCTAACCATGTATCAAAGATAAATGTGTACTAAGACTCCTACCTCATGTCTTCCCTAACACAAAGGGTCAAAAAGAGACAAGGACCCCATTCCTTGAGAGTTCAGAGATTTAAGGGTGGGCTGCTGTTATTTTTGTTAGGTGCCTGGGATCAGAAGCAGTCTCTAGGATTTTACTCTTTGGACTACAGAGGCACGAATACAATGATGGAAGGGACAGGGTTATGAACCATTCTTCCTTTCCCATGACCCTTGCCAAACTGAAAAGCAGCAAAGACTGATCAATCCTAGGGTGGGCATGTGCCCCTCTTTCTTATTCATTCGTAATTAAGACATTATTTTAGAAGCTGCAATGTGGGTAGTGGAATTAGGGGACTAAGTGGTGATCTCTCCCAAAAAGCACTAGTGAGATGTAGAAGCAGATTGCTATCTGGCCACCACTGGCTCCAACACCTGAATGTCTGCTATTCTATTTCTCCAGCAAGAAGGCTAGAATAGCTGCCAACTCTGTATAATTTAGCATACCATCTTTCTGGCACAGCTGCCTGCAAATTAGGAAGGTTACAGAAAACAAGAACAGCAAAACGTTGCTGCAGAATTATCTGAATTGATTGACCTCTCCATGCACTATAAGAAAAGTGCTTCAAGGAGCACAGCTATCTGCATGCAGCCTTCTATCAAACAACAGAATTTTAAAAGAGTGAAATGGACTGGGCAATTCCGGCAGCCCATAATCTCAGGACCGCATTTTCTCAGGCAGATCTGTGACGATCTGGAGTCTCAGGACAGAATGCAAAACTTGGTGCTTGCACAGCAGTCCCTGGTGGCCAATTAAACTAAGAAAACTACAAAGTGCTGGCGGGTGGTAAAGGACTTGCCTTTTTTTTTTTAAACAGGTGAAAGGAGAATGGGGATGTAGTTATAAAAATGAATAAGTTGAGTTGCCAGGGTATTACTTACAGTTCAGGATCTAGAGTATCATTTTTCCTCTTTGAAAACTGTTCTTTGTTTATCGTACTAAGGAGAAAGAGATAGGTGATAAAAATTTAGTTATGACATAAGATAACCATTCATAGTATATTAATTTCCCACATCTCCAGCAGACCCAGACACATTCACTGTAACTGGATTTCTTAAGTGTGTATGATGCTGTGAGGAAAGTAAGAGTTCATAATGAAATCAGTGAAGACAAAGGCAGTACTTGCTTCTGACCTGCCCTGTGGCAAGGATGCTTTTCTATTGGAGAGTGACTTGTACAGACATTTGTTCCTCCCAGAAAAGAGATTACTAGTGCATGCCTCAGGTAGGTTTCAATCACCTGAGAAGTGCACCAGTAGTCTAAATGCACACCCTGGAACAGCTAGCTTATGGCTATCCCAGTTTGGGACTCAGTTTTAGACTCCATTTTTTGAAAGCTGTTTAAAATTTAGTTTTGGGTTAGTTTATGAAACATATCCTTCCATTATGAAAGATAGTGACGACAAGAATGAATGGGAAGACTGATATAAGCACACCTCTCTATTGTGCAGGGAATACCCCATTCTTAAAACTACTTGGATTATTCAGACCCCTTCCACAATGAAACCTGCTACAATGGCCTCATCTCCCGGATTAAACATTTCAAAAAAACATTCATTTCCCGCTGCAGCCTGGCCCTGGTACCTGCTTTTCACTTAATTTTGACTATTCCTTTTTACCACCTATTTAACAGAAAAATCTCTCTACCCTTTATGATTCTTTTGGTGATGGGGGGTCCCAGCCATGCATCTCTGGATTTGGGTTACGGCATAGTCAAAATGGTCCAAAGAACTAAACAGAAAATGGCACTGAACGATCAATACCTAAATCCACACTAATTTACAGTAAATACAGCTGTGTGATTTTGGATGGGGTAAGCATGTGTGGAGAGAAGAATGCACTGAAATCATCACAGGAACAGGAATTCAGTCCAAGTTGCATGAGATTTCTTCCCCTTCCTACTCCCGTCAATTCAGGGTTCAGCATGGGTTTTACAGGATACAACTATCCTTCCCCACAAGTATGGGATTCATATAAAAGAGCCAACCCTCCAATCATCTCAGATTCATCATGAACATCAAATGTCCTGGTTTATTTACTATTTCCCTTCAACCTTTTTCTTCTAAAAAACACACGGTCAGGAGGAGAAGATAGGGAGAGAGAGACCTCATTACCTTGAGTCCAATGAGTTTTACAGGCTGCACCAAAAATGTGAAACATGGGGTGGTGGTGGCACACATCAAAAATTTAACTACAGACTCATGTGAAGGAGACTTTAGAATTCATTATGCAGTAGCCACTTATTTATAGAGTGGGGGGAAAATACACCACAAATTAGGAATTTTCTTGATTTTACTCCTTCAATAGACCTATCAACACCATTTACTAGTTACATTTAATAACGAATACAATTCAACTGTTTGTATTTGCAATTATATTGCCAAATTAGGTGTACAGAAATTAAGCAGCACTCAGCAAAGAGGAATGCCTTCTTCATTCTACCTGACGCTGTCGCAAACTGGGCTATACACTTGCCTAATTTATGTGCAAGGTGGTTTACACATTGCCAATTGGCAAGTGGCAGTTCATGCATTATAGAAGTCTTACAGATCTCACATTAATAAAAAACTGCTTAACATGAGTAAATTGTGAGCCTTGCTTCTAGGGACATTAGAAATATAGACTAGCACAACAAGGGCACAACACTCATTTCTTCCCTCTGCCCCAAAGAAAAATAAGTGTCCCCACAGCAATCCTAGGTGTAAATGATCCCTCTGCAGCTATTCTAGATAGTGGCATATCCCTTACTGTAACCAAGATTTTACCATTTCCAGTTTTTGACAACCTTTGTTTCCAGTTGAAGGCATTATCTTGTACCCTTCCTTCCTTCCTTCCTGTTTACCAGTTTCCAATCACCCTAATTCAGGCTTTCCCAAGTCCCCTCCATCTTTCCACCTATAGAATCAACCTGACACCATACCTCAAGGAGTTTCCCAGGAGAGTGCAATATCCACCCTAATCTGCAAATTAACAACTCTGCACTCATCTGCCCCGCCTACTGGCGTCCTTCCTCACTGGAATTCTCTGTGCAAGCCACAGGGAAGTGAAAAATGTCCTAGCAATTGTCACAGCATGACTTCAACCACCGTTACTATACAAAAGCCAATTAAATCCATGTCAAGCTCTCCAACATGTCTGTTCATTAGCAACTGAGCAACATCTTACATGATTATAAGATGGTGCAGCAATAAAAGGGTCTTAAATATCTAAATGGCAAAACTGATTTATCCTTGCTTGTAGTTTTAGGCAGAGGACAAGACTGATGCCACGTCTGTACCATCACTTATATTGTGTGTTATGTTATGAATGTGTGTCTCAGTGTGTGAAAAAACACCACCGAGTGAGATAGTTTTCCTGGCTTATGTGGTAGTGCACATAGTGCTATGTTGTCAGGAGAGCTTCTTTGACCGACTTAGCTACCGCTGCTCATGGAGGTGGTTTTATTATGTCAATGGGAGAGCCCTCTCCCCTTGGCATACAGCAGCTACACAAGCGATCTTACAGCGGCACAGCTACATCAGAACAGTTGTGCCTCGGTAAGCTCACTAGAACAGACATTACCCGAGAGGAGAGTGAACAGAAAAACACTCCCAAACGCAGAAGGGCACGGATTCAGCTGAGATTTAGGAGGATGTTGGCTATGCAACCTACCCTCTAAAAACTCAATTTTTACATGAAGACATTTCCTGACCTCTTATTAGAGTGATGTTTCTTTCCTTCCCTAATAGTATAAAGTAAATTTTGTAAGAGGTGATTGATTACTCTTTTCCCCTTACCATAGTACAGCCCAGAACTTGAAGGAGAGGTGTTCTCACCCACACTAACAAAAGTCCAGGTTTTTAAAAGAGTGCTATTTCATCCCCTCACTCAGTATTTGGCCCAACTCTCGAAGTGAGATTCAAGCAAATCCCTTTATTGCGTAGGTATTTTCCAACCTTTGAAGGCACATTTTAGACCATGCTATAGGTTAGAACTATCACAAAAATAAAAATATATAAATAACTATATCCCAAACAGACATATGGCTACTCACGTTTGAGGTTGTGATGGGTCATCCCCCAGAGAAACGCTCTCCCCCTGGATTTCGTTGAAGCACTTCTCACAGAAATGATACCTGTCAGCAAGAAGGCCATATTTGGGTGAACTGTTCCGTCCACACAACACAGCCCAAGCCAAGCAACGGAGCCACCAATCACAGCAGGCCAAGGAGGGGGCGGGAGCAGAGAGCAGGTCATCAACGGCGACAGGGATATTCAATGATGTAGATTTATGGGCCCCACAGTTTGTGTTTGGTTGGTTTGGTTTTTTGGTTTGGTTTTTTTGCAATCAAAGCCAAGTGCAGACAATGACAAGCGTGAAGGAGAAATAAAAAATAACACACACACGAACAAACAAAGAAACAGGGGTTTGTAGGACAAAAACAAAAACACAAAAGCAGGACAAGACAACACAAAGCAGAAAGCCAAGGCAAAGCACAGATTAGCATTAAATCTCAAATGGGATCACAAGCAGCAAATGATTATAGCAAATAAAACAAAAGAGTATTCCATTTTAGCATACCCACACTATCTTCATTTTAATAAATAATGCTATATAAAGCAAAGAATCAAAATGAGGAAAGGGAAGACGGTAGAAGGAAGGAAGGATTGCTACTCTGACATCTATATCAGGATAGCAATTCTGTCTGCAAGGGCATCTGCTAGGAGATGACTGGAAGGGGGAATTTTCCACCTTAAAAAAAACACTCAAGGGCTTGAAAGGCCACAGGAGTCTCCCCCCACTGAAGTGGACCCCATAGTTTGCAATAAGCTACCAGGTTCTCACTTTCATCAATTTAAAGGGACAGCGATCAATTCTCAAAACCATTATCCATTTGCTGTCACATTATATGTAAAACAGGTTTGACATTTATTAATTGCAATCATACTGCTCTAAATTAACACAGTACTGCATACTACATATACAGAACATACAGAACGTACAGAATTTTGAGGCACAGAATCGTTTAGATATCAACAAAATGAAACCATTCTGTGGTGTTTATTTGCATTTGAATGAAACTAGTGTTTTATTCAAGATCTGTTCCCCACCCCTCAAAAGTCTATTGAAAATGCAGTCTCTCCATTACTAAGCTTGTTAATTGGAGTGCAAAAAAACATCTAAAAACAAAAGAAACAAAGAAAAAAAATCAAACAAGTTGCGACAGTTTATCATAAAGCAACACAAACCAACACTATGGGATCTGTAAAGCTAAAGAGATAAGTCACTTTATCCTCTCCAAGCCTCCTCCATTACAGCATGGAAGCTGAACCATGATTTTACTTAAACTATGTATTACGTACACATATATTTAAAGATCAGAAGTGAATGATACTCTAGTCATGGAAGCAAGTGTTGGTTTTGGAATAAGATTCTTCTGGTTCATTTAATGCTCAACAATGGATGGCATGTAAGGAGAAACTATTGACTCATGGCACAAAATGTTCTTGCTAGTAAAATCACTAAAAATCCAGAGTTGGATTTCTTTTTATGGGGGTACTATGACTTATTTTCCTCACTCCTCCCTCTCCACCCCTAAGAACTCCCTTGTTGCATTGGAGGAACCCTCTCCTTGCAGCCAAAGAGGGTTGAATGCAGCTACTGTTCTGTAGAGTCCCAATGTTACTTTCCTCCCCTAGAGGCTGAATACACTCCCTCTCCTGCAAGACCCTGCTGGCTTCAGGATGAAAAGATGTATTTCTTTGGAAGGTATCACACCCAACAACAGAAAGCAAGAACCATGATGAATAATATATCTCCATCCCCCAGTTCAGACTGAAGTATTACAAACCAGGGGCTGCCATCCCTGAATATTAAGCATAGTTTTCTTCCAGGATAAGAGATATCTAGAAAGAAACCCTCCTCAGGAAGTCAAATAGATTTTAATCCTTTAATAAACTGCAGGTCAAACGTATTAGTCAGGAGGAGAGCTATGGAAGTGACAGTATTTGATATTGTTGCTGACAGTCCCAGAAAAGCAACAATTCATTCAAGAGGGCTTGTGAAGAGAAAAGCATATATTCCCTCAGCAAGATTTGAATAATCAATTAAATGTGTGTCAAAGACAGCTATGGTATTCACTGCAAAATTCTTTGTAACAATAGAATAGAGGACCAGCTACTTGTTGAATATGGTCAAAAGTTCACTGCACAAAAACGTTACTAACTTATTTGCTGAAGGACTGTTGTACTGTTTGGCAAGAGGAAGGGCAATATAATTTACTAGAGCATAATATACTGATGAAAACTGAAAATCTAAGTACAGGATAAAATCTACTAAACACCACATATTTCTTTTAAGGCAAAAGAGTTAGAGCAAAGGGTGCAAACAAGCTTTTTTGCAGAAAGGCAGCTTGCTGGTACACAATGTAAGCTGTTCAGTATATTTATAGCAATTTAGAATGTGACATGAAGGTGTGAACGTGTTTGAAGGGTGTATACATATACAGGCACACCTCTGTCCATAGATTGAATGGTGATGCATGCTGTGACCAGGTTTCCTTACCTGTTCTGGTAACTGTAATAAGTGGCATCTCGAGGGATCGTGCATAGCTGTTTGCCATAGCAACACAAAGTCTGTGGTGAGAACTCCAACTGCAGAAAGAGAAATTATCTTCTTAGTATTCATGCATGTTTCCACTGGCTCTGCATGAGAAGTGGGTAGATCCAGACAGTGAAGATCACCTAGACTCTGGATTACTAAGATTGCACCATTCTGCACACAGATCTGAACAGTACAGTATGAGTCTCTAATCTCAAATGTTAACACTACAAAAACGTTCTGTTGAGCTATCATTTACAAGTTAGCCATTTCTTTATATACCTTTCCCTGCAGGGAACCCACTTCCGCATTCTACAATTGGGTTAGTCAATTATACAACACCACAGAGAGCTTACTTTGTTACAAACACTCAGAAAAGCTGATGTACCTATTCCAAACTATATTAAGCCTTAATACATATCTTCAAAGGCTTGCTTCTGGTGTATTATATACAAATGTTGGGTTTAAGCAGTTGGTGTAGGATTAGACATTTTATAACCAAGATTTTAAAAAACAGACACCTAAAGATAAACTCTAAGGTCACATCCAAAACCACAAAAAATCCCATAGCAGCAAGTGTCAGCTGAATTGGGTTCCGACTTGGGTTCATTGTAGAGGGTTAAAAACAGCAACACAGATGTTCCTGCTTGTGCTGGAGCCCAGGCTTTGAAACTTGGCGATGGGGGTTCGTCTCAGAATCTGAGCTCCAACCAAATCAGGAACACCTACACTGCTATTTTTAGCCCCACAGCAGAAGCCCAAGTCAGCTGAGTGAGTTCAGATAGACCCCCCCGCTGGTGTACACATACCCTGAATCCTTAGATATTTAAATAAGTGGCTTAATTTTCAAAAGTTCTAAATACCCAGCAGCTCCTATTGACTGCTGCTCCTATGCTCTTTCATATGATTATTACACATGGAGGTGAGAAAAAGTCTGTAAGGAAGCTCCCTTTCCTTACCTTTCTACCACAGCAATAACCGAGGCTCTGCATAACTGGATCAATTTCTTGTTCAAACACCTCTGCCAGTCTGGAGCAGTACTTATACACACGGGATGTCTTGCGGTTATAGAGCCAGGCATTGTTGAACATAAGCCAGATATCATCCACGTATTGCCAAGGCTCCTGGTACTGTCCTGTGTCTAGCTTCCTCTTGATGGTGGAGAGGTCCATAGGGTTCTTTACTATATCAAAGTAATCCTGCAAGAATGAGGGGCATTTCAAACAAGATTAGAGCAAATGTCTTACATGTGTATTCTTTAGACAAGACTCTTTTTTAATATTCTTGCAAGAATAAGAGGTACCAACCCTGAAACAAAAGATCTAAGTAACGCCAATCCTGGACTGCTTGTGACATACAGTGCTCTCTCTCAACACCATTTTTCTTGTGCAGGGCCTTTCTTCCATTATTTCTACCACATCTGTCAGACACTTTACTTTGACCTTCCAACCTTGGCCAAATTAAACCACTTTGCCATTGGTCAAAGTGTAAGATGGTCAGGGAGACTAGAAGCCCTCATTTACAATCATTATTATTCTCTTACATACTTTCACTGTTTATTTAGTTTTGTATTCAATTATATGATTTAGTATTATTCTGAAAGTGTAATACTGCAATAAAGATAATAAAATAGAACAATGACTGTACATATTGAACAGGAATTGTGGACCAAAACACCTGAATCAGGGTGCTGTATTGAGTTTTTAGCCTTTGATACATGGTATGTTTGGGTATACCAAAAAAAATGAATTTAGTCTATGGCAGTAATACTCAGACCTTCATGTTTCAGGAGCCAAATTAGCAATCAACATCACCCAAAAGAACCACAGTTGTGTGAATTCATTATTTCATTTACTATAGTACTGTTCATATTTAAACAGTATGACAGGGGAATATTTAGTTTAATGCTCACATCATATAAATTAATAACTTAGTGCAAGCTGATAACTTAATTGGTTAATAAAAATAAAAGCATCCGGATTGGTTAATAATTAAATCAGGCATTGTTTTAATATGATATGCTGTAAAGAGCCACAGAAGACACATTAAAGAGCCACAGTCAGAGTATCACTGGTCTATGGGGTGTAAGGTAGGTCTGCAAAGCTGGTAAAAAATAAGTAATTTCTCTCAAAAGTACAAGTCTCCTCTCAAGTGGAGTCACACTGCCTAGATCCAACCACCTGGAGCTGGGTTTTGTTTTTCTTGCTACTGTAGTATCTAACAGTACATAATGTAAATTACTGTTTAAATGAATTTTCCAAAGATCTTGGCTTTGATCAGCTTTCTGAACAGTTGAGAAACAAAACTGTTGCCACATACTTATGGCAAGAATGGTTTCCCTGGTTTTCCAGGACTTTGTGACACTACAAAATAGGACAGTATGCAAGCATCCATCAAAAGCCAGTATATGTAGGGTTCCATCAATAAGAATAATTTGATGTCTTCTCATTTTCCTGACCATTTTCTCTTTAACAGAAGACAGAAAAACAAGCCTTAAAAATAAATTTATCTATGCCACAGATGTGGTACATACCAGTCCCCAATCCAAGCTCTACAAATCCATCTATATAAAAATGGAGACAGGACTACACCATGCCATCTGGTCTCCTCAGGCAGACAATTCCTGTAGTAGCAGCTAGGAGTTAAAAGGCAGGGAAATAGCTTGATAATAAACTTACAGGAATTCCTAGTAGTTGAGGATCCACAGGCTGTCTGAAAGGAAGGGACTCAGGATCCTGCCGGTAAAGCGCCTCCAGGGTTGGCATAAGTGCCTGCCGCAACTCTTCTGGTTTGAAAACTTTTGAAAAATAAATATAAATACAAGCGAAGTTGGAGTAATGGCCAGAAGCAAGAAACTTGCTGTAAAATTTGAAGGCTGTTGAAAGGACTACCTATACAAGACATGTAAACATATCGCGCTTACATCACTCACTGCAATGCTGGGTTTTGTGGAAGACAGAAACTAAATTAGCAGTGTCTGATGGGAAGCCCGTAATGTGAAATGATATACTAAATACAGAGAAAACAGTTACATGTGCAGTAATTGTTGTTCAAGATGGGTTGTGCTCATCTATATTCCACTGCAAGTATATGTGTAGCCAATGCACTCAAGTCAGAGATCTCTGCCCATTGTACCACCAGGTGGTGCATATAAGGGGCGTGGCTGTCCCTTGCCTCTTTTTTGCACTATCATCTAATACTTCAAGTAGTGGAAAAGGTTGGAGGGTCATGCAATGTATATGTGAACACCACACCTCAAAGAACAGTTACTGTGCAGTTAAATAGCCATTTTTTCTTCAATTATGCACATACACTTTCCACTGCAGGTGACTCACCAGCAGTTTCCTTACAGGTAGTGGGACTTTGGAAGTATTTGAAAAGAAACTCCAGGACCAATTTGCCAACATTAGCATCATCTCAAGTGTAATAAAAGCATAGTGTCTGGAGAAGATATGTACCGCACCCACACTGCTGCTTTGCAGATGTCCACTTCAGGAATGTTGGTCAGGGAGGCTGATGAAGTGGAATGAGACCATGGGGAATGTGGCATTACCCATGGTGGAAAAGAAACCATATCAAGAGCATAGCAAAATCTGCAGTCCAAAAATCCAACGAGATGCTGAGCTGTAACCAGTTGTCCCTTGATTCTTTCAGCATAGGCTACAAAGAGTCTGTGAGAGGATGTGAAAAACTGTACAGCCCAGGTAAAATGCTAAAGCCTGGCCAACATCCAAGAAGTACATCTTTTCTTCAGCCTTGGAAGAATGAGGGTTTGGGAAGAATACTGGGAGACGAACAGTCTGATTAAGATGAAATGCTGATACTACATTAGGCATAAACTTAGACTGCAGCCTAAGAGAAACTATCTTTGCAGAAAACTGTGAAAGGAGAATCAGCCAGAAGTTCCTGATAACCTCTGAGACTCTCTTAGCACAGGTATTTGCTACCAAGAACTATTTCTTTGACAACAGCAGAAGAGATGATGTTGCCAGGGGCTCAAAGGGGTGGACCATCAAGTAGATAATACTAAATTCAGATCCCATAAAGGTACCTGTAGCCTATAGGACTAGCCTGCTTGCTTGCACATATACACCTTTCCTTATAGATTTAAGTATTTTTTTTATACTAGAGTCAGAGATTCATATTAATGTATTATAGCTGTAATGCAAGGTACCTTACAGGCCACATCCTGTATGAAAGATAAGGCAGTCAGCATACATATGTTCGGGTCCTTTGGCCCAGGTAAGTAATGATGAGTTAAAGGATAAGACATATATGGTTATAACCAAGACAAGTGGGCTGCCTCAATTTATGCCCCAAGTAAACATACAGGTATGCCACAAAATGCACAGAAAGGGCCAAAAGTAAAAAGGTGAGATGAGCGAACCATCTGGAGAGGATATGAATATGTCATTAATACGCACGAACCTGCCAAGCTATAGAATAAGTGTACCCTAATAATTTGGGGGGTGAAAAAGCCAAGTTTGGACTTCGATGGAGGATCCATATTGTTCAGGGTATAAAAACAGGCAAACCATGTTACTTGGACACGATCGCCAGCTACTCCTTTGAGCTTCTTTTAGTTAGTGTTTGTTAAGATCTTTTGTTCTTCATTTATACTTAGTATTATTTGTAGTCTTAGCCTTATAGCTCTTAGCTCTCAAGCACTGCCTAGCTCTCCACCCCTCAACTCAAGAGCTGAGAAACTGGACATCTCTCTCAACGAGGTCATCAGGGAAGGGTGTGAGTATATTAATCCAAAGCATACTGTATAAATATATATATCACATGTGTCTTTAGAATAAGACTGTAATCCTGTCCATTATCCATCTGACTATTCATTTTCTTTTAATCAGTCATTTGACTATCAGTTTATGTTTTCTTAATAAAAGCTTATAAAATTATACAGATTCGGTTATCAGTGTGTGCATTCCTGTTGTGCACCCTTGGAGTCTATGTAAAACTCTTCTGGAGCCTGATTCCGGGACTAGAACCTCATTATCTTCTGATCAGATCAACTGGCGAGCCTATAACCCCATTCAAATTACTAAACACCCAGAAAACAGGCAACATACCAGATTGGACACAGGCAGGTACACATTAACAAGACCCCTTAGAAATCTAGAAACCAAGGGATGTGAAAAGGCAGAGAAGCTATCCACTGGAGGGTGCACCTCAGAGATGCATGTTAGTCCACCTAACACCCAATTGAGAGACCAAAGTAGTTTAGATGCCGTTGGTAGTCCAATATATGTACAGTATAATCTTTGTGCGATCTGATGGTAAATAGTGAGATTCCACCCAGATCAAACATATTTTCTGTTTTGCTGCATACATGGCTCAGGTGGAATCCTTTTCTGTTGGTCACCAATTCAACTTGGAGATCTCAGGGGCATAATCTGTCCTGATTACTCAGCCAGAGATCATCCATGCAATGTGGTGGAGAGACTGCAGGTTTGGATGCAAAGACCTGTTCTGGTTTTGAGACAGGAGATCTTCAACCAGTAGTAAAGGGATGGGTGACCAAACGGAGAGCTAGTTAAGGTCTGAACCATCTTGACTCTGCCAGGCCAGTGCTACAAGAATTAAGGTGGTCTTTGTCTCTGTTTAGTTTCCTGATCACCCTCACAATGAGAGGGACTAAAGGGAAGGTGTAGATCAGATGGCTTGACCAGGGAAGAAGAACAGCATCTATCATGGAACCCTGGGCTTCAGCCTGACCTGAAGCAGAATTTCCTGCATTTGATGTTCAGGTTGGCTGCAAACAGGTCCATTACAGGGTATCACCATTAGTGGAAAATCTAGAGCAGAATGTCTTTTCTTATTGACCATTTGTGCTGGTCTATAAACTCCCTGCTGAGGGAATCCACAAGCATATTCCTCACCTGGAAGGTGAAAGCTTTTTAGTGAGATGTTCTTTCTACAGAGGTTTCACAAGTGGATTAATTCCTAGCATAACAGACAGACATTACTGCACCTCCCGCTTTGTTCAGATAAAACACAGCGGTGGTGTGGCCATGAGAACATAACCACCTGACTCCTGATGGTGGAAGTAAACATATCACAGGCCCGATAAATACTTTCAAACTCCAGCACATTGATATGGAGTGAAGCCTTATGAGGCAACCTAAGTACTTGAGCAAGAGTTGACTGAGAAGTCCCGCAGCCCTCTGCCAGGGCAACGCTTGGTGGATGTGTCTGTTACAAGTGTCATATTTGCATATGTTCCAATGGTCCAACCACCAAACCAGGGACTAAAGCACTCGTGCAGGTTCTAATGTGCATGTCCAGTGCACACGCTTGGCCGACATACCAAGTGAAGCCAGGCCTGCAGACATCTGAGGTAAAGTCTAGCATGCAGAGTCACATATGTGCACAAGGCCATGTGACCAAGAGTTGTAGACAAATGCACTATTGTCCTTGGGTATGACTTGAGGGTTGGACAGAGAGACCATGGACTGATACCTGTCCGTTGGGAGGTAAGCCATGGTGGTTGCAGCTCAGAGGATTGCTCCTATGAAGGTTATTCACTGTGTCATCCTAATTCTGATTTTTCTACATTTAGTTTTAAGCCTAGATGAGAGAAGATGTCTGATGACAAGAATGCTATTTTGGACATGGGTACTTGATCTTCCCTGAACTAGCCAATTGTCCTGGTAAGGAAACATTCACACAACTGGGCAGCACAAGTGGGCTGCTACCACCGTCATGCACTTGGTGAATACCCTTTGGGCCAACGATAACCCAAAAGGAAAGCACTGTGTACTGGCAGTTCTTGCTGCCTGCTATGAACTGAAGATAATTCCAGTAGCCAGGGTGTACTGCCATATGAAAGTAAGCATCCTATAAATTGAGGGCAGCATACCAATCTCCAAGGAAGGAATAGTTGAAGCAAATTGATTTTTTTGATAAACTGGTTCAGTCTTTTAAGGTCTAGAATGGACTGAAGACCATCTTTCTTGTTGGGGATCAGGAAGTACTGGGAAAAGAAACCTTTCATTCGGTATTGTTAAGGAACTTGCTCTATGGCTCCCAATTCAGAAAAAGACTACTTCGTGAAGAAAGCGTCTCATCAGATGGGTCCCTGAAAGGGGACAGGTAAAGTAGATTGGGGAAGGGAAAGGAATTGAACTGGATGACATATACTTCCCATTACTGTTTGAGTGCCCACTTGGCTGATGTAATCTTTTTCCAAACACTATAAAAAGAGAGGTAGGTAGTTTCAATATGGGTGGTGTGCTGTCCTTGATCAAGCAGTCAAAATGACTGGCTTTGGAACCCTAAGAGGTCTGGTGAGAAGGGCCTACCATTGACTATGACAACTGACAATATCTAGGACAGTTTAGACCTTTTAGAGGTCTCCTGAGACCTTGGCTGACAGAATGGTCTGGAACATGTTTGAGGTTTAAACTGGCCTCATCCAGGAAGATGAAATATGGGGGGTAATCATTTAGGGGTTCCTCCTTTGCCTCCTCTTCCTCTGAAAGCTCCAACACATGAGAAGGCTGAGGGCTTTTAGGAAAGTCTTATCTCGAAGTCCCCAGCATGGGAGAGAGAAATCTCCTTTTAGACTGACAGGGATCTAAACTCTCTTGAATCAGTCCAACACACCCAATAAAGCTGGAGGAGGGCATGCATTCCAATCTTTGAACCACCCATGGTAGTACGCACCATACAGGGGCCTCTTTGTAAGAATGAGAATCTTGCCCCTTGATTCAGGCACCTCTAGAGAGTGACTTGAAACTCCTTGGAGAAGATATGACTCTACTGTGGTCAAAGCCTGAAGGAGACATAGCTCCCCTTGGTGAATGGAGGAGCAGTTCCAATTGACATTTGTGGGCACCACCAAAATCCAGCAATGTGCTAAAGGTATCAACATGGAGGATGTAGCCAACAGAGTGGGAGGAAGTGAGAGAGGACGACAGAAGAATAGGTTGATGCAGTCTCTGAGGGCTGTATTCAAGAAGCCAATGGAAATGATGGAGCTATGATTGTAAATATAAGTGCCAACAGTACTGGTCGAGACTTACTCTCGGTGCTGGATGATATAGTAAAGGAGAGTCCAGTAGGGGAAGACACAAGAAGTCCTTTGCTGAAAGTAAGGCCTGCATTATCAGTGGCACCAAAATCAGAGTCAAATGTCCCGTTATTCCCCATGGCACTTGTCCCAACTGCCAAGGATGAGGATGCTCCAGGTAACAGTGAAGATGCTGGTCTCAATGGCCGCAGTGGAGCCAGATATGATGGTGCTGCCTCAGATGGTGCTGGTGAGAATCAGTGTGTGCAACCAGACCTTGACTTGGCTTTGGAGATCTTCTCTGAGCCTTTCCTGTGAGGCAAAAAGTGAGACTTTGACTGCTTGCCAGTCTCAGAAGACAACAATGGTTGAAATGCCTTGAGGAGGCTGATGGAGAAGAGAAAGTGATGTTTCTCACCATATTTTGGCTTAGATACCGGGACAGCTAGAGGAACACTTCTGGTAGACAAGATGTCTACCTCTTGTGATTAGGGTCAGGCTCTGAAGAGGGACACATCACCTCTTCCATAAAATGGACTTTAAAGCAGAAATTCCTCTTTTTCCCTTCCATGTTGGAAAAGAGATACCAATAAGACATTTGTCCCATTGCCTAGGCAACTCAGGCAGTTTTTGTGCCTATCCATAACAGGGATCATGGCCTTCTGACTCCTGGGTTTTTTTTCCATATTAAATGAAAGGACTAACAAAACTATACTAAGCCTGAACTGTAACTATAACTACGTGTAACAGAAGTCTTTCTAGAGGCTGGATAATCAAAGCTGAACAGTGACAGGGAGCTTCAACTCTCACTACAGGCAGCCAGAAGGAACAGAGGAAAGCGGTGGCCATGCCCCTTTTATGCCTTCTGCTCCCAGCATGAAGACAGCATGGTTGCATGCACTAACTTGGTGATACAGCTGGCAAAAGTCTCTGACTTGAGTGCAGTGGGTGCACGTACCTGCAGTGGAACGTATACGTGCACAATCCCTCAAAGGAAAACAGGGTCTTGCTGCATTATAGGAGTCAAACATTAGTAATTCTTTAAAGGGCCAATTTATACGCTTCAAGTACAAATACTTTTCAAATACTTTTGATGTAAGTAGATGAATTTGCTAAACAAGTTAATTAACAGGAAAGGAATTCCTAATTTACAGAGAGTTTCTAATACCTGATTCAGTGTCAGAACATAGTTCACTAGGACCACTTTTGTATTACCAAAATATTAATACACTTATGTCCAAGAGCCTCCAAGAGAAGAGTTCATAAATGCAAACTGGGAACACTGAAGAAAGTTCAGCTTCTGGCTAGATATCCCAGTCCCCCCAGAGATTTGAATCCTATGTCCAAAATAGTTTTTTTGCTTACTTTTCCTCTTAGATTGTCCTGGTGCTGGAGAAGACTGAGTAGCTGGAGTATTGGGTCTTTCTTCCTCTTCCTTCATTTCTGTCTTCACTTCTGGTTTTTTCTCTTCCTGCTCCATTGGTTCTGGTATACATTCCTTCACCACTGGTTCCACTTTAATCTGAAAAGCAAATCAGATTCCCTTCACCTATCAATTCAATATGCCCCCCCCGCCATACACACACACTTGCTCGTTATGAGGATATAGCAAGATATTTGGTCTTTTATGCTTAGCTAAAGATTGCCTGTCATTTCTCCCTTTGCAAAAAAATGACCCTTCCTCACTTATCCTAGCTCTCACCCAGCCCATTCTTCACTCCTCCCCGTGTGGTCTCTTTGCCAAGATTTGAATAGTTCTATGGGTAATTTATTTAACTCTAAATCATGAAGACTGATCCCCTATTCCTCCATCCCTTGCAATTGGTGGTGAATCCCACCTCCCTTATCACTAGGGTCCAGTCACCCTTTTTGGCTTTAATTTGAGGACATTGTAGTTTCTATCCCTGCAAGACAAAGTGAAGCTATTTTTCCATAAGGCCAGAAGTTCCTTTAATGAAAAGTGATCAGGACCGTAGTTTTTCAGCTCAAAGATATAACCTACAGAACCACAACTCACCATTCCAGGGAATTAATCCTGTAGTGACTGCTTACACTAGGGAACATTTTAAAGTAAAGCAACAGTTGTAGACACATGCTCAGCTTCCACAGGGTTAGCAAAATTGAGGACCTCAGATCAGACAGCCTACTGCCACAATTTTAAGCACATCATCTACCCATGCTTAAACAGAGTGCCTAAAATAATGGTGGCAGCTGGGATCTACAGCTAGCTTAGACACAGCCCTAAAGGGAACACCCTCTTCTGAATCACACCATTTCTGGTAGCACTCATTTCCCATAGATCTTCCATCCAAGTACTGACCTTGCCCAACCAACTCATACCAGAAAAGTGTAGCTACCCTCTCACCTCTGGTTTCTCCTCCATTTGAAGTTCTGTTTGTTCTGGCCCCTCTTCTTCCATTTTAATATCCATTTTCACTTCCTGCAGGAGTGGTGGTTGCTGCTGCTGCTCAGGAATAGTCTGTTGAGAGTTCACTTCTGTGCTGCTGGTGGATGGTGGGTTTGATACCTGCCCATCAATGTTTACAGCTGGCTGTGAAAGCTGCAAGGAAACCCACAGTGACTAAAAAGGGTCAAGCAATTATGCTGAGACATGTTTTTCATTTGCTGTCACGTTTCTTCAAGTTTAACTGCACGTCACTAACTCTCCCACTTGAAAAGAACTGACTACTGCACATCATCTAGTCTGAGGAAACATTATTGAGATCTGCCTTGGATGGCACAGCTTTTTAACCATTTCATATGCCCACTATATGTATGGAAATGAATTATGAGAGACATCTATCATATTTTGCAGTAGGTTCCTAAATGCGCACTAAAATTTTCTAAAACCCTTCCAACATGGAAGTGTCAGGTGTTCCAGTGTCCAGTTTACTGGTCCTGGGTCTTCAGACACAAAAATGTACTTCTCAAATGTAATGCATACCCATATTGGTTCAGATGCCTCTTAAACAGGTTGTTCACCATTGTCTTGGACATAGGACAAGTAAACAAAGATCCTGTCTGAAAGAATCTCACATCTGAGTATCCCTGGGGAAAGCACAGAAATAAAAATATTTTCTTACAGGTGTTGTGGGGTGCTGAGGCTGCAGTGGTGCTGTTGGGGTGGGCACAGATGCAGTCGTGCTCTGTTGTGACAGGGGTTGCTGCTGTTGCTCTGCCGAAGGGGTGACTGGAACTGGAGGTTGGACTTGTGGAGGCAGCTGTGCCTGTGGAGGCGTTGGAGTTTGCCTCTGAGGGGGGTGCATAGTTTGTGATTGCGGTCCAGGTGGCATTGTCGGAGGGGTGGGAGCAGTGGGGACAGTGGTGGCGGCTGCTGGTGTTGCCTGCGGCTGCTGGGATCCCAGACTTGGGGGAGTGTGGTGAGGTGTTGGGGTACGACTAGGTACTGGAGAGGGAGAGTTTCGGTGCAAGGCAGGCTGTGGAAGAGGTGGGCAGTGAATATGGCTCCCTTGAGAACCTGGAGCCATTGCAGGAGAGTTCACAGGACAGGAAGAGCTGGTCATTTGTGCCTGTGGGAAAACAAGTAGATATATACAATGACTTGAGACAACAAGTGTGAGGAGGGAAGGGATTACACCTTCACGTGGCCACTTTTTACCTGAGTTACTAACACCTATCAGTTTTTAAAGTAGGTCTTTATGACTAACAATACTGTTGACTTTTTGCATTTCATTTAGTTTGGTGAGCAGAATAGGATTGTTCAATTTGACATTTTTGTTCACATGCACAATGCTGCAGTGCTTAGGTTTCCCACGACTCCTAAGAAAAATGTAAATACAATTAACCAGTTTGCACTGATATTTAAATAAGCATTAAATAATGTTCCCTATTCCTCCAACTACCCAACTGAAAAACAGTAAAACCAGCTCACAGAGCCTGTCAATGAAACTGCTCCCTTAAGTGAAGAACATACTTGAGACACTGGCGTCTGATTGCCAGGCTGGGTCATAGGCATATTTGTTGCGTTCATTCCTGGGGAGGAAGCAGGGAATTGGTTCTGTTGCAGAAATTGACTTTGGCTGGAAGGCTGGCCAACCCCCGGCTGCTGCATACGTGAGGCAAATCCCATCTGTTAGAAAAAAGGGAAAGCTTGTTTCACAGTGTATACATACTCACCAACTCCTAAAAAATAAAACTCTACAAAGTAACATCCACTACATGGCAGAGCAACGGACACTCCTGCCAGGCACTAATGTGATGCAGCATAGCAAATTTGCTAATGCTCCACTCAAAAACAGAAAAATATTTTACAATTACTTCCTTATTCAGCTTATGACAGGAATTCTGGAATTCAGACTGAAACCATGCCTCCTGATTTTCGGCTAGTTTCTGATAAATTCTATTGTTTCAAGGGTATTATTGCACACAATCTTAAATCTAAAACAAGCTAAGTAGATCTCTCATGGATATGTAAAGGCTGGCTACTCATAGCAGAGATGCAAACAATGGGCGATAAACAATAAAGCGAAGAATTACTGTTTGGATAACTATAGCTAAACAAGAACATCAAAGCTGAAGAGTTCAACGTACTGGACTGAAAAACATCCTGACCTGGTTCATAGCCCCAGCCTGGCTTAGCTGTCCAGGGTGCTGAAGAGGAGAGGTTTGCCGGGGTCCCATCGATGATAGTTGCATGTTCATTTGGCCAAACTGGTTCATTCCTGTATTTACACCCCAAAAAGATTTTAAAATAAAGGTTTCAGTTCTCATTTGGACATCACTCTGTTTGAACAGGAACAAATATTGTCTCTCCTCTCCCAACACACATCTTTGAGTATGCCACATAATGTACTTCAGGCTATAACTTAGCTGTTTTAAGCCCTTTGAAAGCAAATCACAGATTATTATTTATTCATAAACATAATAACAAGCCTCTCGGGCAAAAGAATTGTTTCTGAGCCTTGAAGAGTATTCTTTTTTTGGTTACAAAGCGTATTTTATACAAATCCAATATGCTTAGAAAAATCTGTCTTTATATTAACCAGTTGCTTGGCAGAGTTTGAAATCAAGTTTAACATGTCAACCCAAACTCCTTCATGTTCCTTCAGAACATAAACTAGGCTTTCCTGAAAGACTGTATGTCCACATCCTTGCTTTCAGGTATGAATTGTGGTGATTTTACTAATATTTTAAAATGTTGATTTACATGAAACAATACACCCTAATTTTAGAGTCTGGAAAATCCTTTCCCAAACTCAGTTGACCCATTCACCCAATCCACACTCTCAAATCCAATCTTTTAGTTTAATAAACAGCTGAAGTCCAAGACAAACAGCTGTCATTCTTCCAGGATCATAAAGCACAGGAGGGTGATTTTAAACAAATGGCACAGAAGAGCAAGGTAAACTACATCCAACTAGACTTCTGTGAGGACTGCTCAATGTCATACATACACACTGAGGAAGGCGGAATCCAAGATTCTTTCTAGATTCTTTTGGGATTACATGGACTTTTCTTTGGATGCTTACCCGGCTGCGTCTGCATGCGATTCATCATCTGATTTGGCACACTGGCACGAATCATGGTTGGGTCAGGAAGGGGACCATCTGAAAAAGAGTAGGAGAAATAGAGGTTAAGGAGTTAAGACAACAGTCCACCCTCTCAAACTTAATTTTTACAACAATTACTTTACTGGGAAATGTTCAAATTAACTTCAAACACAGACCATGTTAAGCCCTAAAGGATGACTCAATGGAACAAAGATGGAAAAACTTCTTGTAAACACAAACACATATGCTACTACTTAATCAAAAACAGTTTAAGACAATGGACCCCAAAATTTTGGGGTTGCACCCCTCCATTACCTGGTCCATGTCACCTCCTCCCGAGCTGCAACTGGTCACTGGGGCTAGGAGCAGAGCCAAGGCCACAGTTGGAGACTGGGAAGTAGGGCTCAAACTGCAGCAGGGTCTGAGCTGCAGCTGTGGGGCCTAGGGCTGGTGGGCAGGACTGGAGCAGAAATGGAGGCAGGGCGGGGTTGGGTGGTGCTTCCTTCCCCCTCGCCCCCTGCCTGTGGGGCTGGCCCAGGTCCCACCGTAACCCCTGACTCCCAAAAGCTCCTCTGCACCTCCTTAGGGAGCCCCAGTTTGGGGACCTCTGCTTTAAGAAGTCTGAGCTTTGTGAAGTCAAGGACTGATTTGCAGCATATTAAGGAGTTAAAATGACTAGATGACAGAGGCACAAAATATCTCATGCAGTACTAAGCAATGTTAATGCTGTTTCGTATATGTTAAACAGCAGACTTACAAATTCAATTAGAGTACCAACCTTGAAAGGACTTGTATCTAATACACTGAAACCAAGTTCAAAATGCAAATCCTCACTTTTAAAAAAAAACTTAAAACTAACCCAACTGTAGAGTGGATGGCTCAGGGGACCAGGAGAGAAATATTTAGTTTTTTACTTCTAAATCATTAATTCCCTCTAACCCCAGTCTGGTGAGCAAAACTCATAATATGATGGCTGTTTGGCAGCTGGCATGAAATTGAATATTCAATTAAATTCCTATTTGGAAAGAGCATCTAAAGATCAAGAACTGAATGAGCATAGGAGAAAAATATCCCCTCGTTCTGAGAGGTCAGTGGGCTGTCAGGAGAATGGTCATACTGAGGAAGGGGCATAGCTCTATGAGGTAAGCTGCGATTGTACTTATTTTGTAGAAAAATAGATGGCTACAGTTTCCAGAGCTGTCAGTCCTTGTACCTTGTGCCCCAATACAAAACTAATCTAGAAGAACAAGTATGTTTTAGCACAGGTAATAATCTGTCATTTAACTATTACTGTAAAAGTGTTTTACTTAGGAAAATATATAAAAGACAGACCAACTGGAAGGGGAAAGAAGACTAGAACATAGGATGGTATCCATCCCCCTCTCCCCACACATCCAATCTATCCGATCACACTGTTCACCACAGCTGACATTTCTAATACACAGACAGTCCTGTAGAGCTTGGTTTTGTCACCCCATTTATTCAGTATGTCTGAGCGACTGTTGGAGGGTGATAATACAGACTTCCGCATGCTACTATCTAGTTCAACTTATTTTTTTCAATCAAGACCAACTATACTATTTCTCTTATGTCCCAGCACCTGGCTGCAGAAGGAACCTAGATAAAATCCATCACGCTTAGGGGCTCAATATTGATTACATTGAAGTGATTATTGTGAAGAGGGGGGAGAAACATTATGAAAAATATACTGAGATTTTGACTTCACCCATAACTGAAGGCATCTGTCCAAGGTGGATGCAGTTTTGGGGTCTTATTGGACTTCTAATTCTGAATTCTCCAATGCATTGCTGGGCAAAAATGCTTTTTACTTCTGAATGTTCAAGAGATTAACATACATCCTTTTCTCTCCAATGACTACCTTTGCAGGCATTTGTCAGCTCCAGACTAGATTACAGCAGAGTTCTCCACTTTGGACTAACTTTAAATAGCCACCAGGAAGCTGCAAAAAGTGCAGAATATGGCAACTTTATAGGTAAGGGCAGACTGTCAAGAGCACATCACACCAATGCTCTAAACTGTTTGAAATTCAAGTTCTTTATTATTTTTTAAAGCTGTAAATGGTCTACGATCCAGCTACCTCAGATCCCTTTCCCTAGCTGCTATAACAGCTGCCATTAACTGAGTTACTGTTGATTTCAGTCCCCAGAGCTGAATTCTTGGTTCACACTGTGGTTGGGTATTTTCAGAAGCAAGCTCAGCTCTGGAATTCACTCAACTGTCAGTATCCAAATCTTGCCACTTTTTGGATATAATAAAGGACAGCTCTGCTTACACTCTCCAAAACAAGTGTTTGATATCCATAGATCAGTAGTCCCAAACTGTGGGGCACGCCCCCACGTTGAGGTGGGCACGCAGCAGGGCCTGGGGAGGAAGCTCCACCCAGCTCTGCTCCAGCCACAGCTCCACTCCACCCCCAGCCTAGCTCTGCCTTCATTCCCTCTCTGACACCAAGTCAGCTCCACCTCTAGCCCAGCTCCTCCCGCATCCCCAGTTCTGCCCCCACCTTCAGCCCAAGATCCTCTGCTGAGAAAGCCTTGGCTGTGCAGTAATGGAGAGGGGCTGCGACAAGAAAAGTTTGGGCACCACTGTAATAGACAGACAGTAGCAAGTTTAGTTAGTGCACAAGATCCCATGGGAAGGTTTTACCTTATCTTGTCAAACACCCTTTTCCTCCAGCAATTAAGTGCAAGTGAACACAGAGATTCTGCAAGTAGTTCTTGCAAAATCTCACATAGTGAATAGGCAACAACAGGAACATGCTTTCACCACTGTACCACACACTCTTACATACTGAGCCATTTCAAGTTCTTCTGAGAATTAGGCAATTATAATTTTGTAAGATTAGCTGTAAAATGAGTGAAAAAGGCTCTCATTCTGGCCCACTATAATAATTTCACTGCACAAGGTATTCCTTTTTATTAACTAACACAATTAACTGTCCTTACTTGCAGACATCCCTGGCTGTGGCTGCCCCATGTTGGGCCCTTGATTCATGGGAGCTGGAGGCATGCCTGGTGCATTTGGTATCATGTTTTGCTTCTGCAATCTAGTCCTTCGTTTTTCCTCTAGTTCCTTCTGGATCTTATAGATCTTCTCAGCTAGCAAATGGTAGTACTCTGCCTGTTGGGGGATAAAGGGACAAGAAAACAGTGGAGACATACAGTAAGTAAAGTTTACAGATTAAAAACTGATGACCAAGTTTAGGGCTGGGTTCCTTTTCTCCCCTGCATTTTAGAGTGCTGAGAAGTGATTTTCCCATAGGATTAGGCAAGCATATTCCACCATATTTCCTGCAACTGCAGACTGACTGTGACTGTACCCATATTGTGCATTTATTTGACACATGCCTCAGTGAAGAGTGAGCCCTGGTTTTGTCCTGTATTTGGGAGAAAATGAGAAACCTCAAGCATGGCACATTAAGATAAAAAAGGTGACCATAAACATGTCAAGCAAAAAGGCCAAATCTGAAAGCAGGAAAAGACTGAAGCTGGCTGTTGCCCTTGCATATGCCAGTATCACTTTAAAAAAAAAAATCTCTCTGCACTTTTATTCATTTTGGGACCCAACTTGTCAGTTAGGCCTCTACTCCCACCCCATAAACACCACTTCACTTATTAATGATACATTGAGACAGTATTTCAACACTGACCCCAAGAATACCAGAAGCTGCCTATTCTCCATAGCAGTTGTTTGTTCTGTTCACGATACTAAGAATGTATGCATGCAGGCTCTCTGCAGCTCTGGTGGGAAAGGAGATAGCAACTCACCCTGCTATTTGCAGATTCATACATGTCACCTTCTACTTTCCGAGCATATGCCACCAGGTTCTCCATGCGCCTGTCTTTTAATGCTGCAGGGTCAGGTGTAGGAAATATGGCTTGAACTCTGAAGAGAAAAACCATGAAACAGATTTTAAAAATATGCATTTTTTAAATTTAAATAAATGGTCTCAAATGAAGTTCAAAACCTAAGGTCTTTTAAGTCTTTATTTCAACCATCTAAAGAAAATTAGAGAACGCCATATGTGGTGGCTTTAGGGGGTCTCTATAACCCCATTGCTTTCCTAATCTCTCCCCCAATGCTGCCATTTATCAGCACAGAGTAGATCACAGATGAGCATGTTCGATACAATAGACATTAGACCTAAAATAGCTTCTGACACAATTTTAGGATTTAACATAAGGAAAGCAAGTAAACCTATATTTATTACCATTATTTCTTCTGACCATCACCCCATCCAAAATCCACATTCATGTCCTATCTTGCTCAAAGCAACAGGCTCTCTCAACTTTAAAGCATAAGCTACTCACTAGTGGCAGCTTTTCTACTTTTCTGAGTAGGGCAGAGTGGGGTGCAACTGCAAAATATTTTTAAAAGTTTTTGTGCTTAAGCTTCTTTAAGTTCAACTGATTCTTTAGCCTCCTAATATTAGAAAATACTACAACCCTTCCAGTTCCCCCAACCTTTCTTGGCAGAGGGAGACCTTGTTTTGATACCGGATACGTACAGTTTATGAACAAGATGATTTCGGAGGTCCTGAGTAATATCTTCATGCCATTGTTTTCGAATTCCGGTGTTGGATGGTTGTGCTGCTGTTGGCATAGCTCCCAAACTGGTAACACTGGTGCTTTCACTCATCATGGGACTTCAAATTGTAAGAATATGTTAGAGGAGGAAAACACTGCTAAACATATGATCTTATATTAATAGTCTATATTATACTTAAGGATGACAAACCACTCATATACTACTTGATTTACACACTATATAGGAATCACTTCACTGATCAATGAAGCACACCCACCTCTGGAGATGAATGTTTACTAGCATGCATCAGCACTACACAAGACTGACAAACACTACCAAATCCAGTGGAAAACAGAGCAACTACCTAAAAGGAATCTGGCCCTGATACTGGGGTTTACTCCATTTCCCTTGCAAAAAGTTTGACTGAACTTGTAATTACAAGTGGTCAGAACTTCTTTATATTTCATCTGAAAGATGAAGCAACAGACTGCCTGTTAGCTCCATGGCACAGGAATGAGAGATCTGCAATATATCTTCACATCCAGTAACACTTACACATCTGAGGTCTATCAAAATACTCACCCAGCCTAACCCTGGTAATCCATGAGACCTGATGTTCTTTTAATCATACCAAAAATGCCCTCAAATCCAAGGATACTCTTTTTTCTAGTCTTAACTGCTAAGATTAGACAATCTCTCAACACGGGAGTAGGGATCTCTCCCCCTCAGATTTTTCTGAGCTGAGTCCTGTTCAATATTTTCAGACTATTTTTTAATCCACGTGAAATGTTCAACTTACTTTTGGGAATTCATTGCTGAATGCAACATTGAGTCAGGCATCAGATTAGGTGTTTGAACCCCCATGCCTCCATTCACTCCCATAGGATTAGCATCTAGATAGCAAATGGAAGAATGTTAAAATGAATGGCTCGCCATCACACAAACTCTGTACTCAATCCTCCCCCCCCCCCAAGTAAGAACATCTCTAAAAGAAGACATGAATAGTTCTGAAGAATTATGAATATGTAATACTCACTTAAGGCTTTCAAATAATCCTCTCCTATTTAAAAGAGTAATTTTTTACTAGGGAAATACTGATTCCTTTTGCCAGTGTATATTGTATACTTTATATTTCTAGATCAGAGGCCATGTGTATCAATTTTGATAATTTCCTGGCTCAGCTGTTATAACCTCTTCCTCTTTCCTCTCCAGCCATGCCACCAAGACTGGAGAGGAGAGGTTACTTACCTTGTACGGTAACTGGAGTTCAAGATATGTCCTTCTGGTGCTCCATTTTAAGTGCACCTACGCCCCATGTGCCTTCAATTGGAGATTTTTCTGTAGCACTGCCCGTTTGGCCCATGCATGTGCCCTACACATCCTCCCACTCTGTACCAAGGAGATATGGGGTTGTGTGGGCGAACTGCCCTCAATTCCTTCTCCATGGCAAAGCCACAAGGAAAAGAGACTCAAAAGCAGAGGGGAAGGAAGGCAGGGTAGTGGAGCACCCATAGGGACTCATCTCAAAGAATTCCAGTTACTGTACAAGGTAAGTAACCTCCTCTTCAAGTAGTGTCCTTGTGGACAACCAGAATTCCTAGCAATACCCACTGAAGGAGATAGGGACTTCAGAACTCAGTCTAAGATTGCTTGTAAAACGGCAGAGCCAAAGGCAGGATTCTGTCCAGGAAGCATCAACCGACGCATAGTGTCTAGGGAAAGTGCGAACTGAAGCTCATGCAGCAGCCTTGCATATTTCCATAATAAATATGTCCTTTAGGAGGGCCTCAGACATGGAGTATGATCTCGTAAAACGAACAATGACCTTAGAGGGGGAAGGAATGTTAGCAGTCGCATAATGGGAGTATGCAACCACTGGTTAGTCAGAGTTAGTGCTGTCCATAACAGAAAAACAATCTCAGGGATGACTGAAAAAGTCTAGTCTGGCCCAGATAATAAGCCAACACTTCTTCTGACATCTGAGGTATAAAGAACATCTTTCTGTTTTGACTGATGATTGGTGTAGAATACTGGGAGATAATTGATATGAAAATCCAAAATAATCTTGGGTAAGAAGTGTGGATGTGGTCGAAGAGAAACTTTATTGTTGAAAATGACGGTACATGGAGGGTCAGTCACTAAATCACCCAGTTCTCCAATGCTTTAGGCAGAGATAATAGCCACTAGAAATGCGGCTATCATGGAGAGGTTCAGAAGGAAGCAGGTCACTAACAGTTCAAAGGGTGGTTGCATCAAAGCACTGAAAACTAAATTTAAGTCCCAGGAGGGAATAGGGTAACATTAGGAAAGAGGATCAACAGACCCTTTATAATTCTTGACATTGCAGGGTGAGCAAATACCAAGAAACCTTGTACTGGAGAATGGAATGCTGTGATGGCAGCTAGGCGAACTTGACTAGAACTCAAAGCAAGTCCTGTTTTCTTCAAAAGTAAGTAAGTATTCTAACACCTCAGAGGTGGGAGAATCAATAGCAGACAAACTACAATGAACACATCAATGGCCAAACTTATTCCATTTCTGAAGGTAAGTGTTTCTAGTAGAATATTTTCTACTGCTCAACAGAATCTCCTGAACGTCTCTGTAGGTAAGATAGTTCTAGCTCCAAGAAACATCTAGATACCAAGTCTTGAGTCACAGCATGTTCAGGTTGGTTTCTTGAAGGACTGAGCATCAGCAGAAGATTGATGGCTGGATCAGTCTATTTCCCACTAGGTGAAGCGCCTGTTGAGACCATCACCTTTAGTGTTTTAGAAACTGGGTAGGCAGTCTGTTGAGATCAGGATATTGAAAGCTATGCACCAGTGTGGTAATTTCATGGCTTCTGCGGAGAGGGAAGGGGAGTGAGATCATCATAAGTAGGTAATACAGACAGGCATGCCTGTCAGCTCTGTGTTCCAGAATCTGATGAGTAAGGTGGACTCTTGGGCAGACTGTCTGCCCTGGACAGTATGGTCCTACAGATGAGTTCCCCATTCAAGGAAGGACATGTCAGAAATTATCACATGAGCAGGTGAAGAGTGGTTGAACAGGACCCCCTCTGAACACACTTTTCTGGATTCTTCCATCATTCAAGGAAACTAGACTATGACTGGGGTCAGAGAGCAGTTTGTCCCTCTTGGCTGGATAAATGGACCTGAAGCAGACTTGGAAGCAATGTAGGTGCAGTTGAGCATGAAGTGAGACAAAAGGCACACGTTGCAGGCTTGATCTGGCAGTAACTTGATGACTGATCTGAACTCGCACAATCAGATATGACAGTGCAAGGAACGTGTCTGGCAGATTAACACAATCCGAACTTGTGTTTAGAATAGCCTCTATAAACTCTATCCTTTGTACAAGTAGGAAGAAGGACTTCCTGAAGTTGAGCTGAAGACCTATACTGCTGAACAGTCAAAACCAAGAATGTTGCCAATTTGACATCTGTGTAGATATATCCCTTGAGAATCCAATTGTCAAAGTAGGGGAAAATGATTACTTTCCACTGACAAAGTTGTGCAGCCACCACTGCCATAACTTCCATGAACACTCTGGGAGCAGTAACTAACCCCAAAAGGAATGATAAGATATTGGTAATGGTCTTGCCCCATGACAAAGCATAGAAATTTCTTGTGAGAAGGGTATATCGTAATATGAAAATACACATCCTGAAGGTTAAGGATCAGGAAGTAATGCCCCACATCCAGAGATGGAATGATGGGTGCGAATGTCATCATCTTGAATTTCTGTACTTTGACAAAAGTATTCAGCGTCCACAGATCTAGAATCAGTCTCTATCTACTCTTCTATTTGGGAACAAAGTAGTACTTGGAATGGAGCCCTCTTTCCTTATATTGAGTAGGAACTGGTTCCACTGCTCCTAAACAGAGAAGGGACTGAACCTCCCACTTCAGAGGAAGAGGTTCATGAGAGAGGTTCCTGTAAAAAGAAGGGAAAGGGAGAATGGAATGGAACGGAATGGAGTAACCCAAAGTTATAACCTCCACTTATTTATCAGAGATACTGTACCCCCATGAGCTGTGAAAAATGGGAGAGGTGATCTCCAAAACATGATGCATCTACTGGTCTGGATCAAAGTGTTCGTGGCCCTCAATCAAGGAGTCAAAAGGAATGTTCGGCTGTCAGTGGGCTGCTGTGTTGAGATCGCTGTAGCACACACACTTTAAGGTTGGAAGGGACCATCATGATCATCTAGTCTGACCTGCACATTGCAGGCCACAGAACCTCACCCACCCACTCCTGTATTAGACCCATAACCTCTGGCTGAATTACTGAAGTCCTCAAATCAAGGTTTAAAGACTTCAAGTTACAGAGAATCCACTGTTTGCACTAGTTTAAACCTGCAAGCGACCCATGTCCCATGCTGCAGAGGAAGGCATAAAACCCGCATGGTGTCTGCTAATCTGATACTGATGAAAATTCCTTCACAACCCCAAATATGGCGGTCAGTTTGACCCTGACCACGTGGGCAAGACCTACTTGCCAGACACCTGGGAAAAAATTCTCTTTAGTAACACAGAGCCCTCCCCAACACCAGCCATTGAAGATATTTACAGCTCACAGCTGCAGATCAGCTACATGCCATTGAGGGCAGTCTCACCATACCATCCCCTCCATAAACTTATCAAGCTCAGTCTTGAAGCCAATTAAGTTTTTTGCTCTTGTGATATATGTTCAATTTTTCTTATTGAAAGCTAAACTTTGAATAATTAATCTCACTATTTTGCTACAATTGACAGAGCAATTCAGAACCAACATAAGAACACAAGAACGACCATACAGGGTCAGATCAATGGTCCGTCTAGACCAGGATCCTGTCTTTGACAGTGGCTGATGCCAGATGCTTCAGAAGGAATGACCAGAACAGAGCAATTGATTGAGTGATCTATCCCATAGTCCAGTCCCACCTTCTGGCAGTCAGATGTTTATGGACACCCAGAGCATGGGGTTGCATACCTGACCATCTTGGCTAATAGTCAGTGAATGAGGTACCTCCATGAACTTATCTAATTCTTTTTTGAATTCAGTTATACTTTTGACTTTCACAACATCCCCTAGCAAGTTCCAGATTACATGTTGTGTAAAGTATTTCTTTAAGTCTGTCTTAAACCTGCTGCCTATTAATTTCATTGGGTGACCCCTGGTTTGTGTGTTATGTGAAGGAATAACACTTCCTCATTCACTATCTCTATTCACTATTCATGATTTTATAGACTTCTGCTATATCCCCTCTCACTCATCTCTAAGCTGAACTGCCCCAGTCTTTTTAACCTCTCCTCACATGGAAGCTGTTCTATCTCTCTAATCATTTTTATTGCCCTTCTCTGTACTTTATCCAGTTCAAATATATCTTTTTGAGAGGGGGCGACCAGAACTGTACACAGTATTCAAGGTGTGAGTGTACCACAGATTTATATAATATCATTATGATATTTTTTCAGTTAATATCCATCCTTTCCCTAATGGTTTCTAATGCTATTTGTTTGACTGCTGCTGCACACTGAGCAGATGTTTTGAGAGAGCTATCCACAATGCCTTTGATCTTCGACTGCCTATTTTGCTTAAGAGTCTTTGGTGAGAGACCTTAAAGACTTTCTGAAAGTTCAAGTACACTATATCAACTGGATCACCCTTGTCGAAATGTTTGTTGACACCCTCACAGAATTCTAATGATTAGGGAGGCAAGATTTCCCCTTACAGAAGTCATGACGACTCTTCCACAACACATCGTGTTCATGTAAGTGTCTGATCATGCTGTTCTTTACAATATTTGCAACCAACTTGCCTGGTTCGCAACATTCAAAGAAAGCATCACACTGGAGGAATTGTTAGAATTAACATTATGATCAAATTTAGAGTTTTTATATTATCAGATAAGTGTCTGACAAAAACAAACTCAGACTGGTAAGGGTGAACACATCTGGGTAAGATGACAGTCTGTTACCATCCTACCATAGATTTTTAACTTCCACATTAATTTAAGAAATAGGTCTGTATGATGTATAATTGGTAAAATCTTTTCTTTCTTTAGAATGACCATGATTTTTGCCTCTTTCCATAAATATGGTATCTCACTCCCCTGCAATATATTATTAAACAATTCTGTTACAATAGGGACCAACATTTGGATTAATGCTCTAATACTACACAGAAAACCCATCAGGACCTGGAGCTTTTTTGGATTTTAAATTCTTAATTACAACTTCAACCCCTTCTGCAACAATTTGCCTATCAAGAGCTGCCACATCATTCTCTGAAAACAGAGGTAGCTTCACACTCAAATGCCTGCTTATAAATTCAGGATTTGGAGGCAAAGTACAGAAAAGTTACCAATGTTTCAGAGATACGTTTGATGCCAGTTACTAAATCTCCCCCTTCCCTAAAACTTCATGAGTCCCTAAAAACTGATAAAGATGGTTATTAACCTTCTGTAACTGTTCTTTGAGATGTTTTGATCATGTTCATTCCAAGTAAGTGCATGTATGCACCGCGTGCAGAGTTCGCTGGAAGGTTTTCACCACATGGTCGGCTCTATTGCTCCCTGAACTTGCACCTACATGGCACGCTATATAGGCCTTACTAACCCTCTGGTGCCTCTTCAGTTCCTTCTTACCGGTTGGCTCCGAGAGAGGGGCAGGTGGATGGGTCTTGGAATGGACATGAGCAATACACCTCAAAGAACAGTTACAGGTTAGTAACAGTCTTTTCTTCCAGTTCTTGCTCATGTTGATTCCAAGTAGGGGACTCCCAAGCTAGACCATAGGAAGAGGGGTTGGAGTTCAAAGTGCTGCAGATTGAAGCACTGATCGTCTCTGGCATGTTGGGTAATAGCATAGTGAGTGGTGAAGGTGTGAACAGATGACCACGTTGTCGCTCTACAAATGTTCTGGATCGGAACCTGGGACAGTAATGCTGCAGATGACACTTGTGTCCTAGTGGAAGGGTTGTTATCACTTACCAGACATAGCAAGTCCTGATACACAAAGTGATCCATGATTAAATCCTTTGTGAGGAAACAGGTAACCCCTTCATTCTATCTGCTACTGCTACAAAGAGCTGAGTTGTTTTCCTGAATGGTTTGGTTCTTCTGATATAAAAGTCTAAGGCAGGGGTGTCAAACATACGGCCCGCAGGCTGCATCTGGCCCGCAAACCTTTTTGATCCGGCCCGCGTTCAGGCAGTTTAAGCAAGTAGTGCTGCCGCCGAAAGTTTCTCAGCATTGCTAGTTTAAGAGATTTCTGGATTGAGGACATTGCCACTAAAGAGAGTCCACAGGACCCTGCTGCCGAAAAGCGGAAGACGACCTTACTTTTTTGGCGGCGGGTATTGCTCCTAGAAACCCCTTAAAGCAGCAATGCAGTGAGTCCGGCAGTGGGGTCCACCTAGAATCCACGCCACCAAAAAGGGCTGATGCTGCACCGCCGAAAAGAGGAAGATGGGCCACATTTTTCTGCGGAGGGTATTGCATGGCTCCTTTGAAGTACAGATTCTGTGAATTTGGCCCGTCATTATCAGCGAGTTTGACACCCCCTGGTCTAAGGCATGCCTGACATTCAGCAACTGCAATCTACACTCTTGATTGTTAGCGTGCAGTTTCGGGTAGAAACCAGGAGGAATATGTACTGGTTCACATGGAATTGGGAAACCACCTTTAGAAGAAAAGCTGGGTGAGGACGAAGTTGAACCTTGTCCTTGAAGAAAGCTGCATATGAATGTTCTGATGTGAGCGCCTTGAGCTCAGAAACTCTCCTGGCAGAAGTTATGGTTACTAGGAAGGCCATCTTCTAGGATAGGCAGAGAAGCGAGCATGTCGCTAGGGGTTCAAAAAGGTGGTCCCCTCAGTCTGGCAAAAACAAGGTTGAGGTCCCATCAGGGGTCTGGTAGGCGCATAGGTGGGTACAGCCTGTCCAAACATTTCAGAAAATGCCCAACTAAAGGATTAGCGAAGACAGAGCACCATGCTATCCAGGGATGGAATGCTGAGATGGCTGCTAGGTGAACCTTGACTGACGACCCAGACAGTCCATGTTGCTTCAGATGTAGTTAATAGTCCAAAACTGTCGGAATTGATGCCACTGTGGGCTGGATGTCCTTTTGGGCAGCCGAAACCGAAAACCTCTTCCACTTAGCTAAGTAAGTGGCCCTAGTGGAGGGTTTCCTACCATCAAGGATGATCTCCCTAACTGATTCCAAGCATGCTAGCTCCAGGAGGTTTAGCCATACAGTTTCCATGCTATGAGATGCAGTGAGTCCAGACTGGGGTGCCGGAAGTTGCTGTGTTCCTGAATAATCAGGTCCAGGAGTAGAGGTAGCGTGATCAGAGTGTCCACTGAGAGGTTGAGGAGTGTGGTGTACCAATGCTGGCAATGCCAAGCAGGGGCTATCAGAATCACAGAAGACCATTCCTGCCTGATCTTCAGCAGGACTCTGTGAATCAGCAGGGTAGCTGGGAAGGTGTAGAACAGTTGGCTCATTCATGGGATGAGGAAAGTGACCGCAATGGACCTCGGGCTGCGATTCTGGAAGGAGCAGAACTGCAGGCACTTCCTGTTGAGTCTTGTTGCAAATGAGTCCATGCAGGGAACAACCCACTGATGGAAGACGCTGCTCAACACATCCAGGCGGATCAACCTCTCATGACCGAGGAAGGACCTGTTAAGGCTTGTCAGCTAACACATTCTGAGCCCTGGGCAGGTAAGATGCTTCCAAGTGTATCGATCGAGTGATGCAGAAGTCCCACAGTCTGAGGTCTTCCTGACACAGGGGAGAGGAGCAAGCTCCACCCTGTCTGTTTATATAAAACATCACTGTCATATTGCCAATACTACCTTCCCCTCAAGTGACCCTGAAAGGCTTGACAGGTTAGATGCACTACCCTGAGCTCCTTCACAATTATATGAAGTAAGAGTTCTGCATGGGACCAAAGACCTTGGGTCCTGAGCTCTCCTAGGTGAGCTCCCCAACCCATCACTGAAGAGTCCGTCACCAGACAAAGAGAGGCGAGGTGTTGAAAAGGGGCCTCCTGCACATATAGTGTGGGGATTGCATCATCAATCTAGAGTCAAATACCAAATGGAGGTGAGAGACTACTTTGGCTATGTTGTCCTGAGCTGGGTGGTAAACTGAGGTTAGCCACGCCTGTAGGGGCCTAAGGCATAGCCTTGCATGTTGAACGACATAAGTATATGCCACCATGTGCCCCAACAGCTTTAAGCAATTTAGAACTGTGGTATGGGGATAACGTTTTAAGTCCCCTATAATGATCTGGAGAACCAGAAAATGAGCCCCTGGCCTGAACAGTCCAGCACTGCCCCGATAAATTCTACCTTCTGGGCAGGCGCGAGTATCAACTTCATAAGGCCCAATTTGTCGAAGGTAGACCTTATCAGCCTCACATCTGCCTCCACCTGGGCCTTGGTGCATCCTTTGACCAACCAATCATCAAGGTAAAGATATGCGTGCTCTCCTCTTCCTCAAAAAATGCCATGACTACCACCATGCATTTGGTGAATACCTGAGGGACCGCAGACAGTCCAAAGGGGAGGACAGTGAAATGGTAATGGTCCTGATTGGCTATAAATTGGAGAAACCTCCTGTGGCCCAGGAAGCCATGTGGAAGCATGCATCTTTCAAGTTGAGGGTGACAAACCAATCACCCGGATCCAGAGAGGGAATGATGGAGGCTAAGGAGACCATGAAAATCTCAGCTTCTTCATAAATATATCGAGGTTTTGAAGGTCAAGAATGGGACGAAGGCCACACTTGGGCTTTTGGGATTAGGCAATAACAGGAGTAGAATCCCTTTCCCCTTAGTTCCCAAGGAACCTCTTGTTGAAGAATTTGCTCATAAAAGAGGTCCTTGAAAAGGGACAGAGAGGGCGGGGGATGGAAAGGAGGAGACACGAAAACTGGATCAAGTATCCCAGTTTCACTGTGCATAGAACCCATCGATCTGATGTGATCAGGGACCACACTTGGTAGAAGTGGGATAGTTGATCTGAAAATAAGAAGGGGGTGGACCCGAGACATTGACTGGTGCTCCGGTCTTGGGCATACCCTCAAAAGTTTTGCTTAGACCCTGAGGACTGTCTTGCTTGTCCAGAGGCCTGGTTAGAGGATTGTAGGGGCCTCCTTCTGTTACTCTCCTGCCTCTTTTGTGGTTGTAGGATCCTGCCTTGGCTGGCTTTGGTAGAACCAAGGCAAGGACTGCAGCTTAAACAGTTTCCTCTGGGGTGTTGAAGTATGCAATCCCAGGAGTTTTAATGTGGCCTGAGTGTCTTTCAAGCAGTGCAGTTTGGAATCAGTTTGTGATGAAACTGATGGGCACTCGAATGGCAGATCCTGACCAGTTATCTGGACTTCATGTAGAAGGCCTGAGGCCTGGAGCTCCTTTTCATGGCTACGACAGAGGACATAGTCAGAGCCACTGCATCTGCTGCATATAAGACCGCCTGAAGTAGGATCTTCATCAAGCCTTAACCTCCTTTAGCATGGCAGTAAATTCAGTTCTGGAGTCTGGGGGAACTGACTTAGTGAATTTTTCCATAGACTGCCAGGAATTAAAGGCATACCTGCTGAGTATGGCAATACGAACTCGGAGCCCCCCAGGGGAGTACACTTTCCTTCCAAAGAGCTCCAACTATTTGGCATCCTTAGCCTTCAGCGTGGGGCCTGTTGAGCTTGCTTCTCATGCTCATTAGCAACTGCCACCATAAGTGATCCTGGAGGAGGGTGGGTGTAAAAATACTCATGGTCATTTGAAGACTAAGTACTGTCTCTCTGCCTTCTTAGCAGTAGGAGGTATCAAGGCAGGTATCTGCCACAAGGACTTTGTGATCTCCCTCAATCTTTATTAGTGGCAGGGAGACTCTGGAGGGACCCTCTGAGGCCAAACTGTCCATCATAGGATCTGCTCCCTCCACGAACTCCTCCACCTGGAGGCCCATATTCTGTGCCACACTACAAAGTAGCTCCTGGTGCGCCCTGCTGTCATCCACTACTGGTGTGGTCACCGCTCCATTGGGGGATGAGAAAGGTAATGATCTGATTAACCATCAACGTTTCCTGACCCTCAGCACCAGAAGGGTTGTGCAGTGCCATATCCTCATCCTCGGTCCTGGGGTCAAGGGCAGTGTCAGATTCAGTGCCAGGGTTGGCGCCTTCCCTGGTGTTGTGCGGTAGCCTTCCGGCCAAATGGGATAACCAGGCCTGAAGTCCGAAGTGAAGGAATGTGACCTGCCAGACTGCGACCCCTGAGCCTGGTGGAATGCCCACAGGGTCCAAAACAGCCACTAGACAGGATCTGCCACTGAAAGGGCCATGGTATTGAGAGCGGGTGCGCTGCCTTTAACCTCTGGTGTCTACTAGGGTGGTGCCGGATTCTCGATGACTACGACTGTGCCTCAGAGTCGGATAAAAACTGCTCACTCCTCAGAGATTAGGGAGGTGTGTTGTCCTGTGGAGCACGACCTTGCCATAATGGCGAGTTTACTCCTGGACGGCACCGCAGCTTTCCTTAGTGCCAGTTCTTGATCCTGGTCACGCCTCGGTGTGGACGGCAGGCCTGTTTCCTCAATAAGCTCCTTCACCGCCTCAAACGTTTCAGGTGTGAAGGGAAGCTGTAACAACTCCTCTTGCCTGTCAACCTGAGGGCAGTACATTGGGCCCAGACTCAATGAACCCTTCTGCGGAGCCAGAGTCAACGGTGCCATTACTGCGGGCTCAGGGCTCCAGTGATGCAGCAAGGATCGCACCTTGCTCAAGCCTTTGTGCACCAATCCCTTGGCGCCAGGCAAGCAACCCCTTCATGTCTTTTTCTGCTTCTTATGCCGCACCAGTGGGTGGAAATGGTGCTGCATCTCTCCACATGTCAAGTCCTTCGGTGCCGGGGAGGCATGCTGGTGCCGAGAGTCTCTAGAAGTTGAGTCCTTTCTTGGCTCCACTTCTTTCATCAACGCCGGTGCACTTTGCACGGAGGCCAAAGTGCAAGGTCTCTGATCCGGGGGGCTCTGCTCCATGGAGCTGAGGGCTGATTCCATAAACAGGATTTTGAGTATCTAACTCCTTTCCTTCTGGATCCTAGGACAGAAGCCTTTGCAGACCTTGCAATGATCCCACTAGTGAGACTCTCCTAAGCACTTCAGGCAGGGTGAGTGAAGATCGTCCCTGAGTATAGGCTTCTTACAGGACCTGCAGGGCTTGAAGCAAGGCATGCCCCGTCCCCCCAAGTGGGGAGGGGAAACAAAACCAATACATAGTAACTAATCTACTCTAAGACTATACCAGCTACTGAACAACTATTTACAACTACTTAACAGGTACTCCTAGGAGAACAATGGAGAAGCTTGCAAGCAAGAGCGAAGTTCCAGGGACAGTCACACATGGTAAGAAGGAACTGAAGAGGCGTAGGGTCAGCAAAGCCCTATATAGGGTGCCATGAAGGTGTGACTTCAGGGAGCACTAGAGCCGACCCTACAGGTACCACTAGGGGGAAAACCTTCTGGTAAACTGTGCATGCAGCACACACACACACACCCCTACTTGGAATCGACACGAGCAAGCACTTGAAGAAAAGAAACATGATATAGTTCTCTTCACTTTCTAAGGGTTGAGGTTTCCAGACCTGGGAAAATTTGCATGGGGTGGTTAAGAATAATCTGTGGTTCAGCTCTCTCCTTCATTGCCCTCAGAATTGTATCCTTGTTTTGATTGTCTGTCTACACTATCACAACTTTTGGTCTGGAGCCTGCTGGAGGCCAGGGAAAGGGATCTGAGAGTTCTCTCAATATGAGTGCAATTCTTATTGCCCAGTTTTAACATGTCATGGAAAATATCATCCAATGTGTCCAGCAGATTTCTCCCTTCAGTCTCCTCTGGAATACTTTTAATCCTTATGTTATTCCTGTGTTCTCTATTTTCCACGTCCCCATCTTTAATTCTATTTCTTTCTCTTTTCCATTTTTCTGATTCTTTCACTGAGATTAATAATGCTGTCCAATTCCTCACTTAATCCTGCTTCCACATCTCATATTTTTCCATTAATCTCATTCATTTCATTTTGAGTATCTTTAAGGTAAACCTGGAACTCTTCCCTCATATCCTTATTCATCTTTTTTATTTCTAACGGAAGGTCCTTCAGATCACTCTGTGTGACTGGTGTTTCTTTATCTACCTAAATAGTCTTTGCTGGAAGGAGAGTTACTCTTTCATGGCCATGTCTTTGTTGGGGAAGGTGGGGGGCAGGGGAACATATCTTTGTATGGGAGGATTCCTTTCCTTCCCCCCTCCCTTTATTGCAAGAGCTGGATTTAGCCATCATCTTGTTTGCTACTTTAGTCACACTCCCTTCACTGATTTATACAGTGTGTTGTGTGTCATAGTCCCAGGACTAAGCTCTGCTATTCAGATAAACTACAATTCCATGGACATTCACCACGGTGATAATGGAAGATTTGAGACAGGGGGGAGTCACAAGATAAACTGCCATACCCAAGGAAGCCATGATCCATCTACACTAGTATTCTGTCTGACAATAGCTAGTACTGTTAGAGCAAGGGCTCCTCCTCTTCTAATCAGTTAAAAGTTTCCTAATAGTTGAATATACAGCATGGAAGAATGACATTTCTTTATGATCTCAGATGGTGATCAGCCTGAAGATTGTAATTTTTCTAATGTTTCGTTGCAGATACCAGTCTTAATCATGTGTAATGTTGTTTTGAATCTTACTAAGCTATCTGGCTCAAAGTCCTTCACTACAGAGTTCCATGTACGGATTTTTTTCTGTGGAGAAAAATCAAAGAAGTGAGGAAGCCTGCAAGAAGAGTATTGTCAGTGATCCTGCTGATTTAAGGAAATTTCAGAGAGATTCCCAGCTTCATCAGCTCTTTCCTTCATTGTGAAGTTATTCCTGTGCTATGTCTTTGACCAAAAGAAGTCTCTTCACACAGTGAGCCTTTCTTCCTGGTTTTATTGTTACCACCTTTAACTTAACCAAATGTCTTTCTGTACTGTTACAAATAAAGGGTGACCAGGAGTGCCCACTCAGCTTTCTGTAGTCAGTCAATTTTTATTTACTGCCATAATTTCTCTCATCCTCTCCAAGTATAAAGCAAGTTTTTTAATATCTCAGTTCTTCACCTGCTATCCCTCATGACAAGGCCTGAATTTATTAGCCTTCTCCAGACCCATTCTATTTCTATTATTTCTCTGACAAAACTGAACAGCATTCGAGGTGAGGTCAAACCTATTTAACAAATCTGCATGAACATGAGTATTTACTTCAATGAGTGGCTAAATCAGTTAAGAATCCATATTAGCTTACAAATCTATTCAGAAGGCATGCAACCTGCTCATAAGTTATGGCTGGTAGAGAAAAGAATACTAGGACCTGACAACTCCTGATATCTAAAGAAGGATGACGTTCACAATAGACTACATAAAGTTAGAGTTTCAAGTCTAATCAAGCTCCCAGCAAAGTGCTGGCTCTTTAAAAATGGATACCATTACTACTCTGAATGGGTGTATTCCTACAAATTTGGGTGTGTTTAGGAGGGACATGGGGTGAAAAAAAATCAATGACAACTTCCCTTGTTTTATTGGAGGATTTTTTTCTCTTTTAGAAAGAACCAGAGAACTGAAGGAAATTGTAGCCTTCATCTGCAGGGGTTGTGGTACTAATTCAGTCTTCTCTCCACTAGCCTAATAATTTTAATGGGCAACAGGAACCTGAATAGGGTCTCCAGAAATTTCAGAGAGCAACTGTCCTTGGAAATAGGATTTAGTTCTAGAACACATTTCTCCTATTACTAAAGATTAGGACATCCCTCCAGAAAATAGTCCAGAGAGACAAGAAAAGCCATAACAATCAGAATGGGTTGGGAAGCTCCTGATATCCATAAATTGAACCTTAAATGCACCACATTGTTTTCTGTGAAGTAACCTATTAGTAAAATTCTGCTTATTCTGGGCTTTTCACCTAGGTAAAGACAACCAAAGAATGACAATGCTGAATCTCAAAGCATCCATTTAACTGGCTTAATTTGTGTTAGTGCATTTGACTAACCTCATTTAAACAAACAAAATCTCTATTTGCCCAGAACAGCCACACTGGAGTGGTACGGGGCAAATTTTTTTTGTTTGTGCTTTTACACCAACTGCAAGCATGAATGTGTATGGACTGCCGCAGGGCCCCAAGAGAACCTCATTACCATCTCAGTGTATCACATCTAAAAGGTTTTATTCTGAAGTGTTTTAAAGATACACAATTATCTATTTTTTTAAAAGTTATAACTGAAAGCACTTTTCCCTTTCCCCCAAATTGGATTACAAGTGTGACAGATCTTAATTTGGTCACATATACATTCACCATGAATCGTTAGTGACGCTCCATTTGCTCCCCATAATGAAAGAAAACTATTCCCTCTGGAATAACACCCACAGTGTAAACCAACCAGCAACCACCACTGCTGATGAATAACAGCTATTCCTGGAAAGCAATCTGAATCTATCAAAATTAAAAGAACACAAGAGTATATGAAGCAAGCCTTAAACATCAGCTTTGACAGCATGGGCAGAATCAGGAAGACAAACTGGTAATCATTTTGCTTCGGTTTAGGTTTGGATTCAGTTGCATTCAGGTTCAGTTCTGATTCAAGTCACCAAAAAAAGTAATGGTTCAGTTGCCGGTTCAATTCAAATTTCAATCTTAGTGAAAGTAAATTTAAAAAAAGTCAACATTTAAATTCAGAATGTTTTGATTTCACCATTTTAAACTAATTTTTCATGAGTCTTCCTAGTGTTTTTGTGTTGTCACAAACCATTTTTTTTAAATAAAACAATTTGTTTGAGTGAACTAAATATCTTCTAATATTTGCTCTGTCATATTGGACCTCTCTGATGAAAGCACACATTTGAATTTGAGGCAACTGGAGGGAGGAGCTATCCAAGGCATTGGGGATAAGTGGAAGCAGCCCTGTCAGAGGCAGAAGGGTTGGGGAGCCATTACCTTTTTCCTTGGGCATGAAGAGTTACTGTTAATTTCTGGGACCAGAGAACATTCCATCTGTGCTCTCCCCAGAGGGGAGTCTCAGAGATAGTTCTCTCTCTAGGGCTCCTTGCTGCCACATGTGTGCAAGCAGCTCCTAGCTTCCCCTCTGCCTCCCTACTCTTCTGTGCTGACCTCCTCCTATTCTTTCTCTTCTCATTATACTGGGGCAGGCCTTTTCTGGTTGCAATCACACTCCAATGTATTATTTTGTCTTATTTTATAATAAAAATAAGATCACAGTCACTTTTTAAAATACTGAACTTAAAAAGGCTGAAACTTTATTTTAACCTGTAACCCAAATATTTTTTCAGTTCAGTTCTGATTCAGGAGGTAGGACAAAATTATGTTTCAGGTTCGGTTCTGGTTCAAGTAAAAATACCAGTTCAAACTAGTGCTCTGGTTCCAGTTTGACTCCCTGGGTAGAATAGATTATCTGGGCAGTTCAGATAAAAGTTAAGACCTAAGTATTCTTTGGTGGTTCTAAAATGAGCAACATACAGACAGAATGATTCTACGCATCTAAACAATGAGTTGAGAACAGCAATTCACTGCTTATTTAGCTCTTTCAAATTTTTAAGCAAACACTACAAATCAAATGACAATGCTGTAAAATGCTCAATCTGTGTCTGATCATGAAGTCATACTTGCATTCCGATATTGTGCTAGGTGTGAATGTACACAAAGCAGTTCTGAAACAAAAATACTTAAGGAAATCTTGAAGCATACTTCATAACATGAAGCATGCATTAGACAAAGCACTGAAGATAGCTGTATATAGTTTATATTTTAATACTTGAGTGTCAACTTACTCATGGGGTTCATAGGGCGCAGCCCCTGGGGTGACTGCCCTTGCTGCTGATTCTTCACTTGAGCCTGGGATTGTGTCTGCATCTGATTCCCTTGATAAGTCAGTCCAAGGGCTGCATAGGCCCTCTCGATGGAGCTGGGGTCAATCTGACTGGTAGTGTTTATAGTGGGCGTAGTCTGTTGCCCCACCCCTGCAGAGCCAGTATTTGCAAGTCCTGCTGCAGCTCCGCCCAATAATGCTGGAAAAGACAGATACCACATTAACAAAAATGTCAGAAACTGAGACCAAAAAAAAAAGGTGAAAGTGCACAGAATTTCAATTGTTGGTCTGACCAAAACACACCCTTACAAGAGCAATTACACGAGCACCCTGGTCAAGAGAGTCCACAATGAGAAGTTTGTGGTAGAGTAAAATTCCTCAATGTGTTACTTCACATTTACACTATTATTAAATGTATAGGACATGTCAGTTTGCTTTAACCAGTTTAAAAACACAAGCAGCACATAATCAGATATTAAAGGCCTGTGGAGCAGATTCCTTCAGATCAGTCAAGGAGCTGAGAGAGGGGGGTGGGGAGATGTAAACACAGCCCCATGGCCAGTTGTGAGAAGAGCATAAAGCAACAAGGGGAAAGGGTTTTTTCCTGAAGGGAATATTGGGAAACTGAAGCAGCAGAATATTTAGACAGGAATATCAAGGGAGAGTCACGCAGCAAGAAAAATTTGGGGCAAGTAACACTAGGGGAAGGATGGGGTAGTACCAGCAGGGACATAATGCAGACACTGCCAAGGTAAAAAGAGAAGTTTACATATAGTATTCCTCACATGGCAGAAAAGTGTCAGCTCAGAATGGTAATGGGGAGGAAGAGGGGCTGGCTGGGCGAGAGGCACGAGTTACTTTCATTCAACCTTTGCTGAAGATCATAAGAGTATTCGGTAAATCCTACAAATCATTTGCTCTAACTACATGTATGATGTGTCATCAGGGCATTTATAAACCAAAAGTTTTAAAAATTCCAGAATTGGACTTTGAATTCAAGTTGTATATAATCTGGCATAAATATAACCAATACGATAATGTCATTTAATACCTTCATATTGATCTGAGCAGACAGAAGATCTTAGCACACAACAGTTTTTTAATCTTTAGTGTGTAAAACTCGTTTCACCGTTCTGACACTAGAATAAAAGTGGACAAGCCCAATAATTCTTCTCTCTGAGAGCCACCAGCCCCCTTGGGTCCAGCATCATGCTGGCCTCTTCTCTCCAGCTAAAAGGGCTAAATTAAACTATTTAAGAGGTCTGTCAACATAATATTGGGTAGCAGCTAGAGAAAGTGGGGGCATTCTTCCAAAGCAACATGAAAATCCTTATCCTCACATGTTTAGTCCCTGGGTGAATGGCAGCTCTTCTCTGATACATAATCATAGGAGCTTACAACACACCAATCTAACTATAAACATGACACTTTATGGTAAATCTAGTATGCAAAAGACCATAGGAAGCTTACATTGTTGGTTTCTTTTGTCCCCAGCATTTTTGAGAGGCAAACACACAGGACAGTCATGTCTTGTACAATTCTTCCAGTGCGAGATGATTTGTCTTGAAGATGCGCAGTGTGCCACTAGGAAAGGGAAGAGGAACAAAAATCTTTTTAAAAGATAATTCTAAATTTTCACTTCTCCACATGCTTCTCTTTCATGCCCATGCATGCATGCACACAAGGGACCATCATGTCATTGCTCTAAAAAGTGTAACAGCATGAAATATCTTAATCAGACATGAGAGAGATTTATTAAGACATCTGATCTAATCTCTTACCAGAGCATGATTTAAGGTATTCTCTTAGCAGAATATAATAAACCAGAAGTTTTACAGTTAACTTTTGTTTAACAATAAAATTGAAGATTTTTCTCCATTAGGTTTATTTAGGTTACCCTGCTCTTATTCATTTTTACTTTTAAATTTAATGTAGGAGAGAGTTTCCATAATACCAATCAGTCTTATAAAACACATGCACATACACACCCCTGTACCACGTTCCATCTGACAGAACCAATTTTTGGGGCAGAGGGGATTTTTCATGTTTGCTTGTTGTCTCTTGACACCAAAATGGAGGTACAAATGTCAGAAAAATGTGCACTTGCCCATAAGCCACGACAAACTATTTGATCCAGTTTCCTTTCCACCAACTAACTGTACAAAGGCCAATGAATAGATAGAAGTCTGCAACCATCACTGATTCAACTTTCTCCCAGGTCAGTACTGACTGGAGACGAGAGGCTCTATGTCATTAAACCAATCCCTATATGTTAATTCCTATTCTTTCATACTTTCAGTGTCAAAAAAAATTCAAGAGTGTTTACCTAAGACTTACTGCAGAACTTAAACTGAAGTGTGCAGAACTGTTACTCAGTTAAAACAAGACTAAGGTATGCACAAAACATGGGTTCCATTTTGACCATTAACAACTATAACATGAATGACAACAGCTCCACTGCCAAAAGGGGTATATAAAAAAGTGTATTCCTTGATGGAATATATTTATATAGCCCACCTTCTTCCTGAGAGATCCCAAAGTGCTTTACAGATTGCATACACAGGGATCACTCTACCACCATTGAAACACAGCTGTCTCTAAATTGACTAAGCACAGTTTACCAGCAAATAGCAATCCTACAGTTACAAGAGACAAGTGAAGAATACTGAATCCAGCTAAAACTGCAAGAATTCTAGGTCAGAAACTGGGCAGAATACTGAGGCTAACACCTTTACCTTCTGGAAGTCTTAATAAAAAATGGTTGGGACCTCAATTTTACTCTTCATCCTAAATATGTTACTTTCAGTTCCACATCCTCCAAGCACCCATCTGAGGCACTGGATACCTACTGACTCAGTATATGGCACTCTCCCCTCTGAACCCCTCCAACACCACCTACTGCAGCACCAGGATTTCCTCTGGCAGTTTCCAAACCGAGTACTGTCAAAGTTGACCCTCTACTATGTGAGATCTGACAATATCCTGGACAGAAGTCAAATGGCTGCAGGCCACTGATAACAGATACCACAACTACAGTAAAATCTGCCTTAGAGACCACCTCTGAAGAGAGATCACCTGTCACAAGTGACTACTTGCAGAGGCCATGGAACACCATCACTGTCTGGTGAGCAAACATTTGAAAAGAGATCACCTCTTACAAGCAACCACTTTTGCTAACTCCCATGAGTGGTCGATCTTGGCAAGTTTTACTGTATTTATTTCAGAATGGGGGTAGAAGTTGAGTGGCTATGCCTCTGCATCACAAAAGGTGCTCAACCCTTTTTTTTCTTAGCATACAGTTGTGATCTTGGAGGCATCCTGTTGTCAAAACCCTTTTATGAGCTCAATTCCCCAGTCTCTGTAAGTGAGAAAAGTTCTTCACTGTCTCCTTCATGGAGTTCTGTCCAACCCTATATTTCATCTTGTAAACACACACATATGCTCACTCTCTACTTACCCTGGCAGGATTTGCCAGCCTGGCAGTGTGTCATGTGGTTGAGGACATTCTTCATGGTACGGCAATGAGGGAGGTTACACTGTCGCACCTCACCATTTGCCTGTTCCCGCCGCTGACACTTGTGCGCATGTAAGAGGAGAACGAGCTGCTGCTGAATGAGTTTGCGTTTTTCTGGGTCTGCTGTAGGTGCACCTGATCCCATTCCCTGGGGAGCAGCTGGCACCATCCCAGCTTGCTGAACTTGAGGAGCCTGCTGCTGGCCCTTGAGGGAAGTGATGGAGACAGTTTTAATTTGTGTAAGTCCCTTTTTAAAAAGGGTCAATTCATTGAGTAGCTAGAGCATACACAAAATCACAACTGCTAAAACAGATGATGAACACAATTTTGCTTTTAAAGCAATATACCTTCCACCTACCTTTAACCACTAATTACCAGAATTAAATATTTATCAACATTGTTGCAAGTTGGTATTGAAACTTGTTGCAGACAACAGATGTACTTTCAGCCTCTCTTCCCCACCTCCTTCCTACCTCATCTGTGCAAATTGATTAAGGCCACTCAGATTCACACACAAGATTGACTTATGAGGCCAGACTACTTGAATCTCATTAAATATGACTAGAACTAAACTTCATTTTTAAAACATCAGAAGGAGCTATGGATGCAGTAGTTTAATTGTAAGATAAAACTAAGGGAGACAGCTCCTGTAGCACTTGTATAATTATTTGAAGAGGTGCTAACAAAAAAGTCCTCCACCTTTGAAAGCAAGAGTCCAGCTGCAGAGATGGTTGGAAAGCTGCCCATTACAAAGATTTCATGCAGGCATACACAACACAAAGGTTTTACTTATTCTCTACCAGAGATGCCACACAACTTCCAGGTAGTGCACAGTATGATTAGCCTAGACTGTGTTGGTCCATTTAGTATTTCCTTCAATTGACCTGTGATGAGTTCTCTGAGGGGCAAGGAGCTACTCTTTGTGCCTTCTTAATATGAAAAACCTGAGGCTTCTGATGGACTGTCCACTTCTAATTAGTTTGATGTAATCTCTGATGACAACTGAAGGTTTTCTGGGATCTTCTGAGATTCACCATCTGTTTGATCTTGACCCCATGCTTTCTCTAGTTGCTCTGAATGGCATCATCAATATCCTCCTTCCACAAAAGGCGGGGAAGGGTTACGGGCACCATTAAGTCTTAATGCTCAAATACTCCCATTTACTGGCTTGTTTGCAACCTTTCATTTTTAGACAGAATTGGGAAGGTGGTATGTATTTGGTTCTAGATCAGCGTTTCTCAATTAAATTTCCCCGCGGAACCCTTTAGGCTCCGCGGGGAAATTACACTCATACTCGATACCCTCTGTCAAAAAAAACCCGGGACATCTTCCCTTTTTCAGCGGCGCGGAGAACAGCTGCTCTCGGCGGCGCGGAGAACAGCTGCTCTCGGCGGCGCGGAGAACAGCTGCTCTCGGCGGCGCAATGTCACTTTCTCGCAGAACACCAATTGAGAAACACTGTTCTAGATGCACCTGGATGCATAAATCATCTTAAAAATGGGTCTGAGTCTGAACTTCCTGATGTTTTGACATCTGGGTGTACATGGGCTATAATGATCATGCTGAACCTTTCCAAAGCTTCTGAGAGGACAAGAGGCTGCTTCAGCAACTATATCTACATTGCTGTGTATGGAACTACCCTCCTGATGTATGAGTAAAGGATTGGAATTACTGAGTGATGGAAAACTGTTTTTCAGAACAGTTTGAAATGCAGTGCTCAAGACTTTATCCTATTTCACCTATATTCAATGTATACATAAGGCTTCTTACTGAGATTGCCTCTAAACATGAGGTGGAGTATAATGAGTATGCCAAACAATCCTATGTACTTTGACCTGTGAATCCTGTTCGCTCAATATCTTCTTTGGAGATACGCTTGGTCAATACCAACATCTAAAGGCATTAATGATATCTGCCCTCCTCAACCTTTGAAGATTTAAAGTTTGATGATCGGTAGTGGTAGTCAGTACAAAGATGTCCTTTTCTTTGGTGCCACCTGTTCTCCCTACCTTCTGAAGGATATTTTAAACCAGTGTTTCTCAACCTGGGGGTTTAGAGGGGTCGCAAGTGCAGAGCTGGTATTGGGGGTGGCAAGAAAGGCAACTGCCTGGAGCCACAGGGGCGCCATGAAACTAAGTTACATGCCTCAGCCCCGTGGGGGTGGGACTCAGGCTTCAGGGGTACAGTAGTTTGGAAAGGTTAAGAACCACTGTTTTAAACTGTCCATTATTTTGGACAGTTTTCCCTGGAAATATCAGACATAGTACAAAAGTGTTTTTCCACTAAATTTGTACCAGCCACACTGACTTATACCTTAACAACTTTTGCAACAGCAAGCTGTTCCCAAGACAAACGGCTTAGTGACTATAATTTTCTCTCATTAGTACTTTTAAGCAGGGCTCTTCACCACTTATAGAAGGCAGCAACAGTGTTGCTTAAGAAATTAAGCACTGGCTGCTTGTTAGTGGCAAACTGAATAAGATGGTCCTGTTGGTTTTTTGAGTTCTGAAAGATGGTAGGCCCTCATATTATTTATATTACCATAGTACTGAAGAGCCCTAATCATGGACCAGACACCATGAAAACCCTATTCTTGCGGCTTATTTTGACAAGTAACCAACCTCATTCCAAGAGTCCTATCGTCACACTTTTGCTCTTGTGGTACATGATCCCTAAGACATCCATTCCATTCCATCCCTCCCTTTTTTCAAAAGACTCAGGAGACAGTTTCCAGAACTTTTCTCCAGTAATTTCAAGCCCTGTATAGGATTTTATTTTTCCTGCCTTTCAATGGGAAGATGTTTTTATTGCATTGCATTTAAATTGTTGTGTAGAACCCCTAGGGCCTCAGAATGAGGAGCTCTGTATAAATAAGATAAACAAATTAAATTCAGAATGCTTTAATATCCCCCAATTTAATATTAGAAAATTAGTTCAAAGTAGCTTTTGGACCACAGACATCTGCTGAAAAGAAAGCCTAGATTCTGATGCATAAGAAGAAGAAATCTCTTTCTTTTTTAAGGATGAACCTATTAAAAACAAGTATCTTCGTAATAGTAAGAGAAAAGTGTTTATTCTTTTTTATACCCTTTTCCTCTACTTGCTACAATGAACATAAAGAATGTCACAAATCCCCTTAAATTGTTTTACAATTTTTTAAAATAATGCAATGCAAAATTAAAGGACAACTGAAACCAACAGGTCTCTATTCTGAAAAGTCAAGTCCCTGTGAACAAGCGTCATCTGTCAAAAATTAATAAGGGCTAGTTTTAAATCTAGCCTTTTGGTCACCCACTTCACCCAAGAATCCCACCCCTCTTTTCTCTGAAAGTCCTGCTTCAATAACAGCAAAGGGCAGAGCCACCCCAACAGTAGTTGCCTGAAAATAGAATGCAACAGGATAGGTGCTGCCTCTAAAACACGAACAAAGCTCTGACTGGGGCCATCTTTCTGTTATGTGTTTGTACAGTGTCTCCCACAATGAGACCCTGGGTCCATGACTGGGGCTCCCAGGTGCTACCACAACATAATTACTACAAGTATGTGAACAGAAAAATTTGTTCCTTCTCGCCTCATGGAAATCTGGTAGTGGATGGATGAAAAGCAGTCCTGCAGAAAGCTGACCTGAGAGAGCACAGTGGAACACCAGTGAAAGAGATGGGAGAGAAAAAATCAGGGCTGGCTAGCAGATAATGAAGCTCATTCTGGGTGATGACTTCCTCCCACTCCCTCTGCATAGTTGCATACCCTCACCTCTCCAGCATCTCTTTAGTCTACCACCAGTAAGGAGGGAATCCATTCACTCTTCCTCCTTCCCAACTTTGGGCTCGTTCACACTTACCCGGAAATTCGGCGGCAGTCGATGGGAGTTACGCAAACCATGCAGAGTAGTTTGCGTAACTCCCATCGACTGCTTCTATGCGCTGTACACATTGCGCTGAGCCGACGGGAACAGCATTCCCGTTGGCTCAGCACTATGCTAGTTGAGGGGGTGGACTTACTCAATCGACTCCCTCATCGATTGAGTGGGTCTCACTGACCGCTCAATCGATCATGAAAGATCGATCTGGCGGTGGCGAATTTGCTGCTGCCAGTGTAAACATAGCCTCTATCTTTCACAGCAAGAGTTAGACCCTCCTCCATGCATACACATGAAATGGGGACAGAGAATGCACATGGTATTTGACAGCTATAAAATCCTACAGTACCTGAAATATCACAAGTAGAATATTGCAAGCCAATATTTGATATGCTACCATTTGAAAGTGGAACCTACCATGTTAGGCATTCCTGCCCCAGGAACTTGCTTCTTGTCCATTGGAAACTGGGGTAAGCTGTTTGGTAGACCAGTCTTATTCTGCATCTGGGGACCAAGCCCACTGGCTCCGATCTGCTGCCCAGTGTTCTGGCTATATGGTGAGCCATAAGGACTGGGATTGCTCATCATTCCCATCTAGGAATTAAAAAGAAATTTTAAAGGTTATACTAGGTTTAGTTAGGAAGATGTGTTTCCATTGAATTTTACTTTGCTGTATGAAATAGTAAGCTTACCACAAGAAAAGACTAGCTGGTACATAAAAATCCAGGAACCAGAAGTAGTCTGCTGCATGAGGCCCTAACATGTGCTGCCCATCCCTCCTCCAAACCACTTTTTATATCTCTATACCCTTATCATAGCAACGCTAACACACTGATTAGGCTGTCTTCTTTAAGAGTTCTAAAGAATCAGTAGACATCTTTCTATGCTAGTCTGGTTAAGACTGTTCCAATATTTGTAAATATTTCCACTGAAAAGCATTTAGTCCAACAGGTTTATCACTCACAGTTATCTTTACTTTTATTATTCCTTACTATTGTGCTTATCACGATACAGTACTAGAGCACTTCACAAATAATGACTATCTCCGCATCATCAATGTGTGGGGAAAAAAAAGCATCCCATTTTACAGATGAAGAACTCCGCCATAAAGGTGATTTGCGTATGGCCACACAGGAAGATTGCAGCAGAGCCAGGAACAGACCCAGACCTCTCAAGTTTGGCACAGTGCCTTAACTACAACATCTTTCACATCAGAAGTTAATCAAACACAGGCTCACTCCACTTTGACATAACTATGCTAGCTAGTCAGTCAGTCACATTTTTACATAGCAGTTAAGTGTTCTAACACCTTTTTCCAGACCATATTTTCTCCTCACCACCAGACCAATGTTATGAAACTGCTATGAACTATATATATATATATATATGCATGCGCGCAGTAGTCTGTAGCAGGCTTGGCTAGCAGAGTTCTTGGACAAAAAAACCTGACCTGGAAGCAATGCTAGCAAGACACTATCAATAGCCATAGATCCAGTTGTAGCTAGCAGTGTTGTGAGCTCAGTGAAGATAAGGACAAAGTTCAAACTTATGAGTAAGATCTCAACTACAATGAAGGCCTGTCCACACACAGACTTAGTAAGTGGCAAGCACAGGTGCCCACATTAGCCTCCTGTGCGGACTCTACCACCACACACTAGCAGTTCTGTAACTCACTTTGATGTACAGACAGCAGCATGTCAAAGCAGACTAAGGAACTTTTATTGCCTGGTAGCAGAGTCCACACCACCAGCTAGTGCATGGTAGGCTAGTATGCTGTAGATTTACACCCAGGTTTGCTACACACCAAGTCTCCGTGTAAACTAGCCGTTTGTTTGCTCTAATTACAGCAATCAGCCAACAACCATCTACATAGCTGCACTAGTTCAAATGACAACCACTATTTTCAAACCCAACTGACTCCTACCCATCTGTTAAAACTTCCAGCCCCAGCCTCCTGCACCCCAAACAACTTCTACAATATGATTATGCATTTTCAGTATAAAACCCAGAGGCAGCATAAAATTTAATGAACTATCAGAGACATAGGAAATGCCATACTGAATCTGACCTGTGGTCCAGGTAGTCCAGTACGCTGCATGACAGTAGCCAGTACCTGATGTTTGAGGAAGGTGTACCAGGGCACCCTGCAGGCAGTACAAAAGTTATAATATCTGCCCATAAGGAAGATTCCTCTTATCTCGTGTGAAAATTTTTTTCCTTTTCCAAGCAGTTTTTCTAGGATTTTAAGTCCTTATTCTACCATAACCATGGATGCTCTTGTTATGTATCAATCACTGTAGTAGATGCATTATTAATTTATACATTTAATTTGGTAAAATCCTCCATTTTTAAGTGCATCAGAAAGATGCCAAAGAATTTCCAATCTGTTGCTCTGGAATGCTTCAGCATCAAGGATACTTGCATAGATTTAGATCAGCATTCAGAACTTAGGTCACGATTCCCACAGAGTATAGAGGACCTTGTGTTCCCCCTCCCCCTTTTCCCTTCCTTCATCCTCTCTAATTTCTTTCGCTGTACTGTGTCCCTCCCTTATATTCCATACCTCCTTTGGTTTTCCCTTTACCCCCTCAAATCTCTTATACTTCTCTCTTCTTCTAGCCTTAGTCCCATCTATATGGGCTCAACTCTTGGAGACCTTCTCCATTCCAGTCATGTCATGAATCAGTTCCTCAAAACTCTGCAGTTAGACAAATTCTTTGGTCTGACATCCATCTAGCTTTGGGGCTCTCCACTTTTAAGTTTAACAAACCCTGTTCCCTATGTATCTTTCTGATCTTTTTGCATGCCCAAACAATTTAAGACTGGATTTCCTCAGTTTTTCTGTAACTGGTACCACCCTCCACACTTCTTGTAATCTTGGTTCATCCTTGTAACTCCAAGCACCCAGCTTAACATTATCATTTACTAAAATCTCTCAAACTTCTATTTCTCAAACAGACAACTTGGAAACGTTTACTAGGAACTGAACAGCAAGAAGATTAAAAATACAATTAAGGCCAGCATAAAAGGTTCTCATCACTATCCAGTGAGATGTTAGCATCTTCCATCCTGTAGCACAAAGAAAAGAGGACATTGAAATATGTATCAAAGTACTACTATTCTGGACACCTGTTTGGAAACTCCATCTTATATACTAGCCTCTGATTAATAGGTATCTAGTCAATTTGAAGTCACGCAATCTCCTTTGGCTGTTCTGCTTCCCATTCAATGGAAGAGCTTATTGGTGGCTGTGATAGGTGTCTGCCTCCTCCATTATTATTCTCCTAGGCTGTTCTTGGGTGCTTTTCCCCCAGCAAATAACTCCAGTGGCTGATTCTACTGTTCAATGCTTTTCCAAGCTGCAGAATGAAAGTGACCTGCTTCTCAACTTAATTACTGCCCAGAGATTACCTGTGTTTATCTAAAGGCTTCTTTTCTTCAAGAAAGATGTATTCTCATACAGGGTAGGAACCTTCAAACGTCCAAATTAAGGCTCTCCAAATGAATTCTAGGATGACTCACTTTTAATAGTGATAAACAATTCATGGTCTTTTCACGAGTATCTGAACCTCACCCAAGTCTTAGAATAGATTATTTGACTACTTTTTAATTGATATTAGCAGCATGGTATCATCCAAGTAGCTCTCTTTATATACTTGTCAAATACTTGGAAGCTAGCTGACACTTTTCTGGTTTGGAGTGCAGAACTGAACCCTGGTGACAATACAAACTGTGTGGTATGAATCCAGATGGGCCCAACATCAAATTGATCTAGTCTGAGAGCCCTAGCCCCCCTTCAATCAGTGAACGCTGCCAGTGTTACTGAGGGGTTCTCTTCCTAGTCTTCTGTAGACCAGAAAGAGAATGGAAAAGGGGAAAAAAGTCACCTTAGAGACAGCATCCATCTCTTTCATGAGTTTCTGCCTGACAAAGTAGCAGAGAATCTTGATTCTAGAGTCAAATAGGTTCATTACCAATCTTTCCAAGCTGTTAGACAAGTAGCAAGAATATTTAAGTGGAGGTTACACTCCACTGATCTATCTTACGTTTTTTGAGGAAGTCTGCTTCTGGTTTTAGCTTAACCTTGATACACAGAGCATATATCAATAAAGGGTTCCTCTACAGCCAGAAGAGCACCTGACCGAAGAGAAATAGAGTAGTCCTGCCTTTTTTTAAATAAGCCTAAGTCATGATAGGTGTGTTAGATAAGAGTCTGAAATTGTTGCATCTGGGGCACCAGCAATTTTTGTATGCATTCCTCCTAAGTGATTTATGCAGATCTGGTGCCTGTTTTCACTCCAGATATCTGATTTACAGTATGGGCTAATATTAAAGTTGACTGACACTTCAGGACCAAGACTGTGACCTGCTCACCACAACTCATTCTTTTTCACCTTGATGGATGGCTCCTATCTCAATAAGGCAATGTTCGGCTTGCAGAAAAGTATAGTTTCTTAAATGGGTAAAGAAATTTAGTTCCTTGGAAGAAGAAACAGTAAGTCAGTAAAGTACTCCTTGTTTAGGATTGAGAACACTCACCTAAAATTAGCAAAGTTTAATGTTTTATAAATGATGAAATTAAAGGTAAGGAAACCAATGCTGTTTTATCTAGATGGGAATCTGCTAGATTTTCAAGTTTGGAACTGCTAGATTTTCTTTTTCCAACTGCAGAAGCAAAAGGTTTTTGCCCACTTGCCTCAAGCGGTCTACCTCTCAGCTTTCTCTATAGGCATACCTGTTGAATTGTACTGACAGCACTTCCCAGACTATACTTCCAAAGTCTATAATGACAAGAAAATACAGGGTCAACTGCCTCCAGAAGAAAAAAAAGTGAATAAATTTATTTTTATTTCCTCTCCCCTGAACGAGACAGTGAATTTTCACCTGAATCCAAGCACTGAGTAGTTGACAAACAAACAAGACAAGGTTCTGATGTAGAGAATCCTCATTTAGAGAAGAAACTAATTAGATTATTTTTTAATCATAGGACTCCTCTCCCTCTGTCAGGCTTAGAATGTCTATAAAGTAGAAAAGACATAAGCAAAGCCTCCAGTAAGCTGAAGGGAAAAAAGAGAATGTCCCAAGTTGAAATTACATCAAGCCAAACATGAAAAGAAGACCCATTATTTTTTTTTTAAAGTAGGACTTCACTGGAGAACACCAATGAAGGACTGAAGGAATATGTACTAGGGAAGCATTGGACAAAAACTTCAATTTTGTAATGCTTCACAGAGCTGCTGGAACAATTTTTATAGTGAATGCTGAGAGCCATTGAACCAAACTGCAAACCCTGTATATGATGGAAACTACTACAAGCCAGGGGGGCCAGTAGCACGTCCAGCATCGCTAGTTCCAGGACCTATGATGCTTCATAAATGAGTGTATGGATGCCCAGGTAGCTACCCAACAGGTTTCTTCGTAAGAGGCTTGGTATGCCTGCCCATAAAGTAGCTATACTACTGGTGGAGGGAGTTTAACATTTCAAAGCATTTAGTCAAGAACCCCTTGAAAGCTTAAGAAAATTGACTTAATCCACCTAAAGAGGATATTTTGATGCTCTATATATGCTTTAGGATTTCACCACAAGACTAATAGAGCTTCAACTACCTCCATGGTTTAGTTCTATGCAAGAACTTTACTGCCCTGACCATATCTAAAGTATGCCATTGTGCTTTCAAGTGGGGCAGACGGCCGGCTTCCCTCTAGTGGGCCTCGCGCTTTCCTGCTTGTAGTGGGCCAGGAAGTTGCCTGTCACCCCGTCTTCACAGGGAAGGGGGTAGGGACCCGGGCCCACCCGCTCCTCCGGGTCCCAGCCCAGGGGCCCAATGAGAAGCAGCTATGTGCTACTGGTAGTGCTCTCCAAACTGCACACTCTTCCCCTGGGCTAAGTTTTCCCCCTCCTTCAGTCCTTCTGGCTTCTTGAGCCGGTACCTTCCTCCTGGCTGCTCCACCACAGAACTTCTGCTCTCCAGTCCGTTCCTCTGCACAGCTCAGAACTCCTATCACAACATAGCTCAGCACAGCACAGCACTCCTACTTCCTCCAGCTCCTGCACTGACTGTTTGGAGCAGAGGGCTTTTATGGAGCACCTGGCTGGTCCTTAATTGGCCTCAGCTGCTTCTAATTGCCCCCTAATAGCTCTGAGTTAGTCAGCAGGGAACAGAGCATTCTGGGGCTCACATCTCTCCCGTCCACCACCCTCCTACTACCCTCTGCCTTCGCTATATCACACAAGGTAAGGGATTTTAATGGAAGGCCAATTTTTTCTTAGGAAGAAAGAGGGAGTGGCTACAATCACAGTCCAAAACAAATACAAGGGTGAGGCTGTTTGATAGAAAGGAATCCGAATTTGCTAACTCTTCAAACTACTATCTGGCCAAAGTAAAGGTAAACTTCAGAACCAGAAAATACAAAGCTATTCCTTCAATAGCAGCTCAAATGACAATTTAGCAGAAACATGTAATGAAAGACTCAGGGTACCCCGTTCCACTGGGCACCACAAGACACCCAAGGCTGAGACCTGCACTCTCTAAGAAAGTGGAACTCAAACCCGTAAGAAAGCTATCTAGTAGGAAATCCAGAACATCTTTTGTTGACAACCTTAGAGGTATGTCTTCCTCCATATGCAGCACCAACAGTCAAGGCCCCCCAGGAGTCTGGCTGAAGTTTTTCTGGATTTCTAAAGGAAATCAACTAGTTTCTTATCATAATTGTGTTCTAAAAGGGATGCTGATTCAGGTTCTATAGGGTGAATTTCAAATGTTGTAAGTCTGGATGGAATTTGTGAATAAGAGCCTAAGAAACTTGTGATATCCATGGCAAACAGACACATGCACTAGTCTAAGAAACCAAAGGAACATTTGGGCCAATAAGATGCTCTAAATTACTTAAGCTTGATCGTGGTTGAAATTTGGGTCATGGTGAATGTAAAGAAAAAAGGATATAATGTATATCCACAGAAACACAGACAGGAGAATGAGGAAGCATCTGCTCTTCAGGAATGTGTGCAAATACACCAGGGACAGAATTTCATTATCTTCTTATTGGACTGGGTTGCAAACAGGTTCATCACATGTGCAAGAACCAAATCAGTTTTGTTGGGAGCTAAACCAGGAAGTCTTCCTTCAACATCAAGCTCATTGACAGGTGAGCCAACTGCCCTTACTGTTAGCCACAAAACAATCATGGCAACACCCTAAGGGACAGAATCATGAACAGCAGATGAAGAACCACCTTTCCTGGCTTATGTTTAGACTCACTTTTCGTTTGACCTTGGGTACTTGAGATATACAACAATAGTTATTTTGTGATTCTGCAAATGAATAATGACAATTCCCAGAGTAGCATTTTGTATGAGACCGACTATTGCATTCCCACAGCCACAACTCTAGGAAGTTGATGATGAGCTGAATTCCTGGAAAGGCAACTTATCCTGAGCCATAGAGTCCCATATGAGCCAGTCATCCCAAAAGGCTTGCACTGGTAGTCACGTGAATTGCTGTCAGAATTACCATAGGTTTCCCCTTGAAGAGATGACATGATTACCACCAACAAAGGACCCATCAAGTATCTGAACTGATTGTCAAGTGGTGGTCCATATTCTTATGTGATAGGATCCAGTGTAATCAGAAGTTCTGAAGAGGTGAAGATGAAGCATTGTCCATGGAAGTTTACCTAAAAAACCACCTTGCTGACCAGCTGAAGCCATTGGTGTGCTGATGTCTATAGTGTACTTGAGGAACAGCTTGATGAGGACTTGATTTTATAAGCTTCTCTTTGGGCAATATTAAGAGGCTCAGAGTGGTTATGCAGATAGCTCACAGGTTTAGAGTTCCTGAGATAGGATAAGGCTGCTCTGAGGTTCACTGTGAATCTCAGTTAAAAAAAAAACAAAAAAAAAAACAACCCACCACTGAACAGCTTGGCAAGTGTGACTTTATATGATTGCACCTTCGGCAGCAGATTGTCCAGACAGAAGATCTGGATTGCCTCTTGTCTATGGCCATCTACCAGAAAAATAAACTGTGTGAACATCAGAGGAGAAAAGTTGCCAAGCCAAAGGTCATCACCTGAAACTTATAGTTGCTCCAAAATGCAAATCATGTAAGTCATTAGCTGGGACACACTTGACGATAAGCCTTCTTGAGATCTATGGAACATAACTCTCAGAGCTAATTTTTGGTTCAGAAGAGCTAGTTTCTATCCTGAAATCTGTTTTGCTCATAGAGAGGTTAAGGATGGACAGGTCCTGAATTTCTATCATTCCAAAGAAGGTGGAGTAGAAATCCATTAGAAGTGATACTGGACCATATTGAGAAAAAATTCTTAATTTCTCCCAGGTGAAAATAGGCCCAAGCCAGCAGACCTTCTCTATCTTGCAGAGAATCCTTTCTGTACAATATCTCTAGCTAGTGCTGGAAAAGAGGAAGTTACTCATCTTGTGCAGTAAAGATGGTTCTTCAAGTTGTGTTCCCCTGTGCTCCACTGTAGGTGTATCTGCACCCTTGCCGCTGATTGGAGATTTTAGGTAGCAGCGTCCATTCGGCCCGCACACGTGCTCTCCCTCTTTCATGCTCTGCTTTGAGGATGTGCAGAGCTACATGGGTGAGCCTCCCTCAGTTCCTTCTCTACCACAAGCCCCTTGTTGAGAACTCAGAAGCAGAGGGGAGGAGGGTGGGTCCTGGAGCACCCATAAGGAGGCACATCTCGAAGAACCACAGTTATGCACAAGGTGAGCAACTTTCTCTTGAGTAGCGTCCCTATCAGTGCTCCACTGTAGGTGACTTCATAGCAATATCCCCTATGGAGGGCTGGGGCTTTGGAGTGGACTCTATTATTGATAATACCGTGGAGATGAAGATGGCATCAGAAGCGGAGTCTCGAGTAATAGTGTAGTGTTCCATGAAAGCATGAGCAGAAGCCCAAGTTGCTGCCCTGCAGATTTCTGAGATAGGAACATCTTTAATAAATATGACCAAAGTAGAAACCAATCTCATGGAGTGCCTGCAAATTTCTGATGGAGGTAGCAGGAAGTATAGGTAATTATAAAAATAGTTAATGCACTTCAAGACCCATTTGGAGAGCCTTTGAGCTGATACTGTGGAGTCCTTGTATTTGTCCGCAAATGAGAGGAAGAATTTAGGAGATTTCCTAAAGCCTTTGTCCTGTCTAAAGAAAATGCTATGGCTCTCCTAATATCAAATATATGTAGCATTGCCTCCCTGTTGGCATGGTTCGGCTTTGGGAAAACGGTGAGGAGGTGAATGAGCTGATTCATGTGGAAGGACGAGACCACTTTGGGAAGGAACTTTGGGTGCAGTCTCAAAGTGACTATCTTTAAAGAAGACTGTGAAGGGTGGGTGCTCCATCAACACCACTATTCCCCCTAATGGTCATGCTGAGTCATCAATTTCCTACTGTATAGTAACATTTCCTTCACCTCCTAAGAGCAGCATTTCTCTGTGTTTTGGAACTATGAAGGAGCCAAGCCAGGACCTGGAGAATCTGTAAGTTGGGGTGATGGTAAGCACATGAGGAATGGGTTGAAGAGGAACTGGAGGACACATTGCTAGCTGTGTCAGGTATGGTTATTGCACGTGTCTTGGCCAAGTGTAGGCAATCAGTATAACTGTTGCTTTTTACCACCTTAATATGACCTTCTATATCAGAGGAAATGGAGAAAAGGTACATAGCAGCTCCCTGTTCCACTGAAGAAGGAAAGTGTCTTCTAGGGATTATTTCCCCAGTCCAGCTCTGGAGCAGTGATGGGAACATTTCTTGTTCCAGTAAGTAGCAAACAGCTCTATTATTGGGGCTCCCCATGACAGACTATGTTGTGGAGCACTGTAGGGTTCATTTCCCATTTGTGGTTGTGTGAGAAATTCTAACAGACTGTCTGCTCTTATATTATGTACTTCTGGCAGGTAAGCAGCTGATATGAGTATATTGTGTTGGATGCACCAATTCCAGAGTTTTAGTGCTTCTGTGCAAAGGGAAGGTGATCTGACGCTGCCCCCACCCCCAGTGATTTATATAAAACATGCACACATTGTCTGTCATGATGTTCAGGCAAATATCCCTGATGAATGGAAGAAAGTGTGCATAGGCCTTTCTGACAGCTTTTAATACCAGTAAGTTGTTAGGGAGTACAGCATCCATGGTGGACCATTTGCCTTGAACTCTACAATTCTTTAGGTGGGCTCCCCAGCCTATCAGAGAGGCATCTGTTAGAATCTGTGCTGGTGGAGGTTGTGTGAATGGGATCCCTGCAAATGCACTGGATGGGTCTTTTTACCATTCCAGGGAGTGTTTGACCCTGAAGAGTATCAAAAGCAGCTTGTTTGACCCGTCCTTTTTTGAGGTGTAAACAGATCTGAGCCATGTCTGTATACACCTCCTGTATAATTGGGCATGAGATGTCACAAATATACATGGCGCCATGTGCACAAGAAGCTGAAGGCAATTTCTGGTTGACATTTGTGGGCTTGCCTGAACTGTCTCTATGAGATTGCTCAGGGTGTTGAATCTGCAGCAGGAGGAACACTCATTTGCACTGAGTCAAGTTCAGCCCCTATAAACATCAAACAGTGTACAGGAGTGAAGGTTGATTTCTGGGTATTGAGCTGTAGACCCAGTTGCACAAATATGTGCATAATCCTCTGGGTGGCTCTTAGGGCATCTTCAAACAAGAGGCCTGGAGAAGGCAGTCAGATATGGGTAGATTACAATACCTATAATGTTTGCAGATGTGTCACTATGACAGAGAATACTCTGGGTGCGGATGAGAGGCCGAATGGAAGTACTCTGTACTGGTAGTGGTCCTGCCTAAAGGTAAATTGAAGGAATCTCCTGTGAAAAGGTAGGATTGAAATGTGGAAGCAAGCATCCTGTAGGTTGACGGCTGAGAACCAATCTCCCTGCTCTAGAGATGGAATAATTGCTGCTAGTGTGATCTTGAATCCTTGCACCTTCACATATCGGTTTAGAGCTTTTAGATCTAATATGGGTCTCCAGCCTACTTTTCTCTTGAGGATCAGGAAATATTTGGAATAAAAAGCAGAGGTGAACAAGAACTGGCTCTATGGCCCTTAGGCATAGCTGATGATCTATATCAAGATATAACAGTTTCTCATGAGAAAGGTCCATGAAGAGGGACAGGGAGAAAGGATAGATAGGAGGGAGGCCAGTGAAGTGGACAGAGGTAACCCTTAGAAATGATTTTCAAGATCCATTTGTCAGAAGTGATCTTTTCCCAATTCCAGAGGAAGAGAGCTAGATAATATCTGAAGGGATGTGAAAGGTCTGTGTATTGCAGCTGTTTTAAGGAGCGACTGCTTAGGGCCTTGACCAAGGCATCAAAACTGGTGTTTTGAGGTTGAGATGTTGAAGATTGGGAGGCTGATGTTTCCACTTCTGCATCCTAGGTCTTGTTCGTTGTGGCACGTAGTATCGCTGTGGTGGAGGGAAATGGGGTAGTCAGGATCTGTGAGATTGTGAATTAAAATTTTTTTTCTGTCCCTGTATGCAGATTCCTAGAGAGCTCTGGAATCCTTTAAAGTGCAAAGTGATGCATCAGTCTTTGTCAGTGATGAATCTGGAGTCCTCGAAAGGAAGGGTGTCAATCATCTGTACTTCCTTCGACAGCCCTGAAAGGTGTAACCACAAAGCCCATCTCATTACCACAGTGATCAAAACTGAGCAGGCCACTGTACCCGCAGCGTCCAGTGTGGTCTATAGCACTGTTCTTGCTACCAATTGCCACTCATGGATGATGGCTTGAAAACTGTTCTTGTTGTGCTTCTGGCAAGTGGTCAATAAAGATGCTGAGTTTTCCATAATTCATGTTGTACTTTGCCATTAAGGCTTGGTCATTTGAAATTCTGAATTGCAGAGTTGCCGAGGAATATGCCTTCCTCCCAATTAAGTCCAGCCTTTTCCAGTCTCTATCATAAAGGGTTGTGTTTAGCATGTCACTGCTTTCCTCACAAATCAATGGCATCCATGACACTAGAGTTAAGCTGAGGGTGCGTATAAAGAAAATCTGCCTCTTTGGGGGAATACATAATACCTCTCATTAGTCCTTTTATATGTTGGCACAATAGAGGCTGCTGTCTGCCGGATGACCTTGGCAAGATCTAAAAGCACCTCATTGACTGGGAGGGCAATTCTTGAAGAGGAGAAGGTGTGTAATATGTCCAGCAATTCATGGTGGGTGGCTTTCACCTGTTCGAGGGGAATTTGCAGTGTGTCAGCATCCCTCTAAGTAAGATGCTTAAAATCATTGGCCAGTGATGGTGGAGGAGGCATCACCACCTCATCCAGCGAGGAGATATGTTAGTGGTGTAGTCTCCTCTTCTAGTCTGGCCTCCTACTCCTCAGAAGTTTCCTCCTGAGGTTTTGGGGTTCTGGATACAGAGGCTGTAGGAGATGGTCTAGTACACACTTGGAGACACTTGATGCCTGAGAAGTCTGGTGCCTGTAGGCTGCCCACAGATCACAGTATAGCCACTGAAGAAAGGGCATGGATGGCAGCATCCACAGGTGGCCATACCAGGAGGGTTGGAGATCAGAGCATGGGTGTAGTGGGAAGGTCCCGGTTGTTGTAATGATGAGGCATGGCGAGAGGCCAGAGAGCAGTTGTAGTCTTGGTCACTGTCATCTGACACCTCATTTAAATACAATGGAGCTGATAGGAAAGCTAGGAGGCAAATGCTCCTATGTTGCAGGTGATTCTGGGGACTGAGATGTGCTTGGTAACAAAGCCCTGGTACCGAGCAGCAGGGACTCTGGTGTCTCCATGATCATGAGGTCCCTAGAAAAGTGAAATTCCTGCAGTATCATCATTGCAATCAGTACCGTCAGGGGTTGTCGGTGCTGACTTGTCAGTACAAATGATCTTTTATGGGAGGTGCAGTCCAATGAGGCTTGCTTTGAGGCGGTCAGTGCAGAGGATTTCTTTATCAGTACTGATTTTGCAGAGAGTATGAACTTTGCTGTTATCTTTGGCAGGCAGTGCCACCATTTCAGAGCCTGTGTCCTTCAGGTCTTTAGGCATTATGGCAGAGCTCATACCCGAGGGTCCCTGTGTCTTCTTGGTACAGTGTTTCAAAGCCACTGGTGCAGAGGTGACTGATCATACCGGGGATCTCCTCTATCTGGGCAGGAGTGCAGTTTGAGAGCTTCCAGCCCTCTTTTTGGATGCTTTGCAAGGGGAGTCAGAAGATTTTCTCCTCTGCTCTCCCTCCCTAGAAGTTCAAGGCCCCGGGAACGATCTTTGCCATGGAGGGGATTTGGGACAAGGACCAGACACTGGTTTAACAGTATCTTCCATGAGGAGTAGTTTCAACTTTAACTCCCAGTTCTTTCGGAATCTAGCCTATAATTGCTGTCAGAAAATGCATTTTGGTGCCTTGAAGAGGCTCACATCCCACAGGACAAGAGGAAGGGTCCACCATAACCAGTATTGCCTCCCTGTAGGAGAGGCACTGTTTAAACCTGGGGGAGCGGGAGGGGATGGGGAGGGGAACAGGGAGAAAAAAATTTTTTTGAATTAAAATGGAAGCTCTAGAAATGTGACAAAAACAAACTCTAAGAAGTTATATCAACTATAATGAAACATGGGGTAAGAAAACCAGACTGCTGTTCACTCCATCTTAGGCCAAAGGCAACTGACAAGGAACTGGGGGCAGTTGGCCTGCGCAATGCTAGATAGCCTTGAGGCACAGCACTAGGGACAGAGAGTACATGTGCAGGCCGAACACTGCTACCTGAAATCTCCGATCAGAGGCACAGATACACCTACTGTGGCTCCCATAGGGAAGTGACTCGAAGAAGAATCTCTTTGTCCTGATCAATCAAAAGAGACAAAAGTTTGGCAATTCTTGTGTGGCTGAAAGTTGCAGGGAAATAAACCTGAAGTTTTCCAAGGGTCTAACAATGGATAGCTGGGAACAATTTAATTCAAACATGAGGAATCTAACAGCTTTCAGGAGAAGCTTGCTTAAGAGTTCATCCCATCAAAGGTTGCCTAAACAAGTTTGCCTTTGTACGACTAAACTGGAAAAGGGAATAGATCGAAAAACTCCTAAGGAAGGAAATCCAGAGAGAAAACCTCTGCCTCAGAGCACAAAAGACAAAATTTTGCAGAAACGCCACTACCATAATTCACTAAGCATGCTTCTAGAAGGCACTGACAGGCAAACTGCACTGGAAAGAAAGAAACCACTCACCTGAGTGAAAAAGATGCCAGTTTCAAGACTGATTCAACAGATCCCCATGGTAGGATGAAATTCAACATTTCCCTTTATTGGTGGATCAAAAACAAACTTTCAAGGGGATTGTTTTCAGGCCTGCTGGATCTGGACTTCGTTCTGAGAAGCAACAGTGTGAATCATCTCATACAAAGAATCTTTTGTTGCATATTGCAAGGAAGACAAGGATGACAGCAGTCAAAATTGTTAATATTCTCCTTCAGAACAGTATCTAGTTTATCCCTAATCAACTAAGAATCCTGAAGTAGGATGACCATGAGCTTGAATTTGTTTGTTGAATTCCTCAGACCAAGTTCACAGACAAAGGGCTCTTCCGAACAGCGTGCATATCCCTCGCTGGTAACTTTAGGGTATCACACTGCATCACAGAGCTTTAATAGCAAAACAAAAGCTTTCAACCAAAGCTTAAGATTCCCTCAGATTTAAGACTGGATCACACCAGTCTGTGGTTGTGCAAGCCAGTCTACAGAAGCCCTAGAAACACAGGATATGCACACTGTGGCACCCAGCACAACCTGGAAGAATTAGCAATCCTTGCATAAAGCCCCCACACACTCTTCCAATCCAGAACATCTCGAGTATATTATATTTAATTAGAATAGTGGATTTGATACAGGAAACACACAGAAGGATTGATCATGGGAGCCAACAGCTTCCCAAATATATATATATATATATATATATATATATATATATATATATATATAATCATCTAACATGTGTTGTCTTAATTAAAGCAATTCTGAAGTGATCTAGCATTTATCCAGTACCTATAAAAAACATACTTAAACCAGAATTAGTCAAAAATTTCCCCATCATTGAATCCTTCCCAAAAAAAAATAAAAGCAGTCTGACATCCTTATAGTGAATGTCAGCTACAAACCCCTTACAAAAAATATTCCAGTTTCTCCTATTGAAACAGGCTTTGCATTGGAGCTGTTTTCATCATGGTCCCCACTGCTTGAGAGGCAGAAGGAATTTACCTGCAAGCCAGCTGCAGTCTTTTAGAGCAGCAGTTCTCTAAAAATCATCCACCGTAGATCATAGTGATCTTTGGAGAGGCTGTAGACAATATTTCCTCCAATTTTAATCTGTGCACATAACTAATGGTTATTTGAGATTAAGTTTCAAAATCTATGAGTGCAGTTTTACATTGCCTCACTCCATGCTTCTCCTAATTCCCTCTAACCTGCTCAGTCTCTCATTCCCCCACTTTCCCTATTTATTCCTAACCCACATTTATATTTTCCTCTTTTCACTCTCCTTCCTGCATACTTCCATTTCTTCTCATACACCCCCCTCCCCTTCTTCATTTTCACAGTGTGAGAAAAGTTACATGTACAGTGAAACCAGGGGAGAGGGTGCATGTGATGAAAAGAATGAGACACAGGAAGATGTAAAGAGAAGAGGAAGGGGAGAAGAGATGGTAAAAGTGGGTAATGGAATGAGGGAGGAAAAAGTGTAAGTGAATAAAGCAGACTAAATGAGGGAAAATCATGTAGTAAAAAAAAGGATGGGGAGAAATTGAAACCATAGGTTTTAAAGTCAAACTCAGGTAGTCATTTCTTCTCCACAGAAATTGAAGAGGAACAGATAAGGGGAGAGAGGTTGGCAGAGTTGCTTTGCCTCCCTCCCCCAAGATGCAAGCAGCAGTAAGCTGCCACCAGGATTGGGGGTTAAGATCCTGGAGTCCCCTTTCTCAGTCAGGAAGAGCAGTGGACACAGGAAAGGCGCCCCCACCCCTTCTCAGGAAAAGGCAGCAGCAAAAAAGGCTGCTCTGGAGGTCCCGCCTTATTGGCCAGATGCAACAGCAGCTGCAGGGAACGGAGAGGGAGCTCCAACACTGCCACTTCACACTGGGATGCAGGTGCCTCCTAAATTAGGAATCTTTCATGTGCAGCAGGCAGGCACTGCTGAGTGCCTTGTGCCTACCAGTAGTGTGGCTGTTCATGAAAGTTAAGTGGAAGCAGGATTGCAGATTAAAAGCCTCCTTAGGCTGTAAACTCCTTGGAACAAGGACCAGCCTTCTTGAATGTTTGTAAGTGCCTAGCACATAGTAGACACTACCATAAACATTAAATGGCACTACATTGTTCTTGTTTCCAGCTACTTCTCTAACTAGAGAAGTTTTTTAATTGAAGAGTAAATCTGCAGACATAGCAGGAAATGAGGACTAGCACAGCTCTACCCCATCCGTGGCCCCACGAAGTCTTGGGACCTCCTCAGCCATCTTGGCCAGAGCAAGGAGGAGATTGACATCTACTTGACCGGGGGGAGGGAGGGGGGGGGGCGGCGGCGGCGGCTCTGTAACTGTGGGGCCTACTTCCCGTTCCATCGTGCACTCACGCATCCGGGCAGAGTTCTTCTGGGCAGTGTCCGCCAGCTCCCTCGACACCTTCCGGGAGCAGTGGGCGCTGTCCGGGGTTCTCGGCTCGGTGTCCCCTTCTGGTTCCCTCTGTTTTAACCTGTGACCTCCACGCCCCTTCCTGGTTTTTTTCATTAGTTGTCCCAAGTACTTAGTTGTATTCTGGGCTCAGTGGCTCCTCCCCTTAGGCTGGGGAAGGGGCCTTTAGCAGTGGGCGGGCGCCTGTTTACAAATAGGACCAGCAGTAACTGCTGTAGTCACAGAAAATGTAGACAGTTAGCCAATAAGGAAGCAGGGACAGGCAAAGGACCTGTCTCTACACTCACATTTTTCTCAATTTCCCACCACTGTACTATCACCAAAGCACCTCCAACAGTGGTAGCTATAGTGGATGCCCTATATACTCACATATCAGTGATCTTCCATGGCCATTTATTCCTGAGGGATCAATTATATCAGGGAAAACTAATTCTGTAAACAAATACCAAATGACAAATTTTAAGCACAAAAAAATAGGTAACTAAGTCTGAGAAGTGTATCAGATACCTGTTATCCTGCAAGACCAATACAAAATATGAGTAGACCCAACCAGCAAGGACCAAAGGCAAAACCCTGATGTAAAGTTTAGCCTTACTCTCTATCCTGGGTTGCTGACCTTGGATACTACATTTGCACTTCGTATTTCATATCCACTTCTGGTAGTAGATGCCTAATAAATGTTAATACTACCTCACCGGTGACTGCTGGAAGAGGTTCTGAGTATGAGCCAGACTATTTCTCTCTCCTAACCCAGGGGGGCAAAAAGTGTTATACACCCAGCTAAAAATGAATTTTAATTCTCTTTAAATGAATCAATGTACAATCATGAAAGCACTCTTCATCCAAAAGCATGTCACACACATCAATCCATCTGCCACTGAAACATCCACATTTGGGATAGATAACAGCCCCTATTTAAGAGGCTATAGCAACACTACGGCCAAAATCTCCCTAAAAACATGGTTTAAAATGCCAATGAGAAGAATATTCCTATTATGTTCCTTAACTGCACCAGCTTCAGAAGCCCCACATCTACCACAATAGATCACTTTTCACCTCCTCCAGCTTTGGACACCACGATTCATAAGATTCAAGTTATTTTAATAGTAACTTATCTGCAGGATTCTAATTAAGGTGCTTTGGCATAATTTTATTCAGGATGCATTTAAATTGCAAGAAAAATTTGTTATGTTCTTTCTATAAAATTAAGAATATCTTATGTCATTCAGTTACAACTGAAATCTACTTTTTCCAAAGTTGTTCATTGGTGTGGCAGGGACCTAACCAAGTTACCATCCTAATATAACCAAATTCTAGATTTTTACAAAGTGACCTGAACAAGTTCACCCATGTTTTTAACAACCTAACTTGCGAGATCTGTATACCCCCAAATTATGTATTTAACCAGATGATTTGAGGACTGCTCAATCACAATTCTTTAAAAATATTTCAAACTGAGGTCAAGCTTTACACACAAATGAAGCATTCTGATTGGTGTCAATGACATACCAGGACTGACATCTTTCATTTCCTTTTCATACAAGGAGTAAACTCTACCTTTCTTGGAAGAGCAGAAATTAAAAATATGGAACTTTGAGTTGGTGATGTCACTTGGCCTTCAGATTTGTGGCATGCAACCATCACCAAAGAAATGCACTAATCATATTTGTCTATGAAGCACCTTCCCACTCTGAATAAGAACTTGAGAGTAAACTGGACAGCAGGATAGTAACTAAACAGTGCTAACAGTAAGTTGCAGAACAGCCAAAGAGGCAGAACAAAAGGAGTTTTTGTTGAAGATTAACTGGCTCAGGGCAGGTTGAGTTGAGACAGTGCAGTGGTAATATTGTTCGACTTGTAAATTTATAAGATACCAATTGGAAACTTGTTAAATTCCAGGCTGGTATATCTAGACTCCTAAAGACAAATAAGCCTCAAATAACCATCTTACTCCTAAGTCCAACTTCATTCAGGAGGGCAGACTAAACCTTTGGTCATATAGATAAAGCCCGGGCAGCTATCAAAAAGGATAATCCTGTGCAAATTTAGAGCAATTCTGTTCCAAGAAAACAAGTCTCTCTCCAAATAAGCATCCCAACAAGCTTGGTAATAAAATGCAATAAAGTTCAGCTCAGGAAAATTTTTAAAACAGATTTGTCTGTCCTCAAGGGCGTGCCAAGTTTTCTTACATAGGATTCCAAAGCCAGCACCCCGCATATTCAATATCATGGAACCTTGGTAAAAACAGTTTCCTTTTCATACTGAAACCAGGGTATTTATTTAGAAATAAGTTTGTAAAGTAATATCTTCATGTCTATATCAAACAAGCACAAGGACTTTTACAAGGGGGGGTTTTATTTACTGAATTAAGTGCATAAATACAGAATTCATGTTCCAGGACTTATGTGGTATGAATGAAAAATTTTTTATTTCATGTATTTTTTAATTCCTTTATACATCAACAAAATCCATCAAAATCAAAATTTTAACTAGATAATGTCCTTAAAATGCTTAGGTTTGAAACAGTCTCAGTAGGTGTGAACAGAACAGATGGCCTTCAAAACCTTGTTGCAAGAGCAATAGGTGAACTTACCCCCAACTCCTCACCTTGACCCAAATCAAACACAGCTAGCAGCAGGCTCATTCAGGAAAAGCACACCCTGTGCTAACTAGCTCCCTTCCTACTTTCCAAATTCTGCTGGCTCCTCTCGGGCACACCCCTGATCTAAAGCAGACATTCTACTCCAATACCAGCTACACATCATTGAGGAAATGTTTCACTCTGACTCCATAGGGCAACAAGAGGCCTCCAAAGCATAAATACAACCATTTCTGCTACCCAAATTGAAGAGCCACTACATTAGTAAATCCAGGCTCCCAGGTTAGAAAAACTCTACCACTGTACTTTACCAAAATATTTTAAAACAGTGAAAGTTATATTTAACAATTATGTTTAATTTCCTTTTCCATCTGTTTTTGAAGGTTTGGAGGTGGGGCTGATGAGGGCAGATGGGTGGAGAGATACAATGGTCAGAGATATTACTGTTGTGAACTTCTGCTAACTCCACTGCAAGAAGTGAAACATCGGCACCCTGCCAACAACTAAACCAAATGAAGACATTCTGGAATTTCAGCCTCCATTTCAGACTGTTCCTTCTCATTAGGCAGTTCAGTTACTTTATAAGCAACGTATGTTACAATCAAATATGAAAGAAAAATGAAATTTGTTTGGGCCTACCTTTAGAGCTAAGGTTTCTCTCTCCACGTTAAACCCTATACACCAAATATACTTTCTATCAACTCAAGACAGAAAATTAAAAGCACTCCACATACTGCAATGATGTCTTTGATTTACAATCCCAAAAAGCAAGCAACTGGATCAAATTTCCTTCCTTGTTTGGTTCTACATGGCACACTTCAGGGCTTAGGTATAAATAGGTTGGGGACTTAGTGTAAGTTATCTACATCAGTTCAAAGACTGACCTTGCAATCTTAGGAAAGATTTTCTCCAAATTAAATAGATGTTTTGAAATGTAATCAACTTTTATTGATACTTAAATCTAGTAATTAAAATCCATCTTGGACTGCAAATTATTAATCTTGAATTTAACTAGTGTCAAGTTTTAACTTAAATAAGATTCCTCATTGGATTACACAGAACAATGCATCAAACTTCTTTTCTGTATAATTTCTATATGCTTCTAACTCTGCACATGGAAAACTTTCAAACAAACATTGAACAATTGTTTAATTTCCTTTTTAGAGTACCATTTGAACTGTATATTGCAACACATCCTTTTGTAATAATCGCATTTACCAAATAGTCCAAGAGATCAGTCTACGAAGGTTAATATCTATTTAAAATACATTAACACCCAATCAACAGACAGCTCATTATTACATAGGCACAGGTACCTACCAGGTACCACATTTACTATTGCATCAAACTCACAGGGACAGTTTTGATTTTTAACAATTTCTTAGGATATTCATAAGGCAATTATTTCAGACCATTTTATTAATACTAGTTAAAATCTAGTATTACAGACTAATACTCTAAATTAGTTAGCTTGTTTGTTTTTAAGTTGAAGGGTGTTTTTTATGGAATAAGGTGGCTGGAGAAAAGCACCCTAACGCAATAAGCTTCCAAAATTTTCATTTTGATTACAGCATCTGAATAAATCTCTCTTTAAAGCATCTTTAAAATAAACTTTCCCTCCTTGACCAAGACATGATATAATTCACTCTGGTTGAAAATTGCATAATAGCGGATTGATTGTACTGACTTCTGATTTTAGAGTTGAACCAAAAGCCTGGAAAAAAAATATTCCAGTTCAGAATATTTTGAGGAAAAGGGGGTTGCTTATGTGACACTGTCTGGATTGGAGTGACAATTTATAATATTGATATCAATATTGCAATGTTACAACAAATCTTGTAAAACGCACTATGTAAGGTATCATGGAAAAGTTATGATTTACTAAATGTGATAAGCTCATCTGTATGTGTATCATCTTTGTATTGTAAACTATGAAGGTGTGTGATATTTCTGTATCTAGAACTTGTGCTGTGCTATTGGATGATAACCCCAACAGATTAGCCTCAACGCTGTTCAGCCTGATTGAGGGCCAATCAAGGGCCAACAACTATACAATAAGCCCAGAAAGAGAAACCAGAGGCTATGCCTATGAGTCATCACGACATGTAGAAACATGCCTGTGAACAGGGAACGCCAAGTGCTTTTCCATGCACATGTGCTGTGGACTTGTGTTTGAAATGGACCACATAAGCAGAAACTATAAAAGGCTGCTTCACCATCTCTGTCTTGTCTTCATTCCTGCTTCCTACCTCTGGATCAACATCTCTACATCTGAAGCTGTGAAACAAAGGACTGAGACCCATCCAAGCACTGGATGTACTCCAGAAGAACTATACAAGCCTGCAAACTCCACAATTCTGCTAAGAATCTGATATAGATTAGATGGATGGATGGATATATGAGAGAGAGACACTTTGAAGTCATTTGTATGTATCTGACTGTTTTGATCATTTAACATCTTTCTTCATGTTTCTTTTCTTTTCTAATAAACCTTTAGTTTTAAATACTAAAGGACTGGCTGGCAGCATGGTATTTTGGCTAAGAACCAAACATATATTGATCTAGTAATATGTGACCCTTTGAAGATCAGGAGAACATTTTGGTAAAGGGAATAGAATTTAAATAAGTTATCTTTTTACTGGACCTACGTGCTGTTTAGGGACCAGAGACTGAAATGCAATAAAAGGGCTTTGTAACTTCTTGTTTTAGCTTCTTGATAACCAGTGTGGGAAATCAGAAGCACTGTTTGTGACTGGTTGGTGAATCTAACTTCAATGTTAGCTATCAGTTTTGGGAGAATCTGCTCTCCTTTTGCAGTCTGCCCTGACGTTGGCATTTTGAGGTGGGCTACCCTGGACAAGTTACAGGTCACAGCCTACTTGTAATTTAAACTGTCATATCATATTTCCATTTGCAAAATGACCCAGTACAACTCCTTCTTAACGCTGTTCCCATCCCAACATCAAAGCCCATTTCCTCCCCCACCACTCAAAAACGTTTTCTATTTTTTTTTTCTGCTTTCCAGTTTATTCCCTCACCTTAGAGTGAGTCTTCCAAATTTTATAACAAACTGGAGTCTGCTAATACATACCCAGTAAGAATCCTAATATGGGTCCATAGAAATGGAAGTCAGTATGTTTAATAAAAAGGTTTCAAACCCACTTGTTCCATCAATAACTCAAATGACACTTCTCAAAGCCATTTTAACAGTATTTTGCTATGTGCAATATTGCTCCTTCTGAACATGTTTGGTTTCCTTTTGTTTATTACTGTATAAACTAATGTTCAATAAATATGGGACAGCATGAATTCACCCCAAATGCAATCAAGATATCTAAATGATACCAAAGAACTGTTGAACAGACCCCTGAAAAAAGGCGGGTTTTTCTTGTGTGGTTTTATTTTTCTTTTTTTATTTAAAAAGGAGATTTAATAGATTGGTTATAGTCGTGTTAGCTGGCAATGTTATAATACTCAAAAGAACAGTGTCATATGGAGTCAGGAACATAGTCATGGACAGAAATAAAATCTACATTATCAGAACAAAAGAGAATCTTAACTGAGTGGTAGTGATGGCAATGCAAAAAAAAATTCACAGATTCTTAAAGTAAGACACCATCATCCAGCAATATTGGTACGTGTCTCTAATGAATGTGGCTTGTTAGAAGATCTGTAATTTTCACTTTACATAATTCCTCTGAATGCCTGTAATGCCACAAATTCTTTTGTACACCCAATTGTCTAGAAGGCTAAAAATAAAGTGTCTTCAAAGCCCCTAGTTCTTATAAAGGATGTCAAAGTTACCACATGGAGTAAGTAAAGTAATCAAGCTTTTCTTACCTTGTTCATTGCTCCAGGTTGTGGCCCCCTCAGTCCTGTCTGTCCTCCCATCTGTGGAGAACCTTGCTGCAGTGTCTCAGCCAACAAGTTACCAGCATTACCTATTCCTGGATTTGGATATGGCATGTTGGGTCGCCCTCTTCCTGCTCCAATTGAACCGTTCATGACTTGTCCTTGCATCATCCCTTGTCCATTGCCTGCAGCCAGCATCCCAGGATTCATGCCAGCATTCATCCCTGTGTTCATTCCCATGCCAGGCTGATTAACTGGACTATTTACCGCTGGCATCATTCCTGCAGTGGACTGGGCTGAAGGACCTTGATTTGGGCCACTTGTACCCATCCCCATATTGGGAGACGTCAACCCTGCCTGTGCCATGGGGCTTTTAACCATGCTGTTTAAGATTCCCATTCCAGGACTGTTCTGTTGGGTTTGACTTGCCATGCCCTGGCCTGGGCCACCAACCCCCATATTGAGGTTTGGAGAACTACCAGCCCGTAGCAGTTCAGACAGCTGCTTGTGTTTAGAAGCAGCATCTTGTGCCATGCCAAGGCTGTTCTGCAGCTGATTAATGTCACCACCATTGGTAAGTCCCAAATCCGTGGAGTTGATTAGCTCATCTGGCAAATCATGTTCCAGATCAAAGAGGGATCCAAAATCTAGGAGAAAAACAAAAAGTTTTTAAAAATTCAAATCAGCTAATGAGAACTGAAGATAGACCCTTGGTTTTTTATTTTGGTTTATTTCAGTTGAACAGCACAACTTCAGATAAACTGTTTAGCAATATTACAGAATCAGCTACTATTTGCAGTTAGCCAGGTTGCCTTGATGCAAACCACCTCTAAACTTCAAAGACTTTTAATGAGATTACATCTTTTTTTTTCTTTATGATGCACAAAAATTGCCTAAATCCCAACTCACACATTTCCCCCCCGGCACATAAACCAATTTTGTTGGAGGACCTATTGGATGGCTAAACATGTTTGCGAGCTCTCGCACCTTAGGTGTGTGTGTTTTAGATTTTTAACAAAAAAAGTGGTTTTCTAAAGTGTTAGTCATTGAACTTAAATAGGTTTTAATAGAGCCAAAAAATAAAGTTTTGAATAATTAAAAATCCCTTCCCCTCAACTTCTCAGCTGTCACTTAACTACGTCAGTCATTTTCTGAATAGGCACGACTAACATTTCTAGTGTAAAAGCAAACAAAAGACTTTCTTTATAAATCATAGTGCCACTAAAAGGAGATGTCCTTTTTTTCTTTTGCTGGTCACCTTAAAATATTATCCCAATTTTGAAAACCAAAACAAAGTTACAAAACTCAATGGATCTTCACTGGGTAGTGTCCACTATGATTCTATTTGGTTGCAAAGAGTTCAATTATAAGTAAACCATTCCCTGCCTATACAGGCAGAATATAAGAGTGAAAGACAGCAGGATCAGAAATCAAGCCCCTCTCACATGGCTATGCAGAGTCCCCACTAAAATAAACTGGAATAGTTTCAGACAGTTTGCACGTGGAAATGTTTAGAATGTCATTGGAAAGACGCATTACAGCAGCTCCAAGAGCCATCTCATCTAGGAAGATCACAAGTACTTAGATATGCAATACATACCATGACTCTCTTAATGAAAATAAAACCTGTGGATTCTTTTTTACGGTGTTAAATATAAACCAGAAAGTGTTTACACAAATGATCAACTACCGTTTTATGAATTCATACTATTTTAATGACTAAGGAACATGCTGCCTATTGTTTCCAGTCAGAGAAGATATTACATAAAATAGTGATCATATTTAATTTTAACCCTTCTTAACACAAATTTCATTTCATGAATACTCTATTATAGCAGATATTTTACTTCACTTTCAAAGAAAGAGATATGATTCAAGACCTTGTTAGGCACCTAACCGTGTTAACACACTATTTTAGCACTATTGCAATGCTTATTAAGGGGAAATGCCAACTCTACTGAAAGAAAAGGGAGTATTACCACAGTAGTTATCACTAAAATATTAAAATTGAAAACAAAGAATTAATAGAAGAAATAAGCAGCAGGTTAAGTCTGAAAGACTGAATTCCATTAGATGTTTGCTCAATAAGGATTACAAAGATGCAGTACCAAGTTGCAAGACCTTCACACCAAAAGAGTATCTGCCTTAGAAGTAAGCATTACTTCAAAAATGAAAAGTAAGTCACCAAAAAAGTCTTCTGAAAGTTTTGCTTCTGGAGATTAGTAAAGGAACAGTTACATGAGTGGATTAAGATGAAGCAATTTAAATTCTAGTTACATGTGTAATGCACCCATCACTGCAGTATCCAAGCACCACAGATAAAACTAGAAGCAAAATTTTTGCCCAAAAGGCTTGTAATTTCCAACCTCCCTTATTAGTCCATTAATTTCTGCAGCCATTGCCTCAGTGAAGTATAAAACAGACCAAGGGGGAAAGCTTATGGAAAGGATAGGCTTTGAAGTAGCACCCTCCTTTTGATAGTCATGTAATTTAGTTACTATTTCACAGATGAAGTTGAGAAGAGAAGAAAAAAGGCCCCTTAATTCTACTAAGCATACAGTAGCCAGAAGGCAGGACTGACCTTCATATAATCAGAAGAAACAGAAAGGACTTTACTCACTTATAAAGAACTAAATAAATATCCGTGTGTGGAAGGAAACTGCAAGGATTACAATGGAAAAGCATCTTAAAGATAGCAGGAGGGCAAGAGAATTGGGAAAGCAATAAAAGGGACGTGATACTCTGAAAAGACTAAAAAGAATGTCAAATGTCGAGAGACTATCAGCCAGAAAACACACAGGTTAAGTACTGTCGGACTAAGAGGATCAGTGAGGAAACATCAGAAACAAGAGAAAAGTGATTCACAAGCTACAGTCCATGGTCCAGCAAAGATCTGAAGAGCAGTTCCCGGTAGTTAGTTGAATAAAACTATGAGAACTAAAGCAGTGAGATGTTGCAAGAGAACATGGTCCATAAAGGGTGCCTCTTATTAAGCAATTCACAGAATGAAAGCCAGAAAGCAACTGAATAAGGAAATTCCTGAACATGAAGAACTTTCAACTCTTCTTCAAATTATGATGTGACATTTCCTTGGAAAGAACTGTGTAGGGGATTTAAGATATAAACCACTCCTCTAAACTAGCATGATATTCTTGTTTTCAGGATTCTAAAGCCACCATATTTGCTTTTCCTCATGAAATGAAAAGACCACAGAGTTCCTCTGAAGATTTCACAGTCCCATGGGATTCTCCCTCTTAGATCTCCACTTCTTAAGAGCATGATGGCAAAATTCTAAACTCTAAGGGTTTCTGGATCATAAGAACAACTCAAGTGGTCAGCGATGTAAGCCAACCCCTATGCCTCATTGGTGGTCATGCCAAATGAGCCTTTCAGCAGGTAAAATGCTCCCAACAAAACAAGCAAACAAAAAATGTTTCCTCAAAAAGCATGAAATTGACAGATGCTTGGAGAACAAAAATCATACTATATTGGGAGATAATCCTCTTGGCATTAAACATTCAGAGATACAGAATTATAAATATTTTTCTCTTATCTAAAGATACCATTTGCCAAGATTCTCCCTTCTGAAGAATACGAGGCACAAGAGATGTCTCAAGAAAATAGCATCAAGTATTAACCAAAAATATGACGTGAACTCCAACGAGGATAACAGCATTCTGTTTTGTTTTTAATGACAGGGAAAGATGAATTGTCTAAAAACCAAAGCTTCAAAGTTTTTACAGCCAAAGGATGGGAAACAAACACCAGACATTGAAAGGAGAATACTAAGAAGTTTGAACAAAGTCAACCAAACTAGTAGGCTGAAGCAGACTGATGAGTTTGCATTCCCACATTTTGCAGGCAGATTCTGTTGGACTTATGGATCGAAATATGAACAGCCTCAGGAAACTGAGTACAGCAATATTGCTTTGTGTGTACTTATGTACATGACAAGAGTAATGGCTCATTTCATAGGCTATGATGAGACTGACGCCAGCAAAATTGTCACCGCCAGATCGATCTTTCTTGATCAATTGAGCGGTCAGTGAGACCTGCTCAATCGATCAGGAAGTCGACTAAGTAAGTTCACCCCCTCAAGTAGCATAGCATTGAGCCGGAACAGCACAGTGAGAACAGCGCGCAGAAGAGAAGCAGAGCAGTCAATGTCAGTTATGCAAACTACTCTGCGTAGTTTGCGTAACTCCCGTCGACTGCCACCGAATTGCGCGGTTAAGTGTGAACCAGCCCATAGTCATATTAATTTACAGACAATATGCATCTCGAGGCAGACTGACCAAAACAGCACTGACCAACTGCTTAAGAACCTGGTGTTAAAACTCAAGAAGTGGAGTCTGCTTTCTGTGATGTAGAGTCCTCTGCAACCTAACTATCTCTTTCACCCAGACTGCACCAAAAAAGATCTGACCAAAGTAGGAGGTATGCGGACACTGGACCATCACTGAGGTAATGATTTGTGATCTCTAGAGATATCATGGCACCATCTCAAATATGCAAGAGTTACTACATGATGGAAATAGGCACTCTGGTTTAAGCTCTGAAGTGCAAAAGTCACCAATACACAGGAAATATCAGGGTAGCTCAGAAGGATCCTACGTTAGGTTACTCTGGGGATCCACTAATATCCTAGATTCACAGGTAAAGTGAAGATATAGAGAAGAAGGACTATTGCACCCTAAGAGTCTGATGAAGAGTTACTGAGACAATGACAATCTTTGATTAAGCCATATCGAAAAAGATTACTATTAATGTGGAGTAGTCTCAGAGTGTAAAGAAGATATGCAACAGTTCTCTTATGAACTGCACCAACAGCAGATGCTTCTGCTATACCAAAATGTCCCTTTGTCAGATGCTGACCCAACCACAGGACTCATCTTTGAAAGAAAACACCCCATAAAATGTTATCCTTTCTGGAACCACATCATGAGCAAGGTACAGACTGAATAAATTGCTTTAATCCCACAGTCTTACAGGGCCAGAATATGGACAAAAGCCAGCAACGGCCAGTTTGTCTTGTCACTCAGTTCACAATTCCCTCATGTACTCTCTTGCCTTATGGGACAACAGACCTAACCTCTCCCCCATGCTGCCAGCTGCTAACACACCATCTCTCTCCAGCAGCCACAGCCTCCTTGTGCTACCTTGAGTATACAGAATCCTCTCGTATCTTGGGCCATTATTAATGATATCTGGATATTCACTCTGACATCACCAAGAACTTGCACTGTGAGGGTTCACCTTAAACTTACTTCCAACAAGTTGAGATCTAAGGATCTGAACAACATAGGATACATGTGTCAACTCAAGTCCAGTCCTTCTGACCTTGCAACAGGATAGTAGTTATTCCCTACCAGCTGGTCTCTGTCATGCATTGAATGAGGATTTTTTTTTTTTTTTTAAATAAACTTTCATAGTGTGAACTCTCTTTCCTAATAAAGCAACTGCAGGAGACCCTTACTATCTTGCGTCAACATACATAATTTTGGTATTGTATACCATTGATTGTTTTATGGGTTTTCCAGCCTGCAGCAAGTCCAGGCATTCAGCATGAGTGGTTTTCCTCTGACCAGTCATTTGGAAACCCATCTGACACCCAGGTGGCATTAAGTTTTCAAAATTCAGATCTTACTAATCAAGGTCCTGAAAGTGAATTTGACTTTTAATGCATTAGGAACTCACTGTTCTAGCATCTCAAAGTTGTTTTAATTAAGGTGGAAAACAATATCTCTAAACTTATTTAAATTGCAGTAGTACCTATGAGTCCCAGTGAGGGACCAGGACCTCATTGTGCAAGGCACTGTACAAACAGAACAAAAAAAAGTCCCTATCCCAAAGAGCTTATATTCTAAGCAAAATGTAGCCTTACTGATTACCAAGCAAAGAAACAAATTTGCATATGGACTGAAGTACTCAATGCTAGTCCCTCTTCCATGCTTTCTGGCTCAGACAGATCTCATTCAGATTAGAAAACTGGAGGAAGTTCTCCTCACTTACCTTAAGGTGAGTCTTACCTGTTCCTGAAAGTATATTAACAGGCCTACCAAGTTTCTGGGTAGTTAGCTTCTAATAATCTGCTGGAGGACAGAATAATCCCAGTTTTCTGGAAACTTGCTCCAGAGACCTCCAGATACCTCAGTCTCCCACATCAGGCACACATAGCAAAACTATCGACGAGCACTCCACATTCTATGCAGAATGCCCATCAGTGCTCCAAACGTAGACTCCTGCAAGCATTAACAGGTGCATCTCAAAGCTTACCATCAATACTGACTGCTGAGTGCCACACAACGCAGGCGACTATTTGAAACATATGATATCTTTTGTGCTTTGAGGCAGAAGCCATGGCTGTGAAATGCTAAGATCAAGGCACTCTCTGCATGGTGACCTGAAAGCTATCCAGGACAAGTCCTAGACACAAGAAATAAAACAAGCCCACAGGACACAACTAAGCACCATGGTGTAAACCTGCTATTCAGGTTCACAGTTAAGCACCAACATTCGGAATCCAACAGTGGAGGCTCATGACGATGTACACTTTAAAAAAAAAAAAAAAAAAAAAAAAAAAAGATAAGCTGAGAAGACAATGAGGCAAAGCTCCTCAAAAGGCAAAACACTACATGCCCCGAACAACTTAGTTCAATACTTTGAAACAAAGGTAAAGTTAAATCATCCAATAAACCTAAGGAAGGGGTCAAACAAAGTGCTACCAACAAGCTCTGAAAGTTGCAAAAATATCAGGGCCCAAAGATCTCCTTATGAGGAGACGAAATGACTCTTCTAAGAAGAGATGAGACACAAAGATTCTCAGCCAGGGAGGGACTGAAGTAAAAAGGCTAACTGATGCAGCAAGAAATTGGATTGTGGTGAAGAGCCACTACTTTGGTTGAAGGGGCAATGCTCCCGTGGGCAGCTCCTTCACCAACTGGTCAAGGAAAGGACTGGAAATTTCAGATGGCAGCAGTTAGTTCAGGTGGAACATTACTACCAGTAGGTGTTCAGCTGTTCTTTGGGAACAAAAAACCTTCAGCGCTTTAAGAGTTCCACCTTATTTTGTCTAGGAAACATTCAAGAGTGAGAATTCTAACAAATGATATCTAGATAAGGTCAGATTTATTTTCCATTCATGGGGTTTATAACAGGATCCAACAGCATTTTTGCTGTAAACCACTCTGAAGCAACAACCCCCTTTGAGCTGAAATTCAGTGTACACGGACTTCTTCACCTGATAGTTTTTTCCTACTTCCTTTAAAAACTGTGGAGTCATTTTTAATTAGAGGGCAACCAGAAATTAATTACACCACTGCTGTATTCAACAGACAGAATCCAATATTTGATTCAAGACTGAATAAAGGCAGAAATTCAAACAAGACCTAAAAAAGTACATCAAGATTCAAATTCATAGCCACAAAAGCTACTGAGTTCAGTTACACATCAAACCTCCCAATATCCTAGGATGCTAGTCCCTAAATAACCAGACGTAACTTCACCTGTTTGTGCCTAGAGTATGAAAGTTTGATCGGAGCTCCAATTTTTTTTCCCTGCTTCTATTTCAGGAATCCATAACCTTTGTGCTTTAATACACCTTTTGTGTTTTGGTAACTCCAGAAGCCTCTGCCATTAGGTTTTTAATTCTGCTCACTGTAAGAAATTGCAGGTTTTTTGCTCTTTCACCACCACACACCCAAGGGCCCACTTTTACGCAGTATTCATGTGCATTCTACCTCAAGGAACTCAAAGGGAAAATAAGATGCCTGAACTCAAAGTTTGGGAATGCAAGCAAAACCCTACCCAATAGTTGTTCAGAACCATTCAAAGTCTGCAAATGGAAGCCTGTAAGCTATTTTAAGAGAGTAAAGCAAGTGCTTCAGACAGAGGTTTGTACTAGCATCCCAACAAAGTTCATTGGTCCAAATGTCCAGCTCAGTGGCAGAGGTGCACATCACCTCGTTTACTAGTTGAAAAAAACCTATCAGATTTTATAAAATTAATTTGCAAGCAAGATGACAATATATAATAAGAGTCCATTTATTGCTCTAGCACCAATGTGAAAATAATGTATTTTGGGGTGCTCATTCTTCATGCAAGTTCTTACACTGTAATTTGTATACAGCCCATATTTCCTGATCTGATTGCAAATTCCATGTCAAGCAACAGCTCTTCAAAAGAAAGCCTTCCATTTTGCTCAGAACAATGATCTGAAAGTTCACCTCAGGGCCTGATCCAAAGCCCACTGAAGTCAATAGAAGAGGTCGGACTTCAAAATGGGCTTTGGATCAGTGCCACAATCAAGAGCACTAAAACTACTGAGCCATCTGATTCAAAGAGGTTGTAATCCAGTTTCCATCTTGTTTTTATTCTGGATTTGACATCTGGAAAACTTTACTGCTTTAACATTCAACTAATTAACATGTGAACGTTTTGTCACTAATTAGATCATTAAAATATTTTGAAATAAAATGTTAAGATTTATAAATGATTGAGAGTGTTTTTCACCAACATGAGCTAGGGAGAGATTTCAGCTCACTCACCATTCTGAAAGCTGTGAACACAAGAGGGAAATTTAAAAAAGTGATTGCTATTGAGTAAATCTACTCGTTTAAAACTACACAATGCAAAGCCTGTATTTTAGTTTTGCTCAGTGACTACTGGTCCAAGTTATAAACAACATGAGGGGCCTTGGACATTAATAGTTAATAATGGGCCCAGTATACCAAAGGTAAGAGTCTAACCTAATACCAACTCAATCACTTCGTTAATCAACTTATTGCCTAGTACATTCCCCAGACAGGATGTGCCATCTATAATATGGCATACACTTTGTAAAACTAGACTGATTCAAAATAAGACTGTCTAAGGAAAAGACATATACTTCAGACAGGAATTTCATTTGTACAGTTTTAACACCTGCTCTGAAGTATATAACAGTTTTCATTAACTGAAGAGTCTCAATTTTCTGAGCATTATTGGCCCTAGTCCAAGTGGAAATTAAAGGTGAATGATCTTATTTTAGCATGGTAACATTGTGGACCACCAGAAGAAAGCACAATGAAGGAATCATTCACTATTATGCCAGAAAGGATCAGTTTTCTACATTGAATACCAAAAATGTCAGTAGCCCTGCAATATTTTGGGACTTTTGGGTTAAGCAGTCTACAGTCTATTTGCAAAGTACTTACTAGGACAGTCCACCTATTCAACCCACACATACGATTCTACAAAGTAAAAAACTAAGTCAGTGGCTTGAGTTGAAAACATTCATTTATAGTCACTACACATTCTAGAATTGCCTCTGTAAGAGAATCACCATGGCTCACTCTCACTCATGCTGCCCAGCAACACCAGCAGAGACATGTAATTGATGTGGTCCTGAACTCAAGCATCCTGTTGTAAAAATCCTAAATTCAAGCACAGAGGCAGTATAGGCATGGTTCTGCACTTGTGCTGCAGAAAAGGAGAGGACGACAAAAGAGAAACTTCTCTCGGCATTCCACCTCACACCAGCAATGGTGAATCACCTATACCACTGCTGCTCCTGCACATAGCATTTTCACAACAGGAGCAGTGGAGAGAAACTAACTAGTATCACATCAATTACATGTCTTTGCTGATGCAAATACAGCTGAGATAGCTACACAACTGACTGAGTTACCCATTACAATTTCCCCATCTAACAATGGGAGCTGCACAGAGTTCTTGGAAAAATGAAAAAAAAAGTGTCAACATTTTCTTTAAAAAGTCCTACAAACAAAAGCATATTTGTATATGCAGACATATATAAATGACAGTAGATGACAAAGTAAATCCTTCAAAATACATAGAAAAATTAAGCAACATTTGTTTTGTGCTGTGATTCATATGCCAACTTAGTATAAGGAAACGTGCTTTTAGAAAAATATCGGATCATGCTCATGGACATGTTGTTTACCGCTTAGTAAATAAGAGGATTCCTGTGAATAAAATAACTAATGTCCTGAATTTCTGTATCTGAATTCAATGGGATCACTGTGTTTTGCATGCCACTGAACACAGCCATATGCAGAGACAGATGTATTTTACTTCAACCTGCTGCTACAGTTTAGGTAAAGCCTGGGAAGCCAAATCCTTGGAGACACATATAGGTAGTTTAAGCTGACAGGTAAACAAACCAGCAAAATTACTTAGTTTGTCAGATAACAAATCTAAATGACTTTGGGCTCAATCTCCACAGAGAGGCGCTAGTTAATGTGCAGAGAAAGGCTAAAGTAAGATCATCAATAGAGCATGCACTGGAAGGCTGCCCCACTGAAGCAACTAAGCAAGTCATAGAGGAGACTAGAGACCAGGGTGGATAAAAATCAATGATTTTTTTTTTTTTTAATTAAAATTGGATATTTTTATTTAAATCTGATTTTTTTTTAAAATCAATAAAATACTAAATTTTTCTCTCGTTTAAAAAACAGTTACAATTAAATCTCATCACAAACATATTAAACCTACACTTACAGTCTCATAAAAATGAATTAATGGCTCTAGTCTGTCCAGCCTAACTACCAGCTCTTGCTTCTTGAAAGTTCTGAGTTTTCAGTTTCTGAATTAATGGCTCTAGTCCAGTGGTTCGCAACCCATGGCCCGCAGAGGCTTTCAAAGTGGCCCACGACTCCTCTCCTGCTGGCTGCAGAAGGGAGCCACTGCCTAAGGACCCAGGCAGAGCACTTCCGCAGACCTAAATGACCGGTGCAAGTCCTTGCTGCAGCCAATGGGATGGGAGATCAGTGCTCCCCTCCCCCTGGCTGCGGTAGGGAGCCACTGCCTAGGACCCAGGTAGAGCGCAGGGGGCTACAGGATGTGTGCATTTTCCCTACTGCAGTCAGAGGTATGAAAGATCAGTGAGGAGGGAGGCAGTCTCCTTGCTGAACTCTTTGTCTGGCTGCAGTGTGGGGATGTTGGGGGGACAGGGAGGCTGCTGACAGAGACTGGTGGCCCTTCAGGGTTGTAACAATAATAACTGTGGACCTCGAGCCAAAAAGATGGGGAACCACAGCTCTAATCTTTCCAGCCTAACTGTTTCAGTTTCTCAGCAGACTAAAGTCACCTGTGCAAAGACACAGGCTAGATAGGATTGTGTTCTGAGCTTATATGGTGGAGGAGCTGGGCCACGCAAGGCAGAGGAGTTAGTTAAGACTCTGTCTTAAGACAGAGAGACAAAGGATGGAGGCAAAGTAGAAAGGAACTGTAGAATGGACTGGAAAGAAAAAGGGAAGACATTCAGTACACACACAGCTTCCCCTATTCCCCCACATTTTTGCCACAGAAAAACTATCATGGGGTGTAAGAGACCCCATCTGGGAATATTTTGAAAAAATTCCTTCCCTGGGTAAAAAAAAGGAAAACGTGTCAAGTGTAAGCAGTGCAAGAAGGAGGTGCAGGGCCTAGTTGCACAAATGAAACATCATAATGAAAACTGCTTATTGGGAGAAAATGATGTGGATGAAGATATGGATATCTCAGAACAACAATGTGGATCAACTGGTTAGTAACTTAAATAATTCACTTTGCAATGCACCATTCTTCAAGACTCTCTCTCTATGCCTTTTAGTATAAATGTTATTTAACAAGTAAATTCCCAAGCTGTTTGCTATGTTGGATGTTGCTAGAGAAAAAAAGTTTAGCTTAACTAATTAAACAAGCCATAAGGATTAGCTAACTAGGTTTAGAATCTATCACCCAAGTATACGGTATAGAAAGCTGCAGTAAGAGAAATCTAGAGTTGCCAGTTGCCACTGGGCGTCATTTTCTTATTTTATATTACATAATACATGCCCTTTATTTTGGAACATCATGGCCACAGACCATAGTAGTGATCCCATAAATCTATTCCCTATTTTACTTCAGCATAACTCAGCTTTCCCAAGGGAACCCCATCCTACGCTTGTTTTCTCAAAAAACAGAAGTGCCAGTGAGTTCTATGGGGCTTACTCCAAAATTAAGTGCACTCTAAGTGCAGTCAGTCCTAGCTTTTTTAGTAATTTTGAATTGGATCTGCATCCTTGCTGAAAAAAGGGAAACGATTAAATGAATAGAGTGAGAAGAACGACTATTCAAAATCATTTTTTAATTTTGTTTCAGGATTCCATAAGCATAAGAGACTGACTGACTGTCTATCTGCAATAACTTCAGAGTCATCTGTCGGTACTTTTAGCAGCAGTGCTGCAAATAAACGTATTTCAGACAAAGTACCAGTCGCAAGCAAAAGACTTCAATCATCCAGTAAAACCAACACCATGGACGGGTTTGTAGTAAGGACCAGCAAATACCAACAAGACACCAGAGATGAAAAGATTGTTCGGTTCATTTATGCCACAAATTCTCCTTCTCACATTGTTAACAATAAACACTTCATTGACATGGTTGAATCCTTACGACGAGGCTACACTCCACCTGGAAGAGCAGACATTGATGGAAGGTTGCTAGATACAGTGTATGAGAAGGAACTTGAACAGCATGCAAGAAATATTGAGGAGAAATTTGCCAATTTAAGCCTTGATGGGTGGAGCAATGTACACAATGATCCAGTAACATGTGCCTGTGTGACAAATGAAGATGGGATTGCATATCTTTCAGCTCAATAGATACATCAGGAAATGCCCACACAACAGAATATTTAAAAGTGGCAGTGAAAGCTGTAATAAACTGTGAACAAAAATTCAATTGTCACGTGCACAGTTCTGTCACAGACAATGCTGCAAACATGGCAAAGGTGAGAAGATACTTAGAAGAAGAAACGGAAGGATGCTCCCTAATAACATATGGATGCAGTGCTCATTTAATGCATCTTTTAGGCAAAGACTTAAGTACATCTTCTCCAGGAATAAAAAAATGTTGAAGTCACAAAATACTTCCGTAACAACCATTTTGCTTCAGCTTCACTGAAGAGAACAGGAGAATCCAAACTAATTCTCCCTCCAGATGTTGGATGGAATTCTGTGGTTGATTGTTTTGAACAATTTATTAAGAATTGGCCTATTCTCATAAAATTTTGTGAAGAAAACTGTGATAAATAGATGGAAGTATCTCATTCGAAGTATCTAACATTGGATTAAAGAGGAATGTAGAGGATATGCTCAGTATACTGAAGCCTATATGCAGAGCCTTAAACAAACTTCAGAGAAATTGTTGCTACACTGCTGATGCTGTCGAAATTTGGAAGGCACTTCAAGAGACACGGAAGAAAAATACTGCACCAGAAAGTTAAACTGCCCAGTAAAACCTCACCAGAAAGTTAAAATAAAGAAGCAAATGGATCAAGCACTAACTCCACCTCATTTTCTTGAAAACATTCTTGACCCCAGATATAAATGTAGATGCCTAACTTCTGAAGAAGATGATGCTGCCATGGCATGAGCATCTCAAAATCACTCCTCAGTTATGCTAGTCATAATAAATTTCAGGGCTGGAGCGGAACCATTTAAACAGTGCATGTTTACTGATGATGTTTTGAACAAAGTCATTCCCCTGAATTGGTGGAAATTAGCCAGGCACCTTGAAACAGAGTTCCTTCACTTGCTAAGCAAACTTTCCACAGCAGTAGCTTCCTCTGCAGGGGCAGAGAATATTTTCATCGTTTGGTATTATTCACTCAAAGCTAAGAAATTGACTGGCAGTTGAAAAAGCAGAAAAACTCGTATTTCTGTTTCAGTCTGTGAATAAAAATGACAGTGGGAGTGGGGAAGATGAGAGCTAGTTGTAGAAGTTTTAAGGACAGCGTACCTATAGTGGTGTGATGACTTACTTGTCTGTTAGAGTTAATAAAATTTGAAAATTAAAATAAGAGTTTAAGGACGGCCATCAGTCGGCAACTCAGGAGACTGCTACAATTGCAAATGTGAAACATTTACATAACATTTAAGATTTAGTTTAATAAAATATAAGTGCTATTATGTTTGTGTATGATTTAGTTCTTACCATTCCTAATGTACTATTGCTGCATCTGCAGCTTGACACAGATAATGAGTATTATGTACTATTTCCTAAATTAATAAAAATCAAGTTATCTAAAACTAGATGTTATAAAATGCTGTACTGAGTTGTAAATTAACGTTTTAGTGATCAGATTTGCACCATTGTTTAAGAAATGTGAAGTATCAGTGGGAAACGATGTAAATCAATGATTTTCTCTGTGATTTAAATCAATCCACCCTGCTAGAGACTACCAACCAGAAGTAGGATAAAAGCTTGCAAAGACTATACTTATGTCCCATTAAATCCACAGACAGAGATACACTTTGGACACAGCAATTTATAATCAGCAAAGAGCCATAATTCTTCCAGTAATGTGTTTAATCTCCGCCCCTCTAATTTACCTAACCCACATATATGGAGCTGGGGAAGAATTATTTATTTATTTTACTGCACACAAGTGAGAAAACAGTAACTGTTTAACAAAGAATTGATTAAGGATCTGAACTGATGGCTCTTTTCAGGCTAAATAAATCCTTAACTCTGCCTAAAATAGACCATTTAACAAGAGACCACCTCGACTGCATCTACTTAAAATTAACTAGATTTTGTTGGAATCTAGCATCTAAATTCCTGAATTCAGTAGTGAAGATTTTCTCCTGAAATTTCAGACATCCATATGTTAGTTGCCATTTACTTTTAAAATGTACACACACCCTTCTGATCTCAGGTCTCTACACTGTACATGCCCAGGACTCAGCTTTTACCTGTACATTTTGCATAAAATACTTATATAGAGAGAAGCTCTATGGAACTGACTTTTGGTGTATATATGTTTTTTTTTTTTTTAAATTTGTCCAACATTGCAATTTGTTTACATATGCAATTCATTGAGTGCAGTGAAAGAGACAAAGGGCTGTGGGTATCATAAGATTAGGAATGGAATATGAGATTGTGAAGTCTGCAGGATCATTGACTTTTTTTAATCAACTACCCTGAAAATATCAAGTTACTGTTCTTCTGAAAAATCTTATTCTAAGCATAGGGTATTTGACAATCCATTTGACTACAAACTAGAATTTATTTCAGTTCCCTCATGCCAATTTAGAGTAAATTAAAAAATAATTCCCAAATGTTACAATACAATGTGTATTACATTGTTTTCTACCTGCCCAACCCCCAAATTAGGGGTTCCCTGTTTCTCTTGTAACAACTGACATCACTAACAGTTCAAAAAACAAAAACAGTGAAGAGAGAAAAATTAGAATTGGGTCTCATCAGGAAAGGCAATAAATTTAAATATATGTAATGATTTCAGGTCTTAATTTTTTTTTTTTTAAATTCTCTAGCTTTTCAGGTACCAGAACAAGCAACTTTAGTGCAAACTACATTTAGGTTATAAAAATAAAGATTTCCAAGTGAATTCTTGACAGCTGCCTACAACTTGGTTGGTGATGGACAGTATTTCATAGTAAAAGGTGTAGGAAGATGGACAATTTGTGTGATTTGGCATAGGAACAGGAGTCAAGAGACCCAGGTTCTATTCTTGGCTCTGCCATGTACCTGCTACCTGGTCATGTATAAGTCATTTCACCTCTCTCTGCCTCTGTTTCCCCTCCCTACCCTTTGTATATCTTATCTATTGAGACTAAGTTATTCGGAGAAGAACTATATCTTATTATGAGTCTGTACAATGCCTAGCATAATCTCAGTTGCGCAATTGTAATAGAAGTAAAATTAGTTTTATTGCTAAAATACAAAAACTTTGTAATTATGTGAACATTATACAATCTATTACAGAGGCAGCAAATGAAAATAAGGTGAACCGGGATAGACTCATCCAAGTTTCAGAGACAGAAAGAGCACATGTAAAGTTAAGAGGGATGGGAACTCAGAAATAAGATCTGATTGCTGTGTAAGAAAGGAGGCAGGAGTCAGACCTGAAAGGAGAGAAAGCTAGAAGGGAAAAAGGCGAGGTAAAACAAATGGAGAGAAACTACATGAAGGAGTCTGAAAACTGGGTAGAGACTTTGTACCAGTCTCTGAAATAGACAGGGAGCCAGGTTAAGATTTGAGGTGAGGTTTCCAATAAAGAAACAATCCACATTTTAAAATCAATGAAAATTATATCTTCTGTACAAAGAATTACAGGGATCCAGATGACAGAAGATAAAAATTATTCATGTTCTCATAAGAGAGGAGCAAGTCCAGAAGGTTTTCAACATAGGAGAGAAATGTATTCACCTTGGATATGAGGAATGCAGAAGTATTAAGAGTCAAGATGAGAACAAATCAAGATTCATAAAAAATGAATACTAAGTGGAAGGGAGATTTGGGGGTGCACATTTGGCTGTAAGGGCTGCTGATAATCAATAGAATCTGATTTTTGGACATGCTGAGATGCAGGATGTTAAAAACCATAATACAAATATACATACAGGCACTGCTACAGCAAATCTGTATATTATGTTATCTTAGAAAGTGAACTTGTTTAAAATTCTACAACTAACTTACATTTCAAACAATATTTTTGCATCCAACCAACAAATGATATAACATTGTAGTAGACAGTACAATGACATTTATCAAGGAGTACAAAGTTCAGGACATCCTCCAATTAAGAACACCATTTAAAACGCCTTATTAGTAGAAGGAAATCTTGCCCAAAATGAACTTAAAAAAATATTTGGTATTTTTGATGACTATGTAAATTTAGCATCCTGAATAAGCACTTGCCAAGCATTTCATTACAGTATTAAGACAAACGAAAATGGAAGACTTTTACTCCAAAGCCTAAACTACACTGGGAAAGGTTTGCTAGGTGTAGCTATACCAGCAGAATCTCAGTGTAGATGCAGCTCTCTTTTTTTTGGCAGTGTGTTTGCTAGTATAGCTTTTACTGGGTTCCCAAACAAAATAAGCTATACCAGCAAAAGCACTTTTATTAAGGTATAACCATGTCTACACTAGGGCTTTTACCAGAATATAAATGCCACCAAAAAAAACCCCTTAACTGATACTGCTTATATTGGCAAAAATTTCTAGCGTAGACTTGGCTCAAGTGTTCAGATTTAAAGTTCTTTGCAGAACTCAACTTAGGGTTTCACATACACAGATAGGTATCAGTCCTGCTTCCCACCAATTTGTTACCTGTTAGCACTGAAGTGGTGCCAGTATTTTTGTAACTATTGAGAAAATCCAAGAAGTTCAGGTCCTAAAGTCAGGAGTCGCAAGGGACGCATTAAGAATCACAAGGGATGAAGAAACAAGGTGCAAAGTTTAACCATTTATTTACTAGAAGAAAAACCATTAGCAATATCAAGATTTTCTGATACTCCTCAGCATCCAGGAGGGATAACAAGATTTTAGTGTTGGTTAATTATATGAATCTGCAGTTAAACACTTGAGCTGGCTGGGAATACAGTATTCCCTTCCTGCTGCTTCTCCCCCGATAAGAAATTTAGCCATTAATTTAGTATTTAAAAAAACATTTTCAAACTGTAAAAGTTCTTATTCTATGGCATCAGAGCAAATACTGCTTTCAAAACAGGAGAGAAGTCTAACAGCCAAGGTTTCTTAGAAAGAGATCCAGCACTGTGACACAGCATTATGGCCAAGAAGCTATTGGATGAGCAGAGAAATGAGGTTTACTAGTGCAATCCTGTGAACATCTTTTGGATTCTCCCAATGCATTTTGTGTTCTGGAATGGAAACCCAATACCTTCCATGGTTTTCTGTGCACTCTGAAAACCAATTAACAATACAGTCATAGTATGTAACAAAAAACACAATTAGAGATGAATTATTAGACCAAGTCTAGGCTATGAAAATATTTGACATTACTTTGAGCACTAGCAACTCAACTAGGCTCCCCATTACTTTGAGGTCTCCAATCTGGCAAATCCATATTTTAAATGAAGATTCAACCCTAATAAGCCAAAAGTGAGAAATACACAAAAAGAACCCCCTTCACACTTGCAGGCAAAGACAAATGGATACAACAATTTAGAAAATTGACTCCTCATTTGGATAATGAAGTTCACATCTAATATTTAGATTCATGCAACAACAACAAAAAAGATTGTAATGTTTCTAGTAAACAATTAAGGTAAGATCAAAAGCATGATTCAACAGTTATTCCAGGAGTGGGGAAACACATCCCATTCTATACCTGGGACCTACCACACTACATTCTACCTCACTAGTTCAAAATTACTTGGGGAGCAGAAAGGGGAAAAGCCTTAAGATTAGCAGAAACTGGAGTTATGTTTATGGAAACAGGCTGAGAGAAGACACAGCAGTCAAACAACGGAAGTGAAGGAATATAACCCCTGGTGATGGGACCATAATATTCAACCTTACAAGGTAAGGGCATTTGTGAGTTGAAGGCATAATTATACTGTGCCTCAAAGCCCACTATGTTAATACATTACCTAACATGAAAACCCAGGATAATTAAGTCTTCATCAATAACTATTGTGTGTAATTTCACATGAAAAACTGACACTATCAAAAGCCTGTGCATTACCTATTGAATGATGTAAAATTTGAGTTTATATAAGTCTTAAGAAAGTACATTGTTTTGTCCACTATTATATCCCAAGAAATAATTAAAATATCCACAGTAAGTGTTTGACCATACCTATACCGTGATTCCTCAACTATTAAATCACTCAATGCTCCTGATTAAAATGCTCACATTATATTAAATATTTTTTGTGTATCTGCACCTGTTAAATTGAAATAAGCTCCCTGTAGCCTGGCACAACTAGTATTTTCATACTTTCAGTTAGATGCATAAATCTAAGTTTCCACTTCTCCAGCTATTCTAAACAATCCCTGATACAAGAAAAAGCCTGAAGTCAAATTTGGAACTTTCCACACACTTAAGGGGAAAAATTAAATGATTTTGAACTAAAAATTCACTGTTGAAAGATCAACTTGACAGGGAAAGGAAATATATGAAAGCTACTGAATTTAAGTACTTGCTTTCAGAGTAATGCTAAAAATCAACTACTGGGTCTGACAAGAGGAAAGTACCTCTTCCTCCACCCCCATCTCCCTTTTCTATTAGAGACTGGACGTGTTGATTTTGAGACAAATTTAACACCCCCTTTCAGTCTCTATAATACTGCCTATGCCTAAATGTACTCTAGACATTCTCTAGAAACTTTTTTTTTAATTAGACACAAAACCAATTAAAACTCCATTCATCTAGAACAAAGAGAAAAGAGCAGCAAAAAAACGTTTTAATTAAGATGATTCCAGTTAAACCAGTGCACAACTGAAAGCTAAACATTTAAACATCTTGTTTACTGTCGGATGGTCAGCCATTTTTTACTCATTTTCCTGGCAGCTCAAACAATTACAATGAACAAGAAAACTGGTGGCTACAAGGAACAACCACCTTAACTAGAGGATGTGTGGCAGGGAGAGCTAGACAAAGTTGGGGAGTCCCCAAAGTTCTCCTTTGGCTAAGATCTGAGTTTTGAGAACAACTAGAAGCAGGCTGCTTAGTATCCTCAAAGCAAAATGATACCAAATACTCATCTGCTTCTTAATGAGAGGCAGTAAAAGCAGAACAGCTTATTGTTAATTTCCAGTACAACCAGTGCATATTTGCTGGAGACTGGGATACCCAAAATTTACACCCTCTAGCTTGACTTCACAATATGGTGTTTCTACACAATCTAGATTGTTACTCCAACAAAAACCTCTGTTAAAAACCTTTGCAGGATTCCAAGGAACAAGCCCTCTGCATCTTCTCAACCCAATAAACCTACATGGGAATTTCAGACATTTTGGCCTCACAGCAAAGAAATGGGAGATGCAAAATGAACTGCACTCCATATTGATTCTTAATGCAAATAAGATGAAACGCTATGTGTTTGCATGAAGATAAAAAGGCTTCTAAACCCTACATACCATTATATCTGCAATCTAGATCTTAGCAATTAAGACTAAGCTAAATTTCTAACAAAAAACAGAACAGTCCTTCCTCAGAGAGAGGACAGTGTGAGAATGGGTGAAGGGGAATGGTAAAAAAGTAAATAGAATAACCAGAATGTAAACAAGGGATAAAATGAGGAATGGAAGAGAATTCACTCCCTTATTTAGAAAATATGTGATGTAAAATCTTTACGTATAAACCAGAGAACATTAAAAGACAGACGTGTATGTCTATATACACACATGCACCCCCAGTTAAGAGTGAAGATGATGCTTGTGTGCACTATTTTTATGCCTATAACTGGAATTAAGATAGACAAAAAACTTGATATAATTATTACAATGAAAAGGATGAAAATGGTAGAATTGTTAGTCTTTTCTGCAAATGGTCATATGCATAATAAACCAAACAGCTTTCCTCTCAATCACGTCCAACAAATAAAAGGGCAAGGGCAATTAAACACCCTCCGAGGAGATTAATACACATAAGTGCAAAGGAAAAGGGGTGCAAAAGGAAAGAGAAAGGGAATCGGAAAGGGAATAGGGAAGAAGTAGAGCTGAGAAAAGAGGAGAGAAAGGGTTCTAGGTGTACATTTGGGGTGCGGGGGTCTGGGCCCCTGAGACTGACCTGTGCCGTCGCTAGCGGACACGGATAGCGCCGGTGAGGAGAGTTTAGGCCGCTTGGCTGAAGACGGGCCCGGCTCCACCACATTCTCGGCCATTTTTAATTCTTTTTAGACAAACACAGCGAGCAGAGAGCCGGGGGATCCCCAAAATCTTCGCCTTCCTCTCGGGCCCCCGACTCAGCTGAAGACTAAGGATAGCGAGCGACGGATCTGGAGGACGCGGGGGCCCAAGTTCCCCTTTTTCTGCCCCTCGGGTTCGGTCTCTGGTAGGGTGGCACCAGCTCAGCGGGGGAAAGGTGGGGAGTAGGGTGGGGAAGAGGCCTTCTTCCCCGGGCAGAGAAGGGACGGGAAGAACGGGGAAAGCCCCCCGCCAAAAAAAAAAAAAAGGGAGAGAAGAGGCTGGTGGGTTTTTAGTCAAATTAATCCCGGCTGTTGTGCTGCTGGTGCTTCCTCGTCTCTGCCACCATCATCTTCATCCTTCGGGGGGTCTCCTCCTCCTGCTGCCGCCTCACCGCCGCCATCAGCCTCTTCCTCCTCGGCGTCGTTCTCCTCCTCCTCATCGCCACAAGGAGGCGGGCGAAGGAGGGGAGAGGAGGAGGAAAAAGGAGAGAAAAAAAATCACCCTCCTCTAGCAGCTCCTTCCCTCTCCAACACCACCCAGCGAAAAAAAACACCCACCGCCCGCGAAGGGGCTGGGGGGAGAGACAGATCGTGCGCGGGGTCCCCAGTTCCCCCTGCTTCTTCTTTGCCAGGCGCTAATGGCTGCAGCCAGACAGGGGAGCTGGAAGGATGAGGAGGGTGAGGATAAGTCCCAGGAGTCTCCGCTTCACATCTTGTTGTGCGGGGAAGGAGGAGGGGTTGTTGTCCTGATAGAGGCAGCGCCGATCCCGGGATGGGGGCGCAGGGGGCGAGTTTCAGCACCTTCTCTCTCGCTCTACCCCTGTCTGAGGAGCAGCGTGCGCCCCTCCCGTGCAAGCGGAGGGACCGATCCCAGAGCAGGAGGAGGACGACGACGACTCGGAGGAGGAAGAAGCCGGCCCCTCCCCCTCCCGAGTGGCTGAGGATGGTTTAGAGCTGGGTTTGGGGATGGGCTAGGCTGGGCTGGGCTGGGCAGGGCGGGGGGTGTTCGGCTCCTCTCTCCCCCACCCCTGCGCTCGGCGATGGTCACTCTCCGCTCCCACTGCCGCTCAGGCGCTGCTGAGACGCCGCCTCACCTCCGCCATAGGGGGCGGGGGCCCCAACGGGGGTCCAGGCGCCACCCAAAATGCCGGCCCAAGGGGGGGAAGCTCCCCCTTGTGGATCAAATAGACGGTGGGGGGATCCCCTCTGCTCCCCGGCGGCGGGCGGGGCGGGACGGGACGGGGCTTTGAGTGAGGAGGCCAAGCGCGCAGGCTCCTTACTGCCCCAGTCTGGCTCTCGGCGGCTGGCTGGCTGCGGGGCTGGTGTGGTATGTGGGGGCTGGGGAATGGGTTTCGGACTCCCTCTTCTCTCCCCGTTCCCCGCCCGGGCCCCTGGGTCTCTCTGCGTTGCCCGCCCCCTGGCTCGCCCCGTCCGGCTCGGTCTCGCTCTCCCTCCCTCAGTCGCTCACACACAAACAAAATGGCGGCTGTTGTTTCTTCACTCTCCCGAGTCCTCAGAGGGAAGCGAGCAGCGGCGGCCGGAAATGAGCCAAGAGAAAAAGGGGCGGGGCCACGGGTGGGGGCGGGGCCGCGTGCAGCTCGCACTCACAATGGAACGCGGGGGACGGATGGGGGCGAATGAGGGGCGGGGCCAGCGGCAGTCACGAGACCAGGCCGACCACTCAGCGCGCGTTCCTCGTCGATCTCTTCCGCAAACTCCCTCGCCTCCACCTCTTAAAGGGGAAGGGGGGGGGAGCGCACGTCTCTCTCCCCCCACTTTTATTATTAGTCGGCTGAAAAATGCAGTGCTGTGGTGGCTTGGGACAGGCCGCCTGGCCTGTTGTAATCCTATTGCTGCTGAGGCCGGAGGGGAGAGGGGGGTGTGCAACCTGGAGCTGGCAGCCCCCGTCCTCTGCTGCTGCACAGCGGGGCGGGGGCTCGACAGCCCGCGGAGCGTCTCCCCCTGCATGGCACATACTGCATAGACAAAAGGCCGTACAGCGCTAAGCCCCTTGATTTCAGTGGGAGGGGATGGGAGGTTTCGCAGGTGGCAGGAAAGCAGGACTTGGCCCATTTTCTATGTATGTTTCTACACAGACAACTGGGCTCCTATAGGTGTGGGGGCTCCTATATAGGTGCTGTCCGCACTTATATGTACATGGTTGTGTTATACGTGATTGGTAAATCAGGAACGGGCAGGCCTGTGGTGCAAAGCTGTGTCTTACCAGCCTGGCAAAAATCCACTCTCCTGCTTGCCCAGGAGAAGCAATTTTTTAAATTTAAAATACAGGCATGGGCAATATTTTTTCTCCCCCATTATCATCAGTCATCATCAGCAAGTACAGCTGCATAGATTTTGTACTGGAGCTGATAACGCTTTCGTGACAATTTTGCAAGGTTGGTTTCTCACAAACACACAGATTCTGATCTTGCCTACACTACTCTACAATGTTATTTACTAAGCATCAACATTGTGCTTTGCTCTGCCCTAGGTATAAAGACACCACCCCTCCCAGCAGTTTAAATATATGGCCACAGTCCTCTAGCTTGTTGCATGTGGACAGACCCCTGCACCTGCGCACAGACCTAGTGACTTAAATGGGCTCTGTGTAGCCAGGAGGCTCCATGCACACAGAGCAAGTTGTAGCAGCTAGGCCTAAAAAACAGACAAGAATGTATTACAGAGACAAAAAATCTGGTGGTAACTCAGAAGGGGGAGTTTTTGGTTAAATAAAAACATGAGTGCTCTTCTTTGTTGCTCCTTTCCTGTTCACGCTCAGAGATTTTTATTGCCTTCTTCAAAAACTCATGATTGTACACCCGGTTGTCATGCACATTGATCTTTCTAAGGTCTGCTGCTATCTGGTCCGTGTACCAAGTCTTCGTCCTCTTCCTTGGTCATCTTCTGTCCAAGATCAGTGCAAGGGCTGTTCTTCCAATATAACTCTTGAGTCTCTGCCGGACATGTCCATACCAGTATAGCCTAGCCTCCCTCAACTTGTCTTCAGTTGGGACAACCCTCACAACCTCAGTTCATTTCCTATCAAGGAATGTCCAATCATCTGATCATCTCAACATCTTCCTTTCAGTAGTGATTTCTTTTCTTGTGGCTGGCCAAGACTCTGTTCTGTACATTAGGTTGGGCTGAATTACAGTTTTACATATTACTTTGTAACTTTATTGGTATCTTTTTATCACAGAGGACTGAGGTCAGCTCCCACCATTTGCACCAAGCCACTTTGGTACGATGCCAAGTATCATGTATGAAGGAATAATTGTCAGCAGCCTTTGATCCTAGATATTTAAATTCTTTCACTCTTTTAAGCTCTTTGCCTATAATATGTGGATCATCCTCCCCTGTTATCAAAGCCTCAGTCTCACCAATATTCACTCTAAGTTCCATCTGTTCAGAACTGTGTTGCCCTTGTTCAAAGTTGGTTTCCAGTGTCACACAATCTTCTGCTCATATCACTAAGTCATCAGCAAACACCATATTCCAAGGTGACTCCCTTCATATATTCTTACTTATCATATCAATGAAAACCACAAACAAAAAAGGGTCCAATGATGATCCCTGATGCAGGCCATTTACTAGCAATTCTCTGCTGTAGCCCCAGAGATCCTGCCTGGTTCTGGCTCTGCTAGCTTGCCTCTCTCTCTCCTACACTCTCTTCCTGTGCCTTTGTGTACTTCCCGTGTTAATGGGCCAATTTGCTTATTAGTCCTCCCCCAACCAATTCTAATCCACTAATTAGGCTCTGTCAGATCTACCCGGGAAAGGGTGTGGGGGGGCAGATTAACTGGGATTGAAGAGACCGGAGTGCCAGCTCAGCTGTTAGTTCCAGCACTCTGTCAGATCTGGATATTACTTTGCAACTCATTATTCCTGATCTCCTCTTATTATTAAAAAGAAATCAATTTAGGACCACTGGCGTAGGTTGTTAGGTGGCTTTCCCTCTTTTGAAAGTATGTGTTTGCAATCACTAGGTCCAGTGCCAGAAAAGTCTGTAAGCTTGTTTCCCCCTTGAAGTTTCTGGTTCTAATGCCATGCCCTCCATGGACTGCTTCATACCCATCCTCCACAATTCCAACGTGTGCATTTAGATCTGCTCCTATCTCACTGGATAGAACATTTCCAACAAAGCACAACAACTCATCTAAAAACTCTTCTTTTACCTTTCGATTCTCTCCTGTGGTGCATGCCCACTTACGATATGGATACTTACCTCTTCCCAGCACAGTTTAAGACTCATTAGTCTGTCTGACCTACTGGAAACCTCTATCACATGCCTCTGCATTAATTCAGCATAACTCCAACACCATTTCAGGAGGTTGAACTCTCCGAATAGTAGATTCTCCACTAGCATCTTAGCTTTACACCCCTTCCATTTAGTCTTTTGTACACATATCACATTTACTTTTCTCTTCTTTAAGACCTCAAATAGCTCCAAGTTTCTTCCAGTCAGTGTTCCTGCATTCCAACTTGCATATCTCAGCTTACTCCACTTACCGACTTGCTGCTTTAACTTTAGCAGCCATTGCCCAGTTACAATAGTCAGGCACGGCTGTTGTAAGTCATTTGCAGGAACAATCTAGCCATCTGACACACACTTGACATGGACATAAGGTCACATGAGGATCTCTACTGGATGAGCTTTTCAGGTCGTTTGTCCAAGCCTGGCACCGTTGGTTTGAAATTAGTGTTTCCCTTCTCCTAGATGAGCTGTCTGCTTGGGCTACCAAACCCCATCTGTCCTGGCAAAACTTATTTTACAGCGATGTTTATTTGCTTTGACATCTTCATCATAAGGCCTATGTGGCATTTGATAGATGTAGCCACACCACCAGCTACCCCACCATGTCCTGCAAAGAGATGCCACTTGTTGGTCCGCAACTGTTTACTGGATAATTGCAAATGTCCTGCCTCTGCAGAATGTTTCCCTATCTGCCATCTGGGACACGCCTAATTGGAGTTGGTCACCCCTTTCACAGGAAATAAAAAATGGGAGGGATGATAATAGTATATTCACATGTGGGTTTGTATTTGAAAGCTTTGTGGTACAAGTGGCTTTTCAAGAGGCATTTAAAAAAAGAAAATGCATAGCTTAGCTCAGTGGCATGGAAGTTACTGCAGATTTACACCAAATTACAAAACAGAATTTGACCCACATATGATGTATTTAAAATAGTATAGTTCTGTTTATCATATATAAGGTGCTATTTTATATACATAACATAATACCGCATATTTCAAATATACACACACATTTCCCCTTCTAGGCTTGGTATGAACCTACAGCAGATCTCTTATGTTATACGCTAAGTTACACAATATTTAACTAATAACTATCAGTCACAGACCCTTTTTGCGTGTAATGGGGATTATTGACTGGCCAAGAGTTCCTAAAATATTTAGCTCTAATCAGTTATTACTACCTAGGAAATTCCCTGCAGCAAGGTTTAGGGGAGTGGGTGGTTTGTTAATTTTCTTTTTTGTTTGTTTGCTTTGCTTTCGTAAGTTGAAAATGGAAATGAAACATAGGCCTGCATATTTTTTAATGGAAAATGCCGTTTCAGTTGGTCTATATGGAATATTTGTGAAGAATTCTTGCCCCTTAATTAGCTTGTCAATGAATCATTTTTCAATATTATGTTTTTCTTAAGTGTTTTTGTATTCTGCAGGTGTCTTTACATGAATTCGGGAGGGAATTTGGGGTTGTTTTACACCCTCTTCCTGAATCATCACTCTGCAAGTGTTGTGGGAGCTCTAAAGTTGGGGAAGAGGTAACAAAGGCACTTAGGCTCCTAAACCCTAGACTTAGGCACCTAAGTCTGGGCTTTAGCCACATAAGCCCCATTTTTTGCTCCATTGTGATCCACAAAATTCTCACCAAACCCTGTAGGTGCTTAAACTCATTTGGCACCTAGATTTTTCAGATTAAAAGCTCCCTCAACACCTATGTTCCTACCTCTAGGCATATGCACTGCTGCCTCCCACTGACTGTTTCAGAACTTATTCACAGTGTCACACTATCACTGGGCTAGAGAGAGAGACTGATAATCCAGTGGTTTGAGCACCTGCCTAAGAGGTAGGAGACCCTGTTCAAATCCTTTCTTCCTGCCTGTGGTGGGGGAGAGCGGAGAATTGAACCTGGGCCTTCCACAGCCCAGATGAATGCGCTAACCACTGGGCTAAAAGTGATAAGGTGGATGCCCTCTTACTTCACCCCTCTTTTGGGTGGAACGAGGCAGGCGCCTAACTCATTCCTTCAAAAAGCAGCTGAGGCTGCTAAGATGCCTGACTCCAGGTAGTGATTTCCCATTTGTGGATTACTAAAATGAAGTACAGGTACCTCCCAGCAGCCTGGATTTCGTTGTCTGTCTCCAAGAGAGGGGCAGAGCTTAGCAAACATCCCTCTCATCAGCATCTCCCATTGAGCTAGTTTAGGTGGCTCCCTGACTAGTATGCTGGCTTTTGTGGATTGCATACTTAGATGCCTCGCAGTCCCCATTCATTGTATAGGGAACTTAGGCCCCTAACTCGGCTTTGCAGATCACAGTGCTGTTCCTGTGATTTTCTAGGTGCCATGATGATGCTCAGCATTGCTATGACTGAGTCTATTTGTGGATCCCACCCAGGGTTCTCAACGATTTTTTTTCCCATGCCATCCACATTCAGGTACCCAGAATTGCATTTCTGAATATGTATCATAAGAATTGCATCTGGTATTTGAGGAAGCCCAGAAGCAAGAGAGTCATTTTCAGAAAAAAAGAGAGAAAGAATGAGTGCAGGTTCATAGCCCCCTAAACAACTTCCTATTATTTCCCTCCCCTGACAGCAGACCTGAGTTTCCTTCATTTGTTCTTTGTTTTAAGGCAACTTGTTGGTATCTCCCCCAGCACCAAAAGGGACTATTTAAATGGGGTTTTGTTCAAACTGTTCCAAAGTTGCTTCTATAGCATATATATTAGTCTCAGAGAGAAATCTTTAAGACAGAGGCAGGGTTGTAAAGATAGTTAGTTCATTTAAGAATAAAGTCTTCTGAAAACATTGAAGTTATAGAAAAATAAGTATTTTGAAAACCAGGAAATTCAAAGCTAAGAGTAAGTTTTTAAAAAGACTGAAAGTCAGAAATTCATGAGTTTTGCAAACAACTTAGCTCTGAACTCATATTCCCAGCTGCCATATTATATACTATTTACCCTGCAGTCTCAATACATGACAAATATTTTAATAGGTGGTTTGTGCATATTTTCAGGCAATGATAAAGGTACATATTAATTTCTTTATGGACTAACATTTTAACCCTATCAAAAACGGAGTAAAGGAGGTACTGAGGGTAAAAACAGCCACTATATACTTTGGAGGGAAGATGAGGTAAATTAGGCCGCCTGGCCCCTAAAGAATAGAAATCTGAGACAATATTGTTTGTGAACTATATGAGTTGGATAACAGAGGATAGGTCAGTGCTTCTTTCTGCCAGTGTACAGGTGGAAATTGTGGAAGAGGGCTTGAGTTTTTGTTGGTGGTCCATATGTGATTGTTGGAGAGCAGTCCACAGATTATATATACAATGTAGCAGATGAGAGTTTGTAGTCCATTTCAAACACATAGAAGCTGTATTTTGTGACAATATGGTGGGTCAAAGGGGTTGTTCCACATAAAAGATGGACATTGTTATGTCAGTGTCAGAGTTAAAGGCATCACCTTAAAAAGCACATATCAGTCTCAGTCTCACATTTTTTAACTCTTATTACTACAAATAACTCCTAAGGTTACTATAACTAAAATATTACAGAGAAGAAAAAACCCTTTTTCTCTTTGTTGTTGTTTCTTAAGTCTTTGTGCATTTGACAGCACTTTGGGTAGAGTCAGTTCACAGTTTCCCCTATTGCTTGTGTTGATCCTTCACACAGCAATAGTCAAAAGAAAAACATGTTTTGTAACAGAAGATGTTTGTAAACCCACACAAAAATGGCAGGGGTACTCAAGAACACATGCAATACCTGAGATTAATTTAAACTCAATGTTTTAAATTGACAGTATCCCTTTAAAGTTTATTTTGGCTTCAGTAACTCTACAGACATAAAGTTTGCAGTCCCTTAACCCCACTGGTAAGGAAACAGTGCCAGATATTTAAAGGTATTTAGGCACAGATAGCTACATATATACCTTTAAAAATCCAGCCCTTACTACCCAACAAACTCAAACACAGCTAAATTGTTATTTCAAGTATAAATTCTCAGAAGCTCTGATTCTCATCAAAGGGCCAGGTCCTACAAACATGTATATGCGTGCTTAACTTTACTACCTTGAGTAATCCTATTGATTTCATGAGACTCTGTGGTAGTAAAGTTAAGCACATGTGTTTGCTGGATTGGGGCCTAGAAGAGAAAACAAAACAAATGTGGAGTTATTTGTCATGCCAGGAAGGACGGAAGGAAGATGATAGATAGATAGATAGATAGATAGATAGATAAGATGTAAAATAGCAGGTTGATTTGTAGAATAAACAAACAGCCCCCATTTGCTTTCCATCCCCTACCTCTGGCTACCTGTCTGTCTGCCCTTAGACCATAAGTTTGATGGGGCAGGAATAGTGGCCCCTTGAATGTCTGGAAAATGCCTAGCACACTTTAGGAGCTATCACAATCTAATAATAAAATAATAATAATCAATAGATTAGACTTGATATCAGGATTATACCAGTGAACAGCTCAAAATCGTAACTATATCTTCTAATGTTTCTACAGTAATAGAAATATTTTTTCATAATTATGAATCTAGGAGAAAATCAAGTCAAACTACTAGAGGAATAAACATGTGGACTAAATTACATGGGAAAGCAATTGAAGTAAAAGAATAAAAAGGAGATATCTCTATTGGTTTCTGGAGAAGAATAAGATTATGGAATCTGCTAAAATCAACCAAACACACAAAAATGGGATTAAGATCAACCAAAAGAGGTAACATATTTGGTTCTGTCTCTATTGCTAAAAATGCCTATGTTTTATTTAATTAACCTAAGTATTCACGCATGGCAACAATCTGGCCAGGTCCCACTAAATGTTATATCCCTATGCCAAAACAACAAGGTACATTATTGTTGGAAAGCAATCATGAAATACAAAGTATATAGGGTCTATTTTCACAAAACACAAGGAAGGGTTACGCAATACAAAAAAATCAAGTCTATTTACCCAGCTATCCCTCTGTGCCTCAGTTTCTCTAACTGTGCAATGGGGATAATAATACTTACTACTACACAAGAGTCTTGTAAGGTGTAATTAATTTATTATTACTAGTAATTATTATGATTGTAATGTGCGATGAGGTCATTGGATGAAAGGTGCTATAACATGAGTGTAATTATAATGAGAATCTGTTTAGGAAAATGTTGAAATGGGAACAGAATAGAAATATGGAGCCTGGTACTTATATCACTGATTTGAATTTGGCCTCAGATTGTTAGTAACTAAAAATTATTACCATGCCAGCTATTTTGTGGCCTGTGAAAATAAGCTGACAACATCCCCTTTCTATTATAAGTGTCTACATAATAATCAGCACTAATTATCAGTCATGTTCCCAGTCTCAGTGGAAAGAGAAAGGACTGAATGGACAGAAATAATGAACTCTCCTTCTTCTACCTTGGAGCAACTTACTCTATGATGCTCCTGCTACACTCTGGGTATATAGATGACAGTCTCTGAAGCTGTCAGGCCAGCATCTTTCATTAACTACATTCACTTTGAAAGGAAAATAAATAAATTTTAAAAAAAAACTTTCCAGCGCTATTAGCAAACATAAAATTTTATCCGGTTCAACATATCGCCTCAGGGAATCTGCAACACAGTTCTGTGGTCACTTAATACAGCTCCTTAATCTTTGGGGCAAGGGTCATTCCCTCCCACGGTAAAGCTTGCAGGATAGGATTTAGGAGAAGCTGGCCTCCATGGAATAGGCTGGAGACCTGCACCTGAGCAAACATGGATTCTGAGGGACCTGCAGAAGGCTAGGGATATGTACACGGAGGCCCTGTGCCTCCTCAGTTCATCTGGCTCCCTGGCAGCACCATTGGGGCCATGCTACTGAGACTCTTCCTGGCTACTGCCCCAAGCTGCACTATCTTTTCTGGGAATCTCCATGGGGCTGGAGTGAGTATGATGCCTGTCCCACTTCAGTCTGCTCCTCCTGCTCCCAGCCCACCACTCTTCACCACCTTCCCATGCATACCTCTGACCCATGGAGCACCCTTCATGGGGTCTGGAGGAGAAATTACCCCCTTCCACGAAGGATTGGGGACACCAACGCATGGAGGGTTTCCTCTGTACACAGATCTGGGGAGAGAGGAAATGATCTGAGGCTAGAACTAGAAAGTAATGCCAGTGTCCATCTCTATTTCTGGAGGGCAAGAGACAGTTGTGCCAGTGTACGGAACTTCACAGAATGGAATATCCAAGTTAAAACCCCGTAGCACTTTGATATGAGTCAAATTCTATTAAAACCATAAGAAATAACCATCCAATAATTGGTTCTTGAATCCAGGTTTATATTATTTTTATATTTAAAAAAGATTGGATTTTTGGCAACAAACAAAATACTTCAAATGCTTTGCCCCAGAAACACAATCTTGCTTAGTCACATGATTTTCAATATCTGCAAACACAAAATTCTGTTGCTAAATGTGTAGGGCTCAGCAGCTTACCAAAAAAAATGTATCCTCCCTGGAACACATGTTTTTGCTTAAAGGGAATTCTCAAAAACACTTTATTTCATTAGCAAATGCAACATTATATCCTCACAAACATATCTTATCTGCTGGTAAGAGTGAAAAGCAAAGGGGGAAAAGACTTGGACATTCAATTTAGTAAGGAGTGAGAGTTATGTAATATATAGGCAATGCAGTCAGTTTCAACATCTGCTTAATATATTGAATTGCAGTTTAAATACTGCTCCAATATCTCTCCCTGTATTTTTGCAAGTTTTTATTCACAGACTTTAAATTAAAGTGTGAACTGGGAGTCAGACACCTACATTTTCTTCCCAACTCTGCCACTCACTTGCTTTATGACCTTAGCAAATCAATTTACCTTTCTGTGGCTCGGTTCCCCTACCTTAAAATGGAAACAATACTTCCCCACTTTCATAAAGCACTTTGAGATCTATGAATGAAAAAGACTAAATCTTGGTATTATACTACTACTTATGAATGGTCACATACATACAGGACCAATTCATGCATGCTGTAACTCCACTGAAATCAATGGAATTACACCAGAGATTAATTTAACCCACTATTTTAGAGTGACCAAAAGAAGACGTTTTTGAATTAAAGCTTTAGATCTTTAATTTAAAGTTCTGGGAACTACCCTTCCCTTTTTGGTTCTGGAGGTTGGAATAGTAAAAGAGATTTCTGGGTGATAGGGTCAGCTCTGCATTATATTTAAGATGAGCAGTTCAATATCCCTATAGATTGAAAAAAATAAATTATATGTATATCTGTGTGACTACACAATGGGCCTCCGCTATGCCTATATGTATGAACATGTGCTTTGAACTCCTACTGAGGACTCTATGCTAAAAGCATTAGCTTTCTGTCAGTAATGGGGAGGAAAAAATCTATGCACTTAAGTCTTTGCCTCTTTGGTCTAATGCAGAAAAGCTAATGGAGTTTTATTTTACCATAGACAGTTAAAAGGAATGTCTTTTGAATCCTGTTAGTCTTACAAATGAATGTACCATATTCCTTTGTTGCCTGAGTTGGATGCCAGTGTCCTATACCAGGAATAGCCCCACAGTCACAGACACACTGTTCACAACCTAAGGATTTCTAGAGAACATATTGAATCTATTCATACCTCTTTGTCTTCCTTACATTGTAAATTCTTTTCCTTGTTCCATGTTCTTTTCTCATTGTCTTTATTATGGTATTATATCTTCCTTAACTCAGAAGGGGTTTTATTCAGGCTCTGTCATATTTCTGTATGTGCTGAATTGTAATGTGTTGTTTGACATTTTATCTTAAAAATGGAAATAAGACAAAGGTAAGATAATAATGATCATTCCATTGTCATGCTTGAGGCCACCAAGTGAGTCCTGCCTGGAGCTCAGGCAGGAATTCTCTCTGCATGTAAAGAAGTTGATGGAGGTTTTTGGGTGGGACTGGCCTTTTTCTGATGAAACAGTTAATAGCCATTACTGGAAGTGTGATAACAGACTAACTAACTAATGTGGTCTGAGCTGAATTGGCAAACCCCATGTTCCTTTAACAATGGAAGGAACAATTTTTGCAGGGAACACAGGGTTCTTGACTTCTTTCTCTCTCTCCCCTCTACAGGATTACATTCTTGAGTGCTTTGCCCTATAAGGAGAGAGGGAGATGCCTTCATTGCAGCTTACCCTCTGCACACAGATAAAAGTCAATGATTAACCCCATATACCAAAAGGCCATTGATTCTTGCACAACAATTCTGTGTAAAACAATAGGGTTAATCCTCAGATCACTTCCCCTCCCTCATTTAATTTATCCTTTGTCCTTTCTTCTCCTCACTTAACTTTTGTTGCTAGCCCCAAGGTTTCAACTGCCATGACTTCCCCCCTCTCCCTCAGCCATAGGCACCTATATTTCAAGTAGTTCTGTGCCCTCCTTTAGCTTTGTAGGCTGCATCCATTAATACAGAGTTCTGACAACCAGTAAATGATGCATTGGGTGCCAGAAGGAAGGAAGCAGGCTCTTTGAAAGGGGATGAAAACTGGACATTGTTACACTGTTTAAAAGTCTCCAATCCAGCAACAAAAAGACTGAAGTTCTACTGGCCACCTGCCACTTATTTTCCCCCACAGACCTCTCTCTCATTGACTGAAGTCAGCAAAAGGATAATGCACTGGAGCAATATCAGTGGACCTTGCTCTAGTTTATAAGCTGATGTGCGATGTTTACTCAAACCTCATTTAGAAACTCACATACTTTCCCTTGTTTCTGAGACACAGCAATGTAGAGGGATCCTCCTGTGGGATGGAGAATGGCAGCTAGTTGTGGATGGACAGAAGCAGCACTGAAGAGGCTTCTGCCAGGTGCTGGGGCTGAGATGGTTGTATCATCACAGACTGGAGCAGCCATGAAGAGGCAGCCACTCAAAAGTGAAGCTGAGAATGGCTCAGAAGGATGGGATCAGCAATGAAGAAGCTTTCACCCAACAGTGGGACTGATGGCAGATGAAAGGGGTGATAGGCAGGAGAAGCACCAAAGAGGCTACATCGGAGGGTTGAGAAATATTGATATGATAAAATAGACAGGGCCAATGCTGAAAGGACCTTTGTCCCACAGCATGGCTGATAGAAATAGATGGACAGAACATACTGATGAGGTCTTCAATATGCACTCGGCTTAAGAAAGGCAGATATAGATGGATTGAAAGAAGGGACCCACGCATCACCACAATATATTATAATCTCTGCATATTCTGCTGGTGGTGAACCATAGTTGACAGGCTACAAGTTCCTAGGCCTAAATCAGAGCAGCCTTTCTGTGTGCTGGTGGGTCCAGTCTGGGAGGAAGGTGGAAATGCGGAACAAAGAGCCACATGAGAGTGGTGGAAAGTGTGGGCCCATGTGGATCTTGCTGCAGAACATCTAACCTGTGTAAGTGTGTGGCAGGCAGTAGATTGGGGAGGTGGTTGGGATCTGGGGAGCTGAAATGGGATGGTATCTGTGTGAGGAAAGGATCAAAGCATCTATACCCTGAGCAGCCCAATGCTGAGATTATCAAAGTCACATGGACTCCCGACACATAGCAATTCTTGGAAAACCTTTTTTTTTTAAAGCGATAAATAGTCAAAGATAAAATCCTTAATTTAGTTATATCTGAAAATACATGTAAATAGCCTTGGAGAAAATGTCTTGTAAGTACATTATAGATTAAAACAAAACAAAAACCGTTAGTAAAGAAGAAATTCCAAGTTAAGTTTATTACACTTCTATCTAATCTATGGTATTTTATAAGGCACAGATCACATTGCTATCTAAGCACCAACTTCAAGAAAAAAAAAAAGGCCAAGAAGTATGGAAATGTACAGTTAAAGTCATAAAGCAATCTCAACTCTGTCCCAGTCCCCCACTATTCTATACATATAGCGTAAGGCAGATACATTTTTCTAAGGACTTGAAGTCTGCAATTTGCAGCCTCAGACATCTTAAATCCTGACTATTCACAGCACTGTGCATATAGTGTGGGAACTAGATGTTTTTTGCTAAGGACATTAAATTCTGTATTATTGCAGCTTGGCATATTTGCAATGTACATTTGAAACATTTTCAAAAGGATTTTCAACTAGGTGAAATTAAAATTTTTATATTATGTACATTTGCAAAGGCTTGTCTCAGTTCACAAAGGATGGAACATGTATGTGGTGGGAAGATACAGGTTTATAATATGTACGGTAAAACATAAAGATAAGGGCAAAGTACTTCACTTACGTAGGAAAAATCAAATTAACAGCTACAAAATGGGTAATAACTGACTAGCTGGTAGTACTGCTGAAAAGGATCCGGAGGTTACAGCAGATCACAAATTGAATATGAGTCAACAATATGATGCAGTTATGAAAAAGGCAAATGTCATTCTGGGGTGTATATAGGAATGTTGTATGTAAGACATGGGAGGTAATTGTCCCACTCTACTCGGCACTAGTGAGGCCTCAGCAGGAGTACTATGTTCAGTTCTGGGCGCCACACTTTAGGGAAGATGTGGACAAATTGGAGAGAGTCCAGAGGTGAGCAAAAATGATAAAAGGTTTAGAAAACCTGACATGAGAAAAGGTTAAAAAAACTGGGCATATTTAGTCTTGAGAAAAGAAGGCTGAACAGAGACCTGATAACAGTCTTCGTATATGTTAAGAGGGCTGCTATAAAGAGGATGGTGATCAATTGTTCTTCATGTCCACTGAAGGTAGGACAAGAAGGAATGGGTTTAATCTGCAGCAAAGGAGATTTAGATTAAATATTACAAAAAGCTTTCTAAGGCCTGGTTCACACTACAAAGTTAGGTTGATGTAAGCCGCCACATGTCAACCTAGCTGTGTATGTGTCTGCACTTACATTTCTCACCCTCTAATGTAAGTGCCCCATTATAGTGACACAGTAAAACCACCTCCCCAAATGGTGTTGAGCCATGGTCAACATACTGAGGTCAATGCAGCACAAGTGTGACCTTTGTCAACCCCAAGAGTCCTCCACCAGGTGTCCCACAATGCCCAACACTGACCAATCTGGTCACAATTGTGAACTCCGCTGTCCAGGGGTCAAAGAGTCCAGAAGCCAACACCCCCTTTTAAAGCCCCACAAATTTTTTAAGTGCCTTTTTCTGATTGCCCAGCTTGGCGAGCACACCTAGCAGCTCTCCCTTTGTGTGTGCAATGCCCAACCAACCATGCCAGATACACACTCCAGTCGTGCTCCTGCTTGAAGTAGACAGGAGGTACTGGCTCTCCTGGGCCTGTGGGGAGAATAGACTGTGCAAGCACAGCTACAAACCAGCCATAGAAACGTCGACATCTATGAGCAGATTGCACAGGGGATGCAAGCAAAGGGATACGACAGGGATCAGCAGCAGTGCTGCATGAAAGCAAAGAAACTGCAGCAGGCATACAGCAGTCCAGGGCCAACAGTCAAGCCAGTACCAAGCTGCAGACCTGCCACTTTTACAATGTCACACTTTGGTAGAGACCTCACCACCACCCTGCACACCACTGTGAGTACCTCCAAGAAGCATGAGTCACAGGCCCCTGGAGTGATTAGCGAGGAGGCAGAAGAGGAGGAGGATGGGAGACATGCAACTGGGGGGGCCAGCTGTACTGCAAGGCACTTCATGGTGGCAGAGACTCCACCACAGTCCTGGCAGTCGAGCTTGGGCAAGCCTGATGTAGGGGAAGGAACCTTGGATAAGTTATGAATGCATTTCCCATTACAAAGGTTAAATGTACTGATGGCGTCTGACCCCAGAGTAGCAGGACACAGCTATCGACTTTTCAGTAATTCACTCATACTAGAAGAGGTACAACAACCAGAGGTAGAGTTGTCATTTGCTTTTCATGCCCCTGTAGAGTTAGGCAGAGGGGGCCAGGCAGAGCAGAGGCAATCCTCTCCAGAAGGTTTCTAGGGATGGCAGTCTTATTTCTTCCTCCACGGTAGGATATTTTCCCATGCCACTCTGCAATGAGTTCAGCTGGCACCTTTGCAGTAAACAAGCAGCAGCATTCAGGCTCAGGCAGCTTCAGGACACCAGCAGCTGCTAAACTCTCTAGGCCTTTGTTACCCTCAGGGGTGAGATACCAACTAAAATCACCACCACCTATGGAAAATAGTGCCAGTATTCAGTGCCACTGCCCCATACTCATTTTGTTCCAAGCCACCGAACAATTCCCTCCTCATTTCTCCCTCCACATGCCCTGGCGGGCCATGCTCACCACGGCTAGGACTGGAGTGTAATGTTGTGCACAAGCACTCCAAGGCTGAAGTGTCAACATGAGCATTTTGTTTAAAACTTTAGCAAAGAAGGGAAGGGAGTTCTGAATCTTAACTTTCACTTTCCATTGCGGCTGTACTGCCAATGGTGCCTCTGTGTGTGTTATCTGCAGCTGTTGCCATTGTGGCCTTGAGGAGTTCCCCCTCCACACGAGCAGCACACCTGAGCCAGGTAAGGAGGAGAAAGAAAAGGACTCAGGATGACATGTTCAGCGAGATCCTGCAAGCCAGTGCTGCATCCGGCTGTCAGTAGAAGTCCTGAAGGGTGAATATTTCAGACTGTATGGAGAACAAAAGAATTGACAGGAGAAGGCCCAGGCTTCCCAGCTGGAAGAGGAGAGGGAGATGCACCAGGAGATAATGTGGCTTTTCCGGCAGCAAACACAGATGCTGCAGAATCTTGTGGTCCTACAGGGTCCACAGGCATGGGCTTCCCTCCCTTTGTAGTCAATGGGGAACTCCATTTTAGCACCTCCCCGCACAGCTCCCCTCCCCAAAATTCCATGTGGCATCAGGGGCCACATCCCTACCCCTACCTCTTGATCTCGAGGACAGTGAGGAGAACCACAGCTTCACATCCTCTGATCTGTGGCAGCCACAGGGTTGCTGTCTGTGTAGCCAATATGAACAGAAACTGGACGTGAATGTTCTTTCCCCTTGTAAAGGTCCATTCCCTTCATTTATTTTAGAAGTTTTTATTGTGTTTGCTTTTAAAGTACACTTTGTTTGCACTGGTTTTGTGACTTGGTAAAATTCTATTTTTTAAAAATTAATTAATCTTCATTACTTCACAACACAGGCTGCAGCATGCCTACCAGTACTGAAACCACCCACTTCTTGTTACTGTACAGGGTGACAGAACTCAGACGATCAGTGACAAACACCATGTAATAATTATACATTTACAGCAAGCACCACAAAATGAATAGGTGCATGAACAGAGAGTGTTATATTCATACATGTACACCGAGCACCACACAATTCCTGCCAGGCCCAAACTTCAGGACTAGGTAGAGCACAGTTCACCATATCATATTACTGTGGCTGACCATTAAAGTGCTCTTTCAAGACCTCCTGCAGCTGCATACCACCATGTTGAGCTCCTTTAATAGCCCTTGTGTCTGGCTGTTCAAATGCAGCAGACAGCCACTCCACCCTGATGGCAGCTTTTCCCCCTTTGCCTCACAGATATTATGCAGGACACAACAGGCAGCTATAACTATTGGGATATTTTTCTCACTGAGATCTAATTTAGGCCTAGTCTACACTGGTGGCTTAATTTGAATTAAAGTCCCTTAATTCGAATTAATTACTCCCGCGTCTACACTTGCACATTGTTAATTCGAATTAAAGAGCCTTTAAAATTGAATTAATAAAACCACTTCTGCAAGTGGATTAGCGCCTGAAGCGCATCAGTTAATTTGCATTAATGTGAGTGTGGACACAATGGGACTTAATTCAAATTACTTGGTCTCCAGACTGTATCCCATGATGCCCCATTTCAGTATCCTCCGCCAAAGCAGCCCCGGGAAGATTTAAATCTTCATTTCCTGCGGTGAATGGGTTTAAAATCCAAGCTGCGATCACCCCCTCACACACACACAACAAGTCCTTTGCAGTTTGTTTCTTTAAGGGTTTGAAAAATTTCACCACCCACTCCCCTCCCCGCGTGGTGAATGCGTTTTAACTGCCCAGCAAGCCCTTTGCAGTTTGTCCCTTTAAGATTTGTCCCTTTGAAAGTTTATCCCTTTAAAGTTTGTCCCTTTGAAAGATTTCACCACCCACCCAGCTCCCGGCATGGTGAATGCATTTTAAATGCCAGCAGTGAGAGGAAATTCTTTGCTACATTATTTCAGTGGCCAATCATGGAAATTGATACTTTCTTAAGAGTTTATTCACAGTGCTACATGTGGATACATTATATCATGCTTTCCATCAGTGAAATGGAAACATTTGTATCACTGTATTAATATACTAACTGACTCCGTTGGTATTTATCTTACATTCTACAGACACCTGTACAATCAAAATCAAAGGCAAGCAATATACAGGGGTAGTAGGGGGAGCATAAAAGGCAAACAGCATACAGGTGGCGAGGTTCGTTTGGTGAAGGGAAAAATCAAAGGCAAGCAATATACAGGGTGTGATGGGGGGAGCATAAAAGGCAAACAGCATGCAGTTCTAAAGTAATCCAGGATAAGCTGCGATGTATTTGTCACGGTCAAAATGAGAGCATAGTTCAGCTGGCTCCATGTGCCTGCAGCAATGGCGATCGGGGAAGTAAAAAAACAGCATGAAAATCCTTTTCCTGTTTGTTTGGGGGTGGGGGAAGAGGATGGGGGAAGCAGCGCTGCATCCTGGGATGATGACACTCGTCACAACAGCCTCTATGGTTAGTTGCACTGTGGGATAGCTTCCCACATTGCACTGCTTTCTAATTTGAATTAAGGCTGGCCAGTGTGGACGCAAGAAACCAGCACAAACACTGTAGTGTGGACAGTCTGCATCGCTTTCTATAAATTGCTTTCTGTAATTTGAATTAAGCTAATTCGAATTAGTGTTGCAGTGTAGACATAGCCTTAGTAAGTAAACAACATCAACATCCTCTCAATCTATCAAAAGCACATTCAACCATCATTCTGCACCTGCTGAGCTGGTAGTTGAATCTTTCCGTGGTGCTGTTGAGGCGACTGGTGTATGGCTTCATAAGCCTGGGGAGTACGGGGTAGTCTGTGTTCCCCAGGATCATTACTGGCATTTCAACTTCACCAGTGGTAATCCGCTGATCAAGAAAGAGTGTCCCAGCTTGCAGCTTTCTGAACCGTCCTGTGTTTTTAAAGATGTGAGCATCATGAACCTTCCTTGATCAGACAACACTGATATTGGTGAAGTGTCTCCAATGTTCCCCCAAAGCTTGCATAACCACAAAAAAGTAACCCTTTCTGTTGATATACTCTGTGGCAAGGTACTCTGGGGCCAAATTAGGGATATGCATGCTGTCTATAGCTTCACTGCAGAGCAGGAACCCCATTGCAGCAAATCCACCCACTATGTCCTGCACATTGCCGAGATTCACAATCCTGCATAGCAGGAGACAGTGGCCCTGAACACTTGCATGACAACAGCCTCCACTGTGGATTTTCCAACTTCAAAATGATTTTCCACTGACCGGTAGCAATCCAGCGTTGCAAGCTTCCACAGTGCAATCACCACTTGCTTCTCCATTGTCAATGCAGCTCTCAATCTGGTGTCCCTGGGCTAGAGGGCTGAGGCGAGCTCAGCATACAAATCCAGGAATGTGGCCTTGCTCATCAGAAAGTTCGGCAATCACTGCTTGTCATCCCAAGCCAGCATTACAATGTGAGCCCACCAGTCAGTGCTCATTTCTCAGGCCTAGAAGCAGCACTCCACCATCTGCAGCTGCTCTGTGAATGCTAGCAACAAATCTGGATTGGTTCTCACTATGTCCCACAGCAATCTGTGCTCTGTGAAATCATCATGTTCCCCGCAGCTACAGTTCTTCTTGTGATCCTGCAAATACTGGAGGATTGTGCATCCTGTGTTTGCAATGCTCATGATAATAGTTCAGAGCTATGTGGGCTCCATGCTTTTGTCAGATATTGTGGACAGCAACAAGTGCTGCACAGGTTTGTGAGATTTTAAGAAAGGCAAGAAAATTATGGGATAGGATGGCATTATGGGATGGAGAAAGTTGCATGATGGAAACTTGAGCTCTCTTTCCCAGTCACCTCTGTGTGACTTGTTTCTGCCCAAACAGATGGATTCTCTGGGGCTCATGGAGATCTCTTCTCAGAGGTCATGGATTCTGTGTACCTTGAAGTCTTTGAACCATGATTTGAGAACTTCAGTAACTCAGTCATAGGTTAGGGGTCTACTACAGGAGTGGGTGGGTGAGGTTCTGTGGCCTGCGTTGTATAGGAGATCAGACTAGATGATCATATTGGTCACTTCTGATCTTAAAGTCTATGAGTCTATAAACATGCGTTGCCCACATTTCCAATAGACAGTGTGCTGGACGATGGCAAGTTGCACACTGATACACCAATCGATGGTGCATTGCTCTGTGTGTCGACACAAGCACTCCTGTATATATACAGTGTCAGCGCAAGGAGCCAAGTATGCATGCGCGCCAGTGATATACTAACTCCAGCATCTTTATGCTGATGTTACTTGCATCAACCAAAGTTTATAGTGTAGACATGGCCTAACTGTCAGGGTAGTTAAGCACTGGAATAGGCTTCCAAGGGAGGTTGTGGAATCCCCATCATTGGAGATTTTTAAGAACAGGTTAGACAAACACCTGTCAGGGATGGTCTAGGTTTACTTGGTCCTGCTGCAGCACAGGGCGTGGGACTTGATGGCTGCTTGAGGTGCTTTCCAGCAAAGCAATCATTTCTATGATTCTGTAAGGTAGATGTGTGTTTATCCTATGTTGAAGAAGAATGACCAAATATACTCCTAGATCTCTCCACAATATTCAGTATGGTCAGTCACAAGATACTACTACTGGTATTCACAAGACGTCTCACATGGCTCAGTTCTCTCCCAGGTCCTGTTCAATATTAATATATAACCAGTAGGAGAAATAGCAAGACTTCCTGGGCTCAGATGTCAACAATGTGCTGATGACGTGCAACTATAGCTGTCACTGACAACCTACAACAGCACCACCGTCACCCAGCTCTCCTAGGCTATGTCTATCTTGGAGATGGAGGTGTAATTTCCAGCTTAGGTAGAGGTACACGCACTAGTTGTGATCAAGCAAGCAAGATAAAAATAGCCGTGCAGCTGTGACACATGGGTAGTAAGATGAACTAGCCACACTGGGTGTGCACCAAGGGTCTCAGAAAGGGTTGTGTCCTGTCCAGCCATCCAGCCAGCTGCAGCTGCACTGCTATTTTTAGCACACTCACTCAATCAAGGCTAGAGCAGGTATGTCTACCCAAGCTGTAAATTACACCTCCAGCTCCAGCGTAGACTTACCCCTTGCATCTAGCCTTGAAAGAGCTCGTTGAAGTTAAGAGTTGACAGCAAAGCAGCAGTTATAGCTGTGGGCAGACAAAAATGTTTAAAAGAGCTTGCTCCCACTAGGTCCGAACCACGGTCCAGGGACGTCAATGACAGGACTGCCATTGACCTTTCCTGAGCTTTGGATCAGGCTCACAGTGTGGTCTTCTCTAGCCAAGGATGCTTGCCCACAAATTGTCAAACTAGCCTACAGTTCATGTGATCCTCTAGATGCTTCACTGAGGTAGCAAACAGCAATATCCATGAGAAACATGATCAATCATCTCTGAGAGGCTAGGAGAACTGCATCACATCTTTGTGGATGATGCTCTGGCCTCCGTAACACATGCCTTTGTTTACTTCCTGTTTGAGTTACAGTGATGTACTTGATCTGGGTTTTGAAAGCATCAGTCCTGAGATAGCTGCAAGCGGTGCAGAATGCAGCAGCACACATCAGAACTACGGGCTACTGCAAACACATCACCCCGCACCCTACTCCCTCCATTCACTCTCATTCAATGCTCTGTCAAGTCCCGGGTCTTGGCACTCCATTTGAAATAGTCTGGGCCCAGGACACATGAGGGACACCCTCACCCTTTGGGATTTCAGCTGCTCTTGACAGCTCTGCTTCTCTGGCACAATCAAATAGTCTACTGCAAAAGAGCCACCTGTGTGTGCAAGAGACAGAGCTTTCTTGGGCACTGGCCCAGGACCATAAAACTTACTCCTGCAAGAACTACCACAAACCTCACACCTTTCCAGTCCAGTGCAAAGCATGCTATTGCAACCTCTCCTTCTCAGATTACAACACACAGTGCTTCAGCTTGCATTCAAAAAAGAAACCCCCCATGCAGTTTTCCCCCCGGGAAAGGAGTGGAGAGGAAGCACTAGATGACAGCTATTAGACACTATGTTTATCTGATCTTTCTCACAGCTGAATGATGGGAAAGATTCTATAGTCCTGTGTTGGTGTTTTTTTTTGTTTTTGGGTTTTTTGGGTTTTTTTTTGGCTTAATAGTGTTTTTTAAACTCCTCCTAGCCTTGATCACAAACAGAAATTAGAGCTGGAAAGGACTTGTCACAGCATTTAGGTCATTCCCTCTCCCCAGGGTCTGCCTTAAACCAGCCAGCCCATCTGACTGCTTTGGGTCCTGTGTTTCTGAAGGCCCCAGACAAACCCACAGCTCCTGGACCTGCCCTCTTACTCTCAGGCAGTGGGACTAGCAAGGAGACACCTCATTATCTAGTCTCCTGCCTTCTGCAAATTGTAAAGTCAATCATTGCAGGATTATTCCCTACATGAAGTTAATCCCAACCCTCCTTTTTGTTTGATTGTGCCTCTCATTTTCTCATGGACTCTAGCAAGGCTCTTTGATGCTGAGCCTTCGTTGCATCATTTTGGAAGTCTTGTTGCTATGGCGACTGGATGCAGCTTGACAGTCTGTTTGAGGTCCACCTATTTTAATCAGAAATTATTCTGGCTGCTTTACAGTTGTAGTTGTTTCAACTCATTGTTTATTAGGTGTTTTAAAGTGTAAGGGGAATATTGATACTCTGCAAAGATAAAGTTTTAGAAACCTGCATGTTCCGTTACTTTATTGGAGGGGAGGGGGGGAACCTGAATGGAATTTGTGCTAATGTTGGTTCTAGAGCAATGGCTCTTAGAAAGCTAATGCTTTATTTAGCCCTACAGGATAGGTACAACACACAAATATATCAATGCAGTTCAGTCAGATCTGAACTGGAGAGACCACTGTCAGGCTGAGAGGCATGTTTAGTCTCCATGACTCATTCAGTCCTTGGGCCTCTGCTGAGAATGCCAGCAAGAGGGCTAGATAGTGCCAGCTGTGGGCTTTTATTGTTGTTTGTTTGGGTGGTTTTGGGAGGGGGAGGGAGATGCAGCTAGTTCACTAGGAAGTGGATTGACAATAGGAACTAACTTTTCACTAACTAATTCACTAAAGATAAATATTCACCTCCCCACTAGGCTAAGGAAGCTGCACTCCCCTCCCACTGTAGTGATGATCTCTTCAAGAATAGGGCTGAAGCATTGTGTAGGAGTGGAGGGCTAGTGGCTTTACTGCTCCCACTGTTTTTCCTGTTCTGTGGATAAAGCAAGAATTTCATCTTCCCAGGCTGGCATCCAGCCCAAAACTTACCAAAAATATGTTTTTAAAAAGGCTGTTTCTTCTAGACAGGTGATCACATAAAGCCAGCAATCAAAGCTGACCTCTCTGCTTGGGCCATGGAGACTGGACTCCTGTCCCAGCTCTACTGATGATACCTTAGGGCTGGGGAGAGGCACATCAGCAGAATGGGTGTGTGTAATTTGCATTGCTGTTGCCTTTGCTTTACCTTTTCTGGGGATAAATAGAAGACTTTGGTCTCTGGGGCTGTCGGACAGATACCTTCCATCTTCACTGACTCCACAGGTCCCTCCTTGGAGAAGTGGGCACCATGCAGGGTTCTCTGCATAGCATCCCACTCCAGTGCCATTTTATTAAATTCTACCCCCATCCCTGCCCTTAGGATTTGTCCCCAGTATTTAATATAAACAAGCAAAAACAACGAGAGTTCTGTAGCACTTTAAAGACTAACAAATTTAATTTCTGCAGGCAGAAATTAAATTTGTTAGTCTTTAAAGTGCTACAGAACTCTCGTTGTTTTTGCTGTATACAGACTAACACGGCTACCCCTCTGAAAATAAAATCAAGGTTACTTACCAGTAACTGATGTTCTTTGAGACGTGTTGCTCATGTCCATTCCACTACAGGTGAGTGCACGCCTCCGTGCATGGTTCCTGGAACTTTTTTCCCCTTAGCTGATCCTGTAGGGCTGGCTCCGGCGCCCCCGGGGGCCCCGCGCACATGCCGTGGTATATGAGGCACTGCCAGCCCTATGCCCCCTCAGTACCTTCTTTCTGCCAATTACAGCAGCAGGGACGGGGGGTGGGTTGTGGAATGGACATGAGCAACACATCTCGAAGAACATCAGTTACTGGTAAGTAACCTTATTTTCTTCTTCGAGTGATTGTTCATGTCCATTCCATTATAGGTGACTAACAAGCAATACCTTGGAGGTGGGTAGGAGTTACCGGTGAGCTACCCTCAGCACCGTTCTGCCAAATCCCGCGTCCTCTCTTGCCTGCTGGATGATGGCATAGTGGGAGGTGAAGGTATGCACCGATGACCAGGTGGCAGCTTTGCAGATGTCCTGCAGGGGCACTCTTTCCAGGAAGGCCGTAGACGAGGCTTGAGGTCTGGTTGAGTGTGCTGTGATGGTTCCCAGGAGCAGCACCCTTGCCTGCTCGTAGCAGAACTTGATGCATGATGTAATCCATGAGGAGATTCGCTGGGTGGAGACAGGTGCCACCACCGGCGAAGAGTTGTACCCGCTGAGGTTCCCTCCTGAGGGTATGACTCTTCATCCGAGGAGTGATGCCAATGGGCCTTCTCCTGTACAGGAGGCATGGACTGCACCCCCGATGATTTAATGGATTGGGGCCCAGGTCCCACCTGGAGACCCCATAGGGCCCAATAAGGCCATTATTGCGGTCACTATCCCTGGGGCCAGCCTGGGACTAACTGCACTACGGGCTCTGGCACTTTATGGGGGCACTGACTCCCCCGATGACTGTCCCCCCCTGGGAGACCCCGAAGCATTATCAGAGTCAGAGGCCCTGAACCTGTGGCAGCGTGTCCATCCCAGGTCACGGGCACCCTTCCGTGCCAGGGAACGCCCCCTCAATGCCTCCGACCTGGACGGTGATGAGGATTGCCTCCATCGCCATGAGCAGTGCCGACGAGCGGGGTCGCACTCTGAAGAGCTCGAAGTACCAGCGTGTCGTCTCGGTACCGACAATTTCCGACACCGCTTGCCTTGCGGCTCTTCAGAAGCCTTCGGGACGGCGACGACCTCAGTCACTGAACTCCTCGGTACTGAGCCATACCCTGGTGACCAGGTTCTGCGCCATCTCGGCTGGTGCCGTTTCCTGGCTTGCACTGCCTCCAGTGCCGGTGATTGACGTCAGCACTGAGAGGGAGACTCCATGTCCCGGGTTGGTGCAGGTCAGCTCGATGACACCGACCTGGAGCAACTACTAGGTGACCGTCTGGTGGGAGATCTTCCTCCCCATACCGGGGATCTCCTCCGCCATTCAGGGGGACCCAACACGGGTTTCCCCTGTGACACTGGCCCCTTCTCCCTCCGCGGAGGGGGGTGCAGAGGCAAGGCCAACAAGGCTCTTGCTGCCTGAAAAGCCTGCGGTATTGACGGTGTTGGCATAGGCTCTCCCACTGCCCGGAGTCGGGGGAAGCTCCCTGACTGGAGATGCAGGTACCGGAGAAAGAACCTCGATGGGCTGAGTTTGATGCATCTCTGCACTCGATCCTGTCCGTATTGATGGTGCAGGGGAATGTCCGCGCTCTGCTGCCTCTTCTTCTTCAGTACCAGTGATGTTTCACAGTGCCGAGTTGTGGGCAGTGCTGATGGCGCACTCTGTACCAAAGCCACACTCGGTACCAAGGAGGAGCGGGTCGGCTTGGACGCCGGGCAGAGCACTGCCTCCATCAACAGGACTTTCAACTGGATCTCTTAGTCCTTCTGAGTCCTCGGTTTGAAAGCCCTGCAGATTTTGCACTTGTTCTTTCTGTGGGCTTCCTCCAGGCACTTAAGGCAGCTGTTGTGGGGATCACTGAGCAGGAAGGCCTTCCTGCAGAAGGCACCCAGCGACTGAGGCATGGCCCAGCCGCGCGAAGCCCCAGCAGGGACTTGCCTTGTCTCTTACTACACTTAACAACACTTAACTATTTAACTGACTAAAACTAAACTCAGAGTACAAAACAAGTCCAAACAAGGGGAATAGTACTTGCTGTGAGCAAGGCTAGTTCCAGCAACCGTTACGGGCGGAAGTTGGCCCAGTAAAAAATATTACCTCCCTCACCTTGTCCCTCTAATATCCTGGGCCCAACATGGCTATAACACCACGGCCTACATGTGTGAAAGTGGCATCTGTTTACTACACAGACCTGTTCCCTGTATGTATTCGGCATCCTATCTCCTGACAAAAAAGAGATATCATTGTTTTTCACTTCTGTTAACCCTACAGAGTCCCCACAGCTAGGAAGAGTGCATTGGAGTCTATTCCATCAACAGAATTGCTCGCTATCTTCCAGTCAGTTGCAGCTGTGCAATCCCACTGAAGAGAATGAGGTCGTATGGGTGACATTACACCCTTATTATTGGAGATTGGATGAGCTGAAAAGAACTGTTTGACTCCTGGGGGCAATTTTTCAAACATTTTCAGCACTCAACATATACTTTATGTGTTGAACTTTTTTGAAAATTTAGGCCTGATTGTGGGTATTGAGCTTCTTTGAAAACTCTGGTTTCAAAGCCCAGGATTCATTTGCAAAGCTAGCTGGGAATAAACAGAACATGTGAGAGACAGAAGTTGAGGTACAGTAAACTTGTAGCCCCAGATGCCCATTTCTGAGTAGAATGACACTTTGTGTGTATATATACACACACACACACACACACACACTTGTTATAGTAAATGGCTATTCAATGTGAGATCTTGGTGCAACATGTCTTTAAAGGCCACAGAACTCTGATTGTTTTTGATGACACACCAGAGAGTTAATTCTTTGTGACTGAGGGTATGAATGCTTTTACATAGCAACTACTAACAAAACATATGTTGTAGCAATATGAGCCTGCATTACAAAAAAAGATGGCAACAGGTACTTAAAACAGCTACCAAGTAACTTAAAAGAAAAATGTAAAGAGATGTGATCAAGAGAAAAATGATTTGTGAAAAATATCCTGAACTACATTAACACTTCAGATTCAAAACTAAAAGTTGGTTTTTTTTAAATCTAATTGACTTTTTATCATTTATTTACACTGTTTGGACTTCAGTCATCTTGGACAATTAAATTTAATTAGTTTCACTTTCTGTTTCTAAACATTTGCATTTGCAGGCTTTAGCACAGTGCTTTTGGATTTGAGTCTTCTAAAGTGTAGTGGATTATTTACATAAAACTATCAACATTTTAAAATACATCTTAGAAACATACCTATTAATATCAGGTTTTGTCAAACCCTTTCCTTTTATTTACAAAGCCAACATGTAGGGAAGCTATTTGACAGAGTCCCTTTAAAAAAAAATGGACAGTTCTCTCTTTTTATGTAATCACTAAGGGGGTGTGTACGTGGGGGAAGATGCATCCAGCACCCAGTGAATCAGAAAGCTCTGTTTGGTCAACGTGAATCATTGTTTTCTTATGCAGAGTCTGGTGAACTCACCTTGTTCACACACTTCCCTCCCCGTGTTACATGTGTATGCAGTGAGAGGCATATCATGCTTACATGGATTATTAGGGAGAAGCAGATGTGCTTATGTTTCCCAGTGGCTTTTTCTGAAAGGCAGGAAGAAACAAGAGGGTAGTGCAATTTACCACTTTTGATCACAGCCAATCCATTTACAAGCAATTTCACTCCCAGACAATTGGCTCATTGGTAATTTCAGCCTCAGCCAATCCAGCTCTTTCCTTGAAGCTCCAATTACACTCCCAGAGGGAGCTGGTTAATTGCAAGTTAGCGGCTGCCAAGACCTGCTCCTCTAATAAAACAAGCTGTTGGTTCTTTATACCAAAGGAGAAATATTCAGTGGAAGCTACCCCCTGAGTCTGAGCATGTCCTGAAAAAAACACACCTGTAAATAGAAACAAACCAAAATTGCATCCATTTCACTTCATGTGCCTTTGGATTTTGACAGGAAAAGCAATTGTATGTTTCAGCAATAAAGCAAGGAATAGTTAAACATTTCTGGAAGATTATAGCACATCTCACACTAAGGTCAGGGACTAGCTGAGAAAATTTGTTCCTGAAATGACACACCCTAGATTTTCTTCATTGCTACAATTGAAGTGACAGAAAACACTGCCTGCAAGTTACTTGGTGTTAAAGACATAAATGTAACAATACTGACTAGGCACTTGTCAGAAACAGGAGTGGCCCAGGCCATCTGTGGGACACTAACTATAAAAATCCTCCAGGGCTCAAGGACCATCACTGGAAGCAGCATTTCAAGTGAGTGTAGTTTTCATATTCTCAAAGAGGACAGAAGATATCTCTCTTGGTTTGATGATTCCAGGGGCCTCTGCGTAATACTGGGCCTGTCCTGACAAGAAAACCTTAATGGTCCTAAGTGACCAGAGGTGCCAGAGACCAGGGGCAGCTAACAGGGGAGTTTTCTGACAGAGTTGTCCAGGGGAAGGAGGACATGACCCATAGGCTGAGTTTGTTGTCTGTAGTATGTGTGTTTGTGGTGTGCTTGCTGCTTGACTGAAGTATATTGTGTGATCTGTTTGTTTGGGGGACCATGTGCTGATCCTAGTCGCCTGTTAGGCAAGGCTGAGAGCTTCTTAATGAGGTTTTGATCCCCATGTCCCTTAGCACCCATCAACTCTTAACTGGAGGGGAGGGGACTACTCAGGGGGAACCAGGGTTTAAAAAGCCTGCTCCTAAGCAACCAGGGGCAGCTAACGGAAGTTTTGTGAGGTGGGGGGGAAGGGGCTGAATACACTTCATTAACATTCTGTAAACTAAAGGCAATAAACATCCCCTGATAAAAACAAAACAAAAATAAAGGAAAGAGCTGCAGGAGTAAAGAGAGAATGCAGGCAGAAGTCCAGCAACAGAGTGGAGGCTATCCAGCTTATTGTACTGAATGCAACACATATGATTACCTGTCCCCTGGATGGGTGGCATATGTGTGCATTCAGTGCAAAGAGCTCCTGGCCCTCAGAGACCACATACAGGCTTTGGAGACCAGACTGGCTGAACTAGAGGAGCTAAAGGAGGCAGAGAGGCAGTGGCGTGCCGAGGTTGGGGGAGGGTGTCCAGGCCCCTGGGTGCTGGCCTGTGGGGGGGTGCCAGGCCAGCCCTTCATGATGCAAAGAGGACAGGGGGCGCAGGAGTCTCTGAGGGGCAGCTGCAGGGCTGGAGCGAGAGAGGCGGGCGCCGCATGGCAGGTAAGTGGGGGGGACAGCAGCAGCCACCACAATGAGCCACAGTTCCCCAAGCAGGAGGAGGTAAGCGGCGTGTAGTCCCCCCTGTAGGTACAGAACCCCCTCCCCACGATAGCTGGGGGTGGCGCCATTTGGTGGGAGCCAGGCACCCTCCTGCCCTGCGCAGCGAGGTGGAGTGGGGTGGTGCAAATGCAGGCTTGGCCCCTGGGCGTTGGAGACCCATGGTACGCCACTGCAGAGAGGTATATTGATGAGACTTTCTGGGACACAGTAGAATAGTTCCACCCCCAGTATGGCAGCCTCTGTAGAGTTGAGGAGAGTGAAAGTCTCAGGGAAGGAGAACATCAAAGGGGAGTGGAGGGAAATGATCCCATAGTTGGGCCCCTTCTTCCAGATGATGACATGGTATCCTCTCACACTCAGGATACCTCTCCAGGGGAGGGAACTCCAGTTTTCAGGAAAAGACAGGTAATTAGTAATGGGGGACTCAATCATTAGAAACATAAATAGCTGGGTTTGTGATGCCTAGGAGAACCGCATGATGACTTGCCTGCTGGGTGCAAAGGTTGCGGATCTCTCAAGACATTTAAACAGATTTATGTGTAATGCTGGGGAGGAGCTGGTGGTCATGGTACACATAGATACCAATGATATAGGAAAGGATAGGAGAGAGGTCCTGGAGGCCAAATTTAGGCTGCTAAGTAAGAGATTGAACTCCAGGACCTCCATGGTAGCATTCTCTGAAATGCTTCCTGTTCCCCATGCAGGGCCAGTTAAACAGGCAGAACTGCAGAGACTTCATGTATGGATGGTGTAGGGAGGAGGGGTTTAGATATATTAGGAACTGGGGAACCTTTTGGGATGGAGGAGCCTATACAGGAATGAAGGGCTCCACCTGACCCAAAATGGAACCGGATTGCTGGCACATAAAATTAAAAAGGTTGTAGAGCAGTTTTTAAAATAAGGGCTGGGGGAAAGCCAACAGGCACAGAGGAGAACATGGTTTGGACAGAGACATTCCTTAGGGAAGGATGTATTAATGGAGATTCTCTATATCCTAATAAGGAGGAGAGGATGGACGAGGATAAAATACGGGTAGGATCTGATGAGAAACAGTCCAATTAAAAAGAGTCCCATTCAATTATGTCACACAATGGCAGACAGCTAAAAAGTGACAATTTTTTTTAAGTGTTTATATACAAATGCTAGAAGTCTAAATTCTAAGATGGATGAACTTGAGTGCCCTGTATTAAATGAAGATATTGATATAATAAGCATCACAGTAACTTGGTAGAATGAGGATAATCAATGGGACACAGTAATAACAGAGTACAAAATATATTGGAAGGACAGAATAAATCGTACTGGTGGGGGAGTAGCACTATACACGTAAGAAAGCATAGAGTCAAATGAAATAAAAATGTTAAATGAACCAAACTGTGCCATAGAATCTCTATGGATAGAAATTTCATGCTTGAATAATAATAATAATACAGTAGTAGGGATATACTACTGACCACCTGTCCAGGACGGTGATAGGGACTGTGAAATGCTCAGGGACATTAAATAGGCTATAAAAGTAAAAAACTCAATAATAATAATGGGGGATTTCAACTATCCCCATATTGACTGGGTACATGTCATTTCTGGATGGGATGCAAAGATAAAGACACCTTAAACGACTGCTTCTTGGAGCAGCTAGTCCTGGAACCCACAAGAGGAGGGCCAATCCTTGATTTAGTCCTAAATGGCATATAGGATCTGGTCCAAGAGGTGAACATAGCTGAACCACTTGTTAATAGTGACCATAACATCATAAAATTTAACATCACTGTGGGGGCGGGGAGGGACACCAAAGCAGCCCACCGTGGTAGCATTTAATTTCAGAAAGCGGAACTACACAAAAATGAGGAAGTTAGTTAAACAGAAATTAAAAAGGTACAGTGCCAAAAGTGAAATTTCTGAGAGCTGCATGGAAACTTTATAAAGACACCATAATAGAGGCACAAATAAGAAAACATAATAAGAGGACCAAAAAAGTTCCACCATGGCTAAACAAAGTAAAAAAAGCAGTTAGAGGCAAAAAGACATCCTTTGAAAAGTGGAAGTTAAATCCTACTGAGGAAAATAGAAAGGAATATAAATTCTGGTAAGTGAAATGTAAAAATATAATTAGGAAGGCCAAAAAACTTTTTGACTAGCTGTTCTTCAGATTCTAACAGCAAAACTTTTTTAAGTACATCAGAAGCAGGAGCACTCAAGGAAGATAAAGCTATTGCAGAGAAACTAAATGAATCCTTTGCATCCGCTTTTATGGTTTAGGACATGAGGGAGATTCCCAAACCTGAGCTGTTCTTCTTAGGTGACAAATCTGAAGAACTATCCTGGATGGAGGTGTCATTAGAGGAGGGTTTGGAACAAATTGATAAATTAAATAGTAATCAGTCACCAGGACCAGATGGTATACACCCAAGAATTAGGAAGGAATTCAAATGTGAAATTGTAGAATTACTTGTCACGCTGGCAGGATAAGGAGGGCCTCTTTAGGTGTATTCAGGAGCTCTGATTACTCCATTTTACACCAGTCTCACGTTAGGGGTGTCACGCTGGCTGAATTGGGGGGAGGGATAGGGAGTATTTATGATATTGTTTGAGAGCAGTATGTCAAAATCATAATAATTCATTTAAGATATGCCATGTCAGGTACTGTTAGAAAGGCTATAATGTGCTAAGTAAGATGATAATGTTTAAGTTCATGTGTTATATGTGTAATGGAAGTTATGGATATGTTTGAGATATCTCTATTTCAAATTGTGCTGTCTGGGACACACCCCAGACAGGATGGCTGCAGAACAATAATAGCCTGCTTAACGGCCCATTAAGACATTCCCAGGTGCAAGGGGCCCAGGGGGAGAAGCCAGGGATATACCTGATGAATCACCAGGACTTGCTCATGTGACTCTGGACTCCATTTTGGTTCCTGTAAAATTCCACAAGCAGCATGGCAGGGGCCCGAGGATATATAAGGCAGAAGCCTTGGAATCCATTTTGTCTTCAATCCTGTTCAGCTTCCAGTCACCTATCTATGTCTGGATCAAGTCATCTGCAACTGAAGCTGTGAAACAAAGGACTGAGGCCCATCCAGGTACTGGATGTATACCAGAGGGACTATACAAGCCTGCAAACTCCACAATTCTTCTAGAAACCTGATGTATTTGGACTTTCAAATCATTTGTATGTATCTGATTGCTTTAACATTTAAAGCAACATTTCTCTTATAGTTTGTTTCTTTCTTTTTATAATAAACCTTTAGTTTTAGTTACTAAAGGATTGGCTGGAAGCATGGTATTTTGGGTGAGATCTAAATTTATATTGATCTGGTACTGTGGCTGACCCTTTGGGGTCAGGATGAACCTTTTTGGTAAAGAACATAGAGTTTAAATAGCTGGTCTCTTTACTGGATCTGGTGGCTGATTGGGAGCCGGAGACTGAAATGCAGTAAAAGGGGCTGTGTGTATTTGTGTACTGGCTTCTTGATAACCGGTGTGGGGAATCAGAAGCACAGTTTGTGGCTGGTTGGGGAGTCTGACTTCAGTGTTACCCACCAGTGGAGGGAGAATCTGCTCTCCTTTTGCAGCCTGTCCTGACCTTGGCATTTTCAGGTGGCTACCCTGGGCACGGAAGGGTCACAGTGGCATAGTCTTGGCAGGATCCACAGAACCAGAAAATTTGGGTTTTGGATCAGAACCTCACGCTATTCCAAATTTTAAAATTTGATATTGAGAGTGTTAAAGATTAGAGTTAGTCAGAATGAGTGATTCACAATCAGATAAAGCAATTAAGCTGCAAGCCTTGAGAGAGAGACAGCGTCTTCAGCATGAGAGAGAAATGGCTGAGATAGAAAGAGAGGAGGAGAGAGCCCAGAAGGCTGAAACTAGAAGCTGAGGCAAGAATTTCCAAATGTAAATGTGAAATCCAAGCAGAAAAAGAAATGGCTGAGAAAGCTGAGCGAGCTGAGGAGAGGGCTCATCAAAGGCGGATGGAAAAAGCTAGACTCCAACTCCAGGTACTGGAAAAGCAGGAACTGTATCTTTCTGGAAGCCCAGCTTCTCTTAACAGGGAATGGGAGAGAATCTTTCCAGTTTATAGCAATTTTGATATGTTTGATACTGATATGGTAAATATATGTAACCAGGTTAATGTTACTGTAGCAAGACCCTATGGCCTTCCTTGGAGTCTGGGCCCAAGGGAGGGTCACTCTGTCCCCATTGGACAGAATCAGGCCCTGCAGGCCCAGCCACCCGGAAGCAGAGGGGTGGAGCCAGGCCCAGGGCAGGAAGTATAAAAGACACACCCAGCAGCTCAGCTGGGAGGAAGCTACTGCTGGAAGCAGATGTGCCTTTCTGGGGGCTGCAGACTGGGCCTGATCTAGGCCCCATGGTGGTGTGGCATAGCTGCCCCGCCAACCACAGGCCCCAAACCTGGCTGGACCTGAGTGACTGGAGGGGGCTGCCTGACCCAGTTGACTGGGTAAGGTCGCTGAGACCAGAGGACTGGAGCAGGCCGCCAGACCCTTGGGACTGGGAAAGGCCGCTGGACCCTAGTAGTTGGGAGGAGCTACCTCTGCCTGCTGGATGGGAGAAACCCTCTGAGGCTGGCCCTGACCTGGAGGAGCTGCCTGGTGTGGAGGACCCACCAGCGTGGACTGGCCCTAGCCCTAGCCCTGGGCCCCTGTGACCTGGAGGAGTTACCGCTCGCAGACAACCCTCAGATGTTTCCAGACCTGCTGCCGGTCGATGGTGAGGGACTCGCCGGACGCCCGCTTGCCACCTTCCCCAGCGACCAGGAGGGAGATACGTGGGCACAGGTACCGGGGGACCAAGGGGAGGAAGTGGCCCAGGGACAGCTGTAGACAGTGGCTGAGTCAGGGGCAAGACCCCCCATTGTCGTGTTGCAGCAGGAGCCCCGCTGACTCAGTGGCAAACACTGTTGCCACTGCTAGGCCCTGGGTTGGGACGTAGTGGAGATGCGTGGGCCTACGTCCCCCTTCCCTAGCCACCCTGGGAGAAGGTGCTCTCGCCTGCCGCTACTGAAAGTGGCACCACCACTTGCTCGCCCACCCTGCCTAAGGGCCAGGGCGCTAGACTCCTAACAGACTGCTAATTCCCCTTAGCAGAGGCGCTGTGGCCTTCCTCGGAGCCTGGGACCGAGGAAGGGTCGCAACGCCCCAGCCGTGCCGTGCCGCCCACTTACAGTCACCCAGTCCCAGAGAGAGTATAAATGTAAGTCTCCTGTGTTCCCAGTAATCAATGGGGAAATTTGTGAACGGGGGGGTGTATGACTATAAGCAGTTGTCTGTATTTAGCCAGGTGTACTGTGACAAGGAAGAAAGTGTCCCTAGCCTTGGGATTGTGGAAAATAGCAGCTTGTCGGTTCAGAAAAGCAGTTTATCTGCTGAGGGAGAAACGGTCTCCAAGTGCTTGTCTGTTGAGAGTGGTGCTTCGGCTGTTAAGGAAGCCTTCCCACTCTCCCAGGGTTTGTCTGTGAACAGCCATGAGGGCTGGGACAAAGGGGAGGAAATTTCTAACTTTGTGAATGTGAAGAATAGCAGTTTATCTGCTGAGAGAGAATTTGTCTCCAAACTTCTGTCAAAAGAACAGACAGAGTGTACCTCTCAGCTTACGCTGATTTGAGGATGTGCCAACTGTCTCAGAGTTGGTTCTCGCCTTAACTGAAACCCAGAAAAAGTCTGTTAGGGCTCAGGAAAATGTTTCTTTAGAGCAACCTCTAGCTCTAGGAAAGGACACTTCTGTGGAAAATGGATTGTTGCCTAGGACTGCTCCTGAAGGAATAAAACTTCCTAGTAACTTTTGCAAGCAGTTTTCTGCAACTGAAAGATGTGAAAGCGAATTGATTAAGTTAGCTCAGGATGAATCACTGCCTGTAGCAAGCAACAGTTTATATGTTAAGAGACTTGGTTCAGTTTCTAACTGCCAGAGCTTTGCAAATGTGGATGGATTCACCGACTGTTTTAGAAAGGTCCAGTTTGGAAAAGGTTCCAGATGGAGTGGAAATTATGAGGGAGCTTAAACAGCCCTGTAACCAAGTGGCTGTGCTTGATCATTATAGTGGGGAGACGATGCTGGAATCTGAATATCTCCAGGCTGTTAGCTCTGTAAGTGAACAGATAGTGTCTCAGTTTCAGAGGGAAAATTGGGTAGCTGAAGCTACACAGCAGGACAGATGTTCTGTTGATCTCTAGGGAAAACAGGGGGTGGCAGGCAAACTGTCACCTCTGAATGCTTTGAATATACCTTGTAGTCTCTTAGTGGACTCAGATACATCTGATGCTATGTGGAGTCAGAATGGCAATGGAAGAACATCAGAACCCTGTTTCTGAGATGCTAGGGAGAATGGTTGATATCTCTTTAAAACCAAGTCCAGGCTTGAAATGGATAACAGTTAAAAATTTGGAAACTAGTGAACTAGCTAGTGTGTGTGGTGGTAGTGCAAGTTACCTGCCTGATGGGGGAGAAAGATCTACCCATAGCTGTTAGCATAGAGGACTCCTCTCGGGTGTGGCCAGCTGAAAGTGGGTTGGATGTGCCTGGGATGGCTCTGAATTTGAGTGAAATTCAGAAGGAGTTTATTAGGGCTCAACAAGAGGATGTTTCTTTGGAGGAGGCCAGAGTGGAGGCCTAAATCCTTGCCCCAACAGAAGGAGCAGGCAGATTTTTTTTTTTTTTTTTTTTTTTTTAATGCATGAGGGCTTGCTATACAGAAAATTCCCTACAGGGAAAAAGCAGCCTCATGATAGAAACTGCCATCAACTTGTAGTACCTGAGGGTTATGGGATTGAGTTGTTAAAGTTGGCTCATGATGATCCCTTTGCAGGACATATGGGCATAGGAGAAATTTGTGACAGGTTGAAGCAAAACTTTTATTGGCCTTACATGTGTGACAGTGAGGAGTTATTGCAGAAGCTGTGATTTGTGTCAGAAGTTAGTTTGAAGGGTCCTAAGAAGTGCCCTACAGCTAGTGCCCAATATTGGGGAGGCATTTGCCAAAGTGTCTGGATATTGTGGGGCCACTCCCTAAACCTTCCAGAAATGGGAAAAGGTATATTCTGGTGTTGGTGGATTTCGCCACCAGGTACCCTGAGGCTGTAGCTTTATCTAAGGTTGAAGCTGAGATAGTGGCTAGAATTCTGTTTACTATTTTTAGCGGAGTGGGTTTTCTGAAGGAAATCTTGTCAGGCTGTGGTGCCAATTTTATGTCAGTTGTATTTAAGCAGCTATGGGAGATGTGTGGAGTAAGTCACCTAAAAGCTGCCCCTTACCATCCAGAGACCAATGGTTCTACTTCGAGTGTTTGCTCATATCCATTCCAATATAGGTGAGTGCACGCCACCGTGCATGGGTTCCCAGAACTTTTTTCCCCTTAGCAGACCCTGTAGAGTTGGCTTAGGTACCCCCCTGGAGTACCGCACTCATGTCGTGGTATATGAGGCACCACCGACCCTATGACCCCTCAGTTCCTTCTTTCCGCCTGTGACGGTCGCTGGAACGTCTCTTGCTTCTGCAAGTACTTTCCCCGGTTTAGCTTTGTTTATAGTTAAGTGTTTGTTTAGTTAAGTACCGTAGTTAGGTTTAAATAGGAGCCCTTAGGGTGGCTGGGCCATGCCCGGCTCACCTGGCTTTAAGCCTTGCACCGCTTGCCGCAAGGCTTTCCCTGTCAGTGACCCTCACGATCACTGCCTCAAGTGCCTGGGAGAGCAGCATGGGAGGGAGAAGTTCTCATTTGTAAAGCCTTCAAGCCTAGGACTCAGCCTTCAGCCAAATCTCTCTCTCCTATCTTGATGGAAGCGGCGCTCCGACCGGCTTCCGAGCCGCCTCGCTCCACCTGGGCACCGAGTGTCTCCTCGGTGCAGAGCGCTCCACCGGCACCGGAATCGACTAGATGCAAGCCATCCCTGGTGGCGAAGAAGAGAAGACGTCAGCACGCGGCATGCTCACACTCCCGTGCACCGCTTGCGTGGCTGGGGTTGAGTGCGGAGATGCACCAGACACGGCTTGTAGAGCTTGCTCTGGAGGCTGCATCTCCACGCAGGGAGCCTCCCCCGACTCCTGGGGGTGGGGGAGCGCCCCTGCAGGCGCTGTTGACACCAGAGGCTTGCCAGGGGCCACTAGCCTTAATGGCCATGCCCACGCCTCCACGCGTCCCCCCCCCGACGAGGGAGAGAGGGCTAGTGTCCTGGGGTAAACCCGTGCTGGGGTGCCCCTCCCACCCCCCCCCCCCCCCCCGAGGCTGGTCGAGACCCCCGGCAGGGGAAAAGTCTCCTGCTAGACGGCCACCGAGGGTGGAGCGTGGAAGCTCCCCTCATAGCTCCAAGTCTAACTTGTCGAGGACAGTCCCCGGCACCTGAGGCAACACGCTCAAGGCAGCGCCACTCTAAGACCGCCTCGCAGAGCGGAGACCACTCCCGCTCCCAGACCCCGGCACCGAGCCCTTCACCAGCACGGCACCAGACCCAATCTCCGGCATGGAGCCTGGCACCAAAGGACTCTGCCACCTCACCTCAGCGCGTCGCAGGAGCCGGTGCCTGGCTAGGAGCAGCAAAAGCCGGAGATGGGCTCGTCTGTACCAATCCAGTGGCTCAGGGCCCCGGAAGGGCAAGGACACCCAATGCCACCAGGACTCACAGCAGCCGGTGCTGATGCCAGCACCGGGTTGGCCTCAGGGTCCCTGGCAATGGCCGTATTGAGGCCCAAGTGGGGCTCAGATGGGACAAGGTACTGTCAGTCCCATCTTCATTAGTACAGTTGGTGCCCCCCATGCCACACAAGGAGCGCAACAGCCATTCCTCAAAGGAGGAATCTGACCCAGAGGAGCGTCCCTCCACGGGGTCCCGTCAATAAGGGGGCGAGCACCTGTAATCCTCCTCCTCCTCCCCGATGAGGTGGCTTCCAGGGACCACAGGGCACCACTGACGGACTTCAGGGTGCACCAAGAACTCCTAAAAAGGGTGGCCGCCAACCTCAATCTGGAGGTTAGGGAGCTGTTGGAGGAGGATCCCCTCTTTGGTGTGTTAGGGTCAGAGGGACCATCGAGGATGGCCCTCCCCGTACATGACAGAGTCCTTAAGCTTGCTAAGGCCCTGTGGCAAACCCCTGCCTTGGTCACCCCCACATCCGAGGACACCGAGAAGAAATACTATGTCCCCATGGAAGGGTTTGAGTTCCTTTTAACCCACCCGGCCCCAGGAACCGTGGTGGTGGACGTGGCCAACCAAAGGGACAGGCAGGGGTACCAAGGCACCACTCCCAAAAACAAAGAACAAAAAATGGATTTTTTTGGGAGGAAGGCCTATTCCACTGGGGCCTTGAAATTTCAGATAGTGAAGCACCAGGCCCTATTAGGGCGCTATAACTTCTACCTCTGGGACTCCATGAGGCAGTTCACAGAGAGGTTGCCCCAGGGCCAGGTGGTGGACTTTGCCACGGCCCTTGAGGAGGGGATCACAGTGGCGGGGGCGGCGCTATAAACCACCACAGACACCGCAAGGAGGGCCATGGCCTCTGCCATTGCTATGAGGCGGTGTTCGTGGCTGCAGTCATCGGGGCTGTCACAAGAGGTGCAGCAATCGATACAGGGACCTCCCCTTTGATGGGTCGGGCCTGTTTTCAGACAAGACTGACGAAAAGCTGCACTCCCTTAAAGATTTGCGTGCTACCTTGTGTTCCTTCAGCCTCTACACACCCCAGGCCTCGAGCTGTCAGTCTTGTCCGCAGCCACAAAGTCAGCAACAACAGCCTAGGCCATCGACTAAGCCCTTTCAGCCTGGTAGGGGCAGAGAGAGAAATAGGGGGTTTGGGTGGCGCAATCATCCCAGCTCCTCCACAACCTCCCAGCAAGGGCCCCCTAAGGGGCCGAATAACAGAAAACAGTTTTGATGGTGCGCCTGAGGGTGGAACTCGTAGCTTTCTCCCGGATCCGTCCCGTCCCTTTCTAGACGGGCTAAAACCCTTCTACGCAGAATGGGAAAGCATAACATCAGATCGCTGGGTCCTCGGAATAGTTCTCCGAGGATACGCCCTTCAGCTTACAGCCTCCCCTCCAAACAACCCCCCCACCCTATCCCTCTTCAGGGACCCCTTTCACGAGCAACTCCTCATACAGGAGGTGAACACCCTCCTTGATCTGGGGACGGTGGAAGCGGTCCCCCCGCCCGAAATAGGGAGAGGATTCCATTTCAGATACTTCTTCATCCCCAAGGCAAAAGGGGGCCTCAGGCCCATATTAGACCTACACCGACTAAACAAGTTCATCAAGTGTCTCAGGTTCCACATGGTCTCCCTAGCCTTGATTATCCCTGCTTTGGATCCAGGAGATTGGTATGCCACCCTTGATTTGAAGGATGCTTATTTCCATGTTTCTATCCTTCCCACCCCCAGGTGCTTCCTCCAGTTTATGGTAGCTGGGTCCCACTACCAATTTATGGCCCTGCCCTTTGGCCTCTAGTCCATCCCCAGGGTATTCACCAAGTGTATGGCAGTAGTGGCAGCCCATTTGAGTCGCAGAAGGGTGCAGATTTTCCCGTACCTGGATGACTGGCTAATCAGGGGCAGGTCTGGGTCCTGTTCAGAACAGCGTGTCCCTCACCTGTGCCACATGCAACAAGTTGGGACTGCTCATAAATGAGCAGAAGTTGACTCTAACCCCAGTGCAGTGCATAGAGTTTATTGGGGCCACCCTGGACGCTTCCTAGGCCAGAGCCTTCCTCCTGCAACCTCGGTTCGAGGCTATGGCTGCGATTATTGCCTAGCTTCACCGGTGCCCCACAACAACAGCCAGGCACTGCCTACAGCTGTTAGGGCACATGGCGGCCTGCACCTATGTGGTGAGGCTGGCACGCCTCAAACTCAGTCCACTCCAGGCATGGTTGGCCTTGGCGTATACACTGAGCAGACACCCCTTGAACAGGGTGGTCACAGGTCCCCCGTGGGTATTAGCCTCGCTGAATTGGTGGAGGACCCCCGGGGCAGTGATGAGGGGCATCCCCTTCAGGGATCTGGCCCCGTCAGTTACCCTGATCTCTGATGCCTCGGACGTGGGGTGGGGAGTCCGCATCAGTGCTGACCTGGGCACACGGGCTGTGGTTGAAGGAGGAAAAGAACCTCCACATCAATGTGAAAGAACTCAGGGCCATCAGGCTGGCCTGCAAGGTGTTCCTTCAGGTTCCTGAAGGGCAGGGTGGTGCAGGTTCTGACAGACAATACCACAGCCATGTTTTACATCAACAGGCAAGGGGGAGTGCGCTCCTCGGCTCTCTGCCAGGAGACCATTCGACTGTGGGACTTTGCAGTGAGGCATGACTTTCACTTGTTTGCCTCTCACCTCCCAGGGGTCAGGAACGACAAGGCGGACCGCCTCAGCAGGTCATTTCTACCCCGCCACTACTGGTCATTGCACCCGGAGGTAGTGACTTCCATTTTCCACTAGTGGGGTGTTCCCCAACTGGACCTGTTTGCGTCATCCAGGAACAAGAAGTGCCCGAGGTTCTGCTCGCTCTGGGGTCGTGAGCCAGACTCCATATCCGATGCGTTCCTCCAGTGGAAGGGGACCCTCATGTATGTGTTCCCACCCCCATTCTGCTCCTGCCCAAGATCCTCTTGAAAATCAGGAGGGACAGAGTGGACATGATGCTCATTGCCCTGGCCTGGCTGAGACAGCACTGGTACAGTATGCTGCTGGACCTGTCGATCGCCCCACCAGTGGAGCTCCCGAGACGACATGACCTGCTCTCCCAGGACTAGGGTTGCTTGCTGCACCTGGACCTGGACTCCCTCCACCTGATGGCCTGGAGGCTTTGTGGCTGACAGAGGGGGAGAGAGCCTGATTGGCGCAGGTCCAACAAATTCTGCTGGGCAGCAGAAAACCTTCCACACAGGTCATGTATCGGGCCAAGTGGAGAAGGTTTACTTGCTGGGCTGAGTCCCGGAGCATCCAACCAAGCCTCTCGCCTATTCAGGTGATCCTGGAGTACCTGCTCCAGCTAAAACTCCAGGGGTTGGCGCTGGCCTCTCTAAAAGTCCACCTGACAGCCATTTCGGCTTTCCATCGGCCGCTAGAGGGGAGATCCCTGTTCTCCCACCTCATGTCAGTCAGGTTCCTCAAGGAGGTGGAGAGGCTTTACCCACAGGTCTGTGACCCGGTGCCTCCCTGGGATCTTAACCTGGTCCTCTCCAAACTAACGGAGCCCCCTCTTTGAGCCCATGGCTACATGCCCTCCACTCATCCTAACGTGGAAGGTAGCCTTTCTGGTGGCCATTACCTCAGCTAGGAAAAAGAGCACCCATAGTACTTTGCACTAGAGCTATTTTGGGTTGCAGAGTAGCCCATATGCAGCTGTGCGGAGACTGCCATAAATTAGAACAGTCCTGGGGACTGCTGTAACTTATGATAGGATTCATATCAACTCTGAGGGCAGGCAGAATCCAGGAGGCGCACCCAGAAGGCTTAAAGCCATCTTTATCCCCTTCCTGGGCTGCATCTTCTGTGCATTGCTTCCTAAGAGTTGTAACAAAGAATCTAGCTCAATCACTCCCCATTCTAAAACTAAATAACTCTGCGTGGTGTACCACTTCACATTCACAGGTGGCCCCATCTAGAACTGCCTCACAATCCAACTGCACTGTGTCACTCAGGAGGAAATGATAGGCCATATGCATCTCACCGCAACATGTACATTACTTTCACTTGGTCAAAGAAAGGGAAGAAGAGGAAGCAAAGAGAAAAATGTATGCAGCGTCCAAAATGGAATAGTTTATTTTTTAAATATCTGAATCACCTTCCACCCTAGCACCTGGGTGCCAGTACATTAACAGCAGACAGATCCCACATGGGTAACTCAATGAACCACCATGGCCATTGCTATCTCATTACATGGTTCTGCCAAAATGAGCACTTCACACTTCCAGAACGATTGCTGTTTGAATGACTGCTCCTTCCACTGTGCCCTGAAGGCTGATGAACCCAGGCTCTGACATCCTCTTAGCAGAAGTGAATTCCATAGCGAGGGCCCTCTGCTGAGAACATCCAGTCCCAGATTTTTAAAGGTATTTAGACACCTAAAGTTGCAGATAGATGCATAGTGTCAGTTTCAAAAGCACCTAGATGCCTAACTTGCACTGATTTAAATGGACTAAGGTGCTTAGCTGCCTTTTGAAAATCCCATTCAGCGCCTATCTGCATCTTTAGGCACCTACATGCCTTTATAAATCTGGCTCCAGTCACTGACCTTGAAAAATTCCCTCCAGGAATTAACAACAATCGTACCCCAGTGATTGTAATGATAGGATAGGGGAGGGAAGGAAGTCTTTAAGATAGCCAGGCCCCAGACCATTCTGGGCTTTGAAGATCATAATTACAGTGTTGCAACTCTCACGATTTTATCACAGCTCTGACAATTTTGGGGTGTTTTTTAACCTGTCTCATGAAAACTTGATGAAAGCTGCTAACTTGCAAATCTCTCCTCATTCAAAATGGCCACCCTCTTCTCTTACCGTCAATGGGAATGAAGCCAGCATGATGGCTGCCATTTTCCTACAGTCTACCTCAGTGATTCTCAACCTGTGGCCCAATCAACACACAGCTGTGGCCCATGTGACCAGGGCCATACAGGTAGTGTATATATATTGTGTGGATGTGGTCCACAAGTCACACAGAGAGAGTTGTGTACGCCGCCCACAATGGTAAATAGGTTGAGAAACACTGGTCTACCTGCATGTGACAAGGCAGCCCTTAATAAAGGTGGCTGTCATCCCCCACTGTTTTCAATGAGATTGGCGCCATGTCCACAGGCAAATGGTTGCCACTCAATGGGTCAGGGGCCTGGACAGGACAGGACATGGAGAATGAGAGGAGCAGCAGGGCCACTGTGAAAAGTGGATGGGGAACATGAGGGGGAGCAAGGCATTGTGTGGAGCAGGAGGCAGATTTAAGGGGTGCACAGAGATAGGGTGCACAAGAAGGGGGTGCAGAGGGCTGTGAGTGGATTAGATGGCTGCTGCCACAGCTTGAGGATGGTGCTGGGGAAGAGGAGGGTCCTCCGAGCAGCTAGAGGAAGGCAGTGTTGCCAATTCTCATGGACTATTGTGAGTAACAGGATTTTGGAGCCTACAGGAGGAGCTGTCGCAATGATGTAAGAAGCTCCTCCAATCCTGTGATTTTCTGGAATGGAGAACTAGGCAGCGCTTTGCATGAAAGCCTTGAGATTGAAGACACAGACCTGACCTGCCACTGGGCCCTGCCTTCAATGTATGGTCCTGTAGGAGTGAGCAGGTCCTGGGGCAACAGGAGACAGGGGAGATAGGAGTCAAGGAAGTGGTGTTGCTGGGGCCTAGGCAGATGAGAAGTCCCAGAGCAAGAGAGTTGGAGAAGTGGGGCCACGGGGTCCCAGGAAGAGAAAAGTTGCTGCTGGGCCAAGCTAGCAATAGGAAATAGATGGCAGTTTCCCCATCTTAGGGTGAAGAAAGGGTAAGTGGAGTCTTCTTCTGAGTAGCCAGGGGGAGGCGTGCATTTTTCTGTGCATTATAGGTTGACTTTTCACCCTGAAATTATCACACTCACTTTGGCAGAGGAACAAAGAGGAGTAAGAAGATGACTAAATAACATGAACTGATTAAAAAAAAATACAACCACTCCTAACCCTCATGATTTTTTGGGCCAACCTCATGATTTATATTCTCTTGGAATAGCACTCAGAATCGAGCATTGGTATTATGCTTGCTGTGGCTTACCCCACTAAGCAGGCAGACAGCTGTATTCTGGAGTCAGCTGTAGCTTCTAGATGGTCTTCAAGAGTAGTCTTACATAATGTACTTTGCAGTAGAGCAGTCTGGAGATGACAAGGCCTTGATAATTGTGTCAAGGACTGTATGAAGGAGCAAGGCTGCTCTTCTCTTCAGAGCAGCAGGGGGAGCAGGGCCTCTGCCTGAGTTCTTACCACAGCAGTGAGGTGTTATCTACCTGATGGGTAAGATAGGCTTATTTACTGTTCTCCTGATGTCACATGAGGTCCCCTGCTGGCACAGTGTTTGCAGAAGGCTCCTAGAGCTGTGTTTTTTATAGTTAACTCTCAAGGCTTGTCTTCACTATGGCACTAGGTCAATGTAAATACAGTAGTTAATTTAAGTCGACCTACCTTGCATCGCTTTGCTATGGTGTCTTCATATGCTATGTCAACAGGAAAGTGTTTGCTGTCAATTGAATGTGTCTTCATCAGACCCGCTAAATCAATGCCACTGCATCAATGGCAGCGGTGCCGATTTAGCGCCATAGTGAAGACAAGCCCTCAATCTCCTCTGAGATGCATGAAGCAGCTCATACCTCTCCAAGCTATTGTTTCAGGCTATCTGCAGGCTCATGCAGACATCTTTACTTTACTTACACTGGGGTTGTATTTTCAAGATTTTCTTCACAACCATAAGGATTGAAGTTTGTTTTTGTTTTTTTTTTAAAGCTGAGATTCTGAACTCATCACATGACTCCAGGAGTTGGGGCTTTGACACCACCCTATAGTGCCTATGCCTTAATCCAACACTGTAACGAAGAAAGATTGCAATTTCTTAAACTACCATAGATGGAAAGCACTTCAGGACCCCACTGCTGCCTAAGAATCCACAAACAGTGGTAAATTGAACCATAAACTATTTTTGCAAATGGTAGACATACCTGCCCAATATGGAATGAATAAAACAGCAATCTATATAATATTTTGCATTACTAATATCTTTATGCAGAATTACTATGAGTGGATAATCCAGAAAACATGAAACAAAATTCCTGTTATACCACGTGGCCTCTAGTATTGGTTTGTATAGTTCATAGATTATTTTAGCTATTCTCTTTGGTGACAAAAAGTCCTATAATTAATATATATTTTGTTTCTAACATTGTATGAGTACGGGGTAGCAAATGTGACATGGTAGCTAATTGCATTTTGTTTTTCTTAGAGAGATTAATTTGAAATCTCAAAGGTACAAGTTGTTCAAGGAAGAACATAAAGTTTAGATCCAGCATAAATCTCTCTTATACTCTAGGTGATTTACCAAAAAAAGAATACATATGTTTAAAAAAAAAAATCTTCCTGACTTCTGGAGAGCAGGTAAAATCACGTACAATCTGCCCTGATGCTGAATGTTGCCACACAGGGCTTGCTATTGCTTGGAATCAGGCCAGTGGGACAGGAAGTGGATATGCAGGGTGGATATGCAGGATGGACAACCGGAGGACAAAAATTTAGACAGATTATGTTTGATCTTTTTATGGCTCACCTCAGAAACTTAGCTGTTCAACACAGTTTCATCTTCTTAAGTCATTTTCTTTGACACTGATTTTTGGTAAAACAAAACTTACTAAAAAGCACTCATATTTACCCCATAAATAAGTATTTATATTGCACTTTTCATCTTTAAATCACTATACAAACACTGAGTAATTCTAACAATACCCCTATGAGATTGTAGGTGTTATTATGCTCCTTGTATAAATGAGAAAGCTGAGACAAAAGCTAAGACAACATTTTCAAAAGATTGTGCAGCCAAAAATGATAGTTTGGCTGAATAAAAGGGATTTTTTAGTCTTTTGGGCACATGTGGTATTTTCAGAAAGTGATCTCAAGGGCCCCTGAGTGTCCATGCCCTTTTCCACACCTCTGTTGTGCCCCTTTGTTCTTCACTCCCACATGGGTGCTCATCTGGCATTTTCAAAAGCTCTAACAGAGAGCACACCCAAATATGGACTGCTGCTCTATTTGTGCTTCAGGAAGGACTAACTTAACACCTCAAACAGACTCTTGTTGGCTCACAAAGATACAGCACTCAAAAAAGGCACCATAATACATGTATTAAAAGACAACCAAACACATTACAGTTTCAGAGCAGCACAAGGAGATAGATCTACTGAGGGAGCATGCACCTATGTGTGCTATTGAACTTATGGGACAGTAATGGAAAACACCACAAATCCCCAGTAGGTGGTTTTCATCCTTGGGGGAGAAAGGTCATCAGCCAGTGGTCCCAACCCCAGGGATACAAGAGGCTGCCAACAGAACTGTCAGTTACACGTACAAACCCAAAAATACAACATGCAGTTATGGAAATCATCCCAACAGAGAGTAAAGACTGAAAAAAAGCTCTCAACACAAACATTTTTGCTATTGTGAGGTTCTACAATAATGCCCTTGTCTGAGGACTTGCTATGTCTTCTGCGTCTGTGAGTAACAATTCCACTTGAGGTTTCAACACTGCCCATGTTTTCCAAACATAAATTGGATGGCATATGCCATGGGGGTGAGTCAGTGGAGAAGGTAAGAGCCAAGGGCCGAGATGCTTAAAGGATGCTCCTGGGAGAAGAAAAGGGTGCCATGGGACAGTAGGTTAAGTGTATCAATAGAATGCATTTGCATCTCTGGATCTTCCATCTCAGGAAGATGGAATCAAAGACTGAAAGGGGATAAGGAGACTCTTGCATGACATCACCTGTTGGTGGCGGTCTGTAAAATAGGAGTCAATACTGAAATGAGAGCATGGAAGATGAAATCTCCTGAAGCAAAGCCAACAATTGCCTGTATTATTCCTTGTATTTTCCTCACAGAGAAAGGTGCAAAGCAGCTCAGTTGACTGATTGGTTCACGTTTATTTTGGGCTGTTCAGTCTTCTGGCAGGGAAGCTACAGACTCTTGAATGTTCCCATGGACAATAATTCTACTTTTGCATTGGTAAATTGCCTGAACAAAGTTTCATCATCCATACTCCCATGTGCCTAAGTGGAGTGGTGATTTGGTGCATCATCATCTTCACCTAGAAGGGGCATCTCCTTTTATTCCATCCTCATCACCTTGCAAGAGACACAACAGAATTGAGACAAACCTGAGGGGAGAACAATTCTGGAGTACCCTTGGTATCAATCGCTGCAGGGCGATTTTTATGATGTCAGGAAGTTACTGGAGGATCCATGTGCTCACACACAAACCTGTCAGTGTGGTCCTTCTCCTTTGTGGGTCTCCTGTGAGAGCACCATGGAGGAACATGATTTATAAATGTTTGAGGTAACCCCCTTCACCTGCTGGCTAAACAGCAGATGTTGGAAGGGGACATAGGAAGACGAATCAGAAGATGGACAGCCACCCATTCCACCTAGATCAGAAGAATGCTAATGACTAAGGCAGATGGAATTGAATGTAGTTTTCAGGGTGCCTGCCTATCTGCTAAAGTGGTCAAACTATGCCCAGGGAATTGAAGGAGATATTCACTTAGGCCCAGAACCACAAAGGTATTTAGGCTCCTAGCTGCCACTGATTTGAATGGAAGTTAGGAGCCTAAATACCTTTGTGGATCTGGGCCCTGGATACTCCATTCACCTTGTGTAGCCTTCGCTACACGGGTCTACAAATGGGAGGGGGGGAGGGAAGGGAGCAGTCCTTGATAGTGATCACCACTCAGTGCTTCCCTCAACAAGTGCAATCCCAGTAAGGAAGCTTAGATACCCACCATTGTCTCTAAAGGAACGCCTTTCAGTTGGCCCTCTGAGTAGCTGACCTATTAAGAACAGCCCTGTAGGTCATATATTTGATTTTTGTTAGTCCCAAGGTCCTTCTGTTTTCCTTTTGTATCTTCATGCCAGCATCCAGGCTCAACCCCATTCTGCATTCACTTTAGTTAGTTAATTTATTCCACACATGGGCTTTGACTGTAGCTGATGTGCTTCAAAGTTTAAGAAAAAATTAGGCATGAACTCTATTAAGCTCAATCTGTCTGTAAAATTGCTTTTAAGTTTTCCATCTTGCAGCTTTTAAAACAAAACAGAGCTGCTCCACCTTATTAGGATCCTTCTCAAATACAAATCCTGAAATCACAAACTCAATTCCTCTGGCATAGTTGACAATGCCTCAATTTCACCATCTGTAATGTGGGGATAAATGTGTCTCATAGGTAGTGCAGGGAGAAGAGACGGGTTAGTTAATAGTTGTCAGAGAGCCATGTACATGTTCAATTACCTAATTAACAATTGCTTAATTATTGCAAGGCAGGAAGCACCAAGCACCCTCAACCAGTGATGGATTAAGCACAAACAACAGACACTCATTGAGTCAAAGTGGTAAAACAGGCCTTTTTAGGACGAGGAAATGCTTATATTGTGACAGCAACTGCTTGAATTGGCAGGCTTGCCCAAGTTAGGTTGGGCAACAACAACTATCAATCTGTTAATCCAAGCACTATGATAGCTAGCCTTTCACCCGATGAAATTGGAGACTCATTCTCCTCTCCCCAAGGTTAAAATGAATTGATTCTTGAATGGGTGATGGGGAAGGGGAAGAATTTTTGCATCTGAGGGAGTAATTGAAGAACAGTATAACAGAAGAACCAGAACTGAGCTACAGGGATCATGAAGACTGCCTCTACAATAGTAGGGCCCATAAGGCTATTTCTGCTATCCTATCACAATGTCCTTGGTGTGAAAGCTGTTTCCTGGTGCTAGTAGTTTGACCTGGCTCGTGATCATTGTTCCATCTATGTGGGTGGGGTGCTGATGAGAATAACCGCTATACAGGACCAAATAAAAAATCTACCCTCTCAAAGTCAAAGACTGCAGTCCAATTAATAGGGGGGAAAAAAGCTGTTTCCAAAACAATATATGAATTCTGAGATGTGGCTGCTCTTAGCATTCCTTCTCTAGGACCTATCTGTCTCAAACCTTCACTCCCTCTATCTCCCTTTCCTCTAGCATGGACTCTAATGAGCCATACCTGCCTCAGTAGGTCAGCAGTAATCAACCTCTTTCTTTGTAGGGTGCCAGTACCTGCTGCCACTTATGTTACACATCTGCACCCAGCTCTGCTTCAAAAAAGTCCCCAGACACTGGAAAAAAAAAGTCACTGCCAGGACTTGCATTTGCAACCTGCTCTTTAACATTACAGTGCTCAGCAGCACAACATTAGTTACCAAGCTTAACTATCCTCAACAACTGGCCAGAGAACAGGTGTAGAAATCCCAAGGTAGCAACAGGAAGCACAACTGGAATAGATTTATTATGCACATTGTTACACCCTCCCATGCCAAAACTACTTATCAGACACTCAAAAGTAGTTTAATTATACTATAGTAGAATGAGAAATCAGGGAGAAGTCAATGATCTGCAGTGGAAGTAAAAAAAAAAAAAAACAAAAAAACAAAAAAAAAAACACCAGTATTGAGGGATTGAAAATGTCAATTTAAAAGAAGAGATTTATTAGGAATGTAATGCTTTGGGAAAGGTATGAAACTGACAGCCCTGAAAACCAAATAATTTATTCAGCAGATCTAGTACGCCACAGCAACATTAATTTTCCTAAAATGCCACAACATGCCTTAAGTCTAATGTCGTAGGACCACCTTTTGTAATAAGATTTTACCTCTATGGTCATTTGAGTCCTTGGCCTCTCTGCTAAGACTTCAAAAACAAGTGCCATATTATGATGATTTTATTATATGGACAGTTGTCTGCTGTGAACTAGATAGCACAAGTTTAATGTAGACCAGTCGTTCTCAACCTTTCCAGACTACGGTACTCCTTTTAGGAGTCTGATTTGTCTTATATACCCCCAAGTTTCACCTCACTTAAAAACTACTTGCTTATGAAATCAGACATAAAAATACAAAAGGGTCACAGCACACCATGACAAACTGCTGACTCTCTCATTTTTACCATATAATTATAAAATAAATCAATAAATATAAATAGTGTACCTACATTTCAGTGTATAGTATGTAGAACATTATAAACAAGTCATTGTCTGTATGAAATTTTATTTTATACTGACTTTGCTAGTGCTTTTTACGTACCTTGTTGTAAAACTAGGCAAATATTTAGATGAATTGATGTACCTCATGGAAGACCTCTGCGTACCCCCCTGGAGTGCATATACCCCTCGTTGAGAACAATTGACAGACAACTATGTAGTATTGACAGTAATGACTTTGAGGCATATGATCCCAGGCTGGATTGAACTGGGGATCTAGAAGTGAAAGTCATCCAGTTTGCTCATTCACTGCCCCATTTATGGCTTTGAAAACAATTTAGCATGTGAGCTTCTTGAGGCAAGGACCTTATTTATACCTTTCATTTAGAAGTGTTTTATGACTAGCAACATTTGAGAACCTGCACTCAGTTTAAGACCACCAGGCTGAATGGGTTCAAGGAACTGGGAACTGTTAAGGAGATTTTGTCCTTGTAAGTCACCTGTTCTATTGAATTCTGCATCAGAAGCAATGGAAAGTAATTTCCATCTGATGGCAATAGGGAATTTGTGTGAAATGAGTAATCTTGCAGTCGGACTTCCAGCAGAAAAGTGTTCATCGCAAAAATAGTGTCAGCACAATTGACACCCCTCTGCTGGCCCAGAATTAAGGGCCAGATCCTGCTCCCATTGACCTCTTATTGAGCTGAGTGGGTGCAAGGATGTGGTTTTAAATTGATTGGGCAAACCAAGAAATGATCCTTCCAGGTGACAGATTAGGCACACTGGCAAGGCAGGTTGTCTGAGAAGTTCTGTCTTGTGGAATACAGGATGGTAGCCCCAGACTGGTCATTAATACTAAAATGATTAATAAAAGTCCAGTTGACTTCCCAGTTTCTGGAGCAGATCCCACCCCTGTTCACAATCATTCACAAATACAAGACAAAGTTAGATGGGATGTTCCAACAACATTTTATTTAAGAGTATACAATATGGCAGCATTAAGATTAAAGCAAAAAAACAAGACATATGTATAACTGATTTACATAATTCCTAAAACAAACCCACTAACGAGATGAGCCAATTATGCTGATGACAGAACAGTAAACTTGGTGATCATCTTTCTTTAGTGCCCGTACCTGAAAATACAAACATTTGTTACGTTACCGTGCTTGTTATTTTTATATTAAATACCAATGCTGATTATTGGCACCATCTTTACTCTCATGATGTTTAATCCAATTAACATGTGACATACAAATATGTATTTCAACCTCAGTAGAAACAACAAGAAGAGACGGTACCTATTTCACTTTTTCCTTAAATTTCCCAGACTGATTAATCAGGAGAGATTAAACAGCTCATTGTTTCATGGATTTGTGACTATCATCCTAATCCTCTGCCCAAAACTCCACTTCTCACATCTGTCCACTGAAAAAAGGCTGGAGCATGTCATTACCTCCATACATTACTAGGCACATGTAAAATGTAAATCAGTTCATGTCTCATACTGGTACCTAGGCAGCTTAGTCACTAGCCAAACAGAACAGCTGCACCATGGGTCCAGTTGTCAATTATGGCTGCCTTCAGATGTTCAAATCCTGCATTATGTGCAAAAATTATCACAGAAGTGACCATTTATACAATTGAGTGCCAATTAATACTCAAATATGGAATTGAGAAATTTTAATACACCTGCTTGAGAAGTCAGGACTCCGTTTAAAAAGAATGCTCTTTAAAAAAAATTGGGTGAATCCGTAGCTAGCAAAGTGGTTAATGGATAAATGATGCAGCGTGGGGCAGGTGCTAGGTAAGCTTCTTTATATCATTTTCAACGTACTGCATCTCAAACCCAACCTTCAATACTCCCTATCATTACAGACCAGTACTGCCGTATACATATCTCAGTACCCCTCAATCCTAATCAGCAGCTTCTCTGGTTATTCTAACGATGGGTCTTTAGGCAAGGCCATCAGTCTGGCTCATTTACTTGGTAGTTCTGCACTGCAAGCAAACATCCACCCAGCCAAGACACGCAAGTTACTTTTATCTATCTGTAACTTTAATAGGTTTTAAAACAAATCTCAACAATTCAAGGTCAGAGTGACACCTTGACATAAACATAATACCCAGGTTTTGGAGCAATAGTTAGTTTCTGAACCCAAGGTTAGTTTCTGAACCCAAGTCACTCATTTGAAGCTCTGCTTTCAGTGAATTTCACTTCTCTATGCTCTGTAGAGAAAACGTTGCTGTAGATCTCCAACTGCTCTCATTTACATATTGGCTACTTGGATACCCTTCATAGCCCATCAATTCTGTTAGCAAGTGGCCAAGGAAACTCACTGTAGAGTGACACAGAAAACGCCTCCCAGTAGGAGCAGAATATGCTCGCAAGACCCAGAAATGACAAAGAGCACCCAGGTATTTAGCAGCAAGATCTAGCAGAAATTAACAATGCCTAGCACTAATCAAAAGACCCAGTGGATGGGCAATAGCATGTTCCATGTTGGGAAAGGCACAGGATACCTACTTTTGGAACTCCCATTCTCTGTTGTCCAGCGGACACACCTGGCGAGTCTTGAGCCAACGAGAGATGCAGTGGAAGTGGAAAGCATGCTGGAAGAGAAGGTCCAAGTTACATAGTTTCATAAGGTGCTATTCATGAATCTCTTAATATAGAGAAGTTAAAGCAATGAAAGTATCACTAGAAAGGGGTGCCCTTCATAGGCACCCCTTTATAGACAAGGAGAGGTGGGGAGCTGACTGAGCTCACTGATAAGCAACAAGGAAGAGGACGGTTTTGATCGGCGTTTCAAAAAGGAAGGGGGAAAAAAAAAAAAAAATCAAAGTAGTAGTAGCAGAGAGGCTGTTTCACAGCTAAGACCATGGCAAATAAGCAATGTCTGACAAAGGAGGGAAAGCAGGCTTCAGAAGCTGTCTGTACTGGTAAAGCAGAGGCAGAAAGGGACACATCTATGGAGCCAGGAACAGGGATTTCACAGTGGACAAATATAAGAAGAGCCAGAGGAGGTCCTGAAGGGCAGGGATAGGGATGAAGGTACAGGCTGAAGGAAGTATTCTGCAAGTACTCTGAACCAACTGAGGTTTGAATAAAAGTGACTTGGGAGGTCAGAGAGAAAGATCTACTACATATTTGCTACAGACACTGGCCTCTCCCTATACAGCTCTGTAAAAATTAGGGTCCCATTTATCAGTACCATTAAAGGCTTATGTTGGAAGTGCAGATTCCAACACCAGTGTCCCAACATGGTTAAAAACCATAATTTGATCTTGCTTCTGTAGACAGATACAACTGTGTTTTTAACCTTGATGATGCACTATATTGTAACATGGCCCCACATAGTAGTTTTTGTAACATAGATAGGTCCAAATCTGGCAAGAGTAGTTTCTTCATGCAATCCTTTAACTGTTACCCTGAATGCAGTGGCTTGCCATGACACTTTTACTCAGGCAAACAATTCTACACTTGCATGCAAAATGGAGTCACACTGTGTACAGGGCACCATTCTGTTCTACACGAAGGCATACTTCATGTGAGTTCGGCAGCTGAACAGAATCGTCCTGCAGGCAAAACCGGTCCTTGGGCGTGAAATGCATACCTTGCATATACAGACAGCATGTCCTTACCTAGACTTGAGGTGGTGGGGAAATGCTGATTTGCATGCTTGAGTCCACACAGACAGGGCTGGTGCCCTGTCTGAAGGACTGTGGTGCCTCAACAAAATGGGAAAATCTGAGATTAGATGGGTCAAGCAATTCTCTTCTCTTTTTAATAAGAAAGCAAACCCTCTGGTCAACAAAAATTGACTCTTCACGCAGGCTTGCACATCAAGAGGAATCAGATATGTTGGCACCCAAGTAATACTTCGTTTTCTGATGGTGGGATAACTCCCAGCTATGAGCCTGTCCCTTGAATATTGAGATAGTCACAGCTCAAAATTAAATTCCTACAAAATTGCCAAGCAGCGAGGTATCTCTATCCTTCACCCCTTCTTTTTCTGTATTCTCATTCTCACAATCTGCCTTGTTTTATACCTCCCCAACCCTCATTTTTCTTCTTCCCTTCATCTCTCTATGTCCCACTAAGCATCCAAGGTTTGAAAATGTTCTTTCCTAATAAATGACTATGAGGCCATCTTAACGGATCAGCTGACTTTCTCTATTTTGATTTTGATTAATAGAAGAGAGGAGACAGAATTTTTTCAATGAAAGCAGTTTTCCTTACATTGCAGACCCCCCATGCAACAGTACACTCTTCCGAAGTAGCAGATGCCTGGTTAGCTTGACATTCTATGCCTGTGGAAACAAGATTAAACACACATTCAGAAGTGGGACCCTTTCTACTTGTAACAAACAGCCCGCTTTACTACAGTAAATGAGGAAAAATACCAAAACTCTGTTTGTAGTAAGTCCAACAAAACAAAAAAGTGTTGGAAATCACTGCGTTTAATAAGATTTTTTTCCCAAATGGGGAGATGGGAGAGAACCAGTCACTTTATTAATGAAGACATACTTACTGTCTACTTTCTTAGGGGGCTGAGGGGATTGTATAGGAGTACCCATAACATCTGATAGTGAAATGTGTCTGCTTACCAAAATGTAACAAATATTTCAAATTTGGTCATATCAAAGTTGTGTTTGTGTGTGATCGTTCCTCATTATTCAGTACTAGAACTGGAAAGGAAGTGTAGGGGAAAGCTTCCCTAAGAGTCCAGATCTTCCTTTTGGGAATGAGATGGGTCAGACAGGATGCCATATTCCTTGGCAAATAAAAATACTTAAGAACCTGAGGTAGGATCCTAAAGCTTTTTCCTTTCGAGGGAGATTGCATTTTGGGAGGGTAGGGTGTTGAAAGGAAGAGATGTTGATTAGCAAGTATGGGCCACACTGCAGAGTCTCAAACACTTGAGAGGGAAGATCTCCTCTTGCAGAGATGTCTCTGGAGGAGCCCTAGGCTGGTGTTCATGGATGCAAAGGCCTCCAAATAAGTCATCCAGACTGAACTTCCCTAGCAGGCCAAGTCTCAGCAGGCTGGAGGCAATCATGGACATGCTCCCATTCTTTAGCCCCAAACGTGGTGTCCTTGCAGATGAATCACCTCTTCACCTTCTGCTTTTCCATATATCCAGCTCCACCGTGACAGACCAGGAGTTAACAAAAGGGACAGCAGCTCAGTGGGTGGCTCCATTCAGGGAATGAATTCTGAAAATTCTGCCCCCCTAGAGCAGGGGAGATATTTTGGGGCAGCAGCCAGCAAATAAGCTATAGAAGCAGAGACTGAGTAGATAATATGGGCACGCTGAACAGCTTCTCTCTGCTTGTGGCAAAGAATCTGGAGTGAAGGCAAAAGGAATGTGACAGAGACCAGGAGTCTTATGGACAAGGCTGAACTACCTGTAGTATTTGAAAGAGGTGCAGCCCAAATATCTTACACTAGGAGTGGTCAGGATCCTGCAGTAAATATGTATTTGAGCATTTCTCCATTAAGAACTCCCCCCTCAAAACACTATTTTGGCAGCCTTCGGTATGTTTATATGAAAAGAGAAGCAGCCTAAGATTCAATTTTCTCCATAATAGTTGCTGACAGAAAATAAGGCATCGTTCCCCTTTATTTGCAGCTCTATTAACGGGCCTCAAAATGAATTCTTGTTAAGGAATAACTACACAGGAGACACCCCCCCCCTTTTTTTTTTTTTTTTTTTTTTTTTTTTAATAAAAAGGCTAATTTTTGAGAAACAGTATTGTGAAAATACACACTACATGGTGTTCTCTTTCTCCCTGCAGAGTTCCCATCTGGATCTATTCATGGCTTCAGGTACTGTGCTGCATCAGAAGTCAGAAATTAAAGAAACAATCAAGTCAACTAATCACCTTATGGTTAGTGCAGGTCTGTTTCCTACTAAATTTTCTAGGGCTTCCCCAGTCCCGTTTTTAAAATTTGACACAGGAGGGGATTTCACTGCCCTCTTTGGAAGACTATTCTAGTGCTTTATAGATTTATATTGGATTTTCTCAACATTTAGCCTAGCTCTTCCTCTCAATGTCATATGATCACGTCTAGTTATAAGCCCTTGTACCATGTAGTTTCCTTTTCCTCTATTAGTGTTTACACCCTCCAAATATTTGTAGACAGTTATGTTCCAGGCTTAGTTATCACATAGCCAAGCTATTCGTATTTAGTCTTTTCAAATTAATTCCTTCAACCCAGTAATCATTTTGTGAGTCTTCTCTGGACTCCATTCTGTTTGTATGCATCTTTGGTTTTGGCCATCTCATACATCAAATACAGTATTGCAGGTGCAGCATCACCAGAGTTGCAGAGAGAGAGAGGCTTCTTTAATAGCTCAGTGCGCACAGCCCAGGACTGCGCTGGTCTTTTATGCCAGTATATTACATTGCAAGTTCCTTATAGGAGGGGGCTGGTAATACTGCACATCATTCATGTTGCCTGACATTTCTTATCATATTTTCAGTTGCCTATAATTTTTGCCAAAACTTACCCATTTAAGCTGAAATTTTACATGGTTGGTGTCCACCTTACAGTGATTTTTCTCCCCCACAATTTCAGCCAAAACAGTTCAGGTGTTTAAGAACAAGGCCAAAGAAAAATACATTTTGGCCATATTAAAAAATTCTGGTAACTTTCTCTGCGAAGTTCTAATATCCCAAAGCACTGGAACAGGGACTTTAAATTTGACAAGGGGTGGTCTTTGTGTCACAGATGTTCCTTTTGTCATCCCCATGAAAATCCATCCAAATTTGACCAAGTTACAAACCTTTGAAAAAACCACTGTTTGCATATGCTCAGTAAAGACTTGCTAGATTTTAGCTGCTAAATTCCCAAAAGATTCTGCACTGAGCATACTCCAGAGCCCAGAACCAAGCAGGACAGATTCTGTAACTGCAGCTTTGGGCTACAGCAGGCCATTGCCAACTCCAGGCACCTAAACTGAAAGCAGGGAGCCTATCTTTCCTCAGCTCAATGACTTCCTGTTGACCCAAGCAACATGGAGCAGAAAGCTGCCTGATATGAATGCAGCGGGAACAAGAAATCTCTTGGGGGGGATGGGTGGAGAAAAGGGACAAAGAGCCGAGAGAGAAGGGTGGAAACAAACTGGAGGCTGGGGGGAGGGTGGATTTGGGAATTGGGAGACAGAATGGCTATTCAAGGCTAGGATGAGAGCTAAGGGTGGAGACTGGGAACCACTAGGTGGGAGGAGACTGGGAATGAGAACAAGTGGAGGGTGGGAAGGAGGTGGTGAAGGGACAGACCTGTTGAAAAACCAGAGTGTGTGAGGAGGACTGGCTGGGGAAAGAGACTGGAACAAGAAACCAGGATGTGAAGGGAATGACACAGATTCAATGAGAAGCCTGGGAGGGGGACTGGAAGCCAATGGGAAATGTGGCTGGTCTAAATGGAGGCAAGAGCGGGGGGCAGAGAGAGATCAGATGAGGTGCCAAAGATGGGGGAAGGACGGCTAGGCACAGAGACTGGAACTGGAGTCCAGAGGGGGTGAGATTAAGGCTTGATAGGCAGGGACACAGACTAGGAAAAGGAGCCAAAGGTGGGGAATAGACAGGACTGGAACAGGCTTGAGTGCGTGGGGTAAGAAGGGTTCATGCTAGGAGGGAACAGGCAGAAGAGCGTGCCCATTATAGCACATTCCCTTCCAGAGCCTGGAATAGAACCCAAGATTCCAGAGTCGTCATTCCTTTGCAATCAGCAATTATTTGCGAAACTCGCTGGCAAAAAAAAGTGTCCCTTCCCCTTTTAGTGCTGGTCCACATAACAGATGACAAACTACTACTGCTGCTGCTATCAGTTTACTCCGTTAGCTCAAGTGGCAGGTCTGTGTTGTGAATCTAAAGATTCCAATTCTGATGACCCATGTGGGTGTCAATATAACGCCACATAATGGAACATCTTTTTATTTGCTTTTCAAAAAAACTTAGGAAGTGACAAATAAACTTATGTTAAAAGAACACTAAGGCTGCAGAGAAACACTCAAAAGTTAGGAAAAGCCAGAATGAAGGTTGTCCATGCAACCTTGAATTCAGCCCTCTTGGGTATATGCATTATAATACAGTCTTTAATTACACCATCATGTACTTTTTTTTTTGCACAGGACTCCTGCCTCAATCAGAGCACAGGACAGACTTCTGGCATTTCCTAGTTTTTTGAGTGCTTGACTTTACAACCTAAATGTTGTTCTTTTAATGTACTTTTTGTGCATAATATTTGAATATTCTGCTTCCTATTACTCATAGATCTCTTCCAACATTCCTGCTTTCCAGGTTTTCCCTTGCCATTAAATATTTGTTTCAGATGTCCCTACCCCAAGTTTATTACCTTGCATTTTAAAAAAATTAATCTCATTTTGTTGTTTCTGCACATATTTTCAGTCTCTGAATTATTTCTGACTTTACATCACTCCTCAGGTTACTATACGAAAGTTTAATTAAAATGCTGTTTACTTCCTTCCAGATCATTAATAATGTTAAATAAGTCCAGATCCAACACTAATCTTCACAGACCCCAGACATTTCACCCACTCTGTATAAGTAGCACTGTTCGTTTACAGTTCAGCCCATTTTCGTACAAGGGTGCTCTCAATCCAAGCTAATATGGATTAGTTCAGCAAATAAGAATTTGTTAAACATAACTGCTTCACCAAAATCAAGTTATTACATCACTGTTCCCTTCATCCACTATTTGTTATTCTACTTGCATGGCCCCCCCCACCGGCCTCCCCAAAAAAGCAATGAACTGTGGCATGAGTTTTTCTAAACCTGTTGATTCTTGTTGCTTATCTTCTAGATGTAATTTTTTCCTCTTAGTATTTGTTCCATTATTTTATAGGGCTGACATTTGAGACTTACTAAGATACTAACAGTCAGAATAATTCTTTCCATTCTCTCCCTCAAAAAAAATTCTCCAGTATTTACCAGTTTCCATGATTTCTCAGAAGTAAATGTCAGACCACACCAAATGCTGCATGTTAGATCTTGGTATGTAAGGCAATAAATAGTTTGGGGATAGGTAAATTGACTAAGTCACACTAAGTTCCACTGGTTTATAAATAGAACTTATTCCATGAATTATTAAAAATTATGTTAAGATATGGGATTGTATGAGGACCAAGATTTGTTCATGAGCTATATTCTAACTAGGTTCTCAGATGTTTTAATGACCTAGAGGTTTTGAGTTCTCTTTCTAGAATCTGCTTCTATAAGAGATCATGGATTGAGTCTTCCTATGCCTCAGAAACATGACTTTTCAAGCAGGGCATGCGGAATGGCTATAGAATTCCTGATCCTCCACATTCGCTAGAAAGTACCAGGATGTGTTGCAGTGGGGGAACTTAATAAAGCCAGGAACTTCAAATCAGGGAGTTCTCTAATTACTGCTTTATGTCCTCACTCCACAGAGTGTACTCTTGGACTACTTTTTCCAGAATACATTAACTTCAAGATGGTAAACAATGTGTTTTTACAGTCTATCTTATCCAAAGACCTCAAAGCACTTCACAAGTATGAATTAATCCTCACTTACTTCCTCACAGGGTTATCATTCCCATTTTTTAAAAAAGTGAGGATACACTGAGGCATGAACAGAAAGCAACTTGCCAAAAATACACAGTAAATCTGACAGAGTCAGAAAGAAAATCCAATTTACTCAACTCCCAGTGCATTAGAATTTTTGGTCTCTTTATAAGAACTTAATAGATATATTTTAGAATAATCTATTAAATCAAGTACATTTAAAATAGAACATAGAAATGGGATACTCTCCTACTAACCATTATTGTAAGCTTGTTTGATAGAGGATACGGGAGACCTTGACATGTTGAAACATCAAACACTTCAGACAGATTTATTCCTAGACCTATTACCACTAGAACCAATAATATAGGTAAAACGTTAAGTGAAGCAAAGAGTTGTCATGGGTGTTCAGTCCACAGCACTCATCTTCACCCACAGTAATCATGCCTATTACATTTTTTTGGGGAGGCTACTTTTTACATTACAAGACTAAAGATAATGAATAAGCAATATCAGCCTTGGAAAACTGTTCTCACACATTCAGTACATCAAATATTGCTTTGTCCGTCAACATTAAGGCAAGGGTAGTCAGTTTGATTTTGTGCCTATGGTAACAGTCTCATAATTTTGAGAATCTATTTTTGTACCCATTTTTTAACCCTTTGCAGAACAGAGATCAGTGACTGATCCATGTGTGCATGCATGTACACTTCATGCTGAACATTTTTAAACTGAACTCCAGTAAATACTTTTCATATACAGTAAGTGTTTTGATGTTTATTTGTAAAAATAAGATTATTATACAGTCTTCCCAGATAAAGCAGGGCAGACATTTAAGGGTAATTTTTGTATTGTTCAAGTATTTATGATTGTTTGGTTTGTCTATTCTATAACAGAACAATCCACACCTCTCTGGATAGCCACCACACAATTTCAGACTGAAATGGCATTAGCTACCTTTTGCTGGTTGTATTCTGTGGAATGGTATCAGCTGAGGTCAGTGGTCTGACTGGACTCTCGGTCAGTCATTAATTGTAGAAGTGTTATGAGCCACCATCTTTACTGGTTTAATGAAAGAGTCAGTATTCAATTCAGGTTTTCTAATAGTTCTATTTATCCATGATTCCTGCCTCTAAATAATCTCACCTCTTCTTTGGCCCCTCACTCTTACTCCACCTCCCACTTCTTTCCAAACCCCTGCCCAGCCAACACTGGCTCCTGTGTAGCAGTGCGATACCAAATTTAATTCCTCATTTCATCCCTCTTTAAAGTGGTGGAAAAAGGGAAATGTGGTGGTGAAGAACGTAAGAGAATGGATCATGGCCTTTAGACATTACCAAAACATGGGCTTGCAATTTTGGGCTTTGAAAAGAATCTCGCTTTAAGAGGTGATTTTGGCTGTGCATCACATCTGAGAGGGAGTTGCCATGTCTGAATAGCCACAGTGCCTTTAATTCCCCCTCCCCCCCCGGACTCCATTTACTTACACAGATCCATGATATGGTTCCTGCAAATGGCACAGTTATCAACCACAATGTCCCAGGCCCAGAGAGCTACCGCATTCCACTACAAGGAGAGAGAAGAACACATTTCCTGTTGAACTTACAATATCTGATAGAGGATTCCTTGCCCCTCCTTCCCTGTTGCACTATCCTGGCGATCCCAGCTTTTCAGAACACAGTTGGGGAGATCTCCTTGAAAACCCATAACCACCATGCTTTAGAACAGAGTTGTTTGGGAGTAATGAGATACTCCCTCACCCACCCCAGGAACCAAAAAATCCATGCCAAGTGGGAATCAAGAAGAATTGTTTTTTTTATACAATAAAATGTAAATATAAAACAGAGTCCTAGAAGTTGGGAAAGAAAGGGTCATTTACCTGCATTAGCCAGTCACTCAAATTTAAGGCCCTGAATTTTATTGAAATAAATTCAACCATCTGTATTTCTATTCAAGAGACCTGAATCAGCTATCCAGGTAGGTCTTTTGTTTCCCAAGCCACATCCTTAGCACTAGTGGAATGGAGGGAAGTGTGCACCTTACTGGAATTTCAATCTAGATCACCTTGACAAAAATGGAGAATACCACCATTAGCAGCAGTCCTACCCATAAGTCATCACTGCAGAACACTGGCAGCCAACTTGAAACTGCTTGTATACCACCTTGCACTGAAATCCCTTCTTTCAAATGCCATGGGAGCTGGCACAAAGGATTGCAGGGCACATCTGAGAATCCAGTGTGGGTGTCTGAACACATGGTTCGAGGGGGGAGGGAAAGCAGAGACTGCCTCAAATGTCACTTTTTAAGAAGTGTTTCCCCTCCTCCCCAAGGGAACTCTGACTTCCATGACCGCAAAAGCCTACAAGAAGAGGGTCTGCTATGCATTTAAAATGACAATATTGGAAAATTGACACAGGATTGGAACTCTTAGCCAAATGATATAGAATTATAACAGACAATTCATCCATCCCCTTCTCTCTCTCCCCCCCCCCCCCCAAAAAAAAAAAAAAAAGAAAAGATTAAATTAGATGACGCTTCATAATTACACAGGACACCAGAACTTGCTTGCCTGACATTGTGTATGGCAAGTATAACTCACTTATAATTCTGTAACAATCATAATCTAGAGATTGTCTAACTCCCTTTCCAGTGATTGTTCTCCAAAGTATATATTTTCCTGTGTTTAACCAAATCAAGTGATGTTTCCATCATTTCCTCTAGCAGTCCATCCTACCAAGAGATGTCACCATTAGGAAGCGTTTCCTGATATTCATCCTAAATTTCTCCTCACTTGCTCATTACTACATCTCTTTGTACAATTTATGTTCCCTCCCATCTCAGTGTTTTCATACTGCACAAATTGCAGGCCGACTTCAGACCACAGCTACCATAAGAGTATGATTCTAAACTAAGATGTGACAATGTAAACCTGTAAAAACCTTCTTATTCATTAGACCTGATGTATCCAGGACAAAGCTATTAAATTTAGGGATTCAATTAGAATTTTATTGCTTATTTTGCTCGTTAGGTCAGTAAAGCCAATATAGCTGGAGGTGGGAGGGTGAAGAGAAGAAGCAGCTGGATACTATTATGGTCCAATCAACTATGCTACAGTTATGAAAAGTCTTCAATTCTGGTGATGTATTCATGCCTACTGGGCAGGGCTAGAGTAGCTAACAGGCCTGTGACCAGGAGCTCTGACTGGGGTGACGAGAGCTCGGACATCATGTGCTGCCAGAAATGGGCATGTAGGGCAAGCTGCACTCCACATGAGCCAGTCTAACCCCCAATCAAACCCACACATTCATTACTGGCATTGGGTGGCCCCTACTGGTTTCACTCAGGTGCCTGAGAGAGGCTTTGAGACATCTTGAGCATCCTTTTCCACTTTTGCCATTTTGCCTAGTTGAGGCCTCGGTAAGCAAATTTCTCTCTGGGTTGACAAAAACCTCATCATGCAGCCGGGCCCTCACCTGGGCTACCAGCAAGTCCCTTGCTCCCTGACTCTTTGTTTTGGGGTTTGAGTGAAAGGAGATGAGCCAAGATCCACCTCCCGGATGGGCCCCAGCCAGCTTGGAGGCAGAGTCCAGGAGTGAAGAAGAGGAGCCAAGGCCGGCGGCAGAGGAGCAGCAGTGCTGTCCCGGGGCCCCCTGCTCCCCCGCGAAGACCCCTCCCAGGAATTTGGAAAGGGCTTCTACGCCCTGACATCACTAAATGAAGGGGCAGGAGGCAGACCCTGCACAGGGCCACACCAGAGACCCCGGGCAGCCCGAACGCAGGCAGAGCCCCTCCCCCCAGCCAGGCCCCGCAGCATCGCCCGACGGACAGGGCTGAGTCGAGGTGTCGCCCCGCCCCCATCCCTGACTCCACTACCCAGGCGACCGCAGGCGCCTGCCTGACCCAGCCCCGCCCCCCCGCCACTGTCACCCAGCAACAACAGCACCGCTGATTGGCCCCTCAGTCCCCCTCCCCCCACGTACAAAGCCACCGCCTCAGCCATTGGCCCCGAACTGCGACAGAGCCCCGCCCTCTCCTGAGCAGTGCGGAACCGGGGACCCGGCCCCTCACGAGACTAAAACCCGGCCCCTCCTCGCCCCGGTGTGACCGGCCCGCTCGCTCCCTCCCCCCTCCGCGGCTGTCAGGGTGGCGCCCTCCGGAAGCCGCACCTTCTTCACTTCGAAGCGCTTCTTGCCGGCGCTGCTGTTGGCGCCACTGGGGGTGTCCACATCCATCGCCGCCGCCATTTTGAATACGCGAATCACTCCCCCTGACTTAAGTCCTCTGTGTGCGCGTGCGCAGGGGAAGGGAAGAAGTCTCGCGACAGCCTCCCTTTTCCCTTCCCCCCCTCCTCGCCCCGCCCCGTCCCGCAAACAGGTGTGTGCGAGCGCAGGGAAGCGTCATGTGACCCTGTTGTCTTAAAGGCGCCGGCCAGGGCGGGGCTCAGAGTCAGCCGCCTCACAGACTTGCGCAACTTTAGCGGGAGGGAGGGGAGAGGAGGGGAGCGAGCGAGGGGCCGGGCCCGGCCGGCGGCAGCCGCATTTAAAGAGAGAGACGCGCAGCACCGCGCAACTCGCTCTTCCTGTGAGTGCTGCTCGGGGGCTACTGTAGCCCCGCCCCGCCGCGAGCCCGGCCGCGGGGTGGATCCCCTGCGGCCGGCCCCACGAAGCGCACGCAGCGCAGCCTTGTCCCCGCAGCCTGCCCGCCTAGGCCCGGCTGGGCTGCAGGCCTCGCCCACTCCATATAGGCTCGGGCTAGAAGCGGGCCGGGCTTCAGCTGGTGGGGCCGAGCCCTGCGTGGCTGCGCCCCCCCTTTACCCCCTAGCGCGCCATGGGCGAGCCGTGCCGCTACAGTCGGGTAAAGTCCGGGCTAGGCCGGCCGCCTCCGCTGGCTGTTTGCTGCAGCCACAGGGTGAGCCTGCAGGCGGGCCGGCCACAGATAGGGCTTAGCCCTCTGCTTGATCTTCCTTTTTGTGCGTGTCCACACACGTACGCGTGTGCATCTTGCCAGTGACCCTGCTTGCCCCGCCCCGCGGGTGCTTTGGGGACCTGCCCTTCCACCCCTTGCGCTGTTGTCGCACCTCTGCTTGGTTCTTGTCCAAATATGGAAACCCAACCTTTTAAACGCATATGATCCAGCAGAGTGAAAGGCCAAGCCTGGTGATTAGCGCTTTGCGCACGGCTTGAGGTCTGCGCCGGACCATGAGTCCTGCACCAATTACATTGTGCCTGCAGCAATGAGTAGTTTCATGTCACATTGAAATACACAGCACAATCCTTCTTTGTCAAAGGGGGAGCATTTTAAGGCAGTTCTAAAGAAATTCAAAATAAAAGTGTCATCTTCCAAACTCTGCTTGACATGGCCTTTTAGGTCGCCTAGATGTTAGGGTAGCAAGCGACAGTAGTAGTTGTCCAGTGCTCTGTGCTACTATTTGTGAGGCTAGATTGATTCTTGTCTAACTCATTTTCATTGTGATGCTTCCATGGGTTAGTGTTGATCTGCCCCTAACAGGCATTTACAAAGCATGTTTCTCAATGGGAAAATACCCATTAGTGATTTGAGGCTCTCGCACACTGCCCCCATTGTAAGGAAAAACTTCAGAAGTTGGGTTCCTGTTCCCTAGCTAAATGAATGCTGTGGGGGGTGAAAAACTAGGTTACTTACCAGTAACTGCTGTTCTTTGAGATGTGTTGCTCATGTCCATTCCACTATAGGTGAGTGCATGCCTCTGTGCATGGTTCCCGGAACTTTTTTCCCCTGAACAGATCCCGTTGGGCTGGCTCTGATGCCCGTTGGAGTCCTGCGCACATGCCACGGTATATGATGCACTGCCAGCCCTCTGCCCCCTCAGTCCCTTCTTTCTGCCAACTCCAGCAGCGGGGACGGGGAGTAGGTTGTAGAATGGACATGAGCAACACATCTCAAAGAACATCAGTTACTGGTAAGTAACCTTGTTTTCTTCTTTGAGTGTTTGCTCATGTCCATTCCCCTATAGGTGACTAACAAGCAATACCGTTGGAGGTGGGTAGGAGTTACCAGGGAGCTGCCCTCAGCACCATTCTGCCAAATCCCGCGTCCTCTCTCGCCTGCTGGATGATGGCATAGTGGGAGGTGAAGGTGTGCACCGACGACCAGGTGGAAGCTTTGCAGATGTCCTGCAGGGGCACTTTCTCTCCTGGAAGGTTGTAGACGAGGCTTGAGCTCTGGTTGAGTGCGCTGTGATGGTTCCCGGAAGTGGCACCCTTGCCTGCTCGTAGCAGAACTTGATGCATAATGTAATCCATGAGGAGATTCGCTGGGTGGAGACAGGTGAGCCTTTCATCTGGTCAGCCACTGCGATGAACAGCTGCGTCGATTTTTGGAACGGCTTTGTACGCTTGATGTAGAAGGCCAGGGCTCATCTCACGTCCAGTGAATGCCATCTCTTCTCCTCCTCCGAACCATGCGGTTTGGGAAAAAACACAGGGAGAAATGGCTACAATGAAATTGGGAAACCACCTTGGGCAGGAAGGCTGTATGCAGCCTTAACTGCATCTTATCCTTATAAAACACTGAATAAGGGGCTCCAACATAAAGGTCCTAATCTCGGAGACCCTCCTAGCTGAGGTAATGGCTACCTTTCATGAAAGCATGAGCAGCAGGTATGAAGCCATGGGTTTGAAGGGGGGGGCCCGTGAGTCTCGAGAGGACCAGGTTGATATCCCAGGGAGGCACCGGGTCACGGACCTGCAGATAAAGCTTCTCCACCCCCTTGAGGAACCTGACTAATATGGGATGGGAGAACAGGGATCTCCCCTCTAGTGGCTGATGGAAGGCCAAAATGGCCACCAGGTGAACCTTCAGCAAGGCCAGTGCCAGACCCTGAAGCTTTAGCTGGAGCAGGTACTCCGGGATCGCCTGTACAGGCGAAAGGCTGGGCGGAATACCCGGGGACTTCACCTAGCAGGTAAACTGCCTCCACTTAGCCTGATACACAACCTGTGTAGAAGGCTTCTTGCTGCCAAGCAGGACTTGTTGGACCTGCACCGAGCAGGCTCTCTCTCCCTCCGTCAGCCACAGAGCCTTCAGGCCATGAGGTGCAGGGGGTCCAGGTCTGGGTGCAACAGGCAACCATGGTCCTGGGACAGAAGGTCATGCCGCCTTGGAAGCTCCAGGGGCTGGGTGATCGAAAGGTCCAGCAGCATGCTGAACCAGTGCTGTCTTGGCCAGGCCGGAGCGATGAGTATAACATCCGCCCTATCCCTCTTTATTTTCAGCAGAACCTTGGGCAGGAGCAGAATGGGCGGAAACGTGTACATGAGAGCCCCCGTCCAGTAGATGAGGAACACGTCGGAAATCGACCCAGTCTCGCGACCCCAGAGTGAGCAGAACCTCGGACACTTTGTGTTCCAGGGTGACGTGAATAGGTCCAGTTGAGGAACACCCCACTTCTGGAAGAGCGTAGTCACGACCCCCGGGTGTAAAGACCAGTCGTGGCAGGGTAGAAATGACCTCCTGAGGTGATCCACCTCATCGTTCCTCACACCCGGGAGGTGAGAGGCAATCAAGTGCAAATTGTGCCTCATGGCAAAGTCCCACAGACAGATAGCTTCCTCGCAGAAGGCCGAGGAGTGCGCTCCCCCCTGCTTGTTTATGTAAAACATGGCTGCAGTGTTGTCCGTCAGCACCTTTATCACTCTGCCTGTCAGGAATCGGAGAAATACCTTGTACACTAGGCGAATGGCCCTCAGCTCCTTCACGTTGATTTGCAGGCGCCTCTCCTCCCTCGCCCAGAGCCCCTGAGTGCCTAGGTTGACGCTGATGTGGACTCCCTATCCTACATCCAAAGCGTAAGAGATTAGGGTGACCGACGGGACCAGTTCCCTGAACGGAATGCCCTTCATCACTGGCCTGGGAGTCTGCCACCAGTTTAGGGAGGCTAGGACTGGCGGGGAAACTATGACCACCCGGTCCAATGGGTGTCTGCTCAGCACATATACCGAGGCCAACCACACCTGAAGTGGTCTGAGCCTCAGGCGAGCTAGTATCACTATGTACGTGCAGGTTGCCATGTGGGGCATCAGTGCAGCTGAGAGATGATAGAGACCATCGCCTCGAAATGTGGCTGAGGCAGGAAGGCTCTGGCCTGGGAGGCATCCAGGGTGGCCTCAATGAATTCTATACGTTGCACTGGGGTTAGTGGACTTCTGCTCATTTATGAGCAGTCCCAGCCTGCTGCACGTGGCGCAAGTGAGGGTCACTCTTTCCTGCACTTGGGATCTGGACCTGCCCCTGATCAGCCAATCATCCAGGTCAGGAAAGATTTGCACACCCTTTCGTCTCAGGTGGGCAGCCACTACCACCATGCATTTGGTGAACACCCTTGGAGCCAAAGATAGGTCAAAGGGCAGGGCTGTAAATTGGTAGTGGGAGCCAGCCACCATGAAACGGAGGAAACACCTGTGGCCGGGGAGGATAGACACATGAAAGTATGTGTCCTTGAGGTCAAGGGCAGCATACCAGTCTTCTGGATCCAAGGAAGGCATTGTGGAGGCTAGGGAAACAGTGGAAAACATGAGTTGTTTGACATATTTGTTTAGACGACGCAGGTCTAATATGGGTTTCAGACCCCCCCTTTGCCTTGGGGATGAGGAAGTACCTCGAATAGAACCCCTTCCGCCTTGAGGGACCATTTCCACCTCTCCTATGTTGAGGAGGGTGTCCACTTCCTGCAAGAGGAGTTGCTCGTGAGAGGGGTCCCTGAAGAGGGATGTAGGGGGAGGGTTGTTGGGGGAGGGTAGATGTAAACTGTAGAGCATAGCCCCCTGAGACTATCCCAAGGACCCAGCAGTCCAACGTGATCTTTGCCCATTCAGGATAGAAGGGCCTCAATCTGTTTAGGAAGGGGCAAGGCGGATCCAGTAGAGAAGTCGTGGCGCCACACCCTTGGGTGCACCCTCAACACTGTCTCCTCTGGTTGCCCGACCCCCTGGGGGGCCCCTGATGGGGGGCTGAGGATGAGGTGGGGGGCTGATTCCTCCTTGTACATCCCCTATTTCTGTCCCTATTTCTATAGGGTCGAAAGGGCCTAGGCAGAGGCCTTGGCTGCTGCTGCGCCTGGGGCCGTGACTGCCGCCTGGAAGCCTGGGGCACGTACAGGCCCAGGGAGCGAAGCGTGGTCGTGGAGTCCTTCAGACTGTGCAGCTTTGCATTGGTCTGGTCGGAGAATAGGGCTGACCCATCAATTGCTGCACCTCCTGGGACAGGCCTGAGGATTGCAGCCACGAGCACCTTCTCATGGAAATGGTGGAGGCTATGGCCCTACCCGCTGAGTCAGCAGCATCACTGGACATCTGGAGCACTGCCCTAGTCATCGTGATTCCTTCGTCCAAGATGATAGTAAAGTCTGCGGCCTGGTCCTGGGGCAGGGCCTCAGCGAACTGCCTGAGGGAGTCTGACAAGTTAAAATTATATCTACCCAGGAGGGCCTGATGGTTGGCAATCCTGAACTGCAGGGCTGCCGTGGAATAAATCTTTCTCCCAAACAAATCCAGCTTTTTGTTGTCTTTTTTCTTGGGAGTGGAGCCTGGCTGACCTTGCCTGTCCTGCTGGGTGGCTGCGTCTACCACCAGGGTTCCCGGGGCCATGTGAGTGAATAGATACTCGAACCCTTCGGCTAGGACATACTACTTTTTCTCGACCACCTTTGACATAGGGGCAACCGAGGACGGGGTTTGCCACAGGGCCTTTACAATTTTGAGGACCCTTTTGTGGACTGGAGGGCCACTCTCACTGAGTCAGCTGCCGCCAGCACACTGAAGAGGCTATCATCGGCCTCTTCTAACTCCTTCACCTCTAGCCCCAAGTTAGAGGCCACCCTCTTGAGCAGCTCCTGGTGTGCCCTGAAATCCTCCAGTGGCACCATGTGGTCCCGGGAGACTGCCTCGTCCGGTGAGGAGGAAGAGGATTGCCGAGGCGCGTCCTGTGGGTGCTCCCCTTCCTGACGAAGGGTTGCACCTATAGAGGGTCCCTCCGTGGAGTCTGACTCCTCATCCACAGAGTGGTGTCTATGGGCCTTCTCCTGTGCCGGAGGCATGGACTGCACCCCCGATGACAGGATGGATTGGGGCCCCGGCCTCATCTGGGTGCCCCCTGGGGCCCAATAAGGCCATTGTTGCGGCCATTGACCCTGGGGCCAACCCAGGGCTGACTGCACCCCAGTCTGTGACGCTTTGTGGGGGTGTCAGCTCTCCCGACTACTGTCCCCCGAGAGACCTCCAGCCACTGGACCGGCGGTGCCGTGCATGTCCTTGGTCCCGGGCACCCTTCCGTGCCGGGGATCACCCTCTCGATGTCTCCGACTTGGAGGATGACGAGGACCGCCTCTGTTGCTGCGAGCAGTGCCAGCGAGTGGAGGTGCGCTCTGAAGAGCTCGAGGTACCGGAGCATCAACTCGGTACCGATGACTTCCGGTGTAGCTTGGCCTTCGGTGACCGAGATCGGTGCTGCTCCGAACTCCGCGGTGCTGAGCCGGACTCCGGCGATTAGGTTCTGCATCAGGGACTGTGCGGTGCCGGGTCCTCCGATGGTGACCAGATTCTGCGCTGCCTTGGTGCGGGTGAACTCCTTGGTGCCAGGGATCTGGAGCGGGAGCTGTCCGAATGCCACCTGGCAGACCTCAACCGGTGCCTCCTCTTGGCATGCTCTGCCTCTGGTGCCAGGGACTGACATCGGCACCGAGAGGAAGACTCCTCACCCTGAGTTGATGCAGGCCGGCTCGATGACACCGACCTGGAGCGACTGCTGGGGGAGCGTCCTCACTCTACCCCTGGTGGCCGTCCGGCAGGAGATCTTCCTCCCCATACCAGGGATCTCCACCGCCCTTCGGGGGGACCCAATGTGGGTTTGCCCCGGGACACCAGCCCCTTCTCCCTCGGTGGATGGGGGGGCCGAGGTGGCGTGGGCAAAGCCAACAAAGCTCTTGCTCCCTGAAAAGCCTCCGGTGTCAACGGTGTCAGCAGAGGCACTCTCCCAATCCCAGGAGTTGGGGGAGGCTCCCTGCACGGAGATGCAGGCATTGGAGAAGACTCGACAGGCTGGGTTTGGTGCATCTCCGCACTTGACCCTGCCCGTACCAATGGCTCAGGGGAGTATCCACGCTCCACGCACTGCTTCTTCCTCTTCAGCACCGGTGATGTTGCTCGGTACCGAGTTGAGGCCGATGCCGGCGGTGCACTCTGCACCGAGGTCATGCTTGGTGCCGAGGTGGAGCGGGCCGGCTCGGACGCAGGACGGAGTGCTGCCTCCATGAGCAGGGCTTTTAATCATATTTCTCAGTCCTTCTAAGTCCTCGGTTTAAAAGCTCTGCAGATCTTGCACTTATCTTTTCTGTGTGCTTCCCTCAAGCACTTAAGGCACCAATTGTGGGGGTCGCTGAGTGGGAAGGCCTTCCCACAGGAGAGACACGCTTGAATCCCGGCGACCAGGGCATAGCTCGGCCGCTCTAAGTCCCCTCAGGGACTTGCTTATCTAACTACACTTAACAAGCACTTAACAACTACTTAAAACTAACTAAACTATTTAGAATAACAACAGTTCAAAGAAGGGGAATAGACCTTGCTGAGAGCAAGGCTAGTTCCAGCAACCCCATCCTGGGCAGAAAGAAGGAACTAAGGGGGCGTAGGGCTGGTAGTGCCTCATATACCGCGGCATGTGTGTGGGACTCCAGGGGGCACCAGAGCCGGCCCTACGGGATCTGCTAAGGGGAAAAAAGTTTCAGGAACTGTGCACAGAGGTGTGCACTCACCTATAGTGGAATGGACATGAGCAATCACTTGAAGAAGAATATTTAAATCCACCAGGAATGATGCACCTCATGTAGCTCAGCAATGACTTCTCTTGTTGATGAAGGAGCAATGTTGAATGACACCCCAGTCACTTCTCCTTAGCTGGAAAGATAGAAGCTAGAGAGCTGCCAGTAATTTGTATTTATCCCACAGAACAAAATCACATCACAGTGATGTCTCCCACCTCACTGTTGTGATCTGAAAGCACAAATACTATCCTTCTGTTCCGTTATATTGTATCTCATATGCTGTAGCATTGTGGCTCTTGAAATAATCGGATGATTTAAGAAGCTAAGGCTGCTGGGACAGATCCATGAAAAATCAGCAATGGCTGGCAAACCTTGAAGACCAGGGGCTGGTGTGCCTGGCAGAGGGGAAACATCAGGACCATGCATAGAATGCCTTTGAGTGTTGTGCAGGTAAAGCAAGGGGAATAAGTCCTTGTTAAATAAGTGCAACATGACATCCTTCCTCTCCTTGTGCTGACAGCTGAGGGATGTAGTTATGTAGCAAGTGTACAGATTTTAGTCAACTGGTGTGGTGGGAAGAGACAGTGAAGGGAGGTGGAGGAGAGTAGGATGCAAAAGAGAGGGTCACCCTTATTGAAATAAGTAATTGCCTCTAGATAGGGTCCTCGTGTCCTGTTTGCTGTCAATTATTTGTCAGCACAGATTCAGATTCTGCAACCACTCCTTGAGCAATCTACCTTACATCCAGCTATTGATTGCAGGGGAAGGAAGCTCCCATTATTACAGTAAGAAAACTGTGTATAAATAAAATTAGGGCTGAGAGAGAGAAGGGCAATCCGTGAGTGGAAGCAAACACAGAAAAGGTGCAAAGTCAACCTTACCACAAAGTTAAGGCTGAAAATTTTAAACAAATTCTAAATTTTTCAGTTAAGAATTCAGTGCTAATTTTGACTTATCTCCCTCCAATTCTTCCAACCTATTATCCTGATAAGAACCAGAGGCTCACCTTCCCAAAGCAGGCTGTTAAACTTACTTGTCTTTGCAGATAGGCCAGGGCTAGACAATATCCTACACAATATTACCATGCAAACCTTAGTTGTCTTATATTATGCATAGTTACAGTTTTTATTACATAAGAAAACTCTTAATCACCCACTTCATGTAGGGAGAGCGTTGGGATGTCATTAACATAAGGATCAAGGAAGAGGTGAAAATTATCAAAAGAGAAGGAGATTATGGGACATTAGCAGGTACATGATGGGTGGCAATGGGAATGATTTGTGACCTATAGGTGCAGGCTGAATGGCAGTATGTAGGATACTTCGGCATATATACGAAGGGGTCTGTAGGCTATACCTGGGGACTGGATAGCAGTGCAATGTGGATGGGGTTCATGCCAGGGGTGGTGAGCAGCTGTAGAAAGTAACAGCCTTAAGTGTGGTGATTGAATATTAACTGACAATGTTCTGACCTTTTCATGTTTAAAATTCTCAGCCTTAACCTTGGACTTTTCATTGTAGTAGGAATTTCCTTCTTTTTAAATCAATCATTTAACTATAGATAAGATTCACTTCTGCCCAGAGACCAAACATGGGAAGTATCAGAGCAAAAGGAACTTGTATATTTTTAATGGAAAGTTAGGATCCTAGTCTATGGGAATCACTACCAAATTAGACCCTGATCCTGCAAGCTGCTCTGAACAGTGGACCCTTAGGCCAGTGTGGAGCCCCACTGAAGTCAGTTGAGGGTTTGCCTGTGCACATTGAATGGCAGAAATTGGGGCCTAACTCCTTAATCTTAACCTCTTCTTATCACCTTCCACCCCATCTACCTTCAGACAGACTCAGACAGGATTGCATACATTATTGTTGCAGTTTATTTCTTTATTGGCAGTTAACATTTTCTTCTAACTGTAATAATTTAATAGGTGGACAGGAGCATAGCAGCCTTGAATAGACAATATCATAATATTAACACACAACAGTTATGCAAAAAAATAGTTAGAACCATCATAGATTTTAAGTTGCCACCATTGCACAAACTCTTGCCCCTCTTTCAGTCCAAAACAGGAGAATGGCAGTCATAAAGGCCAGCACTGAAAATAACAACACGTAGCTCTTATATAGCATTTTTCATTCATAGATCTCAAGGAACTTTACCAAAGGGTCAGCATCATTATCTCTATTTTGCAGTTAGGGAAATTGAGGCACTGAGAAGTAATATGATAGGGCCAAGGTCACCCAACAGGCCAGTGGCAGAGCTAAGCATAGAACCCATGTCTCTTGAATCCCAGTCTAATACTCTACCCACTAAGCCACACTAATCCACCATGACACCAAAGGCCCAGAGCCCTACAGTGGGGGTCTCTGCATGGATACAGGCAGGAGTAGGGCACAGTGTGGGTGGGTGGGGGAGAGGAGAGGAGAAGAGAGAGTGTTAGGGAGGCACAGGAACAGAGGAATCTTTTCCTCTTATACACACAGGTAGTATCCTGGAAAATATCCCCTCTAAAAAGTTTCCGATCAGGACTTTGGAACCACCAAAATTAAGACTATAGCCTCTCCCTTTCCCTACAGCATTCATATCAGGTTTTAATTGAGATTCAGTGTTTGCTGGGACAGGATGTTTGGAAGTGCTTAGACAGGTATACATAAGATTCCAGCTAAGTTAGAGGTAAGCAATGAAGGCAAGATCACAATCCTATTGAACAGATGAGAGTTTTACCATTGCTTTCAATGGAATGAGGGTTTGAAAGCAATAGGCCTTCTCATATGTTTACAGTTAGGCAGGTCAGGGCCGAAGTCTGCAAGTTACAAGCAGGCTGTCAAGACAAAAGTCATAATTAAATGAAAATGCTTTATCAGTGTTATCAACACTAGCATTTCAAATTATCAACATGGAAAATGTTTACCATCTAATTTGCTTTTCCCCCTTGGTGCTGTTCACTTATGTGCACATCATTCAGGGTGGACAGTAAAACTAGATTGTCACTTTCACCTTTTTGTTCTCATACCACTAACCTAGTGTTGTGCTGTGCTAGGCATCAGAAGGAAATGATTTAGAAAAAGGGGAAAAGTTTTGAGAAATGTATTTTTCCCTGCATGAAAACAGCTCTATCATATAAATTTTCCAAATCTTCTTTTTACACTACCTGAATTCAATCCTAAATCTAGTTGACAAATGTCCCTTTAAAATAATGTATCAATATATTAAAAGAGACTCCTGCACATCTAAGACACAAAACGTACGCTAGGGTGCACACATTGGAGGAATTCTTAAATTCACTAAAAATTACTATTACTGTGGAAAACAATAAATTTCCCTCCTCAGCTGATGTCATCACAGGAAGGTGGTCGCTGATGGGTAAAAGCCATGCAATCATCAGTCTTGTATGTCTGGGTTTATGATCCAGTATCTGGCAGTGAAGGGAGGGATGTGGCAATAAAAATTTTCAACTGAATCTTGCTGTACTAAAAAGATCTCTTTATTAAAAGGCATTGCAATATAGAGGTACTAATCAGAGATGTGCACCATTTCTCTCAATGCTGCGTGGAATGTGTGTGTATATTACATACACATATAGACAGACCCAGGATAGCACCTTTCATTTAAAGATCCCAAAGTGCTTTACAGACAAAGTGTAATTGGTGTTTTTTTCTAACCATCCTTCACTCTGTAAAACACTCAGTGAGAAGTAGATCAATCTTGGTCTACTTTAAAATGATTAATCTTTACTTCCAGTTCATTTTGGTGCCCCATCTACTTTCCTCTCTTCTACAAAGAAGTCCAGTTCCCTGCTTAAAGTTGTTTTATTATTTTATCAGAAGAGAGAGGGAGGTGGCACGGGCTGCTGCAGAAAGAAGATAGGCTGTTGCTTCATGAAGCATCAGTCCAAGAAAAAAATAAAACACAGTCCAAAGTATCACTGATGCTGTTAAGATTGGATCATTTTTCAAATCACCAGGGAAATGAGGAGGGAAAGGAAAGGAGACTGCAAAGCTAAGGGGATGGGAAGGCAGAAATACTGAGCAACCCAAATCCCATGACAAGTGCCCCGAACCAAAATAGTCCCCACACCCAATTGCTAACCTCTCCCATGCTTCAACACAAGCTGACCTCCCCCGCTGAACCCTCCCAAACTTCCCAGCACATTAGCCCCAAATAAAAAAAAACCTTCCCAACACTCTATAAATACTAGCTCCTTCCAGGTTGACCCCCATCTTCCTACTTGCTGAACCCCCTCTAATCCTCTGCTGCTGCCAAAACTATTGCACACTTGTGCAATTACCCTGGAAAAAAAATGCAGTTTTTTCACTTTGAAAATAGGTGCCTGACTGGGCTGGTGTGAAACTGCCAAAAAAGGGCAACCTGTGCAGAGCCTGGCCCTCAGCCTCTGCATCCAGTTCAAGGAGCTGCAAGGAAGAACAAGGCAGGAAGCTCATGTCCTGCTGACAGCACTGAGCAAGATCGTTACACCAGGTACATGAAAGCAGAAGTGGAGGGATCTGTGTGGTAGGAGGAACGATCCACTTCCCAGATTTCAGATCGTTAAATCAGCGCTAATTAGAACAGAAGGTAACTATGTAAACAAATGTTTTTTTTTGCTTTTTAACAGTCATGTTACCTGAGCCATTAGCAATCCAATTCCCCGTCCTAATTATAAAGTCCCCACACCAGCAACAACCCCCATCCCAACCCCTCACTGTATGGGAGCACATTTCCTGAGGAACCCAAGGAGAGTGTATAAAGGCAGAGGAGAGAGATTACGGACTGCAGCCACCGATTTGCTCCATATGGTAGATATCCTTGGGACAGTCTGCAGATGGGATCAGCGGCGCGTTCTCCGTCATCACCACATCATCCTCAATGCACATGCCGAGACCGCAGAACCTCTCTGGGGTGGCGATGTCATCCTGGGGGATGTAGATGCCTGAGGGAATAAAGCCCCTCAGAGGAGCAGGATGAGAAGACACTATGGAACACTCCCACCCTTCACTGCCTCACAGTGATGAGATGAGAACAAGGCAGAGCGATACTGGCGGAGATCAAACTGGAAGAGTTTTGTCAGCCAAAGCTCAATCCCCTCTCTTTGGGGCACCTTGTAAAGGGAGGGGAGGGAAGAGAGCACTTCCCCACTGTGTATGAACCCTCACTATTCCAGCTGGCCATCTTGCTGCTGATGGCTGTGCTTGAGGAGCGACTTTGATGGTGCTCTGGATAGTGAAAGGTGAAAAAGATGCCATTGCTGGAGACCAGTTTCCACTTAGACTCATAGATTTTAAGGTGAGACGGGACCAATATGATCATCTAGTCTGACCTCCTGCACAACGCAGGCCACAGAACCTCACCCACCCACTCCTGTAATAGACCCCTAGCCTATGACTGAGTTACTGAAGTCCTCAAATCATAGTTTAAAGACTTCAAGGTACAGAGAATCCACCAGCAAGTGACCTGTGCCCCATGCTACAGAGGAAGGCAAAAAAAACCCAGGATCTCTGTCAATCTGCCCTGAGGGAAAATTCCTTCCCAACCTAAAATATGGCGATCAGCTAAGCCCTGAGCATGTGAGCAAGACTCACCAGCCAGACACCCAATAATTCTCTGTAGTAACTCAGAACCCACCCCATCATATGTCCCATCACAGATCATTGGCATATTTACCACTAGTAGTCAAAGATCAATTAATTGCCAAATTAGGCTATCTCATCATACCATCCCCTCCATAAACTTAGCCAGCTCAGTTATGAAGCCAACTAGGTTTTTTGCCCCCACCACTCCTTTGGAAGGCTGTTCCAGAAGTTCACTCCTCTGATGAGTGAAGCACACACTTGATGGCTGCAAACTAAGCAGTAACAATCAGAGGAAAAGTGTCACTGCTTAAGGAACATCTTTAATTTGTAAACATTAAGTGCAACATTTTGAGGGTCCACCCTCTAATTTGCACACTCCCAATCTGTCAGTGCAGCTGAGGCCACTTAATTATACCAGCAGATTGTACCTGCAAATCTGGTACTATTTAGATGCCCAAACACTGCAAATAAAACCCACAAATAATTATTGGGTCAAAATTGTGTCTGTTGTTTATAAGCAATAACCCAAAAGGCCTTTCCTCAAGGCCCTGCAGCACTCCCAGCTTTCCCCCAGCCCAGGGAATGAGCCATTCATCCAATGTCTCTTGCACTGGGAGGCAGAGTTCTAACCACAGGGCTAAAGAGATAGATGCAAATTCTATGTTGCTCAATATGTTATAGGCCAAACCGTGCCTCAGTCTTGGCAAACATCCTTTCTTCTTCCCATCGTCCATGTTGTTCAGCTGCTGGGCACATTTCCTATCCCTCCTAACGCCACTGGGATTGCAATTCATCACACAAAGGTGAAGAAAGAGATGGGGCCTTTTTTCTCAATCACACCAGACCCAAAAGCAGGGAAAGACTGAGAGAGAAAGGCTGCCCCATTCTATGGATCATTATTCATCATTGTCATCCCTTTTCTGTAGTGTGCCAGGTAAGGTTGCTCTGCCTTGTTGCTGATTTGAGCCAACATGGTCATATTACACCAGCATTTACTACTATGTAAAGTACTGACTGTCACAGTTTCATGCCTAAAGGATCACTGTGGTCTTTCTTCCACTTCATGATAAATTGTGGGGGAACTGGGTGCTCATGAAAATGAATGATAATCACAGGCCTGAGCCACATCTACAGCAGGCAGCTTCCCCACTGATCTCAATAGAGTAGCCAAATCTCTTTACTCCTGGCCTGCTGCACACCAGATACATCAGTCTTAGGCCCCACAAACAACTCTGCATATAGTTCCGCTTTGACCTTCTGCATCCCTAGGATACTCCAGTCCTGGACCAGTCTCATCAACAGAGCCTGCCAATTTGCAGCAAACCGTGCAGTGATTTTGTGATGCGGCTAAAATGTTCTCTGAAAAATAGGCTTAGAATACTGTGGTTTCACTTAACCGCTCCCAGCACCGCTTAACCCCATTGCACCAACGTAACCCCCTCCGCCACCTAAGGATCTCATTGTAGGAAGGAATCAAAACATCAGTCCCATCTCCCATTCCCCGCCCCATCCCCTTTACATTTCTTGGGGACTAAACTGCTGATGCAGTCTGATCTGGCTGTGCTGCCACCTGCTGAGAGAAACGGGCATTGCCTCCCCTTGGTTCACATTTTGAGAGGACATTTCCTGTCAGGTCTGTAACAACATGAGATAGTCCTATTCTGAAGTGAGCTGTGAACCCAGACCTCTGGCGCTGTGCACTGATTGCCAGATGGATTGTCTTTCCTGCAAGGAGACAAGGACCAGGCCTGGTTTGGGGACTCTGGGGTGAAGAGAGTTAAAGTACCTTGAAGAGGTGGTTCTCAGTGGTGCTTTTTGTTAGGATTCCCCAGCTCTTTCAGCTTCTGTCCCATAAGGCTCAGCATGAGGCTGTAGATGTTCAGGCAGGACTTCTGGATCTCCAGGACACCCTGGTACAGCTCTGCTTGGGGATCAGTGAACCTGAAAGCCAGGGGAAAGCAAAGGTCACATCTCAAATGAGAAGTCCCCAGTTCTGAGTCAGGCACAGCTCAGTGCGGAAGCCCTGAGAAGATATAATGTGATGGTTGCCAATATGAAAAGGCACACAAGGTACTATTTAGGTCACCTCCTTCTCTGGGGACACCTTGGTTGACATCCTTGGCTTGACGCAGAGCCAGGCAAACCTGCAGTTTGAAGGGAAGGAGGTGAGCAAAGAGACAATGGAACCAACCCAACTATCAGAGGGATCCTTTAATGTAACCTTCCTGACCTGAGACAGGCAGCCACTCACACAGGGACTAAAATATCTGCTCTGCTGTGCCTCATGCACATGCCCAGAGTCAGCACCTGCACAGGAAAAGGTAAGACCCATCTCTGTAACTTTAATTTGCTCCAACAGCTGCACTAAGGGGGAAATCAAAAAATGATAACCGCAGAAACATTAAAATCTATCTATATAGACACATGAAAACTACCTATAAAGACAGTAAGTCTGCATGCCCACTTGCAACTAATCAGAGATCAACACACAGGTACACACTCCTTGCATTCTCAGAAAGCTGGTGTATGGTATATTACTAACTGTGGGCTTCTTGCCTGCCTCTGCTGGGCCAGATACAGGTGATGTCATTCAAGTAGCAGGAGCATGCTCAAATCCGCCATCCAGTAAGACCTTTTCTCCAAGAGCAAAAGCAGAAGGATCAGGGATTCCCTCCTCTCCACACATTTTCCAGCATAGAGAGAGAGAGAGAGAGAGAGAGAGAGAGAGTGTGTGTGTGTACTGCTCAAGTAATTTTCCCCTGGGGTATGTTGTAATTGCTTATTGGCTCCTGTTAGTGGCTGACTCCCATCAAACCCCCTCCATGCTCTGCAAGTCTCACCTACCTGAGAAGGGGTCCCAGACCTCCCCCATAGGGTCTCGGTATTTCAGACCCCTTCTTCAAATTAGTAGAGGTCAACATACTGCAAAGCACATACTTCCTCCTTCCTTCCCTTTCCTTTGCATAATTTGGACCATCGCTAATGCTAGTGCTATGGCCTTCTGCTATTATGGGTCTGAGAGATGGTGCTAGAGAGGAAAAACACAGTGGGATTCAAACATAGACCCCATAATGTGCAACAGAGCATACATTACAACAAGGTCACTATGACAGACTTTTCATGCCTCTTTTAACCAGGCTGAGGGTACTTCTGTGTCCTGCTCTCCAAATCCTCCTTTCATTTTTTTACTCACTGGGCCAAAATAGTGTGTATTCAGGGACCCGGGGGGAGGAAGAGGGGAGCAGTGATTTACATGATAGTGCACTAGTGGCTTAAATGCTGTCAAGTTTTTTGTAGGCATCATGGGAAAGGGGAGTTTTGAAGAGGTATTTGAAGGACAGTCCATTAGTTTTGTGGCTATTTACAGAGAGCTCCTCTCAATTGGGAGGAGCAGCATGGGAGAAAACACAAAGGTGTTTTTTTGAAAACTTAACAAGTGACTAATTGGAGGCAGAAGTTGACACCTTGATACTGAATGAGAGATGACAGGGAGAGTGAGGTTAAGCCATGGAGGGCCTTGAAAGTGAATACAAGTATCTTTGTTTGATGCAATAAAAAAGGGGGAACCAGCAGAGGATGCAAAGAGGAGTGACTTAGTCAAAGTGACGGGCTAAGAGAATGATCTTGGCAGACGCATTCTGAACAGATATAAATGGGGTAAGATTGCATTTGCCAAGGGCAGAAAGAAGGATACTGCAGTAATCACGATGTGAGATGATGAGAGCCTGGATGAGAGTTTTAGTCATTTGGGTGGACAGGACAATGTTTTTCTTAAAGAACCTGCAGTGTTTAGATATAGCTGGAATGTTAGGACCTAGAGAGAGATCTGAGTTGAAGAGGATGCCATGTTATGGGCCTGAGTGACAGACAGGATGATAGTGTTGTCTCACAGGGATCAAGAAAGGAGGCCGGGGGGGGACATTATGAGCTTTGTTTCAGCCATATTGTGCTTGAGCTGAGCTCATCATCCATGAGATGTCAGAGAGACAGATTAAGATTTTAGTTTGGACAGAAAGAGATGGGTCTGGAGTAGAGAATAACAGGAAGGCAGCAATCTGGGAAGTTAGAATTTTTACCTGAAAATAGTATTTCTGCATCTCCAATACACCAATATGGAATAATGAGGGGTCTTGTGACACCACAGGAGTAAGACACAATATCACTAATCTCACTGAAAAAACATTTTGGTGCCAAAGGCTCTAGTTCCCAGCCTGTGTCTCCCAGGATGCTTATGTGAAGTTTTCATGATCCCCATAAAGAAAAGAATGTTAATAGGGAGAATGTTAAAAAGATTCAGTAAAATTAGTGAAAAGCATGTTCTCCGGTGCATGAATAACAATGGATAATCTGCCAACAATAGGTCGACTGTAAAAACTGCAGAAACTACCCAAGTAGCTTCTGCATACTAAAATCAATGAATTCCTACTGATTCCAGAAATCCATGTCTGTTCAGTAACACAAGGGGAGGCTGTTCCAGACTGTTGTGTGGGAGATACTGAAACACTGTTTACAGATATTATAATGTCAACAACTCCTATATGCCGGTCTGGAATACAGCACTTTGTCCTGCTGCCTCACGTAGAGAATAGAGGTTGGAAATTAGTGAAGACAGATTATTCTCAGCACCATACTCAGAGGGTATATCTACACTGCTCACTAAGACAGGCTATGACTCAGGTTTGAGCCCATGCCCTGCTCTCATCCACATACAAATCAGTCTGATTTGGGTCAGCAAGCACTCAGGACCTGGGTCCTAGCACCCTTCTAGGAAGGTGGGTCAGAGCCCAAATCTCTGACTCAGATCCAAGCCTTGTAATTTTGCAGTGTTGATGCAGGTAAGCTGCAAACTAGCATCAGGAAGCTTGGATACTGCAGTATGGACGCATTAGCATGGCTGTGAGACTGGGGTGCGGCAATTTGTAAGCCTGGGTTTGCAATGTGGTGTGGATGCTCAAGTCCACAAGCTCAGGTCCCACAGAGTCGGGTTTATGATGCAGCATAGAGATACCTTTAAAGGCCATGTCAACAGAGATCAAGGTTTGACTCCTGTGGGGCTGGCTAAACAAAGGCAAGAATGCCAGATAGCAACTGTGCAGCTTCCTGCCACAAGACCTGCTATCTTTCTACCTGGAAAGTGCAGCAGCCCAGGTGTTGAGATAACAAGACCTCCTTTGGCTGCATGGGATTCCCACATACAAGCTTTATTCAGCTGAGCCAAGGTTCAGTAGCCATCTGCTTCCATCATGGGCTCTTCCTAAATGAAAGTCATTGAGAAGAATGAAAGCACTTAGTTTCTTCCAGACACAATGTTAAGGCTCTTCTAAAATCAGGGTCATGACAGAGGCACCCTTTGGCATTAGAGAAGGATGATATCTAGGTAAAACAGCTCCTTATTTGAGATAAGGAGCCTGGAGGTGGAATAAAGGAAGTGTGATGGGGTGTTCATCTCGCATTTGCCCTGAAAGGGTGAATGCAGACTGAGAATGGGGCTAATTAACCCATAGCTGAGAGGAATCAGGTGGTTAAGCAATCCCCTGACTGAGTGAGGGAGCCCAGCTGAGGAGGAAGGAGCTGGACTGGATTTATAAAGCCAGGAAATTGGATGCAGAGGGGGCTGCTGGAAACAGCTGTAGTCACTTCCTAGAAGATGAGAGAAGTGTTTGGAGGCTGCAGAGATGTGTAGCCGGCAGTTGCTCCCGGTGAGAAGGGAGTGGTGAAGCTGGCAAACCAGGGGGAGTCAGTTGGTAAGGAAAGAGCTCAGGCAACGGCAGTAAGGTCCAGGAGGGAACAGAGGTTGGCTGCTGGCTAGAGGGTCCCTGAGCCGGAACCTGGAGTAGAGGGCAGGCCTGGGTTCCCCTGCCAGTTACTGAGGGAGTGGCACCTTGGGGCAATGAATGGCAAGACTGCCTGAGACTCCTGGTGAGGAAAGACAGCTGCCCAAGATTGCTGAAGGAAGACTTTGATACTGTGGAAGGGGGAAACATGGATAGTGACCTGGCCTGAGGGCTGAGTCATGAAGAGGAGACTGCAGCTCGTGGAGCGAGAGAGGGGCTGCAGACCCAAAATGAGGAGGAGGAGAGATGGCATGCAAAGGGCGTTGACATCACACGTATTCCCTGGAGTGACCAGGAGGAGGTGCCATCCTAGTGGTTTGTCAAATGCCCCATCACAGGACGGAATCCTTCTTAAAACCATTTTGCCTTGGTGAAGCACAAGGGAAGTGAGGAGGAAGCACTAGAAGCCCAGATGCCAGGGTCATGGGTGAAAAAACAATATAGAGAGAGACAACAAACACCTCCTGAGCCCTCCTCATGGACATCATGGCAACCAAGGTACGATCTACTGATTGACAGACACGTGGAATATTGGTGAACGGATCAGAGACTCTCCAGGGGAGAGCAGTATGTCTACCTGGGGCTCTTATCACAGGCACATTCCTGAAAAAAGAGCCGTTAAGCGTTGCCCAGTTTCTAGGTGCCCTGATAATCTCCTCCCAATAGTGATAAGAGCAGAGACATAATTTCTTCTGAACCGTTGTGCACCCTGAAAGAGCCAGCCCTATCCAAACAGGCTGGCAGCTGTGGTCATCACTCTACAACTGTCAGGCTCCAACAGAGAGATCGCTTTTAGTGGGGGGGACTCCGATAATCACCAGGACAGAAAGGGTTTACAGAGAGGGAAATGGGAAGGATTTTGCCCAGTGCTTTTGGTACACGGGCTCCAGAGTGGAAGAGGGACAGCTGAAGGGCTCTAGCCCAGGGGACCATTCTTGTTACAGGGTAGCAGGAGACACAGCTGGTGTACTCCCTCTCTGACAGGGCAGCATTGTTAAGATTGAAACTTACTACTTCTATTCACTGCTCTCTTGTAGGACTGAGACAGATTCTGAGGTGCATCAGGGTCATGGGAAGTTGAGACTTAGGACACATTCACCTCCACCCCAGTTCCACAAAGCCATTCCAGTGCCCATCAAATAGCTATCTCTGCCTCCTGCAGAAAGTGACCCACAGGCAAGTCCAGGGTCCAAGCATGGAATAACTGCCAGGCCCTCCTTCCTTCAATGGGCTGCCAACTGTACAGTCAGTTCTGCAAAAGCTCCTGGTCAGACTCTGTGTTGACTTATACTACGTGCAACCCCAGTGATTTTAATGGGATTCCATAGCATAGCAGCCAGTACAGAACTTGGCCCCCCGACTGCTGATCTCAGAGTGAAGGGGGGGGAAGGGGGAGAGGAGGAGCGTGTAGTTCTGTGCACCAGGGGGAAATCCATGAAGCAGAATCTCAAATATTTCTGGTGGTGAACTGCTCTCCCTATGTTATGAATGTCCACAGACAGTAAATAATAGAATGGCCTTACCCCTCCTTGACTATCCATTTAGTTTCCCTTGTAAACTTCTTGTAGGCAACTGGTTTAATTATTTTAGTCCAATAAGGAACGATCCCCTGCAGGTTCTTTAGGGAACAGTGAAATAAACTGGAGAATTTCTCTGCTGAAGGAACTCAGTCCGTGGTTTGCATGTCTTGTAAATGTTTCACTGTGTCAAACATCCTGTCCCCTTATTGCAGTGAATGAAATAGGATGGACACTACTTTTGTTACCCTACAAAGTTATTCCAGCACCCTCTGGAGAGGAGCTAGCAGTCTGATGTGATGAGCTTTCATTAAATATGAAAAATCTGTCACTGACCTCAGGAGTTCCTAAGAATGGGAGCTAGTCAGAAGCACTCTGGAAAGGACAGGACTGAGTACCTTGATCTCTCCTGTGGGAAGCACTGAAGTGAAATGAATAATTCCTTCTTCTTTATTTCTTTACAGTGTCTGTGTTTCTTTTTCCTCTATTGCTGCTTCCATCTCCTCACCCTGGTCGCTGAATTATTTTTCTCCCTCCAAACTAAGGATGCACTGACTAGATCACATCCCCTCCCAGAGTTGGGAAAAACATACCCAGTTATACTCTGCTCTGCTGCAATACCTATGACACAGGCGGCTGCAGCTTCAGAGAGGCTTTGTGCCAAATGTAAGAGAGATTTTGAAAAATGCCTTATTTAGTTTATAGAATATCAGGCATGTCCTCATACAAGTATTTTTTTAAAAGCATCCCTTTGGATTTGCAATAACCACTTGGAAGCTTCAGCCCCATCCATCTTGCTCTCTTCAAGCAAGTGTCACCTTTTGTCACCTCTAAGGGTTAGTCCCCATAAGAAGTTCAGAGTTTACCACAGCTACCAGCTACGAGAGTTCCTCCATTAGCTTAAGCAGTAGAGATTCCTGCATTTAGTAAAGAAGTGTAACAAATTCAAAGCATGCTGATGGCCCAAGGTGCACCCTAAACTGCTCTGCCATGATGCTGTCATAGTTCAAAGGAGCAGGCTGGACAGAGCTGAAGCTCTGGGATAAGGAATGTCATGGGTATGTCAAAGAAACCAAAAAAGTTGGGTGAGAAAGGGCTTGGGTTCCACTGGCATAACTCTGCACCCCTACACACCATAGGTAGCACTCACTTCCTGGAAGAATAAACAATACACAGCCCTCTCTACCTCCCCAGAACCATCCATCCATGACAAGGAACTGACCTTAGCATACAGAAATGCTTAATTCATTGGGGATTTGCTGGCAAACTGTCTCAATGAAAGCTTGTCAAATATCACCAACATAGGCATTTGATTAGCAAGGGGTCTGAAGCTGCAGGAAGAAACTTCTTTAGTGCCACTTCCCTTGAGCAAAATATTTAATATTATGAAGAACATAAAAAAACTGGTCAGTCCCTCTTTCTCACCTGCTCCATAGTGTAGAGGAGAGTGAGACAACACTCAGAAAAATCAGAAAATAGTTTAATTTGGATGTGAATATGAAACCTGCTTTTTCACAGCCTTACTCCAACAGAGGGAATCATGGAAGGCCACTCAGACAATGGGACTGGGTTTTAAAAAATCAGATCACTTCATGACTATTAACAACAAATATAACTATTTAAGATGACAATGACAAAGTAACCAAACTTCATCCTTTAACATGTAAATTGCTGGAATCAGAAAAATAATGACAGCACCTATTTTTTCCATTGTTTGCACTCTAGTTATTCTGGGTTGCTGGGTTTCTTTTTAATTAAACCATTCCCCTTCATTTCTCTATCCATTATTTCTCTAAAGATGGGATGTTCAGCTGTCTTTTGTTTCAAATTTAGGTTAGTCTGAATTGTTAAGACCTAGATTTCAGATTTAGTGGAGTGTAGGGTTTATCTAGAGCCCTTTTATCTTCATGGAAACACATAGCATTTCGCCTTATTTACATTAAGAATCACTATGGAGTGCAGTTCATTCTGCATCTCCCATTTCTTTGCTGTGAGGCCAAAATGTCTGAAATTCCCATGTAGATTTATCAGGTTGTGAAGGGGGCTTGTTCTTTGCAATTCTGCAAGGGTTTTTAACAATGGCTTTCTTGGGAGGAACAATCAAGTTTGTGTGGAAACACCATAATTGCACTGAAATCAAAGTGTACATTTGAAGTGTCCCAGTCCCCAGCAAACGCGAACTGGTTGTATTGGAAGTAAAGATTATGTGCTTTTTAATACCTCTCATTAACAAGCAAATGATCATTTGGTATCATTTTGCTTTGAGTGTACTAAGCAGTCTCCTCCTATTTGTTTCTCAATACTCACTTTTAGATATTCTTAGTCAAAGGACAACTTTGGGAACACCCCAACTCCTCTCTCCTGCTGCCACACATCTAGTTAGTGTTGTCAGTCCTTGTGGCCACCAATTTTCTTCACTGTAGCTTAAGCTTCCTGGAAAATTAAGGTCTGGCCATCAGACAGTAAGCAAGATGTTTAAAAGTTTAGCTTTCAGTTGCGTACTTGGTTTAACTGGAATCATGTTTAAAGTTTTATGCTAATCTCTTCTCTGTTCTGGATTAAGTTTTAACTGGTTTTGTGTATAATTAAAGTTTGCAAAGAACTTTCATAGCATATTTAGGCATAGACAGCGTTATAGGGAGTGTAAAAGGGGGATAAATTTCTGACTCAAAATCAGTAGGACCAGTCTCTAGAAGAAGAGAAAGATGGGGGTGGAGGAATTCTCCTCTTGTCAGACACAGTGGTTGATTTTTTTAGCATTACTTGGAAAGCAAATATTTAAGTTCAGTAGCTTTTATATATTTCACTCCCTTCCCTGACATTTGATCTTACCTCAGGGAATTGTTTAGTTCAAAATCATATCCATTTTTCTCATTCAGAGTGGGGAAAGTTCCAAATTTGACTTCAGGCCGTTTCTTGCATCAGGGTATTGTTTAGAATAGCTGAACAGGTGGAAACTTATTTTCGGTCAGATATATAAAAGTATGAAAATATTGGTTGTGCCAGGCAACAGGGAGCTTATTTCAATGTTTAACAAGTGCAGATATTCACAATATATTTAACCTAACATGTGCATTTCAATCAGGAGCTTTCTGAGTGGCTTAATAGTTGAGGGATCACTGTATAGATATGGTCAACCATTTACTATGGGTAGCTGGATAATGCCTCAGGAATTCAGATGTGGCATAATAGTGCAAAAAATAGAATACACTTTCTTCATAAGACTCGTGATCCCAAGCTTCACATCACCAAATAGGCTACACAGGGGGTTCTGATAGTGCCAATTTCTCATATAAAATTACACATAATAATTTTAATAAAGATGAACTTATTAAATGGGAAAAGCCTCCTCTATCAATATTGGATTGAGTAGCTGTAATATCCTGCCCAGGATATTATATCCCCATCCAGACGTATCCCTTTAATTTAAATTTTCTTTTTGTTAACCTTTATAGAATTGTCACTGCTTTCTTATGGAGGGGGAAGAAACCACATGTTGCTTTAAATAAATTCAGTTGCCCAAAACAGAAGGATGATAATGGGCTGATTTCAAAAAGTACTTTTGGGCTACCCTTATAGAATACATTGGACCTCAGAGCCAATGGATAGCACTTGACTGGGAATAAAATAACTTGCACCTCCTCCAGTTGCTTTAATAAAGACCTCTTCGTAAGCGTGATTATTTGTATATTCCAACTACGCACCATCCCAATATACAAAGTACAATCAAAATGTGGCAAAAGGTGAGAAAAGACCTCTGAATATGATATAAAACTTCATGGGAGCTGTCAGTATTAGGAGATCTGTGTTTCTCACAATGACTAATTGATCCTGTATTCCAAACATGAGCAAATTTGAGCTGTGGGCCTTAGACAGTACTGCACTATGCAATGAAATAAAATAAAAAGCACAAAGAGTAGGTTGCCCACGTGTACAACAAACCAGATTTAAATAAGCGTAAGCAACACTACCTACAACTCAGAAGCCACATATTAAAACTTTCCAAATACTAACAAAGATCTACAGGAACATGCGCTGTATTAAAAAGCTGACACTACAACCCATGAAGGCCAAACAGTTTATATCAGCAGCCTACACTGTACGAATTAACCTAGTGCAAGGGAATTTTGCAGGAACCATCATTCTTTGGAATAAAGACCTAATATCAAATTTAACCAAAAGCTGTGGTTGGAAGCTATATCAAACACATACTGTATTTCCAGAAATAATACACTAACGCAAACATTAGGCTGATTTTTGGTTTCTCATTTCTGTTCCCCAGCTCCTTATTCAAAGGCACACAATTTAACAACAACAACAAAAACCAGTGTAAATTAAAATTTTTAGAAATGTCATGAAAATAAAATAAAATTTTATAGCAACATACAAGTTTTTAAAGATAGGCTTTTCTGAGATGAAAGCAAGATGCCTGTCCCACATGGTGTAAATTGCCTCAATTTGAATAAGTAACTGAGATTTGGTAATGCATAAAGGACAAAATCCTGCCTGGGTCACCCTAAGTGACATGTCTCTCTGACCCTTAGATTGTTTTGAAATAGCTGGCACATGCTACTCCTAAACCCAAAGCTTTATATTTACACAGTACAGTGCCACAAGACACCCTCCATCCCACCTTCTATTTTGCAAATCTATCTTACAATGGCTAAGTATGTCAGTAAATACTATCTATTATTATAGATTACTGTTTGTTAAATTATTTTAAAGATTAATGCTACCTTCAAATGACGTGGAAAGGAGCAATAGAGTGGGCAGATGAAAGGTTTTTCTGGGGTAGGATGTTTCATTCTCTGAATTATAAGTGAATGGTAGTTGAAAAGATGCAGTCCAGAACTTTGACAGAATAAACAAATTGTATCTTGTTTCCCTTCAACTTACCTCATCATACACAGAAGTATCCAGTGGATATAGTTAAAGGACAAATCTTTCAGTTTTTCTGGAATCAGACTCAACTGCAAATATAATGCAAAAGATACCTGGTTCGTCATGAGTGAAATGATGTTTACTCAATTGGCAAATCATTGCACTTGTTTGCTTTGACTTTGAAACTGTAATATAAGCTGCACTTACTTACTAATATGACACAGAATATTAATATTAATTGAGGAATTGTTGCTTTTGTTGTTAGTGCTGATTGCTGCTGACACATGCCAAAGAATTTACATTAGAAGACTCTGCTTTGTACAGATGGGAAGTTTCATCATAACCTAGAATTGCTGCATAATTTGGTGGTGTCTGCCTGTCCATAAGGAATTTGGTATGGTCTGTTATCCTGACACAACCCACGACTACACCAAATGTCCACATGGAGGGTGGTGGGGTGATTAGTAAAGGGATAGGTGTAGGGGGGCCAGGAATTATTTTCCATGTAATTTGAATGTAACATTAATATTTAAAATGTTTCAAATATTGATTAGTTTAATAGAGGACCTCAGAATTGCGTGTATAAATAAAGCAGAGCTTAAGTAAGTAAAGATCCTGTCATTAGTTATAAAGTTGTTGCGGTAACACTGGAACACACAATGGTTCCATAAGTTTGGAAACGCTCAGAGCTGGTGTTTCTATGATGGTGTGACAGGTGCATTATGCTGTGCAGAAATAACACTTTGGGGTAGGGAGTGGTATGTGCCAGCTACTTCACAACAATCTAACAGGGACAGGCACTTGGGATGAGCGGAGAAGGATTTTGTCATTTACACATTTCAAATCTCAAATAGTTATTCAGATTATCAGGCAATTATGCTATGGAGGTTTGGGGTCTTGCTTTCAACTCAGAAAAGTATATTCTTAAAAACATGAATATATGTTGTTATACAAGTCAATCTCACTTATTGTGGTGAAATTTCTAAAAATGTAAACTTACTGATTTTTTTAATAAAGTTTTCCTTTTATGTATCTTCAGGCTCCTCCTAGGATCTTTATACTCCTTAGAAGCTTTATTTCTCCTGGACTACGAGACAATATGCCAAAAAGTGCACAGCATTTGCATTAAGTGTAAATAAGATGCCTCCTATTTTCATGCCACATGGCCATGTCTACTAACACAAACATTTTGGGCAGAAGTAATACACACAATAAAGGAGGCATTTGGAAATTGTCATTCCTACACAACTGAGTGTCTTTGGCTTTGCTAACATATTGAAACATCATTAAATGGAGATGAGCGCTCTGCTACTCCCTTAACCCTGGCCATAAATGCAGCCCTGACAAGTGATCCATCGCAGCAAGGCCACCACAGGCTGAGTACCTTGCCCTGATCAGAGTAAACCTCACAAAGGAGCAAGTCCCAGCAAGAGCAACACAGAACTTGGACCAGTTCAAAAGGGAGCGGGAAACTACAAATGATTATTGCAAAATAAACAGAGACTTACCTCTATTGTATGGTTCTGTATCCCCTGATTATTATTATATAGCTATATCACCACCTTTGCTCAGATTTATCACTGAAAAAAAGAGGAAAACATTAGTTATATACATATTCTTGTCATGTGCAATAAAAAGTGTTCAAGGGAAAATAGCATCTCATGCACACTAAATATGAATATGAACAAAGTCATATACATTGTTCCATATGCACAGGGCTGCTCACCTGGAACAGCCATCAACCTCCGGACTCAACCCAGTTTGAAATAATCTCTCAGCAATGGCAGTTCAGTGTCAGCCTCTTCTGGCCCCACCACCAATCTGGGTTAGGCACCATCCACAAACTTCAGAAAAAACTCAGGTGAGGCATCATCTTGAAAGAGTGGACTCTTTGAAAGGTTATATTATAACCACTCTGAGGGTCATAGTCCTATACATGGAACAGAACAAAGGAGGATATCGGTCCTGTGTCTTGGTGGCATCTGGAGTGCAAGAGACAGTGCTCTTACAGTGACAGAAGGAACACAAGCTCACCGTCAAACATGGATAATCTACTAAGGACCATTGCACCAGCCAGAGGGACCACAGTTGATGGCATCACACCAGGCGTCATGCCTATCCAGTTACTATCATGAAAAACACAACAGGTTCAAGGTGGCTAATCCACCTCAGCATCTGCACAGACCTCTGCAATCAGAATTGTTTTGTGAAAAAGAAGTAGCTGCGTGATCAAAGAGTCAGCATGATTCAGAGGTAGTAGTTATTGACCAATGTCCAATAAGAGTCAAAATAATCCTCTCACCTGACAAGAGAGGTTCAAGTCATCTACCTGGACCTCCATTCTAGAGATCTCAATTTGTGTATTTTAATAACCAGCTAGATTAGTTAGTTAGTGGTTTTAGGTTGAAAATGTTTTATTTGCATTTGATTTTTTTAAAAAGGAAGATATAACAGATTCCTCTTCAGGCCACAGATATTTGCCCTGTCATGTGACATGGTATCAACCCTGGTGTGACTGGAGCCAGAGACAAAATTCAGTGTACTAAACCTTTTTATGGAGATGCCAGTCATGAGTTTTGCACATAAGGTAACCTCTTTGGCAACCTCTTTGTTATAAGAATACAATGTATCCTCCCAAAATTACAAACTTACTTTTAATTAGAATTTAGGGACAAATTAGAAATCAGGCATCATTTATTTATTTATTTATTTTAACAGTGAGGATGATTAGCAATTGAAACAAAGTACCAAGATCAGTGGTGGATTCTCCATCTCTTGATGTCTTTAAGACTGGATGTCTTTCTGGAACACATGCTTCAGTCAAACACAAGTTATTGGGGTCAATACTGGGGTAACTGGTTGAAATGTAATGGCCTGTGATATACAGATAAGACTACATGAGCTAATTGTCCCTCCTGACCTTGCACTTTATGAAAACTATGAATGGAGTATAGAATGAATTCTCTGAGAATTTACAAGTAATCCTGTATTAGTGTAAGAGTTAACATTCATTTTAAAATGAGTGCTTTAAGAAATTTAGCATTTGGTGCCAGACCATTTCTTGTTCTAAAATTAATGATGGAAGAAAATCAACAATTGTTGTATTGCACTGCTATGATTATTTTAAAGACATTAGTGTAAGTTCATAATCAAGGTTGCACCGTAATTTTCCTTTTAATTAGACCATTGTAATCCTTTCATTTTGTTCTGTCTTGAATATTTTTGAAAAACATATTTGGAAATATAAATCTTAGCATGCTTGTATTTTCAAAAATACATTTGGATTCAAAAGTAATGTAATTTTTAAATTACAGCATTTTTAAAGTCACATTTTTTCAGATTTTTCAAACAGCACATCTCACCTTTTTTGGAGCACCCTTTTGGTTAAAAACCACAACAAGCAGACACCTCAAAATGTACACACATTATTTAGTAAAATTCTTAGAGAAAAATTACCTTAAAATGAAGTTAAAGTTGAGAATACTTAGCAGTAATTTAGGGTAAATAATCTACAAGGACATTGTAATTATCCAAAAACTAAGCATTATAAATCCAGGAAATTCAAACTTAAGGTTAAACTTAAGAAAAAAATCCAAAGGTGTTAGTGTATAGAAATGCATACAGGACACCCAAACAACCTTAACTCTGCCTTAACTGAGAGACTTTTCAAAATTCCCTACTAATTGAAACTCATTGCATAAGCTATCTTTGAAAATAAAGCTTTTAAGATTATTGATAAATTTCCCCATTATTCTTCATAACTAAAAGTGTATCCTTCAGCAAAAATCTTAACTTGGCCCGGTAATAACTCCATGGGAGATTGTGGGGAGGAAGAGAGAGAAAAGGCGGCGGGGGAAATCCCTTTAAAAATCAGTTTAATGTGGGTCCATGCATTTTAAAATACCTTAATGAAAATTACACAGCTTTTGCATGGCTACACTCATCATGGTCATGCTCATACAACCCTAATAAAAAAAAGCCACCCTCTCCCCCCCAGCACATCTCCTGGATAAAAAAGGATACAAAGCAATATACATACGAGAGATCAGCACCATAAGAGCCTCAGTGATACTGTAATGAATCTTCCAGCCAGTCTGATTAATCTGTCTAGGGTGAACCTGCTGCTGCTATTCTGGCTCCTGGCTACAGGCAGCCATGTGGGGAAGGTCTAGGGCAGTTTGGAGGATGGTTGGAGATCAGAAGAGTCAGTGATGGAGGCAGCTGTTTCTGGTGGCTGCTTAGGGTGACTGAGCTGAGGACTGTGAAACTGCTTATGTGCAATTGGGTCTCTTTCAAATTAAGAGCAAGAGGGCTCCCATGCATTGTGTTAATAAGAATAGGATGTAAATAAACAGGGTTACACCAGATCTGACTCCATTACATCAGTTTCTTTCCACCTCCTGCAAGGCCCAGAATCAATCACTGTCCAGCCCACGGGCAACAATATATACATATTCAACAACAGGGTCACCCAGGAACCGGATGGTACATCTGGGTAACAGTGTAGAGACCTCAGTCTAAATCAATGACTTAAATCTGAGAATTAAACCAAGGCTGCTAAATGGCCAGAGTTTGTCAGGAAGAGACAAAAAGGTGTTCAGGAGCTTTTCAAAAATGCCTGTTTTTATAAACTGAGTCTTGAATTTGGCACACACTGGCCATGGCTCAAACACCTGCCCCTGTGAGTCCACAAGTGTTTACAGTCATAGTTTCTCTGAGCATATGCAGTAACAATTGGCACATCCACGCTTAGAATCTAACCCTACTAATTATAGAGACACTAGTTATAGCTCAATAGATACGGTTGAGCTGAGCCTTGCAGTTAAAGCTGAGATTCAACTTTTGTATTATATATGAAGAATACAACATATCCTCCCCCAAACTTACCACACTTACTTGTTGGGTCTACTTTGCATCTAACTTCTGCCTGTAAACCAGGGCACTTTGGGGTTCATCTTCTCCTTGAAGCGCCGCACACAGAGAGATAGGGAATCTCGCTCTGCCCTAAGCCTCTCTCAGGTGTAGGGTTGTTCATATTTACCCCGCTTTATTTATCCAAACCGCAGCAGGCCTGCTGTCATAGCCATGAGTCTGATTCTCCACAGTGTGGAGGGCCTGCAGAACAGACGATGGGATTTTGACCACTGCCACTGAGCAGATCTGTGCATAAGATCAACATTACTAATAGGCTCCAATAGAGGCTGGATTTTATTTCTGTGGTACTTTCTTGTTCTCTTTATGGCAATCTTCATCTTTTGTTAACATTCCTGTGAAAAGAACACTTTGTACCGGATAGTAACCTTATCACCCTCATGTGACCGAGGGTCCCCTGGGTGCCAACTGGTGGAGAGCACGAGGTGCACAGGGTTCACCAAAGGGTGGCATGTAAGGTCTCTATAGTGAGCCAGGAGTAGTCTGCTCATCACAATCATTGGGAAATGCACGTACAGATAGATATATCTATATTGAAAATGATGTTCCTAAAGTCTAAGGCAGATCACCAAGAGTGACATCCCTCAGGAATGTTCCTTTCAGATAGGTGGTAACAGATGCTTCTCTTCCTGTCTGATCATATGGGCCTTGTCTGCCTCACAGTGTATGCCTATCTGCATACTGAGCCTAATGCTGTCCAAGAGATTGGGAAATCCACAAGAGAGGAAAGCCACGTGAAGAAACAATCAGCAAGGGTAGAGGTCCTGTTTATGAATAAGGACAAAAGATTGTTTTGATGTATCTAGGATTGCCAATTAGCACCCTGGACCCTTTACTGAGGAAGCAAGCTGACAGAACAGTCTGCCTTATGAAAGAGGGGTCACAGCGAGCCTGGCTGTAAAGCTTTGGTGAGCACTACTTTACTGGACGAGTATCTTGTTAATTAAGTTTAGGCTCTAGAATGTTATAATTTTATTTTATACATAACCATTTCTTTCCAATACTTCTACTTGCTATGACTTTGAATTGCTGTATTTTGTTAAATCTATTCCTGATTTCACTATAAACATATCCAAGCACCAAGCATATCTGAGTTAAACAGAGTGGTGATCTAAGGTGTAACTGGTGAACTGGGGCTGTACTGTTTCTTTGGAAGCAGATAATCTGTGAATGCCCAGTGGACCAGGGGCTGGACACTCCAGAGGAATGCTTGAAGGGCTCAGAGGTTGGAGTGTGCCTTTCACTAACCTGTAGAGAGACAGCGGAGCCTATGTAGGCTGAGAGGAGAGTGCTTGTGTTGCCCAGGGCTGGTGGAATAGGAGAGCTGACCCATGGCAGGCACAGACTAGGCTTCCTCACGCTAAGGGTAGGTGATAGAGAGGTGCCTCACAACCCCGGATATGCCCAGAAAGTGTCACACACCACCACACACACTGCAGGACTTCCCTGGCTCTGTATGGCTTTCCTCTGTGTTTATCATGAAGCTGATAAGGTCCAAAAACTGTATCTTTGTGCCTGCTTATTTCTGCTTTCTCTTTGCACGAAGCCCTGGTCAGCAGAATGCTCCAGATAGGAATGAATTCCCTCCTTGCTGAAAGCCCTTATTAATTCCCAAACAAAACAATATTAAGATTGAGTTAAAGCTGAAAGTCAGATCAGTAATTTGGGTAAAATACATTACAGAAATGATGTAATTATTTCAAAAACAAGCATTATAAACCCAAGTTAAATTCATTTAGATGTACATAACAATAAGACACTTATATAAGGATCTAGGCACCCTAACCAATAATCATAAATACAAAAAAATCCCAGTTTAAAATAAATCCAAATATTTTGAGGTATGGAAATGAACAGTTAGGACAGCCAAACAGCCTTAATGCTGACCCATAGTAACACCATGCAATAACAATCAGATTACGATTAAAGCTTTTGAGTGTTTGTGGACGTAAGACAGAGACACACAGTATTTTTTTTATATATATATATAATATATGCACATTTCTATTCCTTAACATATTTATATTTCTTCTAAGTTTAATCTTTATTTTTCATGTCCTGGCTTTATAATGCTAGTTTCCAAGATAATTACAACATATAAATTGCCTAGGGAGGTTGTAGAATCGCCATCAATGGATGTTTTTAAGAACAGGTTAGACAAACACCTATCAGGAATGGTCTAGTTATTACTCAGTACTGTCTTGAGTGCAGGGGACTGGACTAGATGACCAACTGAGGTCCCTTCCAGTCCTACACTTCTAGGATTCTATAATCCCTATAATGTATTTTACCCAGATTACCGATACTTACTCTCAAACTTATCTCTACCCTAATGTAGGTTTTGTCTAGGAATTTACTTTTTTTTTAAATTATTAAAAATGTCAGACATGAACATACCAAACAAAAACTGCAAAGAATTTTATCACAATCTCTCTACTGATTAGAAGATAAAAAATATCAGCCTTAAACAATTTTTTAAATTTTAACTTTTAGGATCAGATTCATTGGTACATTCTGGTTGCTTTCTGCCATGCTGGAGCAGCAAAAACAAGCCAGAGTGTATTGGCCAGTTAGATCAGGTAATAAGCTGCTTTATGTCACCAGAACAGCACAAAGCAGCCAGACAATACACCTTAGTTTTCCCTCTCCATGATGGACTCCACATTCCTCTACACAAATACACCACAATTTCCCCTTCTCCTGTTCTCCACTCTCCCTTGCATGCAAAGATCCCAATTTGCCTCTCCCTCTATTTGCATTTTCAATTTGCACCCCTCTCAGAATACATGCTGTCATTTTGTGTAGGATATGCTATATTTTTCATAGAGAAGGTTGAGATGAATTTTGCACTTAATAATGGAACTGTGATCAGTGCTTCCATGATACTAACACACTCCTGGAAAAGAGGCTGGGAGCACAGGCCAGACTATGGTAACTATTGGATTTGAAATAGCTGCCATCCATGAGCCAAGCAGAAGACTGCTCTGTGGGAAGGTAGAATGGGAATGTGAAGATAAGCTTCTTCAGAACTATGGAAGTCAGGAAGCTTCTCTATGATTGCCAGTCTGGATTTGAGAATCTTCATCTATACTTTGTCGGTTGTTTCAACAAAAAACTCTCTTCCAAATACATGTGCACCTGTCTCCCTAGTCCTCCTGGAACCAAAATACTGAACAAAGACGCCTTAAAGTTAAGACTTCATTAAACTCAGGTTCTTACAGACCAACAGAAGTGAATTCCACATCTAAGGACTCTCTGAGGACCATCAGAACTCCCTGATGTTTATATCTCAGGACTGTTAGCTTCAGTGCTTTAGCAGATCTCATCTGCCACAGTAATGCCTGGTGAGAACCATCTTTCATATAGCCAGAACCCCAGTAACAGAATCATAGACATATAGAACTGGAGGGGACTTCAGTAGTTCATCTAGTCCAGTCCCCTGCACTGAAGCAGGACTAAGCATAGTCTAGATCACCCGACAGGTGTTTGTCTAGCCTATTCTTAAAACACCTCCAATGACAGATTCCACAACCTCCCTAGGTAATTTGTTCCAGTGCTTAACCATCCTTACAGTTAAGAAGTTTTACTTAATGTCTAACCTAAATCTCCTTTGCTAGAATTTAAGACCAATACTCCTTGTCCTGCCATCAGTGGATTAGGAGAACAATTTATCACCCTCCTCTTTATTACCTTTTATGTACTTGAAGACTTATCATGTCTCCCCCTCAATCTTCTCCACTTCAGACTAAACAAATCCAATTTTTCCAATCTTTCCTCATGGGTCATGTTTTCTAGACCTTTAATCATTTCTGTTGCTCTCCTCTAGTCTTTCTCCAGTTTGTCCACAACTTTCTCAAAGTGTGGTGCCCAGAACGGACACAGTACTTCTTACCAGTGCTGAGTAGAGTGGAAAATACTTCTCCTGTCTTGCTTATAATACTCTTGCTAATATATCCCAGAATGATGTTCACTTTTTTTGCAACAGTGTTACATTGTTGGCTCATATTTAGTTTGTGATCCACCATAATAACCCTTAAATTCTTTTCTGCAGTTTTCCTCCCTAGGGGCTCATTTCCCATTTTGTATTTGTGCAATGAATGATTGCTTCCTAACTGGAGTACTTTGCATTTGTCCTTAATGAATTTCATCCTATTTATTTCAGACCATTTCTCCAGTTTGTCAAGCTCATTTTGAATTTTAATCCTGTCCTCCAAAGTGCTTGCAACCCCCACCCAGCTTGATGTTGTCCGCAAACTATGTGTGTGTACTTTCTATGCCATTATCCAAATCATATATGAAAATACTGAATAGAACCAGACCTAAGACAGATCCATGCAGGACCTCATTCAATATGCCTTTCCAGTTTGACTGTAAATCATTGATCACTAGTCTCCGAGTACAGTTTTCCAACCAGCTGTGCACCCACCTTCTAGCGGGTTTGTCTAGGCTATATTTCCCTACTTTGCTTATGAGAAGGGCATGTGACAATACCAAAAGCCATATTAAAGTCCAGCTATCACATTTACTCCTTCTCCCCTATCCACAAGGTTTATTATCCTGTCAAAGACGGATATTGGGTTGGTTTAACATGATTTGTTCTTGACAAATCCCTGTTGACTGTTACTTATCACTTTATTATCTTCTAGGTGCTTACAAATTGATTGTTTAATTATTTGCTCCATTATCTTTCCAGGTACAAAAATTAAGCTGACTGTTCTATAATTCCCTGGGTTGTCCTCATTTCCCTTTTTAGAAATAGGTACTATATTTGTCCTTTTCCAGTCCTCTGGAATCTCTCCCGTCCTGGACTTTATAGATCTAAGTCAATACCTTCAATTGCATCTGGAAGCCAATGCAGCTGAGGAAGGAATTGGTACAGTAACCTCTCCCCAGCTAACACCGCTAACAGCCAACACCACCGGCTTTGCTAACTGAAGATTCCAAGGGCTTATGGAAAATAGTTATATGAAAGCTCAAACCTATTTCTGTTCACAAAATGTATTGCCATGTCCCTGACTTCAACACCAGACACAGATTGTAAACCAAGGTGTATGAGACTGCTGATTAAGTGCTTTTTACCCGCCATTGGCCATGTCCATGACGCTAGTGGAGGTGGAAGTCCATAGTGTTCTATGATGACAGCCATTTAAAATGACAGTGGGTTTTAAAATTCTCCCACTGCCTCTGCTGTTTTGTCTCAGATATCAAGATATCAAATCAATATATTAAGGCTCACCATTTTAAAGGGACATTGTCAATTATATTTAGGCCTCAGATCATGCTTTCTGGTTATTCACACACAATAAATTAGAAAAAACCTTCAATATTCAGTTAGATAAGACCCAGATTTACTATATTCTGTGGAAAACACCCTCCTAAACCATTCAGAACAACCATGAGGAACATTTATTCAAAACATTAATTACAGCCACATAGAAATGCACCACCAGGCTATAGCTCCAAAAGAAATTTATATCCCTAAGAAATGGCTAAACAGCATGGATGTAATACAGAATCTGGAGGAAATCTCAACTTGAATCTGACAATCTTACAACTGTTTTGAGGACACACAGGCCCTCAGTGATCCATTATTCACCACTCAGCAGAACTATGAACAAACCATTTAGATTCTGTACTAAAACACATAATTAATCTCCAACATTGCCAGAATTCACCTCTGTAAGGAAATCACACACCATTTTCTTGGATAACTATTAACTATGTGCCTGCATTCAAAAATATTCAATAAAAGACACTGCCTATCATGCTGACCAGTACTGTTGCATTGTTTACATGTACTCCCGACTGTCAGTATCCATCTGTTGTCTCATCTTACACTTAGATTATAAACCCTTGAGGCAGAAAACCGTCTTTCTGCACTGTGTTTGTACAGCTACTAGCACAATGGGGTCCTGACTAGACTCCTAGGTGCTACAGTATAACAAAACAACAACAACGTGTTAATTCATTCTGAGTTAATTTACAGGTGGTTTACAGTTTCCTGAAAAAGAATGTTCTTATTGAAGGTTCTTATATCTATGTAACTTTATGGCCAGAGAAATGACTTTCAACAAATTATCCTTTTTTCAAAAATAACTTTGTATTTCAAAGTTTTATTTACAGGTAGATACACAATCATCAACTCTGCATTTAGGTACATGAGCAGATATAGCTTTACAGGTGAATGTTATTCACAGCTAGTCATGTAGATTCAACGTTCACAGCCAATACTATCTGTAGGTATTGGTTGGCACAGCACTAAAGGCATGTTTGGAAAAATAACGTTATGTGTAACAGATTTAGAATACAGGCTAAGTGATTATCAGTTAGCACATCAGCAGCAATGTTATGCATCTCCATATATCTTTAGTGAGCCTTCTATTACAATTTATATTGTACTTGCCGGTGTAGTATCTGTGATCTTACAAAACTGTCACAATCAAAATATATTAGATTCTTTTAATAGGGATAGACTGATCTGTAAAACTCACTAAAAGCCTCACCTTCCCTCTCCCCCCCCCACCTTATTTTTATAATAAAACAGGTCAGGTACTTTAGTTGCCTTTGAAGGGTCAAATTCATCCTTTGGACACATGCACCCATCTCCCCTTGAAGGCAGTGGGAAATGCATGTCCACTTAGGTGCACAATTTGGCCCTAATTAAGCAAGTCTTGCAATACCCATGTGAAAGAGGTAAGTAGATTTTGCAGAAGAGGAAAATGTAGCACAGAGAGGTACAGAAGGTTTTGCCAAAGACCACAGAAAATCAACAGCAGAGCCAGAAGTGGAATTCAGGAGTCCTGACTCCCAGTCCTATATGTTAATTGCTAGAGTCAATGTGGATGAGTGGGTGGAGAGACTGATTAGAAAAGACGAATGGGGATTAGGAAGTTAAATTTTGGAAGAAAGAAAGACAGGAAAAAAGAAAGGCAGACAGAAAAAAAGCAAGCACAGGAAAGGAGAGAAGGAAATAAGAAAAACAACATACGCTGAAAATAACAGAGAGGAATATACAGTGAGATCTACATTAGAAGACAAAAAAAAGAATGGAGAGAAGCAAAGAAACGAATACATAAAACAAGGGATATGCATTGCGGTAAGTGATATTTTTCACAATGTATTAAATAGAAAGCCTCTTTCCAAAACATGACCAATATATAACCAAACACAGTATATGTGTATTGTAGATACATCTGCCACTGTTTGAAATGGATTGAATGCTGGGAGGGAGTGGAGAATGAGGATTCATCCTCTTCTCTAGAACTTGCAAATCCATTCATCTCCCTTTGAAGGCAAGGGATCGCCTTTATAACTGGCTCAGAGATATCTTCAAAGACCAAACAATTTTTTTTTTATTTGGAATGCACCAAAAGGCAGGTGTCCTTCATGTTAAAAAAAAAAAATTCAACAAGGAGACTACTCCTGGAAACCCCTACTAGAGGTTTTCTTCCTCTCCCCTCTTGGCAAGTTACAAAATATATTATGGGCAACCTGAGGGGCACTGGTGGGGTTGCCTGCACCTGCCATTCAGGCCCTAGATGGGATTTTGATTGTCCAGACACAGTTGTACACTAATGTACACATATTTGAACTAGAGAAATAGCAGCTCACCAGTCTCAGGTGGATGAATGGGGGAATGGGGTGGTAGAATGGAAGTCTGGAGCTGAGAATTCGGGAGAGGGCGGAAGAGACCGGAAGGCAGGATGAGTGGGCAATCCAAACATGCGCCAAGTGCCTCACTCCCTTCTCCCAAGTGTGCCTTCTGATGACCCCTCCTTTCTACTGCTGATCTCTCTCAGACCTCCTAGAAAGAGAGCTTAACATATCCTTATCCCTAGACGCTAAAACCCTTCTGTGTTAATACAACCTATCCACAACGCAACCCTATCTTCCAATCTCCCAAACCCCCTCTTGTCATTGCTCCACAAAAGCCAAAAACCACTCACATGACCCCTCTCTCAGACAAACTTTTGAAGGTTTTCACTTTGAAAACAAGTGTCTGACTGGGCAGGTGTGAAACGACCAACAAAGGGCAATCTGCACAGAGCCTGGCCCTCAGCCTCTGCATCCTGTTCAAGGAGCTGCAAGGAAGAATGAGGCAGGAGGTTAATGTCCTGCTAACAGTACTGAGCAAGACTGTCACACCATGTGCATGACAGCAGGAGCCCTGTGGGAAGGGGAGGGATCCACCTCCTGCATTCTAGATCTTTAAAGCGTTAACTATAAATAAATGGTTTCTTTGCTTTTTAATAGTCATGTTTCCTGAGCCATTAACAATCCAATTCCCTGTCCTAACTACAAAGTCCTCACGTCAGCAACAACCCCCATCCAACCCCCCCACTCAAACTGCACTGCAACCAGGCCCATTCACAAAAATATACATCACTGCACGTGTGTGTAAGCATGTTTCCTGAGGAACCCAAGGAGGGTGTGTAATGCAGAGGAGAAAGATCACGGGCTACGACCACAGATCTGCTCGACATGGTAGATCTCTTTGGGGCAATCTGCAGACAGGATTAACGGCGCATCCTCCGTCACCACCACGTCATCCTCAATGCGCACACCAAGGCCACGTAACCGCTCTGGGGCAGCCATGTCATCCTGGGGGATGTAGATTCCTGAGGGAAAGAAGGGAATAAAACTCCTCAGAAAGAGAAGGATGAGAAGACACTACCGATTGCTCCCCCCCTTCACTGGCTCACATGGTGATGAGAGCAGGGCTGTGTGCTGAGCGACACTGAAGAGGGTCAAACTGGAAGAGCTTTGTCAAGGAAGTTTCTCTCATTGCCCTCTGTTTGGGGCAGCTTCTGGAGGAAGGGGAAGGAAGGGAGCACTTCCCACTGCATACGACCCCACGTATGTGAATATAAACCTTCACTATTCGTTAGCTTTTCTGCACTTCTTGATATCAGTGCTGCCTATGTGAGCGTGACTTTGACAGTGTTCTGGGCAATGGGAGAAAAGGGCAGAGAGGAGAAAGCCAGTGTCAGAGACCAGTTTCTAGTTGAGGACTGGCAAGCCCGACTGTAACGATCCAAAGGAAGTTCACCCTAAAATGCTTACTTTGCCCTGGTCTACACTTACCTGGAGATTCGGCAGCAGTTGACAGGAGTTACGCAAGCTACGCAGAGTAGCTTGCGTAACTCCTGTTGACTGCTGTGCTTCCATTCTGCACGCTGTCTTCATTGCACTGCGCTATGCCACTTGAGGGGGTGATTTACAAGCGTCGACTTCCTGATTGATTGAGCGGGTCTACACTGACCACTCAATCGATCCAGAAAGATCAATCTGACAGCGACGACTTTGCTGCTGTCAGTATAGACGTACCCTTAGTAAGAACATACCTTGAGAGCTCACCCTTGCAATTTACTATTTCTGGTTGTATGCTAGGAGGGTAGTAAGTCACTATGCTTTTCCAGTTCTATATGTGTTTTTAACTCCATTGTAAAGCAACCTCCAGCTACACAAAATTAGATCATTATCATCTTCAATGTGACTTGTTACCACATCAGGGTTCAAAGTGTGTCTTTTTACCTGGCTCAATGGTTATCACCATGCCTGGCTGGAGTGGGAGTGATCGGGACATGTCCGGTGTGTCGTGAACATCCATACCCAGGTAATGGCCCACGTGATGTGGGCAGTACTTCCGAACAACCTAGCAAGAAGAAAAACACTGTTACTACAGCCACTCAATATGGCCCCACAGTCCCATCATAGACAATAGGTCATCTAGTCCAGTGCCTGCACTAAGGCAGGCCTTGTGAGAACCATCTTTCATATAGCCAGAACCCCGGTAACAGAATCATAGACATATAGGACAGGAGGAGACTTCAGTAGTTCATCTAGTCCTTCCTCGGTGCAGGGGACTGGACTAAGTATTATCTAGACCATCCCTGACAGGTATTTGTCTAATCTGTTCTTAAAAACCTCCAGTGACAGAAATGCCACAACGTTCTTAGGTAATTTGTCCCAGTGCCTAACTACCCTGACAGTTAGGAAGCTTTTTTTTAATCTCTAACCTAAATCTCCCTTGCTACAATTTAAGCCAGTGGTTCACAAACATTTTCAGTCACATCCCACCCCCCCTTACCCTTAATGGAATCTGTCTGCACCCTCTCCCCTCAACCCTCCCATTACTGCACAGCCAAGGCCTCCTCAGCAGCAGAGCTTGGGCTGAACACAGAGCTGGGGGCAGAACTGGGGATGGGGGACGAGCTGCGGATGAGAGGATGAAGGCAGAGCTGGGTTGGGGGCAGAGTGGAGCTGGGACTGGGGGCAGATCTGGCCTGGAGGCAGAACTGGGCCTGGAAGCGGAGCAGGACTGGGGGCTGAATGGGGTTGGAGGGAGGAGCAAGGCTGGGGGCGGAGAGGAACTGGAAGCATGGCACTCCTCCCCCACCTCTCCGGGGGGGCTGGCCTGCTCCCTGCCATGCGCCTCAGGAAATATTCCTCCGTGCACCCCTAGACGCATAAATGCTGGAACTGGGGTGCTCCCACATCACCTGGTTTGAAGTGGTTTCCATCATATACAGGGTTTACAGTTTGGTTCAATGGCTCTCAGCACCCCCCACTATACGAAGTGTTCCAGCAACCCCCACAGTTTGGGGACCTCTAACTTAAACCCATTACATCTTGTCCTGTCCTCAATGGTTAAGTAGAAGAATTTATCACCCTTCTCTTTCTAACAACCTTTTACATACTTGAAGACTGTTATCATGAAGGAGAGAGGGAGGGTGGATGTACAGGAAAAGGATGGCTTGTGTTTGTCATAGGAACTGTGCTCATCAGCTTCATGCCTAAAGGATCACTGTGGGTTTTCTTCCATTTCATGATAAATAGTGAGGGAACTGGGTGCTCATGAAAATGAATGATAATCACAGGCCTGAGCCACATCTACAGCAGGCAGCTTCCACACTGTTCTCAACAGAGTAGCCAAATCTCTTTATTCCTGGCCTGCTGCACACCAGATACATCAGTGTTAGGCCCCACAAACAATTCTGCCAATATAGTTCCGTTTTGACCTTCTGCATCCCTAGGATACTCCAGTCCTGGACCAGTCTCATCAACAGAGCCTGCCAATTTGCAGCAAACCGTGCAGTGATTTTGTGATGCGGCTAAAATGTTCTCTGAAAAATAGGCTTAGAATACTGTGGTTTCACTTAACCGCTCCCGGCACCGCTTAACCCCATTGCACCAACGTAATCCCCTCCGCCACCTAAGGATCTCATTGTAGGAAGGAATCAAAACATCAGTCCCACCTCCCATTCCCCGCCCCATCCCCTTTACATTTCTTGGGGACTAAACTGCTGATGCAGTCTGATCTGGCTGTGCTGCCACCTGCTGAGAGAAACGGGCATTGCCTCCCCTTGGTTCACATTTTGAGAGGACATTTCCTGTCAGGTCTGTAACAACATGAGATAGTCATATTCTGAAGTGAGCTGTGAACCCAGACCTCTGGTGCTGTGCACTGATTGCCAGACGGATTGTCTTTCCTGCAAGGAGACAAGGACCAGGCCTGGTTTGGGGACTCTGGGGTGAAGAGAGTTAAAGTACCTTGAAGAGATGGTTCTCAGTGGTGCTTTTTGTTAGGATCCCCAGCTCTTTCAGCTTCTGTCCCATAAGGCTCAGCATGAGGCTGTAGATGTTCTCCAGGCTCACACCTGGAGAGCAGAGGCTCAGGCAGGATTTCTGAATATCCAGGACAGCCTGGTACAGCTCTGCTTGGGGATCAGTGAACCTGAAAGCCAGGGGAAAGCAAAGGTCACCTCTCATGGGAAGTCTCCAGTTCTGAGTCAGGCCTCAGTGCTTAAGCACTGAGAAGATAATACAATGGTTGCCAACATGAAAAGGCACACAAGGTACTACTCAAGTCACCTCCTTTCTTGGAGAGGGGACCCCTTGGTTGGCATCCTTAACAGAGCCAGGCAAAGCTGCAATTTGAAGGGAAGGATGTGAGCAAAAAGACACTGGAACCAACCCACCATCACAGGGACACTTTACTGGATTTTCCTGACCTGAGATAGGCAGCTACTCACACATGGACTAAACACCTCCTCTGCTATGCCTCATGAACATGCGCAGAGTCAGCAGCTGCACAAGGAAAGGTAAGACTCATCTCTGTAACCTTAGATTTATCCTGGTAGATGCACTAAGGGGGGAAATCAAAACCAACAATAACCCTGCATATTCTTTCTGATTGATGAGGAAAGGCTGAGGAATACAGGTCCTCACCCTGACTGTTTTGTGTAATTTGGTTACTCTGACTGATACTCCAGTGACGGGTATACTAAAATTACTTACAAAGAGAAGACAATGTTCACGCACGTGCACTTATGGCTAATCACAGATTAATGCACCTATGCCCACACTCATCCACATTCCTCTCATTCTCTCAAATGTAATGCACGGCACATTTCCAGCTGTGGGCATCCTACCTGCCATTGATGGGCCAGGTACGGGTGATGTCACTTACGTAGCAGGAAGACTCACATCCACCATCCAGCAAGACCATTTCTCCATCCTGGAGAAGAAGAGGAACAAGTATACCATGGCTCAGGCCAGCTGCTAAGCTTCCCCTGTGAAGGGGGCTCTCTGTGTGAGAGGGTTGACCCCTGTGTGACGTTGACTGGATTAGGGGAACCATTTATGATATTATTTAACATCAATATTTCAAAATTACAATTCATATGCGATATGTCAGGTACCGTTAGAAAGGTTATAATTTGCTAAGTATGATGATATTGTTTATGTGTCACTTGTGTTGGAAGTTATGGATATGTTTGATGTATCTGTATTTCAACTTGTGCTGTGTTTCTGGGTGACACCCCAGACAGGATGGCTGCAGTACTAGCCTGCTTAACAGCCCATTAAGGAAACTCACAGGCACAATGGGCCCAGAGGGAGAAGCCAGGGTTACATCTGATGAGTCACCAGGACTTACTCATGTGACCCTAGACTCCATCTTATTTCTGCAAATTTCCACAAGCAGTAACATGGCAAAGGGACATAAAAGGCAGCTGCATCCATATTGTCTTTAGTCTTCTTTAGTCTTCACCTACCTCTGAATCAACTCATCTACAACTGAAGCTGTGAAACAAAGGACTGAGACCCATCCAGGTACTGGATGTACACCAGAGGGACTATACAAGCCTGCAAACTCCATAATTCTAATGAAAACCTGATATGCATATAGACTTTCAAATCATTTGTATGTATCTGATTGTTTTAATCATTTAACATTTCTCTTATAGTTTGTTTGTTTCCTTTTATAAAAACCTTTAATTTTAGTTACTAAAGGATTGGCTGGAAGCATGGTATTTTGGGTAAGATCCAAACTTATAATGATCTGGTAATGTGGCTGACCCTTTGGGGTCAAGAGAACCTTTCTGATAAAGAGCATAGAGTTTTAAATAACTGATCTCTTTACTGGACCTAGTGGCTGATTGGGAGCCAGAGACTGAAATGCAGTAAAGGGGGCTGTATGTATTTTGTTCTAGCTTCAGTGTGGGGAATCAGAAGCACTGTTTGTGGCTGGCTGGGGAGTCTGACTTCAGTGTCACCCACCAGTGGAGGGATAATCTGCTCTTCTTTTGCAGCCTGCCCTCACCTCGGCATTTTCAGGTGGCTACCCTAGGCATCGACAGGTCACACCCTGGGGCAAGGAGATTCTTTTCTGCAAAGATGGAGTGGAGACTGGACTCCTCTCGCAGAAAAACACACTATATTCTCCCTTTTCAGATGTGCAACTATGGCTGAACTGTTTGGTTACCCTGCCAGGTAGTCTTTGAATGGTGACAATACCTAGGAAGCCTGCGCTCCAGTATAATGATGTTAAATCTCTCCTGTCGAGACACTTTGAAAGGGGGCATTTCCCCTGAACTATTCTGCACCCTGAATGATCCACCTATACCCAAACAGGCTGGCATCTGTGGCCATCACTTTACACCAGTCAGTCTCCAATAGGAAGATCCCTTTTAAAGGGAATTCTGTGATGTTAATCAGGACTGAAAGGGTTTTACAGAGGGAGATGAGAAAGGATTTGTCCAGTGCTGCTAGTCAGTGCATGGCTCCACAGAGGAAAAGGGACAGCTGAAGAGCTCTAGTCCAGGGGACCATCCTTATTACAGGGTATCAGGAGACCCAGCAGATGTACTGACAGGGCAGCATTGTTGCGACTGAAACCTTAAAACAATTTCTATTTCTATTCACTGCTCTCTCCTGGGACTGAGACCACCCACAGCAGCGCTGAGATAGATTCTGAGGTGCATCAGGTCATGGGAAGCCAAGACTTTAGGACACATTCACCTCAATTCACCTTCCATTCACTTTAGTCCAATTCAGCCAAATGGTTCCAGTGCCCATCAAATAGCTATCAAATAGCCTCCCACAGAAAGTGGCCATGTGCAACCCCAGGGTCCAAAGATGGAATAACTGCCAGGCCCTTCTTCCTTAAATGGGCTGCCAACAGTGCAGTCAGCTCTGTAAAAACTCTGGGTCAAATTCTATGTTGACTTACCCTGAGTGTCATCCCAGTGATTTTACTGGCATTCCACAGGATGCAGCCGGCACAGAACTTCACCCCCGACCACTGATCTCAGAGTCAATGGGAGGGTGTAGTTCTGTGCACTAAGGGGAAATCCATGAAGCAGAACATTATATATTCCTGGTGTGGACTGCTATTGGTATAGGTAGATAAATGTTCTGAACATTTACACTGGTAGAAAGTGGTTTGGACTCACTGCTAGTTTGACTTTCCATTTGGACTCCATTTTAAATCTCTTGTGAGCAACTGGTTTCATTATTTTAGTGCAGCGTGGGATGATCCCCTGCTAGTTCTCTTTGGAACAATAAAATAAGTTGAGTAAATGCTGGAGAATTTCTTACGAAAGACAGTCAAGACCATGGTTTGAATATCTTATAAATGTTGTTGTCAAAGGGTGACACTTTCCCTTTAAGAAGGAATCGGCCCAGGCACCTGTGACTCATCTGCTGCTTCCCAGTTGGGATTAAGAGAAAGCACCTTGGCCATATCAACTGGTAGAAACTGAGAAGGTGAAAGAGTCAGTCAGGAAAAAAGGGAGGTCAGAGCTGCCTGGGAGCAAGAGCTTGGTAGGTGAGAAATGCCAGAGATCCAGAGATTCCCTGACGGAAGCTGTAGGAGGTTCCTGGGGGAAGGCTGAAGGCAAGAGAGCAACAAGAAGGGTTTGCTGGCTGACCTCCCCAAGCCAGAGAGCCAGGGCCACAGGGCTGATGGCTGGAAAGCAGCAGAGGGAGTTATCTGATGACTTCTAACATGGAGAGAAGACGGAGAGGGCCAGAGACAGCTCAAGAAACCAGTAGGCTCACCCACATATTTCTCTTTACTGAACAGCTGGAACCAGGGATGTTCCCCTGGTGAGGATGAACTCCTAGCAGAGAGGCTGTGGGCCTTCCCACTGGGAAGAGTGGGGTGGCTGTCCTGGTAAAAGGACAGGAGAGGACTGAAGAACAGCTTGGGATTTTAAGAAGATATACACTGGGTGTGAGAAATGGACTATGTTTTGGGATTTTTGTTTTGGACTATTTGCACTATTTTTGTAATAAGCCAGTCTCAAGGAGGAGTATTATTAGGCAAGAGATTCATGGCAGTTACTGGGGAGACTGAAGGAGGGAAACTGAGGCAGATGTTTGGCTGCTGGAGGGTGCTCCAGTTGGGGCCATGCTATGACAGTCTCACTATGTCAAACACCTGTTCCTGTATTAGAGTGTTAGACAGTGACGACGCTACTTAAATTATTCTGTGAAGTAACTCCAAGACACTATGAAGAGAACCTAGCAGTCTGAGATGATAGGATCTTTTAATAGACTCATTCATTTTCTTTTTGGAAGGTCCCCTGGTAGTGCCATTTCATTCTACAGGAAGGAAAGTTTGTCTGGAACAAGAGGCCATTGTGGAGACTAGTTTGGGATTAGCCACCCACACTTTAACATTATCAGTGGGGAGTTCTGAGTGCATCTGAGCTGATGGGAACGGCATGCTTTGCACTGGTGGCTGCCAAGGTGTTAACAGTGCTACCTGACACTGCCACCTCTTTCCTTCTTCATTGTAAGGGCGTACTTCTCCAAAAGTTTGGGTGAGGTGGATGACAATTCTAGAGTGACAATTTCTGCATAGGAAAGGCAAGTCCTCTAGAAGGAAGTGTCAAGAGGAGTTGGGATTCATCTTGGCGGCGTCTTCCAAGCTAGACACTATTATGCCAGTTGGCAGAAAGGTCAGGGGAAACAGGCACACTTTAGAGGAAAAGCAAAGCAAATGTCTTGCTAATGATTGAATCCTCATGATAACCAGTTCCTCACAAAACTAATAAAAATGGTTTAAACTGACTTTATCAGAAGCAGTCTGAATTACGCCTGCAAGCCTGACCTTGACTGGCAATGTAATAATAGAAGCCTTTTTTGCCACTGTGATTGATCTTATCATGGGTACATGTGTGTGTGAAGAACATTTCAAGGCCCCAACTAGCACTCTTGCTTCAACAGAAGATTAAGCTAACAGGGAAGCTCACTCCTACATAAATGAGGAGGCAAGGAAACAGGCTTTACTGAAAAGTGAGTCATATATATGGTAAACTAATGTAGTAACCTCCTCCAGGTTCACTTGTGTGAAGCTAAAACTTTTTGTCAGAATTGCTGGAGAAGGACTGAATGGTCTGGAGTCCCAAAAACAAGGCAGACAGATTCACCAACAGCAAGTCAAAAACTTGCTCTCCCCAAAAACATTTTTTCCTCCCTTCTCAGCCACACTAATGGGATTAAATTAGACTTCTTGCTGTCATAAAAAAGAGCAGAAATTTGCTCCTGCATCTTACTGTGCACCAAAGTAAAGCAAGACTGAAGAATTCAGGTGAGAGGGGAGGGTCCCTAGCAACCTTGTCACCACAACTGTTTTCAGTGTGACTGGTGCTATCTCTGACTTTTACAATATCAGAGACCCACCCAGCATTCTAGATTACTGCACAGGAACTCCAGAATACATGATACAGGAGCAGAATGGCCACTAAACAAAATTTGAAATCCTATGAGAGACACTCTCCATCCTTTAGAAAATATGGCAACAGGTGCATTAAAAGATAGACAGTGAAAAGGTAAGGATGAATTTGAAGTTGGCCTTACTGCCAACAACAGATAGTATTAGGCTCCCATCTCCCGCTGTTATATAAATATCCTTTCACTCCACCCAATTTGTTTCAGCACTTCTTGTCGTAACAGAGGCACCAAAGGTACAAGGTGGGCCTGCTATAACCACTGGTAAGGGGCTGGTGAATGGGCGAGCAGTACATACAGGCACAATATCAGTACGCTGGAGTTTAAACACATGGAAGGCATTTGGTTTACCTGGATAAGCTGGTTGTTTTTTACATAGTGCAAGGTGTTGGACCTGTTGCCACCGGCAACCACAGGTGGGTAAGCCAAGATGTCAGCACCACGAGCCCGGCATTCAAATTCAAACTGGAACAATCAATTCAGAGAGAAGGAGCTTATTAGTTCTGGCACAGTAACCAACTGTGCTGAGCAAACATAGCTCCTGCCCCTACTGCCATTCTCTCTGCCTATGCAGTAGGCAGTAATCCAGAAGGAAATTAAATTGAGAAGAGCATTTCCTGAATGAAAACAGCCTAGGGTTCCACAGAACAGCAGAAGACACAGAATGGTCATTTTCATGGACGCGTCTGGAACCCAGTGTTTGGTCTCATGGAAGCTCTTTCTCTGAGTTGCTAAATGCTACACCAAATTTTTATGATGCTTTAATACATTTTTGTGGGAATTTTTGCATTTTTAAAGCATTGCTCTCACTTCCCCTACAACTTTGCAAATTTTTGAAGCTCCTCTTCAGCTCTTCTATAGTTTAGGGAGGTGTTTTATTTCTGAAATACCACCTTACTTTTAGATCAATATCTATTTTTGTGATGCTGCCTCAATACCTGATTAAGAGAGTGCCCTACCTTATGTCAGAGCAGAAGACACAGGCAGATCAGACAGGCTATGCCCAACTATTGTGCCACAGTGATGAAAGAACTTCCTACCCCTCACCTATCTTCAACACTGAGGTAGATAACAGAGGAAGGATGAATTAGCTAATGTCTGTAAAGCCATTCCAGATCCTCAGACAGAAGAGTTACACACGTACAAAGTACCATTAACAAACGTCTTTTAAAATTTGCCAAGTTGCATGGGAGAAAGTGCTCCATGATACCCACATTCTAAATGCTTTGGGTAGTGGATTGTATGGTACAGATCTGGGATGGAGAAGTGGTTTTTTAAATTGCATCTTAAATTAAATCTGTTTTCTAGGAGAAAAACTACTACTGCACTACTGATCACCACAGACCCCTCAACTCAGATACCAAAGGTCACATCTTGCTTGTCTTGCTCAAAAAAGCAGTCCTGCTAAAATCCCAAAGACTACTTAGATGAGAAAAGTAAGCAAGATTTGGTTCTCAATTTGTAATTTGCTGGTATTCTGGAAATGCTTCTGGGAAGCATTTGTTTGAGGGAAAGGTCTGATTTTTTTGCATGTATGTTAAAGGGTTATTTTCAGAGGAAAGGATTTTGTAATTTTGCATAGAATTGTGGCAAGAAGTTTGTAATTGTAATTATTTTGGGATGGATTTTGTATATTCATGGGAGGGGTAATATACTAAACTGTAAAAAGATTTAAGATCACATCACTTCTTATTTGGGTATATTCTGGGTTCAAACTCTAGAGAAAAGGCATTACCAGTGGACAAACTGGATAGTCACTACATCTTTCAAAGGGTAGTGTGGAGGTAAATATTCAGAATCTCCCATGACTGAATCTAGTATAAAAGCAGAAGTTTCTGGAGGTTGGATCTTGGTACTGCTGGGTAACAATCATACAATATTAATCTCTTCAGACATACAAAGAGAGCCGTACAGGCACAGAAATTTAGTTCTTAGCCAAAACAATAATAGGAAGTACATCAGTATGGAGAGTAATTAAATCCTAAATGGGAAAGGCTTATTCACCACTGGAAAACTCAGAGCTTTCTCCCTCCTTCCCCTGCACATTCATGGCTCTTTTCTGACCTTTCCCCCTTAGTGACACCCTGTATCACAATCATTAGGACACAGACTACATCTTACATTAATAGTTAACAATACCTTAGCTTAAAGAACTCTAATTTCTTGTCTCTGTCCTATACTGTACTAACCCCATTAGTAGTTACACATAATTGACAAAAGTCAGAGGGCAGAGACATATCACATGCTGTTCATACTTTGCACAAGGAAGGGAGAATGGTAGAGTCCCTGGATTCTCAGTGGACCTTCACAAAAGCCTCAGACACAATTACACAATTCCTCATTCATCACACCCACAATTCTCCACGGATGCTGTCTTTTCTCCCATCTCACATTACTTAGATCAGGGCTCAACACATTTCCTTTGTAGCTAGGAGCCAGCCCAAAAATTAAGGAGACAGACAATGTCAGCTCAGCGGTAGGGCGCCCTGCCCGGAGCACAGCAGCCGCTCTCCCCTCCCGGCCCTGGCCCTTCCCTCAGCCCCTCTCCTACAACATGGGCCCAGCGGTAGGGTGTCCTGGCTGGAGCGCAGCAGCCGCTCTCCCGCCCCAGGCCCTGCCCCTTCCCCCCGCCTCTCTCTCACAACATGGGTCCAGCGACAGGGTGCCCCGACCGGAGCGTGGCAGCCACTCCCCGCGGGACCGTCTTTCATTGGGAGAAATACTAGGGGCCAGAATTAAATTCCTAGGCGCCATGGAAACCTGGCGCCCGGGGTTTGTTGAGCCCTGACTTAGATAAAGTATATTATGAAATTCTCCCCACCATGCATGCTCCCAATTCACCCATACCCACAAGCACTGTATGTTCTCTTTTCTACAGCACACACAGGCACTTCTGAATTCAGCCCCCATTTTTTAGTCTCGTTGTCTGTTATTTTCTGCTCTCTTTCTCTCTATTCTGTGTTATTTGTTTCTACTTCTTTATTCATTGCATCTTTGTGTCCTTTTTCCCCCTATTGCTGCTTCCCTCATTACCACACTGTTCACTGAATGATGTTTCCCCCCAAACCTTAAGGATTCACTGACTAGTACCCCACCCCCACAGGTGGGAAAGTCACACCCAGGAATACTCTCTGCTCTGTAACACTTGTTACACTTTAAAAGGAACAAGATAGGCTGCTGCAGCTTCAGAGAGAATTTTTAACAAACGCATCATATCTTCTGAAAAATGCATGATCCAGTGTATAGAATGTCAAGTTTATTTTTTTAAAGCATCCCTTCAGATTTGCAGTAACCCTCCCAGAAGCTGCAGCCCCATTCATCTTGCTCTTCTGAAACAAAGGCACTGACACGGAGAGCCTTCTGGGAAAGACGTGTAACCCACACTGGCAGAGTGTCAGTCATCATCACTTTCTAGTGGTTAGTCCACATAAGAAGTTAAGCGTTTACTACAACTACCAGCTAAGGGAATTACTCCTTTAACTCCAGGGGTAAAGAATCCTACTTTTAGTATCAAAGGTCCTGGGTTGAAAGCCTGCTGGTGGCCCAATGTACACTCCAAAATGTTTTGCTGTGATGCTGCCATAATTCAAAAGAGTAGGCTTGACAGGGCAGCAGCTGTTGAGGAATGTTATGGGCATGTAAAACAAACCAGAGAAGTTGGGGGAGGAAAGGCTGGGTTCCACTCGCATAATATTGCACTCCTACAAGCCAGAGGTAGCTCTCAGATCCTTTTTCACTTTCTGGAGAAATAAACAATACGCAGCCCTCTCTACATCTCCAGAACCATTCAGAGCCCAACAAGGTACTGACCTTAGCATACAGAAATGCTTCATCCACTGGGGATTTGCTGGCAAACATTGTCTCTATGAAAGCCTGTCAAACAACAATATAGACTTTTTATTAGCATGGGGTCTGAAGTTGAGGGACGAGTCTCCTTTGACTTCACTTTTCTTGACAAAAAATATTCAAGATTATGAAGGATGTAAAGAAAACTGGAGAGTCCCTCTTTCTCACCCTGGTCTGTAATACAAGAACCAGAGGAAAGCAGCAAAAGAAGGGGAAGGAATGGCATGAGGAAGCAGGGGAGAGAGGGTGGGAGCACAAGAGAATATCCTTGTTCTGGAGTGGATACCATTTTTAAAGGAAGTCAAATATGTAACAACTACTCGGTTGTCTTGACTGGAATTATGGCAAGGTTGAGCACTCTAGTAGTTTAAGAAGCAGGCCTCATGCCTCTTGTGATATGGGGGAGGAAAGTAGAGCCTGGTTAAATGAGAGAGTTCAAGAAATTGTGCCTCCATGAAAGGAGCTCAGGCAAGACTAAAGTTACCACTCCAACCCAGCTGAATTCAACCCAGTTTACCCCATTTCCTTTTACATGAGTGCACCAGTCCATAACAGCCTCACTCAAGAAATGACTGCCTGTTTTTACTTGATAGATTCATGTTCCATACCTGTGATGTCACCCTTCCGGCAACCTTCATCCTCTCAATCTCTGCAGGGGATTTGATCAGCCGAAGTTGTTGCACTAGATGATGAATAGCTTGGATGCGCGTTATGCTCTCAGCTTTGATCTCGGTCAGAGACTGCAGGTAGTCAGAGTGGAGTTGTGTGTGCACTGGCTTTGCAAAATCATACCAAACCATGTTCGATTCAGCTGAGACACACAAAACAGAACAGACACAGACTAACATTAAAGATGTTTTGAGGTCACTGTATGAGTGAACTTCTCCTAGATTAGAAAAAGGTGAAGATGTGACACGTAATTTGAAAGGTAATTTACCCTAAATTTGTAATATGGCCTCATACCTGACATGTGACCTTAGTGTTACAGGGTATTATTGGTCTCCTTAGAACTGAGCAGGTTAGTAACACGCAGGCAAACAAGTCTATCTTGGTTTTGTAGATTTAACAACAGTTTATGAATTTACAAGTATCCAATCAATAAGTAAATATCCATTTCTGTAATTAGTTAATTTCCCCACATAAATTCCCCCCTCAAACAGAAAACTGCACTAACAGGATAAAGTAAACTGGGGGAGGGAAGTTTCATGACAAAAACAACCTTACATAATGAGAATTTAGATTCCCCATTTGATCTCAAAGGAGCTTAGATGCCCCATTTGATCTCAAAGGAGAATTCATAAAACAAATCCACCTCTTGTTCGTGACCACTTGGGGCAGGGGTCAATAGCAGTTACGTTTTGGGGTGGATTGCTTGAAAATGCCCTGTCTCCAGCCTTCCACTGAAGTGAAGTTACTCAGGAGGAATGTAATTACCCACACTGATATTTGCCTAGAACATTGGGATCAGCAGCACCCCTATTCTTGCCATTAAAAAAAATCCCATGGCAATGAGAAGTCAAAACTTCACACTTGCATCTCTGCATGCCCAGCAGTTCAGCACTCCCTGTATTTAATTGATTAATTCCAAAAAAGTATTTGTCATTTTAAAGTCTGCATATGTTTTCTGTTAATAATGTAGGATAGTAAATAGTGGGGTTTTTTAAATGCATTTAAGTTCATCCTTAATAGAGCTAGCAATTATGGATAATGAAATCATCCAGTTACATTAGACAGGATAAAAACACAAAGGAGAGAAACTCTTGTGCTTTGGGGCATAAGGGAGGTCTACCAACAAATTTCCCCTCTGTGCAGTTTATTCTATGATAATCCAAGATAGAGGTTTCTTGCACCTCCCTCTGCAGCATCTGGTACTAGCCACTGTCAGGAACAGGATATGGGACTAGATGGACAACTGTGTTCCATTTTTTTCCCTCTTGTTTTTTCAGTTTTTTACACACAGAGAAAAAGAAAGGAGATTTTAAGGCAGGGGTGGAACACCCCTAACAGTCATCAAAACATTTATATGGAGACCCTGCAAAAGACTAACAAAAATCAATTGCTTACCAGAGATAGTCCTCTAATAAAGGTGGAGCAGAACTGTACTTCATACATTTGGAAGGAGGGGGTGGTTAAGACAGGAGGTTGTCTAACAAGCTTTTACAAGCTTCACTATGTAATAGAATCTGGTGTGATACAGCAAACACAACAGTGTAGGAAATGAAAAAGTTGTGAATGTGGTGTGTGTGCATCATCACATATGGTTTTTAAAGTGAATGTAATGCAAGTGAAAGATGCTGGGTTGAGAGCCGTTAGAGACTGAAGTCCGTGAGTAAAAGACCAATACAGTATGGGCAGCAGCTGTGCAAGCTTCCCACACGCACATCTGTGCTAGCGTACTTTCTCTGTAACATGGAAGGGCCACATTTAGGGGAGAGGAGAAGGGTCAAACTCTGTTGCTCAATGAATACTTAATTTCTCTTGACACTGACAACAAAGGACCAATTAGTGCCACTTTGTGTTTTCTGTGATGCTGACATCTGTTCAGTAGGACCCGGAAACAGATCACTAACGCACAAGCCATTAAAGAGCCACCCACAAACACAGGTTCTTTTCCGTCACTACCAAACTGGGGCCAGATTGCAACCAGTGGCTTAGATGTGAAAATATCTGCTTCCTACTCCTACTGTCATGTGCTTCTCAACATGGGGTCTGGTTGGAATCAGTGACAGAGAACACTTCCCAATCCAGTCCCTCTAACCTGGGTTCCATCTCATCTCATTTACAGTACCTTTCAATTTGGTCACCAGGTGTCTAAACTCCTCTATGGGGTAAGCTTCATCCACTCCTGTCAAAGCTACTGCCCCATCTGTGCCTGATCGTGGCCCATCCCACAACTCTCGGCTTGGATCTCGCCGTGGTACAAAGAGCATGGCCTTGTGGGATGGTAGTGCCTTGCCAGGCAAACTCTGCAGCACCAGGATGCTGTCAGGCTCCTGGAACCCACACAGGTACAGGAAGTTTGTGTCTTGGTGGAAGGTGTATGGGATGTCATTACTCATGTAGTAGGTGGGATGGGATAACAGAATCACTGTGTGGTCCATCCCACCCCACTCTTGCGCCTTTTTCTTGATCAAAGTCATCAGTCTGTGTCGGCGTAGAGCATATTCCACCTGCGACAATCCTGGTGTTACCTCCCCTATGAATGAAAAACAAAATGGATGAAGTAACATTCTGATCTCATAATCATTTCCTTCCAATCCTGCTCAGCGCACTCCTTAAAACTCCACGCTATCTCGCTAACCTCATATCCCCCTGTCCATTGCTTTCCCATTCCTCTGATCTCCATGCTACCTTCTGACCTCAGAGTCCCCTTTCTCTGCTCTCCATCCTACCTCTTTGACTCAGATATCCACATCCTTGATTCATTCTGTTTCTACACTGTGTAGGGAAAAAGACTCTATTTTAAAACAAATAACTTTTCTACTTTAAACTTCTAGTCAAAGATTTTGATCAAGCAGCCTTAGACAAAACCACAAAGCATTCTGGGAGCAAACTAAACCCAGACAAGGACTACTGGGCTGGGGTGAGGGGGATGGGAGGGGAAGAGAGCAGTGGCAAGGCAAGCTAAACTTTAACTCTGCTGGAAACCTTTGGCTTTTATGGCATCTGGACATTGAACAGAAGACTGTGGTTCTAAGTCTAGTGTTAATTTCATCAGATAAGGTTGTATTTGGACAGACATTCTGGTGCCATAAGTCACACATTAGTTAGTTCTAAAGTGTAAAAGGCAAAGTCAGTTTTACAGGTACCACATGAGATCAATCAGAGACAGAAAGATTGTCCTTGAATGTTTAACCAATCAAGGCACTCAATTTAGAAACAAGCCACGCCTTCCGGGATGATGTCAGAGTAATTGACTGAGCAAAGGAAACTCCTCCATAAAAGACCTAATTTCTCCCAATAATTAATAAGGTGGGATCTGTTGATCATTAAAAGCTACACTTCCAATGACTCCAACAAAACAAATTCTCTGTCAGGACTTCACCTTTTACCATCCTTCACTAGAAAAGAATAAGAAGTACAGAGAACAAGAGACTGTCACTGAAACCAGAGGGAGGACACAGGAACAAGCTAAGTATTTCAAAAATACCAGAGACTAGTTTAACTATGATTTAAACTAACATTATGGAAGTTTTAAGAGGTATTTTGGCTAATGTCTTTCCTATTTTGACATATATATTTTTTTAATTGCTAACTTCTATTTTCATAATTCTTTTCCTGTTTGCTATACTATGGAATAATGACTCCATGATTAAAATTGCAACTCATTTTGAGGTGTAAGCTCACTGCTCAGTCTCTTTCAACAATTGCTTTCTAAAAAATTTTGCATTTGTGGTTTCTAGCCAGAGGAGAAATTGAGGGAAATTATTTTTCTGAGGAAAGGGACTTGGAAAAATGAGTGTTTAACATCCATTAAACCCTAATTTAAAAAAAAATCCTAAAACCTGTTTGGGCTAGGAAATTTCATATTTGTTTTATTCTATAGCCCGAGAAGTGGCCAAGTGCACAGATCTATTTCTATGATGGTCAGATACTGAATTCTGGAATTATCCACCATGGAGTTCTGAAATTCTGAATGCTCCACCACATTCCAGTGGGCTTCATATACATCTGCAGGTCTGGCAAAGTTTAAAAGTTGTGTATAGGGGCTGATGCAATTTGGGAGTACCAGTGGCATTACAGCTGTGCCAATGGAGTTTGTAAACTTTGTTAGCCTTAACTGTTCATTTTTAGGCCTTCAAAATGACTGCAAATGTTCAATTATCATTTTAAATAAATCAATACCCATTTACAATCCTAGCTCATTTAATAAGTTTTGTGAATTCTTAAGTTTTCAATAAACTTATGTTTTCGAATACCAGCCTTGATTATGCAGGAACTGCTAACCAACACCAGAATTCTTAGTTTTACACATAATCTATCTTTTTCTAGATTGTAATAATCTTCACACCTTCACTGATCTGCAGCCTACCTTTCTAATCTTACAATGGTGCACCAACTCAATCTGCTCTCCAGGGCCCTATTGTGTCTCTTTAATATTATAGTCACCTATGCTGGTGTTTTTCCTTTCTTCCTTCTATACACCCTTCCATAGTTGGGGGAGAATGTGTACTGTTCTGTTTATCTGGAATTCTGCCTTCCAACCCTATCTCCTGAGCCACTTCCCCTATTTAAATCTCATGTCCTAAATCCTTCCTTTTCTCTTTGATTCACAGTGTATTGTCTGCAACATTTTTGTGATACAGTGTGTGCAAAGGACTCTCTAAAAATGAATTAGATTGTATTGGCAGGATAGCCAGCTAAGGAAATGCCACTGATAGAAAAGGTCTATAGTACTTGTGTCTGTGGCAAGAGGCAGACTGCATCAGAAAGGGAAAAACGTCTGGAATATGAGAGTTTACGAATTAGGATATAGGAACCTAGCCCCTCTCTCTGGAACCAGATGCTGTCTCAGAACAGAGAATTCCACAAGGAATACAATTACTACCTTGCAATAAAGTCAACAAATGACCCCTTCATATGATGCAGGCAACAAATGCTGTGTTCTAGACTAAAGTATTTCTTCAGAGAAATGTACGATTGGAACACTGCCACTGATTAACTACCAATTACTCAGGATCCTTACCTGGTTTGAGAAGGTGTGGATGTGTGAAGGAGCTGGGCTGGCCCAGATATCGGTTTGGAATCTTCCTCTGCTGGACAGGCTGGATGGAAAATCTCCGAAGGAAACAGGACTTGCATACTAAAGGAAAAGAAATGCACAGTATGAAGATAAAAGATCTTTCCAGGTATCATATAACAAATTTACACACTCTCTAAAGATCTGATTCTTCGCACTGTTCATCCCACTTTTCTTGCAATGATAACTCTCCTTAACATGTCAACTTGTTGCTTGCATAGTTGACTATAAAATGGTCAAAATACAAACTCAAATAATGATTGATTTACACATGAAATATAGCAGAGTTATAGCATGGACTAGGATGAATACATTATGTAAAGTTAAGGTACACTGGAATTCAGAAACCAGTGACTGCATACTTCATTTGTATGGGATTCATCTCCTCTATCTGTGCATGATGGGCATGCAGGGAAAATGAAATGTTCAATTTATCCACAAAAAAGAGATTGAAGTACCTGCAGCACTGTCAACCAGCTTCCTCCACCCCACCTTCCTACCAATCCACTTTGATCATGCCTTCAAAAGCCCACCTTACAGGGGGAAAGGGTAGCTCAGTTTTCTATGGCCTTTGCAATCAATCTTTGTACTGAGACTGCCAATAAAATGGTCAGTGAGTGCCATCGTGATATTTGTTGTGATAGACTCATTCATATGGAGGCTGCCTCAGAGTCCCCTCTTAGTCCTTTTATTTTTATCAGTTTAAACTGAATTGGAACGAGTTATTCAGAAGTGAAAGTCTCTATAGCCTATTCACAATCCCAAAAGCCAGTCACACTGGCAAAACAGACAACTACAACAAGAACTAGCAGCGTAGAGAGGGGCTGGGGAACTGCGTAGGAAGAGAGAAACAAGAACATGATAACTTTAATATAACTGAATATCCCTCATCATCTATTTATCCTCAAAACAACTCTCTATATGTGGATTTTTAATTATTATTTTAGCAAGTCTGTATCACTGTCTTTCACTACTGGATAACTACTGTGGTGTCTGGCTACGAAACTGCCAAATGCTAGTGTGGATTTAACTAATTGAGCTTCCCACTCAGTCACCGCCTACACCCAGCATCTAGTCTCTCTGATCTTGATTCTCCTTTACATCACTCAGGCAATGCCCATTATAAGGTCCCTTTATACTGCTAGAATAGTATAAAGGAACCATAGGCTATGACCTGGTCTACCCTTAAAATTTAGGTTCACAAAACTACAGAGCTCAGGGATGTGAAAAATCAACACACAAGCACCATAACTATGCTGACCTAATCCCTCATGTAGATGCAGCTAAGTCAAAGAAGAATGCTAGCTAGCTAGCTACCACCACTCAGAGGGATGGTGTCCATACAGCAATAGAAAAACTCCCTCCCTCATTGTAGGCTATCTCCATTACAGGGTTACACCATCATAGCTACAGCATTGTAGCTATGCCGCTATACTCCTTGTAGCATAGGTATGGTCTATGTTTACACTAAAGAGCCTACCTCAGCATAGTTACGCTGGATCAGCCCCCTAGTGCAGAAGCAGCACATGCTGACAGAAAGAGGTGTTCTGCCACTATAGGAACACCACCTCCCTAAACAATTTTAGATATACCAACAAAAGCCCCCTTCTGTCAGCATAGCTGCCCCTACACTGGGAGTTTTATCAGCATAGCTATGTCACTAGGAAGTGTTTTTTCACACTCCTGATTGACACAGCAATGCCAGTATAAGTTTTAAGTCTAGATCAGGCCTTAGTGTAGATGGTTTTATGCTCCTCTCATTTACACCAGCGTAATTCAGCTGAGTGAATGGAGAATAAGTCTCACTATGTATGTACAAGTGAGACACCGGTATGTTTCTCATGCAGCTAAGGCCACGTCTACACTATGGGCGCTATAGCAACACAGCTATGGCGCTGTAGCATCATACTGTAGATGCTTCCTGCAGCAACAGAAGGGAGTTTTCCATTGCCGTAGGTAATCCACCTATACATGGGGCAGTAACTAGGTTGACGGAAGAATTATTTTGTCAACCTAGCTACATCTACACTGGGGCTTAAGTCTGAGCACTGTAGCTACGCTGACCTAATTTTTAAGTACAGACCAGGCCTGAGTTGCAAATAGAAACTCACAGTAGGATGCATAAGCAACAGGTCTACCAGGTGAGCTAAAAGGGAGCCTTTGCTAGTGGCCACTCATATTTTAAAGTATACATTAGTAATGTATATGTAAAATAAAAATAATACAAGTGATGTTTTTAAGTTAGAGAGAGTTTGTTTAGTGATTTGAGCAAGAGCCTGGGAGTCCAGACCCCCTGGGTGATATTCCCAGCTCTGTCACGGATTCATTGTGTAAGCAGAGGCAAGTAGTTTCATCTCCTTGTGCTTCCACCATCCATATGGAAAACAGACATAATAAATACCTTATGGACACTTGTGAGGTTTAAATTAAAAGAATACCAGCTCGTCAATTTAGGCCCAAGAATCTAGGTTTAGTAAAACAAGACTTTAGAGAGTACAGAATGAATAGAAAGGTTTTCATGTGTGCTTATTAAACAGAAAAGCTTTGGGTTTTTTGATTGGATTTATTCCTCCCGTCTTTGCAAACCAAATATTGCTTCACTGTGCAAGTGAGAGTACCAGGAAGCAAAGCTAACTAACTAGCCTTTTTTCATTCTCTATGCTAAGCACAAAGGCCCACCTCCTCAAAGGTTTCAATGGGAGTTAGTCTCCTAAATATCTTTGAGGATCTGGACCTAAACGTATCTAAATATAAAACATAAAGGGTGGACACAAAATTTGACTTTTAAAATCTTTCAGTTTTACTAATTTAAAGGTGCTTTATTAACAGATAAGGAAATACATTTTTCAAAAATATGATTCTTGCCATGACAGTAGCTTTTTAGTGTTTGTGAAGTGCTTTGAAACCTTTTATGCATGTGCTGTATAAGTAAGACCCTGATCCTTCAAGCACCTCTGTGCAGATGCCTATTGGAGCTCCTTGCAGTTTTGGGGTTTAAGATTAGAGTATAATTATTAAAGAACTGCAGAGTGGGTTTTCCAAATACTGATACTTGGTTTCAATCTTTTTTTAAAATGGAAAGTAAAGCACATTTAAGAAAAACATTCAGTAATACTTTATTCTGTATTGCAGTGGATTTCCTAGCTTTACAAACCTTGGAATTTTCAACTTTGAAAGCAGGAGTGAGGCAAGTATTTTCCTTAACATCAATTTTACCAATAAAAAGAAAAAAAAAACATATTTAACGCACACTATTTGCCACAGAAAGGAATTCACGTGTACTAATGACATCCTGAACATCTGATGAATACGTCTGGCCATTTTTATTAATTGTATATAGCACCACAAATATACAGAATCCCTGCCTCAGAGACCGTCCAGTTAAACTGTAGCTAGATCGATTTTCCCCAGGCTCTATTTTACACTTTATCTTGACAAAGAAGTGAGTGGAAGTGGATTATTAAAGATACAGCGGAACGGCCAAACAGCCTCTGGGGCCTGACGTGCATGGAGTAAAAGAGCTGGCGGGGGTAGGAAGACCCACGCAGGCCTCAGAGCGAGGAAGAGGGCACCTCACAGCACAGTGCCAGGCCCCAAGGAGAAGGGAGAGATTCACCCTTGAAAGGAATTAAGAGTCTCTGACCTGACAAGCTGCACAAGCCCTTCAGAGCTGGGACAAGCCTCTGAGCTGCTGGGAACCACAGCATGGCTGCGCCCCCCGCGGAGACAGCGCTACTGCCAGGCGCCTTCTGTGCGGAAACCAGCACCCCGCATCCTCGCCTCTACTGCTGCTGCGGCTGCCGCCCCCACGCATGGCAGCGCTCCCACCCCATCCTATCCCCTCCCCCACCCCAGCGGCCGATACATTCACTCGCACATTTGCGGAGCCTTCTAAGCTGGAGTGCCCTGGGTGATTGCGTCATCCGCAAGCGCCCATCCAGTGTGTGTTCCAAGCCTTAGCCGCCCACCCATCCCGCCTGTCTATAAAAGAGATGGCCGCTCAGGCGAACGCGAGGAGCTGCCTGGGCCCGGTCAAAGTCAAGCGGGGCCTTGCGTGATTGGCGGATGCGGATGATGACGTAGAGGAGTAGGCGGGGGTATGTGTCGGACACTGTCGCACAGTGTAGGGGTTGCGCGCGCGGCCAGGGCGTGTAACGAGCAGTCACACATCCCCCTTCTAGAAGGTTCCGGTAGCAGTGGGGCCGCGAGGTGGAGCTTCAGCGGGGGCGGGGAGCCGCGGGCCTTGGAGGCGGAGCCGCGGGGGGAGGGTCCGGAGTGTGGCGGCGGGCCTGGGCACGGGGCGGCACGGGGTAAGGCGGCCGCCGCAGCAGGGGACTGGAGGCCGGGGAAGGCAGAGCCGCCCACGGGGAGAGCGGGAGCCGGGAGTGCGGGGCGGGAGCTGGCACGTTCCAGCGCAGCGGTGAGCGAGCCCGGCCGGACATGGATCCGCGGAAGGTGAGCGAGCTGCGGGCCTTCGTGAAGCTCTGCAAGCAGAGCCCGGCTGTGCTGCACAGCGAGGAGCTGCGCTTCCTGCGCGAGTGGGTGGAGAGGTGAGTCCGCGCCGCTTGGTGCGCGGGGCTGTGCGCGGCGCGGTGCGCTTTTTCCGCGGCGCGGGGCACGGCCCTTCTGCGCCGTAGCGGGGTGGGGTGGTCAGCGCTGCCTGGGCGCGGAGCCGTGTTCCGGTCGGTCGGGCGTGGTGGGAAAGCGACCGACGCACCGTCCTGGCTGTGCTCGATTTCTCCCACACACACACACACACAACCTGGCAGTAGCTAGTGTCGGGCGCTTAGTTCCCCGCACATGGCGTAACTTGGCGTGCGGCGCTGTGCAGGGGAGGCAGCGCTCCCTCCAGACTCGGGGCGCTCAGTTTAGGGCCTAAATCAGACAGTGAAACGACCCATGTGTTGACCCGTGTAGCTGCAGCAATTGTCCGTCGTTCTCCAAAAATCTGCCCTTCAAAACCACAAAAATAACGAGCAGCAAGGAGCATCCACCATATAGCGGGTGTTAAAATGCCTTCGAACCTCCCCCTCCTGCCAAAACTTCACCTGTCCTCCACCATCCAAACAGGTCACCTTCCTGCCTCAGAAAGCCCAAGTGATCACACTTTGCAGTCTGCAAAAGTGTATGTGGCAGCTTACAACATAAAATGCCCCGTACCTCTTTGTGACATTTATTTCTCTGCAAACATCAATGTAGCTTCCACATAGTAAGGCTACTTGCAGTATGTGTGCAACTCTGGCTGGGAATAATATGGATCTCTGAGACCTGCCCTAACAACTGCTTCTCACAATGAAAATACAAGTATTGAGATTATCTATCTGGAACAAGAAGACAGGAAGTGTAAATCCTATCAAAGCCTGTGCATACAAAGAAATATATCCATGGAACGCATTCATTTGATTCCAACAATTAGTTCCTTCTTGATGCTGCAGAAGACTTTGGGAAGAGAAAAAAGGTCTTTGCTGGTATTTTCATCAGACAGGGAAGAAAGAATCATTGATTTGAAATCTGACAGTAAGTGAAAAGACATTGTATAAAAAGCACACTCTTTTTTAAAAACATTTTACCCACTATTTTTACAGGTAACATCTAAGATACCATATCTAAAAGACTAACTGAAAAACATTTTTTAGTATTGTTACATTTTACAGCATTTCACATTGTCAGTTCTCCTATTTTGGATGTCTCACCAGGGAGAGAAACGGGGGTGGGGAGAGGTAGGAATAAAGCTCTCAAAAATGCAGCAAGACAACAAAACCTGTCAGGGGTCTGGGACAGATGCAGTCTCAAAAAACTATTTTTTTCAAATTGATTACTTCAGATTGAATGTTCCTTTCAACCCTGTGCATGAGAATAGGAATTTTTCGCTTTCAATATCAAATCCCCATTTATGTATTGAAGTCTGGATTGTTGTACAGCTTTTTATTGAATTCAGGTAACACATGTTTTACCTGTACCTTAGGGTCCAAAACTTTCTGAGTCACAAGGGCTAGAAATAAATTCCGTACACCATCAACAGTATGGCATTTGCTTCAGATTGAGATAGTTCAAAGTATCAGAACTTAAAACTCATTCATCCTTCAGACCAACTTTGGTTTAGCACTTGTTTATATTAGTCTCAGATCTCAGAATAATGCAAGTTTCTATCCCAGCATTTATTGGCTTCTTAGGGTTAATGAATTGCAAATGCTGAGTAAAAGTACCTGTCTTTGAAAATGTCTCTAATATATTTCTTTTTTTCATTAAGCATTTTTGTGGTATTAAAATGTTGTTAAAAGCATTAGATGGATGCATGTGGATCTTAATTTCTTGGCAGGGTCCATGTTGGCACTATAATTATTAAATATTCAAGCTATGTAGAACTCAATCAATGGCTTCCTTTCATGGATTGTGCAGAAGAGCAAGCATTCCTATGGGCCGTAGGCACATGCAGTATAGCCTCAAATAGTCATTAGTGTTGCTCACTTTTGCCGAACAGCTGGCTGTAAGGGAAGTTATGGTGAAATCTGTCTGGGTTGGCTTAAAGAAATGCTTAGAAGTTGCACCTGCAGTCTGAAAACATGTTAAGGGCAAAGGGTTAGGAGGAACTTTTTGCCATGTGCACTGCATTACCACCTGCAACATAAAATGGGCAGAGTAATTGCACCCAAGGGTACATGCAGTACTTTGTTTTAGCTATAGACTATACTTACGTGCCCTGTTACTACTTGTTGAACTAGACCAGTGTTTCTCAAGCTGGTGGTTGCAGGAGGAGTTTGGAGGGGTCATTTTTCCTTTGCATTTGATAATATTTTGTGTATGACCAGAGTCAATATTTCCCTTGTGTAGTTAGCCTTTTATTTGTGTGGATCTTTCACAAAAGAGTTTTCAGGAAAGTATGAATGAGCATAGTATGCCATTTTCAAATGGTTAGGATTTCATTATATGGTTCATTTAATTGGAAAGTCTGTGTTCTTAGTTGGTGAAAACTGCTAGCATTTTTAATGCTACATTATCTGAAGATCTATATGGATCTAACAAAATTGTATCCAGCTTTCTCCAAAATTTATCTATAGGTCAGAGAGAGGCATGACCAATTTCTGTTTTCTTTTTAAAAAAAAAAAAAAAAAAAAAAAGCTTTTTTTTTTTTTTTTTAAATGCAAGGGTCAGCTGAATCGTAACTAATTATTGCTGCATTAAGCCAGATAAAGAAAAGACCTGCTATGCATCTGATTTTTGATGTTAGATACTTTCACTTTGACAGGTGTTAATTGGTGGGCTCATTCCATTTCTGGTTTTTTTTTTTAATTGGGACACTCCTTTCTCATTCTTTTAATTGAAACCCTGCTGAAAGTTAACCCTTCAATAACTTTTGTTTCCCCCTTTTTTAAAAAGCATGGGAGGTACGATACCACCTGCTCCGGACAATGCATCTGCAGAGGAGACAGTGAAGGTAAGAGATGGGATTTTTATAGTTATAAACAACATTGGGACTTTGTGCTAAAAATTTTTCCTTAAAAAACTTGCTGTCAGAATTTGTATGAAGAATGGGACAAATGAGTTTGTTTAAAATTTCCAAATAGTGACTGGACACATCAAGGAATCTTGTATATTTGGTGCTGGATTGTGACAGTTTCAGAGACTGAAGGGTGCCATTATATGCCTTTTGTGAATAGTGCCTGCAGACTTGCCACACACCATTCTTTCTAATGTACCTGAGCTCTTATTTATTATTTATATTACTATGGTGCCCAGGTGCCCTAGTCATGGTGCAGGATCCCATTGTGCTTGATGTTGTACAAACAGAGAACAAAAAGATAGTCCCTGCCCCAAAAAGCTTACAATCTAAATTTAAGAGAAGAGGCAACCGATGGGTACAGACAGGAACGCAAGAACACAATAAGAATATTGGTCAGCTTGATAGACAGTGGTATTGCATCAGTGGCTTAACTATTGTCAAGTTTTTTTTGTAGCCATTATGGCAAAGGAGAGCTGGTGGATGATGAGGTAGCTCTGTAGATTTTTTTATTGGGAGCTTTCCCAAATATGAGGGGCAAGTGGGAGAAAACAGGTGCTTGTTGAATAATGTAACAAGTAGGCAGTGGAGCCTGGAGTCAACATCTGGATAGTGTATGGGAGATGATAGGATGGGGAATTAGCCATGAAGGGTCTTGAAAGTGAAGTCAAGCACTTATGTTTGATGTATAAGATATGGGGGGAGCCAGAGGATGAATGCTAGAAAGAGTGTAATGGTCTAAGCAACTGGCTGAGAAAATGATCTCTGCAGCAGAATTCTGAATGAATATGAGTGGAGCATGATTACATTGTCAAGGCCATAGGAAAGGATGTTGCAGTAATTGAGACACAAGCTTAGTTTTAGCTGTGTGGATAGCTAGTTAAGGCCATTTCTTAAAGATACTATGCAGAGAGGTTCTCTGACCAAGAAGCAGCACATCTGGGGGCAAGGGAAGTCCTGTTCCTGTGGCTCATTCAAACCTTAGTTCTTCTGCTGAGACTGTAATTAAGGGGCAAATTAGTGCTCATTGCAATGTTGACTCTAGTAATGTGGAAGATATTATGTAGACCAACTTATTTCAGAGTTATTAAAATATAAACCCTGAAGGAAAATCCTTCAATTTATGGGTCACAAGTTGGCACTAGTGCTGGAAAGAGAGAACAGTTTTGTTATACTTTTAAAACTACAAATAACTCGTTGGCTGTACATAGGATATCCTTTTGCTGTTGAAGATTTTGTAGTGGAGTTTTCTGATGCTTTGGGATTGTTGACATGGAAATGGAGTACTGGCCATAAATAACACATAACTACAGATTTCTGTTCTCCCTTCATTAGGACAAAACAGAGAAGCAGCCAGAGGAGCCAGTTGAGCCACCAGAGCCTGAAAGTGAAGAGAGTGACTTGGGTGAGGAAGTAACTGCAGTTACTGCAATTATTCATCAATTTGAACATGAATGTAGTGCACTCTGTCGTATTTGTAGGTGGAATAATTTAATTTTCCACATTAGTGTTCAAATCCTTAACTTTTCTCTTTGCAGAAATTGACAATGAGGGAGTGATTGAATCAGACAAGGATGATCCCCAAGAAATGGGAGATGAAAATATGGAGGTAAACATAACTTCTTCAACTTCCATTGCATTGGAGGAGTTGCTGCTTCTGTGTAGGATTATTTTTTTTTTATTTTTTTTTTTAGTGAAAATTAAACTCATAGGAAGCATAGTGCTGTGCATTGGTTAGACAGCCATTCATTACTTTTCATCCCTTCAGTTCTCTCTCTTCCCTTCCTCCTTCTCCTGAACAGGGAATTCATCTATTGAAAATTAAAAGTTTCTCCTAATTAAAGACCAGTCATCAGAGATGGTAGCAAAATTCTCATTAACTTTAGTGAGAATCGTGGCTGGAGATAAAAATGAGCTACTAATTTTTTTTCAAAATGTGTGATTGGAAACTATATATAAATACAGAAATCCCACACTGACAAATAAACAATAATATCTTGGGTGTCGTCCTATTCCTTATGAGCAGTGTGCTCTCCTCCTCCCATCATTTCTGAAATTGAACCTAAATGTGCTTGGGAGTCTCCGCTTGCTTAACTGTGAGTCTTTAGCCCAAATTAAGCAGAAGACCCTAGAGTTAGAGAACGCTAGTTCCCTTTCCTGACCCCTGTCTAAGCTTTTGGTCTTGACTTTGTTTCATTTGTTTCATAGGTAACTGAAGAGATGATGGACCAGGCCAATGAAAAGAAGATGGAAGGCATTCTAGCCCTAAGTGAAGGTGTGGCGTTCTGTACTTTAGCACATACATTGGAGGGTGCAGCTGTTATCTGCTGTTGTGGTCAGTGAAAGCACTGGCCACAAGTCCATTAAAATTTGACTTAAAGCATCCTGGAATGCTTCCAGTCTGCAGGAAAGACTGAGGCTAGGGAGTGGAGTGTTTAAAAACTTCTGCTGATAGAACTCATTCCTTGTATTCAGTTCCAGATACAACTTGCTGTCTTAACAAGAGATGCCTAGAAGCATGGTAATACTGAAATTCAATGGGGAAACCATGATCTGTGTACCTGCCTTTTGATTGTGGATACCACTCTTCTTGTCTGCAAGATAGCTTCTTGTTTACACCCTCCATTTCCTCATTGGTATCCTGGCACAACACAACTTCATTTTGTATATAAGATTCTGTATAAATTGTATTCTGAAACATCTTAGTTAAATAAAAAGATAAAGGTATAGCCCAGGGAAAGAAGAGAGAGGGTGAGAAGCAGCAGAGAATAAAGCTCTTAAGCAGCAAGTAAGGTTGCTACTAGTCAAACTGATGAGTAGAGCACTCTATTACTGCAGCCTTGTTGTGTACTGAGGAGCAGGAAACCAGATGTCTCTGTGGAATGTCCATTTTAAAAAACACACGTGTCCATCTTGCCCAAGTCTGTTTTAACTGTTGCATGTAGTGTGTCCTAGGCTGTCCATATGCATTGGCTCTAAATCTTGATGTCGTCTTGACTTCCTTGGTCTGCTGCTTTCACTGATTTTTTTAGAATGTCTTTAGTGCTAATCTCAGTTACCTTACATGCAAATAGTCTTATTTAAACAGACCCTTTGACGATAAGGAAAAATATTTTAGGAGGTATTTTTCTCTTACTAATAACACATCACATTTAAAATTCTCCATCTTAATACAGTAATGGTTAAAAATAAATTTGATTTGATGCTGTTAAAATTTTCAATCATTTTGAATACTGAACATAACTGGTCACTTTCTGTAGCTTTCATGCACAGTTTTCCCTTTCAGATTTTCAAAACTCAGGCGAATATTTAAGTGAACACTTGATTTTTTTTTTTAATATTGACAGTTAAAATACTTATACTAGGTTTTGTAAAATCTTAAATATTTTAGTTACACAGCCTGATTGTGTCTAAAACTACATGACATTGTCCGCTCAACTTGTTGAATGGTCCTAATTTCAGAAGTCAAACAGGGTTACTTACCTTAACTGTTGTTCTTCGAGATGTGTTGCTCATATCCATTCCAATATAGGTGAGTGCGCACCCCGTGCACTAGTTCCCGGAACTTTTTTTCTCTTAGCAAGCCCCGTAGGGTCGGCTCAGGCGCCCCCTGGAGTACCGTGCTCATGCTGCGGTACATAGGGCACCGCTGACCCCGCGGGCCCTCGGTTCCTTCTTTCCGCCTGTGAAGGTTGCTGGAATGTCTGCCTCTTGCTTTAGCAAGTAGCATCCCCTTTGTGCATAGACTGTTGTTGTTTAAGTAGACTGTTAGTGTTAAGTATATTATTTTAGTAGTGTTAAGTAGTTAGAATACTTAGATAGTAGCCCTCAGGGGCTTCAGGTTAGGCCATGCCTGGCTCAACCGGCTTCAAAGCCTGCACCACACCACGTGTGCGAAGGCTTTCCCCGTGAGTGACCCTCACGACTGCTGCCTCGGAGAGCAGCACAGGAGATAAGTGCAGGATTTGTAAGGCCTTCAAGCCCCGCACGCAAAAGGAAAGAGACGTGCGCTTGAAGGCCATCCTTATGGAGTCTGCGCTTTGGCCAGACTTGGAACTGGCACGTTCCCCCCGCGGCACCGAGCGTCTCTTCAGTGTGGAGCGCTCCATCGGCACTGACCTTGACCCTCCAGGGCCCGGTGCCGGAAGGGGAAGGATTACTAACTTTTTTCCAAAATATCTGCCATTATATATGCTGTAGGGAATTATCAGATGGACACATTTAACTTTTAAATTGACAAAATTTCAAGTTGGTTTTGGGTATTACATCTGTCCATGAGTTCCTGTGAGAACTTGTGTTTTTTACCATTACACTTTCAATTTTTTAAATGTTTTTCTTCCCTTGTTGCTGTGTGGAAGACCCACATATATAAAAGGGGAAACTGCATAAATGACTAGTCAAAAAAAAGTCAAATGTGCAAAGAAACTATCTACTTCAAAGTAAGATATAGTAGTTTTGGGTGTTATTGGTTTTCAACAAAACTAGATAAACTTTGACAGAAATGTGACTTTCTTCTTAGGTTGATTGTGTTCCTCCTTTAAGATATGCCTAGGTATACAACACTCAATACATGCTGGAAATGCGGATTTTATCTTACTGTGGGGTGATTGAAGCTTTACTGGTGGTTGCTTTTCAGGTGAACTTCAGAAAGCTGTTGACTTGTTCACTGAAGCAATCAAGCTGAATCCTCATTTGGCCATCTTGTATGCTAAGCGAGCCAGGTGAGTGACACATATAGACCAGCAATTGTCTTCCTATACACAACCTGATATCTTTAAAGAGACCAAGGTAGACTGGAAAGCTGAGGTTCCAGCTCAGATTTAACCTGCGGGGCAGGGGAGGCGGTTTAATGAGGAAAGGATATTCTGAATCAGTGTTAAGTTTGAAAAAACAAAATAACCTCATCCACAACCTTCCAATCACCTGTTGTAAGAGGGAAATGCAGGATTTGGAGTTGCTGGAGTAGCTATATGAAGGATTTCTGGATTAGATGAAATGGCATGTCTGCTCTGTAAAAAGCATAATACATGCTTTCTTTGGGATTCCAGTTTGAAATATGCAGGATAACAAACCCTTATAAGGAACATCTAAAGTTTCTTGTGTTACAGTTAGTAAGAAGACAAGTGCAATTAACTTTGTTCTGATTTTGTCCCATTTAGATATGGAAATTAATTCCTGGGTCATCCAGTCCAGCTAACCTCTGGGGGGGAGGAGGGGGTACAGCTGTATATGCGCCCCTTCATTGTGAAGTTGTTAACATTGTTATTCAAAACCAAATAAATGTTAAATTACTTAACAGTACATACTCTCTCCATCTTGCCATTGTAAAGTTATAGACCACACAACAGAAAGCCCTTGTGGTTTTGTGTCTGGTATGCTGTATGTAACAACCCTAACTGCTTAATGAAGTTTGTGTATTTTTACTTTTTTTTTTTTTAATGCTTAGTTGGGGGTAGGCTTCTACAAACTTGGGGACAGACCTGTGGTAGGTAAAAGTGCAGCTGCTGATGGAGAGTACTTTGTCAAAAGCTGCGTATTAACCCTTGTGTCAGTGGCTGTATGTGAACTCTTTTCTGCTGTGGAATAAAACCTGACCGAAAGGGGTTCTTGCTGATCAAGACTGAGACACAGTGATGAAAGCTTGCACTGTCTGTGCTCATGATTCACCTGTCTTGGGGCTACACAGGGTGAACAGAACTCTGTGGCGCAAAATCCTTTGTTTTTAGAATTCTTCAAATACATTCCTTTTAGTTTTCTTGCCTTTGAGAGTTGGCAATGGAAAACATTGGCTGGGGATTGTGTTTTTTTTTTTTTAAATATGTACAATAAGTCTTGTCCTTTTTGTCAGTGTCTTTGTGAAACTACAGAAGCCAAATGCTGCTATTAGAGACTGTGACAGAGCCATTGAGATAAACCCAGATTCAGCACAGACCTACAAGTGGAGAGGGAAAGCTCACAGGTAAAGAACTGCAGCCATGTTTCACCTCCCCATTCACTCATTAGTCAGGGAGGCAGTTTTTGGTTTTTTTCTTCCCTAATCCTTCATGGTTTGTGAATTGTTTGTTGCTGATGTTTTGTGGGAAGGAAGATGTTTTAATGGGAGCGTAAAAGTTTCTGGTACTAAATGTCCTTTTATAAACCACCACAAAAATCTTCTGATTGGTCATTGAACATTCTAAACTGTAAGGCTATAATTTTTATCTCTGTGGTTTGGAATCGTGAACTAGTATAACTTGAATTTTGCTAGTTTTTCATTCCAAAGAATCCCAATGCACTTTATAATAGTAAATCTAAATTGTTTAAGACTGGTAGTGAAAGCTGCTATCTAAAATTTCCTACAACTTCTAATGAAATATAATTTTTGTAAATATATTACAAAAAGTAAATTATTAGGTATTAAATATAATAAGGAATAACAAACCATTAAATGTGTACAGTCTTGACAGCCCTTTTAAAAAATAGGATAAAGAATGAGTTTTGCTTTTAAAGTAGTGAAAATTGGCTTTTTTTAAGAAAAGTTTAGTAAATCTTGTAATTATTTTCTAGGGTGTTGCCTTGGTTAATTGTTGTATTCTCCTCTCCCCACCCCACATTTCCCAAGATAGATGGTTTTAAAGTTTTTAAACCTGTTTTGGAGGCGTATAACAGTTAAGGAGGAACCAACTAAACTGTTGTTAAAATTCTATTTAAATAACATTGAAACTCGATTTTTTTCTGTTTTCTTCTGGGCGAGTTTATTTGTTCTGCATACATCACTTAAAAAGGCCCCGGGCGGGTGGTATCAGTTTAAGATAGCAGTCCCTCACTAGGATAACAATCCTATTTGCAGAACTGGTAATGAAACCTTAGCAAGGATTTCTAAAGGACTTTGAAAATGTCTAATATGTATTCTTATTTAGTGAATACTCAGTATCTCTGCTCTTGGGAAAGTATGCTATAGAATCTTTTAGGATTTCTGGAAATCAGAACCACAGTTTTGCACCGTTCTAAAAATTGCACTTCTAGCAACCTCATGATTCAAATGTTCTCTTGAATCCTGTTGGGGCATTGGTTCAGTACCAAGAGCACCATGTGCCGAATGATACAAGTTCTGGTCAGATCACAATCTGCAATGTTTTAACTTGAGAACTACTTACAAAACCATGGAGGCTCTCACCAGATCAGCATATTAAAACCTTCATTGGTGTGGTTGACTCTAATACACCCTGAGATAATTTTAGAGGGCCTGGTGGGGTAGGAGAATGTCTCTGCTGTATGATTCTATTCCTGGCTCTGCTGCTAGTCTGCTGGTTAAGTCATTGCACCTCTACTTCCATTTGTACCATCCATAAAATGGGAATAATACTTGCCTCCTTTGCGAAGCACTTTAAGATCTATAGGCAAAAAGTGCTGTGTAAGGGCCAGGTGGTATTATCCTTAATATAATTGGCCAAGCAAAACAAGACTCTACATTCAAATTGATGGCATTTCTCTGTCTCTTTGTCTGTATGTAATGTGATAACTTTTGAAAATTGCATTTGATCAATTCCAAAATTGTAGGAAATTCTCTATGTATCAATGGGGAGAGCTGTATTGATCTTGGGGAAAACTGAAAACTGACTTCTACTAAAATCACCATTTAATTACTGAAGATACAGGGGTCAGTGACTTCAGGGTTAGAAAATAGGAGTTAGGCTGCCAGAAAGCTTCTGCCTGCACCACCAAATGAACATTATGTGGGCCTGATTTTAGTGGAAATCTGGCTACTGAAAACCTCTCCATCTGGGCTTCTCAGGCCCCCTCCCCACTCTGGTCAGAATTATATTGATTTTGGTGAAAACTGGAAAAGCAGGCTTTTCTGGATTTCTGACTTTAACCAAAATCAACAAGGTTCTGACCAGAGTGGGCAGACAATGGTCCGGCTGGGTGTACAGCTCTGCCTACAGAAGCAACAAATCCTTTGGCAATAAGATACTATTATTCACCTAAAATTTTTAATTGATTGTACAGTACCTGTTACTGAGGTGTACACCTTGCCACTTTGGGTAGGGAGTATCTTGCTTTTCACAACAGCAACCTCTTTTCTGCTGTTCAGAGGAATGACACTAATTGGCTTCACAGCACTCATTTGGCTTCTCTGCCAGAAAAGTGGCAGTTGTGTTGGGGGCGGCGGTATAAAGCAGGGAAGTATTCCTTGAGGGCTTCATACTCTGGTTTTTTTCCATCATCTACAATGATTATCAGCAAGGCTTGAACTTTTCTATGATCATTCAGGTGCTCATTTGTGTGTCCATGTTTAAAAGACTCGTGGATCCAGGTAAAAGGACATTATTACCAACTTATCTGTTGCAAATTGAAGGATGAGAAGAGAGCGCAATTAACCTCTGTTTTGGTGTCTTTGTTTCCAGACTCCTGGGTCACTGGGAGGAGGCGGCACATGACCTTGCATTGGCTTGTAAATTAGATTATGATGAAGAGGCTAGTGCCATGCTGAAGGAGGTGCACCCAAGAGTAAGTGGGATGGGATGATGATGGGAATATATTGGCTTCTCCATGGTGACTTCTGCCTATTCTTACTTGTGTGAGAAACTTCTGGAAGCTTGTGAAGGTTGCAAACATTGCCCATTGGGGCTACATAAGTGCTCTTGGAGTATCAGACATTCAGAGATATGGTTATAAAACAGCTCTGTGACTCCAACTGCCTTGATTTCCTGTCCACTGCCAGTTGTGGGTAACTGAATCTTTGAGTGTAGTGCTTCTGCATATTCATAGTTACCTGCCCCTTTCCCTCTTGTTCTTTGGAATTCTAAATTCAGAGTTTAGCAGAAGGAGCTGATAGTTGGGGTCATGCAGCCTTTTGTAACCCCAGCTCTGAAATATTCAGAACTGAGGAGGACAGTCAAGTAGCTGCAGTGGATATCGCTTTCCAGAATTTTCTTGAGGCTCAGCGACACTGGTGACTCTTCTCAAGAGTGTGAATATGCAGAGGCAGGGTTCTCAACCCATGATTGTTATAGCAAATACTTTCTTCCACTACTCTACCACAAGGGGGCAGCATATGCTTTCCTTAAAAGCCACTATCCTTCTCCTTTATGAATTTGCCTCTGCAGAACACCACTGCAGACATCTCATGCTGTGCCATGTGATCAATGAACCATTTCTGAGCAGTAAACAGTTGGAAGGTGTGTAAGAAGATCGTCACGGTGGACGTCACAGTCCCCTTCGAGAACCGCACCCCGGCCTTCCACGCAGCCCGAGCCCGCAAGAAGGAGAAATACGCCCCCTGGCCGACACCCTGTGGGCGAAGGGCAGACGCATGCCCTGATCATCGGGGCCCTGGGTGCCTGGGACCCCCGCAACAAGCCCGTGCTCTGGGCCTGTGGTGTGGGTCGGCGCTACGCCCGGCTGATGTGTCGCCTCATGGTCTCAGACTCCATCTGGTGGTTTCGGGACATCTACATTGAGCACATCACCAGCCACCGGCAGTACCATGAGGAGAGGGCTGGAGTGTCTCCACAGGACTCTTCCTCCGGACTCTTGGACTCAACCCACCACCCCGACGGACGCGGCAAGGGACATACCAAAGGACGCGGCGAGTGATTAAACCAACGGACTTAATGAGGGACACACCACTTTGTATGGACTTATTTACTCTCTTTGCTAAAAACACCAACGTAACCCACATACTTAGTAATGTTTTCCCATTCCCATATATCCCCTTGTATCTCTTAGCGCCCACACCATTACCCCCCATCCAGGATTGCGCAGCTTATCCCTTTGTTGTTCTCCCCTGACTTCCAATCACTCAGTGTCCCCCCCATAACCTGCATATTATCCCTGGATGTTTTATAACTTTGCCTCTTTAACTTTATGGGTTACCTGTTTGTTATTTTTTTGAAACATTCACTTTAATAAAAAACTTTAAATCTGTTCCTCCAAGTTAGACATTGCATAAATGGATGGTGTAAATGTCTTGTCTAATGGCTCCTCTGTTTCTTTTCATTCATCTTTTCATTCATTCATTTCATTCATTCACCAACCTTTTTCTCTTTTGTTATTCTTACATTGTGTTAAATAGTTCATGTGTAGTTTTAATAGGTATGGGACAGACTTAACTAAAATGTTAGGGGAAAAAACTTATCTTGGGTCTTGCTCACGATCATGGAGCCACCTATGAAGAGTGATGGGGAGGTTCCTCTGATCCTGCACACTGTTCTTTCCTTCAAACAGACATGAAATGACTCGGGGGAGGGACGCTCTGCAAAAGGCTGGAATGCCTAAAAGGCTTTCTTCAAAAAGGCCTGAAAGACACTGTTTCAGAATCTGCTTATGCAAGAGACTCTGGTACCTCAAGTCTGAGAACTTTCAAAAAAAAAAAAAAAAAAAATTCTCAGGTACAAGTAGCGTGGCTGGTGGGTCACCCTTGGAGTAGAAGTCTGTGCTGAATCCCAGGCTGAAAGGGGTAATTCTCTACTAAAGATTACCTGTAAGCAATAGGAACCAAGAAGTCAGTTTCTCAGAATCTGAGTTCCTAGGTTGGGGCAAAGGAAAGCACTTCTTACAGTGCTGGTGATGCCAAGACCAGTCCTGGTAAGACAACAGTGCTCCAAAGATCTCCCCGTCAGATCTAGCTAAATGTGATGCAATTTGCTTTCCTGGATCCTAAGGAAGGATAGGGCCTCTTCGGCTCTGGGCTAATTGGATCAGCTGCCTGCATCAAGTCACTAATTGGATTGGTCTGCCCAAAGCATCTTTTGAAGGCTTTGGTGGGGTTTTGAAGGATTTGCACTAGCTACTCCCCCTTAGGTCTGCTGGGTCAGTTCAGGTGAGACTGATGCTGGAGCAAGCTGGTACTATCCTTGCTGTGCATGGTTCTTTCCAGACCTAAGCTCAATGCCACAGACTACTTTTCTCTTGTTCCAAAGGTTTCTTGTCATTCTGCAACTGCTCCACCTCTAGAGGAAGCTAGTTCAGGCACAGGAACATCCTTGGAGCTTCAGATGTCAGCTTGGGCAACTTCAGACTTAACTAACTTTCATCCATGAATGAGGGGGCCTAGAGGGAATTGGCATCTTTGGATATGGTGATCTTCTTCCTGCATCAATGCTCCTTTGAAATGTGGTCACTGTGAGGCTTATTCCAGAGAAGGCAAAGGATCATGTGCGGAGCCATCTACCTTCTTTACTTGAGACCTTAGGATCAATGGTACTACCTGGTGTGTAGGGGAATCAGTGGTTCAATTACCCTTCCTCCCCTTTCTACTTCATTCCTTAGGTGAGGCTGCCTTAAATGCTTTCTCCTGGTCTTCAAGTGATTTCAGAACTCGATAGTGACTGTTACCAGGAAGCTACAAGTGTCTGTTGGAATTAGCCAGATAGTCTGGAGTCACCCTGCCTGTGATGGTTCATTTTACAGGAAATAAGAACTTCTTCCTCAGGATGTGGCAAGGGAATAAGTTGTATTTTAGGTTTAGCTATGCTTCAGCCAAAAGTGATAAATTATATATTTTCAGCTTTTAATTTATCCTAAGAACAAAAAATCCAGGAAGTAAAGTCATGAACCAAAAAATGAACAAAAAAAATCCAGGAAGTAGTCATGAACCATTTTCCCAGCACTATTGAAAGCAGAACCTGGTTTCAGGAGGGTAGTTCAATTACTATTCCACTTGTACGGCCCCTCACTTGGCTCCCCTCCTTAAGGAGATCACTGTTAGCTAGCTAGTCTTCTGCAGTGGGACTCAGTAGAGGCAATACACTTGGAGAACAAGCCACTTGTGGTAGGCAACTTCTTTTCCACCTCTCCTTTCCTACTTGAGTTCAGGGAAGCTCTGGTTTAACCGGAACTTACATGTAAGTGTTTTATACACTAGAAGACAAAAAGCACAAAGTTTTACAAATGTAGAGGCAGGAATGCAGCATACAGAGCAGTGGGTTTTTTGGAAGCAACAAGGATGTTCTTCATATTATTCTTGAATGGCAGATAACTGGTATTGACTGTCTGTAGACGAGGCCGTGCTTTTCTCTGCCTCTTCCTGCTGGCCAAAGGTATTAGTATTGGGCTTGGGGAGCTTTATAATGTGGTTGATATGGTAAAGGGAATGATAAATCCTACAACTTCATGTAGAAGGGTGGTATGTTGAAAAAATGCTTATTTTGACTAGTCCAGTCAGTAGTTAGGCCCCAGTACTGCTGACAGATCGTTTGTTTGTAAGGGATATGTAGTAAATGTAGTCTGTAAAGTCAGGTAATACTTTGTGATGAAGTCATCAACACTTGTTTTAAAAACTCACTGAAGCTAGTTCAGTGGCTAAATTTATGCAGTATCTCAAAGGAAAACATCCATATTATGATGGCTCTATTGGAAGTGCACAAGAATTTTCACTGTTTCTTCCTGCCTCAGGCTCAGAAGATTGCTGAACATAGGAGGAAGTATGAGCGAAAGCGTGAAGAAAAAGAAATCAAGGAAAGGCTGGAGCGAATAAAGAAGGCTCGAGAGGAACATGAGAGAGCACAGAGGGTGAGCTCTTGATACAGTCGTTTTTTTTAAAAGTGCTGCATAATCTTGGGAATGGTGCAAGGTTAACCTTTTTAACAGAAATTCTATTGTATACAACCCCTTCCATGTATATTTTTAAAATGGAATTATAATATTTGTATTACGATAGTGCGTAGGAGTCCTAATCATAGACGAGGACCCCGTTGTGCTAGATCAGGGGTGGGGAACCTCCGGCCCAAGGGCCGGATCCGGCCCGCGAAAGAATTTGATCCGGCCCGCGGGCGGGCGGGAAGTGCGCGCCGCCGAAACCCTGCCGCCGAAACCCTGCCGCCGTCTGCCCATTTTCGGCGGCGGCGGGAGCTTGGAGGTGGTTACTGGCCCACGGCACCCCGCGGACACTGTAAAACCGCGCCGCCAAAAAGGCAGAAACGGCGGCGGCATTTCGTGGAGTCGGCGGCGGCGCGGTTCCGTGGGGGGGCGGGCAGGAGCCGCCGTCCTTTTCGGCGGCGATGGGGGGATCATAGGCGGCCCGCGAATGAAGGTAGGAATATCAAAATGGCCCTTGGCAGGGAAAAGGTTCCCCACCCCTGTGCTAGATGCTGCACTGAACAATTAAAAAGTTAACCTGTGTCTTGGTTACTTGACTAGCTGAGGCAGTGAAATCGGAGGAATATTTTTGCATCCTTGGATTATGTTGAATCCAGAATATCTAGTCACCAGTTTCCCCACCACATAACTTTGCACTTTTTGGCCACACAACAGTGAAAAGCTTTTTCTTAAAAATTCAACTTTTAACAATAACTGAAGTATCTGAGTTGCCTGTATTCCCACCTAAGCTGCGGTAAGTTGGATCTCAGCACAAATTTTTTTTGCTGAACATGATTCTAATTTTACCCCTTTTTCCCCCCAGTATCTCTCACCCTCCCCGCCACCTCGCCATCTGGTTTTCTTCTGTCTGTATGTAGGTACTTATGTGGCCCTCATCACTAGTCTCTTAAGTGCCTTGAACTTAGCTGCCACTGTTGTTCCTCTTCCCCTCCGCTCCTCCCCTCCAGCCCCTCTTCTCTCCCCCCTCCCCCCCAAAAAAAGGAAAGAAAAAGGCCACTTAGGTAGGAAGCTGTTTGCCATTTCACTGCTCTTTGTGGAATGATGTGCTTTCATTTGCAGGAGGAAGAAGCCCGGCGACAAGCAGGAGGAGCTCAGTTTGGTGGCTTTCCAGGTACCTTTATTTTTTGGGAATCATAACTGGGCACACAGGGAGGCTGGCTTCTCTATATGAAGCAGACCCATAGCATTAATTTATCCCCGTTACTCTTCAGTGAAAAGAGAGGCTGTGAAAGCAGGAACTTGTGAAGGCTTAGAAGGTTTTAGTATTGGAAGAATGAAGGGGAGAGGGACTCTTTCTGTCAACTACTGAGTGTGACTCATGGTGTGTAGTAAATAAATGTGAGAGGATTCAGAGCTCAACAGTGAAGATTATTGGGTTGAAGAGAGTTGTGTGAGAAGAATATTAAAAATGATGTATTGCTTAGCCAACTAAGAGTGGGGAATACAACTGCATAAAAGTACTTTCAAGAAGGGTAGGAATTGTCCAGGGTGTTTCTGGAGGATTCTTTTAAGAGTAATGTGATGGGACAGGGTGAAGGGAAATTGAGATTCAATATTGGGAAATATGTGCTTGGAGTGAGCTGTGGTTCAGTGAGACAAAGTGCATTCTATTTAATAAGACATAATTTCTCCATTGTTCAGAGAGAACCCATCTCTTTCCCAGCCTTGGGATATAAGCCTGCAATAGTTGCTTTCTCTTACCACTATATTTTGTTTGCAATGAGTATTGAGGCGAAATTGGGACTTCTGTACCAGTGCATGAGATGACTCTTCTGGAGGTGGGGTACAGTAATTGCAGGCTGGCTTCAAACCAGTTGTGCCAGGAAGTTGATGAATGGGCAGAGAGCCCACCCTATGCTCAGCACAACATGCATGTATTCTGGTTTAGTGTCCAGAATTGGCATCTCTTTTATGGCATTTTGCTTATTTTGTTAATATATTGACAAAACATTCAGCCTAAGATTTCTATTGAATGTGCTTTATTCATGAGTTGTCTCTCTGCTGACTTCCTGCCCCATATTACCTCTGCCTCAAACACTCAGACCCTTTTTATGCTACTAGGTTTGAGATGATAGGTTTTTCACCTGGTTTGGTGAGTTAACCTGAAATAACTGCAGCCTTTGTTATAAGCCTCTTACTGCCTTAGATTCCAAAAATATGGATGAAATGAGATGCATATTTTTCACAGGAAGAGAACGTAATGAAGCCTCTACTTTCCAGTTAGTAGAACAACAGTAGCCTTGTGGAAGACTTATTTGTTCACCTTCCTGGTCAGGGCTGGTAAAGGACAGGGACTGTCTTGGGCTATGTGCATCTGAACTTTTTCCATGGTGTATTCTTGTCCTTTATATTTACAGGTGGTTTTCCTGGAGGAATGCCTGGAGGTATGCCAGGCATGGCAGGGATGCCTGGTCTCAATGAAATTCTCAGTGACCCAGAGGTTCTTGCAGCCATGCAGGTGAGGATTTGCAGCGATAAAACATATATATGTAGAATGAGGACACAACATATGCTCTCTTGTCACTTGCAGGGGGAGGAAAAAGGTGTGAAATTTCTTTTATCCAAGTTGAGTTATTTCCCTTAAGACAAAATGACAAGCAGTTAGTTGAAACCCTCTCTCTAATGGCATGGTAGCATCACTGTGTTTTGGATGAACATACAAGCTATTTCTCTAGCTGGTTGTGGCTTATTAGTATTCCTGACCTTCCACTGTACCAAGGTATTCTATACTAAACTAGAATTGAACAGTACAGCATGCACTCTAGCTTTTGGGAGCTATTTTCTCCCTCTCTTTTTTGCATGGTTTTGTGGGAGTCTGTCATTACCCTATTACTAGATCTGATCCTACTGTGAATGGGAAGGCTTATTGTCTCTTGAATATGTATGCATACATCTTGTTGGCCAAAGGCAGAACACTGGGCTGGATGAACTGATCTGGCAAATTCTGTATTACCATATATGAAAGACTATTTTTTCCCATGCTAATAACATTCCTTGTTAAACCAGTTTGTGGTGTTTGAAGTTAAGAGGAGAAGCATTCCACCAGCTGGCCCTCAGACAAATCTGTTAGTTGTCAGAGTCTCTCAATTTTGTTTCAGCCCCACCCATAACTTTCTTTGACAAGGCTATATGGACAAATATAAAGGTGTCTTATTGGTCTTTTTATTTAAACAAGTAAATTGGGCTGTAGTCCTAGATGGCTTTAAAATGTGAAATATTTATTGCACTGGCACACTGACTAGCAGAAACAGATTTTCATAGCTGTTTTGAAGCCTTGTGTATTAAGCAAAAATATAGGAAGGAATCATTATTTGGAATGTCATAAGCTTGCAAAAAGTGTACAATGCCTTTGGTCCATGCAGGTATCTTTAATTTTAATGATTGATAGCAATACGTGGCAGCAAATCTTTAGCTGAACTGGAGAGATCTGCAGTAATGGCTTCCAGGTCATGCATGAGTAGTGCTGGAAGAAATTTGTTTGGGTCAAACTTTTTGCCAAAAGTTTAATACATTTATATCAAATTTACCAAAGTGTGTTTAGTTGAAAAACTAAAAAAATTTCAAATAAAATTTGAAACATTTCATCCTGATATTCTTGAAATGTGAAATGTTTGTTTTTTGATTCAAAACTATTTTGTTTAAAAACTTAATTTTTGAAAAAGGATCATGAAGTAAATGTTTAAAAAAAATCTTGAACAAGTTTTTTTGGTTTAGTTTGATTGGAAACAAAAAAAAATGTGGCTTCTTGGTTCACTGAGAAACTTGGCCAGCAAACCAAACAATTGGTTATTGACAGTTTTAGAAGAGAAATAAGAATTTCAGCTGCCCTGATTTAGCTGGCTGTCATCATTCACCCTGCAAACCCTGTGCTTTGAAATCACATGGAAGCTCTGTTCTCAGCACTTGTGCTGGTATTAATGATAGTGCATTTTAGAGCTTGGAATCACCTGGTACAGGTTCAGAGGTTCTGCCAGTGTTGATCTTTCAATACATAGAACTCTGAACTATTGGAAAAACATGCAATGTGGGCAGCCTTCTTTGTTTAATGTAGACAATAGTGGTGACACTTTGGAGGGTGGGGTTGCTCAGTATTTCATTGATCATTAGGGGTGGAGGACGGAGAATGGTTCAACCATGCTTAAGCAGTGGTCTTGTAATAAATCAGTAGGGCTGCTGTCAGAGCGTTTTGAAACTGAAATGCCACTGAAATTTGTCCCAGCCACCCTTCATACAGACAGAGTAGCTAGGCCAAATCAGCAGATGGCATAATGACCTGATCTATGGGATCATAATGCCACTCAAATGTGTCCCGGCTGCCCCTCCATCCAGATGGGAGCAACTGGGCCAAATGGTATTGCAACTGGTGCATGAGGAATCTGTTCCTGTATGGCAGAGCTATGGGGATTTCACAGGGAGCTCAGTTCCTGGCAGCACCAGTTCATGTACTGTGTGAGTAAGAGAAAGGGAAGACTTCCTGGCTGAGGGAGACCTGGGGTCTTTGCCAAATTCTCCCCCCTCCTCCCCAGGCAACGGCCATGTTCATCTTCCCCTTGCAATCTTCACCCCCTATCCCTCCAAAGAAATAATCTGAATTGGCACCACTGGTAGACAGTTTGGAACTTGTTAGCACTTTTTCTTTCTAGAGAAGTGTTTAAACCTTTGTACTTGCTAGAAAGGTGCTAACATGGTTTCAGATTTTTGTTTGTGGCATTTTGAAGCCCTGACTAGGGATTTGTCTGCACTAGCCTTTCCATAAATTTCCACCTGTTGCTAATACCAATGTAACTCCACTGTTTGTAACAGGGAAAGCTCTGGTGTAGATAGGGCATCAGTGGCCATGGATGTTCTTCCACAGTGATTAATTCTGTGCAGGCAAGCATATAATAGTGGTAAAAATGCTAGTAGCTGCGATCAAGTAACACTGGCACAACACCAGTGTCTTTAATGATGGGGAAACTGTTCGAAGAAAAGCCTGTTTTAGAAAAGCCTTAAGAGATTGGCTCACTCCTGAAAAAATCTTTCCCCCTGAACAGCTGATAAAATTGCCTTAACTGCCAATGTAGGCAGGTTGAAATAGTTCTCAGGGCTGTGGACTTATTGCTGAAAATGACTTGCGTTCCTAGTGTGGACTGATGTCATTAGTTATTGGTGATAGTCACATGCTGATTTTTTTTGAAGTCATTCTCTGCAGGCTAACAGGAAAAGATTCCTAGGCTTTTGAGTGCTGCCACTTGGCAGGCCTTTGGCTAAGTCATGTCAAGGTTCACTACATTTGGAGCTTAGACCATTCAGGGGGGGAATGATGAGACAAGCCCTGGTAAAGCCTGCACACCTCTTGAACAGGCTGAGAAAGCAGACAAACTTTGCCCTCTTCATATGTGTGTTTTAACCCCAAACTTTTTGGAACATGAAGACATTAAATTGCATGTTGATTTCAAACTCTGGGTTTTACACCCCAGGTTACTTGAGCAGTTAGGACATTAAAATAGATGGTTTTAATTTCCTAGTCAAGGTTAAGGTCCAACATCTGCTCCTATGTGGACTTTGAGGCTCCAATGTGATTTTTTTTGTACTGCACCAGTGCCTTTATGAAGTACACACTTTACACAAGCATCATATTTGTAATCTTAATGTGCATGGAAGAGATTTTCTTTTCCCACTTCTAAGAGTTTTATTTTGTCTAATAGCATACTTAAAAGAACTTCTCAGCAAAGGAAGTGAGAATAGTTCTGTATACCTAAATAAAACTACAGGGGGAACTTGGCATCCTTATCCATTTCAAGTGATGTGTCTCTAATAACTTGAAGTCAGAATCTTTCATCTCATCCAAAATATGGCAACTCCAATACCTCTTGCAACCTTGTTGCAGCATTAGTTCCGTACTGACCTACATACTATATAATGAATTGTCAGCTTCACATCCTGTATCATCTGGATATTTTTTTTTAGAGGTCTCTCATTCAAGACCCACCTAGATAGACTTCAGGAGTCACACTAGCTTTGGCTTTAATCTCCAGAACTGTCGGTCTAGTGCTAAATTTACTTTAATATAAAAAGCCTTACAACATTTAAAGCAAAACTACAATAACATCTTTCCTTTGCTTCTGCAGGATCCAGAAGTTATGGTTGCATTCCAAGATGTTGCCCAGAACCCAGCAAACATGTCCAAGTACCAGAACAACCCCAAGGTCATGAATCTCATCAGCAAACTGTCAGCCAAATTTGGAAGTCAACCATAAATTCCCTTTTAATAAAATGGAACTGAATGGAAAAAAGAATTGATTACTTAACAAATGCACATGTTGCAATAACACATACCATTGTACCTCTCTGATCTTCTCATGAAGAGAACTGAGGTGCTCTAAAGAGAGACCACATCTTGCCCTCATGCAAACATTCATTCAAACATTGGTTTACAGTTACTCAAATTATACTCAATAACACATACACTTTCGATCCTCCCTCTCTACCCAAGAGTTGCAACCATTTGGTACAAGTATTAAATGCTGTCTCCTTTGAATTAAGATTTATAATGGATTGTAATCTTTCAGTAGGTAGTCTGATTTAACAAAAAGGGGTTTTAAATAAAACTCTCATCCTGGTTTTCATTTCCCAGTGATTAAAGAAGCAGGAATTATAACACCCAGGGTCCTGTATTCATCTGGGACAGGAAAATTAGTCTAATTGTAGAAGGGATACAGTCGGAAGAGCTATTTTAAAGTATTAGCTGGATGAAAGAGGTGTCTGCAGGTACTGGTATGCACTCTTTTATTTACTTTTACGTTTTGATGAGTGACTGACTTCAGATGCTGTTTAGAGCAAAACCAACAAGGATCACAAGTATTGTAACTACTTCTACACTGGAACTTCTGGCAGTACTGCCAACAGTGTTTAAAATTTAGGATTGCCCCTCTGCTGCGTGGCTATCCTTTGCTCATTCTGACATGAAACATTTTATTGCAAATGCCACTGAGGTTAGGGTACTTGCTTTTATTCTTGTCCAACATACTTATGTAATGCCATATATTATGTCTGCCCGGGTAGGTAAGGAAGAGCACTACACTGTCTATGCCAGTGCACGCCTTTCTTCCCTGATTGGCAGGTCTTCAGCTAGATGCACTCTTTCTGATGAGGTAACTCTTTTGCCAGGCTTCATTCATTTGAAAAATTAGAAGGAAGGAAACCTGTCCCTACCACCACCTCTGTCCCCTTAAGTGGCCAAGCTATCCAGAACATGGGGGGCTACAATGCTATTCCTATCAGTTACAGGGAGAATAAACCTTAAAACAGAGCAACTCTGGGTTCTAGGGGAGTCTGGGTCCCAATATGTTACAGATGAAATCTCTTGGCCAAAGTCTTCAACTTTTGTCTCTGTCCTCTTGTTGGTTCAGTCAGAGCAGTTGTCTTTTTTCCTACTACCGCACACCCCAGTCTTCCATATTTAACTTTCTTTTTTAATATAATGCTGTCCCCAATGGTCAACACTTCAGTTTAATTCATGGTTCTTGGGATGTGGTATAAGTAGGAAAAGGTGGATTAGTTGGTGCAGATAGCGAATATTTCTTAACACTTTGTGAATTTACAGCATGGATATCCTTGGAACACTGTCTTTGCTGATATGTTCAATTAGTTTGTGACTAACACAGTGGAGACGCTGCTTCCATTTGTTTTTTGTCTTTACCAAACATTGCCTCCTCATGTTGGAAAGGTTATCATAATTAGCTCTTGGTCACTTTTGGGTCTTTTGAATGTTTTTCTGTCTTGTGCTCTTGTAATTCTGTGTCTTAAGCCATAACGATGTCACTATTTTTAATCAAATCTGGACTTGTTTAGGAACTCAACAACATGCAAAAATAACCCCCAAATGCTTTTTCTCATACTAATGACCCTGCAGAATGGAAAGAGATGTGAATTCTTTTTTGCTTAAGAAATATAGTTCTGAAATACTTCTAGTTGCCTTTTAAAAAAAAAATAAAGTATGGTTTTGAAAAATTAAGTTTCTTGGCATGGCTTTGTAACTGAAAGTTCGTTAAGTGGAAATGCTAACGTAAGCACACAGTTCGTGATTAGACTGCATACAACTTGGAATGCAATTAGGGACTAAATGTTTGACTAAGGGCTTGTCTTCACTATAAAGTTAAGTAATTATAGCTCAAGTGTTGCCCTAACTCAACTCTGTCCATACACAAAAATATCTCAAGCTAGCTGGTGCATCAGGGAGTATAGGTTGAGCTCAGGTGCTGCTGATGCTCAAGCTACTGTGCTGTGTGGATGTATACAGAATCCACTTAAGTTCAGTCTCCCTCCCTGTCCCCCCTGCAGCTGTCTTTCCAAAAGTTCCTGGGGCCTTTGTCTACCTATCTACTCCCTGGTTTTGGACTGGAAGTTACTTCCAGTAAGTATAAATAGCCTGTTTTGGCATTCAGACCCTACATCAGTATGCAGCTTTATGTACTAGTAATATTTATATAATGCTCCTATTGTACTTGTTCAGCTCAGATGGCATCTGGCAGTTGTAGATACAAATTTACTCTAAAAATTTTTTATTTAACCTGATAGATTTAAATTATATTCTTCAGTTTTGAAGATAATTTCAAATTTAATGTTAGAGGTTTGACAATCTATGTTAAAGCCTGATTTACTATATCTTAACATTTAAATTAATATTGAGTACATGTTGCTTCTGATCATTCTTTAAAAGTCAAGCTACTGAAGTAACCATGCTAAGCACCTGGAACCAGAACTTGTTGAAGTACTAAACTAACTTTTGACAGCAGTAACCTCTTCTGCAGACATAATGTTTTCATTTCAGTTTATTCAACTAATTCAGGTCAGTGACTACTATCTCATTCAAAGTTTAGAAACTGGTTGGGAGTTGAAAAAGAAGGAAAGCTTGTTTTCTTCTGTCAATTTGTGAATAAAAACGAGGGAGGATGAGATCTACTAGGTCTAAAATCTTGAAGGATAGGGTGACCAGAAACAATTAATTGAATTCTTCTAATCAGTTGCTTATTTTGTTTAATAAGTTTTAATTCATAAACTAAAATGCTGTCTTTGTGCATTTTTTTTTTATTTAATTTCAATTTCCTTCCAGATGCTGCTTAACACATCATGCTTAACACAAATCAAAGCATGAAAAATTAATCTAGTAAATAAATGTATAATTCACCATTTTCTAACATACTAAATATGCATCTATCTAGATTTAAATTGTATCTATCTATACATGTATAAATAGATACAATGTGTGTAGGTTAGCTAAAAGAAACATCAGTTAGAGTGAAGGCTATACTTAGCTGCAAACAACATATTTTAATGGATACCAACCAGGGAGAATCAACTTTTACTTTGAGAAATAAGTTCAAATGCAAAACAAAATTAAAATCATATTTACATCAAAATTTGTTTTCTGATTTAAAGCATTATTAAAATCAGTGTTTTAAATTGCTTTGATTAAAATCTACCTTGATATCTTGGGAGACCATGCTCCCAATGGGTACCTAGCTGACAAAGTTTTTGTGAGCCTGTAGTGTGAGACCAGCAAGACCTATGATTTTTGGGTCTGGGGCTAAAAATAAGTCTCAATGATATCTCCAGTAAGATAGGTGAGGAAGGAATCCACCACACTAGACTTCTGCCAGGGAAAGATAAGATCCCTGAAGAGCCTGTACTATTAGGCAAACAAGCTCAATTTCTGGTCTGGTAACTCCCCATGAACATCCCTGTTCTATAAGGAACTGGATCAGGAGGTTAACAGTACTTCAAGCATGGAGCTCCTGAATCCCCATTCATATCTCAAGAGTCTATGGCAATGTGCATAGGTGACCAAGTGCTGAGGAAGTGAAGCCAATCTCAGAGGAGCGTAGAGCCAATGCTTGCCACTTCTAGATATAGCATGTCTGACCTCACCCAGCCCTCTCAGGATCTCTCTGGGAGGAAGTAGAGGAATTGGCATCAATTCAGCTGAGTAAAGAAATGACTCATCAGTGTTATGGTTGGGGGCATATGACACAAGGTGGCTGTCCCCACCTGTATAGGACCAACCTTTTAGTGGAGGGGGAGATTGGGCTTTTTATGCAATGTATATTGTCACTTCACTTGAGGGCAAAATAATGGCCCCTTCCTATGCTCTTCCCCTCAGCTATGTGCTCTCCAAGACAGATTCCAAGGAGGAGCAAAAATGTTTTGAACATGCAAACAGTGACTTACAGTAGTGTATGCTGCTGCATGTGTGCAGAATAGGGTTTATTACAGTACTTCAAACCAAGAGATGCAGCAGCAGGAGTGGGACAAACATAGTTGTGGAGTGCATATATAACTGCTTTTTCTCAAGCAAAATGGAATTTTAGAGGCAGTCAAAACTTAAAAACTGGCTTAGGAAACAAGTCTACTGCATGGCCTGTGGTGATATTAAGTCCTGAATATATGTAAAGTCTCTTGGAAATACAAGTCTAGCTGTCACGAGTGGAAGAGATTGGGGTAGCAAAGACATGTGGGGTGCATCTATGCTGCTGCATTCTGGTTCAGCATCCTGTTTATACGTTCCTGAATTTTACTTCACTCCTGGGTAATGATGCAAGAAAACTCATGGTATAGGAGCTCCAAACAGTTTGTCAGGTTTCTTGGCAGAAGAAACTTCTCATGCCCCTCCTTGTTGCTCCCTAGTGTCCTCCAGTCCATCTGCCCATCAGTCTTGTAGACTTTAAAGCCAAGAAAGGATCATCATGATCATCTAGTCTGACCCACTGCACATCACAGGCCATAGATCTTCATCCACCCACTCATGTAATAGATCCATAACCTCTGGCTCAGTTACGGAAGTCCTGAAATCTTAAAGACTTCAAGTTACAGAGAATCCACTGTTTACTCCAGTTCAAACCAACAGGGCATCAGATGACAAAATGGTTTCATAGTATAGATGGATGGACTTCTCCTAGAGACCTGAAGCAACTGTTCTGTCCTCCACTTGGGAATCTCAAGCAAGTTCACATCTTCCAAAGCTCCCACAGTCTGAAATAATGTTAACATCATCCTAGAAGTATCATTCTGCTATCACAGGTCTGTCCCCCACACACCCAAATCCTTTATTAAACTGAATATAAAGAACATGCCATTGCCCTAAAGAGAGTAACCCTGGGACTGCCCTTTCAGAGCAGAGAAATGCAGAGATGGAGAATGAATGTCGAAATAGAGTTGCAACTTTTCCCTTACTATGGTGCAGAAAATTAAAAGGGGAGAAACCTTTTACTGCCCTCCCCCTGCTCCTTGGACAGAAAAAAGTAACATATGGATATGCCCCCCAGAAGGCCTAGTACCACACTTGGTTCAGAACAGTGCCACTGTGGATGCAGTAATTAGAATATGGCTCAGGTTAACCTTTGCAGTGTGGATGCGCTCACTTGAGTTAGGCTAGCTGCAGTGGAGGAACTTGAGAGTAGCAGCTTGAGTTAACTCTGCAATGAAGACTTACCCTAAAATGATTCCAGTCACTATACAGGATTTAGATAAACACTATACTTGGATGTGAGTATTTCTTTCATCAGTTCCTTCTCGAAGTGCATATTGGCAGCAACCATGTTCTCTGGGTTATTAGTGTCCTTTGGAGCATAGAGTAGGGATTATTTGGAATGACCAAGTGCATGTATGCAATTTGATCTAGCTGTCCTGCTGCCTGGGTGCCGTAGACCTTTCACATTCTATAGTGGTAAAGCTGTAGCAGAAATCGAAGTACTCTTGATCTGGATGCTAAAATAGAGAGGGCAAGACTGACTAGTGTGTGTGTGGTGGTTGGGTATTTTTTCTTAAAGCAGTCCTGTCTGAATTGTGTATGAAATAGTATTTGGACCACAAATGGTTATATGGGGCCAGCTCACAGCTTAGTATGCCATTACTACTTTGTAGGCTTAGCATCTTATGCTCCAGAATCTAAATGCTCATCTAAAATATAAATCTCTAGGGTTATAATTTAGTCAATTAACACTAAAGGTTTTCATAACTGATATAGCGGTATCTCCAGACAGCTCGAATCATTATCTCTTAACACAAGTGTGGACTGGCCCCATTCTCATGCCTAAAGAAGGTCTGGATTCAAGCTGCTACATAACCACACCCACTGCATTAATAGAGGCAGCTCAACTGGAGAAAGAGAGAAAAATATTTTTGTGATGAAAGATCTCTCTATACAATGCAGATAACTGCACCACAATTGTTTTTTTTGCCTTCAGATGCTTTGTCCTTTGTCTAAAGAGACCTGGGCTTCTGGGTCTTCACAGGCATCTGCATATAGTCAACAATCCATAGATGTACTCCAGCATAAAATCTACTTGTAACGTTTACTAACACGTACAAACACTGGTCCTCTTGTCATGGCTTCTATTCAGGTTAGCAATCAGAACTTCCCTTTTGTTTCTGGTTTGTTGGCTCCATCAAAAGTCTGAGTGTAAATTCCTTGTGGGTCTAAATAGCAACTCCAACAGTACTTAGACAATCATGAGGAAAGGAGAGTCTAGTATCCTAATGTCCCTAGGTTTATCAAAGCAGTGCCAAAATATTCCCTTCCTTTTAAAATTTCCGAGATGGAAATTTAATTTGGTACTGAGCTGAGCTAATGGCCACCATTTGGGTTTCATCAGTTAAAGTAGCAGTCTTAGTAGCCAACAGGAGATGTGAACTCTGAATGTCTTATCCAATTTTTTTCTGATACTCTTGTACTTTGGACAGCACCTACATTTGTTCTCAAACCTACTTCTACCATGACAATCAAAATATCTCCATTATGTCTGAAACAGTGTCACTGGAAGGAGATAAAACTACTTTGCCTTGATATGAAATGTGCAATCAAATATAATTGGGACAGAACAAAGTCATTCAGAAAGACAGATGCTTTATTTATTCAGCAAAGAACAAGACTGCCAGGCCTCAGCATCTCCCAGCTGCAGGTGGATTTAGACAGCTATATTGAACCTATAGTCAGAGTGGGTAAAATTCCTTCTTCAGGTTTAAAAACTTGCATAAATGAGTCAATTCCATTTCACAGTCTGGAAGAATAATATCATTGGAGAAAATCTGCAGAGCAACAACTTCAGGCCTACTTTTTTTTTGTTTTTGGTGGTTTTAAGTAATAAAGTTGAGGTACTGTCATATTAAGGAAATAGTGGAACAAAATGGTAAATTACAGAGCAACTAATCAGGACTTAGATCAGCATTTCCCAACCTGTGTGCTGTCAGACATGAATGGGTGTGTTGCAGAATTTTGGAAAAGTCACAGTTGAGCCCTGCGTTGGGCTCCCCTCCCCCCTTGCTGGGCTCTGTGACTCCCCAACAGCAAGAGCTGCCCAGCTGCACTTGCTGGCAGGGAGCCAACACAGCTGCTCTCTCCTCCCTCCCCAGTTTAAAACGTTTAAACAGCTGATTACCATTTTGGTTAACCCTTTACATCCCTAATTTCGGTCATGTTGCTCTTTCAGTGTACTTAATACAGACATGAGACATATGCCACCTTCTCGCTAGTAAAACTGTTCATGTGGGAATCACGTGTTGGGTGGAGTTTTTGTGGGTCAGGCAGTTGCAGTGGTGATTTTTAAATAGTGCAATTACCAAGTCTGTTGTCTTCTTAGCTTCAAAAAATCCCCCATTGCTACAGAAGGGAGAGGGGAAATGAATAAATATTTGAAAAGAAAAGATTCTGATGCTTCCACATCCACTTACAGCGACAAGGCTGAGCCTGAGCACAAGGCAGTAAAATCAGTGAGCAGGCACTACTGTGACCGTTATTTGCGCTATGGATTTTCTTATACCGGGGAGCCATTTTGTCCTACTCTGCTATGTCTTGTGTTCAGGGAGAAACTTTCTAATCATGCTATGGTTCCAAGTAAATTGAAACAACATCTTATGACCAAGCACCCATCTCTTGCTAACAAGGATAAAGACTATTTTGTGTGTTTGAAGGATCAAAATGAAAAGCAGGTGCAAATGATGAAAGACAGTGTAATGGTGTCTGATAAAGTGCTGGAGGCAAGCTATATGGTCGCCAAGCTTGTTGCTAAGACAAAAAAGCCACATACACTTGCGGAGTCTTTAATTTTACCAGCATGTAAAGACCTTATGAGAGTAATGTTAAGTGCAGATGCAGCCAAAGAAATTGCAAAGGTATCCCTTTCAGACAATATGATAAGTCACTGGATTTATGACATGTCTGCTGACATTGAAACTGTTGTTCGAGAAAAAATAAAATCAAGTGGAAAATTCGCACTGCAGCTTGATGAGTCAACAGACATCAGTGGTTATGCTCAGCTCTTGGTTAACATCAGGTTCGTTGATGGAGATAGTATAAAGGAAAATTTTTTATTTTGCAAACACCTGCCAGGTAAAACAACCGAAGAAGAAATTTTCAGGGTGACAATGGACTATCTTGAACAGGGAGAACTACACTGGAAAAACTGCCTGAGTGTTTGCACAGATGGAGCTGCTTCGATGATGGGGAAGTTGAAAGGATTTGTAAGCAGGATCAAGGAACAAAATCCTGATGTTTTGGTGACCCGCTGTTTCCTGCACCGGGAAGCACTTGTGGCTAAGACATTACCTGAAGAGCTCTCTTTTGTGTTGGAGGGAGCAAAAAGATTGTAAACTTCATAAAATCATGGCCTTTGAAAAGTCACTTTTTCTCCTTGTTGTGTGAGGAGATGGAAGCAGAACATCAAACTTTGCTATTGCACATGGAAGTACACTGGCTTTCCTGTGGGAAAGTTTTATCATGTTTGTACAAACTGAGAGAGAAATTAAAAATCTTCTTAACTTCTGAGGAATCTGCATACACGGACCAGCTTGCCGATGCAGAATGGTGCACAAAGCTTGCTTACCTGGCTGATATTTTCTGACACCTCAACGAACTGAACAGGAAAATGCAATGAAGAAATGAAAATCTTCTCTCCAGCACTGATAAATTGCATGGGTTTAGATCTAAGCTAGCTCTCTGGCATGAAAATGTAGCAAAAGGCACAATAGAAATGTACCCCCTGGCACATTCAGCGGATCCAACTAGCAGTGTTTTGGCCAGTATAATTTCTTAGCATTTGAAAAGTCTTGAAGAGAAATTTAGTTTTTATTTCTCTTCAGTTCATATAGAAGAATTTGACTGGGTCGTGATTCTTGGAGTTCAGCTGCAATGGAAAGTGCTAAGAATATTTCATTATTGGCTCAGGAGCGACTTACAGAATTAAGGATGGATCACAGTTTTTAAATTAAATTTGGTGACATGACGTTGGACACATTCTGGTAGACAGTTGAAAATAAATATCCAATAGTCTCAAACAATGCAATCTCAATTTTGTTGCCATTTTCCACGACCTACCTGTGCAAGTTAAGTTTTACAAGTTTGAGCTACATAAAAAACAAAAACAGAGAACCTCTGAGAGTGGTGGAACAAGAGCTCTGAGTTTCACTGTCGTCAATTCCTGCCAGGAAAAAGTGACTGTGTACTTCGAGGCAAACTCAGATTTCACACTGGAAGTAAGTTATGTTTATTATAATATTACTAATAATGTGCGGTGTATGTATATATGGGTGACATATATGGATGTATGTATATGGGTGACGAGTCGGGGTGTGGGGGATGTGCCGCAATTTTTTTTTGGTTATGAGTGTCGTGGGATGGAAAAAGTTGGGAAACATTGACTTAGATGGTGAACATCAAAGTATTCTGAAAGAATATAAAGATAAAGTGATTGAAGAGCTAGCAAATATGCACTCATATTAAAGTTATTTTGTTATGTCAAATGCACAGTCGTTACCCTCTGGTTCTGAGTTTAAAAAAAAGGGGTGGGGCAGGGGGGGCTGATCTGCACTTTATAGTGCAGCAGTACAGGGAAAATTGCTTGAAACAACAAAACCAGAATTATAAAACACCTAACTGTAACAGGGACAAACAAACACTATTCTTCTAAAGGAAAATTATGTCTCTATCTACTAGAATTCTTTGAGCATGACCACAACATAGTGGAGAAAGTTTTGACATAATTTACACAGATGTTCAAAAAATATTTGACAAAGTCTTCCACCTGAGGTTATTAAGGAAACTAGTAGTCACCAGGTGAGAGAGAAAGTGCTGTCATAGATTACAAATAGCCTAAGAGACTGAAAACAAAGTAGGAATAAATGGTCAGTTTTCAGTATGGTAAAAGCTGAACAAAAAGGTGCCCCAAGGTTTGGCATTAGGACCCAAGTTTAACATATATCAGTGATCTGGGAAAGTGAGTGAACTGTGAGGTAGAAAAAATTCCAGTTGACACAATTATTTAGGGTAGACAAGACAAGGGAAGACTAAGGAAACTCAGAGGGACCTAACAAAGCTGGGTGAATGGGAAGCATGATGGCAGATGAAATTTAATATTGGCAAATTCATATTAATACATATTGTTGTAAGGGAATAATTTTAATTTCTCTTATATATTACTGGGTTCTAAATCAGCAATTTAGGAGAAAACGCTGAACAGCATCATGGACAGCTTAGTTAAAATCTCTGCTCAATATGCTGCAGTGGCCAAAAGAAACACACTGTTAAGATTGTAGTAAGAAGTGAGAGCTTAAGGCCTGTAAAACAGGCTAAGGCCTAAATGGAAAAAGCCGAGTGAACAGAAGTATAAGGGGTCACTCAAGTTAACTGAAATTGGTACAGGAAAGTGCTGATACTGCAAGATTGTAAGACTGCCAAAATATTACTAAAATATTACTAACTCTCTGAAATGACACTTTTATGGATAGAAATGATACATGGAGTGGCGGTGCCCAAATCAGCCAATCAACGGAAAAAGGTGGTATTAGACTACGTCAGGAGGGTGGCAACTACCTCCATGAAAGGGGGCAGAACGAAAGTGTATGTAACAGTGTATAAAAGAGGGTGTCAGAGGGAATACCGGCGTCCGGTCTAGGGGATAATGGAAAGTCCCACCGTTGGGCCGAGACCATTGTAATGCTGCCTATGTGAAACTGACCCAGAGATACTCTGTAAGTCATTTCTCATTGTGCCACACCCAATAAATCTGGCCTGGGTGCCTTCGTTGCTCAGCTAATCTGTGGTCATGTCGACTCATTCGATCGTGAGAGCAGTCTCAGTTTCCTGATCAGAACTGGGACAGCATCTACACAGGGACACATGCACGCAGCCTACACTGATAAACATCGGTGACCAACACACCAATTACCACAAAGATCAATAAGGAAATGGCATTAAATTATTATAATGCTATCATATACATTGTTTTTATGTCCTCACCTGGAATACCGTGTCCTTTTTGGTGGTCCCAAAAAAAGATACAGGAGAAATAGAGCTCAGAGGCAGGCCACAAAAATGATTACAGTAATGAAAAAACTTCCATATAAAGAGAAGTCGAAAAGGCCAGGGCTGTTTAATTTAGAGAGGAGACTGATAGGAGAGGACATGATAGAGGTACACTGACTAATGAAAGGTGTAAGCAGTAAACTTCAATATTGATGCAAAAAATGGTCATTAATAACATTATTTTAATATATTTTCATAATAGGTTGTTACAAACTCACCTTGACATCCAATCTTGATTTAAAAATTGTCAGTGATGGAGAATCCACCACGACCCTTGGTAAATGATTTACTATCTTCACGGTTAAAAATTTACACCTTATTTCCAGTCTGATTTTGTCTAGCTTCAACTTCAAGCCACTAGATCATGTTACACCTTTCTCTGCTAAAATTAAGTGCCTATTTTAAAATATGTGTTCCCCATGTAGGTGCTTATCCACTGTAATCATGTCACCCCTTCACCTCTTTTTTAAGATAAATAGATTGAGCTCCTTTAGATTATTGCTGTAAGGCTTGTTTTAAAATCCTTTAATCATTCTCAAGAGATGGTGAGAATATATCAAGGAACTATATGGTGATGATAGGCTTGAGAAACCTCAAGTAGAGATCACTCAAGTAAGCCTGCCAATAATAGATGAAGAAATCATGGAAGCAATAAAAGTACTTCTGAATGGACAAGCACTAGGCTGTAATTGAATGCCAGCCAAATTGTTAAAAAGCATAGGGGATGAAAGCCTGAAAGCCCTGCTAGAGGTAATGAAGAATATGTCTTAACTGAGACTTGCCAGAAGATTTTACAACCTCACTGCACATCCAAGTCCCAAAAACAGAACAATGCTATGGCTTGCAAAGACTACAACAATCAGACTTGTACCGAATGCCTCTACGATACTTCTGCAAGTTCTTCAAGACTGAATACAAGGAAAGATTGATAAGGAAATAAGCAAACAATGTCTTCAAAAGTGGAAAAAGCATGATATACCCCATTATGAACTTGAAACTCATATTAGAAAGATCAGTTGAAAGGGGAAAACAGTATATTTGTATTTCATTGACTTCCAAAAAGAATTTGACAGAACCTACCACAACAAATTGCTCAACGTATTAAGATCTGTAGAGATTAATGGATATGAATTCTCAGTAATAAAACAATAATACTGGAATCAGAAGGAGATTATAATGGAAGATGAAAATTAAAATCTAATAGAGATCAAGAAAGGAATGAAACAAGGTTGTATAATGTCCCTAACTTTATCATTTGTGGCAAGTGTTTGATTAAATTAATTGAAGAAACTGAACGTATAGGAGGAGAAGGTGGACACAGGGATGACAATCAAGGAATCTCCTTTCGAGGGAGATGGTTTGTTTAGCCCACAGACAGACAATGTGCCAGAAAAAATGAAGAATGTCAAATCTACAACAACTAGATCTTTGGCTTCTTTTAATATGACAATACATCTTCAGTTCAATTTTTCCAGTGCTACAGACAATATCTACCTTCTTCATCATCAGGCCTTTAGTCCTATTAGAGAAGGAATCATTGTTTCCAGCCTCAACATTGTTCCTCTCGACAACACAATAGCAAAAAGAATCCCTTCAGGACTGGTTTATGGCCATGTAATTAGAAATCTCTGAGTTTCCCAATAGGACCATTTTCAATACAAGGTCCTCCCTTTTGGTTTATCTACAGCCCTGAGAGTGTTACAAAATACCTCTCTGTCATAGCAGTATATTTGTATAAACAGAGGATTTATGTCTATCCTTACCTAGACGACTGATTAATAAAAGTCTTGTCAAAGGAAGAGACCTGGTACGTGTAAAACAAATATGTTTAATTTTTGCTAATCTGGGATTATGCATAAATTCACTCCTAAATCCAACTCAAAGAATCCCTTTCATAGGTGTCACATTGGACTTGACTGTCACAAAAGCCTTTTTTCAGGGAAAAAAGGTTTATAAAAATAAAATCATCTTTACATCTCCTGCTGCAGTTTCCTCAACAGTCAATACTCTTTTTTTCTCCAATTAATGAGTTTATCAGCATCGGATACATCCGTGACACTGCCTGCTTGTATTCAGATGAGAGGTCTGGAGCCCTGGTTAGTGAGAAATTGCAAACCAGGTTGTTGGGATTTCCAGTAAATCCCTGGAGTATCAATCTATCCCCATGAGGTTCAGCAGTGACACTTAAACTGTAAGTATCTTTATTAGTCCAAAAACAGATCAGCCCAATAGCACGTTACAAACATATACAAATTAGCAAACAATTTATTAAGACCACTTAACTACTATGAGACATGATCGGATATTCACAGTAGGGTCAGGAAGTGCTCCACAGTCTTGGCTGCCTATGGATCTTCTGAGCAATTTACTATTTTTTTACCCTTTTTTAGGACTAGTCTATACAAGAAACACTACATTGGTGCAGCTGCACTGATGCAGCTGTGCTACTGTAGCATATCTGGTGAAGACACTTTATGTCAATGGGAGAGAGCGCTACTGTCAGCATAGTAAATCCACCTCCATGAGCAGCAGAAGCTATGTTGGTGGGAGAAGCTCTCCCGCTGACATAGTGCTGTCCACACCGGGACTTAGATTGGTGTAATTTATGTCACTCATGGGAGTGGCTTATTGACACCCCTGAGTTATGCTGAAGTAAATGTAGTGTAGACCTGGCCTTATACCCCTATCCAGTAGAAATGTCCAGAGCACCAGAACTGGTTTTTTAGCAGTTCTCATCCACCACTCTTGTGGCATCTCTTGTGGCATCTACTTCTTGATTAGGCCAAACACAGGCCAAACAAGTTCAGCCTAGTGACTACTTACATCACATAAATGTCATGTTACATTACAGCAACCATCTTACTTATGTCAACCTAGGCCAAGTGATATATTCTTTCACAGGCACAGACAATACGCATTGCAAATTGGTAATTCTACAACAGGTGTTAACAATGCTGATGTGGTAGACATGCAGTCTGAATGTGAGTAATAATTTATCATTCAATCTCCCCATGCCAGCAGTAATACTTACCTCCGATGCATCTATTCTGGGATGGGGGCCCACTTAAACAATAATCATGTGGTCAGGAGGCACTGATCACCAGGAGAAAATAAACGTCTTATTAGTGTGTTAGAACTGAGAGCTATCAGGCTGGCTCTCAACTCATTCCTGAAAGTTCAGGTGGCAACAGGTAATATGATAGCAATATATTATCTAAATAAACAAGGCAGGAATCATTCTCTACAATTGAGCAAAAAGGCAAGACATCTTTGGGAGTGGTGTAGAGAACAGGATATTCACTCAACAGCAATTCATGTATAGGAGAAAAAAATACCCTTGCAGACCATCAGAACGGGTCAATCTTTCAAATGCACGAATGGTCTTTAAAAGACAAAGTTGTAACACACCTCTTCAAGTAGTGAAGGAGCCTGAAGTAGAACATTTTGCATCCAACAGCAACAAGAATTGCCAGAGATTTTGTTTGAAGAAAATTTTCTGAGAAATTGGGATCAAGGCCTCACATATGTGTTTACCCCATTTCCCCTCATTCAGAGAGTGACAAACAAAATAAAATAAGATAGAGCCTGGGTAATTTTAATAGTACCATCTTGGGCTAGACAACAATGGTACCTGGACTGGATTCATATGTCCAGAGAGTTAATCAAACCGTGACCATAAATACTGGATTTGTTGATTTAACAAGATGGACAGATCTATTACCCAGAACTTCAATACATTAATTTAATAGCCTGGGGAATAAGATTCTGGGATTGGTAGAAAAGTCTTCTTCATCAAAGATCTAAAATGTGCTGATAAATTCAAGGAAAGTATCCACATTAAAATGTTATGGTCATAAATGGAAATAATTTTTATTATGGGTTTCCATGTATGGTTTAGATCCTTTTACAGAACTTATTAGTTATATATTAGAATATTTGTTGTAACTTAGGAAAGTGGGTCTGGCATTATTCTTAATGAGGTCTCACTTTTCAGCCTGTGACATTCCCCTCTGCAAACTGGATTGGTATATCGCTGTGTCACTCCAATCCCTCACTCCTAAAGCCCATCTTGCACATGCCCTGTTGTGTGAACCACCCATTCCTGGGTCAGTTCACTCACAGCCTTCTGCAGATAAACGACTCCTATATTAGTGAGTGAGTGATTTTGGCCAGCCACTCGTGGGATTCTGCAATAGAATGACCCCCAGCCGATATCCCCAATCCCAGATGCAACCCTAGGAACCGCCGTCTTACAAAGTTCAATGCTTCCTATTGAACTCTGCAAGTTCATAGGTTAGTCAACTTAACAGTGAAATTGATATGCACCAGCTCTGTCACTCTAAATGAAGTCTCTATACACACTCAAACCACATGCACTGCTTTAGATAAAATGAACAAATAAGTTTAAGTACAGAAATATTTTAAGTGATTATAAATCAGAATAATATGAGTCAGATTGATCAGAAAGAAATAAAACAAATTGCATCCTAAAATAAACTTAATATTTCAGTCTTTGATGTTATCTTACCACACAGGCTTGCTGAGCTGACTGCCCCATGGGCAGTCTGTCAGTTGTTTGATATTGCTTTGTAGATGGATGCCAAGTGAGAGCTCCAGAGACAAAGACGCCTCTACCTATAACATGTTTCTTTGTCACCCCCTGGCATTAGGTGATCAGCCATGTCCAGCAATGGGCATGGTTTCCTCAACTTGAGTCAAATGAGCCTTATCAGGTGCTCAGGCCAGTCCATTGTTCCTGTATGCATGCTTCAGCAAGGCGTGAACCCTCACTTTGCTTTGTGTTTGCCTGGATCTATTCAAGTCATGTGAGACACACATTTGGGAATATTGCATAGCAGAGTTGCATATCTATACATATGACATTGCAGGAAACATACAACCATAACAATAATATTCAGTATGTCATACGCGTTCCAAAAACACCTTATATGACATACTTTGCATTAGACAATACACAGTTACACTATAAGGGTGAACATGAATGATACACAAATCACACCATAAGGGTGTACATGGGGTACAGCATGTCACACAGCCATATCAGCATACCATGATCTTGTGGACAGTATATCCGTCTTACTCATGAAATAGTTAAGAGGTCCTTAAAAGATCTTAATAATCTCTGTCCTCTAATCAGACATCCTTCACCAGTGGTTTTCAACTTTTTTATGTTTGGGGACCTCTACAAAATTTTGAATGAAGATCAATGGATGAATGGAGATTTCCCCTTGGAATCTTAGACATAGTCTGCAGACCCCCAGGGGTCTGTGAACCATAGGTTGAAAACCACTGTCCTACACCATTCTGAGATTTGAACACAGTACTTTCACAACTGATTAAACCTCCTTTTGAATGTATGGGAAGGTGTATATTGTCCTATCTATTAAGACAATACTTTTGACAGATGATACTTCAGTGAGACATATAAGTGAGAAGAGTGAAGTCCCAGGGGTAGTGTGTTTCAAGTGTGGGGAGCTGGGGCATGTAAAGAGACATTGTGCAGGAGGACCTTTGAGCTGCAAACAGATGGAACATCACTACGGGGTGTCAGAGATTGTATGACTCAGGGTATAGCAGTGAGGGTGTGAATTCAACCACGAGGTTCTCACTTCTCCCCACCTGGCAGGTGTACTGTGATACTTCTCTCAGGCTTGAAACATAAGAGCTGGAAAGTTTGATGTATGGAATACACAAGCCTAAGAAAATTCCAAGAGAAGATGGGCCTCTCACTTGCATGGATGGTAAGTGGGGTCCCCGGATTGAGGAGGCTCACGGGAAAGCCACACTTGATCCAGCAGTTCTCAGGGTCCTAGGAAACGTGTGATAAGGACACTAGTGATATGATTGAGCAATTAGTCAGTTTGTAGGCTCAAATGTGGCTTTCCTAGTAAAACTGTTTGAGTAAGGGAAGTCAGTCCTGTGACTACCAACAGGCATGTCGGGCTAGTAGCAGATAAAGAGAGAAGTCACTTAATTGGACCTAAAATGAAGGGGCAGACTGAGGAGCTGTAAAGGAACATAGCCTTCTTCAAAGGAAAATCTATATTAGTGCCCAAGAGGCCCAGTCATTAAGGGTGCAGATCCAACACCTGCATGGACAGACAATGTTTAAAATGCCCAACCTCTGGAGGATCATATACTTGAACAAAATGCCTTATGCCAGACACCATATGACCAGGAAGGACAAATCATGGCGGTGGCCAATATTCAAGAACAGAAAACCATGACTATAAAAGAGAAACAATGCCCAGAGACCCTGTGTGAAGGTACATGCCCTCCCACTGGTTGGGAGGAGGCTAACGAGATCCTCTGGGCCTGTGCTGCACTAACGAAGGCACCTGCACTGCTTGTTCCTCCTGAAGGAGAGGCTTGTAAGGGGAAGCCTGCTATAGGAAGGGGTGGTGACTAGGAAGAAGGCTGCTCCATGTGAGTAACAGAGGCATGCTGGGCGAGGAGGCAACAGCCATTGATCACACCACTTCCAGAAGTGCCCTGGTTTATAGCTGAGTAACACACCCCAGGAAGAGGGGTGGGAGTCAGGGCTTAAATTCTCATAGAGTATTTCCCTGAGCTCCCTATTGCCCCCCTCTCCTCCCATTTGGGGCTCTGGGCTTCAGCTGTGGGGTGGGGAGTCTCAGGTCTTTAGCCCTGTGGGGTATGCTGGGGATTGGGGTTCTGGGCTTCATCTGTGGGGCCCTGTGGACCCCCTGAAACTGGCTTATGGCCCCCCAGAGGTTTGAAAATATTTACTGGAGCTCTGCCTTGGACAGATTTGGCTCAATTTAAGCCCTGATGGGAGGTATACTCTGTGAAGGGGCAATAGACTTTTGGAGACAGAGCCCATAAAGCCCTGTCCAGGGGCTGTCTGAGAGGCTGACCATTGTTCCAGCCAGACCCTCCTCTCTAACAAGGGGCAGGGTGAAAGAAGAAACAGCCTTCTGTCAGAGAGAAATTACCCCAGAAAACTCCCCTAAGTGCAGCCACTGGAAGAGTAATGAGGATAAATGAAGGATAGTGGGACCTGAGGGAGATGCGCTAAGGTGTCCCATCCCCTCCTAGCTCAACTTAAGGAAGGGCAAGCAATAACATAACTCATGAGTGGTTCATGAAAGCCAATACAGATTTATGAGTGATAGTGGATGTCTGAGTACGGCTCTTCCTTCACTGCTTTGGAGGCAAGAGTAGTGCAGCTGGAACAACAGTGGGACTCAAGTTTGAGAAGTGCCTGGCTAATGGCCACCAGATAGCTAAGGGTGAGAGGGAACTAGTCAACAGAGTGACAGATACCGTCAACCTGCTGAGACAGAAAGCGAAAGATACTCTGGATAGACAGTGCAAACTGGAGTAGAAAGACAGCACCACACTGAAGGTGTAAATGATCAGAGGAAAAATTCACCCTGATGGGAAATTTAGAGTTAAAATTATTTTGAGCTTCTGATCTTAACCAGCCAGACTGCCACAGCAATGTGATTATTTGGCATATGGTACTTTCTCTTTATAATATAGCTTATCCCAAAGCCTAATTTCTCTAAGCTAAATATCTTACAGGCCTGAGGCCTGTAGGCCCTGTATTAGAACATTAATTCTCATATTTTAGCTCTGTATCTTAAGTATACCTTAAACCTTGCTAAAGGAGCATCTACGGAGTCTGAAGGCAGCAAAGCAGTCTGAGACTTCCCGGCTACAGGAAGAGCTGAACAAGCTCACTGAGGAACTAAAGAAGGAGCAAGAGAGTTTCAGGCAACTACAGATGGAGAAGGAAGCGTTTTACCTGGATAGCAGGACCAAAACTGAAGTGATTCAGCAGAGAAAGGACGAGGAGCTGTAGTCTCTAAAACTCCACAACAGAAATTGCAATGGGATCTGCAAGCAACTACGCAGAGTTTCTCCAAGGCATGAGACCAGCAGCAGAGACAGCGAAAAGAGTATGAGATGGCTCTACAAACCTTCCAGCACCAGATTCAGATATTGAAGACCCAGAAGATGACACTGAAAAATCAGAGCATAGCACTCAGCCTGGAGCTGCTGCAGTGGCAGAGTGGGAAGGAGATGCTAGTGGGGCAACTGGACAATTTCAATGCTCAGCTAAAGGAATCTTTCTGAGCTAACATCCACCTCCTGGAGAAAATTAAAGAACTGAGAGGACTAAAAATGGTGGTCCGGGAGAAGGCAGAGAGGCATGAAGGCACAAGCATGGATGTTGAGATACAAAGCATGGTGACAGTTTACCGGGAGGCTTGCATCCCCACAAGGAAGTGGGGTAATGATTCAAGCACCCTGGAAGCAATTGGGTGGATTCACTGTCCAGTGAAGGACTTAGTATTGATGGCCACCAATCAGAGGCTGTATCAACTATAGATGCTGTAGTGATAGCAGTAGCCTCTACAGCTCCCCAACAAACCCAACCCCTAATGGAGTGGAGAAATCTAAAAGACAAGGTTGCTGCTGCTCAGAGGATCAAGGAAGAGGCCTTGAACAAATGAACAGCCTACAGGCCCAAAAGGTCGAGGCCTTGCAGGAGCTATAAGACATATGATCTTAGCCCAAGACATAGAGTTCTGTTTTGCAGTATAGGTGGGACCTACCTGTGTATTAACAGTGTCCCTAAATAGAACCACATCACTATTGCATGATTTGGGCATGCACTTAAGAGTGGGGGCCCAATTACAGTGACAAACAGAATTCTATTGTAACCGGCTCCCCTAACATGACTGACTGTTTGGGAACAGGAACATAAAAACAGTAGCAGCAATGGAAGTAAGTTTGTGTGCCTCGTAAGTATTGTTCGACAACATTACATATCAGCATTTAGTTATGCTTGTGTTTCTATTTATAACAGCTGACTTCCTGTCCCAAGTAGATCGGAGGGAGGTATGGCTACTGCAGAAGTGTCCCTGGCCATCCTTGTGATGAGGAAATATTGATGAGCTGTATGGGTGGGATCCATGAAGGTACTTAGGTGCCTACATCTGGGGTTTAGGCTCCTAAATCCCAGTTTTGACTCCACTGTTATCCACAAAACCTCTGCCAAATCCTGTTGGTACCTAAACTCACTTGGCACCTGTTTTCAGGGTAAAAGATCCCTCAGTGCCAAAATTTCTGCCTATGAGCAAATGCATTGCTGCTTCTCTCTAGGCATTTGGATACCTAAGTCCCAGAACAAATGACAAATCAGGGGAAGATAGCTGTTCGGCTACCTAGGACATGCACAGGGCCTGATCTGATACGCAGTCTCTGAGCACACCTACTGGACCAGGTCCAATTCAAAATCTAGCTGCAACCACAGGAGGTGGTGGTGGTAGTGTTCACCTTATACTCTTTATCCCAGTGATAAGAGCACTCACCTGGATGTGAGAGACCCAGAGTCAATTCCCCCCTCTCTGTCAGAAGAGGAGAAAGGATTTAAACAAGGATCTCCTACTTATCAGGAAGACGCTTTAACCAGTGAGCTATGAGATACTCTGATATGAGGCTCTCTTAATCTCTCCTGTTGAAGCTGTTCCACTCTAGATTAAATCATAATACAATAGAAACTCAGAGTTACAAATACCAGAGTTACAAACTGACTGGTTAACCACACACCTCAATTGGAACCAGAAGCACTCAATCAGGCAGCACAGCAGCAGAGACAAATAAATAAATAAATGAAGTAAATACTGTACAGTGCAGTACTGTGTTAAATGTAAACTACTGAAGAATAAATGGAAAGTTATAAAAAACAATTTGACAAGGTAAGGAAACTGTTTTTGTGCTTGTTTCGTTTAAATTAAGATGGTTAAAAGCAGCATTTTCCTGCTGCAAAGTAAAGTTTCAAAGCTGTATTAAGTTAATGTTTAATTGTAAACGTTTGAAAGAACAACCATAATGTTTTGTTCAGAGTTACAAACATTCCAGAGAAACGAACAACCTCCATTCCAGAGGTGTTCGTAATGCTAAGGTTCTACTGTTGTCATTGGGCTAGGTAGAGAGTTGATGGGAATGACTCTGTAGTCCAGTGTTTAGGCACCCATCTGGGAGGTGGGAAATCCCAGTCCAGTCCTTCTGCTCCAATCCTTTTATTATTTATCCACAATGGATAAGCAATGTCAGGAGAGATTGAGGGAGCCTTACATCAGACTATCCCCTAGCTCAGTGGTTAAAAGTGAGCCTTGTTTGTATCCTTTGACCTCTCTGGTAGAGTGGGGGGAATTGAACCTGGGTCTCCCACATTCCAGACAAGTGCTCTAACCACTGGTATAAAAATGCTACACTGGCACCAATAGCACCACCTCTTCCTCCTTTGGCTGTTTTTTGTGGTGTGCGGCAGGTGCCTAACCCATTCTCACAAGAAACAGGTTAGGCAGAACCATCCTTAGGGTAGGACGAATCAGGGCAACTGCCCTGGGCCCCGTGCTTTTGGGGTCCCCACACCAGACCAGGCGGGAGGCAGGCAGTTACAGCCTGCCTCCCAGCTGGCACCAAGCAAAAGGCAGGCGGCTGCAGCCCAGCTGGGAGCAGGGACCGGGCAGGAGGCAGGAAGCTGCCACCAGGGTCCCAGCTTTGTGCTGGGAATGGGCAGGAGCCGGGCAGGGGGCCCACACAGTGTGGTTTGTCCCGCACCCCTCTAGGGATGGCCCTATAGGCACCTAAGCCTCCTGATTCCAGGCAGTGGGTTTCTGTTGATGGAATATTGAGCAGAGCTAGCTGCCTCCCTGCAGCTGGGACTTAGGTGCCTATCTCTGCGGGAGGGGTGGGGCTTAGCACACACCCCTCTTTGGCATCTCCCATTGGCTACTTTAGGCAGCTCCCTGCCAAGACAAGAGTGCTTGCTTTTGTGGATCACATTCTTAGGTACTGCCTATCTCTCCCCATTCATTATATAGGAAACTTAGGCCTCTAACTAGGCTTTGTAGATCACAATGTTGTTCCTGTGATTCTTTTCTAGGTGCCTAAAAGTTAAACACCATGATGCTCAGTATTACAGTACCTATCTATAACTTAACCCTGAGAGGCTTTAAGCCCCTTTACTGGGCTGAGAAAAGCCCTTCTTCTTGAGCTTGCCTGATGTCTCAGACTTTGAAAGGAGCTGACAGCTGTGGCCTATTAGATGGCTAGATGCTGGTTCCAACAGCTGTACCGCATGAGCAGGGAGGTTATAAAACAGAGTGGCCAAAGTGCAGCTTGGGAGCTGTATGGGGTTCTTTTACAGTTCAAGTGTGGCTTGTGGAGCCCCCATGCCTCACCGACAGGACTGCTGCCTGGTGATGGGGCTAGTGGTTTTTGCCCAGTGGGGAAAGGGGCTCAGGGCTTCAGCCCCAGGGTGCATGCCTGCCTGAGCTCAGGGCTTCAGTGTGGTGGTGGGACTTGAGGCTTCTGCCCCATAGGAGGCACCTTCCAGGGCTTGAGGCTTCTGCCCAATGGGGCTGCCTACCAGGGCTTCAGCCCTGCAAGGATCTCAGGGCTCCTGCCCCATGGGAGGCACCTGCTGGGGTTTGGGGCTTCGGCAGGTATGTCTTGTGGGGCTGAAGACCTTGAACTTCTGAAGATTGTTGTATGCGGCTTGGAAGGTCAGCAAGTTTGACCACTCCTGTTATAAAGTGTTTGAGTATAGTGGACTAGGAAGGAGTAGAGCTTCTTCCTAAGCAGGACTGGCCATAGGGTGGGGACAGATTAGGGCTTTCCTTTGCCTGGTGGAATAAAGAGAGGGTTGAGGTGATGTGGTCACGCTGCCAAGAGGGGAAATCTCGGTTGGCTATTTGATTAAACTACCTTGTCAGAAGGCAATTGTGAGATTCTTTTTGGATATACAGCCTGGAGGTTGTTTCATGAGTATGTTTTGGTTTTCTTTTCTAGTCTTGGTGATCCTGAACCTGGTTTTAAGAAGTGGGGTAGCAGCAGTGTTACGATGAGACCTCCAACAAGAGGAATTTGGGAGGTATGGTTAAAGTGCTAAGAACTTCATAAGTGGAAAGAAAATTGAGTGGGTGAAGAAGAGTGTTGTTCTAGCTAAAGTGAGAGAATGAAAGTGGGAGATGGGAAGAGTGAAAATGGAATAAAAATAAATGGAAAAATAAAAACAGAAGTAATGTAATATAGAAGTAAGGTACCAGAGGGGTAGCTGTGTTAGTCTGTATACAGCAAAAACAACAAGAGTCCTGTAGTATTTTAAAGACTAACAAATTTACTTTCTGCAGGCATAAGCTTTCGTGGGTTGCAACCCACTTCATCAGATGCAAGAAATAGAAATCAGATGGGGGTGTATATATATACATCCAACGGTAAGGAACAACAATGGGGAGGGTAGGTGTTAGCAAAGTCCATTCAGTTAGAGTAGATGAGGCTTATTCACAACCATTGATTAGAAGGTGAGAATATGTGAACAGTGACAATTACTTCTTGTAATGAGATAAACATCCAAATCCCTATTCAGACCCAGTTTGATTGTGTCAAGTTTGCATATGAGTTCCAGCTCTGTAGTTTCTTGCAGAAGTCTGTTTTTGAAGTTTTTTTGTAGAAGTATGACAACTTTCAAGTCAGCTACAGAGTGTCCTGGGAGATTGAAGTGCTCTCCGACTGGTTTATGGATGTTACCATTTTTATGTCTGATTTGTGTCCATTTATTCTTTTGCGTAGTGACAGTCCGGTTTGGCCAATGTACATGGCAGAGGGGCATTGCTGGCACATGATGGCATATATTACATTAGTAGATGTGCAGGTGAATGAGCTCCTTATGGTGTGGCTGATGTGGTTAGGATCTATGATGGTGTCACTAGAGTCAATGTGTGGGCAGAGCTGGCAAGGGGGTTTGTTGCAGGGATAGGTTCCTGGGTTAGTGTTCTTGTTGTATGGTGTATAGTTGCTGGTGAGTATTTGCTTCAGGTTGGGGGGCTGTCTGTAAGCAAGGCTAGGTCTGCCTCCCATGGCTTGAGCGAGTGAGGGATCATCTGCTAGAAGTAAGGTAGTTAACTTTTATTAAAGTTCCTTTACTTAATGATCTTTCCTTGGCAGAAGGGGGGAGAGACTGATTATTGCCTGGGAGAAACTTCAGTTGCAGTATGGTGAGTAACCATGCATCCTGGAGGTGTGTTGGTGGTTGTGAGATATCAAATATGCAAGCAACACGGTTGATTCTACAAAAAGTAGTTTGTCCTATTTGTTTTATCTTGTCCTCCTATCTTACAGGATCTGATTACCTGAAGAAGCTGCTAGCTAGTGGAACAGGTGAGAGCATGAAAGCCTCAGGGACCATCTCCCAAATTGCCTATTCAATAGTGCAGTCCCACTGCTGTATCTCCTCCAAGCCCACCCAGTGAGCACAAGCCAGGAAGCAAGCTAACTCTGACCACATATAGTCATGTCTTTGTAGTATTATTCATTCTGTCTCTAGCTGTTGCAAATGGTAAGTCTATAGATGCTCTGTTTGTAATTTGTCTGATGCAGCCTGGGCCAGTAAGTTCTGGATCATGGCAGGGCAAGGAGGACAAAAATGAGCTTGTTCCAGGGTGGAAAAACAACAGTAAGAGATGAAAAGTTCCAGAGGGGTAGCTGTGTTAGTCAATATACAGCAAAAAGTCTGATGAAGTGGGTTACAGCTCATGAAAGCTTTTATGCCTGCAGAAATTAAATTTGTTAGTCTTTAAAGTGCTACAGGACTCTCCTTGTTTTTGAAGTGAGAGATGAGTGAGAGAGGAGGCGGGATTGGGAAAGGGAGTAGGGGAGAAGTAGATAAGAGAGTGTAAAAAGATAAGAAAAGGAACATAAGACCAGACAGTCCAGATAAAGGAAGAAAACAACAAGAGGAGAGAGCCAAAACAAAACAGGAAGAGCGAGAAATAATTTAGGACTTGAACCAGGAAAGACTTTTTTTTAAATAAACAAGCTGGGCTTGCAGATACAAGCTAGAAAATATAGAAAAGCTTTTGGGGCTGGGACAAAGCACAAAAGGGAAAGCAGAAGGATAAATGCAGTTTCCCCTCAACCCCCATAACCTATTCTAAAGGGGGAAATGGTAATGGACAAAAAGGAGTACTGGTTGGCTTGACAGTATGTAGGAATTTGTTGCCAATTCATTTATTTGGTGCTTCTCTTAAAGCTCCTACTCCTGGAGGCCTGTGATTAAATTAAATGTCTGCTTTCATTTAAAAAAAGTAAATCTCGTCCATCATGGTTGATGACAAAAGCTAGAAAACTGGAATCACAGGCATCCTAGAAGTTTAGAAACAGAAATCAAAATAAGACACCTTAAATCTATTTCTTTTTTTAGTCTCATGTTTTGGGCCTGACTCATAGAAGATTAGGGTTGGAAGGGACCTCGGGAAGTTGAGTCCAGCCCCCCACTCATGAACACCTACAGTTGGCATCCTTTTCCTCTCCTCCCTTCCCCTACGGATGCCAGAACTATGCTGTGTAGGGATTCCAAAACTGTTGCTCTACCCCATCTCTCTAGCAAGTAGCCTGTTTTTTTCTCTTGTAAATCTGGTCAAGCTAATTCCAGATATTGGAGGGAGGAGGGTTTTTCAGCATTCAAATGCTTAAAAATCAAGTCTCCCTCTTCTCCCAAATTAATAGGCTTAACCTTACTTCAAGATTATTAAATAAACAATGTTGGGTTATTTGCCTTTTGTGTTTTGAGCCAGTAAGGCACACCTACATCATGTTTTCAAGCTTTTTTTTCTGCAACCATGAGAGAATTTCTTTAAAAAATGAAAGCTTGAGATAGCACCTAATGATAAGCTTCCAAGTGCAAGGATTTTAAGAAGTACTAAATATTTGGTAGATCATAAAATTGAGTTAGCAGCTTTTGGGGGGTGGATTGCAATTCTGGGGCTGGTTGCAGCTCCAATTGGGGCAAGTGTGGCTCAGGGTACAAACATTTGTTGTGTGGTTTGTGTACGTGGCTGATGACAGCAACCCTGCCAGACAGTGAGCTAAGTGGGGGGGAGCCTTGCTCTGTGAGTAGCAGCAAGGGGAGCTGAGCACAAGCAACTCATTGCAGTTGTGGAAGAGCCAGTCCCCACAGAACGGCTGCTACCTTCCGGGGTGGGTACCGCAGTGAGAGGCTGGGGGCGCGATGTGTGCTCCGCCTTTTGCCCCATGCGGTATTATGGCTGCCCAGGGTCCCTGAGGCGGGGAGCAGGTCTCTACCAGTCCTGGCAGCTAGATGATGACCACAGTCACTGCTGCCAGTACGGGCCCAGGGGGAGTTCTACGACTCCTCCTCCCCCACGGGCTTCCCCCCTGCGCGCTTTCTGACAGTTGAGCCTAACGGTTTTGCAACCCAGTTTGAAAAGGCCGCGTGACCAGCGCACCGAAGAGCCCGAGGGCACCAGTTGCCCCTCGCGACCCGACCCTGGTCCTCGCGCTCGGTGACTGTCACACGGCGGTGCGCGGTCAGTGGGAGGCGTACGTCTGCGCGCAGGCCGGGCGGGGCCATCGGGCCCAGAGGGAGCAAAGCGAATGGTGGGGTGTGATTGGCTGGGCTCGGCGAATTAAGAGGGCGGGGTTTGGTGGGAGGTGCCCGGCCCCTGAAGCGGGCTGTGTGTGTGCGCGCGTGGGGGGGGTCACACAGATCACGTGCCGCGGGGACTCAATCCGACATGGAGCGGCAGGATTGGGCGGCGTTAGTCCCAGAGTCTGACTCGCCGCTGCCTGCTGCCGCTCGCTCGCCGGCGAAGTCTGCGGCGGACCCTTCCCCCTCAAGAGCCGCTGCCATGGCGGCGGTGTCCTCCTACGAGAGCTTGGTCCATGCCGTGGCCGGGGCTGTGGTGAGTGCGGGGGGGAGGGGTCAAGACTGTCCTTGCGTGAGCGGGGTCCGGGGAAGGGGCCCGCCAAGCTCCCCGACCCCGTCCCGCTGCCGGTAGCCGGCGGCTGGGAAGGACGTGGGGGAGGATGGGGTCCGGGCAGCCCGGCTGGTGAGGGCTGATTGTGGAGAGCGGCTCCTGCTTCCCCGGGCCAGGAGAAGTTGCTCTGTGGTCCCGATCCTGGGGTGCTGAGCGCCCAGGATCGGGCCCTGCGACTCTGACTCTTGCTCGCCTGGGTGCGGGGGCTTTTCCCGGCGAAAACCCTTCAGGGGGCCCAGGTGCCAAACGCTCTCACTGCTCTACGGGCCGCCACCGCGCTCGGATCTCATATAACGAGCCAGGGCTGCGTTTTTGGCCACCTGCTGCACCGCCTTTGCCTGGGAAGAAATGTGCCTTGCGCTTCCTTTCCCAAGTTCCGGATCTAGTGGAACAGCAAAACACGCAGGGGGGGAAAACACAAGCTGGCTCATCTCTGCTGCCCTGTTCCCTGACTTGGCACCTTCCTCACTTGTGTGTGAGGACTGTAAGGCCACCACGGCTGTGCGTTATAATGTCAAAGTGGGCTTTACCTACTCTGAGTTTGGTGAGTAGTGGGTGGCTGGCTATAAAGATAGCATCTGTAATGTGCAGGCCAACACTTTTGTGGTCTGAGCACAGGTCTTGGAGCCAGGAACTCAGTCTCAGTTCTGTCCCTCATTCCTTTGGGCAAATCATTCCTGGTCAAATTTGCAAAATGTCTACTAAGTTTGCTTGCCTCTGGTTTTGAGAGATCAACTTGAGACACCCAGGGAATGACTTCCAGGGCTAAACATCTGAATCTTCCACCCGAGCCCATGGGAACTACTGGTTCTCAGCACCTGTAAAAATCAGCCTCTACAGATTTGGGCATGAGGCTGGGATTATATTTCAGTGTAGACATACCCTATGTGTCTCGATTTGGGAACCCAAAATTGAAAGAAATTTCTGAAATTTGAGCCATAAACTGAGACACATCTCAGATTGTGTAAATGGGGATCATAATACCTACCTCCAAATTGTTGAGAATTAATCTTGTCATATTTTAAAGTTCTGTAAAGATGAAAACCACTATATATTTGGCTGATCAGAAAATTTACCAAACAAGTGCCCTGCAACTAAATGAGATTTGGTAGAAGATGGGCAAAACCTTGTTTGGTGTAATGCCAAATTTATGTACATTCCTTGGACTGTTGGTAGGGCCTGCCCAGGGTGTAAAAGAACTTGCTTTTGTAAGTAAGTAAAGTCATCCTGCTGCAACATCTTATCAATTAACCCTCTCCTGTTGGGAAGAGGGCCTTCCTGGGTTTCAAACAAATTGATGTTCCCATTAGGTTTTCCTCTCATGTTGCTCCAGATATAGGAGTTGCTTGCCAGTCCACGGGAACAAAAACAAACTCAAATACATGTGCAATAGCTGTGTTAGTAATCTATACTGCTCTTACATTCTGGCAAAACTTTCTGGTCTAATAATGCATCCTTAGAGTGACTACTGCATTCATCAGAACTTTTTAAATTTATAGCACTCACAATAGTGTAGACGGTAATGGTATTTCTATGCATTGTCTGGTGTGTATTTGGAATATGCTATATGCTAACCCTTTCCATCTTTCCTTAAAATTCATTACTTCAGCAAGTATATTTAATCACTGTTTAGAAAAAGTTGTCATCCATGTATGCTATTTAGAATGTTCTGACACCTTTTTTACACTTTGTTACTAGCAATAACTGTTAGTAAGGGGTCTGATTTTTTTTTCTGACCTAGTTGTGAGAGTTAGAGGTCTAGTTTAGATGCAGTTATCTATATAAGGCACTTTATACCAGTATAGCTTATCTTGTTTTCCCCAAACTGGAATATGGGCAGTTTTCCCCAAACTGGAACTACGGGCAGTTTTGCCAGCATAGTGCATCTACACTAGGAGTGCTTTGCCAGTATTCCTATACCAGTAAAGTATTCCAAATATAAATATAGCTTGAGTCTCCTCTTGACTCCAAATACATCTGACTTGTGTAGTCTATTTAGACCTTAAACTCTTTCCTCAGTCTTGTTTTATACACAGTTGAACACACTGATGCTTATCAAATGATGCCATTCCAAATCACCTGCCACAGAAATGATGTCTGGAAGAGACTTTTAAAGTCATCTTGTTCAACTTCATAATTCCTGACAAATATGAAATTGTTTTCTGCGATATTAAGGGGTTTGTTGAGCCCACTTGTTTAACACTGTAAGCAATGGGGCTTCTCCCACATAGTGCATGTACAGAACGGTGTAGTTCAAACTTATTAATTGTCATGTTAACTAACACTATTAAGACCCTTTATGGCTAAGAACTTGCTGTGTATGTAGCTAAAATTGTATTAATGTATTCTCTCATAAACATTTGAGACTGAGTTAACTTGGAATCTGTGACTTAAATTATACAAACCAAACAGTTACTGCTGTCTACAATAACAAAAGTATTTGTTTTGCAACTCAAAGTAAGCAAAGTTTTGAGTTCCAATGTTGAGCCAGCACAATGAAATTCAAGGCTATCCTTGCACCCTTATTTTACAGAGTGACCTTGATGAGCTCCAGAGAGACTACTTCAGCTGATAGAAGGGATTCACTTAATGAATGGAAAGAGGGGGATGGCACTGAAGTCTGTACTCCTCTTTTTACAGGAATAACTGTCTTCTGCTGGAGTATAGCTACCACTTTGAAAGTTTGTGTATTCTGTCTGACTTTTATGGAACTACCCTATTTGCCTGTAGTCTCCCAAAGCAGAACTGCCGTTATATATCACAAAGGTTCTGCTTGAGTTCTAGCAGTGTGCTAAATGAAAGCCCAGAGAAAGAACAAGAAACACTTAGCATCAGGAAATAAAAGCCTACAATTTCACTTATAATGCCTGCAATGTTAATACATCTAAATGTCTTATTGTAACCCATAACTGGTAGTTTTCTTAACTTTCTTAGCTAAAACTTTTGAAAATAGAAAAATCATAAGCTTTGATGTATACCTGTTTGTGTCCATACATGTCTTAAGCTGTTCAGTTTGTTTGCTTGGGTACTCTCACTGGAAAATGAGGATATGTGCAATAGGCGTGTTAAGTGTGCAATAGACAGTAGGTTGTTGGCATGAATACAATTTATCATATGGGAGTAACCTCATTTGTACAGGATGAAAATAGTCTCTAGTCATTGAAAGAAAGTGTTGTTTTCTCTTCTTACTTTAAAAGCTGATCATCTAGTGATGGGTCCAACCTTTGAAAGCTGTCAGTAAAAAAAAAAAAAAAAAAAAAATCTCACTCTTCCTGATCGGGAACATACTGTTCGTGTTTCATTTTTGTAGAGATCTGTTTGCATACTTTAAATAATGTGAGTGATACTTAGCAGTAAATAGATTAAATCTATCTCAACTTCATGGGTTAAAAATGTTCCTTAATGGACTTTCAATATAATTATTCATAATAAGCTGTTGCCCAGTAATAGCATAGGTTACAAAATGAATAGTTAAGATATGCATCACTCCTGTGGAGGGAATGGGGTTGGAGGAACTGGCTGGGGTGTGGGGAGGAGCAGCCTGCTTTGGAGGAGAAGCTGACTGGGTGAACTTAGAGCTGAAGCAGGGATAGGAGTCCCATCTGAAGAGAGAGAGTGTGAGTGAGGGCAGTTTACACCATGGGCTACATAAACAAGGTGGTGTGCAGCCCTCCAGTAAGTTGCTGGCTGTGATGTGTATGCAGCTGCATAACGCAGGAATCAGCAAAGAGCAACTTCTTATGTGGTAATGGCTTCTACAGTGCCAACTAATGTCTCAATAGGATGGGATGGGGAGCTGGAAACTGTGGGAGATGGAGGCTACCTGTTGTGGGGAATGGGGGTGGAGTATGGTCTGGAGAAGGAAGACACATGCTAGTCTTTTCTCACATGCTTGGAGTTACCGTAACAGCCATGTATTAAAACTGTCATGATTTTGGGACACAGGCCCTGGATGAGATTTCTCTCACCAACCTTGTTAGCCACTACACATTACAAACTTTTCAAAGCACAATCATTAACCCCATTCCATTGTAACAAAATGTGCAGGACAGGGGAAGAGCACTGAGGATTTATGTAGAGTCTAGTGGAAAGACCACTGGACTGGGATGATTATTAGCTCTGCCACTGGCCTGCTCAGTGACCTTGGGCAAGTCATTTTACCTCCCTGTGCCTCTCCCATCTATAAAATGTCAATAAGGGCTCTGTGGATGAGGGGAAAGTGATGGATGTGATGTACCTTGACTTTAGCAAAGCTTTTGATATGGCCTCCCACAGTATTCTTGACAGCAAGTTAAAGAAATATGGGTTGGATGAATGGACTATAAGGAGGATAGAAAGCTGACTAGATCATCAGGCTCAAGTCATAGCGATCAACAGCTATATGTCTAGTTGGCAGCTGGTATCAAGTAGAGTGCCCTAGGGGTCGGTTCTGTTCAACATCTTCATGAATGATCTGGCTGATGGCATGGATTGCACCCTCAGGAAGTTTGCAGATGACACTAAGATGGGGGGGAAAGGTAGATATGGTGGAGGGTAGGGATAGGATACAGAATGACCTAGACAAATTGGAGGATTGGGCCAAAAGAAATCTGATGAGGTTCATCAAGGACCAGTACAAAGTCCTGCACTTAGGACGGAAGAATCCCATGCACAGCTACAGACTGGGAACCAACAGGCTAAGCAGCAGTTCTGAAGAAAAGGACCTGGGGTTTAGAGTGGACAAGAAGCTGCATATGAGTCAACAGTGTGCCCTTGTTGCCAAGGAGGCTAACGGCATATTGGGCTGCATTAGTAGGCGCTTTGCCAGTAGAGTGAGGGAAGTGATTATTTTCCTCTATTCAGCACTGGTGAGGCCACATTTGGAGTACTGTGTCCAGTTTTGGACCCCTCACTACAGAAAGGATGTGGACAAATTGGAGAGTGAGGATGACTAAAATGATTAGGGGGCTGGAGCACATGACTTGTGAGGAGAGGCTGAGGGAACTGGGCTTATTTAGTCTGTAGAAGAGAAAAGTGAAGGGGGATTTGATAGCAGCCTTCAACTACCTGAAGGAGGGTTCCAAAAAGAATGGAGCTAGGCTGTTCTCAGTGGTGGCAGATGACAGAACAAGGAGCAATGGTCTCAAGCTGCAGTGGGGGAGGTCTAGGTTGGCTGTTAGGAAAAACATTTTCACTAGGAGGGTGGTGAAGCACTGGAATATATTACCTAGGGAGATGTTAGAATCTTCATCCTTAGAGATTTTTAAGGCCCGGCTTGACAAAGCCCTGGCTGAGATGATTTAGTTGGGATTGATCCTGCTTGGAGCAGGGGGTTAGACTAGATGACCTCCTGAGATCCCTTCCAACCCTAATTTTCTGTGATTCTAGGTAAAGTTCTTTGAGAGCTATTGATGAAAAGCACTATATAAAAAGCTAGGTCTTTTGATTATTACCTAGCCATTGTAGCATATCAACTGCAAACTGAAGTGAGAACTACAACTGCTTGAATGACCACTAACTCCTACCAACACACATTTTCCTCTTTCAAAAATTAGGAAAATTGACTGACAGAAAACTTAATTAATGCCAAGTTAAAGTGGTAACTCATGCTCTTCCAGAACATCCAGTTCAGCAAAACTCAATTCTGAAAACCAAGAAATATGGAGTAAAGGTACATGCCCATACAACTTTAACTTTGCCCTCATTGAGCAATACCCAAATACGCCCATAGCACACGCATTCATACTCTTCACTGTAATTGACAGGTGCTACGTGCACTTGCCATACGCTCAAACACCAAGCCTACTCCCTCCACAGAAAAGCACTCTTGTAAAATTTAACCACTTCATACTCATAGAATGCCCTCTACATTTACCATAACCTACTGTTAAATCTACAAACAGCTCTCATATCCCACCTCACTATTACCAGTGTCTATAGCAAGAAGACCCCAGTGTCCTACTGACACAACATAACAGAAGCTAATGTAAGTGCCCTGCTACACTGACATCCTAACTCCACTTCCATGAGAGGCATAAGACTTAGTCTTTTTAGTTAGAGTGACACAGTGCCTGTGTAGACACTGCATCCTTTACATCCCTGGAGCTGTGAAATTGACAAGAAAGCCGGGCAGCTAGAGCTCAACTGCCCCGCACCCCCTGGAGAGTGGGGTGGCAGGACCCTGCTCCCAGGTGGGAGTCATGGCAGGAAACCTGGGCAGCTTTGGACCCCGCTTCCCTCTGGGAGCCAGGCAGTCTTGTCAATTTCATGGCTTAATGAGCCATGAAATTGAGAAGAATGTCCAGCTCCAGGCAGGGGAGGAGAAGCCAGTGCAGCTAGGTCCTGCTGCCTGGGAGCAAGAAGCCCTGGACAACTTCCCATGGCTCCTGGCAGGGAACAGAGAGGGGAGAAGCAGCCCTCTGGGACCCTGTGGGGCTGCCGGGCTTCTGGCAGGGAGCTACCAGCAGAGCTGAGATACCAGGCGCTCAGCTCCTCACGCTACCCCTCTTAGGTTTGTGGAAGTGCTCCTGATGAGGGCACACACCACTAACCCAAGGAGGGTAGTGTGGACATAAACCACTGCAGTAATTATTGCAATGCCTGTAAATCAAGTTATATTAGGTCAACTTACGTTTCTGGTTTAGACATACCCATAGTTAGGTTTACGTAAGGCCCACTGTAGATGCAGCTAGGTTGACAGAAGAGTTCTTCCACTGACCTAGCAACTACCTCTTGAGGGGGATGGATTTACTGCAATGACAAAAAAACACCTTCTGTTGCTATATTAAATGTTTGCACTATCATGGTGTAACTGCAGCAGTGCTGCTGTAGTACCTGTAGTGTAGGCATCCGCTGAAGAGCTGCAGATACATCAATCTTGCTGACATCCCTGTGTAGGAAATCCATTGTTCTACAGAGTTGGGCTAGCACTTGAGACAATTTAAATTTGATGACTCCAGTTTGCTCTGTGATAGTCCAGATAGCTAACAGGAATACATAACCGTGCCATGGGCAAGATTAGACACGAGTTCAGCACATAGTACAAAATGGAGTGCACAGAATAATCCAGACATACCAACAATCTTTCACAGAAGTCAAAAAACATTTTTTTGGCTTACCTTAGAGCCACATTATAAAAATTAAAAAAAAACCAAACAAACTACTTGCAATCACTTGGATTCAAGTGGGAATTTCTGCTTTCTTCCCTGTTGCTTCATTGTTCACAGATCATCAATGAGCTATGAGGCTGAAGCTGGAGAAGATGATACTTACAGGCCACTTTATGAGTATTAGGCTTTTTATTAAAGATAATGTTTAAAAAATGATCAGGTACAGAGTTTAAATGAGAGTTTCTGGACATCCAGGCATAATGTACAGATTATCAGCAGGTACAGAGTTTGGTTGGAAGTTGGAGCATACAAGGAAAATATAATCTGCAGTATCCTGGTTGGAGGGTAATAGGTTTGACAGATAAAAATACAAGCAGTTGGGTAAGAGGGTGCGTTGTTCGTACAAAAGTTACGTTTAAGTGTGGTTTGTAGGAAGTAGATATGGTAATGAAAGCAGGTTTACCATCATTGAGTGAGAGTTATGGTATAGATAATCCTTCAGTACGTAAGATCTATCAGAGAAAGGCTTTCGATTCCCATCTCGTCGCTGATTCATGATGGCGCTCCGGCCCATTCTTCTTGGTACTGCTGGTGTCCAGTGATGTGCTCCATGTAGATGTTCCTGGACCATCTGATGGTATCTGACATCATGAGGCACTGCATGAGCGGGTGTAGCACTGACCGATTCTGCAGGCTCACCGCACATGCTCATTGCAGGGGTCCCAAGCGCTCAGTGCTCCGACGATCAGAGCCCCTGTCACCACTTCATAGCCCTTTGCTCTCAGGGTGTCAGCCAGGGGGGCATATTTCCCCTCCTTATGACCTCGGGCTTCACAAAAAGCCAGGGTCCTGTTTTCAAAGGGGATCGTCACGTCTACCATGACGATCTTTTTCTGCTCCTTGTTGGTGATGACGACGTCCAGCCGCAGCTGGCTGTCAGTTCTGGGGATGGTGGAATTCACCGCTTTCACTAGGCGATTCTGGATGACATTGTGGTGCAGCTGCCAGGCTCTCGAGTGGGGCTTGCAGCTGTACAGGACGTGGGGTAGGGTCTCGTTGCTGTAGCTGCACTTCTTGCAACACTTGTCCTGGTTCCTCTGCTGGACGGCTCCATTCAGCGGGACACAATTGAGCCGGGCCCGGTGGATGAACCTCCAGTTAGTTGGCGAACCGGGTGAAGCTGCCCCTGGGGAGGAAGTGGTTGCTGGCATCCCACTTGCTGGTCAGCTTGAAGGCCTTGCCTTGGTCCAGCTTCCACTTTAGGTTTTCCACATATAGCATGTGGATGGTGGCCTTCAGGGTCCTCTCTAGCATGCCTCTGGCTACCAGGGTGATGGTAGTGTCGGTGGTCCTGATCTGTGGCACTGGGACCCCCAGCTCCTGATGCTCCTCGCATCACTTCCAACTGCAGCCAACGCGCTTCCCTAGGCATTGTGCGGCATTGCGAGTGTGGATCCAGAGCGAAGCGATGTCACCCCCATTCTGTCAAAATTCGCCATCCAGCGAGCCGCTTAGGTACATGGTGATGTCTTGGCTAGAGGGGGTTCTGCCAATTCACTTCTTTATGACATCGTGCATGGCTTTTGTTGCGATGTTCCTTACTGTGATGTCAGGGCATGTCAGCAGGCAAAAGGCGTGGGTGATTACCACAATGTTGCAGAGGTCGCCCATGCGGGGAACATTGGCGCCACCCTGCCTGTGAGAGATGTAGATCAGCTTGTTGCTTGCCCCCTGGGGAAGGAACAGCCATTTCTTTACCAGCTGCCTGATGTTGTTGTCCACCCTGTTGAGGGGCACCTTCGCCATGGTGGATCCCCTTAGGACAAACGAGATGCAGGGAATCAGGAAGGTGTTTAGAGCGTTGATCTTTTGCAACTGGGCCAGCAGGGAGGCATTGAACTTGGCAGCATCATGAAGGATCTCCTTGATGGCGTCCTTGGGCGTCTGCTGGACGCAGAAGCCTGTTGGCGTGCTGAGGTGTTGGTATGCCTGCCCCTCTTCCAGGGAGGTTCTGGACTCACCCTGGATCTAGAACAGTGTCACCTGGGTCGAGTCCCTTTTGCTGCCATCAATGTGGAGGGATGCGCACTTCTTGGCGTTGAAGTGGCGTCCCATCCACTCGGCAGTTTGGCTGGTGGCGTCGAGCATGCCTCGGAGGCTCTCAGGGTCATCCACGATCAGGACGAGGTCGTCCGCGTAGGCCAAGGTGCTCACCCGCTCTTCGTGGAGTTCGAACCTGCCTGGGCTGTTGGAGATTGCTCGGACAAGCAGCTCCATGGCGAGGTTGAAGATGATGGGGCTGAGAGGACATCTCTGCTTCACTCCGCTCCGGATCAGGATCTCGCCGGTCTCCCCCTCGACTGAGCTAATGGTGGTGGTGCATCCTTTGTACAGCTCTTGGAACAGATGAAGGAAGTTTTCAGGCATCCCGAACTCCTGCAGGGTAGTGAAGATGTGTTGGTGGGGCATGGACCCAAAGGCATTAGCCAGGTGGAGCCATGCTATGGTGCACTGCCTCCATACTCTCCTGGCCATTTGAATGGTGGTTTGGAGGATGAAGTTGTGCTCATAGCAGCCTTCACAGGAAATGAAGCCTTTCTGGATGGAGCTGATGGCTCCCCCATTCACTGACCACACCGTGATTCTGGTTGCCAGGCAGCTGGCATACAGCTTATACATTGTGGAGCAGAGGGAGCTGGGTCTCTAGTTGCTTGGATCATCTCGCTCACCTGTCTTGTATACCAGCACTGTCATGGTCTTCTTCCCAGAGCTGGAAGTCCGGCAGAACCACTTGCACCGGTTGAAAAGGGTGGAGAGCACCAGGCAGCTGGGATTCCGTTTCTTCAGGAGGCTGTAGGGAATGCCATCTTTCCCTGGAGCTGTGTTTTTTGTTTTTATGAATCTGGCCATAACTTCCTGTGGCATGAAGTCAGCCTCCAGGTCCCCTGTATCACTGACACAGGGTAAAGGATGGAGACGCTCTGGGTGTTGCGCATCGTTCCCCATTACACAGTTGAACATGTAGGCATAGAACCTCTCGGACAGGATTGTGCAGTAGGGTGCAATAGGTGCAGTAGATTGTGCAGTAGGGTGAGAGGATCCATTGAGGATCTCTCTCATGGCCTTGATGCAGTTCGCCCGGTACAGCTTCTGGATTCTGGAAGCTGCTGCTGGATTGAAGCAGCAGCTGGTGTTTCTTTTTCTGGCTAGCCTCATGTTGTTGTTGCGATTTGCTGTGGGCGTTCTGTGGGCAGAAGGAGCTTTCTCCTGGTGTGTCGTCCTCCCAGAAGTGATTTCTGTGGACAACTCTTGTGTGAGCCTATCCACGAGGCGGTCACAGTCACCAAAGGAAGCTGTCGCATTCAACTCCCCAATCCAAGCAGTCTGCCATGGCATGGAGGTCTTCACCGTCGGCCGCTGTTCCTCTGGTTGCTCGATCGTGTCGGGCTCAGGCTGCAAGCTTGCTGTGTGGTTGGCCTGTGGTCTCTTTCAGAGGAGTGTTGGGGTGGGATCTCTGGCAGGATGGCAGCGTCTCTGGTTTCTGGATCTTTCCTTGCAGGCTCAAGGGCAGTGCTTATCCTTCTAGAGGGGACAGCCTTTGATACTGGTGCTCCAAGGGACATGGTCTGGCCTAGGGGTTGCAGGGATGTCACTGGTCCTTCGGCGGGTGACTTCTGTCCAACCAATTTCTTGTGGAGCATGTGATCTTCTGGAGATAGGGTCCCATAGGGTGGTCCTGAGGACTGTGCTGGTCTGTCTGGCGACGGGGTCCTGTTGCTTTGGTCTAGTGGTGGGGCTAGTTCCTCCAGCAGCTGGGGTTCACTGGGTGGTCTGGGAGGTGACACTAGCTCTTCCAGCGACAGGATCCTGGGAGGTTATATGTAGTGGGGTGCTGATCCTTCTGGTGATGGGGTCGTGTCCTGTAGGTGGTGAGGAAGCACTCAGCTGTCTGAGCATGGAGATCCTTTCGGAGATCTGCAATGGTGCGCTGAGTCTCTTACTGGCGTGGTCCTGTCTGGTGGTCTCCGATGCTGGAGGTATCCTTTCGATATCAGCATTCTAGTCCGCCAGCCCGGTGTTGGGGCCAAGCCTCTTTTTGGTAGCTTGCAAGACCGGCTTCCCTTGTCATGGCTCTGGGGCAATGGGCTGGGATGCAACGGGGGGGTTGGAAGCCAGAGCTGGAGCATGCACCGTTTCCACGATTTGAGCAGGGATGGGATCATGGCAGTCAGAGTCAGTCACATTTGGAGCGAGGTGTTTTTTGCAGGCAACTTGATGAATCTTGCATTTCTTCTACATCTTGAAGGGCAGGCTGCAGGGGGTGCAACTGAAGGTGATCTGCTTATTGTGGCATTTCTTCATGTGTGTGCTGATACCACCAAGGAGCTGGTATTTTCGGAGCGGGTAACAGAAAGGGTGGCGGAAAATGTCTGTAGCAATAGGATACTGGAAATAGACAAAGTCATTCTCCTTTTCTTCTCCTTGCATCGGATGGGCTTCAGTGGTATCAGCGGTTTTGCTGGATGGTTCTCCTTGGTCTAGGGGAGTAGGATCGAGGGGTCTGGCTAGGTGCACATCTAGTGAGCTGTTGGGGCTGTGCTGGGTTGTTTCTGAGGGGAGGCTGATCCTGCTGGCAGAGGTACTATCCTTGCCGGCATTTGGAACGGCGGGAGCACCGTCAGCGTCAGGGTCCTGGGCAGCGGAACTGGTGTAAGGGGTTCTCCCTGAAGCATCCTTCTGTTGAGGAGAGTGGGGGACAGTGTTAGTCTTGGCCGAGACGTCTCGAGAGACCATCCTCGAGGGCAGGGTTTCACTGTAGCAGCATCTCGAGGTCGAGGAGTTTTATTCAAAGAGGCGCCGTTCTTCCCCTTGATGCAGCTCTTCACTGATGTCCTGAAGGCACCAAGGGCCTTCTTCGAAGCTGTTGTCCGAGAGGGGTTCCATGAGACAGTAGAGGTGTTCTGTGGAGGAGAAGCAGCAGCTGCGGGGGCAGCACCAGTCGAAGTAATTTTCCAAGGGGCATCCTGAGAAGCACCAGAATCTACACTAGCATTTATGCCAGCAAAACTTTTGTTGCTCAATGGTGTGAAAAAAACCACCCTCCAAGCAGCATAAGTTTTGCTGGCATCAGTGCTTGAGTATCTGCGTTATGTCACTGAGAGAGAACTCTCCCACCAACATAATAAAGCCACCTAAATGAGCGTCAGTAGCTGTGTTGGCGGGAGACACTCTGTTGCCGATGTAGCGCTGTCCACAAAAGCGCTTATGCCGGCAAAACTTATGTCTGTTGGGGGGTGTGGTTTTTCACGCCCCTGAGCAACAAAAGTTTTGCCAGCATAAGTGCTAATGTAGACAAGGCCTTAGTATTACAGTAGTTTCTGGAGGCTCAGCCAGGTTAGGGCCCCATTGTGCTAGGCGTTGTACAGTAAAAGACCATCCCTGTTCTGAAGAGCTTAGTCTTAAAAATAAGATTCAACAGGTTAGTTAGAGAAATGGTGGAGGTTGTGGAGGGAGGAGTCATATTGACATATTTACTGGATCTAATGGTTGTGCTTCACAAGAAGAAGAGAATACTGGGTGAAATATTGGCCAAGATTTCACCTTCTATATCTAAGTAAACCTACATGGTGAATTTTATGGAAGCAGAATGTAATTGCCTAAATTGGAATTTGGCTAAACACTGGGATTGACTTGCAAAAACTGCACCTGGATGTTTAATGAGCATGAGAACTGCTATTTTGTCACATTTTAGAAGGTACCACCTCCCATAACACAATGGTCCCTTGTACTGTGCTCTAGGGCACTGTTTTGATCCTAATTTAGAGGGATGAGTGCCATGTGATTCTAACATCCCACCTTCCAGCATAACCTTTTATCAGACTTGTATAGGTGGGCAGAAGTGGGAATGGAAAAATAAACTAGTGCTCTTTTATCTGCTTACTGACATCAGACTTCTAAAAATTTATGCTAATAGAGAGCTTTGCAACCATTTCAATTTATTTTCAGTTTGTTTAATCACATTTAAAAGCTTTTCTCTAGCCCTGTGACCAAAAGTTTCCAGATGTCATTGGTATATATGGGGTTCATTTTTTCTGTTTAATGTTGATAATTAAATATTAATATATTATAATTATTTATATATAATATATATTTGATGTCAATACTTGCGTATTACTCTTTACCTTATTCAGCAAATCTTGATTTTGGGTGAGAATGGAATTTACAAAAGGTCATTGTTAAGCAGTTTTTAACCAAGAATGTAGTTTAATTCTTCATTCTATGGAGTAATTTTGTTGAGAAACTTGTAATGATTGTGCATGTAATTCATTAAGACAGATATACAAAAAATTGCTACACCACATAGCTAACTAACTGCTTAATGTTTTTCAGGGCAGTGTGACTGCAATGACAGTATTTTTTCCTTTGGATACAGCTAGACTTCGACTTCAGGGTAAGTGTCTAAACTCCCACTACTCCAGCTCCCAACCCAGGGACCCAATAAACAGCAGCCACGTACTGCTTCTGTTAATAGTTTCTGCTGTGTATTCCCTGGGCTGCTTCCCACTCAGTCCCATCACCTTCGCCCATTACTTTAGGGTTACAGTCCTTGGGTTCTCTTTGTCTTATCCCTGCTTGAGCAGGGTCTTTTCCAGCCCTCCTTGCCTGGAGAGTCTCTCTGTCTTCCAGCCCTTCCTCATCTTTTTGGTCCCAGCCGGAAACTGACTTGCTCAGGCCCTGCAGCTCCATTTAGCTGGGCCTGCTGCACTCTGATTGGCTGCTTCCCTGCAGCCTTTCTAGGCAGCCTTGGGGGGGACCCATCTTCACTGCTCCTTTCTGGGGCAGGGTGTGGTAGGACCTTGAGGCCTCCAGCAGGGGGCCTCAAAGGGACTGGTACACCCCATCACAGGGATCTTCTCTTCATAAACAAGGATCTTCCCTTTGTTCCGTGACATTCTTCTAGTTGAGGCTGATTTTCCCTTTAGGAACAGCACCGAATGACTCTTTAATTAGCTGAAAAGTCATTGCTGTGTAACATATGGCTCAGATTTGAATGACTAAGGTCTGGTCTACACTACCGACTATATCGGTATAACTGTTGCTCAGGGATATGAAAAATCCCCACCTCTGAGCTATGTAGTTATACTGATGTTCACTCATGTAGACAACGCTGCTTCTCCAGCTAACATAGTTACTGCCACTTGGGGAGCTGGATTAACTACACCAATGGGAGAGCTCTCTCTCCCGTCAGCTTAGAGCATCTTCATTACAGTGCTACAGTAGCACCGCTACATTGTTACAGCTGTGTCAGTGCAGCATTTTAAGTAGACTTGCCCTAAATATATCTCTCTAGGAATATTCTCAGATTTAGAAGAGGTGATCAAAACAGACTTAGAGTGAAACTGCCCAAGATTGCACTAGTTTCATGCTGCTGCTCTTTCCAGCCCATGAGAACAACACTATGTGCTGGAGGAGTACCAGCACATCCTTTCCTAAGGCATTGTGCCACAGGTGAATTTAAAAGCACAGAGTAAGAGTGAAATTGGGAGTACAAATATTCCATATTTCCCAAAATTAAACTTTAAACTCCTGAACAACTAAGCTAGTAAAGCCTGGGTATTTCTTACTTATAAGCTACAGAATCAGAAGGTATCTGATATAATGGCTAAAGCTTTATTAAGAACTGGGATGAGATAATTGGACAAATCTTCACAGATGTATGCTTGAATTAGCCCCGTAATACTATGCAGCAATCCTCAGCTCTTAGAAAACAAGGCTCTTTCCCAATGCATGGTCACCTGTAAATTGGCTGTCAGAGACAGGTTTATTAGGGGCAGTAGTCTGGGGTTCAGAGAATGTTTTTAACAGTGAAACAGCTACAGATCCAGCCTCTTGTCTGAGCCCCACCTCAGGTTCATGGTCCAATTATCAGATCAGGAATTAACAGTTAAGGGGCAGCTGCCCAGGGACACATTTTAGTATTGTTGGGAGGGAACCGTTAAGGAGGCAGAAAACCTCAAATATCAAGTGGAAAGAAAGAGAGATGCTTTCAGGGATGCTTAAGGAGGTGGGAGAGAACTGAGTCATTTGTGGAGAAGGCAAAATTGGCAATTTTAGAGGTGTAGAGGAATAAGGAGTTGATGATGAGTACTTTCAATTTTTAAAGTGCTAAAAATTAGGTCTGTCTTTTGTTTTCCAGTTGATGAGAAACGCAAGTCCAAGACAACACATGCAGTCCTACTGGAGATAATTAAAGAAGAAGGCCTGTAAGTGCAGATGCTCACAATTACCTTGTTAATAGTTAACCTTCAAAAGTGTTGTGTATGTGCATCCAATGAGCCTCCAAATATCTGGATATACTAGTCTCCATATACCAGTCTCTTAATTTGTCTGAGTTCTCCTGGGGCATCAGTTTCTCATCATACAGGTGCAGTCTCCTTTTAGATAATCTAGCCACCTTAAATAATAGGCTGTTTGGTGATATGCTTTCCAGTCAGAGGTTCATTGTTTCTTCTCCCCCACCATCTGGAGAAGAAACCACAAATGGCTTTTTGGACCCAGGATGGAGAATTAGGATCCCGTGTAGCAGAAGTTAATGACTTTATGACCTTGCTTTCACAGAACTACACTGTAGGAGTTGCATGCCGGACCACAGAACCTTTATGATCAGTACTGATTGACAAGTAGGTGTTCATATAACCCTCCCTTGGAGTTCTTCCTTCAAGAATCCCAGGTACTTTACACTAGAATAGAGGTGTCAATCCTAGCATCCTAGCCAGATTCCAGCTTTTGACATAACATTTTGCCTCCTTCAGACTTTATCCAGGCAGTTCTCTCTTCGAGTGATTGCTCATATCCATTCCAATATAGCTGTGTGCGCGCCCCATGCACAGATTCCCGGAACTTTTTTCCCTTAGCACTCCCCATAGGGTCGGCTCAGGCACCCCCTGGAGTGCTGCGCTCATGCCGTGGTACATAGGGCGCTGCCGACTCCGTGGGCCCTCAGTTCCTTCTTTCCGTCTGTGACGGTTGCTGGAATGTTTGCTTCTTGCATACCGCAAGTAGCCTCCCTTAGTACTTAGTGTGTTCTTTGTTACAGTTGATTGTGATACATTAGTGTTAAGTTAGACAAGTTAAGTAATTAGATTAGCAGCCCTCAGGGCTGGCTCCACTGGCTTTAAAGCCTGCACCATGTGTGTAAAACTCTTTGCTCTAAGTGATCCTCACGATTGCTGCCTCCGATGCCTCGGAGAGCAGCATAGATGTGAGAAATGCAAGATCTGCAAGGCCTTTAAGCCGCAGACCCAAAAGAAACGGGACGCCAGACTAAAGGCCATCCTGATGGAGTCTGCACTCCACCCGGACTCCGAGCCATCGTGTTCGCCGGCGGCACCGAGCGTCTCCTTGGTGCGGAACGCTCCACCGACACCAGCACCGGCACCGAAGCCTGCGATGCCGAAGAAGACGAAGCGGCCCAAGGCCGCGCATATGGACTCCTCCCTGCAACCGGTAGAGCAGGGAGCAGCACAGGAGATGCCCCAGCCACATGCTGTGGAGGTTACTCCGGCACCGGCATCTCCTCACAGGGAGCCTCCCCCGACTCCTGGGGATGGGGGAGCGCCCCTGCAAGGGCCATCGACACCGGAGACTTTCACGGCAGCACGCGCCCTCATTGGCCTGCCCACGCCTCCGTCCCCCCCTCGGCCGAGGGCTCCGGGACTGGCGTCTCGGGGTAAACCCGCGCTGGGTTGCTCCGGTGGGTGGAGGAGACAGGAGTCGAGGTCTCCCCCCAGACGGTCGAGGAGGGTAGAGAGTGCGGGCTCCCCTTCTAGCTCCGATTCTGAGTCGTCAAGCTCCTCGACACCGCGGCACCGAGGGCGGTCGAGAGCAAACACGACAGGCGACATCGTTCCAGTTCTGCCTCGCGCAGGGATCGCAGCTCTGGCTCCGGTACTTCGGTACAGAGCCTTGCTCGGCACCAATCCCTGACACCGGTGCGGATCACGGTGCCGGGAACTCCATCAAGCACCTCGGCCTGGTTGCTTCATAACCGGCCACTTCAGCTCCACCACTGACTCCGGCACTGACAACCTCGGCACTGTCGGCACCGATCGCCTGGGCACAGCCGGCACTGTCGGCACCGATCGCCTCGGCACAGCCGGCACCGATCGCCTCGGCATTGCCGGCATTGTCGGCACCGATCACCTCGGCACCGCTGGCGCCAGCACCGATCGCCTCGGCACCGCCAGCGCCTGCACCGGCACCGATCACCTCGGCACCGCCTGCACTGGCACCGATCGCCTCGGCACCGAGGAGGCGATCACGCTCCGAATCAATATTACAGAGACACAGGCGACGCCATTCCTACTCCCGAGGTGGGAAACATCACCGAAAGAGCTCGAGGCATGGGAGGAGGTCATCCAGCTCCTCCAGTAGTCGGTCCCCTCGACAGCACCAGAGACATCGGAACTGACAGTCGTCTTCTTCATCATCCCGGGGCCGTTCACCACCCCGGAGCCACAAACGGCGGTCCAGTGGCTCTGGGTCCCAGACTCGCCAACCGGGCGTGACGCAGCAGGTGCAGATGCCGGCACCGGTGTGGCCCCAGGGCCCCTGGCAGTGGCCATACTGGGGACCCTGGGGGGCCCAGATGGGGCAAGGGACCACCTCTGTTCATTCCTCGGTGGCCTAACCAGTACCCCCACCACCGAACCACCCGGAACAGGGCCACCCCTCGGATGAGGGGTCAGACCCTGAGGAAGGCCCCTCCACAGGGCCCCTTCCACGGTCCTCCTCCTCATCCCCTGATGCGGCGGCTACCTGGGACCGCAAGGCCCCTCTTTTTGATTTTCAGGCCCACCAGGACCTGCCAATAAGGGTGGCAGGAAATTTAAACCTGGAACTTAAAGAGATGTCGGAGGAGGGGGACCCCCTCTTTGGGATATTCGGGTCAGCAGGTCCCTCTCGAGTTCCCCTGCTCGTTCACATGAGGGTGATGCAGACTCCTTTGGTGGCCTCCACCTCCAAGGGTGTGGAACGTAAATATTACGTTCCCAAGGAAGGGTTTGACTTTCTCTATAACTACCCTGCCCTGGGGACACTCGTGGGGGAGGCTGCTAATCAGCGAGACCTTCAGGGTGGCAGGGTAACACCCCAAAAGACAAAGACAGTAAGAAGCTGGACTTGTTCGGCTGCAAGTTATACCCCACTGCGGCTCTGCAGCTGAGGGTTGCAAACCATCAAGCCCGCCTCGGGAGATACAACTTAAACCTCTGGTCCTCGCTGCAGAGGTTCCAGTCGGGGTTGTCCTCTGACCAGGCTGTGGACTTCGTCACTGTGTCCCAGGAAGGCGGTAGCGAATGCGGCCCTGCAATCTTCCAGCAATGCAGCAGATACCTCCAGCAGGGCAATGGCTTCAGCCATCGTCATGCACCGCTGCTCCTGGCTCCAAGCCTCAGGCTTGTCTCAGGAGGTCCAACAGGCCATACAGGACCTCCTCTTTGGCGGCACTGGCCTCTTCTCGGAGAGGACGGATGAGAAGCTGCATGCCCTGAAGGACTCGTGAGCCACCTTAAAGTCCCTTGGGCTATACACCCCGCAGGCCTCGAGGCGCCAGTCTCTTCGTCAGGCCCAGAGGCAGCCACAGCCACCACCTAGGCTGCCCCCCAGACCCGCCCAACCCAGGAGGGGTCGGGACCGTTATAGGGCCCCCAGCCACTGCGACCGCCAGGGTCCTCGGCAGGGCCTCAGCAAGGCCTGAGCAAGGGCAATAACAATAATAAACGAGCAGCTTCTCATACAAGAGGTCAACTCTCTGCTCTTGCTTGGAGTGGTAGAAGAAGTTCCTCCACAGGAACGGGGGAGGGGATTCTATTCACGGTACTTCCTAATCCCCAAGGCCAAGGGGGGCCTAAGGCCTATTTTAGACCTCCGCCGTCTCAACAGGTTTATCAGACGCACCAGATTCCACATGGTTTCCCTAACCTCCATCATTCCCACTCTAGATCCAGGTGACTGGTATGCTGCCCTCGACCTCAAGGATGCATATTTCCACATTACTATCCTCCCCGGCCACAGAAGGTTCCTCAGATTTGTGGTAGCGGGATGCCATTACCAATTTGCAGCCCTGCCCTTTGGCCTCTTGTCCGCCCCCAGGGTCTTCACGAAATGTATGGCGGTGGTAGCGGCCCATCTGCGCCGCAGGGGAGTTCAGATGTTTCCATACCTGGACGATTGGCTGATCTGGGGCAGGTCCAGGGCCCACGTGAAGAACAGCCTGACTCTGACCTGTGCCACATGCACCAAACTGGGGCTGCTCATCAACGAGCAGAAGTCCACGCTCACCCCGGTGCAGCGCATAGAGTTTATAGGGGCCACCCTAGATGCCACCCAGGCCAGGGCCTTCCTCCCACGGCCTCGGTTCGAGACCATGGCCGCCATTATCGACGAGTTGCACAGGTCCCCCACGACGACAGCCAGGTACAGCCTTCAGCTGTTGGGACATATGGCGGCGTGTACATATGTGGTGAGGCTGGCTTGCCTCAAGCTTAGGCCTCTCCAAGGCTGGCTGGCCTCGGTATAGATACCTGCCAGACACTCACTAAACAGGGTGATCATGGTTCCCACCCAGGTACTGTCCTCCCTGGACTGGTGGCGGGACCCAAAGGAGGTTCTGAAGGGGGTTCCCTTCAGAGACTTTGATAACGGATGCCTCAGACGTGGGGTTGGGGGCCCACATCAGCAAGGACCTGAGCACTCAGGGGCTCTGGTCGCCGGATGAGAGGGCTCTCCATATCAATGTCAAAGAACTCGGAGCGATCCGTCTGGCCTGCAAAGTCTTCCTCAGTGTCCTGAGGGGCAGGATGGTTCAGGTCCTCACGGACAACTTGATGGCCATGTTCTATGTGAACAGGCAGGGAGGGGCATGCTCCTCGGCTCTGTGCCAGGAGGCCATTCGACTATGGGACTTAGCAGTGAGGCATGATTTTCATTTAACTGCCTCTCACCTCCTGGGGGTCAGGAACGACGAGGCGGACCGCCTCAGCAGGTCGTTCTTACCCCGCCACGATTGGTCACTGCACCCCGAGGTGGTGACTTTCATTTTCCAAAAGTGGGGGGTTCCCCAACTGGACTTGTTCGCGTCGTCCTGGAACAGAAAGTGCCCAAGGTTCTGCTTGCTCCGGGGTCACAAGCCAGGCTCTCTCTCTGATGCGTTCCTGCTAGACTGGACGGGGGCCCTCACGTATGCGTTTCCCCGCATTCCTCTGCTGCCCAAAGTCCTCTTGAAGATCAAGAGGGACAGAGCAGACATCATACTGATTGCGCCAGCTTGGCCGAGGCAGCACCGGTAGAGTATGCTACTCGACCTGTCCATCGACATACTCATTCCGCTCCCGAGGCACTATGACCTGCTCTCCCAGGACCAGGGCCGCGTGTTGCACCCGAACCTGGACTCCCTCCACCTGACGGCATGGAGACTCTCCGGCTGACAGAAGGAGAGAGAGCTTGCTCCATACAGGTCCAGCAGATTCTGCTCGGTAACAGAAAACCTTCCACTCAGGTGGTGTACCGGGCCAAGTGGAAGCGTTTTACCTGTTGGGCGGAGTCACGGGGTATCCCACCGATTTGTTCACCCATACAGGCGATTTTGGAGTACTTGCTTCAGCTGAAGCTCCAGGGCCTGGCACTGGCTTCCCTCAGGGTACACGTGGCGGCCATGTCGGCCTTCCACCAGCCGATGGAAGGCAGATCCCTGTTCTCCTACCCTATGTCAGTCAGGTTCCTCAAGGGGGTGGAGAGGCTATACCCGCAGGTCCGTGACCCGGTGCCTCCGTGGGATTTGAACCTGGTCCTCACCATGTTGACAGGACCCCCCTTCGAGTCCATGGCTACATGCCTGCTGCTCGTCCTCTCTTGGAAGGTAGCCTTCCTAGTGGCCATTACATCGGCTAGGAGGGTCTCCGAGATTAGGGCCTTGACCTCGGAGTCCCCCTCTACGGTCTTCTACAAAGACAAGGTGCGGCTGAAACCCCACCCTGCCTTCCTGCCTAAGGTGGTGTCCCAGTTTCATTATAACCAAGATATCTTCCTCCCTGTGTTCTTTTCTAAACCGCACGGGTCGGAGGAGGAGCGGAGATGGCACTCGCTGGATGTCAGACGAGCCCTGGCTATTACACTGAGCGGACCAAGCCGTTCCAGAAGACAATGCAGCTGTTCGTGGCAGTGGCGGACCAGATGAAAGGCTCACCTGTCTCCACCCAGTGCATCTCCACATGGATCACTGCCTGTATTAAAACCTGCTACAAGCGGGCGAAGGTGCCGCTTCCAGGAGCTGTGAAAGAGCACTCAACCAGGGCCCAGGCCTCATCCGCGGCCTTCCTGGAACGAGTGGCCCTACAGGACATTTGCAAAGCAGCGACCAGGTCGTCGGTCCACATCTTCATGTCCCACTACGCCATCGTGCAGCAGGCGAGAGAGGATGCGGGCGTTGGCAGAGCCGTGCTCTCGAGAGCAACTCATCGTTGACTCCTACCCGCCTCCAAGGTATGGCTATTTAATCACCTATATTGGAATGGATATGAGCAATCACTCGAAGAGAGAAAACAGGGTTACTTACCAGTAACTGTTGTTCTTCGAGATGTGTTGCTCATATCCATTCCCCACCCACCCTCCGTCCCCACTATTAGAGTTGGCAGAAAGAAGGGACTGAGGGCCCGCAGGGTCGGCAGCGCCCTATGTACCGCGGCATGAGCACAGCACTCCAGGGGGCGCCTGAGCCGACCCTATGGGGAGTGTTAAGGGAAAAAAGTTCCGGGAATCTGTGCATGGGGCGCGCACACACCTATATTGGAATGGATATGAGCAACACATCTCGAAGAACAACAGTTACTGGTAAGTAACCATGTTTTACAACTGGTGAAACTAGGAACTTGTCTTCATGTAAAACCCCCATCAGTGTAGGTAATTAACTCCCCAAGGGGCAGTGACTAGGTTGACAGAAGAATTCTTTCGTTGACCTAGTGCTGTCTATATAGGGACTTAGATCGACTTAACAACACTTCTTATGGGTGTGGATTTTTCACATCCCTGACTGACTTATTTTTCCAGTGTAAACCAGGCCTAGGCTAAACACTTCCCTCCCGCTTAAAAATAGATGAGAAGTGAAAGAGGAATCCACTGAGATGGATGTCATGATTTTTGTGACCTGAGAGTTATGCAGGATCAACAATAAAATGTCTCTAAGGCTCTGGAGAAGCAAATGCCAAAAAGGAAGAATGAGCGTTGGGGGGGAATTTGTAAACCAGTTGATACCATCTTTGGTTCAAAGTTCTGCATTACCCTCACCTGCTCTGAGTAATTTATAGAAAGTGTAAACAGGTACAGAAATCAAGGACTCCACAATAAGAGAGAGATTTGAGGATGTAATAGTTGGATTTGAAAGACTGCAAAAATCAGATGTTGTACTCTTATTGCAAAATTGAAAATCCAAGTTCTTCTTCCATTACTTGCACATGTTCCTTTCACTTCAGGGATCTGTGTGTGCCAGTGCATGAAAGCCAGTAAATTTTTTCCCATAGTGGTACCTCTTAGGGAGATGCATGCACTCTCAGCAAGCTTCGCTGTTGCCCCAGTCGTCCTCAGTTCCTTCTCACTATCTATGGTTGGTAGTTGGAGTATGTATGCTTGTAACACTTTCCCATTCTCTTATCAGATAACGTTTTTTAATATGTATTGTATATAGTTTTCGTTAGTGGAACTCGCTTTTGAGAAATTTTTGCTCTGTACTGGGGCATGCCTAAAAAATCCACAGGGTTTATGTGCTTTTCTGGCTGTAACAAGTCTGCTAGTCAGCAATCCTCACTCCCATTGTTTAGTGTTTGAGGGTAGGATATATTAGGTATAGGTATAGATGTCTTATCTGTAGGAGGTCTAAGTCTAGTGAAATAAGAATTCGACACTTCCTTATGAAAATTGCTTTGTGCCCTGCTGGAACCCAGCCACTTGATACGTGGGGGTTCAGACTTATTCCATCCAGGTCTGCACTGCTAGATGTGGCAGTATCCCTTTGCCAGAAAAAAGATGCCATTCTCCTTCTCTGGTACTGCACAAATGGCAGAAGAAATAGGACACTTCGCATTCTCGCCAGAAGAAGCCTTCTTCATTCATGAGGGCTAGGTCCCCAACAAGATAGCACAGGAAAAAGGCAGGCACTGAGGTTAGAGCTTCAGGGATAGCTAGGCACTCTCCGGTACCATAGACATACTCGACTAGCAATGTAGAGTTGTTGTCTTCGGCACTGCCTTTGGTACCATGGAGACCAACTCCATTGTCGGGATATTCTGCAGCATCTACTTAGTCTCAATTGAATGCTTTGGGGCCTCCCTCTCTCTGGGTATAGATGACACCTGAGGTGTACATGGTAGCTAGGGACCTCCTTTGCTTCTTGGTGCCATACTCACCTTTGCTGCAAGACATTGAGATACCGGCACTGCCCATTCACGCAATACAACCTTTGATACCTGTTTTTCATCTTCGGCGCCATCAGGGGCTACACAGTTTTTGGTACCATGGTGGTGGAATGGGGGCATGGTGGAGGCTGGTGCCCACACAGTGGAAATAGTACAGGGGCTGATGTATGTTTTCTGCCTCAACAGTATTTTGAGGTGGCTGGAGTGAGATCTGGAGGAGGATCTGGAGTGCTCACCTTGGTAAATGGCATCAGTTTTGCTGCCAGGGAGCAGGTAACAACAGCTCTCCTCTCCCCTTCTTCTTTTAGTCAGCCAGCCGTAGCAGCCACACTGGCTGGGGTTGGTGTGCAGGGACCATGCAGGGCTGGCTGGGAGAGGTGGCCTCTCCTGTGACTCCCCAGCCCAGCCCAGTCACATCTTAAAGCCATTGCAGGCCCTGGCAGAGATACCCAGCCCAGGGAGGGACAGGAGCATGCGTGCGCCAGCCACTGAGGAACTGCCATAGGAATGGCAGTAGGAACTGCTGGGATGCCTTTTCCCATCCTGGAGCTGGCTGCCCCATCCCCCTGAGCCTTTGCTTCCCATCCTATCCTTCTGCTCCCTAATTCACAGCGAGCTTCTGCCCTTCAGTCGATATTGATGATAGCCAAAAGCTCTGCTGTTTAGCAAGGCAGACAAACATTACCATCAGCAGGAAAGCGGCTAATGCTTCCCCTGGCACCATCTATTTCTTGTCCTTACAGGACCCAGTGTCCTGCTACACTGTCTGATACTGCACCACCTTAGCTTTCTGACTATACTTACTCCTCCCTGGAGCTGGATGTGGGATTTCACACACTGAGATGCCATTACAGGAGGTCTCAGATTTCCCTTTGTGCAGGTTGAGGCCTCGGCACTGGCATTCTCACAGGACCAGGTCCATAGAATATAGAATATTAGAGTTGGAAGGGACCTCAGGAGGTCATCTAGTCCAACCCCCCCTGCTCAAAGCAGGACTAACCTCAGCTATATCATCCCAACCAGGGCTTTGTCAAGCCTCAGCTTAAAAACCTCTAAGGATGGAGATTCCACCACCTCCCTAGGTAACCCATTCCAGTGCTTCACCACCCTCCTAGTAAAAAACTTTTTCCTAATGTCCAACCTAGACCTCCCGCCCTGCAACTTGAGACCGTTGCTCCTTGTTCTGTCATCTGCCACCACCGAGAACAGCCTATCCCCCTTCACCCTGGAACCCCCTTTCAGGTAGTTAAAGGCCGCTATCAAATCCCCCCTCACTCTTCTCTTTTGCAGACTAAACAAGCCCAGTTCCCTCAGCCTCTCCTCATAAGTCCTTTGCTCCAGCCCCCTAATCATTTTGGTTGCCCTCTGCTGCACTCTCTCCAACTTGTCCACATCCTTTTTGTAGTGGGGGGCCCAAAACTGGACACAATATTCTAAATGCGGCCTCACCAATGCCGAATAGAGGGGAATAATCAGGGGTCCAGGGGTAGGATGTCTTGGGGTTGGGCTCTGATACCATATCAGGTCTAGTAATGGCTTTTTTTTTAATCCTCAGGGTGTCCCTCTAGACTCTAAGTCAGGGGTTCTCAAACTGGGGGTTGTGAGGTTATTATGGGGGTGGGAGGTCATGAGCTATCAGCCCCAACTCATGTCGAGGCTCCAGCTGTCAGCCCTGAGTATGGTTGAAACCAGAGCCCTTCAGAGCTGAGTGGCCGGAGAGCAGTGGTTACTGGCCAGGTGCCCAGCTCCTAAAGCAGCACTGTCCTCAATAGCAGCGCAGAAGTAAGGGTGGCATGGAATGGGGGTGGGTGGGCTTGTCACAACCTGAAATATTTTCAAAAGGGATCCCAGGAAAAAGTTTGAGAACCTCTGCTGTAAATCCTCATCTTCTACACCTGGTACTACTAAATCTGTCAAAGCACTCTACCTAGTGCCAATCCCAGTACCTAATAAGTGGTGGAACTTAAATCTCCAGTGTCTGGCTCATGTGGTAAGGAGGTTCATCAGGCATCAGAACAGGTGAACACTATGATGCCCCCACTGAACACTTCCTCGCCTTCTACTCATGAAGCCACCGTCTCTGAATTGTCCACCCTGGTTCCTGACAATTATAAGTTGTATAAGGATGCTCAGTGACTAACTCCCCAGGAAATGGACTGTTCCTTTGAAGTACAAAACATGCTTTTAAATAGCAGAAAGCCATCCACCAGATATACTTACTTCATGAATAAGGCCCTGAGAAAATCATGGCTTTTTTTTTTTTTTTTTTTTTTAATTCATGGCAATGTCACAGTAAAATATAGAATTCTGTGGAATATGCATAAACGCCAAGTCCCTCCAAACTGCTGTGATTTTTCCAACAGCAGGAAGTTGGAAGCGAGCATCCGTGTATGCCAGTATTGTGCTTTTGTGGCTCCTAGTGACTGGCAGCATCATCATGTCAGAACAATAGTTCAGGTGGGGACTCAGCAGCTGATTTGTGTGTGACACACAGTAGCCAGTGCCACTGCCACCAGGATCACGCTATGAGCTACACTAATCACAAGACTGGCTGGCGTTGATTCCTACCTCTACCTCTCTGCTGTTGGAAAAATAGTGTGTTGGACTAATTTTGCAATTTCAGCGCACCACTGGGCCCTACTTATGAAACAGAGAAGATACTCTGTGTGGTCCCAGCAGAAGGGTACCCCTCCCTTGCAGGCTTTTCTTTTGCATTATTTGCTCAACCTAAAGGGAAAAGGACTCTCTGTCGGCTCCCTGAGAGTTCACTTGGTGGGTATTTCTACATTCCATTCTCCTGTAGAAGGAAGATCTTTTTTTTCTAACCTTACTACTGTTAGATTCTTGAAAGGGTTGGACAGGCTCTTCCCATTTGTAAGAGGTCCCACACTACCATAGGATCTAACATTGATTTTGTCAGCTTTAATGGGACCCCCCCCTTTTAACTCTATGGCTACTTGCTCTCTTTCTAATCTCTCAATAAAGCTAGTGTTCCTGAATTCTATTACTTTGGTTAGTAGTATAGCAGAATTTCAAGCTTTAGTTGCTGATCTCCCATATGGTATTCTACAAAAATAAAGTCTGTTTGCATCCACACCCTACATTTCTAACTAAAGTGGTGTCAGACTTTTACCTAAATCAGACTATATACTACCAACCTTTTTTCCCAAAGCCTCACTCTCATAAAGATGAAGAAAAACTCCATACTTTGGATGTCTGCTGGGCATTATTAGCTTGTTGTCTAGACGGGACGAAGCAGTTTAGATTGTCCCCATAGTTATTCATCTCCTTTGCTGACAGGATGAGGGGTCGACTCATCTCTGCTCTGAAGATTGCCTCCTGGATCTCTTCCTGCATTCTCCTGTGCTATGATATTGCTAAGGTTTCTCCACTTGAGAGAGTTTCAGCACAATCTATAAGAGTGCAAGCAGCATCAGCTGTTTTCTCAGGTCAAGTACCCATCAGTCACATTTGCAGGTCATCTGTTCATATCTTCACAAATCAATATGCTCTTTCCCAAGACTCAAGAGATGATGCTACATTTGTGAGAGTTATGTTGCAGTCCTCGTTGAGATAGACTCCAATACCCTTCTCTCTCTCTCATACTGTTTGTGAGTCACCTGAAATGGAATGGACATGTGCAAACATCTGTTTGGTAACTGTTGTTCTTCAAGATAGGTTGCCTGTGTCCATTCCATGATGCACCCTCCTTCCCCTCTATATTGGTGTAAAAATATGGGCTTCTGGTGTGAAGGGCTTCACCCTTCATGCCTTCAGCTGGCAGCACAAGCATGTGGAAGGCACGTACACTGCCCTAAGGGGTACTGCTATGGGGAAAAAAATCTCCGGCTCTCATGTGCACACACCTAAAGTGGAATGTGCTACATGCTTCACATATTGAAGAACAATAGTTACTAAACAAGTATGTAACTGTTTTTTTTTCTGGCAATGGGAAACTTATTGATTCCCTTGAAGACACTTAAGAGCCCTGGGTAAAGCTAACCTAGTTTTGGAGAAATGGGTGGGACACCTGGAAAAACATTAAAAGGTGCAAAATTCTAAGCATATTGTGGGTGTCAGTTGGCAAAGAATCCTTTCACTCTGTACAAATATTTAGTTAACACAGATTTTCTTTGTAGGCCCTTGTCTGCACCAGAAAAACAGACTGTTCTTAACTTGTCAAAAATTGCTTTATCCATCTCCCCTCGTTCCCACCTTTCTCAAATGATGTTGAAAACAGTTTTCTGCTGGTGTGGTCTAAGCCATCTTGCTTTTGTGAACTAGATGAGACAAGTTTAACACCTGGATAAAATTCAGGACAGTAACTTGGACTTTACTCATATCACCAAAACAGATTTGGACTGATGTTACTGGTAACTTGAGCCATTAAAATAAACTGATTTTTCTCATCTTTGATGTTTGCTTGTTTGCTCTTTGAGAGGTTCCTGCTGAAAAAACATTGTAATCAGATCATTAGAAGTATCTCTGGCTTTTATGAACATTTTAAGGGTATTTTGTTTTTAAAAATAGTATATGGTTCATATAAGGTGAATATATATATTTTTTCTTGAGATACAAGGGACCAAAGACATGCAAGAAAATTGGTTTTTCCTTCCCCATATTCCTTTTCTCCCCACCAGTAAATGTACTGACAGTTAATCATGGAAGCCTATAACATTAAAAACGTAACTCTTCGTACTTTCGCAATGAAATGTACATACAATTTGAAGATATACTGACTATAGATTTTCTGAGCCTGTTTCTCTTTTCGCTTATGCCAGTCTTTGCAACTCCACTTACTTCAGTGGAGTTACTCCTAAGTGTTATCAGTATAAGCAAACAATTGAGTGGTTTATTTTAACCAGTAATAGGGTTAAGAATTATATTGTGTGTGATAGTTACTGGTTGGAAATTGTCTCTATATAATGGTATTATATATAATATATAATACCAGCTGTGCAAATCTCTCCTCCCCCCTCCTCCCACACACACACACAAAAAGAAAAGAAAATTCAATAAACACAATTTTTAAAACTTGTGTGCTGTCTGTGGCAAAGAGTAGATGTTGTTTTCTATCCCAGAGTTACAGTATTCCTGTAATATATAAAAGATTCCTCTACAAGTGGTTCTTCAAAATACTTGGGGATCCTTGTGGATAAAAGACACTGTATAATTCATTCTTGAGTCCACAACTGTTTTTTCTCTGGATCTATTTAACCAATGGCTTCCAGTGCTTTTTGCTCTTCAGAGACCTTATCCAAAGCCTGTTGAAACCAATGGAAAAATTCATATGGACTTGGCTGGGCTTTGACACAGGCCCCAGGTGCTTTCAATTTATAATAGTAGTTTTCTGACTTCACTTTGCCTGTTGTTTTTTTCTCCTCAGCCTGGCACCATATCGAGGGTGGTTCCCAGTTATCTCCAGTCTCTGCTGCTCCAATTTTGTCTATTTCTATACGTTTAATAGTCTTAAAGCTCTCTGGGTCAAAGGCCAACATTCAACCACAGGAAAAGATTTGGTCCTGGGGTTTGTTGCAGGTAATGGAACCTATAAAGCATGATGATGTATGTCATAACATTAGATGCTGTGAAACTGAGATTTTTAACCAAATATTACATAATGACCTCTTTGCTTTATGAAGGCCATTGAAGGTCATGCTGGCAAAGTGTTTTGTATTTTCTATCTGTTATTTATATATTCATATTCATATTCATTATTCATATTATGGCTCTTTTTATTCTTCATGCTACTTACTCTAGATCTTCTGCCACCCCACCATCTCATTACACACACACACACACACACACACGATTTCAGATATTGAACCGTTTTCTCTATGTAATGTTCCCATTACCCTTGTATGTAGATGCCATTGTCTATTGATATTAGGGTTCTCTGTTAAAGATTTTTGCAACTTTATGATATTTTAAATGACTAACTCTTCTTTAACTAGGTGTTGAATCAGTAGCATTTACCACCGTCATTGAATCATGTGGAATATAATTTCCAGCAGATATATAATGGGTCAGAGCTCCGTTTCTTACCCATCCCAACTTCCTTTTCAGGCAACAAAACTTATTTTCTAGTTTCTAAAAATTTTCAAAGTTGTAAACAACATGACTTCTCTTATAACTGAATCTAGGTGGATAGTGACTAATAGATATGTTTTTCAACATATTGGGCCAAATTAATCCCTGAAGTAACCCCACTGAAGACTGAGTCACACCAAAGATGAAATTAGCTCACCTTTCCCAGAGCCAATTTATCAAAAAAAACTTTTTTTGAGAACTGAATATAGTCCTTATGAAAAATGCCAGTTTGAAAATCATGGAAGGCTGAAGTCCTCTGTTTTTCCCCAAAACAAGCATAGCACAGGTGGCAACATTTAAAGTTTCACACCTGTGCAGCCTGTATTTCTTCACCAATGACCAAGAAGGCACACATCTAAGGGTAAGAGGGAGTTCAGTCTCCATGACCTTTTTGATCTCTGGGAAACTGCCACCAAGGAGACCAACTAATACTAATTGTGGCAGCTGTCTGTTAGGAAATATAGGGTATGTCTTCACTGAGGGTGGCAAATTCATCGCCGTCAGATAAATCTATCTGAATCGATTGAGCAGTCAGTGAAGACCCGCTCAATCGATCCAGAAGTCAACACATTAAAACCATCCCCTTAAGTGGCGCAGTGCAGTGAAGACACCACATAGAAGAGGAGTTACAAAGTTGATGGGAGTTACGCAAGCTACTCTGTGTAGCTTGCGTTACTCCTGTCAATTGCTGCCAAATTTGAAGATAAGTGTAGACCAGGCCATAGTAAGATCACTAGTTCATTTTAAGTCAGCCAGCTCTATGATAGTAACAACTTTGGTAACAACTTTGATTACTAAACTGAAATGAATTAGAACCAATGATTTACCTAGAAGTTAGATCCTTTAGTTATAGTCCATCTCCCTGTCAATGTAAGACTGTTCTGTACAATGCCTTTTCCAGTATTTTGTCCAGTCTAGTTTTGAAATTTCCAAGGGAGGTTTCCAGTCTTCCCTCAGGAGTCTTTGTCACAACCTGATACATATCACTGTCTGTAACTTTTTCCTGATATTCAGTTTAAATTTTCCACGTCTTAATTTCATCTCATTTCTCATAGTTATACCATAGTATATAATTCATTATACTTTCTGATATTTGCACCCTTCAAATGTTTGTGGACTGCCACCCTAATCATCAGTTAACCCAGCATTTCCTCAAGCATGGGGCACTGTGATGGGGTATATGAATCCAACATTGGTGACAAAGGGGATAAAGTGCTGTTGTTGGAAGGGCTGGCCCCACCCCTCCAGCCCTTCAATCCTGTCAGGGATGGAGTAAGAGTTAAAAGCAGGAAGCTTAAAAGCAAGAAGGGCTGCTCTACAACTCCCAAGAGGGACTCTTGGAAAGCTTCAGGGAAACTGCCCTCTAGGTCACACACTAAACCTACAAGGAGACAGCAGATTCTGGTATACCAGCCAGGCAGGATAGGTTTGGCAAGACATTAAACAGTCAGTACTGCTATCCTCAATGCCTCCTGGGATTAGGGAATTTGAGATGATACTGAAAGGATTTGGGGAGTAGGAGCCAGGAGTCCCATCCCCTTCAAATACAGACAGATTATTCTGCTCAATTTAATATAACTGACTGTGACAAAGTGAAATTTTTTTTATAATACTTCCATAAAGCTTGTGTTCCTCAGTTTCCCTCTATACTTTGTATTGCTACCCAATGGGGGGAAAAAGGATTAGCAACGTTCCTGGAATAGCATAGTAGACAGGTGTATGTGTCTCTTCGCAGTCTGGATGGAATGAATAGAGTCGTTAAGGAATTGATTGAAATCGATTCAGTTCTAAAAGGGGTCCAGAGAGACAATGCAAGCTCCAGTGACTCATGAACTGACACTTAACAATAGAAAACTCAATCACCAGAACATTGACACCTAGCAACCAATAACCCAGAGGAAGGAGAATATTCCTACATCTCAGCAGGGAAGCTGGGCAGAGACCCAACTCAGGAACAAAGAATGGACAGGTGTCAGGTTGGGTATAAAGGGTTGACTTTTGAAAATAGTGTTTGCTCTCTGCTGTGACTGACTAAGGAAGTCAGAGATACAGAACCTGAAATTGGAGTTTGCTACAGTATGGCTGGTGAATTGTTTTGGCTTGAGCAGAATGGACTAAGCTTTAACTTTCTTTTCTCCATGCTAACCTAAGGACCTCCAGTGCTGTGTTTCAGTTGACTCATAAATTCCACTTGTTTTGAAAAGGCTATTTGGTGTCACAGCAAATAGTGTTTGAGGTGCATTAATCCCTGAAGAATGTACAAGTCTCAGTTGGACTCCCTGGGTAGAGCTCATGGTGTGAAGTGGGACTACTGGACGCCAGAGGCTCAGTCTAGGAGGCAGTGAGGCTGCATGGCCTACCCTTAAGGAAGACTGGGGCCCCTTGGGGATCTGTCTCATTAAAGGGGTTCCTCCAAGAGACCTTAAAAGCTGGGGCTTTAAGATCCTGTGAGATTCCTGTTTATGCAGATAGTGGTGTCCGATGGGTTTTACAGTGCCCAGAAATCAGGAGGTGTGTCTGTCAGTAATCTGAGAGACATGATGAATGATGAAGATGGTAGGCAAGAAGTCATCCAGGAGATAAGGGGAGTTGTGGTTTTTTTTTTTTTTTTAATTTACACTTGTAGAAAGCCTAGGCAGGATGGACTTGGCCAGGCTACTGAAATGGTTGACAGAAAGTCAACAGCAGCAAGCTGTGCAGCAACAGTAATTGCTACAACAATTAGCTACTTAGCAGCAGCAATAGATGGTGCAGCAGCAACAACCCCAGCTGGTAAGGGAAATAACATTATGGCAGCAATGACAATAACAGTTGGTTCAACAAATGTTATCTTTTTTCAATCTGAAAGGGGCAGCTGTTGGGTTGCCATTGAGCCAGACAAGTCTGATGATGGAAGCCCAACCAATACCAGTGAAGTTAGTGAAAATGGGCCTGACCAATGACCACGAGTCCATCTGTATAACATTTGACTGAGTGGCTCAGGCAGCCTGGTGGCTGCAGGAACATTTGGCCATCCTACTGGCCCCTTTCCTCAGCAGCCCAGCACTGGTGGCTTACCAAGAACTGGATGTGACAGATGGGCAAGACTACCTGAAAGTCAAAATGGCTATTCTTGATTAGTTAGATATTATGGAGGAAACCCACCACCAACGCTTCCTAGGGGAGAAGTATCCCCCTGGAACACAACCCCAAGTTGTGGCTTAATGTTTGAGAGATCTGGGGTGTGGTCCCTGGGAAACTGTGGTCTGCTAGAGCAGGACTTTCTTGTGCAAAACTGAAGATGTGTCAGACACATCGGGAAAACCAACTGGGGGCTCCTAAAGGACTTCTCCAGCAAGAATTACAACCCCCCTAAAACAGAACCAGGTGCCGCTACAGTCCCAGGGATATGCTTTTCATGTGGGCAGCTGGGACATTTCATTGAGATTGCCCCTATATAGAGCCTAATTATAGGCAAATATGGACAGCTGAGGCTTAAGCTTAGAAGAAGAGGCTGGTCAAGCGAGTGGTGCCCATGAGTCCACAGGAAGAGGGTCAATGGTCCAGTAGACTCTGGCTGTGGGCAGAACCTGATATGGGAACAATTAGTCAGACAGGTTATGGTCCAGTGTATACATAGAGATGTGAAGCCCTACCTGACACAAAATATACAGTTAATGGTGGGGAGCCAAACAGCAAATCATCTCATCAGGTTAGCCCCCCATCTTGGCATATCTGGTTATACTAGGAAGAGATTGGCAGTATTTTCAGGAAATCCTAGCTGAGATTGGGAGATAGCCCTGTGAGAAGGCTGGGCTCTCTCTACAGTTGAAGACAAAGGCCATCCAAGATTAATTGGTCGGGGCAGGTGAACAACCTGACCCACAGGATGGTACTTCAGGGCATGGGACCCCACCATCCATGTCCCCAGGTCTCGATGACCTTGGCAGTAGAGTTGCTGGTTCCTTTAACATTCTCACCTGAAACAGTGACTTTGTACAGGAACAGCAGGCTGACGCCATGCTTAGCCAGGCCTTCAATCAGCTTGCTGCAGTAAAAGGCAAACTGCGGAAACCCAAACTACTGAATCAGTAGCTTCTTTTCAAACTCCAGTGTGAGCAGATCTACTACATTGAGTGAGACATACAGATGAGTGAACTCAGGACCCAACTTCTGGTCTGTACCATATATAGGGAGAAGGTGATGGGGCTAGCCCATGAAATACTGTGAACAGGATACCCAGGAAGGGAAAAAACCCTCAGCTGAATCACAGCCCATTTTTATTGTCCCGGCATCCATAAAGATATGAATCACTACCGTGGCTCCTTCCCAAAGTGTCAGTTGACAGGCTCCAGGGGCTTTCCCAAGGCACCCCTCATCTCACTTCCCTTTGAAAGGATAGTAATAGACTTGGTGTGGTCCCTGAAAAAGAGTGCTGCCAGCTTTCACCATATCTTGGTTGGCCTAGATTATGCCATGCAATACTCTCAGGCCACGCCACAATGATCAGCCACCACAACCACCATAGCAACTGTGCTTGTGAAACTGCTTTCTTGCCTGGGGCTCCCTAAAGAAGTCCTGATATACCAAGACTCTAATTTCACATCCCGGTGAAGGAACTATGCAACCTATTGAAAGTCAAGATGTTATGAACATCAGTCTACCATCTGTAAATGGATGGCCTGGTAGAATGTTTTAATAAAACTGTAAAAGAAATGTTAAGAAAATCTGTGGTCATGAACTCCGCAGGGCCAGCTACTCCTACCCCTACTGTTCACCATGTGGGAAGTCCCTCAGTCCTCCACAGGATTTTCACCATTTGAGCTCTTATATGGGAGGCAACCCTGCGGCATCTTAGACCTGTTGCAAGAATCCTGGGAAGAACAGGGCCCTCAGGAGTCCAGTATGATCCAATATATCTTTCAGTTACAGAGATGACTTAAAGAATTGGGATCTTTGCCAAAGAAAACTTTCTGCAGGCCCAGCACAAACAAGTAACAATATATAATTGTGGAGCTTGGTTGTGAGAATTTAAGACAGGAAACCAGGTACTATTACTGCTATTAGCCTGCTCGGAAGGGCTCTTCAAAGTCATTAGAAAGGCGGGGCCCATTGATTACAAAATCCAACACTCAGGGAAAAGGAAGGAAACCCAAATTTATCATGTAAATCTCCTAAAGACCTAGATGGCCAGGGAAGTATTTTAATTAATCCCTGACCCTGAATTACGACCCCTGGCCCAGACAGGAAAAACCTGCTAGCTTGTAAATATGGGGGAAACCTTGTAACCCTATCAAAGGACACAAATACAACAACTAGTGGACTTATTCCCTACAGTGTTCTCGCCTGTTCCAGGAAAGACCCACTTGATCTTCTATCAGATTGAAACAATTTCAGGAAAAAAGTGAGGGGGAGTCCCCACCGCCTCCTCCCAGAAAATGTAGGATGTCCTCTAGCAGGAACTCCAAGCAATGTTAGACCTAGGAGTGGTACATAAGAATGGCCATACTGGGTCAGACCAATAGTCCATCTAGCCCAGTATCCCATCTTCTGTCAGTGGCCAATTCCAGGTGCTTCAGATTGAATGAACAGAACAGTTAATCATCAAGTGATCCATCCAGTTGCCCATTTCCAGCTTCTGGCAAACAGCAATCCCTGCACAGCCTGGCTAATAAGCCTGCTACCTATTAGTTTCATTTGGTGACCCCTAGTTCTTCTTTGAGTGCTTGCTTATGTCCATTCCCAATTAGATGTGTGTATGCCACATGCATTGGTGATGGACATTTTTCCCCTAGTGATATCCATAGGGCCGGCTTTAGTGCCCTCTGGAGTGGTGCATGTATGCTCCAGTATATAAAGTACTGCCGGCCCACCTCCCTCTCAGTTCCTCTTATCGCCTGTGACGGTGCTAGAGTGTTCTCTTGCTGTGGCAAGCTCTTCATAGTGGTTTTCTCATAGTAGCATAGTGTACGTAGTTCAAGTTAGTTTGATAAGTGTTAGTTTCCTAGAGATAGTAGTTTGATGAACATGGCCCAGGGATGGGGCATGTTCTGGGGTCCAGGCTTCAAGCCGTGTACTTCATGCAAGAAGCCTATGCCAAGCAACGACCCTTACCAGAGCTGCCTGAAATGCTTGGGGGATGCACAATAAGTGAAGAATCTGCAGAAGATTCAAGTCTCACATGAAGAAAGATCAGGATATTAGGCTGGGAGCACTTGTAATGGAATTGGCACTTAGACTGCCTTGGAGCCGAGCTGGTTGGAATCAGCACTGAGTACATCGGCTTCAGTGCGGAGCGTCCCCCTAGCACCGATCACCATCTCTGGTGCTGAAGAAGAAACCCAAGAAGGCACATGCCAAACGGGGATGCTCACTGGCCTTGAGGAAGAACAAGAAGAGTGTGGGTGACCAGGTCAGGCCACTTGTCCCAGCTGGGCCTTGGGATGATCTCACCCATTTGGGCTCAGAGCCCTACCCCAGACCCACCACTGACTCTTGGGAGCAGCAAGGGCCACTGGCACCTTACAGTACCAACTACTCTGGAGGCATTCCAGGCAATGAAGGACCTCCTAGCAATCCCCATGCCCCTGATACCTCAGGAAGGGAGGTTTCTGCACTGGGACCTGGTACAGGCACCGTCAACCATGGGGCCATCTAGAGGCAAGACTGCGATCAGACCCCTGCAACGGTCCCCAACACAGAGGCGTTGGTCTCTGGCTACATGTGGGCCACTGACACCCCTCCAGCAGTCACCACACCCACGGCACCAGTCCCCAAAGCTGCACCACAGGTAGTCGGGCTCTTGGCACCGGACCCCCGGCACTGGTTCCCAGAGCCACACCATAGGCAGTTGGACTCATGGCACCGGTGCCCAGAAAACCTTCGCTGGTCCCCAGTGTCCTGCCACCAGTCACCAAGCCAGTATAAGAAACCAAGGAATAAGAGCCATTCACTAGACATGCAGAACACTGGCTCTCGGTACCGCTCTCCAGTACTGGAATATCGCCATTCCGGACACAGTGGGGAGAGGCAAATGACATCAGCACCCCCATGGTCCTTGGGAGGCAGTTCCTTGGACTTGGAGAGGAAGGAGGTAACCCTACCTAGGGGACAGACATTTAGCTTGGCTGTAGGCTTTCCCATGGGGCCTCCAGTAGGGATCTGGCCACAAAGACAGTGGCCCATTCTGTGGCTGTTTTGGAACCCATGGGGGTTTCCCTCTGCCACGGGAGCACAAGTCTGGGGGCCTCAGTGACAAGATTGTAAGCAGTCACTCGCCTGCCAACCAGCCAGGATGTTGAGTTGAACCAAGAAGAGGACTCCACAGTAGCTCCAGAAGAGACCACCCAGCCAGGGAAGATGAGTTCACCCCTCCTCCTTTACCAGTGTTGTTATCCTCCTCACCAGGCCTCTCTGCCACTGTCCCGTACAGTGATTTCAGGACTCACCAAGAGCTGCTTAAATGGGTGGTATGAAATCTACAAGTGGACAAGTTGAAGGAACCTGCGAATGAGCTGTTTGACATCTTGGCAGCAGCAGCTATACCCAAAGTGGCCCTCCCGGTCCACAAGAGAGTAGTGAAACTAGCAAAGGCCCTGTAGCAGACTTTGGCTTCTCTGTCCCCTTCATCTAAAGGGCAGAAAGAAAATACTACGTAGCTGCAAATGGGTGTGAATATCTATACACCCCTCCCTGAGGTCATTGATGGTAACAGTGGCCAACAAAAAGGCTAGGCAGGGGCAGGCAAGTTCCACCCTGAAAAATAAGTAGGCAAAGAAACTAGACACTTTTGGAAGAAAGGTGTATTCGACAGCAAGCCTGCAACTGCGCACATCAAACATCTGGCAGTCTTTGGCTAAGTTTGCAAACTCCCTGCCTCAGGCCTCCTAGCAGGAATTTGAGGCATATTGGAGGAAGGAAATCCCATGTGGTGAAAGAGAAACAGCCTGAGTGTGTTTGTGACTGAAAGACCACAAAAACAGGCTAGGCAGAACTGCTCAATGGGTAGCTGAAGAACCACCCTGTGACAGAAGGCCTCTAAGAAAAGGAGTTCCAGTTCTCAGAGAGAGCCCACCTTGGGGAGAAAGATCAGTCTCTGCTGAAACTAACTGTTTCTGAATCTACCAGCACGGGTCTGGTGCCATTGAGGCTTCAGGCTCCTCTGGTACCAATAGGGGTTCCAAGGATCTGAGTTCGTCTAAGAACCACAGTTCCAAACATGCTTCACTGCCTAAACAATCTTTTATACCATCTAAACACGATTGTTTCTCCTTGCTGCTTCGATTTGCTACTAGTGGGGCAGTACCGATGGCTCTTCCTTTACAAGCAGTGCCTAGCTGCATTACCACCTCAGTATCACAGATGGTAAATGAATGCATGCTTCTCACTTTGAGGCACTCAGTTTCATAGGTACTAACGTCTTCGACAAGGGATGCATCAAAGCAGATCCCTCTTCCATCTCCACTATCTCACCCAATATCACAGGGGGAATATGTTGATTTAGTCAAAGAGCATTTCTATGATAAATTGAAATCTCTAGTATGCACCATCCCTCCACATGATAATCTCGTGATCCTGGGTAACCTAAATGCAGTTACTGGCTCCCTGTGAATTGGCTTTGAACATGTCATTGGCCCTTATGGTTCAAGCATACCCAATGATAATTTTTGCTGCTTGCTCATATCCTATGCCTCTCAGAATCTTTCCATTCTTGGGTCATGGTTCAAGCGGTGACGCATACACCAAATGTCCTGGATCTCTCACAATGGCATCACTAAGAAGGAGTTGGACTACATCATGTGACAGGCGTTTCTTCACCTCTTGCAGAGTATATCTTGGTGCGGAATGTGCCGCAAACACGGATCACCACCTAGTGTTTGCCCTCATGGTGTTGATGCTCTGATGAGCAAGTAAGCACTCTGCAATGATGTTGAAGTTTGACATTGATGCACTTCTCCACATGCCAGGTTTAGCCAAAAAGTTTTGTATCAATGTCAGCGATAGATTCTCAGCTCTAGCCAACCAGCTAGATGATGTCAGGGCACCTGATCTCTAATCACTTCCATCCTCCACCAATCCACCAAGCAGACAATCGGCTATAGGTGCCCATCACATCAATCATGGCTATCAGAGAAGGCCTTCCAAATAGAGGTCTATACAATCATAAATGGTGTGGAAAAAGTGAATAGAGCAATAATAAGCCACAAGTTTAAGCCAAACAAGAGAGAAGTACTTTTTCAAAAAATGCACAATTATTCTGTGGAACTCATTGTCATGGAATGTTATGAAGGCCAAAAGTATAACAGTTCAAAAAATAACTAGATAAGTTCATGCTGGATAGGTCCATCAATGGCTATTAGCTAAGATGGTCCGGGATGCAACCCCATGGTCAGGGAGACCCTAGCCTCTGACTGCCAGAAGGGGAAGACAGGTGGATCACTTCAACTGCCCTGTTTTGTACACTTGCCGAGAAGCTCTGGTATTGGCTACTATTGGAGACAGGATACAGGGCTAGATGGACCATTGGTCTGATCCAATGTGGCAGTTCTTATGTTCTTGACGAGATCAAGCAGAACAAAGCCAGGGCCACATTAATAGTCCCAACATGGCCAAGATATGCTTGCTATCCTTATCTGATTCACCTGGCTGTTTGTCAGCCAATCAGCCTTCTGTCCATTCCTCATCTCCTCTTTCAAGATGCTAGTTGACTCTTCATCTCATTCTGAGACTTCTTCACCTCAAAGCCTGGTTCAGTAAGAACATGCAGGGGTGGAACCTGGAATCAAGGGGGTTTGGTGCTGCTGATGCCACCAGGGCCTTAGACTAGGCTCCCACAGGAGGACCCTGTGAGGTGGAGCGCTGGCAAAAAGTATTGCCCAGCAGGATCTGAGTGGCGGTCCTTCACAGCCCACTGATTGGCTGATACTAGTACTTAAATCAGGAAGCCAGGATGGGAAGCTGTCTGAGCGACACCACAGACTGCCTGCCTATCTGTCTTTTCTTTTGACCCTTCTTAGTGATAGATTGCAGACTCTGGCTTTCGACCTTGGTTTGTTCTTGGCTTTGCTCTTCAGCTGCTCTGTAAACTGGCACCTGACTCTGTCCTCCCAGTAATCTGACCCTGCCTACCTCCTGACACCAGCCTCTTGGTTTGCCCTCTAGCCTGTCTTGGACTCTGACCTCCTGGTAACCTGACTCTGCCTGTCTCCTGATGCCTGAACCTCTGGTCTACCTCAGTCTCTGACCTCCTGGTACCTGACTCCTGCTACAACCACTAGGTCTGACCTCCCTCATCGTGTTTGTGACGGGTTCCTTGATGATTCTCAGGAATAGAGACATCCTGTTTGGTGGAGGTACAACAGGTGTTGTTGAACAATAGAAAAGAATTCATGAGAAATACTTATCTTCAAAGGTGGAAGAGATTCAATCTGTTGTGTGAATAACAGCATCTTCCATCTGTTCATTTTTCCGTCTCAGCTCTTTTGGGCTACTTCCTGGAATTGAAAAGACTGAATTATCTATGAGTTCTATCTATTAGGATTCACTTGGTGGGTAAATAGCCTTTCATTCCTTGGTTGAGGGTTTCTCAGTGTTCACTCATCCCCTGATGTTTCTCAGGGGATTGAGGAATCTTTTCCTTCAGGTTAAAGAATCCACTCCTTTTTGGCATCTGAACTTAGTACTTAAGTGTCTTATGAGACCTCTGTTTAAGCGAATGGCTACTTGTTCTCGCCTTACCTATCCATGAAGATGGCTTTGTGGTGGCTCTCATGTATGCTTAAAGGGTCAGGGACATAAGGAGACTCTAATGGCAGACCCCCCATTTACAATTTCAAGGACAAGATTTCATTACATCCACATCCTAAATTCTTGCCAAAGGTTTCATCTGAGTTTCATGTCAACCAAGTCATCCATCTCTCAGTCTTTTTTCAGACACCAATCCAGAGCAGATGGTGCTTTTACACATCTTGGAAGTTAGAAGGGCATTAGCCTTTTACCTGGACAGAACCAAACCATTTAGGAGATCACCCAGACTCTTTATATCTATTGCCCATAGGTCCAAAGGGTCCACTGTCTCCACCCAGAGATTCTCCAATGGTTTTATGGTTGCATTATATCTTGTAATGAATTTGCTGATATGTAACCTCCTCCATGGGTGTTAGCACATGGGTGTTGGCATTTCTCAGTCGTGTTGCTATTGTAGAGATTTGCAAGGCTGCAACTTGGACTTCCATACATACCTTTTCTAAATATTACACAGTGGTCCAGTCTTCTAAATCAGACACTGCCCTGGGGAATGCAGTCTTGTCTTCAGTCTTGGACACAGCTCTGAAGCTCCCCCTCCAGCTGGGTGTACCGCTTGGTAGTCACCTGAAGTGGAGCACCCTTAGGGATGGTACAGAAAGAAGAAGGATGGGTTACTCATCCTGTGCAGTAACTGGAGTTCCTCAAGATGTGTCCCTGTATATGCTCCACTACCCACCTTCCTTCCCCTCTGCTTCAGAGTTTTTTCTGTGGGACTTTGTGGTGGAAAAGGAACTCAGGGCACTTCGCCCATGCAGCCCTGTATAGCCTTTGTATGGGGTATGAGAATGTGTAAAGTGCCTATGCAAGCCAGATGGGTACTGCTACCAAAAATCTCCAATCAAAAGTGCATGGACACATGCACCTGAAGTGGAGCACCTACAGGGACACACATCTCAAAGAACTCCAGTTACAGGATAGAGTGAATAACCCTTCCTTCTGTGTGTTCCACAACACAATTCGTTTGACTGAAAGGGCCTTTAATCAATTGCTGAAAAACCCATGGTTTTGGCCTCTCTGGCCTCAGTGGAGAGGCCACAGAGGTTTTTCAGCAACTGATTAATAATTTATACATACAATATACAATACAATGCAATTTATTATTTATACAATACAAATTTATTATATTCACAGAAATAATTTAGTTAGAAGTTGTGTAGTTATCTTTGCTGTGTGTTGGGCTTTTTTTTTCTTCCTGCTATGTAGTTTTCTATACCAGTGTTTCTCAATGACCAGTCTGTGGACTGGCATAGATCCCTGAGACCTCCTTGACACAATTTAGGAAGTCCCTGGCATCATAAAAGTTGAGAAACACTGTTCTATACAATGTGAATTATTAATGAATTATTTCGTACATTGAAATTAAGGAACAAAAAATGTAGAAAGACATATCCATTTTTTTAGTCTGATTTTTGTTAAGGTTTATATTCTTCTCCTTGTGGTGTGCTTTTGTATTAGGTGTAGTGAACGTGCTCTTGACCACTCCACTTTGGGTAGTGAACACACGGCTGAAACTGCAGGGAGCAAAGTTTAGAAACGAAGACATCGTACCAACCAGCTACAAGGGCATTGTAGGTAAGCATCTGCTGCAGTCATTTTTCTTAGTGAATTTCATATTAGTGAAAGATATTGCATTGATGGCTCTGAAGACCAAAGTCATTTATCCAAAGATAAAGTCTCCCTCCCTCCCTCCCTGTATGTGTGCATAGTGCCCACCATCAGAGACAACCTGTACCTGCCGTTTGGGAGTGGGAGGGCAGAGTGAGCTCAGCAGCTTCAGTCCATTTGACATGCTGAGTAAAAGGCAAGCAGCAACTTGGGGAATGGGGACACATGACCCTGCATGACACCCCCCATGCGTCACCTCTGCCCACCGTTGATCCTGGAAAGGGCCCTATCTAAGAGAGGAGGTTTGTACAGTCTTCCTGGCCCATTCAGTTCTTTAACTTTTTTTTAGAGACTGACAAGGAAGCCAGCTTTTGCCAGTTCTGCTGATAAATGTCAGGGGTGTGGACATTTACTCCACTAAGACAACCAGCTGATTTCATGTAGGTTATTGAATAGCCAATGAAGTAGCAATGACTTCCAGTCACAACTGAACTGGACTAAAGTTTGAACTATCAGCTTAGAAATATAAGGCTTTATTTACCATCATTAACCTCCTGACCTATCCAGTCCTCCAAACTGTCTCCATTTTTTGAAATATGCCTCAGTGCTCTTTTTCTGTATAGCTCCTATATAATAAATGTTTTGTTGGTGGAGATAGGATATACATCCTATGATTCCTGTTTGTTTTGTTTCTTGCTGCCTCCAAACTCCAGAGAGTGACCTTATGACCATGACCCAGTGCTGCAGACTGACTAGCAATATCCCCTCCATGGGGATCTTGCATGTTTATCTCATTGCTCTGATCCATGCTTTTGAGTAGGGGAAGTAGGTCAAACATTTAAACTTTGTGGTAGCCAGCTTCTCTAAATACAATTCTTTATTACGGATATTTCAAACGTGAACTGTTTGAAACATAGGGAATTAATTTTGGTGCTGTGTACCTTGTTTTAGTAAGTGAAAAATGGCTTATGTTTAAAATGAAAACCAAAGGTGTTTAAGTTCTGATTCAGCCTCTTGATTTTAGTGTTAGTAAACGATGACTGGAAGATGGCATTCTCAGGCAGCTCCAGTTGAATGGAACGGAGGCAGAGGGAAGTTAACTTTATGATGTTCAGCTATGCTGCCTGTTACTAAAATGAAACATAACCAAGTATAGCTCTAAAGAGAGCCCTTTTGGCTAGAAAAATCTGATGGTGGCATTGGGCCTCTGTAAAAAGAGAGGAACATCTGTACAAGGGGGTAAATGCAAGCCTTCTGCCTACTGCCAGTTTGATCAAGAAACACCTCTGTCCTTACTCTGTCCATCATAGTTCTCAAATTTGCTCATTAGGTTAAAAGGCAAAAGAAGAAGTGTATCACAGGGAGCAGTGGTGGACTGCCGGCCTTCTGAGATGACCTGTATGCAATGGAGGATGATATTCAAAATGTAATCATACCCTTTGCAATCAGAATATCACTCTGAATGTTAAGGATTCCTGTTGCCTCTCTCCACTTTCCACATCAGATGCCTTTCATCAGATAATACGGGATGAAGGAGTCCTGGCTTTGTGGAATGGTACTTTCCCCTCCTTGCTGCTGGTCTTCAATCCTGCCATACAGTTCATGTTCTATGAGGGGTTTAAACGAAAGCTTTTGAAGACACGACTGGAGGTGAGATTAATTGGTTTTTGATGTAAAAAAAAAAACAGTTATGAGCATCTAGTGTGACCTTCTGCATAACACAGACCATACAGCCTGAACTACTAGCTTCTTGGTCAAGCCCATAACTTCTGATTGAGTTATAGTTTATCTTTTAGAAAGATCTCAGTTCCTGATTTCAAATGATGGGGAATCCACTGTTCCCCTGAGTAAGTTGTTCCAGTAATTCATTACCCTCATAGTTTAAAAAGAAAAAAAAATTAAATTACTTATTTCTGGCATGAATTTGTCTTGCTTTAGCTTCCAACTATTGATCTTATTATGCTTTTCTTTGCTAGATTAAAGTTCTGTCTATTATCAGAAATCTTTTCTCCATGTGGGTACTTGTAGACCATGATCAGGTCACCTCTTACTCTGTGTCACAGTTCAGGGCAATTGAACTTGTATTCCCTCTCTGTGGTTCATCAAGGGCACCATCTATTAGGGTCCCGGCTCCCCAGCCATCACCTCTCTTGGGTGGAGATACATGTCTCTCTCCCTCTTGACCAGGATTTTTCCAGAATGCACAATTCCCTGCCTAAATTGTGAGTTCACCAGCAAGTCAGACTGCCTAAGCAGCCCTGCTTTGCTTTCTCTCTAGAGAGGCTATAAGCAACAGAATTGCCCATAGTCATAAGGTACTGGACAGCTTTTCCTAAGCAAGCACATTTATTCTTAAGGTGAAAGCATCATAGAGAAAACAAATTAAAAATAATAAAAGAACATACACATGCTAATAATCTTATCAGAGATCATCCCAACTCCAACAGTCCTTCATACCTAACCAAGGGGCCTTCTGTGGTCATGTGTTCATAACAGCTGTTAATTCAGAACAAGAATCCCCATAAACCTGTGAATCGCTCCTTTATACAGTATGGGCCTCTGATCTTGTACTCATGTAGCAGTAGATAATAGTCTTTCTTCAGGGCGAAACTTCAAAAGGACAAGTTCTTGCACAACCTGAGTGTATATGTGTGTAAAGCTCAGGGAAGAAGAGTTTCAGGCCAGAGCGGAGGGATACAATCCCATAGTTGGGACCCTTCTTCCAGATGATGGCATGGTATTTTCTTACGCTGAGATGATCCCTCTGGGGGAGAGAACCTGAGTTTCTAGCAATAGCCAGATAATAGTAATGGGGGATTAGATAGATAGTTGAATTTGGGATTACCAGGAGAACCACATAATGAATTGTCTGCTGGGTGTGAAGGTTGTGGGTCAAGACATCTGGACAGATTTATGTGCAGTGCTGGGGAGGAGCTGGGGGTCATGGTACATGTAGGGACCAGTGACATAGGGAAGGATAGGAGAGAGGTCCTGGAGGCCTAATTTAGTCTATTAGGTAAGAGATTAAAGTCCAGGACCTCCATGGTAGCATTCTCTGAAATGCTTCCAGTTCCACGAGCAGGGTCAGGAAGACAGGCAAAACTGCAGTGTCTCAATGCATGGATGAGATGATGACTATAGGGAGGAAGGTTTTAGGTTTATTGGGAACTGGGGAACCTTTTGAGACAGGAGGAGCCTATGGGGAAGGAGGAAGGATGGTCTCCACCTAAACCAAAATGGAACCAGACTGCTGGCATGTAAAATTAAAAAGGTTGCAGAGATCTAGGTTTGGGAGAAAGCCAAGAGGTGCAGAGAAGTACATGGTTTAGGTGGAGACATTTCTTAGGGGAAACTCTATATCCTAGTTAAGAGGATAGAAAGAAATTGGTAAAGTAGAGGTAGGAACATAATAAGGTACAGTTAAAAAAATCCCATTTAAATATAACTCATGTAAGCAAGTAACTGAATATTGAAAAAATGTACAAGTGTTTAAATACAAATGCTAGAAGTCTAAATACTAAGATGGGTGAACTAGAGTGTTTGGCATTTAAGGAGGATATTGCTATAATAGGCATCATAAAAACTCGATGGAATGAGGATAATCAATGGGATATGGTAATACCAGGGTACAAAATATGTAGGAATAATAGAGAAGATCATGTAGTATGGGGAGTGAAACTATATGTGAAAGAAAGCATACAGTCAAATAAAGTAAAAATATTAAATAAATCAAACTCTACCATAGAATCTCTATGGATAGAAATTCCATGCTTGAACAATAAGTGTATAGCAGCAGGAATATATTAAACCATCTGACCAGGATGGTGACAGTGATTGAGAAGTTCTAAGGAAGATTAGAGAGGCTGCAAAGGCAGAAAATGTTATGATAATGGGAGAGTTGAACTATCCTCATAGTGACTGTGTATATGCCTTCTCAGGAAGGGATCCAGAGATAAAATTTCTTGTAAGCACAGATGACTGCTGCTTTGAGCAGCTTGTCCTGGAACTACAAGGGGAGAGGCAATTCTTGATTTAGTCCTAAATAGAGCACAGGATCTGGTCCAGGAGGTGAATATAGCTGAACAACTTGATAATTTAATATGATTAAATTTAACATTCTTATGGGGGGGAAATGCCAAAGAAACCCACCACAATATATTTGACTTCAAAAAGGGGAACTACACAAAAATGAAGAAGCTAGTTAAAAAGAAATGAAAAGGAACAGTCATAATGGTGAAATGCCTGCATGGAAATTATTTAAAAACCAGATAATGGAGGCTCAAACTAAATGTATATCGCACATGGAAAAAAACCAGAAAACAAAAAAACCCCTGAGAGGACCAAAAAAATGCCATTGTGGCTAAACAACAGAGTAAAAGAAGTGATTAGAAGCAAAAAGGAATTCTTTAAAAATTGGAAGTCACATCCTATTGAGGAAAATAGAAAAGAAGCATAAACTCTGGGAAATCAAGTGTAAAAGTATAGTAAGGCAGACCAAGAAAGAATTTGAAGAACAATTAGCTCAGGAAACAAAAACTAACAGCAAAAATGTTGTTAAATACTCCAGCAAGTCTGCCAAACAAGTCAGTGGGGCCACTGGATTATCGAGGTGCTAAAGGAGCACTAAAAGAAGAGAAGACCATTGTGGAATAAACTAAATCTTGCATTATTTTCACTGCAGAGGATGTGGGGGAGGTCCATACACCTGAGCCATTCTTTTTAGGTGGTGTGCCAGATTGAGATGTCAGTAGAGGAGGTTTTGGAACAAATTGATAAATTAAACAGTAATAAGTCACCAGGACCAGATAGTATTCACCCAAGAGTTCTGAAGCAACTCAAATATGAAATTGCAGAACTACTAACTGTGGTATGTAACCTGTTGCTTAAATCAGCCTCTGTAGCAGATAACTGGAGGGTAGTTAATATAATGCCTATTTTTAAAAAAGGCTCAAGAAGTGATCCTGGCAATTACAGGCCAGTAAGCTTAACTTCAGTATCAGGCAAATTGGTTGAAACTTAGTAAAGAACAGAATTGTCAAGACACATAAATGAACATGATATGTTGGGGAATAGTCAGCATAGCTTGTGTAAAGGGAAATCGTGTCTTACTAATCTGTTAAAATTCTTTGAGGGAGTCAACAAGCATGTGGACAAAGGTGATCCAGCAGATATAGTGTACTTGGACTTTCAAAAAACCTTTGACAGTTCCCACACTAAAGGCTCTTAAACAAACTAGGCAGTCATAGGATAAGATGGAAGATACTCTCATGGTTCAGTAACTGGTTAAAAGGTAGGAAACAAAGGGTAGGAATAAATGGTCAGTTCTATCTTCGAGTGATTGCTCATATCCATTCCAATATAGGTGTGTGTGCGCCCCGTGCACAGATTCCCGGAACTTTTTTCCCTTAGCACTCCCCGTAGGGTCAGCTCAGGTGCCCCCTGGAGTGCCGCGCTCATGCCGCAGTGCATAGGGCGCCACCGACCCTGTGGCCCCTCAGTTCCTTCTTTCTGCCTGTGATGGTTGCTGGAACGTTTGCCTCTTGCATACCGCAAGTAGCCTCCTTTACTACTTAGAGTGTTCTTTGTTACATTGATTACCATAGATTAATGTTAAGTTAGACAAGTTAAGTAATTAGTTAGCAGCCCTCAGGGGCTATAGTTGAGCCATGTCTGGCTCCACTGGCTTTAAAGCCTGCACTGTGTGTGCAAAACTTTTCGCTGTAAGTGATCCTCATGATCGCTTCCTCCGGTGCCTCGGAGAGCAGCATAGACGTGAGAAATGAAAGAACTGTAAGGCCTTCAAGCCGCGGACCCAGAAAGAACAGGACGCCAGGCTAAAGGCCATCCTGATGGAGTCCACGCTCCGCCCGGACTCCGAGCCATCGTGTTCGCCGGCGGCACCAAGCATCTCCTCGTTGCGGAGCGCTCCACCAGCACCGACACCGAAACCTGCGGTGCCGAAGAAGAAGAAGCGGCCCGAGGCCGCGCTTATGGACTCTTCCCTGCGACCGGTACAGCAGGGAGCAGCACAGGAGATGCCCCAGCCACATGCTGTGGAGGTTACTCCGGCACCGGCATCTCCTCACAGGCAGCCTCCCCCAAATCCTGGGGGTGGGGGAGCGCCCCTGCAAGGGCCGTCGACTCCGGCGGCTTTCACGGCGGCACGTGCCCTCATGGGCCTGCCCACGCCTCTGTCCCCCCCTCGGCCAAGGGCTCTGGGACTGGCGTCTCGGGGTAAACCCGTGCTGGGTTGCCCCGGGGGTGGCGGAGACAGGAGTCGAGGTCTCCCCCCAGACAGTCGAGGAGGGTAGAGTGTGCGGGCTCCCCTCCTAGCTCCGACTCTGAGTCGTCGAGCTCCTCGACATCGCGGCACCGAGGGCAGGTGAGAGGCGACGTCGTTCCAGCTCTGCCTCACACAGGGGTCGAAGCTCCGGCTCTGGTACTTCGGCACAGAGTCTTGCTCGGAACCGATCCCTGACGCCGGAGCGGATCACGGTGCTGGTAACTCCATCAAGTGCCTTGGCACCGGTTGCTTCGGAACTGGCTACTTTGACTCCACCGCCGATTCCGGCACTGACATCCTCGGCACCGGTGGCACCGCTGGTGCAGACACAGCTTGCCTCGGCACAGTCGGCACGAGCACCGACCATCTCGGCACCACCTGAGCCAGCACCGATCGCACCGGAGATACAGGCGACGCCGCTCCTACTCCCAAGGTGGAAAACGTCACCGAAAGAGTTCGAGGCGCGAGAGGAGGTCATCTGGCTCCTCCAGCAGTCGGTCCCCTCGGCGGCACCAGAGACGTCGGCACTGACAGTCGTCTTCTTCATCGTCCTGGGGCTGTTCACCTGCCCGGTACCACAAACAGCGGTTCAGTGGCTCTGGGTCCCAGACTCACCAACCAGGCATGACGCAGCAGGTGCAGATGCCGGCATCGGCGTGGCCTCAGGGCCCCTGGCAGTGGCCATACTGAGGGCCCTGGGGTGCCCAAATGGGCCAAGGGACCACCTCCGTTCATTCCTCGGTGGCCGAACCAGTGCCCCCACCACCGACCCACCTGGAACAGGGTCACCCCTCGGAGGAGGGGTCAGACCCGGAGGAAGGCCCCTCCACAGGGCCCCTGCCGCAGTCCTCCTCCTCGTCCCCCAATGAGGCGGCTTCCTGAGACCGTAAGGCCCCCCTTTTTGATTTCCGGGCCCACCAGGATCTGCTAATAAGCGTGGCAGGAAATTTAAGCCTGGAACTTAAAGAGATGTCGGAGGAGGAGGACCCCCTCTTTGGGATATCCAGGTTAGCAGGTCCCTCTCGAGTTGCCTTGCCGGTCCACGAGAGGGTGATGAAGATTGCCAGAACCCTCTGGCAAACCCCTTCTTCGGTGGCCCCCACCTCTAAAGGGGTGGAATGAAAATATTACGTTCCCAAGGAAGGCTTTGACTTTCTTTACAATCACCCAGCCCCGGGGACACTTGTGGTGGAGGCCGCTAATCAGCGAGACCGCCAGGGTGGCCAGGGTAATACCCCAAAGGACAAGAACAGTAAGAAACTGGACTTGTTCGGCCGCAAGATGTACTCCACTGCAGCCCTGCAGCTGAGGGTTGCAAACCATCAAGCCTTCCTCGGGAGATACAACTTAAACCTCTGGTCCTCGCTGCAGAGGTTCCAGTCGGGGTCATCCTCTGACCAGGCTGCGGACTTTGCCACACTGTCCCAGGAAGGTGTGGCGGTAGCGAATGCAGCCTTGCAACCTGCAAGTGATGCAGCGGATACTGCCAGCAGGGCAATGGCTTCAGCCATCGTCATGCACCGCTGCTCCTGGCTCCAAGCTTCAGGCTTGTCGCAAGAGGTCTAACAGGCCATTCAGGACCTCCCCTTTGACGGCACTGGCCTCTTCTCAGAGAGGACGGATGAGAAGCTGCATGCCCTGAAGGAGATGCGAGCCATCCTATAGTCCCTTGAGCTATACACGCCACAGGCCTCGAGGCGCCAGTCTCGGCCTCAGGCCCAGAGGCAGCCTCAGCCGCCACCTAGGCTGCCCCCCAGACCCACTCAACCGTTATAGGGGCCCCAACTGCCGCGACCGCCAGGGGTCCTCGGCGGGGCCTCAGCAAGGCCCAAGTAAGGGCAATAATAAACTATTTTGATGGTGTGCACGAGGGTGGCACTCCTCTTTTCCCCCTGGATCTATCCCGGCCCTTTGCTCACAGGCTTGGGCTGTACTACGCAGAATGGGAAACTATCACCATGGACCGCTGGGTCCTCGGGGTAGTCCTCAGGGGCTATGCACTCCAACTTATGGCCTGTTCCCCGTACTCTCCCCCTATCCAGCCCCTCTTCAGGGACCCCGCTCACGAGCAGCTCCTCATACAAGAGGTCAACTCTTTGCTCTTGCTCGGAGTGGTAGAAGAAGTTCCTCCATAGGAACGGGGGAGGGGATTCTACTCACGGTACTTCTTAATCCCCAAGGCCAAGGGGGGCCTAAGGCCTATTTTAGACCTCCACCGTCTGAACAGGTTTATCAGATGCACCAGGTTCCACATGGTTTCCCTAACATCCATCATTCCCACCCTAGATCCAGATGACTGGTATGCTGCCCTCGACGTCAAGGATGCATAATTCCACATTACTATCCTCCCCGGCCACAGAAAGTTCCTCAGATTTGTGGTAGCGGGATGCCATTACCAATTTGCAGCCCTTCCCTTTGGCCTCTCGTCCGCCCCCAGGGTCTTCACGAAATGTATGGCGGTGATAGCGGCCCATCTGCGCTGCAGGGGGGTTCAGATATTTCCATACCCGGACGATTGGCTGATCCGGGGCAGATCCAGGGCCCACGTGAAGAACAGCCTGACTCTGACCTGTGCCACATGCACCAAACTGGGGCTGCTCATCAACGAAGAGAAGTCCACGCTCACCCCGGTGCAGCGCATAGAGTTTATAGGGGCCACCCTAGATGCCACCCAGGCCCAGGGCCTTCCTCCCATGGCCTCGGTTCGAGACCATGGCCGCCATTATCGACGAGTTGCACAGGTCCCCCACGACGACAGCCAGGCACAGCCTTCAGCTGTTGGGACATATGGCGGCGTGTACATATGTGGTGAGGCTGGCTTGCCTCAAGCTTAGGCCTCTCCAAGGCTGGCTGGCCTCGGTATAGATACCTGCCAGACACTCACTAAAGAGGGTGGTCATGGTTCCCACCCAGGTACTGTCCTCCCTGGACTGGTGGTGGGACCCAAAGGAGGTTCTGAAGGGGGTTCCCTTCAGAAACTTTGATAACGGATGCCTCAGACGTGGGGTTGGGGGCCCATATCAGCAAGGACCTGAGCACTCAGGGGCTCTGGTCGCCGGATGAGAGGGCTCTCTATATCAATGTCAAAGAGCTCAGAGCGATCCGTCTGGCCTGCAAGGTCTTCCTCAGTGTCCTGAGGGGCAGGTTGGTTCAGGTCCTCACGGACAACACGACGGCCATGTTCTATGTGAACAGGCAAGGGGGGGGGCGCGCTCCTCAGCTCTGTGCCAGGAGGCCATCTGGCTATGGGATTTAGTGGTGAGGCACGATTTTAATGACTCTGATGACGCTCCCTTTCCTCCCAGATCTGATATTGCAGAACCGTGGTTGAATGCTCCAACCTAGCCTCAAATCCCTCCACCTGACAGCTTGGAAGCTCCATGGTTAAATCCCAAGGAGTGGCCTGTTCAGAGAAAGTCCTCCAGGTTCTGCTAGATAGCAGGAAGCCCTCTACCAGAGCTATATATCTTGCCAAGTGGAAATATTTTTCCATTTTGTCTTCCCAGCAAGGTCTCTCACCTGCTTGGTCGTCACTGCAGACTGTTCTGGAATATTTGAAACAGCAATGTCTGGCAATTTCATCAGTTAAAGTACACCTGACAGCGATTTTGATGTTCCATGTCTGGTGGATGACCGATTGGTTTTCTTGCATGAGATGACCATTCATTTTCTCAATGGCCTAGAAAGACTATACCCACAGATTTGGGCAACCATTCCCCTGTGGGACCTAAACGTGGCCTTGTCAAAACTCACAGACTGTCCATTTGAGCCACTGACAACATGCTCCCTTTCGTACCTTTTCTGGAAGGTGGCCTTTCTGGTGGCTATCACCTTGGCCAGGGAGGTCTCAGAGCTCAGGGCCTATGTGTCAGAACCCCCATACATTGTCTTCTTTAAGGACAAGGTACAGTTTTGTTCTCACCCCACTTCCCTCTCGAATGTGGTTTCACAATATTACAGTAATCAGGCTGTTTTCCTGCTGGTTTTGTTCCCCAAACCACACACAAGCAGGGAGAAACAACTTCTCCACATACTGGATGCTAGACATGCCCTGGCTTTCTATACTGAGAGGACAAAACCATGCAGTTCTTTGTGGCACTAGTGGACAGAATGAAGGGTCTTGTTATTTTAGCTCAGAAGATTTCATCCTGGATCACATCATACATCCTCACATGGTATGAGTAGTCATGGGTCCCACCACTGGATATAGTGATGCCCATTCTACGAGGGCTCAAGCTTCCTCAGTGGCATTCCTGGCCCAACTCCCAATCTAGGACATCTGCAGAGCAGCAACTTTGTTGTCAGTACGTACATTTTCATCCCACTACATCGTCACCCAGCAAATTAAAGATGACACAGGGTTTGGTCAAGCTATGTGCAGTCAGCATGTCCATGAACTCCAATGGTACTGCTTGGGAGTAACCTAACGTGGAATGGACATGTGCAAGCACTCGAAGAAAAAATGGCTACTAGCCTTTCTGTAACTGTTGTTCTTTGAGATGTGTTGCACATGTCCATTCCATGACCCACCCTCCTACCCCTCTGTCAGAGTTGGCCGGCAAGAAGGAGCTGAGATGATGCGGGGTCAGCCAGACCCATTATACTGGCACATGAATGTGCGGCACCAGAGGGCGCTAGAGCTGACGCGACAGATACTACTGAGGGCAAAATTTCCCATGTCTGTGTACACAGCATGCGTACACCTAATGTGGAATGGACATGTGCAACACATCTCCAAGAACAACAGTTACGGAAAGGTTAGTAACAGATTTATATTATGTCAACACTTTTATCAACCAAACTTATAAGCTCATAAAAAAACCGTACCAAGTTTGTTTGACAAGACCTATTTTCCATAAAACCCTGTTGATTGGCATACACTGTGCTTCCTTTTTTAAATTATCTATAGATTGTATCTCATATCAACCTTTCCATGATTTTGCCTGGGAGTGATGTCAGTCTCACCAGCCTATAAATTACCTGAGTTATCCTATTTACTCTTTTTTAAATACTGACAGAACATTTCCTTTTTTTTCTAGTTCTCTGGAGTTTCCCCAGCATTCCAAGATTTGTTAAAAATCAATGTCAGTGGTTCAGAGCACTCCTTGGCCAATTTTTTTAATACCCTTGGATGCAAATTATCTGGTCCTGCCAATTTTAAAATGCTTAACTTTAATAGTGGTGCCTTTAATATTTGCCTTAAGTATTGATGGAAAAGAAAGAATTTCTTTATCTCTTTAAGATATGAATACATCAGCCTGCTTGTTTTCCAACTACAGAACAAAAATATTTGACTATTTCTGCCTTTTCTGCATCATGATTGGCATCCTTATCTACTATTGGATCTATACCATTGTTAGAATTTCATTCGTTCCTGATATATTTAAAGAATTCCTTATCGTCCTTAACCATACTGACCATAATTTTTTTTACTGATATCTTTATTTTCCCTTTTCAACTGTCTGCATTTCCTAACTGCTGATTTGTATTCACTGCTGTCCACTTCCCCATGTTTCCATTTTTATACGTATTTTTTAAAAATTGTAATTGATACTTCAATTTCCTCTTTTAACTAGGATTTCTTTTAACACAAGAAGCCTTCTTATGTGATTGCAGATTTGTGTGTTTCCTGGGCATTTAAAAAAGCATTCTTAAATAACTCTCCATTACTTTTATTTTTATGTTTAAATGTTTCCTCCCATTCAATTTTTTTCATGTTTATTTTTAGCACTGGGAATTTGTCCGTTTTAAAGCACCAAGTACTTGTATATTACTGGTCCTGTTTGCACCCAACAAATGAAATTAGTTTGTGATGACTTGACCTCATTCTAACCTTTATCAGTTAGAATGAGGTCAAATAGTGCAACCAACTTGCGGTAATTCTATATGTTTGATGCACTGTGGGCTTTTTTGTGTGAGAAAGTTATCATTTAAAATATTTAAAATTCGAAGGATGCTTTTCTTATGGCAGCATGAGACCTCTAACTTACGTCCCCATGATGGAAATAACCTTTGATAACTCAGGGCATGTCTACACTGTGCTGATTTATTTGTAGTTTTGACCCTGAAAAGAGAGAAGTGTTAGAAATTCCATGAAGTCCTTTAGGGATTTTGTTATTGATTTTATGTGGAAAGCCCTCAGATGCTGTGGTGATAGGCATAAAACTGTAATATAGATAGATAATTGGCTGATATGTTTCTTCTTGCAAATAATATTTTCCTTACACTGTTGACCAGCTTACCTCTTTGGATGCATTCGTCATTGGTGCAGTAGCCAAGGCAGTTGCCACCACCATCACCTACCCCATGCAGACAGTACAATCAATTTTGCGGGTGAGTAGTAGTTATACTGAAAATAGGTTCATCTAGTTCCAGGCGAAGGCAGCTCTGCCTCTGGGGGTCAGTACTGTGCAGTCCAAGACCTGTCTGTTCATGAGTTTTTGCTAGACAGACAAACTTCTCTCTCATCTAGAAGTCCTTTTGGCATTGGTGATTATGTTGAAAGCCATTGGCAAGGCTCACCATTTGCAAGGGCCTAGACGTAGGCTTTTGTTGCCATACCAGTGGAGCCTGCTGAAACTCAATAGGGATAGGGCAGTCTCATCAGCAGCTGACAGTAATTAGAATATAACACATTTATGTGGTGTCTTTCACAAAAACTACTGAAGCACCTTACAATAAAGGCTGCATAAAATGTGGATTCAGACTTCTGAATATAAATAGAAAATAGGTTGCATAACCATGGAAGATAAATTTTAAGGACTAAATATTTCAGACCAAATGATTTAAGATTAACTAAAAAAGCAAATCATATGCATGAGGTTTGCTTTACTTAGTCAGACACTGCTTGCTTTCAGCTGTGGCCAAGATTTGATGCATCATTGGAAAGTGAACTCTTCATAAATAATGCACCTAGCCAGTTGCCCAGTGCTGTACACTAATTGGAGTGGTGAGGAAAACACTCAGTTCTTATCCTTGCAAGTAGTCAGTGTACATCTTACAGCATGTAGTATAAATACCTTTATCTTAGCTTGAGTAGCTATACATGTTGTATTCCTGGGGGAATTCTGCACTACTGCGCAATGCAGAATTTGCTCAGAAATTAATGTTCTGCACAGAATTTCCTTTTCCCCCCACAGAAATGAGCTGCAGAGCTGCTGACCACTACTAGGGACCGCTGGATGTGGCAGAGCCCAGCTTGCAAATAGAAGACATGACCAGGGGTTGGGGAAAGGAGCTTGGAGGGTTCTGGCAGCTGCAGTTCCCAGCACTGCCTGAAGGAAGGAGACGGCATGCAGAAAACTTCACACAAGTTTGGGACCCAGCATCAGGCTGTTTCTCCCTCTGCGTCTCTGGGAGCGTAGAGGGTGCAAGTGTCTGGGCTGGGGGAACCCTGCAGCTGGACTCGGGAGGGCAGGAGGTGCGAGTGTCTGGGCTCATGGGACGCCCCATGGCTGGGGTCTGGGACAGTGCCAGGTTTACGACAGTGCCAGTGGTGCCATGGCACTGGGCTCGCACTCAGCAGGGGCCCCGGTCCCGGACCGTGTCCCCACCTCACTTTGCTCTATGCTCCACCTCAAGGCCCTGACCACGCTTGTCCTCCCCTCCTCCCCCCAATTCTGTTCGGCCTGCTGCGGCAGGAGGTAAAGGGGCTCTGTCCTTCTCCGCTGCGCCTGCCCCCCAGCATGCTTGGCCCCTGTCCCTGGCAGCTAGGCTGGAGCGGGGAGTGAAAGGAGCAGGAACAGTCTCTTCTCACGCTGGTTACTCTGGGTCGCTACTGTGTGCAGCATGGAGGCTTCCCGTAAGCGCCCAGCTGGGGAGGTGATGGGCTGCCCCACTGCCCAGGTTTGGCTGCCGGGGACAGAAGCCAAGCAAACCAGAGTCCACCTCCTCCCACCCCCCAGCTCACTTGGCCCCTGTCCCAGGCAACCAGGCCAGGCGGGGGGCGGCCCACCACCCCCACCTCCCCATCTGGGCTCTCTCAGGCAGCTGCCACGCTGCACAGAGCAGCGACCCTCAGTGACCACCTTCAGCTGGCATGAGAAGTGGCTCTGTCCTGCCCCCTCAGCATCCTGCCTGGGTCCGTCTGCCGGGGGAGAGGCCAAGCAACCTGGAAATGTGCCAGAGGGAAGTCGCAGTGGGAGTAGGGCAGAGACACCCTCTCCCCCGCAGGTGACTCTGATGGGGTGGGGAAAGCGCAGCCCCAAGGGGCACAGGAAGGGAAGTCGCTGGGGAAGTAGGTACTGGCTCCACGCCATCCCAGAGGGGAATGTGTCTGCCTTCCCCTGCCCGGTCTGCTTCCCCCTGGCCCCTACCTTGCTCGGGGACCGAACCTCTGCCCCGCCCTGCTGAGTTCTTGCCCCTGGCCCCTCTAAGAAAATTAATGTTTCCAAGTATATATGACTGTAGGAGTCAGCAAAGCTAGTACTGAGTTGATGACACCTTGTTATGCCCAAAGGAGTTGACATTCATAGCTTAACGTTTTTTCCTATCTTCTGTCAGATTATATCGCTATAGATAAATGGGCTAATGAGTCTATTTGAAAACATTATTTTGTGCTTGCATAGCAATTTATGTAACTCAAATTGCAAGAAAGAGCACACATGAACACAACCCATTAAAAGCACACATCAAGAATAGTAAATTCAGAATGCTGCAGTTCTACTTCGAGTGATTGTTCATGTCCATTCCAATATTGGTGAGTGCACGCCACCGTGCACTGGTTCCCTGAAAATTTTTTCCCCTTAGCAAACCCCATAGGGTCGGCTTAGGCGCCCTCTGGAGTACTGCGCTCATGCCACGGTATATGAGGCACCGCCAACCCTGTGGGTCCTCAGTTCCTTCTTTCCACCCGTGACAGTTGCTGGAACGTCTTGCCTTTTAGCAAGTAGCAATCCCCTTATGAACTGTTATTGTTGTTAAATAGTTGAGTAGTTTGAGTTAAGTGTTTGTTAAGTGTAGATAGTTAGATTTAGAATAGAAGCACCCTTAGGGACTTAGGGCCGGGCCATGCCCGGCTCTCCTGGTTTTAAATCCTGTGCCGCTTGCAGCAAACCTCTGCCTGTAAGCGATCCCCACGATCGCTGCCTTAAATGCCTGGGGGAGCAGCATCGTCGGGACAAATGTAAAATCTGCAAAGCCTTCAAGCCGCAGACTCAAAAGGAGAGAGAGATGCGGCTGAAGGCTATTTTGATGGAAGCGGCACTCCGCCCGGACTCTGAACCAGCGCATTCCCCCGTGGCACTAAGCGTCTCCTCGGTGCGGAGCACTCCACCGGTACCGGAGTCGACCTGTCGACACCAGTCTCCAGTGCCTAAGAAAAGAAGATGCCAGGGCATTGAGCACCAGGCCTCCCCCGCACCGCCTGTACAGCCGGGGTCGAGCCAGGAGATGCACCAGCCACGGCCCATTGATCTTGCTCCAGCGTCTGCATCTCCACGCAGGGAGCCTCCCCCGACTCCTGGGGGTGGGGGAGCACCCTTGCAAGGACCGTAGACGCCGAAGGCGTTCCATGTGGCACGTGCCTTAATGGCCATGCCTTCGCCTCTATCCCCCCCTCAGCTGAGGGCGCAGGGACCGGTGTCCCGAGGTAAACCTGCACTGGGTGCCTCAGGTGGATGGTCGAGACCCCTGTCAGGGGTGAAGTCTCCCTCTAGATAGCCAGAGACGGGAGAGCATGGCAGCTCTCCTCATGGCTCCGACTATGAGTCGTTGAGCGCCTCCTTGCCGCGGCACCGAGGACAGTCCACAGCACTGGAGGCATCGCGTTCGAAGTGGTGTCGATCCAGGTCCGCCGTGCACAGCTCCCGCACCCCGGCACCGAGCCCTTCGCCTCCATGGCACCGGTCCCGATCCCCGGCACGGATCCCAGTGCCGAAAGACCTGGCACCGGCATCACAGGCCACCTCGACACATCGCCGATCGCGAGCCTCGGCGTCAGGCTCGGCACTGAGGCGGCATGGGCAGCACCGCTCCCGGCAAGTAGCGCCAGAAGTCCTCGGCACCGAGACGGAGGTCTTCTTCCTCCAGCTCATTGAGCCGCGCATCCGCCCATCGGCACCGTTCGCAACTGCACTGACGCTCCTCAACCTCGTTGGGGTCATCAAGGGGCAGGTCCCCGGCAAAGATGAGAAGCCGCAGACACCGTCGGCACCGCTCCAGTGGCTCTGGGTCCCGCAAGGGCAAGTTCCGCTACGACACCCCACAGTCAGCACCGATGCTGGCATCGGGGTGGCCGCAAGGGCCCTGGCAATGGCCATACTGGGGCCCATAGGGGGGCGCAGATGGGACAAGGCACTGTATCTGTCCCATCTTCAGTGGCACAGCCGGTGCCCCCCTCATCTAGCCAACAGGCTAAGGGCCATTCCTCGGAGGAGGAATTGGACCCTGAGGAGGGACCCTCCACGGGGCCCCTTCCACAATCCTCCTGCTCTTCCTCTAATGAGGCGGCCACCAGGGACCACAGGGCGCCCCTCCCTGACTTCAGGGCCCACCAAGAGCTCCTTAAGAGGGTGGCCAATAACTTGAATATCGAACTTAAGGAGCTCTCTGAGGAGGAGGACCCCTCTTTGGGGTGGTTGGGTCAGCAGGACCGTCAAAAGTGGCCCTCCCTGTACATGAGAGAGTCCTTAAATTGGCCAAGGCTCTCTGGCAAACCCCTGCCTCGGTTGCCCCCACCTCTAAAGGCACCGAGAAAAAGTTCTATGTACCAGCAGAGGGGTTGGAATTCTTGTACACTCACCCAGCCCCGGGGACCCTGGTGGTTGATGTGGTCAACCAAAGAGACAGGCAGGGTGGCTTGGGCACCACGCCTAAGAACAAGGACAATAAAAAACTTGACTTGTTCGGCCTGTAGCCTGATTTTCAGTGTATTAGTTATTTAATAGGGTTATAGGTTTGCCAATTGCTTGGATTAGAAGGTTCTTGTCCCTGAATCAGGCTCCAGAAGAGTTTTATAGGGAACTCGTGGTGTACAACAGGAAGGTTCTTAGTGATAACTAAATTTGTATAATTTTATAAGTTTTATTAAGGTAACATAAAATGATAGACAAATGACTGATATAGAGAAAATGAACAATCAAATGGATAATGGATAATACAATCTTAATTTTAGAGACTCATATGATATATATATAGATATATTTCTATGATATGCTTTGGATTAATATACTCACGCCCTTCCCTGTTGACCTGGTTGAGAGAGGTGTTTGGTTTCTCAACTTTTGAGTAGAGGGGTGGAGTAGGCAAATGCTCGAGAGCTAATAACTATAAGACTAAGACTAACACTACAAATAAGACTAAGTATAAAATGAAGAAGAAAATCCTAACACTTAACTAAAGAAACTTCAAGCAGAAGTAGCTGACGATTGATCGCCCCAAATAGCACGATCTTCCCCTTCTTATACCCTAAAAATATGGGTCCTCCTTCTAAGTCCATACTTGGATCTTCCACCCCCAAATTATTGGGGTACACATATTCTATAGGCCGGCAGGTTCATGTATATTAATGAATAATTCATTTCCTTTTTCAGTAAAAGTCCATTACTTCACCTTTGATATTTTTGCCCTTTGTGGGTTTTGTGGTGTACTAGTTTGATCCCTGACATCAACACTTTCAACATCTAGGCCGAAGGTCCCGAGTATGTATACTAACTGCTAACACATCTATGGAAAAACATGACCATATATGTCTTGTTTTTTGCTATACGTCAACACTTTCAACACTTATCTAAGCCAAAGTTCCCGAATATGTGTATAATAATTACATAGCCATCATACAGGATATGGCCTGTAAGGTACCTTGCATTACAGCAAAATATATATAAATGTATAACTCTATTATAATCACACAATCATACTTAAATCTATAAGAAAAGATACATATCTATATAATGCAAGCAAGCAGGCTAGTCCTACGGGCTACAGGCCACAAGGTCTATTCCACCGGGGCCTTTCAACTGAGGATAGTGAACCATCAGGCCCCCCTAGGTCATTACAACTTGAACCTATGGAACTCGATGAGAAGGTTCACAGAGGGGTTGCCCCAGGACCAGGTGGCGGACTTGGCCACGGTCCTGGAAGAGGGCATCACGGTGGCAGGGGCGGCATTGCAAACTGCTAGTGACGCACAGACACCACCAGCAGAACAATGGCCTCTGCAATAGCCATGCGGCGGTGTTCGTGGCTGCAGTCATCCAGGCTGTCCCAGGAGGTGCAACAATCCCCCTTCGATGGGGCAGGCCTATTCTTGGACAGAACAGACGAGAAGCTGCACGCTCTAAAAGACTCACGAGCTACGCTCCGGTCTTACACCCCCCAGGCCTCAAGGCGTCAGTCTTGACCGCAGCCCCAATGCCAGGTCCAACTGCCCCCTAAGCCATTGCCCAGACCCTCTCAGCCCCGTAGGGCTGAGACAGAAGTAGGGGGTTTGGTCGCTGCGACCGCTCAGGATCAACCACAGCCTCCCAGCAAAGGCCCTCTAAGGGGCCTAACTCAAAGAGACAATTTTGATGGTGCGCCCGAGGGTGGCACCTATACCTCTCTTTTGAATCCACATTTCCCGTTTGCGGAAAGGCTCAGTCCCTACTACACCGAGTGGCAGAATATTACATCAGACCGCTGGGTCCTTGGCATAGTTCGCAGGGGATACGCCCTTCAGTTTATGGCTTTTCCCCAGGACTTCCCCTCCACCCCATCCCTCTTCAGGGATGGAATTCCCTCCTCCTCTTAGGGGCTGTGGAAGCAGTCCCTCCACAAGAAATAGGGAGGGGATTCTACTCCAGGTATTTCCTCATCCCCAAAGCAAAAGGAGGCCTGAGACCCATACTAGATCTCTGCCGACTGAACAAGTTTATCAGGCGTCTCAGGTTTCGCGTGGTCTCCCTAGCCTCCATTATCCCTGCTCTGGATCCAGGAGATTGGTATGCCGCCCTCAACCTGAAGGATGTGTATTTTCACATCTCCATCCTTCCCAGCCACAGGCACTTCCTCAGGGTTATGGTAGCTGGCTGCCATTACCAATTCTCGGCCCTGCCATTTGGTCTCTCGTCCACCCCCAGGGTCTTCACGAAGTGCATGGCGGCGGCGGTGGTGGTGGCGGCGGCCCACTTGCGCTGCAGAGGGGTGCAGATCTTCCCCTACCTGGACACCTGGCTGATCCAGGGCAGGTCCAGGGCCCAAGTTCGGAACAGCCTATCCCTCACCTGCGCGACATGCACCAGACTGGGGCTGCTCATAAATGAGCAGAAATCCACTCTCACCCCGGTGCAGTGCATAGATTTCATCAGGGCCACCCTGGATGCTACCCGGGCCAGAGCCTTCCTCTCACAGCCTCGGTTCGAGGTGATGGCTGCGATAATCCCCCAACTACACAGGTGTCCCACGATGGTAGCCAGGCACTGCCTGCAGCTGTTGGGGCACATGGTGGCCTGCACGTATGTGGTGAGGCTGGCTCGCCTCAAACTCAGACCTCTCCAGGCATGGTTAGCCTCGGTGTATGCACCAGCCAGGCACTCCTTGAACAGGGTGGTCACGGTTCCCCCACAGGTCCTGGCCTCCCTGAACTGGTGGAGGACTCCCAGGGAGGTGTTGAGAGGGGTTCCTTTCTGGGATCTAGCCCCATCGATCACCCTAATTACGGACGCTTCGGATGTGGGGTGGGAGGCCCACATCAGCACCGACCTGAGCACCCAGGAGCTCTGGTCGGAGGAGGAGAAGAGCCTCCACATCAGTGTCCGGGAGCTCAGGGCAGTCCGGTTGGCCTGCAAGGTGTTCCTCAGATTTCTGAGGGGCAGGATGGTGCAGGTCCTCACAGACAATACAGCAGTCATGTTCTATATGAACAGGCAGGGGGGAGAATGCTCCTCGACCGTTTACCAGGAGGCCATTCAACTTTGGGACTTTGCGGTGAGGCACGACTTCCATATATCTGCCTCTCACCTCCCTGGAGTCAGGAACGACGAGGCGGACTGCCTCAGCAGGCCGTTTCTACCCCACCACGACTGGTCACTACACCCAGAGGCGATAACCTTTATTTTCCGCAAGTGGGGTGTTCCCCAACTGGACCTGTTCGCGTCATCCTGGAACAGGAAGTGCCCGAGGTTCTGCTTGCTCCAGGGTTGCGAGCCAGGCTCCATCTCCAACACGTTCCTCATAGACTGGACGGGGACCCTCATGTATGCATTTCCCCCCCATTCTGCTTCTGCCCAAGGTCCTCTTCAAAATCAAGAGGGACAAAGCAGACGTGATACTGATCGCCCCAGCCTGGCTGTGACAGCATTGGTTCAGCATGCTGTTGGACTTGTTGATCGCTCTGCCCGTGGAGCTCCCGAGGCGTTACAACCTGCTCTTCCAGGACCAGGGTCGCCTGCTGCACCCGGACCTGGACTCCCTCCTGACAGCTTGGAGGCTCTGTGGCTGATGGCCATTATGATCAGGATGTCTCCCTTCCCGTGTTTTTTCCAAAACCGCTCGGGTCGGAGGAGGAGCAGAGATGGCACTCGTTGAACATGAGACGAGCCCTGGCCTACTACATCGAGAGGACTCAGCCGTTCCGGAAGTCGACGCAGCTGTTCGTGGCAGTGGCGGACCGGATGAAGGGCTCACCTATCTCCACCCAGCGCATCTCCACTTGGATCACCACCTACATCAGGTGCTGCTACGTGCAGGCGAAGGTACCGCTTCCAGGAGCTGTCTCAGCGCATTCAACCAGAGCCCAGGCCTCGTCGGTGGCTTTCCTGGAACGAGTGCCCCTGCAGGACATCTGCAAAGCAGGTACCTGGTCGTCGGTGCACACCTTTACGTCCCACTACGCCATCGTGCAGCAGGCGAGAGAGGATGCGGGGTTTGGCAGGGCTGTGCTGATGACAGCAGCTCACTGATGACTCCTACCCACCTCCAAGGTATGGCTAATTAATCACCTATATTGGAATGGATATGAGCAATCACTTGAAGTAGAAAACAGGGTTACTTGCCAGTAACTGTTGTTCTTTGAGATGTGTTGCTCATATCCATTCCACACCCACCTTCCATCCCCGCTGTCGGTGTCGGCAGAAAGAAGGGACTGAGGGCCTGCAGGGTCAGCGGTGCTTCACATAGCGCGGCATGAGCGTGGTAATCCAGGGGGTGCCTAAGCCGACCCTTCGGGTTTTGCTAAGGGGAAAAAAGTTCCGTGAACCAGTGCACGGTGGCGTACGCTCACCTATATTGGAATTGATATGAGCAACACATCTCGAAGAACAACAGTTACTGGTAAGTAACCCTGTTTTTCAGCTAGTATTAACTGAACTTTTTTAACCTTTGCCAGTTGTCCTAAACAGCTAATTTCCTTTTGCTGAACTGGGTCTCTGTTTGACCCAAATGCAGATTGAAATTGCCACAGTGAATTCCTTAAGGAACTCTTTGTCTCAATCATTCTATTTTTGTATCTTAAAGGTTCCTTTTATATAGCTAGCAAAATACACAACCTGGCACAATGCTGAAGTATTTTGACTTCTCTCAATATTTTCAGAATTAGCACATCCCAGAGTAGAAATTAAGGAATAGTGATAGATGAAGGCAAAAAAACCAAACCAAAATAAAAAAAAACCCACCCTCTTCAGTGCAGTGAAAAGAGCATTAGATAGGACTTCTCTGTTGTTGTTACTGGAAGTTGTGCATTTTATCTTCTGTGCAGATATTGAAATCTCAAGGATTTTAATTCTAATCCTGCTGTGGTATATATACAATATTTAGCTTTGTTTTATAATTTTAGTATTATGTAGAGGTTGTTATCATGTCCATAAGTCTTTGATTTTTGGATGCAAAAGAAATTAAACACTATTCTCATTTATCAGATTAAGGCATTATATAGAACTAAATGTAATTAAGGTCTGGCTTTAGAAAATGCCATGCACCAAGTGGTCAAAAATTGTTTGGGGTTATGAAGGACCAAAATGAGGCTCATTTCTAGGGAAAAGTTTCATGCATATTTATGCCTGCATTTTTGGAAGAGGATAGTTGTTCCACATGATTAAGTTTTCTTGTTTGTCAGAAAGGAAGTGTATGGACATATAAAAGCAAAGCATACAGTGACTTCATTCACTTTGCTTATACCTGGGGGGGTTAGGGAGGGGAAGGGAGGTGGAGAGGATCGAGCAACAGGAAAGGGGGAGGAGGGAGAACAGCCAGTGGCAGGACCTCAGGGGAAAGTGGCAGGGTTGGGGGAAGTTCTGGCATTCCTGCTGTAATGTCCTGTGGAGGCCCACAAATATGTTTGGCACCAGGCAGACAAAAGGTTAATCTGGTCCTGCTCTGAGTGTTAGACGATGCGAGTGACTGGGCTGTGGAGGGCCACTGTTGGACTCTGCGGATGTGAGGCCCTGCAGTTGGACTGGGTGGCCCTGCAGATGGGCTCTTGGGAGAAAGGGTGTGAGGGTCTGGGCTGGAGAAAGGGCCCGTAGCTGGGCTCTGAGGGGTAGGGGGTTCAGGTGTCTGGGCTGGGGAATGTCCTGTGACTGGACTCTGGGAGATAGGGGGTGTGGGTGTCAGGGCTGGGGGAGCACCCCGTAGCTGGGCTCTGGGAGGTAGGAGGCAGGGAAACAGGAACTGGATTGTCATAGGGATGTCTTTAACTCTCAACTCCTGGGGGAATATTTTTTGTCAGACAGATATTTTGAAATAAATTACAAAAATAATTGAAACTGGTGTTATCAGTGTTATTTTGACAAATAAAATTTGCAGAATTTTAAAATATTCTGTGCAGAATTTTTTGGCATAGAATTTTTAATTTTTTGTTGCAGAATTCCCCCAGGAGTAATGTTGACGTTGGTGTGGTATTGTAACAAAGATAAAATTTTTAGTAAGTATTCAAAGTCATATCTGCTTACTTTAATACTAAATTGTTAGCACTGCAGAACCAAGTATGATAAAATTAGTTGGATGTTTGCATGGAGCTTAGATTACTTATCATCAATACAGTTGTAAATGAAGTTCCAGTTCCAGCACCAAATTCTGCCCTTAAACCTGTGTAATTGCACTGAAGATAACGGCTTTGCATAGATGTGAGGGTGTAATCTGTCCTGCTGAGTCTTTAGCCAGGAAGAACTCAGTTTGAATTGCAGATCCCAGATTGACTTTGCAGGACTGGTAGTTAGAAAAATAATCTTGAAAATGAAAATTGTTTTACATGGAGTCAATGAAAGATAATGTTGTGTAGTTCCATGTTTATCATTGGAGTGGAACTGAACTTTAAAATCAATAAGATTTCACTTGTAGCAAACAAAGATTTAATGCAGGAGGTATAATATCAAATAAACTAAGGTCAATAAAAGTTTGGCTGCACTTTTCTGCACTGATTGCAACCTTTTGACAGCACAACCTGAAAGATATTAAGACAGATGTAGAATAATCAATCCTAGAAATTATCATAGAATTTAGTAGCCTCTCCACATTTTACCTGTTCATTAGGGTTCTCAGTCTGGCATTGAGAGTTATGATTAGGAGAAAATAATCCCAATAAATTGTTAACTCTGTTTCTTTCTTCTCCCTTTCAGTTTGGACGTCACAGATTGAACCCCGAAAACCGGATGCTAGGCAGTCTTAAGAATGTTCTCTACCTTCTTCGACAGAGAGTCAGGTGAGCTTTTTAGTTCCTGACATAATGACTCTCACACTCCCACAAAAGATTGGGCTTATAGCATATTGGCAGTAGTATTGCTGGGCCCCACCATTATTTATTTTCACCCACTTAAACTAGTAACAGTTTCACTTGTCTCTTGTAGATTATTGCAAAACAGGGTTAGGAGAGGAAGTAACTACTTTCAGATTAAGTATCTGCATGTTGTTCAATGTGATTCTATAGATAACAACACAGTCAGCCTCTCCCCTGGAAAAGAGTTAAGTTTCCGATGTAGAATGCTTACCCCTCTCTACTGAGCCCTTATGTTGTTCTTTGAATGCTTGCTCATGTCCATTCCCAATTAGCTGTGTGTGTGCCACATGCACTGGTACCAGAAATATTTTCCCTAGTGGTATCTGTAGGGCTAGCTCAAGCGCCCCATGCATAGAGCCCTGCGCAGACACACAAATGTGGATCCGCATCCGCCCCAATCATCTTATCTCCAACCACCATCCACAGTGTAGTCTTCCACACCCGCATACACCTGCAGCTCTGGGGCTCCCAATCAGCTGTTTGGAGGCCATCCACACTGCAGCCTCCACCGCTGATCAGCTGTTTGGGGGCCAGCCCCTCCAGGCAGCTACCCAATAGCTGATCAGGGACCAGCAGGGGAGCCCCGCAGAACAGCTGATTTGATTGGCAGCCTGCAGGGGAGCAACCAAGAGCTGTTCTGCAGGGCTCCCCTGCTAGCCACCAATCAGCTGTTCCGCTGGGCTTATTTGCCGCCGCTGATTTGGCAGAAGAGGAGCCCAATAGAACAGCTGATCGGCAGCCAGCCCCCACCCCTGGATATCAAAGGCGAGGAAGCAGCTTCAAAGGCTATGAGCTGCAGACAGCTGCTTCCCCACCTTTAAGATCTGTATCTGATCCACCAAAAATGATCTGCGGATATCCACAGATTCGCAGGGCTCTACCCATGCAGCAGCACGCAGATGCGTCTGTATATAGGGCACCGCTAGCCTCCCTCCCCCTTAGTTCCTTCTTACCTCCTGTGACGGTGCTGGAACATTCTCTTGCTTCTGCAAGTCCTTCATCAACCTAGTGGTTTACTCATTATCATGTATATATAGTTAGTTCTTGTTGTTAAGTGTTAGTTTTAGAGTTAGTTTTGGTTTGCTTTTGACCCAGAGATGGGGCATGCCCTGCTCCCTGGGTTTTAAACCCTGTGGTTCATGCAAGAATCTTACGCCACTGAGTGACCCGCAGCAGAGCTACTTGAAGTGTTTAGGGGAAGCTCACGTGTGGGAGAAATGTAAAATCTGTAAAGGTTTCCAACCACAGACTAAGAAGGATCAGGACATCAGACTTAGAGCCTTCCTAATGGAGTCAGCGCTCAAACCAGCGTCGGACCTGAGGTCAGATTCGGGATCGAGCACATCATCTTCGGCACAGAGCACCCCCCCCAACACTGGCATCTTCCCGGTACTGCTCAACGTCTCCAGTGCCAAAGAAAAGATCTAAGAAGGCCCACGCTGAACAAGGCACTTGCCGGCTCCAAAGGCAATTAAGAAGGGGACGGGTTCAAGTGAGACCCGTGTCGGGCCACTCATCCCTGCAAGCCCTGAGGGGGTCACTGCCCCTACGGGTGTCAAGCCCCTTCCTGGACCTGCCCCCGACTCCTGATGGTGCCTACTACAGCTGAGGCGTTCCAGGCAATGAAGGACCACCTGGCTATCCTGGTGACACCAACGCCCAGAGAAGGGAAGCCTCCGCACCGAGAGCCAGCTACCCCCTTGGGGAGCTCATCAGGGGGAAATCTGCACTAAGACCTCCGCAGACCAGCTAGCCAGTTTCCCCATGATTCCAACAAGGACAGTGGCTTGGACCGTGGCAATTTTGGAACCTGTGGGGGTTCCCCCAAATGGTGATCCCACAAGCTCATTCACAGGAGCCTCAGACCTGGATGTGGAGTCCGATCAGAAAAGGACACCCACAGACAGCCCAGCAGGGGCTACCCCGACCAGGGAGGAGGACTCTGCCCCCCCCCCCCCCCCAGTTACCAGCCTCCTCTCGCTCTTCGCCCAATGAGGCGGTAGTGGGACACTCCACCACTGCCCTATTAAACAACTTCAGAGCCCACTAAGATCTGCTTAAGCACATGTCAACCAATCTGGGCCTCAAGGTGGAGGAGCTCAAGGAACCCGTTGATGAACTGTTTGGCATCCTGGTATCCGCAGCTCCATCCAGGGTGGCTCTCCAGGTGCATGAGGGAGTAGTAAAGTTGGCCAAGGCACTATGGAAGACCCCTACCTCCCATGTCTAAATGGGCAGAAAAGAAGTATTATGTGCCTGTCAACGGGTTTGAATACCTTTACACGCACCCCTCCCCGGGATTGTTGATAGTTGTGGCTGCCAATGAAAGGGACAGGCAAGGCCAGATGAGTTCCACCCCAAAAAATAAGGAGGCCAAAAAGCTTGATCTGTTTGGGCGCAAGGTTGATTCAACAGCTAGCCTGCAACTGCATGTATCCAACCAACAAGTGCTGTTGGGAAGATACCATTTTAACATCTGGCAGTCATTGGACAAGTTCTCTGACTCCCTGCCACAAGCCTTCAGTCAAGAGTTTGAGGTGATCCTGGAGGAAGGGAGGACAGTGGCTAGGGCCTTCCTGCAAGCAGCATTAGACACAGTCGATTCCGCGGCCAGGACGATGGCTTCAGTGGTATCAATGAGAATACCGTCCTGGCTCCAGTCGTCTGGTCTTTTGGCAGAGGTCCAGCAATCCATTCAGGACCTTCCCGTTGATGGCACAGCCCTGTTTGCCGACCAAACAGACTCTAGGCTGCATGGGCTGAAGGACTCGAAGGCTACATTGTGCTCTCTAGGCTGTACACCCTGTCCTCCACCAGGAGGCTTTCAGACCTCAATAACCACAGAGGTTTGGAGGGCAACCTCAAGGGGAGCCCTGTAAAAGAAAGAATAGGGGTTACAAATGATGCCAGGACCACTCATCGGCCACCGCCCCCCAGTTGAGCTTGAGCTATCACCACCCAGGGGGCAAACAAACTTTTGAAGGTGCGCCCAAGGGCAACCTACCAGCCACTCTATTATTTTCATCCCGCCCTACTCCCTTCCTCCTGGCCTGGGCTACCATAACTTCAGTTCATTTTGCTGCTGCCTTCCCACCCCCATTCTCCATCCCTCTTCAGGGATCCCTCTCATGGGCTCTCTTTATCCAGGAGGTGCAGGCCCTCTTGCAAGTAGGTGCAGTGGAAGAGGTTCCTCAAGAACTGAGGGGGAGAGGCTTTTATTCCCGCAACTTTCTGATTCCAAAGGCAAAAGGAGGCCTGAGACCTATTCTGGACCTGCAAGACCTCAACAGATATCTCAAGAAGTTGAAGTTCCATATGGTCTCTCTAGCCGCCATCATCCCCTCTCTGGATCCAGATGACTGGTACACCATCCTTGACTTAAAAGATGCCTATTTCCATATTTCCATCTTCCCAGGCCACAGGAGATTCCTACAAATCGTGGGGGGCAAGCAGCACTATCAATTCACTGTGCTCCCCTTTGGCCTGTCAACTGCACCACGCATGTTCACCAAGTGCATGGAGGTGGTGGCAACCCATCTCAGATGCCAAGGAGTACAAGTCTTCCCTTACCTGAACGACTGGCTCATTAGGGGGCCAGTCAAGTCCAGTGCAGTATTGAGGTTGTCTGGACCACCTGTCAAGCACTGGACCTGTTAATAAATGAGCAAAAGTCAACACTCATTCATGTCCAGAGGATAGAATTCATCAAGGCAGTCCAGACTCTACATGAGCCAGAACACTTTTACTGAAGGCCAGGTTCCTGGCAATGTTGGAGCTCATATCCCGAATATCAGCCCACACTCTCACTGCAGTGAGGGTATGCCTCAGCCTGCTGGGTCACATGGCAACCTGTATTTACATAGTGCAGTACACCAGACTGCACCTTAGACCTCTGCAAATGTGGCTGGCCGACTGTGTATTCCCCATCCAGACACCATCTGGACACAATCCTCATGGTCCCGCAGCAGATACTTACCTCTCTATCATGGTGGATGAAACCACATCACCTGCTGTCAGGAGTGCCGTTGTGACCCTGAAGCCATTGCTGTCATTAGTTTCAAATGCCTCAGAGCTAGGGTGGGGAGCCCATCTCACTAAACTCAGGACACAACGCCTTTGGACCAGGGATGAACTGGAATTACACATCAATGTCAGAGAACTCAGGGCAGTTTGACTAGCCTGTGAGGTATTCCTGCTTCAGCTTTTCAACAAGGTTGTTCAAGTACTCTCAGACCAAACGGCCTCTATGTACAATATCAACAGACAAGGAGGGGACAGATCCTCAGCCCTTTGTCAGGAGGCCTTGCATCTGTGGAGCTTCTGGGTGAGTCGCAACATTCAACCGGAAGCAGTGCACTTTCTGAGGTCAAGAACACATTAGCGGATTACCTCAGCAGATCCTTGTGCTCTCACCACGAGTGGTTGATGCAACCGAAGGTGACCAGCCTTATCTTCCAGAGGTGGAGCACTCCCCAAGTGAACCTCTTCACCACCAGGTGGAACAGGACATACAATCAGTTGTGCTCCCTGCAAGGGCTCAGTGATGGCTCACTGACCAACGCCTTTCTCCTGCTGTCTTTGGGCAGTTTCATGTACATCTTCCCACTCATACCACTGATCCACAAGATCCTTATAAAAATCAAGCGAAACAGGGCACAGTTCATTGTGATGGCCCCAGCGTGGCTGCGTCAGCATTGGTTCGGGATGCTACTCAAGCTATCAATGGCCCGCCCTTGGACTCTCCCATCGTGGCTGGACTCCTATCCCAGGATCATGGTTGTCTGCTCCATCTGGACCTAGCCTCCCTGCTCCTGATGGCATGGATGCTCTATGGCTGAGTCAGGAAGAGCAATCCTGCTCAGCTCAGGTCCAGAAGGTTCTGTTGGAAAGCAGAAAACCTTCCACTAGAACGTCTTACCTAGCCAAGTGGAATTGCTTCACCTGCTGGACAGCTCACTATGATGTCTCTCCAACTAAATCAGCTATCCAGTTGATCTTGGACTATTTGCTGCATCTAAAACAGGAAGTCTTGGTTTTCTTGTCAGTTAAACTACACATAGCGGTGATATTGGCCTTTCACCCTCCTGTAGAGGGCAGAACGATTTTTCGCACGAGATGACAGCCAGGTTCCTCAGAGGCCTGGAAAGGTTTTTCCCACCACTACAGGCCTAATTTCCCTATGGGATCTGAACCTTGTCCTCTCCAGGCTCACTGGGCCACCATTTGAGCCCTTGGCTTCCTGTTCCCTCACACACTTGTCCTGGAAGGTCACATTCCTAATAGCTATTATATCAGCAAGGCGAGTCTCTGAAATTAAGGCCTTGACCTCAGAGCCCCCGTACACCATCTTTTACAACGACAAGGTCCAACTATGACCTCATCCAGCTTTCCTGCTGAAGGTGGTATCCCACTTCCATGTCATTCAAGACATTTTTCTACCAGTCTTCTTTCCAAAACCTCACAATTCCAGTGAGGAGAAATGTTTCCAAACTCTCGATGTCAGGAGAGCCCTGTCTTTCTACATTGACAGGACCAGGCCTTCTTTCGATCCATGCAACTCTTTGTTGCAATTGCCGACCGAATGAAAGGGATACCAGTGTCATCCCAGTGAATCTCAACATGGATCACAGCCTGCATTCAAGCCTGTTACGAGCAGGCTGGATCTGTGCCCTCAGCATTCTTGACAGACCGCTCTACAAGGGCCCAGGCATCTTCAGTGGTCTTCCTGGCGCATGTCCCAATACAGGATATTGGTAGAGCCGCAATATGATCTTCAGTACATACCTTCAAGTCCCACTACACCATCACACAGCAGGCCTGGGACGATGCTGGCTTTGGAGAGCGGTGCTACAAATACGACACCTATGAACTCCTACCCGCCTCCAGGGATGCTGCTGGTAAGTCACCTAATTGGGAATGGACATGAACAAGCACTCAAAGAAGAAAAAACGGTTACTTACTTTGTAACTGTTGTTCTTTGAGATGTGTTGCTCATGTCCATTCTACAACCCACCCTCTTACCCCTCAGTTGGCGTTCTGGCAAAAAAGAACTGAGAGGAAGGGACGCTGGTGGCGCCCTATATATGGGCACATACACGTGCCACTGCAGGGGGTGCTAGAACCAGTCCTGTGGATACCACTAGGGAAAAAATTTCTGGCACCAGTGCATGTGGCACACACCCCCCTAATTGGGAATGGACATGAGCAACACATCTCGAAGAACAACAGTTATGAGGTAAGTAACCGTTCTTTTCAAATCTAAGTAACTGAGGAGATTGAGAATAGGATAAGGAGTCTTAATTCTATGTCTGTAATTTAACTTTAATTTTAGTAGAAGTTTAGTAGTAGTAGTTTAAGTTTAGTAGTAATAGGTCAGTAGTTACTCGAGGTCAGTGCTGTTCTAAGGCTGTTAGTTGGCTGATAAATCTGACAGGCAAGTGTCTGCATTGTAACTGGATTCTTTGCTGACAATCTCTGCATAGAGGCCAAAAAGTGACTATGCCACAGAAACTGACTTACTCTCCTTAACCAAAGATCAAGTATTCTGTTGGGGTAGAGTGTGTGAGAAGCTTGTTCAGTTTCCCATGCTTTGTCTGTCTTCTAGGGATAGAAAAACAGCTTCAGCATGCAGATCTGTCAGTGCAGCATTTCTCATTATTTCTGTAATTTGCTTAGAGAAAACTCTTCACATTTGTCAAACCTGTTTCTTCTTAGGCGTTTTGGATTGGTGGGACTCTACAAAGGCCTTGAAGCAAAGCTCCTGCAGACGGTCCTCACTGCCGCACTCATGTTCCTAGTCTATGAGAAACTGACTGCTGCTACCTTCACAGTCATGGGATTAAAGCATTCACAGAAGCACTGAGAAAGCATGGGAAAGCTGCAGCACAATGAGCATGGAAATAAAATGGGGGTCTCGAGAGGGAAGTCCAATATCTGAGGAAAGGCTGGGTAGCAAAGGATTCTCTCTCTAAAGTCACCTCCTTCTCCATTGCTTTTCCATCCTTATTGTCACTGCCTCAGAAGCTACTTGAGGAGAAATTTAAAGTGCAGTCCAGTAGGATTTGCTGCCAGTCCTCTTTGTGGTGGCTTGTTAACTGTATTGACATTTTGTGAACCGATTGTGTTAAGAAATTGAATGGAAAAGATTATTTTAGCACGTGAAATTAAAATTTGTTAATTACTGGAGTGGTTTGGTTGGCTTTTTTGGAGGGAGACAGTACTTTTTTACTCTGTTAATTCTTCTTTTTTTCTATTTGCCCTCAGCCATTCTTCTCTCTGTACTGGTTGTCAGTAGCTGGCAGGGATTTGATTTTGTGTCACTCTCTCTGCAAAGTGTTCATCTCACCTGATATTTGGTTCATTAAAATAATTCATGCAGAACCAGGCTCCTGGCATAGTTTCCATTTAATTTCTAATTCTTTCTCTAGTGGAGCATAGCTGGATGTTCCAAATTTCTGTCAGAAGGTGAGACTTGTAAGAAACTAGAAAGCTCATTTCCAGGAGCTGAGTGTACTGTCCCTCTGAACCATCCCCTCCCACCAATGAACATACTGTGCCTGAAACAGGGACTAATGCCAGGTACCTCAGAGAGAATGGATCCAATTTTTTTCAGTGTGTATTCATCCCAATTCCCAACACATTCTTCTGCAGATGAATGCTAAAAATAGTGTAGACATTCAGACTCAGGCTGGATCCTGGGCTCTGAGACCCACACTTCTTCTTGGGTTTTCAGAGCTTGGGCTCCACCCAAGTCCAGACATCTACATTGCTGTTTTTGGCCCTGTAGAGCGAGCCTTGTGCACCTGAGTCAGTTAACCCTGGCTCTGGGACTCATTGTCACAGCTCTTTTTTTGCAATGCAGACATTCCCTGAAAGGTGCTAATGCCACTTACACATCTTGTTAGTTCCTCTCATCTTAATTTTTATTTTACTAAGATGTGGTTTGAAGGAGCAGAGTCTGTTAGGAAAGCAGAAGCTTTTTTTTCCATTTTCTATTTTTAGGAGCTGGTTTTTTCCAGCTGTTTTCACTGCTTCATCTGCAAACATTTTTATTGAAATAAGGTATACTCTGAACAAGCGGTCAGCACAGCAAGAGGGGAGTTCTATTTTGAACCTCCCAGAATTGTTTCAAGTTACTACGTCACTTGCCTTTTTCTGCTAAAGATTCCATGTGGAGCAGTATGGTTATGAGTTAGTCACATGTTATTTAATGCACCCAATGGCTAATGCAAAAAAACTTCACAATTATTTCTCATGATGTAAGATGCAAACTAATGGCAATATGTGATGTTAAACTTAACCATTTGAATTCTCTGGTCTGCTGAGGCCATTTTGCCTGCCATAAGTGAAGCAAAACAGCCTTAAAATAGAAAAAGATGGTCGCTGGAAGACATCTTTTGCAAAAGAGAACTCTGCCAGGAGAAAACTGGAAAAAATAGCTCTGTTGCTTCTGTATCAGCAAACTCACTCACTTCCAGTGTTAGGAGAAGCAGGGGTACGTGTCGGGCGTTCAGGGACAGAATATGGCGCACACTAGTCTGAGCAGGTTTTCATGACACAGCCAAAACGGTTGAGCTTTGTATAAACTTGTGTTTACAACATTGCTGACAGTTGTAATCTGGGTAATCATTTTTCTAGTGTAGAAAAGACACAATGGTAGGGAGCACTTCCAGCACTGTATAGTAAACAGTTACTGCCAACACAGAGTAACACTGACTGGTTTTAGAGCAGAGGTCCCCAAATTGTAAAGTGCACCCCCCCCAAGAGAGTGTTGAGGAATGTTGGGGGGTGTGCAGCAGCCCTCACGGGAGGGTGGAGAGGGAGCACCACTCAGCCCCGCTCTGTCTGGAGCTCTACTGTGGTCCCGTCCTCTCAGCCGCGACCCCTGGCCTGGCCATGGTCTCAGCTCCCAGCCTGGCCCCGCAGCCGCTGGCCTGGCCCCAGCGCCGGGCTTGGTCCCCACCACCTGACCCCCCAGCTCCAGCTGCCACAGCCCCCGGTCTCAGCATCAAGCTGCGGCCACTTAGCTCGCTGCCTAGCCCTCTGCCACAGCTCCTGGTGGTGCGCCAGCCTTGGTCCTTGATGCCTGGCCCAGCCATAGGCCCTTGGCACCCAGTCCCCCAGCTGTGGCCTCTGGCCCAGCTTCAGGCCGCCAGAGCCCCACGGCAGGCCTCGGTCCCCCCCCCCCCACTCCCAGCCTCAGTCCTGCTCCCAGCCTCAACCCCCAACCGTGCCTTTTTCCTGGCCCCAGCTGGGGGGGGGGGAAGAGGGAGAGCCCGGACAGGTGTAGAGGCGGTCATGTAAAAAGTTTGGGGACCATTGTTTTAGAGGGAGCTATATTCAATCCACCTCAGCTGAAGGGAGTGGATGCAATGCTGAGATGGAATGGGATAATGATAAAATAGCATATGACTATATCAGATTGTGAAATCTGTTTTGTATCTGTATTGATCTGTATTGATAGAGAGGCTACACTAGTTTTGACTTGCTGAGACACAGCCTATTATGCTGCATTCCCGACAACTGCCTTGCCTTGCCTGCCCTGCCCTGTGCTGAAAAGGCATTTGACACCTTGTTGAAGGGCCATCACTGAGAACCATCAAGACTGCAATCTGGGGCCATCAAATTTGAATGACTCAAGTACCGCCCACATAGAACTTTCAATTCACAGGGGCCTGTAAGGATGTTGGTCAAGTATGACTGTTTAAACTAGGGCTATGTCTACACTATCATGTTGGTATCACTTATGTTGCTCAGGGATGTGAATAATACATAAATAGCAATGTCAGTTACACCAACCTAAGCGCTGGTGTGGACAGCTCTGTCTTCCACCGACATAGCTGTCAACGCTCATTGAGGGTGAATTAATTAAGCCGATGTGAGAGCTCTATCCCATCAGTTTAGAACAGCTACACTAGAGCGCTTACAGCAGCACAGCTGCATCCTCAAGTGTAGCCATGGTACAAAGCAGGGGTCCTATATAAGCACATGAGGCAGCTGATCATTGCCACATGTAAGAAAGACTTGCAGGAGAGCCTCTATCCCAGCCTGAAATGCAGATAAACCACAAGACTCACAAGAAGAGGTGGGCTCTGACTAGAGGAGGGTGCATCTCATGACTTCTGCTCTTTTCAAAGAGTTGTCAAGTGCTTTAAGAATAAAGTCAATGTGATTAAGAAGTTCCTCTGCTAAGCCTGTATTTCTTGCTTTCTTGCCACCTTGTCTCTGAACGGGTTACACTAGAAGGCCTAGAGTGTCCACAGCCTAGGCAGAACTCTGAGGGAGCATGTGTAAGCAAGGGGGCGGGGGATGGGGGGGCTCAGGAAAGTGATTTCTGAGTCTAGAGCGGCTGGATGGTAACATCCCAAGGAAAGGCATCAGACAAGAGGTCTGAACCCAAGAGTAGGCCCTATTGTCCTAGAGCTAGAAATGATGACTGGATTCTACTCAGAACCAGTTACCTTAGAAGCACGTGGGATCCAGTGACTGAGTCCACTTGCAGCAGACTGGTAACTGTACAGAGAGGAGCTGATCCAGTTTGTAACAATTAAATAAAACTGAATTTAGTGTAGGACTTGCACAAAGTTGTTCATATGTGCATTCATAATGCACAGTGTGTAGATTTGTTAGTGTACTACCTCTGCTATACTAACCAGTGTGTTTGACTTTTAATTAGGGTACGCTACATTTTAAGATATAATAATACTACAGGTTAGCTTTGGGGCCTAATTAATGAACAAACATCTGTTTTTAACCTTTTAGCCAATAACCATGTATTAAATTGTAGGGTATAGTGATATTTTAACTGTTCTGTCTTTGGCGTCTGTTCCAACAACACAGATTCCACCTCTGTCTGCAAAAATGGTGTTGATTTTTATTATATTTCCACCTCTATTTATGACAAAAGGTGGTTAATTTACAGTGTATTTTCTGCTATTAGCAAACAAGGCAAGGAGTCAGTGAGAATAAATGGAAGTACAATTACAGTCATTTTAGGTCACTGGCATTCAATTTAAGTGCAGACAGCTGTGCAAAGACCCTTTTGGGGGAGGGAGGTTTGTTTTCCTGTTCCTCTGGAAACTTGAATGTAGGGAATTCAACTCCTATAGCCTTTCATAGTGCAGAAGCATCCCTAATTATGTCATGGGGAAACATTTTTTCTTGACCTCAACTAGTGATCCATTTACATGGAAGCATGATGATTAATAATCTCTGTAGTTATCCTAGGTGATGTCACTGTGGGTGCTCTTATTCATAGTAATGGCTAATCTTTTTATGCATCCTTAGATATAGATATGGAATTTACAGCTTTCTTCTCAATCAGATTTACTTGCAAGCGAGACGCACATTGGCCCGAGTCTTTGGCACCCTCTGTTGTAGCTCCTCTCACTTACTGCTGTTGCCTGAGTTTTTCTGATTTGGCATTTCTGATTGCAGTTTATGACTGAGACAACTGCAGCAGATCTGTGTGTGGGCAGATGATAGGATACATTTAGATTAGATTAATGATACATTGCTGAGCAGCCAGAATTCTCTCTTTTTTGAGAAGTAAACTTGCCTATCCTGTAGTATTTAACAAGTGCGTGTGTGCATGGTTTTTTATAATGTCTCAAAGGCAGTTGGTGTGACTTACTGCTGTAAAAATTTTAAGTGCTCTGTCTTTCTTGGTTCGTGAGATGGGAAAACTGATGTGAGGATTTTGCTCATCTCTCATTTTGCATTTGCAGAGGCAACCCCAACTCTGCAACTCACACTGAGGGACCCCTTGAGTCTGGATTATTTTGGTCATCAGTGTCTGTTGGGGCTATGATTGTGCCCTGAATACCTCCAATTCAGGGCATATAGGGTGAGGCAGCTCCCCAGTTTCTTCTCATCACCTCTGGCTACAATCCAAAGGGGGTCAGAGTTGGGGATAACTGTTTGATGCATTCCTGATTCTATGGTCCTTTGCCCTCCTGTATGCATATGTGATGGGGTGTACAAACCCCATACCAGAAAGAAAGGGATTAAAGAGCTACTTTGGGCCCAGGAAACCCCACCCTGCCACACCTGCAAAGCGTGCATAGGCTGGAGGAGGAGCTTAGAAGGGGAGTAGTACAGCTCAGTAGTAGGCAGCCTAGTGGAGGTGAGCAGACTCTGGCCTGGTCTACACTACAGAGTTAGGTTGATGTAAGGCAGCTTACATCAACCTAATTATGTCAGTGTCTACACTACAGCCTTACTTCTGCCAATATAAGTGCCCGACTACACCGACATCATAACTCCGTCCCCATGAGAGGTGTAGGGCTTATTTTGGTCTAGTTAGGGCAACACAGTGTCCCTGTAGATACTATGGGTTACTTACATTGCCTTTTGGCTGTCATTCTTGTCAATTTCACAGCTCTTTGCTGGAGCCGTGAAATTGACAAGAAAGCCTGGTTCACAGTTTGGGCTGTCACCCCTGAGGCGGGTGAGGGGTTCCAGCTACAGCCTGGCTACCCCTGGGCTTCCTTTTACCAGACAGGCTGCTGCCCAGTCTCCCCACTCCAAGCTGGGCTGCTGCCCTGGCTCTGGGCTTCCTGTTCCTCACTGGGAGCTCCTGTGACAGAAAACTGGGCAACACCAGCTGTACCAGCAATATTATCACTGTGTCATCAATTAAATTGCCTGGAGTAAACCTGTCTGGCAAAGTTGAGTCTAAGTGACAGATTAGAATGATCTGGGGAGAGTTAAAGTGCTAGTTAACCCATTAGCTCAGGGAGTGGAAGATGATCCAGGAAGGAAGTGGAAGAAGTAGACAGAGCAAGGCAGGCTTTATGTTTGTGAGCCACAGCCAAGAGAGATCTTAGAAGGTGAAATCTCCCTCTCCTATCCTTGGTCTAAGGAGCTGACTAATTATATTGTAGCTATGGTGCTGTACAATGCTGTAAAGCTGATGGGGGAACTACTGTAAATAAACTACATGTGTTTACAAGCAGCAGTTTGTGTGCACAGAGGAGGACGGGAGCAAAGGAGGTGCCCTGTTACACCTCCCCAAGTAATGATAGCTAGATTGAAAGAAGCATTCTTCTGTTGACCTATCCATATCTGCACCAGGGATAAGGTTGGCATAGCTATAGCACTCAGGGGTGTGAATTTTATTCACACTTCAGCAATGGGTTTATGTTTTTAACTGTTTAACTACATTTTTAGACTAGGCCTGAGGGAAAAAGGACCCTGGCTATTTGTAAGGTCTGTGGTTTATTCTTTGATTTGTTCAACTGTCTTCACTTTGCCCTTCTGTATAATGAGACTGGTAGGAAGCAATCCACAGGAGCATCAGTATAGCATCTTTGGGATGAAGAACATAGCTGCCTACCACAGGGTCCCTGATTGGAACCTGGTGAAGAGGGTGGGCCCAGATTCCCCTACCAACCCCCAAATGTGGCTGAAGATGGAAAGCCTACCCCTGATATGGGGAATCTGGGCAAAGAACACCCTATAACCAGGAGGGTCAAGTCCAGTGAGGTATTGGGCCCCTCGCCTGACAGCAAAGCTATCTTTTGTTGGACTCTTTGTATACCCCAAAAAGGGTGGACATAATTCTGGCCTGGCCAGAGGGCTAAGTCATGGAAGGGGGGCAGACCATAGCAGGGCAGGAATTGGTCAGGGTGCCAGGAAAGAAGAGAACCTGCTTTGTCTATGCCAAGCTGCAAGGGGGCACCTCCGGCAAGTGAACCCCCTTCACAATATATCCTCAATCGGACACAAGCAACCTCTGTTGCCTCTTTGAGACACATTCCCATTCTGGACATTTGTAGGGCAGCGTAACAGCACAACTGACCCTTTAAATTAAATAGGGCTGTTCCCATACAGGTGCAGCCTAATTTGGTGTAATGAGAAGGGCAGGGCTACCCCTGGAAGTTATAAATTAGAGTTCAGAAGGTTGAGGGGAGGAGTCTAGAGTCAGAACTCACAAGCAGAGCTGCGAGCTTCAGGGAGAGAATACCCCTGAAGGGGGAAGCAATGAGAGTTCCCTAGTGAGCAATGGAGCCAGAGCAGGCAGGTGAAAGCTGAAGGCAGTTTGGGAGGCATCATGCTGTCTGAAATGGTTCCTGACTGTGAGTGCCTTTGTCAGGGCAGACACCCCAAACTGATGGTATGTTCTGTAATTAGATTTCACCAACTTGGTAGCAAATATGAACTCCTGGATCTGTGTAATAGTTACCATAGAGTCACCCTTGGGCTCTCCAGTCTATTTTGCCACCCAGGCAAGCTGGACTTAGTGATAAATGGTCACTTACACCAAAAATCATAAAATATTCAGGTTGCTCCCAGTCCCAAGAGACCAGTCACTTACCCAAGATCAATTTGTACCTTAGATCTTCCATCAAAGACAATGCCTGTAGCCAATCCTGTAATAAACTAACTAAAGGTTTATCAATAGGAAAAAGTAATGAGTTATTTACAGGTTAGAACAAATAAGCATATGTACGTAAATGAGTTTGTCTGTGATTCAAAAGGTGACAGAGTTGTAGTAATCTGTCAATTCAAAATATTTTTCAAGGCTAAACCATGCCAAGCAGCATGGGGATCTCTTTACTTATGCTTAGGAATCTTAGCCCCTCAGAACAAGAGAGCAAAAAAGAGATTGAGTTTCTCTTTGTCAGGCATTTTATCCGTTCCACACCAGAGTCCAAACTGATGGGATGGGTTCATGTGTAGGGCTCTCCTTCCTGGAGTGAATTAGGAATGCAGTCAACGGAGCCTCTGTCCTTCAATGCTACACAGTATCTCATTTGCCTTCAGTGGGCCATCTTCAACACTCTCTTAATTAATGCTTCTTTTCCCATTTGGTGAGTTAGACAATTAGAGGTTTACAATGCAAACACTTAATATAACTTTATACCATGGGCTACAGAGGTTATAAGTGAGATCAGTACATGCAGCATCTTACAAGCATTTTATAAGGTCTAAACATGTTCTCATCAACTTAACATCTAGTATCTATTTTGATAATGCTCACACAGGTAAAAAGACTGGTTTCCAGCTATGCATTTGTAAGCGTTCAGTGAGGTCTGGACCATTGGCATGAGATGGCACCTGATCTATCAGTGTCACAGGAAGATCACCTACAAACTTGCCATGGCCAGAGAGGGTGGAAGGCTGAGAGCAGCAGAGGGAGATACTTGCTGGCGCTCAGAGCTGGAGAGCTGAAGCTGGACAGCCAGAGAAGGCTAAAGGCAGGGGAACAAAGGAGTGGTCAGCCCACTGATGTCTCTGGGCAGGAGCCGGAACCATACCTGGGAAGAAGGCGGGGCGGAGAAGAATCCAGCAAGAGGGGTTGGCATAATGCATGGTGAGACCCCAGAGCTGTACCTGAGAGCAGGGTATGGTGAGAGATGTCAGAGCTGTACTTGGTATTGTACTGTTGGGAAGGATGTATTGTTTGAGTTGTGCTATGGATTCTGGTTTATGGTAGTGGGAGTTTTGGTGGTAAATTAAATCTTCAAAGCTTTACTGAGTTTATCTGAGGAACCAGCTGGGGAAACTGAGGCGAGGGGCTGCTTGCAGGGCTGTCCTGAGACCACAGGCAGCTGTGTGGTTTTCAGTATGTATGTTTACCAAGTACTATTCTATTGTGGAAGCGTCCAAATCTGATGCTAATTTTGGTAGGGCTGTCCTATAATCACTGTTAAGGAGACTCCTAGCACCCCCCTCTTATGAGCTAGATCACTGCTTGTCAGTCACCAATACTGGAAAACAGAGAGAGAGAGACAAGCGCACAAAGAAGAAGAAATGGTTACTTGCCCTACAGTAACTGTGGTTCTTTGAGGTGTCTTCTCTATATAGATAATCCACATCTCGCACCCAGCTTCCCTGCTATTATGGAGTCTGATAACATTTGGATTCTGTATGGTAAAGGAACTGTTTGTGAAATATTAACTGGTTCAGTTTTATGAGTAGGCTGTCATGTCCTATACTAAAACTGAATTCATTTCTGAACATCAGTGATAAAATTCTTAGTGTGTGCTCTTTGAAGAATGCTGCTTGTTTTTCTTTGCTGTTTAGAGAGGATTTTTGACCTCAAATGTATTACTAAGGCCTTGTCTACACTACAGAGTTTTGTCAACAAGTTACGCTGACGATCCAAAAGTGCTATAATTACATCACTTGTGCATGTTCACACAATGCTCCTTCTGTTTGCGGAGCACAGCCACAGTTTGTATTGTAGCATTGACAGTGAGAGCAATAGACTGGGGATAGGTATCCCACTGTGCAACTCACCATCTTCCGCAGCTAGGAGTTGTAGGAAGATGGAGTGGATCAAAGTGCATCATGGACTCATGCTCAACATCACATGATTAATTTTTTTCCATCCCATCATTCCATGGGTTTCTGACTGTGTTTCATGTCATTTTTCAACGGTCCCTGTTTACTGTGCACCTGCCATTTCTGTCCGAAAGGATAGATCCTGCACGGCTCTGTACTGTCGTGGTCACTGTTATGAACATGTAAGGGTGCTCTGCTGCAGCCCCTCCACTTTGGCCGCCCTCTAGCTCACAAATGACTCAAAGACCCTCTGCTGTAGCAGTTGCCAGTGCAGGTTATTTACAGTGCATTTATGCATCCACCACCTTCATACAGTGCTTGGCTAGGGCTAGCAGCCTCTGGAGCTTCTCTGCTTCTTTGGAGACAGGTGGAACCTCTTCACTCCCCTGGGCCCCTCTCTTTCCTTCCTCTGGCCAGCATATAAGCCCTACTTAGTCTGGCAGCTGCCTCCTATCTGCTAATCAAGTGCAAACAACTTCTCAGCCCATTTAGGCAGACAGCTGTCTCTGATTCCCTAATCAGGTACAGGTCCTCCTAACCAGCTCTACTGCACCTTAGTTAGCTGGGGCTAGTGTGACAGAGGGCTGGCTAGGGGTTTACCACCCAGCACTCTGTCACACTCCCCCCCCCTCCACTTTTTGAACTGCCAGGTCCCTTCTTCTCCTTCCCCTCCTCCCTCTACCAGAGCCAGTTGCAGGGCCCAGGTCGCCATATCCCATCCTGCCCCTATGGCTACCCACTCAAAGGTAATGAGAAATGCATCCAGGTCTTCTGCCAGGCCCATCTTGCATAATCCCAAGCCCAGTACCCATGTGCCATCCCCCATTGCAGGATTCACCACCTTCTGCGGAAGCTGCTGTTGGATGCTGGCCTGCTCCCTTATAAAGTCCTGAAGGCTTTTTTGCTGGTTAGCCTGCCAGGTAAGCAAAGCCTGCCTTTTTATCTGGTGAGACTGCTGGAGGCTTTGCATGGCCTTCTCCATCTCCTCCTGTTGCTTCACCAGCCATTGCAGGGTCTCCTCCATCTCCAGATCACCAACTCTTGTGCTGGCTGGAAGAGTCCTGGGTAAACCCCCACGTGTAAAGGTGCTCCACCTCAGCACCTCCGCTTTAGCCACCCTCTGCCTCACAAATGATTTGAAGACTCTCTGGTGTAGCAGGCAGCAGTGCAGTTTATTTATAGTGCATTTGTGCGCCCACCACCTTCATACAGTGCTTGGCTAGGACTAGCAGCCTCTGGGGCTTCTCTGCTGTCTAGGAGACAGGTAGAGCCTCTTCACTCCCCTGGGCACCTCCCTTTCCTTCCTCTGGCTGGCCTATAAGCCCTACTTAGTCAGCCTGGCAGCTGCTCCCCTCTGCCAATCAGGTACAAGCGACTTCTCAGCCCAGTTAGGTGGACAGCAGTCTCCCATTCCCTAATCAGGTACAGGTCCTCCTAATGGTTAACCAGCTCTAATACATCTTAGTTAGCTGGGGCTGGCATGACAGAGGGCTGGCTAGGGATTTATCACCCAGCACTTTGTCACAGAACACATCATGGATGGTCATGCAGTATATCATGAACTCCCAGTCTGAACAGGAATCAGAGGTGCCTGACCTGCTATGTGCCATTGAAAGAAACAACACCAGATTATTTTTTGCATTAATGGAGCAGCTGCACACAGTGGACTGTTGCTTTTGGGCTCAGGAAAAAGCACTTTAGTGGTAGGATTGTATCGTTATGCAGGTCTGGGATGACGAGCAGTGGCTGCAGAATTTTGAGATGCAGAAAGACACCTTTCTGGAGCTGTGTGTGGAGCTCGCCCCAGCACTGTGGTGCCAGAACACCAAAATGAGAGCTGCCCTCTTGGTGGAGAAGAGCGTGGAGATTGCTGTGTGGAAGCTAGCAATTCCAGACTGCTATTGGTCAGTCACAAATCAGTTTGGAGTCGGGAAATCCTCTCTTGGGGCTGTGTTAATGAAAGTGTGCAGGGCCATTAATTGCATTCTGCTACGAAGGACTGTGACTCTTGGAAATGTGCGTGAAATAGCAGATGGCTTTGCAGCAATGGGATTCCCTAAGTGCAGCGGGGCAATAGATGTCACACATATCCCAATTTTGATCCCGACCATCTTGCGACGAGCATAATAATAGAAAGGGGTATTTCTCTATGGTATTGCAGGCGCTTGCGGATCACTGTGGGTGTTTCACTGAGATCAGCGCAGGGTGGTCAGGGAAGGTGCATGACGCACGCATCTTCAGGAACGCTGACCTGTACGGAAAGATGCAAACGGACTTTCTTTCCAGACCAGAAGACTCCAGTGGGGGATATTGAAATGCCCATAGTGATCCTGGGAGCATCCCCCTTATTCCCATGGCTCATGAAGCGTTATATCGGCAATCTGGACAGCAACAAGGAGCGCTTCAACAACAGGCTGAGCAGGTGCCAAATGACCATAGAATGTGCTTTTGCAGATAAAAAACATGCTGGTGCTGCCCTTATGGTAGGTTAGATCTAAATGAGGAAAAAATTCCCATGGTCATAGATGCCTGCTGTGTGCTCCATAGTATTTTCAGGCTTAGGGTGAAAAGTTTCTCCTGGAGTGAAGCGCAGGGGTGGATTGCCTGGCAGCTGATTTTTGAGCAACCAGATATCAGGGCAATTAGAGGGGCACAACAGGGAGCTGTCTGAATCAGGGAGGCCTTGAGGCACCATTTTGACAATGAGCACCAGTAATGTGTTTTTCTATAGAGCACTGTGCCGTGCATTGTTAACTTGCCGCCTTGCATGAAAATTTGGATGATTCCTGATCGTGATTTGTTCTCTGCAAATGATCCAGTTGACGCTGTGTATTAATTTCAGCAGCAACCACCATGTGTAGGAGACAAATAAAGACTGATTATCTTTCAGAGAGTATGTTTTTATTAAATACCTATTAACATTCACACTTGGTGGGAAGGGAGGAAACAGTGAGGACAGTGAAGGCTCTCATAGCTCTGTGTAAATCTAGCTATCATTTTGGAAGTTGTCTGAAGAGGTGGTGTGAACGGGGTACCGAGATGGGCTAGGAGGTTGGAAGGAATGTGTGGGAGGAGTTTGGGAAGGGCATGGCAAGCAGTTCTATATCAGCTGGAGGGGGGCATGAGCACGCATGAATTCTGCCTGCAGTGTGATTAAGTACTTCAAGATCTCTGTTTGGTCTTCCATCTCTTTTACCATCTGCTTCTGGCCATTAAAATTTGCTCCTAGCTCTCCTTTCTGTCCTGCCTGTCCATTTTATAATCTTCATTTAAAGTGTCTCTCCATACCCTGTGTTCTTGTTTTTCAGCCTCTGAGGATTGGAGCACCTCTGGAAACATGTCCTCCTTACTCCTTCTTGGTCATTTCCTTATCAGGCGGAGGCGCTCTGCTGGTGTGTTGGGCTTCTCCTGAAGGCCACATCTGCAGAAGCACAAGAAACAATGAACAGAAGCAGGATTGTTAATGCATTTACAGCATCAAATCATTACAGTAAAATACACCTCTTTCTCACTCTCCCCGGAAAGCACACAGCTTGACGAATGCCCCAAACATGGTGAGTTAGGCTGCAGGGTAGGGCGGGGCAGAGGGTGGTGCACGCATGATGGGGAAAAGGGTCTTAGTGGTTTTCTAAGGGGATCACTGCAGGCAACTAGGGACAAAATTGTAAATTCTTCCACCATTTCCCACAATCAGGGGTCATTGTAGCTGATATCTCACTCCTGAGGGTAAACAAGGGTGGATCTCCTATGTGCATGCAGCTTCAGATTGGGTCCATATGCTACTCACCCGTCTGCCGCTTTGGTCCCCATGCAAGTGATTGCTGATTGGTGCGGGAAAGTTTCCTACAATGGGGGAAGGAATAAAGCAGCTCTGCTAAGGAACCTTGGGCAGAGGACTGGCGAGTACTTACAGGAAAGATTCCTAGAGATCTCTTTGGGGGATTCCCATTAAATCTCAGTGTGCATTAACATACTTTTCTGCCACAGGGGAATATGAAGCGCTCATACACACAGCTAGTCTTGTACATTTCTATCGTTTCACCCACTTCTAGAATATAATGAAGCAAAGGATAGCTCTACCTCATATAACCGAGCAGCATCAACTCAAAAAGATCACTTACTAGAGCTCCCTTCTCCTGCATTATGTGTGCCAGAGACAGAATGCTGGGACTGGCTCAAATCCTCTGGGGTCAGGAAGAGGTCCTGTCTCCCCACAGCACCGGACCACCCTGTCACCTGTCCTATCTTCTTCTCCAACTTAACTTCCTCGTCTACAACTTTGTCCTTGGAGTTGAGTCCACTGTCCGCTGTCTCCAGCCCTGCCGCAGTAATCACCGGGCTCTTGGCAGTGGAGGTTGGGTTGCCGCCGAGCATGGCTTTGAGCTCCTTATAGAAGTGGCAGGTCTTCAGCGCAGCACAAGAGCAACGGTTTGACTCCCCAGCCTTCTGGTTCGCCTGCCTCAGCTCCTTGATCTTGGCACGGTACTGAGGCGTGTCCATTAGTAGCCCTTCTCCAACACGTTGCGAGAAATCTAATAGGGATCGAAGTTCTTACTGCTGGAGCAGAGCAGGGATTGCACAGCCTCCTTTCCCCATGTACTCAGCAGATCCAACAGCTCCCATGTGCTCCAAGCAAGAGAGCATTTACTGTATGGAGCCACCATGGTCAGCTGGGAAGATGCAATGTGAGCTGTCCACACTGAGCAAACAGGAAGCAGAATTTCAAAAATTCCTGGGCCTTTAAAGGGGGAGGGGTGGGTGCTTGTGTGCAGGGCACTGGAGTCTGAACCGCTGACCAAAGCGGTCAGGATGGATATTGTGGGACACCTCCAGGAGGCTATTTATGGTGACATAACCAAGTACAGCGTCTACACTGACACTTTGTCTGTATAGCTTTGCCACAAAAAGCTCAACTCCCGTCGAGGTGGTTTTATTTTGCCAGCAAAGCAGGAGAGTTTTGCTGGCGGGAGGAGCATTGTAGCATATACACCTTCATTGTTTTGACAATGAAAGCTGACTTTTGTTGACAAAACTCTGTAGTGTAGACCAGGCCTAAGTTTCTGTTTCAAGAAAATTTTCTTTTCTACCTTTTTTGATGGGGTAAAGCTAATCCAGGTTTGCTTATGGTAAAAAAAAAAATGTGGAATGTTAAATCACTGTGGGATCCCTCTAGCACACCTTTAAAACACCATCTGTCCTCATATAAGTGTTCCCCATAGTGCAAAGACACTGCAGCCATCATTTGGATTACACTTGTTTCAAGCAAGGCTGATTATTGAGATCCTCCATTTTCAAATCTCCACTGGTGGAGATTACTGGTGTAGTGGTTCTAATAATACAAGTAATCTTTCCAGTTACTGGTCTGGTCTACTTTCTGCACTCGACTACATATGGGTCAACATGTGTACAAACATTGGTGTACTCTAAATCGAGCTGGAACTGGGATGGCAAAGACTGGTGACAATATGACCAAGTGGAAGCTGAGGAATTACCCCAGATGCATATGTAGAGACCCTAGGCCAGTGGTTCTCAACCTATTTAGCACTGTGGGCTGCATATGCAGCTCTCTATGTGTTATGTGGGCCGCAGCCACACGATATATATACTATCTGAGGATGTCAGATGGGCCGTAGCTGTGTGCTGATTGGGCCATAAGTGGCTGCGGGCTGCAGGTTTAGAATCACTGGCCTAGACAAACATTTGAACATTGCCTGATGCTGTGCCCCATCAACATCTTGTACTCCCGAGGAACTAAATGTGCAACACCAGGTCTTGGCTGCAGTTTCGGAGTGACAAGCTACAATGATAAAACATGGGTCAAGTTGACCAGAAGCCACATGACTGAACAAACACTCAAATGCACACTGTTTTCACAACAACCAACTAATTCAACTTCATCTGATTCTGTTGCCATCTATTACAGTCCTGGCGGAGGTGTGTAAATGGGAGATTGATATGAGAGACTAGTTCCCCATTCACCTCTTATTCCTTTCCATGTGTGTGCTGGGTAATTTGTGTGGCAGGAGGTTAAAGGTGAACATAGTAATCTACTGCGTGACAAGGCCCCCACTGTACAAATATGAAATCACTAATATAAATGAGCTTATGTGTGGGTTGACATCACCAGGCCCCAGTCCATAAAAGTGATTGCCCCTGTAAATCTAGAGTTGGTATCATCTGCAGGCTCCATTTGTGGTGTTGGGTATCAGATTCTCTCTGAAGTCCTCCCTGTTTGTTTCTTTGGACAGAGGGAGATTAAAATACAGAGAATCTGACAGCCCTTCAGTTCTTTTATTGCCCCTAAAGATGAGCTGGAGAGGATCATGCTGCTTTGACACTGAATGGAATACAATTTGAAATCATTTAAATGGGATAACTCAGATGGCAGCTGGTTGGCATAGCAACTGCATTTCCCATGGCTAGTAATGGTGTTTTGCCTGTCTTCCCTCCCTTCAGTCCTAGCAGGAGATTTTTGGAGGAATTCCCTCCTCCCCCTCCCATCATTTCAAAGACAAATAGATTGTTTAGCTGCCCCTGGTTTGGCAAATTCTTTTTGTGTGGATCAAACATGTTAAATCAGAAACTAAACAGTGTGTGTTCATGAGAAAGAAAGTGCAAGATCTCCCCCAAAAGAGGGGGATGAGTCCATGTTTTGTGACTCATGAGGGCATAATGTCATCATGATGTGCTGTGTGTGTGTGTCATGACAACAGCATGTTACCCTACTTGCCTCCATTCCTAATTTCATCTCTTTCTGTTCACTAGCCCATGCAGTCCCTATGCTCCTCAAATAAGACTTCTCATTTTGTCTACATATCTGTCTACAACCAATGGTAACCCCTGCTATACTCCCCCATCTTCCAGCAATGCCTTCTTGAATTCCCTCCCTCACCTGGAGTAGGCTTTGAGGAGGTAGGACATTAGGAAGGGCTGAATGAAACCTCCTTCTCTCCCCTCTTCCTCTGGCTACCCCCTCTGCTCACTGTGTATCTATCTACTCTACAGCTCCCACCAGACAGAGCAACTATTTCTCATATTAAACTTGGGAGGATGAGCAGGGCTATTGTTATGTTGCAAGATGTTAATGGGTACCATTCAACAGATGGCAGCATATGTGCCCCCATTTTCCCCTTCCAATATTTCAAATGTCCCTAATAATCAATAAGGTTTTGGCCACTGATGCCTAGAACATTCCCTGAGATTTTGAAATTGATTAGATGTGGCATTCAAAAGTTACCACATCACAAACTCAGCCAATTAGCAAATGTTTTTTCCAGAGCTGTACTGATCTAGTTAAAAATGCAGAAACTCAAATCTCATCCCAGGTCAGAAGAAACAGTGTCATTACAATCTGAGAGCTGTTTGTTAGCCCAGTGTGAAATTAGTTGTAGGGGGAGGAAAGGTAGTGTATTTCAGTTCCTAAGAGATAAATGTCCACATAATAAAAGCCACCCCCACACTTGGCACTATTTGACACCCAGGTTAACATTCTTGACAGAGAAGCCAAAAATTGTTGGTGTAATGGAGACTGAACTCCATTTGTACCCCAGAGAGATGGTCCCACACAAACAAAGCACATAGGCAGGGGGTGAACTAACGGTGTTGCTGCTGCAGATGCTGTATCTTGTGGATACAATGCTAGAGCCTCCAGGGGTTGTCAATACAGCATCTTTCATGAGCCCTAAATAAACTTTAAGAGGAACTTAACTTAAGAGGAACTGTGCTTAATGCTCAGTTCACTCAGTTCCTTTCCATCATTCAAGTTTGTACTTGTGTTTCTACTGTGCCACTTACTTCCATCTCCACAGTAGGAGTTTTCACGATTGTTTGATATTTAGCATCAGATTTGTCTGGTATTCAGCCAATGTTGTGTGTTTGAATTTAATAATAATTCAAGATTAAATAATTCCATGAGCCTGTTATTTGACAATCAAAGATTAATACAGCACTATACAAAAGAATAGATACACCAAAGGTGTTAATGTAAGGTAAAGAGTTGATCGCTGGAGCCTGCAGTCCCCAAGATAAACCATAAATCCACTGTTTAGAAGGTATTACAACAATCTGTAACCCAACAGAAGCTGATCCAATAAAAGATATTACCTCACCTACCTTGTCTCTTCTACACCCTCTGCCCTTTAATAGGATATGAAACAAAGAAACTTCTTTTTGGAGGAAAAATACTTTCCCACAATTAATTTTAGCATGTGTTCTGTTATCCTAATTACTAATAGAATCTCTTTTATAGTCCTCAATTTACTTGATTGATGAGCAAAAGTGATTATCTAATCCGATCATTATTACTAACAGCCGACAACCAACAGTTCTTAATGAGTTTAAAACATCTTTTAGTGGGTCATTATTTAATCCATTACAGAACCCATCTACAACAAATATCACTTATCAATCACCCCGTTTCGTTTAAGTAGAGCTGTAATTAGCACTGGGAGCTATGGCTGTCAGTTAAAAGCCCTTGGTTTAGCTCATAATAGGGTTGGCATCAATTTGTAGTCATTTCTGTACTGAGAGAACAAGATGTGCCTATTAGTCAAATCTCATCCAATAAATGTTTCCCTGAGGTTCTGTTCTGTTTTCCTTCAGGAAAACATTTTTAAACAAACAGTTTCTCCCAAATGTTTCTAACCTTTTGAGTTAAACAGTTGTATCAAAAGCGAACAAATGAGAAGATTTTCAAGTTATCTGAATAAAAGTCACTTCCCTTCTCAATCAGGTTGCACTATATGTGATCCTACCATTTCTTCATTTGTTTGAAGAATCCTTCAAGAAAAACAAGCTAGACAAGGTCTGAATTTCTGATGTAAAAGACAAACAAACAAAAAATCCCATGGGAGGGAAAGGACCCTTTTCAGATAATTTTTATTTATTATCAAGATGCAAAAAATGGGCACAAAGCCCTTTTCTTTCTGATGCAGGTCACATGAAAACACAGATCAGATGGAACTAACACCCAGGTAGGGCTAAGCAAGTTACTGCTTGCATGAACCTCTCAGATGCCTCCTACATGTGCAGAGAACTTCCATGTTAACACAGAAATAAACACCATCAAGCAGAGGAACAGGATTTATTTTTCTAGCACTATTTTCTGGGAAGTCTGATAAGATTCAGGGCTTCTTTGTCATCTGACTCCAGATGATATAAGCCAACTAGTCACAAAACCAGTCACAAAATCAGCTGACCTACTATTAAACTACTACCTTAAATATGGGTTATGTATCTGTCCTTATCCCTCTCAGGTTTACCTACACTGAGCTTTTCTTAAAATTTCCCACAACTGCAGTCCCACCAGCAATGGAAGTTCCAGTGTAGACAGGGGACTGGTATTTTTACCACTGTATCATCTAGACCTGCTCAGAGCAAGTCTGGATGACATAAACAGATCTAAACACATAGGACCCTTGCTGACACTAGCACTTACCCATTGATACCACCAGTGGAACTAAGGCCTGGTCTACACTGCCACAAGCGGTTGACGGGAGATACGCAAGCTACATAATGTGGCACCAACGCTGCCACTATTGTTTTGATGAAGCCCAGATCATCATCCAGTGTTCCATTTGCTGCTCTTTTTTTTCCACTGCGGACCTGTGAGGCTCGTGAGCTCCAGCTCTGAAAACATCTCATGGATGAGGCAATGCGGCTCAAGCGTGGCACCGGCAGATCCATCGGAGTGCCCAGCCTCACCACCTATGAGTGCTTCTATGGCCCCTCCCAGAGCATCAGTGGCACTGGTGCCACTGAGTGGGCCACTGCCTTCGCCCCCAGCTTCATCCACACCACTGGGACCATCCAGCCTTTTGCACCTGGTTCCGCATACCTCAAGCCGATTGTCTCCACTTACACCTCCAGCCAAATTGCTTCTCCCCTATGCAGGCTCTCCACTGCATCCCAGATTGCTAGAGATTGTGCAGCCTCCATCACCAGTGGACAAACCATCACTGCTTGGATAATGCCCCGCTCCAGTCACATTTTCACTGTCGGTGCTGCAGGCTGGAATCTCATCGCAAAGCTACCCTGCACTGCTGGCTTTACCTGTCCCAGAAGCACCGCCCTTCCTGGACCAGCCCTCAGATTCTGAGAGGTCACTGGAGCAGGATCCCGCTTTTTCACCAGTACGCTCTTACAGCCCACAGCCGTAACGCCTACCCTATGCACCAGCGTATGGAACCCCTGCTGAACCATGGTTCCGGTACTCCCACAGGCCATTGGCGCCAATGGACCCATAGTCCTACTTGGCACCCCTACCAATGGGGGCTTACTTGTCTTCAGCTGAGGCACTCATCCCGCCTTCTCTTTCACCAGCAGACAGTCATGGTCAATATCAGGACCTTTGCTAATGCCTGGCAAGAGCCCTCAACCTCCCAGCTGAGGACTTCAAGGCCCCACAGGATGAGTTCCTGGACATTTTACAACCCGCGGGCCCATCATATATGACCCTTCCCATCCATAGCGCACTACTTCAATTAGCTCAGGCCGTCTGACATGCCCCGGCATTCTGTGCTCCTATGCCTAAGTGTGCAGAGTGATGATATTTCATCCCAGCCAAGGACACAGACTTTTTATTTACACACTCACCACCTAACTCTCTCGTGGTCCAAGCAGCAACCAAGCACACTCAAAAACAACAATTTAAGACCATCCCTCTGGTTTGAGTGGCCAAGAAACTCAATCTCATTGGTTGAAAAGTCTATTCATCAGCAGGACTACACTTCTGCATTGCCAGTTACCAAGCCATACTGGCGAAGTATGATTTCCTATTGTACTTGAAACTGGTGGACTTTCAGGCTTCCCTTCCAGAAGACTACCAAGCCAAATTCAAGTTCCTCATAGACAAGGGTAAACTCATGTCCAAGGTGACCCTCCAAGCTGCAGTTGGCACAATAGTCATGGCATCTCGTTCTTTGGCATCAGGTGTGATAATCCGCAGAGCTTCCTGGCTCCAGATTTCTGGTTTCCCTAAGGAGGTCCAGACCACCCTTGAGGACCTCTTGTTCAATAACCAGAAACTCTTTAGCAATAAGATGAATGAGAGTCTCCGTTCTCTCAAAGACTCTTGCGCTACTCTCCAGTCCCTGGGCCTTTACACTCCAGCCCCAATTCGCTGCCAACACTGAGCCTCTTTCAAACCATGCTAACCTACTCACCCTGTCTATGAGCCTTACCTTCCATGCCAGTAGGACCAATCCCACTGCTGCCAACAGAGTGGATTGATTTAAATCAAGGCGATTTAAATCACCAAGACAAAATCATTTATTTAAATCAAGTTTCCCACCGATACTTCACATATCTTAAACAATGGTGCAAATCTGATCACTAAAACATGTTAATTTATAACTCAATACATTATCTGTGTCAAGCTGCAGATGCAGCAATAGTACATTAGGAATGGTAAGAACTAAATCACACACACAAACACAATAGCACTTATATTTTATTAAACTAAAACTTAAATGTTACATAAATGTTTCACATTTGCAATTGTAGCATTCTCCTGAGTTGCCAGCTGATGGCTGTCCTTAAACTCTTTTTATTTTAATTTTCAAATTTTATTAACTCTAACAGACAAGTAAGTCATCACAACACTATACGTACTCTGTCCTTAAAATTTCTACAACTAGCTCTCATCTTCCCCACTCCCACTGTCATTTTTATTCACAGACTGAAACAGAAATACGAGTTTTCCTGCTTTTTCAACTGCCAGTCGATTTCTTAGCTTTGAGTGAATAATACCAAATGATGAAAATATTCTCTGTGCCTGCAGAGGAAGCTACTGCTGTGAAAAGTTTGCTTAGCAAGTGAAGGAACTCTGTTTCAACGTGCCTGGCTAATTTCCACCAATTCGGGGGAACGACTTTGTTCAAAACATCAGTAAACATGCACTATTTAAATGGTTCCGCTCCAGCCCTGAAATTTATTATGACTGGCATAACTGAGGAATGATTTTGAGATGCCCATGCCATGGCAGCAGCATCTTCTTCAGAAGTTAGGCATCTATCTTTATATCTGGGGTTGAGAATGTTCACAAGAAAATGAGGTGGAGTTAGTGCTTGATCCATTTGCTTCTTTATTTTAACTTTCTGGTGAGGTTTTACTGGCAGTTTAATTTTCTGGGGCAGTATTTTTCTTCAGTGTCTCTTGAAGTGCCTTCCAAATTTCGACAGCATCAGCAATGCAGCAACAATTTCTCTGAAGTTTGTTTAAGCCTATGGATATACTCGATATACTGAAGCCTATATCTTCTACATTCCTCTTTAATCCAATGTTAGATACTTTGCATGAGATACTTCCATCTATTTTATCAAAGTTTTCTTCACAAAGCTTTATGAGAATAGGCTAGTTCTTAATAAATAGTTCAAAACAATTAACCACAGAATTCCATCCAACATCTTGAGGGAGAATTAGTTTGGATTCTCCTGTTCTCTTCAGTGAAGCTGAAGCAAAATGGTTGTTATGGAAGTATTTTGTGACTTTACCAACATTTTCTTTTATTCCTGGAGAAGATGTACTTAAGTCTTTGGCTAAAAGGTGCATTAAATGAGCACTGCAGCCATATGTTATTATGGAGCATCCTTCCGTTTTTTCTTCTAAGTATCTTCTCATCATTGCCATGTTTGCAGCATTGTCTGTGACAGAACTGTGCACGTGACAATTCAATTTTTGTTCAGTTTATTACAGCTTTCACTGCCACTTCTTTTAAATATTCTGTTGTGTGGGCATTTCCCGATGTATCTGTCGTAACGGATTAAAATCATTGTAGTGTGTGTGTGCCCTGAGTCCATGTTGAGAAAGGAACAAGTAACCAATTTATATGTGATAAATGAAAAAATCTACTGAAGGCTGTTAATTGTGTTTCAAGGTTTTGTAACCAATTATTTTTGTAGCTGTTTTTTGTTATTTTTATAGTAGATAAGGGGAAGTTGTTAGTTTTGAGATAAGAAAGTATGAGTTATGAGCCACATGGGGGAGAAAACTCAAAGGCAGCAAAAAACCCTGGCCTGACCCAAAAATGACCGATTAAATTTGAAATAAGGGGGACTTGTGAACCCAGCAGTTCCGGGCCCATATTTGGCAACTTTTAATTGGCAAGTTACACCTGGTCAAGGATAAACTTCTGGCCTAGGGATTCCTTAAGGAGGGACCGACAAAGTGACGTAGAAAATGCCCATAATTGGTTTGGCGGACATATAGGCTGGAGTGGAGATAAAAGGGTTGTCAGACAAAGCAAAAATTAGAGAGCCTTGTCGTGAGGACCACCGAGCCTCCCCAAGGGGTACACAAGAATTGTGCCTGCAAGAGGGTCTGATCAGCCGTCCTGCCTCTCTCCAGCCCGTTTCTCTCTATATTAGTCAGGTAATTGGGCCGATAACCCGTTGGGACTTGTCCTGCGGATGATAACCTGGGTGTGAATACGATAGAGGTTCCACCTGGATAAAAAATAGAGCTCTAAATAAAAAGACCAGGTCATAAATATTTGTTGTTTTGCTGTAGCTGAGTTCATCTCTGTATGTGGTGAGTAGTGAATGTGAATGTAAAATTAGCAATAATTCTACTTGTATTCCAGGAGTGATTGTGATTGTAATTGTTGGAATATCTGGTTTTTGTACTTGTTTTGTAATTGTTAGTTGTTTTTTTAGTCTTATATGTATTTTGAAAGTTTGTAAGAGAATAAGGGAATAAGATTTGTGGTAAAATAAATTGCTTAAGTTACTAGTTGTTATATTAATAAGTTTTGTGTCTAGAATTTAATCATTGTATTCAATTTTTGTTGTTTGTAATCATATAAAACAAAAATGAATCAGTAAAAAAAAGATTCAATTTAAGTAGTTGTAGCAAGTTGATAAATAAAGGCTATTAAATGGTTAAGAATCTGAGTAATCCTGTCAAATTTTTCTGGGAAGTTTGCTAAGTTTTCTAAGTTAACATTTCCAAACCTTACACTCTGTCTTAAAAGGGGATATATACGAATCGCCTTAGTGCCTTAAAGTACCCTTTAAACCGCTCCCGTGATTTAGGAGGCTGTTTGTCTCTGGTAATCTTGATAACCTTATCAAAACATGGCACTTAGGCACGTCAGTATCTATTGTTCTGAAAGATATGCAACCCCATCTTCATTTGTCACACAGGCACATATTACTGGATCATTGTGTATGTTGCTCCACCAATCAAGGCTTAAATTGGCAAATTTCCCCTCAGTATTTCTTGCGTGCTGTTCAGGTTCCTTCTCATACACTATATCTAGCAATCTTCCATCAATGTCTGCTCTTCCAGGTGGAGTGTAGCCTGGTCGTAAGGATTCAACCATGTCAATGAAGTGTCTATTCTTAACAATGTGAGAAGGAGAATTTGTGGCATAAATGAATTGAGCATTACTCACCATGCAAAGGCAAGCTAATTGTTCTTGTACAAACTGTAATTAAAAATATTATTACATTAATAACACTTGAAAATATTTTTCTCCTATTGTGAAAATTCTTAGAGTTATGTACAAAATGTATATATTATTTTCTATAATTGACCCACTCTGGCCCGCCGTAAAAGCAAGACTGAGTGATGTGGCCATGGCAGCTGAAAGTTTGGGGACCCCTAGCATAGACCAATTCTCTTCCTCAGCACAGCAAATCATGTTTACAGCTTCTTCCCTCTCCTGGTAGGCCTTCAACATATTAACATGCACCATTGACACATCCCCTCTACCATGGGATCTCTCCACATTGTAAATAACTGCATTAGTTATTTCCACTATCTCATAAGGTCTATTCCATATATCTCGCATCTTATTCTTTCTTGCAGGATCTAACACAAGCACCATCTCTCCAATTTCAACTCCCCTTTCCTCTGTGTGCCTATCATACCAAACCTTCTGAGGTTCCTGATTTCTCTTAAGGTTCTGCTGAACCAGAACCATCATGTCTTGTAAGCTTTCTTTAAACAGTGACACACACTCTACCACTGGCTGTTCTGTCACCTCTACCTTGCACTCCCAAGAATCCCAAATCAGATCCAGGGGTCCCCTGACCTGTCTCCCATAAAACAGTTTAAAGGGAGCAAATGCTGTATATTCTTGGGTTACACTTCTGTATGCATACAACAAATAAGGCAACAAAACATCCCAGTAATTCTGGCATCTGTCCACATACATCTTTATCATAGCCTTCAACGTTTCATTAACCTTTCTACCAAACCACTGGTCTCTGGATGGTAACGGGTAGCTTTTAGATGCCTTACTCCACACATCTCCCATAGCTGCTTAAATACAATTGACATAAAATTAGCACTACAGTCTGAGAAGTTTTCCTTGGGAAAACCCACTCTGCTAGAAACAGTAAACAAAGCTGTGGCCACTGTCTCTGCCTCAACATTAGATAAAGCTACAGCCTCAGGATATCAGGTGGCAAAATCCATCAATACCAGAATATACTTCTTCCCATTCCTGAAAAGTTTAGGGCGTGGTCCCACAATATCCATAGCCACTCTGGCAAATGCCTCCCCAATAATGGGTAAAGACTGTAGCGATACCTGCTTAGGACCCTTAAAACTCTTGCACTTCTGACACAAATCACAGCTTCTGCAATACTCCCTCACTGTGTCACATATGTAAGGCTAATAGAAGTTTTGCTTCAGTCTGTCACAAGTTTTTTATATGCTCAGGACCATCATGAGCCAACTTTAACAACTCACTTCTATATCTCTCAGGTACCACAAGCTGCTTACAGTTCCTACTATGAGGCTGCTTTTTCCCTCTAGGGGGCTCTCTGTATAGCAAGCCACCTTGCATGAAAAACCTGTTCCTTTCCTCACTGGGGCTTGGTTTTGGGCATCAATTCTGGCCCTTTCTAACTAAACATCATCTTGTTGGGTCCTAATAAACTCCTTCTGAACTTCACTTAAGTTCAGAGCCACCTCAGGCACATGCGACTCAGCCTCAGCTGGCACCATCTGAGGGAAATCCTCTGTCTATTCACAGATTCCCTCACTATCAGAAGATAGGATATCCATATCAGGACCATATTTTTCTTTGCAATCTGGTTATGACATTGACATTACTAGTCATAACTATGTGTTATGCCAGGCACCGTTGCTCACAGCTGCCTGTAGGTTCTGGATACCAGGTGAGGAATAAAAACACGCCCACACCAGGTAGGTATACTTATCTTTAATTACGGCTTACGCTTCAAACAGCAACGGGACACTCTAGGGCATGCTGTGAAGCGGGTTGCCAGGGGATTTTGCCACGCAATCCAAGTGGATTCGTGGCCGAGTCTTGTTGCACAGTTTGCATTTCAAGTTTTTATATAGCATTCTCTAGGGAACAGCAAGCATTGGCTAATTTACAGCACCTGACCTTGCTTCCTAACTTTCCTCCTCTTTTGGCACCACAGACAAATTCACACGGCCTTGCACAGTCTGTTTACCAGGCCGAGTAGCGCCGCTTATCAAACTGGTCCTGACCAGACCCATCAAGCCCCTATCTCTATTCAACGCGTCACAAACATCTTCCGTGGCTTACAATCCACCCCTTGGTAAGGCAGGTATGGTCAGACCGTAAGTGATGCACTGCAAATACAAAACACTCCTGTATACTTTCTTCAATCTGCAACAAACATAAACATTCCAAATACTAACCACTACAATTACCACTAACATAAATACAATTGGGTGTTTAAAAACTTGCTGGCCCCAGGGGACCAGTTTAAAAACATATCATACCAATAATGTACTGTTAACTGTTGGACATGGTATGCTGAGTGAACCACCCCTTGGCTGTCAATCGTCATCCTGACTGCCCTGAAGCCATGGGTGTGGTAGGATAACCTTTAGGTTCTGTACCTAGGTCTCATAAGCAGTGAGCGTATAGCTTCACCCAGTGTCAAAATCCATCAGGGAGATAGACTGCAGGGATGAGGTTATCCCTGGCCCTACATATATTGGCCGAGATGACCACTGCACCGTGCTGGCTGTAACCACGTAGGCTGAGAACGGGCCGTGTTGATAGACATCGGTGCCATTTATGACATATTGATGCCACATACATTCTCCAGGCACAGGGTGAAGACACGGGATCAATTCTCATCCGGATAGGGGGCACACCCAGCCTCGCTGCCAAAGGATGCAACGGGCCACGTTTACCGTAAAATCATGTGAATCAATCATGCGGGAGTCTACATGGGGAAGCCAAAACCTTGCTCCCATCTGAATGGGAAGCATAAAAATTGGGCACCAAATATCATCTCGCCACGGAATTGCCACGCGCAGACGGGCCTGGCACAGGTGGTGCTGGCACCGGAATGGTTTAGGCTCTACCCACCACCCTGGTTCCATCTGGTGGTCCAGTTACAGTTCATGGTGATGTTTGCTGCCAACATGCCCCAGTCCCGTTGGCCCCCTTAAATTGTGATCCAGTTGACACACAGGTTCGTTATACCATTCAGATGGAAGGCCATCAGGCTGTACATGGTGTAGACAGGATGCGGACCCTGCTGGCAGGCTGACCATTGTTGCCATGCGAGGGTTTCTCCCCAGATCACGCTCGCGAGACTAAGCTGGTGGTAGGAACATAAATAGGCTGGTTATCATTTTTCAACAAAATTGCAAATGTATCCCCTGGACCCTCAGGAAATATCTCCCCCTCTTTTGGGGCTTTCCATGGGGTATGAACCCATACCTTTCGCCCCATACTCCCACAGCCACTGAGTCCCCTTCTAGTAGGGGGCCCTGGACATTCACTCACCAATACCTCAGGTGTCAGGGCTTGCTCACATATCAACTGGGCTATTCAGTCCCCCTGGCGAACAGTAACTGTCTCACGACCGAGGTTGTGTAAAAGTACCTTTACTTCCCCCCTGTAATCAGGGTCAATCACCCCACCCAACACCACAATGCACTGTAGTGCCAAACTTGAATGGGGTGCTATGCACCCATAGCACCCATGGGGGAGTTCCATACCCAACCCTGTGGGGATTAGGTGTCTCGAGCCCGGGATTAACGAAATCACCAGCAATGGGCTCCTTAAATTCAATCCTACACTGCCTTCTGTTACTTAAATGGACAAAGTTGCCATGGGGGACACACGCCACACCCGCAGTGCGCGCTCTTTGAGCACTGCGGGTGGGTTCACATGTCTTTAGTAAGGTGTGGTGCCCTGCACCGGCTGATTATTCAAGATAAACACTGCTTGGTCAAGAACTTTTGTCCACCCCTTCAAGGAGTGGGCTGGAGTCAACTTCCTTATTTACTCCTTCAGTAGGCCATTGTATTGCTCTATCAGGCCTGCTGCTTGGGAGTGATACGGTATATGCTGCACCCACCGGATTCTCAAATCTTCAGACCACTGTTGTATTGTCTGTTCAATAAAGTGGGAGCCTTGGTCACTTTGTACCTCCTCTGGGGTTCCATTCATCTTAATCAACTGGCTCACTCCGTCTATGGTGGTTTGCTGGGTAGCCCTTGCCACTGGATATACCTGCAGAACTCCAGAAAAGGTGTCTACCATGGTCAAGGCATACTGTTTACAATTTTCCACTGGTAGTGGTCCAATGAAATCCACTTGCCACACTTGGCCCAGATGGGTCCCTGGCTTTAGGGACCCAGTGGTTGTGTCCAAGGTTGTGTTCGCACAGTTGTGCACACTGGGCAGTTCTCCAGCACTGTCTGAATCACATCCCGGTTTGTTGGGATGCCTTGCTGATGGGCCCACTGCATGGTGGCCTCCATTCCTCTGTGGCCTTCTTGTTTGTGTGCCAAGCGAGCCAGCGCCTCCGCAACTGGCTCAAGCATCCTCACTGCTGCCAGCTGATCAGTTTCTTGATTAGCCAGGTGGGCTGACCGGCCCCCCTTTTGGTGGGCGTTGACATGTCCAATAAAAATCTGCCACAGCCCTTCCTAGGCTCTCCCCCACCTCAAACTGGCCATCCCTGAATTGTCCATTGGTGTGCCCGCCACAGTGGGCTCCATTGGGTCAGACCCTTATAGACGGCCCAGCTGTCTGTATAGATTTGTGTGGGGCCCTCTTCTTCATCCAGCACGGCTAGTTCAACTCCTTTTAACTTTGAATACTGGCTGGACCCTCCGGTCCCTTCTACATAGATGATGGCATCCTCCCCGGGTCGGTATGCGACAACACACCAGCGGCGCTCCCCCTTCTTATAAGTGGCAGACCCATCCGGGAGCCAGGCTTTAGCCTGTTCCGCCTCCGAGAGGACTTCGAGCGGGAGGGCCTCTCCGAAGGGGGCTTTCTCTAGCACAAGGTCGGGGACTGCTGTTTGCTCAGTATCAGCTTCAAACTGAACACCTCCCATCAGACACTGCTGAGTGTCGGATGGAGCTTCCCCCCTAAGGTGGGCCCTCTCTTGCAGATAAAGTTTCCACTTGAAGAGCATTTGGCTCTGTGCCACCCCTGTATGTGCTCCCAGGCCTTGGTCGTTCTCCCACCCCGCAATGGGTAGCTGTGTACGCACGGCCACAGGGGCTGCCTTAGTCGGTCTCTCGGTTTCTAGGAGGGCCTTATATGCTGCGGCTATCTGTTGCTCTAACAGGGTGTAACGATCCACTGTGCCCCCCTCACTTCTTGGACCAAAATCCTATAGGTACTCGGCGCCCAGCTTGTCACTGCCAAAGGCTCTAGGAAGCTACCCCATCCTGAGCCAGCATGTCTAATTCAAACGGCCAACCCTCCACAAGGGGTCCTAATGCTTCATACTGGAGGAATGCCTCCTTGGCTGCATCAAAGGCAGTCTGCTGCGCAGGTCCCCACTCAAGTACAGCTTTCCTTTTTGTAACACAGTAAATGAGCTGTAACAGCAGACCTAAATGTGGGATGAACGGGCACCAGAAGCACAACAGGCCTGTGAAGGCTTGTGCCTCCTGAATTGACGTGGGAACCTTCAAGTCCGCAACAGTTTTCAAGACTTTCTCGGGAATCATTCATTGGGGCCCCCGGCAGATCATACCCAGAAACGTTACTTCTCGGGATGGGCCCTGTACCTTCTTGGGGTTAATCTCCGACCCCCTTTCTCTCAGATAGTGCACCATCTGGTCCAGGGTCTGCCAGACCCCCTCTGGGTCATCCCCTGTCAACAGGATGTCATCTATGTAGTGAAAACGCCTCACTCCCTCCATGGGGGGGAGGGCGGGGGCTCCGTTTCCAAGTTCCAAGACACCAGTCCATGGCTTGGTTCTCCGGGGCCAGGGGAATGGAAAAGAACACATTAGCCAAGTCTATCACGGCATGCCACTGCCCCGCCTCTTGAACCATCTGCTCCACAATAGTAATGATATCAGGGACAGCTGCACTTAGCAGCGGCATATGCTTGTTCAAATTCCAATAGTCCACTGTCATTCTCCAGAACCCATTGGGCCTGCGCACGGACCACACCGGACTTTTGTATGGGCTGGTGGCAGGGCATAAGATCCCTACCCGCAACAGCTCTACAATAGTCTCCTCTATTTCCTTATGTCCCCCCCAGCAATCAATAGTGGGGGGTGTGCACTGGAGAAGGGGTGGGAGGTACTACCAATGGGGTCCATTTGGCGTGCCCCCTCAGGACCGCCTTCACAGCCCTGATGCCCACAGGCCACCCAAAACTAACCCGCCCCCAATCTATATCCACTTCTCTTCCAAACAGGAGATCTATTCCTATAATATACTCTGGGATCGTAAACACCAGAACAACAGCCAACAAGGGGGGAGGGGTGGGCAATACCTCTGGCAAGCCACAATCAAACTGGCTTAGCCTCTATCTGGGCTCCCCCATATCTGTCTACTGCAACCTGCGCCCCCCAGAACCAGCTGGGGTTCCCGTGGACCAGTGTCATTTTGGCCTCCGTGTCCACGAGGGCCATCACCCACCGGGGGTTTCTCCCTTTTTTCCAATAAATAATCAGCAGTACATAAGGGCACCAGTGCCCTATGGTGTAAGCTCATACTGCAATGCCTGAGGGGGGACCCGCCACCCCTTCATGCCAGTGGGCTCAGGGTCCATCATTAGGTCAACCCCGGGTACAAGAATTGCTTAGGTTTGTTAGGGGGCGGGGCCAACAGTGTGGATTCCCCCTCCTCCATCCCCACCTCCCCCCTCTTTTTTTTTTTCTTCAATTCTTTCCAGCATTCTCACAGTACCACACTGGGGCTGCGCACATTTTCTAAAATCCTAAAATAGAAAAAAAAAAAAAAAAATGTCTACCCCCCTTTGGGGGTGACAAATCATTACTTAAAACACCTCTTTCTTTTACAAATTTTCTTGCTAATTGCAAGCAAAACAAAGGAATTATCTCCACATTTTCCTGTGCCAGGCCGACTTTTTCACAGCCATAACTTTGATTTTTAAAAGCTATTGCATTTTATGAAGCATGGAAGTACCCAAAGGGTTAAGTACTGTCCAAAATTCCTTCTAATAACAAGCTCAAAAAAAGAGAAGTACAAATGTGTGTGTGGGGGAAAGCAACCAATTAACCTTGTAAAATTATGTCAAATTCCAGGCTGACAGTAACACATTCTTTAACCCTTTAATCAGGGACTCACAACGGCTGTGGTTAGGTGGGGTTTCCCCGCACAGGTTCGAATCCTGTTCGTGATGCCAGTTGTTATGCCAGGCACCGCTGCTCACAGCTGCCTGCAGGTTCTGGATACCAGGTGAGGAATAAAAACACATCCACATCAGGTAGGTACACTTATCTTTAATCATGGCTTACGCTCCAAACAGCAACAGGAGACTCTAGGATGCACTGTGGAGCGGGTTGCTGGGAGACTCGGCCATGAATCCACTTGGATTGCAAGACAAAATCCCCCAGCAGCCTGCTCCACAGCGCGCCCTAGAGTCTCCCATTGCTGTTTGGAGCGTAAATCGTGATTAAAGATAAGTGTACCTACCTGGTGTGGGCATGTTTTTATTCCTCACCTGGTATCCAGAACCTGCAGGCAGCTGTGAGCAGCGGTGCCTGGCATAACACTATGATATTTCCATTTAAAACGTCCTCTGGGAGAAGCTCTCTAACTTCAACCACCATGTCACGCTTAAAATCACCCCACTCTAAGTGGATCTTTGTAAGGGCACCTTTACTGTATACTCAGAAAGTGCCATCAAGTTCACTCTTTGATCTGGCAAATAATCTCCTCCTTAACTAAGGTAACATCTGAGGTGGAATCTCTCCATCCAGTATACACAATCCCATTGACTCTAGCACGCTTTATGAACTCTTCATTGCCCCTCCATGTCCCAACCCTAACATAATTAGTGAGGCTACCCTCATCCCTCCCATTAGGGATTACTAAATGGTAGCATTAACACTGGCAGTGTTTGTGTCTGGACACAGGGTGGCAGTGTTAGCATTTATATGGCCAGTCTCTGTACTTAAAGTAACTGCATTGGAATTGATTGTGGGCTGGAGCGTTGCTGGTTTTAGGGCATTTTTGTCCCTACTATTTGGACAATTTGGCTTTATAGGGTTATTTTTCTCTCCTTACATAATTGTTTAAGCTCTTTAGCATTCATAGCCTCATATGATCATGGATCACTCATTCTGACTAACTGACTTTTAACACTCTCACTGCCAAATTTTAAATTTAGAATAGCGTGGGGTTCTGATCCAAAACCCAAATGATCTGGTTCTGTGGATCCTACTGACTACACCAGTGTGACCCATCCATGCCTAGGATAACCCACTTGAAAATTCCAGGGTCAGGGCACGCTGCAAAAGGAGAGCAGATTCTCCCAAACTGGTAGCTAACACTGCAGTTAGATTCCCCAACTAGTTACCAAGAGTGCTTCTGATTCCCCACACTGGTTATCAAGAAGCTAAACCAAGAAGTTGCACTGGCCCCTTTATGGCAATTCAGTCTTTGGTCCCCAATTACTACGAGGTCAAGAAAAGAGAGAAATTATTAAAACTCTATTCCCTTTACCAAAAATGTTCTTCTGATCCCCAAAGGGTCAGCCATCTTACCAAATCTTTATAAGTTTGTATCTTACCCAAAATACCACGCTGCCAGCCAATTCTTTAGCAATTAAAACTAAAGGTTTATTAAAAGGATAGAAACAAATGAGAAGAGAGGTGTTAAATGGTCAAAGCAATCAGATACATACACATGACTTTAAAGTCCATATATATCAGATTCTCAGCAGAATTGTGGAGTTTGCAGGCTTGTACAGTTCCTCTGGAGTACATCCAGGACCTGGATGGGTCTTAGTCCTTTGTTTCACAGCTTCAGTTGTAGATGAGTTGATCCAGAGGTAAGAAGCAGGAATGAAGACAGTGCAGCTGCATTTTATAGTCTCTGGTCTGCCATGTGGCTTGTTTCAAACACACAAGCTCACAGCACATTGGCAGGGAAAGGCCTTGCTGTCGCCCTGACCACAGGGATATCTCTACATGTCCTAATGACTCACAGGTGCCCTCCTGGCTTCTCTCCCGTGGCTCATTGTAAAGATAATGGCCCTTGGTGAGTCATCAAGGCTGACATCAATTTGCCTGGAGGGTGTAATCCAGTAGCACAGCACCAGTGTTTGGATACAGGTATATCACACATATCCATAATTTACAGTACCAAGATGTTACATGCACATAAACAGTATTATCATATTTAGCTAATTATAACCCTTCCAGTGCTACCTGACATGGCATATCACATATGAATTATTGTAATCTTGCAATATTGATATCACTAATATTATAAATGGTCACCCCAGTCCAGATAGCATCATACCTATTGTACAATAACAGAAGTTAGAAATAAAAAAACATGATGTAGTTCATCCTCCAGGCTTGCTGACCAGTAAAAGATTACTCAGTACAGTACATACTCCAGTGTGCTGTTCAGTTTCTGTACGGATTCCATTGTACACTGACTCAGGTCACTTCTGGGCTCATGACAAATCACTACCAAGTCACTACTCAAGTGTAAAGAAACAAGAGGGGTTTTATTTGGCTAGCACCCCTGTTAGGCAGGGAAACACCTGTAGCTGCCGCCCTTCACAACCCCAGGTAAATCCTGGGCTCAGTAGCTCCTCCCCTTAGGCTGTGGGAGGGGCTTTTAACCATGAGTGGGCTTGCGTCCGCTCACGTCCTGGAATCCAAATAGTTCATAGCCCCAGGTAAGTCACTGGTAGCAAAGTTGAATGATATTCCCATGTCAGGCCTACCTTCCCTTCAGGGAAGCTCTGTAGTCCTGCATCAGGCTTGCTTTCCCTCAGGGAGGCTCTGACAGGCAGCCATCTCTTAAGCAGTTCATCACTCCAGCCAGATCAGTCTCACATATAATGAGAACTGAAAGTCTGCTTTCCTTCTTAGTCAGCCATCAACTGAGCTGTGCTCTCCCCTTTTAACCCCTCCCGCTAAGCCTGCCACCTATTGCAGGTGTACTGGGGCGGGGCTCATTGACCCTTTCCTTTTGAGTGTGCAGTCTGTATGCCCCATCACACTCCCCTTGGAAGACTATTCCAGTCAAATAGAGATCACTGGCAAGAGATCTATTTTAAATTTAATACCATCACCCATCACAGTTGTATCGGAGTACCTTCCAGATAAAACTGATAGCAATAGTGAAGTCCCTCCTGGACTTAATGGAATAGCAGCCACTTCCTTTTTGGGGCAAAAATGCTAGTTCAGATAGGGGTTTAATTTACCCTTTTTTGTGTTTGATTTGTTTCATGGTTTTTCAGAGAGAGAGGTTTTGGAGGTGTTTTAAAGTTATTTTTGTTTTCTGTATCCAGCTAAAATTTTCCTTTGCTCAGATTACTCCTAGTTATAGCTCTAATACCATTTCAACCAATCCTTCTTCCATGGTGTTTACATCCTTCAAGTTTTCTGGGTAGTCATCATATTCCTCTCTGTAGTTGTTGTTCAGTCAAGTTATATATTTAATTATTTTAATCTTTCCTTGTGAGTCAAGCTCTTAATCTTTTTGTTGTTGTTGCTCTTGGAATAGCTCTTTCTAGCTATTCAAATTCTTACTGGACTTGAGGTGCCCATCACCATATTCCATATCCCTTTTAGGTCACGTGTTCTTAATCTCTGACCTGGTATCAGCTATCTGGTAAAGGCAGAACTAACATCTGCTCCTCCTGTGCCATTGGCTTCACAAAGAGAACCAGATGTTTGTGAAACGTTTCACATAGCACAATGTACACAAAGGGGCTGAGGCAACTGTTCGCACGGCCCAGGCGGATGGTTGCATTGTATGTGTACTAGAACATAAGAGTTGGGTGGCTGATAGACAGCTGTATCAACTGTAGCAAGTGATATGGTGACCAACAGATAAAGAAGATCAGGCATATAGCAATGGCAATCCGTGTCATGGATCCCCGATGCACAACACAGTACCCCCAGTTTGAGTTCAAAGGGGACTGCCTATTCCAGGTTGACTACAACGCTCAGACTCAAGAGACATGGACCCTTTTGGGGGTAGTTTTTTGGTGCCACAGATGAGCCATCATGTGGCTTGCCATGACATACCTGCTGCTGGGAATCTGGGCCACGAAAAGATGTTGGCCCAAATTTTAGCCTTGGGGAATCAGCCCCAACATACCAGAGAAGCAGGGTATTTTTCTTCAAATTTCCCATGGATGTAACACTGGTGGAGCTGCACCAGTAGCAGTGATAGTGGGAGTTCTCGAGTAGACAAGGTACCAGCTGCTTCTAGCATTGCAAAACTTTTGTCATCTAGGACTGCTCCAAACAGGCTAGATGCCATCATGGCTAAAATGCCAGCAGCCTAGCTACATTAGTTCTCTCACCGTTGCTGAAACTGTTGGAACAGCAACAGTGGGAAACAGCCTGCAGACACAGCACCCAAGAAATCCAACAGAAGGAAGTTGGGCTATATTCTCTTTAAAAATTAATCTTGTTCCTGCTTTCTTAATTCTTTCCTCTCTTCCCATGGAGGGTAGCAAGTGAGTTTATTATTGTGTGAGTGGAGCATTTCTGTGTCCAAGGCCTAATCTACATTTAAATTTTAGGATGACATAGCTACAGTGCTCAGAAGTGTGAAAAGCCACATCCTCAGTGTGATAGTTATGCCCAACCTACCTGCTAGCTACCATTGCTCAGGGAAGTGTATTCCTACAGGCTGCATCTACACCAGTGGTTCCCAACCTTTTTGAGTTAAAGCCCCACTAGTTAACACTAGGTAAAACACGCGCTCTCCACCCCCTCCCCTCCCCAGCCATAAACACACAAAACCCCAATAAAAACATAAAATAATAGTTAATAAATGACTCTTACCCAAGTAAGACACTAAGCCTTCCCTGGCGCAGCTGCCACTGCATGCCCCATATAGCCCCACCTCTTCCCATCCCTACTGGATTGAGGGTAATGGAGGTGGGCCCTGGCGGGTTGGCAAGGGCTGTTCCAGGCCTTCACTGGCATGGGGCTGCTCCTCTCTGGCTGGGTGCCCGACTGGTGAAATATCCACTGAAATATCCACTGGCAAGTTTCCTGCTTTTGGCTCACTCTGTAAATAAAGGAACATTAGCTAAATGTTTTTCAGTTGACATGCAACGATTTTTAAGATTAGAAATGACATACATTAGAAACGATTGCTGTCACCAGAGGGTATGACACCGCGAGATTTTGCGGGGGCGCGCGCTGCCACGAGATCTGTGTACTCTGGCAGCAGCGTGTGGAGCGCTGTGTGCATGAGACACAGTGCTCCAGAAGTGCCTAGTATTTCAATAAATAAAACCACAGCACAGACATACATTACTGCAGTTCATTGCAAAACCGGTTTTTCAATGCTTCCTGAAGCCAAAGTGCTCCACGGTTGGCTCTGAGCCTAGTGCTGGAATCTGGCTGTTCAGAATTTGCAGCCAGCCTATCAGCCTCCGTGGCGCAACCCTGGGGGAACTTTCCCCCCTTCGTTTCACACAAATTATGAAGCACACAGCACGCAGCTATAACTGACGGGATGTTCTTTTCATTGATGTCAAGTCTAGTAAGCAGACATCTCCATCTGGCTTTTAAATGGCCAAATGCACATTCCACCACCATTCTGTACTTGCTGAGCCTGTTCTTGAAACGCTCTTTCTCTTTGTCCAGGTGCCTGGTGTAGGGCTTCATTAGCCAAGAGAGCAAGGTGTAGGCAGGATCTCCCATGATCACTATTGGCATTTCCACATCCCCAATGTTTGCTTTTCGGTGAGGGAAGAAAGTGCCCACTTGCATCTTATTGAACAGACTTGAATTCCTAAAGATGCACACCACACACTTTCCAGACCACACCATATTGATTTTGGTGAAACGTCCCCTGTGATCCACAAGGGCCTGCAACACCATTGAAAAGTATCCCTTCTGATTTATGTACTCTGTGGCAAGGTGGTCAGATGCTAGGATAGGGATATGGGTGCCATCTATGGCCCGCTCCCCCAGTTTGGGAACCCCATTGCAGCAAACCCATCCACTATGTTCTGCCCATTTCCCAAAGTCACTACCCTTCTTAGCAGAAGCCTATTGATGGACCTGCACATTTGCTTCACAGCAGCTCCAACAGTGGTTTACCGATTCCAAATTGATTCCCAACTGACCAATAGCAGTCTGGGATTGTCAGCTTCCACAGTGTGATGGCCACTCGCTTCTTCACTGTCCGAGCTGGTCTCAAGCGAGTATTCACATGCGTCAGGGCTGGGGACAGCTCTGCGCAAAGTTCAAAGAAAGTGGCTTTTCATATACGAAAGTTCTGCAGCCACTGCTCATCATCCCACACCTTCATAATGATGCGATCCCACCAATCTGTGTGTGTTTCCCAGGACCAGAACCGGTGCTCCACGGACTGAAGATGATGCGTGACAGCCTGCAGCAAACGGGAATTGTTCCGCTCTATAGCTTGTAGTAGGGCGGTCTCCATAACTTCGCTATTTTCCATGCTGCGGCTCCTCTCTCGCCTTTGAAAATACTGCAAGATAAGCCGTGAGGTGTGCTCACAATGATAGTGCAGAGCTGAGTGGGCTCCATCTCTCTCCGGCAACAGCACACACACAGCATAGAAAACGGCACAAAAAAGCGTTTGCAGTTTGTTGGGACAAGAAAGGAGGGTGAGGGAGCACGTTGCATCATGGGAGGACGACAAGCTTCCCAAAAGCCTCTGCGGCTAGTTGCCCTGTGGGATAGCTACCCATGGTGCACTGCTTTGAATGTCAACCAAAGCGTGGTGATTGAGGACGCAAGAGCCTGGCGCAAGGAGCGTGGTGTGATCATGCTCCTGCGACTTCTAAAATTCAGTGGGTGAAAGTCAATTTAAAGTAAATCAACTTCATTTAGTGTAGACATACCCTGAGAAAGTTGTAAACTTTAACCACTAGAGGTCATCAAATTCTGCAATACACTATAGTTAGGTTTGGCAGGATTACATTTATACCAGTAAATGTTGATTTCACCAAACACACAACAAATAATGAAAAAATATTTTCACAAATGGTGATTGAAATTTACAGCTAGGCAAAGAAAAATAGTGCTTGAGAACTTATCAGATATTGATTCAAGGCTATTTATTTTTGTATAGTGTGACATGAGATTGACAACTTGTGAGTGAAGTTATAAAGCTTTAGCTTTTTGAATCTCAATTTCTAGTCTAATTAAATAATTATTGTCTCATCTCCCCACATAAATTCCTGGAACTGTGAAAATTTAAATTGATATAAATAAAAAAACCCTTAAAAACAAACATTAATATTTTACATAGAAATCATTTAAAACAAACAAACAAAAAAAAAAACAACCAACACCCTGCCAAGCCTAACGATGGTACTTGATAGGTGAAAGAAGGCTTTCTACAGTGTAGTGGAAAGTAGGGTTGATGTCTTTCTAAAGCACTGATAACTGGACCAGCCCCCCCGCCAAGGTCCTATCTCCATCAGTGGTAGCCTGCTGGACCCTTGCAAGGAGCCAGCCTACAGGCAGCAGCAGCCCCAGCTGAGCAGGGGCTGACATGGGTTAATGACCTGACACCTCCCCCTGCCCCACAGCAGCTGGACATTTGGTCTGAGAGTGCCATAGGGTTGCCAGGTTCCCAAAAACCAGCCACCTGGCACCCCTATGGAATCTGAACACAGAACACAGAAGCCAGACAGGTGGCAACCCACTGGAAAGATGGGACACCAGCCTGGACCCCCCCACTCTGCCCTGCAGCAGCTCCCCTGCTGTTCTAGGCCTGGGCTCTCGCCAGTCTTGCCAGTGCTGCTCACACGTGCCCTGCAGCAGCTTTCCTGCTGTCCTAGGCCTGGGCTCTGTCCCCACCCAGATTTATACGGAGCCGCTGCCCCATTTTGGGATGTCTCTCTTCTGGGGCTGCAGGGTGGGGGTAGGGCACAGTGTAGGGGAAAGGAGATTTCCGCTGCCTCTCTGATCCTGCTGCCCTCTGTTTAGTAAGGGCAGCCGTGGAAGGTGCCCTGTGGCCCATGCACACTGTGGGACTGGGAGTACGAGGGAAGTTTCACGTGTTTTGAGGCCCAAAAGTTACTATCCCTTTAAGATCCCGGACACTTCCCCTCTCTCCTGTGGGGCTAAACGTTTCACCTCACCTACTACCGAGGAGGACATTATTTCTATCTTCTAACTGGCTGCTTTAAACGTCAGTCACAAGTAGTTCCGCCCCATCCTCCTCTCGCCCTGCCCAGCCAGTGTGTGTTAGCTTCCCAAGCCGCTCGACAACCACTGGTTGGCGTTCGTGACACTCAACCAGCCCTATGTGTTCTGATGGGTGAAACGAACCGTCAGTCAATCATCCAGTCAAGGGGGGCGGGACAGCGTCCGAGGCTGAGCCAAGGAACCGGCGCGGCGCGGCGCGGCTGGCTACACCAGATCAGGGAAGTTTATTCTCCGGGCGGCTGCTGCTAAGGGGCGGGGCGAAGCGAGCAAGGCAAGGCAAGACAAGACAGGCCGGCCGGCGATGCAGGAGCCGTGACCAGGTGAGTGTGAGGCCCAGGCCTCTGAGGGAGCCGAGCTTTCCCCCCACCCCCTTCCCGTTCCCTGCAGGGCCCCTCTACTCCGGAGATACTGGGTCCCGCTCCCAGTCCGTTAGCTCCGCGGCAGGAGCTGCGTCCCGAGCCCTGGCCGCTGCTCGCTTTCTGCGGCGCGTCTCCCACACCCCTGGATCCCTCCGCACTCACTGCCTCGGGGAGACACACCCCATCCCCCTGCGCAGCGAGACACCACAGCCCAGGCAGGGGCCCCCCATTGAGGTGCTTTGTTGCCGGCCCCCCCCCCCCCGAGTTAAGATCTCTCGTTCTCCCCTCCTGAGTCATGGCCCCAGCAAGACATCCCAGCTCATCTCTGTGAGAAACCTCATCCGCCCGCCCCCCAATACCATCTCATCTCGCACTACCTCCTCCTCATGAGCCCCCCTCACTAGAGACACCTCATTTCGTCCTCCTCCCTCTCTGCTCCAATAAAACACCTCATCCTCCTATTAGCCTGTCCGTCACACCCCCCCCCCACACATCTCCCTTAGGAGCCCCCATCCAGCGTGCTGCAGCATTCCTTCCTTCCCTGAGGTGCCTGAAGTTCTGACTCCCCCCACTGCTCACCCCCACATAGCCCCTCCGCTGATGACTCTCTGTATCTTTCTCTTTCCTCCTGTGTATTCCCCACTTATATATTTAGCAACTGTTTTCTCCTATTATTTACAATCCTGGTGGCTGTGCTGATATTATGGTGTGTGCAGCAGCAAACCCCCCACGCTGTCTGCATCTGGGTGGGGTTAGTTTTCTCAGTGAAGTGAATCCTATCCCTAGCTGAGGCCTTGGATGTTGGCTATAGGGGGGTAATGCATATTTATCATACAACCATGGTGGGTCGGTGGGTAAGGAGGCTACCTAGAAGATTCCAGTTCATCTCTGTGGGTCTAGGACCTTGGATGAGAGATACTGGTATATCTTGATAAAGGCAGTCTAATCATATGTGAAAACTGAATTTTTGCATTAGTGTATATGGGTGGAGCTACAAGTATTGCAAACCATGTTTATGAATAAAACAGCAAAGATCTTTGTGCACAACATCTGTGTACGTGTTCCTTACTACCGCATACAAACTTTAAACAAACATAGTCTTGTCATGTTTAACCTTGAATGGGCTGGGCTAGTAGTTTTGGATTTGCTCTTGTTTACAGCCTTCCCTTCCCTTCATCATGTTTGTGTAGATTAAGTGGCAGGGCATTTGCAATTGCATCTCAACCTGTGTTCAACAAGAAATGTGTTAGTGAAGGGATGCAAAGTGCTTCTGTTTAAAACCATTATATAGATCTTTTACAGACCATTTTGTCTTTGTGAGCCATCTCATATTCAGTGCACCATGAGATCTTGATGAGCAAGTTCCTGCAAAACATGGGGGACTTCGTACTGTTTTTGCTAAGGACTATAACCCAACATTTAAATGGCAAAGCTAATGAAATTAATCCCAAACTTCTGTATTTGTTACCTCCACTAAGCATGCTGAATGGGACATGAAGAAAATAAATAAATTTTTAGCTAAGCCTTAATTGTTTTTACTTTGAAACGTGTATGTCATTTGGTTTGTAAAAAATGTTCTTGAATGCATAAATGCAATAAGATTACTGGTACGTGTGATGCAGAACGACGTTTTCAGAGCTCTCTTCAGTGAACAAGAAAGTGACAGGATTAGAGGAAGCTGAGGAAAGAATTTTAAAATGTTCAGTTAAAATATTTTTGACCGGCCTCCCTAGCATGGCTGTTGGCAGGATTTAGTACACATGTGAGAGAAACTCAATCTTTATTTCAGCTCTGTATTTCACCTTTATAAAAAGCTTACTTTGCTATTCCACCTTTTGGCTGCTAAATTAAGAATCAGTTAAGTGCAGTTTTTTAAGTGAGTAATGCTGAAAGATGTGTTGACCTTCAGAAATGTGTATAAGTGAACTCTGCAGCATCAGTTCCAAAGTGCATCTTGCTTCTTGTATCTAAGACCATTGAGAAGCTAAATGGATCATTTGTTAGAGCAGTGGTTCTCACGCATACCACCGGTGGTACTTTGGAGAAGGCTGGGTGGTATGCGAGCTGTACCGCACCGCCGAATCCGCCGCCGAAAGTCCCCCCCGCCACCGCGAAACCCCACCGCTGACGAAAGTCCCCCCCCCTTTTTTCCCGAGTGGTACTCGGGTGGGGGGGGGGGGGAAGGTTGAGAACCACTGTGTTAGAGCATTGTTATAATACATGTTGTAGGAGTGCTTCAGTTGCAGTGCACTTGAAGGGAGTGGCAGAATGGAATCCACTCTAATAGTATCTCATTCCTGCTAATTAAGGAATGGTTAAAGAGAGTCCTACCTAGCAGCTGTGGGGGACAGCAAAGTGAAGATAGAAAATAGGCTAACCCCATGCTGACTCTAAACTCCTGTTTCTATTCTTTACACACTCCTGCTGAAAGGAGGAGGAAAATCTTGAAAATAAGTGACAGAGTCTTGGCAGAAAGAGGAAAAAATCGGTATCTCCATCCTCTGTTAATAACTTGCTGAGAATATGGCCTCATCCACTTTCTTCCCTTCCCTTTCATAACATTTGTAGCATCTGAACTGTCAGGAAAAAAAAGATTTTAATTGCTAATTATTGCTGCCTTTGCATCAGTTTTCCTGCAATAAATGCATGAAAAAATATTTAGATCTGTCTTTGCTGTAGTGGGTTTAATCAGTCATTGAATTAGTATCAGTTCAGCTTGGACTGATTTGCTTCTTTATCATCTGGGAAAGTTGGCAACACCTTTTTTAAAAGGAGGACAATAAGCAGTTTGTCAAATATGACATACAGAAGGAAAGGGTATGCAGAATAAGTGTGTGTGTGTGTGTGGAGGGGCTGAGTTGTCTGAAAGTATCATAACAGTGATATGGCAGCTTCTCCCCTTAAATGTGATGTAAATAGGAAATCCTTGGATTCAAAAAGTGGAACTTGTTGTGACTGTAAAGCAGGGGGATGCTTTGGTTCTTAGTACATTTTGTTTGTGTTCATCACATAAACTGTCTGTATTTTGCACAGATCCCTGCATCCCTAAATCCTAGTAGGAATGTTGTATCTTCCACCAATTAGCCAGAGTATCCTTGTTTTTCAAGAAAAATACTACTTCTGGGTTTCCCTCACCATTGATCTGTGATCATATTGAAGGTCACCCTCAATTGCAGGGATACTAGATCTACAGGAAAACAGAAGCAAACTACAGACAGTTATGGAGATTAGAGTCATGAGAGCTGTAAGCAGCAAAAGGCAACTGGCCCTAATGAAGGTGAAGTCCTACATCCAGAGAGAGGAAATAAGCAGCCCAAATGTAGAATGGGGGTGTGAAAAGTAACTAACTACCGTTTCCATGCATTAATAGACAATGGAAAAACTCCCCTCATTAATACTATATTAAAAGTGTTTGCATTACATTAGTCTCTCTAAATTTTACACAGAAGGTCTGGAATTGAGTGGCTTGGAGGCGAGGTGTGCAACAGAGGGGCTCTATCTTAATAAGTGATCCACAATATAAAAATATTTGGGAATTGTTCTGTAGTAAAACATATACAAGAGACCATCTTTATGAGACAGTATTCAATCAAGGGACTACCCCAGAATATTCCCTAATATGCTGAATACAGCTCTGCTGACCTTTAATAGAAAACTAACTCCAATAAGTTAAGGATCTGTCAGTCCCTTGTGTGGTTGATTCAGACAAGTTTCGCTGTATTAAACAAATACCTAAAATGGTTTTAGAAATACAGTGTAACCTGCTTATAACAAAATTGTATCAAGTAAATCTGTAGTGATGCAAAACTGGATGAAATTCTCTGGCATGTGTTATGCAAGATGTCAGAGTAGATGACCATAATAGTTCTTTCTGGCTTAAAAATGTGTGAATATAGGAAAACCAAATTTCCATATTGTTCAGTGTTTTGAAAAATTTACAAGTTGCAGTTTAAGTTGCAGTGACCCTTCACCATGGCTGGCTTTAAGCATCAGCAAAGCCCTGTAACTTATGTGCCAGCACTTTCTTTCTTCTGGCAAGGAGGACCAGAATGAGAGGCAGCTCAGCCTGGATTTCCATTCTGCTGCCTCATCTCTTTCTGGAGAGAAATTCTGTGCAAATGATATAGCTTGCCCCTAAATGCTGCTTAAATTCTGGGATGAGGGAGAGAAGGGGAGAAATTGCTTCATTATAAGAAGGTTTCATTGTACCTGTTTAAAATGTATCTCTAGTTTAATTTAGTGAATCTGGTATGTATAAAGTGGTTTAATATATGCTTTCTACTGAAATATACTCAAATACAAGGTATAGCAAGTTTTGAGTCTTTTGCTTCTCATACTTTTGTGTACTTCCTGGGTCCCTGGTGATGTCATCAGACTGTCTCAATAGCTGCTTCATTCCTAATAATTCACTATAATGCATAAGATGCCTTATGAAACTTGCTGGTGATTTCTTCTTTGTAACTAGATATAGTGATTAAGAAGTGTATATTACACAACATTCTTCCTTTAAGGAATTTTTTGGTGAAAGATGGGGTGACAGTCAGCCCTGCTCCTGGAAGATTTAAGAGGAGGTAGTATCATATGCTAGGAAAATTTAATTTGTTCCTCAGACTGGAACAACCAAATACTTGCTCCAGGCAAGTGAAATGTAATTGTTTCATGCTGAGGTGCATTGATAAGTGTTTCTGATCTGAAACTGAAAACTAAAACTGGCCTCCCAGCTCTTTCTTTGTAAACTGTTAACAAGCAGCATATGAAATGGATGATTGTCTGCCTAGCCAGCCACCTTTTCTGGCTACCTTCAGCTAGTACCAACCCACTCTGCACTTCAGGAAGAGAATGTATGGTTAATTACATATGTACATCCCCCACTCACCCATCTGTTATGGAGTGCAGCTCCTTTAACAAAAATGAATGGGAGTGGGGTAAGAACAGTTTTCATATTAAGCCTCTGATTTGAGGTGCTGGTCAGTTGATGCTTTTGAGATTAAGTGCAGGTTGGATTGGCAGTATGGCCTTGAGGGGAAAGAAATGACGTGCACTCTTTATACAGGAGCCTTCCTTCTGCCCTGATGTAATGTTTTTGGCAATGAGAAACAATGGCAGTAACAATAGTTCATCCTCTTTAGCCTCATTATTGAGCTATATCAGGGTTTGTTTTTTTTGTTTGTTTTTTTGAGAAAAAACTTAGTTTGTCATTGGAAAAGTTGTGACCAAAAGTATCTTAAATTTGATTGTTAAATTTTGTGTCCTAGGTTGAGTTTAATATTTAAGAAGTCAAAAGTGTGTGTGTGTGCATGTGTGCATATATATATATATATTAAAAATGCTCTTTTCTGTCTGGCTCTCTTCTGTGCTTCATACTATATTACACCACCTCTGTAGTTTCAGGCATTAAATCAGTTTAGATAAATTTTTATATAAATCTTTTAAAAATTAAGAATGGAATTAACTTTTAAAATAAAAAATTAACATCCTCTTTAAAGCTTAGAAACTTAATGTTGAGTTGTTAATTTGGGGGTTTCCTTTTGGTCTGTTTGTAAAGTACTATGTGCTGCTTCTCAGATAGAATTCCAGTCCTGTTTCATTTGATCTTGTTGGTAGACAAGCCTTCTCTTTGAGATTGTGCCTCTCCATAATCTGAAAGGAGTATAGATTCCTCTCCCACAGCATTCTAATAATTATGGTCCACGAAGACCCTTTTTGGCAAGTGACCTCATGCACAATTAATTCATCAGAGGGAGGAAATGAAACATATGAAGGCATTGTTTTGAATTGCATATAGAAGTCGCATGCGCAATCCAAAGGAGAGCCAATTTTCTGCCATATATTAGGAACAGTTCCTAATCTGTTAAGAATAAATAAATTCCAGGGATTAGTGGAGAGATTTTCCCATACAGGAGCAAGTGTGAGAGTGAGTATAATGAACTATTGGCCTTGTGCCCTATTAGTACATATACATTTGGATATGTATATGTTGCCTATTATATATACGTTGCCTGTATTTGCTATATTATTTCTACCAACTGCATCTGAGGAAGTGGGGTGCAACCCACGAAAGCTTATGCCTACTGAAATTAAATTTGTTAGTCTTTAAAGTGATACAGAACTCTCGTTGTTTTTGCTGTATACAGACTAACACGGCTACCACCCTGGAACTCTTCTACATTATATATGTGAGAATATGACTGAGAATAGTAGCTGTATAAGAGGGAGAAGACTAATTCTGGCAGTTTGCCAGAATTCAGGTTGGTTTAGTTGCACCATTTGCTGACTTGCTCGTGACTGAGCGCCTCAATTTTTATAACCTACTTTGTATTAATGCTAACTAGCAGGGTTTGTTTTCTTTAAATCTCAAATTCCTACACAGATGTGGAACAGATTGCAATCTCTTCAGTGGCACTGCAAAATTTTAAAAGCTATCACCAGCAGCTCCATTTTCTAATTTAGTTTCTGAAAGCAGAAAGCAAGCAGCAAGTTAGATTTGCTTCTGAGAGCTCATGTTCTCAAAAAGTGAGCAGTGGACTAGATGTGGGCACTTTTTAGAGGACAGCATGCAAATGTAGAGTGACAAATGATATCAGGGAAATTTAGAAGTTCCCAGGATTGGTTTAACCCACATCAGACCATCAAATCTGAGAGAATGTTAGGATAGAGGGTCACTCCCTAAGAAGGATTAGCCCTCTCATTCTCCCTGGAAGTACTTAGGGTTGTGAGGTACTTCACCACCACCTTCCCTTAATGTGAAGCAGTTTTGCCTGATATCTGCTGTAACTCAGCACCCTTAAGCCAACAGCCTCTGGCCAGAGACAAGCACCGACTTCCAGATCTCTACAGATCTTGCCTTCTGTACAAGCTAGTGACAGGCACACACTGATCTCTGCACCCATCTGAAAGCATCTCCCTCTGTAGTATCCAGCTCTTGTCACTAGACAATCATAGAAATAACCAGGGAAGCTGTCTCCAAAGAGACAGTGTACACACAGCTTGACTGACACAACTTAGGATCAGGTCTTTTATCATAACACAGCACTGGAATCTACTTATAATGAAAACAAATGTTATATATATTAATATTTCAGAAATTAATAGCAGATTACAAGTAACACAAAAGGAATAACATGTTTCTTAAAGTTTAAACTTAACTCTAACAGGCTAAAATCCTTGTCTAAAGCAATTTCTCACCTAAATCAACCTCCCAGCTTCACTAGACCATGTGGCCATCATCCAACTTTCATTAATGCGAAAAACGCTGTCCTTTTTGCTTCCTCAGTGAAGGATAAAAAGGGGTCCCTTTTCCTTCCTCATATGGTCCAGTAAAACTTTGAAATGCCCCTTTTAAAGTGAACCTCCAGATAAGACTTTTCTCCCCTGTTGCTTGTTCTCTAACATGCCCCTGTTGGTTTCACATATTCCTGTCAACCTTTTTTTGCCTGTTTTCTTCACATGAAAATGGGACTTCCGTTGTGTTGGCTATACCATGTTTAATTTACATCAGAGACAGGGATAGATGAATAGGCATGCTTTTGTCTGGTGTAAGACCTGTTTCCCCACTCTGCCTTATTAGACTTTAAAACATAATTTGTGTGTGTGTACGTACGTGTACAGTTTCTTATATAGTGTCAGTACGTACATTTCATAATGAGAGAATGACCAGAGTGATATCGGCTTTCATTTGATAGCCAAAAAGTGTCTTATAAGGTAATTACTGAGAAAGGAGTGTGTTGGGTGTAGTGAATTTGTCAGACCTGATAGGAGTTGCTAACAGAGTAGTGAACCCTTTCCCAGCTAGTACCTCTGTGTCACATGCTCTATGGCTGATTTTACTAATTATCTGTGAATTTGTCTTATTTATGAATTGGGCTATGATAATTTATAGTGTAGAGGGCTGTGATACAGTTCCATTGGGCAGCATGGCTGGGGCTGCTCATAAAGTAGGGATTGCACAACTGAAGGGAATACAGCAGCTACGAGGAGATACAGCTATGCAACTGAATTATCAGTTGCCAGTAAGGATTGGTGTGGAAAGATGCAAAGAACTCCCTATTTCACCATCTAAAGAGGGAGTTGAATGTGCTGGCTCCACAGCACCACTTTCTAGTTTAGGGGAGCAAGAAGTCAAAATTGGAAAGCTAGTCTTGGGTTTGTGCATGGTATTGTGTGAAATGAGGTTTATTTTATTTTTCATTTCATGGTGAGACAGAAGTCCACATCAGAAATTGCTATAATTGCATTTAATGCTTCTTTTCATCCTGGTTGACTGTGTGAGGGGCCAAGAAATGATAGATGAAGAATGAATTCTATGCCAGTCCCTTAAGTGCTTGTCTTCACTGTACTGGTAACTTGAGTCACAACTTGAGTGTTGCCCCTAACTTGAGTCCCATCCACACACAACCCTTAACTTGATTGTAGTTTTGCTTTCAACTCCAGTTGGTTGACCCATCGAGGGATATAAGCTGAAATTCAAACTTAGCGCAACTAGTCAGTTGCTATCATGACAGCTCTGAAATGTGGATGCTGGTTAGCTCCACTCAAGTGGCATTAATCCTCCAATGCCTTTCCACACCTCCCCCCCCATGTGCCCAGAAAGAATGGGCAAATTCTCCCACAATTCAGTGGGAAAGAATTTATAAAGTTGGCAAGCATGCTGCAGTACGTGGAACCTTGCGATATGTCCCCAGACTCTGTTCCACATGCTCAAGTGCCAGTGCTAGTGTGAGCACAGCAACTTCAGTGTTGTTTTGAGGTATCTGTTCTCACTTGAGCTGAGCTAACTCAAGAGGAATAACTTTAGTGTAGATAACTTAAGTTAACTCTGCAGTGAAAAACATACCTAAATTGGGGTTTCTGCAGTTTAATGGCTGGAAGTAGAGAGGAAGAGTATGTACTGAGTGTGCTCTGGGAGAAAAAGAGAAACTGTTCCTAGGACTGTTCAGCTGCAGAATTCACCTAAAGTCTTTTAAAAGATCTAGGTTTAATCTGAGAGGAAGTTTAGATGCAGAAACAATGGGGTGCAAAACCTCAGTTGCCACATTCAAATCAGAGACTTGTGCCAGTTAATAAATTTCCATGCCGTTCAGCCACTCCCAAGTTCCAAGTCACCAGCAAAGGCAAATAAAACCATTGTAATCAGTGGAATAGCTGCAGTTTGGCCTGAACATGTAAACAGTGGTGTATAAACATTTCCACTGGATGGAGAAGTTTATTAGCAAGATGAGACTTCTGCATTTCTTAGGGATGACATACTTTTTTCTTCAGAAAAACTTAGGTGGTGGAATTTTGCCTGCAGTGATCTCTTATGGTTGAAGGAAAAACGGAATGTGAAAGTACTTTTTGCTCATGTGCTGGTAGAGCCAGACAATAAAGGCAACGAAACTGAAGTAGTCTCAAGCAATAATTAACAGATATCTGATTAATCTTTGCTTACTGACTGAGACAGTGAGACTGTCTTTCTATTGCAGCCTCTTCTTAGACTCTTAAAAATAAAAAGGCATGACATATAATTCTGTTAAGTGTTACCCAGTGAACAAAGATTGACGGGCCAGCAGGAGTTATTCAGCTGAAGGACTTCACCAGCTCCTATCAATTTTCATGTATGTGGAGTTGCTCTAGAGGTGACTTACGCATTACTGGTACAACTGAAAGGGAGATTGCTGATGGAGTAGGGATTTGTAAGGAAAACGAGTGATCGGCACAATACGTTGCAAGCAAAAAAATCTCAGCGCGTGCATACATGTGCAGACATAATGTTCTTCAGAGCTTTCCATTACCCAATTTGTAGGGCACAATCTTCATAAATAATATAAGAAAGTCTAACAGAATCATCTTAGCAAATCAATAGAGAACAAGCTTTTTATGCAGCAAAGTGGGCAACACAGCTTTTGTCTTCCACTGTTTAGCATTTTTGTGTGTAGGAGACTTTCCAAGGTGTTTTGAATCTTCAGGAATAAAGCGTTTAGTCTTGTCTTGCCTAGGAAAATTAGGATCTGTTTATCCAGTGCAGCCGCACCGGTGCTAGCAATGGTGGAGGTTGCGGTGTGATGCGAGGCAAGCATTTGCATCCCCCGCCTTTGTTGGGTTGTAAGTACAACCCCATGAATTTGGCCAAATATTTCTATAAAGAAATGTAGCTTCTGCTACATGTCCATTTTCTTAAGCAGGCATTTTGTGTTGACATTTAAATGGTCATAAGTAAGTCTAGAAGTTAATGACTCATTGAAGTGAATGTAATAAGGAGTGGGGGCCATCTTGTTTGGCTGAAGACTGGCAAGGCTGGGTTAACAGTGCTGCAACATTGAATTCATGTGAAGAAGGATTGAAATGTTTTTCACAATGACAGTTTAAATTCTGTGGGAAGGCTCTGAAATGGCAAAATCTTCAGGTTTAATATTTGCTTCAGTTTAGATTAGTCTGGTAATAATTTAGTCACCTTGTTCTGGAGGCAACGTGCTGCACAGCCTTGCTTTGTTACCTCAGAGCAGCTCCAGGACCTGAACCTTATACTGTCGGAAGCAGAAACTGTTTTTTCCAGAGATGATGTGATATTCTGCCATTGACTGCAGTCATTTCCTCCATCTCTTTAGAGTTGTGCTGATGTGTTTGAAGCCCTTAATATAAATATATGTATTTTGGAGTAGAAAGCAGAATAAAGTTTTGCATCTGAGTCCTTCATATGGCCATTCACAACTTTCATTATAAAATGACGTACATGGGGAATGGATGTGAGTGAGGAGAGTCCAGTCAGTGGTCCTGTTTCCATCCTTGCTGTCTTGCTAGTAAAATGGAAGGCTTCAAGGAGGATCTGAAATAATGACTAACTTTATTTTCTGGTCCACCTTAGTTAGTTTTTCTGCCATATGTGCATAAGCAGCCTATGACACCAAGCCAAAATTGGGGATTTTTAACTCCCATGCCTGTGAGGTTTCAAGAGAAAGTATGGAGAAATATAAGATTCCTGCTGCAATCTTGGCAAAGTCATGGAACGTGTGTTCCCTTTTCTTGTTCTCTCTTCTGTTTGGATGGTTAACATGAAGAAATAAACTAGTTATAATGTTATCCCAGATTCCTCACTCCATGTTTAGGGCTGGGTTGCTTGGGAGAGGTGCAGATTATGTGCTGAATATTGTAGGCATTCAGGGTTTCAAGACAGTGTAGTCCTTGGAACTTGAAGATCAACTATACTGAACTAGAAGTGCTACCCTGGCAGTGCTAAGGGTGCAGCTGCCAAAATGGTAGGTAGAATTTAGCTGTCTCAGTCCTACTTTTGCCAATATGTGCACCAGAATACTTAAGGTAGTGACAAAAAGAACCCTCTGTGAGGATCTGCTGAAACAGAACGTGGGCTGTGCTGTGTGTGAAGAGCCTTGAATTTGTTTTTTGTTTTTTTCCCCTTTACAGTGTTCAGAGGGAGCTGCTGGTATGGAACTGAACTGGGTTTGTTTGTGGGAACTGTAAGCAAGGTATGTATAAACACATTTCCCCTCTGACCTCTCCAGTCTCATACCTTTGTTTTCAAACCTATTTGCTCATTTGTTACTATAGCTTTAAATTTACTGTTGCCTTGTTGGCCACTATCTGTGATGGTCACTATCATTTGCCCTACTTCAGTGAAGATGGAATTTTGGAAACCCATATAGACATGAGATCTGACAGCTGCCCAGAGGAGATAAAAAACCACAGGCTGCATCTACACTACTACCATGTCAAGTGTAAACAGACTTTGACATGGTGTTGTAGTTCCATCTGACACAGAGTGCATCCATGCAGTGTTTTTCTAGTCATGTGCAAGTCAGAGTTGGCTGAAGAGCCCTGTTTGTAGTGTTTTGTCCAAACAACCTTGTTTCTACTCTATACTTCCTTAACTGTTGGTCTCAATTGTCTTAAATACAGTATGTTCATATAGGATGTTTTCCTGCTCTGAAATCATTCTATATAAGTTCTTAAACCATGCTAGTATCTGAATGCTTTAATGGTAGGTAGGCTGGCTCACTCAGTTGTACACAACAGGTGATTCTGTCTACATAGCAGAATTGCTATATTAGAACTCCATTATGGCCTGGCAATTGAGATCTAAACCTGCCCAAAAGAAGAGATGATACATGCTAGACCTCAGGATCAGGACCCACGTGTTAAACAACTGGTTTTTGGCTGTAGGCTAAATATAGTTGTCTGAGTCTGTTAGGGCCTGGTTACTAACTTACTAAAAGTTTACTGCCAAAGAGACAGGAAAAGCATTAGTTCAATTCTAGTAGCACTGACGAGAAGGCTGCAAAACCAGGTTTAAGGCTTGTTTTAGATTTCTCCAAGGTACTGGTTCTGTTTAATATTACTGCTTTTGGAGGGGCGTGGGGAGGAAGCCGGCCTATTTGACTGTAGTGGAGGCTGAATCCTTTATCCAGAGAACTGAGAGAGCCTGGGCAGCACCAGTGCAAACATCTCCCACGTTATTCCTCATTTATTCTCCAGTGTGCCTTAGGTCTCAGGTTATAGGGCCACCCTTTGGGCTGAGAAAAATAAATTTCCATGCCCTATTCATTCCTTAATACCTCTGGCTAACAAACCAATCATCTTGAGTGAAACATTAATATGTTCTAAAGTACACAGGCTCATTTCTGCAGATAAAGCTGCTTAGATATTAGCAAAAGTTGGAAATCCAAAGGTTGATGCAGGCAGGTGTCACAATGGAAATAAAGGGAGTAAAAAAATCTTAGATAATTTATCATCTGCTAGCCTTGGCAATTGAAATGTATGTCATATTACTATTCAGAGAGCTGAAATAGGAGCTGAAAAGCAGATCGTAGAAACTGGGGTTCCAAATTGGGGACCACTGGGGGGAAGGTAGAGAAGTTAAACTCAGATTGGCATAATTACTGGGGATCCAGAGCATGTGAGATTCTCATGGTTAGAGAGTGTGAATGGGCCTAGAAAACTTGTGTGGGTCAAGAGTAGAGACTGCCACAAGAGGCTTACTCTGGTAAGAAAAAAACCACTTCATGGAATATACCTCTTCAGTAGTCACGAATTAAAATTCCCCCAAATCCTCTGCTTTCCACAATAAAGGTCTTGTATTAATAATTCTCTCTAATGGCTTTTTAACTGGTGGATAAACTTCACCAGCCTATGTGTCTGAACTAAAACTAGCCTTTTGCTCTTGGATGGTAATGGTTGTTCTAGAATGCCAGAGGAAATTTCTATTTCATATGTTGGCTGGAACCTTTAAAGGAATACTGCACAAAGTGGACCGTTAATTGTACACAAACAATATTTGGGTGGTATAAATGGGATTAGATGCTCATTTGGTGACTTTTACCACTTCGGGGTTTAATAGATCGATGCTCTTGAAATTGGAAAGAATTCTTCCCTTACATCCATTGCAGGCTTTAGTACAGACTTGGATGGGAAAAGGAGGTTATTTTCATGTTTTTGAGAAAGGATTAGTTTAGTAAATACCACACCATGAATTTCCTAAAACTGTGACAGGTGAGACTTCTGGTCCCCCAGTCTTTTGTCTTTTTTTGTTCTTATGCGCACCCAGGCTTCTGGTGCAATGCTCAAAGAGTTTGAAAGCCACCAAGTGCCTCTTATAAGCATTGGATTTATGAAATGTATTTGAAAGCATTTGGGATTCTGGGCTATATTTCTGAAATTTCTGTTCATGTGTTTAAGAAATAAATGGTAATTTGATAATGATATTTATGAGCTTTTGTTTAAATCTTTAGCACTGCTGGACTGAGTAAAATGAATGTGAATATTTTTAAAGAAAATTGCTGTAGAGCATTAGAAATATGGTCCTAGATATGAAGCTTTTTTTTTTTTTTTTTTTTAAGGCTGATGGGTAATTTTCTTTATATATAAGGATTTATCAGCCATTGTGAAGATGATGCTGTTTTCCAAGTAATTATATAAGGCATGCTCCTTCTTGCTTCTTCTCCTTTTAAGCCCTAACCTCTTAAAACAGCTGTTCAGACCTTTAGTCTGATAAGGTTTCTTGCTATTTCCTTGCTGGCCCCAACATGTCTTGTTTTGGATCTTATATTGGCAGATTTGCTCAAGGCAACAGTGAAAAGATTTCAGGTGATCTTCAAAGATGGCCTGTCCCCTACTCTTTAAGGTAATTGGGGCAGGATACTGTCTTTAAGACTCTTTGGCTCAGTCGTGGCACTACTCCCATCCATTCCTTATCAACTTTTCTGTCTGTGTGTGTTGCAAGAATGTTTTGTTTTTTGTCTTTTAAATGAAGGCCTGGAGGACGGTGACTCAAGGAATCCGGGATGGGATAAACACAACCTTTCACCTTGGAGTAACTGGTTCTAATCCAGCCTGTGGTTGATAGTAACTGAACATGGTTCATTTGCATTTGTGAAATGAGTTGATCTCAGGCTAGTTTCCAGAGGACCAGTGCCTGTATTTTATATTTATGTATAATATAAAAAACCCAAACTGTGCTAATTAGTGGACCTGTCATTGGCATTCTCAACAGCAGAGGCTGAATTCATTTGCCTTACGGTGATTTCTATCAGGTCAGAGCTGATAAACACTTGAGTAGAAGTATACCTAATCCTTTTCTTAATACATCCTTTTGAGACCCTTATGGCGGTAACTTCCTTTATATCAAAGATAAAAGGAAAGATTAAGAGTGGCTTCACTCCTGGAGAACCTCATACTGGGCAAGCCAGGGATTGACATTGATTTAGTGTGGCTGGTAGGGAGGGAAGAGTTGGACTTTTATAGTGGAGATGTCTTGAAAGAAGTGGGTGAGCTAGCAAATTAACAATCCCTGTACAAAGTCTTGTATCTGATTGGCTTAAGGGATGCTGTGTCTGAGTTTGAAATTCAGAAATTTGTCAGCCACAAAATGTCACCAAGAGAAGTCCTCCCATGGGACTATTTGGGTCTTAAATAATTAATGATTTGAAGGAAGAAGCACTGTTTCAGGGCTAATAGAAATATTGAAAACCAGGATTTGGTTTCACTCAAATTCAGTTTAAAGACTAACATGAATATGCATACATCTGTCTTTAAGCAGCTTCAGAGCAGGAGAGAGTATTTTTACTAAGAAGCAGTCAGGAACTGGGGTGGTTATATTGTAGAATCTTTCAAAGCTATCTTTAGAAAAATTCTCCCTGAAGACATTTCTTTATAGTATCACATTGGGGAGGCAAGGGGAGCAGAAATGTTGCTTCCCATCCTAACTTTCTTAACCAAAGAGGATTTCCTTATTTCTTGCTCTCATTTTTGGAATGGAGAAGGAAATCTGTTCAGGGTAAAATTCCTGTAATATCCTCATACCCTGTGTTTTTGTGTAAACAGCTTGTTTGTCTGTGGCTGGGATTCCAGTGGTGTCCGAACAAGCCAGTGCTTCCTCATAGAGTGCACACATGATCTTTGTTTTATGGCTGCTTCCTGATGTTTTACTTTGTAACTGTTCAGGACTTTCAGACGGTCATAATCTGGCACAAGACTCAGAGAAATCTAAGAGATAAATTATTCAATGACAGTTGCTTTTGGAATCTGTATAATCTTTCCAAAACATTTTAGACTGTTGCTCAGTCCACCCTTCCTTCTGCCTCAGCAGCCCAGTCAGCTTCACCAATTTCTCTGCTCCTTTGTGGTCTTGATAATTAACTGACTGACTGGTTGCCAATGTAAGTATAGTTTTTTTTAATGGGGATGGGAGCACAGACGTTTCAGAATCCAGTAATGCAGCTGAGCAACCATAGGCCACTACATTTACTATGATTAGGCACTGTTGTTTGTGGATAATAAGCAGAGCACACAAGATTTTTATTTAGCAGCCTCTGTTTAACATGCTGCTGATGCTTCCATCTGCTTCAGATTTCCCTTCTCCTGGATTATTCTGCTGAGTTGTGATGACCTGGAGGCACTGGTGCCCAGGGCACAACATGACTTTGTCTCTTCCTTCTCTGCTCATTCATCTCAAAGCCTGATCCACTTAAAGCCACTCTGCTCCAAGATTACCTCTTCTTTTGGCTGGCTGATCACAGCTGGCACAATCATTTAACAAAAGGCTGTTCTTAAGTTTAAAAAAAAAAAAAAAGGCTGCTTTTTCCTAAAATAGCTCAGCTGCACATGCATACTGCTGCTGTTAGCTGCTGCACGTTACTTAGCAATTCTTAAATTGGTAGAAATTGCTATTACCCTGGCAACGCTGGGAGATGTTGTTCATAGTAGTGTTGTCACTTGATTTGGAAAACATATAGCAGGTTTTTCCTCTTCTTGCCTCCCCCATTTTCAGATCTATTTTGTCCTGGTGGGTTTCCTGTAGTATTTTCTGGCATTTCATATTGGGGAAGCTATTTCTGTTTTTTTATTAAAGTATTCTGTGTTAAGGGCTCAATTCCTCAGTTATGTGAAATTCTCACTGAATCCAGTGGGAGTTTTACACATGGAGCATCTACAGCATTGGGGCTCTAAGTATGTCTGTATGTACTTTGGCTAGAGAGACTGTAGGAATGCTTGATCTCTCCCACCTCCCTGGCAAGATCACGTAGTCCACATCTCTCTGGCAGCATGTTAGTCTCCAGCAAGTTTATTCAAAAATATTATTGATATCTATGTAATGGTCCTAAATCTTAAATTTGTTTGCATGACCTCTATTATAGGCCAAGTCTCGCTTGAATTTGAAGTGGTCTGATATGTTCAAAAGCCAGGAGAAAATGGAGCATAATCAACACCTGGGGGAGAGGAGTGTCTTGTTTCTCATTAGCAACTCATTCTCTCACTACCCACATGGCCAACACTCCACTCTTCATTGACTGTTTCCAGAGAGAGTTGTTTCTATTCTTAGATGGAGAGTTGTTGTGACCTAAGTCTTTTGACAGTGGCAGAAAAAAATCTCAGAGGACCCTCATTCCCCAAAACCCTTATGGGCTCCTTAATTTTAAGTAAGGTTTATCCATCAGTCTTCTGACTGAATTCACTCCGTAATGATATATTTGTCTCTATGCAAAAATATTCTTCACTTTTTAAAAAAAAGTGACAGCACAACAAACATTTAAAATATCTCCTAAATATTAATGTGTGTAACTGACAGCTCACTGCAAAATGGTATTCTTTTGCAAGTAGCAGGTGGAATCACAATATGGGAAATCTACTGAAAAGATCAAGCTTCTGGTTACAGAAGACAAGATTCAGCATCTTTCACATATAGCATTTGAAACACCATACCAAATTCTGTGAAACAAAACCAACTTTTAGCGAATCACCTTGCCTGCTCCTTCCCTCTAGGTGATGGTTGAGCCTCAACGGACCTTGCATCCACAAAATGCTTTCTCTGAGACTTGTACGGGCAGAGGCACTGCCTGGGCCTGAGTGCTCAAGATGCATTGATCTGGCTTGCTGCATTTGTGTCAGAGTCATGGTTTTGTTTGTGGTGTTTTGTTTTGTTTTTTTTAATTGCAGACACTGTTTGTAAAGTGGTCCACAATGTGGAACAGAGCTCTCCAAAAAGGAGATGCCCTGAATAAGTATTAAATATAATGCAGACAGGAATTTAGAGTAACATTTGTCCTCATTGCTCATATCCGTTTTAAAGTATCACTTACATTTGTGTTAGAGAGGAAAAGTACCTAGAGGGTGTAGGCATATTCTAGCCAAACTGAAACAGATGTAAAATCAAATACTTCGTATTGCAACAGTCTTAGACCTGTTTCACTTCACCAGAGTCTTGTTAGAACAAGCACTGATTTCCTTTGACTTCTTCATAGTCTTTTCCACCCTCCTTCTCCTTGCTTGTCTTGATTTGACCATGACATGGGATCCTGGGAATGAATATATGACAACATGGCAGAGAGAACTCCTGTATACAACTTGACACCAGTTCTTAAAATTTGTTTGTGCATATACTGTGTGTGCAGTGTTATAGCCATGTTGAAACCAAGATATGTGGGGGACAAGGTGGATGAGTTACTAAGCATTCCTCTGAGGAAAAAATTACTATCACTTAGCACTTTGCTGTTAGTCTTCAGAGTGCTGTGTGAACATTAATCATTTCTGAGGTGGGAGGGGGGGTGGGGGAAATGGAAGCAAAGAAATTGAAGCCTTGTCTACAAACAGGGGAATAGGTTCAAACTGTTTTCCCATTTCAAACTGATTAAGGTTAACATATGCACTGGCCGTTTGGCTCAATATACATTCCGAGAGTGGGAAGACTGGAAAATTTTAACCAAAAAAGTTACTGTTCAGTCAAGAAAAATAGAAAGATTTTGGTTAGGCTTTTACATTGTTTTGAGTTCTCTAGACTAGATAGGGATTTCCTGCTGATTTTACCTTTTCTTCATAACTAGCTCACAACTTTTAAAATGGAAGTTTATCTTCTGAAAAGCCTTCAGATTGATGCATGGTGTCAGCACAGCCAAAGCTTTAGTGCAGGCTGGCCACTGAGCCTAGAACCAGTGCTAAGAAGCAGGAAACTACCACCCCCATTCATCTCAACTGCATGTGAATGGTCCAGCATAATTGCCATCATTTAAATATTGTTAGTAACCATTTCACTGCTGATTCTCATATGGAAGCCAGCCAGCCACTGTGCTTCAGTCTGTGTAGCTGGATATACTATTTGTGTCTTGGATATTCCAATCATTTGAAAGGGAGTTGCATGAAAGTACAGCTGTGAGTTTTTAAATATACACATTTAAACAGATTCTGCTAATTATTTGGATAATTTAGGCTCTTATCTTGTCCTTTTCATTACTATAGCTCAGAGATTAAAGGGGAAAGAAAGCTCCTCAGTCTTACTCTGTGTAATTGACAACACTTCATTAAGATTGTTTTCTCCATAGTAAACTTTCACTGTTTACATGGATTTTTTTGCATAATGGGAGAAGAGGGCAACATTTTAAGTGTGAAAATGTGTGTGTAAAACCACACATTGGCAGGGGGACTCGGGTGCATGTAGTCCCTATAATTACTTTACTCACTTTAAAAAAAACCAAACAAAAAAAAACCCTGATGATTTCAAGTTGACAGTTAACCTTTTAAGACAATATATTGATATAAAACAAGGAGAGCCATAAAAAGAGATCAGCAGGGAAGCTAAGTAAACGTGCTTAGCTAGAAGATTAGAGAAGGTAAGCAGAATCAAATTGTGATGTTTACCCCTACCCAAAGTGTGGGAATTCAGTTACCAATAAGTTGAGAATGCTGGTCTGCTAGGTGGGTAGAGAGCAGGAGGAGGGTGACAATGCTCAGCAGCATGGCTAGCAAGCAGACTGGGCAGTGACTGTGTTGAGGAGAGGAAAATGCCATGTGAGTTTTTAACTCAGGGCGTGAAGTGGGTTTGAATGACTAGTGTTGAGTTTGAATTGAATTAACTTGAAAATGAATTCTAACAAAGGTCCAGAAATAACATTGGTCTTAAATGTAGAGATACTATCTGCAGCTAAAGAGGTGGGATAGTTCTCAGTAAAATTAGGACCAAACTTGTATTCTCTGTCCCTTCAGCAGGTTGCCATCACGAAAGCCAAAGTGGATTTCTCCGGTGTGGTGTGCCTGCCCCCTTCCATCATTGCTGGAAATGGACTGGATGGAGGAGGGGCTGGCGAAAATGATGATGAACCGGTGTTGGTGTCGCTTTCTGCGGCGCCAAGCCCCCAGAGTGAAGCTGTTGCCAATGAGCTGCAGGAGCTCTCCCTGCAGCCCGAGCTGACCCTGAACCTTCACCATGGCCGAAACCCCAATCTCCCTCCGCTAAGTGAGAGGAAGAATGGTAAGTGGCACAGTTCTCTGTGATGTCTTTGTTCCTGGTAACCAGGGTTCAGCAAGTTGATATGACACGTGCTTTGAATACAGTGCCAGTTACATTTATAATACAAGCTGTTCATATGAATTATGTAATCCAGAGTGGCTATAACTGTAGGAAACTGATGCAGAGCAGCAGAAGATTGACTCCCAAGGGAGAAGGATTGGTGACTGGTGTTGGCTTTCGAAGTCCCAGAGAACTCAAACGACTCATGCTTGTGCATTATTGACCTATGTAAATGGCAAAATAACTATCACATGCTGTGTGGTGAGTTGCGCAAAACCAAAAGATAAAAGCAAAGGAAGTGTCATCTCATCTTTCAGTTATCCTCTTGGAGCTGGTGAATCTTCTGAGTCGTGTTTTCTTTGTTCAGATAGTGAGAAATCTTTCTGTGACTGGCTAAAATGGCCAGTTAGGTTTATTAAAGTGGGGGAGGATCCTGAATTCAGAAACAGCAGATGAGGTAAGCCTTGACTTTGTTTGAGAACACAAATCACCAAGAGTCTGATCCTGCAAAGGACAGTTGATGTCAGTGTGCACTTAGCACCTTTTTGTTTTATAATTACAGCTCAACAAATCTCACACTGGGAAATTTGAAATGGCTGTGGAGGCCATCGCTCGATGTTTGAGGAAAAATGACTCCTAATCAATTGTGGGGGCTTAATTTGGGGCAAGGAGGTTTATCAGGCTGGATTAAAAAGATTGATTTAAGAAAAAATTGGATTTTTGGTTTAAATTAAATGCAGGTTTATTTAAAGCAAGTATTTAAAATTACATATGTTGTCAATTTTATATTTTGATAGTAAGTTTAGGTGTTTAAATTTAATTTAAATACAAAAAAAATTACTAAGCAATACATGTTTGCTGCAAAGTTTTAAAGAAGTCAAACCACCAATGAATGGTGGAAGTCACTGGCTAAGCACCTGGAACCGTTTGTTGAATTGCTAAATCAAATTTTGAGAACAGCAGCCACTTTTGCTGGTGCCTGAAGATTTTCTTCATTTCAGTTTCACTAGTTCAGTTCAATGACTAGTTCATTCACGGTTAAGAAACCAAGTGGGAGTTGAACAGTAGGAAATCTTCTTTTCCTCTTCCGGTCTATAAATTAAAAACTAAAAAGGCCATGTCCACATGTACAGCGCTGCAGTTGTACCAATACAGCTTTGCTGCTGCAGTGCATCTGGTGAAGATGTGCTATGCCGACAGAAGAGAGCTCTCCTGTTGGCAAAATAAAACCACCTCTGTGAGTAACAGAAGCAATGTTGGCGGAAGAAGCTCTCCCGACGATATAGAGCTGTGCACACAAGCGCTTATGTCGGTGCAATTTATGTCACTCGGAGGTAGTTTATTCACACTCCTGAGCAATATAAGCTATGACGGCATAGGGTGTAGTGTAGACATAGCCTAAGTGTGAGGATGAGATCATCTACTCTTTAAAATCTTGAAGGACTTGGTGACCAGAAACAGTTAATTTTTGATTCACTAACTATAAATAATATTTAGTTTGTTGAATAAATCAGTTCATTTTAAATACAAAACATGTTTTAATAAAATTTTTGACAAACATTTTTATGTATCTAGCACATTTAAAGTAATTTTATTTAATAAAAATTTTAGATGTTTTTGTGCATTCTAAATTGAATTCTGATTTCAATCAAATAGAATTTGACCCAAATCACAATTAAAAAATTAATAATTTAGTAAATAAGAATGTGCATCACTCACCATTTTCTAAGATAATAAAAATGTAAAATTCAAGAATCTTAATAAATATAAATTAAGCTATGCAATAGCTTAAATAAATATGTATAGAAATGCTATATCTTCCTGGTTAGCAAAAAGTAGTACTAAGTTTAGTGTGGAGGTTATATTTAGTTTCAGATCAACATGTTTTAATGGGAATCAATCTTTCTTTAGACAAACAATTAAAATGTACAAATGCAGAACATGATTAAAATCACTTTTTTAAATCAAGGTTTCTTGCTTGTTGATTTAAATCATTATTAAAATTGGTGATTTAAATCAATGCACCCTGCTTATCCATTTTTCTGATTCAGGAAAGCTGTGAATGTCTTTTTTCTAGAGGCTAACCCAATTCCCTGTGTCACCTAGAGGGATTTTCCTGAGCAAACACAAGTAAAATAGTTCATTAAATCTTTTGGACTGGACAGGAAGGAAGGGAAGGGGAATTATTCTTCCCAGCGTTTCCCCTTATGCTGTAGTGTCATCAGCTGAATACATTATAATGAGGGTTATGTTCTATTTCTTGAGGCACCTCTTACATACAGGTACAGCAGCAATTCTTAAGGATTTAGTCTGTAGCTATATTACTGTGACCCGTCATCTACTTGGCACAGACAAGTTAAACAGGGTTGGGTCTGAGACTTGAATGAGAGCACCTCTCCACCCACACCTTTCCTCAAGGGAAATTCAGAGTACTGCAAGAAGTGGTGTTAGTGATTGATTAGGTGATGCTCCATAGAGTTGATACTGGAACAATATCCAGCATGATAGGGGAAATATATTGCAGGAGGTGCCCTCTTTCAGACAAGACATAAAGACTAGCATCCATAGAGCTCATAGTCACTAAAGATAACTTGTAATATTTTCCTGAGAAGTACAAATGTATACAATATTCTTCACTCCTAAAGCTGTGGTTTGTTGCTGTGTGCTTCTGAACAGCTGTTGTTTCATTTGTGGGCGAAGTGATTTGGGTGTATATTTAACAGTAATGCATGCACACACCCATTCTTTCTATAAGGTGCTGTCGGATGAAAGGGGTTACATAAATATAAGCATCTGCAAATTGTCACAATATAAAAAGGACGCCGTTTAATAGTTCATGAGACTCTGCAATGAATGATTTTGTTTGTGATGTAATATATTAATGCATCTTAGATCAATAAATTTGTTCTTTAAAAATATCTGTATTTATAGAAGATACTTAAAATGGAGTTCTTAGTGACATTGATGGGGACAGAAGTTGGGTAACTTAATAAATATTGACCCTTGTAGGTAGGTGTGTGTTGTATATTTATGACTATATTTCCAGTCAAACCTTTTGTTTTAAACACTGATCTAAAGACTTCAGATGTTTTGCCAGTTGGATTGGCATTTGATTGCCTGAACATTCCTTAACTTTATCAAATTAACTAGGGAAAAATGCCTTGTGCATTGGAACTGCTTCTATGACAACTGATCAAACTCAAGATATTGAGCAGTGGGTAGGGTATGGAGGAGAGATGTTAAAACGACAGAGAAATGTTGTTGGAAGTGCTTCTGTTTGTTAAAGGGTGTTCCATTTGAAATTCCAGACAGGTCCTGCTGACTCAGAGTTGAGCTAACTTCTAGTGTCTAGTGGCCTTACAACAGAGGTTTAACCCTTTGTGTTCCTTAAGTTTACAAAACTCTTGTTGATGTTTATAGGAATAAATGTAGCATGTACAATTACAAGAAACAATCATTATTAGGACTAACAGTCTGTGCTTCAGGGCATAAATTGATCATTAGTTGAGGTCAAGAGGAAACTTCTCCACACAGTTTAGTATTGCACAATTTAAATGCATAATGGGAGTTTACACCTTTTTCCAAAGCATTCAACATTGACTGCTGTTGGAAACAGAATCCTGGACTAGATAGGTGTTCAATCTGTTCTAGTGTGGCAGATTCTATGTTCTTACTGCTGCGGAACTGAAATGTAAGACACTATCAGTTTGTGTCCAAATTTTTCAAACCAGGGGTTCCTCTCTAGATCTCCCTGGACTTTATTACAACTACAGATGATCTTTGTGAACCTCACAGTGAGATAATTGTGGATGTTCTAGTACTATTAGCTGAGTTGGTTATGTTGTATGGTACCAAATTAAAGGAGCAAAACCTTTTAAACAGTATATTTCAGGTGGCAGAACACAGAGGGTGAGACCGCCATCTTACATAGCTTGAAAGAAACGCTTTAGGTTAATCTGTTAGTAATCTATTTGGATGCTTTTTTGATAGGCCATTAAGTTCTGGCCAGACATAGTGGTACAAATTAAGACTTAGAGGGCTGGATATGTGTCTTCAGGTGTGTTCTACAAAGCATTTTCTATCCACCACAGCCCATGCCCAGTCCTCATCCCTTCCATTTTCACCTGTCTGTCAAGACCGCACATCACAACCAACCTAGTTTGCCTTTTAGCCAAGAATGATTGTATGGGACTGACTCAATCGCTCTCTTGGACTCACCAAAAAGGCCTTTTGCAGAGTGACCCAAGCCATCACTTCTGTCAGTGCTTTTATATAGGCACCCATAATCTTGCTCATAATCATCTGAGTGCCTTTCCCAGTCCTAAAGGCAAGAGATCAGACCTAGGAATTTCATGCAGGTTTGTCCCTTTTTTAAGTGAACTCTGTTTAGCTTTTACATGAGGAAAATTACCTCACCCTATCCCTGGCCTCTACCCACTGACTAATCTTGTCATTAGAAGTCATAATTTTCTCTCTGCCCTGAGACCATGTAAAGTGTTCTGATAGGAGTTTGAGGTTATCTTGGTTCCCAACTCTGGGCCTGGCTTATTCAGAGTGTCATATCAATGTATGAACAAGGACTGTTTTAAATAACCACAGGGTTACATACAGTGTCTTTTTGATACTTCATAAATGAAAGGCAGAAGTAGGGGGAAGAGAGAAAAGAGGGTAATGAGGAAAAAGTAGAGAGGAATAATATAAACCTGAGGGAATGTTAAAAAATTCTTCTGTCCTCAGTAGCAACAAACAAAACCTGATGTTGAGAGTAAGGTCAATGAAGAAGTCAGTACATTCGTTAGTGAAGACTCTTTAAAATTACTTTTAACTGCCTGTTTACTTTCCCTCATCACTATTTGACAATGTTTTTAACCTGGATTTATTGCAAAAAACTAATTTCTGTGTTATATGGTAATCCCCATCAATACTAGTCAAACATTTTCAGGAAAATCTGGGCCTCAAAGATGCGTGAGACGTCTTTGGACAAGGCACTGTTTTCATAGTCTTTTAGGACACGTGACTGAAAATTTCCCTGTTAAATCTATCTAAGGCAAACTGGTTGTTTTACCAACATACCATTCCTTTTACTCACACCATTGTGAGGGGACTGCAAGCCCACTTGGAATGTGTGTGAAAAACCAATCAGACTGAGCTATGAATTTCCTGTCTTTGGTGTGTTTGTTACAACATCCTTAGTGTGCTGTCCATATTTAAGTACAAAACAAGGCAACCTGATGTTATCAAATACAAGGATTAATGAGGGCAACCCCCTGAAGCCCTACCATCTTGGAACAAAGAAATACATTTGGAGAGACTGTATTACAAAGACCATGTCCCCTTTCATAGCATGACAGTTTTCAATGTTATCCCAATTGCTGCTGGCATACGCAAACCCCACCTTCTTAAAAACAGACTTATTAAAGGGAATCGTTAGTTTATGGCATAACTGTTATGAAAAAAATACAATCAATGCTGCATACTTAAACTGTGTTAGCTAAAAGTAGGTTGTAAAGTTTAACAAGGTATTGTCAAACTAGGCTTGACAACCATTTCTCAATCTGGTTGTAACAAATATTGCTCTGATCGGGGGAGGGGAGGGTGCTAATACAGGAACATCCACTAGCACTGTTCCTCAGATGAAGCTGAATGCTATTCAGGACATCTAAGGTATTAACACCTGTAATTTAAAAACTATGTAAGTGTAGGTACAAATGTGTTAAGAGCCCCTTAAAACCATTTAAAGAGTGCTTATGTTGCAATGTCTAGCAGAGTCCAGTCTGCATTAGCCAGTGTGGCAATTTAATTCCCTGTTTTGTAAACCACTCACTGTACTGCACAGTGGAAGCTCTCTGATACCTGAGGCATTCCTGTTGCAAGAACTGTAGTCATCACACTGAAACTCCACCCATTCCAACCTGACTAGTCTTTTTCCCAAATGCTGCTTCCCCCCGAATGCCCCTTTCCCCCCATGTGATGAGCTACAAGTTCTGTCCAAACCTATAATGGCAATGTTCTTCTGAATGATACTACTGAATGCAGAGAGCCATTCAAACAATGAGGAGGAACTGGTAGTTTTGGGCATGTCGTCATCATGTTCATCATGGCTATATAATTGCTTATCTAAATGGGTATAGACATAGTGTATTTCCCTGGTTAGCATTTACACTACATTTGGAGTTTTTTTGTATATTAAGTGCAAATAAAATGTTTCAGTGGTTACCAACCTTTCCATAGTAGAATAAAAATTACAAATGCAAAATATGATTAAAATCAACTGTTTAAATCAGGGTTTCCTGCTTGTTGATTTAAATCTTGATTAAAATTTGTGATTTAAATCACTGTGATTTAAAATCAGTCCACCCTGCAGCCACCTGTGTTAGTTTGGTATAGTTGTGTGAACACTAGTAATGGGTGCCTGAGACACTGTGGAATAACTTCTAGGGTGCAAAATGGTACTTCTTTTGGATATTGGAGAGCAGGGCTTTCCGAAGGAGAAATAATTATTTCTCTCATTCTTCTCTCCTCTTCTCCCCCGCCAAGAAAAACCCCCCAAAACATTTTTGTTGAAAAACTAAGTATCTCTCCCTTTTGCTTATGGTGGATGTTCAAGTTTGTTGAGATGTTCTTCTCTTAGTGGGCTCTAGACATTGTCAAGGTTCAGTTTCTTACTTCAGCTCCTCACTATGTATGCTTATTAAGTAAAATCTTAGCCTTAAGATTTATTTATTTATTTATTATAGGTGGGACTGATAGCATGGCCCATTAAAGTTGTTTAATCCTTCCCATTATAAGACACTGTTTTCAGTTGCTTATTATTTAGCCAAATTTTAACCAGGTTGAAATTTTCTATGCTGGATGTCTTCCTCAGGTTGGATTTGGAATGTTCAACATTTTCTGAGAATGAAGCTAGAGAGAAATGCTGTTTTTCAAAGTTTAAAAACAATTCTTGATGACCTTTCCTTTGGAAAGCTGTAGTGCTCCCATGCTTTGGAGCAGGGACTTGAAATTTGGCACAGGGTGGTTTGTGCCATCTCCATGAAAATCCGACCTAATCTGGCTAAATTATAAACCTTTGAAAAATCAGTTTTCATGAGATCAGTAGAGATTTGCTGGAATTTAAAAGCCAATATCTTTCTCTCTAAGCATACTTGAGTCCCTCTCACAGCTTCTATGTGTGATCAGACTATACATACACTATTCCCTCAGGGTGACTGAGCATGCTTGCTACACCCTAGGGCTACAGGGTGAATCTGTACTTTACTTGCCATGGCTGTGGCTTGCCTGGGTAGGAGAGGGGTTGTAATTGGAACTGAGAACAGGGAGCCTATCTCCTGTCGCCTCAGTGACAGTTCAGTGGCATCCAGGCAGCATGGAGGAGGAAGTAGTCTCCTTCAAATGCAGAGGGGACAAAAACTGATTGAGTGGGTTGTATTGGAGGGTTTAGATTGGGAATAGATTGGGATAAAGAGCTTGCGGGGTGGAGGCTGTGAATGGCTGGACAAAGAGGATATGGGTCTAGGAGTAGGAGAGGGAAATGGGTGTTGGTGCCAGTGGGTGTGTGAGAGAAACTGAGATTAGAACATAAGAACAGCAATATGGGATCAGACCAATAGTACATCTAGCCTGGTATTCTGTCTTCTGACTGTGGCCAATGCCAGGTGCTTCAGAGGGAATGAACAGACCAGGTAATTGTTGAATGATCCATCCCCTGATGTCTGCTCCCAGCTTCTGGCAGTTAGAGGCTAGGAACACCCAGAGCATGCAGTTGCATCCGTTACTATTTTGCTAATAGCCATTGAGCCTATCCTCCATGAACTTATCTAATTTTTTTTGCATCCCATGCCTTCACAGTATCTCCAGGGGTCCCAGCTGCCCCTGCCGTCTGCAGCAGTTGGAAGCTGCAGAGGCTGGCTGCCCAGGGTGGCTGGGGGCTCTGGGGCGTCCCTGGGTCCCTGCAACCCATAGCAGCTGAGAAACCAGGACCCCCACTCAGAGCTCTGAGATCTTCACCACCTGTGGTGGCTGAGAGGTCCCAGGTCCCTGCAGCCCCCAGAAGCTGACAGCTTTAGCCCTGCTGCACCAAGTCATGGGGTGGAAGCTGAAGAGCATAATTTCACAGAGATCTCTGGAAGTCACGGAATCTGTGACTTCTGGGATCTCCGTGATAGATTAGCAGCCATATTTTTAATAAATATTTACCCTGTACAAATCTCAAAAGAAACAGTATTTTTCAATTCAGCTCATGCAAATATTGTAGTCCATCTATGTGTTGTAATTGAAAGAGATGTAAAGTATCGTTTAACTAAACAAACATTTAAACAATAAAAAATTTCTTGTTCAAATGATATACTATTTTACATCCCTAGCCTGTGATGAGGAAACTTGTCAAAGGCTTTCTGAAGTTCAAGTACACTACATCCATTGGATCACCTTTGTCCACATGTTTGTTGGACCCCCTCAAAGAATTCTAATAGATTGGTGAGGCATGATTTCCCTTTACAAAGCCATGTTGACTCTTTCCCAAACAAATCATGTTTACCCATGTGCCTGATAATTCTGTTCTTTACTATGGTTTCAACCAGTTTACCTGGTACTGAAGTTAGTCTTATTGGCCTGTAAATGGTAGGATTGCCTCTGGAGCAATTGGAGGAGTATCGGGGGGAGGTATACTGGCAGTGGCAGAGGGCTGGCACAGGGGAGCGGACACTCGGATTGCATGAGAAACTAAGGGAAGGAGACTGGGACTGGGAGCCAGTGGGGACAGGAAATATGGGTAGGGGCACAGGTGACTGAATGCTAGGGTGGAGCAGGGAAAGACAGATGGGCAAATGGGAGAGGGAACCGTTACTAAATGGACAAGGAGATTGGGAGGGGGAAATTAGGACTTGCTGTGCAAGGGGACTGGGATCAGCAACTGGAGGAAGGGAGACTGAGACTGAGTAGATGAGGAGAATTGTATTGGACAAGGAGTCAATGGTGGGGTAGAGGTAGGATAGGGACAGGTTGGTGAGGATGTGGCAAAGAGGTCAATCTTGGGGTTGCAAGGACAGGCAGAAGATAGTCTGCATCCACTAGAGAACTCTACCCTACAGAGCCATGAATGAAATCCAGAATCCCTAAGTGTCTCCATTCCTCTGCTGTAAGCAAGTATCCATGAAACCCACTGGTAGTGTCCCATCCCCTGTAGTGCTGAGCCACATAGAGGATAGCCTACTACTGCTATCAGTTACTCCATTAGCTCAAGTAGCATAGATCTGTATGGTAGATCTAAACATTTCAACCTTGCAAATCAATCGTGCATGTTTAAAATGACAGGATTACATATGATGTTTTCCACTGGACCCCAGCCTCAGTCAGGGTTCAAAATGGATGATGCTCATTTAATTAGCAGCTATTCAATATTTTGTTCTCATTTGTCAGTGTAGTTCCAGACCTTATTTACTGCACACTATTCAAACCCTATGGTGAAGACAGAATTGTCAATTTCCTCAGAGGCTTTTCTATGGTGCTTAATATTACAGTAATGAGTGCTTCACATATATTAATGAATTTATTTTCACAACTCCTGTGAGATGAGGGGGTGATACCATCTGTATTTTACAGATGGAGAATTGAGGCATAGAGAGATTAAGATTAAAAGTGTCCACCGATTTTGGGTGCCTAATCAGAGATGCCTATGATCTGATATTTGCATGGTACTTGGCCTCCGATAGCATTTCATATGTTCAAAGCTCAGCTCCTGTTGACTTCAGTTGCATCTGTGACTGCTCAGCACTTCCAGAGTCTTGAGTTAGGCACCTAGAAAATGAGGAACATTTGTGAAATATGTGTTTAAGTGACTTGCCTAGCATCATGCAGGAACTCTGTGGCAGGGGCAGAACCCAGTTTCCCAGAGCAGCATTCAATTGCCATAACTGTGAGACTATCCTTTCTCTTCCTCTGATGTTCAGCCTTGTTCAGTACATGCCTTCCACCTTCTACAGCACTCAAGATAGAGGGGTCCTACAGACAACCACTTCCTTCATTACACACCCCTGACTCATGCCCGGAGCAACATCCATTCTGTATAGTGAATAAGACAGGATCCTGTGGAAATAATAGTATGTGATCATGTAATTAAAGATTGCATATGCATTAGCATACATCAGGAGGCCAAATGAAGTTTGCACAGTCAACCTTAATTTTGGCATTTCCTAATTTTTGATTGCTTGAATTTGCAACCTTAATGTTCTCTTAAGGCTGTATGAGTGTTTGAGAAAATATAAGCCTTGAAGCTAGGACTGAATAGATGCTATTTAGGTGAGTATGGTGCTTTAAAGTCAAAAGGCCCAAATTATGTGTTGAGATTTATTCCATTTATGACAGTCTGGTGGTGTGAGGAGGATGGAAAACTAACAAACAGCCCTGCAGGAATACCACCAGCAGAAGGGGATTCCCTGGATGGTTTAAATAGATCATAATGAGACTGTGCTGAGTCCTTCACAGACCCAGAAGTGTTGGGGGAGGAGGAGAGATGGTTGCCACAATCTTCTGCACTTGGCTATTCTAAGATGATGTGCAGCCACTGGGGGCCATGATGTGAGAGTTAAAGCAATGTTGAGGCCATTTTAACTTAAGGCATGTCTGCACTTCCATGCAGTTCAGACTATAGTGGTGGGAGTAAATAGCAATGGTCACCAAACTGCTGCTCTGTAATTTCCCCATGTGGATGCTGGGGGCATGAACTACAAAGGTCCTATTTTGCATTAATATAGTCCTGTTTGAAGAGGACTACGTTAATGTGAACTTGGAACCTTTTAATTTGTACCCAAGCATCCACATGGGGGAGTTACAGGGCATCAGTGTGGTGCATATTAGTATTAGGCTGAACTGGTGGGCATTGTAGACTTCTGTTAAACAGGGGGAGAGGGCCAGAATATAGGAGGTGCAAAGGCAGTAAAACACCGTTTGTACATCCAAGTGTGCCTCAGTTGAATACAGTTATGCCAGAATGAACACTCTGGCCTAACCCAAAGAACTTGAAGTCAAAAGGCAGGATCCTGCCTTTGTTTATGTGATGCCTAACATGTTTTTGATCCTGGCATAAAAAATAAATATAATAACAACTTACTGGCAGATGACCTAATAAGAAATGACACAAGCCATAGGGGAAAATGAAAATGGGGAAACAAGGCAGAGCTTCTCTTGGGACAAAAGTTAGAATTGGTTCATTACAATAATTTATCAAGTTACTTGAGATTGACTGTTCGGGGATTAAAATTGAAATTCACTTCTGGTTGGGAGCCAGAGTCGTCCACTGAGTGAAGATTATTCAATCTTTCTTATCAGGAAATATTCAACTATAAAAGCCCTCCTCCTCACTTCCCACTCCGACCATTTATACTGCATCATCTGAGCATGGAAAACATGGTTTAATTTTCTATCCGATGAGGTTTGGAGAGAGGCCATAGTCTGGAATGGAAAAAATTGGGGGTGGGGAAAAAGAACACATTTAAAAAAACCTGACTTTAAAATCTGTTTGAAAAATTATAATCCTGGAGTTTTAGTGCCTTGGGCTCAGCAGTCAGTAAGGTGGGGTGGGGGAAACATTACCAACTTCCTTCATTGATTTTCTCCCCCCCACCCCCTCTTCCTGTCTGTAAATATCACCAGACTTAATGTGGCAGACTTTAGCAGTGTCCTTTTGGCTTTGCTGTTTCCAAGTTAAGAGTGTCTGTGTTTAGGTTAATGCATGGTCGTCTTGTTCTTGGAACAAAACTGCCTCATCATCAGAACCCCTTAGGGAATTCAAAATTCACACAAAACCTCATATTCCTTTTTCTCCGAAGGGAAAAGCTGTTAGTATGCTTTTATGGAGAGTCTCCTCCCCTGCTCCCTCCCAATCCCTCAAACTGCAGCATAGGGCGGAGCTCATTGTTGCAAACCACACATCTTAAGTTCCAGCTTGAGTTGAGTATTCATTTTCCTCCTAGCAGTTAATTGATTTTTGGGCTGTCCCAACTTGTCTGTAGAGTAAGCAAGCCAAGAACTGCGCAGGGAAAAGGACTGAGTTCTTAGTCACCAGAGTTTGCAGCATGTAAGGGTGTGTGCTTTGTGGAACCTTTGAACAAGCCTGAAGTCAAGCTTCCTCTGTCTTTTTATTTATAATTTTAATGCATTGTTGCCGTTTTAGAAGGGGACCAATATGACTCTGCTAGAACCAGAGATGCTGATGATGGCAGTCCAATCAGGTAACACCCCAAACATATCCCACTAGCTAAACATTGCTAGTGTGTTGGGCAGTTAGCGAGGGAGTGCCGGTAGGGTGCATGGTGCTGTATAAAATACAGACCTAGAACTAGTATTGGGATGACTTCATGTGTGGTTGAAGATGGTGCAAATGGAATGTTACATTTTGATCAGTTCAGGATTTTAATATGGAGAAAATAAATATCTTTCCTTCCTCTTCCACCACCCCACATTTGAGTAAATTAAGCTCTTTGATTCTTGAGAAACAGCAAATACTTGCCAAGCCTAGGGCTCTGTAGTAAAGAGACTATTTGAGACAAGCTCAACCACTTTAACAGTTAGCTGATTGTTATTTTGGTTACTTTTTACTTGGCTTTAATGACTGATATAGAAAGTACTATTGATACCTCTTGGGAAACTTTGAATCACATTTTTTTTTGAAAATTCTGCTTCTGTCTTGCACTGCTACTCACCTTTCCTTTATTGCTTATAAGCTCTCTAGTTTCCCTAAGTGTTAATGTGTTCTTGTAGCATTTTCTCCAAGATGATGTCGTCGTCGTCCTCTTGTGATATCATAGTTGGCTGCTAAAAATGCTTGAGATGTTGTTCAGAATTGTGATTCTAGGGATGAGGATTAGTCAGCAGGCTAGATCAGACATGATACCTGTCCATAATAATATGGTGCACTTCTACACCTTTCTTTGAGGATCTCAAAGCACTTTACAAATATGAAGTCTCTCAGAACGCCTGTCAGGTAGCGTTCCTTCATTTTATAGATGGAGAAACTGACACTGAGGTTGTAACCTTGGGTAGGTCATATGCTGAATCAGTGGCAGTTAGGCACAGTCTAGAAGTCTTGATTCACAGTCTCATGTTCTAATTGTTAGGCAGTGCCCCTAATAAAAGAAGAAAGAAGTAATGCAAAAAATGTCACACAAAATGGTCTCTTCTAAATGTGTTTTGTAAAACTTCTTCCTTCACCTTCTGGTGCAGCAGTGGCTCTAAATATATCTTTCATTATTCTTTTCTATTTTTTTTGTTAAACACTTTAAAAAAAACATATAAAGCAATTTCTAAAATAGCTCATATTGCTTTAGTTTTCTGTCAGTTTGCTCGCTTCCTATTTTTAGAACTTCTCTAAAGATTAAGTGGTATTGAGTGATCTTCCTTCATCTGATGGCCTTCTGCCCAAAGTGGGAAGAATTTTTCAGTTCTGACACTGTTTGCTCCTGCCTACTTCAGCAAGAGGATTTGATTCTGTAGTATGTCCCCGGGAGGTGGAGAGAGAGCGGGTGCTCTCTGGGTGGGTAGGTGGAATTATCGGAGTTATCTTATGGGAGGTAGTTGCATCTATCCTCATTTTTAAATGCACAAAGTTAGCTTTAGGCCCTATGTTTGTTTGGCCATCCTGCCATTCTTAGAGTCAGTATTTAAACCCTAGTAACATGCTTGGATCTATACAGGACACACATAGCAAGACAGTTGTGGCACTGCAGAAAGTGTGTGCTTACATCGAGCTAGCTAATTCAGCGTAAAATACTAGTGGAGATAAGGCACTGTAGTTTTACCTCAGCTACATTGAGGTAAAAATACCTGTGCCTTGTTTCCATTAGGATTTTACTTTTTTTTTTTTTTTTTTGTAGTTTTTTTTGGTAGTATCACATAGGCCGTGATAACTTACAATCTAGTAGCCCATCTAATTGGATCTGTTCATGGCATCGGCATTATAGGGAAATCCACAGAATAAGGCAAAGCTTTCTAAATTGAGGAAAGTCCCCCTGCATACAGATGAGGGGATCCATTTTTCCGAATTTTGGGGATAGCTCTTCTCCCTAATGTTCCAAAGTATCAGAATCCTCTGGAGTCTTTTGTTCTTTCTTAGTTCCTATGATGATTCTTCCTTCATCTAAAGAGTGCTTCGATGTGGCTTAAGCCAGAATCCACTACTGATACCCCTAGGTCATCCAGGGAATCATGCAGTGATGTGCCAGTTACTTGGCATTCTTAACCCATGTAATGAGAAATACAAATTGATTACCACTCTACCTAAAATGGCAGCCCTTCTTTGGCCAGGTCAACCACTGCTTAAAAATGTTAAGCATGAAATAGGGAGGTTTGGGTGAGTTCATACAAACAAGGGTGGTGGAAATGGGCCTGAGAAATAACAAAAGGATGAAGGTTCAGATGGATAGCGTGCAGATGAACTTCAGTGCTTACTGTAATATGGCTCTTACTAAAGCTAGACCTAAAGTAAGATTCAAAAGAGAGACTACCACTATGTATAAAAGCCACTGACTGAAATGAAATGTCTGAGAGGGGGCAATGTTAGTAAAATCTGCAAGAATATGAATAAGTCCAAAAGATGCAGATAGAATAATGGGACTATACTACCAGCCTCCAGACCAGGTTAATGCTGAGAGAGAACAGAAACACCCCTTGCTTTACTAAACAGTAATGCTGGGTGACTTAAACTACCCAAGTAGTAGCTGATTTTGGTAGTGTACATAACTTTCTTAAAAAACTTATTCTGGAGCACTGCAAATTGAGGTAATGCTTACTTAGTGCTCAGAAATTAACATGAGTCTATTCAAGAAGTAACTAATTGAGCTCATAAGTAACAGTAATATAATTTCATCCTTATGGCCAGGATCATGCCAAAAATTTATATTGTGATATTAAATAGAAGAAAGGATTGTCTCTTTAAAAAAAACCCAAAAAAAAACAAACCCAAAAAACCAAAACAAACTTGGAAAAAACTTAAACAAAAAGTTAAGAATTGAACTCCCTAGATTCAGCATGGAGGATGTTTAAGCATATGCAGAAAGGTTATGCTTACTCTAAACAAAAAAGGAATCCGTAAGAGAAGCAAAATAGATATAGTTAAAGGACAAGTTACAAGAGCTTGTTCAAGCGAAATAGGTTTCCTTCAAAGGGTGAAAATTCATCTCAAGTGTTGGCTATGGAAAGGAATGTGAACTATGGCAGGTAAAATGTGAGATGAAAATAGAGGGTTAAGGATTTTGAGGAGCGGTTAGCCAAAGACGTAAAGACAAAGTATATCAGAAGCCTGTGAAAGAAGTTGTGGGTATATAAAGGAAGAGAAGCTAAATTAGTTTTGCACTGGTCTTTTCTTACAGGCCAGTTTGGGGAGATACAGTATTGCTAACTCCAATCATTTAAAAATCATGAGTTCAGATACAAAATCGTGAGGTTAAATTCGTTTTTTGTCTGCCTTCTGATTTTTTGAGAGTCTTGGGAAAAGCCCCTACCCCCAACTTGCATGTGATCATTGCAGGTTGAATATTCAATTGAAAATGCAGACATACTAGCTGGTTCCTGGGAGCAGGGCTTCTTGCTTACCTTCTCACCAGCCATGATCCTTTTCCTGCCTCTCAGTTTCCCACTCCCTCTCATTCTCCCTAAGTCTCCTGTTCCTCATATGTACTTGCTGACCCCAAAGTCTCCCTACCTCCTTCTCACTGTCTGGTCCTATCCCTGTCTCCCTGTTGTGTCTCTTCCCATTCCTCAGAAACATTCCTCATGGCCGTATTAATTCATAACTGTCCATTTCAGTAGGTCTAGCATCTTCCTCTGCTACTGGCCACTCTCAGAGACAGGATATGGACTGGACTGGATGGTCAGATTTGGTCTGGCTAGTCTTATGACAGTCTCAGTTTAGCTCACTGTTAATATTCATGGCATGTTCATCTGGTCTCTTCTTTTGTTTTCTACTCCTTTCTGGTAAAAGGGGATGGGATTTCCAGTCACTGAAATTCAGCACAGTCTACAATTATACAATATATTGATAGCTGTTCTTGTGTTGTGGACGTTGTCCTCTTAAGAACTCTGCAAATTGGACAGAGAAAAGAAAACAATTACCAAAGAACATAAGAATGGCCATATTGGATCAAATTAATGGTCCATCTAGCCCAGTGTCCTGTCTTCCGACAGTGACCAATTCCAGATGCTTCAGAGGGAATGAACAGAACAAGCAATCATTGAGTGATCCATCCCCTGTTGTCCATTCCTAGCTTCTGTCAAATAGAAGCTAGGGACACCCAGAGCATGGGGTTGCATCCCTGAACATCTTGGCTAACAGTCATTGAGGGACCTATCTTCCATGAACTTATCTAGTTCTTGTTTGAACCCTGTTAGTTTTGGCCTTCACAACATCCCCTGGCAAAGCATTCCACAGATTGATTGTGCATTGTGTGAAGTACTTCCTTTTGTTTGTTTTAAACTTGCTGTCTATTAATTTCATCGTGTGACCCCTGGTTCTTGTGTTATGTGAAGGAGTAAATCACACTTTCTCCACACCATTCATGATTTTACAGACCTCTATCATATTCCCCTTAGTCATTGCTTTTTCAAGATTAAAAGTCTGTCTTTTTAATCTCTCCTCATATATGGAAGCTTTTCCATACCCCTAATCATTTTGTTGCCCTTCGCTGTACCTTTTCCAATTCCGGGCTTGTCTACGCTTACTTGCGAGATTCGGCAGCAGTCAACCAGAGTTACGCAAGCTATGCAAAAAACTTGCATAACTCCCGCCGACTTCTCTGCTTCTCTTCTGCGCGCCATCTTCACTGCACTACGCCAACAGGAATGCAGCACTATGCCACTTGAGAAGGTGTCTTAATATGTCAATTTCTGGATCGACTGAGCATGTCTTCACTGATCGCTCAGTCGATCCAGAGAAGTCGATCTGATGGCGGTGACTTTGCTGCCGTCAGTGTAGCTATAGCCTCCAATATATTTTTTTGGAGATGGGGGCGACCAAATCTGCATGCAGTGTTCAAGATGTGGACATACAATGGATTTATATAGAGGCATTATGATCTTTTCTGTTTTATTATCTATCCCTTTCCTAATGGTTCCTAACATTGTTAGCTTTTTTGACTGCCGCTGCAGATTGAGCAGATGTTTTCAGAGAACTACCCATTGTGACTCCAAGATCTTTCTTGAGTAGTATCAGCTAAATGAGACCTCATCATTTTGTATGTATAGTTGGGATTATGTTTTTCGGTGTGCGTTACTTTGCATTTATCAACATTGAATTTAATCTGTGATTTTTGTTGCCCAGTTGCCCAGTTTTGTGAGATCCCTTTGTATCTCTTTGCAGTCTGCTTTGGACTTCACTCAAGATAATTATATTGTATCATCTGCAAACTTTGCCTCTTCACTGTTTACCCTTTTGCCAGATCATTTATGAAAATGTTGAACGGCACTGGTCCCAGTACTGACCCCTGGGGAACAACACTATTTACCTCTCCATTTTGAAAACTGACCATTTATTCCCACCCTTTTTCTGTCTTTTAACCAGTTACTGATTCATGAGAGGACTTTGCCTCTTATCCCATGACTTAAAAGCCTATGGTGAGGGACTTTTGTCTGAAAGTCCAAGTACGTTATGCTCCCTGGATCACTCTTATCCACATGTTTGTTGGGTCCCTCAAAGAATTCTAATAGATTGGTGAGGCATGATTACCTTTTACAAAATCCATGTTAACTCTTCACCAACAAATCGTGTTCATCTATGTGTCTGATAATTCTGTTCTTTGTTATAGTTTCAACCAACTTGCCTGGTATGGAAGTTAAGTTTACTGTTTTGGTAATTGCCAGGATTGCCTCTCGAGACTTTTTAAAAAAACTGGTGTCACATTAGCTATCCTCAAGTCATCTAGTACAGAAGCTGATTTTAAATTATCGGTTACACACCACAATTTAGTAATTTCTGCACTTTCATATTTGAGTTCCTTCAGAACACTTGGGTGAATACCATCTAGCCCTGGTGACTTATTAGGCAATTCAGTTTTGTCTGTTGGTTTTAGCGTTACCATTACTATTTCAGCTCATGTCTATCCTCCCCTGTAAACTTGTTTATATAAATATCCAATGTATTGATGATTCACTATCCCCATACATACAGTATGTCTACCGTAGTTAGACATCTGCAGCTGGCCTGTGCCAGCTGACTCAGGCTGGTGGTTTGGGCTAAGGGGCTGTTTAATTCGTTTGGGCTTGGGCTGCCTGAGCTCTGGGAACCTCCCACCTTGCAGAATCCTAGACCCTGGGCTCCAAGCCCGAGCGTCTACACCGCAGTTAAACAGCCCCTTAACCTGAGCCAGAGTCAGCTGGCACAGGCTAGCTGCAGGTTTTTAATTGCAGTGTAGACATACCCATACTATGTCCTGTCAGTCTGGCTTGCAAATCCAGAAACCCCATAAAAATTAGACACTATCCAGCAAACGGCTGAGTGGCAAGTGCTATGGTCCGTGTTGCCTTTTACAGGTTTTGTGTCAGTTTCGCCTCCTGAATGGTGAAATGACTCCTGTGAGGTCCATCATGTCCAGAAATTGTGGCACTGAAGGTTGTTGAAATCTAATTGTTACAGCTCCTGGTACATTCTTTGTGTTGATTGGGAGTGGGGAAGGTTTGCTTGACTTCAGTGTTCTTCAAATGTGACCTTCCTTAAGAATGTTTAAAAAGAAGGAGGTGCTTATCCATGCAATAATGCTCCCTGGGAACAGCCTGACTTATTTAAATCCCTTTCACATTTCTTTTTTGGATCATTTATTAAACTTTATCTTCAGTGTTTGTTACCCAGCATTCTTGGGAGATTGAGACCTTTCTAACACATGCAAATTCTGTCTTAATTGATTCAACCTCTGGGAATTTGTTTTGTAACAGGGAGGGCACAAGCTCTTTAACAAATGAAAGTGAAATTATTTTTAAAAAGTTGATCAGATTGTTCAAAAGAGCTTATTTCTATAAAGTTATCTCTAGTTATCTGCTGGAGAACTGTGGGGAGTGGTGTTTAAAGACGCACTCAGACTAGTAGTTCAGGCCCAAACTGACTCACCTCTGCATTTTTTTCATTAAAATGTAAGACATGATGACTCAATTGTCACTAAAAATCTTCCCAGCATTCTTTGCAAGAATTAATGGACATTAGTGCTAACATCCTGGATAAAGTCCAGCTCAGATTATTACAGTTTGCTTCCCTAAATTTTCTTCTGTGCTTGCAATGGGTTATAGTATCCTTCAGTTCCTCTTCCAAGCTGTTTTGTGGTGTTCCTGTACACTGATAATTGGCTTGCTTTACTCCAGAGCTGGCTGTTTGTTAGTGACAGAGTGTGATCCCTCTAAAGAAATTCTAATCATTTTAATCTTCAAGATGAAAAAAGCTAAATAAATAAAGTTAAATTTTATCACAGAATGACCAAATTAACACTGTACTTTGGATTTTAATACAATCTCCTGTTCCTTTGCTGAGATTTAAAGAAAATCACCTAACAAAGTGTTTAGGCAAAAGTTAGAGAAAGTTAGGCTTCCCTCTTTACTTACGCTGCTGTTACTTACATGCTGCTGTTACTGATTGATTCTGGTGCACAGACCAGAAATTGATTATTCTAAACTGGGTTATAAATATAGTTTAGATAAACAAACTGAAGTGTTTCCCTGTATAGTTGGAGGATGAAGTGGCTATGGAAAAGTGTTTTTAACTCTGTGTTGCAAATGTAGAGTAAATATACATTTTTGAACTATATTTTTAAAGAGAGTTAATTCCCTTGTCTAATCCTCTGTTTGAGTGCCTCAGGAGGAGGGAGTGGAATGTGCAGCTGAAAACTACTCAATGCTGACATCTTGAACTGAGCAGAACAGTTTGTTAAACTGCCATGGAAGATTATATTTTTGCCTAAATGGGCACACATTTAATACTAATCTGTCGTAGTGGCAAAACAGATGCTGAACCCATTCTCTTCTTTCTCCTCTCCCCTTCTCAAATAAGAAGCCAAACAAAACCAAAAAACCCTCTCACCTTAAAACAAGTCAAGGAAAGCTGCTCTGAGGGGTGTCAGATGCTAAATTTTCTTCATGCCCTATGAAAAGGGAACAGTGTGTCAGCTGGGACTGAGTACTCACAGAAGAAAAGTCCCATCTTCTTCCCCCTTAAGCAGCAACCTCGGTCCTGCAGTTTCTATGCATAGAAATACCGTTTTCTTCTCCCCTTACGAAAAACTTAATTTTAATTCTTTTATTTGCATTTTATTACATTATTTACTTACATTTAATTTTTTGAACAAAAATAACCTCTTCTGCTTGCACCAAAATGAAAGAAACAGTCAAATTATAATAATTATAAATCATAATTCTAGGTAGAAAATGTATGTTTACCTATGTTACTAATAAATGGATTCTAAAAAAAATTTCAACTTCTTGCTACTGGATTTTGTTTGCTTTTTGCATTTCACTTACTATCAGCAGAGAAACTAGATTGGTTGGTTTCACTTTCTGGGTCTCGCGATATTAATTGAGTGTAGGGGTCGTAACACTGTCAGGGGCTCTTAAATCCTGAAATTCCCTGATTTCATTTGAATTTAAAAAATACTGAAAACATGGCTAGCTGGTACTGGTCAAATAGCCTCCCCCTCTTAAAAACAGGGTCTAAATTTTGGGCTTGGTGCCAGTGGCCTCAGGAAGTCAACGCTTTTGCACATGGTAGCAAGTTTGTGGGAATTGGTGGTTCATAGGGTGGTGGTGAACTTCCCTTTGCGGGGTGTGTGTGGATGGCTATGATCAGTGTTTTTGAGTTGTGGTAAAATAAGGCCATAGCCCCTTCCCTGGCCTATAACCAGAATTCTGTATGTGATCAGAAGACCGAACAAAGCTATGTGATCCTCATCATCAGCATGCAGTACTAAAGCAGCAAATGGGACTTTCTTGAAGTAAATCTTTAATATGGGAATCTTTTTGCCAGAACCATTTGTTGCAGGAGGATCTGTGTTGGCTTGTCTAGGAAATGGAGTGGGGGGTAGCCAACCCTGAACCCCAATGATATGAAGTCATTCCATTTATGAGAAAATGGACAATCTTTTGTTATCTTTATCCTTGCGAATGACTATTGAGTAGCCACATAATTCTGCACTTCGGTGTCAGCCAGATTGGAAGATTTGGGATTGTGCTGAAATTGTCACCTTTTTGAGGCATGCTTATGGCTTTTTGTTGTGGATCACAATATGAACGTACATTATGCTCTGTCTGTGGATAGATATCTCCTTTCTGACAAGGCTATGACACCTACAACTGTATGATGTGAGACATCTACATTTCCCCTCTCTGGAGACCTAGCAACTCCTCTCTACCTAGTGTTTGGTTAGAAATCTAGTTCATTTCTCAGGTCAAGCAGACACCTGCAGCAACACCCATGATAGTAACAGTGGAAGCTTTTATTTTTAAATTACAAAGTAACAATGCCTGTGCACTGTCTACACAGAGTTTACCATTGTTGCCACAGTCAGAGATGCATAAAAACACAAATTTGCCCACTATATGCAAGACCTTGGTGATCACTGGTGACTATTAGTACTGGTCCAAAGTGGAGTCAGGAACTATGTGAGGTTCTTATGACTCTGTTGTTGTTTCAGCTACCATGGTTGTTGCAGTATGAGAGTTTGTAGATTTTAATCTTGACCATTAGCACTCCCTGCTTATTCCAGTCTTAAGCACCTCGTAAGACCTTTTAATGCACCTCAGTCATAATCTGCAGCATCATTCCTCTTCTTCCCCCCCCCTCCCTCCCGCCCAAATGTTGCATTACTGATGCACGTCATCAGTTCTCGTCACCCTCTGTTGTTCCAAGTCTTTGGGCTGCTGAAATTAATACACAGTGGCAGTTGGATCATTTGCAGAATACAAATCACGGTCAGGAATCATCCAAATTTTCATGCAAGGTGGCAAGTAACCAAAGCATGGCCCAGTGCTCTCTAGAAAGACATCTTACTGGTGCTCATTGTCAAAATGGTGCCTCAAGGTCTCCCTGATTCGAATAGCCCCCCGTTGTGCCTCATGAATAGCCCTGATATCTGGTTGCTCAAACTATGCCACTAGACGATTCACCTCCATGCTCCACACAGGGGAAACATTTCACCTTTAGCCTCACAAATATTAGAGCGCACAGCAGGCAGCTATGACCATGGGAATTTTTTCTTCGTTTAGATCTAACCTGCCATGAAGGCAGCACCAGTGTGCTTTTAATCTGCCAAATTCTCATTCTATGGTCATTCTGCACCTGCTGAGTCTGTTATTGAAGCACTCCTTGCTGTTCAGGTTTCCTGTATAAGGCTTTATGAGCCAGGGGAGTAAGAGAGATGCTGGGTCTCTCAGGATCACTTTGGGTATTTCAACATCCATCACTGGAATCTTCTGGCCTGAATTCTAATGATTAGGGAGGCAAGATTTCCCCTTACAGAAGTCATGACGACTCTTCCGCAACACATCGTGTTCATGTAAGTGTCTGATCATGCTGTTCTTTACAATAGTTGCAACCAACTTGCCTGGTTCGCAACATTCAAAGAAAGCATCACACTGGAGGAATTGTTAGAATTAACATTATGATCAAATTTAGAGTTTTTATATTATCAGATAAGTGTCTGACAAAAACAAACTCAGACTGGTAAGGCTGAACACATCCGGGTAAGATGCTCCTAAATCTAAAGGCCTCCAGTTTGAGTGCCTCAGCTAATTGCATCTATAGCAATCTGACGTGGAGAAAGGTGTCTTCTGAAGTAGGAAAATTCCAAGCCATTTTTTGGCTTGCGAGGTCGAAGCCAGCAACTCAAACCTCTCCTGGAAACAAATAGGTAACCAACGCAGATCATGGAGCACAGAGAAACACTGCTTAAAAAATTAGCTGCAGCATTCTGCAGGAGCTTATATTTGTTTGAGACACTTAAATTTCAGATCAAGCTAAGCTTCCTACTTTGCACTTCTCATCTTTCTCCTTTTGTCTTTCGTTCTGGGCCTCTTTTACATTGGCAGAGTGAGTGGTAGGTATATTGCTCTTCTCCTCCCACTCTTCCTCTGAGAGAGGCATTGACTTGTTTGCTTTGGGCTTTGATTTAGTGTCTGGGAATCACTCTCTTGCAAAGGGAGCCTGCGTCATTGAGAAATGTTTAACCTTCTGGCCTTGAAGTGAGGCTGGAAACTTTGCTGACAAGAACTAGAAGCTTGAACTAGAGTCTCAAAACATTCCTTACCCAAATTGCCCTCTCACTTGATTTGACTAGAAAGGGGCTCCAGTGAGATAAGTTTGGTTTGCGGGTCAAGCAACTGCAATTTTTTGTGAGGAAAGGTGGCTATTCACTGCTAGAAGAACAGGAACTAGGGATGGGTTTTTTGTGGGAGAGAGTTTATTGGGGGGAACCAGGGGTGTGGCTAACCTAAGAGCAGAGTCTAATATTGTTGCTTTTGTTTTAAACACAAAATGATTTCCTAACACTTTCCTCCTTTGATTTTGTGTATGGGGCTGGCAGTGCATGACATTATTAATGGAGTTCAGTGTTAATGGTTTCAAGATGCAACACAACACAGCCTGCCAGATCATTTTAGAGCTGAAGTTCCCGGCCTGTGGTCCTTGGAGCACAGTTGGTTTGTGGAAAGCTAGCAGCTCACCTTATGCTAGCTCTTCTTTTTCCAAACTTCACATGGTAAAGAAGAGTCTGGAGGCCTGTAAAAGGATTTAAAGATGAGATGGAGCCAGTCTAACTGCCTCTACTAGACGATGCTATTTGAAAGGATAGAAACCACTCACGGGACTTGAGCCACAAGTGGGAGAGATGTCACGAAGAGAAGGGTACAAGGCACTAGTCCAGGGAATCAAGTGGCTGAGCAGTATGTTTATCAGGTCAGTGAACTGTGTTCAGGAGGAGAGGGGAAGGAAGCAGAGAAGTATGTACCTAGAGGGAAGCCATAAACATGGTGTATCTTGATTTTTTTTCTTGATTTTTTTTTTTAAAGGCTTTTGACATAGTCCCATGTGACATTCTCATAAGCAAACTAGGGAAATATGGTCTGGATGAAATTACTATGGGTGTGGTGCTCTACTGGTTGAAAGACTACTCAAAGTAGTTTTCAGTGGTTCACAGTCAAACTGAGAGGGCATTTCTAGTTGGGCATATTTCCACAGGCATTAGTCCTGGGTCCAGTACTAGTCAATATCTTCATTAATGACTTGGATAATGGAGTGGAGAGTATGCTTATAAAGTTTGAGGATGACACCAAGCTGGGAGGGGTTGCAGTCACTTTGGAGGACAGCATTTAGGATTCAAAATGACCTTGACATATTGGAGAATTAGTCTGAAATCAACAAGATGTAACTGAATAAAGACAAATGCAAGTACTACATTTATGCATTTGAATTTTTTCTTCCAGACTACAAATTGGGGAATAATGGTTATGTAGTAGTACTGCTGAAAAGGATTTGGGGGTTATAGTGGATCACAAATTGAATGTGTCAACAGTTCGATGCAGTTGTGAAAAAAGCTAGTATAATTCTGGGGTGTATTAACAAGAGTGTCGTATGTAAAATATGGGAGGTAATTGCCCTGCTCTACTAGGCACTGGAGAGGCCTCAGCTGGAGTACTATATCTAAGGTTAAGATTTTGTCACAGTTATTTTTAGTAAAAATCAGAGACAGGTCCCAGTCAATAAACAAAAATTCACGGAAGCCCATGACTTTTACTAAAAATAAGTATGACAAAATGGGGCTGAGAGAAATGGGGTGGGGTCCAGCACACTGCTGCGGCTGACAGCTCTGGGGCCCCCTGCTGCCTGTGGCATCTGGGAGCACCTGGGGGGATCCCCCACAGTTGTTGGGATCGCTGGCCCTGCCACCCCAAGGGCTGAAGCAGAAAATGTTTACAGGTCTCTGGAAGTCACAGAATCAGTGACATAATCTTATCCTTAACTATGTCCAGTTTCATTTGGGAATGGAGTGGAATAATTGGGGAGATTCCAGAAGAGAGCAACAGTAATGATAAAAACTTGAAGTATGAAAAAAGTTTTTAAAAAACCCGCAACAACTGGGCATGTGTTTTTTTTCAGAAAAGAAGAACAAAGGGGTGGGGAACCTGATAAATCTTCAAATATGTTTAGGGCTGTTATAAAGAGGACTGTAATCAATTGTTCTCTAAGTGATTGCTCATGTCCATTCCAATGTAGGTGTGTGTGCGCCCTGAGCTCAGTTGCCAGAACATTTTCTTTCAGTGGTATCTGTTGGGTTGGCTCTGGTGCCGTGTATCCATAGTGCCGGTATATGGGGTACCACTGACCCCACGCCTCCTCAGTTCCTTCTTACTGCCCAAGATGGTCGCTGAAACTGCTCTATCCTTGCTCTTGCAAGTCTTCCTCAGTGAACTTCGTTTCTTTTTTTTTTTTCCCTGTACATAGTTCTTGTTCATAGTTGGTTAAGTTTCTTTCCTCCATTACCAGCAGAGTTTCTTCTGCTCCCGGTACCAAGGCATGTCTCGGTCACTGGACTTCAGGCCTTGTCTCATTTAGCAAAGCTGTGCCTCTGAGCGACCACACTCCAGTTATCTTAAGTGTTTTGGTTCATATTTGGAAGCACTACAAGATTTGCAGGGACTTCAAGCCCTGTACTAAAAAGGACCAGGATGTTAGGCTGAAGTCTGTATTGATGGAAGCGGTGCTCAAGCCTCCCTCAGAGCCGGCCTGTTCAGATCTGCACCGAGCACTTTGGTGTTGGTGAGAAGCGCTCTTGCCACCATCTGGGAACCTCTGCACCGTTCACTATTTCTAGTGCTGAAGAAAAATCAAAAGAAGACGTTGGCTGAGAGAGGACGTTCAGCCATCCTTGGAATGGGGATCCGTGGAGGCCAGAACAGTCACCCTGTGTCGGGCCGCTCCACCGGCTCAGCTGGAACTGTTGAGTCTGGCCCCTTCATAGGAACCATTGACTCCGGCACCAGACAATCCGTTGGCACCACAGGGGCAGTGTGGTATTGGCACTTTGGCATGCCGTCAATGATAGAGGCCTTTGCTGCGGCAAGAGACCTACTCTCGTTGATGGTCCTGACAGAGACCCTCAGTACCATCTAAAGGGAAGTCAGCAATGATGGCCCAGTCCTGTTCTTCCCCACCTCAATGCTGGTCACCGGCATCGGTGGGAACCGCTTCTCCTTGGTCTCTGGACAGAGACTCCTTATCCTCCGAGTTGGAGGTGGGGCCTTATGTTTCCCATTCCATGAGCTGGCTATGATACGCAAGTTGTCACTACCCTGCAGGGGACCCAGGCCAGGGCATGCCGTCGACCACTTGGCCTCCTAGCCAATGGCAGGTGTCTATGAAGTGGCCCTTCTATAACCTGTGGGTGTTTCTCTCAATAAATGGTCCTCAGTTGAGGCGCTCTTATTCTGTGGCCTCTGACGAAAGAGTTCTGCTGCCTCTTTGAGCAGAGCCCAATTCAGACTCTGGTACTGAGTACCAGGACCCAGTACTGTGGGACCCGTCTGGTGTCAAAGGCAAGGAGCAGTGCCCCCTGCCAATGCAGGCTGCCACCACCTCCTCCTTTTCCCCTGATGAGGCTATGGCAGGAGCAGATGTATCATCCTCCCATGACTACTTATAAGCCCATTAGGAGCTTCTCAAAAGAGTGGCTCAAAAACCTGGGCATTCAGGTGGAAGGGGTTAAGGAGTCCTCTCTCTTTTTTTTGGTGCACATCTTGACTGCGGTGGGCTCATCAAGAGGGGCCCTTCTTCTTAATGAGACCATCATGGACCCAATAAAGGCCCTGTGGCAGATCACAGGATCTCTACCTCCCATAGTCAAGAAGGCTGGAAAAAAGTATTTTGTCCCAGCTCAGGGATGAGTTTTTATATACCCCTCCATCCTGGATCCCAGTGGTCTCTGCTGCCAGTGAGTGAGAGCGGTAGGAGTTTCAAGGGGCGACCCCCGAAGCAAAGGATGCCAAAAAGCAAGACCAGTTTGGGAGCAGTGTCTACTCAGCTGGAGGTTTGCAGCTCAGGATTGTGAACCAAGAAGCACTCCTGAGCAGATATGAGTTTAACACATAGGACTCCTTGTTAAAGTTTAGACTTGTTGCCCCAAGAAGCCAGAATGGAGTTCTCTTTGGTTGAGGAGGGGAAGTCCACAGCATGGTTTCTCAGCCTGTGGTACACGTACCCCTGCGGGTACGTGAGACACAGGCAGGGGTACATAGTGAAAAACCCAGCAAAGGGAGGCGAACGGCAGCCGCCGACATCTGGGGAAGCCTGGTGGCAGCTGCTTGCTTCCCACCTGGTCCCAGCTCCCAGCTGGGATGCAGGCAGCCCACACAGTGTGATTTGCCCCAGGCCCAAACCCCCCCTAGGGACAGCCATGGGGAGCGCTGCTATCCACTCTGGTGCCCATACCTCACAAGTTCCCGCCTGTGTGAGGAGAACACCACGTGACCCCGCCATCAGGCCACAGTGATTGGTTGGCATTGACCTTTGCTCCTATATGAAGGATGGGGAGGAGGAAAGAGGGGAGAAACAGCAGGGGTTTTTGTGATCTGCCACAGCCACACAGCATTGCAGAGCTCAGAACTCTTCTGCTTTATAAGAAATTCAGTCATCCAGTGGTAAAGGGGAAAAAGATTATATTTCTCAGAATGGAAAATTGAGTGTTGGGGTACTTATTAAAATTTTTACAAGTTCGGGGGTACTTGCTACTTAAAGGTTGAGAAACACTGGTCCATAGCAACAGCTTCCCTGCAAGCGGTTCTTGCTGCTGCAGATTCAGCTGCCAGGTCCATGGCTTCTCCAGTGTTCATGCATCGGAGCTCTTGGCTCTAATCCTCGGGACTGCTGCGTGAGATTCAACTGACCCTCCAGGATCTTCCCTTTAAGGACACTTCACTCTTCTCAGAGCAGACAGATGCCAACCCCTCATGGCCTCAAGGATTCCAGAGCTACTCCGTAGTCCCTGGGCTTTATACACCCCAGCGATTTCCAGAAAGCATTATAAGCCCCAGGAATCCTCCTGATTCTTCCTTCTGTTGGCTCAGCAGGACTCGAAGAGGAGCAGGGGCTTCAATTGTAGGCCTCCACCCCTGTCCTCATCAACTTCAAGGCCTGCCCCTCCCAGACATTCAGGGGGCATGAGTCACTTAGACCTCGGAACCAGCTTACTCTTTGTTTTCAGACTGCTTGTCCCACTTCCTGCAGTGATGGTCACTTATTACTACGGACTGCTGGGTTCTGAGCACGGTGGAAGATACGTCCCACTTCTAATTCAGTTCACTTTGGGGGGCAGTATATGGATGAGTGCTGTTATAGTTTCATAGCAGGCTTCCAAATGCTTGCTTTTAAAATCCCCTGTCCTTGAGGTTCTCCATTGTGGCCACCATCCTCCCGCCCAACCAGCAACTGGAGAGATTGATCCGTTTGGGTAGGAAGCTGTACATGCGCATAATTATTTTATAATAGTAGGGTTTATGTACAGCCTGCTTGGGCCCCGTATTAACAAAACTGTCTCAGACTGGATTTAAAAAATGTTTGAGGTTTTATTTTAAATAAGGTAAAGATTTAGTTGGCTTTTCTTTTTTTTTTCTTTTGTTTTTTAAAGTTGCATTGAATTCTTTGAACTGCATAGACTCCTCGGCATGTACTAAGCTGGTGTAGCATTTCATCCTAGCACTGCCTAGAAAAGTGTGTTGAACAGTACTTCTGCTTTGTCATGACCTGGGGAGCTAAGCAAACGCAGATCAAAGTGGGGTTAAATATGCATTCCCTGGACTGGACTGCTCCTTCATGTATATTTTACAGAAAATGCTTGTGGATTGGATGTACATGTTGCAGGGAAAGGCAAACTAGCAAACTTTGGATGTTTCCAGGGTGGCAGAGTTTGTATATGTGGTGGGGATTTGCTTTAACTTTTGCTGTTGTGTAAAGTATACTTTGGCAGCTGAAAGATGCAGAGAGCAGTACTCCAAATTGGAGACAGTGAGGTAATGAGAAAGTGACATACAAAGGAAGTGGTGGGGAATGGGAAGGGCTAAGTGTACATCATCTGATAGTTTTTCGAGCCTGCTCAGCAGCTATTTTTACATCTCTAGCTCACAACATTTAGAACTCAGTTTGTCAGGCCGTGAAAGCCAACTTGCCAAAAGTGGGGGTGGTGGTATATCCCGGGATGGGTTGAGGGGGCTACAGAGCAGTGCTGCAACTGGGCAAGGATCCAGATTCCCAGGCCTGCCTGCTCTTACAGAGAATCCACAACTGTGTTTTATATTTCACCACCTGTCTGTCATGTAGAGGAATATTCTGAGCTGGCTGTAGCAGCTGTGGCCAGCTGATTGAAAGGATCAGCCTATCTGAACTGCAGGCTTCTCCTGAGAACTGAAGCGGCAAGCTTGTACAGTGTTCCTGACTTAGTCTCTCTAACTCTCTCTGAAGGTTTTTATTGGTGGGAGGCAGGATCCTGGGAACATCTAAAGTTAAATCTAATTTATGTAATGGAATCCTTATCTGTTAAAAGGATGTAAGGGTCACAAAGCTTCAGTGTGGGAGTTTTTTCATAGTATTTATTTATTTAGGAAGTATTAACAGGTTTATAAATCCTTGTCATGTAACTATTAGCAACAAAACAATCATTACAATGAGTTTTTGTTTAAAGAGATGTTATACAGGAATATAGTAATCAAATCTCCTGTATTTAATAGGATTTACCATATTCTAGTGAATATCCTTATAACACTTAACATTTCATTCCTAGTGATTTTATTAAATTTAGTGAAAGCTCTGATTACACATTTAACAGATCATGCATGTCTTTCAAATGTTAATATTTAACATAATTAGGGTAAAAACGAGAGTTCTGTAGCACTTTAAAGTCTAACAGATTTAATTTCCGTAGGCATAAGCTTTCGTGGGTTGCACCCCACTTCCTCAGATGCAGTTGGTAGAAATAATATAGCAAATACAGGCAACATATATATGGTAGGCAACATATACATATCCAAAGGCATAGGCAGCAATGGGGTAGGTAGATGAAAGCCAGGTACTTGAGGCCTAATTACAACCATGGAGTAGGAGGTGAGAATCCTGTTGAAATTCTCACTGCCTGGCCTGAGAAAATGTCCAACCATGGAGAAAGAAATAAGGCTGTCATCCCTAGAAACTTTGGGGAAAGGATTGCAAAGTACTTCCATGAAAATTTCATCAAGATCTTTCTGGTGGATTCAAGGGACATTCCTGTGTGCACAAACAAACCTGCTGTGCATGGCCCACCCCTTGTCTGTCTACAGGGGAGTGAAAAGCTGATAACACCACCTCTATAAGGTGTACCGTTACCTCTTCCAGTATGAGTAAATGAATGAAAAGTTGATAGCAGTGTCCTGCAAAGTCAGGGGTGTCATCACTGTACCGGAAAATAAATTTACACACTTACCTGAGGACCCTTCCCCCCCCTGCATTGTGCTTACGTGTGCTTGATAGCTGGAACTGACTGGACTGAGGTAGAATCTCAAACAGGTCTTGGCTTGTGGCATAGCTGAACCCTCAAATTGAATGTCCCCAATCCTTCTCTTCTTTCTCCACCACCATCTCCTTGTCCTTGCTGTTCACAACAGGTGCCTGTGACTCAGGGTGGTGATGAGGTCTCTGCCAAGTATGGTATGTAACTCTTCGTAAAAGTGGTAGGTCTGCGGATTGGCACCAGATAGACTATTGGCTTTCCTGGTTTTCTGATATTCCTGCCACAGTTCCTTGGCTTTCATGCAGCACTGCTGCTGGTATATGTCCTATCCCTTCTCTTACATCCCCCATGCAATCTGCTTGTAAATACCCACATTTCTACGGTTGGTCCATAGCTGTGCTTATACAGCCACTTCTCCCCACAGACCCTGGAGATCCAGTATCTCCTGTCTACTACAAGCTGGAGCGCATCTGGAGCGTAATCAGCGGAGCAGTTGCACACAATGGAAAGCTGCTAGGTGTGGTCACCAAGTTGGACAATCAAGAAAAGGCATTTAAAAAATGTATGGGCCTTTAAAAGGGAGCGGGTGGGGAAGGGGGTGGGCTTCTGGCTTCTGTGACCCCTGGGCAGGGGAGGTCACAATTGTGTTTAGAGCGGTCGATGTTAGCCATTGTGGGATAGCTGCTGGAGGACTGCTAGGGTCAACATAAGTAGCAGAGTGTCTAGACTTGTTGCGTTGACCTCAGTACATCAACCATCGCTCAGTGCCACTCGGGGAGATGGTGTTATTGCATCACTGTAATGGGGTGCTTTCACCAATGGAAGACAAATTTAAGTATAGTTAGCTGTGCATATATCTTGATTATAAAGTGGCTTATATCAACTGAACTTTGTAGTGTAGACTAGGCCTTATGCATAGGTCTGTTCCACCGTGTATTATCTATGACACTGTGCGTACATATCACAGAATGCGTGAAGAACTCACAATAACTAATTTTTAAATATCCAGCTTACAACAGAGCATACTTAATAGTCTAACCTGAAATTTTTCTTTTGAAAACAAATAAGGAAGTTTTTGCTCCTCCTTTTGATGATGATAGGCATCTTCATCAAGAGAGAAACTGACTCTGATCCTATAAGCTGTTCTGTTATGCTGTACCTTTGTGCAGCCCCATTGATTTATGTGGGATTTTGTAGGTGCTGGAACCTGTCTGCACAGAACAACTTGATCATTTCTGGACACAAACTATGTTGAAATGGAATTAAGGCTGAGAACATGTATGAGTAATTTAGGTAAAAATCATTATAGGGACCTTGTAATTTATTCTCCAAACAAGCATTTTAAACCCAGGAAGTTCAGACATTAACTTAAAAGAAATCCAAACACGTTAAGATAAGGGGATACATTGTTAAGGCACCTAAGAAATCTTAATTTTGCTCTGTAGTGACACTATGAAATAACAATATAATTATAATTAACACATACTGCTTTTTAAAGACGTGTTATTTTTTTCTTATGGTGTCACTATGGAGCAGAATTAAGGGTCCTCCCTTCCCCCTTTTATTTTTTCTTTGTTATTCAGCTGAATTCAGTTTTTATTTTTCCTAGTTTTTTTTTTTTCAAATCAGAAATACCAGGGCTTCATTTTATCAAGTCACATGAGGTCATAATCTGAGCTGCAATCCTCTCTCTCCATCCCAGTACAACTACATTGCAAAACTCACTTTTGGGAAGCAGTGGGAAGATCTGCAAGTAGGGTTATAGCCTAACAGGACATCATAAAGTTCTCTGATGAAAAGTTAAATGAGGACCTATTTTGTTTAAATTAGAAGTGCAGGATTTTTTTTAGGGATGGAGGCAGCGGGTGGAGTGTGAGGTTTTCCTCCCTACATCTTTGTTTTTGTCTTTTACTATCTTTTTACCTTACAGTTCACCTTCTTGATCTATTTGTCTAGACATCTATGCAGATGGATGCATTAAAAATGCATAGGAAGAAACTGACTTATTTTAAAGCCTAATTTAAAATACTATACGTCAGGGGTTTTCAGTCTTTTTTAGAAATTGTACCCCGACCGTCTCAAGGTTTCACCTGAAGTACCACTTCATGGTTTTAACTCTATCTGATGTTACCACAGTTGCAATAAAAGGCATAATGGCCTAAAATAGATTCAAGACCATTTTCTTTTTTTTTGTTTACTTTTCCACTTCTGAGTCGTCTTGCGCAGGGCCGTCCCTACGGGTGTGTGGGGGCCCAGAGCAAAGCACACTGTGTGGTCCCCTTGCCCGAATCCAGTGGTGTACTCTGGGTCTCCGGCACTCAGGGGCCAAACCTGCATTTGGGCACCCTCCCAGGCTTCACATGCCTTGCCCCCCTGTGCAGGGCAGGAAGGGCCCCTGCTCCCACAAGATAGTGCCATCCCCCAGCTGCCAGGGGAGGGGTCTGTACCTGCTAGGAGGGGGGAACATGCCACTTGCCGCCTCCTGTGCAGGGCAGCAGAGCCGGCTCTGGCTGGGCTCCGCATCTCCCCTCCCCTCACCCCACGCACTTACCCGCCGCGCAGCGCCTGGCTCTGGCCAGGTTCTGCTGCCCCCCTGCCTCTGCCCAGGCTGCACTGCTCCCTGCCCCCGCACTTAACCGCCGGCCCTCCCGCACTTACCTACTGGGCTCCGCTGCCCCCACCATCTGCACTTACGCAGCTGGCCCTTCACGACGCGCAGTTGCGCATTGTGACCCGACACCCCTCCATAGGCCGGTGCCCAGGGGCCCCCTCAATAGGCGACTGCCTGCCTGGTCCGGCGCGCAGCTGGGAGGCAGGCTGCAGCTGCCTGCTTCTACCTAGTCCCTGCTTCCAGCCGGGAGGTGGGCTGCAGGTACTCTGAAGTACCACCAGGGGTACGCGTACCCCCAGTTGAAAACTTCTGCTATATGTGATATTACATGCACTGTACTAATTTTTGTTACCTTCTTGAACTGTATGAGCCCCTGTGTAGGAAGTATAATTGCAACAGCCTAATTTAAAATTACACAGCAATCTAATGGTATCAGATGCAACAATCTAATCTAAATCAAGTAAGAAAACCCTCCATTTTTCTTGTTGATTTAGCTGTGATTCTACTTTTGTGCAAAACTATTTCTTCCAGCATAAAGCCTCATTTGCTTGAATGTGTCTGAAAATTAGGCTGATTTCAGTGAGAATTGTGACCTGATGGCAATTAAAAAAAACTAAAAAATTCCTTGATCATTAATGTAGGCATATCTTAATCTTTTCTTTAGTGCTTCTCATGCTCTTAAGTGAATTTAGTTTTAATATTGCATGGATTTTTTCCTTTGTGGTTTTTTACTCTTTTTACTCACATAGTGATTGGATGACACCCCCCAAACTGTACCTGGAGGTGAGAAATTCTTGTTTTGATTTTGGGACGTGGAAAGCTTAGACTGAACTGTTCCAGCCTTGCATTTAGTTACCCTTCAGATGATAGGGAGTGGTTATTCACCTTTTTCTTTGCAGTGCCTACATGGGCCTGGCAGTCTGTACATTACCTCAGCCCAGTTAGGATGACACCTATTACTAGTGACATTTCTATTTGAAGTGTCCTTGTAATTGGTGTGTGTATATCAGTCAACCCATTTTAGTGTTCGGAGTGTCCCCGCCTTCTTCACCCTCTGTCCCATCTGTTTTGACACACATTCTCTGCCAACTGAAAAAAATATTGAGGGTGGGCATTGCATATCCCAGTCACCTGAGCCATCTGGGGTCTTTCCCCTTCAAGTTGCCAGTTCCAGTCATGCGTGTGTAGTGACCAAAATTCATTAACCGTTAGACGGTCATTTGATGATTTGTCTCACAGATGTTCACACTATAAACCCCACCACCATTGGTACTAATTCCAACCCTCTCTCTTTCAGCAGAGGAGCCAATAGGGACTGAAGTCTGCCAATGACCATCTGCTAAGAGGTGGTTCTTCCAGGTCAGGGTGCAGGTATAATAATGGGGGCAGTGTGTGTGGGGAAGTCTGCACTATCACTGCCTGAGTTTACGTGTGCTGGGCCTAAATAGGGGCTCCTTTCCCAGAGCCCTGTCTCCCAGTTTTGTGTTTACAGTCGGGCAGGGGGGAGAGAAAAGGGGGAGGAGAAGAATGAGACTAGGTCACGTGATGTTGCTTGTCTGGCAACTGTTAGGGGTCTGAGTAGAGAAACCAACTGTGTACTATTTTGGGTGAATGAGGTTGACTGTCACTGTAAGTGGCTTCATGAAGAAGCCCACCCCTCTGTTTTGCAGATTGCAAATTGAGATCCATCCCCCTGCATGCACACTCTGCCTTATTGAAGCAGGGAAGTTTCTATGTCCGAGCCTGGTGCTGACAGGAAGGAATTTTTTTTTTTTGCTGGGACTTGTTGATTTTAATCAGGATTTGTCACTGCCTCCATTGTCTGTCTATCCCTGTGTAAGCTCAGCCTCAGAGTGTATCGTTAAGCAGCCTTCTCAGTGCAGTGGCCGATTGTGACTGGGAGGATTAAACAGCCCTTCCTCTAGCCTAAGGGACATCTCCTTTATTACTTGTCTGCCTTCTGATTCTGCGACATCCTCCAGCATGTTGGATAAAGCCAAAACTCTCCAGCCTGCCTATGTTGGGATTGTGCCGCTCACAGAGTCTGTGTTGAAGCAGGGGAAGAACTGTTCAAGCACTTGTCAGGATTCATACCACAGCTTGCGGGAAGGTTAGCGGTCTCTGCCCTGTTTGCCTTTTTCGTTTGTATATTGAATCTCTCTGGTCTTCCCTGCACGTTCTCAGCAGTCATCCGGCCTTGGAGGTTTCCCACTGGCTCCTGTGCTTTGCTACCCCAGAAGACCCATAGCCATGCTTACATAGCTGTATTAGTGCAATGTAGAGATTGTTTCATCTGTGCTTAGTTGCTGGGGATGGCTTCAGTCTTCTTTCAAGATTCTGTTTTATTGCTGTCTGTGCATGGAGGGCTCTTGTAATCAGGAGATGGGACCTTTTAGTGAGAGTGTAAAGGCTTGGCTTTCATGGTGAGTAGAAGCCCCTTGACCTTGGAGTGGGAGATGTGGCACATTTTGGGGGGTAGGGAGGATCCCTTCTCTTTCACAGGAAATGGTGGCTTAGGCACAGGGTATCTTAACTTTTGGAGGAAGTACCAGCTGGAGCTTTTCTGTGAATATCTAATATTGTATTTTCAACATTTTTATAACACACAGATGAGCCATGTTCTCTATCCCAAAGAGCTTACAACCTAAACACAAGGCACAGGACAACATTCAGGAGGGGAAAAGTGTGAAGGGAGACTATGGATGAAGAGCTGTGGTGCTAGGGGGATTGTTTGAAGGGGTTTGAAAGAGCAGGAAGAAGATATTGATGGATGAGGGCAAGAAGAGTGTTCTAGGCATAATGGGCAATATGATAGAAGGCACCAAACAAAAGTTGGGAGTTGGGATGAGGAAAATAAGATTAAATTAATTAGGAGTAGTGGGAACACGTATGTAGGAGCAAGATTATAATAGAGCCTTGTAAATGAGGGCAAGGATCTTTAATATAATGTGCTGAGAGGGAAGCTAGTGGATGGATTCAAAGAGGGGAGTGATATGATCTGAGTGAGAGGAGAGGAACATGAGTTTAGCAGTGACATTTTGGACAGACAGGGTGAGGAAGAGTTGAGAGGCAAGGAGCCAGATGGGAGAAGGTTACAGTAATCAAGAAGAGAGATGGCCAATGCATAGAAAAGGATTTTAGCAGCTGGATTGAGAGTCCCAACCACTTCTCCTCCCCACCAGCTCCGGGACTGCAGAGGCTGCAGCACACAGTGATTAAAGCCTCTTCCCAAACCCCTATATTAAATGTGAAAAAGCAAATGTAAAACTTTTCTGAAATGCAGGTGTGTTGGGCACCAGGGAATTGTGTCTCTGAGGCAGAGGAGAGAACTATGGCATGCCACTCCTCTAATTTGGATCACTGATCAGAAGTTTTAGTTTCAACTCATCTGTGACTAATTCCGTTTCCTTTTCCCCCTTTTCCATTTAACAAAAGATGTTTAATCTGCAAAAAGACTCGTAGTTTGCCCTTTGTTTCCATTAGGGGAATCCTCAGGGAAACTAATGAGATGCTTGGGGTGAGCATCTTGAATTTCTGTTAGGGGGCAGCCAGACAGCACCTGTATGCTGCTCTGTTACAGATCTCTTGGTGCTCAGTGCTCAGATGGAGCTAAGGTAGAATTCTGTAATCTTTTCCTCAGTGGACAATAGTCTGGTACTGTCCCAATTGAGAGATGTATCTTTAGTGGAATACATTAAGAATGCTGAATTCCTGGGTAATTCTAATCCTTTAAATCACTTTGCAGACTGTATATAAAGATTGTCTAGGTACAGGATGATAGCAGTAGTTAGCCGACCACTTTTTCTCAGTAATCACTGAACTTTATCCTCTAGTAGGGATGGGAAGTAAGAGAGAAATGGGCACTGTTTACTCCTTCCTTCCTATCAAAGGAAAGGAAAGAAATATCTGCTACCATGTGTTACTGGGTCATGGCCCCCTCTTGCTAAGTGCTGCTCCATTCATTCTCCTGATTCTCAAGATGCCAGGTGTATTTATGCCCCAGCATGCACTGTATTTCTGTACTTGCAGAGCCAAATGTCATGAGTTCTGGGGAAGCACGATGCACTCTAGACAGTAAATCTTAGGCCTGATCTACACTAAAAAGTTAGGTTGGCCAAGCTACCTTGCTCAGGGGGTGTGAAATATCCGCACCCCTAAGCAGCACAGTTAAGCTGACCTAACCCCCCGTGTAGAAAGCACTAGATCAATGAAAGAGTTCTTCTGCTGACCTACTCACTGCCTCTCGGGGAGGTGGATTACCTACGCCGATGGGAAAAACCCTCCCATTGGCATAGGTAGTGTCTTACGCTGAAAGGCTACAGCAGTTCAGCTGTAGCATTTCAAGTGTAGGTAAGCCCTTAGTGGAAGTTCTGGAGCATGTTAGAATGGAGTTGCAATACCATGTGGAATACTTTGTACTAGCTTCTGCTGGAATATGGGCTATTGCATTCTACTACCACCAAGAGCAGGAAATGATCAGCAATGGGAGAATTGTTGTCAGTCTCACCCCCCACCACAAGCTAGATTGTGTTGAAGTCTGTGAATGCAAATTCCTGAAACTAAGAAGTATCCATATCTAGTAAATATTCATGCCTTGCTTTTTTGCACCACCCCCCAACTTAGATGCAGTTGCATCTGGGGTAGAGGTGGTTCACTTCCCTTCCCCTGAACCACTGGTGGTATGTGAGCCTGAATTTCCATCAGTTTATTTCTTAAGTTGATGTGAAGACAGTTTATGAACCAATAAACTTTGGGAACCACTGATCTATGCTATATGTCAGTGGGTTTGAGGCAGGGAAGTGAAGCAGGGGCAAATAGGTATTTTTAAGAGAGGGACAGGCAAAAACAGTGATATAAAGATAAAGTAAGTGGGGGAGGATGAGAGACTAAATCAGCAACATTTAGCAGTGATTGAAAGCTTATTCCCACTCCCATCTGACTCTTGATGCTCAATCTTTGCACTAGGACCTTTTCCATTAACTTTCAAAATTCTTCCAGAGGGGTAGCCGTGCTAGCTGTCTTTTCAGAATTCTGTTGGACCAATGATGTACTCCATATCAGTTGTAAATTTGAGTAATTTACAAAGCCCCCTTTACTATCACTTACATTCCCCACAGAAACACTGTTCTGGACACATTTCCTCTTCTCCCAGCCTCTGTAGGGCTGAATCTCTGCTGTCGTATGGGAGGAGATCCCACAGTGAACTTTAGACTTGGCAGCCAAGGTGTGCCCCAGACTTATTTGAGTCAGCCCTGCTTATAAACCTGATGAAAGGTGATAGCATGTACATGTTTTATAAGGGGTGTGCTGGGCCTGTTGGTGCTGAAAGCTTTGCAAATTTCAAAGGTCCATAAGCATGTTTTCTATGCAAGAATCCTTGGGCGTGAGTCGGGCTTCAGAGTATTTATTACAAGAGTGTCTGCTCAGCTTGTAATATCTGCAGAAGTTCTTCTGGACTTTTGAATACTGCCAAGTGTGCCAAGCCCTTACATAGGTTGGGAGGAGGACATTACTAGCTTTGACAAACTTCATAAAAGCAGTCAACAGCTGATAGTATTAATGGGATCTTATTTCTGAGGGGGAACAGCTCCAAAAATAACCATCTCAACTTCTCCAGAACTGTGAAACAGCTCTCACCAAGAGCTCTTGACTGCAACAAACTTCGTTTGGAGTCATTTTTGAGAGGTGACTTGCCAAAAATGGTTTAGTCTCTTCCAATACTGAATTATACCTATCTTTTCTAAGACCTGTATCTCAAACTGCTTGCACAATTCACCTCAGTTTTTGCTATAGATTCCCTGGGTCACAAAACACACATGAAAAGTTGATATGTCTGGGACATTTTTTGAGAAGTGTGGGTGCTTGTGAAAATCTGCCTTATTGTAGAAACCTTGTTACAACCTTTATTATTCAGACAGTCTCTCCGTAATTGAGAGGGCTAACGTTATGTTGGGGATTAAACATGGGACTGTAAATAAAGAACTCCTGACCTCTTTACATGCTCTGTCAATTACTATTCTGTGACCTTGCCCAAATAACTTAATCTCTTTCCCTGCCTATAAAAACAGGAAGAACCTCACAGGTAGGTGAATTGTTAATAATCTGTACAGGGCTTTGAAGAGGTAAAAATCTGTAAGTGTGTTTATTAATACACAGGCCTCAATTCATGAGCTAAAGAAAGTCTCAATTTGTTGTCCTAATGCCTCCAGCCACCAGAGAGCAAAAGTATTTCAAACAGATAGTCTTTAACACTTAAGATCCAGTAGAGGGCAGAAGAGCATATATGAACACAAACACGGTGTATTAATAATATTGGAAGTTCTCAGCAAAATGTACAGATTCCCAGCAAGGGGGTTGTTCCTACTTATTTGTTCCTTGATTTGTCTGACAGCACAGCCTTGGAGTTGAATACATGTTTACTGTACCTGTTTGTATATGTCTTCTAGTTCAGAATGGACTACAAATGGACCTGAAGGGGCTGTGAAGGATATCACTGTGAAGAGTGATATAAATGCGTGGATAGATAATGTGAGAAGCTAGGCAGTTTTATTGTCTTGGGTTTACAGGATGTAACAGGTATGTGTCATGCTTCAGACCTGAAGTTCACTGATACTGAATGAACTACTTATTGGGAGCGATGCTTAGATCTTGAAGGAACTACTATGTAGAGCATCTGTTACACAGGGAGTAGAGAGGCTCCTCATGGCAAATCAGGAGGCACATGCAATGTAGGCAGCTGGAATCTGTGCAGCCATAATACTAGTATCACTTTTGAAGAATATTGCTGACAGAATGACTGATTAAACTGCTCCGGAAGGGTGGGGTGTGCAATGGACGCAGCTTCCATCTTATCCAGTGAGCAAGCTTCGATAATTGTGTGCTAGTGTGAGGGGTTTCAAAGGCAGACTGGCAGTTTAACATTTTTCTCCTAATCCTCAGCATGCCATCCTTGGCCATACAGATTGGAGAGGCCCCAAAGGAGGCTAATAACTGGTGGACATGAAGATGCTGGACTGGAAGTTGTGCGGAGAAGGGCTGGTGTTAGTGATTGTGAGAGAGGTTTTCATAGGTCAAGTAGGAAAGTTGTACCTAAGGCCATGTCTTACTCAACAAAGTATCGCCGATGCAAGTTATGCTGGCATACATCCACAGTGGTTAGTATATCACTTGCTCATGTGCGTACTTGGATCCTTGTGTCAGCACTGCACATGCTCACCAGGAATGCTCTTTGATGCACCGTGTGGTGCACCATGGGTCAGTGTCCCTGTGTGTAAACCATTATTATTCAGCGCACACTGTCTTATGAGTAGTTTTGGCAATGCATGATGGGACAGAAATGAGTTGTACAGAGGTGACTGGGAGCAAGGGGTCAACTTCCCATAATGCAGTGTTCTCTGTCCCATAATACCAACTCTATCCCATAATTTTCATGCCTGTCTTCAATTTCCCGTGAACCTGTGCAGGACATGTCGCTTGTCTACCATGTCTGACAGAAGCATGTAGCCTGCAAAGCTCTGCACCATTGTCATGAGCATTGCAAGCACAGGATGCACGATCCTGCAGTATCTGCAGAGCCAAAAGAAGAAATGCAGGGAACATGATGATTTTCTGGTGGCCAGTTTGCTGTGGGACATAGTGAGAACCAATTCAAGGTGGTGGTTATTGTTCATTAAGCAGCTGCCGATGGTGGAGCACTGTCTGGGCTCAAGAAACGAGCACCGACTGGTGGATTCGCTTCGTAATGCAGCGTTGGGATAAGCGGCTGCAGAACTTTTGGATGTGCAGGGCCACATTTCTGGATTTGTGTGCCAAGTTTGCCCAGGTCATCCAGTGCAGGGACATCACACTGAGCTACATTGACAGTGGAAAAGTGAGTGGCGATCACACTGTGGAAACTTGAAATGCCAGATTGCTGCCACTCAGTGGAAAGTCATTTTGGAGTGGGAAAATGTCTGATGTCATGCAAGTGTGCAGGGTCATTAATAGTCTCCTGCTACTCAGGACTGCTCTTTCCTTCTCCATGCAGTCTGCAATAGTCACCCTCCAGGCCCTCTGTTCAAGGTCTGATGCAGCACTGGGCTTGCAGGATCTTGCAGAACATGTTTGTTTTTTCTTCCTCCTTATCTGAGTCAATCCTTCCGCTGCTGTGGAGGGGGTACCCCTTAAGGATACAACAGCCACAGCTACAGATAAAACACACAGGTATCATTCTTAGTATAGTAGGAATGGAAAGCAAAACTTAAGATTCAGAACTCCCCCCTTCTCTGGCTTCCCTAAAATGTTAAACAAGACATGCTTATTGACTCTTCTGCTTTGGAGTGCTTGTGCTCAGTGGCACTCTCAGCTCAAGCCATGGTGAGTATGACCTGCCAAATGTGAGGTAAACAAAGAGGGAATTGCTTGCTTGCATGAAACTGAGTATAGGGCACTATACTCGGTATATAACACTGAATACTGGCATCATTTTCCACAGGGGGTAGTTTTAGTTGATACCTCACTCATGAAGTTAATAAAGGCAGAAAGAGCACGGTTGCTGCTGGTTTCCCAAAGTTGCCTTTGCCTCTCTGCCATTAGCCTGTTTACTGCAGTGGTGCCTGCCAAAGTTATTGCCGACGGGTGTGGGAAAGTGTCCTGCAACGGGAGAAATAAGGGTGCCATCCTTAGAAGCCTTTGGGGGAGGATTGTAGTGTACCTTTCATCAAGATCTTTCTGGAGGATTCAAAGGACATCTCTGTGTACATAAACAAACGGCTCCACTTACTCCCCCTGCCTAACTCTAGAGAGAAATGAAAAGCAGCTAGCAATTCTACCTCTTTGTTGTATCACCACTACTTTTAATACAAACAAATTAATGAAAAGTCGATGGCTGTGTCCTGCTAAGTTGGTGGTGCCATCACTGTAATGAGAAATTTATTTACATACTTATCCAAGATTCCTTACCCCTGCATTAGGCTCACTTGTGCTTGACTGCGGGGATTGGCTGTACAATGGTGGAGTCGAAAACAGGTCCTGGCTCATGGCACAGTTAGACCACTGGTTGCCTGTCCCCCATATTCTTCATCTTCCTCATCCTCCACCTCCTCACTGTTCACAGCAGGGGCCTGTTACTTGGGCTACTCAGAGGCATCGACTGTGGTGTGTGGGATGGTGGTGGGTATGGCATGCAGCTCTTTGTAGAAGTGGCAGATCTGCAGCTGTCAGCGGATTGATTTTTTTTTTGGGCTTCCCCAGCCTTTTGGTATGCCTGCTGCAGTTCCTTGGCTTTCACGTGGCACTGCTGCTGGTTCCTGTTGTACCCCTTCTGCATCCCCTGAGCAATCTGCTCATAGATGTCTGCTTCTACAGCTGGTTGGTAACTATGCCTGCACAGCCTCTTATCCCCACAGCCCTAGGAGATCCAGTATCTCCTGTCTACTCCAGGCAAGAGAGCGTTTGGAACTGGGCAACTGCACACAACAACAAAGAGCAGACAGGTGTGCTCACCAAGCTGGAAAACCAGAAAAAAACATTTAAAAATGTGCGAGGGTTTTTAAAAAAGAAGGGTGTCTTCTGGTATGCATGACCCCTGGACAGTGGAGTTGTGACCAGAGTAGTCAATATTGGGCATTGTGGGACAGCTGGTGGAGTACTGTTAGGGTCAACATAGGTTACAGTGTCTATACTCGTGCTGCGTCAACCTCAGTACATTGATCATGGTTCAGTGCTGGTCAGGGAGCTCATGTTGCTATGTTGACATTAAATGGGGTACTTACATAGATGGGAAACCAATTTTAAATGTAGACACATGCACAATGAGTTGATGGAAGGCACTTAAAATTGTGGTGTAAACCAAGCACCAGACTTCTAAATCTGGGATCTCTTCTTTTTCTGTTGTGTTTGTTTTTTAATGTGACATTCATATTCATTCTCTCCCTCTCCCATTTATTGGAGTCTGGTGAACTATTCCTGTCAGTATAATGAGTCCCAGCTGTTGCTTTAGCCCTAGCTATTTTCATGCTGGGAATGCAGGAGGAGAGGGGCAGGCAGGCTTGTTTACCATACTGTGATCTAGTTGAGCTCTCAATGTCTAGTGTGAAACCCTCATAGCAGGAAGTAACATTAAAATGAAAGCACAGTAAGGCTCCCGCATGTGAGAGACAGGAAACAGTTATGTCTACAAAATGACAGAATAGGGTGGGTGTGGTGCACTCGGTGCAGGCATCAATACTACATATGCAAACAACCTTTGTACTGGTAATGATACCATGTAAAATTTGCAGTAGAAACGCCCCCACTCTACCAACAGAATCTGCTTCACATTGTAATCAAGGATATTAGCCAGGATTGAGGAGGCTGGAAAGTGATCGATTTATCAATCAGGGACCACCGTGAATACTGCCTGGCAAACAATTTCTGTGGCTCTGCAGTTACTTGCAGTCTAAAAATATAGTCAGTGTATGTATACACTTTGCCTGATGCTTTAAACAGTCTGCTAATCGTTGAAAAGCAGAAGCTCTTCCCATATAACACATTTTGATACCTGAACTCTGAGGCGCTGCCTGCACTGCCCAAGGAAACTAATTTTCTAGTGAAACATGCTTCAACATGGTTTTTGCTGGATTATTCTACCATGGTTTCCCTGTCCAGCATAGCTAGGTACCAATGAGGGTCAGTGGTCTCTGCTCACAATGTTTTCAAAGCCAGCTCACAGACTGTTTGCATAAATCTAATCTCTGTATTTATACTGTGGTTTAAGATGTCTGTCATTGCCCTCACCCTGACTTCTTCACTGTTCTCTTATGTTTTAAGCTATTGATCAATGCTAAAGAAAAACATGCCAAAAATAAGTGACCTGCTCAGAAAACTCCTTTCCTCTCATGCCCCAACTCCATTTATCCTGCCTTCCCTAAGCATTGAATTACTGATCCTGTCACCTGCTACACCAATAAATTTCAGTTCAAAATGTCAAAGTAGTACTTCTCTTGGCAAGAACAATCTCTTTGCCAACCTGTAGCAGAGAATGGGAGATGGACAGGCATAACTAATCTGTGGGGTGAAGACTTTGTTCCTGTTGCCCTATCTGTGGTAGGGGATAGTGAGTGGATACCAAGCCAACTTGATAGGGTACCGTGAACCAGACTTCCAGTTTTCCCTTTCCTCACTAAGACCAGTAGAGAATGAGATAGAGAATGTTCATTCCCTGTGGGGGAGTATCTATAGTAGAAAGTAGCTCTGTTCACACCAAAAACAGAACTGTGTTAGCTACAAATGGGTTTAAATTTGATGGCTGCTAGCAAAGACAATAGCATTTTCCCTGACCATTGTGTCAGGGATTTTTTTTTCTGATAAAAATCATGCTAATTAAAGTGTTAGACTACTGCTCTGGTGATGTACGGTCCTATCTGCACAAACCATAGAACTGAATTTAACAATCATGCTTAACCATGATTTTATTGTCCATATAATGCAATAAGTGCCTTTACAAGGAAATATAATGGTGAGCTCTCTGGTCTGCAGTTTTGAAGTCTAAAACTGGACCACACACTTAACATAAGGACAACTGACATGAAGGTACAGTCAGGACAGCATTAACAAAAGGAGGGGGGTGTAGAGTCTCTTGGGGCTCAGCTTTCTTCCAAGGGTGAGGTGAAAATTGGTGGTGGTATAGCTTTTTGAATAGTCTTTCATTTATCTCCTCAAACCTCTTATTAAACATTTGAAGGATTTTATTAAAAACTCAAAAGGGTGGTGTTTTTCAGAAGTTAGGATTAGTGGAAGAGTTTAAACAGAAGTGGCCAGACTGGATTCTTGCATTGTGTGGACAAGGACAAAATGCTTACTCAGAGGTGAACCATCAGGCTGGAGGATGTCACCAGTGGAGTTCCTCAAAGGTTGGACTTGGGATCAATCTTATTTAACATTTTTATTGTTGACCTTGTTGCAAAAAGTGGGAGTGTGCTAATAACATTTTTGGATGATATAAAGTTGGGAGGTATAGCCAATATTGAGGAGGACCAGAATATCGTACAAGAAGATCTGGATGACCTTGTAAACTGGAATAATAGAAATAGGATGAAATTTAATAGTGCAAAGTGCAAGGCCATGCATTTAGGGACTAACAAGAAGAATTTTTGCTATAAGCTGGGGACGTATCTGTTGGAAGTGACAGAGGAGAAGAAAGACCTGGGTGTATTGGTTGATTACAGGATGACTATGAGCTGCCAATGTGATGGGGCCATGAAAAAGGCTAACGCAGTCCTGCATCAGGCTAGGGATTTCCAGTAGAGACAGGGAAATGTAAGTACCATTATACAAGGCACTGGTGAGACCTCTTCTGGAATACTATGTGCAGTTCTGGTCTCCCATGTTTAAAAAACATTAATTCAAATTGGAACAGGTGCAGAGAAAGGCTATTAGGATGATCTGTGGAATGGGAAACCTTTCTTATGAGAGGAGACTCCAAGAGCTTGGCTTGTTTAACCTAACCAAAAGAAGGCTGAGGAGAGATCTGATTGATCTCTATAAATACATCAGAGGGATATGTACTAGGGAGGGAGAGGAGTTATTTAAGAGCCAATGTTGGCCCAAGAACAAATGGATATAAACTGGCCATCAACAAGTCTAGGCTTGAAATTAGATGAAGGTTTCTAACCATCAGAGGAGTGAAGTTCTGGAACAGGATTCCAAAGGGAACAGTGGGGGCAAAACACCTAACTGGCTTCAAGACTGATCTTGATAAGTTTATGGAGGGAATGGTATGATGAGATTACCTACAATGTCATGTAGCTGATCTGCGACTGCTAGCAGCAAGTATCAATGGTTGGTGATTTGGGACTCTAGATGGGGAGCGCTCTGTTACTACAGAAAATCTTTCCCAGGTGTGTCTGGGTCGTGCCCACATGCTCAGGGTCTAACTGATTGCCATATTTGGGGTTGGGAAGGAATTTCCCCCTGAGTTAGATTGGCAAAGACCCTTGGAGTTTTTCACCTTCATCTGCAGCAATGAGTATGGATCACTTGCAGGTTTAAACTAGTGTAAATGGTAGATTCTCTTGAACTTGTAACTTGAAGTCTTTAAACCATGCTTTTAAGGACTTCAGTAACTCAGCCACTGTTACAGGAGTGGGTGAGGTGAGGTTTGTGGCCTGTAATATACAGGAGGTCAGACTAGATGGTAATGATGATCCCTTCTGACCTTAAAGTCTATGAATCTGAGTCTAAAGATCTCACCCTATGGTTTGCATCTCTATTGGCTGGTAAAACTATTAGAACTCGGATTAGTCATGGTCAAAGGGCCCTCCACATTCCATATATGGGCATACTAATTTAAGTAGTTCTGATGTGAATTAGTATAAATTCGTAAAAGTTTGGGTACAAATGGAGTACTGTTGCTTGGGTGTTTGTCACTAGAAAGCCCACAGTGGGTGCTGGAAGATTGCTGAGAAATGTACACTCCTACTCCACCATTTGATCACCATTATAAACAGTATTCAAAGCCCTATGCTACCCAGCCCTGTCTGTATCTCTGATCTTGTCTCCTTTTAACTCTGCATCTCCGCTTCTCCATTATGTCCCTCTGTTTCACTACTGATACCAGGCTTCATGCTGCTTTTCTTCACTTCTCTCACTTCCAAGCCTCCATGCCTCCTCTGTGCTGCTCTTGTGCATGGACATCCTTCCAAAACCTATTTGCCAAGCCATCTCCCTCCCCTCATCTAGGTCCCTCTTAAATCTACTTCTACCATCTTGCCTGAGAGCAGTAGGAGATGGGAGTGGAACTTTTTTGAAAAATAAAACTCAAAGTAAATGGAACCCTTGTGCCTCCATGAGTAATGATGTGATTATTTTGTTGCTGATGTCTTTTGTTGACCCTTGCTTTTGTGTCATGTAGAATGTAAGCTCTTTAGAGCATGGACCTTGTCTTTACTTGGTCTGTAGTCATTCAGGCCATCTTGAATTGCTGAGTTTGATTTGCCAATATTAATAAAATTCTGGCATCACAAGTGAGGTTTTTTTATTATGGATCAATAATCCATTGTACTCGGCACTGAACAAACAACTAAGACAATCCTTGCCCCAAAGAGCTGTCAGTGTGTGGCCAGTGAATAAAGTAACAGAGGCAAAGGGAGGAAATGGTAATAATAGAAACAAGTGTTTGTGTATACATTTTCAAGAATTCCAGCTTGAACATGGTAGGAAGAATAGGATACTTCCATCATCACACATCAGGGAAGTTGATATGCTTGATGTGTATATGGTGAATTTGGGGGATCCATCCTATCTGCTGCTGTTCTGTATGGGGAAACCTCATTACTCTGGGGCAGAGATGCATGCTTCAGATCCCTTCACATGGTGATGAGCATGGTTTAAATTTTTTTTTCTTGAGCAGGAGCTGAATGGTGGCCTAATTTGCTTTTGGGAGACTGTAAAGAAGGTGGTGTGTTTTACAGTTGCACAACAGCAGTGACCTTTAAACCTGTGACGTGATGGCTGCAGGCTGTATGCTCCAGAACTTCTGGGGAAAGCAATGAGGAAAGTTATCTCACTGCCAGGATAAAGAGAGTAGTGTAATTCTCTTCCAGAAGCCTCAAGTTCTCCTTCTGTGAGAGGATGGGGGGGAGGGTATTAGATGGCAGCCAGTGGCAGAAGTGCCAACCAGAAAAGGAAGCCCTGTGTCATTAATTTGCCTATAATGTGGATGTTGAGAGGACAAACTTATTTTGTCCCAGATCTTATGAAACAACTGTTGGTGCAGCTAATCAAACAGACTTTACCTAAAAATGAAAGCCTAGCCAGCTGGTTTAAAATTGCTGAGTTGTGATTTCTAAAAGCTAATTTCTTCATCCCTAAAAATTATCATTTTATGCCTATATCCACATACTTAGAAGCACTCAGTTACAACTTTTCTACCACCTGCTACAACAAATTTGCTATAAGTAGCATTATTCCAACTCACCATCTTACATGTTCGTCTGACATGGATTGTCTTAGGAAACTTCTTTGCAGGTTCTTCCAAAGGTAGTTCAAGGTAACATTAGTTCCTCCCTGTGTGTTTTCATGGAGACATATAGATAAATACTCATTGCTCAGTGCAGACTGCAAAAGCAAGTTGCTGTGGGGAGCCTGTCAGTGGAAGTTGCCTTCTGCTGTGTGAGGTCAATATCTCTAGCTGGAGGAAGATAAATGTTGTATTCAAAGAAGTTTGTAGCAACAGAAATATAGACATCAACCAGTAGGTAATTACAAGTGGTGTTTGTAGTCTTGTGACCTTGGTGGGTCATTTTTTAGGTCTTATTTCTAGATAGCTTTTTACATGTCACCTTAATGGACCACACATGCCAGTTCATACTTAGTTATTTTTATCCACGCTTTTCACCTAATCCCTATTTCTGAGACTATAAATGATTTCATGTGCAGTAGGGGTTCTAACCCGATCAGTATATTGCTTGAAAGCAAACCAGTTATATTCTAATTGACAGGATTTTTGCAAATGTCTCCCTGTCTCTCATCCTGCAAAGCGTATAAGATTACATTTATGGGATTGCACCTGGAAATGCTGATTGAACAGTCCCAGTGAGTGTTTAAATGTTGATTGCTATCCATACCAAACTAGGTGACCGAGCAGATTACTAGGGGATTAATAGGAAGAAGGTTCTATTGATCCCTTTGGTACGTGAGTTAAATTTTTTTTTTTAAAAGGCAAGAGTTAATCTTAAAGGGCAAAGGCTAGGATAGAAATAAAAATGGCAAATGTTAAAATTATTTTTAAAAATTGAAAATGTTAAATACTTAACAAAAATTGCAAAATTTAAAATAATTTGAAAAAAATTCAGAATTTTCTAGAGTTAATTTTAAACCAAAATAGAAAAATGGTTTAAAAATTAGTGAAGTTAACATTTGTTTTGCTGTTATAGGTCCCAGTACCACGAACAATTACACACATGTTTAGCTTTTTTGCATCTGAGTAGTTCCCCTGACATTAGTGGGGCTAGTCATGCATGTAAAATTAGACACAATTATTTTCAGAATTGAGGACTTAGGCTGTAAACTTTTCAGACCATAGAGTGTGCCTTTTTTGTGTATGTACGTCAATTAATGTAATGGAGCTCCAATCTTGAACAGAGCCTTTGAGATCTCAGTACAAATATCTGATCTATTCGGTCCACATAGATCAGACCAAATTGCTATCACATATTGGGATACTACTGTTTTTATGCTGCGCCCTGAAAAACACTTCAAGGTACGTGGGCCCTATTGCCATCTAAATATAGTTGTAACCGAACATTGCTTTGCTACCAGCGAGAACAAGATTAGTGGAGAGGCATCTCCAATACCATGGTGAGGGGTGACCCTCTCGTAGATAAATACAAAATGTAGATAGCCAGACTGTATATATTTCTGGTAGTTTGCCTCTGTGTGCCCACAGTAGACCATCAGTTGTTTGTGGCAATATTTGAAGATGGAGATTGCAGCTCCTCTTGCTCTTGACCTTGTACTCACTGTATCACACTTCTAATTCCATATTAACTGAAGTCTGTGGCTCCCTTAGGTGGATCACCATGATTGTTTTCATTTAACTGTCTCCATCATCCCCATCTGTTTGTCTAAAAGCAGATTTTAATGACACAGCAGTGAGAGAATTCATGTAATAAAAAATACTTTTCAAAAAGCAGTCACTCTGACCTATCAGTCCTCATTCTCAAAGGAAACCTGCACAATATTTCAAAAGATAAGCATGGGAGCTTAAATTCGTTACTCTGTTAGACACTAAAAATCACGGACTGAACAGAGACACTGGATTTGTGGCTTATTACAACAATCTGTAACCCATTAACTCTCTTTGTTCTATGACAACAGAAATATTAATGGGCCACTCTATCTTGAATGGTCTTTTGCAGTATGTGCTAACTACTTACGCTAAACATTCTGTTCCTTCTTGCATTTTGCTGTGATGCTGGGAGTACTTTTCCCACACCTGCACTGTGTGGCTCAAAAGCGTGTCTCTCTCACTAACAGACACATTAAAGCATTCCATCTCCTCCTGCAAACACTTACTTGATTCCTGTTTGAGTCTATTTTCCTGCAGCCTCTTCCCAACAAACAAGTGAAGACATTGTCCAGTGTCTGTACTTACTTCCACTACAATGTGCACATCCATCAGCCTTATTTATTCCAAAATTGACTTTAAAGATGGGATTTCTGTGTGCTAGTTATTGGCTGACTAGTCCCTTTCATATGAACAAAAATTATGGCATTCTCCCAATCTCAAAAATGAACCAGTTCTTTAAAACAAAACTATCTACATAAAATGTCAGGCATGTCTCAAGATCATAACTTCATCACTCCTGCCTGCTAATACAGCTATCTGTCACAAGGCATAAGTGACCTTGGGTGACACCCCCAATCATTACATTTTTAGAACCACAACTGCAGCAGCTGTGAGGAGGGGTATTTTATCAAGAAACGAAAGACTTCCCCCGAATAACAAAATGAACTTTGCTCTACTTCTGATACCTTAGAGAAGGAGTCTCAAACCTTGTCATGGTATGGGCTCCATTTTAATAGCGGTTGTCTGATGTATCATCTCCTATTTGTGATCATTAGGACCATCTCCCCTCCCATTTGTATTTGGATCCCTGCAGCAAGCACAGCAATTGCTTGCATGGAAAAATAGCATTGGGGAAGTATTTAAATATATTTATACTACAAACAGCTAAATTGCTTTGTCCTCTGAAAACAGTTACTCATGCTACTTTTGCTCTTCATTTTATCTGCACTCCCATATGTAGTTTTTCTCTCCTTGTGTTTCCTTGTTGCCCAGTTCTCCCCTTTACATGTTGCTAGAGACCTGGTCCTCTTCTCTCCTGTTTCCTTAGATGTTTCTCTCCTGATGGTGACTGGCAGCTCCTGTTTCCTGCTTGTATTCTTGAAATGCCAAATACTGTAGAAGTAGCTAGACTGGTGGCTCTTCCTTAGTTTCCAACTGCTATCACAGGTTTCTACTATCAAAGAGCCTTGAGGCTTGTAGAAGCAGCTGGAAAAGAAGAGAGCCAGTGCCATGTAATTAGCCAGGCTTCCATGGACCAATACCAGTATGAACCATGAACCACTATTTGGGACCTGCTGCTTTGTGGATGAGGATTTGAGATGATGTGTGTTGAGAAACTCTCTGGTTACCTTGTTTTTCATAGGCAAGGTCTACACTACAGAGTTGGGTCGATTGTAAATCATATTGCGTTAATCTATTTGTGCATGTGTCTACATTTGTCTTCAGCTGATGTAAGTGCCCAGTTATGGCAATGTAGTAAAACTACCTCCCCTAAAGGTGGTGAGCTGTGGTCAATCTGTTGTGGTCAATGTAGTGCAAGTGTAAACACTGCAGAACTTAGGGTCAACACAACACAACCAGCTGTACTACAATGCTTCATGCCCCGTGATAGTGACTGCTCTGATTATTATGAACTCCATTGCGCAGGGATGTCAGAGACCAGAAGCTATCTCCCTCCCCACTTTACCCTGTGAAATTTTGAAATGCCTTTTCTTGATTGCCTAGCTTGATGAGCACACCTACCAGCACTCTTGTGACCAGGCCAGCTCCAGGCACTAGATGCGCTCCTCTCTGGAATAGACAGGTGGTGTTGGATCTCTCCTGAGCCTGTGGGGAAAAGAGACTGTGCATGTACAGCTACTGATCAACCATAGAAGCATGGACGTCTGCAAAAAGATTGCATGGGGGATACAGGCAAAGGGTTATGACACGGATCATCATAAGTGCTGCCTGAAAGAGAAGGAACTATACCAGGCATATTATAAGGCCAGAATGGCTAACTATCTGGTGTTGAGATACAGACCTGCTGCTTTTATAATGAGCTGTGTGCCATACTTGGTGGAGACCCTACCAGCATTCCACCAACCACTATGGATACCTTAGAGGAGCCAGTGCCAGAGACTCCTGTTGTGAACAGCAAGGAGGAGGAGGCAGCAATGCGGGGTGTCCAGCTGTGCCCTGAGGCAGGACCTATTAGAAATTGCACCACAGTCTAGCCTGTCCCGCCAGCTGAGCATGGATGAACTTGATAAATAGGAAGGGACCTCCTCAGAAAAGTGTGTATGCATTTTTACTTGTAAAGTATAAATTTAAAGGTTGTGTCCAGCCTGTCCCTGAATTAACGAGACATAGGTATTGACTTTTTGTTTTACTTGTAAGAGAAGAGGTAGCAATACAACAAATGGAAGTAGCTTTGGTATCTGATTTTCATTCCCCTGTGAGGTTAGGTGGGGAATGGAGAAGAGGCCATGCAGAGCAGTTTATGTACATAGGAATGTTGCTTGAATCCTTCTGAGATCTCAATGAAACTTTCAAGGAGATACTCTGCAGTTCTCTCCTGAAGGCTTCTAAGGATAGCAGCCTTATTTTTTCCCTTGCAGTAGGACACTTTCCCATGCCACATCATAATGAGTTTGGCTGATGCTATTACAGTTAACAGGCATATGGGCCCAGGTGACTTTGGGACTACAGTAGCAGCTGAGCTCTGTGCCTTTATTACCTATGGGAGTGACATGTCAGCTAAAATCACCACTGCCAGTGAAAAATAGTGCCAATATTCAATGCCATTGCCCTATACTCAGACTCATGGAATAGGGACCAAAATTTTTTTATTTTATGCACCTGACACTCCTTCCCTCTCCTCCTCCCATTCCTGGTGCACTGTACTCACTATGACTTGGGCTGGAGATTAGTGCTATACAGAAGCGCTCCAAAGTCAAAGTGTCAGTAAGCATATTAAATGTTTTTATGGGAATAAGGGGGAGGGAGTATTGAAACTCTTTCCCTTTCCACCATGACTGTAAATCCAGTGGTACACTTTGTCTGTTTTTATCAGCAGCTGCTGCTGTTGCAGCCTTGGGGGGGTGCCTTTACACCTGGAGAATGCCTGACTCTCGTGAGGGGAAAGAACAGAACAAGGGAGGACATATTCAGCAAGATTCTGCAAGCCCGGGCTGCATCAGACTGCAAACGAAGAGCCCAGGGGGCTGACATGGCAGACGGCATAGAGAGAGAGCAGACAGGAGACAGGCAGGAAAAGGAGAGAGAGTTGCATCAGGACATAATGGGTCGTCTTCTTCGAGTGATGTCCCTGTAAATGCTCCACTTTAGGTGTTGCTGCATCCCGTGCCCTTGATCGGAGGTCTTTTAGCAGTATTAGTCTGGGTTGTGCATGCGCAGATTCTGTCTCGTGGTGCCTTCAGCGTGCACCGACCCCCTCAGTTCGTTCTCAACCATCCATGGTTCGAGATGGAGCATCAAGAGCAGAGAAGTTTATTCTCATCCTAGATAGAATAATAGTTGAAAAATTTTGTTACTTTACTCATACTTTAGTCATTTTTAGTCACTAGTTAGTTTTTTAATTATTGTTTAGAAAAAGACAATAAATTCCAGTTTTCTTTCTTTGTTATTAGAATAGTGTTAGGGATGAGCATGACTGATTCACCAGGCTTCAAGAGGTGTACCTCGTGTAGAGAGGCTATGCCTGCCTCTGATGGCCATTCACAATGTGTCCGTTGTCTAGGGGAAACCCATGTACCTCAAAAATGTGCCCATTGCAGAAACTTGAAGGTGAGGAGCGATAGAGACCTGATGGTAAAATGTATCCTCATGGAAAAGTTCCTCAGACCCTCCTCCGATCCGGGACTGGACAAACCTTCCTCCGACAACACATCATACACTCCCAGAAAGAGAGCCTCATCTCTGCTGGAGACCGTAGCGTCAAAGAAAAGGTGCTCATCTAAGAGGCTGTCTCCAAAAAACAGTACTGATGAGGTGACGGGTCCCTCAAGTACAGACTGTTCCGCACTTCCCAAGGACTTGAAACGTCTGGGCGAGGAGTTGAGGAGTAAACAAAAGCATTCCTCCTCTGACATGGCACCGAAAAAGGATTAGGCTCATAGAGCGCGGCCCCGAGCACGGCTCCTGAAAAGCAGTTGGCACTGAGACAAATCACGGCACCGAGGTCAGCGCCCGACCCACCAATGGCATCATCAACTGCTGAGGTGCCACAGCCTGCACCAACTATTAGTACGGGGCCGGTAACAGACACGGCAGCGACAACGGCACCGCCTACAAAGAGAACACATAAACAACATCATTTAACATCTTCTCCGCAATCAGATATAGAGCAATCTCCAATGGACTTTGCTCATGACAAGGCCCTTTCCCCAGTGCACTCTATTCTTTCAGGAGACAGTGACCTAGAGGAAGCCCAATTTTCCTCAGAGCACTCTTCACCCACCAGGCCATCGGTGGAGTCACATGCCCCAAAGGGGTAACATGCCATATCCATGGTATGGATCACAATGGTTTCCTCCCCATATCCATACCAAATGTGATGGCACAATTGGGAAGCCTGCTCCACCTATTCTAGAGCATACGATAGACCTACTGGCTCCCATGCAGGTAGAGCCAGGACACCTGTCAATCACATCCATCTACATCTGCTAAGGCAGTAGAACAAACAAGCAATAGAGACAAGTGGGGAACAGGAAACATCCCTCCCTATGCATGACTCATCTTCATCACCAGGCGAAGCAGTCATTCCAACTACATCCACTCCTGTGGACAACCCCAAGCAGTTTAATGACTTGTTCAAGAGGATCGCACAAGAGCTGGAGATCCCACTGGAAGATGTCAGTCTCATCATAAACTACTGAAAATTTTGCAGACTTTGACATCTTCAAAAATTGTGCTTCCTATGGATGAACTGTTAATGGAGCCAGCCAACATCATATGGCAGATGCCAGCTACAATTCCCCCCCCACTAACAAGAGGAACAATAGGAAATACTATATCCCAGCCAAGAGGATGGAATTTCTATTCACACACCCACCTGCAAATTCATTAGTCATAGATGCTGCAAACCAGAGGGGGAAAACAAACAAGCTATAAGTCAACCCCGCAGGACAAGGACTGGAAGAGGCTTGATCTATTAGGAAGAAAAGTATGCTCATCCTTTACCCTGCTGATGAGAGTATCAAATTATATGGCACTACTCTCAAATTATGACCATACTATTTATGATAACTAGCCCAATTCATAAACACATTACTTGACAATAAAAGGGAACAATTCAAATCTCTACTTACTGAGGGACAACTTGTAGCCAAGACTTTGCTACAAGCCTCGTTGGATGTAGCAGATATGGCAGCTAGAACCACGGCCACAGCCATAGTGATGCACAGGGCCTCTTGGCTTCATGCAGCTGGTCTTTCCAGAGATATACAAACAAAATTAGAGGATCTCCCATTTGATAGGACCCAGCTTTTTTCAGGAAAAAAATGATGACGTGTTACACTCAGGGAAAGATTCTAGAGCCACACTATGGACCCTAGGAATTTATACCCATGCAGCAAGAAGAAAGCAGTATAGATTCCAACCGTATACCCGCAGGTATCAGCCTCAGCACCAGTATAGGCAATATGAGTCATAGGGGAAAACGGAGAGGTCATAGACATAGACAACCTCAATAAACATCCTCAGGATCTCAATCTGCGCCATCCAAGCAGCAGTTTTGAGTCCTTGGTCAAGGGTCTGAGAAATCCCACTCAGTAAGCAGTACCAGAACCATCCATAACAAATTTTGAATTTCATCTCAGACAATTCCATCTAAATTGGTCAATGATTACAACGGACAAATGGGTAACAGAGATCATCAATTCGGGATACACTATCCCATTTATATCCATTCCCCTTTCCTCCCCCCCAACAACCCTTCCCCATCCCTCTTCAGGGACCCAACTCATGTGCAAGTTTTGCACCAAGAAATAAACCACATACTACAAATAGGGGCTATAGAACATGTCCTGCCTCAACACAGAGGCAAGGTTTTTATTCCCACTACTTTGTAGTACAGAAAAAAAATGGAGGATTGAGACCCATTCTAGGCCTGAGAGCACTAAACAAATTTGTGAGATGACAGAAGTTCAAGATGGTCACACTATCTGCAATAATACCAACACTACAATGAGGGGACTGGTTCTCAGCCTCGATCTCCAAGATGCCTATTTTCATGTTTCGATCCACCCTGTGCACAGATGCTTCCTAAGATTTATGGTGTCAGGCAGCCACTACCAATACAAAGTGCTGCTGTTTGGCTTTTCTACAGCACCAAGGGTTTTTTCCAAAATGCTCAGTTGTCACTGCGCAACTAAGGAGACAAGGCGTTAATCTTCCCATATCTGTTTAATAAGGGCAACCAGTGAAACTTTAGCGAGACATGCCATTGCACAAACCATAACACTATTCCACCAATTAGGACTCAAGATCAATACCGAAAAGTCCACCTTGACCCCAACACAAGAACTGGAATTTAATGGGGCACAGCTCAGTCAGAGCATCATTACCGAGGCCCAGGTTTCAGACCATCATATATCTAATATCATGAGTGAGGGTCATCCCAAGAATAACAGCATGTCTTGTTCTTCAGCTTTTGGGGCACATGGCAGCCACGACATTTGTGTTCCAATATGCCAGGTTACATATGCGAGCCTTTCAGTCATGGCTAGCAATGGTTTACAGACCAAACACAGCCTCAATAAACAGCTGACAGTCCCAGAGAACATCAGACTCCCTATCGTGGTGGACACACGAAAGCAACATATCTGGAATTCAATTTGCACAGCCTCAGCCAACGCTTATGATTATGACGGATGCCTCCCTCATATGCTGGGGAACACATTTACAACACAACACAATACAAGGTAGGTGGTCAAAACTAGAGTTCGCTCTTCACATAAATGTGCTAGAGCTCAGGGCATTCCGCAGTGCTTCCGACACTTTCTACCCTTCATAAGAAACAGATCAGTAAGAATGGTGGACAATATAGCATGCATGTTCTATATCAATCGCCAGGGAGGAGAAGATCACGCTCCCTATGTACCGAATCAATAAAACTATGGAACTGGTGCATACAACACGACATCCAAATATCAGCTGCATACCTACCAGGAAGAGAAAACATTACTGCAGACAGCCTAAGCAGACACTTCCCACAGAATCATGAACGGCAGATGAACAACGAGGTCCTATATGATTTTTTTGACAGTCTGTTCTTCCTATAATCTACCTATTTGCCACAAAACAAAATAGAAAAGTCACCGATTCTGTTCCAGGGCAGGACTAGGAACAGGGTCCATTGGCGGCGCATTCTTGCTCAGCTGGAGCAAGGGACTACTCTGTGCCTTCCCACCCATCCCCATGATTCCCAGGACTATCCACAAAATGCAAAGGTCATCATGATAGCACCAGCATGGCCCAGGCAGACATGGTTCTCTGATCTACTCAGTCTATCGGCATGCAGACCGATCACACTTTCCCCCCAGGGAAGATCTCCTGTCACAAGACAATGTTCGAATTTATCACCCAGAAATACACAAATTACACTTAACTGCATGGTTCCTAATTGGTTCCAACCAGAGGAGTTGGAATGCTCTGAACATGTTAGACAGATACTGTTAAATAGTAGAAAACCTACAACTAGGAAGACACCTTCAAAAATGGCACAGTTTTAATTTCTGGTGTACAGAAAGACAGTTCACGGCAACATCTTCATCTGTACCGATCATCTTGGACTACCTCCTTGAACTTAAAAAGTCAGGGTATTCAATCAGTTCCTTAAAGGTTCACCTGGCAGCACTTTCAGTATTCCATGACCATATCAATCAAACTACGGTCTTCACTCACCCCATGGTAAAACAGTTCTTAGCAGGGTTACAGAGAGTATTCCCTGTCATATGTTCCCCAATAACACCATGGGACTTAAATTTGGTATTAAGGATTATTATGAGAGCACCATTTGAACCACTGGCAATATGCTCATTGGTATATATTATATATCACTCATTGTTATATATGACCCAGTCACACTCCCCCCGCCCCCCCCCCCCAAGCTTCCCCAATCGTTTTCGGGATCTGTCTTGCTCTCTTCACCCACAACTGGAGAGAGATTACCACTGATTGATGGTTAGAGGTGATATACAGTGGGTATCATATAGAATTCCACACTGCACTTGGCGCATGACTACATCTCACATGACTGGACCTCCTTCATTAAGAGACCCACACACTCCAGGACCAAGGAGCGATAGAGCAGGTCCCACATGAATATCGGGGCCATGACTTCTTCTCCCCCTATTTCCTTATGCCGAAAAAGCGAAGAGACCTGTATCCTATTCTGGATATGCGGGCATTGAACTGATTTATCTGGAAATTCCGATTCCTCTTGGTTACTCTTTCCCAATCATTCCTTCTCTCTTCCCTGGAGCATGGTTCATGGTTCTTGATATGAAGGATGCATACTTCCATGTGGACATCAATCCTAGCCACCACAAATTTCTCTGCTTCACGATGGGACCCTCCCATTATCAATTCTGGTTATTTCCCTTTGGAATCACCACTGTCTGTTACTTGTCCACAAAGATCTTCGCAGTGATGGCAGCACAGATCAGAAGTGGCGGGCGCTCTCTTTTTCCTTATCTGGACGACTGACTCCTGAGGCAACATCACGTGGACTACATATGTGCACTGAAATGAACAGAAATGTTAGCTGCCTTTCCAAGTTTAAAGTTCTGTTCTGTTAATTTATGTTTATTTTTCATTGACTGTTTTTTGTTGCACATTGTTTCTCTGCACTGCTTTTGCCACTCAATTTCTGATTTTTTAAAACAAAATAATCTTTTAGTTCACAACACACAATGCAGAATGTATTGCAGCACTCAAAGCATTCAGTATTTGTAAATGAACAGTACTACAGAACTCATAGCTTCAGCAGAAGACACACAAATATTTATAAATGTACAGCTAGCACCACAGAATTCATAGCTTCAGTAAAACACAGTCAGTTATAAATAATATCAAGCACTATGCAATTCCTAAAAGCACTCAAAGCTTCAGGGACAAACAGCCATCCAGCACAGAACACAGTTGTCACTGACCATTAAAGTGTTCTTTCAAAGCCTCCCTCAACCCAATAGCTCCGTGCTGAGCTCTTCTAAGGGCCCTTGTGTCCGACTGCTCAAACTCACCAAACAGCATCTCTATTGCCACTTTCCACCCTGGCAGCTTTTCCCCCTTAGTCTCAGATATTATGCCATACACAACATGTAGCTTATAACTATTGGGATGTTTTTGTCAGTGAGATTGAATCCAGTGAATAAGCACTACCAACTTCCAGTTGTTTTTCACTGTGTCCCTCAGCGCACTGTCCTAGAATAAATCATCACATCCCTCATTGTTGCAGTTCTTCTTGCAGGTCTGCAAATCCAGGAGGATAATGCATCTTGTATGTGCAACTTTCATGAGACTAGTGCAGAGCTCTTCAGGCTCCATGCTTCTGATGTCAGGCACTGAAAAGTGCTGTCTGGTTTGTGGTCTTTTAAAAAAAAAAAAAAAAAGACAAAAATTATGGGACTTGAGTTGGCACTATGCAATGGAGAAAGTTGAATGCTAGGAACTTGATCCCATCTCCCTGAGATCCCTGCATGACTCAATTCTACCCCACAACACATTGTGAAAACTTCACAAAAGGTGTTGTGCCAGATGGTGACGTGTGGCACACTGAGATACCTATCCATAGTGCATCATTTTTTTTTTTTGCATTGACACAAATGCTCCTGGTGACACAAGCAGCCAGGTATAAACACACACGCATGATGTACTAGCTTCGGTGACTGTATGTTAATGTAACTTGTGTCAACCATTGTTTGTAGTGTAGACGTGGCTATAGGTTGTATCATTAGAGAGAGAATTTTGCTCCTGATTTCTGCCAAACCACTGCTCTTTGCTAAAAGCAGTCTTCCATTTTATAAGGGCGGCGGGGAGAATCTCATAAATACATTTTAATAAATTAATCAGAAACCTGAAAAACGTTTTTTACTTTTGAAAAGCCACTGGCTTGTGGTTTCTAACCTGACCCTAGATTGTCCCCTGCCATAGAAAAGCCAAGTAAAGGAACTCTGAGGAGCAGGTTGGGGAATTTTTCCCAGATCATTCAAGGTCAGGGGTGGGAAGGGTTTGGAATGAGGTTGCAGTTCTAATCACAAGCTCTATTTATCCTCTGGAGGCAAGGACCCTCTGCATAGAGATCCTGATGTCTCCTTCCAGATGGCATTGCTCCAGTGCTCCTGTGCCACCAAGGCTTCTCCTGGCTATGGGTTCCCTAGGTATCTCTCCTGTTTGGCCATGTGTCTCAGTGATTTTCCCATCTGTTGGATGAGCAGAACTGGGGAAGGATTTTTCTGGTGTTGATCAATGCCAGTCTTATAGTGTCCAGTGGGAGGTGGCTTAGGAGCAATGGGAGGGAGTGCCTGTCACCCCATCTGCATTGGGACTGAACATGCTGATTGCCACAGTACTGGCAAGAAATCCACTTTCATCATTCACAAGATTCTGTTTCTTGATGGGTTCTTGCTTTGTAGGCCTTTTCTCTGGGCACAGGGAAGCCGCTCACGAGCCAATTTCCCACTAACATTTCTGCAATGAGAAGAGCCCATGGCATGAATATAAATAAGGGTGACTTGCGTCTGGTGTGAAAGGTTCCTCCTCCTAATGATTTTACATACTAACACAACAAATTCCCCTCATCTCCTTAGTGTGGTTGCTAAGGAAGAGATGAGGAAACCACTTGTATTTTAACAGCAGCCGTTGCTGCCACAAGGAAGAAAAGCGGTAGTGGAATGTGAGATGGCCTCAAATAGCAAAAAGAGATGATCTCCTGTGTTACTGGCTCTTTCCTGAGATTCACTACAGGCCATTCTTTTTCAGTTTGTGTTTATGTGGAGTGAGTATGTGGACACTGTTCACCACAATAGCAATAGAAAGGTGCAAATGCTGTGTCGACGGTGTGATCAGTCTGCTTCTACGCAGAAAATATGAATTATTGGAGGTCCCCTTCCCCAGATAGAAAACTCAGCCATGTAATCCCTGCAGTTCAATTGTCATTTAGTCTGCTTCACTTAAATGCTTATCAGTTAACTGCACAATCTGCTGAAGTGCATAGCCAATGTGCATCCTGCATCAGCTGTCAGTCACTTAAAGTGCTGTTGTGCTCAGAAAAAGTCACTTTGAAAAAGACACACTGCTCAGTTTTAAAGGTAAATGGTGATTTTTTTCCTAACCTGCTGCAGCAAACTGCACTTGGGATCTGAGGTCCTGTCTACTCTACAAAAATTTTTATGCTGGAAAAAGTAATTTAAATTGACTTCAGCATTAGGCAGTAACCGAACATTAAACAAAAACATTTTGCCCACAGTGTCTCTACTCATATCGGTGGCAATACATGCTAGCTGAAAACATGTTTTAAAATGGTTTCTTAGCATGTGGGTTGTTTTTTTTTTTTTTAAGTGTAAACAAAACTTTTGGATTAGGCTGATCTCTCTGCCTCTGTGGTCTCCACCATCCATAAAGATTTTGCAGTTGGAATTTACAAGACCATCATGGTAATTAGCCAGAATCATATTCAGCTCCCTCTGCTAAAGTAGTTTTGGTATTACTGGGTTAATAGGAATAAAAATTAGCTTTTATAAACAGGTGTAGCTTAAAGATCCACAAGTAGCAGATACCCAGAGTAAGAATGAAATTTTTTTGACTACATCTGCACTTTAAAGGATAAATTTAACTCTAGATTAAGAGGGTGCGGTATCCATTGACATCAGCGTTGCGCATCCACTTATTCAAAGGCTGAATTTGGCATTAAGTGCATAACTAGAGTGACTTATTGTATAATGCATATGAAATTCAAAGGCAAATTGTCTTAATAGAATTATTCCAGGCAAGTGAGTGGCAAGAGTTTGTAGTTGCCATCACCTTACAAATCGTTTACATAACACTCTGATTTTTCAGTAGGTTGCTAGCTTCAGTAGTTTGTCAATTAAGGTGATAGGCTTAAATTATACAAATAGTAACAAATCTAGTTAAATAAAACTGTTGGAGACTGTTTTCACTTGGTATATACTGAACTTGGTTGTATACATGGCCTTGGTGTAGTCTGCTGGCTATACATAGAGGGTACTGCTTTTTTCTGTTTTATAAAATGCTTTAGCAAAACACACGCTGCTGCAATTTGTGTCCTGATACCAGATCACCCTAGACTGTGACTTTAAAGAAACTCTCAAATTAATCAGAATCTGATCAGGTCAGTGTTTTGACCATCTCACATTTCCAGGAAAAACTTAGTTCTACAGGAAGAGAGGTGCTGAGTTAGATAATGCTTTCCATCTGAGTCCATACTACATTCATTCTCCATCATAGTATTAGAGGATACTGTGCTGCTGGAGGTACTGACTTTCAGATGTAATGTCAGAGGTATTGATCACCTATAGTCATTAAAGGTCCCAGGTTACTTTTTTTCAAGAGTAAGGTAGTTAAAAGAAGACATAATAACATTGTAAGTAATTAAAACTAAATTGTAAGTAATTAAAATTTAAATTAAAATTAAACAGCTACTTCCTTTTCATTTTTTATACCTTTTGTTTTCATTCTTCTCAGCTTGGACAATAAAATGGACTTTAATTTCACTTTTGTTTCATGCCAGTGTCTCTTTCTAGTTGTATTTCCTAATACATACTTGCAAAGGAAAGTCTTTAAATCCAAACCATTTTTATTGAAATTTGACATGAAATCATTTCTATTTACATTTAGGTTCTGAAAATGTAACATATCCACTTCTCTATCCCAACATGCGCTTGCACAACTGTTTGTCTAAACTATGTGACAGGGTGCCTTTAATATTGATATTCTGACCAAATTCCAGTTTGGGTGATTGCTTTCTGCCTATCCTGTTCCTCTATGTAGGTTCAATTGGCTACAGTACTTTTTCTTCACTTCCTGTTCTAAACTGTTGTTCACGCTGTTTAAATAACTTCATCTTAGCGCTGGTTCTTCTGGGTATTCACTGAGAGTGTGCATGTGCTCTGTGCACCTGAGACTAAAAGACTCTTCAGTAGCAGTGTCTGTTGGTCTGCGTCTGTGCCTAACACCTCCTTGTCCTCTGAACTGAATGTATAAGGAGTGGCATGGACCAAGTGGCTCTCCAGTTCCTTTCTACCACTCATGGTCTGGGATGAAACCCTTCTATGTCTGCAGTCTTTCCAGCACTCCCAGTTGCACTTCAGCTCTATAAATAGTTTATCGTAGATAATTAGCTTTAGTTAGTCTTGGATAGATGGGATTCAGGGGATCCCCCACCATTTGGGATACCTAGCATGCCCAAGATTCAAGTCTTCAAGCGCTGCCTGTCCTGTCTCTGGTCTTCCCCAATTAGTGACCTTCAGGAAAGCTGCCTGTATTGCCGTGGGGAATAGTCTTTCAAAGTGTGATATCTGCTGTTCCTTTCCCCCTTATACTATGCAGTCTCAGGAGTTCAGGCTCCGCAGGTACTTTTTCATGGGGCCCCAGTCTGATCCTGGACCCTTCCTGCTCCTCATCTTGTTTACCTGATCCTCCAGTAGCACCCTTGGCACCAGCATACTCTAACTCTGTGTCCTCCAGCAGGCCCAACGATTCCACTAAATGGAGGCTTGAGGAGGGTAAGGATAAACACCCTCATAAAGAGGGGCAAATTGCCCCATAAACCCTCTAAGAAAAGGACTGCTCTCCTCAGTACCGAGTGAGACTGACTTGATGGTGGATGCATCTGGAACTCATGGGAAGCGTGGGCTGGCATTGACAGTAGTGGAAACTACCAGCACTCCAAAACTGTCTTTGAAAGGGGCAGGACTGCCCCTTGCATTGCACAGGGACACAAGGAAACATTCACACTCTACATATACAGTACTGCACCGAAAGAAGACTGCTGCACCCAAACTTGCACTGGTGGATCTGCCTATACCAAAAACTCTAGCTAGCTGTCCTCCTGCAAGGCCTTGATATGCTCTTCTTGAGGACCTGGTGATTTACACTGATCTCCAATTGCTGATCCATTCAGACCCCATGCTATGAAGGGACATCTCTACACTGTCAGCATATTATTTACTGGTCGGAAGTACCAGCCATGCTCTGGAGGATCCAACATCATTGGTTAACTATTTACTGGTTTCTGTCTCCTTCAGACTGTTACAATACAGATGGCTCTGCTGTAGAGTTGTATGACTGCTTCACCTTGGTGGAACAGAAAGCGGTGCCAATGAATCACCTGATGGGCCTGAGATGAGACATTAGACTGGACAGGGATTACAGAGCCTCCCAGATGCCTCTGCTTCCTCATGAGCCACACTGTTGGGCTAGGGACCAATGGTACCCCTGAGGGACCTGCCTCAGTACAATTATGTCCCACCCACTGGCCATAGTGGGGCTCCTGGGATTCATACATTTGGACCTTGGACTATGAGGACACTAGGTACCACTTTCAACAAAGACAACCTCCCAGAGAGGAACCTCAGTTCCCCCATCCTGGATCACTTTGTTGACCAGGAACAGCAGGTACTACTGGATCTGCCAGCAGCGCTTTCTTCTTCCTCTCCAGATGTGAGGCAGGACACCGGCCTCGCCCTCATCACCGGATGATTATAGGCTGTACCATGACCTCTTGAGGAGGATTGCTAAGACTCTCCAGATCTCACTGGAAGAGGTTCAAGATCCTACAGTGCCTGGATATTCTCCAGACTATAGCGCCTACCAAGCTGGCAATCTCTGTTAATGACTCCATTTTGACTCCAGACTTGCTAAGACTGTTTGGCATACACATTAGTTACTTGTGCCCCAACCCCAAAGAGGGTGGAATATTTGTTTCCCCACCCTTAACCTGAACTCTCCAGTAGTCCAAGTGGGTCAGAGTGTGAAACAGGTTGCACCAACCCAGGACCACCCCTTCGGACAAAGACTCCAAGAGACTAGATCTCTTTTGTAGAAAAAACTTTTCATCAACCATACTACCAGGCATTAATGTCCAAATAGGCTTTATTAATTACAATAATCTGTCAGAGTTTGCTAATAAGCTTCCACAGACCCCAATTTCAGATTATCCTAGATGTAGGGAAACTGGTTGCTAGATTTTTCCCTTTAGGCATAGCTTGATGCAGCAGATGTGGTTTGAACCTCTACACAGACTGTCTTTGGTTTCCCACCAGGTGAGTGACACCAGAACACTCTGAGGAAGCAAGACTCTGTCCAGCGAGTTTCTGCTTGGAGAGTAGACCATCCTTAACCATGTCTGGAGGTACCATAGGTGAAGCCTTGTGAAGATGTTCGTGTAGGTGCATGAGATCATATAGCCTAGAAGGACCAGGCAGGATCAGACTGTCATCTGGTGTCTGAGTCAAAGTTGGGTGGTGAGGTCACTTATCACGAGGGCTCTGCCCTGAGGCAAGCTTTGGCCACAGTTGAGTTTAGACTTATTCCAATAAATTCTATAACTTGTGTGGTCATTTTTTCAATGTTGAAAAGAGAAGCTTTTCCAGGAACAGGTGCGAATTAAGAGGGCTTTAACTGTCTCTGAAAAAGCTCAAAGAGCATCTTTAGAGGTGAGCTACCAGATTGCACAGGCAAAGAAGCCTCACACAATCGCTGAAACTTTGATTTTTGCCTGTTGCAATAGATATGGTAAAAATAGTGGGTGGGAGGAGGCAGAGGCAAATAAACTTACAGCTATACTTCTTGTGACCTGTCCGTGCCTAGGGTAGCCACCTGAAAATGCCAAGGTCTCAGGGCAGGCTGTAAAAGGAGAGCAGATTCTCCCAGCACTGGTGGGTGACACTGAAGTCAGACTTCTCAACCAGCCCTAAACAGTGCTTTTGATTCCCCACACTGGTTATCAAGGAGCCAAAATAAAAATATACACAGCCCCCTTTACTGCATTTCAGTCTCTGGCTCCCAATAAGCCACTAGGTCCAGTAAAGAGACCAGTTATTTAAAATTCTATGTTCTTTACCAAAAAGGTTTCTCCTGATCCCGAAGGGTCAGCCACAGTACCAGATCAATATAAATTTGGATCTTACCCAAAATACCACGCTGCCAGCCAGTCCTTTAGTAACTAAAACTAAAGGTTTATTATAAAAAGAAAGAAACAATAAGAAAAGTGTTAAAGGATTAAAGCAATCACATACATACAAATAACTGGAAAGTCTATATATATCACGGTTCTAGTAGAATTGTGGTGTTTGCAGGCTTGTATAGTCCTTCTGGTATACATCCAGTACCTGGATGGGTCTCAGTCCTTTGTTTCGTAGCTTCAGTTCAGTTGTAGAAGAGTTGATCCAGAGGTAGACTGAAGACAAATGGATGGGGTGCAACTGCCTTTTATGTCCTTTGGCCTTTGCCACGCTGCTTGTGGAAATTTACAGGAATAAGATGGAGTCCAGGGTCACATGAGTAAGTCCTGATGACTCATCAGGTATATCTCTGGCTTCTCCCCCTGGACCTCCTGTACCTGTGAATTTCTTAATGGGCCCTTAAGCAGACTAGTGCTGCAGCCATCCTGTCTGGGGTGTCGCCCAGACACAGTACAATTTGAAATACAGATATATCAATCATATCCATAACTTCCATTACACACATAACACGTGAATATAAACATTATCATCTTACTTAGCACATTATAGTCTTTCTAACAGTACCTGACATGGCATATCAGATATGAATTATAATTTTGACATATTGATGTTAAATAACATAATAAATGCCCCCTCCCCCGCCCGCCCAATCCAGCCAGCATTACACCCCCAACGTGAGATTGGTGTAGGAGGGAGTAATCAGAGCTCCTGAATACACCTCAAGGGCCCCCCTAATCCAGCCAGCGTCACACCTCTTTCAGACAACACAGTGAAGCAAAGAATGGAGGCAATAGCCAATCATCAGGAAACCATGCTGGTGGAGCGTCTGAAATGAACATCCACTTTTACTTTTCAAATTGATATGAGCTCCGAGGGGCGCAATGCACACACATTGACTTTCATTCAATATATGTGGGAGAATAGCATTCTTGAAGATATTCTGTTCTGTCTCCCACTTCCTGAACATGAACTGGCACAGGGAATATTCATTGTGTTACAGGGGTACATGCAGGAGAAAAAGATTACGTAGGATAACATGGGTGGAATTTGTACTGATGGTGCTCCACCTATGGCAAGCCACAAATCAGGACTGCGTGTCTTGGTGAAGAGTTGCTCCGATTCCTATTTAGACTCATTGCATGATTCACAGAGAACAGCTTGTAACCAAAGAGCTGAGCACAGAGCTAGAGGAAGTATTGCAGCAGATCACATCAATGGTAAACTACATTAAACCTCATCCATGTAGTTTTGCAAACAGGCGCGCACAAAGTGAAGACTTGGGGTCAGATCATGAAGTGTTGCTGTTTCACACCGAGGTCTGCTGGTTATCGAGAGGAACGGTACTGCAGAGGTTTTTTGAACTGAGGGATCAGCTGCTTGCATTTGCAATGGACTGCAAAAAAAACCTAATTTGTGGATTTTCTATGTGATCAAGACAAGATGTGCCTTCTTGCTTATTTTGTTGACATATTTAGGAAACTAAATGAATTGAATGCAACTATGCAAGGAAAGAACACAAACATTCTTCAACTGAGTGATTGAATCACAGCATTCATGAAGAAACTTGCATTTTGGAAGAGTAGCATGCTGATGTTGAGCTATGACTGCTTCCTGCAACTTTCTAAGTTTCTTTCTGACAATGAAATCCGAGTGTGTCCCATTCATGTATTGGCCAACCATCTCAGCTGCTTGGAGGTGCACTTTGCATCATTTTCCCCCCCGATGTGGATGTGTCAAAGTTCAATTGGGTACAAAACCCCTTTCAGTGTCAGCGTGAAAACGTGGATTTGCCTGGTGCGGCAACTGAACAGCTTATTGAAATTTCCTGTGATTGTTTTTTGGAAAAAACAAGTTCCAGATTTGTCTTGTCAGAATTTTGGTTCAGAGTGAGGCACGATTATCCTGACATCATTACATGTGCACTGAAAGTAATGGTTCCTTTTGCCAGCAAGTATTTGTGTGAGACTGGATTTAGCGCACTTGTCTGTATCAAATCTTGATATCACTCAACCCTGGATGTCACTTCAGAGATTAGACATGCAATTTCAGCTACACTGCCAGATTTGGAAAGAGTGTGTTGCAACATGCAAGCCCACGTATCTTATTAGGCCTGGTGAGTACATATAATTTTAACATTTTATTATATGTTGATCTTTAGTACGCAACTCTTAATAATGCTACATGTTATGCAAATTTATGTTATGTCTGGGGTCATGTTAATTTCCAAGTATAAAAATAGGGTCATGATGGAAAAAAGTTTGGGAACCACCACTCTAAATGGATTTCTTGCAGAATCCTCCTTTGCACTGAACTTATGGAAATCCCCGCAGGGCTCACTCAGGCAGAACAAAGGCTGTCTTAGTGGTTTCCCTGCATGGAATTCCCTCCTCAAAAATCTGTAGAGCAGAGACTTGGGGCTTCATTCATACCTTTACTAGGAGGCATTATGCCCTGGTTCAAGCTGAGACTGTTTCCTTTGGATCAGTGTCCTAAGATCTGTGATGCAGAACACTTTCTTATGCTCTCCTCCTCCATGAGCATAGTGAAAACCCATTGGGACCAACACACGAAGAAGAAAGGTTTACTTACCTTATAGTAAATGGAGTTCTTTGAGATGTCTGATCCCTATGAGTAGTCCCCGACCAGTCCTCCTTCCCCTCTGCTCAGATCTTTGTTTGATTCACGATAAGAATAGGGACTGGAGAGCTAGATGGTCTGCGCCACCCCTTATACTCTTGATTCAGCGCATGAGGTGTTGTAGGGTGCAGGTACAGATCAATGGATGCTGCTGTTGAAGAGTCTTCCAGTCTCAGGTGCATGGAGTGCATGCGCAATCACATCAAATACCTTAGGGACCATACATCTTTAACTCCAGTTAATATAACATAAGTAACCTTCCTTTTTGATTGATTCTATAGGTGGCTTACACTTCATTGCAGCACTTGCTGAGTGACATTTGTATAGCTTTGGGGTCCTTCAGAATGTAAGGCAGTATAGAAATTTGAGTATTTCAGCAATAAATGTCCTGTATCCAAGGGATTTTGGGGTTCTCCACTAAATATCTCTCACTTTTGATCTACATATTTCTTTGGTTCTTCTAATGAAAAAGATAATTCAGTGCCTACTATTTTTTTAAACTTTTGACACTGTGTGACGTCTGCTGTGATGACTACCTTTTTTTGGTGATTTCATCTTGTGAAACACAGGAAGATGTACTATCTAAATCAGTGATCCCGAAACATTTTGTGCTGTATGCCCCCCTGACTCCTGTCCACGTGCTTCCCCTGGGAGCCAGGCCGGGAGCAGGGCCAGAAGTGAAAATGCGGCCATGTTGCAGCTGCGCCGCAACCTGGAGCCAGGGGCCATGGCTGAGGCTGGGGGCAGGGCTGGAAGGTGGGCTGAGATCGGGGTTGCGGGTGGGCCAAGTCTGCAGCCTGGGCCAGGAGCAGAGCTGTGGTCAGGTGTGGGGCTGTGGCCGGCCAGGGACCAAGAATGGACCTGCGGCTAGAGGCAGGATCAGAGCAGAGCTGGGGGCAGAGTGGGTCTGGGTGGCACTCACTGCCCTGCATAGGGGCTGACCCAGGCCCTGCCGTGCCTCCTTTGCTCGGAAAGTCCCTCCCCCACAAAGTTCTTCCCCTGGTAAAAGTGACTGAGCTCAGCCTTTGCTAGTGTTCCCACCATTATTAATGCTGACACAGCTCTGCACTAATGCCAGAATAACAATGGGAGAGCTCCCTAAAAATCCTCAGTATACATGCAGCTCCAGTGAGTTAAGCTCCCAGCTCCTACCAGCCATTGGTAAGTGAGTTACTGAGCAGGTCTACTAGGCTGTGTTTATGTAATTCTTGACTGGTGCAGTTCGATTGTTAGATTAACAGTAGTAAAAACATCAGTGTTATGTTCTGTCATAGTGCAGTGCCATAGGTAGTAACTGTAGTGTAATTGTGTCTGACTTTTATTAGTATAGGCCAGGGCTCGACAAACCCCAGGCGCCAGATTGCCGTGGTGCCTAGGAATTTAATTCTGGTGCCTAGTATTTCTCCAAGTGAAGGACTGGGTACCCAGGGGGGTGGCTGCTGTGCTCCAGGCAGGGCGCCACTGCGTCCATGTGGCAGGGCTGGGAGGTGGGGAGCACTTCTGCTGCCATGCTCCAGCCAGGGTGCTCCACTGCTGGGCCTACATTGTGTGAGAGGGAAAGGGGGAAGGAGCCGGGAAGGGAAAGCGGCTGCTGTGTTCTGGCCAGGATGCCCCGCTGCTGGGCCCATGTTGTGGGAGAGGGTTCAGCTTAATGGATCTTGTGAAAAGTACATTCAGATCATCAATGCAAGAAGAAAGTTTAAGTGACTTATTGATGATTAACATTAATGTCCCATCAGTGAAGGAATTTGATCCCGCAAAGGCTGTGGACCAGTGGCACTTCAGTTCCAAATCTACAAGGCATGTGCATGGCCACAAGACACCAAATGAGAAATAGTGGAAGTACAAAGCTCATTTGTCATTTCACATCAAAATGTTATTTTGTATGACATAAATGTGCATAAAGTTCTTGTCTATGCTTGTTTATAGGTAAAATATTTATTTTATACCATTCAGTGATGGAACGTGACATTTTTTTGATAGTCATTAAAACAAAACCATGAAAGCTGAAAAATTCGTCTGGCTCCGTAATTTTTGGGCTGGCTCCTAGGTACAGAGCAAATTTGTCGAGCCCTGGTATAGGCACACTCATGCCTATTGCTTCCACTAGACCACCGTAGGCCTTCTCCCACCCTCAGTCTGTAGCTTTTAAATAATACTTGGCACTTTGTTCATCAGAGAACTCTCAAAGCTCTTTACAAAGTTTAATTAAGCCTCACTTCGTTTCCTTCTTGTGGGGTAAGGAAACATTATTATTCCCAGTTTATAGAAAGGGGATATAAGGCACACAAGCTAAGTGACATGCTCAGTGTTGTACAATTTCTGGCACAGCTGGGAATAGGGCAAAGAAGTCTTGATTCCTAAACCCCTGTTCTAACCACTAGACATAATCTCTTTAACAGAGAATAAAATTAGTTCCTATTAGCTTTAATTTTGAATTAATTTTAAAAATTTGGTGGCGGGGAGAAATGTTGTTTTGTGAATATGAAAGAAAACGGAGTGAAACTAGTCCATGGCTGTAAATCGCTTTTATAAAACTCTTCTCATTCTTGGCAGAGCTCTGTGAATGACAGCCTTGAATTGGCTCTAAGGACATCTGTTATCCTATATATAGGATTCACACACTCGCACACGTGAACAGGTGGTTTCCTAAATATATGGAATTCAATAACACATGGAATCCAGAGTACTTATTTAAGCCAAAGGCCTCTTGGGAGAAGGGGCCCTTCCTTCCACCATCCCCTTCAAAGAGTGAACTCTGGGAATAACCCTTGAGAAAAGAACATTTCATGCTCGCAATGTTTTGCCCTTGAAATCTTTTGTGCGCATGCTGTCCTGTTAATATCATTTGATAAGGGATGTACTTTTTAGGATATTTTTTTCTCTGTAAATGACTTTTTGGGTTAGATTTTAAAAGGTATTTCAGTGCTTACTTCACAGTGGAATCAGTGGGAGTTGGGGACAGATTTTTAAAGGTATTTAGTCACCTTTGTTCTTTCTCTCTTCCTTTTATTCAACCATATTGGCAATTATTGATTTCTTACTGTAAAATTATGCCTCCTGAATATGGTAAACAAATGAGAGAGAAGAATTGTTCAATTCAGTCCAAGGTTTTGTTATTGGGAGTAATGGAATCAGGTTTGAACAAACAAAAATATAGGTTGACTATCTGGAAATATTTCCTATTAGTGAGATCCATGTTGAACTGTGGAGTAGTGTCCCAAATATATTGTTGAAAGCTCCATCACTCGAATACTTTAAAACAGAGTGGGACTAAACACTGAAAAGTATACAGTTGGGAATGATTCTGCATTAACTAGAGTATGAGGATGGGAAAAAGATGGACTAGATGTGACCAATACAGACACAGTCTGTCTCTCTCTCTCTCACTCTTCTTCAAAAAGTCTAATTTCTGCAAAATAAGGAATTATAAACAAAATTGATTGGGAGGAAAAATTGAGACCAATATGAATGAAAATTGGGAGATTATTAGATGGTTCAGTGGTGAAATGAAGGCAGTAATTAGAGATTAAAAATAGACCTATAACTAATGGAGGAAATGGGAAAGAGATAGCAATGGATATAAAACCGAAGTTAGGAAGTGTAGAAAACTGATAAGGGAAGCTAAAGATGTTGGGGAAAAATCCCTGGTTGGCAGAACTAAGGACAATAAGGAGGTTTTTAAAAGTATATTAGGAACAAAAGAAATCTTTGAAATTGTATAGGCCCATTATTTGATGGAGATAATGCAGAAAAGACTGAAGTGTAAAATAGATATTTCTGTTGTGGATTTGGAAGGAAGCAAAATTATGTACATTCTTTATACAAGAATGATGAAATACTTTCTAGTCCATTAATAACTAAAGAGGATGTTAAACAATATTTACTAGGAATGCACATTTTTAAATCAGCAGGCCCTGATGATTTTCACCTAAGAGACCTAAAAGAGTTGGCTGAGGAGTTCTCTGTCCCACTGATGTTAATTTTTAATGAATCTCGAAATACTGGGGAAATTCCAGAAGACTGGAAGAGGGCTAATGTTGTGCCAATGTTCAAAATGAGGAAGTGGGATGACCCGGGTAACTATAGGTTGATTAACCTGGCATCATTCCTGGGCAAAATAATGGAAAAGATACAGGATTCAACCAATAAAGAAGCAAAGGATAGAGGTATAATTAATGCCAGTCAACATGGTTTTATGGAAAATAGTTCTTGTCAAACAAACCTTATTTTATTCTTTGAGATTACCAGTTTGGTTGACAAAGATAGCTGCATAGATGTAATATACTTAGACTTTTGTAAGGCATTTGATTTAGTACTGAATGTTCCGATTTTTTAAAAAAAATTGAAGTATATAATATCAATAAAGCACGTGTTAAATGGATTAAGTAGCCCTCTGACAGATGTTGATAGGGAATCATCATCAAATGGGGGTTATTCTAGTGGAGTTTATAGGAATTGATACTGGGCCCAGTGCTGGTCAACATTTCTTCAATTATCTGGAAGAAAATATGAAATCACCACTGATTTTAAAAAAAAAATTAGAAATGACCGAGATTGGTAGAGGGGTAAATATTGATAGAGCAGTCTTACAGAATGATCTGGTTCACTTGGTAAACTGGGCCCATTCAAAACAAAATGTGTGCTAATGTAGCCAAATGTAAAGGGGATTATATCCCGAAAAGGATCTAGGGGTCATAGTGAACCAGCAGCATCTACAACATGATCTTCCAGTGTGATGCTGTGGCTAAAAGGGCCATTACGAACCTTGGGGTGTATAAACAGGGCAGCAGTGAGTAGGAGTAAGGAGGTGATTTTTACCTCTGTATAATTTATTGGTGAGACAGTACTGGAATACTGCATATACAGCTCCAGTGTCAACCTTTTAAACAGAATGTTGAAAGATTGGAAGGAGTTCAGAAAAGAGCTACGAAAGTGATTGAGGCTGGCGAAGATGCCTTACGTTGATAAAATTAAAGAGCTCTATCTGTTTAGCCTATCAAAAAAAAATTGAAAGTGACTTGATTAGTTTATAAGTACTTTCAAAGGGAGAAAATACCAGGTACTAAAGGGGTCTCTAAACTAGTGGAGAAAGGTGTAACGAGAACCAATAGCTGGAAACTGAAGCCAGACAAGTTCAAATAGAAACAAAGCACAAATGTTTATCAGCAACGATAATGAAACTGGTGGATTTTCCATCTCTTGATGTCATCAAATCAAGACTGGATGCCTTTCTGGAAGATGTGCTTTAGCCAAACACAAGCTATTGGGCTTGATACTGGGGTAACTGGGTGAAATTCTATGGCCTGTAGTATACAAGATGTCAGATTAGATCATAGTTTCTCAACCTGTGGTATGCGTACCCCCGGGGTACGCGAGACACAGGCAGGGGGTACGCAGCAAAAAACCCAGTGAAGGGAGGCGGGCGGTAGCTACCAATTTCCTGCCCGCTCCCACCTCCTAGCTGGAAGGTAGGTGGCAGCCATCTCAGTCCTGGAAAGCTGGGCAATAGCCGCCAGCTTCTTGGAACGCCAGGTGGCAGCCACTGGCTTGGGCAGTAGCTGCTGGCTTCTTGGGAAGCTGGGTGGCAGCCCCCACGTCCCACCCAGTCTCAGCTCCCAAGTGGGAGCCCAGTGGCAGCCTCCTGCACCCTGTGAGCTGAGCTCACAACTGGGTGGCTGCCACCCGCATCCTGGCTCTGAGCCAAGAGACAGCCTCCGTGCCCTGGCTTAAAGATGGGCAGCAGCTGCTTGCTGCCTGCCCACATCCCCGGTCCCAGTCTGCACGGAAGCCTCCTCCGCCCCAGCTCAGAGCAGGTGGCAGTCACCCACCTCATGGACTGGCAATCAGGTGGCAGCCACCTGCAACTTGTCCAAGTGGCAGCTCCCGTCCCGGGCTCAAAGCCCAGTGCCCAGAAAGCCATGCGGAGAGCCCAGTGGCTTGCCCGGTCCTGGAGCCAGACTTTACACGCAGGCTTACTTGTCAATTTCACTGCTCTAGCTGAGCAACTATGACAGTCCCAGATTTTACCAGTATAAAAATCTTAAGAGGGGCCCACACAGTGTGATTTGCCCCAGGCCCGCACCCCCCGAGGGACGGCCATGGGGAGCGCTTCTATCCACTCTGCTAGTGCCTGCTCATACCTCACAAGTTCCCGCCTGTGTGAGGAGAACACCACACGACCCTGCCATCAGGCCAAACTGATTGGCTGGTGTTGACCTTTGCTCTTCTATGGAGGAAGGGGAGGAGCAAGGAGGGGAAAAACAGCAGGGGGTTTTGTGATCTGCCACAGCCACACAGCATTGCAGAACTCAAAACTCTCCTGCTTTACGAGAAATAGTCATCCAGCGTTAAAGGGGAAAAAGATTGTATTTCTCAGAGTGGAAAATTGAGTGTTGGGGTACTTATTAAAATTTTCAGAAGTTAGGGGGTACTTGCTACCTAAAAGGTTGAGAAACACGGGATTAGATGATCTAATGGTCCCTTCTGGCCTTAAAATCTATGAATCCCTGCCTTGAAGAGTGCACAGGTTAACTTCAGATACATGGACAAAAAAAAAGGCAATTGAAAGAGGAAGGACAAGGGTTATGATAAGATAATGCAATGAACCTGTAAGGCATGTGCATAACCTAGTTATTCCTTGTGTTTTGTTTTGTTTTGTGGTTTTCTTATCTATCTTTTCACAGACAATGCTGAAGAAGTCAGTTTTTTTGCCTTCCAGTTTCTCTGAGTCCAAAAAAAGAACTGGGCATTCAGCATGTGAGAATGTGTATTGACTATTTTGAACAATTGCAAAAGCTTTTCTCTTAAATGGGAAGAGCTTGTCTATAGTGAGGATGTAGTTGTAGATGATACAACTGTGAATTTGAAGAGGGGTTGGGACCCAATACCTACTAGTATTAGTTCTAATTGGCTTAACTCTATGCAATGTGCAATATTTCTGGTTTCCAAGACCCACATTATTGTGGGAGCAGTTCTTTGATGTTAGATGGAAACCCCCCACAACTCCTCTCCTGAATGAATAGTTTTAATGGACAAACCACACTTCCTCTATAACCTGTAAGCTGCAGTTGTAATAAGTATGTTGGAGATGTGTCTTTGAAACTGTGAAGCAGTTTTATTTGTATTAAACTTTTTAAAGTTCTGCATCACTAAAAAATCAAATCAAATTGCAGTAATGGTAGAAAGGTTCCTTTGAATCTGGAGTAGGAGCATCTCTAGATATTCCTGAGATGTTTCACCCTGAGGAAGTGATGTGAGGATGCTACAGAATTTGCAGGTGGAGGGGAAAATCAGTCCTGTATCTTGCACTTAAAATAAATTTTATGACCAAGTTATTGTATAAAATTAATAGGCACATGGGTAATTACAATTTTAGGAGCTTTCAGGGTATTTTAGTGTTGGACCCTTCCTGTTGGAACACAGTCAGTGCTTGTTTGTTTTTAAATATTCATAGTTTGGAGAGAGAACTTGGTTCTCTACATCTTCTTGAGAAACAGGCCCAGCTTTTGTGCTTTGCGGATTTTTATCGTCCTGCCAAGACCCTTCGCAACTTCCTCTCCTCGGCACCCACAGCAAATACGGAAACCTTGCTGCTTAAGGCGACTTCTGCAATTGCAGGAGTGGAGACAAGTGAGGTGGGAGGAAGGGGACTTTCTCTTCCTCTCCTCACTTATTTTGGAGCTAGAAGAGGAAAATACAGTGCATTTGAAAATGTTCACCATGTTGTGGTGTCTCCGACTGACCTGTTTCCCCCTCTCCTCTCTCTCTGCTGTCCTGCAGTGCTGCAGTTGAAGCTCCAGCAGCGACGGACACGGGAGGAGCTGGTGAGCCAAGGGATCATGCCGCGTAAGTACCGCTTAAACTTTTCCCTTCTCTCTGGGCATTTGTATCACCTGCTTGTGAATGAGGGGAGGTGGTTTATATGTGAGTTGAAATACCTGACCTCTGTTTCTGCATGAAAAATGTTAGATGTGAGAGCCCCATTTCACCCCACCTCCTTCTAAAGTGTTAGGGCATATAGGGTTACCTGTAATACTGAGAAGCAGTGTTGGCAACAAGTTTCTTTAAGTGTACTCAAAACACAGTGGCTGTATTGCTTGGTGAGAGAGCCTTTTGGAGAGTGTCATATTAGAAATGCCTTACATACTCAGCACATGCTGGTAATCGCTCTTAGCAGGCTTCCTGCCTTTAGAGCTTCCATTCTTGTCTGTCAGTTCCCCGTAACTCTTGTGTGGGTGTTGTGAATTAGTCTATAGGTATCCACGTATTTAGTAAGATCTCTACCCGTGCATGCAAGATGTAAGGGCAGCGAAGCAACTCTGTTCCTACCTTGGCCAGATTGTTTGAAACACATCTAGTAGGAATCTGTAGGGAACCTCAATTTCTGTTGCAGGAAGAAAAGTTCTGCAGACTCTGTAACATGGTCATGTTTGGGGGAGGAAGAGGTAATACTGCAATACTGAACTTACTGTGTGCATTGCTAAATCAGGTTTGGAGAACAGCTTTTTGAACATACAGATACCTGGTAGAAATGGGGCTGAATAATTTGGTTAAACCTCTGAACTGGGTGACCTTTTCCATGTGCATGAGCAGCAAGCAAACAAGGGAGCATGAAAGAGTAGGTGAGAGTTATTTTTGGTGTTCTACATTTCCCCTGAAAGCCATAAGGGAAGTCCAACTATGTTTCCTTGTTTAAGAAACCGCCCCCAGTGCGCGCACACCTCTTTAGTATCAGCTAAAACCAAAAAGTGCTACAGTATCTCTCTGGGAGGGGACCTAAGAAAGAGGATTTCCTGGGGTGTACACTGAAATGATGGTACCTTCCTCTTCTAAAATCCTAGGGCAGTTTGTCAACTGTAACTTTGTGTAATGAAAACCTGTCACCTGCACTGTCAGCTGGAGTGTTTTAAGGCAGTGATGTGCTCCGGGGGCTTGAAAGACCCCCTTTTTAAAATTCCACCACCAAATATAAGAGGGAAGGTTCGGTTGATTTAATGGATTTCACTTTCCTCTTAGATACTAGTAAATCATACCTATCTTAGATTACTTTTATCCCTGGGGCACATACAGATAATTCTACAGAGCAAATTGGTTACCTTTGGGAGGAACCAGGTTGCCCCAGTAGTCAGATATTTTCAACACTCTCTTCCAGGAGAAAACCCTCCCATACCACATACAGGGCCTTCATCTGCCTAGTTCAATTTACATACATGAACGTTTTCTGATGCTATCTGTATTCTCAGTATATTTATCAGGTTCAAAGCGTGTATCTATTAGAAGTTTGTTGCCCTGTGCGGCTGCATCTTTCCTTGTCTGCAGTTGTGAGACAGCATTAAGTCCACATTTTCAAAATTAGTGATTTAGGGTTCTTCAGATTCTGGGTGTCCAACGTGATACCTTAAAAGGGATCTGATTTGCAAAGAGTTAGTGCTCAACCCTTTGGAAGTCAAGGCCCATAAGTGTGGGAGCTGTGGGGTGGGGGGGCAAGGGGTATCTCAGATTAAGCACCCAAAATTGAAGCATCCCAAATCACTAATCACTTTTGAAAATGTAGACTTAATGCTGTCTCATGACCTCAGACAAGGAAAGATGCAGCCCCATGGGGCAAACCAACTTCTAATAGATACAATATACCTGAATATTGATAGCATCAGACTGAGTTCAGTGATCATGTATGTAGTCACTTTTGGACATCTTCACCATGTTTTCTAAATGGTAAAATGAGTGAATTTTGCAGAGACTCATCCTATTTGCAGCACCCATGCTGCGTGACTTTTATCACAAGCTAAAAGAAAACTCTTTTCTGGAGGCCCCTTGCTAAAATATTGGCAGGATCTGAAACGCCCTGTCTGTACTGGGGAGAAACCATCATAGCAGAATTGTTATTAAACATGATTTAAAATCAGTTTCTTCTAATCATAGTACCAACTTGGTTTACCTGTCCTCTATGAATCAGGCCTAACTGCTTTAAAGTAGCGTTTAAAACATTCCTGAGCTGGGTTGCGGAAGTCCAAATGTGAAATGAGAAGCCAAGATATTCAAAGCAGAACTCCCTCTTTAGTTCTGTAAATGCAACATGCCACTTATCCAGCCTATTTTTCTATAGAGTTGGGGCAGCTCTATCAGTCTAGTTTGAGTTCTCTAGTATAAAACTCTGCACTACCAACGTGAATGTCAGTGTTCCCTATCCCTCTCCATACATCTTCCCCATGCATCTTGCCTGTAAAAATGCTCATGTACTCAGTCTTATTTCCCTACCCCCATACACTCCATCATGTCTTCCGCCTAAAGCCTTTAGCCAGGAGACAGACAGGCACTAGACATCCTAGATTATGCTGTTTAGTCAGAGAAGCCAGGAGGAGACTTGGAGCTGGATCAGGTGATCTGGTGTCCTCTCACTTCTTGAGACTCTGGTTTGCTTTTAGCCCCCATTTGCCATCTGGAGGGCCTTGGCAGTATATGAAAGAAATGTGGTAATTGAAATATTTTCCAGTTCCTTGTTCCTTCAGCTGAACAGTGATGTGAATTGGATAAGCTGTTTGTGGAGGGCGTAGAAGCAGCTGCTTAGTGCTTGTAGTGCAGGCTCATTTTCCAGTACCCTTCATTCCGCTGACTGAAACATGAGTCTCAAATCTAACACCATTTAGCTAAAAGCCTCAACTATGCAGAGAGGGCTCCAGACATAGGATTACATATTACACATCCCATGCTTCCTCTGCCTAAAGACTGCTTAGGCTCCATGTACTGGAGGAGGTCAAGGTGCTGATATTCAACTTAAAGTATCAGCATGTGTCATGTTGCTCCTGGGATGTGCATTTGTGGGGCGCTCTTCTCAGAAGAACAGAATTGGCAATAGAGCATCTACCGTAGTTCCCAACTGGAATTTTGTTGCAGGGAGGAGAATAAAGTGGTGCTTTTTAACTTTTGTTTTCAAGTACATTTAAATTCACTTGAATACCCTCTTAAGATCGCCTACTTCCTGTATACATTTTACTGTGTGATGTAAATGTCTCAGCAGAGCAAAAGCTTTTAAGTACATGAGAAGAGGATTTAAAATAAATGGGTGGTGACCCTCCATTAATTCTCTTGGCACCAGAGGTCAAATTCCTTTTTGTTTCTCTGTTTTTTCCCCTTTGGCTTTTAATTAATTACCATTGGTAAAGGTCAAAGTTGGAGATAAAAATCTTTTATTACCCTCAGAGCAGGTACTGCAGGGGAAATGAGCAATGCATGTACCTGCAGCCGGTGTAGTGAGCCTTGACCAAGAGGGATCACGTCTAGAAATGAGGGGAATTCAGTTTTCATGGTCTGTTCCGTTCTTGGCCTTGCTGTCATTGGAGGCTAGTTAGTGCTAGAATCAAGTTTTTGGATACTTACATTTTTTTAAAAACATTATTATTGTGTGAACAATGTGAATCAGCTTTTCCCCTTAACATGTTAATTGAACACAAAAAATGGCTTCTCATTCAGGCTATTTCTAAGCTGGTGTACTGTAAAAGGAACAGGAAGATGTTGCCAAATGAGAGTTCTGGAGTTCAAAACTGTACTCTTATAGTAGATTACTTATTTTTTTCATGGCACTGGAATATTAAACAAACTGTCTTCTACCATCCTGAAATAACCACTCTCCAAAGCTATGCAGCTACTGGGGTTGAATGCAGCATCTGCTTAACAGAACACAACAACTTTGTCTCTGAGGACATGTGGAAAACATCAGTTAAAACTGCAAGAATTTTATGGGGAAGATATTTGACCCCATTCACCTGGGCCAACAGTCTGCCTTTCAAAATGTGCTGTGGACTCTCTTAATTACTAAAAGGGTCAAGGCTTTGATTTTACATGCACCTTGTGTTAGTGTGGATTTTGATCTCTGGATACTAGTAACATGTACAAACCCCACAGAAGTCAATTGTAAACTATAGCCAGAGCAGGATCAGTTACCTTGTGGTTAGTGCCTAGCACAATCCTGCAGGAAAACCTGTCTGTTGTCCTCTCTAAGGATGGGTATTAAAGAACCAGCAATGCTGCAGAGAAAGAGATAGTACTTTCTCTGGGAGAGTGTGTCTTGCTGCTCTAGAGTGCCACTTTGACCAATTCAGAGAGGGCGTTATCCTGGCTGACAGCTGCAATGCAGAGTCTGGGGAGGCAGTTTTCTTTTTTTCCCTTCTTAATAGGCATCTTATTTCATCCAACTTTGATGCTCAGGTCTGACTATTCCACTGGTGTATTTGTGTGTTTAAATGTCTAAGTGGATAGAATGGGTGTAAGGCAGATGTTCTCAAACATTTTTTTGCTGGGACCCCCTTTGAAAATATTTCAGGCTGTGACAGCCCCCCCATACAATGCCACACTTGCTTCTGCACTGCTGCTGTTAGTGGCACTGCCTTCAGAGCTGGGCGCCCAGCCAGCAGCTGCCGTTCTTGCAACCCCCCTACAATAGTCTTACGACCCTCTTTTGGGTCAGGACTCCCAGTTTGAGAAATGCTGGTGTAAGGACAGTCCAGCCCAAAGGAAATAATCTGTCCCAGTCTGTTTAAAGCCCCCTCTAGCTACTGCTGACAGCTGGGTTTGTGAGTGGAGAGAGACAGCTCTTGCTCTCCTGTGACAGTTTATGCAGGAGTTTGACATCCGTTCCCTCTCCATCCACCAGACTTAATCCTGACTCCTGCTGGCTCACCTTCTGTTCTCTTTCAAACTGTCCCTACAGATTATGGAAACTGATTAGACTGATTAGCCTGCTGCACCAGGGGTCTCTGTTCCTTGCAGTTTATAAGATCACAATTCTGATCCAGTTTACAGTTTAACACTGATGGGGCTTTTGTGTCATTGTTTCCAGTTTCCAACTATACTCTGGGCTGTTAGGATGGCTCCTGATGGTTCTCATGCTCCATTCCAGATGCTCAGAGAGAGGAGATTTTGCAACTGGGGCACTGTCTCCCTCATTGCAGGATTGTAGTCTAAAATAATATCGTTAAATTCCAAAGGAATTATTAATGGCTTTAATCCCCTGAAAGTGGATTATGCCTATGTTACAAACATATGATAACCAGTATCCTCTGATCAAACCCAGTACATTAAATGTAAGTTCTTTGGAGCAGGAGCTGTCTTTATTTGTATCTATTTTATTGTGCCAAATATATTTTGATGATAAACAAATATCTATTTTGCCCCATTTGTGACTCTCCTGATCAAAGAGACAGTGTCATTATGTTACACTGAGAGTTGCACTGAAAACTTGTCAGGAACTCAAGGGTTTCACGTAATTTGTTTTTCTCTTTCCTCACCAAAAAGGAGAGAGGCAAAGATCTGCAAGCTGGTGTCTTTATTTTCCTTAAAGTGGAATATAAAGCAATAAATGAAAGTGAGTTTATCCCAGATTTATTCACTGAATGTTGTCAGTAACTAGGCTGTGAGGAATTTATGGTATGGAAGTTTTAACCTTTTAAAATGCTTTATTTGCTCTATGAAATCCTCTTGGTAATTCCTGGTTCACTGATTGTATCCCAGAATTATAAATACTAGAGGTTGCAATGAGACTGCTGGTATTTGTGATGTCCTGTTTTGAGAGTGCTTCAAGAACCAAGAAGTACCAGATCAAGCAAAAGAATGTTTTAATGGCTAGTTCAGACTTAGTTCTGTTCTGAAATCCCCCTACCCTCAATATGGTCTGGTTAGCAGCACACGGAACAGAATATTGGAATTAACTCATTTTTTATTTTTGCGCAGCAGTTCACTTTTAGCTTGTCGTCTTCTTATGGGCGGATTTGCCGTATCTCTGACTCTGATCACATCTCTCTCAAAACATGCCACCTGCTGCCTCCGAGTGTGACCTTGGGTATGCAGGGGGAATCTGTACGTTACAGCGAGAGCTACACTGGCAACTTGCCAGGAGCCCAAGGGCTGTATCTAGTTTGCCTGTGCATTTCCATTTTAAACAAATGCCTACAAATCTAATGTTTGGTTGTATTTATATATTCCTTAATTAATAAAACATACTTGCTGATTTAGTTCACTGCCAATGAAAGCCTGCAACTTACTCAGCAGGACACTGGAGTTACAGGAAGGAGGCTACATTCAAGGATTCTATAGGTGGTGTTTGACTCTTAAATGTCCCTGTAACAAATCAGTAAATGTAGCTATACAGACTGCTTTCCAAAGAGGCATAGTCTAGGGCAATAAAATCCTATATGTCAATTACCTTTTGGGGGGACTGGACAGAATTCTCTGGGGTCCCCTTCCCAGGATAATGCAGCCCACTCCTCCCCCGAACAGTCCTTTTGCAAGCAAAACTTTTTCTTATTCTCTCCAAAATTACAACACTCTTCAGCTAGAGTGAATTTTCTGGGAATTGACAAATATATTTAATTGGTTTATGTTCAAATTAATTAAAAGCTGAGTTTTTAAAAGAAACTTAGCACCATGTCAGGCTTTTCTTTGTTCTGAATCATTTTAACAGTGGAATAGCTTACACACTTCAAACTTTTCATATAGTTAAAATGAGTTGAAATAGTCTGCATAGGTTATCTTTTGAAGAAATTAGGTTGAAATTAAGCTATTAACAATTATTTTACCTATTTGCTATTATGTACACTAAAGACTGGTTCTGATCAACAACTGAGGTAATTGTGACATCAGACTTCTCAGCCAGCTACCACCCTTCCTCTACAGCATTATATCTCAAACTGGGGGTCACGACATGGATATGTGGAGATCCTGAGCTGTGAACCCCGACACCCCGGCCAGGCACAGGGCTGTGAGTCTCCCTGCTTCTTCCCGGCGGAGGAACATGGGTATGAAGGGAATGGTGACACATAAATACGGCTCATCCCCACCCCTATGTTCCTCAGTGCTCCCCTAGGGGGCTGCGAGTGGAGGAGTGAGGAGCATCACCAGGGCTCCCTGTACCCAGGTCACTTTCCCCACCTGGGCTGTGCTGTGAGGCCACCATCAGGAGCTGCTGCTCTCTGCCCTCCCCTTATACAGCCCAGGTGGGGAAAGTGACCTGGATGCAGGAAGCCCTGATTTTGCTCCTCACCCACCCTTCCCCCCCACTCACAGCCTCCTCAGGTGCACAGAGAAGCAGTGTTCTAGTGGGGAGTGAGCAGCAATGCCAGCTGCTCTGTGCATGCAGGTCAGTTTCCCCACATGGGCACAGGATGAGGGGTGAAGGGAGCAGAGTGCAGGGCTTAGGGGCACGGGGGAAAGGCAGGCGTTAGGGTAAAGGGACAGTGGGGAGCCCTTGGAGGTCAGGGGCAAATTTTAAGCAAAAAGGTTTAAATTATCTTTTAATATAGTGTTAAATATAAAAAATGTGTTTTCGTTTCTAAGGTGGTTGCACTCAGAGGCTTGCCATGTGAAAGGGTTTACCCAATACAAAAAGTTTGAGAACCACTGCTCTACAGCTAACTTGCACACTACAAGTTCTGTTGGTTGAAACGACATGGGCCTGGTTTACACCTAACATTTAAGTTGACTTAGCTATGTGGCTCACGGGGTGTGAAAAATTCACATCCCGAAGGGATGTAATTAAGCCGACCTAGCCGCTGGTCTAGATGCTGCTTGATTGATGGAAGAATTCCTCCATTGACCTAGGCACTGCCTCCCAAGGGGCTGAATTAACTACAGTGACAGAAAAACCCTTCCGTCACTGTAGCAAGGATTCACCCTTCAGCAGCTTAACTGCAGCTGTACCACTATAGTGCTTGGAGTGTAGACATAGTGTGGGATAAAGGAAATTGAACACAATGTGTCAAGAATTCCCATTAGTAGAATACTGGGCCCAACTGTCCCTGCTGTCTAAAGATTCCCTGGCTGCATTCTAGCTTTGGATATCAGTGCAGGACAGGCTCCCCATGACACTTGTCTTGGCTCAGCTTCACTGCCCATTGAGGCAGCATTGTTGCTGCAACTGAGGAATGAAAGGGGAGCACCTAAAGCACAGAGACATTGGGACTTGGGGACTGTATTCCCTCCTCCCCCCCTCCCCCCGGCCCCCCCGGCCTTCCCTTCACATAATGCCAGTCTCGCTAACCCAGCCCTCTGAACCAGTAAAATAGTTGCAAATTAAGGACCAGATTCACTAATATGCTTTAGCTGCTTTGTGTTGCTCAGGTGATGTAGAGCAGCTGTAAACCTAGCTACCCGTATTCAAATAATTAGAAATAGTTCATGGTAGTGTTCTCTTTGAGTTTGTCATTTAGTGTTCATGTATGACATTTTTAAAAACTAAGTACATTCCCGGACAGAAAATTGATAAGATGGAGTTAAATTTGAGAGTACATATCATAACTTAAGGATAAAAAAGAATGGAGATGTCATAATTATTCCAAAGCCAAGTATTATAAACCCAGAAAATGGAGAGTTGAGGCTACACTTAAGATATCTAGACATGTTCATCTAAGCAATGCACAGTTAAGGCATCCAAATAATGTTAACTTGGTCCTGTAAAGATGCCACCAAAGGAAAAATTTTTTTTGGGGGGGACATCTCTTTAAATTTAATTGGAGGCCATGAATACTATTCTGCACCAATTGTAATCATAGAGTTATTGAATGGCATCGCTGAAGGACAGTGTTAAGGTTGTTTAGGTGCTTTACTTGTGTGTTTCTTACATGTTTGGATTTCTTTTAAGTATAACCATAACTCTAAATTTCCTGAGTTTATAATGCTGGGTTTTGGAATAATGGCAACATCCCTGTAAATGGTTTTTAGCTTTAAATGACTGATACATACTCTCAACCTTAACTGTGTTTTAACAGTTTTTTGTGTATAATACGTATACAGTTATAGTTGCTATACCTATAGTTATGAAGTGGTCCCTCTTTTCCTCACCCCTTCCACATATATTATGGGTACGGGAAGTTTCAGCTTCTTCTAGAGCACTGAGGGCCTGATCCAAGGATTCCTATTGACTTCAGTGAGCATTAGATCAAGACCTGAATGGAAATTATCAGTTAAGATCAACTGAGAATACCCCATGTATTTGGTTTCTCTGCAGTTGTCTAGGGGCAGGAAGGGGATGGGGCAGGACACTAGTGGTAGACCTTTCTGTTGTTTCTGGCTCTCCAATTTTTTTCTCTCTATCTTGGTGTTTCTAATGCATATTGCTATCCAGTATCTTTTTGCTAACTTCATCTTTGGAAACGAGGTGTGAAGAAGACATGGAAGTTGCTTTGTGATCACTGTCCTTAATGTGTTGAAGCTCCCACAGTGTGTGTGTGTTTGTAAGGGCATGTCTGTGTTCCAAAATTATGTTGACCTAAGTTACATTGGCATACAGCTGCCGCAATAATGAAATCGCTTTTGCGCATCCACACTCTACTCCTTGTGTCCTTATGCACCAGGAGCACTTGTATTGACTGTGCTGTCAGTGTGGGGCATTGTGTGATGACATCTGAAAGCCAGTAACAGTCGTAAGCAATGCAGTGTCTTCACTGACACTGTGGCATTGTCTACACTACAGAGATGAGTCAACCTTGGGTCGGTGGTGTGCATCCTCACCAGGAGCGCTTTTACCCATCTAAGAGGGGCAATGTGGGGTCTCAGCTCTGCTGGCAGCTCCCTCCTGGTAGCCTGACTGCCCCCACAGGCTCCTGGTGGGCTGCTCCCCTCACATCCCATTCCCTGCCAAGAGCCAGGGGAAACTGCCTGGGGCTTCTCACAACCCTTTCCCGCCAGGAGCTGGTGCAGCCTTGTCAATTTCAGTTCAGCAATGAAATAGACAAGATTGGCCAGCTCCTGGCGGGGATTGGCCAGAGAAGCCACTTGAGCTTCTCCCCTCCTCATTTCCCATCAGGAGCAGAGTCCAGCACCTGGGCTTCTCACCCTGCTCCCAGAGAGAGCGGGTCCAGCTGCTCAGTTCTCCAGAGGAATGGGGGGCACCTGGGCTCTAGCTACCAGGTTTTCTGGTCAATTTCATGGCTGGGAAGGAAATTAACCAGAATGATAGCCAACAGCTGATATAAGGAACACAGTGTCTACATTGACATTGCCTCACCCTAAGTACACCAACATAAGCCCTACACCTCTCACTGTGGTGTTTTTGTTATGTCCACATAGTAGGGGAGTTACATCGGTGGGAGGAGTGTTTCATTCTGTACATCTCTGCTGTTTTTGTTGACAAAACTCTGTAGTGTAGACCAGCCCTGTGTCAACCTAACTACATCGACATTGACTCTGTGCCTCTTCTGGAGGTGGAGTTAAGTCAGCACAGCTGAACAGTTACATCAGCGAGAGAGAAGTTTTAGTGTAGGCTCTTAAATAGATGCATCTTACATCTTATATCGACCTAACTCTGCAGTGTAGACTAGACCTGACTGGGATGAAGGTTGAGGAGGAGCCAGCTGTCCAAGGCTGTGGTTTGAGATTTCTGTGTCTGATCAGATTGCACTTGGAGAACCCCACCCTGAGCTAACAAAGGAAACCATCACGTATGTTTGTGGCGCTTATCTCATTTTTTTACAAGAGGGTAATAAACAGAAGAGAGAAATTCGAGTCAGACCTAGAGGAGGAGATTGGTAAACAACTGGCAACATTTTACAGGTCCTCCTGAAACTTTGAATTAAGTCAACAAGTCTGAGGTTTAGTTCTGGGTGTGACAAAAGAGCAAGATGTAAGTGTGTTAGGAAATGGTTGGTGAGGAACCTTGTTTGTCAGAGCAAAAGGAGATTGAATCTTTCCCTCCCCCGCATATTGATTTGACAGCAAAACTGAATGTTCAAACTCCAATTTCAAGGTCTTTTTAATCTAGTTGTAGTATTTAATTCTTTCTAACATGGCCAGTTGTCTGGCAGCTGATTTTGGATTCAAGACATTACTACATTCCCTCTGACACCCGCTGCCCCCCAGTAAGCATGATATTGGGATTATGGGCTTATGCATTTAGTGCCCCTCAACTGCTGCAGAGCTGCATGATTAGAAACCAGCTGTGGATTTCATCTGTTGCCTTCACTCACAAGAATGTGAGGAGTCTTCAGAATGTCTTCTTATCCCTGTGAGTGGAAGGGTGCTGCAATATATCTATTTCCCTGGACAGGTGGGGTGCTGAGCACTATCCAACACCTTGACATCCTTGGTTATTCTCTGTTTGCCTACATCGGCCTTTGGTGTCCCTCTGTTAGCTCCAGATGCAAACAGGATGTGTATAGAATTGTTTAATCTATTACTTTTGACCTCCATTTCTTAGATCAGGTCTTTCCCTTCCCCCCACTGTTTCATTTTGATTCATAGTTCTAGTTGTTTCTCACACTAGATAACGCTTGGATATTTTTATGTGACTTTGTTTTGTGACCTTGACCCCTCTTCAAGTCCAAATTTTACTTTCAGGTGCTGCAGGGTAAGACTTAGAGATGGAAATTAGAGTCTGAGCCAATATGCATGGTTTTCACGGTCTGCTGTGCTGTATAGGAAACAAAGATCTGATTCCGGATCCCCTAGGCCAGGAGTGCTGTAGTAGCCTATTCTGATGCCATAGGTATTAACATGGTTTGACATTACCCAGGGTACAATCTGGATTGTTGAACAACTGTCCTCTCAATTCTCCAGCTTGGGGTACCTTTTAGACTGCTTTGCTGTGAGAGCAACACTCTTGGCCTGCTCACACAGAGCCTCTAGCATGTAAATTACTCCCAGATGAGGTATGAATGCTCTAGCCAGCCACTCCTGAATTATATTGCAGAATGATACCAGCAAATTCTCAGTCCCAGACTTGTCCCCAGAAATGTGCGTCTTGTCCAGAAGAGGACTGGGCAGTACAATCCAAGCTCATATAAAGTCAGTCATTTTATTAATAGAAAATAATATGCACAGATCTTGTTATCCCAAATGAAGTTTCTCAAACAAACATTGTTTTAGATAAAACAAATTCTATTATCTACAAAGAGAGAGCTTTTAAGTGATTACAAGTAATGAGGCGTAAAAGTCAGAATTGGTTACAAAGAAATAAAAAGTAAAATGCAAACTAATACCTAATTTATCAAGCTAAGTAAATTTAAAGCAAACATTTCTCTCACCATATGTTTTAGCAATCTTACTGGCTGAATTCCTTTCAGACAGGATTTCCCCCTCCCCCAGTTCAAAACTGTTTTTGTTCCTCAGGTTTTGTGGTAGAGAGAAAGGAAGAATATTTGGAGGCCTCTGTTCTCCTTTCTTACAGCTTTCTTTTCTTTGAAAATCATCTACAGCTGAGGTTCTGGAGACAGCTAGTCTATGGAAATGAAAACCTCCAGCTATTCCTTGCAAGATGTAAATTTCTTGCTCACACTCTTTTCCTGCCAAAGAATGGCTGCCTAACCAGGTGATAATCCATTTGATTTCGTTGACACCTGGCTGAGGCGTCAGTTTGCCTTTTGTCTCTGAGGAACTGGTGTGTGGCTGTTTCCCCAGTTTTAGAATACATCTTAGGCCTTGTCTACACTAGCACTTATGCCGGCAAAACTCTTGTCTCATACAGATGTGAACACCCCCCACCCCCTAGTGACATAGGTTTTGCTGGCATAAGTGCCTGTGTGGACAGTGCTGTGTTGGTGGGAGACACTCTCTCACCAACATAGCTACCGCTGCTCATTTAGGTGGTTTTATTATGTCGGCAGGAGAGCTCTCTCCCATCAGCATAACGCAGCTATATAAGCGCTTATGCCATCCAAATTTAGTAACACCATACAGTAGAATCTTATAACTTTACATACAACGTTGCCACACATATTTTACCAGGACAATAACATTCAGCAGATTGAGTTTTCAAATGATACCTCACAAGGCATACTTTGTACAAAATTTATCATAGTCTTGCAAAAATGGTGAACGTAAGGGTACAGACTGTCACATATGATATGGTAGATAGACTACAGTGAGGGATAAATGGATTCTATTCCCTGGGCTGCAGGAAGGGGAGTTCTATGCATTACTACAGGTAATTAAGGAGCAGGACTGAGGACTTTTGAAGATCAGTCTGTCAGGATAGTAGCTGCAACGCATGGCCTCAAAGATGGGAGAAGGATGGAGGAACTGGAAAGTAATAAGGCTTGGAGAGGTTCTCTATCTCCAGAATGGATTTCTCCTGGGAGCTAATGGTATAAGAATGGAGAGGCTAATTCATTGGTCCCCAAACTGTGAGGTGTGCCCCCCTAGGGGGTGTGCAGGAGAACATTCAGGGGGTATGGGCCTTCCCCCATGGAGGGCGTGGAGGCAGTGTCATCCAGCCCCGCTGTGCTCTGAGGCCAGCTCTGGCCCCAGCTGCAGTGCCACTCTGCCCTCAGACCAGCTCTGCCTTTATTCCCTCTTCACCTCCAGGCCAGTTCCATCCCCAGCTCTGCCTTCAGCCTAATTTCCTCTGCTGAGGAAGCCTTGACTGTGCAGTAATGGGTGGTGGATAGCTGGGGGTGTGGACAGATTCAATTACTGGTAAAGGGAGGTGCAACAGGAAATGTTTGGGCACAACTGGGCTAATGCTTTTAATTAAAATTTCAACTCTAGGAATTGATACGGAAGCATCAGAATTGTCCATAACCAATATCCCTGCCATCTACTGAAAGGCCAAATAAAACCTGTAAGTCTGTGTATAGGATTTTTTGAGGTCCCCATCAGCCAATCTATAGTAAGACAATGACTTCTTGTTATTGGTCATCAGCAAAGGGTTGGTCTGGACTCCCGTCAACAAATGTTAAAAGGGTTACTTACTAGAGGGAATGGGACAAAACTATTTACAACTCTGTTACAGAAAGTGGAACCTAGAGGAATGTGCTGTCTAACATGTTTTCTATAACAGTATTGAAAATGGTTTATCTCCTGTATTCTAGCATTTAAATCACATTTAATACCAGTTCAATGGAACCTGTTGTTGACAATCATTGGTAACATCAGGGCATTTTCCTAATGTGGTTGCAGTGTAAATGTGGCTGTCTGCAGCCATTGAGTTTCAGATCCCAAGGGCTGTTGGGTGCCATCAAAGAAGGACTTGAGAGTTCATATCCCTTCCTGATAGGATAGTTGCACAAATTTACGGGTAGAGACGCTCCTGTGAGGGGATACCTCTTTTACATGTCTGTACTGTACACTTTGGAAAATTCTTGTTCTGCTTGTTCTTTGGGACTTGCATCTTGAGTTACCCCTCTCTTACCTCTCATCTGCTGAACTTTCCACTACTTCTTCACAAATAGTGATGGCTTGTGGTTTTTTCATAGACCAGAATCAAAGCCCTGTTGTGCTGAGCACTACAAAGACACAGTAATAGATGTGCCGTGCATTAAATGGCTTGCAATCTAACATATGTAACAGATGTAGTGAGTGGATTTAACAATCAGTTAGAAGGAACATGGAAGGAAGGATGAATAGAAAGCATGGGTGCACAGACATGGTTATATGGTTAGACAGTTCTGTACACCTACTTCATGCTGGGATGGGGTACTGTAGTTTTGTAGCTTATTTTTGATTGGGCTACTCCCCAAAGTGAGCAAACAATCTAGGTTGAGCAAGTCCACGATGAGAGACACAATTGAAATTTTTGGCTTACCAGGAACTTCACCTTCATCTCTAGAACAACACTGTCTCAGAAAATTTTTAGAGCTGAAAAGAATGTCTTCTGTTAGTGGATATAATAGAATGGGCTTGACTCTCTAAATTAAAACACATGACAAGGTTTTGCTGAGTATTGTTGTCACACAACCCTGTTGTAGCTCCTCGAGCCGGATACCAGCAGGCTGCTGTGTTTGGGTCCCAACATGCTAGATCTATGTGCAGTAAAGCTTCCTTTGGTTTGAATAGTCTGCAGCACTCTCTCTTTCCTTGGCAGCTCTTGCATGATTCCTGGGCACAGGTTCTTTGTCATGTCTTTGTGGAAATGGGACCCTGCAGCCAAGTTGCCCTACATCTTCTAGACCAGTGCTGCCCCCCCCTCACCTCCTGACTCCCTAATAGCTTATGTATACCCTTTCTCAGAGCTCCAACCTTGTGAGTGCTCTGAGTTTGTTTCTTCTGTTCAGGGACATAGTGAAAGCAAGTGGACACGCAGGCTTTGTAAGGATTCCAAAAAACAATCACTTGTTGCTTTAGCTAGCTTAAGAAATATATAGATCTAGACAAAATAACAAATGCATACATGCAGTTCCTTGCATCAGTTTCCTCATATCTCTGGAATGTTATTTGACTTAGATCAGAGACCTTTGAGGAGTCCGGAATCCCAGCTCCTACACATACCTTCTCCTCTGAATCACAGAATCAGTCTCTCTCTGACCTCTACACTCAGTACTCTACTGCTTACACTTTGTCTGACTCTGAGTTCCTCAGTCTCTACATCTGGGGAAATTCCACTTGTCAAAATCCTAGCGCTCTCTAGAAAAGCTGGGCAGAACTTGCTCCATCCAGGCTGCAGCACCTCTTGGTTTTGTGTTAGGAGTGATCTATTTAGGCGTTAATAACCTTTAAAGATTGTCCTGTTCAACGTCAGATACACCAGCAATGCAAGGGCTTTGATGTAAAAATATAATAAGACAGCCGAAACATAAGGATACAGACAGTTAATAAAATCAAATAGGAATTCATAAGATGTATGTAGAGAGACAAAGGGGGGGTGAGCTATTTTTTATTGGACCAACTTCTGTGGGTAAAAGACAAGCTTTCGAGCTACACCAAGCTCTTCTGCAGGTATCTGTGTTGCAGAGCTTTGTATAGCTCAAAAACTTCTCTATCATCAACAGAAGTTTGTCTAGTAAAAGGTTTTTACCTCACCCCCCTTGTTTCTCTTGTATCCTGGGATCAGCACAGCTAGAACAACACTGTAAACAGCATAAGGTTTATACAGACATTCACCCATATCCTCACAATTCTTTATTTTGATTTATAATTTAATAAAATTGTAGTTATCCCAGGTTCTAGAGACTGTTGCCATAAAAGTTTAAATTATAGTCATATAAAAGGAGTGGATCAGCAGTGATTCCGTAGCACAAACCCAGAAATTAATGAACCACAGATGAAATAAAATCCAAGAAATAATACCTTCCTTATCATGACTCTATCCCCAAAGCTCTGGGTAAAGAAATGGACCCTGAGGCATGTGCTGATGAAGATAAGATGAATTGAGCTGTTTCAGAGCAAAGGGGCACAGAAGGTTCTAAAGAGAAGATCATCTGATGGAGTGTGCTCGGCCAATAACTCACTCTCTTTATAGTGAGGGAACTCCAACTTGAATACTGCTACTGATTGCAGTTGTGACAGTACCACACAGACAGAGAGGCGATTTCTCAAGTAACCGAGACCTTAGCCAGTATAGGGCTTTAAAGGTCAAAATCAATACTTTAAACTTCACTTGAAAACTCACAGGCATCCAGTGCAGATCACAGAGCACAAATCATTTACTCGCAGCAGGATACATTTCTTATTAAGCAGGCTGTCATGTTTTGCATCAGTTTCCGTTTGTGGTTTGAGTTAAGGTGTATCTCCATGTAGGGAGCATTACACTCTTTAATCTTAGACATAGTCAATGATAGCAAGGTCCACGTATAAAAGAAATTATTACTGTCCTGGTCAGCTGAAGACTGGGGAGAAAGACCATCCTAGAAATGGCTTCTGTGGGGCAGCTAAACACTGAAAATGGGGTGGAGGTTAAGGATAATCTAGGCATGGCTGAATATCTAAATACTTTGCCTCTGTTTTTTAATGAGGCTAATGATGAGCTTGGGGATAGTGGTAGGGTGGCTAATAAGAATGAGGATATGAAGGTAGAAATTACCACAGCCGAGGTAGAAGCCAAACGCGAACAGGTTAATGGGACTAAATCGGGGGAGGAGCAGATAATCTCCATCCAAGAATATTAAAGGAACTAGCACATGAAATTGCAAGCCCATTAGCAAGGATTTTTAAAGAATCTAACTCAAGGGCTATACTGTATGACTGGAGAATTGCTCACATAGTTCCTATTTTTAAGAAAGGGGAAAAAAAGTGATCCGGGTAACTACAGGCCTGTTAGTTTGACCTCAGTAGTATGCAAGGTCTTGGAAAAAATGTTGAAAGAGAAAGTAGTTAAGGACATCGAGGATAAAATACAACATGGCTTTACAAAAGGTAGATTGTACCAGACCAGCCTCATCTCCTTTTTTGAGAAGATAAGACTTTTTAGACAAAGGGAATGCAGCCTGCAGTCTCCCCTTTAACCAGTTCCTTATCCACCTTTCAATTTTCATATTAATCCCCATCTTTTCCAATTTAACTAATAATTTCCCACAGGCTGGAGGAAGATTACTAATGGAGTTTTTCAGGGATCAGTCCTAGAGATCAATCTTATTAACCTTTTCATTACTGACCTTGGCACAAAAAGTGGGAATGTTCTAATAAAGTTTGTGGATGACACAAAGATGGGAAGTATTGCCAATACAGAGAAGGATTGGGATATCATACAGGAAGATCTGGATGACCTTGTAAACTAGAGTAATAGAAATAGGATGAAATTTAATAGTGGAAAGTTCAAGATCATGCATTTAGGGACTAATGACAAGAATTTCTGCTATAAGCTGGAGACGCATCAGTTGGAAGTGACAGAGGAGGAGAAGGACCTGGACATATTGGTTGATCACAGGCTGACCATGAGCTGCCAATGTGATGTGGCTGTGAAAAAAGCTAATGCGGTCCTTGGTTGCATCAGATGAGGTATTTCCAGTAGAGATAGGGAGGTGCTAGTACTGTTATACAAGGCGCTGGTGAGACCTCTTCTGGAATACTGTGTGCAGTTCTGGTCCCCCATGTTTAAGAAAGATGAACTCAAACTGGAACAGGTGCAGAGAAGGGCTACTAGGATGATCTGAAGAATGGAAAACCTGCCTTAAGAGAGGAGACTCAAAGAGCTTGGCTTGTTTAGCCTAACCAAAAGAAGGTTGAGGGGAGATATGATTGCTCTCTATAAATACATCAGAGGGATAAATACCAGGAAGGGAGAGGAATTATTTAAATTCAGCGCCAATGTGGGCACAAGAACTAATGGATATAAACTGTCCATCAGGAAGTTTAGACTTGTAATTAGGTGCAGGTTTCTAACCATCAGAGGAGTGAAGGTCTGGATTAGCCTTCCAAGGGGTGCAATGTGGGCAAAAAACCTAGCTGCCTTCAAAACTGAGCTTGATAAATTTATGGAGGGGATGGTGTGATGGGACAGCCTTATTTGTCAATTGACTGATCTTTGACTCCTGGTGGTAGATATGCCAGTGGCCTGTGAAGGGATGTTAGATAGGGTGGGTTCAGAATTATTACAGATAATTCTTTCTTGGGTGTCTGGCTATTGAGTCTTGCCCATATGCTCAGGGTTTAACTGATCAACATATTTGGGGTCGGGAAGGAATTTTCCGTCAGGGCAGATTGGCAAAGGCTCTGCCTTCTGCTGTAGCACGAGGCACGGCTCACTTAATGGTGGATTCTCTGTACCTTTAAATCATGATTTGAGGACTTTAATAACTCAGTATTAGGTCAGGGGTCTATTACAGGAGTGGATGGGTGAGGTTCTGTGGCCTATGTTATGCAGGAAGTCAAAATAGGTGTTCATATTGGTCCCTTCTGACCTTAGAGTCTATGAGTCTATGATGCTTTACCAGCAGTTGGGGATCCAGTAATATCTCCTAGATTGCAAACTCTAATGATGAATGGTGGACACACATTCTCAATATGGGGGGACAATCTTATCCATATCTCCTAGTTGTTTATTCTTACCCACCAACATTACTGTAATGTTTTCGAAATGGAGTTTCAGTATGCTAACTCACTACTATGCCTCAGTCTTAACCCCACAGTGGGTAAAGCAATTGACATCATTTGTAGGCTCAGGTAAAATAGAAAGTTGGACGTCTTCAATATAATGAAAACACTGCAGCCTCTATCTCCTCATAACCTCTCCCAGTGGCCCCATATGTACATTAAACAGGAGAGGACACTCAATGGAACCTCTGGGACACTACACAAAAGAATCCATGGGGATGACCAGGAACTGTCCACTACCTCCCTCTAAGAATGTTCAGTATGGAGGGCCCTTATATGGCCAGGGGAGGGGCTCAGGCCAGAGAGAGATGCAACCAGCACCCCTATGTGTACTGCTTGGCAAAGTGCTCTGGCTCCAAGCACATTGGGCATGTGCATGCTACCTGGAATACACCTCTTCATCTCATCTTGAACAACAGTTATAGTAAGTAACAATGTTTTACTTATGTCTGTAAACCAGATCACTGAACAGCTAGTTTGCATCTCATGGCTCCAACCTGGAAAACGTCTTCCTCCTTGGTCACTTGCCCTCTGAGTGGCTAGTTAGCAGAATTGTTACACAGATCCAGACTGTTTGTTGTGCAGTTGTTTTAGGCCAAGGAAAATGTACAGGGTTTGGTTAACTTTGAATGGAGTATGTTTATACTATAGCCACCCTTTTCTCATATGTCAGACCCCTTCTAGAGAGAGCACTGGGGAAAGCCGGGAAGGATGTGTGCCCCCTTGACATTTTCAGAGGTCAGATATAAAGTCATCTGTCTTGTTGCCAGGATAAAGCAAACTGCAAACCAGTGTTTGTTTCCAAAGGAATTCCCATGAGAGATTAAAATTGCCCGTTAGGATAACTGTTTAACTATCTTGCCGTTTTTTTTTTTTAAATCAGGAAAATCTCTTCCTCTTGTTTAGTTTGTCTATATTCACAATGCTCCCTGGACTACACGTGAAGCTAACTGAACTGAGACAGGTTGCATCATAAAGATGGTAGTAACTATGACAGGAAAATTTCATCTAACCCCTACAGCGTACACACAGACATGGTGCTTCCAGTATGATGGCAGAATTATGCAGAAAGGAGAGTTGGCAGAGCTACTGTGGAATGTGAATATTAGTGATGGAATGCTACTGAAAACTCAGGATAAGTTCTGCTTTGGCATCCTCTCCCAAATGACTCTTCAGTTGCCTGAGGCACAGTATCATGATGCTTCCATACTCTTGGGGAAAGAAACACAAGCCTATATTAATATCTTATTTATTCATATGTGCCGTGCACAAAATAGATGTTAAAGGGGTTAGTGTTTGTTATGGGAGGTGTGTGTGTTTGGTCACAATCACCTCTTTGTGGCTTGAAAATAAATTTTCCCAACAATTTTTGTCCCTTGCTGTTCATCAGTGACTGTTATAATTACCCTGAAATGTAATTGTCTCATCCAATCAGAGTGTAGGGATTTTGTACAGTTATTGGGCCACAATTCTACATTTATTTTCTGCACTTTTCTTGGCCAACTTGCATAATACCTTCTGATTATTTCTCAATAACTGGATAGCTTAAAAATCCCACTAACTTGGTTCAGAGCCATTATTAGCCCATCAGAGTGCAGGGATTTTAATACTCATTGTGGTTATTTCTCAATAATTGTAGTTACTTTGCAAATCGTTCTACTCAAAAATCTCTTCATTATTGGCTACTGCCTCTCAGGTCCCTAATCCATGAGCCAAATTGTGCTTTATATTAAACTGATGTAAATTTGAAGTAACTCCATAGTTACCTCAGCTTCTGACACTTACCCACCAGACTTCATTCATTCCTCTTTATCCTTGGGGGAAAGCTTAGTGCACCACACACATTAAAAGTAACTCCTTTGTGTATTAAATTTTAGCAAAGATTTTTAATATTTTGAACAATTTTCTATGTTTCATTATAAAACCATCTCTCCAAAACAGCTTGACCTAGAAACATTAAAATTAGTCTTATTCACTATTCTTGTATGAAATTTAGTGCATGGGACTATTTTATAAGGCTTGAATACAACATTTTGGGGTTACTTGTCGTTGAAGTTGAACCTCTGAGAGTTCCATCAGGTTTCAAGGAATTCTAAACTTCTTTATAAGGTTTAAGTTTATAAACTGAACTTTTGAAGCTGATGGTAACTTACAGACTCTGCCAGCTATATGTCCAGATTAGAGTCTTGATCTTGTAATTGGGTCCACTTGGGCAGATTCTTATGCTCATGCAGTGGCCAGCTGAAGTCCAGGAGGCTCCATCTGGGCACAGAGTTTCACTTGTATAAATCTGATTGCAGAAGGGAGATAAGTTTGTAGCTCTGTAGTCGGGTATCCCTCCCCCTCTGGGTTGGAAGGAGTCCACACCACCTCACTAATCTCTTAACAGGGGGAATTAGCCAATAGGCCATTAGGGGAGCTCCGTCCCTCAGACTGGGTAAAGCAGCTACACAGTCCAGAGCCCTAGCCCTCAGGTGGGACAGCAAGCAGTCTGTGACCCTCAGGCAGGGGTTTGAGCACTTCTGCAATCTAAGACTTAAGGGGGTTGCTGTCACCCTGGAGGCACGGGAGAGGGTTGCGGGGGGGGGGGGGGGGCAGATAGGAGGACGTGAGCCCACCTAACTCCATTGTGTCCCAGCCCAGGGCCTTAACAGTGGCCCATCACTAGGACAGTGGGGTATCCCACCATAACGCACTGACCAGGTGCAGGCCCTAACAGAGCCTAATTACGGTCAGCCACAACTTGGCTACTTCCTACCCCCTCCCCAGTAGGTACCTGGGTACACCGGGCATCCTTAGTTAGCCTGGAGTAGGTGGCCAGCGGCAGTCCCGGCAATTCCCTAACAGGCACAGACTCCTCAGTGGGCAGGGCACCTCTGGGCGTCAGCAAAAGCAGCAGCCTGGATCCACGGTGTGTCTTCAGTTACTCTGGGATAGGTGGCCAGCAGCAGCCCTGGTGGTTCCGCTGTAGGCACAGACTCCGCAATGGGCAGGGCGTGTTGGCAAAGACAGCAGCCTGGAGTGAGCCAGATGCATCTGTCCCCCTTTGGATGGAGGCCCTGCCTTTTATACTTCCTGTCCCACACACCCCTTCCAGTGGGAGGGGTGAGGTTGGTCTAGCTCCTCCCACTTTGATAGGGAGGGTGGCTCCTCCCCCTTTGGCTCGGAGGGTGGCCACACCACCTCACTACAAGCTCTATTAACCATTTCCAGTCTAAGCTTGATTCTGACCCTTCACTCTAAACTTGGCAAAACTGCTCATATTTCATATGCCTGAAATTTCTTGTTACTCCTCTAGCCTCAGGAGATCTGTTCTAAGTACTATCTGTGATATAACTTTGTAGTTTTTGTTTAAGGAAAAATGTTATAATTTGGAAGCAAAAGTCAGGAATATAACAATTCAATGATAGGACAATGATGACATTCCTCTTGGCTGGGCTCTGAAAACAAGTTGTTGAAATGTGGCTCATTCAGCAGTTGCCGACCTGTCATGGATCTGTTAAAACAGAGAGCAGCTAATGTCTGGTATCATTGAACTAGAACTAATGTAACCCCATTTTTCCAGTTTCACTGTGGAATGTATTTTGTGTGCCCTGGCCAGTGAGAAATTCCTCCAGAGTTAGTTAGTACAGTATCAGAAAGCAGAGGATCCTTTTTTAAAATCATGCTCCATCTTGGCTGTACTTTAGTGCTGGGCCAGAGAAGAAGGTCCCCTATTCATGAAGCAGCTCTTAATTCCTCTTGCCGTGGTTACCTGTTGGTAGATGCATACTTTTCTGTCCAGGTGTTTTTGATCTTATGCAAGAAAGAGACTCTGTCATACAGTGGTAGTATATAGGTCCTTCTCTAAATCTACCAAATTTGTAAGAAAATTGAGAGCCAGCTCCACATACGCGCACACATGCAACACCAGTGCAGATTTATAGACGAATATAATAGTAGTACCTTGCTCATGTATAGCACTTTTCCTCTATTGATCTTGAAGTGCTTTATGAAGGAGGTCAGTACCATCCCCATTTTACAGATGATTAAACTGACTTTCCATGATGATGGATGGCAGTGGAGAGGTTTTATAATTCATGAGACTCCTTCCCATCATTCCATTCTCACATGCTTCTTCAGGTATGCTGGTGCCGCCACTTGAATCAGGGTCCAGCGTATTTTACCACCATAGAAAGTTTGCTGAGGGTATTTTGTAACCTCATATCTAATTTTTTACTTTCATTCTATGCCCCAGCAGACAACATTTACATGTGGTAGCTCAGTGGCAAATCCAAGTGAACATCTAGCCCACAATATACTTTTTAGCAACCTCAAAAAGGGTCAAATCTTCAGTTGGTATAAACTGGCATAACTCCATTTGAGGTCAGTGGAGCTACATTGAGTTGCACCTGCTGAGAATCTGGACCAATGTGTTAAACATTTTCTAAGGCAGCTGCTATGAGCATTTCTGTTAACTTTAGTTTGCTTGCACTAAGTGATATGGAGTTGGAAAGGGTGGGAGCTTTACCATTCTTATTCATTCTATAAATGTTTTCCCCCAACAGCTCTGAAAAGTCCAGCTGCATTTCATGAACAGAGAAGGAGCTTGGAGCGGGCCAGGGTAAGACACAATTTACTCTTTGAAGTTAAAGGGAAATCAGGAGTGGAGGGTGTCTTCTATTTATCACCCTGGACGCTACAGACAGCAAAGGATATGTCCACATTCTGGAAGCACTACATTACACATGCACATGCACCCATACACGTATATGCATTTTTGTATGTTGTGGTGACTTCTCCCCCACTCTGCCTGGTCCTGACTAGATGCCAGTTGAGGACAACGCCTCAGGTTTCCCCACACTCTTCTTTCTGAAGATCATCAGTATTCATGTTCCAACACACACCTGATGCAGTTATTTTTGTGACCTATTTCTTCAAGTAATGTCCCTAGGGGTGCTCCACTGTAGATGTGCCTGCATCCCTGCACTGCTGATCGGAGAACTTTGGTAGCTGTGTCTTTTGAGCCTGCACCTGCGCTTCCTCTCTTCATGCTGCACCATGAGGCTAGCCATTGCATACAAGCTAATCCTCCTCAGTTCCTTCTCAGCCACCCCTGACTAGAGGGATCATTAACTCTTCTTTTCATTTGTTAATCTTAACTTTAGAAACTTAGTTGTCTTCTGACTCCTTATTTGGCTGTGCCTTAAAAAAAATCAAATCAAAAGAAGAAAGAAGAAAATACTTTTTGTTCTTGTGTCGACCCTTGGTGGTGGTAGCTCCCTGGACAAGGGTATGCCCGGCTCCCCAGGCTTCAAGAAGTATCTTTGCAGTGAGTCGATCTCTGTCCTGGACAAGCACTCTCAGTGCATTTGCTGCCTCGACAAGGCCACGTCCAACAAAAGTGTTCCCTCTGCCAACCGTTGTGACCGAGATCCCACAAGGACAGAGAGTTCCACCAAAAAATCATCTTTATGGAGGCGACTCTATGACCCCAACCCCCTGGCAGGTGTGAGTCTTCCCCTCAGCCTTCGACATCGAAGGACTGTGAGTCAAAGAAATGGTCTAGGAACTCCTCTCATCAGTTGAAAAAGAGAGTGGGAAGTCTCTTAAGCAAGCCCAGGGATGGCTGAAAGCAATCGCCATCTCGCTTGGTATCCTCTGCACCACTGGCACTGAAATCATCTGGCACCCACGCCTCATGGCAACTGTCGGTGTCTGGTACCATTGATAGTGCACTAGAAGCACCTGACTCTCTGCCCCTCAGTACCAAAATCATGGCACCAAGCCAAGGACAATCAAGGGGTATTTCCCATGGCTCCTAAATGGTTCCAGCACCTAGAAAGCTCAAGTTCAAAGGATGCGCAAGAGTTTCTACTACACAGTAGAAAGTCCTCCACACGACGCACTTACCTGCAGAAATGGACCAGTTCCAGATTTGGTGCACATCCCAACAAATCTCTCCAGTGTCAGCAACTCTTCCACATATTCTTGAATATGCCATGATACTTAAAAAATTAGGGTTATCCCTGAGCGCTCTCGGGATCCACCTAACAGCTATTACAGCATTTCACCAACCTATAGAGGGATACTCATTGCTATTTCACCCGACCACTAAAAGGTTCCTTAAGGGAATAACAAACCTCTTTCCCTAACCTCAACTTCTTTACCCCTTCATGGGATCTAAATCCAGTGCTGAAAGGGCTGACTAGGCCCCCTTTCAAACCTATGGTCTCCTGTTCGCTAGCATACCTATAGATGAAAACGGTCTTTAATTGCAAATACCTGGGCTAAAAGAATTGGGGAAATAGCAGCTCTGATGGCACATCCTCCATAGTTTTCTTCCCAGATAAGATTACACTCAGACTGCCTCTGAGGTTCATCCCCAACTGACCTCCTCATTTCACATGAATCACTCTATTCACCTTCCTGCCTTCTACCCTAATTCTCACCGAGACGATATGGAGGCCATACTGCATGTCTTAGATGTCAGGAGAGCTCTGGCATTCTACCTTGTTATGACAAAAGTCTTCAGGAAGTCCCCTAGATTATTCTTCTCCATGGTGGAAAGATCTAAGAGCTCAGCAGTAAAAGACCAAAGACTCTCCAAATGGGTCTCTAATTGCATCAGACAGTGCTACCAAATTCGTAACATGACCCCTTCGGACTCGATCTCTACATATTCCAAAAGATTGATCTCGTCATCTGTCTCCTTCTTTAAGGATGTCCCTGTGTCAGAAATTTGCAAAGCGACGATTTGGGTGTCAGTCCACATCTTCACAGAAAATTATGCGCTCACCAGGACTCTGCCTCTCATGCCATCTCTGACTCCATAGTACTATCACCTGTGACTAATCCGATCCTGAAGTCACAGCCCTTCAAGGGGAGTCAGCAGGCACATTTGCCAGGTCATAACGGGCCTTGATGCAAGACATGATCGATGACAAAATCTTCTGGAAGGAGACCAGGAGGCCCTTCGTTCTATCTGCCACCGCTACAAAAAGCTGAGAGATCTTCCTGAATCATTCCGTTCTTTTGATATAGAAAGCTAAAGCCGTCCTAATGTCCAGGGAGTGAATCCTCTGTTCCCAGCCATTAGCATGCTGTTTGGGATAGAAGATCAGAAGAAAAATGTCCTGGTTTGCATGGAACTGTGAAACTATCTTTGGGAGGAAGACTGGGTGCAGTCACAGACGAACCTTGTCTTTGAAGAAGACTGTGTAAGGGGGCTCCAACATCAGGGCTTTGAACTCCGAAGCTCCAAAATCCTTCTGGCCGACATAATGGCCACTAGGAAGGCAACTTTCCACGACAGGTACAGGATGGAACATGTTGCCAGTGGCTCAAATGGTGCTTTGATCAGTGCTGACAGCACCAAGTTGAGGTCCCATTGGAGACTGACTGGCGCGTTTGAGGGAACAACCTGTCAAGGCCTTTGAGGAAGCAACTTACTGTATGATTCGTGAAGATCAAGTGGCCACCCATGAATGAAAAGCTGAGATTGCAGTGAAGACCAATGCCGGAAGACCCTATGTTTAAGATATAACAGGTAGTCCAGGACAAGAGGTTATTCTAACTATTTACAGGAAAAAATAATGTGGATAACACTGGGAGGAAAGGACCTTTCAGAAGCAAGAGGCCACAGATTCCACCCAATCATCACAGGTGGTAAGAAAGAACAGAGGGTTGGCTGAGCCCTTTATATGGCACCATGAAGGCATGACTCCAGGGGGCTCCAGAGCTAACCCTACAGATACCACTGGGGGAAAAAACCTTCTGGCAACTGCGCACACACCTAATTGGAATGGACATGAGCAACACATCTCAAAGAACAACAGTTACAGAAGGTTAGTAATCGTGTTTTCTTCTAGATGTGTCCCCTTATGGGTGCTCCACTATGCACCCTCCTCCCCTCTACTTTGGATTTCTCACTATGAATCTGCAGTAGAGAAGGAACTGAGGACAGTTATCCCACATGCGCTGGCTAGCCTCGTGGTGCAGCATGAGGAGAGGCAGTGCGTGTGCGGGCTCAACGGACACTGCTACCAAAGTTCTCCAATCAGCAGTGCAGGGACGCAGACACACCTACAATGGCACACCCATAGGGACACAAATCTCGAAGAACCTTTTGTTACTGCACAAGGTGAGTAACTTCTTCTTTCCACTCTTAGATGGCAATAGCCTAAATATGTGTTGCTTCCTTTGAGTCAAAGGATATTACTTCAGTGCAACCTGCCCACTTTTGTTAGTCTGGGTGCTCCCAAACCCTGGTGCATCTTCCTTTTAAAACCAACAGCTTGACAGAGGAGATCCCAAATAGTCTTGGATAGAGACTAAAAATCACAAAACTCTGGCTCTTGAGAAAGAGGAAGCCAAGGCTGAGAGACAGGCACCACGCTTCATGCTGTGGCTGCTTGTAAAGTGGGGTTTCTTGATGATTTCAGTTCCCCAAAAGGCCTCTGGGGAATGTTCTTCAGACCAGCCCACAAGGGAACGGAATCTGCTCTGACAGTTGAGCTGAGTTTTATTTCAAAAGTGAAAGCAATGTGAAATTAGAGAAATGACACCTTTGATGGAACATCCCAGGGAGCACCACCACTATGAACTTTCTGGAAAGACTGAAACAGGAGAGCAGCATCCCCCTGGCTGTAGATTCCTCCTGCTGTTTGTTTTAAAGCCTAATCATTAAATTGCTTTTTGGGTTTTGGCAGTGGGTGAGTGCATTTTTATGTTTGAAAAACATTGTTATAAAGCCTCCAACAGGTCCGTTTCTATGGTCAGCACTTATAGTTCTGCTACCCATTGACCTTAGTCTTGCATTCCCTGGGCTTCCTGGGAGTGCTGAGGAGGAGGCATGCTCAACTTGTAGAGGGGCTTGCCACAGAATTTGGGTCTGGCTGGTCAGAAGAGTAGACAGGGTCTTCAGTTTAACCACCGAACTTTCAATAAGTGGAGCAGTATGCCCAAACCATGACCCAGCTTCCAAATCTTAACATCACTTTTGTGCACTCTCTGCAAACAATAGACCCAGTGCTCAGCATCATAAAGAGAAACTCAGTGTCTTGAGTCTCTCACCTTGAATGCTGACACTGACTTGGTCTAGACTGTCAGCAGCTGCATTCGTACTCTTCTTACTTTCAGGGGTGGGATGAAGAGCCGTAGGCTGTCACTTGGATAAACTGATCCTGTGTTTCAGGCTCTAAATCAGTGGTTCCCAAACATTTTCCCTACATGATCCCATTTTCAGATGTGTTGTTTCCCACTACCCCAGACAGCATGGAAGTTGCAGTTAAAAAATGGTGTCCTCCCTTCACTATGACCTCACATGCAGTGTACATGCAAGGTCATGCCACAAGAAGGATGCCATTTTGCTTTACAAAATGGCTTCCTCTGGACTGCATAATCTACACACAAATAGTGCGTGCAAAGTCATGCAGCACTGAGGACGCCATTTTGTAGAGCAAAATAGCATCTTCCGTGCAACGTTACCTTATGTCTATGGTGCGTTGTGAGGTCACGCTGTGCGAAGGACGACACTTTGTAAAATGGTGTCCTCTGCACGCCCAGGATTACTGTGACCCCATTTGGGGTCAAGACCCAGAGTTTGGGAATTGCTGCTCTAAATATTATAAGTTATTGGAGGGAAAATATCCCCATTCTATGTGCAGCTCATTCACGTCTCATTAATAACAACAGATGGATTAAAAAAGCCAAATACTCAGTGTTGCTCAGGCCTATCCTGGTGTTGTGTCTGATCACTTGATTTCCCTTCATTCTTGACTGTCTTCGCTGCAGACAGAGGACTATCTAAAACGGAAGATCCGGTCCCGGCCGGAGAGATCGGAGCTGGTCAGAATGCACATTCTGGAAGGTACAGTACATGTTGGAGAGAAACTCCAACAAGCGCTGACTCTCTTCATACAGCTACTGCTTCATACCCCTGATGCTGTTCTCTATCTCCACCCTCACCAAACCCTTATTCAGGTGGGAGTGGGCAGAGGATCATAGTTACATAGTACCAGAGTGGGTGAATTCATGGGAGGGGTATGAGATCAGGAATGTGAGAACTGGCAACAATCTTTTGGAATGGGGGACCCTTACCTTAGACACCTTCTAAAGAGTGCTTTTTGTGCCAGTCCCGAGGCTGAGCTGCAGGTAACACTGTCTAGGACTCCCCAATTATGTGTCCAGAAAAGCACCCAATCAAGTCTTCTATGTATAAAGCTGTCTTAGTTCTATAGCTATTTAGGAAGGACTCCCAGCTACTTCTCATATGGCTTATTTGGTCAACAGAGAGGTCTGCCATATGAACTCCAGCTGTGCACAACCATTAGTAGGGGCTGAAGGATGGAGAAATGGGGTGCCTGAGGATGTTCTGCTGACCAGAGAAGAATTTGTTTAAAATGTCCAAAGGAGTGGGGCAGTGGGAGGGTCAGCTGGCAGTGTGTGGCCAATTTCAGGATCAGAGAGTGAGTAGTATACTCCATGTAGAAGGATACAAGGCAAGCAGGAAAAGATGAATGTGAATCGAATGACACCAATTTGAGTGGAGGGAACTTCTCCCATCCAGTGTCAGAGGGCAAGGCTCTTTCCTTCCTGAATGAAAACAAAGTATAGCTGGCATGCTCACACTGGTCACCCCAGGACTGATCCTATCTTATTTACATCCTTCCTGTGCAGAGACCTCAGCTGAACCCTCCCTGCAGGCCAAGCAGCTGAAGCTGAAGAGAGCTAGACTGGCAGACGACCTCAACGAGAAGATAGCCCAGAGGCCAGGTCCCATGGAACTGGTGGAGAAGAACATCCTTCCTGTGGAGTCTAGCCTGAAAGAGGCCATCATTGGTAAGAGTGGTAAGGGATCTGCATTTCTGGGGAGGTTCCCAGGTAACCCATCCATTTGCCCTATGGGAAAAAAGACCATGAGATTTCATTCCCATCCCAAAACTTTAGCCTTTCCAGTCCTAGGATTCTGGAATGCAAAGCTCCTATCCCAGCCTGGATAGTGATGAAGAGACACTAGATTATAAAGAATGCTGGGCTTCTAGAATAAAATGAAATTGATCCCCAAACCTCAGGATTGAAGAACTGCTGTAGGATTGAGTTTCCTAGCTTGTGCATTCCCTCTCTTCCTGAAAATCCCTCTATCTGTGTAGCAAATGTCTGAACCCTTTGTCAGAAATAACCCACTGACTGAGTCAGATCAGGGAAGGGAGATAGGGCACATGAGCGAGCAGGTGTGCAGAAACAAAAACTTTCTGTTGGTTTAAAATCTTCAGAATCCCATTTGAAAATAAACAGGAACAGATGTAAATCATGCCAGTGCCATTCCAAGGGTGAAAAGGAATGCTGAGGAATAGCCCTCCCACAGCCTATGCATAGCGCCCCCCTCCTGAATTGAGTAGACTGTATGTAGCATAGCTGCACCCTTCTCAAGCATGGGCGGTCACTGAAGGAGTTGCCACCTCCTTCAGAGACTAATGGGGGTATGCTCATGAGCAATGGCACATACGTCTCATTGAGCAGTGCAGGGCAGTGATAGGAGCGAGCCTAGCTTTACCATCACTCAAGAACTGGTCAAGGAAGAGAGAAAGAATTACCTTGTGGTTAAGAAACTGAGCTGGGGTTTGAAAGATCTGGGGTCAATTCCTGGCTCTTTGGGCACATCACTTAATCTCTCTGCCTTAGCTGGTCATCTGTAAAATGGGGTTGATAGTACTTCTCTGCTTGGGAATGTTTTGGGGATGAATTAATAAATAAATGTTTGTGGGACACACAGATATATGCTTGGAGGGGGCCATATATGTATAGATAGAATTCTGAGGCCACCTCTTGTGACTGACCTTTGCCCTTTGTGTGGTAAAAGAGAGTAGAGAACATCTGGGATCCCTACTAACAAACTGTCAACACCTCCTTTGAGGAGGATCCTTCCTCCTATAGCATGCAGCTGACCAACACTAAAAAAATCATTACTTGAGACTAAACAATGCAAACTAATACCTAATCTTCCTTTTCTAAGCTGAGAAGCCACCAAACCGAGTCTCCAATGCTCCTTGTCATCTGCCATTTCCCTGGATCCCTTTCAGTCAGGCTTTAGGCCCCACGGCATGGTAGAGGCAACAATTGTTCTAGTGGATGATCTCTTCCTGTCCATAGACAGGAGAAGTGTTTCCGTACTCCTGCTAGACTTCTCTATAGCATTTTATACTGTAGATCAATGGTAGTATTCCTGCAGCATGAATGGAGACACCCTGAAAAGGCTCAGGTCTGTGTTTTATTCTCTGATCTCTTGGGTTTGGGATTTAAGCTAACTCAGACAGTCCCCCTCCTTTCCACTCTCTCCCTTCTGGCTAGTGGTGACTGTAATTTGATGTCTGAAGTTATCTTATGTTTCCAGTTGGGCAGATGAACTATCCAAAGGTTGCGGACAATTCCTCTTTTGATGAGGACAGCAGTGATGCCCTATCGCCAGAGCAGCCAGCCAGCCATGAGTCCCAGGGATCCGTACCATCACCAATGGAAGCCCGGATTGGTGAGCTGCTTCCTAGCACCACTGTGTCATCACCAGCTCAGGTCAGAATGCTTTGCTTTGTGTTGACTCTTGCTGTTCTCTGGAACCACAGAACCGATACTGGATTGGGGCAATGCAAATGCCTGGGTCCCTGAAGGTTAAGGCATAGAAACATCTGCAAGGTGTCAGTGCTAAGAGACTTTGTTCCTCAGCAATACATCAGTGAGATGTGACTGAAGTCACACCTGTTGGTGGTTGGTAGGGGGAACGGTTGTTTGGCAGGAGCCATCTGTGTTAAGTGTATGCGCTGTTCCTGGGAGGCAAAAGGAGGAGGGACATAGTGTTGGAAGTGGGCTTTGATTCCTTCCCTGTTCTAGGATGCTTTGATCCCATTGAAGTATGCTCCTCCCCAAACTAGACAAGGGGATTTCAGGGAGTGGATTAAGAAGCCAAGTAGCCATTTAATGGCTGGTAACCTTTAGTGGAAGGCTCCCACAGCTCTCTGAAAGGAGGGCAACACTGTAACAGTGAAGAAGAAACTTTCAGCTGCCTGTATATGTGAGTGATGCTCTTTCTTCCCCTTGCAGGTAGCGTCACAGTTACAGATCAATGTAGACTCCAGTGAAACACCTTTCCTACCTGAACAGCCACTCCCTCCTCTTCCAGCACCATCTCTGCTGTCCCCTAACCTCTCCAACAGAGCCACTATTCCTACAGTCAAGCCCCCACCAACGCTCATTAAGGTAATGGGGGGGGTGCGGTGAGTTTACTCCATTTTTATAGGCTACTAGACGTTAACGTGGCTGCTCTGGGGATGGTAGGGAGTGGGAGTGATAGACTAGGAGATGCTGAGGCTCTGGAAAAACGTCTAGCATCATTCACTGTCTCCCCCTGGCGTCTACTCGGGACATTCCGTGGGCTTGAGATGGTTCAGTGTCTAGGTCTTCTTCTGTACCCCTTGTTCTAGTGCTGTGTAAGGTACTGGAGCTAGCTGAGCTGCTGAGTGTGTAGTATTATCCTGCTATGAGAACATGGAAAGGCCCCAGAATCAAACCTGGAGAGAGCTTTGAAGTAAAAAGCCTGGTTTGCATGTAGGTTTTGGTTAGATGTTAATGCTATCCTAGTGCACCTGTTCCATCCATTCTTATTCTCTTCTTCCCCTCTCTCTCGCCTCTCCCACTGAATAGCAAAGCCAGCCCAAGTCTGCCAGTGAGAAGTCTCAGCGCAGTAAAAAAGCCAAGGAATTGAAGCCGAAAGTGAAGAAGCTTAAATATCACCAGTACATCCCCCCGGACCAAAAGCAAGACAAAGGGGCTCCCCCCATGGACTCATCCTATGCCAAAATACTGCAGCAGCAACAGCTCTTCTTGCAGCTCCAGATCCTCAACCAACAGCAGCAGCAGCACTACAACTATCAGACTATCCTGCCAGCCCCGCCAAAGTATGGGTCCCTCAGTGCTACTCATCCTTATGGAACCCCCTGCCCTCCCACCCCTGCTCATGGAATCAATCCTCCATCGATGGGCTGCACTATAGCTACTAGACCATCTTATCAGTCCCACCAAAGGACGGGCCTTACCACACTGCCCATGATCCTCTCCTGCCTCTCCTCACCCCTTGGTAGGGACTCGCTCCCTTTGTAAGTTCATCCGATCCCAAGCACATTGAGCTCTGAAGGATGTGAGGCGTAGGAGTTGGAGATTGTAGCCTGATCTGTAAATCCTATAAAGTTACTGTCATCCTCAAGAAGTGGTCTGTGTTGATCGGGCAAGAGCAGCTGAAGTCAGTTGATTCTTTAGTGGTCAGAGTGGGGGACAGTCAAAGTATTTACTGTCATGCTTTAACACTGGGACTGGTGCCCTAGATGCTTCCACAGGCACATAGTGCTGCAAATGTCCTTGAGGGATGATGGTGGGCAATGAGGATCCCTTCCACCTTGATTCTGATAGCCACACTTTTTCTTCCTGCAGGCCTCCAGGAGAGCAGCAGAATGGCACTAGTGCTCCTGCCATGCGTAGTCTGTCTGCCACTGTCTGCAGCACATCTTCTGTATCTTCCAGTTCTAGTGGGCTGATGCGACAAAACAGTAATGCCATAGTGGGCAAACCGGGCTCTCTCCCTACCAACCTAGATGACATGAAGGTAAATATCCATGCTGCCATAAGCACTAAAACTAATTGGCCCCTTATTGGCATTGTCAACAGAGAAGGCAAGGCCTGAATGAGGTGGCCACTCCAGAGCAGCGCTGAGGCACACTGACAGGACAGTATGTAGTGACAAGTCACACTGCCACTGTCCATGCTGTATCCAGGGGGTGGGTAATAAAGGACCCTCAGTCTGCAAGGCTGTCTGTTCAGTGCCTTGCCTAATGACTCACATATGTACTAAAGGCTGTTCTGGTTAGGGTGGGTTTTCTTTTAGCTTTAACACTGTTTTCTCCTTTGTAGGTGGCAGAGCTGAAGCAAGAGTTGAAGCTGAGGGCACTGCCTGTCTCAGGCACCAAGACGGACCTGATTGAGCGGCTCAAAGCTTATCAGGAGCAGAACGGCACAGCCAGCAATCCCAAACCCAATGCAACATCCATCCTCCCAAAAGCTACCGAAGTGGTGGTAGCCTTCCCGGCTGCAAGGTTGAGCACAGGGCCGGCACTGGTCACTGCTGGCATTGCACCAGCAGAGGTAGTTGTGGCTACGGTCACCAGCAATGGCATGATGAAGTTTGGCAGCACAGGCTCAACACCGCCTGTTTCCCCCACCCCCTCAGAGCATTCACAGATGAGCACTGGGGATGAGAACTCTGCTGCTGGAGACGCCTTTGGAGAGACGGTGACTTCACCTCTGACCCAGCTCACCCTGCAGGCATCTCCAGTGCAGATCCTGGTGAAGGAAGAAAACTCTAAGGCTTCCTCCTGCAGCCTAAATCCAGCACCCAGGTTGGAGCGGTGCAGCATCAGCAACAGCAAGGACATGGAGGTCCGGGATAAAGATCAGATGTTGCAGGAGAAGGACAAGCAGATTGAGGAACTCACCCGAATGTTGAAACAGAAGCAGCAGCTGGTGGAGATGCTGAGGCTGCAGCTAGAGCAGGAGAAACGGTCTCAACAGCCACTACCAGCCATGGAAAACGGAGTGGGAGGGGGGGTCCCTGCCTCCAGTTCAGTGGCTTTTGGCACCCAGATTAAGAGTGAAAACGGTTTCCTGAGTTGCCAGTCTGCAGGGCAGCCTGATGGCCAAACAGATCAATTCAACCCTGTGTCAACCACTAGCCAAATGGACACTTCGGATCCAAGCTCAGTGCCAAAGAAAGCAGTTATGGTGAAGCAGGAGGTGCTGACAGCAGAAACAGAATCACCATGCCAGTCCCACACCTCACAGCTCTTCCTTGGTCAGCAAGGAGGCACCCTGACTGACCTCATCAAGGGGGCCCCTCCCCCTACCCTCATCACAGATTCCACAGGGACCCACATCGTCCTTACAGTGACCAATCAGAATGCTGAGAGGCGGGGCCTCTCACCACAAGGGAAAACGGGGAATAGCTGTACAACATTGCAGGTAGGCTTGTGCTGTCTGTCCCCGGCAAGGCACTCTAAGTCCCGCTCTCCAAGTATCTGGTCATTTTCATGGGGGCTCATTTTATCACAGAATGACTTCAGAATTTGGAAATTAATTTTACTAAATACCGTGGCTAGCCTAGAAACAGTCTGGATTATTTTATGACTGCCTGTAAAATTTGTAGCTATGGAAATCAAGAGGAGCATAATCAAATCTCCTGCTTCAGGGCAAAAACTGATCAGTGCCAGGGGATGGGAGGGAATTCCATGCACACAAATCTCATGTACAGTTTCATAATTAACTAGGTGCATTTGAGGCTTTTTAGCCTTCTCAAATCATTAGGTTCTGGTTACAGTCAGACGGTGGACATTGGGCTAAGCAGATCAATGACCTGATGTGACATGCTGACTCCTGTTTCAAAAGGTTGGGAAAAAACAAGTTTCTACTTTGGAGACAAGGTGGGTGAGCTAATATTTTTTTATTGGACCAACTTCTGTTGGTGAGAGAGACAAGCTTTTGAACTACACAGAGCTCTTTTTCTGGGAACCTGAAGAAGTGCTCTGTGTAAGCTTGAAAGCTTGTCTTTCTCTCCAACAGAAGTTGGTCCAATAAAAGATATTAACTCACCTGCCTTATTTCTCTAATATCATAGAATCATAGGACTGGAAGGGACCTCATGAGGTCATCTAGTCCAGTTCCCTTCACTTATGGCAGGACCAAGCATTATCTAGACCATCCATGACAGGTGTTTGTCTATCCTGCTCCTAAAAATCTCCAGTGCTAGAGATTCCACAATCTCCCTAGGCAGTTTATTCCAATGCTTAACTCAGGGCTCGACAAACCCAGGGCACTAGGTCGCCATGGCACCTAGAAATTTAATTCTGGTGCCTAGTATTTTTCCAGGGGGGAGTGGCCGCCGCGCTCCAGCCAGGGCACCACTGCATCCATGTGGCAGGGCCGGGAGGGGGAGCGCTGCGGCTGCCATGCTCCAGCCAGTTGTGGGAGAGGGGCGTAGGGGAGGAAGGGGTGGAACCGGGAGGGGAGAGTGGCTGCTGCACTCCGGCTAGGGCGCCGCGCCGCTGGGCCCATGTTGTCTGGCTCCTTAATTTTTGGGCTGGCTCCTAGCTTCAAAGCAAATTTGTTGGGCCCTGGCTTAACTACCCTGACAGTTGAGAAGTTCCTAATGTCCAGCCTAAACTGCCCTTGCTGCAGTTTGAGCAAATTGCTTCTTGTCCTATCCTCAGAGATTGAGAACAAATTTTCTCCCTCTTCCTTGTAACAATCTTTTATGTATTTGAAAACTGTTATGTCCCCCCTCAGTCTCCTCTTCTCCAGACTAAACAAACCCGATTTTTTCAGTCTTCCCTCATAGATCATGTTTTCTAGACCTTTAATAATTTTTGTTACTCTTTTCTGGAATTTCTCCAGTTTGTCCACACCTTTCCTGAAATATGGTGCCCAGAACTGGACACAATGCTCCAGTTGAGGCCTAATCAGCTCAAAATAAAGCAGAAGAATTACTTTTCATGTTTTGCATACAACACTTCTGCTAATACATCCCAGAATGTTTGCTTTTTTTTTTTTTTTTTTTTGCATCAGTGTTATACTCTTGACTCATATTTAGCTCGTGATCCACTATGACTCCCCAGATCCCTCTCTGCAGTATTCCTTCATAAGGAGTAATTTCCCATTTTGTATGTGTGCAACTGATTGTTCCTTCCTAAGTGGAGTACTTTGCATCTGTCTTTATTGAATTTCATCCTGTATACTTCAGGCCAGTTTGTCCAGATCATTTTGAATTCTAATCCCATCCTCCAAAGCACTTGCAACCCCTCCCAGCGTGATATCATCTGCAAAATTCATGACTCTTTCTGTCATTATCTAAATCATCAATGAAGATACTCGTCCAAACCAGACCCAGAACTGATCCCTGTGAGATACTCTTCCCCCCAAATATTCCCTTCCAACTTGACTGTGAACCACTGATAATTACTCTCTGGGAACGGTTTTCCAGCTAGTTATCCACATGCAACTACCTTATAGTAGCTCCATCTAAGTTGTATTTCACTAGTTTGTTTATGAGAATATCCTGGGATCAACAGAGCTACAACAACACTGCATACCTGTTTTTACTGTGGCATAGTGAAACACATTAGGAATTCCACCACTCGTCGCTTTGTGGAGAGAAAAGAAGTTGTAGCTAGAGTTTTCCAGTAGATGACCTTGTCTGAGGCTTGAATGCTGAAATCAGGGCCCTGGGAACAGGAATGTGTGTCTTGTGAAATGCTCTTTTGTTTTGTTCTTCCATGTGCCACTCTGTAGTGGAGTTGACAGGAGGCAAGGCCTTTCATTGAAGAGGATAGAGATGAGCCCAGCCCAAATCATTTTCCCCTTTTGATTTTGGTGGAAGACGAGTCATCATTTAACACAAGAACCTTGAACTTCTTCGAGTGCTTGCTCATGTCCATTGCTGAATTAGAGGTGTGTGTGCTGTATGCACCAGTGTCTGAAATTTTTCCCCTAGTGGTATCCGTAGGGCCGGCTCTAGTTCCCTCTGCAGCGGCACATGTATGCACCAATATATAGAGCACCACCGGCTCCCCCTTCCGCCTCAGTTCCTTCTTACTGCCTGTGACGGTGCTGGAACGTTCTCTTGCTCCTGCAAGTCTTTCGTCAACCTAGTGGCTTACTTTTTTACAGAGTATATATTTAGTGTAAGTGTTAGAGTTAGTTTGAGTTGTGTTTGACCCAGGGTTGGGGCATGCCCCAGTCCCCGAGATTTAAACCCTGCACTTTTTGCAAGAAGCCAGTGCCACTGAGTGACTCGCATCAGAGCTGCCCAAAGTGCCTAGGGGAAGCTCATGTGCAGGAAAAGTGTAAATCTGTCGAAGGAAAATACAGGGGCTTCAGTGAGACCTGCATCAGGCCACTTATCCCCACAGCCCCTGAGGGGATCCTCTCCCATGTGGGGCAATGAGCCCAGTACCGGCCCTGATGCCGACTCCAGGGATTGGAAAGGGCCCATGGCACCTGATGTTCCCCATTACACTTAAGGCGTTCCAGGTGATGAAGGACCTCCTGGTGATTCTGGTGCCGCTTACACCTAGGGAAGGGAGGCCTGCACACTGAGGAATAGCTCCACCCTCAGGGGAATTATCAAGGGGAAAACCTCCATTAAGACAGACGCAGAGTTCCCCATCACTGAGATGCCGCTCGCCAGACCTCCAGCAGTCACCGAACTTATGGTGCCGGTCCCCAGAGCCGCACCGGGAGAGGTCAGGATCGTGTCTCTGGACTCCAGATGTTAGGCACCACATCCTAGAGTGACGGTGCTGATCCCTAGAACGACACCAGTCCCCAAGATCCTGGCACCGATCCACAGACTCCAGAAGCAGATCCCTGGAGCCTCAGTGCTGCTCGCCAAGTCCTTACAAAAAGCCTAAGGGTAAAACACGGTCACGGTGCTCACAGCATTCAGGCTCACGGCACGGGACATTGGCATGCAAGAGGTGGAACAGAGGGACATTTAGCATCATTGCCGCCTTGGTCGCCTAGGAGCACCTCCTCGGACTCGGGGGAAGAGGACATAGCCCTTCCAAGAGGACAGCCATCGGACCAGTCAGCCTGGTACCCTATGCTGCCACCAGTGGTGGTATGGCCTCAGGGACAATGGCCCAGCCCAAGACAATTTTGGAACCCATGGGGGTTCCCCCAGACCGCAGTCCCACAAACTCATTTGCTCACGGGAACCTCAGTACCAAGATCTTCATTAGCTCTGGGTGCAGCACCAAACCTGGATGTGGAGTCTGACCAGGAAGGGATTCCCTCAAACAGCCTGACAGGGGCTACCCTGACCAAAGATGAGGACCTGTTAAACTGCACCTAGTAGCGATATCGGCCTTCCACCCTCCAAACCAAGGCAGAACAGCTTTTTCCACACAAGATGGCAGCTAGATTCCTCAGAGGCCTGGAAAGGCTTTTCCCTCCACTTTGAGAACCGGTTCCCCAATGGAATCTGAACCTCATTCTCTCCTGGCTCACGGGACCACCATTTGAACTGTTGGCTTCCTGCTCCCTTACACGCCTGTTGTGGAAGGTAGCATTGCTGGTGGCAATCATCTCTGCAAGATGGATCTCAGAGATTAAAGCCCTGACCTCGGAGCCTCTGTACATGGTCTTCTACAAGGACAAGGTAGTTTTGACCTCACCCTGCGTTCCTGTTAAAGGTAGTTTCCCATTTCCATGTTAACCAGGACATTTTTCTACCAGTTTTCTGTCCAAAACCTCATAGCTCCAGTGAGGAGAGGTGTCTCCATTCTCTCGATATTAGGAGGACTTTGGCTTTCTACATCGACAGGACCAGACCCTTCTGCTGCTCCACACAACTCTTTGTTGCGATTGCTGACTGAATGAAAAGGGTGTCCACTGTCATCCCAGGGTATCTCGTCATGAATCATGACCTGCATTTGAGCATGTTACGAGCAGGCAGAGGCAACACCCCCGGCATCCCTGTCAGCCCACTCCATGAGGGCTCATGCGTCTTCAGCAGCCTTCCTGGCTCATGTACCAATACAGGACATCTGCAGAGCCGCTACATGGTCTTCAGTACATGCCATCACGTCTCACTATGCCTTCACACAGCAGGCTCGGGACAACGCTGGCTTTGGCAGAGCAGTATTACAATCATCACGTCCATGAACTCCTGCCCACCTCCGGGGGTACTGCTGCTAAGTCACCTAATTCAGAATGGACATGAGCAAGCACTCGAAGAAGAAAGAATGGTTACTTACCTCATAACTTCTTGTTGTTCGAGATGTGTTGCTCATGTCCATTGTACAACCCACCCACCCTCAGTCAGAGTTCCGGCAAGAAGGAACTGAGCAGGTGGGTGCCAGCGGCGCCCTATATATGGACACATACATGTGCCGCTGCAGAGAGTGCTAGAGCTGACTCTACGGATACCACTACGGGAAAAAATTCTGGCACCAGTGCATCTGGCATACACACCTAATTCAAAATGGACATAAGCAACACATCTCGAAGAAAACAGTTATGAAGTAAGTGACTGTTCTATCAACTCTAGGAGTCTGGTCAGGGACAGAAACCCTCAAACTTCAGGGCATAAGCCAACCTCTGATTATTCGAGGTTAGGAAGAAATTTTCCCTGGAGTAGTTCTTCCCAAAACTGACTACTGCAGTGTTTTGTGCACCTTCCTCAGAAGCTGCTAGTAGTGGTCACTGTCAGAGACAGGGTACTGATCCAGCCTGGCAATTCCTATGTACTTCAGTAGGCAGTGTTCCAATTTTACTGCTGGGAAACACTAACAAGTGAATTTCCTAAAGATATAAGGGTTGGGAAATACAAGTGACTTCAATAGCTTAAATAAAGCTAAACCCTTTCTCTCCCTCCAACCTGCACAGCCACCTCAAATAATTCAACTTTTCCTTCTCAGAGAGTACAATCGTCACCCACTAAAATATCCAGCCAACCACAGTGTCAGCTACCTACAAGCAACTCACAGTCTCAGCAGCATCAGCAGCAACCTCCCAGACTTCTGAACCAGCCCATCAGGAAGGTAGTGGACCACATGCTTACATTCCTTCCTTGTTTTCCTTTTGCCTGGTGCTTGGTTGTGTGGCAGAGGGGAAAGGGACAAACCAGTTCTGAGACCATCACTACACAAAGAGAGACCCCACTGCACTGCAATTTCCTTCCCCATCACAGGTTGCAATTGCATAGTGCATTTGTTCTCAGGCTGGGAGCTGCCAGCAGTGGCGGAGGGGAAGAGGCAGGAGATATGAAGGGGGTTGGCATAATACTCCCATTTCCTATCTCCAGCCTTCTGCTGAAGCAGCTTTGCTCAGCCACTTATAACCAGTCCTCCTTCAAGTGTCAGAAGTGCCATACCCCCTTGTGCCAACATCCCATGATGACTCCTACAGAAGAGCTGGAGGCACTGGGACAAAGCATGCTGGGATGCATCTGAGGAGGCTGAACATGGAATTCGTGGCATGAAGAATGGTTGAGAATCCCTGACAATGTGTTGGCTCTGCCTCTTTGGATATATCTAAACAGCAAATAAAACTGTGGCTGGCCTGTGCCAGCTGACTCAGACTGGGGCTGCAGGGCTGTTTCGTTATTGTATAGACTTCGAGCTTGAGCCAGAGTCTGAGCTCTGGGAGTCTCCCACCCCGCAGGATCCTAGAGCCCAGGCTCCAACCTGAGCCCAGATATCTATACAACAAAGACACAGCCCGAGTTGGCTGACACATGCCAGCTGCGGGTTTTTTCTTTGCTATGTAGACATACCCTTAGTCACACAGCAATTGAACAGAGAAAGAGTCCTTTCAAAGTGATTGTAAACAAAGAAAGGACCAGATTGTGTCTCCCTTGCTTATGTTGTAACTCCTTACCCTTTGAGGATTCCCACTGAAATCAAAAGGCAGTTACTGCACTGGGGTTGGCAGGGCTTCTCTCCACCCTGGACTGGGGTATGATCGTTGAGAAACCCCTTTCCAGAGTAGTAAGTGTCACGTTAACACCTGTGTCCTGATTATCCATGTTGAGATTTCATTCCTCCTACATGCTCCCTTCCCACCCCTCCCCCCCAATTGTATTCCGTTGGCTGTCAGAGATGTAATGCTATAAAGAAGCAAGGTCTGAGGAGACTGTTACTCTTCTCAGTGACAGCTCAGGTGTCCTGCTCTGCATCTGCTCCCTTCCAGATCAGGTGAAAATTCAGTGTGTTCTGTAGTACAACAGTTAAACAGGTTAGAGCAAGTCTCTGAAGGGTTTTAAGGATTAGCGGGGTAACTTTTTACTGAATCCTGAAATGAAGGGGGAGACAATGGGGTTGTTTGAGTGATGTGATCAAACGTTTTTGTTCTGTTGCTATTGCCCATGTGTGCTGCAGGAGCGTCTTTGAAGAGGTCAGTGCATGGGTTTGATAAGGCCTTTAATGGAGAGGTGAATGTTTTTAACCAAAGACACCTTTCTCCATTGAAGAGTTACATTTCTTAGGCCCGAATCTCTGACTGATCTTAGCTCACATGCCATGCAGAGGTTTGTAGCTCTCTTAATCCTTTTGTCTCCCTGTAGGCTCAGAAGTCAGGTCTGCAGGTGGTCACTGGGCAGCTGCCCCACACAATTTTGTCTTTCTCAGCGCCTCCAAACCTGCAGCCCTTTTTCCTCAATGGTTTCCACAAAGGATCCCTGAAAACTGGTGCTCCTGGCAAAGCTAGCCAACCCAGTGTGCCGAAAAAGGTACTGTCTCTGCAAATCCCATGCAGTCCATGTCACAGTGCTAGATTTCAGGCCCTCTCACGTTAAGGGATCAGACTCCTAAGGCTGGATATACAGGGATCACTTCTCTGCACCAGCATTGCTGCCTCCAGTGTTAGTGAGGGAAAGTGAAAAATCATTTTTCGGATGAAACTCGGTGAGAGATTTAGAGAGGCAGCATGTGTAAGTGTCGGAGCTGGAGTTCCTCCAGGATACTTGGACCATTATCTTACTCTAACAATGGATCTTTAATGATCTTAGTAAAATGCTAAGGCCTTAACACTGTATTTTTAGCACGTCTCTGAGGCACTGGTTCAATGCTGAGTCACCAACACCACTTCCTGTAATACCTTGGGTTTCCTTGGAGATCTCTTCCGAGTTCTGTCCCCACCCACTCTCCTTATTTTGTGAGATCTGACACTATCAGCCTGCTGACTTCTCCACAGCCAGTGTCTTTTGAACAGTTTTGTGTTTCCAAAGCAGACTCATTATTGAGAGGGAAGAGTAAAATAACCGATCTAGGCTACACTATACAGAGCACATTGAAAACACTTTGGGGATAGTCCTCTTGTGTCTCTGTAAAGTGCTGGGGGAATCCACCCACCCAAACAGATGAGCCCCTCCCCACCTCAGTGCAGTCCTGTTGTGGTTTGTGGCATGAGGATGCTTCAGCAGAGGCTTTCCGTTTGTGTTTGGAAGTGGGGCTGTACTATGCACACAGTACAAAGAAGGAGCAGAGATACTGAGGGCAGGGGCAGAAGCAGTGCAGTTTCTTCCCAGCAGTAGCGCAGAGAGAAGGATGGTTTCTCCATGATATGTGGGAGCAGCCATGATGTGGGAGGTGAAATGGGCTTTCTACCTACTCACTCCTTTCTTCTTCATTCTCAACAGTCATCCTCACAGCCAGGCTCTCCTGCTGCCTCTTCCCCATCCCAGATGGACCTTGAGCAGCAGCAGCAACATCATCCTTCCCTTTTTGGGACCCCTCCACCTCCTCTCCCTGTCTCCTCGGTGCCGATGAAAGAACCACCAGGCTATGAAGAGGCCATGAAGCAACAGCCAAAGCCCCGGGAGGTAAGAGCAACCACTTCCTTTTGCTTCCACGAGGAACGTCCTGCGGAGCGTGTGGGAGGGGTGCCCTCTGCAAATACAATACCCACATTGGTCCCTGAATTCAGGGGCAAGTGCCTAGAAAATGGAGACTCTGAAATACAAGGGGCCTTTTCTAACTGACCTCGAGCTGCGCATAGGGCATCCCGGTGAATTCCCTTGGTGGTGTTTCAGTGAAATTGGAGCCACCTTCCATTTCACTCCTTGGCCCATACACCTATTGAGACAGAGATAAGATGACCTCCTGCTTAGGGGATGTCTACACTGCAGATGGAGGTGTAATTCTGAGCTTGGGTAGGCCAGATTGAACTAGCATGCCCAAATAATCAGGGTGGCTGTGAGGGATTAGGTTAACTGCTGAGTAAAATCCCATCCTAGGCAGCCATGGCGACATTGATACTTTTAGCACACTAACCTGATCACAGCTAATAAGTGTACGTCTGTCCAAGCTGGGAATGACACCTCCCAGCTGCACTGCAGACATAACCTTAGTGTTAATATAGGGGCATGGTAGAGCTGCTATAAACACCCTCCTGTCCTAGTAACACCTTGGGGTGACAGAAGTCATTGGTGCCATGCTGCTATAGGCACCATCATACCAGGTCAATGGGGGAAGGGGAAGGGGAAGGGCCAGGCTAGCAGATTGGTGGTTACTGTGTGTCTTATAAGTGCGGGTCTAATTCATCACACTCTCTTCCCAGGAGAATGGCTGTTCGAGCCAACAGATGGACGACCTGTTTGACATTCTCATAGAGAGTGGAGGTGAGGAGAGAATCAGCACTTGTACTAGTGGGCCTTCTGGCTGCTGACTAGTCACCTCTGGGTTTGAGTCTATGGCTTGTGTGGCATTGAGCTTATGTGCTAGTGTGACTCCCACCCTTTGGCTCCCCTATGGGGAGAGGGGCTCATGAGATTGATCTTATCACTTGTGTACGTATTCCCTGGCCTGGACCCTTGCTCAGTCTTCATTTGGTGTGGTCCTTAGCATAAGCAGAGTGGGACATGACATTATGAAACACACTTGTCGGGCACTGATATAATATATCAAAAAGCTTCTGTAGCTGCTGCGTTGCAGCAGACTTATGGTTGCTCTGGGCTGCCCCCTCTCACGTGGCACTGCCCAGTGCTGGGATCCCTATGAGACAGGTTTAAAGCTCTCCTAAGTCAGCCTACTGTGTAGCTGGGAGATCAGTGTATACCAGCTGGTGATCAGCAGGTGGCCCATGGTGTTGGGATTGATGATGCCCTAGCTCATGGGGGATTTGACCCCCTCTAACTGGAGACTTGCGTCATCCTAGGCTCTGTATTTTTTCTTTACAGAGATTTCAGCTGATTTCAAGGAGCAGTCATCCCCAGCTGGGAAGGAGACATCAGTGTCTCCAGCAAGCGCCTCACCACCCAACAGCCACCATTCCTCTGAGCTCCCCCTGCAGGTGTCCCTCGACCATACAAGCTGCATTAATCCCATCCATCGGCTGGAGGACTTCCTGGAGAGCAGTACTGGCCTCCCTCTTCTGCCAGCAGGCCACGATGGGCCTGAGCCCCTGTCCTTGATAGATGACCTCCATAGTGAGATGCTGAGCAGCTCAGCCATTCTGGACCATCCACCTTCACCCATGGACACCTCAGAATTGCACTTTGCCCATGAGCCTACTGGGGGAATAGCCCTGGACCTAGCTGAGGCTAACTTGGACAGCATGGATTGGTTAGAGCTTTCGGGGGGCCCTGTCATGAGCCTTGCTCCCCTAAGCACTGCAGTCCCCAGCCTCTTCTCCACAGACTTCCTTGATGGACATGATCTGCAGCTGCACTGGGATTCTTGCTTGTAGCTCTCCGAACTGAGACTGAAGGGAACTGGGGGAGGGCACAGGGCATGGTGGGGAGAGGCCAGTCAACCAAAAATGAGCCCCTTGAGTGTAAACTCTTCCCTCAGTAGTGACCTCCTGTAGTGAAGCTGGTACCACAGGCAAGGGCTGGCATAGCTGTTGTTGGATCATTGCGCTCACTGGGGCTACAATCAGCAGGTCAGACCAGAGCAGTAACCATAGCTGTGAGGGGACAGGGGCTGCATGGGTTTTGAGACTGGCTGGTTCCCCGCCTCCACTCCTGCTCTAAGCAAGAGAAGTAACACCACTGCATGGCAGGGAGGCCTCCCCTGCTCCCCTGGCTGGCAGAAACAGTGGGGCTGGACCATGCAGCTCCCTCTGGGAGGCAGGGGACCGGGAGTGGAGTGGGGCAGCCTAAACGTGATTAGCAAACCAAGGGATTTAATCTGTTCTGGGAAGGTTGAATGGGTGAGTGGTCACTACGAGGGACTCCTTTTGTTAGCAGCAGTTCAGCCATTCCTCCCAGCGGCTGTTTAAGGAAGGGAGAGTGCTCCCTGAAGCACTGAGCGAGCAATGTCCCTGCTCCTCCCACTGGCTTGAGCTGTCAGGCCATTCTCATTCCTAGGAGAGGCTGCAGGCCAAAGGGACGCTCAAGCAATAAGCCACCTTCAGCCCCTTGGGCTGCCTCCAATCTGGCATGTGGCTGGAGGACAGAGCGCTACATGGGGGAATGACCCGGCAGAGCACCGAGCTTCACTCCAGGATGCTCTAAAGCCACAGATGCTAATGCACAAAGAAATACCCTCCCTCTAGCAGGTCAGGCTGTTGCTGTTAAGGGCCCAGTGTTAAGCCCTTCACACAACGTGGGGAGAAACCAGAACAGGGAGGAGGGGATCAGGAATGGAAACCCAGCCAAGGCCAATGAGCTGCTGAGTGGAGTAATTATTCCCACAGGAGCTTGTGGGCAAGTCAGTGCAAAACTCAGGCTGTGCCAGAGCCAAAGGGGCTCCCTTGAGCTTTCTGCCACCCAGGTGGAAGGAGTCTACTTGGCCTCCAGGTCTGAGGTGCTATTCTTCTTGTTAGGGCAGGTATGTGCCTAGAACCCCTGTGTGCATCTCGTAGGGTAGAGCTTTCACTTTGTGTGTGTGGCTTTTGCATGGCACTGATCCTGGACAGGTGCTAGGGTGGGAGGAGGGTGAGGTGTGTCCTCTGCAGCAGGTGTAACAGTCAGGCTGCGCCTGCTGCTGGGTTCAGACTGCACAAGAGGAGACTTTGGCCCTAACTGCATTAAGGTGCTAAAATCCTGCTCTGCCTATCTGGGCCCAGCCTCCTGCAGAGCCTTTGCTGGTTCTGCAGCCCAAGCTACCTGCTGTCAGGTCGTTAGCACCACCCAGCTCAAGCCTTGCTATGCTTGTGGCTCGTTAGGCACAGCTGGGCTGGCTGGGCCTAACAGCTGCCATGGGCCAGAAGAGGCTGAATGCTGAGAAGCAGCCTTAGGGTGGCTTAAGCCAGGGGCGAGGCAGCTGTTGATGTCTCCTCTGGGTGCGTGGCTATTAGTGCTGTGAGCTACTAGAGACAAGCGACTTTGGGTGACTTGGTTTTCAGGTGAGAGATTTGTCTCTTGTTCAGCTGAACTGCTTTTCCCCCTTGCCCCAGACCTGGAGCCCCTGCTGGAGGGGGAGGGGAGGATTCGAGAGGGAGGCTTCCCTTCTGCTCAGAGGAAGGGTTGGGAAAATAGCTGCTGCCGAGCTTCACAGAAAGGCCGGGTGGGGGGACCCTGAGGGGCGAGCACCAGTTTTGGTCATGCTGCTTATGGCCTGTGTGTCAGATGGTTCTGCAGGGGGGAGGGGAGGAGAGGCACGGAGCACTACTCAGGCATCCCTAACGCAGATGCGAAGGCAAGAAGTTCTCGGCTATACTGTGCTGTGGCACAGCTCCCCTTTCTCCCTCAGTCTCAAAGGAAAAACAATTCAGTTTGCTTACTAGAAATGTAACAGCCAGTCTCCCTCCTACCCCTGTGAGCTGCCTGTGCTACAGTAGGGTGGGGATTTTAGCTTAGTTTGTGACCTGCTCAACCCCAAGAAGCTCTGGTAATTTGGTTGCTTCAGAGGGTCTACTTTAAAGCCTTTAGACTTCTTATTAGTCTTAGTTCCCTTCTAAGCTTGGGCTGTCTGGAGCCAGTGATGGTCATTCACCAACTTGTGTTGAAAAATGGACCAGCCATGCCATTTGGATCCTTCCTTTCTTCTGCCCTAGATGCAGCTGTGACCCTTTGGGGAGGGGTGGGTCTGGCTGGGGACAGAAGGCAGCATGGCCAACTGGGCTCTTAAGTAGGATCTGACTGGTGGTGCTGCTTTCAGAGGAACAGGGCTGGAGTTACTGGGTTTGAAACCGAATTGAATAGGAAAAAGTGAATTCCCTCCCTCCCCTCCCCCCCCAACTCATGTGATGGTAGGACAGACATGGGCTTGGGTAAGATTCCCCTTGAGATTTCAGTTCCCCTTGCATATGCTGCCCCACTCCCATCCCAGGAGCAGAATATCATGTCAGTGTATCTCAGTGTCTGGATTCTGTCCCCTTTGTATCTGGGAAGAGACATGCCTCGGTGGAGGGGGTGTTGGCATGCTGCTGTCTTGCCTCTTTGTACCTGCCATTCTTTAATAGCTAAGGAAGAATCTCTGTGCATGTGTATATACCTATCTAGCTATTCTTGGGGGAAAGTGGAAGCATCCACCTTCCTACTCTGTGTCAAGGCATAAGTGGCAGCTGGGGAGAGTGTCTTGCTTTCTCGGGACCGCTTCTGCTTGTTCCGTTAGGAGAGAGGATAGTTTAATTCTTTGCCGTGTGGGGAGGGGAGGAGATGGAATCAGGCTGCAACCTGGCTGTTCTAGCCTTATTGCACATGCCCTTCAAAGGAAATGTCCTTTTTCCTACTGTTCTCGGTGTTCAGCTGGTGTGTACACAAGTCAGTGCTAAAGCTATGCTTCCCGCACTGTGATGCAAAGGGAAGGTGGTGCATTGTTCTCCCTCCCTGCTCCAATGGTGTTACTGAGAAGCCATGTCCATCCCATTTCCTGAGCTATAGAGCGTCTGTATAACTTTCCTTGTTGCTCCCTTCCTCCCCCTTGGGGTCTGAAAGGATTCCTGGAGGAGCCCTACTTGTATGCACTAGCTAGGCCGTCTATTTCCTATCAGGGCAGTAAAAAAAATCAGTTTCTTCCTATGGGGCTCACGCCACCATGGCTGCTGCATCTGTTCTGCTCAGAACTCTACATATCACTTCTGGCTTTGGACTCTGAGGGAGACATCTGTCTGTGTACTGCATCACCTGAATCACTTGCCCAGTGTGCTTGGGGTTAAAGAAATGGTGTAAGATGTAGAACAAACCCATGCCTTATACTTCTTGGGATGTAGGCTGGAGGGAGAGAGGGGCTTCCTGCCTAACCTAAACTGTTCCAGTATTGGAGGGAGTGCGTGAGAAAACCAGGCTCCTGTCTCCTGTCAGTCAGGCTAAAGAAGTTGTTTTTACAAGTACCACAGTATCCCTGGGGCAGATGATGGGCAATTTTTTTGTACAGATAAGAACCTAAATTCAGAAAACAAATTATCAAAGTGGGATGAGATAATGCAGGAAGGTGACATCAAACCTGTTCCCCAAGTAGGGTGGGTGCAACTCCGCAGAGGGAGATTACTGCATGGGAAGAGGCCTAAGCCCCTCTAAAGTGAGGTTTCTAGGGTGAGGCCACTGGTGGTGAAAAGATACTAGAGCTGGCCTCTCAATGGAGGGTGGGGAGGTGGCCTGTACTGGGGGACAGTTAGAAACCTCTTTTACACAGTGTAACTCAGAGCTCCTTGCAGAAAAGCAGGATAATCCCTTTCTCTGTACTCTTGGAGATGTTCCCCTGAGAAACCCTTTTGCATCTCACATGGAAAAACAAAAGCATGATGTTCTGCCTCTATCTTGAATGTAACCCTGAATCTTTCTGCTGTAACCACTACTTGGTGATAATGTGTATTTGCTTAGTGTGCACTCTCCCTTCCACTATGCAGCACCAGCAAGGGGTGATCAGCACAGCCTGAGGCAATAGGCTCCAGCATGAACACTCAACTGGAAAAAGGACAAGAGTGATGAGTTAACGGGAGAGAATGGAGCTGTACATTGAATTATTTTTTCAGTTACAAATATTTGGAAAAATCCATTTTAATAAAAAATAAACAAAAAACATGATCAAGAGATCTGTCCTGTAGGCAATGGTGAAGGGAGTGATACAGGGACATCCCTGCCCTGGAAGGCTGAGAGCCCTTTACCTCTTGTCTTTGAAATGGAGGTAGGTGGGGAGAGAAGAGAAGAGATCCTAAATCTCCAGGTGCATTAATTGCAGCTTTCCCTTCCCAGCATGCTCTGTCTTGCTTTCAAATGCAGTAGGATTTTGTTCTTGGTTAGTGGGTAGAAATGATGAGGCACTGTGGGGACATTTCCATACAGGGAGGGGGAACTAATTGCCTGCACACAAACAGCAAGTTTCTCTCTGTCGTCACTGGGAAGAGAGGGCAGCCTTTAACCCTCCTCTGTATTGCCAAGACGTAAAATGTTTTCCCATTGGCTCAAGGTAGAGGTGAGTGTGCTGCCTTCTTTAGAGTGTGCCCTTATGAGTGCTCCAGTGTAGGGCATGCATGCACCCTGCACTATTGACCAACGATTGTAAATAGCAGAGTCAGTGGGTGAGCATGTGTGCAGTGCAGGTTCTTGTGCTCCCACATGAAGGCATGTAGGGAGACATGGACTCACTTCTTTCTCAACTGCTTACAGTTCAAGCTGGAGCAACTGCAGCGTCAGCAGCTTACTAGCTGCTTTCCTGCCTTTTTTACATCATTAGTTTTGTTGATTTATTTTTTCTTCATTGTAGCACAACTGTGTGCTGGATGGGAGGCTCCCCCTCTGAAATTCTTACCACCTCAACCTATGTGGTCTATGACACTTCCCTAGGTTCTGCGTAAGACACTGGTGTTCATGCCTTGCCAGACCTGCCACAGATCTTTTCCGTATAGCGGTTGGCAGTCTCTGGTGCCTCAGACAATCTCATGTCCCATCCAAGTGCAAAGTCTCTATGGGATTTAAGGGCAGGTCCTACAAGGATAGAGAGGCTAGACTGAATCTCCTCTTCCAGGAACACTGCTTTGCCCCAGCAGGGCCTGATTTCTCCCTTCAACCTCTCATGCGATACAGGTGACTTCCAGACTCCAGGGCAGCTTCAGAAAGGAAGGCCTCTAAGAGAAGGAGGCCATTTTCTCCTGCCTGAGACTCAAAGGGGAGGTAAGTCACCTCTTAGAATTGACTCAAGGGAGAGCTTGTGTCTCACAAAGGGCACTGCTGAGGCTGTGGTACTGCCTAACACTTCTCATTCAGCGAAGTTTTCAATGAAGCAGCCCCAAGAGGCACCTTTCTTGGTACTGTCTGACACTTCTAGCAGGTTCATCTAAGCCTAGGTGACCAACTCAAGGGTACCAAAATGGACATCCTCTGGGAGCCACAGAGGCCACTCAGCCTTAACCAATTGCAAGGGCCTGCCTATAGCTCCTAGGCAAAGCCAGCCTACACACGGTTGTTATGCCACATGCAAGATTGCATCTCAGCTGCCTTCAGGCCTTGCTAAAGACTATGTGCACCCCAGTCTTTCCAGACTCTGCCTCTGTGAGTCCTACTTAGCCTCTCTGGAAAGATCTTCTGAAGGTAGGCACCCTATTCCCAAGTCTGCCACTCTCTTCTTCACAGTGGCTGACTCTTTTTTGGGTTGAGGGGCACATTGGTGGGGTGCTGCAGCATAGGGAAAATAGCCCTTATAAGAGAGAGTGCTCCAAATCAACGTCCTGGAACTAAGGGAAGCCCCCTATGCAGAAAGGGCCTCTCTGTTAGGGTAAAGTGGGACAACAGGGCGGCTGTGTACTACAAGAGGGAGCAAGCTCCCAGTCCTCATGCAGAACTGCTATGGCTGTGGTACTGGTGCATTTCCCCTCATGTTCAGCGGTTTACCAACTGAGCCTTCAGCACACAGATGCAGACTGCCTGAGCAGGGACTTCCATCAGCATGACTAGGAGAAGCTCAACAGCTCCACCTTCCCCAGCCTCTGCCACACATGTGGGGCCTCTTCGCAACCTTGACCAGTGCAAAACATCACCTGTTCTGTGCCCAGGGAGGATATGGCCATAATTCCTTGGGAGATGCCCTGCTACCACCTGGGCCCCCCATCCTGCCCTATGCCTACATCCCTACAAACAGGCAAGCAGGGTTGATGACTATCCTGATAGTGCCCTTTAGTTGAGACAAGTGTGGTGTTTGGATCTACTTCATCTTGCTAGAGCAGTGCCTCTCCACATTTGCCGGGGGGGGGGGTGGGCATCTCCTGTCAGAGTCCTGGCACCTGGAACCATCCCAGCCTCTCATCTCAGAACCTGAAGGCATGGCTCCCTGCTGATTGTCAGAGTTGAACTGCTCAGCTAATGTTCAGTCAGTTCTCTTGTGTAGCAGGCAACTTTCTAATCATAGGATTTACTGCGAGTGTGGAAATGCTTCCATGCCTGGTGCTCTCACTTCTCTTTGCAAGCCACAGAAGTCAACAAGCTACTATTACAACCTTTCAGTCCCCTAGGGAGGAGGATTCAGTTGTTGCCCATCCAAGGCCATATTCCTTAAGGGTTTATACAATTTATTCCCTCCTGTCCAGAATCCCTCACCTTTAGGGGACCTAACTCTGGTCATCAGTGCCTTGAGGGACTCCCCCAGCGTTTGAACCCGTGGCTATCTGCCCTCTCTTTCTCAAGACTTATATCCGTCACCTCAGCCAGCAGAATGAGATCTCAGCATGTTCATGGCAGACCTACCATGCCCTGTGTTAAGAGTGCCCTGTCCTCGCTTCCTTCCTGCTGTCTTGTTGGAATTTCATGTCAACCAAGATATCCATTCACTGGTATATTTTATCCTAAGCCCCTTACCTCAACCGAGGATGCTAGTCTTCAAATGTTAGATGTAAGTAGGGCCCTTGTCTTCTACCGACCATTAGCGCTTCTCCCAGACTTCTTGTATCCTTGGCCGAAAGGATAGCCCGTTTCCACTGAGCCTGGCGAAGAGGGTTTCTGAGTGTAGCTTGACCTGCTGTGAAATAGCCCCTTCAGCACCTGAAAGCTCAGTCAACTGCTGTAGCACTTTTGCCATAGCAGAAACGTGCAGGGCTGCAACCTGCTCCTTAGTTCATCCAGTTGTCAAACATTACACCATCAGCCCTGCATCCATAGCTGACACTACTGGGGGTGCCACAGTGCTCTGACCTGTCCTTGATTCACCTCCATGTTGCCGAACTGTGAGTTCTTAAGCTGTTTTGTGTATCTACCACCTGCCCTCCTTCCTCTTCCAGGTTTCATATGTGAGAAGGCACTGGAGCAGTGGTGGGTCTGCTCCATCTATGCCCGCAGCTGGGCGCTTGCAGTGTGCACTGGAAGTTATTTAGGCTCTGGTCAAGAATATGCATAGCCTGCAGTGCAGCACTCAGAGGGGTGACAGCCTGAACGCAAGTTACTGTACTAATCTAGCCTTGCTGGGAGATGCTGTCCTGCAAATGGCTCTGTTCCTGCTGGAGCAGCACTTGAGTGGAAACAGGGTGGTAGACCATGTGCTCCGCCGCACCCTCTCTGACTTGCCTCCAACCTGTGAGAGGTTGGGTTTAGGATACAGGAGTGCACAATCCCTAAAGCGCTGTCTAGGAAGGCTCTACTGTTTTCTTTGCTTCCCTTCTGTCAGTACAAAGGGCAGCTCACATCTTCCTGTTGTGAGACTGTTTCCTTTCCCCACCCCCCTCTCCTGAGGAGCAGGCGTGCTTTGCACAGAACTTTTTTTTAGGTGCATGACACATGAAAACAAGTTCAGAAAGACTTTTCTTGTCTTTTTTACACGGCTAAGTTTCCATGGCTGTGATTTTTATTTGTACAGGGTAAAACTGTTTAAAAATGTCACCAGCAGCGGTGTCCTGAATATTCAGTTCCTTCGCCCTGCCCTGCCGGACGGGGTTAGGATACCTGCTTTTAGTCAGCACACCAGGCTTTACCTAGTCTTTCCTGGCTCCACTGTTGCCCTGTGGGAGGGGTACTAAGGTCACACCTACAGCCCTTTCACATCAGGTCTCTCACCTTTGCTAAATTCTAATCCAAACTGTAAAGGATTTCAGCTGGCGGCAGGGACAAGTGAGCAGAGGGGATTTTAGGTCACTGAGGGAGACCCATTCTCTGCTCCTGTAAAGCAGCCATTTCCCCCCAGGCGCACAGAGAGCAGGCATTCCCCCCCAAGGAGACTGCAAAAGCACCAAGAGCAACTGAAGGCTCATTTCTTTTCTTCCTCCAGCCCCACAACCCTCTGGAGAAAACCAGCAAAGCTCTCCCAAGATGCACTTTATTTACATCCCCAAAGTAAGAATCTAGTGTCATTTCATCAGTAGTTTGTGCTCACAGACAAGTGCTTTCATTGCTAAAGTCACAGACTCCAGTCCCAGCGCTACCCTCGTGCTTCTCCATGCCTGCCTTACAGTCCCTCAGCCGCCTCCCAGGGGGCAGAGTCTGAGTTCATCTCCCTGAGCCAGCTCAGTCTTGAACCCACTTCCTGAGCTAAGGTGATGCCAAAATATACAGAGATGGTGAGAGCTAATTTACATCTTTTTGGTTAACACAGCAGCATGACCCTCCGTCGGGGTAGGAGAGCGCTGGGGCTTGACTCCAAAACCTTTGAGAAAAAGCCCCATAGGCAGTTATAGTCAGTAACTGGCTGGTCCCTTACAGTGCTAAGGCAACAAGCCAAAAATCAGGTGGTTTCCCAGCTCCAGGACAGGAGCCCCTGCCTCCCTCCCTTCCACAGAGAGCAGGTCCCAAAGCACAAGAGCCAGGGCAAGCTCAGGTCAGCCTGTGGTTCTGCTGCCCTGCCTCACCCCTTCAGTCATTCTTTTCCCACCACAGGCCAGGGAGAAGCACTCTCTTCCTCCCCTCTCGACCCTGCAGTTAGGGGCAGCTGCACTACCACATTCTGGGCTCCAGTGGCAACAGAGATACGCTCACTAACCCCTGGGGAGAGGGGGCCCACCTGCAGATAAGAACCTCCCCCGGAGAAGGTAGAGATCTGTCCCATGGAATTCAGTACAGCAAGGCACAGCTCCCACCTCCCCTGAGAGCAACACTTATAGAGGGGGCCGAGGGAACACATGAGAATGAGAGTGGGGCAGCTGGCACGGGGTGTTGCACAGGCTGGGGAAAGATTTTTGCCTGCTACAGCATCACATGCCCTCTGAAGATTCACCCCCCACTGCCTCAAGGGGAGCACTGTCAAAATAAATGGGAGAGGCTGTTACTTCAGCTGGGGGCAGGGGAGGAAGAGGCATGTGGGTTGAGTGGGGTCAGCCATCTATGTCCCAGCTGAAGAGATGGTGCTTCACCAGCATGTCCTGTACTCCTTCCTTCAGCGGCTTCTTCTCCTTCTCCTAGAGGAGGATAGGAAAGGGCCCAGTGTCACTAAGCAGCTCCCTGCAGGTGCGGCTTTTGTAGACAGCTGCTGCTTCTCCCCCCTCCATTGCTTGCGCTCTGTATCTGGTCAGGGTATGGAGGGACCTGGTAACAGGGCGACTACCTCCCCTAGCCCTTCAGGGCTGGTGATGCTTAATGAGTCAGACCCTTATTCTCCAGCAGTCCCATGCTCAATCTCCCAGCCAAGAGAGGAGGAAGCAAGCCACACCCCTCAGGGCAGGAACCACTGGTTGCTCCACCCCCTCTCCCCCCATGAGGCAGGCAGGAGCTGATCCAAACACCCAGGAGGGAGTTGGTGATTCCATGCATGTTCTCCCAGGGCAGGACCACAGAGTCAGAGACAGGCGGAGGCTGCTCAACCGGGAAGGGACTGTTCCTTGGCTCACAAGGCCCTGAGCTGACCAGGCATCAGCTTCAGTGTCAATTCTGGTTGAGGTCCCTTGAGTAAAGTGTGTCTGCAGCATAGGGACTGTTTAACGCACCAGGAAACAGGGCGGGCAGGCTATACTTGGGGAAGAGGGGTCCAGGGCCACTCACCTCTCTCTTTATAGGAAGTTCCCAGTCCTGAGAGAGGCTGAATGCAAATCTGGAGAGGACTCTGCAATACAACAAGGCAATGGTTATTGCCCTTACAGTCGCATGGTAGGGATGGTTTTGTATCAGACTCTTATTAGAAAGGAGGAGACAAGTTTCTAGTGCCCTCAGCTGTGGAAAAAAGCTTGAAAAAAACCAATCTAACTGCAACTGGATGCAGAGACATCTGCCTGAGTCAGCAGCCAGCCTGCAAGAACGGTTCAGAGAGGTGTGAACTGCCCCATGCATCTCAATGGGAAGTTCACTACAACAGCCATTGCTCTGGGCCCCTCCACCCAGCAGAGGACTCCATGTGACAGGAGGAGGATGGGGTAGCAGGCCCAGACCAACCTAATACAGCCTGGGGCCTATTCAGCTGCTTCCCTCCATGTCTCTCTGGAACAGGAAGCAGGGACTCCAGCTCCTCATTGAGTGGGGGCACCTCAATGCCTGGAATACCTTCATTAGGCCCTGCCCCCACACCGCTTCCCTGCTGCCAGGCCAGGCACTCTTACCACACACTTGCCTTGAGAGAAAGGGAGGAGGCTGAGCTGATCCTCAAACCCTTCTATAGGCAGCTAATGTCTGCCCAGTGGGGGTAGGATGAAGAGGGCTGAACCCCCTACCTCACCCGTGGTCCCTGTTTTACCAATGGAGACAGGGAGCCTTTGTGAGCTGGCCAAGGCCCGGCAGCGGCAGCACTGGGGCTAGAGTTTCACCGGTGCTCATGGCAAATCCTTTGTTACATGGCAACAGACCACCTCTTCCACTTGATCCTGGGCTTCAGCGCCCCCAGGCTGTGCCCTGGCCGCCTCAGGCTCAGCCCTCACCCAGGGGTGATTGCCCTTGGCCAGGTGAGCCCCATCCCCTGGTGGGAAAATTCTCACCCCACAACGTGCAATAGGCTGGGGCGCTTGGTTGCATGGTTTGGGTTGCAATGGGCCCTACTCCCATGTCCTGACTGAGCAAAGCAGCAGCTCTCTGTAAACAACTGCTGCCTCTTCAAGGGAATCCCCTCACTCCTGGGGAAATTCTTCAAGCAGGAGCGGGCAACAGCACAGTGGCTCCAGGCCAGCTGCCAGCTCCTAGGATGGGAACCTGTCACACTCCAGCAAGGGTGAAGGGGGGTGGAAGTAACAGGCTGGTAAAAGGCAACTTCCAGCAGGGAGACAGGCGGCAGCAGCAGAGGCAGGGATGGAACTTGTGGACCTGACACAGGCTGGGCTGGGACTGGGCCCTGAGCCAGCAGCAGAGCTCCCAGGAACTGGCTCATGTCCCTCCCCACTGGCAGTGGGGCAGAGGGCAGGTGTGCTGGGGGTGGGGAAGCCCAAGCCCAAGCCCACTTGCTGCCCCCCAGCAGGGCAGGTGTGGAAAGGGAAGGAGAGAAGCCAGTCGGTTTGCCTCAGCAATGCCGCCAGATTGAAGCTCTGTTCCCTCACCATGTCGCCATTTAAGCTGATCTTGTTCTCTAGCCAGCTTGATGCTCACACAGGCCTCCAGTCGCCTCCACACTCCCTGCCCACCCGGTTACCCTCCCTGGTTGAGCCTTTGGGGAAGGAATTGTCTCTCTATCAGGACCCCAGCACAGGCACTGTCAGCTGCTCCCCCTCCCTGCTGGATTCAAACTGGCCAGCCCCACTAAGTGCTAGACTCTGGGGAGCTTGGGTCCTTGAGGGGGGCTTTTGAGTTGGGTTGCTCCATTACAGCAGGTTCATAGCAAAGCCCTAGAGGCCTGAGAGGAGCAGCCACCGCACCTGTGTGTAGCTGCTGCTTCCCCCACATGCCAAACACAGGCTAACGAGCAGCTGCTGCTCTGGGAGGAAATCCCCATGAGCAGGGTGTGGCTTTGCTGGCAGAGGTGGGTGTGAGGTGGCCAGCTGAATGCTCGATAGCGAGGGGTCAGCAAAGGCCACCAGCCTGCGGCTGGGCACCGGGGACCGAACTCACCTGAGCTCACACTTGATCTGCACCCAGCCGGGACTGCGCAGGAAAGACCAGGGATGGAACCATTTCTCCACTGTCTGCAGGCTCGAGCACAGCACCTCCAGCCACAGGTGCAGGACCTGCTCACTGCCAGAAGGGGAGAGGGAAGAGTAACTAGCAGTCAGGGAGTTATTGGAGGGCTGGGTGGCCTTTCTCCACATGGCTTCCAATCCTGCCCCTGGCCCCGATCCATAGGGGTCTCTTCCCCTAGAGGGAGCAGAGAGGATAACAGGGAATTGCTCACTCAGGGAGAGTCTGGGTCAAGTGTACCTGAAAATTAGGCACTGGAGTCTGGTTCGTGCTCTGCCCCAGCCCAGTGCTGGTGGCTACTCGGGGAGGACAGAACTTGGTGACCCAGGGCGTGTGGGGAGGAGACTGAAATAACTACTGCTTCCCAGCTGGCGCCAAGCACCTTGCAAACCCTGGCCCACCTCCCTGTATCTCCCGCCCACCCCAACTTAGCCTCACCTCATAGGCCCGCCTCCTATTCACTCCCTTCTCCCAACCCGCCCCAAACGCAGGACAGAAGCAACGCTCAAGAGAACAGGCTGAATGACTCACTTGAGTCCAACGCAGATGAGGGAGCGAAGCTTCACGTCCATCTGAGCGTGCGCAGTGTCGTGCGTCATGTTCACAGACTGCACTGCCTGCCGGGAGGGGAGGACCCAGTTACTACATTCCCCATGTTGAGCTGCTACAGCCACACCACCCAGCGCACGCTCCCCCTGCAGTTCCCCTTTGCTTTGTGCCCTCGGCTGGGATCGGAGGAGCTGCAAATCCCGACGCCCAAAGTTCTTTGCCATTCCCTATAGGGGTCACCATGACGGCAGCTCCTGTCACTTTCCCAATAGCGCCACCAGCTGGTCAAGGCTGGCATTGGTGTAGCTCTGGGCTCCTGCTGGGAGAGGCTCAGAGCAGTTTAACGGGCTGCAAAGACCAGGGGAAGCTGCAGAGGTTGGTCTGGCCCCTGTGCAGGCCGGGCAAGGTACTCACTCGGTAAAGCAGCTCCTCTGGAGTCAGAACTTTTCCATCTTCATCCAGCCTATAAAATGGAAGCAGAGACGCAACTTACCCCACAAAGCCGTCCGCCAACTCAGGCAAGACGCTGCTCGGTAGGGGCGCATCCCAGAGATGGGAGCCACGCTGCTTGAATAAACACAGCTCTGCTACTGCTACCAGGAGACCCAGGCTGTGGGTCCTGACGCTGGCAATTGCTAGGGGCTGAGATACAGCCACAGCCATAACACATGGGAACTGGGGGATTTCTAGAGACAAAAAACCACCTGTCAATGCATGTGAAGTCTGTGTCAGCAGGGCTCCACTAGCTGTCCCAGGCATGTCAGTGCAGGGCCCTGCCCGTTCAGAAGAGGGAACATGTCACAGGCCAGAAGGAAAGCATGACCTTTCCAGACAGGAGCAAGGAGCGCAGGCGTGACTAGGAGGACTTGGAGCAAGGGGCTGGAGAGCGCGAGCCTGTCAGTATGACTGCAGCAGCCTCACCTGTAAGTCTTACAGAGCACGAGGCGGGAGTACACAGAGTCAAAGTCCCGTTCCACCTCCCGTCCGGCGGCCTGGTGGGGAAAAGATGGAGTCAGAGCTACAAGCCACTGACAGCATCCCAGCCCTCACATCCACAACCTGCAGCAACAGCGCCCCACCCACAGCAGAGCCAGGACAGACCCCAAGTGCTCTTTGAGGCCTGAACTGGGGTGCCCCAGCAGGGAAGAAAGCTGAGAAGGCTGTGTCCCTGGAGTCCTGCGGGCCAGAGCGCCACTATCCTCCCCCCCCCGAGTGCCATTCTCACCTCTTCAATAAACAACCAGGGGTGGCAGGGGCCTCCCAGCAGGGACGGCTTCTTTAATCCATGCTCAAAGATGGACTTCAGCGCTGGACAGAGCGTCCCTCGAACCAAGTCCGTCACCCCCTCTGTGACCGAGTCATCCCCAGCAACAGAGTACTGAGGAATGAAAGCAATTAGCTCGTAGCCTCTCCCAGAGGGAGAGAGCCCCACAGAGCAGAGAGGTGTTGGGTGGGGACACACAGTCCTCCCACCCAGAACCTCCTCATCCTCTCATCACCCATCTAAACACTCCCTGCCCCACTCAGAGCCAACAGTCTCAGGGCTGGAAAGCTGCTGCCTGAGCTCAGAACTTGCGTTGCTGGGGGGCACCCATGTCCTGGCTAGCAGGCCTCTTGGGAGTGAGGCTAGTTCCGTCAAGACTTAGCTCTTGCCAGGCCCCCCTCCCCACGCCCTCACTGACTAGCTGAGGCTCTCTCATTCAGGGAGCTAATTCCTTCCACAGCCACACTCTGGGCCCAATGGCAGCCCATACAGCTCTCTCCAGGCAGGACTTTGCACTGTGGGAAGCGGTGCATCCGCAGGGTCCCTGAAAGGATGCGCTTCAGGCCCATGACTCTGGGTCAGGAGATGTGGGACCTAGTCCTGGCTCTGCACAGAGTGCCTGTGTGACCTTGGGCAAGTCACTGCATCACTCTGTGCCTCAGACCCCCATCTGTAACGGGGAAGGATCAGAGACTTCTCTACCTCACAGGGCCATCACGAGGGGTCATTCGTTCAGGGCTGTGACACACAGATTCTGGGGTGGGAGGCGCTACAGGATTAGTATTTTGCAACATTTACAGGATGTCACCTCTTGGGCCCTCCAAGGACCAGACTGGTCATAGGAACCTCAGTCACTGCGCTGCACTGCCCTCCCTCCCATCCAACCCTGTGGGCTGCTGGTTCTCTGTGCATCTCCCATCTTCCTGTGGGCAGACATTCGGCAAGTGCCCAAGGAAACTACCACCACCGGACCACGCTATTATGCTAGGTCCTGCCAGGGGGTCAGAGGAAAACTGGCATACAAACACTGATAACCAGCAGGGGTGATGGCAGCAGGGAAGACACGCACGGCTTTTAGTAAGAAGGGCAGCAGGGTTTGCAAGGTGACCTACAAAGTACAGGAATTTTTACCTCTTTGCTCCGTTCATCCAAGACCTCCACAAATTTTGCAGGAAACCAACCTGCCAAGAGGAGACAAAGGGTAAGTCTGAGTCACAGACATGGGGAACATCCCCCACCCGCTGAACATGAATGAAAACCCAGACTTGCTGCAGGTCCTGGGGGAGGGAAGAGAAAAGAGGCGGGTTCCTGTGGCCCCTGGAGGGAACTGTGGGCCCAGCCCGGAGAAAAAAACAAGCAGCACTGGAGTCTCTCCATGTGTATCGGGAAATCCACACAGTTGCAAGCCTGTTGTTACTGAAGGGCAGGCTCCCTGCAAGCACCACAGACAGCACTTGTTCCCATGCTCCATAGCAGCCCCATGCCCATCCCCACCCCGACTGTGAGAGTGCCCCTCCGTCGCTGCGTCTGCCAGGAAGAATGCCATGTCTAGTAAGGAGCCGCACCCCCCTCAGCCTCCACCCTCTCTCCTGACAGCTGCGTACAGTGATGGGGATTTGCACTCTGAGGCACCTCCCCCAATGGTGACCAGCAGAGCCTCTGGCTATGGGGGCAGGAACTGAGTGAAAGGCAAACCTGGCTTCCTGGGAGAGGGAGGCAGAGATGCCGGAGCCACCACAGAGGGCAACAGCATCTGTGGAACACTGGCAATTGCTCTCTCACTGTCTCTGGAGCCCCTGCCCACAGCTTTCCCTCAGCCCCCCAATGTGCCCATCTGCTCTCACCTCTCAGTCCATTCAGCTCCCCCACCCAACAGTGCTCGTCCTTCTGGGATATGATCTGAAAAAACGAAGAGGAGAGATGGCGATTTCAGGGAGGGACAAACACCAACTGACAAGCGCCCTGCAACAGGAGCAAGGAGGTAAAAACAGGGCAGGCACAAGTGCAGTGCCAGGCTCTCCCTCTCCACACATCCCATCCAGGACTGCTGGGAGATAGGATGCATTGCCATGGAAAAAGTGTCACCTCAGAGAGCGAATGTGCACATGTAGGGTAAGGAAACACTTTCTTCTTAACCCTTAGAGGTCGTGGGGGGGGGGGGGGGGGGGGGGGGGGGGGGGGGGGGGGGGGGGGGCACACTGAATGACTGAAATTCAAGTCACCAACCCACTTTCACTACCCGTGGGAGCTGCCCAGCCACCAGAAACAGGAACAACAACACCCGTAGTTGGGTTCTTGGCAGGGATTGAACCTGGGACCCCAGAATCTAAAAGCACGAGCCGCTACCATCTGAGCTAAAGAGCCAACTTCACTAGATCAGAGGCTGTAGCAGTCTCTTTATGTGGTCCAGCCACTAGATGGGGATAAAGGTCCACTCTGAATTAGCATGGGTTATACGGGCAATGGGCAATAGGCAGGAGTTCCTGAGGGAGGGAGAAGAGGCGTTAAATGATGATCAGCCATTGTGCCAATACCCTCTCCACTTTTCTTCCCCAGTAGTGGCTCTTTTGGCCCCACAAGACATGGGAATAAAAGGCAGGTTCTTCCTGCCATGCCGACACAGGACGATGCTGCCAACAAAACACACCCCATGTCCGACAGCTATTCAGAGCAGCAGCTTCTTGCACTTTGCTGGGCAGCGGATATCCCTTTCCTCCTTCCCTTCCCCACCTTGGGGCATAAGGATGTGGTGCCAACGTTTCCATGCCATTGGGTGCCCTTAGATGATCGCTTGGCTGGCCCAGTGTCCTTGTGACAGAGAGCACTAATCTAGCTGCGATCTGAGTTCAAATCTTTCCTGCCTTGCACTCCTGGGGGAGCGGGAGCTCTGTGACAGTCAGGGTAACTCACTAACCAGTCCCGGCAGGAGGCGGACAGCATTCCCAAAGGAATTCTGTATCCCTCCTGGCCCAGCCAGAATCCCCAGCCACAGACACACAGAAACCCAGCACAAGGCTAGGGGAGGGACACCCCAGCCCTGCTCCCCAGAGAGGAGGCTATCAGGGGGACGAAACACTCGCCCCATGTGGCGGCTCGAGGTGGATGTCTGTAACATGTCCTCTCTGTAAGGGGGCAGAGAGAATGCATCATGCCCTGGGATCCTGCCCCCCCGCCCTCGTACTGTGATGATGTCATTCTTGCGGAAGCCCAACTCATCGTCGTCATGGCGCTCAAAGTCCAGGAGTGCCTTGGCTCGGCGCCGGCGGTTCTGGGAACATGCCACGTAGTTTTCGTGGTCCCGCTGGTGGCTCTCCATGGTGTAATCCGGAGTCAGGTCCTGAGTTTGTGTGGAAGAGAAGCACAATGAGCAATAAGAAGGTGACTCACAGGTGACTAGATGATGTGCTGGGGGTGCTCCCCATCTCCAGTACAACTCTCTGCTCCCTCCCGTGGCAGATAGATTAGCTCCAGGAACAAGCATGGCTCCCCTCCTCCACCTGGGAAAGGCAAAGTGCCATACACAGATCCTGCCCACGGTGGATCTCCCTGGATCTCGGTAATTCCTCCAGGGCTCAAGCAGTGTTGGCTGGTAGAGGTACCTGGCCTTGGCCTTACGGTACGAGGGACACAGGGTTAGCCACGTACGGTGCGGCCCCCACTCACAATGCTGCAGTTCTTTGGGTCCACGCACTGGAAGTGCCGTGCCACATGCAGGATCGCCTCACGAAGGTCGGCCACCAGCTCTGTCTGCTTGATGTTCTTGGCCTTCAGTGCCTCCAAATCATCCTCACCTGGGAATGAGGGACACATGGGGGTGAAGAGAAAGGCAACCCCCAATCCTGTGCTGGGACAAAAGAAGGCTGTCCCCTCCCTCAGCCTGAGCACAGACAATTATGATTGCTCCCTCTAGCCAGACTGTGACCATTGCTCTGCACCCACCTGAACACCTGGGCTCCACTCATGGGTAACAGGAAAGGGGCCAATATGAGAGGAGGAGGAAAAACAAAATACTGCATCCTGTCCCTTTAAGGGCCATGCACCTCTATGCTGAGCACACAGGAAACTGGGACTGGGGCTTGATTCAGCCTCCTCCTTCCCCTGCCAATAAATGGGAAGCTAGCAGGAGCTATGAGAAAACAGGCAGCCCTTAAGTGCAGCTGCTTATAAGCTGCATGGCCCCATCTAAAGAGGTCCTGTTGCTCAGCTTCTCCTCCTGCCTGTGCGCTTTCTGGAATGGGAGAAGACGGGGAGTGTGTGCATTCCCTTCGCCCCTCAGGGCCCTTTTCTCTGCATCCTCTCTATACCTCTGCACTAAGGGTCTGACTCTGCCCCCATCCAAGTCACTGTTAAAACTCCCACTGACTCCAAGAGAGCCGGAGCAGGTGCTAAATGAGTCTTCGTTAGCCATTTCCCTGCCTGCCTTAATGTGGGGCGTATACACACCCCACCAAAGACCCTGTATTATAGGCAGCACAGCTAGCAGTGCCTACAGGAGGGTCTTATAATGGGAAGCATCACACAACTGTGTTTTCAGTCGCTTATAACGTTGCTAAACTTTAACCGTTCAGGCTGAAATTTTCCATGCCAAGCATCTGCCTCAGGTTGAATATTTTTTGGGAAAATGTCAGGTAAAAATGGTTTTGCCATTTCTGAGAACAAGATATGGGAAAATACATGTTGTCCATGTTAAAAAAAAAATCATACAACCATTTTGTTGAGCATCTGTAGCACCTCCCTGTTTTGGAGCAGGGATTTGAAATTTGGCTGGGGTTGCCCTCGTGCAAGTGACGTGTCTCTTGCTGTCTCCATGAAAATCTGCTGAAATTTGGCCAAGTTATGAGCCTCTGAAAATCTCAGTTCACACATGCTCAGTTGAGATATGTTAGAATTTGGCAGCTAAATTTTCCAAAGTGTGTTTCTGCACTGGGTGCTCCTATCCCTGGGATGCCAGCCCTGAGCAGGACTCCCAGCTGGTGTGGGCCACAGTGGCACTAAGCACAGGAACCAAAAGCAAGGAGTTTGTCTGTCCTGTGCCCTCAATGCTCCCCCTGCTGGCATCCAGCCTGACTGGAATGCAGAGGGGAGAGGAGCTGGACTTGTGGGTGATGGGACTGGTACTAGGAACTGGAGGAGGGGGAAGGGAACTGTGACTGGGGCAGTAGGGCCTGTAACCACTAGATTACACTCACAACAGAACCTGGAATAGAATTCAGGAGTCCTGAGTCTCCACATTTTTCTGCTGTCAGAAAATAGGTGTGAAATCCAATGGCAATATATGCACCTCATCCATCGTTAATGCTGCCCCACACAGATAACAGCTTACTACAGCTGTAAGGTACTGTTAGTTCAAGTGACATAGATCTGTGCGGTGGATCAAAAGGTTCTAATACTGCTGAAGAACCACATGGGTGTCAATATGGATCCACATGATAACATTTATTTTTTCAGTTTGCTTTTTAAAAAACCTAGGAAATTACACACAAAAAACGACATTAAAAGAAAGTTAAGTTTGCAAAATCAAGCACTCAAGACACAAAATGCCAGGTTGCCTGTGCAACCTTAATTCGGCCCCATTGTGCATATGCATCATGATACAGTCTTTAATCTCATGATCACTACTATTATTTCCACAGGATCTCTGCTCCATTCAGTGCACAGAATGAACACAGTGCTCAGGAAATTAATCAGGGTTGTATAGTGAAAGGAGGCTGTTATTTGTAGATTCCCTACCTTATTTGCTGAGGTTGTTGAAAGGTGTGTAGTGAATGCAGTGGGAAGCTGCAGGAAAAGACTTGTGGTTTAGGTAGTTCAAATGATGCTCTGGGGAACTGAGTTTTATCCTTGCCTGTACCGCAGAGTTCCTGTGTGATGCTGGGCAAGTCACTTAAGCTGGGATCCATCAAGGGACTTTGGCATTGCAACTCTGAGCACCACGACACCTAACTCTTAGGCGCTAGATAATCACAGAACAGCATTGTGACCCACCAAGCCAAGCCAGGGGATGGGCTACTCAGGAGAGCAGGGGTTTAAAAAGCCTGCTCCTAAGCGACCAGAGGAGCTAGCAAACAGGGGAGTTTTGCAAGGTGGTTTAGCGGGGGAGTTGGGGGGAGGGGGGATTAGATATACTTCATTAACATTCTGTAAACTAAACGCAATAAACACCCCCTGATAAAAACAAAACAACAATAAAGGAAAGAGCTGCAGGAGTAAAGAGAGAATGCAGGCAGAAGTCCAGCAACAGAGTGGGGGCTATCCAGCTCATTGCACTGAATGCAGCATCCTGCCTTATGGGCGGGTGGCATATATGTGCATTCGGTGCAAGGAGCTTCTGGCCCTCAGAGACCACGTACAGGCTTTGGAGACCAAAGTGGCTGAACTGGAGGAGCTAAGGGAGACAGAGAGGTACATAAATGAGACTTTCTGGGACACAGCAGAATGGTCCCACCCCCACTCTGACAGCCTCTGTGCTGTTGAGGAGGATGAAAATCTCAGGGAAGGAGAACATCAAACTGGAGCAGAGGGGAAACGATACCATAGTTGGGCCCCTCCTTCCAGATGATGTCATGGTATCCTCTTGCACTCAGGATACCTCTCTGTGGGAGGGAACTCCAGTTTTCAGGAAAGGACAGGATAGTAATAGGGGACTCGATCATTAGAAACATAAATAGCTGGGTTTCTGATGACCAGGAGAAACGCATGGTGACTTGCCTGCTGGGTGCAGAGGTTGCAGATCTCTTGAGACATCTAGACAAAATTATGTGTAGTGCTGGGGAGGAGCCAGTGATTGTGGTACATGTAGGTACCAGTGACATAGGGAAGGATAGGAGAGAGGTCCTGGAGGCCAAATTAAGACTGTTAGAAAAGAAATTGAAGACCGGGACCTCCATGGTAACATTCTCTGCAATGCTTCCTGTTCCACATACAGGGCCACTTAGACAGGTAGAACTGCAGGGTTTCAATGTGTGGATAAGATGATGCTGTAGGGAGGAGGGGTTTAGATATATTAGGAACTGGGGAACCTTTTGGGAAAGGGGGAGTCTATACAGGAATGAAGGGCTCCACCTAAACCAAAATGGAACCAGATTGCTGATACGTAAAATTGAAAAGGTCGTAGAGCAGTTTTAAAATTAAGGGCTGGGGGAAAGCCAAGAGGCGCAGAGGAGCATGTGGTTTGGACAGAGACATTCCTTAGGGAAGGATGTATTAATGGAGATTCTCTATATCCTAATAAGGAGGAGAGGATGGAAGAGGATAAAATACGGGTAGGATCTGATGAGAAACAGTCCAATGAAAGAGTCCCATTCAATTATATCACACAATGGCAGACAGCTAAAAAGTGACAATTTTTTTAAGTGTTTATATACAAATGCTAGAAATCTAAATTCTAAGATGGATGAACTTGAATGCCCTGTATTAAATGAGGATATTGATATAAGCATCACAGTAACTTGGTAGAATGAGGATAATCAATGGGACATAGTAATAACAAAGTACAAAACATATTGGAAGGACAGAATAAGTCATACTGGTGCGGGAGTGGCACTATATACGTAAGAAAGCAGAGTCAAATGAAATAAAAATGTTAAATGAACCAAACTGTGCCATAGAATCTCTATGGATAGTAATTCCATGCTTGAATAATAAAAATATGGCAGTAGGGATATACTACTGACCATCTGACCAGGATGGTGATGGTGACTGAAATGCTCAGAGAGATTAGAGAAGCTATAAAAATTTTAAAAATCAGTAATAATGGGGGATTTAAACTACCCCCATATTGACTGGGTACATGTCACCTCAGGACAGCATGCAGAAATAAAGTTTCTTGACACCTTTAACGACTGCTTCTTGAGGCAGCTAGTCCTGGAACCCACAAGAGGAGAAGCAATTCTTGATTTAGTCCTAAGTGAAGCACAGGATCTGGTTCAAGAGATGAATACAGCTGAACCACTTGGTAATAGTGACCATAACATAAAATTTTTTGACATTCCTGTGTGGGGTAGAGGGAGCACTAAAGCAGCCCACCATGGTAGCATTTAATTTCAGAAAGGGGAACTACACAAAAATGAGGATGTTGGTTAAACAAAAATTAAAAGGCACAGTGCCAAAAATAAAATCCCCACAAGCTGCATGGAAACTTTTTAAAGACACCATAATAGAGGATCAATTAAATGTAAATCTCCAATTTAAAAACATAGTAAGAGGACCAAAAAAGTGCAACCATGGTTAAACAACAAAGTAAAAGAAGGAGTTACAGGCAAAAAGGCATCCTTTAAAAAGTGGAAGTTAAATCCTACTGAGGAAAATAGAAAGAGAGCATAAACTCTGGCATGTGAAGGGTAAACATATAATTAGGAAGGCCAAAAAAGAATGTGATGAACAGCTAGCCAAAGACTCAGAAAGTAACAGCAAAAAATTTTTTAAGTACATCAGAATCAGGAAGCCTGCTAAACAACCAGTGGGGCCACTGGATGATCGAGATGCTAAACAAGTACTCAAGGAAGATAAGGCCATTGCGGAGAAAGTAAATTAATTCTTTGCATCCCTCTTCACAGCTTAGGATGTGAGGGAGATTCCCAAACTTGAGCCGTTCTTTTTAGGTGACAATTCTGAGGAACTGTCCTAGATTGAGGTGTCATTAGAGGTGGTTTTGGAATGAATTGATAAATTATATAGTAATAAGTCACCAAGACCAGAGTTGTGAAGGAACTCAAGTGTGAAACTGAAGAACTACTGTGATATGTAACCTATTACTTAAATCAGCTTCTGTACCAGATGACTAGAGGATAAGATAACGTGATGCCAATTTTTAAAAAAGGTTTCAGAGGTGATCCTAGCAATTACAGGCCAGTAAGCCTAATTTAGGAGTCAACATGGTTTTTGTAAAGGGAAATCATGCCTCACCAATCTACTAGAATTTGGGGGGGGGAGGGTCACAAACATCTGAACATGGGTAATCCAGTGGATATAGTGTACTTAGATTTTCAGAAAGCCTTTGACAAAGTCCCTCACCAAAGGCTCTTAAGCAAAGTAAATTGTCATGGGATAAGAGGGAAGGTCCCCTCCTGGATCAGTAACTGGTTGGAAGATAGGGAACAAAGGGTAAGAATAAATAGTCAGTTTTCAGAATGGAGAAAGATAAATAGTGGTGTCCCCCCAGGGGTTTGTACTGAGACCAGTACTGTTCAACTTATTCATAAATGATCTGGAAAAAGGTGTAAACAGTGAGGTGGCAAAACAAAATAATGAATAGCTGCTCAATCAAGTGAGCACCATTCATTCCGTGCACTGAATAAGGGAGGGTCCTGTGATAATTGTATGTGATCCTGAAATTCAAGACTGAAACATACTGCATATGCACAAAGGGGACAGATGTACGTTGCACAGGTAACATTCACTCTGGCGTTTCCTAACCACTGAGTGCTTGACTTTGTAATCTTAACATCCTGCATTGTAATTTTTTAATGCAATACTATTTAAGCTTGTAGTTCCCCATTAACCTCCCAGAAAATACTAAAGGCACTTTCCTCACTCAGCAAGACCAACACAACAAGAGTTCAGTTTCTCAACCAGGCCATTTTGGAGACATGATGAGCCAGGAGAAAAATCAGGAAAACTTTCAAGGAATGTTTTACCCCTACAAACACCGTTCCTAATTATTTTCCAAGCATCCCAGAAAAAAATCTGCCCTGGGATAAAACATGGTAATTTCTGGAGGATCTATTTTTTTATAGGGATGTTGACAATCGGACTGTAGGAAGTCAGCTTCTGCTATCTCATAAGGTATGTATTTTTAAATACATGCAAAATGCTACTCTTTGGTTGTGCCAATGGTTTCCTTGACGGATGAATGGTAGCTATATGTTGGGTGAGTTCACCCGCAGTGAAAATTAAAATGTGAAAGTGTTCAGAGTAGAGATAACGGATTAGGTAAGGGGTACGGACAGTCACTGGTTGCATTTTAAGTCTCTAAAGGAAGGACTTTGGATATTCCTGTCCCAAATGGATTCACACTTTGGAGGTGGCTGGACCAGCAGCAAGAAGATTAATGGCTAAAGAGGAAAGCACGCTACTTCCTGTGGCAATCAGGAACAGTCTGCTTCTTTTGGCTTTGGGGAATGCAGATTCAGCAAGTTCAAACTCCCTTCCCTCCTCCCCATTCAATCTCTTCCCCTCACTTTGCTGCCTCTTGTTGCCGAAGGAATGTACACCCATTCCTTCCCCTCCACCACTCCTCTGCCTCCAGGCTTCTCTCTCACCCCCACCCCGACAGCACCATCACAACATGCAAGGAATATGCTTGTCCTCACCAAAAAGCAGCGAGGTGATGCCAGATTTCCTGCGCTGGGTCCTGCGTCGCACAATCTGAAGGGGGAAAAAGCAAGACAGAGTGGACTCAGAGGAGCCATTAGAAGAACAAAACATATATAGATTGGCAGATAAGGGCTGGAGCGGAGCAGGGAGACCCAGCGACTGTCAGCAAGTCTCTGAGGGGTGTATTCATCAAGGATAGAGGGGAATTGTTCAGAGTTGTCCCAGACAGGATGGGCAGTAACCAAACCACACTGAGCAAGAGGACCAGCAGGAATGATTTCTGACAGTGGAATCTATCAGACTGTGGATTAGTCTAAGGGTGGACAATCACCACCAGGGACACTCAGAACAGGACTGGACAAAGCACAAGAACAGCCAAGCACCGGCTGGTGAGAGGGATAACAGGAGATGACCCATTAGATCTATTGCAACAGGAAATTCATTCATTCCAAGAAGAGAGAAAAAGGCAGTGTTTAGTGCTTAGCCAGCTGCTGAGATCCCTCTCGTGTGGGCTGACTGTACCCACTCAGGTGCAGGAGGTCTGGTGGCTGCAGCAGGTGTGGGTGTTTGGTAGCATGACCTCCTAGCAGTGAGAATAGTACAGGTTGGTGACATTCCCATCACAGTCCTAGCACATACTCTCCCTCCCGGGAAAGTGAGAGAAGTTTATCAAGGAGCCAAAACCCACTAAGGCAGGATGGCCTCATGCTAAGACCATTATGAAGGTGGTTGGCCAGCTAGCCCAGAAGGCAGTGTCATGAAGGGAAGCAGCAGTCTCTAAGAGCCCTGGTGGGCAGGGCACTGTGCACCCACCTTGGATAGATTATTGACAGCAGCGCTGGGGTTGAGCAACTGCCCTTGGTCAGCGATGAGGTAAGCCAGGTGCTTGCGGCGCTGGGTCTCCACTGCCATGTCTGTCAGTGATCCAGCAACGCGCATGGCCTCCCGCAGCAGCACATCCGCCTCCTCGATCTGAGATGGGATGTCTGAGAGAGTGTTGAAGATGGAGGCAGAGTTCTCCGACTGGATTAGCTCATCTTCCTGCAGGAATGGGGAGAAACCACACATACACAATATGCTGAGCATGTCAGTGACACTCACTAGGACTGCTAAAAGCCCAACTCATACCTCAGACAACAAAGTCAAGGCACGAAATTCAACCCAGGGACAACTAGCTTATTTCTTAAAAGTATCAATAAGAAAAAGTCCAAGCTGGTTGGGTCAGGAGACAGCAGCAGCGTCTCACACTGCTCTAGTGCTTTCATACCCAAGGATCCCAAAGCACATTATACCAGAGGCATATACAGAAATCACTTCATCCACCACTGAAATGCAGTCACCTTAGAGTGCAGCACAATGGCTATCCTGCACCAACAACGCTACGCAAGAGAGTCACAGGATAATGTCTCCTATTCAGAATGCAGAGGAAAGTTCAGGGTGGACAAATGTAATCACCAAATTAAATGTGGCCAGGACAACAGGCCTCACACCCGGGGGCTTGTGCGAGCAGCACCACAGGATCTTTATCATCCCCAGAGGGTCAGCACCTTGGTTTTACATCCTGATCCAAAAGACAGTAAAAAACCAAGAGCTCTACAAAGCCAGGGAAGGCAGGACAAGTCTCCAGTCTGTGTTGCTTTGGGCTCAGGAGTCAGACAGAGAGGTATACCAAATGAGAGAGGGTAATTGTCAGACAAGGGGAGTGGAGGTGAAGGGAAAGACAGCAGGAAAGGGAAGGCATTTTCTTGACGGAGTCCCCCAAATCTCAAACAATGGATTGCTGACTAGAAGCCTTTCACATCCCCAGATTCTAAAGAAAGCAAGATGGTGGCTCTTGCTGTCCTCAGAGTAAACTCCTGAGAATCAGATACAACCAGGGGCTACAGGAGAGCCTCACACCTAAAATCCTTCTTCCTCCTTCCTGAAGAGAAAACCAAGGTGCTATAAATCAGGGCACAGGAGATGGTTGTTACCTTCATACTGAGCATGCCCAGTGTGACCTGGAAGAGCACCAGAGAACCCTGGTAGAAGAAGAGATCCCAGATGCGCAGCAGCAGTTTGATATGCACGACGCTAGCGAAGGCTGTGAGGAACCAGTGCAGGGTGATCAGGGACAGCTCTGTGTATGAAGAGACAGAAAGGGACTGTGACACAGGTGATTAGCTGAACAGCAAGGAAGAGAGCCCGCACAGAGCCGCCCGCCCAGCTCAGAGGGGACACCCTCAACTACTCCTCATTCCCAGGGAATTCTCTGACCACTGTGACTATAAAGGAGGATAACTCTAATGACATCAGCCAGAGCGTGAACAGCTCCAGGAGAGGTAGGGGGCTCACATGCACTGTGTTTAGTGAAATAAAACACAGCCATGGGAATAAGGTCCTTTTCTTGGGACCTAAGATAGGACAGAGCCCTCTTTAAACAAGTCATGGACCGCTGACTCAGTCAGCATGTCCAAACCACATGGGACATTGTGTGCATGTATGAATAGCCACAGCCACAGCCACACACCAGGAATTCAAACCTCTCCTCCTCAAAAATTTAATGTCACTCCCCACCCGCTCCACCCCCAAACAGGAGAGAGAGAGAGAGAGAGAGAGAGAGACATGTTGCATCTCCCCTTACCCCAGTGCCAAAGCTTCCATGACCTCCTGGTTGTCCAAAAAAACACACACAAGACTCCCAGGCATTCCTGGGGGAGAAAAGCCCCCCCCCTTAAGTCAAGCCCAACCCTGAAACCTCCAGCTTTTCCCCAAAACACAACCACAATGTTGCAGCTCTGCATCTTCAATGGAAAGTCCTGCAGCAAATCAAACAGGATACGGAGCAACAGGAATACACAGAATTCATCACCATCACAGGAATCAAAGGACATGGACTGAATGTATTCGGCTGGAGGAGGGAAGGGGTACATGACACTCTGTACCTCAAAGCAACACCCTGGAACCCCCATAGTCAGCACTGTCAGATAATTAGGATATGTTTTGTACAAAGTATATCTTGTGAGATGTCATTTTAAAAGTCTTGATTGGTTGAACAGTAATATCCTGTTGGATTGTATGTGCTATCATTGTGTGTAAAGTTATGAAGTTTTGCTGTGTGTGTGTTACTGAAATATCTTGTGAGGGTGGGAAACACCAACAACCAGCCTTTCAGGTGTAACAGTGGAGTAGCCAGACAGCGTTAATCGTTCACCAACAACCATCAAGGAAAGAATCCACTATCTCAGGAACTGAATACGAAGACTTCTCAGAGAGAGCACGTAGACAATGGACACTACTCGACCGACCCCCACGTCACAAGCATAGATCTTTCCAGCAAGCAGGAAGAAACTATAAAAGAGGGGAAGTGACATCATCACTTGGCATCTCCCCTCCAGCTCCAACCCCAAAGCACAAAGATTTGGAACTGGGGCAGGGTGGTCCCAGGCTGGAAGGCAGTTTCAGTCTGTATACGGAGGAACAGAAACCTTTTGGTACCATCTGTCCGGGTGAGACACTGCTTGATTCAAATCCTGTTTAGTTTGTTCCTGTTTAATACTTAGACTGCAAATTTATTTTTGTTTCGTAAGTAACAAACTCTGATCTCTAAGCCTGCTACTTATAATCAATTAAAAACCTATCTTTCTGTAGTTAAATCTGTTTTATATTTTACCTAGAACAATGTGTTTTGGTTGAAGTACTTGGGAAATCTCAGCTCAGTTTACAAAGGCTAGTGCATGTCCCCTCCAAGGACTGGGTAATGAACTTACACTGGCTAGGCTTCTGACCAGTGCAAGATGGTACAGTCCTAGCGTTAAAGGCTGGGGAGCTGGGGAGAATTTGCTGAAGCCTCTCTATTGTTGGTTCATGAGTGGCTGGGGAAAGCATACATGTAACTCAATTGGATGTGTCCCTGCCTGTGGATGTCTGTGTAAGTGAAGTACCAGTCAGAAGTTTGCAGCTTGCCAACAGTGTGAGAGGGAGCCCAGGTTGGTGGGACAGAGGGCTCAGCGGTCCCACAGTCCAGGTTGCACCCCAGGAAAACCTGTCACAGGGTAATGTGAGAGTAGTCTCATGATTGTGGGGTTCCTACCACATCACTTCAGTTTAATGTGCTGCACAGTATATAGGCTTCTCTTATCTGCACACACTTATGTACGCATGAGCCAGTGTCATGCTTCAGGCTGAAAGCAGCACCCTGGGTCAGAAGATTCAATACCCTTAGGCGCCTCTTTACCAATGTCATGCTCTTGCAGGAGCTTGTCCAGCTGTGGCAGGTACTGCACGATGAGATGGCGCAGGACGCGCTGGTCGGTCTGTACTCCCATCAGCGTGGTGCTGAAGTAAGAGGCAGGCACTAGGTCCTCGATGATGGCGCACATCATCCAGAAAGCATCTTCCTCCTCTAAGAAGAGCAGCAGGGAAGCCGCTACCTAGCGAGAAGGGGAAGAAGAGATGTTCATTCCAAGCCCGCACTAAATGGGATGTTCATTGGTACTTAGGTGGAGAAGAACATTGTCCCTGACCCAATGCAGAGTTTAGGGGATTGAAGCTTCTCTCATTTCCACATCCAGCAGCTTTGCTTTGCTCTCTCCCAAAGGTGGAATTTCTTTCACACTCGTCAGAGATTCTTTGCTATTTCACTCAGATCAGCCAAGTCTCATGCCAGTCAAATAAACAATATTACTCCCCCTCCACAAACAGATTAAGTTTAGTCCGTGTGTGGAATTATTCCTTCCATTTCTCCTGCCCCCAGAAAAGGCTCCATTTGGTCTGTTCCCTTGATCTAATTTGGTTCACATGGTGCCCAGCTGCACTGCAGCTGCCTGAAATCACCTGCTGCAGAAAGAATTATCCCAAATGAAGCAACACAAAGCAGGGGAAAGTGGAATTACCATGCCAGTGCCTTGGCAGTATCCGATCTCCGGGTAGAGCCAGGCTAGTCCCCGGAGTATCCTGCGCAGTCGTGGCACCCCGATGCTGTGCATGTTGGAGAAGCAGGCGTTGCTGGGCATGGTGCGGAGCAGGTCCTTCTCGATCTGGCAAACACCAGTCATAGACAACTGCTTCAGACTTAGCTAGTGTAATCTGATCAACAGCCTCCTGCTCCCTTGGTCTCCCTGATGCCCTTGCCTTCCCCACACCCAAGAACATTTGGTGCCAATGCAAGGTACTGTACCGGCACCATCTGGAGACCAAAAGCCTCTGTTTACCCCCAGGACAGGTACAGCATAGCTAGGGACAGAGCAACTTCTCAGACACACTCACTAAGGTACCTAAGCTCTGCCTTGGAGGGACTGCCTCGAGGGATGAAAGGGAACTTCATACTCCTTGATCCATTCAGTCTTTGGCATCACCCCTGAGAATGGCAGCAAGGTGGCCAATCAGCACCTCAGTACTGATGGGGTTTGCAAAGTGGCCATTTATCCACTGGGATCTGGAGTGAGGCCACTCCTGCAGCCCATTTCAGATGGGCCACCAAACCTGATGGTGAAGACCTGGGCTTGACTGCAATTGGTGATTGTGAGGTTAAAGGCATCATATCACAGGCCAAAACCCCCGAACTGATCAGTCCCTTCCTCCGTCAGATGATTCTGGTTTGTTACCCCACCAGCTTGGCGAGTTTAGGGCAGGGACAGAGTTTGGCCATAGCAGTATTACAGAAAAGAGGGGAGGGGAGTGGATGGGGGAAATTCCTTGAGCCTTCAGGATTCAGGGGGAAAGACAAAACCCTAGGAGACAGCTGCTGCCACCTGAACAGGGCATGCACCTGTTGGTGGTATATCAGTGCCAGGGTTCCCTTTCCCCCTTGTTATGTTGTATCTAGGCACGATTCTCATACATATATCCACAGCAGAGCTCGTATGCCCCATGTACACCGTAACCATCATAGCCTGAGAATAGTGTGACTAAATCTTTTCCCCTCAAACCACCTTCCTAATAAAGGAAGAGAAAAATATATCCATCCAGATTAAGGAGTAACACAATCCAACCTTTTCCCTCCCACTCATCTGTCCCTGCAGACGTTAAGCAAATTCTTCATCCCCCAAGTGCAATAGGTCACCCATGTTTCCATCCCAGGCACTAGACCATGCTATCAGGCAGGCTCTCTACCTGTTTGGCAGAGATTGTTTCATCATTGGAGCTGTTTTTCACAATATCTCGGTATGACATCTCCGAATTCCTCTTCTTCTGCAGGGCCCCAGAGAGACGCATCCACAGCTGGAGAATCAGGGACATGAAAAGAAAGGGTGAAGAGCAGTCAAAACACAACCACAACAAACAGAGGTGAAACCATCAGGAGCTGATCTCTCATTTCATTCTCCTTGCTTCCCATCTTCATGACTGCACCAGGGCCTCACCTGAGGCCTCATGCTGTGAGGGATGCCAGCCAGCACCAGTGAGCGCAGCTTGTCTGAAGCCGGCAGCGTGACCTCAATTTTGTCCCAGGTGAGGTCCCCGACGTCGTGGTTGTGCGTGAATTCCAGGTGGGCCTGCCACTTCAATCTCTGCTGTGGCTCCTCCATCAGCGGAATCCCCAGCAGCTTGCTGGAGTTCAGCTCAGCGCCATCTGCATCAGAAGCCAGGAGAGGGCAGAGGAGGAAAAGAAACAGACAAGTAAGAAAGGGAATAGGCAGGGACCAGTGAGAGACAGAAAGGGGCAGAGCTGTTTTCTGTCTCTGAAAAAGCCACACAAAAATGTCTGAGCCTCAGCCCAGGGGTGGGGATAGCAACTCTGGGGACTCAGATACACATGCCCTGCATCACAGCAATGACAGCCTGGGTCCAGACTGCATTCTCCGCCCAGCATAGCTTGTATGGGTCACAAGCAAAGTACACTGAAACCCCAAGATCTAAGAGGCTGGGACTCGTATGTGCCTGTTCACAATGTGAACAAACGAAACAGCAGGTCATCCAAGGTACAGGGGAGCCTGGCAGTGGCTGCTCCACTGAGCTTGTTAACTTTGTATTTAATGAGGCTCTTCAGTCTAGCAGATGTAGGCCGAGATCCACAGGCTGGAAGCTGAAGTTAGATAAGTTCAGGCTAGAATAAGATGCAAAATTTTAACAGTGAGGTTAACTGGCCATTGAAGTAACTTAAGAAGGGAAGTTGTGGATTCACTGTTATTGGCATTCTTCAGTCAGGACTGGCTTTCTAAAATACATGTTCTAGCTCAATCACAGATTATGAGCTTGATGCAGGAATTACAGGGGAGAGGTTGTCTGGCCTGTGCTATGCAGGAGGTCAGACTAGATGACCAGAATCGTCCCTCTGCCGCTAATATCCATGCATTTATAAAATGCTCTGGAAGAATAGGCACTCCCTTTGCCCCACATCTCTATCCATGTCACCGTCCCCAGGGAGCCACCTCCCGCCCGTGCTCAGTATGGCTCTCAATGTATGCATGTGCGCACACAGAGAACACAGCTTCCTCCTGCCCTTTTTCAGGGGGTTAATCTTGTCCAAATCCATTTTCCCCTTTCCAGGATAGAGCAATGCAGTGTGACGTCCCCTCAGACAGCAACTAGGAATCTTCCCATCGCTAGCCACTCCTTTCCTTTTGCTCCTCTTTAGCCATGGCAGGTGACCCTCTTAATTAATGCCCAGCTGCACTGGTTCTCCAGCCCTTTAATCCCTTCCTGTTTGGTCCTCCCTTCCTCCAAGTTGTGCAGCTAAAGTGCGTTGTTTGTTCTGTCCCTATTCAGCACCCTTGGCAAAGCTACCTGGGGATTTCCCATCCCCGGATGGGTAGAATACCCTGTCACAGTCACCCACCTTGGGATTGGAACCACAGGTACTTTGATAGATGGCTTGCAAGGTCATTTGGTTTCACTACATCTGCTGAAAAGCTACAGTGCTACTTACCACAGCACATATTCCTCAGTGAATCACAACAGCTGTCCCCTGCCGCGCAGTAACAATGCTAAGTGAAACACACATCTTTGCCTCCAATGGCAGATGCCCACAGGGGGTCACAGATTGTGCTGGGCCAGGGCTCCAGCATTTTAGGCATCACTTCCCAAGAGGGCCAGCACTTTTAAAGCACATCCCTAGAAAAAGTGGATCCAGGATGGTGCTGGGAACAGAAGATATCATAGACAGTGGAAGGGAGATCCTTTCACGTCCTGTGCCCTGGGGATAGGAAGGTCCCAGAAAGCATGGGGCACGGCTCACTTGCTGGTGGATTCTCTGTACCTTAAAGTCTTTAAGCCATGATTTGAGAACTTTAATAACTCACTCATAGGTTAGGGGTCTATTACAGGAGTGGGTGAGTGAGGTTCTGTGGCCTACGTTGTGTAGGAGGTCGGATTAGATCATCATGTTGGTCCCTTCTGATCTTAGAGTCTATCAGCCTATGAGCCTTACCTTCCTTATCCACTCGGAAGCCGAATTCATCGTACCGGAATTCTGGCTGCTCCACCAACTCTTCTTTCTGGGGTGGGGCGAGAGGCAGAAGGGTAAGTGCTCGATTCCTCCGTTTGGCCACTAGGTGGGGCAGCTGCTTAGAGTGCCAGGCTGTGTCACATCCCTTTGGCCCCAGTAAGAGAGGCGTACTCCCAGCTCCTCCCATCGAGATTCAGACCTTCATCCCCCTCCCGAACCCCACTGCCCTGTTCAACAGGCCCCACAGGCTAGGCTAGCCTCACTACACGCTGAGGAAAGGGCTTTGGCTGCTTTTCAATAGATTCTGCCTTGATTCCCCACCCACATCGCTCTCCCCGGGCTTTTCATTTCGGAAAGGGGCCATAGGTTCTGCCTGGGAGAGGCAGTGGATCTGACCACAACTGAGACAATCCCCGCATGTACGGGAATGCCTGGGAACGCACCCTAATGCACGGGGGCATCCACACATGACCTGCTAACACCGTCTTACCCATGGGTGCTTCTCTAACACCTGGTTAGCCCTTCTTTACCCCGTGCCAGCACCGCCCCTCCAGCACACTCTCCTTCAAGACCCCGTCTACATTCCAGCCCCCCGTGGAGCTGCACCACAGCAAACCGTTGGTGTAGGCAGGCTAAGCTGGTGGAGGACGGCCCTGGTTTCAATCACAGGTTCTTTAAGCTCCACAGCACAAATCCCAGCTTTCCTTGCTTACTCTCTAGGGGTTGGCCCACATGCAGCTACATTGGTGGCTAGAATCAGGGCTAATCCCAAATGTAGACAAAGCCTAACCCAACAGACTCCTAACAACCGTCGGCATGTGCACACCTAGCCCTGCCATTCTTGCATGCTCCCACAGCACATATAGGCATCCGCCAGTCAGTGCATCCCTAATCAAAGCTCCCCATGCACACTCCCTCAGGACACACAGTAGCCCCACAGATATACATGCTCTTTCACTGCATGTGTCTCTGAGAAACAGGTTCAGAGGCCCATCCAGCTCCGTGACTCACTTGCTTTTAACAAACATTACTGACAGGTTACAAAGCACTAAACTCATTCCCTCAACTTCCCTCCAGTGACATGCTCCGGTTTAGCTTCTCCTACAATGCATTAGTCCACAGAGGGCTGTGGAACTCAGGACTGATTGGTGGATGGTTAGAAAAACCCTTCTCTGTATCGTAAAATGTCACCACATTTACAATTGTGCTATAGCTGCAAATCAGCAGGGAAAGGATCCACACAGGTTTCTTCAGGCTCTGGGTGTCCCCTTGGTTCTGTGCAGCAGAGACTGCACTCAGCACCCAAAACTTTAGCCAGCAAGTCCCCAGCTGTTTGCCACTGCAAACACACAGACTTTAAATGTCACCTCATTGCTTAGAATGATTTTTTGGGGAAAGAGAAAGTCTGTGCCTTCCCTGCACCATTAGGAGTCCAGCAAGCCAGGAGTACTTCACACTTATTACTTTACAAATAAAGAGAAAAAAGCAGACACAAACTGTGTTCCTTCCCCTCTATCCACTGTACCTGGGTGTACTTTGCCAGGATCTCCTGTGGCCAGATGCTGGGGGTAAGAGCCGAGAAGGGGCCCCCAGCAGAGGGGGTGTAGTTTCCTAAATACAAAGAGATCAACACACACAACAATGAAAAAAAAGAATGGCTTAGCCGATATTAACTAACACCTAACACTCAATGCAGACAAGTTCAGTGAAATGTCAGGTGGCTATCTTCTATCTATGGCATCTAGGTATTTATACAGCTCCCATCACCTTAGTATCTGCACTACCATACCCAAGGAAGCAAACAGGATCAACTTATGTTTCTGTAGCACCTTTCATCCCTCAGAAACTCAAAGAATTAAGTGTCACACCCACTAAAAAGAAGCCACCTCTAAGATAGAACTTGTGGCAATTTTTTGATACCACTGTTTTAGAAATTTTAATGACTAAGTAAAGGCACAATCAGGTATCCTAGGGATAATAGAGAGAGCATTCACGGAAGTGAATGATCACAAGTCTCATTGTGATTTTAGGTCTCATCTGAAACATAACTGAACAGCCTCCCCATGTGCCGGATCAAAGCATTCATTCAATCTCTATGGAGCAACAACTGCCACCTACTGAGTCACCAGTCCCAATTCCCATGGCAACTGGAGTTTCCTGGAGCTTTGCCATCCAGACCCAGTTTAACTTCTGAGCTGATGAAATCTACACAGCCTGCAAATCTTCCTCCTCCAAGAGGCTGCAGTTCCAAGAGAACTGAGGGGTTGGGATAAATCTGCCCGCCTCCCAGAGCTTATAGTGGGAGTTCAAACAGCTGTGGCTGAAACTGCAGTTAGAGTAAAAACAAATCTCCTCCTCCATGTCCCCGATTTTGTCCCATTCAATTGGTCTCCATTTAAAAACAAAGGATGCCGAATTCAGTCATCAGAACCAGACTCAACCCCCTTTGCTCCATTCAGTCAGGAGCAACACAGCGCCAGGGAAGTGGTTTCTTCTCCTGGAGTGGTTCAGCAGCACTTCCACCCATCCGGTAGGGGGATGAATGGCACAGAAGAACTGTTGTGCACAGACTAAAAGAGGGGTGGGATGGGCTGTGAACACGGAGCAAGAGAATCTGAGAAGGACCCTGCTGGAAGGAGATACAGGCCTGGTCTACACCTAAAGTTAAGTCAACATAGCTATAGCACTCAGAATTCACACCCCTGGGTGCTGTATCTCTGCTGACCAAGTGTAGACACAGCTAGGTCAATGGAAGAATTCTTCTTTTGATCTAGCTACCACTGCTCAGAGAGGTGGATTACCTACAGCAATGGAAAAACCCCTTCAGTCTCTGTCTGAAGAGTCTGCACTACAGCAGTGTAGGTGTGCCACTGTAGTGCCTGTAGACTATAGTTTACTAAAGCTTAGATTGAAAGGCTCAGTTATCCACAGCTGCACCACCCCTCAGCCTCCTTCCCACCCCTGGGCTATCAGCTGATACTTGGAGCAAAGCAGAAGAGAACTTCCAGCGTGAGTGTTTGAACAACGCTGGTTTCTCTTTTTGACTTAATACAACATCAAATCCACCAGGAGGGGAAGATTCTAGGATGGCAACAGAGCTGAGCAATGTGATGATGATGCATGAAGCAGAACAGATCTTATTCTTTCTCCCTCTATGTCTCATGGTGGTGGCAGCTTCTGCAGAGCTCTGTGTGGACTGGGGGGACAAACTGGATTAATACTGGTAGAACATGGGGAAAGATCACAGGGGAGGAGGGAGGCATTTTTATAGTCAGTCACTCACCCAACCAGAGCAGCACATTAAAATAAGAGGAAGTTATTGATCTGCAACTGGAGGTTCTTTGAAGTGTGTGGTCCCTATCTGTATTCCACTGGAGGTTTATGCATGTGAGCCATGAGCCTGGAGCTGGAGAATTTAAAAGTAGTGTCCGTTGGCCCATGCATGTGCCTTAGCTGACCTTGTGCCTCCAACCAAGGGGATAAAGGGCGGGACAGATTAACTGTCACTCCAGTGCCTTCGCTATTGCAAATCAGAGAAGACCCAAAGCAGAGGGGAAGGAGAGCCGGTAGTGGAACACAGATAGGGATCACACATCTCGAAGAACCTCCAGTTACAGGTCAGTAGCCTCCTCTTCTTCGAGTGATGGTCCCTATTGAATTCCACTGGGGGGGGACGACAACGATGACGGACAAGCAGTACTTAAGTAGGAGGAGGGTGTGAGGACATTGTTGAGTAAAGGACCACCATCCCAAAGGAAGCATCAGCAGAGGAGTCCTGCACCAGGGCATAATGTCTTGCAAATGTGTGAACAGAACCCCATATAGCCACTTCACAGATGTCAAAGAGGGGTACCTCCTGAAGTGATGCCATAGTGGCTGCCTGTGCCCTTGTGGAATGAGCTCTTACCTTGGCAGGAGGGGAAGGTTCGATAGAGAACAAAGTAGAATGCAGCCAGAGATCCGTTTTGAGGTTCTCTGGATGGAGACGGTGTGCCCCCTCAAGCTTTCTGCTATAGTGACAAACAACCTCAAGAACTTCCTGATTGGTTTTGTTCTTTTCAGGTAAAAGGCCAAGGCCCGCCGAACATCAAGAGAATGGAATCCTTGTTCCTCTGGGAAGCATGCAGTTTTGGAAAGAACACAGGCAAGTAAATCCACTGGTTTCAGATGAAATTCTGAAGCTATTTTTGGGGTGAATTTAGGGTGTAAATGCAATGAAACCTTATCCTTATGGAATATAATGCAAGGAGGATCTGCCATCATTGCTCCAAGCTAGCCATCCCTTCTGGCTGAGGTGATGGCTACAAGGAATGCAACCTTCATGGAAAAGAGAAACACGGAGTAGGAAGCTAAAGGTTCAAAGAGGAGCCTTAGAAGAGCTGAGAGAACAAGGGTCAGATCCCAGTAAGGAACAGGCTTCTGAATAAGCGGGAAGGTTCTGATTAGGCTTTTCCAGAATCTGGTGGTCAGTGGCCAAGTAGCCCTGAGAAAGTGGATGGAATGCACTGATCGCTGCCCAGTGGACTCACAAGGAGCTAATGGACAGGCCTGATGTCTTTAGAGAAAGGATATAGTCTAAGATGAGAGGAATACCTGCAGTTTCTGCAAATATCAGTGCCTTTGATGTGCCCAGGAAGAGAAGCACCACCATTTAGCTAGGTAACCTCTTCCAGTAGAATTCTTCCTACTATTAGAAAGGATGTCTTGTACAGCTGTGGAACGTGAATGTTCTAAGGATGATGCCCATCCAAATACCAAGTCTTGAGATGAAGTGGATATGGATTGTGGTGCTTGATCTTGCCATTCCACTGGGTTAGGAACTTGGGAAACATTGTGCGGATGATTGGTACTCGGGATGTGTAGGAGGTTGCGAAACCAAAATTGTCTGGGCCAGTAGGAGGGTGACCATGATAACCATGCCCTGTCCTGCTGGACTTTCCGTAGAACTCATGGCAGGAGCGGTAGCAGAGGGAAGGCTTAGTTCAATTGGTCCAACCAAGGAAGAAATAGACCATAATCATAACCTAGAGCTCCTTTGGAGCAATATATGTGATGCATTTCCTGTTCACTTGAGAAGCAAACAGATCATAAAATCATAGAAGATTAGGGTTGGAAGGGACCTCAGGAGGTCACCTAGTTCAACCCTCTGCACAAAGCAGGACCAACCCCAACTAAATCACCCCAGCCAAGGATTTGTCAAAACACACCTTAAAAACCTCTCAGGATGGAGATTCCACCACTTCCCTAGGTAACCCATCTGAGTGCTTCACCACCCTCTTAGTGAAATAGTTTTTCCTAATATCCAACCTAGACCTCCCCCACTGCAACTTGAGACCATTGCTCCTAGTTCTGTCATCTTCCACAACGAAGAACAGCCGAGCTCCATCCTCCCTGGAACCCCCTTTCAGGTAGTTAAAGGCTGCTCTCAAATCCCCCCTCACTCTTCTCTTCGGCAGACTAAACAAGCCCAGTTTCCTCAGCCTCTCTTCATAAGTCATGTGCTCCAGCCCCCTAATCATTACTGTTGCCGTCCACTACGCTCTCTCCATTTTGTCCACATTCTTTCTGCAGTTGGGGGGCCCAAAACTGGACACACTACTCCAAATGTGGCCTCACCAGTGCCATATAGAGGGAAATAATCACTTCCCTTGAACTGCTGGCAATGCTCTTACTAATGCAGCCCAATATGTTGTTTGCATTCTTGGCAATAGGGGCACACTATTGACTCATATCCAGCTTCTTGTCCATTCTAACCCTCAGGTCCTTTTCTTCAGAACTGCTGCCTAGCCAGTTGGTCCCAGTCTGTAGCAGTGCATGGGATTCTTCCGTCCTAAGTGCAGTACTCTGCACTTGTCCTTGTTGAACCTTATCAGATTTTTTTTGGCCCAGTCCTCCAATTTGTCTAGGTCACTCTGCATCCTATCCATATCCTCCAGGGTATCCACCACTCCCCTCAGCTAAGTGTCATCTGCAAACTTGCTGAGGGTGCAATCCACCCTATCCTCCAGATCATTAATGAAGATGTTGAACAAAACCGGCCCCAGCACTGGCCCCTACAGCAATCCGCTTGTTACCGGCTGCCAACTAGACATCGAGCAGTTGATCACTACCTGTTGAGCCCAATGATCTAGCCAGCTTTCTATACATCTTACAGTCCACTCATCCAACCCATATTTCTTTAACTTGATGATAAGAATACTGTGAGAGACTGAATCAAACTTTTTGCTAAAGTCAAGGTATATCATGTCCACTGCTTTCCCCACATCCTCAGAGCCAGTGATCTCATCATAGAAGGCAATCAGGTTGGTCAGGTCTGACTTGCCCTTGGTGAACCAATGCTGACTGGTTGCCCTTGGTGAATCCATGGCTGATGGACTTGGGGAATCCATGCTGACTGCAGATCCCTGGTTGGGGATCCCCACAGAGTGAAAATTTTGCGCAGTACCAAGTCGTCGAGCTCCCACACACACAGTCAGCAGCAAAATGTCTGCTGAGGAAGTCTGCAAGGACATTTTGTTTCCCTGGAAGGTAGGCTGCCTATAACATAAGTTGATTGCCGATACATCAGTTCCATAGGCTGAACACTTCTGCACACAGGAGGATGGATCTCACTTCTCTCTGCTTGTTGATGTAGAAGATGGTCGTAACATTGTCTGACATTAACAAGGTCATGGTGAGCATGGATCAATAAAAGAAAGGCTCTGCATGCCTTCCAGACTGCTTGCAATTCCAAGATATTGATGGACATCCTGGACTCTCGAGACAACCAGTAACGTGCAGCTGTTCACATGGGCTCTCCAATGGAACAGGGATACGTCTGTGATAATGGTCCTGGCCAGTGAACAAGGAAGAAAGGGATGCCCACACATACCTGCCAAAGATTTGTCCACCACAGCAGGGAGGACAGCACCTTGACAGGAACTGTTACCATGAAGTTCATGGGATGGCGGTTTGGAGAGTATACTAACTGCAGCTATGTTTGAAGGCAATAAAGGTGGAGTCCAGTGAATGGGATGACTTAAGTGCATAAGGCCATATAACCTAAGAGAGACAGACATGTCTTGACTGTAATATTGTTCATGGTCTGGAAACCACCCTTGGGCAAGTACGCTTTTGTGGTGATAGAATTCAAGATGGCCCTGATGAAGGCCGGAGACTGTCTACATTGACCCCCAGTTAGGAGAGGAGGTGCAGCATCCTATAAGTTGAGGTATAGGCCTCCTCGTATGACTTGGCAACAAGTAGCCAGTCGTTGAAGTAGGTGACGACAACAAGACTGAGACGTCTGACATGAACTGTCACTGCTAAGAATACTTTGGAAAAGACTCAGGGGACAGTCCCTATCGTGAAAGGGAGCACTCTGTACTGAAAATGGTTAGAGCCCCCCATGAATCTGAGATAGTGTCTGGGAGCTAGGTGAATGTCTACATGAAAGTTGGCGTTTCTTCACATCAAAAGTCGTAAACCAGGTGTCCTTTTCTAAAGATGGGCTTATAGATGCCAGCGTGACCATGCAAAACCTGAGTTTGAGAATGAAGTGGTTGAGATGGAGGAGATTGAGACTGGTCTCCAACCGCCCTTCTTTCTGGGTACCAGGAAGTAAGTCCAGTAAAACCTACTCCCTTGGTATTGAGGATGGACATGTTCTATCACTCCCCGCTCCAATAGGAAGTCCACCTCTCGTTTGAGAATACTCTCGTGAGAGTGGCCCAGGAAGGAGGGTGGGGATGGGGGTTTGGAGGGGCAGGGATGCAAACTCTATCGTATAGCTAGAATGGCTGATGTTCAGAACCCACTTGTCTGTTGTTATTGCAATCCAGGTGCTGAAAGACAGAGTGCTAGATAACCCCCAAATGGTGTGTGGAGGAGTCGGAAGGTGTTGGGCTTAGTGGTTCCCAGCTCTCGAACTCCCATCAAAAATAACGTTTAGCTGGGGGCTGAGATAGAGATGCAGAAGGTGCGGGGAAGCAGGTCTTTTGAATCTTCTGCCTCTTGTGTGGTGGTTCATAGGGCCTCTGGTGGAAAAACTTGAGACATAGTTCTAGGTCTAGACGATTGGTGGTGAAACTTCCCCTTAGAGGAAACATGTATAATCTCAGGGAGTGAAGGGTAGCCCGAGAGTCCTTGGAGGCACTCGTCCATCTTTTGAAAAGCTGCAATTCATCAACGGGGAGGTCCTTGACAGAATTCTGGACCTCCCTGGGGAATCTTGATGCACGGAGCCATGATTCCCTGTACATAACAATGGCGATAGCCATAGCTCTAGAAGAGATGTCAGTTGCATCAACTGGGGATTGGACAGCAGTCTTGGCTATCAATCTATCAGAGCTTGGAATGAGCTCTGTCTTTCTGTGGAAGACTGTCAGTAAACTCCGCAAACTTGGAGTAGTTCAGGAAGTTGTACTTAGCCATTAGTGCCTGGTAATTAGCTATCCTGAACTGGAGGCTAGATGACAAAAAGATCTTTCTCCCAACAGGTCCAGGCACTTGCCTTCTTTATCCACAGAAGTTGACTGGGGTGATGCTGTTTAACCATTTCGGAAGTGACCTGAACCACCAATGAATTGGGAGCAAGGTGAGAATACAAAAATTCCATCCCTTTGGCTGGCACATAATAATGCTTCTCCATTCTCTTGGGGGAGGGAGCACAGGTGGCAGGCAGGGGTATGCCAAACTGTCCTAGCTGGCTCCAGTATGGCTCCATTAAAGGGGAGCAGTTATTCTGTTGGATCTGGATGAGCTGAGGACATCTAGGAGTTTGTGCTGGGAGTCCTGGATCTCTTCAAGAGGAATCTGTAGTTCTGAATCCCACAGTGAAATACAACAGGAACCATCACTTGAAGAAGAAATGGTTCCCCGAGACAGTAACTTACCAACAGCAGCTTATGTGAAAAGAACAAACAGGTTATTTCAATAGAGCTTTTCTGTTGCTAGCCCCACCCTCATACAAAGGCAGGAAAACATGCCCCATGGTCTGGCATCCTCTGCTCACCTGACATGGTGCTGGAAGAGTGTGCGTGATGGAGGCTTATTGTGCTTCTGGGCGTGGTGCCGTCCAAGAAGGCTCAGGTCTCTGCCCTGTTAAAAGAAGAAGAAAAAAAAATAATAAAAAGCAGAAGTGATCTTGGAAGTATTCATCCCCCACATGGGGTCACCTGTGTCCCAGATAATTCTAAAGAACAGCACCCCACTGATTTTCCACAGGAAGATGAAACATCCTCAGCCCAGAACCTACACACCTGGCCTGGGGGAAATTCCGTCCTGACCAAAGGGACACGCCCACGGGTAAAATGATCTCTCTATAAAAAGACCAACATCCTTGGCATACTAAAACCATGTTGGATTTAAAGGGAGAAGAACTTTAAAAGTCAAGTTGCTCTCACCACAGATGTTGTTTGTTTACTTTTAATCACACTCAGAATCCTGCATTCAATTGTGGGCCTTAGGAAAACAATCTGGAGGGAATTAAGAGCATGATTCAAGAGCTGGAGGGAACACCACTAACCGCACACTGGGAGGTGCAAGGAAAGCTTTAGAATGGTCTATACAATAGAAAGTGTGTAAACACTGAGGATGTAAGGGAACTGTACTGAGTGATACAAGGGGGTAATAACTAGGAGTAATAAGAGAAACATTTAGGAAACATAGCGTGAAGTCTATTAAACTACGGAATAATCTCTCAAGGATGTAGAGGGAGTCTCACTACTCAGCATAGTTCGAGGTCTGGTCTACACTACAAAGTTAGGTAGATATAAGCCACCTTTCACTGACCTAATCATGCATGGGTCTACATTTAAAATTTGTCTTCTACCTAAGTGCTCCATTATGCTGACATAGTAAAACCAGTTCCCAGACAAGAGGTCAATGCAGCACAGTGTAGACACTGTACTACCTATGTCGACCCCAACAGTCCTCCAGAGCTGTCCCACAATGCCTGACAATGACTGCTCTGGTCACAATTGTGAACTCCACTGCCCAGAGGGTTACATAGATTGGAAGGCTCCTCCACACACACTTAAAGCGCTGCATATTTTTTAAATGCCTTTTCCTGACTGTCCAGCTTGACATGCACACCTCGTGGCTCTCCACTGCTGTGTGCCGCTGACCATGCTGGCTACACAATCCAGATGTGCTCCTGCCTGGAGTAGACAAAGAGATTTTAGATCATGGGAAGGAGAGACTGCAGGCACAGCTTCGAACCAGCCATAGGAACACTGACATCTATGAGCAGATTCCTCAGGAGATGCAGAAGGGGTACATCAGGGATCAGCAGCAGTGATCAGTGCCATATGAAAGCCAAGGAACTGTGGCAGGCATACTAGAAGGCCAGGGAGGCCAATAGTGAATCTGGTGCTGAGCCCCAGACATGTCGCTTTTACAAAGAACTGCATGCCATACTTGGTTGTGATCCCCCATCACCACCTCCCACACCACTGTGGATACCTCTGAGGAGCCTGAGTCACAGGCCTCTGCGTGAACAGTGGGGAGGAGGAGATGGACAAGGAAGAGGAGGAGTATGGGGAACAGGCGACTGGGGGGCGGGGGAAGGGGACCGGGGGGTCCAGCAGTGCCATGATCCAGGACCTGTTTTTGACTCCACCGCAGTATAGCTGTCCCTGCAGTTGAGCACAATGTGGGAGAGGGAACCTCAAGTAAGTGTGTAAATACATTTCCCATTGCAGTGATGATGCCCACAACTTAGCAGGATACAGCCATTGGCTTTTCATTAATTTACTCTACAACAAGAGGTAGTGGTACAACAAAGAGCAGTAGCATTGCTATCTGCTTTTCATTCCCCTTTAGAGTTAGGTGGCGTGGAGGCATGCAGAACAGTTTACTTATACTGGGATGTCCTCTGAATCCTCCTGAGTGATCTCGATGAAACCTCCATGCAGCTATATTGCAATCCTCTCTCAAAGGTTTCTAGGGATGGCAGCCTTATTTCTTCCTCTGCAGTAGGACACTTTCTCACACCAGTCAGCAATAACCTTGGCAGGCACCAGGCTAGCCACATATGGGCCTAGGTGACTTTGGGACGCCAGCAGCAGCTGTTCTCTCTCTGCCTTTGTTACCTCATGAGTAAGATATCAACTAAAACCACCACCGCCTGTGGAAACGATGCCAGTACCCTATACTCAGTTTCCTGCAACCAAGCAATTACCCTCCTCTTTTACCTCACCGCTGGCAGGTCATACTCACCATGGCTTGAGCTGAGTGTGCCACTGGGCACAAGCACTTCAAAGTGGAAGCCTCAATAAGCATGTCTTGTTTAATACTTTCAGGGAGCAAGGGAAGGGAGAAGTTATGAACCTTAAGTTTCACTTTCTCATCCTACTATACTGGCAGTGCTACCTCAGTGTGTTTTATCTGTAGCTAGAGCTGTTGTGCCCTCGAGGGGTACCTCCTCCACAGGAGCAGAATGACTGACCCAGATAAGGAAGGAAAAAAAAAGAGACGACGTGGGAGGACATGTTCTACAAGACCCTGCAAGCTAGTGCTACATGAGACCTTGAACAGAGGGCCTGGAGGGTGAATGTTGTAGACTATGGAGAAGGAAAGAGCGGACAGGAGAAAGGCACAGGAAAGGGGGAGGGAGATACACCAGGACATAATGGAGCTTCTCTGTCAGCAAACTCAGATGCTGCAGACTCTTGTGGGCCTCCAGGTTCAACAATCCCGAGCTCAACTGCTATTGCCATCTGTGGAGAACTGCAGCACGGTGCCTCCCTACACAATTCCTCAGCATTCCCCACGGCCTCAGGCCTGCACGCCTACCCTTACTAACCCACACCGGGGGGAAGCATGGACAAACACACATTTGCATACACTGACCTGTGAGACCCACCACTGATATATGTATAGCTACCATGGACATCAATGCTCCTTCCCCTTGTTTATTTATTAAGGTTTGTACATTATTTTTAAAGTTGAAATATCTTTTACAGTCTTCAGATATTTTTTTAGCTGTTTTTGTAAAGTGAATAAAACTTTTGTTTTGGAAGTTATTCATCTTTATTTATTTACAACGCATGATGCACAAAGCCTGCTGGTAGCTAAAGTAGTGGTCTTGAACACTCAACCTGTAAGATCAGTGCCAAACAGTGTAGTCATAAATGTACAGCAAGCACCTAAACATTAACAGGGCAGTGTCAGCGACATATGCAAATATGTGCAGCAAGCACCACACAATCCCCAAAAGGCCCACAAACTACAATGTCAGGTTAAGCACAATACATCACATCACATTACTGTGGCTCGCTGTTAAAGTGTTCTTTCAAAGTCTCCCAAAGCTGAATAGCTCCCCCTTGAGCCATGTGTGTGGCTCTTCAAGCCTGGCATACAGCTGGTCCTCCTCCATCCTCCACCCCAGGGGTATTTTTCCCCCTTGGCTTCACAAATATCATGCAAGACAACAGGCAGCTATAACCATTAGGATACTTTTTTGCACTGAGATCCAATCTGGTGAGTAAACAATGCCAGCACCCTTTCAATCTACCAAAAGCACATTCAACTGTCATTCTCCACCTGCTGGGCTGATAGCTGAATGTTTCCTTGGTGCTGTTGAGGTGGCCAGTGTATGGCTTCATGATCCAGGAGAGTAAGATGTAGGCTGGATCTCACAGGATCACTATTGGCATTTCAACATCGCCAATGGAATCTGCTGGTCAGGAAAGAAGGTCCCTGCTTGTAGCTTTCAGAAAAGTACCGTGTTCTTAAAGATGTAAGCATCATGCACTTTCCCTGACCAGCCAAGACTGATGTCAGTGAAGTGCCCTCGCTGAACCACCAGCACTTACATAACCATGGAAAAGTAACCTTCTCTGTTCATGTACTCTGCAGCAAGATGCTCTGGGGCCAAAATCGGGATGTGCATGCCATCTATTACGCCACCGCAGTTCAGGAACCCCATAGCTGCAAAGCCATCCACTATGTCCTGCATATTGCTGAGAGTCTCAGTCCTGTGTAGCAGGAAACAATTAATGGCCCTGTACACATGCATGACAATAAAGATAATGGCTTACAAGAAGGGAGATTTTAGCAAACTCAAAGAGTTGGTAAGATCCCATGGGAAACAAGTCTAAGGGGAAAAACAGTTTAAGAGAATTGGCAGTTTTTCAAAGAGATATTATTAAGGGCATAAGAGGAAACTATCCCACTGTGTAAAAGATAGGAACTATGGCAAGAGACCTGGCTTAACTGAAACTCAAAAGAGTCCTACAAAAAGTGGAAATTAGGCCAAATTACAAAGGATGAATATAAACAAACACCACAAGTATGCAGGGACAAAATTAGAAAGGCCACAGCACAAAACAAGATTAAACTAGCTACAGACATAAAGGGTAACAAGTGAACATTCTAAAAATACATTAGAAGCAAGAGGAAGACCAAGGAAAAGATGGTTACTTACCTTGTAACTGTTACTCTTTGAGATGCGTTGCTCATGTCCATTCCATTCTAGGTGCATGTGTGCCTCTGTGTATGGTTAACGGAATTTTTTTTTCCTTTAGCGGTATCAGTAGGGCTGGCTCCAGTGCTCCCTGGATTCCCACGCACATGCTGCGGTATATCAGTCACTGCCGGCCCAACGCCCCCTCAGTTCCTTCTTGCCGTCAAATCTGACAGTGGGGACCAGAAGGGCAGGTCATGGAATGGACATGAGCAACACATCTCGAAGAACAACAGGTACAAGGTAAGTAACCGTCTTTTCTTCTTCGAGTGCTTGCTCATGTTGATTCCATTCCAGGTGACTCACAAGCAGTACCTTGGAGGTGGGTTCAGAGTTCACAGGTGAGCCGTTCACAGCACCGCTCTGCCAAAGTTGGGCTTGCCCCGTGCCTATTGACGTATTGCGACGTGAAGGCGCGCACTGATGACCATGTAGCGGCTCTACATATATTTTGAATGAGGCTTGCGCTCTGGTCGAATGGGCTGTAACGCTTCCTGGAAGAGGAACCTTTGCCTGCTCGTAGCAGAACCTAATGCAGGAAGTTATCCAAGAGGAGCTCCGCTGAGTAGAGACAGGTAAGCCTTTCATCCTGTCAGCCACTGCCACAAAAAGCTGCTTGGATTTACGGACAGGTTAATGTAGAATGCTAGGGCTCTTCATATGTCCAGCGTGTGCCATCTCCTCCTCTGAAGCATGAGGCTTTGGAAAGAAAACCAGCAGGAAAATATCCTGATTGAAAGGAAATTGGGACACCACCTTGGGCAAAAAGGCCGGGTGAAGCCTCTGACGCTAGGCCCAAAGAAACCAAGTAACTTTACAAATTGCATGGCCCAAATTTGACTTTTAAAGACATATTATAGGAAAATACAATGGTAGTGAGGGTCATTCCTCATAAACAGACTAGAACTTTGATATGCAAGTGTATTGTTGGTAGTTATTTGATGTTGTTTACATATCTCTTGCTAGAGGTTAGCAATGTAGATAAACTGCTTTCCTGTCTCTCATTGTTCTATTGATTAAGCGTTCAAAAGGAACATATGAACATTTGGATGGAACTTTGAATGTAACTATACTATTGTTTTTATTTCTCTTTGAAGTTTAAGTAGTAAATACCTGTAAATGGCCAATTATCTTGCACTGATGTAACTAGTTACGGTGTGCACAGGACATAGGAGATGATACTTCAGAGTCCCAAATACTCATCTATTAATTGTTCAAGGAGGCACCTGCTGTCAAGAAGATATCAGTCAGCCTGCATGGATCTATAAAGGACTCTAGTGGACTGATCCCTTTTGTCTCAGATCTGTCCCAGATCATCAGGGAAAGTTTGGATCACAAGATTGAGATCCCAGCACCAGCCTGGAATCACCCTGCTAATTCTCATGGGAGACTTTGAACAAACTCTGTGCATGGACTATTTAGTCTTCATTTCTCTGGACTGGATTTCTAACAAAGAAACTCTAAACAAGGACTGATGACCTCCAAGCTGTTTGGGTAATTTCAGAGACTTTGCAACATAAGAACTTTGCAATTCAGTTATCATCTCTACTTTGAAACTGACGCTACAGCTTTATTTTCATCTGTGTATGTATACTGGCCTTTTAACCATTACTCTTTCCGTTTAAAAAAAATAAATGTTAGTTTAGTTAATAAGCATTGGCTTTAAGCGTGTATTTGGGAAAAATCTGAACTATTCATTGACCTGTTTGGTAATGTGTCCAATCCTTTGGATTGATAGAACTTTTTTACATATGATGGATAAAGGTTTTCAGTAATCCCCATCATATTTGAATTGGCTGTCTGGGTGCTAGTCAAAGGGCTAGATAGTTTTAAGGGAACTGTATTTTGTCTACTGAATGATCAGTGAGGTCATCAGAAGCTGTTTGTTGCTGGCTTGGTATATCTTATGAAAGAAAAACTACCAGTATTTAGGGCTTTGCCTGCCCCATTCTTTGCAATTTGCCTTGTTTAAGCTATCTCAGCCTGGCTCCCCTGGAGGCCAATATCACAGTAATTGGACCTTGTCCTTATAGAAGACCATGTAGGGTGGCTCTGATGTAAATGCCCTAAATTTCAGACACCCTTTTGGCCGAGGTAATTACTACTAAAAAGGTCACCTTCCAGGACAGCAACAAGAGGGGACAGGTCGCTTAGGGCTCGAATGGGGCCCCCGTGAGCCTGGAGAGAATTAAATTAAAATCCCAGGGAGGTAACGGATCCCTAACCTGGGGGTAAAGGCATGGGAGAAAACTGACCTTCCTTGAATCAGGGGGTGAAGGAGAAAATAGCCATCAGATGCACCTTCAGTGAGGTAATAGCCAGACCTTGAAGTTTGAGGTGCAGCAGGTAATCCAAAACCATCTGGATCAACGCCTGCTGGGGCAAGACTCTCTGGGATGAAGTCCAGCAGGTAAACCTCTTCCATTTGGCTAAATATGATGCCCTGGTGGAAGGTTTTCTGATGCCCATTAAGACTTGCTGCACCTGAGAAGAACAAGCCTGTTCCTCTGGGCTCAGCCACTTAGCCTCCATGCTGTCCAATGCAGTGATTCCAGGTCCGGGTGCAGAAGTCGCCCCCGATCCTGGAAGAGGAGGTTATGCCAACGAGGTAGCTCTGGGGTGGGGTGGGGGGAGGAAACACGACTGATAGTTCCAGCAGCGTTGTGAACTAACGCTGCCATGGCCACGCGGGCACTATCAGGATGACATCTGTCTTGTCCCTTTTGATTTTCAACAGGACCTTGTGAATCAGCGGTATGGGTGGAAAGGCGTACAGAAGCGCCCCCAACCATGGAAGGAGAAAGGCATCTGACAGCGCCCCTTCATCAAGCCCGTGCATGAAGCAGAACTGACGGCACTTCTTGTTGAGCTTGGAGGCAAACAGGTCCACTTGGGGAAACGCCCACTTCCAGAAGATCATGTCGGCTATCAACGGGTGGAAAGACCATTTGTGGCAGGCTAAGAAGGACCTGCTGAGGAGGGCTGCTGTGGCGTTTTTGATACCTGGGAGGTGGAAAGCCACAAGGTGAATATTGTGATTAGCGCTAGTTTCCACAGACACACTGCCTTCTGGCACAGGACTGGGGAATGGGCCCCGCCCTACCTGCTGATATAATACATCGTGGAAGTGTTGTCCGTTGCCTCTCAAGAAGGGAAGGAACACCCCGCATGCCAAGCGGATTGCCTTGAGCTCTCTGATATTTATGTGCAACCCATGGTCCTCCCTTGACCAAGTCCCTTGGTTACTGTCATTGGAGCTGATATGGGTCCCCCACCCCAGGTCCAAAGGGTCCGACTGAGGGGACTAGTTCTGCGATAGGCATTCCCTCCATCACCGACCAGGGGTCTAACCACCAAGTCAGGGAGGCTAGGACTTGAGGGGGCACGGTGACCATCCTGTCCAAGAGGTGTCTGTTCAAGGTGTACGCAGAGACCAGCCATAACTGGAGTGGCCTGAGTCTCAGACTTGCACGACGCACCACGTATGTGCATGCTGCCATATGGGCTAGTAACTGCAGGCAGGTCCATGTCATCGTAAAGGGACAGGTGTGTAGGCTCGTGATAAGGTTCGACGTGGCCTCAAAACAAGTTTGCGGTAGGAAAGTCCTGGCATGCGTGGAGTCGAGAACAGCCCCAGTGAATTCTATTCTCTGCACTGGTGTTAACGTGGACTTTTGTTCATTTATCAGGCTTAGGCGGTGACAGGTGTTCTGAACTAAGTTGAGATTGGTTTGGACTTGAGGCTGGGGCCTGCCCTTGATCAGCCAGTCATCGAGATATGGGTAAATCTGCACCCCTTGACGCCTGAAATACACGGCCACCACCGCCACGCATTTTGTAAATACCCATGGGGCGGAAGACAAGCCAAAGGGGAGGGCCATAAATTGGTAGTGGGAATGACCCACCACAAACTGGAGGAAACATCTGTGGCCGGGGAATATTGCAATATGGAAATATGCGTCCGTCAGGTCAAGGGTGGCATATCAGTCTCCTGGATCCAAGGAGGGGATAATGGAGGCTAAGGCGATCATGCGGAACTTCAGCCTTCTGAGGTAAGTGTTTAGTCCACGCAGGTCCAAAATGGGCCTGAGGCCCCTTTCGCCTTGGGAATGAAGTAATGGGAATAGAAACATCTTCCTTTCATGCCCAGTCTCATGGTAACTCTGGTAACCTTGCACGGAGACGTGCATGCACCTAGAATGGAATCGACATAAGCAAGCACTCAAAGACAAAAGGGTAGGCCTGTTACTCAATGAGGGGGGAAAATAATAATAGAAAATGTGGAAATGGCAAAAAATGACTTTTTGCTTCAGTTTTCACTGTAAAGGTTAATAGCGATTGGACATCTAATATAGTGAATGCCAGTGAAAATGAGATAGGCTATGAGGCTAAAACAGAAAGAACAAGTTAAAAATGATTTAGCAAATAATTAAGCAGTCAATTTGCAAACACCTAGAAGATAATAAAGTGATAAGTAACAATCAGCACAGATTTATCAAGAACAAATCGTCAAACCATACTGATAGCTTTTTTTGACAGCCTTGTGGATCAAGCCTTGTGGATGGGGGGAAATGGTATATCTTGACTTTAGTTAGACTTTTGATGCTGTCCTGCATGACATTCTCATTAACAAACTAGGGAAAGATAACCTAGATGGAGCTACTGTACGGTGGGTGCATAACTGGTTGGAAAACTGTTCCCAAAGAACAGTTATCAGTGGTTCACAGTCAAGTTGGACTGGCATATTGAGTTGGGTCCCACAGGGATGAGCTCTGTGTCTTGTTCTGATCAATATCTTCATCAATGACTTAGATAATGGCATAGAGAGTACACTTATAAAGTTTGATGCCAAGCTGGGAGGGGTTGCAAGTGCTTTGGAGGATAGGATTAAAATTCAAACTGGAAAAATGGTCTGAAGCAAACAGGATAAAATTCAATAAGAACAAATGCAAAGTACTCTACTTAAGAAGAAACAATCAGTTGCACACATAAAAAATAGGAAATGACTCCCTAGGAAAGAGTACTACAGAAACCAATCTGGGGGTCATAGTGGATTACAAACTAAATATGAGTCAACAGTGTTTGTTGCAAAAAAAAGCAAACCATTCTGGGATGTATTAGCAGGAGCGTTGTAAGCAACACACGAGAAGTAATTCTTCTGCTCTACTCTGTGCTGATCAGGCCTCACCTAGAAGTATTGTGTCAAGTTCTGAGCACCACATTTCAGGAAATATGTGGACTAATTAGAAGAAGTCCAGAGAAGAGCAACAAAAATGATTAAAAGGTCTAGAATACATGATTTTTTGAGGGAAGATTGAATAATTGGGTTTGTTTAGTCTGGAGAAAATCGAGGGGGAACATGATAACAGTTTTCAAGTCATAAAAGATTATTACAAGGAGGATGGAGAAAATTTTTTCTCCTTAACCTCTGACAACAGGAAAAGAAGCAATGGGCTCAAACTGCAGCAAGAGCAGTTTAGGTTGGACATTAGGAAAAACTTCCTGCCTGTCAGGGTAATTAAGCACTGGACTAAATTGCCTAAGGAGATTCTGGAATCTCCATCATTGGAGATTTTTAAGAGCAGGTTAGACAAACACCTGTCAGGGATGGTCTTGTCAATGCTTTGTCCTGCCATAAGTGCAGGGGATTGAACTAGATGACCTCGCGAGGTCTCTTGCAGACCTACGATTCTATGACAATGGTCTCAACAGTGGATTTTCCCACTCCAAAATGACTTCCCACTGATTGGTAGCAATCTGGCATTGCAAGTTTGCACAGCATGATTGCCACTCACTTCTCCACTGTCAGTGTAGCTCTCAATTTGGTGTCCCTGCAATGGAGGGCTGGAGCAAACTCGGCACATAGGTCCAAGCATGTGGCCTTGTGTACCCAAAAGTTCTGCAGCCACTGCTCATCATCCCAAACCCGCATTATAATGTAATCCCACCAGTTATGGCTTGTTTCTTAGGCCCAGAAACAGCTGAATGTCACCAACAACCTTGACTTGGTTTTCACAAGGTCTCACAGCAAAATGACCACCAGGAAATCGGCATGTTCCCTGCAGTTCTTCTTCCGGCTCTGCGAATACCAGAGGATTGTACTTGCAACGCTCATGACAATAGTGCAGAGCTGTGCAGGCTCCATGCTTCTGTCAAAGAGGGTGGACAGCAACAAGTCCTGCACAGGTTCATGGGAAATTGAAAATAGGAGCGAAAAGGGATAGCGATATTATGGGATGGAGAACATTGCATTACGGGACGTTGACCCCTTGCTCCCAGTCATCTCTGCACAACTTGTTTCTGCCCCACTGTGCATTGCCAAAACTGCCCAAAAGACAGCGTGCTGAATGGTGACGGGATGCATACTGGGATACCTACCCATGGTGCACTGCACTGTGCATTGACACAACCAATCCTGGTGAGAATGTGCAGCCAAATATGCACATGCACAAGTGATATACTAACTGCAGTGGTGGTATGTTGACTGAACTTGTGTTTGCGTGTCTGTAGCTTAGACAAGGCCTAAAATGAACTGGGCCCAGCACTGAAGAATACATTGTAGGGAGCCAATCCCGACTGCCTGGAAGATGGTCTTTTCTATCACTAGATGATTCAGCTCAGACAGAGAAGCCAGACTATTTGGCTTCACTTCTCAGTCCTCTAGCGTGAGTCCAATGTGGATTGGCAGAGGGTTTGCCAGGACTGCAGGAAAGATTTCAATCCAGAAATAGACTGGTTTACATTAATTTTTTTTAAAAAAAGTAATGCCACTAGTTTTGTAAAACTAAAAAAAGCAAGCCCACTAAAATATAGATTTGGGACTTTAAATTGTTTAAAAGCATCCCAGGTTATACCAGACTCCCAAACACACAGACTTGGTCCATTAAGACTCACGACTTCAGCACCTGCTGAACTCCAGTGGCAAATTCTGACATGACGGAAAACTATAGTAGCTCAGGATCATTAGCTGGGCAGCATGTAGGCCATTGCAACAGAGTGGAAAGGAGCTGTTTGAGAATATACAAGATAATGTTCCTTCCTTCCTTATCTGAACAGCTGTCTAAATAAGATCAGATGGCATGACCAATGAGTGGCTCAGAATCAAATTTAGCAGCAGAACTTCACCTACTGACTCCTACCTATATTGGTTATTTCCACCACCAGTAGTGGAAAAAAAAAAAAGCTACAAACTTCTCCCCCAGGAGCAGAACTTGTTTGGAACTTTTGCACAGCACTTGTCCATGCTGTCCTCAATTACTTCCCACATGTAGTTCTGTCAATCCCTCAGTTCTTACATCCCTCTTCCATTTCCTCTTCTCAGTGCTGGATCTTTCCTGAGCAACTAAAGAAAAAATATGCAGTAGTTGTGCAACGAGAATAAGTCACCACCAAAAACTGAGCTTAGAACCTTCAAACAAAACACGTTACTTGTGAGTTTTAGCAGCATCCGAACCTGGTAGATAGGTTTGGTTAGGAGCTTTCCAAACGGGATAACTTCTTCCCCCCTCATCCTCACAGGCACCTGCATTCTGATACTGCCTTTTAAAAGGTGCCACCACTGTGTCTTAGTTGATTGGGCCCAAGGTGTAGAACTCTACTCGTCCTTGATATCAGTCTCAGCCCAGCCCTTCTTATTTTCAAATGGGATTTTATTAGGATCAGTGTTGTCCTCCTATGTAGAGTGCTTGTGCCACATCCTATACTTTGCCCATGTAGCTTCACTGAAGTCAATTAGAGTTACGGGGATTTCAGTCAGGCTGGAATCTGGCTCTCACACTACTTGTTTTCCTAGCAGACCCTTTAGAAGGTGCTTTAGACACTCTGGTATTTTATTGTGATTTATGTTACATTCACTCTGAATCACTGTCCAGAATCTGAAGCGCCTGAGTGAGGAGCAGTTTGCAGTGTTGCTGTTCTCTGTCACGCACACTGCATGGCCCACCCAGCTCTTGTCACCTGCATGTTAAGGAGGGGCCGGACCAATGGGTTGGGCACAGCTGTGCAGGAGAAACTGCACTGCCCTCAAGTTAATTATCCAGCTTGCTAGGGAATGAAGAGAGGGGGGAGAGGCCTGCTGCTGTAGACCTCCTACCTCAGTACAGTGCACTGCAGTCCCACAGTACCTTTCCTTGCCCTTTCCAACAGTGTCTCCCCTCCCCCATGCCACCAATCACCTGATCGCCACTCCTGCTGCCTGCACCCCTCCCTAACCAAGGGCCGGATATTAGAGCAGTAAACTTGGTGGGCAGGTTTTTCCTGCCTCCAGTTGCTATGGAAACCTTCCTGAAAGCAGTTGTCTGGGACCTGGCTGAGAGAAAGAGACACTCAGCCCTGCTGCTGGCCTGTCAGTGCCATCTGCATGAGAGGCCAGGGCGGAGCTGGATGAATCATGCCAGGAAGGCAGGCTGGTGCCTTGAGCTGCTGCACAGGGAATCAGTGAACTGGAACCTGTCCAAGGAGTCAAGCATCTCACCATGAAGGTGCCAAGGCCATACCACAATAACCCTCTGACTCCCCTACCACGATGGGGCAAAGACTTCTTCACACCAGCTGATCTCAAAGGAGGGGGAATCAGCAGCTGTGCTTGGGAGGACAACCCTAAACACAGCTGCTCATCTGATTGATCTCAAGTAGCTGCTAGGGGCACCTCCATTTGGCTGATTTCGATGAATCATAGCAATAGTATTATTACGAAAACACATTCATAGCACCATGGTGCTGTAGAGATTAAAAATGAAATCAATACACTCCAGTAACACATCCAGGGCTCCGTCGGTATATACGGGAGGAGAAAGGCGCTGTACACTTTCCCTATGGCCCCATACTACAAGTCCACTTCCTTGACTGACTGATATAGGACCAAAGCAGCCCTCAACTTTTCCAAGGAGACAGTCTGTACTCCCCTCCCCCAAGAAACTTCCAGCTGATATCAAACCAGGAGGTGCAATTTTACATAGATTTCAGAGATGGACAGAAAGTCAAGGAAGGGGACAGAGGATGAACCAGAAGTCAATCAGAGTGACAGAAGATAAGATGTGAGACAGACGGTTAAGAAGCCAGCAAAGATAACACAGGATGAGGGTTTCTGTTTCCAGGACCAAGAGGATTATACAATTTGAGCACTGTGGAGCCCCTGCCTTTAGAGAGAAGTAATGGGATATTGAAAAATATAGAGGATCTTACTGGAAAATTCCAATTACAGGAAAAGTGCAGTGATTAATTCCCAGAAAAAAACAAGAAAATATTTTGACTGCAGGTTCAGCATCCCAAAGTATTGTCCATACAACCAGAACTCAGCCTTCCCGAGAGTCTGCATGATGACAGTCCTGGCATGATAGCCTACATGAGAAATAGCATGCTGACTGTCAGTAGTGCTGAGCACCCACCATTCTAACTGCAGTCAGTGGGAACTGCAGGGATTAACATGTCGGAAAATCTGTCCCCTACAATTTTTTCTACCACCCCAGATACGCATTTCCTCTTGTAGTGACACCACTGCTCTGTACACTAGAGTCCATAAAATAATTTCTATACACAACGGACAGTGAACAAAGCAAGAGCTCTTGCAGCACTTGTTCAATGCACAGATTCATTACTGCATCTAAGTTAGCCATGCAATTCAAAGAGCACACTCTTCCCACAGCCACAACACAGGCAAGGAGTGCTAAGAAATTATATCCAACATACCATGGAAGTGCAAGCTCTCAAACCCTCAGAACTCTCTCAAATCAAACCCAGTTTTTACCTAACACTCTTTGCCCATTTGAGGAAAATTTTCATGCCAAATGTCAACTTCCAACATCCAGACATTGTGGTGCTACAGCTGCTAGCACCGAAAGATCAACATGAAAAAACACAACATACCGCAAGCATATCAACAGATATATTTAAATAATATAGAAGTTCCCTGGTGATGTTCTGGGGATCATCCACACCAATAAAGCATTCTGTCACCGCCTGCCCTGTAACCTTGGGTGCCTTTATGCTGTGCAGTTTTGGTTCAGTGCCCTGACACCAGTAGCCTACCCCACAAGCACAAAAGGTACATCTACACTGCAAAAAAAATAAAAAGCTTGTGGCAGAGAGTCTTGGAACCCATATAAACTGACTCGGGCTGGCACTACAGGGCTTAAATACCCAAATGTTGACATTCCTGCTTGGGCTGCAGCCTGGTTTCTGAAATCTGGCCAGGGAAATCCAGCCCAAGCAGCAACAATTACACTGAGTCCCATAGTGCGAGCGTGAATCAGTTGACCTGGGCTAGGAGACTCACTGATGCAGGAATATTTTGCAGTGAGATGTACTCAAAAGTCTCACCCAGGCATCTACCACCCGAGTTACTCCTTGCAGGGTGACACCAACAGCACTTCTAGTCTTGAGTTTCCCCAAATCCAACCACTCCGAGTTCTTAACTAGCAGACACCTGGACTTTGCCCCTCTAGTTTGTCACCCCCGAAGGTGTGAAACAAGACCCCAGTTGTCAGCTTGCTTTGACACGTACATGCCACACAGTTTGCACACCAGAGACCTGCTTGAGGCAAAAAACAAACAAAAGGTTTATTTAATAGAAAAATCACATTAAAAATGAAATAGCAAGCGAGAGCAAACACGCACAAGTTCCACAGAAAACAAACAAGGATGCAGCTTCAGTCTTTATACTTTTTAATTAGATAAAAATCCCTTTTTGAATACAAATTACCTATTGCTACTGAACTGTGTCCCAGCGTACCCCAATCACAGAGGGGATTCAGCATTTCATGGACAGCACCTACCAAGTGACTGTCCCTCACTTCAAACCCCTTCACTTTTTAAGAAGAGTTTTCAGGGGGGGTTTTCTTCTTCAGTCACTATAGATCAGTGATTCTCAACCTATTTACCATTGTGGGCCACATATCCCATCCCAATATGCCATTAAATGTGATGGCTCATCATTTGTCTTTTCCTGGGTTGTACAATTTTAGGTGCTTGGAGCTAACCATATTCAGTTGGAGAGGCAGTCCCTCCCTGCCTGACTGCCCACCGCGAGATGAAGCTGAATGTTGCAACACAAATTATGAGTACAATTTTATATATACACAAACACAAATTCATTGCCACAGTTTGTATATATCTCATAATGACCATCATGTTCAGACCATTACAAGCTTTCACAAAAGACCTTACTCAACATATTTTTACAGCACAGTGACGTTGTACACAATTAGTTGATTCAATGATTCGACCCCTATTCTCCTCTTGGGGTGTCTGGACCCTGATTGTCACTCCTCCCCCCATGCCACTTGAAAATAGTTGGATGTCTTTTGCTCAAACTTCCACATGCAAAAAAAGTCATCTCTGCATAGAAAAAATTCCAATTTGCCAAGTGAAAGTTTGAACAGTGATATATGTGACTGAAACAGAAGGTTGAAACTGGCAACAGATATCCTCAGCTACAGCTGACGGCAATGCTCCAGCTACAATACCTTTGTCAAGTATGTAACTATTCACTATACACCGATATATACAGGTTTTTTTTTTTTGTTTGTTTGTTTTTTTTAAAGAGTGCAGTTTTCCTTTAAAAATGGAAGTGTGGAAAAGACAGCTGCAAATGTACTTGAACTTCCGCTTCACAGTACTACTGAGCCAGCTGTTAATATTCCTGCTCTCTCATACAGCTACAATAGGAAATGGCTTTCAATTATCTGGTTTTAGGCAAACACCCAGATAACAGTCTCCTATTATGTGTTTATTTTACCTGGTCAGCCCCCTTTGCCACGTGATCTCCAGTTAACACTCAAGAGACAGCAGCTCCCTGTGTTGGACATGAAACAGACTGGTCTATAGTCAGATTCAAGTTCCTTTCCAGCACTGCCTGCCTTGGGTCTTTAGTGTGGGAAGGAAAACTTCCTCCCAGGAGCTCCCTTCCTCAATTGATATCACATATATTAGAACAATAAGAATCCATTTAGAAAGGAGTAACAAAACAGCATCCCATCTAGCAAGTTTCCCAACTGCAAGTCTTCAACAAGACAAAAACTAACAAACCTAAGTTTTCAGTATCTATCCAAAAAGAACAATCAATGGAAATTGTTAAAGGGACACAATCAACTGAAAAGTTACATTTCTCACTGCAATTATTTTTTACCTACTAGTGTGTATCACTATCACTGAAAAAAGTTAGCAAGGGGAAAAATACAACCCCCCCGCCCATTTACTTAATTTGTGCATTAGACAGCACTTTGCATTTGAAAACACTTTGCATCTTAGTTCCACTGTTTCCCCTGTTCTTTGTGAGTCTTTCATTCAGCAACAGAACAGTTGCTCTTTTGCCTTAGAGTTTGAATCACGATTCACCAAATCAAATTCACTACAGCAGCTCTCATCCTCACCCTTGTATGTCCCCTTTCCACTCAGGTCAGGGGGTAGCATATCCTGGATCTGCAAGTGCCATTCATACTTCAAGTCAATATTTGCTGAGAGTGCTTGTGCAACTGAAGTTTTCCTTCCAACCGTAATTAGTTAGCAATTTAAGAACACAGCACACACGCCTGGGAGAAGGGAACTACAAGGTACGGGCCTGTAACAGGAAATGCAAGGTGCTGCCCATCCCCTGCAGTGTGACACCCAGTTAAGTTTTTACACCTATGTACAATTCCACGTGGATCTCCTGGTTCATTCCAGGCAATGTCTCAGTAAGGTTTATAATCTATCAGCCTAACAGTGTTTTGGATTGCGGTAAATTCAGTATAAGGACCGGAATGAGGCAGGATAGTGAATTAACTCTCTGGCTTTCTCTGGTGTCCACGTGAATTAGAGCAACAGTTAAATGAGTTTAAATGGCTTCATCCTTGTTCCTTCTATGCTTCACGTCAGACATCACAAAAGATTGCTGCTAATCTGATAGTCACTACTCTGAAGGGATCCCTGGACTGGAATAGCAGGTGCCAGGTCAAAATTGGGGTGTCATGGCAGAGCTATGTGGGTGAGTGGGCACAGAGGGATGGTGGCTTGCTGACAGCATTATGCCAGGATCTAGAGTGTAAGGAGAAAACTCAGTACTTAAATGGTCCCCAATCACCGAAATCATTGTGAATTAAGGAGATTGGTTGTATGATGTCTGTGGCAGGAGGAAAGGGGAGAGAAGACAAGACCTCTCCTCTGTCTCCTGCAGTGCCTGCTATCACCCAAATCCAGAGCTCTATAGTTGGTAGAATGGTTCAAGATCTAGAATTAACAACCAATGAAAAGCAAACTGGAACTCCCTATCTCCTCCCATCTTGAGTCTGCTATAGAAATTTGCAAGAGACTTTTATGAACCTCTTTGAAACTGTAATTATGGTCAGGAATATAATTAATTCAGTATGCCATCTTGTTATGCAACAGATCTGTTCCCTATGTACATCAGCTGTCTCATTACAATAGTGAGAAAAATAAAGGTTTTATTAGCCCTGCAGCTCATCACTCAGCCCATCCTGGGTCATGCAAAAGCAAAAGAATGATTAATTAAATTTCCAATTGCAAGAGCGCATTCAACCTTCTGAGCCACTTTGAAGATAACAATGTAAGAGAGACCAGAATCATGTTTCCTGGTGATAATGCATAAGCCAGGAAGAACCCAGCTTGACTTTCAAATCACAATTTGACATGACACAGCTGGCACTTAGAAATTTTTTTAGTTGAAATTATGCACTGTGCACAACATTTGATTATGAAGTCACTGAGATACAATGAACATGGAAGTCCAGGATCCAACATAGTGTCATTTTCAGAGCAGAACTGCATTTTATCATTCATTTTAAAAAACAACAAAGGGAGTGATATTTGATCTATCTGGCTCCAAACCAGAAAAATGACTCTGTGCAAGAGAGACATGCTGGCCAGGTAGACTCATGAGAGGCGCTAGCACTTGCCTAAATCATTTATCACACCCTAAACCTGGAGACTGCAAAGCCCACACATTTATCAGGACAGTTCTGTGAAAGGAAACCTCAGGCCAGGGATTTGCAGACTCTGGGATGCCAATACTGACCCATCACCCTTCAAAGCCCTAGAAGAAGCAGAGAACAGCTGATAAAGACCCTGAGGGCAGCTGGTACCCAGCCCTATATAGCAAAACTAATGAGGACTAAGATTTTACTGTATTGTTCTGGAAAAGAACTAAACAGTCACCATTTTACTGAAACCACTTGCCTTAGCCAAGTGGGAGGAGTTTTTCCCTCTTGAATACCCCAGCCTGTTCTTCTCTTCATTGGGTTGGAGAGAGGAGCTTTGGTGGGAGGAGAGAGCCACATGCACTAGAGTCTTTGTACAAAGAAGAATTGGAATAGATAAAACACCTGCAAATATCTATGATTTAAGATTAGAAGGGGTGTGTATGGGTGGGTGGAGAAGATGGACAAAATATGGCTGAGCAAAGTCTTTTCCATCTCTAATTTCTATGACCATATGTTGAAACACTCTTTACTCCAAATGTAGATAGAGATCTCTTTTAGGAGTATGTCAGCAAGTGGGGCTAAAATTATGCTCAGACTCCCATGTGTCTCCAGTGCATCTTGAAGCACAAGGCTGAAGGCTTCAAAGGCCTTCCCCATTAAATGCCACTGCAAAAACGTAACCAGATGTTTTATAATTATTGTTTATGTTTATTGTTTATAACTAAACTCTCCTCCCCAGGGATGTTATACCCAATTTTGGGAAAGTCAGAGGGGTTTTTCAGCCAATTAATCATAACTGTAGTCATTGGCACTTACATACAACTTTTCATATCCAAAGCACTCTACAGTTAATTAATCCTAACAGATCCTAATTAATCCCCATGACAGTAAACACCCCGTGACATATTCACACCCTATACAACTGCAATAAACTTTGTACAGAATATGCCTTGTGAGGTATCATTTGAAAACCAATAAATCACTGATCATTAGTATTCTTGACATACACAATGGGTATTAAGAGTTATGAACATATGCTGGAATTATAATTAAGTGTGTATAAACCAGCTACGTCAAAAACCTGTTGTTAAACAGGTCTATCCTAAACAAAGGAATGTGTATTTACTGCAATTTAAATATAAGCAGTAAACAAATCCATCAAGCTAACAAGGGGTGGAGGGAAACCTCACACTAAAAAGCAGGGGAGAAGACAGCATGGCAACTATACTCAGCAGAAGAGAGAAGCTTGATCTGGGTTTTACTTTTTAAACAATCCATTTGAAAGATTTACTGATCTATAAAGACATGGGAATGGGAAGCACACAGGAAGGGAAAGGGAAGAACAGCATGTGGGCATCCTGCCTTTTGAAGCAAGGTCATTGGATTTTGGAAGATATAAGCAAGAACAGAAGCCATCTTTGGCATCCATCATTAGACAGACCATTAGTGGCCAGAACTCTTCTAAGCTGAGAAAGATGGATCCATCTTCCAAATCCAACGACCTTCCTTCCTGACTGTCATTGAATAGTTCCAAAGCCAATGTGCTCAGTTTATAAGATTTATTTTTCCTAACTGCCAGCCCTGAAAACTCACCTTGAGACACAAGAGTCAAGCTGCATCTTATTTTGCTCACCTAACATCACCAGTAATAAAAAGCCCTACGGGTCAAATTATGGCCTTATTGACACTTGTATTTTCCCACGGCCTCTGATAGGTTTCCATAGGTTTAAATGCCTGGTGTTGTCAATAGTACTAATGTGGAGAGCTGAGGAATGTGTATTTCCCCTCATCAGAGTTGTCCCTGTTGCTTGCTTTGCATGAGATGATCCTCCCTTGTTTTTAGCAGTTCTAATAGAAGGCCCGAAGACCTTTTGTTTTAAGGCAGCAGAAAGGTAGGTGTTTAAACAGAAAAAGATGCTGATGTTAAGGACGGAACCCTGGAGTTGTGAAACCAACACCCGGTATTCAGGAACACAGGACTTGCTGCATTTGATCAGACCACTTGTCCGCTATCCTGTCTGAAATGGCCAATTCTGGACGCTTCCAAGGAGAGGGTAAAATCTCAATAATGCACCTGAACAATTGAGCAATACCACACCATACTCTTGACCCTAACAAGTGATTTACAGCTACAGGGAAGCTTGAGGATCTACAGCTATTGTAACTGTTATCTTAGCTCTGTTACTGCAGATGTCTTTTAATCATTCAAAGAAATCGCTAATGCTTTCCGAATCTCAATTTTTTTTCCCTTCACAGTTTTTGGGGAGAAGTGCCATATTAATCGTCTTGGAGATGAAAGTCCTCCATACATTTTCAGAAGATACAATCCAGAGTATGGAATCCTCAAGGGATCTGGCATCTCCATGAATGACATCCTCTGGCACTACAAAAGCATATCCTCAGAATACTATATTGACTGAGAATTGGGAATCTGATGCTAATTGGCAATAATTTATATATTCTATTATTTTAAAAAGGGAGTTAACAAACTTGTATTAGTAAAACATAGCCAAACACCACCATGACCGCTCTATATGTGTGTTGTACCCCTTTCCCCTATCTTCTCTCTGTATGTCCTTCAATTGTGAGTTCCTTGGGGCAGGAATCAAGCCTTCTTTTCTGTTTGGAAAGTGCTGAGCACATTGGGGGGACTACATGTAATATATAATGAAACAGAAAGAACAGGCCTATGGATTTAACACATCCCTCTAGTGTCTGTGGCAGCTCAAAGACTGTTCTGGAAAGGAATTCAGATAATCCAGCAAAATGCAGTGTTATGATCCGTACTGGAGTACAGCAGGACTGAGTCCCATTGCTTCTTCTGGGCCAGTAGGTGCCCCAAGTCATTCTAAGATCTAGCCTATACACTGTGCAATGTCTGTTGTTTCCACTTCCAACAGTACTTTGTATTCTCTCTTGTTCTTTAGCATTAAATGATGCTTGATTTCTTCAAAAACACCTGCTGTTTTACTTCCCCCCTCCAGATATTGCAACAAGATGCTCTGAAGAAGACTATGATGTCACAAAACAGGGGCTATGGCATTACATAAAAATAAGTAGGGATGTGGCTGTTGAAATCTAAGGTAAGGAAGTGCCTGCTTAAATTCAAACATCTCTTAAAGAACAAGAATGAGAGAAATATAAACAGGAGAATTTTTCCAGTTTTCCTCATGTGGCCTTAACAGCTCTTTAAGCCGATTCTGATAGTTGTAGGCCCCAGAAGTGCTCTGCAAAGAGATTAAGCCCCTTCACCATGATGGTTGTTCCCTCTTCTGCGTTTACACACTCTTGTCTGAGGAATTAGGCAAGTTCCCTGTCTTCATTCTGATTTTGAATTCTGAAATTCAGAGGGTTTACATTATACCCCTTCATGCCCAAAACCTGGAAAATATTGCCATGTTTCTGGTCATCATATGGCTGTTCCTTTTCCCTCATCCCCAGCTTTCCAACCCCAGACCAAACAGGAGTCAGTCTGTCTCTCTTCTGAGAGAATCTGAACAGAAACTGAGAACACAGGGAAATATAAGGGAAGCTAGATCTGGCTAGTGGCAAAAAGGCCAAGAGATTGGTCACTGAGGATGGGCAACTAACAAGGGAAAGCAATAGCATTCTTGTAATTCATGAGCTGCCTCTAGGCAAAGTTGACTAAAGTAAAATAGAAGAGGGACAAGGCAGAGAGAAGGAGCAAGGAAAGAGCAAAGGATAAAAAAAAAAAAAAAGCTGGACAGAGAGAAAGCAGAAGAAGATGCCCTTACAAACCTAAAAGAATCCTTGTATAAAATGAGTCAGAAAGTTGCAGTGCAGCCCCTGAGTCACCATATCAGGTGAAATGGAATCTTCCTAGGGGTAGCAGAGGAGGAACCATGTTTAAAACACATCAGTGGTGAGGAAAGGGATATGAATACAGAGGCGGGACAGGAGCCTACCCTACCAGAGACCAGGGTCCAACACTCTCCTTTCTGCTGGAAATTATAAGTATACGTTTGGTCACCCAGAAATACAGAAGGTGAGATATTGTGTCAATGTTTCAGCTCTTGGCAAGGCTGCTGTATTCAAATAGACGCATTTGGTTTCATATTTGGCAGGATTTGTACCTTCCAGGCCCAATTCTCTTAACTGCAAACCCCAGTGGAAATGCGGATGAAGCATGCCCAAGTGGTGTGTACAAAAGGAATGCACCCATGTATATGAAGGGTGCCTATCTGAGGCAACTGACACACAGAGCTCTCTCTGAACAAACCACCATTGTGGAGGTGTCCCAGACAGGAGGGCATTCCTGCCCAGCCCTCAGAGTCACAGGGATTAGTGGACAAGCCCCACTCCCCTTCAAGATGCAAAGCAGCAGCGTGCCCAGAGCGAGATTACATGCCCCGTTCCCAGAGGAATCCTTATCCAGGCTGCCTTACCCATCTGGTAATGGAGAAAAATTTTGAACCCCTGCTGGAGAAGCAGCTTTATTATGTGTTTCTGGCCATTCTCAGCCAGGCTCCCCGCCCGACCCGCGGCTACCTGCCCAGCCCGCTGGTCTCAATCCGTGACTCACGTCCCATCCGTCCTTGCTCACCCCAGGCCAGGGCTCTGTTTCTCTCCTCCGTGTCCACGCTCGCTCCTTCCCTCACCCCGGCTGCCTGCTGCCCCTCAGGCCGGCCGCCCCGGCCCAGAGCTGCTCTAGGAGCCCCCCGCCCCGCCCGCTCTGCTAGTCGGTCGGTCAGTCAGTCTGTTCGTCTGTCCGTCCCGCTCCACTCGTTCCGCCCTAGCCTCCTCCTCTGCCTGCCTACCTGTCTGTCTGTCTATGGTCCACCTGTCTGTCCACCCCTCTGGACCTCCTCACCTCTGGTACCTTTGTCTCGGTCGGTCAGTCTGTCCATCTGCCCCCTCGCACCCTGCCTGCCTGCCCGTCCCCCACCGCGGTGTCTGTCCATCCGCAGGCGGCACCTGCCTCCCCCGGCTCACCTGCTCCGCGCGGCGTTCCCCCCGGCCGGGAGGGGGGGGTAGCCCCCCAGTCCGCTCCGTAGCCGCCTCAGCCCCGTCCCCGCTGCGGCCGTCGGAGACCGACCGGTTCAATCAATCGACGTCAACAGCAGGAGCGAGCCGCCCCGGAGCGCATGCGCGGCAACCCGGCGGCGCGCGGGGCTCTGTGGGGAATGTAGTCTTTGATGGCTGCAGCGTGGCGCCGTCCTCTCGACGCACAGCCTGGAGCCCTGGGCCTGCGGGAGCCACTCCCCGGCCGGGTCTCGCGCAAGCCGTCACAGCCTCCCCATCCCCACCTGCGCTACCCGGCGCCTGGGACCTAGCGGCCTCGCAGGATCCCGGCCAGGGGCGGCCGCACCCCGCCCGCAGGACAGGTGTGCGGCCCAGCGCCCTCTGCTAGCACGGGGCTGCCTCGGGCGGGGCAGGGCGCTCCTACCAGTCCCCCCCAGGCAGGGAGGGGAAGCTCTGTTCGGCACACCTGTCTGCGTAGCCGGCCCCCAGCAGTGAACTAGGTCACTCCACGCGGGTGAGTGGGTGGGTGTGGGGTGGACTACAGATTTAAATTCCCCACCCCCTGCTAAAGAGATGTTTTGGGAGGGACAGGGGTTCCCTGTCAGCCCTGCGTGACAGTAACAGATTACATCGGCCTAGTTCTCTTTCTCTGCATAGGTAAGAGAGCGATCGTGGGGGAAAATGTTTTTCAGTTGTAGTATAGCCAGTGGCAACAGAGTAACATATGCAAGCAAACAAACCATAGCAAGGGGTAGACTAGAGGAACCACTGACCAGCTAGACAGCAAAGGCAAGAGGGTGGGTAATAATGGAGTGAAGGATAAGAAGGTAGAGAGGAGCCAGAAAGCAGCATTTTCAGGATCTCACTCTCCTGCCAGGAATCAACGTTAGTCATTTGCAAGGGGTCAGTGTTCCACAGCGTGGTATGGGGCAGTAAATCGCTCTCTACTGTGGTTACACATCAGCCCGCAAGTCAATGGAGTCAGCCATGAAGATCATATAGACAGACGATAGTGAACAGCCTGCCCTGTGAAAGAACATTTTACATTTATACAGCACATTCAATCTGAAAATACTTTAAATCGGTGTTTGACATACACCAGTCACTTCACCTACCACTGAAATGCAGCCTTCATCTCCTCTACACCAAAGTACCAAACAATGTGAAACTGAACACAATCTCCAGTTTTAGGTCTGCAGCATGTAATGTACCCACACTGAAAGCTGAGGTTAATATGCCCCCTCCATTCCCACTCTTAATTATTATGAAGAGTGCCATGTACCCTATAATGGCCACCATAACACAATTTAGCACTTTACAACTTCCAAGCACTGCAGAAATACTAGTTAAGTCTCAGACCACCTGTAAAGTACATAAATATCAACCCATTTTTAAAAGGTGGGTAAACTGAGGAACATTGTTGAAAAATCCTGGACAGGGTCACACAGAGCAGCAAAACCAGGATTAAAACATAGGAGTTCATGGTACCCACTCCGCTATCCATAGCATTGCCTCTCTACAACATGTCAGGCTCTTGGTTTTATGATTCATCTAGAAGATACATGATTTTGTTAACTATCACGGAGTTATCTTAAACCCCAAGTATCTTGACTTACACCTCCCTATTGCTTGGACTATGTAACTGATTCCTCTTAAATATGGTATATTTTGTCCATTCTCACACTGACTTTACGTGACTGTAGCTGTGACCATCTTATGTTTAAGTCCATCATTATTTAAACAACATGGTATATTTAAGTAAATCAACAGTACGGAGTATTTTCAAGATGTGCATCTGCAAGGAATCTGACTATCAAAAAGCGCTAAAAGGTAAGTTTCCAATAGCTGGCATAAATGAACTATTCTAGAAAGCTGGCTATGTCAGACTAGTCTTTCAGGTGTATATAAAGTGTAAGAGGAGAAATGGTAGCTTCTGTCAAGAAAAGGTGAATTGGAGGACATTCTGTAGTTATGTCAATGTCACCTACACAATGGGTAGGTGGTACATTTTTAACACTGTATTGGACAATATGGTATTCACTCCATAAACCACATGCCCCCCTTGCCAAGCCCATGGTGTGTAGGCATAAAGTGGCTTAATTTTGAGTGGTAAATGGGAAAATATAGGAAGGCAAAGTTAAGGCTGTGTTAAGTTTTCCATAACATCAATTTTTCGTTTGACAGAGCAAAGCTCTAATAGATTTTCTTTGCTGTAGTGCATTTACAAACATTACTACAGTAATATCAGTTGTTTTGTTTAGTTTACTATTAGTAATGGGATGAAATTAAGAAAAGAAAAATGTAGGCTTAGTAGTCTCTCAAACGAAGTACTAGAAGCTTCATTGCTCAGAACATTTGAAGTTAGACTGGGCAAACGAATAATCAGGGAAGAATGAATAATCCTGCATTTGTAAGAGGTTAGTTGAGCTATTAAGTCTTTTCTACCTTTCATTTCTGTGATTGTTTTTGGTACATATAGTGATCAGACCCATCTCTGCTTAGCTTGTGATAGCTGCTGAATGTAGATTATAGAAATGTAACAGGATAAGTTCTTCCAAAATTTAATTAGTTTTATGAGCTGTTAGAAAAGCTGCTTCTGCAGTACTGTATAGGACCTACTGCTATAATAGCAAAGGGCCATAATTCCCTGACAGATATAACAGAGCCAGATAATACGGAGGGCTCTGTGAATTCACTTGGGTAATGGAGAAAAATTTTGAACTCAATTCCTCTAAACCCTGTAATAGATCCAAGTAGACACCTCAGATGAGACCCAGAAAAGGATTTGTGTGTATCACACAAACCTTCCAAGGAGGGTGGTTTTGTTCTTTATGTTGCATTTTTTCTGGAAAACAAATAGAATAGGATTTAATCTGAGACCCATCCAAATATTCCACATCTGGGCTTCCCCAATTTACATCAAACCTAGTTTCCAGATGAGGACAAACGTGCATGCCATCTCTTCCTTCTCTTTCTGAAGAATTCTTTCCGCTAACACCCTCCCTCTCAGATCTGAAGGGAATACATTTGAAAACTCCAAACCTACAGTGCTCTTAGGCATCTATTTGAAAAACGATCTGAAAGTTACTGATGTTCAAATTAAACTTCTTCTAAACAGATGGCCAATTAAAGTTTAATATAGTAGGAGCAGGACATATATATAACATCACAAAATCACAATTGTTTGAGAGATTCAGAATCTCTCAGCCCAGGGGCAAAGTAACTGCAAGAGTGATGGGTTCCAATTTCCAAGAATACATAATTTAGTAGTATCCCATTAAACACTGGATGATACATTGTGAAGTCTATGAAGTCCTTTAAATCACGATGGACTCCAGGAAAACAGGTAGTTTCTTAAAATAGTCCTGCCTCCATCTGGCACATGAGATTGCCCAAAAAAACCCCAATCAAATTTCCAAATAAAAAAATATTGAGCTATCCTGATCACATCTTCTATGAGACTGCATACAGATCAAAGAAAAAAGGAAGGCTTTCATTGTGCTGAAAGATAGGACTAAGAATGAAGTGACAGAGGAAGGAGAGGGTTGCAGAATGATAATGTTTCAGGAATTGGTGGAGGGTCAAACAGCTTTTCTGAAATCAAGGAGAGTTTGGTCTGTAACTGGATGATCAGAAAAAAAAAAAAAAAAGACAAAACCACACATTATAAACAGGGAAACATGCAGAACCAGATGAAACTAGCAAATCCTTGAAATATTTTTTGCATCCATGAGGTCTTTGAGTCCCTAACCCTCTCTTTCCTCACCATAAGGGAATACATTCTGGGTAGATAAATGATTTTTGTATCCTTGAATGTTCCCTTGGTCACATTTCAACAACAGCTCCTATCTAATCAGTAATTCTTAACAGCATTGTTCATCTTCAAAGCCAAGAGCCACTGGGCCTGGAAGTAAGGGTCATGTTGGTTGTTTTCCCACTCCACAACTTTCATGTGTGATTGTTGTGCACTACAGCCACAGATTCTGGTACAACAAACATGGAATGTGTAACAGGTGTGGCTGAGGACTGCCACTATGATGAAAAGTAATCATGCCCAGGCTTTCTCCCTTCTGTACTCCTAATAATTTGGCCATAGCAGGTGTTAAGTGTGACTAAATCATAGTTCTCCCACAAACACTTTCAGAGAAACAGCTCCCACCAAGGACAATAGTTTAACAGAGGACAAATGAGGTAACAAAGCTCGTTTCCCTTTGCCCTTCAACTGATGAATAATTTCTAGATGCAAGCAAGTCCCTAGTACTGCCTAATTAATCACTTGAAACATACCAGAAGAAGAGAGGAGTGTATGTATGATGGAGTTGTCACTCTGGTTTGGTCATGGCAAAACTAGAACAAAGGTGGGCATTATATCTCCTCCTGGCAACTCCAAAAGAAAGGAGAGGGAGCAGATCCAGAATAAGGAGTACCACTGCATGTGTGGGGAGTGAGAGTGTGACTGTGGGGTGGTTACGTCACACCTAGGGCACAGACACACACAAAGTATAGATACAGTAAATAGATTTGGTTTATTAAGGCTTTTAATATCATTCACACCCTATACATTCACAAGCCCTGCCTAAAGTGCCAGCTCCATTTTCACACCCATCGTGCTTTGGTATGGGGTCAGCATTGGGCGAGCTTCCTCCTTCAGGAACCTTGCCACCTGCACAAGGGGAAAGAGGAAGGGAAGGTTAGAAAAAGAAATGGGTTCCTCTCTATGCTTCATCCAGCCTCAGCTTGTGACCCCAGGGTCTCAGTCTCACAGATACACCCAGTCACCCAGCACATCAAGTATCAAAGACTATGGGGGAGACAGAAGGGAAGTAAGATGGACAGAAAAGGGAAGAGATGCCTCAAGTGGCTAAGACAATGGTAAGCCCTCCTTCCTTTAGAGGAAGGGGCAGAGATACAGAAAGCGGATTGTCTCAGACACATAAAGGGACATGCTTTGGACAATTTATGGCATGACTCCCCTTAACACCTTCAGCCTATTCCCACTACCTCACCTGTTGGGAAGCACGTCCAGTGAAGGATGTGGGCTCCAAGAGGCTCTCCAGTTGTTCCTGGATTGGACTGAAGTAGGGGTCAGCACGGATACGAGCAATGAGGTCATTATCACCCCCTTCCTGTTTCACAACAGCAGCTGCCTGCTGGGAAAGAATGCGTATCTTCTCATGGCATTCCTAGGGGGAAGGGAGCCATCATCATGTTACTAGGAGCGCACACCAAGCCAGCTGACTCACTGGTGCTTGGGGATGGGGGTGAATCAAAGGCTACTGTATTGCATAGCATATGAACGAAACAGTTGAAGTTTGTAGGATAACCATTCGAGGCCAATCACCATATCACGGGCGTCCTTCCAAATCTTTCCCCTGCGGCTAAGGGTCTGAATTATAAATACTTTCCTTGTTTAATTACATACACTCACAAAAAAGATGGTGGAACCCTTTCTATTTCCTCAAGCCCTTCCTTGGGAACATACTTGGGGTTTACTGTGGGATACTTTTAGTAATTCTAACCCATCTATGGTCTGTCGCTGGAAAATCATCATGACTGTTCCAAAGCATTCTATAAACTGTGCACACAGGAATTCCTTATCCACCACTTATTTCCCCTGAGGTGTGGGATACACTGCAGGAGTTTAGCAGCACAAAACATTCATAAGTTTGGAAAAGAAGAAAAGCAGCATAGTTACCCAGAGTCAATTTAGGTTTATTTGGAAAAAGTTAAAGGCCCAGAATACCCCCCTCCCAAGGAAAATCACACAAGATGTGCCACTGGGGGAGGTAACATCCATAAAGAATTCCTTTAAAGAGACTCCCCTGAATGGAAAAGGCTGTGCCAGCCCGTCTCTAAACCTAGGGAACCCAATGCAGGCAAGAGTGTCTGCACAAAGGCCCCATACCTCCACAATACTCCTGATCCCCCTCCACTGGAGCCACGTCAACAGAGACTCCCCTCGGCCACAGCTCTCCCAGAACCCTAAAGGCATAGGGCTGCATTATTTTTATCAGTGCTTGTAGGCTCGGGGGAAGGCAGGAGGAAGGGTGAAAATGATGTGTAATCTTTCCCACCCACATGCAAGGAGGGAGGGTCCAAGAGCCAGGGTTCCAGCCTGAGCCCAAACACTGCAATTAAACAGCCCCTTAGCCCAAGTCAGCTGACACAGGCTAGCAGTGGGTTTTTATTTGCAGTGCAGACATCCCCCAAGTGGCTAACATTCAATTCTTTTAAACCCAACCAAAAAGGAAAAACAGCAATTTGTGGACAGTTAACAGATCCTTTCAAAAGAGCTACAGCTGAAAAGTTAAGGGAATATTTGGAAAATCTGAATTTATTCAAGTCAACTTCCTGGCATGGCAGGCCCTCTAAGGTGTTAAGGGAATTAAGTTACTAAACTTACTGACCCACTGACATTTTTTGAAAAGTCAAGGAAAAAAATCAAGATGCACCTGAAGACTGACAAAGAGCAAATACACTGGCCCAAGCCATACTGAAGGGAAAGGAGTGTTCAGGAGTGTCTACATGAGTTAGGAGCACAAGTCCCTTTGAAAGCTCCTAACTCACTTAGACACTCCTGACAATCCAATCCACTGTTACCTACCTGCAAGTCTAACTTCTGGCACTAATAAAACAGTGAAACTAATATTGTGGAGAAAAATACTACTTAGAGGTAAATGGAAATATAAGCAGCATGAATTTATTAAGAATGAATCCTGCCAAGTAAACCGATTACCTGATTTGGACTGAACTACAAAATTAGTGATGATGGGAACACACAGTTTGGATTGTACTAGCATATTCAGTAACACTCACTGTGAGACAGACTCAAATCAAACTGGTCTGATAAAAAGCACTATACAGATTTTGCAGAGGAGTTAACTAGTGAGATGTCGCATGGATGGGTGTTCAGTAGATCCTTACTTAACGTCTTCATTATAGCAGTAATATCTCCCAGTGTTTTAATTTACAAGAGGTATTCAATTTGTCAAACTTGTTCCATTCAACAAGTGTCCATCCTGCACTAAGTGCCTTTGCAACAAACAATTAAGAAGGACAATCTGCTAGCATAATCTAACGTAATAAATAATGGACAGCTTACTACATCATAGGTAGAGAGAAATCCCTCCACAGTGCTTCTAACAAGGAGTAAGAATCCGCAATTTGCTCCCTTCCCAAATGACTGGGAGAAAACTGGCCCTGCAGCATAATCATAAGGTTAACAGATCTGGGCTCTGGTAGACCAAGGAGTCACCAAGGGGGGGGAAAAATAATTCCAAACTTTTATATAACCCCATACCCCAAGAGCACGATACCAGGCAGGGAGCATCAGATCCTCCCAACTGGGTACATACCTGACGATTACCCCCTGCTTTCACCATTGCCATGATGATATTCTCTGTGGCCATGAAGGGCAGCTCCTGTCGGATCCGCCTCTCAATCACCTAAACAACCAAAAAGAAACAGGCACTACCACACTGGAATGGACAACCGGTAGATCTGGTCAGATATTTCCTGCATACTCCTGCCCCATAATGCCCCAGATTTTACAATGGGGAAAAAACAAAACAAAAAAACACCTTTTCCAGACCCAATCGAGAAAAAAATGTAATGAGACTGAAATGCTGAAATTTTATCCTAGCTATTGTTACGGCAGGTGTGAGTCACATTCATATAATTGCCTACACTTTCTTGAATTTTAATAGGAGACCTGCTTCAACAATATCCTGTGGCAGCGAGTTCCACCAGTTAGTCATACACCACGGAAAACGGTATTTTCTTTTATCTGTTTTAAGTTCGTTGCATTTTCATTTCATCACATGCCCTCTGATTTTTGTATTGCAAAGAGAAATATCCTGGTGAGAAAGTGCAGTTTGGTTCAGCACCTTTTGGAATATCCACTGAGCCAGCAGCAGGTAAGAATTCAATGCTCTGAGTGGGATGGCTTCTATGTTCTTCTGCAGACCTGCAGCACTAAAGGGGATGCAGCACTGCATATAAGTTCTGTTACTTTACCTTGGGGTACACCACAAATCCTTCGGAGATGTTCTGCAGCGTGCTCAGTATGATGTCAGCTGTGAGGAAAGCCTCAGCTAAACACACACGCCTGTGAAACATGTAATCAGGGAGTCTGGATTAGCAAAATAGGATGCTGCAGTTTAGCTCAACCCTAGCACCTGCACAGATGTCTCTAGATGGCAACTCCCTCTCCTAACAGGCAGAACTATTCCTTATAGGCACTTCCTGCTGGGATAGGCCAGAACTGGGGAAGCTAGGAGCAACCTACAGTACCTGCTGTTGGGATAGGCCAGGACAAGGACAGCAGTGTGTTAACCTTACCCACAGCTACTGCACCATTTCCGGATACTGCTGCTTTCCTTTTCAGAGAGTCTTTATTGTGTAAAACACTGATTATTGCTCCACTCAAAGGGAGGGGAAGCCAGTTTACATCTTCTGTTGCTCCCAATGTCCTCTAGTGGTGTTGCTTTTCATAAAGTGGTGTCTGCCAGCATGAGGTTCAGAATTGATGATTTTAGTTTAAAACTATTTTCTAAATATGTCACTGTGCTCTTCCCTATAAGAACTGTCTAAGCACTGCACTGAGTGAGAGGGGAACATTTACCCCAAACCAGCTTTAACCCTCTAAAGCCAGGCTCTTCTTTTATTTCATCATGTTACTAGGTTTTCTCTGCTCACTACCCTCCCCATGGTCAGCACTGGAGGATATGGATGGACCTGTTGGCACTGTCATCTAAGGTGCGCTCAAACCACTGCACAGAGGCTGTATGGAGCGGATTCAGGACCAGAGTCATCAGGTGGCGAGCCAGGCTGCAGCAGCGCTCTGAACGCATTGGATTCCTCTTGTAAGGCATGGCGCTCGAACCTGCAGGCAAAAAAAGCATTGCAGGGTGGGAGGGTGGTAAAAGGGGAGAGAGGATGATAAAAACAGGGCAGGAGACGAAACACACAGAAGAGACCAAAGGAATACTGGTTCCCTCAAGAGAAAAAAAGCCACCATTCACTTTTCAGTCTGATTCATACTATGCAGAGACCCAAGGTGGATGAGGTAGTATCTTTTATTGGACCAACTTCTGTTGGTGAGAGACACACGCTTTCGAGCTTACACAGAGCTCTTCTTCAGGTCCTCACAAGAAAAACTCTGTATAAGCTTGAAAGTTAGTCTCTCTTACCATCCAAAATTGGTCCAATAAAAGATATTACCTCACCCATCTTGTCTTTCTAATATTCTGGGACCAACATGGCTACAACACTGCATCATACTATGCAGGTTTTTTCAAAACCAGCCCTTACCCCCAAAACCAGAATATCTGTACTTGCAGTGGAGAAAGTGGGGCCTTAACTCCTAACTGTGCAAGTTTACGAATATAAAAGAAAGAAATGAGGCTGAGTTACTTTAGTGTGCTGTATTTCATATGTGTACTCAACAGCCTACCCATGAAAGTCAGCAACCTGCAGCAACTATGGCTGGAAGTCTAAGTGTTCATATTTAAAAAGCAGAATACTTGACATACTGCCTGTTGCTCTAGTATGGCTGAGGTAACTGAAGATGAAATATGCTGACTCATCATATAGCACCAAGTTGGGTGCCTGGGCCTTCTCAATTCTCGCTTCAGGGCTCTGGAATTCTCTCCCCTTCCCCATATAAATTAGAGATACATCAGTGATCTCGGTGCCAGGCTCCAGCCTGGTTTTCCTCTTCCAAGTTTGTTAACATACAAAGGACAGACATACTGAGACAATTAATTTTAATGGGAGTGGAGAGTGCTCTGCTCCTCTCAGAATCAAGCCCTCAACTCTGCTGGGGTAGGGAGCAAGGGCATTATTATTTTTGCACGTTGACTTATTTGGGCACAATGCCAAAATTGGATTGTGCTAATTAATAATTCGTTAGAATGCCTAGAGACCTTCAAGCACATACAGATTAAAAAAATTGAACTTTTTAAGTAAAAGCAATTTATGCCAGTGACATCACTATTGTTGCTGGGAAGAAGATGCTGGTGAAGGGAACATCAAGACAAATGAAAAGATAAGCTAACTGGATCATGCATCATGAACCAATATCTGCTACTCCTTACCAATCTGGTCTCTCTCAAAAGGCTCCTCTATCTCCTTGAGATTGGCCAGAAGGCGGATGTCAGTACAAATCTTTAAAAAAAAAAAAAAAAAAAAGTAATAAAAGCAAATGAACACACACAAAGCTGTTCGTCCCTGTATTAGGTCGTGTGTCTGGGGACACTGTGTGTTTGTGTCCATGGAGTAGCTTGGGAAGAGAGAAAATAATGCCCTTCAAAAAGTGAAGCCACTTCAAAATTAAGGCTTTGCCTTAATATGAAAAAATTAAGGTTTACTCTAGTAGTGAAGAGAACAGTTGAGCACAACTCCAATTCATGTTTCCTGCGGAAAGTGTTCTGTACGACCATCTCCCTTTTCCAATCCCCTCAGATTGATAATATTTCCCTTCCCCTTCCATACTGAATTTGGAGACAGGGACCTCACCTTGTGTATGGATGCCCCCAGACTGGCTAGTACAGATAGGACTTCAACATCCACTTTGCGGCTGTAGGTCTGCCCTGTGACAAGATAAGCTCTGGAAACAAAAACAAAGATAAAGCCCTCTGAACACAAGCACCATTAAAATAGGACTGAGGGAGGATGCACACTGCAGGGGCATAATGCTGAGGAGCTCTGCCTGGCTAATACCCATGGGCTGCTTGACCTGCAGTACTTCACTTAACTTCCTGATTCTCATTCACACTAGTAGGAAATTTGATTCATGCTGCTGTGCTCCTTGGGCTGGCATGCAGGCATGTAGAGACAGTAGAGCAAGAATAGGAGACCAATTTTTGACAGGGTGAAAAGAGAATAAGGGAGAAAAGTAGAAACAGGGACCTAGCTGGAAGATGGAGTTTCCTTCACAGAGCTGCAGTGTGGGTCGGAAAAGGAACAGAAGTAGGTGAACGTGTTCTCTCTAACCTGAGTCCAACAGAGCAGAAATTAGTTAGCTGGATAGCAGAACCAGTGTTGCTGTAGACAGTGGGAGGTGTCACACTATCAGTTCCCCTCAGCATATTTTAAAAGTACAAGGTTACTAAGCAAGCTTTTTACATACCGCTTAAATCCCGCCTTCATAGTCACCAGCCTGTCCAGCTCCTCCACCTCAGGAGAAAAACAGACAGGAAACTCAGAACGTAATGACTGTAGCATCAGACATTCAGGGCTACGGGATACTGACAGAGGACAAAAATACAAAGGCTTCAACTCCCCCACCCTTCTGTACCCACTAAGTGCTCTGCCAGCACACCTCAATCCTGCCTTGGAGCATCCCCACTATTACAATTCTGCCCTCCCAAACACAGTGCTCTGCCAATGAACTTCCATAGTGATGCACAGCATCCACCTTTATTTGACCTTAGACCGTCTCCTCCCCCACATAGCCAATCTTCTCAACCCGCTGACTGAGAATTCTGATCACTGGATCGATGACTCACTTTATCATGGTCTCCCTCAAACAGCTGCAAGAAGCTGGCTTGGGTGCCAGTGGTGCCCTTTACACCACGAAATCGCAAGTCGTCTCGAGCCCGCTGCAAGTTCTGCAGGTCCATGCATAGGTCCTGGATCCAAAGGCAGCAACGTTTCCCCACTGTGGTTAGCTGTGCAGGCCTGAGAACAAGCAAGGCAGATTGTCATTGTGTAACAACCTGCACATAGTCTTCACACAGCCTTTCTAGAAAGGCAGGCACTCAGATAACATTCTAACAAGAACCATCATGATTCCTTGCTGCCCTCCTTCCTTTCGACTCAGAGAAGAGACAGTAACAGAGGCCTGGTATACACTGCTGGGCTGGGTCGATGTGAGATACGCTAGCTATGTAACGTAACTAGTGTATCTCACGTCAACGTACTTAAATCTAGGCAGCACGGTGTCTTCCCGATGCTACGTCAACGGGAGACGCTCTCCCGTCAACTAAGCAATGCCACTGCATTGATGCCTGCTGCTGCAGCTGTGTAAATATACCCTGAGGACCTGAAAGGCCCAGTTTATGGAGAAGAGATTAAAAAAAACAACTAAATATACTGACTTCTGGGAGCCAGTAGGGGAATGGTGGCAGCATAGCTTTACAGCTTCTTTCCCCACCTCCTGAAATACATAACCATCAGCAATTGAATTGCTTTCTTCCATCTAATATTCATCAGTTCTTATTCTACAACTTTTTTAATTTAATACCATCTCCAGACTTTCTACATCCTAAAAAGCAGAAGTTATGAGACAAGCCTCTTGCAGCCAAGATGGCTGACCAGGGAGAGTCCGCCCCTCTGAGACTAAATGAAATTATGGACTGGCTAAAACAAATCTTGAGTGAACAGACTATCTTAAGAAAACTATCTGATGATATAACTGAAATCAAATAAATTACTAGCACAAATCAACCTAATTTGCAAGGTCTGGCATTACGCCTAGAGGAAGCTAGAATCTCTTTGCTAGAAGACACAGTGAGTACTATGAATTTAACTTAAAGCACTGCATGGAAGGTTAATGATCTCAAGAGAAGATCAAGGAGAAAATCTGAGAACTGTGGGTCTCCCACAAGGGTTAGAAAAAGGGATGCCTGTGAAATTTTTACCCACCATTTTGCCAGAGCTTTTCTCTCTGATCAGAACTTAAGATACTGAGTGAGTCCACCACTCTTTTGCATCAAAAATCTCTCCAAATGCAAAGTCCCAGGCCATAATTGTAAGATTTCAAAAATGCAATATTATAGAACACATTCTTTAAAAAGCCTGTGCACTGAAAAAACTAACATGAAAGGAACACAGGCTGATGATCTTCCCAGATTACACCAAAGACCTGGTGGAAAAGAGGACTCCATTCAATAGATCAAGGGCATTAACCATAGGATTGGGTTTGGACTACTTCATCTTGCCCGTTAATTTCAAAATTAAAAAGGAAGCCAAGATGCTTAGTTTTGTAACAGCAGAGGAAGCTGACAGGTTTCTGATCCCACTACAGCCTGTAGAAGAAACAGCCAGGATGCATTAAAATAACATTACCAGATCAGTCACTGCAGTGTTGGAATTCAGTTCTCAGTCTAACAACAAACTGTACAGGGCAAATCCACCATTTTTTATCTCCTTCTTCCCGTTTCATTTCTTTGAAGTTCCCTGGTTTCACCAGCTGGGGAGCGAGATGGTGGGGAGAAGGATCTCATCTTTGATTGAATTATGCCCCTGCTGGCCCTCCATTTGGACTCAGGAAGCAGTGACCAACTCCAGCTGCTGCTGTTGGGAGGTTGGAGTCTAACAATAGGGATACACCTGTTTTGCCTGCATCAACCCTACCACTACCACCTCTCATGATTTCAGTTCACTGGAAGTATACCTGATATCTCTGAGATCCTGAATCTAAAAAAACTGCTTCACCAGATGCAGGGACTCTTTACATCCCTGGCAAGGCTCAACAAAGAAGTATGATTTTGTTTTCTATTTGAGGCACTTTCCCACCTCCTGGAACCTTTTCCAATCCCTCCCCTTTCTTCAACAATTTTACTCTCTTTCATCTCCATCTAATTTTCTAGATTTCAGGTTTATGGTAAATCTGGAAATATTCAATCCATTTGCCCTAAATGTACACTTATGAGAGAGATCAGACCTAAAGAACGTAATGAAGATTTCAGTTTAATGATGAATCTTTCCAATTCCCCAACTGTAAAGAAATGTGATCTTCTAAAATGCTATTGAAGAATAATTATTATTGATGGTTATGATTTACCAAATCACTAAGAATGTGTTAGTATGAGACTGTCAGTTTTTTCAATAATATTAGTTTATTAGTTCATGTTCTTTTCTTTAGTTTTTGTTAAATGAGTTGAAATAAATGTTATGCTGATTTACATTGCTGATGCAACTATTGGGCAATGGCATTCACACTATAATCCAATATGGAAAAAGCTATGGGGCAAAGTTTAGGCAGAACTGTTCTGCTAATGAACTCATTTCCAAGATGATCCAGTTATGGTAAAATATGATTATTTAAACAATTTGTATAACTTTCTTATATATTTACTATAGACTTTATCTGAAATTTAGATGCTAGCCTTCTTCCCCCAGAAAACATGCCCTCCCTTGATATGAAACTATTTCTTCTTTAAAAAGTTAAAGGGAATCCAGTTTTAGCCCAAGTGGATGTTATCGGGGGGAGGAAGGGCAGGGTACTGAGTAACAAGGCCACCCCCTTGTAAACCTCCTGGGCTTAGACCCTGTTTCAGTTTGAATAAGTTATGTATATTTTAAATCAACCTTGGAAAAGCTTTGATAACATCATTTCTTTTTCCTCAATTTTTCTATCTTTTATCTTTCCTGATCTGTCTTACCCTGTCCCCTTTCCACTCCCCTTTATGTCTCTGGTGCTGTGAGGGGGAACTCAGATACACCTTCCCTAGATCTGGAATTAGAATGGCCCAAGCAATGACACTATTTAGGCACCTTATAAGAGAGATATTTGACCTAAACTCTCTTTATGGCTAATATAATAAATTGTGTTCCCTGGAATATCAAAAGGGTCAATCACCCAATAAAAAGAAAAAGACACTCATCCAAAAACACTGAAAGCAGATATCTTCCTACAGAAAACCCACCTTAATGGCTTGGATTTTAGGATGGATGGAGGAAAGGAGTATTTAACAATTTCTCCTCCACAGCCAAAGGGGTAGCAATAGTGTTTCACAAAAGAGTCAATTTACAAATACTCGATGTAAATAAAGATGAGGAAGGTAGATTTTTGCAGGTGAAGGCTAAGATCTCTCTCTCTCTCTCTCTCTCTCTCTCTCTCTCTCTCTATATATATATATATATCTATATATATCTATATCTATATAGCCTAATTATTATATATGGAACCAATAAATATGATCCAATTTTTTAAACAAGTTTTTTTTCCAAATTAATTAATATCACACTAGAATCAATCATCATAGCAGGGGATTTTAATGAGCTGTTGGACCCATTTTTAGACAAGTGAGGCCAGCATACATAATCACATGCTAGAAACATTACAGAAGATTGTATGGAAGAACGGGGTTAAAAGATGTATGTTGGTTGCAGAATGCCACAATGAAAGATTTTACTTTTTTTTTTCTCCCCACATTCCACATATTCACACACAAATTTCTTAATGATTTTATAATTCTGGTGTACTCACTGCTTAATAATGAAGTTTTTAGACTGTTAGGCACATTTAGAACAATTGTATAAAATACCCATTTGGCCTTTGGAGTGAATAAAGGCATGTATGGTTAAATTAGTGTCTAGTGGTCTCCCTTATTAACGTTAATAATATATAGCATTAATTCCAACCCCATCCCAAGAAAATCTAAAAAAAATAATCTTTAGTATAAAGTAAATAGACTAACTTCAGCACAAGCCTAATTTGCTCTTTTTAGATTCAAACAAACATATTAGGAGTTGGGGAAGAGAGCAGGGAAAATTCTCACATACAGATTAAAAGTGAGAGGTCAGAGGTCCCAAATAGTATCAATCAAATCAGAACTAGGGAAGGTTATTGCTAATCAAAGAAAGATCAATGATCAATTTTTGAATTCTACTAGGCTCTTTACAATAATGATTTACCACCTGCCCAGAAGAACTGAATAATTTTGTTAAAACTTTTACCCTCCCACAAATTTCAGAAGAGCAGCAGGGTAGGCTGTCTTCTCCCTTGCAATCAGAGGAAGTTATCAAGGCCAGGGAGGAAATGAGTCTCAGCAAGACCATGAGTCCTAATGGCCTAACGACAGAATTTTATCAAAGTTTCAAAGAAATTCTGACCCATAAGCTGTTGTACATTTACAAAGATGCCTTAAAGAAAGGTACATTACCTCCTACTATGAGGGAAGCCCTAAATACTGTACTAATTAAACCAGGTAAGAATGTGCAAAAGCATAACAGCTATATACTCATCTCTTTAGTAAATACTAATACAAAAAATAGTGCCTATGAGACTTGAAAAAGTAATGACTGATGCGGTTCACCCCAAATCAGGAGGGATATATTTTAAAAGGCCTGATTCACATAACATGTTAGTTTATTGTTATGGCATTCCACCAACACACTAGAAATTCCCATGCAATCATTTCACTCAATGCAGAGAAAGCCTCTGACAAAATGAACTAGCAATATCTGTGTCTTATCCTGGATAAATCTGGCTTGTGGAAATCCTTTATTTCATGGATAAAGATGTTATGTTCCAATCCCAACTCTTGTATCCTAACAAATAGCATAATATACCCCGCCTTTCATCTGTTTTAGGGATGCCCCTTCTTCCCACTCCCATTCAATCTAACATTAGAACCACCTGCAATACTAATTAGGGAACACCAAAGCATTCAAGAGATCAATCAGGAACTCTGAAGACAAAAATCCTTCTATATGCAGACGAAAACCTCCTATTTATTAAAAATCCAGATCAATCTATTCCAAATATCCTACAAACAATAACTTTGATAAATTCTCTGGCAACAAGATAAAATGGGATAAATCAGAAGCAATGAAGATCTCACTGGATCTAGCTGGAAGTAGTTCTCCTATAGGGATATTTAGAAGGCAACAGACATACCTCAGATAGCTTGGCATTTTGTTCCCTAAGGAAATTAAATACAGTCAAGGTTAACCTAGCCCCATTAATCATGCAGTCAGCAAACGATTTAAATAGATGGCAGGCACTACCCCTCTCCCTTTGGGGAAAAACAAACAAGATTAATGCCCTTCCCAGGATCCTTTTTATGCTGAATTCCCTCCCCATTCATATACCTCCATTTTATTTTACCGAAATCGACAACATATTCAGTTATTTCCGGTTGGGTACTGATAACTAGCCCAGAATATCCTTACAAAGATTACAGACCTCTATCAATACATATGGGTTAAGATTTCCCAACTTCACACTCACAAGTTATGGCAAGGCAATAATTCTTAGCCAGGCAGCACCGCGGCACATTTCCTCATGATGGAGCCCAGATTGGCTCCATCAGGAAGCAGAATTGGTTGTTCCTTTACCCCTTTTCCAATGCACTACACTTGGATTACTACAGAGTCCCAAAAGAATAATTACCAACTGTTGTGGCAGTCAGAAATATTTGATATACTCTAAATCTAAAGACCAACTCTTTCTACATACCAAGGTCTCTATCTGGGGTAATTTGAAACTATGTATAGCAGGCAACCCCATCATTTGGTCAGATAGGATTAGGAAAGGGATTTTGACCATCAGTCAATTTATTGAAAATGATACCTTCCTCCCTTTTACGATATTAAAAGAAAGGTTCAGTCTAGAGACTAAAGAAGTGGCAGTATCTCCATCTTAAACATGACCTCTCCGATCTTTTTGGCCCCTGAGCGTCACTTGACCCACCTGAACTGCTTTAATTTATCCAGTTATTACCCAGATTGCCAGGACCTATGGCAACACTGTATATACACTTGTCTAGCAAATCTGAATTTAACATGGGTTCCCTAAAAAGGAAATGGAAGGAAGAACTAGACCAATTATTCCCTGCTAATAATGGAAAGAAAATTTAGTCAGTGCTCCAAACTGTTCCTTGGACCTCCATTTAAGTTTAATCCAGCAGAAAATGGAGATAGCATTGGACCCCTCTCTGACTGCTCAAAACAGGTGCTGCTAAGTCAGGCAAATGTTGGCACTGTGACTCACGAAGCACTAACTTAACCCCTATGCTCTGGCAATGCTCCTACACCCATGTGGTTTGGGAAGAAGATAATTGAAGAGTTATTTTTTTTCCTATCAAATAAAATTGTGTTACAAGCTAAACATGTAATTTTTAACCTAATGAATGTTAATCGGAAGCTGAATCAATTTGAAAATCTTTGGTTGAGCAGAACACTAATAACTGCTAAAAGATTAATACTACAAAAATGGAAATCCAAAAAACAGCCAACAATTGAAGACTAGAGCACAGATATCATAAGCTTGGCCATCATAGAAAGAATTATATACTGTAACAGAAATCCCCAAGAAAAATTATCAGATTTGGGATGCTTTCCTGGAAGTATCTGAATGATGCTATTAAGTGCATGGACCCCCCCTTACTTTCCCTTTCTCTCTACCCACTTCCCTCCGTCCCCATCTCTATTCCCCCCTTCTCTGAATTTTGCTTCTATTCATTTTATTTTAATAATTTTGCTTTAACTAGTTTGATTTTTATAAACAAATTGTTTTAGTAAATGGTGTACTACAAATTACTTGTATATTAAATGTTCAGATGATATATAATTAAGTATTTCAGGTATAACTAAGGTTAGATGGCAAATGGTTAATATATTATCAGAAGTTTTTTTATAGTTTGTTTTTCTTTGTGTGGATATTTTAAGAATTTTAAAAAGTTAATAGAAAAAACTAAAAACGGACATCTTGACTAAGTGACAACTAAGAACATGATCACTGCCAACAGGAATTTGAAGGGGCCAGGCAGCAAGGAAGAAGAAGAATGGTTCATTGTAAGCACAGGAGTGTATGAATTGGATTAATGGGATTCAACTGAGCAAAAGGAAATTCAGGATGGCTATCAGGAGACATTTCCTAACTACAAGGCCTATTAGATCACTCACTGGAAGTGGCTGAAACACCATTGCTTGGGACATTTAAACGTGCCAGGGCAGTGGTCTGGAGAATATACTGTATGGAAAAATCTTGCATTAGCTGAAAAAGGCAAACAAGATGCAAATTAATAGGTTTCCTCCCCCAAATCTTCTCAGTTCCATGATTTTGTCTTCCATTCACAAGGAGTTACTTAGACACAGAAATTTGATTTACTTTTAAATACTGTTGTTCTGAGGGTGGTATATACTTACCTAAGTCTTCACCTATCCAGTGAATTCTCTATTTCTTAAGTGACCATTTCTAGAAGATTAATAAAACCCAAGACTGAGTGCTCCCCTGCTGGATATGTGGCAATAGTTCAGTAACAATTCCCAGGACTATGCTTGATATCAACAACACTCTCACATAACTGAACAAAAACAAGAGACCAGGGCTGGCAGAAGGGGGGTGGAGGAATGTCGTCACACTGGCCTGTTCCTAGTTCTGATGTTCATGGACAGAGATAACATATAGGCTACTGCGTAGCCCAGTGAGCTTCCAAACAGAGCAATTACATGATCAGATTCTTTTAATCAAGAAAGGTTAGGATACAAAAAAAAAAATTTGGGTTGGAATGGATTGCCGTGATTAAGTAATTGTTTATGTTGTATATAAAACATACCACAGCCTCTGAGCACACATACAATATCTAAAAGTGACCCACACCTCTTGTTAACCCATGCTAACATTAAGACTCCCATTCAATGAAATAAGCCAAATATCTGCACCTTTCAGTCATGTATTTTCCAAGCAAAAGCTTTTTCACAATGGCTTGAAAAAAATATCTAAGGGTTCTAGATTGGTCATAATCAAGAACAACAGATAGTCTGAAAAGATGACATTTCCCATTGCAGCATCTGCAACATATCTTCAGTCACCCTTGTTTCATTTGCAGCATTAAAGAATGCACAACTCGTGGTGTTCCTCTGACAATGCACAAGACAGACAGAGGTGGCACCAGGATTTTAGTTAAATAAATCCTGCTGACTGGCCTCACTGGCCTGTTTATTTTCCATCTGTGTACCCTACTGAGACTTGGTGTGAGGCTCTCTTCAGGGCAACCAGAACAATAAGCCAGTGTGTTACTTCTCTGCCTAAGTAAAGGAGAGTTTTGCTGGAGCTTAAACTGTGGCAGCTTCCTGCCACACCAATCTGCCCCCCTTACCGGCAGACTCCATGAGACTCTGCGAGTCTTAACCTCTCTTTGCAGGTAACATTCAGTCAATCCCAGTTCCTGAATTCCTCAGAGATGTGTCTCTGCAGTGTCCAGTCCATTCTCACTAAACGCTCACAGAAAGGATTCAGTTCACTCCCTTCAAAGAGATAGTTTACACACCAGCACTCAGCAAGGACACACTCTTTACCTTAATAAAACAACACTGAGACAGTTTATAGTAAAACTAAGAATAGATTTATTAATAAAGAACAGAGAAAACAAGGAAAGGGTTATAAAGAAAACATGCTTTTCAGTGTCTAAAACTCAAATTTAGCAAGTTATAATATTTATCTAAACGGCTTTCTCATTTACATCAAGTTACCACCATCTCCAGCCCTTTCAGCAGGAGGATCTAAAGTTCACAGAATCAGAGAGTATTATCCCCTATGTGATGGATAACTAGAATGTCTTTTTACTCTCCTTATATTTTCCAAGTCTTTTATCATTGCTTGAACAGCCAAGAAGCCTTCCTTGGGGTTCAGACTCCCATGTGTCCCTCGATATGCTCACCAAGCTGTTTTCACCAGCACTTGTTAGCTTGATTGCTTTGTTTACCTTATATGTAAATATACTTGCATTGTCCTCTGCCTGTAATCAAGCCGGGCAGATCCATGTTCCTTTATCTAAGACAGATTTGTGTATTCACTGCCTTGAAAACACATTTCAAGAATTTATCTCCAGCACACATACACACAACTCTCTCTACTAGTGGTTTTCAGCCTTTTTTCATTTGCAGACCCCTAAAAAATTTCAAATGAAGGTGAGGGCCCCATTGGAAATCTTAGACAGTCTGTGGACCCACAGGTCGAAAACCACTGTTCTATGGTAACAACCACCTTTCTTGCATCCCAGGGGTCTGCGGACCTCAGGTTGAAAACTACTGCTCTATACACAACCTTTATGTATATCATGCAATGAAATTCAAAAACTGGTGACACACTGGTTGTATGAGATACCTTGCAAGACACTGTGGCTAAATATTCTGATAACAGGATGTGGAGTGTGCCCTTTGTCAGCTGGCACAAAGGAACTCTTGGGTCACACTTGGATTGTTGCTTTTCCTCACTCTTCTTCAGGAGTGACTTCCTATGCAACAAGGACATTTGATCTGACATGAAGTTTCCTAACCTTCCCAATCTCTGCTGTCCCACACCACTTCCACTAGTGGAAAAATAAGATTTACATCAAAGTCCACAGTGTAAAATCCTGAGATCAAACAACTGCCATCCATGGCGGCAGCAGCAGATTAACCCACATCCCCAGCAACATTCTTGTCCTGGTCTTGATTCCTTGACTGCACCATATTCTCCAGAGCAACAGAGAGAAACTGCCATTCTAGAACTGTCCAATATCCTGTCCGAAAGTAGCCAATGCCAGATGTATCACTGAAAAGACATAAGCCTTCCATGATATAGAATGTTATGCAATTCTATAGCATCAGAGAAATACTTTCAAAATCCTGCTAGTGATCTGCTTATGCCCTGAAACAGGGTGAATGGATTTATATCAGCAATTTAAAGCCTAGTAGAAAGCCTCAATTTAAATAATCAATTTTAATCAAATTTTTCATTTGTACTTCAGTTATTTTCTAAAGGTGCATTCTCACTGGTTGATATAGCTGTTAAAACATGCTGATTTACAATTAAACAGAGCCTTTACACTAGATTTGGTACATCTTTTTGCTACCTAGGAGGGTACAATATAACTATTATAAAACAAACTGTTCATTTAAGCAATTGGATAGCTTAATATTTTCAGATTCTTATTAATTATACATTTTTAGTATGTTGGAAAATGGTGAATGATATATTGCTTATTTATTAGATCGTTACATTTTTGCTCATGATTTGTGTCAAGCTGCATTAGGATGGCAACTGGAATTTAATTAAACAAACAGCATATAAAATTGAATTAAACAAAACCTTAAGTGTTTTGGATACATAAACTTCTTATCAAAACATGTTTCACATTTACAAACAAATGATTTATTAAAGGAACAGCGGGATTAACTGTAGTCAGTGAATTAAGGTAATTATTTCAGGTCAGCCTGGGAAAGTTTTCAAATATGCCTCACTGAAAATAACAGGAACTTAAGTTCCTACTCACCTAACTGTCTTGAAAATGAGACAGAATCTCTTAATTTACTGAGGCCGTCCTTCAAAAACTTTTAAAACTAGTAAATTTTATTCTCTCCCTCCTTCTTTTTATTTAGAGGCTGGAAGAGAAATACAAATTTTCCTGCTTTTTCAACTTCCAATCTATTTCAACTTTGAATGAATTAATCCAAATGAAGAACATATTCTCTCTGTGCCTGCAGAAGAGGCTAGTGTTGATAAAGCTGGTTTAACACTTCCAACAAACTCTGGTTCTAAATGCTTAGCTAGTGATTTCCACCAGTTCAGTGGTGATTGTCTTTACATCACAATCAGCAAACGAGTACTGTTTGAATGGTTCATCTCCAGCCCTGAAACGTATTATGGTTGGCAAGACTGCCAATGGGTCATGCTCATAGCAGCATCTTCGTCAGTTCGGCATCTACTCTGGTACTTTGGATTGAGAATATTGGCAAGAAACTAAGGTGGAGTAAGTGCTTGATCCATCTGCTTCTGTACTGTCTAAAATTTGAATTTGTTGTTGGGTATTTCTTTCTTCAGTGTCTCTTGAAGTTATTTCCAAATTTCAACAGCACCAGCAATACAGCAGCAATCTTTCTGCAGTTTGTCCAAGGCTACGAAAATAGGTTTCAGTATATTCAGCATATGTTCTACATTTCTCTTTAGTCGGATGTTGACTACTCTGGCTGTGAGAGTTCCTTCTATTTTGTCACAATTTTCTTCACAAAATTATCAGAATAGGCTAGTTCTTAATAAACAGCTCAAAACAGTCAACTACTGAATTCAATCACATGCCTTGAGGGAGAATTAGTTTAGATCTTCCTGTTCTCTTCAATTGAAGCTGAAGCAAAGTGGTTGTTATGGGAGCATTTTGCAACTTTCACAACTTTTTCCTTTATTCCTCCAGTTGTACTTAAGTCTTTGGCTAAAAGATGCATCAAATGAGCACTGCACACCCATGTGTTATAAGTTTCAGGTTCCCATAACTATCTTCGAGATTTCTTCTAATTTTTGCTACATTTGCATCAGTTCCTGTGACAAAGCAACACAACTGATATGATGAACAAAAATTCAAGTTTATTATAGCTTTTACTGCTACTTCTTTTAAGTATTCTGTTGCATGGGCATTTCCTACTGTATCAATTGTTTCTGTTGGAGAAAACCCCCTCTTCTGTTGTCACACAAGCACATATTACTGGATAAGTGTGTACACTGCTCCACTCATCAGGATTCAGATTAACAAATTTCCCCATCAATGTCTTTTGCACACTGTTCAATTTCCTTCTAATATACTGTATTCAACAACCTTTCAGCAATGTCTGCTCTGACAGATGGAGTGTAGTCTGGTCATAATGACTGAACCATGTCAATGAATCATTTATTCTGAACATCATGAAAGGAGAACAGTGCAATCTTTTAATCTATGGAGACTTACTGGAATTTACTGGTCCTGACTGTGAATTCATGCATGTCTTAACTGGATGATGATGATGATGAAAGCATGTTTTGATGCAGTTAATTTACTATCTGATGTTGCAGCATTGCTGGTGGCATCAGCAGATGACTCTGAAGTTGTGGACATTGCAGATGGTGGACATTCACAACCCTTATGTCTAAGATGGCCCTAGAAACAAAATGGTAAAAAAGTCACTCTCAATTATTATTACTCGGGGCATTGCTTAAAAAAAATATTGTTAATGAAAATTTTCCTTCTACTGCAGCTGTTTGTACCACTGTTTAAATATTTATTCTAAACTTAGTTTTATGGGGAAAATAATTAACAAATCATAAGAATTATCTATATCTGTTTAAACCCTTATCTCTAGCAACATACCAAACAGTTGGAAAAAAACGTGTTTTAAATGCTAAAATTAATAAATGCCTAATAAAACTTACTTTTAAAGAGGAAATCCTTCACCTCGGCTATTTGATTATCCTGAGCAATAAAAATGCTTTCAGAAGTCCAGTAGTAACAGTAAAAATGTAATTGATAACTACTCCCACAACAAATGTATCAATTGTATTTTGAACACAAACATTTTGAAATTCATAAGTAATTCGCCCAAAACACCAATTTATGACAATAATCTAAGTTATCATTTATTAGTATAGCACAACATAGCAAGCAGTCCATAAAAATAATGCAAAAATAAGTTTACTAACCAGATGATTCAGATTGTTCAGTCACTTCATCATCTTCAAAGTCACTGCATTCTGAAGAGCAATTTTCATAATGTTGTTTCATTCTGGCAACCAGGCTTTGCATCTCTGTTGCACCATTTACAGTTGGCATGAGTTACTTTTTTACCCAGAGGTACAGGAATTTCTTGAGATATATTTCCAGATAGGTTCTTTTTTATAACCTGGAGCCATGGCAGTTTTTTCCCTTCAGTTCCTTGGTATTGAAATCAACAGTAGAAGCTACGCTCTGAAGAATGTTGCTCCTTTTTCCCAGTGTTCTGCTTTGACAAGTATTGCTTCTTTCTGGTTGCATATTCTGCTTCTTCTCTTGTTACATAACTCCCCTACCCCAGAAAAACAAAAGAACTAACAACAATCCAAGGCTTTTGGACATATAACCCATGTGCCTGTTGCACTGCAGTATTTATTTAGAGACAGAGAGGGAGGCAGTTGAGAAATTAATGGATTTCTGTTTGTATCTGTCCATGTATACATGCAAGGGGAGAAAGCAAGGCCATTTACCGGAAGTGTCCAGAACCATCCAGAAGCAAGGGCTGGTAGTTTTTGGGCACATCAGTGTTTTTCCTTGAGCTGGAGAGTAAGTTTCCATGGTAAGTGGAGTCACAAATATTCATAATTTGAGAACTGAGCCAATTAGAGCTCAGATGGGGAGAAGCTATATGATAGAAGTATGAAACCACTCAGCTGGGCTCAGTGGATGATCCTGTTGAAATACATGATGGTGTCTCCTGGAGTCAGAGGCCGGGTCTCAGTGCCTGTGATAACTCTCTTCACCCATGAGCACAGCCCCTGGATCCCCACAGGATCAAGCCCTTAATACAATACATGACCTACTGTGCCATATTTGGAAAACCTGACCTCAAAAGTTAGATCCCTCCCCGATTCTTTCTTTACATAGAGAAGCAGCCTTTAACTCAAAGTTTTTGGTAGAGGCTCATGAATTCATTGCATTTATTTAAATGTTTCAAGAGATTATAATAAGAGTAGACTTTAACATATTTTATATATAAAAATAGAGATTTTTGAAATAAAAAATAATTCATTTAAATAATAATAATAATAAAAAAACCACATCGATTTGTATCCACCCTGCCCTGAAACATGAGACTTGTCTGGTCTTGAAGTTAACACTGCAGAAGCAAGCCTCATTATTATGAAGTCCTCTCTATATTAAGGAATTGAACAACAATAGGTTTTTCTGAACTGCTGCTGAAAACAGTTTAAGTGACAGTGTAGACAGAAAGTGTCACAGGAACTTGCCATCCAAAGCACAAGTTTGGTATGAGTCTCAACCAGGCTTTCTGTAACAGTGGTTTTGTAGCATCTACATCAGCAGTTAAATTGCTTTTAGGACAGGTTCAAAGGGAGCAATTGCAGACAGCTGGGATTCAGTTGCCTAGTGCAGTGTTTCTCAACCTTTTCAGTAGCAAGTACCTCCTAACGTCTGAAAATTTTAATAAGTACCCCAACACTCAATTTTCCACTCTGAGAAATACAATCTTTTCCCCCTTTACTGCTGGATGACTGTATTTCTCATAAAGCAGGAGAGTTCTGTGTGGCAGATCACAAAACCACCTGCTGTTTCTCCCCTCTTTCCTCCTCCCCTTCCTCCATATAGGACCAAAGGTCAACGCCAGCCAATCACTATGGCCTGATAGCAGGGTCCCGTGGTGTTCTCCTCACACAGGCGGGAACTTGTGAGGTATGAGCAGGCGCTAGTGGCCCACCAGAGTGGATAGCAGCGCTCCCCATGGCCATCCCTAGGGGGATGCGGGTCTGGGGCTCCAGGACTGGACAAGTCGCTGGGCTCCCTGCCTGGCTTTCTGGGCACCGGGCTTTGAGCCGGGGAGCGGAGCTGCCACCTGGGCAAGTTGCAGGTGGTTGCCGCCTGAGAGGTGGCCAACTGCCACCTGCTCCAAGCTTTCGCACAGGCTGGGCGCATGGATGTGGGCAGGCAGCAGTCAGCTGCTGCCCATCTTCAAGCCAGAGCACAGGAGGCTGTCTCTTGACTCAGAGCCAGGGCACAGGTTGCAGCCATCCAGCTGCGAACCCAGCTCGCAGGGCGCAGGAGGTTGCTGCCAGGCTCCCACCTGGGAGCTGAGACTGGGTGGGATGTGGGCGGCTGCAGCCCACCTTCCCAGAACTGGGGCAGCTGCCGTCTACTTCTCAGCTAGGAGGTAGGACTGGGCGGGAAGCTGGCAGCTGCCGCCCACCTCCCCCAGAAGCCAGCGGCTGCTGCCTGCCTTCCAGCTGGGAGTTGGGACCAGGCAGGAAGCAGGCAACTGCTGCCTGGTTTCCCCAGAAGTCGGTAGCTGCCGCCCACCTCCCTTCATTGGGTTTTTCACCACATACCCACTGCCTGTGTCTCACTTACCCCCAGGGGTACACACACCACAGGTTGAGAAACTATGGCCTAGTGTAAAAGGAGTCTTAAGTGTTTATTCCCTTTTTCAAACACACTACTGCTGGATCTTGAGACAGCGTAGTGAGCTCAACTGACCGGGGGGGAGAGGGAGGGAGGCACTTGAGATAGAAGTGGCAGCAGCAGCACCCTCCATCTAAAGAGAAGCCTATGTAATTAAAGCAAAAGCTCTTGCGCTACTTACTGGTAGTGAGTGAAACCCAGGGTAGGTAAGTCAGCGTACTGCTCAGCAAAATCGGCCAGCCGGCTAATCACTGTGGCAAGCTGATGAGAGTGGGGGAGGAAAGAAAACAGGCAGAGAATCAGAAAAGGAATTGCAATGTAGAGAGAAGTTACAAGCTAACCTTGAACTGTCTTGGTATAGGGCTGACACATGCTTAAACATGATGGAGGTGAGGAAGGGAGAAAAAAGCATGTAATACTTAACTGGATCCATTTCTAAAGCCACTAGTAGGCTTTGTGTTTATTTGTCACTTGTGGGTGTATGCACATGTTTTGCTCCCTATAAAACTTAGAGACAAAGGAATTGCCACACCATAATGGATCAATGGCCAATCTAGTCTGTTTCCCCCTCTACCAGTACTGCTGGGTGAGTGGTTAACCATTTAGTTCTCTCTTTTCATGACTGGGATAAGTAAAATGAAACTGTTTGTGGCATAACAGACCCTCCCACTTCCATTCCACCCCTCAGGAAACAAGAGGCCTTGGGAGAGGTTGGGGAGAGACAGGAGATCACGTGGAGGTAAGGACTGCTCACCCACTCCACAGTAGTCAGTCACTTTTTCCTGGGTGTCCAGCAACTCCCTGAGGAACTCCACCACACCACCATTCTCTCTGAGACCAACTACGATAAACATCATTCACCCAGAGGCCATCAGCTGTGCCCACCCGCAGGATGCTGCGCACATCACCTCTCTCTCACCTTGGGCAACAGCAGGTTAAACCCATCACGGAGAACAATCAGGTCCTGCAAGGAACGAGTAATGAAAGTTCAGTTCAGCTCTGCTTGAGAGAGACCTGCTAACTCCCTTTTCTTCTTTGTGGGAGGGAGGAGGTTCTAGTCTTTCTCTAAGCACACAACTGCCATGGATAATTAAACAGCTTTTCCTCCCAATGAATCTTCTAAGAAAGAGCCTCTCCATTTCTCACCCTAGAACTCTCACCTTCCTGAATCAAAATGCTGTACTAGAGGGACCTTCAAGTCAAGGAGGACTGGATATTAGTCAGAGCCCATCAATGTCAGTGCTTCTATATCAGCCAGAAAGGGTCCTGCAGAACAATGCGAGTCTTGTTCCAACAAACCCTCCTGGGTGGAAATCATGCTTTTGCAGAATTCATGGTACCAAGGAGAATGAGAGACTAAATCCTAGTATAACCACATGGAAGTGCAAGCACTACTTGCCACAGAACTACAAGGCTGTTTCAAGATTTCACTTCAAAAAGAAGGCTGGCCTGGGAGAGTTTTCCTTTACACTTCTCTGGGGCAATCAAGTATAGCTGAGTCCAATTGGCCTGGGAAAAGCAAGTGCCAAGCTGCCTAAAGTCCAGGCAAAATGCAGGACTACCACAGGAGAAGAGTAAAAGTGAACTATGACTCCCAGATCCTGTTGAACAAAAGGAACAACTCCGGTTGTGATGAGTTTGGGAGGAAGTGGGGAAGACAGCAACATGCTGGGGAATAATATTATTTTGTATTAATTTTGTGCAGGCCACTCCCAAACCTTTGACAGAAGTAAATACTGAAGAGCCGTACTTTGTGTTTTTTTAATACGAGATTCTTATGCATTCCACTGAAGAGCTCCTCTCCTACTGAAACAATCTAGATGATACATACAACAACTGAAAGCTCATGACCTGCATGTGTCAAAAGTGGTTTTAATTTCTCAGATCAATGAACTGATGACCAACTGGCATGATCAACAAGTCATGCAGATTTTTTTTTCTTTGTGCAACTTACATGATTGTGAATTTCTCTAGTTTAAAGCAACAAAAGACACACAACTGGGGTTGTCAGTGCAGTTGTTTGAGGATGGATCTTGCTTCATGCCAAAAGGAGTGCAGCACTGCTCTGCAGCTGACAGTGTGTTTGGGAAAACTAGAACTCCAGCTAGCACAGACTCTGGTGAAATTGGGAGGGGGAATTAGCTCCAAAAAGTAAAATTAAATAAAACTTTCAAAAATTCTATTTGGAGATTTTATTTTTAAAAGCAAGTTTGAAATAAATTGACAAATGAGCAATATTTGGTGGGTTTGGTGCAGCTCTCTGAAGAACATGCTCAGATAATTGTTTTACCGTGTTATCGCCCACATAGCAGGAAGTGGCTCCAAGATGAATGATAGCAGCAGCTTTTGGACAGCAATGGGCAAACGTGTGCACATGAGCCATCACATCATGGCGCAACCTCTTCTCCTCCTCAGCTGCCATCTTGAAGTCTATGTTATCCAGGTTTGCTTCCATTTCTTGGATTTGCTCATCCGTGATAGGCAGTCCCAGTGACTAAAGGAGAAAAAACAAACAAAAAGCTATCTTCCTCTGACACAAAGAACCCAAATCAGATGGAGACAGAAGCAACACACACTTTACCTCCATGTAACTCCTCTTGGATTACTGTCAATTAGATATTCTTGTGAGAAAAGGCCACATTATGGGACTGTGGTAGTAAATGCTTTAGTTCAGGGGGTTTCAAACCTTTTCAATAGGATAGCCTATATATTAGTGTCCCTTGGTTACCATTCCCTTCTGAGTCACAATTATATAACATCCTTGTGACAACAATAGCTATTGCTTGCATGTAAAAGCACTTTCAGGAAAGTGATGATTTATAGCTTCTTTTAATGCAATTTAGTGGCTGCAAAGGAGAAGCACCATCATGTGAATTTGCCAGCTCCCACAGGCTGCCAGCAAGACTCTGCAGACCACCAGTTGGCCACAGTCTGGGAACCTTTGCTTTACGTAAGTACCATGCCCCTATTTTCTGTTGCTTGTAATTTTCTGAAATGTTTTCCTTCATAGACCTCATCTTAGCTCAAAAATAAAATGTCTCGGAAGTTGGGGCAAATCAGTTCAGTCACTTGGCTTAGGCAAGTGAGGTGAACAGCACACATTTTCCACTTGAAAAAAATATCGCTACACTTTCCCCATCACCACTTGAATTACATAACTGGAGTAGCAGATTTCAGACTTGGCAGATTGTTAGCACTGTGGAACAGTCACTAGAGTGTGCTTGAAAAAATCTGGCAGTCATTTTAGAGGAACAGCTACTTTAAAAAAATTACACTTGTTTGAAAAGTTATTTTACTTTTTTTTTTTTTTTAAACAAGTAATACTTAGAACACTATAGTTTAAAGACAAGAAAAATATTCCTTCTCTTCATTGTATTTACCTTGTGTATTTGACAGGAGTTTCTACATAGTAACTTTTGCTATTTCCCCTGTACAATTAGGCAGTTAAGATTCCCATTCTGTTTGTGTAAGTCTTTCATACAGCAACAGGGAAAAATTAAAATGGGAAAATGTAAGGAACCACAAGAGTTAGCAGGAATCCTCAAAACTGACTAGCTGGCAAGTTGATAGGATTCCTTTAAGTTAAAGGCTTAAAATTACGTTTGTGCACATGTGCACAAATAACTGTTTTTCAATTGTGCAAAAGTGCATGTCCCACAATGTGAGCTGACAGATGGTATTTTGCTGTATTCCTTATTGTTTTGTCTACACAATTACGCTTTTGTACAAATCTCACAAACATGGAACTATGTAAGTTAACCAGATCAAGAAGATAGTTTTCACTAATTTAACAGTATGTCCATTTTTATGCAAAATGGCACCTGCTGGCATTGTCCTGCAGCTCTCTCCTTTTAGGGAGAGAACTAATGCAATAAAATACACTGAATTCTCAACTTCAGTGCTGGATTAAACACTAAACAGAGAGGTTTGTTTGAGTGTTTTGGAGGAGTTGCTGGTCCTCTGGATGCATCAGGCTCTGTTTCTGGTGAAGGACAGAGTAAGGAAAGGACTGCAGTAGGAGAGTTGGGACAGGACAGAAATGGATCTGTGGCAGGGCAGCAGCAGGGAGGGAAGGAAATTACCTGGAATTACTTTAAGTCAACCTTGCAGAAATGGTCTGAAGCCTGCATCCCAAGCTAGGGGAAAAAAATCATAGGGAAGGGCTGCAGGCCAAGCTGGTAGAGTAAGCATCTCAAACAGGTTATTAGACGAAAGCAGAAAGCCTACAAAGAATGGAAGATGGGATGGATCAGCGAGGAAGGCTACCTCTTGAAGGTCAAAAAGTGTAGGGAAAAAAGTGAGAACTGACAAAAACCAAGCAGAGTTGGACTTTGCAAAGGAAATTAAAACCAACAGTAAAAGATTCTATAGCCCTATAAATAAAAAGAAAACAAAAAGAAGAAGTGAGACTGTTAAACACTGAGGATGGAGTGGAGATTAAAGATAATCTAGCTAAAGCGCAAGACAAACAAATACTGTGCCTCCATTTTTAATAAGGGTAACGAGGAGCTTTGGGTAGTAACAGGGTGGCTAATGGAAATGAGGACATGGAAGTAGAAACTCCCACATCCAAGCTGGAAATCAAACTCAAACAGCTTAATGGGACTAAATTGGGAGGCCCGGATAGTCTCCATCCAAGAATATTTAAAGAACTGGCACGTGAAATTACAAACCCAATACAAAGATTTTTAATGAATCTGTAAACTCAGGAGTCGTACCCTATGACTGAAGAATTGCTAATACAGTACCTATTTTTAAGAAAGTGAAAAAACAAGATCCAGGAAATTACAGGCCTGTTAGTTTGACCTCAATTGTATGCAAAGTCTTGGAACAGATTTTGAAAGAGAAAGTAGTTAAGGACATAAAGATGAATAGTAATTGGGATAAAATACAACATGGTTTTACAAAAGGTATATCATACCAGACCAACCTGATCTCCTTTGAGAAGATAACTGATTTTTTAGACAAAGGAAATCCAGTAGATCGAATCTACCTGGATTTCAGTAAATTTTCACCTGGGAAATTATTAGTTAAATTGGAGAAGATGGGGATTAATATGAGAATTGAAATATGGATAAGGAACTGGTTAAAGGGTTACACTGAAAGGTGAACCTGTCAGGCTGGAGGGAGGTCACTAGTGGAGTTCTTCAGGGACTGGTTTTAGGACCAATATTATTTAACATTTTTATTACTGACTTTGGCACAAAAAGTGGAAGTGCAGTAACATTTGCGGATGACAAAATTGGAGGTACTGACAATATGGAAGAGGACCGCAATATCATACAAGAAGATCTGGATGACCTTGGAAATTGGAGCAATAGAAATGAGAAGAGTGTAAGGTCACACACTTATGGAGTAATAACAAGAATTTTTGCTATACACCAGGCACTTATGAGTTGGAAGCGACAGAGGAGGAGAAAGATCTTGGTATATTGGCTGATCACAGGATGACTATGAGCCGCCAGTGTGATGCGGCCATGAGCAAGGTTAATACAGTCCTAGGATGCACCAGGTGAGGTATTTCTAGTAGAGAGAGAGAAGCGTTAGTACCACTATACAAGGCACTGATGAGACCTCATCTGGAATATTTGGTGCAATTCTGGTATCTCATGCTTATGAAAGATGAATTCAAACTGGAAGAGGTACAGAGAAGGGCTACTAGAATGATCAGAGGAATGGAAAATCTATCTTATGAGGAGACTCGAACAGCTTGGCTTGTTTAGCCTAACCAAAGGAAGGCTGAGGGGAGATATGATTGCTCTCTATAAATACATCAGAGGGATAAACACCAGGGAGGGAAAGGAGTAAGTTAAGCACCAATGTTGACACAAGAACAAATAGATATAAACTGGCCATCAACAAGTTTAGGCTTGAAATTAGATGAAGGTTTCTAACCATCAGAAGAGTGAAGTTCTAGAATAGGCTTCCAAGGGGAGCAGTAGGGGCAAAAAAACCTAACTGGTTTCAAGACTGAGCTGATAAGTTTATGGAGGTTATTGTATGATGAGACCGCCTACAATGGCATGTAGCTGATCTGCAACTGCTAGCAACAAAACTCCCCAACGGTCGGTGATGGGACACTAGATGGGGAGGGCTTTTACTTATTATAGAGAATTCTTTTCCAGGTGTCTAGCTAGTTGGTCTTGCGCACATGCTCAGGGTGTAACTTATCACCATATTTGGGGTCAGGAAGGAATTTTCCCTAATGTCAGACTGACAGGGGCTCTGGGGTTTTTTCGCCTTCCTCTGCAACATGGGGCACAGGTCACTTACAGGTTTAAATTAGTGTAATTGGTGGATTCTCTGTAATTTGAAGTCTTTAAATCATGATTTGAGGACTTCAGTAACCCAGCCAAAGTTTATGAGTCTATTAGAGAAGTGGAGGGGTGAGGCTAGATTAGATTAACATGATGGTCCTTTCTGGCTTTGAAAGAGGTTCTTTTTCATTCAGTCTTACTGGGTTCTATCTAATACTTCTGATTTTGTTAAATATTAGTTGTTTCTCAACCCCTGGGGTGTAATCTAGAGGGTGCAACCTTGCAACGCACTTCTGAGCCATGATCCATGGATTGTGAAAAGGCATTTGACTAACAGATTATGCTCTTAACTTTCTATCTTGTTATATGTAGTACCTTATTTGCAACCTGGCAAATGTAACTTAGATGTAGAATTTTTAATCAACTGATTTTTGTTTACTGAAAATCTCAAATGCAAAACATTACATTAATCTTAACAAAAATGAACATCATAAACATGACAGCAACCTCTAACTAGTCAGAAAGCTCCAATGGAACACATTATTTTAAATGCGGTTTCCTTTACAGGAGGAGGAATTCAACTGGCTGAAGTGTTTTGAGCCTCTGGGGATCTAGTATAATTGCACCCAGAGGGGAGAGCTGGTGAGGCAGAGGGATTCCCGGGGAACTCATTAGCTAATTACTACCAAAATGTAACTAAAAACAATATGCTGCAGGAAGGGCAATAGCACTTTGAGTGTCCAGACCAAGACAAAGAAGGCACTTGGCCACACAGTGCTGTCACCAAGACATATGGATACATGGGCATAACTCTGCATCATAGCACAGATAATTCTGTAAGCAATATGATGTAATAATAAACTAATATCATTGGTGTATTTTACTTTCCTAGGGAAGGAATACTGCTATTCAAGTCTCATCTCCAGAAAGAGTTATGGGAAAGATCTGTCCAACAGACTCTTGTGTTCATAAATATCTGATCCATGTGGAAAAGCCAGTCATGGCATGAGAGCAGAGGCAGTCCAACAGGGAGGAGAGAACCGAACCTCAGGAAAAGGGAGCAATTGCTACAAAAAAGCACACAAGGGCAGTGTCACATGAAACACTGTTGTTGCATATTCATAAATATCACGATCTGTTTCCCCCATGGCTCTGCAGCAGTGCAGATGGTGTCATGGAGGAGGTTGACTCAAGGCAGCTAACATTGATTTAGCTGTGCATGTGTCTACACTTAAATTTCACTCCCACCAACATAAATGACCTGCTATGCCAACTTAATAACACCAGCTCCCCAACCAGGATAGAGTCAAGATTGATGTAGTTTGGTCAACACAAGTGTTAGTGTAGACACTGCATTACTTATATCAAGTGTTACTAGCCTCCAGGAGCTGTCCTACAATGCCTCACAGTGACCGCTCTGGTCACTGTTGTGAACTCCGCAGCCCAGGGGCCAGGTGGACAGGAAGCCACCCCTCCCCTTTAAAGCCCTGCAAATTTTTGAAATTCCTTTTCCTGGTTGCCCAGCTTGAAAGCACACCTAGCAGCTCTCTATTGTTATGTGCAACTGCCAGCTGCCATGCTGGCTACATTGTGCAGACACACTCCTGGCTGGAGTACACAGGAGGTGTTGGATCTCTTGAGTCTCTAGGGAGAAGAGGCTGTGCATGCAGAGCTCCAATCCAGCTTTAGAAACATTGACGTCTACGAGCAGGTTGCTCGAGGCATGGAGTAGGGCTACAAGAGGGACCAGCAGCAGTGCTGTGTGAAAGCCAAGGAGCTGCAACAGGCATACCAGAAGACAAGGGAAACTAACAATCCATCTGGTGCTGAGCCACAGACAGGCCGCTTTTACAGAGAGCTGTATGCCTTCCTCAGTGGAGACCCCAAGAGCCCTGTGGATACTTTGAAGGAGCTCAAGTCACAGGATTCCACTATGAACAGAGAAGAGGAGAAGGTGGATGAGGAAGAGGAGAAGTATGAGGGACAGGCAACTGGGGGGGCGGGTCCAGCAAGCCAGGACATGTTTTTGATTCCAGCCAGTCCCAACAGTCGAGCACGGGCAAGACTGATGCAGGGGAAGGAACCTCAGGTAAGTATGCAATTTGCTTTGAAATTATAGGGATGGAACCCCAAAAATAGCAGAATATCTACTGATTTACTCTTTTTTACTCATGGTAGAAGAAGTAATGAAACAACCAAGAAAGGTAGTGTTATCTGCTTTTCATTCCCCTCTAGAGTTAGGCCGGGGAAGGAGGAGAGGCCAAGCAGAGCAGTTTGTTTATGTGCATTGGGATGTCCTGTGAATCCTACGTAGATATCGCAATGAAGCTTTCATGGAGGTACTCTGCAATCCTCTGCTGAAGGTTTCTGGGGAAGGGGGTTTTATTTTTTCCACGGTAGGACATTTTCCCACTCCAGTCAGCGATTACTTCAGCAGGCACCACTGCAGTACACAGGCTAGCAGCATACGGGCCCGAATGGTATTGGGATGCCACAGGCAGCTATGCTCTCTCTATGTTACCTTCTGGAATGAGATATCAGGTAAAATCACCACCATCTCTGGAAAACAATGCCAGTATTCAATTCCATTGCCCTATACAACCGCATCCCTTCCCACACGAGGGCCATACTCACCATGGCTCATACTGTGACTGGTGCTGTGATATATCAATCCCAAGAAGTGAGAAGATAGTACTTACACTTGTTGGGATCAAGGGGCGTGAGTTCAGTACCCTAAGGTTTGATTTCTGTTGTGAATACACTGACTATGGTACCTCTGTGAGTTGTATCTGCAGGTGCTGGAATTGTGGCCTTGAGGGTCTCCCGCTCCATACACACAGAACATCTGAGTCAGATGAGGAGAAAGAAGAGGACTCAGGATGACATGTTCCAGGAAATTCGTCAAGACTGTGCTGCATCAGAGAATGAGAAGACGGGCTGGAGGACGACCCTTGCATACAGCGTGGAAAAGGAAAGAGTGGCGAGGAGAAAGGCTCAGAAGTCCAAGCAGAACAAGGAGAGGGTGATACACCAGGATATAATGGGGCTTCTCAGGCAGCAAACAAAGATGCTGCGGACTGTGGTGGACCTGCAGATCCAAGAATCCTGTTCTCGTCTCCCTCTGCAGCCCACAGAAAACTCAGTATCAGGACCTCTCTACACCACTCCTTAACATTAAACATGGCATCAGGGGCCACTGCACTACCCAACCAATCAAACCCGGGGTATGTGAAAGACAATCACAACTGCACGTACACTGACCTGTGACAGACACGGTTGGTATAGGTGTACCTGAAATGGAAGTGACTGTTCTTTCCCCTTTATAAGTTCTGTTCTCTTAATTTATTAAGTTTTATAAAGTTATAAATGTTTTTTTTATTTGCGTGGTTCATGTTGCAGAATAAAATTCTATTTTCTGAAACGTAATTCATCTTTATTGCTTCACAGCATATGTTGGCTGGTGCTGAGCATATCTGACACCCCTGATTTTCTGTTACTTCATTTGGTCACAGACCCCATAACATCATTCTCCGACTATATTAATAGGTGCATTGGCAATGTTATATTCCTACACATACAGCACTTACTACAAGATTCATATCAGGCTGCAAAAGAGCAAGGCCAGGTAGAGCACACTATAGCAACACATACTACTCTGGCCCCTATTAAAATGGTCTTTCAAAGCCTCCCTGAGCAATATAGCTCCACATTGAGCTTTTCTTATAGCCCTTATATCTGGCTGTTCAAATTCAGCAGATAGCCACTCAATCCACCTCTTCCCTCCACCCCGGGATAAACTTTTCCCCCTTTGCTACTCAGATATTATGCAAGACACAGCACACAGCTATAACCATTGGGATTTTTTTTCCACTGAGGTCCAGTCCTGTAAGTACACAATGCCAGTGAGCCTTCAAGCAACTAAAGCACATTCAACTGTCATTCTGCATCTGCTTGTAGCTAAAGCGCTCCTTGGTGCTGTTGAGATGGCCGATGTACAGCTTCATGGGGAGAAAGGGATAGGCTGGGTCCCCTTGTATCACTATTGGCATTTCAACATTCCCAATGATAATCTGCCAGTTGGGAAAGAAAGTCTCTGCTTGCAGCTTTCTGAACAGTCTTGTGTTCTTAAAGATGCGTGTGTCATGCACCTTTCCTGATCAGCCCACACTGATATCGATAAAGTGTCCCCAGTGATCCACCAATGCTTGCATTACCATAGAAAAGTAGCCCTTTCTGTTAATGTTTTTACTCTGTGACAAGGTGGTCTGGTGCTATAATAGGGAAATGTCTGCTGTCTATTGCTCCACCAATTTGGGAACCCCATTGCTGCAAAACCATCCACTGTGTCCTGCACACTGCCCAAGGACACAGTCCTGTGTAGCAGGAGGCGATTAATGGCCCTGCACACTTGCATAACAACTGTCTCTGCAGTGGATTTCTCGAATCCAAACTGATTCCCAACTGAATGGTAGCAATCTGGGGTTACAAGTTTCCACAGTCCAATCACCATGTGCTTCTTAACTGTCAGCACAATTCTCATCTTGGTGTCCCTATGCTGGAGGCAGGGGTGCGTTTGGGACACAAATCCAGGAACGTGGCTTTGCGCATCCAAAAGCTCTGCAGCCACTGCTCATCATCCCAAATCTGCATGATAATGTGATGATCCCAGTCAGTGCTTGTTTCTCACACTCAGAACCAGCACTCCACCATTTGCAGCTACTCTGTGAATGCCATCAATAACCTTAAATTGTTTCTATGTCCCACAGCAGTCTAGCCTCCAAGGAATCATCATGTTCTCCACAGCTCCTCTTGCAGCTCTGCAAATACAGCAGGATCAGGTGCCCTGTGCTTGCAATGCTCTTGACAATAGTGCAGAGCTGTGCAGGCTCCATGCTTCTGTCAGAGATGGTACCATAAGGAGGGATGCATGGGTGTGTGGGGATTTTGAAAAGAGGTGTGAAATATTATGGGATGCAGATGAAATTATATGATGGAGAACAATGCATTATGGAAAGTTGAACCCATGTTCCCAGTCACCCCTGCGTGACTTGTTTCAGCCCTATGAGGCATTACAAAAAACTTCCCAATACACCCTGTGCTGGATGGTGGCAAGTTGCACACTGGGATAGCTACTTATGGTGCACTGCATTTTGCATCGATAAAAGTGCTCCGGTGAAGACATGCACCACCTACACAAGGAGTGTAGTTTGCACAAGCAATGTAATAACTGCAGCGGCTGTATAAGATGTAACTTAGGTCAACATAATTTTGTAGCGTAGACATGGCCTAAGTGAGATGTCCCTCAAACTTGTACATCTAACCAAACTAAGGGGAAAAAGCTACCTTCTCCACAGGCAGGTCACAGGGTTTCTCCAAAACCTAAGGGCATTTATTTCTATCTGTAGGAGTAGATGCTCATTAGTAGCAACCTGACAGTGCCCTTTTGCTACATTGCTTCTAAGTGGCTGTTGCTGTTATGGGGAGTGTCTGCAATTCACAGTAGGAAGTGTTCCCAGGGGATATGTTGCTTGAAAGCAGTGGTTGCTTTTACAAGGTGTTGCTGCAAACAAGCGCCTACTGTATTCCCTTCCTCAAAAGCCTCTCCACATCTAAAATGTAATATTATAATAATCTATGACTGTATTACGCACTATATTGTGTATTATTGTATATTATGTACCTGGCATTGGCCACTGTCGGAAGAGAGGACACTGGGCTAGATGGACCATCGGTCTGACCCTGTATGGCCATTCTTATTCTGTCATCGTCACCCCAGCTGATAAAGGAGATGGCAGGATTAGAGGAATTCAAAAACGGGACATGAAAAACTCATGAAGAGAGACAGAAAAGATTACACTGTTTATTTGATGAGGAGATAACAAGAATACAAAATAGCGAATGGTACAGAGAAGGGAGATCAGGAATACCTACACATCCTTTCCTATAACAGAACAAGACAACACTCAGTGACACTGAAAGGTGGCAAGTTTAAAACTGATAAAAGGAAATATTTTCATTCAATGCAAAGTTAGTCACAGAATATCATTTAGGTTGAGAGCTTAGCAAGATTCAGAAAAGATTAGACATTTACAGAAGCCCTAATTTTGCTGGGGCTCTAGAAGCTACTGTAATACAAATAATAAATACATTACAAAAATAAATTTGAGTTTTGGAAGAAATATAAGTCCTCATGCTTCAGGTCACAAGCCAATTTTTAACTGTTGCAAGTTATGGGATAACCTGCGCTCAGAGAATTTTTCTCCTAACTGCCTACTAAAGGCTTTCTTGAACCTTCCTATGAAATAGCTAGTATTGGCCACTGTCCAAGACAAAATATTGGACTAGATGGATTTTTGGTTTGAGCCAGTATAGCAAGTCTTACGTTTCTAGTGGCTTCCAAGTTTCTCCCATGTGTAAAGTGGACATTGAAACCATTTGTTTGACTTGTCCCTACCCTTCACTAAAATCTCACAGGAAAGCTTGTATCTAGCAGTAACACTCCCCCCCACCCCTCACCAAACCTTTAAAAAGGCTAAGATCCCTGACTATATCTTCCTAGTACTCAGAATTACTGCAACATAGGGTTATTGTTCTGGCTATGCCATCTGCTTCCAAAATGGTTTGAAACAGGTTGGGAATAAGTGTAATAGGGTGAATGTTTCCCACACTTCACTTCCCCATTAGTTGTCTCCTGTTATAGGAATCTAACTAAAAATACTGCATATCTCCCATGATGGAGTGCAGAGGAAACTGCTTGTGATTGTGCCCAACAGTCTGTGACTGACCAATGACAGAGCTAACGAGTGCCGAGTGTGGCTGACTCCCACTCCATTTCCAATCCAGGACTGACATCAGAAGGCTGTAACTTCTCAGGAATGTGAACACATGGATAAAAATAACAGTCTCTCTCCTCCCAGCGGGGGCCAAGGTACTCAAGATATCACGAAGACACAAGTCCTACTTACTGGAATCAAAGTCCCTATGTTGAGAGGACAGAAGGAAAAGTGATAGCTGGCAGAGATAAAGAAAGAGAGGGAAACCCATAAGCACAGGGTTTAGGAGTAGGGTTTGTTCTGTCCTCAACTGGAGAAATCCATGCCAAAACTCTAGGTTCACATAGTAATACCACATCAGAGAATTGCCCTTATAATCTAGTCTGATATCTACAATACTGGATGAGACCATTGGCTCATTCAGTCTAGGATCTCATCTTTGACAATGTCCAGTACCTGACACTTCAGAGGAAGGTGCCCATTTAATGCATCCACATTTTGATGTAGACACCTTCTCCTCTAGGAGTGATGAGGCAACAAAGCAGTGCCGTGGTCCCATGGGCAGAGAGGGGACACAATAATGACACTGTGCATTGCCTGTTCACTTTCTCATACAGCGATTCTCTGCCCTGCAAAACTGGAGCGCCACCATAACAGTGAACAAAAGAACAGACAGCCATGAGGGTTTGAGTGTTGACCTAATACTCCACTGCAAAATTTGTGCTCCAATGTGTTTGTCATGTATCAACACAAACATGGTAAGTCATGACGGTATAAGACGGGAGAACCTAATACATGGTGGGTGCACACAAGGTTGGAAAACTGTATTCAGAGAGTAGTTATCAATGGCTCACAATCGAGCTGGAAGAGCATACTGAGTGGGGTCCTGCATGGATCTGTCCTGGGTCCAGTTCTATTCAATATCTTTGTAAATTATTTGGATAATGGCATAGTGGGTACGCTTATAAAATCTGCAGATGATACCAAGCTGGAAGGGGTTGCAAGCAGTTTGGAGGACAGGAGTTGAATTCAAAATGATCTTGACAAACTGGAGAAACGGTCTGAATTAAAAAGGATGAAATTCAATAAGGAGAAACTCAAAGTGACTACACTTAGACAGGACTAATCAACTGCACAAATACAAAATGGCAGTGGGGGCTGAGGCTGCAACTGGGTGCTGAGGCCAGGGAAGCCACAGCCAGGCCTGGGGCAGAGCGGGGTTGGGTGGCACTCCTGCCCCCCCCCGCCAGGGCAGCCCCCCGCCTGGCCGCCCCCGCCCGCCCAATGTTTCTCCAGGGCATGCCCCACAGATTGAAGCCCTCTGGGTTAGACATTAGGAAAAACTTCCTGTCAGGGTAGTTAAGCAATGGACCAAAGTACCTAGGAAGATTATAAAACCTCCATCATGGGAGGTTAGAAAAACGCCTGTCAGGGATGATCTAGATCAGTGGTTCCCAACCTTTTTGGCTCGAGGGCCACAGATATCATTTTTACAACCCTGAAGGGCCACAAGCTTCTGCCAGCAGCCCCCCACTCCCCCCACACACATTGTAGCCAGATGGAAGGAGTTCAGCAAGGAAACTGCCTCCTTCCTCGCTGATCTCCCATTCCCGACTGCAGCAGGGAAATAGCACCCATCCTGTAGCACAGTGTGCTCCACCTGGGTCCCTAGGCAGAGGCTCCCTTCTGCAGCCAGGATGGGAGATCAGTGCTCTACTCCTTCTGGCTCCAGCAGGAACCCAAGCACCCAGGGACCTGGGCAGAGCACTTTGCTCTCTGATGGAGCTGGGGGAGGGGAGCGCTGATCTCCTCTCCCTCTGGCTCCAGCAGGGACCCCAGCGCCTATGGACCCAGGCGGAATGCTTTGTCATGCTCCCTGCTACAGCCAGGGGGAGGAGCGCGCTGATCTCCTATCCCCTTGGCTGCAGCAAAGAGCCTGCACCAGCCTTTTAGCCATACGGCAAGGTGCTCCACCTGGGTCCTTAGGCAGCGGCTCCCTATACAGCCAGCGGGAGGGGAGCAGCGGGCCACTTTGAAAGCCTGCGTGCCACAGGTTGGGAACCTGTGATGTAGATAATATTTAGTCCTACCTCAGTGCAGAGGACTGGACTAGACCTACTGAAGTCCCTTTCACTCCTACACTTCTAGGATTATTTGATGTCTTGGCTCTCTGCAAATCCATTCAGCACAGTCTGTCTTTTCCAATCACTCCCTCTCATCTCTGCTAGGAGAAAGCCTGTAAGTTTCCTCTTTCCCTCAATTTCCACTTTCTAACTGCTTGGACTGACAGGATGTGGTCTGAGCATGAACAGTTTGTTTTTTCAGTTTCACTGTTCTACTGTGTACGTATCAGGCAGCGAGGCATAGGATGAGCATTCTGTTCACTCTTCCCAAGATTAGTCTAATCCCAGAGATATGGGCTGCATACAAGCCATAGGCTGAGGAGCACTTTAATGACTGCATATGGCACAGCTTTACAGCAAGGTGAGTACACTTTAAATAGAATATTCTAGGTCAGCCTAGTCCCCTGGTAGGCAAGCAGCTCACTAATGGAAGAAGGGCTCAGAAGATAAAACTGCCTCCCATAAGAACTGTTTACAGTAGCTTTATGAAATCAATGTCATGGAGGCGTGGAGAATTCAGGGGGAGTATGTAATACAGAAAGTTCCAGTTTGGTAGCATGATCAATAACCTCTTTTCTGAAGAGGCAACATGCTGCATTAAAGATGACCTGCAAAAAACTGCATGTGAAGTTAGTTTTGTGCCCTTTTTCTTTTGCTCTTTTAATGATGTATAAAGGTGGCCCAAAAAATGTTTTTTGCTTATGATTTTCTTTGCTTACCTTAGAAAATTCAAGAATGTCAAATCAGGTCTCCCTGCTTTTGCTAGAGAACCCCTAGGAGGTCTCAAGGAAGTTTATTGTGAGCTCTAAGTGGGTAACTGATGCAGTGAAGGTACTGCATCTTTGATAAAAGCTTCATTTCAACTAAAATGCAAGTCATTGACATTAAATAGATGTTAAAAACAGCATAAAAATTCCTTCCCATCTCAGTTGCTCAGGTATCACTCTTGGCTCGTGATGTCATTGTTCACTAGAATCAGACTATTAGGGTTGGAAGGGACCTCAGGAAGTAGTTTAGTCCAATGCTCTGCTCAAAGCTCTCCAGTTAACAGAGTCACTAGCTTTCCAGTTACCAAAGACTCTCCCAACCTAGACTTCTAATGAAAAACATCATCTGAAAAAAACCTTTCAGGTCTTCTTTATACAGCATAAAGATGCAAAACAGGACATAAATCCATTCCTCCCCCTCACTTTGCAGATCATCTTCACAGCAGATTGTACAGTGAAGAGCGAAACAGTGGAGGAGTGTAAGGATCAATCTTGGGTTTTGCCTGATGGGCAATGTATGTTAACTGCAACACATTAACTTTTGCCAATACTTCTGTATTTTATTAGGACAAAGAAGGGACTGAACTTCAACCACTAGCTCCCTGCATGAGCTTTGTGCACAACCAGCTCTAGCTGGAAAGTTGTGTGAAGATGAAGAAAGCCACCTGTGTCAACCAGATTCTGGCTTCGCTCCTTGTATCCTGCGCAGTCAGCGGAGGTCTCCTTTGTGCTACCTTCTCTTTTCCTCAGGTTGGGATCCCATTTCCCCCTCTTGTCAAAATCAGCTACAGGATTAGCACCCCCGTCTCCCAGGGAGAGTCAGTCTCCCAGTCCACAAACTAGCTTCCTTTTTCTTAATCTCATCCCTCGAGGTCAGGAGATTCCGTCCTTTCTGCCTGTAACCCAGCTCCAAGGCACGGGGGGAGTGCTCCCTTGCCTTTGCCCCTACGCTAGGGCTTGGAATGTATTTGGCCTTTCCCCTTGGCCCCGCAATCAAGAGAGCCCCGCCAGCGCCATTTGGAGCCCCCCTCCCCCTTCCTTCCACACGCCGCCCCCCAGGGCCTGGCTCGTCGAGCAGCAACAGACTCAGCGCCCGGGGGGCGCGGGCGAGCAGCGGCTCCGGAGGACAGGAGACGTGCCTCTGCTGCGCGCTACTGCTGGCTCCGCCACGGGCTCTGCGGCAGCCCCCGAACGGCCGCGTGGCTCAGTTTCCCCCACTCTAGCGAACAGGGTCACGCGCCGCTTCGCGGAGGAGGGGGGTTGGCAGCTACGCCGGCACCCCTAGCGTTGGGGCTAGGAAGGTTCCCGCCCCCACGTCCCCCGCAGCAGGGAGGGGCGGGCGGGCGCGAGGGGCAGCGGTCCCGGGATCGGTCCCGCCGGTACCTTCTCCGCCTGGGCCAGGTAGAGCCAGAGCCGCCGCCACGTGCCGAACTTTTTCCTCTCGCCGAAGTTGAAGCCCATCTCCGGGCTGGCGTAGCGCGACACCAGCGGCGAGCGGTAGCGGCCGAACGCATCCTCCTCAGCGCCGGGCGCCGCCATGGCCCGACCACAGCCGGCAGCAGCGGTTCGTTGTGCGAACAGCGGGCGACAGTGACCGGGCGGGCGGGAGGACAGGACAGGACACACGCACCCGCCCTTAGCAGGAGCGGAAATTACGCCTGAAAAAGCGGCCCATCACCAACCAACCCGCCCCGTTTTTTTCCAGATAACAAAGATGGCGGATTTCGCATTTCTGGTTGGGCTGCCCAGGAACAAAATGGCGGGTTTTGAATTTCCGGCTCCAGCCACCTGCGCCGGAAGGCGGAAATTCAGGACGCAACCGGCCCAAAACCACGCGAAAACGGGCCGTGACTGGCCAGGACAAGCCTGCTGCTGTCGGGCTGGAAACAAGACCCTAAAAAATCTGCCGGGTTGCAAAGAAGCCCAAATCCGCTTGCAGTGACCTGCCATAGCAAATCTCCGCCCCCGCCCCAGTGTGGAATACGGCAGGAGGTCGGAGGGGGACGGGAGGGCAGAGCGTCGTCACGCCGACCGTCGTACAATATCTTCATTCGAGCGTGAAATACGGCAGGAGGTCGGTACGGCACGGCGGGTGCAGGCAGCCGAGGGTGGTGTGATCACCAGTCGACACCCGCCGCAGTGGAAGGGAGACAGGCCCCGCTCCTAGCACTTGGTGGGGCTCTCGCTGTTCCCTTGGCGTTAGCCTTTCCTGGAGATTCCTGCTGGGCTCTTCCCCCTGCCTGGTAACAGCTACCACCAAGGAGCAGGGGAGGGATCCGGCACCGCTAGGGCTTGTCTACACGGGGTTAATTCGGATCAGAGCAGCACATTAATCCAGTTTCGAGAGCCTCTTGCCTTCTCTTTTTCTGTCTTCCTTTATTACTGCTCACTCACATCCTCCCTGGGTTTTTCCTCCTTGCTGCTCTGTTTAGCACGGAGGGCTTCCAGGCACCAACTAATTCATGAGCTACGTCTGCCCATTCCTCCCCACTTCCGCTTTCAAATGGGCTGGCTGCAGCCTATGCTGCTTGAGCTAAAGGGCTTGAGCCTGTGAGAGCAGTGTTAGAAAACAATTAGCTATCCCTCAATTCTCCCTTTCACATCTGGCGCCTTACATCCAGTCACACTTCAGTCAACAACCATGAACAATCTTATCTTAACATTTAATTTCATTCACATGCATCCCTCCAACCCCCTGAGTTGAAGTATTCGGCTCTTAGAACAGCTTGAGTGCATTCGTTAGGACTGAGCCACCTATAGCAGCAGGGAAATCTGCTCTGAGCCAGGTTGCAGACACACTTAGCAAGTTTTTTTTTGTAATTGTGACATAGTATTGACTTTTATTTAAGCTTTTTATTTTTGTTTTAATTTTGTCAGTTACATGAAATTAGGGATTCAGCTTTATCTATGTATTGCCTTTTCACAGTTGCAGGCAATTAGGGTGACACTAGATTGCTGCAAGTGCAAGGTGAGGGGAAGAATGTGCCTGTGGACTGCTAACGTCAGGTGAAATCCATGTTTATCAACCACTAACAATTTAGGTTGAATTCTGCCAAGCATAGTTATAGATAACACTATACAAATTGACAGCAGCTTCTCTCTACCGGAGTTCCTAGCACTATTAACACTGGTAGAACTAAAGTAGAAATTTTGATAAGAGTCCATAGTCTAAACAAAGCTCATTTTCTATGCTAAAAAAATGTATATCGGCTCATAGACTCTAAGGTCAAAAGGGACCATTATGATCATCTAGTCTGACCACCTGCACAGCACAGGCCACAGAACCTCTGCTCTGTATGGCTGCTTGCCAATAACTACTTTGCTCTTGGAGTTATAGTACAAAATAGGTAAGAAATGGAGCAGATACTTAACTCTCACCGTGGAATAAAATCGCAATGTAATGTTACTTGTTTTTACAATTCTTCACAATGTAAGAGCAGTTATGGCAATGAGATTCTTAGAGGGAGAGGATGTGCAGACAGGCATGAAAAAAATCAGCAATAGTACATGTGAACTATGTTTTTAAGTGAGATGGAGAGATTCTCTTGAGTGCTAGAATAGCAGGCACAGTGAAGATGGATCTCTTCCAGCATAGGTGAGCATCTGAGGCTATGTCTACACTGCTGAGGGAAGTCGACTTACTTTGTCAACTTTCAGCAGCTGATTTTTAGAAGTCACAGCACCATATATAGACTACGCTGTTTGCGCCGGTCTCCTGCGTTTACACTGAGCACTCTTAATTTGAATTGCAAAGCAGTGCAATGTGGGTAGCTATCCCACAGGGCAACTAGCCACAGTGGCTGTTGGGACGAGTGTCATCATCCCATGCTGCAACGCTGCTTCCCCCTCCCTTCTTCTGCCCCCAAATGAACTGGAAAAATATTTTCGCACTTTTTTTTTTTTACTCCCCGCACTTGCCATTGCTGCAGCAACATGGAGCCAACTCAACTCTGCACTATTATTGTGCGCATCACAAATACATTGCGGCTTATCAAGTATTTTTGAAGTAGAGCAAGCAGCCAAAGCACAGAAAACAGTAATGCCATCAAGGCTGCCCTGCTACAAGCCATCGAGCAGAACAATTCATGATTGCTGCAGGCTGTAACAAGTCATCTGCAGTCCGTGGAGCGCCGGTTCTGGTCCAGGGAAACAAGCAGACTGGTGGGACCGCATCGTTATGCAGCTGTGGGATGATGACCAGTGTCTGCAAAACTTTCATATGTGAAAGGTAACTTTCCTGGAACTGTGTTTGGAGCTGGCACTGTCCCTGAAGCCTGTGAATACTTGCTTGAGACAAGCTCTGACAGTGGAGAAGAGAGTCGCCATCACTCTCTGGAAGCTAGCAACTCCTGACTGTTACCATTCAGTTAGGAATCAATTTGGAGTCGGTAAACCTACAGTGGGCATTGCAGTGATTCATGTATGCAGGGCCATCAATAGACTTCTGCTACGAAGGCTAGTGACTTTAGGAAATGTGCAGGACATAATGGAGGGATTTACCACGATGGGGTTCCCAAACTGCAGGGGGGTCATTGATGGGACGCACATCCCTATCTTAGCACCTGCCCACCTAGCAGCTGAGTATATCAACTTCAAGGGGTACTTTTGCATGGTCCTGCAGGGGCTTGTAGATCACAGGGGTCGTTTCACCGACATCTGTGTGGGATGGTTTGGGAAGGTGCATGACGTGAGTATATTTTGTAATTCAGGGCTGTTCTCTAATATGCAGGCGGGCACTTTTTTCCCCAGACCAAAATATTTAAATTGGGAGTGTGGAAATGCCCATAGTGATCCTGGGGGATCCTGCTTACCCCTTGCTCCCTTGACTAATGAAGCCGTACACGTCACCTTGACAGCAACAAGGAGTGTTTCAATAAGAGATTAAGCAGTTGCAGAATGGTTGTAGAATGTGCCTTTGGGCGTTTAAAGGGTAGGTGGAGGAGTCTCCTCACTAGGCTGGACATGATTGAGAAGAACCTCCCTTCTGTGATATCTGTGTGCTGTGTTCTTCATAATGTGTGTGAAGCGAAAGGTGAGTGGTTCCCCCAGGGGTGGGCTGTGGAGGCAGAAAGACTGACCACCAATTATGAGCAGCCAGAGGCCAGCCCTACGCTGAGAGCTAACGGCAGAGCACTTTGCATTAGGGAAGCTTTGAAAACCAGGTTCTGCAATGAGATGCAGGACTGATTTCTGTTCCTGGATGATGTTCGCCTTTGGTGATCCCCCCTCCAACCCCACACAACATCTGTACCCACCAAATCCCTCCAGAACAAGATATGATTTAATAAAGAACAGTGTAGAAATGATGCTTTACTTTATTTCTGAACATTCAAGTCATGAGGGAAGGGAGGGGAGTGTTCATTCACTGTCTCAAGGGGTAGGGTGGTAGCTTGCTGGACAGCTGTCAGCATGGCCACTGCTGCTTTCTGCTGGAGGCGAGCACATACTGCAGCCTGGACAATTTCCTCCGAGACCTCTTGGTTGAGGAGCATTATGGAGGGGCTGCAGCAGGACTCTTGTCCTGCCTCTGCTCCTCCTGAAGCTCCACAAGCCGCCAGCATGTCTGCCTGGTCCTGCATGATTCGTAGCATCTGTGTGGTACTGTGATCTTGCTCCACCATTTCTCTGCGATTCACCCTGTCCATGTCCATATTCTGGGACAAGGTCAGCCACCACACTCTGTGCTGGGTCTCTGCGGCCGCTGAGGGGTTCATGAGCTTGCCAAATGTCATCTGTTTTTTTTTTGTTTTGTTTTTTCCCCTTTTTCTAATCTGCGATAGTCTTTCCACAGCATTTCTTGAGGGTCAGTCCAATGCCAAGATGTCTACAGAATAAAAGAAAAATAAAGTAGCCACCGTTAGCATAGTGAAGAAAATGACACTACTGTAACAATATAGACAATGATCCCCTGCTATAATATAGACAATCGCCATGCAGTGCACAGGGCAAACACAGAGCCTCATTCCATTCCTGATGTCCCTGAACCATCTGCTCGCTATGCCCGTAGAGAGAGGATCTGAGGATAGGGTGGTGGTGGTGGTGGTGGGGGAAGTCTCTGCTGGTATTTTAAACCCTTTCAGAGAGGAACTGCAGAGAGCATGAGGTGGGAAGTTATCCTTAAAACAAAGATTTGCTGGATGTAGCAGGGAACCAGTAGTGTTCTGCCATGATGGAGGCTCCATTGATTGCAGCAAAGTATCCTACCGTGGAGGAAGGAACAAAGCAGCCCTCCCATGAAAAGTTTTGCAAAGGATAACAGATTACATACATGAAAGTTTCCGTGAGATATCAACTGATGATAAACGTAGCATTTCTCATCACAGAAATAAACTGTTCCCTGGGTAACCCCACAGTACAGTCACCAAAACACCTGAAATCCCCTGCCTGCCCCCCACCCCCCCAATGTAAAAGGACAGAACTGCTAAGAAGAGAAGAAAAAAAACTCACCAGATGTGCCTTCCCTGGGATCATTAGTACTGTCCTGTGTGCTGCTGGACTGCTTGGGGGTCAGGAATATGTCCTGACTTTCAGGGAGAACGGACACCCTGCTTTCCTGCACCCTGCTCTCCTCAGCCTCAACACCTCCTCGTCCACAGAGTCCTCATCATTGTGGATGTGGCCTCATGGACTGTGACCTAGCAGAGGTATCAATGCTGTGGGGTGGCACCGTGGTGGGATCACCACCGAGAATTGCAGGCACCTCATCACAGAAGCGGCATGTTTTCGGCGAGGAGCCAGAAGGCTATTAGCTTCCCTGGCTTTCTGATACAACTGACGCAGCTCCTTGATCTTCACACGGCACTGCTGAGCGTCCCTCTTGTGTCCCTTCTCCAGCATGACCTGGGATATCGTCCCATAAATGTCCAGATTCCTTTTGCTGGCTCTGAGCTGAGCCAGAACGGACTCCTCACCCCACAGACCAATGAGATCTAAGACCTCTGGTCAACTCCATGCTGGAGCGCGTTTGGGCTTTGCAGTAGCCATGCGGAGAACAGTGACAAAGCTCTCTCCTGGCAGCATAGGAAATGAAAATTCAAATGGTCCCGGGGCTTGAGGGGAGGGGACATTTCCTGGTAGAGTGACCAAAGAGCAGCCCAGTGCGACTGTCCAGATCGGCCAAAACAGGGCATTTTGGGATACATTCCGGAGGCCAATAAATTCAATTTAAGTGATGTGTCTACACTGACACTAAATCGATTTAACAAATTCGATTTAGGCGCTACGCCACTTGCAGAGGTGGTCTTAAGTCAATTTTCCAGGCGACTTAATTCGAATTAACAGTGGTGCCAGTGTAGACGCAGGTGTACGTAGGTCGACATAAGTGACTTTACGTCGACCTATGTCACCAGTGTAGACCAGGCCTGAATTAGCAAAAGGGAAGGAATATAGAACTTCAGGAAAAAATGAGACTGCAGAGTACTGCACTAGTCAGGGTAGTGACTGGATAAGCTAATAGGTCTTCTTCACTCTAATTTCTGTTGTAAGAGATGAATAAAGTTAGGAAGGGCCTTGCAGGCAAAGAGAGCAATCACAACAGCTCTATTTCTAAAAAGGATTACAACCCAAGTCAGCTTAAGTTTGAATCTCAAGCCTTTCCAAAATGGCAACTGAGAAATGAAATCACTTATTGTGGGAGTTAATCCTGACATTGATAAATACAGTAATTTCTCAATCCATCTACAGCTGTTATGGCACATTTGGTTAATGGACATCCTGAACATTTATCACAGTGGGAAAAGGGAACTCAAAGTGAGGGCAAATCAAGTTGGGCTTCCGTCTTCTGTAAATTTAACTTCCCTTCTCCAAATGCCAGTGGGAAGAACTGGCAGTTCAGACCAGAGGGGATCTAGAAACATACGGCTGCACAGTAAGGACAAACACTGCTTGAGCACAGCATCATACTGATGTGAAGCAGCAAACTATAAGACTGACCTGGGGCTTGCCATAATCCTAGAGGGCATAAACTGAGGACTCAGCTGGGGTTTGTAGGATCTTGGGCAGGTCTTCATTAGGACCAGCTGTGGCCATGGCATTGGAGCAAGAAGTGTCCCTGGAGCAATAGCAAATGTCCAGGATACAGCATGAAATTGCAATGCTCAGAAGCTGACCAACCAGTGAAGTGCTTTGTGTAAGCCCTCAGTGTGTTGCCAGGATAAGACATAGCCATGCTATTATTTAAATATTTGTATTAGTGTAGCACCCTGAAGCCTTAACTGAGATTTAGTCCCACTGTACTAGGCACTGTCTACACACACACAGTATAAGATAGTCCTGCCCTTAAGAACAGACTAAAAAACCCTAGAGCAACAGCTAAGGGAAGCATGCTGAAGCCTGGCAGAATCTTTCTCCCAGAAACAAGGTTTTAAACAGACAGATTCCCTTTGGGGGACAACTTGAAATCCAGTCAATTCTTTGAAAAACCAAGTTAAAAAGTAGCTTGCTAGTTTTTGTAGTTTCACAAATCACCTAAAATACTTTTCACTCCCCACTCATGTGTAACTGATCTATCCCAAAAACAACTCCCCAGTGATTTGTAATTGACCTATCCCAAAAACAACTCCCACACACAAAAAAGCCAGGGGAAACAGCAAGCTGATTAAGCAAGAAATGCTGTCATAAAATAAGAGGAAAAAATCCTCCCCCCCCTTTCTAATCTGTTACATTATTCTTAAGGTGTTATTTGTAATGACAACTATAAATTTTTCAGACAAAGTGTCACTTTTAAGCTGATGTCTCTAACACCAACCAGGGCTTGACAGGATCAGACCGAATAGAGGGCAGATGCCCTGATTAAAAACAAATCAGTTCTACTCTTCCCTACAGATCACATAAAATAGAAGGACTGGCTCTCTCCCTGCTCTCTGATCTAAAGCGCAGATACCGTAGAGGAAACTCATCAAAGTAGCTTGGTACCAATGTGCATAAATATTCTACCTGCTTTTTCCTGTTCCTTTTAATTTCCAGCAGTGCACACTCCCCTCAGAATGTGCCCTAGTATTGTGGAAGCAAAAAATGACACACACAGGCCCCAGAAAGCTGATATGCAGCACTTTCAAAAGAGCAAGATGGAGGGATTGAGTTTCAAAATGGATCACTAGGCAATCTCAGGTTATTTTTTAAAACACATTGCACTTTTATCAGCCTAACATGCAAAATATAAACTATGAGCCAAATGTGGTTTGACATCAATGAGACTGTTTGCTTGAGCAGGAGATAATTTGGTCCTGAGTCTTTTGATTTCTGGAAATCCTCCCTGAAACTGTAGTTCTGGTTTTCTGAAAGCACCCACATTGGGCTGGGCTGGTCACTCAGGGGCACATCTTTTCTACAGTATACCTAGTTTTGTATTTTGTTTGCATGACAACTTTGGGACCATTGTAGTCTGAGGGGCTAGATTACGCTTTGTTTTCCTCCTAAATAAACTGTAGATTTACCAGGGGAATGTGAATTCCTGTGTTGGGGCTGGCAGGTAGAGAACAGAAAACTACTCCATCAACAAGACAGCATGTCCAGGTGGCAGAATAAACTGACAAAATACCACAGTATTAAATGCTTAGCAGCCAAACACATTTATTAGTCTTTCTTTTTTTTCCAGGAACCCAAAAATATTTTGTAGTTATAATGTAAGCAACTGAGTTGCACATAATACAATCATATCTTTAAAAAACATAAAAATAAAATAAACAAAAAAGCTGTTTAAAAGCCCAAAAAAACCTTCAGAAAACTTATATATGTATTACACCATCTCTCAGTTTCAATGAAATGACGACGACTTAATTCCTTATTACTCTTAATTTGTCACACTCCAATAAAACATCACCCTTTTGTTTGTTTTTTTGAAATCCAGCATGAGAAATACAGTACCTGCTATGGCAAAAAATACACATAAAATGCAACATTTCAGCTTATTTGTACATTAGTAGAGTTTAAACATTTTATTGTTTAAGTGAACCAGTGATTTTAAGTACCACTATACTAAAAGTAAAATAAAAATACAGAAAAGGAGGAGAAGGGGGGCAGCCTGCCATACAAAAGCACCTCTTAAAGTGCTGAGTTTCTGTGTCCATGGAAAACCACTAGGCCAGGAAGCAAGTTCAAACAACAAGATGTATGGATGGGAATTAAGAAGAAACCTGGGCATGAAAGGAATTGTGTCACCTCCTCTCTATTCTCCCTTATCCTGTTTACTTTCGCTGAGGCCCACCAGAGAAGTGGTGGTGCGGGGGAGAAACTAGAATTAAAATAGTTTTTATTAAAAGAAGCTATTTCAAGTATAAGAAAAAAATACTTATAGGTAACTTGCAAAGAGCATCAATACATGCATCCACTATTTTTATTATTACAACGTCTGCTTGTGGGGGACAGTGTTTCAGGCAAGAGGGCTTTAGCTGTACCTTCTGTTAACTTATTTATGTGCAAAGTAGGAAAGTTGCCTTTTCTAATCCAGCAGTTTTGGACACCAGTGATTATCCACTCTGCACTTACTTCTTTAAAGGAAGGAGGAAGGAAGGGGGAACTATTTTACAAACAAGGCTAGATTAAGTTAACCTCTTCCTCCATTCCTCCTCAAGACACACCTCCTCCCATTACCTGACTTGATTGTTAGCAATGAGCAAAACCTCACTTAAGCCTCTGATGCCCACCATTAGCCAGTTTCCTGATCAAGTAGAAAGCATTTATCTTTGTAAACATAGCTCCTTATATATGTGGATCTCAAAGCAGCATATCATGTCTCCATCCAAATGGTGGAAACTAAATTAGTTCTGAATCCCTCCCCACCATTGCTTTCCTTCCCCCGCCCCCCCCCCCCAAGGTTGGTTTTGGTATTTATTTGGTTCTTTTTGGAAAAGACATAACATTTTAATTAAAAGTAAACAGTGCAGAGTTACCATCAGCAGAGCTATGCAATATTTGTTCTGTTTTCTGTACAGGAAGGAAAGAATAACATCTGTTAGATATTCTGCACCTCAGAAATGTTGTGCATGCAAACGTACACAAACCTTAGGGGTGCCCATGCATCATTTCAGTTTTGTTCTCTGTGGAATCACTGGACAGATCTCAGTTGTGTGCTAGTAAATGTGGAGAGGGTGACATGGGGCAGCAACGGAGAGATAATCCTAAGGCCACAGGGAGCAATGCAACGGACAGAAAGGGCCAGTGAAGTGTCAGAAAGAAAGGCTTCAAATACAGAATTGAAACCAAATCTCAAGATTTTCAAGACCAAATTCCAAAGGCATGGGCTCATACGCACATCCCTGAGACACTCATCCAAGAGAGAAGAAACTGACCACAACATGATCGGAGAGGGGAGAAAGTATCAGAGGTTCCCTGACAGCTGTGGGATTTACCCAACAAAGACCTCTTCCTCCAACACCCTCTGAGATTCTGGGTGAGCTGAAAGGCATATACATAAGCAGCATCTACTATTGAATGTCATTCTCTCTGTTTCTACATACCAATGGCATATGATGGCTTCTGTGTATTAGGGATAGGTGACACCTTTTTTGAAGTGGCAGTATAACAACACTTTTATAAGTTAATTCAGGGAAGGAAACGGAGCTACACTGTCCTCTATTCCTGAAGCAGCATAAAGTGACCAGGTTCTTCATTTTACAATCCCCATCAGAACTACAAGATACTCCTCCCTTCCTGACAGCAGGAAGAGATGCGTCCATGGAGGGATGACACTTCACCACTCAATGTCTGTTTAAAGGCAAGGAAAAGATGACACATTGCATCCAATTTAGAGATTTGGTGGAAGAGGAGGAAAGTTGCAAGTACATCAATCCAACCAGGTTCAACGTCCGCTTAAAAGAATGGGCTTGTGATCTATAGCAAAAACGGCATTACTGCATGTGGAAGGCAGGGGAGGAGACTGATATAGAGGGAAAGGACAAGGTAAGCAATATGGATGGTTTAAGTTCTCCATTGACTTCTGCTTAGTTAAGTAATTTAGGATCTGGATTTATTGATGGCTTAAATGTAGAAGTGTTACAGGTTTCCCCTCCATCCAAGCAAACAATGTTAAGAATGAGTTATCTTGCTGTTTAAACTCAATACTTATACAGTGCTTTTCATCTTTAAAGCACTTTACAGACAAGAACTAGATGAGGATCCTCACAAAACCCCTGTGAGGTAGGTAAGTATTATTATCCCCATTATACAGATGAAAAAACGGAGGCAGAGAAGTTAAGTGACTTACCCAAGGCTAATGAGGAAGAGTAAGGGCCAAGATTAAAACTCAGAGTTCCAGGCTCTCAGTCCTGTGCTCAAACAACTAATCTAAGCCTCTCTCCAGGGAGAAAATCTATGAAGCAGATATGCCCATCACGGTTGGAAGAGAACACAGGATTTAAAAGGTTACATTTAAAAGGGAAATGTACCATGAGGTATTTTGTGATGAAGAATTGAAACTTCAGGATTTATTTTATTTTATTTTTTAAAAGGCAACCCAACCAAGTGGAACCCTGATAAGATCACATCTGCAAGGCAGGCACAGATGTGAGGAGAGTGTCATCATCAAGTCTATTACTCATTACAGTACTGTGAACATCAACAAAAATAAAATCGCTGCATGAAAAACACTGAACACAGGCAGGATAATCTCTCAGTTATGATACTGTTATCTAAGATAATGCCAAGGGTATAATGCAGGTACCATGGGTTCACCATGGGCAAGGGAAAGAGTCAAGTCAACACAGGGCTCCTATTAAGACAATGAAAAGGGCAGTGAGATTTACATTTTTCTGTGAGGAGACCACTCCTAGAAGCCCACTGAGCTCCAGGTAAGTGATAAAATCAACTGCATTTTGGGAGTGGGAAAGTGCCCATTATACAGCAGCAACTTTCCAGAACACAAGGATAATTTATTTAATCTAGATGGCTTCATCTACATTAGTCTTTGTTCCCTAAAATTTCCCATCACTACCACCACCACTAGTACATCACCAGTGGCAGCGCTAGTACAGACAAGGCATGTTTTAACCGCCAAGTTCTCCTAAACCTGCTCTGGTCAGAGATAGAAGATAAGTTAGCCACAACATCAGCACTCTGTCTGTAATAGTGCTCCCACCCATTAGAGCTGCATGAGAGATAGCAACAGTGGCAATTTTAGGAGAAGGTTAGTAAGACAGTCTATGAGTAAAGGAGCAGTTGTGTTCCAATTCTCCTGAGACAGTGCCCATTGTAATGGAGAATGAGTAGGTAAATCCCAAAAGACAGTGCTTGAGGCACTCTGTTTCCTGAGCTTGAAAGGAGCCTTAACACAGGAGATGGTCAAATTGTTTCCCAGAGAAAGCTGGGGTCTCATGTCACACTGTTGGCCCTGGGTTAACACTGCATGGCTAGAATTCACAATCCTGCAGAATATTCAGAGTTGGATTTTGGAATCAACCTTAAATGAATTCTCCAAAACTTTGTCTATTTATCAAAATTGCCAACTTCTGAAAAGAGAAGTTCCCAAGGGTCCTCTTTCCTTTTGAAAGTCATCTCTCTCTCCTCCTTCCCTCCACACCATCATGGATGCACCATGGACACAGAAACTGCTGAACTGTTTAGCAAAGCTACCTCTTCTTCCCCTATACCCCCCCGAGCAGAATGCATAGTTTACAATTCACTTACAAAATAAAGAAGCGATGCTGACCACATATGGGACTTTTTTTTTTTTTTTTTTGAAAAAGAAAAAAAAACCTCTTCTTAAGTTCAGTATCAAAATTCACATTTGCATAATAATACATTTCAAGGCCATTAGAGAGGAATGAGAGCGAAGCAAAGAAAGCTGCAGCATCTCTCCTCCCTTTGTCTTCCTGAATGGAGCTGAAGGGTCCCACTAGGAGTTTCTTTTTGAGGTGGGGACTGAAAGGGGCTATAGCAACAGCTCTTGCTCTTGTACACCTCAAATTTGGGGTGGTGTGAAGAGGTGGAATATTAGGAAAAAACAAATGGAACGAGACACTGCAGATTCCCATGTTTAGCTAAAAACAGCTTTGAAGAAACAACATTACTTCAGACTTTTTTTCTTTTCTTTTTTAAACACTTCTACCTCACCATTTCAAAACTTTTTTTTTTATTCTTGTAATACCCTGTTAATTTAAATGGCAACGTTAAATGTGCTGGAAGTTGAAGGGTTGAAAAAAATAGAATTTTCCTGTTTCTCTCATTAGGACATGGAAAGAAAAGGTAAAAGTGTGCCTATACCCACAAATAGCAGAAGCTATAAAACACCTTCTCCACATGCATAAATGTGTCTCAAACATCACTGTGTTTCAATTCTCCAGTGCTTACAAAAAATTAAAGCAAGCCACACACACAAACAAAAGAGAAGCTACATAATACAAATATAAATTCAACCTGCAACTGTGGACTAGCCTAACACTATTATCAGCTTCTGTGCATCATGTCATGTCCCTTCCCACACCCCAGCGTTTCTACCACTTACGATTACTTATTGTGCAGTATAGAGACCAGCCCAAAGGTGTTACTTGTTGAAAGAGACCAGTGGGCTGGCATCTTTATATTTGACCTCTTGAAAAAATGAATTGACCATTGTCTCCCCACTCCAGCCCAAATAGTCTTCTTAGACAGTCACTGTACTCACAAAGGCACATTCATAAATATCACATTTAAGTTACTGCTTGTAAAAACAACACAGAGGGGAAAATGTTAAGCGCTTATACCCCAACCATCCCTACTGACCAAACAAGAAGCATCACATAATGTATCACTTGGTGAGATGCTACTCTACCTTCAGAAGGTACATTTTTCTTAAAGAAGTTTTCCAGCACCTCGCTTTTTTTGTTGTTGTTGCATAAATGAAGGATTTTTGCCATTTTTGGCTTACATGTTTTGGAATACAGCACACCCCCACTATAAAGCTCTGTTGTAAGGCTATCCTCTGAAGTAAGGCTGTTCTCTACCTGGGCTCCCATTGTCACTCTTATGCTCCTCCTGCACCCCTCACTAAAAATACAAAACATTCAGCACCTTATATAAGGAGGGCGAGCCAATTCTTGAAGGGGTTGGGAAGGAAAAGAAAAGCACTTAATATCACAACCAGCTGTGCAACCTGCTCTTGCTGCTCAACATTAGTATTAAGAAGCAAACACGTTCATCTAAGGTTGTTTCATCTAAAACACAAGAGAAACTTCCATTTTAATTGTCATGGTTAAAAACAGTTACAAAATTGAGGAATTTTGTTATCTGAATGCATTGATTTGTACTTTAATACCCAAGATGAGGTATTAAGTGCTTAAGGAAACACTTCTTGCTAATCACTGCCTGCCTCTCATTTGTCCATGCAAACTCTTTCCATCTCCCCTCTTCTCTCTCTGTCCACGAAATAGCCAAGACTCTGCCCCAAAGAATACTCAGCAGCTGCATGGCACAAAGCTTTCTGTCTTTTTATCTGGAGTGCACTGTTTTGTTTTTATAGGAATGGTTTTCAGGGTCAAGTCATATTTTTCCAACTCTCTGGCTAAGAGAAAAATTAAAATCCTACATGGTTTTTAACACTGCTGGATGTCCTCATTACTGATTGCCACATGCACAGTGGGAAACGGCTCTTTGCACAGGGCACTTAAGTTTGCACGATACTCTTTTCATAACCCCAGATTCTAGGAGGTTTTCGGAGAAACTTTCCTGCATACCTTTATAAAAAGCAACACACAAACTCTGGAAGCATGTGAATGTTGCTTTGTTGCATGCCTTAGATTAGGTCACATCTACACTGGCCTGACAAAACAGTTTAAAAAACAGGCTTAGAGCCCTACAAGTCTGAAGACCATGAGAACACTTTCTGTGGCCCAGATGGGAACGTAACCATTTTCCATAATGGAGCTAAAGCACATCCAAGGTTTTAGCCCACCACAGAACATGGTTGAAGTCTAATATACACCACAAACCAAAGTATGTTGTAACGAGGTCCACTGACTCAGTTTTAATAGCAGCATTGTGGACTCTATTGTGGACACACAGGGTTCTAATTTAGCTTGGCTGGTCAGTGTAAAAAGGACTAAACTGTATGGCCTTATCTACTTCAGGGAAATTTTGCAGAATGTCTCTAGAGGAGACAAGACATTAGAACAGTGCTTAAAAGGTTAGTCCCTAGCTAGGGTACAGTTCTAACACTGTTTAGTCCTATCCACAAACTCCATTTAGTTACAAGAATTTAAGCTCTGTTTATTCTTGTTTTAAGCTCTGATGTAAGGGCAGTGTAGATGGCCATAGGCTTTGTATACACTAGGGACATTTTGCAGAAGTTTCCCATCATTAACATCTGTTCAGCCACATAAGGAACCTGGACTTAGGATGCTTACAACACAAGGTCATCTACATTCTGTTCAGAGTAGGTCTGATCAACATGTTGTTTAAACTGCCTGAGGCAGCAGGTAGCCCATCTATGTAGGGCTCCCAATGTTATTAACAAAAGTGGAAATAAAATTGTGTTAACCGTGGGATTTTTTTTCTTTTTTGCAAAATTAGTGTAGAAAAGGCTACAGGTTCTGCATATGTTGCTTCAGCTCCAAGACAAAGCTCAGTCTTGATAAAATTACACTCTCCTGTCAGCATTTATTAGTTTCTTATACACATCATTTCAATTTTGTACTTTTGGGAATATTCTCTGCATTATTATTTTGCATGTTTACTGTTAGGGGACATGCATCCCTGCTATAATGGAATCTTCCGCAGGACAGAAAAAAATCTAACTTCCACCCTAGTCAATTAGGACTTCGTATCCTGAGAGACTACGTGCCAAGAACTATAAAAGCGCTTCAGAACACTGGAGAAGTCCTGGATGCTGAAGTCACACAGTTTACTGTGAATTTAATATATGCATGGACATGCAGGTGGTTCCTGGGTATTGGTAGCTCTATAGCTCCCCAGCTACAACCTTAAGTCCCGATCCTGCAACCGCTTACTTACACAAACAGTCTTAACTCCTGTGAGTAGCACTTACTCTCACAAGTTAGTGCCCCTAACTTGTGAGAGTAAGGATTACTCCTATAAGGGTTTCCTGGATCTGACCCAGATAGCCAAATCTGGATCTCAGATGCACATATTGGGCTCCCATCACAGCCAATGGAAGATCCACATGCAAGAGCAAAATCAGACCCATGAAGAAGGAAAGGCAGCTGAGGGATGAAGCAGAAGAAAAAGATTATTCTACAGTACTGTTTGGATGCACAATCAAGGCATGTACAGAGGAGATGTGGCAGCATTTGATGAGGAAGGAGAGGACACACTAAAGAGAAAGTTGGCTTTTACAAAGTGTTACTTACACCTGTTACCTTTGCCTGTTCAAATCCCTGCAATCAAAAACAATATTAAGTAGAAAGACTGAGATTTCTAATGTACTAATTTTTAAAAGCCTCAAGATGAATCCAAGAAAAAAGAAAAGAGGACAACTTAATACAAAGGCTCCATTGTTCTCTAATATTGGAGTCTACTGAAAACATCCTGTTTATGCTTAAGAGTAAAACGTGTTTGGCTTAAGCTCTCTGCTAAGTACACAAATTCTTGGGTCTGTTTAATCAGAAAGCCAAAGTCTAAGAAAAAGTTCACACCATTTGATTGTAGAAGTCCTCAGTACTGATGGGAAAATGTCCAGAAAAGCACAAGCATTTTGGAAAAGACTGAAAGTCTTCCCAAAGAGCATCCAGTTCAAGAAATTAAAATCTGCTTTCCACTAGAAGTGGTGTTAGATTTTAAAACTTCCTACTTTGCTTTTGTTTCTCTTTTTGCATACTAGAAATCTTCACTATCACTTTAATAAAAACTACTAGGGCAGCAGGGAGAGAGGAAAAAGGGATCAAACCCATCTCATACAGAGAGTAAGCCTCCAGACAATTCAGGCAACATTCGGGGTGGGGAAGCAATTGGTACTAGAGCAGTATTTATAAAAAATAAAACATAAAAGGAAAAAATGCTAAAATGTAATTAGAAAAATTAAACAATGGAGGATTAAACCAAACAAAGGAAACAGAAAATCAGGAGGAAAGGAATAATAATTGAGAGAAATGCATGTGTTTAGATTATATGGCCATGAAGAGCAAGAGTCAAGAACAAAACTGCTATAAGGTGTATTCTTTGTTTCTTCATGAACATCTTGGGAAACTGAAGATGTGTATTTTGAGAGTAGCAGGAAGGACTTGACATTTGACCCCAACTGGCAGCAGAGGTTCATTATCTATTCCAAGATATGTCTTTTCCACCTATTCTCAGAAACTTTCCCTACCTTTCTTTTCAGGGTGGTCGTGTGAAACTATGCTAGCAGCAACTAGAACATTTTTCCTGACCAGGACCGGTCACAAATTCCTTCTCATGAACAGTGTTCTAAAAGCCAGACCCACCTATTATCAAATCCTTCTTGCCTTTTTCATGCTCTGACATCAAACAGAACTGCTTGTTTGAGAAAGGCAAGCCGTATTTGGCCTGTAGGAGAGTGCTGTCTAGCTAGCATGGTCCTCCAAAATTATTGTTCACAATGGTCAGGGAAACCATGATTGAACCAAGCTAGATACAGTGATTAGACAACTATTACTTGCATGGTTTCAACTACAAATCTGGACAGGAATAAAAATGAAAAAAATTTTCTGAATGGGAAATGGGAGGCATTAAGGTACCTCAGGCAACTTATAAATCAATGACTTAAGAAACAAGTGCTTAAGGTAAAGCATACACAGAGTTCAGGCATGGGGGTATTTTTGGAGAGGGGAAAGATGCTCTTATGAAACGACAGAGCTAAAGATTCAGTGCTCTAACCTCTTAGTAGTCATCAGCCATGACTGTTGCCAAGGGACTGCAGCAAAGGCCTTGGGTTGTTTTTCACTAAGTCCTATTGTTTTCTGTTCTTAGGACACTGCCGATTGATAAAGCACAGTCTCTGGAAAAGCATTCAGATAAATATCTTCCCCTCAATTTAAAAAAAATAAAAAGAAACAAAAGAACCCTCTCTACTGGCCCATCACACTACAATTTACCAAATTAACTTGGTGTATTGTTTTTAATGCACTTGCACACACACTTGCAGGGAGAATGCAACACACAAACAGAGGACAACTGAAGTGAGAGGATAGGAACTTGGCATTTGATTTTTCAAATCATAAAAAGCATTCTTAACTATTCTGTTATGTATCTCGCTGCATGGCATGCCTTTGCGGCACGTTTGTTTTCTATTTTCAGAGCAGGTGCATTCATTTCCATGGAGTGACTGGACTACATACGCCTCCTTTTGCAGAACGTGTGGGTATATGTACAAAGGCACTAAAGTGGCTTGTGGTTTCAGCCTAAAAACTTCAGGCCGATTAGGCCCCTCTCTCTTCCTGGTGGGAGGTAGGAGTTATCCATCCCAACTCTGAGTTGTTCTCAAACCTGGGAGTCCTGACAGCTGGCACCAGTGGGGTCAGCAGGAGAGCTTAAATACTCCCATCAAAAAAATTAAAACAAAAAATACATTTCTGAGTGAGAGATGAAGAAAAGCAAGCAGCAAATCTTCATAATGGGAATTAACATTGACTAAGGGGTAGTTGGAAATTTAAAAACAATCATCTTTGTTCTCTAATGTACATTTCACAGGAAACTTTCATATTCTTTCCCCCCTTGCTCATTTTCTGTATTAAAAAGGAGACAAGATAAAACTGCTCCATTGCTAGGATACTCCATAGGTACGGGTTAGTTTTATAGTTTTGTTTTTTTTTAAAAAGGTGCTTGGAGGGATATTTCGGTTTAATCTTCATTGCAAAAGAACTAAGTGATTATATTTTCATTCACACATCTCTCTCTCCTCCATGCAACTGTACATGCTCCCATATAGACTAACAATGCTCTACACAAAGAATAACCCTTCTTCTCCCACAGCTTGGTTTTTAAGAATGCAATGAAATTCTGTTGCTGCTATTGAGAATTTTTTGTAATTATTATTTTTTACAGTCTTTAAAATGCTTGATCCCCAGTTAGGACAGTAACATTTGGAGATTTTTCTGCTTTTTTATTTATTTTTTTAAATTTTTTTTTTTTAAAGTAAAAACTTTCAAACTTTTTGAAGATTCAGGAACTTGTAAAAGTTTATCAACAGGAAAGAAACAGCCATCTATCTAGGATAAGATAAGGTTAAATAAACCATCTTCAAAAACTGGCTTCCTACCCTAGAATTCCTGAGAACGCTTGCAAATTTAAAGCAGGAAAATAAATGTTAAAACAAAAACAAAAAACACTGTTAAATGCTCCCAGAGTTAGTCCTCATCTAATATATATGCATGCATGCATGCGCGCACTTTTTGGTCTTTTTTTTTTTTGTGTAAGTTTTAATTTTTTTTCTCTTTAAGTTTACAATGGAAGAACATTTTAGCTTTTCATTTTTAAATATTTCAAATCCCTCATTATGTCTTGTAAACAAGAGGGGCTCTAGCACCCGGCTTTCACCGTAGTATCGCAATGAACTCAACTAACCCAAAGTGCAGGTACAGGGACCTTAGGGGCAGGTTGGGAGAAAGAAGTGAGGGGGTGGGGGAACACAGCAGTGAACCAGCACGGGCAAGTCTTGTGACAGAATAGATACTGGCTTATTCAGGCCACCATAGGTGCTCCATTGGAAAGTACTGCTGGCACAGGGCTTTTAATTTGTCCCACATCTGTGCGCGTAGCTGGTCTTCATGTTGAGGCTATCAGAGACAACATAGCTCTGCCTCAGGGGGTAAAGGGGTGCACACACCTAACTGGTAGGAGCTGGAAGAAAAACATTTTGTTTCAATGTGTATGGTGGGATGGAGGAGAGGGCACAGTAAAAAAAACAAAACAAAACAAAACAAAACAATAAAAGAATATTTTAAAAGGGCCAGACAGTATGCTGCAGACTCCAGTTTACTGCACGTACGCACACACACACCTCTGTTGTCACATAACATTTTGGAAATGAATCTATGCATATTTAGATGCAGCACTTCCTTCAGTCAGCCTTCAATGTGACACTAGGTTTACATAGATATGGCAATTAAAAAAAGCCACAGAATTCCCCTTCTCTCTCTCTCTCGCTCTCTCTCTCACACATGCATGCAAACAAACAATTTGCCTTTTCCATTCCCCCCCATGCTTAATGAGTTAAATACATTAGACACTATTGTATCCTTCAGTGAAGATGCTAAAGAAAAGAAATTGCCCTATCCTTCCCACCTCCTACAGTTAATAAGAACAGCAGAGGTCTGCTCCTACTGAGAGTTGGAATGGGTAGGTATTTGCTGGTACAGAATGTCAGCACTTTATGTTAAGCAGTACAACACAGAACTTGACACCACCACTTTAGCAGTGGCACTTCCGAGAAGAGTGCCGGCATCTCTCTCCTCCCTGTCCACACAAAATATCTCCTGCTTTGTGTAAAAGGATGTCCCTTCAGGTCTGCTACAGCTCTTTTCACAACAAGCAGTGTTGTAAGTTTTGTTCCCACGCGCACACACGGGCTATCACTGTGGATTATAGGTCACCCCCATCCTGCCCCAGAGTACTACTACACTGATGCTCAAAAAAACCCAAACAAATCTTTTGTTAAATACGAAATTAAAAAGCAATAGTACAGAAAAAGTAAAAACAAAAACAAAAAAGGTGCAATACTTTAAAAATAGTCTTTGCTAATTATATACCTGCCTAAGCAAAACCACGTACACAGGAAAAAACACAACACAGAGAAACAAAAGGAAACATCTGAAGTACACACTGGTTTAAGAACATTCGTAAGTAAACGTTTCTGTCAGTGATGGTCTGGTGCTGTAATACACCAAGGACTGGCACAGGTAACACTCATCAGGAGGGACGCAGAAAGGAGTTCGCTGCATGTGCTTTCAGGAGATGAGGCAGGCAGGCCAGCAAACTGCTGACACAACCGAGTTTTGTCAGTTCTAATATAAGCAGTAAATCAATTAAGAGAATAATTTGGTTGGGCTGGAATTTCAGGGTTTTGATGGACACTTCGTGAATGAACATTGATACATATATACATGTTTGGGAGAGGGGTGAGAGACTTCTAAAGATACTGAAGACTACAAGGGACTAGATAGGAACATTGGTCTTAGCCATATATAAACGTGATGTATTCTATCCTGTTTTACCCTCCACAGAAAAAAAAAAAGAATGGCTTGCATTATAAAACAAACATTCTAGGGTTTACTCATAAAACCCTCCCATGCAGACATAAATAAATAAATACACTGCTACTCAAAAGACAACACTGGCTCCCCTTCTCACCAAATCCTTTGGACATGGCAGTGTTCTGCTCTACCACAGGGTCAGAAGAAGGGCTAGGAAGCAACTACCTACATTCAGTATGATCTGCAAACTTGAATTAGCACTCTACTAAAATGAATTAAAAAACCAAAAACACTATTGACAAATTTTAATCCAGCCCAAGAAAATTTGTTTCTGCCATGGGACTCTGCCATACTTGTCTTGCTTCCAGAATCAAGACACACATATGGCCAGTCAGTCCATAAACCCATCGGCAATGCAGCATTCTGAGACAGCGAAAGAGAGAGAGGGAGAGAGAGAAAATGCGCACTCACCCAGAAATAAGCACACATGGGCAGTTACATGTGCCAGAACATACTGGTATTTATCAACCAGCCAATCACAAAGTGTTGGGTTTTTTTTTTGTTTTTGTTTTTTTTCAATTTTTTTTGTTTTTAAAGTGAGGCTCCGTCAAGTCTTCTCCTCCCCCCTCCCCTGTAATTCTTTTGACCCCCCCCAACCCCACCCAACATAGTAGACCTAAGGACGGAAACACACCCAGTGCAAACAAAGTTAAAAAGCTATTTTTTCAGTATATATGTTTCTTAGCAACAACTTCCGTATAACATGAAAAAGTGAAAAACTAGAAACTAATTTTTTTAATTTTTTGTGTTTAAATTTAAATGGTATGTGTACTTGCTTCACATTGTCTTTCTAAGTTGGCGTTCATGATTCAAGTATTTCAAGAGTGATATGTTCTCTTTTTGGATTCATATTCCAAACGAAAAAACTGAAGTTATATAAGGGAGGCAACTATGTGCTCAGACAGTCTGTCAATGACCCACCTTTTTTTCTCTCTCCGTTTTCCTTTTTCCTTTTAAAAATGTATTTATTGCAAGTTGAAAAAAAACGAAAAGGTCAAGTTAGTGCTGCTGCTGTTCCAAAAAAGGTCACGAGGTCAGAGTTGAAAGTTCTAAGTTCAGATTGAATCCGACCCTCCTCCCAGAAGGTCTCCAGGTAGTAATGGAGCAGGGCTGCCCATTCTGTGGGGATCCTCTACACTTGGGACCCCCCACAGGCTTGAAGAATAGTTTGGGGGCCCCCACAATGAAGCGCCAGAGAGATCGCCCCCACTGCTGCCGCCACCACTGCTGCTCCACTGCCCAAGCCCTGCTGACCCACCAAAGAGATTCAAAGGAGGTCCAACTGCATCTGTCTGGTTCTGTCCTGTCTCCAGGGATTGCCAGCCTGCTGCGGGTGCACTTGGGGTTGCTGCAGGTGCAGGGGGCTGAGCTTGTGCCAGAAAGCGGCTCACCTCCTCATCTGTGGCAAACTCAGCCAGGATGGTAGTGTTTCCCAACACACACCTGGGAGGGGGGGGGGGGAAAAAAGGGTGAATGAGAAACAAAGCCCATATAAAACCCAGGGTACATGCACAGGATTCAAAACCCTGGACATGAAATGGCAAAGACTGCCCAGACCAGTAAGAAAATCAATGGTAGAACTAAGCAAGAGAGGTGGGTGCAGCCATCTCCACTTTACTAGTTTAATCCTACTTTTCAGAACCCAAATTTTCTGTTTTAAAAAAAATGAAAGTAATTTTACAGTTCTTATGTCTGCATAGGAAACCTAGTCCACAGAGAACATAAGAATGGCCATACTGGGGTCAGAACAATGGTCCATCTAGCCCAGCATCCTGTCTTCCGACAGCGGCCAATGCCAGGTGCTTCGGAGGGAACGAACAGAACAGGTAATCATCAAGTGATCCATCCTGTCGCCCATTCCCAGCTTCTGGCAAACAGCAATTCCTGCCCATCTGACTAATAGCCACTGATGGACCTATCCTCCATGAACTAACGAAACAGAGTATGAAACATTAACAGCACCATAAATGTGCATGTGCAAAAGATAATTACCCCAGAAAAAATAAGTGTCCAGGCACACATGAATAGGTAGAGAGCATATTATCTTTCCAAAAGATAAAAGCTTAAAACAAGGTTAGAAACCAAGGAACTTCAGAATGAAAGGAAAGGAATTTCCTGGGTTTCCAACCTTCTGGACCCTTAACTTTTTTTAAAGGTAACAGGGAGTAAGGGAGAGAGTCTTTGCTCCCAAGATCCCATGCATTGCCAAAGCAAGCCAGAGTCTCACTCAAATTTAAGAAAACTAATGTGAGCCTCTCTCTTCAAATCTCAAGACGCCTGAGAACAGGAAACCAATTCTGGGATTTGCAAACTCCCAGAGAGCTTATTTTACGTGACCCTCAATTAAGACCATGGTCTATTTTATCTTTTCCTGATGCTATTTGTCTGCATAGCATTGCCCCAAGGAGTAAAGTTTACTCAGAAGAGAACAGAACTAAAGAATCAATACACATGAGTAAAAACTAGCAACGGGGGAAAAATGAAGAATATGTTGAGACATTTTAATTAAAAGGTTAATTAAAGGTTCTAAACTTAAGAAAAAATAGATTTTTTTCATTTAAAAAGTTTTCAAAAATCTTTGCAGAGAAAGTTAGTTTTATCTGGGTTAAATTATTTTTATTTCTTGTCCTCTACTACAAAGGTTCTCAAACTGTAACCCCCGTTGAACTTGCTGGGGGCCCGAGGGGAGCTGGCTGTCATACAGTGCTGCATTTCCACTCCTCATTTCCAGCTACTAAATTTTATTAAAACACATTAGATACTTTCCTACTATTATTCTCCTATGTAAGCAACTCTTGTTGCTGCCACAAGGGTCTTAACACCATCGTGACTGGGAGGCAGTGGTACACACAACCAAGAACAAGAGGACAGGTTGACTGTGAGAACCTCTACTAAAATGTGGTCCACACCATGAAAGTGTTTGAAAATCCCTGCTCTAGGAAACAAACTTTCCTTTACAAAGCACTTTCCCTTTTTTTTAAAAAAAGGGGGAGGGTGTTGGGGGGATTTAGCTTTGGTACTGGCATGGACTTTGTTTCAGACTGAAAATGCAATTGACCACTTTGCAAAACTCTTGCAGAGTAATGCTCATCTGAAGTAGTTTATTAATTTTCATAAACACAGCCAAATTTTAATACTAATTTGCATAGTGATCCCAACAGTCCACCCCACTCATGGCAAAATCCTTGTTGTGCTACTGTCAGTTTGCGGTAGCAGTTCTAGCAATCTCATTCAGAAAAAGAGCTCATTCCCCATCTTCTGCTGCTAAAGGAAGAGACTACTACCTTGGAGGACTGACTTACTACCTGAGAGTTTCTAAAACATAGAAGTGGACAAACAACAAGTCTTATTGAATCACCTCATGCATGTAGGACTTTTATCAAGAGACACAGCTCTGTGTGGCAGGGGAAATGGGGTATATGCATGCTGTTGGGTTAACTCACATGTGCAGTGCAGTCTGGGCCTTGGCTGCCTCCTGTTTGGTGTTGTATCGGATTAGGGCGGTGCCCTGGGTCAGGTTCAGATGGAATGTCAGCAGTGGGCCATGCTGCATGCAGATCGTCCTCAAGGTTGACCCATCAATCTGAGGAAGAATAGCCAGGAAAAACAAAGGTTTACTGAAAGAAAGGGCCACTGAACTTTTTGTTTAGGATGTGAATATATGTGAAGAATTTGAGGTATGTTTAATAAATTAGGTACTTAAAAATAAAATTTAAAAGCATCAATTAGTATTGTACTACATGTCACTGGGAAAACAGTGGGAGCTTGAGAAGATCAGTGAGAGGGATGGGGTGTTATTTTCAAGCAGGTTCTTTTCATTAGGCTTTTATGCATCTTACAGATCTTCACACACCAGTGACTTCACTTTGTAGAATTAGATACTGATCTTAATTTTAGCACATTCTAGAGGCCCCTGCCTAATTCCCTCTCCCTTCATCTTGTTGAGATTACTAAATTTTGATTCTCTCTGTTTCCCAGCTTTCCATTGGGGTACAAACTGTATTTCTAACCCTATTAGGGTATGAGATGTTGCTCCAGAAACACCCTGTCATTTTGATTGCTTGATTTGCTTCTCCCCATCCCCAATGATTCAATTTCAGAAGGATTTTAAATCAGACCGTAATTTTAAAATGCTAGAGATTACTACTTTATACTATCTGAAAAATTGGGAATCTCAGTTTTTGAATGGCTCAAAGGATTTGTTTTTAATGTTGGTGGTTTGTGAAATAATCAACAATTAAAACTGTTGCTGATCTGCCAGATTAACAGAATTCATTCTCTCATCTTGAACACTTTCAGCAGCAGCTGCCTCTGTTCTTTCTAGAGCAGCAAACATCACTATACCATTTCCCCTTTCTGATCACAATCAGTTCCGTTTATTTCCTTTTTCAGTAATTTAAATTTCTCCCAAATCTATTCCTTGCCATTTAATGACTGCTAGAGAAAAATAGAAATGTGCCTGGGAAAACTTTTCCCTTACCACTGCTCCTGCCCTCTATGTCAAGGGAAATGGTTCTTTCTAATGTGGGTGATGCAGTTTGCCCATTTTGGATGATCTGAGAAGATCCCAACCCTCCTTCCCATGGTCTTAGTTCCTAAGCTGTGCTATGTGATAAATTAGCCTATTGGATAGCGGGTTGGTTGTCTAGCTCCCAAAGTGCTGCTGATAATCATACAGGCATTTCCAAGGCTCCGATACAGGCTAATTAGGGTTATTGAAACCAGGATCTCTGTAGAATTTATTTTGAATGGAAATCAGCTCTGAGAATGACGACTGCTGGAGTGGCCTAACTAGGCTGTGCTGTTGGCAACAGTGTCAATGGAAACATTCCGAGATTTAGCTATGGAAACCCCAGGGTAAAACCTGGCAGTTCTGCCTAGCTCTGTTACTGACAATGTCACAGAGAAACTGGAGCCTTGAGCTATTATAAACAACTCAACGCAATTTATCCACATTTCTGAATGAAACAAACTTGAGAGTCATTCATCCACAAAAAACTCTGGGTAATGGTAGGGAGAGTTATGATGGTCTAATACCAAATATTAAACATCCTACCAAAGCAATAAAGATCTCTCTGTTAGCTGATGTGATTTCTGTAGTCAAGCAGGCTACTCTGATTACTGGTATTTAGTCAGAATCATCAAGCCAATTCAGCGTCGTGAAACTTCATTAAAATGGGAATAGAAAAACAGCCCACAAATCCTGCTCTCTATAGCTTAGCACTCCTGCCTCCCAAAGGAGGAGTAAAAAGGAAAATAATACCTGTGGAGTGAGATTGTGAAGAACCAGCCAGTAGCTAGGACGAACTGAGCCACCATCACTCCAGGTAGAGGCTGAAAACATTTAAACAGAGGAAGAGATAAAAAAGTCAGAAGAAACTGAGGATACAAAGTTTTGACAAACAAATACCTTCTCTGCACTTTGCTCAGGTTTTTCTGTCTCTCAGACAATTTCATCCATATCAAACACACTGAGTGGATTCTATGCTTTACAGTACTGTACATAAAGCAATTCTCACATTTAACATCAGGATTAATATTTGCCACTTCATGTCTTCTAGGGATTTCCCCAACCACATAATTCACTTCTCCACCGCCCATTAATTACTCTTCAAAAACCCTATGCTGCAGAAATCCTCTCCTGGTAGTTCCCATCCCTCTTCTTACTCCTCCCCAGGCAGCTCCCGGAACTTTCCCTCACAATGACAGTAAGTTTCCATTTTAAAAAGGGATATTTTTTCCTTTACCGGGCAACCGCAACTTCCTCTCTTGTGAAGGCCGCATCATATCCACACCATTAGCGCTGTATAACATACACCCCTCACGGCCGAGCAATGATGCTATCAGGAGATCCTTCTCACCAGAGGCAAGCCTTGAGTCCTGTGCCCCCCACCCCCTGACTGATCGGGGTGCTGTGCTGCTCCACGGAGATGATGGTTTTGGATTGGTCAGGCCAGGAGGTGGGCGGGGCAGCCCTGTAGTGTTCCGTGAGGAAATATGGTTTTTCCACATCTTGTTGGAGAGATGAGTGGGATTGTGTCCTATGGGATCTGGGGACCATGTTGATTTGTAATCATTGAATTTTGCTGTAAATAAAGATAAGTAAAGGGCAGGGATTAGTGGTATTTAAGGCCCAGAAAAGAGTTTATGTAACTGTGCAGCTATTGTAGCAGGCTAAGACCACTTATATCAGATGCAGGAACACAATGTCTAAACCCATGCAGCTGTTAACATGTGCCACACTAAAAAACAAGCAAAGTCAGACCTGTTAATCCCTGCTTGCTGAATATACTCTGATAGAGAAACTCATCATTCATATAGTAACCTATTATACATATTAATCTAATCTGAGAGCTAATTTAGAGATATAATTGAGATCTGAGGATCTCAAAGCTCTGTACAAGGGTGGGTAAGTTTTATCTTTATTTAACAAACTTAAAATTGAGGCACAGATAAGATGCTTGCAAAGTGGGGACTCAAAACCAAGTCTCATTGCTCCTCTACATAATAGGTTTATGTTGCTTCCTAAAGATGTGTACATTTTTATAGGATGGCTTCCATTTTATAAGAGTTTCATTATGCGGTGCAAAGCAAGAGGCTGAGCTATTGTGTGTAATCCAGAATTATGAGATGCCTGATGGCAAGAATTCAGTTTATCTCCTCCCATTCTCCAGGAAGAAGACAGTAATAAATTCTTCAGTGCTTCTTGAAGTTACTGGACACACTGCCTAGCATGCCTATACTGGGTGAGCATAGAGTGGATTGCTTCAGACTGGACATAGCAAATGAACAATAAAGCAGTAATATCCAAAAATCCTGAAGAAGTACTTGCACCTCCAGGCAGGGCTGTCTGGGAAAAATGCACTTGTCTAGTCAATCATCTGGCTCACATCTGGTATGTGCATGTTAAGTCCTAACTCTTATTAAATTAGTGTAGATTTGAAATAAAGAAAAACAATCAGGGTTCCCAGTTCCCCAAGGTAGCACAATAAGTGCAAATTAAGAATGCAGATTTGTTAGCAAAAAGGTAATGATTGGATTTATAATACAACATATTTGGATCACTACCTTCCATAGTTCTTGAAGTCCAGGAATCTGTAAGCACCAATGGCTTGCATTAACTTTACACATGTAAATCTAAACTGTACAAAAAAATCTAAATATCAACAGAGCTGGAAATTTTATTTAGGGATGAGTGAATTCTAATCTTCCTATTTTAGAAGGTCCACTTCAAGGAACCACTTTCCTGTACTAGGGAAATGCTCTGCAGTTGAGTAACATGTGGAACGCAGAGAACAGGTGTTAATCATATTAATTTCTACTTCTTTAAATCCTTGCTGTGTCTTTCCTATATGCTAGACACAGTTAAAAGGAGATAAACCTAGGTTTGGTGTCCCTCTTCCCAGACTCAGATTAACCAGCAGCTGACTGACTTTGAAACAGAAACTGTACATGTCCTCGTGGAACAAAACTACATGTTCAGACACTGCTTCAATCAAAGCCATCCTATAGGCCCACACCTATTCAATTATAAGAACTGGGCCAGGACAATGCTGCTCAAGGGAAAACTTTGGGATTTATGAAAAATTAGAAATCCAACTGGATTTTCAAACTGTTAGCAGAGAGTATAGATCCCATTGATTAATAGGAATGCTTGGTGTGTGTATCACCTAGGAAAGATGTCAGGCAAAAGTCTAAGCTTCTGTCTACATGTTAAACTGCCAGAATCACTAGAACTAGAACTCCTCTCAAGTCCTGAAGGGAAATGAAGGAAACAGTGGAAGTGAAAATGTCCCAACAGTGCTTTTCCTCTTAAAAGGTTTCAAGGTGACTGCACATAGTCTTCCCCTCCCTTAACATCTCAGATTGCTTGGCTTACAATTATGGAGAAGGTACATTTAAAAACAAATTAAAGAAATGAAACTCCCACTAGTTATCCTAATAGATTCTGTATGAGAAATGCCTTTATTTTTTTTGATGTTCCTTATATCCTCTGCTTCCTCATCTACTCCATCCTCTGACCCATGTGCCAGACCTTTGTATTTTGGACCTTAAAGGGAACTTCATTGAAAATACAGGGTTATTTTTAAAGCAATTGTAATGGAACATTTTATGAGGAGGAAAACTAGCATACCAGCCAATCAAATCTCTCAATTCCCCAGCTTTCAGTAAATGTTAAAAGACTATACCCAAAGTAGAGAGAAAAGGTGGGACAAATAGAGACTACTGATTGGCTGGTGATTGTTTTTCAAGATTTCTGGAACCCCCTTACCTGAAGTGCTATGAACATTAGTGAAGGAATTGTCAGAGGCACTGTAGGGCCAGGCACCAGGTGAAGGCAGCGAGGTGTTGAGGGAAGAATTAGACCCTATCAAAGGGGGGAGGAAGAAAGGTAAATGGTAAATTACAGAGTTTCTGTAATACCAACTGACCCCATTAGTCCCATTTCCACTAAATGTCAGTGACACACAACAGACATGTCAATGCAGCCTAAGCTTTTTTCATGTTCTCACCTTTTTGGGGGTGGAGGTGGGGAGGAGAATTACATTTTTTTAAAATTACTTCTGTAAAAGGTTGAGATATTGGAATGAATGCAACAACCACATACCAGGTGCCTGCTGTTTTACCTGTGGTGTTGTCCCGCAGAAGTTGGTGGTCAGTATCTACAATGGGAGATGTGGCTGTACCCCCCAGCACACTTCCAGGGGTCACATAGGGGTCAGATTCAGGGTCAATGTTTTGAATACCTTTCCATGGCACTCCCGGCTGGAACTCTGGGATGGGAAGGAATAAAAGTAAGATGCAGAGACAGGAAGGCCATTTAAAAGAAATTAACAATTTGAGGATGTTTTTAAAGGGCCCACAATTGTATCTTTTATATGATTCCTCAGTGGATCATCAGGTGACTTTTCTGTATAGAATATGCTTTGTACTACTCACTCCTCTTATCACATTGCTCTCCATAGTTCACGTCCTTGGGAGTTTACTCCAAAACTGTTTTGAATTCATGGAGCTCCCTCTGGACTATCTTACACTTTCCTCATTTCAGACTGTGCTAGACTTCAGTGGTTTCTTTTCAGGATATTTTTTTGCACACAAGAGCCTTTCCCAAAGAAGTTCATGCTACATCGCAGATCACCAATGCAATAAGATCCGGACAGAAAAATCCTGCCCTTCCTCATCCCAAAACCATCTGGAAAACCAAACATCCACACCTTTCACTGACAGCTGGGCTTTCAATGGGATTTTTTTTAGCCTCCATGCAAACAGAATGAAATAGCAAGCAGTACAGAAGAGGGAAATTGATTTGTGTGCATTCTGTGGTTAGGTGTTTTCAGAGCAGATTTAACCAAGTACATTCAAGTCACAGATCTATGCCCAGCACAAACATAGAGGTCACAGTTCACTTGACAGAAATCAAGTATCATGTAGGCACTCTGCAGTTAGCTAGTCTGTTCTTAATTCATATTAAATTTATACGGTCAGTTTAACACCTGAGTTCTATTTAATATGCAAAACCAACAGATTTAATAGACTGGATAGGAAGGTCCAAGAAATAACTCTCTTGAGATAGCTGAACAAGTAGATTGAAGAGAAATGCCCTTGTTAAGTTTACTGCAGAGTTAAGGTGACACCCTTCCCTGTGCAATACCTGGAGGCCAGCTGGCATTGCTGGATTTGCTTCCAATCTTATTTGTTGGAGGAGATTTGGCAGGTAACCAACTATCGCCAGCAGGACCTGCATGGCCACCCAGTGGGTCACCTGGGATTATGTCAAACTGATTGTAGGGCGATCCTCCACGGGCTTTTCCAGGGGGCATTATTGCGCCTGAGAAATGGGAGAAAGATATATTTACATGAGGAAAATATGAGTTTTTGGGGAGGGGCTGAAAAACTGGAACCAAGAGAATTTAAAACCACAACAGAAAGAAGAAGATATTGGTTAAGTTAAAGCACATTACACCAGTTTCATTGTAGTTTCAGAACTACTGATGTGTGGGGAATAAATGTTACCTATCAGCAGCTGATAAAGAAGGGTAAAAAACTAGCAAAGGAAAATTTGTTCAAAAACATGTCCAAGAGAGAGCAACTGGAATGAAGATTTCTCTACCAATATCTTTTTATGTATGGGTGAAAAGAGGTGGTATAAAAATGTTCCTATTTCAGGTTGTATAACCTAAAATCTCTCTCACCATTTTTGTGCATATTGGCATCTTGCGAAGCTACGGAGGGCAGCCCTTCCATCATAGAAGTCCACTGTTTAAAGCGAGATTCTGATCCAGCTTCTTTCCCTCCCACCATGCCATAATCCATGCCACTTGAACCAAAGCCTGTGAAACAGAAAACAATACCATGTTGTCTCTTTTGTTTGAATTGCCTTCCAAATGGATACTTGTGATCATAAAGATAAATAAAATGCAATGGTAGCAACTGAAATCCTTTTGAACAGCTACACTCTATATGGTAGAAAAGTAATTTGTCTGACTCCCAATCCCATATCTGTGCAGGACACATCATTGTGTCATTCTCACTAAACGCTTACCATCTGCCAAGCAGATTTTCCTCTGTTACCATGCTGTCAGCTCTGATACTCAGAAATCTCACAGGTATTTTAGCAGAAGTCTGTGGCTAGACTGAATTAAACTAGAATGACTCAAGAAGGCTGTGAGGGTACTGAAACATGGTGATGAAGGAACCAACAGACTAACTGCTTCTAGGTACTGCTGACAAACTAAATCAAGGTAGTCCAGCTATATTTTTAAGATGCAAAAATACTGCTATATTTTCAAAAGGGCAGATCACACATAGTACCACACACAATGGTCCAATACCTTTTGTCTGTCCTCTTTTTCCTATTATATTACTATTTTCTGTTGCTGCAGGTGTCCCAAGTTTTCTTGACTTCTTTTTTAAAATCACAAGTGATAAATGCCTTTGCATCCTCACAGCTTCAGTCCCTATTTTAACATAGCACGTGTGTGTGTAGAAAGAGTGGAGGTGTTAGGGAAGAAAAGGGATAACATCTGTTTGCACTGAAGGGGAAGCCTAAAAAAAGTAACTGAGAGGCAGTGTGGGCTAGTGGATAAGATATTGTACTAAGAATCAATAAACTAGGGTTTTATTCCCAACTCTACCACAAATCTGCTCTGTGACCTTTCATAAAGCACTGCACCTCTCTGTGCCACTGTTTCCTCTCCCAATCTGTCTACCTTGTCTATTTAGACAGTAAAGTTCTTTGGGGGCAAGGCCTATCTTTTACATAACACTGCTCTACCAGCCAGCCTTAAATTAAGCTCGATAAATCAGCATGCCATTGAGCTGCACTCTGTATGGAAAAAAGCCAAACCTAGAAGACTTGCAAGAAAATGCAGTATTAGCAATAGAGTTAACACTGTGATACAAACCCTAAATCCGATGCCTATACAGAAATTACAATACTAGAGAATTAGTGCACTCCTGGCTGGACCACAGATCAAACTAATAGAATAATACCACTGGCAACACAACGAATAACCCTAGCTCATAGCAGTACTTACCAGAACTGTATCCAGGTATTTGCCCTTTGGTCTGTATATCTGAGAGACCCACATTCAGAGCATTTGGTACCATGCTGTCTAAATGTGGCTTAGGCCCAACTGGATGGGATGGAGAATGCTTCATGCCAGGCTGCCTTTGCTGTTGCTGGAGGGCATTCACCATACGAGCAAGCTGCAAATAAAGGAAACAAATGAGGGAATTTACTCTCAACTAAAACTGGCTGATTGAGTAATCATGCAGTAGTGGTTAGTTCTGAAAGAGTGCATGTGAGTGAATTTAGAGGCAGTTTAAGTGACACCTGCTGATGAAAGGAGTCTGACATCCAGGCCCCAGCAAGATCTTTGTTGTAGACTGACAGGTTTCCTCAAACACCCTGCACCCCACATGCCTGAACAGTGCCAACCATACCTGTTGCTCTTGTTGCTGTCGCACAGCTTGAGAAATCTTCCTCTGGTTCTGTAAGAGCTGTTGCTGCTGCTGCTGCTGCTGCTGTTGTTGAAGAAGAAGCTGACATGCCTACAACACAAGTAAAGAAGAAAGATATGGGCTCATTTGGGGAAAAATTAACTGATCACTGAAAATGCTTTATTAATAGCTTTTGGTAAAGACAAATAGTTCCTCACTCTTCAAAAAGAAATAAAATCAGTGAGAAAGAATTAGAGGAATATGATCTGGCTTTCCTGTTAGACTTACTGAAATTAGAAACAGTATTCCCAGTAGCTGCTTTATTCAAGTCATTAAAATTACAAGCATGAATAGTAAAATCACTGAAATATTGGCATACAACTGCTTTCTATGCAAAGTTGTTGCTAAGATTAATTACCAACTTACTACAACATAAAATAGAGCTCCAACTTCACAATAATTACACAGATCAGTTTAGATTGTTAACCCCTAACAACCATGTGTTTTCCTGCACAAAAGAGAGGGAGTGCTTGTACACAAATAATGCAAAAATCAGCAGAACAAGTCTTAGAGTGTTTTCTCTTTAGGTTTGTTCCATTTATATCTTAGCAGAGTTTGTAGACAGGGACAGGATTGTAGGAAATCCAGTCTATCACTGCAAGAGGACCAGCTACTTACTAGTTGAAACTGAGGAATATTTGGAAGCTGGCTCAGCATAGCAATCTGTTGAGGAGACAGCTGGGGCCCCACATTGAAAAGACCTGGGTTCAAGCCACCGTTGGGAAACTGCTTGAGCACAGAGGCAGAAACCTGTGCAGAAATCAATTCAAACAGCTAAGATTCAACATGTACAAAATGGCTCAACAAAAAAATGCATTGTTATGTTAAAGATAGTTGGTGAGGAGGTATTTGTGAAGAGGAACACACATGGCACATGTGAAAGTTTGCATGATATTTTAGGAAAGCTACAATATTTCACTTTAACTGACACCTTACACATTCTCAAATGAAGAAGTTACTCACTTTGTGCAGTAACTACACTTCTTCGAGATGTCCCCACCAATGGTTGCTCCACTTCAGGTGTGCATGCACTTCTCGAGCCCTTGATCAGAGATTTTCAGTTAACAGCATCTGTTCGGCCTGCGCATGTACCCTATGCCTCCTCATGCCAGACAAAGATGCTAGATTTATAGCTAGTAAATTCGTGATTCCTCCAGAAGAAAAGGCTGATTTGAGAAGGCAGGGTTTTCATGGTACTGTGCTCAATATTGCCTCCCTAGTGAGCTCTTCAACTATACATAATTGGTGAAGTGAGAGTTCAAAATGCTAATATATTATTATTCACCCTGCTTTGAAGGCCATGCAATCCTTCTGCCCTAGTTATCTTCTGATGGGTGTAGCTTTTGACAGAAATTAAAACATCCGATGCAGTTTGGTAACATTACCTGAACCTCTCTGAAAAAACAGCTTCCTTGAGAGTTCATTAACTGTAGAGAAATCAAAAAAGAACATTTTCTATGGTACAGGTGTTTGCTCCCCTCCCCCCCGCACCTCCCTCCTTTTTTTTTTTTTTTTTAAATAAAAGGAAAGAGAAACTTCCCAGCAACACAACAAGAGTCCTGTGGCATCTTAAAGGCTAAAAAATTTATTTGGGCATAAGCTTTTGTGAAGTGGGTTTCTGCCCACGAAAGCTTATTCCCAAATAAATTTGTTAATCTTTAAGGTGCCACAGGACGCTCATTGTTTTGCTAAAAACAGACTAACGGGGCTACCCTTCTGGAATTTCCAAGCAACAATTCATCTAAATAGTTCTGTTTATTAGCATTAGCATTTAGTAAGTGTCACATGGGCTGGGATGCCAGTGATATATTTAGTTACCTTGAATATAAAATTATATTATGCTGTCTCCAGATTTATGCTTGCCAGTGAAGGACCTGCCATTTCTGGCATCTTAAACCAAACCTATAATGGGAGAATCCTTCTACCAGAGGATGAAAAGCTGATATTCCGGCCAAATGAATCTTAATTGAACTGACAACCCCGATTTCTTTAGATCCAACAGGTAATCCAGGATGATTGAAAGTAGCACCAAATCAGGCAGGAGGCAGCAATGACAAGACCAATGGAACAATCTCTTCCGTTTCTGCAGGTAAGTAGTCTGGGTTGATCTCCTTCTGCTATTTGGCAACACCTGTTGTACTTCCATAGAGCAGGAGAAATCTAACCCTATGAATCAGCAAGGAGGTTGAGAGAACTACTAGGATGAGATGAAGCACACAACCTGCATCCTGTGACAGGAGATAAGGAATGGTCAGGAGCTTGAATGACAATGACTGGACACAGGTGAAGCAGGTTCAGGTACCAAGCTTGTCTCAGCCAGATTGACACTATAAGGATAACTCTGGCTCTGTCCTGTCTGACCTTGTTCATCATCATCACCCTCTCTGTACCAGCAGCATTGGAGGAAACGCATAGTACAGAGCCCTCTTCCAATTTTTGTTCAGCATGTCTGCCGTTGTGTTCATACAACCAGGGAGATATGAGGCTGAGATGGTTATGTTGTGGCCTAAACACCAATTCCACAGTCTTATGGCTTCCATGCATAGGGAATGGGATCGGGCACCACCCTGCCTGTTTCTATAGAACATGCAAGCTATGTGGTCGGTCATCACTTGCACTGACCTGTTTGCTACTTGCGGAAGAAAGTGTAAGCACATGTTGCACACTCCCCGTAACTTGAGTAGACTGATGTGCAGACGAGCTTCCGTAGGAGACCACTGCCCCTGAACAGTGCGACGTTGCATATGGGGAGCGAGGTGTATGTTGAGATTATCACTGATGGTTGTTCTTGTGGAATGGTATCCCACTGCAGATATTTTTTGGTTTATCCACCAGCCTAGTGAATCTTTCATTTTGAGAGATAGTACCACTCATTTATTTAGGCTTTGCTTGCTCGATGTGTAGACCAAACACAGCCATCCTTGAAGGCAGCACATGTGTAACCGCACGCTGTACTTTGAATGTAGTGGCTGCCATATGCCCCAACAGTTGAAGGTAGGTACGAGCTATGATGAGCTAGTCATAATGAGAGATATGTTAGTGTATGGAATCTGTGTGATGATAATGACACTATGGACTCTATGAAGTCGATGTGTGTCCCAATGAATTTCAGGTGTTGTACGGGTATTGTGGTTGATTTCTGCTTGCTTATTTGCAATTCTAGGCTTTGAAAGAGGTCGATGGTCCTCTCTGTGTTGTGTAATGCCTCTGATCGTGTGGGACTTCTCAAGAGACAAGCTGTCCAAGTATGGGAATATGACTCTCCCATCTGCATAGGTGGGCCGCCATGATTACAAGGGTCTTGAAGAAGTCAAGTGGCACAGTGGAGAAGCCGAATGGCAGTACCCTGTATTGATAGTGTTCTGATCCCACTGTGAAACAACAGACCTGTCAGGAGTGCAGGGTGTATTGTGATATGAAAATATGCATCTTGGAAATCCAGGGCTGTGAACCAGTCAGCTTGTTCCAGCACTGGGATTATTGTGGCCAAAGTGATCATTGGACATGAACGAATCTGTTGAGTTTCCTGAGATCCAGGATGGGCCTCCAAGCTCTGCCTTTTTTCTGTGTTAAAAAATAGTGGGAGTAGAATCCCTTCCCCCTGTATTGTGGTGGGACCTGTTCTATTGCCCCTAGTTATAGGAGGTGACTCAGCTCTTATAGGAGCTGCTCGTCAGAGGGATCCTTGAAGAGGGATGGGGAGGGAGGTTGGGTGGGTGGTATGGATATGAAAGGGATGAAGTAGCTCACTCAGCTGATCTCTAGGGCCCTTCTGTCTGTGGTAACTGTCACTCAAGTGTTGTAAAATGGGTGTAATCGGTGTACAAAGATTCACTAGTGATAGCTGTTGGCGCTGAAATGATGGGGAGGTTTCTCAGACCTTTGACCAAAATTTTAAAATGACTTTCATCTACAGTGGTTATGAGAATGATGCTTGGGTCTGAGTCTGTTTCCTTTTTTGAGGTCTCTGCTTCTGCCCGCATTACTTGAATGGACTTTGTTGGTGAGTGAATGAGGGTTCCCTGCGTTGGTAAAGTTGGTATCTCTTACGCTTACGTGAAGGTGTGTAAATCCCAAGGGGTCTCAGAATTACTCTCAAATGCTTCATGGAATGGAGTACCTCGTCTGTTTTCTTGGAAAATAGTTTCTCTCTGTCAAATGGTAGGTCTTCTATCTTTACTTGCAGGTCCATTGCAATGTCTGACAACTGCACCCAGGATGCCTGGCGCACAACCACAGCTGTTGCTGTTGTTCGGGCTGTTGTGTCCGCAACATTGAGGGATGCCTGTAGAGATGTTTGAGCGAACAAGTGGCCGTCAGTTACTAAAGACTTAAATTGTTCACATTTGTCTTCTGGTAAGTCGCTAGCAAATTTGTTCAGTTTGATATAATTGTCATGATCATATTTTTCCAGAAGAGCATTGTAATTGGCCACTCTAATCTGCGAGGCTGCAACGAATAAACTTTGCAGCCAAACAAATCCTCTATGGTGTTCTGTACTTCTGTCAGAAATCCTGTGAGATGGAGATATGATTCTCTGCGCAGAACCACTATCATGGAGATGTACCTGGCATCAGTATCTGCAGCATCTAAGGATGCTTGAAAAGTGGTTCTGGCTACCAGCTGGCCCTCAGATGATGGACTGGAGTTGCTCCCGATGTCTGTGCTAGATGTTCAATGAAAGCCATGAATCTGTTATAATTTGTAAAATAATTTGGCCATGGTCACCTGATAATTCACGATTCTGAATTGCAAGGTTGCTGACGAATAGGCCTTTTGCCCCCAAAAGATCCAGCCTTTTCTGGTCCTTGTCATATGGTGTAGACTTAGAAAAGTGCTGCCTATCCCGTGTATTTATCGCATCTATGACAGGGAATTAGACAGAGGGTCAGAGAACAAAACATTAGAATCATTAGAGGGAACACAATACTTCTTACCTGCTCATTTACACATGGGTGAAATAGCAGCAGATGTCTGCCACACCACGTTAGTAAGATCTAGGAATGCCTCATGGGGGGGGGGGGGGCGGAGGAGGAGAGAGAGGAGGAGGATGGTGGTGGTGGTGTTTTAGCTGACTACAAGATATCCAACAGTATGTGTTGTGAAACCTTGACCTCAAGAGGAATCTGAAGAATGTCAGCTACCCTCTTTATGAGGTCTTGAAATTGCCTAAATCATCAGCCATGGATGGTGGTGGAGGCATAACATCTTGTCCAGAGATGAAGATGAAATATGTGTTTGAAGGGTGGCCTCCTTATACACCCTAGCTTCCTGCTCCTCCAACATCTCGTGTGGCGGGGCTGGTTGTGGATGAGAGGGCTGTACAACTCTGGCCTCCTTGTGAGACAGTACCAGGGGTCTGGCAAATTGCTATCAACAGGCAGCCCAGGAGTCCCAGTGTGGCCACTGGGAGGGCCCATACAGAAGTGGGGGTAGTATGCAGGGTTGATTCCACCACCCTTGATAGTGAACCTGATCTTCCCTACGATTTTCAGAGAATGAGTTCCTGAAGAGAGATGTTGGAGAACCCCAAACAGAAACAGAGGAGACCAACTGGAAGTCTCCTTCATTCTCCTCCATCTCATCTGAAGGAGGAGCACCCACAGAAAACTGTGGAGAGTCCTGCAGTACTGGAGTCCAGAGATCAGAGTCTTGGTACCAAGAGACACTCAGTATCCGTGAAGAGTGGGGACTCTGGTTCATCAGCTATTGAGAGGTCTTTAGTATATCTGAACTCCTGTGCCACCAAATACAGGATCAGTACTGAAGTGGTAACCAAGGCCAAGGTCATCAAAGTAGACAGTACCGCCAATGGTAGGCACATCGAAGTAGAGCCCAATGGTATCTGGTGCCACTGCTTGCTCAGTGCTGAGGGTGCTGTGTGTGTGGGTACTAATAGTTGGGCTGAACTCAACAGTGCCATTTGTGAGTGTATGTGCTTGTCCTCCAAGCTGGATAGAAAGTACTATACTGTAGGAGCTCTCTCTCTTCTTCATGCTCCAGGACACTATTGTCCCGCCAGTATGGGAGGAGTAGTCCTTCGACTCAACAGTACAGAGTGCAGAGGTCAAGGCTTTGAAAACGGTAGATCTTGCTGGGGGTCTGGAATTTTTCATAGCTGGCTTGTTAAGGTGAGAAGTCCTCATTCCTCTTTTTGGAAGCCTTCCCTGAAGCCCGTGAAGGCTTCCCTTTCTTAAGGGAAGCTTGCATCAAGGTACAAGGGGCACTGGATCTGTCCAGAGACAGATGTAAAGGGGGACCCTCCCTGACCTGACTCAGAAGCTGGTTAAAGGGAGCATTGCATCATTAGCAGTCTGAGTTTAACCTCCCGGTTTTTATTTGCCCTGGATTTCAGGGCCAGAAGAATTTGCAATTCTGGGAGATGTGGGACTTCCCCAAGCAATGGACACACTTAGCGTGGCCATCAGCAGGAGAGGCAACATTTGAAACCTGGAGAGCCAGGCATACCCTGCCAGGAAAAAATAATTCTCCCTGAGAGAAGAAAGGAGTAAAACAATCCTCTCACTACTTATCTAACTTACTATATTAACAACTATAAAAATTATTTTAATCACTAAAGAAATATTAGACAAGCTGAGACACACTCAAGGAAGACATGCTAGGGTTCTGTCTCAGGGTGAGGAGGCTGAGAAAGAACTGAAGGTAGTTCGCCTGTGCAAACCTATTTAGCCTTGGTATCCAGTATGAGGAGGCACAGGGCACGTGTGGGCTAACGGCTACTGCTAACAGAAAATCTCCGATCAACGACTTGAGAGGCACATGCACACCTGACGAGAAGCACCAATAGGGATATTACTTGAAGTAGAAGTCAACTTCTGGCTTGAATAGAATACATAATTCAGATAACTGACAATATGTAACATTACATACACCCAATACGAAGGTATGTTTTGAAGACTGCATTAAACTGGAAACTTTTGCATATGTGTAACCAACCAGGAACCATGACACTATATCATCACAGTGAACTCCAATAACAGAGTAAGTCTGGGTTTTGGGTTTTTTTTGACATGCCGAAAGGAAAAGGAGTTCAGGTTGGCATGAGGGCAAATAACTTTGCGCCTGGTGCCAAAAGTTCACTTCCCTACACATGGGAGATCTCCATCTCCATAACATTAAGTTTCCAAAAAGTCATAACACAGCCCAAAGCAAAGGGAGAACAAAGGAGATGTGTATGTTTGGTGAGCTTCAACCCTGAAAACCCCGGGCTATAACTGGGCAGTCTGCTTTTCTTCCTCAAGTCCAGTCCTTAACTGAGCCATACACAAAGGAAGCTGGAAAGCAAATATGGTTGAAGTAAAGAGAAACCTTTCATACTTAGGTAAAAAAAGTTCAGCTGGCCTTGTCTCTCACATTAACTGGCCAAGCTTAAGAAGGCCTTACAATTAACTCAGTGGCATTTCTCAGTGTGGCTGTAACGAGAACTTTTGAATGTCACATTTGATCAATTCCAAATTTTCATGGACTATTCTTGGCACAAATGGCCAGAACCCTATTGATTTTGAGAAAAATTAGAAAACTCAATGAGGCAAAAATGGGTAATACATGAAGCTCCTTACCAGTACTTTAGCACAGCCACAGTTTCATGCAACTCTTATACTTCAAGCTGATTGATGGCACCTATTAAACCCTCCCAGCATTATACCCCATCTCATCTCTGCCTATCTTCCCACTAGATTTTAGCATGTCGATACCCTCAGTGACTTATCTATCAGTTAGGAAGATGATGGGTGGCATAGAAGGAATGGGGGCATGAACCCAGCCCAGACATGGGGAGGGGGAGAATGGTATGAGGGAAGAGAAAAAGGGGGCACACACATCTAGTGAGGGAAGACTGGGGGCACTTTAGTATAGAGAGAAGGTGATAATACGGGGCAGACAGAGCTCCTGGCATGCAGAGGAAGGTGGGAAGTGCGTAGTGAGGGTCATACTGAGCCCATGCCAGTGGAGGGAGAATGACAGACTCAGATATGGGGGGCACAAAGATCCCCTGGCAGAGGAGAGAGGGAAGATTGGGGGAACCTGGCACAGGGAGCACACAGAACTCATGCCATAGAGAGCATGATGGAAATGAAGTTCACACAAAGCTGCTGGCATGGGAAAAGCATGGGGGACCCTGGCATGGTAGGAAGGGAAATGGGGACATGGGGGACATGTAAACCCCCTGAGGGAAAGACTGGGAGGAATTTGAGGGACTCCTGAAATAGAGGGGAAGATGGCAAATAAGCAGCTTGTTGGGGGAGCGGGGATAAGGAGATATGCAAGGAGCCCTTAGTTCGTGCAATAAGCTCAGTTTATATGAACTATGAAGTGTGCAGCCCTCTAGTAGTAATTGGAAAAAACACCCCACTTGCAAAGAACCAGCACGGAACTCAGGATTTATAAGCTTACACTGAAGATTAAGAAAAATGGGCAGCGAACATTCTCACAACAAGCTCCTCTTGGAATGTAAGAAAAAAAGATACCAGTCTGCAAGGCACTGAAATCCTGAAGCACAGTGGAGAAATTTCAAGCAAAATCTAAGGGTTCCATTTGTAAAATATGTCAGGTCCACACCAAGCTGGCATGTGAAAAGCCTTAAAACATGTACTGCAACAGCTGCAAGCTTCATTCCTTGTAAGAAACCAGAAATGTTAAACTGCTTACCTGGGGGGAAAGAAACTGGGGAGGCACTTGTGCCCGGAGATTGGGGGAAGGGTTTAGGGGCTGCACTGGTGTGTGCATGCCCCTCGATTGTGCTGTGCTGTTTCCAAATAAACCATGATTGCCAGCCTATAAAATTAAAAAAAATGGTGAGTCTGTTGAAGTTTTAATCCCTTATGCTAATGGATTTTTGTGCTATTAGCTGTTTGCCAAGAGTACTGCAAGAATATTTCACTACAGAGAATACCCTCAAGCCTGATTATTCAGAAATTACCAAACTCAATTGGCTTTATTCCCCCATATATGTCTCTATAAATTGAAGTTTTTGAAATACAGCCTCTTCCTCCTCAATTAAATTGTACATTTCATCCAAGGATCTCAATACACTTTCCACAGTTGGTTAAAGTTGATTATCCCATTTAACAGATCTGGAAAGTGAGGCTCAGCGAAAACAAATATGTCCTAGAACAGTTTCCTACTTAAAAGTTATTAAGCAGTATTTTATCACTAAGTCACCCTAGCTATTACATTATGAGGGTCTGAAACAGGAGGTGGTTGAAGATTCAAGAGCCAGGTGTCACTAAAACAAATATTTCGATTGTTTATGTAACCTGCAGGCCTTTAGCTTGTTACCATTGCCTTAAAATAATAATTAGAGCTGCTCAAATTTTTCATCTGAAAAATTACTTAGACAAAACAGGCCTTTTTTTTGTCTTTAAAAAATTTCAAGGAAAATTAGTTTCTTTTGAATTTTTCTGTGATGTGTTTGTGGGGGGTTTTTTAAATTAAAAACCTGATGTTAATTACCTGTAACTGGAGGTTCTTCAAGATGCGTGGTCCCTATCTGTATTCCACATATGGGTACACATGCACTCCATGTGTCTGAGACTGAAGATTTGTAGCAAATAGTATCTCTGGCCTTGTCTACACTAGAAAAATAAGTCGATCTAACATAGGTTGAATTACAGCCACCACAGTAATTACTGCAGTGGCTGATGTCCACACTATCTTCCTTGGGTTGGTGGAATGAGTCCTCACTAGAAGCACTGAGAGGCAGTGTGGGGAGCTGAGAGACTGGGATCTCAGTTCCCTGCCAGGAGCCCCACAGGCTCCTGGTGGCTGCCCTTGTTTCCCCCCCACTGGAAGCCAGCCCCAGGCTTCTCCCCTTCTCATTCCCCATTAGGAGCCGCAGAAAGTCACACGGGGCTTCCCCACTCCCTGTTCCCAATTTCACGACAAGGCTGCCCTGGCTCCCAGCGGGGAGCAGTCCAGGGTTTCTCCCTTTCTTGTTCCCCATTAGGAGCTGGGGGAAGCTGCCCAGGGCATCTCTGTTCCCCACTCTGGGCTGGGAACAGAGCAGCCATGTCAATTTCATGCCTGAGCCATGAAATTGACAAGGCTGGGAGCCAGGTTCAGCAGCCCAGCTCCCAGGCAGGAATGGAGATCAGCTGCTCAGCTCTTAAGGGGGGACTCTCTCAGTGGAATGGTGAAACTGACATGAATGACAGCCCCACAGCCTATAAAGGGACACAGTGTCTACATTGACACATTGCATCACCCTGTAAAGATGGTTTTATTCTGTCGAATAAACAGGGCAGTTTTGTCGGCGGGAATACAGGGGGGAGCAATTGCAGTGTGTACACTAGCACTGTTTTGTTGAAAGAAAGCTGACTTTAGTTGACAAAACAGTCTAGTGTAGACCAGGCCCGTTGGTCCACAGATGCACAGTTGTTCTCGTCATGCTCTGAACTGAGGGCATAAAGGGGGGCACGGACCGATGCCTCTCCACTTCCTTCTCTTACTGCGAATCATATAGAATCCAAAGCAGAGGGGAAGGAAGGTGGGTAGTGAAATACAGATAGGGGGCATACACCTTGAAGAACCTCCTGTTACAGATAAGTAACCTCCATTTTTTCAAGTGCTGGTCTCTATGTATATTCTACATGTGGGTGATTAATAAGCAGCAGTCAAATAAGGGGAAGATGTGAGGATGCGGTTGGTATAGATGTCTGTAACACTGCTGTCTCAACAGATGCATCTGCTAAGGAAGCCTGGACCAGGGCATAATGCTTCATAAAGATGTGGATGGAGATCCAGGTATGCACCTTAAAAATGTCCACTTACTGGTATTTTTTGAAGTGATGCTGTAAAGGTTGTCTGTGCTCCGGTAAAGTAATCCCTCACCCCGTCCAGGGGAGGAGTATGTCTCAGCTGATAACACAGAATGATGCATTCAGAGATCTACTTAGCAAGTCTCTGGGCCGACAATGCTTGCCCTCGTGATCACTCTGCTACAGCAACAAATAGTGTCTGTGTTTTCCTAATTGGTTTTGTTCTTTGCGGATAAAAGGCCAAGGCCTATCCGACATCGAGGGACTGCAGCCTCCCTTCCTCTCTGAAAACGTGAGACTTAGGGAATAACACTGGTAAGTGAATAGGTTGGGTCATGTGAAACTCTGAAATTACCTTGGGGATGAATTTCTGGTGGAGTTGAAAGGAGACCTTTTTCTCTATGAAACATGGTATACAGCATCACAAGTGCTCTCAGTGTGATAGCAACTAAGAAGGTAACTTTCATGGAGAGATGTGACATGAAACGTATAGCCATTGGTTTGAAAGGTGGTCTGGTAAGAAATGAGAGTACCAAGTTGAGGTCCCATGTGGTATGTGTTTCATCACCGGCAGGAAGGTCCTAATGAAGCCTTTCAAGAATCAAATGGTGGTACGGTGAGTAAAGATAGAGCAGCCTTCCACCAGAGGATGAAAGACACTGACTGCTGACTTTTAACAGGCTAGAAGGGACAGGAGATAGTCTAAAATGACAAGCACACCTGCTGATTCTAGGGATAACTGTGATTCTGGTGATTCTATTGTGACCAGGTAGAGAGATGCCTCCATTTAGCTAGATAGCATTTTCTAGAGGAGGTTTTTCTGCTGTGACTGAGGATAGTCCAGATGGCCTCTGAACATGAATGTTCCAGGTCTGATGCTCATCCAAATACCAAGCTGTGAGAGGAAGAGGGTCTTGGGTTGGGATGTCTGATCCTCCTTGTCTTAAGTTAACAGATCCAGAAACGATCAAACAGAGATGGGAGAACAGGATGATATTGTACTAGGTCTGGAAATCAAATCTGGGCCAACTGTGTGTGATAAGAATAACCCTGGTCTGTCAAGATAAATTTTGCAGATAACCTAAGGTAGCTCAGTGTTGGGAGGAAGGTGCACCTCAGATGGTCCACACAAGATGTCTTTCTGTTATCGCCCCTGGAGTTTCAGTTTAATGCTGCTCTGGAGCATAGAGACTGAATTTCTTCTTTGCTTGGGAAGCGAACAGGCCACAAGATAGTATTGCCCAGGGGGTGAAGATTTTGGTCATGACAGAATTGCTTATTACCCATTTGTGGTTTACAGCAAAGTGCCTGCTCAGATTGTCTGCCAGAGCATTCTGCACACCTAGTATATATGTGGCCAAGAGTGTGATGGAGTTCTTGATGCACCAGTTTCATAGGTCCACTATCTCTATTCATGAAGGAAGAGATCTCCACCATGTTTGTTTATATAAGAGATGGTCATCATGGACACGGTAGAACCATGGGAGGGGTGGGGGGGGAGTATGTGTTGCAGGCTAAATGAACTGCTTTAATCTCCAGCAGATTGATGTGCATTCTGGCCTCCCAAGGGCACCATGTGCCTTTTGGTGTGATTGTTACCCTGGTATTCATGTTGTCCTTGTCTGATGAACATAAAGACTGAAGCCAGGCCTGCAGGCAAAGAATGGCATTACGTATGTGAATGCAGCTATGTGCCTTAGAAGGGAAAGGCAAACCATGCTTGTGGTGTGAGGTCTGAGGGTGACTTGGTTTATCAAGCTATTCATAGCCTGAAATCTGTCTATAGGGAGGTTGGCTTTTTCCATGATGAATCCAGGGTTGCTCCTATGAAATCTATAGTCCTTGTGGGAGTCAAAGTGTTCTTTTCTTTGTTTACACAGACACTGCCTCCCCCCGCCAGCAGCGTCAGAAAGTGGAGTAAGAATAAGGTCACCGACTGGACCTTCTGGCTTGATCTGCCTGTTACCAACCAGTCATCCAGATACAGGAAGATGGTGTAACCATCAGGTCTCATCTGGGCTTCCACCACATTGAAGACTTTTGTGAAGGCTCTGAGAGCTGTCCCCACCCTGAGTGGAAGTACTCTGATTTGCTATTTCTCTTGTCCTACAATGAACTGAAGACATCTTCTGTGGGACTGGTGAATATCTACATAAACGCAAGCATCTTTCATGTCAAAGGCCACAAACTGTGTGTTCTCCAAGGAGGGATTTATCAATCCCAGGGTTAGCAGGTGAAATTTTCATTTGTGAATAAAGGTGTTTAGTTGGCGAATATCAAGAATTGGTCTCCATCCACCATTTTTCTTGGAAATTATTAAATATGGGGACTAGAATCCCCCCTCGATGCTGAAGTGGCATCTGCTCCATAACCCCTTTCTGGAGGAGAGAATTCACCTCCTGGTGAAGCATCTCCTCGTGAGAGTAGTCCCTGAGAAGGGGGTTTGTGGTAGGGAGGTGAGATAAACTCAACTGTGTAGTCAGAGTGGATGATTTCTAGTATCCACTTGTCTGTTATTGCTTCCAGTTGCATGTGAAGAAGGTAAGGCAGCCACCAAAGGTCTGGGGGGCAATATGACATGGCATCAATATCGGTATGCAGACCTTGAACTTCCCATCTCGAGAAACTCTTGGATGGCAGGTGGGGGTTGGCACCAGTCGTAGAGATGGAGGAAGCAGCGTATCCGAGTCTTTGAACCCTCTGTTGTTTGCATGGTGGTTCATAAAATGCTGCGGGGAGGGGGGAAAGGAGAATTTGGGCCTATAGGTTTGCTTGTGGTGTTTCCTCTTTAGGACTGGGGTGTAAATGTCCAGGGAGTGGAGAGTTTTCCTAGAGTCCTTAAGAGGAGAATAGTGACTTGTCAGTAGTCTCACTGAAGAGATTAGACTCACCAAAGGTAAAGTCCTCAATGGTATTCTTGACCACCCTGGGGAACCTCGAAGTGTGCAGCTACGATTCATGACTCATGACTACAGCTGTGATAACGGCTCTAAACAGTGTCAGCTGAGTACATTACCGCTTGAAGTGATGTCTTAGCCATCAGCCTGCCTTCATCAATGAGGGCCTGGTAGTTAGCAACTTTGATTATTAAAAACTAGTTGGTGAAAATCCTTTCCTCAAGAGATCAAGGCATTTAGCACCCTTGTCAGTTAGGGTAAACTTGGGGTACTGTGACCTAGCCTCTCCATAGCTGCCTGCACCACTAATGAGTTGGGTTGTGGGTGGGTAAATAAAGAACTCTGCCCATTTAGCTGGCACAAAATATTGTTTTTCAGCCCTCTTCAGGGTAAGGGCACAGGTGGCAGGGATACGAGACACAGATCTGGCAGGCTCCAAAATGGCCTCATTGACTGGGAGGGCCACCTATTAGAGTCAGAGGGTTGAAAGATGTCTGACTAGATCATGCTGTGTGTCCTGGACCTCCCTAAGATATCTGGAGCTCGGATGCTACCCTATGTAACAGCTCCTGTTACTGCCTGTGGTCATCAGGTGGGAAAAAGGATGATGCCTCAATCAGGTGAGGATGATGAGACATCCATTGGGACCAGCAGATCCAGCTTGACTTCTTCCTTTTGCAAACTCCAAAGGAGCCAGTTGGTATCAGCTGGGAAAGAAGGGTCAGTGAAATTCTGCACAAATTCAGGATATCTTTTATGGATCCCACAGGGTACAGTAAGGCCAGAAGGAAGGTCAACTGGGGGGGAGGGAGGGGAGGGAGGAGGAGAGAAGAAGAAGACGACAAGGCATATAGTATCAACAGTCCCCTGGGTAACTGTATCCAAGATGGCTCCAAGACCGCCTGTGGGCTCTGTATGGGCATGTTTCCCTTGTGAGGGAGGTTGGAGGGAGGCTCATACGGTGCATTTACTCTATGAAAAAGTAGGGTCCTGCTCTAACCGGCAGCACCACTGGGAAGATACTCCTATTTGTGGACATAGCATGGGAGGATCCTCTTCCCCTCAAGGTGACGTCTTTGGGTATAGAAATGTCTGTAAGGAGGAATGGGCTCAATAGAAGAGGAAATTGTGAACAGGGTGGAATGAAAATATCCTCTAGTAACATAAAGATGGACATCCTTCCTGGAGTTTGAGGAGTCCCTAAGGTGGGTACTGATGGATAAGTGGTGTCCAATAGTCTGGTACTCAGAGGATCCCATAAGGGGCGACAGGTTCCAATCTTTTGGTTTGTGGGATGGAACCAGAACTGATACTGATGGATCATTCTTCCTATATGCCTTTCCTTCTTCAAGAGAAGGTTTGTGAGGACCTAATTCCTTAAGACATGCACATGAGGACACACCTGACTGACTAAGATGGGAAGGGATCTCTTTTCTTAAAGGTAGATCTGGACAGGGATCTGTCCTTATGCTTATGATCATGTCCCTATTCTTGTGAGAGGGGCTTAAGTGTTTTGGTCTCTACTCCAGAACTTGTACCCGGAAGAACAATGCTTGCAATCCGAGACTACTATACGGGGGTGGGGAGGGAGGGAGATGATGATCTCTGACTGGGGCCTCATGGCCTACTCCATGAGGTGATTCCACAGACAGAGCTCCCAAACCTGACAAGTTTGAGGAGGGAAGGAGTGGCAGATCCTGCACTTGATGGGAATGTAAACTGCCTCAACACAGTAAAGGCAGGCCTGGTGTTCATTGCTGATGGAGAAGGAACGGGGAAGGAGACAGAGTTCTTTAAACTCTGGGACTCTTGGCATAGTCCTTCTCTGCAAGAACAACAAATTATAAAAACACTAAAATGTTAAGTCTAAACTTACTAAAAACTATTTACAATATGTATTTTCAGGTACTTAAGTACAGGAAAATCATAGCAGACAGAGAGAATTCCAACTCTGACCATCTGGCAGTAAAAGGAAATGGAACTGAAGAGGCATTAAGTCACACCACCCTTTATGCCCTCAATTTGGAGAATGAGAAGGACAACTGTGCATCCATGGACCGATGGACAATATTTGCTACAGAGGCATTGAGCACATGTGCACCTATGTATGGAATTCACACAGGCACCAACACTCAAAGAAGAATAATTCTGTGATTTTTTTTAAAGAATATTTTTCATTTTTCATGGAAAATACTTACCATTCCCTGACCAGCTTGTACTATTCATTATTAGTAAACATCAAATGTAATCAAAAGAATTCAAAATTATGTCTAATTCCATTTTTAAGCAGATACCTGGAGATTCACCCACATTCTCTGGGTGACATCCTTTTCTAAAGTCCCTGAACACACACAAACTCTCTCGATACATTAAAATATCATAGTTCTCATTCTTCCATTTTATAGCACGCCTGCAAGCTCTCCTGGAACAATAATCCAAACTACTTTGCTGACCATAATTCAACACCACAAATGAACTGGCTACAATTATTTTACCCAGTTACAGCAAATATATGTTGTTACTTCCCTGGACATTACTAATAGTTACTAACTAGGAATCACCCTTCTTCTATACGTTTATTCTTGCCGAGTCTTTTTAGAAAAATAAATTTAACACTCTTAAATATTTTTCTGCATATAAGTCACTGTATGGAACCTAGGTAAAAAAAGTTCAAGACAAATTTGGAGTAAACCACTCTTAAAATGAAAGATTATCCACTGAAAGTCCTCCAATAAACAGTAGTTAATGACCTCAACAGCAGATAAACATTATCTTGAAAAGTAAATCCATCAGTCTGTTACACTGTGTTGCAGACAATAAGAGGCCAAAAAAAAAAATGGACAAAATATATACTGGATAATAGGAAGGATTTTTGATGGATTAGCATATCTGAAACCTATGTTAATATATATTATACTGTATATTCAGTGATCAATACATCTTGTAAGAAAACCAGCTGACCAGAATTAAGCCTACGTTGCAGTGACGTAGTAATAAATCTGAGAAGGTGGCCTCCTTACTTGTCTAGCAGCGAAGTTTTGGGGGTTGAGCCCTGAGCCGATTGCCCCAAGGCCGACGGTGGGTAGTGTGGAACCAGAGGGAGACAGCTTGTAGTTGGGAGAAGGGGAGAAGGGAGAGCAGGGAGCCTCATCCCCAAGGCACCCATCTTGATTGGAGAAAGGCAAAGTCAGCTGAAGCAATAGTTAGTCAATCAGCAGGAGTTGGTTAGTGAAGCAACAGAATGCAAAAGGAGAGAAAGAAGGACTGTGAGTGATTAGGAATAAGCAAAATTAGTTTGTAATAGTAACTACAAGGGCAAACATGACTCATCTGAACTGCCAGCATTTGGAGATTTTTGGTTAACGAGTCACAGTCAACTTCTGCAGAGATGGGGGTATTTTTTTTTTTTTAAATCTCAGATACATAAAAAAAATCCTTCCTTTACTAATTTAGTCCTTCTCTGACAGTGATTATTTCCATTACAGCGGCAGATACTGCTAGAATGAGTTCCTAGTATTTATTTCTCTTTCCATACACTGATTTCTGTCCACAGTATGCACCTTTGCAAATGTGTTTGTTAATTAGACCAGCAGCGGGAGTTCATAATCCTGTTGTTTGGCCTGTTACCCCAAAATGGAGTAGTTTAAAAATATGCATTTTAAAAAAAATGTTTATTGGACAGAGAACACCCACAAAATCTGTAAAATAGGTAAAAGATTGTTATATATTTTATTGAATCAAACTGCGTTTAAAATAAACATATTGAATCCAGGGGACACTCTCCAAATCATAATTTATTATAATAATGTATTTATTTATTTATTTAAATTAATTATTAATTATATTAAATATAATTATAAATTAAACATTTAAATTTAATATATATAATATATATTTAATATATACATTTAATGTAATTTAGTTAATATTTGAAAAAGTCTTGGAAGATTGTGCTTTTGTCTGTATGTTTAAATCTAAACTTAGTTTTAGAGTGTAAGAGTATAGTCAGCAGCCAAACAGAACAAGAACCATTAAGATGCCTTCTTTGCTGAAATTTGTTAGCACCTGTTCAAAATGGACTTCTCTCTCCCCAGCAAAAGATTAAAGGAGTATTCAGAAATAATCTTTCTTCAGAGGTGTACCTACTCCTTCCAGGACTACTCTAATTTATTCATGCACCTCTTTAACCCACCTCAATTCTTCATCTACGTTCACTCAACATATGTATATTTTTCTTATCTTATTTAACATGTTTCTTCCATGTTCAATGATTTTGAATTTTTACTACTCTCAAAGGAGAAGATAGAAACTGGGACCTTATGTGAATGCAGTGGTGGATTTTGTTTAACCACAGGGATTTTATCTCACCTTCTCAAAATAAGGCCCACTATCTGTGGTTCCCATGTCTTTGGAATTAGGTGGACGGAATCCAGATCGATCCTTTCTCATTATATCATTAAAATCCCCAAGATTCATGGCTCGTTTGTCCACCTCAAATTTCTTATCTGGGAGACCACCTGTAAAAGGGAAGGAAGAAGGTGTAACATCAGTGCCAACAACCACAATCATACCTGTTCTTTCCAATAGATTCACAGCTAAAAATGGCTTGAAAATACCTCTAAGGCTGAAGAATAGAACGGCCAGGGATTTATTTTATAATTTAGTATAATTACAGCTCCTGTTAAAAGACGCTGAAAAAAAAATCAGGGATTAAGATTTATTGTAAGATTAAAGAAGACAATTTGCTTTAAAAACATTAATAAAAGAAATATTTTGTACAAAATACATGGAAGTTTTACACAAACATAAGCAATGGTAGTGAACAAGGCAAAGAGATCCACCTCTACAAGTATAGCATTAGTGCAGTTTTCCAGCTCATAAAATCAACTAAATTATAACACTTAAATTGCTTTCTCTCAATCATAGATCTAGACACAACCTGCTGAGAGGAACTCTCCACCTACTTTATGACAAAATAAAGTAAATCTGATACATCTCTTGATCTTCAAGGATACACACACACCACAGCACAAAGTAGCATAAACTTAACCACTCTGTCACAATTGTGCTTAGCAGCATAGCTGGAGCTTCCAAAACCATTATCTGGAAACTTAAGCAATCTGGATCCATGCCCCTCGTGGCCAGTTCTAATGGGAAATCCACTGCCTCATAGCTGAAAAATTGTTAATACCTTACTCAGAGAGGGCACTCTAATAGCCATTCTGAAACATGATATTGTCTAACCTGTCCTCAAAAAAGCCACATTCAGTGCCAGCCTCACTCACTGCTGTCCAGTCACTAACCACTCATTCATAAGCAAAGTTGCTGAGAAGATAATAATGAACTGTCCTGTTACATGTGGCCTCTGCTGGCATTTTAGATGCATCCCAATCTGATCTAAGGTCTTGTCATGGCTCTGGCTCCTCATGGCAACGACAGAGGTGAAATGTCAAAATTGACATCACTCAACCTCTCAAATGTCTTCAACACCTCTGATCATAAGGTACTGCCGACCCACCTGTGTGTCCTGGAAGAAGTTGGTGGAATCATGCCGACCTGCCTACATTCTCTCTTTTCAAACAGATCTCAAAGAGTCACAATTGTCAGCTGCTCTTCCTCCCCAAGAGTAATCACACATGGAATCCTGAAGAACTCAATCCAGTCACCTCTCTCTTACTCAACACCTAAATTTAACTGTTAGACATCATAGGCTATAATGCCAGCAGTACATCAATGACATCTACCTGTGTGTGTTTCTCATCCACAACAGATAGCCCTGTCCCTCAGCCATCTGGGAGGAAACTGGAGTCTGGACAAAGTTAAATCCTGGAAAATGTGAAAAGGAAGCAATTTGAGGACCTGACAAAACCCATCATATTACCACTAATCAAGGAACTAGCATCATTCATCCTGGACAACCAGATGGTTAATCACGAAAAATGACTTTATCTGTCTTTGACTATCAAGATGATTCAATCAGTCCCTCCTCTGACAGTGACCTAGGTATAGTAGACACTGTATTTCTGTTTGATACCTCCAGTCTGGAATACTGTAGTTTATTCTGTTTAGGATTAGATAAGAAATTCACAGAAGCTGCCAATGGTACTTTAGAGTGGGTTGACTACAGATTGACAACAAGCCAAACAGGCTCCTCATTCAGGATGTCATTCCTGTCCCAGAAGATCAGAAAAAGAATGATTGCTTTACCTTACAGTAACTGTGGTTCTTCAAGATGTTTTGTTCAGATGGATCTCACTGTAGGTGCACCTCAGGCATACCAGATCAGATTCTTTTGGTTAACAGTCTCCACTGGGACTGCACATGCACGTAATATGCCCTTGAGCTCCACTTGCAAGGACATGAAGGGCAGTGTGGCCCCAACCACCATTCAGTTCCTTCATCAATACAGAATTCCCAAGGCTAAAGGAATTCGCATTAGTGGGGAAGGAGAGTGGGTTGTGGGATCCCTGTTGATAAGACATCCTGAGGAATCACAGTTACTATAGGTAAAGTAATTACTCTTTAAGTATTGTCCACATGGATCCCAGAACTGGCAAACAGTTGTCTCTCTCAGGTGGAGGATGCCAGGAATCCTATTTAATTAAGTACTGTAAGACTGCATTGGCAAACTGTGCGTCAGATCTAGAAGCTGACATTAGAGAATAATGGCTTATAAAGATATGTACAGAGCTCCAAGTAGCAGCTCTGAAGATTTTAATATTGACATGCCTCAGCTCTCGTAGAACATATCTTGATAAGATGGTGATGTTAACTTACAAAATTCCAATGCAGTCTAACAACCATTTTGAGTCTCTATTTTGAAACAGCCTGTCATCTGGATAAAACTACCAAACCATAGAAAAAATCTTGGTTATTTGCAGAATGGTTGTATCATACTGAGGCAACACAAGATTGTTCTTAAAAACATCCGAAGTGTGGAGCTAAGCCTCTGAAGGGGACAAGTGAGATCTTGGAAAGAACACTCGTAAGTGAATAAACTGATTTAAGTAGAAGTCAAGGACCATTTTATGCAGAAATTTAGGATGATGATGAAGAGTAACTATCTTTATGGAAGGCGTTATAAAGTGAGCCTGCCATCTGTGATTGGATTTCTCTCACTCTTTGAGCAGAGATAATAGCCACCAATAATGCCCTCTTGATAAATGATACACAGGGCAGAAAGGATACAGGTTCAAATGGACACTCCATTAGAGATATGAGGACTATATTTAAGTCTCAGGGAAGAGAAAAAATCCTTAACAAGTGGAAAAATGTGCTTTGGCTCCTTAAAAAAAATCTGGTGACTGTAGGCTGGGGGACAAAAAAAACTCATGTCCCTGTACTGGAGAATGGTAGATAGTTCTATTAAAGACACATAGTAGCAGTATCTATTAGAGAAACCTGAATGTTTCAATGACAACACATAATCCAGATGACAGTGATAGACACCTCCACAGGGTGAAAGTTATGGTAAAAAGCCCATACTGAAACACATTTCCACTTGGTTCTGTAAGTAAGACTTGTTGAATGTTTTCGTCTCTGAATAAGAACATTCGTACCTCAGCAGAATGTTGTTCATTTTCCAAACTCAGCCAACTAGCATCCAAGCTGTGAAACATAGACACACTGGGTCCAGCTGCCAAATCAGATCTTGGTCATGAGATGATATGTCTGGACTGACCAACAGTTTGAACTATGGCTGAACAAACAGGTGTACCACCTTTGAGTACCAAAATTGCTGTGTCCACATTGGGGCTATTAAGATTACTCAAGTCCTGTCCTCTCTTATTTTCCTGAGAACCCCGGGAATTCGGGAAAACATGCAGAGCAGATTCTTGTCTCAGCTAATCAGAAATGCTCCCGAGAGTGAGCCCAAACTTTTTGCTCTTGAGCAAAACGTGAAACATTTGTTAGTTAGTTGGTAATGAACAGTCTATTGTGGCAGGGCCCACCTTTTGCAAAGTTGATCTGCTAAATTGTTTTGGACCTCAGGTAAGTGTAAGACTACAATATTGATGTGATGCTGAACACGCCATTCCCATTGTAGACTTGCTTCTTGATGGGGGGGCGATGATTTTGCGCCTCCTTGCCTGTTTACATGGTGTACTGCTATAGTGTGTCTGTTGAATTTGCACAGTGGTACCCTGAATTAGAGGTAGAAACAGCTTTCAAGCCAGACAAACAGCCCAGAATTCTACTATGTTTATAGGTAGCTGGGATTCCATTGGAGACAATAAATTTTGGGTCTGTAGATGAACCCATGTCTAGAGTGTCTGTGGGAGTCAAAGATACAGATATCACCCCCACCAGACATTCTGAGGATCTTTTCACTAGAGAAATGATAAAAACATTCCTGTGAATAAGCACTGGCTGATTAATGCTGCATCTGTTGGTTGGCAGATTGACTTCACCCAACTTTGGAGAGGACAAAGATGCAATCTGGCATGTGGCATCATGTAAGTGCAACTGACCATATGTCCCAACAGAATGACAGACTGATGCCCTTTGTTGAGTCTGAAGTCCTGAAAGATGATTCATGGTATCAAATCTGTTATGAGTAAAGTGTGCCCTCGATGAACTCAAATCTATAAGTGCTCCTATGAATTCTTCTGAATGAGCAGAAAGTAAGGACTGATTTGGCTTAATTAATTTAGAGTCCAAGGGAGAAGAGATGAAGCACCATCATCACAGCTTTGGTGACTTGCTGTGGCAATCTTCCTCGTAACAATCGCTGTGGTAAAGATAAATGTATAGGCTATGTATGCACAGGTGAGCGACCACAACTGACTGGTGAACGCACCTCTGGAATTGTAGAAAGGCCAAATGGTAACACTATTAATTGGTAGTCTCTCTCTTTCACTATGAATTGCAGAAATATGGAAGTATGCATCCTGCAAGTCGAGAGTCACAAATCAATGTAGGGAGGGGATTACAGAGTTAAGGGTAAGTATTCTGGACTGAAAATGATGAAAGAACTTGTTTAAAGACCTGAGGTCCAGTATAGGATGTCATCCACCCTTCTTTGGAATGAGGAAGTAGTGGGAATAAGAAGCTGTTGGCCAGGACTAAAGACATCCTCTCTATTACACCTAGCTGAAAGGGAGTCAGCCTCCTGCATGTTCCAGAAGTGGGAAGGGGTTGGAGGGTGAGGGGCAGGCAGGGACTGAGATTGAACCACATAGCCCTTTTGGATGATTACAGAAAGGAAGGCTTTGACACCTCTCTCCTGCTTCTGTCTTGCTCTGAGAATAAAGGCTGCAAAGACCAAGAACCTCTCAGAGAATAACCTTTCCCCAAGTATTAAAGTACTTAACAGATTTCTCCAGATCTTCCATCAATGAATCTTAGATTAATTTTAGTACTTAATGTAACATTACATGGTAACTCACAAACACGAACATGTCCATGCACACATACTCTATGAACAAAACTAATTACTACCTCCCTCCACAGGTTCTAACTGAACTAACTGCACAATGGAAGAGAAGAGGGTGGTTCTGAAACTACTTGCACTAGTCAGAGAGTTGTTCAGGGAGAAAGAGGAGCCAGATTTGCAGTCAACTTGCACATGCCACATAGGAGTTAAACTACCTTAGAACGGTTTAGGAATCACAAAACCATTTTAAAGTAGATTTATAAAGGGAATTTAATGAGGGTGAAGCTATAAAGTGGAACTTTACACAGCAATATTCCAAAAAGTTTTATCAATGCAGAGTTCTGGAACCCGCATTTAAAAAACAAACAAACATTAAATAGAAAATATTTAAACATAAGGAGATAAAATGATACAGGAACGTGAGTTTATGACTCATGAAGAAAAGCTGAATTAAATTTCTCTCTTTAGCTTAAAGAAGCTACATTTACAGGGTAACAAATCCCTTTTGCTCTTTCCCATCTCTACCACAGACAACTACTCCCCATTATTGTCTGGTCACCCAAGACTTGCAAATTTCTGAAGTAGTAGACATTCTACCCTCCTCACACATGTCCAAGCTCCATTCAAATCCTCTCATTTCTACAAATTCTCTAAATATGTATTTTCTTCTCTATTCCTACCACTAGAACTCTTATCCACATCATAATTATTTCTTCCCTCAGCTATTGCAATCTCTGGCCCCTCTGAATCAGACTTCATTCCCCTCCATTTCAAATACTGCTCCTGAAATTTCCTCTTCATGACTGTGTTATTCCCTATTTGAATCCCTTAACTACCTTTCACTCTTCCACTTCAAGCATCTCATCCTCAGCTTCTCCTCCACAAATCCCATTCTCATGTCTGTCAGGCCTGGTCTACACTGGTGGCTTAATTCGAATTAAAGTCCCTTAATTGAATTAATTACTCCCGCATCTACACTTGCGCATTGTTAATTCGAATTAAGGAGCCTTTAAAATCGAATTAATAAAACCACATCTGCAAGTGGATTAGCGCTTGAAGCGCATCAGTTAATTCGCATTAGTGTGAGTGTGGACGCAATGGGACTTAATTCGAATTAATTGGCCTCCAGACTGTATCCCATGATGCCCCATTTCTGTATCCTCCCCAAAAGCAGCCCCGGGAAGATTTAAATCTTCATTTCCTGCGGTGAATGGGTTTAAAATCCAAGCTGCGATCACCCCACCCCCCACACACACAACAAGCTCTTTGCAGTTTGTCTCTTTAGTGGTTTGAAAGATTTCACCACCCAGCCCCCCTCCCCGCATGGTGAATGCGTTTTAACTGCCCAGCAAGCCTTTTGCAGTTTGTCCCTTTAAGATTTGTCCCTTTGAAAGATTTCACCACCCACCCCTCTCCCCATGTGGTGAATGCGTTTTAACTGCCCAGCAAGCCCTTTGCAGTTTGTCCCTTTAAGATTTGTCCCTTTGAAAGTTTAGCCCTTTAAAGTTTGTCCCTTTGAAAGATTTCACCCCCCATGCCCCTCCCCGTGTGGTGAATGCGTTTTAAATGTCTGCAGTGAGAGGAAATTCTTTGCTACATTGTTTCAGTGGCCAGTCATGGAAATTGATACTTTCTTAAGAGTTTATTCACAGTGCTATATGTGGGTACATTATATCATGCTTTCCATCAATGAAATGGAAACATTTGTATCACTGTATTAATATACTAACTGACTCTGTCGTTATTTATCTTACATTCTACAGACACCTGTAGAATCAAAATCAAAGGCAAGCAATATACAGGAGGTGGTGGGGGGAGCATAAAAGACAAACAGCATGCAGTTCTAAAGTAATCCAGGATAAGCTGCGATGTATTTGTCATGGTCAAAATGAGAACATAGTTCAGCTGGCTCCATGTGCCTGCAGCAATGGCGATTGGGGGAGTAAAAAAACAGCATGAAAATCCTTTTCCTGTTTGTTTGGGGGTGGGGGAAGCAGCGCTGCATCCTGGGATGATGACATTCGTCACAACAGCCTCTATGGTTAGTTGCACTGTGGGATAGCTTCCCACATTGCACTGCTTTCTAATTCGAATTAAGGCTGGCCAGTGTGGACGCAAGAAACCAGCACAAACACTGTGGTGTGGACAGTCTGCAGCGCTTTCTATAAATCGTTTTCTGTAATCCGAATTAAGCTAATTCGAATTAGTGCTGCAGTGTAGACATAGCCTCAACTCATCCCTTTAATTCATCTTAAGCCTCCTGCATAACAGCTCTTTGTAACCTTCCTCAAATTTCCTTTTTGGACCTTCTTCCATGCTGCCTGTTCTCCAATGTCTCCTCAAAACACTTTTCTTCTTCCACTACATCTGAAAAATTACTCTATAAACACACTTAACACCACCTCAAATTCATACGAATACCCAATGTATACCCTATACTTTAATATATACATCAAACACACATGCTTGCGCAGTTTAATCTGTGTCTGTACTAGAATGTAAACTGCATGTGGCAGGAATTGTGTCTCCTTTCAGGTTTTAAGAGTATCAAACGAATTGCTAATGTTCACTGAATAACTGACAAGATAATTCAATACAGAAAGGACAAATGTAAAGGAAAGCAAAAATCCAATCGTGAATCTAAAAATAACAGAAGATGAAGGTTACTTAGGTTACTTACCAGTAATTGGGCTTCTTTGCAAAAAGCCTCTGAATATTCACACTTGTGAGATCACAGCAACTGTGCTGCGAGCTTCTAGAATCCTCTGATCACCAGTGTCCATTGGGACCTGTTGGATAGCCTTAGGGCAGGCAGCACAGACAGAACCCCTGGTCTCACCCCCCCAAAGGTCTGGGAACTCGTGGACAGGTCTGGTCCCATATAAACTTACTGCCCTTGGGACGTCGAAAATATGGGGCCTACATTCCTGGATATGAAAGGTACGAGGGGAATTCAGACAGGCTAGCGGCCTGGAAGAGATGGAAATCAGAGGAACTCTTTGGACCGAAATTATGGAAAGGATGCAGATAAAAGCACGCCTTCTGTATTGAATATGCTTTATGGAGGCTTAAGTAATTAGGCCTGTATGTAGGCTAATTCTCTTGGCTAAAGTTATGATTATAATAATCACCTTCACAGAGATATGGAACAGAGAGTCGTTTGACCAGTGTTTGAACAGAGGCCCCATCAAATTTGTGGGAACAAGAGTATAATCTCATTGCAAAAGAGGTCCACGCACCAAACCAAATACTCCCTAAGGTGGGAAAAATGAATCTGTCTCATCACAGTAACCAGGGCACAACTTATCTATTGCAATCGAGTACCTAGTCTTGTTTCCCTTGACCAGCACAGCAAAGCAGCTAGCTCAACCAGCCCTAGTTATACATGGATCAAATGTTTCAGTTTCTGCAGGATGAGCAAAGACCGTCAATCCAGGCATCAGAGGGGAAAAAAGCTGTGATGACAGCCAAATGCATCCTGACAGAACACAAAAGTTTTAACTAAGTGAAACAAATAAGTCCCCAAGTTTACAGAAAAGGAGGAGCCTCTCAGGTCCATTCCCTTTTCAACTGCTCAGATGGGAAACCTCTTCCAATTCACTGGAGTAACTTTGTGTGGTCAAAGTCTTCTGTTTTCCAAAAGGATCTTTTGAACCTCAACAGAACACCTTACATTAAATGTCCTGACTACCCAGAAGTCAAGGCAGCAACTTGAGAAACTTTTGACCTGTGTGGAGACTCAACTCAACCCTGGAACAGGAAATGCAGCAGTTTGAAAAGCAGGACTTGCAGAAGTCAACAACAACCCAGGATGTCAGACAACAAAACTGCCTCGCCCTAGCAAGGCTATTGATAGAAACTTGGATCCTTCCTTCCTGACTTCCAGAAAGACTTGTTGATTCAACAGATTCAGAGAGAACTCAGAGAAACCCCTGATCCCAGTTCAGTAAAAAGAAAGGAGTGTGTCAGTGAAGTTAGGTCCTACTCATTCTTAATGTAGAACTTGAGAAAACAGAATACTTGTTGGTGGAAAGAGACTGAGCTGGGGTTTACCGCACTAGCATAACAGATAATGCAAGATAAAGATCTTCATGAGCACTTGTGCTGTTGAATGTACACTCTGATCAAGAGAGACTTACAGGAGATGGTCCTTCTTTCATGAGATGGAGTGAGCCAGTGGTGGATACTGCACTCTTAGAAAAGGAAGATTCGCGGACACAGTAAGCTAGATCAAACCTCTCCATGGCAATCAGCATAATACAAAAATATGGTGTTGTCTACTACAATTTGGACAGGTTTGGATTTGATCAAAGGGAGAAAACTTTGTAGGTCAGACAAATAACTCTCCACTCCAGTACACTGATGTGGAGCTCATTCACTGAAGAGTTTAAGAGGTTGGAGATGAAGATGAGTACCCCAGTAAACCATCTGGGACTTTTGATAGGCATGTTTTTCCTTTGCCTTTCACTGTAAAGCATCTTGAATGACCCGAGCTACAATATCTCACGTATTCAGTGTTGAAATGGGGATTCATGCACCATTGATGGTGATCTGGGGAACTCAGTACTGCTCAAGCTGGGCACAGAACCACTTTGGTAAATGGTTCTTCAGTCAATGGTATCAAGTTGTCACATTGGAATCTGCTCATCTGTATGGATCCAGTGACCAGAACTACTTTGGCACAGTCAAAGGATGCTGCGTCCCTGGCACTGGATTTGGTTGACCAGGATGGATGCAAGGAGCTTGGTGCCATTTCTGATAGGTATCGATCCACTATGGTTAGCTGATCTCCAGTATCAACACTGGACTTGTACAATGCCAGCTTTAATCAACTGACTCTGAAGAGCCTTCTTTGTCAGTAGGGATATGAGGCGGGCCTTCTGCTTTTGTGGGTTCAGAGGATGCCGATGCTATCTGCATCTCCCTCATCCTCTTACCCCCACCCCTTAGGAAAAGCTGACTAACTTACTACAATCTAACTAGAAACAAACACACTCCAAAGGACAAAAAAAAAAAATATGAAGGAAAGTGCTGAGAACATCATGTGCTATCCAAGTTTGCTGTAAGTTAGGTGGTTAGAAGGAACTTAATGTGCCACTCCCTTTTCTATATCTTTGGAATCTTTGAGAATGGGAGCAAGAGGGATGAGAGTGGCCTTAATGGACACGAGTCACCAGAAGATTCCAGAAGCTTGTGGTGCAGGCACCTCAATCCCGCAAGTGTGAATATGCAGAGGCCATTTGGAGAACAATGCATTTCAGTAAAAATTCTACTTGGAAATTAGGGAAACATTTCTGATGACAAAGCCAATCATCTAGTGCAGGGGTTTCTCAACCTTTTTCTTTCTGAGGTTCCCCCAACATGCTAGAAACACTTCAGGGCCCAGCAGGTGGGAGGGACTCGAGGCTCTGGACTTCAGCTGCTGGGCGGGGAGGGACACACACATTGGAGAGTCCCTGTGGGGCATCAGGCGGGATTCTCCACAGGCATAGTTTGACTTTATTTTGGGTGGGCAGGGCCTGGTGGGGCTTGGGCCAGCTCCGCACGGCAGGGCCCAGGAGGGATCACCACCTCCATCCTGACTTATCTCAGTAGGCCACCCAGCCTGTTGGGAAGGGCACAACCAAAAATTATAACTCAAAGGGGGAGGGGAGGTTCAGCTCAAAAAGTGTGAAAACTGCTCAGGGTGCAGGAAGGGGGGGTAGCTATGGGCTGTGTGCAGTGAGAGGAGTAGTTCAGGGAGAGGAGTAGCTGGGGCTGTGAGCTGAGCTGGGAATAAGAGACAGGGGAGCACCACGACTACCCACTCTGTGACACCAGCTAGAGCAGCAGCTGCTCTGCACTGCCCGGCTCCCCCCATGCCCTCCTCTGTCTCCATTCATGCTGGAGGCTTGCAGCCCTGAGCCCCTGGTTGAGAACCGCTGATCTAGTGAAACAGTCTGCCTAACAAGAAAGTTATGGCCTATTAAGAGGCAATTAACTGAAATTAGGTAAAACTGATACCGAAACCTAGACCAGACAATCCAAGAGATCACGTCCGACTATCGTTTATGATAACACCTCACACATAGCATGATCAACTTAAGCTCCCTGATGCTTGTGGTCAGACCGTCAAAGACGATAAATCTAGTCTACTCAGCAGCAGCTCAATTGCCTGAGTCAAGCAGTTAAAGAAACCACATTAGATAGACTTTCCTTTTCCCACATATTAGTCCCAAGGAGCTGGTAATTGGGATGTCCGAATGCCAATAGCTAGTAGACTTCCCTTTTCCATTCAGCAAAGGCATGTGACAAGGGACGCTTCACCTTCTTGAAGCAACAAAACTGAATACTATATCAATTTTTTTTAAAGCACCCCTCCATTTCATGCAGCAATTTCTCTCTTCCCTAGCCCAGCGTGTGTCAGCAGCCGTTGCACATCTGTATTAATCCTGCAGCCAACAGGCTGAATGCTGCTGCCCTATCCTGCTATTAAAGAACAGGAGCTCAAAAATAATGAAATGTGCCTCTACCCAAAGATGAGCATGTCACCCACATAATATAAGCCATCATGCCAGGTCCCCATCATGCCAAATGCATTTTAAGGAAGTTATACGCACCTACAGACAAGTCCATCTTACTGCCTTGAGTGTCCTCAGTTTGACTCTGAAAAAAGAGCAAAAAAGACACTGGTCTGACTCCTGAGCAAAACTGAAGAACATTGCAGAAAACAACTTTCAAAATTAAAGACGTCTATTGGAAATGTGAAAGTCATGTCTTAAACTGTATCAAAGAAAAATAATCCTGATGTACCTTGAACACACCTCATCCAGCTATATTTGGTGTTAAGTTTACTAAAATGCAACTAGCCACATGAACTCATGCGATAGACAGAGAGAGATGGCTGAACAGCTGCTCTGAAAATGAACCTCTTGTCCTCATGTTCCAGTGGTCCAGGGATCAAATTACGTGAGTCGCAGCCAGAATGACAGCTCTTCCTTGTGACTTGTCAAGTCATCAAATCTTAAAATGTGCTGCCAAATTATTCTTCTGTTGGCAGCCTAGGACAGGGTGTTCCCATAACTCTGAAAGGCAGCGTGATCTAGTGGACTGAATTTGAGACTGGGAGCCAAGAGCTCCTCGACTCTAATCCCAGCTCTGGCAGCAACATTTTGCTTGGCCTCAGACATGTCACCTCAACTTTGCACCACAAGTTCCCCAATTCTAAGATGTGGTTAATAGTTACTTCACAGAATAAATTAGTTAATGGCGTACAGCATTTGAAAAATGCAAAGCTCTCCATTAAGTGGCATGGTTCTTGAATACTTTCATATGTGAACCATATTTTCACTGAAAAGAAGGCATCGTAGACCTCTGTCTTCCCATTGACAGTAATGTAGCATTTGTCTTACAGCTACACCTAGAGGCCGCAGCTGTTACTGTGGCTCTATCTATGCTGGGTGCTGTACTACACAAAAGTTCCTGCTCCAAATAGCTTACGATCTAAATAGACAAGACAAAGAGTGGGATAAAGGGAATAGCCACTTTTTACAGACAGGGAACTGAGGTACAGTGATAGTGTCTTGCCCAAGTTCACACAAGTCAGTGGCAGAGCCAAGAATTAAGTCCACATGTCCCGAATTCTAGTACAGCATCTTAAGCACAAGACCATCCATTGTTTGCAAATGGATTGCAACCCCATAACAGTAGCGATTCACAAAACCCACTCTGATTATAAAAGTATTTTCTTTTCCAGAAAGAAATGTTCTGACTAGTAAGTGGAGTTTGAAATAGCTACCAACTATCAGTATTGGAATGAGTATGGCAGGAAAGAAAATGGGAATGACAAATACAATTAGTTAATAAACACTGGCTTTAGATAAATATCTAAATTTAGAATTTTGCTTACTACACAAATACTACTGCTACTCTGTACAGTTGGATTATGAGATATTAAAATGTCACTTACTAGCAATCCCATATTTGAAAACTGTTTGGATAAAGGGTTCATCCACGAATCACTATTTCCTCCTTTTAATGAACACTAAAAAACAGGAACAGGCATGTAATTAAACAGTTTCCTGATCTTTCCTCCATTATTCTATCTCAGAGCTGCAGAAGTATCAACTGAAAATATTGTCATTGAAATCCATCTCTCAAACACGACAGTTACTCATTAAACTTTGGTTCTATTAGTGACACTTGCCAGATACTATACAAAATATAAGACTAAAACCACAGTAATTTGCTTATTTGTTTAAACTGATGCCTTCTGGTCTGTTATATGTAGAGGTCTCTGCTGTCTTTTTCTTTCAGCAGCTTCCTCTCAATCAACACTGGCTGAATTCAATTGGCTTTCTATTTGGTCCTACTGTGAGTTGCGAATGACCAAAAACAAAACTGAAAGCAAAAATTGGCAATATAACACTACAAAAAAAAAAAAAAAAAGCTGAAAAGGAAAGTTTTCAGACAATTGGTTTTGTGGTTAGGATAAAAATAAAATGTCTTTTAAAAAGACAAGCAAGAGGGAAAAAAAAGAAATTAAAGAATCAATTTCTCCAAAGCAGGAACTGATAAACCTCATACAACACTGCAATAAGACTGATTAAAAGTTTTAAAAAACTGTTGTGCACTATTCTTTTTGGTTTGCACCTTATCTTAGAGCTCAGGAGCAGCCAAAGTGCAGTCCTTGGGTATAGATAGTCTTCTTAACACAGTACTCAACACTAGCAGAAAGTCTAACATGCTCTACCTTCTGCAGAGCAGTTAGATCATAATGTTGCAGCCAAGTGAACAGTCATTTACTTCTGTTTGCTCTGGTTGTTGCCACAAGTTAATAAGAACAAAGGCAGGAGCCATGCTAACATCAAGGAGAAATAACAGTGTGTTACTATCAGAAGTGAGAATGGGATCAGAACTTCAACAGGCTGTGAAAGGAGAGACAGCAGCAACCTAATGCAGATCGTCAGCAAGAAAAGAGCAATAACCCCGGGACAGTTGTTGCTCAGTCACATTCTGTAATGGCTTTCCAGCCCGCATGCCAAAACTCTTCTGGCAATCTCTCTTGGAGTTACAAGTCACAATATCCATATTACATTCAAACAACAAAAACAAGCGTGTCGCTTCACACACCACTGCAATACAGCCACCTCTACAGATGAATTCTCCACTACAACAGTTCTTGTTTATAAAAGGGAAGTGCATAACATATTAGTTACATCTGCTTTCAGAGTATATGGCAGTTATGAATCATTCAAGCATTCTGTTTCTTACCTTAATTTGTGGTTTCTTTCCTCCTTGCCCCCAGCTTGTTGAGTTGTGAGAGGAACTACTTCCTTGAGAGCCTGCTGTGTTCCAGACTCCTCCTTCCTCCTCCTCTTCCCAGCTGGAATGACGTGTTCCTGTTACTGGCCCATCATTCTCCCCCCAGCCATCTTGCATAGATTTGGAACCTTCAAAGAGAAAAAATAATATTCAAAAGTGAGTCACTACAACTCCTAAAAGAGAGATTTTATGACATTCTATGGCAAGATCAGTGGGATGCTTAGTACACAACTGCGGTTGTCAGTCTAAAAAAAAACCGCAAAACTTTTCTTCATTTTATTCTCATGCATAAAACTACCACACAGCACAAAACCTAAAAGATGTTAGTGATATATTTTTCAAGCGTTCTGTATTTTAAAATCACTTTAGCTTCAAACATATCAAATGTGAAACTTCCCTCCCCTCAGTAAAAAAAAAACCTGACCTCCTAAAAGAGCTCAATTTCCAGTGTGGAGGAAAGGGTTCCAAAGGCTCTCTTAAATTACTGTAGTTGAGGAATTTAGTTCAGGTGATTAACCTATATCAAAATCTGTTCTTCAGTGCAAATTTTGTTCCTTCAAAATCCTCAACATTGTTAGAAAAAACCTGCCAATATTAAAACCTTCACCACATTTCTCTATCAAAACTGCTAGTATGTTGACCTTTAAGCATGGTTGATGATAAAACTGCTCTATAGAATTCAGATTTAATTCTCAGACACTGGTCAGAAATCTGAAGTGTGGAAAGCTTGCCATACAGAAATACTCCATTCATCTTCACACTGTTTGTATTTTTACTAGAATCGGATATAAAACTACTGGCATTCTACTTAGGAACTCTTAGAAATGCAAAATCACTTTCTGTTCAGATTAAAAAGTGAGCAGAGTAACCTGGGAAAGATACTTTGTGTACTGCTCGTGTTTCAACATATGCATGCCAAAGTAATAAAAAAGTGAAAAAAATGGTTACTAACCTTTCCGTAACTGTTGTTCTTCGAGATGTGTTGCTCACATCCATTCCCCATTAGGTGTGTGCAGGCACCGTTGCTGGAGATTTTTCCCTCACTGGTATCCATCAGGCCAGCTCTAGTGTCCTCTGGTGCCATGTGCTTATGAACTAGCATAAGGGACCTTGCACCCCTTCAGTTCATTTTTGCCAGCTAACTCCAACAGAGGGGTAGGAGGGTGGGTGACGGAATGGACATGAGCAACATCTCTAAGAACAGTTATGGAAAGGTTAGTCATTGTTTTCTCTTTTTCAAGTGCTTGCTCGTGTCTATTCCACATCAGAAGACTCACAAGCAGTACCCAAGGAGGTGGGCTCCATGTTCATGGACAAGCAGACTACAAGACCGCTCTCCTGAACTTGGAATCATCTCTGGTGTGCTTTGTGATGGCATAGTGGGACGAGAATGTATGTACTAACGACCAAGTCTCAGCTCTGCAGATGTCTTGAATCAGGACCTGGGCCAGAAATGCCACTGAAGAGGCCTGAGCTCTTGTCGAATGGGCAGTCAAGATAGCAGGAGGTGGAATATTCATCTGTTCATAGCACGCCTGAATACAGAAGATTATCCAGGGTGAGATTCTCTGGGCTGAAACTGGCAGGCCTTTCATTCTCTCTACTACTGCCACAAAGAGTTGCATAGATCTATGGAACTTCTGAGGCACGTCTGACATCCAATGAGTGAAGCCGCTGCTCTTCTGAATTTTTGTGTGGTTTCGGGAAGAAAACTGGCAGGGAAAATGGTTTGGTTACTGTGGAACTGTGAGACCACCTTTGGAAGGAAGGCTGGGTAGGGGTGCAGTTGAACCTTGTCCTTGAAGAACACCATGTACAGCATAAGGGCCCTGATTTCCGAGACTCTTCTGGCTGAGGCAACAGCTACCAGGAAAGAAAGAGCAGAGGGCATGATGCTAGCTACTCAAAGGAAGGGCCTGTGAGTCTTGATAGGACCAGGTTTAAATCCCATGGGAAAATCAGCATACGAATCTCAGGGTAAATTCTCTCTAACCCTTTCAGAAAGCGGATGGACATCTCATGTGAGAAAACTGACCTATCGCTCACTGATGGGTGGAAGGCCAAGATCACTGCTAGGTGTGCCTTGATAGATGCAAGGGCCAAACCTTGCTGTTTTAGGTGGAGTAGGTAATCCAGTATAGACTGAAAGGAAGATCAAGTAGGAGAAAGATGTTATTGGGAAGACTATATCGAGAAACGTTTTCACTTGGCCAGGTAAGTGGCCCTAGTACTACTACCCAGCAAGACCTGGCAGACTTGCTCTGAACAGGTTTGCTCTTCTGGGTTCAACCATGGAGCTTCCACATAGTCAGGTAAAGGGCTCCGAGGTTCAGGTGGAGTAAGTGACTGTGGTCTTGTGAGATCACAGTGGGAGAGGTAGTGGGGGCACTAATGACAAATATAGTGGCATGCCGAACTAGTGTTGGCAGTGCCACACCAGAACTATAACAACAATGCTCGCCTTGCCCCACTTAATATTCAGAAGGACTTTGTGCACTAGAGGAATTGGAGGAAATGCGTAGAATAGGAGCTCTATACATTGAAGCAGGAAGGCGTCTGAAAGAGAACTAGGCTGAGATCGCGAAACAAGCAAAACTGATAGCATTTCCTGTTCTGCCTGGTTGTGAACATATCTATCTGGGGAGATCCCCACCTTTGGAAGATGAACCTGGAGACCTCTGGGTGAAGGGACCACTTGTAATGAGAGGAGAAAGATCTGTTGAGGTGATCTGCCAGAGTGTTCCAGAATACCAGAAAATGGGCAGCTTCAAAGTGAATGGAGTGCTTCATGCAGAAGTCCCACAGATGGACGGCGGAGGAGCATGCTCGTCCCTCTGCTTGCTGATGTAGAACACAACCGCCATGTTGTCCGTAAGTACTCGTATTACCTTGTCCGTGATCTGGGGAAGAAACACTTGGCAAGCTAAGTGGACGACTCTGAGTTCTCTGATGTTTATATGTAAGGAGAGCTGTTCCTGGGACCACAGGTCCTGTGTCCTGAGGTGATCAAGGTGGGCTCCCCAACCTAGATCTGAAGCATCCAAAACTAGGGACACTGAAAGCTTGCGGGATGACAACGGGAATGCCTACCACTGCTGATCGTGGTTCTTCCACTAATGGTGGATGGTGAATTGAAAATGGGACTGGCTTACTATAAACCTGAGAAATCTTCTGTGGCTTTGGAAAAAGGGAAATAAGCATCTTTCAAATGGAAGGCAGCATACCAGTCCTCCTGGATCTAAGGAGGGAATGATGGAGGCCACAAAGACCATGTGGAACCTCAGTTTCTTGAGATAACTGTTGAGGTAGCTCAGGTCCAAGATGGGTCGAAGATCACCCTTGGACTTTGAGATTAGGAAATATTAGGAAGGAAGTAAAACCCCTTCCCTTTCAAGTCTTGGGGTACCTTTTTCAATGGCCCCCACCCGTAGGAAGGCTTGCATCTCTTGGACTAGAAGTTGCTTGTGAGAAAGGTCCCTGAAGAGGAACAGAGATGGGGTATGAGAGGGAGGGAAGGATGAAAATTGAAGTGTATAACTGTCAAAAACTGTATTCGGTCCAAAAACAAAAGGGGGGGCAGAATCCAAAATGGGAACTGGTATTGTGCCCTAAAGCGCACCTTCAAAAGTTCCATTTGAGACTCCTGAGTATTTATGCGATCCTGGTAGCGAGGCTGAGGTTGACAGTGCTTGTAACCCCGATCCTTCTTCTGACTAAGTCCTGTTGCTGTGGCGGATCTAAGAAGCAAGCCAGTTGCTGAGGCCTGAAATGTTTCCTCAAAGGAGTGGGAGCATATAGACGCAGGGACCTGAGGGAGGCCCTTGAGTCCTTCAGGCCATGGAGCTTTGTGAAAATAGCAAGGTACCTTCAAATGGAAGGTCTTGAATTGACTGTTGGAACTTCTGTGGCATCCCCAAGGACTGTAGCCAAGAGCATCATCTCATAGCCACCGTGGAAGCCGTCATTCTGGCTGCCATGTCAGCTGCATCCAGAGCTGCCTGGAGTGAGGCTCTAGCTATGTTCTTTCCCTCCTCTAGGAGGGCGGAAAACTCTTGCCTGGAGTCCTGAGGCAGGGAATCTTTAAATTTTCTCAGACTCCCACATATTGTAATCATACCTCCCCAGTAGGGCTTGCTGGTTGGAGATATGAAGATGCAATCCTCCAGTTGAATAATTTTTTCTGCCATACAGATCTAATTTCTTTGAGTCTTTCTGGTTGGAGGTAATGCTTGCTGGCCTTGCCTGTCCCTCTCATTAGCCATTCTTACTCCTAGGGACCAAGAAGGCGGGTGAGAATCTAGGTATTCGTACCCTTTGGCTGGCACGTAGTACTTCTTCTCTGCCCTCTTCAAAGTGGGAGTGAGAGAAGATGGGGTCTGCCACAGGACTTTGACCAGTCCCATAACAGCCTAGTTGATGCCAGGGGCCACTTTAGATGGTATTGCTGCAGCCAAAGTTTCAATGAGGCTATGGGACAACTCCTTGAATACCTGAGATTCATAGAGTTTAAGGTCAGAAGGTACCATCATGATCATCTAGTCTGAGCTCCTGCACAACGCAGGCCACAGAACCTCACCCACCCAACTCCTGTAATAGACCCCTAACCTATGACTGAGTTATTGAAGTCCTCAAATAATAGTTTAAAGACTTCAAGGTACAGAGAATCCACCAGAAGTGACTCATGCCCCTTGTTGCAGAGAAAGGCGAAACCCCCCCAGGCCCTATGCTAATCTGCCTTGGGGGAAAACTACTTCATGACCCCAAATATGGCAATCAGCTAAACCCTGAACATGTGGTCAAGACTCACCAGCCAGACACCTGGAAAGAATTCTCAACCTCTAGCCCCAGATTAGCAGTTGTTCTCTTCAGAAGCTCCTGGTAGGCTCTAAGTTATCTGTAGCAGAGAGCTGGTGAGCCCCGAGATGGCTTCATATGGTGAGGAAGAGACCTACACAATGAGGGAGCTTCCTCCTCTTCTTCAGCCTCTATTACTTCCATCAGGCCCATATCTTGCGTATCAGTACTGGGCTCAGTACCGGAGTCGGGGGCTGGGGCCGAATGGAGTGGTGTAGGGGACCACCTCTCAGACATAACCAAGAAAGACCAGTGGGACGACAGCCCCAGTACTGGGGGTTCCCATGGGTTCCAGAATGGCCACTGCATCGGCCACTGTCCACCTAGCAGCTGCCAGTGGGGAGATCTGCCCCAAGATCTGACAGGATGTAGACTGGGTACTGGCGGCAGCTCTTGGTATGGGTGTAGGGCTCCATCTCAGACTCCAACAAAGAGTCTTCCTGAGATGACAGCTGGAGGGGTACCCCTCGCTTCCCCCGGTTGGTGCCAAGGGTCCGGGGCCTGGTGCTGACCTCAGAGACAAGAGAAGGGCTGGCTTACCTCTGGAAGATGCTGAGGGTACCAGTTCCAGGAAAGAGCTTAGAGCCACATGCTCTCTTCTGTTCGTGCTCATTGGAGCCAGCAGTTGTCCCACTGGGGTCGGTGGTATCGGGAGAGGTAACAAATCCCTGGCTGCTGCAAAGGCCACCAGGACAGACGGCACTGTGATCCCGCAGGTGCCGCAATGAATTCCTGGCATCGGCAGGTCCCACACTGGACTCAAGAGAACTCGGGATGGAGTTGACAGTGCCACCCCAGGACCAGGGCTGGAGGAGTGGCCAAGTGAGGGTCATACACTGCCTTCATTCTGTTTGCCTTTCCTCTGCAACAGGAAGCATCCTCTACTGGAGCATTGCTTCTTATGTGTTTTCCTCAGCACCAGAAATGGAGAATGGTGCTGATAGACAGGCAATGCCAAGGGGCGCTTCGCACCAAAGCTGAAATGCTCAGTGCCGAATCTGATGGGCTTGTCTCTGAAGCCAGTCTAAGAGCAGCTTCCAGTAGGATAACCATCAATCTAGCCTCTTTGTCTTTCTTTGTACAAGGTTTAAAGTACCAACAAATCTGGCAGCGCTCTCTTACGTAGGCCTCTCCCAGACACTTCAGATAATTGGAGTGTAGGTTGCTCACCGGCACAGGCTTGATGCAGGAGGCACAAGATTTGAAGCCCGGGACCAGGGAGTGCATGGCCCCAGGGGCAAAGGGAGCCCCTCTACACTAAAGGAGGGGGACTAACTATCTACATTAGCACCATTTACAGTACAACAACACTAAGACTAATAAACTGAGTTTGAAGAGAAAAACCACTGGAAAAACGCCTAGCCAAACAAACCAAGAGAAAATGTTCCAGCAATCATCACAGGCAGTAAGAAGGAACCAGTGCATAAGCACGTGCAGAGGGTGATAAAACCAGCTCAATGGATACTACTGAGGGAAAAATCTCTGGCAATAGTGCATGTGGCAATGGTGCAAGCACTCAAAGAACAAAATGTTAATGTCTCTGATCACTCTAGCTGCATGTTGATGTTGCCATTTAAACGAAGGGTTGCATTGCTACTAGAATGCTGTGACCATTTCATCTTACAAAACCAGCTAAGGAATGTTCCTTCCCCTGCTGGGCTCTCTTCCTACCACCTACTTCCTCCTATGCCAGCTGGCCCACCTTACAGTACATTACAACTTCAGCTTCTCCTAACCAGCCAACATCTCTCAACCCCTACCTTGTTTGCTGACCAACACTCCTTCCCACTACTACTCCACTCATTATGCTGCTCCTCCTTGCCTTGCTGATCCACCTACCTATCTTTCCAAAACTGGTTTTCCATCATCTTTCTCTTACTTAAGCCTTGAATTATCCTGGGAAGGAGGAATCAGGAATAAGGGGGTTTACTGCACGGTGTAGTTGAAAATTTGAATACAACAAATTAAGAAACTCAAAAAGCAAAGTTACCATAGCAAGAATAACTGTCATATTGAAAAGATGTACAACAATATTTTTTATTCCTGTGTAGAAAGTTAAACAGGTAACTTAACATACCTGAATAATTTACTGTGTGAGACATCACTGCTGTGGGAACCTTTACTTCTAAACGTCTTGATCTGTGTATCTGAACTCATAGCCTAAATGATGCTTTAACACAGCCTTACAGAAGTACGCAGTCAATGTACCAGCCCAGGCACAAAATTTACTTCCCAACATCTTTAATCATGGCGCTGATTTTAATTTTATGTGCATGTGTGTGTATTAAATATATATAGCTTATTATGCAAACATGAAAAAAGTGTGTACACAAACACACCCTTTACTCACCCATCAAATAAGGGTTGCTTGCTTTAAATGAACAGAATTTTGCAATGCAGTATTCACTTTTTTGGCTTGTAACTCCCCTCCCTGCCCCTGTCCCCCCCCCCACCCACAGACACACACAAACACACATTTAAAAAAAAAAAAAAAAAAAAGACTACCTATGTTGGCAGAAATGACTTCCACAAAAATGAAATTGCATGTGTAATCATATAATATAGTCATTCTAATTTCCAAGTTACCAAATCCATGTTTTTCAGAAGTTCAGCAGGTCTCGTCCACTGGTGAATAATAGACATACTTCTAAGTAAATAGCTGAAAAGTTCAGTCATTTGAATTGAGTGAAAAAAAGGTTTGAACAATTATCTTAACAGATGCAAATGGTTTTTTCCATGCCTGCATAACAAAAAAGGCTCTCGTTTTCCAAGAAAATTCATCTTCGGGTTAAGACCAGGCATGTGACGACTGAGTCCCAAAAATAATTCCCAGAAAGTTACAAGCAACTGAAAAGAAAGGGTTAAAATAAAGCAGCCTTCTCAGCCTTCAAATTCTAGCTTTTATTAGCCATAAAGCTAGAATGAGAAAAGGCTTGCTGCTGCACTGTATGTAGACTTCTGCCTGCATAACCATTATGATCTATAATATAGTTTTTGGCCAAGGATAAACTGCAAGTTCATAATTCTGATATGACAGAAGAAGGGGATTTATCTTGGAAGCTATTTTCCTACTATGAAGTATTTGGGTGTGTAGCTAGAAGAGAAGATGCTGCTAAGAAAGAAAAAGCAACTAATTCACCTCACTGAGAAGCCCAAAATGTATCACTAATAAGATCACAGCTATTCATATACCTAGACTGTAAACTAATATTCCCTTTTGCTTTCGGTAGCTTTTAGTTGTTTGTAAGGACTTTTACTCAAACACCACCATCAGCACCTTACAAAACATTTAGTGTCCCTTCTGGTCTTCACTGAGAGGGGATGCACTACCTCTCCAGGTGAATCACATCCAAAAGTCAGATACTAAAATCTATAGCATCATTATAGAAATGGCTGATTACTGGCCTATACTCACTAGGTTTCATGGCATTCGGGGCGTTGGAGGGTGCATTCCCCCAGCCTGTTGTCGATGCTCCTGTATCATCTACTTCACCCCACCCGGGACTGGTTTCATTTGGCTCACCCCAGGCAGACGTACCATTATCTGGAGCAGGTGGTGTGCTTTTGCTCCAGACTGCACAAAGAAGAGAGTTTTCATTATGGACAGTTTACAAACTGTTCATTGCCATTCAGCACAGCATCACCAAAAAACCTACTGCTTCCTTCTCTTTGTGCAGCTGACTCCATTCTGGTGTAGATCATGCTATTAAAAAGTGTAAGCTGGCACTTAATTGCAAACACTATAACCAGGGCAGGGACCTGACCCTCAGTTCTAGGAATGAAAAGGAAGAGGACCTTCACTTTAGAAATGCTATGAGAAACAATATTACTATTGCATTAATAGTATTAGATTATGAAGCCTATCCCTGATGCTAGCTTACTCAGATAACTTTCCCATGCAAGTTTTTAGTGCCAGACTACAGAAGTTTAATATACTGAAGAACAAGGATAGATTTCAGTGCACATTGATAAATAAATAATAACCTTTAAAGTATGACATGGTCAGAAAAGTGACTATGTAAAAATGGCACCATATCATTCTACTCTGTGTATTCTAATTCTTCGCTTCTTACCTTAGAAGTGGAAAAAAAAAAAAAAAAAAAAGAATTACTATTTTTTATTCCTGATGGCACAGGACAGCTATGGGAGAGTATAGGTTATAATATGGCTCATATATGATCATGATTGTTAACTAAATTCCAAATGTAGAGCAAAATTCTGTTTTAAGTTGAATATATGCTATTTCTCTGAAAACAATGGGGTTTTACAGATATAAGTGAAGGCAGAATTTGGCCTGCAAAATCTTTTACTGATAAGGATACACAAACTAATAAGAACATAACATCTTTCAGATCTCAGATGAAGTTTGCAGGCTAGGCAGCTAAAGAAAACACCCTTTTACTTGTAAAACTGAGCAATATGCAGATGGAAGTCATTAAAGTACAGTAATTGTGAAACTCAGTGGTTCCATTTTTACAGCCATTTTTCTGAACAGAACCACACTTTAATAAGTTATTAACACATGTATAAGCCAAATACTCAAATGAGAGTTAAATTTTGCTAATGGGTAAAACTAACTATATATTTGTATGTTGCATACTTAACATTTGTTTAGATATATAATTTCATATACTCAAGAGAAGGGAAGAAAGCAAAATGGTACCTGATGCTGTTGATTTGCTAGTCATTGGAGTAGGCAGGCTCTGTTCCCGTGGAGCCTGTCCCCCTTGCGAGTTCTTGTCCCACAAATTCACATTCTTGTAGTTATAACTGCTAGGGTCTCCCCATGCTGAAGTGCCATCATCAATATCCATTTTCCGACTGATCGATTGGGGAGAAGGTTCTTCCCAGCCACTGGGTTCCTCGTCCTTGGGGGCAGCTGGCTGTGGCCCACTGTTCCAGTTTGGATTTGGAGGTCGCCCATTACCTGGAGGTTGTGGTGGTTGACCCCAGGAGCCAGAAGTCTCCTGTTGCTGCTGGTGCTGCTTATTCCAGGAACTGGGCTGTCGACCAGTCTCATTCCATGATGGCGTTCTTTTACAATCATCCCATCCACCCTTTGAAGCAGCATTTGCATTTGCACCATTACCCCAAGTCCCAATCTCATTTTGCCCACCTTCACCCCAACCTGACACTGGTTTGTTTCCTGCATTTTCCCAATTACTGTTTTTTGTTTGGTCAACTTCCTCTCCCCAACCGTTCTTTCCTGAAGACCATCCTTGATTAGATTGCCGTCCACCCCACCCTTGATCCTTGTTGGAGTTGTCATTCCAAGAGGAAGAGGTCTTTTCTTCCGGTCTTCCTCCTCCCCAGCTAGAAGAATTGTTGTTCTTATAGTCATTCCACCCTCCTGTGTTTTTGGGGTCCTTCCATTCTGTGGGGGTTGAGAGCTCACCCCATCCAGACTTGTTTTGATTGCTTTGGCTGGGTGCATCTCCCCAGCCCCCTGAGTTCTTTGTCTGTGTGGCAGAGTTCTCCCACCCCTCAGTTCCTTTATCAGATTTCCCCTCGGGCCTTGGCATCTCTTCAATATCCCAAACTGTATCTTGCTTAATTTGAGTTTGGCCCCAGCCTGTGTTTGAGAGCACACGGGGGTCCAAATCAGTCCTGCTTAGCAAAGTCTGCAAGACTGCTTGGCAATCAGGATGAGTAGGCCTGTATGATCGGCGTCCAGAATTGAGACTGTCACTACTTCCTGCTTTGTGGTTGCTTCCAGTGCTTTGACCTCCAACCTCACTTCCTGTAGAGCTGGAAGATCTTCCCCAACAGGGAGCCTGGGAATTGCCTTGGTTCTCAGGAAGGGGCTGGCCCTTTTGATTGTCCCATGCTCCAGTGCTAGAATTTGGTTGGTTTGGACCACTCCATTCTCCAATCTTCAGTTCATCAGACCCAGACGGCTGTTTCCATTCTCCCTGAGAGACCCCAGATGTCAATTTGTTCCCTTCACCCCATTTGTTTTCATTTGAGTGCTGAGGGCCAAAGTTCCAAGACCCACCACCCATAGACCTGTTATTGTTATCCCAAGAATCATTTCTTGACCCATTAGGTTTTTGAACAGAAACTCCTTTCCAGGAGTCCTCTCTATCCTTTCCATTGTTCCCATGGTTTCCAGAATTGCTTTGTCCAGCGGCTGTGTCAGTTCCAGAAGGCCCCCTAGATGTACCCCAAGATCCAACACTCCCAGTCTTTCTTTCTCCAGTGCTTTGTGAAGGGGTGTCAGTGCTTCTGGAGGAGTTCCCCAAGCCCATTTCAAAGGGCATTCCCTTATTCTCCATAGGGTTTGGCGAACTTAAGTTCAAGGAGTTAGTGTTTCCATTTTTTGGTCCATCAGTGTTATGTATTTGAGCCTGTTCTCTGCCAGAGACAACAAAGTTAACACCCGCGTTTTCCATCTTTGACTGTTGTTCCCTAGATGTCTGATTTACTGTGCTAATCTGTGCATTGGCATTACCATTATCAGACTCCAAAATCCCTTTCCTAGAATTGCCCTCTTGAACCAGTGCTGGCCAGGCAGATGGGTTGCTATTTGGGTTAAAGTTGCTGAAGCCAGAACCAGGGCCTATTCTGTCCTGCCCACTCAAGTTCCTCCAATTTCCAAGTCCATTGTTACTCTCTGCAGCAGAATTGGAAGATTGAACAGATTTAGCTTTGGGGTCAGATTTCCAGGCCCCAAGATTACATTCGTTCCCAGCACTTCCAGACTGACACTGGCTTCCTTTTCCTTTGTTACTAGTGGTGCTTCCTGGCAGAGTGCTCTTCTCTGAGCCAGGGTTCGAGGCACTGTTGTTATCGGTGGTGTTTTCGGAAGAAGACTCAGCGTCTTTGCTGGCAATACAAGGCCACTCTTCCATGTCAGACCCGTCTACAATCACCTTGTCCCAGACGTGAGTTGGGTTGGCATTGGTGCCATTGTTGGAGGAGGCTCCAGAACCCCAAGTGGAATTTGCATAATTTGAAGCAGCAGCACCTCCAATTGTTGAATCTAAAAAGATGAAAGTCATTACTATTCATTACTATTTACAAGCTCTTTAAAGATTGCATTTACAGACAACACCAATTATTATTTCCATTTATAAACCCTTTTTTTCAAAAACTTACAAACTCAAATTTTAGCAGAATATTACAGTGGAAAATGGTGTATGAGCCACTTTTATTAAAACATTCAATGTTCCAGAAACAAAATCATCAAACAATTCAATTTTGCAGACACTTAAAACCTCATTGAGAACTGATTCCTTTTATTAACAGCCCTGTTATTCAACTTCAAGCAGTAATTTTTTAAACAAAACAAAGCCCACTGCTGATGTGAATTTCAGATTTTTTTTTTAAGACTGGGTCTATAATTATGGTGGGTACTGGACAAAATCAGCAATGACATAAAATAACGGTGTAAATATGAGTGTGTGTGTTTTGTAAAGTAATGTAACTTATACTGGATTGGCATTCAGTGGGCTTGCCAACCAAGTGTAACTTACACAAGGAAGGGAGAAAAGGAAAGTGTTTCAGGAAAAGCACCTAACAGGAGGACAGGAGTGTTTAACAAGTCCCTCCTTCCATTCCTTCACTTTATCAAACACTCTAAGTTGATTTTCTTGCTACATACTCCTTTCTCCTCCTCACTGTGCATATAATACTAATTTTGCAAAGCGACTGAATGCCAAATCAGTGCAATGTTATACTACACTGACACATACACTTGATTTCAACATAGCTTAGAGTCTTCCAGGGGATTTGCATGGCTCATATCAGCTATGAATTTGATCTACTATAACATTAGATAGTCAATTCTGGTTTCATGGTTATCACACATACACAGACGTGATACTGCTAGTATCACAGTGGTCTGGCAGACACCTCTGCCATTCCCCTTGCACTGCTCTACTAATATTATCAGACTAATGTTTAAGGAAAAAAAGTTTATTCCCTGATTCAGTGCCATGTTCTTTGTTTGGTGCTGCTTATCATTTTCCTGTCTAATTCTAACCTCACAGCCTTCAAGATGCACTGCTAAAAATTTCCCCAAGACGACGATTGTATTCTCCACCTCTCTATGTTCATTTCTTCTACAGTGAGACCCAGTACCACTGTGTTATTTGGTAATCCTGCTTCTCCAGTTGAGCTAGTACAGTAGGGAAAGAAGTTCACAGTAATATTTGTGTCAGTATCATAGGCAACAGGTCTGTACCTGCTACCACGCCATCAGCACTGGCTGGTGTCATGTGAAGTTAAGTCACACCTGCCTAACAACATCATACTCCTCAACCCCCCCCCCCACACCTCTATGACCTATGTTTTAACTATATATTCAAAAGTGAGAAAATGGGAATTTGCAGTTACTGATGTTTTTATTAAAGACAAACAGCACTGTTAATACAAGTTATGCTTTTTCAGTTCACCAGTTGAACTGATGATCTCTCTCTCAGCTGACCTCCAGAACCTCTGTAAATGAAGCTCTTTGACTGTCAGTACAAGAATTAAACTCCACATCAACCCTGGAACCTCCTGGTTAACCTGGACCACTGAGGGCTAATGTAGACTTCATCTTCAGCTGTGAAATGTTCCAGGCAAGGGTATATAAGGAGATCTGGCTCCAATGCACCTTCATTTTTCTATTTTCTTAGACTCCAACCACAGACTCTGTCATAGGAGGAGTTTGGATATAGTCAATTGCCACAGCAGTGAGTGTGGCACTACGCTGACAATCTTATACAAGAATTCCAGTTGCAGGTGACCAACTGTTCTTTCTTCTTCAGGTAGTACCTGCAGAGATCCTCATGCTTGGGAGACTGATCAGTAAGAACTCTCCAGGGAGGGGAGAATTTGAGGAGTAGATTAGCTAAAGATTGCAGGGCTGCTCTCCCACACTGCATATCAAGACCTTGAGACCAACACAAGAGAATAATGCTGCATGCAAAGGTACAGTTTCTATTCCCATGAACAACTCTACATATTTTTACATCAGGAACAATTTGGAGAAATACACTAAAGGCTGCTTTGGATCTACCAGAATGTGTTCTAATAACATCCACACTGGGGTGCCTGATAACCCACAAAATGTGTTTTGCTGCATTATGACAACTGATGAAAGGAAATTACCTCTCCCCATACACGTCAATCCTCACAAATAGTCTTGGGGATTTACAGGATGGTTTTGTCCTACTAAGACTGCAGCTAAATGTCCCACTTCTAAGCTGACCTTGTCTGGTAACAAATATTATGTGGAGAAGATAAGCAAGTTACTCAACTTACTGACGTGACAAATCCATTTATATTTTATAGATGAATCTGAAATGAAGATTTAAAGCTGTGCCACTTTTATCCTTACATAATAGTGCACAAGGAGGGTCAGTAATTAATGCCTGGAGCTCAAAAACTCCCCTGTTGATGTTACTGCCTCAACAGTCTTCAAGGAGTGACAACAGAACACTCTCCTGCAGGCTTAAATCAAGAAACCATCAGATTGGGTAGTAATATACTGTACTCCCAAAAAAGTGGGGCCAGCATTGAAACAATCCTTCAAAAGCATCCTGCTTGTAAAAACACAGGAGGTGCCTTATACTGGAACATGAAAAGCTGAGATGCACACTCTACAGTCCTGCCAATACTAGTAATTTTATTTATCAAAAACTTCTACTGTTGCTGCCATTATTTTAGCTACCCTGTGTGAACAACATAAGAGCCTCAGTATATGGTCTGCTTACTGACTTCAGCGGCTGTTTTCTGCGCTGGATTAACTAATTTGCTCAGTGCAAATCTAGTCGATTGATTAGATTAGATTGTGATACTGAAAACAGCTGCCAGAGCTAGAGAATAGTCTATTAGGGTTCCCATATTTGCTAACAGAGCAGATGACTTGGTATTAACAATAGTGGTTATTTTTTTTGTAAACAAAATCCAGAGTCCTATTTCTTGAGATATTGTGGGCTAAATGTCTAACAGATGGTATATTTCTTTATGCTGCCCATTTATAAAGTCTCTACCATGCAGCAGCATAGGATTTACTGTCAAAGGCTTCTGACTTTTCAGTAATATCCCCAGCAACGTCTGGTGAGAAGACTTGATCTAAGATAAAAGATGTATGGTCCGCCTTACTAGTTGCAGAGATACTGGTGAAATATTTAACACTGGTGATAAGAGAAGATTCAGAAGAGAAACAAGAGGCAAAAAGGGTGGCATCACTGGGAGCTCCAAATGACAAAAAACTCTGGCCCAGGAGCAGGGTTATCAGCAAAATTCAAGCTTTGTCCTATGTGATAGTGTTACTTATTCTGGGGATCACATAATGTCTGCTTGCAGGACAATGTTGCTAAATAAGAAGATATCTGTTAACAAGACCTTTGCCCTCCTCTAGAGGAAAAATGCAGATTTTGAGTGTAGGAAACAGCTCTATCTGCAGAAAAGGACTTGACCATGAAAATTTTCAATGCCCATTCACGCTGAAAATGGCTATTTCTGCTTATTTCATTCACAAGTGTGTTATCCTTGCATGAAAGATGGATTGCCACAGGTGTGATGAGTTGGTGAATGGACCCATTTCCAAAGATGGACCACTTCTCAGCATTGACGATTTCACCAAACCCTTCTTTGGCAATCTGCTGAGTATAACATCGGTGTTCACCTTCATCACCATTACATTAACTTTCTTTGAATATACGGGAGAAATTTTGAATGAAGGCTGATTTACTCAGCTATCAGTGCACATGTGTGTAACTTGGTCTCCAAAAGTTTCAGATTGTCAATTAGCTCAGATTTGGACCTCCCCCATCTTGGAAATAACCCTCACTAAGACCTCTGGTGATTTGAAAAGGACACCTTTTGCAAATACTATGCAAGTTAGTCTAACATACAAAAAGAGACAGACATCCTGAGGAATAATTAACATAGTGTTAAATTTGCAAACAGAGTTATGAGGATAGATGAAACTATCAGCCTTAAGAAGCCTCAGGAAAACAAATACTGGGTTTTGAGGCTGAGATTATACTGATTGTACAAAATCCAAAGACAGGCCACAGTACTTCAAATAGTCAGTTCTTCTCACAGTGACAGCAATATGGCCAACGAATAGGAAGCTGTGCTTCTAGTATCATAGGCAACTTTTAGAGAATGCTTCGCTACTGTAAGGCCCCTCTATGACTACTTCTTTCATCTCCTCCTTCAAATCCTCAGAAAGATGTTCCAACAATGGAACAAGCATGTACCACATTATAAAGTCATATAGAGCCCATGTTCCTGGCACCTTTAATTTACAATATTTTCTTGGCCCTAACTTTCTCATTTTTACAGAAGCCATAAAAAATAATGAGATTGGGTGTTGGAAAAAAGAATCAAACCCTTAAGCAGGAATGTGGTATAACTAATCTCCTGCCAACACAATCGTGGGATAGAAACTTGTATTATCCTCTTCATCTTCAGAGGATCCATAAGGCCCTCCTCTTTGATAGACATGACCACCACTCTGTCAGGTTAGGTTGGTTCTGGGCTACTAAACATTCCTAAGGCTGATGTTTTCATTTGTTTTTCTATTGTGATAGTGGATTCCAAAATAAAAGGTTGGTTTTTAGGACTTGCCCTTCTTTTGGGGACAAAAGGACTATGACACCCAATCATATGCTGTACTCAGTGTATAAAATGCTGAAGTGAGAGGTATATGCCCCAACTCTATCAGCCTTCATTTTTTTTGTCTCAGGACCAAGTGTCTTGACTACAGCTGATGATGGAAGCAGCTCTTCTGTAAGATTCCAGGCCATATGAAGAGTCAAGCTGGTTTACATAGTTCTTTTTTCAAAGTCATGTTCCTGGGACAAATCAAACTCCATTTGAGAGATCTCCCTTCTGAGAAGGCTGGTAGGTCCAAGAAGCCAGTGACAGCTTCAACTGAAGCAAAAGGGTCTCCTTTCTCAGTATTGAGAGGTCAAGAGAAGAACGAAAGACAGCACTATCTCTTCCCCAGAGTGCCACTCTTTTTTAAATCCATCCAGATCTGTTTACCAGGATTGTGGAAGCATTATACCCTGAGGTCTCCATAGTTCAAGGAAAGGGTCATAGGTGACCAGTTCCTACGAATTACTTAAATCCTACAAATCAAATTTATTTTAGAAAAAACTACTAAAAAGCTTCCTAACACACAATTTTTAAGAAACTAAGTCCTACCTTCAAGAAGACTCATCATCAGACAAAGTCAGGATCAGAAGGAGTTCTAATTTACTACTTCAACAAGATTAGAAATGAACCACATCTGCTATGGTTCACTGCAGCTATTATCTACAGAACTGATATATTTGGTCTTAATTTTATGCTGACTAAAACTAAAGCACTGCTGTTGCAACTATCCTTAGCTGAGCCAGAAGAGACAGAGGCAAAAAACTGACAACAGCAGGAAAAGAAGTGGATTGAACCAAAGATCCCAAAGAATCCATTGGAGACTGCAACACACCAGCTAGCTAAGGAACAACTGTTATTCCAAGTTTGTGATCTACTACACTGTCTTCTCCCTTTCCCTGTAGCACTCATATGTATTTTAGCACGTAATATCACAACACGTAAATACAAGACAGACGAGCCTGGACGACAACTACAACTCTTAATAGCTACAAGCAAAAGAGAAATCTTGTACAATATAGAAATATTACAAAACTTAGAATAAATACCTTATATTTCAGCTCATAATTTGGGAGGCGGGATTTCTATTTGATCCTAGCTTACATAGTACCACTCAATTAGAGAGGTGCATTATTGTGTGTTGGAAAGAGGGGAGACATAACCTTCCTATGAAGGATCTGGCACTGGCCGCTGTCAGAAAGAGCGAGACAATATTGGACTAGATGGACCATTGCTCTATTCCAGTGTCACAATTCTGATGACTGAATGTATTGGGGGGTTTTTTGTTTTTTCAAAACAATCAATATCCTAAAAATGTTAAAAACCAGCAGTACTGAGGAACACAACAGTAATGTAAAATAAATTTTCTAAAAGTTTGAAGTTTTATTACATAACGTAACACATTTGTGAACGATTTTACCTGATCCTTCTTCAGCTAAGACTTCCTTACCTGATGCAGTCCCACTGTCGCTCTGCAGCAGTGCTCCTGTCACTGGTTGTGCGTTTGAGTTTGCTCCAGGTGCTGAAGAGGGAGGTGGCCCTGCCCCACCCCCAAGCAGCATACAAGATGGTGGAGGGGGCTGCCCACGTTTCAATAACACTTTGTGGTCCTGCTGGCAACGGAATCGCGGCGGCACCTCCCGAGGCATGTAGCGGGCGGCGCTTGGCGGTTGTCCGTTCGGCACTGCCACCCTTTTGGCATTGTTGCCACCATTGACTGGTGGCGATGGAGAGCTGCCACTTGGGCTAGCGGCCACTGGCTGGCTAGTACTTGGTTTCGTCACTTCGGGCACTGGGAAATAAGAGGAAGGAAAATTATAATTTTATAAAATACAAAACCTAACAAATGGATATAAGAACTCACTGAAATTGAACTTTGATATGGCAATTCTCTCAGAATACTGTGCAAATTCAATCTCATCAAGGATCCAGTCAAATTAGACAAATATGTTGCTTCTGCTTATCACCACCAGTTATTTAGACATCATGGGTGAAATCCCAAATTGAAGTTTTAAATTTAAACTGTCAATGATTAATACAAATTTTGTAATTCTTTTCCTCCCTAGTCTTTCGTTCACTTAGTCGCAGTGTTTTGTGCTGCCATATGGAAAATCTCAATTCAGTTCCCAAGCTCATGAGCAAGTTCCTTGCTCATTAAGACTATGCTGTCACCATCAAAAAAGACAGTGTTGTGTTTTGTTTTATTTATTTATTTATTTGACAGACAGTTAATCCTCGTTAGCTATCTCATTATAAAATCCTAGGGGACACAAGAATCTGTAGTTTTTACTGCACTGTAGCCAAATGAGGCCACTGGGGAGGGGCCACAGCATTGACCTCACAAACTTCAAGGTAAAGACTACCTGTGCTTTGTCTCCAGTAGTGTTTTACAGCAGATAGTTAATGTGGGTTAACTATCTCACTGATAAAACAAAAACACCATTTTTAGCAGTAACAATATAGCCTAAGACAAGAAAAATGAACTGCTGCTAGAAGAAGGAAATGCCTTCTTTCGTTCAGAAGCAACCATCTCTGGCTGACCAAGGAATGCTGTTTACAAACTCTGTAATAAGATCCAGCCAAAACTGACATATCTAAAGACAGGTTGCCTTTCTCAAGACCTTTGAGTAGAGGTGAAGCGATAAAGAGGGGAAAATGAGGGAATCCTAGGGGAGCTCGTGCCTTCAGGAAACTATCTTCATCTGCTTGAAAGATTCCAGAAACAGTGCACCTATGCTCCTCTATTCTCCATGTTTCTAGAAATGAAGCAAAGTAAGCCCCACATTAAACAGTTCAGGAACAAAGGTAGAATTTGTTATATCCTAACCAGGTTGCTAGAAGTAAAATATTTCACAAAGACATACTCAGACTCCAAAATCAAGGACATATTTTAGTGCTGTAACTACTACTACCACCACCAAGTGTGGCATGTAACCTATCATTTAAATCAGCTTCTCTACCAGATGACTGGAGGGTAGCTAATGTGATGCCAATTTTTTTTAAAAGGAGCCAGGGGCGACCTCGTCAATTTCAGACTGCTAAGCCTAACTTCTGTACCAGGCAAATTGGTTGAAAATATTGGTAAAGAACAGAATTATGAGACACACAGATGAACACAATTTGTTGGGGAAGAGTTCACATGATTTTGTAAAGGGAAATCATGCCTCACAAATCTACTAGAATTCACTGAGAGGATCAACAGGCACTTGGATAAGGATGATCCAGTGTATATAGTGTACTTAGATTTTCAGAAAGTCTTTGACAAGATCCCTCACCAAAGGCTCTTAAGCAAAGTAAGCTGCCATGGGATAAGAGAGAAGGTCCTCTCTTGGATCAGTATCTGGTTAAAATATAGGAAGCAAAGAATAGGAATCATAGTCAGTTTTCAGAATGGAGTGAGGTAAATAGCGGTGTCCCCCAGGGACCTGTAACGGGGCCAGTACTATTCAACACATTCGTAAATGAGCTGGAAAAAGGGGTAAACAGTGAGGTGGCAAAATCTGCAAAGATACAAAACTACTCAAGATAGCTAAGTCCAAAACAGACTGCAGACTTACAAAGGGATCTCACAAAACTAGGTGACTGGGCAACAAAACGACAGATGAAATTCAATGTTGATAAATGCACACTGGAAAACATAATCCCAATTATATATATATATATAAAATGATAGGGTCTAAATTAGCTATTACCACTCAAGAAAGAGATCTTGGAGTCATTGTGGATAGTTCTCTGAAAACATCCACTCAATGTGCAGCAGCAGTCAAAAAAGCTAACAACGTTGGGAATCATTAGGAAAGGGATAGATAATAAGACAGAAAATATCATATTGCCTCTTTATAAATCCATGGTACACCCACATCTTGAGTGCTTCATGCACATGTGGTTGTTAAATCTTAAAAAAGATATATTGGAATTAGAAAAGGTACAGAAAAGGGCAAAAAAATGATTAGGGGTATGGAACAGCTTCGATTATGAGGAAAGATTAATAAGACTGGGATTTTTCATCTTGGAAAACAGATGACTAAGGGGGGATATGATAGAGTTCTATAAAATCATCACTCGTGTGGAGAAAGTAAATAATGAAGTATTATTTACTCCTCATAACACAAGAAGGGGATCACTAAATGACATTAATAGGCAGAAGGTTTAAAATGAACGAAAGGAAGTATTTCTTCACACAATGCACAGTCAACCTGTGGAACTCTTTGCCAGAGGATGTTGTGAAGGCCAAGACTATAAGAGGGTCCAAAATAGAATTAGATAAGTTCATGGAGGATAGGTCCATCCTCAAAATAATGCTCTGAACTGCCCCTAGCCTGTTTGCCAGAAAATGGGAATGGGTGATGGGACAGATGATTATTTGTTCTGTTCATTCCCTCTAAAGCACTTGGCATTGGCCACTGTTGGAAGACAGGACACTGGGCTGGATGGACCATTGGACTGACCCAGTATGGCCATTCTTATGTTCTTAACTACTCCAGTCTCTCTTGTGGACCACAGTATCAGTAGCATTGCATCTCCCAAACACCACATTGCTTGTATTTAAAAGGTGAATAAAATCAATAGATAGATACTTTTTTATGAAAGCAACAGAATATCACAACCAGAACATTAATTCCTCTACAATAATAGAATGTGTGGTATCCCATTTTTTATCTTTGTAAACAACTGGTGATGGGTTCTCTGACTTTTCTATACAAATTTCATTGTCCAAAATTATTAGGAATGTTTTTTAAATTTAAGCAAAATTACTGTTATATTTCTCTTTCATTGCCTCTTTTTAGCTCCTGTTTCCTCTACCACTTTCAGAATGCTGGGATGCAAATTCACGTAAGTATATTTTAAATCAGGTGAGCCAGTTAAACACTTAACAAGATGCTTATCCACCATTTGACATTCAAGTCTCTATGCTTTAACATGTCTTTCTACATGTGTTTGAATTGAATTAAGTCTTTTAATTTTGGTGCTCCCTCCTTAAGAACTACTTTCCCTCTCTTCCATTCCATGCATCTAGTCTGCATCAGTTGGTGGCCGCATTTTTTAAAAGCTACACTTTTTTAAGACTTTCAACGTTAGTCTAATTAATGAGAGATCATCAAAGCTAAGATATTATTTTATCAATAAAAGCTTTTTTTCCCCTCCTACAAACATTTTGAAGGCTGACTGGAAATGTTACAACATGTTCTCTTCTTGACAATTACAGCAGTTGTTTCTGATGACTACTCATACAGAAATACCTCATCTTGGGACACTAGTATCCTTCCCTTGTCCAAGAATTTTAGTCAAGGACAAAGGCCTGTTCTGAGCCTAAACAATACTACGCTCTATAGATTTAAACAATTTAAATCTCTTACCTTTGGTTTTTTGATCTGTGACCTGTAAATTAAAAACAAGGAAGTTAATAAAAGCAAGAAACAGCTACTCTATAACACAGCCTTCATTTACTACTACAAGTCCAGCCTCTCTCAGTTTAAAAATCAGCTGAAAATCAAAAGCTAAAGTTCTTTGCTCAAAAATGCATAGAGATAAAGTTTTCAAGAGGACTAAAGGCTATTTATCATCACCTTTATGACATATTTGGTCCAATAGTCTCACATAAGCAAGAGCAAAAGTTACTTCATTTATGATAATTTGTAAGGTATTTTTCCACTATAGCATTTTAAAGCACAAATAAGCATTCACTCCAAATTTGGCTTTTCAATATCTTTAGAGGAAACCATTACTTTAACAAATTACTAAGCATAATAAAAACAAACCTAAAGAATGCCAAATACTGTCCCATAAGTGAGCACTGTTACAATGACATATCTCATGCTTTCTACAGGGACAATGTTAGTGAAGAGCATCAACCCATTTCTCTGCCGTCTTTCCATTCACCTTCCTCCCCTGCTATTTTCTTTTCCCAGGAGAAGACAAATTGAATCTTATTATGACTATCACAAATGGGAATCTGCAATACCTCCAGCATCATCAGATTTCAAAATCCCATGAATGCAACAGGCTCTCTATAATGGACCTACTGAAGTGAACCATCATAACGGCCAACCCCACAATTTTTGCTTTTGCTGTACTTTTAAATTCTTTTAGCAGTATAGATTTTCAGCTATAGTAGAACCAATTATGCCACTGGTATGTTCCCCGGAATTCTTTTATTGTGGCACGTTTTGAACCTGTTTGTCATGAGGTCCTCTACATAATAAGGGAAAACCCCAAGATCATCATGTGTCAGGCTTTGTGCTACCTCTTCTTTAAAGAAATTGCTGAACCAGTCCCTAATTCTGGATGGTACAGTCACAATATAGAATAATAGAAGCCCTACAAGTAAAAGGCAGTTTATTGTCTACACCAACCTAGCCAGATCTCTTTTGTATGGTAAAGAATAATAAAAAGAAACACAAACCACTCAACTGCTGCTGGCATCATTCCACTTTGGAAAGATGCTCTTTGGAGTATGTGAAACAGAATATACCCCAAAATATAAAATGCCATCCCTCCTGCCATACTCCATAAACTTCAATCACAATTACATAAGCCCAAAGTCTGCCTACATGAAAGGCAGGAAAAAATATACTGTGTTTCATAACAAACCAGATTTTCATTTTCCCCAGGACAGTAAAACATTACACACGTGTGAAAGTATGTTCTGTTTAAAAAACACAGCTAAAGTTCCACAGCCCCGCCTTCCTCCACCCTGATCTCCTCTTTTAAAAACAAAACAAAAACAGGGACACAATTATGGCATTTTTACACAAGGAAAGCCAAAATAAAACAACTCTTGAATGCCATATTGTAGTGCTGCCAGGTTTACTATATTTAACCTGGGAGACAATAAGTCTTCTTGTAATTAACTTAATCTAACAAAGAGAGAGTTCATAGAATCATAGAAATGTAGGGCTGGAAGGGGCCTCGAGAGGTCAACAGATCCAGACTACTGCTCTGAAGCAGGACCAAGTATACCTAGACCATCTTTGTCCAACCTGTTTTTAAAAACCTCCAATGATTTCCTCAGCCTCCCTTGGAAGCCAATTCCAGAACTTAACTACCTTTTAAGTTACAAAATTTTTCCTAATACCTAACCTAAATCTTCCTTACCGAAAATTAAGCCCATTACTTCTTGCCCTATCTTCAGTGGACATGGAGAACAACTGATCACTATCCTCTTTGAAACAGCCTTTCAAAAGTCCACCCTTTCAAAAGTTCAGAATTCTAAGTTGTAACCAATGTCTGCTTTAGGGGGAAAAAAATTTCTAGCCTTTGCAACAAACCCTGCTTTGCATTCTTCATCTCAATGACAGACTCTGTCCTTATGACTTTAAAGTTTTAATAAAGAAGCCTGAGGAGATATGTCACTGCATCACAGATCTCAAGCAATCATCTACCTGGGGGAAACTTGGATTGTGAGCACTTAGAGGGGGGGTTATGTTGAAGAGAGGGAAGAAGCTACCTCAGTCTAACAACACTGGACAATCTAGTGACAAGCATGAAAGACACAAGGCTACAAAAACCACACACCTCACTAGTTATGATTGGAAACCAAAACACATTTTACTATGCAGAGTTCCACATGACTTGTTTGTAGATTACCCTGTCTCACAACATGCCATTAGAAAGGCGCACCACCGTGGAGAAAAGAAATTTCATACACAACACCTATTTTAAACAATCTCCCAGCCTCTACCAGCAGCGTGTTAAAGTGTAACAATAGATGCCCTCTCACCTATTTACCACCATCAAACATGTTACTGAACACAATGCCTCTTCAGTCGACCAAAGATTTTCCTTCCCTTATCCCCAGATATTTTCCCCTAAAAACATTACTACAGGACTAGCCTCTAGAAGATAAACAGATATTCACATCATCTTCCCCAGGATTTTGGGCGAATACCACAATGGCAAACTACTGGAGAATGTCATGGCTCTGCACATCATTAGTTGAAAATACGCCAGGTAGTTTGTTTTATTATACTCCAATGTTAAGTAGTGAAAAGAAAGTGAAATGTCATCAGATGGACGAAATAAACCCCAATCAGCAGATTCAGAAACTCTCTTGTAACAGTTTTGGGATAAATCAAACTGAAACAAGCTATACTGATATTTCCACAGGGGTAGCCGTGTTAGTCTGTATACAGCAAAAACAACGAGAGTTCTGTGGCACTTTAAAGACTAACAAATTTAATTTTTGTAGGCATAAGCTTTCGTGAGGCTCTGAGACACTGAGCTGAGCTGAGTCTCACGAAAGCTTATGCCTACAAAAATTAAATTTGTTAGTCTTTAAAGTGCCACAGAACTCTCGTTGTTTATACTGATATTAATACTTTTATATCAATGTGATTGCATTCCCACTGGAGGTTGCACTGTTTAACTACATCAGTTCCTAAACCAATATAGTTAAATTGTATTTAGACAAGCCTTTAGTAGGCCAAAGTGAAACTGGCATGAGTGAATTTTAGTGTAGCCCTCTTTCAGTAAGAATGCCCAGCATAACTGAAACAGTACCAGCTGAGGTACTGAGTGACTGAATAGGTTTTTTTGGCATTACAGGAACTGATAGACGTTAGCAATCATCATAAGTGAAGCTTTCTGCTTTTGATTTAAATGGATGCTTACTAAGATAAAGATGGAAATGTTTCAGATAGACCCCTGTCCATGTTACAATTTTTGTCAGTTCCTGAAACTGTTTTCTAGACTTTTCCTTGAAAGCCATTTCAGGTAACACTGTTTAAGTAGCAGACTGCCTGCTCAAAAATCACTAGCCGGGCACAAAGACAGTTTTCAACAACAGTTTACAATTCCCTTCTCCCTCCCACCTATTACTCTCAGACTGAAGATTCAGCAAAAGATGTATCATGGAGGGGGCTTTACTATTAAATATCCATTTATTCTCTCTTTTATGTCCCCTCAAAATAAAGAATTACCATTACTTTATCTTTCCTCTCCCAAATGTAAGTTTTGAGTTGACACTCAATTTCATTGGAGAGAGAGATATTAAAAAAATAATAGCTGGAGGTGCAAGGATCAGGAGAACCACTATTCAGTGCCCCCACAGTAGTGCTTTGTAACATCATGAAGACAGTTATTATCCTCCTCCCTCCAGTCCTCTAAAAATAACAAAAGAAACCCCAACCATACCACATAATAAACTTTAAGCAAACTAATACAAAACCCAGATTCCTCAATGAGGCATCAGACTTCAGACAATGAAGCATTTTCACAAAGACTCAGTAAGCAAAGAAGCAAACACTTCCTAAGCAGCAGAGGTGATGACGGGGGGAGGAGGGTGGCATGGCACACAGGGTCAAGTGCTCCCCCAGATTTCTGACAGGGTTCACACCAGAACTGGCCAGCAGCAGCCTTTCCACACTGTGCAGGTGGGAAGGAACTGGTGCTGCTTCCAGCCGTGCGCGGGGGGAGGGAGGAAGGGGGGGGGAAAGAGGATGACCTGGCCCATAACTTTGCAGTGATCATCCCCACCTCCAGCCTGTGGCTTGAAGCAGCTCTTGTGCCTTTCTGCCTGCACAGTGCAGGCCTCCAGGCTGCTGCTGGCCACAGACATAACCAGGCTACCTCCTGTCCCCCAGCTGCAGTGTGGGTAGGAAGGGATTAAGCCTTAAGAACACACTGAGCACCGGCCCCCAGGGAACCTGACTGCAGGGGCTTCAGCAGCTGTGGAGCCCAGCCAGAAGTGGATCAGCAAGGGAGGGTGTCTAGGCAACAGAGCAGCCCCATGCTCCCTGATGCCAGGATCCAGGGGGCAGGGACGTGAAGAGGGTGCTAAGCTCTTGCCTGGGGGGTTGCTGTAGAGACTGCAGGTTTGGGGTGGGAATGGGCTGGAAATCACTCCCGCTTTCCCCTCTACCCCTCCACTCCAGAGTTTAGCTGAGGGGTGGAGAGGATCCCCTGTGCTAGCGCTGCATGGGGGCTTTGGCACATGCAGGTCTCTGCTTCTCCTGGGCAGCGCCCCATGCGGTAGAATCTTGTGTTTTCTCGGGACTAAGGGGTGTGGGTGAAGGGGCAAACCGAGGTGAGGACAGTGATAAGGGGAGCTGGGGGAGGGGGCAGCGAGGAGGGGAGCATGTAAAGGGCCAATGGGTGGGCAACAGAAGTGACAGGTAGGGTGGTCACATGACCTTTGTACCCTCCCTCCCCACTAATCGACAGTTACAAGTCTTCTCTGCTAAACATGATTCTATATATTTAGCAACTGGGGAAAGAGAGATTTCAAATATCAAACCTACCTTCTGAGTAGATTCCTTCTTTTTCTTATCCTCTTTCTTCCTTTTCTTGTCTTCCATTAACTGTTCTTCCCTTTCTTGCTCCTTCTCTCTGTCAAAACCAAATAATTTATCAAGACACAGTCAAACTGTGTGGATGTGCACACACTCATTCTCTCTCCATTCCTTTGCCAAGGAAAGTGAGCTGAAATAACAGACTGAGATCTCTTCCATCTCTAATCTGACAGAGCTGAGAACATGGGACAAATATTTTAGTCCACTCAGAATTTGCTCTTGGGGGTTTAAATCAAACCCAGACTGTAATTTTTTTTATTTGCTAGCTCAATATGGTCCCAATACTGCAACTTGTAGTGCACCTCTGTGTTTACAAAAAGTTTGAGTCAAGTCAAACCCTATATAATTTAAGTGCATGTCTGCCAAAAGCCCTAGGAGCATTTTTTTTTAAATGCCCATTAAATTGTGCTGCACTGTTATTATTTCCTGAAAAATCCTGTGCATTTTTCCCCCCGACAAAACATAGAAAGTGTAATTCTAATATTTAATGGTTTGGTCTCATATGACATTTATCTTCACATGTGGAATATTGTTCACTTGCTTGTAGCTATGTCACTTGTAAGCTATTAGATGTGTCATATCAAATCTAAACCCTCATTTATTATACACAAGTTTAATTTCTAGGATATTGTACCACCTACAGTATTTTTTGTGATGAAGCGTACATTAAAAATGACTTTCCAGGGAATCTTTTTTCATAAGCATTTAAAAAAAAATTCTCTTGGGCAGATTCTGCCGTTGTCATGCTATCATCTTTGTTGCTATGCTTTCTATTAAATATGAATGTGCCAGAAAGTGATTGGTTAAATTCACATTTATGCTACTGGGTGAACTGTTTCTATGGTGAGTCACATTTTTCATCCAATTGGCTATCTATATCCATTCCGAGGAAATTTGGACCACCAAGATTTCAACTCGCCTGGAATAATTTCATTCTACTATGTGAAGTTTATGACAACTAATGTAAAAAAAATCTGATGACTAATCAGAATATGAGGAATTTGGGAGTGTGTGCAAAGGAAGCAGGAGGAAGGTATCCCACACATTTTGAAGATAGACAATAGCTTACAAATATAATTTACCATTTTCCTTCATGAGGAAGAAGATTAAAGTGGCAGATGTACACAGACAAAGTATTCAAACTATTTTAATTTAGATTAATGCATAGCAGAGTCAGATTCATAAAATTTTGAGATGCAAAACAGTTAATATATAGATGTGTTAACATTGTACTGAAATAGGCCTGCTGTTGGCTGAAACGCTTATGCCACAGAAGTATAAGGCTTTAGAAATAAAACTCAAGGTTACTTTAACAGGGGACTACAAATTATCCAAAATACATTGTCCTCTCTTGTGAACAGGTTTGGACAAGAAAATTGAATAAATATTATTACCCCCTTCATCAGAGATAGCTACTCCAGAGATTTCCTCCCACAGGTTATCCTACTTTAGTTGGCTTCTAAATTTGCACTCTCACATGCTATTACCACACTAATGTGTGCAGAAAAGCATTTGTGTAATTTGCACGTATAAAATTAGAAACCATTTTTTAAAAAAAATCTGTCTGCTACTGTTTTCTGAAGCCTGATATAGACAAGGAATTTAAGAAGCTCTCTTTGCACATCCCATTCAGAGGGGTTCTTCAGAGATTAATAAAACAATTGGTTGGTCTCCTGATCTCAGGCTGTCCTGATGAAAAAAGAGACAGGCTCTCTAGATCCACTACCCTTCACTCTATCAGCAAATGGAGTGCACTCAGACTGGCAAGTCCCCATTTCACAGAATTCAAAGCAAGTACTCCATGTCATGCTGAACAGCTTGTTTTACACAGCCACAGTCTAGTAGTTTATAGACCAGCTCAGTTCTCGCTCTCGCTTATGCTCTACAAAATGTCATAGTGCACTTCCCAGCTCTATGCCACAGCAATGAAAAATACCACTTTTTCAGTTGTACTGACAAGCATATGATGGGGAATGAAGAGAAGTGCCTACTTTATACTTTCATGGCATTAAGAGTAAACTAAACAAATTTTCATTTTTGCTTGATCCTGTTTTTGTAAGCAAAATATAAATCAAACTCTCTATTATGATACTCAGATTTTAAACTATTAAACCAGAATCAGAGTTTGTTCTTTGATGCTATAAAGACATATTAAATTAATGTAGCATTAAGCATACTTTCTGGTCTATAAATGTCAGTTATAAATAGTACCATTATTGAAAAGCAATTATTTCTAATAGTATATGCAAGATGTTAAAGAGCTGTATAAAAGGATCTGTTGAAAGAGACACTAAAAATATAATTCAGTTACAACAACTTGTGATGTCAAAAACACCCAACTTAGCAATAGTGGGCAGGTGGGTCTAACATCATGCCAGGTGGATAGGTTTCTCTTTTAAAGTAGTTTCCTTCCTTTCGGGAGTGGACAAATGTGTAGGGAAGAAAATCAGGACTAGAATTCTGTGCAGTCTGGCAAGAAAAGCTGAAGACACAGTTTACAACAAGCTGTAATCTAAACAAAGCTAGGTACAGTGGCTCTAAAGCCATAAATTGAAGATCTAGTTGTGGTTATTTGCTTTAGTGATGACATACAGTAGGGAAGGTGATTACAGGAGATGCCTTCAGGGGTACATAGAGAGATAAGCAAAATGAACAATTAGAGCTGAGAGTGTGCAGAACAGCCCATCTTTGAATCACTTACAACAGGGGTCAGCAACCTTTTGGAAGAGGGGTGCCAAGTCTTCCCCACGTCCTCCTCCCATGTGCTGTGGGCCCAGCCCTCTGGCCAGGCAAGGTGTTTGTCTGCAGGCCCCTTTCCTGCTCTCCCCCTCCCCGACTGCAGCAGTGGCGTAGATGGGGGGCGGGGAATGCACCAGCTGGGCCTCCCTCTGAGGAGCCGACTCTGCTGACGTCCCCTGCGGCCACCCCTCTCCCAAGTGGGAGAGGGGCAGTGCTGGAAGGGGGGCAGCTGCTGTGCGGCCCTGCTTGGGGTGTGCCACTCAAAATCATTGCGCGTGCTACCTTTGACGACACACGTGCCATAGGTTGCCAACCCCTGACTTACAAGCTCTCTTCCCTTCTCTGAAAGATGCTCATTTAATATTTTACAAGGACTATGCTTATGAGAACATCTGGCAAAAACCGCAGCAATGTAACAAATAAAAACAACATTCTGTAATTATTTAGGCCACGATTCAGCAAATGCAATCATGTGCTTAAGTTTCATTGAATTCAATTCAATATGAGCACTTGCTAAAGTGATTTGCAGAAGTGAGGTCAGAGTACAGAGGATCCCAAACTCTTGACAAACATTAATTAAACCTCACAAATCCCAGTGAGGTAAGAAATTATCCCCATGTAATGAATGGATGGAGAATCTGAGGCACAGTAAGGTTAATGAGACACCATTAATTGAAAACTAGTCAATTAGGAAAAAATTAGCTAAACATAGTTTCAGATATCACACGTGCCCCTGAGCGCCACTGACAATTTTTGTGATTTTACAATCATATTTTCCCATTTTAAAAATATTACTCTCCCCTGCTGTTGTATGCAAGACCCATAGGAAAAGGGGAAATTGATCAGTGAGACAGCCAAAACTGCTGTATTACACCAAGTGCTGTCAAACAAACACAAGTGGAAAAAAAGGAAATAAATTGGAGAGTGTTCTGTTACCATAATCTTAATTGTTATAACAATAATAGATACAAAATTTCAGACACATCTGACTTTGAAATTGACAGAGTCCCATAAGCTGTCTTATCAGGATCACATGGGAAGCCTGTAAAAAACTGCAAACAGAACCCAGAAATCCTGCCTACCAGTCCTCTCTCCACGTTCAGAGTACACATGTATTATCTCTAGTGACTGACTGCTTTGACAGACAAGTTCAACACTGGAAGATAACCTATTAGTTCTAAATTAGTAAACAAAGTAATACAAGGACATGGGGTACCTATTTTTGTTTTCAACTCAGTTATCAGTAGATTGACACATCATATCCCTGAAAAGAAAGTTTGTTAAACTGCAAGGAAGAGCTAGCATTTTTACTTGTCTTCCTCACAAAAACCTGCGCAAATTTTAAAAGTTCTAGCAATTCAACAGCTATGTTGTATTATTTCTGCAAAATCTCATATTCATAACTTTTTATTGTAAGTAAAATAATTTTGGAAACCTACAATGAAATTCATTTTCCATCTTTGGAAATAAGCAGTAATGCATCTTGACAGTTTTTAAAGGAAGGGAATTTGTGGATTTTAATCCCCCAACTTCATTTTATGCTTTTTAAAAGTACCATAATAGGGACTTAATACATACACAATTTCTTATCAAAACCTTGAGGACAACTACTTTTGCCTACAACAGCACTGAGAAACAGGATTTATTTTGTCAGAAAGGAAGGCGAGCTCTCCAGCTGGTCCACAACAATTTTATACTATTTTGTTAAAAGCTTTTACATTATCTAACAATATAGGAAGAATGGCAGATTTTCAAAAGTGACTAGTGAGTGCTGAACACCCAACCTCTGAAATTCAGGCTCCATTAGCGTGTTTCAAGTTGGGCACCCAAAATCACTTCACTGTTTCAAAAATCCTGGCTTAGAGTTAGCAGGAAATTTGTTTTTTTATTTGTGAGAAATCTGTATGTACCAAAGATTACTTATTGTTGAAGCCACACTGCCTCTGACACAGAAAGATCACAAAAGCTTTCAGAAGTTCTCATGACCCCTAACTGAAGGCAGAAAAAGAGGTGCATTGTAGTGCGTCATGTCAGAGCTTCTGAGCAATGAAGAGTGTATGTAACATGTATAGTTAAAATGCTATATATTGGTCTCTATATAAAAGAGAAGCTAAACAGTCTACTTTCAAAGTGAAAACAGGGAGTAAAAATATGCACAAGATGGAAGATAAACATCACAATACAGGAAAGGTGATTTCTGAGAGTTCAGAAACAGACTCTTAGCACAGTCTTTAACTGACTCTGGATTCATTCTACAACTGTTAGGCAACACTCTTTAATAACTGTATGAAGTAATCTTTGTGTGTTTGCCCTGCAGATCCTAAAAAAGATGAACAATTTGGAGGCTGGCATTCCCTTAGAAAATAGGTTTTCCAATGGTACATCTTCCCTACAGATTTAACTTCAGTTATCTACAAGCGCATGTGTAAATACAATTCAAAACCACCACCAAAGCTGCTGGGTCCATGCTGGTGCTGAATGCATTCATGTGTCGTTTTAAGAAGTGGTCCCCAAACTTTTTACCCTGCACTCCCCCTTACCTTTGTCTGCCCACCCCAGCTGGGGCAGAGGGCTGCAACTGGGAGCGGGGCCACAGTCAGGAGGCTGTGGCTGGGGCCAGGGGCCAAAACTGAGAGCAGAGCTGTGGGCCAGGAGCTGAGGCTGGGCACCACAACTGGGGGCCGAGGCTGAGCCAAGGGCTGTGGGGCCTGAGCAGAGCTTGGGTTAGAGTGGGACTGGGTGGTGTTCCCCCTCCCTGTCCTGTGGGGGCTGCTCCAACCCCTGCCACACCCCCATGAATGTTCCTCCATGCTCCCATAGGGGAGCACACCCCACAGTTTGGGGACCTCTGCATTAAGACTTGTAGGAGGACGCCCCATGGTTATTTGCACGGCAGTGAGCTGAGCCACTTCATGACTTCTTTTCCAGTCAATTGAGGGAGAACTAGTCTGTTATTTCTGGACACACAGGGGAATTGTAGGAAGGCGCTGGAGTACCCAAGAGGAGCAGACCTGCATCCACACTGTAGAGTGGTCATGTTAGCTGTTGATGAGCTGTGCTAACTTGAGCTTTAGCCTATATACCCCGGACAGGACAGGCAACTCGAGATAAAACTACCATCCAACTCAGGTTAAATGTTTTTGTGTGCAGACAGGACTTGAGTTACGGGTAAAATCTGAGTTAACTGTGCAGGGAAGACAAGTGTCAAGTGATCTCTGACAGTTCCAAACTATCAATGGGAAATGCAAGACAACCATTGGAAAAACCATAATTTTCAAACCTGAGTGCCTAAAAATAGGCACTCAATCTATTTTTGGGCACCTAACTAGAAGTGGCTGCATTTCAGAGATGCCAAGCACCCAGAACTTCCATTGAATTCTGTCAGTACAAGTACCAGCTACCTCAGCATTTCTAAAAAATCAATTTTTTAAATATAACAAACTTTAGGCAGAAAAACAGCCCATGTAAGAAACTTGGCCTTGCAAAGCAAAGGGTATGTCTATACAGGGTAAAAAACCGCAGCTGGCCTATGTCAGCTCACTTGGGCTCACGAGGCTTGGGTTCCAGGGCTGAGAAATAGCTGTGTAGATGTTCAGGCTCAGGCTGCAGCACAAGCTCTGGGACCTGAGAGAGTGGAGGATCCTAGAAAGCCCGAATGTCTACTCATCGAATTCAGCCCTACAGCCCGAGTCCCTCAAGCCTGAGTCAGCTGTCTTGGGCCTTTTATCCCTGTGTAGATGAACCCCAGGAGGCTCAAAAGAGACTTCATTAATTGTGTAAAGACCATATTTAAATCCCCTAACACGGCAGACTCTTTCAGATGTGTTGTTATGCTGCACTCTCATAATAAACACGACAACTAAAAGCTGCACAGAAATTAAAGTCAAATAACAGACAGACTTGTAAGGAAGCAATTTAAAGACCAGACCCATTATAGGTAATAAATAATTTGTTTAGGACAAATGAAATCTTCTGTTTACAATAGATCAGAGATTCTTCAGCATGAAAACTATTTAAATGAACCCTCCAACTCAATTTGAACATATCAAGTTTCAGAAAAACTGAATGAGAAGCATTCAAATCACTTTTTGTTAGTTTGAAACAGCATCTTTGAGGGAACAGGTTCCAGATACATGAGTAACTGTGTAGTTTGAAACAGCAACAAGTAAGTCTGTGGTCCAATTGCACTATTCTTGCCTTGAATGGACAGTGAGCCACTTACAAAGTTACTTAAGGTTAAAGTCATACTACAGTACTAGCACAATAGAGCGGAGATTACAACATTTAGAAGTTAGAGGCAGAGTATGAATTTATATAAAAAATCTCAGTACTAGGTAACATAAAATTGATACACTCCATTTATTAAGTAAATTTCTATATCAACATAAATAAAACAATATTTGTACTGCTTTTACTGGATATTTTTAACGTTTAAAATATTTGTTGGTATTTTCAAAAGGCAAAAGTTGTTTGTCAGGCAGGCAGCCCGCATAGCCTGCTTTCTTGGCTGAAAAGCCAAGCAACGTCACTATAAGGAGTCTCTTTTCTTCAAAGAGCATATCTGGAACAACTGATATGCTTTTATCATAGTAAAACATCATGAATTTTAAGTTGCTGTAGAAAATAATCAGACTACAGATTATTTACACCACTAACAGAGTACTCCTCTTTAAAGGCAGACTCCTCACAGGGAACCTTATTCAAGGTCCCTATCAAATAACAGGGTATTATTTATTCTCTGTTTAGCACCATGTATATTCTTAAGAATCTACTCTAGAGGAAGACGTGGTCCCTGCCCAAAGAAGCCTATAATTTAAAAAAACTGGACAGAAAATACAACTAATACACAAGACATCTAATGACCAGGGATCGGAAAGTTCAATCTCACAGCTGCATAGCTGGTTTTGTTTAGGTTTAGAATCATAGAAGATTAGGGATAAAAGGGACCTCAGGATGTTATCTAGTCCAACCCCCTCCTCAAAGCAGGACCATCCCCAACTAAACCATCCGAGTCAGAGCTTTGTCAACCCGGGCCTTAAAAACCTCTAAGGATGGAGATTCCACCACCTCCTTAGATAACCCATTCCAGTGCTTCACCATCTGCCTAGTGAAAATATTTTTCCTAATATACAACCTAAACCTCCCCCGCTGCAACTTGAGACCATTGCTCCTTGTTCTGTCATCTGCCACCACTGAGAACAACCTAGCTCAATCCTCCCTGGATTCCCCCTTCAGGTAGTTGAAGCCTGCTATCAAATCCCCCCTCATTCTTCTCTTCTGCAGACTAAACAAGCCCACTTCCCTCAGCCTCTCCTCATAAGTAATGTGCTCCAGCTCCCTAATCATTTTCATTACTCTCAGCTGGACTCTTTCTAATTTCTTCACATCCTTCCTGTAGTGGGGGGCCAAAAATTGGTCACAATACTCCAAAATTTCATTTCATTTATGGGTTACCAAAGGGGATTTAGGTAACATAACTCAGCAGAAATTAAAATAGATTTTTTTAATCTGTTACTTAAGGAAAAATTCAAAAGAATTAATGGCCATTGTTAAAATTCAGCATATTTCCTGTTCCCCTTCCCACCGAATCACACTATTCAGATGAAAGTATCACGTAGGAAAGAAATGGTTAATTTCTCATAAGCATTGATAACTCGATCCATCATCATGAGCAGATCTCACGCTTATCACAGCATGCCCCACAGAGCAGTACAAAATACTGAATAAAATCATTCCTAACATCGTAGGAGCATCTTTTAAAGCTAACGGTGATTCTATGTTACTGGTTTGAATTTGGCCTGGTTATATGAAAGGATTACAATACTATTCATTTGCCAAAACAAAATGAATTGTGGTTTCCATATCACAAAACACAACTTTTACAACTGCCCCCTTCTTGTCAGATTCAGCAGGAGGAAAAAAAAAGGTCAGTGAGCAAATGGGCCACAGAGAATGGACTCTGCTCTCACTTCAAGAAGTAGTCTTTCTACAGGTCAGGTCTGAAGTATCCTGCCAGGAAAATAAGGGTCAGTGTATGAAAAAAGCAACATCATTGCCTTAAATGTATTCAGGAAGTACAGATTAAATTCACCAGCTTCTGAGCATTGAATTCACTTTAGAAACAATATGGGGATGAGGAATCGTCTGTCTAGCAGTAAGTGTACTGATCTGCCTCTGGGGAGACTTAAGTTACATATTAGTTTCTGTTTTCTTGCTTCCCAGGCTGAGAATACCACAAAAGCAAGAAAATTCAAGGCTTGTTTATATGCATAGGTGCACCAACTTAACTAGAAAGTGTGATTTTAAACAAATTGAGTTAAACCTGTACAAATGGCTATGTGAACATTCTTATTTCAATTTAAACCAGGCTTATTTTGGTTTAGCTTAAATCGATGAGGAACAGGTTTAAACTAAACCAAAATGAGCCACTGAAAATAAGAGTGTCCACACAATGGTTTGCACCAGTTTAACTTATCTGGTGTAGAGAAGGTCACAGATCCATAATAAAGTGTCTTGAGCTACTCAACACACATGGCCTATTAAAGGAGTAGACGTAACTGATTTGAAAGGGAGAGCTGTTTCTTTGGTCACTGTCCTCAGAGAGAGAATGGTGTCTGATGTGCCCCCAGGACATTAGTGGTATTTGGAAGGAAGAGGAGCAAGCCATAGTTTTAAAATGTGGATTATAATGATGTTTCATGCTCAGTCAAAGAGAGAGAGGACAAGTACATGGGAAACAGTTAGTGCATTTGTTCTTATTTCTATTTAATTATGTGGACAAAGTTAAAGTTCCTGGAGAAGTTATCCACAGTAGATTAAATTAGCTAAGGTACAGCCAATTAAAGAGACATGATCAAAGTTCTAGGATCTAAAATCTGAGCAATATCTCCTTTTTCTTCTCCCTCTACTTGTCAGTTTGTAAAATCCACATAAAATTCATTATTTCTCCTAAACAGCAAATACTAAGCAGGGAGGAGAAGCCACCAACATGTATGTGCATTCATGATAGAAAAACATTGATAAAATGAGTTAGACTTTTAGAAAGTGATACAAATTTTAGAAACTTTATTTACTGACATATCCAGTTACAAATCTATGTAACTAAAACCTTGATCACTTTCATTTGTTGAACACTACTATACACCTATTCAGGTCTTCAAAGATTTCACCTAAAACTATCTGCTAAATAATTTGATTTGATTTTTAAGAGGTCTTAGTGTTGGTGAAAGCCCCATCCTCTAAAATTTATTGGTAGTTTTCACCAAGAAAGAACTTCTGTAGCTATGAAACCCCCAAGCAATATGTAGAGTGATGAATGAATAACTCAGGGGTGTCCAAACTTTTTTCACCAAGGGCCATATGCGATAAAATACACAAACAGCCGGGCCACTCACTCGAGATGAAGTACGTATTGCCTTACCTGGTTTATTTAAGTAAGTAAACTAAATCAATCAGCCTACAACACTGCTTTTCATGAATGGGATTTTTTTTTTAGAACAAAAAAGGTTGGCAGTTCATTCTCAAAACAGCTGCCTCTGATTGCTTCTGGATGGTGGTCCTTCTTGACAGACCTGGAGGGGGTGGGGATATAAAATAAATTATATACTATATTTCAAGCTTGTTATGCAAATATGTTTGGATTGTCAACAGATCAACTAATATTTGTTTTAAAAATGCTATCAACATAAAATGATTACATTTATTAAGTAATAGGGCTTAATAACACATGGAACGTGTAATATATTTTTAACTCAGGAGAACACGGTTGCGCTCAGTGGGAACAATGAAGTTGCGCTTTGGCCTGCAGGATTGCTGGCATGTCCGTTGTCAGTTTTGTGGTTGAGATGCGAAGGACGTCACAGAGATGGTCGTTGGTCATTTTGGTTCTCAATCTGCTTTTGTTCAGCGTCATCAGAGAAAATGTTTGTTCACATATGTATGTTGAGCCGAACAGACTCATCATTCTTTTTGCGTGGCGTCTCATCAGAGGAAACTTGGCTTCTTCCAAGCTCCAGTAGAAGTCAGGTAAGGAGAGAAGCTGATGTTGATTCTTCAGAGAATCATCACACTGCATTTCTATAAGTTCTAATTGCAGACTCTCTTCCACTTCTTCTGCATTTATCATGAAGGGAGTCGCGAACAGCTTGATATCGTTCTCAATGGTAGAAAAATCTTGGAAGCGCTGAGAAAATTCTGTCATGAGAGATGTGATCACAGACACATATTTGCCCTTTTTATCAGTGAGATCGGCCTTTGGAAACGCAGATCTGATTTCGGACAATGTGGGGAAGTGCGCGACATTGAAGGTGCGCAACTGTGCCTCAAACAGTCGGAGCTTCACACAGAATGCTTTCATGTGTGCGTGAAGCTGCGGTACGAGTTGGTCTTTGCCTTGTAGGTTTTTGTTGAGTGTGTTGAGGTGTTCAGTGAGATCAACTAAAAACGCCAGGTCTGCCAACCATAGAGGGTCACTCAGCTCGTGAAGAGGTCAGTCCTTTTCTTTCAAAAACTGGTCGATCTCTGATCTCAGAGAATAAAACCACCGAAGCACGGAGCCGCGACTTAGCCAGCGCACTTCTGAATGGTAGAGCAGGTCCCCATATTCAGCATCAACGTCAGTTAAGAAAGTTTGAAATTCTCTGTGGTAGAGTGCTCGTACTCGAATTATGTTTACCGTTTTCACAACAGAGTTCATCACATCGCTAAGCTGTACTGTCTTGGCACAGAGTGCTTCTTGGTGGATGATACAGTGCATTTTAACTGCCTCACCTCCGCTCTCCTGCACCTTGGCACACACCATAGAGGCCATTCCTTTGCGCTCGCCTGTCATAGCTGGAGCTCCATCCGTTTTAACTCCACACAACTTGTCCCATTTAAGTCCTATCTTGTCAATTGCATTTGACACAGCTTCAAAAATGTCTTTACCTGTTGTTGTGGTATTTAGACTGCTGAGATCAAGCAGCTCCTCCGTAACACAAAAGTTATTGTCAACTCCCCGCAAAAAAATTAATAACTGTGCGGTATCTGTGGCGTCTGTGCTCTCATCACATGCAATGGAGTAGAAATCAAAAGCACACGTTTTGTCTGACAGTTGATGTTTTATGTTGGCTGACAAGTCTTCGATTCACCGCACAACTGTGTTTCTTGATAGGCTAACGCTGTCGAATTCTTGACTTTTTTCTGGGCACATTATTCCTGCGACTTTAGTGAGGCACTGTTTTATGAATTCACCATCTGAAAAAGCCTTCCCATGCTGGGCAATGAGTTGAGCCACCTCATAGCTGGCTATTGTGGCATTTTCTTGAGTTTTTTTGGCACAGGAAAAATACTGTTGTTGAGCTAGCAAGATAGTTGTCATCTGCTTAACCTTCTGTTCTCGTTCCACACCAGTGTAGGACATGTAGGTCTGATGTTTGGTTTCGTAGTGTCGTCTTACATTGTACTCCATCACTGCGACACTCTCATTACAAATCAAACACACACACTTCCCCTTGACTTCCATAAAGAAGTATTCATTTTCCCACCGTGTCTGAAATTTTCTACACTCACTTTCTATCTTGCGTTTCTTTTGTGTTGTCATTTTCAGTGCGCTGTGGCAAAATTTTTCTTTCCTTAATTTTGTTTTGTAGAGGAACTGCCTTGATCAACTCAGTAGCTCCACCTAGAGTTAAAACCAAGAAGTGCAATACCGCCAGGTTTCATGTGCGGGCCATATTCTGGTATATTTTTGGAATTTGCTGCGGGCCAATTAAAAATGGATCGCGGGCCGCAGTTTGGACACCCCTGGAATAACTCATCTACCACAACAAACTGAAATCTGAGACTGATAAAGGGAATATGTCTCCTACACAGGGCGGCAAAAAGCTCGTCTGTCACAAGATAGTTTTAGAAATAAAAAAGGTGAGTGCTAGTGGCCTTCAGAGGAGAAAGTAAAAGGGTTAAGATCTTTTGGTTTTTAAACCGCAAGCTGTCTCCTTCCTTCAATAAATCCACCACAACCAACCACCTACCTTACTATAAACAGAATTCCACTATAATAGGAGAGGGTCTACATGGCAAAAGATGTGCCCCCTGTACTCCGGATGAAGTCTTCTCTTCAGCCCTGCAGTGGCAATTGGGGGTGAGCCTTGGAAGACTGAATTTTCACTTTCAGAGGCAGGGACAGACTTAGGGAAAATGGCCCCCAGTTGAACTTATATTTTGGTGCCCTTGGCCCCTGCTGCCTCCCCAGGCTCCCCACCCATGCCCCTTGGCCACCACTGTATCCCTTGGTTCCTCACCCATCCCTCCTACCTCCCATTGCCTCCCCGGGCTCTCTACCTCCCCCCACACTGCCATGGGGCCCCAATGCCTTTGCCCCGAGCTCCCTTCCTCAGCCTAGCACCCCAGCCCGCCCCACTCCTTTCCTCTTTACCACAGTGACCTGGGCAGTCACCTACTCATAAGGCAGGCCCTGTTCAGAGGGACTCTACTAAACTGAGCCCAAGAGACAGGGATTCTGCCTTACACCTCTTCCCAAAGATCACTGGCAACTTGCCAACCCTGCCCCCCCTTTTTCCACCACTCAAGCAAAAGCAAAGGAAGAATGAAAGGTGATAAGTTCTGTATTCCATGGGGACTTAACACTTATATGGTAGGAGATAACTGCCCTATTTCAAAAAGATTATCACAATGGAATCTAATCTAGGAAGACTGAAGCTTCACTGTACAGCCTTGTATTTACTATGAAAGTTACCCATTTTTGAGAAGAGGTGAACTAGATCGGCTGCACTCATTATTGACACCACTATCAACCAATAAGTAATTTTTGTAATGTAGACATGATTTAAGAGAATACATGCTTTTCTGGGCTCTTTTGTTCTCCAAATCAATGTTTTATTAAATTCAAATTCTGTCCTTTAACAAAACTTCTACGGCTTTTTCCCTTTCGCACTTGAGACTTTTCTCCCCTATGTTAACCAAAAGGAACATTTTACCCACTTCATTGTGCATACAGAAGTACTTTGGGAATCCTACTTTGCCACACAACATGGGGTTTGAAATGAATGTAGGTTATCTGGGAAGAATGCCAGATGTCAGTTAAAAGATCTCTTATTAGCCTGCAAGTGCAGCACTCACAAATATTTGCCAGTATTGTTTTATACTAAAAGGTTATAAAACTGGAAGGGTTTTAGGACATTTACAATTCCAAGTGGTTCACATACCAGTAGAAAAGCTTTTAACTGCAAACTTATCAGAAAAACAGTTTCACAGGCCCCTTCCTTAGGATTTTAGGGGATTTCTAACTCATTAGGTGCCTCAGAATACACAAAGAAAGTGAAACCTTTCCTAACTAATATGCTACCCAACCAGACTTCTGATTTAAGAATCCTACAAGCACTTTAATATGAAGCGCACCAGTAGAATGAGCAAGTATTTCTGTAGTTAAAGGGAGAAAGGGCAAGTAGGGTATTCGACTGAAAGTCAAGTACTAAATTCTATTTGCAGCTCTGCCAATGACTCACTTGTAACTTTCAGACCTTACAACCTTGCTATGACTCAGATTTCCCATCTGTAAAGCGGCAATAATGCTCATTAACTTTTGGGAAGCACTCAAAGATCAATAGATCAAGAACTACATAACTGCTAAATATTATCTTTGGACAATAGCTAAAAACAAACGTTAACTTCTCACTATACTATAATACTCGCCAGTAGCAAAAGCAATGCTGGCCATTACCTTAGATGACAAACTTGTTACAGTACTTCTAAGCATGTTTTAAATACCTGATGTAGGACAACAAGAATCTTCCTATAAAAAATGCTACTACTGAGCTCAGAAATTTTGGGATGAAATATGCTACTTGTGGTCATTATCACATGGCATTCAGGCCATGTATTATGCCTATCATATTCAAAAGTAGGATATTAAATTTAGAAAAGTTCACTGGCACGGAGTAATGTAGTTTTATTAAACCAAATAACTGCTAATCAGTAACTGAGGTGCTACTGTAAATATTATTCTGAGCAGATCATCCAGTCAAAAACTGGTCTGTAAAAGAGTTATTAAGCAGTACCACCACTAGTTAAATAATCTGGTTTGAAATGATCTTAGACATTTATATCATTATATTGTCCAGATGCCAGAGGCCCTGCTGTGCAAGGAGAGACATAAAAAAGGTCCCTGCCCTATACAGCGTAAGTGGTATCTGATAAATATATTTTGTACTGGCTAAGAATTAAGAGTTGCAAAGGCCTAAAATGACAGGAATTGAACCCAGAAATATGAAAACACCTAACATGTTTTGCAGAAAATATATCAGTGTGGAGCTATTTAAATACAATGAACATTTTCCTTATAAGATACTTAAGAATCAGACAAAAATATGCTAGTTAATGAAACAGCCTTATACCAAATATGGAGTTGCTCAGCACTCAATATGTTTGGGGATATTTTGGCGTGTTCTCTTAAGATGGCTACATAATAAATGTTTATTGAAAAGGGTTTACTACAGCTAATCTGAATCTGTTTATTTTCAGTTGATTTACAAATTAAAATATTACACTCACTTGTTGCTATGAAAATCAAAGCATTATCTTACTCAAAGAGACTAACAGCTTTGCATATTTATTCAGATTAATACATTATGATAAAATTGTACATTTACAGTGCTTGCAGATGCTGCAATAATATTTAATTTATCAAAATATGACTGGCTATATTGCTTATTTTAATTACACTAAACCACTAAAACCAGAATGTGTTAGAATTTTATCAGCTGAAAACTACATCTTTATCTTGTTCCATCCCCACAAAGTTGTTACTCATATGTGTAGGCAGAGCTGGTAGCACCACCTATTACTTAAGATTGCCTGACACTTCCCATTGAATAATTAAACTGGACAAACAGTTCAGACTGAAATCTTCATTGAGACCCTGTAGTACCTCCATAACTTGGGAGCAGGGAACATAAATTTGACAATGGAGGGTGGGGGGGTCACCCTGGTACCAGATATGCTTTTTGCCATTCCTGTGAAAAACTGCTCAAGTTTGGCCCAGTTACAAGTACTTAAAAATTCTGTTTGCACATGCTCAATAATGGCTCGTTAGCAGCTACATTTTCTTAGGATTTTGCTGGCATAGAGTATGCTCCAGAAACCAGAACTACAGGGCTGAGCAGGACTTTCCAGGGGCCACTGTGGTGCTGGGCACCAGAACAGTGCAAGAAGATTCTCTCTTCATTTGCTTTCAATGTTCATCCCCTCCACATTTGAGTCAAGAGCGAAACTCAGCCAGGGGAAACGGAGACAAGCACCCTGGACAGACAGTGAACTGGGATTAGCTAAGCAAGGAAGGCAGGGTCATATGGGGGGAAAAAATAGTAGGTGATCATGTAATTAAAGTCTATCATAATGCATATGCACATGAAGATCAAATTAAATTTGTCCAGACAATCTTAATTCTGACTTTTCTTAATATTGAGGTGCTTGATTTTGCAGCCTTAACATTCTTGTTTCAGAGTTGACATCAGTGGGAATACTTTTGGTACCTGGCTCAGTACCAGTGGGGTCTGCTGTGCTGCAGTCTGCTCCTTGTCACATATCTTCGATGCCATGAAGGTCTTGGGTAACGTATCTCCCAATGTCTTCCTGCATCTCTATGAGTGGACACTGAGCTCCTTAACTGGTGATTGGGACAGCTCCTTTCAACAACTTGCTTTGATGTCTGAGTTGTCAGTTTCAACACAGACTGTTGATGGCCTCAGTGCTAGCGGAGGCACTAATGCCCATCTGGCTTCAATGCTGGTTCTTTCTTCAAAGGTCTTCAGAATCATTTGCCTGTTGGATACAGTGCTAGAAAATGCAAGCTTGACCATTAGAGGGGTCTTTGAGCTTGATTCTGGTGGATCAAATGCTACTCTCATAAACGGCTCCAGAAAATGGAGCTTCAGTCTTGTATCTCTGACTTGAGAGTTCCTGGAGAGAAGGAAAGGCAGCCCAAGTACCTCCCTGGAATGTAGGACACTTCCAAGTAGAATAGGTATCTACTGTACCTCTCTTTCAGCAGAATTAATCCATCACAGAATGGCCAAGGCTTAAGCCGGCAGGTTTTGAGTTGACTATTGCTCAATCTCTATACAGGGACTGTTGTACAGTAGCGTCCATTCAGCAACTTTTAGTTCAACAAGTGCTAGAATTGACTGCAGTGATGAATATCAAAGAATGAAGGCAGTTCTGAGAAGTGTCTGAAAATTTTAAGAAGTTTAGCCAAAGCTAAAGTCCAGCAGGTCAGACACCAGCTAGGTTCCAACTCACTGCCATGGGCAGTAAGAGGGAACTGAGGGAGAGTTATGGCCACCCCATCCTTTATGCCTTTGTACAGGAACACCAGGAGACATAAGACGTATGCATGGCCCAGAAAGACACTAAATCCAACCTTGCATGCATGCACACCCCAGAATGGGATCTATACTCAAAGAACAAAAATTACTGCTGGAGTCAATCCATACCACAACTATCTTAGAAGCTGAAGTTAGAAAGAGATCTAAACTAATGAACTAGCAGATGTCACTGGACAGTCACCAAAGGTATAGGCTGATGACGTAGCAAACCAGATTTTGATTACAGTAACATCTTTTGAAGAGGAAGAGAGAATATTCTCTTCATTTGGAAGAAATCAACAAAGCAGAAAAAACAAAAAGCTAGTATTCCTATTTCAAGCAAAGAATAAAAATGGGACAGCAGATGAATATATCATGCTGTAGAAAACCTGGGCCATTAAATTACAAGGATTCTTTCAATCCCCTCACACTCATTGTTCCTCTTTTCTGTTTAGTCAGTCAACTGTGAAACATGCTGAGTTCACAAAATCTTTTTAGCCAAATTAAAAGCACCAAGAATGTGCACAATCATGACATAATCTAACAATGAGTACAAGCAATCTTACTGTGATGATGCATAGATAATGCATTATACCAAAGATACGATCCAGTATACCAAATTCATCCAATGTAGGAAAGATAAATGGTTGTTAATTCTAATGCTAAAGTTTGAATTTTAAATAATCTGTTTTATTTTATTTTTATCCACCCTGAAAATAAATTGGTTTACACCATTTTTCCTATCCACTTTTGTAGCTTTTTGTTAGACTGTGAAAGGTTTAGCCAAGCCATTCTGAAATTTCTAACAGCTACCCTACTAGCAGCATACACTGCTGCCCAGAGAACATTTAGATTTGGAAAAAAAGACTTGGAACTTCACAGAACTTTCCATCAGGAGGCTGGAAAAAAAAGCTACAATTTACCTATTATCTGATACTTAACTTTGAAAATTAACCGTTAAGGGAAGGGAAGGGAAGGGAAGGGAAGGGAGGAAGCAAGCAAGCAAGCAAGCAAGAAAGGAGGAAGAGGCAACCTTGGTAGCAGTGGCTAGATAAGACAAAAATATCTTTACAAGAAGAAAATGGAACCCAAAAGTTAAGAGGTAGGCAATGACCATTTCATAGATTGAACAGCTTCAGAAAAAAACTCATACTGAAAGAGAAATAATAAGGCATTTTGTGGTGTGAAATACCTCAGGATTTTATTATAATGCTGTATAACTCACTGGTACTGAGTGAAAGGTACCCTGATTATGACCTATTAGCATTGTGCAGTGAGACAATATGACATAACAGTAGACTAGCCTGAAAGTGTAACTGGAAGTCATTAAAACCAATAGCTCAGAATCCTTGGGTCCAGGAAGAAGTAATGATGAGGAAGATGGGGTTGGAAGAACACATGATCCAAATCGAACCATCCAAAGATAACCAAAAGAAAATCACCCACACAGATAGGGATAGGCGTATCACCACAGATAACAAGAGAGGGTCAGGATATTAGAAACTGAGATCAAAGGAAGGTGGAAAGGAAGATAAATTTTGGGACTCATGAGAGCTAAATGTTGAGAGGGACCTGGAGAGTCAAGAAAAGACCTACTGGAAACCAGAATGCAATATTCTTTTATTCGCTGAATTTACACAACAGATTCAAAAAAGATTTAGGCACTTATATGAATAATGAAAACATCCAATGTTCTATTAGATAGGATAAAAAATGCAGAAGAGCTGTAAACCCTCATATATCAGTCCAACTCCCTTTATGACTAGTTTATTCCAGTACATGGTTTATTGCACTTTCCTTTTAAGCAAATGGTGCTGGCCACCAACAGATAGACTACTGGACTAGATGGAACCCTGATCTAATTTCATATGACATTTCTCATTGTAACAAGAAGAACTTTATCTAGAATTAGACCATATATGATTTATTCTGTTTAGTTTTTCATTTGGTATTTTTCCACATGTTCTAATTTTTTCTTTAAGTGCTTTTTTTGTTCTTAGATTGTTTAAAGATATTTCACTGTAATCCATACTAAGGAGAAGTCAGCTATCCTTCAATCACATAGGAATTGAAGGAAGATCTGAGCCTAGATTCAGCTTGGCTTTTCTGTCAAAAGGCACAGATCAGACATCCAGTTTCATGAGATGCCGCTGTCAAGGTTCTGATTGTAATAGGTTAAACCACAGGAGCCAACTGATTGTGGAGGAAAAAATAGTCTTGAGGAACAAAGGTGATTTCATGCTCAGACAATTGGCATGAAACACCAACCTATGAAAAAGACAATGTATTTTTGTTTATTTTAGATCAATTACAGCCGTAAGAGACCACAATTATTAACCGTCTACATTTTCAGGAGAAATTTAATGTTATGAAGTTTATAAAGTATTTTGAAGGTGGAAAACCTGAAGTTGAGTAATAGTATAAGAATTGCCATTTTAGAAGCTGACCAAGTTTGTAGGCAAAAAGACCCTAAAAATTAGGAAAAAAATGCTTTGCAATATCAAAATTTCTTTTTCCTGAAATACACTCAAAATATTTATATATTACACTTAAATATGAAGCAGAATTAGAAGTCAGATTAAAGCCACCAAAGCTAGATTAACTCTCCAACCTTAACTCATCATCATAATCAAAAACATAATACCTGAATTTGAGTTGTAGTGTCTGGGTTTCTTTTTTTAAGTTTAATAAACACCACAGTAAGTGAGTTATATTATGCTTTAAGGCCTCAAAACTATAAATGTTTTGCACTCAAGTTATATTTTTATAACAATGTCAGTGCATATACACAAAATTTTCTCTCATTCAACTTTGGTTAAATACAAAATTCAGACTAGGCCCAAACCGTACATATTATGTTTCAGTACAGTATACGTTTTTGCAGCAATTTTAGAATTTCCTGAAAGACAATTTAATAGATGCCCTAGCAACCCTCCCTTTTTAGATTTCTGAAGGAAAGCTCAGCTTAGATGTACAATATATATTGTTTATTGAAAAATCTGGTCTCTTGCAGTTTTCCAGCTGAATAAAAACTAACTCTCATTTAACACTAAGTGCTGCATCTGATCTGAGCTTTCCCAGGAGTAATAAACTGCAAAGAGACGCTTGCTAGGAGACTGAATGACCTGCCCAAGGTTATAGAGTGAGACAATTTCTCATTCTGAATTAGAACTCAGTATCCTCCTGACTCCTCCTGCCATTTGCTCTAATAAAACACTACGACTACCTTAACACTTACATAGTTTCTTTCATCACAGGATGTCAAAGAGCTTTACAAACATTAAACATTGCAACATCTCTGTGAAGTAATTAAGTATTAAAAAATTAATTCTGCAGATGAGTAAATCCAAGCAGAGAATAAGTGACCTGTTCAAGGTCACAGGACATATCAGTGGTGTGGAAGACCAAGGAATTAACTGACCATGTTGCAATTCCAAGTCCGCATCTGGGGAACACTGCATCAGAACTAGGTATAGAGCCAAATAGTTTGCTATAAGCGGTACTCTTTATTAACAATACATAATTTTAGAAGAGTGGCAAACTTCAGCAATATGAGATTGCATGTCTGGCTTTAGTCAGTATTCTCTGACAGACACTATGGAAGTTGTAGCTTCCTCAACATACAGAACACAGTTCTGCCAACATACTTTAAACTTGACCTGCAAAATTCCTGCTATTCTTGTCCAAGAACTCTCCTTAGAAGAGACTGACATTCATGCCAAGTTATTTAGTAGTGTTGTGATGTTGGCAAACAATAGTAAGTTGAGACATGATCCAAATATGAATCTAGGTCTCCAAGGTGAAAGTGATGCATCTCTTAACATGTTCAATCACATGCTCCATTTTCAGACTAATTAAACTAGTAACTCATCAGTTGCTAAATCCTTATCCTGGCAGAACTTGATACCTGCATCAAAAAGGAAGAAGAGCAGAGAGACCAAAACATAAGCTTATTTTCCAATAAGCTACAGACAAAAACATTCACCCATTACTGGTCAAGCAGTTAGAGCTTCTATGCTTTCCACACTCCTTCATTTCCCCAGCTGACCTGCTACAAAAATTACTCAGTTACAACTATATATACTTGCCAGTGACCACTAAAATAAAAAATCGAGTCAATAGTCCAGAATACTCTGAAAGTAGTAACTCTAAAAAGCAACCATGATAAAATGCATTATTACTCAGCAGATCTGCTCTGTATGTGAAGTAATAGCTACAGACTTTAAGTCTATTTTTACATCTGTTAGCCTTACAGAGACACCAGAGCTAAGAGGGAAGGAAACTGATTCTATTACATCTATGTACATCTAGTACATCAAACTATGCATTTACCTGTACAACCCTATTAAAGGCATCTGCAAGAGTCTAACCTGACCTATCAAACCTCTATTAATGGCAACGAGGTTTGCAAAGGAAAGAACTATTTGAGTCTCAAGGTCCATGTTAAGTTTGCAGGTATAACCAGTCAGAAAAGCATCATTTACCTGTAAACCGAAGACACCTGAATATGGAGAAACAGACGCAAACACCATGTCGTCATATTTAGAGAGTCACTTTTCAGACCAGAACTGCATTTTCAGTATTTTAATTAGAGAAAGCAACCCACTGAAATGCTGGAAACATTTAATTCCAGAAACAGAGCATCATTCTCTCTTCTTCAATGTAAACACAATCTGACTGTTAGTGTTACCTATGACAGCTTTTCAGTAAGATGGCTGCCTCCAGAACTAAGCAAAGAAATGCTAATTGTAATTAAAAACTTTTAAAAACCATTAAATAGTTTATTCAAGATTTTAATTACTAGTGGCTTTTCTGAGCCTTATGCTGGAAGAAGATATTTTGCTGAAAAAGATGTCATTTGTGGCACTAACAGTAAAAAGGCACCCAAAAGAAGACATAATCCAGATTTCAACCCACTTTACTATTGGTTTTAACAGCGCAAATTCAAGTTTTTCTTCCCCAGTGAAAGAACAAATGAATATAATATTCATTAAATAGTAATAAGCAGAACAATAATTATCTAAAATTAATATTTACTTTTGTCTATTAAACCAATGCCTGGAACCTAGATAACCACTAGGCACTGTCACAAGTTACATAACTTAGTAGCAAGGCCACATCCTACATAAGGCTTAGAAATGTCAATAGTAACTACTGTTTTTAGACACATGACATAGTTTATTCATAGTGACAAGTGCTTCCCCTGTGAACTTTTAAATTGATAGGCTGAGCAAAGTGATAGTTTCCCTTTGAATACTCATGCTCATGGCAGACTGAAGTTGCAACTGCACTTGGATATGCCAGTTTTTTAGAAGAGAAGTCTTAAAAAATTGATTTATTTTGAGTACTGGCGACTTCAAAATACATTTCTAATCACCCCCTTTGCTTGAAATATTTACTCTTTCCCTCTCCCTAACTCAGTGTAGGGACAGCCTGAAAAGTGCATGGTGAAGTAGCTTGGACACTAAAAAATACTTGAGTATCTTTTAGTAAATGTAGATCTTTTTCTGTAAAAATACAGTCAAAGCCATTTAATTAATAAAGTATGACACATCATTGTAAAAAAATGCCCCCATTAAAAGTAAACCAAGTTTAAAAGTCAGATGGGTTCAACAGAGCAAAGGCATGACTGTCAGCCCCACTAAGCCTCTCCAAGGTGGATTAAGTATAAATGTAGACATTCATCAGGTCAAAGCTCATGGAGGAGGTATATTTCAGCCAGGCCAACAGTGTTAGCAGCTCAAAAACTAAAACAGTGTCAGCTTAAATCTAAGCTGCACTTTTTAGGCTGCCAATGTACAAAACAAAAAAGGAGATGTGCCAGGATTGCCCCAACCTGTGAAGAAAGTGATGCTGAATTCTGAACAAGTTGTGGAGAAGCAGTGTTGTAAACCACAACTAAGACACTACACCAGAATTGAGTGTTGGGGTCACAAAGGCATAAAGTATTGTTAAACAGGAACACAGCCTGTGCATATCGTACAACTGGAAAACACACTTTCAAACCATATCTAATGCATGGCTTTCTCTGGAACAGGCCTAGACAAAGCCGACACCAAGATTCTCTACCCTGCAACTAACTTCATCAACAAGCAAGGAAAATGAAAACAAACAAGCCTCTTATCGCTCTACTCAGTAGCAAGTCTTCCATTTTATGCAGGATGACAATGAGATAATGCAGATACATCCAGTAGGCAATATCATTCAAGCATTTCTCCTGAACAGGGATCAGATTTCCTGGGGACATGTGCAGAGCCCCGTGAAATTCTTTTTATTTTTAACATTTTTTTTTCAGGAAATTTCATGTTATTCCGTTTTATCCAAACAAGAAGTTCAGGTCCCACCCTGCAGGGTGGAGGGCGAGTTGCAGAGCAAGCCTGCCCTGCACTCAGCCTGCTGCGGCAGCTCCTCCCCACGGAACTAGACCTGGTTCCCTGCTCCAGGCATTGCAACCTGGGACATTACAGCTATACCAGTTCCTTTAAAGCAACTGAGATAGTCAAGGATTGGAAGCAGAAGTGATCTGCTTCAAGGAACTCAGGGTACTAGAGATTCTTATCTGAATTCATGGTGAGTACAGCCAGTGTTAAACAGTCCACTGGGTGCCCAAAGCTCCCGGTAACAAAGCACAGGTAATAGCTTACTTTTTCCTTCTGCACATTACAGAGGGAACTGTGTTACACAAGGTCAGGTCTACACCATAAACTGACATCGTATAACTACATCTCTCAGGGTGTAAAAAAACCACACTCATAAGTGATTGAGTTATAGTGACCCAATCCCTGGTGTAGACAGTGCTATGTTGATAGGAGGGCTTCTCCCATCGACAAAGCTGCTGCCTTCTCACAGAGGTGGATTAACTATGCTGACAGGAGAAGCTCTCAGGTCAGCATAGCAGCATCTTCACTGAAGCATTTTACATGTAGACCTGTCCTAAGACACTCAAGTTTCACTGGAGAACCTGGACACGTAATATGCAGTATTTAATAAATAAGGAACATATTTGAAATTATCACCATTTGAAGTTAATTTAAAAAGGGTAATATTGTCAATAAAATAAAATTGGTATGGGTGAAGGTAGAGATGATCACTCAATTCAGCTTGAAAATAGGCCAACCAACTCTGAATTCACTGCACAACAAATCAACATCGAGTAAGTAATACTTGATAGTCATATAATCCTTACAATAGGAATCATCTTTATGGAGTGAAACTTAAATGGGCTCTAAACTTTATGGATGCTCCTTAAGCGATTTAGAAGGGGCAAGAAAAACTGGAGAAGCCATTTTATCTGATCAAGTTTCATAGAGAGGTTCTGTGAGAAGAACAGAAAAATTTGCATTAAGTTGGAGAGTGGTCATAAAAAAAACCTTGAATCCAAGAAATTTCAACTGTACTTAACTGGGTTGTTTCTTGGTTAGAGAATTTTGAGAGGGAGAGAGGAATGACCTGCTTACATCCATAGGGGCTTGGGATTATGTGTGATCAGCAGCACTTCCACTCCAGACAAACAGGATGATCTACCACACAAACACTGGATAGACAATTCACTTAGTGGAGGACTGGCTAAGCACAGAAACTTTATTTTTGTTTATATGTAGGTTTGGAAGATTTATATTTTTATCAGTAAATCTAATTTCACAGCACACACACACACACACACACACACACACAGCACACACAAAAATATATTTCCATCAATAATAATCAAATTTTACAGGTTGGCAAAGAAAGAAAAACATTGCCTGAGGCCTTATTAGAGTTTGACCTAAGGATATTAACTTCAAATATTTTGACGTAATATTGGCAATTTGTGTTTTAATAATTATAAAGCTTTATTTTTTTGAATCTCAGTTTCACCTATTTTTAAATTGACTGACCACCACGCATAATTTCCTGCTACTGTGAAAATTTAAAATAATTAAAAATAAAAAAATACTAAAACATAAAAAAATCAATACCATCTGCTGAAATCATAAAAAATAAAAATTGAATTCTACCACGCCTGTTTATATGGCTCTTTTACAAATCAAGTGTATTCTCACTTCATGGAATCAGTTGAATTTTGTGTGTGTGACATTAAATTGGAAAATTCTGCCAACTGATCATGCCCTGCTTTTTAAAAATATAGTGAACATTCATTTACTGACATTTTTAATTTACAGTTGTAGGCAGGCAACCAAAAAGGGACGCTACCTCCTATGAACTTTAATGTAAGTGAGGGACTATAGCCCTGCTTGCAACTGAATTAAGTGCACTCCTTGTTGTTCCAGTGCAAATCATGCGAAAGGAAGATGATCTGAAGATACCTATAAGTGTTGGTATGTATCCAATAAAACTGATTTATGACTCAAATATAAGCTTTACAACAGAATAAATTTAAAAATGTACACTAGTCAAAATATTCAAAGTTCAAAAGAACTTTATTGAATAGATATGGCTAATACATTGGATTTTAAAAAGTGGATAGAATTGCTTAATATGCATAGTTTGCTCAAAATAAAGAGATCCATTGGGCTCCAAGTTCTATTTTAAAAGGAGCAAGGCTTCAATGACATGGACAGAAGGGTAGGATGAGGAAGTTCTGTGGTCTGTGCTATATCGATGGTCAGACTAGATGACCACAATAGTCCCTTCTGGCCTTAGAATCTACAAATCTATGACTGAACAACGTGTAACTGATGCAAAACTTTGAAAGGAATTTTATAAATATATGGCTCAGCCAGGAAAAGCATGCACACTTCAGTTATTCTGTGAGCAAAAAAGTTATAGCCAAACAAATATCCTTCCAATCAAAATCTTCTATTTCAACTTAAAAGTGGTGCTGCTACATTGCTATTCAAGATACTATGACTACCTTTTATTTATTATTTGATGTGTCTCATGCCTCCAACTAGCTCTGAAGACTAAAACCTCTCTATGCTTGCTTTCTCAGATGATGATTTAAAATTTCAGTATAGGGTGAAGATGTGATCAGACATTCCAAGAGAATCTGACAGTATAGGCCTTTAACAGCAGTAAGAACCTAATTTGCCTTCACCAGTGGATGCCCGCCTTCCCCGCACATACACTTTTACCACCAGGAACATGAAGTTTGGTCTTTCTGGAACTCCATCAGTGGAAGGTTTTGTTTTTTTTTTGTTTGTTTTTTTAAAACACTTTCATGTTTACATCCTCTGGAAGCAACCAATTGTTTTATTACTTTTTATCCAGGACACTATCATATACAATGGTATTCTTTCCCTCAAAAAAGTTAAGTTCTAACTGAGAAAGTTTCACTAGCTATTGCATATTTATTTTTAATCTGAGGAGGAGGTGGGGTTGTTTATTTATTTATTTATTCTAAGAAAAGACTTCACTGATAGAAGGCAAATTTGTTGAGACAGGAGGCGATTGAGCCTGGTTAGGGCAATATTTTCATGGGATAAGTGCTAATTTTTATGGAGCATAATAGTAAGGTCCAAGGGGCAATATTAAGTTTCTTAAGTACATTTTAATGGTCAGTATCAACCCACATTTTATGGAGTGCTAGAAATGTTTTAGTACAGACTGAATAAAAAAAAATTCTTCATTTTTTCTATTTTTTTAAGCTTTACTTTGAAAAGTACAAAGAATAACTTGTATACAACTTGTTTAAAACATGAATTCCAATAAAATCCTGTCAAACACATTTTAAAACTTGTGAAGTAGGAACGTCAATTTTAGATTTGCTTCCATGTAGGCATGCAGAGCATAGTGGCACATTAGCAAATTTCAGTACTTCCAGAATGGTGCAACAGAGCTTAGAATCTGGCCTATATTTTGGAATTTTTCTCTTAAGATTTTTGCAGTCTTAGACTCCTGATTTTTAATTCCTATAATAGATCTGTTTCTCTCCTCTGGTGGCGCTTGTTCATTTAGATGATTTGGAATGTTACCTGTCAGCTCTGTGATCTTGGGGAACCAGGATACAAAACCCCTACTCTCTCTGGATCACCTGAACACCCCCCCCCCCCGACCCCAGCCTCTGGTTGAATCAGAAACCAAAAGAAATGAAAATGCAGTGGGAGACACACCTAAACCCCTCCAAACAAGGGTGATAGGATTAAGGCAACTCCACTAGCTCATCTATATCAAAGGTGTAAAAAGGAGGCATCTCGATTAGCACATCAAATGGAGAACAGAAGCCTCATTTACATCGAAGATGGAATAAGAATTAGCATACCGAATGGAGAACCAAGCTCCAAAGCAGGAACCGCACTGAACTTTGGGATTGGCAAAGCAGGGACACACTGCATGATGGGAGATCTCTGCTCCTGATGTTAATGAACCCACAACTGCACACACCCAGCTCCACAGTTATCAGACCATTCTAGTTATTGATATCCAAAACACTGAATCTGCCTGATTGCATTGTGAGCTTCCTCGAAGGAACACTGCCCATAACCAGGAGTGATCAGCTCCTATTGTCCAGCATAAACAAAACCACTCTGATATACTCCCTTGAGTCATTGTTTACCCATAAACAAACATAGTGTTCTCCCTTGAACCATTGTTTCTTCCCTACAAAAACTCCACCCAAGTTCAAACCTGGTTCTGATGCCTGGATCCAAATGCTGCATCAGTTCCACTGGAACTTCCCCTTTTCCTGATTGATCGTGTTGGGGGGCTCTGGCTGTCTCAAGCACTCCGAACCCTAAGCTGAACAGCCTGTCTCCTGGAAACCTTTGAGCTGCACGGAGTGGTAAAACCCACCCCCCTCAAATCTTCCCCCAACACACTCTCTCTCTGGTTAAGCCTACTTCTTCCCCTTAGACCTAATTTAATCTCTCTCTTTCTCTTTTAGTCCAGGTATAACTTTCTACTTTTGTAATCAAACCTGGGACAGCTTTCTCCAATACCCCAACTGAAATTGTGTAATATTGTAAGCATTTGATTGTTTTTCTCTCCTTGTATGGTATTACTATGAATATCATAAGTTTTATATACCTGGCAATAAAATAACTCATAATCATGCTGGTTGCCAGTCTCTCTCTCCAAACTTCATTTACTCCTTTGTGTTCTTGGCTTCCTTATCTTGCTCTGCAGCAACACTTCTTTTACCTAAGCCAAAGATCCCTGGAGTGACCAAAAATCCTATGGGGTTTGCTCATCAAGAGGGTTACTACTAGAACAATTGTAAAATGAGAATGGGAATAGCAACGTGCTGAACCTTTGGCATATTGGGGGGGAGAGGCGGGCCAGCTGCGAAGAGCTGCTCTGCCTTGCCTGCGGAGTCCAGGGGCATAAGTGTGTCAGCTGAAAGTGCTGTTTGGACCCAGCCTGCTCAGAAGTGTGCTCTATTCTGGTGTGGTGCAAAGAGGCATATAAGGGTGGCTACTGAAAGTGCTGTGTCACCCAGCCTGCTGAGTTTAGGGACATATAAGGGGTCAGCTGACAGTGCTGATAGCCCGGTCCGCTCAGACGCACTTAGTTAATCTGGAGTGTGTGTGTGTATATATGTGGGGAGTTTATCTGAATCTGGGGCTGGAGGAACCCAGCCCTGAAAACCTTAGTCCTGCAGGATAGATCTATTGGGAGGAGACTTGTGACAATATGAACACACAAGTAACACAAGCATTACATTAATAGAAACACACCCCCCCCTTCCAGGAAAGTAACCCTAATAAATGAGCGAACCCCAAGGTGACAGGCAAATCTGGTAACAGGAAGGGAAAGGAACTTCTAGGTAAACGTCTAGTTACAAGTTCTTCTTGACAAATTAAATTGTGGATGTCAATGTGGAGGTAGATCCGAATACATACCTTTTTTACTCTTCAGAACAAACCTGAACAAACCAATTGTGCAGTGTTTCAGTAAGGTGCAAAGGCTAGTAAACTACACCAGACAGGAAAAGCTAACAGGACAAAAATTAGGATATGGTAAAGGCCTCTATATAGTCACAGTAAATCTAGAACTGTCTCAATATAAATACGATAATAAAAAGGGAACAGAGCATGAGAGATGACACCTCCTTTCAGGTGAAAACTAGAACTAAAATTACTATTCTTTACTAAGCTGTTTTAACTACAAAACAATTATGAAAAAGACACAAATCCATTAAACAAGATTACTATGGAAAGTGGCCACTAGATAATGATACAAGATTACTCTTCAACCCCATCTGGATAAGTTTTTCTACTCAAATGGTAAAGGAGAAGATTAAGAACTTCTAAAAATGGTATAGTTTCCCTATGGTCTGTACAAGTGATTCAAAAATCGTAATCCATCCAGTAATAACCTGTTCTAAAAATGTAAGTGTCCCCTTTTATATTAAAAGAAGAGAATGTAGGAAATAGTATCTTGAAAGTAATTCAATCCTACTTGCACAATAGGCTATGTAAAACAACCATCTGTTAACTCCAACAAAACAGGTACTATACAAGGCACTGTAACCAAACAGAGAAAGCAGAAATGTAGACTGGTCATTCAGTTTGAAAAAGCTACCAATGTACTGAAATTATACAAACCACAATATAAAGTATTGTAGAGAGAATAAAACTTTGATCAAACAATTTGTACCCAACTGAATTTGTTAGGAAGAAACCACTGCTAGTTCACATCTTTTATAAGATGGGTGAGACATCAAGTGGAAATTAGCAGTTTTTAAACACTAATTTAGTAGTGCCCGATATTGCACAGGATTCCTTTGCTCACTCGTTCTCAAACTGGAGGTCGTGATGTGATTATATGGAGGTCACAAGCTGTGAGCCCAGTGCCTGTCTAGGAGCGGGGCTGTGACCCTCCCTGCTTCCTCCTGGTGAAGGAACATGTGGGGAGGCTAGGGGTGATACAGATACTGTTCACCCCCCCTCCAATGTTCCTCCACACCCCCCTAAGCGGCTCTGAAGGGGGAAGTGAGGAGCAACGCCAGGGTTCCCTGCATCCAGGTCACTTTCCCCACTTGGGCTGTGCTGTGAGGCGAGCATCAGGAGCTGCTGCTCTCTGCCCTCCTTTTTTGTAGCCCAGATGGGGAAAGTGACCTGGAGGCAGGGACCCCTGATGTTGCTCCACGCTCCCCTTCCCTCACAGCCTCCTAGGGGTGCACAGAAAAGCAGCGTTCAAGAGGGGAGCAAGCAGCAATACCAATCACTCTCTGCATGCAGGTCAGTTTCCCTATGTGGGTGCAGAAAGGGGGTGCATGGGTCAGGACGAAGTGGGGGTGGAGAGCCCATGGGGGCCAGGATTGAAGGGAGGACACGCAGGAGTCAGGGGGTCACACTCAGAGGCTTGCTGTGTGAAAGGGGTCACCAATACAAAAAGTTTGAGAACCATTGCCATAGCTACATTTTTTCCCCTTCATTTTATTTCATGCCCTCCAGGCACTAATCCAAACTAGACCAGCTTAGTCTAGTCATGAAAAACTTACCTACTATTATGTGCAAACATCAATTTCCTTCTTTCTCAAAGCCTTTAAAGAGGAAAGGAAAGTGAAAAAAAGCATTCATTATATCCTGCCAATACTACAAGATGCCAGCTCAGGGTTTCCACAGCTCAGTTTCCTCCTTATTATATACATATTATACTATTTCTTTTGCTCAAGGCAATTAAAAAAGAAGAAAAAAACAAACACCATCAAATTAAATTACAATACAAATTATATTTCTGACACATACTTTTGTGGAAAGACAGTGATTTGAAGTGAAGTTGGGGGGGGGGGGGGGGGGGCGGGGAGGAGTTACCAGACACATACTTTGCAAAGGACTAAAGCCTATCAGCCTGAAATTGATATAAAAATGAGGGGAGGCTTGTACCAGTGTAGGAGCAACAACCTATTGAGGAGCTTGGCTTCATCCCTAGCTTCTGAGAATGGTACTTACCCTGTTCTGGTGTTCCATTTTTCATATCAGCGTTTGGCAACTAGGTTTTTAATAATGCTGAAGCTCCCACCAGCACCAGTGTTGGTGTGTATTTGGATGACTACCTTCGCAATCATAAGGATGATTTTTTTTTTTTTTTTTAAAGTCAAGTCTTAATTTCTGCAGCATTCATGTCTTATCCACTCTTTGCACACACTTGCCTTAAAATTCTGAGAATAGATTCTTCAAGCTTTGATGAATGAACATTTTGTGGACTCCTCTTTCCAGGAAGGGTAGCTTTTTGTTAAAATAGTACATTTTACTCGTTGCTCACTCTACTCAGATAAAGATAGCCAAATCCATGCTTCTAAACAGTGATTCAATCGTTACCACTAACCTCCAGGGAATGGTAAAGTTCCATCCTATGGCAGGAAATATTCCATAATTACTATTTAAATATCATTTATACAGTTCTGTGGACTAGATGACCTCCTGAGGTCCCTTCCAATTCTATGATTCTATGAAAAGGGGGGCAAAACTTTTTTCTTTAAATTTACTATAAAGACAGGTCTAGGGTACATTTTTGCCCTAGCCAAGCCAGAGCTACACACACCTATATTCATTGGCCAATTTACCTTCATTCACAATTTGGGAACTCAAATCAGAAAGGTGTCTTAACATGCTCAGAAAGTGATGCAGAATCATTGCAAATCACCTGCAACATGGCTACAGTTCAGTTCCCAGGCAGACATTTGCTTCCTTCTCAGCTAAGGAAGGCAGATGCTGTATAGCAAGAGGTAATCCAGGATAGAAGCAGAAGGAAACTGTCAATGCTCTGATCTAATTTAGGTCTAGGGATACAAAAGAACAACACAGTGAGGTATGAACAACAATGTAATGTTACAGAAATAAACTGTAGAGATCTGTCAGGACGACAGTGACGTATTGAAAGAGGAAGGTTGAAAGTGAAAGCATGGAAAGCCAAGGAAGAATTGGCAGAAGACAGAGGATATTGAACATGAAGGCATCACTTGGGAAGAAGTACCAAAACTAACAAGCAACAGTAATCATTGGAGAAACAGGACTGCCTGATGCATGAGGCACACAGGAGGAACTAAGTGCTAATAGCAAAGTAGAAATGAAATATACTGTTTAAAAATAATTTCCCAGACTTTCCAGATTTTAAATAGATTTGCCCTTTTAAAGTAAATTCACAACAAAAAATAGTGTTACATACTTTTCAGTAATCATTACCACTTGCCTCATGTAGGATGAACAGCTTTTCTTCAGTGAAGCCAAAATTAGGTATACAGTATTGTATTATAATTGTCATCACTTCATAAAATATATGCAAGGAAATGCACAAGACTTGACATGCACCACTTTTCAACATGCCAAATTAGACAACTTGTTTCTCTTTCTGAACAGTAGGAAGTAGATCACACTCCACTTTTAAATATCAGTACAGAGCTAGATCAAAATATTAAGATTTTCATTATGTAGGAGATGATGTATATCCTTGACTACGAAACAGTCTATGTCTTAGTTGACAAGGTTACAGTCCACCTTGTGCCTGAAGATTTCCCTCAACCCCCAATTTACTTCCACCCATTTCTATTAATCATTAGAGTAACTCTAAAATGTACAACTTTGACAGCAATTTTATTTATTTCTTAACCACTGAAAAAACAGTGTTCGTCAGCTGCCAGCAGAAAAAAGAGATACCCACTGTTCTGAGATGTGCCCCTTTAATCTGTTCAGATAAACCCTCTATCCTCTTTAAGAAAGGTGGCTCAGAGAAAAAGCAGGTCAATTCTTCACTACTATATTGAGCAGAAGGTTAAAATGCATAAGCTGGTGTTGGAGATGATTTCCTGCTAGAAGGAAAGCCCTTCAAACACCAAAATCTTGAATCTAATTTGTCATCTTCCAATGCCTGCATGTGTTTTCAGTGTGAAACTTCAATCTTTCCAGGAAACCATTCAGTAAGTCAGGTTAACATTGTATTAACTAGACAAAAGCACCGATCACTTTACAGGGAGATTTAGCACAGTTTTATAATGGTATTATGATCAGTTGCCCCAAGATACAATATTTTAAATTTGAAACTCCTGATACTAGGCTGGACTCCTACACTAAGTCTACTTGTGCTACATAAGAGGCACAAAGTGGACCTGAAGTGACCAGAGATGGTCAGCAGAGAATTCCTCCTTTGCAGAAAAGCTCTCCACGAATATAAAGCTTGCTGCCTCCTGCTAATCTGACATACAGTACAAACCTCTGTAATAAACCTGTCAAACATTGGTTCAAGCGCCTTCTGAAGTCACATCAAAAGAGAACTGGGACTTGTAAAAATTAAAACAGCTGACAAACTGAAAGGGAAACTGGTGCACAAAATGTTTTCTGTTTGGTACAATTCAGCTCCTAAAACATAGGAGCAGGAGACAGGTTTATTGTTCAGTTTAATACCACAACCATTTTTTTCAATGGTGGTGAAAAGTTTCATGTATGGCTTCAAAGCTTATCACTGTCATTCAATAATAGCTTCTCCTGAACAGTCAGTGAGATGTACTTATTCATCATACCAAAATCATAGGTGCTCAGTGATCACTGGACTTCTTTTCCCCTCCAAAGTGCTTCATTCCTCAAGAATGCAAAATATTTATTTTTAAATGTCTTCAATGCTTGAATTTGACTTTAGCAAAGCTTTTGATACGGCCTCTCACAGTATTCAGTATTCTTATCAGCAAGTTAAAAAAGTATGGGTTGGATGAATGGACTATAAAATGGATCGAGAACTGGCTAGAGCATAGGGCTCAACGGGCAGTGATCAATGGCTCCATGTCCAGCTGGCAGCCGGTCACAAGTGGAGTGCCCCATGGGGTCGGTCCTGGGGCCGTTTTTGTTCAACATCTTCATTAATGATCTGGAAGATGGGGTAGATTAAACCCCCAGCAAGTTTGCAGATGACACTAAGATGGGGGGAGTGGTAGATACCTTGGAAGGTAGGGATAGGATACAGAAGGACCTAAACAAACTGGAGGATTGGGCCAAAAGAAATCTGATGAGGTTCAACAAGGACAAGTGCAGAGCCCTGCACTTAGGACGGAAGAATCCCATGCACAGCTACAGACTGGGGATCGATGAGCTAGGCAGCAGCTCTGCAGAAAAGGACCTGGGGGTAACAGTGGAAAAAAAGCTGGATATGAGTCAGCAGTGTGCACTGGTTGCCAAGAAGGCTAATAGCATATTGGGCAGCATTAGTAGGAGCATTGCCAGAAGATCGCGGGAAGTGATTATTCCCCTCTATTCGGCATTGGTGAGGCCGCATTTGGAGTATTGTGTCCAGTTTTGGGCCCCCCACTACAAAAAGGGTGTGGACAAGTTGGAGAGAGCTGGATCACAAGACTTATGAGGAGAGGCTGAGGGAACTAGGCTTGTTTAGCCTGCAGAAGAGAAGAATGAGGGGGATTTGATAGCAGCCTTTAACTACCTGAAAGGGGGTTCCAGGGAGAATGGAGCTAGGCTGTTCTCAGTGGTGGCAGACGACAGAACATGGAGCAACGGTCTCAAGTTGCAGGGGGAGGTCTAGGTTTGACATTAGGAAAAAGTTTTTCACTAGGAGGGTGGTGAAGCACTGGAATGGGTTACCTAGGGAGGTAGTAGAATCTCCATCTTTAGAGGTTTTTAAGCTGCGGCTTGACAAAGCCCTGGCTGGGATTATTTAGCTGAGGTTAGTCCTACTTTGAGCAGGGGGTTGGACTAGATGAACTCCTGAGGTCCCTTCCAACTCTATGATTCTATGAATTTCTTTTTGGAACTACTTGACATTTCTGTTGTTTTCCACTGCTAAAAAGAAAATTACTTCCATGGGTCAAGTGTTTGTTTTGGGATTTTTTAGCCAGTAGAGCATACTGTCTGGTAATATTTTAGGAGAATTTGACCATGCATTTGCACATGACCACATTAACAACTTTCAGAAAGAGGGCACTTTATGACACAAAGCATCTGAGCGGCTATTTAAAAACCAAAACCTGCTTCACCTCTGGAGCCTGGGACTAAAGCGGCTTCACATGGGAAGGAAGTCCCTTTGGTTGCCAAAATGACTTGACTAATCTTTGACAAGGTTTTAAACACTGAGATGTACTCATACTGTTTTCATTTTGCTGTAAAGTTTCAGACTAAATGTTTCTACCTAAAACACTCCAATCAACTGCAAAAATTCAATACAGTTAAAAAAAACCTAGCCCAAACAAAGTTTTTGCTCCAGAAAGGAAGAAGTACCAGAGATCCCTGAAATCTAGTAGGAACCTTTACCATTTCTATCAATTTTACATGGAAGGCTCTCAGAAACCACAGTGAGAGATGAAAGTATAGGTCAATTTACTGTTCACCTCAGTACTACTTTGCCTGCTTACTTGTATTTTAGAAAGTCAAAGAAAGTCAGCCACTTTTGAATTTACATTAACAAGTACAAGATTGTTTTTCAGTTTTTTCAAGGCCTTAACATAAGGCAATTTTGTATTGCAAATTCTTATATGCTCAGCAACTGCACTTTAGCCTGATCTGAACCTCTGCAATGAATTGTTCTAATTTATGACCCAACCACATTAAGCAAACTCCTTGGAACTGTCAGCCAGCACCTACTACTAGTTTAATCTGCAACAGCTCTTTCAGTATCAGAAAATTTGATCTCCAAGGGCCATGCCAGAGAAAGGTGCTGTACACAAGCCTATTCTGTTCACAGCCATTACAATTTCTTAATAAGCTTTGCTCCCAAGCATGGTTTTAAGGAGGAGAAAGCTGTCATTCTGCTCCGAATTCAAAGCAGCTGTGTTCTCCTGCACAGAGTTTCAGACTGGAAGTCAGGACCTTCTGAGTTTCCATCCTGGCTCTGCCACTGACTTGCTGTGTGGCCTTGGGCAAGCACTTAATATCTCTGTCAGAATACTCCACTCCTCAACATGGGAATGCTTACCTTGAAGGTATGGTGTTCAGATTATTTATACAGGTCCTTCAAATACATAAAGTCCTGTGAATTCAGAAAACACATTTTTCACTGTGGCTCTTCTATACCTGGAGGAAACAACCTAAGACAACTGTTATGCTCATTTGCTGCCTATTTTTCTAACAGTCACCTATAAAAGAAAGTGCCATGCAGTCCAATTTAGAGGTTCTACAAGTCACAACTTGCTTTAACATAGCAATTGCCTCGTTCTTTTGTTTATACATTAAACAGTGGTTTACACAGCATGACAAGCTTGGGTCTTGTGGCTCAACCTACTATAGCCAGTAAGTGTTAATGGCTCGTCAAAATTACATCTGGTCATTGAATAACAAAACTAAGAAAATCCATATTTATCAAGATTCAGCATTTATATGAATCCTTATAGCAAAAACAAGACTAATGAAATGAAACAGAGAGAATTAAAATTTTTAACTCTCTCAATTATTGTGTATGCAGGGATGTTGTATCTGTGTTGCTCCCAGGATATTAGAGAGGCAAGGTGGGTGAAGTAATACCTTTTCCTGACCAAACTTCTGTTGGTGAGAGAGACAAGCTTTTGAGCTACAGTGCCCAGACTGGAAGAAGGACTCTGTGTAGCTTGTATTAAACAGAGCAGAACTGTTCAAACTCTAACATTAAGGCCTGGTCTACCCTAAAGGATTTTGTCAACAAAACCACCTGACTGGTGCTCATTGTCAAAAGAGTACCTCATGGTCTCGCTGATTTGAATGGACCCCCGTTGTGCCTCTCTAACAGCCCCTGGCAACAGGCTGCTCATAGTCACCCGCAAGGCGATCCACCTCTTCACTCCAGCTGGGGTCAAACTTTTCACCCTTAGCATCACATAAACTATGGAACACACAGCAGACAGCTATAACCATGGGAATATAATCCTCACTGAAGTCTGGTTTACAATAAAGGCACCTCCAGCGAGCCTTTAATCTGCCAAATACACATTCAATGGTCACTAGGCACCTTCTCAACCTGTTATTGAAACGCTCCTTGCTGATATCCAAGTTGCCTATATAAGGTTCCATGAGCCATGGCAATAAAGCGTTGGCTTGGTATACCAGGATCACTATGGGCATTTCAACATTCCCCATCTGAATCTTTTGGTCTGGAAAGAAAGTCCCTGCTTGCAGCTTTCTGTACAGGGCAGTGTTTCTGAAGATGTGTGCATCATGCACCTTCCCTGACCAATCCACGTTCATGTCGGTGAAATGCCCACGGTGATCCACAAGCACCTGCAGTAAGACAGAGAAGTGCCCCTTTCTGTTTATGTACTCCATCGCAAGATGATCCGGGCCCAAAATTGGGATATGCATGCCCTCTATTACCCTGTCAGATTGGGAATCCCATCGCTGCAAAGTCATCCACTATTTCACAAACACTGCCCAAAGTCTCAGTCCTTTGTAGCAGAATACGATTAATGGCCCTGCAGACTTGCGAAAATATCATCAATGGTGGGCTTCCCCACACCAAACTGATTAGTGACCAACCGGTAGCAGTCTGGAGTTGCCACCTTCCACATGGAGATCACCATGCGCTTCTCCATCAAGAAGGCGGCTCTCATTCTGGTGTCCTTGCGCCTCAGGGCAGGGACAAGCTCTGCACAGAGTTCCATGAAGGTGGCTTTGTGTATTTGAAAATTCTGCAGCCACTGCTCCATATCCCACACTTGCATAACGATGCGATCACACCACTCAGTGCTTGTCTCACACATCTAAAAGCAGAAGTTCACCATGTGCAGATGTTCAGTGCATGCAAACAGTAACGTGGTGCTGTTCATTTGCATGGCACACAACAGGGCACACTCCTCGGATTCTAGTTCCAGTTGGGCAGTCATGATATACTGCGTGACCAGCCGCAATATGTTCAGAACACTGACAGCAACAGTGGAGAGCAGTGCAGAGAGAGATGGCAGGCGCTGAGGAAATGAGACACATTGAAAAATGCCACGAAAAGCAGCCAGGAACCCATGGAATGATGGGACAGAAATCAATGCATCATGGGATGTAGAGCCTGCACCCATGATGCATTGCAGCCCAAACACCTTCCCACAACTCCTCAAGTACAAAATGGAGAACTGCACAGTGGGATAGCTGCCCACAATGAACTGCTCTTAGTTGATGCTAGAGCACCAAGTGCCGACGTGCTTTGTCAACAGAGTGAGTGCTGTGTGTACAGGTGCAAGCGCAGTAATTATAGCGCTTTTTGATCATCGTAGTAACTTGCATCAACAAAACTTTCTTAGGCCTTGTCTACACTACACAGTTTGGTTGACAAAACAGTGGTGGTGCATACAGTAGTATTCCTCCCACCAATGTAATTCCCCTGCTATGCCAACATAATAAAACTACCTCAACGAGAGGCATATGTCAGTGTAGTTAGGGTAGTTAGTGTCTGTGTAGACACTGTGCTCCTCATGTTGGCTGTCATTTTTTGTCAATTTCATGGCTCCACTGGGCAACTTCCCCTGCTCCCACCCAGCTGGGAACACTGGCTTTAGCTCTACAGCCGTGAAATTGACAAAGGTGCCTGACTCCCAGCAGAGAAGTCCAGGGCAGCTTAGAGCTTAGATGCTGGGGAGGCAAGAAGCCCTGGGCGGCTCCCCGTCAAGAAATGGGAAGACAAGGAGGGGGGCAGCCTGGCTCCTGGCAGGAGCTGCCAGCAGAGCTGAGAGGCTCTCAGTTCCCCATACTGCCCTTCTTAGGTCAGTGGAAGGGCTCCTGGTGAGGACGTGCACCACCAACCCAAGGAGGGTAGTGTGGCTATCAGCCACCGCAGTAATTAATGTGGTGTCTGCAAATCAACCTAACATAGATCAACTTATTTTCGTAGTGTACACATAACCTAACAAAGCTGTACCAGTTACAGTCACAATTAAAATGTTTTCCCACCTCCACAGGTCCCTTAGGCTTAACTACAGAGTAGGTACTAGGGATGTAAAATATTAAACGGTTAAGCAATAAGCATTAGTCTTATCACTTACAAATTGTGTTAACCATTTAACTGTTCGCTGCATGGGGGATGAAGGGGCTGTGCACGTCGGGGGTGAGTGGGGATGGGGTACTATAGGGAGGGATGACTGCGGAGGCTGGGACACACGCTTACACATGTGAATACCCTGGTGGCTCAGGGGTTTAACACTGTTGGCAGCGAGCTAGGTGGCAGCACCTGAGGTGCACCCAGGTGAAGAATCTGGGGTGTTGGGCAGACATGGGGGTGTCTCTGGTCCTGAGGCAGGGCCAGGAGTGTGGCGGAAGGGATGGGCTCGTGGCCGAGGTGTAGCGGGATGTCCCCCCATTCAGCTCCCGGGCACCCCCTGCAACTAGGGACGTAAAATATATCTGTTAATTTAAACAGTTGTTTAGTTAAATGATATTTAACATCCCTGGTGGATACTTAAGTAAATAATACATATTCAACTGTACAGTTTCTCTTCAGTACTTCAGAAACATATGCAGAGTGACAAACTGTCCTCAGAAACAAAACCACTGTTGCTCCATCCACATTCTTCTTGAAGAGGATGAAGCTTAGACCATAGCAGATATTTTCAAATTCTGGATGTATTTAATGTAATTAGCTCCCTTTTAGAAATGGCACATATATGCGGACGAGGGAAGAATAAGTAGGACAAACATTTCTCTCTTTCCCTTGATATTCTAGTGTCATATTGCTTAGTGTCTTGTAGTGGGGGGTCAGAGATCCTCTTAGGGTATGTCTACACAGCTCACGGGGCTTGAGCTGCAGGGCTGCTTGCTGTGTAGACTTCCAGGGTTGGGCTGGAGCCTGGGCTCTAGGACCCTGTGAGATGGGAGGGTCCCAAAGCTTGGGTTCTAGCCCGAGCTCAGAAGTCTACACTACAATGAAACAGCCCCACAAGCCCAAGCCCTGTGAGCCTGACTCCACTGGCAAGGGCCTGCCGCATGTTTTTCTTTACTGTGTAGACATACCCTTAGTATAATAAAGTAATTCCAGCTTTCTTCTAAAGAATTAGCATTATTTCTCACAATCTCATGCAGATCCACCCAGCAAATAGTGGAGAAAACTAACAATTCAAAGTACTCAAAGACAGCAAAATACACTTGTACTCCAGCCATTCTTAACAACAACCTGAAAAAGGAAGAGTTATTTGGCTTTGTGTTGTATGACTATGTTTTACCTAAAAATTCCCCACTAATGCTACCATGAGTTCAGCTGCATCAGTGGGAAACCTACTGTACACAAAGCTTAGGCAGCTTTCAATGTTTTTACCTGAGTTTAAACAAACAGCAGCAAGAATGCCATAAGCTGCCTGAGTCTTGTCTACACAAGGATTCCCACTGTTGCAGCTGAACTTACAGCATTTATGTAATTTAAAAAATATATATAAAATACCCTATTCTAGACATGCCCTGTATGTGTCCCTCTCCCCTCATGCATACAACTTTTCTTATACTTTTTTTTTTTTTTTTTTTTTTTTTTAAAACATTAACATTTAAATATTCTCTACCTTGGAAGATTTTACAATCAACTGGAGAACTAGCAAGATTATGACATCTCAAGTACCAAGGATGTGAAATCTAATTGAGAACAGAAGTGTTTTTTATTCATACTGTTCATCTGATATTAACATCTTTTTTAATGAGAACACTTGAAAAAAAATATCTTTAACGATTCATAGAAGGGCTGAAAAATCTACCCATACATCTTCCTTCCTTTTTGTAGAAGGATTGATGCAATACATGACATTAATGATATTTAAAAAAACAAGCACAAAAATTGTATGCTGGGAAGGGGAAACTGTGCATTCTTTATACATCTAAAAAGAAGAAAATAAAGGCAAAAGCCTTCATTTCCATTTAAAAATCACACTCCCTTCAATAGGGCATGAAGCACTATGGAAGGCTTACTGCACAGCTTCAGTGAATTAGACATTTCGCTAAAATTCAGAACTGGGCTTCAGTTGTATGTTGTGATAAAATGAGCTATCATTCAAAAGTGTCTGTGCTCTGCTTTTGTAGACCAATCATACCGAATTTTGAGTTAGTAACAAAACTTAAGTGCTTCCACCAACTTCCCAAAGGAGACTATTCTATATTTGAACAGATTTAAAGAGTATTATTGACATAGGCTATTGAATTTAACATAACACTTTGCACACTTTAAATCATAACCAAAAATACAAACACTAAGGTTAAGGTTCTTAATAGCAACAATAATTCTGTCATGTTGCACATCTAGAACAATTTATATTATACTATATTATAATAAAAAGCAATATAACCAGCTACATATTTTAACAGGAAAAAAATTAAATAAAAAACAGAAGATAATATTTTCAAAAGTGTCTTTGTGACTTTGGAGCCTATGTCCCAGACACTTAGGCCAGTAAGTCACTTAGTACTATTGACAGTTTTACACCTATGTATAAGCAAAATGACGAAGAAAATTATGCTGCTGTATTTCACAATTTGTTATTTTAATATGAATAAACATCACAGTACATTAACAGTTTTTAAAATTAATTTATAGTTTTGTGGGTTAATAAAGAGGTAAATAAACTGTCTATCCATAATAATGTTAGCATTTAAATTTGTCCAAATTAGGCGGTGAAATTCATACCTTACTGAAATGAGAACAGTACATCTTAACCTTTGCTGCTTGTTATTGTTTAGATGGGTAGTTTTCTATCAATATACATGTTATTACTGCGTATTAGTTACAGAAAGCTTTTTTTCTTCACTTTAAAAAAAGTTTAAAATTCAGCAAAAATTTCAGAAAGCAACAAAATTTGCAGACACTACTACTGCAGGATAAATTTTTTGGATACCTGAGGTTTTCTGCTATCCTTGACTTAATGCAATGCAGAGGATACTAATGCATGTGTATAAACACAAGAGCATATAAACTCATACATTATATACAAATAATGAGACTTTTGCAAGGTTCTTCATGTAAAACATTACAGTTAAACTCCTTAACCCTTTTGAGGGAGAGGAGCAGTCCCTGTCTCTGGGCAGCTCTACACTTAAAATGCTGCATCAGCACAATTGCACCAATACTGCTTAAGTGAAGATGCTCCTCCACTGACAGGAGAGTGGCATTGTTAATCCACCTCCCCGAGAGGCAGTAGCTATGTGGATGGGAGAAGCTCTCCTGTTGACAAAGCACTTTCTACAAAGGGGAGTTAGGTTGGTATGATTATGTCACTCCGGGGTACGGATTCTTCACACCCCTGAGCGGCATAAATATACAGATATAGGTCTGTAATGTAGACCACGCCTCTGTCAGGCTTAGTAGACCATATGGCACCAAAACTACAAAGACTTAAGTACATGCATAACTTTATACACCGACTTTCAGTGCGACTATTCGTGTATAAAGTTATGCACGTGCTTAAGCATGTGCAGGACCTAGGACAGTCTACTGCAACATAACAAAGAGCTGGTGCCTTACTAAGCTCTGCTAATAAAATCTTATGAGACGCTACTCAACATCCTATTAAATGATTTTTTCAACAATTTTATTTTTAACTCCTTCCTGCTTCCCAACCCACCTACAACACACAAAGGCACTAGTCTTCCTGGAGAACTATGTCTATACCAAGTTTCCAGTTTCAAATGTTCTTCCAGTAGTACCTAAAGAAAAGTTCTAATTGTATTTTAGCTAAAGACAAATGGAGAAAGATTTTCTTTCCCCTCTTCATAATTCAAAACACACAAAAGGATTTCACATGGACTTTATTTCAGAAAGTCAAAGCACTTACAATTTCATATCAAAATGTGCATGCTGAACTATTACAGAGATAAGGTGGGTGAGGTAATATCTTTTATTGGACCAATTTCTGTTGGTGAGAGAGACAAGCTTCGAGTTATATAGAACTCTTCCACAGGTCTGGGGAAAGGTACTCAGAGTGTCACAGCTAATCCAAGGTCAAACAGATAGTTTAGCATAAGTAGTTAGCAAATAAGGGACCATTCAAGGTGAAGTGACCCGTTAACACCCCTGTAGTCATAGGACAGAAGTGGGGGAGGGTTAGTGGATTACAGATTGCTGTAATAAAACATACATTTTTAAATAGGTGGTTATGGGAACAGATTAACAGCCTTAACTATAAAGTGTGCTGCATTGTCATCAGCTATATACTGTTAAAAATTGTTTCCGGATATTTTTATTTTGGCTAAACAATTCATTCCTCCTTTGGAGTTTATACCCATCACTTGTAGGTTTAAATTATATCATATTTTAGCTCTTTTAAATGTTTGTTGCAAGATCAGTCCCTTCTACATTTTTGTTACTCTTCTCTGAACTCCCTCTAGTTCATCATCACCTTTCTGTTAGTCAGAACTTTACAGTATTCAAGGGGCAGATTCACAAGTGTCAGCTAGAAAAGAGAACTACCTCCCCATTGGCATGCAATAATGTATTTGAAGCCAAACACTACATGGCCTTTTTACGACCACACTGCATGTCAAGCTCAAATTCATCTTCTAGAATCTACCCCCAATTTAATATTACCATTTAAACTACAATAAGTGCTTTGTACTTATGGCATTTTCCATCCTAGGTTCTCAAAGCACTTGATAAATAATTCTGTAACTCTCCTAATTTTACAGATGGGAAAACTGAGGCACATAAGGTTAACTAGATCAAAAGCACACAAAATTTGTGGTAGAGGCAGAACTAGAATCCAGCTCTTCCAGTTCACTCCTGGGCCTTGACCACAAGACCATCAAATCCCTGCAGTTGTTTCCTTCAAGGCATATTAGCTCTCATTTTTCCAGACTGAATTTAATTGCTGATTTTGTTTGTTCTTCCTTTCTAGACCTTTGCATATTATTAATTTGTCTATTTCCCTAGGTAACTTATAACTCCAGCATTCTGTATCATGTGAATTTTAGTCATGTAATGTTTTATGTTCTGTCAAATGATTAATATATTTACTAATTAAAGCCAAATCTATAACTATAGCATTTTGAAGTAGGATCATGTTGCCAAGAATCCATTCAATGTTTTGGATTTGTATGGACTATATAGCACTGTACTCAAACATCTTACTGATCACCTTCTAGTTATGACTTTTCAAATCTTCAGACAAATTACAATATTAAGGTGTATGTTAATCAGCTTTAGAACATCGCTACCTAAAAACACCTTTATATACTCCTGTATCCAAGGTATTAGTTCTTTTCGAATGAAGGGCCATAACATAGCATACATGCAAATAAGCAGCAGAACACTTCACAAATTGATATTCTTGAAAGCTTGTCTCTCTCACCAACAGAAGTTGGTCCAATAAAAGATATTACCTCACCCACAAGAAAACTTAGTAAGTTTACCCTATAATAGTGTCCTGAGGGTATTTTTGTTATGTTCAAGACCACTAGTGCCACTGTCCAAATTAATTAAAACCCGATCTTATCTCCTTCCACCCTGCCCCCTCACCCAAAAATCTTAAATTATTAAATTAGGGAGTCAGTCTTGGGAAGGGACTTTCAGACTGCTGCAGATACCTGCAATAATTAAAAAAGGAAATACCAATAAGCAACCAGAGAAAAAGTTTTGTAGACACTGTCACCACTTGAAAAAAAAAAATGTATGGTGAATCTAGAACTTCAAAAAATGCTACTATCCAGTACACAAACTTGTGACTGAAACCTTGGATGTATATCTCCTGAAGGGAGTCCCACAGATTGATTTTAAATTTTCTTTTTGTATTGCAAAAGCGTATTTGAACACTGACAATATAGAGAATTGTCCAGTTCAATTCCCCCAGCAGAAGTTTGATATGTTTTAAAATATGCCATAAGGACTCTCTCCTCAGGAAGTAAGACTCCAACATGGTGGCTGGGATTTTGCAGCTTGCAAAGTAACCTGTTGTGATGAAGTGGAGATAGACTTAGGGTTTTCTCTGAATGATGGGTGTGTGCCTCAGTTTCCCCATATGTTACTCAAGTATTTTGGTGATGGGACCCAGGTGTGTGATCATTGCAGAGACCACTAGAGAGTGGAGGGGCCTTCCCCAGCCACACATACGGAGACCTAGCCAGGACCCCCTGCCCTGGCCCAACCAGTTGCAACAGGTTGTGGCAGGTGGAGCCCAAGAGGAGTGGCCATGTTGTTCGGGAAGGAGACAAAGGACTGGGAAGCGGCAAGGGGATGGCTCTTGGGAGGGAGATGGGGGGACATGACAGGCTGCCTGGAAGGAAGAACCAGTGCCCTGTGGGGGGGTTTGCCAGGAGCAGAGCCCAAGGATGGGGGCTCTGGGGCTCCTCAGGTGGTCGCTGCTGTAACTCCTAATGAATTAAGTCCTAACTAATTAACTCCTAACTAATTAAGCTGCTAGAAAAGTCTTTCTACACTGTGATCCTGAGATCTAATAAACCTTTCTGATGCCATGCTGGCTGTAAATTGCTTGTGACTGCAAGGTGGGGTGCATGGCTCTTTGGGGGTGTGGAACTCCCCAAGAGTCCCATCATCCAGGGGGCCCCACAAGGGGAGTCCTGGCGAAGCAGGGTTGCTGAACCCGCTGAGGTCAGAGTCAGCAGGTGGCTGTACTGGTGTGTGGAGACCCAAAGTGGCAGACTCTGAAGCACTAGAGTTCTGACTGGCTGAGTCCCAAGCTGTTCCAGAACTCAGTTCCTATGGGACTCTATCACTCCTGTGTAGCCTATATCAGGGCCTGTCGGGTCAAAACAAACACTTAAAAGGTTTACATTGCTTACATTCATTGTTTGTCCAGAGGAAAAAGAATATCCCTTTTAAATCCATCATTCACAGTATACCTCCTCATGGACCTAGCTAGGAATGAGTTCACATACTATGTGCTATGGTCACTGCTACTTCCAAACTTTGCTCCTGTTTCTGTCTTATTCAGGACAGTCTACCGTAGTCCTGAACAGCTGTCAAATCTGGAAAATAGCCTGCTGTTTTTCAACCAATGTACTTTCATGCTGAATTAGAGTCGACTCACGTGTTAACATGTATATATTATAGATTATCAAATGGCATAACACAAAGTGAAATAAAAATATGTGGCAATATTTAATCCCTTACCTTTTAAGAGTCCACTCTGACAAGGCGAACTCCAGAGCCATTCGCAAACCAGAACCAAGTCCATGTTTTTCCTTCCTCACAAGGCCAACCATCCAATGACCACAGCAAATACCATATGAAATACTCAAGTTGGTGTTTTACTTAATAAATATCATTACATTTCCAGAATATCTTTTTATATCTTTCACTCAAGACCAGTTGAATTGGCCTAACAAACAGGTGAATTAATTGGATTTTGATTACAACAGGATCTTCATTAAGTTCACAAGACTGTACTGACAAAAACAGATTTAAATCCTTATTTCCCTATCTTTTAGCAACAGGTCACAGTTAGAGGACACGGACACAGACACTGCAGAAGATGGAATCCACCTTTGGCTCATTAATACTCTCTTCCACTACGGGTTACTTTGTTACTGAACTAGGTCACCCAATAGCAGCCATCCCAATGAATCCAACAAGTAAACAATTTTCAGCCACAAGACGCAAACATAAACCTCCAATTTAGAATAAAGCTTATTTTCTAATGAACACACACACTCTGCTCTAATTCACAGCCTGCCCCTCCAAATTCCTAGACAATCTAGCCCTTTTTGTTATATGTTGAATGGTCTCTGATCCCAGACAAGATTCTCATATGATATATTGGAATGAAACCAGAGAAACTGAAGATGTTTTTCTATCAAATACATTCAGATTTGTCTATTCACAAGAGATATACACGGTGATCCCCTATTAGAGGAGATTTACATCCTTGACTTGTTGAATATAATTAGAGTATATATTTTTCAAATTAGAGTCTGAAAATGGATTCAGATTAATTGGATGTGATTGTCCCTACAGTAATCTGCTGCCAAGCCAGCAGACTACAAAAATAACTCTCTCACAGAGTACAAGGCCTCTGAGAAAGAAGGGAGGGTGAGGGGGAGAATGTACACCACCACAGCAAAAACTACTTTGTCTTATTTCTTCCACTCCATGGAAAGGAGCATTACATCACACTCTTACAATGCAGGGGGAGGGGACTATTCCCAGAAAGCAAGCTTTACAGTTATTTCCCTTTACTTTTCTGCTTGGTTTCTGGAGGGAGATGTAAAATCAATTAGGATTTAATTTTCAACAATGCAAAATTTGAAGGCGATCTAGAAGATGACTGCTCTTTAACTGCATGTTTTAATATGCATGCAAATGATCATTTCCTACTGGATATAAAACAAACATTCTGCAAAACAAAAGCATTAGTCACACATTTCAAATGTGCATTTAAATACCTTAAAAAAGGTTTAGTACAGATTTTTCTGGACTAAAACTTGTGATGTATGATAAATGGGAGCTCTCCCAGGGAGCAGGGTGTTCAGGCCACCACATCTAAACTGACACTAAGATAACATGACTGGCTGGTTTGAACTCTAAATGCCATGTTTATGGGGCAGTGCCATTTGGTACAAACTGCGACCAAAATAAAAACGCATCTGGTTGCAAGGGGGGGCCATAGAGAGAAAAAGAAAGGAACGTGAGCCACGCAAGAGAGTGAATGCTGATACACATTTTGCACAGGAGGGTTTCAAGCACAGGAATCCTCCAAATCCCAAACCTCCTAGTACTCACTCCCCAAACCCAATATTTAAAATGTACTGATGCATCATTTTAGGTTTTTACATCTTTGTGGCAAGTATGGCCTAATAAAAACACTCCCCCTCTCCCCTTGTGGGCCCCAGCAGCAGAAAGAATGCAAACCCATTTATATTTATGCAAATTTTTGCAGCAGATTTAAGAGCTTCAGGTGCCGGAGGGAGAAAAATCGCTGGATTTTTTTTAGGAAGCCTGTTTAAATAAAGCAAGATTTTCAATAATCCCTAGCACTGTCGCTTGTTTAGAAAACAGAAACATCATGTAATTTTCATATAAATGTATTTAAATTGCAATTAAATTCTTTCAAAATTTCCAAAACACTTGTGCCACAGCTTTTCAAATCCTAAAATTTTGTCAAAGTGCATTATAGATGTAAGATCACACTGATTCACAACCGTCTGAAGCAAGTGTTTATGCCAGGCAAACATCTCTGTGAAACAACACAGATGAAACAGTCAGACAAGATCCACATAAAATCTATCAGTAGGTTAAAAAATAGCTGAAATATACTACTAACCTCATAAAGTGCAGCAGTGCTTAAATCCAGCGAGTTGAGGCATACAAGGTAGAAATGGAAATGAAAAGAGATCCAAAAATGGTTTCTGTATTTGTTTTTCAATTGTAAATGTTCAGAAACGAGCAGAGACTCTGTCGGCCATTTTGGCATGAACTCACTCTCTCCCTCCTGCGCTCTCTCCCCCCCACCCCCCGCCTCTCTAAAGGAAGAAGCTTTTTGTGACCTTCAAACAGAGGCAGGTCATGTGACTTGGGGCAGGCTGTCAATCAGGAAGGGGGGGGGGGAAATGCTACAATCTTAAAGAGAAAGCAGCCTTTTTTTGCACCTAAAAGACTACTTTGCCCCACACTGCTTTCCCTCAATTGTGTAATGCTGCTGTAGCATACTTTCCATCTGCATTACTTCTCATCTATTTATCACGCAAGAGTAGTACACAGAAAAAGGATTTTATCCAGTAGATCAGGGAAAGGAACAAAATAAAAGCATAACTGGATTTTTTTTGCACTAGCTATACATTAAAATCAGCTATTCATGTCAATGTAACATTAAGCTTGCACAGATGACAAGTTATAAGACATGAAATGCAAAAATTAAGTTTACAACAGTATTATTCGGTCTTCTATAGTGGACTCTGGGACACATGACCCTAGCAGTTGACACCTCCGCCCCCCCTTTCCATTCCCCGCAAGAGGAAGTGACCCTTTAGGAAGGCCCCATCTTGCTTTACAAATATAAGTCTACCCAGTAATAAGTACTGCTAGCAACACCAAGAGGCACACCTTTATCACTTCAAGATTGAGCCCTTCCATATCAGCAGTTCCAGACTCAGTTATTTTTCAGCCTAAGAACTAGGCAGCAAGCAAGCAGATGAGGACTGGAGAGAAATGTGGGACACAAAAACAAGATACAGACACACTCCTCCAACTTTAAATAAAGCTTATTTTTTCTAAGGAACATATACATCCTACTCTAACTTATTAGTAAATAGTCCATGACTTCAAATTCCTAGACAACCTAGCCCTTTTCTTGTTATATTTAGAACTGTCACCTATCCCAAGCTGGAGAAGTAAGGGGCAAAAAAAGAGGTTACTCACGCTATGCAATAACTGTGGTTCTTTGAGATGTGCCCCCCCCTCAATAGGTGCTCCACTTCAGGAGCATGTGCACCCCAAACGCCATTGATCGAGATTTTCATTAGCAGTGTCTATTCGGCCCATGCATGCACTGTTGATATCCTTGTGTCCCACACTGAGGTTATATTAGGCTGCACGGGAGAACTGCCCTCAGTTCCTTCACTGCCACTAAAAGTCTGAGAGGGCAGTTAGTGGAGCATCCATAGTGACACACACATCGCAAAACCATAGTTACTGCACACAGTTAGTAACTTCTCTGTCTTCTTCAAGTAGTGTCCCCAGGGATGCTCCACTTCAGGAGGAGGGAGCTTCAGAGTTGAGTCCATCACAGGCAAAAGAACTGCACTGCCAACTGCTACATCAGAGCTGGAGGCATCAACTAAAGCATAGTGTCCAGAAAAGGTATGTATGAAGACCATGTATAGCAGCTCTGCAGATCTCAGCAACTGGGACATTTTTAAAATAGAGCCATAGATGTAGATTGTGACCTCATCAAGCGAGCTGAAATGCCAGCAGGGGGTGGGATGTTGACCTGTGTAACAAGTTGTAATACATCCTGAAATCCATTTAGATAGCCTCTGGGTTGAAACAAAGTCTTTTGATCTTTCTGCAAATTAAACGAACAGTGAAGGTGTTTTACAAAATGGTATAGTCCTATGTAGATAGAAGGATAATGCTGTTCCGACATCTACAGTATGGATCACGTTGGACTTGTGCGGTTTCAGTAAAAACTGGCAAGTAAATTATCTGATTCAGATGAAACTCAGAAGACACTATAGGAAGTAGAGATGTAAAAGGTTTAGCATTTAAACTGTAGGGGGAAGGGGAGCCCAGCAGCTGGGCTGGCTCCCCACTAGTGAGAGCAGCTGGGCAGCTCTTGCTGGCGGGGAAGCGCAGAGCCCAGCTCAGGAGTAGCCGCAGCTGGGCTTGGTATCCCACAAGCAGGGGGGAGGCGCGGAGCCCAGCACGGGGGGGAGCCACGGCAGGGAGGCGCGGAGCCCAGCGGAGGGAGAAGAGCTGCAGCTGGGCTCAGCTCAGCTCCCTGTGAGTGACAGCTGTCCAGCTACCACCGCAGCTAGGCAGCTCTCACTTAGCAGTGAGGAGCCGAGTCCAGCACGGCTTCCCCCCCCCCAGTGTTTAACTGTTCTTAGAACGTTTAAAAACTGATTCTTAATTAAACTAATTTTTACATCCCTAATAGAAAGGAACCTGGGATGTGGACATAAGGAAACCTTATCCTTGTGGAAAACAAAGGAAAGTCCACCACTAAGGCCCCAATCACTCCAACTCTGCAGCCTGAAGTAAAAGCCACTCGGAAGGCCATTTTCATAGACAAATTAAATAAGGAACAGGTCACCATTGGTTCAAAGGAAGGCTTCATGAGACTTTTAAGAACCAGATGAAGGCCCCAAACAAGGGTAGGGACTTTCACTGGTTGAAAGAGATTTCCCAGACCTTTCATGGTTGCAGGGGTGAGCAAAAAGGGAGAAGACTTCAATAGTGGTATGAAAGGCTGTTAGAGTTGCCAGATGAACCTTGAGAGAATTAAGTAATTGCCCTCTTTTCTTTAGATGCAACAGGTATTCCAGAAACATCAAGAAGCCACACCTCAAGGCAGAGAATGCTCAGATTGAGGTGCAGGTAGTTGACCAGCATCCTAAGAGAGGAGTTGAGGAGTGACTGGGAGATTTATTGGTGGACAGAGAGTGAGATGGAACAGGTAAGGCAACCACACTTGCCTCAACCACGTCGAGGCTATTAGAATGATTCTGGCCCTGTCCAATTTTGTTCATCATTCCGAGGGTCAAGGACACCAGGGGAAAGCAGAGAACAGATTCCCCATCCAAGGGAGCAGGAAGGTATCCTCCAAGAAATTGTGACCTAAACCCGTGCCTTGAACAAAATAGGTGGCTTTTTTTTTTTCATAGCTTTTTTTCATACAAAAGTTCATCTCTGGAAATTCCCAAATCTGAAAAATGCTGATCAGGACTTAGGGATTCAGCTCCCATTCATAGTCTTGGGAAAAATCCCTGCTAAGAGCGTTGGCCGTAACATTTTGTCTGCCCAGAAAGTACATTGCTGAGATTCCTGTGTCTTGTTTTATGCACCAGTTCCATAACATTATTGCTTCTGCACAGAGGGAAGGGGATCTCGCTCCTCCTGCCAATTCACATATAACATGCAAAACACGCAGTCCATCATGACAACCCTGACGGATCTGTGCACAATGAGAGGCAGAAAACGAAGGCACACATTTCTGACCACTCTGAGCTCCAGCAGGTTTGGTAGAGGGTGGTTCCTTGGGGTAACCACTCGGTTTGTACAGTGAGAGCATTGAGATATGCCCTCCATCCTAAAAGAGATGCATCCATGGTTATGGTTACCATTGGCATCAATTATCTGCCCTACATTGTATGAACCTTCCACCAGTGTAGGGAATGCTTCACCTTTTGGGGAACTAACACCTGCTTGTCTAGGCTGTTTTTGTTTGGCAAGTAAACTCATCTGAGCCACTGCTGGAAACAGCAAAGGTATAACCTTGCATGTTCTGTCACAAAGATGCAAGCTGCCATGTGACCAAGGAGTTGAAGATAGTTTCTGACTGAAGTCTGGGGGCTCCCTTGAATAGTTCTGACAAGGTCTGATAATGTCCAAACCTGTCCATGAGAAGGAAGGCCCTGGCTACTAACGAATCTAGGGATGCCCCTATAAATGGTATGTTCTGAATGGGAGTCAGTGTGGGTTTTTCAACATTCAGCTGCAGACCCAAAGTCTAAGAACAGGGAAAGCACATTTGTTGTGGCAGATGACACCTCTTAGTAAAACTGACCCTTGAGCAGCTGGTCATTAAGGAATGGGAAAACTATGATCAGTTAAAAATATAGTAGAGAGCCACCGCTGATAGAATCTTTGAAAACACACTCAGAGCCAAGGAGAGACTGAACAGAAGTACCTGATACTGAAAATGATCCTGACCTATGACAAAACACAGGAACCTTCTATGAGATAGTTTTATCGCTATATGGAAGTACGTGTCTTGAAGGTCGAGGGCTGAAAACCAATACCCTGAATTTAGAGAAGAAATTATAGCAACAGGAGTTACCATCCTGAAATTTTGAGGCTTCACAACTTTATTTAGGAGTCTTAGATCTAAGATTGGTCTCCATCCTCCAGTTTTCTTTGGTACAAGGAAATACCTCAAATAGAAGCCTCCCCTCCTGTGCTGAGCAGGACCAGCTCTATTGCTCCTAAATGATGAAGGGAGTTTATTTCCTGTCTTATCAGGGACTCATGAAAGTGGTCCCTGAAGGGGGATGGGGAAGAGGAATAAGGTAGCTACAGGCAGGTAAAATGGATGGTGTAGCCGGATATTACTTCCGTCACCCTTTTATCTGAGGTGATTCTCTGACATGCTTGTTGGAAATGGGTTTATTGGTCTCCAAAAGGAGGGGGAGGTAGGAAAAACGTTAACATTGGCAAGCTAATGGAAATGGGGTGTTCGAACCCTTGGCCATCACATCAAAACTGAGGCAGTGATGAGGAATGCTGCTGTATAGACCCATCAGGTGGGTTAGAAGATCTCTTTCTCTAGAATTTGTCTCTCTTTCTAGGAGATTCTGTACGTCTCTGAAACCTAGAGAATTGCATTAGATGGGATCTTTCAGCCATTTTTATCTACTAAACTTCCTTTTGTTTGCAGGAGTGAGGTACCTAACAAGCATAATAAGGCCTTGGAATCATTAAGGATATGCAATGATTCCTTGGTATTTTCCACAAACAGCTTCAGTCCATCAGTTCCTCTACCATATTCTGGATTTCTCTGGGGAAGTCACATAGCACCAGAAAGCCCTGTGCATCACCACTGCTGTAGAAATGGGATTGGCCACAGCATCTGCAGCATTCACAGTTGCCTGAAGAGATGTTCTGGCTCGTAATTGTCCCTCAGCAATAGTAGCCTGGAATTGTTCCCTTTGCTCCAAAGGAAGGCGTTCAATAAACTATCCAAACTTTGTGTTAGTTTATGTAGTTGTACTTTGCTATCGGCACCTGGTAACTTGCAATATAGAAAGTAGGGTTGCTGATGAATAAGATTTTTCTCCCCAGCAGATCCAGGCACTTCTGGCCTCTTTCATACAGAATGACTTATAACAATGCTGCTTACTCCGTTCATTAACCACATCAACCACCAGAGAGTCAGGCTTGAGGAGGGCTGCTCAGGAGAGTAATTAGCACTCCTCTTCTTAGGATATTTAGAAGAGGACTCTGAGGATTTCCCCTTTCTGGCAGAGTGCTGTGCCAAGTTGAAGGGGCAGTAGAGGCCCCCAGGGAGGGCCTCTCTGATCTCATCCCAGCATTTTGTTACTAATGTCACTGTATATTTCCATGTGATCCATCCTGCATGAAACCTGTGGACAGATCCTTGCAAATGACTTGAAGATCTGTATTAGCCATTCCCTGAATAACTTCCCTTCACTAACTGGCCTTCCTTTTCGAAGTCTTAGAAAAGGGATCAACTAACTACAAATGCAGAAGGTTCAACAAGCTGTAATAGACAGGCAGATTCCATGCACAGCCCCTGATGTAATCAAAAGCATCAGCACCTGAAAAGATTGCTAACTCCATGAAGGGCATGAAGTTCATCAAATCTCCTTTATCTGGCTAACAGTCAACAGAAGAGCCATATGCCAATTATCTCAACATCACATTAGAAGAAGAAAACTCAGAGCTCCAATACCTGCAAAAACATTACCACTAACCCTTAGTTGTTGTCACATGGTCTGTTAGGAGGAGGATATTTCTAGTTATACCATAATTCTGTTGTCCATTTGAAAAGTTAACACAAAAGTTGTTTAGGGAAATTGTACAGGAGTCCAGAGGGAGAATCTCAATTTGGAGTTGTATTCTTGGCTTCCAATAGTTCTTGAATGTGGAGTGGAAAAACAGAGCATATTTTTTTTGTACTGGCTAGGATGGGGCTTTGTGCTCCATGTGTCAAGGAACAAACATCAGTTGAGGCTAACAGAAATCTTAAGTAAGGCTGCTGGATCTTCCTATGTAAACAATTTAATCTCAGACTCAGATTCTTTCCTATAACAATCTCTTCCTTTCAGAGGGGGAAACAAAGAGGATTATCTTCTGTGAATAAAACCTAGGATGAATAAGATAATACCTCCACCACTCACCGTCCTGGACTGTTCATATTCCATGTGAGCTCACTCTAACTATAGCCAAATCTCCAGTAATCATAAAGAAATATTCAGACCTTAAGAGTGAGGCTAACCTAGGATGTAGCCCTTTGAGGAAAATAATCATGGATAAAACAGAGAAATATACAGAACAACCCCTCTCCTGGGTCATTCATGTATCTCAATGGAGTTCAGTTTCACCTACTGCTTTTGCTAACTTGTAGGTCTTTAGACTCTTTTCCCTCAGTTTGGTTCATTTGTGGGGGAGGAAGAATCTGCAGTCAAATCTGCAAATCCCCCAACTACCACAAAAACAGTGATATCATCTTTACTAGAGTCAGTTTCTCAACTAGTATGAGTTGGTAGCACAGAGATCTATGGATGCATGAGGAGCTTCATATGGTAATGCCCTCACTTGAATTCTGCAGATCTGTGAAACTGGAAAGCCATAACTCAGTTCAGTTCACCTCAACTCACCTTGTTGGGTGCAGTAGTCTCCTACAGGAGCAGTGCTGAGCACTGACCTATTTGAAAGGAATTAACTAAATGAAGAACAGAGAATGGTAACTGGTGACTAGAACCAGAGCATCTATTAGCACAGCACAGAGTTGCTGGAGCAAAGGTAAGGTGGAAGCCACAAGCCTGCATGTGGTGCACCTCTTTACCTCTTATAGCCATCTCAATAGTACTGTTAAGTAAAAACAGAAGAAAAAAAGCTTAGCAAAATATTTTGGCATCTCTAAGCCACAACAGACTAATAGCCACAAGTGTTGCTTCCACCTCCTGGAGACAGGAAACAACTGGAGAGCAACAGCCTCTTAAATAGGGGAGTATTGCTATCAGTCTTTTTCTCAGCCTCTCTCTATCTAGTGGAAGGGGGAACCATAAACATCTGTCTGGGCTTGCATACAATGGATGTGGGAGCCCAGGAGATTTTATTTTTGCTAAGAGTGGGTCAGAAGTTGAGAAAAATGTATTGAGTCCTTTAAATAGGTTTTAAATTAGTCTCAAAGAAGTGAGAAGCCTCGTATTGTCTGATGATGGAATTTCATTAATTTTTAACAAACTTTAGGGCCAAAGCAGCTTATACTAATATATTTATGCCCCTATGGCTTTCTGTGAAGGATCAGGGAAGTGGTTTTATACCAGATAGGAGAATTGGAGCAGAAATCCTCTGAATCTGAGTGCACTTTATGACTACACTATCATCTACTAAGAACCTGACCATGGACAGGTCTAGTGATGCAGTAAAGCAAGGAAACTCAGACTGATGCTTGCGATCCACAAGTGGCTCTTTAATGTGTCTAATGCAGCTCATTGCAGCACATATTATAACACTGTGATTTAATTAACAACCAACCAGGATGCTTTTACTGTATTATTAACCAACTGCAGTTGATAAAATAAGTATTTTCCCCATCACATTGCTTAAATATGAATATATAGTACTATAGTCAATGCAACAATGAATTCACACTCCTGAGGCTCTTTTGGATAATATTGATTGCTGATTTGGCTCCTGAACCACTGAGGTCTGAGTATTACTGAAGCAGAGCCTGATGCAGTGGTCCCCTAATAAGCAAGTGGTAGAACTGCAAACACAAGACATTTGATTATTTTTTAAAGACAAGCCAAAGTAAAACCATCACTAATTTACAGCCTAAAATGACACACACAAAACATTCCAAGGCACATCACCTTGTTATAGTACCAATGCAAATAAGCATTGTGTGCTGAAAAAACACAGACTACATATGGAGAATATATTTGGAAGAAGTAGAGTATCCATCCTTAGACGTTTTAAGGTGTGGCTTGACAAAGCCCTGGCTGGAATGATTTAGTTGGGGTTGGTCCTGCTTTGAGCAAGAGGCTGGAGCAGATGACCTTCTGAGATCTCTTCCAACCCTAATCAATTTACAGATTAGGAGAAAAAAATATTTCGGTGTTGGTCAAAGCACCTTGCCACCCAGTGAGTCTTTTTACAGATTGGTCTTCATCCCCTGGCAATCTAGCCCACTTTGAGCCTTGCCCTAGTTCAAGGGAAAAAAGTAAGAAACAAACAAACCATGAATAGAATGTTTGACATGGATTATAAATGTGGGGGCTGTGCTGCTCTGCAGCTAGTTAATCTGAGGCTCATACTTTAAAAGTGAGGATCTGAAAAAGGTAGTGAAAGATAACTTTCTGTTTCAAAAGCTTGTGGTCTAACAGCTGTAGTTTATATTTAAGGTTTGAAGGGAAAGAGGTTTGTCAGTACTTGAAGTGTTTGTTACACCAAGAAATACAAATATAGTTTTGATTCAAAATCTTCTGTATTAAAAACTTACATTGGGTCCTGCAAAAAAGTTAATTGCATTATCTTACCCACTTGGCATTGTCAGAATTGTTCAACTTGTGAACAAACTATTCCAGATTTGTTTTAATAGTTTTACTGCCAGGCATTTCTATATTTTAATTAAGAATTCAAATCTCATTATGAAAGGGCTGTCGATCAGTTTATGGGATGGTGGGAGTGCCTTGCATCACTTCTAGGCACCCAGCAGACTGTCTGAGAAGTAGCAATGAACTGCTGCAGAGACTGCAATTTCCAATCATCCTGATTAACTGGAGAATCCAGAGGGAGGATACCTGAGGCAGTTCTTGATGACATGTCAAATTTTGTGAAATCTTTCCTTGGACAACTGAACTAAAATCAATTTTGTCTTGCAGAGTGCCCGTAGATGGACCAGTTCTTAAGAAGACACTAGGGAGATCCTCTGAAAATGGAGGAAGCACTCATGGCATTTGAGTATTTGAAAGGTCTCCAGTATACAGAATTACTTTCTCATACAAAACCTAACAATATGCCATCCCAACAGTGGTGGTCAGAATGCCTTCTTGCCTTAGACTGACAATCAGAATTACTATGAGAGTATGAGACTATTACTATGAGACTATTAGAGTATAAGCTGAAAAAAGAGGCCAAAGAAAAGCACTGAGAATTGGTAATGGAGTTTGCACTTTGTCAAAATGTAAGTCCATTGATGGCATGATCAAATTTGGATATGGGAAAATGCTTCTTTGTAGGACAACAAAAATCTTGAGAAGAAACCTCTTAATTAAGAAGGGCCTGGGACTCCATGTGGAAATAAATATTACACCCTCTCAGCCTGGGACAGAGCTTATCCAGAGCTTATCATGAAGAGGAAGAAACTCCCCAAAAGCCTAAAGAAAATGAGTAACTATTCCTAGTGAAATAAGGTTCAAAATGCTGGTCATTTTCTGGTTCAAGAAAAGGGAGGAATGACAGGAAGGATGTAGGAGGTTCATCAAAACCTGAGATGTGTCCTCAGACTATTTTCAGAGCTCATCTGATTTTAATTTAATTATTATTTAAATAATTATATTGGGATTAGGCCAGTCAGACTGGAAGTCATCCTTAAGAGAACACACTCCTCCAACTCCTGATATGGAAGGCTTGAAAGACACTGGAAGAACCTTCTATTTGATCAGTTCTATGGTTTCCAGGGAAAGATGGTTGAATTCTTGGGATTTTGAAAGCCTTGGTATTTTTGTGGGGCGTGGATTTTGCATGCTTTTTTGGTTATGCTATACAAAAGCTTTTTTTTTTTTTTTTTTTAAAATGGAATGTGGCTTGAATTAACCACCTTAGAGAAATGGTACACACCCAGGCTAGGCTACTGAGCTATATAGACTTATCACTATGAAAACTTGGCTGCTTCTGCAACTACAGTATTTGCTGCTGCCCTGTCCATCACTACCCACTTTGAAAGGACTCAGAAATGACTTTAAATATATATTTACAGAGGCAAGGGATGATACTGAGTGGTATGAAAAAATGCTGGGCAGGAGCACTCGTGCTTGAAGCACCTCACTCATGAAGAAATATCTTATGAGCACAAAGGCCTTGTCACAACTGTATGACAAAATGGTATTATCTTTTTCCTTCATACTGACATTTTACTACAGGATCTCAACTGTTTGAATTGTCCAGTAGAAGGATAGTCTTAAAAATATCATTCTGATGAGGACAGGTGGCAGACCAGGCTGCTCTGATACATCTGGAGGAAAACTGGAAGGAAAGACAGTGACATACCAGGGGGAAGGGGAGGAAGGGAGGGAGGAGGCCATGCCCCCAGACGCCAGGGGTGCCCTCTTCAGAGGAACTGTTCACTCGCTCACATCCCCGGCAGCTGAGCCAACCAGGTGTAGTGCCAAAAACTCTAACCAGCAGAGTTTGTGGCTGGCCCCTCCACCGACCGGCCCTTCTGCCCCCGTGCTGGGCGCAACAAGGGAGCTGCAGGCCAGGTCGGCACAGCTGCTGAGGATGTCAGTGGGAGGCAGCTTCTCTGAGGAGGGCCCGGATGGCGCATCCCCAGGCCAGCGCCTGGGTGCATGGTCCTCTCGGTATGCCACTCCCGCAGTCCCCACAGCGTGGGGGGAAGGGGGAAAACAGGCCTGCACACCCTCCTCCCACGGGGCACTGCCACCGCTGCCACCTATGGGGGACACAAATATTGGCCCCCGGGTGCTGGAGACCCACCGTATGCTACTGAGGAGAGAAATTTAAGATTACCTCTGCCTACAGATTCTGACTATTTTGGTGGTCTACTGCTATAGACAGGATGGCAGTAGGTGCTCAATTGCTCTGCTGCATTGCTGAAAAAGGTGTGATAAAAGGTAGGGCTAGCTAGACCATACATCCTAAGAGGGGCAAGGCAGAAAATTGAAGGCCAACTGGCATTGGCTGTAATAGTATGCCATTTTGCTGCAATCAAGTGGGAAAAGGTAGAGAAAAAAGTGGTAAAATGGTGGGCTAGAGGCATAGCTATCTTGACACACACATTGAGAAAACCAAAGGGAATACAGAGGACAAACTGGCACTGGCAGTTTGGCAATATGAACCAGACTGCCCTTTTGCATCCCTGAGAAATGTTTGTGGAAGGTGTATTTAAGTGGCGGAGAAATGGCCTTACTGACATACTTTGAAGGAACCCTATTGAGAAAAGAATCAGCACAGAAAATCCTTAGGTTTTCCTAGAAGAATCACAGTTTGTTCCAAACACTGGGAATCTAAATCATTTGAGGGTTTTTTATTGTTACAGAGCCACCATTAGTATGAGGGAGGGTGACAGAATCCCAAAAGTACAGACAGTTCGAGATACCAAGCACAACAGGAACTGAGCTTGGGAACTAAGGTCATCCTCACAACAACTGGAGCAAAAAATACCTGGTTACCATGGCAGAGGGTCCCACACCTTGTGCTCTTCCTGCCCCTCTGACTTATCTGCTCTTCGACACCGTATTTCACCTCAACCAGGAAAGAAATGCAGCGAGTGACTACTGGCTTGTAGTTTCCAAAATGCCAGGTCCTAATGCTGAAATTCTGCTTCCAAGCATCCCAAGGCCTGCCACACTGCTGCAGAGAGAAGGATGAGGGAAGGGCTATGGAGCCAGGCTTGCTATACCTTTTGTTTTTGCCAAAAGTTAGTTTCTAGCAGTCTCCTATTCTCAAAAATCTTGTTCATCCCTACCACGAGGGACACTAAACGGAGGGAGAAAAAAACTATCTGGAAAAAGCTCCTGCCTGGAGACAGAAAGGAGAAATTTAGGGAAACTACATCCTCCTCCAAAAGATGGGGAATTAGAGGTGCAAACAGCACTCTGAGTGGCTCCCCCCTGCAGGCATGACATCAAGAAGGAGAGAAGAGGAAAAAAAAAAAAAAAAAAGAAGAAGAGGATCCTCCATGCTGGGAAGATGAGGATGAAGATCCCAGTCATAACGAATCACAGAGCAACAGATGCCCGTAAGAGAGAAGGCCATGGCTTCATCTACTGAAGGGATGTACTCAATTATTGCCTTGTGATCCTGAATTGTTGCTCATGAATTCACAGGGAGAATTGGTGGCTTGTAATGCCTTTCACTATTTACAGCTGACTAGAAGACTGTGGCAATTCCTCCTTTATGTTGACTTTGTGGTCTACACCTTTGAAGGCTGAACTACTACTATGGCCCTGAAGTCAAGCCAAAAGCTCCAGACAATTCGGAATAGAGATGAATGCTTCCTCAGCACGATGGGCAGGCACGAACACCATCTATGCTCAGGTCTCTACAGTGACTTCCTAGTTGCTTCCAAGTACAATTACAGAAGTTGGAAATAATCTTTAGAGCCTTAAAGTCAGGTACATTTATCTGAAAGGCTATCTATTACTCTTTGCCCAGAAAAGCCAGCCAAGACCTTAAATTTGGGCACCGTACAGCTGGAATTTTTAAAGACACTTGAGAATCAGACATCAAACTCCCACTGCATTTCAATGAGATTTGGGCACTTAACTCTCTTAGGCTTCTTTGAAAATTCTATGCTATATATTGAGAAGCAGGGCTCTTTCAGTTGAGAGTCCCCACACTTTTGAAATTCACTCTCTTTAGCAGGCCACCACGGCCAGTCTAGTGTATAGCAAGACTAAAAAAAAGAATTAATCAACTGTTTAGTTTTTCTTCCGTGCTTTAAACTTCTGTAAAGATAGCAGCTATTGTTAGGGCCTTAGAGCACTTCAGAAATTATAAAAATACAATTTCATTCAAAATGATCCTAGAGTACTTCATAAACTATTCGTATACTAATCTTTTCCTCCAAGCAATGAAATGCAGCCTCCTCTGGAGTAAAATATAGTGGCTATTATAGAGAACACAGAAAAATTATTAACAGTTTAAAGACAGGAAGTGAAGAATACTTTGCCCAACAAAACAATAAGAATTTTAGGTTAGTAATTATGCAAAGTGGAATTTGTCCAGAACACAGGAATTAAAATTCTAAACTTCATAAAAATCTCCCAAGCCAGCTACATAGCCATCAAAAGCCGCATCTTCTTCAGTCTCACTTCCATGCAATAGCAGGACATAACCCTCCTTAGCTAGAGAGATCAAAGACATGCATTAACTTTCTGCAATCAACAATTCTGTGCAGAGCAGTCTCTCACTTTTAATAAACATTTTACCAAATAAAGTTACTGTTTTTCAACAATAAAAAAATATTAATATTTACCAAGAATGTAGAGAATAGGGAAGACATACAGTGCTTTTGTTAGAGAAAGGAAAAACTTCTCTTCATGCCTATGCATGTCCAACCGTCTGCACTGTGGAGCACTCCCCATCTCCCAGCTGGCTGGAGGCAGAGCAGGAATCAACAGCCAGCCTGGGGTAGGACAGCTCTTCTGGGGAGACCCACAGAATGATGGCTTCAAAAGCTGAAAAATACTAAATGAATATGTAAGACACCTAACTCTAACAAATGAACCTTGTATCAGACCCTTAGGGAACAGACATCCCTTTATACAAAAACAAGATTACTTACCAGTAACTGATGTTCTTCGAGATGTGTTGCTCATGTCCATTTCACTATAGGTGAGTGCAGGCGTGAATGGTTCCCGGAACTTTTTCCCCTTAGCAGAGTCCATAGGGCCAGCTCCGGCGCCCCCTGGAGCCCTATGCACATGCTGCAGTATATGAGGCACTGCCGGCCCTATGCCCCCTCAGTCCCTTCTTTCTGCCAACTCTGGCAATCGGGACTGGGGGTGGATTGTGGAATGGACATGAGTAACACATCTCGAAGAAGAGCAGTTACTGGTAAGTAACCTTGTTTTTTTCTCAAGTGCTTACTCATGTCCATTCCACTATATGTGACTAACAAGCAATACCTTGGAGGTGGGTAGGAGTTATCGGTGACCTGCCCTCAGCACCGCTCTGCCAAATCCCGCATCCTCTCTCGCCTGCTGAACGATGGTGTAGTGGGACATGAAAGTATGCACCGACGAACAGGTGCCAGCTTTGCAGATGTCCCACAGGGGCACTCTCTCCAGGAAGGCTGTAGATGAGGCTTGAGCTCTGGTTGAGTGCACTGTGATGGTTCCCGAAAGCGGCACCCTCGCCTGCTCGTAGCAGAACTTGTTGCAAGATGTAATCCATGAGGAGATTCGCTGGGTGGAGACAGGTGAGCCTTTCATCCGGTCAGCCACTGCGATGAAGAGCTGTGTTGATTTCCAGAACAGCTTTGTACGCTTGATGTAGAAGGCCAGGGCTCGTCTCATGTCCAGCGAATGCCATCTCCTCTCCTCCTACAAGCCGTGCTGTTTGGGAAAAAACATGGGGAGAAAAATATCTTCATTACAATGAAATTGGGAAGCCACCTTCGGCAGGAAGGCTGGATGCGGCCTCAACTGCACCTTACTTATTCTCATAGAATACTGTATAAGGGGGCTCCGAGGTCAAGGCCCTAATCTCGGAGACCCTCCTTGCTGAGGTAATGGCCACCAGGAAGGCTACCTTCCATAAAAGCATGAGCAGAGGGCATGAAGCCACGGGTTCAAAGGGGGGCCCCGTGAGTCTCGAGAGGACCAGGTTGAGATCTCAGGGAGTCACCGGGTCACGGACCTGCAGATAAAACCTCTCCACCCCCTTGAGGAACCTGACTGACATGGGATGGGAGAACAGAGATCTCCCCTCCAGCAGCTGATGGAAGGCGAAAATGGCCCCCAGGTGAACCTTCAGTGAGGCCAGTGCCAGACCCTGGAGCTTTAGCTGGAGCAGGTACTCTAGGATCGCCTGTACAAGTGAGAGGCTGGGCAGAATGCCCCAGGACTCCGCCCAAGAGGTAAACTGTTTCCACTTAGCCCGATACACCACCTGTGTGGAGGGTTTCCTGGTGCCGAGCAGTACTTGTTGGACCTGCACCGAGCAGGTCCTCTCCCCCTCCGTCAGCCACAGAGCCTCCAGGCCATGAGGTGCAGGGAGCCCAGGTCCAGGTGCAACAGGCGACCATGGTGCTGGGAGAGAAGGTCGTGTCGCCTCGGGAGCTCCAAGGGTGGGGCGATTGAGAGGTCCAGCAGCATGCTGAACCAGTGCTGTCTCGGCCAGGCTGGAGCAATGAGTATAACGTCCATCCTGTCCCTCTTTATTTTTAGCAGGGCCTTGGGATGGGCGGGAACGCATACATGAGGGTCCCCGTCCAGTTGATGAGGAACGCGTCGGAAATCGACTCAGTCTCGTGACCCCAGAGCCAGCAGAACCTCAGGCATTTCATGTTCCAGGTCGACGTGAATAGGTCCAGTTGGGGAATGCCTCATTTCTGGAAGATCATAGCCAGCACCTCTGGGTGCAACGACCAGTCGTGGTGGGGTAGAAACGACCTGCTGAGGCGATCCGCCTTGTCGTTCCTCACTCCCGGGAGATGAGAGGCAGTCAAGTGGAAATCGTGCTTCCCAGCAAAGTCCCACAGATGGGTAGCTTCCTCGCGGAGGGCTGAGGAACGTGCTCCCCCTTGCCTGCTTATGTAAAACATGGCTGTGGTGTTGTCCGTCAGCACCTTTACCACTCTGCCTGTCAGGAAATGGAGGAACACCTTGCACGCTAGGCAAATGGCCCTCAGCTCCTTTACGTTGATGTGCAGGCGCCTCTCCTCCTCCGACCAGAGCCCCTGAGTGCCTACGTTGGCACTGATGTGCGCTCCCATCCTACATCCGAAGCATCGGAAATTAGGGTGACTGACGGGACCAGCTCCCTGAACGCAACGCCCTTCATCACTACCCTGGGAGTCCACCACCAGTTCAGGGAGGCTAAGACGGGCAGGGAAACTGTGACCACCCAGTCCAATGGGTGTCTGCTTGGCACATATTCCGAGGCCAACCATGCCTGAAGCGGTCTGAGCCTCAGGCGAGCTAGTCTCACTACGTATGTGCAGGCCGCCCTGTGGCCCAACAGCTGTAGGCAGTGCCTGGCTGTTGTCATGGGGCATCAGTGCAGATGGGAGATGATAGAGACCATCGCCTCTAAATGTGGCTGAGACAGGAAGGCTCTGGCTTGGGAAGCATCCAGGGTGGCCCCCAATGAATTCTATGTGTTGCACTGAGGTTAGTGTGGACTTTTGCTCGTTTATGAGCAGTTCCAGCCTGCTGCACATGGAGCAAGTGAGGGTCACTGCACTTGGGACCTGGACTTGCCCCTGATCAGCCGATTGTCCAGGAAAGGAAAAATTTGCACACCCTTTCGTCTCAGGTGGGCAGCCACTACCGCCACACACTTGGTGAACACCCTTGGAGCCGAAGACAGGCCAAAGGGTAGAGCTGTAAACTGGTAGTGGGAGCCAGCCACCATGAAACAGAGGAAACGCCTGTGGTTGGGGAAGATAGACACATGGAAGTATGCGTCCTTGAAGTCGAGGGCAGCATGCCAGTCTCCTGGATCCAGGGAAGGGATTATGGAAGCTAGGGAGACCATACGAAACCGGAGTCATTTGACATATTTGTTGAGACGACGTAGGTCTAATATGGGTCTCAGACTCCCCTTTGCCTTGGGGATGAGGAAGTACCTCGAATAGAATCCCTTCCCCCTTCTGCCTTGAGGGACCATTTCCACCGCTCCTATATTGAGGAGGTTGTCCACCTCCTGCAAGAGGAGTTGCTTGTGAAAGGGGTCCCTGAAGGGGAAGGGTTGTTGGGGGTGGGAGTAGATGTAAGCTGTAGGGCATAGCCCCCTGAGACTATCCCAAGGACCCAACGGTTCAAAGTGATCTTTGCCCATTTGGGATAAAAGGGTGTTAACCTGTTTAGGAAGGGGTGGGGTGGATCCAGGAGAGCAGTCGGGGCGCCACCTTCAGGTGCACCATCAAAACTGTCTCCTCCGGTTGCCCGATCCCTTGGGGGGCCTGTGCTGGGGGGCTGAGGATGAGCTGGTGGGCTGATTCCTCCTTCTAAAACCCCTATTCCTGTCCCTATTACTATAGGGCTGAAAGGGCCTAGGTGGAGGCCTTGGCTGCTGCTGTGCCTGGGGCCGTGACTGACACCTGAAACCTTGGTGCGTGTACAGGCCCAGGGAGCAAAGCTTGACTCTGAAGTCCTTCAGACAGTGCAGCTTCGCATCGGTCTGGACGGAGAATAGGGCCGACCCATCAAAGGAGAGGTCCTGAATTGACTGCTGCACCTTTTGGGACAAGCCCAAGGATTGCAGCTACGAGCACCTTCTCATGGAGATGGTGGAGGTTATGGTTCTGCTCACCGAGTAAGCAGCATCACAGGACGTCTGGAGCGCTGCCCTAGCCACCATGGTTCCTTCCTCCACAATGGTGTTAAAGTCTGCAGCCCAGTCCTGGGTCAGGGCCTCAGCAAACTGCCTGAGGGAGTCCCACAAGTTGAAATTATATCTACCCAGGAGGGCCTGATGGTTGGCAATCCTGAACTGAAGGCTTGCCGTGGAATAAACCTTTCTCCCAAACAAATCCAGCTTTTTATTGTCTTTGTTCTTGGGAGCGGACCCTGGCTGATCTAGCCTGTCACGCTGGTTAGCCGCATCTACCACCAGCGTTCCCAGGCAGGGTGAGTGAACAGATACTCAAACCCTTCGGCTGGGACGGAATACTTTCTCTCGGACACCTTTGACGTAGGGGGAGAGGTGGCGTAGGCAAGGCCAACAAGGCTCTTGCCGCCTGTAAAGCCTCCAGTGTCAATGGCGTTGGAAGGGGCACTCCCCCACTCCCACAAGTCAGGGAGGCTCCCTGATCAGAGATGCAGGCACTGGGGAAGACTCAACGGGCCAGGTCCAGTGCATCTCTGTACTCCATCCTGCCCGTACCAATGGCGCAGGGCAGTGTCCGCGCTCTTCAGCATCGGCGATGTTGCTCGGTGCCAAGTCGAGGCCGGTGCGGGCTGTGCGCTCTGCGCCGAGGTCATGCTCGGTGCAGCAGGCCGAGCACTGCCTCCATCAGCAGGGCTTTTAACCGGATCTCTCGGTACTTCTGAGTCCTTGGTTTAAAAGCCCTGCAGATCTTGCACTTTTCTTTTCTGTGTGCCTCTCCAAAGCATTTAAGGCAGCGGTCGTGGGGGCTGCTGAGCAGGAAGGCCTTCCCGCAGGAGGCATATGGCTTGAATTCCGGCGACTGGGGCATAGCCCGACTGCTCTAAGTCCCCACAGGGACTTGCCTTATCTCTAACTACTCTTTTTAACAACACTTAACTACTTAACTAACTAAACTACTTAGAATAACAAACAAGTTCAAAGAAGGGGAATAGTACTTGCTGAGAGCAACACTAGTTCCAGCAACCATCACGGATGGAAAGAAGGAACTGAGGGGGCATAGGGCTGGCAGTGCCTGATATACCGCGGCATGTGCGCAGGGCTCCAGAGGGATCTGCTAAGGGGAAAAAGTTCCAAGAACCGTGCACGGAGGCGTGCACTCACCTATAGTGGAATGGACATGAGCAAGCACTTGAAGAAGAACATGTGTTTTACCTTCTAATCTGTGAAGAGAGAGGAGAGAACCAATCATTTGGATTGAGACATTGGACATCAAGGATACTAAAAAAAATTCACAGGTGAGAAGGAAATTTTCCTCTCTCATCTCCCAGCCATGTCAGACAGTCTATACTGGGGGATGTGCAAAGTAGTATTCACTCCTAGAATGGGGGGAGGATTCAAAACTATATACATGGGGACTGACATCATTATTACTGTTGGGGCATGCACATTCTGAAGTATCCTTGTCCTGAAGCTGAATCTGAGGAAGAAAGGATATCAATTTTGTAGTGCTTTGTGAGTGTATTACGCACTGATGTCCACCAATCTGTCTTACAGATTTCTGCATAGAAAGTGCAAGATCTCTCTACCCAAGAGGTTCCTGAACCACTGAGATAACATGGCAGTCTATCTGCTGGATTTACTCTAGATAAACTATAGGTTTTTAGCAATACATGCCTTGATCCATCTTGCAATAGAGGATTTAGAAGCCTTCTTCCCTTTAACTGAAGGGATATACACAAGATGAAAAGAGCTGTAGACTTCCAATAAAGCTCTGTGAGATTGAGAAAGATTTTAAGTGCTCCATTGGCATCCAATCTATGCCATTCAGTCTCCTTGGGATACTTTGGATTAGAGCAAAAGGTAAAGCCACTTCTTGTTAACTGTGTAAAACAATCTTTATGTCTGGAATAAATGACGGGTGTATCTGAAGAATCACTTTCTCCTTACAGAAAATAAAGAGATGAGGCTCCATAAACAATGGTCCAAGTTCCGATACCCTCTTATCTGAGGTAACTGGCATTAAGAAAGTCACTTTGAGAGTTAAAGCAGACCAACAGAGCGTAATGGTTCAAGTGGTTATTTTGTTAAGGCTCCTAGCACCAAATTCAAGCTCCAAAAAAGGAACATGTGTACTATGGGAATACTAATATGAGTTGCTGCTCTAAGGAATTGGGTGTGATGACTAAAAATCTTCTTTAGTCTCTTATAATTCAAGATACATGCTATGGAATCAATTTGTCTACCCAAAGTACTGGACTTTAGACCCTTGGCTAGCCCTTCTTGTAGGAACTCTTAAAACATAATTTACATTAGCATTTTTGGTATTAATATACTTTTCATAGCACCAGAACTAGAATTTATTCAAGTGATCCCATATATCTTGTTAGCAGAAGCTTTTCATCATGTCACAAGAGGGTCCATAACTCAGCATATCCCAGAGATCTCAGTTTTCTCCTTTCAACTTCCATACGATTAGTGTTAGCAAACTTGGCTTTGGAACGCAAATCAGTCCCTTGGGTCCGAATTCCTTCCCAGGTTAGTAATTTCAGAGTGGGTCTGCCTCTCACTAAGTTCAAGAATCAGTCTGCAGGACCAGCACGGGGCAAGTCCGGATGACTGTGACCCATTCACCCAAGATTATTTTTTTCTGGCCTTGCCAGTAGAGGTATGGGGAAAGGCAAAGTAAATCATGTAGGCCACCTTTGAGAGAGCGCGCACGCACGCGCACATCAACTACTTCCTCTTTGGGATCTCATCTCCTTGTGAATAACCTCTGTCTTTCAATTTTCCCTTGAAGCAAAGGGATATATGACTGTAACTGTGAACTTTTTCAACATCTCCTGAAACATTAAAGGACTCAGACTATTTCCTTTGGTCCAAGACCCTCCTGCTGAGCCCGTCCACTACTGTGTTCTCCTTCCCCTTTTGTGGGTGGTCTTCAGGGAGAGGAGATGACGCTCTCACCAAGTCAGTAGATGAATCACTTCCTTGTGGAGGAAGGAAGATTTCATTCCCCTTTGTTGGCTGATGTATACCATTGTGATTGTGGTGTCTCTGTAGATTTGTACAATTCTGATCGACTGATTGTTGAAAATGGAGGGGGGCTAGTCTGTTGGTCCTTACCTTCATCCAGTTTATTCTCCTTTCTTCCAAATTGGAACATGTCCCGAGTTACTTTAGAGATGGAGTGTGCTCCCCACCCATGAAGGCCATCATAGTTGGTGATCACAAGTCTCAGCAGTTCTAACATAAGATACCCCTGTTGAAATCTCAAAAGATAAGTCTACCACTTTAGGGAGGAAGTGACTAACTGCGGAAGTGATTCTTAGATCCAGATTTGTTACAATTTCCCCCAATATATCAAGGGGAGTTTTGGGGCATCCTCATCCAAAATCTGGCCCATTGTAAACTGTCCACACATGAAACTAGCATGCTGAGGAGTTGTGCCAGGATTTTTAGGAATGTCTGATAATCAGACAACAACTGGTGAATAACAAAGAGATCTTCTGTTGTTTCTCCTCTGTTATGAACACCTTGTCCTTCTTAATGTCTAGGATTATTCCTAAATGCAGTAGTCACTGAGTCAGCTGGGAGATGACTCTTCTCTATGTTTACTAGAAACCTATGATCCTGTAGAAAGGTTACAGTATCCTCTAGATCCTGAAGTGCCATCTGATATACCATCTCCTCATCAGGCCCAGGTCCTAAGTAGGGATAAGTGTATATCCCCCCTCTCTGCGATCGGCCACTAAGATCACCAGAATCTTTGGAAAGACTCATGGGACTGTCACAAGTCTGAATGAGAGAGCCCTGTACTGAAAATACTTCCTGCCATAATAAGCACAGAAATTTTCAGTGGCTCTCCCAGACTGGCATGCCAAAGTAGGACTTACTGAGGTCTACTGAAGTCATAAAATCTGAGGGTGATGATGTGATGACTGACATTCAGGTTTCCATCCAGAACCTCACAGACCTGGTGCATTTGTTGAGAGACTTGCAATCTAAGATGGCTCTTATGTCCCCATTCTTCATTGGAGCCACAAAGAATATCAAGTACGCTCTACAAAATCTGTCTGGTTGGTATCAGCTCTGCAGCTTCAATGAAGAGAAGGTGGTTGATCACTTTTTACTTTCTGGTGTTTGATAAGATTATTTGATCTGTGGGAGACTATAAACTTGTTTCTGAGGGATTTGGTCAGTTTGATGGCATAAGCCCATGGAACTGTCTCTAGTACTCATCTGTCTGAGACAGATGTCTCCCATATGTGGGCAAATTTCTGAAAGTCCCTCTCTCCAGAGATAAGAGGTCTTTTGACATAAGGTACTGTAAGTCAGGTAGATGATTCCTTATTTGGGAGTATTCTTGAGGAGCCCTGAAGTTTCCCAATCTATCAAAATTGGATCATCTACCTCTTTCAAAACTCAAGTTTTTGTGGATTTCTTGTTGGCTGGTACCATGAAAAGATGAAGTGTAGCAAAAAGGAAGTCTATAGTTTTTTTTTTAAGTTGATAAAATAGAAGAGTTTCTCTATTCACTTGCTTCAGATACTGCTTTGTCCATGTCCTCACCAAACAGTTTGTCCTCTGAGTATTTGGCAAGGCCTCAAAGTTCTTTCCTAGAAATGAGTCAGATTTTTGTCTATTGGCTCTTTTGGCAAAAGCCTCGACCTTGGAAGGAATCAGAGTGTCTTTGACCAAGGCAGCAGTTGCGTCATCTACCTTTTGCAGAGTGACCAAATCTTTCTTGTTCTTGGTAAGGAGCAGAACCTCTAGAATTGTCTTTTGAGATGCTTGGCTTTGCTAGGGAACTCCCACTCTGAATCATAGAATCATAGAATCATAGAATCATCTGCCTTGATTACTTCTTCAAACAATGGGTGTAGTGAAACAATTCTCTTTGTTTTACCTGGAAAATATTTCTGAGAGGCTTTCTTCGGTTGGTGGCTCCTGAAATGTCTCAAGGATCATCTCCATGAGTTTGTATGTTTTGGAAGGTACTATCTTATATCTTGGTGGCAGGGGGTGGGTGGGGAGAACCTCTCTCAAATACTTCTCTAGCTCTGCACAGTTTGAACTAGACTGAACAAGGAGATTGAACTGGATGAAGATGACGTTTACTTTTCTCATTCTTTGATTTCTTCCCTTTTTTAGCTTTATGACCCTTAGTGTTTCTTACTGCGAAGGAATCAGAAGAGAATGTAAAAGAGATTCTTCATTGAATTTCCTTTTTTCTGAATGCTGCTGTCCCTGAAGGAGCACTTTTGCCCTCACTTGGCAGGGTGGAACCTAGGCCATAGTCTGAATTGCAGAGCACTTTTAATCTGCAGGTTTTTTTATTCTTAAACATATATTCCTTTAATCTATGCTAGTGTTAGCTGCTGGTTTCTTCCTTTTGAGGTCCTCTTTAGCCTTTTAACATTTTGGAGGGAGAAGAGGAAGGAGAGAACAAAAGGCTGGGGCTAAGTCATGTCTCAAACTTGTTTCTGAGGTGGAGGGACCTTCAGAAGTGTCCCACTGAATTTCTCCCAACATGACAGACCTTTGGGAAGTGCAAGAGGGATTTTTTCTGCTTCCTTTGTCACGCACGCATGGAGCAAACCTGTCTGACTACACTGAAGTAGAGTCACTTCATTATTTCCAGTGGCATTCCTGAGGTTGAGGGGGGGTGATGATCCCCATGAACCTACTAGTGGGGGACGATGGTCACTTACCCCCTGAAATGTCTGCACCAGGGATGAAGGAGTTAAACTGCCCATTGGCTGAGACTGAGACAAGGCTGCTGCATAGCTGCAGTGGTGGTGGCTACTGCTACTGCGATTGCTGCTCCCTTGGGAGGCTGAGGTGCCATTATGGAACCTGCCTACACCCACCTTTTGCATGCCCCTGGGTTGGGGGTTCTCGCTGGCCCAATTCCCTGCCCAAGCCATTGCACCAGCCACAAGAGTTAGGTCCCATTTCTAGAGGACTACAGGGGGACTTGGTTCCCTCAGCACCTTCAGTTTGCCCTTTGGTATGTCTGCAAGCTCCTCTCTGCTTCTGGGACACTTCAGTATTAAGGCCCCTAGATAAAGAGCAAGATTTGGGGGACTCTTTTTCCCTCTCCTTACCTCTCATGACCCAAGAGAAAAGGGGGAAACAGGCCTGTTCTGGCAGTAATCACTCTACACACCACCAAGGAGAGGGTCTGAGGCAAAACTAGCTTAGAAACCCCTGGCCAAAAGAAGTGAGCACCTTCCAGTCTTCTACATTTAGTTTTAGGGGTCTCCAATCAGTCAAATTCAGATTTTTTTAGTCCTATCCAGAAAGTCTCTGCTACAAAAAGAGATGACTCCTGGTCTACCATCTACACAAAAATGGAAGCAGAAAATTCTGGGGTTCTCCAAAGAGGGGCTGTTCTGGCCCCAGACTGGCTGACAATCGTTGCTCTGCCCCCAATGAGCAGGAAGAGGAGGAATGCCCTATAGTACAGAGTGTGTCGGGGGAGGGAAAAAGATGAAAAATGGCAATGGAAAGTGATTAGCAGATTTAAAATACAAATAAACATTTATTGAAGAATACAGGTCTCTTCCCTATTCCTTGAGTGCACCAATCGAGCTCAACCTCTTACCAATGGATGTCAGAACACGAACAGTAAAAACGATCACCACCCCCAACCCCAGGGGTCAGTTTGCAATTAGAGGTTGATATTGAGCTCAATCAGATATTTCTAAAGTCATTGGCATAAATGAAGTCCTAGTTTTTCTTTTTAAAACATTTACTTCAATTAAAATCAGTCACATCTATCTGAACGGCTAGTGGCAGATTTCTAAGAGAGGCACATTTTATACATATTCAATAACCAAGGTCAAACAGTTTAACAAGCAAGTCCTCCTCCCACACTCCTTAAGAACTGTAATGGCCTTTCAATGTACTTGTGTATTATACACTATGCAATTACAGCTTTTCTTTAATGCAGTAACTGTGTGATAGGCTCAGTCTTTTTTTTATTGTGTGATATTTCAAAAGCACATCGGCAACAAGTACTATCATAGCCTATTTCCTAAGAGTAACGAAATCTGTGCATGAGTGCCAATAAGATGTTTTCTAAACATTGCCTTTTGTTTTCTGAAATGTCCAGATGCAGCACGGATTGGTTAGAAGAAAAAAAAAATATTTTTGAGAGAGCAAGAGCATTTAATTCCTGAAATAAAGACCCTTTCAGATGGAATCACAGACCAAGGTAAGTCAGTCCTATGCCTCAACAATCTTGACAGTATTCTTTTAATACTAGACCCTCCAAAGACACTCTAATGAAGGTGTTTCTCAATGAGTTTGTATCCACTGATAAAATAAACTGAACTATGTGATTCCAGCCCACTACAAAAATAAAGTCTTCAGGTCAACTGACAGTTACAGAAACCTGCTAATGTATCCCATTATGTACACTGTAATCTCTACTGAAGGAAACTTCACATGCTAACCAGTACCATGCAAGAACTACTGCACCTATTGATATCTTTCAAAATAAATGCATGTTTCTATTTCCATTCTCCCTTTATCCACTAACAAACCTTATTTACCTATTACACATTCACATTTGAGTCCCTTATACTCCAAAACGCAATCTACTACTCTTCAGTAACTAGCCCCAATTTCATTTGATACTAACTGGGAGGACCACAGTAAAGTCTACCTATGCCTCATCCTAGTACTAATAACTCCAAATAAGTGGTTTAAAATGTTCATTCAAGATGTGAACATAGTTCAAAAAAATGTTGTCCCAATTTCACCTACTATAAGAATAAAACCTATTGGTCCCACAAACAAAATGTCTTGCGACTATTATCAATTTTTAATTCCAGTTGTCGCCAAAGCATTAGCAACAAGAGCCAAATTTTTACTGTAACCTACAGTATATTCACTTAAATAAAAAAATTAAGATTGTAGGGAAAAATAAATCTAGATGACTAACGAAACAAAAAGCAATGTCCCCAACAAACTATAACTGTGATTATAGTACAGCTGAATAATAATATCCTTGTATTTTAGCGGAGGTATCAAAATTGTAGCTTTAGACTTCTACAAATTTTATTAGTAACCTAATTAAGACTGAAAGTGCTTTAGGTCTGTCATTTTATTCTGTATTTGTACACTACCTACCAATGAGTCCTGGATCCTGATTGGGACCTCTGGATACCACTGTACTGTAATACAAATAATTTGGTGGGGAAATCTACCCACTGCAAGTTTTGAATGTTCTCTCCAGTCAAAATTGTTCTTGAAAGGTGGAATATAATGTTGTAAGTCACCAGAAAAGCTGCAGCTATAAATCAGATCAACTATGAAAGAATTCTGGATTTTATTCATAGTAAACAAAGGCAGCAATAAAAGGCAGACCACACTACTTTGATGAGTCCAATATAATATCCCTCCAGGTTATTCTCTGCAATCACCTACTTAGTTTCACCATTAGGTCTCTGAGAAACTTCAATAAATCAGGAAGTTAACTTCCATTTTTTTTTTTTTTTTAAAAACTTTATGTGCTTCATTTCAGAAACTTTCTGTATGTTTCAATCACCACAAGTTTGCAACTCTTCTTCAATTTACTATGATACCAGTATGAACAGAAAGAAATGGCAATAATTATTTTGAAAAGCTTGGCTCATTTCCACTATGGAAAAGAATGCATCTGCTCAGCACTAGAACCTCCCCGAGTTCATCTTAGCTATCTAAGAAACAACTTCTGTCACAGAGGTAGCAGCTGTATTGCTAGCCTACTAAAAGTGTAAGACCAGAACCAATGAAATAACACAGTTCCCTGAATTAGCTAGAAGGGGGTGTAATGGGGTGGGTAAGATCACTCACCTCCTTTAAATGACAAAATGGTATGGTAATTGTATGTTAAAAAAAATGTTTTTATGGTCTGGCTTTGCCAAACATCCAAGATCTTCCTACCCTCTACAAAGAGGTAAGTCGAGAAAAGGATAATCACCACAGTGTTGGCACTGGCTCAAACAAAGGAATTATCTAGGTTATACCTAAGACATCTGTCATTACAGTACCATCAGCAGAGGGCTTTGCCCTACCTCAACCAATGAAAGGTTTCTAGATTTCTACCAAAAATTACTTAGACACACATTTTCTTCGATCACTTTCTTCTTTGATCACATTTCCTCTTTTCGTAAACCATAAAAAAACAGAATCTAAATGGTCCATCCTGAAAAGAACATTTTGTTTGCAATTCAAGTTCCTTTCTGGAAGTTTATTTTAAATTAAAAAATGTTCACATTTCAGGGAGCACCAATCTACCAGATGCATACCAAGGGTTGACAATGGGCAAACTCTGGTTTTGGTGGATTTTACAATGGCTTCACCGAACAAGGGACATGTGAAGCTTCATGTACATGTTTCCACTGGTAAAGTGAGTTCACTATCTCAGGTCCAACTTCCTAGAGCCGTTAATCCTTTAACTACAAATTCTGATTAACCCACTGCAGAACATACAAAACAGAGTTTTGTGCTTCAGAATTTAAGACAAGTCAACACACTGGACTTTTCGCCACTAGCCACTATGAAATATGGGTATTTAAGAAACCAAGGGCGAGCACCCTAAGAACAACCAATGCTTCCAGCACGTTTAAACAAGAGTGCTTCCCACCATTTACTATGGTAAGGCCCTTTTTAAGTAAACGTGTGACTCACTGTTTGTTTTCTTCACCAGGAGGTGGAGTCTTGCCATGCCCTTCCATTACAAAATCCTCATGTTCCATCTGCAAAGGCAAGCATTGCAGGTCAGAAATCGATGGAGCAAAGTGCATGTGACCCTAATGTGGCCTTTTTCCACATATCACAACCTAATGTAGCCACTTTATTTCAGTGACCAGTCCAGAACAGACCATGTAGTTTCTAAACAATGAACGCACACCTTCATTCTCTTTATTGTGGTGATATTCTACAGCACAATTTCCAGAATGCCTGCGTGCATAAAAGAATAAGAGCTTCCAAGAGAGGAAGGATGGTTTAATGACTAAAGCAAAAGAGCAGTAGTCAGGAGATCTGGATTCTGTACCTGGCTCTGTCACAGACTTCCTGTGTTGCCTTGACCAAGCACTTCATCTTTCTACTTCAGCTTCCCTACATGTAAACTGGAAATAAAAATACTTACCTACCTCACAACATCTTTAAGGATTAACATTTTTAAAGGACTCTGGGATCCAGAAATGGAAGGTGCTGTAAAAGCACAGAATATATTTTGTGAAAAATAAATTTTGTATAAAAAAATGACACTTGCCTATATGTACAGCACCACATACTGTAGCTAGTAGAAGAAAAAGCCTAAGTGAGCCTTTAAACAAATGCTGTTCCAATGATAGCATAAGGCAGGCATTTCCTCTGGCTCTCATGATAGAAGATTCAAGAGGCAGTAAGGAAGTTTTCTGTTTAATTATCTTACACATCTCCACAATTCCTATTTTAAACCATTTCTTAGGCAAGGAAATCAGAGCACCCAAACACTACATCTAATCACTATCAGTGAAACAATCATCATTCAATTACCTCCCTTAGTTAGAATTTCCTGCACAGGTAGGAGAATATTTCCCCTTTATATAAAAACCACACATGAACTTATCATATGTAACACCAAAACATGCACATTTAGCAACCCTGCATACCATATGAACTGAACTAGCCACATTGCAATACTTGATATAGACACCATAGCCAGAGATGACAGTTAAAATCAACTGAATGATACTCAGAAAAGAAACCTGTGATCCACTCTTTGAAACCAGGAGGGGGAGGAGGAGCATTAATATAGGAGGTAGGGGAACCTACTTTGGTGGTTTTTGAAGAAACACTAAGTACCCCCCCAATTTGTACCTCAATACTGTTGAGCAGTGACCAAAAAAGTCACTTATGCAAGGTTGTCTGAATGCTCAAAGGTGACATTTTACAGGGACAAGAGATGCAATCCATTATCTGGGTAGATAAGTACTCCTGAACAAGACCACAGATGCACTGTAAAAGATCACTGTTTTCTTATAGTTCACTGATGTTCAATAAACATATTCCCAAATGAAACATGTTTAAGATCAATACATATTTACAACAGTGACTATTTAAAACGTTATCAAAACATCAGTTTTTTTAAAAATGTTTGAAAACCAGGAAATGCAGCACTACAAGTTTGCAAACAAGCATAATTTCCATCCATGTATTCCCATATCATTGGCTAGAAATTAAAACAAAACACTACTCAAATCTCTCCCAGTATATTTTTGCTATAATGGCACTCTGACATCTGAACCAATTTGTGAAGCTGGACAAGGTAAAAGTGCACCATCAGGACTGTTTATGGAGTTTGGGGTCTTAAAAGACCTATGGGGAGGATGGAGGACATAGGGCTGGTTCACACTGACCCCGTGATTCGGCGGCAGTCAACGGGAGTTACGCAAACTACGTAGTGTAGTTTGCGTAACTGACATCGACTGCTCAGCTTCCCTTCTGTGTGCTGTTCACACTGTGATGAGCCGACGGGAACAGCGTTCCCATTCACTCAACGCTACGCTACTTGAGGGGGTGGACTTACTCAGTCGACTTCCTGATCGATTGAGCGGGTCTCACTGACCGCTCAATCGATCCTGAAAGATCAATCTGGCGGCGGCGATTTTGCTGCTGTCAGTGTAAATGTAGCCATAGATACAGTAGAGTTTCTAGTTTATACAGCAGCAGTGAAGTTCTCTGGCACAATGTAATGGCACACGAAAGAAGAGGTCATTCATATACAATACAGAAACAAAAGGAGAGATTTTAGTATGCTTTGCTATTCTATTCAGTGGACTAGGACAGGTCTGTTGCCAACATGAGGCAAGTCTGAGATCTGTATGTATAGCAAATGAAGGGAGGGTTTGTTGTCTAGGAAATAAGTGTATAGTGGTTTAGAGAGAAGGACTGGATACACAGGACAGTTATTTATACAATGTCAGAGTGAAGCTAAACTGACATATTTCATAAAATACAAATTTAGTTCTATTGAGGTCAACAGAAAGGATCAAACTATGGCAGGTAAAATATAAGTTGAAATTAGGAATAAAAAAAGGGGGGGGGATTTGAAGAGCAAATAAAGACAAAACAAGAAATTCTTTAAATATATGAGATGCAGGAAGCCTGAGAAAGGACAAGGAGTAAAATGAGCAATTAAAGGAAGGATAAAGGAAGCAAAATGATTTATTTGCATTAGTTTTTAACCAAAGGAATGTTGGAATCCCTTTCTCAGACTTACTCTTTCCAGGTAATAAAGATGAGAAAGATGACAGTCAGAAACTGACATTCCAGAAAAAGAAGAGGAATTTAAACAAATTCTTAAACTAAACAGCAACAAGTCACCAGGACCTGAACGTCCTGAAAGAATTTAAAAATGAAATCTGAAGTGTCGAAGGTAGTAAATGTTGTCATTAACCTTTAAAAGAGATTAGGAGTGACTTGCAACCAGTGAGCCTTACTTCAGGTAGCAGGAAAATTATTTGAAATTATAATTTAAAATAGGATTATAAAATACCTAGAGGAGCACAATATGATAGGAAGAAGTCAGCACCATTTCTCTAAAGGAAAAACGTTCAGGCCTTTTTGATACATTAAAATTCTCTGAGAACATCCACACGATAGTGGAGGAAGAAGTGCCTGACAATTTATTTGGATTTAAAAAAATCCTTATGCAAAATTTCTCACAGGAGTTAATTAGAGAAATTAAGCAGTCATGGAGTAAGAGATAAAAGTACCAGCACAGATGAGAAACTAGCTAAGAGACAAAACAAAATAGGAATAAATGGTAAATAATATAACAAAAGGTTAAGAGTAGTATTACCGAAAAATCTGTACAAGGATAGGGCTTCTTTGATATAAATTGAATATCAATCATCTGGAAAAGGGAGTGAATAATGAGGTAATAAAGTTTGGAGAAGACATTTACTTAGGTTAGTCAAGACTAGAGAAAACTAGGGGGAACTTCAGAGGGACCTAACAAAGCTGTGTGAGTGGGCAATGCTGACAAATACAAAGTAGTACACACAGGAAGGAATACATTACTGCATTCTAAATTAACTGGTCAGAAAGAGAACTTCCACTTCAATGTAAAAAGCTCAGTGAAAATATCTACTCTGCATGCTGTATCATCAAAAAAGCAAGACAAATATTAGGCTGCATAAAGAATAGTTTGGAAAGTAATACTGATATTACTGTAACATTATGTAAATCAACAGTATGCCCTCTTCTGGAATACTATATTTAGTTCTGGTTACTCAAACAAAAAAAAAAACAAAAAAAAAACATGGCTGGAGTAGTTGGGGTTTAGAGACCCAATGTAAATGTTTAGAAGTATGTGAAAGCTTCCAGATGAAGAAAGTCCTAGTGTTTTCAGTCTGTTTTGTCTTCTCTCAAAACACATCAGACATGAGATAGAGAACAATAAATGACATAGAGGAATTAAAATGGGTGCCACCTTTTACCACTTCTCAGCAAAAGGCGACATTCAATTATACTGAAAAAACACCCATTTAAAATAGAGAAGGAAATTATACATGGTGTAAAAAGTAATTTGTGGCATTTACTACCACAATATTTCGAGGCCACTTGCTTAGAAGGATTTTTAAAAGTTATATATTTATATGGATGAGAACAATCACAGATACTTTAGAGAGGATTAAAAAAATAGAAGAAATATCTCCCATGCTTCACAGCATAAGCAAACCTTTGATAGAGGCTAGAAAGAAAGTTCTATGAACTGGTCATTTCAGAGTTATCTAGTAGGTGGTTTCTTGCATTTTCCTCCAAAGCATTTGGTACCGGCAATTGTTGGATACAAAATACTGGACTAGACAGACCACAGGTCTGATTTGTTCTGGCAATTTTATGTTCCTACATAGTTTGCAGAATCTTGGCTCCAAATTTTTTAGCATTTGGTAATTGCTTTTTGAAATAACATTTTATGTATTTGTAACCTTGAAATTTGATTCTACTCAAAGTGATTTAGTTAAAAAATTAGGCATTATGGGATTCTAAATTTGTGGTATTCTAACAATTCCATATAAAATTTATTCAATAAGTAAAATGTTTTTCTCTAGCCTATTCACTGTATCTTTATGGCTGCTAGTAATTCTGGCAGGCACATGCTGCCCTCCATTATACCTGCCTTCAAGTGGGATTTGCACAAGGCTAACTGAGCACATAATTTGATGACAACGTTGGAACTTTAGTTATGCACAAAGCCAAGAGAGACTCTAGTTCATGTCCTTATAGCTGGGCTGTTTCTGCAGGGCTGACAGTAGTAAAATATGTCACTAAAGCAGACCAACAGGATTCTCAATACACACAGGACAGATATATTCATTCTATTTTAACAAAGCTTTGTCAGTGAATTTCCTGTTTTACAAAGTATTTTGAAATACAGATCTATGAAAGCTTTAAGTTTTGTTTTCACTATACAATTCCTGCAACCCAACTAGTTCAGCTGGTGAAGTTTTTTAATTCCATAGACTATACATGATCAAGGGAAGGAAGTTGGGTCATGTATCCTAGCACCAAATAGTTATATCTTCTGTGGTGTGAATGTGGACATGGTGCTTGCCTTCTATCACTAAAAGGGTAAACCCAAGAATGAATGGAAAGGAGAATGATGGATGCACAGGTAGGACATTTCGTTGGGTTACAAGTGGCTGGGGGCAGACTTTGAGACTCTTCCCTCCAAGCCTCCCAATCCCACCCAAGCTCCCAAGTGTCCCCACTCATTCGGCCTCCTTTTACTCCCTAGCCAGCCTCTCAATGTCCTTTTACTGTGCCCTGGCAATGCCTCAAGACCAGTGCTCTTGCCCTCTCCTTTTAAGGAAGCTAGAGCCCAGCCTCCTTGGTGAGCTTCCATGGTATTCTGTGGTTCATGACAGCAACACACCCACCATTTGAATCCATACATATAGGGTATTCTAAGTCCTCTGTCTCTTACATCTTGCATGATAGACAAGAAAGGAAAATTGTCTTGGAGTTTCCAGAAATCACAGATTCAGTTATCTTTTCTCTTTCTTGACCTTAATGTAACAAGTGCCACTTTCAAAGATGGAGAGTGCATGGGGGAATTGGGGGGAAGGAGCAGGGGAGAAAGAATAGAACTGAAGATTTTGCAAATGCAGCTCATGTAACAGCAGAGCAGTATCCACTCCATCCCCCAGCTGAGTGAGGAGAAGCAGGAAAGGCACAGGAGCTGGCTGAAGCATGGAGTTTCTCTTAACAGGTCTGCAGTGAGAATCATTGATTCTAAGATCAGGAATCTGAAGACAGCACATTCATCACCTGTCCTTCCTGGTAAGAGGTATGGGTGCAGGCTTGAAGATGCTGGTAGCCAAGGAGATAAGACCTCGGGCAGCTGAGGCAAGATATTAATAACCTGCTTTCAATTCTAGCATCCTGCTTACTTCAATGATATTGTCATGATGAAACTATTTTTTTTAAAATATAAAGTTCAGCTATCAGTGCTGAGCTAAAGATTTAACAAAAACTTACTTGCTTGCTTGCTAGAGCCCGATGATGTTTTTCCAAAAGGTTATTTCATATGAAACTTTAAACTCCCTACACTTGCTAAAAATATTCAAATTCATTAGTTCTCATTGAGGATGAAAAATGAATAAAATTTTAATGAACACACACACATTTCTCAGCTTTAAAGTTGTGAAGGTTATGTCAATTAATGTTTAGAAGGTTAAATGATGTACTGTTGCATCCTTAAGTCTGCAGAGATACAGTTCCAGTGCCTCTATTGCTGGTCAGTTTTACTAAGCTGCAAGAGAATGAAAGCAGATCAGTCTTACCAAGTTTTCATAGATGCTACTGAGTAGTCTGTGGGCAGTTGTGATTTTCAGGCATCTCAGCAAGTGGACATCCAGAATATGAGGAACACTGAACCAATGGCCACATCTAAAAATGTTGGGCAAATCACTCAGACTAACATCATATGGGAAGACTGTGACTAAGTCAGGGCTATAACCCAGTTCACACAGGTCCCAGTGCAGTTCTTTAATCACAAGACAATTTTTTCCTCTTCCTGTAGCCTCATTCATTATAAAACCTTATCTCATTCCCCATCCAACCTGGGCACCAAATAAGCAAAGGGGGTAGACTTAAGGTTCCATAGGCAATCTTAACTCTGACTTTCCCCAATTTCTGAGTCCTTGACTTTGCAACCTTAACACAATGTTCTTTTAATGTAGATTTTTGTATGGAATCATCTGGGGTTATATATATATATATATATATATATATAAATATATAAATAAAATGAAAATGGAGAAGAATGGAAAGAGAAAATATAGGGGAAGAGGTAGAGAATGAGACAAAGGGTGGATGAGAGAGCAGAATTAGAGGAGACAGACACTGAATACAACACAGGAAAAGAAGTATTGATCCTCTATTAAAAAAAGTGAACCGAAGCCAGGAAGAGAAAAGAATTCAATTAAAAACATTTTCAATGGATAATATTGATGTTTATTTTTATGCATTTTTATCTTTATTTAAATTTTTACAGTTGCAGGAAGTTATGCGGGAGGTCAGACAGTTATTTAATGACCATGAAATTTTAAAAATTTAAACTTTTTAACCATTAAAAAACAAATTGCGAACATCAAATGTCAAAATATATACGAAGTAAATATCCTTAAATCCATTTGTAGTAAGTTCTCCAGCAGCATTTTCTTACTTTGCCTATCCGTAAGTTTCAAGTATTATTGATGGAAATATTTTTCCATAAATTTGTGAGAGTATGGTGAAATTGATGTTTACCAGCAATTACTGATAAAAATCTAATACTTTTAAGTCTAGAAATGAGGTATAACTACTAGATAGATGTAAAAAGTTATTTTAAGTGATTTAACAGAAACTTGACTGAATGTTACAATTCAATATAGCAAACATCTTTTTTTTTTCCCTTTACACTGCTGGAGTAAAGGCAGCAATAGTATTTTTACCTTAGTTAATAGGTTTAATTCTCAGTAGTAGGCATCAAATTTTTCAAACCTTGTTCAAACTCAGCCTACATGGGAGAGCTCTTTCAGATTCACCCTGAATGAGTTTTTCTTTGGATAATGCCAAAACTGTTGTGACTAAGATCAACACTTTTAACGATTATATCATGAAGTGGCACCTGGACCAGATATGTATTTACTGAGATCTGGTGAGATGATGCTCTAGGGCCAGTTTTGGAATGAGTCTCATTAGCTAGTCAGTGATTCAACAACCTTGTGTAAAACCAAGAGTTGTATAAAATAGTGTATATCATTTATCATTCTTGTAATTACAAGACAACCAAATGAAGAGTTAAGTCAATTCAACATGGCCATTTCATGTGCCATTGTGGTGGGACCAAAGTTGAGAGTTCTACCAGTGTACACACCATTAGGTTCTAAAGGAAATTTCACAGCATCCTCCTCCAAACTGGAGTTGGTCATTCTATTGGAGTCTTTATAGATTATTGTCCTCTAGCATTTTAACATGGATGTACAAGTCAAGCTTGGATAGACTGCCATGTGTTTTCTTGTGAGCAATGGATTAAGAATTTCATAAAGAGGAGAGACGAGATCACACAGGGTAGATCATATGCTTCAATGTAATGTGAGAGTCTTGTTTGACTATTTCAGATACTCAAGTCACCCATTTTGGGTAGTCTAAACACTGCTCTGTGCATTTTAATGCAGAGTGATGTCACAGTTACATCATTATTAGAATCTATTTCTGCATGACCATAGACTTCCCCCCCCAACCAGGATGACCAATTTGCCAACCGCTATTTTACCTGAGGGAGTTCTCAAAGTTCTAATTAATAGTAACTCTCTCTCAGCTGTCAGTCCTTTTAGTTGATGGCTCTGATGAGTTTATGTTAAATTCTTTGCAGATACGAAGAATCTTCCCACATATGAGGTCACCCGGTCTCTGGACAGAGGAATAAGCATTCCCGATAGGCTGGCTTGCGCAAGACTGTTTCTAATGCAGATCTACAGGATTTTCTGGGTTCCCACCAACTGTGCTTCTGTCCATTGCCATCTTGGTTACTTAAAGCAAGTGAAGTGTCTGAGACACCATAATGATGTGTATTGTCAAAGCCTTGATTGAAAGTGGAGAGGATCAGCATGCAGCGGCTTGCTGTCATCTCAAGAAATCACTGCCTGACAATGCAATGATCATCAATTACTGAGAGTATCAAACCTTCCTGGGAAAGGTGATTGAAAATGTGGTAGCTTCTCAATTCCAGGTGTGCCCGGACATATTCATCATTCTGCATACATTCCAGTCCTCTTTTAGAATTTATACATGAACTCCTACTGGTTTAGATTGGGGACAGTTGGCCAATATGGGTTATGCTGAGCCTTTCAGCTGCTTTTGATAGCATGGACCATGAATTGTTGCTCTGGTGACTAGTAGATATAGCTGGTGTAGCTGGAATCTGCCTTCCAGGGTTCAAATCTTACCTACACTACAATAATAAGTCAGTGATAGTGGCAAATAATTATTTGTCATCACCGAAGGACTGGATATATAGCATCCCTCAATAATCTATCCTATTCCACGTGTTTCTGAATGTCTGTGGTTTCTTGGCTAGAACACTATAATTTCTATCATTCTGACACTTTATTCTAGTTCCTGAAGATAAAGGTCTATGTCTGTTTGGCAAGGTGGGGCAAAAGAGAGTGCAGAGGAGGAGGAGGGTAGTACTAGCAAAGAGGAACAGTAGGGTCAGAATCAAAATGGAAGAAAAATAATTTTATATTAAACAGAAAACCCAGAAGGGTGGAACTATCTAGATGTATGCAAAATATCATCTAGATCATTTTTATGTTGCTTACCTCTGCATTCTCCTTCACCTGCACTGTATCTATGTAGATGATGAACATTGTGGGAGAGACAACTGTCGATTACCCCCACCATTAAGTAATATATTGAAATGCTTTTTAGGCACTAAGTACTTAAATAAATAAGCATGAACTATAAACCAGCTGGATGTCAGAGCTATCACATCTTCAAACTCAAGAAAATAGAAGTCTTGCGAGAGGATAAAGAAACTCTCACAATGGAGGATGTTCTCTCTTCATGTGCTTATTTACTGAAGGCATTCACTTGGAAATAAGAAGTCAGGTTACAAATCTTGGCTTTCCATGGAAAGGGTGTGGTCAAACATAATGCCTCATGTCAGACACGACAGACTTTTCCAGCTGCACAATTCACACAGACCATCTAAATTATCCCACTGATGAACTTGCATTAGCAACAGCAGCACCAGGCAGGAATCTGGGAGGAATGCGGGTCTAGCTTAGCCTTGTGCATACTAAGGGAAGTATTTTATACATTGTTGCAGTTGCTTCATTTTCCTAGGTCTGCTAGCAATGGCAACGTTGTGTATTTCTTTTTGTTCTGTAGACACCTCGGCCTTGCCCCCACCGGAACTGCTGCAGAAAGACTATCGCAGATCAGAAAGATGGGGGGGGGAGGGGGGGAAATCACAGGACAACATGTTTGGTGAGCTCATGAATGCCTCTGCGACCGCTGAGACAGAGCTCCAAGCGTGGCGGCTGACCTCGTCCCAGAACATGGACGTGGACAGGGAGAATCAAAGAGCAATGCAGGAGCATGAGCGCAGGACCACCGAGGAGATGCTGTGAATCATGTGTGATGAGGCAGACATGCTCAGGTGACTTGTGGAGCTTCAGAAGGAGTGGCAGCCCCCCCAGAACGCTCCTCCCCCTCCGGCTTTGCTACCCTCCCGCTCCACCACCCCAAGCAGTCTCGGAGAGGGATGGCCAGGTTGCAGTACGTGGTGCACTCCACCCTGGTCGAGGAAAGCAGAAAGCAGCAGCAGCCACGCTGACAGCTGTCCTGCAAGCAACCATGCTACCCTTTGAGACTGTGAATGAACACTCAACCCCCCACGACTAGCGACTTGAATGTTCATAAATAAAAGTTTGTATCATTTCAATACGTCTCTATTAATTCATTGCTTGTTTTGGGAGGGCTTTGGAGGGTACTGATATCAATGGTAGGGGGATGGTAAGCAAAGGCACAAAACATACATAAACAGAAATCATTACTGCATCTCATTGCAAAACCTGGTTTTCAATGCTTCCCAAAGGCGAAGCGCTCCGCCATTAGCTCTGAGCATATTGCTGACATCTGGCTGCTCAAAATTGGTGGCCAGTCTTTCTGCCTCCACAGCCCAACCGTGGGGGAACCTTTCCCCCTTCGCTTCATACACATTATGAACACCACAGCACACAGATATAACTGATGGCATGTTCTTTTCACTCATGTCCAGTCTAGTAAGGAGACATCTCCATCTGGCCTTTAAACACCCAAATGCACATTCCACCACCATTCTGCAAGTGCTTAGCCTGTTATTAAAATGCTCCTTGTCGCTGTCAAGGTGCCCGGTGTATAAGCTTCATTAGCTAAGGGAGCAAGGGATAAACAGAAACCCCCAGGATCAATGTTGGCATTTCCACATCACCAATGTTAATTTTTTGGTCTGGGAAAAAAGTGCCCGCCTTCAGGTTAGAGAACAACCTGAAGTTCCTAAATATGCACACGTCATGCACCTTTCCAGACCACCCCATACAGATGTCAGTAAAATGACCCGTGATCCACAAGGGCCTGCAATACCATGGAAAAGTACTCCTTGCAGTTTATGTACTCTGTTGCTAGGTGGGCAGGAGTTAAGATAGGGATGTGCGTGCCATCAATGGCGCCCCCACAGTTTGGGAACCATGTCGCGGCAAACCCGTCCACTATGTCCTGCACATTTCCCAAAGTCACTACACTTCGTAGCAGAAGTCTATTGATGGCCCTGCACACTTGAATCACGGCAGCTCCTGTTGTAGATTTACCGACTCCGAACTGATTCCCCTGGTAACAGTCAGGGGTTGCCAGCTTCCACAGAGTCATGGCCACTCACTTCTCCACTGTCAGAGCTTGTCTCAAGTGAGTATTCACGCGCTTCAGGAAAGGGGTCAGCTCCGTGCAAAGTCCAAGGAAAGTGGCCTTTCGTATATGACTGTTCTACAGCCACTGGTCATCGTCCCACAGCTGCATAACGATGCGGTCCCATCAGTCTGTGCTTGTTTCCTGGGACCAGAACCAGTGCTCCACCGACTGCAGATGTGTTGCAGCCTGCAGCAATCATGAACTGTTACGATCAAGGTCTTGTAGCAGGGCAGCTTTGGGTTTTCGCTCGCCTTTGAAAATACTCAAGGATAAGCTGTGATGTATTTGTGACATTCACAATAATAGCGCAGAGTTGAGCTGGCTCCATATCTCTGCAGCAATGGTGAGTGCACGGCACAAACAAATGGCACAAAAACTGGTTTCCTGTTTGTTTGGGGGAAGAAGGGAGGGGGAAGGAGCATTGCACCGTGGCTAGTTGCACTGTGGAATAGCAACCCACAGTGCACTGCTTTGAATGTCAACACAAGTGTGGCGAGTGTGGACGCACGAGCCCGGCACAAAAAGCGTGGTGTGGACATGCTCCAGCGACTTCTAAAAATTGGCAGGTGAAAGTCAATTTTACATAAATCAACTTCACTCTGCAGTATAGACATACCCTCCCTCTCCAAATTGAGAGGTTCTCCATATATGACTGTCTCCTAAAGCAACCATTTCACTGCACTCTGGTGCAATGTCCACACATGGAAGTATCAGACATTAGAAATGAAAAGCCCTGCTGTGTCATCTAGGAAACATCTACCTATATACTCAATGTAAGATTGTTTCCCACAGTATATTTCCTAGTGCTCCATCTACTCCAGTTTTAAATGACCCACATTTTATGATTTCCACCACTCCACTTGGGAGACTATTTCCCAGCCTAATAGATGGCACCACTAAGAAACAGCCACTGATACTCAGCCTATATTTTGTTTGCTTAATTTAACTCCATTAATTTTTATGGCACTTTTCTACCATTCTAAACAATTTTTGCAACCTGTTTACAGACCCTTCAAGTTACATTTCAGTTTAGTTGTTGCTAGACAAAGCTAGACATTTACAGCAGCCCTTTCAAAATTTTTCCTCAAATGTATCCTGGCAGTACCCCACTTCATTTTATAACAATTTTATCATCTCAAACCACAAGAATCTTTTCATATGGTAGGAATATCAGAGACTCTCCCCTTTCCTGCCTCAGTAGTCTATCTTTTTAAAGCCCTATCTAGTGATTGGCTAGATTAATGAAAGCACCAGATTTTGATATTTTCTTTATCAAATGATATTCAGTCTCACAAGTGCTGAGCACAGATTCATAAACTCTAAAGCCAGAAGGGAACGTTGTAGTCATCTAGTCTGACCTCCTGCATAGCACAGGCCACAGAACTTCCCAAAAATAATTCCTAGATCAGATCTTTTAGAAAGATACCCAATCCTGATTTAAAAATTGTCCATGCTGGAGAACCCACCACAACCCTTAGTAAATTGTTCCAATGGTTAATTACTCTCACCACTAAAAATGTATACTTTATTTCCCGTCTGGATTTGTCTAGCTTCAACTACCAGCTATTGGATCATGTTATACCTTTTTCTACTAGACGAAGAGTCCATTATTAAATATTTGTTTCCGATGTAGATACTTATAGACTGTAATCAAGTAACCCCCAACCTTGTCTTTGTTAAATTAAAATAGATGGACCTCCGAGTCTACCAGCATAAAGCATGTTTTCTAATCCTTTAATCAGTCTCATGACTTCTCTGAACTCTCTCCAACTAATCAAAATTCTTCAACTGTCGACACCAGAACTAGACAGTATTTCTCACTGGTGTGAAATACAGAGGTAAAAACCTCTCGACTCCTACTTGAGATTCCTCTGTCTATGCATCTAATGATCACATCTGATCTTTTGGCCACAGCAACCTATTGAGAAGCTCGTGTTCAGCTGATTACCAGCTATGACCACCAAATCTTTTTCAAAGTCACTGCTTCCCAGGCTATAGTCCGCATCCTGTAAGTATGGCTTTGTTCTCAGATGCGTACATTTACATTTAGCCATACTAAAAATGTATATTGTTGCCTTGTGCCCATTTTACCAAGTGATCTAGATCATTCTGAATCAGTGGCCTGTCCATTTCTTATTTACCACTCCCCCAATTTTTCTGTCATCTGCAAAAGTTATCACTGATGACTTTAGGTTTTCTTCCACGTTGCTGATAAAGATGTCATAAAGCATAGGACCAAGAACTGATCCTTGAGGGACTCCACTGAAAACACACCTACTTGATGACAATTCCCAGTTTACAGCTGCATTTTGAGACCTATGCAGTGTTGTTGTAGATGTGTTGGATCCAGGATATTAGAGAGACAAGGTGGGAGAGAGAGTATCTTTTGTTGGATCAATTTCTGTTGGTGAGAGAGACAAGCTTTCAAGCTTACCCAGAACTCTTCTTCAGGTCTGGGAAACGTACTCAGTGTCACAGCTAAATATACAGTGAAACAGATAGTTTGTCATAAGTAGTTAACATATTTCAAGGGACCAAACAAGGTGAAGTGGCCTGTTAACATGCCTCCAAATCCTAGGGGAGGAAAGGAGGAGAGGGATGTTAGTGGGTTCCAAATTGTTATAATAAGCCTTAAATCATATTTCTACTCAATCCATAATTTTTAATATCTAGCAAAGTTATGAATTTAAGCTCCCAGGCTTGTCTTTTGAAAGTGTTGTGCAGTTTCCTTTGAGGATATATATAGATATAGAGTGATATATAGAGACAGGGATTGCTTTGTGAAAAGTTTTCACCCACAGGTGACATGGTGTTTCTGTCCTTTATCATTTTCCTGCGTGAGTTCCTGATTTCGCCCACATAGTTGCTATTGAGGCATTTAATGTACTGGATGAAGTACACCATATGTTGCAATAGGAATGTGTAGGACCCATGGATCTTGAAAAGTGTGTTGTGGGGGGTGATGATCATTGTAGCAGTAGAGATATGTCTGCAGGTTTTCCATCTGTTGTTCTGGCAGGGTTTGGCGCCGCTTTGGGTTGGTATGTCCTGGTCTGTAGGGAGCTTGCTTCTGATGATAAAGAGCTTGGAGAGGTTGGGGGGGTTATTTGAAAGTTAGAAGAGGGGTTCAGGAAAGATTTCTTTCAAAATAGGGTCCCCACAGAGCATGGGTTGTAACTATTTGATGATACCCCATGTGGGTTGGTAGGTGACAAATAGGAGTGTACATTTAGAGTGGGTTTTATTTCTGTATTGAAGCAGGTTCTCAGAATATGATGTAATCTATTTCTCCAAGGGAGTGTCCTTGTTTGGTGAAGGCGCTTTTGAATGTGTTAAGGTGTACTTCCCAGAGACTTTCTCCTCAGAGCATATTCTGTTGTAGTATCTGAGTGCCTGGCTGTAAATAACAAATTTCTTGGTGTATTTGGGGAGGTTACTAGATTTATGAAGGCAGTTGTGGCAATCGGTGGTTCCTATCAGTCAGTTTTTAATTAATTTAGCGTGTGCCTTGTTCATTTTACACCACTAGTTCTCTACCTTTCCAAAAACAAGGTTACTTACCAGTAACTGTTGTTCTTTGAGATGTGTTGCTCATATCCATTCCAATTTAGGTGTGTGCACGCCCCGTGCACAGATTCCTGGAACCTTTTTCCCTTAGCCTGCCCGCAGGGCCAGCTCAGGCGCCCCCTGGAGTGCCACGCTCATGTCGCGGTATAAAGGGCGCTGCTGGCCCCACGGGTCCCCAGTCCCTTCTTTCTGCCGACTCCGACAGTGGGGACGGGGGTGGGTTTGGAATGGATATGAGCAACACATCTCGAAGAACAACAGTTACTGGTAAGTAACCTAGTTTTCTCTCTTCGAGTGATTGCTCATATGCATTCCAATTTAGGTGATTGAGTAGCCATACCCATGGAGGCGGGTAGGAGTCACTGACGAGCAGCTCTACTCAGTACGGCTCTGCCAACCGCTGCATCGTCTCTCGCCTGTTGAACAATGGCATAATGGGTCGTGAAAGTGTGAACGGACGACCAGGTGGCTGCCCTGCAGATGTCCTGCAGTGGCACGTTCTCCAGGAAGGCTGCCGATGAGGCCTGAGCCTTAGTCGAATGTGCCGTCACCGTTCCTGGCAAAGGCACTTTCGCTTGCTCGTAACACGCCTTAATGCAAGACGTGATCCAAGAAGAGATCCGCTGGGTGGAGACGGGAGAGCCCTTCATCCTGTCTGCCACTGCTATGAACAGCTGTGACGATTTACGGAAGGGCCTGGTCCTCTCCACGTAGTGTGCCAGGGCCCGCCTGACATCCAGCGAATGCCATCTCCATTCCTCTTCCGAACCATGGGGTTTTGGGAAAAACACAGGGAGGAAAATATCTTGGTTACAGTGGAATTGGGACACCACCTTGGGAAGGAAGGCCGGCTGGGGCCTCAACCTGACCTTATCCTTGTAAAAGACTGTGTAGGGGGGCTCCGAAGTTAAGGCTCTTATCTCAGAGACCCTCCTGGCCGAAGTGATGGCCACCAGGAATGCTACCTTCCAAGAGAGAAGTAGCAGGGAGCATGTAGCCATAGGTTCAAAGGGGGGTCCTGTCAACATGGTGAGGACCAGGTTTAAATCCCAGGGGGGGATTGGATCTCGAACCTGAGGAAACACCCTCTCCACCCCTTTCATAAATCTAACCAACATGGGGTGGGAGAACAGCGACCGCCCTTGCAGCGGCTGGTGAAAAGCCGAAATAGCCGCCAAGTGTACCTTCAGGGATGCCAAGGCTAGGCCCTGGGTTTTAAGGTGTAGAAGGTACTCCAGAATCACCTGTATAGGTGAGCAGATTGGTGTGATACCCCTGGCTTCTGCCCAACCCGTAAAGCGCCTCCACTTAGCTCGGTATGTAACCTGTGTGGAGGATTTTCTGCTACCAAGCAGAATCTGTTGGACCTGTAAGGAACAGGTCCTTTCACTCTCCGTCAGCCAGAGAGTCTCCAGGCTGTTAGATGGAGGGAATCCAGGTCCGGGTGCAGAAGGCGACCCTGGTCCTGGGAGAGCAGGTCGTATCGCCTGGGGAGTGTAATCGGTGTGGCGATAGATAGGTGGAGCAGTGTACTGTACCAGTACTGTCTTGGCCACGCTGGGGCGATCAGTATGACATGCGCTTTGTCCCTCTTGATCTTGAGAAGGACCTGAGGGAGGAGCGGAATGGGGGGAAATGCATACATCAGGGCCCCTCCCCATTCCACTAGGAACGCGTCGGATAGGGAGCCCGGCTCGCGACCTTGAAGCAAGCAGTATGTGGGGCACTTCCTGTTCCAAGACGACGCGAACAGGTCCAGTTGGGGAACTCCCCACTCTCGGAAGATTAAAGCTGCCACCTCCTGGTGCAGCGACCACTCGTGCCTGGGTGAGAACGACTGACTGAGGCGGTCCGCCTCGTCGTTCCTGTTCCCCGGGAGGTGATAGGCAAACAAATGAAAGTTGTGCCTCACTGCGAATTCCCAGAGACGCGTGGCCTCCTGGCACAGGGCCAAGGAACGTGCTCCCCCCTGCCTGTTCATATAGAACATGGCTGCTGTATTGTCCGTGAGGACCCGTACCGCCCTGCCCTTCAGGAATCTGAGGAAGGTTCTGCAGGCTAAACGGACCGCCCTGAGCTCGCGGCTGTTGATGTGTAGGGCTCTCTCCATCGGTGACCATAACCCTTGGGTGCCCAGATTGCCGCTGATATGGGCTCCCCATCCCACATCCGAGGCATCCGTGATAAGGGTTACAGACGGAGCCAGATCTCTGAACGGGACTCCTTTGAGCACCTCCCTCGGGTTCATCCACCAACGGAGGAAGGACAGCACCTGTGGGGGAATTGTGACCACTTTGGTCAGTACATGTGTAGAGGGAACATAAACCGAAGCTAACCAGACCTGCAAGGGTCTTAGCTTGAGGCGAGCTAGCCTTACCACGTAGGTGGAGGCTGCCATATGTCCCAACAGCTGTAGGCAGCGCCTAGCTGTCATCATGGGGGACCTATGCAGCTCTGCGATAATGGAACCCATTGCCTCGAAACGCGGTCGTGGCAGGAAGGCTCTGGCCTGAACAGCATCCAGAGTAGCCCCAATAAAGTCAATGCGCTGCACCGGGGTAAGTGTGGACTTTTGCTCATTGATGAGAAGCCCCAGTCTGGTGCATGTGGCGCCGACCATCTCCAGGCTGTTTTGCACGTGAGACCTGGATCTGCCCTTAATGAGCCAGTCATCCAGGTAGGGGAAATTCTGAACCCCCCTACGGTGTAAGTAGTCCGCCACTACAGCCATACACTTTGTGAAAACCCTCGGGGCTGAAGACAGGCCAAATGGGAGGGCCGCAAATTGACAGTGACCTCCTTCTATTGTGAATCTCAAGAATCTCCTATGCCCTGGCAAAATGGAGATGTGAAATAGGCATCCTTTAAATCAAGGGCCGTGTACCAATCCCCTGGGTCTAATGCCAGAATTATGGAGGCTAGGGAAACCATACAGAACTTGATACGTCTGATATATCTATTCAGATGGCGGAGGTCCAGGATCGGTGTTAGGCCGCCCTTGGCCTTGGGGATCAGGAAGTATCTGGAATAAAATCCCTTTCCCTTTGCCCCCCCCCAGGACCTCCTCAATCGCACCTAGGCTCAGGAGCGAATGGACTTCCTGAATGAGTAGTTGCTTATGAGTGGGGTCCCTGATAGGGGATAGAATGGGAGGGGAGTCCGGGGGAAAAGACATAAGCTGAAGGGCGTAACCCTTGAGGACCACCCCAAGGACCCAACGGTCCGTAGTAATCGATTCCCAAGCCTGATAGTAAGGCCGAAGCCTATTTTCAAAGGGTGGGTCAAGCTCCCGGGGAAAAGGAAGAGCGCCACCCTCATAGTCGCTGTCAAAAGCGTTTATTACCGTTGCCACTCCCGGTTTTTGCGCCATGCTGCGCCCGCGCCGAAGAGCCCTGCCGACCACGGCAGTTAGGCCCTCTGAAGCGCTCCCGCCCCCGTCTCTGCTGAGCAGCCCTGGGGGCTTGTCTTGGCGGGGGAGGTGATTGCCTTTGTGCTGGGGGCGAGACTGGCGCCTGGACGCCTGAGGGGTGTATAGCCCTAAGGACCTCAGGGTAGCCCTAGAATCTTTAAGGCATGTAATTATCATCCGTCCTCTCTGAGAAGAGGGCGGAACCTTCAAATGGGAGGTCCTGGATGGCTTGCTGGACCTCTACCAACAACCCTAATGCCTGCAGCCAGGAACATCGGCACATTACTATGGCAGAGGCCATTGCCCTACCTGCGGTATCTGCCGCATCACTGGCGGATTGCAGAGCTGCTTGGCCACTGCCTCACCCTCCTGTGCCAGGGTGGCCAGGTCTGCAGCTTGATCAGCAGGAAGCGCTGAGATCAGACGCTGCATTGATACCCACGGGTTCTGATTATATTTTCCCAAGAGGGCCTGATGGTTCGCCACTCTTAGTTGTAAAGCGGCCGTGGAATAAACCTTGCGGCCGAAGAGATCTAACTTCTTCCCCTCCTTATCTTTGGGGGTACTTCCCTGACCTCCCTGGTGATCTCTTTGGTTTGCCGAATCCACAACTAGAGTCCCTGGGAGGGGATGATTGTACAGGAACTCTAAGTTTTCCTTCGGCACATAGTACTTCCTTTCCGTTCCCTTCGATGTTGGGGGAACAGAGGAAGGTGTTTGCCAAAGGGCCTTCACAATTTTCATTACCCTCTCATGTACTGGGAGGGACACTCGAGAGGGGCCTGAGGACCCCGAAGGGCCAAAGAGGGGGTCATCCTCCTCTGACATCTCCTTAAGCGGTAGCCCCAAATTGGAGGCTACCCGCTTAAGGAGGTCTTGGTGTGCCCAGAAATCGAAAAGGGGCGCTTTATGGTCCCTGGACGTCCCTTCATCCGGGGATGAAGAAGAGAACGGGGGACGGGCCCTGTGGAGGGACCTTCCTCCAGGTCTGACTCCCTATCAGAAGGGAGTTGTGGAGGCAGCTGTGTCGAGAGAGGTTGGGGCTGTACCACCCCAGAGTGCAGCGACTCAGCAACCTGACCAGGCTGAGCAGTCCAAGGTCCCCAATATGGCCACTGCCATGGCCTTTGCGGCTACCCTGACATAGGTGGCTGCTGGGTGTCCACATATTGTCTCTTGTGGCTTGAGCCGCCAGACCGTCTCTTGCGACCTTTCAGCGGGGAACGGCTCTGGGAAGAGGAAGAGGACCGGTGCCGACGCCTACGGTGTCTCCTTGAGGAGGATCGGCTGGAGGAACTGGTGGACCTCCTGCGTCTGCGTCCCGACCGTTTGTAGCGGCGCTTCCCACTACGGGACCGGGAGTGACGGCTCCTTCGGCTGCGTGCCGTCGAGGCGGAACGGGAACGCACTGGTTTTCCCGGTGCCGAAGTCAGCGGTGCCGCGTAGGTCGGTGCCATCGCTGGCGCACATGCCGATGGCGGAGCCGCAAACATCGGTGCCGGCGGTACCGCACCCCCCGATGCTGGTAGCCCTGGAGGTACCGTGGACTGGCCCATTAAGGTGGACCACGCCAGGGAGACGTGTGACGCTGCTGACAGGGCCGGCGTCGTAATTGGTCCCAACATCGTCTGTGCCGCAGTCGGTGCCAGAAGAGATGGTGCCGCCGCTGCCGGGGCTGAGGGGACCTCGGGGTCGACATTACTCGGTGCCGCCCGGGTTTTGCTCGGAGAGCGATGCCGTGACCTCCCCTGCACCGGAGAGCTCGAGCTCAAGCTGTGGGTGGTGTCAGAGTTGGCGCTGACACTTCTGCGCCGGCTCTTGGTGCCTCCTGACCGCCCTCGGTGCTGAGGCGCTCGACGACTTGGAGTCTGAGCTTGGAGGGGATGCGCTCTCCACCCTCCTTGGCCGTCTGGGTGAGGATGGGGAGCGATGTTTCCTCCACCCATCAGGGCTACCCAGCGTAGGTTTGCCCCGAGACGCTAGTCCCGCGCCCCTCGGCCAAGGGGGGGACGGAGATGTAGGCAAGGCCAAGAGGGCCTTTGCCGCGACGAACGCCTCCGGCGTCAACGGCCCTTGCAAGGGCACTCCCCCACTTCCAGGAGTCGGGGGAGGCTCCCTGCGAGGAGACACCGGTGCTGGAGGAACCTCCACAGCACGTGGCTGGGGTAGCTCCTGAGCTTCTCCCTGCTTCGTTGGTCGCAGGGAGGAGTCCATGGAGGCGGTACCGGACCACTTTGATTTCTTTGGCACCGAAGGCTTCGGTGCCGTTGTCGGTGCCGGCAGTGCGCTCTGCACCGAGTGTCCGCTCGGTGCCGGTGATCTTGATGGCTCGGAGGCTGGACGGAGCACAGACTCCATGAGCAAGACCTTCAGCCTGGCGTCCCTTTCTTTTTGGGTGCGGGGCTTGAAGGACTTGCAGATTTTGCATTTCTCTTTGCGGTGCTGCTCTCCGAGCAGAAAGAAGGAACTGGGGACCCGCGGGGCCAGCAGCGCCCTTTATACCGCGACATGAGCGCGGCACTCCAGGTGGCGCCTGAGCTGGCCCTGCGGGCAGGCTAAGGGAAAAAGGTTCCGGGAATCTGTGCACGGGGCACGCACACACCTAAATTGGAATGCATATGAGCAATCACTCGAAGAGAGAACTACTGTACCCATTTCAGGTGTCTGATTTGTCTTGCGTACCCCAAGTTTTGCTTCACTTAACTACTTGCTTACAAAATCAGACAAACGTACAGAAGTGTCACAGCACCCTGTTACTGAAAAATTGCTTACTTTCTCATTTTTACTATATAATTATAAAATCAACTGGAATATAAATATTGTATTTACATTTCACTGTATAGTACATAGAGCAATATAAACAAGTCATTGTATGAAAAAGACAGTTACTTACCTTGTAACTGCTGTTCTTCAAGATGTGTGTCTCATGCCCATTTCACTATAAGTGTGTGCACACCTCCGTGCATGGTTACCAGAACTTTTTTCTCCTTAGCAGATCCTGTAGGGCCGGCTTCAGCGCCCCCTAGAGCCTCACACACATGCCGCAGTATATGAGGCTCTGCCGGCCCTACGCCCCCTCAGTCCCTTTCCGCTGATTCCGGCAGCGGGGATGGGTATATGTGTGTGTGTGTATATATGTGTGTGTCATGGAATGGACATGAGCAATGAATCTCGAACAGCAGCAGTTACAAGGTAAGTAACAGTCTTTTCTTCTTCGAGTGCTTGCTCATATCCATTCTATTATAGATGCCTCACAAACAATACCTTGGAGGTGGGCCAGAGTTACAGATGAGCTGCCTGCAGTACTGCTCTGCCAAAGCCTGCATCTTCCCAAGCCTGCTGGACGATGGCATAGTAGGATGTGAAGATATGTCCTGACTATCATGTGGCAGCTCTGCACATGTCCTGCATGGGCACTCTCGCTAGGAAGGAAGGCTGTAGATGAAGCTTGAGCTCTGGTTGAGTGTGCTGTGATGATTCCCAGAAGCAGCACCTTTCACTTGCTCATAGCAGAGCTTGAGGCAGGAAGTTATCCACGATGAGATGCACTGGACGGAGACAGGTAAGCCTTTCATCCAATTAGCCACCACAATGAAGAACTGTGTCAATCTCCGGAATGGTCTTGTGCACTTGATGTAGAATGCCAGAGCCCATCTTACCTCTAGCAAGTGCCTCCTCCTCCGACCCCTGCGGTTTGGGGAAAAACACAGGGAGAAAAATATCTTGGTGATAATGAAATTGGGACACCATGTTGGGCAGGAAGACCGGGTGAGGCCTCAACTGAATTTTATCTTTATAGAATACAGTAGGGGGGACTCCAAGGTCAGCGCCCTAATCTCAGAGATCTTTCTTGCCGAGGTAATGGCCTCCAGGAAGACCACCTTCCAAGAAAGCAGGAGCCGAGGGCATGAAGCCATAGATTCAAAAGGGTGCCCCATGAATCGTGAGAGGACCAGGTTGAGGTCCCAGGGAGGCACCAGGTCACAGACCTGCAGATAGAGCCTCTCCACCCCTTTCAGGAACCTAATCGTCATTGGGTGGGAGAAAAGTGATCTCCTCTCCAAAGGCTGGTGGAAAACTGATATAGCCGTTAGGTGAACCTTCAGGAAGGCCACAGCCAGTCCCTGGAGCTTTAGCTGTAGCAAATACTCCAGGATTGCCTGTACTGGCGAGAGACTAGGCAGGATACCCTGGGACTCTGCCCAGCAGGTAAACCACTTCCATTTAGCCTAGCACGACCTGCGTGGAAGGCTTCCTGCTACCTAGCAAGATTTGCTGGACTTGCGCCAAACAGGCCCACTCGTCCATGCTCAGCCACAAAGCCTCCATGCTGTGAGATGTAGAGAGTCCAGGTCTGGGTGCAGCAGGCAACCGTGATCCTGGGACAGGAGATTGTGCCATCTTGGAAGTTCCAGAGGAAGGGCAATAGATAGGTCCAGCAGCATGCTGAACCAGTGCTAACGCGGTCAGACCAGTGAGATTAAGATAACTCTCTTGAGATATTTGTTGAGACGACGCAGGTCTAATAGGGGTCTTAAACCCCCTTTTGCTTTGGGAATGAGGAAGCATCTTGAGTAAAAGCCTCTTTCCGTCACATCCAGTGGGACACAGGCTGAGGAGGGTCTCTACCTCTTGCATGAGGAGTTGCTCGTGAGAGGGGTTCCTGAAGAAGGACGGGGAGGTAGGGTTGTTGGGAAAAGTAGACGTAAACTGGAAGGCATAGCCTGCCAAGACTATGCCAAGGACCCAGCGGTCCAAGTTAATTTTGTCCCATTCAGAGCAGAAAGGGGCTAGGCGGTCTAAAAAGTGGCAGGAGGGATCCAGAAAACAGGCTGGGACTCCACCCTTGGGCGCACCATCAAAATGGCCTCCTTTGGTTGTCTGACCGCCTAAATGACCCTCCTGGGGGGCTGAGGCGGAACCTGGAAGGGGATGGCGTCTCCTAGACCCCCTATTTCTGTCCCTCTGTCTATAGGGCATGAACAGCCGTGGCTGATACCTCTGTTGTTGCTGGCTTTGAGGACATGATTGATGCCTAGGGGTCTCAGGCCTAGGGAGCAGAGCATGGCCCTCGAGTCCTTCAGACCATGCAACTTCGCATCCATCTGGTCTGAGAACAAGACTGACCCATCGATGGGGAGGTCCTGGATGGACTGTTGGACCTCCTGAGACACCCCCAAGGATTGAAGCCACAAGCACCTGCACATGCAGATGGCAGAGGCCATGGTTCTGCCCACTGAATCAGCCGCGGCCGAGGACACCCTCTTCCACAATAGTGTTAAAGTCCAGTGCCTGGTCCTAGGGCAGTGTGTCTGCCAAGTGCTTCAGTGAATCCCACAGGTTAAAATTGTACCTGCCCAGGAGAGCCTGCTGATTGGCAATCCTTAACTGTAGGCTTGCTATTGAATAAGCCTCTCTCCCAAATAGGTCTAGCTTTTTGTTATCCTTATTTTTTGGTGTAGAACCAGGCTGCCCCTGTCCACCAGGGTCCCAGGGGAGAGGTGGGTAAACAGGTACTCAAACCCCCTGGCTGGGACATATTTTTTCCTCGGCCCCTTTAGATGTTGGGGCAACCGATGAAGGGGTCTGCCACAAGGCCTTCACTATTTTCAGAACCCCTTCATGCACAGGGAGAGCTACCCAAGCTGGAGCGGCCGCTGCCAGGACATTAAACAAACTGTCCGATGCCTCTTTTAGCTCCTCCACCTCCAGCCCCAAGTTGGAGGCCACCCTTTCGAGCAGCTCCCAGTGTGCCCTAAAACCATCCAGGGGCACCGAGTGACCATGGGAGACCGCTTCATCTGGGGAGGGGGAGGAGGACTGGAGGGGCGCGGCGGGAGGTGGCAACCCTTCCCACCGACAAGAGGTCCCCAGAGAAGTCCCTTCCTGTGGGTTCGATTTGTCCTCTGAGGGCAAATGCTGGCCCTTCTCCGATGCTGGTGGCATTGTCGGCACACCTGAGTACTTGAAGGACTGCAGTCCAGGCCCCACTGGAAATCCCCAGGGTCCACAATACGGCTATTGGGGAGACCACTGCCCTTGAGGTGATCCAGGGGCTATGCTGCCTCGCCTGGCGGCTGCCACCCAGGAGGACACCGAAGCACTATCCGAAGACCACAGTGGGGGTACCTGGGAGGCTCCCGCTATGCGGTACCAAGGCAGGGCAGAACAATGACCCAATCCATGGGTGCTCCATCACTCTGGAAAGCAGCCTCTCAACGTTGATGAGCTCGAAGATGACGAAATCCGGTGCCAGCGCCTGTGCCGCGACCGGTGCGCAGTATCGTACTCTGATGTTCTGGAACATCTGGAGCACCGTCTGGGTACCAAGGACTTGCGGTGCCGCTTGCCTCTTATTTTCAAGTCAGTCTCTGGTGACTGGGTTTGACACCGTCTCGGTGTGGGCGACCTCTTCAGTACCGGGGAGTGGGAATAGTGTTGAGTTCCATCTGGGGAATGGTGCCCGGACAGGCGCCACCTTCTGGGGTGGACTTCTCCTGGTGCCGGGGATCATGACTGGCGTTGGGAGAGCGACCTCGTTCCCTGCGTCAATGCAGAGCGCTCCGGCAACTGGGACCTGGAGCAATTTCTAGGGGAACGGTGCCGTGCCGACTGCTCCACCCTAGGCAACTGGCTCATTGGAGACTTCCCTCCCCCACTGGGGATCTCCTGAGCCACTCAGGGGGTCCTAGCGCGGGCTTCCCCTGTGACACTGGCCCCTTCTCTCTAGTCGGAGGACAGGGCAGGGATGGTGGGGTCAAGGCCAGCAAGGCTCTTGCCACCTGAAAGGCCTACGGTGTCGACAGCGCCGGTAGGTGCAGAGGGGCCCCCCCACTCCCAGGAGTCAGGGGAGGCTTTCTGGCTGGAGACGCAAGCTTCAGTGCTCGACCCTGCCTGCTTAGACAGTGTGGGGGGAGTGTCCGCGTTCCGCGCGCTGCTTCTTCTTTGGTACCAGAGATGCAGTCCAGTGCCGAGGTGGGCCTGGTGCCGACGGTGTACTCTGCACTGATGCCATGCTCGATACGGAGACGGAGCAGGCTGGTCTGGAGGCCAGTCTAAGTGCTGCCTCCATGAGTAAGGCTTTTAGGCGGATTTCTCTGTCTTTTTGAGTCTGGGGCCTGAAAGTCTTGCAAATCTTGCACTTAACCTTTCGATGAGTTTCCCCCAGATACTGCAGGCCGCTATCGTGGGATGACTCAGCAGGAAGGCCTTCCCACAGGAGGCACATGGTTTGAAGCCCGGTGACCGGGGCATGCCCCACTCCCGGCAAAATCCCAGCCGGGACTATCCTAAGTGCTAACTACCACTATTAACAGTACTTAAAGTCCTATCTACCTAACTAACACAACAACAAACGATTAAAGTTGAGATTAAGGGGAATTGATCACTTGCGATGCAAGCAGGAACAGTTCCAGCAACCATCACAGGTGGAAAGAAGGAACTGAGGGGGTGTAGGGCCGGCAGTACCTCATATACCGCAACATGTGCATGGGCCTCCAGGGGGTGCCGAAGCCAGCCCTATGGGGTCTGCTATGGGGAAAAAAGTTCCGGTAATTGTGCATGGAGGCGTGCACACACCTCTAATGGACTGGACATGAGCAAGCACTCGAAGAAGAATTTTAGTTTGTACTGACTTCGCTAGTGCTTTTTATATAGCTTATTGTAAAAATAGGCAAACATCTAGATGAGTACATGTACCCCTGGTTGAGAAACACTGTTTTACACCATTCTATTTTTTTTAAATGAAAAACATCATGCAGCTCCAAGTCAAAGGCCTTACATATGTCTAAATATATTACCCTTATCAATCAAACTTGTCATCTCATTAAAAAAAAAGAATTAAAGTTAACTTGACAGGATCTATTTTCTATAAATCTGTGTTGACTGGCATTAATTACATTACCCTCCTTTAATTCTTTATTAACTGAGTGCCGTATCAGCCACTCCATTATCTTCCTTGGAATCAATGTCAGACTGACAGGCCTGTAATACCTGGGCCATTCCATTTCCCCTTTTTAAAACTTGGCACAAGATTAGCTTTCTTCCAATCTTCTGGAACTTTTCCAGTGCTCTAAATCTTATTGAAAATCGACACTGACAGTTCAGCAAGCTCTTTTAAAACTCTTGGATGCAAATTATTGGGACCTGATGATTTTAAAAGGTCTAACTATAGTAGCTTCTGTTTAACATCCTCCAGAGATACTAGTGTACTGGAAAGAGTGTTTCATCACCATATGATGAGACCGCATCATCTGTTTTTTTCCCCAAATACAGAACAGAAATATTTATTGAATACTTGTGCCTTTTTTGCATTTATTATTGATAACGCCATAGCATATCTCAATCTTGTTAGTTCATTCCCCTTCTTCCTAAACACCAGCTCAGCCAAGTAGCAAAACTCTGTTTTCTTAGACCCCCTTCCCAAAAAAATGTTTACACTTTTGCTTACAAACGTCATAATTTTCAATTTCTCAGATGAAAAAAATTACAGCTGCTAACAAGCTAACCTTCTATATGTCCTTTAACATGAACTGACCACAGTGACTTAGCCATTTGAGAAAAAAATCTAAATATGGGTGCATGTATTTTTTCAGTTCCAACATATTAAAGGGGATGTAAATGGTTCTTGACTTAAATCAAAAAGAATCCTGACCAGTACTTTAAAAAAAAAAAAAAATCAAGGTGACCCAGTCAACCGGATACTAGAAGGGTAGCAAAACTGGAGTGAAACAAGGGGTAAGGACAGGAAAGTGACAAATGAGAGAACAGGTGGTTAACTGGAGAGGAAATAAAGCAGCAGCAGAAAGATTTACAGGAAAGTTTCTCAAAAGAACTTAATGTGCAGTATTGTAGGGTAAAACAAAAGAAGAATAAGGGCAAGTCAATATTTCCAGCTTAATTTTTTTTGGTTAATACTCACTTTCATCTGCCTTGAAATGGCAACTGTAAAGGGCATTGAAAAGCTGCCGAGTCATCACAGTTTCAGTTAGCACCTCTCTTTATGTCTTCAGCTGAAATGCTATTTTGTAAATACGTATGGCAAAACTCTGAATCATGAGACATTCATACAACTGCCAATAGACATACCATTCTCTCCTCCCTTTCCTATCCTCAGCAGAAGTATCATACCACTATAACAAACACTGAGCTGACACTTTGTTTACAGATCCTAGAAGGCCCTGCACTTCAATTTTAGCCAAAAAGAATCAACAAGTAGGTTGAACTTGCATTTTTCCCCCCTTTTCCCACAATCCCAAATGAGCAACGCAATCCAGAAACGCACTGCTACACATCACAGGACTATTTGTATCTCATAAAAATCAAAAAGTGTCCTGCTCCCCTTAGAAATCTCAAACTCTTATGAATTTGTTTTAAATGATAAAAACAACATTTATAAGCATGAAAAAGGTTACAGCAGTTATCATAAAACAGTTTAAACTCTGTTGCTCAACAGATTTGTAGTACAAACAAAAAATCTTCTGCCAATGCTGGAAATACTCTAAAGATACTACTATTTGAATTGGAAATTTTAGTTTCCTCCTGTGAAGCATTATGGCAAAGGAACAATTGAGAACTACAGAACAGAAGTGTTGTCTACACAGTAATCCTGAACAGCTGGACTAAAAATAGTCTAAAGATCAACTGTAAACATCTAGTCCAATACTTGTTTGATTTTCTTTTTTAAATAAACCGAGGCTTCTAATGGAAAGCTTCTGAGTATCCATTTAATGGCATAAACATATTACCTTAAAACTAGAGCAGAAATAGTTTTATAACCCTAAGAGCTGTTTTCCAGTGTTCTCAAGTATTGGGTTCATTTAGAAACCTTGATTTGTACATTGGCTTTTTTCTCTCTGTATGGCACTAGCATTGGAAAACTGCAGATATTGGCTGTCCTCCTGATCCGGATATCAAGTCAACAAAAAGATAATTTTCTGATAGTGTGTGACCAAGGAGAAGAGCAGAGTCTTAAATCACCGAATGAATTAACAGAGAAGACCCATGAGACACTAAGGCCCAGCAACAACTCAGATAAGAGAGCATTACAATACGTTAGTATTGTAGTTTTAAAGAAAGAATCAATCCACGAAACACGCTCTCCACTATCACATATGACTCACAATCCTTTCTCCAAGCATATGGGAGAGGGAGTGTGGCAGGAGACTGTGACCACTCTGGAAATTAAGAACCTTTATTCATGGGCTCAAAAGAGATTTTTTTTTAACGTCAGGAGGATGGTTGCAATGTGGGACTTTGAGAATGGTGGGGGGAAATGGAAGGATTCTAAAGATTCCAGACATGGATACATAGGACCCACCAAAGCAGTGAAGAAGAAAAAAAGTACTCAAAGCCATTGTCCAGAACTACAAGTCCCCATAAGTGTTACAATATTAGCCTTTATTTAAAACTGAATGCTTGGAGGGGAAGGGGGGGCCAACGGCGGCAGGGAGGGCAGAGACAATCCAGAGCAAATGTAGACCAATATATAGATAGATACTCTAAATGTCATGATTTTGGAAGAAGTTATTTCCATACCACAAAGACACTTCTCCAGAACACTGAGAATGAGCCTAGCACAAGACTGAAGCAATAATGAACAAAGAGCCATACAATCCACTTTGTTCCACAAGGATTCTCTTATTTTTCTTGGAAGTGGAATTTTTTTCCTATGATAAACAACCCTGTTCCTTTACATCTGAACACATGTAACTAAACAATACATAGGGCTCACTTAGAATACAAAATAGGGGTGAGAGAAAATAACTAGCATTCAAATATTTGTAGATACCAAAGACAAATTTAATATGATACAAAGATGATACAAATGGGAGGACGACAGACTGAAATCAAGAGGAAAATTTAGATCAAATTCAAATGAATGGTTAAAAAAATAGTCCCCCAATTGAAGGGAAGAAAGCCTCATACCTACAATCATTTAAAATGAGACTAGTCAAAGCACTAGAAAAAAATCTATTTTAGTAAACACTCCTGCCCTGTGTGTGATGGGAAAAGGGTCTAAATGTTCTAATGGGCTTTTTCCCATTTCTGATATATGCCAGTACTGAATGGCTCTCTGAACAACAAAAATCAGACTTCAGATGCACATTAACAAATCTCCTAGTTTCTTTAAATGGTAACCAGTTGATTCAGCCAGCAACGTACATGTTCAGCGATACAGAATCTCTCTAGAAATACAAACACTCCTTTTAAAATCTGACTCCATTTAATTTTTAGAGGCTTTTAAAAGATATTTGGGGGTGCAGAGAGGAAGCAGTCATTACCAACCCCACTACCACAATTAAATGTACTACAGAAAAGCTTGATTTCATAGTAGGCAAAGACACTTTTCAAACTAGGTAGCTCTTTCACAGTCAGCCTCCTCATGTGTACACAAAAGATACATTCTTTTGCTTTGTTGAAAAATAAGCATTGATTGTGCTCAAACAGAAAGCTAGAGTGCTTCTAGAATTAGTAGCTGATTTCACCATCCTGTTTCCCTTCACATCTCCCCAATGAACTTTCTGAACTAGCAAAATCCCTCTGAGCAAGGTATTCAGCTGCCTGGGTCAATTACATGCACCACTGTTCTGGCCACAGTTTGTAACATGCTACAGTATTCATTGACTAACTCTGCAGTTTAGCAATCCCTCCTCCCAAAACCATTTAAAAGCCCTTTGTCCCAAGCATTTTCCAAGAAATTCCATAGAATCACCATAGCAGCTCTCTTTATACTAACAGACAATCACCTAGAGGTAGATGTACAGCTCAGATCTTTTGTCATTCTGTTAAGGTATGCAGATGTGAAAAAAAACAAAAATGTATCTCAGTGAAACAATAAAACCTGCAAAAGTTAGACTGTTTTTCCAATCCTCAATAGGGTTGTCTTATTCAGACTTAGTCAGAAGGTATCTAAAAATCTAGCACAAACAAGCAAATATGAATTTGGTTGTGGCTGACATTTAAAATCGAATGCAAAACAATTTACACATACTTGTAGCAAAGTGAATATTAAATTAGCTTGCACAGATTATAATTTTTAGGACAATAAAATATAGCTGGACGCCTATGTAACAGTATGATAGTCAGTGTACCATTCCATTACACAGAAAAGCCAAGGTCATTTGTGAAATTGGAACACCTGCATCTTGGGCTAAAGGACGTAGCTCTTTAAAGAGAAAAGGCACCATCCTCTCTTTCTTCATATCTACCCAGTGCACTTTCTAAACTAGCAAAATCCCTCTGAGCACAGTATTCACCTGCCTGGGTCAATTACACCACTACACTACATTACACGCACCACTGTTCTGGCAACATTCAAATTCTCACTGAAGGGCTTCTTGTGCAATGGTGCATCTCTGGAATCAACTACTACCAAGGAGCGAGGGTGTGACTTTTGTGGAAAAAATCCACAGAGATAAAGGTGAGAGACGTTAAGTAAAGGAATATTTAAGACTCAAACACCTGCATATGGATCAGCTTGTAACACATATACAATGACTTTGGGACCTGAGGGCCCAATTGTCTAATGTTTTTCAGGCTGGAGTAGGGGCAAAGAATCCGCATACTAATTCTTCCAGTTCCAGTAAAAGGAATAAGATCATTGAGAAGCTCAGTGTTTCTTTTAAAGAGTGTCCTCTTCCCCCTCCCCCACCAGACATTCCTATACTGTGCATGCAGATGACATATACATACTGTATTAATACTAGTTTTGTTCAAGTCTACTTTTTAAATATAATCAACTCAGAAGTTAGTGTTCACCAGGTCTATTCCCTGTCTCAGCCAAGAAAGCTCCTGCTCAAGCAACGTCCAGCTGCAGTATCACACTGACCTTGGGACTGCTTTCCTCCAGTATTTCTCCCTCATCGGTTTGCATGGGAACAGAATCTGTGCAAAACTGCAGAAATGCAAAATAGTGCCTATAAGAAATAAAAGGAAGGAAAAAACATTTTAAAAAATACAAAAAGAAGGGTTTGCCATCTTCAACGTTTTTGCTGGAATCTCATACGACACCACAAATACTGAAAGTCTTGGCCTTTAATCAGACAACATACTATATACAACAGGCCAGACCTCAGTCAATGACTTGCATTCAGGACAAGAAGATAACCAATTTTGCTTTCTAAATAGAGCAATATATCCAGCAGGAGCACATTACTATTGGTTTTCAATTTAAAAGTGTCAGAAAGAAACAGTTGAGAATTTACATAATCGTTGTATTCACTCATTTATAAAAAAAGCTGTGCTCAGCAAGGTATAATTACACAGACTGTAAGTCAACAAATCTCTCACTAGAAAATAATCCAAGTACAAATACCAAAAACCAGCTTCACAAATACAGTATAGAGGAATATTACCCTGGTTACCAGGCTAAACAAAAAACCCCATCAGTTTCTTTTCCATCTTACCTTACAAATTCTTACCTTAGGGAATTTGTCCCTGTAATAATAATAATATTTAAAAAAAAAAAAAAAAAAGATTTGAGGGCCTAGATGGCTATGGGGATTGATACAAAACCGTTCACCTCTAGGTCACTGTTTCAAATCCAGCCTAGGACAGTAGAGTCCTATGTTTCAAGCACCCAACAGCTATATAGATTTTTTTGTAATCAGTTTGATGGTCTCCATGCAGTTCCCCCAGACAAGTGTCCGCATCACAAAACCTCCCTCTATAATTGACAGAAACTGGCCCTATTGATAGCAGACTCAGAGGTCAGGGACTGCATGGGCATGGAGAGTGAGCTATCCCTCTGACCCTTTGAGGCAGTCCTCCTAGGTCAAGCTGAGGTATATTAGTAGGGCAGTGCTGGGAAGCTTGCACTGCCACTAGCAATTGTGTATGCAGTTTGTAGATATCCGACAACATTCATGAACTCTAAAATCACACACAAAATTAAAGGCACATTAAAAAAAACAAAAAGGTCCTGGGGCTGAAAAATGTCACATACAATTCACTGAATTTCACAGCCAAGAAACTGACAAAAAGTTTAGTGTTAGCACACTCATACAACAGATGCACTAGATTGTTTCTTACTAGGATTTACGGGATAGTTTTTTTTCCCCCTTTTGGGAGAAAAAGGGATAGGGATGAAGTGGAAGAACATTGTCCTACCTTTCTCCCTCCACCACAACATGGGCAATGATACAATTTGAAAAGAAGAAAGGGACAACTGTTAAGGAAACTTTAGTTCTACGGCCTGAGAACCTATTTCCACAAATGCTAAGCAAGTGTATGTACTTCTACAAAGGCTACTGTTCACTGGCCACTGTTCCACACAAGTGGGAGGCGCAACTTTTTTCACAATAGGAAAAAAAAAAAAAAAAAAAAAGACCAGTTATTTAACCTACAGTAACTGTGGTTCTTTGAGATGTCCCACTGTAGATGCAAATGCACCTAATGCACCCAAGATCAGTCTTTTGAACAGCTGTATTTGCTGGGGCACACATGCCTCCTATACAAGAGCATAAAGGTTACAGCAATCATGACTCTCCCTCAGTTCCCACACAATTGAAAGCCCATGTTTGCTGAGGACTCCAAAAAGAGGAGATGGAGAGCAGGTTGTGGGATCCACACTGACTAGAACAGCTCAAAAACACCCTTATTATAGAATAAGTATCCTTTCTCCTTTGCTCTGTGTTGGTGTCCATCTCAGTGTAGTTTACAGGCAAGAAGTATCCTCTGGATTCTGGGACTAAGGAGTTACTGTTCAACTAACAGAGCTGAAACTGCAGTATTGCTCTCTGAACTTGGCATCTGACCTAGTAATGAAGTCCAATGCATACTGTTTGATACAGTCGGTTACTCCATGTTGCTGCCTTGAAGATTTTAGATATGGGTACCTTTCTGAAGCAGGCAGGGGATTTGCTTGAACTTTCGTATAATAAACCTTGATGTTCAGTGGGAGACACACACCAGCCAGCAGCAATGATTGCATGGTGCACTTTGATATCCTCTGATGAGATGGCCTGACCTTTGGAATAATGCCACAAACAAAATAGTATGAATGGTCTTGATCCAGCCAATGTAATACAGTAAAACCCCCAAAATATCCACAAAGTGTAACTTCTCTCCTGGTGCGGAGGTCATCAGTACTGAGGCTGTCAGTACAGAGGTCACCAGAGTCGAGGCTGTCAGCATCAAGTTTGTCAATGACTGCTCACTCCTTTTCACTGCCAGATCATGGAGTACATTGCCTGCTTGCAGTGGTGCTAGATGACTTTTTTACTTCTGTTTTTGTGGTCACTGTCTCTTCTGAGTCCAAAGTGACCCTTGTGGATTGGTCCAGTAGGTGTATCATGAGAAGGGTCTCTCTGACATATGGGTCCTCGAGGAGAAAGACCAACAAACCAAGCATCTGTCTGAATTGTGACTTTACTCCAGGCAGAAGAGGCATCTAATGTGCCCATCAGTCTAGGGGATGAGGTGGTCATCATAAAATGGACAGATTTTTAATCCAGACAGCTTGGTGTCCACTGAGCAGGCAGCTGTTGGAACAAAGACACTCATCCCACTGTACCAAGAAGGGGCAGTAAATGGCATTAAATTTTTTCCTCCCAAAACTAATCTGACTGCACATGCCAACAACAATTAGATATAGATTAAGGAGAAGAACAATGTTCTTTACAGGAGAGCTGAGGAAAAATACAAAGGTTGTGAAGCTGAAAGAGTAGCAGGTCAGATGCTCACCAAGTTCTGTCTTGCTACTACAGGTGGTAAGAGGGAACTGAGGGAGGGTCACAGCCACTTCACCTTTAATGTCCTCGCACAGAAGCACAAGGCAGTACAAGGCACATGCGTGACCCCAAAATATACTGCTATTCAAAAGACTCCAATCTCACATACAAAGCATGTGTATACCTACAGTGGGATCCATACTGAAACATACTCAAAGAAGAGAAGTGAGTTCCAAGTCCATGGTCCTGTCATTTTATAAATAAAACTGTGTGTAGTTAACTAGTTACAACACAGTTGTGTCCAAATCACGCTGTAACAGTTAAAGTTGATTTTTCATCCATTTTATTCCCTTAATATTTGGTTTTGTCCATGTAAATAGGATCAAATTGTTGTGTCATAATAGACTGCTATAATTTTACCATTCTGAAGGGCAGAGTCTCAAAACTTTATTTTATATATGAAAAAGACATCTATTTCTCCATTTTAAAGATGGAGTTGATGGTTTTTTAGAAAAATGGAAGAAGTGCCTGGAAATATAAAAACCTGAAGTATACCTGCATCATCAGATGGGATTATGTATTCACTATTTCTAAAAGGTCGATGTTCTTATTGCAACTGAATTCACTGCCAAAAATACCACAGTACACATCTTTCTCCAACAAGAATTAAAAACATTAAGCAATTACAATTGGTCTTACACCCAAACCCACAAGAAATAAGAGAGAGGGAATATGCCAGTCAACTAAAGGTTAGCATAGGTTAATTCTCCTCTCCACCCCCCTCAAATTCCAAGTATCTATTGCTGTTTGGATGATTTTACCTTTGACAGTTTCCTAGGGCTGCTAAAGCCCACAAGGATCCGTCCTGGCTACATTCAGTGCAAAAACAAAACCCTGAAAGAAAAGAAAAATATATAATCAGCTGTGGTTATCACTAGATCAAAATACGTACAAGCGAAAGGCAAACTTCGTTCTGAAGATAAGCAACCCCTCACTTCCAAAATGATTTTTAAAAAGTTTACTCACATTACAAGGGAAAACAACTGCACAGGTAAAAACTCACGACTGTAAAAGGAGGTGGGGTGAGCTCTTTTTACTCTATTCTGAGTTTTGTCTGCTAAGTAATGGAATAAACCTCTCGTCCCCCCTTTGCTCCCTCATCATTATGCTCCTTTACCCCAAGCAAATTGCTCTTCCAAGCCAATAATTTTGCATGCTACAAAAAAGTATGTTTCATGATGGTAAGAGTACCACAATGGACTTTCACGGAACAGGAGTTGGAGTATGACTGGAGATGCAGGCTATAAAAGCAGGTAGACTTAAGAAAATACTGATGTTATAATACTAGATTATTTACTGTTACACACGTTTATAAGGCATCCATCACCACAGCGTCTGGGTGGACTTAATAGATTTTTAGGTCAAGAACCATGAATACTTCCCCAAAACTGGAGAACTCCTACTTTTTAAGACCTCCTCCTCCTCCCACAGCATTTAATCTTTTCTTTCTCACTTACATACACCCCACTCCTCTTGACTAGGAGAACTGGCCAGTACAATAAACGTCAGGGATTTCACAGCCTGACACTAATGGAAAACCTGAACAATTATGCATCTTACAGCTGCTGCATAAGAAGGCAAACTCAGAACCACTTCAGGCAATATATTTCAGAAGTGTGGATCTGCCACAGAAGTCAACCAGTTCCTGAAAACTCCACCTTTAGGAAAGATAGCTAATTGTGTTTTGTGAAGAGCTGATATCATAACAGTACATAAGGAAAAGCTGATCGAAATTACTGGGACCATTTAGGGCAGGTCTCACAAATTTGTACTTGTCCATTTGCCTAGGATGAATAATTTTTTTGTAACAGGTGAGTAAAATATCTTTTTTTCATTATCATCAATCACCCAGGCAAAGGGCAAGTAAAAGTGGATTTTGAGTCTGTGAAACCACATTTTCATGACAGTTTTGCAAGACTGACAAAGGGTTGTAGAGACCATAAACAGCATCTCAGTTTTCACCCAGAAGTGAACTAGCAGCCACGGCAAATACCAGAGCATAAATGTGTAACATGCTTATATCAATCTTCCTTGCAGCTTCTGAGCAGTCCCCAGGGGTAAACCCAGGTAAAGTACATTCCAGTTCTATAACACTGAGGGGACAAAGGCATCAATAACCAAAGTCCACCCCGAGACAGAATACTTTTGTTAGCCAAGTATAAAAGGAGTTTTGAACTATGGCTACTCTGTGGGAACCCAGAGCAGAGTCTAGTAAAACATCGTGAAACACCTCTGCAATAAGTAAGTAAATACCCTCAGCTGAGAAAAAGGTCAGTATTTCCTACTTAATGTTTCTCCTTGCCAACAAACACTACCATCGTCGTGTCTGGACTAAATCTAAGCCAAGTGACTTTCATCCAGGCCGCTTTGTTTCAGCCAGACATTAGGATAACAGGGAAATGGTTCCATCTGGACCTAATGAAAAGGATCCATAGAGGCGAGAGGGTCATCCACTCGGTAGCCCATCATGTTTCACAATCTCCCCCAGGGACTTTACATACACTTCGGACAAGTGAAAACGGAATCTTCTGGAGTGCCTCCACTGAAAGTGATCAGAAAATAAAGCCACCACATTGCACAACTCCCAGGGATTTCACAGAAAGGAACATGTGGAGGCACTTCAAAGCAACACTGGCAGCAGCACACAATGATAAATATTAAAGGCTACTGATAGACCTAAAAGCATCGGTATGCATGCCTGACTTCTATTCACTGTCCAATGATGCTTTCAACCTACCAACAAGACTAACGCAATTTTAGGGTCATACCTAAGTTTAAAAGCTTGATTGAATGGGATCCAAAGTTGGAGGACATCAGATGCTACCAGAATTCGCCCAAGATCACCTTTCCAATGGCCCTTCCCAAAATGGTAATGTTAGAGGCTGGATATTAAGGGCTTGTCTACAAGAACAATTAGTTTGTGGCATGCAGGAGTGTGGCTCTACCATGTGCTATCCTGCTGCGAACTAACCATCCATGTGGACCCTGCTGATGTGCATTAACAGTTGTTAATGCACGTTGACCCTAGTCCTACTTCAAAGAGGACTAGATCAAAACGTGTTAATGAACTGTTACTGCACTGCAACAGGATCCACATGGACAGTTAGTCCACAGCAGGTTAGTACATGGCAGATTCCCACCCCAGCTTGCCACAAACTAGAAGTTCTTGTAGATAAGCTCTGCGTGCTATGTCAAGTGATTGTGTTTTGAGCTAGGGCCAGACCACAGCATGTTATGGGTTGCTAGCAGCGCTCTCCTCATGGATGCATGAATTAATCTCCACAATACTCTGCCCTGCATGCCCTGCTGGTTTTTAACAGTGTATCTACTATCTACCATTGAATGAAAATCAGGGAAGACAGGATATTCATTTGCTCCCTCCTGTTTTGATAGTGCTACACAGAACTAGAGACTGTCCTGAATGTGACCAATGGTGTCAAGTAGTTTAAAAGACTAAAACCTAATGAAGGCAGACTGGATTAATCAGACAAACCACCAAGTAGAGCAATTCTGCTGAGATGGACTTCATAGATACCATGGCACAGAAGTAAAGTCTTAGTTTCTATCATAGCTATGACCTAGGAATAAAAACAAAAACAAAACAAAAAACACACACCCTTATGATGCAATCCTTCAGATTAAGCATCCATTTCTGCCAACCATGTTCTAATTGGGACTTAAAAGATCTACCTGAATAAGTAGGAATTTTACCAAGATCTAGTGGAATGGATATGACTGCTGAATCTGGAGGATATTAAAGAGAAGCAACTAAAGTTATACATTTTTGAATCAGCAAGCCCAGATAACTTGTAGCCAAGCGTTTTAAAAGAACTGGCTGAGGAGCTCATTGGACCATTAATGTTGACTTCCAATAAGTCCTGGAACACTTGGAAAGTTCCAGAGGACTGGAAGAAAGCTAATGTTGTGCCAAGTTTTAAAAAGGGTTAACAGGATGATCCAAGCAATAATAGGCCTATCAACCTGACACCAATCCCAGGCAAGATAATGGAACAGCTGATACAGGACTCGATCAATCAAAAATTAAGAGGGTAATGTAATAAATGCAGATCAACACTGGTTTATGGAAAATAGATCCTGTCAAACTAACTTGATATCTTTTTTTATATAATGACATTGCAAGTTTGATTGATAAAGGTAATAGATGATGCAATATACTTTGACTTGGTACCACACATTTTCATTAAAAACTAGAATGATATAAAATTAACATGGCACACATTAATGGATGAAAAACTGGCCTGCTGGTAGGTCTCAAAATGTAACTGTAAATTGGGAATCATCAAGTGGGTGTATTTCCAGTGCTGTCCCACAGAGATCAGTTCTGGGCCTCCTATGCTATTTAACATTTTTATGAATGATTTGGAAGAAAACAAAATCACCACTGGTAAAGGTTGTAGATGACAAAAACTGGGGGAGTGGTAAATAATGCAGAGGATGGGTAACTGAGACCATGATCTAGATTACTTGGTGAGCTGGGCACAAGCAAATAATGTGTGTTTTAATATAGCTAAATGTCAATGTATATATCTAGGAACAAAGAATGTAGGCCATAGTTACTGGACAGGGGACTCTTTCAGAATCACTGCTTCCCAGGATAAAGATTTGGAAGTGGAGGGGTCGTGGTGGATAATCAGCTGAACATGAGCTCCCAATGTGATGCTGCAGCCAAAAGTTCTAGGAGGCATGAACAGGGGAATCTCAAGTAAGAGTAGATAGGTTATTTCACCGCTGAATTTCGCACTAGTGAGACCACTGTTGGAATAGTGTATCCAGTTCTAGTGTCCACAATTCAAGAAGGATGTTATAAATTGGAGAGGGTTCAGAGAAGAGCAACTAGTATGATTAAAGGATTAGAAAACATGCCTTATATCAGTGGTTCTCAACGAGGGGTACATGTAACCTTGGGAGTATGCAGAGGTCTTCAAGGGGGTACATCAACTCATCTAGGTGTTTGCCTAGTTTTACAACAGGTTACATAAAAAGCACTAGCAAAGTCAATAGACAAACTTCATACAATGACTTGTTTATACTGCTCTATATACTATACACTGAACTGTAAGTACAATATTTATATTCCAATTGATTTATAATTATATGACAAATATGAGAAAGTAAGCAATTTTTCAGTAATAGTGTGCTGTGACACTTTTGTATTTTTATGTTTAATTTTGTAATCAAGTAGTTTTTAAGTGAGATGAAACTTGGGGGTACACAAGGCAAATCAGACTCCTGAAAAGAGTACAGTAGTCTGGAAAGGTTGAGAGCCACTACCTTATCTAGTGACATACTCAAGGACCTCAATCTATTTAACTTAAAGAAAAGAAGGGGTGACTTGGTTATAGTCCATAAGTATCTACATGGGGAATAAATACTTGATAATGGGCCCTTCAATCTGGAAGAGAAAGGTATAACATGATCCAATGACTGGAAGTTGAAGCTATTTCCAGTCTGAATTTGTTCTAAGGTGTAAATCTTTTACAGTGAGGGTAATTAACCACTGGAACAATTTACTCAGCGTCATGATGGACTTTCCATCACTGACAATTTTTAAATCAAGATTGGATGTTTTTCTAAAGGATATGTTTTAGGAATTATTTTGGGACGTTTATGGCCTGTGTTATACAGAAGGCAAGACTAGATGATCACAATGGACTCCTTTGGCCTTGGAATCTACTGATACCATCCCAGAAACAAGCAAGAGAAAGAAAGAAGCAAAATGACCCAAATGTCACTTCTTTAATAGAATGAAAGGAAAACAGAAAATACATGGGCCCTAGCCACTTGCTCTTTTATTTATGTGAGTGAACCACAACAAAAGTACGTTCCCAGTGCTCTCAATGTCCAATCACAAGCAAAAAATCAGATTCAGAGAGTGTCAACTAACACTAATATTTAGAAACCATTCAGTAACAACTCATAGTGGACATAAAGAAGTCAGGTCTTGTACCAATGGACTAATGTGTGCCTCTATAATGTAATCTGAAATCCCTGTGCAGGAAACCCTATGAGTTTCCAGCTTGCAGAACTGAAAGGAGCAGTCCATGATTAGAGGGGAAGCTGGGTTCCTCTAAGATCCTTTCCTCCCCTCCACCTCTAAACAACAAACTATCAAGGAAAATAGCACAGATTTATTCAACATATGGCTGTATTTCTCTCTAGACTATGGAATACCCTTTACAGAGGATTTCATGGCAACAGCAACTCCTGAAAGTACAGCTTCTCTGTGAAAGTAGAAGAAGAAATGGCTTCTTCTACAGAAGTGGTTCCCAAGTCATGGCCCATGGGGTCTTTGAAAGTGGCCCACCACTCCTCTCCTGCTGGCTGCAGAAGGGAGCCATTGCCTAAAGACCCAGGCAGAGCACTGCCACGGGGCTATAAGACCAGTGCAGCCTCCTTGCTGCAGCCAGGGGGATGGGAGATCAGCACCTCTCCTCCCCCTGGCTGTAGCAAGGAGCATGGAAAAGTGCTCCACCTGGGTCCCTAGGCGGTGGGGTCCCTACTGGAGCCAGAGGGAGGGGAGCACTGATCTCCCATCCCCCTGGCAGCAGAAGGGAGCCACTGCCCAGGGACCCAGGTGGCGCGCACAGGGTTACAGGACATGTGCAGTTTCCCTGCTGCAACCAGGGGAACAGGAGATCAGTGAGGAGGAAATCATCCTTCCATCTGGCTGCAGTGGTGGCGGGTGGGAAAGTGGGGGGGCTGGCAGAGGCTGGCGGCCTTTCAGGGTTGTAAAAATTATATCTGTGGTCCTCGAGCCGAAAAGGTTCGGAACCACTGCTCTACAGGGTCTGGGGCAGTAAATCACATGCACACACAAAAGTGAGTAGGAAACTCTACAGGCTAAAAAACTCGTAATGTGAGCTATTCCTCCATGGTGAGGATGGACCCTTGGATTGCATTTTGGGTATTTATCCTAAGCTGAAGGAGGAACAGTATTACACCATCATCACTAAGCTGGGCAGTGTCAAATTCCATTTCAAATAATTCAGATTTCAGGGCACCGCACACCACATGACTGGCATGAAAATATGAACCATCTCTAAGCAAAAGTGTTCTAAAACAGGCAGCTAATAGCAACACAGGCAACCTGAACAGCTCTGTACAATTTAGTGAAATTGTTCCAGTTGCAGTAGTTCAAGCACTATACAAAAAAAAAAAAGTTTATTACAAAAGGTAAAATTGAACAGGTCGCAGGTTTTTAAAATTCAGTTATGTTGGCTGGCTACAGCTTATAGTTAATGAGCAACATGGTGAAGTGACAAACCATTCTTGTCATGGAACTAGCTGTCAAACTGAAATGTTTTCTTCTCAGCTTCTGGCATTAACTAAAAGCATTCTGAATGTGGTTTTCATACAAACAATCTCTGGCTAGGAGCACTCCATTGGGAGACAAAAAAAGGGGTCTTTGCTGCCATCATGGCTCAAATATCTTACTGCTAAATGGGTAAATGCTTGACAGCAGGGAGTTTAGTTTGAATCCCAGTCGTGACTCATGTGCCGGAACGATTCCAACAAAGCAACTATAAGCTTGCTCTATACTCAATAGGCCTCAGACTGCCTAAAGACATGTCACAGAAAGCAACTGTTATCATAGCCACAGAAAAATCTCATTTCCATGGTTAGGATATTCTAAAGGTGACAAAGTCATTTATGATTTTAAAATGATAACACAAGAAACCTTATGTTTTCTCAGCTATAGTCCAGGTCCTGTTTGGCCTGATTCAACATTTACAGAGTTTACTGTAGAATCAATCCCCTGGTCACGGAAGTGCTTCTTTGCTTTGTTTGGCTTGGCTTTCACAAGGCTGAACAGAGAAATGGAACTTCTGATGAATAAGAAGGACTAAGGAAGAAGAGGGAAAGTACATCTGCCAGTTGCCAGAAGAGTTAGAATCCCTCATCTCCACCCAATACAGCAAACTCCCTCTCTTCTCATTAGTTAGCGGCAGAGGAGCAGGATTCCCAGCTCCAGCTGCCAGAAGGAAAGGAAGCACCACCTTTCAAATAGAAAGAAAGAGTAAGGGATGGTAAAAATCCACCACCCCTCCCAGCACCCAGGAGAGAAGAATTATATTCTACTTATTTCTATAAACCATCACCACTACACACTGCAGCAAATTTAATTTTGACAGAATAAAAAGCCTAGAAAAATATTTGGTTTGTTTTTTTTAAACTGGTTTACAGTGTATTTCATTCAATATGAACATCCACCAATTCTCAATCATGCTTCCTGAACTAGTACTGAAAATGATCTAACTGCTAATGTAGATGAGACAAAACTATTTTCAACGGTGATGTAGAAATTGATTTTCTAGGCTAGATAGGGCTTCAGACATTCAGTATTATTAATAATACTGAAAGATCTCTCAAGGCACAAAGCAGGAAAAGACTACATAAAAAACTGTGTCATTACTCCACACACACAAGATATTGACCCTCAGATCATGTGTCTTGGAGCGATTTACATCAGTCACTGCCAAAATGAAAATGGTACTGCCAGTTCATATTACAGAGAAAAACACTGCCGAGGACTTTAACCTCACTTTGCTAAACAGAAACTACAATGCTACCAGCTCAATAAAAAGGAGGTTACTTACTGTAACTGATGGTTCTTCGAGAGGCATGGTCCCTATCTGGATTCCATACATGGATGTGTATGCACACCATGCACCAGAGCGGGAACTGTTTGTAGTAGTCTCTGCTGAGCCGCACACTGTGCGTGGTCTACATGGTTGCATCTGAGGTCTTATGAGGCCACACAGGTCGCCACCCCCTCAATTCCCTCTTATTGGCAGGCTGCAAGCCCATAGCAGAAGGGATTGGGGGGGGAGGGAGAGCAGGATTAGAATCCAGATAGTGACCACACCTCTCAAAGCACCATCAGTTACAGTAAGCAACCTCCCTTTCTTCAAGTGCTGGCCCCTATGTGAATACCATACGTGGGTAGCATAGCAAACAGTATCCAATTTGGTGGTGGGAGCGAGGGCTCAGTAGAAGTAAGAGTTTGTAGTATTGCTCAGCCCACTGCCACATTTGCCACTGCCAAGAGGGAGAGGGCCTAATGAGCAGTCAATGTGTGGATGGAGGACCACATTGCTGCTTTATAGATGTCCTGCCATGGGATGTCTGAGAGTAAGGCTGACGTGGTATCCTGTGCCCTTGTAGAGTGGATAGTGATGCCCGGTGGTGGAGAGGCTCGTGAAAGGGAGTAACACTCTGTGATGCAGTGGGAGATCCATTTAGAGATGCGCTGGGAAGACAGAGTGCGGCTTCTGCAGTGTTCTGCTATAGCAATAAAGAGCCTGGGTTAGACTCGGAAAGCGCAGGTACATTGTAGGTAGTAGGCTAGTGCATGGCAGATGTTGAGCGAATGTGCCCTGGTGGAAGTATGTTGCTTAGGGTAGAAGGTTGGAAGATGGAGGACTTGATTGAGGTGGAACTGTGAAGCCACCTTGGGGAGGAAATTGGGGTGGCATCATAGGGAGACCTTACCCCTATGGAATATTGTGGACAGTGGGTCTGCCATCATGGCTGCCAGTTCACTGACTCGTCTGGCGGACGTGATGGCTATTAAAAAAAATCACCTTCATTGATAGGTCCGTGAGTGAACATGTGGCTAGAGGCTCAAAGGGCTGCTTGGTGAATATTGAGAAGACAAGATTAAGGTCCCACAGGGGAGTAGGTTTTCTTATCAAGGGAAAGGTGTTGAGGAGGCTGTGGAGGAAGTAAGCCGTGGCTGGATGGGCAAAGACCAAGACCCCATCCACTGCTGGAAGGAAATCACTGATTGCTGCCAGGTGTGTCTGGACTGAGGAGTGAGCGAGGCCAGAACAGCACAGGGTAAGAAGGTATTCTAGGATCGTTGGAATGCATACTGTGTTCAGGGTGTGATAGCTGGGTGCTGTCCACTCCACGAAGCAGCGCCATTTGGCTTGGTAACATGGCCTGGTGGAGGAGCGGCAACTGTGGTTAAGTACGTCCCTCAGCCGTGTAGAGCACCTCCATTCTACCACCGAGCCCCATCCAAATACCAGGCCATGAAGTGAAGAGGCTATGGGATGGGGTGGCAGATCTGGCTCCCTTGGTGAGTGAGAAGATTCAGGAGAGGAGGAAGGCGTACTGGTGGGCAGATAGAAAGGCGAAGAAGCTCTGTGAACCAGTATTGGCAGGGCCAGAAGGGGGCTATGAGTATGAGGGTTGCCTGGTCCTGCTTCACCTTGGGGAATACTTCCAGGAGAAGCGGGATGGGAGGAAAAGCATAACGTAGGTCTATTGTCCAGGGAAGAGTAACCATGCAGACTCGGAATTTCTGGATAAATCAGTTCAACACCCACAGATCCAGAATGGGTGAAGGTCTCCCCCCTTTTTAAGTATGACTTGCACCACTGTTTAGAAATATGTGAAGTTGTATCAGTGGGAAACTTGATTTAAATCAATTATTTTCTCTTGGTGATTTAAATCAATCCACTCTGCTTTGAAGTGACAGACTGTGGCACAGAGAAAAGTTTTTAATAAAAATACAATTTTAGCCTTTGATACTGCAAACACTGATACACAAGCTTAACTTTAACCACAAGCAGTCCCATTGAACGGCTTGTGTGCGTGTAAAGTTTCATACCTGCATAAGTGCTTGCAGGATCAGAACCTTAATTTTCTATCTTTTTCCTATAGCAGCTTTGTAAAAACCATACCAACAGTGGCATGTAAAAAAGCCAGTATTTATTATTTAGACCAAGATATTCAAAAATGAATAATTATTTTTAGTGCTTAAATTCTGGGTACCTAAACAGAGATATTTTTAAAGGGGTCAGAATTTTCAGAGGGTGGGTGCTAAGTACTTTCTGAAAAATCAGGCTCCTTTAAGAAATCTAAAATTAGAACCTAAAAACTGAGGCACCCAAAACTGCTGGTCACTTTTGAAAACCGTGGCCCTAGTTCATTATGAATTTTAATCTAAAGCTGAGATAGCACAAATTTTCAAGTTGAGGCTTTGTAAAACTAACACTGTTTAAGAATCAAGTCCTTCAAAACCATTATTTAAGTCAGTTTCTCAACCTATGGGTACATGAGACACAGGCAGGGGGTACGCGGCAAAAAACCCAGTGAAGGGAGACGGGCAGCATCTGCCGACTTCTGGGGAAGCCAGGCGGCAGCCACCTGCTTCCTGCCCAGTCCCAGCTGGGAGGCAGGTGGCAGCTGCCGGCAGGCACCGGTTTCCTCCCTGGTCCCACCTCCTAGCTGATAGGTAGATGGCAGGCGCCCCAGTCCTGGGAAATTGGGCGGCAGCCACCAGCTTTTTGGTATGCTGGGCGGCAGCCGCCTGCAGCCTGCCCAGTCCCAGCTGGGAGCCCGGCGGCAGCCTCCTGCACCCTGCGAGCTGGGCTCACAGCTGGATGGCTGCCACCCGTGCCTTGACTCTGAGCCAAGAGACAGCCTCCCACACCCTGGCTTAAAGATGGGCAGCAGCTGCTGCTGCCTGCCTACATCCCTGGGTCCCAGCCTGCACAGAAGCCTCCTCCGCCCCAGCTCAGAGCAGGTGGCAGTCACCCACCTCCTGGGCTGGCAGCCGCAGTGGCAGCCACCTTCAACTTGCCCAGGTGGCAGGTCCACTCCCTGGCTCAAAGCCCAGCGCCCAGAAAGCCACATGGAGAGCCCAGCGGCTTGCCCAGTCCTGAAGCTGGGCTCTACCCGCAAGCTTACTTATCAATTTCACTGCTCTAGCTGAGCAATGAAATTGACAACTGACAGCCCTAGATTTTACCAGCATAAAAATCTTAAGAGGGGCCCACACAGTGTGAACTGCCCCAAGCCCGCCCCCGCCCCCAGGGATGGTCACGGGGAGTGTAGCTATCCACTCTGCTATACCTCACAAGTTCCTGCCTGTGTGAGGAGAACACCACATAACCCTGCCATCAGGCCGTAGTGATTGGCTGGCGTTGACCTTTGCTTCTTTATGGAGGAAGGGGAGAAAGAAAGAGGGGAGAAACAGCAGGGGGGTTTGTGATCTGTCACAGCGTTGCAGAACTCAGAACTCTCCTGCTTTACGAGAAATACAGTCATCCAGCGGTAAAGGGGAAAAAGATTGTATTTCTCAGAGTGGAAAATTGAGTGTTGGGGTACTTATTAAAATTTTCAGAAATTAGGGGGTACTTGCTACTTAAAAGATTGAGAAACACTGATTTAAGTCATCAAGACTTAAACTGCTCTATCCTGCTTATACCAGTTTAAACCAGAGAAAGACTTGACTTAGGGCTCGTCTACACTACAGAGTTTTGTTAACAAAAGCTGACATTTGTCGACAAAATAGCAGAAGTGTATGACTGAAATGCTCCTTCCATCAACAACTCCCCTGCTATGCCGACATAATAAAACCACCTCAACGAGAGGTGTTGGCCACAGGCTTATGCTGGTGTAGTTAGGAAAAGGCAGTGTAAGGAACACAGGTCTACACTGACATCAACTGTTGGCTGTCAGTCATTCTTGTCAATTTCACAGCTGAAGAAAGCCAGGCATCTAGAAAAGCCCAGCTGCCCCCCACTTCGCTGGAGAGCTGAGCAGCTTCCCCCCAACTCCTGGCTAGAAGGGTGAAACACTCCAGGTGGCTTCCCCCAGCTCTCAGCGGGGAGGGACGTGAGAAGACCCAGGCGACTTCTCTGCCTGCTTCCCAACTGGAAGTTGGGCAGCCTGGTCAATCTCATGGTTGAGCCTCCTGTTGTATGGTGCAGAGCCAGGCAGGGAGGGAGATGGAGCAATGTCAGGGTGTCCCCTCCCCCTACCAGTTTACAAGTCTCCCTGAGGTGGGGTGAGGAAAGAGGGGGATATCAGCTGTCCGTGCACCAGCTTCTGTCTCAAAATTGGTTGCTTCCAGCTGCTGTCTGAACTTAAAGAGACAGCATGAAGAGACACTTATTGTCTCCCACACTCTGGCGCTGTCTCTCCCTCTCACACAAACATTCACTCCCTGTCTCACACACTCCCTCCCCCTCCCCTTACCCTTCTGTGGGCTTCTTGTGTTTGTGTTCAGCAATGTCAGTTTTGCTGATAGGGCAGTTGAAAAGTGGCTGACAATCTAGTAGGATGCCCATGGAATGATGGGGCTCAGAAACCATCATGTGATGCTGTGCCTGCCTTCCCCATGAGGCACTGCAAACCTTTCCTAAAGCACCCTGCATGCAGTTGCAGAGTGGGATAGCTACCCACAGTACACTGCTCCATTTTGATGCAAAGACTGCTATTGTGAATGCACTCCACTGACACAAGCATAGTGAGGACATGCAACAGTGACTTTTACAGCGGTGGCTGTATACCAGCATAACTTGTGACGACAAAACTCTGTAGTGTAGACAAGGCCTTAATCTATGTCATTCATCTCAGTGAGGTGTTAACAATTTAGACATTGTCTTTGCTTAAAATATTAGCAGTGAAATAGTTAACCTTGTCAATCAGCCAGAATGCTTACCCAATACTCAACAAGGTAGAATTTAGAAACAGACGAGACCTACTATGTCATTTTATTCATGTCTTAGGGCTATCATCAGATTGTTCCCTATAGTATGTTTTCCAAAGCTTTGTTATCTAATTTTAAAAATGTTTCAGACAATGGGACTTCCACCTCTTTCTTGAGACACTTCTGCAAACCCTAACCAACTTCTTTCTCACCCTTAGGAATTCTTTTCTTAATTTCAATCCATTATCCCAGGGATCAGGGGGGTGCAGGTGGAATAGAGGAATCAGGCAGCCAACAAACGGGTGAGAAAGGACTAGAAGGGGCAACAGCCAACTGGGGGAGATGAAAAACAGGAGGAGTCACCAAAGGAGGAAGAAAAATATTTTCCACTTCCATCAACCTCTTCAAATGCTGTTGACAAAAGGAGGCAGCCACAGCCAATGAGAGAGAGCTAAGACACTAAATCATATGCAAGGAAAACTAAGAGGAAACAAAAAAAAATTAATCCATGATATGGAATATTCAGTGTTGCCAACTTTTTGGATATTACTACAACTAACACACTGTGATGTGTTTTTTCCTCAAATGCCAGATGCTAGAATCATGCTACTGCATGACAAACTCAGCTTTCACTTAAAAAAAAAAAAAAAAAGAAAAAAAGGTTTCTCTACAACAATGAGGGGAAGAAAAAAGATTTAATATATAAAGCAAGGGTACACACTAAATGCCAGAAAACAAGAAGGCAAAGAAGAAGATTCAAATTTTTTTTGTTTGTTTTTTTGTTTTTAATCTCATGATTTTCAATATAGCCTTATGATTCGGAGGGGCCACATTCATGAAAGTTGAACTTCTGGAATTGGCAATACTTCTTAGGCTCCAGTATACAGTTAATATAGTGGTCTTCAACCTATTTACTGTAGTAGGCAACATATGTAGCTCTCCGTTACGTGGGATGCATCCACACAATATATAATAAATACTACCTGTACATCACTTAATATCACTGTAAGTCACTTAAAAACTGGGCTTCTTTTGGGCTAATCTGTTTATTGAAATAAAAGTTTTTTTCTGTTAACACATTGGTCTATAGAGGTGTGACTGAGTGGGTGTGCATGTGTATGAAAATGAGCAACTGTGTGTAGGTGAAAGTTGCATGAAACAGACGCAGAGGGCATTAGAGACCTGTAGCAAAGTGCAGGGAAGGCGGGGGGTGGGGGGTGAGGGGTGGGGGGATTAGCAGAGATTGCAAGAAGAATAGCAAACTGACTTTTTTTTTTTTTTTAAATTGCTGGGCCGCAGCTGAGTGCTAACTGGGCTGCAAGTGGCCTGCGGGTTGAGAACCACTGAGTTAATACATCAGAAGAAAATAATTTTTACCAATATTTTCCACATGGTGGAAGCTAGAATGTTAGAAAATTCAGTATATTTCTTTTCCACCAAATTTACACATTTCTCCTTCCAAATTAGTCTATTATATTAAGATGAACTTCTGTTTAAGCTTTTTTAAAGACATTCTTGTGACTAATTATCAACTAGCACTAGAGGAAATCTATTTTTCTAATATATGGAGAAAGATGGGATTTGTAACACAAATTTCTACTCAAGTCTCATTCAGAAAAAATATCACCATCAAGAGAAATACAAAGAAATTCTTTACTCTTACTTTTAAAAAAAGACATTTCTGAGATAATTGCCCTTATCCTGCACATTGCCATTATACCATCAACAGAAGGTGGATGAGCAGCTTAAGAAATGGCCCAATACCAAAGTTTGATCCTTAAAGGACAGCACCATTTTTTTTCCCCTCTAAATTTCATTTTTAAATCACAGCATCACATCCTGTTCTCAAGGGCTTATGTAATATCATACAAACATCTGGTATTGTTAAGTGTAGCTATAACTCTCACTTTTTTAAAAATCATAACCCAAACACATGGACCTAACATTGAGAGGCGTATGATGGGCAAGATAGCAAAGGAAAAGCTACCTTCTTTAAAGAAAGAGACTTCTCCAATGCAGAAAGATTTGAAACACAAAAATTTTCTTCCTCATTTATATTTGTGACTCCAGTGACAATTCACATGTGCCTTGATACATGATTTCCCAGATACCGTCAGATACTTCTTTTGCGCCCACCCTCCTCACAACAAAAAAGATTCATCTACATTTAGCACAATGCCTATCCTTTGACCAAAACAGCAAACAAGGCATACATGCACGCACACAAACGCAATGCATAAAGAAATACCACCTTATGCAACTAATATTGATACATACACAAAGTAAGTTAAACATACATATCCATCCAAAAGCAGACAGTCTGCATAATGATTAAAATATAACTAAGTTTATTACAGGTTTATTTTGATGACGTAAATATTCCTAAAAACATGGAGAATGCCTTTCATGGCTAGCTTCCAAGTCCCTGTAATCTATGTTTTAAAACACATTTCTCTAGTGGTTGAGCCATTACAGTCTACTGTGTAAATATACATTAAACAAAGCATCACTGTCTATTATGTACATTTGTATTCTTCTTTGGAGATTTTTTTTCAGGTGAATCTTGAAAAGATAATTAAAAAATATATTCTTGACACACAATTAAAGGCCCTTTGTGCTAATCCATATGACGTTTCTATGCTTATGCCAATGGTAGAAGAAGAGGTCTATTTTTTCAAGCTTCTCTTTTTGTTTCCTCTGTTGTATGGTTAATTTTATCACCCCCGATTGTACTTTATCTAAAAGCCACATGATATGTTTGTGAAGACATTTGTTGCATGCTCTCTGTTTTGAGGGTTTGTTATTTGGTTTGTTTTTTTAAATGACTCAACAATGAGATTTAAGACAGTCAAGCAGGAATAATTTGTCATTAAGGGATATATGCTAATAGCTAGAAGACTGCATCCAAAACTCCAGACTTACACTTTATAATCAAACTTTAACTGAGAATTTTTAAAATGTTTATTTACAACATTTCCTCTCCAGAATGGTGAGCTATCAGAAATGGAAATAATGACCTTATGGACCCACCAGGAGACATGTGGAAATACTATAAGAGCCATTATAAAAAGGTATGTTAATTTCAAGCTCCATAAGAAACAAGTGGAAAATTAAGCATATACTAAATGGAAAAGGGCAAAACTGACAGAGAATTTTATTTTCTGATAAATGGCTTGTCTATACAGGAAGGGCTGTGAATTTAAGCTGCTATAGTATACAGGTATAACTCCCCATGTAGACACACTCATTCCGGGATAACGGTGCCTTTTTCCAGTTAACATGTCATTTTGTAAGTGGTTTAAACTAAAATGAAAAAAAGCCACTCTTATTCTAGAATAAGCATGTCCACATGGGAGAGTTACACCCAAATCACTATAATTGATACTGTATCAGGATAACTGGAGAAAAACAAATGTATTGTGTAGACAAGCCCTCAAATGTTATAAATGAACATAAATTAAAAACTATTAAAAAAAGAATAGGGGGCAGTTTCCTGAAGCTACTATCTCATGAGACACATATAATGGCTACCTTACTAGAAATAATTTTCAGTTGCTTAAAATTCAAGAATGCACTGAGATTCATTTGGGAGTGAAGAAAAAGAGAGGGCTAATTTCAGCCCTTAATCAGAAGTTCAAAGCTACACTATTTTCCGTTAAGGATCATAAAGATTACACAAGACTCTGCTATAGCTAGTGAGTGTTTTTACCTACTATGTTAACTTTTGGATATCTTTATTATGGAATTGTTTTGTGAGTAGTATGAACCCAGCCATCTGAAATGTTTCCACTGTACAGCTAAAGAAGGTCAAATCCCTGTTTTCTTTCCATCGCAAAGAACGGGATTAAGTAAAGTATCATTATGAAGGCTTCCAAATCACAGAAGTGTCAAATTGTTGAGTACTGAAGCAGATTCTACAGAAGGCTGCATGAAGAAATGAGAAAATAAAAAGTGCTCTAAGTTAAACCAAGATTCTCCAGGAGCAATCAGACTGCAAAAGTTTTAGGATCAATGCCAGGGTAGAAATGAAATAAAAGGTTTTCAAACACACTCAGTGAACTATCTTGTGAAGGAAGTTTACACAACTACACCTATCAATTGGTGACACCTTCTAGCAAAGGAATAAAAACAAATGTAACATGCTGGATCATCACTGAGGTGCGGATAATTCTCAAAGCTTGCCAACCTCACTGTTTCCATGTATTCCCCCGACTGTCTATATCCATCTGTTGTCTCTTGTCTTAATCTTGGATTGTAAACTCCTTGGGGCAAACATTGCCTTTTAGTTATGTGTTTGTACAGCACATACCATAATGGGATACTGGTCCATGACTGGGGTTCCGTGGCACTATGGTAATACAAATAATATTGGTTTAAAAAAAAAATCACATGCCTAACCAAATTAGTAATACTGGTTCAAAAACCTGTGCCTAGATCAGGCATTAGTGTTTTGCTTAGAATAAAAGCTTTATAGTAACTAGTCCACATGCAGATGCATTAGGCAAGCATGTTCTAATCGTATGAAACTCAGGGCATCTATACCAAAACTTTCACTGTTTAAAGGCATGTCTTTAAACCAATTCAGTTAAATCTGTACAAAACACTACAGATGCTCTTTATTTTATTATTCAAGCTAAATAAGTATAAGCCACTCTTAAAACAAGGGCATCCACACGAGGTTTTCTGCCAGTTTAACTTAACGGATTTAGAGACAGGCTTTTAGTTACTTGCTCACATAAAGGTTTAAATCTACACTCAATTCCAAGAACTGCAGGACACAGCATCTAATCTCAGGCTATGTCTACACTGTCGGCAGCAAATTCACCACCATCAGATCGATTTATCTGGTTCAATTGAGCGGAAGTGAAGACCTGCTCAATCAATCTGAAAGTTGATTTAAGAAAACCACCTCCAGAAAAAGTAATGCTGCATCAATGGGTACGCATTTCCCGTCAGCGCAGCGTAGTGTAGACGGGGCGCAGAACAGAATTTAGGAAGTTGACGTAAATTACACAAGCTACTCTATGTAGCTTGCATAACTCCCGCCAATTACTGCCGAATTTGCCGTAAGTGTAGACCAGGCCTCAGAAGGCTGACTTAACATGCACTCTGTTCTCGCTGTCTTGAAGTAGAAATAAGATATGTAAGGCAAGACTAGAAAGACAGTCATTTAGCAAGGGTTTCCTTATGTGTGACTATTAAGACAGAAGGTAGAACCTGGAATTTGTCAGCTAGACAGAGGATGAATCTCTCTACAGCTACAAGATCTTTTTTGTAGAGTACTGTTGGATCCACTAGCATCAGGGAACTGATTTCTCATTATCAGGACTTCCGTAGTAGATCAGTCTTCACCCTCCAAGCAGCTCAGGACTCTACTAGAAATCTCCTCAGGTTTTTTTTCCTCCCATTACATGCTTCTTAATAATGCTGACAGTGAGGAGTTATGAAATGGAATTTTTAAAAGTAAATTTAAATAAAAGAGTAAGTGACTCTTACCTTCCTTCATAATTGTTATTTAGTTGCTCTTTCAAGCAACATGCTATTATTGTATCGCCTCTTTCCTAATCCTCTGTAAATCTGCCTTAAAAAACAAAAACAAAAAAAACAAAACAAAAACAAAAAAAACACACCTTTATTTTTCTGTTTGACTTCTTATCTTTTGATCCACTAATTAGCTTTTTGGCCTTTGATCCTCTCCTTCTCTGCCTGTATTTTGATTCTGTTGGTGTCTACCACTTTACGCTTTCTTTTTGACAACTCCCTCTCATGACATTCATCTTCCATTATGTTTTATAGTACCTCCTGTTTCTCTTCTCTAATTCTGATTATATATTTTTCCCACAGTCCAAAAAAGACACTGATTAAGAGAGGCTTTTTCAGTTTCTAATTGTAGTCATTTAGATATATAAAGTTTATTTATTTTAAACAGTGAAACAAACTCAGGTAAAAAGTATTCTTTCCACATCTTGCATAAATAATCCATCACATTTTCACTCATCTACACAAAATAATTTAAAATGTATTTCCTGGTTTATTTGATTTCTGAACTAGAGAGCCCACCAATCCCTAGAAATTCAATCCATATGGACTTGGTGAAACTAGTAAAGGTCATCTCCATAGTTCAATACACTGTAAACAAAGTTTATCCAAGATGAGATTACAACCCCTGCACCCATGAAAACATAAAAGCTTCAGAACCGTATACCACAATGTTCAAGCAATTGGACAAAGTTAGCAGTATCCTTGCACACAATATGCTACTGCAAGAGGGGTATGTGAAGATTGTTTCAAAAACACAAAACATTGTCTAAATGCTGTATATTCTTATTACTGTCCATTGCCTCACAAAAGGAATGAGCCACCAAATACTTGCAAGTATATCTGCTGCTCTCTAGATCACATATGTAAGAATGTTTTCACTATTTGTCTGGTGGGTACAGAGAACAGACCTGTCTAAAAGTTATCTTCTTTACTATTTTTGGTATCAGGAGAGCACTTTTTATTACACATTGAAATAGAAGGGAGGGGAGACATCAGAGAATTTCTGACTTCTACTGAACCAATCAAGGCCTAAACCAAAATATCTACTGGCAGCTTCATCTGTCTGACAGTAACAGCTGCCTAGAGCACTAAAAGCTTCCCTATATCTATTAGCCAGGCTGTAACAAAAAGATTTAGTGTCAAGTCCTACAAAAAGCAGTATTCATTTTGTTTACCAACATACACAGCTCAGGAGATGAACTATAGAATATTTTTTCCTATTAGCTTAAGCAGAGGAAAAGAACAGAACAAAGAAGAAGAGATACAATACGGGTTAGACTGGCAAAGTCTATCAGCAATGTAGCCAGAAGTCCCACAACAGATACTGTTTTTTCCAGGAGATCTTGAGCTGCAGGCTCTATTACACATCACATTGTACTTCAGTGGGACAATCACTGGATGTATGTTTTATTAAACAGCCTATAACCCATGTGTTTATGTTTAGAAGACTATTAGAACTAGAGAATGCTTATTTTCTTGTGATTCCCGTGACAGTATATTATACCAATATTTCTGAAAATACTAGAATCATTACAAAAGAATGTCAACTGACCATTTAGGCATAAAAAGTGACCTTAACAATTGTCATAAGGTGGAGGAAAAGATGTTCTAGAATCTAGAGGTTTTTAAAAATAGCCAGCATTGGGACAAAATGACATTTGGTGGTGTCAGATACTTCATATTACCTCTGCAGCATTTGTTGTAATATTATTCTTAAAGTATCACTATGAAGATGGACAATGCGGGTGCACCACAAATAAAGATAGCAATATTGATTCTGAACTCAGAAATAAAAAACGTAGAGAAAATGCTAAAGAGTAAAGTTAAGAAATCAGGCAAAAATAAATAGCTGTAAAACCTGCAGAAGTCTTGACTGATCTGTCGGTCTACAAAGGAGTACAACAAGCAACTGAGGATAAAAGGCACTGCAGAGAAGTTAAATGATTTCTTTACATCAGACTTCATCACAGAAGAAATCAGAGCAACACCTACACTTTCCAGGTAATAAAACAGTAGGTATGATCAGCATGATGTATAAACACAAGTACTGATGAAACAAAGAGTTTAAACAGCAACAAATCATCACACTCGGAAGGTGTGCATCCATGAGTTCTACAGGAATTGGAGAATGAAGTAGCTGAACTGTTTTAAAAAAAAAAAAAAAAAAAAAAAAAAAAAAACAGACTCAGGGCTGCATCCTAGGAAAACTTCAGTGCACATGAGCAGGGCCTACATGGCCCAATTAATGTGCTAGTGCACATTACTCCACTGTGTAAACAAACCCTTAGCATTTAAAATACTCTCAACCACCTCATTAGAAAATGCAAAGAATTTTCTTTATTATAAAGACGTTGAAGAGGACCTGTGCTAAAGAATTATTTTATGAGCTTGATTTGACACAGATTAATTACAAACCCAACCCTTTTACAAATGTGAACAGCAATTCTAATTTCACTAGAACAAGAATGTTAAAACAGGTTCCTTTTATATATATTTGAATTGATTTTATTGCAGCTTTCTATTTTGTGCCATCCTTTTTGGTTTACCCTTAGGCACAACAAATTATTCCCAATACTCCAGTGTGATGTCTCATGGGCCGCAGCTATGTGCTTATTGGGCCACAGGTTGAGAACCACTGCTGTAAGGCTATGTCTTCACTACATAGTAAATTCTGCTCCAGTTTGCCTAGCTCGAGTGAGAGAAAGCACACTGTGAAACAACATGCCAGCTGCACAGAGTGATTGTATTACTCCACAGAATGAGTGTTTTACCAGTTGATGAGTTGCACTAACTAGAGCTGTGGCCTATTCCCTTGATGAGACAGCCAATTCCAGATGTTAGAATCCAATTAAACTGTTATGAGCTCAACAGCTCTGTCTTATTCTGAGGTACATGAAAATGCCCATCTGTTCTTGTGCATTAGTCTACAACTGTAATGCCATGCAGATCTTCCAAATCAAGGAATTATACAAGTCACTAAGAACCATTAGCATTTTTGCAGCATCTTTCAAGAAAATATAGAGTCTTACTAAATGCAAAGGCAAGATACTCATGATTCTTAGCTAGTCATACAAGATTTTATATTAAAAGATAAAACACCTTTCATAAATATAAACATATGTGACTAGAGGAACTTGATGCTGATAATACTCTGCAAATAGCAGACTGCTTGAAATAATCTGTATATTAAAACCAAAAATGTAAAAAGCAAGATATACTTTTGACATTAAAAAACCCTCTTTATAGGAATTAAACTGGGACAGTAAATTCAATGGGTCATACTAAGCATGTCTGACTGCCCATGCACCCGGGGCCTCAGCATGACCCTTCATGCCTGATTTAGTTAAAAAAAATCCATAAACCTAGATGACCTCGGTTACATCCTATTCTTAGTCAGTCACATATATTAACATACAGAGCATCACAAAACAGGCACCTGAGAGTTTGCAAGGCACTATCCTGCAGTCAATGTTACACAGCCCTGGCAAGTTGTCTTCTCACATTTTCCTATAAACAGACAGAACTGGCTTTTGCTTGGGACACCCCGTCTTAATTTCGGTCACTCCTCCCGCCTCCTCCTACACGCACACATTTTAACTAGCAGCACGCACCATGTTAAACAAGCCCAGGGCGGTTTGTAGCGCTATCAGAAGAATCTCGGGAGTTTATCCACCACACTCAGCGAAGCAGGCTAATCTCAGCCACCCAGGGTTTCTTAGCAGCTCTTTTCGGGGGCGGCAGGGAACCAAATCAAATCTTTTCCGCTAAGAGAGGCTCCTCGTCTCGTCTCGCCCCGGTGGGTGCACGTAACACTTTAGCCTCCCGCGGGCTGCCAGGCTCTGCTCTGGTTGCCGCTGTTAGGCGGAACTGGACGCTGGCGGCCTGAGCTTTGCCCGGGGGTCAGGCGCGAGGGGAGGCTCTGCGGGTCTCTTCTGGCCTCGCACGCGCTGCCCAGGAGGCTGCTGAGGCTCGCGCGCCGCGGACAAGCAACAGCGCTGCAGACACCGCCTGGCTTTAGGGGGCGGCCTCGCGCCGACAGGGCCTCAACCTCAACCGCCCGCCAGGAGCGCGGCCCTCGGCCTCACACCTGACTCCCGCCCACTCCGGTCTGAGAGAGAGAGAGAGAGAGAGAGACCGCGCGCGGGCCCCGAGCCCGTTTCCCCTCCCCCTGGCGGAGCCGGGCGCTGCTGCTCCAGGAGTGGTGCAGCTCCTCCCTCCGCGCGGGGCGGGGCTCGGGCACCAGTTAAACCCCCGACCTGGATTCCTCGCCTCCCCTCCCCCGCGCTGAGCGGCTCCTCACCCTGCCCTGTCCCCGCGCACGCCAAGGGCGGCGCCTCAGCAGCAGTCCCCAGCCGGCCTGGCCGCCAGCGGGACCACCCGTCAGAGACCAGCAGCGAGCGGCCCACGGACACCCCTGGCCGAGCTGGGGGCCATGCCGGCCGGGGCCGGTCTCCAGCCAGATCCCCGCTGCCGCTGGGGCGGGGCCTGCCCAGACAGTGCCCAGCCCGCGGGAAAGTGACACCGCGAGGCCCGAGGGAGTGCGCGGAAGAGACTGGCGGAGGCCCCGCCGCGCTGCCTGTGCCCGGGGGCCTGTCCCACACTCACCGCCAATGAGCCGCCACCGCCGTGGTGCGCTTAGCCCCTTTCGCTTCTTCTCAGCGGCTCCTCCCTTCCCGCCCGCTTCACCCACTGGGGAAGCGCGAACCCCAGAACCAAAAAACAAAATAAAATTTAAAAAAATCAAAACTTTCCTCGCCGTCTCCCTCCCTCGAGGAGCACGAACCCAAACACACCGAGACACACCTCCGTACCGCCCCCCGCGCCGCTCATTGGACAGTGTTGCGATGACCGCTCCGCCTATTGGCCTCATTCCCTGCCCATCATCCGTTTTCACTCCTTCCTGATGTTAATTAGGTAGCGCCTTGCCTATCATATCCTCCCGCATCTCCAATTGGGCTGCGTCGACCTCACCTCCCCACCTATTGGCTAAATTCACTGACAGTCATATGTTGACACATGCCCCTCCACATAATTAATTGGCTGGAGCCGCCTCTTCCCCCTCCCCATTGGCTACAAGCCCAACCCATTGGATGAGAATACGCCCACTTCTCCCGCCTTCCAGACCGTTCATTGGGCCGTATTTTTAGTCTCTCCGACCCATTGGATGAATGCTGTGCCCATCACAAAAGTGTCCCGCCCACCGAACTATAGCTCTTGTGCTTCACGGCTGCGCACCCAGTCTTCCCAATCTCAGGTGAAAAACTATGTCAATGCCCCTTAGACACATCCACCCCCGTCCGTGCGGGTCCAGCAAGAAGCAGGGACTGTGACGAGTGTCTGTTACTAATAGAGCTACAATGTAAACACTCAGAGACGCGGCGCGCCTCCTGCCTTCGACTAGTTAACGTCAGACGGGCAACGCCGCCCCCCAGGCTCAGCACACCACAAGGCTCGCGAATCCCGATGATGCTATTTATTTCCCGCTTGCACCGCCCCCTACAGACGCCAGCGAGATTGAGACGCTATTTGGCACGGGAGGTGTCAATCTTAGTGAAGCTCGCAAGTCATTGGCGGAAGCAGTTAGGAATACTCCGCCCACCACCTTCAGCCGTTGGCATTGGCAACAACAAGCAATGGTATTGGTCGCATGAACCATAGCTATTGATGACTTAACAGGGTGGCTACCATCTAACCGCGCCTCTGACTGGACAATAGCCCTGCGCCGTTGAGCGGCACTAGCTCACCCACCCTCCGCTCAGCAAAGGGGGGCAACGGCCCAGGTCCCGTGACGTCACGTGAGTGGCGCACTCCGCAGCCGCAGTGCTGCGGTTGGTGGCTGCACGTGGCGTTGCCATGCTTGCGGCCTGAGTCCCAGGCAGAGGCGTGTAGCCGTACCAAGGCCCCGCCTCCACCCCAGTCTCAGCAAGGCCGCATCGCAGTGGCCGGGCCAACTACCGGTCCCGGCAAAGCCGTGGGTGCAGCCTTGGTGCGAAGGCGAGTTACTCTGACACAGCTCTCAGTGGTGGCGTCCTGCAGTCCCAACGTACCACGGGTCACAGAGACTTCTGTGTTGTGTAGCCTGCTGCCCAGGAGCCTGGTTTCGAGACAAGCCCTTTATTATATGAACAGGAACTAGGGATGGAAACAGGGTAGCAAACCTCTCCCGTCCTCTGTGTCGCTGCAGCCTGTGCCTGCCCTGCCCTTCCTTCCTGCCAGCCGGTTTTTTTAAAACGTAAAGGATGAAATCCTGGCTACACTGAAGTCAATGGGAGTTTTCACCTGGGCTTCAGTGGAGCCCGGATTTCCTCCTCAGTGTTTTGAAATCTTCGCTGCCATTTACTTTTTGAACAATTTTCTGAACAGCTGGATCCAGAAATTCTAGCTCTGTTGTGTTCTGTAAACCCTGCTGGTAAACGTCTTTGAGGAGCTATTAGTGGGGTGACAAAATAGAGAGAGTGGTTTTCAAGTGTATGATCAGCATAATTTATAAGTATAGTTTATAAATAAAAATGGATCCTCTGACTCCAGCTGCTGGGCTGAGCCAGGAGGAGTATATAGATAGAGTAGAGGATCAAAACAAAATGCAGAGGGGCAGGAGTCTGCCTGGAAGAGATTATGCCGTGATGGGCAGAGGACCAGAGGAAACATATGGGGCTGGGAAGAGGAAGGCATATGCGGTGTCAGAGCTGTGCTTCCTGGTCTCAGAATGGAAAGAAGGAAGAGGGTGTAAGAAATACCTTTGACTAAAAAGGTTTTAAAATAAAAGAACAAAACAAGAATAAAAGAGTAAAACAAGAAAAGTACTTTTTATTTCTTTAACAGGTTTGCAAAGCTGGGCACAACTCCAGAAAAAAAATATCTGAAAGGAGCGCGCCCCTCCATTATTATTCAGCAGTATATATTTCCTATCCCGGCCGAAAGAATCCCTCCCTTCGTTCCCCATTGGCTGGGTACTAAAAGGTTTACACCTTTCCCGACCGCCTACTACATACATGGGTTTTTTTATACAAACATCTTCACATGTTCATGCTAATGAACCAATTTTCTATGCAGGGTGTGCGATAATATTCTAATACCTTATTACGCATGCGTCTTTTAGGGTGCCTTTTTGACCTCCTTTTAACAGGATTGTCTAATCAGGAGTTTTTATTCCAGAAAGGCAACTCCCAACTACTGGGCCCGTTAATTAGCTAAGTTGGCACATAACTTTAGCAAAAGCAGGAAGGGGGTAGACCTTAGTTTCTTCATCTTATGGTTTGCCCTTTATCTGTATCCAGGCACTTGATGTCTGCTTGGCCTTCAACTTCTTCTTTATCTATTAGTCCCCCCCCTTCTCCCTTCTTTCTCAAGCATTTCTTAGGCTTGAAGCTGATTAAATAACTTTCTAAGTTAATATATGCATATAGCAAAAGTATTACTTTTCTATACCTACAACTATTTTATTTCTTTTAACACTTAACTCTTTCAAGGGGATATATGAAGGCCTGCAGACTCTACTGGAGCAAAAAGGCACAGGGGCCTCATGGAGCATGAGGGGGTGGCATAGAGGACTATAGAAATAGGGAGGGAGAGAGAGCGAGAGAGGGCATTTAAAGGGGTGCTTGGCACCAACTGAGACATATATGGGATTGTATGCAGAGGCCAGGGATAATGTGATGGTTCTAGGCATACCCAGAACTGTGAATCACCATGTTACCCTCCTTTCTCCAGCATGAGAGAGACTTGCTTGTCCTGAGCTGGTTGTCAGCTCCCTGACATCACCAACCTTTTACCCACCCAAGCACTGTCCTCTGGCCCACTAGCCCTTATTGTGCTTCACCAGTTAAAAACAGGTGCACCCTAGACCCTTAGCCCCTTTAAAGCATTCAGTGTAGCATCCAGACCCTTATCTACTGAACACACAAATACCGGGTCTGCTGTCCCCCAGGGAACAGCATACAGAAAAAGTCATATTTCACCTAGTCTTCTCCAGCATTTCCAACCAACACTGGTTGTGATCCCATTTTCATGAATATAAACACACTGTCCTTTTACTTCCTAGCTGCAAGATGATGGGATGTCTTCTTTGTTCTGCAAATATAGTCCAGCCAACCTTTGAAGTTGTATCTCAGGATAAGGTTCTCTCCCCCTGCTCTGTCTACCTGTTAATTCCTTCCTACAATTCTTACAGTCCTTCATTTGCATTCAACTTAAATGGGTGATGTAAATGCTTTATGTTAACTTACAAGCTTAATTTACATCTCAACAGAAAGGGGAATAAGCATCTCATTTGAAAGAAAATCTGTTTGTCAGCTCTGCCTTGATACAGACTTTAAAACATATTTTCAGTATATAGACATAACTCCTTACATTGTATCTGTACATATATTTCACAGTGGTATTAAAGATCAGTGTGACTATAGCTTTCGTTTAAGACAGAGGTCCCCAAACTGTGGGGTGTGCTTTCCTAGGGAGAGGCGAAAAAATGATAGGGGATGTGTGGCAGGGCCCAGGTCAGCCCCCATGGGGAACGAGGGAGGGGCAGAGAGAGAGAGAGAGAGAGCGCCACCCCACTCTGCCCTAAGCTCTGCTCTGGCCTCGGCTTCCAGCTATGGCCCAGAGATATTATTCCCTGCTGGCTCCCCCACTCACAGTCTCAGTTGCCCTGGCCCCACTCCTAGTCTTGGTCCCCCAGCTACCACAGCCCTGCTCCCAGCCTCAGTCACCTTCTACCCAAACCCATGGGCTGTATATAGTGGAATCCTTTTATTGGGATTCTCCAATAGAGACCCTTACCATCCTGACTGAATGGAATTTCTAGTCAGCCAGAGACACAAATATTCTAGTGCCGGCCAGGGAACTGCATCAACATGAACTGCCTGTCATATTTACTGAAGAAGCCTGCACAGATAGGAAAAGGCACTATCTGCCTTGCTAGAACAAGAGAGCCCTTTGCCTGCCAGTCAGTCATCCCCAATAGGAATAGCTGTGAGCAACTGTCACAGGGAATCTTTGTCACTAGCCAGGGTACTTCACTGCCTAGCCAGTTCACATAGTCTCACACAAACCAACTTGTTATCCTTTTACCAACATGCATATTTATTCTTTTCTTCCAAAGTAACAGTGTGATGTAGACTTACAGAAAAAGGAGACTCCCACACTTCTCAGCCCATATTCACTCACTGGGCTTTCTTTCTGAGCTGTTGCTGCCTGTTTGTTCCATTTATATCCTCCCAATTACATCATTAGCCCAGTGATTACCACCCAGTTGCTCATAATCCCCCAATAGAAAAGCTAAATGCCTCCATCTGGGCTGCAGCCTTCTTCAGGCTGCAGCAATGTCAATGATCAGGGTGCTATTGATAATGCACTCACAGACACCCAGTATAGGGGTCCAGCATATGTATCTGGCATGGAGAAAGCACATAAAAAACAGGCAGTGGTGATAGGCTTCATGCATATTCTGCCTCCACCATAACCACCAAAGAACTGAAAACAGCTATTAGTGGAACTGAGCCTATGGCTACAGTATAGCTTAAATTGTCATAAATTTGTCGCCCAGGGGTGTGAATTAGCTGCCCCCTGAGTGTGGACAGCGCTATGTCTTCCACCGACATAGTTGCTGCCACTTATTGTGGGTGTGTTAATTAAGTCTTAATTAAGAGAGCTCTCCCATCCGCTTAGAGCGGCTACACAGGAAGTTTACTTTACTATGACACAGCTGCGCTCTCTAGTGTAGCCATAGCCAAACAGAGAGAAGCAGCATGAGGCTTAGGCCTGGTCTACACTACAAGATAAGGTTGATGTAAACCACCATGTGTCAACCTAATTGTGTATGTGTCTACACTTAAATTTGTCTCACATTGATGTAAGTGCCCCATTACAGCAACACAGTAACACCACTTCCCCAACCAGTGTTGAGCCCTGGGCAATGTACAGAGGTTGACACTGCATGAGTATAGACCCTGCATTACTCATGTCGACCCTAATATTCCTCCAGCATCTGGCTCACAATGCCTGACACTGACAGCTCTGGTCACAGTTGTGTACTCCACTGCCCAGGGTCATGGAAATCAGAAGCCCCACATCCCCTTTAAGGTTCTGTACATTTTTTAAATGCCTTTTCCTGATTTTCCAGCTTGGCGAGCACACCCAGCAGTTCTTCATTGCTGTGTACAACTGCCCAGTGGACCATGCTGGTGATGTGCTCCAGACATGTTCCAGCTTGGAATAGACAGGAGATATTGGATCCACTAGGCCTGTGGAGAGAAGAGGCTATGCAAGCACAGCTGTGGACCAGCTGTAGAAATACGGATATCTACAAGAAGATAGCATGGGGGATGCAGGAAAAAGGGTACAAAAAGGACCTACAGCAGTGCAGCATGAAAGTGAAGGAAGTGTGTCAGGCATACCAGAAGGCTAGGGAGGCCAACCGTCATACTTAGTGGAAACCCTTCTTCAACCCCGCACACCACAGTTAATATCTCTGAATCACAGGCCACTGGCATGAACAGTGATGTGCAAGACATAGTGACTGGATTGAGAATCATAGCAGTTTAGGGATGGAAGGGATCTCAGGAGGTCATCTAGACAAACCCCCTTCTCAAAGCAGGACCAACCCCAACTAAATCATCCCTGCCAGGGTTTTGTCAAGCCGGGCCTTAAAAACCTCTAAGGATGGAGATTCCACCACCTCCCTGTGTAACCCATTCCATTGCTTCCCCACCTTCCTAGTGAAAAAGCTTTTCCTAATATATAACTTGAACCGCCCCCCCACTGCAGCTTGAGACCATTGCTCCTTCTGTCATCTGCCACCACTGAGAACAGCTTAGCTCCATCCTCCCTGGAACCCCTCCTTCAGGTAGTTGAAGGCCACTATCAAATCCCTCCTCACCCTTTTCTTCTGCAGACTAAACAATTCCAGTTCCCTCAACCTCTCCTCATAAGTCATGAGCTCCAGCCCCTTAATCATTTTCATTGCCCTCCGCTGGGCTCTCTCCAATTTGTCCACATTCTTCCTGTAGTGGGGGGCCCAAAACTGAACACGATACTTCAAATGTGGCCTTAACAGTGCCAAATAGAGGGGAATAATCACTTTCCTTGATCTGCTGGCAATGCTCCTATGAATGCAGCCCAATATTCCGTTAGCTTTCTTGGCAATAAGGACACACTGTTGACTCATATCCAGCTTCTTGTTCACTGTAATCCACAAGTCCTTTTCTGCAGAACTGCTGCCTCCCCAGTCTGTAGCAGTGCATGGGATTCTTTCATCCTAAATGCAGGACTCTGCACTTGTCCTTGTTGAATCTCATCAGATTTCTTTTGACCCAATCCTCTAATTTGTCTAGGTCACTCTGTATCCTATCCCTACACTCTAGCATATCTACCACTCCCCCCAGCTTAGTGTCATCTGTAAACTTGCTGAGGTACAATCCACCCCATCCTCCAGATCCGGGGTCCCCAAACTATGGCCCACAGGCCACATCCAGTCTGCCGACACATTTTGTTTGGCCCGTTGAGTCTGCTCCCCACCTCCCGGCCCTGCCTCTTCTCCCCACCGCTCTCCCATGTGATGTGGCCCAGTGCCCTGGCCAGGAGGGGCCACTCCAGTCCACTATAAGAGCAAGACTGAGTGATGTGGCCTTGGCAGCTGAAAGTTTGGGGACCCCTGCTCCAGATCATTAATGAAGATGTTGAACAAAACTGGCCCCAGGACCGACCCCTGGGGCACTCCGTTTGTGACTGGCTGCCAACTAGATTTCGAGCCATTGATCACTACCTGTTGAGCCCAATGATCTGGCCAGCTTTCTATCCACCTTATAGTCCATTCATCCAACCCATACTTTTGTTTCTTGCTGGCAAGAATACTGTTGGAGACCGTATCAAAAGCTTTGCTAAAGTCAAGATATATCACGTCCACCACTTTCCCCACATCCACAGAGTCAGTCAGCTCATCATAGAAGGCAATCAGGTTGGTCAGGCATGACTTGCCCTTGGTGAATCCATGCTGACTGTTCACAATCAGCTTCCTATTTGCTATACTTTCTGCACATCAGGATGGTTTGTTCCTGCACCTTCAATAAGGCAGTAATGGGGTTCCCAAATTGCAGTGGAGCAACAGACTGCCATTCGGTAACTCCATTGCTGCAAATCCAGCCACTATGTCCTGCACATTGATGAGAGGCACAGTCCTGCACAGCAGGAGACAATGGCCCTGCAAACTTGCATGACTATGGTCCCCACAATGGATTTTCCAACTCCAAAATGATTTCCCACTGTACTATGCATCAACATAGTGAGTACATGCAGTGCCGATGCAAGGAGCCAAGTATGCAGTTGCACAAGCAATATATTAACTGTGGTGGCTTTATGCTGATATAGCCTGCATCTACTAAAGTTTGTACTGTAGACATGGCTTTAGACATACAAAACGGTAAGCACCACTAACCCATATGGAGATTTCTCCAGCAGTAAGCAGCAGTCATTGCCATAGAAGGATTAGACTTAAATCAGGTCTCCAAGGGACACCCCGATTAAGTGGAGTGTAAATACACTTGCAATTCTGTAACAAGTTGCCAGTCATACTGAAGACACTATATAAATCAATATATAAAATAAGTTGGGGGAACATAAAAATTAAGACCCTCTCTCTGTTTACCAGTGTTCATTCACTGAACAGGAAGCACATGCTCTCTTTTCCCCAGTGCATTCTACCCAGTTTACTGTATAACCAAAGGTTGCTAATATGGTGTCAATAGGCTGTATGCAGGGAGTGTGTGTGAGAGAAAAATGATGAAGCAAAGCTACCCACAGAGCTGCTATGCCTGAGAAAGAGGATACCATTATACTGCCCTCTGTCCCAATATTAAATTTAGTATAAATCTTTGCAGGTTTTTTCTTTGTATGGTTTTCTCTGTTTTTTTTGTGGGTGCTATCAGGGGGAAGGGGAGGGGCAATGAGAAGGGATCACACATGTATTAGAATCCTTTTGCTCTCCTTCCTCTGAAGCATCAGGGATGGTTGTGGCTGGAGATGGGACATTGGATGGGGTGGGCCAAGGGTCTGAGGTAGTACCAAGCATTCTGTTTAAGGTGCTTGACTGGCTGGTTCTGGCACATGTCATGTCCTAACTGATCGCCATATGTGGGGTTGGGAAGCAATTTCCCCAGGTCAGATTGACGGGGTGTGGGTGGGGTTTTCACTCTGCTCTGCAGCGTGTGGGTGCAGGTCACTTGCCAGGATTATCTGAGTATATCTTATATAATTGTTTCTCTGACACTGTGTGGGCTTCAGGCACCAGTGCACCTCACTCTCTTCTAATTTCTGCATGTGTCACATAATATTCTTCTTTCCTGTGGCCTGTATACTTTGGTCTAAATTCAGTTGTTGGGTTTAGTATGCAAGTGCTGGGTGGTATTGATGGCCTGTGATATACAGCAGGTCAGACTAGATGTTCTGATGGTCCCTTGTGTCCTTAAACTCTATGACTGTATATTTCATTCCTTTTGGCACAGTAAAAGAGACCCAGTTGTTTTGCCTTTCTAGTTCCATTCTGTAAGACAGTTTTGAATTACATAAAACAAATGGGCTTTTTGTTGGGTTGTCTCCATGTTCTCAGAAAGGCTCCCGAGTGGATTTTGAGAGTGCTAGCCCTCAGACTAGCTGCTGCATCACATGAACTCCACACAGAACATTCCTGCTCTTTTTCACTCACCTGCCCAAAAATGGGATCAAGTTGGATGAAGAAACTGCATTTCTCATCTTTAGCCACAGAGTGTCACTCTTATGCCACCACTCAGGCATATGGTCAGTCAGAGAGTTGGAGGTGTTGTTCCTGGTGAATAAGAATTTTGAAAGGAAGGTGAACTCACACGTGAACACTTTGGGGATCTCTAAAGTCTGATGAATTCACTGCAAGATTTTATATGAGAACAAAACTTTTGAAGGAAGACTGAAGAAACACGCCCAATGGGAAACCACCAGGGATCTGATCCTATTTTCACTGAAGTCAAAGGCAAAATATCTGTTGTCTTTTATAGAAGCAGGATAGGTCCCCAAAGCTTAACATCCAATCAAGTAAAGCCTCAGAAGGACCAGAGCCAGAGGATAGATCCAGAGAGACCCTTTAGTCTTTGTGACCCACTTTGTGTCATTCTGACTACTGCCATGTATCTTTTCACCTTATTATATAATACACGTATCCTCATCTTTCACCAGTTTGCTTCTGATTTTTTAATTAAATTTTATTTTTAATGTCACATGAACAAATAATAACACAGTAGCTGACAGATATATATGGTTCAAAAGTCAAGCCCCTCGAAGTGAGGGCTATACACAGAAATATACATAAAACAGGGACATCTTCTCTCACATGGGGATTCTGATGGGGTGGGGGGTCAGAGTATTGGGAGTAGCCTTGATGTTTAGGAGTTGAAGGTCATTTTTACTAGATTTGCAATATGATCTTATCTTATGACCTTGTTGTTATAAGGTATTGATCATTTTTGTAGATTTGCTCGGCTTTTTATTACTTTACCTGGATAAACTCAGTGGAGCTCGTTGATTAGTAAAATGCAATCTATTCACTTTGAACATACTCTTTGCTCTCATGGGGTAAAGAGTCTTTCCCCTACTCCAGCTGCACTGAACAGCAGTAAATCTAGTGTGTGAGCTGAAAATTAGTCTATTAGGTATTCGCATTCCCAGTAGGGACGGATTACATTTTGCATATCTACCATATGCAGTCTATATTGCTGTTCTTTTACTGATGCTTTGTCTTATATATAAATGGCACCTTTCATAGAATCATAGGACTGGAAGGGATCTGAAGAGGTCAGCTAGTCCAGTCCCCTGCACGTATGACAGGATTAAGTATTATCTAGACCATCCCTGACAGGTGTTTGTCTAACCTGCACTTAAAAATCTCCAATGATGGAGATTTCACAACCTCCCTAAGCAATTTATTCAAGTGCTTAACCCCCCTGATAATTAGGAAGTTTTTCCTAATGGCCAACCTAAACCACCCTTGCTATAATTTTAGCCCATTGCTTCTTGTTCTTGTTCCTGAAATGCATCAGTGCTAGCAAAGAACATGACAGTTATTATGTATAAAGACAGCCTGATGTGCTTTATCCATGATTCTGTCTTAAAATTGGAAATTTGCTTCTTAATAATGGAAATTCACTTCTTACCTACCATTCTTTTTCATGGAAGACTTTATAAACAACTGAAGACCTAGTAGGATTATGACATCACATGTACCAAGGAAGTAAAACTGAATAATTGGGAATTATTTGGAGGCCAATTAAAACTTTGGGTTTTTTGTTAAAATCTGTTTAGCTGAAGAATTAGGTGAAATAAAATATCTTTGTTAAAGATTCAGCAGTGCTCTCATGTCTTCACTTAAGGGCTGAGAAAGCTCTCAGACCGGTTCTCTAGGTCTGCTAAGAAGACTTCAAGCAAAAAAAGAGAAGACAAGATTTATCATCTCTGAGCATTGTAAGAATCGGGATGGGGGAAAAGCAAAATACATTTTTTTCTTTAAAGAAAAAAAAAAACATCTTTCAGGCCTTCTTTATTCATGATAAAGAAAGAGAAAAAAGAAGCTTATACCGAATTATTTTTCCTTTTCAGATCACAAAGCAACACAAAATAGCCATTTAGGGGAAAAAAGGGAAGAATAGTGTATCCACATGAAACAGGAGGAAATTAGGGAGATAATGTCAAATTTAATTTTTCAAATTGGAACTTGCCATGTCACTGATGTTAATATTTCTACACTTTCAAAAAACGTGCAGTGTTTTTAATAACCACAACTATGCAGACCTGGGCTTTATGTCTCTACCCAGCATGTTAGGTGTATGGCTATTTCTAATATGAAAAGGTTTTTTTTTTTTGTTTTTTTGTTTTTTTTAATTCTGCCAATTTTAGTGTGCCATATGAGTAAAGAACAGTGCATGACCTTCCTCTGCAAACAAACAACATGTTTGATATGAAGAGCATTGTGATGGCTTTACTAGAAGTAAGCTGTTGTGTACACTTAATGCAGTGAGAAGGCGAGGGTGAAAAGCACAAGGTTATTACCAGCCCATAACCAAAAGAAAAAAAAAATACTGTTAAGACAGCAATTACTCTTAAATAAACACACACTTTTAAAAAGCATATAAATGGACAATTTTTCAGAAACAAAATTAAGACAATACTTCATTCAGATGCTATTGTTAAGCCATTTTTAATTTCATACCATCATTATGGTATTTAATTTTTCAGCAAAACAACATCAGTGTGGTTTTTTTAAAAGGAAAAAGGATAACTAAGAAAATATTATGAACAATTTTGTATTCCTTTAACCTAGTACTCTTTCTTTGCTGTTTTCTATTGGGATGTTTAAAATAGAGTGCCATTTATGTTGAACTTTCAGGCCTGAAAATAAATCAGTTAATTTCTATGGATTTATTTGCAAGGGGCAGGATAGCTGGAACAATAGTCCTTTGCAGTTTTTCAGGGAGTTAAAGGACAGATGACATCTTGTACAAGTTTTTACTAACCTTATAATACCTCAATCCCACCCAGAGCCATCCCTAGGGTAGGGCAGATAGGGCAGCCTCCCTGGGCCCTGCCCTTTGTGGGTCTCTGCTCCAGACGGGGCGGGAGGCGGGCAGCTGCAGCCTTCCTGACTGGGACCAGGCGGGAGGCGGGTGGCTGCAGCCTGCCTCCTGGCTGCGTGCCAGACCTGGTGATCAGTGGCATACCGAAGAAGCCAGGCTCCTGAGCACCGACCTGTGGGGGAGCACCAGGCCGGACTTTCACAACGTGCAGCAGGGGGCACTGGAGACTCTGAGGGGCCCTGCATGCTGTGAAGGCCCGGCCCAGTGCCCCACCCCGAGCCAGGGGTGAGGCTGCCCTGTCAGCCTGTGCTGGGCTGTGGGGCTGGAGTGGGAGAGGAAGGCGCCATGTGGCGGAGGAGGCATGGGGCAGAGCCGGGATCCGCCGCCCCACATAGGGGGAGGTAAGCAGCCTATTTCCCCCCACAGGTATAGACTCCCTGTCCCCAGGGCAGCTGGAGGGTGGCGCTGTCTTGTGGGAGCTGGGGATCTCTCCTGCCCTGTGCAGGGGGGCACGCATGATGCCTGAGGGGAAGAGAGGGGGAAATGCAGGCTTTGCACTTGGGCTCCGGAGACCCAGGGTATGCCACTGGAGCCAGGCGGGGGGCCCACACAATGTGGTTTGCCTCAGGCCCTGCACCTCCCATCAAAGTCCTGCTCACCACCAACAGCTGGATCTACTATGGCAGTTTCTGAAGCAACCCTAGCTAAGTACAAATGAAGACTAGTAAGAATGGATATATAAAAATAAAAGTCTCTCTTTCCCCACTCTCCTATGAGTCCATTGTTAGTGACTGTAGCAGTCACCCTAGCTCAGGCCTGCTCTACACTGGTGGCTTAATTTGACTTAAAGTCCCTTAATTTGAATTAATTACTCCCATGTCTACTCTTGCGCATTGTTAATTCGAATTAAGGAGCCTTTAAAATCGAATTAATAAAACCACCTCTGCAAGTGGATTAGCACATGAAGTGCATCAGTTAATTCGCATTAGTGTGAGTGTGGACGCAATGGGACTTAATTTGAATTAATTGGCCTCCAGACTGTATCCCGTGATGTCCCATTTCAGTACCCTCCCCCAAAGCAGCCCTGGGAAGATTTAAATCTTCATTTCCTGTGGTGAATGGGTTTAAAATCCAAGCTGTGAGCCCCCCCGCACACACGCAACAAGACCTTTGCAGTTTGTCTCTTTAAGGGTTTGAAAGATTTCACCACCCCACTCCATGCGTGGTGAATGCGTTTTAACTGCCCAGCAAGCTCTTTGCAGTTTGTCCCTTTGAAAGATTTCACCACCCACCCACCCCTCCCCCCCCACGTGGTGAATGCCTTTTAACTGCCTGCAGCCAGAGGAAATTCTTTGCTACATTGTTTCAGTGGCCAATCATGGAAATTGATACTTTAAGAGTTTATTCACAGTGCTACATGTGGATACATTATATCATGCTTTCCATCAGTGAAATGGAAACATTTGTATCACTATTAATATACTGACTGACTCCGTTGTTATTTATCTTTCATTCTACAGACACCTGTAGAATCAAAATCAAAGGCAAGCAATATACAGGGGATGATAGGGGGAGCATAAAAGGCAAACAGTATACAGGTGGGGGGGTTGTTTGGTGAAGGGAAAAATCAAAGGCAAGCAATATACAGGGGGTGGTGGGGGGAGCATAAAAGGCAAACAGTATACAGGTGGGGGGGTTGTTTGGTGAAGGGAAAAATCAAAGGCAAGCAATATCCAGGGGGTGGTGAGGGGAGCATAAAAGACAAACAGCTACAGTTCTAAAGTAATCGAGGATAAGATGTGATGTATTTGTCATGGTCAAAATGAGAGCATAGTTCAGCTGGCTCCATGTGCCTGCAGCAATGGCGATCGGGGGAGTAAAAAAAATGGCATGAAAATCCTTTTCCTGTTTGTTTGGGGGTGGGGGAAGAGGGTGGGGGAAGCAGCGCTGCATCCTGGGATGATGACACTCGTCACAACAGTCTCTTTGGTTAGTTGCACTGTGGGATAGCTTCCCACATTGCACTGCTTTCTAATTCGAATTAAGGCTGGCCAGTGTGGACGCAAGAAACCAGCACAAACACTGTAGTGTGGATAGTCTGCAGCACTTTCTATAAATCGCTTTCTGTAATTCAAATTAAGCTAATTCAAATTAGTGCTGCAGTGTAGACATAGCCTAGTCTGTACAATACTTTCCTTCTACCAAACATCAAAAGAAAAACTGCAGATTCAGATGAACACTGGAGTTTCCTAAAATTGTAGGACTGGAAGGGACCTCGAGAGGTCATCTAGTCCAATCCCCTGCATTTATGGCTTTGCTAAGGTGTCAAATTTTGTGCGGTTCCACATGTGCTATTTCTAGTCAATTTATTTTCCCTATCCCCACAATAGCACAGGGAGTGGGTGTGGGTAGAAAAGAAAGGTCAGGGCAGATCCCCCACGGAGGTGAGATATGAGTGTGTATATGGGTGTGCACTCACAGCTGGAGAGAAAAGAGTGGGAAACAAATTGGGAGACAGCAAGGGACTGGGATTTGGGGAATGCCTGTGATGACTGAGGGGCATTTCCAAAAACAGTAGAGACCCAGGAAGGAGTGGGAGTGGGAGAACCCTAGAGAGGAGGTTATGGGGGGAGAAAAGGCAGCCTGGGGCAAGGAGTGTTAGAGGGAGGGAGCAGCCTGGGGGAATGTCTGCAGTGTCCTGGGGCCATAATTTTTTCTGTCACGTGTCCCTTGTGCCCTGGCCAGCACCAGCCCCTCTGTTGCTGACTCACTCACTCTTCCCCCCAGCTCTTCTTAACTGTTCATACTTCCTGGCTGGGGGACCGCAGGAGAAGCCATGACAAGACAGAGGAGGAAGAGACAGATTGGGGACTGGGTTACCGGCATTAGGAAAGGGAACTGCAGAGAGAACCCTGATTCTACCCCACACTGGATGTGTAAGTAGTTGCAGGGAATATGAGTAAGCAAGATGGAGCTGCCGCGTGTGTGGCATCAGCCAAGCTGCCTGATGGTTGGCCAGCCCTGAGGTAGCTGACTGAAGCTGTTCCTGTGATGTACACCTCCATTTGTACTGGCACAATGGTACTGGAAGCAGTAAAAGCAAAGCTCTTGGAGTTTACTTTGTTTTTTCTTTCTTACCTGAGTCACACCATGCACAAACTTGTGACTCACTCATTGTGCTGTCTTGGCCAGCATCCAGGGACTGTTGGCAGTGAAACCAAGCCCAGTTCCATTGCTGAGCTCCCTGCACTTCCTGCGTGACTGGGAGCTGACAGCAGCTCCCCTCCTGGCTGTCATTTGACCTACAGCTAGGAAGCAGAGGAGAGGAGATGGTTGGACTCCTCCCCCCCCAACCAGGGTTTCACTGAGAGCAGGGGAAGCCCACAAACAGAGGTCCTGGGACAACAGGGCTATTTAAAGGTCCCATCTTCTCTCCACTTCCTCCTACTGGGAAACACTGTGAGGCTGTTGACAGATCTCAGGCAGGAGCAGGAAGCTTAGTGCTGAGGTGCTGGATCAGGAACTGGTCCAGTGGACTTCACCCATGCACTACTCCACTCAGAGAGCCCCTAGCTGCCCTTTTTTTTTTTTGGAGGTGGGAAAAGGTCTCTCTCCCTATTCCAGGAGTGCCCCAGCTTCCAGTGGGTGATGGGGAGACTTGCACAAATACCCCTTCTCGTATCACATGTGATGAACCCCCTCCCCAGTGTACATCCCTTTCCCCTGGCCAGATAGGAGAAGGGGTCCTGAACCAGGAAGTGATTCAGCACCTTGGGGCAGCAGCAGCTGCATGATGACCCAGCCTAGAACTGCAGAGAAGCTGAATGCAATGACAAATCCCCAGGGACTGTGTACAGAGCCACATGTGGAACAGGCTGTGAATGCCAGACATTACAGCTGGGTGCAGGTCTGTATGGGAGAGCAGCAGCAGCAGCAGGGTAGATAGCCAAGCAGAGGTGCCTCAATGAGAGAGGTACCACTGAGCCGGGCCTGGAAACCTGCACATTCCCATTTGCTAGAATAAAGACTAGACTGGGACTGAAGAGCCCTAACTGTCAATTGGACTGTCTCCCTCCTCCCCAGCCCAAACAATAACCACTGTTGCTCACTATGAACTGTAACTGTTTAAGCTTCTATACCTAGGGTTGGTGTATTCCGGCTCTGAGCAGCACTAATAACTACATATAGTTGTCTCTCCCTCTCTCACTTTGAGGAAACAGGAAATGTGCTTTCCCCCCAATCCTATGCTAAGCTGCTCCACAGTCCTCAAAGAATGTCAACAGATCCTTTTTTTTCAGTGCAGCAGTGGAGGAGATGGTCCTTTTCGTCTGAAGGCTGCTGCCACGGGAATAGATAAGGACCTGCAGCTCTCATTGGTTGTTGCAGAAAATAGCATGTCCACTCCCAACATCCCTCAGCAGCTGTTTTGTCAGGGCATAGCCCACCTACTGACTTGTGCTGCTGAAAGATTGGCCCCCAGACCAAACTAGGGCAGCCCTGGCAACTACCCTAACTGGTGGCCCTGCTTCAGTGGCCTCTCTGGGCCAGTGGTAGAGCACAGAATCATCAGGCTGCAAGGCCTGCCGTAGAACACCAGTACACCAGGCCCTGGCCTAGTCTTAGGGGAGCATAGAACTAGCTCTGTGACTCCTGCAGAGCACCTCATGCAGCAGAGATATTCCCAGGAACAGCCCTTTTACATGGGTTTAGCCATCACAGAGTGGCTGTATACAGGGGTAAATTCCCCTCCTATTTTACATCAAACTCCCCTCAAGTAAGAGATTCCAAAGCAAGATTGAGCCTGCCAGAACCCTCCGACTGGCTGCAGGGCATACCCTCTGCAACCGGCTCCTACTTGCATCTCTGTCTCTGTCTTTGTGTGTCTGTCTCCTTGGATGCAAATAGAAAATGGGAGGGTGGGGAGTGTCAGATTCTACTCTCAGTAACACCAGTGTAAATTCAGACTAGCCCCACTGGCTGCAGTGCAGTTAGTCTGGATTTACATTGGTGTAAATTAGCATGATATGGGCATGTAGCAGAAATTAATACTTTTATAGTAGGTTAGAAGTTAGTGAGAAACTAGCAGCATCTGAACTGAATTTGTCTCTCAGAAATCTTTTGATTTATTAACATGCTCTTCAGATATTCACTTTATTTACTCTGTATTTATTAATGTATCTCTGTCTTGAAATGACAACAGCAAATGCTTTAATATGTCAGAGGAAAGGTCATTATTTCACTGAAGTGCCTATCAGAGCCTCTACCTATTGTACTTCTACTGAAGTGTTATTTTATAACTTCCTGACCACAAGATGCATTAGTCTGTAGGAATAGACTCTCAAAGCAAGTGGTGGAGTCATTTATAAACCACTAGAAAATGTAGTGCAGGGGATAATCTTGTGGCAAGCTAGGGCGGTAGACAAAATGACCCAGTGAGCTTTTCCATCTCTAATTTCTATCATTCAAACAAGTTATCCCTCAGTGCACTAAATTTCCTTTCTGTCGATAGCAGCACACTATGACTAATGACCATGCTAAATCCCAGCACCTGATCCTTCTACAGCAATGTTCTGCACTTAGCAAGCTGGCTAAAAATGATCACATTTTGTTTAGCCTTATTTTCTGCTTCTTTATAGCAAGTAGTCAGCATGGGGGAGCTGCCAGAGAGGATTTCTGGTGGAAGATTAGGGATAACTAAGGCAATGGTTGCATCTGAATTCTATAAAGAAAATCAAATATTGCAACAGTAAAATGAATAGTTCTTTAAAAATGTAAGTAGTCTTTCTTCTCAAATGCTTGAAGTAGTAAAAGCCCTTTCCTAAGGATATCTAACATATGCACTTCAAGCCATTTCACCAAAAGTCTTGTCCTTTAGGGGGGTGGCTTTTCCTTTTAAATCTCTCTCTCTCTGGAAGGGTCCTCCATGTGGCTCTGACAGGTGCTCCTCAGTCCGTTCTTTCCCAGTGAAGCAAAAAAGAGGAGGGTATAATAATGAAAATAGCTCTTACTGTTTACTTAGGTCTGCATTTTTTAAACAGAACCCAACCTAACATAGAAAGGGGATTCCATGGTTCTGCCCTACTGAAGTTAGCTTAGACATTTATACTAGACCTTTTAACTTGTCCTGTAGGAATCTCAGATACCACCAACTTAATCCAGCCACAAATAACACCCTTGCATAGGGTTTGTTTTCTGAAGTTTGCTAAATGAACAGTGTCTGACTCAGGATGCTGCCAACTCTGCTGACCCAAGCAGTTCATGTATTTATCCCACACCCCTTTTTGGTACACCTGCCTCCTTAATTATTTTTGCTTAGTGTTGGGGCTGGCTCCTACATGTGACAAGTTGCCTTCTGTCCTGTATGTTGGAGCTTTCACTCCTCTGGAGAAAGGCTAGTTCAGTGGTTAATGCACTGGCCTAGGACATGGGAGACCTAGCTTTGATTTCCTGCTTGCTGGGGACTTCCTTTGTGACTTTTGGCAAAATCATTTATTAGCTTTTGTGCCACCATCTGTAAAATGGGGATAATAATGCTTCCCTACTAATAGGGCTGTTGGAGGATAACTACATTAAGAGATTGTGAAGCACGGTGAGACCTATTGTGGAGAAATGCTCTATGAGAAATAGGCATTATTTATTTGCAGTATTTGGGGGAAGAAATGAACTAGGACTAGGGTGACCAGACAGCAAGTTTGAAAAATTGGGACAGGAAGTGGGGAGTAATAGGTGTCCTTGAATATTGGGACTGTCCCTATAAAAACAGGACATCTGATCATCCTAACTAGGACACATTACCCAACCAGTCAATATGTATTCTGGATCACAGCATAAGAGGACTTTCTGATATGGATTGTTCCAAAAGAACATTCATCCATATGGCCTAGTGTAACTTGAATTATTCCAAGCTGAGTCTCTCATTCTGCCCTGCTAGTGGGAGTGCTGGTCTGACCAGTTTATAACCAGTGGGTACTAGGCCCCTGGCAGGACAAGGAGAAATAGAACCATGATGTTAGCCCTCCCTCAGTCATGGCTATTAAATTGACTGCAGGAGATTATATCCTTTCTGTAATAGGCACTCAATTTTGATAGGGAAAGAATTAGAGCAACATCCATTCAGTCTAGAATAGGTAATTACCACCCCTGCCTCTAAATCTGCATTCAGTAATACTATACAGCCCTCTGGCAGAACATGCCTTTCTTCCCTGTGCAAAGAAAAGAGGCAGAGAGGAGCCATTACTGAAGATGTGTAGAGTGGAGCGGGAAAAGGAAACAGAAGAAAGAGAGACATTTGTAACTTAAAACAAAGATCAGAAGTTAGCATAACTCTAAGAGTTAGGCAAAATGTTTCCCAGCCTGGCTGCAGGCACAAAGGCCTTGCGGCTACAGCTGTAGTTTTCTCCATCCCATGTCTTCTATCACCTCTGATCCAGCTTTCCCCAAACCTCTCACTATGGAGGATTCCTGCATTCCTCTGCAGACTGAGTACAAATAGAGTCTTGGGACACAAAGAGGTCATTAATCCCTGGAATGCTCACTGATTACATGAGAATACCTACCAAAAGTTGAAGGAAATTTGTGGGAAAAAATCCAAGAATGATATTGGGGAGCAAGGAACAGAAGGAAAGACTAGATCAATACTACTGATTTTCTTGGGAGATCCTCGCTGGGGAAAGTGCAAGTGAAGAAAACTGACAATGGAAACTAACTGATGGCTGCGCAGCTAGTGGATATAAATGGTTTGGGGTTCATACAGCATTGATAAACTCTCCGCTACAAGGAAAGTGGATGAGACTACTGCCACTTAAGCAGAAGGAGTGCTCACCTCCCAAGTTGTGCACTGGCAGTGATTGCTAAGCAGGCTTTAAAATGTAGACAGGAAAGGGAGGAGCTTTTGCTTACCTCAAGCCATTTTTCATGTAATTCAACATACAGAAGTCAGACAGGAGATAGAATTGTTGCAAAATGTAATCAGGAATAAAAAGAGTACTTCATGTACACAAGAAAGAATATTTCATGAAGAAGAGATGAAGAGTTACTTAAATGTCAGCTATTATGATCTCATGGGTATAGCTGAAAGGCAGTGGGGTGATTGACTCTCAAATTAAATGTCATTATTGATGGGTACAAATTACAGAGGAGAGAGGGGGAGAGAAGAAAGGATAGCACTTTGTAAAGAGTATTTACAACAGCAGCAAGATACAACTCTGATGAAGAGAGCAGCATGGAAAAAAAAAAAAACCTGAAGTGGGCATCTGCTGCAGCCCACCACAACCAGAAGAGAGAATGAAAAAAAAAATATGGAGCAACCCTTAAGGTATTCAAAACCACAGGGGACTGTACTCATGGGGAATTTTAACTGCCCAGACATCCATTAATAAATACAGTCAAATATCTGTCAAAGATCTCCCTATGCTGCACAGAAGGCAAGTCTAATCTCTAACAAAAGGGCAGTGAGGGGAGGAAAAGAGGATCCTCTGGGAATAAGGCTAGAGGCTAAAAAAAATTCTTGAAAACAAATTTCTAACTGATTTCAACATCAGGTACATGCTGACAGTAACACGACAGGGTACATGCTCACAATGGATTCCCACTTGCCTTAGGCAGAACACCACATGGGAAGTGGCATACCTTGGAGGCAATAACGCACAATTCATATATGTAGTTATAATGGCTACCTGTACAATTTATGTGCAATCACATACGAAGGTATGGTTTTATCAGATACTCACATAGCTGCTCTGTCTCCTGTAGTGCAGTTTGGAGGATGTTGTGGGGTTTGTACAAATTGTGATCGAAGAAAGTAGCCATGACGGGGGCAGGGGAGAACAAAAAACAAACAAACCAAAAAATCCCAGCAGTGATCAATTTATGCATAGAGAGGAAGTTATTGAAATTGTGAGAATAAATATAGCAACACTATGGAACACAAACTACCTGATTGTAAGATATAAGGAATGTTTATTTGACTCATAAAATGCATATTTCATGATTCCTTGGCACATGTACACAAATATGTACAATAAATTTGCACAATGTCAACCAAAAGACTCAGACTCCCTCACAAAAGAGAGAGGTCCCCAATTTTGTTATCCCGTGGCAGAGTTGAGGGCCTCTCACTGGATTGACATGGGTTAAATCTCTAAACAGTGTTAGAGTTGCTTCCTCACAAGTAATCTTCCCAAAAAGGAAGGTTAGACACATGGTTATAATTGGCAATATTAGCATCAAAAGATGGCTTCTTGTTCAACCGCTCAAACTTGGTTCATTTAAGGACTGCTGCCACCTAGCTCTCCCTTAGTGAGGTGCTGATTAACTTTGTACATGTCCCTGCACCTCACACTACATTTTGTCCATCAGAGGAACATAGATCTATTTCATGGGTTGCAGGCCTTAAGTTCCCCAAGCACCTTGAGAACCACAGTGAATAAGGCTGGTCAAAATAAATCATGATTATCTCACCCATGCACAAACCTATTGGTATGGGAACAGCCAGTCTTATTTGCAGTGTAGATGTAAGTAACCCGCCAGTCAAACATTCAACTCTGCATTTGAGAGCAGATAGCCTGGATAGGCTGTTAGCATCCCAGTAACGCCCCACTGGAGTTGTTAAGGAATGTGTTCACAAGGTGCAGCATTAGACTGCAAGGCAGCAAGTTTAGTGGAAGTTAAGAAATCTAATAAATATTATTAAAATCTAGCTGTGTGTAATAAGGCTGAAGAGTCCCATCAGACATCAGAGCTAAGGCATAAAACTAATTCCTGAGGCTACTAAAAGTTGGAAGAAACACACACCAAAAAATTGTACGTGGAAGCTGGACAAAACAAAAATGGACAATCAGTTAAGATCTACAGGGAAAAATAAGCACAGCAAAAAAAGATGACCAAGTTTATGTTAGCCAGTGAGGTTAAAGGAAATAAGGGCTTTTGGAAAAAGTAGTACCAAACAGAAAGTCATTCCACTAATAAGCAAGGGAGGAATGAAATTAATAGTGTAAGAATAGCTGAGATATTGATTTCCTTTTAAATCTGTCTTAATCAGAAAAATAAGGAAAAGATGTGGATAGTAACTAGGACCTTTAAAATATATTGATCAAAACAGATACGGGACTATTCAAATCAGCATGTCGTTAAGTGAATTAAATAGTATATTTACTGAACTACATTTTAAAACACCAATACTTTAAGTCATGGAGGATAGGGAAGCACCAGAAGACTGAAGTCAGACAACAGTCTGACCAATTAGAAAAAGTATATGAGGAGCAATCATGGCCATGGTAAACTTAATTACTTTACCAGAGATTGAAGTTAAACAAATACAAGGAAGAAGAGAATAATCTCCAAACAAATAAGAGGATAACAGAACAAAGACTAACTAAGCCACCTCAGTTTATAAGGAGTAAGTTTTGTCAAGACAATCCTGGAAATACTCACATATGTGAGTAGCCCTGCTTAACTTGGTGGGACTGCTCTTGTATGAAAGAGCAAGTGTTTTAGTGATGGTGTAAACCCCTACCCCCTGCTGTGTTCTTGGAGAGGGGAAGCTTCATAAAGAAGAGTTGCTGTTAGGTTGGAGTTGGTTGAGCCAAATTATAGGGGTGCCATTTATTCTCAAGCTGGCTATACTGATGACAACCACTTTGTCAACTCACTTTGGGGTGAGGATACCCAATAGATTGAGGGAAAGATGCCATGGCCAGCTTAAGGTCAAGAGAGGTTCTTAGGAGCATGCTTAGCAGTAGCATGCTTGCCATTCATACTATATATACGGCACATACCCAGTGTTGCAGCTCATGACTGTTTGCTGTCCCTATAAATAAAGATAGGGGGAGACAGAGAATTCCATTCAGGTTCTTATACCAAACCCATCACTATGGTATTTGAAAGTCAGACCTGCTGATAGAAGGAAATCTGCTACGAGTAACTTCCAGGCAGGGCATTGGCAGGGGACAGGACTCAATTGACCAGATTTTATCAGTTTTAGGAAACTCCCTCATCATACAGACAACCACGGTGATCAAGGACCCAACAGACTATTTAGGACATTTCATTTCTGGGTGGGTTTTCTTTGCTACAGACTCCAAGTACAACTAGATTGTGTGCTGAACTTTGTTCATTTTCTTTAAAGAAACCATATTTTCTTTGGGTTCAACATCATGTTAGTACAAATATATTATTTGTATTTAGGTGGTTATTTACCATCATGATGTATTTTCCTTACCAACCACTGAAGGTTTGTTGAAGGCAACATAATGTGGTGATCTGGAAGGCAAGAATTCAATCCACACGGCAGGACAAAATGCTATTCCAAAGATTGAATGAATCCAATGGAAGTGTGCAAAATAAGTGGTGTCTCCAGTATATTTATGGGATTGAGACCTTGATTTTTATGTTTTTGGAAGGTGGAGGTTAATGAAAAATAAGCCAGACATTTGAAACTTTCACCTAGCTCTCCTTATTTTCTCAGCCTCCAAGATGTCCCTTTACTTACTCACTTTCCATTAAAACCAAGATGGCACAGAATTAATGATTAAACTGATTTTATGGCAGCTAGCATTGGTCTGTATCATCTCTTGTGTCCCTGTATAATCTTGCAGCACTCCTTGCTATCCCAGGCCTGGGACCCCACACAGATATGATAATGCACCTTGATCTTGGTCTGAAGCATCCCCTAAGATTACAAACCTGATCTCCTGAGTGGAAATTATTACCACACCATTGAGCTCTGTTGTTAGTCTTGTGACATGAAGTGAAGGGCTAGTATACTAATCCCCTAACTGTCTTCCAGCCAAGCCCTCCTTCCTCAATCACTGAATCCTCTAGCTAGTCCCTGCTGATGACAACAGAAATCTATAGAAATCCATGAATAAGGAAAATCCACATGATCTGCAGATTTCACAATTTTCTCCCAAATGATGCAATGCTGTCCTTTTGAGTCTGTAGCTAGATTGAAATAGCAGCATTAAGTAGGAAGCTCCCCTGCATTCATCTCAGTGCAGGTTTAGCTCTGAATTCCAGTTATCACAGTTAAATATTGACATTAACACTTTCATCGCTAATCCTCACATGGGAACCACCCACATTTTATGCTTTATGCAGCATGTGCGCTTTCCCTGGAGGAGCAAGCTGCATCCTGGACATTACACTGCTTTGAAAGACCATTGTATGAGAACAAGTCTACAGGTTTTTAAATGTGTAAACAGTAAGACATTCCATCAAATGTTCTTTTTGGGTCTTCAATGCTCCTGACATTCCTTCCAGATCAAGACATAACACAGGCTGACTGTTTGGTTTTATCCCTTTTGGGAGAGTTTGAGTTCATTTTACCTGTTAAAAAAAAAAAAAAAAGTTAAAAGAAAAAGATTTAAATAAAGCTTTCAGCACACACTTTCAGCTCTCCCTCATTATATTGCTTGTTGTAGACCCTCATTCAACTCTGCCCTCAGTGGGGGTGTGTGGGGTCAACTCACTTTCTAACTTTGAAATCAGAAGACACCAAAAAAGAAAGACTCCAGAAACTAGAAGTGACAAAGCTTTATATCCACTAGAGAAATGAGCTCTGTTTTCTGGCCAGTAGGCATGACAGCCTGAGCTATGGTTTCCTCAGCTCACAGAAGACAAGAAGGGCCAGACCTGGTCTCTGCTTGCTTGGGACACTTCCAAAGAGTTAGAGATGAAAAAAGTGGTCAGCTTGTCCACTTGAGCCGTGCAGCCTTAGTCCCTACAATACATTCTGCAGTGCTTTATTCAATCTAGTGTCAAATGTCCAGAACGATGGGGCTTCCACAACTTCCCTTGAGACACAAATCTGGGATGTTATAATCCCACAGTTAAATGTGAGATCTAGCCTAAATAGTCATGTTCTTAGTTTCAACCCATTACTCCTTAATCCCCCCCCATCACCACCCTGAACAGTTTCCTTCTTTCCCACTCCTCCCTGAAATCTGTACCCTTTAATACCTGTGAAGTTATCCTATCCCCTTTAGGCAGTGTATAGCTAGACTAGACGTACTTCGTTCAGTACAGAAGATGCTGGTGGGGAAGGCTGCTCAAGATCCAGGGGTAACATTTTTAAAAAAATGAAGTCCTCAAGCAGTACGCTGGAACATCAACCTAGCAGAAATCCCAGTAAATGGTGGCTGGGCTTCTGACCAGGCATTACCCCAGTTTTCACTGATGATGTCTCTGCAACCCACATGCTTTGTATTTAACTCTGGCTGTATCTAACTCTGGTATAGTCTTCTGGAATATAAACAGCCAGTAAGATTTTTCAAGTCCTGCCCCAAAATTTATTTCTCTCCTTTCATCACTGTCTGACGCTCTTACTATTCATTGAGCCATAAACTGCTGAGATAGTTTCTCTCAAGTTATGACCAAGACAAGGAACGGGGTCTGGTCTTTCTATGTATTTGTAAGATGGTATGCATCTCTACAGCTCTATATAATGAATGAAATTACTTTAGAAGGTGTGTGTATAGGCAGGCCCAAAGGGTTAATGCATGTTTGTGTGAATTTTAAGAAAATAAATGCATTGAATTTAAAGTGTGAAGCTATGGAGAACTGCACACAACCACATTTTGTATCCCAACCTTCCCTTCCACCCTCAAACAGCACAGCACCATTCCTCACTTCAGCCTACACAGAGCCAAGCTTCACTTTTAAAATGAAGCCAGCCCCGAAGTTATCTGAGTAGTCAGAAGTGCCTCACATTTTCTCAAAGTGTGAACACCACTCCGTATCCACACCTAAGACATTTTATTAAACCCTCAAGCAGCATGTTACTAACAAAGCAACCACATAAATAAGATTATGTACCCCTTGTTCTTTTTCCCCCTAATCCCTACTTCGCAAGTGTTACCCTGGGGCCTAAACCTTAGTCTGAGTAGCCACATTGAAGGTTGCAAGATCAAACTCTTTGACTGTAAGCATCTCAAAGCAGGGACTATAGTCCAAATTCAAGGCAATTCTTAAGTTATATCCCTCCTCCCCCCTTATATTCAGACTCCCTTAGCTACACTTGCACCCACTGTTGTAATGTCAGGATCACCTACACCTTTGAACTGGCACGTCTTTAGTATTTGTATAAATCTAATAGGAGACCCATATCCAGGAGTGACCCTAACTATTTTGCCAGCCACTCCCAGCTGACAAGCCAAAAATAAAAAAGGGCCAGGGAGTAACAGCGGAGGGGAAAAAAGCCACCTGGAAGTTTGTACCCAGGGTGACTGCCCTACTCACCTCCCCAGAACCTCAGAATGTAGGCCACCCACATGCCCACCAAGTTCACTGTTGACGTGAGATTTCTAAGGTTTTTGCTGCATTTACTTTATAAATTGATACTCAAAGTTTATACTTTGTGTGAGTTTTCTTTTTACCATCTCATTGTTCATACACTACCCTAAATTGTGGTAGGTGACTTACAGTACTGACAGGAAGACACAGTTCAAGCCCCAGAACGGTATCAACCTCATTTCCAAATGACATGTGGGAGTGACAGGGTGATGGGAGAACTATTTTACAACACCTAGAGTCAGGGGATAGAAATATGGCATCTTTGTCACCTTAAAATTGCCTCTTTAAAGAGATAGGTGGGGAAAACAGACTCAATAGTTCTCTAGTTTTGTCACTAGAGGGTACTGCAAGACCTTAGGTCAATCCATCTGATTTCATAAGTCTCTACAGATTTCCTTCCTCCGTGGGGACCAGAGAAGTATCTAATGGCATATACTAGCTGTGCAGAGAATATGCGGTCATTTGGCAAGGGGGAAGGGAGGGCTTACTCCCAACTTCCCAAATTCTAAGGGTGCCCCCCAAAATGGATCTGCTGTGGTCTAGATTAGACTATTCTCATCTTGTTTCAATCTGTTTTAAGTAGCTTTGCTGTGTAAATCTCTCTCTCAAGGCAGAAATATTTCTAAGAATCTAACTGATGGCTGTTTTTTAATCTTGTCTTTCTCCCCAATACCCTTACTTTCCTGGTCTCTGGAGAGTCTCTTTCAATTTATTCAAAATGGCAGCTTTAGGCTTATCAAATATCCTCCCCACCCCACGTGCCATTTCACATTCTTCTGGGCACAGAATAATCCCCTGGTTAGGATGGGCCAGGAAGAAATTACTACATTAAGGTAATGTTTTCCACAGCAATATGAGATGTTCTGGTTTTGTAACTCTCTCCAAAGCATCCAGCAGGGGTTGCGATCAGAGAGGGGAGACTAGCCTGGATTGTCTACTGTAGGTTTGTTCCAGTCTGACAACATCTAAGCCAGTGGTTCCCAACCTGTCTTCCAAAGTTGCCCGCCGCTCCAGTCCCACTGGCTGCAGAAGGGAGCTGCTGCCTAAGGATCCAGGTGGAGCACATTGCTGTGGGGCTACAAGACCGGTGCAGACTCCTTGCTGCACCCACGGGGACAGGAGATCAGCGCTCCCCTTCCCTGGCTCCAGCAGGTAGTATGGCAAAGGGCATCCCCTGGGTCCCTAGGTGCTGGGGTCCCTGCTGGAGCCAGAGGGAGGGGAGCACTGATCTCCCATCCCCCTCACTGCAGAAGGGAGCCACAGCCTAGGTACCCAGGTGGGAGCACACGGGGCTACAGGATACATGTGGTTTCCCTGTTGCAGCCAGGGGGATGGGAGATCAGCAAGGAGGCCTTGCTGAACTCCTTCTGTCTGGCTGCAAGGAGAAGGGGGGGAACTGTTGGTGGAACAGTCAGGACCCACCAGGCTTAAGGAGAGGGCAGAACTCTAAAAATCAGTACCTTCCAGTCTGGCCTTCACTTAGCAGGCCACCCATCGTGACTTAGCTGCCAGGCCATGTGCTTCAGTGTGTAGTGACAGTCACTCATCTATACTAGTGCTTTGTCTGTGAGTGTGAGCCATACTGTGAGTAATTTGTAGGTGTAAAATAGTGAGTCTAAAAATGTTTACTTTAAAGATATAGTGATCTGTAGTTCTTAACGGTGTATACAGCAATACATTTTTTATGAGTTGATAGACTGGTGGCCCTTCAGGGTTGTAAAAATGATATTTGTGGCTCTCAAGCAAAAAAGATTGGGAACCACTGATCTAAGCCATTCAGGAGCTAGTGTGGGAAGGGGATTTGCCAGTTTTGAATTCACCTGAGTCACTGAAAATTTACCTGGGCAAAGCCATTGAAGGACACGTTGTAAGCACTGATTATGACCATGGTGCGATAACTAGTTTCTATTTCCATGATGCTCTCCCCCATGTTGAGTGGGCAGGATGGAGAAGTAGATTATGTAGAATTTCCCCACTCTGTTTTCCCTCCCCCCATGACCTTGTCATAGTAACTCTGCATCAGTCAAGTAAAGCTGAGTAGGTGAGGTGGTAGGAGACATCTGCAACCGATCAGTGCAACGGAGCCCTGCTCATAGGGTCCCTCAAGTACAACATAAGGTTCCCTGCTTGCACCCAGGAGAGTAGTGAATCACTAACAGTTTCTAGCTGGGAAATAAAGAACCTATGTCTGGAACCTTTTTACATGGGGAGGTGGGAAAATGAGAGAGATGCTCACCCTCCCCATCTGGAGACCATCAGAGGAAGTCAGATGAGAAGGGCGAGTCTTACAAAATTTCCCCTTAAAAAGCCTGCAAGATTTTGTTTCATTGGCCACAGTTGCTCTCCTTGTCATTTTAAGGCAGAGGGGAAAAGAAACGATTGGAGCTGCCCTCATGCGTCTATGCTGAGCATACTTGGGCCTGCCACTGAAGGGGAGCCCAGGGGCACCGCGGTGGAGGAGGTTTACCTGAGGTGCCCCCACAACTCCGAATGCTGACAGGGCTGAAGCTGATCAAGTCCTCTTCTGGCGACTTCACGATCACAAACTCTTCTCCTGAGTGTCCCTCACTGGCAAAAGAATTGGCCTCTGTGTTCATGGCTGGGGACCGTTTAGCTCTCCTGCTGAAAAACCCACTGCCAAACCTCTTACCCTGCTTGGAGTTGGCCTCCCCATTGGCTACAGAGTTGCCAGCCCCATCATCCTTCCTGGTGTCGCGAATGGACTCCCTGGATTTGGATTTGGATTTCAGATCCGGGTAGAACCGGGAGAACAATTTCTGGGGACTCCGGTTCACTCTGCCCGAGCTCTCGAGAGGTGGCTCAATTACTGGTAACACCTGCTCCACCGTGATCAAATCATTCAGAAACTGATTTAGCCGCTTCTTCGACTCACTTTCCTCCTCGTTCTTTTCCAATTCCCCCTGTGCCTCCTGCCTCTGGCGTGAAGCCCAGAGCAACATTTCACCAGGGGCAGCCCCTGCCACTAGACTATACTTGGGATTGATGATCTTACGAGACACAGTGGAGCGAAGCTCCGATTTCCCAGCTCCTGAATGAAAAGGGCTAGCAATGTTCAGCTCCTTGTGGAGATTGACCTCCTCAGAGATGGCGTAGAGCTCACGAAACTCGATGTCAAACATCTCTGCATTCTGCCCTGTCAACAACAGGAGGATGTTTCGGTCAATGTGGGATGAGCTCCATGTGAAGCTGGCGAGAGAGAAGACCCTGTTAGATTTTTGGATGGAGATATGGAGACCTGATACCTCTCCAATCCCCAGATGGCGACCTCTGAGTGCTCGGCATTCAGGAACACACGGCAGTGCAACCATTTGACAAGTATTTTACCCACTTGAGTGGCAGGATATATATTTTAAAATCTGGTTCTTTATTGTACATGTGGACAAATCTGATAGAGAAAGCTGCATGACCTTAAAGTACAGTTCCCCTTTCTGGACAAGGACACCAGTAACCACACTTAACCTGCTATTGCGGAATTGGCAGGAGGGCTCTCTATAATGCCCTGCTAACCTCCTCTATATAGGAAACTGGCCACAGTGGATGCTGGGGAATCCAAGCTGGCCGTTGGCTTGTGCAGAGGAGGAGTTCTGTCACGCAATGAAACATTCTATTGACTCAGGGATACTCTATCCTCCAAAAGTCAGTTCTGGGTTCTCTATCTCAGTGTTTCTCAACCTTTTAAGTAGCAAGTACCCCCTAACTTCTGAAAATTTTAATAAGTACCCCAACACAGAATTTTCCATGGGATTTTAGATTTACAAACTAATGTGAGCCATATGTTGGAAGAAGAGATGAGTATATAAGGCTGTGATATGACAGATGTCAGATCTAGTGTGTGTAGTGTTACCACCTTTACACCACGGGTGTGCAACTCAAGTATGTACCTGGGCTAGAGGTGATGTTGGCCATAGCTAGGAGGCTCTGACCGGCATGCCAATGCTGGGGAATTACAAAGCGCCGCGCCAAATTTTTTGCCACAGATTTGAGAAGAAGAAGGGGTGAGAGAGAGACAGGGAAGAAGGGTGAGAGAGAGAGAGAGAGAGAGAGAGAGAGAGAGAGAGAGAGATAGGAAAAGAGGATAACTGGTGAAATCTGGGACGGTCATAGTGGTCACTGATCAGCTAGAGCAGTGAAATTGACAAGTTTTCTGGGCACTGGGCTTTGACCCTGGGAGGGGAGCTGCCACCTGGGCAAGTTGCAGGTGGCTGCCACCTGGCTGCCAGCTCGGGAGGTAGGCAACTGCCACCCAATCTGAGCTGGGGCAAAGGAGGCTTCCGCGCCAGCTGGGACCCAGAGATGTGGGCAGGTGGCTGCTACCTGTCATTAAACCAGGGCACTGGAGACTGTCCCTCTGCTCGGAGCCAGGGCGCAGGTGGCTGCCATCCAGCTGTGAGCCCAGCTCACAAGACACAGGAGGCTGCCACTGAGCTCCCACCTGGGAGCTGGGACCCGGCAGGAAGCGGGGGGCTGCTGCCTGCCTGCCCCAGAAGATAGCGGCTGCCACACGCCTCCCAGCTGGGAGCGGGGAAGCAGGCTGCTGCTGCCTGGCTTCCCCAGAAGTCAGAAGCTGCCGCCCACCTCCCCTTCACTCTGTTTTTCCCCGGGTACCCCCTGCCTGTGTCTCGCGTACCCCTGTACCACAGGCTGAGAAACTATGCTCCATCCCACATCAGACTTCACCAAAGAGCTCAACTGGACACGACAGCTTAGCTAGGAAATGGACTGGACAATTGTTAGGGAAAAGAAAGGAAGAAGGCTGCTCCCTCCTCCCCTAGGTAAAGTAAGGGGTAGACCTTATACAAGGAACATGGGTATGTCCTGGGTGAGTGACCCACCTGTAGGATCCAGTGGCCACTTTTTCACCATCCACCATCAGGAACCGGGAGGCCAAGGTGCCTTTGATCTTCCCTGATGGCATATAGAACCCAACTCCCGTCACAGAACGTACACGGATGTTCTAACAGGAAGGTGAAAAAACAAGTCACAACGCATAGTACATATAGAGAATCAGATAATCCCCATCTCCAGGCGCCATCACCCCAGTCATCTCATCTCACCTCATCCCATGCTACTTCTTATTTCACATTAGCCAACAGAAATCAGAAAGATTACAGAAGGGATAATCCAGTGCAGAATGTACTTCCACTGTCTGTCACAGCTTGTCACTAATTTTCTATACAGGTCACTCTCCTCCATCAATCCGTAGGCCTGGCCAATAGGTTAAATTTGTTTGCAACTCTGCCTGCTCCATTCACCTATTTATCCCAGCACTCAGAAGTCTAAAATGAGGTGGGATAAAGCTTTCAAAACCTAAGAGAAGAAAATTATCCTCACTCCCCAGTTCTGAGATGCAGCCTCAAGAGGCCTAGCCAGGTGGGGGAGTGAATCAACAATGGAATTTTTGCATTCCCTGATTCTTGGGTCTACCCCCAGTCACCAATAAGCCACTCTGCCAGTCCAGACTAGCTGGAACACAGTGCTTGTGGCCATATACACTCCTGACCACTGCATATTCCTATGAAGGGAGAAGGGAGACTCTACTATGGGGAGACCCACCTGGGTGTTAATTTAAAGGGGCTGAAATGCAGACCTAAGTCAGGGCCTCAGGCTCTGGTCTCATTTATGTTGTCTTTGTGATAAAGCATAGCTGGATAAAGGGAGGGAAATTAAAAGTCTGGACAATTTAATTATCAGAGGCAACAAGAGGAGAAACCACCACAATTATCTGGAATGTTCCAGTAGGAGATATTCCCTAGCCCCCCATAACGGAAGTTTCCTAGTCTCCTTCTGCTCCAGTAAGAAGAGAACTCCTTTCCTTACCAGTTGGCTGGGGAGAATTCCCAACCATCTGAGAAACCTAACTGGCCATTGCAAAGAGATCAGAGGGCATGACAGACCACAGAATCCTCTTTCAGAGAGATGGTGGAATAAGGGTTGGTCATACTAAATGTCCTGAGTAGACTAGAAAAGTGCTGACTTAAGGCGACATGACTTTCAGTGTTAGATTTGTCTGTCTGCACATAACATACAAGAACATAGATTGGAGTACACAAACAAGTGCTATGCTGATTAGACTGATGCTGTATGTTTAAAGAACCTGGCTGTATCAGACTGGATTTCCAGCCATAGGTGAACTTGCTGTCTCAGAGAAAAAATAAATAAATAAATAATGATCGATGTAAGTCAACAGCAAAGTGTATGTGTCAGTAAAAGCAAAGAGATAATTTAGAAATAATTCTCTTTTCTTCAGCCTTTGTTTCCAAACTACAAATACTTTTAAAAAAACAAATAAAAAAAACAAACAAACAAACAGCAGTGTGGTCTAGAGAAATAAACACAGGGTTAAGAGTCTGGAACTCCCATTTACTCTCAGCTACCATTAACTCTGTGTGAAGCCTTACAGTCACTTCACCTCTCTGCTTCATTTTCCCAATCTGCAAAACAGGAGTGTTGCAAGGGTTAGTTCATGTTACTGCAGCCCTCTGAGCATGTGAAGGGTTACTTCTATTTATTATGAGCTTTAACAGCTTTACTATTTTAGTGATCTATGAAAGCAAATGTGCAGGAACACATTCAAAGGAAACTGGAATTCTTTTAAAATCCTAGTTTTCTGAACATAATATGTACTTTTTAATCTGTTCATCATACAGTATCTGTTTGTATTTGCTCAAGAGAAATGCTGCAGTGTCAGTACAAATTCTGACTAATAATAAATTATAATACTTGCATTCATATACTGCTTGATATGTTTGAAGTGCTGTGCAGACAGTAGCTAATTATCCCTAACAATATCCCTATAAGTATCATTACCCTATGTCACAGATGGGAAACCTGAGAATGTCAAAGTGACTTGATCAAAGCCTCACAGTGAGTCATGTGCGTGGGTGCTGAATGCAGGTCAAGGAGAATGCACAAGAAGCAGGGTGTCCTGTACAGTTTTTATTATAACATTTTTACCCATCTGGTTTTCCACTGAAGGTCTTTTTCTATTTAACCAACCTGATTTTGCTGCATGCCAGTCAATAGCCCATGATCTGCAGATAGAGTGATCTCAGTTTTTCAAATCAATCAAAAGAGAGGCAAGAGATTATGTGACATTTTTTAACTGGAAGTAATCTGTATACTGAGAACAATCTGTGTGAGCACAAAGCCAGAGGTGTTACACCAGCATTTAGCAAGGGAAGGTTTCACTGGATTTGCACATTTCATTTCCTGCTTTTGGTAAAAAGAAGTCAAATTTGATTTTCTTTTAACTACTATGATCTGAAAATAACTTTTTACATGGGCACAGAGGGGGGTAGAAAGATAAAATATTATCACACAAATACCCTGTAATAGTCTAGTCACAAAGATATACCAATAAGGCTTGATGTGCAGAAAACACAAACAGCATGCCATTTATTGACTATACCATATTAACTACCTCCAAATCTTCTGTTTCTATAATGTCTCTTGCCCTGAAAGATCTCAGGGCATTTAAAGACTGATAAATAAACTATACATAGGGAACACCATCCCTCCACTGAAATGCACTCACCTCTGGGATGAAGCACCACCATGCTACTAAATAGTTTAAGGGTATGTTTACCCTTGAGCGTGATTCCCAGTATGCGTGGATGTATCCACGCTAGCTCTACTCAAACTAGCACCTAAAAATAGTAGTGCATCTGCAGCAGCAAAGGTGGCTTCTCAAGTTAGCCACCCAAGTACAATCCTGCCCAAGCCCCGGGTATGTACTCAGGCAGCTAGCCCGAGCTGCTGTGGACAACCTGCAGTTTTTAGGTGCTAGCTCCAGCAGTGTTAGAGCAAGCATGTCTACACAAGCTGGGACTCACACCTCCCAGCTCAAACGTAGATGTACCCTAAGAGGAAGAATACTATATCCAGTTGTAATAGAGTGCAATTACCTAAATTACAGTATGTCCAGGACATTTCTTAAGAGTGTAGAAAAAAAATCAGAGTGCTATGGGATCTTTTAATGACTGCAACTAAACAGAATCTTGGTGTTACAGCCAGTTACGTATCACCTGGAAGACAGCACTTCCAGTGGCAGACTACCATTACTACCATGCCAGAACCTTAGTTCAATATTAATACAAGGGAAAGTGCCATCTATTCAATCATCACACCACCACTTCTTGCAGAACCTTGGTGTTCCTTGAAGGTCTCCCAATGAAGTGCTGATCTAGCTTGAGCCTGCTTAAACTGTAAGATCTGAGGGGATCCCAGCAAAAGGTGATAGGGCTATGTGTTATTATTTGGCTGGTTGAAAGTACAAACTACTATCCCTGAGAAGGACATTAACAGAGGTCTGCCTTCATTGCAAGGCTATCAGAGAAGCCCATTTATGGGGGAATAAGGCTGAACTTAAGTATTGAAGTCTTTCCCAAAGGCAGCAGGAAGTGAAGTATAAAAAGGGAGCACAGCAGTTAAAGATGTTTTGAAAAAAGAAAGCAGAAGACGAGTCTAGATCCCAGCTAGAAGCAAATTTATATCCATTTAGAAACTTCAAGTCTTGTTTTTATCTACCACAGTCAGTCTTCAGGAAACCATATTCTTTGTATTTGAATTGCAACCATGAACAGATGCTCGCTTTGCAATGTCTTCAACCACAGGAGACCTAGTTTTCATCATGAGCAATGACCAACTATTTCCTGCCAGGAATCAAAGCAGGCTGGTCATGGCCTCATAGAATCTCTGCAGGCTACACTCTCTAGGCCACGCAGGAGTTTTGATGTGTAAATGTAGGAGATCTGTCTGTCTCAGCTCTTTAATGTGAAACTCTTCCTACTGCCCACACATTAATCCTCACTAGGTAGACTAGACCCAGACCCTTTATCAAGTTCTGTGACACTTGTACATGAACATACTGTAACTGACACCATCTTGGTGCATAAAGGCCTGAACAAAGTGCACAAAAATTAATGACTCCACCCACAAACCCTGGAGGCAAGCACCATAGGCACTCCCCTTAAGAGAGCCACAGGGGTAACCTCACATGCGATCAGGGCTTAAATTCTCAAAATATTCCCAGAGTTCTCCTCACCCCCAATTCAGCATGCCAGGGTTCAAGCCCCATGGGTATGAAAATATTTACTGGCGCTCTGGCCCGGACAACCCCAACTGAATTTAAGCCCTGCATGTAATAACTTGACCCAGGAAAAACAGTCACACATCGGGGTCACAAAATAAGCAGGGACTTTTACTCCAAGTCTGGCTGAATTAATATAAGTGAGTTCAGTAAAGTAACAAGACAGAATTAGATAACAGTCAACAAACAAAATCGACAGGCCCAAATAATAGTCAGAGAACAACCGGGACTTTCTGGTTCTGGATCAGTTGGAATCCCTGCTCCAGAGGCACATGATTCTCCATGACAAAATTCTCTCCAATCAGAGATGCTTAAGTCAGTCAGGCACAAATCCTCCTCAGGCCCCTACCTACTCAGAGCTCCCCCTCTCATTAGGTCATTCCTCTGTCTTCACCTGCTCTTCTCAGCACCAGAGAACCATTTTCTTACTCTCCTGCCTTCCAATATGGCTCCTGTCCCCAGCTCCCTTCTGCCAATCAGAGCACATTGCAGGTAGAAGGGACTCAGTTGTCCATCAAAACAGTCTCTGATTCACCCCAGCACTGCAGCAGGTCAGCTCCCTGCTGGAGACACAAAGGCCCTTTTAAGCTCTGGCCTGATCTACATATAAAAGTTAAATTGACCTAGCTACGTTGCTTAGGGCTGTGAAAAATTTTACACCTTTAACACCATAGTTAGATTGGCCTAACCTCTGGTGTAAATGTGACTAAATCGAAGGAAGAATTCTTCAGTCAACCTAGCTACCCCCTCTTGAAAAGATGGATTAGCTATATTGACAGAAAAACCCCTTCTGTTGACATAGGAAGTATCTACACTGTGGCATTACAGCAGAACAGCTGTTGCATAGACATGGCCTCCATTCCAATGCTGAGTATCACAGTATCTTACCTGAATCTGGAAGCTACTGAGATCCATGCACTTGCACATCTCCAGGAAAAACTTGACATTCTCCTCATCCAGGATTATATAGACTGGGATCCGGCGTTTGTATGCTGCATCCACAATATCCCGGAAGATGTCCCGGTCTGTAAACAGGTCCATTACCACCGCAATGATCTGGAAGCAATGAGAGGGCAGAAAGAGAGGCAAGTAAAATACAATATTAGAGATATGGATGAGGGGTAATACGGGGACATGCAAACACACTAATATGCAACAAAAGAGCACGGGTGCCAAGCCAGCTGCGTAAAGCGTATACCCAAGGCAGACTAAAGCGTGAGAGAAACACATGCCTGAAAAACAATTCCGTAATCTCTATTTTATTTCACGGCTCCCAATGCCTGCACATGGAAGGAGTTTGTTAGTTCTTGTTGGGAGCGCTAGGAATTTCCAGGGAATGCCGCATATTAAGCAGAGGCCTCCACTGTGAGACCCCTCTGCCCATGTTTGTCTCACAGTGATTTACCTACATGTGAAGAGACCATGGAAAACCAGGATTCACCTATTTAGCACAAGGGGCCAGGGGAATTGTGGGGAGAGGAGTCAAAGTACTAAGGGTGTGGGAAGGAGGGGGATTTTGTTTTCCGGTTCCACGGATTTTCCTGAGAACTCTCCTGCCCGGGCTGGGTTCACAAGGAACACGTCTCTTAATCTGACCTATGGTGTTCAAATGCATCTGCTCATAATAACAGATACAGGTTGGCATTCAGTTCTGTGTTTGTTGGAGCTACAAGTATTCTCCCCGCTCTCTTTCACTTTACATGCCCAATAGGGTGCATTTTTCCAACAGAGACTTTATTTAAAAAAAAATATAAAAAGATACATTAACATGATGTTAATCTCACAAAAGTCTGAACAGTCAGCAGTTACAGGTAACTACACAACCAGAAGATTGTTGGCACCCTTTGCAATGTAGGAAGGTGATCTCAAAGGGCTTTTCTCTATAGTCCCCACCCCATCCCAGCCTCTCTTATAAAAACACTAGAAATATCAAGTCCCAACTTGCCTCTTCCTCCTGAAAGACTTTCCCCAGCCTTTGCAAGGCTCTGAATGAACCACCATGGGAGCTGCTGCTTTCCTAGTCCTATTAATTTAGGGAGAGAATGTAGAGTTGAGCAGTCAGAGGCCCCCTGGGAGCAGAGTTATCAGAATACAGTTTAAATTCCCTGAGCCCCATTCACAATGGTCAGCCAAGCTGTGTTAAAAAGAGGTATCATGAACTGTTCTTAAAACCAGTCAATCAGGCAGTGTGGTTCCCAGCCAGTGCAGACAAGAGCTCCTTTCCTTCATCTGAAGGTTGGAAGAGGTTCAGCTCAGGTTTCAAGTAACTACAGCAGGGTGAATAATCGTCTCTAGAGAGGCAAACTGGATCTGGCAAAGACCCTTTTGTATGCGTCAAACCATGCCACAGCAGACTTTCTTATTCCTCACCATACAGACACACAGAGACTTACCATTAGCAGAGGATTACACAATTAAAAAAAAAAAAAAAAAAAAAGACAGCTGCCAGCATACCTGTATCTGCCACAGGTGATCAGTGATTATACACATAGCCAGCTCTGTGACAGGGGGCCAAATATGGCCGACTAGTGGCAGAACACTGCCCTGTCATCAGATAGGATCTGGGTTGCAGTTTGTGATGCAAAGCTGAAGCCAATGTTCACCCGCTGGGGTTAGTGCTACGCACCATAGTGTAGAAGACCCAGATTTCATTCCCAGTTTTTCGATGCCTGATCATCGAAAGCCCTGCCTATCATAGGAAAACATTTGTACAAATTTCTCACAGTTGTGGACATGGATTTAGCTCCAGTATTAGTAACATTATGAGCCCTAGTTTAGACAGCCTGCCAATTGCTGCTGCAGTTTTAACCAAACTGGTCAATTAGACCTGGTCCGAGCAAGTCTAAATGTTGTAGTTAATAATAGTAACGATAGGAACCTTGTCTACATGAGGGCTCTCAAAGTTGCTAACTGGAGCTGAACTGGTATTGACAATGTGGGAAAGTTTTAGAAAATATCCTCTGTGTAGATAAGACCCTACCGATTGCCTCACCAACCTACCAGCTTGGTTCTCTCACTTCCCAGCAGAAACTGTGTGTTGCAGGTATAGGCCTGTAACCAGAGGGCAAATGCTCTTTGCTGCCACACACACTCCCTGTTTGGGTAGCTTATTCCCCTGGGGACTGGGAGTGCTGCTGTGTGCGGAGTCCAAACACCATATACTGCTTGTCAAAGCTTGGCAATGCTTGTCAAATCTTATTTAGCCCTAGCTGCTGCTATGGCTTTTCCATAGACACTCTGTCAATGAGCCTGCAACTGAGGCAACCAGTCAGATGGTTAGAGCACAAGACTGAATGTCAGGTGATCCCTTGTACTATTCCAAACTTTGCAATTAATTCAATGTGACCTTGGGCAACTTGGAGTCAAGGTGAGTGAAGTCATATATTTTATTGGATCAACTTCTGCTGATCCAATAAAATATATTACCTCACCCATCTTGTGTCTCTAATATCCTAGGACTGACACAGCTTTAACACCAACTTGGGCAACTTAATCAACCTCAATATGCCTCAATTTTCCTTGTCTGTAAAATGGGGATAATACCTACTTATTGTAAAGTTGTTTTAGATCCTCCAATAAAAGGCACATGAGAGGCATAGTCTATAGACTATTATCACCTTAGGGTGGTTGAAGTGATAAACTAGACTAAAACCATGGGAAGGGGAGGGCAAAATACTCCCAGCTCCACAGAATTGCCCCAACACCAAGAACAAACAACAGCAAGAAAGAAACATTCTGCACCTACTGTACATCATCTCGTCTGCCAGCATTCTGAGCAGAAATCTATATTACATTCCACCCCGCCCCTTGTGATGAGCAGCCCCATTTCTGCATGCCTAGTTGGGGATTAACACCTGTAACTAACACCTTGGTAAATAAAATAATGTCACACAAATGATGCCTTGGCTCAAATAAATGCAGGGCCCTGGCTCCTCTGCAAACTGTAAGAATTGGATACGCCCATGAAAACAATGACTGCCCTGAAATTTTCTGAGAATAGGTGACAAATCCCTACCATGTGGCACTTGCTCCAGGTTGTTTCTAATGCTGGCACAAATAGTGTACCCCTATTTACCACTTGGCAGCGACTGTGCCACAGGGAAAGATGCAAACAGGATTACCTGGGGATCTCCCTAGATTACCTGGAAAAGTGACAAAAGAGCAAATCAGCATATGAAGGGCTACCGCTACCAGAGTTTCCTCCCATCCTTATCTATAACATGGTGATAGTTATTTGTATAGTGACACAGGCATGCCTGACTCTTTACGGACATTTAGAGAATTGGCAAGATAATAATAGCCTACCTCACAGTGGTGAAGAGGCTTCATTTATTAATGTCTGTAAATCACTGATAAACCTTACACATGTGCCTAGTGTTATCAACACCTGCTCAGCCCCCCTCTGCAAGGGGAGAGAGAAGTTGCCCCAAAATTTCATTCATTAGCTAGGAGAGAGAAGGTGGGTAAGATAATATCTTTTTTGAACCAATTTCTGTTGGTGAAAGAGACAAGTTTTGGAGCTTACATAGAGCTCTTCTTCAGGGCTGGGAAAGGTACTCAGACTGTCTCTGATAAATACAAAATAGAACAGATTGTTTAGCCTAAGTAGTTAACATATATTCTAAGAGATCATTCAAAGTGAAGTGGCCCATTAACGCTTCTGCAGTCATGGACAAAAAAGGGCAGTTCCTGAGTTACAGATTGGTGTAATAAGCCATAAATCCAGTGTCTTTAATTAAGACCATGATTTTTAGTGTCTAGCAAAGTTAAACATTTAAGCTCCCAGACTCATCTTTAGAAGGTGTTGTGCAGGTTTCCCTTGAGGATGAGGACTGAAGGGTCAGATATACAGTGATTGTTTTGTGAAAAGTGTTCATCCAGGGGTGATTGGTATTTTCACCTTTTATCATTTTCCTGTGTGAGTTCATTCAAGAGGATAGGGACTGTCTGGTTTCATCCACATAGTTATTACTGGGCATTTAGTGCACTGGATGAGGTGCACCACATGTTATGACAGGCATATGTAAGACCCATGGATCACAAAATGTGTGTTGTGGGGGATACTGCTCACTGTAGCAGTGGAGATATAACAGATGCAAAATCTGCAGATGTTCTGGCAGGATCTGGTAGTGCTTTGAAGTTGGTGGATATCGATCTGTGGGAAGCTTGCTTCTGATGAGCTTGGTGAGTTATTTGAAGGCCAGAAGACAGGGTTTAGGAAAGATTTATTTCAGGATGTGGTCCCCAGCGAGTCTGTATTGTAATTGTTTAACAATATCCTATGTGGGTTCTAGTGTGGGATGGAAGTGATAAGTAGAGGTGTGTGGTCAAAGAGTTTTGGTTTTTCTTTTCCTGTACTGAAGCAGGTTCTCTCAGAGTATCTAAACAATAAGTTCCACCTTGTATATAGCTGTGACACTCTGAGTATCTTTCCCAGACCTGAAGAAGAACTTTGTGTAGTCTCTCTCACCAACAGAAGTCGGTCCTAAAAAAAATTTTATTTCACCCACCTTGTCTCTAATATCCTGGGACTAACATGGCTACAACAATGTTCTCTAGGTCAGCTCACATGACCATAACAGGTGGGTTTATCTTGAAAGGGCCATTCAATGTTTATTGGGTGTTTAACATGGTGATATAAGACCTTTGAGTTTGAGGGGCACAGGTTTTTCAGTTTGTCCAAAACAGCAAAAACAAAACAAAAAACAAAAAAACCCATACACAACTTTGGCTGTCAGGCACAACAGCTGAAACAGCTCCAATTCCTCATCCAATTCCTTTAGACACTGACACCACTACAAAGTGAATGCAAAATGCTACTAACTCTGAATAAAAACATTTCACACAGCCACTTTGTATTGGTGTTGCCCTGCACCTTCTGTAGTCACACAATTAATCAGGCCTTGCTTCATTATGAGAGAGAGAGAGAGAGAGAGAGAGAGAGAGAGAGAGAGAGAGAGAGAGGGGGATTCCCATTCGGAGTTGGGGTGGAGGGGAGAGAGAATGTGTAGTTGAAAAGAGGATCTTTCCGGAAAACTGCTTCCTATCTCATATAGCAGATTTATTTTGCAAAGGATATGTGTATATAAGGAGACACAAATGGCTTCCATTATCCACAGAAAGCAGCAGGGAGGGAAGGGGAGGGATCAAGTAGCCTCCCCATTTGCCACCATGGGTGCCAACATCGAAGGAAACTTGTGCAAGAAAAGAAGCCATTTTAAGTGGGATCTCTTCCTGGAAGCTTAAGCTCAGCAGACATGAGAAATACTCGACACATCCGTGTTCCAGGCAAACTATTGAATTGGTTTGTCTTTTTGGTAGAGAAGTACCATAATGACTAACAACAGTTTTCTGCCCCCAAAAGATAAATACAGCTATGCATCCTCTCAATTCCAGCTGTTTAACAACCAAGAGAGCATTCAGACCATTAAGTTATTGATTTAGAAATCCATCAACAAACTAATCTATCTAAATGTACAGAGTTAAACAGTTCTACCTAAATATGTGAGAAAGACAATTGAAACAGACTCACAATATGTAGCAGTTGCCTAAGCCACTGACTCAAACTTGGACAACACAAAATGGGCAGCTGATATAAAACCCCAATAACAATATAAAACCCTACACCTACAGCTCTGGATGTAGATTTCTGATGGAGTCACTTTGGCAAAACTTACATTTTGATTGTCAGTAAAGTGGCTGAAGATCATGAGCTGCTGGATAGGACACTAATCTATTGTAGATACTGGGGGCCCATAGCTAACTGTCTCCTATTTGACACAACAAGCAAAAGAAAATCTATTTTGGTGGGGATGGCAGGATGGTTTCCCCTCTGCCTTTTTTCATCGAGGACCCTCAAATTGAAGCAGTGAATGCCAGATCCTCCTCCCCAGAGGCCTCCCGGGATCCTTTAGAGTGGTTCCCCCTGAGCTTCTGTCTGTCTCTGACTGGTATTCAGAGAGTGTCCGGGACGGAGGTGCAGAGAAGATTGTCCCAGCGGCTCGCAGTAAGGTGCTGCTGCCATCTGAGAAGAAGAGGAACTCAAGGACACAAGCCACTGAGTGGATCCGCTCCCGCAGGAGACTCAGCAATGGGGCGGGGAGAGCGTGAGCACCGCACAAACCCAGCAGGGAGCCTGGGCGCTGTGTGGGGGACGGGAGGAAGGACACCTACCTTCTGTGCCTTCTGGATCATCTCCCGAACCACCTCCTTGAGGTGGGGCGCGTTCTCCTCCTTCCTGGGGTGGGTGAAGAGACCCACCCGGCTGATGCCCCGGTAGAAGTTCTTGTCCGTCCAGCCCAAGTCCAGCGGCGGCACCTCGGTGTCGGAGCACTCCGGCCAGTAAGCCAACGAGAGGGCGCCGCCCGCCCCGCCGCCGCCCTCCAGGTGCGCCTCGTAGCCGCGCCAGCCGTCCCGCAGGGCCCGTAGCTCGCGGCTGGAGAGAAAGTCCCGCAGCTGCTCCGTCTTCAGCCGGTCCCGATAGGCCGGCTCGCCTTTGGCGACCAGCTCCTCCAGCGCCCGGCGCTGCTCCTCGCTGTAGTAGAACCTGGCCTGGGCCTCGCTCACCTTCTCGTTCACGTGCGTCTCGTCCAGGCACAGCAGCTGGGAGTCCGCCATGCTCGCCGCGCCAGCGCTCGCTCGCTAGCTCACCTGCCGCTGCCGCCGGCCGGCCGGCCCGCTCGGAGGAGGGGCAGGGCCGCCTCACCTGGCTGCGGCCGGCCAGCGCCCGCCCAGCGGGCGGAGCGGCGGCTGGGGGAGGCGGGCTCGGCCCGGCAAGTTTCCCCCCGGCCCTGCACAGCTCGCTCCTCCCTGCCCCATCCCCGGCCCTTGAGGGGCAGCGAGGGCCCTGCTCAGCTGGCTGCTGCCGCCTCGGCGCAGGGCCGGGGGCCGAGCCGGCCGCCCTCCTCTGCGAAACCCCGGGACACTAGCGCAGGCAGCCTGAACGCAGGGGCGCTGGGAGAGGGAACAGCGCCCGAGGTAGGGGACAGGGCGATGCTTTGTTACCCGCCAGCACAGCCCCCTCCCCCCCTGGAAGCCGCACGTCTAAGGGCTCGGATACACGGGCCGCCCGTGGGCCCCAGCCAGTCACTATCTGCTCCAGAGGCGGCTCACTCAGCCGTCCAGCCTCCTCCACCACAGCTGGACCAGTGTGTGCCACCACCTCAGCCGCTACGTGGCTGCTGGGTGCCATTCACTGCCAAGGGGAGGGCTCCAGGCCTGGAAGTGAGGGCCCTATACAACTGGGTTAGAAGCATTCTTGGTTTTCTGATTTACAGCTCTGATGGGTAGCAAGATGTCAGCCCTTAAACCTTGCCGTGGTCCCAGAGCATAAGAAACTGAATGGTGATACCAGGTCAGACCACTGGTTCATCTAGCTCAGTATCCTGTCTTCTGACAGTGGCCAATGCCAGGTTCTTCAAAGGCAATGAACAGAAAAGAACAGACAAGCATTGAGTGATCCATGTCCTGTCATCCACTCCTAGCTGCTGACAGTCAGAGGCCAGGGACAACCAGCGCATGAAGTTGCATCCATGACTATCTTGGCTAAAAGCCATTGATAGACATCTCCTCCATGATCTTATCTAATTCTTTTTAAAATCCATTTATACGTTTTGGCCTTCACAACATCCTCTGGCACCAAGTTCCACAGGTGGATGGTGCATTGTGTGAAGAACTACTTCTTTTTGTTTGTTTTAAACCAGCTGCCTATTAATTTCATTACATGGCCCCTGCTTCTGACTTAGGGGAAGGAGTAAATAACGCTTCCCTCTTCCCTTTCTCCATGCCATTTGTGATTTTATAGATCTCTATCATATCCCCCCCTTAGTAGTCTCTTTTCCAAGATGAATAGTCCCAATCTTTTTAATCTCTCCTCATACAGAAGGTGTTCCATACCCTTAATAATTTTTGTTGCCCTTCTCTGACATTTCCCAAATAATATCTTTTTTCAGGTAGGGTGACCAGAACTGCACCCAGTATTCAAGGTGTAGGCATACCCTGGATTTATATAGTTGCATTATATTTTCTGTCTTATCGATCCCTTTCCTAATGGTTCCTAACATTGTTAGCTCTTTTGACTGCAGCTGCACATCGAGCTGATGTTGTCAGAGAACAGTCCACAATGATGCCACGATCTCTTTCTTGAGTGGTAACAGCTAATGTAGACCACATCATTTTGTACATATAGTTGTATTAATTTGTCTAGTGTGCATTATTAACCATTTTGTTGCCCAGTCACCCAGTTTTGTGAGATCCCTGTGTAACAGTTTGTAGTCTTCTTTGGACTTAACTATCTAAAGTAATTTTGTATCATCTGCTAACTTTTCAACGTCACTGTTTACCTCTTTTACCAGATCATTTATGAATATGTTGAACAGCACTGGTTCCAATACAGATGGCTGGGGGACACTATTTACCTCTCTCCATTTATTTCTACTCTTTGTTTCCTCTCTTTTAACCAGTTACTGACCATGAGATGATCTTTCTTATCCCATGACAGCTTATAAGCCTTTGGTGAGGGACCTTGTCAAAAGGCTTTCTGAAAGTCCAAGTATACTATATCCACTGGATCACCCTAGTTCACATGTTTGTTGACCCCCTCAAAGAATTCTAAGAAATTGGTGAGGGATGGATTTCCCTTTACAAAAGCTGTGTTGACTCTTCAACATATGGTGTCCATCCCTGTGTCTAATAATTCTGTTCCATACTCTAATTTCAACCAGTTTGCTGGTACTGAAGTTAGTCCTGGACTGAATATTGCCTATTGTGGGTCTTAGGCCAGTTTAATTTGGGGGCAAAAATTCCATTGAGAGACAAAAAATATTTATCTGGCAGGTTTTATTTTTATTTTTTTTCTACAAAAATATAATGGTTGTTTGAAAGCTGCTCAGAGAAGTTGAATATTAATGGTCTGATGGATTAGGGGCAGAGTGCAGCTGAGGCAGTCAAAGCTGCTAATAAATGCAATTTATCTAGAGCTCTGCCATTTATGAAATACTTATTACTACTACTCAAGTGGGATGCGTGTATTTGTAACTAGACTGTGCATTCTTGTATGTTAATTTAAATAAAACTAATATCTAGCTCTTTTCATCAGTAGATCTCAAAATGCTTTATGAAGGAGGTCGGTATCATTATCCCCAGTTTAGAGATGGGGAAAGGGTCATCTATTGGGCTGGTGGGCAGGAAACCTGGGTTTCATTCCCAGCTCTCCTGCTACTTAACTCCTCTAGGCCACACTGCTTCCCATTAAATGAAGTTTGAAAAACCATCTTCATTGTGCTCTTTACCAGTAATATCCAGAGAGACAGCAGGACTGGCTTGATAGTGGTAATATTAAATCTGTTTGGATTTTTTCTTATTTGATATGTGGTAGCATCTAGCGATCTTAATCAGGACCTGGGCCCTATTGTGCTATGCACGGTACACCCATATGCAAAAGAGAGTCTCTTCTCCAACAACCTTACAACCCAGACGGGAAACAGCTAGAGATGGACAAGCAAATAAGGGTGAGGACAAAGTAACCGTGAAACAATCATGGCTCCTCATGCACACAGTTACACAGATTTAGTCCCAGTAAAATCCATGAGATTGCTTGTGTGCATGAAGCTCAGCACCTGCAAAACTGTGGCAACAGAGTGAATTCACCCCTCTCCCCCCCGAAAAGGTCCATTATGAGGCAATTGAGAGAGCTTGAGAATCCCAGGTTGGGGAGGGGTGGCTTTGCTCTGCCCCTGCCTGTGCTGTGACTTTGCTGTAGGTAAATAGAGGATTTTGTTATTCCAGGCTGGAAGCCGGTACCATTTGCTAGCATGAAATCACTTAACATTTTGAAATTGCACTGTAGAGAAGCACTGTTCTGCTGCTCACATTCCTTTTTTAGAGTTAATTTCAGTGCAAGTTTTTATTTTCCTTTTCTGTACCAGTCTGCCACCAAAACTGCCTTTTTGCATGGGGCTAAATAAAGTCTCTTTATTCCTTTGTTACAGCACAAGCTAATCTTCTATATTCAGATAAGGTTCCCACATGAGAGCAATAGTAGATTCACAGTTTCATGTTATAGTTCATATATCCTGCTTTACTTGATTTTTAAAGACACCATTGCTACTCTTCAGCTCTTGAATGTTAGAGGTGCTAAGGATTTCCACTTCATGTGATGAAAACTTTAACAACCAGCTATCACACTAAATGAATATAATGGGTGGGGAATAATTTAACGTAAAGTAGGGTTTGGGGTCATGCAAAAACAACAAGGGGGGGAACCTTCTTCCAACACCCCTCTTCCCCCCCCCCCCAAACAGACTTGGTCCAACTAAATTATGAGCAATGACTTTTTGGTTTTTCAGCCCAGTTGCTAGTAGGTTGGATGTCCACAACATGAAGACCACCCTTACTCTTGTAAAGTGAAGCGGCCAATAAGAAAGGCTAAGGATTGAATGAAAAGAGTCCAACTCCTCTCTGCTGTCATGTGTACCTATATTGCAATGACAGGGTGTGACAGCAGTTAGAGGTGACATACCTGAGCTAACTTTAATTAACTCAGGTCCTGGAACAGTGAAGCCATGGCAGCGTGAGCTGGCCCCACAAGTAATTACCCAGGATTCCAGGTAGGGTTATACATCCTGTGCTGAAGCTCGTGCTGGCACGGATTCTGTGTTCCAGTAACCAAGCTAGTTTTAATTTAGTTAGCTTGTGTGTGTCTCCTTGGGCTGCTGTCACACCCTGTGACTGCAGTATAGACGTAGAGGGTGGCCCCTCCAGGAAAAGGAGGAAAAGTTTGTGGGGGGGCTTGTGTTGCTGTCGCCCATTTTGTGGTTAAACAGAATTTCACCCTCAGTTCCAAATGATGCACTTATCTTCCCACTAGCTCAGCTCTGGTTCTCCTCTCTATCCTTACTGTTAGCTTGGGAGGAGGAAGGGAGAAAAGCCCCATTTTTAATTGTGCTAAAAAGACTGCAGATCCTAGCGGAACTACAAGAGCTGCCCTCTGAGTTTTTCTAGAGAGAATTCTTCAGGAGGGTCTGATACTTAGCAGCATGTGCTTGAAGTAACTCATGGTAGGCAGGGCCTATTTATGCTTGCCCTACACTTGGGTAGCTCCTTCCAGCCATGCCAGGGCTTAGCTCTAGTTTATGTTCCTGGTCTGGTTCCAAAATCCTTTTCCCACCAAGGTCAATAAGCTAACCTTACAGGAAACATTGCCTCTCAGCATACTCCTCCCCCAACTCCTATTATATTGCTTTAAATCTCCTTCAAACATCTCCCACAGATAGTGAAGCAATTAAGCCTGAGTAACAAGACTTTTTTTTTGCAGTGTAATGAAGGTTATGTATTAGATACAGATATAACACCTTATATTTAGCATTAATTGTAACTGTTTGCCCATAGCATACATCTCTTGACAGTCCCTCCTGTGTAATTTCAGTCCCTAAATAGCCTATCTCATGATGTATTCTTAGATAAGTTTCCCAGGGGTGTTTTTCCTTGTAGCAATTTATGTCACAAGCTCTTGTTATAAGACTTCGGGTGCCTGCCTCTATCTATATAATCCTCATTTGTTGCCTTTTCTTTTTTAAAAATTTAGTTTCTCCCCCACCAAGAGCAATGAATCAGTGGCCAAGCTGAAACTATGGTTAGGGGTTAAGTGAATTTTGAGAAGAAAACTGGATGGCTCAAGAGATTTAGTGATGCAGTATGGAAGTTTTCATCTCTAGGTATCCCATCTCCAGTCTGGCCTCAAGTTATTACCATCTGTCAGGGACTCCCTAGCCTGAGTTTTGGGGAAAGAGAGAATGTCAGTTTAGTTCCCAGTATGTGAGCAGGTACCTACATCATCATAGTTGTTAAACACGCCCTTTATTGGTAATCTCAGAGATCCCAGGAGCTGACTAGGCAATAGAGGCTGCTCTTTTTCACAATGCTCTGCAGGGCAGGGTTGAAGTGCAAAGACTATCAAGAGACACACATGCAACTGATCACACTATACTTGTCCAGAGAATAAGGATTTTAATTTGCAAGGGATGCCAAGCCAGCATGAGATTCACTATGGTCTTGTGATCAGCAAGTTGCATTATTAGGTGTATCCAAGTTCAGGGCAAACTGGCAGAGCTAGGAAAGAGTGATTTGAGGGTAGGGATGAAGAAACACCCACTTTTACCACTCCCTCTCCAGAATCCTGGAGAGCTCTAGGCAGCGGAAGGCTAGGTGTGTGACAAGATGGCTTCTGCAGCAGTCTGACAGATTTTGAACTGGAAGAAGCAGTGCTGTCAATTGCTTCCTGCCTGCCACGCTGCACTGCCTGAAGGAGAAAACCTGAGTGCTGAGCTGGAGAACTGCTTCAGCTGAGTCACACCCATCTTTGTCTATTTGCTCTCTTGCCTTCCTGGCCCAGGGAAAACAGGGCTTCCTATTCATTCCCTCAACTGCTGCTGCCATGCAAAGAGCAAATAGGTAGGGGAATCATGTGTGGGGGAGTGGGAAGACCCATAAGGTGTTAACGCCCATTTAATCAGTTGTTCCCAAAGTGGGGTACTCCCATGCAAGGATCAGGAGAATACAATAAGGCATCCTATTCTTTCCTGCAGCTGCTCCCATTTACAGGGCAAATAGTTGCAGGAGTTCCTAGCAGAGAAAAAGGCTGAAGTAGGGCCTCCTACGCATTTGTTTGGCTGCTCCCACCTAGGCTGGATGGATCTGTTCTGACACTGGACAAGGATTCAGGAGTTATAGTTTCAGTTCCCAGCTCTGCCAAAGAGACTGTGGATGACCTTGGGCAAATCACTGAGGCCCAGATTTTTTAAAGGCCTTTAGGCATTGCTGTGCTCAGTGTTGCAACTAACTAATTTAGGAGTCTAAAGCTTATTTTCTAAAGCCAAAATCCCATTGACAGTTGATGAGATTTATGCCCTTAAGGGCCTGAATCACTTTTTAAAATATTTAGGCTTGTAGATCCATTAGGTGTTGCTGCACTGAAAATCTGGGCCTTAATCTCTTTGTACCTCAATTCCCCACCTGTAAAAATCAGAATAATGCCTGCTTCACTGGCTGCTGAGAGAATGAATGCAAAAACCATTTGGAAGATGCTCAAATACTACAGGGATGAAAGACATAGAAATAGATAAGCAGGTGGGTGAGAAGTCCTTTGCAGGGACTAAGACAGAGCAACCAAGATCTGTACTCTTTCCCTTAGCTTCTTCCATGCAGAGGAAGAGAATATAGAAATGGGGTCCTATTGCAAATACATCAAGCACTGGATAAAAGTACCCTCTGAAAATAATACCAGGGAATAGGAGTCTAATTTCTGAATGGGAGCCTTAATTGTAAAAAATAAATATATATATAATATATATACATTTATAAATTTATAAAATTATTTATAAAATATATATATTTTTTTTTACTGTAACAAAGTGTGCTAGGTTCTTTACAAACAAAGAAAGGACAATCCCTCCCTGAAGTGCTTACAGTTTAAATGGAGACAAGATCAATCCAAAACCAATGGGTGGGTAGGGGAAGAGAAGACTGTTAATCATGTAATTACTTGTATACATGCTATTTGATGGGATATATATAATAGATTGATACAGTTATTGACTCTGTTGAAGCAACTCAGTCTGTAGGCAATATCTGAGGCGGCTAGAATCTTGGACAATAGGAGTTGTGGAAACATTCCATGCATAGGGAGTGGCCTGAGACATGGAGATGGGAGTGGGAATGAATGGGGCACTACTAGGGGAGTGGAAGGGGTTGGAGTGATTCATTAAGAGTAAGTTGAAGGTATAAGCATATGTGAAGTTATGTAGGACCCCAACAGCAAGGATCAGAAGTCCAATGTTTATGTGATGGATAAGGGGAGCTAGTGGAGGTATTCTAAGAGGGAAATGGGGTCGGACTGCTTTGAGCAGAGGGTGGGACTAGATGATTTCCTGTGGTCCCTTCCATCCCTAATCTTCTATGATGAGTGAGGAAGATAATTTTAGCAGCCACATATAATGGATGGACTGAAAGGGGAGCAATGGGGATGCCAGAGTGGACAAGACAGTAGAAATCAAGACAGGATATGATCAGGGCACATGTAGAAGTTGGTTTTCAGGACAGAGAGGAAGTTTCAGAGCCTCAAAATGTTGGGAAAAGAAATAGTAAGACTATGACATGGCCTGGATGTGTGGGGAGGAGACAAAAGTGAGCTCTAGGTTACAACCCTAGACAGACTGGAGGGTAGTGTTATCAAGAATACCTGATAATGGGTGAAGTAGGAATGTTTTGGAAGGAAAGAAAAAGGACTCATTCAAGAGGTGATATTGGAGAGGCAGGCTGAAATACAGATTAGACAGACAGATGGGGTGAAAGGTAGATTTGTGAGTCATCAGCAAAAAACCTGTGCATGTCATCTTTATGAGGCAGGAGAGCTGGGTTTGAGCTTTATGAGGCATATCAGGTTTATTGGACCAGTGTCAAGAGACTTTGCCCATGATAAACGTGTTGTTTGGTTCAAAAGTGGAAGTGCCCGAGGAATGCTGAAAGACAAGAAGTCAGCTGGCCAACTTATGAGGATAACCACCATGTCAAAGGCATTGCTAGCTCCAGCTAAAGACTTTGGACCCTTCACTACACTTGCATGGCTTTTCTGTGCCAAGACTGGAATGGAAACTTTGAGTTGATGCAGGCCACGCCTCTGAGTAAACAGAAAAGGCAGCACCAGTTTTAACGTCTTCCTGTAAGCCTGTTTCAGAGACTCCACAACTGTGGGACAGGGCTTTAAGGGTTACAGCTAATACTGTTTATTGATTTATATGGTTGCACTTTTCATTAGAGCCAAGCTGCTCTGCAGGAATACAATGCTATAGGATCAGGATCACCAGCTATCACTTAAGGCACCATGTGTGCGTGGAAATACAGCAGCTGTTTAATAGGACACAGCAACTTCCCAATAGAAATGGCAAGGGAAGTTTAAGTAAATAAAATGTCATTAGAATTTGGACAAGATGCCATGGCTAGCATTGTGGGATCTTAGTGTCCAGAACATCTTACCTTGTGCCTATGTTATGGTTCCATACACGAAAAGCAAAACTCTAACCCAACCAAACCCTGCTTAGCATACAAGATCTCATGAGACCATAAACCTGCAAGGTGGGTTTTGGCTTATGACAGTTTATGTCCAGCTCAGCATTGGTGGAAAGATCTGATTCTGAGCTCTTCTAAAACAAAATCCCTTTGGAGTTCTGGGCTGATGGGCTTGAGAGACTTTGGGAGTATCCAGTTCATGCAGTGATTGGGCAGAAATTTTCTTTGCACATCAACTAATAAAGATTTGTTGTGCGTCTTTCTTTAAAGAAAGTGACATGTCTTAAAATGTGACCAAGCATTTCAGCAGGTGGAGTTCAAATATGCATCAAATTAAGAGATTGAATGAAACTGTGCTAAACTCAGTGGTATTGAGCATCTTAGTAGTGAAAGGTAACACTGATAAACTGGTTCAACAAGCAGAATTTTTCCCAGGGAGAGTTCCTATTTCATGGTTACATCCTTCCGACAGCTTATTTCTCATAATTTTCATTTTTGGGGCTGGTGACAGATACCAAATTGATAGCCTGTGGAGACTGCCATCCTCCACACAGAACAGGTACAATAGCAATTAAACATACAGGGGATCTGTAGCAGGGACTTACCCAATCTGACTTCAGGCCCATCCATTGCCTCAGTTTCCCTTCTCATCTGGGGAACCACCAGCTGCTCCCAGAATTGCTGGGTTGCTGAGGTGACTTAGCCCTCGATCAAAAGCTTGGGAGTCCATTTCTTCTGAAGTTAGTCAAAGTCTTAACAATCACAAACAAACAACTGTCCCACTCCAGACTCTTACCAGGTATAGCCCTTCTTCTCAGGGCTTGTTCTTGTCCCACAACCCTTCTCCTGGGTTCAGCTTCCAACCATCCCAGGCTCCAGTCAGTACTATCTTCCCCTTTTTGACAGGGATGGCTATACCAGCTCAAAACATAATAGCATAGGTGAACCCACCGCCTTCTATGTGCTCCCAACACTGTGACTCTGAACAGTTGGGCTATCTGCCCTATAATCCAATTTGCCTTGTCTTTCCTTCTCAGGGCCTCTTGCTATGTGTGCAGCTTGATCATCTCACTTGCTCTTTCCCATCAACTCTCCCACCCTTCCTAAAATCTCTCTCCAGAATGTCTACCACCTGCCCTTTTATCTCGCAGCAGGCCTGGGTTAGTCACATGCTCCTCTTTGTCATGTGACACCCCCCTCATTTCCTTCTCCTGGGGAGGAAGCTATACCTGGCATGGGTGAGACTGTGCACTCCAACACTCTCAAAGGGCCTGCTTACCCTGTGACAGGCCCTACCACTCCTGCAAAATACCTTTTCTCTGACCATTCAGGGTCATTTCTAGGAGTGAGGAGAGAATTCGATCTTCATGGTTCCATGGCCACTGTTGAGGCTTCCAACAGAGGGCTAGTTGGTGCAGACCATTGTGGTTTTTATGATGTGGACCTCTGTCTCTACCAATTGCACGCAGTCTCCACAACTCATTTAGCACAGGAACTGAACAAGCTATCAGAGGGGTCTGGGAAGGATCAGAACTAGTGACCTAACACTTTTCACTTCAGTAGCACCTTTCATCCAAGGAACTCACTGCACTTCATAAAAGTTAATTCCACAGCACCTCTGCTGAGGGATGCACAGAGATCATTTCACCCACCAATATGATGCAAGTGCCTCCAGAGTGGAATGCACTAAATTTTTAAATACTGTATAGCAACACTAAACAAATTAGGACAGGAAACGGATGGGAGCCAGCCAAAGGCTCTCAGAGAACAGAAGTTTCTGGACTGATATGGTGACAATGCATATAGGGTCGTGGTAGCTGTGTTGGTGCCAGGCTATTAGAGAGACAAGGGAGGTTAATGAGGTAATAGCTTTTATTGGACCAACTTCTATTGGTGAGAGTTGAAAGCTTGTCTCTCTTGCCAACAGAAGTTGGTCCAATAAAGGATGGTGACAATGTCACAGTGCTACTCCTGATGGATGTGCAGTACTGGAATTTGATTCAACTGACTGGAACAGGGCTAGTTTGTGTGGGTTTGTTTATTTGCCCAGCTCCAGGTAGCGTTCAGAGACATTAACCTAGTAAATCAGTTGGACGCGGCTGATTCCCTGCCTCCTCTCATCCATATTTGATTATACATGCTCTGCCCCTCCCTCTTCCCCTATGCTTGGAAGGTAAGTGGTGCACCTGAGATGACCTTTAGAATTGTGAACTTGCTCTATTGTTTTTATACAAAGCTATACAATAGCTGAGCCAGATATAGAACATGTCCCCACCCCAAAGAACTACCCATATGTGAAAAAGCAAACACATTACAGAACAGTTCAGAACAAACACAGAATAGCTGCTTGGCAGCTGGCATGCTTCACAAAGAGATGGGTTTCTGCGGGAGGAGGGGAAGGAGGTTTGGCAGACATTAATTGAGAGATTGTTCCAGGCACCCAGGGTGGGGTGAAAGAAATCACGAGCTGGTGAAGAAAACAAAGGGAGTGGTAAAAACAGGAGTGGGCGAGGGCTCTAGGAGGGGGGGATGTAAGAGAATATTAGGGCAGAGATGTTGGCAGAAGTGGCATTATAGTGAGCTTTGAAAATGCAGAGAAGCGTAAGCTTTGGTAGGCAATGTGGACCAGTGGTTAAGGCACTGGGCTGAGCTTCAAGGGCTCTATTCCTAGCTCTGCCACTGACCTACTGGGTGACCGTAGGAAAGTCACTTCGTCGCTCTATGCCTCTGTTTCCTGTCCCATCCTTTGTCTGTTTTATAAGCTATTTGGAACCAGAGTGTCTCCAGAGCCAGCACGAGGCATAAGCAGACCCCTAATGGGCTAGCATCGCTTCTTGCTATGTGTTTGTCCAATGCCAAGCACAATGGGGCTCTGACCTTGGTTGTGGGCTCTTGATGCTATTGTAACACAAACAGTAAACAACAACAAAACAATGCAAAAGAAGAGGAAAAGCTAGTGCACAAACTTTTGGTGTGGGGTACGTATGTCTGTGCCTGGAGACAGAATGACAGTCATGGCAGCTGCAGCTGGATGGGCCCGAAGGAGACGCTAGAGGGGAGGAAGTAACATCGGTCATTTCCGGACACTACCAGAGCATAAACCCTCATGGCAGTAGGTTTGAAGAGAAAGGGTTGGATTTTGGAGAAACTGGAGAGAGGGTTATAGCTGGAATTGGCAGCCAGAAGGCATGAATGCAAGAGAAGGAAAGAGAAAAGTAGAAGCTAACACTAAGGTTACAGCTTGGTTGACGGGCAGGTTGTGATGTTGTTAACGAGAGAAAGGAGGAAAGAAAAGCATTTAGTAGGAAAGAAGTGCTATTTTAGTCAGACTGGGCTAATTTCAGTCTTGATGCAACTCCATTTAAGTCCATTTAAATCAGAGGGATTTCAGCAGGGATTAATTTAGCTCACTGAGGTGAGGTGAAGGTGAGTCAGTCAGGAGGATATTTTGGAGAGTAAAGATGAGATGTGGAATTGGCACAGAATGAAAGGTTAAGGGTGAAGAGGAAGATAAGAGGGCCATCCGCATAGACATATTAATTGAAACCATGAAAGTGGGCAAGATCACCAAGGAGAGAAACTAGAGAGAAAAGAGAAGACCAAGATAGAAGCCTTGGGGGACTCTGACAGAGAGGGGAGACCACAAAGAAATGCTAAAATATATCAGAAAGTTAGAAGAACCTGCATAGCCTCATTTTAGCCAGGTGAAAATTGGTACCATCCAACAGGGTTGTTAAAGTCCAGGGAGGAGCTGCTATGGAGGAGTAATGAGTTAAACAGTGATCAACAGTATAGAAGACAGCAGATATATCAGGGAGATTAAGGACAGAAGAGGCTAGTAGATTGGATAGGAGGAAGTTGTAAGCAATTTTAGTGAGGACAGTTCTCTGGAGTGAAGTGGGTGAAGGCCAGATTGCATGGAGCTGTAGGGACCTGAAACTGAAAGAAAGGAATTAGAGGGTATGGGAATAGACCACCTGGGGAAGTTTGGAGACTGAGGATGAGGCAGTAGAGAGAGAGGTATTAAGGGAATGTTTTTCAGCATGGGGGATAAAAGGCAGGCTTGAAGGTGGAAAGATGGTGTTTGAGAGGAGAGAGAGTGAGGATGAGAGCAAGGGAATGAGGAGGAGTAAAGAGGATCAGAAGGCAGGGCAGATGCGTTGAGGGGACAAGTCAGGGGTTGGAGGTGCATAGGAGAAGGCTTTGGAGATGAGATGAAGGATGAGAGGGTGCAGGTCATGGAGGGAAGGAGGAGGAGCAATGTTCCTGCTGGATGGTAGGTATCAATTTTTACCTGTCAGGAATGTGGCTCTGCAGATGAGACCAGAGCAAATCACACAGAAGGACAATCTGAACCCTAAACTGCAATGCCTGGTGGTGGCTATCCACTGCTGATCCCTCTCATCATCTGTCTTCTCTTCAGGTCTGCTCACACATGTGTACATATCCATAACACCATATTTGCTGTGTGATTGTAAAATTAAGTCTTGATTTCATTCCATGCATTTATTCACAGTGTTCCAAGTCCAATCTGAAATGAACAACTTCCTCTGAAGATCACTGATAGCAGGAAGAGAAGGGGTGTACCCTCACATTTAGTGAGCAATCATCAGAAGACCTGCTTATTTAAGTGCCAATCCAAATCCCACTGAAATCAGTGGGAGACCTTCCACTAATTTCTATAGGCTTTGGATCAGGCTTTTATAGCACAATGGACAGAGATGGCGTTTATCAGGGATAATAGGCCAAAATCATTCCTGGTATAATTTCACTGAAGTCAGTGGAGATGAATTTGTCCCATTAATTCTCCAGAGTGGTGAGAAAGTAGAATTAAACCTAACAGGGCTGTTCTCAGACTGAGAGCATCTTTGCATAACTCTCACCATCCTAACTAGTGAACAGGTGACAACATGTGGAAGAAAATGTCTAAAATGTGTGACACCATCTTCACAAGGTGAATAAAGTGGTGCCCTTTTCACAAAATATATTAACTGATGAAAGTAATGACTTAATTATGTTCAATAAAAGGAAAAAACTTGACCATCTCTCTTGTTTTAGCCCTTTTTTCTGTTCCACTCCTTTTTCTTTTTGTATATTTTCCATCAATAGTTTCTAAAACCTTCTCAAATTACTGTTTACTTGTTTACAATTCCATCCATTTAATCTCTTTTCTATAATGTAAATGTAATGTAATATCATTTTCACCCTTGTGAGCCCCTCCATTATTATTATTTATTATTTGTGTGACCATAGTACCTATAAGATACAACAGGTGGATACAGACAGGGAAAGTACAAAGAAACAATGAGACCATATTGGTTAGCATGATAGGTAGTGATATCAGTGCACCAGCAGCCTAGCTGTTGTCAAGCTTTTTTGTAGGCATCATGCAAAACGAAAGTTTGAGAAGGAAGTTGAAAGAGGATAAAAAGATAGTTTTGTGGAGGTTTATGGGGAGCTCCTCCCACACATGGGGGCAACATGGGAGAAAACAATAAGGTGATGGAGGCTGGCGTAATGGGCAGATTGGAGGTGTGAGCGGACATCCCAATAGTGAATGAGAGATGATAGGTGGGATAGGGGGTAGGTCGTGAATGGCCTTGAAATTGAAGGCAAATAGCTTCTGTTTGACATGATCAAGAAGGAGGAGCCAGTGGAAGGAAGCAAAGAGGTGGTCAAAGTAACAGGTTAGGAAAACGATCTTTGGAGCAGCATTCTGAATGGCTATGAGCAGGGCAAGTTTGCATTTGTCAAGGCCAGAGGAAAGGATGTTGCAGCAGTTGAGACCCAAGGTGATGAGCGCCTGGAGGCGTTTTTAGCTGTGCTCCTGGGTAAGAAAGATTGTATTTTACTGACATATTATACAGAAAGAATCTGCAAGATTTAGACAGTCTGGAAGTGAGGACCTAGAAAGAGGTCTGAGTCAAAGAAGACACCCAAGCTATGGGATTGAGTAACTGGCAAGACCGAGGTGTTGCCCACAGTGATTGAGAAGGCGTAGTGGGCAGGGCATGAGGGTGGTGTGGGGAGATTGAATGCTCTGTTTATCTATGTTGAGCTTAAGCTGACTTTATTATATTATTATTATTACTACTGTAGTGCTATATTAATACTGTAGTGGAGGTCTAGTCATGGACCCGGACCCCATTGTGCCAGGTGCTGTACAAACACAGAACAAAAGGACAATCTTGCCCTGAAGAGTTTACAGACAAGAGAGACAAAGGTTAGGGAAAGGGGTAGAACACACAAGCAGAGTGAACAATAAGATGGCAGCAAATGTCATGCCAGTGCCATGAGTTTAAAATTTTTTAATTTCTTTTTTGGTGGGTTTAGTTAGGAGGGGATCAGCTAAAGGGAAGAAGAAGATAAGAGGCGTGGCACTGACATGAAGAGACTGTGTTGGAGGGGGAGGGTTGGCGCAAACAGCCAAGCACAGAGCAGAGAAAGTCCAATCAAAACTAGAAAGTTCTCTGAATGTCCAGAGGCTCCGGTTTTGTCTGCTTCTGTCCCTAACAGCTGAAGTCTCAAATTGTTTCTTTTCTTCTTTTCCCCCCCCTTGTAGTTTTTATATATTTGTTCTTTTAACTTGCAATCCCTAACCTATACTCTTCTTCTGTTCATTCCATTACCCGTATGATTCTTTTCTCTTTTTTATTCTCTTACCCTTCTGTATCAGTTTCAGCTAGGAATGTTTGAAAGTCAGAAGATGGAAAGGTAAAAATTCAACATTCACCTTCTCTCCACTCCCACTACAAATGCAACTCTCCCTGCCTGCCACCCTCCACAAACACTTGTAACACAGACACACTACTGCAGAAATACAGCCCCCGCCCACTTCAAACACTAAAATCGAAACAAATACAACCTCCCCCCGACAATACCCTGTCTCTCTGATATTAAATAATGACGTTTAGCCCTAATGTAGTGCATTTCTTCTTCAAACCCCTATGCAATTTATTATTTTGTTCCCACAATATCCTTGCAAGGTAGGAAATTAATTATTATCCCCATTCTACAGATGAGGAACTCATACACAGAGAAGTTATGTCATTCCTAACAAATACACATCCACAAACATAAGCAAGTACTCTGTCTCCAGTAGTACACCTATCCCAAACCCACCTACCAACCTACGTTGAAAACAAAGGCTTAGCCAGCTCAGTTTAAGACGGGGACTTCTACAGATTACTCCCATCAAGAGCAGCACACTATCAGTGAACACAATCTGTGTCAATAGCAAGTCAAGGAACACAAACACGTAAAAAAGGGAATCCTGTTCCAATATTTACAGGGTAACATTTGATAACTTCTCCCACCCACCAATGAATGAAAATACAGGGCATTCCTCTTTCCTGTCCCACATAACCAGGGCATCTCCTGCCTAGCATCTTTAATAGCCAGATTATTGCGAGAGAAATCAGCCCAGATCTGTGCATGAGGAGAGTGGCCATCTGGCTGATTAAGAAAGCTGGGGTGGACAAAGGATGTGAAGATGTGGATGCCGAGAGGAAAGAAGGTGCTGAAGGAAGGGGACCAGAGCTACATATGCTAAGGCTGTGGGGTAATGAGGCCCAGAGATGTCATCAATGTGGGGAGGAAGGAGGTGTCACTAGAACATCCTAATATTTTGAATAGTACCCATAATTTTTTATTTTTCATTTGCAGTATTATTATAGTTGATCTGCCTTTCACAATATAGCTTAATCCAAATACTTGGTTCAGTCAAAAAGTTGGGAAAATCCTGCCTTTCATACACACACAAGTGAAAAAGCAACTAACCCATCTGAATGCTATTTACCTTATGTGAGGCAAGGTGAGTGAGGTAATATTTTTAATGGGACCAACTTCTGGGTATTGAGCTGTCTCCAGGAAAAGCTAGTACACCTCCTTGACTTTTGGCAACCGCATTGACAGAGCCATTAAGGAACGAGGAAGAAACATTACTGTGGAACTCAATGGAAGTAAAATGAAGACATGGATAATTAACTTGGTCTAGGATGTAAGGCCCATATCCTTAGGTATTTAGGCACTTGTGCCTAAGTACTTTGGGCGAGATAATCCCTACTGCAGAAAACACCCACACAAGAGATAGAGAGCTCCATTCTTCCCTCTCACACGGTTTCCACCCCAGAACACATAGATCAGCGCCCTGAACCTGAGACTCTCCTGAGATCTGTGCAGATTTTCAGGAGGCCCATAGAGACCGTGTGCAGCCACTAAGTTTCCTGGCCCTCCTAAGTCACCAAAGCTCTAAAATGAGTCAGCCTCCCATGGGCTCCCCCACTGGCTGCTGTCCTTGAACCAACCACTTCCCCTCACAGGGTGGGTAGCATAATGCTAGATCAGCATTGTCTTACTGTCTGAATCTTTGGGGTTTCTGGGAGTGGGGAATGATGCTGCAGGGTACCAGGCCTCCAAGTTCAAGATACTTTGTTTTCTACATACCAGACATGGCGTGATGTCAGGGCCATTTTAAAGAATTCTGCCAAACCTGCAGCCTTAGGCTCTCCCAGGTCCTACAGATGTTATTAATTAGTATTAATCATTTCTATTTTGGTGATGCCCAAAGGTCCCAGTCAAGACTGGGGCCCCATTGTGTTACATGCTGTATAAATGCAAATGAAAGGACAATCCCTACCCTACAATCTAACAGAAACAAGAACAGAGGAAGGGTTGGGTACAGGGATGTAACAGAACCATCCATGAACACAGAGATGATGGACACAGAGTTCTTAGTTTAATCTGTGATTAGTTAGAGGGAGAGGTGGGGAGGCAGCAGGAGATGGAGTAAGGGACCAGAGGAAGGAAGAAAGCAGGAAGAGAGTCACAGCTCACCATCTAGCCAGGGTCAACTGGAAGAGCTTTGTAAATTTCACAGCAAGGGTGTTAGAGGGATTTGAATGAGGACAGGGTAGTGGCTTTATGCATTTTGTGGGGGGGAGGGAAGGAGATGTTTAAACTTGGCAAAAGTTAGGCTGCTGGTGCACTGATACCACTGCCTATCATGCTGACTAATGTTGTCTCATCATTTCCTTGTGCGCTCCCATCTGTCTGTACTCAGCTATTGGTTTGGGGTTTTTTTCTTACATTTGGAGGCTCTTTGGGGGCAGGAATTATCTTTTTTCCTATATTTGTAGTGTCTAGCACAATGGGATCCTAGTCCATGCATCAGTGCAGGGGGCTGAACTAAATGAGCTTTTGAGGTCTGTAATGAGGTAGCATCCATCTCTCACGAGCACCTCCTGGTCAAGTGTGTGTGCCTGCACACTCTCTCTCTCTCTCTGATTATGGTAGATCTTTAGCAACTGAGCCCTCTGGCCAAGTCACACAGTCTGTACATGAAGCACAAACAAACCCCTTCTGAGGTAAACAGTCCAATAGGACTTATCTCAGTACCCCTCTTCCTGCAGCCCCCCTTGGCTCAGGTTCTTAGACAGTCCAGTGGGGGCCTATTCCAGCACCCTCTCCATTGGAATGTTTCTGTAGCCCTCCCCAGGCTCAGTCTTTAACAGTCCCACAGCCCCTTCTGGGCTAGCCTTTAAACAGTGCCTGTCCCTCAACCTAGTATGGAGCTGTGCCCCCAGGGCTTCCTGCCTGGAAACTCATCACCTCTCTGGGCCTTTCTGGCCACAGCTGGACCACTAAACAGTTCAGCTCCCCTTCCACAGATGTATCACCATCCAAAATTCAGCCACGGGTCCCAGTCCAAAGCCCCTACAAATAGCAGCCACTTGCTGCATCTCTTTAACTAAATCATATTGCTGCCTTGGGCCATTTCCCCACAGCCCCAGCACTTTCACAAATGCTTCACTCTTTAGGGTTGAAGTCTTGTACTCATTCCCAGCAGCTCCTTCTTGCCCCCCCAGTCCCTTCTAGCAACTGCTTATCTCCATCCCAGCAGCCATCCAGGAACACATTCCCTCCCAGAAACTGCTTAGTCCACAGTCCTGTAGCTCCTTCAGCCAGGAACACTATCCACACAGCTCCAGGCAACAATTGACTATGGACCTGCAGCTCCTTTTATATGAACCTTCTGTGCCCTGATTGGCTGCTCCTTGAACCTTCTCTCCAATTGGCTGTGTCCCACGCAGCTGCTCTAGGCAGAAAAGAGGATTCTCCTCTACTGCCTTTTCTGGGAGGGGTGTGGTAGGACCTGGAGTTCTCCAGCAAGGGGCCTCTAGGCCTAATACACCCTGGCACATGGTCCCTTCCAGCACTACATTTCTATGATTCTATGACAAGGGCTTCTAAGCGCTACCATAATACAAATAATAATAATAAAAGAAAGCACAATGGTGTTTGAGGGAGAAGCTGACTGGTATGTGCTTATGGCTAGGAACATTGTAGAGTGAAAGGAAACATTGGGATAAGTTACTAGAGACCTGAGGTAGGTCAGGCTATGTTGCAAAGGGCCTTAAAGACCTTTTGTTTGATACAGTGGTGAAGAGGGAGCCAGTGGAGGGATTCAGAGAGTGGGCTGATGTGGTCATAGTGATGATCTAGCAAAACTTTGTCTATGCTAGGAAAATGCATCATATTAGAAAATATGTTCAGACACACATTTTAACTAACATGATGTTCAGCACAGTTTTGCCCTTAGTGTGGACAAAGTCAGTTGTGTTAAAAAGGTATCATGGTTAACATTTTTATACATGGCTGATCCCTGTCTACACTAGGTGCTAAGTTGTGTTGACCATCGTATTGGTTAAAATGCATTAGTTAACATGTTTTCTACTGTGCTGCATTTTCCCAATGCAGACGTGGCAGGAGGCGATCTTAGCAGCAGCATTTTGAATGGACTTGAAGGGGCAAGGATGCAGAAGTCAAGGCTAGTGAGGCAGTGGCTATACGAGTCAAGGCATGAGATGATGAGGGCCTAGATGAGAGTTTCGGTGGTGTGTACAGTTTTGCTTGCGTAATGACAGCGTAAAACCATCAGGATCTGGCCCTTTTATACACATATGTAAAAGGCTTCTTTAAATAAAGTGTGTCATTATCATTTCAAATACGAGGAGCAAAGCACTACACACCCTCTTTACCTGAAGATCTTATCAAATTAGATGATGATTTTCTGGAACAATAAGGCAGAAACTCATCTGATGTAAATTAGCATAGCTCCATTGACTTAAATAGCATGACACCAATTTACTCTAGCTGAGGCTCTGGCCCAATGTCCCTTCAGGACAGAATGCCCACGTTTTTCAAACCTGGTTGTGCCTATGGCTGCACATGTCAAGTCACATTTAGGCTCCTCAATAAAAGTGGCTTCCTGTTCAGAGATGGCTTCATCTAGAGCTGTGGGTGCTCAGCACTTCTACAAACTAGGCCACTTACATTTAAATGCATTCCTGTAAGGGCAGCCTCCATCATTAGCATTTTATGTTGATGATTGGTATATTTAATAGCATACTAATAGGGCTGCAATTGGCAGGTGGATTCAAAGGTTTTTAAGGTCAGAAGGGACTATTATGATCATCTAGTCTGACCCCCTAGCCTAACAAAGGTTCCCCAGACTGTGGGATGTCACCCTCGGGGGGTGTGGAGGAACGAGGGGGGGAGGTGCAGTGAGACCTGGGCCACCCCCCCATGGTGGGTGGGAGGATGCCCACCCAGCCCTGCTCTGCCCCCAACTCTGTTCTGGCCCTGACCCCAGCTGCAGCTCTGGCCCCAGCTCCTAGCCCCACTCCTCACTGTGGTCCTGACCGTGCCCCCCCCCCCCCAATCCCCAGCCCCGCTCTTGGCCATGGCCCTGGCCTTGGGGCTGCAGCTCTGGCAATGGCCGTGGCCATGGCCCCTGCCGCCACCCCAGTCCCAGTTCTGCTCCTGACCATAGCCCAAGCTGCAGCCCCAGCCCCTGGGCTCCCAGCCCCAGCCTGCCCACAGCTCCCAAACTCAGCCCCTGGCTCCCAGCCCCAGCTCCCAGCCCTGATCGCTTCCCCTGACCGCAGGTCTGGTCCCACTTCTGGCCCTGTCTCCCGACTGTAGCTCCCAGGGGCTCTCACAGACCAGGGGGCAAGGGGAGAGCCGGGGGAGAGGAGGCACGTAACCAAAAAGGTTTGGGGACCATCGGACTATAGAACCTCACCCAGTGTGGTTGAACTAGGGCACATCTTTCAGAAAGGCATCCAGGCTGGATTTAGTATTCCTAGCAATGGAGTATCCACCACATGGCTTGGTAACTTGTTCCAATGGTTAAAAAAAAACGTGTCCCTTATTTCTAGTGTAGCTTCAACTTGGACAGCCCGTGTCTGAGCCTTGATGCTACTGTAATTTGAATCCTTTTTTTTTTTTTTTGCTGTCCTAAAATCAGAGAGAGGTTTGTGATTGGTGCTAGTGTACATTTTCTACTTTATAAGTATTTATGACATTTATGCACTCTGAAAATTGTGCACATTTAAATGAGAGGCTCTAGCTGTAATTTGGGTCAGCTGATGTTAAAGATTTTGATGTGTTGGCACTGGTGTGCTCCCTAACCTGATCAACACGAATGATAACTACACCCAACCCAAGAGTTACTAATTTACCTGGGTCATAGGACATCAAGAAATCACTGGCTATTAATTAATTTTTCTGAAAAGTTTTGGGCATGTTGCAGTTATCTCCTAGATAACATTCTTTGATTATAGCTTCTGCAGTAGAATGACCAGTGTGAACATGCTAGAAATATTTTTTCCTGTAGTAATTTACAGTCCAAGAAATGACTGTAGCTCTTTCATATTTGTGTTTTAATGGACAAGCTTTCACAACAGCTTCCACTGCTGAGGTGCGGAGATTTTTTGTTTCAGTATTTACAGCAAATCCAACATATTCAGTGAAGAATTTTATTAAGCAAAATCCTTGGACTTCTCAAATGTTATTCCTTATTTATCTAAATGTTTTGAGACCACCCGCAAATTCTGGTAGTGTTCTTCCTTTGTCCTGGTCACTGTTAAATCATTGACAATGCACTAAGTAGACCTTATTCATGAATGACAGGAAAACAGCTGGGACTAAAATGACACTCTATGGTATACTAAGTGCAAAGTGGGTGTAAGAAGCAATCAGTGGCAGCACTTTATACCCATTTTGCCCTGGTGAAAATGACTGCACAAGATTTACAGCCATGGAGAATCTGGCCCCAGGAACTTATGACAACGCTATTGTGTTAGTGTTTTTATCCAGTTTTCATGCACAAAAATGTTGAATTATATTCTGCTGCTAATTCAGCATTACATGGCCTAATCAGTACTGCAACTTCTAAAAACCTTAGCTCACGCCAAGGTTCATTTCCAATGCCATTACCAATTCTCACCGTTTATAAATATTTGTTAATATCAGAGCAATGACAGTGGAGGCACTTTCCCTACTCCAAAGAGCTTAAAGTCTGAGTCAGACGCATTCCCTACAGTACAGACATAGAAGACATACCAGCTGGGTGACCTTTAGAGCGATCAGGCAGGTGTCTATTTTTTTTTTTTCTTGATCTTATTTGTCTTTGGCTGATTCACTGAAAATCTTTTGTGCTTTTAAAATAGGGATTTGAACTTTAGTCATGGGTTCAGGACATTCCGACTGGTTTACATGCTTCAAATGTACAGTTAACTCATCTGTTTGGAACGGCTTTCTTCACAGAGTGGTCTTCACTGTCATTGCAGGGCCAAATCCACTGTGGCCACATCTTCGCAGACTGTGCTGGACTTGCACCTGCTTATGTCCACGGGGAGTCAGACTGTAGTGTCTGATGGTTAGATATTTTGATATCTTTTAAGTTACTTTAATGTTTGTTTTTCCATAATCTTTTTTGGTTTCTCCTTCCTTTCTGGGACACCCCCTTTATTACCTGGTTGCTCTTCCTTTTGCATGTCCAGCCAATGTTCTTAGTCTCCTGCCATTTGTGAAATTTTCCATTTTCACACTAGCATTCTCTACATCAGCTGAGTGGCTTTTGTTAGCACAATGAAAACATAAAATGTGCTTTCAGTTTCTCTTCTGCACTGTCAGTGCACATTTTTTACTTATTTACCTGTTTCTCTCCAGGCCCATAGCTGACAGCTAAGTCCACAGCCTTTTCCCACTGTCAGTTCTGCTTCTGCAAGTGACTTCTTTCACGCTTCATGCAAATTAAACCCCTTCACAATCCACGAGAGGGGAGAGTCTCAGAACTTGGGCTCTTGCCCAAGCCTGAATGTCTACATTGCAATTAAACAGCCCCATAGCCCGAGCCCTGCAAGCCTGAGGTAGCTGAGACCGGCCAGCCACAGGTGTTTAATTGCAGTGTAGACATACCCTCTGAGTACATTTCCCAGCCCTGAAGAAGAACTCTGTCTAAGTTTGAAAGCGTGTCTCTCTCACCAACAGATGTAGGTCCAATAAAAGATATCATTTCACTCACCTTGTCTCTCTGATACCCTAGGATCAAGACAGCTACAACACCACTGCACAATGGAAAAAAAATGGGAAATTTGGGGACTTAACCCCATGGTACACCTCTCAGAGGTTACACTTAGGAAGAGTAAGTCTAGGCATTGTGCACTGGTTTCCCTAGGGGCAATGGTGAGAATAGTTTCCCTGTACGCCCTTCTCCTAGCAGCTGCCAGAATGTAACCTTCTGTATCCTATTGTTTCTAATGCATATGGTGAGTTCATCTGTTAGATGTGTGTGTACACACACACACACACAGAAACATCTTATCTCTGTAACATAGAACACTGTGTTCTGGTTTTTCTGTTGAAGATTTTCATTTATTGTGTTTACACATTCTTATTAACCACTGAGACATTGTAAATAAAATATGGATTTTCACCATCCTGAGGACAAAAAGCTAGTTCAGCCATCAAGGTGAACCCAGCTGAGCTGTGCTTAATAACCTGCACTTCCGTTATCCCTCCAAATGCAGTCCATCCTCTTCAGTATCATTCGCTTTAAAAATGTTCTTATTTTTCCATGCACTCTCTCTGGTCTTGTTCTTGTTTTATAATCTCTTTTCTTTTATGCTGTCATTTTTGCCTGTGAAAAATACTACACCAAATACTTAACTGGGTTTTTTTCCCCCTCTTTCAGCTTCACAGTAGGCTATCGTGCAGACTGTATTTCTGGATTATTGCTTTATAAAATATTGACAAACACCAGGAAGATGTAGCATTGGAGATACTAAGATATAAGCATGTGCATAATCCCTTTGATTTCATTGCCTTGCATATTATTTCTTGAAACATCAATTTAACAAACATGTGGAGATATACTTCTGACTCAAGAAATCATCACTTAGCATTGGAGTGCTTACAATTTATTGCCCAGTATTAATTAATTAGTTAATCTTTGTAAAGGGGCTTTTACTATGTAAAGTGCTATTTGAATGCTAAACATATGATCCTCAATCTAATTTGTTTGCAACCACATCTTCATTACCTACACTATCTTTAGAAGGCTGAGCAAAGGGGAAAAAATCCTCAGTTTAAATTTTAAAAATAAATTTAAAAACAACAGCAGTTAATTGAAAAATATTGCAACATGGTGGGGAGAAATCTGGGAGGACCATTTCGTCTTCCTCAGGCAGTTCTAAATCTGAGATGGTTTCTCTACTTTCGATGGTCTTTGATTTTGTTTTTCTTCCATCTTCCTCTGCCTTGTTCTTCTCTCTTTCTTGATCTTCAACCTGCCCTCTTCCAGATCTTGGCCTTGTCTTAAAAAGAACCTTTTGAAGCTGTGGAATCACTTAGCGCTAGAGTCTGACACCCTTCCATTGAACAGGATACTTCGCTCCATGCGTGGTCTTGATTTTCAAGAGGATGGCTCAAAAGAAAGGACTACTCAGCACAGAGGTGTCAGAATCTGGCCCACATAGCACCACCAGGGCCAACTCCAGCCCAGATATAACTAGATACAAGATCACTGAAGAAAATGGAAATGCAACCATTTGTACCACAGTTTAATTTCACTCAACCAGATTTAGCCTGTCCCTCTATTTCCTGCAGTGTTGTTGTAGCCATTTGGGTCCCAGGATATTAGAGAGACAAGGTGGGTGAGGTAATATCTTTTATTGGACCTACTTCAGTTGGTGAGAGCTAAAACTCGTCTCTCTAATCAAAAGCAATTGGTCCACAAAAACCTATTATTACCTCACCCGCCTTGTCCCTCTGCTTCCTGAAAGGCATTGTTCTAAATCTGGGTAACCAAATTCAGGGGCATCATTTCAGATTTCAGTAGTAGAGGAGGGGGCAACTTTCAGTGGAGTGTCAGGTGATTGTTTAGTCCCCGGAAGCTCTTGGATAACATGGAAAAATCCATGATTAGCCATCCCCTTCACAGCTGCAAAGGGAGAGACCTCATTATTCTTTTCCTTGAAAAGCTGAGACTCTGAAGCAGAAGACAGCAGCCCCCAAACCACTTCTGGGCTGGGAGTAGGCACTTCAGTTCAATACAGGGGAGCTGGGACCAGTGTTGCCCTAAAATCTAAGCTGGGGGGAGTGGGAGGGAGATGTTGGCTTTGTTTATGGAGGTGATGGTGCTCCTCTCAGCCACTGAATCCCGAGCCAGCCCTCTCACCACACTCACAAGAGTAGAGTCCTGCCTACATCCACTAAACTGAGCACCTTTCACTCGTCACATGTGAGACAGAAGACCCATGTCAAATCTCCCACTTCATTGATCCCTTAGCAACTAATACTTCTTGCCAGTCACAGCATCTGGCCCCCAAATGCTGGGACAAATCAATGGCAAGGGAGTGTGACAGTGGATGAGATTGGAGCAGAGCTGCAGTCAGACAGATGGGTCCCTGAGGCCAGGCTGTGTAGGTTGGGGAGCAGATGCTCCAAGCTACCCCATGGGGCTCCAAACTCCAAAGGTTTCAGAGAGCAAAGCTGATCTCTGGGCCTGGTGTCTGAATTGTTCACACATGGTAACTGGTCACACATTTCAATTCACCCTTCCCCCCAACTCCACCCTATCTAAATTATGACCCTGGCCAAATGCCTATTGAGCGCTCAATACATATTTCTGTCTCTGTAAGCAAGGGTCTTCTTCATATTTAGATTTTTTTTAACTTTACTTCATTTGTTGACAGTCCATTCTTATTACAGTTTTCAAGCATTCCAGAAAAGCTCCTTACTGCTCAAGAACAGCAAATGTCGCACATCTTGTGACAATGGTATTTCAGTCATGTCATTGGATGGCACTCATTCTGGCTCCTCTTGTCTTTTTATATTTTCTTTCCTTTTCATTGGTTTTACCCTTTATCAAGCCCATTTTTACTGATGAGTCTGGTTTGGTTTTGTTCCTTGTGTCTTCTTTCTCTCCAGATAAACTGAAATCAGCACTTCCTTGCTGACTCCTGAGGTCTTAAACATGGTAGGAAACTATTTTATTCAGGCAGCCTGCTGAATTTAAACTTGCACGAGTAGCAGTTACCCAATTCTCCGGCTCAAGGTTTTGATTATTTTACATTTGTATTTACAGTTCATTGGTATCACAACTGGTGATTTGTACAACTTTCCTTTTTGTAAAATCTCAACCTTGTTTCCAATGTGTTGGGCATTTACCTTATTTAATTCAAAGGAAACAGGAATATAGAGGTGACTGTTCTATGACTGCAACTTTATTCACTGCATTCCCACAAGTAGAGTAGTTGCCCTGCGTGGAATCTGGCATCTCTAAATTGAACCAAAATACTTCAGTGCTAGCTGGAGATTACTTCTGGCAATATTGTAGTATTCATAACAAGAGACCAGAGAAATGGATACAGAAAAGAGGTGACAAAGAAGGTAGGCATGGGGAAGCTGGAGGCCATGAGAGGGATGGGTGGAAAATCAAAGAACTGAAATTGGGGCAATTTGTAAAGGCAGCACGATGCCACACAACCCGGTATGGTTGCCTTCTGCCCTCCTCACAACCATCAAATACCCTTGCAGATGGGTGTGTGTGTGTGTGTGTGTTCACATAGACAAACAGAGGTGGATGACACACGTTACCAGCAACTCAGGGTTATAAACACAGGAATTCCAGATTCTCAAAAATATAGAAGGACTTTTAGGCAGCAACATACCACTAAAACATTCCAATTTAACAAAACAAAACTATTGGTGATGTCCGCCATGTTCCCAGCTGGTGACTATTGGTTTGGCTGAAAAGCAAGGCCCCCTTACCAGATTGTTTAATGGAAAGTGCAGGATATCTTGGAAGGCAGCTTGGACAGTGGACAGGAGTATGTGTGGTATGAGCAGGAATGCATGAGGGCAGGTCTATCAGAAGCTGCAAAGAACTTGGTTTCTCTCCCTCCCCACATACTGATTCCACATTGGATTGCTCTGCACAACAGTTCATGGGACCACATCCCTTCCTCTGCTAGATGGCATATTGCAAGATCCAAAAAGGGGTGCTCAGTTGGTGGTGGAGGTGGGGTTGTCTACAAGTTGAATCCTGCCTTGCTTGAGGTGGGTTCCCATGTGAATTATCTAATTTAGCAAGGTCTGAGTTAGCAACATTTTGCCCAGGGGATGGCAGTGCAGGGAGGATCGAGCAAGACCTCATGAATAATCCAGGATTCTTGCTCCCTCTAACGTCTGGGTGTAAAAGGAGTGAAAAACCCCACCCCTCTTCAGAGGTCCCTTTAATATCAACTAACCAATGGATCAACTGCCAATAAATTATTATTGTAATAAAAACATTGTATGTTCCAAATGCATGAAAGATGCTCTCTCTGTCCCCAACACACCAGAGCAGCTCCCTCCCAAGCCATCTTGGAGTGCTGCAGATTCACCGGGTCACTGGTGTAACATAGTTGGCAGGGAAGAGACCCAATTTGCCACGCAGGCGCCCTGTCCACCAAGAGGGGTTAGAGTTGTCCAGGACTTCTACGATGTCTCCACTGCGGAATCCTAGCTCATCATAGTCCATTGCCTCAAAGTCATACAGGGCTTGGACCCATAGTGTTTGCTGAGGAGGAGATAGGAGAGGTCAGTCACAATTCTTATGAATCTCCCCCACAACACAAACCAAAACCAGCAAAAAAATACAACACCAGGAAATGAAACCATGATGCCGGTATGGATTTCAATGGAAGAGCCATCAGGACCCCATTAAGTAGAGCGGGAATAATATTTTACACACACGCATGCATACACACGCGCACACACACAAAGTTCTGCAGGAGAGAGATAGTTACCAGTTCCTTGTTGCTCATACTGAATTACTGGCCAGGTAATTCAGGCACGAGATTGGAGCCAGGCTCTGTCGGTCGTGACACGATGCTCCTTGGGGAATGCAGAACGAGCCCAAAGTCCAGGTTTCTTCTTCTTCTTCTTCTTTTTTTTTTTTAATATAATAATTCATCCCCATTTGGATCTATGGATTTGTTATGTCAGATGGTCTTGTTTGATGTGATCATCAATTACGTTTGATGCTGCAGGGGTGACAACTTTTCCATCATTTTTGCATTTCTGTTTCACACCTTATCATCTTATCTTGTTCCTGTTTTGGGATTGCAAACTCCCCCCTGTTTTCCGGGGTTCCTTATCTCGATCTTCGGCCATGTGGATCATAAAGGTTCTTAAAACAAAAGCATCTCATCTCCTCTCCCTCCTTCCTTCGAGGCTGAAGTTATTGCCTCAGTGATTGCTTTTTTGCCATCTTATTTTAACATTTAAACCACATTTATTCCTCATTCATACTTACTAAAAATTATTACATTATTATTTCATTCCATTAATAACATTTTGTCTTTACCTTATTTACCAATTTAATACAAATTCTTATATTTATACCAATTTTACTAACACTATTTTAGTAAAAAGGAATACATATGTAGAAATCTTAAATCTTGTTTGTCCTCTTATTGAACCCCTGATTTACACAGCCACATTTCTGATACGCATTGGGCCTGTTACCCAGCATTTGTAAATTACCACAGAATCAGGTTTTAAGATGTTCCCAAACATCCACTCGAAGTAACAAACAGCAGGGTTCTAATATATCATGAATGTTAAATTACAGAATGTTTGAGCAGGATGTCCTTACTTCAGTTAATGACCATAGTGGATCCTGGGGTAGCATGAACAATTAGTATGTCCAGAATTCCCTTATCTATATTGCCTAGTTGTTTTATTTTTCAGTGTAAAAATTAACCCTTAAGCCTCCTGTTGTGTTATCCAGGGTTTAGGCCTGCGTTGGTTCAGATCTGTATTACAGTATTACAATGTTATAGTGCAGGGGTCTGCTGGGGCCTACAGTAAGAGAGACACAGGAGGATGGGAGCCCCCAGTATCAGGAGCCCCCAGTATCAGAGCCCCCAGTATCCCTTTCAACATATACACTCCCAAAGCAGAACTTAAGTGTCTGGGGCCTACAGTAATAGATCATGCATCACAGAAACAGGTGACAGGGATGTGCAACATCAGATTAGGTATACACAGTTCCTCCCCTGACCTCTCCCAGAGAACAGTAAACCTCCTAGACTCTCTGATTGTTTCTTTGAGAGAAGGAATCAGGTAGAGGACGGGCATATATAGCAAACCACCTACCTGTGACTGTGGATGTGATGCATCTGTATGTCTCCGGTGCATGGATGCTGCACTCCCTTCTCCATGGTCTCTGAGGCCTTGAAGCCCATCCTTCCTATCCAGGCTCCCACCACATCTGTCCTAAAAAGTGAGGTGCAAGAGAAGAGCTATAAATATACTCAGTTGTGCAACTGGAATGAGAGCATTCAGTTACTGGGTACCAGAGTTTCAGGATCCAGTCAGTACATATGTCACCTAATGCCTCCAAGTAATGTCTTTTCCCTATTTATTAGGTGTTTGTTTCCCACATGTTCATTGGGCTGCAAGCAACACACCTAATAAGAAAGGACTCCCCAATTTCCTTTCTCAAATCCTAGCATTTCAAATGCCCTTTTTGGTCATGCCTGTACTTTAGTCAGCCTAAAAGGTCAGTGTGACTGGATTCCACTTTGTATGTCAATTGTCCCTGGCAGGAAGTGTTAGAGTGAGTCAAACTCGGGGCTTGTCTTCACTCACCTCAGAGATTCGGCGGCAGTCGACCGGAGTTACGCAAACTACGCAAAAAACTTGCGTAACTCCCATCGACTTCTGTGCTTCTGTTCTGTGCGACGTCTTCACTGCACTGTGCCGACGGGAACCACGTTCCTGTTGACGCAGCGCTACGCCATTTGAGAAGGTGGTCTTAATATGTCTACTTCTAGATCGACTGAGTGGGTTTTCACTGACCGCTCAGTTGATCCAGATAAGTTGATCTGAGAGTGGTGAATTTGCTGCCGTCAGTGAAGACATAGCCTCAGTCTGACTTTAGAGACGCAGGATTTATTTTTTTGTATACTTTTCTCTTACAAGTATTTCTGCTCTCTATCAAATATGACTCATTGACAGATTTGTCACAAAGAGCGCAGGCTCCAATCTTGTAAAAAGCTCTATTATTCTACCAATAGTCTTCTTATATAACATTGCTCCTGAATGATGGAATGATAGAACTGGCCAATTCTGAAGTGTTCTTGGCCCTCCTATAGTGGGACTTGCCCTATGAGGCTTGGTTTTGGATCTCTTCCCCTAGCAGAACCAATCTTCTCCTCAGATGAGGCCAATACTGTTGCAGCATTTCTAGCTACATACAGGAGGCAGCTCCTCCTCCCCAGTGGGAGCCATTTCCCACCCAAATCAATATGGAATGGTTATAAAGGCAGCACCATGCACTGCTCTTTTCCCCCTATCCCTATGATAAGAGCATTTGTCTCATGCACCTTCACCATCTCTGGCAAGCCTGAGGAGTGAAGGACCACACACCAGGAGTTCCTAGCAGAGAAAGAGAGAACCCAGGATTCACATCCGAAACAGGGAGCAAGTGGAAAGTGCACAAAGAAACCAAACTTTCTCAATGGTAAACAATTCATTTCCTATTCCCAACGTGCATTATGGTGCTCAATGTTATCACCACAACAAAGCAAAATAAACTGGTTGCAGAGTTGGACTTGTCCTACAGACTTGAGAGGCATGCCTAGATATGTGTGTGTGTGGGGCGGTGTTATTCTGTGCTCCCAATATGACTTTTAGTCTTGTCCCAAGCTCAGCTGGGACATAACAGTTCTCCATATTTAGCCATTTTTTCAACACTTAATTTGTTGTTTCCAGTCCTCCAGCTACAGTGTCACTGCCTGTTGAGATATGATTTTTGCAGGTCTGTCCCACGAGTCTTGATATTCAGAGGACAAAATAGATGACATATTTATTTCAGCCCACCAGATGTCACCATGCTGACACCACACATTGATGCTACATCACAATGTGAAGAAAGAGTCATGAAGCAGTCATGGCGATGCACTTAAACGATTCAGTAAACAGCCTGTCATCTAGTGAGCATAGACCAGCCTGTCCTGGAGCCAGGGCTCAGCCCAACTAAATCCTCTTTCCCAGTGATACCTGTTGCTGCTGCTGCAGGGATGGTGAGTGATCTGTGTATCTTTTGGACATTGGTGCTCGGATTTCTCCAGCCGCTCCACTCAGGCGGAGTCCTTCCTGGGCCCCTCGTTCCAGGCTCCCACCACGCCTCTCCTGGGGGGAGAGTGATAAAGGTTGGGCCAGGTCTGCTTCCCACTGCCCCCTTGCTGTTACTCTGGTAATCAGTACCCCATCCCTTTCCTTCTCCAGATCTCTGTCTTCCCACTACTCTCCCTAACCCTAGAGTCTATGCAAAGGAGAACTCCTGTTCCACTGAACAAATTGACAAATCTGGGACCCTGGATTTTGTATCTTCACCACAGCCATTCCCCCTCAGAAGTGCACATGGGGATTTGGGGCTCTGAGCCCAAATACATGAATGGGTTTGGAGCCTGCATCTGTCCCCCAGTGCATCCACAAGGTGAGCTGGGCCCCCATGTTCCCTCCAGTAAACTAGCATGTGTGGCTGAGGCCCCCTCTGAACATAAAGAGAAGAGCATGACTGGGGCCTGCTTCCCCACAGTAAATAAGAGTGTTTTTTTTTGTTTGGTGAACTGTGCTGACGCAGACTTTCAGGGGCTCAGCACCCACAATGACACCAGAGTTTCAGGAGAGCTCAGCACCCAACATGCACCCAAAGGGCTGAGTGCTTTTGAAAATTGAGCCATTTATTGTCGTGCCTAAAAAAGGAGCTGAGCTCTTTTGAGGTCTCTGGCCTTAGATGTAATTTGTCTCTGCACCTGGATCTACTTATGGTTAATTATTGTTATCATCATTGCTGGAGTGCCTATAAGCCCCCAGTCATGGCCCAAGACCCAGCACAAACCCAGACAAGGTCATCAACACAGCAAATGGGTGGGACAATGGCTGCAAACCCCCCGCCCCATCTCTTTCGTTTACCTGTCTACATCTTGGCACAAATGTCATCCCCTCTTCCTCCCTGCTCTGAGCCACCTTAAACAGGTTGTTTTACTAATACAATATCTCCCGCCCTCCGCAAACTATCCTCTGCGCTTGGCTCTCTCCTATATTGGCCTCTCTTACATCTTGGTAATGCTTTTTAAAAAGCCAGATAAGTGGTCTAGAAGGAGTCAACAACATGAGACCCTGTATCAGATTGAGAAATAAATCCTATCGCCCTTCTGGAACTGAAAAGAATGCCCTACATGCGGCTTATAAAACTTTATTGCCACAGTGAACAAAGTCATATATTATCTGCCTTATCTCTACCCACACATCCTGGTAACTTAATGCCACAGTCCGTATCCTGGTTAAGCAGTGCAGTGAGTTACTGTAGTTACCATGTGTTTTTTTTCTCTCTCTGTCTCACAGCATTGTGTGTGCAATGGCTGGCAGCTTGTGCTGTGTCGTTCCCTCATTTTCCTGTCATACAACCAAATGGGCATTCAGTGGACAGGGATTTCCCTGCTTCCACAAACATCTTTTGCTGCTTCTTCCTTGAACTCCCAAACTGTGCCCACATCTCTTGAATTCTGGGACAACTTTATGCCCTTTTTTTTGCCACCCCTTCTACATCCTGTCCCCAATTCCTCCACAATACCCTGCTAATTTCTGTAAATGATAAGAGATAAGCAATTCCCCCATCCAGTCAAACTTTCAGCTATAACAATGGCAGCACCCAGAGTCCATTCAAGGAGGGAAAGAAATCAAATTCAGATTCTTCTGTCACCTGTCTGCCAATAAACTCAGCCTGCCCTGTGGTCCCCTTCTATTCTTTCCCTAAGCCCCTGAACACCTCAGTGTTCCTCAAGTTATTCTGTACCACTCCTCCCTAAAGCTAAACATGGCTCCCCTTATCTGTGCCAATGCCCCTTCCTGCAGTTCCAGTCCTTGGGCCTCTACACAGCTCTGGCAAAGCCCTTCATGCCTTATTTGCAGCATTCCCTACTGCAGACTTCAGCTTGTCGTAAATGGAGATAGCAAATCACAGTAAGTTATGTAATGTGCTAATGACGCAATCAGTCAAAAATCTAGGCTGAGAGGCCCTCCGACCTAGCGACCTGGCTGGGATTCTATTCAAGGTCTCCAGAGGCAACATTCTAGTGCTAAATTCATCCAATGGGATTGCTTTCTCCTCTTGGGTTTTGCAGGGATTATTTGAGAGCCCGGGGTGTACCTTCTCTCCTTGGCTCCCATCTCTCAGGAGGATCTGCTTCTGCCTGGAGATAGATGAGGTCTTGTAGTACTCCACCAACTTGTTTAGTGACTGGAATTTCTCTGTCCACAAGTAGTAGTTGCCCTTTGTGTCCCTCATCACCCGGAAGTGCTGGACATCATTCTCATGCCTGTGATCAAGGGGAAGATGAACATCAGATGATAACAACTTTACTTTCCTTGAACATCGGTAATCCAGAAAGATCCCAAAAGTTCTTTGCAGAATCTGGATCAAATTCGGACTTGTGGAAAAGCAAAGTCAGTGGAATTGCACCTGGATACACTGGATCTGAACGTGACCCTGTATGTAAAGGAATCACTCACCAACCACAAAAACGCAGCTGCATGGTCAAATGGTAGAATCAGTACTGTCGAAATAAGGGTCGTGGGATCTTTCATGACCACAAAAGGTTGCAAGCTTCATTCTACATCTTATGTAAAAGAGGGTAATGCAGCAGCACGGTGCTCATTACAACTGGATCTGCACGGATTCTCAGGAAAGGGCGCAGCCAGTTTATAACCTTACCGGAGGCATTTTTCCTCAGGCTAATCCCTAGACCAGATGGGGCGAAGGAGGCCAAGGACTGGGATTTACCCCTTCGTACTTGTTGCGTAACGTCCACCAGCGCCAAATGGAACAATGGATTCCCTCTGAAGAAACGTCTGCAGTCCCAGTGCCATGCTGGGCCCACGCAGGAGGGGGCAATGTTGGGTTTGAAACAAAGGCTGGGAATGGCTGGACTAGAAAAAGTGGCTGAAAAGGGAAACAAGCATAGGGAGTAAGAGGCCCAAGGGGCTGGGAATTGGAGTCTTTTTGATTTATTAGTCAATGATCATGCAGCATTTCAGGATGCAAAGTGCTATGTAAATGCTAAGTATTTTTGCTATCATAATTGTTAAGCTGCTGGTTCCTGTGTAATTTGGTCAACAGTGATTGAAAGTCATTCCCATCTGGTGGCTGCTCAGTGGCCTATGTGAAATAAATTAATGGTGTAAGTCACCTCCTAATGCATATTAAACAAAATTCTCGGCCAGTAGCTAAAGCCATCATGCAAACAACATACCTGGAAGGCACACATTTTGCACTGGGGGAGATGGTCCACAGAATGCCCTCTGCTCTGCTTCAAAAGAAGCAGGACAGCTGGGGTTGCGATTTTGGGAAGTGGTATTTGCTGTGTCACTTTAATGGAAGAAGAAACATTTGAGAAGCAGATGCCTCACTTGTTCCCATCGATTGGCATCAGAGACTCTTCCCAAAAGGCAATGCCATCCTGTCAAGAGGAGGCTACGGACAGCATTAACCAGAAACAAGGTAGGAAGATACTGTAAGTAGCAGGTACCTGACAGAGATGGAGAAGTCACCGGGGGAGTTCTGGCTGGCTCGGATGATGAACGTGCCAATTTCCTTGCTCATGAGTAAGTTCTCTGCCTCATGGCGGGATATCCCTTCATTAAACCAGCTGTCAAGGGGAATAAATCACATGCATATGAATAAGGAAGATGAGTTAGAGAAGAAGAAGGGAAGCGGTGAAAGGAGGGTTGGGAGAGAGAGTGAATGAACAGAGGTAGGGGGAGGAGAGGGGAAAGGGACTAGAGGGGGATTCCATAGACCTATCTCCTGCTAACAATGCATGCCCTCAAGGTATGGTTTGTAGAAACAGAGATGAGGAAAATGGCCCTTCACGAAGACCAAACAACTTCCTTCCCCCATCTGTTTCCAGTGTCCAGCCTGAACAGCTTTTAAAATGTGGAGCTGCTGCTGCTCAGAAAAGGATCAAAGTGGAAATGTTTCAGCCCAGCTATTACATACTTTGTGTGTGTTAGAGAGAAAGGTTAGTGAAGATGTAATTATTATGTGAGATGCATAATGAATGGTCTGATTCCTCTGCTCCAAGCGTGCCAGGAAAAAGCTGCTAGCGTAACACCCTGTGGCACAGACACTTCAGCTCACCATGTGCATGAAGCATGGAGGGACAGAACTTTGGTGCCAAAAATGCATGCCTGTATTTGCTTGTTGAGCTAACAGAGAAAGTGCCACAGCTCAGCCGGCAGGTGGATTTCACACACATACCGTATCATCAACTCTCTGGATTTTTTCCACCAGTGACGTAATTTTTTCTGGGGCTGGAGCCAGTCTGGCAATGACCCCAAAAGCTTGTGTGAATTTAAGCCCTCTGACTGGCTGCCTGCCCCACTTGCCCACCACCTGGGAATGGGCAACCAATCAAAGATGCTACAGGAAGAGCTCCCTCCCTCTCCCCATAGCTGTATGAAGCCAGTCTCACAGAAGGGGAGGGGAGGGAACAGACACCCTCAGCAGCCCAGGATGGCTCACTGCTTCCTTCTTCCTGGACCTCCTGTGAGCAACTGGCACAGGACGGGACCTCTGCTCCTCCCTCATATCCCCCACAGCCAGCCTGGTAACAGCGGGAAGGGGCAGAGGGGAGCAATGACCCTGCTGCAGACCCCCAGGCCTGGCAGATGGGGGTGGAGCACACCAGGAGGAGAAGAGGTCAGGCTGGGGGGGCTGTGCTGACAGGTCGTGGGTTTGGAGGGGCTGAACAGAGGGCATCAGAACTGATGGGGGTTGAAGATAAACTGATGGGAGGCACAACTGACGGAGGTTTGGGGGCAGAATTGCTGGGCAGGGGAGGGACGGGCAGATGTGGAGGTGAGAGCTCCTGCAGCAGGGGCCAAAATCACCTTATCTAATCCATTTGGGAGCATGGGCAATACTAATTGTCACACACACTCTGGGGATGGGCAGAGGAAGTACAGAAATCAAAGGCAGATCGAAACACATTGCGCGCACGCATGTGCACACACACATTTTTGGGGCCAATCCCATGATTTTTTAGGATCTCTCGTGATTTTTCTCTTGAGAAAACGAAACCTGCAAACAGGTCTTCTAAATTCTATCCAGCAGGGGGCAGTGGCGCACAGGCATTCACAGAGAGACCAATCCCTCCAGTACCTACAGGAGCAGCTCTTCTAACACCTGCACCGGGGTAATAATACAGAAATAACAACAACAATAATAAATCTTAGTTGGCAACACACTTGGCAGTGTGGGGAAAAGCCCCCCCCCTGCATCTATCTAACCTGGGTTATCATCAGTGACAATCAATGTTTAGACGATAGACATTGCTTCTCATGTAGCATCATCACACTGATCTCTAGTGGATACAATGAAAGTCACATACACACGGGGGCGGTGGGGAGGTTATTAAGGACAAAGCTTAGAGGGAGGGCTTTTACATTTCTATATCCTGTTTACAGAGAGAAAGCCCCTAGTCTTCCTCTTCTACCTGTTCTTTGTCACTATTGTCAAGACCCCTTGTCATTGACAATTCTCCTTGTGCCCGAGAAGAGCAAGATGTAGCTCCTACCACATCCTAGCAACATCCTTCTAAGCAACCGTAACAAGGGAGTCATTTGAGAGTGACAGAGTTTTGGACTGTCAGAACTAAAATATCAGGGGGTGCTGCACGGCAGGAATAAGGTTCATTGACAGGTCAGTGTGTGGATTTTTGCCATAGACCCTGCCTGTATTAAAGTGCACCATGCTCTAAGAAAGCACGAGGGAGGAAATGCTGGCTAAACACACACACTGACTGTGTCTACACTTATGGCAGCATGTAGAGTAAAGGCACTACATATGTAGTTACATGCCAGGGAGAAAAACAGTCTGCGCCACATTTGTCACTGCGATGTGTAGCTGAACATGTTGTGAAAGGCTCAGGGGGGAGGGCAACAGAGACTGGGTGACTGGGCATCAAAATGGCAGATGAAATTCCATGTTGATAAATGCAAAGTAATGCACACTGGAAAACATCATCCCAACTATACATATAAAATGACGGGGTCTGAATTAGCTGTTCCCACTCAAGAAAGAGATCTTGGAATCATTGTGGACAGTTCTCTGAAAACATCCGCTCAATGTGCAGAGGCAAACAAAAAAGCTAACAGAATGTTGGGAACCATTAGGAAAGGAAAGACAGAAAACATCATAATGTCTCAATATAAATCCATGGTACACCCACATCTTGAATACTGAGTGCAGATCTTGTTGCTCCATCTCAAAAAAGATATATTGGAATTGGAAAAGATACAGAGAAGGGCAACAAAAATGATCAGGGGAATGGAACAGCTTCCATGTGAGGGGAGATTAAAAAGACTGGGATTTTCAGCCTGGAAAAGAGACAACTAAGGGGGGACATGACAGAGGTCTATAAAATCTTGACTAGTGTGGAGAAAGTGAATAAGGAAATGTTATTTATTCCTTCACATAACTCAAGAACTAATGGTCACCCAATGAAATTAATAGGCAGCAGGTTTAAAATAAACAAAAGAAAGTAATTCTTCACACAACACACAGTCAACCTGTGGAACTCTTTGCCAGGGGATGTTGTGAGGGCCAAAACTATAATAGGTTTAAAAAAACCAACTAGATAAGTTTGTAGAGAATAGGTCCATCAGTGGCTATTAGCCAGGATGGGCAGGGATGCAACTTCATGCTCTGGGTGTCCCTAGCCTCTGTTTGCCAGAAGCTGGGAGTGGATGACAGGGTTGGGTCACTTGATGATTACCAGTTCTGTTCATTCCCTCTGAAGCACCTGGCATTGGCCACTATTGGAAGACAGGATACTGGCAGTGGTGTACCAAGGGGAGGGAGGGGGTCCAGGCCCCCAGGCGCCAGCCTGCAGGGGGGTGCCGGGCTGGCCCTTCGCGACATGCAGGAGGCTGGGGGCGCAGGAAGCTCTGAGCCTCAGCCCATCATGAAGGGCTGGCCCGGAGCACACTTACCCGCTGCTCCAGCTCTGCAGCCCAATGCAGGAGCGGAAAGTAGGAGCATCTGCCCCTCAGCCTCCTGCGCCCCTTGCCCATCATGAAGGGATGACCCGGCACCACCCCACCCGGGCTGGAGGGTGAGGCTGCCCCATCTGAGCTGGTGCTGGGCTGCAGGGTTGGAGCGGTGGGAAAGTGTGGGGCACCAGGGCGGCCCTTCACGATGCGCAAGGGGGGGGGGGCAGGAGCAGAAGCGGGAGCAGCTGTCCCTCAGCCTCCTGCATCCTCTGCCCCATGAGGCCACCCCGCCCATCTGAGCTGGTGCTGAGCTGCGGGGCTGGAGCAGCGGGTAAGTGCGGGTGGGGGGCGCTGGGCCAGCCCTTCACGACGGGTGGGTGGCGGGGGGCACAGGAGGCTCTGAGAGGCACCCCTCAGTGCCTCTGCCCCACGTGTTGTGAAGGGCCGGCCCAGCCCCCCTCCCCAGGCTGGGGGGTGAGGCCGCCCCATCCAAGCTGGTGCCGGGCTGCGGGGCTGCAGCAGAAGAAGCAGGCACCATGCGCCGGGTAAGTGTGGGTGGAGGGGGGTGGCAGAGCCAAGCCTGCATTTGTGCCTCCCCCCGTCTCACTCCCCCCCACCCACAGATACAGACCCCCTCTTCCTGGGGCAGCTGTGGGGTGGTGCTAGGACCCCTCCTGCCCTGCGCCAAGGGGGGGGGCGTGAGGGTTGGGGGGAGCACAAATGTAGGCTTGGCCCCTGGGCACTGGAGACCCTCCATACACCACTGGATACTGGGCTAGATGGACCATTGGTCTGACCCAGTCTGGCCGTTCTTATGTTCTTACGAGAAAGCTTCAGTAGCAGGAAGGCAGCAGGACGCTGCACTGCTAAAAACAGCAGCGTAGACATGGGAGGCACTGCGTGGGCGGGTTACCATACGCCTAGGTTTTCCTGGATATAAGCTCTTTTTTTGGTCCTCTGATTTCTGTTTGGCCTGATTTTTGAAAGCTGAACAAATGTCCGTGATTTTGAGCTAGGCGGCTGGAGAGCGGTGGCTGCTGGCCGGGCACCCATCTCTGAAGCAGCGCAGAAGTAAGGGTAGCATAGTCCAGTGTTGCCACCCTTCTGTGCTGCTGCTGGCAGCGGCGCCACCTTCAGAGCATGGTGGCCGGAGAGTGGCAGCTGATGTACCCTTCCCCCCTCCCCCCCAACTTTCCCTCTCCCCCAGCAGTGTCTGCTCTTTGGGAACTTGAAATATGGTAATCCTATGTAAAGAGCCTGTGAGGGGTAAACATCCTGGACATTCAGGCGTGTATGGCTCTCTCCTCTCCTCTTGTCACCTTCTATACTGCTATTTATTCCTGTGCTAGCTGGGTGTGCAGTGTCTGTACTCTACCCATGCTGCAGTAAGTGTAGATGTGCACACATATGACAAAATTCCCTGCAAGTTTCAAGGGAAAGGCACATGATCTCTGTTGTACTTACACAGGAATGTGAATATCTATGAAGTTCTTGGGGACATATCCCTCGTGACTTCTGAGCTCAGCTCTGTACCATTCTTCCTGGGAGCTTAAAATCTGCAGCAGAGAGACAAAATGAATGAATTAACCTCCTTGGAAAAAACAAGGTAACCAGAGAGAGAAGTTACTGGAAAAGGAAAGAAAGTTTGGAATTATTTGGAAGGATAAAAACAGCCTAGATCGGATTTGCTGGTGCCAAGAGCCCTGGAATCCCATTCCTTCCCCCCACATGCACACTGGAGCAGGACTGGTAGCTGAAGTCCAGTTCAGTGCAAATACCACAATGAGGAAGATATGGAGGAATTACAGGGACTGCTTGTTAGTTTTATACATATTCCTGATGGCTTGTCTAGGAGGCCGGGAGATGTATGCCGCACATCTCTAATGCCTACGTGATGGAGGAGTTCAGCTATGAAGGACTTAGTGGGGATTTAAGGAGTACTTCTGTGTCATTTTTAATGGTTTGCATCGGAGTGTTCCAATTTGACAAGAGATGAAAAAGCTCTGAAAAATTCTGCTACATAGGAATACATGTGTGTGTGATTCAGTCTGTGTTATTGGATGTCATTGTGTGTGTTAGAATTAGTGGGCTGAATCCTCAGCTGTGCAGAGCTCACCCCAGAGCATGTGAAGGGAGGAGGCAAAGGTGGTTCAAAGCCAGTATTCTGCCTCCCTAGATCCTGGGAGTTGCAGGGGGGCCAGCCTATACTGCAAATTGGAGCAGCCTCAGGGCTATGCCTATTATCGCTGGCTGGGCTGGTCCCTCAGGACATTCCACTGACCAGGATTGCTGGACTGCATTATGCTCTGCCTCCACCCCATTCGGCTGAACCAGAGGTGCAGGAACAGGTGGCATATTGCTAGCAGTGTTGCCGGTGGCTATGATTTTATTGCAAGCTTTGTGGTATTTGGTGTTTTTCTTAAAATTCCAGCTCCAGGAGGCAAGTGATTACCTGGGAATCTCAGCTTTCTTTTCTTTTTTTTTTAAAAAGGAAGTTTCTAGACCTTGTGGTTGTAGGGAAAAGCTTGAAGCATGACCCCTAGAGGTTCAGAAAACAGAAGGCAAATAAAAAGTTCCCAAAGTATATAATTTAAAAAAATTAGTGATTTTTAAGCCAGTCTCATTATCTTGGGACCTGACTCATGTTTTTAAACATTTGGGGTTGACAGTACTGAGACCTCTGGGGCTGATTCTCGCCTGCCTTACCCCTGGTGTAGCCCTTACACCTGTGCAAAGGGAGGGAATGGGCAGCTGAGGATTTCTGGATGGGTAGCTGAGGATTTCCCTAGCTTATTGCCAGTTGATTCCCCCAGATGGTGGGCCTGATTTAAGGTCCCGTTGTGCTGCACCAAGCAAACCAAAAGGGGTTCAACTCTTTTCTCCTCTATGGCTCAACATCTATACAGGATATGATTGCATATCAGCAACCCCTTCTTCCCTCATGCCTGGAGACTGCTCTGCTAGCAGCTAGGTTTCCGGCACAATCCACCTGCAAGCTCTTGGTGCGCAAAAGGCAGGCCCCTCTGTGTCATTCTCTCAGAGCAGGGGTGGTGGATTTCCTCCTGTTGCTGCTGGTTCAGGGCCTCACACTTCCTGTTCATTTAATCTCCACATCAATACTGTTTACCTTATCTCCTTCATCGATCAGTTAAGATAAACCCCAGCAGGTTGCACAAGCAGAGTTGGGAGGACAGGTAGGGGTAGGATGCATGAGTGCGTGTGTGCTATGTTACACACTTTGATTTGTCATATCTTTGACCTTGGCTGCTAGGGAGTTGCGTCACCTCAAAGAGAAAGAGGTACAATGAGAGAACAACATCTGGCTTTCCAGTTGTGAATTCTCAATGAAAAGAAATGCCTCGAGATGTACAATCTTCCCAGTGCAGAGGTGGAGGCAGCAGGGGCACGGGGACTGAGCTTGAGCTGAGGAAGCATCAGGAGTGCTACTCTGGGGAAGTGCTCAACCACCCTAAAGAGGAGAAGGGGGATTTGTCCATAGCACCTCTCATGTCACTCTGGAAAGATCCCCCCTTTGACCTTGGTGGGTTCTGGATGAAACCACATTTGCCATAAGCCTCAAGAACGGATGTCGGGGAGAGTAAAGTGAAAAATGGGGGCCTGGATCGAAGGAAAGCTGAGAGGGGAGCTCAGAATTCATAGATCATGATGAATTAGAATAGCTGGGAGTGCTGCAGGCCAAGACAGAGATGCACTGGCAGAGCTGAGTGGTTACATCTCACTACTCAACAACGCTCCTTTTGGCCATTTAAGGAGTGTAGCTGGTGAGCACCTATATGAGTCATGTTCAGACATCTTCAGCTGCAGCAGTGACTATGATACAGGGTGTTGTAGACGGAAGAGTGGGTAAAAAAAATTATATGAGGCTGTGTGGATTCATCCTCATTGCTGCTAACAAGAACAATTCTCCCATAACAAATACAAACAAGGATTAAGTAGACTGTGTTTCACATGCTATATTTCTGATGTTCACCCGCCTGCTCTAGCATTCCTCTACTTCTTCGATTTTGAAGGGGGTAATATGTAATATACTAGCTCAGGGATTCTCAAAGGTTTTCATACAGGAATTATCTTGTGGATACTTCCCACTCCATTTGCAGTGATATAATATCCCTGTGGCAACTACAGTAATTCCTTAAAGGAAGAGTAATATCAGGAAAGTTACTTAAAGTGCTTTAGCCATCTTTTATGGCAATTTAACAGCTGGAAATAAGGAGGGTGGCAAGCACTATGTGACCAGCCAGGTCTCCTCCAGCAAGCACTCCATGGAACACTTGTGGTATCTGGACCATAGTTTGTGAACATCTGGGCCGGCCTATGTTACAGATGGAAGTGCTGGTGCAGTGGGATCTGGTAGGAGCCACATGGTTAAATAGGATTCCTTTGGTGGGGCTTTGGGCTGCACTTACCTTCAGAATGTCCCCGGCACGGAAACTCAGTTCATCCTCTCCAGAGGCGTTGAAATCAAATTTGGCAATGGCTTCCATCCTATGCCTTGGTGACAGGGCAAAGCTGGAAGAGATACAAGTATGTCATTGTCTGGGAGGAGCTGGGACTTCTGAGTCTAGCTCACAGAAGGGACTGTTCTCTTCTCTTGCTCAGGACTCTGTGAACTGTTTGTTGGTGCTGTGATCACTTCTCACCCAGGGTACCAGGGGCAGTGAGACCAGCCTGTTGGTTAATCTGTAACAGTCCCTTGCTGGGGGCACTGGGCCTGTATCCTGTGTTGTAAGCTCTTGTTTAGGCCTACAAACCATTATTGGAGTGAATGAAGTTACCAGCTGGGAATGATCCCATTAACTGGCACGGCTGATGGGGGCATTGGAATAAATTCATATAAGTGGTTCACATTTCATCAAGAGGACTGAAAACATACCAGTGCAGAATCTGTTTCCCACAGGCCATTTTCTCCACCCAACAATCTTATGATGTAAATTTGCACACAACACCCAAGCAGACTGATAGTAGGGATGACAATGTAAGTAATAACAGAATGGTTATGTTAACTATTCCCTGTGATGTAAGTGATCCCATCACCCTGCAGAAGAAGGTACTCATCCTGCACAATGGTCTACTTATTATCCCAGGAGAGATACTAACTATGGGCAAAAGGAGGATCTCTCAATTAAAAAAAAAATTTTGGACAGTGAACACTATATTGAAGAATGAAAGAAAGACCTTCCCCTACAGAGGCTTTGACATAGATAGCCTTGATTTCCAGTGTGGGAAAGAACTTGTGTGCAGAAAGGTTGTACTCTCTCTTTTGGAGGTGGCAGAAAATCAAATTGTAACACTTACAGCTTAAGCCACATGAGTACGATGACATATGTGCCCAAATAGCCCAGATTTCTGGAGCCTGAATTCATATCTTACATTAGTTTAGTAGTGCTGAAAGGTACCATACCAACAGCCCTGCAAACCAGAGTCTTCCTTTTATCAGCAGGAAAGATGTAGCATGGGAAGGGGCAGTGCAAGCGTCACTTAGTCAACACTTCTTGCGAACGGAACTGAGATGTGTCCTGGAAGGACCATCTTTAGGATGAAAAGGAATGTTCAGTTTCCATGGCTCCCTGAATCTGTGACCTGTCTGCTGACGCGGCCAGTGACAGGGCAGGAAGTGGCTAGTGTCAATAGGATTGGTGTATTTTTGTGATGTAGGTACACATCCTGCCAGGACCCAGTTAGAGATGCTCCTGGAACTCCATTCATGATGGCCACCAAACAGCTCTCATACGGGAATAACTTTCAGCACTTCTAACCCAGGCTGGACTGCAACCAAAGTGACCTGGAAGTTAAAGGCTCCATAGCCCATCTTTACTCTCTCAAGGCATCCAGTCTTGGATGAGAAGACTCTCCATCTTGCCTTATCTGAAAAGTATTATCCAGAGGACCTCGGAAAGAAACCTCACCAACAGCCTCTCTAAAGAAACTTTGGTTCATTGAGTTGTCTTTCATAGCAGAACTGAGAAAGACCAAAAGTGTTGGCACTGAACAAGACTCAGAATTATGCAAGAAAAATGTCATATTTAAATTGATGGGCCACTAGAGACTGAGAATTGTCTTCTTTCATTCCCAAATATAAAAGGATCTTCACATGCTTTCTCCAGGGTTTCTTTCGGCATTTTCTTTTTTGCTGCTTATCTGAGGTGAATTTGAATTCACGTGACTGAACATGAGGCAGACAGAATAAAGGCAAGGTGTGTGGCTGTTCACAGACAGCTCTGCAAGTTCAACATGATCCCTCTTACAGACATCTGTGTTATTTAAGTCCTGGGAACTCCCACACAGCAGTACAAATGTAGTTCAGTCCTGACCTGCAGTATCTCCCTTGCCCATCGGAGTTTTGCCAATGCACTTCAGTAGTGAACTGCACCATTTTAATGTTCTGCCAATATGCCTCAATCTCAACCTGCAAATTCTCCTGCCATTCCAGTCCTGTTCACCTCCTTCTCTCTCCTCCCCACCCCCAGATTTGTTGATGCACCTTAGTTCTGACCATGGTTCCTTTTGGTATCCCAGTCCTGGGTCATCACACCAACCTGCCAATGCACCTCAATTGTGAGCTACAATTGCCCATGCTATTCTTGGGTCCCCAACATAGCTCTGCTAATGCAACTCAGCCGTGACCTGCAGCACGCCATGCTATTTTAGCTACTGGAGTCCTTATCTTCTGCTTGTAAATCACACAACTTCATGTGGTGATGATAATTGTGATGTCACAAGTGGAGGATTTGGATTTCAAATGGGGGAGCAAGTTAGCCATTGGGTTAACTGTGAAAACAAAGATTCTGTTTTCATGTAAACATCCCTTATTAATAATGATTACTTCAAATGATGGGGCGATAACTAAAGAAAACACCAGCAACCAAAGCAGAATTGCTGTAATATGGCATGTTTCTCAGTGTTTTACCTTGAGGCATTGAGCTGCTCTGTAAAGATCACTGACAGCTCACCAGCAGCTGGGTGAATACATCCTCGAACTCCTAAATGCAGAGCAATAATCTCAGTTTGAGACACCCAGTTAAAAACAACCTACTATTTGAATACAAAGCCTTTCTTTGATTTTTGCTCTTTAGTGGAATTAAAAATCTCAGTGATTCTTTCTGGGGGCAGGGAGAGAAGCTCATTTCATTTTTCAACATCCAGACAGTTAAAAGTGATATTTGAGACATGCCCACCAAAAGGAGGAGTATTGGGGAAATGGTTAAAGGCTCTTCTCTCACTTATTTTCAATTCTAGCAATTCCAACCTTGGGCAGAGACCGAGACACAGACACTTCTTCAAACAATCTAACAGATGGATTAAATGTGTTTTTCATTGCCAGAGGCTAGATTTAGAAGTGACTCAAATATCACACGCAGTGTCAGCTGGGTTGATAAATCAGTACTGCAGTAATACCATGGCCTTAAACTCTTTCCCCACCAACTACTAAAGCACCATTGGTCAATAATCCTGTCTTTGAACTGCAGCCTACCACTTTTCATAACCTGAACTTCAAACCAGCCCTGCATCTCTGATCCTATTCCTCCCTCCTCTTGTATCTCCAGTTTCCTTATACTGTTCGGGTCAGTGCTGGGCTTTTTATGAAAGCTTTCCTGCTAGGTGCTCATTCTTCCTCTCTCTACATGTGTATGACTTCCATCGGCACCTGTGTGACAGAAAGAGGTTTTATTTTTTTGTCATTAATTACTTTTCTCAAGCATCGTTTATCCCAAAGGATATCAGAGCACTTTACAGACTGTGAGCCGAATTCCACCTTCAGTTACATGGCACAGCTCCATTAGCTATAAGGGGTGGCCAAACTTACTGATCCTCTGAGGCATATAAAACAATTTTCAGAAGTTTGAGAGCCAGGGCATGCCTGCTGGGACTCCAGCCCCACAGGAGGCACCTGCCAGGGCTCAAAGCTCCAGTCCCACAGGAGGCACCTGCCACTGGGTAGAAGCCCCTAGCCTCATCACCCCACTGCTGGGCAGAAGTCCTGAGCTCCCTCCCCCCAGTCTCATAGGTCGAGAATGGGGGGAGAGCATGGAGGGCTCCTCAAGCCGCACTTTAACTATAAAAGAGCTGCATGCAGCTCGTGAACTGTGGTTTGGCCACCCCTGAAATAACTGAAGGTAGAATTTAGTCCTGTATATACTATATTGGGTAAAAATCACCCCAGTACAGAGGGAAAGCTCAAGGCGCACGCATCACTTAAGTCCCACTAAGCATAGGCCTGACTGCCAGATGCTGGGATTGGAAAACAGGGGCTGGATCACTTGATGATTGCCCAGTTCTGTTCTTTCCCTTTGAAGCACCTGGCATTGGCCGCTGTCAGAAGACAGGATACTGGTCTAGATGCACCACTGGTCTGACCGAGTGTGGCCTGTGACGCTGTATGATTAAAGATGACCATTTATAGCATTGATATTACCACTGTTATACAATTGCAACAAATCTTGCACAAAGTGTATCATGCAAAGTGTCAATGGAAAATTTATAATCTATCAAGTATGATTAGCCTGATTAAATCCATGTATCATCTTTGTATCCAAAGCTATGAATATTGGCTCTGTATATGTATCTCCAACATGGGTTTTGTTCCTGCGTGACACCCTCCAGATAGATTTACATCAGGACTCGACAACTATGTGTTGATGGTCCACCAAGGACACTCAGCTCACAACTGGCCATTGAAGAAATTCATCCTGCCCAGTAAGGTTTTCCTGTGGACACCTCAGAAAGAATATGAGCAATGGCTGCTCCTGTGAGCCAGCAAAGCATATAAGGACATGTGACCCTAGACTGCATCTTGGGCTAGTAACTTTCCAGGCACCTGGGCTGTGGGCTTTGTTTGGGACAGTAAATTTCCATGGCAGAGGATATAAAAGACACTGGAGACAACTCCATTTTGCTTCTTTACTGCTCCAATTCTCTTGACTGTGGATTTACAATTAAAAAAGAGCATCTTGAACTGTGGACTGAGGAACTTCCAGTCTTTTGGAAGTTACCAGAGAGAGAGACTTTACAAGTCAGCAGTCTGTTCCATCACTCCTATAAACCTGATATAAGGACTTTGCAATCACTTGTATGTATATGATTCCTTAAACATTCATAACTCTCTTCTTTACTTTTATTATTAAATCTTTAGTTAGTTTACTAAGGATTGGCTGATAGTGGGATATTTGGGTAAGATCTGAGATTCATATTGACCAGGGGATGTGTGTCTGATCCTTTGAGATTAGAAAGAACCTCACATATGATGAAATGGGTTTTTAGTAACCACTCACTGTATTGGAGCTGTTTGTCTGGATAGCAACCAAGAGCTGGAATGTCTAAGAGCGAATGTATTTGTCTTCTCGTTAACCTGTGTGTAGAGAAGTTCTTTGTTACTGGTTTGGTGAATCTAATTATAGAATAAACCACCAGCTTTGGGGATTGTTGGCCCTATTTCTTGCAGTCTGCCTTGAGAGTGGCATTCTCAGTGTGGTCCATCCAGGCACCCAGTCACATTCATTGATCTGACCTAGTGTGGTCATTCTCATGGTTCTTAACCCCTATTTAAGGCATGAATATGAATTAACTAGTGCACAGAGGTTGTGCTGGCTCTGCACAAAGTGAATTTTACCTTTAGTGATCACCCTTCACCACATCACTGAACTGCAGCTGCATCTAAGGGTAGAATGCAGGCGCCATTCTGTGTTATCAACACTACAGAAGAGTCAAAGGGAGGGAAGTGAAAAGTAACTTAACCGTTTGAAACTACAGAGGATATATTTTAGTCCAGTTGAACATGTAATTCCGTGAGTTGGACTTTAGCCAGGACACTGAGGTTAACACCTCCACATTTATGAAAAGTGACAGGGGCTACTTAATGACCACAAGTGATCAGATGATAAAGCTCATCTCATTTGAAATACAGTGCTCCGATAATTTATACCATCCCCCCAGCACCTTGCTGGAGCGTGGGCTGAGTAATAATGACTCAAGAGGAAGAACTCCACCTACTAAGTCACCAACACCACTGTCTGCATCACTAGGAAAAATGAGAGTCCTGTAGCACTTTAAAGACTAACACATTTCTGCGGGCATAAGCTTTCGTGGGCTGCAACCCACTTCATCAGATGCATCACTAGGGTTTTCTATGGCAGCCTTTCATTCATTTATTGTCCAAGCTCAACTTTGTTTAGCCTAGTGTGATAAGATCACAGCAAGGGGGCATGATTGCAGGAAGGACACTTATTCAATGATGCTGACCTTAAGAAGAGTGTGATTTTGAAGTCTGTGAGATATATATCAGGCCCACAGCTTCAGCCAGTGAGGTTGCATCCATATATGCTAAGTGACATGTTCTGTTATGCCTTTCTGGGTACTTCAGGTGTCAGAGTTTAAAGTCAGAAGGGACCGCTATATCATCTAGTCCATAGTTTCTTAACCTGTGGTATGCGTACACCTGGGGGTACGCGCGACACAGCCAGGGGGTACGTGTCGAAAAACCCAGTGAAGGGAGGCAGGTGGCAGCCGCCAACTTCTGGGGAAGCCAGGCGGCAGCTGCCTACTTCCTGCCCGGTCCCAGCTCCCAGCTGGGAGGCAGGCAGCAGTCGCTGGCTTCTGGGGAAGGCGGGCAGCAGCCGCTGGCTTCCCGCCCAGTCCCACCTCCTAGCTGGGAGGTAGACGGCAGTCCTGGGAAGCTAGGTGGCAGCTGCTGGCTTCGTGGGACACCAGTCAGCAGCCACCGGCTTGGACAGCAGCCTCTGGCTTTTTGGGAAGCTGGGTAGCAGCTGCCTGCGTCCTGCCTGGTCCCAGCTCCTAGGTGGGAGCCTGGCAGAGCCTCCTGCACCTTGCAAGCTGGGCTCACAGCTGGGTGGCTGCCACCCATGCTCCGGCTTTGAGCCGAGAGATGGCTTCCCACGCCCTGGCTTGAAAATGGGCAGCAGCTGCCTGCCGCCTGTCCACATTCCCGAGTCCCAGCCTGCGTGGAAGCCTCCTCCACCCCAGCTCAGAGCAGGTGGCAGTCGCTCACCTCTTGAGCTGGTAGTCAGATGGCAGCCACCTGAAACTTGCCCCGGTGGCAGCTCCCCTCTCCAGCTCAAAGCCCAGTACCCAGAAAGCCAGGTGGAGATCCCAGCAGCTTGCCCGGTCCTGGAGCTGGGCTCTATCCACAGATTTACTTGTCAACTGCACTGCTTTAGCTGAGCAACTATAACAGCCCCAGATTTTACCAGTATAAAAATCTTAAGAGGGGCCCACACAGTGTGATTTGCCCCAAGCCCACACCCCTCTAGGGATGGCCATGGGGAGTGCTGCTATCCACTCTGGTGGGCCGCTAGTGTCTGCTCATACCTCACAAGTTACCGCCTGTGTGAGAACACCAGGTGACCCTGCCATCAGGCCATAGTGATTGGCTGGCGTTGACCTTTGCTCCTATATGGAGGAAGGAGAGAAGGAAAGAGGGGAGAAACAGCAGGGAGTTTTGTGATCTGCCACAGCCACACAGCATTGCAGAACTCAGAACTCTCTTACTTTACGAGAAATACAGTCGTCCAGCGGTAAAGGGGGAAAAGGTTGTATTTCTCAGAATGGAAAATAGAGTGTTGAGGTACTTACTAACATTTTCAGAAGTTGGGGGGTACTTGCTTCTTAAAAGGTTGAGAAACATTGATCTAGTCTGACCTCCTGTATATCACAGGCCACCAACACCACCCACATACTAAACCCAGCGACAAAAACGAGAGGAAAATAATACAACCCATGGGACATTAGACTATTATATGTGACAGGCAGAGAATAAGAAAGCCTGAGATGCACCAATGTTCAAGGCATGGAAATGATTTTACACCTGGATAATCCTGGCAAGTGACCTGCACCCAGATGCTTGAGAGGAAGGTGAAAACCCCCTAAGGTCATTGCCAATATGACCTGGGGGATCATTCCTTCTTGATCACACAGATCGGAATCAGTTAAACCGGGGATACTCAGATTGAGGTTCACGAACTGCAGGTGGCTGTTTAATGTGCCTCCTGTGGCTCTTTGCAGCACATGATATTAAAACGCTGTGTGATTTCATTATTAACCAGTCTAAGTTTTTAACCACTCAGGATGCTTTTATTATGTCATTAACCTACTGTATTTAATAAAATAATAATACATGGTCAGTCATTTTGCTTTGAAAATTATATATATATATATATATACATATATAGTAAACAATGAATTCACACTACTGTGTCTCTTTTGGGTAATATTGATCACAAATTTGGCTCCTGAACCCCTGAGGTCTGAGTATCACCGAGTTAAACCCTGAGCATGTAAGCAAGAACCAGCCAGCCAAGCACCTGAGAGAGAGGATTCTTGGTGACACCTCAGTGCCCTGGCCCACCCCACCGATGTGTGGGTTTGATGGTGAGTAAGGCTGGAGTCAAACATTCAACATCTATACAGGAATGCTAGGTGATACTGTAACTAAAGCACCTGAGTAGGAGCCAATTATTTGGAATGAGCTATGATATATACAGGCATTTTGTTGTCATCAGCTAAACCACATCCAAGAGGCACTGGGGAATATTCTCTTTCCAACGTGCAAGTCTGTCACCAGTGAGGCAATAGAACAGGTCCATTAACTGTCAGAAGTAGCAGTGCTTCTGTAATCCGGGCCTGCTTGGTATGGTCCTCTGTCCCCCTCTACGAGCACCAAGTTTGCTACAGCTTTAGCTAAGGGCCAGGTGGCTTTTAGCTCATGCAGTAGCAGCTCATACGCTAAGCTTCAGCAGTTCCAGGTTTGATCCTGCTCCTGGATGACTGGGGTCTGTTGATGTTACACCTCCAGCCCACTACAAGGCATGTTCATCACAAAAAGATAAACACATGTTCATGTTCCATACAGCCATAGACAGTTGCCATACATACGTGCATCAGCCTGTTCCTCCCATAATTTAAGGAATGGCTTCCCTAGATCATCTGGCAAAGGAAACTGATATAAATATCAGGAAGCCTAACATATTCTATCCAGTGAGGGATGGAGGCAGTACCAAGTACCTTCCATACCTAAAAGAGCAGCTCCCCTCGGTTGGGCGGCTGAGAAATGGTATATATGTGGTAAGTATGGGGCAGTGGTGCATGCATGATTTCACACTGAGCACACCAGTCCATACTGGTGGAAGATCTCATCAGTGGCCATTTCTGTGCATCATCCATAGCTCAAGCCACCTTTTGGGCTGGTTCTATGTCTGCTCTCACCCTATTCTCTGTTCTAAACTACATTAATTTTCTTGCCCTGTGAATGGCCCGAGAGATTGAGGGAATATGTTACAAAATTGAGTGAGCTGTTTGCTCCATGTTTCCTGCTGTGGGACCTAATGAGCACCCTACTGAGAGACCTGCTGTGAGCCGTCACTCACTCCGGCTGTCTGGCAGTGTAAAAAAATTGTCTGGCTTCCTGCTAGCCAGCCAAAAGCACTCCATGGAAACGTCGTGCTTTGAAATGTCTTTATTGTTAAGCCATAAAACAAAATGGCTTTCTACGCCATAAATAAAAATGAAAACGAGCCGGTGGTGGCAAACCCCCAACTAGGAGAGAGACAGGAAGCTGCTCTTCTCTCTGATCATCTAGAGATTCCTTCACTGTAAGGACTCCCTTCTAGGGTTTGCCCCCTTGTCCTAAGATGTTAACCCTTTCTCCATGTGGATTACACTCCCATCACAGCTATTCTTGTCTTAATTCTAGAGAAAGCTGAACATTTAAAGGATATGAAGACTATTCAGAGCTATAATTAAGGATAACTTTTTTTTTGGAAGGGATATTAACCTGCATTCTTCAGGGATTTAGCTAATTTGTACAGCACCTTGCACAATAGGGTCCAGGTCCATGACTATGGCTCCCAGGCACTACCACAATACAAGTAAACAATAAATAAACAACAACAATGGAGACCAGGATGAGACTTATTGTGGAGGACAGATTATCCCACATCTGCCTATTGCAGGTTCTTACACCTTCCTCTGAAGCATTTGATGGTGGCCACTGTCACAGACAGGACACTGGGCGAGATGGACTATGGGTCTGATCCAGTCTGGAAAATCCTATGTTCAAAAAATATGATTCAGATAAACTTGCATCTGTTTGGGTGCTTATCTGAATGATCCAAACTCACTGAGGGCATGTCCACACGTACAGGACTGCAATGGTTCCGTTGCACTGATACAGCTGCGCCACTGTAGTGCATCTGCTGAAGATGCTCAAAAACCACCCTGTCAACATAAGTGCCGGTGTGGACATTTTTTAACTTATGTCTCAAGAGGGTGGTTTATTCACACCCCTGAATGCAGGAATAAAAATTTGGCTGCTTTTGGAGGGGCACTTTCTTTGCCCCCTGTGGCAGTTGGAGCTGGCTCTCCTCCCCTCCTCCCATGGCCTTGGGGCTGGTGGAACTTGCTTTCCCCTGGTGGCCGGAGAAGCTGACTCTGTCCTGGGGCCACGGGACCAGTGGAGCGGGCTCTTCCCCTGAGGTTCCAGGTCCGGAGGAGCTGGCCTCTCCTGTCCTGGCTCAGGGCAGGAGGAGCTCACTCTCCCTGCCCTGGACCCGAGTTCTGTGCCCCCATTGATTGGGGGGGCCCCGTGCTCCTGCTTGACCCCCCCTTGCGCACGCCTCTGCCTGAGTGACATAAATTCTGCAGACATAAGCTGTAGTGTAGACATAGCCTGAGCCTGCAAAACAGGGCTAGAAATCTCATAAGAACAGGCGTTCTCACAACATTTTCATCATCTCTTGCTTCTGGAAGGGTTGGGAATGTCAGGTGAAGAGGCTTTTTCATGGTATTTCGGCTGCTGTGCTTTCTAGCCAGGAGCATAGGAGCATTCAAAAAATGAAAGATAATTTCTCTGATGGTAAAAAAAACAACCAAAAAACCAACCCAGCCTTTTTTTCAAACGTCAAATGGTATTGTCTGAAGTTCTGGGAAAGGTTATTTGGTTTGGTTCTGGTTTTGTGTGTTTTCAAACTAACCTGGGCCCCTCCATCCATAATGAGCTTGGCTCAGAGAAGCAACGTTATCAAGAAATAGAGGAGGAGGGTAAGTAGGAGGAAGCTTGGAAATGAGGCGGATTCTCAGCTGTCATGTATTATAGTGAATAGTAATTCATCAGCAGTGGACGCTGGAGAATCAGGTTGCAAATCCACATAGAGCTGAAAGTTATGAATGAGAGCTGTCTGGCTTCTCCTGATCTCCCATCTATTCCTGTCTCACGATCAGATGTGTTCCACACATGGCAATTCATCCTCTCTCACAAATTCCCTTTCCCAGGACAGCTGGCTAGGCTGTCTGCAATGACAAGTCATTAATGGACAGTTACTTTTGCAGTGAGGGAGCAAATGCACAGAGCAGGTGGTGTTATTCAAACTCCTCTGCAGAGCTCCACCCAATACACTTCAGTCCGGACCTGTGGCACCTCCTGCTCTTTAGGTTCCTTCTGCCTCTCATTCTTCTCCTGCAGCACTCCTGCCAGTTCAAGTCCTAGGATTCTCAAATGGCTCAGTCAATGCACCACACTCCTTAAGTACAAACATCCCCTTCTGTTTTAGTCCCTACCTGTCACCATCATCCCCATAACCCTGGTCTATGCAAAACGTTGTTGCCAATATAACTATTTTGTTTAGGGGTGTGGGATCCCTCCACACACAAGCTATAACTAAAAAAGCACCTTTATATCAATGTAACTGTGTCCACAGCCCCGTTGGGGGGGCGGGGGGAGGGGCGGCATTGTAGAACTTTAACTATACTAGTGTAGTTAAAGTGGTACCACTTTTGCTTGTAGACAAGGCCTTAATCCTGAACTGGAGAGCAATTTGCTGTTCCACTCGGGTGGCCCCTCCCCACAGTTCTGTTAAACAACCTCAAAAGATACCCTCTGCCGTTCCAATTGAAAAGCATGTCGGCACTTTGGAGGAATTCTTGTTTTGCAATAAGATGTTGCTATGTTCCTCTACTTTTCATTTTTTAAATGTAGAAGAAACATATTTTAAACCACTGACGAACATGACAAGACAAAATATTTTCTCTCCATCCCTCTGATCTTGCCAAGTTCCTCTTCTTTGTTTCCCTTCCCATCACTGCAGATTACTGAGTTATTAGTGTATCTCTAGCAGCTTTATCCATTCTAATCAGTTATGTCCTCCTCCTGCATTTTTAAGGGGATTGCACTGAGCAGTGTTTGTGACATCACAGCTCGTCACGTTGGCAGCAATTGTGAGATCACAAAAACTGAACTGACACAAAACTGAGTGGGGATCAGCTGAGGAGGAGGTGGCAACTGACTACAATGGAGAATGTGATGTTTTTGACCACTTTCCGCCTTATCCTCTAGTTCCCAACCACCCTTCTGTATTTCCATTAGCTTTAGTGAACTGCTTCATTGCCGCCCAGACGCAAGCAAGCACGTTGCACCAGCTGTGCTGCCAAACGCTTTGAACAGACCCAAGCAAAGAGGCCTACTGTGCCACATAATTCTCCACATAAAGGATGAGTAGAATACACCTACCATGCCACCAAATCTTCCAGGTCTGTCCTAGTGTTTAGCCGATTACAATGCAACATCGATGCCAGACAGGTCAGCTTGGTGCAGCACTGGGATCTGTGGCTTCTAAGGTATGAGCTCTGCTCAGAAATCCTGATTATTTTTTTACAAGCCAGGCTGATTAAAGAACAAACCCCCATCTCTAGCTGGTAGAGTTCTGTTTCAGTCTATGGGCTATGCTGAGTTACGCCAGCTGAAGATCTGACTCTGTGGTTTTAAAATGCTCTGAATGAATTCTTTCCGTTAGTGCTCAAAATCTGAAAAATACCTGCAGCAGATGGGTGGAAGGGGAGAGGGAGGTGATGCTGCTGACAAGGAAAGAAGCCCATCTACTCCTCCCCACCCCCACCCCCACTCATTTATAGATCTCTTATAAAGTCCCAGAGCCTGGTGCAAAGGTGCCTCATGCTTGCAATGAAAGATAAACATGACGCTAATTCCAGTGACAGACTCATATATCCAAGCAATGATGATGATAGTTGATCCTGTCACTGCAGTATTCCCTGATATCAATTTGAACTGCACATAAGCTAAGCGGGGGCGGCATGGCCATCAGGACAAAATTAAAATGTGCTGCACGGGTGGCTGATTTTCTTCCCTGCTGTTGCTGGAGAGAGAGACAGAGTGAGACAGTCTTTGGTGCTGTGCACCCAAGCCTAGTGCACTCAAGCAAACATTCCATTCCAGGATTTAAATGATCTCTGATGAGCGCCCTGTCATTCATTGGACTTTGTCGAGCCTCCATCTGAAGCAAGGGAAGGGTGACGTCTCCCTCCTTTTCCTCTCCCCACCACTTCTCCCCTTTAATCATGATAAATATATTTTAACCTGCTTGATTAAGTCAGTCAGACAATGTGCCCCTAATCTGCAGTGATCAGGGTGGTGGAATTGCAAAGGCGAACATGCTGTCTCTCTATCAGACAGAGCAATAAGGGGTTGCTAATGCAGCCCCCGTTAACAGCTTCCTACAGAATGAATTTTCCCTAACTGCTCCTAAAGAGCAGGCACTTGAGGAATGCTGTCTGATATAAATTTATTCAGAATGATTTCTTTCTGCAAAATTGACAAGCTTTCCCCACTAACCCCCCAGATAAATATATAAAGTATGAAAAATGTAGCCACTTCCTTGTACTCTAGAGGTTTTTTGATCTCATCATAATTTATCTAGCTAACTGCCTCTCAATTTTTCTCATGGTTCTTTGTAAGATTTAGTACTGTCTGGTATGTATTTTAATGCGAGTCAGTGTTATCTGAATACCAATCATGTGCTTAAGTGTATGTGCATGTATTTATTATATTTGTGCAAGTATGTAAAGCTGCTTTTATATGTATGGTGTTTGCACGTATCGAGTGTGCATTTAGGCCATGAGTGTAGAAATAAACTATGTATATGTCTGAATATATATGGCAGTGGTGTACCGTGGGTCTCCAGCGCCCAGGGGCCAATATTTTCTTTTTCAGCCACCCCCGTGTTGGCAGCAGAGGCAGCAGCACCACACGGGGGGGGAGGGGGAAGGGGGATGTCTGCAGGCCCTTTTCCTGTTCTTCCCCATACCCCACCCCTGCTGTGGGCGCAGCAGGTGCAACTGGGAGTGGGAGTGACAGGGGGAGATCCCCCAGGCCACCCAGTGGCGGCAGGGGGAGGCATGGTGATGGACTCTGTTCCCCGTGGCTCCCTCGTTGCGCCCAGCGCAGGGACAGAAGGGCCGAGAGGACGCGTGCTCCGCCTGTGGCGGGAGCTCTTGGCCGCCGGCAGGCCTGAGCTGGGGTTGGCGTGGCCACCGGGCCCTGGCCACCTGTGAGAGTGAGGGGCGGCTCGTCCGAGGAGGGCCTGGGTGGCGACCGCCCCATGCTAGTGCCTCGGGGCATGGCTTTCCGCCAGTATGCCACCTACATATGGATATGTCTACGGAAATACTGTGTAAGTATATGCATGCATGTCTGAGTTTGCTTTCTTATGTATACATGTCATGCATATGTAGGTTTTCATACGTGCATATACTCTTTAGAGCCATAGCCTCGGCTCTGACTGATCAGTGTCGCAAGACTGAAGTCCAGGGGATGAAAGGTGTCATATGGCCATCTTTGCAGTCTGTAGATCCTGGGGCTAATTAGCACAAATCAGGTCTCCACTGTACATTTGAGCCCAGTGTACATTTAGACCACCCTCAGGGCTGCTCTAAAACACAGCAGCTCCCAATGGCCATTCTGGCAGTCAGTGACTAGCTAGACTAGAAGTGTTCTTCTCAGAGGCTGGAATGGAGGGTATGCTACACCTCACAAGGATTCCCCAACCTAGAGAAAATCCTTCAGGGCCAGAAGCACCAGCATCAGAGCTTCTTTGTGCTGCTGGAGTGGTGAAAAGCAGCCAGAGTAGGACAGAGGATCTTGCCCTTTTCAAAAGATTTCAGGACCCATAATTGGGTCCAGATTTGGAGAAGACCTCAGCTCCTATTTAGGCATCTAAATATAGGAGAGCTTTTCAAAAGTGTTCAATACCCAGTAGTTGTCACTGTGACACTAACAGATAGATAAAGAGCTCAGCACCTAGCATGCTACACTCTTCTGAAAATACAGCCACTTATTTTGGTGCTAACACAGATGAGCTCTTTTGAAAATTCTGCCCTATATGTCTGTATGTGCATATGCGCTATATGCGTATTGATGGTACCTTTACAATGTCTTTATATATGCCTATATTTTATAACCAACAGTACCTGTAATTACGTATGCTAAAATAAGGATAATCACATCTTATCTTTTCAGAGCATAAGCTGATTTCAAAGAGGGTCAAGAAAGAATTCCCATCATCATATACAACTGACTGGATACACAATAGGAGATTTTCATTTCTTTTTGAAACTTCAAGTCCTGGACCATATAGGAGATAGAATCCTGGGCATTTTAAATCAATAGTCTGATCTGGTAAGACAAATTCTGTATATCTACTGCAACATGATACAGGAATACATGACTATGGCATGTCTGAACAAGGTGGCATGAAAGTTTGCTAACACAGACCGATCAGCACATGCTGTTACATTTCAAATCAGTTACTGCACGTGCGTCACTATGCCAGCAGACACAATTTTGTGTAAAATGGGAAACAGATTTGTATCAGTAAGGTAACTGCTATTTTCCTTACTTCTGCATAAGATCCAGTCTGGCAACAGACAGTTGTGAAAAACCTGTAACTCTACAACTAAAATTACAGTCTGTGCCAGCAGATATAATTTTGCACAAAAGTGGAAGCACAGTTAGCACAGTAAGGAAAAGTAGCATTTCTTTATCCTTTCAAGTGTAGTTCTATTTTTGCACTAAATTGACTGCACAGGCTGCGGTTTATTACTGTAAAGTTTTCTCTCTCTCTCTCTCTCTTTTTTTTAACCTTGTTTCCTTATATTTTATCCTTTCTTCTTCGGTCTTTAACATAATAAGATAAAATACCACAGCCTAGATCAATATAAAAGTTAAGTATGAGAATTTAAGTACAAACATAGTAAATCCTATCACTAAGCTTCTCATAGCCATCTTAACTTGGCCACGTTGTACATACTGGGCCAATTTCTGCTCTTGGTGACATTTGTTCTCAGAGCAGAATTTGGTCCGTTCTGTATATAAAGGGACACATTGAACTGTATAAACAGCAACTGAAACTGCTGCTATAGATATGTGCCAAACGGTAAAATTAATGTTGCTGTGGGAACCTTAATTTATGAACATTTTGACTTTTATATTTACTCTCTCAACCTCAGTGTTCCATTAACACCGCCTTTTGTCTTTAATATGATCTGGGGGCTTGATTTGCATTTAAGTAGAGGCCCTGTTATAAGGCCATGAGTGGTGTAAAAGGGCCGTACGTTGAAATTAGAATCAGGCCCCGTGGGAGTACTTTTGCATGTGTGAATGCTTCTGCAGGGTTTTTAAAGCAATTAATTACAAAAAATGATTTTTTAAAATTAAAGGTGCAGCTCCAAGAAGGGATCCAGTTTCTTTTCAGACCAGAAGATAAATGTGGATACCTTGTTACTATTCTTGTGGTTTGTCCACACACAGAAATTATACCATTTTAACTAAAGGCATGGCAACGATTTAGCGCTTGTCTATACTTGGAAGTTAATTAGGATTAAGATAGGGTGTGAATTTAAAGAGCAATAAGAGTATTCACATGTGGAGTCAGTCTGGAATAGCTGTTCTGGAATAATGCCGTGTATAGACAAGTCATGAAGACAGGGCAACTTCTGGGTATAGACAGGCCTTGAGGATTTCATGATTCCCATTCCCACTGTGTGAGCAGTAATGTTGTAATCATCAAGTTAACTGGAACCTTGTCTGCAACCCCTGCATAATATGCAAATCCTAATTTACCCCATCTGTGAGAAAGTGATCAGTTGTTGCTCTGTACCAGGGAACCACAAGGTCTCCAGCCCTGTTTGATAGAATGCATGTGGCAAAAGAGGGAACTCTGCTTAAAGGATGTGAATGAGTCATTCGACATTTCAGGTTGACTGAAGTCATTCCACTACGTTTATTTCTAATTTAGATGTGCTACCACATTTGCACATTAAACAGGATGGGAAGAAAGATTGAAATGATCTGTTACAAAATATGTATGCAAGGCACATAGGAGAGACCAACTAAGGCATGACTTGATGCATGTGTGAAAATGTGATCTTGCAAATGCAGCTGTTTGTGTTCGAATGACAGTGTCTGACTTTGATGTTGCCTCTGTGTGTGTGAGCAACTGTTTGGCATGCGTGTGTGTGTGTGTGTGAGCGCATCTGTTTGAGCATGAATGTGCGTCTGTGAACTTATAATTATAAGTGAACTTCACACATGCTCTGAGCAGAAGTGCTGCATACATGAATAGGGGAGTAGGTGTGCTCTGAGTGTGCATGAGTGTGAGGTGTGCTGTGTGCATGCACAGGATGACTATGAATGTGTATGTACGTGTGTATTATCTTGACCAGGAATACAGGCAGTCTGGCCCGATCCTCAAAAGTGTTTAGGCACCAAACTCCCATTGAAATCTGGGCCCAACTGAGCATTCAGTAGGAATTAACCATATATTTAAAGACACCTGAGAAAAGGATAAAGGCCAAAATTTTTAAATCTGACTGGATCTAAATTTAGGCTCCTAAATTCATATTTAGACTCCTAAATCAAAGTGGTTTGATTTCCTAAGGTGCTTACCCACTGCAGCTCACACTGATGTCCATTGGAGATATAGGCATTCAACACCTTTGAAAATCAAGCCACTTTTATTCAGGTGCCGAAATATGGGTTTAGGAACCTAACTTTAGGCCCCCAGGTTGACTCCTAGGCTCCTAGACTTTAAGGTCAGAAGGACCTGATCTTCTGTACTCCTGTTCTTCCTAAAGCCTTCCTAAAGAACAGAAGGTCAGGTCCTTGCAGACACAGACTATATTGAAGCACCCTTTGAGTCCAATCAACAGTGAGATGCTATGTTCATTGACCTCTCCTCAGCCTATGACACTGTCTGGCTCAGTGGCCTTCTCCTCAAGCTACATAATTGCCTCCAAGACCATCATATCACACGTGCAATACAAGAAATCACCACCAACCATTGCTTCCACATGACAGTCAATGAACAGTCCAGCCGCATGAGGCTTCTCAAAAGTGGTGTCCCACGAGGGTCAGTCTTGGCCCCTGCACTCTTCAACCTCTATACTGCTGACCTTCCACACACCTCAGGCATGAAACTCGCATATGTCAATGACATGGTTATTCTCTACTCCAGCAAGTCCTTTAAGGATATGTGACAGATCTGAGAAAGGGACATCCAAGCAATGCACACCTACTATCACCAGTGGCGGCATTGCCTTAACATTTAAAAAACAACCTGCTCCGCCTTCCACCTGAACAACAGGGAGACAAACAAAGAACTCATCATCCGACTCAATGGATCGTCCCTGCTGTTCTCGAGCACCCCGACCTATTTAGTGGTAAAGCTGGACAGAACCTCTTTTCCCCCCGCCATCATATCAGTGGAGTGGTAGTAAAAGTGGCAGCCCAGATCAACCTGCTGAGGGGCTGTGCAGTTATGACTGGGGTGTGAATTTCACAACCCTGTGCTCTGCTGCTCTAGCACTTGTGTACGCTCCAGCAGAATGCTGTGTGTCTGCTTGGGGCAGGAGAACACGTACAACTAAGCTGGACTTGGCATCTCAGCATCTCAATGCTGCCCTCCGCATTATCTGGGGATGCCTATACCATCTTATGAACTGCCCATTCTGTCTGGTGTTCCACTCCACCACCTGAGATGGCTGGCTGCAACCAGGCAGGCAGCATTCAAAGCTGCTAACACCCTACTCCACCCCCTTCATGAAAGGATCTTCCAGATTCTGTCGGCTCAATGCCCCAGGAGTTGCAGGCCTTCGTAAGAGTGGCTCAGGCCTTCATATAGGCAGATAGTGGCCAAAGCCGGAGTGAGTGGGTCATGAGCCAGTGGAGGAAGGAACAATGCCCTGGCAGACGGTAACAACTGCCTCCCACCTCCACCTCATCCATAAGCTGCAGCCTACCATGGAAGGAGTGGACCCACTTAAACCGCCTAAGGACAGGTGTTGGGCGCTTTAACTCCTGCACGCACAGCTGGAACCTTTGCGGTAATGCAGCCTGAGAGTGCGGAGAAATACAAAGTGTGGACCATCTTGTGGAGGGATGCCCCATCCATCACCTCCAAGGAGGATGGGTTTCCCTCAACCTCCTGACCAACAACACACTGGAGTGGCTGAGGTCTGCCACACACAATTGCTAAATGAATGCTCGAATGGAACTCTACACCATAGTTTCTCAACCTGTGGTACGTGTACCCCTGCGGGTACGCAAGACAAGGCAGGGGGTACGCGGGGAAAAACCCAGTAAAGGGAGGCAAGCGGCAGCTGCCGACTTCTGGGGGAGGTGGGTGGCAGCCGCCGGCTTCCTGCCCGGTCCCACCTCCTAGCTGGGAGGTAGATGGCAGCTGTCTCAGTCCTAGGAAGCTGGGCAGCAGCTGCTGGCTTGGGCAGTAGCCTCTGGCTTTTTGGGAAGCTGGGCAGCAGCCACCCACATCCTGCCCAATCCCAGCTCCCAGGTGAGAGCCCAGCAGCAGCCTCCTACACCCTGCGAGCTGAGCTCACAGCTGGGTTGCTGCCACCCGTGCCCTGGCTCTGAGCCGAGAGACAGCCTCCAGCGCCCTGGCTTGAAGATGGGCAGCAGCTGACTGCCGCCTGCCCACATCCCCGGGTCCCAGCCCGTGTGGAAGCCTCCTCCGCCCCAGCTCAAAGCAGGTGGCAGTCACCCACCTCCTGGGCTGGCAGCCAGGTGGAAGCCACCTGCAACTTGCCCAGGTGGCAGCTCCCCTCCCCGGCTCAAAGTCTGGTGCCCAGAAAGCCACACGGAGAGCCCAGCGGCTTGCCCAGTCCTGGAGCCGGACTCTACCCACAGGCTTACTTGTCAATTTCACTGCTCTATCCACTCTGATGGGCTGCTAGTGCCTGTTCGTACCTCACAAGTTCCCGCCTGTGTGAGGAGAACACCACGTGACCCCGCCATCAGGCCACAGTGATTGGCTGGTGTTGACCTTTGCTCCTATATAGAGGAAGGGGAGGAGGAAGGAGGGGAGAAACAGCAGGGGGTTTTGTGATCTGCCACAGCCACACAGCATTGCAGAACTCAGAACTCTCCTGCTTTACGAGAAATACAGTCGTTCAGTGGTAAAAGGGAAAAAGATTGTATTTCTCAGAGTGGAAAATTAAAATTTATTATATTTATTGAAATTTTTAGAAGTTGAGGGGTACTTGCTACCTAAAAGGTTGAGAAACACGGCTCTACACCACATGCAAGAAGAAAGTCAGAAGAGACAAATATGATCATCTAGTCTGACTGCCTACACAATGCAGGCCACAAAACCTCGCCCACCCACTCCTCTAATAAGGTAGGGTGGTGGTGAAAATTTTGTTGACATACTGCATAGGAAAGAATTTCAAAGGCTACAGGAGATGAGTGGAAAAAAAATTGAGTCTAATCAAGGATATGTCACAAGGAAAATATTTGTATTGGGAAGAATAACTCCTCAATGGAATCATGGCTCCATGCATGGAATCATTCTCCAAGAGATTAGATAGCAAGCCGGTGAGGAGAGGGCAGAGAACTGGCATTCTGCCTCAAGGTAGAAACAGTCACATCAATTTTTGCACAGAGTTTAGATTGTATTTGTGCCTGCAGTGATCGGTGCAGGGACACCGGAATAGATTTGAAGCGTGCTACATGGGCAAAGAGACACTGCCAAGATAGACATTAATTATTATTGTTATTTTAAAAAACCTCCTGGTTACTAATATCTCTGAATGCTTAAACTAAAATATTGTTAAAAGTCTTAGTATTTTTTTTATCAGTCCTGCAGTTTATTTAATCTGCATTTCATTAAGCCTGCTCCGTGAACTCAGCCTTGTCATTTTTACTCTGGGTATAATCATTTTTGCCCAATGCTGCTGTTTGGGTTCACAGTCTAGAGGGGGATATTTAAATCCAAAAATAAAATTGTTTTAATTTAAATTAAAATATATTTTCATGCCATTCCTAGTCATATTAAGTTTCATAACCTCCACTTTCCCCAAATCACGTGGTTTGGACAGAGACATTCCTTAGGGAAGGATCTATTAAAGGGGATTCTCTATATCCTAGAAAGGAGGAGAAGATGGAAGAGGATAAAATATGGGTAGGATCTGATGAGAAACAGTCCAATGAAAAAGAGTTCCATTCAATTACGTCACATAATGGCAGACAGCTAAAAAGTGACAATTTTTTAAGTGCTTATATCTAAATGCTAGAAGTCTAAATACTAAGATGGGTGAACTTGAGTGCCTTGTACTAAATGAGGATATTGATATAATAGGCAACACAGAAACGTGGTGGAATGAGGACAGTCAAGGGGACATAGTAATACCAGGGTACAAAATATATTGGAAGGACAAAATAGGTCATACTGGTGGGGCAGTGGCATTATATGTGAAAGAAAGTGTTGAGTCAAATTAAATAAAAATCTTAAATGAACCAAATTGTGCCATAAAATCTCTAAGGATACTAATTCCATGCTTGAATAATAAGAATATGGCAGTAGGGATATACTACTGACCACCTGACCAGGACAGTGATAGTGACTGTGAAATGCTCAGGGAGATTAGAGAGGCTATAAAAATAAAAAACTCAATAATAATGGGTGATTTCAATTACTCCCATATTGATTGGGTACATGTCACCTCAAGACGGCATGCAGAAATAAAGTTTCTTGACACCTTTAATGATTGCTTCTTGGAGCTGCTAGTCTTGGAACCCACAAAAGGAGAGGCAATTCTTGATTTAATCTTAAATGGAGCACAAGATCTGGTCCAAGAGGTGAATATAGCTGAACTGCTTGATAATAGTGACCATAACATAATAAAATTTAACATCCCTGGTGGCGGATGGGATACCAAAGCAGCCCATTATGGTAGCATTTAATTTCAGAAAGGGGAACTACACAAAAATGAGACGTTAGTTAAACAAAAATTAAAAGGTACAGTGCCAAAAGTGAAATCCCTGCGAGCTGCATGGAAACTTTTTAAAGACACCATAATAGAGGCTCAATTTAAGTAGAAACCCCAAATTTAAAAACATAGTAAGAGGACCAAAAAAGTGCAACTGTGGTTAAACAACAAAGTAAAAGAAGGAATTAGAGGCAAAAAGACATCCTTTGAAAAGGGGAAGTTAAATCCTACTTAGGAAAGTAGAAAGGAGCATAAACTCTGGCAAGTGAAGTGTAAAAATATAATTAGGAAGGCCAAAAAAGAATGTGATGAACAGCTAGCCAAAGACTCAGAAAGTAACAGCAAAAATTTTTTTATGTACAACAGAATCAGGAAGCCTGCTAAACAACCAGTGGGGCCACTGGACAATTGAGATGCTAAAGAAGCACTCAAGGAAGATAAGGCTATTGCACAGAAACAAAATGAATTCTTTGCATCAGTCTTCACAGCTGAGGATGTGAGGAAGGTTCCCAAACCTGAGCCATTCTTTTTAGGTGACAAATCTGAGGAAGTGTCCTAGATTGAGGTGTCATTGGAGAAGGTTTTGGAACAAATTGATAAATTAAACAGTAATAAGTCACCAGGACCAGATGGTATCCACCCAAGAGTTCTGAAGGAACTCAAATATGAAATTGCAGAACTACTAACTGTGGTATGTAACCTATTGCTTAAATCAGCCTCCGTACCAGATGACTGGAGGATAGCTAACGTGCCATCAATTTAAAAAAAAAAAAAAGGCTTCAGAACAATCTCGGCGATTACAGGCCAGTAAGCCTAACTTCACTACCAGGCAAATTGGTTGAAACTATAGTAAAGAACAGAATTATGACACACATAGATGAATACGATTTGTTGAGGAAGAGTCAACATGGTTTTTGTAAAGGGAAATTATGCCTCACCAATTTACTAGAATTCTTTGGGGAGGGGAGAGGCGTAAACAAGCATGTGGATAAGGGTGATCCAGTGGATATAGTGTACTTAGATTTTCAGAAAGCCTTTGACAAGGTCCCTCACCAAAATCTCTTAAGCAAAGTAAGAGGTCATAGGATAAGAGGGAAGGTCCTCTCCTGGATCAGTAACTGGTTAAAATATAGGAAACAAAGGTTAGGAATAAATAGTTTTCAGAATGGAGAGAGGTAAATAGTGGTGTCTCCCAGGGGTCTGTATTGGGACCAGTACTGTTCAACATATTCATAAATGAGCTGGAAAAAGGGGTAAAGGTGGCAAAATTTGCAAATGATACAAAACTACTCAAGATAGTTAAATCCAAAACAGATTGTGAAGAGTTACAAAGGGATCTCACAAAACTGGGTGATTGGGCAACAAAATGGCAGATGAAATTCAATATTCATAAATGCAAAGTAATGGACATTGGAAAACATAATCCCAACTATACATATACAATGAAGGGGTCTAAATTAGCTGGTACCATTCAGGAAAGAGATCTTGGAGTCACTGTGGACAGTTCTCTGAAAACATCCACTCAATGTGCAACGGTAGTCAAAAAATCTAACAGAATGTTGGGAATCATTAGGAAAGGGATAGATAATAAGACAGAAAATATCGTATTGCTTCTTTATAAATCCATGGTACGCTCACAGCTTGAATACTCCGTGCAGATTTGGTTGCTCCATCTCAAAAGAGATATATTAGAATTGGAAAAGGTACAGAAAAGGGCTGCTATATAGATTAAGGGTATGGAAAAGCTTCCATATGAGAAGCAATTAATAAGACTGGGACTTTTTAGTTTGTAAAAGAAATGACTAAGGCGGGACATAATACAGGTCTATAAAATTATGACTGGTGTGGAGAAAGTAAACAAGGAAGTGTTATTTACCCCTTCACATAACACAAGAAGTAGGGGTCACCAAATGAAATTAATAGACAGCTGGTATAAAATAAACAAAAGGATGTATTTTGTCACACAATACACAGTCAACTTGTGGAACTCCTTGCTAGAGGATGTTCTGAAGACTAAGACTTTAACAGAGTTCAAAAAGGAACTAGATAAATTCATGGAGGATAGGTCCATCAATGGCTATTAGTCAGGATAGGAAGGGATTGCTGTTTGCCAGAGGCTGGGAATGACTGATGGGATGGATCATTTAATGATTACCTGTTCTATTCATTCCCTCTGAAGCATCTGGCATTGGGCCACTGTCAGAAGACAGGAGACTGGGCTAGATGGATCATTGGTCTGATCTAGTTTGGCCTTTCTTATGGTCTTAATCTAAACATTGGGCTTAATCTAAGATAACTGCATCCTAATAAATAAAGCTGGTAAAAGGGTACATTCAGTTCAGGTTCAGAAAGTCTAAACACTGTATTCTTTGATTTATTTGAGTGGCAGCAAGAAACATTAATTCATTATTAATGCAGACTCGTCAACAAGACTATACTTGTATTGGCTTTGTACAACGGATAAAGCGGAATAAAATGTAAATCCAATTCCAATAGATTATCACAATTAGAGAAACACAGCCAAATTAATAAGCTCAACAGGCACATAAAAGCCTTAAAGCAGTGGGAACTCTGCATTTCCACCATGCTGGTGATTAAAGCAGTGGAGTCTCCACAGAGGGGAACTCCACACTGCCATGTGCACCTTGGATAAAAACTCACAGACAACACATCGGGGGCAAAAATAGGTGTGTTGGGGGAACTGACCAATGGATCCACGCATAGAACATCTCCACACGGACAAAGAACCACATCTGTTACTTTACCACATACTCAGCAATAGCCCGATCTGACCCAGCTGTATGCATGCCCTGAGCATTATTTCCTTTATGGGGTAAGGTTTCCACCTCCCCGGCTACATTAGTTATATGAGCAAATCCCAGCCTTCATCATGTTCAGGAATGGGTGTGTGTGACCTTAATTCTGCTGCCTTGTGCATACAAATTCCAATATAGATTTTAGTTAGATGATCATATACTATTTCTGAAAGAATGCAAGAAAATATCATACATTTTTTCTATAATGTATGTGTAGCATCTTCTGCTACTATGTAGTACTTTGCGCATGCCAGAGTCCCCTCCCAAACAAAAAAATTAAAAACTAAACGAATCACGGAACTAACATGACATTTGCAGCCCATCACACTCTTGATTCTGCTTCAGTCTATCCCTTTCCCCCTTTTGTTTTTGTCTTGTCTATTTAGACAGCAAGATCTTTGGGGCTGGCACTGTCTGCTGCTCTCTGGTGCTAGAATGATGGAGTGATGACAATTTACAACAGCTGAGGATTTGCCACTTTGTTTGCTCAGTACTGAGCACAATGGGCCCCATTCTTGGTCAGTCCATAGGCACTGTCATCATAAAAATAATACATTAAAAAAAATAGAGTCCCTGAAAGTCATTTATATGCAAGATGTACAATGAATGAGGCAAGTGTTCTATTCAGTGTGCATCTTATGAGATGCACCTTACAAGGCTGTAAAAAAAGCTGTATGATATTATATTGTATTCCTTGAGAACTAGTCTTTATTGACACAATTGCTTGCTATTATACAGCATATGAACAGGAGGCTAAAGTTTTGATTGCCATTTCCTAACATTGGAATGCTTAACACTCTTTTCACAATACTTCTTTATCTAAAGGGAATTTCTTACGAGTTTGTGAAGGGAAAAGGAAATTCCATTATGGGAAATTATCTGACTAGACACCACCAGATGGCCCTATCTCATCTACCTTACAAGGTGTGCAGGAAGGAGCTCCATTTCTGCACACCTTAGAAAGTCTGCAGAAGAGCGCTTCAGGAGCTGCAAACTTTAGTAGCTGAGCAGCTTGTACCTTTCAAGATGCATAGCAACTGTGGTAAGGGCTCAGCAGCAGGAGAGCTGCCATTGGCTCTCTGACAAAGCTCAAAAGCTTATCTCTTTCACCAACAGAAGCTGGTCCAGTGAAAGATATGACTTCACTTGCCTTCTCTCTCTAATATTGTGGGACCAACACAGCTAGAACAACACTGCAAACAGTGGTTCTCTGAACAGACTGGAGTGAGTCTTAGAAATGCGCTAGGGTGAAATTCACCCTTCTGCAGTGAACGAGCACGAGGGCCATCGACCATTTAAGTGACATTTCAGCCCTCAAAATAGGGGTTAGTGGTTCTTCAGTGGCAAATAGAACTTGTTGGTTCCCACCACCAGGATGAATTTCATCCAAAGGGAAAACATTGAAAAACCTCTACAGCATTGCACTTCTGCGTTCTTGAAGAAGAAAAAAACAAAAAACCCAACAACCTACTTTTACTATACACTGCTCTCTATTCTCTTGTTTTCTAACACCATTTCTTCCATCCTCACCTAATCTATCTGCCACAAGCTATGGAAAGGTGCAATGTTCAGTTTCATTATGTATAACATGCTACAAGTGATTATCTTGCAGACATTTTTTTTAATCTGAAGCTATTTCAAATGAATTTTATAAACTCAGGTAATAATCTGTGCAACATACACCAAAGCCAAAATTTCCAAAAGAGGTCACTGACTCTGGGTACCTTATTTTCGAGTTGCTCCAGCTGAGACAGCTTGGACTTTTTGCCCAAGTGTTGAGCACCACCATTCCAGATGGTCACTGGGAGCTAGAAGAACTCAGCACTTCTGGAAATCAGTCAGAGGTGTTTAAGGTTGATCACCAAAATGTGAGATACCCCAACTCAGTGACCACTTCGGAAAAGGAGGGCTCAGCTGCTGTTTACACCGAGTCAGAAAGCAGCCTTGTAAAATTCCTTTCTGTCCCAAAACTAAAGAAACAATTTTAAATAAAAATACAGAAGACCTTGAATGGGTAGATAGAACAATACTACTAAATAATAAATACAATAATAATAGAAAATCACCTTTCATCCTGATAGACCCCAAAGCATTTTTACAAATTATGGATTAAATTCAAACCCTACATATTTTTGTGGCATGGATGGGTTGCAAATTTAGGCAAGCATCAGTGTGGATCTTTTTCGTGACATAGCCCTATGTGTAACAGTACCCTCCTGATACCTCTTATGCAAGATTATTCCTCCTAAGAGTACTCTGACCAAGATGTGGGGCAGTCAATTTTAATGGCATGTTGGCCACATCCTCTGACCACTACCTTCACCTCGGAACACTCCCTCCACCACGGAGGTTGCAAGCGACTGACAGCAAATCACATATCACTCTACCTATCATGAAAACCATTCTCCTCTGGGATGGAATACAGCAGCTCTTGAGCAGCGCACAGCAGTACAAGAGCAGAAGTAATAAATGTCCGTATAAAGCTAAAATGTTAAATATTCAGAATGTAATTATTTAAATTGAAATCTGGCCAGGAAAACAGATTAACACCTTTACTTTTCGGTACAGGGCTAAGGGAGCTTTGATGACCATAGGTGGCCTTCAGTTTTACCCCTCATTTGAAAGAAAGATGCTTGGGCATTCGCTCCAGTAGTGACTTGGTGGAAAATGTGCCACCTATGCAAAGTCATTAACACCATTTCCTGAAGTGCTGTGGTTTCCTTGGATGTCTCCTCATTCCAGGACCAACCAGATCCTACTCAAGGAACTCACAGTGTACGTAAATGAGCTAAAACTTTGGTTACCACCATGGAACCACTCCAGATGTCCTCATAAGTCTTGGGAAAGCGCATAAAACTATAAAAGCTCTTCAACAGAGTGTGGAGACAGAGGAAACCTTCAGCCCAAAATGGCTTCCCTAGTGATTATTATTAGGCCTGGCAGAATTTGATTTTTATTTTCTAATTTTGACAATTTTAAAGACCCTCCCCCATTTTTATGTATTTTTATTTTTACAGTGGTGGAAGAAAGGGTTGGGGTTAGGGCAGTGCTGACAGCAGGGCTGCACGGAGCTCATTATGTGGCCGGGGGGGAAGGGAGGGACAAGACATTGGGGCGCAAGGTTCAGGAAGACGCATCTATACATTCCTAAGAGAGTGAAACAAGATTTTCAGTTTATATTGGAGTTTAGGCAATTTGGTCATTTCCTCTCATCTCTTAATATTTCTTAGAATTGACTTGTGATCTCAATGCCATGATAATTTGGCCATTCTAAATAAACCTGTTTCTCAGAGGTTAACTGCCTCTTGTTAGACGTCAGTTAAATTGTGCACAGCATGGGCCTCTACTCTGCAGAATAATTTTTTTAAAAAGCTCCCCTCCCCCTGAAAACCTCAGATCTTTTCAAAATCATTCTCTCTCTCTCTCATTTATTTTTAACATCCTTCTAGAAACAATGTTTACAGTGGCTCTACTTCAGAGACCAGGAGCTTGGCTAGAGCCATAGCAAAAATATGTATCCCCCTCCCAGCTACCCATCTGCTGTAATGAGAACAGAAAAATAGCTGTGCCAGAACAGACCATTGGTCCATCTAGCCCGGTAACCCTTCTCCATCAGTGATCAAAGTCAGAAGTATTTGAATAAGGCAGTGGCTCTCAACCTTTCAAGACTACTGTACCCCTTTCAGGAATCTGATTTGTCTTGTATACTCTGAAGTTTCACCTCACTTAAAGACTATTTGCTTACAAAATCAGACATAAAAATACAAAAGGGTCACAGCACACTATTACTGAAAAATTGGTTACTTTCTCCATATAATTATAAATAAATCAATTAGAATATAAATATTGTACTTACATTTCAGTGTATAGTATATACAGCAGTGTAAACAAGTCATTGTCTGTGTGAAATTTTAGTTTGTACTGATTTTGCTAGCACTTTTTATGGAGCCTGTTGTAAAACTAGGCAAATATCTAGCTGAGTTGATGTACCCCTCTGGAAGACCTCTGCATATCCCCAGAGGTACATGTACCCCTGGTTGAGAACCATTGGAATCAAACACATCAAACACTGGAATGTTCCTCTATGTATCTCACAGTGGTTCAGTTTATGCCCTGAATTATGAAAGGGAACAGCCCTTGTAATTTTTAGCCTATCTAGTGTCACCGCAGATTCTAGCTCTATTAGTATAAATGTCTAATATTTATTTTAATTATTTGAAATGAAAGTAAATGTAAAATAAAGGCAGCATTGTCTAGTGGTTAAAGAACAAGATCAGGGGTCAAGACACTGGATTCTGGTCCCAAGCCTGGCAACTGATTTGCTGTGTATCCTTAGACAAGCCACTTCCCCGCTATGTGCCTCAGTTTCCTCATCTGTAAAATGAGGGTATTAATATTTACCCATCTTTGTAAAGCACTTGGAGATTTTAGGATAAAAATCATACACAGTGAGTACAAAGTGTTATTACAGTATAGCTTCCACTGGGACTAAGGGGCAATAGTAATAGAAACGCACACTGACGAAAAATTAAGTTGGATGAGCAAAGAAGTCTCCTTTCTATAACTCTCAAGTGTGCTGCAAAATTAAAGATTCTGAAAGAAAGCAAGGGATTTGTAGGGCTGCATATAAATGGATTGGACTATGTTTGCGGCCGTGCATGGCCCTCCAATCAGGCAAATGATGATGATTATATGCTACATACTATTTTAATCAGTTGAAAGTGGACTGCCAAGCTAGGTTTCTTTTAAACCACAACCAAGGCCTGGAGAGAAGGAAAAATGGGAGGATGACGAGAGTGGTCTTAACAGTTAAAAAAAAATCTGAAATATCTAGGAGGATCAAGAATAGCTGACAATACTGGAATGGAATGGAATGGAAACACATTTGGCACTGTTTAGGCCACTGTGGCTAACTTGCAATGATTACGTTCATCAGAGATGGGATCTGAGGGTAGATAGAGGAAATCAATGTTTGGATGTGAATCACACACATCTAAACCAGCAGGGAAAATTCAAGGGTGGGAGCATTATCCAGGGAAGAAATGGAGAGAGGGGACAGGGAATTACTTTCATTCTGCCAGGAAATAGCAATAGAGTCAGAAGACATTGTCTACAACTAAAAGTGGGACAAAACAAGACAAGGCATCTGGGGGGAAAAAAGACATTCTGAATATCTGAATGGAAAGAAGCAATAAAACAGCAAGACGGATAACTGAGATGAGCAGCTGAGGCACTGGTTACTGGGAGATATTCAAAACTTTGAATTGGCAGACGGACAAATTCTTGCACTGGAATTTCCCTTAAACTGAATCATTTTAAGGAGTAGAAGGCTCTAGATAAAATACTATTTGATTTGGAGGGGCTATCGTCTACTTCGCCTTCCCATCCAAATCTTTCCTGTTCTGCAACTTACACAAAGGACAGTAACACACAGTTATATGCAGTGTTGCCCTAGCCGTGTTGGTCCCAGGCTATTAGAGAGGCAATAGTGGGTAAGGTAATATCTTTTATTGGACCAACTTCTGTTGGTGAGAGACAAGCTTACACAGATGTGAAGAAGAGCAACAGAAGCTGGGCCAATTAAAGGTATTACCTCACGCATCTGGTCTCTCTAGTAACACACAGTAACTAGCACTATGACACAAGAGGTCTGTTCTGCACCCCCAAACCTACCTAAATTCCCTTACTTTGTGAAGGTTAGATTTAAGAAAGGTAGACATGCAAATAAAAGTCAGTGTAAATGAAAACTTCAGGTTTGCTTTAGAGGGCCAGGGCTGAGCTTTGCTTCCTTATTATTACCTACATTGTAATAATAAGGAATGTGCTTTCCCCACATCTTGCCCCTGCTCCATTTCATCTGTACCCTGCACGAGCCATTTATCAGCAACCCGACCATTAGGGAAACCTTCTTTTCCAGACAAATGTAAATAACAAAATTGTTCCCATCATTGGTGCTGAAAGAGAGCTTGGAATTTTTTTTCTAATTCATTTTTCTTCTGAAGAGAGATGCTGGATTGAAATTTGGAGACTGAAGTCCTCCAGCTGTTCCTAGAATGGGCACAACATGGGCAAAGCAGAATGAACTTTCTCCTCATATACTACTATCACCATGCCAATGTGCCTCAACCCTGCCCTGAAAGGACAGTGGCTCTTAATAAATACTGCATGTCACACTCACAGCATTCTGAAGATTCAAAATGCTTTACAATGATTGACTAATTATTCTGGGTGAGAAGTTGGGATGAATTTTGCTGTTCTATCCACGCCTTGGCTTCTTCACTGAGATAGCCCTTGCAGTCGATGATGATAGCGGTTTTGTGATGTAGGAGTTGGATTAGGAGTCCCCTAACTTACATCACGTAGGATACTAAAAAGCATGGATGTTCTATTTTGGGGGACAGTTCAGACAGTAGTGCCAAAACTATGGCTGCAGGGGGCATCTAGCTCATGGGGTCCCTATCCCAGTTGAGATGCTTTAGTGAAGTGTTTTGTGGAGAATCGATTTCTTTGTGCTGACTGACAGCTCTGTCACGATAATCTGGAGGATCTGGATGTTTTCCCTCTTATCACAGCCCCGACTGAAGGACAGTGCAGGTTTTTTTCCTTCTGATTAAAAGGAAATCTCCTGCCCCTATTCTTCCAATATTCTCCACAAATACACACACCATTTCTGGACACGTTCCCATCCCTTCCCAAATTGGCCAGGGTAGAAGTTTGATACAAATGTAGCAGAAGTGCAAACAAACTGAATCTTGGGCCTTGCAGCATAACTTTGTATGACTTTGCAGAGGGCCCATACTCGCTTGAACTGGCACTGTATTGTTTAAGAAATGAAAGCAAATGTTGTAATAGTCACGTACCTTTGAGAGTAGGGAACGCTGAGAAAGTGTCTTTGCTTTGCTTCTGGTTGTTATATTCTACACTTGCAGAATCTAAGATGAAACAAAAGGAGATCGACCAGCCTGCATTTCATAACAATACAACCAGCCTGTTCTTGTCTTGAGATTAAGTGCTTACCAAAGGTAGTTGCTTGTGCAGCCATTCAGGACCGCACAAACCCTTCACTCCGCTGCATCCTCCTCGCCCCATCATGAAGTTCAGCCTATCAGGCAGTCATGTGCAAACCACAAACCACGCAGGAACTAGCAGACATGACAGATCACAGCCCTGGGTGTAGAGCTTAGTTAGCTTACTGTGGTTTTTGTTTCTCACTGCCAGGGCTAAACCAATATCATAGGAATCATATTTTAGTGAATGCTACTGCAGTTCTGTGCTCTGGCTGCATTTAACGTGTTCTCTTGTGCACCCCTAGACCTGCTTATTACTTTGGATTTGAATTTAGGACTGAGAGGTTCTGAGCCTCCTTCTTGAACCATATGGGGCTATTAACATTTAGCCTGATTTCCTCTCATTCAAGTTAAGAACATGGCAACATGATGGCCATGTGCTGCCAGCATTCTAATTTGTAAGGATGTCTCCCACCAACACTCCTCCTTCAATTTGATACCATCCATCACTTGCATGGGTGAATGCGCATATGTCTCCATTAATAGAGAGTGAGAGAGCTGACAGGGGAGCTGGGGGAGCACACTATGGGAAGGTGAAGAGGGGTAGGTGGAGAAGAAGCACTATAGATTACAGGACTCTCATTGTTTTCACTATAGATTAAGGGATTTCAGCAAGATGTGAAATGAGTGTGACTTTGAATATGTCTTTTGGCTGCATGCAAGGAGGTGCAAAGCTCTCATTTCTCGTAAATGGCAGTCTAGTTGGGAAACATGTTAATTCATTTATCAGTGCATCAGTTCAGGCAGTGGGAGAGGGGTTATTCCATTAATTTGGAGGCCCTTGATGAATGATTGAGATCTGGAGGAGGAAGCAGTGGTTGGTGCTAGGGCCTCCCCACACCTTTTAATTTGTTTAAACTGTGAAATCTTTATGGATTAAAAAAGTATAAAAATTGTAAAAATAAAACTGAGACCATAAAAAAGGGGAAGGAACTTTCCTCTTATACGATTGAGGGCTGAAAAGCTATTAAGGGGCAGAGCCTAGCGGAAATTAAGGGGCAGAGCCTAGCGGAGGTTGAGGGCCTGTCAGTCAGATGTTCATGCCCCACCCTGTCATTAAAGAATGTGGCAGGGCTGTCCTGGCTCCTTTCAGCAGGATTCCCAGGGCTGGTAAGGAGGAGGAATAGTTAGAATTCGGATTGGCTGTGAAGAAGGGGTGGGGCTTTGTGAGTGATTGACAGCTGCTTTGAAGGCAAGATGAAGGAAGAACCATGGGTACGAGCATTCTGATTGGAGGAGGAGAGGGCGGGGCCTTTGCAGCTGATAGATGGCAGTTTGAATTTTAAGTCAGAAAACGATGCCTAACAGGCATTGCTGTGCTGTTTTCCTCAGGTAATGGAGGTGGGGTACAAGTCCGGCCCTGTGAACCCTCTGCCTAGGCTTGTGTGCGCACACAAGCCCTGCTGCCCTCAGCCAGTTAATGCCACTCATTAATGAAAGTGGGGCGGGGCCTGTCCCTGTTTAATGCTTGCCATGCCCCTGCTGGGGCATCTCCAGGGCCGGAAAGCATAGCCTGCTGTGCTCGTTTTTTACCTGCAGTTGTGTGTTGGGGGCGGGCTGGGGTATCCCCTGTTCAGGAGCATCCCTAGCTCCCCTCCCCTTGACGTCACCTGCCTTTACAGCCACCCCCTCAAGGGGGCATGTTGCTGGGAGCCGCCACTGACTACAGAGAACTGGCAGGGCCAGCCTTATGCTCCCCAGGGAGCAGGGCGTATTTTGGATTGTGAGGACCGCCTTTTCTCAGGAGTTGTTTCTGGAGTGGGGAGCCCACCTCACTCCTCCTCTTCCCATCCCCTCACAACTCTCCTACCACAGGCACAGCTCCAGCTGAGTGGTCACCTCTCGTAACAGCCATCTGCTTGCAAGGAGGGGGTGTCCTGTCAACCATGGCTTCCTAAAACAGCAGGTTTAAGAGATCCAAAGCCAGCTTTGGCTGAACTTCCATGCAAGACGTCAGCTGACGTGTTTGGAAACCATCATTATTACAGACAGGTATGAAACCCACTTGTGCTTCAGGTCTAGTTTCTAAATGGGAATCCCTTTTCAGGGTTCATCAAAACTGCTCATAGCTTGGCCAAATGGGTTATTGCAGAGCTACATTCAGCCTACCCTCCCATACACCAACAGAGGTAAAAGTGCTGTTCTCTTAAGACTCCCAGCTCTTGCCAAGTTTCGGAGCAAGCAAGCAGATCTGGACAAAATCAATCTGCGTCGTTCACATGGTAGCCCGACCATGCAAACCCTAGAGATGGCTGGCTCAGGGAATGAGAGACAGGATGTGAGAACTGAATATTGATTTCTTGATTAGTAGCACAAAAGACTAAGTATGAGACACTGTTTCATTTACATGAAATTATGTTTCTGACATGAACTGGCAAACAACAAAAGACGGGGAAAAAATCACAGCTATATCCAATTCTTGGCCCTTAACTATTAATTTCCTTGCTATATAGTTTACCTTTAATGTTATTTAAAAGTAATTGTGCCTATCAAGTTTTCTATTTTTATCAGGAAGGTATTTTAGGTTAATGATCTGGATTTAATTATGAATCAATAATTGTTACATAGTTTTCATCAGATACACTCTTCTTTAAGAGATGACCCAGGAAACTTGATAAATAAGTTATTCTATGTATTTTTAAAAAGCATAATATTTATTATGTATACCTAGGAGTCCTATGTAATGTTGCCCCCACATGCTGTGGTGCCATGATCCAGCATTGCATTGATTTTTGCATCCCCAGTATATTTCTGGACATTTAATGTGAAGCGTAGGTTTCTACGGATGCTGCCCAGGCTATTCCTGTTCTGTGTACGGACGACTTCAAGCTGTCACTCTTGCACCTTTCACCATCAGTAAATTCACTTTAAAAAAAATGCTCTGTGTGCCTAGCTTGGAGGTCATAGAACACATGCCAAAAATCATACCAGCCCTATGAAAATCAAGATGAGTGGGGACCCAACTAAGGAGGACAAAGGTACTGGTGCTAAGTGTTCCACTCCAACAGGTTATAATTCCAATAGCGTTATCTAATCGACTTGTAAAAAAATAAATCAATATGTGCTGCTATATAACCACTGTCACAGTGCATCTGTGCACCACAACAAAGAGAGAAAGACACAAAGGCAAAAGGAAAAATTGAAACATATTATAAAATCAGTTTTTTCTCTGCAGGAGTGAGACAGTTAAAAATTGACTCCATTTGAAGTGCAAACAAGAAAGAGTCAGGGAGTTGTAAACTATGCAGTGCCCTCCTCAAAGATCCTTCTTGCTCTCCAGGTTCCCAGCATTTGCAGCTCTCTCTCTGTCTACAATATCTTAATTAAACCCATATATTTTCCACCCAATTTACTTGAAGATGTGCATACTTTGATAAAAAGGTTAATTATCTTTATTTTAAAAATTAAAAGGATAACATTTTGGTGTTTTGCTTCAAATGCATGCCTAATCCTTGTGTTAAAAATTCCAACACTGAATGAATCAATCAGAACAGATAGAGTGGACAAGGGTGTTGGTGGATAGGGCGGAAAACAAGATGGAAAACAAACATTTGTTATGAATTTTAATATTTTGCCTTTTGTGCTCATAAAAGCCAATTATAGATGGTCTCCCTCATTGAGGCTGGGCACCTGTCAGGGCTTGAAATCAATTTGATACATGATCATGACATCCTTTGCTGGTGACTCAGTTGGGAACTTCACAGAGACCTACCTACCCTGATGCTAACTACTGAAAAGAAGGGAGGGGGAATGGGTTCATCTCATAAAGCTGTGAATTGACAATTCTTGGGCACTGTTTAAATTGTTTGGAGACTGTGTTCCCTTTTCATGCTATCATTGCCTCAACTAAAATGCACGCCCCATTGCGTATGCCAGCTGTGAAAGTTGATGGATCCAAGATGATCAGCAGAGAAACTCTATTCAGTTTAAAGAACAGTCCTCAGGCACATGAAACCCTGGTTTTTCTTCCTGTAATCTCCCTCTCCTGTTTAGAGGAGCAGAAGAGAGAAGGGTCGCTGCAGAATGAGATGAGACCCTCTTTTCTCGTCCCTGCATGCATACACTGCCCCTGCAGCATAATTTAGCTTCTGCGGGCTCAAGTTTGAATCTGTCATTTGAACTAGGGTCTCTTGTATGTGTGCACAAAGTACTAACTATAGGGGTGCCATACAAGTGCTCTGCAGCCCTGGTTTAACAATGGAAGGTATGGTATAGATTTAATTAAAGCTGCTAGATAATGAAGTGTTCTAGCCCTTCTTTCACTTCCAGTGGCTTCACTATCCTTGACAAACATCTAATAATAATAAATGATCACTAATAACAATATTTAACATTTCTACAGATGAGTAAACTGCAATACAGAGAGGTTAAGTGACTTGCCCATGGTCAGCAAATTAATGATAAAGCCATTAGTAGAACACAGGTCATCTTCCTTCCAGTTTGTTACCCTACTGCAGTCTTTCCTAAGGAGAACCTAAGTATCCCTTTCCCTATCTTCTCACCCTTGTGGCTATTTCATAGTTGCCATACTTCTGGTTAGGGATAGGTCTCCTTTTGAGCTAGTTAGGGCCAGAAAGTAATGCCCTATGTAATGCCCTATGATTGCTACCCCAGTGCTCCGCATGTTGGCAGGCCCATATTAATAAGAAACTGAGAATTATTGGCCTGCCCCTCTTTCTTCAAAATGTTGAGTGGGTAACAAGTTACATGTCTTCCTTGTATTGTTCTATCTGCAGAAATCATGGTGGTTTGCTGAGGTGGAGACTAAATCACTTAGGCAAGGACAGCAGCGCAGGCCTCTCTTATGAACTTTATCAACTGAACAACAACCCGTCATCTCCATGGCATTCAGGAGACACATGAAAAACTTTGTGAAAAATTATTCTGAGTCTGAGGTCAAAGTCAGGGAAGCAACCTCTAATGACCCATGGGGTCCCTCTAGTTCACTGATGTTAGAGATCAGTGACCTGACATACAATACAGTTTCTCTTTTCGAGATTATGAACATGATATGGCACAGGATGAATGACCAAGGAAAGAACTGGAGGCATGTGTATAAATCCCTCACACTCTTGGATTATCTCATCAAGAATGGATCAAAGAAAGTTATCCAGCATTGTCGAGAAGGGCTCTTTAACATTCAGACATTAAAGGACTTTCATTATATAGATGAAGCTGGAAAGGATCAAGGTAAATATAACTTGACAAGGCCTGTCAATTAAATTTAAGAAGGGTTGGGGGGGGGGGGGATTATTTAAACTAATTACTGGAGGAAATATAGCAAGTAATTATGGCTGCACTAAAGGAAGTCAGAAAGGGGATAAGTAGGAGCAATTTACCACGGTATCAGGAAAAAAAGAATGCATAAAAATGCTTCCACCTCTCACAAATAAAAAGGAAGGATGAAATCCCAGCCCTGCTGAGGTCAAAGAGGCCAGAAATTCACTCCATGTGCCTATGCACTATTGAAAGAAGTCTAAATGCAAATGTGGGTGAGGTGGAACACATGGAATTGGGAGATTTACATGTAGTTGTCATTTCTGAAAAATGGTGGGAGGAGAATAAGCAAAAAGATACCATAATGCCAAAGTATAAAATATATATTGAAATACCTTAATATCTACAATCTAACCTGTCGTGCTTTACATAGAAATTCTCTTGACAGTCTATGGAAACCTAAGGGGAGAAGACTGATGTAGCATTGATATGGCTACAAATCTCAGAAGATAATATTAACATGACAGTGGTGTAACTGATATGGTTGCTCAGTGTCTCTTCAGGCATGAAGGGTATGTCTAAATAGCAATCGGGAGGGTGCTTTCCAGTGTGGGTAGACAGACATGCTAGCGCAGCTCAAACTAGTGTGCTAAAAATAGTGTTGCAACTCAGAAGTCCTGCAGGACTGTACTTGGGCAGCTAGCCCACAGCCTCACAGCTATTTTTAGCATCTGAGCTTAAGCAGAGCTAGTACATGGCTGTCCACCCTCTAGGAAGCGCACTCCCAACTGCTGCATAGACATACCCTCTGTAGCATGCCAGGCATATCATGACTCAGAGGCAAAGGCTGAAGGAATTAGAGCTTGTAGTATCTAGTCCTGATATGAAGTAACAAAAGACTTGGTTAAGTAGTAAGTTTGACTGAGCCACTAAATAACAGAAACAATCATATAATTAAATTTGTCATTAGTGCAGGGTTGGCTCATGCTAGATTAAGATTTCAGGTCAGTATTCCAGGGCATTTTATCATATTTAAAAGTAAAGGATTGATGTTTGCCTTTGGGCACGTTTGCCATCAGAATTTGATTACACTGCCCCATCTCAGGAACAATGAAAATAAAGTCATTCGGGGAACTTGATAGTACAGGGAACTTGGATACGAGGCCTTTTATATTTATCATCATCAGAATCTCTAGGTCTCTGGTTCCAATCCGGACAGGTTGGTAACAAAGTTCTTACCATCCAATATCTGTTTAGTGACCTTTGTGAAATAAATTGGAAGTTGCAGTCCAATTCATAGTAGAAAAGTGTCCATATTACAAGGACAACCACACAGTTTCATGCTAATTGATCCACTGGCTGGCAATCTCAACAGAGAGACTAAAACTTAATAAAGGCCACAATAAGAGAACTCCCCATCATTTAGCCCTAGAAGTGATTCTTCCAGGGTATTACTGATGACATATTGATAGAGCAGTGTAGGAAACTTGTCCTGTCACTGCCCATGATGTAGCTGTTGTACAGATAACTAGAAGACTTACCTGTGTTTGGTGTTCTCAGTCTGGCACCTTTTATGAGGACTACATTAATTACAAAAATAAAGTCAGTTTAAGTATACCGTAATGAAAAATGAAACATTGATAAAAGCATGGGGGGGCGGGTTAATTAAAAGTAAATGAAGTTAACTGTGGGAAGCACTGTGACCTAGTGGATAGCACACTTGACTGGAACTCAGAAGACCTGGGTCCTATTCCTGGCTCAGCCACTGATGTGCTGGGTGTCCTTGGGCAAGTCACTTCACCTTCCTAAACCTCAGTTTTCTTATCTGTAAAAAGGGGATAATACTACTTTCCTCCTTTATAAAGTACTTTGAGATCTACTGATAAACATTATGTAAGTGCTAGTTTATATTACCCTCATTTTATATTTGATAAACATTCCCTTTTAAAAAATTGCTATATCTGCTAAAAATTGTCAGAAAATACTAAAACCAAAAATACTCTGAAATAACAAGCTCTTAATTAGAACCAGGGTTATTTACACAGACAGAATTGCTCATCAAGACAATTTGCTTTTTGAGAAACAAATACATGGATTATTGTATTATGTATAAAAATTATTCCTGATGTGGTGATCCATGAAATTACAGTTAATTTTGTTGAAATGGACCATTATAATTTTAAACAGAAGAAGTGAAAGAAAATGAGAAAAAGGAGGCAAACTGCTAGGAGCTGAACTTCAAAGACAAGATTAAATTATTAGTAAGAAAGCAGCACTGCTGGGAGCAGCATGAGCTGGTAGATGAAGCTACTGGCCTGTTGGTTCTGAGACCTGACCATGCATCCACCTTGCCATAGAAAATTAGATGAATTATTGGCAGTGATAGGCCTGTCACACTGGACAATTCATATTTCCATGTGATGTATGTAAAAGTGAATTCCAGCTGATACAAGTTTAATACAGCTCCTACTGGCTTTGAAATGTCAACTATTTGTATCTATCCTGCGGGACAAAATAATCACACCGTGATGCTACATCATGACACTGCTATAGCTCAGTTTTCATGTAATGATACTGCAGCAGAGCATAATGATGGTGGTTCATTTCATATTGATACGAGAATTAAATTAAATTAAATCAAGACCATTTAATCATCCAGCAAGAAGCTGAGGGTCATGGGACTCAGATTTATGAAAACTAGAACTGTCCCATGATAATCAGGATTGCAATGGCCCTCTCACAGCTTCCTCAACAAAAGAGACAGTGTCTCTTAATCTCACCATTGTTTAAATCTGTGGTGGTATGCAGGTCAAGTTACAGAACAAAACCAGTGGAAAGCCATTGAATGACTTACGTAATGTCAGTTTGTAGTGCCTGGACTCACCAGTTAACAGAAACATCATCCTGAAACTATCAGCTGCAAATACAATAAATTAAATAAAGCTGGTCACTCCGTTTAGGAGAATCCCAGGACAGAATTCACTTGGTGGGTGATACAACCTTGAGATTAGAGGAGCTATCAAATTCAGTGTTTGAAACAGTTATCAAGTGGAGGGAGAGTAATGTACATTAGTAGGACATCTTAACACTGGATTCCTAAATACAGTTGTATGTCTCAGTTAGATAGATCTAGAAACACAGAAGATATGGAGTACAGAGGTCCCCCAGTGCCTGCTACCTGCCATTGGAGGGATTCAGTCACATACATTAAGGTTCCCCACTCAAAACTCCAGAAAGAGGAGCAACACTCCCTTGTCCTTCCACCTCCAGGGATCCTGCCAGTATAAGAAGGATCATCATGACAGAGCCTTTAGTATAGTTCTAATATAATGCTCTCTGTTTGTTTCCCTGATAACTATTTCAAACAGTGAATTTGATGGGTTTTCCAGTTTCATTGCTGTACCAGCTCCCCCTCCTCCCCCCCAACCCCAAAAGAAATTCAGACATGAGACTCTCCTAAGCAGAGTCACCAGCTTTATTGAACTGACTCCTCTACAGCTGGTAGCTTAGTATGTGTGTGAAACAACCTCCCCAAACACAGTAGACTTTTTAGAAAGATATCAAAAAGTATGACATTTCCCCTCTAGACAAATTCTTTTAATAGGATAATCATGTCTCTTTTGAAAGAGGTCTTTAATCCTTGATATCTTCGTTGGACCTAGCATGTTTGGGCTTGACAATCTTTTCCAGAGACTGAAGAGGAAAAGCACTTCAGCCTCTTTCCTTGTAACTCACAATGATATGAATATTCCCATCACTACATACAACCATAGCCATATTTTAAATGGAAAAACTCTATATACTTGTACAAGCCTACTCGTGGCAGTGTTTTGCACAGCCGTACGGAAGGATCAGAGCTCATGGACTGGCGAGGCCTTACAGAAGCAATACACTAATGCCCACTCTGAACTCAGAGGGCAGGGAGGAATTCTTCTTGAATGCTGCTCTGATCAAAGGAGCAGCATCCTGTCCTTTTTAGCCATAATAATGGGCTGTTACAAAGCTGGTCCTTGGAAGAAATAAAGGGAGAAAACTCAAAGACCACACCCTAAAAACATACTTCAGTATATGAACCACACATGCAATGTCTTACTTTGTAAGCAGCTGATGATTAAGTCTACTAAAGACAACTGCTCACTGAAGTCTTGGTTTCTTGACTCATTGTTCAATGGTTATAAACAGTTCAGCATCCTTAGCCATTTTGCACTTTTCTGTAGTTGTTGGGGCCCACGATAGATCCAGTTGGCCCTCATTACAGAATGGGATGATGGTTTCCTAACACATTTACCAAATATTTCTTTTCTTTAAACTAAACCTAATTACTTCAACAGGTTATCACGTGAGGGAAAAATCTAAGCAAGTCAGTGCCTTGTTAACAGATGACCAACTGCTACATAATGAACGTGAGATAGCACGTAGGAGTAGGCGGCGCACCTCTTATGCAATGATATTGCCTAAGACGACCACTACCAAGGACTATTCGCCAACAATGTCTGCCTCTGAGCCCATCCCAGAGCTTCCTGATTCTGTAAAAGTTCAACGTAAGCATCTCAGGCTTAAAGTGCAAATTTACATGTGCCAGTACTTTAGTCAGCTCTACAGGTGGGGCTTCACATTAGCCAACAATCTGAAAAGATAACCTTGCAAGATAGAGATGGAGGGCTTAAGAGAAAAGTGAGGAGAAGTTTGCAGGAGCAAAGTGATGGTCTTTCTGCATTACACTTTCATTTGTCAATCTCAAAATGAAATGGTCTTTGGGGTTTTGTGGTATTCTAACCTATTTACTACATTTCTCCTCAGAAAATCTCCAACCCATTTTGCATGGTTTGGTATGATTGATAACCTTTACTCAGGATTGCAATATCAGAGGGTACCAATGGTAATTTGATAAAAATGCATAGGGGACCCAGAAATGGAATAGCAAAGAGGTGCTGTAGGTCAGGACTGAGGTCCATTGGCAGAACTGTATAGAGGGTACTAGTACTAGAATAGCAAGAAATGCTGCCTGTCAGTGTTATGGAACACCGGTGAAGCAGTGCAAAGATACTTCAATAGGAAAAGGTGCAATGAGTGAGAATTTAGGTGCATTGGCAAAAATCAAGGTAATAATAAAGATGACAAAACTAGAACAGGAATGCTGTAGATGTCGGTATTGAAACACACTGCTATAGCTGAGGGAGAAGGAGTAGTAGCACACCATCTGTGTGGCATTATGCTTGACTCCAGACAGTACTCTCTGTCTTTCAGTTTTGAGACCGCTTAAATTCATCCAAACGGTACAGCATATATAGGAAAAAGGAAGAAGTGGATTCTTTGGGAATTGGGTAGTGTTTTTAAAAAATCCTCAAGTGTTCAGGCTGAATATTCCTTTCAGCCTGAACTGTCAGACGGTATCCACAGTGACATAACAGGTGAATAAGGTGACTGTGCCCTGGTGTGACCTAAATCAATATGGCTCTGTGCCAAGAAACGGAGAAAGATGGCCTACAGGTACAGTTATTGTCTGAGGTTCGAGTCCTGCCATTATCCATATTATACATGATGAGAATCTGCAAAGCATCAAGAGTATCCACTTGTGAGGAAATAAGTCCATATACAATTTTGTTAAATTATAAAAAAGTAGGGGAGGACTTGTGATTAATCAATGTTGCCAGGAACTAATCCTGCTCAGACAATCCTCCTAAATGCTGAAACAAACAGAACTAGCACTGGGAAGACTGAGGACGTAGGCCAGTGTTTAATACATGGAAAAAATGATCCAAGATATTTTGCTTGTGTTTATAAAGTCTTAAATGACTGGTATTGAATGCTAAGTTACAAGACATGAATGGTCAAGTTGACACAATACAAACAACCAAAGCCAAGACATGTACAGTATTCTGTCTGCTGCTTCGCCTTTCACCCTGTCTTGTCATCCTAGGTTTTGCAGCATTTTACATGCAGTCTGTCCAGATACACCAACAGAAGACCAGAAGTGCTGCTATTCTTGGTCACTGTGGGAATGAGCCAAGTGTAATGTGGTATCTATGCAAAGAATGACAGCAGATTATGCCAGCTCCTATGGGTGTGGGGATTCCAGATTGGTCTACCTTATGCAGCTATTGCCTACGGACCTTAACAAGGTCCCAGTGACAACCATTGTTACGCTGTAACATGAAGGATTTACATGTACAGCAAGTCCAGCTGCTGGATTGCAGGGGATAACTCCACTCTTACGTTTGCTCTAGTGCAGTGATTCTCAACCTTTTTCATTTGTGGCCCCCTAAACACTTGCAAATGGAGGTGCAGACCCCTTTGGAAATCTTAGTTTGCAAATCCCATAGCGTCCAAGGACCACAGGTTGAAAACCACTGCTCTAATGTATGGTCACCTGTTGGCAGACATGCTGCACTTAGGCACTGTAAGGTCTTCAAAAAGGTCTTCATGTTGACATACCGCCTGTGCTGTAATATCTAAACACCATGAAGGTAGAGGCTGGAGTTTGTCTGCTTTATTTCTTGGCTGATAACGTTTTAAGATTCAGACCACTACTCATTCTTAAGAAGTTGTATTGAGGAACTAAAGACAAGTATATTCCTCAGGTTTCCCACTCCACGCTCGCTGAGCTCTCCTTTTTCCTCTCAGACAGAAGTCACATGCTATTCCCTCTTTCAGAAACCCTTCTAACGCTCCAGACACATACATCTAGCTGATCCACCTCCCAAATCCTTAGAACACTGAGAAGTTCAAGTGAATGACACCTGAGAACTGAGTGTTCTTAAGCTGGTGAAGTCAGATTTAATAGGTAATTTATTGTAGCCAAAATAAATGAAAGAGACAATCAGGATGTTATAAAAGATTGTAGTATAATTATCCAGTCTAACAAAGCCTGGCTTTACAAGCCATCTGTTATTGCACTGACACTGCCTTTCCTAACACTAATGTCTCCAGATAGACTTGTATAGTTATTGTCCCAAAATCCTTGTTATGATTAAGGCTTAGTCATAAGTTAGGTCGACCCAGCTACGTCTCTCAAGGATGTGAAAAATCCATACCCCTGAGCAACATAAGTAGTGTAAGAATTCAATATGCCCAGGGGATGGAGTTGAATTCCTTCCTGACTCCAAATCTGATGGTCATTTAACTTCTGTGCATGTGAGCAAGAAGAATGATAGCTAAGCATCTAATTCCATTTATACCCCAAGATACTATATCTGACTTTCAAACTTTAATTGTTTTCTGGCATAGTACTAATAGAGGGATCTTGGGCCTGGATTCTCATTTACACTAAGGCCCTTTCACACCACTCTGGCAAAGTAAAGGCACTTTTCAGTGGGTGTGAATGACATTTATATCTACTTTACACTACCAAAATGGGATAAAGGAGCCTGAGTATAAATGAGAACTAGACCTATCGAATTCAGTTACCTGTGGCTTTCTCTGGCTGGCCATGTATACTGTAGGTGTGTCAGTCATGTCAAGGCAACATGCTTCATGTATTGGAGACCCCTACTAAGGAGTTTATGTATCCAAACTGCAACAGCTTCAACAGGAGAGATTGAAGGAGACCCATAAATGTGCTCTCCTGAGAAGTGGGAGACTCCTGTTCAAATCCTCTCTCTCCAACAGATAGAGGATATAATTTAATCTGAATCTCCTGAATCCTGGAGGAATGCTCTGACCACTGGTCTAAAATTTATAAGGGCACGGTCATCACCATTTGGATTTAAATTTATAAGGGCTCTGCCACCTCCTCCTCCTCTTGAATGGGCCTTGAGTGGGGTAGGTGTGATTTGAGCATGAGTGCTGGATTGCGCCTCACAGGTGACAGACGGGAATACCGGTCTTCACCTGGTTTGAGGATCCTGCTGGGATTTAGGTGTGTGACTGGCATTCAGTCATCTTGAGTGAGATATTGTACACATGCCCAAAGGCAGAAACTTAGGCACCTAGGGAACTTTTACATAAAAAATTTAGGCACTGAGTGAATTTAGGCACGTAGTGTTAGATTGCAGTCGGGTGTGGGTTTTGTGGATCCCAATGGCACCTATATTGGAGACGTAGGTACCTAAATCTGTTACAGACCTGGGCCATTGTCCCTCCATAATATTTGAGCGCCTAGTATCAGAAGTGAAGAAATACCAGATAGTCAATGGAAACAGCAGAGAGGAACCTTACAAATATTCTGTGGGATAATTGACCTCTCCAGGTGTTCAGGACTTTCATGTCTGATGCAAAAGACAGCAAGGTCATCACCTCTCAGGGGGTGTTGGTGCAGTATTAATTCAGAGAGAAGCATGCGACATACTGAATAATCACCACCACTTCTGGAGCAGTAAAGTTTTACTTGGAAGTCTCCAGTTTAAGAACAAACTAGGCCTGGCCCTAATTAGCTTGTGAGAATGACTGAGAGCACAGGGCAAAATAATATATTAAAAGAGCTTAGTTTACTTCAGTACCTGTTCTTCCTGTCAGTGTGTGCGTGCTTGACATTAACTACTGAGTCGAAGGGGGCTAGCAGTTCCTAAAAGATATAATACTGGAGGCTCAATATCAAGCTATTTCAACATAGAGGAAAGATAAGAAGAACCACAGAAGGCCAATCTGGCTGCACAAGAAGCTTTTTAGCTATCTAAAAACCAAAAAGGATGCATACAAGAAACGGAAGGAAGGGCATGTCACCAAGGAAGTATACATGGGAATAGCGCAAGCGTGTAGGGACAAAATCAGGAAATCCAAGACAAAGAATGAGTTACAGCTGGCAAGGAATGTTAAACAACAAAAAGGGGTTCTTTAAATACATGAGACAAAAAAGGAAGATCAAGGACCGTGTGGGTCTGCACCTCAATGGAAAAGATAAGCTGGTAATGGAAGATGACAGGAAAGCAGAGCTGCTCAATTCCTACTTTGCTTCAGTCTTTTCAAAAAAGAACATATGACCAGATGACTAGTGAAGTTACCACAGATAATAAAGGGTAAAGGATGCAGATAGGGATGCTCACCTGAGGGTACTGAAGGAATTAGCTGAAGAAATCTCAGAGCCACTGGCAATAGTATTTACAAACTCATGGATAACAGGAGAGGTCCCGGAAGATTGGAGAAGGGCTAACGTAGTGCTCATCTTTAAAAAAGGGGAAAAAGGAAGAGCCAGAGAATTATAGACCAGTCAGCCTGACTTCGATACCTGGGAAGCTACTAGAGCAATGTATAAAACATTCAATCTGCAAGTCCCTGGAGGATGAAGGGGTAATTACTAGCAGCTGGCATGGATTTATTAAGAACAAATCATGACAAACCAGCTCGATTTCCTTCTTTGACAGGGTAACTGGTTTGGTAGATAGGGGGAATGCGGTGGACGTAACATACCTGGATTTCAGCAAGGCTTTTGACACAGTCCCACAGGACATTCTGATAGCTAAGCTGAAGAAATGTAGGCTTGGCAGAACTATCATTAAGTGGATACATAATTGGTTAAACAACTGCAAACAAAGAGTAACTATTAATGGAATGATGTCAGATTGGAGGGAGGTCTCAAGTGGGGTTTCACAGGCCCTGTCACAAGGTGCACCACTCACTGCTTGAGCTGCATCTTGCTGGCCACTTTGGGGATTAGCTCTTCTGCAGTTCCCACGTCATCGCTCCAACCCTGCTGTCCACCTGCAGCCTCTCTTGCAGCCTCAGGAACCACAGCATCCTCTTCGTGGCTCAGCCCTCTGGCTGTGTTACTATTGGTTTCCCCCTTCCAAGTGTGGGGAGGGTATTAAGCTCTTCAATAGTCCTAGGTGGTCTTGCCATTCACTGCCCCAGTGCCACTTGCACAGTGGCTGGTAGGGGAACCCGGGTGCACACTCTTCTCTTGGGTTCCAGCTCAGTGACCCTAAACTCTGCAGTCTGGGCCTTCTCTCTCTGGCCACAGTGCTCTATCCCTGGGCTGCTTCCTATTACTGGTTCCCCTTTTCTTCTTGGGCCTTCCAGTTCCCAAAGCCTCCTCCCTTTTCCCAAGGAGTACCTGCAGCCTCTATCTCCTCCCCTTCTTCTGGGAGTGGCTGCCTTTTCCCAGCAGTCCCACCTCCTTTCAGTTCCTGGGCTTTATAGGTTCTGCCTATTCCTGCCCAGCTGGGCTTCCTTAAGTAGCTGCCTAATGGGTTAATTGGCCCATCTGGCCTGTCTTAAACCCTGCAGGGTGAGTGTGGAGTGGTCACCCCATTACAGTCCAGTATCAGTTAACATCTTTATTAATGATCTGGATGTAGGAATAGAGCACATACTGAACAAATTTGCTGATGACACAAAGTTGGGGGTGTTTCCAACCCTTTGGAGGATAGAGCTAAAATTCAGAGGGATCTTCATAAATTGGAGAAGTGGGCTATAGACAACAAAATTAATTTCAACAAAGAAAAATATAAGGTGCTACACTTAGGGAAGAAAAACCAAATGCACAATTACAAAACGGGGGATAAATGGCTTGGCAACAGTACTGCTGAGAAGGATTTGGGAGTTGTGGTGAATCACAGCCTCAACATAAGTCAGCAATGCGATGCTGTTGCAAAAAAAGCAAATGCAATTTTAGGTTGCATTAACAGAGGCATAGATTGCAAGTCACGGGAGGTGATAGTATTGCTCTACTCAGTGCTAGTTAGGTCTCAGCAGGAGTACTGTCTCCAATTTTGGTAACCAATGTATAAAAAGGATGTAGAGGCAAGTGACAAAGATGATCAAAGAGATGGAATGCAACCTGTATGAGAAAAGGCTGAAGGAACTGGGTGTGTTTAGTTTGGAAAAGAGGAGATTAAGAGGGGACATGGTAGCAGTCTTCAAATACTTTAAAGGCTGCCATAAAAAAGATGGAGAAAAGTTATTTCTTGCCACAGAGTGTGGGACAAGGGGCAATGGGTTCAAACTACAGCATAGCAGATTTAGATTAAATCTCAGGAAAAACTTCCTAACCATAAGAACAGTAGGACAATGAAACAGACTGCCTAGGGAGGTTGTGGAAGCTCCTTCACTGAGGTTTTCAAAAGGAGGCTGGATAGCCATGTGTCTTGGATGGTTTAGATACAAAAATTCTGCATTTTGGCAGGGGGTTAAACTAGATGACCCTTGCAGTCCCTTCTAGCCCTATGATTCTATGATTCTACTGTACTGCTGCCTAATATGTCAACTACTGTACCCTGGGCAAAACGTGTACCCTCAAGAGCTACTGCTTATACCTGATACATTGCAACTCCCCACTGTGATTTCAGTTGCAGGTGAGGCAATAAACAAAGAGCACAGGAGCTGGAGCAAAGGACTAACAGCAAAGTTGTTGCTGAGAGCTACATGTGTCTAGAGATGAAAAACTACACCCTTCTAACCATGTATTTCCAAAATGTATTTAATAAAATGAAGCATCTTTTAATTTAGAGGTTGGCAATTAGCAACTTAATCTATGTACAAATTCTGAAGTCCTAGTACTAAAAAATTTAAATACCCATGATTCTAAACTCAGAAAAATCTAGGTTAACACTGAGAACACTGGCATTTTCTAAAATTCTAGCCACATGAATGGTTAGGAAGGTGTGTCTGTCTGTCTGAACGCAATGACCAAAGGGTTAACAATGGAAAACCTATCTCCTGTTAACTATAGTCCTGGTATAAAACAACATGACTTTTACTTGTCTCTCTCACACACCTCTCACTTACTTTAACAGCACAAACTCACAATATTTTAGTCACAGATTAATCTGTGGACTAACACAGATTAATCATGACAAACACTACAAGGAAGCCTACAACCTTACTGTTTGCTACACACAAATAATCTGAAATTACCTGTATTAACCTGAATGTTGGATTTGTTTAAAGAAGACACAGATGTCTGAAATTGACTTTTCCTATAAGGCCTTTGAATATCAGGCTTAAACAGAAATTCAGATAAGTGGGGTCCCCTGTGGTCATCAAGAGAGAAACTCAGGGTATGTCTACACTGCAATTAAAGACCCATAGCTGGCCTATGCCTGCTGTCTTGGATTCCTGGGGTTCGAGCTAATGGGCTGTTTAATTGCTGTGTAGACATTTGGGTTCAGGCTGGAGCTTGGGATTCTGTGAGGTAGGAGAGTCCCAGCACTCAGGTTGTAGCCAGACCCTAAACGTCTACACTGCAATTAAACAACCCCTTAGACTGAGTCTCATGGTCCAACATCAGCTGGCATAGGCCAGCCGTCATTTTTTAATTGCAGCGTAGTTATCCGTAGTTTCAATACCTAGGTCTTATCTTTTAATTCCCAGGGGATTGCAGGGGCTGGGAGTAGAGCTGTGCAAATAATGGATATTTTGGCTCTTTGACAATTCAAAATCATTTTGGATAAAAACTGAAAATGGTTTTTTTTAATTTTTCAGTGAAAGAAATTTCAAAATAAAACATTTATTTGAGCAGAAAAAACTTCAACTTTTTCAAAATGTTTATTTCAACACAACCACTTCAGTTCTATCAACATGAATTCATGAAACCATTTGGTGTCACTGAATCTGCATTTTTTGTTGAACAAAGTTTCACACACCTGTAGGTGGGAGCACTTTGCATTGCTATACAGAAATACTTGTTAGATGATCTACCTCGCTGGTGAGCTCCAAAGGGAAGTCCCATCCATGCCGTCTCAGTTTTAGGAAAGTTACTTCAGGGCCCTTGAGTGTAGGAGATTGTTCATAGAAAAGCTGCCAATATAGCTAAACAATGTTTACTCTTTGACCCACAAAATCAGGGCATCAAAGGAAGGTGTTTTCTTTCAGAACTCTCTTCCTTTCTCATTTTTACACACACAATCCCACTCCTATTTTATCCTGCCATGTGAAATCACAATACTGAATATGTGACATCACAATTTTTGCCATGACAACAAAGCTGTTACATCAAACAGAGAATCATGATGATTCACTGCAGCACTAGGCAAGAAAATATTTTTTGATTAATTATTATTAGTTAAGCCAGGCTGCTAAAAGACGTAGTGGGGGAAAGAGCTCATATAAAGACAGTCTGAAATGCTAGCAAATAAAATAAAAATTATTAATGACAACATCATTCTCATATTATTTCTTCTCCACATTTGTCTCTGAACAAAGTTCTTTTTTAGTGGCTTGTGATCTTCAAAATTTGTCTTTATCTTTTCAAATGGTCTCTAAACTCCTGGTTAGCTCCTTCTGATGTGCAGCACACGTCTGCCATGCTGCAATAATAATGTTCTTTTAAAATAGTAATTAGGAGGTTTGGTGGCAGGGGAGGGGATGATGCTGGTCCTGGTTTGCTGGGCATTCACTCATCTGTATAATTTTCACATAAGTGATCAGAACGACCCTGCTTCTTACATTTATTTCATCCGTTATCCCCGTTTTACTCACTGGGGATGTAACACAGGAGGTAGCAGGTAAGAATAAGAGAGTCGTGCTGAATTTTGAATCCATCTGGGTTTGTCAATTATCATAAAGAGTTATAAAAGCTGTTAGTATTCAGACCCAGCCTTTGGCAGGTGGCATTGCAGTTAATGGACCAAATGAGGCTTCAGAGGCATTTTTCTCCCCGATTAACTCCAGGAAATTTAATACCTGTGTAAAACTCTTTTTTTTTCTTTTGCCAAAGTAATATTTTTTAAAAATATTTCTTTTGTTGACAGACCATTTTCCCAAGGCAGCATCTGTGCCACAGCAAAACCGGCTTTTTCAGACAAGAGGGAAAGCAGCAATGGCCCAAGAAGTGATGGCACCCCAAATCATTGCTAAGAAGTCATCAGAGGTATATGCTGGGAACAATGTTATAGTTGGAGGAGAGGGGTTGAAGGATACCTAATCAGTCTGTTCTGATCATTATGCTATTTATTACCATGGCAGTGAACAAGTAGCAAAGAGCAAGTCAGAAACACACTAGAGTTTTCCAAATTAGTATGTGATCTCAGAGCCAGTTTCATGATTTGTGGGTCCCCAAACCATTGGAGAGAGGGGAATTATGCTGTCTGCTATCTCCTCACTCTAGCTCAAGTGCCCAACCGCTGGAAGAGACTGGACAAAGAGACTGGACATGACGTGCTAAGTCTGTATAAGGCCCCCAAAAATGAAGGTTCCCAGTAACCCCTTGCATTGCTTCTACTTAAAGGAAAACTCTGGCTCTTGTTTTTAAAATGTAGAATTAACCAGATTTGTATCACAAGAACATCAAAGCTGTCTTCTTAAAATTGACATTAAAGATTTAGGTAGAACTCCAAGAAGAGTGCCATTTTCTTGCTAATAGGTAGACATTAGGTCAGGGGGAAACTGATTCTGCATTGAAATCAGTCAGGAAACACTGGATTGTGAATACCAATTTTTGGTAAATTCAAAATAAGATAAATTTTTCAGGTAAACATAATTTTGTTTGAACTTGACTTATCTTACTTTATTTTATTTTATTTTACTGCAAGATAGTGTCTAGGAATTTCAGATGACGATAAACTGAAGCTTCCCTCTCTGAGAAATAGCTTGCAGCTGATCTGTTCCCTTTTCTTCTTCAGCCTAGTATTCTCATACCAGACCATGCATCCTTCACCTCTGATCTCAACACTAAACTCCACCCATATTCTCAGATCTGCCTCCCTTCCCCACAGCCTCCCAGGCACCGCACATCTGGGTAGCCAAGTGAGATCCTTACTCTGTATGCCACTACATTCCAAGGCCAAATAAGGAAACTGCAGCTGAAACCCCGCAAACAGGGGCTACATCCATTGATTCAGCAGGATCAGCTGACTAGCAGCAGACTGCTGATTGGACACCTTTTAGCATGAATCTTCCTATTCCTGCCAGACTCCTTGTCTGAGCAACTAGTTGCTAGACCTGCTGCCGACCAGATGCCTGAGACCAAGTTCCTGCTTCCTCACCTGGTTCTTGCTCATTCCTGTTCCTTGTTCTGCTCCCTCACCCTAACTCCAGTTATTGACTCTGGCTTCTTGACTCTTGGTGCGCCTTTGGCTCTGGTTTGACCTTTGGTGTGGCTTCTGACCACAACCCCAACTCTACTCTGGACTCTGACCATTAACTCAGACTACCCACATTACAGGCCCTGACAATTTGCTCAGACCCTCTTGGTTTCTTCCGGGACTTGTTTCTGAACCCCTGGACCTACTATGGACATTAGTGGCGCTCCCACCTCACCAATGCCCCAGGGGCCTGTGAGTCTGCCAGAACAGATTACTGTCCTCTAAGATGAGAGCCAGAGACCAAGGGATCAAATATGGCATCTGCAAATGGAAAATTGCTTATGTGGGAACAAGTAGCAGCACTTAGAACAACTGCAGATACCCACTTGTCTCCCCTTACGACACCAGCTTGGGTGACCAGCCACAGAGTTCCATTACCAGAGATACGATAGCACCTGTAGTAAGTTTTGTGGGTCAATTACCCTGTTTATGCTCCAGCCCCAGGAATATGTGATGGACCAGATCAAGATGGAGTTGGTGCTTAGCTTGCTTACTGGAGAAGCCCTAGCATGGGCCTCTGCCCTTCTAGAGCAGGACCACTGACAAGATAGGATTCTTTCTCGCAGATGTTTGCCATCACTTTTGATGACCTGCATAAAGCTCACACGGCAGAGACTGTCTTATGTGAGCTTTGGCAAAACCCTGGGGTTGGCCCCTTCCAGTGTCACCCAGTTTAGATGCTTGGCCACAGACACTGCCTGGGGAATGATGTTGCACTCCTCCATCAGTTTTAGCTCAGTCTCTGTGATAAATTAAAGGATGAGCTGGCACAGATAGATTCTCCTGCCAGGTTAAAGGCCCTTATGGACTTGGATATCAGGATAAACGTAGACTTTATGAATGATAAATGAAATGCAGGAAGCCCCCATTTACGTTCCACATTTGCCCAAGGTTCATCTCTCAAACTCAAGGAAGCCCAGGTCCAGTCAAGCCCATGTAGATGTGGTCTCACCTGACCCTTGGTGAACAAGAGTGCTAGGGATGGGAAGACTTCTTTTTCTACTGTGGAGAAGCGAGACATGAGGTATCCATGTGCCCTGCCAAAATCTTTGCCAGCCCAACAATGGGAAAAGATTAAGCCTAGGTTCAGTTGGGGTCCTGATCTTGGGCACCACCATTGAAAGATCCCAAGGTTATGTTCAACCAGGAGGCCCTCATTCCTCCCTACTTCTACAAATTTTCCTGCAATTGCAGATTCTGCAGGACAAGCAGGCCTTTCCCATGCAATGGGTTTTGATTGTCTCAGGAACAGGGGATAATTTCATGGATTTTTCTATAATCTGGGGCCTCAGCCTTCCAGTAAAACCCAAAACTACCTTGGATGGAGTAGAAATAGTGGACTGGTCCCCACTGATGTTGGGCCCAGTTACTCAGGAGACCATATCTTTGAAGTCGTGATTGGGGAACACCAGGAAGTCCTACAGTTCATTTTTATTAGCGTCCTGCATTTTACCTTGATTTTGGGGCACCTGGCTAATCTGGCATGACCCCATATGCTGTAGTCTCAATGCATTATCTCTTTCCCATTGAGCTTCTCCCAGTTCAAAAACCTGGAATCCTAGAACCTAAGCTAGAGAACCCTGATCCAAAAATCCAGAGCCCCATCCACATGGTAACAACTCTATTGGGTCCAGAAACACCAACACTTCATGACGAACCATGCCTCCCCATAAAATACCGAGACTAGTAGGATGTCTTCGAAAAAACAAAATGCAGACACATTACTCCTGCATCACAATTTATGATTGTCCCATAGACCTGTGAAGACCGAAGAACAACCAGCCAATGTACTGAAACCTGACACATTGACGCACTTCCTTTGTGGATCTGTGTCGTTAGAGTTCCTTACCTTGCTTTGAATAGCCCTCCCTAATGAACTTTTTGTAAAGTTTATAACATCATCCCAGGACGGCGTCCTTGGTACCACCCTATGCTATTATTCCTAGGCCAATGATCGCTTCTGTGTTAATGACCAATCATCTATAGGTCTCTGTAGTGAGGAGGGGTGGCCTCCCTCCAAGACTGACGGGGACCAACAGGCTGGGCCTGTGGGGGTGGAGCCAGAGACTGCCTATCTGCCAACCCGGAAGTGAGGGGCAGGACAGGCAGTACAAAAGAGAGGCCCAGGTGCTCAGTTGGCGGCCAGCTCCCAGAGGGGAAGGATGTCCCTCCAGCTCTGCCTATGGCCTGGTACCCTGGCGAGCTGACTGAGACCAGATACCCGGGGAGGTGGACCAGGGCCGACATCTGGGTGCCGGCAAAGGAGCAGCGTGAGACCTGGGGCTCAATGGTAAGCCCGGATCCACCCACCCCATCGGGCCCGGTAGTCTCGAGGGGCAAAGACCTGGAAGAGTTGCCCGACGTGGACGCGGAGGACGTGACCCTACCAGAGCCAGACCTAAAGGAGCTGCCCCTGGAATTGGAAGAGGATGATGGCGAGGCGCGGGCCCTGACTGGGCCAGACCTGGAAGAACTGCTGCCTGCAGATGGCCCTGAAGAGCTGCCCAACCTGCCACATCTCCTGATGAGATCGAGGGGTTCTACAACCTGCCCCTTGGCATCTACCCTGACGAGGAAGACTGGGCGGCAGGATACCAGGTACCTGAGGGACAGGGGGAAGGAAGTAGCCCAGGGAAGGGGCCACACGCTCTGGGGACCGAGGAGCAGGACAGTGAGTCAGTGTGTTGCAGTTGGGACACCGCTGACTCCGTGGCATACACTGTGGACCTGGTGGCCGACTCCTCGGCCACAGATAGGGACCTGGGCTGGGACGCAGTGGAGTCGGGTGGGCCTGCGCTCCTCTCCCCCTTCCCTGACCACCCCGGGGGCCTTTGAACTGATTGCTGCCCCGCCTGGGGGCCTTTGAACTGATTGCTGCCCCATCTGGAGAGCTAGTCTGTTTGCTGCCCCGCCCGGGGCCTTTGAACTGGTTGCTGCCCTGCCTGGGGCCCTTTTGAACTAACTACAGCTTGGAGACTGTTCCCTGCCCTGAGCTGAGACTGCCTCTGCCAAGGTAGGGTAGTGAGGAGGTGTGGCATCCCCTCCAAGTTTGACAGGGAGGGACGGCCAACCTTGTTACAGTCCCCAATGGTGCCCCACCACCTTGAGGTTCTTGCAAGCACCATGGGATGCTGTTCCAGGAAGATGGTCTGTTGGGAAGAGATGGGGATCCACCTGACCAAGAAGGGGAAGAGCATCTTTATGCACCGACTCACCAACCTAGTGAGGAGGGCTTTAAATTAGGTTCAAAGGGGGAAGGTGACAAAAGCCCACAGGAATAAATATAAGAAAAAGTCACCTTAACAGAAGGTCAGATTCTGGAGGAACATGGAAAATTACAATAGGGTCAAAGGAGCAACAAGAAGGAAATCAGTGGGGGAATCTGATCTATATTTTATATGTCTGTACACCAATGCAAGGAGTATGGGGAATAAACAGGAAGAACTGAAAGTATTAGTACATAAACTAGATTATGATTTAATTGGCATCAGAGACTTGGCGGGATAAGTCTCATGACTGGAATATTGGTATAAAGGAGTATAGCTTGTTCAGAAAGGAAAGGCAGGGAAAAAGGAAGGAGTTTCATTATACACAAAGGGTATATACACTTGTTCTGAGGTCCAGAAGAAGGTGGGAGACAGAGCAGTTGAGAGTCTCTGGGTAAAGGCAAAAGGGTTATAGACCCTAAGGCTATAGATCACCAAATCAGGAAGAGGAGGTGGATGAGACATTTCTAAAACAAATAACAGAAATATTCAAAACAGAGGACCTGGTAATAATGGGGGACTTTAACTACCCAGACATCTGTTGGGAAAGTAATACGGCAAAATGCAAAATCTCTAAGAAGTTCTTGGAATGTATTGGGGAAAACTTTTTGTTCCAGAAAATGGAAGAAGTAACCAGGGGGACAGCCATTTTAGACTTGATTCTGACCAATAGGGAAGAATTGCTAAGCAAATCTGAAGGTGAAAGGCAATTTGGGTGACAGTAATCACAAAATGATAGCTTTCGTGATTCTTAGGAAAGGAAGGGTGTGAGAACAGCAGAATAGGGATAATGAACTTCAAAAAAGCAAACTTTAACACACTCAGGGAACTGGTAGGTAAGGTCCCATGGAAAGAAATCTAAGGGGAAAAGAAGTTCAGGAGAGCTGGCAGTTCCTCAAGGAAACAAGAGTAAAGGTGCAACTGCAAACTATTCTGATGCAAAGGAAGACAGGAAGAATAGTAAGAGACCAATATAGATCCACCAGGATTTCTTTAATGATCGAAAATCAAAAAGGAATCCTACAAAAAGTGGAAACATTGTCAAATTAATAAGGAGGACTATAAAAGAATAGCACAAGTATGTGGGGACAAAATCAGAAATACTAGCGCACAAAATAAGTTACACCTGGCAAGGGACATAAAAGGCAATAAGAAGAAGTTCTTTAAATATGTTTGGAGCAAGACAAAGAAAAGTGTAGTCCTCTACTTAGCGGGGAAGGATATCTAATAATTGTTGACATCCAGAAAGCTGAGGTTCTTATGCTTATGTTCCTTCCGTCTTCACTGAAAAGGTTAATGATAACCAGATACTCGACACAAATAATATTGACAACCAAGGGGAAGAAATGCAGGCCAAAATAGGGAAATAACAGGTTAAATAATATTTAGATAAGTTAGATGTATTCAAGTCAGCAAGGCCTGATGAAATTCATCCTAGGGTATTTAAGGAACTAGCTGAAGCAATCTTGGAGCTATTAGTAATTATCTTTAAGAACTCCTGGAGGACGGGAGAGGTCCCAGAAGACTGGAACGGGTAAACATAGTTCTTATATTTTAAAATGGGAACAAGGAGGACCAGGGAATTATAGACCAGTCAGCCTAACTTCAATACCTGGAAAGATACTGGAGCAAATTACTAAACAATCAGTTTGTAAGCATATGGCGCATAATAGGGTTATAAGGAATAGTCAGCATGGATTAGTCAAGAACAAATAACGTCAAACCAACTTAATTTCCATCTTTGATAGGATTACTGACTTAGTAATGGGGGGAAGCAGTAAACATGATATCTTGATTTTAATAAGGCTTTTTACACAGTTCTGTATGACATTCTCATACACAAACTAGGAAAACGTGATCTAGATGAAATTACTATAAGGTGGATGCACAACTGGTTGAAAGACCGTGCTCAAACAGTGGTTATCAATGGTTTGCTGTCAAATTGGGAGGGCGTTTCTAGTGGGGTCCCGCAGGGGTCAGTCCTGGGTCCAGTACTATTCTATATTTTCATTAATGACTTGGATAATAGAGTAGAGAGTTTGCTTATAACATTTGCAGATGACACCAAGCTGGGAGGGATTGCCAGCACTTTGGAGAACAAGTTTAAAATTTAAAATGACCTTGACAAATTGGAGAATTGGTCTGAATTCAACAAGATGAAATTCAATAAAGACAAGTGCAAAGTTCTTCACAAAGGAAGGAAAATTCAAATGCACACCTACAAAATGGGGAATAACTATCTAGGTGGTAAGTTCTAGAGCTGTAGCCGTGTTAGTCTGTATACAGCAAAAACAACAAGAGTCCTGTAGCACGTTAAAGACTAACAAATTTAATTTCTGCAGGCATAAGCTTTTGTGGGCTGTAACCCACCTGACATCTGATGAAGTGGGTTACAGCCCACGAAAGCTTATGCCTGCAGAAATTAAATTTGTTAGTCTTTAAAGTGCTACAGGACTCTTGTTGGGTTTTTTTATCTAGGTGGTAGCACTGCTGAAAAGGATCTGGGGATTATAGAGGACCACAAACTAAATATGAGTCCTCAATGTGATGCAACTGCAAAAAAGGCTAGTATGATTCTGGGGTGTATTAACAGGATTGTTGTATGTAAGACACAGGAGGTAATTGTTCTGCTCTACTAGTGATGACCCCGCTGGAGTACTGTGTCCAGTTCTGGGCACCACAATTTAGGAGAGATGTGGACAAATTGGAAAGAGTCCAGAGGAGAGCAACAAAATGATAATAGGTCAGGTTTTCTAAACCAATGAGGAAAGGTTACAAAAAAGTGGGCATATTTAGTCTTGAGAAAAGAAGACTGAGGAGGGGACCTGGTAACAATATATCAAGGGCTGCTATAAAGAGGATAGTGATCAATTGTTCTCCATGTCCACTGAAGGTAGGACAAGAAGTAATGGGCTTAATCTGCAGCAAGGACGATATAGGTTAGATATTAGGAAAAACTTTCTAACTATAAGGATAGTTAAGCTCTGGAATAGGCTTCCAAGGGAGGTTGTGGAGTCCTCATCATTGGAAGCCTTTAAAAACAAGTTTGACAAATGTTAGGGATGGTCTAATTTACTTGGTCCTGATTCTATGAAGCCTGTTGGGTGGGTTACTTTGGACAATCCAAGACTTGGCATGCAGTAGCCTACTCATTCTGGTGGCCACAAATGCGGGATGATATCTGATCCTACATCAGGTTCCGTGATGCCTGCGCTCAGACTAAGACCTCCTGAAGCAAGCCTTTTATCCTTTTGATACTGTCTGAAACCCCTTCCTGAACCGGGTCACATAAAACCCTTGATTTCGTAGAAGAACTACCAGAATCAGAAGGACACAACACCATATTAACCATAGTGGATAAACTCACCAAAATGGTCCATTTTATACCATGCATATGCCTCCCGACTGCAGAAGTTACTGCATAACTCCTAATTATGCATGTTTTTCACCTCCATGGCCTTCCTGATTGTCTTACCACAGATTGAGGCTTTCAGTTTACATTCAGGGTTTGGAAGGAAGTGTTTCATGTCACGGATGTCCATTCACATGCATCCACCTCCCATCATGCCCAGACAGATGGCCAAATGGGTCAATCAGGTACTTGAACAGTATCTACACTGTTTCCTAAACCACTGCCAAAATAACTGGGTTGTGTTACTCCTGTTAGCCGAATTCACTCATAACAACACAGAATGTGCTTTCACCCAATTCAGTCCCTTCTCTCTGTTTTGGTTTTCATCCACAGTTCCATCCCTCTTGTCCCCCTGTCCACAGTAGTTCTTGCTGCCTCTAATCTAGTACAGACTATTCATAACACCCAGGTTAATTTAAAGGAATATCTGGAAGCTGCCATAATAGCCTATAAATGTTGTGTTGATAAATAGCACCAAGAAGTCCTACCTCTGAAGGTTGGTCAAAAAATATGGCTGTTCACTAAATACCTACAGACCACTGGCCAATCTGTGCACAAATTGGATCATCAATACAAAGGCCCTTGCACCTTTCAGCAAATCAGTCTGGTGACATTTGAATTGCAGTACTCCCTCAGTCCTCGAAGATCCATCTGGTATTTCATGTATCCCTCCTGAAACCTCTTCTCAGTGATCCATTTCCCAGCTGTACCACTGCGCCCACCCATGGTTCAAGTACAGGACCATAAGGAATACATAGTTCGGGACATCCTGAAATCCCAAATATGCAGAGGAGTGAGAACTGTATTTGATTGACTGGGAAGGTTGTGGGTGCAAAGAATGCTCTCCAGAGCCAGCTCATCATGTTCATGTCCCTACAAAACTAGAGGAATCACCCTGAAAAGCCTGCCTCTATGGTGCCAGCCTCGAGGGTGTGGGGGAGGAATAGTGTCAGGCATCATGGGTCTCAACCCTAGGCCCACAGGGTTGTCGAGCAAGAGCCTGACTCCCACACCATCTACCGCAGGCCAGACAAGGAAACTGTAGCTGATACCCCTCAATAAGGGCTATACCCACTGACTCGGCAGCATCACCTGACAAGCAGCAGATTGCTGACTGGACACCTTTTAGCATAAAGCTTCCTATTCCTGCCTTACCTTTTGTCTGAGGAAGTAGCTGCTAGGCCTGCTGCTGACCAGACTTCTGAGATCATGTTGCTCCCTCCTCGTCTGGTTCCTGCTACTTGTTCTTGTTACCTCACCTTGTTCCTTTTCTTTGTCCTTCGCCCTAACTCCTGTTATTAACTCTGGCTTTTTGACCCTTGGTGTGGCTTCTAACTCGAACTCCAGCTTTGACCTCTGGCATGGCTTCTGGCTCCAATTCTGGATTAAACTTTGCTGTGGCTTCTGACCCCAACCCTGATTCTACTGTAATAGTCAGACCACCCACATTATGGGCTCCAACAAAAACCCACCTACCCTCAGCAATAAATTCCAGTCCACGACCTGATTTAGTAGTAGTAGTTGTACTGCTGTGGCACATAGGAATCCTAGTCATGGAACAGGACCTCATTGTGCTAGGCGCTGTGCAAACACAGAAAAAAAAGACAGTCCCTGTCCCAAAGTGCTTACAGTCTCATCCTTGGGATTTATCTGGTAGGGACATAATCCAGGTAGAGATTCCTGGGTTGAAGAAGCAGGGAAGGGAGTAGATTAGAGGCATGCCATTTCTCAAGGAATGGTTTCCAGGTTATCTATCTTTGCAATTGCCAACAATGAAAATAAAGAAATACAATGCCTTGCATGTTGATGAGTTCCAGAGGGGTGGTCATGTTAGTCTGTTTTTAGCAAAACTGCGAGAGTTCTGTGGCACCTGAAATACTAACAAATTTATTTGGCCATAAGCTTTCGTGGGCAGAAACCCACTTTGCTGTTTTGCTGAAGAAATACAAGTTACATTACACCAAGCACACAAAAAAAACCCTACTTTTACCTGACAGCTTTTCTGGTGTATATTTCGAAACACCTAAACACAGCTTTTCCTATTGGTTTCATTTCAGAATGAATTTCTTCTTGTCCTAATTTCTGCCTTTTAGGCAGAAAATGGCAGCTTCCATGGAATGAGCTAAGAAACACATGTAGCTATAGGAAAGTTGAAACATCAAGAAGTATTTCTTAAATGTTATTTCTATTTCTAAGTTTTTGTATATATTCCATTTTGGTACAGTAGGAAGCCACTGGCATTTTGCTTTAAGGCATTTCCTGGGTCTCTTCTGTGATCAGCAAAGGGTGACGTTCACCTGAGACCAGTACTAGTTCAGGATCCCTCCTGCAGGGTCTTTGTAAAACTACTGCTGTGAAGGAGATGCACCCGGAGATCCAGAGTGCCATACCCTTACTCACATTTAACATTGTTTTACAGCGTGATTAATCCCATTTAAACCAATGGGATTACTTGTGGAATCAGATATGACTCAGTCTGTGTAAAAGTATCACAACCTGAATCAAAATGAGTCCAGCTACCACATGGAAGTGGGATTATGCTAGCTGGGTAAATTAGCTCTATCATCTGGCCATCAGTCAGCAGACCTGATGTTCACCTGGAATATGTTTTGGAAGGTCGCTTATAAAAAGCTACGTAAATTGCACTAAGTTTATTAATAGAAATAAATACATATTAACATCTCTGTAGGCATGCATGGGTATTCCAGGCCGAGTACCCTTTTCTCTCTTAGTAACATTTCATTGTCTGATTGCTAGTTTCTGCACAAAAAGGTTATCTTAAAACCTGATTTTATCTGATTAATATGTAGACTAACAAATCTTTGTATATTTGGTAGCTTTATGAACTACAACTTCACCCAATTAAACTGCTTAGTCTGGAAGGAATTCTACACACTCTACCCCACTCTGAGTCTTTTGACCTAGGGGAGGAAGGTTTTCCTCATTTGGACCATTGAGGAGACATTGTTTTTTAGGATGAGGTGGATGTACCTGACATCATTTCCTTCAATTGTGGGAAAGCGGGAGGGACAGTGACCTTGGACTCTGCTATAATCAAATTCATCCTTGTTCTGTCTTCCAAAATCCATGACATAGGGGCAGGAGCAACTGCCTCTTCTGACTGGTGTTTACAGAAATGAATGCAGACTCTGAAAGGACCAGTGGGAGAATTCTTGCATCCCTGAATTTAAGGGTGTGACAGGAGGCAGAAATAAAGAGGAAGAACATCCCGGGAGGGGGAAATCCCATCCCAGAGGACCCATTTCTGTGCTCAAATACATTTTTTACAAACAAATAGTAACTGGTCATAATACTTTGCACGCCATGTGATTCTGAGGAGCATATTCTCTGGCCAGTGCATGTAATTCCCTGTATACTGAGGAGAGGAATATGCCCCAAAAGTTTTATGGAATCTTATGATGAAGAGGAATACAGCCTTGTCTCTGTTTCTTCCCACCTACTCCTGGCTATTATTTCTATAGCTCTACAAAGGTCTGCTGTAACTAATTTGCTTCCTTCCCCATCCCAAATAGTTTTCTATAAATGGAAACCCCTGCTTTGCAAAGAGGTTTGGAAATGAGATTTTTCATTTTAAAAGCATTATTATAACATGGCAATATTCCACCACCACCCCTGCCAAGCTTCCCCTCTTAATAAATGTCAGCAGCACTCGCCACAGTCCAGCTCTCCCTCTGTTTGGCAAGCTGCTTTCGCAGTGGATGATAAAACCTGGCATGGATAAACAGTAAATCTTATTAGTGATGCCCACACGTGCTGTGTAAGGGATTGTATGTGATCTACAGTACTAAAGGAAAGCACACATTATGATTACAAAAGGGAAATTGGGAAGGGTTCATCTCTATGGTTGCTAAGTCAGCATAGGCAAAGCTTGCACATATTATTTTTTAAAATGGATTGAGATAAATATATATTTCAACCCATTCTGTTTTCCATGCACAACACACAAGAATTTAGGAAAGCGGAGATTTCAGATTCACAGCAGTACTTCCTCTTTTCTTATGCTGCACTTTCATAGTTTAATACTTAGCACTTATATAGGACTTTACAGTTTCAAGTCACTGCCATTGGCTAATTAAACCTCACTGTGGCCCAGTGATTCCCATTAAAAAGTCAACATTTACCCAGATACTGTACTGCCCAATGAGCAATGATGCTGGAGATACTGCACCTATTTCCTGTTCTAAGAATAGGGAACTGCCATGATTTCCAACAGTGGGTGACTGTAGATGAATGCTGAAATTTTAATAATGACCACTATAAGTAGTATCATCCTTCTGTTACAGATGGGATATCTGAAGGGTTCGGTGCTTGATTCTCATTTACATGAAGGCCGCTTTACACCATTGTGGCAGTGTAAAGAGGCCTTGAGGTAGATGTAAGTGTAATTTACTCAGCTGTAAGGCCTCATCATGTTTCCAGGGCTGCATCAAGCAGTCTTCGTGTAAATGAGAATCAGGCCCTAGCTGTGCTGCACATTGCCATTGCCTAGATTTATGCTCAGGAGTTCCTAGTTTCTAGTCTTGTACTTATGTCCATAATGCTTTTTTACATGAAGAAAGCTTTCAAATTCACCACACCCAGGCCTTGTCTACACTGGAGAAATCTGCCATGCTAAATCACCAGAAGATGAAGATCACTGGCAAAATAACTATAGCGGTGCAAATAGTCCTCCCACTACCACCTCACAGCACATTGACCACTGTTTATAGCCTGTGTGGTCTACTTTCTGCACTTTGTCAGAAAGGGCTAAGTTTGCTGAAAACACTTATGTATACAAATAGCACAGACAGCATGGAGCTAGTGGTATGCTGTTTTCACAGTGATCAGCGTCTCTGATTTTACTTTGATTCTATCATCAGCATGTATCTGAGGAGGCCACTGTATGAGAATGCTGCCAGCTGGCTTGACAGCCAATGTGCAGGCATTAGTGGCCATCTGTGAAGATGAGGCGATCCAGGACTGCTGGAAATTGGTCTTTCGCATTACTTTAGTGTATGGCTGGGTATCTGAGCTACTGGGTACCAAGCTGAGTATTGCTCAGAGTGGCAAAGAGTACTGAGAGAAGGTAAAGGGACTGAAGGTTCAAGAAGAATAAGGCTTGGGATAATTACAGTAGACCTGGCTCGTGCTGAAAAATGTGCCCCTTTTACAACAAACTGGACTGATTTCTTAGAATTCACCCTTCTACACAGCCTGAGATGCTTCTGAATAGCATGGAGGTTTCTTGCAGTGCAATGGTGATGGAAAAAAGGAGAGCACTAGATCTGTGAACCTGGTAGACCAGCAGGACAAGGATCCAGACTAGGTGATTCCAGACATGTTGCTGGAATCTCAGGATCAAGAGATGGACGTGGAGACTATGCCTAGGCCATTTCTGCAGGAGGCAGAGTAGGAGAGATGCCCTCTATAGCAGGTATGCAGATTTTTATTGTAAAATATATCAATGGGAGCTGATTTTTTAGGGTTGGGGACAGAAAAATGTTTTCCATGTTCCTATGAATGCTGTTGTTAGCGGTGGTGAATAGGGGATAATGCTTCATATCAAGGTGGAAGTGTCCAACTCTCTCCCTGACTCTTCCATGCTCTCCTCCCCTACAGAATGAGTGATAGCTACTGATGTTCTGCTCAGCAGTCCACTCAGTTCAGTTCCCCTGTAATCCACCAGGGTCATCATGTTCTTCAGTAATGTTCCCCCTTGCTTTCTGATGCAGTTCAGGGTGGAAGTGCCTGCTTTGGTGTGCACAGTGATTGGCTGTGCCATGTCATGCCTCATGGCCAGATGGACAAGAGAGGAGAAAAAAGTAAAAAGTAACATAGAAATCACAGTGAAAAAGATCTAAAAATAAGATACTATTGCAATAAATTACATATTGCGCATATTAGTATAAATGTTCATGTGACCTTGTATTTCTCAATCCATATATAGTTTGCTGCTTATATCTACTTGCAATCAAATTTTATTTTTTATTTCTGTTTAATGCGTGAAAAGCAGTTTTAGGCATATTTTGCTGGCAGCGTGATGTGCAGATAACTACAGACCATGAGAGTAGGGGAACTAATTATGCTGTCTATCCCACCAGCTCTGATTGACTAATCAGTATGTCCACAAGATTTCAATCCTTAACGTTATTTCTCCCCAATACTCTGGAGTTATGTCCAAAAGCCTGTGCAAAACAAGTCTGCTAGCCTTACAATCAGTTTTTGGGGCACTGACTATTTCCCTCTACCCCACAGAAGCTCAAATAACTTCCTCATTAACAATGCTGGTTCTCGAATATCATCCATGCAAATGAAAACTGCTTTTCTGTTCCCTGGCTGGAAATCTTTGTTAATCCAGTTACGGTGACCACCTCCTGGCCATGCTCCCTTCCTCACATTAATCTAGCACCCTCACTCACCCTTATAAGTGTTGTGTGTGATTTCTAATAATACATTCCTACCATCTCTAGTCAAAGAAGAAAGTGCCTTGTGACCAAGAACTGGAATTCAAAACTGAAATGAAATTGTTACTTTTAATCACATGCCTTATTGTGTCAAGGAAGGGGATGTGCTACTGTTATGATTATTAACTCTTTCCTTTCTTATTTCTCAGTTTAGTGGCCACTGTAGACATCCCAGAACAGACATGGGGGCAAGCAGACTGGATCCATAGAGATGGAATGACTAACAGACTTGAAGTCTAGGAAAAGCAAGAACAGGGAAGACTTAGACATGCACAGATATATGAATAAAGGCTTGAACTGCACATATACATTTGAGGAGCATAAAATAAACCAACTTTGAGAAATAGGAAGGTTTCAGACAGGATGACAGGGAAATGATGCAGGGTTCATTTCAGAAGGAATGAGATATGCAAATGGAGACCAGACATCTCCAAAAGGAAATGTTCATCTATTATGTTAGGGCTCAAGCATAACTGAAGTGTTGATTCAACAACTAGCTGTTACATCTATGCCTGCAACCCCCGTATAGGTCAACGTTTTGAATCAGGATACCACTACTTATTGGATTACCTCCTACTCTTGCCACGTCATAGCCATTCCGCTCCTTTACAAGCACTTGGAAAGGAAAACCGGAGTCCCAGTGAGATGCACTTATGAACCTGGATGATAGTATCTCTATTGCTTTTTAAAGTGTACCTACATCCATTTGTTTTGCTGTTGCAGCTGGCCTGCAACTTTGTGTGTAATAGAGGAGCTTCTGGAGTCCTTGTAATAGCTCCCAGAATCCATTGCTTCAGAGAGCTGAGCAGAGAACTGTGGAAAAAAAATCCAGCGGGCAGTGCAACAACAACTATGTAACAGAGCACAAGTGTGTACACACGGCAAAAATGCAACCAGAACAGAATGGCTAGTGTGGACACACTGCTACATTGATACTTAGGGCAGTGTCATCCACGATTCACACCAGTTCAGTTACAAATGGTTCCATTCACTACTGTAGACAAAGCCTTAAAATATGATTCCACTTACTTTCCACACATTGTTAATCATTTTCCTTAGCACCTTTGCTAATTTAGCTTATGTCGGCTTTTACAGAAGGTTTATCCTCTCTCAGCTTTTCTCTTCTTATTTAAGTTGATCCTGCCGTGAACTCATAATCATCGGTTCCTGCTATCAGAATCATTTTCATGTCAAATGAAATCTGATTCTTACAAAATAAAAACCATTATGAACTTTTGTCCCCAGATGGAACTGAAACTAAACCAAAGCTTTTGGAAAACTCAAGGACGATCAGTTAATGTTTTTACAGTTATTTTTCATTTCAATGCAGTCATTGCTTTACCTGTTTAAGTTGTGAAGCAGAAATAGAGAAATATTGTGAAAAAGGCTTTTCTCACTAATTCTGGCTCCGCTTTGCAGATCTCAGAAGCTAGAATCATTATCCAAACTTTTGGGTGCTTAGCTGAACTGAACTACCAAGACTTTGGAGTTGTGTCAGTTTCCGAGCAGGCTAGAAGGGTTTGGACTTCTGGAATATGTTGTTTCTTTGTTGTGAGAAAAATGAACAGACACGGACTTGGGATATTTTTTCTTAGTCTACTTTTTAGATTGTTCCTCTTATTGCAGTGAATAAAGACGCATAAAACCAACAAAAGCAGCAACAAAGCTTACACACATGTAGCACAGCATCACTTTCAGGGCTCTATCAAAGCATCTTTGTGTTCAAACTTTAAACCTATGTGTCACTAGACACTGCTTCCAACTCCTGTGTGTCGGTGTCTGAACCTACCACAAACACATTAAAACTCTGTAAGATCACATACCTTTTCTGTCATTCACAGTCACTGCCACCGGCCCTATGCCATTCATAATTACTCCTCCTCCACTCAAGGCTGCCAATCTGTCTGGAGTTACAAAAGCAGAGTCATTTTAATTTGTTCTAGGAATTTATGCCTTAAATCTTGACTGCACTAAAAAAAAAAAAACCAACAACAAAAAACCAAAAACCCAGTGCTGATAGCAGGTGTCAGCAACAAAGAGTTAAACCAGTACTGAGCCTAGTTTATCCGCAAATGTGCCAAGGATAGACTTCAAAGTTCAGCACTGTTTCAACTGCATTCATTCCTATCACCCTGATGTATGCAATAGATACTTTTCTAGTGTTGACAAAGTCTTAGTTCCCCATTCAGCTGCTGTAAGCACTGCTTTGTTAAGACTAATCTGTTAAAACAATTGGAAACCTGCTGTGGTTTTTAACCCTTTCTGTGAAGAGAGGAAAGCACTTCAAATATTACCTCTGTCAATGAAATTGTTTTCATTTCTGTACTTATCTGCCAGTGGGTGACCACATCAGCGGGTGACTGAGATGTTATAATCACCAGTTTTTGGCTTCCCTCTACTATTTGGGTTCGCCAGTGGGTGACCACATCAGCGGGTGACTGAGATGTTATAATCACCAGTTTTTGGCTTCCCTCTACTATTTGGGTTCGGCTAAAAGCCCCTCCCCGGGCCTAAGGGGAGGAACTACTGGGCCCGGGACTCAACTAATTTTGGGCGACAACAAATGAGAAAACAGGAATAGGTGTGAAGGTCAGAGGATGAAACGGAGGGAACCTGACGGGGACACCGAGCAGAGAACCCTGGACAGCGCCCACTGCTCCTCAAAAGAAGCTAAGGAGTCAGCGGACGTGGCCCAGAGGAACTCTGCCCAGATACAGGAGTGGGCGGAAGAACGGAAGTAGGTCCCACAGTCGCAGAGCACCTCCGCCAACCTCCTCTCCCTTGGGTTGTAGATGGCCAGCTTGGCCAAGGTGAGGAGGAGGTTGACGAGGAGGTCCTGCGACTTTGTGGAGCCACGGACGGGGTGTACATAGATGAGAAGGTGTGGGGAGAAGTGCAGCCAGAACTTCAGAAGGAGGTTCTGGAGGAGCCGGAATAGGGGATGCAACCTGACACATCCCAGATATATGTGCGCCAGGGTCTCCCTCATGCCACAAAAGGGACAGGTATCGGGACGAGGGGTGAACCGCGCCAGGTACATGCCTGTGCTCACAGCTCCATGAAGGAGCCACCAGTCAATATCCCTGGTGGAATACAGCCTGGCCCACTGGGGTTCTTCACCCTCAACAGGTGGTGAAAGATCCCGCCACTTGGTGTCAGGGTGGGACACGAGGGCAAGGAAATAGAGAGTGTGGAGCATGAGCATGTATAGGTGTGCCCATGGCGTGGTTTGGAAGCACACTGGCTGCAGAGGGGTTCGGAGGGAGGAGAGCCCCATGCGCCAACCCAGCACTTGGGGATCCACCCAGTCCCCCTGGCCGTAGTCCAGGAAGTCTCCGATCTTGGTGATACCTGCCTGGATCAGCCTCTAGCGTGCTTCCCTCTAAGAGCAAATCAAATAAAACAAGCTGTAAGAGGCACTGGGTCTGATCCTCAGGTGGTGGAAATTAGCATAGCTCCATTGACTTCCAGGGAGCTACACCAAGTAACCATGGCTGAGAACCTAGCCCAACACACCTAGTACTTAAAACACAGGGCTGGGCGTGAAGAGACTTGGGTTCTCTTCCTGTATGACGCTGGGGAAATTTCTTTACTTTTCTTAGTCCCATTTCCCCATCTGCAAAGAGAGAATACTCATACCCTACCTCACAGTGCTATTGTAAGGCTGCTTTCTTTCACTGAATGTTTGTAAAATGGTTTAGTGTTTTAAATTAAAGGTGCTATGAAATTGCAAAGTAGCTGTAGTATTACCAAGCTGAAGCTGGGACTGGTAAAAGAGAGTCCATATGAAAACACAAATCTTTTCAATAATAGCAAAGGAAACATAGGGCCAAAACATTTCTTTTGTATCAATGGTCTTTTATACAAATTTGCTCGAATGTGCAAGTCACCCTTCAGTGAATAACAGATCAAAGTAAGTCCCTTAATATTTTAAAAGGTGATCAGAAAAGCCTGCAAGACCTCATTATAGGGTTCTGTGTTTCTGCTATAATAGATGATCATGTCACTGACACCTAAAGAATGCATCTCACCATTCTGCTTTCTGGTGCTTTAGACATTAATGACCTAAACTTTAGTAGGGGAAACACAGCCCCTTGAACTCAGATCTCAGCATGTAGGTGAGTGAGAGAAGCCAGCACTCAGTTATTTTTGTTTTTAAATGCATATTTGCAATGGCTTGATTCTCAACTGGATAAATGTGCAATTATCTGCAGTTTTAATCCTTTTAAAAATATTTCAGTCTATATTTAATGGCCAGTGGTTTTACTAGAAAAACAAACATACAATTTAGGTAAACTGCAATTTTTAACTCCCTGCCCCCTTTTTGGTTTTAAACAACACCTGTAAAGCTCATCTTCACCACTTAAAGCAGCGTGGCTTGCATCTGAACATTCACTGCTTAACAGAGTATTTCTGTATTGTCTTCTCCACCAGGACTTGATAGTGTTTAGTGAGGATGAGCGGACTCCCTCCACCACCACTTTGCTACCTCTGTTTCCTGCTGAGGGCTCTTCAGATGGACGACCACCAGAGGTGCTGGCTGCTGCCAGTGACTCCTGGAACAGAAGTACGATGGCTAAACAGTTCAAAATTTATGCAGGGGCAGAAGTTTTGCATTAATACAGACTCTTTAACTGAACGAGCTTTGCCAAAATCAGTCAGCTTGGGAGGCATTTTATTTAACCACTTTATTGCTGAATAACATAGCTGGTACATGGGGCAAAACTCAGATCAGCTTCTGGCCTATGTATTCTGTAAAGTACTTCAAAGGAATAGTGCATTCCAGTGGAAAGGGAAAGAGTTAATTGAAATGGGAAGAGCTCAAAAGGTTCAGTTTGATTTTAGGCAGCCATCCATAAATGTGGATGCTTGTTCTGACTCTGTCTCCTTTGGCTCCCTCCCTTCAACCCTATGATATTAATTAGACCCCCTATAATCTTCTCTAACAATGCTGCTGCATGTAGGACATCAGCTTCTTTGCTTGTCCATGGGCACACTCTGTATTTACATTTTCCCTACACTCGGAGCTTTCCCTCTTCAGAGGTGCACTCTGAGCTCATTGCTTGCAAGACTGGAATACAATGGAGCATGAGACAACTAGAGAGGCTGTCAGTACTGCTAGACAGCAGGATGTTCGTATGGTAGTGGGGAAAGGTTATAGGAAGCAGGGACATGTGGAAAAGGAGTTATAAGGAGGCAACTGGGGAAGGGAGTGAAAGAAGAAGGTAGGGCATGAAGCTGGTGCTGTGGAAGGGGTCTAGAAGGAAGGGAAATTTTTTGAGGCTGTGGAGAGGGAAATATGAAGCATAAAAACAGGTCAGAATCATTTCAGAGAAAGGGCTGAGATTCAGTTTAGTCAATACTTTTGAGACCAAGATTGTCTCTGAAATGGTGTTATTTGTATATTGATTTCTAACAGCTGATGCTGGCTTGTTATTTTTGGAAGTAGGAGCAGTTCAGCTTCTCCCCAATATGGTTTGTATTTTTCTCCTCTCTACTTCATTAGGATAAAAGAATCAGCTTCCTTAAGAAGAGTTCATGTGTTCCTGCTGCTGTCTCTTCTCCTGCACCTCAAGTGCGAGTTCTGTGACATCACAACTGATTGCCAAGGAGACAAGTGATGTCACAAGCAGAGGATTAGAACCTCAGGCACAAGACACGGGGTGAAAGAATAATAAGCAGCTGGAGCAGGTGAACTCTCAAGGAACCAAGATCCTGTTTTCATGCCAACGCGTGTCTCCTTAGTGATAAAAAATGAGGGGGAGTGAAATGCAGGAAATCTCATAGCTTAAAAGCTGAATTTGTTTTACATTTTTAAAGTCTTCCATGAGGCTTCAGCAACTTTTTACACACTCAGTGAAGACAGAAAACTGAAGGATTAGCACAGCTTTAAAATTATATTTAGGGATGAGTATAAGCAGCCTATTGGGGGGTTGGGGGGTAAAAACCTTTTTGCTTTTACTCTGCCCTTCCCTGCCTTTAAAAACATGGGAGAATGTGTCACCTCATTATTTGTGTATGTGAAATGGGCCATAAATGTGTCTTTCTAAAAAGCCTATCATAAAAACGGGGGGAAGGGAGAGAACCAGGACGAAAGGATTCATTTTTCTGCTTCTGTGAAAGCAATAGGTAAATTTTAAAACCAAAGCTGCCTGCTGTAAAAGCCGTACTTGGTTACATGTAGGGCTGCAATCTCTCTAGTTACCCTGCGGGGGGGGGGAGGAGTTTATCACCATGTTGCAAAGCCTAAAACAATACTGAGGTCTGTCCTATGAATTTTGCGGGAGATGGACAATCCAAACCAGTTCCACTTGCCTTTAACAAATATTTCTGCAGTAAAAACACACAATATAATTCCCCTGTGTTTTCTAGACTGGTTCTTATCTCAGCTGATCAGCACATGCCTCGACAAATTGGTTGCATCAGATGTACATGGTACTTGATTTCAAAGATACCATGTGTGGCTGAATTCAGAATGGAAGCCAACCAGAGGAAGGGGTTTAAGATATACAGGTTTAAAAAAAAAAAAAGAAAGAAAACACATCAGCTGAAAGCATCTGCATTAATTATAATTCTCCTTATAGCTCTCTCCTTTTTCTCCTAACATGTTACCCCAAGTTTTGATTTACATTGCCACCATTTCAATCTAATTTTTGATTAATGGCACACCACTGGTAAGTATATTTTGAAAACATATAGCTCTGAATCTGAGCATGGGTTAACTAGGGAGGTGGTGGAATCTGTCTTTGGAGGTTTTTAAGTTGCGGCTTGACAAAGCCCTGGCTGGGATGATTTAGCTAAGGTTAGTCCTGCTCTGAGCAGGGGTTTGGACTAGATGACCTCCTGAGGTCCCTTCCAACCCTAATATTCTATGATTCTATGCCAGGATGTTTCCCTGTTTTGAGTTTCTGGCTTTTACAGGTTTATGGTAGGTTGCACAGTAGGCTTTTGTGCTTGTCTTTCCATTCTAGTTTTCAGTTAACATTTTCCTCATATATTCAGTAGAGCTTACTGTTAGAACGGGGGAGAGTGCTGCAAGGTGTGCAGGGACCGTTCGAGGTGTGCAGGAAGAGGTATATGTGGTGAGCAGAGGACTAGAATAGGAGAGGCTCTGCAGATCAGGAATGAAGTGTATTTTTGAATAATTATCGATATTGCCGTAGCCCAGTTAGGGCCTCATTATGCTATGTGCCATACACAGCTGTAAATGATAATCCCAGCCTCAAGGAGCTTAACATTCCTAACATGTAAGATGCAATAGGTGGATAAAAATGGAGGGGGGGAGCAAGTGAAACAATCATAATAGCATAATATTCAGCAGAACTATGGGTGGAAGCTTGCGCAGCATTTGTCTGTACTGTCCCAACCCTGGTTATCAAGTAGTTTTCAGTCTCAATTCTAGGAATGAGAAAACTGCAAATGCACACACTTCTTCGAGCAGATTTTACATGTTAACTAATTTGTGGAAAGTCAACACTCAGAGTTAAAGTTATTCTGGTTGAATAAGCAGACCCAATAGTCAGATTTTAGTGCAGTCTAGTAAACACCTTGTGTGTTTTTCATCTACAAATTCAATTTCCAGAACTGCTCAGTACCCAAGTTATATCCCCACTAAGAACAAAGAAAAGGCATAGTTCAATCTTTAAAAAGCAACAGCAGCCTGAAATTGGTGCAAGCTGCTTAGTTCTAGATAAAGCAACGGCAGTTAAACCACAGTTGAAACCCCAAAGAGAGGACGGCTGAGAAATAGAAGCATATCCAAAAAATCTGCAGTGTTCTCTTTTCATATAACATAAATGAGGGATGACTACAATGATAGCCACTGAAAACATAACACTCAAGTGACTTCTTTTCCCCTTTCCTTTGGAGAAACCCACTTTCCTTCTAGTTGCTCAATTTGGAAGGTGGTTGTCTGCAGTGCATTGAAGTGAAATTCAGGGCAGCCCTTATTAGAACCACTAAAAAACTGCAACAACAACAAAACAAACAAACAGAACATGGGTTGTATCCAAAACTGTCAAATTCCGCTGCAGTAGTTTTGGGGAAAGATCCAGGAGCTTACTCGCTCCTTTTCTTGGCACTATCTGCAGCCAAAAGTACTCCAGAATGTTACTTTCATTTCCCTGCAGCCAGAAGAATTTCTTCCAAAATACTGAACTTGCATTTAATTCCTTTTAAACTGCCTCGTTCCACAAGCTTCTGGATCTCCACAAAGAAGTCTATGGACTTGCGCGTCAGCCAACAGACGTGCAGTGTTGGGCCCAAAGAGGAGTCATCTCCTCGTCTCTAAAGATGTTTCAGTGTTTTTAGTGCTTGCAATGTGAAAATTCCCTTGAGTTTGCCAACAAGCATCTCTTTGAAAAGCTGAGTTAACTTAAAACATGGGTCTCAGAATGGAGGAGCACACAGTTATAAAGTCACAGGCCACCCTCTCACCCTGATTTTTGATTTATAAATGTAGATCTGAATCTTCTCTCATTAGTGGAAATACTGACTTCAATTGTTATACCTTATGTACAACCATGCAAGTGAGAACAGATCAGACCCATAATCCTTCAATATTGCATTATATGTTGTCTAAAGTATATGAGTTGCACTTTAATCAAACTGGTTCCTCTTGTCCTGTAGGTTGTCTCCAGCAATGGACAGTATAGGATGCTTCAGAGCATGGCTAATGTTCCTAGTATTTATGCAAAGATGTGCATGAGGGTTGGAACTATTCCTGACACTTACACTCCAACTGAAGAACGAGGATTGTTAACCTCATCTTAGCTTATATAGCTAAATGTTATTAATGATCATTTTTGTTTAAGGAGGAGTCAGGACCCCCAGGATTTGTCACAGAGTGGGGTCCCCTTCCCCATGCTCAACTGGCTCACCAAACAGAAAACAAAAACAGTTGTTCTTTTTCCAGAATTTAACCTTGTAAAATATAATTCTCCTCCTTTCTGGGTACAAGCAGAAAAATGCACAAACGACAAGAGTCTTCTCTTTCCAAGGTGCATGGTGTAGTAGCCAAACTCCTGTCAGGCTGAGACCAACATCTCTGCACCACCTTTGTTCTTTCTCCTTTTTATACTTGGCAGCTGAGCTTTGCAGTTTAAATGAACCCCATCAGCACCATCCTCCACTATCACACCACCAGTCTGATTACTTATCCTTTAGACTTGGTAGAAAAAATGGATTGTAGGCTTTAGCCCTGCCTGGACAACCGGTATGGAGGAGTACTGAAACCTGGGAAGGTATAACACTGTCACAGTATGCCCTCCTACAATTTTCCCTAATTGACTTTTTCAGACCATGAAAGGTTCTATGTCCTACTACTCCCTCTAGAGTCACAGATTCCAAGGCCAGAAGGGACCAGTGTGATCATCTAGTTTGACCTCCTGTGTAACACAGGCCACAGACCTTCCCCCAAACAATTCCTACAGAATATCTTTTAGAAAAACATCCAGTCTTGATTTTAAAATTGCCACTGATGGAGAATCCACAACAACCCTTGGTAAATTGTTCCAGTGGCAATTACCCTCAGTTAAAAATAACCCTCAGTTAAAAGTTTCCAATCTGAATTTGTCTAGCTTCAGCCTCCAACCGTTGGATCATGTTACACCTTTCTCTGCTAGAATGAAGAGCCCATTACCAAACATTTGTTCCCCCAGGAGCATTAGATTTGGGATCATTGTCCCTAGACTAAAATCCATCAGTGCTGCCCTGAGTATCAGCTGGAGAGCACTGCCTGGGAGCAACAGGATATGATCCATCCCCCACAGAGGCTGAGCATGCTGTGTTCTCAGTGCATGCAGGGCAAGGCAGCGCATGAAGGACTATTGCACTATCCTTTTGCCTAGTTTCTCTTAATTAATGTGTTCAAGAGAGATGCTGTCGGTTAGAATTGGCATGCACTGACAGCTGTGTCAGGGGAAGAGAGGGTTAAACTGCTTTTAGCCTTTTCGTGTGCCCCTTTTGAGGCCCAGCCTACCCCTAGGCAGTGCCAGAGCAATTTTTGGGGCTGATTTTCTCTGATGTCAGACCAATTCAGCAGTTACTTCCTCTTTACTTGGTTTTGAATTTGAAAGCAGGCAAACACCAGACCCTCCCAGGACATTAGAGTCAATATTTTCCCAAACAGAACAGTCAGATCCATTTCAGTTTAGATAAAATAGATTGCATTTCTTGAGTGCAGCGGCAAAAACAGAAAATAAATGGTTTTAAACATTAACTGCCTGACAGGATAACAATGAGACACTCTGCAAGCTGGGCTACAAAGCTTGCAGGATAATTGTCCAGCTAACCATTTAGAAAAGACTAAAAGTTGCTTGTTACCTAAACAGCCAAAACCTTCCCTTTCAGTGTCTGGCTTCTCAGACCACACATGCAAACACATACAGGGTATGTCTACACTGCAACAAAACACCCACACCATGGCTGGTCCAGGTCAGCTGACTTGGGCTGTAAAATTGCAGTGTAGATGTTTAGGCTTGGGCTGGAGCCAGGACTCCAGCACCCCATTGATTTGGGCTTGTGGGCCTCAGACTACAGGACTGTCAAATTGCAGTATAGATGTTTAGGCTCTGGGACGTGAGGGAGAAGGGTTCCAAAGCCCAAACTCCAGCCTAAGCCTGAATATCTGCACTAATTTTATAGCCCAACAGCCCAAGCCCCAGTCAGCTAACACGGGCCAGCTGTAGGTGTTTTACTTCAGCATAGACCTACCCTATGTGTCAAGGCCCTCAAAGGAAGTTTCTCACCTCAGAATGCTGCTTGGTAACCAGCTTCTCTGAAAAATGTGGTTAATAATAAAGGCAATCTGATACAATATTGACATTTCTTTAAGAATTTACAGAAGATATTGAGCCAATCCTCAGTTGTTGTAGCTCCACTGATTTCCATAGAGCTATGCCAGTTCATGCTAGCTGAGGATCTGGCCCATTATTCTTTAACACACACAAGACTAGTTCAAACAGAATGTCTAGGTGTCAGACATTATTAAATCCCATTCCCTTTCCCGGTGCTGGGTTTGCATTTTGACTAATTCCTGGAAACCTTCTCTCTTTTGATGATTTTTCTTTGTGCCTGAGGTTTGTACTATGTTATCAAGCTATTGAATAAGACTGGTTTGGTCATTTCTAGGAAACCACGCCTCTCCTCGGTGATTCGCATTCAAATAAGACAGTCATTGAGGACTATAAGTTACATGCACCAAAATAGCATTCAGCTCGAGCAAGACAAATCTGAATACAGTGCTATGACTAGAGGTTATAATTACAGATATTGAAGAGAGTACAGTGGGAGAGCAGATCTAGTACAGCAGAGTATGTTGCATAGCCACAGCAAGGTTGGTCCCCCAACTACTGCTTTAAATAGGAGATAGAGCACTGGACTGAGACTCATGAGACCTGGGTTCTGTTCCTAACTCTGAAAGTGACCTGCTGTATGCCCGGGGGCAAATAACTTCCTTCTCCGTGTTTCAGTTTCCCCATCTGCAAAATGGGGCTAATGATACTGACCACCTTTGCAAAGTGCTTTGAGATCTACCGATGAAAAGCACGCTATAAGAGCTAGATGCTATTATTATTGAAACCTAGATATTTTGACTCAGATACTACTGTGACGGGTGGCAGCATAACACCCTCAGGTAGATGTTTCCAGTTTGTGTGCTATTTAATGCTCACCTTCTTTTGTACTTTTTGAAAATATTCCCAAAGTGAATAGAAATAGAAACCAATATTTTCAAAAATGGGGCATCTAAAGTTAAATTCCTATACTCTTATTTGAGCATTGAAATAAGTGGGCGTAATTTTCAGAAGTGGTCAGAACCCAGCAGCTCACATTCACTTCTGTGGAAGCCAGCACTCCTGAAAACCAGATCACTTATTTCAGTGCGTAAATAAAAATTTGAGACGCTGACTTTAAAGCATCTGCTTTTAAAAATCTTGGCCAGAATGTTTTCCCAGCAACCCTGTAGAATCCACTGTTTATGTACATAGAGGATATATTTACATTTGTCAAATCCACACTGGATTTTTGAGAGATGACTGTTGGAGGATGGCAGAATCCCTGCATAGAAACTGCAGCTAGCTGTTCAGACACAACCTGTTCCAATCTCCAGAGAGACACAGGACTAGCTTCACAAGGGGGACTGAGGTGCTTAACTGGTACATTAGTTGCCATTGGCAATCACAAAATCACTACTCAATTGCTGCCTGAAATCCCTACACACCTAAGTTTCCACCAGCAAAGTCCTCCTGGTGCCTAAATTGCATGCCCAGCCACCTAAGCCCTTGAATAGTGTCCACTCAGCAGCTCAGTGCCAAACTCATGCCTAAGGTCTGGTGAGGTTCACAAAAGTCCCCTGCCTACCTTGCATTTGGGGCCTGATCCAGGAAGTACACTCCGAGGATACCTTAGCGCATGTCTACCAGACTAGGCCCCACACAAAAGGGTGGAGAAGTGCCACTTCCCTTTTACCCAGTGGGGCAGTGTTTAGAACCCTAAACCCAGGATGTGGGACACCTGTGTTCAGCTCTCTACTCTGCCTGATGTGAAGCAGCTATTGATGAGGATGTCTCGATTTTATAGGGACAGTCCCGATATTCGGGGCTTTGTCTTATATAGGCACCTATTACCCCTCACCCCCTTTCCTAATTTTTCACACTTGCTATCAGGTCACCCTACAGGGATTTGAACCAGGTCTCCCACCTCCCGGCTGAACAGTGACAGAGTCCTAAATAAAGGAAGTGCCGGAATGCATTTCCAGAGCTATCCCTCCTCACCCAAAAGTGATAGTGCTGGAAGTACTGGGACTCTGAGAAAAAGTCAGAATGATGTTTCGGAGCATTTTGGCATGGACTCAAGCCCTGCAGGTAATTACTGGGCTGTAGAGGCATTCTTTCTCTCTCTCTCTCTGGCCCAGTAAATTATTTATACACAGCGGAACAGTTCCAGCAGGAGAGATTGAGAGACCCACCCCAAAGTACCACATAGCCCAGTGGTCAGGACACTTTTTGCAGAAGTGGGAGACCTGGGTTCAAGTTTCTGCTCCACATCAGGCAGCGGGAAATGTTAAACCCAGGTCTCCCGCATCCTGGATGAGTACACTAACCACTGAGATACAGCTATAAGGGAGCCACCACCACCTCCTCTTGGTTTAGGGGCCCAACTCCAGGAGAGGGTTCATGGCTGTGAATCCCAAGTAGAGATAGGTGCTTAAATCCAGGCCAGAGGGAGGTGCCTAACTCCCTTGGAGGGATGGGGTTTAGGCTATGCCTCTCTTGCATTTCCTGCTAGTAGCTTATGTGGTTCCCTGCTCAGTTTGCTGGCTTTTGTGAATCCCGTTTTTGGGTGCCTAACTCTCCCCCTATGTTTGGAACCTGTTCCCTAACTTGGGGTAGTGAATTCCACTAGGTAGCATGGCATCTTAAAGTTAGATGTTGCAATGTTCAGGATTGCAGTGCCTACATCCTCTCATGAATCTAGCCCACAGTGCTGTCTGGAGTGGTGGAATTTGGCCTGTAGCTATTCTTTGCTTCCTATCTTTTCCAAGGGAATGAATGAAGTGGTTCAGAGGGCAAAGGCAATGAGAGACAACCGAAAACAAATGATGAATGCAGCATTTCCTAGTATCAAATAATCTGTGGGGGTGTTTTGGTTCAGTAAACTGACGTTCAGATTAAGAAAACAGCAGTAGGATAAAGAATGAAAAGCTAACATGAGAATTGGGAGCCCAATTCCTAAGTAGAGAGGCTTGAATCATAATAAGAGGGAGGAAAACACCTTAAACACATTTCTCAGATGACTCCTTGCCACTCCTATCAGCTTTACACTATGTTTCACTGTGAAAAAACTGAAGTGCACATAATATTACATGACTAAATGACTTCCAGATGTGTTTTCTGCAGAGGCTATAGTACTGAGAAGGCACTTTCATTTTACACTTCTAAATTGTTCAGAAATATAGAGGAAGTTATAGAGATTTCAGCCCTTTCCATTTTTAGAAATATATTATCTCATCACTCCTTACCTACGCACATACATGCACACACACTTCCCCTGCCCCAGCAATTAAAGACCCATCTCTCAAATGCAACATTTAACAAGAACATACAGAGTCTTTGTTAAAAGACAGACTGTATCTACCATTAAATCAGTACATTAAGTGATTCCAATCTCCCCACTGTATCAACTGTTTAATACTGCAGGCAGTTAGTGTCCTGGTCTTTCTATTATCTCTGAGCTCTATTTTCTTTGAGCACTATAATTACTCGCAGAGGAACTCTTTCATTCACACATTCTTAAACCGTGAGATTCATTTAAACTTTTTTTTAAATCTCCTGCTGACTCTCTGCTTTGAAACCTGTAATGCATGCACATCTGACTAACATGGAAATTACTCACAGCAATAGCTTTGGGGAATCTAGCTCTCTCCAATAGAACTATGTAGCGGTGCATGAAGAATAACGCAGTGTGTACCTGTTACAAGAAAGTGGAGATGTCAATAGAGAGCAATCGAGAAGACAGTAGGCCAGAGCTGTATATCTTAGGGGGACAGTAGCACACAGGACTTGTATGGGCCAGCATCATATTCCAACTACTGGAAGAGAAGGAGCATCTCAAGATCCTCTGAAGCAACCTTTCACAAGCTCCTTCTGGTGAATGCTCAAAGAGGACAGTCCTTAAATTGCATTGGGACAAGGTCCTAAAGGGTGATATTAAGAGTAATAAGGGAGGGGACAGTATGTTGGAGAACTTCTCCCGCAACTTTATGAAAAGCGAGGATTGGCCCTCTTCCTCCCACCCACTTTGCTTACATTCAGTCTGTGTTAACTGTAGAAGGAAGTTTAGATTTTCCACCTTATCTCTGGTCTGAGCAAAATTACCTGTGTCATGTTCACAGGATTGAGCCCGAAAAGGCACAGAAACAAATGCAGAGTGGATGGAGGGGGTCCAAGTAGATGATGCAGGTGATGACTGGCACATATCAGTACCATGCATGTTTTGAAATTTATTCAAAGTTGGGGTGAAGGGGAAATGGCAGAAAAGAGGAGCAAGGAAGAGGGAAAAAGAAGGAGGAAAAGTGACACTGAGGGGGACAGAGAGAAGGTGTTATGGAAAGAGGAAGGGATGGATGAAGAAGAGCATGTGTGGGTAGGGAGACTAAGGCCGGCAGTGGAGGGACTGAGATAGGGAAGGGAGGGATACTTGCTTCGTCCATTTTTTAAAATCCCTTAACATACTTTGTTTAAAAAACCCCTAGAACTATGTACAGTTGCCCTTGCCTAGTTCTATTATTTTAGCTTTACCTCTGCAACGTAACCATTTTTCTTTATAAATTTAACAAAATAGCTCCCAGTCCCTTTCCACCAAACAACTGAGCCTCAATCCACAAAGCAGGTTCTCTCTCGCTCTCGATAGAGAGCTAGATAGATACGTGTGTATGTATACACACACACACGCATGCAGGCACGCATGCACTCCCACCTTTCTTCCCCACACACGTCGCCACCCAGCAGAAAATAGAAGTCCAGATGAGTTCTGATGATTTCTCTAGGCCATTAGATTTCTGAAGGCTGCTCTGGAGCCAAATGCTATACTGTTGTCAGCTCTGCTCCTCTGAGGAGGGAACCTGGTTTTATGCCTCCCCCCACCTCTGCAGGTGTCTGGGGGAGGCTTAAGGGGGTCAGGTGCCCCAAAGTTGGGCTTCAGACACTGGACAGCAGATCCCATTTTGAATGCATAGCAAAGCAGGGACTTTCAAAAATTGCTGCAAAAAGTTCTACATTTTTAGCTGAATTAATAGTCGTTAGCCATTTTTTAAAGTAACAGAACTTATCTCGTAAGGATTTCAAGAGCGCCTGCCTAGCTAATGCATTCCACTGCTGTATCACACTGCTGTATCACACTGCTGCCTTAACTTACATTTGACTGTCAATATTACATCTTATGGTTTGATTGTTAATTTTCTAATTATGCATAAGACTCTTAGGTTTAGCAATTTAGGCTTATTTGTAATGAGCTGTAATAATTAGAATTGTATATTAGTGCACTTTTCTGTGACTCATTTACAAACAACTTCTTCACAGGCAGTTGATAGTTCCAGCTCTGCCACTGACTTGACTCACTGTGTAACCTCAGGAGAGTCACAATCTCTCTGTGTCTCATTAACTCCTCTGTATAAATGAGGATACTGTACTTACACAGTGTTGTAAAATGTTTTTAAATCTGTGGCTGGAAAGAGCTAAGCCTTATTTTTATTTGGGTAGCCTGGCCAAGTGGCTAGAGCACTGGACTAGGACTGAGGAGATCTGGGTTCTAATCCTAGCTCTACCATTGGCTTGCTGGGGAACCTTATGTAAGTCACTTCCTCGCTCTGTACCTCAGTTTTCCCATCTGTAAAATGAGGATAATTTACCTTCTTTGTAAAGTGCTTTGGGATCTATGGATGAAAAATACTATTTTAGAGCCTAGGTTCTGTATTAATATTACCTCTCCCATCCAAGATGCAGCTCCTTTTCTGTGACATCATTCTCACTTGTTGCCTTACAGGTATCACATCCTATCCCACACAGAGAAGTCTATCTACTGCACAAAAATGGGGCACAGGCAGGAGAACAGGCAGCACTGCGACAGATCCTGCTTCCACAATCACCCTCAAGCCTCTTTCAAGGAAGCAGTCAGCAAACAATCCCAAAATTGCAAAAATCTTGCTTGATCTTCAGTCATCAGTTCCTGAAAAGCCTGCCACAACCAGCCAACATGTCCCCAAATCAGACTTTCTTCCTTCTAGCAGGGAAGCTTCTGTGGAGACCATTTACCTCTCCCCTACTTTCAACATCTTTGAGCCTTTAGGGAATAGCGTGGCAAACAGTGAGATTCTGAAACCAACTCCAGCTTCTTCTGAACAATTCTCTAGATCTAGTACAACCCCCACACTAAATTTCAATTCCTCCACACCTGGAAGTGTGCAGACATTTAACAGGAATCTCCATCTTTCCCCAAGGCCAGGTGAGTTTGAGCATTCCATGTCTACCAAAAGACAAATGTTTCATTTGCATTCTGATTTCTTTGTTGCCCCCTCTCCCAGCCCACATCCTTTTTGTTGCTTTTGCAAAACATGCATGCAGTAGTGACAGCACTCAGCTAAGGAAGTTAGCATTTTTCTTAACACTTTTTAAATTCTGAAGGGCTATCAGTGAGTTTCCTTTTGTGCTACAGGCATTCTTGCTGTCAGTTAGGGTTCTAAATGTTCAAAGCTACTTAAACGGAGATTAGATTAATATTATCCAGAGGTTAAGTAACATCTTTCCTTTAAATGTTCATATTCAATATTAGATATCACAAGGCAGGGTAAAATCTAACAGTGAAAGCAGGAACAAGTATCTTTGTTTAACAGAGCCCTGGAAAATGCTGTAATGTTTGTATATATTAATTGAAGTGAATTTAGTGCAATTGAAAGGTGGTGGATTATCAGTGCTGGAGACTGAAATTTTTCAGTTACTCACAGAACAGATACTGCAGCGTTCATGTCAGAACAAGCTTTTCCCCAGTCTCACCTCCACTGTTTAACCCTGACCATAAAGGAATTCAGTCTCCATGTCCCATTCACTGTTTGGCTTCTCTGCTAAGACTGCTAACAAGAGGCTCAAGTAGTACCAGCTTCCTTACTAGGGTCTAGACAGAGACCACAAACTCACTTCACCTAAGCCACTGAAAAGTGATCAGATAGTAATTAATGATCTGGAGTATATCTGAAACCAGTGATTTAGAAGTGAAAAGCTTCTTATCCCATCCCTCGGCCCCTGACCTACCTAGTCCTATGTCTTTTATACAATACAGCTTTATACATTTGCCAAATGAAAACCCCTTTGTTTTCTTCTCACATGAATTCTCTCTAAACAGAAAATATCAGGTGTTAGTTGATCTTATGTTCACACCTTTGAGAGTTACTGGCTGTCAGAGGAAATCCCTGAATGAGGAGATGGGATTAGAGAATGAAGAGCTGCCTCCACTTTAGTCAGTGCAGTGTTCTGAAGGTTCACTTCACAAGAAATGCTTCTCACTTGCTGATAAAGAGTCCATTGCTTTAGAAAGCAGCTGTTTTTAAGTTGAAAATGGGCATTTATGAGACTTCCCCATTTAGGTGTATAGAATGTTGTATACAAAGAAACATTCTTGGGTCTTGAAAACGTAAACAAAAATGCAATCTTTCAGTAAGGTCTTTAAATGAGTTGCACTAGTATTATTCCCTTCCTCACCCCATAGTCCCTGTGCTGATTCTGAGTAGGCCAGCCTCTTGACTTCCAAAATCCACCAATACCATTCCAGCATGGTACTCCTTCCTCAACCCTAGGGGCTCTGTATGCTGTTTGCACAGTGCTTGTGTCCCTGGCAAGTGAAGGACTGCTCACCTGTCAGGAAACTGTCTCTCTGCCTGGCAAAATATCATACTCAGTCTAGATCACTGAGCCAAATTAATTTTAGCATTTTGGGCATATAATTGTTTTGGAGAGTGTGGAAAACAAGGTGAATTGCAGCCTAAGGTGAAAGTGACCACCTTGAAGAGGGTGGGACCTCTAAAGAAGAAACTCTACTCCAATAAAGTGTTACTACTGTCAAATGAAACTAAGTTGAAGCCACCAAGGGGATACTAAGTATTTCCAGAATAGTAGAGGAAGCCAGTTACTCACGGAAGCAGCAATCAAGTGGAGAATCTCTTCATTCCAGAAAAAGAGATTTTTTTAAAAAAAAAGTCTGATCTATTTGGTGACAACACATTTGAAGGCAGAGTCAGACACCCAAAGCCCCTTGTTGATTTTATATGGAGATTTGCAATACAACTCAGATACTCTTACCATTAAATTACATCTGTGTTTAAATTTTAGATAATGGTATGTAGATATAATCAAAATATTATCAGTAGCCTGGATGCAAAAAACCGTTAAACTGCTCATTTCAGAGCCTATAGTTATTTGTGTAATCCCATCTTTTTTATTTTTATCCTTCAGGACAAAATAATTGCCTCATATTTGCTTTTTCATATAGGAGGTGGACTCAGTGCACAGTGATGCAATGATATTGGGAATAAGTAAAATGTCACTGTGTAAAGTGTGAGTGTTAGTTCATGGCCCATGATAAAGCCCCTTTTTGGCACCCTGGCAGTGCAATGAAGACAAAGCTTTTCTAAAAAGACAGCTGAGGATTCCTCCAGCAGGGGCAAATAAAGCTAGCTTTATATAACTCCCTCCTTCCCAGCCCTTAAAGGAGGGAGTGTGCTGCACTCTGGTGATCCTCAGAGAATGTATTGAACTCTGGGACCACTACAAACTCTGCAAGCAGGATTGATCTGACAAAAAGTACAAATTTTCCACAGCAAACTTCCTCATTTTCCTACTAGCTATGCCGTTTGTGTCTTTAGACTGTAACCTTTTAGAGCAGGGGTTGTCACTTTTCTGTGTGTGTCCAGCACCCAGCACAATAAGGCCTTGAGGCACTACCTTTGTATAAATAATTTACTACTAATTATATTAATTTTATCCCAAGATTGTATAATGTTCATTTTTGTTTCTCTTTTATATACATTTTAGATTCAACCAGCTCTATGGCAACATCATCCTCTTTTTCCATCTCGTCCCCCGATTCAGTTATTCCAGAGAACATAGTTCATCCTAACCTTATCCCTTCCTGTGGACCTTCAAGCTTGTCTTCACCCAACAAGCTCTCCTCTTCTGTTTTCTTTAATGATCTCAAGGATAGGGTTACACATCCTTTTTCTCACCAAAAATCTGATGAAGAGGAGAGTGAAAACACCAACATCCTGAATCTCCTTCCAGATATTTCAAGACATTGTGCTGGAAAAGCGAATAGTTTTGACAGCAGAATTCTCCGTATTTCTGGTGGGAGTTGGGGGGCATTTCCTGTGCAGAATGTTGATTCTGTGGCTAGTCCCAATATCCCTTCTGCTGGAGGGTCACCTAATGTGGACACTACACAGAAAGTCATGGGTACTTTGGAGGAGATAAAAAATGCAGTTCTGGGACTGCGAGGGGACATAGGCAATGTGGCCCAAGAGCTGCAAACCATTGGCAGCCAGATGGCAAGCCTGGTTGGTGACATTCAGCATATGAGCAAGTTCTTGACAGCTTCCAAAACTGCTAAGGATGCCCCATGTTAGTAGCCATTTTCACAATGGTTAAGTCAAACTTCAGCATAGCTTTGTGGTATCTTGCCCTAAGAATACGCTTCACGTAGGTCATCAGATCTCTTTTATAGTGCTGAAATAATTACAAATGGAAATGCGTGACTGTTCTGTTTTTGTCATGGCCAATAAATAAATAATTTACATCTTTATCCTTTGAGTTTTGTGAACATTTAGGCTATGCACACTTTCCACTTGACAAGAGTTGGTCCTTAGGTATCTTTACATTGCACAGGATAAAGCTTTTGTGTATGCAGATCTGCATGGGCAGTTATTTAGTTGTCAGCAAATAAAATAATATACATCATGCAGTTCATTTATAGGGTCTCCCTGCATGTCTGAACACCCCTGGTACCCTTGCAAACTGTGTTACATAAGTGTGTCTTAGTGGGGATAATAGCAGCATGTGCACCCTTGGAAGTACGCAGATACAGTATTAGGGAATCCCAGAGGCAGCCACAGGAAATAGCCTACCAGAAGATGTAAGATTTAGGGACCAATAAAAGGTGCAAGTTAGCTATTTACAGAAACAAAAAAGTGAAATGATAAAATGCGCCACTCAGTGAACCAGAAAAGAGAAACTAACAGCAAACGTCATAATTACCTCTCGCGTAATACAAAACCTGACATAGTTGCCATATGACTATACCATTTCAAGCTGTCTGTAAGCTCCACAGTTTGTTACTCTCACTGCTGACTAGGTAAGGACTAAAGCGCTGTATGTTAAAAGCACTAGGCCCCTCTTCCTTCCAATCTCAGCAATGAGGAGTTAGCCCCTGGTTCCTTCCCCACAGCGGGAAAGCACATGCTTCACCCTTTAGAAAGGTCTTGCAGTGACTACTGACCTTTATTCCCAGAGGCATTCTGGCTGAGTCATGCCTCCGGGAACTTCTGCTTGGACTGAATAGCCTCTATATCCCACTCACCTTCCTGCCTGCACAGCACTGACTTTCCCCTTGAAAGCCAGACTAGGGCTCTAAGCAAGGAGAGAAGAAAGAACAAGAGGTTAATATTGAGGCGTGCAAATGTAAGAGAACTGGCTGAAGGTTGTGAGGTCACAGAAGGAGAATATATACAATGATAACTGAGGTTCATCAATGTGAAAAACTCAAACCAAGAAACAGATGTGGAAATGCCAATAATAGACTCAATGTGGCTGATTTCAAGTGGTGGTTTAAATGCAGTTTGATAAAGAACTAATGGGAGAATAACTGACTGATGAGATTTGTTTGGAAAGCAGCATGCAGCGATAGAAAGGATGGATGGACCTAATCATTACGCTCCAGTGGAAGACACAACTGTGGTTAATCAGAACCTGTCTGGTGTTGACGAATATATTAAAAGCTGCTGTGGGCTCACTTCCCTCTCTTCCCTCGGGAGGTGGGAAGAATATTTCTGCCATGGCTGCTACTAAAAGAAGCTATTTGACTCTCTCTCTTGTATTCCTAGAAGATTATGGGAGATTCCTTTACTGAGGATGTGGCCCCATCCTCTCAAAAACCACAAATGTGTATAAGATAAATCCAAGTGGAGGGGAGACCCACCAAAAGGGCAGGGAAGTGGAGCTATGACCACCTATGAAATATGAAGCTGAAGAATGAACAGGGACTGAGAAAATCAACCTGCTTCAAGTCCTCCAGCTCCAACCCCGAATATTGTATTAAACGAGTGAGGGTGACCTATGTGTCCTGGCCAGATTCCAACTTGGGCAACTGCATGCCCCCAGGTGTCAGCTGGGCACACAGCTCTTTACTTGTTGTCTTAAACTGCTGGATAGTGTGTCTGTGTAGTGTTTATATTTACTCATGTAGCCCAATTTCTCTTCAGTTTAGGATTTTTTGGCAGCACACCTGTATCTTTTATGAATAAAAGCTAGTGCCAACAAGCAAAGCTGCTCTTTCCATCTGAATTTTAAAGAGTTGAAAATAAAAACAAAAATGAAAGTCACACAGATAAAACTATTTCACTTTGGAATGTTGCTATAACAACCTTCCCTAGCAGATCCACCTTCCAGCCATTTCCATATGAGTCTCAGGAAAGCCTAAATTCTCTCAAGTCAAATCAGGAGACAACCCAGATTTTAAAGTACTTTTCTTGATACCTTTTACAGTGTCAGTCTGTTTCAAATTCCTGAATGTTGCAGCTCTTCTCAGAAAAACGCTTGTGTTTCATACTCTCTGGAACAGATTTATAATTACAGGAGTGCTAAAATAGTTTTAAAACAAAAGCTGGTTGCAACTTAGACTATGGTGTAATAATTTCAAGCCACAACGTTTGAGGTTCACTACCCAAAAAAAAAGCTACTGTGCAGAATTATCTAGTGATGGAAGGTGCATGTTACAGCCAAGCTTTGAGAGCTTTCACAGCAACTGGCACATTCTTACATTCCTTCTTAGGATTCTAGCGAAGGGGTAGGAGCAGTATTCCCTCCTTCTCCCCACTCTTAGCTCCCTTTCTGCTGTTGGGAGGAGAAAACAGAAGGTGCCTTCTTCCACCTCTCTCAACCAGGCTCACATTGCCACAATAGGCAAGAGAAAGAGGGTCCCCCAAATGGACAGGAGCGTTGCACTCCCTGCCCACCTTAGCTCCTCAAGAAGCAGCCTCTTCATCATGGAGTCACCCTGGGCACTGTGCCAGCTCTGTTCTGCTGCTGGCAATGGACGCTTCTCTCAGTCTGCCGTCCAGCCTTTTACAAGTGAAGCAGGGGATGGGGCCTGCCAACAGGGGAAGGAGGAGAACAGCAGGAAGACAGACCAAGGGAGAAGGAACTTTTCCCAAGCTGGGTGAGGTGTAGTATGGGTGAGCAATGCTCCCACCCAAGAATACCGACAAACCAGCATCACTCTCCTCAGGCCATAGATCCTTCTTTCTTCCTAGCCTAGCCCCCTTACAGGCTTTCCCAGCCCCATAGGAACTGAGCAGTCACTACTGCCACATTTTCAAAAGTGGCCACAGATTTTTTGTGCCCAGTTTGTCACACTCCGGGTCTGATTTTCAGAGGTAGTGCACAGCCGCAGCTCCCACTGACTTTACTTGTAGCTGCTCAGCACTTTTCAAAATCAGGCTCCAGGTATCTAAAAGTGCAACTAAAAGTTGAGGCACGCAAAATCAGAGGCCGCTTTTGATAATGCTGGTAAGGGTGTACAACATCTCAGGAGGACTGGCCAGCTCCTTGAAAGCTAAACAGCTGCTGTATTCCACTCCAGAAGTGGCTGGACTTCAGTGATGACTGAAATGCATAGTTTCTGAACCATTTTGCGATCCTTGAAGGCAGAAGGTGCTAGAGAGATGCAAAATATTATTGAACAATGAGGGTTCTATTATCCTCCCCATCCACATACATAACTCCTATACGTATAGATGCACAGAGAAAAAATAGCGCTTGCCTTTTGTAAATAAAGTACTTATTTTCAGATTCTCTTTTCATAGAGTTTAAATACAAGTCCAACAGTTTTTTAAGGGTGACACTGAATGAACATTTCTAGCCTTTAGATTAGTTTTGCTTAGACCATTAACATAATTAATCTCCTCTAACTCAGACAAATTAGTGTTTCCATGTGGCTCGTTAATCTCTGCCTCTTCACCTAAAGAGGCCATGCTTCATGGCACCAATATTATGTAAAACAGCAGCATGCCAGGAATATCTTGGAGGCTGGGGAAAGGCTAAGCATAGCAAATACACAGTGTCTAATTTTGTCTAGACATTTAAATGGTGTTTTTTGTTTTTTTAAAAAGAGGCTCAATTTAGCTCACTAAATCCATTGAGATTTGCCATAATTTCATTCTGACTAGAGTTTGGGGAGGGGTTTATTGGTCATTTTTCAGAGGAAAACTGCTGCCACCTGGAAAAAAGAGAAAGCGAACTCACATGTTTGTATATGAATAACCCTATCACTGTAATTAATTCACTAAAAACACTTAAGAACCATTTTTCTGAAAGGCCTTTGAAATGATCTGGAAAAAAAGGGGACGTGAATCCATTTCTTAACAGCCTCTTCAATCTTCCGCTCACTTCCTTTCCACTCCTCCTCAGATAACTGATTGTATTTCCCTTGCCAACCAAATTGTGTACACATCGCTGGGTAAGGAAGTGGCTAGGCATGGTACATAGATCCATTGATTTACCTTAAAACAGCCACTACTGACTTTTCATTTCCCCATCCCCCGGGCCTTGTTTACACTGGGGATGTGCCCTGATTATTGCCATTGATGGCCAGCTACCAGTGTCACTGCACCAGTGCAAATCCTAGGGTAGATCAGCCAAGCTGCTGTTTGCATTAGTGCAAAGTTTACCCTGTTTTCAAGCATTGCTGAATTGCACTAGTGCAAATTGCAGCTTACCTATCCGGATATCTACTTTAGGTGCTTACACGGCCCTCATTACCATTGTATCTTTGCTCCTCACAATCTTTAATGCATATATCCTCCCAACGCCCCTGGGAAGTAGAGTTGTTGAGAGGATAAATACTATTATTCCCATTTTATAGATCAGGAACTGAGGCACACAGAAACTAAAGGACTCACTCAAGGTCACATGAGAAGTGTCGTGCCACCCCCTTCCCCCCAGCCACAAGACCTTGGGGGAAAACTGCAGAGAGAAGCCAGCCAGAGACTCCAAATGGTAGGAGCAAAAGCAGCCAAAAAAGCAGGGTCTCTGGACAGTCAGATAACTTTCTACAGTTTTCAGTTGACTATCTCTGCCCTTTACTAATTATCTGTTTGCTTCAACACCCCCTTCCCATTCCCTCAGAGTTAAGGATAAGATTTGGTCATGGATTCTGTGACTTTTTGGGACCTCCATCACTTCTGAGGCAGGGCTGGAGCAGCTGTCAGCCCTGAGGCTGCCGCCCAACAGTTGATCTGTGGTGAGCCTGCTGGAGCAGCTGCAAGCCCTGGCGGCTCTGTTTTCCCCCCTCCCGCAGGGTGTTTTTAGTAAAAGTCAGGGACAAGTTGCCACTTCTGTGAATTTTTGTTTATTTCCCGTGACCTGGCCCTGACTTTTATCAAAAATATCCATGATTGAATCTTAACCTTACTCATAGTTTCTTCACCTCAGCTTTACTCCACACCTGCCCTTCCTCCCCTGCACTGACCCCTTCAGGGTCCTGGTTCCCTTCCCTTTTTATCCCATTTAGCCAAGCCCCTCCTAGCTAAACCTACATAACAAAAATAAATAATGGAATTAATTAATTACATTGTGGAGCTAATATGCCATTTGCCACCTTCACATTGTTCTTTTAGTGTCCTTTGCATAGTCCCACTCTTGGACTGCTCCGACCGGTGCAGCCTGAAGAGTAATAGTCTAGCAAGGCATAGCCATTGGATCATTCATGATCTCCTCCCCCCCCCTTCACCCTTTCAGTGAACGTCGAATGTTCTAAAGTGAGTGTATAAAAGGGGCATGGCACTCCAGCCACCTCGCTTCCTTCCAGCTGTGACCATTTGAAAGGATTAAGTTTTACTCCAGCATACTGCTGGACCCATAGCTAGTTTTTGATTTAGAGTTTGTTAATTAGTATTTTAGTAGTTAATTAATAGTTTAAGTATTAGTATTGGATTAAGTTAGGTATAAGTAATTATCTTCAGTGTGGAGATGGTGGAACCAAAGACTAAAAAGCTGGGACTTAAGAGGTGCATGTCATACCTGGTGGCATTCCCGGTGTCCGACGCACATACCAGACGCTTGGCATGTTTGGGTGAAGGGTGCTTGTCAAACTGTCCTGCAGTGGCCCAAGAGCATGAGTATCAACCTCAGAGCAGATTGTTAAGAAGCAGGGCACAAACCCCAAACTGGTTGTGAGATCTATACATAGATTTCTCCATCCAATTATCAAGTGTGAACTCCTCAAGCACTATAACAGCCTTAACCAGGAGTCACAAACAGTCTCCTTGGGTACCCCGGTCTATCTTGCCCCGGGTCAATTACACCTTAGGTCTTACACCATAGACAATGCTTGCTAATCCTATAATAAATTATCTAAAGATTTATTAATTAGGAAAAGGAAACAAGAGTTATTTACAAGGTTGAAGCAGGTGAATACATGCACACAAATGAGTTACAGTCTTAAGTTTCAAAAGGTAATAAAACCTTCTATGATAAACAATCTCTATACGTCCTGCAGGGCAAACCCATGCCAAGCACTGGGGGATCTTTTGTTTATATTTAGTAATCCTTGACCTGCTGAGTCCAAGCAGCAGAAAATACAACATTTTTCCTTTTAGGGCCTTTTATTCCTGACCCCCTTCTGTTTCAAATTGCACGTTCAGCTATTGAGAAGAATTCACTCAGGCCTGGTCTACGTTGCCGCCAGTGGTCCTGTCAACTTACTTATGTTGCCATCCTGCAGCGTCTCCACTGCGTTTATGGGAGACGCCCTCCAGTTGATGCAGCCTTACTCCTTTGGGGGGTGGATTAATGGTGTCAACTTGTTACCTGGCAGCTCTGTGTTCTTGGGGAACCAGGGCGCAAAACCCCAACTCTCTCTCTGGCTCACCTGAATTCCCCCCTGCTGCCAGGCTGCTTGAACCAGAAACCAAAGACATTCTCAATATGAAAAGGCAGGAGACACAACTGAAACCTCCCATCAAGGGTGATACAACTCCACATGCCTCATCTACATCAAAGATGTAAAAAGGGGGCATACAGAAGCTTCATCTACATTGAAGACGGAACACGCACTGAACTCTGGGATTGGTAAAGATGGAAAACGCACTGAACTCTGGGATTGCTGAAGCAGGGAAGCACTGCATGTTGGGAGATCTCTGCTCTTGATGTAAATGAACTAACAGCTATACACATCCAGCTCCGCAGTTATCAGACCATTCTAGTTATTGACAAGCAAAACACTGAAACCTGGTTGCATTGTGAGCTCTCTCAAGGAAAAACACCCTTCCAGGAAGGATCAGCTCCTTTTGTCCAGACATTGTTTATCCATAAACAAACTTGGCATCTAGAAATCCCCTATCAAAGCTCAAACCTCTGTTCTGATGCTTGGATCCAAAATGCTGCATCAGTTCCACTGGAACCTGTCTTCTCTTCCTGACTGATCATGCTGGGGGCTCTACCAGACTCAAAGCACTCCAGACTCTAAGATGACAAGACTGTTTCTGGGAACCTCTGAGCTGAATGGAGTGGTGAGATCAACCCCCCTTCTTCCCCAACACACCTTTTCTCTCTCCCCCTCTCTCTCTCAGTCCAGGTATAACTTTCTACTTTTGTAATCAAACCTGGGATAGCTTTCTCCAATCCCCCAACTGTAATTGTGTAGTATTGTAAGTATTTGATTGTTTTTCCCTCCTTGTATAGTATTACTATTAGTATCATAAGTTTTATATACCTAGCAATAAAATAACTGTTATAATCAAACTGGTTGCCACTTTCTCTCTCTCTTTCTCTCCAAACTTTATTTTACTCCTTTGTGTTCTTGGTCCCTATCTTGCTCTGTAGCAACGCTTCTCTTACCTAAGCCAAAGATCTCTGGAGTGCCCAAAAATCCTATGGGGTTTTCTCATCAAGAGGGTTATTACTAGAACAATTGTGTTGTAAAGGGGCATATGAAGGGTATAGCTGAGAAGTGCTGCTCTGCCTAGCCTATGAAGTCCAGGGGCAAATAAGGGTGCGGCTTAAGGTGCTGTTTGACCCAGCCTGATTGAGTCCAGGGGCAAATAAGGGGAGTAGCCAAAAAGTGCTGTTTGGACCCAGCCTGCTCAAGAAGTGTGCTCTATTCCGGTGCGTTGCAAAGGGGCATATAAGGATGGCCACTGAAAGTGTGGCGTCACCCAGCCTGCTGAGTTCAGGGACACATAAGGGGTCAGCTGAAAGTGCTGATAGCCTGGTCCGCTCAGACGCACTCGATTAATCTGGAATGTGTGTATGTATCTGGGGGGAGGGAGGGTGTTATTTGAATCTGGTGCTGGAGGAACCCAGCCCTGAAAACCTTAAGGCCTGCAGGATAGCTCCATTGGGAGGGGGCTTGTAGCCCTATGAACACACAAGTAACACAAGCAGTACATTAGTAGAATCACACACCCCTTCCAGGGAGGTAACCCTAATAAATGAGCATACCCCCAGATGAAGAGCAAATCTGGTAACAAACTGGAGAGCACTTCCGGGATCGATTGAGCGGGTCTCCACAGCCCACTCAATCAATCCTGCTGCATCAATCCCTGCAGTCCCAGCAGTGTAGACATACCCTCAGTTGCACATCTCCTCCAAACAGGGCGGAAGGTGGGGTTGGGGATGGAAGAAGCAATCCACCAAGTCTTTTATCCTCTGATGTTCCACAATGGTTCCTCTAGTGATTATAGGCCGCCTTTTGTTGGGCAGGAGATAACACCTCCTGTGCCAATGCCAGACTAGTATATCACACTTGGTAATGCGTCTCTCCTGACTGGCGATTTACAGTTACACAGCGAACACTTTAAATATTACCTTATAATATCTGTATCCCATTTTATAAGTGAGATTAATGCACTATAGTAATTTACAAGCATTCTATACAGTCTAAATCGTAAACGTTTTTATAACATATCCATTTTAACAATACTAACACACAGGTAAACCAGGTTGGCTCCAGCTATGCATTTTTCAGTGTTCAGCTGAGGCCTAGGGGGATTTGCAAAAGTCATGAGTCATGAATTTGCAGTGTCAAAGTGCTTGACTGTAAGAGTTGAACAACACGACCAAAAAAAGGAGAGGCAGAACAGATTTCAGGTGATTTCATCACAGAAAAATCTCACGGAACCAAGTGGGTGCAAGGTTCAAACAAAACTCAGATACCAGCTTTGGTTCCAAGAGAATCCATAGGAGAGAAAGAAAACCTCCTCCTCAGTTCTCAGCACTAAAGGATCTGGAATTAGAAAGGAAAGCTTCTCTTGCTATGAGGTTGGCTTCTGTCTCCAGAGCCGATCCACAAGAAAATGAATCAGATATTATGGAAGCATGAAGGGTTTTGTAGATATCAGGGTCTTTGAAGAAGGTTAATCTGCAAAAGACGCCCTTGACCAAAGGATCTGCAAGGAACCTGCCTTAAGAAAGATTCTCTTAGTAGAGCCAGGAAATATTCCTCTTTGGATCCAATTGCATCAGATCTGGATGAGCCAGTTCTGATGTTTTGAGGGAAAGATAAGGATTCAACACCCAATGCTGACACAGAACCACATCAAATAGTAGTTGTGGCACAAGCTCACTGATCGGATCCATCTTTGACTCCATTGATTATTAACCCATGCATGTTGATTGGGCATGAACCAGACATTATGTTTACACTGATTGATCCAGTTTGATGCTTCCTTGAGAAAAGAGGGAGAATTGATTAAGTCAGAATTTCTCTCTTATTTCCTCCACTGAAGACCTCTTCTGGATCTCCAGAGAAGACGTTTTTGCTACTCTCCTTTATTCCACCTAGAGGATTGATATCTCTGGTTCCATCAATTAATAATCTTAGTCATTCATTTCGGCTCCACAGGGATATAGAGACTTCCACCCAAATTTGAATTTGCCTTTTTTTTTTTGGCAAGAACCTCCTTGACTTCATTGGCCTCATTGGCTCCTTGCGAATATGGCCCTACATATGGGAATAGTCATTCACGGATGCAATAAGACATGGATCCGATGAAGCATCAAAGTCCAGAGAGATCTCCAAGTGTCGTAAGAGATGCACTTTCAAGACAGGAAGAAACAGCAGACATACAAGAATCGGAGTCAGACTCTGAAGGGATGATGTCTCCAGAGGAAACTGTGCGGAGAGGGTGACACAAGCTGCATTGCCATCAGAGGATGTGGTATTATTTTATGAACTGGTGGATTGATATTTTAGGGGCAGCAACTAAATAGTCACACTTCTTTTATTACAAGAATTGTCCCAACCAACGAAAATGATCTGACATGCACCCTAGTCTGCCCAATCCTATGTCCAAGAAAGGCTGCCAAAGTGTATTTTTTCCCCCCTCAGGAAGATCTGGCTACATTCCATACCCATCCCTCTCCTAATACCTTAGTAGTGGAGACTGCACTACACAGGAACAAGGTCTCACAAGTGCACTTTCTATTCCTTCTGATAAAGAAGGGGAAAAGACTGGATGTGTGTGAGAGAAAAATATTTCCTTCAGCTACTTTAGATATGCAAAAGCAAATTATGAAGCTGTTAGGGGTAAATATCAATATTATTTATGGGGAAAGATGATATGGTTCCAGAACACTCTACCAGAGGAGCATAGAAGATTAGCAAATGCTCTTTTAGTAAAAGAACAAAGTGTAACTAAATACCAGTTAAGATCAGCATTTGATTCTTCAGATACTTCAGTTAGAGCAATAGCTTCAGTTATTACATTAACGAGATATGTATTAACAAGATCAGGGAGTCTCTCTCCAGGAATGAGGATGAGACTAGAAGATCTTCCTTTTGATAGCGATGGTTTCTTTGGCACACAGACAGAAAAGGTGCTAGTCAAAATGAAAAATGTCAGATCTACAGATCTAGCTTTGGGGTTTTTTTTAATACAACAAATACAGGAATACAACAAATGTAGGAGTTAATAATGTTGGACAGGTGGATTCTAGACATTATTGCCTGTGGTTATTTGATTCAGTTCAAATTGTTTTCTCCCACCAGTTTCTTGGATCCAGTTCATTGGCTTCACTTAGAAAGGAAGGTCAGTCCCTTTTACAAGCAGGTGCAATAAAGAAAGTACCTCACGAGCACAAAGGGAGGGAGTTTTGTTCATGTTATTTTCTAATTCTGAAAAAAACAAAACAAAACCAGAGGCCTTCTCCCCATTTTGAATCTCAGGAAATTAAACACTTTTATTAAAAAAATTAGTTTCTGCATATTCTCTTAACTTCTGTAACCCTTTCTTTTCCTTCAGAGCTGGTTTGCAGCTAAGAATTCATAAGATGTGTGTATTTCCACATTTCATATGACCATGTCATCAAAAATATCTGTTGCATGGTGGGAAAGGACCATTATCAATACAGGGTCCTCCCTTTTGGTTTATCCACAGTCCCAGGAGTATTTACAAAATGCCTCTTGGTTGTAGCAGCATATCTAAGAAAACAGGGGACTTACTTACATCCTTATCTAGATGACTATTTAATAAAAGTGTTGTCAGAAGAAGAGATCCTGTTTGCTTGAGGGTAGACAAAGATAGAGACTCAGTTTCAGATGCATTTTTGATAGATTGGGGTCAAGGCCTTATATACACGTTTTCCCCATTGAGAGACTGATAAACAAAACAAGACAGAGCCAAGGTAATTTTAATAGCACCATCCAGGGCCAGACAACAGTGATACCTGGACTTAATTCACCTGACCAGGGGGTTAATCAAACCTCTACTACTAGTACCAGACTTGTTGACACAACAACAGGGGAAAGTTAGTCCACAGATCTTCACTCTCTTCATTTAACAGCATGGGGAATAGGACTCTGGGATTGTTAAAAAGATAATGCTCATTAGAGGTGCTAAATGTACTGATAAATTCAACGAAAGAGTCCACACGAAAATGTTATGATCATAAATGGAAAAAGTTTTTACCATAAGTTTCCATGTCTGCTATAGATCATTTTATGGTACCTATGAGTTATACATTAGAATATGTGTTGCATCTTAAGAGAGTGGGTATGTCATTGTCTTCAAGTGAAGGTTAATCTTTCAGCTATATTAGAACACTATGATCAGAAATGGGTTTTTACTCGTGATGTCTTCAGAAGTTCTTAAAGGTCTTAATAATTTGTATCCTCCAATTAGATACCCTCTACCCTCTTGGGACTTGAGCTTAATGCTTTCACAATTAATGAAACCTTCTTTTGAACATATGGCAAGTTGTACCTTATTCCATCTGTCTATGAAGACAGTGTTTTTAATAACTATCACTTCAGCAAGACATATGAGAATTGCAGGTGTTAATGGCTGATCTCCCATTTACCATTTTCATAAAGATAAAGTCATTTTCTGTATACATCCACAGTTTGTTTTTTTTAACCAAAGATGGTATCATATTTTTGTACAAACCAATATCTAATTTTACCAGAGTTTTTCCCCCCAATCCTTACAGTCAAGCTGAGGAAGCTAAGCTACATATGTTAGATGTTAAAAGGGCTTTAGCCTTTTATTTAGACAGATCTAAAGAATCTAGACAGTCTCCAAACCTGGTTATAATGTTTGAAAAGAAAAATAAAGAGAAGACTGTTTCTATGCAAACTCTTTTAAGATGGGCAAGGTTATGTATGAAGCTTACAAGTTGCTTGGTTTACCTGTTCCTGAGGGAATTAGGGAATCTAACAAAGGCAGCATCTCTGGCTTTTTCTAGACATTTCTTGAACAGAGATATGCAGAGCAGCAACATGGAGTTCAGTCCACCACACTTTTCCTAAACATTACTTAATAGACTTGGAATCTAGGTCTGATGTAAAATTCGGCAAAGCAGTTTTACTGTCCTTATTCAGTTAGGACATCCTGGACCACAGTTACTACTTTTTAGTCTATCCCAAGAGTGGGAATATGCAGACAACATTCAAAGACACAATGAAGGTTACTTCCTGTAACCAGAGTTCTCCAAGATGAACTCTGCACATTCACACTTCCTGTCCATCCTTTCCCCCACTATCTTAGAGTTCTACTTACCAAGCGACTTGGGGGCGTGGAGGAAGACATTGAGGTGACTGGAGCACCATACCCCTTCTACATCCTTGCTCCAGAACATTTGATGTTCACTGAGGGGAAGGGCAAGGGAGATGCATGAGTGATCCAATGGGTCTGCTAGCTAGAATTCTACCATTCAGGCTGCACTGGTTGGAGCATCTCAAGAGTGTGTCTATGCAGAGGCCATTTTGAAGAACTCTGGTGGTGGGTAAGTAGCTTTCATTTCACACTGCTTACGTGTTCTACTCCTTCGCCCAACCTGTGTCTGCCTTGTCTATTTAGGTGAAGTCTACACTATGAGCTAGGGATGTGATCCCCCTGCTTGTGTGTACACACACACACACACACACGTTGGCGCTCATCAAGCTAGCATGAGTAAATAGTAGCATAGTAGGAGGGTAGCACTGACACCAGCAGCAGAGGCACGGCTTAGCTGTGTCAAGTACATAGCTGCCTGAATCAGTAGATATGTACTTGGAAAAGCTAAGCCATGCCTCCGCTGCTGCTACTTGTGCTACTGCAGCTACACTGCTATTTATACTCACTCTTGCTTGATGGGAGCTAATACAGGTATGTGTACACAAGCAGGGAGATCACACCCCGGCTTGTAGCATATACATCACCTTCCTATGTACTATGCTGTGTGTGTACAGTGCCTGGCACAATGAGGCCCAACTCTTGGTTGGCCCTTAGGCAATATAGTAATGAGCATGATAATTATTAATAGCCAGTGGTGGACCAATGGGGGGTCAGGAGGGGGCCATGGCCTCTGGGTGCTGGAGATCCACGGTACATGCCATTGTTAATAACAACTCCGTCAGAGCTGAGAGTTAAACATGTCTCCCAAATCCCTGGCTAGCCACCTGACCTGTGAACTATCCTTCTTCCCTTCTAACTCCTTCAGCTTATAACAGTTTTTCTGATCTACGCTGTGGGCTGGGCACTGCTGGCTGAAATCCTCAGTGTAGGATAGGCTGTTCACACTCCACTCATGTCACAGCTGGTATCTGATATCTGCAATACAGTGACCAAAGGCAGGAATCTCAGAAATGCTCATTTTAATGAAAGAAAGAAAGAAAGAAAAGATTTATTTTTGATTTTATGACAAGAAGAAGATTTCAGCTAACCACAGTCCAGAAAAATCAAATGTCCTCATCTCACAGAGGATATGGAAATACTTGTGGATGCTAGACATAACCAGCTGCATCACTCCTGTTCCACCCAGGCCCCTCTATTCAAATAATTAATATATTTCCCAGCCTTTGAACAAAACCTAATTTCATCTGTTTTCCTAGGGGCCCAATATCCCTTTTGGAAGCCTACTGTCCATGTATATTGGAAACTCTTGTGGCAGAGATAATGGGGCTAGAACGTCAGCTGATGTGAACGGGCACAGATCTAATGAAATCTGCTATCTGGCCCCTTTTGTTTATTTCAGCTGTAAAATACTATGGACATTTATGGTACTATACATACACATCATCTTGCCATGCTTGGTATTTACTTGCCATTGCCTATGTGCTTCTGCTACACTCATTTATTCCTTAAATGCAATTCACGCTTAAATGGAGAGAAGCCGTTCTCACTGTGTCAAGGAATTTCTTAAGATCTCTTTCTGTTGGTAATTGTGTGGCCCCTCATCACTATAGTATATGAGCACCTCACAGACATCAATGAATCTATCCACAAACACCCTTGCGAGGTAGGGAAGTATCTCCAGGTCACAGATGGGCAACTAAAGCATGCAAGAGTCAAGTGACTTGCCCAAGGTCACACAGGGAGTGTGTGGCAAAGCTAGGAACTGAGTCCAGCTCTCCCCAGTCCCAGTCTAGTGCCTTAAACACAAGCTTACCCTTCTCCTTTAAGTGCAACTTTCTTTTAAAGAACAACCACACCACACCCTAGCAAAGCACTTAAGAACAATTTCTCTTCCTTTTCCTCTTTGTTTCAAGCTCCATGTTCCCACTAATGGCATTTATTCTCTCTTACCTCTGCCAGGAATGTAGTCTTCTCCTGAATGTTTCCTGGCTCTCAATCTTGAAGGACCAGTAGTACAGCCTTTTGTTACCCTAACCAACCCATACCCAGTTGGCCAAGGATCAACGTTCCTTTAGTTACCACCTGACTCCCAGTGATGACAATAGCAGCAATAGGGAGAGGTGTGTCCGCTGCAAGCAAGTGGACAGAGACTCCATTTCATCCGTATCTCCTTTCCCTCCATAGTTTAACAGGAACTCATTTCAATAGCTACAGAAGTGGGAGTCCTACTTGTCGGACACTGATGTTCTGTAGATAGAGATGTACTTAATCCTCCCTCCTCCCTGTCTCTTTTACTAATAGACAGATTGAGAGAAAGGCTGCATGTGCTAAAGAGCAAGGCAGAACTACAAAATCAGGCTGACAATGGCCTTGTCCACACTGGCCATTTTTTTTAAATTCCCCACCATTGTATTATCCCTGGAGTGACTCCACCATTGGTAGTGAAGGGGGGGAAGCTCTAATGTAGACGAGGCACCAGAAGTTGTCGGTGTTTTTACCACCACATCCCCTCAATCTGCTAGGGGCAAGGCACTGATAATGCGTCAAGTAGGACATTTTAAGAAAACGTTCAGGACAAAGAGCCTGTAAGTTCTTTTCAGCCATTCTTTGACCTAGTGATCCATACAGTCACCTTCCTTGTTTCACGCGTTGTATCAAAACCCTTTTGTAGGATTACCAACTGTTTGTGGAGGACAAATTGCTGTGTTGTTTCCATCTTCATGCTATAATGCTGCATCAATGCATGATGATGTTGCATAATGATGCACCATCATGGTAGAGAGATGTGAGCTCAGCCAGTCATTACATTGCAGCATGATGCTGAGACACGCACAACTGTCCTATGAACTGTAGGCCTTCAGGACTGTGCTGTGAATTCTAAAAACAAGGTGGGTGAGATAATATCTTTCATTGGACCATCTTCTGTTGGTGAGAGCAAGACGCTTTCAAGCTAGCAGACCTGAAGAAGAGCTCTGCGTCACTTGAAAGCTTGTCTCTGTCACCAACAGAAGGTGGTCCAATAAAACGTATTACCTCACCCATTTTGTCTCTAGTATCCTGCTGGGACAGTCATGGCTGCAAAGTTACATGCTGTGAATTCTAAGGCAGTGACACCCTCCCGTCAACATTTGAAATTCAGGGTCAGCCCAGGTGCTGGGTGGGAGGTTGGGAAGGTGAGAACTGAAGCATAAACACGCTCCAACTGTCCAGGAGGAGGGAGTGATCCACACTGTTTTCTAGCAACTCTTGCTCTTGGTCAATCCTCAGGAAGTGAAAATATGCTCCAGGAGACATGATGCTGCAATATGGAACTCTTGAGACATGAGGGATCGTCGAGCACCCTCCATTACTCCTTTCTCCCACTTCCCCCAAAATGTGTTTATCCCTGGGTTAGCCAGTGGATGTATTCATGTCTAGATTCTGCTCTGGGAGAGGAAGGGAGGGATGTATTTGCTCCATTTGTAATTGGAGTGGTTCTCGTTTCAAAATGTGCTGTTTATGGTTAATTGCATCAGCAAAACTGCCTGGACCTGGGTAATGACTGTCAATATTTAAGAAAGAGCAGAATATTTCCATACTTTGGGGAACATGTTTCTCTGCACTCCCCCTAGAATTCCAGTGACAATTAGAAACATCACTGAGTTTGTTACAGTACAAGGGAAACACTAATTAACTCATTTATTTATCAGATCATCATTACCTTAGAGCCGATGCAGTGCTTTGGGGTTCTAGAGAGGATTCTACCTTGGCTTTTATTTTTAAATAAGAATTATGTGCTTAAAATGAATAAATAGGATCCTTGGAGGAGGAAGAAGCATAGGCGGTGGTTATCAAAGGCCAAAGGAGGCTAAGCCTTCCCTGTTGCAGTCGCTGCACCGCCGGACACCCTGGGCCGGACATCCTCCCTGGTGGGAGGGTAGAAGTTTTTATGCGCCATGCAGGTTCCCCGGCAGCTGAGGTGGCGGTATCTGCTACTCAGCTTCCCAGGTCCCTTGGACTCCCCAGGGAAATTACTGAAGAACCAGGGAAGCTGAGTAGCACATACCACCTCCTCAGCTGTCCAGGAAACTGCATGGCATATATAAAAGCTCAGCGCAGACAGGCAGCACTCTCTTCCGGTCTCCACCTATTGTTGCCTGCCTGTCTGCCTGGCTGGGCAGTTGCTCTGCTTCTCTGCAGCACGCCAGGCCATCACTGCCCCCCAGCCCTAATTTCTCAGTCTGGACTATGGAGGTCCTGTAGGAGTCACTGATCCAGGTCTTGATACAAAGCTCACTGTAATCACTGGAAAAATGTCCACCAACTTCAATGGGCTTTGAGTCTCCAGTGGCATCCTGGCTGAAATCAAAGCTGCCTGCACTGAAGGAACCATCAGAGAAAGCAGAAATACAATGCACGTGGGCATGCAGACACACTCAGTCACTTCTTGCATCACATCCCTACCAACCTGTCTTGAATCTTCAGCATGGGTGAATCAAGCTGAATGCCTTTACCAGAGCTACTGTTAAACACCTCAGATAATTAAAAGGGAACACACCTATTTAAATTAGGGTAAAACCTAATGGACTTCAAATTGAAGTATTCCAATCAGATGCTAACAGTGAAGAGTGTAACCTCCTTGGCTTTGAACAACTCTGCTGACAAAGCTTAAAATTTCTGTATGAGTGAGATATCACACCCTAGCAGATCATATAATCTGCACTAGATTATTGGGGATTCTGACCAAATTCATCAGGACCTGACAAAGAATTCAAGAGTTAAAAAAAAAAAAAAATCCATATCAAGTAACTCCTTACATCAACTTCTAATCTTGTCAGAAATCCTTCTGTGCACTGTAATCATGAGACATACAGAACGGGCCAGGAGGAGTCTCTTTACTCCTTGAGCCTAAAGCCAAGCAGCTTTGCTAATGGCGTTTACAAGCTCCACTGGCTGCATCGGGAGAGTTTGTAATTTCCAGTGCAAGCGGCTCCAGCCAGAATTTACAAACTCTGTAGGCTGTGTTCATAGAGCTTGTAACCTCCTTCTACCTGAGCAAGTTAGCCAGCAGACCTTAAAGCTCTGCCATCTGTGACAGTGAAATCTGAAGATTGTAAACTCTTTTAACCTGAGAAGTTTGACTGAGACCACTTATGGATCCCGGCTAGTGCAGCCATACCCACACCACAGCTTCTGAACTCTGCCAGACCTTCAGCCAACTTTTAGGGCATGATTTTCAAAAGCCCTCAGCATTGGCCTAACTTTGCTCCCACTGACATCAAATGGACTTGAATGGGAGCAATTAGGCCAATGCCAAAAGCTTATGAAAATCCCACCCTTATGGTCCACGGCCAGTGAGTAAAATAATCAAAACTCCACGGCATATAATGCCAAAATAGCTTCTGGCTTGATCAGAAATAGAACTTTGTGCTAGAATCTCATTAAGGACTTTTGGATAAACCAAACTTGAAGGCCAAGCCATTTTTGAGACATGACATGACAAAGTAGTATCAGAAGAATTTGCAAAAAGCAAAGAACACCGTTTATTTTTCATAGTCCCGTCTCTCAGAAATGGTTAGTTCAGTTTACCTCTAAGTTTATCAGAAATATTCTTTACTGGCCACAAATCACACCTGCAAATATTGAAGCACAAAGGCCTTTTGACTGAAGGAATTTAGAGGGGTCCCAAAATTGGGTGTAAAGTTATGCTGCCCGCTGCCTATGATATATACACTCAAACATACCGTGTGGTTATATACACTGACTCTGTATAATTAGACTATATGGGACATCTTGATTTTATGAACTCTGATTTTAGAGGATTCTATTTTATCCAAAATACCTGTGTGTTCCCCAGGCTGAGAGTAGTTTATATATACACACACCCATTCCTGATTTGACAAACCGCTCATTGTAGCATAAGTTTGGGTGTTTGCAGACCTTTGTAAAATTGGGGCCTTCATATAAGATTTCATCTATAGAAAGCAGTGCCAACAACCTAGACTCATGGCAGTAAGCCTCTCTTTCACATCATCCTTGTGTGTATTTGTATAAATATATTTATACATCTGCCTTTTTTATCCATCTGTTAAGAAAATGGTTCAAATCTGCTCCTGTAAATAAAAAAAAGTGAAGATTAAAGGGCTTTAATGTTCACCTTTAATGTTCACCATTGGTCTGCTTTGCTTTTAACAGGATGAGCAATTCCAATTCATAATTTAGTCTGCACTTGTCCCCATCTATGCAGGCTTTACCTTCGGAGGAAAATTATTAAATACTTCTCTGAGGATTTCCCACTTTCAGGCTCACATGGTTTCCAGCAAGCTCCATTAGGGAGTCATTTTCAAAGCTTATTAGTTGAGACACTTGCCTCCAGACACATGTGCTAGTTGTTTGACATGCATGCCTCAGCAGGTTCGGGATATACACCGAATATATGCATAATAATTTGCTCCCTTTCATCCTCATGGCACTGGGAAGAGCTCTGCTTAGACTCAAGTCATCTTCTGTTCTCTTTAGTCCAAGGGTAGACAGTCCTCAATATACTTTGGAACACAGGAAGATGGTTAGGGATCCCCCTTCTTCCTCCCTTTTATTTGGTGGGATAACAGAACAGATGTAACCAATTGACAAGTGTTTCCTCCTACTGACGACCAGATTCATGATGCGCATGCCATGGATATTACATCATTACAACGGAGACTTGAACTGGGACCTTTCCTGGATCCATAGGCAGTCAATCAGGTGATGGAAATCTTATAGCCACCCACTAATCTAGAGAAGCAGAGATACAAAGATGGATGTTGCCTGATTTCCTCTTAATGGTCAGTAGTAAACCCTCTTTATTTGATTTATCAATCAATGATAAGCTTCATGTCTTGTCTCTGACCCATAAATTTCAATTAATTCCTGGTTGGTGGCAAGAGAAGGTGAAGAAAATTCACTTGTTTTCGTTGGCTCAGGAAGGTGTCCTAGAGACAGCCAGCCAGTGCTTAATTTGTAATGAAAGAGGTACTGGGGCGCAAGCAATTTTTTTTTTTTTTTTTTTTAAACTTTCATAACTGACACAGCAAGCCCAGAGGAGCCAGGGCTATGAGCTGCCAAGCCCAGAGGTGTCGGGGCTCAGCCCTAGCAAGTCCTGACACAAATTAAGCACTGCAGCCATACATGGCTCAGGGGATCAGTCTGTGTCAGGGCAGTAGAATGATGTAGGCTCGCCTTTGTGACCTACCCACAAGGAGTCTCTCACTTGCCTGAAAAGAATAGTCACGCCAGCTTCAAATCAGAACTGCCAATTTGTTGCCCATCAATTGTCCATGTAGCCTGGTATCCATCTTCTAGTACTGAACTATACTTGAAACTTCATAGGAAAGAAGCTTCCCCTATCATGCACCTTGTCAGTTTTGCATTCTTATATACCACCGAAGGAATTTTCTTCCTGGTCATAGTTGGTGATCAGCTTATGCCCTCAACAACAAAGATCAATAGCTTTTGTTATTATTCTGACCATGATAGCTCCTGGCACACTCCTATCCATTACATCCCTAATGTTTTTTTGAATTTTGTTAAGCAGGAAGTTCAATTATCTCAACAAAGGAGATGGAATGCACAGCGATGGGCAACATGATGTTTGTGACGTGATACTGCAACACAAAGCAAATGCTCTGCTCCATTAGGACAAAAGCCGGTGGAATGCTAACTCTGTGTTACTGTGAACAAGCAAAACAGCACTCAGGCCTTTGCTCTCTCTTTCCTAAGTGCTTAGATTTACTTCAATAATTCCTTGCAGCAACGAGTTCGATAAGTGAAATTAGAAGAAAAGCATTTCTTTTGTCATGTTCTCTTAGCCTCCTCGTCCCCTCACTTAATATTGTAACAGGAAGTCTTTGAAGGTCAGGCACTTCTTGACAAACAGTGACCTAATTTACATTTTGATAGCACGTTTCCAACTGATGGATTCCAAAGCATGCTTCAAACTATTCATAATGCAGGAATCATTACACCTGCTCTGTGTATGGTATGGAAATGTCATAGCACAGAAATGCTACACAATATCTTTAGGACAGGAAGTGAAGATGAATGTTGAAACTAACAGACCAAAAGGGGAATTTTAGTGGGGCATAATGTAATTATCCATGTTGGGTTTGGCCAGTCAATATTCCTATTCTTAGAAAACGTGCCCTGGGATCTTTAATAACTACAAGTGGTTAGTACCTCAGTTTTAAATTTCATCCAGAAGATGCCACCTCCTGCCACCAAGTCCTTGCTGGGGAATTGGGACCAATGAAGAACCAAAAGAATTCCACTTACCAAGCCACCATCACAGCTTCTTGAAGTTTTTCCCTTGGAGCTCTCCCATTAGGTTCATAACTAGAGTAGAACCTCAGAGTTACGAACACGACGGGAATGGAGGTTATTCATAACTCTGAAATGTTTGTAATGCTGAAAAAAACGTTAGGGTCGTTCTTTCAAAAGTTTACAACTGAACATTTAACAGTGTGCCATACTGTATTTGCTTTTTTTTTTTTTGGGGGGGGGGGGGGGAGGGAGGAGGAGGACAGGTCTCTCTGCTGTTGCCTAATTGTGTATTTCCGGTTCCAAACAAGGTGTGTGCTTGACTAGTCAGTTCGTAACTCTGGTGTTTGTAATTCTGAGGTTCTACTGTACTTACTGCCTTGAGTTGGGTTGAGATCTCATATGTCTGGAAACAGAGCTATATCCTCTACTGCTGCAAACTGGCAAATGCCAGTCAATGGAGCTACATTAGTTTACACCAGCTGCGGATCCTATACATAAGGTAGTAAGATATTTAAAAAAAAATGGATGGCAAAAATCCTAAACATCTTCAAGACTCTGTGCTCTTTTTATTATAGATCTTAGAGTATGAAACCCTTCCAGTAATCAGAAACCAGGATTGTTTGTTGGATTTTTGATCATTTCTGGAACATTGTGCATCATTCTTTTTCTCTCTCTATTTAATTAAACTTCCCTGCCTTAAAACCACACAAAAGCATACATCTCTGAAGAAACCTCTGCAGTCATGTCGGCACCAAAGAATGTCTTGGAATTTAGCCAAATGTTTTTTGACTTTTGCTACTAATTCAATTGCTGGACCGTTACCTTCAAATGTTCCCTTTCCTTTTGTGGCTGTGACATGCACAGTTTCAGAAAGGCCAAAAAACTATAAAAAGCAATTAATAGGAAAACATTGATACTCCCAAATTGGTGTTCAGAACACCTGACTCAGCAAGGTGTCGCAACAGAACTACAAACAGCAAAGTTGTTGTTAAACAGCATGTCACAAAGTTGAAAACCTAAGGGAAAGCAAAATAATACCCCATGTTTCTCCAGCACCTTTCATCCAAAGTGCTTCAGCCTGGGCTGCCAACCCACCTATTTTGCAGTAAGAATGCAGGCTAATCAAGCCGAGGCACTGTTAGTCCTCCAATTTTATCCCAGAATTTCTCCTGGGATGTACTTTCTTGTCTAACTCTTTCCTTTTTCTGCATTGTGTTTTAATCCTGTATTTGCCTGCTCCATTTCTGCTGCTTTTAAGCAGAGATGCCATCCAAGAAATTCCTCTTCTGTGCTGCCAGTTAGTCAGAAGCTCACACCAGCCTTCTGGTAAAGCTGGTATAGTATCAGTAAGACCCATAAGAGCACTTCCACACAGGAGCCTGGGAAGGACAGACAAGTTCTTCCACAAAGCACAGCAAATGAATTCATAGTGTGGCCCACTGTAACATTCTGGGGATCACCCAGACTAGTGAGGGTTCGGTCAACTCCTGCTCTGTAATCTTGGGGTGCTATGGCTCTGATCCCTGACACCAGCAGCCTGCCCACAAGCACAAGGTCTCACCCTGGCTTCCACCTGGCTAGTTACTCCTTGCAGGGTAACACCAACTGCTCTTCCAGTCTCAAGTCTCCTCAAATCCATCCTCCCCAAGTTCTTAAGAACCAGACACTTGGATCATTCCCCTCTGGTTTGTCACCCTTGAAGGTGTGAAACCAGCCCCCCATTATCAGTTCATTTTGGTACCTACATTCCACACAGTTTGCACACCAGCGACCTGCTTGGGGGATAAAAATAAACAAAAGGTTTGCTTAATAGAGAAACCATAGATTTAAGGTGAGGAAATCCCCAGTTGTCTCAATGTCTTTCTATTAACTTTAATGGCCCGTTGTGTTTTCCTGGGTTGTACAATGGTTCCTCACTTGAGTCTGGTTTTGTGTATACACCCAGCTTGGGAGGTGCCTCTCCCTGTCTGATCGCTCACTGTCCTGCTGCGAGATGGAGTTTATGAGCACAGTTCTCTATATACACAAATACAAATTCATAACCATAGTCTGCATCCATATCTCATGATGATTAAAGTTTAGAATTACACACTTTCATAAACATCCTTCCTTGATAAATGTTATAGTACAACATTGTATACAATTAGTTGATTGAACTGCCTATTCTTTGGGGTTCAAACCCCCTGTTCTCTCCTTGGGATGTCTGGACCCTGATTGTCACACGCTGTTTCATGCACCACTATGGGGATATCCTGCTAGAAATCTGTCCCAGCACATGGGCTGATACAGCACCATTGTGAACGCAGCCACACAGATTGATATGGGTGGGACATTGCAATGGAGACGCTCTGCCCGTTCTAACTCTGCAGTGAGGACATGCCCTAAGTTCGAAACAGTTCCAAGAACCATGCCAGGGCATTGAGTCACTGCTGACTCAGATGGAAGAAGGCCACCTACTGAATCATCAGTATTACTTCCTGCAACATCTTGGTTTCCCCTGAAGTTCTTCCATCCAAGCCCTGTACTGATCATGACTGACATTGCTCAGATGATGCAATCACAATCTGCCTGCAGGCAGGTTCTCTCACTCGCCCAGTCACGTACACCTGAGTGTCAATAGTCCGATTGTTTCCCATGGTTAAAATGACATCTGCAGACATGTTAGCCATTTAGCCCTTGCAGGTTTGACTGGTTTGAATTCACCTTTGAAGAATAAATAAGAATGTGAAGAGAGGCTGAAATCAAAGCTGCCAGAATCAAAAAGGTGCTGAAATGAAAATGGTAGAAATCTCCACCTATGTCTTGAGAGAGTTGGTCAGGAGACAATAGAGCCCCTGCAATTAAAGCATTAAACTACTTGTGTGCACCCCTCCATCCCTAACAAGCCATAAACTCTCCTCACTTTTGTGATAACTTCACAATTCATAGCCCAGAGGGAGACTGCATATGAAATTATAGTTTGAACATGGACAATACCCTTCCCACAAACCAGACTGCTTCATGGGAAAGACCCCATACGTCATCTAGCCCTTTCCTTCTCCTGCACACACCCCAGTGGCTGTTGAATTGTTCCCTACAATTTGTTCTCCAGTCTCAGCCCACAGTGTAATAAACTGCTAATCTCTTCCTTGTATTAAGGCTCAATTTCCCTTTACTCAGCCCCATTCCATCACCCCAAGTTTTATCCACTCATCCAACCCCGAACAATTCCTCTCTCTCCTTGCTATCTCTCCCCTTCAGATACTTGTTGGCAATCATCATATCTGCCCCAGAGGAACGGTTTGACTGAGTCCTACATATTTAGTTCTTTTAATCTTTCTTCAAATCAATTCTTTTACCCATTAGTACATTTTGTTGCTCTTTGAGTTTCCAGCATCTATCAATTTCACAGAACGCTTCCAGTCTATTAAAGCAGAGAGCTCAGGAGACCTGGTGAGGATCTGAGGGTCTATGCAGAGAGTGATAATACCTCAGATAAGATACCCACCCACACCTCTGGCCGCACACAGAAGAGGAAGCATACAAACGAGCAGACAGGAGTACCCATTTAGAACATGACAGCTGCTGTTTATCCTGTCAGCAGCTTATTCTTCTGGAACTGGAAGTCTTAAAGGTGTGCCGCGGATCAATTGACCTTCCATTTCATGTAATCTTCCTGTGGACCTGGCTGACAGTGTTAGATAGAATCATAAAATCACAGAAATGTAGGGCTGGGAGGGACCTCGAGGAGTCATAGGAAGAGCAAAGATAGAAGTACGTTCCCTTGGCAAACAATAGGAACACAGAAATTGCCACAGTGGAACGGACCCTTGGTCCGTCTAGTCCAGTATCCAGTCCGTAACAGTGGCCAGCATCAGATGCTCCAGAGAAAGGTGTAAAAACACCACAGTAGGCAGATGTGGGATAATCTGCTCCCCCAATAAAAGGTCTCATCCTGCTCTCTAGGAGTTCGAGATTGGCCTGTGCCCTGAAGCATGGGCGTTTAACATCCCATTCTGACATTTTAATCATGAATTATAACTCTGGATATTCTTGGTATCCCCATAAGAGTCAAGTTCAAATGAATCTTGCTAATTACTTGGCCTGGGTGACTTCCTTTGCCTGTGGGTTCCACAGTCTAATTATGTGTTATGTGAAAAGTATTTCCCGGAATTCGCCACCCTTTAATTGAACAGAATGTCCAAAAATCACAGGGTTTCATTGTAAACATTACAGACTAGCTGGGTGGCCCATGTGAGGTGCCAGGTGCATGCTCACCGTCACGGGGTCCTGATTCAGAAGTAATGCCACTCACCTGCAGATCAGGGAAGGCATTACTTTCCCACAGCCAGCCATTTGAATCCAACCCTGAGCTTCAAGAGGCAAATGAAAAAGCACAAACAAAGGGAAATAGGGGCAGGGATGAAATACCCCAGCTGGTCATGTAGCCGTAAGTGAGGATTACTTGCTTCTAAAGGGTGTCAACACGACATAGGAAGAGAATAGTTGCCAACAAGGGGGACCACAGGCACAAACTCCATTGTCAAAGCGTACTACTGAGCAGGCTGCCAAATAGCCCCTGAGTTCCTTTCCTTGGGCACAAGAACTGTGACATGAAAGATCTCTCTGTATATTTTAAAACCATTTTTAAAACAAAAGGCACTTCTCTAGTGCTCTAAGGACCTCACCACTATTTACAGGCACATACAGAGTCAGAGAATACTCCTGATCAGTTAAGCCAATCCAGCCTAATCAAGTCACATATAATCAAACCCACCACTACCCCCATTCCCTTTTATGTTCCAACTTTCCCCAACCACCTGGAGGGAAAGAGGAGCCTTGCAACGTGCCGTGAATATCAACAAATAGATAGGGAAGTAAATGCCAATCCCAAGGAGAACATCTTCCTGGCAGCTCCCTCCCATATGTACCAAGGGAGAGCCTCTGCTGATCAGTTGCTGCAATATGGCATAGGAAGAAAGGCCTCGGAGGTCTCAAGGCATTTAGGTCAAAAATCAACCACTTAAGTTCTACTCATAAGCCAACAGAAAGCCATTCCAGATCATGAGTTCCCAGAAAATTACTTTGCTCACCAAGTGAGGCAGCTGTAATTTGCATCACTTTCCACTTCCAGTTGCATGCACTGTCGTGTGTAACGCCCAAAGTGCTAAAGGCACCGAGGATGGTAGCAGGAACTGCATCTGCAATAAAAGGCTGAAAGAAAAATCTTTCTGGCCAGGCATAGCTGAAGAAAAGTCATCCTGCCCACACCAGCTAACTGGTCATCTAAACGCAGCTGTTGGTTTGACCAGAAGCCTAAGTGATTCATTCTGGTAATGCACGGCAGGTGCAATCCCTCAAGCAATGGGGCCAATATGATTCTCTGCCATAGCTTCCAGTTCAACATCAGCTCCATCTTATCTAGACTGAGCCTTAGCTAGCTTGATTTCATTCATACCCCAGTCTCCAGTAGGTACTAGGTAAAGACTAGATTCCCCAACCTCTGCTGGATAAGAAAAGATGGAAACAAAGCCAGGTACACACACAATCTACACACACACAATAAATACACACACGTGCCACACATAAGTAATGTGATCATCCCAAAATCATGACAATAAAACCTTTAAGTCACATCCACAATACCATGCATTCCCTATATATGAAACAATAATTAACAGCTAAAAACTCTTAAATTCAACAGCAGCTGGCAGATATTCATTTTATGGACTTGGCTTGCTGTTAAAAGTTGTCCATTAGAGGTCACTAGAACCCAATCACAACATGAAGGGAGCCTTGCAGAAAGGACATCAGGTCCTTTTGTGGCCGACAGGATCCTAGGAATAAAATCTCCACTCAGAAAACTTTTCCCTGAACAAACAAACAAAGAAATAGAGGCAGTTCTTCACCTCGACCCCAGCTACAAATATGAGAGAAGAATCTTTAAAAGGAGAGGAAGACTGTACAGAGAAAAATAATGGACCATCCTTTTGTTGGTGTGTTTTGAAGGAACAGTGTAATATGAGTGCATTTGTACTAGGAGAAAATATATATATTATTTCTTCATGTGATGATCCGAGCAGATTCATTGGGCATTCCACACACAGAGTCCAGAAAAGGGATAAGCTCTCAGTTAGACAAGCAGTGTCTTAGGCAGGCAAGCAATGCCCAGTTATAAAAACTCCCAGCCTGACATGATATAAATCTCAGAAACTGCAGGAGTACGACTGACTGCCAGCTACTGTTTAGAAATCAACACTTCCCTCTGCACCTGCTGCTAAAGCAGCAGTTGGGCTGAGGCAACCCCAGGCCCATCTAAACCCTCTCTCCACTCCCCTCTACCACAACAGGCAGCATTAGGAGCACTCCCTATTTGTCTCAATAACCTGGAAAGACAACAACTGTGCCGTGGCACTACAATGCAGTGTCGCAACATTCATTTCTTCTTGCTGAGGCACTCCATCAGCGCACATCAGAGAGCCAAGACCCAACTTATTTAAAAAAAATGCCATTCCCCATTTGCCTACATCCTGGCTAATGGTCCCCCTCCACACCCTGCAGTTACACTGGAACTCCGCTCAGGTGGACATTTCATTGGCCCACTACATCCCTTTCAGCACTTGGAGAGTCATGGATACCCCCAAATGCTATGTCAGAACTATAATTGTGCATTGCTGCAACAGCACGGTATGAAGACATAACATGTCAAGATGTAATCCCGTAATGAGATTATTATGCATCTTCAGGATGGCTACAAATTAGGCTGCAATTCTTACATATGGCCCATTTAGGACCATCTTAGGTCTGACTGGCTGGTGATCCCCCGATACTGTCTTTTGTCTTAAATACCCAACTGGTTCATTTGACATAATGGTCACCCAGCTTCTATTTGCTGCATCAACATCCCTGAATAGTCTCTATGAATCTTTGTGGATGCAGTGTACTGAGGCAGCTTGGAGGTTGGGGGCAGGAAAAGGATACTTGAGTGCTTACTGGATCTTCCTCTAGATGAAAGAGGATAACAAACTGGAATTTCATAGCCCACAGCTGCATGACCTTCCATTTAACTACTCACAATAAACATTTACACAGGGAAATTGTGTTTTAACAGATGACATTTTCTTGCAGTGAATTTTGCGCCAGCTAACAGGCCAGACTGACAGCTGCCCATGGTGTCTCCAGGCCTGTATTTATTCCCAGCACAGGAAACAGTGCCAGTTTCCTATGCACACTGCCATCCCCTCCACTCATACACCTCAGCTCTTGTCTGCAGGTGAGAGAGAACTTTACATGCCATGGCCCTTTGCTCTTTGACTTCTCTGATGTCCTACCCACATTACCATGTGAGGGCAATTCTTGTGACCCATTCCCCCAAATTCTGGCCTGATACCAACATTATTTTACATAACCTTCAAGGGGTGGCTTGGTAGCAGGCTGTCTTTTCATCTTTATTGACTTCGGCTAGAATTAAACCACTATCCCAGAAATGAAAGGTTCCTTATTGCATAACCACGCCACCCAGTCTCCCTCCCCTGGTGTTTAATGTCAGCAACCCTTTCTCACCACGTTGTATTAACCCACCTCACTTTCCTTGCTATTGTGCAGGCTGTCTAGGTTTACTTCCTATTCTCTTTCTCCCCACAGCCTGGCTGCAAAAGAAGCAATGCGCTCAGCCACTCCCCAACCTTGCAATGATGCTTTGCAGCAATTACCCCAGCCTTCCTCTAGCCAACTCAGGAATCATGAGGAGGATCTCCCAAGAGAAGCTCTCCTCAGGTGGAATGATGGTGGCTTCAGCACGGCAATGCTTCTGGGGGGACAGAAGAGACAGGACTCGGGTGTCATGAGCTTGAAGGGCATTTCTTTACTGAGGCTTCTGGCCATAGACACCACCTTTATTTCTCTCTGGTTTTCTGGCTCCCAGACTAACCAAAACAGCTTGTGCTTCCCAGGGTCACAACACTAAACCCTAAATCCTGGCCTGGATTAAGACATCCTGGAAAAGACTGATGACCACCCTATAAGCAAGAAAGGAGTTAAAGTGAGAAATGCAGGGAGGGGGATTCTCAGTGGCAGGACCAATCCAGCTTTCCTGGCCCCATCAGGAGAAGAAAAGAAAAATCTTTGCAGTAGTTTGCAAACCTGCTATAGTGAGGAGGAATAAGAGACTACACAAGGGGAGGAATTTCTCAGAGGGGTGTGAGGGGCTGTAACTGGGAGTGATGGGATGAAATTAAGCAAACAAAATGTAGGCTAGAGATCAGGCACACTTGGTAACTCTGTGGAATTGTCTCCCAGGGAAATTAGGAAAGGAAACCCACATTGCTTGGGCCCTACAGGCTGGATAAGGCACCTGAGAATATATTTCAGTGAACCGTACTACACTGGCTAAAGTGGGGGAATGACCTATCAAGTCTGTTCTGTCTTTAACCGCTCTGATTATATTTAAGATCTAAAAGGGGAAAACCAAATAGTGACTGGATTGAGCGGGTGATGAGGCTGCTCTGTTGTTGCAACATTCGCTGGCTTTTAGCCTTAAAGATCATCATCCCCATGGACTTCCTCTCTCTAATTAGACCACGGCAGCAGCTCCTCCAGAGGCATCTGAGAAAGCATTCAGGCATCAAGTGTAACCCCGCTCCTATCTCCCCCCCCCCCCCCCCACTCCTACCTTAAAACTAACAAGCAATTCTGCCTGCTCGCCAGTCAGCACAGCTGCAGCATCTGCCAGTTCCTCTGATCTCCCCCTGGATCTATTCTGAAGTCACTGGTGAACAAACCAGTGTTCTGTGGTTACTGATGGAAGGGGGCCCCTTGCAAGGGTCAGCGGTTTGACTGCAGGTGGTTTTGAGAGGTCTTCCATGAGAGGAGAGCGGAGGGAACTATGCAAGGATGGCAGTACCTCGGCAAGCCCAGTCGTTTAGCCCCTGCCACCTCACCCCTAATGGGAGTGAAATGTCTGCTCACATTAAAGTGGCTTCTCTTTCGATGAGCTGCATGCAGGCAAGGAGTAAGCTCAGGAAATCATATGAAATGTGACAGGGAAGGAAAGAAAGAGAGAGAGAGAGAGACGACTCTTTCAAAACACTTGTGGCTATTTTTAACCAAAGAAGGGTATAAAATAAATAAGTGATGAGATCTCCTGTGGAAAATTTGCACAAAAATTAAATAAAAGGAAGAAGAGATTGAGTGCTAGATTCTAACCTCAGCTACACATATGTAAATCCAAAGAAACGCCACTGGCCCTGAGCAGCTGAGATCAGAACCTCGCCCAAGGTGATCAGATTCTATAGCAGATGCAAAATATGATTATGCTGCGAGTTCAGTGAAATCTTGTTATTGCTGGTGGACGTAGCAGCCATTCTTCATTCAGGATAAATGCAAGAAGCACTTACACTCCTTTGGGGTAAGACAGCTGAAACAAGAGGAAACACTGCCCAAAATGCCAGCCCCATGCAAGGCTGGTCAGGAGCTGAACTACATAGGCAGGGGGGTTTTACTGGGGGCTGGAAGCAAATGCAGAGGGCTGGATATTGTTTTGGTGGAGCAGTGTGCGCACATTTGTGCGTGTAACATGCATAGGGTAGGGTGCAGATGCAGCCCAAAACACCACAGAAGCAGACAGAGAAGGCAGCAGAAAGCCAAGGACAGCAAGAGAAGCACCTGCAGCATGACCCTGAGAGGAAATTAAGAGAGCTTTTTGGCTGGAAAAAGAGACTTGAAATAATAAGCAAGGAAACTCTTTTGTTGCCTGATTCATACTGTGTTCAGGGAAACAAGACTTTGTGTGCATTTCTTTTTAAATAAATAGGATTGCATCAAAGAAATATCTGACTCCACTGTCAATTTCTCCTCCTAATGGAAACAACTTGCAAGACCCTGAATATAGGCTAACTGCTTGAGTCTAAAAGGATCATTGCATTATTGTCACTGGTGGTATGTCTACAGACAAAACCCGGGGCTGTCCTGGCTCAGCTGACTCAGACTCATGGGGCTCAGGTTCTGGGACTGAAGAATTGCTGTGTAGACATTCAGTTTTGGCTTCAGCTGGAGTCTTTCCCCTATGCCCTGGGTCATCAGTTCCAACCCCTTGGTCGGTAGTGGTTGGAAGTTTTGAATGCTGTTCAGCAATCTGTGTAACAGCAGCTGACGGGGGAGGGAGGATCATTCAGGCCAGTTCCCGGTGGGACAGGTGCCCATATCACAAAAACCACCCCTGGAACTGGCTCTGATTGGTTCCTGTAAGCTGCCTGAGCAGACAGACCAAGATCCAAGGGACCATCGAAACTGACCTCCCGTCTTGCCCCAACAGGCGACCTCTGGGAAGCCTTCACTCCCACTGCCCACGCTGTACCCGTTTGTGAATAATAGAGGACTTCAGTCTCCAAGGGCAGCTATCAAACTGGCACCTTTCATCAACACTACATGCACTTAGAAAATAAAGTAGCTGGGTGCGTGCTACACATTTCAGTCCTAGGGGTGATTTGCAGTGCACGTTAGTGGACTTGAGAGAAAGCAGCACTGGGGAATTATGACCGGCCACCCTCCCGCCCCCAGCACACACATACACACGCTTACCTTTAGCTCCCTCCTCCTGTAACAGTCTTATCACCATAGCAACCATAACCTTAGATCATGCATCTAAAAAAATTGATAAATAAAGATATATGCCATGACTGAATATAGCCTCAGTGGAAGAATCTAATTGTCATTAGAGACATACTGGAGGTTTTGCATAATGATACATACATTAATACCCCACATGCCAATGTTTGGTTAAAATTCATTAATTCAGTGCTAAATAAAAAGTGCTGCTGGCTGGGGGCTTATTTCCCTTCCATTTAAAAAAAAATATTTTAAGTCCCATTAGTGCAGCTTTTCTTTAATCCTGTAATTAACGGGGAGCTGAGGATGCCAAGATTAAGTGAGGTCCCCAACGAAATCACCTCCTGAAAGAGCAACCCACAGCTAGCTTTGTTACATGGAAGGGTGGGTGAAGTAAAGCAGCTACAGCATAAAGTTGGCTTGAAGACCTGAGTTTCCTCTGTATCTCTTAAAGTTGATGTGTACTCTGCAGTCCCCTCCCCTAACACCTTCCACATCAAGAAACCATAACGGAGGAGGAAGAGCTAAACTTTGGAGCCTCTGTTACTATCACCGCTGGGTGTATCTGGAAATGAGCAGCAGGAGCCATTGTGGAGCCTCTGTTTGTGTTGAAGCAATCCCCCTGCATGCTGCCAGGAGGCACCACAGGGCTAGAAGTGTCTGACCACAAGGACAGGTGCCCTGGCTTAGTTGCTAGAAAGTGTTCACAGCACAGCCTGAGGCTTTTTTCAGTAGGGAATGTCTTATCTAGGAACTGCCCTCAGAGTAATGCTGATCAACAACAGCCCTGTTCCAAGAACTATATTAACCTACACAAGATCAGCAACAGCAAGGCTTTACTTACTTACCTACCAGCCACTCTCCCCTGATACACCCTTCCCCTGCTACTCAACTCTCCTGCCTTTTCCACCCTAAAACTCCCTCTCCTGTCCAATCAGCAGGGACTACGCATTCCCTCTGAACCCGACCTCTGATTCCTCTCTCCCTTTCTAAGAGTTTCCACCTGGGTCTCATCTGGGTGGCTGGAAAACCTCAGCATTGGCCAGTCAGCTACCCTTAGCAGGCTTTCACCCTGTGCCCCTCCTGGGTAGGGCCTCTCCTATCCTCAGTTAGTGGGAAGCTCTGAGACTCATTAATGAGCATTAGCAATTGGAGGTGTCTGAGTGTTTATACAGCTCAGAACCAATTCCCAAATCCTGGCCCAGCTTGCACCGGGCTTGGATTAAAACTGGCAGTGGATTCTTTCGTAAAGGGACCAGTCAATGCAACAAAACTAAATCAACTCTGAGGGCTGCAGGCTGAGCACTTGCTGTTTTATTAACTGCATCACAACTGAGTAGGGCGGGGCCTGGGGGAGGGGAAACAGCCCCACTTAAAAGTTTTCTAAAACAGAAAGGAAAGAAACATAGCTCTATCCCATAATACTCTGGTTAACCCTATCGTGACCGTGACCTTACCATACATGCTTTGCTATAGGTTATTTAGGGACTGTCCGTTCTTTGGTTGTGCCTACGTCCTGGTCAGGGCGTACAAGCAAAGGCTCCTTAGGAAGATTTCTTTTTTTTTTTACCAGCAGAAGAGACAAGGCGGGGGAGCAGCGATAGGATGCTAGGGAGAGAGGCTTTGCCAGGTGTGTCTGGCTGTGCCTCAGGGCACAGTGTCGCCCACTGGGAGAGAGGGACAGAGGCAGGGAGGAGAAAGGGAGAGAGAGATTTCTGTTGTAACCCAGAACGGTTGTCTCCAGTGATTTTCCTGCTCCTCACATCTTCGTTTACCTCTGAGAAGACTGGCTGCAGACAGGGAAGGAAAAGTATAGCATGAGCAGAGCTGTCAGCCAGAGATGGGGAAAGGTCTAGTGATTAAAGGGCAGCCTTCCCTTCTACCTACTCCTCGAATGAGCACACATAGATCTCTGGGAAAGGGGGAGAGAGGTGAGGGGACCCCACTTGTGCTCACGCCTACTTACCTTCTAGAGGGAAGATGGAATCCCCCTTCTCTGCAAATGTTCCCTCTGCCTGTCAGCCTAGACTGGTTGAAAGTGGTCACATCATGGGCTCACCTAGACGTGCTCTCAGCTGGGTTTGATGAGTCTGCCCAGGTAAGCACCAGGCACATGCAGAGTCCACCTGGGCACATCTGCTTTGATGAAAGGATTAATAACAGTGTTTCAGATACAACTGGTCGCCTAGATTAATGGCCACCAACAAAATGAATGGTGGACCAGATCAGGCCATCTCAGGCATCCCATTTGGTTTATACAATAAGGAAGGCTGAGGGAGTGGGGAACGCAGGGAAGGAGGAAGAGAAGGGGCTCCTGGGAAGAGGTGGAGGGGCTTGTTTAAAGAGACCCGGCAAGGAAAACAAAAGGGAAACTATTAATTTATTTCTGTCTGGATTGCTTCTTTAAACTAAATTGAATCTTTTTTTATCATCATGAACCTGCGTGTCTCTTTCTGACAGCCCCCTTCCTCTCAAAGGAAGGAGGTGAAGGCCTGGAAGGAGAACAATGTGTGGATGAGTGAGATTCATACTGTAATCAGAAGCATTACATAGGTCAGCTTGACCAAGTGAGATCTGAGTTTGAGTGCGGGGCTTCATAGAGTCCAAGGCTAGAAGGACCACTGTAATCAGCTAGTCTGACTGTCTGTATAACGCAGGGCAGAGAACTTGCCCCAAATAATTCCTAGAGCAGACCTTTCAGAAACACATACAGTCTTGATTTAAAATTGCCAGTGATGGAGAATCCACTGCAACCTGTGGTAAATTGTATTCTCACCTTTAAGAAATGACACCTCATTTCTAGTCTGAATTTGTCTAGTTTCAACCTCCAGCCACTGATTTGTGTTATGCTTTTCTCCGCTAGATTGAACAGCCCCTTATCAAATATTTGTTCCTCGTGTAGGTACTTATAGACTGTAATCACGTCACCCCTTAATCTTCTCTTTATTAAACTAAATAGATTGAGCTCCTTGAGTCTACCAGTATCTAAGGCATGTTTTCTAATCCTTTGATCATTCTCGTGACTCTTCTCCGAACCCTCCCCAACTCATCAACATCCTTCTTGAATTGTAGACAGCAGCTCTGAACACAGTATTCAGTCACACCTGTGCCAAATACAGAGGTAAAATAACCTCTCAACGCCTACATGCAAGTCCCTGTTTATATATCTAAGGACTGCATTAGCCTTCTGGCCACGGTGTCAGTGGCTGTCTATACATTACGTAACAAGGTTTTTGGTGATTTTTCAAGACCCACCCAGCCCTTGTTGTAACATTGAAACAAACATGCAAAATTAAGGGCCCCTTCCCAAAGCGTTACATAATTTATGGACAGCCCCTCTCATTGGAAGCTCATGATACAGCTGATTATCCACCACCACCCTGAACTCTTTTTCAGAATCACTGCATCCCATGATAGAGTCCCCCATCATCTAAGTATGGCCGACATTCTTTGTTCCTAGATGTATATATTTATAGTTAGCTATATTAAAATGCATATTGTTTGCTTACCAAGTTACCAAGATGCTTACCATCTTACCAAGTGATCCAGATCATTCTGAATCAGTGACTTATCCTCTTCGTTATTTATCACTCTCCCAATTTTTGTATCGTCTGCAAACTTTATCAGTGGTGATTTTATGTTTTCTTCCAGGTGATTGCTAAAAATGTTAAATAGTGTAGAGCCAAGAATCAATCCCCGGTGAGACCCCACTAGCAACATACCCATTTGATGATGATTCCCCATTTACAGTTATGTTTTGAGACCTGTCAGTTGGCCAGTTTTTAATCCATTTAAAATGTGTCATGTTAATTTTCTATGGTTTTAGTTGTTTAATCAAAATGCAGTGTGGTACAAAGTCAAATGCCATAGAGAAGTCTAAGTATATTACATCAGCACAGTTACCGTTATCTACCAAACTTGTAATCTCATACAAAAAAAGATATTGTTAGTCTGACAGGATCTATTGTCCGTAAATCCATGTCGACTGGCATTAATTATATTAACCTTTAATTCTTTACTAATCACATCTAGAAGGAGATTATGCCTTGGTGATACTCTTACTATGTAAGGTTCTTGTTAGACCCCATTGGGACAGTGTCACTGGTAACTGTTCCAAAGGGAGGAGAGCAAGCCTTGGAACTGATAAGACTGTGGTATTTTTTTTACTCCATCTGGGATACTGGACCAGATTCTGAGCTGTACCCTGTGAGCTTTGCATCTTGGGAGGTGCAGCCCAGGAAAGGGGGAGAGGGCCATATGGGCTGTGCACCCCTTTGCGCCACCTGCATTCTGGGCTGGTGTGGGAGCCCCAGGAGCTGTGCTAACTTGCAGCTGCTACACACGGCTTCCCATAGAGCTGTGCCACTGCCCAGAACAGTTGAAACATGAAGCATTTTGGCCACGCCCCCTGGCACACTCCTATGCCAGGGCTGTGAGAGGAGGGCAAGTATATTCCCAGTGGGGGGCATGGAGGTGGGGTGCTGCCCAGGAGCTCTGAAGCAGCATAAAAGGGTTGGGCCCTGGCCCAGAATCAAGGCCTCTGTGGAGAGTTTGCTGGCTGGTCCCAGCCCTACCCCGGAAAGGGCACAGCAGAGGGTAGCAAAGATGAGCGCAGGTGGGAAGGATCTGAGGCATGGGACAAGGGAAAGGGAACTGGGCTTATTCTCACTAGGAAAAAAAGACATTGCCCACGTCCAGGCATCTGGAGTCAGTGAAGGGACTGCATTAGCTCTGGGGGATTTTTCACACCAGTGAGTGGTTCAGAAACTTGGAGCCAGTCTCCAAATGAAGAAATCCGGGGCAAACAGGGACCTTAAGCAGATCCCATCTCATGCAAAAGGGGCCAGCAATGGAACTAAAGCCCACGGATGGAGAAAATATAAACTGATGCAGAATAGAAGAGTTCAAGAGACCTGCAGGTTCAGATAAACCCAAAAGGCAGGAAAGAAAATTCAGATAAACCCAAGAAGGCGCTAAAGTGATGGACAGGGCTGCTTATCCCTGCCCCTGAAACACCTTATGTTCTTTTGCTGGCTTCTGAGGTTTTGCTGGTAAAACTGCTGACATATGGCATATGTGCTTATTGCCTCTGGCATGCTCCGCTGGCAGACAAACTCTGGAGGGGAGAGGCGCTGTTGCTTGTTCCTTTGAACTCTCATTTCCCTCCCTCAGCACGCCCTTTGTTTTCCATGTAGTTTTAATCAGGTTAGTGTCTGTCGTTCCAGTGTAGCTTCATTACTAGGCTGCTGTCCCCGAAGGAGCTGAGTGACAGGCAGAGAGAGTTATAGCAGGCGCGGCGGAATGGTTCCTTCCATGCAAATGGGGGCATTAAATCACACTGAGATAAATCAAAGGGCTGAGGACTGGAGCGACTGGCCTCCTGTTCCCATTAGGAAAGATGTGTAAGCCTGCTGGAGACCCAGAGGAGACCTGTGCTCACATCCTGCAGAGCAAACTTTATGAGTTAGGGCATTAGGCAAACAGCCTAATTGACTCACTGCACAGCCATTCACACACGTTTTCGAGCACACACAGCCTCGCCCTCTCACACGAACAGATCAGCAGGTGTGCCCTCATGCATGCAGTCACAGTCCATATGCACACACTTAGCCTTGTGTCTGCATAGCAGACTCTGACACACACAAGGGCAGAATTTCAAAAGCACTCAACAGCCCCAGAGCACTCAGCCTGCAGAACGCTGCTGAAAATCTGGCCATTTATTTTAGGGTGAAATTTGTAAAATCCTAAGTGAGTTAGGAATACAAATGCCATGGACTTTCAGAGAAATTTGTGCTCCTGAATCACTTCAGTGCTTTTAAAAATCCCACTCCTGGGAGCTGAACAATGCTGAAAATTTGGCCCATAACAACTGGCAGATACATACATGTACACAATCATATGTGTGCATTTACAAACACACACAAGATAGCACTAATTAGCACACATATGACATTGCAATCTGTCACTTGACACAGCTGGGTAAGTATTTTACACTATACAGATTGGAAAACTGAGGCAGAGGGAGGTTCATTTAAATGAGTTGCACAAGATTACACAAGCGATCAGTGTTAGGGCTGAGAGGAGAAGCCAGAGGTGGCAGCTAGGACTCCTGGTCCAGCACCCTATCACAGCCAATGCTGCTCTTGCAGTCAGGTACCTTCTGTTATACCCCAGTCATTTGCATAGATTTATTCTCAGAGATTGACAGACAAACACTAATTCTCTCTGTCTCTCTCTCTTGCATGCACACACAAACACAGATTAATTCACGTGTGGCTCACACGTGCCCTCTAGTTCAGACTCCTTAATATGGGAGACTGGCCCTTTAACTGTTGAGATGAATGATATAAATGAAGGCGACGCTGAAATCAATAAAGCATAAAATTAGCATTAGTGTGAAAATGACACCATTGCAGCATCTTGCATGCAAACCAGTCAACACAGACCAGTCAGTGTGCACCTTTCTTTCCCTACCTGAGTGCTTGGAATATTATGCATTAGCACAACACACCATCTTCCTCGGTCTCTGGGCCATGACCCTGGGAGGTGCGGGGGTTGTCAGCACAGCGAGAGAGAGTCTGGGGGGGGGGAGGGGGCGGGGGAGGTTGCTGTGAGCCTGCTTCAGTTTTCCATCTCTGGACTTTTACTGGAGCAGATTTATTCAGTCACTTGTGATCAATCCTCCCCCAAGTGCCAGAAGTGCCACATTAGGCGCTGTGCTGATTCCCACAGCATCTACAGAGTAGAAAAATGCAGCAGCGACTAGAGCTAGACTGGAGGTAGAGAATCGGCACCTTGAGGGTGTCCTCAGGGACAGAGTGGCTGGGTCACAGGCCAGGATTCAGATCCTTGCCACCTCTAGACATTTAACTAGCTGTCTCCATAATTAGTACAAATCTCCCACAATCCTCTTCACATCTTTGGTAACTGAACTGTATTTTTGCCTTGTTGTGCACAACTAAACATTAAAAAACCATATTCATCCAGGCACAAATAAAGAGTATTTATCAGGCAGGGCAGGATGCACTGGACTAGCCTGCCACTGGGTAGCCTTATACAGAACCACAGAGTCAGGGCTAGCTAAGAAGCATGTGCCAGGGTTGCTATTTGAGGCTGACTAGTTGTGGGGAAAAGGATGGGTTTGTAGCAGTATCCAAAGGCACTGAGAATGCCCCAGATCTCTCTGGTGTGGCCACAGAGGCTGGAATGGTCTTGAGAATATTCATTTTGTGGTGAGATTTCACATATTTCCCGGTTTCAGCTGTGCTAGAAATAAGTTCATTTTCTGCAGCATTTCCTTGTCTCACTAGGAAATGTTCATGAGCTCAGCTTTAAAAGCAAAACCCTAACACATTAACCAGGCTTCAAAACCACTTTTGGAGATCCAGGGTTGGGGCCAAGTTTCTTATTTCCTTCTCACTGTTGGGTCTATCTCTCATTCGCACACAGATCGCTGTGGTACCCATGTTCAGAAACACACTAAAAACTTCAGTCCAGATTTGCTCACAGCCACCGGGGGTGGTAAATTATGTTTCCCTGTACCAGCTAGCCCCCTATGCCCTAAGGCAGTGTTGCTCAATTGGTGTTCCGTGGAACTCTGGGGTTCTGCAAGATGAATTTCAGGGTTCCGCAAAAAATTGAAACTGCACCACCGAAAGCTGCTGAAATCGCACCGCCGGAAACAGCCGACAGCGCGCGCCGCCGAAAACAGCCGATACCGTGCCGCCACAAAGGGGAAGATGTCCCAGATTTTTCAGCGGAGGGTATTGCGTGGCCCCGCAAAGTTAAAAAGGGTTCCGCGGCCAAATTTAATTGAGAAATACTGCCCTAAGGGATTCAACCTGGCAGATTCACCTGCTGCTACTCTCCCTTAGGGTGTCTGCTGGTGAGAGAGGAGCAACTTGTTTTCAGCCAGAGCTCCTTAATTCCTGATGCGACCTGCCAGACTGCAACTTGCCAATCCCAGAAAGTGGGTATTAATGTTTGAAAACTTTCCAGGCATGGATGCGTGCCTTCTGCTGGGTCCTCTGGTATTATTCAAACTAAAGTAGCCCTGAACTTCATGAGCTATACTACTGGATTTGCAGAGCCAGATCCTCTGCTAGTGCACATCAGCGTGGCGATGTTGACTTCAAGGCAGCTACTCTGCTTTACACCAGCTAAGAAGCTGGGCTTGTTTTAAGGGTCCAATTGGCTCAAGCGCTGCGCTTGGCATTCCAGTCACATCAGCGTCTCTCTTGGGATTCCAGCAGCCAAATGCACAAGTGTAAGTTAGACCCTCCCCCCTGCCACACTGATTTAGACTCCTGTAGGCTCAATTAAGGTACGTTTACACAGCCTACGGGAGTGAGCTTCCCCGCCTAGGTCGACAGATGGGCTAGCAGAACTTGTGCTAGTGCTCTGAAAACAGCTGTGTGGACAGGGCTCTGATGTTGCAGCTCAGGCTGGAGCTCACGTTCCGAAGCCTAACTTCTCCTCCCTAGGCTTCAGAGCCCAAGCTGCAACATCAGAGCGCTGGCCACACAGCTGTTTTCAGAGTGCTAGCGCAAGCCCTGCTAGCCTGAGTCGCTCCATCCAGGCTGGGCAGCTCTCTTCCACCAGCTGTGTAGGTATGCCCTTAAACGTCTGGGCCTGATTCTGCCCTCACTCATGCTGGTGTAAGTCCATTGACTTCCATGGCAGTATTCCTGATTTACACCAGCATGAAAGCAGAACCAGGCCTTCTTGGAGCTGTCACGTTCACACCCACACTAGATGTGGCTGAGCGGGTCAGGGAGAGCTGGTGTCACGTAGACACAAAGGACACATTTTGGCGCTCAGCTATGGAGGTGTCACTCAAGAGTCACTATTGAAGTCAGTGATGTAAAACCAGTGCAAGTGAGAGGAGAGCCAGGTCCAAGGGGCCAAGAAGACAGTGTAAAGAGTGGGATCACTAATTTACAGCCTCTTGCACCTTTGTCCAGCTCCTTGGTGTGGAAGTTACATCCATTGAGATGCCATTTGGTATTAGTAGAGAAGGTACCAGGGAGGCTAAGGGCATAGCTCCACTGGAGCTGGAAGGTTAAAGCCAGCTCGAGCAGACAGACCCACACTAGCATGATAAACATAGTGTTTCCGCCGTGGTGGGAGGGGCTACCTGCCCTGTGTGTGTGTGCCAGGCCAAGCGCACGGGGACGTACTTGGGTAGCTAGTCCTGCCCACCGTTGTGGCCACGATTCACGGGTATGGCTTCCTGCTCCAGTGTCAACACGCCCAAAGTTAGTATAAGGGAGGGTAAATTGACATAGTGCAGCTGAATTTGGCCCTGGGTCACTGGAAAGTGACCAAGTGTCTAGCGGCCCAGCCCATGGTCTTGGGATTTAAAGCTTTACAGTAGCCCAGCCATGCGCGCCAGAGGCCATATGTGGCTCCAGCAAACCAGCAAGCTGATTGGGGGAGGCTAGGGGGGGGTCCTCACTTCTGAGCTGACGGGTTGGTGTCACCATGAAGACAAAGGGCTAGATCCTTAGCAGGTCTAAATCACCCTAGCGCCAGTGGGGTCAAGACCTGGGCCACTCCCACCTCAGGGCTGGCTCTCTCTAGAGAGCTCCGCCCAGGTGAGCACGCTGCTCTTGTGCGACCTCTTCTGGCCACCCATGGGGTAGCGTTAGCAGGCACTAGTGGAAACGGCATGCTACTGTCTTCTGCAGGAAGGAAGGGTCACCACAACAACCCCGCTGCTACCCCACCCTCTCCCCCACAACCAAACCAACCCTTCAGCTTCCATGCCCCAGCTGCGTCTGGGTCACTGGCTGCGTCTGTTCTATTGGGTGATTACAGAGAGACATTATTTGCATGCACAATCTGGGCTGCTTGTTGCCTATATACAGCTGTGAAAAAGATCCAGTAGAGCGGAATCCATCATAACCCCCCCATGGCAGACACAAGAGAGGAAACAATAAATGTCAGCCAGACCCCCAGCATAGTTCAAAACCAGCCTTTTTTTTTTTTTTTTTTAATTCAATACAATACTGTTGGTTGTTGGGTTATTTTTTTCTTGCCCCCTCCCACCACCTGGACCAAATATAACTGTAGATACTAACCATTAGCAGCTAGGCTTAAAATTCTCGCACATGATATAAACTACATTTGACTGGCAGTTCATCATTAAGAGAGGGAGAGAAGTGTGGGGGTGGAGGGGGACTGGGCTACACCAGGGAAAAGGACATCCTCTCCTTACCCCCTACACACAACACCCCATCACCCTTGGCTTGTGGTTAGACGCACCTATTATCGCACAGACTGTCTGAAGTATTTCTGCATGTGGCCTAAGAGGGAATGCTTGAAACAAAACCCCTTATACAGCTCAACAAGGGAGGTGGAGGAAAGGACTGGGAGGAGACAAAACAGCATTTGGGAGGATACACTTGGAGGTGAAATGAGGTTGGCTGGATTTGTTTAATTATTATTATTTTTGTTAATGTAAAAGATATTTTTAAAGGGGAAAAAAATCAACAGTTCATAGTTAAACATTGATGGAGCAAGTCCTAGGCTTATCCTGTGTATGTGTGGGGTGCCGTATGTCCCTGGTGCTTAGCTCAGGGTCATGTGGGGATGATACTTGTCCCTGGGGTTTATCCTGGGTGTGTGGAGTGTTACTGAGCCCCAGGGCTTATTCCAGGTGTATGTGGGGGGATACTGGTCCCTGGTACTCATCCCAAAGACCTTTAGGGCAGTACCAGTCCCTGATGTTTATCCTGGGTGTATGGAGCTTGGTTTAAAAGATGCTTCACTGCGTGGACACTAAAGTCTCCTCCTAGTTCATTTCTGAATTGTTACTGGATTGCTCAGAGCACCACTGCTGGTTTAACCTGACTGGGAGCTGAACACAGGTTTGTATTTCTTACAGATCAAGTGGTGCCTGATGTGTGTGTGTGTTTATATTGGGTCCTAGTGAGCCGTCTTCCTGGCACTCTGCCAAGCTCTGCAAGGTGCCAACCCTATGCCAGGAAGGTTCCCACAGCAAAGCAAAGAAGGGAACATCCCAATGTGGCCATTGGAGGTACAGCCACGTGACTCACAGCGAGACGATTTCAGCCAGAGGAGGATATGCTGATAGGGAAGAATTGACACAGAGGCCGTGTGGTTTCACAAAGGAATGCTCACAGACTTGAAGGTAAGAAACCCTGCCCTGAAACAGAAAAGGGAGGAAGTAACTAAACAAGAATACAAGATCATTTGAGCATTGGAGGGAAAAATAATACAGGCAGCTAAAATAGTGCCAGGCAAAGGGATTAAAGTGCTCTTGTAGTGACAAAAGTGCCGTTGTAGAAATGACCCTTTTTTATTCTACAGAGCTGCTTTTTGGCACAGAGCTGCTGACTTTAGTGACTAAAAATGAGATGGTATGGATTTGTATTCCTTGTAGCCCAGCACACACAGTACAGCTGGGGGCGGAGGGAGGGGAGAGAGGGAGAGGGGCGAGCTGTAGTCTGTTGTGGCTTACACAGTAACAACCCAATTGTTAATGAAGGGCTTGATCCTGTGAGGGGCTGAGTCCCCTCAGTTCCTACAGAAGTCAACGGGAGCCAAGAGTGCTTCGCGTCTCTGAGAACATGCGAAGCACCTCACAGACGATTGCAGGACCAAATCCTGCCCTTGGGTACATCTGTGCAACCCCACTCAAGGCGTAAGCAAGGGCAGAATTCTGCCTGCAGAAACTTCATCACTTCTGCTGCCGCTGCTGCTGGAGAGAGAGACAGAGCAAGCACCTAGCTTGGCTTTCTCCAGCGTGGACCCAGGTGAAATTTGTGGCATTGGCCTTTAGAAAAAAGCCTCATTTTACCTGTGAACTGACTACATCAGATCTAGGAGCAGTAGGGAGGCAATAAACACTGACCCCTACAATGCCATATTCTACAGTCATTTTTCAGACCACAGCAGCGTCTTAGGAGGAATAAGACTTTTAGAAATGGGATAGGAAAAGTGCTAGAGAAGAACTAGTTCATTAATAAATGAGATAAAGGAAATTAATGATAATTCATACATGGCTGAGATGCCAAGTTCCAATCTGAAATCTGTCTTTAGCCAGAAACATAAATAACGTTGAACAATTGAGAAGTAAGGCAGATCCTATAAAACATCTATTAATAAAGACCGGGGAAGGGCATATCTGGAATATCTGAATATATGCAAATCACCTGATCTGAATGGCATGCATCCAAGGTACTTGCCTGTGCAAAGTGCTAAGCACTTTTTATACTCTCAAAGTAAGAGCTGGTTGGAGAATGGAGGTTTTCCTCCCATGGAACACTTTGACAACAAAATCAAAAATAATTTGGTTTTTTATGACCTTTTTCCCTCAGATAATGTTGAGATTTTGGGGGGAAATTGAAATCTGTAATATTTTGGCCAAAACCTGAAATATTTTGATTCTGAAACACAAATGTAGTGCCTCATGGGATTTGTGCTTTGGGTGCCATATGCTCCCATTCATTTCAATCAGCTGGGCTCTCTAATTGGAGTATATCATCCATGATGCATCATGGCCTCCTCTCTTGGTGAGGGGCTGCTATGGCTCATGGGAGATGAAGTCCTGCTCGGGAAGTGGCACACAGAGGAGATTGGGAGCAGGAGACCCCTGAGCCACAATTCCCATGAGACACTACAGTGGCATTTCAGAATCAAAATATATCAGTTTTTGGCATAAATAGTTTGGTTTTGGCCACTTCCCACCCCAGAAAAACGTTCAATTTTTAGGCATTTGGGTTTTTGATAAATAATTGAAATGTCTTTTGATCAACCCCCCCAATTTTCCATTGATAAACAGTTTTGACAGAAAAGTCATCACCCATTGACTTTAGCGGGAATTTATGGCAATCAGCCCCTCAAATGAGTGGGTCCCATAGTATTTAAGAAATTAGCTAATAGACTTACTCCATCAAAGATGATAATTGAAAAAATAATTATTAAGAATTGGGCAGGTACCAGAAAACTGGAGGGAAAACAAGTGCACTCTGGTGCAAATTTTCCAAAAAAGGGTGATCCTGGTAATTGCTGTCCCAGAAGTCTAACTTTTCTTCATAGTTCATAATGAAACTAGTGGTGGTGGGTACAGGGCAGGCAAAGTAGGCACTGCCTATCTGACTTTTATTTTAGAGGAGAGAGACATCTAGGAGAGGGAAATCTGGCAGATCCCTGTGTCAAGCAGCAGTGATGAAAGAGGCTCCATTCTCCTGCATGGAAGAAAATGCTACGTACTTCTGCCTTTCTCCATTCCCAGGTTGGAGAGGGTTCACGACATGGGGAGGCCAGCTAGCATTCGGGCTGACAGCCTGGGTTTTGCCTGAGCCTGGGATAAAGCACACAAAACACGGGTAGGGAGGATTCAAGTCAGGAAGGGGGGTGGAAGAATGTTTGGGAAGGATTTTGAAAGCACACTCCTCAGAAAATGATCAAAGAGCCAGAGAAACTGGCTGGCAAGGAAAGATTAAAACAGCTAAATGTGTCTAGTTTGGCTAAGCAACAGCTTAAAAGGGACATGATAACAGTCTGCAAGTATTTGAAGGGTCTAAACAGCAATAGGAAGAGGAATTATTTATGATGGTAGCCAGGGGTGGGGGTATAACTAATGACAGTGGGATGAAATAAAGAAAAGGAAAGTTCAAGCTGAATGTTGGGAAGGCCTTCCTGATAGTAGCAGGCTATGGACTAGGTTCCTGAGGGAGTTCGGGAAAGTCCCAGGTCTAGGGGGATATTGAAAACAAGATTGGACAAAACATAATAATTGTTTTGTAGGGACTAATCCTGAGCTGACTGGAGAAGGGAGAAGATGATCAAATAGGCCTTGGCATCTTTAACTGCTGTAGTTCTGAGACTGTAAAGCTGGAGGGCATAGCACATGGGTCTGTACAGAGCAATTATGCTTGTCCCAGATCTAGTCCCTCCCTCCCCCCAGCTTTGGCTTGTGTGTGTGTGTATGTTAATTCAAATATCCTCTATCCCTTTTGTCCACCATGCCTCCCCTTTTGTGGCAACTTTTCAAAACAGCTGGGAAGACCAGCAATCACCACTAACGGTATGTCTACACTTGGAGCTGGGGCTGTGATTCCCAGCTCAGGCAAGCTCATTGAGCTAGTGCGCTAAAAATGGAATGTAGCCGCACCAGCATGGGGGGGCGGGGCGGGGCGGGCTGGCTGGCTGTCCCGAGTATGTTCCTAGCATGGCTGACAGGCACACACTCAGGGCAGCCAACACCGCCTCCCCCCCGTGTGCTGCCCACACTGCTGCAGCTACATTCTGATTTTAGCACGCTAGCTTGAGCCGAGCTAGTATATGTCTCCTTGAGCTGGGAACAGGCATTTGGGTCAGCAACAGTCCCCACAGAGTGGTGTCAAAGATACAGCCGTTATCTCCTGTTCAAGTATAGGGGAAAGCAACGGTTATCTCAGACACCAGGTCAGGGCAACTATTGTCAAACGGTGACACTGGAATGGAGACAACCCGCTCTGTATAGTGCGTCTGACTCGTGTGATTCCTCCTTCTTGTCACTTGGGTGCACGCGTTGCGGGCCTCCTCCCGCCACCGCTTCTGAGAGCTCAACAATTCCCACAGCAGGTCTGCCGTCCCTTGCTCTACTAACCCAGAAATCCTGGCAAAAATGGGCTACCCTGAAAAGCTAAATCAACAGGGCCAAAGAAACCCTCTCAGATATAGAGAGCAGTCCCTGATCCAAATGAATGTACACAAACCCCTTGTGGGAAAGACAACAAATTCGGCTGTGTTTTAACAACTCCCTCTCACTGGGAAGAATCGATATTTCTTCTTCTTCTTCTTCAAACCATTAGTAAATAATTAAAAGAGAGAGACAAAATATTCTCTAAAGATAACCTAGTCCTCTGTTTCCATGGTAACCTCTTTCTTAAGCCAGAAGCCTTTTGCATGAGTTGGCTAGTGGAAGGTGCAAACCATTTGAGGAGGCAGAGGGGAACGAGCATGACCACCCCAGTTCACACAGCAGGAGCAGTGGTGGAGACCATGTGGCTCAGAAGAGAAGGGGAGTATTGACTGGGCATCTTGAGTTTTCTGAAAAATAAGGGAACTTTTTTCTTATGAGTTGCTTCCAAGTGGGACTGGGGAGAAGCAGAGAGAACAGCCACTCTCACCAGCTCATTGAAGACCAAGTGGCAGGGGACCTGCAGGAATAGACATGGCCATGATCTGGCAAATGACTGGAGGCCAAAGATAGATGGGAGGCCAAGGAAAGCTGGGATGGCCAAGGAAACAACAGATATGGAGATTATGCACAGGGGGCTGGTGACTTGACCCCATTAGGTCCCTTGGTGAAGGCTGTGCTCTTCTCTCCCAGAATTGTCCTTCAGCCTTAGGAAGAATTCAGAGAGGGGATGTCTTTCTTGTTCACCGAGTGGTTGCTCTTTCCAACCTCCCTGTAGTTTCTAAACAGGCTCATCAGGAGGACTCAAGCTCTAACAATGACAGAGCCAGGCATGTCTTGGAATATGTTTATCTCAGCAAGTCAGGGGGTACCTGTGAGGCAGAGGAAGGAATGGTACGAGCTCCTGGGGAACAACTACTCTCCCCACTTTCCTTTCCGTGATATAAGCCCAATTTAATCTTATCTACCTAGTGTCCACTCATGAGTCCTTATAGTAACTAGGTTCGTGGGGTATCCAGGTGATCCCCTCAGAGGCAAGAATGCAAGCAGTGAGAATGCAAGCAGTATCCCTATATCAGGCACGCTAGGCTATGTGAAAATGGAGTTCTTTGAAAGGTCCCGACTTAGCTGTCAAATGATATACCTTTTAATGATATAAAAAGGTGGCCTGCAAGTGGAGGCAGGTGTGCGTACGAAAAAATAGATGAAGCACCCCCATTAAAATGGTGTCTGCATTCTTTGCATATAGAAAAAAAGACATCCAATTTCCCAGCTCGACCTCCTGCTGAAAGTTGGCAGTGTCTCAAGTGCATAATGGCCTTATTTGCTCTGGAGGGGGATGGAACAAGGACACATTTCCTCCTGACACCACTTGGGGGTGACAGTCACTTGACCACCACAAGCGTCGCCCAACGTTGTTTTTTATCGCCAACCTCCTATGGGACATTGGGATGCAAGCAGCTGGGACTGGTTTTAAAGAGTAGATCTCTGCTGTACTATAAATCAATATTACCTGCCACTTCAACAGGTAGCAAGACCTAGGATCTCTAAAGTCATGGATCCTTGTACCACCTTTGAATTGGGACTAATTCTCATAGAATCATAGAAGATTAGGGTTCAAAGGGACCTCAGGAGGTCATCTAGTCCAACCCCCTGCTCAAAGCAGGACCATCCCCAACTAAACCATCCCAGCCAGGGCTTTGTCAAGCCGGGCCTTAAAAACCTGTAAGGATGGAGATTCCACCACCTCCCTAGGTAACCCATTCCAGTGCTTCACCACCCGCCTAGTGAAAAACTTTTTCCTAATATCCAACTTAGACCTTCCCCACTGCAACTTGAGATGATTGCTCCTTGTTCTGTCATCTACTATCACTGAGAATAGCCTAGCTCCATCCTCGCTGGAACCCCCTTTCAGGTAGTTAAAGGCTGCTGTCAAATCCCCCCTCTTTCTTCCCTTCTGCAGGCTAAACAAGCCTATGGAATGAGCCACACACCACCAGGACAGCATCCCTGCACTTGGGGCCTGCATGCAGAGGGCACTGCATAGCTGAGTTTACCTGGAACATGACTCATCTTCCATCCACGTTGATAAAAAGACATTAACATGGCAATCGGAGAACCTGTTTCAAACATGACCATATATTGGAGTAGATTTGGGCACCACTCTGACCCTAGGTTCCTCTCTCATTCCTAGGTCAGACAAGATCCTTATCCCTCTACCCCGCTCCCAGGGAAGCTCAGATTCCCAGCTTCTTGTCCAATTCTGTCTAAGGCCACAATTGAAATAACTGGAGACGCACTTTGCATAGGTTGTCTGTGTTGTGTAAAGCCCTGTCTCCAATTTCAAAGCATGCCTGGATCTAATCCTGGACCTAGTATAGCCAATTTCAGTCTTTTGTCTACTATGGACTGACCATTTTCCTTCCCAGATAATACAGAGCCACACTGGTAATAGTAATACTGGTAAAAGTAATACGGGTACTTTTCTGCCCTGCTCCAGTGATCGAATGGGAAGGGAGAACCCACCCAAGGAACAACCAGTGCAAAAAACATTTAAAACCCTTGTTATTGCTTTAATTAATCAGGACCAGCAGCCTTCCTGCAAGGGTGGGGACTCCATCTTTCCCGTCCTCCTCAGCATGCCTGCAATCAGAGTTGTGCACTCCACAAAGCACAGATTACTCTCAAAAAATAAATCAAATACATGTTAATTATCCTTTTTTGTTGTTGTTCCATTTGACACGTTTGATGTTCACAGCCCCAGTTTACAGGATGAAGCAGGTGCTCAAAAACCAGATGAGCAAATCTTTATAGTACCAGGCTGCACGGTGCTTCTGATTCCAGCAGGGACGGTGTCTCCAAGAGGGGTTTGCTGCACCAGCCCTCTCGCCTCCAAGAGAAACAATGTCTAGACAGGAATCCCTGTGCGAGATTCATTCTTTCCTCTGAATATGATGAAGTAATGGCCTCCGAACTTCCCTCTCTCTGATCCCCTGCTCCTTTCCCTCTCTTTGCCCCATCCCTTATTTCATTCTCTCTTGCTCTCAGAAATACCCATGTCAGAGGCCTCTGAGGCTGTGGATGACATCCCACTTTTTTCAAGCTCTTCAGGTTGTCTTTGTCCTCTCTCCTGCCCACACATAAATCTGGAGAGGATACAAAACTGATGAGTTCTTAAAAGTGGACTCTCACAGGTGAATGGTGAAGCAAAGATTGGCCACACAGTCAGCCTGACACAGGGAGACAGTCTCAGGGGCCTTGCTGCAGTAGTTATGGAGGAGAATCAGAGTCTCCCGTTTTAAGCTTGCTTCTGAAGCAGATCCTCTGGAACTGGGGGGCCAATCTGTCCTCATGCCACACATTCAATGGACACAATCAGCAACCAGGCACGGTCCTCCCTCACAATGAATGCACACTCCTTTGCAAAGCATAGACAAGGTGAGAAACATGCCCCCAAACCTGTCACTAGTGAGTCAAATAGCCATGAGATTGCATGCACACACACACAACACCAAATTCTGCCCTCAGAACCCAATTTTGTGAAGTCCTCCACACCCGAAACTGCCATTGGGCTGGATTCTGATCATGCTTCAGTCAGGGATAACACTTCTGGCTTCAACAGAGCCACCCTAGTGTGAGACTAGAATGAGGCCCATTGACTTCAGTGGCGTCACTGGGATTCACGTCAGTGGAGCTGGGAAGAGAGTCTGGTGCACAGACCCCCGCTCTAAGCCTGGGGACTGACTGCACTTAATAGCTGAGGCTCATTTTGTTTTGCTTTTTTTTTTTTAATTCTAGGTTTTTTTCTTTTTAATATATACATGGATATAGATATATAAAAAATAACAGATCTGATTCTGTATAGATAGTTTTTGCGCCTTTGGGCTTCTAAAATAAAAACCGTCACCGTTACAGAAACCTAAGGGGGGGAAAAAAACCTTGGACATCTCAGAGGTTTCTTCTCTTAGCAGCTTTTTTTTTTTTTTAAACAAAATAAAAAGACAAAACCAAAACAAACAAACAAAACCAAACCACACCATTAAACAAACACATTCAGCAGTTGCCATGTTGCCTCCATCTCCTCCCTTCCCAGAGCATTCCTGCTGCATTCACCCACACTCATCAAAGCAATCCAAATCACTTCCAATGCTCCGTGTGCATTTGGGTTTTCCTGCTGTCTGGGCCAGATCTTCAGCTGGTGTCAATTTGCATTTCTCCACTGAAACCAGCACTATACTGATTGACACCAGCCGAGGACTTCCATAGAGCTCTGCCATTTTACACCGGCTGAGGATCTGTCCCATGATTATTAATGTTCAAAACGGAAGTATGAATGATAAGAAATTCTCAAAACCAACCAAACCAACTAAACCCTCCTTGGTTTCTCATCTCATTTTCCCCTCCCTGTTTGAAATGAATGTCCCCAAGTCCCTCCCCCTCCCCCCATCTCCTGCTTAGCACTTTCTGGAAGTCATAATCACTCAGTAAAAAAAATAAATAAATCAATCTCTCTATGTATATGTATATAACTAAATGGCTGCCACCCGGGCAGGTATTTGGCTGGTGGTCCCCGTCCCTTCAATCCGGCGGCGCCCTCCTCATCCATGTGGTCTCTGCAGTGGTGCTCCCCCCGTCCAGCACCTGGGCGGGATGTTGCCTATTGCTTTCGCTCTCTCGCACCTCCGAGGTTCAGTACCAGGGTATTTACTAAATAAATAAATATATATATATTTATATATTGTGTTGACTGGTTTCTTTTTCAAACAATCCTTTGGAATTGCTGCTGGCAAAGGGTAGCCCAAAATGCGCTCCTTGGCCCACACTGCTCGCTCCCCTCCCTACCCCAGGGACCCTCATCTGTTCCTCTTGCTGACTCCGTTGCCCAGCTCCAGCTCAGAGGGCAGTGGGGAGCTGCAGTCTGCCGTCCCCAGTCTATCAGGGCCGTCCGGCCCCTCACCCTCACCCGGTGAGGGGGTGTCCTTGCAGAAGTCTGTCACCCAGGAGGGCATGGAGAGGAACCCCTGGGGGTCCACTGAGTAGAACTGCTTGGCCTCGTTGGCGGTCGGCCCCCGGGGAGAGGGGTTGGCGTTGAGGCTGCTTGTGCTGTTGCACTTCTTCACAAGTGCCAGGCCTGGAGGGGGTGGGGGTGGGGAGAAGAGGGAGGTCAGTGAGAGGCTGCTGAGGGTCTCTGACTGTTCGCTGTTGTTGCCACCCCTCAGGCTGCTCCCCATGCCCTCCTCGTCAGAAGGGTCCATGGAGTCGTGGTGAGTGCACCCGGGGCTAGTGCTCCCTCCGCTGCTGTGGCTCCGCTGATGCCGCCTGATGTTCTGCAGGCTGAATATCCCACGGCCCCGCAGGTTCCGCCTCCGGGATGCAGGGGAAAGCGGAGCTGCGATGGTTCTTTGGGCAGCAACTGCTGGCATCGGGCACAGGGCCACTGGGAGGTCCAGGGTGCACTGGGGTGAGTCGCTGAGGTTCAAGCTGTCCTCCAGGGTGGTCTGCAAGCTGCCTTCTGAGCTACTGCTCCTGCTGTCATCGAGGGACGTGTCACTCTCAGTGGCCTGAGAGAACAACCAAAATTGTTGGACATGCAACTAAGGAAAAGCTTTCAAGCCCAGTTCCTTTCATTTGGGACAGTGGGGGTGAGATGGAAATGTGGCACCAGCTACAGTCCACTTGGAAAGGCTCCCATAAAGCACCAGTTAGATGGCACCAACATCTCTGACCCTGTATTCAGCCTCAACAGGTGCCTTTGAGCTGTGGGGCCGTTTGCTCCATTGTCACCACCAAGCTGTACAGTTACAATCAGGGCAGGGCCGAGAAAGGTAATTCCATTTCATGGAGGATTGCGGTCTTTCAAAATTTGGTAGCGTTCTGATTCGAAATGCAAACCAAACATTCTGAAATTCTCTGTCAAAGGCCATGGAGCCCTGGCTCTGGGGCAGTCCACCTGGAAGGCTGCCCCAGGGCCATAAGGCCTGGAAATCCACGCTGCTGAGGAGCGAAGGCTCACAGCTCTCTGTCAGCCTGCCCTCTGAGGAGCCAGGTAGGTGTGCTGGCTGGAAACAAGGCAGGGATCTGTAGGAACTGCATCAAAATCAACCATCTCCACAGAATTTTTTGATTTTGATGAACCGGCAAATTCTGATGGAAAAAAGGTTGGGTTGGAATTGTTCCGACCTACTCTGGTTACCATAAGGTGATGTGGAGAAAGGGGAGAACCCAGAGGGAAGGAAAACAGCCTTAATTTCTGTTTTGTTCATCTCTTTTGTTATTTCGCATTTTAACTGTTTATAACAAAGGGCTCTGGAGATCTCAGGGTTTATCACAGGTGAATTAGCAGGTGTCTGATTTTCTCTTCCTCTGAAATAGACCAACCCTTCCCCAAACCTCAGTGTCACTCTCCTCAGCCTGGAACATGAGCCATACAGGAGATACCTTAGCATAAGCACAGTTGGGGAGTCCTTGTGGGCTTCTCTTTGCACCACCTGTGTTTCTCAAACACATTTTATTTCACCTCCTCTACTATCTGTTCTCCCCATTCTCCTAAGTGAGAAATAGCAACATCTACCTGGGATATGGGGGATATATGGGATATAAACACAGACCAGGCCAGGGACCCAGAGTCCGTCTGGATGGGATACAGACATAACAAGCACCGGGTGTGTGGACATGAAGAAAAGTCCATTCTAGGTCCATTAGGACTTCATAGCTCCTGTTGCTTGGGTCCTGTGAACACATATGGCTTCCTACCCCACCCTCTTTAACTCCTCCTGAGACTATTTTTACATGTGTTGAACCCAAGGGCTAATGCCCTTCCTGCCACCAGACCCAGTCCTTAAGCAGAAAACGTTCTGCTGCCATTAGCTGGATCAGCACCAAACCTAGAAACAGAGGTGGCTGGGGCTACCTCTTTATACCTGCCAGCCAAGCACCAGGAGCCAAGGAGGCAGGGCCCAGGAGCCAATGTGAATTCATGTCCTCTTGGATCTACACTGAGGCTGTCAAGCTAATTTGCTACCCAAACCAGGTCAGTGCATGTTTTCTGGAGGCACAGGACAGTGCCTTACCTATTGTGCCATCCAGCTCCTTCCTCCCTAGTACTCACTATGAATAACTCTTCAATTTAGCGTACTCTCTGTTCCCAGTAGTGCGCTAACCCTCTGAGCCCTCAGACCCAGTTCACTCTAGGCCCTTCTCTCTCTCCTCCCCTCAGCTCCCTCTTTGCTTGGGTACACATGAGGGTTCCCTATCCTGGGAGCCTGGGAAGCAGGACCCTTACCTGGTGGAGAAGTGAGCAATTCACACTTGGGGATCGCAGAGATGCCCATGAACCCTGCAGAGAGATTTTAGGAAGGCTGCCTGGACAGGAAGCCTTCTCCTGCCCGGTCTGGGTGGCAGAGATGGCTGGGTGGAAAAACTCAGCTGGTACAGGTAACAGAGGTCTGGATGTACCTGGAGAGAAGGGTCTGGGAGGAACTGATAGAGTGGGAGAAGGAGGTGGAAAGAAAACAGAAAAATAAGAGCATAAGAGTCCATTGATCCACTTTGGAGTCTGTGTTTTTACCAAGATAAGGGTCCTGTAATCCCTGTAACTGAAGGTGTTTAGTGAGACGTGCTACCAGGCATATATCTTGAGTATCGGGTGTTCACACTCCACTGATCCCGCTCTCCACATCATTACCAAAGTTTGTAACAGACTCAGAAGCACTATCAGAGCTTGGAGCAATCGCCCCGTGAGGAAACATGCCCCTCCCCTTAGTGTCCTCGGAGAAAAAGGCTGAGACATGATAGACCAGATTTAACTGAGGTGTTAACTCCTCTGAAGTCAATGGACTTACAGCTGGGCTCCTGCAGAGTAGCAGAAAAGAGAAATAAACAAAACGGTGACTGGGAGCTCTATGACCGCATAAGGCCAGAGACGTGCTCAGGAGTGGAATTAGGACTCTCGTTTCCAGGGCAGATGAAGGTACTGTAAAAACCCTAGCGATGAGGAGCATAACCCTAGGAGATGGTGGCACTGTCTTCACGACAGAGTTAGCAGAGTTCATCCAACCGATTGCTAGCTGACGTGACACTGGCTTTGAAGTCTTTGGGCCTTATTCTCATTTGCATTCTATTTCAGCTGTCCAAAGGGACCTTGCCATAAAAGAGAATCAGTCCTTTAAGATTGTGAACATGTCTGTCTAGGACAACTCTGAGGAAAAATGATAATCACTATAAAAGGCTCCAGGGAAACCAAGCAAGCACCACACTGATATTGGCAAATTGAGAATGAATGCTTCTTTAATGAAATCCCATGTCATATAAACTCGATTCCTTACTAGAATAAAATAGAGTCAAGTCAGACTAACTGAACCAGTCTGCACTGTCAGCAGAGCTAGCATCAAACCTAGCATCACTGTCCAGGAGAACAGAGGGGGCTTTCTTTACCTTGATTACTTTCGTGCTTCAGCCAGGACTGGACTGGGTTGAAAGGGATTTTCTCAATTTCACACAAGAAATGTTCTGGAGTTGGAGAAGCACCTTTATTTGTTAATGGGAAGAAACATTCCCCCAAATCTCTCATGCCCATGGAGTCAGGACTGTTCTGGTCATCCTGTGGAAAAAAAATTAAAGACATATGCTTGTGAAATTAAAACCCACGTGGATGAAGTGAAGCTGCCTGAGCAAGCTCTTGAGATGGGGTTGATTCTGAAGATACCTGGACATTCATGTTAGGAAGCAGATATTCCAAAAGGTTATATACCCAGCCCCAGCCCCTTAAACATATTCCTAGTCAAAGCAAGCCACTGATAGTGGGGAAAGGAGCTGTAGCTTCCACACACCTCAGTGTTCTCATCAGATCTGTCTGAGTGATAAGTCTCCAGGGGAGGAGTTGCTGCTCAGTGCCTGACACTCACATTCTTCATGCGAGTGAAGTGTGATCAGTAGGGGAATACACAGCACTCCTGGCCAGCTGGGACACAGATATGGTGTATGGCACATTAAGAGGAACATGTACACGATCAGCTGGTGCTAATGGCCAACAGATGTTGTGCTCCTATTCAAAGAGGCAGGCCTCTCCCATGGTTTGTGCTGTGTACACATGAGTTCTGTGACAGATCCTGTATCACAGTGTGGAGCGGTGAAGAAGAGAGGAGACACTCACCTCACAGAACCTCCTTCACTGGGAAAAGCTAGATCCCCACAGGACTCACTTCCATACCGTGAATGAGGAATGGATTCTTGCCAAACCAATGCTGGGAGGAATGGTGGCTCTTACAAGGAAGGATGTGTCATTCAGGACCTAGAAGGATGCACACTCTGCCCACTGTGTACCAATATATACCAAATACCTAGGATGCTCCTACCTTGGTCTCCTTAGGACTCAACTGACAGATGCTGCGATTGTCTAAATCATCCCCTAGCAAGATGGAAGAGGACTTGTCTGAGTTGAGGGATAAGGCTTCCATTTCAGCCAGCTGAACCTAAAATAGGGAAAAGAAGCGGTCATAGAATATGGCCTGAGTCTATTTCTCAACTAGTCCTGCCGTTTTTATGATGGATGGTTGGAGGGAGAGAGCCGTACGCCTGAGATTTACTTTAAAAAACATTCCTTTTTTTACACGGTGTATTTCCTAACCCAGAGCTAGGCCTGGTGAGAGAACCCGCTTCTAGTAAAGCATGGAAATAAAATCTGGGCGCTGCCAGTGACCAGTCCAGGTGAGGGTTCATTGATCAAGACTCCCCTGGTGTCAAGATGGAGAGAGGACACCAGAGTCGGTCCCAGGATCAAAGGTTGGCGCCAGGCTCCTTGAGCGTAGGGTTAACTGAGCCAGTGCCAGGTGAGGAGAAGACTTCCTCCGTCTAGGAAAATAGTCTGCTCTAGAGACGGGAGTGGGGGGGCAGGAGAGGGGGGAAAGTCCTGCAAGACTGTCTACATCAACGAGTTGGTGGCAAGCTGGGACATGAATCTACCCTGCACTAGCCCGCAGCAAACTGCCTGTCTGTGTGGACCTGCTGCCGTGAATTAACGGTTCATGAATATGCTCTGATTTAGTCCTCTCTGAAACAGGACTAGATCGAAGCACAAAGGGTGAAAGCGCCTCAGCAGGGTCCATGCAGACAGACCACCCACAGCAGGCTAGTGTGGAGTTGATTCACACCCCACTTTGCTGCGAGCTAAACGTTTGTGTAGACAAGCCCTTAGTCTGGGGATAACAGAGTTTGCGCTCTGGTGCTGGGATCCCTCGGGCTGAGGTTAATGGAAACCGCCATGGTTAAATAGCATGAAGGCTCTTTCATGCCAGGGATAATCATGCCTCCTTCGGTCCATGCCAATATCATGCTTTCGACTCTCTCACCTTGACCATTGTAACCCATTCTCTTCTGGCCTCTTTTCTTCTTCCCTCTCTCACCTCTAATCTATCCAAAACCTCAGCTAACATTATCTTCTCCTGCCTGTTGCTCCATCTGCATCACCCCTCCTCCATTCTCTTCACTGGCTTCCTCTCTCTTCCTTCCTCAGGTGTAACAAAGCTCATCCTGCTCAGCTTTCAGGCTCTGCACATCTCTGCTCCTGCCTACATCTCTGTTCATTTCACCCCCCACCCCATTTTACACTCTACACTCCCCTCCCCAACCGTCTCTCTTTAGTGCTTCCTTTGCCTTCTCCCACTTGCCTCTCTCCTCTACACTTGGAGAGCTTCTCCTTCTTTCTGTATACCAAGTAGCCTCTCTCTCCTCCTTCAAACATACTTCCTTTGCTCAGCCTTCCATCACTGATCTCTAGAGCAGAACTGGCTCCTACTCCTGCACCTGGTCCTTTATTTTTATGTTTTATCTGTCTTATTTAGGGCTGCATGCTGCTCAGGACTGTGGTCTTGTCCTCCTATGTGTTTGAGCAGCACCATGTACACCTGTGGCACTATGTAAATAACAATTAGAAGATGATATGGTGAGATCTCTCCTTCAGGCTGGAAGTTTAGCAGTCTGTGGCAGTGTCAGCGATTGGAAGAGGACTCCTTGAGAGCAATAATTCACTTGGAATAAACAAAAGGAAAAACCCGAGCTAGATTTTGAGACCTGATTGATGTGCATAGAATTTAGGTTGTTCCAACACAAGAACACGATGTTGCATAACAGTCCAGGTTGCTCAAGTACAAAACCCACCAACTCAGGACATTAACAAACTTGGAACTCCACAACTCCTTATAATTTTGATAGAAGACACACACGCTGAATAGGGCCAGATGAAGAATGTGCTCTCCGTATATAAATTTTGATTGATTACTCTGTAGTCTCTTTGAAATATCTGTATACATCCTAGATTTGTAATGTTAGAGATGATAGTGGTTTTATATGGGCAGCCTTAAGTCTTACACAGCGTAGTGTTCTTCTAGTGGATTTTCCTTGTTGTTTTTCACAAAAGTTTTATACTATGTAATTTAAAAAAAAGTAAAAATGATGCAGAACTTGGAACTCCACAACTGCATTCTGTCAAACATGCTACTCAGCAACCAGTCAACAACAATTTATGTCTAGAAAGCACAATCTTAATCCAGCCCCATTTGACATGTGTGCTCATCGATGATGCTCATCAGCAAACATTCCACCAAAACAACCTTAACTCTGTCCCTGTAGGCATGCAGGCATAAAACAGGAAAAAGTCTGAGACAACCTGTGTCATCCATAACAAAGTGTTTCAAATCATCAGTGACCATGAACACTAGAATACTTTACTCTTTGTTGAGCTGTTATTCTGCAAATTCTGTCCACCTTGCAGTCTACACAAAAAGACACACAAAGTCAGAGACAAACAGCAGGCTCAAAGCCATTGTTCATTGACAAACCTGGGCTGCTGATTAAACACTCCATGGACCACCAGTACACATTGCTAGAGTGTATGCAAACCTCATAAAGACAGAAAATGAAATGATAGAAATGACATGAAAAGAGAACAGAATAGTGGTGAGTAGGTGTCTTCTGATATTTTAATATTACAACTTCCATAGACTACAAAGGTCTTTTGAATATAGATGATGAAGTAAACATGAAATGATGGCAGTGGATGGTTCACTACATCAATATATTGGTTTAAAAAATTCAAAGATGGCCACACTATAGTCACTGAACTTCCTATATCCCTTAGAAAAATGACTAGATCAAGACATAACAAATCATAGAGTCAGAAGGGGCTACCATGTCATCCCTTTAAAAATAGGGAAACAATCATGAAAATCTTTGTGTGAATAACTGTTTTGAAAACAAGGCTCCAGGGGCTCAGTCCTGCAAGATGCTGAGTAAAGCTGAGAGAAATCTTTTGGTCAACCATTTTTTTGGTTAAAATTGAAGATTTGGAAACACTGAAATATTTCGCAAATTTGTGTCTGCTTCACCAAACTGTTTTTATTTAAAGATTTCACCCCCTCCCAAAATTCCCGCAATGTAGAAACATTTCATTTTGACATTTTCAAGTTTTCCAGTCAAAATGACTTGTTTAGAAATTTCTTTCAATTTAATTCTTTTACACATGCAAATACATTTTAAAAACTGCACAAAATCAAAACAAAACATTTTCTTCAATCTGCATTTTTGTTTCTTTGTTTGTTTTTACTTTTCAATTTGCTGAAAATTTTGTTTTTGGGTCATTCCAAAACAATTGTTTTTCCAATTCTTTTTTTGAATCATCAGCAAACCAAAAATTTCTCTATCTGCACAGTTCTAGTGCTAAACACTTTTGCTTGACAGAGCAGAACACTTGGCCCCTACTTAATAACTTTAAGCAAGTTTAGTGTTTTGGCTGGATTGAGCCAGAGCGCTCAGCACATTGCTAGATCCAGCCCTAGATAAGAAGAGAACAAAAAATTGAAGATTGTAGGCAAGTGTTGTCACAGGGGCAGGTTTCAAGCTATTTTGGTGTGGTGCCTCCTTATAATTTTGATAGAGAACACACACGCTGAATAGGGCCAGGTGAAGAATGTGGTCTCCCTAATGTAAATTTTGATTGATTACTCTGTAGTGTGTTTGAAACATCTGTGTACATCCTAGATTTTTAATGTTAGAGATGATAGTGGTTTTATATGGGCAGTCTTAAGTGTTACACAATGTAGTGTTCTTCTGGTGGAATTTCCTTGTTGTTTTTCACAAAAGTTTTATATTATGTAATTTAAAAAATATAAAAATGATGCAGATATCTGGTTAAAACTTTGAAATTTAATTTTATTTAGAAAATACAAATATTTAAATGTTAATGCTAAATTGTTCCTGCATGAGTTAATCGATAATTTCCTTTAAACTCCAATATGTAGTTATATGAATCAAAAATACCAACTTTGTAAAATAATTTATAATTCTAAAGCGGTTATTGGAACTTTTTTTAAATTACAAATGAATTCTTTCACAATATTTTCACATTAATCATTTTTAGCACAAGTTTGTTTGATTCCTATTTTTCTTTTAATGTAATTTTTAAAAATAAATTGTTACAGACTGTGGTTTTCATTTTGGCCAACTGTGCTTATCTGTGCTACCGTTTATAAAATTGCTGTTTTCTTTCCTTTAATATTTCAAAATACTTTTCTGGTTGGCTTTTTAATCCTTTTTTTGTTTTATGCACTCTTGTGTATTCACCTTTGTCTTCTTTTCTTTAACTGAACCTTAACAAAAGTTTTGTCTGGAGATTTCATTTGTTTTCTTAACAGTTTGACATCGTTATGACATACACAGGGAACAAGACAGGCAGAGAGGAGGAAATCTGCTGAAGCCCCTATGCTCTGATAGAAAATAGGACCAGATAAGCCAGGGAGAACTGTAAGACACTGGGAACCATGATGGGCCAGGGTTCAAGGAACTCTGTGAAGCTTAGAAACTCTGCATGACCTTGGTTCCCCTGCTATTCTCTGGAAGTCAGCTTCCCACTATTCACCAGCCTTCCCTGCTTTCCCATGCTCCAAACCTTGATTCCTGCTTCTTCTCCCAGCTTTGCATCCCTGTGGACTTTTTGAAGTCCACAGAATCAGCTGCAGACTTTAGCAGGTCTGCAGGAACCACAGACCCAATGTGGAATCTACTGATGTCCACAGCAGATCCTGTAGACTTCAAAAAGTCTGCAGGGAAGAATATCTGGGACCAGAAGTTGGACTCAAGGTACGGAATTTGGGGGAACTGGGAAGTAGGGAGCAACAGATTACTCAAGGAAGGACCCAAATAGGACCAGACAAATTCTGCTGAGCTTAGAAGCTTTGCAGACATTCTGAGCTGAGGTAGGAGGGAGAGACCGTGGGGACCCAGGATGTCTGTGGGGTTAACAGGGGTGCTCAAGGCTACTGCTTGTTGTCACCTCCCCATAATTCAGCTGCATACAGCAGGACATGCTTAGTAATGATGCCCATGAAAATCCATCATTCTTCATCTCTCTCTTTAGCCCTATTGCTTTCCCCTTCCCTTGACTTGGATTCTAAAGTTTTGCTACCATGAGGGAAGAGGCTACGACAAGTATGGTTGAGATTTGTGTTTGTGAAAATTCTGCCACATTACCCCTGGCTGGAGGTTTGATGATTTTGCTGCCTACCGTTCTGCATGAGAGGGTGCGGAAATTCTGCTGCCACCTGCCTCTCTGGGCATGATGCTGAAGATTATGGCCAAGATTTTCAAAAGCCCTTGATTTGGGCATCCAAAAAAGTAGGCACCCCAAATCACTAGTCACTTATGAAAATCTTGGCTATACTACCACATGCCCATGGTGGATGAGGACTTGAAGACTTAGCAATTGGAGAAGAATAGCAGCATCTGCATTTTGCTGCCTCTGAGAAAGATTCATTGAGAAGGCTGTACCTAGGAAGAGAAGGCCTGGTACCTCGGCCCCAGGGGCATGGAGCCAATCCATTGCTCTCTTTATGTACAGAGGACAGAGTAATCTACCAATGAGAACTCTTGACACTCTAACTTTGCTAAGTCACTTCAACCAATAAAACTGTAGCATGCAAATTAACTAGACAGGAATGGTGATGATTGGCTGCGTTACCTTTGATGTCACATTGACAACATATAAGAATAACCTGAGCTAGTCACACAACTCTAACTACAAATCATAATCATTAGATACAACAATCGTTAAAATTTTTACTTAATTACAACCTAGTTTCTTTCAACGTAGCCTGTTCCTGAGTTTTCAACGAGTTTTAATGGAAATTCCAAAGGTTTAGGGAGAGATTTTCCAAAGCGCTTAAAAGTGATTTAGGAGCACAAGTCTCATGAGAAGTCAATGGACTTGTGCTCCTAAGTCCTTTATGTGATTTTGAAACTCCCACCCTTAGTAAGAAGCCATTTTCAGCTAGAAGGATCCCCTCTAAACAAAGAGACTCAAAAACTTCTTCAATGGGGCAATTTTTAATTAATTTTAACTCAAACTAATTAAAAGATTTACATGAAAATCCAATCTTTCCTCACAGATTATGGCCCCAATTAATCAAAGCATTTAACCATGTGCTTACTCCCACTGACATCAATGGGATTTCAGAAAGCACATGTTTGAAGTTAAGCACAGGCTTAAATGCTCTGAGAATTGGAGCCCTGGGTGCTGAAAATCTGGGGAAGATACACTGTGTCCTACAGACAAACAAATCTCTGCTTTACGTGCAAAACTGAATGCACCAGGAGAAGCTACTGTGCCTTCACAATGATATCTCCACCTCCAGTTCATTTGCTCCTGCCATCCTTCCTGCTACATCTGCCTTTGCTTCTTTCCACCAGTACAAATCTGCCTCCCATTGCTTACAAGGACAGGTCAGTATCAGAAATTCACTGTAGTAACAAACAAAGGTGAAAGCTTCTGTCTAAACAATCTATGGAGCACTCCACAGGGAAACCTCAAGTGTATGAGCATGTTTGTATGTCTGTGTATTTGGGGGTTCCCTCCCCATCCTCGCACGCAGGTTACCTCTTGCTTGTCATGGTTACACTTCTCGCACATGGCCGGCGAGGAGTAATGATGGAAGACGGAGCCCGATAGGTTATCGATGATCATTAACTCCCCGTCGAAGGAGTCCTTAATAATTAAAGAGACACTGTCCAGCCATAAGTTCTCCTAGGGGACAAGAAAGGGGGAGGATGGGAGAAATTATTTAAAGAACCCAAAGTTTTTTGCTGTAATGTTGTGTATGAATTTAGGGCCAGATTCTGCCACCCTTACTCAGATGGAGTCAGGCACTGAAGTCAGTTGGGCTGGTCATGGAGCAAGGTATCTCCAGAATCCAGCACTTAGGGCTTGTCTACACTTGAAACTGTTGTTGCGCTTCCGTGTAGACATTTACCAAAGTGACAGACAGGAGGGGTTCTCCCATCGACGTGGGTAATCCACCTCCCTGGGAGGCAGTAGTTAGGTCAGCGGAAGAATTCTTCCATCAACCTAGCATTATCTACACAGGGGGGTTAGGTCGTCTTAGCTACATTGCTCTGGGATGTGGAATTTTCACACCTCAGAGCGATGTAGCTGGGTCAGCCAAACTTTTTAGTTAGACCAGGCCTTAGTGTTCATGTAAAATGGAGGGACTAACATCACTAATTGCCAGTGCAGACAGGAACTGTATAAGCCTTCCCTTCCAGCTCTGCCAATGCACCTAACTCCTATACTGCAGCATCTCCTGCTATTCCAATCCTGAGCTCCCCACACAAAATACTCTGCTAATGCACCTTAAACTTGACCTACAGCATCCCTTTTATTGTAATCCTGATCTTCTTACACAGCACTGCCAAAGCACCTCCAACCTGTCCTGCAGTACCCCCAGCTACCCCAGTCCTGGCCCCACACAACTCCATCAATGCATGGCAACAACCCAATTCACCCAAGTTAGAGCTGAATGCAAACCAGTCACCAGTCTGTATCCCTTTACTAAGCTCTAAATCATTTAGACTGCCCTCCTTCTCCCCACTCCAGCCTGCTGCAGTCTTGCTGGTAAGCACAAAGGTCTACCCACCTGTGCTGGAGAGTAACATCTCATACACAGACGTCCTTCAGGGTCCATTCTCCCACCTCCTCCTCCCCGTCCTGAGCTCGGGGAGCCCGCACTGCGGGGGCAGAGCCCGTGAGCCATCTCAAGCTCAATCTCGGCATCCATTTCTGCGTCCTCCTGCGCTTCCTTGTTGCTGTCATCAAGGTGTTTCATGAGCACAGCTACCACCACGTTGATGAGGACAAACTGGGCTGTGAGCACGAAGCTGACAAAGTAGAGTGGTGAGATGAACTGCAGGTTGCTGAGGCAACTCCGATCATCGTGGGTACAGTCACGCAGTGTATCCTTGAGGAGAGGCCAGGTGTGAGAGGAAGCGGTGGAAAAGAGGAGGGAAGGACTAGAGTAAGAATTTAAATTTGGCTGCTCCCTCAGTCAAAAAAACACAGGATCCAAAGCTGGGCAGGACCAAGGTCTTCCAGTATCCTGTACTGCCTGAGCACGCGGGATCCTCAATGCCCAGTGCCCCCTGCAGTCACAGGAAGTCCATCACATTTGACAATCTCTGCTCAGTGCTGCAGAAACAGGGGCCCTCTTCCCCATAGGCTGAGGGAGAAAATTCCTTCCAGCCCCCCAAATGTAATCATCATTTGAATCCTGTACGCGTGAGCAAGAATCACTGCAGCTAAGTGCCTAAACCCCTTCATCCCCCAAAGACACTACTGATGTCCAAAGAATTGTCCATTTCCCCCCCTTGAATCCTTGTGAGCTATCTATTTTGGAGCAATATGATTTGAACATGGGGGAGAAAAACGTATCTGCCTGAGGTTTCTAAGTCACAGACCATGCCCATTGCAGCTCCAGGTGTGTGTCATACCAAATGCACCTCCCCCACACTCAGCCTGAGAGAAGGGACTGTGGTGATGATGGCGATGAGTCTCCCCTCTCAGCATGGCTGCACTGTTGTCCTGCTCCTTGGAGAGTTTTCCACTTCTCTCAGCCAGCTGTCTGCAAGACTAGATGGGCCAACGGTCTGATCTAGTATGGCAGGAAGTAGGATACTGGACTAGATCGGCCAGTGGTCTGATCTGGCAAGCCAACGTCTACATTTCCCCATCATCTAGCTCCTGTGAGAACACGGTCCCCGTCAGAAAACAGGGCCTGCAACAGATCCAGTCTCCAGGCACCCTGACAAGTGCAGCTGGCCTGTAGTAGGCTGCCTAATAGGTTACATTGGAGGAATCAGCAGACTAACTCTTAAGCCCAGCAGCAGCAGTAGCTCAGTAGCTGCTTTAAGTATTTGCCCCTGGCTGCGATAGCTCCAGCCTCGCTCTTACCTTGCCTCACTCCAGGTAACCCGGTTCTGACTCTGGACTCTGACCCTTAACTGCATCTGTGACCCTGGCCTCTGGCATTGGGCCTCTGACTCTGGTTCCGATGCCTGCTCTAACCACTAGGAATGGCCACCCCCACCCCAGTCAATGTTAGTTCCAAGCAGTGCTGATCTCTCCCACTCCAGCATAGAATTTCTCCTTCACTGAAACAGAGATGTTTCCTCCGCTGGCGCCTGTGTTACCTTCATGATTCCGTTCCAGTTGTCGCCAGTGGAGACCTGGAAGAGCGTGAGGAAGGCCATCCCAAAGTTCTCAAAGGTGGCATGGCGGCTCATGCCCTCACAGGGGTTCTCGTCATTGCATACTGAAAAAGGGGATTTATTATTATGCAAGGGAAGCATTTCTAGCTCTCCACATGTGCTAGGGACCCACAATAAGACCCCTTGTGACCATTCCACTTTGAGATTATTGGCTTTACATCCAGAAGTCTGCACTCAATGGCTTCAGTCTATTGTCTCCTGGGTCCATGACAGTAATGACCAATGGTTGGACATTGTTCAGCAATATCAGGATAATCACCCCAACCCCAGGGTATCAAACAGTATAATTCATTTCCTGGGGATGTCTCCCACCATGCTTTGTAGTCCAAAACATAGTTCTCCTTTACCTCAGGGTTGCTGATTCTCTCCTGCAAGCTTGCTGTGCTGGCACCATCCTTTAAAATGAATGGGTTTTGCGGGTGTACTTGTTACAGTCAGCAGCACAGCAAGTGCATTTGAGTCAGACATACTCAACATGCTGGTAAGAGTGGTAAAATGCTACCCCCAGCCACCCAGCAGTAGTCACTTGATCAAGGCCCTAGTCCTCTTGGTGTGAAAGGAGACTTCCCGCCCCTCTTCATGTACTTGTCTGAAAGTTTTGCCCATTAGTACATGTCAACATGAACAAGAGGGGTGTATTAACTTCCTCTGAGTCTTTTCTGTAGCCCTTGGGATGGCATTGGGAGGGACAGGAGCTGATTTGCTGAGGCCATACATGGAAAGCAAAGATTTAAGAATGAGAGAAAACCATCCACTTCTCTCATTCTGAGACAGGTTTTTTGGAAAGGAGGAAATCCTATCACAGCAAATACCCAGAGAGGAAGATAAAGGTCATCAGAATACCCAGTTCTCTTCAGAGCTGGGCCTGTCGCAATATAAGAAATTACCATTCCTTTGAAGTCCTGTGGCTCACCCAGGAACATTGCATGCTTGAAACTTACCCAGCTTCCCAAAGAGCTCCACTCCTAGAGCAGCGTAGATGAAAAAGAGAAGCATGAAGAGCAGTCCGAGGTTCCCCACCTGAAACCAAATCGAACCGTACCATGTCAGCCTAACCCAAGCCAAACCAAGCCAAGCCAGGTGAGACTGAATCACACCAGGCCAAGCCAGCTAGCGCCACTCAAAGCAGCAGCAACAGAACATCATCAAATATTTCCACTCCAAAATGTTTAGGAACTCCACGCACACAATCAATTACTCAGAACCTAGGAAGTCACCAGAGAAACCACCAGTCATGCTCATACCATCTTCATCTTCCCATATCTTCCTACCCAAACATCATAACACTCAAAGCCACTCCCAACCGCCACCACTCTTTCTATTTGTCGCGTACACCCAGTCATAATGCATGCATCCAGTCCCTCGCAATCCCACCTCTTGGACTCCAAGCACAGAGAGATGAAGATAATCACATTTAGGCGTATATGGAGTGGCGAAGCCTATCACGTGTTATTTGTAAATGACCAAGTATGACTCTAGAGTAAAATTTTACCCCTGAGAGCTCCCCTCCCCCATGGTGCTGCGGCCTGGTACATTGTGGGAGTCAAGATGCTAGTCAAATGTGGGGGCTGAAAAGGGTGAAAGCAGGGCTAACAGGGAGCACCGTGGGAGTGGGTACGTGGCGGAGGGGAGGAAGGAATGAACCAGGCCCTACTGAGGTGTGTGGTGGGAGGGGAGCAAGGGAGAAGAGAGACTGCAGGGAATCAAGCAGGGAACTAGGGCTGTGCATGAAGAGCTGGGGATGGAAGGAGCAGGTAGCCTGTGGGAGAGAGCCCAGTTTCTATGCCCCCAACTATTGACACTTGGAGGGTTTCCCACGGAGCTGCTGCCTGGTGCACCATGAGAGCTGTGCCAGCAGTAACAGGGGAAAGCACCCTCCCCAGTATCCCTGCTTGTCTCTCATATTTAAGGTTAAGATTTTGTCATGGTTATTTTTAGTAAAAGTCACAGACAGGTCATGGGCAGCAAACAAAAATTCATGGAACCATGGCCAGTCCCAGACTTTTACTAAAAATAACCATGACAAAAAGGTGCTGATGGGGGATGAGAGCCCAAGCCCTACTGCAGGACAGGAATAGAGAGGTTGGGGCCCTGCATCCCTGCCCTGGAGGCTCAGAGCTCCACCACGGGAGTCCCTTGCCCCCCAAGGCAGCTCAGAGCTGCGGGGACCCTCCGCTTGGGATCTGTGGGGACTGGCTGAGCTCTGGGTTCCCCCCGTCAACAATGGCAGCAGGGAGCTGAGCATCTTGGAGCCCCGGGATCTCCCCACAGCCACCCGCAGGGGCGTGGAGCCCTGGAGTCCCCCTGCTGCCTGTGGTTGCTGGGAGCTGTGGGGTCCCAGCTCGGAGCACCAGGCTCTCCCCACAGTAGCTCCAAGCTATGGGGCCCCTGCCGCCTGCCCCAGTTCAAAGCAATGGGCCCCCCCTGGCTCCGAGCCACAGAGACTCTGCCGCCAGCAGAGGCTCAGAGATGGGGGCCCCCACCACCTGCCCCGACTGACAACAGCGTGGCCGGCAGGTTGGAGCCACGGGGTTGCTGCTACCACCAGTGGCTACCACTGGTACTACCATGTGGTCCTCACCGCCTGCTCTGGCTGACAGCAATGGGCCCCCAGAGGCAGCTCGGAGCTGGGGTCCCTGCAGACGCTGAGAGCTACCACCCTCCCCCGCCCTCTGAGAGCTCTGGGACCACCTGAGAGCTCCGCAGCCCTGAAAAGAATAATTTCACGGAGGTCTCTGGAAATCACAGACTTCTCTGGAACCCGTGACCTCCGTGACAAAGTCTTATCCTTGCTTCCCTGTCTGCCTCCCTGGCTCCCCATAATCAGGGCAGTGGGGGGGTGTGAGGAACAGGACAATACATTCAGAAGGCAGACTGGGCAGTAGCAGAAAAGGGACTTAGCTGATGCCAGCTGGTAGTTCTGTTGGCAACAGTGCGAGAGCTAAGCGCGGTGTTGCTGAAGGAGGGGAATAATTTGGATTTGGTTGCATTTAAAAATTTTAAAAGCAGCCTTTTTGCGAGATGATGTCAGCATGTGCACGTGTGTGCATGGACACGTGTGCTTGCGTGTGCATATGCATTGAGCGGGGGTCACTAGCTACAAGGAGCTGAAAAGAGCTAAGATTCTCAGGGATACATTTCAAAAATGGATTTTTTTTTTAAATTACATCTTTATTCACTTTTAAAAATTGTTGTAGAGTAACAACGACAGGCAAGGGATTCAAACAGGACGACCAGAGAAGCCTTCCATGCCATTAGCAAGTCAAAATCATTGATGTCTCTTTGCTCTAGTAATATGAAGAGAAAGGTCTAGAGGAGAAGATAGCGCAAGGGAAAGGAGAGACAGTTTAAAAACACTTCTTCTGCCAATGTTAATACATCTTGGAGAAAAACAGTATTATGGATAATTCAATTGTCCCCTGAAGAATTAGTGTGTAAAATATGGAGACAAAATTCAATCATTTAAATGTGAAAGATAGGGGTTTTAGTATTGCCTTAAGAGCATATTTGAACACAATTTTGACTGTGGAGTCATTTCTGATGTCTCTGTAATGTAACTTTATTAAATAAAGTCAACCTTTCCCTATTACAGAACCAAGGACCATCAGATAAGAAGGCCCTAACTATAGACCCCTTCAGTGTTGGAGGAATTAATGATAACCTACCAGAAATTCCTTGACCCAGTACCCTTTACGTCTTTTAATAGTTTGTTTGTGTGTGTGCAGGGGCAGATATCAAGAACCACCAGAGCAGGGGGCATTCTTGCTTAGCTTTGAGGTTCTTTGGTGAAATAATGTGAGAAATCCAGGATTTATCAAGCATGGAAGAATGAGGACCTCGTGACCAGGCACTGCATTGAGATTCAGAAGATCTGGGTTCAATTCTTAGCTCTGCCCCACACTCTCTAGGTGACCCTAAGCAACTTACTTCATCTCTGTGCCTCAGTTGCCCATCTGTAAAATGGGAAAAATAGCACTGACTTTGTCTATTTAGACTGTAAACTCTTTCAGGCACGGGCTCTCTCTTACGTTGAGTATTATACAAAAATGATAAAAGGTTTAGAAAACCTGACCTGTGGGGAAAGGTTAAAAAAAACCAGGCACGTTTAGCCTTCAGAAAAGAAGACTGAGGGGGGATCTGATAACAGTCTTCCAATATGTTAAGGGCTGGTACAAAGAGGATGGTGACCAGTTGTTCTCCATGTCCTCTGAAAGTAGGACTAGTAATCACCTTAATCTGCAGCAGGAAGATTTAGAATAGATATTAGGAAAGCTTTTTAACTATAAGGGTAATTAAGTTTTGGAACAGGTTTCCAAGGGACGTTGCGGAATCCCCATCACTGGAAGGTTTTAAGAGCAGGCTGGACAAACCCCTATCAGGGATGGTCTGGGACCGATTTACTTGGTCCTGCCTCAGTGCAGGGGGCCGGACTGGATGACCTCTTGAGGTCCCTTCTAGCCCGATATCTCTATGATTCTAGTATAGCATCTAGCAAAATAAGGCCCTGGTCTCAGTTGGGGCCCTCACTGCTACAGTGATTAATCAAGAACAATAGTAAATAAATGGAGATCAGATGAAGCCTGTGTTTCCATCTCGTTCTTGTGCCAGGTGATTCCCTTTAAATCAGATGGACACAGTTTAGTGACACAAATATCAGAAGTAAGTTCCTTGTGTAACTGCTCGTGCTGTCCCCAGACTGATTTTCAGACCTGCCTCATTCACAAACATGGGCATATTACCTGATAAGTCAGCTGACAATTGCCTGTGCATTTTGATATCATATCAGTTAACTGTCTGCTCTGGGCCTGCCAGAGGAATGATCTGATCTATAATTAAGAGAGCCACTTGGTGCCATTATTCCTTCCTTAACGCTTCCCTTTCAAGGATCCAAAAGAGAGGAGAACTGTCTCTCTGGCTGCTCTCCAACATGGGGGATTCCCTTGGCGGGCGTGAGGCAGTGCATCAATAACTCCTTAGAAAACAGCTGCCTCTCACAGCTTGTGAAATCCTTCTATCTAGCTGCCTTTCAGGAGGCATTTAGCTGCCTGCTCTACTGGCCACAATAGGCAGTGTCATTGCTTCTCATGGGATGAGAGGCTCAAAATCACTCATGGACCAAGGAGGAAAAGAAGGCAAATGGAAAGCAAGCAAGCAAGCGGTGGCAGAAGTGAGACAAGCACAGAGTGAAAGAGAATAGTGGAATGGGAAAGAATGAGAGGGACAAAGAATTGATACTCGAACGTCTGCTTTCTCCCTAAAATGGCCACCATTCGCTCTCCCTCCTCATGGCAAATGAGTGTGAGGAGGAATGTGACAGGTGGACAGCAGCAAGAGGGAGGTGGCAGCCAGAAATAAGGCAGGGAAGCAGCTCTCCCTCAGGAAATGAGCATTGCTTTATTCAGTAACATAATGGAGGGATAAAGTCATGAGCAGACAAGCCCAGAAAGAAATGAATATATCCATGTGGTTGACATGTCAATGTGAGCACAAACTTCTGGCACACCTTGCCACTAACTCAAAGACCTCGGCAGATGCTGTCTCTCTGATTCTAGGTGTGCCCAAGGAAATGAACTAATGGAAAGATTGGTGCGCAAAAGGAACATCCTTTGGAGAAGCTGGCTTCTTTTACCTGTGGCAGAGCTTGCACGACGGTGTCCAGTAATGCCCGCATCCCTGTAGCCATCTTCAGCAGTTTCAGCACTGGCACCAGAATCAAAACAAAAGTGTCACTCGATGTTGGGACAGCAGGGAGAGAAGCCTACGTCCAATATGCCAGGGAAACTGGGAGGAGCACACCATGTGGGTGTTTTGCCACTCACCTCCATAGTAAAACTGACCCACCAACCTCTCAGTCCTTCTCCAACTGGCCATTTTCCTTCCACCCCCCACACATGATCTCTTCCATTCCAACCCTCCCTCTGCATACTAACTGCCTCTTCTCTCTCATTCCATGCCCACACTGGTCCCTTCCATCCCAACCTTCTATGTCCTGCACACTGGTCCTCCCTCTCCCAACACCACACATCATTAATCTCTCCTACACCAATTTCATACACTCCTTCACACCCTTCATTCCCTTCTCCTGCTCCTTTTTACAAATGCAGCTGGTGAGTATTCGCTGTCATCCCTGTAAATCCTTCCTCCCTAGTGCAAAGCATGTAGGCCCTTGGCCTTTTCTGTAAAAATTACAGCAACATTTGCATTACAAAGGAAGAAAAAAATTGTTTCTCACAAAATCCGCCAGTCACTTTGGTCCCTCTCACAAAGTGAAAGCCACCACTGCTTTCCTGGACAAAGGTGCATGCATCTAAATGCCAAGTTGAGGGCAACCAGGAGACTGCCTAAGGGATTGTCTACCCATGAAAATTAATCCAGAATGAAGTGGTGGATTAACTATTTCTGAATAAACTCCATGGGTGGAAGCTTTATTCTGGAAGAAGACTGCTTTGTTCTGAATTATCTTAATCCAAAATGGATTAAGATAATTCAGATAAGGCATTTTTACTCTGGAATAAGAGCATCCACACCTGGAGTTAATCAGGAACAGCTATTCCAGAATAACTTCTCATGTAGACAAGCCCTGAGTTCCATAGCCATCCAAGATTACAGACATGAGAAGCCAATTGGTGAAAGGACATCACAGGCAGTGCCCGGTGCATTCTGTCCCACCCATGGTTGTCTGTGCCCCAAGTCTCCCTCCAGTGTTTCTCTTACCCCGGGCAATGCGCAGCACCCTCATGATGCGGATGATAGTGGGGTTGATGGGGAGAGCAGCATTGATTTCAATCTCCTCCAGCGTGATGCCCATGACAGACAGCAGCACAATGGCCAAGTCCAGCTGGTTCCATCTTAAAAAAAAGAATAAGGAAGAATGGAGCTGTTCTATTTGACTAACAGGGGAACGTGAATTTGCTATATTTAGAATATAAAGTAAAATAACCCCCGCCAAATCAGTGAATTAGAGGCCCCACTGTGATAGTTAGAGCTTAATACGACTTGATGCCATTTATTCTAATCCCGTCTACATGGCTTCCTGGACCAATCAGCACACTCCAACAAGAGGCAGCGTTGGATAACTCTTACTTACCAGTTATCACTCCAGTGCGTTTAAGGTGAAGCTGGTAAGATCCTTGCTACCCAGAAAAAGGAAGAAGTTCAGGCACCCCATGCTGTAGGATTTCACTGCAGAAATAGATCCCTCCCCAAACTTCATTGCCTCACAGGATGACCAGCATGGCCTACAGCTCACCTGTCTTTGAAGAATCGCCGAAGTCCAAATGCCACCAGCTTCAGAACTGCCTCCAGCACAAAGACCGTGGTGAACATGTAGTTGCAGTATTTCAGGGCAGTCTCAAGAGACTGTGAATGAAAACAGAGGCTGAGAGAGGTGGAGCGTGAAAGGCATTAACTACAGACCTGCTTGTGAAGTCACTGAGTTCCAGCCTGCTTGCCTGGTCAGTAATTCACAAAGGGAGGGGGCAGCCAAATCCTGGATCGCAACTCTGTGAATGCGGAGCCGGACTTACCAAGGGCAGCCATCACACTACGCTCCCGTTCCAAGTGGCTCTCGGGATACCTGCTGCTCTGCCTAGGCACTGCTCAGCGGAATGGGCAGACCCCGGGAAGAGCACTGGTGTGCAAAGGGTTAACAAAGCATCTCTGAGTTATCAGCAGCATCATGTTCATGGGACGTCACCCAGGTGTTACCCTATAAATGGGTTTGATAAATCTATAGGAAATGTGTGAGGCAGGGAGGGTGCTTCAGAGCAAATAACCTGTTGCTGGATGCTTGCCATCTTCAGTAACGGGAAACCCTGTTTAGAAAGCTTCTGCCCTCTACTCCACAGCCCTGCTTCTCTCGTGTGAGGTCCCTGTTTTCCACCAAACAGTGGCACCAACTAGGGAAGGCTGTGGGGTGAGCACCACCCCCTCAAGGTTTTTAAACTTGCTCAACATTCCACAGGCCATGGCCCGACCACTTTTAAAGCAGTGGTTCCGTACTCAATCTGTATGGGGGCTGCTGGAACGGTCCAGAGTATCACACCAGCTGCATGGTCGCAGCATCACTGAAATTTGGCCTTGGATGTCCCTGTGTACAGAGAAGGAAGACTCCCCGGCTGAAGGAGTCCCTGCTGGAAGGGACGGGGACTGGAATTAGCTCTCCCTCTAAATTGGTGCCTCTGCCAGCAAAGGGCTTCTATTAATTGTCTGTAGCATTTCTACAGCACCTGTCATCTGAAAATCTAAAAACACTTGCAAGAATTGATTAGTGAAGCTCACCATACGCCTGCAAGGAAATGGGTATGTTTATCCCTATTGCACAGAGGAGGAAACTGAGGCACAGGGAAGATAAGTGACTGGCCCAAGATCAAGGGTGTGATGTGTGGGTGAGAAGGGATAAAGGATGCTAATTTCTGCAGAATAAAATAGGATATATAGGGAATACTGTGAGGAATCCGGGGGGGATGGGAGGGGCAGTTCAGGAACACAGAGATAAATGGTAACAAAATTAAAAAGCCAACAGAAAGATAAGCTGGACCTAGAGAGAAAACCTGGCAGTAAATCTAAGCAACGATAGACAAGTCACAGCCCGGGTGACTTTTAATACAACCAGCTCCTGCTATGAAATCAGAGTTGTCACCTCAATCCTTTGAGGAGTCTACCAAGGACCTCGTGGAGATGGAAAGAGGTTCCCTGGAACTGCATGCTTCTGGACAGACATAGCAGTGAGCGTGGGATAGAGGGAAAAAGCCTCTTCTCTATATCTGCAGCACACATTTCTTCCCCCAACGTGTCTGTAACCCTGCAAAAAATGCTGAGGATTTCCCAATCTCCCCCACCCCAAATATTGATCTTTTACAATTCTCAAGGCCTTCTGTTGTAATCACCCTCCTTCCAGCTGAGGGAAAATAGGTAGGATTCTCTTCAGAGTCTGTCCATGCTGCTTCTCTTGTGGAAGGAGGGGAGACTGGGTGAGGTGCTCTCTTCACCTATCCAAGGACTGGGTGTGCCAGACCTTGTAGCACTCCCAGCTCACTCCACCCAGATGCAGATGTTGCTACTGAAAACTGAAATCTGATCCACCTAGCAGTTCAAAGCACTAGTTCCCAGAGGCAGTATGACACCCCCTGCTGGGGCCCCAAGAGAAACTACAAAGAGAGGGAGACCATGAGGCTAAACTTGGGTCATTCACATGACAGTGGAAAGAACTAACTCCCTCTATCACCCTGACAACTGAGTTAACTCTCAGAGAACTTTGCACAACAGTTTTCCCAGGGACCCGCCTCTACCCTCTATCATGCAGATCATGACACTGGTAGCTGTAGTGAAACTGCATGATCAGGCGCTGGCTAGTGTTTTGAGCAGGTGTGGTTGCCAGGATAAGGAATGGGGAAGAGGCATTGCAGAGAGGATAGGTTTGAGGAAGACAGAGGTTAGAAAAGGATAGAGAATACAGAGGTTTCCTTTGGGTTGCAATTTGGCCCCCTCTGCAAAGCATGCTGGGAGATACTGCTCTTCCAAGTCAATCTCTAACGGCTGCTAAATTTTACTTATAAATGAGTGACCCCCTTATGTGATTGACTGCTTGGAAGAGAAAGTGTCAAATTTCTTTTGTTATGGAAAATGAGATGGGGAAATAGAAAGAGAGAGAGGTAGGGGCAGGGTTTGGTCCCTTGAACTCACTCACCACTGGCTGGTTGTAGTGCTCCAGGGACATGGTGACGACGTTGAGGCAGATGATGAAGGTGATGAAGATGTCCAAGTAGTGGCTGGTGCAGACCGAATGGATGAGGAGGCGGACAGAGCAGTAGGTGGCATAGTACGGCAAGCGCTGCGCCTCTTCAATGGGAGGGGAAAAAGAGAGAGAGAGAAAGAAAGATGAGAAGGAAGAGAGAGGGAAGAGAAACAAAGGGAATGAGGAAAGAAAGTGGGGAAAAGAATAGAAACAATGGAAAGGGAGAGACAGAAATAGGAACGGAGAAGGAAGAAGCAGAGAAAACAGACAGAAAAAGGAGAAAAATAAAATAAAGAATGCAGAGAAAGAAAACAAAAATGGTGAAGAAAGAGCAAGTGTAAAAGAAAGGAGGAGGCAGGGAGAGACAAGGGAGGGCAGGTGGGAGTGATAGAAAGAATCTGTTAGTCCTATGTCTGTGGGAATGGCACTAAATCTGCATTTCATGCCTTAGCAAATTAAGATCACAAATGATAAAAGGGAGCAAATGGCTCCAGGAGACACCCAGAGGTGGCACAAAGGAGAGGAAAATCTGAAGAAGAGGAAGGAAAAAGGATGTCCATGGGCTTGGAAAGGAGGAGAGTAAACAGACAGGATCTCCAGGATAAGGGTAGGAAGGAGCAGGGGTGATTGTCAAGGTCAAGAATGCATTTGTGATGTGTCCCTCATTGGATCACAGGAAACAGACACCTGGGGATCACATTGGGAAGGGGGAGGGAGACTCTCTTGGTTCCAAGGAAGCCTGGGAACCCCTGGAGTGAAACTGCCACAGGAATAAAAAGGCCCAGGAACACAGCGCAGATTTCTTCCTCTTCTCCCCTGCCTCATTTTGCATTAAACAGGAAGGGATTAATGTAGGGGTCCATCCAAATTCACTGGCTGGTGCCCCAGGGCTCTCCAAAGGGGTGTCTAAATCCCTGAGGGCTGGAGATGTGTGTGTGTTCAGGAGGAGATTCCTTGTTGATGAGAATACACACACACGCACTTCTGTGAGTGTGTTATTTTCTAGGGCGAAGGTGTTAAGAAAACAGGCGCCTTTCTCAACACTGCCAGGCTGCCATCAGGCACCTTGTCATCTCTTCCCTCTGTTGCCTGCAGTTGAACTCGAGGATAGCTGGTTGGGGGTGTCAGGCTCGGTGAGCCTACAGGAACACGGCAGCACCAAGAGTAGATCAGTGCTGAGAGCTTTGACATATACATTGTTATAGAGAAACTGATCTGTCAAAAAATAAAAAAAAGAAGAGGAGGTTTTTCTCAGAAAACCTTGGCCTACGAACCAACCAAACACTTAGGCTGTGCCTTACTCCTGCGCTTCTTCTCCAGGCGCCTGAGGCGCTTCTCCTCCCGCCGGCGTGCCTCCTCTGCCTCCTGATGCTGACGGCACTTGTGGAAGTTCTCCACTACCACCCCCACAAACATGTTGAGTACGAAGAAGCTGACAATGAGGAGGAACGAGATGAAGTAAAGGAGCATCCACGGGTTGTTGTTAGTCACTGGCTGGAGAAAAAAAAGAAAAGAAAAGAAAAGAAAAGAAAGACTGTGATTGGCTGGCTGGGAGTCAGAGGTGGGATTATGAAAATGAAGGAGGCGAGTAACAGGGTGTGATTGGCCAGTTGGGAGTCAAGGGTGGGATTGTAAAAAGGAAAGAGAGCAATCGGTTGTGATTGGTTGCGGGTAAGTGGCAGGATTGTGAAAATGAGGGCGATCAACAGAATGAGACTGGCTGGTTGGGAAAGGATTATGAAAATGAGAGGAGGAGCAACCAATAGATTGGGTGTCTGGAAGTCAAGGACAAGATTATAAGAACAATAATAATGAAGCATTCAGGACACTGCACTTATGATTCAAATACAATCACAACAACAGATCAAATGGACAATTAAAACATCAGACACTAAAAGTACCTGGAGAAAGGACGTGTTGGGCTTGGGGGGAGAGGAGGGGATAAAGTCCATATCTAAGGTCTAATGGGGGAATCCCTAAAAGGCAAGGGGTGCCTGAAAGCAGATGTCAGTCAGGCTGAAGGAGAAAGGAGGGCTTGAGTTAAACTAAGTCTCTCACCAAAATTTTAGCTCCTCCAGCAGAGGCCACTGAGAGCACAATGTTCCTGAGGGACACAAAGACCAAGAGGCCAGCTGAGGATTTTCAAAGACCAGCAGCACTTCTAGCGCTGAGAACAGAGGGTAAGAGTAATATCGTCATGGCCATTCAGTCCTCTGCTGCTGCAGCCTTTGCTAGGAGCCTGACCCCACATTACTCAAGTCAATGTGAGTTTTGGCATTGACTTCAATGGGGACAGCATTGGGACTTAGTCACAGGGACGGAGAATCCCTGCTTATAGGCAATTACAGTAACCCATTGTAAATCAGGTGGGTGGCGCTATGTTAAAAAAGACATGGGCTGCTGATAGAAAGACATTACAGGATAAATAAGGACCTAGCCTGCACAACTTCCCCAGTGGAATAAAGGACAATGGCTAGAATGAATACCCACCGTGCTAATCACTTCCAAAACATGCCTCCCTGTGTACGCAGATCCACGGCCCCCACCTACCAGTAATAATGAAAGTGAAGAGAAGGGGCTTGCAGATGGGAGGGGTCAGAGAAATGCTATAAAATGCTGTTGGGTGGAGGGGAAGTACCAAAAGCTAGCTGATACAGCATATTTCCACCTTCCTGCCTGAAGGGGGTCTAGATGGCATGATCACTTTGGAAGGAAGTCTCTATACCTGCTGGTCAACAGCCACAGCATCTAATCCATTATACATAATATTGACCCAACCATCTTTGGAGGCCAGAACGAAGAGGGACATCAGGGCCTGGAACACAACAGAAACATGTCAGACACAGAGCAGTTGTGTGTGGTGGGGTGGGGAAGGGTCAGGTTTTGAGTTCTTATGCACAAAACAGAATTAAAACTCAAGGTGGCATCCTCCCAGCACTGTCATCTGCATAACTACAAAGAGATGGGAGAGGGAGGGGAGCTAGGCCATGTGAAGACTAGCCTGCCAGCAGAGAGGGACCATTATGCAAGTCTGCCCTGTTGAAGCAATAGAGTAATAGGTTTCCCCTCCCCAGAGGAAAGTGAATTTGGCCACAATTGCATCAGGCTGACAAATTAAAACACAGAAAACCCCAGCACGATGTGCCTGCGGCTTGTTTGTGAAAATAGATAAATGCCAGAGAAATGGCAAAGTCTACAGGAGCCATGGCCAATCTGGCCAGCACAATCAGAAAACACCCGTCAGCCACCCCTGCCCTTGAGGAAGCCTTCCCACTTGCACGCACTGGCCCGTTCAGAAACCAGAGAGCTTAGCCTGGCCCATGGCATTAGAAAGCAGCACTCCACTGACAGTACTGGTAGGGAAGCTGCAGAGAGAAAGGGAGGATTTTGTCAATCCTGCAGATGTTTCATTGGTGGAGCCTCAGGGGACTGCAGACACGCCGACTGCACAGATGTCTTTGGCCAAATTCCTCAGTGATGGAAACATATTGCACATGAAGGGCCTGATTCCCCTTTCACTGTTTTTTAACTGCACGGATGTCAGCGGAATTACCCTTGATTCACACCCTGCTCAGAGAACCAGGCCCTAAGAGCTCAACTCAGCAATCATTTCCATGGGTGCCACTCACTCACAGTGAAGCCAGTGGCAGGGGCTCCTGTGCAAATGAAGGCAGGATTCACCCCTAAGCATGGGTCAGGAACTGGGTGTTATATGTGGAGGGAGGTCAGGGGCTAGCAAGAAGAGACATTACTAAGAGGGTGTATGGAAAAGCAGCTCCCCCCACCACCACTCCTGGCTTTAGCTTACACTCATGCGAGCTGCTTGATCTGTTACATCCCCTTTTCTGTCCCCTTAGCCTGGAAGCTGCCTCCTTACACACATTACCCTGCTTTAACCTGGACACCCATTTTTAACCAGCTTCCACCCTGTTCATACCACGGCCGCATCCAGCCCAGAGCGTGTTCTGGAACACCCCACCCTTCCCCTCACAGTGAGTGGGTGAGGCCTTGGCACAGCCCAGAGTCACCTGAGAGGAGAGGGTGTGGAGGGTCCCACACGTACCTGTCCTAGGTTGTCAAAGTTGTACTTGTGGTGTACCCACTTGTAGTTGGCGGCCACGCAGTCAGACCTGTTGGTGATGTTACGGATGTCAACCCCTAGGCAGTGGTAGAACTTCCCCTTGAAGAGCTACAAGATAGAAATGAGTTGGTCAGCGAGTCTCTCTCCGACCTCCCCAATGGCAGGCGACAAAGAGCAACAGGAGGCTCCTCAGATTAGGAGCGTGACACGGAGCCTTTCACCCCTTGGTCACAGATTACAACCTTGCCCAAGGTCAGCAGTGACTGAAAGTCCTCCTCCTCTGACAGCCAGGGGGTGGCCTCTTGGGGCTGGATTGGAAATAATGACCTAGAGATGAAAGGCCCAGGCCCAGTCCCTCAGAGCCACTGACTCCCTCAGATGGTTACTAAAGGCTACGTCTACACTACTGTTTATGTCAGCATAATTTATGTCACTCAGGGATATGAACCCCTGCTCCCCACCGAGCAACATAAGTTGCGCCGGTGTGGACAGCACAAGGTCGGCGGGAGACCTCTCACCCGTTGGCATAGAGCATCTTCGCCAGATGTGCTGCGGGAGCGTAGCTGCAGCACTGTATGTGTAGATAAGCCCTGAGTGTACTGAAGGGAAAAAGATCTCTTATGAGAGTAAAGAACCAGAAAAATATCAGCTGCTTCTCCAATATTTTTAAATAAAGTGACACTGATGTGGTTCTTCTGTCCAAGGCTCCATATGGAGGGTACTGGATTGTGCATTTGTACAGACTGATCAGAATAGTCTACCTACAGACTAAGTATAGCACATTCTCTGAGATGGAAGTAACACCCACTCCTGTCCTCCTCTGCAGCACAAGCCTAAAATAAAGAGGATTAACCTCCTCCCCCAAAAAACACCATGCTGTGGGTGGATTAAGTGCTGGGAGTGAGGAGGAGAGAAAGGACTGACTAGAGCCAGCCAGAGAGCAGCCCCTGTGCCGCTGCTCCAACTGACACTGCTGTCCCTGCCCCACTGGCATGGCCTGCAGCATGCCCAGTGGCTACTCCACTACTCTACAGCTCTGCGAATGCGGTGAACTGAATATCAGCCTCTAGCACTGAAAGGCCTCAGCACTGACCGATCCCCCGCCCCCGTCACAGCCAAAGGCTTAAGGATCATTATGATGAGAGCTCCCCAAAGGCAGACAGAGCGGGGCAGGTGATACAGAAGGTTTCCTGGGATGTCTGCCCCCCGACACACCTCCACCTGCTTAACTGTGTCTGCATTACACTTCCTTTCCAGTAGTACAGTGCAGCGTGTGCTGTGGGTGCGTGACAGACAGAAACAATACTACCTGAACACCCAGGATGCCAAAGATGATGAAGAAGGCACAGCAAATGAGGACAATGTTCCCAATGGGCTTGAGGGATGAGATGAGTGTCTCCACCACCAGCTTCAGGCCTGGGGCACGGCTGATAACCCTGGAAGGGAAGGAGAGGGAGGGGGTGACACAGAGAGATGGCAGAGGAGTTCTTTCTTCCCCGATGTTTTCAGCATCAGACAACAGCAGCTTCCCAGATATCATCCAGTGGGGAGCATGCGCTTCACTGGGCCTGAACTCTGTGGGTTTGAGTATCTTACAGCAGGACTTGGGCTCATTACCTAATAAAGATACTGCAGTGATGTAACTTAGGGGCTAGAGGAGAAGCTGCACAATTAAGAGAAACCTCCCTATGGAGAGGACACTACATAACGTTCTCGTCTCTAGTAGGAAGTCCCTTCAGCACCTTTCTGATGCACAGCCCAACAGGACGTTACGGTGCATATGTTTGTGTGTGGAGGGGTGTTAACCTTAGAGTTTTGGCCAATGCCCTGTCTCTCCATAAAGCATGTTCTAATATTGCGTCTGTGTGGGAGCCATTGCTGGGTGAATATAGTAAGGGACATAGTGAGAGACGGGCTGGGAGACTGTAGGAATTAACTCATGGGGCTCTCACCTGAGAGGGCGTAAGGTGCGTAGTAGTCGAAGGACCCGGAGCACCCCCAAAATTTTAGCTCCTCCAGCAGAGGCCAGTGAGACCACAATGTCAATGAGGGATACAAAGACCAAGAAGCCATCTAGGATGTTCCAGCTGCTGCGGAGATAGGCCTGATCCCCAAAATATAGGCCTAAAGAGACCACCTACAGGAGAGGAGAGAGGGAGAGCATGAGGAATTAAACTACTCCCCCCTCTAGAGGAGAGGCTACTTAATAACTCAATAGCAACAGATGAAGAAGCAATGAGGACCCATTTTTCATCCTTCTATGATGCTCATCTCCTTTCTCAGAAGACTCATCGTCTATGAAGCAAAACTGGAGAAACTGGTGGCACAGAATTCAAATGTTAGAGTGAAAATGCTCTGTAAAAAACAATAAAGACCCATCAAAGTCTTGATGAAGTCCTCTCAGCTCTCAACCAATATCTCCTCCACTGCCCAGCGCGCTACTGCACTGGAGGGGAGATGGTGCTGTGCAGTGGCTAGGACATGGTGCATGCAGTCAGAAGACATGGGGTCTAGTCTGTGCCTTTCCGGTGACTTTCAGTAAACCACTTCATCCAAATGTTTCAAACCTGAGTATGTAAAATTAAGCGCCTTAATCCATATTCAGACACTTAAACAAGTGGTTGGCTTTTCAGAGGTACTGAACACCAGCAGATGCTACTGAAGTCAATGGAATCTGTGAACGCTCATCACCTCTGAAAATGAGGCTCCTTGTTTTGATGCCTAAATATGGATTTAAGGTGTTTAATTACATGCATCCAAATCTAAAAACACATAATATTGTGCATGATAATTTCATGCATTCAAATCTGACCTTAATTGCTTGGTGCCTTTGTTTCACCATCTGCAAACTGGGGAAAATGACACTAATCCACTGTTGTAAAGTGCTTTGAAACCAATGGACAAATAATAATCACAACTAGAAGCTTATTATTTTTTCCCTCCCCTCCTGTTCTGGAGGGGGCAGCTCACTGTAATTACAAAAGTCTGGGTATATCTGAACTCCAGCCTTCTCCTTCCAGACACCAGTCGTCTTGACTGAAAGTCCAGAATAAATTCTACTTCCTTATTGTGCCATCGGAGATTCAAACCCAAAGGTTGGGCAAGCCCTATGGAGACAGAGTTCACGAGGAGTGGGTTGACCTCGCTGGAAGACTGAAAGGACGGCTGGATTGAGGAAAGATGACAAGTAGAAGGGAAATGTGTTGGGCCCATGAAACATGTGAAAAGGCTGAGCAGCTGTCTCCAAGTGACTTACCTTTAGCGTCATCTCAGCTACAAAGATGGCTGTGAAAATGTAGTTGGATACGGTGAGAAAGATCCGCTCCTAGAAAGGACAGAAAAAAAGCCCATAAAAAACATCCAGAGACATTTCCACAGTTCTGTGAGTTTACAAAACCCTTTGTTATGGACTTGACAAACTTCACTTTCTCATGAAGGTGGAAGTGAGAGCGCTGGCTACAGCTAGGGGCACGTGCTGAATAACCTTCATTCCACCCGACTCAGCTAATGCAGCTCAGCCCTGACCTTCAGCGTTCCCTGCCACTCCACTCTTGCAACGCCCACACAGCTCTGCTAATGCACTGCAGTCGTGATCTGCAGCATTTGCTGCTGATCCAGCTATGCAGACCTTCTTCACACAGCTCTGCCAATGCAACCCAGCCCTGCCCTGTCACGCCACTCCTTGGACCTCTCCTGAGTGCAGACTGCCAGACTTTGCCTAACTGTGATGCTGTTTGGCGATGTGGACTCAGCAGAGGCGCTCAAAAAGCCATTTCAGCTGTGATCTCAGTCAAGAAAGAATTGAGGAGGAACGAGAATACATTCATCCATTGCAGCACACCAGCTTCTCTCTGACCGTGGCATGCAGATCCACATTCACAGTCAATGCAGAAGCAACACACTTGAATTCTGGCATGCTATTTCCTCTGGGAAACCGCTACATACACAGGTTACCTCCCTCTTTTAGTTTCATGGTCCCTGGCTCTTTGGCTCACATTGGCAAGCCATCTTCCAGCCATGAGGGGCTAGAGGGACCCTTCTGCCTTCTACTACGTAGGAAGCTACTCCTGAGAAAGAAGAATTATACCATTTTAAGGCCTTGAAAGGGAGTCAAGCAGGCCTCTTATTCCATACAGAGAAATCATGGTGCGTGTGTTTAGGGGATGGGGGTTACTGTCCAATGCTGGGGGTTATCCAGAGCCTATGCCAATGCCCAGAGAACTAATTAACCTTGTCCACCACACCCGTCCAGGGGTTGTGTTCAATCAAAAAGGGCTGAGGGTGCAAGTTTGCTCACTGTGCTGCGATGCTCGATCTGTGGTCTCTCCAGGGCAATGGTGATGCAGTTCAGGAAGATGAAGGCCAGAACAACATAGTCAAAGAGCTTGTGAGTAATGATGGTTTGACAGAGGATGCGAAACCTGCAAGAGAGTTCCAAAAGGACACATGTGCCTGGGGAGAAATTAAATCTGGTTTTGCAGAAGGTGGTGAGAGAGGGGAGGGAGGAAGAAAGTTCTGCCTGAAATTTAACTCTCTATAGTAAAATCAGCTGCCCTGTTCTGTATATTACCAGACTGGAAAGGAGACATATTTGTTCAGGGAGAAAGTGTCTTTTTGTTCTGGATTTGTATAGCTCCTAGCACAACGGTCCATGGTCCTGCTCCAGGACTGAGCTTACCTTAATGCAAATAATAATAATAATAATAATTCTCAAAAGAGTTTCTGCTGAGAAACCACCTGCAGGCTATGTCTACACTACAGATCTTACAGAGGCACAGCTGTACTGCTGCAGCTGCATCACTGTAAAATCTCCCATGTAGCTGCTCTATGCCGACAGGAGAGAGTTCTCCTGCCGGTATAATTAAACCACCCCCAACGAGTGGCAGTAGCTATCTCAGCGCTGTACACACCGGCGCTTTTTCAATCAGGGGTGTGATTTTTCCACACCCCTGACCGACAAGCGTTTTACCGACAAAAATGCTAGTGTAGACAAAGCCTAAGTGACTTACCCAAGGTCACAGAAGAAGTCTGTGGTGGAGCAAGGAATTGAACCTGGGTCTCCCAAGCCCCCGAGAAGTGCCCAAAGCACCGCATCATCCTTTCTCTCTAAGCTGTACTCCCACATTTCACAATCTTCAACCTGCCCCCCTTCGCCTCTCAATTTAGAACTTCCTGTCATGATATATCTAAGCTGGGGCTATCTGTGTGTTCGAGGCAACAAATTCTCTTGTGATGTAGGCCGATGAGGTGTCGCTGCCGTACCAACAGATGACTAGTTCTGTTGCCACAGGAATTAGCCTTCCAGCTTCTCTGAAGGCCACCATAACAGTACAATAGGCATGGGATCAGCATGTGCAATCAAGATTCATCATCCAACAGTTATGATGAAACCGTCTTGTCTCCGTGAGCTATTATCTTGGGTGTAATGTGCTGATGGCTGGTGAAAAGCACTGTTTCCTCCTGGTGGATGGAGGAGTTGTTCTAATATTTATTTTGTTAAGTGCAGAGAATACTAACTTTGCCCAAACAGTGTGATAGGATTGCTAATAAGTCAACTTTGTGGCCTTTAATGCAATGGGGGCCACTCTTGCACCATGAGAGACTTGTCAATGGCACAGATTAGTTAATAATACGTGCTTTATTTTTCCTGGTCAGTGTTAGTGTTCTCTGCATTTCTTTGCTATAAATATTTGTTTTATGTTACATGAAAGAAAAACAACAGCTGCCATTCAGGATTCTGCTTTTCTACCACTACCGCAGGGACCAAAGGAGAAATCTTGAATGTTTGGTTGGCTGGAGAGGCTGTGACTGGAAGCAACAAAATAATTCCTGTCTTAAAAGTTTAAAACTGCAGGCTCTGCATCCAACCCACATAAGTGGCTGCTGCAACAGGGTCACACTAACCCAAGCCCCCACTGCCAAAAATGGGACAAACCTGTTTTGTGGGGAGAAGAGGTAGATGGACCAATCCTCCCGTATCTCACACCAGTCTGGTTTGTAGACCTCCATCATCTTCCGGACGCGGAAACACAGGCTCTGCAGGACACAAGGGAACGGGTTGTCATTGACCACCTCCTCACGTCTCTGAGAAGTGCCTTCTGGCTCCTGTCTTTTTCCTTTAAACCTAAAATACCAGTAACTTGGATACATTACCTCCACAGAGCCTCCGCTCTCTATCCTTTCCACCCCGACTCCACACAAGGAAAGGAACGGAGCTGACATCACAGTCATAGGGGGAGCGATGAGGCAGGTGGAAAATTAATTGGGGCTGCTACGCCAGAAGCCTGTTTTCCTCCCAGAAGGAAGAGTGTCAGGATTCACACCTGACTCCTTAAAACGGAAATGGACTCTATCCCTTCTGGCGCAGAATGCTGGCACTGATGCTGCCCCACACTCACTGGAACTTTGTACCAGGGCTAACCACCAACCTCAGACAAAGTGGAGCTAGAGTGCTGGGGCCATAGCCTAGCCAACAAGCCTAGGGCAGAATGGTCATCTACTGGCATCTTTTCTCCTAAGTGAAGTCCTAGTGATGTCATTTTATACAGTGAAAACTTCTGCCAAAATCTCCATTGCCCCTGACTTCACTGGAGTATCACAGTAATCTCAGTTCTGGGCACCGGCGCCTCGGAGGCTGGCTAAAAAACAGCATTCCGATTGTCTTCTGCTTAAAACACCAAGAGACCTCAGGCTAGTCCATAGGAGTCTAGAATCTGCTCTTGCTCTGAGCTCTGATGTCTCCCAGGCCACCTCCCATCTCTTGTGATTGCCCTCCCTCTTGTAAGCCCTTTGTGCAGCCCCCTGTACTCACATAGTCTATCTCCTCCTCGTCCTCGCCACGCTCCTTGCGGTTGTTCATCTTCGGGAAGATCTCTTTAGCGATATTGGGCATTTTGCCGTTGCAGTCCTGGTGCTCGCTGGCCCCCAGAGCCATCCCCACCTTCCGGGCTGCCCTATGACTGGATGGGACCGACGACGTCAGCTCCACCAGGTCACAGGAATCTTTGGTGTCCAGGGAGAGCGTCCGCCGATGATGGGGGGCCCTTCCCATCCCCTCTCGTTCCCCATCTGCCACCCTGTGCCTTTCTCCGGACAGCAGAGATTCATGCTCGGCAGATGGAGGCTTGTGTTTTAGGCTGTGTCCCCGAGCCAGGCTGTTCCAGCTGGAGCGGCGGCTTCCCCAGGCCCCACTGCGGCCCCATGCACCATAGTGAGAACTGCGAGAGCTGGACTGTAAGAGATGGAGACAGGGATTCAGTGACTCGGGTCCTGGGGGAAGATGGGGCATCGGCAGTTTAGATCAAAGAGTCACCCTGGGGCCCCTAAATCTCCTAATACTCTGCTCTTCTACTCCTCCCAGAGAGGCTTTTTGTGAACTCAAAGGTGACCTCCGTAAATCTGGCATCAAATTAATTATTAGCATTAATTAATAATTCTTAATTGGTCACTGTCATATTTCTTTTATAGCGACAGCTGTGTGCCAGGCACTTCACAGATAAGGTAAGTTAGAAAGCAAAGGACCAGACACTCCTTCGCCTTGTAGCGTGTTTAGTCATTTACACGAGTGGAAAATGAGCATAAAGCCCCACAAAATCAGGCAGGTGGCATTTTGCACTTGCTTTGCACAAGGGACAGGGCGATGGATAACCCAGCCCACTGTCTTTGCCTCAAAGAGCTTGCAATCTAAATGAGAGGAGAAAGCCAGACAAATGGGTTGGATGGTCTCATCCTAGTTCTCCTCCACATCACCAAATCACAACACTGATTGTTTACCGTCAGCCCTCTCTGCTCAGGAGAAACAAAGGACTGGGACAGCAGGGTATGCTGCACATCAGGATTGAGGTGCACCAGGAAAGCTGTGTGGGGCATGAAGTGCCCAAGGAGTGAACTAACGGGGGCGCTAGAGGACAGGCTCAAGGTGCATGGGCAGAACTGTGAGTGATAATGGTAATTTTGGGAAAAAGATGGGCAGGCCTAGCACAGGAAAGGGTGCTGCAGGTCATGGTTTTGATTTTCACCTGAACTAAGGGCTCCAGAAACAATTGCTGGTAGAGGATCTGTAAAGTTTCATATTACCCATCCTTTCCTAATGGAAGAAGCTTTACATAGGTTTTTTATGTTATCGACGAGGAAGGACACCGCAATTCTACGCCCCAGAACTGCAGTGGAGAGCTAAGAGGCCAACACACATTTCATTCTGGAAGGAAGACTCAAAGGGAGAAAACAGGGCAGTTGAATCCTACATCCAGTCATAGTGGAATATGGATCAAGAAACAGGAAATTGGGACCACCCCAGGCTAAATGGGGACTGGCAACAAGTTTCCATTAGCAAGTTCCCAGTAGGGGTAGAAACAAGGACGGTGATTCCAAGATGGTCGCACTGAGACAGTGGATCCCCTGGATTCCAGAAGAAGTGTGTTACTCACAGTTCTACTCACTCACCAGTGACCTCTGGTCGTAGGTCATCCTCCCCAGTGACATCACACTGCTCTTCCTGGACCCCAGAGCAATGAGAACTTGATCCGGCTGCAGGGAATTACGTGTGGAACTTGTGATCCCACTAGCTGCCACTGGTTGGTTGGAAGAAGGTGGGGTGGGGTCAAGGTGTCCATTTGGGGTCATGGGAATTGCACAGAGCCTGGGATCTGAGCAGAAAACACCAAGAGAGAAAGAAAGAGAGAAAAAGACATTCCTTTCCCTTCTGGGTTTTTCTCCTGCACCGTTCAGTGAATGTTTTAATGCCCTGTTTGTTTAGCACAGTTAGATCCCCAAACTGCTTCCTGGTGCCTTTGGGTTGTGTAGAAGAGGTGGGTCAGGACAGTGATGGATTTGAGGCCATGGCCCCGTCCGAAACACTAGGTGCACTGATTTCCCAGAGTCCTTGGCATTACCTCTGCCTCTCAATGGGCACACCTTTAGGAAGTGAGGTGGGGTGCAGAAGAACAAAAGTGATGATGCAACTTGTCTTCCTCTCTACCCACCCCATGGCATCTTCTCTTTCTTGTCCCATCTCCCTGCCCCTTTAGGCAGTCCTGGCAACATTTCCTCTCTTCTTGCTTTGGAGGGGGAAGGGTGTTTCCTTAACTCTGCAGATGACACAACAGGTTTCACATTGCTGAGTCCCTTTGCTCAGCTCCTCACTCTCTGACCCAGAGCAGGGAGTGTTCCTACAATAGAGCTCTGCTTAAGGCCAGGCAGAGCCAGTGGCGTGCCGATCAAGATAGCTTTCCCTGCAGACTCACATTGCCTGGGAGCAAGTGAGGGAGACATTGCCCGCACATGCTAGAACTAGGGGGGCAGTCATCCACATATCTGAAACAAATGCTATGACTGTGAGACCAGCAGCCATTACATATTTTAGGCATGTTCCCTGTTTTCCTCAGATCAGTTTGTTGGGTTGAGATACTAAGCAGCAGACTAAGACTCAGTGGGGCCCAGATCCACCAAAATTATGCAGCCTCCTCTGAAATGCTTTATCTTTCTCCAAATTCCCATGCACACACTCTTCCTCCCAGCCTGCTCTGAATTCTCACTGACTCACTGCTGCACTGGGTCCCCTCAGATTACTATTCACAGATCCTAAGGAGCTGGCAAATCTGCTTTAATTTGCTCCTATGGGGTGCCAGAAAGAGGCATTGGTGTCTGAACAGAGAAGGAAAAGAAGAAATCAAAATATTCTTAATAATGTGATATGTTGCTCTTTTCTATTAGATTCATAGATTTTAAAGCCAGAAGGGACCATTATGATTGCCTAGTCTGACCTCCTGTATAACACAGGCTAGAGAATCTCACCCAATAATTCCTGTTTCAAACGCATCTGTTCTGTTTGAGTTTAGGCACAGCTTATAGAGAGACACTCAGTTTTGATTTAAAGACTTCAGGTGATGTGCCTTTGTGACTTGTTCCAAGGGCTAATAAACCACACTGTTAAAAATGTGCACCTTATTTCTAGTCTGAATTTGCCCATAGATTCAACTTCCGACCACTGGATCTCATTATGCCTTTTTCTGCTAAATTAAAAAGAGTCATCTACCATCAGAAATCCTTTCCCCTGTAGGAGCTTGTGGACCATGATCAAGTCACCTCTTACCCTTCTCTTGGACAAACTAAATTATTTAGCTTCCCTTGTTTCTCACTCTGAGGCATGTTTTCTAGACTTCAAATCATTCTTGTAGCTCTTCTCTGAATCCTTTCCAATTTTTCAACATCCTTTTAGACGTGTGGACACCAGAACTGGACACAAAATTCCAGCAGTGGTCTCACCAACGCTGTACATAGATGTAATGCCACCTCCTTGCACGTACTTGATGTGATATCTCCTACCTGCTTAGATAGCCAATGATCACATTTGCTCTCTTAGCTGCAGCATTACAGAAGTTTGCCACAGCTCTAATTTTTGCAAGTGACACTGCAAGCTGACAACGAGTTTAAAACAAACAAAATGGCATCAAAACTGCATTGCCATGAAAGTGCTTTTAGGCAGCGCCAGAGCAACTCTGGTCCCTCCTTGGAAAAAGGAATGAGATTTCAGGGAGATTTGCACATTTACATTTTTCAACCAGCTGCTGGTGGGACAAAAGCCAATGAGATGAGCGGGTCCACTTACCTGAGCCATCCTGGCTGTCCTGGAACTTGTCAAAGTCCTCCATGTTCGATGAACTCTGATCTTCATCCGAGTACGACCGGTTGGCATCACCCTGGAATGGAAAAATCCAAGCAAAGGTCTGGGACTCAGGAGCACCCCAGGGGAAAGGGTTCTGTTCCCTCTGACTGTTCAATGCCACAGATGATAGAGGAAGCCCCGTGTGCTCTGCAAGTGTTTAGTTGCTAAACTGGTGGCCCATGAAGGGGAACTGAGTCTCCCTTGCAGGGTGCATAAGATGAGAGTGGAAATTGTTAACTCATTCCTCCATATCCGTGGTTTGACACCCCCAGGAAAGAGTTAAAGTCGTGTTTTTAAATCACCTCCCCCTGAACTTGAAGAGGGGGCCAACTGAAATGTGCTACCTTGGGATTCCCTCCATTCCCCTCGAGCTGTCTCCCTCCGCTGCACCTCACCTCAGGCAGTGTCAACTCACCTCCGCCTGGAAGCCCTCCACCAGGATAGCCACCAGCAGATTAAAGAGGACATAGTTGCCAAAGGTCATGAGGGCCACAAAGTAAAGGGATGCCCACGGTGAGGTGGAGGCCATGCCATTATAGAGCACAACGTTCCAGTCCTCCTGGGTCAGGATCTGCAACACAGAAGAGGCCATTTGAGCCTCCGGAGCAACATGAGAGTGAAGGGGATGTAGAGGAAGGAGGCTTCATTAATGAGCAGTGAGAGGAAAATCAGCTGACCACCACATGCCTGTTGCAGAGTGAGTCTCCCCCATTTTCTCCCCAACTCCCATACCAGGTGCCTAATGATTTCCATCAGTGAATGCTGCCCATCTCTCACGCTGTCTCCATGGCATTAGCTAAAGAGACTCAGGCGAACGGGAAGAGATGAACACATGCAAGCATAGTGTGTGTGGAGCAGCGACAATGTTAGCACAGGAGTTGCCACAGCAGAGCTGACCTTTATAAATGCCGCATCCTTCCATTGTCTCCTTGCTCCTTGGAGGTCGCAAAGATGTTAGCTGCTTGGTTACAGTGTATGTCTGACACTCCTCTCTCAGCATCACATGCTGGAGCCTCGTGTGTTGGTTTTTGTGTCATCAGGAATGAGTGTAACATTCAATTGTACAAACAAACTTACAACTAACTCCTGATCCAATTCACTTGGAGATCCCTCTCCAATCCCGGCCCTTATCTGGCCTGCCCGTGGAAACAGTGTTAACTCACTTGGAACACAGTGACGATGGCCCAGAGCAGGGAGTCGAAATTCTTCCGGTCAGGGACTGTGTCTCCGGTGTCTGTCCGGAGGCTGAATTTGCACCCAAAGATGTGCATTCCCAGGATGCTGTTGGGTGGGGAAGAGGAGACGGTGTCCAATTTAAATATCTCTGCCACCAAAATGATCTTGTTAGAGCTGTCCCCCTTTTTTTCTTTCACAATCCAACCTCCTGCCACTTGTCACCAGGGATATAAAAATATAGCTAGCGCATCAAGACCTACCCAGGAAGAACAGCAAGACACTGATCAGCCTGTATCTCCTCATGCACCCTCTCCTTACCTATGTGCTGCTACCATCAACAAGATCCTCAGCTTCCGGCTATTCCATCCCGTCCTGCCCCCACACCCGGTAACTCCACCATTCTCTCTTGCTTCATTTTCCTTTCCCCATCCACTTTTAGCTTATCTGTATGGTGGGCTTTGAAATACTACCAAGTGCTCCACACCACACTTCTCTAGCAGTTAGTATGTTGAGTCTGTCAGGGGGAGGAGGGGAGTCAGGCTATTCCCTGCAGTGAACATCATCGACAGAATTCGCCTTTTCTAATGGAAACCCAGATCAGGACACGTCCTGGCTGGCAAAATTTCTCCCCCCAACAAGGCCCTAATTGTGAACACTCGAGTGCCAGATGCTCAGCTGATACAGTCACTTTATACCAACTGAGGATCTGACCCTGAGGAACGAATAAAGTTCCTCTTGCTGTCTAAAGTAAAGACTGGGGCAGGATGAGTCACACAGAGATTGGTGCCAGGGTTTGTACATGCCGCGCGATACTACCTCAAATTGCTCTGAAGACAACACCTCCTCACCTGAATATAAAGATGAAGAGCATAAGAAGCATACAGAAGGTGGCCACATTGTCCATGGTCTTCATCAGCACCACCAGCTGGCGTCGCAGGGCGGGCATGAAACGCACAAGCTTCAGCACCCGCAGGAGGCGGAAAGTTCTCAGCACTGACAGCCCCCCGTCTGACTGGCCAATGATCTCCCAGATGCTGTGATCCAGAGACAAAAGAGGAGAGAGACAGTTGAGAGAAAGAGATGCAGACAGAAAGGGACAAAGAAAGAGAGCAGTAGAAAAACAGGACAGAGATAGGGAGAGAGAAATAACATTAATTTGGGTTATTACCTCTTTCACCGATGCAGCATCTGTGTATGTAAAAGAGAGAATTTGTGTGAACCGAGAGAGTGTGAAAGAGAGAGAACCTGTGTGAATCAAGTGTGTGTATGCGTCTGTGTAAAAGAGAGAATCTATGTGAACTACGTCTGTATGTGTAAAAGAGAGAAAGAGAATCTGAATCAGGTGTGTGTGCAGTGTATATATTGCATGCATACGTCTGTAAGGCTGCATTTCTTGCTTGGGAAAATTGAAGTGCTGTTCAGCTACTCAGGAGTGTGCAAATGCTGCATCATAGAGACCTAGGATGGAAAGCTCCTTTATAATACTTGGCACTTCTGCAGCATTTCTCATCCAAGTATTTCAAAATGCCATGCGCCAATTAATTAAGCCTCACAAACTCCTGACATAGGTATTATTATCCCCATTTTACAGTTGGGGAAACTGAGGCACAGAACGGTTCTGTGACTTGTCTAAATTCACCCAGTGAGTCAGCATTAGAGATGGGAATAAAATCTAGATCTCCCGATTCTTTGCCTTGTGCCTTAACCATATTTTAGCTGATTAAAAAGCTGAGGCAGGCATGGCACAGCAACACAGTTCAGGCCCTGATCTGCCTCTCTGTATGTGCGCTCAGTATCCCCAGCCTGGCCTCCCTATTCCGGGGTCATCACCTGATGATGACAATGATGCTGTCGAAGATGTTGTAGGGATTGCGGAGGTAATCAAAGAGGCCAAAGGCAGCGAGTTTCAGGATCATCTCCAGGGCAAACATGCTGGTGAACACAACATTGCTGATCTCCAAGATGTTGGTCAGTTCTTCTGGCTGCAGAAGCGGCAAAAGCAAGGATCAGACTTGGTCCAGACCTGAAAACATCGTATCAGAACCAAAGGACATGGTTCTCGTAGGACACATGCTTCTGCATGGATGGGAGCCATGCAGGAGATGTGAAAGACAGCAGAGCTGATTACAGAGGGGACCATCTTTGGGCTTGTCTACACTTAAAATGCTACAGTGACACAACTGTGCCGCTGCAGCACTTCAGTGTAAACACTCCATGTGCTGATGGGAGGGGCTCTCCCATCAGTGCAGGTAATCCATCTCTCCAAGAGGCAGCAGCTAGCTTGACAGAAGAATTCTTCAATCACCCTAGTGTTGTCTACATGGGAATTTAGGTTGGCTTAACTACCCCGCTCGAGGGTCCGGATTTTTCACACTCCCCCGCAACGTAATTATGATGACCTGATTTTCAAGTGTAGACCAGGGTTGAGTGTTCTCTTTCTCCTTTGTGTTCACACAGCCCTTCCCCAGCAAGTTCTCAACCCTACCTCCCCACCCTTCTCCCTGCCCCCTTTCCTTTCTCTCTCCTCACCTCTGTCCTTCCATCCCTTGTTTTCTCTCTTTTCTAACCCAGTTTCCTCTTCCCTCTTCCCCCTCTCCTCTTCCTTTTCCTTGTAAATGAATGCTGGACTTGCTCTGGCAATCTTTTCTCATACCTTCCTCTTTGCAGTGGTCTAAGTAATTACCCAGGGGAATATCAGAGCACATGAATAACGCATCAGCAATGAGGAGTAGCCTGTTAATGTCTAACAACAAGGGACAGAGAGAGCAGGAGGGAATAAGAAATAGAGGGATAGGGACAATGAGGAAAGAAAGAGGAAGCTGGAGAGACAATGGGAGAAATTCCCAAGAAACCAAACAGGGTAAATGTGTCAGTAAAAGAAAATAACTGGTCCAGTCCAGGACATTTGCATCTACTGGATCTGACACCTTTTGCCACAGGTAATTCAGCTTCTTTCAGCCGAAAGGCGGGTGTGTGTGCGACAGAGAAAGAGAGAGAGAGAGCTCTAATGACTCAATCGGTTGAACAAGCCTGAACAAATTAAATTACTCCTCCTTTTGTTTTCAGACTTAATGGATGTTTCTTTGCTGTGTTCAGTTCTTGGAGGCCCCTCTGACAAGGCTGGGAAGGGGTCCAGCAGCCAGCCTGTTTGCTCAGGAAAGATGAAGTGGCTTTTTAGATCGATGGGGGCTGTGCGGACACCCTTGAGGACAGATTCTTTCCATCCTCTAGGAAGGAGGCGCCCTCCCACCAGCTGAGTATGATGGACTCACTGATATGTATAAGAGTGTACTGGCACCCCTCACTGGCTGAGTTGGAACTCCCCTAGGTTAGCCGACAAAGGGAACGGAAATAAACATAACTACATCTGACACACTCCTCTCTTGCTTGCTCTGTCACACACACACTTGCATGAGACTTTAATGGCATGACAAGCCACAAAAGTGTCACCTAAATTGAAAGGAAAGTCAGACGCCTCATGTGCATGTCAGAGTACAATCCACCCAGGATAAGGTTACATATCTTGTCCCTTTCATCCCTAAAGGAGCAGCTCTCCTAGTCCAGCCATAGAGGGAACTGAGAAGAGCATGTCTAACCTATTCTATCCACTAGGGAGCCGCAGCATTATTCACACTCTCTGGTGTGCGCAGGCACCCACACGTGTGGGGCGTCCATTGCAGAGCCACATGGCCATCCATTGTCTTCATCAGCTGTCCATAAATGCCAGGTCTCACTTCTCATGTAACACAAAATGAATGCCAGCGAGACATCTGGAGCCCACTGGTGAGGATAAGAGAGGACAGCGCTTGTGACATTAGGGGTGCCCATCGGGAATGGAGAAGGGGACTCCACCCAGGCCTAAGCAAACTTTCTCCAGTGAAGTCAGCACTGCCCCACAGTGGTCAGTGCCGAGGAGATTCATTGACTCACCTTTTTAATTGATTATGGCAGGGTCAGGGGTGCTGTCCTTTTAAAGGAAGGAAAAGTGCTTCTATTAAGAAAATAATGGGGTCTCCTCCTTTCCCCACAGGCTGTACCAGCAGTATATGGGGGGGGAGGGGTGCACACACTGCAATCCCCTTCAGGTTCTTCCTCTCCTCCCACCAGCTGAAGCTAGAGTCCCTTCCAGGGGGCACAAGAATTCAACTCCAGTTGTTCTTATCCCAAGTAAATGAATGGACTGGAACCTGCTCCCAAGTCACCGCACCCTCCTTGTCCTTTTCTAACTGAGCTTTCGTTCCAGTTACTGATGTCAACCCCACTGCCCCAACATAGCCGTGGGCTCGTACAGCGCTGGACACATGCTGACCAAAACCATGTCTTCTTCACTCAGCCCTTTCTCTCGTTAGCAGCCCGACCTTTCCCCCTCTTCCCTAGGATCACAGACCTGATTTCAATTTCATTCTGGCTGGGAGAAGGGGAAATTGCAGGCCCCTCCCATGCCACAGAATTTTATACACTGACAGTTTCTCTAAAATCAAAATAAAAGCGGAGGGGAGGGCTCAATTTCCATCCATAATTACATTTGACTAACAAAACGAATCCTGAAAAAGGGAGAGAAAAAGAGAACACAGGGAGGAGAGAGATGAAGATAACCTCAAAGCCAGGCAGTAATGACACTAGCAGGGAATGAGAGGCCCATATGCTAAACAGAGACGCCAATTTCAGCATGAATCAAAAGATTATGTCAGCGAGAATGAAGAATGTAAAAAGATGACAGGGTGTAATGGCGGATTAGCCTTCTCTCTGCTGTCCACGCATTCGCTCTCTTGCTGTCTTGTAGGGAGCAACTGAGGTTTTAAAAGTCATGCCTGCATCTCTCTTAAGGAAAAGGTCACCTGTTTTCCCCAGCACTCCTTCCCTCCCTGACATCTGTTTCTCTAGGCAAGCCCAAACCTGTTAATCTTTTACTAATGGGCCATCAATCACACACACCCTCCCCAAGCATTCTTCACAGACAGAGGAGAAGCAGAAAGGGAAAGGGAAAGAAAGAAAGGGCATAGGAGAGAAAATGAAAGAGAAAAAAAAACAAAACAGTCTCATACCTCCAAAAGGAAGACGGAGAGATGATGAAGGAACAGGAGAGAAAAGGAGGAGAGAGGACAAGAAGAAGAAAAAGAGTGATACAGAGAAAGATTAAAGGAGAAATGGAAAAAGAAAAAAAGGAGATAAAGGGAGGGAAAGGAGCCAGTTGGATCCAGGAGGCCTGACAGGCAACAAACTGCTAGAGCAAAGACAGATTCTGCATTGCAGCCATTTCTGGAGAGACAGATAATTAGCCAGAGTGAAAAGAACCATCAGCCTTGAGCCCAAAGTCCTGTTGGTGGGGCTAGAGGCCCCCAAGAGGGCACCACCATCCAACAGAGTTTCCATCACATCTGGGACTAGCAACACCAGATGGGTACCCAGAAGTCGCCTACTACAGGACAGACCCAACAAAGAAAACAACAGAACACCACTGGCCATCGCCTACAGCCCCCAACTAAAATCTCTCCAACACATCATTAAGGATCTACAACCTATCCTAGCATATGATCCCTCACTCGCTCAAGCTGTGGGAGGCAGACCTATCCTTGCTTACAGACAACCCCCCAACCTGAAGCAAATACTCACCAGCAACCATACACCATACAAGAAGATCACTAACCCAGGAACATACCCCTGCAACAAATCCGTTGCCAGCTCTGCCCACACATTGACTCTAGTGACACCACTGCAGGTCCTAACCACATCAGCCACACCATAAGAAGCTCATTCACCTGCACATCTACTAATGTAATATATGCCATCATGTGCCAGCAATGCCCCTCTGCCATGTACATTGGCCAAACCGGACTGTCACTACCCAAAAGAATAAATGGACACAAATCAGACGTAAAAAATGGTAACATCCATAAACCAGTTGGAGAGAACTTCAACCTCCCAGGACACTCTGTAGCTGATTTGAAAGTTGCCATACTTCTACCAAAAAACTTCAAAAACAGACTTCAGCGAGAAACTGCAGAATTGGAGCTCATCTGCAAACTTGACACAATCAAACTGGGTCTGAATAGGGACTTGGACTGGTTATCTCATTACAAGAAGTAATTGTCACTATTCACACATTCTCACCTTCTAATCAACGGTTGTGAATAGGCCTCAACTACTCTAACTGAATGGACTTTGCTAACACCTACCCTCCCCATTGTTGTTCCTTAACCTTAGATGTATATATACACCCCCAATCTGATTTCTATTCCTTACATCTGATTAAATGGGTTACAGCCCGGGAAAGCCTATGCCTGCAGAAATTAAATGTGTTAGTCTTTAAAGTGCTACAGAACTCTCATTGTTTTTGCTGTATACAGACTAACACGGCTACCCCTCTGGAACTTTTCACCAGCTTAACTGTGACTGACAGATGACAAAGCTGATGGCTGGGGCAGAGAGCGAGAGAGCATTACAGGGGGAAGAAGGGGAAGAGGAAACTTCTCTCTGACAGAGGAAGGGTTAATCTTGATGGAGGGAGAGAGGCTGAAAGGAAACTAATCACTCTCCTTCCGGCTGCTCCCACACAAACAACCACAGCCAACTGGGTAACTCAGGGTTGTAGAAAACTGCTTTGGACAAATAAATAGCAGCCCATCATTTTTTTCCCAGAACCTTTTTTGAGGTTTAACAAAAAACATGATTCCACTTTCTTTTCTTGTCTCATTTCCAGGCTTCCTGGCTCTTTCCAGAGTCAGTAAAACTGACAAAGCATGAGGAAATGTCTGCAACTCACACTATCTCCTGCCTAGCTGGAAGCAGGGAGTATCAGAAATCTCCACAGCACCGAAGCCTGTTTTCTCTGTCTCCCACACATGATTGCCAGTCCAGAGAATGCACAAGCCTCATGCATGAAAACTGGGGGAAACACTTGAACTGAACTTTTTCAAAGTATGGAGAGTTGGAGTCTGAGTGGGGGGAGGAAGGGGCAGGAAGCACTTTGATGTGAATGGGAGGAGGAGGGTCAGGGTTTGGGCTAGTTTCTCCTGTGTCAGAGCTAGTTTGCCTATACTGAATCTGGATGTCTTTCCAGATCCATGAAACTATCTGACTCAGATTCCCATGGCAGTGAACCCTCCCTCCCTACTAGGATTAAGCAAATGTGTGAAACAATCTAGTCCAGTTCTATGCTGGGGGAAACTGATTTCATTTGGAACCCCCCTTAACGATCAGATGATGGAGCTGGGATGAAGGAGAGAAGCTGTTTGGTCTTGATTAACCTCCTTAACTTCCTTACTTGAACATAGGAATTACTATCCTGGATAAGAACCTGGGGTCCATCTAGTCCAGTATTCTGTCTCTGACTGGGACCAGCACCAGGTGCTTCAGAAGGAGGTGCAAGAACCCCTGTAGTGTATATGATGATCTGTCCATACAGAGAATTTCTTCTACAAGGTTTAAATTGGTGACTATGCAGAAATCTAACTGGGGTGACTCCCTGTGGGATCATAAAACCAGTCTCATATATCAATAATCAGATATTGGGGTGATAAGTGCCTTATAAATACAATAGCTAGATCTCTCTAGTCTGTTCATATTTGTAAATTACATCAAAGTAACCCAACAGTCATTGGAGAATCGTAGAATTTAGAGAAGGAAAACAGCAACTGGGTCACATATACTCCAATCTCCATCCCATAACCAACTCAGGACTTCTCAATCCTTTGACTAGTCTCCATCAGTACCCTGGGCAGATCGGTCAATAGTTTAATAAATCTCACTTTAGGAAGTGTTTATTATTTATATTATGGTAGCACCTCGAAGCCACAATGAGAATCCCAATGTACTGTGTGCTGTACAAATATACAGGAAGATACGGCCCTGGATAGCTTATAACCCAAGCGTCTGAGAAAGAATTCTTTGTCTCCATCTCAGATTTTCCTTTTGCTAAATTTTATCCCATTGCTCCTAGCCATGACCCTGAACAATTCCTCTCCCTGATTGGTGTTTACACCTTTTGAACACCTGTGTGCAGTCATCATGTGGTCCTGTACCTCACCGCTTAGTCATAGCATAGCTAAATGATACAGATTTAGCTCTTTTAATCTTTTCTCATGATTCAATCCCTCCAGTCTCCTAATAATTTGTATTTTTTAATAATTTGCAGTTTTTACTCTGGGATCAAACTGGGGCTACCCCTATAATTATCAGAGACTGGTTTGGGGAGGAAACACAGTCTACTGGATAGGAGACTTGGAGGCCAATTACTGGCTCAGCCACAGACTTCCTGTGTGGTTTTGAGCAGGGCACTTAATCTACCCTGCATTTCAGTTCCCCATCTGTAAAGGGAGGATAATTCTTCTTTACCTCACAGGGGTGATGTTAGGATAAAATCCATTAATGATTGTGAGGTGCTCGGGGATGATAGTGATGACAGCTATATAGGTACCTAGATAGATACTTGCTTTCCATGTCTTGATCCACGTGTCAATTGATGCTGTCAGACCTAAAGAGGGGCTCAGAACCCGCAACGGGAATGGGAAGATTCTTGGTTGTAGTAACCACAAGACTTACCAGCTTGCCTCAGTCCTTCTCCACAGATAGACTGTGCTTGTGCATCTCTTAATTAAGCTGGAAAGACTAGCTAGCTGATGGATTGGAATTGAGATGCTGGTGAAGTGTCTGTGACATCCCCAGAGAGCACATTAAACTAAACCAAATAGACGAAGGATTCAGTCAGCTAATGAAGAGAGAAATGAGACAGAGAGTTGGGGGAGTGGAAGAGATAAGGGAAAAGAGAGGCATAGAGGAGACAAGGAGAGAAAGAGAAGTGGGGGATGAAACAGATGAGAGAGAAGTAAAAGGAACAAAAGGAAATGAAAGGAAAAAAGATGGCAATGGCCAAAGTGACTGAGTGCAGAAGCAGGTGCTGGAAAGCCCCTGCACAATCCTTACTCCATTTCAAACCCATGCTGGGACCTCATGCACTATCAAATGTCCATATCGTTTTGTCTCCACTTCCACTAGATTGTAAGCTCTTTGGAGCAGGGTCCGTGTCTCCTTAAGAGGTTTATACAACACCCGGTGCACTGTGGGCACTCAATAAAGAGGGAGAGGAGAAATTTAATGACAAGAGGAAGTGACCCAAGAGCCTCTCGCCAGGTCCTCACTGGGTCATTCAACTTTGAATGCTGCCCAAGGAGATCCACCATTTTATGCAGCTCGGTTCTAGACCATGTGATTCAGCAGCCCCATGCTGCCTGATTCTACCCCAGGCAACTCTCCAGACCCCTTGTGTTAGAGCCCATTCTAAATTGCCTGATATTATCATGACTGATAGGGTTTGGGGTGCCCAATTCCCCACAAGGTGTGTTACCTGCTCATGGTGCTCAATGCCCATGCTGATGGTGTTTACTAGGATGGCTATCATGATCCCACGGTTGAAGTACTTGCTGTCCACAATCCCCCTTAGTTTGACCCTCACTTCCCGCCACATATCACCACAGAGCCTCAGCCATCCGCCCTCTTCCCCTTCCTCTTCCTCCTTCTCCAGTTCTGCGGCACCCTCGCTTCCACTTCTTCCTTCTCCCTGCTCTTCACCGGCCCCTCCTTCCTCCTGATCTGAATCAGCACTGTCCAGGATGGACAGCCTCCGGGCTGCTTCACGCTGCACCTTGTGACATCTGGGGCAGTTGCTGGGGTCAGACGTCAGTGTCACAGCAATGGGCTGGACGAGGGCATGAGGAGTGTAGTCCACAGACTTGTGTTTCTGGCAACGCTCTGAGAAAATAAATCATTAAATTTGAAAGAACAGGGCTCAATTTTCAAATAAGGCATACAAATCAGCACACCATCTAGATGTTTAAATAGCATCAAGCCACCTAAAGTGGATAGTCAGGCTTTTTAACAGTGAGGGTGATTAAAGACTGGAGCAGCTTATCGAGGGAAGAGCTAAATTCATCATCGTTTGGAGTCTTTAAATTGAGATTGGATGCCTCTGTAAAACATACACTCTAGTTCAGCCACAAGCGATTAGGCTCAATGGTATTCACTTACACAGTAGGGAAGAATTATTTCCTCCACTGCATGAATCAGTAGGTGAAATTCTATGGCCTGTGTTACACAGGAGGTCAGACAAAATAATCACAGTGATCCCTTCTGGCCTTAAAATAGATCAGTGCTTATGGAGTACCTACAGGCAGAGCTGGGCTCCCTGATTTAGGAACCCACTTTTTGACATTATCTTAAAGAACCGGAAAATTGACTTTGAAAATGGCATTGCCTTATCCACTACACTGCGTGCATAAGATCAGATCTGTTGGCTTTAGCGACACAACTAAGTTTTTATTCCTCTTTCCTCCTCTTAGCCCTGGAGAGCCAACGCAGCTATGTTAGAGTGAGCTACAGTCCAGTGTAACGACAGAGTGTCAGCCACAGAATCTTTATTATTGGTGAACAAGTCTGAAAGGCTGACAACTAGAAATTCTATCTTTTCACTTGTAATGTGAGCACCATTGATACGGAAGCCTTTGAGAGACAATTAAAATAGAACCCATAAAGCCATTTTTACTGTCACTCTTCAGACTAGAACTGCAATTTAAATTATACAATTGTATCTCTCATCTAATTTTACACATTCAAAAAATGTCTCCCCTGGTCCCCGCCCCCCCCCCCCCAGCAATTCTGCAAAACACCTCAAAACTATGTACTTCAGCACCCCTTTCTACTCTGGTCCTGGAACACCCCCCGCCACTGCACTGACAAAACATCTCAACCCTGATCGGCAGCACCCTTTTTGTATCTTAATCCTGAGGTCCCACAGAGTCTGCTTAAGCTCCTCAATTCCCCTCTGTCCCACTCTGCTAATGCACCTCAACCCAATTTGCAATGCCCTCTGCTATTCCAGATCTGGAGCCCTTTACAAGCACCTGTTGATACCTCTCAATTCTATCATTCAGCAGCCCCAGGTATGCTAGACCTGGGCTTCCCACATAGTTTGGCCAATTAACCAAATTCCTGCCCGCAACATCTTCTGCTATTCTGATGCATTGCCTGCCTCCCCCCATGCTGCTGTCCAATTCCTAGTGCCTAATATTAACTCTGAACTCTGTGCTTTTGGGGCACGTGCCCTTTGCGAGGTTGAAACATGGTGAAGTTCTCAGCTATGTTGCACTTCCTCTACTGGCATTCCCAGCTTTGCCCATGCAATTCTTACTATAGTGTCTCTGTCCTTTCCCATTCACACCAAGCTTGGCACTGCCTGGCTCCATCCGGCCCTGGCGTCGGTCTTGCAGGCTGTTGTAGAAGCTAAGTGTGCGACGCTTGGCTTTGCGCACGATGTGGCAGACATACTGGAAGATCTCCTCATAGCAGTCTCCTGGTTCTGTATAGCTGGCCACGGTGCTGGAGGACAAGTACCGTGCCCGCTGTTCCTGCATCAGCTGGTGCTCCCGCTGCTTGGTCTCAGAGAACTGAGTGGCTATGACCACCAGGCACAGATTGATCATAAAGAAAGAGCCCACCTACAACCAATGGACGAAGAGGGAAACAATGAGAGAGGGAGGGAGAGAAAAGGTTTGGGGGCAAAGAGAAAGAAAGGAGGAAAAATAAAGAGGATAGGGAAAATAAAACAGGACAAAGAGAGAAGGCAAAAATAGAGAAGCTGAGATTCTGCACAAGAAGGTGGGACTTCAAAGGAAACCTTGCCTGGCTCACCTTGTTTCTGAGGACAACTCCTTTGATGTGATTTTCACCATGTGGCCCAGTGCCTCATGCACTGGACTGGGAGTCAGGAGATCTGGGCTCTATGCTTGACTCTGCCACTGATTTGCTGTGTGACCTTGGGCAAGTCACTTAAAGGTGACCTGCAAAGGGTTTTATAAAAATTGGACTTGTGCTCTTAGTTTTCTTCTTTTGATGGATAAAAGAAGGTGTTTTGGTTTCTTTTCCCTGCTTCCTTTTTACCTCAGGAAAATCAGGAATGTCATCTCTGCTCTTCCCTAGTTCTTCTGAAGGACTTGGTGGTCTCAGAGCATATTTGATTCTAACTCTCACACCTTAATTGATAGGATGGGAATGCTGAATCTTTAACAAAAATGGCTCTTCTATGTTAACAAGGCACCGAAGTCAGATAGATATTTACAAAAACAAATTAAAAACAAAGAGTGTTAAACAGTCTGACTACAAATCCCTTCCTTCTTCAACTTTCATGCTCTTCGCTCTTGTGAGATCCTACTTTCACTAGTCCCCAAGTCACCAGAGTCTTCCAGTCTAGACAGGCTCTCAGTTGCTAATGTAAAAAACAAGCAGAACCCTTCATTTTTTAAATGAAAAGTTTCAGGCCTTCATTATCCATCCCACAGAAATCAAAAAGGGCAAAAGCTCTATTTTATTCATTTGCAGATCTCCTTTAAACTTGCTATGCCTTAACTATTCCATCTGTAAAATGGAAACAATAATGCTGAATGCTTGGATATGTATGGCTAAAAATCACAATATCAGTTTTAAGTATCTCCATTGTGGGATCAATCTGAAACTGCACAATGGGATCAATATCTTACTGCAGGAATGAGGCTAGAAATTCCACAGCAATGCAAGTCCAGTTCACACTTGGACTTTTAACTATGTTTAAAACCAATTTTGAACACTGTTACAACATGGCTGGCATCTGCTCTCAATAGAGCTGTGAACTGTGGTATACCAGTGCTAAGCAGAGGGACTGTTTTAGAACTCTGACTGGATTTTTGTGCTCATCTGGAATGGAGTCTGGGTGCAATCCTCCAGGGAGGAGGAGAAAAACCTGAACTGGATTACCGTGCCCCACTGGCAGGGTTTCTGAAGCATAGTGTTTCCATCACGAACCTTTTTAGATTTAGGACCACTAACAGAACTACTAGTCCTTCCTTGCCAGGGTGGTGTCTCTGATGCAGCTATGGACTGCAACAACCGTGTATCCAATACCTTCCTTCTCATCCTCTCCCGGCAACTCCTCTCCCGGCTCATTAAAAGCATAACCTCTGCAGCAAGAGGGCATGACCTCCCTCAGAGATGGACCAGGAGGGATCACAACCTGCCCCATTGGGGCAGAGCCAGGAAGGCCAAGTGTGCCCCACCAGAAGCTGAAAGGTGGGACAGGAACCGGAAGTATAAGAGGCGGGCCCTCCAGCTCAGTTGTGGAGAGACAAATGCATCTTGCCTGCTGCTGGACCCTGCCTTACTGAGGACCTGCCAAAGCCACCGGCTGACTGAGATGCCGAGGAGCAGCTGGGGCTACCACTGGGCATCTACCCCGGGGAGATGGAGAACACCTACTGCATGCAGGTACCAAACACCAGGGACATAGGAAGCAGCCCAGGGGAACTAGACTATAGTCTGGTTGAGTTGTGGCCTGGAGATACGCCAGCGAGTCTCGGCCGGGACCCTGCTGACCCAGTAGAGGAAGCCTCTGCCACTGATAGGACCCTGGGCTGGAAGCTAGTGGAGTAGGGCGGATCTGGGTCCCCCTACCCCTGTTGCCCCACCTGGAGGGTGGCAGCATCCCCATTTTAGGCCAGGAGGCCTGTGTTTGGGGCCCCATGCTGCCTGAGGGCCTGGGTGCCTAGACTCTTGACTGCTTTTCCCTGATTGCAGGCCAGAGCCCTCTAGACTGTTTGGTGCCCCACCCTGCCTGAGAGCTTGGGCTCACAGACTCCCTACTGCTCGGCACTGATTCGAGGCCAGAGCTCCCTTACACCATTTGGTACTCTACCCCATATGAGGGCCTACGTTTATAGACTATTGGTGTGCTCTGCCATACCTGGGAGCCAGAGGCCCTAAACTGTTTGGTGCTCTGCCCTGCTTGATGGCCAGAGCCCGCTAGTTTCCTTGCTAGCCCTGGCCCTGCCTGAGGGCTAGGGCATCGGAGACAGCTAATTGCCCTAGTTGTGCTCGCCTTGACAGGTGTGACAGTGAGGGGGCATGGCCACCCTCAGAGATTAACCAGGAGGGATGGCCACCCACTCCTACACCCTCCCAAAGAACGGTGAGAGCATGGGTAGGAGAAGGGGAGAACCCTCACTCCAACTCCACTATCTCCTTGAGTCAGGAAAGGAAACAGTGGAGATTATTTATGAACAGTGTTCAAGCATAACTTTCTCTACTAGAACAGATAATATTCCCCCTTCCACTACCCATGCCTAAACATCCCAAACCCCCTCACAAACGCTCACTCTCTCTTACACACACACAGGTGCCTAGAGGTTCCATCACGAGATTCAATCCAGTGGCTTTTACTATTTCAAAGGGGAGATGTCTCTGCTGACATACAAATAAGCCTTTGAAAAACGAAGCCATTCCTGATCAGATCAGCATTAGGACAATATATGCTGTTTCAAAATAAAGTACTTCTTACCACCCTCTCAATGCCCTTCAAAGCTGTTCTAAATCCATCCCGCTTCATCCACAGAGCCCTCCCCCACTTCAGCCCATCCGCCCTTCAGATTTTTTATGTGGCCTTTAAGAAAGAAAGGGGGGAGAAAAAAAAGGAAACTGCTGTTTGGTTCAGATCCTTCCCCACAGAGGATTCTGGGCTGTTCATGCCCTCATCTTGTTTTCATTGATGCGTGAATGGGAGTCCAAATCTCCTTCAGACATGCCCCCCATCACATATACACTTCCCATTTACATTGTCTCCCTCCTCTCATATGGAATGAGTTTGTGAAGAGATTTTTTTTTAATCGGCATTTCTAAGGTGCCCCTCACTGTACTGTCTAGGAACCTCACAAACATTAATGAATTAAGATTCACAACTAACCTGTGGGGTAGAGAAGATTTATCCCCATTTTACAGAAAAGCGAAGTAAGTTTCCCAAGGTCACAAGGTATGACTGCATCAGAGTCATGAATAGAACTTGGATCCCCTGTCTCCTAATCCCATGCAGCAAGGCAGTTCTTCCTCCATGAGCTGGTATAAGATCACGAGGAAGGGAGGGGAGGAGGAGGAGGACTGGTACAGCTACTGGACTACCAGCTCATGAACCACTCAGCTAAAGTCATTAAACATGAGCATGTGTGTTTGTTTTATTCCTAGAACAACAAACAAGTCCCCAGACTCACAGGAGAAGAGTTAAAGGGTGTGTTGAGCTCAGTTCTGATTTCCAGACAAGCAGTTTCAGGCATCAAGAACCTGGGATCTTTTTTTCTGTTAAGTGTCTAACTCACCATCTACATATTGTCCACAGGACCTTTGGCAAGGATGCTGAAATTTATTGTTTACTGAGTGCGAATGGTATGTTTAACAGAGTTGTCTGTCTCTTTTAAGGGCAGTGGGCGCTGGAGGAGGGTCAGCCAACCCTGTTCCAAGCCATGGCCCCTTTAAGAACAGGTAGTCCTGGAAAGGATCACCAGATCAAGCTGGGAACCAGGCCTGGTACCTGAGCCATGTGACCACTTGCTGAGGATTACAGAGGAGTGCTCTTAGCTCTATCAAGTGGGACTGGAGCCATGTGTGATTTATGGTGGGAGGAAAAGAAAGTCCTTATGGATGAGGATGAGGATGGGTTGGGGAAGCCTGACTGGCTATAACATAAGATAGCTTCAGGATGGGCTGATCTGAGGAGACCCCTTCCCAACAGAAGGAATTTGAGCCCAGGGGCCAGGACTAGAAAAGACCTGGAGGGAGGTCTACCCAAAGAGACCCAGGGGCTAGAGAAGCACCAACAGAACTTTCTTGTTCAGAGGGAGCTGGGCAGTGGAGAGAGAGTTGGGGCCTGAAGACCCAAGGAAGGAAGGGCTTGAGCCTGGAAGGGCCAGAGGAACTGTATTTGTTTTGTGAGGTCTTAATAAATTACATACCAAGAAGGGAATGTTATTAAAACTTCTGAGTGTGTGGGCGTGGACTGGAGACCACTCATTTCAATGCAGTGAAATGGAGTGACGGCAGCGCCATGCCAGGAGGTGGTTGGTGTATGCTGGAACTACTCCCTTGCTACAGGGAACCCTATACAAGCAGAGATGATGACAAGGGATCAAGTGCATCCCTGGTGTAACTCCACTGAAGGCAATGGAATTACCCCAGAAATGAGTTTGGCCTATGGTCTCTGTTCTGAGCAGCACTAACTAGTGGTTCTTCTGCTGCCATGCCTGCCAAAAAAATAACACTGAGGAACTGCTGCAGCCGACTAGGGTGTGTATAGAAAAAAATCAATGGCACTCAGCTGCACAATCTCAGGCTGAGTGTTTAATTGAGGGTTTCAGGTGACTGTAAAAATGCATAGACAAAGTTCAAATCACTGGGAACCCATGTGAGTTAATCTTGAATTAGCAGGATATCCTCCCGCCCCCTCTTTCAGAGACAGAATGTTCATTCACCTGTAGCATACATGTGGTTTGGGAGCACATTGAATTGACTCAGAAGGAACCAGCCCCCACATTTAAAAGGTTAAATTCTGCCTTTAGTAAGGCATGCACAACTCCTGCTGACTTCAGTGGGAATTGTGGACATAAGGCTAAATTCTATCCTTAGTTACACTCTACAAACATGGTTAAATCATGAAAAAAACGGGGGCAGACTTAGGCCCAAAACATCTGTTCTAGGGGGGAAATGAATGAACTGTAAGTGAAAGAAAATTCTTTCAAATTCCTAAAAAACGCTGGGGGTTTGATTTGCCACTTGGGAGCTGGTTCTTGGACAAACTGCTTCAGACACAACATCTCCGGTTGTTGTGATAGGGGAATTCCACCCAAGGATGCTAGTGTTGAGTCTTGAGCAGAGCAACTTTCCCTTGTGGGGGGAGGAAGGGACAGAGGGGCTGTCCCACCATTTTAAGGGATCATGCCTCTAGATTTTTGAAAGTCTATTAGATTTGAAAAGAGTGATAGACCTCCACCCGTCCTTTGGTTTCTCCTTCCTCCAACCCTAAACAGAGCCCTGCAAGGAAAAAAATACATCCCTGCTATCCATGCTCTCCCCTAGCCCATGCTGCAGCCCATCAATACACACTGACACTGGAAATGGGGACAACTTTCTGTTTTCTCCTTGTTGAAAATGTAGCATTTCCTCTCCATTTCCATTTCTCTCTTCCTTCACTGGAGACACTGCTCCTACACTAGTGGGTGTGTAATGGGGTCAACAGGCCAGAAAACAAAAAGGAACGCTTAGAAAGAGAAGACAATGGAGATCTCCCTTAGCCCCAGGCATGGTACCCCATCAAGTGGAAACACTTTATTCTGAATCATATGATGTGCTAGGCAGGTTTATATGCAGAATTCCATTGGGGATGGGTTCCAAGAATATTACATTACTCAGATCCTATTTCCCTGAAGGAGTGAGTGGCAGGGGGGTTCACAAGCTCAAATGAACGGTGGAAAATAGGCCCTTGGTTAGGTCTCTCTAATCTCCACTCCACTTTCACTTAGGGTACGTCTTCACTTTCAGCCAGAAATGCACTTTCCAGCTCAGCCTCCTAGCTTTGACTGAGCTTGCATGCTAAAAACAGAAGTGTAGCCACAGCAGTCTGAGTGCTGGGATGGGCTAACTGCCTGAGTGTGATCCCACCCAGGGCACCTACGTACTTACTTCCGACGGCTAGGCCGTCATGCCACTTGTGCTGCTGCAGCCACACTCCTGTGTTTAGCATGCTAGGTCAATCACAGCTAGCGTGCCTACATCTATTTTAGCTGAAAATTATACTTCAAGCTCGAAGTATAGATGTACCCTGAGACTTCGAAGATACAGGCTAAGGTCCTTACAAGGGACGTGATCAAGGAGTGAGACTGAGCCTTCCCAGATACATCTTATGTACTCCACAACCCATTTTAGGGCTTCCCCTCTATTCTTGGGTCTGGCTTCTGTGTAGCCAGCATCCCGGATAGTTTTTGGAAAAAACACTTTTTGACAAAAACAGGAGATCCCTGTGAAGGAGGAGCAGAAGGAGGGGTGCTTTTGCCTGGAGGTCCCATGGGACAAAAGAAGCAATGGCACCCAGCTTTCCATGCATCCTCTCACTTAAGCACACAGTGCTTCTGCTTATTTCAGACCCAAACAGAGAGAAGGATCACAGGCACTTCCCAAGTAATAAAGGGAAAGAAGAGAAAGAAAGTGATCAGAGCTCAAAGAGAGAGACAAAAACAAAGTTCAGCTAAGGAGAAGAAACACTTTCAGCTGTCAGCCACAATGAAGCTCTTCAATCATGCTTTGTCTAGCTGCGTTTAAAAATATTCCCTCCTCTTCCCTTTCCATTAGCCCTTATTGCTTCTCTTTTTGTCTCCTCCGTATTCTCCACGTGGACAGTAACTTGGAAACCAGGAGATACCCAGAATCCAGATACCATGGTGATGATCGTGGCATAGATGACTAGATAGACAGAACTTCTGCATGTATGAACCCAAAGGAGATTAAGTTCACCTTATTAGTGATTCTTTAATAGCTCTTGATCACTTATTTAAAACTAAAACACACAAAAATCTATGAAGCTTCTGAATTGTACATTTAACTGATACAAACAATCTTATTTTCCTATTCCTGTCACGCTTCTCTTCCTCTTTCCCCTCCAAGCCTTGTGTACTACGCCAGCTTGTTATATTCTGCCATTCGTTAGACTGTAAGATCTTTGAGGCAGAGACTATTTTTCATTTTCGGTGAGCATGTCACTCAGCACAATAGGCCCCCCATCATGATAGGGTTGGTTTGGGCGCTACTGTGAGAGAAAAAAATAGTCATAGGAGGAGCTACTCGAGATTGCCAAACGTGTAAAGAGGATCTAGAGGGAAAGGTAGAAATGGATTTCTGTGTGCTTGGAATGGAATCTAGATACAGCACCAAGCAGAAGAAGCTGTTCTGGATTATAGATTTCCTTGGAAAGGACTGTGGGTGCAGATCCCTAGGAAGAAGAGGAAATCATGATTTGGATGTCTGTGTCTCCTGGAACAAATTCTGGGTGCATCCCTCTAAAAGGAAGAGAAGAACTAACTTGCATTCATTGGCTTTGGCAGACTCTGGATGCAGCCGCCAAGAAGACAAGAACCTAATTAGATTCTTCACCTCTTTGGAATAGACTAGGTTACAGCTCTTTGCCATCCAGTACTTTTTGTCTACAGAATACACGCCCTTCGTCAGACCCTTGGCTTGGAAAGCTGAAACACCCTTGGTCAGAAAATAGTATTCCACTAGGGTGAGAAGCCACCCTGTACTTACGATTATCAGCAAGATAAAGTAGATAAAGTTGTAGAATGAATGAGCGTCCATCACATAATACATGATCTCCACCCACCCTTCCAGTGTGATCACCTGCAAAGAGAAGACAGAGGAAGAGAGACAGCAGGGGATGTAGGACTCCTGGATTAATTCAACCGTGAGGATATTCATTTCTACACATGGCACAGGCTGATGCTGGTGAGCAGTGGGGGAGACTCAAACCTCAACAAAGCTGAGAAACTGAATCCATTCCAAGGAGGCTAAATTTCCAGTCCAGAATCTCAGTGTGATTCTAAATACTCATGGGGACGATTGCAGCTTGAGTAGACATATCCACGCTAGCAAGGTACCAGAGCAGTGAAGCTGAGGCCTCATGGGCTTCAATGCAGGCTGTACAAACTCACCCATGGGCCTTGCAGAACTCGACTTTTGTTGACACGTGCACAGCTCCGCGACCTGAGCTAGCTAGATTAACACTAGCTCAGGTATGTCTGCTCACGCTGTAATCCCACCTCATGACTGCAGTCTAGCCATAACCTAGAACTGCACTAATCACCAATGGATATATCCATTCAAATAGTTTGTTTCCCTCAAATGACGAGGAAGAAAACCAGAACCGGATTTCTGTGCCCTCTGGATTGGACTTTGGGTACAGCCTCTGGAATGGGTAGGAGAACACATGGATTTCAGTTCCCATCTGGAGGTTTTTAGAACCTAGATCTGGATTACAAATTCAGGCTCCTTTTCAATCCAGATAGCTGCAGTAGGGAGAAACACAACAAGACCTGGAATGCGGAGCCTAACTCATTTCATTTAGGGGCTAGAAAAGCATGGGGACAAGAGAAGGATCTGGTCAGAAACCTGGATTGAGGCTAGGAAGCCAACCTTATTTTACCTGAAATATAACGATCCAGGCATAGCCAATATTGTCAAAATTGATGGCACCCTTATGTGGGTTGGCATTGCCTGTGCGGCACACATTGTAGTACTGGTTCCAGTTGACACACATGCCACTGACATTGAACTCCTGACGGACGGAGCTGTAGTAATAATAGTCATCCTTGTCCAGGCAGCACTCATGGCCCCTCTCCTTCAGCGGGGGGATCTCATGACACCCCATGATGCCATTGTCTCCTGACAGCGAGCAGATGAAGGGCATCTCATCGTCCTCCTCGGGTTGGTAGTAGCGAGGAAGAATGATGTCACCTTGTCTAGGAAGAGGAAAAACATGCTAATGAAATTACTGTGACAAACATTCACCTTAGTGACACTTGTGGGACTGGTAACTCCACTTTGGTGCATGAAATCTGCATACAGAGGGGCTGCAGATTTATTTTGCTGAAGGGCTGGGTGGAGACATGGGTAGTTTCTTGAGTTGGTCCCTGGTTTTGCAGAGCCCTGTTCAGGATCAGATTGCACAGTCCCAAGACAAATTCCACCATCAGCAGATTTGGGGGATGGGAACAAGATTTTTCAGCTGCCAAAAGGAAAGTTTTCATTTTCTCAAGAAAGAGGGGGAACTTCTGCAGTCCACTCTCCCACCCAGTTGACATCAAAGCCCACAACTGATGCAAAGGAAAATAAATTTACTGGGCTATATGGAGATGTGCCTGTGCATGCGACCATCAATTTGATAACATTTGGCAGTAAACTTTCTATAATAAAGTACAAACTCACTAGGTAATGCAAAGGTAAAGTTGCACAGTTGAGCTCTCAATAGTCAGTTAATGAAGAAGTTAAAACGGAATGAACAAGCTTAACTCTGACTCCTTGTGTGTATGTATCACAGAGCAGGTTTTAATGTCAGGATCACATGGTATTGCTGCAGTAACATAATTTGTTCTCCAACCCTCCAAATACACGGTATCTAAAATAATCTGTGCTCACCTAATTTAAGACTAGATAATAATGAGCAAGTGAAAGGGAGAAGATTTAGGATTTTGTATTCAACCTTAATTTGTGCATTTCCAGTCTTCACAATGCTACAATACACACCCTAAATGTTGCATTACTATAGATTATTTGCATTAAATATTGTGGTGAGTGGGAATGTGTCCAAAGAAAAAAAAGAAAGAAAAGCTCCTAGTTCTATAACTAACAGGCACCAATCTATAAAAGCATACCAGGGCACATTAATATCATTAGTAAACTGAGTCTCTATAGATTTAGCCAGCAATGGTCAGCCTAAGATTAACTAGCATCTGATGCTCATGCAGGCTGTGAGCCTGATTCACTTTGCAGTTACAGTAGTTCTGCACTGGCGTAATAACACTGATTTATCGACGTTACTCTTAATTTACACTGGTGCACATGAGAGAAGAATAAGGTCCTACTTATGCAAGTCCCCCCAGGGCATGTACATATCCTTATAAATGCACAGTTTAAGACATAGGTTCTCAACCTGTGGTACGCGAGACACAGGCAGAGGGTACGCGGCAAAAAAACCATTGAAGGGAGGCGAGCGGCAGCCACCGACTTCTGGGGAAGCCAAGAGGCAGCCGCCTGCTTCCCCAGCTGGGAGGCAGGCGGCCCACACAGCATGATTTGCCCCAGACCCATACCCCCCTAGGGACAGCCATGGGGAGCGCTGCTATCCACTCTGGTGGGCCACTTGTGCCTGCTCAGACCTCACAAGTTCCTGCCTGTGTGAGGAGAACACTGGTGACCCCACCATCAGGCCATAGTGATTGGCTGGCATTGACCTTTCCTCCTATATAGGAGGAAGGGGAGGAGGAAGGAGGAGAGAAACAGCAGGGGGGTTTGTGATCTGCCACAGTCACACAGCATTGCAGAGCTAAGAACTCTTCTGCTTTATGAGAAATTCAGTTGTCCAGTGGTAAAGGGGAAATAGACTGTATTTCTCAGAGTGGAAAACTGAGTGTTGGGGTACTTATTCAAATTTTCAGAAGTTAGGGGGTACTTGCTACTTAAAAGGTTGAGAAACACTGGTTTAAGACAGTGGTTCTCAACCTTTCCAGACTACTGTACGCCTTTCAAGAGTCTGATTTGTTTTGCTTAGGTTTCACCTCACTTAAAGACTACTTACTTTCAAAATCAGACATAAAAATACAGAACTGTCACAGCACGCTATTACTGAAAAATTGCTGACTTTCTCATATTTACTATATAATTATAAAATAAATCAATTGGAATATAAATATCATACTTACATTTCAGTGTATAGTACAGAGGTTCTCAAGTGGGGGTCGGGCTCCCTCAAAGGGTCACGAGATTATTATGTGGGGGGGGAGGGTCGCAAGCTGTCAGCCCCTGCACATGCTGGGGCTGCGGCTATAAGCCCTGTGCATGGCTGACAGCCAGAGCCCTTCAGAGCTGGGTGGCTGGAGAACAGTGGTTGCTGGCTGGGTGCTCTGAAGGCAACGCCACCCCCAGCAGCAGCGCAGAAGTAAAGGTGGCATGACCTGGGGGCTCATCACAGCCTGAAATATTTTCAAAGGGGGTCCCAGAAAAAAAAGTTTGAGAACCCCTGATAGTACATAGAGCATTACAAACAAGTCACTGTCTGTATGAAATTTTAGCTTGTACTGACTTCCCTAGTGCTTTTTATGTAGCCTGTTGTAAAGCTAGGCAAATATCTAGATGAGTAGATGTAACCCCTGGAAGATCTCTGTGTACCCCTGGTTGAGAACCACTAGTTTAAGACATCTTTAAGCAGCTTCCATTTCCTGGTCAGCACTCCAGTCCCATTGCTGCCCCCTAAATTGTGTTTTTGCAGTATTTCTTTTCAGTCTAAGATGATCTAAGAACTTTAATTGTTTAAACAATTTGAACTGAGCTAACACTTTAGATCTTTAAGCAGTTTAAACTGATCTAAGGCCTTAGATTTGTTTAAAGGGCTAAGACACTTTAAAGCTTTAGATCAGTTTAAGCTGCAAAGATGACAATAAGTGGCTGGAGGGATCGCTGTCGTCTGGAACTGGTGCTCTGCTCCCCCGTGCAAGGCGACTGGAGTGCTGATTCCCTACCGAAGTTTTCCTGGTTGAGCGTGTTATTGAAGGAAGTGAACAGAGCTCTACATGCTCTGTCTGACCATATATAATAATAATACCAATCATGCCTGTTTCTTATTTAGAATTTTTCATCAGTAGATCTTAAAACGCTTCACAATCTGTTGGTGTTTTTTTTTAATGGTATTTCTCCTCACCATACCCCTGTGAGGTAGGGAAGTATTATTACCCACATTTTACAGAGGGGGAACTGACGCATAGAGAGACTAAGTGACTTGCCCACGATCAAACGGGAAGTCCCTGGCAGAGCTTGCTCTCCCATATGCTAAGACAAGGCCCTAGCCACTGAACCATCCTTCCCTTCTTCAGGTAGAGCACCTTGATCACTCTTAACCATGTGCCGTGGAGCACAGAGATACTGTCCGACATTCCACATACACCCTAGAGCTTTGTCTGCCAGACTGAAGAGCCCATTATCAAATATTTGTTCCCCATGTAGGCACCTACAGACTGTGACCAAGTCACCCTTAAAGTACTCTTTGTTAAGCTAAATGCATTGAGCTCCTTGGATCTATCTCTGTAAGGCATATCTTCTAATCCTTTAATTATTCTCATAGATATTCCTGGCAACCGGGGATATGACCTCCCGAGGCTGTGGCAGCCAGACATAATTAGGGCTGGACTTGTCCCCAGCTCACCCATGAGTCTGGCAGCTACAAAGATGGTCTACAGGCATCTTTGCCTTCTTTCCCCTTCTGATTTTTGCAGAATGCAGCTCAGTATCAGGGTCATGGCATCCTACATCCCTTTTGCACAGGTGGAAATGACTATACAATGTGCAAGGCAATGGAAAATTGGACCTCTTGACTGTAGAGATAAGATCCTTTTAATTGGGACTGTTCAAGCTGATTTAATGAAACTCATGGGGATGGGAGAGGAAGCAGTGGGATCCCAGAAATGAAGACTGCTTGGACTGCTCTGGCTGATGCAGAAGAGAAACGGGGGTGGGGGGGGAAGCAATGCTGCCATAGCCCACTAAGTGGACAGGTCCCTTCCGCAGGCAGAGGTAGCTTTCAGAAGGTGTGTGCACATAAGGAAACAGGAGCCTTTATGGCAGAAAGGGCAGAAACGGGGGATAAACTAGACTTTTTAGCATCCTTGCACTGCCTCTGGAAATCTTCAGTGACAGAGAGAAAGGAGAAGGAAGTAAAGAGCAGGGAGGGGAAGGAAGGAATCCTCAGCAGACTGGTCAAGGGGGTAGCCATCTCCCACGCACTCACATTGTGAAGTTCTCCTCCATGAAACAGCGGTTCCTGAGCAGACCAGCCCACAGTTGCACTCCAATGATGCCAAAGATGAAGAAGACAAAGAAGCAGAGAAGCAGAACATTCCCCAGCATGGGCAGGGTGTCCAGGAGCAAATTCACCAGGATCCGCATGCCTGCAGGTGGGGAAGAGGCAGAGGAGGAGGAGGGAAAGAAAAGGAGAAGCAGAAAGAGAGAAAAGAAGAGGAAAAGGGGGGAAAATAAATGAAAATAAAACAGAGGCAGATTGGAAATTCATTATTGTCCAAATCAGGCAGGGTTTATGGTCACTGCCCCCCTCCGCCCCTCAGTCCCACTCCTAACTGACAGGCAGGGGACAAAGCCACTGCTGTTCAGCATCCTCTTTACCCTGGGCCTCGCATTATAGCCCCAGGAAGACAGGATGATGATAAGTTTGTGACTGGGTTGCTTGAGGTCTTTGGCACAATCTCCATTTTATATGATATTCCATCTTCTTCCTTTCCCACAAGAGGGTAATGGAGTGAAAACTCGGCTGGCAGGGACTAAAAGTCATAACTGCTTGATAGCTGCATAGTGACCTGTGCGAAATGAGCCCAACCCAGTTCCAAGTGGGATGAGTGTGCACATCACACAACCCCTCTGATCAAACTAGCATGGACTGGCCCTCTCAAATTGATGGAGGCCTAGCTTGACCTGAGTTGCTTGACCGAGTTGACTGACCACTGGTGAGTGGCTTGACCACTCTTTGAGGCCTAGCCTTAGCAGCTTGACTGCTTTTTACAATTCGCAGAGACCAATAGAGTACTGAGTAACCGTGTGATATCTCAGTTTCTGTGCACCACAGCAGATAGGAAATAGTGTGGGTTTGGATAGCACAAGAAATAGTTCATTAGTTTATAGTCGTATATCGATAAAGGTGAACAAGGACAAGAATTTATACATTTTACATTAAGGCGCGTTCTTTCCCACTGCCAGATGTTTCCACTATCAGATGTTGTTTTGCTCCAATTATCATGGTAAGAACATAAACGTGTAGTTAGTTTTAACAATGAAATACAGAGAAAGTGAAGGACATAAGAACATCACCCAAGATAAGCAAATAAAAGAACAATGTGTACAGAAAAGTATAAAAGGCCACCACCCAGGCAAGGGGGCATGCTTCATCGCCGCCTGATTCCACAGGAGATGCTGTCGGCCTGATCCCCTGGCAGGGCTCCTGAAGCAAGCCGCTCCTGCATACAGTCTCTTAAGTGAACATAGAACTCTTTGGGTCTAGTGAGTATGATACGTTGTAGTTAATTGTTGGCTTTATAGAGAACTAACTATCTCAGAAATCCTTACACATTAAACCTTACTGATATGCCAATCGAGCGTACTGTGTCACACTGGTAACTTCACACTGACCATAAAGAATGCCCCGCAACAAAACGACAGTCTCACCAAAGAGACAATGTGGGTGAGGTAATATCTTTTATTGGACCAACTTCCGTTGGTGAGAGAGACACGCTTTCAAGCCACACAAAACTCCTGGGGCTCAAGCTCCCTTCTCCTCTCGAGTGATCCCTCCATATCAAGGCTCAGGGATGCCAGTGGAGGGTACTCTTTGAAGGAAGCTTTCACTGCTGCTGCCCCTGCTGTGCCTCTTCTCTAGCAAAACAGGGCTGTCAATACAGCACCTCTGACCAGTGCAATAATTTCATAACAAAGCAATTTTGTGTTTAAATTATTGCGGGAAGAATTCTGGTAATTTCATCTGCCTCTGTGCCTCCTGGTGCCAAGGGACAGACCGACAGGGTCAGGCCAGACTCCTGCCACTGCTAAATTAATTACATGGCCTCCGTTCTCCAAGGAAGCAGAAATTCTAGAAATCATTTGGCGCATTAACCAAGCTCTTTCTCCCTTCCACTGCCCCCCACTTCCCGTGCATGCATACACACACAGATACACACATATGCACGCCTACCCCCTCCTCCACTGAGACTCCCTCCTCCAGGGGTCCAGGGAATTCCATCATGCAAGACACTCCATGTAGGCCAGCATATAATTAGCTAATTAGAAATTTATAACTAGTTCATTACTTCAGATGGCAGGGAAGAAGAAGGGGGAGGGAAAGATAAGATTAGGATTCAATGACAGCCCCTGGAGGCACCAGTTAATCCCTCTTTTATGCCCACTGTCAAGTAATAAGCCACATCAAGTTGTGCTTTACAGTGTCTCAGTTTCCTGTGTTGTTTCATTCCTATTGCAGGGGGAGAGGACCCTGGGCATGTAGAGAAGTGTGCATGTGGGCAACAAGGGTGGATGAGGATTCAGGTGTATTTGTACAGGTGGGGATGTTTATTATACCTGAGTAAAAAGGGGGGGGGTGGCAGAGGAGAGAAGAGTGTATCTGTAGAGTGAGAAGGTGTGGATACAGTGTGAGGCATGTACCTGGGGAGGACAGGTATGTGTATCTATGTGACAAGAGAGTATGGGTGTGAGGGGCATATATATTTTCTGTTGAGAAGGTGTGTGTTCCGGCCTTACAATTTGTGGGGCCTCAAGTCAGCAGAGGGGGGGTTCTGAGGGTGAATTTCCTTTCCTCCTGGTTCCACTGCTGGAGGGAGTAGAAGAGCTAGTCCATGTGTGATCTGATGAGTAAAGTTCACCCTTCTTGGGGGAATGTGTATGGGAGGGAGAGGGTAGAAAGAATTATTGATCAGTCCCTTCTAGACTTAACAAGAATAAGTCTTGGGGTGGTTGCAAAGCCCCAGTCTCTTGCCTGCCCGGATGTGCCATTAGTCTTCATTTAGTCATCTTCTAGCCCAGTAGAGCATCAATTGTTCACTAGCTTCAGCTGGGTCACAGCTCCAGCCTCTTGCCTGAGAGTACTGCCCATATCTGGCTTCCTGGTTTGTAATAATACATAGCCCCACAGCATAGCCACCGTACTACATGCTGACCATCGCCCTGACCTCCCCAGTCTCCGGAAGCAACCCTTTTACAACATTACCAACTTACAACACCACCTCCTCACCGCAATGTAATGTGTTTCCAGCAACGATCCTACCTCACGTTGTGATCTTACCAGCTCTCATAAGCTAGGTTGGGACATACGTAAATGGGAGACCTTCAGGGAAACCCAGGCCTCACAGGAGGCTATTTCGGTAAGGTACTAGGTGACCAACTGTCTTTTCACTGAGTCACTGCTAAACCAATGATCCAGCCTAGTGCTTTCTTCAGATGAGACACAGACCTGAGGTCAGCAGGTCAGAAAAATTCAGAGGAAACATTGTTTTGTCAGAATTTGCCGACTGGGTGGAACTGAAACGTTTTGCAGATTGCGCAATTTTGCTGGCGTTCCAATGGAACACAGGCAGATTCCAGAACCTAGCTGCCTTTCCTGTGGACACCTGTCTAGCTTCCTGCCAGCTCACCTGCCAGGCTCCTCAGAGATCACAGCTCCAGCTCATAGTATAGCTTTAACACAGCAAGAAATAATGCAAAAGCTTGCGAGGGCTGAAGGTGGAGCAATGAAATGTCAGGTGATGTGTAAGAGAGACAAGGTGGGTGAGGTAATATCATTTATTGGACCAACTTCTGTTGGTGAGAGAGACACGCTTTCGAGCTTGCCCAGAGCTTCACACTCGAGTCTGGTCTCAGTGATTCTCAAACTTATTTGATCATGCCACCCCTTCTTTATGTCTGTAGTAGTTTATGAACTCTCCCCACCGCCACACAAGTACATATACTGATTAAAAAAAAATCAACCTGCAACTCTCACTAAACATTAAAAACAGCAAGGCATTGATTCAAATGGAGCCAGCGATCCATTGTAATAAGAGCAAAAGCAAAACTGCGATTGTGATTGATATCTACAATTAAATGTGCACACCGCGTTGTAGCAAACAGATTACCGTACAGATGGCAACGACTTTGTACAATGCTGTGCAAGTTAACAGAAATCTGTCCAATGCACAGCGCCATCTAGAGTCCAATACACAGCGCCCACTGAGGACCTGCTACGTCTGGAGGAATCAGCTTGGCTAGTTATTCATGGCTGTGGGTAAAATGTGTGCAGTACATTTTTTTCCTAAAGCTTCTCATGCCCCCACCCTCCAAATATATTCTGTGCCCCCCAGTTTGAGATCCTCTGGGCTACACTACAGACCTACATCGGTATAACTGCATTGCTCAGGGATGTGAAAAATCCACACCCCTGAGCGACGTAGTCAGACCGACCTAACTCCCCTGCCGTGTAGACAGCGCTATGTTAGCGGCAGGGGTGTGCACAAGGGGCGACAAGTAGGGGCACGGACTCCCCCATTAATCATCAGGGACACAGAACTTCTCCAGCCCCGGGGTCATGGGGGCAGGGAAGAGTGAGGGAGAGAAGGAGGGAGGGAAAAGCGAGCTCCTACCAGGGCCAGGGGGCGGGGGAGACCACGTTCCTCCCAGAAGGCACAGAACGTGCCCCTCCAAAAGGGGTCAAATTTAAATTCCTGCGCACACCCCTGCCTGCCAACATAGCTACCGCCTCTTGGAGGTGGATTAACTACACTGACAGGAGAGCTCTCTCCCGTCAGCTCAGGGCATCTTCATTAAAGTTCTACAGTGACACAGCTGCATCGGCGCAGCTACACCGAGACAGTGTTTTAAGTGTAGACTTGCCCTCAGGGTATCACAGCTAAATATAAGGTGGAACAGATTGTTTCGCATAAATAGTTAAAACATATTTCAAGGGACCGTTCAAGGTGAAGTGGCCCAGTAACACCCCTCTGGGCATAGGGGGAAAATGAAGGGCAGGCGGGGGGGAGGGTGAAAAAGGCAGCTGGGGGCATGGGGGGTTAGTGGATTACAGGTTGTTGTAATAAGACATAAACCCAGTGTCTCTATTCAATCCATGATTTTTAGTGTCTACAAAGTTATTAATTTAAACTCCCAGTCTCGTCTTTTGAAAGTGTTGTGCAGGTTTCCTTTGAGGACGAGGATCAGATACAGAGTGATTGTTTTGTGAAAAGTGTTCACCCACAGGTGATGTGGTGTTTTTGTCTTTTATCATTTTTCTGTGTGAGTTCATTTGAGAGCATAGCGATTGTCTGGTTTCATCTAGATAGTTGTTACTGGGGCATTTCGGCTGTGTCTACGTGGGGATAAAAACCTGCGGCTGGCCTGTGTCAGCTGACTCAGGCTTGCAGGGCTCGAGCTCTGGGGGCTAAAAGATTGCTGTGTAGACCTTTGGGCTTGGAATGGAGCCCGACCTCTGGGACCTTGTGAGGGCAGAGGGATGTACTGTGGGGCTTTTATCCCTGTGTGGATGTACCCACAGGGCACTGGATGAGGTACCCCACATGTTGTCACAGGCGTGTGTAGGAACCCTGGATTTTGAAAGGTGTGTTGCGGGAGGTGTTGATCATCGTAGCCGTGGAGATATGTCTGCAGGTTTTACATCTGCTGTTCTGGCAGTGTAAGGTCTGAGACCTTGTTTGTTTGTTTTTTGGCTAAGCTTAGGCCTTGTTCTTCGACTAGGCAGTAGCAGTCGTAACAGAAGAGGCAGCAGCCCTAAGCTAAGTAGCAGGTAGTCACATCTTCACATTCCTGAAATTACTTCAAGACAATGTAATAACAGGCTGTTAAGAAGGTGCTACTGTCCTAATAGTACCTACCACCACCAGATAAAGAAATCTTAAGATGCTTAAAGAAAGCTTTGCTCGATAGCATTGTCTGGAAAAGAATCACTTATCAACAGTTGTGGTTATAAAATCTACACTTCTTATTGTTTTGCCTTTATAGTACCCACGTCTCTATTGTTTATCTGAATGATTTCTGTCTCATTTTTTAATTGTTTCTGTCTGTTGCATAACTAAGATAACTAAGTGTAATCAATTAAGGTGGTCGGGTATGATTGGTTAAAGAATTGTTTTGCAATATGTTAGGACTGGTCAGAGAATTATTTTGTAATATGATTGGATAAGGTATGGGTAAGCAGGACTCGAGTTTCACTGTAAGAACTGGGGTCCAAGAGGGAGACCAACTAGAAGAAGAAAGGGGAACAAGAAGAATAAGGAGGAAAGACCTGAAGGAAGAAGGAGAATCCATCTCCAAGACACCGCCCAAGATCAGAAATGCTAGAATCCTCTGCATGAACGTGACGTGCAGCAACCAGAATCCAGAGGAGACTGACCTTGCCTGGCCAACAGGGAAAGTCCACCTTCCTGATCAGGATTGGTGAGTATAGCATTGTATGCTTAGCATGTATACTGTTTGGTAATTGTTAATAAATAGAGGTTAAGGTTATTACTGTGTAAGACTCTCTCACTGGTAAAAGATCCTGCAAATCCACAGTAGTATACACCTGGATTCCTATGAATTTGGGAAAGGGTGTGGGTACTTATATTAATCAGGTTAGTTTCACCTGGAGCCCTACTGACTGGGAATGGGTGACCCTGAGCCCTAGAGTGTGAATTGGGTAAAAGTAGGTGCCTTTACCCAGAGCCCTATGGATTGGGAAAGGGTGGGGGTGTCTAAATTAACTGGATTACACCTGGAGCCCCACAGATTGGAAAAAGGTGGGGGTGCCCTAGTGTGTGGGTAACAGCAGAGCCTGGTGCTGTTTTGAGTTGGTGTGTCCTGGCCTGTGGGGAGCTTGTTTCTGATGATGAGCTTGAAGAGGTGGTTCAGGCAAGATTTCTTTCAGGATGGGGTCCCCACTGAGTATGGGTTGTAGTTGTTTAATGATACCCCGGTTTGGGTTCCAGTTGATGCTGGTGTGGGTGTGTCCCAGAGACAATTTTTCGGAAGGGTGGCAGTTGTTGAAGTTGTGGTGGAAATCTATGACGGATTTTAGGTCATCTGTTCAGAGGATGAAAATATCATCTATGTATCTCAGGTATATCATTGGTTTTGTGGTGCATTTGTGATGTGTTACATACACAGCTCATTAGTGCCTCTTTGGATTGATTTAAATTAATTTAACCTGTTAAAATTCATGGGCAGTGCGTGCAATGATGGCTGGGAATCAGCAAGGAAAGATACAAGTTTTGAGGTAGGGTTTAAATCAGGACAGTGTGGTTGCACTGTGCCTGGGGACAGGGAGGCTGTTTCATTCACAGGGGATGGGCTGAGAAAAGGCACAGATCTCTCTCTGCACCTGTCTACCCAAATACTGCCTGCTTCTGTATCTAGTTTCCGATTTCTGAAAATTCCCACCAAAGAGCAGACCACAGAAAAATCAAGCCAGCCCACTGACATCCCTGTGAATTGCCATGCACACTGGGGCAGGGAAGGAGGGGACACTTGAGCAAATTCAGCTGGGGCATATTGCCTAGATGAGGCAATTATACCGAATTATACTTCAGATTTTGCAATCACAATTGGAATCAGCAAGATTATGTCTCCCAGTGACCTGCAGATCACTGTGTCCCAAATGCTGATGGGGAAGATATTTGCTTTGGCTACAGCAAAAATTAAAACTGGTAGTTTGGGCTATCAAACTGTTAAGGTGAGTACTGAAAATTATACTCCCTTCTACCTGGCTTGTTTGAACCAGTGGATACTGAACAAACAGAAGGCTCCCTTGTCTTAAACCTTGCATCTCCTTTTGATTCTACAGATGCTAGTCATGTCCATTCATGCACTACTGGAAGGTGCCCGGATACCACGGTGATGGAGAAGCGTATAAGAACCTGAGCAGAATAGAATTTTCCCACCAGTCCAGTGTCCTCCATCAGTTTTGGTCCTGAAGTGATGAGTGCCATGGAAAGAAATGTACTGGACTTTAGTTTCTTGGTTTTAAGGGCACGAGGTCTCTTCTGCACATGCTCTGTTAGCTTAGCATGCAAATCACAGCATACGTCCCCATGCTTTCCTCTTTCTAGATCACTTGCCATGGTTCTGCTTTCCCAAGGGTTGGCATATGCCAGGTGTCTCTGCTCAAGGTTTCAGCTGTGACGGCCAAGCTAATTGGGGTTGACAGGAACTGTCTGGAGGGAACCAAAGACTCTCTGAAGTTGACAGAAGCTTGTCAGAAAGGGCCCTGGGGCACCTCTGGAGCAAAGAGCAGAGTTGCTCTGCCCAAATCCAAGAGGGAATTCAGCTACTTTCCCAAAATATTGGCTCTTGTCAGTGGATTTTTGTTTTGTTTTCTTGAATGGTTCCTTTTCTTGCAACCTTTTCTCCCCTCTATCTGCTCCCTGCTCTCATGGCATGGTGTCCTGCCTGGTTTGATGGAGCACTGCCATGTTGAAGTCAGTGAGATGTTTCCATTCTGCCCATAGTTGGAGTCCTGGGGATACCCCACTAAGAGTAGCCCCAGCTGGCGAACACCCACCGGGCATGCTCTTCCACTCTCCACCCTTTGTGTGTGTGCAGAGGCATGTGCATGAGTGGGTGGCAGTAGAGGAGTATTATCTAATATTTCACAATCTTCTGGGGGAAATCAGTCAGCTAGAATCCTCCCTTGGGCGCCTGCAGCAGACAAAGCCATGTCCCTCCAGTCTCCCTGAGAGGGTGACTGGGGAGAGTGAGACGCCTTTCATAGCCCACACCTGGCACTCATAAATATTTCATGCATCATGCTTTTCTTCCCCTTGAAGAGCAAACCTTTTCATATTTGATGCCCTGGAAGCCTGTTTGGTTGCTGAGTGTTGCTTCATTAATGCCCTCCCTTCCCCCTTTTTGTCTGGACTGCCCAGCCCCTCTTCCTTTCTCTTCTCAGGGAACGGCTGTTTTTCAAAGGCTGCCACAGAAAAGGTCATTGTCCCTTTCATATTCACTCCTAGCTGTGAGCCAGTGTGGCTTCTGCTCTGCCAATGGAAAAGGACAAATGGAGATGGGGGGAAAGACAACGGATGAGAGGGAGGGAGAGTCAGACAAGAAAAGAGAGAGAGGTACAGACCTGGTGAGAGAAGCAAAGGAGAGAGTGGAATAGAGAATGAGGGGGGAAAAACTGAGAGTAAAGTAAATGGGGAGAGAGACTGGCAGGAAAAAATTAAACGAAGAGGACAGGAAGCAGCTGGAGAGGAATACATGGAAGAATCAGCTTTCCAAGACCTTTCAAAATTCATTCTGTACGATGTTCCAGTGTCCTCTCATAGCCCAAACTGTAACTGCTGCCCTGCTTACCCTTATGCTTTCTTCTCAGTCACAATGGTCTGCTGAGGAAAGGTGTCCAGATTCCCCAGTGATAAGGCACTACAAAAACTGTATTTGAACTAAAAGAAAAGAAGGACTGGTGCTGCACGCTCCCTCTGAGTGTCAGCTTTCTATCCATTTCTATCCTGCCCTCTCCCCGCTGCCTTCATATGTATACAGCTCTCTCTCCACCCCCTGACTTCTGCCCAGCTGCACCCCTCACTTGATGACTCTGGTGAACCTCCTTTCTGAATCTCCACAGTATCTTGCAAAACACCAGTTTCCTGTTCATGAGCCCTTCAGTCTTTCTCCTTCTGTCCTTCACTGCTGCCTAGCACTCCCATGCCTTCTCCTGACAGGCTGCGGTGCCATCCGCCTCCCCTGCCCACTCACTGCGCAGACTGGAAAGCACATTGTGATGCTACTGCTCCCTGAGTCTGGCCCACCTGCTTCCTTCTCCAAAAGCCTTCAAGAGATGGCACTAGCCTCAGCACTGTGTGGTGGAGGGGAAAATTAGACCCCTCCAAGATGGGAGAGCCGAGGCTGGGGATTGTGGGGAGCCAGAGTTGGGCCCTAAAGGCAACTGGGCAGGACCCCTTTCTATAGGGAGCCAGGGGAAGTTGCTGATTAGGCATGGATTTAATCAGGGAAAGGAATGGGGCTAGCCATGGGGAAGTGTTATGAAATCCCCAGGGGAAGCAGATAGATCTTGGCTCTTCTTTTTCACCTCTCTCCTGAGTTGGCCTCCACTGCCCACTAATTGCTTCTCTCCCCAGCAATTTCAGTCATGCACGTTGCCACACCTTCTTCATTTCTGCTGTGGTGCAGGGGAACAAGAAGACCACATAAGCCTTGCTAGACAGCTGGAGCATGAGGAGGCGCTGCACATAGCCCACTCCTCAGATACACCCACAATGGGGCAGGAGCTTGATAGGAAAGTTTCACTGGACCAAGGCCAAAGTGCTGACATGCGCTGGCACTGATTCCGGGTCAGCATTAATATGCCACATCAGCATACACCAACTCACTCCTAGCTCTGCAGTGAAAGGCGTTGGTGCTCAGCTGCTGCCTGGGCTGTGTGGGGTGACTGGCAGCGTAGTGCGACATGAGTATTTTGCAGGGTGCCATTTGTTGTTGGTCAGTGTTCTGCAGGGAACCAATCGCCGAGGCTGTGACTTCGAGTAATACAGGTGGCATACCAGAGCAGGGGAAGGCCAAGAACTGAAGGTATAATGATAATTAACATATATTTACATAGCACTTCTCATCTGAATTCATCCCAGCGCACTTCAAAACTTTAACTAACTGGCTGTGCAATCTTTACACGCAGGAATCGCTTTGTCTTCTGCCGAAAAGCAACATCCTCTGGGTGAAACCGTTCACAGCAAAACTGCACAGGGGTTTAGAATGGGCAGAGAAGAAAACTGGCTCCAAACTGAAACAATGAACCATGGAAGGAGCAGGCAATCCGAATCACTCCAATTGCTAGGTGGTTGGGGCACAGAGTTAGGCACGCTGGCCTCTCAGAAAAGGCCATGGGATCTTAAGTGAGCACAAATGGTCAGGACTGGAGCCACTGAAGATTTTGATATGTCACCGTTTGGTTCTGACCCAACTAGGAATGAAAACCAAAACACTCAAGATGGGCTAGCCACTGGGAGCACATGTCCCATGGAGACCCTAGGGACATACTCCGGGTGGCTAGCCCATCCTGCTACTCACGCTGCCATGGTTACACTCTATTGTTAGTGCACAAGCTCAACGACAGCTAGCATGAGCAAATCTTCTTGAGTTGAGAATGGCCCCCCTTCCCCCCAGCTCCATGGGTAGACATACCCTAACTGAGGCCCCGATCCTGCAAGCACTAACACACGTGAGTGACTTGAATTCAGTTGGACTGCTCATGTACACAAAGTTAAGCTTGGACCTGTTTCAAAGCCCACTGAAGTCAACAGGAATCTTTGCACTGACTCCGATGAGCTCTGCCTCAGGCTTCATGTGTGTAAGGGTACATCTACACTGCGATAAAAAACCCATGGTGCAGAGTCTCAAAGCCTGGGTCAGCTGACTCAGGCTTGTGGGTCACAGGCTGTGGGGCTAAAAACTGCAGTGTGGATGTTTAAGCTTGGGCTGGAGTGTGGCCTCTGAGACCCTCCCCCGCACGGGATCTCTCAGCCTGGGCTCCAACCTGAGCCCAAATGTCTACACAGCAATTTTATAGCCCCATAGTCGGAATCTCATGAGCCTGAGTCAGCTGACTTAGGCCGGCCGCGGCTATGCTGCACGTCTTTTATTGCAGTGTAGACGTAACCTAAGTGTTTGCAGGATGTGCTTGTTTAGACTATAAACCCTTCAGGGCAGGGAGCTGTCCTTTCCATTTGCCTGGGAAGTGCCATACACGCCTACAGTGTTGTACACGTAATAAAGAAGAACATAAAATATGACATAAAACTGTGTTAATGCAACTCGATGATTAAGATTGAATGGAACGGATTCTCTCATTATCATTGGCACGAAGCAGGTGTAATTCTAACGGAGGCAACAAAGTTACTGTGGTATGAAACTGAGCGTATGCCGGGCATGCACAAAGGGGGACAAGCAGGGGACAATAATCGATGGGGGCACAGAACTCCTCCAGCCTTGGAACCGCAGCTGGGGCAGAGAGCGCCTCTAGCCCTGGGGCCATAGTGCGGAGAGCAAGCTCCTTCACCCTCGGGCTAACAGCTTCTCCGTGGCAGGGGGCACAGCGCTCCTCTGGCCTGGGCTGCAGCACATTCTGTGCTGCAAAAGTGATTACATTTAAATTCCCGCGCAGGCCCCTGAGCGTAGGTCTATGCTGCAGACAAAGGCGCGACTGCAGCATGTGTGCAGATACCTAACCTAGCTTTGATCTAGCACATTTGAATAACAAGAGCAGTGAAGCCGAAGCAACACAGGATGCAACATGGGCTGTAAGAGCCTGCCCAGAACTCTGGGTATGCACTTGAGCTGAAGTGGATCATTGCTAATGTTATTCACGTTAGCTAGATCAAAGTGGGAGCTGCAGTCAAACCTTTGATTACAGTGTAGACATACACTGAGTGAGAGGACAACCTGGCCCTAAATGGACAAAGATCAAAAAATTCAAGATTACGGTTGTAGCTTGGTCCATCCACACATACACAGTAACGTGCATTACTGTATATTGCATTATTTCTACACCACATTATATTGTCATTATTACACATATTGCCATGGTATCCACCACTCCTATGAGCCAGATTTTTCCAGACAGCTCAGCTCTCATGTAGGGTGCAAAATAAGCAGCCAAATTTTCAAGAGAGCTCAGCATGTCGGGTACTTAGCTTTTTTGAAAATCTGGCCATAAATGTCACAATGAGAGCTGCTGTGTTCTAAGCACTTTCGAAAATCCTGCCTGTCACATGGCCAATTTGGTCATCATGGCTTTACAAGGAAAAGGGAAGATCAACTAAGGCCCCATCACATCCCTTTCTTCAGGACTTGCGTTATTTCCAAAACCAAAACCCAACACCACAGAGTTTCTGACTCTTGTGATTTTATTACAAGTCTCGTGATATTTGGTGTAAAGCCCCAGCCTTGTGAATACAGGGCACCAAAAAAAAGCTTCTAGCCCTAACGGTTGCAGAGAAAAGATTATAAACAGGACCCAGTTCCAAAGGTTCAAAAACCATATTGTAAATAAAAGGAACCCCAGACTTACTATTTTTTTTAAACTCATGATTTCTAAGCCAATCTCATGATTTTTGAGGGCATGAGTTTTGAATGCTTGCATTTGGCAATCTGCAACCAAAACAAATCTACTCAAAATTACTGGGTAATAACTAGCGGAGGCCTTTCTAGCTTCAGCCAGCCGGGAGGAGAGCAGTCACATCCTTCCCCTATGGTAGCTTCTTTGTACCAGCTTCCCTTTTCCTTTTATAGTTCTGCCCAAATTGGCCACATGACAGGCAGGAACCCAGTAAGCCCCTACATGCTGGAGCGTCTTTACATCTTCTCACACTGGCCCCTGTTTATGAGCCTAAGAGGGAGCTGAGCTCTTTTGAAATTTGTTCCCACATGTGCAATGTGGTAATGTTACCAGTGTTGTTGGACTTTTAACTTTGGAATTCCCTGACTCCCATGGATCTAAAATCTCTGCCATCATGCCACATTGACCTACATTTCAGAGTTGAATTTAATTTTTGTTTAAAAAAATATTTTGATGGATCACTCATTTAAATAAATGCCAGTGCATTACATTTTTATTTGAATGGATAAGTATGACAGCACCAGGACTGGGCAAAGAGCTGCATTTATTTCAATGAGGAATTCAGGAATCCATACGTATATCTGGAACACTACACCATGATAAGTTTATTAAAAAGGTAGTAGTAAATATTGATTTCCAAACCCTTCTCACTTAGTTATTTGATTGTGAATGAACTTTCTTCCCACTGGCACTGGCCACCCTCTCTGCTCGCATTTCCTCTTCCTCCCAGTCCTCACCACCAATATTTCCCCTTCCTCCCACTCTTCTTCCAAGATCAATGTCACATCTTCCGTCACACCACCTTTACGGCTGGAACGGCCTTTTGCTTCTTGTCTGCCAACCATATCCACTTTTCTCCCAGGAATCCTTGCTTCTGACCCACTGCTTTCACTGCAGTTACCAGCATTGAATTCTACACTGCCCTGTAAACTCTCTATCTTCTCTCTGTATTGTTCTCCCATATGCTGTACGTGCTTGTCTGATTTAGGTCTACATTAAAGCATTGTTCCTTAGCCATAGAAAAGGGTGAGAAATAGCTGTGTTGCCCAGAGCAGTCTATGGAAGGAACTGTGACTCTGAGTTACAATTCCTTTTCTGATCTCCCCTTGCTCTCAAGGGAAAGCCATCTTCTACTGGCCCATAGCAGACACAGATTTCATCCCCCCTGCTCTGGCTCAGCTCCACTGACCAGCATTTTGGGGGATAAAGCCAAGGCTCTGCCTTCTCACTTCTCTTCACCCATTCCTTACCCAATTCCATGGAGCACAGAATCACAGCTCCACAGAGCCTGTTCTCTCCCCTGATTATGGACGGGAGATGCAGGTAGCCCATGCAGAGAAATAAGGAGGGATCTTATGCCCCTTACCTTTAGTGAAATAGGCACAGACAGCAAGTGATAATATTGTCCTTGGATTGTAAGCTCTCAGGGCAATCCCTTGCCTTTTGTTTTTTTGCTTTGAGATCTACTGATGAAAAGCTATTTTTCGTATGTGGATGGGACATGTACACATATAGTGCTCCACAAACATTTATTAACAACAACAGAAAACTTAGTGCATGGCAACTTTGACATTTTGGGGGGGAAATCTGGCTTTGAGTTATCTATGCACAAAAAACCCATGTGAAATATGAAAATAAGGTTCAGAAATGGTCAAATGGAATTTTACATTTTCCAAAAATAAGTCACCATTGGACAGAGGACAAATACGAGTAATTTTTTTTCCAGAAAGTTAAAAGTATCTGAAACAAGGAGCTTATAGTGGAATTTTAGAAGCTGAAATGGAAAAGACCTATTAGATCCCCCAGCCAGGGCAGGACTGTTCCCTGCAGGACAGATTCTAGTCTTTTGTCTAGTCTAGTTTTAAAACAGATTGTTCCACAGTCTAATCAGAAGCTATCAGAAGCTAATTTTACATACACTCTCCAGTGAAATTAGTTCCTCAAAACCAAGTTGGAGAACGTCAAAAGCCATCATTTCTCCACAGTGCTGCACGTGGGGTTTACGTCCGCGTAAATCTCTCTCTCCTAAGCATTGATAGGGCACCAAACATCGAGGTGTGGAATACAGCTATAAGGCAGGCAAATAAATATTGAACTGCTTTGTCCTTGCCATCCCAGGATTCAGCTGCTTTAGATTATTTTTATATTATTGTTTTGGTCTAGTGGGTTGAACATAGGACTGCGAATCAGGAGCTGTCAGTTCTATTCCTGACTCTGCTGGTGACTCACTGGGCCTCAGTCACCCGCTCTGTAACAAGAGGATGATAATACACTTTTGGAAAGCTTTGAGACTGGCAATTGAAAAGCATAGGAATCTGACCTGGGTGGCTTCTAGGCGCTACTGCAATATAAATGAATAATAATAATAATAATAATAACAACAACAACAAAATCAGAGCTGGTGGAAAATTTTCTAGTGGAACATTTTAATGCCATTTTATCAAAAACCCAAACTTCCCACAGGAATGTATCAATTTCAATCAAATTTCATTTTGGAAAAATTTTTGAAAAAAAAAATAAAACGTTTCAATAAGGTCAAAATGGTCTGTTTCAATATTTTCAGAACCTCTTAATTTTTCATTTCAAAAGGTCTTTTATTTTAATATTACTAAAAAAATTTACAAATGTCACAATCAAAATGAAATGTTTTGATTGACCCAAAATGATTTTCTTGTGTGGGGGGAGGGAAGAAATTTTGTTTTAAGGGAAAATGTGAAATTTTTTGTTTTCGTTCCAGTTCAGATTGAAACAAACCTAGAAATCACAGAATTCCCCATGGAATGGAAATCCCTGTTCCCACACAACTCTAAACAATAATAGGCCACTATATTTCACATATATACAAAACCCCCTTCAACATATTCCTACACTCATATACTATATATTACTAGACACATATGTTTCCTATTCAACAAAGTTGCTATGCAACAGTCTACTACAGATCCCACCACAGAAGCCTCACATTAGCAGACTCCCTCACCTCTGTGCAATCTGTGATGACTCTTTCCAAATTAAGAATCAGTGACAATCAATTTGAGGTGGAGACTGGGAGACACAAAATACAGTGCAAAAGGACCATGCAACCCAATGTGACAGCAGAGAGAGTGAATTGAAGAGACATTTTGTGCTCCAATGTCAAAAATATGATGGAGTAAGAGATATTTCCTAAAATTATCAGAAATGATTAAAGACTTTCCATTAAAAAGCAATGAGGAAAAACTGCATTACTGTGAGAGGATGGGAAGAAAAGAGACCCGGCAGAGATGACATTTTATATAGCAACCTACCACTGAATCAGAAATGGACAAAAATAACAAAAGGATGTGGAAGAATACCCCAAATCCAGTGTGAAGACCTGCCGTGAGCAGATTGTAACTACCTTTGACAGAGACCTGAAGGGTTTTTCTCCTCCTTACACTTTGGCAGCTTGAGTAGCTTGTCACGCCAATACAGTGTTATTGAATTAAATCAAATGGTGATAGGACTACAACAGTTTATCACTCCTGTTTCATGCACCTACAGACAAAACCCTGAAAGGCAACACTCATGAGGCAAAAGGCAGGAATGTGAGAGATAAGCATGAATACTAATGCATGGGTGAGACATACAGTATTATAAAAACGAGGCTTCTAGGATTTTGTCCAGTCTAATTTAAAAATTACACAGGAGTTGCCCAGACTGGATCTGACCATGGGTCCATTTAGTTTAGTATCCTGTCTCTGACATGGCCAGCCCCAAATAATTCAGAGGAAGGTATAAGAAACTTCCTAATCCCCAGTAATTTAAAGACTGGTTCAAACCCTGAAGCATGACGTTTAATATCTCTTCCAAAACTTACACTAGCATTAATGATGATAACTCTGGATATTCTTGACATCCATACAAATGTCTTAGCTTCAAGACTTTCTGTGGCAGTGAATTCCATGGTCTAATTAGGCATTGTGTGAAAAAAGTAATTCCTTTTAATTTCATTGTTCATTAATGTCATCATCCCTGGTTCTTGTGTTAAGAGTCAGGGATCTACCTTGTCTGTACGATTCATTATTTTATATACTTCTATCTGTATGTACAACCAGCAGGGCTTCCACCACTTCCCTTGAGAGATTATTCCATGGCTCCCCAGATTTCAGTATAAGGAAATTCTTCCGGTTATTCATTATAAATTTCCTCTTTTATAATTTCATCCCATTACTCTAAATTATAGCCTATGTAGCACACACAAAATCCATCTCCCATGTTTACACGCATCAGTTATTTGTGGGTTATCGTATCCGTTTCCTTTAGATATCGTTTAGCCAAGCTAGACCTGTTTAGCTTTTTTAAAATCTTCGCTCATCAATCAAATCTTTCCAGCTTCCTGAACATTATGATTGCTCTTCTATGAATTCCTTCCAATATGTCTGGTAGAACAGTGACATGATTTGAAAACAATGTTCTAGATAAGGCCATGTAGAGAGAGAATATTAGGAACACAGGACTGGAAGGGACCTCCTGGGTCACTGAGTCCATTTTCCTGCTATCGCAGGCAACCCATCATACATTCCCATTCATAAACGTATCAAACTCCATTTTAAGACTGGTTAGGTTGCTTGCCCCAGTACTCCTATGGGAGGGCTGGTCCAGAATCTTACTTCTTTGATGGTTAGAAACCTTCTAATTTCCTACTTGGATTTACTCCTGGCCAGTTTCTACCATACTACCTTCCTGCACTGAGGTGACCTTTGCCTACGAAGTCCAAAGTTATTACAGCCTTATGTGCTGCCTCTGCACATTGCAAACTCATCTTGTATTTGCTGGCTGCTCTCACTCCTATGTGCAGGAATTTTCAGAAGAGTGCAGCACTCGAGACTGGAAAGAGAGTTGCAAAAGATCTCAGCTCTCTAGGAGGCACCAAAATTCACAGCCAGATTTTCAAAAGAGTTCAGCCCACTAGGTGCACACTGCGTACTGAGCTCTTTTGAAAGTCTGGCCCCTATTTAGTTGCCTAAATGTGGTGCTAAGCTCTTTTGAAAGTGTGGCCCAGCGTCTATCTCATCATTGCTATCTCTCAAATTCCTCTTCCCTAACACTGAATACTGGTGTTTCAGATCATTCCTTTCCCTTCCCCCCAATTTTCTCCTTTTGTTATTTTCTGCCCATGTATTTACTACTCTCTCCCCATCCCTTTGTATTATTTTTCTATTCTACCTAGTGTCTGCAACTCCTCCAGTTTTACTATCATCTGCAAATCTCCTTAATGTGCTTTGCTCCTTCTTCCAGATCATTAATGAAGAATTTTAAAAAGACATTCAATAAGATTTCTGACAAAAGGGTGTATCGGTGATATTTGCTGTACCTCACTAGACACTTGCTTCCAACTCAGCACATTCCCATTTATCATTAGCTTTTGTTTACAGCCTTTTAGCCAGTTTTCAGTCCACAGGACAGTGTTCCTATCCAAGGGAATTTATTTTTTCATTTAATAATGAAAGTGTCTCTTCATCCAGAACTACTGCACATATAGCCATTTATCTATGTAGACAGACAGAGATATAAATGTTCGATAGCAGAATAGAAACTAAAACAATATTAGTTCTACACAGTACACTACTATAGTGGAGAGAAGTAGAATTTAGAAGAGGGACCAGTGTTGTGAAGAAATGCCTAGAGGTGGCTGTATGGCAAGTTATTGAGCTCTATAAAGGGATAACTGGATGAAACTCTATGGCCTGTGTTATGCAGGAGGTCAGATTAGATGACCGCAATGGTCCCTTCTGGCTTTAAAATCTCTGAATCTAGTCTTTGTGGGCCTGATTCTGGTCTCACACTGTTTTTTCCCACATTCTAGTCAAGTTTCTCCTGATTTACACTGGTAAACAGGAGATAAAAATGCAGACTTCAATTTGATCTGTCTAGCTTTGTTTTTACTGCTGGGCCCTGATTATTAAAATTTCCTTGGCACACATCCTCAGGAGACAGCCGAGACAACCTGGTTTCTTTCATTTAGTTTCTAGCCTGTTCCCACCTGTAATAAACTTCCCCTCAGCTCTGGGGTAGGGAATGAATGAAGCTGCTGAGGTATGGAATGGGATTGGCCTCAGCACAGTGGGAGAGGCTTAAGGAGGTCTTGGTCATTGCTGATAGCCTGATAAAAGTGGGAGCAGGGGACATTAAAGGGGGAAGAGGAAAGAGACTTTCTGTTATATGGTAAGGAAGAAAAACTCAGTATAAAACTTTGGGAAAAATGGAAGAAACGCTGAAAGTGTCACAATACCATACATGGCAGTTATTTTCTCTGCGTAGGGTATAACCAGTAATATTACCAAACAGACACAGTGGGCCACATTCATTGCTGGTGTAACTCCACTGACTTCAATGGCATGAAATTGGCCCACTGCATCAAATCCGCTCCCTTGTTATAACCACAGTGATACCTGTGCCATATACACCAGATACTTCCTATGGTGACACTGGCAATTGCTATCTACCTTCCTGTACTCTAGAGTTATCAAAATGGAACTGAGAAAGCAGAGATGCAGAGGAAGAGGGAAAAGGGAAGGAAGAGAGGGGGAGAGTAATAAAGAAGTGACATGCAGGTAAGAGAGTAGTCTCTGTTTCCCAGCCTCTGCCACATGAGATGGGGCAGGGTTACAAAAAAGTATATCCCGTCACATGGCAGGGGTCAGTGTCCATTGACTGCAGTGGCTACTGTTACAGGGGAAAGGAAGAAAGAGAGAGGTGTCATATGAACACTGCAGATACATGGCTGGATCCTGTGTATGGTACCCCTCCTCACCCCATTCCCTCCACAGTGAAAAGACCAAGGTGGGTCCGTTTCTTGGATCTGAGCCAAACCAGCAGGAAAGCCATTTAGCTCGCCAAGGAGCTGTAGAGAGCTGCTTGTGCTGCCAGGTTCAGGCTCGGTCCATCAGATCCTGACAGCTCAATCCCCAGTGGAGCTCACAACCCTGACTCATACATGCTGTATATACACAGAGCTGCAGAGGTGGGAACCAGGACAAGAGGGGAAGGAGAAAGTGCGCAGTGAGGAACAGATAAAATGTGGCCATTGTTGTCCACCCCCACGCAGAGCTGGGCTGGTATATTTTTAAATGAGAGGAAACTGAAGAATCATCTAGAAGGGAAATCAACCCCCTCACGCCCTGCTCCCACCTGATCTCACTATTCATCCACCCCCTCCCCATACCACACACCTCTCCATGACTCTACAAGCAGTCTCACCCCTTCCATAGTCTTATGGGAAAGAGCGAAATGTCTTGCTTTATTGCCAGCTCCAGCACTTTGGTCATCAACTGGGCCCTATAGACAAAATAGCCTTACTGTTCACACGCTCCCCACAACTCATCTGGGCAGTCTTTGCACCGCCCTTTGAGAAGAGGTTTTTGGGGGTGGGGGATAGGGAGTAGTTGGAGACAAAATGAAGGGCTAGATTGAGAATCTCAGGTAGAAAGGACCCTAACCTACACCTGGATTGGAACTAGTGGCTCTGTATTCCATTCTCCCAACATCCCTGAGCTATTTGGCACTCACAAACAAACTGGAGACAGATTAGCCCTCCACCCCTGAGTCACCGTAGCCAAGCATCCCAAACCTATCCAAGTTCTTGAGCCATCCAATGGCCTACCAGTTGGGCCTGGAATCTAGGGGCCATGGTTTTGGCGATACACACACAGAGACCTACATACATGTCTTACAGGGCTAAAAGGTTAGTCCAGATACCTGGAGATACAGGGCAGGACAATCGATGGGGAAAGAGATCCCAGACACAGCAGCAGAGCGATAGATAAAAACGGCACAGACAAAGGTGAAGCACAGATAAAATGGGGCGCCTGTGAGAGGGAGGAACAACTTACTAGGCACACGGTTGATGGCTTTGAGGGGCCTCAGGACACGGACAGTACGGATCGCAGACAAGTTAATGTTTTGGAGGTCCAGGGAATATTCCACCATCCTGCAAAAGGAGAGACAGAGAGTGAGTTTAAAACAATCCAAGACACAGGTATGACACCAGGAGGACGAAGTGAGAGGTGACTGATATGAGACGGTAGGCCTGTTCACACCCACAGTGCAATGCAAAAAACCTTTCAAAGTATCAGTGCTTTTCCATTAGGCTTGCGGGGAAAGCGTTAAAAACAAGAGGCACCGATGAGCCCCTTGCACATTGATATGCTAATACACATTATGCTAATGTGCTGCCCACTGAGGCTGGAGAGACAGAGGAAATGAATGACAACTGGCTTTACAAATCACGGGGTGCATTTTTATTCGAGTTTCTGGCAACAGTATAAAGTCCTGAGAGTGGAGCTTGAGTCCCTGGGAGCCCTACAAGAGCAGAACTCAAGTCCCCAGAATCCAAGGAATGGAAATGAGAGAGAGCAGCAGTGACAACCCATCAGGATCCAACTCAGCAGGCTGCAATGACCCCAGCCTGGCACTTATCCATGGCAACTGTCACAAAGGGAAAGGGCCGTGCAAGAACAGAAAAGGAAATGATGGCAGAACAGTACACACCCCACAGGTGACCCCTGCAGACAGAGATGGGTGAGACTCCACTGGCAGCTGAACACTCTGGAGCACAGCAGCCCCTCACTCTTCCCAGCTGGTGCAGCTGGACTTATAGTGCCATACACATCCTGGGGTTCCCATAGCAAGGATCTAATCAAGGATCCTTATTGCACAGTATAGGACCTACGAATAGCAGGAGTCATCACATTTCAGCTGTATGTTGCTCCTGTTGGATACCATCCTTAGGGGAATGTCCTTATTTTACGATATATACAGAATCTGGGATTTTTTAACTTTGCAACCTACGTAGCGAGACCTCTCCGCAAATAACCTCAAGAACTGAGCAGCTATGAGTAATGCATTGGCTTTAATCCACCCCTGCCAGTCAGACAACATTAAGAAAACATTCTTTTTTTTAAATAAGCGGGGAGGAGAGGAACCTTAGCCTTTATAAGGCACCTACTGTATGAGGCTCTCAAAGCCCTTTACACAGGTTAATGAATTTTGGCTCACGACACCTCTGGGCGGTAGGCAATTATTGCTATTCCCAGTTTACACAAGGGAAAACTGAGGAACAAAGCAGTGAAGTGACTTGCCTCAGGATGCACACTGAGTCCGTGGCAGAGTCAGGAATGGAACCCTGAATCCCTCTCCTTAACACTAACCACAAGGCCATGAAACAGTGACATTCTCTTGCTGTTTGGGGGTGCACAGGAAAGGGATAGGAGACTCTTCTTCTTTCTATTGCTGCTGTGTCCACTCCAAAACCAGAAAAGCTTGCTTAACATGCTGTACTTGTCATATTTAGAGGCCTTTGGTCCTCAGGGCTATCCATTCATCACCTTTCATCAGCACCAAATCCATTTTATGTTAAAATACCAAGTTGCTCTGTCTCAATTATTTTCAGCATTGTGACCCCTCTAGCCCTCTGGGCACTAAAGCCCAAGGATTGATCCCTACAATCCATTACCTCACTCCCCCCTCAAAGGACAGGAATAGCATGTGTCTAGTTGTCTATCTAAACCTTTCACAAAGGGACTTGTCGGAGTGATAGATTTTCAGACACAATGGGGTAAACCTGTCGAGGTGTTGTGATTATTTTCTCTCTCTGTCTGTCTTTCTTTCTCTCTCTTTTTCCTACCGCTCTGTTCGCTCTCACACTTTTAGAGTAATTGAGTGAAATAATTCTTTTCCTGAAATGATCTATCCCCCTGGAGCTGTCAGCTCCACACGCAGTGAACAATGAGAGAGAGAGAGAGAGAGAGAGAGAGAGAGAGAGAGAGAGAGAGAGAAAGGATTTTGTGCAGATAATCAAAATATTCTTGCTCATATTTAAAAAAAAAAAAAAAGGAGGCACAGGCTGCCCACAGAAAGCATGAGGGATGGACAGGGGTTGAAGATGTGAACAGCAGTTGAGGAAGGGTACACAGCAATATACACGCACACACACTTACACATGTGCATGTAGACATGAAAGCATGCACACAAAGACATGGGCCTCCACACTCATATACAGAGTTATACACTGGAAGACATTCTTCTCTTCCACTTCCAAAGAGTACACTAGAGAGACAAGATGGGTGAGGTAATATCTTTTATTGGATCAACTTCTGTTGGTGGGAGAGACGAGCTTTCAAGCTTACACAAAGCTCTTCTTATAACTCAAAAGTTTGTCTCTTTCACCAACAGAAATTGGTCACCTTGCCTCTCTCATATCCTGGGAACAACACGGCTACAAACAACATTGCAAACATGAGGACACTGTCAGCTATATCTCCTCTGGAGATGTGTGGTGGGGAGGGAGGGAGGGAGAGCTGTGAAAACAAGTGGTTTCGTATCTGACAAAGAGCAGAAACATCTGAAACAAATTCTCTCAAGCGGATATCACACAAGCAAATGATCCTAATATAAAACCTTGTAATTTGGAAAGGGGGCCTCTGTTGAACTACAAGTCCCTACATCAAAGATCCAATTGCTCTCACAGTGCGTAAACACAGCAGAAAGCACAATCTGGTAACGGACTCACTGCTGGATACGTGCACTCTACTTCCCTGTACTGGATGGAATCAGCACTTGTCAGCTACAGTGCTACAAGTGAGATCCCCCTCTAGCGGAAGTGGCATGGGCCTGTGGGTTTGGAGCAAGAGGGTCAGAGGGCCTTGTAGTTGCCAAGTTGCCAGTGGCACAGTGTCAGCATGTGAAGACCCAGCTGGCTCTGGATTTGTTACGCTATAGTTCTGTTTGGCTGAAAGATCCTGGAAGAGTCAGTCTCAGTGCCAGGTGACACAGAAAAGAACAACTGGCTCCCAGGAAAGGGAGGGGATTATTCTTTTGGGAGAAAGCCTGACCCTCCTGGGTTTTGCAGAGAGCAACTTCTAATAGAGATGAGTTCAGCATCTACCTATTTGTCCAGGGGTTTCAGCTCACCTGATAAAACTGCCACCTACTGTTTCTCAAGAAGATTCTCAGTAATAGCCTGGGCTGTGGCAACATGCAGGACATTCATGCACACTGGCACTGGATGACAACGGGTCCCTCCTAATTGGTTATGCACACTCTGCCCAGATAAGAGACATCAGATATAATGTGGACCCCCTGAACCTCCACATCACACAGTTCCAGAATCTCCAATGCTTCAGCAGGTCTTCTGCCTCAGGACCGCTCCTTGACATAGATCTCTCATTCCTGATGTCTCTAGCCTTGGCATCACCTTATATCGATGTCTCTCCCCTCCCCCAAAGTGATGCCACACACCTAGACTTAAAGAGGTGGGAGACTGGAGTGAGACAAGCCCCCTGCCCATGAAGGAATCTACTGTCTGCGTGGCCAATGCTGATGCAATTCAACTTTCACCTCCCTCCCTTTTAAAATGGGATCTTTCAGAGATACAGGTGGTTTCAAGCAGGGGGACCAGCAGACCCGACGGATTCTCAGTCCTGCTGTTTGCTTTTCTAACTTTCCTCTGCCACCCTGTTCCTCGCCTACCCTGACTGTGTGTCTCATGGTAGCACCTAGTACATGAAGCTGGGCTGCATTGGAGGAGTGCATCACCTGATGTCATAATCTTCCATGTGTGACAGTAGGATGAGTTACCATGGAGACTGACTGGGATGTTACAGAGAATGAGTAGCCAGGAACAGGCTAACTGTCAGGAAACCAGGATCACATTTGCCACACAAGCCTTTGAAGCTCTTGTAACATTTGCCTTCAAGCTCCTGGTTCACGTAGCATCCACATGCGACCAGCGGTGAGCCTGACCCTCTTAAGGGATCAGGATTTCATGGCTGACCCTGTTCAACAAAGTTCACTAGACCAAAACTCAGGGAAAGGGGGCCAGCTGTGAAGTTTGAATTCAAATCCCCATCTCCATAATGGGCCTGAATAATTATCCTGGATCCAATGACTCCTATGCATTTGGAGTAAGGTTTGAACTCTGAAGCTGGATCAGAACTTCACAGCTAGCACCTAACATTTTGGATCTGAACAAGGGGAAGTTTGGGTCTGCATCTGAACTTTGGGGTGTGGACCCATCACTTGCCACCAGCTATAAGAAAGAATTTGGGAAACCATGTTGATCACAATACACTGCAGGTGTTACAATCTAACTAGAGCAGGGCCACGTTAAGGCCAACCAAGACATCCACCACCTTCTGCCTAGGCCGCCCATTGTCACGGCCCAGCTTGAGAAGAAAGCATGGGCCTGATCATATATACCAATTTAGCTTCTCTCGGCGTCTTGCTCTCTCTTTCTGTTGTTTTATTGTAACTGCTGATGGTGTCTTCATGCCCAGAGGCAATCAAGCAAAGCCCATGGCCCAGCAAAACCTGTACCAGGATTTGAACACTCTCCCGCTCCATCCTCCTCAAGTACATGGCAGCTCACCTCCGCAGTGAGCAGATGTTCCATGGCCTTTGGTTGTGGGTGGGTGAGTGCAGGAAGGGATTAGGGAGCTGGAACTACTACTAAATCAGTAGGAAACCCCTGAGCTGTGACGGTGTTTGAGCAGAGAGCTGTCAAGATAATTGAATTTATATGGTAATTCTTCTCCACCCAGTAACTACATTCCCCTTCAAGGTTTCCTGTGAGAAACTTCTCTGAAAGGGAGGGGGAACAATGCTACCCCAAAAAACGATTATCATCCCAGGTAGCTGTATGGGGGAATAGTGAATGGTCGCTGTGGGGAATGGCAAAGGACTGCTCAAGTCGTAGGAAGTCATAACTACTTCTAGTTCAAGCCACTCTCAACAGGAGTCACTGGAGGGAACAGGGCAGCAGCACTGGCTAGGGGTGGAGTTGCTATAGGGAACAGGGCAGTCACGCCAGTTGTGAGAGAAGTCTCTGGAGGGAATGGGGCTGGAACACCGGCTGTGGGGGGAGTCGCTAGAGGGAAAGGGGAGGAACACTGGCTGTGGGGGGGAGTTGCTGGAGGGAATCAGGCAGGAGCGCTGGCTGTGGGGGGTCACGGCAGGGAACAGGGTGGGAGTGCCAGCTGGGGGGAAGGTTGCAGTAGGGAACGGGGGGGGTCGCTGTAGGTAATGGGGAGGGAGCACTGGCTGCAGGGAAGTCACTGTAGGGAACCAGGTGGAAGCACTGGCTGGCAGGGAGGGGTTGCTGTAGTGGCTGTGAGGGATGGAGATGCTGCCTGAAAGGGAACTCCCAGTTACCAAAACAATGGGAACGAAAGGAGTTAAGACAGGAAAGCCTTATGCAAAGGACTGTCTGACACTTCCCCCCCCCTTCTTACTGAGATTGGCTTTCAGATCCCTATCCAGAAAGCAGTTGACATGACTTCTCAGGCATGCAGCATTAATTAGTGGGGGTTTGGGGTGGTGCATAAAAAATCCGTTGTGACATCTCCAAGGCAGGGCCAGCGGCTCTCGTCAAGGAAAGTTACTTCAATTCATCCTGTGCTTTATATGCCCAGGAAGGGGCCATTTAGTCATTTTGAGAAGCAGAGGGGGCAACGAAGGGTGAAAATAGAAAAAGGAAAAGGTGGGCAGAGGCAAGACACGGTTTTTGCCCTGTGCGTTTCAGCTGTCAACATCAATATGATATTTGTTAAAGTAACAGGCGTCTGTTGTTTCAGATATTCTCTCCACTGTGGCTCTGCCTCAATCCCTCTTGCTGCTTTTTCTCCCCTTCTTATCCCTGTGCTGCTTTCTCTCCATCTGCCTGTTTCACGCCTCTTTGCATCTTTCTCCCCATTCCTCCCTGCCATCCTTCATGTCCTTCTTTCTCTCTTCCACTTTCATAACTCACTCTCCCCCTTTTTCTTCTATTCTCTTTCCACTTTCCTTTCTCTCTCTTTCTATTCCTTCCTCTTCTCCCTCTCCCCTCTTCTACCCTCTGTTTTGATGGTAATCATTACCCTTTGCCTTGGCAAGTCTGTTTGGTTCCACATACAAGAGACCCTGAGGAAAGACAATCCCAGTCACTTGTTCCATGTGCTGACCAATCTATTAACACACTGATCCTGGCCTGAAAGTACCAAGAGTATCTGGCCTGGGAAACCTTCAACTCAGGCCAACCATTGGAGTCATCAGAGAACAAGCATCTAGGGAAGAAGGACACTGAGTGTGAGGTCTGAGCCCAGGCTGAAAAGCTTCATTAGCCCCAACTTTGCACTTTTTTTGTTCCTCTTCCCTATATGCTCCAGAGAGACAAATGATGTTTAGCACCTGAGAGCAGCAAAAGAACCCAGCCAAACTGACCACACCAGGTGACAAGACGCAGTCACGAACGAGAGACCTTTGATAGCCACATTTTTTTTTCAAAGCCACACAGAATGGACACAAAAGGGACATGAGAGAAGCACAGAAATAAAGATAAAAGGGACATGTGACAGGCACAAGGCAACATAAACATAAAGCACATAAGGGATGGAAAAGTCATATGCAATGGGAACAAAGAACACTGGCCATAGGCACAGCAAGAACATGCAAGCCACATCAAAGGATTATAGAACCATTATAGCATGGAGAGGAAAGTCCTGTGGCTAAGACACTGGACTGAGTCTCAAGAGCCCTGGGTTCTCTTCCCTTCTCTAACACAGAATTTCTTTGTGACTTTGAGCAAGTCGCTTAGCCTCTCTGTGCTATTTCCTTTCTCCCACCCTTCACCTGCCTTATCTACGTAGGCTATTCTACACTCTGAGCTCGGGGTGTGATTCCCAGCTCAAGTACACATACTCCAGTAGCTCAAGGAGAGCTATTGGGAGTACAAATAGTAGTGTGGCTGTGGTTGCAAGGGCAGCGACAATATGGTTCGACCATGCTGAGTACAAACCCACCTGAAACCTGTGGATACATACTCAGCCTGGCTAAGCCATGCTGCCCTGCCCATGTTACCACAGCTACGCTCCTATTTATATTCATCGAGTTAGTGTGAATGTGTGTGCGTGAGCTGAGAACTACACCCCTGGCTCATATTATAGATGTAGCCTTAGATTGTAAACTCTTTGAGGGCAGGGACTATCTCTTCCTAGGTGTAAGTACAGAATACTCACCACCGGTACAGAAAAGACGGGAGGGGTAAATGAACTAAGCACAGATGGGATGTGCAAACGACATTCATTATTACACAGTCTATAAGAGTGTGCCAGCGGCTTCACAATAGAAAAAAGCAGCCATGCCCCATATTCCAAAGAGCTTGCAATCATGCTGCAAGGGAGAGGTGACAGAACAGTGGGGAAGGGCTGGAGGAGGAGGAAGGGAGTTACAGCAATAGGATTACGTTACTCAGTGAAGGCTGCACAGCAGGGTGGGATTTCCCCCCCAGTATCTAAAACGTCGTGGCTGACTTCTTGTGGGTGTCACGGCAGAAATGAGTTTTGGGAACGGAATGAGAAGATGCTGCCCTTGCAGACCAGGTTGGTGAAGAGAGAGAGTTGTGTGACACAGACAGTTGTGGGAGAGACAGACAGACACAGTATCGAGCCTGACAACATTAGCAAGATGGCAGAGGCAGGGGAATGCTGATATAGTTTTCTCCCCCATGAGGAGGCAAGCATGGCATTATCTCTTCCAGTCTGCATGGTCAGCTATGTGTTCAGCCTTAGATGCCGATTGTGGTACTTCGTTCCAGGGGCAATGACTCCATTCAGACACGAGTCTCCCCTTCTCAAATAAGAGCTAGGAGTCATTTTAGCTACTCACCAGTATTATTTTAGATTTCTCCCTTCCTCCTTCAGGGCTATGGAACCTGGTGGAAGTCAGCATAATAGCTGAAGAAAGGACAAATGCTGGATCTCAAATTTCCCACCTTCAGTATGTAAGAGGGGCTGGGTTAGTCATGCCTGAAAATTCCTACCTCCATATGGTAAGCGGGGCTGGAGAGAGGGCTAATTGCCCTTGGAAATTCCCACCTCCATCTTAGAAATCCATGGGCATGGAGTGAGGTGGGAGCAATATTTCAACACCCAATTCCATGGTTACCCTTTCATTGGCTAGTATTAATTTAACATCCCCTCTCACCTGATATACCTTGCTCAGCCCCACTCATTCAAAGATATTAAAAATCCTGTACCCTGGCACCTCAGATAGGGATATTACTCCATACAGTTCACTGCCAAGAGTCAGAGGCAACCAGCCTGGACAATACCCCCACAGCCTCTTCCAATAGCTGCCCCAAAGAATTGGGAGAAAGAGAGGCAGAAACAGCTGAACCGACCAGCTTCAAAGCATGTAAGAAGCTAATTATTGTCTGGTTCGTGTAGCCCATTAACGCTAACCGCAGTAATCGCAGAGCAAGAGCAGGGCACGCAGGAGAGCAAACAAGAAGCTAAATTGCTTAAGTGGATAATGTGTCATGAAAGACACCTGCCATCAGACCTCGTTAGTAAAGTATGTGCCCCTGGCTCATCCGCAAGGAGAAAGGGGCAGAGAGTCCTGAAAGCACGACACCATTGATGGATAAATCCAAATGCTCACAAACCAGTTCTGAGGCATCAGAGTATGAGCCAGGAGACAGCAACAGGGCCCGTCTATCCACTGTCACATATACTGAAAGGAGTGTGTTTTCAGCTCTGACACCTAATTTGCCACCACAGGATCTACACACATCTGCGACACATGCAAAGCATATAGCATCTGCACGCCCAAATTCCTTGTTTGTCTGTGCCACCAATGGTGGCCCTAGCACTCTTTATGGCCAGAAAGGGCCTGTGTCTGCAGGAATCCCGCACCACACCTGCACACCCAGTCTGCTAGCTAGAGCACTATCCCCAGTTCCCCATCCATGAGCCTGTAACTCAGGTGCCGAAGAGCTTCTGCAGAAATTTAAATCACTACACACCCACTCGCCCACTCCTGCTTGGAAAGTTGTGCTGTGGCTCTCCTTCCTGGCTTCCTCATTCAGAGAATGAGTGAGTGAGTGTCTGTTGGGGGCAGGGGAAGGTCATCTGAGCCACAGAGCCTCACAAAGAGGTGTTTGTGTGTCACAGCAAACAGAAGACTGTCTCATCTATTGTGCCATAATTATTTAATATTTATATTTACAGTATCACTCAGACCTTAATCAGAGACTATTTCCTACCGCATTTTGCTACACACAGAGGTATACACAATCCCTGTCTGAAAGAGATTACAATCTAACATGAGGGACCTGGTCACAGATGGGGAAGAAGCTGGAGGAGCCCTGCACATCTCTCTTTACCCTATGTGCATACAGGCATATAAGAGTTTTGTGGCTTTATGCACATGTAATTTACAGGCATAATAACCCCCAACACAGGCCATCAGCGGGATCTCAACCTCAGACCTTCAGAACCAAAGCACAGACACCTACCATTTGAGTGAAAGAAGCATCTCCACATGCTGGCAGTAGCATCTGGCCATGATCCTCTAGTTACCTAGCTGCTACAGAGGAATGTGACACACACTTTGCCAGCTTGCTAAACAGGCAAAAAATAAAAAAATGAAAACTTCTTTCCTGCGCTGTGTCCGTTTCCTCTCCTACCTGCCTCACGGTTTGTGCCTGATCTGTTGGCTTTGGTTCATCCCTGACAAAATAAGCTCCTGCGAGCAGGAACCACGTGGCCTTGAGGCTAGAGGTCCTAATTTTAAATTTTAAAGCTCGACCCGAACCCGACTAGACCAAAGTCAATCCGAACCCGGCCCAAGCGTGCCCATTGCCGACCCACATCTGATACTTGTCGTTGGGTCCTACCAACTCGCCACGGTCTAGCATGTTCTATCGCAGGGATTGGGGGGACACAGGGAACAGCTGGCAGAGAAAAGAGGGGTCGATCGCATCTCCTGGATGAGCAGCGAGAGCCAGCTCTGATCTGGACCAGCTTGGACCTGAGGCAGGGATCCGGGCCTAGCTCGCTCCATGCTAAGCTCTAGCCCAAGCCACCATTGCTGCTGCTTCCTGTCTGGCCAACAAAGTGGGCAGGGGGTGGTGCTGACAACATGACCCTGGCCTAGACAGTGTCTCAGTGGTCCCTACAGGCCTGAAAGAGACACCGCAGTGCCGGCTAACAAAGAGCTGAGACCAGGATCCATCCCCAGCCCACACCCACCCCCTTGCTTGTACTCATGTTCCAAGCAGGGGTGGTGCTAGCTCCGGCTACCTGAACTGAGCCCAAACCTGGCCAAGCTCGAGAGCGTCAAGTTGTTTGCATACCTGACCCAAGCCGAATCCAACATGTGTAGTTGGGTCCCCTTGAGTACAGGTCAGGTTGCAAAGCTCTACTCCGGGCTCTCTACAGTACTGAGCACCCTATCAGCACTCACTACATATTGATTAGCAATACCACATGCTGCGTATCCAGATGGTTTGAAGGCTCTTGCACACATTTTGCAATCATATCTTATGTGGCAAGGCTTGAAAATGTGGCCTAAAGGGTCGAGCAAAACTATTTAGAAAACTGTTGAATAACAGCCTCCCTTCCTCCCCCTGAGGAAACCATCAAATGACATTAGATGAGACTTGGCCAGTGATGACAGTTTGCTTTAGGTTCCTTTGCATACCACAATCTGATTGGCTAAGCAGCCATATTTATTTATTTTAAAATCGGATTTCATGGCACTGCAAATATAACCTTTTACTAGCAGCAGAGCTGGGAGATACAATGTAATTTTTGTCCTTGTTTTGCTGGCAATGGGAATTTTAAATCCATTTCTTATTAAAAAAAACAAAAAATAAACAACCTTTCCCCCCATGCTATACAAAATAATTGCATTGATTAAGTCATTTTTTATTTAATCAGGGATTTTTTTTTTCTCTCCAAGCAAAGGCTTGCTGAAAGCTGCCTGAGTCTATGATACCTTTCCCCCGTGGCATGGGATGTGATTATTTCATACCCCTGTATGTTCACATTTCCCTTCAAACCTAGCAACAAGAAAAAATGTCAGAATGTCTTATGAGTTGGGTGGACACTTTGTGACTAATATAAAAGACATAAGCAGGTTTTCTCTCTGTGATGAAAAAGCTAGAGGAGAGCTCAGGGAACTGAAGAAAGAGTGTGGGGCCTAAGTTTTTAAAACCAGGAACCTACAAAATACACTCATAAATCTATATTTAGACACTTCAATAAGTGACCTGATTTCCACAAGTGCTGAGTGTTACAGCCTGGCCCAGTACCCCTCTGTATAGTCATCGGTCTGTTGTGGGTGGACCTAGATGCTGGATCCCTTGTGCTTCCAAGCCAGCTAGGTCTGGGTAAAGCCTAGCAGCTATTTCTTAGCTCTGGGATTCTAAGGCATACCGCCAAGCTCAGACCTCTTGTCCAGTGCTCTTCCTTGGGACGTGGGACACCACCATCCAGTGGTCCTGACCTCTGAAACCAGTGTCTGAGAACTCCAGAGTCCCCAGGCTGCTTAGGCTAACTCCTCCAGAACTCCACCTAGGTTATGAGCCACTCTGGGCTTCTAGTTTAATTCCTCTGGGGACAACGTGGCAGGAAAGCAAAGAACACAGGCTTAGCAAAAAACACAGTCACTTGGACCCTTGAAACATTCAGGAGTTACAGATCTTTGAAAAGAACAAAAATCCTGAGGCGCACCCTGTCCTAGTCAGAGCTCACCCCATCCCAGTCAGAGCTCACTTGTTCTTGTGAGTCTGAGGTTTGTCAGAGTTTCAGGAGGCAGACAGTGCCTCCTACTCTCATCCTCCTGCAAGTCCTGACATATGGCCATGGTTGCCCCCATATCACAGAGCAGGACCCTGCTCTCAGACAGGACCCTCATCTCTGTACCACATGCTCATGATGAGGCCAGCTCTACACTAGCAGCTTGTCAACACTACAAGTGCTTTGCTGGCATAGCTACATTGGTATTGCCATCAGGGCAAAGCCGCCTAGTGGAGATGCAGGTTATATTGAAAAAAGGAGTTATTTTGCCGGTATGGTTAAACTACCTCCCTGAACAACATAAACTATACAGGCAAAAGAACTCCTGCGTCTACACCACGGCTTTTGGCAGCATAGCTATGTCAGCTAGGGGGCGTGATTTTTTTCACACTCCCAACCAACATAACTATGCCAGCAAAACTTTTAGTGTAGACTAAGGCCATGTCTATACATACAACATCTCTGCAGCACATCTGGTGAAGATGCTCTGTGCCGACAGGATAGAGCTCTCCCATCAGCTTAAAAAAAACCCACCTCTGCAAGCGGCAGAAGCTATGTTAGCGGGAGAAGCTGTGCACATGAGCGCTTATGTCAGTGTAGCTTATGTCGCTTAGGGGGGTGGAATAGTCACACCCCTGAGTGACATGAGTTTTGCCAACATAGGCTATAACATAAACATAGCCTACGCCTAAGAGCACTTTGTTGGTAAAACTACATTAGCACACAATACCGGTAAAGAATGGCCATCGCTTATACTACCAAAACTGTGCTTTAGCTAGCATAGCTTTTTCCAGCCTCCAGAGTGAAACAAGCTATCCCAGTAAAAGTGCAGTTTTGTCAGTATAACTGCTCTACAGCACAGCTCTATATGTCAGTCAAGGATCTCATGTCTTCACATCCCTGACTGACATAGCTATGCCAGCAAATGTTTGTAGTCTAGACCCGGCTTGAGAAGCTCCTGACCTGCCAATCACGCTCATCTGCCCCTTGTAGGTTTCTGTGGAAAGAGATTATTGTTCCCTGGGGATGGGCCAGTAGCTGAGAGTCATTCAATGTCGATAGCAAGAGATGGAACTCGGTGACAGTCCTTCAGCAAGGTGTCGAACACCTTCCCCAAGAAGGGCAGCTGACTGGAATGAAGTACAACAGGCTGGCCTGGGGTCTGTAGTTAGCCCTAGAGTCTGAAGTCTGAGCAGTTAATCCCTCCTTGTTGGTGAGGGGATGAAGTTAGACGTGTAGAAGTCATTGGCCAGATGAACAGGAGTGGCAAACAGGGGAGCTGAGAGAGGCAGCATGAGAGGCTCTCTTTCTAGGTACAGTTCTATGTTCAAAACCCTGATGCCAGCAATGGATGCTTTCTTTCCTGCTTGAAGCCAGAAGGGACTTCCTCTGTATGAAATGGAAGTTGGTGGCTGTGCTGAAAAATTAGATTTGTAATTTGGAAGGACAAGCACTGACTCTACAGAGCATCAGAAAGACTCAGGAGTACTCGGAAAACCAGATTCTGGAAATATCCCATGCAACCCTTTACCCCCAAAATCAAGAAAGAAAGAAACTGGTGACCAAGGAACCAGAGAGAGTTGAAATTGGAGAGGATGCTTGGCAGTTTGTAACCACCAGAGGCAAGAGGACCAGGCAGTATTCTGCATGGCTGGAGGCATATGAGGAGAGGCAGGCTGTGACCGCCAGAGAGAAGAGGACTAGGAAGAATATCCACAGAGCTAGAAATACTATTCAGTCCAACCTGCAAGTTTATCAAGAGTGCCCATAAAGAAATCTCCAACCATCAAAAGAAGACAGACTAAGTTTGTCAGGAAGTCTATGCTAAAAAAAATGTTCTGCAAGGTACAAGCAGACAATAGGGTGGCATGCTCTATCTTCTTGAAGTCAAGCCAAGAGATGTGACTGCAAGATTGAATGGGCTTCTGAAGTCAGCAGGCAAGGCTCCACTGGTGATGCTGCTTATAAGCACTAATGAGACTGCTTCACATAATACCTACACCATAGACTATAGATGACTTCAGAAACTTGCATAGGTGCTGAAGGTGGAGAGGAATGTCCACATAATCTTTCTTAGAGATCCTTCCTGTCCCGCACACAAAGGAAGACACAAGATGTTGGAAGTGAACCACTGCCTAAGTAAGTTGCATAAGGTAAAGGGTTTGGTTTTATGGAATAATGGCCACCTTCTATGAGCAGAGGGGGATGTACAATTTGGATGGCTTCATCTTGAGAAAGATGAACCAATCCTCTATGGCACGCACTGGCTAGATTAGTCAGAAGGGCATTAGGAACAAAAGGGGAGGGTGAAAAGTGGAACAAATGAGCTCTATTTTCCCCACAAAATCAAGATGTCAGTAACAAAATTAATCAAGGACCAAGGAATGAGAAGAAAAATGTTAATTGCCTACGCACCAGTGCCAGGAGGTTAGGTAATATACAAGAGGAACTGAAATCACGTATTTGTGAGCCCATATTTCACCTTGTTAGTATTACTGAAACCTGGTAGAAAGATTTGCATGTTTGCAATGTTAAATTCAATGGTTATAACCTATTTAGGAAGGATTGAGTGGGAAAAGGGAAGGAGTGGTGGCATTCTATGTCAAAAATGGCATTACCTGTTTCCAAGTCACTGACAACTTATCTTGAATTATTACTATTATCTTGAATGCTTATGGATCAATGTTCTAACAGATAAGCCACAAGACTGGGTACTAATTGGTGTCTGCGATAGACCATCAGATCAGACATGAGAGCAGGATGACTGGCTCCCTAAGCATCTACCTATAATGTGCAGGGGGAAAAACTGCATCGTCATGGGAAATTTCAGTTTGAGTGGCATATGCTTGAGGTTTCATGCTCCCAATACTAAAACATCCTTGGAATTTCTAAAAATTATAGATGACAATTTCCTAACTCAGAAAGTTTTACATCCAACGGGTGGAACTGTATATTAGACATCATCTCAACAGATATACAGGAATTATTCACAGAACTAAAAGTTAGCTTAGGTGAAAGTGATCGTGCTTTAATCACATTTGTTATGTGCAAACCGAATTAAGTCCAAACCAGTAATACATATATTTGGTACTTTAAAAGGGCCATTTTTCCAAAGCTTAAAACAATTATGAGCCAAATCACCAGAGAGAAAGAATTTAAACAGAAAAAATTGAATGATAATTGGGAGCTGTTTAAGACATTTTACTAGATGCCCAAAAAGCTACAATCCCATAACTGAGAAGGAAATCTACCCTGGTTTAAAAAAAGTATCCCGGCTTAGAAGGGAAATGAAAGCAGCAATAACAAAAACATAAATGGAAAAAAGGAGCAGTTGACAGCAATTAATATAAGTTAGAAGCTAGACAGTGTAGAAAATTGATAAGGGAAGCAAAAGCACACAAGGCGAAATCTATGGCCAGCAAAGTTAGGGCAAGTAGAATATATATATATATCAGGAACAAAAGAAATCCTAGTAATAGTATTAGTCTATTAATAGATGAAGTGGTAGAATTGTCAATAGTAATGCAGAAGAGGCAGAAATGTTCAATAAATATTTCTGTCCTATATTTGGGTAAAATCCAAATGATGTATTCACATCATAAAATGATGGTGAAATACTTTCCATTCCAACAGTAACTAAAGAGCATTTTAAACAAAAGCTACTTAAGTTAGAAATTTTAAAATAAGCAGGTCCAGATAACTTGCATGAAAGAGTTTTAAAAGAGCTGGCAAAGAAGTTCTCTGGACTGTTAATGTTGGTTTTAAATATTTCCTGAAACACTGGGTAATTTCCAGAGGTCTCTAAGAAAGCTAATGTTGGATCAATATTTAAACCGGGTAAACAGGGTGACCTGAATAAATAAAGCTCTGTCAGCCTGACATCAATCCTGTCATGGACCAGGACACAGGTGGTCAGACATAGTGGTGGTCAGGCCTAGTGGTCGGAGCCAGGACCCAGAGCCAGGGGTTAGGAACCACAATCAGAGCCAAAAAAAAAGTCAAGTCAAGGATTGGAGCCAGAGTCTGTAGCCAGAGGTGGGGCATGGATTCAGGGATCTGAAACAAGGCAGAGTCCAATATAGCAGCCAGCTAGGAATTCATCTAGTTGCTAAGACAACTTCCTGTGGCCTCCTTCTGGCAAGTCTGAGCCAATCAGAGAGACCTGATGTCTTCTCCAATCAGGAGTTTTGTGGATGGGTCCACCAGCCCACACTTCCTGGTGGTACGAGTGAGCTGCTGGTACCAATGGCAGCAATCTGAGGACTACCTGGGCATCTGATGACCTCTGTTTGAGACTCATGATTCCTCATAGATCTAAGGCAAAATAATGGAACCACTGATATGGGATTCAGTTCATAAAGAATTAAAGGAGGGTAATATAATGAATGCCAATCAACATGGGTTTATGGAAAATAGATCCTGTCAAACTAACTTGATATTTTTGATGTTATTACAGGTTTTGTTGACAAAGGTCATAACAGTGTTGATGTAACTAGAACAACACAAAATCAACATGGCACAGATTAAATGGATTAAAAATTGGCTAACTAATAGGTCTCAAAATGTAACTGTAAATAGGTAATTATCATCAAGCAGGTGTGTTACTAGAGTCCCACATTAGTTTTTCGCCTACACTATTTAATATTTTTATCAATTACTTGGAAGAAAATATAAAATCATTACTGATAAAATTTGCAGGTGACACATTGTAGAGGGAGTGGTAAATAATGAAGAGGTCAGGTCACTGATACAGAGCAATCTGGAGCAAACAATATACATTTCAATACAGGCAAATGTAAGACCATACGTCTAGAAACAAAAATGTAGGCCATACTTACAGGATGGGGGACTCTATCCCGGTTAGCAGTGACTCTGAAAAAGACTTGAAGGTCCTGATGGATAATCAGCTGAACATAAGTTCCTAGTGTGACACTGTGCTAAAAGGTCTAATGAGATCCTTGGATGTATGAACAAGAATATCAAATAAGAGTAGGGAGGTTATATGACCTCTGTGTTAAACACTGGTGCATCTGCTACTGGAACATTGAGTTCAGTTCTGGGGCTCACATTTAAAGAAGAATCTTGGGAAAGTGGAGTGAGTTCTGAGAAGAGCCACAGGACTGACTAAAGAATTGGAAAATACCTTATAGTGAGAGACTCAAGAAGCTCAAACTATTTAGCTTATCAAAGGGAAACTTAAGGGTGATTTGATCACAGTCTATATATACCTACATGGTGAACAGAAATTTGATAATAGAGGGCTCGTCAAACTAGAAGATGAAGGTATAGCAAGATCCAATGGCTGGAAGTTGAAGCTAGAGAAATTCAGTCTAGAACTGGGGCACAAATTTTTAACAGTGAGGGTAACTTACCATTGGAACTATTTGCCAAAGATTCTGAATTCTTTATCGCTGGAAATGTTTAATTCAAGATTGGATGTTTTTCTTAAAAATATGGTCTAGTTCAATCACAGCTATTGGACTTGGAGCAGGAATTTATTCATGGAAGTCCTAACACCTGTTTTATACAAGAGGTCAGACTAGATGATCACAACAGTCCCTTCTGGCCTTATATAACCTATGAACATCATCCCTTTTCCCTCAACCTATACACAAAGGCGCATGTGTAAGATAGGTCACATGAATATCCCAATCTGGTCTTGGAGTGGGCCCCACAGAATAGGACAGAGATAAAATTAACAACCCACCAGACATGTAATGGTACCTATGATCAGAACAGGTAGAGTAAATACCCCTCCCTAAATAGGAGGTGATCTCCCCACAAATCAAGGAAAGTAGCATCTCAGATAACCGGTGACCTTCATCCTACACATGCAGTGACCCCTCCCACCTCAAACACACACACACAGTGGATGAGGACCAGGAAAGTGAATACATCACTATTTACAGGCAGGGAGCTGCCAGATCAGGATACATACAGTGAATATTCAGTCCCAGAAATTTGGTGACCTAGGTCTGGACATGTAGAGATATTGATCTACATTTTCCAGAGTGATTCTCGATGCCCAAACTTGAGACCCTAAAAGGGGCCTGGTTTTCCAGGACCCACTAAGGTGTCTCAAGTTGAGCATCCACAAAATCCAGCATGCACATTTTTGGGAAACACAGGCCATAAATCACAGGAGATCTAAAGCACATAAATCTAAAGCAAAAGGTGGAGAGCAGGGCATCCCACCAGGACAGTTGGTGACAACTGTAGCACACATTAGACATCTGGGTACCTGAAGCCTGCTGTCATCCAGTGACTAGTTGAAGGCTGGAATATCTACAAGCCAAATTTGCAGCCTCATCGCTCATGTGTGCACAGGCAAGTATGTTCTTTAACCCTGCAACAGCTGTCTTAGTTTTGGGAGCTTGCAGATTTCTTAAGAGGAATAATAAAGAAGGAAAATATTGACTTAGTCAGGGCTATTTTTTGTTTTTAATTTTAATTTTGTTTTTTCTAATCCACTCCAAAAACTAGGGAGAGAAGGGGGAGAAAGTTCTGGTGATGTCAGCTCCCATTGCCATGGAAACTGAATATTTTTAGTGACAACGAAGTCTTCCTCCTCGAGCTGCTGGATTGTGTGGGGAGTGAGGGCGAGCAGGGCAGGGGGGCGGACAAGGGAATTCAGTTAACTCAAAGTATAGCTTCTGGCTTTTTAACATAGTGAAGAGAGAGAGAGAATGACTGAGTGAATAAATGACTTGAACTAATGAACAAGTGAACCAAGTTTATGGAACCAAAACACTTTTTGGGATGATATCAGCAAATGACTGTTCTTTTTGGTTTTGCCACATTTTTTGGTAAAGGACAGTGTTGAAGCAAATCACCAGATGTAGGTAATTTAAATCACCCAGGGATGCCCGATAGGATAGTCTCCCCAACTGTCTGCTGTTCCTCTGCTTTTTCTGTCCACAGGGTGATCTTTTAATTCTGACCTCTTGGTCTGGTGGGCTGGATGGGTGTTTGTTTTGGGTCAGGCGAGTTGTTGGTTTTTCCCTTGGTTTGAGGAGAGGAGTCTGATGGTCCCTAGTTTTTTCATCTCCTCCAATACTACAAATTCCTTCTCTGGGGCCAAATTTGGGTCCTATTGAAGGCAATGGGAGCTCTGCCATGGAACTGATTGGGATCAGGACCTCAGTACAGGAAGGGGAGAGGAATGACTAGATTCTGATTTAGGATGTAGTTAAATGGGATGAAGAGATAGGAGACATGAGGACCCAGAGTCAAGAATTTCCCTGGGCCTTCTAGGCAAACAGAGGTCCCTAACAGAGTCAGTTCTAGTCAGAGATGAGCCAGCGAAGAGGGGTTTGGATTTTGGACAGGTTTAGGCTAGGATTTGGGTTTGAGGCTGAATCAGAACTGGGATTCTGGGGTTGGGTTTGAGGCTAAATAAAAGCTTGCATTCAGAATTTGAGGGCAAATATTAGTTTGGGATCAGGATTGATCACACCCAAATTGCACAAGCAATTTTAATGGATTTCAAATAATAAAATAAAAAACCATTAACCAGTTCTTACACAGCACTAATGGCTACATATATGAGAGATAACATAATATATACGCTAATATAATAGCTTATATCTGTGGTCCTCAAACTTATTTGATTGAACTCCCCTCCCCCTTTGTGTCTGTAGTAGTTTATGCCCCCCGCCACACAAGTACATGTACCAGTTAAAAAAAAATCAACATTCAACTCTCACTAAATATTAAAAACCGTAAGGCATTGATTCAAACAGAGCCAACGATCCATTGTAATAAGAGCAAAAGCAAAACTGTGATTGGGGTCGATGCCTAAATTTAAATATGCATGCCATATCGTAGCAAACGGATTAACCTACAGAAGGCAACAACTTTGTGTAAGCTTAAAAGAAATCCGTCAAAATGCACAGCGCCATCTAGACTCAAATGCATAGCATCATCTGAGGACCTGATATGTGGGAGGAATCAGCTTTGCTAGTTATGCTGTGGATAAAATGTGCACAGTAAGGTTTTTCCCTCCCTAAAACGTCTCATTCCCCTGCCCCCGAATATATTCCATGCCATCCCATGGGGGGGCGACCCCCTGTTTGAGAACCTCTGGCTTATATAAGTAAATGGGAGGAATCGCTCTATAATGGGAGAAGTCTTGTGAGATCAGACAGTTTTGTGAGATTTCCACCATCACAGGCCGATATTTCATGATGACAGTTGCACTAGAACCAGAAAACAAGCCCCTTCCAGTTCTGAATCTGCAATGAAACCATAACCCAAACATGTTGGGTTTGTATCCAGGACTTGATTTGAAATCTCCCGTGAACCCAGAAAGGGTTCAGATTTGAGGTTCTAGTCGAAGTCCATCTCTGGTGCTGGCATTGGACATGGAAAGGGCTTGGAAAGGTGAATGGCATTCATTAATGGAATATGCACTTAGCATCAGACAGGGAGAAGCCGTCCATTTCCCAATCTTCTCATTCCAAGTCAATGAACTGGATTTCTGTGTCCACCTTGAATGGAGTCTTAGTCCCAGCCTGAATGACAGAGTGGTTCTGAGAGATCTTAACATGTTCAGAGAAATACAACCAGCCCTGAGCCACCCCATTTCAAATACACTTCTTGTCCCTTTGCAACTCAAAAAATCTGTCTGAGCTATGATAGCTCTCCTTTAACATCATTTCTCCCACCACTACACCACTCCCATTCTTTCCTGTCTGTGCTCAGCTGCACCTCCTTGTTACAGGGGCTCAGGACTAGTGGGCTGGGATGTGGAATGCAACATGATTTAGTTGTTTTAACTTATTTTCTCTAGATTAACTCCTGCTCACCACGATGTGGGGCCCATTTCATTAAAGACCCTAGCTACTGAAATACCAGGCTCAGTGATTGGAAGATGGGAAGGCTCGTCCCATCTCACCCATGTTGCTTTCAGTGTTGAAACATAGGATCTTTCATTTCCTTCCATTCTCTTTTAGGTACAGGCCATTTCACCGCTGGGCACCTACCTTCATATCTCAGACAACAAATTAAATCAGTTAGAAGGTCTCAGTTTAGTGCATAAGGAAACAATTGTACACACACCCAAAGGGAAATATCTTTCAAGCCTTGTTGCTGACAGGTGTATTAAAAACAAATGTAAAAGATGGTCCTATTATTCACCCTGGGGAACAGTTGTGCGGGGCAAGCTTGAATGGCTCTGCCAGCTCAACCAGTGATACACTGAGCTCTAGTGACAATGAAAGCTGGTTAATTCCCCACAGGGACAAAAAGGGAGGTGGGGCTCTCTCTAGAAAGGAGCTGTTTGGTTTTGTTTGCTGTAAAAAAACAGCCACATTTTTTGCCGCAAACAGCAAAATTTCTTCCATGGGGCAATTTGATTAAAAATAAACCAGTAAAGCTGCACTCACCAGTGCAAAGAGTGAAATTTCACCACACATTTGAGTGGCAATCCTTGTGGGCTTTCCACGGTGCATGTGCAGACTTGGGAAGTGGAAATCAGAGCTTCACCATAGCAACTTTGTTGTTAAAAATGCTCAAATGTCAACTTGTGCCTAAGGTGCTGTGGGATGGACTGATGTGATGCAAAGGCAGAAACTCACAATTTCTAAAGGAATGCTTTTATCTTAAAGCTGAGCTAGTGGAAGCAGACCTGTTGCACTGATTTGGGGCAAGGTGACACCTCATTGGCCCAATTACATTAAAAGAGGTTGCTGAGTTTCAGAGCCATAGCTTCAGCTGATATAATTCAGCTTAGCTCCCCTGTACTGAGGAAGCTATATCCATTCACACTAGCTGAAGATCTGGCCTTCATTGTGTACTGGCTTCTCCCCAATCCTGCTGAACTGAGCACATGTATGATTCCAGTTTCGCCGGGAAGATGCCTGACAACCAACACAGCCGCAAACCTCGGACTTGTTTTGCTTTCAGTTACAGCAGGGCAAATCAAGAATAGCAATGCTGACTTCACAAGAATTGCTCTGGCCTTACTCTAAAGTAAATGGGAGTTGAATCTGACCCTGTGCTTAAAAAAATACTCTTCTATTCTCTTCCAGAACTTGTCACGACCCTTAGATGGGGACCATGTCCCAACTGCATGTAACATTCCAATCAATCCCTCCAGCTTTAAAGGGATGAAATCATAGAAAAGAGTTAACCTACCCAGCCATCACAATGAAGAAATCCAGGCGGTTCCAGGTGTCCCCAAGGTAACACTTCTTGCCAAAGATCCCCAGGGCCACCATCTTCAGGACCATCTCCATGGCAAAGAAGATGAAGATGAAATCATCAAATACCTGAAGGAGTCACAGGGAAAATGGAGGGTAAGTTTAACAAGTGCTCACTGCCCTTTCATTTGACAGTTCAAAGTGTGTAGATGAATATGAATTTTGGTGTGCACAAAAGTGACTGAGAGGGCTGGACAGTGGAGGTGCTGGGCAAGATTCCTCTCTACATGCCCGGGTGAATGGGGATACATAGAGAGGGATCATTTTAGGTGCAGGTGAGCGTGGAGTATGGATGGATGTGTGCAGATGGGTCCAGATGGATTAATGGGGATGTGTATAAGTGCCATAGGCTACATTCAATCTCTCTCTCTGGCAAACTCTTGTGATTTTTTTTAAAGCAAGCTAGTTTGTTGCTATGGGTATCCTTGTTGAGAGAGATGTGAGGCTCTGCTCCATCTTGTTCACCCCCTCCCATTTCACTTTATTTAATTAGACTTTATTGGCATTTTGGGGGGGGGAAGGGAGCCCTGAACTCAGGCCACAGTACAATTGTCCTTGATTTCCCTCCTCTCATCAAGGTGGTGCTTGCCAACCTTTTTCGGAAAAAGTGGAGTGCCAAGAGAAGGGAAACATCAGACATAATTAGAACCCTGGCCTGAGCCTCAGCCAAGGGTGCACCTGCTCCCACTAAGGGGAAGGAGACAGCTTACCTGCAGGATCTTGCACCGGTCATTGAGGCAGTCCATATCATCACAGGGCTGGTACATGCCCAGGGTAACACAGTTCAGGAGAATCACCATCATGCTGACGCACTCAAACCAAGTGCAAAGGAGAATAAAGAGTCAAGGAAAACTCAGCTAGGCTCAAAACTAACTTGCCCAGATCTTGGGATGACAAAACAGAAACCTTTAAAGAAAACAAAACCCCAAGTAATAGAATAGCCAGATCATCAATCTCTATATTCTCTGTCCTTCACCCGTAGCCACATTCCATTCCATGAAAAAAAACCAAGTTGAGACTCATTTTGGGGACATTCAAGTAACACAAAGCATTGTGGGCTATTTATGCAAATGAGCATCCATTGTTAAACACAGACACACACCAACTTCCTGTGGCAGTGGTTTGCTGAATTGTTACTAATCACGTGTGATAGGAAAAGATTCCCATCATGCCCTCCACGCAAAAGCTGCAAAGGTCTCCAGCATATGAGGACAGGGTTCATCCAACACAACCAAGTGGACAGACATTCCTGTGAAACCTAGAAGCAAGAACCTTTCTTGGAGGGAGTACAACTTAAGGTGTCAAAGCTTAGAAATCATTCTCTCTTTGATAAGAACTTAAAAACATGGAACTGCCATAATGGAACTAATCAATGGTCCATCTAATCTGTTATTCCGCCTCCAACAGTGATTGATGCTGGATAAAACTTCCATGATGTGCCTAATTGTGCTATACTATCACCTCAAGGGAAAATGGTGTTCCTGACCCCAGCTGGTGATCAGCTTATGCCCTGAAGCATGAGGATTGATAGTCCTTGTAATTGTTTTCTTAGCTACACTGGTATCCCTGCAGAGGCTACACTTACTCATAAAAATGTTGAATTCTTTGTTTAGACTCTTACTAAGATATCTGCTTCAATAATAGCCAGCAGCAGCAAGTTACACTGGCTCATTTTACATTAAACTGTGTTTCCTTCTATTTGTTTTTAATTTGTTGTCTTTTAATTGTATTAAGTACTGCTCCATTTCTATATTATGGGGCAGGGTAAACAGGAGTGCTTGAATGACCTTCTCTATACCCTTCAGAATTTTATATACCTCTCTCCTTTTATTCTTCTCCTTTCCAAACTCAACAGATTTAGGGGCTGGATTTCACTTATACTAAACCTCCTTTACAGGTATAGCACTGTAAAGGGGGCTTAAAGTGGGTGTCAATCCTTTAAGGAAATGTCTACACAGCAAAGAAAAACCTATGGCTGGCCCGTGCCAGCTGACTCAGGCTCGCGGGGCTCAGACTGTGGGACAGTTTCATTGCTATGTAGACTTCCAGGCTCAGGCTTGAGCCCGGGTTCTGGAACCCTGCGAGGTGGGAGGCCTGAGCCCAGATATCTATACAGCCATGAAAAAGCCCCACATAGCCTGAGCCCAGACTGCCTGGCACAGGCCAACCACGGGTGTCTAGTTGCTGTGTAGACATACTCTAAGGCTTCTTTCTACTACCACAGTGGTGTGATGAGGCCTTAGTTCAAATAAGGTCCCTAGTCTCTTACTCTTCCTGATACACATCAGCATACATCAAACAAACATCTTGGCTTAGTTTCCATTTTGGACCTGCCATGGGGCAAGTTGCAATAGCAGATGGTCTGATATAAGATATCACCTATCCTACCTTATCTCTCTCATATCCTGGGACCAACCTTGCAAAGAGAGTATACGGACATGAATCAAACAAACTCACCCTAAGAGCTCTGTGAGCCTGTGTGTCTTTTATTCTCCCTTTCCACTTCTTTAAAGATCAGATCGAATGCCCAGTGAAACCAATGGAAGGATTCCCATTCATTCCAATGGGGTTTGCATCAGCCCTACTCCTCCCATTTTTATTTTTCTTCTTTTGCATCATTTTCCTGCTTTCTTGACCCTCCTTTGCTTTGAAAAGAACCCCTTTTCCTAACTGCGCAATATTTCCTTTCTTTGCCCCCCTCACACACCTTATTCCTCCATCCCTGTTCTCTGTTCCTCTCATCCCCTCTTCCTACATTGGCATCTGTCCATTTCCTGGGTTTGTTCTCTTCCACCCTCCCCTTGTTTCAAGGATAGTCCCTGCTTCTCTTCCTACTCCCCTGCCTGGTGATTGGGCTATGCCAGCAGAGGCTCTATCATCACTCCCCGTGGGGTTGTCAGGCTTGGAGCTAAGCCAGAGATGCCTTGTCCTAAATTTTTGCCCCAGTCTGGCCTTGTAGTAGACAGAAACAGTTGTTATTGCTTTGTTGGAAGGTGGGGGTGAGGGTTGGAAGGGCTGTTAGTTATTCAACTGCTTCTCCACAGTTTGCTAGTTCTTCCTCCATTTTCATGGCCCTGAAGACAACATGCTCCTGCATGCACAAGGAAACGAGGACTTCTTTCCCATTTCTCATCTGCTAAACTATTCTTCACCAGGAACTCATTATGACGCATGTGTGTGTCAGGCTGTAAGCTCCATTTTGTTTTGTGAACTCCATTTTGTTTCAGGGGCTCTGCTTTGTATTGTGACCTTCATATTGTATTGCATCCTCCTTTGTGGATTTGAGGATCCATTCTGTAATATGGGCTTGATATCCAGTGGAATGTCTTTGGCTGAGAAGCTATGACAGAATCATCAATATTGAATGTCTCTCCCCTACTGGAACAATGGGGTTTCTATGGGTAGGGCTATTGACTTTGAATGTTTCTCTATAAAGAAGCTGACGGGGAGAAAGAAGCTGAAGTCTAGAATTCCACTGCCTGAAGCATATGCATAAAAGGGGGACAGAAACTGTTCTAAAAGAAGGGTTCTTTTTTATGCAAGAGGCCAGACGCTGGTGAAATGAAAGAAGACCAGGCTAAAACTGCCTGACTATGACCAAATCCAAAACTCACAGGATAGGTGAAATCAGACATGGATTCAGGAGGTATTCAGGAGGTTTTTTTTTTCATATATCTGTAACTCTCTGGTGTGCTTTGTTAGCATGTCTATGGTTAAATTAGAATAATAGAATATTAGAGTTGGAAGGGACCTTAGGAGGTCATCTAGTCCAACCCCCTACTCAAAGCAGGACTAACCTCAGCTATATCATCCCAGCCAGGGATTTGTCAAGCCTCAGCTTAAAAACCTCTAAAGATGGAGATTCCACCACCTCTCTAGGTAACCCATTCCAGTGCTTCACCACCGTCCTAGTGAAAAACTTTTTCCTAATGTCCAACCTAGACCTCCCCCCCCTGCAACTTGAGACCGTTGCTCCTTGTTCTGTCATCTGCCACCACCGAGAAGAGCCTAGTCCCATCCTCCCTGGATTCTTTTGCTAAGCCTGTGTTTCTTGCTTTCCTGCCATATTTTCCCTGAAGGTTTTGACTAGAAACCAGAGTTCCCACAACTAGGTGGATCTGGGATAACATGTCTAAACCATGTAGAGCTGTGACACCAGTTCTGGAGTGTAGGCAACTGGACTGCAGGGTCCCATTGCCCAAGAAGTAAGAAAGACATGGGGTCTGCAACCTGGGAGTGTGCCTGAGAGAGAGACAGCTAAAAACAGTAACCAGTCACTACCTAGACCAAGAAGGGCCCAGAGGTGCATGAGCCCAGGAGTTGGGTCCATTTACAACAGATTTGTAGCCATTCAGAACAGAGCAAGAGTCATGACCAAGGATTCTAAAAATCTGTTTGCCAGGGGAAAACACAGAATTAGCATTTTTACAAAGAATCTTTAGTTTTTAAATTTTGTAAAAAAATAAAAACATATATTAACCATTAACTGAATTTTACTGGAAATACCAGTGTCACTTATTTAAAGTGAGCAGCTTCCCCCTCTTGTGGTTGATTTTTGAACGCGCTTTAAATTTACAGTAGAACCCTGTTTATCTGATCCAATTGGGCCAGATTGGATCATCAAAAATTTGGATAATCAGGATAATTGGCAAAGAGCTTCCTATCCCTTATTTTAAGATGGGCAATGGCTCTGGCTGATTGCCTCGGGTGGCTGGGGCCTGCAGCTGACCGCCCGAGCCCCAGTCGCTGTCAGCCCCGGGCAGCTGGTGATTTGATTAATACAGACAGCTGGATAGTGGAGGCTCAGAGAAACAGGGTTCTACTTGTATATCAATATAATATTGTGTTCAACTGATACCTATATACATGGTGGCTTGGGAAACTAAAGTTCAGCGTTTCATTTTAATCACGGGAAAACACCAATTTTGGGGGGGTTTTTAATCAGAAAATTTTGATTTTATCATCACGGGTCATCCTTGGTCATGACACGTATCTCTGACCCTGGTCATGACGCCTATCTCTGACCATCTGATCTTGGGTGGTTCATGGGGGCATTTTGGAAGCACAGGACATTATGTAACTATGTGTGGCATGGGTTTATAGCTGGCCTGTCCCCGGCTCTCTACCAACTGCTAAGAGATGGCGTGTTCGCTTTGGCATGGGCATCCCTCTGGATACGGTTTGCTGAAAGGTAGATGACTACAGCACTAGAGGCTGGAACTGGGTGCTCTTGTTGGGGAGGTGTCAGCAGTAGCTTCCCTAGATGAATCAGAGGGAAGCCCTCTTTTGCCCCCACCATTTTGTGGTCAACCTACTAGAAGTCACAAACGTTGCTTTCACCCAGCTCATTCTAACGAGACAGCACCTATATTTTTTGACATCCTGGCAAATGTGTGTTTATGCTTTTAAGCAGAGGAACAGTGCCCTCTATTGGCGAGGTGGTTTAATTACTAGTCCCACAATTGGAGTTACATCTCTATAATGGTGTAAGAAGGATAGTCCAGTGGTTCGATGCTGGGCAGACTTAGGTTCAATTCCCTGCTCTAGCCCAGGCTTCCTCGTCTGACCTTGGACAAATCATTTCATTTCTCTGTGCCTCAGAGCCCCAGCTGTAAAATGAAATAATAGCACTGCCTGGCCCCACAGGGTGATGTGAGGATAAACACATAACAGATTATGAGACACGCACATAGTATGTTAATAGGGCCATGTAAATTCTTGAGAGAGACAGATTCCCCACTTTTGCCAACTCTCATGACTTTATTGCGATCTCACAATATTTAGTGTTTTTCTTAAAGCCCTACCTCCCCGAGTCATGTGTTACCTAAGAATCTCAGCTTTCATAAATAATAATTTTCTAGCCCTCGTGGTTGTTTAGAAAAGGTTAAAAACATAAACCCTAAAGTCTCAAACACCAGAAAGCAAATAGAAATACCCAAATACGTTCTTTTTAAAAATCACCTAATTTTTGAGACCTGACTTTTGATTTTTGGACACTTGGATTGCGGTTGGCAATATTAGATTTCCCTTCCCCTTTTTAGACACTGGCTCTGTGAAAGTTTGTAGATGCCATCCAGGTTCCCTGGTGACATTGTTGAGCGTCCTTGTAGTTAAAATGACATAAAAAAGGCTTCCCACCCTTGTCACTCTGTAGTTTTCCTTTCAGTGCAGGTGGGTCTCCAAAAGACACATTGTATCTGCAGTTGAGAGAGAGAGAAAGTCTGATGAGAAAAATGGAGCATCTCCCGCCCGGAATCAGGAGGGGTCACTGTCAACTTGAGGCTATGGAAGGGGGTAATTATAACTACCTGCTGCCTTCAATGTGTCACCACTGTCAGCCACAAGGACTGTCTTCAGTCACCACGGCAACAGCCTAGAACCAGGTTTATAATCTTCACTTCTGCAATGTCTCCCCCCTCCCTCTCTGCTCTCTCCCCTTCTCTTGTGCCTGAACCTGTAATTAATTTCAACTGCTGACAAAGCTGGTATTCAAAATCTGCATCATTCAGTCAGAAATTTCATTACTAATTAACTTTTTTGAAGTTCAAATCTTCTAATTACAAGTGAATTTCTTCCCTCTCTCCCCCACCCGTTTCTCTTTTTTCCTCACTGTCACTCTCCCTCTTCTCCAATCCCTCCTCCTAGCGTTGCTACCCTTGTCATTCTGAGTTCTGGATCCCAAAGGGACGGAGAAGTGACAATACACTTTCACAACAGGGCCTGTCGCCATAGGTGGGTTTAGGAAATCAAAACAGGAACACAGACATTGTCAAAATGGATCAGATCAGCTTTACAGCTAGTCCAGCATTCGGTGTCTGACAAAGGCCAGCAATAGCCGCTGCAGAGGAAGTTGCAAGAAAACCTGTAGTGAACAATTATGTAATAACTTGCCCTCAGGAAGCGTTTCTTCCTAGCCACTGTCAGTTAGGATTGCTTTATGCCCTGAAACTTAGAAGGTTTAATATCTCTCATTTAAATTTTTTTTGTCCTGTCTACCATGCCATGGATTGCTCTCATTAGCCATATAACGAACCTTCTTTTAGACCTCTGCTAAGCTCTTGGCCTCAGCGCTGTCTCGTAGCAATGGGCTCTGACTGTAACAGGGTGGCTTCCCCTTTCGGGCTGAAGGCTTGGGGCCAGCCAACCCTGATTACTGAAGCCATATGAGAAGCCTGGATGGAGCCTGATGGAGGGCATCAGGAAGATACAGAGAGAGGGGAACCTCAGGAAACAGCAGGCTGTGAGAAAGGCTCCTACAAGGGGAATTAAGTCATCAGAGCCAGGAAGCTGAACTGCAGCTAGGTAAAGCCTGCAAGTGACTGTGATTAGGACCCAACTGTGGGAAGAAGGGCTGGGAACTCCCTACTTAAGAGGAAAGAGACACTGAACGGGGTTTGAGGGCCTGGGGGTGTCAAACTCCTACTTGGAGGGAAAGGGGGGAAGAGAGAGAGACTGAACTGGGACCCATCTCTGGGAAGAATGGCTGGACACTTCCCTACTGAAGGGGAGATGCTGAACTGGGTTTGGGATCTGGAGGGCCAGTGTGTACCCAGAAGACTAAAGAGGGAAGATCCTCTCCTGGATCAGTAACTGGTTAAAAGATCAGAAACAAAGGATAGGAATAAATAGTCAGTTTTCAGAATGGAGAGAGGTAAATAGTGGTGTCCCCCAGGGGTCTGTAGTGAGAGCAGTATTTTTCAACATATTCAGAAATTATCTGGAAAAAGGGGTAAACAGTAAGGGGGCAAAATTTGCAGATGATACAAAACTACTCTAGATAAATCCAAAACAGATTGCAAAGAGTTATAAAACTGGGTGACTGGGCAACAAAATAGCAAATGAAATTCAGTGTTGATAAACGAAAAGTAATGCACATTGGAAAACATAATCCCAATTACACGTATAAAACGATGGGGTCTAAATTAGCTGGTACCACTCAAGAAAGAGATCTTAGAGTTATGGTAGACAGTTCTCTGAAAACATCTACTCAAGTGCAGTGGCAGTCAAAAAAGCTAACAGAATGTTGGGAATTATTAGGAAAGGGATAGATAAGAGAGAAAATACCATATTGCCTCTTTATAAATCCATGGTACGCCCACATCATGAATACTGCATGCAAATCTGGTTGCCCCATCTCAAAAAAGATACATTGGCGTTGGAAAAGATACAGAAAAGGGCAACAAAAAAGATTAGGGATATAGAACAGCTTCCATATGAGGAGAGATTAATAAGACTGGTACTTTTCAGCTTGGAAAACAGATGACTAAGGGGGGATATGATACAGGTCTATAAAATCATAACTGGTGTGGAGAAAGAATAAATAGCACTTCCTTATCTACTTTCTCAAAACACAAGAACTAGGGGTCACCACATGAAATTAATAGGCAGCAGGTTTAAAATGAACAAAAGGAAGTGTTTCTTCACACAACACACAGTCAACCTGTGGAACCCTTTGCCAGAGGATGTTGTGAAGACCAAGATTATAACAGGGTTCAAAAAAGAACTAGAAAAGTGCATGGAGGATAGGCCCATCAATGGCTATTAGTCAGAATGGGCAGGGATGCAAAACCACGCTTTTAAGTTTCCCTAACCTCTGTTTGCCAGAAGCTGGGAATGGATGACAGGTCACTTGATGTTCATCCCCTCTGAAACACCTGGCATTGGCTACTGTTGGAAGACAAGATGCTGGGCTAGATGGACCATTGGTCTGACCCAGTACGGCTGTTCTTATGTTAAATAAATTGGACCCCCAGAAGAGAAGTGATTTAATTACCTTTGGACTGAGTAAGTGATTAAGGGGCCTTGAAGAGGAGGAAATAGAGGCAGGGTGCCACTGAGTGACCTCTGGTCACAAGGGGGCGCTCAGGAGGTAGCAAACCCTATTATAGGTTCCAGATCCAAGTTTATTATGCTTGGCCTAAGTAGTATGTCCTTTTCTTAGTTCTATATTTACTGGCTTTCAATTTCAGTGACAATTCACAGTGCCAGTCATCTACCTCCCTCCTCCCCCTGTTCTCATCTATTAATTCTCTAACAGCTGGACAGTCCGCATTCTCAGAGGAATCAGCCAAATGATTAATCATCCTTTAACTTCTGCTCTCCACCAGTCGGAGCAGTGTTGGAAGTGGGAAGCTGAAGTCTACTTTAGGGGATGTGTATGACACTAGCTTGGGTTGTAATAGGGCCCTCACCTGTCCTAAAGAGTATGGGACATCTTGGATTTTCTAGGTCAGTCCCCTAAGACTTAGTGTGTGGGGAAAATTAAAGACATCTTCATTTATTTTAGGCATCTCTATGTCATGAAGATACCTGATGATAATCACACACTGATGGGAGATCATGAGATGAAACTGAAAGCATGGCAATGTTGTGACACTGGGAAGTCATTTGGTTTTGATTCCTGTAGGACAAGTGTTATAGGAGAGGAAATTTGGGGCCAAATTTTACATGCACAACTCTTTTGTGTTTCAAGCACAGGGGACTGTGCATGGAAAATTTGGCCCAAAATTGGTTAATATCAGCCACAATCACTTGTTTCTTCCAGGTAAAAAGCAAAACTAAGTGAAGCCCAAGTGCTGTGTGCTTTGCAGCCATGCTCTCCCTAAACCTGAGTCCACTTTATAGCTCGATCAGAGAGAGCACCAAACCCAGAAAGTTTCCTACTGGCTGAGACCCCAGACAATTTAAAATACAGCTAAGCTTTCATGGAGAACACTATGCTCCTTGAGATGACATCCTGCTAACTTTCCTACCTCTCTACCTGTTATACACCTTGTGTCAGCCTTTGTGTCACTATGCGGTGCCTGGGATGGGTGGCACATGTCTGTGTGTTTTGCGTTATATATCTCCATAAAGAAGGCAGGGGGACAGTGGAGAGAGAGAGAATTTCATTCCCCGTAGCTGCTGGTCTCTCTAACCATCACAGCACAAGTCACTCCTCCCACTAGGGCAAAATTCATCCTTGGTGGAACTCTGTTAGGCTTATGTCAGGGATAAATTTAGCCCCGGTGACTGGCCAGCCATGGCAGATGAATTTTTTCTGATCCTACGGGAAGGAGAACAAGCTAGCCAACAGGAGATAATAGGAATTCTGCAGTGATAACAGGGGGCTGTGCCTTGGCAGAGTTGCTCTAGGACTGGAATAGCAGTGGAATCTGTAGGCCTCTTGGAGAAGTGATTATTCCCCTCTATTCGGCATTGGTGAGGCCGCATTTAGAATACTGTGTCCAGTTTTGGGCCCCCCACTACAAAAAAGATGTGGACAATTTGGAGAGAGTGCAGCGGAGGGCAACCAAAATGATTAGGGGGCTGGAGCACAGGACTTATGAGGAGAGGCTGAGGGAACTGGGCTTGTTTAGTCTGCAAAAGAGAAGAGTGAGGGGGATTTGATAGCGGCTTTTAACTACCTGAAAGGGGGTTCTAGGGAGGATGGGGCTAGGCTGTTCTCGGTGGTGGCAGATGACAGAACAAGGAGCAACGGTCTCAAGTTGCAGGGGGAGGTCTAGGTTGGACATTAGGAAAAAGTTTTTTACTAGGAGGGTGGTGAAGCATTGGAATGGGTTACCTAGGGAGGTGGTGGAATCTCCATCCTTACAGGTTTTTAAGCTGAGGCTTGACAAAGCCCTGGTTGGGATGATATAGCTGAGGTTAGTCCTGCTTTGAGCAGGGGGTTGGACTAGATGACCTCCTGAGGTCCCTTCCAACTCTAATATTCTATGATTCTATGATTCTATGATATACAACCCAAAACACACAGACATGTGCAACTCATCCCGGGCACCACATAGTGATATACAGTCCCATCCTTTCCTCCCGTTGAATTCCTGGCAGTCAGCAGCACTCACGACAGTTGTCACCCAGCCTTTCATGGAGGCATTTGTGGGCACTTTGACAGGTAGATGAGAATCACTTTAGCATCATCCTCCCTTCCCTGCGTCTCTCTCTCTCCCCCACCCTCCCCACCATCTTTTTGCTTGGTTCACAGCCACTTCATTTCAATCAGCCATATTTGTGATGATTATACTTTCCTTCCCTCCCCTTTAAATAGCCCGCTCAAGACTGGAGAGCAGTGCTGCATTTCTTCCCTGGCTCGCTCACTCTCTACGTGCCCCTAATGTTGGATCATGGGCAGGCAGTAGGATGCCCGTGGCTGCTGCAGTACTGTTAATATTTCACTTATAGTGGGAGGAGTGCCTTGAGCTGTGAAGGTTAAAGAGACCAGCAGCTACGGGGAATGAAATTCTCTCTCTCTCCACTGCCCTCCTGCCTTCCTTCTGTCGTTCTTTTGCATACTTCCTATTGGGTGGGTGTCTATTCTTGTTCTCCTTCCCTCTTTTTTCTGACCCTCACTTATCTTCCTCTCTCCTCCATGCTGTCTTTCTACAGGACAAGTGTGCAACACAGCCAGCAGCAACACAGTTCCCTTAAATCTAAATCCACACATCTGATCCACCAGCAAAGCGGAATGATAATCAGAATTTACTGCCCATTGAAAATTCCAACATTTCCACAATTTTTTCCTCTCAAAGAGGATTGAAAAGTCAAATTTTCACAGAATGAAAAAGTTCCAAAAATTTCAAATGGGAAAGGTTGAAACATTTCAACATTGTTGATCGAAACAAAATGTTCTGACGTTCCCAAAATGAAACGTTTCAGTGTGTTGAAACGAATTGAAGCATTGTGTTTCTAAACAGTTTGACTAGACACTGCATTGTCTGATGATGCCACAATGCCTTATGGGAACTGTTGTCTCGTGCATTATGCCGTAACTTTTTCCCTTTGGTTAGGCCCGGCTTCCTAATCAGACTATGCAGACTATGTGACTCTTATGATACAGCATGTGGCTAAGTCATAGGGGAGATTTTGGTCAGGTTTGCTGATGGAAAATTGAAAAAATTTGGCAAAAATCAAATTTCCTGCAGAAAATTTCAATTTTGCGGAAACTGCATTTTTCATTGAATAATTATTTTTATTAGTTAAAAGAAGAGACAACAAAGTTCAGATAAAATCAGAGAAAAACCAACTGAGCAACCTCAGAGGCCAGCCTCCAACCCCAAATAGAGCACCATTTCCAAATGGATTTTCTAACTTCTACAGGATGGTCAGAATAAAAACCCCAGATCAGGATTCAGATCAAGATTTTATAGTTCAAATCTACCTCTGACATATGAACTTTAATTCTGAATGCCCCTGGATTTTAATCCCCATGCTGGGAGTGTTCAAATCAGAAGTTTTGGTCCCTGTCTGTCCCCCTGCACATACACACACAGATGGGCGGTCTCATTCAGTGTAAATTAAGATAAATCGACTTCAGTGAAGTTATCTCTATTGATTTGAGTCCATGAAGTTCAAATCTAGACACATAATAACAGATACAGAGGTCGAGTCTGGGTTTCTGGCTCAATCATTTTCCACTGATATCCCTTCTCTTCTATATCACTACAGGGGGAAGAAAATGATGATCCTCTAGCTGTGCTCATTTCATTAGAAGCTTTTAGAACACATGCTGTCACTTCCCTGTGGTGGAATAATGTTCTGAGCAGAAGCCACATCGCCACAAGCTGTGACCTCATCACATTTCATAACATGAAGCGGGGTCAGTGTTTGGATGGAGGCCTCCAAGAGAAAGTCAGAATGTTGCAGGAAGTGCATTTGTGACTCAATGGGAGATGCTCTTTGCCTAGAGTCAGTACTAAACCAATGCCCTAGTAGAGTGTTGGAGTGCTGTGTAGCCAGATGAGACATGCAATCAATGTCCTCACTATGTGAGAATATTAGAAGACCCCACAGTCCTTTTTCCATGAATACAGTTATTAGATCTGGTATCCTCCCCAAATTCAAATTTAGGTAATCACTTTCTGCGGGCCTAAAAATTCCTCATGTGGTTTCTATTGGATACAATATTCTTCTGCACTTCTTGTGCTAAATGATTTTGTAGGAATGCTATACATATTTAAACAGCTGCTACATTGCACCACAGAGCCAACTGCAGTTCAGTGGTGGGTCATGATCAGTATATAAACATTACATAATGCTTTGGGCTGAAGGTGCTATAGAAATGTAGGATATAATATATTATTAACTTATTATTATTAGAAAGAGTGTGGGCAGAACTAAGGAACAACATTTGAATTCTTAGTCTGTGGGATCTGCACAGCTCCTCTGGTGGAAGAAACAGCAGGTACTTTACAAGATCAGTCAACTCAGTCAGTGGGTGGGGACAAATCCCTGCATTCTGGCCTCCCCCTTTACTTTATTTCCTGGAAAGACTAACCCTGAAATAGATATTTCTCCCATCCTTTTCAGTGGTGAAGACCAGTGCAAAGAAATCATTTAATTTCTCTGCTATCAGCTTATCTCCTCTGTGAATGACTGCCCTCTGTAGACCCCGAGGGCCGACCAGATCCTGACTCTTGTGCTGGCTTCCTACTTTAAATACACCAAAAGGTTTTCTTATTATCTGTCTTAATATCATTGCTATTTGCTCTTCAAATCTCTTCTTTGCCTCTTAATCTCCATTGGGCACTTTACCTGTCAAAGTTTAGATTCCCTCTATTAGCTTTGCTTATGCTGGATTTCGCTTGTTAAAAGATACAATTTTTTGCTATGATTACATTGTTGCACATGGTGATCTAAATCCATGAATGGGATTCCCTCCAGTTTGCTTCTTTTTTAAAAAAAGGAACTTTTGGAGGCCCACATTCAACTCGAGGGTAACTCTATTGACTTCAGCCCAGTTTAACAGGAATGTGACTCTAATTAGGTTTCTACCAGTCTCCATGATGACTTTATGGATTTTTGGTTTCCTAGCTTTTCCCTTCAGGTCGTTTCTAATGCCCTAATATTTTCTATTCCCACTTCTTGAGGTTTAGCATCCTGGACACTTATTATTATTGTGTATTATTTGTACTGTAGTAGTGTACAGAGGCCCCAAACAAGATCAGCACTCCATTTTGATGTGCACTGGACAAACACACAGTGAGAAGTGAGCCCCTGCCCCAAAAAGTTTAACCTCGACAGACAAAGGGGTGGGGGGGAAACAGGCACAGAGGGAAACTGACTTGCCCAAGGTCACCCAGCAGGGCAGTGGCAGAGCTGGAATAGAGCCCAGGTTTCCGGATTCCCACTTCAATATCTTAACCCCCTAATCTGTACTCCTAGGCTTTCTCTCTCTCTATTTTTTCCTTCAGTATTTTCTTGTACATAATTTATAGTCATTTTTACCCCCTCATCCTATTTTTTCTCCTCTTTCTCTTCCACTCAGTTGTTTCTCTCCCTCCCCTCCTATTCTCGCTCTCTTCTGCCCTGTCTCTTTCAATCTCTTCTGCTTTCTAAATTTCTCTTTCCCCCAACCCAGGAGGAAGCTGCATGAAGAGAACCAGTGTAAAGAAGAAGAGAAGCTGCTCTTCCTTTAGGCAGGCAGCCAGGGCCAGAGTTTTAAAGGTATTTACGCACCTAAAGATGCAGTTAAGCACCTAGTGGGATTTGTAAAGGCGCCTTGGCATCTGTCTGCATCTTTAGGCACCTAAATACCTTTAAAAATCTTGTCCCTGCCCCATGTCAGAGAAATTCCCAACATCCATAAGGGAGCCTGCGACACAGGGACAGCAAAACAGAGAGAAGTGCATGCAGTGGGAGAGTAACACAAGGTAATGAGTCACAAGCAGGAAGGAGGCTGGGAAATGGCAGATTGAAAGGTCAGTGGTGCAAGCCAAATGCACAGGCCACCAGCATGGTCTGTAGGGATATACAACAGGGCAGTGCTAGGCACTGTGGTGAAAAAGAGAGGTCCTACTGCATGTTCCCTCCACTCACAGGGGCACCAGTTATATAGTCTATGAGAGAGAGAGAGGGGAATACTCCAGAATCCATTGAAGCTTATCCCAGCTGGGAAAGGAACTCTCAGGATGGATCTGCTACTACAGAGGAATCAGAGTGTAAGGAACTAGAGCCAGCACCAAGACTATTAGTCCTGCACAAAAGGGTGAATCTATGCCAGATGGTTCATGTGTCCACAAAGTGGCTAAGGCTTCTCCAGATCATGTGCAGGTAGAACAATTTTACCACCACTGGTCAGCTCATTTGTTACTGGAATTAAGGTACCTTTTTAGCCCTGAAGGGAAATTCTGAGCTTGTGCTAGAAGAGGCCTGGTAGTTTTTAGAGCTAATGAGTAGGGATAGCGGAGCCTCCTGGAGTCTGAGGTTGTGCCGTCCTCTCTGTGTTCTAGGTTCTCATAGCTAGTTTGAAGTTATGAACCTTTCATCCTGTAATTTAATACTGACACTTTATTCCAGGGTTATTCCTTTTTTAAAAACCTACACCAAGCCTTTCTCACAAATAGGAAACATCTATATAATGCAGTGCTTTTCAACCAGTGGGCCACAGCCCCGGAGGGATTCTGAAAGGCAAGGACAGGGGGGACTGTGAGATGTTGACAATTTTATTATAATCTGAAGCAAAGAAAATCTCACTCCCCTACTCTCTGCACACCCTTATCCTTCAAGATCAAGTATTGTCTCTTAGTCTCTCACAACATACAAATGGTATAGGCTTATCATGGTTATTGATGCAGATTTTGCTTTTATAGTAATTATAAGGGGGTCATGACTTTATTTTATTTTGAACAGGGGCTCGCCAACTTAAAAAGAATGAGAAACTGACATAAGGGCTAGAAGTCCCAAAAGCACTAGGATGGCACAAGCAGATGCCACATATACATTTATTTTTTCATTAGGTGTTTCCCTTTCCCCCTTTTTGCCCACCCCAGTCTCTCCCTATTTGTTCTTCATTCTGCCCTCTTTTTAGTCCATTTTCCCCCCTATCTTTTATCAGTTTTTTTCTTCTCTGCTTTTTTCCACCTATCCGCCAAGTAAATGGAAAATGAACCAAGTTGAACTTTCAATGCCACAATGCTTGAATGGGTTTAAAGGAAGGGTTTTGCCCACCGTCAGTAACAAGGCCATCTCACTGTGCAGTCACCTTAAGTGTAATGACATACAGGGATAGATTCTGACCCCTTCTGCAGCATAAAGGGGCTGTCACACTCTGCATGATGGGCAACACCCTCCGCAAAGGAGCAATGTAGATGGTGCTATGCTGCCTTCCAATACAGCCTTCAGTGTAAGTCTGGGGTGGGGGTGTAGCCAGAGCACATTCTGCTCCAGTGACTGTGAGCTGCAGAACAGCCCATAGACACCCATAAATTAGAGCAGCTCTAAGGGCTAATTTACACTGCGGGGCCACTATTATAGACTCACCTTCCCAGTGCACCCCATCGCGGCACGACTTGGTGTTTCAGAAACACTGCTTCGTCCTGGTCCTCGGCACTTCAGTGGTCAGGTACAGTGGTGAGTTAGCTCTCTGGCAGCTCACCCTATAGTTCCGCCCCTTCCAGGCTATCGTTGTTCCAAACAATGAATGTCAGACAAAATAATAGTAATCAGCACAATGTCTTTTGTCCCTCCCGGGTTCCTCTTCCGCCTCACTCTCCTTGCAGAGCAGCAGCTCCCAGGGTCCCTTAGCAAAACCAAAACACCAGGTGAAATAAAAACTAAGCAACTTCTGCCCACCCAAGGCTTGAGCCTTTAGTCCATCTTAGGTTGTCCCCAACTTGCTGCTCTTCCACAAAACGCCAACCCTCAGGGCTGCCTTCCTGGAGTCTTGTCTCCTTTTTCAAGGCCCACCACAAGAGTTAACTCCATTCTGGTAGCTTTCCCCTGGTTTTATTCCTGCCATGCCCTTCCCACAGAGCGGGAACTCCAGACCACATCTCTCCTAGGCCTCCTCCCCTGAACCATTCCTTTCACCTTCTCCCTGAGCCTGACACAACCTCCAGGTGTAACAAGGTGGGGCTAAGAGAGCTCTCCTGCTCTGATCAATCCCTTCTCAATTGCCGTGGGGGTGTGCATACCCCATCACAGCCACACCCAACCCTGCAGCAGTCCAGGATTAGGGAGGTACAAAACTGCATAAAACTACCTTTGCCCCTACTTCACCACCTGGGTTGGACCTTCAGGGCTGCCCCTCCTGGGATGGTTGTCACAGAATCTGGAGCACAGTGCTTACATTAGCACATATCTCTGTACAGTGCTTCTTATTGAGTATAGGGAAGAACATATCAGGTAAATAAAGATACAGTCAAGGGTGTATTGTATATTCAGTTACATTATTTGAAGAAATTGCACACAGCCTACCTGGAATGCATGGGCACAGGCAGATCTTGGTACAAGATCCTGCTATTTGTTTCAATAAGTTTTCATTATTGACTGCAATTGAATAAAATGTATTTATTTTCAGCCTTTCGGGATGTGTCTCCCTAGCCAAGGGGGGAGGGGAGATGTCTCTGCCTTTTTTCTCACCATCTCCCATTGCTCTAATACTTGTAGCTGTTCTTTCTCAGATGCATTCCAGAATACTTTGCTCCTGTTCCCAAAGGATTTGCTGCAGGAATTAGCACAGTGATGTATGGGGCATAGGCTTGGGGTCTGGAAGAACAACCAACTGCAAATGACTGAGTAAATTTGATTCAGCAGGCAACTGGAAATAGGGAACTACAGCAGAGTCATATTTGCCTAGGCGCCCTACAGCAGCTAATGACTCCATTAGGACACAAACAGGTAAAGAACAGCTTCCCTAAAGGGAAATGGATAATGTGAAGGGGTCGGGGTGGGCAGACACAAATTACTTATTTTAACTTGCCCTAATGTAAGAAGGAGGAAAGGAGCACATGGTGACTGAGTTGACATACCGGTAATTCTTCTCCCCTTACATCTCTCTCTCTCCCTACCCCTACAGCCCACAGCAACAGGACTGGGTTTCCTAAAGACATACAATAATGACAATATTTAGTCATCTACAGCTATCTTCAAAGTCCTCTACAAACGCTAACCAACCCTCACAAGCCCCCCTATGACGTAGTGAAGTAGTATTACATCCCTATTTTACCGATGGGGAAACAGGTAGAGAGATTTAAGGCCAAATTTGTCAAAAGTGGCCTCTGATTTTGAGTATCCAGCATGCAAAAGGTAAGGCCTGATTTTCAGAAGTGTTGAGCACCCCAAACTCTAACAAAACCAACAGGAGCTGTGGATGCTCTGCACTTCTGAAAATCAGGGTCTGACTGCCTCAGGGTAAACAGCCAAAAATGAAGGCACCTAAAATGAGAGCTCACTTTTGAAAATGTTATCCCTAGTGACTTATCTGAGGTCACACAGTGAGTCAGTAGCAGAACCAGCATAAGAAGTCAGGTGTTCCTAGCTTCCAGTCCTTATTCACTAGACCGCACCGCCTTCCCCCAAGACCTACATGGCCCTAAAGAAAAATCTCATCATAAAGTGAAGCATGCTCAGGTCTCCATAACAATGGCCACAGTCCTGTTTGGAATGGGTTGGGTACTGTTTTAGCAATTAGTTTAAGTTACAGTGGGTGCACATCTTATGATTATTAATAATTTTCATTATTATTAGTTATCTGCATTTCAGTAAGTTCAACGGGGCCTCAACCAAGATCAAGACCCCCACCGTGCTGGGCACTGTACAAACACACAGTAAAACGCGGTGCCTGCCCCAGAGAGCTTAGAATCTCAATAAACAAGACAGACAAAGGTTGGGAGATTGTAATACTTCCCTTTTCCATTTTGAAGATAAGAAGCCAAGAAACAGAGACATGAAGTGACTTGACCAAGGAAGTATGAGGCACAGCTAGGAGTTGAGTGCAATAAAACCTTTTGAGTTGAATGAAACCTTTTATTTTACAGCTGCTACTGGTCAGTCACATTTATATTACTGCACTTGATTTTATTATTTGCAGGGCCACATAAGGCAGGCAGTGCTCCATTTACCCATTCAGACTCACCTCACGCTATTGAGGTGTCTAGTATATTGACAACTGGGAGTTGGGATACCTGTATTCCATCCCTTGATCTGTTACTTACTTGCTATATGATCTTGAGTGAGCAAGTTACTGCCAAATTCCACCTTCCGTTACAGAGCACAATTAAGTTTATATGTCTCCATTTTTCCATCTGTAAAGTATGTATCTTCTTTCTATTGCATTTTGAGATTCACAGATAACAAGGTGCTATATAAAGTGCAAATTATTGTCATGATATTCTACAGAATAAAAGGTTTCACGAAGAAATTATTATTGCACGCTGTGTGCCAGTATGGCAATCAACCAGTTTATCAACCAGCAAATCACCCATTATGAATATATTACAGTTGTTTACTTCTCTGATATTTCTTCCTTCTGCATTCATCACCATGGTTCAGCTTTGGAGCTGGTAGTACATGACCATTGTATCTGTGTGTATTCTCACAGATTCTACCTCACAATCTATCTGAAGTTTTTCCATCACTGTAGAAGCTAAGAACCCTCAGTTTAGAAGCTCTCTTTTGATAGCGTCCATGGAAAAACGCACACATGCACGCACGCATGCACCATCCACAATCGACCCTAATTTTACCATGTAATGTATAGCCAAAGATTATGGTGATCTTTTGATTAGTCTCACCCATCATATTACAGTACATCTAGCCCTCCTCTCCATGCACGCCATTCCAGCTGTTCCACTTTTGATTTTAAGAGTTTCACTGGGGGTTCAGCTAATGTTTGTTTTTATTTTTAACAGCTGTGCATATTTGTATGCAACTCCAGGGGTGCTGTTTCCTTATTGGATTCTTCTTCATTGTCTCTCATCAGTCCATCTTCTGACTTGTTAACTACTGTATGCTGCACCAAAGTTTCACTTGAATTTCTTCTGTCCCTAGCAGATTTCACTGGCTGATCTGAAGACTCTTTAGCACCAGTCAGTTCTCCCCCAGATTTCCCTCTCTCCCCAAGTTCCCCAGTTTAAAGAACTACCCTGCCCCCCAAATCCACATAAATTTTCAGTGCCGGCAGTCTGTTTCCCTTTCAGTTGAAGGCATGAAATGACTTACATATGAAGAGAGATTGAAAATTAATATTTAGCCAGGAAATGGTTTGTCAAAAATACTGGAGGGTCTAGTGAAAACTGAACCTTCTCTCCTACTTGCCCTGTCCCAGAAGACAGCTTCACATGGTAACTAGTGGCTAGTTAATGTAGAACCAAGAAAAGGAAAAGCTACCTCATGCAGTGAATGTTTTACCTGTGGACTGTCCTGATTTAGGGGGGGGGCATTGAATCAAATAGCCTCGCTGGACTTTAAAAAGAGAAAAGAACATTGGTAACATTTGCAACCATGCAAGCTAAAATAATGGGAACTGGGTGTAACACAATCACCACAGGGCTCAGTAAGTCCACCTTATGCAACACTGAGATGGTCCATGAAGGGCGGTGGGGTCACCTTCACCATTCTCTGAGGTATCAGCCCTTGGCTACTGCTGGATGCCAAGCTTGGTGAACTAATAACCTGCTCCACCATGACAAATTTATGCTCCCTTGTAAAAAGGAGACTGTTCCTTAAGTATAGGTCTCCTTTTCCCAAAAGGTTCATCAGTGCCTAATAGAACTTCAGTCTCTCTTCTCTATACTATCTTTTCATTCATCCATTTAATTCTTCCTGTCTAGATCAGTGACTCTCAACCTTTCCAGACTACTGTATCCTTTTAAGGAGTCTGATTTGTCTTCTGTACCACCAAGTTTCACCTCACTTAAAAACTACTTGCTTACAAAATCAAACATAAAAATACAAAAAAGTGTCATAGCACACTATTACTGAAAAATTGCTTACTTTCTCATTTTTACTATATAATTATAAAATAAATCTCTTGGAATATAAATATTGTACTTACATTTCACCATATAATATAGAGCATTATAAATAAGTCATTGAATGTATGAAATTTTAGTTTGTACTGACTTCGCTACTGCTTTTTATGTGGCCTGTTGTAAAACTAGGCAAATATCTAGATGAGTTTATATACCCCTGGAAGACCTCTGCATATCCCCAGGGGTTTGCATACTGCAGGTTGAGAACCACTGGTCTAGATGACTCAGAACATGAGACTGATAGTATTTTAGAAAAGGCTAGTGTTGAGACCCTTAGGCTTTCTTGGTAATAATGCAGATTGAGTTTCCTAGACCTCTCTCATACAGATTCATATATCACTGATACTAAAATTACCATAACCACAGACTTCTTCCCAGCTGGTCTGGTCTACGCTACAGAATTAGGTCGATGCAAGGAAGCTTATGGCGACCTAACTATGGAAGTGTCTACACTTAAATTTCGCCCCTGCCAATGTAACTGCCCCACTATGCCAACTTAATAACTCCACCTCCACGAGCAGCGTAACGTCAAAACTGATGTAGTTAGGTTGACGCAGTGTAAGTGCAGACATTGCACTGCTTACATCAACTGTTACTAGCTTTCACAAGCCATCCCACAATGCCCCACACTCGCAGTACAATCGATACAAGCGTGCCTAGCCAGGATGTGCACCACTGACACGAGAAGCAAAGTCACGTACAAGTGATGTAATTACTGTGGCAGCTGTATGCTGATGCAAGTTAGGTTGACTTAATTTTGTAGTGTAGACGTGATCTAAGAAACTTACCTGCCTTGTGACATTTGACACCCTTGTATGCAGCGGGCAAATTATTTTATAGGTCTCCTGGTCATCACAAATCCAGCTCTCTATGTTCTGGATGACAGAATAAGCTCCTCTCTCTATAGCCTGATTGCACGGCACACCTACATAGCCAATCTATGCAGAGCGGAGACTATCAACAGCAGATAACCTCCACATGTCTGCCCAGGTGGACACGGCTCTAATCCTGGTGGCCATCTGGCTGTGGAAGTAAGGGAGGCAGACTGACATGACCAAATGCATCATCACATAAGAGGTAGGTGTTAATTATTGTCATCATCAGCAAAGGACTACTGGACTTGAATGGGGCTGTGGAGGAAGGTAGAGAGAGCTCAGTCAAAATAGCTGGAAAAGAGTCCCTTTCTCTAACCATTTCTCTAACCATGTGGTGCTCATGTTCTGTACAGGTGGCAACCTAAAATTTCTCAAGAGTGAGGGATCACAGCCACTAATCCCCCTCATTTCTCCTTACTCCCTGCCCCCACTGAGGGCAGATGTTGGAAAGAGGGGGAGAAAGAGACATGGGAAGGTGCAAAAGAGAACTTCTAAAAGAACTGATGGACAGTTGCATCATTGAGAGTCAGGAAAAGAGGTAAACCTGAGAGGGTGCTCTAGCAATCCAGCGTCCCAAGCAATCATTCATTTTGCAGCCGGAAAGTCATTAATTTCTCAAGTCCATTCCTATGGGGTTTTGTGGAAGGTGGAGAGGGACATTATTTTGGCTTTAGTTAGTTTGAGGGCAGAAATATTTTACCTCACTTAGCTTCAGCCACTAAATTCCAGGTGAAGGTGGAAGGGAGAAAAGTCCTGAGTTTCTGTGGATCCTTGGAATGGGTGCAGCCCCATGGAAGGAGAAAAACCCCATCTGGATTTCAGCACTGCCACCTCTGCTAGAATGGAATCCTTGGGCAGGGTTGAAATGGAACTGGAGCCCTATGCCCTCTGGAATGGACTTTTTGTCTCCCCACGGCATATCTGCACATTCTGCTCTCAGGCAATCCGTGCAAAGCATTTCAGTTCACTGTATTTAAAAACCTTTAACATTATTTATGACAGCACCCAGAGAGAAAGCAAAGTTAGCACTCAGGTCAGGGTGGCAAAGAGCGACTTGGCATGCACTGGAAAAGCCAGCCACTGAATAGTCAGCAGTAAATCTTTAAAGGATGAGAGCAAAGAGCTGCCAGCTCTTTCCCGGAAAGAACAGCCTGTCCCCTAAACCAGCTCAGCATCTGAACCCTCCTCACCATCATGGAACATGACAAATCACCAGGCAACGGCCAGATGGCTAAGGTCCTGCACATACCTCAGGAGCTGAGAAAGTGTTGCCAAGGCGACAGCTGCTGGCCAGGTTGACAGCTGGAAGCCAGACCGGTTGCTTAGCGCCCAGTACTGGTGTTAGCCACACATTCAAAACCCAGCACACTGCGCCGGACTGATAAGACTTTTTCCTGTCCTCCACACTCCGCCTTTCCCACCTGCCTGACCCTAAGAACTGAGGGGAGGGGGGGAAAAACAGAATTTTCACCAATTTGTATGTGCATGTGTGGTGACCCCTATTATATTTTTTGTCTAAACCCAGCTTCATTTCCCTAGTATAATTAGTTCTGTTGACCTTTCAAACCCACTTCCAGCCTTACAGAACTATAAATTTCAGAGCGGTAATTATTATGTAGACTGTGTTGTCATTTACAAAGCTCTTTACAGGTCTTATCTGTCTCCCTGTGTTTTAAAATCATTCAATGGACACCCCCTGCCTCTTTGTAACAGATCTCTCCACCCTCCCACCCCCATTAACAATTGTACTTCTCTTTCACATTCCTCCCTTTAGCCCTCTGGATGCTGCCTTTCAGCGTTTTATTTGAAGATTCATAAAAGAAATGCTTGACTATGTTGGTCCCATTATAGACTGTGGCATGACAACTCTGAATAGAACATGTGTCTGTGTGAGGATATCTTGTATATAAAAGATACATACACTACATGGAGGTAATAGCCATGTAATAAATGGAGCGTAGCCACATGATCTATACTTTCACTGGGAACTGCCATACTTTCCAAAGTTTTTTGTGTGTTTTCACACCTAGGAATTTCCTTAGTTTTTCTAATTAGTCCTAACATGGGCTTGGGGACAGAAAAAAGATTGGAGGGGCACATTCCCTCTTAGTACTGACTTCCTGAGACCTGCAGGAGAGGAGCATCTCATGCACTCCCAAAGATGCTGACAGGTAACATGGGAGGGATGTTCCTCTCCCAGCAACTGCCATAGCAACGAGGGATGCACCTTGCCACAGCAGCTCCTTTGAAGGCCTGAGCCAAAGCCAACTGAAGTAAAAGATTTTCTATGGACGTCAAGGATGGTTAGACCAGGCCCTGAGTGAGCAACTGCTGCTCAGTCCCGGGCCCAGGGAGAGTTAACATTTTAACAAGCACAGCTGGCCTTCGCACATTGGTGTGGGACTGTAAACCAATTTTTGCTCCCACTCCAAACATAGCCAAACCTTGTCCTTCATGCTGCTAGGCCCAGGGCGGCCTGAGCATTTGGGGGAGGCAATTGTTTAGGATACACACCCAGAGTTAACCAGCTCATTATACATACAAAGTTGGGGCCTGGTGTGTGAGGGGGGAATCATTAGAAGTGGAGCCCAACTGATTGGTCCTATCAGCTTTTGGGATCAGTTTGCATCAGAATAGATCTGTTTGTGTTTTCAAGGGGGTCATCACACAGGAGAAGTCTAGACTTCCATTGTTTAAAAAAAAAAAAAGAGGTAACCAGGATTCTCCTTCACGGCACCCGTAGGCCAGCTCTGTTAACAGGCCTTGTATCAGCCCCCTCCAGTTCAGGAGCTACATTTTACCTCCTCATTTCCCTTTTTGCTACAGAGTGGTAAAGAAACATTAACTGACTTCCCGAACTCAGGTTAACAATGCCATATTTAGGGTACAATGTTACCTAAATTCTTTGACCAACTCCTTCACACGTGGCAAAAAAAATTCTACCATAAACCCAGGTCTAACCTACCAATTTTGAGGCAAATATTCCTTTGTTTGTGGATTTTTAAGAGTGGAAGCCAAAATTGGGCCTTTAATGGAAAATCAGTTGCAAACCTTTAGTATAGGGAGGTAATTGCCACTCCACTAAAAAGGAGATTTCACTTTTCCCAATAGTATTCAATGCTCACTTCTAGCTGTGGAATGTCTTGAGACAAACTTTACAGCTGCGAAATGTTTAAGCATCAGAAAGCTACATTAGGTCATTCTTATGGCTCCCTATTATGGTGTGCACTCTCCTTTGCATCAGGAAGCAGTGTTGCAGAGGCTTGTCCCCCCTTGGGTCCTGGTTCTGCAGCAGTCCAAGTGGCTGCTTCTGTGGTCTAGCCCTCCAGCCAGGTCAGCCCTCAGTCCACGACACCACATTCCTAGATGTAAATCCCACTTCCTGCTGTGCGGAGACGATTCTTGTCTTCTCTCAAAGCATTGGAGATGTTACATACATGGGAGAGTGTATGCAAAACTATTTTCTGACAGAGAGGATGTATTAGGCTGTGAAATGTGCCTAAAAGAAGTGATGGGAGACCCATTGCTTAGGAAAATCTTAAAATTAAACTGGACAAAATACTAAACAAGTGTCCTGAAGGGAGCAAGCCAGTTCTGGCTGGGAGATCTTAGAGGCCTTTCCCAAATCTAACGTCTAAGACACTGAGATAAGTGGAATTTAACAATGGCATGGATTTGGTTCTTGTGAGAGGAGGATGGCAGCACTGGTTGAAATCAGGTGCAATGTAGGCAGGAGGAAGCATTTTCCCTTGCCCCAGCTCTGCCACTTGTGACTGGCAGCACTCCCTTCTATGCAGTCCCACTCCCCAGCTCAGCCTCTGCATTTTCATCTTGAACAGCAGCACCTCCTGCTGATCCAGTCCTGTGCACTTTGAGCAGAGGCTGATGGGTTGCATGGTGGTGTTTGTAATGAGGAGAGATTTCCACTAAGGCTGAGAGCAGCAAACTAATTTTGCCTGTGTCCTAGAGTCACTATCAGTGCTCAAATATTTGAGCTGTCTTTCCTTTCAACAAAGTGACTTTGTTTTAAAACTATGCATTTGTTTTATTGGGGGTTGTTAATCCTGACACTCAGCAGTGGTACCAGCTATTCATGAACCCTCAAATCCTGAATCAAAGAAAGGTTGCTGGATTTGGTGCTCTAGTCTAAGTGATTCTTTTATAACAAATATTATTGCGCCTGGATTAGTAAACAAGCCTCATTTGGGTGAAATTTAACTCAGGCTGCTTCCTGTTGCTCTTTAAAACAGAGAAGGCCTCTCTGATGAGAAAAAATGGATTAGGTTTATTTTAGGAGCAGAGGCTGAGTTTGGGTTTTCTCTGAAATATGAAATATCCCTTGATTGTGCAAATGCATCCTGATGGTGTCTTTGTGTTCTTGTCACTCTTGATTTATGGGGCCTTTTCTCCACTCAGAAGAATTTGCATTTCAATTTCCATTACTGGTGCTTCTCCCTGAAGCGTTCCAATTCTGGAAGCGAGCTTGCGCTCTGTTTTGCCCCAACTGGAGTCCCAGCTGGCACTGCCCCCTGCAACACTGCCATCAGGACAACAACAGGGTCCCTGGCTGGCATTGGCAGGGCACTGCTGCGAGGAAGCTCACACCACTGGATTGTTGACAGGGCATTGCTGAGAGGAAGCTCACGCTGCTGGAATCTCAGGTGGCACGTTAATTCCCTTCCACACTGTCTCCCCCAGGAACAAATAGGAGGTTTGACATGTTCTGTCTTGCTCCCACTCATCTCCCCTCCCCCAGGTCCTGCATGGAAGTGGCTGATGGAACAAGCAGTGAGCCCTTGTGTATCCTGGGTGGGTCTCTGCATGGGACCTCCCGCCTTCATGTTACCTCTCCTCCCCCTCCCCGAGACCAGCCACGAACAGGAAAAGCAGATTCTGAAATATAAAGGCTTGTCTTGTTCCCAGCAGGGGATTCACCCATCTGCCTTCTCCATTCACAGAAGCAGTCACAGAGAATGAGTGGGAGGCCATGGTGTGCTCATCCTTGCCTTATTTCCTGCAGTGACATCTCCCCTGTAACAATACGAACTTGTGATCAAATATTTTGTATTTAAAATATATTGAAGGAGCAAAGAGAATGCTTTGAAGAACAAGGAGCCCATCCATTCAAAAGGGATTATAACACCTCAGAAGAAAAAAGTTAGCTTTGGAAATGAAGAAGGAGTGGCTCGGACAGAGTTTTAAAGGTTTTTGAAGGTTTACCTATTATGAAACGAGACAAGTCTCTGGCCATTTCCTAGTGGGAAAGGTGTCCACACCCCAGAAACCACCGGCACAACAGATCCCTTCAAGAAAAAGGTCCAGGCAAGCCTAGGATTGAATGGGTCACAGACAATGAGCAGTGAACAACCTTACAGGTGAAATCTTCCAGTCTGGACTGAGACAAGAGGGCAGTGTGGGTAGGAAGCTTGCGCTGCTACTGTCCTTGAGGTATGTGCCCTGAGGTTGAAAAAAAGACATTCTATTCTATTTTTTCAGGTTCTTATACTATGCCCATCACTGTAATATCTGAGCACCTTCCAGAAATGCATTAAGCAATGTTCTTCAAAACTGTCAGTCCAGCACCTATCATCAGCACAAGATTTCATTAAAATAAAAAACTTATCCGGGATATAGTGTTTGTCTAAACATTCAGCCAAAGACGACTCCTAAGTTTTGGGAGTAGAAGATCATGCCATGTGCCACTGGAAAGATCATGTTGCTTTGATTTGCAATAGCGTCAAATTTGACCTGTGACTCTGATGTCACAATAATTTGGATATTCTTAACTTTGAACATGTACTGCTGTTACTGCTGGCACACCTGAGTCAGCTGAAGCCCTGGACCAGAAATGGCTGAACTACTGTTATTTATGTCAGAGCTACAGCCACTTAAAAAAATGGAATTTCCATTCTGCAGGAAATTCTAATATTTCATTTTATTCTGATTCGGGACAAAAAGTTGAAATAGAATGTTTTGCATGTTTAAATATTCTAAAAATATTTTGTTCTGATAAGGTTGAAATGTTTCATTAATTTCTCATGAAAAGTTTCTATGAAATCTGAGTGTTCTTGTGAAATGTTTTGATTTTGTCAAATCGGTATTTTCTGACCGATCCACTCAGACCTTAGACACCTCCACAATAGACATCTCAGAGATACTTATGATAAATAGATGGATTATGATGTTCTCTGGATTGTGTCCCTTTTTCTCTGTTGCTTTCCTTCTTGGTTCTCTGAGGTTCATGCAAACCACTGTAAGCTATGGTGGCTTGTATTACCTATTCTTCTCCCACCTCCCATGCTAAAAGGGAGATGACACAGAGACTATCCAAGATGCAAAGAACAATGTAACCAGATTAATCTGTGAAAGGGAAATTCCAACATCTTGTTCCCTGCAGCAAGGGGCAGACACAACCTTTCACTTCTGGATTAAGAAACTGGCCCCAGACCCCACACAGGAGAAAATCACAGCAAGCCCCAGGAAACTATTCCTTTCACCAGGCAGTCACTAATTCCTGCCTCCTCCCCTGTCTGCAGGCTTGATCTCCCTTCAAGGGAGCAGCTAGTTCAAAGAATGGTGAGGACTGGAGGGGGGAGAAGCAGAAAGGACATGTGCACAGGTTTTCTTCAAGCCCAAATCAACCATATAGTTCTCATTTCTATGACAGCTTAGCCCCAGCACATTCCACACAGCAGGAAGAGGGGGAATGTGACAAAGTCAGGGAGGAAGAGGGGAGAGGACAGGGAGTAATGCCGGACAGGCCTGAGATGCAGTGTCAGAGCTGTGTGTGGACAGCTCAGGAACAGAATATCAGGGGCTGCAGGGAAGGACTGACATTTATTGACACCGCTATGTGGGAATCCCTGGACTGGAATAACCACAGGTGCTGCTGGTCATAAATGAAGTGCATTGAAAAAACTGGTAAGGAGATAGGCACAGGACTGGAACAAGGAGGGGAAATGCAGGTCACAGCTATATGGTAATGCCAGCACTAGGACCACAAGGGGTTTTGTAGATCATCTTTGTACTGCCCAGGCAGCATTGTATGGGAGAGAAGACTGGGGGTTCTGAACAACTAGCACAGACTGTTCCTCAAATGATTTGTGTCTCCAACTCTCACTTTCACAAGCATTAAATTCAGCAGATAAAAATGTAACACATTTGGTTGATAAAGCCCAGCTAAGAAAACACAGTCTGAGCATCTCAGACTGGCTCACAGAAATTAGGGGCGGGAAAGTACTACCAGGTCACAATTTGAACCGTCTCCCAAACAATGGAGGAGGGCTATATACTGTAATCTCCACTGCCTTCTGCCTTGTCTATCTTTGTTTCTCAGGCCTTGTCTAGACTACAAAATTAAATCGGCCCAAGTTAGGTCAACCTAAGCACCCGAATAATTAGTGCAGTGGCTCATGTCCACGCTATGCCCCCTCTATCAGCGGTGCACATCCTCACCAGGAGCAGGACTGCTGACTTAACTACATGAGGCACTGCGGGGCACTGATAGCTGGAGCCCCCCTGCCCTGGTGGGAAGGGAACTCCAGGGCACAGCTTGGGCTATCCAAATCTGGCAGTGGGACTCCAGCTTTGACATAACTTTGTAGACTAAGCCTCAGGCAGTGCTGCTTTCTAGATGAATTAAAATTCCTTCCAATAGATGGCGATTTCGAGATACAATAGGAATGACAGAAACTTGATGAGACAAGGTGGGTGAGGTAATATCTTTTATTAAGCCTGGGGTAGTCAATAGGCAGACTGCAGTGAAATCTGGACCTCCATATGCTTTTGAGCAGCCCACAAAATTTTTTTATTTATTTATCATCATCATCATTGTTGTTGCGGTGTGAAAAATGTTTCTCTGGAGTCTGGACCTTGACCAAGAAATTTGGACATTGACAAAATATAATTGACTACTCGTGTTTTAGATCAACTTCTCTTGGTGAAAGAGAGAAGCTTTCGAACTTGCAAAGAGCTCTTCTTCAGGTCTGGGATACCAGCTAAATACAAGAGTGGACCGATTAAACATAAAGAGTGAACACATTACAAAAGACCATTCAAGGTGAAGTGTCTTCTGCAGAAGTCCAGGACTTCTGCATTCATGGACACAAAAGGGAGGTTGAGGAATTACAGATTGTTGCAATAATCTATAAATCCAGTGTCTTTACTAAATCCATGTTTTTTAATAGTCAGCAAAGTTATGAATTTAAGTGCCCAGGATCGTCTTTTGAAGGTGTTGTGCAGGTTTCCTTTGAGGACAAGGACTGAGAGGTCAGATATGGAGTGATCGTTTTGTGAAAAGAGGAAACTTGGTGGAATGACAAAAATCAGTGGGATACTGTAATACCTGGTTGCAAACTATATGGGAAAGACAAACTAGGCTGAAGTAGCTCTGCGTCTTAAAGATTCCATTGAATCTAGTGAGATAAAAAATTCAGAGTGAAGGGGACCACAAAGCTGAATCAATATGGATAGCAAACCCAAGCTATAAGAATGTTAATATAGGACCAAATTTCATACCAAGAAAGGGAAATTGGATGCACAATTTTGAAAGAAATCAAAGCAGAGCAAAATCTAACAAAATGGATAATGAAGGATTTCAACTACCCATCGATAAACAAATGACGTAACAGTTTTCAATACTTTAAATTATTGCTTCCTGGAACTGCTAATTCTTCAGTACACAAGAGAGACTGTTCTTGACTTCAAATTAAGTAACACACAGGAACTAATTCAAGAAGTGACAGTAAGTGAGCTACTAGTTAATAGGATCCACAATGTAATTAGGTCCAACATCCAAGGGGCAGGTATGGCACTACAAAGTGACTTTAAACTTCAGTAAGGGAGATTTCAGCAAAATGAGAAAGTCAATCAAAAAGGCCCTAAACTGAAAAGTAAAGGAAGCAAAATCCCTAAGGTGGCCTGGATGATGCTAAGAAAACAATAATAGAGTCTCAAAAGACATGCAGACTACTGAGCAAAAGGAAGGAAGCCAATACGATTAAATGGTAAAGTTAGAAAGGCTATTCAAGCCAAAGAGAAATCCTTCAAAATTTGAAAACTGAACCCTAGTGAAGCCAATAAATAAGAGAATAAATTACAGCAGGCAGTATGTAAGACTGAAATGAGAAAATAGCAAAAGGTGCAAAAACAAGAGATTCTTTAAGTACAATCAGAAGACTTGTGATGGGGTGTGTACCTCACACGGACCTTGAAAGGGTTAACCTGGGTCTGAGGGGCCAGTTAGGGTACCTGGCTGCACCAGGACAGAGAGCCAGGCTTAACTGAACAAGAGGCTCAGCTGGACTGGAATAGGCTGGATTATAAAATCAGAAAGTTTGCAGCAGAAGCGGGCTGTAAGGAGAATCTGCTGTCACTCTCTGAAGCAGAGGGGGGGAACCCAAGAGGGAGAATAAGCACTAATGTTTTAACAGTAGAAGAAGGGTTAACCCAAAAGGAGTTGTGGGGAAAGGAGCCTGAGAGAGCTAGATAGGAAGAAGCCCAGGGAAACTGCAGCAAGGATAGGACTGTGCAGATCTTGGCTGCTTGTTATTGGATCCCTGGACTGGAATCCAGCGGAGAAGGTGGGGCTGGATTCCCCTACCAGCCACTGGGAAGTGACACAGGAGCACTGGTGCCAGTAACCAGACAGCTGGTCTGGAGAGACTTAGTTACCCTGGGAAGGGAGGACTATAGCAACCAGGCTGAAGGGCCACACCATGAAGCCAGAGCACCCTGAGTGTTGCAGAGAGTGAGAGAGAGATGGCAGGATGTGCAGTGAGCAGCAGAAGAGGGTGTTGGACCTGGAAAGAGCTGATCCTCAGAGCAGCCAGGAGGAGGTGCCCCTAGCAGTGAGTGAACCCTTTCATATCTGCAAAAGAATTGGTAGGACCACTGGATCATCAGGGGTTAGAGAGAGCAATTAAGGGTGATAAGGGTAATGCTGAGAAGCTAAATGATATTTATACCAGTCTTCACCATAGAGAATACTGGGGAGATATCTACCCTGGACCTGTTCTTCCCTGGTAACAAAGATGGGGTATTGGAGATTGAGATGACAAGAAGATAATGTGCTGGAACAAACAGATAACTTAAAAAGTAATAAGTCACCAGGGCCAGGCTGCATATATACACAAGAGTTCTGAAGGAACTTAGTATGAAGTAACTGAGCTACAAGCAATCTCTCATTAAAAGCAGACACTGTTCCAGAGGATTGGAGAATAGTAAATGTTGTACCTAAGTTTTAAAAAGGCCTTGGGGTGATCCAGGGAATTACAGACTAGTAAGCCTTACATTTGTACCAGGCAAAATGGTTGAAATGATCATTAAAAACAGAACAACAAAACACCTGGAAGATCACGGGTCTGATAGGGTTGAACCAGAATCTGCAGAGGAAAATTGTGTTTCATTAATCTCTTAAAATTCTTTCAATGGGTCAAAATAATGGATAAAGGAGAATTGGCTGGCTTAATTTATTTTGGTTTCTAAAAGGCTTTTGAAAAAGTCCCACACAGGAGGCTATTAAAGAAGCTAAGTAATCATCGGGTGAGAGACAGAAATCAAGGAGTAGGATTAAATGATCAATTTTCATCATGGCAGAAAGCTAACAGTGAGGTGCTCCTAGGTTCTGCTCTAGGCTCCATGTTTAATACATGTATTGATGATCTGGAAAGGGAGCTGAGCAATGACCTAGCAAAATGATCATATGACAGCAAAGTTATTTAGATTAGTCAGCACCAAAAAGGGCTGTGAAGAACTTCAGAGAGATCTAACCAAGAGAGGTGAATGGGCAAGACAATGGTAAGTGAACTTTAATGTCAATAAATACAAAGTAATGCACATTGGAGGAGAAAAGATACAGAGTTCTAAATTAACTGTTTCAACACAAAAAAGGGACCTGAGTTTCACTCTAAACAGCTTAATGTAGATCTCAGGTCAGTGTGCATTTGCAATAAAAAAATCAAGCAAAAAGTTAGGATGGATAAGAAATTAAATGGAGAATAATACAGACAATATTATAATGGTTTATATAAATCCATGGGGTGGCCTCGTGGAATACTGTGTGCAGTGCTGGTTACCCCATCTCAAAAAGGATAGTGCAGAATTAGAGGGGGATTCAGAGAAGGGCAACAAGAATGATTAAGTATATTGGTCACACTTTTGTATAAAGAGAGATTGAAAAGTTTGAGTCACCTAAGAAAGGAGACAATGAGAGGGGACACGATAAATCTATATAAAACAATTAGTGGTACAGAAACATTTTGAGTGGGAATTTCTGTTTTCCCTGACTCATGACACAAACGTAAGGGGACGCGTATTGAAATGATAAAAGGAAATATTCTTCCACACAACACATAATTAAACTGCAGAACTCACTACTCCAGGACGTGGTTGAAGCCAAGGTCTAAACAAGACTAAAAAAAGGACGGGCTATTTTATATGGATAACAAGAATATCTAGAGATATCATAATTACTCATCATGAAAATGTTGGAAGGGATATTAAACCTCATGCTCTAGGGTTTTAGCCAGTCTGTAACTATTACAGTATGCTTACACTGCACTTAAACATCCATGGCTGGCCCATGTCCAGCTGACTCAGGTTTGCAAGTCTCAGGACGGGGTGCCGGAACCAGGGGGGCCATGCCCACCCAGTTTTTAACATGGGTGTAGTTTGTGGGGAAGGGGACCACGTTACCCCCCCAAACTGCAAGCCTTGGGCAGGTGCAGAGCCCCTGCTGGCAGTGCCAGCCTCTTCCCAGCCCCCCCTCACCACGAGCCCTCTCCGTGGCCCAACCCTGCTTCTCTTTTTCCTCTCCCAGGCCAGAAGCCAGAGCCAGGCAGTAGTAATCTGGCTTTAGAGATTAAAAATGAATGGTACTGGGGAGCAGAACAGGAGGAATCATGGGAAGAGTTAAAACAAAAACTGATACAAGAAACAATGTTGAAGTTCTATGCACCAGGAAGACCTATTAAAATTTCAGCAGATGCTTCACAGTGTGGGTTATATGCAGTGATTTTACAGAAACATGAGGATTGTTGGCAACCAGTGGCATATGCATCCAAATCATTGACTGAGAAAGAAAACTAGATACACACAGATTGAGAAGGAGCTTTTAGGAATATTGATTGCATGTGTGAGATTCAATCTGTATATTTATGGCTGGACAGTGAAAGCTGAAATGGACCACAAGCCCCTGATAGCGTTATTTAACAAACCACTAAATGATTGTACCTTCAGGATTCAAAGAATGATGATAAAGCTGCAAAAGTATGATTTGGTTGTGACCTACATGCCTGGTAAATTCCTGTTCACTGCAGATGCATTTTCCAGAGCCGTGGCTTCCACAAAACCAGAGGAGACTTTAGAGACAGAGATTGTAAATTTGATTGTAAAGTCAATTCCCATAGCTAACAGGAAACTACAACAAATAAGAGAGGAAACAGAGAAAGATGAGTCATTGGGAATCCTTAAAGAAGTGATAATTAAAGTGTGGCCTGAAGAAATAAGTAGTTGCTGTCCAAGTATAAGAGACTATTGGAACTGCAGACATGAATGTACTGTGATAGATGGGGTGATTTTCAAGGGCAGTAAGGCCGTAATTCCAATGAGCCTCTGAAAAGAAATGCTACAGAAGATGGACGTGGGTCATTTAGGAATTAAGAAGACCAAACAATGAGCACGAGAGGTGTTGTATTAGCTGCGGATCAATCACAACTTTACTAATGTAATAATAAACTGCTTTTCATGATTGAAATACAAGCCATGCCAACAGGCAGAGCCACTGAGACCTCACCCAGTTCCACAAAGGCCTTATGAGAAGGTAGACACTGATTTATTTACTTTGCAATCAAATGATTATTTAATAGTCACAGATTATTCTCTGTATCCAGAAATTTGTACACTGCACAATACTAACAGTAAGTCAGTGATAGCTGGCATGAAGGGAATCTTCTCCAGACATGGAATTCCAGACGAAGTCTTTAGTCATAATGGGCCACAATTTTCCATTGCAGTTTTTAGGCAATTTGCCATATATTGGGATTTTCATCACAAAACATCAAGTCCAAATTGCCTCCAATCAAATGAACTTGTGTAAAGGTCTATACAGGCAGTAAAAAATCTCATGAAAAAGACTTTTGACAATGAGGGTGATTTGTATAAAGTGTTACTGGTTTACCAAACTGCACACCTGGAGAATGGCTTTTCTCCAGCTCAGCTGTTAATGGGAAGAAGGATCAGATCTAATTTTCCAATTACTGATAATTTGCTGAAATCTCATAACAATGAAGCCATACGGAAGATGAAAGAAAATCAGAAGTGGGAGCAGAACTATTATTTTGACAAAAAGGCTCATGAACTCTCATCTCTTAACTCAGGTGATAGAGTGTGCCTGAGGAATCACACCTCTAATATTTGGGGCCAAAGGGGTACCATTAAAGAACAGCTGCATCCAACGTCTTATGTAGTCCAGATAGACCAGGGGGACACATTTTGAGATAATCGAAGAGATCTACGAGTTATCCCAGAAAGTTCCAATACATTGACAGTAGATGTGGACTCTGGCATTTCCCATCTGACTGATCCTTTATCATTAACACACAAGGGAGAAACTGTGAAGGAACAAGAGAACAATTTAGACTCTAATAAAAGACCAATACTGAGAAGATCAGAGCAGGAAATAAAACATCCTGGAAGGCTCATAGAGACTTGCTAACATGCCTTGAGAAAGGGTATTTGAGGTCAGTAAAGACTCACTCAAGAGTGATGTGCTGGTAACCTCTCCTCGCTAGGTAGTTGACACATTGAGTTTATGGACATGTACTACATGGGTTGAGAATCTAATGCATGTGTTATTAGATTGTTATTAGCTGTTTATATATGTGTGTGTGTATATGAGTTAATTTGTTTTTCTTTAAGAGGGAAGATGTAGAGATATGTTTGTAGAAGATTAGAGTTTAGAGCTGCTCTTTCATGAGGGACACTGTTATGAACATAGAGATGTGCCCTGAGGTGGGGTTGGGAACACCACATGGCTATGTGCAGCAGTTCACCAGAGACATTCTCCAGTTTGTTTTATTAAAGTTTTAGTCTTTTTTCTCCTTCACTGGTTTGTTACTTAATGAACCCCAAGATTGTTACAGTTCTTGGCCTGTGGGCCACTTGCAGCCCAGTTAGCACACAGCTTCAGCCCAGCTGTGTATTTAAAAAATTTTTTTTTCCAAGATTGCCGCCCTGATTGCCTCACTCCCAGGTCCCGGCAGGGGCAAGGCCGGCTGAGGGGGAGATGGCACCATTGAGCCTTGCTGACGCGCCCCTTGCCAGCAGGGATGGAGAGGCAGCCCCCTGCGGTGGGGGGAGGAGCTCAGCTGGCAGCCTGCTGCTTCCTCCCTGCCCGTGTTGCAGGGATACGCTGAGCACCGCTTCCAGGGGGAGCACTGCCACCTCGCTTCTGGGCATCCGTGCCGGGGCATCTGGAGAAAAGGGGGGAGCACGTGCCTCCCGCACCCCAGCCACAGCTACCTGTTGCCTCTGGGGGGGATGATCATGCTCCAGGCTGCACACCTGGGATGCCTGCAGCAGACAGCGACCGCCTGCCTCTCCTCTGCTGGCCATTTCTGGAGCTCACAACCAGAGTAGGAGCTGTCCTGTAATTCCCTTCTTGGAGAGGGGAGAGCTGGTGCGGGGTGGAAATTTGTCCCAGGGGCGGCTTCCTAGCCAGGGTCCCCCATGCCTCAGTGGGTGGGGTCACCCTTGCCCCTGACTGTCTGGGAGCAGGCGTGGAGGGACAAGTGCCCAGCCAGGCAGCCATAGCATGGGGAGGCGCCTTCTCCCCCCTCCCCTGCTGTGCAATCTCTGCTCCAGGGCTCCAATGCCCTCCGCAGCAGCAACCCTCTCTGGCCTGTACAGCGCCCCAGTGTTGAACCCCGCATGGGGCTGAGTGCATGCTCCTTGTGCCCGCTGTACTAAGCGGGACTCGGAGCAGCCCCCTCTATCCTAGCTGTACCCCCTCCATAGTCACTATCACCAGCCAGAGGTCAGTGCCTGCTCACCCATGCACAGAGACAGCAGCTAGGCTCAGACTAACTCCAGGGGAGAGGCTCCCAGGGCACAGAGTTGCTGTGTGCCACACGCCCTGCACGCTGCCCCTTGCACCGCAGCTCAGCAGCCTGGAGGAGGGTACCCTGCTGACATTGCAGCTATTTTGTGGGCCCAGCTGAGGCAAGGCCTAAAGTAGGCAGAGTCGCAAGGGGTCACAGTCCCAGCAAGAAAAAATTAAAAATGGAGTTAGGTCACTGAGGGTTGCACTTTAAGCACTGCCCTACCAAGTGCATGAACGTTTTTTTCAGCTGGGATTATCATAGACTCTTTCCTTCCTCCCTCCCTTTCCCCCCCCCACACATGCTTTTTCCAGGCCACTGTAAACACTGAGCTCAGGGATTCGCAATTATCTTGCAGTGGTCAACAACCCAGGACAATCCTGACTATTGTGCAGAAACCAGTTGGATTCACCTTTCCCTTTCCTCCCCACCACCCACAACATATATATCAGAGGCACTAGTATTGTCTGTCTCCAATGACTCATACACACTGGCACTCTCTCTCTCTCTCTCTCTCTCACACACACACACACACACACACACACACACACACACACACACACACACACACACACACACACACACACACACACACACACACACACACACACACACACACACACACACACACTTCCTGTCTGTTTCACTCAACTTTCATCTACACACACTTGCGCCTTCTCATACACATGCACATCCACTCAGCCACACCTGTATACCAATGCGTTAACAGAAAAAAAACCCTCTATTTCAGTAAATAACTTGGACAAGTTTTTGAGCGGCATACAGTGATGTTAAGTGATGTACAGGTAGTATGTATTATATATTATGTGGACGTGGCCCACGTAACACATAGAGAGCTGCATATGTGGCCCTCGATGGTAAATAGGTTGAGAACCATTGGTCTGATGGCAAATGAAGCCACGGTGAGGGAGAAGTTGGAATAGGATTATAACCCAGTAAGTGAGAGCAGGAAGGGGCTACAGGAAGGAAATCACTTCCTGGAGGGAAAGGGAGTTGACCAAGGACAAGGAGGAGATCTGGGGGGAGACTAAGCCTCAGGGGTCCTCCCTGGACTAGGGAGTCTAGCAAGAGACCAAGAAGGGTGAAGCAGCTACCGGGAGCAGAGGAATCTCTGATGGTAAACCCAGAGATCAGCAAAGAGATACAGAGGATGGGGTAGGAAGGAGTCCAGGGCAATAGCAATGAGGTCTGAGATTGAGCAGACCTGGACTGGTAGTTACAGGGTCCCTGGCCTGGAATCCAGAGTAGCAGGTGTATCCGGGTTCCCCCACTGGCAAAGTGGTACAGGACCTGGAGACTTGGAATGGAAGACTGTTTGAGACAACACCTGGACAGCTTATTTGGTGGGGACTTTGTTACCCCGGAGGCTATATAGTGACCTGGCCGGAAGGCTGAATCATGAAGAGGGAGCACCCCAAGTCACAGAGAGAGACGGGGCTCACAGCATGAGTAATCGACAGACGGGGGCACCAGACAGGGTGAGAACTAATTCCCGAATCTAGCCACCAGGAGGCACACATGCGGCGAGTGGTCCCTTTACAGTGCCAAAGAGTCATGTGGTCCAGGGAGGGCATTTGATTTTTTTTAATTGATCAGCAGCCAATTTAAAAAGCACTGTTATTGCTGATTAATCCACTACTCACTTCACTAATACATATCGTGGGAGAGATATGTGTACATGTAATGTAACTGAAGCTGGCGTACATGTGTTTTTGAATGGCTGGAACATGTGTCACTTCCTTTCAATATAAGATTCAGGGGTTCTCAAACTGGTGGTCGTGACCCCTCAGGGGGTTGTGAGGCTATTATGGGGAGGTCACAAGCTGTCAGCACCCGTGCATGCCACTAAGGATAGCATGGTATGGGAGGGTTGTCATCACTTTTGGGGGGGAGGGTCAGCACAGCCTGAAATATTTTCAAAGCGGGGTCCCAGCAAAAAAACTTTGAGAACCCTAATTCACTGTAATATTGCTTCTTCCAACAACTCCCACTCCTCCCAACAAATTATTTCCTCCTCCTTCCCCTTGAGCATTCTTCAAGGCTAGTTCCTCTTGCCCCACTATCCACTGCTATAATTTGGTTCTCTCCATCCTCCTATGATTGCAACTGTTAATTTCTTTTCTTCTGTTACTTTCTCCTCAACTCTTTAAAATCTGCCAACATTCACTCTCCTCTTACATCCACCTGTTCACCCCTGACATACACTCTTAGTCTGACCCTATTTCTAACTTTCCCTGTCTCAGGAAAGTGCTCAAGAAAGTAGCCCCCTCTGGTTTCCATACAACAATATCCCAGACTGATTTCAAGCTGAGTTCTGGCCGAGCCACAACACAGAAGCAGCCTGGTGATCTCATCTTCTGCTGATGAGGGATTCTTTTTCCCACTTCCTTCTCCTCTGTTCCAGTGGAGCCTTCACCATTGAATCATTCCATCCTTCCAGAGATCTGTGCAGGTGTCTCTTGTTGCTGGTCTATAGACGTCTTCTCTGATTTCCTCTTGTTGCAATTCTATTGCTCTGTCTGCCTCTGGTGATAACTTCACCTTTGCACCAATAACTCTCACTACAACCCTGCCTGTTGTGGTGTTCTGAGGCATCTGGTGCTCGCCACTATACTGGACTAGATGGACCTCAGTTCTAATCCTATATGACAATTCTCTATGTTCTGCCTCAGTTCAACACTTGACCCACTGTTCTTTTAATAGAAACAGAAGTTAGAGGCAGAAAAGGCCTATTACACCATCCAGTCCATTTCCCTGGGGCAGGTGTAAAATTGTTCCAGGCAGCACACTTTCTTTTGTCCAGTCTACTTTTAAATGTCACAAGCAATGGGATTTCCACCACAGTGACCCATCTCACAATCAGGAAGTTTATTAGAATATTCAAGCCAAAATCTTCCTTTTATGTCATCTCTTTACTCTCATAAAAGCCCCTAGCCTTTACTCTACTTTAAATAAATATTCTCTCTACTTGAGATCAATACCTTTCATACTGTAGGCTCTTATTGCTTGAATCTCTGAATGTAAGTTGAAAACTCTTCCTCTTGTTCATTAAATTGGAAACTGTCCATATTGTCATATATAACCGTTATCTTTTCTCTCTTCCTCCTTTTTTTTTTAAATGCCATACTCGTTGTCAGTTTTCTCTGTTACGTTCACAGCATACACACAGAAGTTAGATAAAAACATAAATACTCTTGCTGGAAGGTTGCAACGTAACACTATTTTATTTCTTAGAATCCAGAACGGTAACATACAAAAACACAGAACAAGCTGTTCCCCCAAGCAGAGGCATAAACTCTCTCCCACCTTGCTTGATGTCGCTTGCTCCCAGATGTTTAATTACAGAGCCCTCTAGCCTGCAAGCAGAACCAGCAACAAGCCAACCCACCCCCATCCTCTCTCTTACAGAGAGAGCTTGCATTTCCAACAGTTCTCAGTACACCACAACCTGGTTCCCTGATAATTGTTGCTAAACCAAGCTATCTGTATTTAGCTCTTTTAATCTTCCTTTCTTTAAAAAAAAAAAAAAAAAAAATCCTTCCAGCCCCCTGAGCATTTTCACTTCTCTGAACTCCCTCCAACTTGTCTAGCTCTTTCTGGTAATGAGGAGTGCAGAACTGAGGGATTCTTCCAGGTGTGGTGGCACCAGCCCCCTACAGAGACAGACTGTTACCTCCCAGTTCTGTGATATGTCTCTATGTATACAGCTCAAAATTGCACTGCGCTTCTCTTTTGACATATTGCTTAGCAACCTCATATCTAACTTACTGTCCATTAGTACCTATAGGTCTCTTTCAGCATTAGCCAGACATCTAAAGTGCTTTAAGATAGGTAGATGAAAAGTGTTATACAGCTGATAAGTATTAATTATGACTCTTTCCCAGGATTCACCCTCCCACTGAACATGTGTCAAAATGCCCATCCAAACCTTCATCTCCTCTTGCCTCAATTTTATTTTCTGTTGCTTTCTCAAGATCCAGAGTTCAGAATGTTGCACCCAATTCTTCACATTTCAGAGAACAGCCACCATATCTCTCTTACATTCAAACAACTCCATGGGCTTGCCTTTCATTTCATAATCCAGTTCAGAGTTCCCCTGTTTTAAGATTTCGTCTCACCTCTTTTCTACCCTTTCCTGATAATAAAGATGAGATACTACCAGAGATTGAGGTGTCAGAAGAAGAGGTGATGGAACAAACTGATAAGTTAAAAATCAATAAGTCACCAAGCCCAAGTTGTATACATCCAAGTACTGTGAAGGAGCTTAGAATGAAGTGGCTCAGCTGCTACAAAAAGCAATTTCTCATTAACAGCTACAGTACCAGAGGATTGCAGAGCAGCAAATTTTGTACCTATGTTTACAAACGTCTCTAGAAGAAATCCAGGGAATTATAGTCCAGTAGGCCTTACATTTGTCCCTGACAAACTGGCTGAAATGATCATTAAAACAGAACAACAAAACACTAGGAAGATCACGGTCTGATAGGGTCACACCATCATAGATTCTGCAAAGAAAAATTGTGTCTCACTAATCTTAGAATTCTTTAAATGTGTCAAAGGAGGGGATAAAAGGAGAACTGGTTGACATAATTCATTTATGTTTCCAAAGGGCTTTTGAAAAGCTCCCCCACAAAAGGCTATTAAAGAAACTAAGTAGTTATAGGGTGAGAGGCAAAATATTGGCTTGGTTTTAAAAAAAACTGGCTAGGAGACAATGCAAGAATAGAATTAAAATGGTCCATGTCCATCATGACAGATAGTTAATGGTGCCTCAAGGTTCTGTTCTAGGTTCTCTGTTTAATATATTAATGATCTAGAAAGGATAGTGAACAGTGAGGTAGCAAAATCTGCAGATGACACAAAGTTATTTAGATTAGTCAGGACCAGGGAGGACGGTGAGGAACCTCAGAGAGACAAGCAAGCTAGATGAGTGGACAAAACAATGGTAAATGAAATTTAGTGCCACTAAATGCAAAGTAAAACACATTGGAGGAGAAAAGTTAAACTACTTGTGCACCTTACAGGGTTCTAAATTAAATGTGCCAAGCCAAGAAAGGTACCTGAGTATCATTGTAGAGAGCTCAGTGAAAACCTCTGTTCATTGTGCAGATGTAGTCAAAAAAGCAAACTGTGTTATGCAAGGAATAGGATGGTGAATAGTACAAAAATATTAGAATGCTTTTATATCAATCATTGGTATGGCCTCATTTGAATACTGGTTACCCTATCACAAAAAGGATATTGCAGAATTAAAGGGGGCTCAGAGAATGGCAATGGGAATTATCAAGGGCCTGAAAGAGACAAGAGAATGACAAGAGAAGTAAAAGATGGGGATTATTACCCTTAAAAAGGAGACAAATAAAATGGGACGTTGCAGACGTCTATGAAACAATGAATGCCATCAAGGAGGTAGAGCCGGAGTTCTGGGCTCCCTGTCTCATCACACAAGAGCAAGGGGGCCTGCAATGAAGTTAAAAAGTGGCAACTTCAAAATCAATATGATTTTTCACACCGTGTATTTAAACTGTAGAACCCATTACAACAGGATATCATTGAGACCAAAAACGTACCAAGATTCAACTGTGGCGGGGGGAGGTGAACATGTATACGTATAACCGGATTATCCAGAGTTATAACAGTTAATTCTGACAAAGTTTAGAAGGGATATATCCAGTGTTGGTCACAGGATACTAGACTAGGTGAGCCATCATGGGTCTGATGCAGTATGGCAATTCCCTTCCTTCCTATTTTCACGCTCCAACTCATTTAATGGGGAGCAGTGATACAGGTCCCCCCCCTCAGCCATGCCAATATGCCTCACTGCTGGCTGGAAGGACCACAGCTAGAGGTGAGAAGGCAGTTTGGTTCCATGACCATTAAAAATCTCAGCTGAAATCGTTTCTCTCTCTCCTGCTTTTTGCCTGTTCATTTCCCTCTTCCCTTTGCTATTATTATTATTATTATTTAATTTTACATGCATGTTATTCTGAGTAACTCAGTCTAATGTGTTTTGGAAATACAGCTATTACGAAAGATACTAAATAAGATAGCATCATATTGTAGGAGTATATCTGACAAACTGTGCTTGTCATCGGGGGGAGAGACAGTATGCATGTGATGGGGAAAATTCAAGTCTGTGGAGCAAGAGCGTGTGTTCGGACTGAAAATGTTTTGGAAGCACAGCCTGTATCGCCCCAAAGTGAACTCCCAGAGGAACCCTCTAGGCTGATGGGACATGGACATCACAGCAACTTGGCCATTGCTATCACAAGCAGTGCTTTGTGCCAATGATGGAACAGCACAGATGTATTATTCAAAAGCCCCCCTAGTTTCCCCCATTTTCCTCTCTTCCCACTTCAAGGGAAATGGCCTGTAGCACTTGTGGCTCTTGGCAGTTCTCACTGGCTTCCATTTCTCATTTCAGAAAAAGAACTCAGTGCAAAACCTATAAAACCATTTTACTGTCCCCTGCTTTGAGTAGCTGTAGGATTTTATGGCGCACAGGTGTGCTTGGTTAATTAAAAGCAAGTGGCCATGCACAGAAAGCAGCACTTCGACTGTTGTAAATAGCTGGCATTAAAAATGATCATGTGCAGTTTGCAAGTCACAGATGAAGGTGTGTGTGTGTAATTCTTCCACCAAGGTTTCATGTACAATGTGATCACGCAGCCACACAAAGACATGTCATCTGCCTTCTTGTCGAGGTGTCAGATGAATCTCCATTTGTGCTAGACGTGCGGCTCTCCTTCTCCACACTTTAGGAGCTGGGGAAGGTGCAGGAAGGAGAGTGCCCGAAGCTGAACTCCCATGAAGTAACTAAACTTTAGTCTCTCCCTACCTGGAAATGGTTGGTGTCACATTGCCCCCTATACTGGGGAGCTTCCCTCCACACTAATGTCTTAAAGTACGGAATAAGTTCTTCAGAGGGTTAGTCCACCCCAGTGTGGATGTGGGACAGAGTGCAGTGCCATATCATCCGTTTATGTTAAGAATTCTAATCCACCAACATGATTAGGATGTCTCAATGGCAGACTACCCCTCCAGCAAACCTCCCCCTGCTCCCTCTAGCACTGTAGACCTCTCTTCCTAATGGTCACTGCTCCTTCTACTGGACGCTCCCTCTCACCTAATATCAGTGCAGCACCTGCCTGTAGCCCACTTTCCCCCAAATTGATGCCAAAGCTCCTCTTGCTGGCCAATTTATCACTCACCCAATTTTGTCAATGCCATAGCAGACAGTGTAAAGCAAGAGGCTCTGCCACATATACCACATAAGTACACATGGACTCTGTGGCACATGTTACACCTATATATAATTTAGGTGTAAAGATCTGTCATGGGGTACATGAGGCCTTGCCTTTAACGTTGGAGTACACAAGGTCTTGTGCAGGCATCAAAAGCTCCCTCTTCCCCACTGGTATATGATATGTATACAATACGGTTCCCACAACTCCAGCCTCTGAGCTTCAAGAGAGGGATTACTCTTTATTTCTTGAAGTCAAGTCAGCATACAGCACAAGCCCCATAGATCCAGCTTCTTAAGCGTTTCCTCCGGTTCCCACAGTCTCAGTTCCAAGGCTAGCTCAAAAACCTTCCGTTCTAGAATCCTCCCATAACCCCGAATCATGAATGTTTTATAACCTTGCATTCAAATGCAGGGATATTCAGCTTGCCATTCTGAATGGCTGGCTTCCCACATACTCTGTCTACCTCTCTTGCTAAGTTTCCACTCTATTTCCTCCACATTCAAACTACATAAAAGATGCCCTACCATTCACTTACAGCCTACCTAAGGTGTATTTTCTTAAGATACAGAGATAAATAACTCAAACCCAAATTTGCAATTCACACAATCATACCACACTAGTAACACAAATAAAACTGTTACCAAAGGTCACATTTTCACTAACCAAAAGCACAACAGCTCTGCTATGCTACGTGGGGGCTGGCAAGAGCTGCACATGCGGAACCAAACTTCCACTGTCTGCATGGAATAGCTGTCACACTGCATTAGCATTCTGAATTTAAAAGCACAAAAGTAAAGAGATTCCAAATATCAGGCTCCCACAGCAACGTTGCCTATAATTGACCAGATACAGATTATTAGATTTTAACACTGAAGGGGCCACAGTGATCATCCAGTCTGACCTATGTAGCACAGAGCATGGAATTTCATCTAGGGATTGCTGCATCAAGCACAGTGAGTCTGTGGAGTTACCCCAGGCATGAATCTTGCCTTTTATGTTTAGCCATTCTCTTTATCGGCCTCCAGTAATCTCAAATACCACACCTGCAATGTGGCTGAGTCAACATTGCTATATAGAAGGTACCGCAACAATTGTGATATTTGCTGACTTTTGTATGTTGCGATTTTCAACCTAAACATAACGTTAACAGTTTTTGCACAGAGCTCCCTTGTGTGGTTTTATCGAAAAGAGAAAGTGACCACCAACCTGTCCCCCTCCAAAGCAGCCAAGCCGTCCCACCCGTCACTAGCAATGAAAAGCTGATCTCCCTCCCAGCTGCCATGCTCCCCTCCACTAGTGATAAGCCACCAGCTCACCTGCAGAACCACTCACTGCATAGCTAAGCTAACTTGATCTCCCTTCGGTTGCTAAACACCCTCAGGGATAAGTCCATCACATATTCCATGTCCCCTCAGGGCCAAATGCCCCGCACCACTCCAACACATAGTCCAGTAGGAGAGCAGAACGGGATGAATCACTGGATATATTTTAAGCCCAACAGAGGCTAGTTTTTCTTCTCAAACCTATAGCCCTATTTTCCTCCTCCTCCTCTTCCTCCTCCCCCCATCTCAGCCTCCCCCATCCCTTCCAGCTCAGCAGGGCATTCAGCACCAATGGGCATCTTGCAATTGGCCTTGCAAAATTAACCATATTCCTTCATTACCAAGAGTCAATAAAGCAACTGGAGGGAATTTTCCTTCCCAAGGCATCACCCCACCCCCATTCCCTAAGCGCAGATGCTCTGATCCTCTTACTCTCATTTATTAGCTGTAGTTCTACTGCTGCCATTTCTCCTCTAGGATTTATCAGCCACATTCTCCTGCCAGCCAAGGGAGAAGTTTCTCTGAACAGAAGCCGCTTTTTCAATTCCATCACTAGCCCCAGCTACACATCACTTTCCTAAACTCACAGTGGATTTTAGTGCCTCGTGAGGGGTTGGGATTGATATGCCTGGGTCACCCCAAAACCTCATGCAAGCCTCCTTTGCACATACATGCACACACCCACTGGAAGATTAACTAATTTTTGACCTCATTGCATCCAATTAACCTGAATTTCTCACAATCTTACAAAGCAGTTGCGTTAGTAAGCCTTCTGGACTTTACCTATGGCTACATTATAACTACGCTGCCCTAGAAAAACGGAACGTGAGGAAGACAGGTAGAATAAAAAGGAGGAAAGGAAGGGAGAGAGAATAAGGCAGAATATGAAAAAAGGAGGGGGAATGGGAAAATATCAAGGGTACAATTTTCTTGTCTAATTCCTTTTTGTTAACACAACCGTTTAGTTGTTTCATCCCTTTCCACTCTCTGTTCTCTGTCTAGTTGTCTGTCCTGAGACTGTGAGCTCAGTGGGACAAGTATGACACCTTTTTCTGTCTGGAAAGCACCCAATACACAGTGGGTGACAACAGAAATAAACAACAAAGCATCAAATTCAACAAAGCACTCTAGCACTTGCTTAACCTAACCAAGCACATGCAACTACTTGCTGAATCTGGGTCAGAATGAATGTAAAGGAGAAAAAGAGAAAGGAGCATGTGAGAGAAAAAGAGGAGAGGGAAAAAGAGAAGTGTCACAAAGCAAAGAGATATAGATTGTGATTGGGAAGAGAGAAAGGAAGGAAGTTAAGACACAAAGAGGGAGTGAAGAAAAACTTGAATGAAAATACAGAAGCAACTGGAGCTTGTAAAACAATAGCTCAGGAGGAGATAAGACCCATTGTGGGCTGCCCCTCCTCACAGCACCCTGCACAGTGCAGGGAAGGCTGTCTCTGGCTTGGTGTTTGCAGTGCCTAGCACAGTGAGTGACCCAATCTCAGCTGGGGCCTTTAAGCATCCCCGTAATACAGATAAATAAATGGATAACAACAATGGTGATACATCTGAGAGAGAAGGGGGATGAGAGTAAAGGAGAGGGGAAAACCAAAAATGTGACTAAGAGAACGAAACCAAATTCATCTGTTAAACATAGAGAGCGAGCGAGCGTGAGACTTATTTCTGGAGTTAGTGTTTCTGAAGTGAGTAACCCTGCCCCCTCCCACTTTGTCCCGTACCCCACCTCCCTCCTCTAGCACATTGCTCTATTCTGGGTTTAATTATAGATTATACACAGTGAGAGGAACAAGTCAGTATCTTCCTCAGTGTGGAATTTAATGCTTTCTATTTTCTCTGTTCTCCTTTGGTGCATAGATTAAAAAATTTAAATAATTCTTTTGTTTCTTTGAAGAATAATAATGCCACTAGGGTTTTTTTCCCCCTAATCTTATTCGTTCCTGCCCAACTACTGAAGCAGCCACGTTCCTGTCAATTTAGCAGAGGTTTTGTGGGGGCATTTGTCAAAGCCTATTAAAAAGAGCTAGCTTGAGGAGAAAAGACATAGATAATTGAAAAGTGGTATGAAAAGAGAACACATCCATTTTCCCCTTTAAGAAAGAAAATGACTTCATCCCAGCAAAGGAAGTGACATCAGACCATGGCAGTGACATCAACACAACACAGAAACTAGGGCAAAGGGATCAGTGGGGTTGTGGATTCCCAAACAAAACTTCTCAGAAGTCCCCTAGCATTTCCACTGTTTTATCACTGTCCTGCCAGGGTGGGTTCCCCTTGGAGAACACTATCTAGTTGCCCTTTGGGAAGAACAATCATGCTGTGATTATTAAATGCTGGAATCTGAAAAGTTTTGTTTGACTTTTGAGTGCTAAGGAAGAATATACTCATCCTTCCAGCAAGAGCTGGAAGCTGAAAAAACAAGGCTTCTGACTTTCTCATCTCTCTCACTCCAGTCTCACTTCCCTCCACACGCTTCATACCTCTCTTACCCCTGTTAAATGAATGCTCTCACACCTCTCCAGCACCGTGAGAGGAGATCCCCTCACAGCAGGCCATCAGTCACACAATATCGCCTTGCCTCTTCTCTTCTCCCTTCTGCCCACATCTCCATCATTACGCCTCTTTGGGCTCTGTGTCAAGTTTCCAGTAATGCCAATCTCAAGAGATAAAAAAGCATGAGTCGGACCCCCAAATATCATGAGATTAGCCCCAAAACTCATGAGATTTTAAAAACTTCGAACCCTGTATTTTATTTTGTTTTTTACTTTTAAACTCCCCTCTACTCTTCTGTATGTGGGGGATAATCTCAGATTGAAAAGTCAACCTTTAATGCACACAAAAATGCATGCCTCTCCCAAGCTTCTCAGGACACTCCACTTACCTTCTCCTCACCCCTAAGATAGGAAATGGATGACAGTTTCCCTATTGCTGTCTTGACTCCCCATCTCCCCTGCCTTGCTGCCCCACAGGGCTTCTCCTCTGCCCAGGTATCAACTAGAGGAGAAGTCCCAAGGCAACAGGAGGCATGGAAGTATTGCTGCTTTTCCCTGACTCCCGCTCCCTTGCCCCAAGGTCCTCTCACTCCTATTGGGCCATACATTGCAGGCAGTGTTCAGTGGCAGGGCCAAGTCTGGGTCCTTAGCTCCAAGGTTCTCACACAGAGCTCTGCCCACAGGTCCAGCCCTAAATCATGGAATCAGAGGAGCTTCTCATGTCATTGTGACAGCTCCTTCTGCAGGCGCCAAAATCTCTTGACTCATTATACATAGATTCTAAGACCAGAAGGGACTATTCTGATCCTCTAGTCTGACCTCCTGTATAACTCAGGCCATAGAACTTCCCCCAAATAGTTCCTAGAGCAGTTTTTTTGGAAAAACATCCAATAATGATTTTAAAATGGTCAGTGATGATGGAAAATCCACCACCACCCTTGGTAAATTGTTCCACTGGTTAATTACTCTCACCATCAAAAATTTACACTTTATTTCCGGTCTGAATTTGTCTAGCTTCAACTTCCAGCCATTGGATCATGTTACATCTTTCTCTGCTAGAGTGTAAAGCCCATTATCAAATATTTGTTCCCTGTGTAGGTACTTACAGACTGTCATCTAGTCACCCCTTAATCTTCTCTTTGTTAGACTCAATCAGCTCAATTTATTTAGCTTATTGCTATAAGGCATGTTTTCTAATCCTTCTATCATTCTAATAGCTCTTCTCTGAAGTCTTTTCAATTTATCAACATCCTTCTTGATTTGTGGGCACCAGAACTGGACACAATACTCCAGCAGTGGTCGCACCAGTGCCAAATATACAGAGATAAAATAACTTCTCTGTTCCTTCTCAAGAGTCCCCTGTTTATGCATCCCAGGATCTCACTAGCTCTTTTGGCCACAGTGACACTGTAGGGCAGCTTTTTCCTGGCTGCTCAGAGCGGACTTTCCTACCCCACCTCCACCCTCATCCAATCCCTGTCATCTTCCACCTCCATCAGCCTCCCACCTGCCCCATATCCCCTGGACCCCATTTCTCTGAACCTCCTAAATCTGCCTCCTGCTCCCCCTACTGCCCTGCTCTCAGAGTGAAGCTAAGTTTGAGCAGTGGTGGAGCTGGTGAGAATGATGGGTCATGGGTGGTAGTACCTTCAATCATACCTATTGGCTTAAAAAGAGGCCACATGTACACCTAAAGTCTTCTGGGGGCATCCCCTCTTTTCCCCACTAGCTCTGCCACTGCCCTGCTCCCCCCTCACACTTCCCCATCCACTTTTCACAGTGTCCCTGCTGCTCCCCACAATCCCCATGTCCTGGAGTAGCAGTCATTTTGTCTGTGGGCATGGCTTCAGTCTCATTGAAAACAGTGGGAGATGGCAGCCAACTTCAAGGTTAACCTCGCTCCCGTATGCAGGTAGACAGTAGGGAAACGGAGGCCATCTTGCTGGTTTCTGCCCCACTGACAGTAACAGGAGGTGGTGGCTATTTTGAATAATGAAAAATTGAGAGTTGGCAGCTTTTCATTATATTTTCATGCGACTACTAAAAAAACCCACCCCAAAACCACCATAGCTGCAATAAAATCATGAGAGTTGGCAACACCATTTTCTACCTGCTCCACTAGCCTCTGCTGCTTTCCTGCATGTTGTGGGAGAAGGAACCCAGCAGGAAGGGAAGTGACAGCAAAGAGAGGTCTGGTATATGCTATGGAGAAGCCCGAGCAGACTCAGACTGAGCTGAGTGCATGTGCATTTACTAAAATAAATCTGCCCAACCAGCCTGATTCCTGAGTGCCTACTAACCATTACGTGTTGCAAGAAGCTATATATCTTGCCAAAGATGAAGCAATTACTTCCTCCAGCTATTTTGGATTTGCAGGGAAACCAACCAAAAAATTACATCATTCTGAAGCAACAATTTGAAATTGCCACAGGGGCTGCAGAGAAAGCACACCTCAGTGCAGGCAGTGACATTTCTCTACATGGAGGGCTCGGACGTGTTGCAGACACACTGCTTTTACATGGCAGGAGGGGGAAAATAAAGAATTTATTAGGGACAGAGTACAGATAAATGTAGAGGCAGCATGACCGAAGGGAAAAAAGTTACTTCTGAGAGACATTTGTTTGTTATTTATAATCAATGGCAAAATGAACCAGTTGATGCGTGTGACTGATTTAAAACTTAGAGCTCAAACATATGAATCTGAAAGAACTGTGACTTTTTACTAAAAGATTACATTTATAAGTGGAATACAAAATGACTCAACAAGACTCACAGACTGACGTGGGAAGCTGGATTCACCTTAATCTGAACCACAGATAGCTGTATATCTGGTGAAATGCAGATCTGGACTCTGTGACCTGATACAGAATGAGCAGCTAGTTAACACAACATAATTTAAAAAAGAAAAACAAAACAAAAAACACTAGAAATGAAGGAAACCAATAACAAAACAGATATAAATCTTATTCTGAAGGGGAATATTAGCAGCCTGATCTACCTCCCATTGAAGTCAATAGCAAAATTCCCCACTGACTTTCAGCAGCAGCTCGATCAGGCACTAAATGTAGCTGAGAATGAGCCTAAAATGCCAAGCATTTGATCAATTATGCTATAAATGCAATAAATAAATCATATTTCAATATGGCACAGTTATAGCCATGTGCTTGGAGACAAGCAAGGCAGTGATCCATATCTCTTTGTAGCTACAGGGACTGCAGTGCAAACTGCTTCAGGTTGGCAAATACAGCTAAACAGTCACAGTGGAGTTGTACCTTTTACACTTTTACTGGAGCTGCAATGTAATGCTGCAATGTTACTCCAAAGGAAAATAAATATTGTAGCTAAAGAAAATGTACACAAATCAAAAGCAAAATTTGTTTCTTACCCAGGAAACAAAGTACAAATCCAAGGGCAAGTAACTATTACAACTCACCCTAAAAAACAGTATAATTTCATATTAACTTTCCATATAGCGAATGCAGATATATGTACCACCTGTCTTAAGCCTAAAAACCTGCAATTTGGCTTTTATCTCAGGTTAGCAGCTTGAGTTCACCCCGACTCCCCTATAGGCATTAATCCATGTTAAAAGCCAGCTACCAGGTCCTCAGTGCTATTTTAACTCAAATTAGCTAATATGGGTTAGCTAACAAGAGTTAAGAACACACCTTTTTTGGCAGTGTAAACATGCCTTTAGCCTCATTTGCTAAAACCCTCCATTAGGATTTAGAGTAATTACTGTTGAGTCTGGCAGGAGGGTAAAATAAGCTCCAAGAAGGATATAAAGGAAGTGGGAGTGATATTGGGTCAGAGGTTACTATGGATCTAGAACAGTATTGGCCCTGGAGGGGAAATCCTAGGGACAACCAAGCTTGAGGAATAAGCTTAATTTATGATGTGTTACTGTTTTTGAGATAACACTACAGCCAAACCCCAGTAAGTGGGTGGTTTTGAGTGCTCAGTCAAGGCCTATGTGCTCCGTCATGGACAAGACAGACTCATCCCATTCACAGAACTGAATACATAAACATAATTGAATACCTAATTGGTTAAACAACCACAAACAAAGAGTAACTATAAATGAAATGATGTTGGATTGGAGGGAGGTCTCAAGTGGGGCTCCACAGGGATCTGTTCTGGGTCCAGTGTTATTTAACATCTTTATTAATGACCTGGGTGTAGGAATAGAAAGTGTACTGATCAAATTTGCAGATGACACAAAGCTGGGGAGGTTGCCTTTGAAGGTTAGAGCTAAAATTCAGAGGGATTTGATATGTTGGAGAACTGGGCTACAGACAACAAAATGAAATTCAACAAAGACAAATGTAAGGTGCTACATTTAGGGAAGAAAAACCAATGCACAAATACATAATGGGGGATAACTGGTTTGGCAGTAGCACTGCTGAGAAGGATCTGGGAGTTGTGATGATCACCACTTCAACATGAGTCAGCAATGTGATGCTGTTACAAAAAAGGTAAATGCAGTTTTAGGTTGCATTAACATAGGTATAGCATGAAGTCACGGGAGGTGATCGTACCCTTCCAGTAGGTGCTGATTATGCCTCAGCTGGAGTTCTGTGTCCAATTTTGGTCACCAATGTATAGAAAGGATGTAGAAAAACTGCAAAGGATCCAGAGGCGAGCAACAAAGATGATCAAAGGGGTGGAATGCAAGCCCTATGAGCAAAGGCTGAAGGAACTGGGTGTGTTTAGTTTGGAAAAGAGGAGATTAAGAGGGGACATGGTAGCAGTCTTCAGATACTTGAAAGGCTGCCATAAAAAAAGATGGAGAAAAGTTGTTCTCTCTTGCCACAGAGGGGAAGATAAGAGGCAGTGAGTTCAAACTACAGCATAGCGGAGTTAGGTTAAATCTCAGGAAAAACTTCCTAACTCTAAGAACCATAGGACAATGGAACCGACTGCCTAGGAAGGTCCTTCATTGGAGGTTTTCAAAAGGAGACTGGATAGACATCTGTCTTGGATGGTTTAGACACAATAAATCGTGCAACTTTGCAGGGGGTTAGACTAGATGACCCTTGTAGTCCCTTCTAAACTTATGATTCCATAATATGGAAAACCTGGGGCTATTGGAAAGGAAGAACCACCTATAATTACATCAATTCTGTGGTTGTAATTCAAAGGCCAAATTAAGTATGTTATGCATTTGGTATTAGTTTTTCTCTCAAGGTATTGCAAAGAGTAACTGCACTGATCTTTGTGGGATTACAAAGTGATGAATTTATAATGGATGATACTTTAATTTGAGCTAAATACCTTAAATGGAACAATTAAAGACAAAAAAGGCCCAATTCCCCACTGTGTTACTCCAGTTTTACAATGCTGTGACTCCACTGATTTAAATGAAGTTACAGTGACATAAGACTGGAGTAGCATGGGGTGAACTGAGCCCTTAAGCAAGATTTGCAGGGCGTGAGGGGAAAACACCAAATAGAGTAGAAAATGGTGTGTATATATTTTTAAAATGTATATTGTGGAGAGAGAGACATCATCTCTCCACCATTAAAGACTCCTTTTTTAAGGTTGATTTTCACACATACCCACCAACCATCCAAAAAATCAACAAAAGTCCTCAAATTTGGCATTGTTGCTACCACATAGTATTTTCCACTGACTTTGAGGTAATTCAGAAACCCAGTTTTTGGGATACTGTGTCTATCCTTTTAAAGTGTTCTGGCATTTTAAAAAAATCTCTCTAACTTTTTATGGCTTATTCTGTTTCATCTCTCTGTTTATCTACAAACTCCAGAATGGTCTTATTCTCTTTTCTCCATGAGGAGTTGTGCCTTTCACTTTTCCCCCCTCCCTTTCCCCTGCCAGATTTCCTGGATAGCTGAATTAATAATCACACTCTTATCAACTACATACAGAACTCCACATGCCTTATGTACACATGTATTTTATTTGTGTGTATATATATATTTTTATGAGCTTTTTTCATCTTTACTAAGAAAATAGCACTATTTGCCCTCCCCAATAGGCATATATTGATATGTAAGAATAAGAATTTTGTCACGTATATTTATATTTAGTTGTGTCTAAACCATCCAAGACAGATGTCTCTCCGGTCTCCTTCTGTAAACCTCCAGTGAAGGAGCTTCCACCGACTCCCTAGGCGGTCTGTTTTATTGCCCTACTGTTCTTACCATTAGGAAGTTTTTCCTGAGATTTAATCTAAACCTAAATCATTTTGTAAATCTAATGTAATATATTACAGAAAATACTTAAAATCCATCACCAATTCGACAATGAGCTGATACATTCTTATATGTGAATGCAAATAAATATAAATGGAGACATATATATTTATTAGGCAAATAAATATAAAGTGTGTGTGCATATAGCATCATAGAACCATAGAAATGCAGGGCTGGAAGGGACTTTGAAAGGTTATCTAGCCCAGCCCCATGTTTGTCTAATCTGTTCTTAAAAAACTCCAAAGATAGGGATTCCACAACCTCCCTTGGAAGCCTATTCTAGTGCTTAACTATCCTTCCAATTAGAAATTTTTTCCTAATATCTGACCTAAATCTCCATTGCTGCAGAGTAAGCCCATTACTTCTTGTTCCAGCTTCTGTGGACGTGGAAAACAACTGATCACCATCCTCTTTATAAGATCCCTTAACATATTTGAAGACTGTATCAGATCTCCTCTTCAGTTTTCTTTTCTCAAGACTAAACATGGCCAGTTTTTTTAAGATTTCCTTATAAGGTTTTTTAAAATCTTTTATCATTTTTGTTCTCCTCTGGACTCTCTCCAAATTTGTCCACATCGTTCCTAAAGTGTGGCACCAAGAATTGAACACAGTACTCCTGTTGAGGCCTCACCAATGCTGAGTGGGACAATTACTTCCTATGTCTTACATACAACACTCCTCTTAATACACCCCAGATTGATATTAACGATGATATTTTTTGCAACTGCATCACATTGTTGACTCATATGCAATTTGTGACCCACTATAATCCTCCAAATCCTTTTCAGCAATTTTATCACCTAGCCTGTTATGTATTTGTACATGTGATTTTCCCTTCCTAAGTGTAGTACTTTGCACTTATCTTTATTGAATTTCATCTTGTTGACTTCAGACCAATTCTACAATTTAAGGTCATTTTGAATTCTAATCCTGTCCTCCAAAGTGCTTGCAACCCTCCCCAGTTTGGTGTCATCATAAATTTTATAGGTGTACTCTCCACTGCACTATTCAAGTCATTAATAAGAATATTGAATAGTACTGGATGCAGGAGAGATCCTTGAGGGACCCCACTAGATATGTCTTTCCAGACTGACAGTAAATCATTAATAACTACTCTTTCAATGTGGACTTCCAACCTCACCTTATAGTAATTTCATCTACCCCACATTTCCCCAGTTTCCTGAAGAAAATGTCAGGTGGGATTGTGTCAAAAACCTTACTACAATCAAGATATATCACATCTACTGCTTTCTCGATAAATGCAAATAAATTAAATGATCATGTGTATGCAAACACAAACATTCTTAACCTATATGTATTTGCAAATAAATATATGTACAGTAGAACCTCAGAGTTACGAACTGACCAGTCAACCACACACCTCATTTGGAACCAGAAGCACACAAGCAGGCAACAGCAAGACCAAAAAAAAAAAAAAAAAAAAAAAGCAAATACAGTACAGAACTGTGTTAAACGTAAACTACTAAAATAATAAAGGGAAAGCAGCTTTTTTCTTCTGCATAGTAAAGCTTCAAAGCTGTATTAAGTCAATGTTCAGTTGTAAACATTTGAAAAGAACAATCAATGTTTCGTTCAGAGTTACGAATAACCTCCATTTCCCAACGTGTTCGTAATTCTGAGGTTCTACTGTACATGTTTACAGCAAATATTTCAAAACCAGTGATAATTAAGGTCCCAAGTGTCTCCCCAGGCAGAAATATCTGTTTAGAGCAGGGGTGTCCAAATTACGGTCCGCGGGCCAACTGCGGCCCGCGATCCATTTTTAATTGGCCCGCAGCAAATTCCAAAAATATACCAGAATATGGCCCGCACATGAAACCTGGCGGTATTGCACTTCTTGGTTTTAACTCTAGGTGGAGCTACTGAGTTGATCAAGGCAGTTCCTCTACAAAACAAAATTAAGGAAAGAAAAATTTTGCCACAGCGCACTGAAAATGACAACACCAAAGAAACGCAAGATAGAAAGTGAGTGTAGAAAATTTCAGACACGGTGGGAAAATGAATACTTCTTTATGGAAGTCAAGGGGAAGTGTGTGTGTTTGATTTGTAATGAGAGTGTCGCAGTGATGAAGAGTACAATGTAAGACGACACTACGAAACCAAACATCAGACCTACATGTCCTACACTGGTGTGGAACGAGAACAGAAGGTTAAGCAGATGACAACTATCTTGCTAGCTCAACAACAGTATTTTTCCTGTGCCAAAAAAACTCAAGAAAATGCCACAATAGCCAGCTATGAGGTGGCTCAACTCATTGCCCAGCATGGGAAGGCTTTTTCAGATGGTGAATTCATAAAACAGTGCCTCACTAAAGTCGCAGGAATAATGTGCCCAGAAAAAAGTCAACAATTCGACAGCGTTAGCCTATCAAGAAACACAGTTGTGCGGCGAATCGAAGACTTGTCAGCCAACATAAAACATCAACTGTCAGACAAAACGTGTGCTTTTGATTTCTACTCCATTGCATGTGATGAGAGCACAGACGCCACAGATACCGCACAGTTATTAATTTTTTTGCGGGGAGTTGACAATAACTTTTGTGTTACGGAGGAGCTGCTTGATCTCAGCAGTCTAAATACCACAACAACAGGTAAAGACATTTTTGAAGCTGTGTCAAATGCAATTGACAAGATAGGACTTAAATGGGACAAGTTGTGTGGAGTTAAAACAGATGGAGCTCCAGCTATGACAGGCGAGCGCAAAGGAATGGCCTCTATGGTGTGTGCCAAGGTGCAGGAGAGCGGAGGTGAAGCAGTTAAAATGCACTGTATCATCCACCAAGAAGCACTCTGTGCCAAGACAGTACAGCTTAGCAATGTGATGAACACTGTTGTGAAAACGGTAAACATAATTCGAGTACGAGCACTCTACCACAGAGAATTTCAAACTTTCTTAACTGACGTTGATGCTGAATATGGGGACCTGCTCTACCATTCAGAAGTGCGCTGGCTAAGTCGCGGCTCCGTGCTTCGGCGGTTTTATTCTCTGAGATCAGAGATCGACCAGTTTTTGAAAGAAAAGGACCGACCTCTTCACGAGCTGAGTGACCCTCTATGGTTGGCAGACCTGGCGTTTTTAGTTGATCTCACTGAACACCTCAACACACTCAACAAAAACCTACAAGGCAAAGACCAACTCGTACCGCAGCTTCACGCACACATGAAAGCATTCTGTGTGAAGCTCCGACTGTTTGAGGCACAGTTGCGCACCTTCAATGTCGCGCACTTCCCCACATTGTCCGAAATCAGATCTGCGTTTCCAAAGGCCGATCTCACTGATAAAAAGGGGAAATATGTGTCTGTGATCACATCTCTCATGACAGAATTTTCTCAGCGCTTCCAAGATTTTTCTACCATTGAGAACGATATCAAGCTGTTCGCGACTCCCTTCATGATAAATGCAGAAGAAGTGGAAGAGAGTCTGCAATTAGAACTTATAGAAATGCAGTGTGATGATTCTCTGAAGAATCAACATCAGCTTCTCTCCTTACCTGACTTCTACCGGAGCTTGGAAGAAGCCAAGTTTCCTCTGATGAGACGCCACGCAAAAAGAATGATGAGTCTGTTCGGCTCAACATACATATGTGAACAAACATTTTCTCTGATGACGCTGAACAAAAGCAGATTGAGAACCAAAATGACCAACGACCATCTCTGTGACGTCCTTCGCATCTCAACCACAAAACTGACTCCGGACCTGCCAGCAATCCTGCAGGCCAAAGCGCAACTTCATTGTTCCCACTGAGCGCAACCGTGTTCTCCTGAGTTCAAAATATATTACACGTTCCATGTGTTATTAAGCCCTATTACTTAATAAATGTAATCATTTTATGTTGATAGCATTTTTAAAACAAATATTAGTTGATCTGTTGACAATCCAAACTTATTTGCATAACAAGCTTGAAATATAGTATATAATTTATTTTATATCCCCACCCCCTCCAGGTCTGTCAAGAAGGACCACCATCCAGAAGCAATCAGAGGCAGCTGTTTTGAGAATGAACTGCCAACCTTTTTTGTTCTAAAAAAAAAATCCCATTCATGAAAAGCAGTGTTGTAGGCTGATTGATTTAGTTTACTTACTTAAATAAACCAGGTGAGGCAATACGTACTTCATCTCGAGTGAGTGGCCCGGCTGTTTGTGTATTTTATCGCATATGGCCCTTGGTGAAAAAAGTTTGGACACCCCTGGTTTAGAGGACAGGAAACTCCATGGAGATTCCTCTGCGTTTTTCCACTGTAGAATGGAAATGGGGTTTACCCCTGCACAGAAGAAAACAAGGGTATAGCTCTCAAGCTCTGTTGATTTCAGGAATCCACCCAGAAACCCAGGATCATCTGTAGAGAGGCCCTCTTCAACCTTAGGCTGCTACTGGGTGCCTGGCTCAATCAGAACAGTGCTTTTAGGAATTCCCCAGCTGGCCCCAAGTTCTCCATTAACAGGAGTTCTCCAAAGTAGAGAGGGATGGCACCAAAACACAATAGAGCCTTTGGATCTTTTATCTTTCCATGGGGGCCAAGGGAAGTATAAATTACACCCTCCAAAGCTACCCATACCTCTAGCCATTTGCATGGGATTGGATTTACATTGAATAAAGGTAGCTTAATGGCTGATACTGACAAAATAAAAGCAATAGATTAAATATCCATGTCAAAATGTAAAGTGGATCCAGAGAAATTTATGCAATCGATAAAATGCTGGGCAAAATTCATTCCAAATCTAGCTATGGTCAATATGCCTTTAAGGAAACTGCTGGAATATGACATTGCACTGGTTAGAGAGACATAAACAGGCCTAGAGACAGTTAAATATACTGATCAACAATCCATCAATTTTAAAGTATAATTGAACTAAGTCAGTTGCACTGTCAGCAGACGTATTTTCCAGAGGACTACAGAAGGTGCTTTACTCATGCAAGAGCAGCAGCCAGTTGTATTTGCATTGAGATCTCTACACAGGGCCAAAAGAAACTACATCCAGATTGAGAAAGGGATGCTGGCAACTGTGTTTGGCTGTCTTACATTCCACCACAATGTGAGAGAGAAAAAGATTTAGCTGATCACAAACTATTTGAAAGATTGTTTAAAAATACCCTTTGTCTTCATTTATTTTGTCTATCTTTTAATATGTAACAATAATAAGCAGTCATCCAATACCCTGAGAGTGTTTAAAATAAATCAAGATTCCAGAATAAAAATTACAAGTTCAGAAATTCAGACTGCTTGCTCCCTGATGCACTGAAAGTCAGGCTGATTGTCACCTAGAATCCAACATCTGATGCTGAAGCTGCAAAGATTCACCTGTAATTCAATACATCCACTTTGCACAACTCTAAGTGACTACACCACAGTGCAAGGTACTGGGGAAATCTGCTTTCATTGCCGTGTGGAATATAAATCAAGCAAGGACCCACATGTGGCAGATACCCTCAACAAGCCAATAAGCAGATCACCAGCACCTGAAAGTGATATTCAGGAATATGAAATTCATATAAGGAGAAATTCACCCCTTTATAGAGAGCCAATGCAAGAACTACACAGAATTTAAATCCAGTTTACCAGCAGTGTTGCTAACTGTCACAATTTTATTGCAAATCTTGCTATAGTCGCAATCGCTCATATACAAAAATCCAAAATGTATTTATTATTCTTAAATCTTATTATTTTAAGGCAATGATATTTTGGAGGCCCGACACATTATTCTTGACAGCAATATTGATTATTTATTTTGAGGTCTTTAATGGGATTAAAGTGTGTAAATTCGTATGCTGGCTCTCTGCATAGGAGTGGATTTCACCCTTAGTGAGATATGCATCTTTTACAATGTCCAAATTAGCAGAAGTTCAAATCAAACAATACAGAGAGATGCCTTATTTTGCATAAATCAAAATTAACGATTTTACAAAGATATATATCAGAAGCTAACTGTGGCCACATTGGCCATTTAGAGAAGAAGTGAGTGAGGGCAGCATTTTGCTAAAAGGAGACACTGCTTGCTCCAGCAACACTTAGAAAAAAAATGCCTCCCTAAAATACATAAATCATCCATGTATTGGAAAATGCAGGTAAAGAGCAAGGAATATCTCATTCTGCCCTGGAAGGAATGCTCAGATAGCTGACACAATAGTTCTCTGCAAGGTTCTGAGGAAGTCCAATTTTCAGTTATGGAATTTTAGGATTTCACTAAGACCCACTAATTTGTACAGTTTGCCTCCTTGTCAAGATATACACGAGTTACAGAATGTCTGGGAGAGCAATTCAGACGGTGAAAAAAAATCCCTTAAAGGAAGCTAGAATTGACAATAAAAAAACCCACGTCTACCCCCTGTAGGATTTTAGACATACATCAACAGAAGGATTAGCTTCCATAGCACAGGTGCTAATGATTAGACAAACAGGACTTTTCTTCCCACAAGACAGTTATCCAAACCCAAGCAAACACCAGACTTACAAATACAGCTGGAAGAAAGGCAAAATAAACCAAAATTTTACTGTGATATATTAAACCATCGTTCGGACTGACTGCCAGACAACGGGTATGGCTGAGAATAGACAATAACAGCTGGAAGCCAAATAAAGTTCTTAGCCAGAGCGAAGACTCAATCATATACTGAGGAGAACAGCTGGTTGGAAAATAGTTTCCCCCTGTACATTTTTGACTTTTTGGCAAAAAACTGGAATATTTAGATGGCAAAATGCTGCCATGGTGCCTCCTGGCAGTTCAGGTGGCTAATGCTCCCATTCTCCTCTATAGGTTGGGAGAACCTATAGAGAACCTAGTCAGACACCTTCCACGATGCATCACAGTCTTGGGCAGGGGACACGGTGCATCATGAGAGTCTCATGGGAGATTATGTATCATGGGAGATTAAATCCAGCTGGGGAGCTCAGCTCATAGAGAAGAATGAAGACATGAGGCAATCAAGTTACAGCTTCCAGGAGGCATTACAGCAGCATTTAAGGAATCAAAATATTTGGGGGTGGAGGGGTTGTTGGTTTTTTTGGACAAAAAACTGAAAGTTTCTGTGGAAAGCAGACACATTGCCTGAAAAGTTACCTTTAATCGAAAACTCAATTTTCCATCGAAAAACAATTCTGAGGGAAATTTTTTGGCCAGCCCTGCTGTGAAGACAAATCCCCAGAGGTACCACAAAAATCATTAATACTTGCTTAAAATACTTGAGACAAACCAGATACCCATTAACACAGGAGAAAGAGGCCAAAACTTGATTCCCCAAGGAACAGATAAGGAACCATAATAGTGCCAGCAGAATCATTACAGGTACCAGTATTGCCAACTTTGCAAGGATAAGTATAAATTACTAGTGTGAGGATGACTTATGCCAATTGGACGATGTAATGCTAGTATGGGGATGGCTTGGATTGACTCTGAGCATATTTAGTGTGAGTTTGCTGTTTCCAGAAGTTTGAGCAGACTGCATTAAGTGTTTGTGCAGTTGATAAAAGTACTGTGCCTTCTCTCCTGAATCAGACTCCTGAGTGCTTACCAAACACTACATAGCCCTTCCCCAGCTGCCACAGAATCTCCCTCCTCCCTACCACAGCTAACCTCAGAGAACCCTTAAAAGCCCTTAAGAAAATGGCCAGTTCTTAGGTGTTTTACACTTTACAATTAATTATAGGCAACGCTACCAATCCTATTATTGAGCTTGCCAACACTTCCCATTATAACATCCTGTTTTCAGCTGCCTATAGTCTTCCAAACTTTACCTGTTTGGGCTGAAATTATCCACACCTGGTTTCCGCCTCAGGCTGAATTTTTATGGAAAATTTCAGCCGAGACAGGTAAGAGGGTTCTGAAAGCAAGTTGGAAACATATGTTGTTGTGCCCAGGTTAAAAGAATCATGAGACTTCTCTGCAACTGCTCTAGTGTCCCTATCCTTTGGAGCAGGGACTTGAAATTTGGCAAAGTGTTGTCTTTGTGTCAGGGATGTGCCTTTATTATCCGCATGAAATCCGCCCATATCTGACTTGGGGGAAAGCGGAGAAGCATGTACATGCGTAGTAAAGACTTGTTAGAGTTTCGCAGGTAAAATCCCTGAAGATTCTGTCCTCACTGAGCATGCTCCATCTCCTGCATATGATCAGACTGTACATACATCATCCTCACAGAGCGACTGAGTATGCTGCAGCCCAGGGCTATTGGGGCTAGAAGGACTTTCTCTGCAATAGCTGCTGTCAACTGCTTCAGGCTTGTGTAAGGCTGGGCACTGGAACAGAGAGCAGCAAGCCTGTCTCTTGTGTTCTCAATGACCGATTCCCCCCTTCCTAGCACCCATGAAGCATGGAGGAGGATGGACCCTGATTCAAATGCAGAGGGGACAACATCTGGACTAGAGGAAGGGAAAGGAGTAGATTGCGGCAAGGAGTCTTGTGAGACTAGGACTGGAGGAAAAGGAGAAACTGTGACTGGGAATTGTGGGAGGCTAGTTGGGCAAGAAGACTGGGATTGGGATAAGAAGCCTAAGTGGTGAAGACTAGGTCTAGGTAGAATAGAATAATAGGACTGGGACAAGGAGTCAGGGGTGCCAAAGAGACAGAGTAGGGATAGGGACAGGTTGAAGTGAACAAGGCAGAAGAAGTCAAACTTGGGGATAGGAGAAAGATCAGAAAAATCTGTGCCCACTCCAGCACATCCCCTCCAGACCCTAGAATGGAACCTAAAAGTCCCAAGTCTCACCATTCCTCTGCTGTCAGCAAATATCTGTGAAACCCACTTACAAAATGTGTCTCTCACCCCACTCTAGTTCTGAGGCTGACAACCTACCACTGGTATCTGTAACTCTGTTAGCTCAAGCAGTAGAGCTCTGTGCAATGGATCTAAGGTTCCAACCCTGCTGATGACCCTTGCAGATATCAATATGGTGCCACATGATACAATTCGTTTTTTTCAGTTTGCTTTTTTTAAAACCAAGAAATTACACAAACACAAACCACACTAAAATATTATTATTAAGCCTGTGGTATCAAGCACTCAGAAGTTAAGAAATGCCAGAATTAAGGCTGCCTGTGCAGCCATTTTCCACATGACCACTGCTTCATTCAGTATACAGGATGGCCCTGCTCTGGGGATGAATCAGGGTTGTGTAGCCAAGGAGGGCTTTTGTCCGTAGGATCCCTACCTCATTTGTTGCAGAACTTGGAAGATGTGTGATGAACAAGGAAAGGGACTGCAGGCAGAGAAAAGATGGTCTCATGGTGACAGCTGAAAGCTGCCATGGAGAACTGGATTCTATCCCTGCCTCTGCCACAGAATTCCTGTGTGATGCTGGGCAAGTCACTTAAACCAAACCTTTCAGAGGTGGTCACTCAGGATACATCAAGACAACAGCTGGAAGGTGTAATTCTGTGATGTTTTGGGGACCACCAAGTCTGGTAAGGTGTTCTGCCACCTCCTGCCCTGTAACCTTGGGGCCTTTAGGCTGCGCAGCTATGGTTCAATCCCCTGACACCAGCTGCCTGTCCACAAGCACACGGTCTCACCCTGGCTTCCACCAGCCTAGTTACCCCTTGCAGAGAGACACCACCAGCCTATATCCCAATTCTCCTCAAATCCATCCTTCCTAAATCCTTAAGAACCAGACACCTGGACCATTCCCCTCTGGTTTGGCATCCCTGAAGGTGGGAAACCAGCCCCCAAGTAATCAGTTCCCTTTGGCACCCACACTCCACACAGTTTGCACAACAGAGATCAGCTTGGAGTAAAAATAAACAAGTACTTATTTAATAGAAAAACCACAGATTCAAAGATGAAATCATGAGGGAGAGAAAACCTATACAAGTTACACTGAAAATAAACAACAATGCAACCTCAGGCTTTACACTTCCATATCAGACAAAATCCCTTTTCCAATACAAGTTACTTATTGCCTTGGGACAATTTTCCAGCATACCCCCAAGTCTTAGGGGGGTTCCAACATTCATGGACAGCTTCCCACCTAGATGCTGGGTGGATTTAACTTCAAACTCATTCCATTTTAAAAGAGTCTGCAGTTTTTTTTCTTCAGTCACTGTAGATATTCGAAGTGGGAAAATCCCCAGCTATCTCAATGTCTTTCCAATAGTTTTAATGACCCATCCTTGTCTTTTCCTGAGTTGTACCATGGATCGTTACTTGAGGCTGGTTCTGTGTAAACACTTGGCTTGGGAGGGGCCTCTCCCTCTGTGATCGCTCATTGTCCTGCTGTGAGGTTGAGCCGAAGTTTATGGGCACAGTTCTCTATATACCCAAACACATAACTTCATAACCATAGCCTCTGTGTGTGTGTGTGTACATATATATATATATATTATAATGATTATTAAGTTTAGAACATTACAACCTTTCATAAAAGACCTTACCTGACATATTTTTATAGCACAACAACATTGCACACAATCAGTTGATTCAACTGCTTATTCTTTGGTGTTCAAACCCCCCAGTTCTCCCCTTGAGGTGTCTGGACTTTGACTGTCACAAATTCCCAGCTCAGAGAGATGTACACATGCTAGCTAGCGACTAAAAATAGGAGCATGGCTGTGGAGGCAAGGGCAGTGGCTTGGGCTAGCCTCCTGAATACAAACCCCGCTGATGCCTTGGATACATACTCAAACAACTAACCTGAGTCACCACCCATGCCGCCATGGCCACACTGCTTTTTTTAGCTCGAGCAGAGCTAGTGAGTGTATGTCTCCCTTCTCTGGGAATTACGCCTCCCAGCTGCTGGGCGGACATAGCCTAACTGTGTGTTCTGCATTTTCTGGGTGAGTGGCTTAAGATCCTGAGGTCTGACTTGCAGAAGTGCTGAGCACTCACAGCTGCGATAGAAGTCAATGGAAAGTGTGCGCTGAACATAACTAAGCGCTATATGACGCTTATATATCTTCTATATCTTTATTTTAAGCTGTCTGTGCCTCAGTTCTCCATCTGTAAGTTGCGGTAATAATACCCCCTTCATCTCACATTTGTGAAAATGAATGAATCAATGTTTGTGAAGCACTCAGACTATACCGATGAGCTTCACAGAAGAGCCCATGAGGAAATCAATTATTCTGTCTTCAGAGCGGGGGTCAAATAGCGTGCAGTAAATAGGGCATGGGGCCACTCACTCTCGCTGTTTCACTGACCGGTGAAGAGAAAACAAAATATTGAATAGTTGCTCATTAAGTGAGCACAGTCCATTCTGTGCACTGAATGAGGCAGGGGTCCTGTGGAAAAAATAGTATGTGATCATGTAATTAAAGACTGTACCCTAATGCTTACGCACAAGGTGGCTGAATTAAGGTTGCACAGGCAACCTCAATTCTGGCTTTTTGTAACTTTTGAGTGCTTAAATTCACAATCTTAATAATGTTCATTTAATATAGCTTTTTGTGTGTAATATATAGTAATGCCTTGCATTTCAATAGCCCCTTTTATCCAGAGTTCTTTAAGTACTTTAGAAGCCTTAATTAAATCTCACATGGGACAGTTTAGCATTATTATCTCTATTTTTCAGATGTATGTGTGTGAGCACACATGCGCATACCCTGATTTTGGTGGGAAGTGGAAGGACTGAAATACCATGATTATTGAAATATTCTGGTATTTCTAACACAGACTGAACCACTAAAGACCAGAAATGTTACCCTATCAGGAAAAGCCTGTTCTCATGATATTTACAGCCTTCATTTCCAAACCAAAAATGAACATCCAGATTCCTTATCTGGCCTCAATTAGGCCAACTGGAGCTCTGCCATGTGACATCAGTGGACCAGAATTTGGCCCCTTGACTTTTGTCTGAACTGAACAAACAAAACTAGAAAGATTCATCCAACACTTGAAGAAGACTAAGCCCTGGTCTACATTTACCTGGAGATTCGGCGGCGGTCAACGGGAGTTACGCAAACTATGCAGAGTAGCTTGCGTAACTCACGTCGACTACTCTGCTTCCCTTCTGCGCGCTGTCTACACTGCGCTGTGCCGACGGGGAAGCAGCGTTACGCTGCTTGAGGGGGTGGTTTACCAGTGTCGACTTCCTGATCGATTGAGCGGGTCTACACTGACCGCTCAATCGATCCAGAAAGATCCATCTGGCGGCGGCAAAGTATAGACATGGCCTTAGTGTCATTGGGTTGCCATAGCTTCAGGTGACTGGGTTGGTTTCAAGGCATGAATAAAATTAGAAGACAAATGCAGAAAGGGATGCTTCTCCTTTAAAGAAAAACAGCAAGTGATATTGTTAGGATAAAGTTGAGTAAAGCTGTAGATATGAGATAACTATTCACCAAGAAAAACATAAAATTAGAAGGAAGGTGCCAAGGACAGCACTGTGCCTTGGATTGAAGGCAAGAAACATCTTGATGTAGTAGGATCCACTGTGTCTATCACTGTAAACTGCAAGGAAAATTTGAAACATACAAAAAGCTGAAACATTTCCAATTTCCCTTTCAGTTTTACAAGCCCTGAATACAGTGGGATTCCTCTTTCTGCCACGGCGAATGATAGAGGGAATTGAATCAGAGGACAGGCAACCACAGAAAGAAGTTGGGGGGAAGAGTGCTAAAGAAAGCCTCTCACATGTCTAAGAAGCGATGATGTGGGCTCACATCCAATATCTCCTTACCAACAGCACCATCATCTGCTGACAAGCTGCACCAGAGACAAACTCCCAGCCTAAGACTATAAAATGCAAGCTTCTATTCAGGAGCTGAAGGAGTATCACCATTAGCTATCAGTAATAGCAGTGCAGCCGGCCACTAGAGGGAAAGACTACAACAAACTGATAAAGACATTCAGTAAGGGGCAGCGATGTACATAAACATGCGCATGTACACACACACTAAACCAGTCTAATTCTTACTAAAGGAGCAACTCTTAGTTCAGCTTTCAGAGGAATGGAGACATACACACAAAGTCTGACATCCAGTATGAGACACTGATTGGAAGGGAAGGGAGCGCACCACAAGAAAAAAAGAAATGGTGCCACCAAAATGGAACATGAATGAATCATCCCTCAAACACACACACTCGCTGTCAAGAACTCAAGTTCTTGCTGGAGTGATTTGCATCTGATCACTCTGTATTACTATGCATCCCCAAAGCCAGGAGCCACGCCATAGAATTGAAGTCAGTTCATCAATACTATAAGACCCAATCAGCAAATGTCCCGATGCTCCTCTCCCTGGTAGGGATTAAGGTCTTAGCAGATCACAGCAGCTTTTTGAAACATCTTGGTTTTGTTAAGAGTCATCCTGGCTTTATTTACCCAGGGATCCCCAAAGCATTATACAGACTGTGGGTCAGATTCACTTGTATGTTCTGGCTGCTGTGTACCCCATGGGTAAAGCAAAGCCGCCACAAATCTGGATTGGCTGGCTGCTTAGCCAGATCTAGGCTGCTGTGTGTCACTGAAGTGCCACATGATATTCAAGGCATGACCCCTATGGAAGGGGTTGCGTCCATCTCCCCTCAAACACTCCAGCTCTCTCCCAGCTGACCATCTTTCTCTCTCCTTTGACAATAAGAGACCCTTCCAGTTTCCTGATCTCCTGCAAATCTTTCTGCCCCAGACAGTGTTTCTCACACCCATCCATCATGATTCCCTTCCTCTCATCATTTGATTTGACTCCCCACTGGTACCCTTCCTGACTTCCGGGACTCTGCTTCAACCCAAAGCTGGGACCATGCAGTGAGGATGTGGGTTGCATGGGGAGTACATGTCCCAGGGGATCAGGGAAAGTTTCAAGCAACAGGGCATGATAAGGCCATCTGGCCACTAGGCTGAAAGACAAATCTAATAGGTTCCCTTCTGGTATAAATGTACAGTATGCAGACCTTCCAGTACTGCCCTGTTAGTTATATAGAAAATCAAAGCAGTCCTAGGAAACACAGGCCTGCAAAGCCAACTTGAAGGGTACTGTTCCTGGTGAACTAGACCTGTGAATCCCCACTGCACACACAGGTGATGCTCGGGGCACCAGCTGTATCTACTTCCATTGCTCATCAGACACGGTCTCCTCTCCTTCGCTCATGCAGAAGGTGCCATGTAAACACGGCAGCTCGAGCTGCAGTGTGCCAGTGAGAAATCCAGGGTCAGAGGGAGAGAAGGAGGAAGATAAGGGAGGAGAGAGCACCCCACAGAAGGGAAGAGAAGAGATTCGAGAGATAAACACAGGCATAGTCATTAGGCTGAGATATCAAGGTGATTGAAAAGTTGGATAAGAACCAAGGTGCCTAAGACAGATAAAATAGATGGAAAAACGTATTTTGGAGCAAAACAAACACAGGAGCTTTTTACTAGCACAGATGGGAGAGACTTTGAGATGGAGTGAGAGGAGAAAAATCATATGTGCATCAACGAGACAGGTCTACAAACCTCCCTCTCTGAAAAACATCTTCCCCCCTAAATGCCCCTCTCTCACTCTGGTATCTCACCTGGTCTTAGAGCATGTCCATCTCACCTTTCTCCCATGCCATGGTCAAGCAACAACTGTACCTGTGTTAGGACCCATTGCTTCTTGTTTGCCTAAGCACCAGCCCCCATGCCTGCACAGGAATCATCCCAAAATGACATGAAGGTGGCACAATTACAGCCAATATCCCAGATTAGAGATGGAAAAGGCCAATTAGGTGAGGTCACATCTTGTCCCATCAACCTCTGGACAATGCATACTTTTTATTTTATATTATATTCTCCAGTGCTTTGTCTAGTCCACCTTTAATAGACCTTAAGTGAGCAGGCATCTATCCCTTGAAAGACTATTCCACAAACTCATAGATCCCACATTAAGGAAATGTTTCAGCCTACATTTGCTCCTTGGTCAATTTTATCCCATACTCTTTGGGTTCCACTGAACAAGCCTTCTCCTTCCCTCATATTTATACCTTTCAGGTTACTGGAAAATAGTTGTCTCATCCCTTTTCATCATCATTTAGCCATGAAAGACATATTTCATTGTTTTAATCTCTCTAGTCCATTAATCGTTTTGATTCTCCATCTAGGAATTCCTGCCAATGCTTGTTGACATCTTTCTGTGATGCTGTTATGTTGCACTGTATGAATCATATTGTCATTTAACAAATTTTCCTTCCTACCTTCCTGGTTGTACTTCTACTTCCATTAATGGGGGCAGGGGAGATGAAGAATGTTCGCTGGTGATGTTTTCCTCCTTATTCTTAGTTATCCCTTTATCTTGGAACGTTGCATTGTTGTTAGTGTTTGTGAGTGAGCCACTGATAGTGTTGGTTAGAGGCAGAACAAGGCTCTGCAAGCTTCCCCCACATAGCTGTGATGATTCAAGCCATTCCAGATCAGCAGCACCATTCTCTCACCTGTTTCATTCCTGAAATCCCCAAACAGCTTTGCAAATGGCTCTCAACCCCCACCAGCATCATTTCTTGGAGACCCATACATAGCTCTGCCCATTCCCCTCAGTCCTGCCGTTAGAACCTCTCACAATTCTAGTCTTGGCCCCAAGTTTGCCAATCCACTTCATTCTTGTAGCATTTATTTTAGTTTTAGTCTTGGTAACTATCTGTGGCCCTGGAAAACCGATCAGTAGGTCCTAAATCTGCAGTAGGTCTAAGGGAAACAGACATAAAACACATAACAAACAACTAACTTGACAAAAAAGAAGCCACTAGTTGGTGAGGGGAGGAACTTGTTGAAGAAAATAACATCTCCAACAACTGCAATGACCTAATCCCCTTTTGGAGTTATGGTTTGACAGCCACAATGAGAAGAAAGAAGCAGCACCATACACTCAATGGAGAGGAAACACAAAACCGGTTCTCTTTCAAGCATCCGGTAACTGGAATAGACTGGAGTTGTGACTAGATAGGAAACTCTTGACCTCAGTAAGTCTGAATCTCATTTTAAGAGTTAAAAAGAAACAATGCAGGTTTGAGAACTCCATGAACAATTAGAAAAGGCTAGTTCTGGAACACATGAGAAGAGAGGCCACTTTTGAGATAGTCCTAAAACACAGGGGTGGGCTCAAGGAGAAGCTGAGACACTAACGTATTAGTGATAATTAATTAAGCTCCACATCTTTGTGGGAGGGAATGTACCAGAATCGAAAGACAAAAGTCCAACAATTTTAAACCCTTAGATTCAGCAGAGCATATTAGAGTGAGAGAAGGCCTACATGCCCTTAAATAAACACACACACAACAAACAACATGACAACATGCATAATAGCAAGGTCCAAAGAGGTATCCTTCAAAAAGTGGAAATTTGGCCCAAGCGATGCCAAAGGAAAGGAGCAAATACTACTGAAGGTAAAATGTCATATGAAAATTAGGAATGCTAAGAGGAAATGTAAAGAGAAAATAGCCAATAACAAAACTTATTTAAGAATATCAGAAGCAGAGAGTCTGTGAGAGCGTCAATGGGAGCAATCAAGGAGGAGAAGGACATTGCAGGGAAGCTACAGAAATTTTTTTGTGTCAGTCTTCCTGCATGATGATGGAAAGATAACCGATAGCACCAGGATGTAGGAACTGCCATATTTTATCTGCCAAGATTTGCCCTACACACTATTTTTGCAGAATACAGATATGTTGCAGCCCTCATAACTTCTGAAGAAACTGCATGGCACAGAGCTCTTTTGTACCATGAAAGCTCAATTGATAGCCTTAACTAATTCTTGTGCTATAATTTTTGTAACAGGATCCCAAATAGCACAACATGAGACTTTCTGCCTGCTCAAAATACTAGGGCTGGAATTTTCAAGGCAGGGAGCCCCTTTGAAAATTCCCGCTTAGATTACTCTGAAGTCCTCTCTCATAATGAAGAACATTACTTCATTATGAGTATTATTTTGTCTTCTAACATGATGCAACTTTCGATTTACTTTATTTTAATTTCCTTATTTCAATTAACTTATGCTCATAGCTTTTACATATTTCCTGCAGGTATATGTCAGGTGGTCTTCTTCAATGCAATAAAACTTCTCAACTCAATATGAGCTTGTGTTGTGGCTGCCAAGGCACTTTCTACTGATGTCAGACAGACAGATAAGTCAGTACAAGAAGCTACAGACTGGTGACCCAGGATCCATTGCTCCATGAACCATCTCAAATACACTCTAAGTTATTCCAAAAATCTTCTGACCTTCCACCCGCAGCTCTCAAATGAGTTAACAGGAAGAACAGACAATTCCATCCTCTTAACACGAGAAAAGATCAAGAGTGGTTTGAGGGTATATTTGTGAATGCTGGGAAGAGAAACATCACACACAAAAGAAGGTCACAAAAGCAAGAACAAGATTCACTATTCATCACCTATAAGTGCAGTGTCAATATGTGAATTATGCTGAAATAAACCTGTCGGTTTGTGTTTCAGTACATTAAACACATCCAGTGACTTTTGCCATAAGAGCCACGAGTTTTGTCTAGCTAGGGGCTAATTTAAAGTACTCTTAATTTTAACATGCATCTGACGAAGTGGGTTGCAGCCCACGAAAGCTTGTGCCTGCAGAAATGTGTTAGTCTTTAAAGTGCTACAGGACTCTCGTTGTTTTTAATTTTAACCATTATTACATTTTTGGGGAACTGACCCTATTTATTTATTTGTAATTAAACATAATTTGCTAAGTCTTTGTTCACAACCCACTGGTGCAGAGAGGAGAGGCTGAGCTTCATGAGGAATCCAAGCCCCAATGGGGAAGCAAGAGGAGGGCAGTCAACATTTGCACTGCCATCCTTTGCCAGAAGAAGGCGGTTTTACTTTCATCCAGGGCTGAGAGGACCGCAGCTGGCAGAGGATGCACCTAGGAATGTCTACACCGGAGCCGGAGGCATAAATTCCAGCTCAGGTCGACATACTGTGCTAGCTGTGATCATGTGTAATCACAGCAACGTGAGCAGTGCAAGGGGGATAGCTGCAGAGTACGATCCTGTCCGAGACCCTGTGTACATACTTGAGTGGTTAGCCCAACCCGCCACTTCTCTTTGTAGCATGCTAGCTTGATCAGAGCTAGCGAGTGAATGTGCCTCCTGAGCTCCAAATTATATCCCCAGCGCCACTGAAGACATAACCTAAGCAAGCACATTCTCCGGGTGACTGGCCACAGCCCCACCGAGATCAACAACACCCGCTTTCACCTTGCATCAACTTGCCTAAGGTCTCCTGGTGCGTGTTTTATACAACTGCAGACACTTTCTTTGTGGGCTTTCTACCACCAAAGGTTTACACCACAGTCTGCGCTGGCATAGCTCTTTGGTGAACTTAACCCAAAATCTGTTCCCAGACTAGAGCTTCAGAGAGCTTTGCCTCCAGCATACATGGCAGGTTAGGGTTGGGAGAAAAATTCCTTCAGTTATGATTACTTAATTGTATTACAGTAGCACCTAGAGGCATCAAACCTAGATCAGGCCCTGTTGTGCTGAGCACTGGACAAACATAGGGGGGAGACTGTACCTGCTCCAAAGAGCCTCCAATCTAAACAGACAAGACACAGGTTGGGAGGAAAGAAAGCAGATGCACAGACAGGGTCAGTGATGCCCTGTGCTCATAACCAGATGGAAGAGGAGTGAGTGAGAAGGAAAGTGTGCAAAAGAAAAGGGCTAGAGAGAGGTCCTATCCCAGCACTTAGGGAGGGAAAGTGAGGGTCTGAGTTGCCAAGAATTTATGAAGGTAAAATGGATGCCATCCATTAGGAGGAAGGATAAAGGAGAGAGAGAGTTGAGAGAAATGAAGCAGGCAAAGAGAATTTACAGCAGCTGAAAAAAATCTATCCTTTGTGTCTGGCATAATGGGATTATCCCCACATCAGCTTTCCTCTCCACCCCACCCACTCCCACTCCAAGCAGCCAGTAGTCCCTTGTGAGGAGAAAACAAGAGGCAAGAAAATAGAGCCTGAGGCCTGGTTTACACTAGAAAATTAGGTCAGCATAACTATGTTGCTCAGGGGCATGAAAAATCCATACCCCTGAGTGGTGTAGTTAAGCTGACCTATATCCCCCAGTAGATATCACTAGAATTCTTCTGTCAACCTAGCTACCACTTCTTAGGGAGATGGAAAAGCTGTGCCGCATAGGTAGTGTCTACACTGACGCACTGCAGTGGCGTAGGTGTGCCGCTGTAGAGTTTTAAGTGTAGACAAACCCTGAGAGACAGCGAGATTAGAGCCACTTTTTTTATTTTTAAACCTTTCCACTAGATGTCAAAATACATCTGCTCTCCTTCCTTTTCACCCTGCACCTCACTGCTGCTGAGACACAATTTTGATGGAGCATCTTACGTATTACATGGAGCCTACTGACTCTCCCCCACCACCACCACACCACATACACACACACGCACCCTGGCCCCACTGACCCATCAATAGATACAATGGCCTCCATGCCCCTTCCTGCAGAAAGTGCTGCACCGGCTGGGCCTTGCTATGCAGCAATCAGAGAAATCTTACCTGCCTGGTTCTGCTTGTTGGCATGTGGCAGATGCCCTGGAGTGGCAGGCAGGCTCGTCTGTTTAAGTGGGCATGGAAACAGACAGCAAGTCATTTGCCGTACTGTCAGATGTGCAGGGAGGAAGACAGGCTGGAGAGGTGAGTGGGGATTCAGGCCTGGGGAGGGGCAGGAAACGCTGTCAGCAAAGATGGCACCTCAGACTCCGATGCAAGAAGACTGAGTTCTCCATCCTGCCTCCTATGCCAACATAACAGCAGCTGTGAATGGCACCACTTAGTGCCCTGCCGGGCTGTCGACAGCTGGTGAGACACACTGGGGTTTGGCTGACAGCACAATGTAACGCTCTGTTATGCTGCATGGGGCGAGAGTCCCGCTGGACAAGTCTCTCCAATGCCCCTTTTCCTCCTATTTCCCTTCCCCCGATTTCCAATAAGTACTCTCCTCTCTCTCTCCCTCCCCTGTCACTTTCTCTCATACTATTTCCTTTCTCTCTTCTATTTCCCCTTCTTCCCTTACCCGTCCTTCCCTCTCTCTCTCCATCGGAGGAATCATGCCCTGGAAGAAGTGGAAACAGTTCCCAAGATCGAATTTCTCCCCCTTTCTCTATTTCACCTCCATTCTCTCCCTCCCATCTTTTCTTTCTCCCAGGCTCCCTCTCCCTTTTATTTTGCCTCCTCTTAATTGAATCTCTTCCTCCCCTTTCTCTATGGCCACACTTTCCTTTAGGAAGTCCCATCTCTCTCTTTTTTTTTTTTTTTTTTTATATAAAGGAAAATGAAGCGTGACACCTGGATTAATATTTCTCATTGCTCACACTTGTTAATTCTTTGATGGAATTAAATAGGGGCTCAAGGGGAACAGAGGGCAGGAGTGAAGAGCCATGGCAAGGCTGGGTGGGGAGCCAGCAGTCGCTGCAGAGCAGGAGTGAGGGGCATTGGTAAAAGCTATGAATGGGAGGAGAGTCTCTGACTGCAGTGGGTCATGTGGGTGATAATATCAGGCTGGATTGGAACCCCATCATCCCCAAGTGAAAGGCTATTGGGCTAATTTAAATACTCTCACCTTTTAGGGAAGAAAGGGAAAGTTACTCCAAGTCAACTCCTGTTAAAAATCAATGGGAGCCTTTCCACCACCTGTAATGGAAGTGGGACTGGGCCCGTGCATGCCTCTGGGTTCCTTTTTTGTAACCAAATACGTTATGAAACAAGTGGAGACTCCGCTCACTCTGGTCAGAGAATTAGGGTCACATTGCATTACCTTAGAGGGCTCCTGACTTTAGTGGGATTGCACAGCTACAAGTAGCGGGAGAATTTAATCCACCCCCTTTTCCCCCTTCCTTTATCTCAATCTTCCTCCTCCCTTCTCGCCCTCATTTCTTATTAGTCACCACTCTGATCTCCTAAATGCACCTCATCTCTCTCTTCATCTATTTTCCTTACTGGAAAGGGGGGAGGGGAGGAAGAGGATCGTAAGCAGAGACAGGCGATGGTAGCTAGGCAGTGAGTAATAGATAGATGGGCACGGTATGGCAACGCTGGTAGAGTGGCTGTGGGTAGTGCACAGTGGTGATTCATTCTGGGCATGCAGGAACGCCTTAATCACACAGAGAGCTACATCCACAGGGCAATGGTGGGAAGGCGGGGAGCAAGACGGAGCCAGGACCGAAGCAGTGGTGTGAGCATGCCTTTGGAGAAAGTGGCGATAAGGTCAAAGAGGCCTTGGTGGAATGAGACCAAAGAGTTTAGAAAATAAGGAAAACCATTTTTAAGTGAATTAGGAGCTGAATCGGAAATCAGCAAAGACGTCATGCCGATGAGTGCTAGTCATAGTGAAAGGTGATGGGAAGGACGCATAGAAAGTCAGAGAATTAAGAATCATGAGAAGCAAGATTAAGATCTCGTTTTGTTTCTCTCCTTCGTTTCTAATCTCTCTCGTCCCCTTGTCCTCCTGACATCTCACAGTTCAGGATCTTTTGAATTTTTCCATTACTATGCTGTTATCTTCCCTCTTCTAGATCATTAAAGATGTTAAATAATGCTGGACATAACACTGGCCCAGTTCTGCTTCCATATATGTTTGTGGAAGTTATGCCTTTAACAGCAACAGGGACAGAATCAGCCCGTGTCTTCACCAAGATGTCCCTTCTCCCCCTTCCCCCCATTTTAATCTAAACCAAAGTTGTGTTGTAGACAGCACCCTCCTCCATGCTCCCGCAAGAGCGCCTCAAGGAACGGCACACACCCCCTCGGGCTGAAGGCACCATTGCTACCCAGCCTGTGGAGTATTGGGGAATGAGTCGGGCAGATGCCCAGAGTGCCTGGGGGCGTGTGCCCGGGGAAGCAAGAGACAGCGGGGAATGGTGTGGTTTCATTCTGCTTTGTTTTTAATCAATCATTCTTCTTTGCCTGAATGGGATTACTGAAGTGACAGGGGAGCTCATGGCCAGACACACACTCTGGCAAGTCATCAGGTTTTAAAGACACACCAACTCAGAGCAGTGCTAATGTGCTGTCTCTTTTTATTACACGGCCTCCCTTCCTGTTCCTCAGCCCTCTCCATATTCCACTCTATCTACCACTGTCCCTGGAAGTCCTGTCTAAAGTGTCGCGCTTCTCCCTCGGATGGAGAAAGAAATACCTGAACTGGGAGCTCCCATGCAGCTTTGAGCTGTCAGTGCCCAACCAGTGACTCCAGCAGCATGAACTTCCTCACAACAGTGCCCTGGCCAGTGCAAGCAGCAGCCTCTAGCTAAGCACAAGGTCCTAATGGAAGTTACACATCTCCTCACTATTGAAGAAGGAAGAGCTACTCTGCTTTATACCCTCTTCCTGACAGACTCAGAGAATTATAGGGCTGGAAGGGACCTTGAGAAGTCACCAAGTTCAGTCCCCTGCGCTGAGGCAGGACCAAGTAAACCTAGATCATCCCTGACAGGTGTTTGTCCAACCTGGTCTTAAAAACCATCTGTGACATGGAGCCCACAACCTCCCTTGGAAGCCTGTCCCCGTGCTTAACTATCCTTACAGTTAGATCTCAGGAAAAATTCTCTGACTTAAATCTCCCTTGCTGCTGATTAAGCCCATTGTGTCTTGTCCTACCTTCCGTGAACGTGGAGAACACATGAGCCCCCTGTCTGCTTTCTAACAGCCCTTAACGTATTTGAAGATTGTTGTGAGGTCCCCCACTCAGTCTTTTCTTCTCAAAACTAAACCTTTTATCATTTTTGTTGCTCTCCTCTGGACATTCTCCAATTATTCCACATTGTTCCTAAAGTGTGGCGCCCAGGACTGGACACGGAGGCCTCACCACTGCCATGTACAGGGGGATAACTACCTCCCTTGTCTTCCATGTGACACTCCTGGTAATACACCTGTTAAGGGCGTCCATGCACCACAGGGGTGCCTCCCTGTGGCTGGGTCTGGGAATTAGCTCTCCTCCCATCTCATGCCCCATTTCTTGGTTGCTCACACTGTGGCCTCTCTCCATGACCCAGGTTCAGCCCTCCAGCCAGATCACTATACAGTCCACCCCACTTCCAGGGTAACAAAGTCCTACTGGACAAGCTGTCCATATGCCATCTCAGGCAGTCTTTTGTTCCGGCTCCTGGTCCGTTGCCACTCTGCCAGTGACTGGTAGGGAAATGCAGGTCCACTTGCGACTCCTGCTTCCACCCCAGGGACTCTATGACTACAGACCCTGCTGCTGTTTCCTAGAGCTCCTTCCTACCCCACTTCTCCATCTTCTTGCCTGTCTTTGGTTTACCATAGTAGATTCCTCTGTTACCCATGGCCTCTTCAACCTTCTGGGGTTTACTCTCCCCCTGGATCTCCTCCTTATCACTGGTCAACTTCCTCTGCCTGTAGGGAATGACTGCAGACTCCTCCCTAAAGTCCTTTTCTGCTATCACTTCTTAGCTTTATAATGCTAGCCTGGGTCCTCCCCCAGCTGGGCTTCAACTGCCATTAGAAACTGTCAATCCTTGATTCCCATCCAAGTGCAGCATCTAAGATGAATTGAGCCCTCCTGGCCCACATTAACTCGCTCAGGGCTGGTAGGGGATGGACACCGCATCCCAACACCCCAGAATGATAACAGCTTTTTCACAACTGCGTCCCATTGTTAACTCAGATTTAATTTGGGAAACACTATGACCCCCAGAGATCCTTTTCAGCCATACTACCACCTAGTTATTCCCCATTTTGCAATTGTAAGATTTGCTTTTTCCTTTCCTAAGTGCAGTACTTTACACGTGTCTTTATTGAATGTCATCTTGTTGAATTCAGCCCAATTCTCCCATTTGTCATTTTGAATTTGAATTCGGTCCCTCCAAAGCACTTGCAACCCTTCCCAAATTGCTAATTTTGTAAGCATACTCTACACTCCATTATCCAAGTCATTAATGAAAATATTGACTAGTACTGGACCCAGAACTGACCCCTATGGAACCCCACTAGATATGCCCTCCCATTTTGAGAGTGAACCATTGATAACTACTCTCTGAGTACAGTCTTTCAACCAATTGTGCATCCACCTTATAATAATTTCCTCTAGACCACATTTTCCTAGTTTACTGATGAAAACGTCAGGTGGGACTGAAATAGAGATATATCATATCTGCTGCTTCACCCCATCCACTAGGTCAGTTATCCTGTCAAAGAAAGAAATTAGGCGAGTTTGGCATGATTTGTTCTTGACAAATCCATGCTGGCATTTCTTATAACCCTATTATCTCTAGGTGTTTACAAACTGATTGTTTAATAATTCGTTCCGATATCTTTCCAGGTACCGAAGTTAGGCTGACTGGTCTCTAACTCCCCAGGTCCTCTCTGTTCCTTTTTTTAAAGACAGGTGCTACGTTTGCACTTCTCTAGTGCTCTGAGACTTCACCTATCTCCATGAGTATGGGCATACTGAATTCAGAGAAATGGCATGACTTGCCAACTGCTCCCCCTTCAGGTATGTAAGGCTAGGGGGGAGGAAGAGGAGGATACATATCCATTGGGGATTGGCAAATCAATTTGTATAGAGTACCAACTGAGCCAAACCAAGACTTAAATCCAAATAGCTCGACCATTCTTTAAATGCCTGGTTCCAAAGCAGAAGTGTCGAAACACCATGACAAAAGGCTGTCCTCATGTACTTCTGGCTTGACTGAAATCAAGAAGTACCGGAAATCTTGCAAGATAATGCCTGTTCCCTCTTATGAGATATGTAGCTCAGTTTGACAGACCCAAGAGGTTTGACAAAACATAAAGAACCAACCCCTCAGCTGGGGTTAATCAGCGTACTCTGTTAAAGTCAATGGAGCTATGTCTATTTACATCAGCTGAGGAACTGGCTCAAACTTTTGAGCACTTACCTAAACTGAACCTCCAAATCTTCTGAAGTTCAACCTATCACTGATTTCCAATCCAACAATCATGGATTACAAAATAATTCCTGTTGCTTGTTCTTCCCACCTCCCTTGAATCTGAGAAAATGGAACACTCCCTAACTCGGAAGTCAGCCCTTAGCCAAATTGGTCAAGGTCCCCAATGTGGATGTTACTTTTAGACTGACTTACCTCTCTTGTCCCTTAGTCTTGTTAGTTTAACTAAGTCAAGTCACTATACATTAGGTAATATCTCAGTGGAGTCATGAAGATGTAACCATTTCTGTTGCTATAATATTAGCGCCTGGTAGGGTTACCACCTTTGAAATGCAAAAAACCTGGTCCCCATACTCCCACAAAGCAAGCTCACCGCAACCCCAACCACAAACCAATTCCGCACCCACCCATACCTTCAACAGCCACTTATAGTATAGAGAGATAACACATATAGATAAGATGGATAACATCATTTTCTTACTTTGATCATGTTTCTTCAAGCTGCTTTGTTTGTGTCCACCTTCATTAAGATTATTTTTTCCAAAATTGCATTGATTCTACATTTTAACTATATATTTGAATGTGAATGTTTTCTAATTTTATATATAAAGAAAATCCATTGAGTCTATTTCTTGAATTTGTATGTGCTGTTTGATTTTGCCATTTCCAGCAATTTCTTATTTTTAACGGCAATATTGTAGCATTTTTAGCCGGACACAGAATCTTTTAGCATTAGATATCCCAGTGTCTTGTGATCATAATGCAAATCTTTAGACCCAAGTAAAAAAAATCCAGCGGATGAAATTCTTTTTCTGGCAACTGGCAAATCCATAAAAAAACCCAGCCAGGCTGGTCAAATACCAGCCAGGTGGTAACCCTCCCTCGCCTTGCGATTTCACATTTGGATTACTGCTCTATAGATTTCAATGGGAGCTGCCGATGCCCAAGTGCCTCTCACAATCATGCTGCTAGAGTCCTTTAGCAGATCATCCTGCCATTTGTCTTCAGCTGACACAAAATGCATCAGCATCAGCTGTTTAATTTTTGCCATTCTCATGATGATCATGTGACAGCCTGGTTTTTAGACTTTTTGCACTGATTACCCATTAACTTTACCACCTGGTTTAAATTACTAGTCATATTTAAAGTTATTTTCTCTACCTAGGACTCTCCATACCAGGAGAAACCAATGGTCCATCTAACCAAGGTAAGTCTCTGACAGCGACTAGTGCTATATGCTACGGAGGGAAAGTACAGTGGACCCCCGTGTGGACAATTACAGATTAACATGCCTACAGGGCATGCCTACAGTTTTCTCCTACCTCAGTTAGTGGTTGGCTCATGTCCTGAAGCAGGAATGTTTATACACAAAGGTTGAATTATTTCCTGTCTAATGTAACTGTGGGTGTTTTCATTAGCCATAACAACATCTCATCCAGTTTTGTATCTTAAGTTCTTGGCCTCAATGATATCTTGGTGGCAGTGAATTCCAAATTAACCGTATGCTAAGAAAGTAAGTGTTTCCATTTGTCTGTTTTAAATTTCCTTTAAATTGCCTTTCACATTGATTGAATGTCCCTTATTTTTTTATTATGAAAGAAGGTAAATTGGAGCATCCTACTTACCTTCTCTCTACCATCCATTATTTTCTATACTTCTATCACGTCCCCTCTTATTAATTCTTCTCTAAATGAAACAGTCTTTATCTTTTCCATCTCATATATAAATTTTTCCCAATCTCTGGTCCTTTTCATCGCCTGTCTCTGAACTCCCTCTATTCCTGGTGTACCTTTTTTGAAATGGGGAGACCAGAACTAAGAGCAGACCGCTGATTTATATATCAGCATTATGATATTTGCTGTATTATTCTCCATCCCCTTCTTTATGCATCCTGACATTTTGCTTGCTTTTTTGACCACTGCTGCACACTGAGCAGAGTTTTTTATTGAGCTGTCCACAGTGATGCTCAGCTCCATTATACTTGCCCATTTTAATCTGAGTCTGATTTAATCTGAGTCTGTGCCCCCATGTGGGACTTGTGATCCAGACATGACAATCTGGTTAGGATGTCTCTGAGGCCCATGTGCATTTCCAAATATAGGATATTATCCCTAGTGCCCTTAGGCACTCCAATACAATAATACAGTGCTGAGGGTAATAGAAATGCCCATACGTAAAATGAATACATTTAGCTACTATTTGGTAGAAAGAACCAATATTTCAAAGTATTTCATTCAAGAGGCCAAATTAATCCCTGGTGCAACTCCACTGAAATCATTTAGTTACATCTAGCATGAATTTGGCCTCAGACTTTTTTCCAGTCACTTTTAATTGGACATTTCATTCTTGTTCTCCGTTTTTCCATAAAGCGCCCCGAGACTTGTGAAGGACTTTACATACATCAACAAATAGTAATCATGCCACTGGGAGGTGGGGTCCTACTTACCTATCTCTGAAACAACAGTGGGAAATTCCATAGGTTATGGTACACAGCCCTAAAGAAATCTCAAACGTGTGACAATAATCTGCTTAATCTCAGTTAAGAGGCATCAAAATGGACTGAGCAGTCAGGGGAAGTCACTCCAGTGTTATCCTGCTACGATTGATGGCTACCACACATACAGACACCCCTGTCTGCCCTTTGCAGAGAGCAAGTGGGTGGGACCACACATGTCCCTAGGGACAACCTTAAACCAATCAACTGCTCATTTCACTGGCTCCACATGGCGGATATGTCATCCCATTCTCCCTTTTACTCCTGCCTAATTTTGTAAAATAATGAGATACCATGGCACCACCTGCTTCTCCCACCATGCCACAGAGGATAAACCTGTTGCAGCGCTCCATCTTTTTGCCCCCTAGGAAATGCTGCCAATAGAACTGCAGCATGTGCCTGCTCCTACACAGCACTATCCCATATTGACACAGCAAGACACACAAACACACACACACTTGATGCCATGCGGCCTGAAATAAATCCAGGGCTAGTTAATGACCCTTTGACTCAGAGACTCATGGACAGACCTGTGGGGAAAAACAATCTTGGACCATCTCATGAATTTGGGGCTGGGAGGATTCCCAACCACCATCACATGGGGAAACTGTGACAATCACATTGTGCACTTACAGTTTCAGACATATCTGGTATTTATCTGCATTCGTTAGGACGAAGGGGAGACATTTGCACAGAGACTGGGTTCTTGGTTTCTCAACAGCTCACCTGCTCTGCGTGCTCCTTTCCTTCCCCCGATGCCACAAACAAAATGGATGGAAGGTACTTTGCTCTGAATATTGGGTCTGTTTGAGTCATCTCGTTATATTAGACAAAGACAAGAGAGAACGAATCCCACAAAAGACAGTGGAAATGATTAGAGTCACCAAGGTGGCAGGAAGCGCAAAGCCTCCATAAGAGATGGGACCATTTCCTGGAAAGGGAAAGAGTATGAGGTAGCAGGATGGAGATACATAAAATAATGGCTGATCTAGGGAAGGATAACTCAGCACCTTTCCCTTGACATCGTGCCCACGGCTCCCCTGGGTGTAATGAAGGCCTAAGGAGAAAAGAGGGTGAGAAGAGGACTGGTGCACCACTGTACGTAACCCATTTGGAAGCCAGTCATGCACTCTGTTTGGAGACCCAGCCCAGTCCCCATCTTGAGCAGTTGGGCTTGTAAAGGAAATTATGCATGTGGAAATCATTAGCTGGAAATGTGAGAGTGGGGATCGATAAGAAAAGATATTATACATAAAAGTGTCATGAAGCTATAGGGTAGGAATGTCCTTTGTAAGCAGAATTTAACAGGGAAACAAAGGAAAAGATGGAACGTATATATAAAACTGCAGTGTAAGCAGAAATACTAGGAAGAAACAGGAGATGTGTACCATCTGGTTTTAATATCTAAGGGACACCTCCTCCTTTAGGTAAAGGGTATATATATGTAACTAAGAGAAGCAGGAGGGGCTTGCAATCCTTTGTTTGCAAGTCTTCAGCTGAATAAAGGATTCTTTTCCTATTAACTTTGTGGGTCTGTGTAAAGCCGTGTCTGTCTCAGCTGAATGAAACCCTGATTTTATTACTTGCATGTGGGTAAACAGGTTCTATTTGCTTGGACCTGTAGCCGTAATTCATGCATGTCCCTAACAGGCTATGTACTCAGAGTTCTTAGAGGCTGGGGAGAAAGAGTCCTTCCCCCACTCCAAGGTGTGGAGCAGCAGCAGAGATACTTTAGCTTAGAGTTGGAGTAGCCTAAGAGCTGCCTCATCCCTCTCTCAGGGGAATGGTCAATAGGGGGTGTAGACCAACTGGCTAGGCTTCCATATCTCCAGTGCAAGGCAGAAAAAAATCCCATGGAGCTGGGCTGCAGGGAGCACACATCCTCAGGATGGGTTTCCCACATCCTGCCCCCTCCTTAGACAGCAGAACTGCACATGTTCCACTACAGGCAGCGTCCCTCTGCACCCAAAGAGGAGGGGGAAGAGTGTATTTGAATGCTGTGGCCTACGGCATGGCAGTCTCCCCACCCCCCAGATTCATGTCTCATAGCCAGATGGAGAAGCCCTGCTGCGATACCTCAGAAAATTGAAGTGTGCTGAATCCTATTTTATTTTTTGGTAAAATGATAATCCATATGGAAGAAAATATACAATTTCTCCAGACATCTGCTGCACGATCCAGAAAATGCATTACTACAGGCATGCTGCAAAGTGTGAAATAGATTTCAAAAGTTAAAAAGCTATTGGATATTTAAAGGATGTGCGACTCATCACAATGAGTTGGAAATGCATGTTAAATAAATAACAGCACCTCGTCAACTTTGTGGAGGGCTACAATGAATGTTGTGCTTGTGAAAAGCTCTGGGCCATGAGCAGTGCAGAAGGAAGTCCTTTTCTAGACCCCATTAATTATTATTATTCATTAGTTATTATTATCGTTGTTTGTGTGGATGTGGGCACCAGTATGCTAGGCCCTGTGTGAGTGCACACGCATGTTCTATTAGTTAAAATAATGAAAAGACACTGCCATAAAAGAGCTTTTAATCTAGGATGAGAGATAACAGGTAGATGCAACTAACAGAGGAAATACCAGGTTCAAGTAAGATTAGCACAAGGCCAGTTCCTCTGCAATCTTCTTGCATGTTGCCCTCTGTCAGTGTGCCAATGCTGACAAAAAGACACACCTATGAGTTAGAGGGGAGTTTAGCCTTCCAGACCCCTCATTCAGACCAGGTCCATTCTGCTCAGAATATTACAACAGACTAATTATTGCCAACATGCATGCTGCTTTTTGTGACAGCTCCTTGTCCAGCTCCTCATTCGATCTCAGTCTCCACTTCCATTTCTCTACCCAACTCCCAGTCCCAGTCTCTTTTCCTGGGGAGTCCCAGTCTTCCCCAGCTTCAGGTGCCTTGTCCAGCCAGCCCCAGTCTCCTTCATCTCCCAGTTCCTGTCTCAGTCTCCCACACAACTCTCAGTTTCAGTTTCTCTTTCCCTCCCCAGACCAGCTTCCAGTCCCAGTCTCTCCCTCACAGCCTCCTTCAACTCCCTCCCCCACCCCGCATCCCTCCTTCATGCTGCCTGTGTGCACTAGGGCAGTCACTGAGAGCTCTAGAGAGACAGGCTTCCTTGCTCTCAGTTCTGGTGCCTGGCCCTGGCCTGGCCCAGACCTGCAATTGCAGGGGAAGTTCTGCTCAGCCCCCACAGGCTGGCACATACTCAGTGCAAACAGAAACTTCAGGGAATTTAGAGGCTACAGATCTGAAGAAGACTCTACTGTGCATGTGCAAACAGTTTTCAAAGTCTTGTAACTTAGCCAAATTGGGGCAGATTTTTGCAGAGAAGGCAAAAAGCACATCCCCAACAAAAAGGCCACCCCCTGCCAAATGTTACGTCTCTCCTCCAAAGCATGGGGGTGCGAAACTTTTCAAAGAAAAGGTCACTGTAACTTTTAACATGGGACAAACTTATTTTCCCTCATTTGGTTCTAAGAAATGGCTGAGCCATTCTGGCGGAACCTTTCCCAAGAAATTTAGTCTGAGACAGACACCAAGCATGGAAACGTCAGCCCAACTGGTTTAAGTTTGGCAAAGTTATAAGCAATTGAAAAAAGGGTCTTATAATCAGCAGTGTCGGACAAGCTTAACAACAGGCAGTGCTATCAGCCTCGCCTATAATATCATGAAAATTGGACAGCGTTGTGCTATTTTTTTAATATATATATGATTTATTAACCTGTGGGATTGCACCACAGATCCCACTAGATAATACATGGTCCAATGCACAAGTCACTATGCACCACTGCCCTCACAAGAAGGAAACAGTACATATCAGGAAGTCAATAGTGCATGGGGGAGAGATAGCAAGATCTATGCAATGCTGAAATAAGAAGAGAGATGGAGCCAGGAGCAGGGGGAAGAGAGAGAGAGAGAAATGCGAAGGGAAGGGGGGGGAATGAAAGACTGCAGTGACTGCTTCTATTGGATAGAGTGAGCCATCCAGAGAGAGTTTGCACCTCTGTCTCACCTAAATGCATGCCCATCTTGAAAGATAGCTCAAAAGCCCAACCTATTCCCCCTGAAGATCACTCGTGTTGCCTGGAAAAAAGGACACTGGAACTTTCCCCACAGCAGATAAACAGGACAAACTTCAGGGGGGAAATATCCTGTTACATTAGTAAGATGAGTAGTAATTGGCTCTGAAGATAATGGCAAGCAAAATAATCACCCAGAGGCAAAAAGAAATTCTGAAATAGTGCATTCAGCCTTCCACTTTGGGCAACACACAGTATGACAATGGCTTCTCCCCTTAGGCAGTATTTTACTGCTGTTGTTCTTGCAGCCAGTCACTATGTATACGGATTATACACACACGCGCAAAGAAAAACCTTGCTGATTCACGCATATGGCCAGGAGACCTACTGAGAGTAAATTCATGTTGCAAATTACCGAATAAGTGAACAAAGGCAATCAAATAAAAAAAGGATCATGCACGACACAATATACTTTGTTCATTTATTTAACAAATGTGGTTTGGCTTTAATTATTGATAACAATGCTTCCTAACAGACTGGTAAATGATCTGTTGTACATTTTGCCAAAACTAATGAAGTCGTATTCGTATGAGACCTCACCACAGCACTTGAGTATTAAATTCTTTCCTACGAAGCAGAGTGTGGGGTGCAGGAAAGTGGGAAAGGGGTGTGTGGTGTGTGTCAGACAGACAGAAAGACAGAATTACAGATGGTGTAGATTAGCCAATTAGCCAAGTGTGTAATACTGAGGTTATAGGGTATTCATACACAATAGGCAAGAAGGAGAAGAGAGATTTTGGATCTCAGAATTTTCAGGGACTTTAGAGTCTCTCAGTATTGGATTTAAAAAAAGAAAACTATTTCCCCACCCTGAAACATTGAACTCCCCTGCCTCCTCCAAGCCATGAAACTGAACAGCTGCTGTTTGTTATGAGCTGCCTATTTAAACAGGGAGGTTAATATTTTACAGTGTGTTTTCTTTTCATCTCCTTTCTCTCCTCTCCGCGCTTTGCACACTGACAATTTCATCGTCAGTGTAACTCCACTGAATTCATCAGGCTTACAACAAAGCTGGCCTTGCCCCAATATGATTTAGCCCCACTTAGTCCCTGAAGCTCTGTGGGAGTGAAAGTCCCACGAGATTAGGCTCTCTCCCATGATGTCCGGTAATTCCTCATTACAAGCGAGCTGGGAGTGTGTGCAGTATCTCAGTATTTACGCTTCTGGGGAGCACAGAGATATAGAAAGTTGTGGTTTTAAAAAAAAAGAATGGTGGTTAAGAAAATATAGCCCGCCCCCCCCCCAAAAGTTCATACAAATATTAGGCAAAGGTTGTGTTCAGGTTTTAGTCAAACCATTTAATGCATCCATACATAGAATTTCACCAGCTTCCTATTCATCTCACCCCTCCCTCCATCATGCTTCCTATTCTTATCCCCCATCCTTTCTCCTTCCCCACTTACCTTTCCTCCCAATCTTCTTCCCCATTCACTGGCTCCCCACCCATCCTCCCACCCCAACCTTCCAATTCCCTCTCCGTGACTCGCCACAGTGGTGGGGGGGGGTGAGGAGAATAGGCTGCCATTCTTTCACTTAAGCTTTCTCATCTCTCGGGAACTCTCTCCCCTTTCCATCCCTCTGTGCCAATGAGTCATGCCCTGTGCTTAAATCCTGCCTTAAAATCTTCCCTTTTCTCTTTAGCTCATGACTGACTCTCCCCAGGAAGGGTCTGTGCTGTTGTTGTACTGGATATGAAGGGTGCTCTATAGAAAGACTGACTATTAGTGTATGAACTTGCCTCCTAGGGTGCCTGTGCTGAGAGAGACAGACAGCAAGCAATAAAAGCAGAGAGAGACAAAGAGGGAAGAGGAAAAAAATGAGACAGAAAATGACAGATGCAGACAGAAAGAAAGACAGGGAAGAACAGGGGAAGAGCAAGGGGAGTGGGAAAGCTGTTCCTAAGAAGATGCTGAGTTCTGATGCCACTGGGAATTGTGGGTTCCGAGTCAAACCCCGACAGTCAAACAAGAGAGAGGAAAAGCAGTAATAATACTTAGCCCTTCCATGTTCAAGGCAGAGAGGATGGAAAGAGACTGGAGGCGAGACAGAGAACTGGAGGGCAAGGCAAGAGAGCTAAAGGAAGAGAGGACAGGGATGAACAGCACATTATTGTATCACAAATGAAGACAGATTTTTCCCCCCTGGATGAATTGCTGCATATAAATGTAAATGGCACTATTGTCTCTGGGGACAGATGGTAACCCACATTACTGCACTGAATACCCTCCAACCTGCCCTAGGGGAATCATTTTCCTTGCTTAATCCAGAGTGTCTGACTCAATCAATGGGTGGAAGGTTTATGGAGCGGGAATGGGCTGGGTTCCTGTTAAGACTGGGCTAAGACCTCCACGCTTTCTTCAGCCTAGCCCTCCCTGTGGACTCAAACCCTTACCCATGCATGTGAAACACAACTGCTATTGCCACACTCATATGCTCAGTGAGGCTCCTGCCTCCAACAACCACACAGTCCAAATTCCCATCCATGCCACCTGTGAGGGGAAACAAGAGCAAACAGAGTGGGGAACCCTCCACTAAAAGAGGCTGGGTAAAGAGATACAAGGACGAGCAACAATGCTGCAGGCTGCCAGTCCAGGAACCAGCTGTGAACTGAGCTCAGCCATACACCCCGCCTGCTCTACATCAAACCAGTCCTGTCTCCGTCCCAAATCAAACATCCATAACTGCAAGTGTTATCAATAGTCAATGCCATTACAATTAGACGAAGGCACTGCAGAAGATCTAATCTACCTAGATTTCAGGAACACATTTGATACAGTTCCACATGGGGAGTTATTAGTTAAGCTGGAGAAGATGAGGATTAATATGAGAATTGAAAGGTGGAGAAGGAACGGGTTAAAAAGGAGACTACAATGGGTCATACTAGTGGAGCTCCTCAGGGATCAGTCTTGGGACTAATCATATTTAACATTTTTATTACTGACCTTGGCACAAAAAGTGGGAGCGTGCTAACAACATCTGCGGATGACACAAAGTTGGGAGGTATTGCCAATATGGAGAAGGACTGCAATATCATACAAGAAGATCTGGATGACCTTGAAAACTGGAGTAATAGAAATGGGATGAAATTTAATAGTGCAAAGTGCAAGCCCATGCATTTAGGTACTAACAAAATGAATTTTTGCTATAAGCTGGAGAGGTATCAGTTGGAAGAGACAGAGAAGGAGAAAGACCTGGGTGTATTGGCTGATCACAGGATAACTATGAACCACCACTATGATGTGGACATGAAAAAAGGCTAATGCAGTCCTAGGATGCATCAGGCCAGATATTTCCAGGATAGACAGATAAGTGTCAGTACCGTTATATAAGGTACTGGTGAGACCTCATCTGGAATACTGGGTGCAATTCTGGTCTCCCATGCTTAAGAAAGATGAAATAGGTGCAGAGAAGGGCTACTCGGATGATCCGAGGAATGGAAAATCTGCCTTATGAGAGGAGACTCAAAGAGTTTGGCTTGTTTAGCCTAACCAAAGGAAGGCTGAGGGGAGATATGATTGCTCTCTATAAATACATCAGAGGGATAAATACCAGGGAGGGAGAGGAGTTATTTAAATTAAGCACCAATGTTAACACAAGAACAAATGGATATAAACTGGCCTTCAACAACTTTAGGCTTGAAAGAAGAAGAAGGTTTCTAACCATCGGAGGAGTGAAGTTCTGGAACAACCTTCAAAGGGTAGCAGTGGAGGCAAGAAACCTAACTTGTTTCAAGACTGAGCTTGATAAGTTTATGGAGGGGATGGTATGATGAGACTGCCTACAATGGCATGTAGATGATCTGTGACTGCTAGCAGCAAATATCTCCAATGATCAGTGATGGGACACTAGATGGGGAGGGCGTTGAGTTACTACAGAGAATTCTTTCCCAGGTGTCTGGCTGGTGGGTCTTGCTCACAGGCTCAGGGTCTAACTGACTGCCATATCTGGGATCAGAAAAGAATTTTCCCCCAGGTCAGATTGGCAGAGATCCTGAGGGGGGGGGCGGAGGGGTTGCCTTCCTCTGCAGCACGGGTCACTTGCAGCTTTAAACTAGTGTAAATGGTGGATTCTCTGTAACTTGAAGTCTTTAAATCATGATTTTTAGGACTTTAATAATTCAGCCAGAGGTTATGGGTCTATGAAAGGAGTGGGTGGGTGAGCTTCTGTGGCCTGCAGGAGTTCAGACTAGATGGTCCCTTGTGGTCTTAAAGTTTATGAGTCTGACAATTATCCAGCCTCTTGATGACATTTCCAGGTAGTAACTCTAAGGGATAGCTGGATATACAGGGAGGATTACTGCCATGTTACTCAGCTCCTGATTTCATTGACTGATGATGGCAATATATCAAGCATCCATGCTGATTCTCTTATATCAGCTGCCTTTGATACCATCGATCACAAGGTTTTGTTGACATGTCTGCTAAGTCCGGCAAGGAATGACAAACTGGTGGGTAAGTGGTCTGGTTCCTTCTGCTCCAAGAACACCGCTCCCTGCTTCTAAAACTCCTCCCTACTTCTCCCCCCCCCCCATTGGCTTCAGGTCTCCTGTGACATCATACTCAAGCTTCATCTTTTCATCTACAACCCCTATATAAACTCCTAAGTCCCGCGCCTTCTGGTCAACATGGTCATCTCATTTTACTTCTCTTTGTCTCCTTTCCCCAGTCTTGGTCAATGCCATCTACCATGCTGCTCCCAATGTCTGGAAAACTTTCCCCGACCCCATCCACCACACAACCTCCCTCCCTTCCTTTGAATCCACCTCTTAAGCAATCCCTCCTCTCTTCTCATCAATAATCCCCACATCCTCCTTGTGTGGAGGAGATGCTGACTGGTTGGGTGGAAAACACAGAGAAAATGATGGAGTTGATGTCTGTCCCCTTGAGAGAGGGAATTTGGCTGCTTTGGGTTAGCAACTGAGAAGTGGTGTTAGTTCAGAGACTGCTTTTGAATGGCCAAGTAGCAGCATTAGCCAAGAGTGCATTTATCTCATCTGTTCTTGGCCAGGAGGTTGTAACAATCAGAAGATGCAGAACTCATTGGTTAGCTATGCCTTCATCTCCTCTACTGCACACCCTGCTGGAGGCGACACCTATAGATCACTTAAAAACCTCACACCCGGACCATATTCCATGGACTGCATTACATTGCTCTGGAGCCTGCAGCAGGTTTCAGTTAGCATCCTCGTGATGGATTTGACCTATGTAGGGTGACTATACATCCTGTGTTGGCTGGGACCGTCGCCTTTTTAAGCCCTGCCCCAGACATCCCAACTGATGAGCAGTTGGCAAAAGCAAACAGGACAAATGCCCAGTTTTGCCAAAAAAGTGGGGCACGCCCCTGTAGGGAGGCATGGAGGAACATTCAGGGGCTGTCAGCCCCAGGTGATGGGACTCAGGCCAACCCCACCCAGTGTCCTGTGTTCCCTTTAGGAAATATGATGACCCAGACCGATAGCTATAAAGCCCTTTCTGGGCTGGGGGCAGGTACTTTGTAGACACTCCCTCTCCTCCTGTTCTAGCTCTGGATCTGAAGACATCTGAGGTGCTCAAGCAGCCCCTCATTTTAAGGATCTCGGGACTGGAGACAGGCCATTTTCTGTGGAAAGCCCTTGACTCTGCTAATCATTCCCCATTCAGTTTGACAGAGCCCAGATTTTTATCTCCAGGACACAGCGCAAGCCTCACATATTTACACAGGCTTCTTCCTATGTTTTGAGTTTTGGTTTGGAGGGGAGGGATCTGGAGTCCTTTCATGGACACTCGGTCAATTTGCTAGTTGGTAATTACATTATTTAATTCATGTTGTTATTACCATACATGCAATTACAGTGTCTGATTAGAGTGTTTTCTACATCCTGAAAACATGAAATTAATAAATGTGTTGCCCTTTAGATTTCCTTGAGAGCCCTTGGGACACTGTCTGGATTAGGAATGACCATTTATAATATTACTGGTACCAATATCACAGAATTACAATAAATATCGTATAGGATATGCCATGCAAGGAACCGATGGAAAAGTCATGATTCGCTAAGAGTGCTAAGCATGTTTATATGTATGTATCAGTTTTGTACTATGTTCTAAATATGTATGGTATATTTGAATTTCAAATTTGTGCTGTGTTTCTGGATGACACCCCAGACAGTATGGCAGCAGCACTAAGCCTGCTTAATGTCCCACCAAGGGAACTCAAATGTACAAGGAATCCAGTGAAAGAACCTAGGGGCTAAACCTTCTGAGTCGCCAGGACATGTAAGAACACGTCAGTATGGACAGGGAACTCTGAGGCTTTTGCATGCCATATGCTATGGGGCTGTGTTTGGGACAAAGGAACACAAGCCTCATGGCAGAAACTATAAAATGCCTCTGCACAATCTCCATCTTGTCATCATTCCTGCTTCCTACCTCTGGATCAACTCTTCAACACCTGAAGTTGTGAAACAAAAGACTGAGACCCATCCAGGTACCAGATGTGCACCAGAGGAACTGTACAAGCCTGCAAACTCCACAATTCTGCTAAGAATCTGATATATATGGACTTTGAAGTCATTTGTATGTATCTGATTGCTTTGCTCCTTTAATATCTCTCTCCTTATTTGTTTCTTTCCTTTATAGTAAACCTTAGTTTAGTTACTAAGGGACTGGCTGGCAGTGTGGTATTTTGGGTAAGATCCAAACATATATTTGGTCTGGTAAAGTGTGGCTGACCTTTTGGGGATCGGGAGAACATTTCTGATAAAGGTAATAGTTTCTAATTGGGGGCCAGAGACTGAAATGCAATAAAGGGGACTGCCTTGATCTTGGCATTTTCAGATGGGCTACCCTAGGCACAGATGTGTCCCAGCCCTTTTCCCTGCTCTCACACAACCCCTGCTCTTATGTTATAGGAGAGGTTTAAAAAAGGGGAACTGAATCTTTTTCACTAGACCTAACACAGATCAAGTGGCTCTCAGCTCTGCAGAAAAAATTATGTTTCGGTGAATGCACAAATGTGCTCCAGAAGGGTTTTCAGTGTTAATTTTGTTTTAATAACTTATTTTGCTAATGGAAGACGGGAAGGGATCCCCATCTCCAAACTTTCACTGCCCCTTGTAGGTAATCAGAAGCAGGCTGTATTAACTTCCTTGCATCCCTTGTGGGGGGGTTCTGTCCCTTTCCCCTACCCAGCCAGCTTTGTGCTGCCCCTCTGGCCTGGCACTAAGGATGCTGCATCCATTGGCTAATATTTGATACAGAACAGACCCAGCGGCTCCAGGATGGCCTGAAGAGTGAAAGCCAGATCCTCAGCTGGTGTGCAAGGTGTAGCTCTGTTAACTTTAACAGAGCTGCGCTGATTTACGCCAGTTGATTATCCGGCCCTGAGACTCCCTGTTCTCTCTTTGTCTCTCTCTCCTTGCCTGCTTCCCTCAGTCCTCCAAGCTTCTGTATCTCAGACAGAAACAGGAAGCTGTACTGCAGGACTGAGTGAAGAACATAGTCTTGTGAGTTCTAGCCTCAATTTTTTTAAAGCAAAAGAAGTTTGGTTCAGTTTGCAGACATATTGTTATTAATTTGTATTAAGGTATTGATCAGGATTGGGGTGCCAGACCCAACAAGCTTAAACTAACTGCATCTCTGAACATTTTGAGATTAGCACATTGCTAAGAGCCTAATTCTCCCATTCTCACTCATGCTAAGTAGTACCCAGTACCTTGTCATGGGATACTAATAGAGTAAGGTACCACTCGGCACAAATAAGGATGGCAGAATCATACCCTTAAGCAGCATGGTTCAGGCTAGTGGTTACAGTACAGAACGGCAAGTCAGGAGATCCAAGTGCCATTTCCCACTCTGCCACCAACTCACTTGTGAGCAGGATCAAGTCACTTAAACTCAGTGCCTCAGATTCCCCCATCGAACATGGGGATGATATTTCCATCTCCAAGATTAGGAGGCTTAATTCACTTATGTCTGGGAGGTGCTTCGAAGGCCTTGGATGGAAGGCAGTATAGACGTGCTGAAACTTATTTCTGTTTTCTTGTGACCTTGTCAATCACGCAAGACATCAAATTTGGGGAGCCAGAAATCGTCAGTGCTCATTTCATTTCCGCAGTAGCATTGTTTCATTTCAGAATTATGGTCTTGGGTTTCTCACTATGGGAGCATAAAGAACAAGCTAGGGGTGTGAAGGAAGTGAACAGCAAACATGTTTCAGTATTCATGCTTGGGCACACTGTGCCAACCTGCAAATCATATATACAGCCCAGACAGACAGTTTCTTATGGCTAACAAGCACGCAAATTCCCTTCAAATGTACATCTCAATCCCTTGCATGCTCCTAACCATCATATCTGAGCTTGACTTCTGCTGCGTCTGTCTTCGCAAACAATCCCTCTGAACTTCCCATTGTAAACTTGCCCATCAGCCAGTCCACACACACAACATTCTCTCTTCTCTGGAGTCACAGAGCAAGCTTCCTTCCCACCTAGTTGTGTATGTTCTAGGCTTGGTCTACACTTACCTCAGAGATTCGGCGGCAGTCAATGGGAGTTACACAAAGTACGCAAAGAACTTGCGTAACTCCCATCAACTTCTGTGCTTCTCTTCTGCACACTGTCTTCATCGCACTGTGCCAACAGAAACCGCAATCCCATCGACGTAGCAGTAGGCCATTTGAGGAGATGGTTTTAGTAGGTCGACTTCTGGATCGACTGAGCAGGTCTTCACTGACCACTAAGTCGATCCAGATAAGTCAATCTGACGGCAGCAACTTTGCCACCGTCAGTGTAGACATAGCCCTAGAGGGCATAGTACTCCTCCGGAAACATGCATGTTTGCCTATTGACTAGACTTGACTGGGAAACAGAATTGCTAGCCCACAGAAAATTTCAAGTTTTTGGAAATGTTTTCAACTTGATTTGGGACAAAGAGCCAAAAATTCAATATTTCACAGAACTGAAATTCCACAATATTTCTTTTCAAAGACGCCGAAATATTCCCACAATGGGAATGTTTCAGTGTTTCCTAAACAAAATATGCTTCAGCCAGAGAACCAGGAAGCCAATCAGGCTGGCTGCAGGAGACCCAGTGATCCCATGGAGTCTAGACAGCACACAAGATGGGTTGTGGAGAACCATGGATCTCGGGAAATGGGTGGGCTGGTAGGAAACAAGGCTGGCTGGCCAGTTTCTATGCATTTTTGACCAGCTCTATGACTGATGCAACAAAATGACTGTGAAGTTATGATTTAGCACACTGTGAAAAGCAAGCAAGAGATCCCATAACTTCTTATAGTGAAAATTTTGTCTCATACTTGCTGATTCTGTGGCAAAGGGATATCTGCTCTGTTCAGTGACTAGAGATCATCCATAGAGCTTTCTAAGCAACAGGAAGTTACACTTTTGGATGACAGTTCACTGAGGTAATCGGTTTGTAAAGGCACAGTCCTAATACATGGATGGTTACCTAAAACTCTACAGAGGCATGGTATTTTAAGTCCTCAAACAAGTGTCAAATTCTTTATCCATCTTGCGAGTTTGATTTGCAGGAAGGGATGGGACAGATCTGTGAAAAAATTGGAGCATCACAATACTGCACATTTCTTTAGGGTCCTTCCACCCCGAAGCTCTTTACACACTATGCATACAGGAGTCAATACTGTCATCCTCACGTTGACATGCGACTGGCCCCAAAAAACTATGAGATTGGCTTAAAACCCATGAGACTTTGGGGTTTTGAGCAATTAAGGTACACTCTTGTCAGATTTTCAACCTTTTCTCCACAGTCAGGAGTGCTAGAAACTTACTTTTTTTCAATGAACACTGAGATTCTTACATACATAATTCTTATATAATCAGAGGATTCCAAAAGCTGAGGCTTTAAAAAAGATACCAAGTACTATTTCAAGACCCAAAATTTCAAGTTATTCCCTCATTAACGAAATACACCCAGCTGCAGTGTGGAAGACAGCAGCTGTTTCTCAGTGAACAGAACAACACTTTTAGAAAATGAAAAATACAGTATGCTGACTGTAGCTGCAGAGGGGATTTTAGGCAAACAGATACAATTGCCCAAGTTTGAACTTGACCAGGGTACCAGGTAGAGTACCCCTATTCTGGTGACAGAGGCTCTTTCAGGAGCACCAACTGGTCAGGACCTCAATTTTACACCCACAACCTCAAGCAGCACAGTGCACAATACAGCATGCTGGAATATTAGTTAAGTACTGACTCGGAGAGAAAAGTGCCAACTACCAAATCACACACACCACTTTCTTCTGCCCCCTAGATGACTCCAGATTCTCCAGTGCCCTGCTCATTTTGTAGTCACACATGGGCAAAGGGCACGTAAAACGCTACCATTCTGATCTATTAGTATTTTACACTGCCTGTGCCCATGTGTAAATGACTACATATAGCACGAGGCAGTGGAGAATAAGTCCATAGATTTTCCTTGGAGTCTCCCCCCCTAGTATTGACCAGGCCCAACCCTACTTACCCTGTGAATCTGTCCAACTCTCATCCCAAGCTGGTATAGCTCTAAGTACAGGCTATATACATAATCATATTTATATAGCATCAAAAGTGCACTAGGAACTTTACAAACACATAAGACAAAAAGGTCCCCACCCTGAGAATCTTAAAATCTAAGGTACTCAGCAGGGTAGATAAAAATGGATTCATTTCTTTTTTTAAAATGAATTTTTTAAATTTTAAAATAAATACAGATTTATGAACCTATTGAAAATTAAATTTAAAACTCACAATTTATGTTATGGCCTAAACGTATTGCAATCATTTAAATTAAATATAAAAATAATATTAAGCAGTACGTATTTGCTCCTGCTTTTTGAAGCAAGTCAGACCATAGAACTGGTGGAAGTTACTGGTTAAACACCTGGAACCAGAGTTTGTAGACATGCTAAAAGAGCTGTCAGCAGTAGCCTCTTCTGCAGGTTCACAGGGAATATTTTCTTCATTTCAATTTATTTAGCTAATTCAGTTCAATGACTAGTTCATTCAAAGTTAAGAAAGCAGTCTGGAGTTGAAAAAAGCAGGAAAGCTTGTTTTCTTCTTCTAATCTCTGAATAAAAACTTAGGTGTGAGAGGATGAGATCTACTAGTGCTAAAATACATGATAACCAGAAACAACCAGTTCCATTCATTAACTAAGATAATACTTCCTTTGTTTAATGAATCAGCTTTAAATGCAAAATATAGTTTGATAAGCTATTTATAAACTTTTTTCTTATGTATTCTTCACATTTAAGTTAGTTTTATTTAATTTTAAAAAATTAAAATGCTATTTTAGTGCATTTGTAACTGAATTCAAATTTCCATCCAAATGGAGTTGGGCACAAATAACGGGTAAGAAATTAATCATCTAGTAAATAAGAAATGCATCATTCACCATTTTCTAACATAATAAAAATATAAAAATTAAGAATCAGAATAAACATTTGTTAAGTTACATAGATACTTAAATAAAGGTGTACTATATAGTATATCCTCCTGGTTAGCAAGAAGCAGCACCAAATTTAGTGTAAAGGCTATATTTATTTGCAAAGCAACATGTTTTAATGGATACCAATCAATGAGAATCAACCTTTCTTCAAGAAAATAACTAAAAAGTAAAAATTCAAAACACAATTAAAACTGATTATTTAAATCAAGGTTTTTGGCTTGCTGATTTAAATCATGATTAAAATCAGTGATTTAATTGCACTGATGTAAATCAAATCCACCCTGGTCCTCAGCAAGTGTAAGTGATCATAGCTCCATTGACTTCAATTTAAAATTCAGTACAATACACAATACAAAAAACAGGGGTGACCCAATGAAATTAATAGGCAGCAGGTCTAATACAAATGAGAAAATACTTTTTCACATAATGCACAATTAACCTGTGGAACTCACTGACATGGGACGCCATGATGGCCAAAAGTATAACTGGGTTCAAAAAAGAACTAATAAGTTAATGGAGGACAGGTCCACCAATGACTATTAGCCAAGATGGTCAGGGATGTAACCCCATATTCCGGGTAACCCTAAACCACTGACTGCCAGAAGCCAGGAGGGGAAAACGTGATGGACTTCTCCAAAATTGCCCTGTTCAGTACACTCCCCCTGAAGTTCTGGTACTGACCATTGCCAGACACAGGACACCAGGCTAGGTGGACCATTGGTCTGACCCAGCGTGGCAGTGCCTATGTTCTTACTGCATCTACACTACTTTATACCAGCTGAGGATCTGGCTTTAAATGCATAAGTTTACACATGGGTGTAAGTTTTTGCACTGCTGGGGCCTGACTGCCTCATCCTGCACCATTAAAATCAACTGGAAATTTGTCATTGACTGCAGTGGAAGCAGGACTGAAGCCCAAATGGCCAGTGTACAGATGAAGGAAAGGGATTGGTAAGTATCAAAAAGCAGAAGGCTGGAGCAGTGAACTGCAGAACATCTCTTGTTACTTCCACATTTTGGTATTGATTTTTTTTAATGGCACACTCATTCTTGCGCTTGCTATAACATCTATAATATCGACACTTCAGCAAGAGGAGGTCTAGGGTTTATAGACCTCCTGGAAGGAGTTTCTTTTAAGGAGAGACTTGAAGGACAAATTAAATATATAGCTCCCAATCCTGCACTTAGATACATGGGCAGGGATCCTAATGCCTTCACAGAGCCCACCTGAAGTCACTGGAGCCTCATGCGGATGTAAAGGTAAACCAATGTGCGTTTTGTCATAGGATCAAGTCACAGTTTATAAAGAGCATTGGAATCCTTCTGGATGACACTATGTAACCTGTAAGTTGTTACTAATTAGTCTAAAAAATTTCAGGCATTTTAGCTTATGATAAAATCCATACACTTGATTTCAAAACACTTTTCACTTTCTCGGACATATTTTTTTAAGGTTAACTTTGACCTTTCTTAAGTCAAATTTGGCCCAGAGTTTAGGTTTTGTACAAGTATTTAAAAATTCTACAATCAATACTCAGGATTTTTTCTTTTAATTCTAAGGGAAGCATATATTTTTAAATAAATAAGCAACTTCCTATAGCATTTCACCATCTGCCATCCAAAAGGGAAACTGACTAAACACACAGTAGTGAAACTGACTAGCCTATTTACTTTGCCCAACCCAAGAGGAAGCAAAAAGTACAACAAATAGCAGAAACAGTGGAAAAGCAAATTCCCGAATTACTTCAGTTTTAATAATCCCTGGTGTTATTTGTAAGGAATTTGGACAACAATTTTTTAAAAGAAATAGATGATTAAACTGATAATGTGCCTTTAACTTAAAATTTCAATTCTACCTAAACTCTGTCATTCCCAAAGTCAATGCATAGTTATTAACCCTTTTGACCCATTGCTGCTGTAACCTGCAGGCGCCAGTAGTGTGGGAATGCTAGCATTTCAAATGGGACATACTGGTTGTATGAGGATGCACTAAATGGGCCTGATCCAAACTCCCATAAAGTCAAACAAGAGTCTTTCTCCTAACTTCAGTGGGAGTTGGACTGGGCCCCAGATATGTTTTGCATGTTGAACCCAGTTGATCACACAGCAGTTACCTGTGTCTAACAATTTTAATTAGAATAAAAAACCTGTTTGCTCACCAAAAATGCAGCACAATTCAGACATTCAGTTCTGACTGTATACAAAATTGCCCTGGAAATGTTTGATCAGCTCCTAAACTTAAAGCAACAGGCTCCTTTTCAGCACAAAGTATAATGACAAGGAGAACAGTTTACATACCACTTTTGAGCAAGGGGAGTGATCGATATTCTCCTTGAGTGTTTATGGGTCCAAACTTTTATGTTTAGCTATGTAATCCACTTCTTTAAATGGAATTAGTGTCTACAGCTTTTGCAATAACATCTCACACTGATGTAGTGCCTTGCACCTAGAAATGATTTAAAACTTTGTGTGCATATCTACACAGGTTACGTCTCCCATCGCTGAACTGCAGCAATGGACTGTGACTGTTGTTTAATAGTACAGTGTTTCTGAACTTTTTAAGTAGCAAGTACCCCCTAACTTCTGAAAATTGTAATAAGTACCCCAACACTCAATTTACCACTCTGAGAAATACAATCTTTTTCCCCTTTACCACTGGATGACTGTATTTCTTGTAAAGCAGGAGAGCTCTGAGCTCTGTAATGCTGTGTGGCTGTGGCAGATCACAAACCACCCTGCTGTTTCTCCCCTCCTTCCTCCTCCCCTTCTGCTACATAGGAGCAAAGGTCAATGCCAGCCAATCACTGTGGCCTGATGGTGGGGTCACGTGGTATTCTCCTCACACAGGCGGGAATTTGTGAGGTCTGAGCAGGCACAAGTGGTCCACCAGAGTGGATAGCAGTGCTCCCCATGGCCGTACCTAGCGGGGGGTGGGCCTGGGACAAATCACACTGTGTGGGCCGCCTGCCTCCCAGCTGGAAGCTGGGACCGGGCAGGAAGCAGACAGCTGCCACTTGGCTTCCCCAGAAGTCGGCGGCTGCCGCTCGCCTCCCTTCAATGGGTTTTTTGCCACGTACCCCCTGCCTGTGTCTCGTGTACCCCCTGGGGGTACGCGTACCACAGGTTGAGAAACTATGTAATTGTACACTGCAGGACTGCAGCACCATTGAGGACAGGAAGACTATTCTGCAGGAGGAATTTTTAAATAGATGGAATATGATTACCCAAATTGGAACCAGGGTGGGTCAGCCCCTATTCTTGCAAAAAGTGTTATGTGATCTAATGGCCAGGACGGTTTTAAGTTTCATCTGACAGAACTTCCATAGCACAGCTTCCTTCCTTAAGTATGGTGCAGTATTTGACAAGCAGAAAGTCAGACAGAAGAGCACCTCCCACTTAATCACCACTATCCATTTTTGCAGCACCTGGGCTTTCCTTACGTTCTACCACCCAAACAATGATAGGCTTCTCTCTGCCTGCCCTGGAAGAGCTGATGTGGTAACAGGTGCTATATCTGCACTCTTAACCTCCAGTTGGGAAGCAGCAGTTAAGCACCGGAGCTTTGAAAAAGCCATGATCTGATTTCCATACAAACATCCCTTAGCAGTCAAGAAAGAAGGGCAGGGAAATAAAGAAAATAAGTGGAGAAAAAGGAGCACAATATTTTCAGAACAATGTTTTCAAACTCTTTCCTAACACCATGGAATTCGTTTAGCTGAAAAAATTGCATTGAAATATTCCTTTTAATTGTTTCCAAATGTAGCAAGATTCCCCAGCCTTTGCCACATAACACATCCCATTGTAACCTGGAGGATGGAGAGCCATCACAGCCAACCCAAAGGAGTTTCCCCTTCCCTTCTCCAGTCCCAGTGTTGCACAGGCCATTTTCTGTATGTGATGGTCGCATGCTCTATCTCAGCATTTAATCAGAGTAATATTCAACCACAAAAAAAGGACAAACTGATGACAAACAAACTTGAATATCATAACTCAATCATCTCTAAGACACACACAATCATCACAAATTCAGACTTGCACACAAAACTCAGATTACTCGGGCCTGAACCTTTGTCCCAAAATCTGTACAGACATTTCCCCTCAAAAATCAAACCGCATCTCAACAAACTGAAACAGAAAGCTTCATTTCAGACTCAAGCCTGGTCCATAATTTTTCTCCCATATCTTGCATCAAACCATGAGCCAACAATTACATCTCTATAATTTTACACTGAGCCTCCTGTCTGCACTGGGGGTCAGGAGTTTAGTGAGTGCTGGGGGACATAAAATGAACAACATCAGGTCTCAATGTTTTAAGGACTTTCAGTAAAATGGGACACCTAAACCTCTGCCCAAAACCTCTGCCCAAAATTTCAATGATCACCCAGAATTTGAAAATCAGAATCTTCCTAAGAACTTCTGATCCATCACACTTGGCTATTTCTGAACCATCATCATAGAGAACTCAACTCGGAACCACAACTATTTGCCTAAATTTCAAACCAAACTCAATCTCCTAATACTTTATTATTAATTGTCATTGGTATCATCTATAGGCTTCATTCAGGATCAGGTTCTTGAGGCCGAAAATCTCTCAGTAATATTTTTGTAAGTTTTTGCTGCATCTCTTAGCTTCCCAATTTAACTTGGAAGCAAATCCACTGAAATATCATAACAAGAAATGGATATTTCCCACTCAGCCATAAACCAGGGAAGCTTTAGAAATCTTCAGGAGAAACTCCAATCTCATAAGATTTCCAGCCAGAAGAGTTTTGAATAAAGCTTCATTGATCAGCTTTTTGTATACTGTTTCATCTCCTCCAATTCCTGGACCTTACAAAGTACCCCGATCTAATAAACCCCCTTCTACATATTGTGCCCATACAGAAAGTCAGGGGAAAAGTCAATCCCTCAACAATGGAGGGTTATTTCCTGGGGGGAATTATCACCAGTTAATTGTGACCAGTTGTTACTTATTGTTCTGGTACTATCAGCTCCTTAAATCAAGGATCTGAGATTCAGTAGTGAGATGTGTGATGACAAGATTTGCTGATATATCTACATTACAGGGGTATCCATACAGCACTCCTAAACTCCCAAAGTCCTGTCCCAGGATGCACCAGGGTCAAACTGGCAATGGATTCTCTGGAGTAGGCTCTTCTTAGATCCTGGTCAAGAATCTAGAGGAGATATCCCCACGACAAGATACACAGTAGCTAGTTTAGGCTCACTAGCTAGCAAGACGATGGTCATTCTGATGGCCCTGTCCTGTAACTTAGAACCAGGAACTGCAGCTCTGTCTCCAAGCAGAGGCTGAGTTCACGGTGTGTACAGTTCGGTTAGATGAATAAACATCTGTCAATGAAATAAAGACCTCGTGATAAGCCAGCCAGAACTTTGAGTACCCCTATCTTCAAACCATCCCATCATCACTGACTTGGTAATGAGAAGGCGGGGATATACATTTTGAAAAGTCTGTCCCCTCTCTTCCTCCTGCCCCCATCCCTGTCTGTGTGATTCTGGCTGACACTCGCTTTCTCTGAAGTTCTCCCTTTGGTAAGCAGCTCCTTTTGATCACACATTGCAACAGCTGAGGTTCTCTGTAAATGTAAGCAAGGAACAAAGCGATTTGTTAAATATGTACAAAACCTCATCTCTTACCTTTCAGGCGCCCTGCGAGGGCAGGGGAGGGGAGGGGCAGAATGGAACCAAGAGAGAACTGGCAGCTCTAAAAGGATATGGATTACACACCATTTTGATGCACCAGTTGCGGGGGCTGGTGGTCTGTTTCAAGCAAAAGAACACCACAGGTGCCAAGTCTGGATAGGGAACATCAGGATCTGGTGGCGAGTCGATATCCTCCTCATCGCCCAGCTCCAGGGATGGTGGAGGCTGCTCCAACGGCGTCTGCTGCTCTGTAACTCCCAGATCCATAAGCTCCAAAGGGCAGAGGGCAGAGGTGTGAGCGGGCTGGCTGCTTGCATGCCAGGCTGAGGAGGGGTGGGTGACATATTCGGCCATGCTGGCATAAAATGAGAACTCCTGAGGAGGAAAACGACACACATGAAGGGAGACTTGGCAACCAAATGCATAGCACAACTTTGTTTTTAAAAGGAATTTAGGGTGGGTGACTGGCACTGGATTGACAACCCTGTAAAGGTCTCACTTGAGGCCACATGGCTTATAAACAGAACTCCCCCTCTTCAGTTCATTAAAGTCGGATGGTGTAATACAGCCTTTTATCCTCAGGACAAGTGCAGCATGAACAATGGCAGCAGGACCTTCACATGCTCTCTGCCAACCTGCCTCCACCCTTGGCAGGCTACCTCTAGCTAGTCCTTGCCAGGCTCGTCTCCTGACAACTCCTTCTTTTGGAGCTTCAGAGATTACCGCTTCCCCTCTCCTCACCCAACAGTCTGACCAAAATCATCTTTCCCACCTGCCACTCAACAAGGTTGCCCTTGCACTTGAGTCACTGGGCCGGCTCCACACTATGCTTCAGACCAAGTTCAAGCACCTTCTTGGCCCCATGTCATGCTGTCCTTGCCTACACCTCAGAGCTGGTATCCTGATGCATTTCTCCCCCCACCCCTCCGCCTTTCTATTCAGTCAGCGATACACCTTCCATTTCCGTCTTTCTCAGGTGTCTCTATACCTTCTTCCACATTGCCTCATGGGAGTAGAGCACCTTCTGTAAACCATCTGCCTCCCCACACCCAAATCCCTCTGAAAACATTCTTCGGCTTCACCCACAAGAAGTGAGGGTAGAGGAGAAAGGAGACGGAACAATGACAACAGAAAAGGCAGCAGAACCATCAAAATGGGCACATGCCTCACTGGGTTAAAATGGGGTCTCCTTAAGGTCACCCTATCTTGCCTCTCCTTTTCTCCCCATCTGTCTGTATATCCCACTCACACATGCTGTTGTACTGAACTAAGATTGCCCCCTCCTGGGGGCAGGGACAGTGCTTTGCCTGTTTCTGTGAGACACCCCAGCACAGTTTTGGGTACTCGAAAATAAGCAATGAAATAATAGCAATAAATAACCTAGGGGATACAGGGATGTTCGAAATGGCTAATACATTAAGCCCTTAGCCTCTCTGCTTACAGATGCTCAGATACTACAGTGATGAGGGCCACATAGATTAAATAAATTCCTCTGGAAACGTGCATCAAGGTAAACTCTGAATTAATGATGTAATTCATCTTCCTTAGACTGTAGGCTCTTTGGGGCAGGGACTGTTTTTTGCTCTGTGTATCTCAGTTCCTAGCACATTGGGCCAAGACACTTGCTTGGGGCCTCTCGATGGTACCATAATACTAAAAATAATTGGAAGTTAATGATTACGTGCTCATGGCTATAGCACCTAGAGCACTCATATACTGCAGCAGTAGAAGCATTACCAAATACATCATGATTATTTGAATAAAAGGAAATGGAGCATGGATGGGCCTAGGAAATACAGAATGTTCTATATCACAGCCACACCAGGGGGAGGTGGGGCGACATAGCAGTAAAGAATACTGTGCATTTAACAAAGAACATCCCTCTGCTGAGGGACATGCTTAAAGGTGGCCTCATATTGGGAAAATATAGGGCCAGATTTTTGTATATTATTTTGGGCAGGGATGGGGGAGCCCTTGAGAGGGTGACAGGAACTAAACACTCCACAAATGACATTGGTATAAGAGTTTATTATGTTTACAATGTTAGGAAAAGTGCATGGTCTGAAGGCTTGCACTGCTGCTCTGAGGCAATGTAGTATATCTTTCATCCTGTTATCAGTGTATCTTGAATATGCATGTTACACATTCTTGCTTATACCAATAAAGTGGCATTAGAAAACCCCAACCTTCGAAAAAGAGCCAATTGTCAACAGCACAAGACTTATCAGTCACCCAGATCCAAAGCATGGAGCTTATCTCCTCTTAATCCTCTGTCTTCACTCTAAGGCTGTATGTTAGCTTTGCAAACTTGCCAGTTCACTGATTTCTCTTTCTCCATGAGCAGTTCTTGTTCTAGCGTTAGGGCCCACAGGCAGCTCAATCTTGACCTGCAGCACCCCCTGCTGTATCAGTCCAGGAACCCCCTCTTACTCACACAGTGCTGGCCATATTCTGCACTATTGACCTTCAGCACCCTACTATTCCAGTCCTAAACTTCGCTTATGTACCTCAATCCTGACCTGCAGCACACCAATCCTTACCCCACCCCATGTTTTGACAGTGCACCCTTCAGCCCTTAACCACAAAACCTGCTGCTATTTCAGGCTTGTGGTCTCTTCTGAGCAGACATTATCAAACACAGAAGACGTATAGAGCAGACACAACATCCCCTAAGAACATGACTGAGACCCCTCAAATTCATTACACTCAATATCTGCAGCCATGAGGGGAAAAATAATCCTACCTTCTGCCAGCCCACTGGCTTTGGGATTATTTTTTTAAATCCCAATAGCCAAAGCAGCAGCATGCTCCTCCCATTCCTCCTCCTTGCCCCCTGACCAAGCAATTACATTTTCACTACCAGTTACTTAATTCTGAATGCTCTGGTGACACCCCACACTACCCTCCATCACCCGCACCCTTTCTTTCCCCTTGATCATTCCTCATTGCCCATTCTGATCTGGGTTCCCGCCACTGCCTATTAACATGCTATGCCTGAGCACAGCGTCTATCCCATTAATAACACAAAGGAGAAAGGCCAGTGAGAACAGCCAGGAGGAATGACTTATTACAATGCTCAGAGTGGCTGTACTGACGAGGATACAACAATTCCAAAATGCAACGTACAGTGCTCCATAATTAACAATGCAACACAACAAAGGAAGAGGGAAACAATCTCATCAGCATGACCCTGTATTCTCTGCTTAAACATTCAGGGTCTCTTTGCCTTCCCACAGCCGCCAGCCACAATTGGGGTCTGTTGCGATGAGGAATGGGGCTCTGGGAGATCCTTCTCCCTATGGCACTTAGACAGACAAACAACCCATGGCTCAGAGTGTGGGCTGGTGAGGGCAGGCCATGGTCTGGCAATTCACTGCAGATTGAACAAAAACCAGGGGAATAGCTGCATCACGAGTGGATTATCTGCTCCAATTTGTGCCGCCTGGAATGACTCATTAGAGGTGATATGGATGCAGAACCAGATTAGCCCTTTTGGGAGCTCTGAAGCTAAAGGCATCCCTTGTTTGACAGCTGCCTTGCTGGAGGTCTTAGGAACACTCACTCCCTTGCTCACATAAAATCCTTCCCTGCCACCCATAGGCTGTGATCACAAGACATCTCACAAGTTAAGCAGGGTCAGGCTTAGCACGCTTCGTAGAGAGACTGACAAGGGAAATCGAAGTGGTGCGAGCGAGTCAGGAAGTTATGCTTGTATTCAGCGCCAATCCTGATACTCCTGCATAGAGTGGGAGGAAAGGTTCTGGGGCCAGAGACAGCTTTCAGATGAACCCATGGTCATGAGCACTTTTGTTTCGGCGTGGCAGGATCTGATTTAAATCGACAGATGTCAGTAAACATTGATTTCAACTGACATAGAAACTGATGAAAATAATACCGATCAGCAACAGTTGGTGGGAGTCCAGCCTCGCCTCCATCCTGCCCCCATTGTGCCTGCAGGGATTGGGTGTCACTGGCCCTGCAGCAGCGCCCAGAGCCCTCTTCAACCGCGCCATCATGGGAGCAGGGCCGCGACAAGGCTACAGAGGGCTCCCTGCATTACTGCAGGGCTGGTGTCACCCAATCCCTGGAGGTGCAAGGTGCAGGAAAGGCTACAGTCCTGACAGGGCAGAGCAAAGATCCCCCCACAACCACGACTGCGGGGAGAGAACAATCCCCCAGCTGCTGGGGAGGCTGCCCTGGTGCTGAATGGCTCCATCCCTGGGCAGGGACTGTTCAGCAGCACCCCATGGCTGGGCATTTGTCATCCTCCTTGCAATCCTAGCCAGAGTCTCTGCTCCACTAGGCCAGGAGCACTGTCTCCCGTGCACCTTGTGCCTGTGTATCTTAGGCATTTTTGGTGTCAGTGCTGGGAACCCCCCCGAAGCCGTGCTGTCAGCACTGCCCTAACCCCAACCCTCCCTCCTCCCACCCAGAATTTCCAGTAACTGTAAAAATAAAAATGGCTAAAAAAAATTATTTAAATATTAAAAATAAAAATCACTATTAAAACCATGGCAATTAAAAACCAATCCAAAGAGAACTCTGCCACGCCTCGCTGTGGTCCTTCAGGGTTCCATGACCCATTTTGCAGAAGCAGGGGTGTAAACCCCAGTGTCCTGGACAAATTCCAGCTCCCGTTACATGACATTCTACCTTCTTAAAATTGCCCCTGCAGTTCTCACTTCCCCTCCTGTGACACCGCTGGTTAGTGTGGCTGGGGCAGGTTGGCTAATGCATTTCAGCCCAGAAATGGTCACATTTCACTGATAGGAGAGGGGAAGGAGCTCTGGACATGCACACGCGTACATGCACAATAGAGCATGTTGAGGGGATGATTCTTTTCTGGCTGAAAGACACTATGAGAAAACTATGGAAGGACTGGAAAGTTCTAGAACCCACCTCCAGGATGATCCCAGGCTTCTCTTTCTGTAGGTGATCATATGATCATGGTGATGGGTGCGGTATCAGAAGACAGGCAGAGAGACAAAGGTTCCTCCCCACCACCCCACGCCTTCATCCTAAACAAATACTAGCCTTTGCTAGAGCAAGACAGGAGGGGCAGTCTCCAGCAAGCTGGTGCTGGCAGGACAGACCTATCATCAAAAATTTTAAAAAACACGTCTGCCTCATTAAGGGGTGAACCCCTCCTGGGAGAGCTCACTGGCATAACAACTTTGGACCAGTCCCCTCGTGACTGCTCCCTGGATAGAGTACAGCTTATCATCTGACATATCTTCCTACCCATCTCTGAGGTGCTGACTTGTCCCCAGCCCACGAAGGACCCACTGCCACAACCGAGTCACTTTCCAGACACAGCTTTATTTTCCAAATACAGGCAAACCACAAAACCAGCTCTTCAGCCCATATAGCTCCCAGGGGATTTTCTCCTTTGCCTCACCTAGTCCCTCCTGCTTCAGTCTACAGCAGGATTCTTTCTTGTTCTGTTTAGCTGAGCCCCATGCCCCGTGCCCTGGAGGCCCTTCTCCCCCAGCAGGCTCCCACTGCATCCCCTCCCCAGGGGACTCTGGCAGCCTTTCCCAGAGAACTCCCTGCTGCTCCTGCTTCCCCTTCCTTACTGACAGTTCAGCCCTTTATAGCCCCAGGTGCTGTTCAAGAACAGGGGCTCTGGACCTGCTTCATTTCAAGGAGCCAGCCACCCTGTGACACCATCCATCACAAAACTCATCACTTGGGTATCTGGAAATGATGCTAGTACCATAAAGAGTGTTCTAGAGTGGAATGTTGTGCAGCTCAGAACCTCCTAGGACATGGTCCTCAGCCTCCCCACTCCACGGGCCACTCACAACTGGTCCCCTCTCTGATGCAGCAGGATTCCTTTGGGCCAGTCCGTGTGATACACTTCACAAGAGGTGCCACAGAAAAACTGGTACCATAGGGCCATGCTGGTGTCTTACAGAAGTACCAGACATGAGTCACTGAGCCAATCCACTTCAGCAGGACACCAGAAACAGGGAATGGAAGCAGAGTCAGAAAACTGCTGGCAACCTCCCCTGGCCCTTAGCCTGCATAGGTTGAAAACCAGTGTTTTAGAATGTCCCGGAACGTTCCAAATGTTGGTGAAGGATTAGTACCAGGCAAATGGCACTTGGAGGGACACAGCAGCTTTTTGACAAACATCTCTCCTTTGCCACCAAGTGCACAGAAATGTATGAAAACGTTCCTTTAAAAAAAAAAATCAAATCAGTCACTCATGCACGGGAGGGGCAAAGCTGACAATCCTGTACATTCTTCCATGGGAAAGAAGGACACTCGTGGTCTCAAAGGGAACTGCCAACCTGCTTTCTCTCTCTCCCCTCCTATACACAGTTTGCACCCAAAACTTTCCTTGTAGCCAGGTCTCAGAACTGTTACATCTGTCCCCAGCATGCATATCCCCTGTGAGCCAGCAAGTTCAGCCCCACAGCTTCTCTCTCTCTCTCTCTCATGGACTTGGATAGTGCATACACACACAACACACACACATACCAGCACAGAGAAAGCTCATTAGCTGCTGGCCTTTGGCTCATCCCATTCCCTTTTCAAAAGCCCCTGGTTTTGCTATGAGAAGACTGGAGAGCGGATTTTGATTCCTCTGGGGGAAGCTGATCTCAAATGGCAAGAAAAGCTGCAAGCTTAATGAGCAGAAGAAAGCACCTGGAGAAGAGGAGGAGGGATTCAGTAGAAGCGGGGACTCAGGGGGTGTCTTCATTGTGAAGGCCTGCATCATTTCACGGCTTCCAGTGAGACAGATTGACCCTCCAGTGCTACACGATACAGGGGTGGGAGATTAAGATTTCAGGATTGCTAACGCCAGGTCCTTGGCACAGACCAAGATGCCACGAAACAGCAGGTGCACTGCAGACATTGTTCACACCACCTCCCCAGTGAAGAGTATGTGGTGAACCATGACGCCTCCTAAGTGCTGGCCACAGAGATGACAGGCCAGTGGAGGAGACCAGACCACCTAGCCCGAGCCTGGATTCTTTTAGAAAGCCGGTGGGCGCAAAGAGGATACAGGTGGCTACAGTGGTCTAATTGGAGAGGGGCCCTTTAAAGCCAGGAGAGAAAGAGAACATACCTGAAGATGGCTGGAGAGCTCACTCTTCCCTCTCTCTAGCCTCCCCGCATGTTATAAACCTTTCTCACTGACCAGAGAAAGGTCCAACAAGGAAGTGATGCTGCACCCAGAGTCCATTCCAGAGGACTAACAGAATCAGTATGCAGTTATGGGCCTCTGTTTTGCCCCCGTCTGGGGGGTCTGTGTGGTTGATTATGCATGTCTGCGTGTCTGTCAGTGTGTACACGTGTGGATAGTTGTGCATGTGTGTGCTCCTGTATCTGTGCACTCCCCTTTCTCTCTGCATATACGGTACCTCACAACTATCCCCATCTCAGCTCCAGACTCCCCTCCCCACCCACACAGCCCTGATGTTCTCCCTACCCACCTCATTGTAAACTGCTCACATACAAAACTCTGAGTCATGAGACCAAGATAAGGGGGAAATTAAATTTCTTCCAGTTCTGTTCAAACAGCTTTACATTTGTATAGTACCTTTCATCCCGAGGGGACACTCATTCTTTGCCGACCATCTATCAGGATCGCTCACCTGCTACTAAAATGCAGCCACCTCTGGCATGAAATGCAGCAGTCATTCTGTACCTGTAACACTGTGCAACACTGTTATGAGAGGGGGAAGAGAAAAATAATTTGTCCAGATGAAATTGCAGGGGGCAATTCTTAGGCAGACAGAATTAAATTAATCCATCATCTGTGCAGTGCATGTCCATGAATGATGTGTGTGCCTCTCCATGCATGTCTGTGTGTGAATTCCTGTGCATACCTGTAAGAGTATGTTTGTGTGTCACTCTGTGAATATTCTCACTGGGTACACATGAACATGAGCATGCATAAGTACATGTGTGGTATATTTATGAATGTATGTGGATAAATCCATTTGGTGATTGTATATGTGTCTGTTGCACATGACTGAGCCTGTGTTTCTATACCCACGTACATGTTAGTTGTGTTACCTTTGATGCATTCGTCTGTGTGTGTTTGACATTTTACTCAATTTCAGTAGCATAATATCATAAGTTGTACGTCTCTGTGTTCCTATTCATTTTGTGTATGTGTCAGCATGCATGTTCCTGTCAGACGATGTCTGTGCACATGTGTGTCTGTGTGCGAGTCTGCATGCACCCGTAGATCCATATGTGTGCATGTCTGTGTGTGGATATCTGTAAGGGACAGGCATTGGCCCTGTTTAGATTGCCCACACCGGGCTAGCCATCTCACACCAATCTCTTCAACTGGAGCAGACCTCAAGAGACTAGGGAAGGGTACACAGAAGTTAATATAATACAAATGGGGCAAGAACCCTGAGGTCTCCTGCACCAACCCGCCCTGTACTTCTTGCCTTGGGGTACCTTCCACTGCGAGGAGAGGTGGGTAGGACTCAGCAGAAACTAATCCACTGTTTGTACCTGAAACAAATATCAGAGTATTGGGAAAGGAGAGGAGTGTCTCGGTGCTCCCTGAAACACTTCATCAGTGGACTATGCAAGGCCTAGGGTCCTCCATGTGGTCAGGCTGTTTAAATGCCTACTGATCATTTCCCTTCAGATGAACAGCTAGATGATTGATGCACCTTATTTCCCTACATGTTATTAACCAGGGCCAATCCAAGGACTTGGCAGCCTCTTCCTTCTCACCCTCACTACTTTGGTGACTCTCATTTGCACAGAGCTCTGAGCAGACAGGATTTCACCAGCCTCAGGGAAAGAAAAGGGGAAATCCATCCTCCACAGAAGACTTCTGCTCTCATGCAAAATCTAGTTGTTTGGCCAGGAGTTCTAGGCAGGTAACCTGAGTCAGGCCAAGATCAGGAAATGAGCGAGGGGGATGCGGAGTGTGAAAAAGATGCCCTGGAAATCAAGGGGCAGTAAAGGGCAATGCTGCCCTTTGCTAGTGGGATGGAAAGACGATGAGTGCTTTATGAAAAGCCAGAGGGAAGAAGCAGCAGTGTGAACAAGGGGTCATCGCTGTCATGTTTGGGCTTGGGATATCTGGGGGAAGGGAGAGTCCCTATGGCAAAGTCTTCACTCTGCAGTGCTCAGAATGAAAATCTGAGTGTGATAGAGAGATGGAGAAGAACTAGCAGGTCTCACTTAGTCCATCCCCTGATAACGCACATTTGTTCTCCACAGAACATTTTTAGTGCTCTGCACAGTCTAATTTCAAGTGTCCATAATGATGAGGGTTCCAGGACTTTCTTTTAGAGATTACTCTACATTCTAATAGACCTCCCTGTCAGCAAGTTCTTCCTAGAAATCAGCCTATGGTTTTTCTCTCTTAATTTCATCCTATTACTCTCAATTTCACCCCCTGGTACCACTCACAATAATTCCTCCCCCTCATTGGGGTTTACACCTTTCACATTAGTAGAGGCTCTTCATGTCCTTTCACTTAAATCATCACTTAGCCAAGCTACACACATTTAACTCTTTATCCTTCCTCATAAATTAATCTCTCCAGCCCGCTGGTCATTTGCATTGTTCATCACTGATATCACTCTAATTTGCCAAGATCTTTCTGATAATGCAGTGCCAAGAACTGAATACACTATTCCAGGAGGGAATCACATCACAGCCACATAGAATAACTATGAAGGTGTCTGCAGCCCAAAATTCGACTTGTCTTTTTTGCTGCCTTCTTGCAGTGCAAGCTCACATCTAATTTGCCATCTCCTGTCACACCTCGGTCTCATTCCACATTTCTCCCCAGGACCCTGCCCCCTAGCCCCACTGAATCTCTGTGCTCTCTCTATGTAGGCATTTGTACCACATGTTTCAGATTACATTCCCCCAGATGCATTAGCTTGCATTTTTCTAAGATGAATCTCATTATGTTATTTTCTGCCCATGTTTCTAATCTCTCTGCTTCTCTTTGTATTACTTCTCTGTCCTCGCTAGCATGTGAAAATCTCCCCATTTATTATCATTGGAAAATGTCATTAACGTGCTGTTTACTCCCTCTTCCAGGTCATTAATGAAGTTGTTAAATAAGATGGGATCAAATGATGATGAGGATGATGAAGAAAGCAATCCTCTAAACACCCAGGAAGGAGGGGTTGGAGCTCTCCTCCCACATGCCTTAGGCCAGGATGTTTAATACTGGAAGGCAAGGGGAAGCTGAATATTTTAAGCCTGAGCTTTTTCCCTTAGCCTTTATAACACACTACTCAACACAATACCACCCATGAAGAGGGGAAGGCAGTTATGTTTTTCAAGCTGTGAGGAAGGTCATGGGGTCTAGTTGCATCACCCCCATTAACTCAGTTCCCATTCCCTGCTGTTTTTCTGGCCTCCAATCTTAGCTGTCACTAATGGTGAAGTTCTTTCTATGTCCTGGTGTCTGGTGGAGTGATGTGTGTGCTGAGAGGGCGGGGAGGAAGCTTGGACTGCCACTGCCCTTGCTGTGCCTGCTGTGTGGGTCAATAGGAAATATCAGTCCCCAGGGCAGATGCCAATCTAGTGGTCTCCACCAGCACTAAGTTAGAACTAGAAAGCTGTGATCGTATCACCCCCCAATCCTGAAATGACAGGTACATCTGTGTCCTTCTCGCCCCCTCTTACATCATTCCCCCCAAAAGCTTTTGACAAGGGTGAAACTCATCCCTGGCATAACCCCACTGAAGTCAGTGGAGTTACAACAGAAATCATTTTGCCCCAAGGGTTCTCCCACTTGGGAAGTCCATTCCAAGTTCCTGTGGGGAAAAGCACCCGTCCTGCCCTCCATTCCCCCACATCCACTCTTGCATCTTCCCTGCCTGGATCCATCATAAAGGGCTAATGTGCTCTGCCTCCAGAAGGGGACACATTGTAGTTTATCAGCGTTCACTCCCAAGCCGAGCCATAACGGCAACAGCCAAAAGGTCCTTTGGGAGCAGAGCTACTAGCTTTGCTCCTGAGGCCCTCTTGCCAGACCTGTCACTGAGGGAGACCACGCTGCCCCACTTCCGTGGGGGCTCACAGCACCACCAGAGAGGGCAGACAGGGATTCCTCCAGCCCTGCAGCTCAGCTAGTCTCTGTACATGATTTCACAGTCTGACTGGGAATCATCAAGAATGGGCAGGGCCGGGCGAGGTGATGGTGGTCCCCTGGAGTTGTAGGCTCTCCAAAAAAAAATCTTAACACCCCATAGGATGCAAATTAGATTAAATAATATTGGGCCTGAGACTGTAAACACTTACTCGGGTGAGTAATCCTTACTTGTGAGAAGGCGTCTGGAAATACGGGGACTACTCACGTCAGAACAGACTACTCGTAAGTAGAGCTTCGTAGGGTTGGGCCCATTCGGAGAAGCCAAGACGGCTGCTCAGTAGGCCAGGTTACTGAGGTAAGTGTGCTGAGGGAACCCTCCAATTGCTAATGTTCAGCAGAAGGAACAGGCTCCCTCCACCACCCACCCACTCTTCCCTGCCAAGCCCCCCACATGTCCTCAACTCCTTCTACCTTCCCAAAGTCCCCCTAGTCACCCATGCCTCCAAACTCCCACTGACACCCCTCCCCAATGGCCCTGCTTTTCACATTCCTCACCCCCATCACTTTCCCATGGTACTGCTGCCTGGTGCCCCAGGAAGTCAAGGCAGCAGCATGAGCTCTGTTTCTTCCCTTCTCCCCCTGCCCGTCCAATACCCTATCAGAGCTGTAACCTCTCCCCCATTTTCCTCAGAGACCCATCTCTTCCCCAATCTCAACCCAGACCCATCACCTGTTGCCCAGCCAGCTCCCCAGGCACCCCAGGACCTCTGCAAAGGCAGAATTGGTGAGTCAGGGAGGTAGGTTAGCTGTGCTGGAGACTAGAAGTGGTCAGAAAACCCACCCCAAATCACCACCCCAATGCACACACTGTGACTCCTTTCCACTCCCCACACCCCACTAACAAGCATACCACCCCACCGTCCAACCCCCCCGTTCCCTGGCCTCTTGGGGAGGCCAGCCCTGGGGCGGGGGGTGCACAAAGGAAATAAAGCAGGGGGGGTGGGTAGGCATGGTAGGGCTATCAGGGGTGTAGGGACAAAAGGAGGACAGAGGATTTGGAGGACAGCAGGAGCCATCCATGCCTCACATCCAAACCCTACAATCAGTGATGGCCCCCGTCCACCAACTGGCTCCAGGAATGCTCTCCAGACAACCATGCCTCTCTGGTGGTGCCCAAGAGGGTCCCAAGAAGGACAAGCTGCCTCAGGAACAAAGCTAGTAGCTCCACTCCTGAAGGACCTTCATCTTCAAGTCTCACCCTCTCCCTGCCCCGCTCTGGTGAGAGAAGGGGAGACTGATCTCCTCCCCACCACACACAGCCCCACATCTCCCATTCCTCCTCCACTCATCCTCCTCCATGCCCCATTCAACCCTATAGCCCCATGTTCCCTGCCATCCCCACTCCCCACCCCGTCCCCCTACATCCCCACCACATTCACTGGGTAAACACTGCTATATATAAATACGGATACCCTTTGTAGGCTGCAGTATGGGCAAAGCAAGTCCCAGGCTGTAACTAAATGAGGTATGGGGACAATGTTAGTGGGATCATTGGCGGGGAGCTGGGAACAGGTCACTGCAGGAGGATATAGGAGAGGGAGACAGCAGTGGGGGGACAAGAATGCAAGATAGGAGCCCAGGGAGAACAACAACACTGATAGCTAGCCATGGGTGAAATTCACCTCTCTGCAAATTCCTATGTGCCACCTAAATCCCTTCCACACAGGGAGTAAGTGGGGATAGGCTCTCTGTCCTGGGGCAAATTTCGTCTCCAAATGAACAACTGTCAATGTCACTACTATGCACTTATTTAAACTGGGGGGGGGGAAATGTTTTTGCTAAGACCTAGAGGTGCTTGAATACAACTCACCCGTGCAATCAAGGAAACTGCCAGTGAGGGCAGACTTCATATACTTCATATTCATAATGCCCCTAGATCACACCATACAAACATGCTTACAAGCGCCTCACTTCAGCAACAAACTCTCCTGCATGTCCAGCATGTCTAACCTCTTGCACTGCACGCCCTCAGTTCCTCTACATCACACACAAACGTGCCACCTTATTTCCTCGTGAAAGGACAGGTAGGTGGCATTAGCACTTTATGGTCTTTGCCAGGACACAGAAGTCTGTGGAGGAGGTGTGTTCCCTTAGCTGTGGCCAGAGTTAAGGTTGTGCGATGGGGCAGGATTTAGTGTCTGCCCTGTGGCTGGCTGCGCATTCAAGGTGCCAGGGGTTTTGTGACAATCAGGTAGCAGCTGTTGCCAAGCCTGCCTTTTGCCATCTGTGCTTGGAAAGAAGGGTGCAGCCTTTCCTTTGGGACACAGCCCTCGTTATTGTGAGCCGTGCCTTTGTCGTGTGGAGACCAGGCTGCTGCAGAGCTCTCCACACGGGGCTCCACCTCAAGAGCGTTCGGAAACATAAGCTGGTGCAGAATGCGGCTGCTCGCTCATTAGGCAGTTCTTCACACCGAGAGCACACTGCAGCTGTACTCATTCACTAGTCACGTCGGGGTGCCGTTGGAGGGGCTGAGTTTGACCTATAAAGCCCTGAATGGTTTGAGACCTGCGTACCTGAGCCCCCTCTTCTCTCCCCATGTCACACTACTGCAAGGCTACCAGCCCCCTGGGTCGAATGGGCTGGTGGCAGGGCATTTTCTGGGAGACGTTCTAGTCCCAAATTGCTCCTCCGGGCATGCTGCAATGCTCATGAGATAGCGGGTTGAAGGGCACAGGAAGGGCAAGGGAGTTTATTTCCAAAATGGCTGGTTAATTTATACTTTCTGGGTTATGGCTCGAGAGGTTAATCATATTTTTGATTGGTCTGATGTATTTTTATACCCATGAGTGGGTGCCGACAGCTTTAGGTTAGGCATTTTTAAAGTTATTTGAATAAATTTAATTAGTTTATATTAGGGCATATAAATGTGAAGAAACCGTCAATCTTAATACTAACACGTAGCTCATATAGCAGCTTTCATCTGTAGATCTCAAAGCACTTCACAAAGAAAGTAAGTTTATCCCCATTTTACAGATGGGGAACCCAAGGCACCAAATAATTATGGTCCTGATCCTGCAATCTAATCCACTCTGGTGGATCCCTGCCCCCATTCACAGACCCACTGATTGCAGTAGGGCTCTGTGCAGGCCCAAACGTCCACCTGAGTGGATTAGATTGCAAGATCATGGCTATACCTCAGACCGGTGGCTGGCTGTTTTAAAATAATCCTTCCAATCACATGTCCATTTCTCGAGGTTTCTAATTTCAGAATTTTTGTTTCCTTTATATGAGAAAAATGAACAAAGTGATGTAAAGATTTTGTTTTAAAGCAAATGAAGCTTGTTTGCCCTGGAAACTGGAATTCCAATCCTTCTCCAAAGGCACAAGGGACGTGGGCTCAGCCCAATCCATAGTAGTCTTGTTTGTATGCACTGCATAAATTGCTATGATTGGACTGGATAGGAGAGGGCTGTAAAAGCAGGGAGAGCTGTAAGTCAGGATTGAGTTGCCTTGAGCAGAGATGCATGGAATCTCCAAAACTGGATTAGCAGAGGATAATGCAGTCAGGCTTAAAGTACATTGGTAGAGCTATGGAGAGAGAGGGAGGCCAGGACCGGAATAGCAGGGAAGCTGCAGATCAGGACTGAGATGCATTGATGCATGTAGGAAGACCCAGGGCTGGAAGAGCAGAGGATGCTAGTGATAGCAGAGGAGATACGACAGACCTGCATGGGGGAAGCTAGCCCGGCCACATATACACTGCTAGACCCTGGGCCGCCTTACTGGCCTTTCTCGTTTCACAAGTGCTAAAATCCACCACGCTTACCCATCCAAAACAACAACAAGTAAGCAAACAACTGATCATTACTTCACGAGCCAGCATCAGACCTTATTCATGCTTCCCCCGCCTCTGACCATGGCTTTGTGTACACTAAGGGCCCACCGCTGCCAGTGTCACTAGTAGAGCTGTAGCCATGATGGGAGACTTCAGAAAAAAGGAGGAGGCTAGTGCACACACAATTGTATGTTTTTAAGCATCTTCAGAAAGATCCAAGCTCTAGAAAGCAGAAATGGGACCTGGAAAGCACCTGTAGTGGAAGCCCCATAGCCTATGTGATAAACCCCTGGAAATCTCACAGCACGACAGGTGTCTGGATTTACTCATGTGTTGAGCTGGCAAGTGCTCATGCACACACTTTTCAGAGACATCTGCCCTTCCCAGTCTTTCTACCAGCACACACATGCACATGCAGGGCCAGAGCTCCCTGGATAACTGCTGCCCCCTTTTCGAAGTGGGGTGGTGTGACAGTTCTTCCCAAGCCAGTCGGGTACAGGCATGGGTATGCAGGTGTGGGTGGCATAAGCATGAACCAGCCCCCGCACCCCCAGAAAAGGAATGTGACGACATAACAGATTTCCCTCGAGGGGAGAGAAAGGGTTTTGTATTAAGCTAACAATGTATGTTTGATATGAATCCTCTGAAAATTGTAGTATTTAATGGAGAAAAAGGAACACACAAGCCCAGCTGCACAACCCCCCACCAACATGTACTAAAGCTGTCCCTTGCCTGCATCAGAGCTCCTACCAAGACTCAAGATATGTGGAAGCGCTTGTGGGGGGGTGCCAAGATGACTTAGGTAACCTGAAAAAAATCGCTGTTCCCCTCCTCTGCTCCCTATGTGTTGCAGGTTAAGTTTCTTTAGAGGTGGGGGTGTCATGAATACTATTGGCTTGTGTATTTCCTGCCCCAGCTTAAGACAGGTTTACATTTTGGGGTTAAAATGTTAATGTGGGGGTGCAGGTAAGGGACACCCCCCAAGCTATCAAACAAACAATCACCAGCCAGAATTTAAAGAGACCCACAACCCTGCAATAGCACATAGAAACAACAGACAATTAATGCAGCATGATACAAGGTGACAGAGATACAGATCCGCTGACAGATCCCCAAATCACCAAGAAATTGTCCCCTTCTAACTGAGAGAAAATGCGAGGCAAGTTCTGCTTTCTGACATTTTCCATTTTCTTTGTAATAATTTGCACTGGAGTGATATTTTTTAATGCCCCTGGTACTTTTCACCCAGCTGCTATTACCACGAAGCAAACAGAATGCACTTGAGTGTTACGAAAACATAATACTGGGGAGGACACGGACATGCCCAATATTTGCCAATCGTCAATATCTAACAATATTCCTGGTTCTCTTTTTTTAAAAATTGTCTTTCTCCCCCAAATACAGAGAAGATGACAAATTTTATGTGTAAAGTGCATCCCATCCTTCAATCCTTCCAAAACACTTTAAGGGGCTGCACACACAATTTAAATGCAATAACAATAAGCAAAATGAAGAAAGATTTTTTTAAACCCAAACCCAAGACCCAGCTCTTGCTTTGCCAATGAAAAAAGCTGAGATACCCCTAAGCCCACCTTTCACAGTAAGGCAGTTTAACAAAAGTTAAATATATACATACAGTCTCAGACAGTCAGCTCTCCAGAGGGGAGATTTTCTAACCCCCCCCCCCCTCCTCATATCTCCCTCCAAAAAAAAAGATCCATGATTAATACCCTTGGATTATTCATACAGCCTTTGTATAGTATTTATAGACATATATAAATAAATAAAGAGATTCCGTATGTGTGTGACAAACACATTCTCTATAACAATTGCCCATATATACTACTAGATTCATATTCTCCTCCCCAGACAAGATAAATTATTACTACTTTTTGGGTAAACAGAGGCAGTGATACACACACAGAGAAATAACTTTTCTTTTTGGAAAGATGGAATTGCTAACATTACAGACACATCTACCCTAAGCCTTTACTCATTTCAAAGAGGAAACAGGTACTAAAGAGAACAGATCTGCTAAAGGTGGAGAGGGTTTGGGGTTCAAGTTTTCTATTTTTTTTTTTTTAAAGAGAGTAGGACATTAGGTTAGCCAGGTGTGCCTGTTCCCACCTACCTTTTCATGGAACAGAGATCTCCAAAGGGGAAAGTCCAGGTCAAAGAAGTAAAATTTTTTTTAAAAGCTTTGAAAAATTCCCAACACAGCCCCCCACGTACACACACACCCTACTCCCCCCCAAAAAGAAGAAGATCAGGATCAGCTGAGTGATTGGGAGCAGAAAACCTGCAGGCAAGAATCAGGGAGTTGTGTTAGATCCATAGCTGCGAGCATTGAGCGTGTGCAGGAAAGAGATGGTTTAAAAGGAAAATACATGTTAAGAAAAGGTGTCGGTTCAGGCTGGAGTCTGAGGCTTCAGAGTGAGAGCTAAAACAATCTCTCCCTTGGAGGGAGGGAGCTGGGGTGGTTTGTTTTTCTTTTCCCCCAGGCAGGTAGGGATGGAGGGGCAAGGAGTGAAGAAAGCTTCCTTTTTAAAAAAAAAAAAAAAAAAAGACCAAAGGAGCAAGATAGTCACGAAGGGGTGGAAGGTGATGAGGGAAGTTTAGCTACTCCATGGTGGGAAAGCTAGGAGAAGAGATTTGTGTGTGGTTTCTATCGGTCTCTCTCTCAATCTCTCTCCCCCTGTGTCTTATGGTATGTTCACCAAAGGCTTACAGAGTGAGTAGCACAGAGAGAGAGAGACAGAATAACTGTACAAGCAGAGAGAAAGAGAAATACTATCCTTACAGTGACACCAAATGTCTTTAGGGGAAACCTACAATTACAGACACACACAGTGGAAATTTTAGAAGCATCAGAGAAACGGAGAAATACACACACATACACAATGTGGGGCTCAGGACAGCTGTTCTCCCCCCTGCCTTTAGTCAGCTCTTCCTCTCTACTCTATTCTGACACTGGCTTCAGACTGCTTGCACCTTTTCCCCTAGTCTGTTGTGTGTGCGCGTCCCTCCACAGGTCAAAAACCAAGCAGGTAAGGAAATTACCATTCCCCCAGAGGTGTAATAAACAAGGAGACCTAAAAGCCCATTCCTCAAATCCAGGTTATCCCCCCCACACACACATACACACACCTGTTACCGTAACTACAGGGATGGAAACAACTCACTGCAGATTAATTCCCTACTGTGTTTGTGAAGCTGAGGGGAAATGACAGGGACCAGGTCCTCAGCTGGTGTAAAGTAGCATCACTCAGCTGCAGACAATGACGCTAGGTCAGTTTAGACCAGCTGAGGATCCACTCTGTTGTTTGTAGCGGTAGGCCCGGGTCCCTCACCTGCACACCCTCACCTGGGAGCTAGGAAATAACTTAACCTGGCTTCGTGGTCAACCTCTTGTGCAGTAAAATAAATAGGTCCTACAGTATGTACATTTTTTCTCCTTTTAAGTTTCCATTGGGTTTTCATGGCAGATGGGGACAGCCCCTGGCACTGAATGAAATCAGCCACCTTTAATTACAGCAGGTGAGAGGTTATACTGCTAGTGTCAGGTTTTGTCTTTGCTGAGAGCCTGTGTGGGGAATTATGGCCCCAGTCAGATCTGGGGCTCTGTACAGTCCTGGATCCAATGGGGGAGAATCAGAGCTGATAACACCATCTCTCTAACTTTCTCAAAGTCAGTGGTTCTCAGACTGGAGGGTGCTCGCAGTGGTTCAGGGGTTGTAAGTCTCACTGGTAGCATTTGTCCTTGCAGCAGATTTCCCTTTCACCACACATATGGTCATGTGAATTCCCCATGGTGCAATCTAGGAATCGCAGCAGGACAGGACTCTGGAGCACATCTGAGGAGGACCAACGGTTGCAAGTGGCTAAATGCAAGATCACAGTATGAAAGCTGTTACTATAGGGTGCTGTAATGCCCTCTTTTATACATGAAGACAAAGGTCCTGACCACTTGTGGTCATTAAAGATCCGCTGGAACTTCTCACAAGGGTAGGGGCATAAACCCTAAAATCCTGACCAATTTCCAATTACATTCTGCTTCCTTAAAACCCTCTCTGTGGTTTTAACATTGGATCTAATCTTCTTTTCTTCCTGCTCTTAGTTGTTGCACAGTGTTGCTGTGCACTGTCAAACAGCTGCCGCCTTCCACTTCAGAGTGGACTGTACTTTAGTGGTGGCTAAAGTGACCCTGAATGTAAGTGCTAAGTATTTATTAATATTATGGCTTCAGCTTTGGCCTGAGCAGTTAGCCGAAGATCATGGCCTTGAAGGGTTGTTTACATGAGGATGAGAATTAGATCATATGAGAGTCAGGTATATTCTTGGCGTAATCTTGTTTGATAACAAAAATATGGACACAAAGTCCCGTTTCCCTGAACATAGTGGAAGCAAATAATAGCCAGGTTCCTTGTTCAGAAATCTCCATGCCTGCCATCCCAGCAAGCTCTGTGCCCAAGAAGCTCTGTCCATTTGCTTCCTCCCAGGATCACTCAATTCCTTCTCCTGGCTTTCTGCCTGCAACACAGACAGCCTGCAACAAGGGAAACCACGAAGTCCACACACTGAGCTCTGACCTGCCAGGTGGTCCTAGTGCCTTGGCTCGTAGCCCCCCCAGTCAGTTTTGCTAAGAAGAGGGTTGGTCGCGCCTGTTGAACCTGAAGAAGAGCACGTGGCACACCCATTGGCTGTCATGAGGCCTGCAATTGCCTTTGGATCCAAGATGGCCCTGATGGCAGCCCCTAGCAACTGTCAGTATACCATTATTGTGTTATATTAAGGGCCGGATCTTTCCATTCTCTCACACAGAAGACAAATCCAGTTCTCCCACTCAAGTCATTGAGTGTTTAGGATGAGCAAGAAATGCAGGACTGGAAACAAAGTTAGTCAACAGCTTTGGAGTATTGGTGCCATATAAATATCCAGTTATTACTCTATTATTAATAACGCTCTTCGACAAAAAGACTTTCCTCATATTCCGTCTAGCTCTTTCCTTCCAGAGCTTCCAGTCAGTATCACAGTCATGTCCTGAATCCTTGCATGATCCTTTTGGTTACCCACAAATCAGAATGAGGTCTTTTATTTCAAGCTAAATATGCATAACTCTGAGCTGCTCTTTGTCATATAATCTGTCCGTTCTATAAATTTACCATGTTGCCTTCTCTGGACTCTCTCCAGCACCTGGAAAGAGTTTTGGTTTTTTTAAGTTACCTTATACAATATTCTGGGGGAAGAACCTTTCCAAAGGGGTGGAGGTGTGGGGGGGAGAGAGACAGAGAGAATGTGTGTAAACACCAGTGAGCATCTCAAAATGTGGACTGAACCCTATTTTTGGAAATGCCAATCTCAACATCGTAGCATGATTCTCAATGTGGCCCCAGCCATGTCTCAAGATACAGCTGAATTTTCAGCATATTACAAGAGCTGCCTAATTGTGTCAAAAGCTGGCCAAGTTATATGCCAAAGCATATAGATGAACGTTTTGAGTCCTTGGAATGCCGGGCTGCTGGCAATCCACTTAGCTCCAGTTTTAACCAATTTTTAGATGTCCTACAATATACTTCACACTTCTAAATTTTTAGCAATGGGCTTTACAAATGCTAATGAGTTAATCCTTCTTCGCCCCACTGACAGGTGGAGAAACTGAAGGGCGGGGAAATGAAGGGACTGGTTCTTCAGGGGAAGAAAAGGGCTGTGTCTGTGACCTACTGAGCACCCCCATTCAGTACTCAATATCTCAAAGAATGGGACCCATAGAAACTTACCCAACATCACACAGGACATTTGTGACAGAGCTAGGAGTTAAGCCCAGTTATCCCAGCTCCCAGTCCTATGTACTAACCACAAGAGATTCCTTCCCTCCCTATACACAAGCATATACAAGGTAGCATACACATAACTGACAACACACACTACATGAACAGGCATGGAAGGCCACCACTAGCCCTACACACACACTTCATATAAACAGGCATATGGCAAGCCCTCAGGACACCACAAACACATAGTGCCCCATACACACACACAGTCAGCCACTCCTGTACACAAATGAAAGGCTGGTTGAACTTCTATGCCCTCATAGCTTTACGGTCCATTTGACTCACCTGCTTGATCCTCTGGCACCTGGGTTCCTCCTCATTCCTCACACAACCCTCACCTTTCCCCCTTTCACCAAAAGCTTCTCCGTTATTTCCTTACTGGAGGGAGAAGGGTTTCAGTTCCATCCCACAAAAGATATGTTGGAGCGTTCTATGATTTCAAATGTCTACAATTCACCAACAAGCCCCTTCAGGGGGAAAAGGGAAAATGCAATTGAATTTATTCATACATGAATATCAATGAGCGAGAGAGAGGAGGAGGAGGAGGGCAGCAGGCAGAGGGAGAAGGCGAGATTGAGAAAAGAAAGAGGGTTGCAGAGAGAGTAGAGTGAGAGACTAAAGAAAAAGAACTGTAAGAGAAAACAGAAGGGACGCAAAAAAGGGAGGCGGGACAGACACACAGACAAGATGAGCAGGTTCCTAAGTTTACATGGCTTCCGAAAGACCCTACACCATGAGGGTCAGGCTGACATTTCGAACTCTGCCTTTCAAACAAACCCTTCAAACCAGAAAAAATCCACAAAGCTCGGGGGGGGAAGGGGCAGACTGGGGAAATGGAGGGGTCTGATTCATCCCCTCACAGTCTGGAGTTGGTGACAAGAACAAACAAGGGCCAGTTTTGCTCCTTCTTCAGACACAGATCCATCCTGGGATCCTCTGGGACTGCAACCTTGGAGGAGGATTTCTGCATGCTTGTCAGTCATACCGAGTGCATCAGATGACATGAGACACCAGACAGCTGTAGCCAAGTCCTCGGGGAGGGGGGCTGTGCTCATGGTCTGATTACACCCTCCACAACCACTGGAGCAAACACCTGAAAAGAGGCGGTTCTTCATCTTGTGGCCTGGAGTAACAGGGCTTCTTGAATTACTGGAGCTCTTTCAAAGAGTTTGACCTTCTGTCACAGGAGAGATCAGGGGCTCCTTCTTATCCTGGTTCCAGCACGGGGGTCAGATTAGAGGTGGGTCTGATGCTACACACATATCTGGAGCCTTCTCTGTGGGCCCCTCCTCCTTCTCGCTGGCTCTGTTGCTTTTGAGAGGAACAATACAGGCAGCGACTTCCCTTTCATCACTTGAGCCAGCCGCGCTTGCTGACAAAGGCACAAGTCTATATTACAGTTCTAAAGAACCCCAAGCGCTGGAAACCCTCCTGGAAATGGACTTCAATGGCTGCTATTGATTTCACTTAAAGGGGGCAATTACCAGCCATGGCGATTGGACTGCAAACAGCTTAAGAGGGGGGCCCAGGTGGTGCGGGACAAGCAAGGAAGGAAGATTCTTATCGAAGTGAAGAGGCCTCAGGTCAATAGTCACCCACTGGCAGGACTGTGGGCTGCCCCCCCTCCTCCCTGCAGAGTCAGGCATAGCAAGCGTCAGCACGCCACGGCCAAGCAGCGTCTCAGTTTTCAGCGGCCAGACAGTAGCCAGTGAGGGATTTAAATGCATTCTCTGGCCAACTCACATAAACTCAACAGGCAGTTGGGGCCCGGCCAACAGCGAAATGAAAAGCTAAGCCACATGGGAGGGCCAAGCTGTGCTTGGCTAAGCTAGGAGGTGCTCTTGGCATGTTCCTGTCTCTGACACAAGGGCAAATTCTCAGTCAGGCCAAGTCCCCTTCCTGCCTCTGGGTCAAATCCTAGCTGAGCTTCCCCCCTCTCGCCCCTTTGCCAATGACTTCAGAGGCAGACTCTAGCCGTGCTCCCTGCCTCTGTCGCCAGGGGCAGACTGTTATCCCCAGAGCAAGAGAGCCCCCTCCTTGTATGAAGATGGCCCATGTCCCATTCGCCATCACCAGTCACTGCAAAAACCCAGACTCCATTGTGCCTATCAGGGACGGCCCACCCTGCCCCCTCAGTAGTGACACAGTTATGCAGAGCACATCAGCCCCGTTGAGTCTCCTCTGCTGTGTGGACAGATTAGCCAGCGGCCTTGACCACCCACTTGCAACTGCTAAAGGTCAGGATACAGCACAGACCCATGCCCAGGTAGCTTGTGCGTACAGCACCCAGATGGGGACTGGCCGAGCTGTTAATGCCACCACAATTTGTGTTTGCTGCTTCCAGGAGACAGGGCTCAGTTTTTCTCCACACCCTTCAAAATAGAAAGAGAAAAATAAAATGGGAGAGAGAGTGTAAGCTGTGATGTGAACCTAACTTTAGATCTAAGGGCCGATGACTCACTCCACTGGGGGGAAGCGACTGTGCTGGCTGCAGGTTTCTGTTTATACACCTCACTGAGCTAAATATATAGACTGAGAAGTTCTTCTGTTCTGGTCCGACAACTTCAATCTGCATTTTATTTCCTTCAATCTTAATGTTCCCCTCTCCTTCAAAATCCCTCTCTCTTCCCCTAGCATTGCCTTCCTAATCCCCTTTATACTTGCTTTGTTGTGGGAAATTGAAGAAACACATGCCCGTCCGCTCTCCTGGTTTACGGTCAAACAAGCAAAGGATTTGTAGAGAATGATTCAGTGCTGCTGTTCTAACTTGGGCTCTCCATACAGTTCTGTCAATGCAACTCTATGCAGACCTTCAGCCTCCCCTGCTATTTCAGACCTGGGGGCCTGCACACCCCTCATTACTGATCTGCAGCAGCTCTGCTATTCTAGGCATGAATCTCCATACAGCTCTAGTGAGGCATCTAAGTTCTGACATGAAGCACCCCTGCTATTCCAGTGCTGGGATAGCCACCTGAGCACCTCTGTCCTCACACAAAACACCCACTGCTTTCCAAGTCTAGGTCCTGCAAACCTAGGTCTACCAATACACTTCAAACATGACCTGCAACATCACCTACTATTGGACAGGCAATCCCCTCTTGGGAGCTCCCAAAATGGGGATTGGCCATCAAGACAAATTATTTGTAGGCTTTGTGATATGAACAAATTCAACCAAGGATTGTGATGAGACCTCAACAATTTAATTTCACTTGTGATCTGTTGTAGACTCCATTTTGCAAACAGATGTCCAGGGGTGAAAGGCTAGGTATCAGCCAGGACTAGACATTCAGCCACTTCTGCATCAACTTCCCCTTCTAAATCTCAGTCCCGGTAAAATATCAGCAGGGCACCCAGCTAATCTATGACACCATCTAGCCCTTGCCTTTCCCAGATGCAGCCTCTCCTAAGATCCCCTGGCTGCAACTGTGTCCCGGAAGGTAGGAATTCCAGATGCCCAACTGGTAGCCCAAATTGAATTAGCATGAGATGCGGCAGGTCAGGGCTGAGGAGTACTTGCAGGGCTCTGTGTGTTTCACAATGGCAGAGCAAGATTGGCATAGCAGGCAGGACACAGGCCAGTCCTGAAGGCCTGATTCTGCCTGCACTTACCCAATGTGAAGCAGCAATATCTTCAGACCGTGGGACCCTCCACATTCCCATATGGGTCAAGTAAGTGGAAAGGATGAGGTTTAAAGGGAAACAGTCCCTCACACTTCAGCCCAAATGGAAGCATGACCAAGAAGAGAAATGTATCCATCTAGCAAATGAGAGGGGGCTCAGGAAAAGGGGAACTTCTGCCCCCAAAGGGGAGGTCAGAGTCCATAGGAGCCAGTTCTCCAGCCAGGATACAAAGACCATTTATGAACAGAGAGTTTGTTCTGAAGACAGAAGCAGGGAGAGGAAGAGAGAGAGAGAGAAACAAGCATGCTTGTGTTCCACAGGGAGACGTCTCCAAAGAATGGAATTCAATTTAGCCCACAGCTCACTCTCTTGAAGAAGGATCAGGATTTCAGAGTTTACAAAGGAAAGGGGGTATAAAGGGAACTGATGTCCACAGGAACCCATGATCAGCCTATCTCTAGAAATAATCCTAAATGGCACAGATGGAATCTGGCCCTGCCCTTCCCCCAAGATTCCGCGGGGTTTGGATCCAGGGCTTTGAGTTGGGCCCATCTCTAATTATCCCCTCCTCTTTTTCCTGCATGTTCTTGGGCTGCTTTTGCAGACCTATCAGCTCTGACCCACAGACGTGTGTGCATGTAATCAATACCCCCCTGGAGCCCTGTCTGTGGGCCATGCACTTGTTCTTGGATGTACACTGGACTGCGACCAGCCAGGTGATAAAACCATTGGTACCGAGGAGGAGATATTTTGCCCAAGGCACACCCATGGGGCTGAGGAGACTGACTATCTCTCTCCCAACCCATCTGCTAGCCTCATTGGCTGTTTCTTTCCTCCATTTGCAATTGGGTCAAAATCTTCCATCCTCATCCTCTGATGTTTCCACTCCTCAAACCCACTGCAACCCACCCATCTGCACAAGCAGGCACCACAGTTTGTCTGGATACCCATCTGTCACACTGCCCAAAGCCCATCTCCTCTTACCTCCCCCACTAGGCCCCCATCACACACTCCCCTCCCCCAGTTTCCAGTAGCATCTGAGAATGAGCTTCACAGCTGGTTGGCAAGCACAGAAATCAGGCAGTCCTTATTTTAAAACACCACTGCTTGTGACCCTTCACCTCCACACGCACACAAGGAAAATGTGGGGGCACTGGCTATGGCATCCTAATCATCTCTCTGCAAGAAGTGCTGGTGCTTCGTTTAGTTAGGGTCTATCTCAGCTGACCTCAGCTATTTATGTATTTCCAAAGTGCCCACGTCTGTAGTACATACCGTCTGGACTAGGGTCAGCAGCCCTGAGGTGAATCACTATCCTCTCGGTCTAGCTCAGCTCTCCTGGTTTTGTCGGGCAGTCTCAGCCTGCCCCCACAGAGTTAGGGTCAGGTCAGAGGGAGGGTGGGGGTGGGGGTGGGGGGGGGGATATGGTTGATTCGCTAATCAGCAAGGGTGCTGGAGAATGGAGTGGAAGGAAGTCTGGGCTGGAGGGGCACCTCCTGGGGTGACTGGATCGGTATCTCTGTTCAGGCATGTTTACTCCTAAAAAGGAGCAAGAGCAAGATGGAATTGCAAACCCTACTCAACACATGGAGCTCAGCCAAGTCTGGGCCTGAGACTTTAACACTTAGGGGACTCTCTTAGCCATATTCCATGCTGCTGCCTTATCCCAGCAATCCCAGTCTCAGTGCTTCAACTGGCTTTGAATCCACAGGATCCCTGGAGGAAACATAGCCAAGTACCATCATGGGCAGCTCAGTGAAGATGCATGTACAGTGTGCAGCAGCTGTTCAGAAAGCTAGTGGTAGTAAAAAAGGGGGGATCATACCCACAACACTGAAGATCTAATTGCACCAGCATGCAGTATATTTGTACACTCTGATCTGATCTAGCAAGTACGAGGTCAAATTTTGCCAGGAAAGATAGAAAAGAAATTGGAAATGTCCAGAGAGTGGATGACATGATGGCTAGAGGTTTGTTGGGACCAACATACGACAACAAGAGACAGCAAAATGTAGGATTATTTTGCCCAGAAAAGAGATGATTTAGGCCCAAACTCTGCTCTTATTTACAACAGAGCAACCCTACTGAAAGCACCAGAATTTGGCCCCAAGAGAGGACTTTATTTGGGTGTCTGAAATGCTGAATGACCAGTCTGTCCTCCTTGTGCTGCCCCACAACAGGAAAAGAAGTGTGAATGCTTGTGAAGTAAAGAAGCAGTAACATTTAGCAGTGATTAATAGGAAATGCAGCAGCAGCAGGGGCACCAAGAAGGAACCTGCAGCTCTATTTACTAAAAACAAGCGGAAAACACAAAGGATCAAAGCTCACCTGCTCCCTGCAGTCGCTGGATTATGTGGGATGACCCCTGCTCCTTGTACCAGAGGGAGGCGGGAGGGGTGGGAAGGGCAGAACATTTCAGTGGTGATTCAGAGATGATTCTTTTTGCCCCCTAGTGCTTCATCTGCAGCAAACAATTCAACGTGTTGATCCCCCTCTGAGGGCAAATTCCCTTCAGTGTATTCAGTCCAAGTTCTGAGGAGCAGTTTTTGTTTCAGGGGATATCCACTTATTTTTCTAATGCAGCTTTGTTGAAATAGATCCTCACTCAAGTTCTTTTGATACTTCAACAAGGCAAGCAGCTCTGTCTGTCCCCGTTCCGATCAGTGGGGCCAGAACAATTTGTATAGTGGGGGGTGCTGAGAGCCATTGAACCAAACTGTAAACCCTGCATATGATGGAAACCACTTCAAACCAGGAGTGCCGCACCCCTAGTTCCAGCACCTACGGTTCTGATACAACAGTTTGCATCCGTACATCCCAAAGCACTTTATAAAGGAGGCAAAGATCATTATCCCCATTTTACAGGTGGAGAAATGGTGAAGTGACTTTCCCAAAGTCACCTACCAGCAGAGCTGGGACTAGAACCTAAGGTTTTCTAGAGTCTCACTCCAATGGTCTAGCCAATAGGCCACTCCACCTCCATGACCTCCCTCACCACAGTCTCCCCCCTAGCCATCTCATGGCTACTGATAATTTGGGTAGGTACACAGCCTAAGGTAATAAGAGTAAATCCAGTCTCAGGCTGTAAGGAGGGGGATAGGAAGGAGTCTCCTGCCATGCACAGCATGGCACAATTGGCCAGGTGCATTATTAGCTGAGGTGCTTTTGCCTTCGGCTGAAGCAACAAGCACTGGCTGCTTCTAGAGGTGAAGAGACTGGAGCAGATGGACTGCTCCAATGTGGCAGCCCCTTCGCTCCTAAATTCTTCTGTCCCCCACAGTCCCCTTAGGCAGGTTTTCCAAGTACAAAGGAACCAAGAAGAGACAGGAAGATATAAATACCAGAGAATAAACTTGAGCTACAGCAGCCTGAGGGGGGGATATTTTTCTGATATAAAAAAGATCACAGAGCAGTTGATAAAATACAAGGCTAGAGAGGGGAGAGGGTTCAGTATTATTAAGAAGACATTGGTGCTGTTTATAGACCCAGTGTCCATCTCCCCTCCCCACAGCACTGCCATCGTGCCGATTCAGCCTCTCTTTCCCTCCCCGCCGCTCACCCCTTCTGCTCCATCACTCCGCATCAACCTGCAGACTTGATGCAAAGTGCCTGCCTCACACCAGTTCACACAGACGACCCAAGACTCTCCTGGACAGCAGAGAGAGCGCAACTCCTTGCTGAGACCCACGCAGCATGGATCCTACCGGCCAGGGCCAGGGAGAAGCTGTAGTTAAAGACGATTGCAACAGGAGGGGCGCCAGCTGAGGGCAGGAGGCTGTTGGGCTGCTCAGTGGAGCCAGAGAGAGGAGGGGAGAGCTCACTCTGCTTGCGGCAGGAGGGAGAGCTGCACTAACCCACTCACCCAGGCCCTGTACTTTAGCCCTTTGGCTTCCCCCAAAGGAACCTTGCTGAGGTTTCTCAGCTGGAGGCTCACAGTAACGTGGGGCATGTGCCCATTACGGGATTGGGGGGGAAGGAGAATCCCCATTGATAATGCAGAGAAGAGACCCATTCATAAAAGCCACCCCTAACTACCAGCCTGCCTTCCCCCCACCCCCTTGGGAGGCCCATAATATTGGCATGTGCTGCCCAGGAGAATGAAGAAAAGTACTGGAGAGGGTGGGAGGCCACCACGTCTCTCCTCCGTCATAATACTCCTGCCACCATTGTTTGCCACAGGAAAAGCCGCCAGAAGTGAGAGGGGAGCATGGAACAGACACACCCCTTTACCCCACTGCACTCCTGGGACAGCCATAATCCTTCAATGAGCACTGATTTGCATATGCAAATTAGATATTCAAGCCTCTTTCTTCCCTCTGCGCCACTGGCAGCAAGAAAGCTGCATGAATGGTGGGCATGGCTACCTGTTTGAGACATATGGCCACAAAGGGGGGGGCTGATCGAGGGGCACTCAATGCCCAAATTGCAGAGCTGTCTGTGGAAGTTAAGGAACTGAAATACAGCTGATGCAGGCTAGCCAGCTGCCAGTGCTGCAAGGGACACAGTCTCCATCTCTGGATGCCTCACTGCATCTTCAGCACCTCCCTCCAGTGACCCTTATGCTCCCCTCCCCCGGCTGCCATGAGGATGCCATTGAGTGTGAAATGCAGCAGGGCAGCAAGAACAGCTGCTCTGAAACCTGCTCGGACCAGAGAGAGAGAGAAAGTGTGTATTCATTTCTTCCATTCTCTCACACACACACACACAGCCGCCTGTATGCACATATACACACCTCATCATGCACACGCTGTACACGTAAACCACACACTGCATGATTTTCATGTAAATGGCACCCCAAAGATTGGCTGCATGCTCCAGTGGAGAGGGCACTGAACAGGACTCAGGAGACCTGGCACCAGGAAGCTTGGGGAAGGCATGTTCTGTAGCTAGCTGTAAAGCTCACTGCACTGCATGAACCTCAATACGATGCCAGCACACCAGGTGCCAGGTCATGCCAAGGTCCACCGCCTCAGTCGAATACTGACAAATACATGGCTGAAATCAGTTTGGCTTGCCGGTGTGTCAGTATTGTTAAAATAGGTATTAGAATTACATGTTTAGACTTTATGGAATGCTTGTAAATTGCTGCCTGCATTAATCTCACATATAACATCTGCATCCCGTATTACAAGGTAATACTTAAGTGTTTGCATTGTAAGCCTCTGTAACTGTGCCACCAGCCAGGAGAGAGACATTAACTAGCATATCGTGCTGATCTCCAACAGAAGGTGTTACGTCCTAGAGGACAAGGAAGGCCCATCGACATCAGACAGAGTAGAATGGAACACTGAAGAGGACAAAAGACTTTGTTGTTTAGTCCCTCACCCATGAAGATGAGTCTTGCAAGTGAATTCCTCCCATCAGCTGAGTTTGCAGCTCAAAGCAGAAGGGGGAAGGGAATAAAAACTCCTAACGAGGAAGAACTCTGTCTTTAAGCTGCTTGGACTCTGGGGACGAGGATTACTAGGCATAAATAAGAGCTCCCCAGTGTGTAGCCTTGGTTAGCCCTAAAGGACACATGACGCTTAACTCATCATAGAAGTGTCTGTTACTTTGGAAACTTAAGATTGTCATTCATTTGTGTATGTACGTTTACCTGCTTTAACCTTGCAGATAATTCTCTTATTTCCTTTTCCTATTACTACATCTGTATATACTTGATTATAGGATTGGCTACAAGCATTATCTTTTATGTGAGATCTCAGGTGCAATTGAGCAGGGGTAAGTGACTGGTCCTTTGGGACTGGGAGTAACCTGAATATTGCTGTGATCCTTGGTGTAAGGGACCATCCATCGCAAAGGCAAGTCTGCCTAGGTGGCAAGACAGACAGGAATACCAAATGGGACTGTCTGTGACTCCACGTTAAGGCTGTTGTAGTGCCTGAGGAGTTTACACTTGATAATTGGTTGATGAAATCTAAATATAGAACTCACAACCAATTTGGGGCTTATGCCCTGGTTGTTAACAATCTGCCCTGAGATCAGTACTCATTCTTTTGAGCCATTCCAGACAGCCTGACACTCAACAGCTGAGAAAATATTATTTTAATACATATAAATATTAAATTTCAGAGGGTGGGGGAGACCTCTGTTCTCAGCTGACAAGAGAGCAGAGATGTAGGGGTGTGTGTCTTTATTTGCAGCTGTCAGAGGAGCAGAAGCCTCTCTGCAGCTGCCAGAGGGGTGGAAAGGATGGGAGCTTTGTGTTTGCACCTGCTAGAAAGACGATGGGAGCAGAAGGCTTTGCCTGCAGCTGCAAGCTTTCTACGGCCAGCTGGAGTGCAGTGCTCAAGTAATACAAGAGGGGCAGATGCCCCTATGTGAAATAGTTCAAAAAAAGCTTCATAATCCATTTGATCAACAGCTCACAGACGTTCCTAGGAGACAAAAAGTTCAGGTCCTTTGCAGACCCATTTTGGCTTAAGCTAAAGCCAAGATTCAACTAGAATTAATTGTCTTACAGAACTTAACCCTCTCGGCTCCACATTTCATGAAGGAAGCCTACCAAATGATTCCGCTCACCTAACAAATGACACGTATCCACAATTATGTTACAGGAGTGAGAATGGGGCAAGTCTGTTTAGAAGCACTTATTAAGGGATGGGGGAGGGAGGATCGGGATGAAATTAAAAAAAGAAAAGACAAAATAAAAAATTCTGTACCACTGATGTGATGGAATAAAAAATACACAACAAAACCCACAGCCTCTGCCAAGCAACCACTGAGCGGATTCTCATCTCCCTTCCCAAATGAGCGGAGCCACCTCAAAATGTAAAACCAGACATCAAGGAACTGGCTTACAAGAAGCAGCAGCAGTCTCCTCACTGACACGCCTTCCCCTGCAAGGCATATTTTGTTTTCCGGGATGTCTCGGAAAGCCCTGGGTACATTTACAGCACTCTATAAATAAAAAATAATAGCAGGGTGCATTTATCTCTAATTAAAATCCTGAGTCAACTACTGTAAATTTAGATGCAAATGAGGGGTGGCCTTTAGGCTTGCCAATGAATCCATCAGTGCTGCAAAGGTCCTACATTGCCTGTGTAGTGGGGCCAAGGTGCTTGAGAGGATGTCATTTTCTGCCACGGTGCAATGGTGCTGTGTGGGTCAACGTAACCGGTCGGGCATCCCTGTAGTTGAAATCATGAATAAAAGAGGACAGAAGGCAGGGGGAGAAGGTTTGCTAGTGCTAAGATACAAGGTGTAGAGAGCCACAGGTATAGGTGAGAGATAAAGTGAATAAAACTATGGAATCAGAGCTGAAGGAGAAGCTGGAGCGGTGGGAAAAGAATCATAAGCGCTGGAGAAGGAAAGAGGGTCCAAGATCTGAGAAGGGGAAGCACAGAAAATCTGAGACTGGAAGTGGCATGTGAGCTGCTAAGGAGAAAAGCCAGGTTCAGAAGAGAAAGTGGAGAAATTGAAGTCAGTCTTGGTATGACTCAGCCCCCACTACCTGGGCCCCAGCAAATGGGACTGTTCAAGGAGGAGGTGTCAGAGGGGTTTGTTCCTCAACAGGCCTGAAGGGACATGCCACACCTCAGCCAGGTGCACGATTTCAATGGGCCAGACTGTGAGGTCATGGACAGGAGGGGATTTTTTTGTTGAGAGGGGCAAATTCGACAAGAGATGCCTGTGCAAGGCAGGAGAGGTCTCAGAAGGGGTGGGGATGAAAGTGAGAAGGTTTGCAGTCAGTGATGAGGAAGAAAATGGGAAATGTTTGAGTTATTTACTGGAAAATATTGAGATTGACTGTGGAGCAGGAGCGGGTGAATTTTGGGGTAGTAAAGAGCAGCGACTGAGACTGAGACAGATGAGGGATAGATGGGGCAGGGTGGATAAATGGGAGGAAGAATGAGATGGGAAGGCAAGATGACAGCAAGGAAGAACATAGTGGTGGGGAAGGTGGATGAATAGTGACACACAAAAAGGGAGCTTAGACAAATCTGGAAGATGCAGCGAAGGAGACAAGAGGCGAACTGGCAGATGGGAAGAGATGGGTATTTTGGTGAGCAACACTGTGCAATCTGAGACTGGCAGAGAAAAACTCTCTGGATCAAATAAAGGGGAGGTTTGCTGCTCTCAAAATGAGAGAATCTAATTTTTCTGGAATACCACAAAGCCATGGGTTTACACCAAGCTTACCCTTCACTTACAGCATTAATACCTGCCCAAGGAGCACCCATCAAAAGCTACAGATTACAAATAAGAATGGTCCTACTGGGTCAGATCATTGTCCACCTAGCCCAGTGTCCTGTGTTCCCACAGTGGCCAATGCCAGGTGCTTCAGAGAGAATGAACAGAACTGGGCAATCATCGCGTGATCCATCCCCCGTCGTCCAGTCCCAGTATCTGGCAGTCAAAGGGTTAGGGACACCCAGAGCATGCGGTTGCGTTTCTGAGGCTGTGAAGTGAGTTTCACAGAGGGGACCTGATTCAAGAGCTCTGAGGAGGACTGTGAATGGGGGGATGGGGCAGCAGGAGTAAAAGATAGACTGCCTCGAACAGTGGGGGGTCCCTGGGAGAGGCACATCCCACATATAAGCCTTATTCTCTCAGGTTTGGCTGCTCTCTTGCAAATCTTTCTACTTCTTAAGCAGACTTGCCCCCATCCTCCCCTTTCCCCTTCCTCATTCCCACCATCCATTTTTTCCTCATTTAATGACCCCAATAGGTCCCCCCACTTGCTAACAAGGACATCTGATCTGGGTTCAGGGAAGGGTGAAGAAGCCAGTTAGTATTTTAGCAAGGCGATCTCTGCTGTGATTGCTGCCTGGTGGGTCGATGTTGGAGGACATCGATGAGCAGAGTCTGCCCTCCATCCATCCAGCTCACACACACTGACAAAGCCTCTCATTTGCTGAACTCCAGTTGCAGAACCAGTCCTTTTGCTAAATCTGTAGCAGTACCAGGTAAGCTAAAACAGGAGCATGTGCCCCTTGTTCATGGGCCACACTAGCAGGAGTTGCACTAAATTGGTCTCCACTGGGAATTTCTCTTGCCATATTTTACAATGGCTCTGAATGTCAGACCAACCAGAGTCCATGGGCAGAGGCTCCCCTGTGTTATCCCAGCATGGACACATGTCCTGCCCATTAAGGTACAAGGAGAGAGGACAGCCTGAAGAAAGCCACCCTCCCTCAATCATCCCAGATCACCACAAGGAAATGGGCTGAGGCCACTGCCCTTTCCTTCTCCTTCCCCTCCCCCCATTTCCCACCCCGATGAGTGAATGGGAGACACAGCAAAAAGCAATTGCCAATTCTAATGCGTCCAGTGATCATCAGGCTGGCAAGGATGTGTGGAGCACAAAAGCAGGCGGCACGAGTATTCAGGCAGGGAGCCGGAAATAATTACCATGATACTGTAACCAGAAAACACAAGGCCAAGCTACTTACCATACTAATTACTGTTTATCCCTGTTTATGGAACCACATGGCAGAGGGACTGACTGACTGATTGGAGATGTAAATTCTTAAAGGCATACGCTCTGGGTGTCCAGGACTGAGCACCGACTGCCGTAAGGAGTCTTTGTAAAGCTGCGGAGGGACAAGCACCCACTGCCCCTCTCTGGTGGAAGCATGACCTTGCTCTCAGCACAAATCCCGGCTGGCACTGACAGGGCACTGCTATGAAGGAGTTCCCATAGTCTCCATTATATGCATCTGGTGTTGTATCTGCATTTTCATATCCCACAGGCCTTTATCGCCAAAGCTAACTCCCTTGGACTCTGATACCAGATTAAAGCTTTCCCACAAGCCTTCCTTAATGATCTTCTCCTAACCTGCATCCATTCCAACGAGATAGCAAACCCTTTGCCCTTAAGGAAAGTTACATTTTCAAGGCAGTTTACGAACATTAGGGGACCCTCACAATATCCCTCTGAGCAGGCCAAGCATGCAGATCCACTTCACAGATCGAGAAAAGGAGGCATAGAGGAAGTGACCTGCCTGAGGTTACACAGTCAGTCACTGGATGAGTAGTTTCTGGCACCGAACCCTATGTTCAGTTCCCTAGACCAGTGGTTCCCAAACTGTGGTCCACAGAGCATGTGCTGGCATTCCACAAAGAGAAGCCAAGTTACATGCTCTCCTCTGCGCAACCAGCTGCTGCACTGTGTTGAAAGAAGCTACAGATACAGTAAATACTTTCCTAATTTTCATTTTCCAGGTAAGCAACTGCTGGATGTTCTTCCATATTGCTCACGGGAGGGGAGGTGGCCTGTCCAATCACAGATGGGAAAGGGGGTGACCACAAGGCCATCTCTATTTAGATGTGCTCCACACTAGGGAAGAGTCTGAGAACCCCTGCACTGGACCATGATGCCTGTTTTAAGACCTATTTGTAAGAGCCTGGAGCACTGTGTCTCTCCCTTTTACTCGGGGTTGATTCACTGCTTTCTTTTTTTTGCTCCATGTTCATGGCCGACCCACTCTCCCTCTCAGAAGCCATTCAGCTGTGGGACTTTTATATCTGTCCCTTGCACTTTGCTCTCGGGCCTGGCAATGCCAATAATGGGACTAAAAGGATTCCTGCCCTTCACAAGTCTTCTCTAAAAATAAGAGGGAAGAGGTCACCCTGTAACTATGACTGTCCCTGCAGACTCCTGTCATTTCACCATGCTAGTGTCTCTCGCCTCTCTCCCACGGACATCCATCCATCACTGCCCACATTAAGCGTACTGCACTGTCGTTGATTTAGGCAGGGGCTGTCCATTTCCATCAAGGTTGTGGTATCTTTTGAAACCCCTTGGGAGCTGAAGACTCTCCATCCTGGAGATCCGGCGCACCCACTCCATCAGAGGTGTCAGAGAAGCATTCCACTTGTCGTTTTCTGCCCTTTTATCTGTCTCATTATTAATGAGAAAGATTAGCCTGCTCCAGGGGAAGAGAATGACAAACTGCCTCACAAAGTCAAACAAGTCATGGTCAGGAGAAAACCAAACTGAGCGACAAAGGGGTCAGGGAGACCCAGCAGTCCCAGGGGTGGATTGAGACACCAACATGTCAGGACACCAAGAATTTCACCCCTCCAGACAACTTTTCATCCCTGCAAGAACCCAGATGGACTCTCTGTCTGCTCCCAGCAAGGGGAGCTGAGCACTGACCACTGAATTCAACACAGATCCAGACAGATCGGCAGTAAGAATACACGCAGTGGCAACATAAGTGAGTGGGGTCTTCTTGGAGTCCAGTCCTCCGCATTCTCAAATTCTGATGCCTCCTCCACACTCCAGGCTCAGATCCAGATAATCAAAGGCTCCTGCCTTAATCTGACACTGGTTTTACCATCAAACCTCTGGAACAATGCCCTTTGTATAGAGCACCCAGCACAGTCCTAACCACCCCAGCACAGTGTCTGCAACCAACTCATTGTGTGTGATTCTGGACGGGCCACTTGATTCCCCTCAGGTAAAAACCACAGTCAACTATTCCATTGGAACATGCTCCATAGATAAGCTGGCCCTCCCCTAAATGCAGTCCTCCAATAACCTAGCCTTGCCCAGCCTATTCCAACACTCGCCCTGCCCACAACGTGGCCCTTCACACCGCTCACCCTATCAATAACCATTGCATTAATATTGCTGTTAACCAGATTCACCCCAGCACATGCCCTCCCAGTAACGTGGGCATTCAAGGCTTTTTATTACAGAGAGAGTGCTATCATGCAAATAAAAATGTATTTTAAAAAATGGTGTATCAAATGTTTACTGTAGTCCTTCTCACCAGGACAGGCAGTGATGGTCTCTGAGGAGCTGTCCAGAGGTGTGGTGCTGAAATGGAAATACCCTGGGATCCCAGACTGCAATGAGCTCTGCAAAGCTTTCCATAGACTTCATGTCGAAACAGGGGTGCTGCTCTGGAATTGCCCAAATGCTGGTAGTCTCCAAAGCCAAATGTCTGCAGTTTTCCAGCCCAGTGGGCTCCTGCCTTATCCTACCAAAGACAAGAAGCACGTCTGATTCCAGTTACCCTCATCTGTCTGCCAGAGGTCACACAAGTCAGTAACTGCAATTAGAAACCAGAATATTCCTGAACCCCAGCTCCTTAGCTCTAACTATGGGTTCACATCACTTCCTGTTAGAATGCCCCCTAGGAAAGGTGATCATCAGGCACGTGTTCAGAACCTAGCTCTCTTAAAAACAACTTCTTGTGCTAAATACTATAGTGATGGGCATGTTAGAAATTTGATAAATTAGACAGATTTTCTAGACAGATCGGATTAAGTCAAATTCATCCCATCTGTGATTAACTCCATACAATTCCAAACCTCGTCTGCCGGCTTCCCAAGTCACTGTGAATCTCTCTCAGACATTGTATGACCTCCAATCCTGCAACTAGTCTCAAACAGTACTTCTGTAACTCCAAGGAGGCTACAGGTCACTTGAGATTCACTGGAAGAAGCAGAAGTATGATGGAGGTTAGAGCAGCTGAATGGCACCGGTGACCATGGACAATAGCACTCCCTCTCTGTACATGGCTTCAAATTTAGATTTTGGTCCCAGATGGAAGGTGTTTGGAGTCCGCAGAACAATCCTTATATGAGGGACAGACAGTCCTGCTGAGTTCTTGAGAAGATTGATGAGGCAGCAGGGAGCTTCACCCACCCTGATCACCCAATGTGTAACCCACATTAACCCAGGGTGACTCTTTGTCACCTTCTTGTGGCTGAGCCACACAAGAGGCTGGTGACGCTGCTGCTGCCTCCTGCGTAACAGAGCGGCTCCTTGCACTCAAGCAATACAGGTTCATGTTTTTAGGTCTAGAGTTCAAGCCTCCCAAATGGCCCATCCTGGGGCACTGCCACAAATGCCAGGGCCAAGGATAATCCCAGCCCTTGCATTTGGGTGAGCACCAGGATAGCTCCCTCTGTGTCCCCTGGAGCTCCTGCTCCCATGCAAAGGGAAGCAAACAACACCATTCTTTGCGACAATGCAGCCCACACACTCCCCTGACACTTCAGGGGGCTTGGACAGGGATTGTGCCCACTGTCTCCAACCCGGGCCAGTGCCTACATGGCATAATTTGGTCCTTGATCTCTGTGCGCATCCCCAAAACAGCGTGTAGTTCAGCATGATAGCCATTCTCTGCTATGAGGCAGCTCAGGACCAAAGAAGGAGAGGATGGGGGGGGAGAGAGAAGAGTGAAGGGAAGGAGAGATGAATAGTAGCCTGTAGAATGAAAATCACATTGCCAAGCAGTGCAGTATCTGAATTGCCTGTGACAGGCAGGCCCTCTCTGCACCTGGGATTCAGACGCAAGCTTATTTTCCTGGTCTCTTAGAGATACAATGAGTCCTGACTACCTGTCAGAATGTGTCACTAGCAAAGAGGGGGCCCCAGGTGTTCCTGCCCCGTGCGGCTGACCCAGGTATGACGGCTGAGGTCACGGGCAGCATTTCCCAGAGACAGGCAGCAAAGCACAGAGGAAGAATAGTGAGCCCAGAGGCGATGTTGTTCCCAGGGTTCCTGTGGTTTGATCAAACGCAGGACAGGTTTGTTGCCTGAATGATCCAGTCCTGCTAGTTTGAGGGAAGGGTAATCACTGAATGGATTTTAGCTTTGGGCAGACACACCTGTTCTCCATCCTGGTAAACATACCATCAAAGATATTGTTTGCTCTCTAGCCAGTTTTCCATAAAAACAGGGTCTTCCAAGGACCCCTGTGCCCACCCCATGGGGTAGCTGAGATCAGCCTAATTCTGTTACCCAAAAGCAGCCCCATTCTTAGCAGAGCCCCCTGCAAGAACATGCCACAAAGCCATCATGTTATTCACTTCCAGAAGTCCTAATAGTGGCCTTTGCCATCTCCCACTAAGCCAGAGACACACAGTCCTCACCAGCCAACGTCCTGGTGGGGAGTGAGAGTCTTCCCGGATGCAAAGGCCTCTCCTAGAGCTCACACTCCTCTTTTTTATCCCCTTCCTTACAAGGTCCAGCTGCCCGCACCTCACACCATGACTGACAGCTTGCAGCCAGCCCCTGCGCTGTGGCAAGGCATTTGTCAGGAAGGGGCAGGGCAGATCACTCCTGGCCCCCATGGGAACTGCCCAGGTAGGAACTGGTCTATCATGCCCTCACAGCCACCGGCAGCTGCCAGCCTGTTCAACATCACATACAGGGTCAGCTGGGTTCCTTTCCCCCCTCGCCAGCGATCTTAACCAGCACTCAGAACACTTCATATTTGCTTCATTACTGTAACTCTGGAAATAACTGCTGTCAATTAAACAGCGCTATTTTTGCTGATTTAAAAAATAATCGAAATTTAATTTACACTAATGATTTAGTTACACAGGAGACTGCATGAAAACGAGACAGCGTCAACCAAGGTTCAATTAGAAAAGCCGGAAATAGGCTGCATGGGACATGGTGAAGGTGGACGGGCTTATTTGTGGGACTCCTCTAGGTTCTGCCCAATCTTCTTCCTCCAGACCGTCCCCAAGGGAGAGCAGAGTCATGACAGCCTTTGCAACGCTCTACACTGCCTGATGTTCATTCCCTTTACCATCCACACATGTAGAGCAGCTCTCTCTGCACACTCATCTCCCCCAGCCTGAAGAGCACACAGGACTCTTATCCCATTCTCTTGTTAACACTGTGGCTGCTACCAGGGTGGAGGACAGGCCAAATACTAGGGGACAGGCGTCTCCTCTGCCATTCCCCACTTTCCCAATCGCTCTCTGCCAACAGCCTGGTTGTGTCCCTGGAATCAAGGCATTGTGAGTAGCAGCAGCAGACCTGTCAGTGGAAATGTGTCCTGACAGGGAATGGGAGGCAGTCTGGGGGGTCTGAAAATGAAGAAAGGGCCTAGTTAGTCATTCCCTCTGCTGCATGCAAACACACACACCTGCACATGTGCACAGCCATATCCTCTGCTGAGCTCCAAGCAGGTGCTGAATATTCTCTTAGGGCTTTTTTAGAGCCACTGAAAATGGCAAGGGAAACGCCAGGCTCAAAATCTGAATCTCTAAAGCGGAGCCAGTCTTACAACTTTTGTGAGAACTGCCTAAAGGATGTCAGCGAAGCAGCCAGTGAGTGACTTGTTTCTGACAGCAATGAGAGGAGCGAGTGGGCACTCTGCATCGATGTTCACGTGCTGCATGGGGCTACGCGGCTAAGACTAGCTGTGGACAGCAGTCCAACAGAGTGGAAGATTATCTAGGCTCCAGACCAGGTCTCCATACCTTGACTATCTCCACATGGCCAAGTGGGCAGGCAGGTCACAGTCAACACATTCTCTCACCCATGTCCTAGACAAGCAAGCCCGCTGAGATTCAACACACCCCAAGAGACATGTTTAAGGACTTCAAGTACGTCTGAGAGAGGGGATCATGGGCAAAATCCCACAGCTCCACACACCAAGCCAGCAAGGTAGATCTGCCATAGGAAGGTAATAACAGGCAGCTCCAGGTTTAGTCTGAGGGGAGAAGGAGTAAAGGGAATGCCACGCCGGTGGAGGGCGCCTTACGGCCCTTGTCTGGAAGGGTCACTGTCAGGCTGTGAGGGAAGCTGGGGTCCAAGCCAATTAAGTTCTTGGCCTGTCTGCTAAGGTCGACAGCAAGGGGACTCAATCCAATGAGCTCCTCTCAGGATGGTGCATTTTGTGATACGAGCATCTGCCTAGCAGGGACTGGACCGAGACCCACCAACCCATTTCACAGGGAATGAACGGCCTCATGGTGAACGCTCCTGAGCCCCCAAATTCCCAATCTCCTGAGCCCCTCTTTCCTCTCTCCCCTGCTCCCATTTCACCACATAGGGGACATCTACACTGTATTCTGAGGGGTGACTGCAGCACATGTAGACGTACCCAAGCCAGCTTTGATGTAGCCAGCACGAGTACCAATAGCAGGAAAGCTGCAGCAGCACAGGCTAGCCACCCATATGCATAACCTGGGCCCTGGGGGTCTTCTACTACCTGTGCTGCAGGCCAGGCTGCCACAGCTTCACTGCTACTGGTACTCAAGCTTGCTAAATTATGTCTACACATCCTGCAATCACACCTCTGATTGCAGGACAGACCTACCCTTAGTCTGGAATTATTCAAAGAGGGATCGTGAGGATTGCGCATGGTCTGAGGCCTCCTGCAGTAAAAACAGCAGCCATGAGCTAACTTGCAGAGAGTCACATCCCCACGTTCCATCTAACTTGCATCAAAACAATGTAATATCGGGCTACTAAGAAGGCACTCCTGTCCCACTGGTACCCACCATCACCAGATAAAGAAACAGATCTTAAGATGTTTAAAGAAAACTTTGTTTGATAGCATTCTGTCTGGCAAGGAATCACTTATCAACAGTTGTGATTGTGAAATCTACACTGCTATTGTTTTGTCTTTCTGGTCCTACTTCTCTATTGTTTGCCTGTATAGTCTCAGTCCGATCCTTTAATTGTTTCTGTCTGTTGCACACCTAATTTTGCAAGATTTAAATCAACTAAGGTGGTGAGGTATGATGGGTTAAAGAATTTGTTTTGTAATGGGCTAGGATTGGTGAAAAATACTGTTTTGTAGTACTTTAATTGAAAATGATTGGTTAAGGTATAGCTAAGTAGGATCCAAGTTTTAACTATATAAACTGGGATCCAAAAGGAAGTTCTAAGGAACCTAACTCCGGGACACAGCCCAAGATCAGAGCTGCCTGCCAGACCTCAACACCAAACCGACCATCCCATGCAGAAGCTGGAGTCTCGGATGATCTAATTTTAACTGGCCATCAAGAAAGGTTTGTCTGTCTTATTGGGAGTGGTGAGCATTGTATGCTTAGTGTGTGTATTCTGTTTTGGTAACTGTTAATAAATAGAGGTTAAGGATATTACTGTGTAAGGCTCTTTCATTGGTAAAAGGCACCACAGACTAGTGAGTCTATCGAGAATGGGTATTAGCCCTGAGTCCACCGGGAATGGTTGTTAGCCCGGAGTCCACGGAGGGGTAGAGTTGGGTCCCTTACTTCCTGAGTACCCAAAATAGAGGGTAGGGGGATGGGAGCCCTAAATTGTGTAGGTAACAATTATTCCTTCGATTACAACCCCCTCTTGTTTCAGGAATCAAATGGTTAAAGCTTCACTCTCGGTGAAACCCAGCCAGGTGAGAAATGAAATCTCTGTTACACCTCCGAGTGATGCAGAGAAAAGAATATGCCACAAGCGCACTGAGAAAAGGGTGGCAAGAGAGAGCTGGGAATCATGAGCAATAATGCCGGGCAGAGGTTCCACGCTGGAGATGCCTGGCTCATCACCAGAGTAAATGGCAGGTCAGCAGGATAATGCATGGGGAATTGGAATGGGAGAGAGAGAGGTGGGGGTATCTGTGTCTGACAGGTTTCTTTTCCCTGTGCTGCTGTTCACTTCTCTTTCTTCATCTCTCTCTTTTCTCTTCCTCTTTCCCCTTCTCTCCTGTTCCTTGTCCCACATTCTCTCCCTCCCTGAATCCTTGTCTCCTGCTTTCAAGCATTTATTGGTGAATTCCCTTTAGAATGTAGTTTATTTTAAACACCTGAACAGAGCCCTTCCTCTAGATCACAAATCCGTGATACTTTTCTTTTCCTTTTTTATGGTTTCCCCTGCTGCTCAATTAATCAAATCCATTATAACAGTAATGGATCTGGCAAGATGCCACCTCTCCCATCAAGACTGATGCAGGCATTTCCCTGGCCACTGCTCTGCCTCGGTTTTCTTTAGGGTGTCAGTCACATCCATGCTTATCCCTGCCATGCCAGCCTCAGGTGTTCATGTGCCACAGTAATACCACCTAGCAGATTCTCTTTATCCACCATTCCTCACCCACCTACTTTCCCTCTTGTCCTGGAGGGAGCTAGGATGCTAAAGGTCTTTCCTTCTCCCATGTCCCATTTACAGTCAGGGTTCACCTTTTGTGGATACTGTCTCTCCAATGCAGTGACTTGGCTGATCTGAGGGTGGCAGGCATCCCTGTCTCCTTTGGTTCCAGGCCCTTGCTCTCGCCACCCAAATCACCCTGGACACACTTAGCATAAATGTGACTCTCTCAAGACAGAGTGGGAGAGGCCTCCACTGTGGGTCTTAAATGCTGCTCCAGCCACTGGGGAAACATGCCACTACCCGCTCTAGGAGACAGAAAAGTGTCAGCTCTTCACCTCATGAGGCAGCACATATACCTGCCCTCACTGGAAATCTATATACTGGGGTAGCCAGGGAGGGAAAGAGGAACACAGCTTTTAATTCCACTGCAGTATAGAACAGGACAGTGTTTTGGAAGCATGGAGTCTGTCTCTCCTAAACAGAGTGTCTGTCCGTCTCTCCTAAACAGAGAAGCTGGCACACATGGCAATGCTTGTCTCCAGATCTGCCCCTCCTGAACCCAGGATCTCTTTGCCCCATTCCACAAAGGACTCTGTAGATAATAACCTGCCCCTGCCCCAGCCCCAGCCAAGTCAATGAGCCCTGCTACCACAATGCAAACCCTCACTGGATCATCTACAGCATGTTATTTTTTTATTTACACATTTATGAGGAAAGCAGATTTCTTGGGTCACAGAAGAAAACAAACAGAGATCAAATCCTAGCACCACAGTGCTTCTGAGCCCCTTCACCAGGGGTGGGGGAGACCTCACATAGGCAACTGGGGTGGCACAGAGAACCTATTTATGAATCAACCCTTCACACTTCATTGGCCATCAAAATTATTAGATTTTCAGTCAACAACCAACACAGAGATGCACAATTTTTTCATTTACCGTACAGTGCTTTACTCATGTCTCACCGCTCTCTGCATTCCCCTCCCCCACCCCAGATCCCTCAACAATCACAACTTTCAAGCAGTGCCTGGATCGCTGTAAAGCTGGAAGAAGAACACCCTAGAGGAGATCCAACTGCAATGTTTGACAGGATGAGGGCCCCATTGAGAACCAGTCAGCAGCACCTTTTCAGCCTGCCCCATTACCCAAGAACAAAGGGAGAGAGCAACACACTGAGAAATGATCAAAGGAAACACTGTACTCACTTCACGCATATCGTCAGCATGTGGAACTCACTGCTGCAGGAGGTCACCGGGGAAGATAGTCTGGCTGGCAGTTTGAAAGGGGAGGTTGTAAAGCGTTGTAAAAGTATCTATTCCCTCTGATTAGGGTTCTGGAACCTCGCACTTCAGGGTGGAAGCCTGGGGGGTTCAGTAAGGATTTTCCCCTCCCCACAGAGTTCTGCCCACCTGGCTAGCTGCATTAGTGGGGGGAGAATGGGAGGGGTTCACCGTCCTCTCAAGGACCAGAACTGGTTGTTGATAGATTTGGTCGACTGGACTATCTGGATCAGTGGCTTGCCCCCTTATGGCGACTCCACTATTACCAGGAGAACTTTAGCACTGCCCCAGCATTCACTGGCAGGCAATGTTTGGATCTGAAGATTGCAGTTACCTGGACTTATTCGAAAGGGAGTCTGAGGAAAGATGCACAGTCCCACCTCTTCCAATTCCCCACCCTCAAACTCCAGTTGCCATGGCGATGTTACTGACAATTTCAATGCATAAGCCCAAATTTGCATTTTAATGGGACACAATTAGAATGCTGAGATAAACGATTCTTCCTTTCTAAGAGGTAACACACACACACACACACACACATACACACACACACACCACATTACAGAAATATGCCATGCAAGTGAGCAACACGCACACACACCAATATCCATCCATCTTTGGGCCACCTGAGTTGGGAAGTTGCTTCCAGTTCAGTTCTCCCAAACCGAAAGTTGTACGTTTTTCCTACAGTAAAAGACAGTGATATAAACAGAGATCAGCAGCACACCCCGGGCAAGCTGCACGCATGCTCTCTCAGGATCTAGCTATGCAGCGCACCGCCTCACCCCTGGGTCCAGCCACTGTGTGAGCTGCCTCACTCCAATGTCACAGCTTGGTTCAGCCACAGCATGAACTTCCGCCCCTAGTGCCCCACCATAGCTCACCCATGGCATGAATTTCCTCCTCATGGTTCCCATCATGGCTCAGCACCGGTGTGGCGTGGCACGGCTCTGCCCCAGTGGCATGGCATGGCTCAGCCCCGGTGGCACGGCATGGCTCAGCCACAGCGTGAGCTTCCTCCCCGACCCTGGTGGCATGGCTTGGCATGGTACGGCTCAGCCATGGCGTGAGCTTCCCTCCCATTCTGGTGGCACGGCACAGTGATCACGATGCTCCCTTCTGACCTTAAAGTCTATAAGTATGGCTCAGCCGTAGAGTGAGCTTCCTTCCCAGGGTGCACCAAAAGGGCCTAATCATGGTGCACTTTACTACCCAGGTGCCCATCACAGCTCCAACACAGCATACCCCTCCTCACCCACCCAGCACCCAACCCACAGCATGAGATCCCTCGCCACCAGAACATGCCCCAGCTCAGGCACAAAGTCCACTTCCACCCCAGCATCAAACCCACATCAGGCGTTCCCTCACCTCAGTGCCCCCCACAGGGCTAGACAATGGGGGATGATCCTCTGCAGCCCTTTGAGGCCCCGACACACCAGGAACTTCCTAATGCTATCACTCCCTGCTTTGACATTTTGTGGCCAGGTATTGTCACTGGGTTCCCCTAACCTGCCAGGATAAGGAAAAGACAGTGGATAGCTATCGCCAGATGTTTTCAGCAGCGGGGCAGGTAGTTAAGAAGGAGCGGCATGAGATGAAATAAAGCACACCTCTCCACGACATCTCCATTTACTTCTGCAGCCAGAAACAAAAAACAACAACACTGTATAAAATAGGAAAGCGGAAAATGAATTTCTCCTGCCCTTGGTGCAAACTAAATTCAAAGCAGGCAGCTGGCTGGAGTGAATAGACAGAAAGATAGAAATAAATTAAAAATAAAAAAAAATGGGAGAGAGAGAGAGACAGAAAGGGAGAAAAACAAACAAGTGAATCATAAAGGCTGCAAACTGCCTGGAAATTTCATTTGGCTTTTCAATTGGAAAGTGACAGGATGGCCAGGTGGGAGGGGGAGAGCGAATCAGAGAGAATGCCCAGGCTGAGAGAGGAATGGCCCAGAACACAAGTGCAGCAGCATCCAGGCCCTGGTGAACCCCAACATCCACAAACCCTTCTCCCCACCTCCTCCCACACCCTCCAGGGATTGCAGGGAGTAAGAGGGTGGATGGTAACCAGTGCACAGCTGGCTCATCGGACCTGGCTTGGATGGCCCAGCAAAGCCCACGACACTAATCGTAAAGTGCTAATTAATCTGTTAGCTATTCCCCGGAGAGGGGAGTGCCACAGCCTAGCAATGCTTGACAGAGGTAGCTTGTTCTGTGGGCACAGGGAAGGAGCAGAACCATCGGGGCGTGGGGAAGTCCATCTAGGACTCCGGAAGAGTGAAATATTCAGGATTTCGTTAGCCCCAAAAGACGCCCAAGCCATGCAAAGCACCCACAACTGGAATTGGGGGCGTTGTGAGAACTGGGCATTAAAAGTAGATGCCTGGGTGGCACAGACACAAAGCACTGCCGTGAGGAAGCTCACACTGCTCAGCTGGAGCTGATGGGGCATTGCTGCAAGGGGGTGTTTATGTTTATATGTCATGTGCACTCACACATACACTCACACACAGAGTAGATGAAGCATATGCAGCTCCCTAGGACACTTTCCGCCTGGATCTGTGCCCTGCCCCTCATTCCTATGGAAATCTTCCCAAACGGCTAATAAACCATTCCAACCACTGTCCCACCAGCTGCAGCTTCCTGTCTGCCTGATGCCCAAGGCTCCTGACCATTTGCTAAATGGCAATGCCCGCTCTGCCAATTAGCTCTGCATCGGTGGCCCCACGGCCCCACAGGGCTCATCCTGACGTCTCCTCCTCTATGCACTACTCCTGCTGCTCTCTCCTTCCCCTCGGCACTCATTTGAATCCCCAAAGCGATACGGTCCCCGTCCCCCAGCACCTCACCTCAGGCCCTCCTGGAAGGGGTGAGAGGGTCTGTACCCTATGCCCAGAGTGGTCCAGTCCCGACTCTGTTTGTGTCAGCAAAGCACTAGTGCAGACCACAGAGGGAGATGTTCATGGCAGCACTGCTTACCGAGGGGAGAGTCTTAAGCAGTTGCAGGTTCCCCCTAGATAAGGTTTCAAGTGTTAGCCCTCTGGGCTATGCAGGGAGAGCCCTCCCGCCGCCACCTGCACAGTTGCTGATCCCATTTAACCCCTCTGCCCTCCTTCGTTCACTGGAATCCAGCATTAATTGGGCTGCGCTGTGACTGAGCGAACATTAATACGCCCTGGCACTTGATCAAGCAGAGTCATAGTCTGCCTCCCAGCTGGCACTCTCCCGGAACTGTGCAGCGAGCACCAGAGACAGGTGCAGCTGCAGCCCTGGGATCTGCAGGGTGCAGGCACCTTGACAGTGTCCTTCCCCAGTCACAGGGACTGGGCAGGACATAGTGCTGGCGGTTCACCTCCTAGCCCTTCCGTACCTCTCTCCTACCTTGATGTACACATCTACATACATGGACAGCCATGTGCAAACAGTTACATGTGCAGACAACACACATACACACCCTCTGATGTACACACACCCACGTGTTCACCGACAACCCCCCAAACTCCACACAGGGCCATGTATGTACAAAGTCAACACGGCCACACACTGAGGTTCATGCAAAGCCATCCATCCTCACCCACACCCCCATCAACACACAAACACACAGAGAACCTGCTGATATGCAAAGCACACACAGGCTACCTCGGTATCATCTGGCTGGGGTGTGACTGCAGCTCAAGCAGACATACCAGACCTAGCTTTTGCAGGGAAGCCACCGCCACATGCACGTCAGCCTAGACTAGCTCTGCGAGGAATGACCCAGGGCTCTGTGTGGACTGGTACAGCCCAGGCTGAAGCATGCACTGCTGTGGCTTCACTGCTTTTTCTGGCCCCCAAGATAGCTAGATTACAGCCAGCTCAGGTATATCTAGTCAAGCTCTACTCACCGCCTGGGACTGTAGTATAGATGTAGCATTACTGGCTTGCTTGTGCTCTGACACTGGTGTAGATCAGGACCTGGGCTACTGAGATGGATGGCGTTAATACACTTAGTGACATAAGAATCAGGCTCATGCCTCCCTCTCTAGGTTGGTGATTTTGTGAATGTCTCCTTGCTTTGTTCCTGGCTTCCAAGTGAACAAACCAGCAAGAGAATCACATTAACCCCAACTACGTGACCACTTTCATTCTCCAACTCTACTGCCAGAACAGTGTATTCCTGATTCATGGCACTTTGGTCTTCCTATTCCCACCCCTCAAACATGGCCAACATGCTCCACAAGCTGGAGATCCCTCTGAGGAGGGAAAGTGGCCATGGGGTCCATCTCCCAATCTGGGCAGAGGGAGACAAACAGAGGAGGTGTGGAGACAGGGAATTCAGAGTTATGAACAAGAGGCGTCCCAGTCAGAGAGGGACAGGGGCAGAGGCAGCATCTCCATTCTCCTACTTACCTTCTGCAGAACCTATCTGCCTTTCTTTATGTAGGAAGAGAGAAGGTCAGAGTGTGCCACATGGCAGTAACAAAGAGAGAGAGAGAGGAAGAAAAGTACAGAGGGAAGGCAAGAGAAAGACAGAAGGCTGGCCTTAGGATCTTTGGTGCTTCACGCTGCTGGAAGGGTAGAACAGGTGATGAATTTTCTTCCACCTCAGTTTCAGTACCAGAGAGGAAAGATCAGGCCAGGCTTGAGCTGCAGGATCCCAGCTCTCTCCCCACCCCCCAAAAAGACGAGAGACTCCAAATAGTTTGTGCTGAAGGCTGACCCCTGTGGAAGGAGTGAGGGGCAGAGAGAGAACAAATCAGGAGACAGGGAATCCAAAAAGGAAAACAAGGGACTCAGGGAAGTAGAGAGATGGACAGAGAGAGAGGGGTGAAGAAAGAAGAGAATGAAAAAGACAGAGGTGAAGAGAAGGAATGGCATAAACAGACAGGGAGGGAGGTTATATGCTGCGTTTGGGAAGTGAGATGTACAGATGTGGGGTACGCCTCATATCCCCACTGGCTTCTGCCCCTCATCGCAGGCAGCCCATTGTCCATTTAACTAGATACCCTCCCTTCTGTGTGTGCATGACAGACTCTAAATGGGCACTTGGGTCCGCATGCTTGATCTTGCTCATCATACACTGTCTGTTTGGTAATAGAGACAAAGTGCAATGCTTATGACTTGGCTCCGCTTCCAGCTAGTGATTCCAGCAATGCAGTGGCATAGGAGAGTGGTGGGCGCAAGGCAGGCCAGACCCTGCTAAGCACAGACACACCTCCCGTCCTGCAGTTCTTCTGCTCCCTTCCCAGCACTCTACCCTAGAATTAGGGCCCCTGGAAGGTCTCACAGAGCCCGGACGAGCGGGGCAAAGCACTGCTGCCTTTTGCAATAAGTGTAGCATGCTGCATGTGTATGTGGGGGGGGATGATTCATGTGAGTCCACTGTACAGCAGGTGGGAACAGTGATCCAGAGCTGAGTGTTAGCTAGACTCTGCACAAACTGATATGGTAATCGATATGGAATGGGCGCTGCTAAGAGGAAGCTCCCACCTCTGAGCTACCGAAAGGAAGCTGCTGCTGTAGGGGGGCTGGCTGGTTCAAGACTCAGGTGGCCAGCAGACAATATTCTAGAGCATTTACAAAAGGCAGGATCAGGAACCCACAGAGAGACAAGATCACACTCCTCCCTCCGTGCAATACCTTACTGGTGACATACACAACACAGAGAGGAATGAACAAAACCCAAAAGAAGCCAGTTCATCGCCTGCCATCCCCCTCCATTCTCAGTAAGACTCTATCTTGAGATGGACCCTCAGCTTTAACAGCAGCCTGGCTACGCTGAGAGGTGAGATGGAAATCCTGCCTCACAGTGACATCTAGTGATGAAGGAGTAACGGCACCACGAACAAGTCCAGATCAAAAGTTTCCAGTTAGGGATTTCCACCCTGTCCCCGCACCCCTCCTCCCTCCATCCTTTAATCCATAATTTCTTTCTTCACCTTCAAAGAAAATAGAGGTGGGAAATTACAGCTCCTGAGAGCTCACTTTATGCTGTACTTAGCGAGGTGAATAAAGCAGCAAGGGGGGTGTTATTGGGAGGAATTAGCTATAATATCCAGTGTCTGAACGACTTGTCTGGTTGTCCCATGCAACGGGCTCACATTCTGATGGAGCTGAGGTTATTTAAATAGGGACCTTAACTGCTAGGGGCTCACAAATGATACCCCCTGGGTATCCCCCTTGGGCAACCCTGCAGCAATGGAACAACTTCAGTGTGTGGGGCTGGGATAAGCTTCATCCCTAAACCCATAACTCTGCCTCTCCCTCCAGCCCCCTGACCCAGAGAGTCTCCCCCAGTGTTACTGAGCGTTGTCTTCTTGTGGGGGTGGTGGGAGAATTGTTCTGCTTCCCTGCCCTCCCTCAGTGCTTAAAAGTGTGTGGTGGGGGGGGAGTTGCAAGGGGTCCCAGACCTGGTAATAATTGGGTGGGTTGCTGCAGGGTGCATTTGAAGCACCGTCTTAGCAAAACTGCAGAGTCATCTCAGGTTATGCTAGACCCCCCCCTTTTTTCAGACCACTGCCAGCCCCTCTACAGCGCAGGCCAGGGAAGGGTGGCAGGCCTTACTTCAAGGGCCATCTTCACCAGGCTGGGAGGAGATGCCCCTCTCTCCAAATGATTCTCTCAAGGCCCCTCTCCCAAGCCTGGCAGGGGGAGACATGACCCACCTTCAGTCACTGCAGCAGCACTATGGGGAGAACAGGCTGTTGCCAGCACCAACTCTCTGCTCTGCTCTGCACCGACACAGCTGGGGGAGGGGGACTGCAGCAAGGAGGAAGAAGCCGCTCGAGCAGCCAGAACTGGGAGCAGCTGCAGTTGCCCCTCTCCCACCCAGCTCTGCACAGTGGCCCCTAGTGGTAGCAGAGTGGCATTGTTATCTAAATTTGGAGCAGCAGCAACCTCAGGCTCCAAGTTGGGATTTGTCTGTAAAACCTGGACTACTCCAAGGCCTATGCAAGGTCCAGATGAGCACAGGGGTTAGGAACTCGATATGGAGCCTTTCGCTGATCTGAAAGTGGCCCTGTTCAACAATACCTGACCTCACACCATTCAATGAAAGCATGTGCAGAGCATATTACTGAATAGCCCTCAGCTCTAACAAACACCGCATTTGTCAGCTGTGCAGACCACAGCACTTTACATAGGAAGGCAGGGATCATTATCTGCATTTAAGATACAGCCTTCCCTGAGCTGATCAGACTCTGGTTCTATTATCAGACACCAAAATAAATTCAAAGCAAGGTGCCTGGACAGTTTTCTGGCAAATCCCTCTTGCAAAAGAAGCTACCCCATTAAATGCAGTCAGTACCCTCTTTGGAAGTCCCTGCTTTAATTGACACCTATTCAGCATGTCTTCAACGCTGGAATATTTTCAGAGGTGAGTCTCTCAGATTGTGACAGGATTGTCCAGAGTCCTGAACAAGAGAATGTGGACAGCCAGAAAAATAAAGTCAAACAAAATAAAGGAAAGAAGGAGAAGGTTAAGTCAAAAGCCACAGATGAGTGGAAGGAAAAGGGCCAAATCTAAAGCCAGAGAGTCTAGTCTAAAGAGAAAGGGCAAGTCTAAACCCAAAGGAAAGAAAATGAGACAGGACAGTCTGAAATCCAGAGAAGAAAAAAGAACAAGGCCTAGAAATCAAAGGATAAAATCCTGACCCCACTAAGTCAATGGCTAAACTCCCACTGACTTAAAGAAAAGAAAGAACTTCAGTGTGTTAATAGAGATCCAGATGACTATGAAGCAGAATAAATACCTCAGCAAGCTGGGAGGTGCAAGTAGTCTGCTCTGTTAACCACTAAAGTGAAAAAAGGTAGGCCTCATCGGGCTTTTCAATATTTGTAAGTGTTTCTGAAGTTAAGAGTGGAGATGCTCTGGAAGCACTTTGAGAGTGAAGTCCAGAGGTCTCATTTCACTTGGAAGTGGTGCTAATAATTCTGGATTATTGCTGACAAAGCATTTAGCTCTGGCGTAACCACACAGGACCTTTCTGTGATCCCTGTTTCTATCAACACCACAGCACTTAGAGAAAATGATCATGTGGTTTAAGGCACTGGACTTGAACTCAGGAGAGATGGGTTCTGCTCCCAACTCTGTCATAGACAGCCTGGATGAGTCACTTAATCTCTGTGCCCGCACAAATGGAGATAATAATACTCTCTTACTTCTAGCCTTGATCTCTCTTGTCTGTTTAGACTGCATGCTCTTCAGGGCAGGGACTCTCTCTTATTACATGTATGTAAAGCATCTAGCACAACGGAAAGCTGATTTAATTTTAACCTGAGCCATAGACATTTGTAGAAGCAATGACTTTAGTGAAATGCAGATTCAGTGGCTTGCTACAGAATGGATAGCACTTAATGCAGGTGGTGTCACTTTGACAATAAAAATGAAATAGAACAAAATAATCAAAACCAGAATAAAAGGTTTTCTGATGAGCAGAACTAACTCAACACTAGATGTGTTCAATAGCACAAACCAAAGAATTGTCCAGCATTTGTTCATATTCAGTGGGAGGAAAGCTCCTTTTTCAAAGACATGTCACACAGTTAAAAGGCCAGAATGCCTGTACGCTTGGAGAACAGCAAAGCAGCCAGTGATCCATAGCTCTTTGTAGGCAGATTGACTTCAGCACAAACTGCGTCAGGTTGGCAAATACACCTAAATATTAATAAGGGCACAGTTGGCTGTGGGCTCATAACGCAATGGTACTCCAATGGACAGGCATAGTATTGTGTTAATGAAACAGTCCTGCTATCTAAAGCAAACCATATTTCATATTCTGCACATAATGTACCAGTATCAACAACTTGATTTAAACATCCATATTCCTGACTTTCTGAAAAATAAATGTAAATATATCCAGCAGTACTGCCAACCCCAAAATTCATGAGTCAAGCACAAACACAAAATATCATATGATTGGCTTTAAACAATTAATTTTAAAAAATAATAAATGTGGGGGTCTTTTTATTTGCCTTTCTTTTTGCAGTTGGGCCATATCTTCCTGTTTTTCTCCACAACCATGAGGGCTAGAAACTGCCTTTTTTTAAAAATGAAAGCTGAGATTCTCATGTAATCACCAGGGATCCTAGTTTTCCATGATAAAAAAAAAACAAAATTCTCACATGAAGAAACACAAAAATCCATGTTTTTCATGATTAAAATGAAACGCTGAACGTTAGTTTCCCTAGGCACAATATATACAGATATCAGCTAAACACAATATTTTATTGATATATTTACAATTTTTAAGCTGACAGCCAGAACCCCACCCATTCTCTTGATTATCTGAATTTTTAACTATCCGATCTGGCCCCAGTCCCAATTAGACCTGATAATCAGGGTTCCACTGTATATGTTTTTATTTTTTCACAAAACTAAAGATTCTTTGTAAAAACACAAATTTTGCATATTTCTGTAGCAAATGGATTTCTAGGATCCCTGATAATCATCTAACTCCAAGAGCTGGGGCTTTAAGAAAAACACCAAAATATCATGAGACCTGTGATGAGTTGCAGGAGTGAGAGACATTGACACCCTGCTATAAGATTAAAAACTTGTGTCGCCATGAAAGTTGGTTAAAAAGATGTTTGCTGCAAATGGCACAGTATCACATAGAGGGCACAGGCAGTATAATAGAAGAATTCTCAAATACCATCCAAGATGTAGATTAGTTGGATGGAGAGTGCTACATTACCAGATTACAGACAAATCTGAAACTTCAGCAATCCATCCACCAGGAAAACCCTCCATTTGCCCTAAGAAATAAATCAGAAAATTAACCTGGTAACATGGAAAAGCTAGGAGTTATTGAAAAGTTAGATACACCTATAAGGTGGGTCAATTCTAACATTGCAGTTAAAAAGCCAAATAAAGTATGGATATGCATTGAGTTATATGATTTAAATAAAGCCATAAAATGTGAACATTAGTGGATGAAAGCTGCTGCTTCTTAGTGTGTGCACAACATGCCTCAGGTGGCATGTGACCAGGATTCGTCACCAAATTTGGTCCACTGGTTGGACCATAAATTTCCCTGACCCAGGTTGGGTACTGACGGGGAGCACGACATGAACGCTGAGCCATGCCCCGCATGAAAGCTGCTGATGGACAGCAAGCCTCCCAGAAAAAAAGATAAGTCTCAGTATGAGATGCAAGACATGCATTTTTTGCAGTAAAGTTAAATGAGTCAATCTATAAGCTAGTGATTTATTTGGAAGTTCTACATTTAAATGAGTATCATTCCATTTTCATTCTGCCCCAGAAGCATTTCAGAGAGCAATTGCACAGATTTTTGAAGGGTTGACAAGGTGGTGAATTATACTGGATGAAATTTTAATATGAATTGGGGAATGTAAAGAACATAATTAAATACTGAGCAATTTTTGCAGATAACAAAGATAAAGACCCCTAACACCAAACTTTAAAAAGTAAACAACTGGTCCAACAAGAAGCTATCTGGGTAGTATCTAAACTGAGAAAAGGTGGCTTAAATGCTGATTTGGATAAAACAAAATAACTGTTGAAATATACACTCCACAGTGAACTAAGGCACATTTTTATCAGGAAGGAGAGTGATTAATCATAGGAACATACTCCTAAGGTCAGTGGTGGATTCTCCATCTCTTGATGTCTTCAGATCAAAACTGGATGGCTTTCTGGAATATATGTGTTAGTGAAACACAAGTGTTTGGGCTCAGTACAGGGGGGTAACTGGGTGAAATTCCATGGCCTGTAGTCAGACTAGATGATCTAATGGTCCCTTCTGGTCCTAAAAATCTATGAATTATGGATATGTCTACTTTGCAATAAATAAAAACCCCACAATACTTAGTTTCAGAGACCCACACACGTAACGGGCCTTCAGACCCTGGGCTCCAGAGCCTGAATGCCTATAATGCAATTTTTAACCCAGCAGTCAGAGCCCTGCAAGCCCAAGTTAGCTCACCTGGGCCAGCTGCAGCTGCGCTGCAGGCCTCTTATTGCAGTGCAGATGTATCCTATGGACGTATAGTAAATCTACAGTGGTTTAAGGGGATGATAAACTAGCAAAATTAATTCAAAATTTACAGATGACCAATCAATACACTTTTAAGGGAACTGCTGAAAAAATGATATTGTTTGGCACTGGGAAAATAGGCATAAACTTGATTCTCTGAGGAACAGAAAAGGTCATGAGGAAATCTGTCAGTGATTGCAGAAGCATGACAGGAACCATCGGAGAATCATTATAGACACCAGTGTTGCTGAGGTTGACGAGTACAGGGATCTATGAACAGAAGCCAAAACATAGTCAAGAGGAACATTAACAGACATGCCTGGAGAAAAGCTTCCAGATACTACTCACAGAACTGAAATAAAAAATAACAAACTAATAACTATGACATGACTTTTAGAAAATGCTATAACATCTATTGATCATGCTGATAGGTTATTTCATTGTTGTTGGAATTAACAAAGCTAACCCTGGGGGATCGTAAAGATAAATCTCACATGGGCCTGACTGTGCTAATAGTAAGCCTCTCAGCATGTCCATTATGTACTAGAACATTCCAGAAGCCTGAGCAGGTTCAGATGAAGCAGAGTGCTCATGCAGCTAATGAAAGTGCCGTGTCTTCTCTTCAGCCAGCCTGACTCCTGAATGCTCATTAAACAAGTGCAAAACAGTGGGAACAATGCAGCCCTGGTGGTTGAGAGAAGCAAAGGAAGTGCTTTGCACTGCTCACTAAATGATCTATTCCTCTAAGGCAACCCAGGAGTAGTGCTGATGAGCTATAAAAGGGAAATCTGATAGAAAGGTGGGATGTAAAATGACTAACACACAGATGACATTTCCCATCCTTTGAGTATGAGTGAGGACTGAACAGAGACTACCCAGGAAAAAATATCTGCACCATTGAGTTGTCTCATAGGCAGAAAGAAGGATGGGAAATGCCCAGAGTCAGGAATTGGTGAGTTCTTGCAATAAAGGGGAAAGATGGAAAGAGGGTGACATCTGCAGACAAAATTGTGGGAAATGAATAACGCCTTTGAATGAAGAGATGTTACTGTTACCAGCCACCAGTAGGTATCAGTGCCAGGAAAAACAATAAAAACAAACTCCTTGTGTATCTTTCTTTCCATGTGGCCTGGAAAGCATAGTTGTCGAGGAAGCATAAACCTCTCCCCTTCTTCTCTCTCATATCATCTTGTTGCTATCAGCACTGGCTGAAATCAAATTATCTTGTGACCAGCCATGCAAATGCTGATTAAATTTAGAAGACACTAACATCAAGTCTCTGTCAGCGGGTGTTATAGAAATAAGTAAAATAATAATGAATCATAAATGTAACTTTTGGCAAGGTTAAATTCTGTGCCCCAGGAGTCAGACTGGGATTTGACCCAGTTGCTGTGGGGCTTCGTCTGTAGAATTGTGATACCAGGCTATTACTTTCATGATCAATATTATTTCCCCAGTGGCAGCACCCACAGACCAACCCGTACCCTCCCGCCAAGCCCCACTGTGTGGCTCTAGACAAAAGAAATCAGAACCAGCCCCTGGCCTGAAGAGTTTGCGCAATCCCAGTATGTGCTTGCATGGGAGACTAGCCAGACAAGCTAGGGGGAGGCAGCATCTTTTATGGGCCCAGCCTGTGCTGCGGAGCGAGACCCCCCCGTTGCAGCCACACGCACAGCGCTCTCCAGCAGCAGGACTCGGAGCACCAGGCCAGCGGGACACGAGAGCGCTCACGGGCTGCAGCCGATGCACGCAGGGAGGGGCCTACGCACCGTCCTGGGGCAGGCAGGGCTAGGAGGCAGGGGCCACCAGCAAGCAAGCAACTACCTGCCATCACTGCATGCAGCAGGCGGCGGCTGCCTGCGCCCGCACACAAAACTGGCAGCCCCCGGGGAGGGAGGGGGGCTAGGCACGCATGGAAGAACCCAGCCAGCATGTCACCTGGGGGGTGGGGGAGGTGCCTGCTCCGCCCACACCTCAGCACTGCAGCACGTGGGGGGGGGCGGGGCCACAGCGCGGCCCCGCGCTCTCCGCCTCCCCACAGAACCAGCGGGTGAGAGCGTCATCACCAGCCGGGACCAGAGGCAGCCAGAGCTGCCTCTGCGCATGTGCGAGGGCGGGGCGAAGCGCGGACGGAGGCCGGTTGACTTTTCTGTGCCTATAGGCCGGAAGTGCGACGGCCGGGGCAGAAGGCGGAAGTGTGGCAGCGGGCTGAGTGAAGGCGGCTGAAGTGGCAGCGGCGCCGCAGGCCGGAAGCGGAAGTAGCCGGCTCCACGTGGGTAGAGACGGGAATGTCGGCTACCTTGCTAAGGAAGGGCCTGGAGCTGTTGGAGGAAGAGGCGGCGGGTGAGCGGGGCCTGGAGCTGTTGGAGGAGGCGGTGGCGGGTGAGCGGGCCTGGGGGGGCTCAGATCCTTCACCCGCGCGGTCAGTCCCATTAATTTATCCCCCCTCCCCCCAGGGCACCAGCCTGGGCTCAGCAGCCCTCAGGAGCGGCCGTGGAAGCCCCTGAAGAGGAGGAAGGCGGCTCGGGGGCCCGGCAGGGAGAAGAACACGGTCAAGGGCAAAGTCACCAAGTCGGCGATCGGTGAGACACCCTCCCCCACCCATGTGTTGCTGCTGCCCTGCTGGTGTGGGGGCGGGGCAGTGTGGGACTTGCAACAGGCAGGGACTGGGTCACTGGGAGAGCCTCTATCATCCCCTATCCTCTTGAGGAGGCTGCTAGCTTTGTTGGAGGAGTGGCCTGTTGTTGCATCCTGGGCAGGAGGTCACACACACCCCCACACACACACCCTGCTTCCACCAGTTCTAGCTCTTCCCACTGCCTGCCTGGGAATCAGGACAGGGGCTCCATAGGAACCTCTTGTGCCATGCTGCACTGTGCAGGGCTTGATCACAGGTATATTATTGTTGCCTTGTGTTTCTGCTCCTGGACATCATGTCCCCATGACTCCTAAGATGAAGTTTTAATGCAGACAGACACACCCCCCAGCAATAATGTCATGTCCCAGCCAGGTTGTGATGCCCCCACCTGGCTCCTTGTGTTCTTCATTTATTTATACAATACACACTTACAGAGAGATTTTGTTGCTTTCTGCCCTGTCCCAGAGGAGTATCGGAAGCACCAGGCTGTGGATCACTTGAAGAAGAACTTGCAGTACATGACAAAGAGCTGCTTCACGGCAGACAAAACCATCACGCAACAGGCAAGATTCTGTGTCTTGTTTTTGTTCCATAGAACAGGGGTTCCCATACTTTTTCCCTGAGGCCCACCTGTGCAGCTGCAATCAGCAGTGTGGCTCACCATTAACATTTCTTGAGCAAAATCATTAATTTTAATAATTACATCAATGTATACAGTTTGATAGTGCTCTCACCCACCAGGCAGGTGAGCCATTGTTCCCTCAGGCTGATGTAATGGGAAATCAGGCAAGGGGTGCCAAGCCCGTAGCCTGGTCTTCCTGGGCTGCCACGCATCCATCCGAGTGAGAGGCACTGTAGGGTCTGACGGCCGCTCACCTCAACAAGGACCAGGGCTAGCAAGAGAGCGAAGGGGCCAGGCAGGTGCCACAGCCAGCCTCTGTCAACATCCTCCACCTCAGCAGCCTACTGAGTGCCTGGAGCTAATCACCTGGTAGCCCTGGACGCCTCACAGGCACCCCCTGCACAGGAACAAGGGAAGGGCTATGGGGCTGCCAGTGCCAGGCAGAAGCCCCAGTCCCTGCTGGGGGGTGCCGCAGGGCTGATACTCCAGGGGGACCAACAGCCATGGATTGCATGATGCAGCAGCTCAGAGCAGGAACAGCCATGAACCCTCCAGCCTCCTTCAGCAGCCCTGGGAGCTGCTGCCTCTCATGTTTGATTCATTCTCTGAACACTCATTCGTTTGTCCATGTTTTCCTTTTTCTTAAATATGTACCCCTTACTCTCTTCAGTAAAAGTTCTTTGTGACTCATTTGTTTCCCAGTCCTTCTCTAGTTATTCAAACCTGTATTTCATTATGTCTGCAGTCCTCCATATCTCTCTTTAATAGAATCAATGGGTATATGTCAAGTTGACAATTTTTAAAAAGCTAATTCCAAGTGCTACATCTGGTGCCCCTTTTGCCTTGTTTCCCCCATCACTTAATGTTTCTCTCCCCTGTTAATTTGTAAAGACCCATACAACTGGGAAAGCTGATGCAACTGACTAATCTGTCAGATGTAAAAAGTAAACTGGGGGGAAGAGGAAATGTTTTGCTCTGTTTCTTTTATAGCTGTTGTTCCAATGAGAGTTCAAAAAAAGTACAGAAGTGTATTAAGTTGATGGTATTTATTTAATTCAGCATATGTAGTGTCCTACATACTAGTCACAACTCCTCTAAGGGAGAGACGTATCAGCCTCAAGTTGCAGAGGGAGAAACTAAGGCAAAGGTGTTAGTTCTGTGTTCTCAACCTGGCTCCATCTTCCTCTGTCCTGTGTGTAGCCCACTAGACTATGCTTTCCCCCCATCACTGTTGAGTTGTCCTAGAGCCTACAATGACTGTTCATCAGGGAAACCTGTTCTGCTGCAGGCATCTGGCCAGTAACTGAGAAACAGATCATAGCAGCTTGGGTAGTACTTCCCACCCACCAAGGAATTTGTCCTGTGGTTTGTCTTCAAATAAATGGAGTCATGCCTGGGGGTTTCCAGAAAATCAAAAACCAGAGAACTAAGCGGACAAAAGAAATGCTGTAAATAACCCGTTCTTCTTTTTAACAAAATGTGTGATGAGCTTCAGCCCTAGCAGTTAGTTTGGCTTCAAAGCTCTCTGCAGCAAAAGAGCTGAGGTTCTTTGACATTAGTCCCAAAAACCCAAGTGGAGTCTGCTGCTACCCCAAACAAGCTTTTGTTAGCCCTAGTAAACATCTGTTTTATAATTCTCTGCATTGCCAGGATTGGAATAGCGGGAGGTTACTGCAGGTTGAGATGAGGATTACTGGCACAACAGTTTATACTGTGTCTGGAACTGGATTAGCAAGGGCTGTAATAATCTTTCCTTCCTATTTGCAGGTTCTTGCCCAGAATAGGGGCAGAAAATCTAGAGACCGTCCCCCAGAGAAGCCAAAGAAGAAATCTGAAGGCACAGTCTTCACGGAGGAAGACTTCCAGAAGTTTGAGAGAGAATACTTTGGGCCAGCTGGATCAGTGTGATAAGAACTCTTGCAGGTCCTGGCTTTCCAAAACTGAACAGGACTGACCCTGACCTTGTGTTTGGGGTGGGAGACCAGGGGAGTGTGATGCTGCCTCTTGTCTTGCAGCAGTCGTGACATCTAAACATTTGCTGACTTCACATACCGGTACACAATTTGTTAGTCGCTAGCATGGGATGTGATGCTGTAGATTCAAAAGCAGCCAGGGAGATCATGTTGTTAGGGTGCATCAAGTTTCCTCTAGTGCCCACTTCCAGCTAGCACCTCACTCATGCTCTCTTGCAGTAGAGCAGACTCTTCATTCAAGCCAGATGCAAACTCTGCTTCTCTTAGGCAGGATCCTGCTATCCATCTGGTCTGGCAAAGCCAGTTTAAAGGGCAGGTGTCATTAAGGGAAGCACAGGTGATGGTTTAGAGCTGAATTGTGGAGCAGCTGGAACAAATTATAAAAAAAAAAGAAGAAGAAGAAGAGGAAGGATGTTTTAGGAAGAAGGAGATGAGAATAGTATTCAAACCTCTGTTCAGGTTATGATCTCCATCACGCAAGGACCTTGACTTTTTTCTACTTGTAAAATGCCATGTACACTTACGGTACTTGATCAATAATCACTGTGGTAGAGACTACCCGTGTTTACCTCTGTGGTGGAATGATTATTACAGTAGGTTGGGGTTGGCAGAAGTTAAACAGGTCATTCAAGCACAATTCATTTTAGGCTGACTTAGGGCTGTGTGAAAGGCCTCTGTGCTCCATGTTAATATGTGGATATTTTCTACTCTACTCTGCTCCTTTCTACTTCAGAGTGCTCTGAGCAGAAGTGAAATAACCCTCTGTATTGGACTTCCCCCAGCCTTCCTTCCCACAAATCTCCTTTTTCAGGCAATTAGTTCACCATACAGCTTGTAGTTTACACTCAAGACTATTAAATCAGGATACCAGCCACATAGGGATGGTGTCTCTGTATAGTACAGCTGGCCCTAGTATCAACCCAGCTAACAGCTCATCTGTCACAAAACTGCTAGGTCTAGATATCTGCCACTTCCCCTGAGAATACCCATTCTTCCCTGCCTCGCAAACACCAGCTTGTGAAGGTGAAGGCATCATGTTATTGTTCAGAACCTTTGGCTGGTATTGTGATGCCAGGTCAAGGAAGGCAATTTTTTCTTACCAAAAAAATAATTATTTCAATGTTGCAACATACAGCTTGGCCAGCAGGTGGGGAAGTTGATGTTTCAGAGACATTCATCCACTGTGCCAAGCCTATCCTAATGTGTTTCTGGAGGGGAAGTGATAACTTTACTGCCATCTGCTTCTGCCCTGAACTCTCAGAAAACAGGACCCTTGTTCTCTTGAAAACAAAATAGTAAAAAAGGATGAGTGCAACCAAAAAAAAAAGAAGGGGGCGGGGGGCAGCCCAAATGTCAATTGAGTGAATAATTGCCTCCTTGTAAAGTAGCCTGGCTGAGTTGAAATGTCTGATGTTTGTTCATAAGAGGAGCCCAGTACCCTCTTCCTCTCATTCTCATTGCAATCCCCACATTTTTTCCTGTTGCTCCTCTTTCCTCACTGCTGTGTTCTATCACCCACTTGCCCGCATGCTTGTCATGTAGGGTGTGGGGGAGGGTTTCCCAGAAATGCAAGGTTTGGGAAGTCAGGCTATTATTAAATCAGGCAGCTGTAGTGATTAAAATACGGTTGATTCTGAGAATTCATGTTCCTTATTGTACATGTTTCTTGGAACTTGTTGTGCAAGAGAATGTGGAAGGGGATTTCTCAGTCACTCACTTCCTCTCTTGACAGACTAGAGTAGTTCAAGGGCCAATTCCCTTATTTTGTGAGTGTTCTCGGTGCAGAAACAGAATGAAATGTATACAGAGATGACTGGCTTCTCCCTGTTTAACTGTTTTAATTTGTTTCAAGAAGTTAGCCAGAGTAAGTTTAGAGAGAGTCATTTTTAATTTTCCATCTTGTTTAAAATAAACTTGTCATACATATTGTGACAGTAGTGGAGCTGCTCTGTAACTCGTGAATTTTGCATGTTGACATGGTTATTGGGGTGTTTAACTGTATGAATATTTAATAGGAGCTGGAAGGAAAAACAAGCAGGAAGTGAAAGAATGGCTTAAAATAAGCCGCCCCTCCATAGGACTGGACAACCTGATTTGTTTGGAAAGAAGGGTTGGGTTGTGGGGGCTTAAAAATTAGGCCTGGACAGACCTTTACTCCTCAGCAAGCAAAGACTTAAGGGTTGTTAAGAGACGATATCCAAATGGTTGTCTTTGAGGGCTTTTTATTCCCTTTCCAGCCAACTTGCAAAACTAGTTTTGTCTAGAGGGGCCCAACTTTGAGAATGCCAAAGAACAAGTCTGGCAGTTTAAAAAGGGGTGGTCACATGAGGGCACCGGCCTGACACAGGTACCCACTTGGGAGGCTGAAGAAGTTAGGTTTTTCTAGGCTGCCATCAGGGGATGGAAAGTAATGTGCAGGGAGACTGTTAGCTGTTTTAAAATCCTCTCTAAATTATTTGTTCCTACTGTTAAAATTGAGGTATTGTTTTAAGAAGCTTGTTTGGTGACTGTGTATGCTGCTGGTCAGACTCCAGAAGGAAAGAACCATAGGTGCTAAACCCAGTTGGACCTGCTGGGTAAGCAGAGGTGATCCACTCCTAGACCAAGTCTTGGGTGAAAATTGTGGAAATGCTCCCCAGGAGAGGTGAAGTCATGAGGCCTGACACCAGGAAGAGAACAGAGGTGGAGCTAGCCCAGTAACTATGAGACATGCTAAGAACTGTTTAAACATGTATTTACATATTCCAACTAACTATGCTGTTTCTACCTGTATTAGCTGATCTCAGTCCCAAAACAAGTGTGAAGGCCTCTTCAGGCTTGGTTCTATCAAATGGAAGAGCATAGCCCAGCCCCACATGACACTTAGGCACAGCAGGCCAGTTAGCCCTCTTCTCTGTCCCAGCAGGCCACTTCTCACCATCTATAAGCTGAAGGAACAGCATTTTGGGGAGTGAAGTGTGGAGCCAGAAGAGACTTCTTTATATAAAATACATTAAATGTGCAAATGATAGTGAAAGACAGTTGTGGGGCATTGAGAAAGCAGGGTTGGAACAGCCTGTTGCTTCACTCAGCCATCACCTACAGGCAAAGCTGTGCTTCACAAGAAAGTGGGAGGAAGGATATTAGGGTGCAAGGAGTGGTATGGATGCTTTCACTTTTAAATAGCTCCTATTTTCACTTGGCTTCCACTGACAGAAGCAGAAGGGAAAGGTTCCTAATCTATAACCTAAAGCTCTGCAGCCTGGAACAGCTGATCCTGTCAGAGCATGTTCTCTGGTTCAGCTGTGAGCTACCACACTAGAATCCTTCCTACTGCTGTAGGGTGAGTACTGTAAGTTGGATGAACTCATTGTGGCTGGACTCCTGGCTTTGAGCCCAGCTCTGCAGCATTGGCCGAATATGCTGCAGCAGAAAATAGAGATAGCGAAACCTGGGGAGTTGCCATCTCCCATACAACTTCCCCACCCACATGGAGGAGAAAGAGATAGCAGCAGCTTTAATATAAATGTACATAATGAGCTTTAGTATGGCAATGTCTACTGCTGGCAGAGGAGTTACAGGGTAGCCTGTTGTGAATCAGGTCCATAAAACCAGGGTGTGGTTTACACTCCCTGTATAACACCAATGGGAAGCAAACTGGTAGAGTTAGTGTTGACAGACCTAAGACAGTGTATACTGAATTACTCAAACACTGCTGGGTTAAATTTATGCATTAAGACTCTAAACTGCTCAGCAGAAGCCTTTTCAAGGAGCAGCAACCCCCCCTCCCCCAGGTCACTCTCTCAATACTTCCTGGTCAGAATTGAGTCACACCAGTGTAGCAGGCAGCATATGGAGGCAGTTTACATTGCAGAGACCTGTGCTGCACTGGCTCTGGTGATAACTAGAGAACTACCATATCCCCATAGGTTAACTTCACATTTTTCACCAGCAAGAAGTCCACTTATCCTTTTTAAAAAATAATGGTGTGATGTGTGAGGAACATGCAGGAGAAGGTGAAATGTGAAGTGATTGACCACTGCTTTGGGAGTGTGTGTGTGACCATTTAAAACTCTCCCTGGAACTCATCTGTAAAGCTAGCTGTTTTATGATTTCCTAAAGGCTTGGCATGGGTGAATTTAAAAGCAACCTGTAACACATTTTGACTAATCAATTTAAAATAGAATTCCCTAATCTACAAAAATCTCACACCCTCACACACACGGTCACAAAAGGCCAGAGTGAGCAGCTGGACCTCAAAGCATGCACTCAGTTATTCAAGCTTTGTTGGTCCAAAAGAGGAAGCATATACTAGATCCAAAAACACTCTCCACACTAGAAATCGAATGTAGGGAGAGCCTCTAAGTTGTTCTCTACTGCAGAAGGAGAAAGGAAGTCTCCAAAGCAGCCAGAATCCAGGCACCTTGAATTGCTAATAAAACAAGTTGGTGCATACAGGAAGATGGTAATGCTGAATAGCGTACAGTGGAGAACAATGCAGATAGCTACCAAGTCTGCAGGATTAAGTGATTGGGTTTATTTTCACTGGAAAATAAATGTTGCCCTAATAAAAGTTTTCAGACCTAGGGAAGCAATTGGTAATCAGTTGGAGAACTCTTACATAGTGGTTAGGGGAAAAGTGGACTGTCTCAAAATGGAGAAGGTAAGGTGAACCAGGAAGTTAGGCAGAACCAAATCACATAAAAGTGACTAGATGTAGCATAAGGTATCAGAAAACATGAGCGAGGCAAAGGATATGTTTGCCCAAGAAGCAGCTTGACTGCTTTCTGGAGAGTAGACAGAAGATTGTGCTGGGATGAGAGTGGGGGAAGGGGCTTGGGCTTTTGCCTGAAATAGTATGACCAGAATATCCTGCTGGTTAGCCCAGTTCAGTGGCACTAAGAGGGAGAAGGACAGCATGCCCTTGCTGCTATTTCTGGGCTTCTTGCCAAGATTCTATTCATCACCCTTTCACTCTGCAAAGCTGCAGCTGGGGATTTGGACTTAACATACAAGGTGCAGGAGCACAGCTGTTTTCTCACGACAGCAAAAGAGGGTGGCTCCTTTGGTGATGGTTTGCTTTTCTATTTGTATTTAAAACAAGTACAAACCCCTGGATCTAAAAACAGATTGAAGAGGAAGTTGTTGGCACACAACAGTAGCAGAAAGAGGACAAATGGTCAGCACAGCTTTACAGGAGACTCATGTCTGTATTGTCATGAGCTATGCATATGAATACTTGACTTATACTTACCTAATGGAACAGGAGTGGAATATGCAGGGATGCCTCCCCTCTAGCTTGAAGTGCATGAGGATTGCACCTGCCCACACTGTACCTTCTTTGAGCCAGCTATGTTGTTCCCCCCACCCCCTCACTGAAACTCACTCAGAGAAATCCTCTCAGCCAAGAGACTCATCAATCCGGAATTCAAAATTATCATAATTGCACTGCCACTGGAAAATCTCTGATCCTGCCAAACATACACAGGGAGTGGTGTTCACACAGTGCAATAGGTAAAGTCTGAACTCACTCCATTTCCCTACTTCTCCCTATTGCTGGGCATAGGGGAGAGTCCAGCAGAGGGCAATGAAAATGATTAGGGGACTGGGGCACATGACTTGAGAGGCTGAGGGAACTGGGCTTATTTAGTCTGCAGAAGAATAGTGAAGGGGGATTTGATAGCAGCCTTCAATTATCTGAAAAGGGTGGGAGGGGGGTTCCAGAAAGGATGGAACTAGACTCTTTTCAGTGGTGGCAAATGACAGAACCAGGAGCAATGGTCTCAAATTGCAGTGGGGGTGGTCTAGGTTGGATATTAGGAAAAACATTTTCACCAGGAAGGTGGTGAAGCACTGGAACGGCTTACCTAGGGAGGTGGTGGAATCTCCATCCTTAGAGGTTTTTAAGACCCAGCTTGACAAAGTCTTGGCTGGGATGATTTGGTTGAAGTTAGTCCTGCTTTGAATAGGGGGTTTGGTCTAGCTGACCTCCTGAGGTCCCTCCCCAGCCTAATCTTCTATGATTCTATAGGAACTGCCCTATGTAAACAGTAAAGAGTCAATTTAAACAAGTATGGTCTGAGATATGGTAATGAGACAAATATAACAAATACTGACAAACTATAAAACAAATGAGCATGTGAAGCTATCAGTTGTCCAGTCTCTCTCTAAAGAAGTCTGAGACTACACTTTGCTGTTCTTTTAAAAACTCTTTTCTTCTTTGGCTCAGCATAGAGTGGTATTAGCCGTGCATAAAAACAGTGCAAGGAAAGGGGTTAAAGGAAAGTTTCTCTAGCAGAGAGAGCTATAACACAATCCAATGGCTGGAAGTTAAAGCTAGACAAATTCAGACTGAAAATAAGGCCTACATTTTTAACAGTGAGCGTTATTAACAATTGGAACAATTTACCAAGGGTCATGATGGATTCTCCATCACTGACAATTTGTAAATCAAGATTGAATATTCTAAAAGATCAGCTCTAGGAATTATTTTTGGGAAGTTCTATGGCCTGTGCTATACAGGAGGTCAGACTGGATGATCATAACATGCTGCTGGGGGAATTCTGCACACAATATCTTAAAATTCTGCACATTTTATCAAAACAACAATATAATCACACCAGTTTCAATTACTTTGGTAATTTATTGCAAAATACCTGTCAGCAAGTAGGTCTGCAGCAATACTGATGATAAAAAAGATTCAGGAAATGTTTTTTGACAAATAGATTCCATACTAGGCATGTTAATAAGAACTTGATGTATCTTTGTTGACAGTTATCTTCTGTTTCAGTGAAATTAAATATTTCATTTAAACAAAGTCATTATACAAAAGTATTATAACGACCTGACCTAAAAGGGCACTAATGTCCTTAAGGACTGTTTTGTGTCAGTCTATCATGTCTTGTCCAAGTTCAAGTTTCTGTGTGTATTGTAAGGTTTTTGGGTCATGCCACTGTAGCATGAAGGGGGTGGGTGAGTTAGCAGTAGTTTAGTTGTAGGATAGTGGGATGGTTAGCATAGGGAAGGAAGACCCAGAGTAAAGTGTGCGCGTGCAGGGTGTGTTTCTGTGGGTTGGGTCATATAAAATGGTTCACCAGCCAACACCCCTTCATCTTCAGAGGTGGTATGCACGAGTGGGAGTGCTGGTGGGGCACAGTGATAGCTGGGAGCGGGTGGGGGTGGATTTAGGCTGGCAGGGAATATAAAAGGGAGGGTGGTGTCACTAGGGTCATAACCAACCTAATTTAATAGTACAACATAAGATTTTTATGTCAAGCTACACTGCTCACACAGCGGAGTGCTCATGTGCGTGCAAAGATGCTACTTGTATATGTAACTAACACATTTGAAACACGTAAAACTGGAAAAAGGAAGCATTTTGGTGGAAATCACAAACTGTGTGAAAAAATAAAATTTCAGCAGGGAACATTAATTCTGTGCAAATTCTGCATCACAGTGGCACAGAATTCCAGCAGGAGAAAAAACTGTCTCGTCTAGCCTTGGAATCTATGAATGTTACAATGGAAGAATAAAATTTCTAATCTGCTGATACTGTTTTAAAAAATGACTAAATCACTAAGAATTATTTCTTGAAAATTACATGTGTAATTGAAATATGACCCCATGAGCTTGATGATGACCTGTTTGATGACAAAAGGATTACAGGTGCAGTCAGAGAGATTTACTTTAAAAGAGGTTTAAAAAATGTTTCCCTGAGAGAAGAGGGGGGGGGGGAATACAGAACTTACTTTAAAAGACCCGTAGAAGTGTCATGCTGTTCCCTGTCGCAGTCTGCAGTTCTGGTCTTCCTATTCCTGGATGATTGCATTTCAGTGGTAGGATATTGGAATATTTCTATTCTATATAGGTTCTTACGTTACACACATGCTTGTGCATAAAACATATCTGGCTCTGCTGTACAAGAGCTGCTACAGGAACATAGGAAGAAGTTTATTCACATGCCATGACAGCTTTTGACTCCCTCTTATGTGGGTTAACTCTAAGGAAGACAAAATCATTTTATAGCCTCACTTACCAGCTTATGTGTTTTCTGTAGCTCAGTTGGGATTGTGCAGACTCTGGATCCTCCATTGCTCTGAGACATTGCTGACCAGTCTACATCCAGGATTTTCCTGCTCTTTGGGGGCTCCTTCTTCTGCTTCTCCAGTTTGAGTCCTTTTTATCTGAAGGGAATCTATTAGACTGTTCTACCTACCAGAGAAGAATCATCAAGGCCTAGCAGGATGGGGATCTCAGTGGTCTCCACTGAGTCATGGAAAGCAAATTAGAAAAGTGGTTCTCAAAGTAGGGGGCAGGCCCCCCTGAGGTGGTGCAAGATGGATCATGGGAGGGCGCAGAGCAGGGGACAGAGCTGGTCCAGCTCCACGCTCCCTGGAGATGGAAGCAGCTGCCGCTGCCCACCTCCCGCAGCAGCAGCGGTCCCCTGCCACGCACGATCCCCGCGCTGCTGCTGCAGCTGCTTCCCCCCACTTCCTGCACCGATCTGGTGCTCGCTGCTCCCCACTGCTGCTGCTCACCGCATTGCTGCTGCCATGCTCCCCGCTTCCTGTGCTGTAGGCCCTGTTTTTCTTCCTGAAAGGGAGAGGTTCGAGGAAAGAGGGGCATGATTGTTAGGGCCTACAGTGCAGGAAGCACCCCCCTAACAATCATGACCCCCCCCCCCTTGCCCCGAACCCACCCCTTTCAGGAAAAAAATAGGGCCAACAGTATGGGAAGCACCCCCCCATTTTTTTCTGAAAGGGCCCCCTCTTCAGAAGGGGGGGCAAAGGGGCTGCGATTCAGGGGAAGGAGGGTGCGATTGTTCAACAAAAGTCCATGGGCAGGGTGGGGGGGCACCATTTAAAAAGTTTGAGAACCACTGAATTAGAAGATACGGTGGGAATATGATTTACTTTTCTGTGGCTAGGTTGACATTGCAGAGGCTGAGTTCTGTACAGCTGTACACCCTATGGAAAAACACTCAAGGAAGGGAGATAATATGAAACTTGGCTGAATAAGAAGAGGGAGCCTCTGGGTGAGGGAGTGGGGAGAAATGGAACCTGACCCCTTCTCACCTATTCTTCTGACTACAGAGCTTTTCACATGGAAACCCTACTCAAAGCAAAGGCTGTGACCCTATTCAGTAGTGTCCGTGAAAGAGTACAGGGAACACCAAGCTCCCTCCTCTTCTTCAGCCAAGTTTTATGTTATCTCCCTTTCTTGGGTGTTTTTCCATAGGGTGTACAGCTGTACAGGCCTCCGCTATGGTCACCTCCCATCTCTGGCCTAGGAGATTAATGAGCTTTAAGTATGGCTGGCAGGGAAGTTTTATGGCCTTGTAAGCCTTCTGGTTAGACCTGATCCATTTGACCAGGATGTCTCTGAACATGATGAAGCCTTTCCTCAAACCCTGGAAGAGATGGAAAAGGGGGATCCATTTCACCTGAAGGCTACTGGTGTATATAATTACCCTTGAGGGCCCTTCTGATGTCCAAGGTGTGCCATGTGTTTCCCTTCCTGGGTTAGGCAGGACAGATACTTAGATGTACAGATCAGATGAGAGGAGGATAGGACTTTCAGCAAAAACAGGGACACATGCAAAGGGCATCCTTGTTGCAAGGCCCTAGGAAATATCAAACAGGGAAGACTACAGGCAAGTGCAGGGAGCTCTTCCATTCCATTCTCTCCCCCAAGGTTATCATTACTCAGAACTACCTTCAAAGCTATGAAGCAGTGAGGTCTGTATAACCTGAGAACAAGTATTAGACGCCTCAAAGACAGTGGGGAGCTAACTGAAGGATGGACTTCAATTATTGTGACACCAGACAAGAGGATCTCTTGGTGCCCCTAACAGATTCCTTAACACAGTAACAAGAAAACTGAGTGGGTCAGAAACTAGGCCTTTGATGAAAATCTTCTACTTTGAAATCAAAGATGGGTGTCATTCTGGTCCACCTAGCTGGGGGAGGCGTGGGGGGAGGAGGAACTCTTTTACCTGCATCGTCTGGAACATAACCACCCACACGATAGAAAGCAAGAGAGGTAAGTCATTTTTACTATGAGTGCAGCAGTATCTGGGACACTAACAGAAATGCACAACTCTTAGTGTCTTATTGCAAACCAGGCTGAGAAATTTGGGTGTCAGGGCCTGAGAAAATTACTGGGCCCTGCTGGCAAAGATCTTGGCATAAGAACAAAGGACTTCTAACCCCTTGGAAAAGCATCAGCATGTCCACATACCAAGCTTGCCAGTATCAGGCAACTAGGATTAAGGGAGTCCCTATGACAAGCAGTTTTCTTCAGAATCTTCCATATGACCACCAAGAGGAAAACCACACACCAAGAAGGACATTCCAGGAAAAAGCAAACATGGAACCTGACTAGTCTTGCTAGTCTGGGTACCTGCTGCCAAAAAATAGAACACTTGTTGGTCAAAGAGCCGTTACAGGGAGATTCCCCATTGCTTTGGGTTCTACTCAAGGACCCCTATCTTTAGGAACCACACCATCTAAAAAATCTTGGATCAGCCCAGCCAGTCTGCTGTGCAGTTAAGGTGACACTGAATAATAGGCCCCTGTTAAAACAAAGATCATCTCAAACCCAAGGGAATGAAAGAATGTCTTTTAGCACTCTGGTAGTACAGGACTACTGAAGTGCAGTCACACTTTACAAGGACATGCTTTTCCTTGATTAGCTTTCAAACTGCTAAGAAGCCTACCTCAAATGCCTGCACTTCAACTTCCTTTCCTTTGGAAGAAATGTTTCCTGTACTTAGTGAGCATCCAGTGACTGCAACCTGACCCAAACAGCCTCCATCTGAGATACGATATAGTCTGCCTGGAGCCAGTGGGGATGGATAGAATCAAGGTGCTTATTTTATCATCTCCTGTACCATTTAGTTGGCCCAGTCCAATACATGCCTAAATATGCCAATCATCCAAATAAGAAATTATGCAAAAAAACCTGGACAACCAACAGCCTTCCAGCTCACATAAAAAAAGCACTAAATAGAAAATGGCAACTGTCTTATGCAAACTTCAAGAACATCTGGCTGGTGTGAATGATGAAGATATGTTTGTAAGCATCCTTAGCTTCAACGATATCAGGAATAACTTGATCCCTCATTAGCAGACGACCTGAAGGATTCCATTTTGAATTTGAGTTTTTAAAGAACTGGTTCACTAGCTCAGAGTGAAAGAGAAGGGTCCTGTGCCACCATTGCCAGTCACAAAGAATCACAAGTAACTCCTTCCCCATCACCCCCCAATATTTGTTCACTTTTTCATTTTTCACAAAAAATTGCAACGTTTTAAATCAAAATAATTATTCAAATATTTAATTTAAGAAAAACTGGGATATTTCCTGTAAAAACGTTGGGTAACCAAAAAAAAAAAAAATCACCACCACCTCTGGGGTTGGGAAGGAATTCCCCCCCCCACAAGGCAGATTGGCAAAGGTTCTGGGGGGTTTGCGCCTTCCTCTGGCACATGGGGCATGGCTCACTTGCTGGTGGATTCTCTGTACCTTAAAGTCTTTAAGCCATGATTTGAGGGCTTTAATAACTCACTCATAGGTTAGAGGTTTATTACGGAGGTGGGTAAGGTTCTGTGGCCTGCATTGTGCAGGAGATCAGACTAGATGATCATATTGGTCCCTTCTGACCTTAGAGTCTATGAACTGTTTCAATAGCATTTGATATATTTCATTTGAATGAGGTGAAAAAAATTTAAGGGTCATCTATTCAAAACTTTGATTTAATTCATTCTTCATTTTCCAACCAACTCTACTTAGATCTCTTTACTGGAAAGCCAGCTCAGGAAAATAAACTTGTTGCCTGACAAGTCAGAGATGGCTAAATCCAGATTTTCCCCCCAACACACCCCTTTGGAGTTTGCTCTTTTCCCATCCTCTATGTGCTCAAAATCATAAAGTTCAACAAACCTGTAGGGAGCAGCTGTGAGCATGTTTGTGGAAAGCCTGAAGGAATCCTGGGCCATGTCATTCAGGCTAGGGACTGCCAAAGAGAACCTGGATAGGGCATAACTGACCTGGATTTATCATGAAACTTTTTTGCAAGATTCCCCTTTCTTACCTAGGGGCGTTTTAGAGCCAGCATTAGACACCATACGGCTGTCCGACGTTCTTAAGCAAGACATAATAGCAGAATCTACTCTAGGGTAGAAGAGCCACATATCCCCAAAATCTTCTATGGAGGATGGTCTCCGGAATTAGCTGAATGGAGGGGTAGACTAGCAGGATATTTTGTAATAAAAACCTCAACAAACCATGCCCCAGAAAGTGTGCCAAACTTTCTGGAGACCCTTCTAGTAGGATCTAGGACTGAGCTCTCAAAATGAGGCTACCTCTCCCCTCTACTAAAACACGGACAACTAGAAGTCTCAAACTAGAACAAGCAATGTGCTAGCTACTTGGATTTTTACGAATGTTATGGTTGGGACCTAACTAAGTCCTTAGAAAGACAATAAAAAAATCCCCAAAGTAAATCCCTAGGTAACCTTTTAAAGGTGTTCTAGCTAACTCCTAAAGGTTAAAGTCTGGTTAGATAAAGCAGCCAGGGAGTACCCATTGACCCACCCACAAGACAGGGTGGTTCATTGAGATCCTTGTGTATTCTTTTAAACACATCTGCTCTGGAGCAAGCTTCTTCCCTTCATGCAAAATGATTGTCCCAGCCCTAGATAACACCTCAGCAGCTGCCTGGTCGTGAGCCACTGCCCATAACACTCTCTAGGGAAGTAAAGAGGGCTGGTTGTATGTATTATGGGCCCTAGGTGGGAAGGGATGATCCAGAAGTAAAAGTCCCATAACTTTCTAACTCTTCTACACACATTTACTAATGCTTTTTCCTTAACCTAGGTTACAGCACAGCTGTGTTCAAGAAATGGGCCACTTCTACACTTCATTGCTTGTTAATTGTAAGCTAATAAGAAAAATGAGTCCTTATTTCACCCACATTAGGAAAACATGTGAGTTGTACTAACTGTGCACTGAAAAGTGTACATTTACATTTGGTTGTGGGTGCGCTCCCACCCATCTTCTCAAATAAATGTATCATTCATTCTACCCATTCTAATGTGATGTAAATCTCCCACATAGCTTACCACCTAAAGATTACACTTGAAAACTGCATGAGCAGATGTAATACCTAAAATATATACAGTGGCAAGTTATGCCATTTGTTTCCCCAACATTTACTGTTAGATTTTAAGCTTTTCAGGGCATGGACTGTCTTGTTGCAGTGTCTAATTAGTACATGGTCATAAAACCTTTCATGCTGTATAAAAGACCTATCATTTTAAATATGGGTTTATATGCAGCAACCATTCTGTTCCAGCAAGTTTCTTTTTCATATGAACATAATTTCTGGCAGGCAATTACCAACCTGTAATTTAGCCAGGGTACTTAACCACTACCACTCTTTGAAGAGTGCAATAGGTTGTTTAAAATTAGCTCTAAAAGTTAAGGGATCGTCAAAGCTCAAAAATTAATGCAGCATTGCAGTATATCATTAAGCCAAAATTACCTGTTCTTTTAGTAAAAGGTAGTAAATGCCCATGACAAAAATGTTGTTCACTAAAATAAGAAACAAGTCCAATTCTCTCATGAAGTAGGGCAGAAAAGCACTAGCCTATTTATTACTCTCTAAAGTGAATACAGCTGCTTCTATGGCCACAGTACAAAAAATGGATAAGGCTCCTGGTGCCACTTAGTAAAATGTATACATCAAGTAAAACTCAAACCAATATACTGTTTTTCCATTTTAGCCCTTTAGTCAAGTGGGACAGGACTCACCTCCACACTCCCCAGTGCCTCTATCATGTTTTACTTGCCAGTTTAAAACAAAACACCAAATATGTAGTTTGTATCTACAGATGTACACAGTAGAAAAGCAGGTAACTGCAATTGAGGATACTGCCACCAATTAATGATTCCTCAAATGCCAGTAACAAATATGCCAGAGCTGCTGAATAAAAGCATGTATGTTTTAGGTATGACTACCATGAAGATTAACCAAAGCACACAAACTGTCACATCAACAGCCTGATGAATGTTTATCAATCAGTTAACTTCCAGACAAATTTAGCTTAAATTGGGGTCTACAGAAACTAGGAATAGCTTTAAAAATCTGTCAGTGTAACAGCTCCTCTTAATTCCAAAAACAAACATATGAATTTACATTGCCTGGTGTTTTAAATGGACAGTATCAACTTGGAAAAATCACTTGCTACAAAATTTGCAGACTAGTAGAGCTCCAAACACCTGAGACTACTAAGTTAGGCAGAACACATTTTGTGTATTTGAGTTAGTGAGTTAACTGTTGCTGCAAAAGCAAATACCATGAAAACAAAAAGCATACTAAAGTTTCAAGAAACTGTTTTTTTAAAAACAGTGCATTCACTTTGTCCTTTAAGGATCAGTAGATAGCTAGTGAAAATATCATTGAAGAATTTATTTACACTGCATTTGTGCCCTAGTTCGCTGAACAGAGGATGCCAGAATGGGAGGTTTCCTGTATTATTGTGTGGTATGTGTACTTTAAGGCCAAGCCACCCAACACAAACTAATTCAGGGCTGGCATAGGTCACAAGTTAAATAAATCAAGCAGATTAAGGGTCAAAAGACTGGAAATAGTGCCAAGCAGTGAAATGTATTTGGAAAGCTATAGCATTCTGGGTCTTCCAAATTAGAACAGTTGTCCTCCATCCAAACCCCCGTTTGCTTGCATTACCTGAAATGTATACCAGGAGCAGGGTAGTATGCAGGGGCAGCATGTTTATTTTAAATACTTGATACTTTGAACACTGCATAGTATCACCATTCTATTAACTAGTGAAATCCAAGAGACTACCAAACTCTTGATTCTGAAGATGGCCAATTTTTCTCACTATCTGGTTATGTCTTTCAAGTGCACCCTTACCCATGCACACATACAAAAAAGCCAACTTACTATAAAATAATTTATTAGGCAGTAATACACAGCTTTTAGCACCAAGCTCTTATGTACATGCATATAAAACTTCTACTCTGACTACCCTACTCAGGGACTTTAGCTCTTTTGCCCTTGGCCTTGCGGACCTCTTCAATCAAATCTTTCAAATACTGGATTTCCTTGCTCAGGGAATCTGCCTTCTCCTTCAGTGCCTCGTTCTTCTGCTCTAGCTCTCTGCACTCCCCAGACAGGGCCTCCTGTTCTGCCCTCTTCTTCTGCCGGTAACGTGTGGCAGCTGTTTTATTCTGCTCCATCTTCTTCAGTTTCTTATCAACTCTCTTTTCTCCCTTCACCTTTGCTGACACTACTTTCTCTGCAGGACGATCGTATGGTTTGGGCTGCACAGAACCACAAATGGGGTCTGTGGGAAACTGGCTGTCATTGGGAGAGCCTACAGAGATGGTTGGACTGTGCTGTGGTGTCCCCAGGTAAGACTCTGGACTCATGCATATTCCACTATCATTATCAGAATGGGCTTCCTCCTCTTTCTCAAACTTGGGGAACACCACCACCAGGAAGGTGGTGGCTTCTGGCTTTCTGTCTCCTTCTAGAACATCGACTTCACTGCCTACATCTAAACTAAAAGAATCATCTGGAGTAGAAGTCAGGGACCCTGGGGAAAGTGGAAGAGATAGAAGGGGGGTGAGTGAGGCCACCTGATCTACTCCAATTGGAGATTCCGGGTGATGGATAATTGGGTCAGTTATCAGTGGAGGTTCTTTGTCATGAATTTCTTGGGTAGGAGGGTCTAATAGGAGATCACACGTGTCTTCCAACGTGGCCATAAGCTCGTCTGGAGAGACGGTGGCTTCCAGGTCATCTATACCTAACAGGGCATCAAAGTCAAATTCCTTCAGATCCATCTTCTCCACCATCCAATCCATGCCAGAGAAGGCATCCTCTGCAACATAGGGAAATGTAATTACCACAAAAGTACAACAGTCACACACATGTAAACAACTCAAGCCTCTGGAAGCAAAGTATTTTGCTTATTTTTTCTCCATATATTCCCTCCTGTTGCTAAACTTTTTCACATGCCAATTTGACAAATCTAGTACTCGCAGCAGATTCTTCTGCTATCACTTCCATATATTCTGTATAGCAGAGGTCTTCTCAGGCCTAATTTTTAGGCCTGACCCAGACTGGACCCAATCCCACCTGACCCTGAGAGGGTCAAGTTGTTTTCTGACCCAACCTAGCAGCATCACTGCCTCATGCCCAGGGTGGTCAGTTCTCCTTCACCTGCCCATAATGGAGTTGACACAGCAGTGCCTGCATGCACCAGCTTCATGGCTCCACTCCTGCCATCCACTAGCACCTGCAACATGAGGTACCTGGCAGGAGCAGGATGCTGTACCAATCTGACTCCAAGGGAGTCTGGTTATTTTCCCACCTGATACTTGTCATTGGGTTGCAGGTCTCTACTGTACATTACAAGTAACCCTGATAGTGACTTATGACATTTCATTTCTCTGACTCCAAGCGCTACATAGAATTGAAGTGTTTGGGGGAGAGACTTCAAAGAGCTAAGTGAAAGTAAATGATAGCAACATTCTGTCTTGTGTAGCCCTTCCCCAAAGTACAGGATTCTGAATCACATGTGGAACATGGAGGGAGATGCTCCTGATTCTAAACAGACACTGCTGTTTGATCTATTTAAACAGCTCACTGGCTAACTAGTATGGCAGAATGTTAAGCAATATGCAGATGCTTCCTGATAGAACACTTGATGGGAACACACTCTAGTCTACACAGACCCAAACTGATAGATTTCATGTGGGTGAATGAAGCAATGCCTTACCCTGGCTGTTTTCTGTGTTTTTGCCCAAACTATCCACAGCCAGCCAATCAGAGGAGACTGCCTTAGCCTTGTCACTGGAGAACCCACGCGAACTGAGGGGCTTGGCCACCTCCAGGTAGTCATCTAGAAGTCCCAGGCTTTCCTCAGCCACCAAACACGACTGGTTGAAGGGGGACAGTAAATCCCCCAACAGCATCTCGTTCAAGAGGCTCATCCTGGTCAAGTTTTAATGCTTTTTTGTTAAAGAATGTAGATGAGTAGAAGGTGTCTTTGTCAATTACAGCAATGCTGCTGTGAGGTGCTTTGAAAAACCTGGAGCAAAGATAAAAGATCATTTGTTATAGCAGAAGCAGCCATTTGTGTTTAACTTAAATACTAATGTGCTCTATGGGTGTAGAAAGGTTACTTTCAATAAAACAAATTCCATTATAAAAACCATGTTACAGAACACTAAGCAGATTGGGGTTGTCCCCTTAATTTCCAAGTACTGAGTTTTCCTGTGAACCACATTATTTGCATTTTGACTCCTTCCAGCCTGTCTCAGAACTCTATCCCTACAACACAGGGCAATCTAGTAACCACTGAGATGGTGCTCATACTGTAAGGGCTCAACAAAAGGGCTATTCAAGTTTCCTCATGACCAAATATGGTCACATCTATTGCAAGAGCCCCGCCCACCATTCCACTGTGACTCATGTTGCATAACTGGAATTGTGCCTATGCCAACAGCTGCAGCCATTTCATGATCTTTCTTGTGTGTACAGCCTCCCCACTCTATAGGCAGCCATTTTGTACCCTGCCACGTTTCCACTGGGGCTACTCGAGCAACTAGCAACTAACAGATTTAGGGACTGCCCAGAAAGCCCAGGAGCGGAGAGGCATTAAATAGCTTGGATTCACAGCCAGTGAGGAGAGAAGGAAAAGGCTCACTGTAAAGATAGAACGAGGACATTTAAGGATAACTTGGGACTTCGCCTAGAAACCCAATCAGGGGTTACAAAACAGTGAGAAAAGTTGGTGAGAGGCTGAATAAGCAGCCTGCAGCTGCGAGTTCAGCCTGGGCATCGCCCTGAGAGCAGAGTCCTAGGGACCCGCGTCTCCAGAGACTCCGCGCACAGGGCTCCACAGGCTCAATTAGCGTCTGGGGCCCAGAGGATTCCTGTGCACGGAGAATCCATCCCCCCCCCCCCCCCCCGCGCCCGGGAACAGCTGTGCCGACACCCCCGCCTCCGAGCAGCTCCAGTCCTGTCCGTAGAGAATGGTTTCGTCCAGGGAAGTCACAGGACTCCACGCACACCCCGCATCCCGATATGGTCTTAACCAGCAACCCGCTCACTCCTTAACAGGGGACGGAGACGCGCCACGGAACGTTGGAATTCCGGAACGTCTCGAGGGGACCATCCCGCCGACTCTCCCCCCCCCCTCTTCGGGAGAGACCAATTCCCTCACGCCATTCTCTACCCCCCTTCCATTCGCCAACAGAGGGAAGGCCCGGTGGAGGCCTTTTCGGCTCACTAATCCCACTCCCGGCTCGGCGAGAGCGTTCCCGGGGGGGGGGGAGAGGGGGAGCAGGGCCCTGCCCGCAGCCTTATACTCACGCCATGGCTGCAGACGCCGGGGAGAGGCCGAGGACGCCGCTGCTGTTGCTGCGCCCGCTGCACTGGCCGATGCCGCTGCTGGCCCTGCCGCCCTTACCAAGCCATGGCGGCGGCGACGCTGCTCCTGGTCGGGTCGGGTCAGGTCCCAGCCGCCCCCCGCGGGCCACGCACACGACACACACGACGGAGCTCTAGACAGACAGACAATGAGAAGGCGGCGCCCTTGCGCGCCCCGTTTATATACCGCTCTCCTCCCCTCCCCCACAAAATAAGATCCGGTAACGCTGTATTCTTCCGCCAGCTTCACCGGCACCGCGTGCTCACAGATGCCGGACGTCACCCTGCGCCCCGCTACTTTCCACTAAGTCACTGCTAAAGACTTATGGTGACGAGACGCGCGATTTGCTCGGTCTCGCCCGTGCCAAGGGCCGGTGTGTATGGGGGAGAGGGACGAGCGATGCGAACGAACACGGGATCGGCGGAAGGATCACTATAGTCAGGGACTACATGGTACACAATACACGCGCGCGCACTCTATGACACGAAGGCACGTCACGCACAGACAAGCGCGGGCGGGGCCTCCCCGCCGCGCCTCTGTCTCCGACTGGGCGTTCGGGGCTTGGGCTGGGCTGGGCCCTTTGAATTGGACCTGACAGCCGACAAACGGCGAGCTCCGGCTCCAGGCTCCGCGCGCAGGCCGCACGGGGAACACCACGTGGCCTTATAAAGCGCTGATTGGCTGGTACTGCATGTTCACGTGCGCTGTGAGCTGCTATTGGCTAGGGCGAGAGCAGAAGTAGACGCAAGCGGCAGCCGTTCCCAGCTGTCTGGGGAGCCTGGCGGGATTCAGGAGCGCGGGGGAGGGGCATCACGCGGAGCTGCCTGCGCGCCTCTGGGCTGAAAGTGAAAAATCTGAATGTGAAAGGGGGGGAGGAGGCCGCCTGCTTGAACGGCGCCCGCCGCCCGAGCAGCTCAGTCGCCGTGCCAGCCCTGCCCCCAATGCCCCCCGCTGTGCCCCCATTTCACCCCGCCGTGCCAGCCCTGCCCCCATTGCCCCCCGCTGTGCAAGCCCTGCCCCCCATTTCACCCCGCTGTGCCAGCCTTTCTTCCCATTGCCCCCCCCCATTTCACCCCGCTGTGCCAGCCTTTCTCCCCATTGCCCCCCCCGCTGTACCAGCCCTGCCCCCCATTGTCCCCTGCTGTGCCAGTCCTGCCCCCCATTACCCCCCGCTGTGCCAGCCTTTCTCCCCATTGCCTTTCCCCCTGCTGTGCCAGCCCTCATTCCTTCCCTGCAGCCCCTCCCCTGCTGTGCCAATCATACCCCCCCAGTACCCCTTTCTTTCATGTGAGCCCATCCCCCTGCTGTTACAGACCTGTCCCCCTCACCTGGTGTTCTTTCTGCCCTGCAGCACCTCCCATATAGCCCTGGCATTTCAGTTTGGAGCCCCAGTGATCTATTGTGTCATGGACTCTTGAGGTTAGACTGGAACTCCCACCATCATTTCACAGGCAGCAGTTCATATCAAGTGAGTAGGCAGTGAGTGAGTCTGGAGGGACTGCCACTCCCTGAAATGATGATCCTTTCACCCTTACCTCATCTTCTCTTTCCTTTCTGTCCTACGCAGCTGTTGTCTTCCATCATATATTTATAATTTCTTTGGGGCAAGGACCATCTTTGTCAATGTGTGTGTAAGCACAACGGGACCCATAATCCTGAGTGGGGCATCTCAGCATCATCATGATATTAACTACAACTTTTGGTTGCTGCTGCCTTGGGCTGCATTCAATGGAGAGGTTAGGTGTGGTCTTGAGCTGTCCAACTCCTATTGCCCCAGCCCACTTTGCCTTGTTGAGGTATGTCTATACCACAGCGAATCTCAGAGTCCAGGTAAACCAACTTGGGCTCATGTTACAGGGGTAAAAACAGCCGTGTAGATGTTTGGGCTCAGGCTCAGCCTGGGCTCCAAAACCCATCTGCCTTCACAGGGTTTCAAAGACTGGGCTCCAGTCCAAGCCTGAATATCTATGGTGCTAGTTTTAGCCCTGTAGCACAAGCCCAAGACAACTGATCTGGGCTCTGAGGCTTAATGCCACGAGTGGTGGACTTTTTGTTGTTGTTGTGGTTTTTTTGCTGTGTAGACATGCACTCTGTGACTTGAACCAATGAGGAAAAAATTCAAGGAACGAGAATTTCCCCCCACTCCCCATAGGTGACACTCTCTGACTGGACAGGGTGGAGAGGAGATTTTTGACAGACAAGAAAACAAAATCTTCCCTCATCTCCCCACTGTTTCCTACTGACACAATAGTGTCCCTTCCCTTTGCTTAGAGATCAAGTGGACTAGCATTGATAGTCACAGATCATCCAGTTAGACTAACAGTTGTAAAAGTGCAGGTTTACTCTGGAAAGTCACTGACCAGTTAATGACAGCATGGGATTCCACATTTTTTCCGTCATTGCCTCTGGGGTATTATATGTTTTTCCCTACTGGCGACCTTGGAAACTCAGCCTGGGCTCTGGAAGTCAAGCTGTGTTTTTGGCTGCTCAGGCCTCATTATCAGGAATAAAGGTTTGGCAGGACAAACTTGGGGGCCCTCAGCTTCTACTGGCAGCAACCCTAGTGTTTTTCAGTTACAGCCTTAGCAACATTTGTGCAAGTTCATGGCCTTTATGGGGTTTGCACAGCTGTAATTCTCTGAAACTTAGTAAACAGTTTTATTGACAATCCGCAACAACAAACAGAGTCAACTCCCACACTCAGCCCTGCAGAGCCAGCTAAGAACAAGAAAAGCAGTACAACCTAATCATCACTAAAGTCAGCATAAATTAATCTGAATGCACAATAGGAACAGCTCTGCTGAGTAGAAAGATACCATGTATACAAGGGATTATTTTCTTTTAAGAGCAAAATAACATTTTGAGTCATTGGAGGGGGATATGCCCTCCATCTCAGAAGACATCACAATAGCAGTTCAGTGATCCATGATGACTATTCAGAGAAATGCGTCAAGGAGCTTGCTAACTGATCTGAGCTTCAGTGCAGAACTGAGGGGAGGCACTGGCTTTCAAAGAAGCCAAATGGGGCGATTGGATGGGCATGTGGGTGGACATCAGTGCACCATAGGGATTGGCTGAGGGGAAGGCTTTCACATACCCCCACCTTGACTCCATGCCCATCCTTTTAAGTGAAAATAAAAAGGTGACTGTAAAGCTTTCATTATAGCGAAATCAAGGGAAAATAAATACACACCCTATCCTTCCTCTTGAAAAGATAATTATGGATTTCCATGAAAGGAGTCACTGTACATCTGAGAAAGAATCATACAAGCAGACATGACATGCACAATGAGGAACTTCACCCAGATTGGCCTGTTTTTTAATCTGCCTGGCTTTCTTCTCTTTGTGTGGAATTTGTACTGGTGAAAGGTTCTGGACAGAAATCTTCCATCTCTCCCCAGCTAAAAAACAAGCAACCAAAAAAAACCCCCAAAAACCCACCAGCCCTTGGTTAACTTCAAGGTTATTTCCCGGTTTCCTAGATGACTATAACACACCATCATTTATTATGTGTTTCTATAAATAAGATATCATACTGAGTTCCATTATAAACCACCCATTTGCCTTTGAACAGAACTTGCTGAACATTTCTCCTTTGTGGAGATAATTCATATCAGACAAAAGATCTTTTCCCCCTTTAAGTAAAAAGCCTGTGGTTGTTTTTTCAATGATGGGAGAATGAAAAACGTGTTTTCTAAGCTCAGAAATGCAAGTCTTTTCTCACCATTAACTCAAAAACCTCAGAACAGAGACTCCCTACTAGGTAAGTGGTTCATATACAGTGAGGTCAAACCTGGTAAGTTTGGAAGACATCATTTTTACAATAAAAAGGTTTATACAATAATAAACAAATAATTGATGTGCATGGTCAGTGAACACCTGCTAAAATGTAACCAACTGTAGTCTTTTTGACTAAGTGTTACTGTGAAGGGCACCTTAGAAAGGCAGAGATAAAACATGCTCCTACATGAACTCCCAAACAGAGAAACTCATAGTAGGACAGAGGCCATGTGACCTAACAGCAGGGAGAACTGCCCCAGTTTCTTTACCAGCCTAGTAGTACCAGGACGAGGGGCTGCGGCTATGGCTATGTGCATGAAGGAAATTTGTATTGTTGAGATACGTTCACACGTTCAATCTTCCAGAAGCCAAGAAAATAAGAGAAATTGATGGGCACAAAAACTGCACATCCCATGATTTTAGGCTCTCTGCAATTTTTACTACGGCCCACAATTTCCTACTAATTCTAAGCTTTACATTAAAGTGTTGGGTTTTTTTATTTATCTTTTCCCTCAGGAGAGATTTGGGATAGAGATTATCTTTTTGTTCTGTGTTCGCACAGTGCTGAGCACAATGGCCCATGACTGGGGCTCCAAGGTGCTACACTAATGCAAATCATCAATAATAATGACAATGGGAAGTGATGTGCTGCTGCCTCGATAACATCACTGCAGAAAACTCTCTGGCCACACAATAAGCAGCAGCTGGGAAGTCACCCCTCACACTCCATTCACCTCACTGCAAAGCCTGCATTGGCCATTTAAATAACATTACAAAGTAAAAAAGTAATTTTTTCTTTAAACATATACACACACAGAAAAAAAATGCCAATCACTACTGATGTCATTAATTTAAATATGCAAACATCAGGAAATGAGAGTTAATGCTTCCATAGTAACCTTAACACACACACTAGACAGACTGTAAATATGTATGATGTTCAGGGTCTGCACATGGGGTGAGATGGTGGAAAGTTAAGTGGGTGTGCCACAGAGTGGTATGCACATCTTCCTTCTTTCAACCCGACAGGAAAAAATATATATATAGTACAAGACTTCTCTTCTCTGGAGCACTATCCTAGGGGGAGTTGCAGCCAGGGAGAATCCTCAGCAGTGCAGCTCTGTTAGCAGGGAGTGGGGAAGGAGGAAAGCGGCAGAACCGATGTGGAGACCTAGGCCCAGATCTTCAAAGAGATTAAGGGATCTAGATCTCAATGATTTCAGTGGGGGCTAGGCATCTAAATTCCTTTGAGGATTTGGGCTCCAGAGCCCCCAAGCAGAGGGCTGTGTGTGACCTTAAGAACCCCCAGTGCCAACTGGCTAAGGGTTCACTCTCATGTAACCACAACTCCTATCAGGCCTGACAATCTCACTACACCTAACACATTGCAGTTACAGTATTTATTCATAAAGAATGTCATGTAGGATGTCAAATGAAAATGTGTATCATAGTGGTCATCATAACCTTGGGAAGATGTATGTATGGACATTATTCAAGAAGTTGTATGTATATATTATACTACATAACTATGTTTAAACTATGTAACCAGGCAATGTAGATGAACAAGTTTTTCCACAAAGGAATGTTCATTTACCTGTCTGCCTAGGTCTCCGATATCAATTGAGCATAGTGTAAATCAACACAAAACAAGCTTTATTTGCATAGTAACAGGAAAAGCAAGTTAACAAGAGAATGAGAAAGACAATATAAGTCAGCACACTGAAGAACAAACAGCTGGGGAGAAGAACTTTGTCTGGGGATACGCTTCAAAGGGATACAGTGCAAAGGTTGTCTGGACTGTAAGAAGCAGGAAAAGAAACCACTGAGTGGTGCATCGAGGGAGCAAAAAGGACAATGCTCTTCATATCCATGAAAGCCAGGGCTGTTTTAAGACCTTCGTAGGCCTAGGCACACTTGCCTTCGTAGGCCCCACAACTGAAATAACGAATTTGATTTTAAGCTATTAATAAGGAGTTTTTTTAATAAAAATAAAAAATTATATATAAAATTTTTTTCGTAGGCCCTGAAAGTTTCATAGGCCATAGGCACTGTGCCTATTGTGCCTAATGGATAATACTGTCCTGATGAAAGCTGGATCTTGGCGATGTAGCTAGTGAATCTGGGAGAATGCTTTGGTGCTTTAACTTAGACATAGATTTTAGCCTGCTAAAGTTATGTTCAATCTCATAGAAACATGTTATCCTTTTCTTGTATTTGTAACCATATCTGTTTCTAGTACCTTTTTTCAGTATCACTTGAATCTCACTCTTTGTTAATAAGTTTTTCTTTCTTTTATTGTAAGTGTGAATTCTTTGTTGAATCAAGTAAGTCGGTGTGTACAGGGTTTCTTTGGAGGGAGCTGACATGGTAATTACTGAGAGTGTCCAATGAAAGGGGTTGGATACCACAGGTAGAAAGGCTAGTCAAGAGGGCTTGGGGGCCGGGGTGCACCAAGTGTTACCTGCAAGGCAAAGTAAAGGCTGGCAGATTCCTGAGAAGTTTGTCTGGTGTGGCTAGCTGTCAGCAAGGCTAGAGCCAAAAAGTCTCTCTTTTGCGAACACAGGTGGGTAAGAAGATTACCCATCATTCTCCGTGCCCCAAGAAAATGTCACATTGTGGTTTCCTGCAGATGCCCCAGAATTATTTTGGATCCATGGGGAATCTGCCAAGTGTGTCTGGGGGCAGAACTGGCAGCAATTTTTGCTGGGACAGGGCAAAGGAGGGAAATATCCATGATGTGATTTCCGCACAAATCACCTCCTGAAGAAAGAAATAATGTGTTTAGCATTCCTTAATCTAGGGGGCAATGCTCTCACTGAAACCAATAGGAGTTCTGGCAGTGTAAGGCTTCCTGAAAGGGGATCTGAAAGAGCACTTTTACACTAAACTTGACATTAGCTGGAAAACTCCTTCCCAATTTCTAGGGAAAATACAGTAAAACATTATAGGTCAAGCCAAATCCTCAATGCTCAGTAGTCATCAATTTCTTCTATGACACTCAATATGAACATTCAGAGACATCAGATGTATCTTTTCTTCTGAAATCTCAGTCAACACTCATGGCTTGCTTTTCAGGATCAGGACTTTCCAATTTATCACTAGATTGATTAGGAAATATATATACAATTAAGGATCAAACCATATACATTATGATTTTTTATCATCTACAAATAAATAAAAGTTAGCCACATGCTGCAACTACGTCATTTTGGATTAATTCACCAGATATTAGCTATGCCCAAAAATCCTTTCATAAATCATCTATTGATTAACCATCCACTCACTGTCCTACATTTTGATTTCTGTTAATATAATTTCAACATTAAAGTAAAAAAAAGATTAAATTACATTTATAGATTAAAGTTCAATTCTTATAGATAGATAAAGAAACAATCCTGGTTGTCCACCTACATTTTTCCAGATTGAACTGACCTGGATGTGCTATACACTCTTTGCTAGCCCACAATCCACAGATCCTAAGATGCTTTAGTTTTCCATATTAGCCATTTGGTAACCAACTGACACAAGCTTATGCCTGCAGAAATTAAATTTGTTAGTCTTTAAAGTGCTACAGGACTCTCGTTGTTCTTGCTGTATACAGACTAACACGGCTATCCCTCTGGAACTTTTCAGTAAAACCTGTAACTTTGGTAGCTTGACAGAGTCTCTGATCACAGACAGACTCATTTATGGCATTACAGACAGTGTGCTAAGAGAGAAACTGCTCTGGGTGGGGAAGTTATCTTTGAATGAAGCTCTTCAAGTATGTAGGGTCGCCGACACGGTAATAATATAAGTAAAACAGCTGAATTCACCAAAAGGGGTCATCTATGCATTAAGGAAAGCAGCATATAGGCAGAGTGGCTCAAATCACAATGTGGAACCAACCTCTGCTAAAGGGAAGATTTGAGTTTACACAGTCATGTGGTAAATGTGGATCACAACAGGGCCCCAAACGGTGTCTTGCCCATGGGAAATAGTCATAACTGTGGGAAACCATCATTTTGCAAACTGCTGCAGATCCCAAAGGCAGAAAAGTCAAGTGCATTTAATTACTAACAATGTGACTGAGGTGTGTTTTGTAGATGTACTGGGATCAAGCAAGCCTGATATGAGTGACTGGATACTGCTCTGACAGTGAATGAAAAACAGGGTTACTTACCAGTAACTGTTGTTCTTCGAGATGTGTTGCTCATATCCAATCCATTATAGGTGTGTGCGCACCCCGTGCACAGATTCCCGGAACTTTTTTCCCTTAGCTAGCTCCGTAGCATTGGCTCAGGTGCCCCCTGGAGTACCGTGCTCATGTTGTGGTACATAGGGCGCCGCCGACCCTGCGGCCCCTCAGTCCCTTCTTTCTGCCGACTCCGACAGTGGGGACGGAGGGTGGGTGTGGAATGGATATGAACAACACATCTCGAAGAACAACAGTTACTGGTAAGTAACCTTGTTTTCTCTCTTCGAGTGATTGCTCATATCCATTCCATTATAGGTGATTAAATAGCCATACCTTGGAGGTGGGTAGGAGTCAACGGTGAGCTGCTCTCATCAGCACGGCCCTTCCGAAGCCCGTGTCCTCTCTCGCACTGTCCACTAGCTGCAGTATGGCGTAGTGAGACATGAAGGTGTGCACCGATGGCCAGGTCGCTGCTCTGCAGATGTCCTGCAGGGGCACTCTTCCCAGGAAGGCCGCCGATGAGGCCTGGGCTCTGGTTGAGTGCGCTGTCACAGCTCCTGGAAGCGGCACCTTCGCCCGCTAATAGCAGGTTTTAATACAGGCGGTGATCCAGGTGGAGATGCGCTGGGTGGAGACAGGTGAGTCTTTCATCCGGTCCGCCACTGCCACAAACAGCTGTGTTGATTTCCGGAACGGCCTGGTCCGCTCGATGTAGAAAGCCAGGGCTCGTCTGACGTCCAGTGAGTGCCATCTCTGCTCCTCCGAACCGTGCGGTTTAGGAAAAAACACGGGGAGGAAGATATCCTGGTCATAATGAAACTGAGACACCACCTTAGGCAGAAAAGTCGGGTGGGGTCTCAGTCGGACCTTATCTTTGTAGAAGACCGTGTAGGGGGGTTCCGAGGTTAAAGCTCTAAGCTCGGAGACCCTCCTAGCCGATGTAATGGCCACCAGGAAGGCTACCTTCCAAGAGAGGACGAACAGCGGGCATGTAGCCATAGGCTCGAAGGGGGGTCCTGTCAACATGGCGAGGACCAGGTTTAGATACTAGGGAGGCACTGGGTCATGGACCTGGGGATACAGCCTCTCTACCCCCTTGAGGAACCTTGCTGACATGGGGTGGGAGAGGAGGGAATGCCCTTCCATCGGCTGGTGAAAAGTCGAGATAGCTGCCAGGTGCACTTTCAGGGAAGCCAGTGCTAAACCCTGGAGCTTCAGGTGGAGTAAGTACTCCAATATTGCCTGTATGGGCGATCCGGATGGTGGGATACCCCAGGACTCCGCCCAACAGGTAAAACGCTTCCACTTGGCCCGGTACACAATCTGAGTGGAAGGTTTTCTGCTGCCCAGCAGAATCTGTTGGACCTGCGTTGAGCAGGCTCTCTCTCCCTCCATCAGCCACAGAGTCTCCATGCCGTCAGGTGGAGGGAGTCCAGCTCCGGGTGCAGCAGGCCTTGGGAGCGGAATCGGCGTGTCAATGGACAGGTCGAGCAGCATGCTGTACCAGTGCTGCCGTGGCCAGGCTGGTGCAATCAGTATCATGTCCACTCTGTCCCTCTTTATTTTCAAAAGGACCGTGGGCAGGAACGGAATGGGGAGAAACGCATACAGAAGGGTCCCCTTCCAGTCTAGAAGGAATGCGTCGGAGAGCGAGCAGAACCTCGGGCACTTCCTGTTCCTGCGAACAGGTCCAGTTGGGGAACCCCCCCACTTCCGGAAGATTGAAGTCACCACCTCCGGGTGCAGTGACCAGTTGTGGCGGGGTAAGAACGACCTGCTGAGGCAGTCCGCCTCGTTGTTCCTGACCCCCAGGAGGTGAGAGGCAGATATGTGAAAATCATGCCTCACAGCAAGGTCCCAAAGAAGAGTAGCCTCCTGGCAAAGAGCCGAGGAGCGTGCTCCCCCCTGTCTGTTTATATAAAACATGGCCGCCATGTCATCTGTAAGGACCTGAACCATCCTGCCCCTCAGGAATTTGATGAAGACCTTGCAGGCCAAGCGGACTGCCCTGAGCTCTCTGACATTTATATGGAGAGCCCTCTCGTCTGGTGACCATAGTCCCTGGGTGCTCAGGTCCTTACTGATGTGGGCCCCCCGCCCCTTGTCTGAGGCATCCGTTATCAGAGTCACTGAGGGAGCCAAGTCTCTGAAGGGAATGCCCCTCAGAACCTCCCCGGGGTCCCTCCACCAGTCCAGGGAGGACAGTACCTGGGCGGGAACCATGACCACCTTGTTCAGCCTGTGTCTGGCCAGTGCATAGACTGAGGCCAGCCACCCTTGGAGAGGCCTGAGATTGCGGCGAGCCAGCCTCACCACATAAGTACATGCTGCCATGTGTCCCAACAGCTGAAGGCAGTGCCTGGCTGTCATCGTGGGGGACCTGTGCAGATCGCTGATTATGGCGGTCATGGTCTTGAACCGAGTCTGAAGGAGGAAGGCTCTGGCCTGGGTGGCAACCAAGGTGGCCCCTATGAACTCTATGTGCTGCACTGGGGTGAGAGTAGACACCAGTCTGGTGCATGTGGTGCAGGTAAAGGCCAGGCTGTTCTTCACATGGGCCCTGGACTTGCCCCGGATCAGCCACTCGTCCAGGTAAGGGAATATCTGGACCCCTCTGTGGTGTAGGTGGGCCGCTACCACTGCCATTCATTTTGTGAACACCCTTGGCATGGATGAAAGGCCAAAGGGTAGGGCTGAAAACTGGTAGTGGCATCCAGCTACTATAAACCTTAAGAACTTTCTGTGACCTGGAAGGATAGTGATATGAAAGTATGCGTCCTTCAGGTCGAGGGCGGCATACCAATCCCCTGGATCTAGGGCAGGAATGATGGAGGCTAGGGAAACCATATGAAACCTGGTGCGCCTGACAAACTTGTTCAGACAGCGGAGGTCCAGAATTGGCCTCAGGCCCCCCTTAGCCTTGGGGATTAGGAAGTACTGTGAGTAGAATCCCCTTCCCCGTTCCTGTGGAGGAACCTCCTCTACTGCACTGAGCGTGAGGAGGGAGCTGACCTCCTGTATGAGGAGTTGGTCGTGAGAGGGGTCCCTGAAGAGGGACTGGGTAGGGGGAGAGTTGGGGGGGAAGGCCATAAGTTGTAAGGCATAGCCCTTGAGGACTATGCCAAGGACCCATTGGTCCATGGTAATGGCTTCCCATTCGGCATGGTATGGCCGAAGCCTGTGGGTAAATAGCTTGGAGTGATCCAGTGGGAAAGGAGGAGTGACACCCTCGTGCACCCTGTCAAAATCTTTTATTGGCTGTATTGCCCTTGTTTGGGCCTTGCTGAGACCCCGCAGAGGGCCCTTGATGGTCGCGGCGACTGGGCGCCCGGTACCGATCCCGACCCCTCCTGGGCTGAGCGGGTCTGGGAGGCAGCCTGGGTGGAGGCAGCGGTTGCCTCTGGGCCTGAGGGCGGGCCTGGCGCCTCAAGGCCCGGGGGGTGTATAGCCCTAGGGATCTCAGGGTGAGTCCTTTAGGGCATGGAGCTTTTTGTCCGTCCTCTCGGAGAAGAGGCTGGTGTAATCAAAGGGGAGGTCCTGAATTGACTGTTGGACCTCTTGGGACAGGCCAGAAGCTTGGAGCCAGGAGCAGTGGCATATGACGATGGCCGAAGTGATCGCCCTACTGGCAGCATCTGCTGTGTCGCTGGCCGACTGAAGTGCTGCCTTAGTCACCGCCACGCCTTCCTGCAACACAGTGGCGAAGTCTGCGGCCTGGTCCGGGGGCAACCCCGAGGAGAACCTCTGTAGAGAGGACCACAGATTTAAATTGTATTTCCCCAGGAGGGCCTGATAGTTTGCGACTTTCAGCTGCAGGACCGCAGTAGAATACATTTTGCACCCGAAAAGGTCCAGCTTCTTGCTGTCCTTGTCCTTAGGGGTATTGCCCTGGCCACCCTTGCGGTCCCACTGGTTCACTGCGTCCACTATGAGCGAACCTGGGGCGGGGTGTGTATACAGGAATTCAAACCCCTAGGTACATAGTATTTGCGCTCAGCGCCCTTTGAAGTGGGGGCCGCTGAGGAGGGGGTTTGCCAGAGGGTCTTGACTATTTTCAACACCCTCTCATGAACAGGAAGGGCCAGTCGTGATGGGCCTGCTGCCTCAGAAACCCCAAAGAGGGGGTCCTCCTCCTCCGACAATTCTTTAATCTCTAAGCCGAGATTGTCCACCACTCTCCTCAGAAGCTCCTGGTGGGCCCAGAAGTCATAGAAGGGAGCCTTATGGTCCCTAGCTGCCGCCTCATCTGGAGAGGAGGACGACGACTGTGGAAGGGCCCCTGTAGAAGGGCCTTCCTGTGGACAGGTCGGTGGGGGCACTGGCTGGGCCACCAAGGAGTGAACTGAGGTGGTCCCTTGACCCATCTGGGTACCCCATGGCCCCCAATATGGCCATTGCCAGGGGCCTTGGGGCCATGTAGGTGCAGGCGTAGGAGCCTGCTGGGTCACATCCAGGTGTCGCCCCTTGGAACCCGAGCCGCTTGACCTGTCTTGTGGGTCCTGGAAGGGGAGCGGCTCCGGGATGACGATGACCTCCGGTGCCAGCGTCTGCGGTGCCAACGAGGGGAGGAGCTGTAGGTGGAACGCCTCCTCCATCTGGAAGACTTACGGTGACACTTCCCAGATCTGGAGCGGGAGCGGTGACGCCTATGTCATAGCGACGTTGATTGGGAGCGCGACATATCACACGGTGCCGAGGCAGACAGTGCTGGGGTGCTCGGTCCCGAAATGTACGGTGCCAAGATGCTCGGTGCCGAGGCAGGCAGTGTTGGAGATCAATGCCGAGCTGGGCTCCGCACTGGAGTACTGGAGCCTAAACTATGGTCCCCACCCGAGGCTGAACTGTAATGTCTTCACTTCGAGCATTCGTCTCTCGACCGCCCTCAGTGCCGAGGAGCTCGACGACTCAGAGTCGGAGCTGGGAGGGAGGCCCACACTCTCGACCTTCCTCAACCATCTGGGGGGAGACCTCAACTCCCGTCTCCTCCACCCACCGGGGCAACCCAACACAGGTTTACCCCGAGACACCGGTCCCAGAACCCTCGGCCGAGGGTGGGACAGAGGCGTGGGCAGGCCCATGAGGGTGCGTGCCACAGCAAAAGCCTCCAGCGTCGACGGCCCTTGCAGGGGCGCTCCCCACCCCCAGGAATCGGGGGAGGCTCCCTGCGGGGAGATGCCGGTGCCGGAGTACTCTCCACAGCACGTGGCTGGGGCATCTCCTGCTGTCCCAGTAGCAGGGGGGAGTCCATGTGTGCGGCCTCCGGCCGCTTCTTCTTTGTCAGTGCTGACGACGGTGCCAGTGGAGCGCTCCGCACCGAGGAGATGCTCGGTGCCGCTGGAGAACGCGACGGCTCAGAGTCCGAACGAAGAGCAGACTCCATTAGGATCGCCTTCAGCCTTGCGTCCCTCTCCTTCTGGGTCCGTGGCTTGAAGGACCTACAGATCCTACATTTCTCATTTCTATGTTGCTCCCCAAGGCATCGGAGGCAATGGTCATGAGGGTCGCTCATGGGGAAGGGTTTTGCATATGCGGTGCAGGCTTTAAAACCGGTGGAGCCAGGCATGGCTCAGCTCTAGCCCCTAGGGGCACTAACTTATCTTTACACAACTTAACTACTACTAATCACTATGAAAACAATTAACAAGAACTTGAATAACAAAGCTATAGTACTAAGGGATGCTACTTGTGGTATGCAAGAGGCAAACGTTCCAGTAACCGTCACAGGTGGAAAGAAGGAACTGAGGGGCCACAGGGTCGGCATGAGTGCGGTACTCCAGGGGGCACCTGAGCCAACCCTACGGAGCTAGCTAAGGGAAAAAAGTTCCGGGAATCTGTGCACGGGGCGCGCACACACCTATATTGGAATGGATATGAGCAATCACTCGAAGAGAGAACAGTCATTCCACTGAAACTGGACACAGGAGCTCAGGTTAATATTCTATCTGCACAAGATGATGAGATACTGCAAATAAGAAATAAGCTGGGATCAACAAACATAAAAGTAAATGGGTATTCTGGAACAAACATACCAGTGCAGGGGCAATGCTTCGCTAGCGTTAACCATAACACCACCACATACAAGGCTCCCTTTCATTGTGGTGCCACAGGAGGTGACACCAATTTTGGGCCTGGCTGTATGTAAGAAACTCAGTCTGGTAAAAAGGTGCTGTCACTACAAGATTAAACTGCACCTGGCTATGAGGCACTCTTTCAGGGATATCAGGACCTGTTCCAGGGATTGGGTTGCTTGCAGGGTGAGCATACAATCTGGATAAACAGGTAGGTCCCCCCTGTTATTTATCCGTGTAGAAAGGTGTCATTTGCACTCCATGATAAACTCAAGGCTGAGCTTGCAAGGATGGAAGCAAGGCATGTAATATAGAAAGTTGAGGAGCCAACAGAATGGGTGAGCTCCCTAATCATCATGGAAAAAAGCACCGGCCAGCTACACATATGCTTAGATCCCAAAGACCTCAACAAGGCTATACAAAGAGAACATTTCAGACTACCAACCAAAGAAGAGATTATGGCTCAGTTTGCAAATGTTCAATATTTCAGTAAATTGGATGCATCTTCAGGGTTTTTGCAGCTAAAGTTAATGGAGGAAAGTTCAAAATTATTCACATTTAATACTCCATTCGGAAGATACAGATTTTTTATGCTTACCCTTTGGTATAGCTTCAGCACCACACATGATCTATGAATATATTAGCGGTGTGGACACGTCCATGGATGACATCATCATCTGGGGCTCAATGAAAGAGGAGCATGATCATTGACTTCAGCAAGTCCTGGATGCAACTAGAGCTGCAAACCTCAAACTAAATAGGGACAAATGTGTCTTAGGAGTTAGAGAACTGACTTTTGTTGGGGACATTATTTCCCATGAAGGTGTAATACCTGATAAGAGGAAGATTTCAGCTACTGAAATGATGCCACATGCCCAGTCAAAGAAAGATGTCCAACGGTTCCTGGGACTGGTTAATTATCTTGGAAAATTTATACCCAGTCTTTCTGCCAAAGCAGCACCGCTGAGACAACTCCTAGAGGACAAAGACGAATGGCATTGGGGTGCTACACAGGAGGAATCATGGGAAGGTTTAAAACAAAACCTGATACAAGAACCAGTATTGAAGTTCTATGAACCAGGAAGGCCTTTTAAGATATTAGCAGATGTATCGCAATCTGGGTTGCGTGCAGTGATTTTACAGAAGCATGAGGATTGCTGGCAACCAGTGGAATATGCATCCAAATCACTGACTGATGCAGAAACTAAATATGAATAAATTGAGAAGGAGTTTTTAAGAATCTTGTTTGCCTGTGAGAGATTCAATCAGTATGTTTATGGACAGACAGTGGAAGTCGAAATGGATCACAAGCCCAATTGCATTATTCAACAAACCGCTAAATGACTGTACCTTAAGGATTCAAAGAATGATGATAAAGTTGCAAAAGTATAATTTGCTGGTAACTTATACTCCTGGTAAATTTATGTTCACAGCAGATGCACTTTCCAGAGCAGTGGCACCCATGGTACTGAGAAGACACTGGAGACAGAAGTGCAAGCCTACGTGGATATGATTGTGAGATAGATTCCCATAGCTAACAGGAGACTGCAACAAATAAGAGAGGAGACAGAGAAAGATGAATTATTGGGAATCCTTAAAGAAGTGATAATTAAAGGGTGGCCTGAAGTAATCAGCAGTTGCTGTCTAAGTATAAGAGACTATTGGAACTGCAGACATGAACTGACTGTGATAGATGGAGTGATTTTCAGGGGCGGTAAGATCACAATTTCACTGAGCTGCCAAAAAGAAACGCTACAGAAGATCTATGAGGGTCATTTAAGAATTGAGAAGTGCAAAGAACGAGCGCTAGAGGTGCTATATTGGCCGCAGATCAATCATGACATCACTACTGTGGTAAGAAAATGCTTTTCATGCTTGAAATATAAGCCATGCCAACAGGCAGAGCCACTGAGACCCCATCTTGTTCCACAAAGGCCTTATGAGAAGGTAAGCGCTGATTTATTTACCTGGCATTCAAATAATTATTTAATAGTCACTGATTATTACTCACTGTATCCAGAAATTTGCACACTACATGGTACTAATAGTAAAACAAGGTTACTTACCAGTAACTGTTGTTCTTCGAGATGTGTTGCTCATATCCATTCCAATTTAGGGTGTGTGCGCGCCCCGTGCACAGATTCCCGGAACCTTTTTCCCTAGCAAGCCCCGCAGGGCCAGCTCAGGTGCCCCCTGGAGTGCCGCGCTCATGTCGCGGTATAAAGGGCGCTGCTGGCCCCGCGGGCCCCCAGTCCCTTCTTTCTGCCGACTCCGACAGCGGGGATGGGGGGTGGGTTTGGAATGGATATGAGCAACACATCTCGAAGAACAACAGTTACTGGTACGTAACCTTGTTTTCTCTCTTCGAGTGATTGCTCATATGCATTCCAATTTAGGTGATTGAGTAGCCATACCCTTGGAGGCGGGTAGGAGTCACTGACGAGCGGCTCTGCTCAGCACAGCCCTGCCCACCGCTGCGTCTTCTCTTGCCTGTTGAACAATGGCGTAGTGAGTCGTGAACGTATGAACTGACGACCAGGTGGCTGCCCTACAGATATCCTGCAGTGGCACGTTCTGCAGGAAGGCAGCCGAAGAGGCCTGTGCCGTGGTCGAATGTGCCGTTATCACTCCAGGTAGTGGCACTTTCGCTTGCTCGTAACAGAGCTTAATACATGACGTGATCCAAGAGGAGATTCGCTGGGTGGAGACCGGGGAGCCTTTCATCCGATCAGCCACTGCTACAAATAGCTGTGTCGATTTGCGGAAGGGTCTGGTTCTCTCCACGTAGTGTGCCAGGGCCCGCCTGACATCCAACGAATGCCAACTCCGTTCCTCAACCGAACCATGTGGTTTCGTGAAAAACACAGGGAGGAAAATATCTTGGTTACAGTGGAATTGGGACACCACCTTGGGAAGGAAGGCTGGGTGGGGCCTCATCCTGACCTTATCCTTGTAAAAAACAGTATAGGGGGGCTCCAAAGTTAGTGCTCTTAACTCAGAGACCCTCCTGGCTGAAGTGATGGCCACCAGGAATGCTACCTTCCAGGAGAGGAGTAGCAGGGAGCATGTCGCCATGGGCTCAAAGGGGGGTCCTGTCAACATGGTGAGGACCAGGTTTAAATCCCAGGGGGGACAGGGTCTCGAACCTGTGGAAACACTCTCTCCACCCCTTTCAGGAATCTAACTGACATGGGGTGAGAAAACAGCGACCGTCCCTCCATCGGCTGGTGAAAAGCCGAAATAGCCGCCAGGTGTACCTTCAAAGAGGCCAAGGCCAGGCCTTGGAGTTTAAGACTTAGAAGGTATTCTAGAATCACCTGTATGGGCGAGCAGGTAGGAATAACACCCCTGGTCTCTGCCCAAGTCGTAAAGCGCCTCCACTTCGCCCGGTATGTAACCTGCGTGGAGGGTTTTCTACTACCGAGTAGGATCTGTTGAACCTGCAAGGAACAGGCCCTTTCACCCTCCGTCAGCCAGAGAGTCTCCAAGCTGTCAGATGAAGGGAGTCCAGGTCCGGGTGCAGAAGGCGCCCCTGGTCCTGGGAGAGTAAGTCGTACCGGGTAGGGAGTGTGATCGGCGTAGCAATGGATAGGTCGAGCAGTGTACTGTACCAGAACTGCCTCGGCCACGCCGGGGCAATCAAGATGACCTCCGCCTTGTCCCTCTTGATCTTGAGAAGGATTTGGGGGAGGAGAGGGATGGGGGGGAAGGCGTACATCAGGGACCCCGACCATTCTATTAAGAACGCGTCGGAGAGGGAGCCCGGCTCGCGACCTCTGAGTGAGCAGTATCTCAGGCACTTCTTGTTTCGCGAGGATGCGAAGAGGTTCAGAAGGGGAGTGCCCCACACATGGAAGATTGAAGTCGCTACCTCGTGGTGAAGCGACCACTCGTGTCGGGGAGAAAACGACCTGCTTAAGCGGTCTGCCTCGTCGTTTCTGATCCCCGGGAGGTGAGAGGCAAAGATATGAAAATTGTGTCTCACCGCAAATTCCCATAGAGCCATAGCCTCCTGGCACAGGGCCGAGGAGTGCGCTCCCCCCTGCCTGTTCATGTAGAACATGGCTGCTGTATTGTCTGTGAGGACCCGGACTCCCTCGCCCCTCAGGAACCTGAGGAAGGTTTTGCAGGCCAACCGGACTGCTCTGAGCTCTCGGACGTTGATATGTAGAGCTCTCTCCTCCGGTGACCATGACCCTTGGGTTCTCAGGCCTCCGCTGATGTGGGCTCCCCATCCCATGTCCGAGGCGTCCGTGATAAGGGTCACGGATGGAGTCAGGTCTCTGAACTGAACTCCCTTGAGCACCTCTCTCAGGTCCCTCCACCAATTGAGGGAGGACAGCACCTGTGGGGGAACCGTGACCACCTTAGTCAGCGAGTGTCTAGAGGGTGCATAGGTAGACGCTAGCCATGCTTGTAAGGGCCTTAGCTTAAGGCGGGCCAGCCTCACCACGTACGTAGAGGCTGCCATATGTCCCAACAGCTGTAAACAGCATCTGGCTGTCGTCATAGGAGACGTTTGTAAGTCTGTGATCAGGGATCCCATTGCCTCGAAACGCGGCCGAGGTAGAAACGCTCTGGCCTGTATGGCATCCAAGGAGGCCCCTATAAAGTCTATACGCTGCACAGGGGCGAGCGTGGACTTCTGCTTGTTAATGAGCAGGCCCAGTCTGGTGCATGTAGTGCAGAGCAGCTCCAGGCTGTGCTGCACCTGCTCACACAATCTACCCTTGATGAGCCAGTCATCCAAGTAGGGAAAGATCTGAACCCCCTTACGGCATAAGTGTGCTGCCACTACCGCCATACACTTAGTAAAAACTCTTGGGGCTGAGGACAGGCCAAAGGGTAGTGCCGTGAATTGGTAGTGGCCTCCCTGTACCCTGAATCTCAAGAATCTCCTATGTCCCGGCAAAATGGAGATATGGAAATAAGCATCCTTTAAATCGAGGGCAGCGTACCAGTCCCCTGGGTCTAGGGCCGGAATTATGGAGGCAAGGGATATCATGCGGAACTTAGTCCGTCTGATATACTTATTCAGACGACGGAGATCCAAGATGGGTCTAGACCACCCTTGGCCTTGGGGATCAGGAAGTATCTAGAGTAGAAACCCCTTCCCCTTTCCGTCTGCGGAACCTCCTCTACTGCACCAAGCTCCAGGAGAGAGTGGACCTCCTGTAGTAGGAGCTGTTTGTGTGTGGGGTCCCCCATATTTGACGGGGTAGGAGGGGATTCCGGAGCAGACGCCGTGAACTGTAGGGCGTATCCCCTGAGGACGACTCCCAGGACCCAACGGTCCGTCGTGATTGCCTCCCAAGCATGATAGAATGGCCGAAGCCTATCCGCGAAGGGTTGATTATGACCCAGGGGGAAGGAAAAAGCGCCACCCTCAGAATTGCTGTCAAAAGCGTTTATTACCATTCGCGCCGCCGGTTTTTCCTCCCTGTTGCGGCCGCGCAGAGGAGCCTCGCCGATCCCGGCGGTTAGGCCCTCGAAAGCGGTCCCGTCCCCTCCTCTGCTGAGTGGGTCTAGGGGCTGGCCTGGGCGGGGGAGGTGGCTGGCGCTGAGGCTGAGGGCGAGACTGGCGTCTTGCTGCTTGAGGGGTGTACAGCCCTAGGGTCCTCAAGGTGGACCTAGAATCTTTGAGGGCATGCAACTTCTCATCCGTCCTCTCCGAAAAGAGGGCGGATCCCTCAAAGGGGAGGTCCTGAATGGCCTGCTGGACCTCCACTGATAACCCTGACGCCTGCAGCCAAGAGCAGCGGCGCATAACTATGGCCGAAGTCATTGCCCTGCTTGCGGTGTCGGCCGCATCACTGGCCGCCTGCAAAGCCGCCTGTGCCACGGCCTCCCCTTCCTGTGTTACTGTGGCCAGGTCTGCTGCCTGGTCCGGGGGAAGGGCAGCAACCAACCGCTGTAGTGAGGCCCAGAGATTCTGGTTATATTTGCCCAAGAGGGCCTGGTGGTTAGCCACCCTCAATTGAAGTGCCCCTGTGGAGTATACCTTGCGGCCAAACAAATCCAATTTCCTCCCCTCCTTATCTTTAGGGGTAGTCCCCTGGCCGCCCTGGCGATCCCTTTGATTCGCCGCATCAACTACCAGGGTCCCAGGAGCCGGGTGGCTATAGAGAAACTCAAAATTCTCCTTAGGCATGTAATATTTTCTCTCTGTTTCCTTGGATGTCGCGGGAACAGAGGAAGGCGTTTGCCATAGGGCCTTGGCAATACTCATGACCCTGTCATGAACGGGAAGGGCCACCCGTGAAGGGCCTGAGGACCCTGAAGGGCCAAACAATGGGTCGTCCTCCTCGGACATCTTCTTAAGCGGTAGCCCCAGATTATTCGCCACCCACTTAAGGAGTTCTTGGTGCGCCCTAAAATCAAAGAGGGGCATCTTATGGTCCCTGGAGGTGCCTTCATCAGGGGATGAAGAGGAGGACAAGGGGAGAGGCCCTGTAGATGGGCCTTCCTCAGGGCCTGAGTCCCCATCAGAGGGAATGGGTGGTGGCAACTGTGAGGGTGGAGGAGGAGGCTGCACCACCGCAGAGTGGAGCGAGTCAGCACCCTGAGTCTGCTGAGCTGCCCACGGACCCCAGTACGACCAGTGCCAAGGTCCCGGCTGCCACCCTGGTACAGGCAACTGCACAGCATCCCCCTTGTGATCCCGGCGCCCCGAGTCCCAAGACCGTCTCTTATGACGCCTTTGCGGGGAGCGGCTTCGTAAAGAGGAGGAAGAGTAGCGCCGATGCCTACGATGCCTCTTGGATGAGGACCGACTAGACGAACCAGAGGATTTTCTCCGTCTGCGGTCGGACCGCTTATGCCTGCGTTTGCCGCCATGGGAGCAGGAGCGGTGGCTTCTACGGCTACGCGTCGAGGATCTCGACCGTGGACGTTGTGCTGCTTCCAACGCGAAGCTTGGTGCCGAGGCCGTCGGGACAAGTGCGTGCCTCGTTACCGATAGGCTCGGTGCTGCGTAGGCCGGTGCCGTCAGGCTCGGTGCCGCGTGGGCCGACAGTGCCGTCAGGCTCGGTGCCACGCAAGACGGTGCTGGTGTCGCCGGTGCCGTCAGAGGCGGTGCCGTCGGTAGCGGTACTGGTGGGGTTGGTGCCGAAAGCCCTGGAGTCATAGGCATGGACGGCGTCGACCACATCACGGAAGGCTGCTGCCCCGATGGACCTGGCAGCATCGACCAACCCGGTGCCGGTGCCCCCACTATAGAGGACGGGACCGATATGGTCGGTGCGCTCTTAGAGGGGGTGTCCCGAGCCTTGCTACGGCGCCGCACCTCTCCACTCTCGGGAGGGCTCGAGTCCAACTCCTGAGTGGTACTGGAGTCAACTCTGACAGCCGAGGGCCCACTCTTTGTGCCTCTAGACTGCCCCCGGTGCCGCGGTGTCGAGGCGCTCGACGACCTAGAGTCGGAGCTCGGAGGGGATGCGCTCTCTGCCCTCCGTGACCGTCTGGGTGAGGGTTGAGACCGTTGGTTCCTCCACCCACCGGGGCCACCCAGCGCGGGTTTGCCCCGAGACGCCGGTCCTGCGCCCCTCGGCCGAGGGGGGGACGGAGGCGTGGGCAAGGTCATGAGGGCCCTTGCCGCATCGAACGCCTCCGGCGTCGACGGTCCTTGTAGAGGCTCCCCCCATCTTTTAGAGTCGGGGGAGGCTCCCTACGAGGAGACACCGGTGCCGGAGGAACCTCCACGGCACGTGGCTGGGGTGTCTCCTTCTCCTCGCTTCCGGGAGGAGTCCTTGGAGGCGGTGCCGGCGGTCTTGGTCTTCTTCGGCACCGAAACCTTCGGTGCCGCAGCCGGTGCCGGCGGTTCGCTCTGCACCGAGCATAGACTCGGTGCCGGTGACCTGGACGGCTCGGACGCCGGTCGGAGCGCCGCTTCCATGAGAAGTGACTTCAGCCTCGCATCCTGTTCTTTTTGGGTGCGGGGCTTAAAGGACTTGCAGATCCTGCATTTCTCTCGTCGGTGCTGCTCTCTGAGACAACGGAGGCAGCGATCATGGGGGTCACTAACAGGAAACTGCTTTGCACAGAGGGAACAGCTCTTGAAGCCCGCGGAGCCCGGCATGGCTCCGGTCAAAAGCCTAAGGGCCCTTGAACACAAAGTCAGTGGCTTCAGCTAACTGTCCTTGACTTCGAATAACAATAGTTCTTCCAACAACTGATCTCTAATCTTCTAATCGATGTAAATAGCTAGGGACTGCTGCTTGCAACGGCAAGTGGCAGAAGTTCCAGCAACTGTCAGAGGCGGAAAGAAGGAACTGGGGGCCCGCGGGGCCAGCAGCGCCCTTTATACTGCGACATGAGCGCGGCACTCCAGGGGGCGCCTGAGCTGGCCCTGCGGGGCTTGCTAGGGAAAAAGGTTCCGGGAATTTGTGCACGGGGCGCGCACACACCCTAAATTGGAATGCACATGAGCAATCACTCGAAGAGAGAAGTCAGTAATCCCTGGCATGAAAGGAATTTTTTCCAGACATGGAATTCCAGATGAGGTCTTTAGTGAAGGGCCACAATTTTCCAGCACTGAATTTAGGCAATTTGCCTTGGATTGGGATTTTCATCACGAAACCTCCAGTCCAAATTATCCCCAATCAAATGGACTGGTGGAAAGGTCTATACAGACGGTAAAGCACCTGATGGAAAAGACTTTTGACAGTGGGGGCGAGATGTATAAAACATTGCTGGTCTATAGAAGTACACCCCTGGAGAATGGCTTTTCTCCAGCTAAGCTGTTAATGGGAAGAATGATCAGGTCTAATTTACCTATTAGTGATAACTTGCTGCGATCTCAGAACAATGCCACCATTCGGAAGATGAAAGAAAATCAGAAGTGGAAGCAGAAATATTATTTTGACAGACGGGCCCATGATCTCCCATCTCTTAACCCAGGTGATAGAGTGTGCCTGAGGAATCACACCTCTAATATTTGGGGCCAAAAGGGTACCATTAAAGAACAGCTGCATCCTCGGTCTTATGTGGTCCAGACAGACCAAGGGGACACATTTCGACGTAATTGACAGGATCTACGAGTTATTCTAGAGAGTTCCAACACCGTGAAAGTTGAGGTCGATTCCAGCATATCTCCTCTGACTCAGCCGATATCATCAACACACGGTGAAGAAACTGTCAGGGAATAAGAGAACTCAAACTCGAATGAAGGGCTGGTACTGAGAAGATCTGATCAGACGTCCGGAAAGACTTATAGAGACTTGCTAGGATATGTGAGGAAAGTGGGTGGTAAAGACTCACTTGAGAGTGATGTGTTCGTTACCTCTCCTCTGTAGGTAGTTGACACACTGAATTTATGGAATTGTATAATGCATGCATTATTAGATAGTTGTGTTATTAGATGTTAGTGCATGAGTCATTAGATAGCTTTTATATGTATCTAAGGGTTAACTTATTTTCCTTAGGAGGGAAGATGTAGAGATATGCTTGTAGAAGATTGTGATTTACAGACGCTCTCTAGCATGGGATAGTGTTGAGTGAATTGGGAGATGTGCCCTACATCAGCTCTAACATGGTTGCTTCCAGCTGCACACCTGGGAAGCAGTCCTGTTTGTGTTATTAAAGTTCTATTCCTAAATCATTCAATAGTTTGTTCTTTAATGACCCCTCAAGATCGTTACAACGGTGCAGTGTAAAGATTTTCTGAGCGTGGTTGGGATGTTCACATAACTCACTTCTGGCTATGTTACTTGTGAGTGATGTAGATCATTCAGACGAATGGTAATAAAACCGTTACATCCTGCTGTCTTTGATTTGGTATATGCCGTATATGTTATAGAAAAACGATTTTAATACCATTTTAAAATGATGTTGGGATTATTTATTGTATCCCTCTAGCTGTAGAGTAAGGGGCCTTCATTATAATGAGCCCAGCTGTACAGGGCTGAAGGACAGAAATTTCAATAAAAGTAAAACCGCAAAAATAGCTTTTGTTCCCTAAAAAGGTCTAGACTTTAAGAGCCCTTTCAGTGCTAGAATTGAGTACTGGGTTCCATGTGAAAGGGCACAGATCTCCCACTTGTAGACCTTTGCAACCATGACATAGCAGTGTGAAATCCTGACACTAAGATCTAGAAAATATTTTCCTGGCTCACCCTGAGATCCTTGAATCTTGCCCCTCATAGGCTACAGGCCTGGATAATTTTGAGAGGGAAACTGTCCATTTGAGAGAGGAAGGATAGTCCAGAGGTTAGAGCCCTGGCCTAAGATGTGGGTTCAATTCTCGTCTCTCTCATGACCTTGGGTAAGTCACTTAGCCTTTCTAGGTAAATCAATACTGCAATAAAAAAAACCTGTAGCACTGAGTCTGACCCTGGGTTAACTGACTTGGGCTCGCAGGACTCAGGTTACAGAGCTAAAAACTGCAGCATAGACACTTAGGCTGGAGCCTAGGCTCTGAGACCCACCTGCCTCATGGGGCTTCAGAGCCTGAACACCTACATTGCTGTTTTTAGCCCCAGGAGCCTAAGTCAGCTAACCTGTGCCAGCCGTGGCCATGCTGCAGGTCTTTTACTGCAACATCAACATATCCGCTCTGCCTCAGTTCCCCATCTGTAAAACAGGGATAATATTTCTTCCCTACATTACAGGGATGGTGTGAAAATGAATGTGAAGCGCTTCAGAATCTACTGATGAAAAATGCTGTCTAAGAAATAGGCATTTTTATTTATTTATTTTTTTTTGGGGGGGGGGGGAGAGAGAAGAAACTGTTCCAGTGGACTGGTTTTTTTTATAAAGGCAGTTGGTTTGAGATGTGCTAGTAAATCCAGAAAAAACAGATTAGTAGGCAGAGGGCAAGTGAGGTGGTCAAAGGTGTAGGCACAAATATTTGTTACATGGTTCCGCATTTTATCTCTTGACAATCACCCTCTCCATAGGTCCGATATGTCTCTCCTCTGGCCTCAGACTAAGCTACAGAATGGTGAAGCCAAAATTAACAGACATTTTTTAAAAAGTAAGTCTGGTTCCATTTCACTCTGAGACCACAACTATCATCTGAGTATGAACAGCTTCTCCCAAAGTTGTCTTTCCCACACACCTCCCACCTGAGCTGCATGGGTGCCTCCTGAGGGAAGAACCCCACCTCTAAGGATGAAAGAGAAGTTCAGTCTTCATGGCCCATTGAGTCCTTGTCTCCCTCCTGAAACTGTCAGCAAGAAGGTCTATTAGTGTCAATTATATGGTTTTGTAATGTGAGCAGAGATGCCAGCAGGAATGGGACTGATACACCCAACCATTCATTTCAGATCAATGCTCAAATGTTCCAGTAGTAATGATCTTCCAGCACAAAGGAGTTAAGACTGGAATCTAAGACCTGAAGCTGAGACACTCTGTGTCCCATTCCTCCATTCCATATATCCTCCTAATTTATACAGGGAATGTTTACACAGGGATTAAAAAAATCCTGTGGCTGGCCTGGATCAGCTGACATGGGCTCATGGGCTCATGCTCTGGAATGAAAAATAGCTGTGGGACCCCGTGAGGGGGAGGCTCCCTGAGTTCAGCCTCTATCCCAAGCCTGAACATCTACACAGCAATTTTTAGCCCTGTAGCGTAAGCCCCATGAGCCTGAGTCAGCTGACCCAGGCCAGCCACAGCCCTGCTACAGGTCTTTTATCCCTGCGTAGACATACCCTCAATCACAATGTTGAAAGCACAATATGTACCACTTGTGTCTATGCAATTAGAAAGCAAAAAAATAAATTAAACAAAGTCAGCTACACTCTCAGGGCTACACGTGAGCATGTGGAAGCTTGAATTAGTACAGAAAACAGCTACTCACCTCTTAAATAGAGCAGCCCAACTTAATTAACCCAGCTCCTTTGCTCCATATTCTGTGCTAGCTGCTCATCCGTTTTGAGATATGATTCAAGGTGTTGATTATCTACAAAACTCTCAGTGGCCCAGGACTCGGCTATCACCTCTGGCTCTATGTCCCACAGCAGCAGCTGCCACTGGCCCATGGACAGGGCAGCTGCAATTCATCAGGAGGTTGTCTTCAAGGCTGAACTCCAGGGAGCGAGCTGCAAGCCATTTCTGATGGAAGGCCCTTGGCTTTGGAATTTTCTCTTAAGATTCACCAGAGTTCAGTTCTGGTAATTTTGAGGAATCTGAGAAGATACACTCACTCTTATTTTCTTAATTGGTCCATAGCCAAAGACTATTTATCCCACCAATGAGAGACTGTAATACTTACTGATTTGATCCAATTGTTGGCAACAGTTCTTTTTAATCTCTGCAATATACTGAGCAGTCACAGAAAGAATGTCTCACTTTGAGCAGTTCACCCCTTTCTGGGGGCTGAGTTACTGCTTGGGAAACTGCGGAAGGCAACGTCTAACAATGCTCATGAAGGAAATCCAGCACAGTGACAGGGGCAGGGACACAATAACCTTACTTACATTAAGCAAGGAAACTATTGACAGGACACTGCATTGCATGAACTGGTTACATCGCATTCCTGCAACTGCTCAACTAGCATGGTCCACATACAGTGCACTTTACAACTGTTGAACCAGTGCATTCTGAGATTCTGGAAGCAACCATCATCCTCTAGTCTCCAGTCTCATAGGAGCAGGGCTTGGGATAATTTCCAAATACAAAGCACTGCATTGTGGGATGAGTTAGGAGGAGTGGTTGAATAGGTGTAACTGTGATGCTTGTGGCTTTCTGTCCCTGCTGGGAAGAAGTCATTGTAGACTGCACCAGCTCAGCCAGACCTGCACTAGAGACTTGCTCCCAGGTATTACAGCCTATTATTAAAAGTGCTGAGACAGCTGTTATGCTTGGATGCCAGGTGTTAAAATTCCAAAAATGTGGCAAGCTTCAGGCTTTCCAAGCCATGTTTTCTTGTAATACTTTGATTAATGTAGATGGGACAATGAATCTGAGGGTCAAATTGCAAGTAGACTTCACTGGGGCAGGTTGCACAAAACAATCTGCTTCTATAAAAGCACCAGTCAGCTCCAAATAAAGGCTTGGTCTTACTCATTCTCTTTCCCTTCACTGAAACTAGGCTGTCAAAAAAACCAAACAAACTGGGAAACCTTTAAAATTGCAACTCCCTTTTTAATCAGTTTTTAAAAAAAATCTACAGACCATAGAAAACCAATATTCCTTTAAATTCCTCGAGTAAGTTTAGCTCTCAATTACAGACACTTCTAATGAAAGTTAAGCTTATGGGGCAGTTTCTATACCTTACTGTAGTGTCTCAGAGTCAGGTGGATGGCAGATTGGTGTAATTTGTCTGTCAAAAGATGGCATCCCACCTTCCCAGCAATGAACCAAGTACCCCATGGGCTAGTGGCAAGAGGCCTTCCCTATTATGCCAGGATAACCCTTAGCTCGCAGTTGCAGCTGGCAAACGGAAGAATACAGGAGAAGTGGCATGTAGAGAGAAACAAGTCAATAAGGGTGAGAGTCAGAACTGGAAAGTTAAGCTCAAAAGAGAGAAAGCTCTTGCTGAAGCATGTGAAACCACATTAAACAGAAGCAGAGGCGCCCGCCCAGGGGTGTGAGCTTTCACTGCCACTTCAGAGAAACGATTCCCTAAAAAGGAATCGTCCTCCTAGGGAGCCTGCCAGGGCAATGGTGTCACAATGTCTTGATCCTTGCTCTCTCATGGCTGATGGTTGATCATTCGGAGATAGAAAGGGTAAGGGTGTGGAACTGCAAATCAGTGAAGAGCAAGTGAGCCTTCTCTAAAGCATGTTAAGGCCCTTCAGGACAAGTGCTATAGAAATGCTAGATTTAATAACTATGATCTATAATGGGTGCTTAGAGCAAGTTTTCCCCTTCCCTGGCACAGGGAATAAACAGAGAAAGGAGGCAAGGCGTTGTCTACACAGGTATCCAAGATAGCCAAAATGCCATGGAAAGTTATTTTATTTCAGAATTTCCACTCTGTCACAGATCATGCACTAGTCCTCCCCCTTCCAATCCACAGTATCACACTCTGGGAGAGAGGGGGACATCTCATCCCCTCACTTCATAGCATGGGCATCCAGACTCTATGACACCAGGGGCCACACCAGCAGCTTACCAAGACACAAAGGTCAGCCTTTTCACATAATTGCTTTTATTTTTTAAAAATTTCAAAGGACTTAAAAGATTAAAGATTGAGCTCAGTGGCAGTAAAAACCTGCAGTTGAGCTAGTTGGTCCTCATGCTGAAGTTACAGGGAATCCAAAGGTAATCTTATAGGAGTTGTGTGTGACCTAAGCAATAGCAACACACACCACGACATTCCCAGAGCTAACAGTGCAGAACAGCAGACTTGGGCTCTGGGCCTGTTACAATCATTTGTCTCCATGGGTTGCCCTTCCTTCCTTAACTGGGGAAGTGGCCATGAGCTGCATTTTTCACATTTTATTCTGGGTATCCTTGCTCTATATTTTAATTTCACATAGGAAGTAGCGCATGAATGGGTAAGACACAGAAGCCCTCCTGGCTATTACTCCCCTTTCAATACAACTAGATTTGTAGTGAATTTTAAACACTGATAGATGCCATCTTGACAACCCTTACAAGTGGGTGCACATTAGTGTCACTTCCAGCACATTTGCCCTGCCCCCTCCTCCCAATCACCCTTCATGCCTCAGCTCTGACTTGATTTAACCACCCTCTGTGGACACATGGTCAACTCAATCTCTGTGACCCATTATCATCTTTGGCCTATGGTGAGACTGCCAACAATAGGGTGATTATTTCCAGTTGTGGTGGCTGCCTGCAGGATGAAAGTGCCTGGCTGCCTAGGAAGTAGGCTGAGACCACACCCTTATAGCTAGCTCAGAGAAAAAAGAGTTTTGCATTTCAGAATTGAACAGCTGAAGTGATTAAAGTGGCTGAAGTGAAGTGGAACGAAGTCTTGCTGGAGAGAGGAAAAAAGATAGCCTCAATCTCCATTTGATACATAAATTCAGCTTTGTACCAATGGTCATAAAAATATTAATTAATTAGCTTGCCAGGAAGAAACAAAGGGTTAACAAAGTTTCTACATAAAGATAGGGATCTGGCAAGAACAGGGAAGACTTCTGAAATCAAAACAGACACTGACTTCCCCCTATTTTTGTCTCACCATTTTTTGTCGAGTTTTGATAATTCCAGACCAGCTATTATTCAGTTATGTCAAGGCTATCATATTGGAGTCAGCACCAAGTGAGGGGTGAGAACACTGAAGAGATGAATGCACAAAGAGAATCTATCTATTTATCCCCTAATATTTCAATATCTTTGTTGACTTTCAAGTAGTTAGAGGGAGGGTGAGTTTCCCAGTCCCTCAAAGGACTCAAAGTCTCACCTGTTTGTGTTTATGGCAGGAAGACTGATATTGGAAGGACAGCAGTAGGCAAGGAAGGAAAAAGATTAAACTCCATGAACATGAGTGAGGAGCAACCAGCACCACTGCTGCAAAACTTAAAAACAAAATAATACGCAGTCAATTTGTTAATCCTTCGGAGACTACAGATTTTATATAACACACAGCCTTCCGAGCATTTGTCTGGCAGCCTAGAAAGTAATAGTAGTCTAGGAGTTAAATAATTTAAAATGTAACATTTCATTATCAGTGTATATTGAATACTGTCAAACTGGTTAGACAGGACCTACTGCCTGAGAAAACTTGGCCTAGGATAAATGCACATCCCTAGGATTCATCTTACTAGCACCACCTTTAATTAGGAAATACAGCCTAATGTCTCTCTGCTGGGACTCCACCCCTGAGATTTACATCACAAGTCCCTGCACCACCTTTAAGAAGGGAATAAAATAAGGCCTCAGATCTCAGCTCCTGAGTCTCCACATCTGTAATTCATCTCCTCAGCTTTTGTGTTGTTTTTAAATAGAAAGGCTGGGTGTTAAAAGTGGAAGAGGAGGATGACTCCAAAACTGCACACACACATAATGGTAGTATTTGTCACTCAAAACAGACAAAGCCCCACCCTTGTCAGAAGGTGGCAACAGGAAGGAAGCTGTGTAGTCCCAAGCAGATAGGTGCTCCATGCCTGTAACACAGGAGATACAGCTGTGTGGCCACTCCCTCAAAGCTGTATAATCATCTGGACACAGGCAGGGAATGAGAGCAGAGAAAGAACAGCACAATGGCAGTGGGAGCTAAAAGTCTGCAGAAATCCACCAACAGGCCCAAACAGAGGAAATGTGAATTGTGAGCCCACCACCCCAATGACTTTACACTGCAAACAGTGCGAGTTTAACTTGTGGGGACACAGAAGGAAGATCTACCTCAGCTCTCCCTTTCTTTTCCCTCCTCTCAAAACAGAGACACACACCTCTCATCTCCTGTTCCTAGTAGCTCATTCCTAAGATGGCTACTAGACACTAATACTGCACTTGGTATGTATGGGTGGGCCAGATCCTCAGCTGGTGTAACTCAGTGTGGCTTCATCAATTTCAGTGCAACTTCACCAGTTTACACCAGGTGACAATCTGACCCAAGTGTGTCTACTGCAAACCCTCGCGATATATGTCTGCTTCCACCTGTTGCTGAGATTAAAAACCACAATGGTGTGTGAGAGGTGCTAAAGGAGGGAAACTGAGAAAAACTTGTTCAGCCTTTTTCTGAGGTCCCATCTTGACTATTCTTGATTTTCCACCCAGCAACACCCAATGGATCTTGCCAGGCAGAAATGGCAAACCATACTCCTCAGCCTCATGAGGGCAGAACATACCTGCAACAGTTTCCTCTGAGGTTCAGGGGGACCAACACATATTTGAGGTGGTGGTGCACCTTTGACCAATCACAAACACCCAACTTACCAAGATGAGACTGCTATTTGGCCCCACACTGGCAGAAACATTAGCCATGTGCATACTTCTCTTGCAAGCCTTACACCCCTAAATACTTCCTGTACAATCACCATGCAGAGTTCACTCTGTAATACAATCACTGCTTACACACAGTCCTATTAAAAACATCCCCATTGGGCTGCCATGCACTTCTGGGTCTAAGAGGGAGAGAGAAGAGAGGAACGAAAACAGTAAGGTAAATGAAACAGAAGGACACAAATGAGGGAAGGGAGGTCAGACAGTGGGAGAAATACAAGGTGTCAGTAAGTTTGCTCAAATTGCCACTGGATTTCACTGGCCCAGTGCCACCCACTCTAAGTGGAAGTGAAGGGGTTCACTCCCTGCACCAAGTAGTATGGGGAAAGGAGGGCACACTGTTGTGGTAGAAGTTTGGAACATCTGCAGCAAGCCTTATAAACAAACACTGCACAGCAGTTCCACCCCCCCCCCCCCCATCAACAGACAACTGCTGGGACAGAACAGTGGAACTGGACCAGTAGCACCAAGAAATCCAGTGGGAGCACCAACTTCATAGCAGGAAATATGGCGTGGCCTAAAGAAAAAAGTCGGGGGTGGGGGGACATTTAGCAAGAGTCCAACAAAGTCCATCTTGGCTGGACAACCCCAACATCATTCTCCCATGTAAGGTCCTATTACGTCTGCAGCAAGACCTCTGGCTCTGAGAGGGAGCTGTAGAGAGTGTAGCCCAGCTCATCCACTTCTTCGGGGGTGAGTTCTGAAAACAAGTTCACCTTGGGATTCAGAGCACTGGGTAAGACACCAGCCTCCAAGTAGCTGATCAAGCCCTTCAGGGCCTGCAGGAAGCGGTCAGCTAGAGCATCTTGGGACCAGTCAGAATCCTCTTGGGCCAGGTGCAGGATGACATTGGTGAGCTGGCTGGCAGTGAGGTGGCCCAGTGCTGGGTTTGACTTGCACACAGCTTTGAGGATCTTGAGGCATAAGCAACGACAGCCAGAATCACACTGGTCTAGGGCCCGCAGGCGAGCTGTCTCTGCTGGTCGCAGGCTCAGTCGCCACAGATTGTCATACTGGGCCAATCGGTGGGGTTTGGCCACCAGGATGGTGTCACCCAGTGTCAGGGAAGGTAGGAAATCAATAAGAAGGTGCCGCTCTGGCTCATACTGGACCTCTAGTGTCAGGGTCTGTGGGGGTGCTGCCGGTCGGATCACATAGTCCAGGAGGGACCCAATGGCTGGCCAATTGATGGAGCCTGCCACTACTTTCTCAAAGGTATCTGCTACAGCCTTGGGGGAGAGGTAGCCTCCTACCACACAGCGGTCCCAGTAGCTGCTCCCCCGGGGGAAGTACTCTGGGTTTTCCCGGCGCACCAGACAGAAGCCAGGGATGTTCATGATAGTATCCTCACCTGGAATGCATGACCACAGGTTCTGCTCCAGAACCAGAGGCACAATGAGCTGAATGTGATCAGCTGTCACTACCTGTCAGTAAAGGGAAAAAAGCGCAAGAATTAACAGTTGAACCTCCTAGGACAAAGCCATCTATCTGCCCACCACAAATCCTTCTTCAAATGGGAATCCAAGAGGCTCACACCTCTTCTAAGTGGGACTCACTCTCTCCCTTTCATCAGGAAATATGCAAAGGGATCATTCTTCATAATCTATGAAAAAAACTGCAGGGCATAATGAAATCTGGTATTTGTTCAGCATTTGCCCAAAAGATCTCTATGTGCCTTACAAACTCAAATGGATATATCAACTACAAACACGGATCGTTTCACCTACCACTAAACTGAATCCATCTCTTGGGTATAATATGGCAGCTATTTCAATATACAACAACAATACACAATAGTTTGGGACATGAAGTGGAAAATAACTGACAAACCGCAGAGAGAGCTTAAGTTGTAACATCTTAATCATCCCATAATAGAATCTGGCGCAGGTGCTGTAGTCAATGCCCCATTCTCTTGAGAAAGGCATGCTGGGATCTTTAATGACCAGATGTGATGAAAACCTCACATTTAAATTGCATCTGACATGCAGCACTCCATCCGGGAGCATCAATTCAGTGCTGCTTCAGAAGAGAAGTGTGCCTCTGACTCACTCACTATAGCCTATGGCCATTTTTGCATTAAAGAAATCTACAGCAGAGATTGCTCTCCAGTTCAACTCTGTCATGTATGAAAAACAAACAAAACAATAAAAGAGTAGGGAAGACAGAAATATACAAGAGTTCTGAGGGAAGCAACATATTTGGAGGGGAACGTGCGAGGCAAGTATTATAGGGATAGAGACAGAAAAATGGAGCTGTGGCAGAGAGAGCAGGAAAATGCAGAGGGGGTAGAGAAAGAAGGAACTGGGATAATCAGAAGGGAAAAAAATCATGGTAGTAAAGGGCAGATGTTTTGCAGACACAGTAGGACCAGCATGTTTGTTTTGCAAAAATATCACAAAAATGCATTCCCAGGAAATGTAGCACCGGAAGGCTTTTCAAAAAGGAATGCTATGCTGAGCAAAGCCAGCAGAGAAGCCTGAAATACCTCTACACAATCACTCTGCAGCATAATGGATATAACACACCCCAATGAGTTACCTGCAGATCATCATACAGGCTGCCACTGAGGTACATGTCACGCAGGGGCATGTCTGGCAGCTTGGCACGTAGAAAGCTACGCAGCTCAGCACAGATATCTACGGCTGCCTGCTTGGCCCGGGCCTGCTCTTCTGCTGGGATAGCTGCCTTCTTCCGGTAATAGGCAAAGAGTTTTTCTTGAAGGGACAGACGGAGGCGTGACTTCTTCAACTCTACTTGGCTCCTCTTGGCAGATGGCTTGGACTTTGCGGGTCGGAACATGTCTGCTAGGTAGGAGAGAGAAATCCCATAATCTCCAACATTTCACTGCTAAATATTTTATAGAGGTAACTTGATGGCACTGAAGTGCAGTCACCTCTCCAGGGTGGATTTTAGCAGGCATTTTGCAGGCTTTATTATGAGTATCACAGGAGGAGAAAGTCATGAATAACTTCAGCTGTAACTACCATAGGAATTAGGTGGGCAGAAAGTAAATTCACAGACAAGGTCAGCTCCCAGACTACTGTACTGGGCAGCACAGAATGGGGAGGAGGTGAATGTCCCTCAGTGCTGAAGGAACAGGTTCAGGACTATTTAAAAAGACTGGACACACACAAGTCCATGGGGCCAGATGCAATGCACCCGAGGGTGCTGAGGGAGTTGGCTGATGTGATTGCAGAGCCATTGACTATTATTTTTGAAAGCTCGTGGCAATTGGGGGAGGTCCCTGATGATTGGAAAAAAGCAAATATAGTGCCCATCTTTAAGAAAGAGGATCCAAGGAACTACAGACTAGTCAGCCTCACCTCAATCCCTGGAAAAATCATGGAGCAGGTCCTCAAGGAATCCATTTTAAGGCACTTGGAAGAGAGGAAGGTGATCAGGAACAGCCAGCATGGATTCACCAAGGACAAGTCATGCCTTAACAATCTGATTGCCTTCTATCAAGAGGTGACTGGCTCTGTGAATGTGGGGAAAGCAGTGGACGTGATATACCTTGACTTTAGCAAAGCTTTTGATACAGTCTCCCACAGTATTCTTATCAACAAGTTAAAGAAGTAGGAGTTGGATGAATGGACTATAAAATGGATAGAGAGCTGGCTAGATCATCAGGCTCAATGGGCAGTGATCAATGGCTCCATGTCTAGCTGGCAGCCAGTCACAAGCGGAGTGCCCTAGGGGTTGGTCCTGGGGCCGGTTTTGTTCAACATCTTCATTAATGATCTGGAGGATGGGGTAGATGGCACCCTCAGCAAGTTTGCAGATGACACTAAGCTAGGGCCAGTGGTAGATACCCTGGAAGGTAGGGATAGGATACAGAGTGACCTAGACAAATTGGAGGATTGGACCAAAAGAAATCTGATGAGGTTCAACAAGGACAAGTGCAGTCTCCTCCACTTAGGATGGAAGAATCCCATGCACAGCTACAGACTGAGGACCGACGGACTAGGTAGCAGTTCTGCAGAAAAGGACCTGGGGGTTACAGTGGATAAGAAGGTGGATATGAGTCAGCAGTGTGCCCTGGTTGCCAAGAAGGCTAATAGCATATTGGGCTGCTTTAGTAGGAGCATTGCCAGCAGATCGAGGGAAGTGATTACTCCCCTCTATTCGGCACTATTACTCCCCTCTATTCGGTGAGGCTGCATTTGGAGTATTGTATCCAGTTTTGGGCCCCTCAATACAAAAAGGATGTGGATAAGTTGGAGAGAGTCCAGCGGCAGGCAACAAAAATGATTAGGGGCTGGAGCACAAGACTTATGAGGAGAGGCTGAGGGAACTAGGCTTGTTAAGTCTACAAAAGAGAAGAATGAGGGGGGATTTGATAGCAGCCTTTAACTACCTGAAAGGGGGTTCCAGGGAGGATAGAGCTAGGATGTTCTCAGTGGTGGCAGATGACAGAACAAGGAGCAACGGTCTCAAGTTGCAGGGGGGGAGATCTAGGTTGGACATTAGGAAAAACTTTTTCACTAGGAGGGTGGTGAAGCACTGGAATCGGTTACCTAGGGAGGTGGTGGAATCTCCATCTTTAGAGGGTTTTAAGCTGCGGCTTGACAAAGCCCTTGTTCGGATGATTTAGCTGAGGTTAATCCTGCTTTGAGCAGGGGATTGAACTAGATGACCTCCTGATGTCCCTTCCAACCCTCATCTTCTATGACTCTATTCTAAGTTTCCCGAGTTGGAATTTAACCAGGACAACGAGACTATCACCCTATATCTTGTAAAAATAAATTATCTTAATGACTTATGTTAATTATGTAAAAGTGGGCAGTTTCTCAGTTAAGTTTTAGATAGCAGCCCTGGCAGCACAAGTGCATCTAACACAATGCACGAACAATGAAAGAGTAAATCATCCCTTCCTGAACCACCAACACCTGAGTTTTTCCTGAAGAGCTCCTTCCAAAGTACTGACAAAGCCCAATGCTATTTAGTTTGTGAGATCTGATGTGGTTACAGTAATTTAAGGTGGTAGGACTGTTGGAGCAGTATTACCATCATGGATCAGGAGGCAGGCCAGAGCAGGTGGGTAAGCAGGAGGTGCTAAGAGCCATTGTAGGTCAAATAGTTATAGGGCTTGCAGTTTCTGGGGAAAGATTTGTCAGGGATTTCTCTCTCACATCTTTCTCCTGAAAGCAAGAGCTGAACAGATACCTTTTCAGATCTCATTGATACAATACTTCATACTGCAGCACTTTTCTCTGGCTGAAATATGAAGCAGCTCCCCATCACCAGGGGAAATAAGGTGCCCCTTCCTCGGGCAGTATTCAAGGAGAAAATGTTAAAAGCTGCTATAATGTCTTTATTCTGCTCCTAGACTAGGACTCTCTCACCTTTGGGGGATGACAAAGCCCATTTAATGACTTCTGATGACATAATTTAGCTTTTGACATAGATGCCCTAGTCATTAAGCTTCTTGCTGCTCCCTCAGTAGCAATGTCAAAGCCACACTGAAGTTGGCCTGCTTGTGGAAGCAGAGATTTGGACACCAGGTAAAGTTCTGTGCCAGATTATTATTTTGTAGTTTCTACATTAGCCAACCTCTAAGGATCACCAGTTTTTAAAGATCACAATTTTACCTGGAGAAGATGTTAAGAGGAGTGACAAGGCAACTACTATAATGCTGAAGGTGTTACACTGCTTCTTACCTGCATCTAAAGCTGAAGAGTCAGTGGGGAGGGTCTGTAGGGAACGGCTCAGATTTGTCTTCATATCCTGGTTCAGTAACCGTGATGAGGACCCCAGCCAGTTTGGTTCCTCCCAGCTTCTCTTTCCTGACTGACTCAAGCGGGTAGGACTGCTGGGAGCGCTGATTGCCCTGTCATACATCTGAAATGGCATCACAGGGACACAAGAAGTTACATTTGTTAAGTGCCCCATCCATTCAGAAGCAACCAGTTCATATCCCCTCCATTGGGTCCTTCCCACCCACACATTCCTCAGTGTTTATCTTTCTATCCCTCACGTTGTTACCTTCAGTATCCCTGTTCTAACGTTCCATGCCACTCCTCCACACAAGCACACCTTCCTTCCCCATATAGTTCCTCACACTTACTCTTTTGACAGCCAATGTGGCAATGCCCAGCATGGCAGCTCCGCCCACACCCAACACGATCCGGGCATTGGATAGCACAAAATCGATGGCTGTGCCAATGCCGTTGTCATCCTTCTTTCCCTTGCGCTCTCCAGCACCTGCCATCTCACCTTGAGAGGAGAGAACAGAATTGTCAGCACACTGTACCCCAACCATCGCCCCACTCCATTGCCCATTGTTCTTTGGAAGTTAGGATTTCCCACAATAAATCAGATTAATGGTTCATCTAGTTCTGTATTTAGCCTCCTGCCACACTGGCTCAGACCATGTCTAGTCAGTTATCTTGCCTCCAGCAATGGCCAATACCACTCCCCAGAGAAAGGAAGAAAAATCCCTTTAATGTGCCTAATTATGCGATATTGTAATCATAGGGAAAATTTCTTTAACTCCAGGTCTCAGTTTATGACCTGAAGCATGATTAACAGCTCTTGTCATTTTACCTGGCCTAGGGTGATTATGGAAGCTTTACACATTCATGTAAACATAGTAACCCTCACACTGGTTACTAGTACCTGCTGCAGCTGCAAGGCAGCAGCACAGTATGCTGTCCTGAAGACAGAGACAGCCAATGAGAGGGTAGCATGAGCTGGGGAGGGGGTTCAGAATCCATCTGGAGGAGTAGTTGGAAAGAAAAGCTGTTAGAGAAGAAGAAGCTAGATGCTGAGGTAGCAAGTGAACTGGAGCCTGGGTAGGAGGTGAGGTGCTAAAATAAAAGAACAGGAAAATAAAAGTAGGAGACTGAAAGGTGAGAAGGAGGAAAGAAGGACAACAGGAGAGGTTTCAGGTCAGGAGAAGCAGGAAAAAAAACAGACTTGGGTATGTGAGCAGAGACTATTAGAGAAGGAAAACAAAAAGAAATAAAATCTACTGATTTACCAGAGACAGTATCAAGGGAAAAAAACAAAGGAAATATAATTGGTGAAAAAGGGAATTGATCAAAAAGCTGTCTTAGATGAAAAGATATCCTGAAAACTATAAACAAGACACCCACCCACAAAGGACCTAAAGTATATTCAGAGAGAATGACTGTTTGAACATCTATTGAAGGAATACAGTTCAAAGATGCCTAATAGATAAATGAAGGCCCTAGGTGAAGAAACCCTGTTTGTGGATAAACTAGATGAAAGAGGTATAGCCACGGGAACATCAAATTTAAGGATAGCTCCACGCCAAGGGGAAGCAAAGACCAGGGCAGCAAGAATGGAACTGGATTTACAACCAAGGAGAGGAAAAGCTGATTCTTCCCTAAGTGACACAGTATATTGTTAAATAATCTCGTTCTTCTTAACAACAATGCATTTGGTACTAATGTATAGAGTAAGGAAGAATCACATGTACAAGTTCTTAAATGTTAATGAGTTGGTAACCCTGTTTGTTGTTATTAGTACTAAGTCTTTGGTAACATTCTATATTATTTATGCTCCTGGTACAATTTTGGGGTTCTCCCTTATATAATTCCAAACATTTAAAATTATTCCTTTTGTTTTGGTTTGCCTCTCCCTCCCCTCACACTTAGCATAGCCTAGCCAGATCACCACATAACTCTCTAATGCTTTTTAAAAATCTCATTTAACATATTTCCTCAGAGGGGTAACCGTGTTCATCTGTATACAGCAAAAACAACGAGAGTCCTGTAGCACCTTAAAGACTAACAAATTTCTGTGGGCATAAGCTTTCATGGGCTGCAACCCATTTCGTCAGATGCTATTTGCCTCAGTTATATCTTGCAACAGTGATTTCTGCATATTAACTATACGTTAAACCATATTACCTTTTATGTCTTTTCCCTTTAATCAGCTGAACACTGTACTAGGGGACTGGCCTTCTCTATGCCACTTAATCTCCTTTCCAAACTAGAGTCCTAGTCTCTTTCTATAGCATCCCATTTGCTTGCAGAAACTGCAATTTAGTTGTCCATGAAAAAAACAGAATTATTCTAGTGGTGTACAAGAGCAAAGGAACTGCTGTAATAGATCACACCCAAGGTCTATCTGTTCCAGTATCCCTTCTCTGACAGTGGCCAGTACCAAATACTTCAGAGGAATATACAAGAAGCTCCATGATGGCAATTATGGATTAGTCTGCTCACAGGAGTCATTTCTTCCTAATCCCTGGGAGTTTATGCCCTAAAGCATGAGGGTTTATCATTTATACAAAAATCATACGTAATGTAACTATAAATGTTCTCTGCAGGTCTATGCAGGTCTAATTTTGAATCCTACGAAATTATTGGTCTCAGTGGTATATAATGGTAAATGAGTTCCACTGCTTAATTGTATATGTAAAAAGTATTTTCTCTGATCACTTTAAAACTTCCTATTTTTCGGATTCATCAAGGATTTATTTGCACTAGGGAAATTTTCAAAACTATTTTAAAGCTTGTTCGGCTATAGTGACTTTTTAGAACTGTCTAGACTTACACTGTTCATCAGGTTTTAGGCAGTTTAAAATAGCCACACACATTTTTCCTGAACCAGTTCCCAAAACCATCTTAAATTCCAAGAACTCAAGAAGGGTGGTCTCTGTGCTGTTGAGTTTGAATCAAATTACTTTTGGTTGCTTTATGGAAGATATCTCTGTGGACAACTGATGTATCACTAAAACAGTGGTTCTCAATCTTTTTGGGCTAAGGACCCATTTGTAAATATTTATGGCCTATTGCAAATAGTTTGGGGGTGGAGGCCCTGGAGCAGAGCCAGACCTAGGCATTTTAGCAGCCAGGACAAGCAAACATATTTGCGCTCCTTACCAGAGGTGATACAGGGAGGGGGCCCACGTGCCGCCCCCTCCCCCCCGGATTTTTTAGTTGTGCCCGCATCCTGGGTGACCTGCTGATGTAAGTCAGGGGGTGAAGGTTGTGTTCCCTCCCTGAGCATTGCCATGCGGGGCTGGCCCAAATTGTCTGGTGTTGCTGACCCAAGCGGCCCCCACAGCTTTGTGCCCTGTCCCGCTTGCCACCCAGGTTATGGCTCTGCCCTGGGGTGGTTTTGATCGGAATCTGTCCCCCAGGATGTTGGGTCCTGCCAGGCACTCACCCCACAGTGGCAGCTCTTATACTGTGGGGCTGACTGGGTTTGGTTCTCTGTTCTGGGCATTGCAACTTCCAGGGTTGCAGTGCCACTCAGGTTTGGCCCTGCCCCCCAAAGTGCACCAAATTTATGTGAGTGGAATTATGACCTGGTTCATGGACCTGGACCACTCACTCAAATTTGACCTACCCAGACTCCCATCATCATGACGGCTGGGCCAAACCTGAGTGATGCTGGGACCCCAGTTTGCAATACCTGGAGCCAGGAGGTGAGCCCAGCCAGCCCTGTGGGACAGGAGCCACAGGAGTTGCCACGTGACCCTTTGAAACATTCGGGTGACCCAATTTTGGGTCCCGACCCACGGGTTGAGAAACCCTGCATTAAAACAAACAACAACAAAAAGCATGCTATGTGGCTGCGAATGACCTACCTAAGGCTTAATGCATCTGTGAGGGGAACACGGGAGCACTATGGTATGGATATTCAGGCACCTTCTGGACTTTCTTCTTCAAGTTTGTGGTGGGCAGAGGATATTAACCATCTGTCCAGGAAGATTAAAGGGTTTTGGAAGGAGAAAGGAAGGAGGCAGGGTAAGAGCAGGGGGAGAGAAAGACTCTAAACCAACCCTCCCAGTCTATTGTGCAGGAAGGCCTGCCCCTTCTCAAGTTGTCTCTCCTTGTCTTCAAGCCGCTCCAGTTGCTGGTTCTTGCGGAACTCACGCCGGACTGAGGCGAAGTAAAAATCACGGTCAGTGTAACGTAGACCACGGCCCTGGCTCAGCAGAGCGCGATAGAGTTTCAGCACTGCCTCACGGGACCACGCTGCCATGGGGGACAGATACAGGTGAAGGCAAACTGAAGAAAAATGGAGAAGTGAAAGTTCAACATTTGTTTGCCAGCTGCATTTTGCTGTCTCCCCCCTGCAAGTCTATCCCCGATACTTTCTTCGCAAGCAGCTGGAAAAGGGGAACCCAGGGGGATGGCTCTCCCTCTGGTAGAAGGAGAGGGAAACCTCTTAGGGCAGAGGAAAAGATCCCTGCTGAGGGCAGAAAACAGCCTCACCTTATCTGCCAGCAAAGCAGAGAGGCAATAACACAAAACAGAGACACTGTGACTGTGACCCTGCCCCCCCCCAGTACGACACTAACCCCCCTCCTGCACTGAGACACCCTGAATCAGCTTCCTGCCTTCGCCAGCGTCTGTCTCTCCCCCTCCCCCCGGCTGCTCCTGCCAGCAGGGCCCCCACATGGGAGGGGAGGGAAGGGTACACTTTACCGGGGCCCAGAGGTCCTGGGGGGCCGTCCCAGGCTGCAACCCGCATGGGGTACGTGTGTGGGACGGGGCCCGTGTTACAAGTTTGCACTGGGCCCGAAAAAATGATGATTGGGCCCTGCTTGCCAGGCGCAGTAAGGAAGGCACCTGCTGGTGGGTGCCCCTCGCGGGCGGCCCGTGTGGGCTGAAGGGCCCCGGGCAACTGCACAGGGCGGGGTCCCTTGGGCGGACGGGCCCATTGCGGAAGGGTGGGGGGAGGCGGCCCTTACCCCGCGCGCACTCACCCGGGAAGCGGGGGCTGTTTCTCGGTCCCTCACTGACGCCTGGTCCCGCTTCTGAGCCGAGTCAGCGCCGCCCTACCCGCCCCGGCCGGCACCGCTTCTTCCGACCCCGGGGTCACCCAGCAACAACATGGCCGCTTCGCTTCCGGGGCGCGCGACCCCGGGCGGCCAACCAGCGAGAGCGAGCGGCAGTGGCACAAACTGTACGCATGGGAGGGCGAACTTCCGCCCGCCGCGGCGCGCGAGGCGGGGGAAGGCGCTCGCGGCTGCCTCCTGTGGCCGGGGAAGGCCGCGCGCTGGCCGGAACGCGAGAGGGGACCTCTTGGAATCCCTCCCCGGCCCCCCCCCCCGGCGGTGTTCAGAGCCCAGAGTACCTGTCTCGGTGACAAGTCACTGGCGCGCGGCCCGAAGCCCGGGCAGGACAGAACAGGGCTCCGCCGCAGCGGCAGGCAGCGCGTGGGAGAATGGGGAGGCAGGCGAGGCACGCGCGCGCCTGTCTAGCGCGGACTGGTGTGGTGCCTCTCGCTGCTGGACCTGTGGCTCCCAGCACAGGACGGCCTGCTGGGGTGGCTGGGCGGGCCTGGGGCTCCACTCCCAGCCAGGGCTAGTTTGGCTTCGGGTGTCAGTTGACGGAAAGTCTTTTAATCCGGTTTCATCCCTTTGTTTTGGTTCAGTGTCTCCTTGGCACCTTGGACACCGGAGTAGAAAATATGTCGGTCTCCCCCTGGCTCAAACTGCGCTGGCCTGCACCTCTCTCACCTGCCAGGGCTGGCTGATGGCTGCTGTTGGCACCTGGGGCAGCCTGCCTTAGCTCTTGCTGAGCTGAGCTGGTATGCCAGGCTCGGGTGCAGGCTTTAGTGTCACTTCCCATCTCTTCTTATGTATTTATTTAGCTATTTACAGGTCTGCAATCAAAGAGTGCTGGTCCAATTCTTTGTGTGCCCGAGATAATCTTTGAGACGTGCCTGGATAAATAAACAGACCCATTATCATAGAATCATAGAGTTGGAAGGGACCTCAGGTGGTCATCTAGTCCAACCCCCTGCTCAAAGCAGGACTAACCTCAGCTAAATCATCCCAGCCAGGGCTTTGTCAAGCTGCAGCTTTAAAACCTCTAAAGATGGAGATTTCACCACCTCCCTAGGTAACCCATTCCAGTGCTTCACCACCCTCCTAGTGAAAAACTTTTTCCTAATGTCCAACCTAGATCTCCCCCACTGCGATTTGAGACCGTTGCTCCTTGTTCCGTCATCTGCCACCACTGAGAACAGCCTAGCTCCATCCTCCCTGAAACCCCCTTTCAGGTAGTTAAAGGCTGCTATCAAATCTCCCCTCATTCTTCTCTTCTGAGACTAACTAAGCCTAGTTTCCTCAGCCTCTCCTCATAAGTCTTGTGCTCCAGCCCCTAATCATTTTTGTTGCCCTCTGCTGGACTCTCTCCAACTTGTCCACATCCTTTTTGTAGTCGGGGGCCCAAAACTGGACACAATATTCCAAATGCGGCCTCACCAGTGCCGAACAGAGGGGAATAATCACTTCCCGCGATCTGCTGGCAATGCTCCTACTAATGCAGCCCAATATGCTATTAGCCCTCTTTGGCAACCAGGGCATACTGCTGACTCATATCCACCTTCTTATCCACTGATACCCCCAGGTCCTTTTCTGCAGAACTGTTGCCTAGCTCATCGGTCCCCAGTCTCTAGCTGTGTATGGGATTCTTCCGTCCAAAGTGCAGAACTCTGCACTTGTCCTTGTTGAACCTCATCAGATTTCTTTTGGCCCAATCCTCCAGTTTGTTTAGGTCACTCTGTATCCTATCCCTACCTTCCAGGGTATCTACCACTCCCCCTAGCTTAGTGTCATCTGCAAACTTGCTGAGGGTGCAATGTACCCCATCCTCCAGATCATTAATGAAGATGTTGAACAAAACCGGCCCCAGCACCGACCCCTGGGGCACTCGTCTTGTGACCGGCTGCCATCTAGACATGGAGCCATTGATCACTACCCGTTGAGCCCTATGCTCTAGCCAGTTCTCTATCCATTTTATAGTCCATTCATCCAACCCATAGTTCTTTAGCTTGCTGATAAGAATGCTGTGAGAGACTATCAAAAGCTTTGCTAAAGTCAAGGTATATTATGTCCACCACTTTCCCCACATCCACAGAGCCACTTACCTCTTTATATAAAGCAATCAGGTTGGTCAGGCATGACTTTCCCTTGGTGAATCCATGTTGACTGTTTCTGATCACCTTCTCTCTTTCAAGTGCTTTAAAATGGATTCCTTGATGACCTGCTCCATGATTTTTCCAGGGATTGAGGTGAGGCTGACCGGTCTGTAGTTCCCTGGATCCTCTTCACTCTCTTTCTTGAAGATGGGCACTATATCTGCTTTTTTCCAGTCATCAGGGATCTCCCCCAATTGCCACGAGCTTTCAAAGATAATAGCCAATGGCTCTGAAATCACATCAGCCAACTCCCTCAGCCCCCTTGGGTGCATTGCATCTGGCCCCATGGACTTGTGTGTGTCCAGTCTTTTTAAATAGTCCTGAACCTGTTCCTTCAGCACTGAGGGACATTCACCTCCTCCCCATTCTGTGCTGCCCAGTACAGTAGTCTGGGAGCTGACCTTGTCTGTGAAGACAGGCAAAAAAGGCATCGAGTACTTCAGCTTTCTCCACATCCTCTGTCACTAAGTTGCCTCCCCCATTCTGTAAGAGGCCCACATTTTCCCTAATCTTCCTGTTGTTGGTAATATACTTGTAGAAACCCTTCTTGTTCCCCTTCATATCCCTTGCTAGCTGCAACTCCAATTGTGCTTTGACCTTCCTGATTTCATTCCTGCATGTCCGAGCAGCATTTTTATACTCCTCCCTAGACATCTGACCAAGCTTCCACTTCTTGTAAGCTTCTTTTTTGTGTTTAAGTTCACCAAAGACTTCTTTGTTAAGCCAAGCTGGACGCATACCATATTTGCTATTCTTTCTGCAAATTGGGATGGTTTGTTCCTGTGCCCTCAATAAGGTTTCTTTAAAATACAGCCAGCTCTCTTGGATTCCTTTCCCCCTCATATTAGCCTCCCAGGATTACCCTAGGATCAAATCAGATATCCAGTGACCCCATACATAAACAAATTAATTAGCAGATTCTTAAATTTCATGTCATTCTTTAGAATTTGGTGTTTGCTGTGGTGTGGGTGGGATGCAACGTCAGGGTTTATATTTATATTATATTTGCATCTGGAGTTAGTTTTTGTTCCGCTAATGCTTTGTGGTTAAGGGAGTGTTTGTTGCTTTGGTTAAGGTGGCACCAGAAGTTCAACATTCTTTTTTTGTATGTTTATTAGGAGAGGAAAATGTAGCCATTATGCTCTGCACTTACTGCTGGGCAAGTCCCTATAGCCTTGACTACACTTGAAAGTTTTGTCGATGTAAGTTACAGTGATGATCAAAAACAGCTGTAATTACAACACTTGTGCTTATCAACACAGCACTAATTTTGTTGCCAGAGCGCATCCACACAGTTGGTGCTCTAGCAATGTACTGTGGGCAACTATCTGTGGAACTAACTGTGCAACTCATCACCGTGTGCCGCTAGTTGTGGGAAGGTGGAGAGGATCACAGTGCATCATGGGTGCGGGCTCAATGTCCCATGATGCAGTGATTTCTGTCGTGTCATCCATGACTGCATTTCACAGCATTTTTCAGTGGCTCCCGTTTCCTGAGTGCCCGCCATCTCTATACGAAAGGATAGATCCTGCACTGCTCTCCACTGTTGTCAGTTTTCTGAACACATTGCAGCTGGTCATGCAGTATATCATGAGCACCCAATTGGAAATGGAATCTGAGGCACCTGATCTGCTGTGTGCCATGGGAACAAACAATGCTGGATTACTGTTTGCATTCATGGAGCATCTGTACATGGTGTGCTGCTGCTTTTGGGTGTGTGAATCAAGCACTGAGTGTTGGGATCTCATCATTATGTAGGTCTGGGATGATGAGCAGTGGATGCAGAATTTTTGAATGTGCCTCTCCGTGGTTATTTTCTTATCAGTTGCAGGCGCTCAGCAGGTGTGGAGAACAGAAGCATAATTGTGAGTGCAATAGCAGCATTGATGCCTTACAGTAAAATACACCTCTTTCTCGCTGTCTCCTGGAAGCACACAGCTCAATGATCAACCAGGGCATGGTAAGTTGTGCACCGGGGCAGAGGGCACACAAGCTGGGAAAAAGGTTCTGGGTGGTTGTTTGGGGTATTGATGCAGGTAGATAGGGACAAAATTTCAAATTGTGCCACCATTTTCCACAGGCAGGTGCCACAGAAGCCCATATCTCACTCCTGAGCATAAGCAGGGATGCTACGGTGCCTTTCCTCCATGCGAACAGCTTCAAACTGGGTCCCTATGCTGCTCACCTGTGTGCCGCTTTAGTCCCTACACAAGTGATTGCTGATTGGTGCAGGAAAGTTTCCTACAACAGGGGAAGAAACAAAGCAGCTCTGACGAGGAATCTCCAGCAGAGGATTGGAGAGTACCTCCAGGAAAATTTCCTAAAAATCTCTCTGGAGGATTTCTGTGAAATCTCGGTGTGCATTAACACACTTTCCCCCACACTGCCTAGCTGCACAGAGGAATGGGAAGCACATGCAAACACAGCTACTCTCGTGTATTTCTATCCCTTCAATCAGCTGTGTCATGCAACCAAGCAAAGGACAGCTGTATCTTAGGCAACCAAGCAGCATCAGCTCAAAAAAATCACTTATCCGAGCTCTCCTCTCTTTGCATCCTGCACCCCAGAGCTGGAGGACTGGGATTGGCTCAAACTCTTTTGGGTCGGGAAAAGGTCCTGGCTCCCCATGTCAGCAAATGACCCAGTCCCCTGCTCCGCATCATTCTCCAACTCAACCTCCTCATCCGTGGCTGCTTTGTCAGGGTTGAGTCTGGTGTCTGCTGCTTCCAGACCCATGAAGGTATCCACGGGTCTCTTGGCGGTGGAGGTGGGGTCGTTGCTGAGGATGGCTTCCAGCTCCTTATAGAAGCAGCAGGTCTTTGGCCCTGCCCCAGTGTGATGGTTTGACTCCTTAGCCTTTTGGTACCCCTGCTGCAGCTCCTTGATTTTTGCATGGCACTGCAGTGTGTCCCATTCATAGCCCTTTTCTGAAATTAAAAAGGAAATTTGACCATACGTATCAAAGTTCCTTCAGCTGGAGCAGAGCTGGGCCTGTACAGCCTCATTTCCTGTACAGCTGATCAGATCCAGAAGCTCTGGTGTGCTCCAAGCAGGAGAGTGTTTGGTGCATGGAGCTGCCATGGTCAGATGGGAAGATGCGATGTGAGCTTTCCATGCCAACCAAGCAGGAAGTGGAATTTCAAAAATTTTCAGGACTTTGAAGGGGGAGAGGCAGATGACTGCAGGGCAACAGCATTCAAACTGATGGCTAGAACGGTCAGGATGGGCATTGTGGGACCCTTCCTGGATGGCATTTACACGACATAACCAAGAGCGCTGTCTACATTGATGCTTTGTTGCTAAAAGTTTGGTGCAAAAAGCTCATAGACTCAGACTCATAGACTTCAAGATCAGAAGGGACCATTACGATCATCTAGTCTGACCTGCACAACGCAGGTCACAGAACCTCACCCACCCACTCCTGTAATAGACCCCTAACCTATGACTGAGTTATTGAAGTCCTCAAATCATGGTTTAAAGACTTCACGGTACAGAGAATCCACCAGCAAGTGGCCCCATGTTGCAGAGGAAGGCAAAAAAACTCCAGTGCCTATGCCAATCTGCCCGGCAGGAAAATTCCTTCCCAACCCCAAATATGGTGATCAGTAAACCCTGAGCATGTGGGCAAGACTCACCAGCCAGATACCCGGAAAGAATTCTCTGTACTAACTCAGAAACCACTCCATCTAACATCCCATCACAGGCCATTGTGCATATTTACTGCTGGAAGTCAAAGATCAGTTAATCGTTGAGGTGGTTTTATTTTGTCACAAAATCAGGGTAGTTGGGTCGGCTGAAAGAGGGAGGGATCGCAGTGTGTACAACACTACTATTTTAGCACAAAAAGCTGATTTTGGTTAACAAAAGTCTGTAGTGTAGACCAGGCTTTTATGTATACAATACTTGCTTTCAGAATTGCAGGTGTAGGGTTTCGGTTGAAGTCTTGTTCTAGTTTCTGTATCTGACTTGTAAAGTGCAGTGCTGCTCTGAAAAATGACTTTGTACAAATTATTTGACAGGGCTCCAGGTCTGTCTTTGAGTCCAATATAAATATATGCTCAGTTTATAAGAAAAAAGTTTGTTTGTTTTTTAAATTGCCTTTGCCCCCCCTTTTTTATTATTTTGAATATAAAAAGGCAGCCTGAAAGACTATTTGCTTCTTTTGTTTTAAATTTTTTCTTGCTTTAAAAAAAAAAAAAAAAAAAAAAAAAAATCTTAGGAATATCACTAACATTGGCAGGGTTTTTGTTTGTGTGTTTCTTTTACTGGAGGGCTTCTGGTGGTTCTCATGCTTATTATGAGTTCTCAAACCTTAACTGAAAGTGTGGGAGTGTGGAAACTTTTACAAAATAATCCTTTCAGCCAATGTTTGTTAGGTATTACAGTTAAATGTGTGTAATTTTAAACAGTCTGACTTCAAAACCATTCCCCCTCTCAGCCTGTTATGTTTTGTAATGTCAGAATTGTACTAGTTCTCCAGTTATGTAAGGCTATGTATACACTAGGGAAATTTTGCCTGCCATTTCTAACACTGATTCAGCTCCACCAGTGTTAGCAATGTTGGGAGCCCTAGTGTCCATGAGCCAATAGCTGCCATTACTGTTTTAAGCACTATGTTGATTAGATCTCATCAAATGAGAGCCACAATTAATGGCTCTCTCTGTAGTTCTGTCTGGAAACATACTTCCCATTGAACAAAACACTCAGTTTAATGGAATTCTTGAAATGCTTCTAGGATATTCCTATACTCTACACGAACAAACACAATAGAGAAAATATGGCTTCATTCAACTGTAACCCTACATTGGCTACACCAAAATGGTGCTCTAGTGTTGATGAGGCTCCAGAGTTCATGTCCTAAATGGCTTTTTTTGTTCCCTTCACATGGATTGCTCCTGAAAGCAGAGCAGTCTCTATCCCTGTGCAATGGGGGAAGGAAAAGTTAAACAAAAAATTTAGCAACCGTCTCTTCCATCTCTCTCTAAATCCAGACAAATTCCATTGCTGGGTGATAATCCCTAAGTCTGTTATTAATTTCTCCCTCTCTGTTCAATATGCTTTGTACCATATGAATGGCCAAGATCAACCAAAAACCTAATGACTCCCCACATAATCTAGTTAACTCTTTCTGTCAAAGAGATTTAAAAAATCTGGACCATTTATAAGAAAATAATAATAATTAATTCCATTTCATTAACAAACACCTTACAAAGCTGTGCCCTGGTAAAAAGCAAGGAGGTATACATTTGAAGAACCCAGGCTAATTGATATAATCCTTCCAGCTCTTTAAATAGTAGCATAAGTTAATATTTCAGTAAATTTTTTCAACAGGTCCTGATGTTCTAACTAATGCATATTGCCCCAAATAAGCAAACTGCTTACCAAATGTTTTTAACTTCAAGCAGATGAATGATTCCCATTGCTGTTCAGCAAAGCACTTAAGGACACTCACTGATGGTATTTAAGCACATGCTTACAGTTAAGTATGTGTTTGAGTGCTAGGGATGGGATTACTTAGGTGCTTACAATTAAGCATGTGCTTAAGGCCTTGATTCAGCAAAGCACGTAAGCACTTTCTTAAATCTCACTGACTTCAGTAGGCCATAAGCATGTATCTGAGTACTTTGCTGAAGTGGGACCTGTGTGCACCACTGCCCTCTACTGAATCTGCTCAGGTATTGAGAGCGTTCTCTCTGCCTGTTTTCAGGTTGTCCTTTATTGGCTGGCTCACCAAGGAGATGAGCCCTGAAAAGATAACTCATGGAGAGTCTCTTGTCGCTCGCAAGGTAGAGGCCTGTGCTTTTTGGAGAAGCAGGTCTTGAGCAGTATTTTAGGGATTATTAAAACTTTTTGTTTTCTAAACATAAAAAACATACCATTAAAAAATTAAAAAGTCATATACATCGACATAATTTTCTTAAAGTAATAGAACATAAAATGGCATAGGATTATAATAAAATAATTTATACTGGAGGTAATACAAATATACAAGAGAGCTTTTGACCCAATCAAATCTAATTAGTCATATTGCCTTGTTAAATTTCCTTTAGCCTAAAATTATACTATACATTTGTCTCTTTTTCTTTTTCCCCTTTTAAGGTGGGAAGATTACTGGACCTCATGATGATCATCTACTTTTAGTTCAATCCATATTAGGATGTATAAATACCGGAATAGAAAATAATGCTGAAAATTTAATCAATACTATGCTCACTGCGGTTACTCTCCCTCTGACAACAGAAACGGAGCGGGTTATATGGACAATGAAGATGCTCATATATATGGAAATACTTCCACAAGAGGAGAAATTGAAAAAATTGGGACTATTTGTAGAGAGGAGACAAATAGGAGGGGAGATGATAGTGGTATGCGGAATGACGAATGGTATAAAGAAGGTAAATTATGTACTCATAATAACACTCTCTCACAACAAGGAGATCTTCGTTGAAACTGGAAAGTAACCTGATACAAGGGAACATAGTTTTACAAAAGGCATAATTCTCTTCTATTTGGTTGTATTCAATGTCTTCATAAATGATTTGAATAATGGCAGTGAGTGTACACTTATGAAGTTTGTGGATCATACCAAGTTGGGAGGGTTTGCAAGCGTTTTGGAGGACAGGACTAGAATTTAGAATGATCTTCACAAACTAGAGAAATGGTCTGGAATAAAGTGGATGAAAATCAATAAGGACAAATACAAAATACTACACTTAGGAAGGAATACTCATTCACATAAATACAAAATGGGAAATGACAACCTCGGAAGGAATACTGCAGAAAAGGATCGGGGGGGTGACAGTGGATCAACAATGTAATACTGTTGCAAAAAAAAAAAAAAAAAGGGATGTCTTAGCTGGAATGTTGTAAGCAAGACATCAGAAATAATTCCTCCACTCCACTCAGCATGGATGAGGCCTCAAAGTGGAATATTGTGACCAGTTCTGGGCACCACACTTCAGGAAAGATGTGGACTAACTGGAAAACGACCAAAGGAGAGCAACTAAAATTATTACAGATTTAGAAAATATGACCTCAAGGAAGGATTTAAAAAATTTAGGTTTTTTTATTGTGGAGAAAAGAACATGGAGGGGGGACATGATAGTCTTCAAGTACATAAAAGGTTGTTATAAAAAGGAGGGTGATAAATTGTTCTTATTCACTGAGGACAGGACAAGAAGTAATGGGTTTAAATTGAAGCAAAGGTCATTAGGTTAGACATTAGGAAAAGCTTCTGAACCGTAAGTGTAGTTACGCGCTGAAACTAATTGTCTAGGGAGGTAGTGGAATCTCCATCATGGGTTTTTAACAACAGCTAAGACAAACACCTGTCAGGAATGGTCTGGCTAATACTTAGTCCTGTCTCAGTGCAGGTCCATTCCAGTCCTACATGTCTATGATTCTATAATTAACCTGTGAAACTCACTGCCACAAGGTATTGATAAAGCCAAGCATTTAGTAAGATTCAAACTGGGATTGGACATGGCTATTGGATAACGAGACCATCTGCACTTACATAACATAAGATTTTAAAAAAAGATATAAACCTTTATACTTCCAGGAATAAGATAATCACTGACCATATCTCTCAGGTGCTTGGCTGGCTGGTTCTGGCTTATATGCTTAGGGTCTAACTGATCATCATATGTGGGGTCAAGAAGGAATTTTCCCCCAGGTCAGATTGGCAGGGACCTTGTGAATTTTTCACTTTCCTCTGCAGTGTGGGTCTGGATTACTTGTCAGGATTATCTGGGTATATCTAACATAATCATTTCCGTGCCATCATGGGGGCCTGAGGCACTGGTGCATCTCACTTACTGCCTGTGGCACATAATAATCTAGTCTCCTGTGGGCTGTAATACTTTGGCCTAATTTCAGTTGCTGGGTTTAATGTGTGGGTGGTGGGTGGTGTTGGTGGTCTATGATATACAGCAGGTCAGAATGGATGATCTGGCAGTCTCTTCTGGAATTAAACTCTATGACACTATGACTGAGAGGAGATAGAAAGAAACTTCTACTATGGGGAAGTTATTCCATAATTGTTCACTATGTGGTTTCTTGCATTTTCATCTGAAGCATTGGGTGCTGGCTGCCATCAGAAAGGAAGGTTTGGGCCACATGGACCATAGTTCTGATCTGGCATGGCAATTCCTATGTCTACCATGGCTTCATCATCTGTTAGAGAACAATAGCATCATAATTTATTCCATCAAGCATGTGTGTGTGTGTCCACATACATATAAAATACATGGAAGCTTAGGTTTTAGTATGAGAGGTATGATGCACTTCAGTAGAGAAATCTTACATATTTTTATCTGTTTGTAATAATTGAGGGTAGGGAGGCACCAGTAACATAATCAGTTGAATTAAATGGATCATCTCTTTAACACCTGTCCTATCTGTTTTTCAATACATCATGCATTTTTACCAAAACCAGAGAGTTTAGGACAACTATTAAAAAAAGTCACCAAACCATATTCACTCCAGCACAGATTGGTTATCTAAATTGCTATCTTTCACCTGAACCCAAAGACCCTTTTTCAGGCTGTCAGTATATTTCCAAACAAGGATGCTAGAGTCTCAAATACAGCTATGTAAATGATCCATCTGACAGCCACATAATGTCTCTCTTTTAAGGCTGAAGTTCTATCCATGCTATTAACCATGAAGTAATTGGGCCAGATTCTCTGCTGGTATAAAGCTTTGTTGAAATCAGTGGAGCGGTGCCAATTTACATCAGCAGAGAATTTGGTTCTTGTGTCCATAGCATGATTTTACATATGCAGCTGAGAAGCACGTCATCTGTCTGTAACTCTCCATGCAAATGACCAGAGCGTCAAATAAGCTAATTACATCTTTACTAGCTTTACCAGAGTGATCACACAGGGCTCAAGTCTGTAAGGTGACAAGCCCTCTTGCCCTGAGCCACCAAAGCACGTAAGTCCATGCCGAACTTTAAGCATGTTGGGTGGTCCTATTCATCACCTTCCACTATCAATCCCCAGAAGAACTTGCTTAGTAGAAAATAAAGATCTCTGTTTGTCCATATAATGAACTTGTCACAGGGCAGAGGGAAACCTTATGCTCAAGGCCTGAATTACAACCTGTAAAGCTTTCCCAAGCTTTTGATCAGAAACAGACACACACACACACACACACACCCGCCCTAAACTATTTATTAATTTTAAGCAGAAGAAACTAATGAAATTCTGTATGAGAATGTATTTAATCTTTATCTACAGACCTGGAGTTGAGGGAAATTCATATAATCACAGAAATTTCTAAAGGAGCAAGATCAGCAATAGAGATAAGTAATATATTTACGGTAACAATTGATCAAAAAGAGAAGGTAAGAGGCAAAAAAACAGGGAATAATGATTAATAATACTTGGTACCTACATAGCACTTCTTCCATCTACATAGCTACATTAAATGACTTTGCAAAGTTGGTGGCCTTCTAGAGATGCATTAATAGCTTTTGTTCATTTATCTTGTTTAAATCAAACAAACAAGCAACTATGAAGCTTCCAGACTGTACATAGGCAACCTTGTGTTCCTGTCTGCATTATCATCCTTGTCTTCCCCTTCCTCCTCTCTGCTTTGTTCTGCACCATCCTAGCCCAGCTACTTTATTCAGACTGTAAAATCTTTGAGGCAGGTTTGTTCTGGTGGAGACTTGCTGCAGATAGGTATGGATCAGGGAGAAGTGTGCACCATCTCTAACTGATTTTTAAGGACCAGAGATAATTTGCCAGATGATACCACCAGAACCACAACACTTTCCAAGGCTCAGGCACAGGGCAAGCCCTGACCTTCACAATAAAAATAAAAAGAGAACTTGGCACCACACAGCTTCTCCAGGATCGCTTGGGTTACTGCATTGGCCCGGTCACATTCAGGCCAGAGTTTCTCAAATGCGGCCACAACAGCTTCCAAAGCATGGGCAGCGATTGGGGGGCAAAGCAGTGGCCCCTCCTGCAGCATGTAGCTGTTGCTCCTGAACAGCTGTTACCAAGTGCAGTGAGGTGCCCTGCCTTGGTGTTTGCGCTGGCGCTGCCAGCAGGGATCAGCACCCTGCACCGCATAGCCTCCTTGGGGACTCGGGCAGTGCCTCTGGAGACATGGGGGGGCTGGTGTGCATGGTGCCTGTGGCGGCGCTTGTCAGTGGAAGGAGCTGCAGTGTTCAGTTGCAGGAGCGCTCGCCTGGATAGCTCCCTCACTCCTGCCCCGCAGCCTGGGACGCCACAGGGGACCGGTGGGTTCCTGAGCCACCTTCCCTGGAGCAGGCGCTCAACAGAGAGTCGCGGGAGGCAGGGACAGACAGAAAGACGGGTTTGTCAGAGTGGCCACCAGCAAGAATTGGTGGCTGCACTCTGAGGCCACCAGAAAATCTGTGAGAACTCCTGCCTTAGGCATCAGGACCCTAGGCAGTGGCCCATCTACACATCCTGCCATACGCCCTGCTTCATTCATTGTCAGCAATGGCCAGGTGTGCGCCTGACATTCCGCACCCTCTGTTTTTAGGGCTAGTTGATTTGGCAGGTGGGCTGGTGGAGTCCAGTGGCCTTCAGTGAACACTGTATTTCTGTCTATAGCAACCAACAACTTCTCCGGGGTCTGCTAAGTGTCAGCACTGCTGTATTGCCAGCCGTGGAGTTTAAAAAAGGTCATGAGTCCAGACCGCTGGAAAGCATGATTGGCCCCAAAATCATGACATTTTTAAACAAAGATTATATGATGATTTTGTTGGTCTGGCTTTTGCTTGCTGAACTCGCCCCACACATTGTGTGTGTGTGTATGTGTGTTGCCCACGCTCCCTAGTGTATTAGAAAAGGTGACTTTGACCCCTGCTGCAGGCGCTCTCATCCCCATATCTGCCCGTCCCTCCCCTGCCCAGCAATTAATTCTGTCCCTCGTGACCACCACATCAATCCTGTCCCCCACAGCCCACACATCAGTTCTACCCCCTCAGCAGGCTTGACCCCCCCCCCCCCCGCACTCCTGCCTCTGCCCAGCCCCCCTGCAACAGTTCTGCCAAGCCAGTCCTCACCCAGCCCCTAGCCCCCAACAATTCAGCCTCCCCAGCCTCACCTCTGCTCCTCCTGGGAGTCTTCACCCCCAATGCTCCCAGGCCTAGGGCAGGGGCAGCCGCAGCAGGGTCCCCTGCTCCTCCTGCCAGGCTGGGGGGAGGGCAGCTTCAAGGGGTCTTCGTCCCCCGGCCCCTTCTCAGCTGGGGTGTTGCAGGGAGAGGAGAGGAACCAACCTGTTGCTTACAGGAGGAGGAGAAAATGGAGCCACCCCAAGCTGCTGAGTTCTTTTTGCTTCCCTTCCTCTCCTGTGAAAATGGAGTTGGGGGCTAAGGGAAGGGGAAGAAGCTGTGCCTGCTTTCTGCAGCAGCCCTGATTGGCTGCTGTGCCCCCAGGAGGTGGGAAGGTGGAGCCGGCAGACAATAACCAGGCTGTTCCCCAGCACAGCCAACATTCACAAGAGAGTTGAAGCTGCGCTGTCGTTGCCAGGCTCGCTCCTGCCCTGGCTGAAATCCCCTTGGTCACAGCAAAAGCATGCATGTTGGCAACAGCGTGGTGTGCAACTTATCCTGCAGAGCCAATTCAGCTTAACGACGCCCACGAGGGGGCTCATATTCCACGCCCAGCTCCACACCAGTGAGCCCAGCCAGCTTCTTGCCCATTTCACTTTTCAGAACTGCAGTGGATGTGTCTGCCCCGGTGAGAGAGAGTAACTCTGAGCTCATCATTCAAGAGTAAGTACCGGATAATGCACTAGCAAATCAATATGTGGGGAGGCCAGGCCTGGACTACAGGGGGAATGCAACAGCTTGGGGTGGGGGTGCATCAACGTGACTGGGGGCTCAGCACTGGTGTGCCAAAGATAAAATGCGCCATAGTCCATTTCCCCAAGCCCTTGCTTCTGCTGGTTTCCCCCACCTGGAACCAGCTGCCCTCCACATGAAGAGCCAACCAGTTCCCCTCAACCTGGGGCCAAAGTGGAGCTTGAGAGAGGAGGTCTCTGTTGGCTATGGGATGGCCTGGTTGGAAGGTGTATATCAGTGCCCCTAGTTGCGCATATTGGGCATTTCTATGCCTGACATGTCCCTCTACTGCCATAGGTGGATCTGCTCTTTGTGTAATAGGTCCCTTCTATTAAACTGTATGTTAGGGGCTGTGTGGCCAACCTCCAGGGATGGAGTGGCTGATGTGTGCACCACTGCTGGAAAACATCTGCCCTGAGCATCGGCGTGCACAGGAATAAAAATTTGGCCGTTTTGGAGGGACACAGTCTATGCCTCCCCTCCCTCTGCCCCGGCGGCCAGAGGAGTTGGCTCTCCCCCCACCCCCTGCAGCCCCATGGCTGGTGGAGCTGGCGCGCCCTGCCGTGGACTGTGGAGCTGGCTTCCTCACCCCGCAGTCCCCTAGGCCAGTGGCGCTCGCTTTCCCCAGCGGCCAAAGGAGTTTGCTCTCTGCCCATACCCCTGGGGCTGGAGGAGCTGTCATCTCTTGGCCTGGCCCCAGCCCTGGAGGAGGCCTGTGCACCCCACCAACTGGGGGGGAGAGGAGGGGGAAAGCATGCCGCTGCTTGCCCTCCCAACCCTGAGCATGTATCACACTTTTACATGTGTAGCTGTTCCCACAGCTGGGTAAGTTCTAGAAGCCAGTTTCTTAGGTACGAGATATACTGGGGTGCATAGGGATTGGGGAACCACTACCCTGGCTGAAGGAAATGTGTCAGACCTACCCTTTTACAAAAGTTCCCTCATAGGGCTGCAAGGCCCGATTAAGGGAGGAAGGGCTCCTAGCCCTATAGACATTTATGGGCACCATCACAGTCACTACATTGGTTAAAAGGGCACTGCTAGCAAAAATACCATTACAGATAACAGAAATCCATGGGTGCTAGAAAACTGCCACGTGATTACGTGCACACCTCACTGGTCTCTGTTGGGTGAAATATCTCAGACTTGCTCAGCGGGTGCACGGGCTCCCTCTGTTGGCTGAGCTAGTGCAGCTGCTCCTTTAAGTTACTGGGTAAAATATTTTGTGTTTCTGCATCCAAAGATTCTGGTGTTCAAGCCGCAACATGGTGCACACACGGTTACTCAGGAATGACATAGCTGTGCCAAGGCCGGAGGCAGCAACCGCTTCGTCTCGTTTCCATGGGTTCCTGACCAAGTGGGCTGAAATAAAAACAGCCACAGACACCGTCTGGTTTCCCTTCATACTTTGTAATTTTTTAATTATCTCTTCTTTTTTAAGCATCCCTTTAAGGGTGAAATGAAATCCAACCATTTACAGAGAAAATGATTTCAGAATGTACATTTGATTCATCCTTACAAAAAAATTAATTGTGAATACTGGTGTTTATAAATTACAGAGGATTTAAAAAAAATTTTTTTTTGGCAAGTCCACGCATTCTTTTGCCAAAAGAGGGCGCTCTGGGCAATGCCACTAGTCAGTTCCCTAGGTATCTTCAGTCCCAGGGGAATGCCAGTGGATTGCTCTATGGAGGATACTGCTTGATCATTCCCTCAGGAATGGACAGTGGTTTGAATGGAGAATGGACACTGGTTTGAATTCTCCATTTGGCTTTTGCCTTGTATTCCTTTCTATACCATTAGTTGCAACTCTTGATATTCCCAGTGTAAGTGTATTGCATTATAATCCGCTCCCTTTCCTTGGCATGAGGGATTAAAACCCCTCCCATTTTGTCCATACCACATTTAAACTCCTATATTTTCACATTAAGGGTGAGCTCCTCCAATTTCTCAGACAGATTGAAGGGGTTTTTTGAGCTCTGAACCTGAAAACTGAAGGATTTGGGGACCCTTCCCCTCCCCTAGTTTTAGAGGTCTGTGAAGCCAGGCTCACCTTTCCCTTGCCCACTGCCTTCCTAACCAGTGTATACTAACAGGACCAGGACTGACCAGCTCCAGGGACCTCACAGTGCAGAGCTGAAGCAGCCATGAAAGTTGATGGAGAAAGTGGGTGACAAAGGGACATGAGGTGGGGTGGTTCCAGGGTGTGAGAAGTAGCTATGATCTCAGATGATTCCCTGCCTGAGGATAACTGGGAAAAATTCTGCTCTGAGCTCCAACCATACTTGCTCCATTAATGGGATAAGTCAGAGCACCTTCATTTGCCCACCCTCAGCATATAAATGATATGTTGCGCCATGTCCCACTGTGGAATCTAACAAGGGTCCTACTGAATATCTCAGCCACAGGGAGCATATGTTCTTTCCTTCAATATGTGCACTCAGTAGAGAACTGTGATATTTTCCCTCATAATAAGCACAGAGTCATACAAACCATCTCATCCTTTGTTTCCTGTACCCCAAGGGCTATCACACTCAATCGGGCTCTGAGCATCATCAGGGTTTACCACCAACTCCACTGAAGGGAAGGGAAGAAGCACCTACAACCCAGTCCTTTCAGTAAGGGGGACCCACCCGTTCCAACACCACCCCTGTACATATCCCCAAGAACCCACCTCTCAGGACTTAATGTAGGCGAAGGGGGGGAGAGAGCCTTGAAAATTACAAAGGAGTGGGGAATGTTAAAACAAAACTCAAACAGACACACAGCAGAGGCTGCCTCGTCCATGGTTCAATTTAAGAAGGGTAGTGAGGGATTAAAGGTGAAAAGACACGTAGAAATGACAGAAACAGCAGCTGTCAAAGAAGAGTTTCTGGGCAAAGGAGGAAGTCAGTTGTTATTGTTGCAAAAAACAGTGCATAACCCAGCTCTTACATCGTGTCCTAGTTTGCTCCTCTTTTCATTAAACACTCCCCAGAAACAGGTTTGGGTTTTTTAAGCTTTCCCTTCTTAACCTCATTGTAGCATCTTCGGCGTCAGATCACGACAAGATCAAAGAAGCCAGGCTGCTCATACCTATGGTTTATGGGCATGAGGACTGTGGACCAAATCAGACTTTATCGTCACACCCGTCTCTGTCCCCCCCCTCAAGATTTGAGATCCTGCACGTTTGTGTTGCTCCTTGTTTAAGCTTAATCTGTCTCTCTCTCTCCTACAGGCACCCAGCCAGCCAGATGATCAAATCACATATATAACCTTTGCCTCCCCTTTTCTTCAGGGCCTGGTTGGGGCAGACTGCTGGCCTGAGAAATCAACCAGCAATTGCCAGTTCTCAAAAGCCCCATCCTGCAAGGAAGGAAGAAAAAGGAAGATGCTAAACCACAGGAAGTCAATTTCCCTAAAGCCAGTCAAGAGAGGAGTAGCCACGCAAATTAAATACCACAGATGTAAACTGTTCTGGCTTTAAAACTGAACAATTACAAAATTATTCATATGGAGTAAAACATAACACGTTTCTCCTGGAAAGTCCCCAACACAGAAGCCTGTTTCAAGTTTTATGTCCAACCAACTTGGGAGATGGGGGCGGGGACGGGAACTCTGGGATAGAGAGCCCTCCCAGAGTCTCCAGAGGAGCTCAGTTCTTACCCAATTCCAATGGGATCTGTTCCTCATGCCTAGTGGGGGCAGGAGAGGGGCTGCTGGTAGGAAGAGGGAAATGAGGAACTAAGGGAGGGAAGGGGAGTGAGCAGGCTATCCCTCTGTGCTAGATCAGGCATCACTACTGCAGTGATGTGTGCATTAGAAATTCTCAATAGGCAATTGCAAAAAGCCAGGCAAGAAAAGCATGCCCCACAGTGCAATGCAAATCCCAGAGAGCCCATAGAGTGGAAGGGGGGAGGGACAAATGGGGAAAAGGTGCTGTGCCAGGGAGGTGGCATAGTACTCTGGATATCTTGTGGTCTAGTTGGTCCCACATAGCTTCCTACCCAGGAAGATTGCTGGCATTAACCAAATGTCCTAAATTCACCCTAGACTAGTGGCTAGGACTCTGCTGCATGGGAGGGACCCAAATTCTATCTGTCTGGTACCTGCCATCCAGGTATCTGAGCACCTCCCAGCATTCTGGAGTTTGCATATAAATATATATATATAGTATCTCTCTGTCCCCTCCAGTCAGGAGGGACTGGACTTTGGTTTGGTTTGTTGTTACTGTGGAAAGGCTGAGTCAAAGCAGAGGGTTTGAGGGCAGGTTCTGGGCACTCACTCCTCCAAGAATGAAAGAAAATGAGCAATTGCTGGGTCCCTCTGTACCTCTCTGCAATATCTTGTACCAGGCCCCTTGTGCTGATGCACTGTGCTCTCCCCCTGCCTCCAGCTAGGATGGTAGCTCTGCCCAGTTGTGCTATACCCACTGTGGCAAATTCTTTGCCCCTAACATATGCCCCTCCTTTAGCAATTGCCCTCCAGTTCTTGTAAGCCATGGGGGTTCCTTCCCCGTAGTCATGTAACCTCTGTGGCAGATTGGCCTGTAGACCCTGATCTGTGAAGTACACCACCCCTTGCCAGAGACAAGCTCCCTTCACACCCTAGCTGATGTGTCATGCAGATAAAGCTCAGCTTGGGCACAGCAACAGCCTCCTCCCTGGGGAGAGGGTGTTCTCTCTGCAGGACATTTCCCCATCTCCCATTCCACGTGGCAGCCTTCAATGATTTTAGGGAACAGACAGGAGTGGGGGATGGTGGCAGTTATGAATAAAGTGAAATGATCCTTAACGTCTTTTGAGCAAGTGGCACGGGACTAGACGTGAGATCAGATTAAACATGGCTCAGATAATCAAGAACAAAGAGTTCCAGTCCTGATGCTCTCTCTCTCTCTCTCTATCCCAATTGTACTTTAGACCCATAGCTGTTTGAAAAAGGAATTCACTGAGTTCAAAGTGCTAGCAGCTCAGATACCAAGGTGATAAGAACCTTAGAAATATTTACAGTTCAGGAGGAAGGCATGACCTTAGAACGAAGCGCTAGGACCTTTCACTTTCCCCCGGACAGATGGAGAAGGGAGCACAAAGTGGGAAAAGAGAATAGCAGAAGCAGGAATCCAGGGGAAAAACCAAGGGTGGTGAGCCCTGATGGTCAGGGTGGTTTACAGTCCCTCTAGCAAAGAAAGCCCCCTCTATTCAGCCTAGCTGGCCTGTATGCCGGGGGATCATTCCTTATAGGGAACATTCCCTTTTTTCCCCCATGTTCATTACAAACAGGGTGTTGGGCAATCATGTTTCCATCACGTCTCGCTTTACCACTCTCCCTCAGCTGGAAGAATAACGCAGTAGGTTCACAATGTACCTCACCCTGCTACACGCTACGAATCGGGCTCCACACATACACACACTACAGAGCCATTTGCTCAAACTGGGGGCCGGGAAAGGTGGCTGTCAGCCCAAAGAACAGAGACAGTCTAGGAAAGAAGCAAGCCACATCATTAAAAACCCATTGCAGGAGCAAGGAGTGGAGACAACAGGGACGGAGAGCTTAGCTCCCACTGGTTCAACTCTTAAATCCAGTTCTGTCACATTCCCTCCTCACTGCATAACTGTCATAGCCCAGATGAGAGTCTGGATCACACCTCCTCCCAGCCACAATAAGGCAGCATTCCAGGGGTAATCCCCCAGTGTTTTCTCCCTGACAAATTGTTCCTTGGGTGGGTGCTGTGCCTGAATGCACTCCACATCCCATTGGCCCCAACATTCAGGCGTGGCTCTAGGGAGTCTGGGATTTCTCCTTCCCCTCCCTTTTCCTCCACGGAGAAGAGGATTAATCAGCATTTGTATTTTATTGTTATATTGGGGGGTGGGGAGGAGAGGCTCCCTACCACAGACACTGCCGGCAGAGCCTCCCTAAGATTGTTCCCATTCTTACCCACCCATCCAGAGCTAGTTCTGAACAGGTCCATTTATGGAGCACTGGCATACAGAGCCCACAGCTTCCTGGCTTCCCCCTTTACCCAGCAGGCTTGTAGAGGGTTCCCTGAATATCCTTAACCCCTAAGTAGACAGCAGAGCTTCTGAATCCTACCACGCTCCCACCTCTCTCTCTCTCTCACACACACACACACACACACACACACGCCTACCAAATCCATGTACATTAACACTCGTTCACACACTAATCCACGCACTTGTGAACATAGCACACAAACAACCTAGTGAAGTCCCCTACAGTTTGTTCCCCTGATGAAAGCAGGTTGCCAGGACTGAGCCTGAGGTTTTGTGGGCAGAGCTGAGGTATGGGGTGCAGAGTGGTGGGAGTAGAGAAGGAGTACAAGCACTTGTGTTCCACCCCAATTCCCTTATCTGCAAGCTCCAAGACTGGCAGCACACTAGACGAAGAGTGGAGCCCATGAGAGAGATATTGGCACGAGGCTGGTGGGGGGGAGGGGGGGAGCGGCTGTGTTTTAAAAAACACCAAGGTAAAAAAATAAATGCATATAGAGATGCTTTCGCACGTGTACACATAAACTCACATTAACACGCGTGACACAGACATCCACATGGTCATACATTCACCCGCCCACGCACATGCTCATTGACAAACCCAGACTCACATGTGCAGGCAGCCTGTTCCATGGTGGGGGCAACTGCTCCCTCCACCCCCCTATGTAGGAAAATCTGACCCCTGGATAAGAAGATCTCCCCACCCTGCAGGCGAGGTTGAGGGGGTGTGCCACAGTCTTTCTGCCTCCTGCAGGGCCAGTTCCCGCTTCCGCTCCTCCCCTCTGGCCCTCCTTAGCATGACAGGGAATCCCACCCCAAGCCTCACTCCTGGAAGGGGAAGGACAGAGAATGCAGAGAAACTATGCACCTCAGCTGGAAACAAAACGAAAAAGGAAAATAAGAGACATACCTCACTCTTCCCCTTTGCTCTAAAGTTCCCACGTCCCATGCAAACCTTACCCCCCTCACCCAGCCCCTTCTGCCCTCCGGTAGGGATTCTCCAGCAGGTAGTGGAACCGCTGGTAGTTCTTTAGCAGGTACTTTGGGGCATACATTTGTTCCTTGGGGTCAGCCGGGGGGTACTCCTGGGTGGTGCCGTCAAACCACCCACCAGTCCGGATCAGTTCCCGGATGTAGTTGAGGTCCCGCTTGTCCTCATAGTCACCCCAGCGGGGGAAGTCCCCATTCTGGGCTGACACCAGTTTGAAGTAGATCCCCTCTGGTGTGAAGCACCAGGAGCAGTGCCAGCCAGCAAAATGGAGGGGGCTGCCCAGCGACCACTGCACTAGGATGTGGCCTGTGCTGTTCTCATACTGCCGGAAGCCGGGCATGGTGTAGTACTCTCTGCGTCGGAGGCGGATCCCATCAGTGGCGTAGACAGCACGCAACATCCCCACTGTGCAGCCAGAAACCACCTCCAGGGTGCCGGGCTGCTTCCAGAAGAAGCCATAGAGGGACTTGCGCATGTGGAAGGCGAAGGGCTCCGTCCAGCCGTCATAGAGCTTGAGGAAGAGCACGCCGTCGCGGGCCGGGATCTCGTCTGCATCGTCGATTATGAAGACGTCGTCCGGGCGCAGGTTGCGCAGGCGGGAGGTGCCGTCCCGTGTCAGGAAAGTGCGCAGGTAGTCATCAGCGATCCAGCCGTCCTGGCGCCCACCGAGGGGGAAGTGGTCCAGGAAGACGTAGAGCACTTTGTGGCGTATGTAGTCAAAGGAGCCATTGAGGAGCATTTCCCGGAACTTGAGCGGGCGTGGCTCGCCATAGGCCGTGAAGTTCGACTCGCAGACCACGAAGGCGTCCACCACATCACCCAGCTCATGGAAACGGGCATCCAGGAGGTCAAACTCATGGTTGATGTTGATGGCGTTGATGACCCGCCGGGGTACCTCGCGTGGCACCAGCCGATCCTTGGTAGGCAGGTTTGAGTACTGGACCACAGTGGGCACCCCACAGCTAGGGCCATGCCAGCCAGGCAGGCACACGCACTCCACCCATTTGCGCCGCTTTGTCCCGCCGGTGCTCAGTGGCTTGCGAGCAGGGCGCCCCGAAGCAGCACCATCTTCTCTCTCGTCCGTCCGGCCCGCTGCTGGCTTCTCCAGCATCCTTGTGCCCGGTTTGAAGCAGACGCCGCCAGCTTTGGTATGGACAAAATACTCTGTCGTGTCTTCTGGCAGTACAAACTCAGCTCTGTGCAGCTCCTCGGTAGCCCGGCTGGGAGGCAGAGGCTGGAGCAGGGGCGAATGGGAGTAGAGCGGCGTGCGGAGGAGCTCCGGCCCCCCTGGCTCGGGGCTGACCCGTGGCGTGACAGGCACATTGTTCCAGAACAAGTTGTAAACAAGGTTGGGGCTAAGCGAAGCCAGCTCCCGGGGGAAGGTGACGTAGGAGAGGGCCTTGAGGAAGTGCAGGAAGGAAATGAGGCAGAGACCAGCCATGCACAGAGTCAGAAAGAGCTTGTGACGTCTCATCTTCATCCTGAGGAAAAGCCAAAGAGAGAAGCCACGTTCAGTTATTAGTTGGCTGCAAAAGGATCCTGGACCACTGGGGAAAAGAGTGTTGTGTGGGGCCCAGGATATAACCAGAGAGAGGTCCAAACTCAGAACAGGCTCCAGCTGGAATCTTTCCTTCAAATCTTGGGGAGGCTAATCCTAAACCAACTCCCTCCTTTCCTCCCTCCCATTCTCAAGAGACCTGCTGCCTTTGCGGAGTTCCATCCTGGAGTTCAGCAAATCTGACCTCTCCGGGCCTGGACGCTGTCTTTAGACCTGGTCTGTTCTAGAACTTCCCACTGGTATTGGGGCAAGAGGATGGGAAACAGGGAATTCAGGAGACCTCTGATCCCTCCACTCAGCAGATTTTATTAGAGCAGATGGCAAGGTGGGGACAAAATGCAGAGCGCTCACTCATATGCTAGCTCACCAGAAGGTTAGGGGGCTGTCGGAAGGGAGAGCGAGAGAGTGGTTGGGAGGCGGGGCAAGGGGAATAGAAGGTTGAGGCTGAAAAGAAGACATGATTAGAATCGAGTGGAGCAGTGCTTCTCAATCTGCGGCCCGCGTGCAGCCCAGTCAGCACACAGCTGCGGCCAAGAGACATTTTCAGGACCATACAGGTAGTACTGGATGTGGCCCACAATGGTAAATAGATTAAGAACCACTGGAGTGGAGTGTGTAGGAGAAGGGACCTTAAAAAGGTTTAGCTAATGATCTCAGCTTCCAGGGTATGGGAGATACCTAAATCCCCAAAACCATTTGGAAGGCCGTCCACAACACATGTGCTAAAGAAATCCTCTCGCTCCCAGGAAAAGCAACTCAATGCCGAGCAGGGAGAGTCTCAAAAATTAATCTGGTCTCATCTTCTCTCCCCCTCCCTCCTAAAATCCATTGGGCTACTGGACTGTTGCTCAACTCCTTGGCCTTTCATCCCGTAAATCAGTGGTTCCCAACCTGTGGCCTGGGGGCCAAAAGCGGCCCACAGGCTCTTTCAGAGTGGCCCGTGGCTCCCCTCCTGCTGGCTGCGGAAGGGAGCCCACTGCCGAAGGACCTAGGCGGCGTGCATTGCCGCGGGGCTGCAAGACTGGTTCAGGCTCCTTGCTGCAGCCAAGGGGACTGGAAATCAGCATTCCCCTTCCCCTGGCTGTAGCAGGGAGAGGGCAAAGGCTCCGCCATGTCCATAGGCACTGGGGTCCTGGCTGGAGCCAGAGGGAGGGGAGCTCTGATCTCCAGTCCCCTTGGGCTGCAGAAGGGAGCCACTGCCTAGGGATCTAGGTGGAGCGCAGGAGGCTACAGGATGCATGCGGTTTCCCTGTTGCAGCCAGGGAGATGGGAGATCAGTGAGGACTCCTTCTGTCTGGCTGCAATGGGGAGGGAGGGGGAACTGCTGACAGAGACTGGTGGCCCTTCAGGGTTGTAAAAATGATATCTGTGGCCCTCGAGCCAAAAAGGTTGGGATCCACTGCCTTACGTGTTAGGGGCTGAATATGTTGCCTCTGGACCAAGGCAGTGTAAAAACAAAAACAGCCGTCACAGCTAGAACTATTGTGCCAAGGTGATGGGTCCAAGAAAATGAAAGACAGAGCACAGAGGAACCCAGAAGTGTGCGCCCCGTCTCTCCAGGGCAGTTGTTCCCAGCCTTTTCTCTGCTGCGGCACACCTGGAGCTCCAGGGGCTCTTTTCCTCACCCCCGGCCAGTGGCAGGAGGGGAGAGGAGGGGCAGAGGAGCCAACCCGTTGTTTACACAGGAGGAGAGGAAGGGATGAGAGGGAGATTGAACTCCGATAGGTTGCTCCACCCCTGGAAGAGGTAGGGCAGTGAGACCGATGGCCAAACAGAAAGCGGCTCCCCTCCCCCCGTGTTCTCAGAGATACTTTTTCAAAAAACATTTCGTGGCACACCTGTTCGGGCCTGGCAGCACACCAGTTGGGAAACACTGCTCCAGGCAACAGGAGATATGTCATCCATCCCCTTTCCCCAACTGCTAGTCTCCCTGTCTAAGAGTGGGACGGGAGAGCTGTTGTCAGACGGGAAAGTAGCGAGGAGCAAAATCCAGACCAAAAGATATGAGCTCCAACTTCACCTGCCCGCCCCCCTCCGTTCCACACACGTGTATTCACTATTGTTAGGCGTGGAAGGGGAAGTATATTCTCCACCCAGGGGTCAGCAGGTTTGGGGGGTAGTGGGAGGATGGGCCACGAGCAGACCACCTGACATCATGCTAAAGGGACTGCACCTCTCATTACAGCATGAAACTCTGTGCAAAAGTGTGTTCTCCACTAGATGAACACCAGCATGTGGGTGGAGGAGGGATCTGCCCTCCCTGTAAAACTCAGGCTCTAAGAAGGAGGAAGCCAAACCATCTACAAAACTTTCAACTCACACAAAAACGCACCACCTTGTCTGTTCATCACCGTAGACCACCACAACCATGTCACCTTGCTACTCCACTGTCTACACTAGCTCCACCTGAGAATCCTGAGTCCCATTCAATAACTTTGCCTAAGTAGTGAGAGCCCTGCATGAGACTGGCACCTGAGAGCACCTCTCCCTCTGCCACAGCTACTGCCAATCATGGGAGACTCACGAGTGCAGGACACTGCCCTGGACTACGGAAGGCGCTTCCCTCAGAGGCAAGGATGAGCACCAACCTCACTGCAGTCAGAGCCAAATGCAAAGCCCATTATTTCGATCCAGCTTTCCCACAAGAGCTCTGCTCATGGTCAACCCACATGGGGGAAAAGTTCTTCTACCTTCCAGGCTACTCCTGAAGGCAGAGACAGGAAGGCAGAGTTTTATTAATGTATTAACTTGGAAGAGCTTCACTACTATGGCGATGAGGAACACAAAATATGTAGACAGATGCTCATGCTGAGGGAAAGAAGGGGAGGAGTGTGTGCATCTTGGTTTAGGTTGTTCTTTCATTGACTTTATCATCTTATACGCCAATGGCTTGAATGGATCTAGACCCTTTACGGTCCCTTGGAGCACACAGCTGTCTACTTCAGTACATTTATGAGGATTCTGTTACCTAGCAGCTCTGTGTTCTTGGGGAACCAGGGTGCAAAACCCCAACTCTCTCTCTCTGGCTCACCTGAATTACCCCCCCACCAGCCCATGCTTGAACCAGAAACCAAAGGCTGCTTGAACCAGAAACCAAAGGCATTTCAATATGAAAAGGCAGGGAACACAACTGAAACCCTCCCATCAAGGGTGAGACAACTCCCCATGCCTCATACAAAAGAGACACAACTGGAACCCTCCCATCAAAGGTGAGACAACTCCCCATGCCTCATACAAGAGACACACTTGGAACCCTCCCATCAAGGGTGAGACAACTCCCCATGCCTCATAAGCATCTCCGTTAGCACATGAATGAAGAACAGAAGCCTCATCTACATCGAAGATGGAACACGCACTGAACTCTGGGATTGCTGAAGCAGGGAAGCACTGCATTTTGGGAAATCTCTGCTCTCAATGTAACTGAACTCACACCTGTGCACACCCAGCTCCGCAGTTATCAGACCATTCTAGTTATTGGTATGCAAAACACTGAAACCTGGTTGCATTGTGGGCTCTCTCTCAAGAAAGGACGCCCTTCCAGGAATGATCAGCTCCTTTTGTCCAGACATTGTTTATCCATAAACAAACCTGGCATCTACAAATCCCCTATCAAAGCTCAAACCTCTGTTCTGATGCTTGGATCCAAACTCTGCATCAGTTCCAATGTAACCTGTCTTCTCTTCCTGACTGATCGTGTTGGGGGCTCTGCCAGACTCAAAGCCCTCCAGACCCTGAACTGACAAGCCTCTTCCTGGGAACCTCTGAACTGCATGGAGTGGTGAGATCAACCCCCCCCCCCCCTTTTCCCCCAACACAACTTATCTCTCCCTCTCTCTCTCTCTCCCTCTCTTAGTCCAGGTATTACTTTCTACTTTTGTAATCAAACCTGGGATAGCTTTCTCCAATACCCCCAACTGTAATTGTGTAGTACTGTAAGTGTTTGATTGTTTTTCTCTCCTGGTATGGTATTACTATTAGTGTTGTAAGTTTTATATACCTAGCAATAAAATAACTGTTATAATCAAGCTGGTTGCCACTTTCTCTCTCTATCTCTCCAAACTTTATTTTCTTCCTTTGTGTCCTTGGTCCCTATCTTGCTCTGTAGTAACGCTTCTCTTACCTAAGCCAAAGATCTCGGGAGTGCCCAAAAATCCTATGGGGTTTGCTCATCAAGGGGGTTACTGCTAGAACAATTGTGGTGTAAAGGGGCATATGAAGGGGACAGCCAGGAAGTGCTACTCTGCCTAGCCTACGGAGTCCAGGGGCAAATGAGGGTGCAGCTCAAGTGCTGTTTGACCCAGCCTGATTGAATCCAAGGGGCAATTAAGGGGAGTAGCCAAAAAGGTGCTGTTTGGACCCAGCCTGCTCTATTCTGGTGTGTTGCACAGGGGCATATAAGGGTAGCCACTGAGAGTGTGGTGTCACCCAGCCTGCTGAGTTCAGGGACATATAAGGGGTCAGCTGAGAGTGCTGATAGCCCGGTCCGCTCAGACGCACTAAGTTGAGCTGAACTGTGTACGTGTGTGTGTATCTGTGGGGGGAGGGGTTTATTTGAATCTGGTGCTGGAGGAACCCAGCCCTGAAAACCTTAGGTCCTGCAGGATAACTCCATTGGGAGGGGGCTTGTAGCCCTAGAAGCACACAAGTAACACAAGCAGTACATTAGTAGAATCATACCCCTAGAATCACACACCCGCCCTTCCAGGAAGGTAACCCTAATAAATGAGCATACCCCAAGGTGAAGGGCAAATCTGGTAACAATTCCCCCAGCCCCTACCCCTCAGATCCCATATCAAGCAAACCCTACAGGGTTTTCAGGAGCACTGCAAGACTTCAAAGCCCCCATTCCCAACTGTACACCTTCAGTCTCCAAGAATGATCCTGGTATGCTTCTTGCTTACTCACACCTCAAATGGTTGTGACTGGCACCATATTTTATACCTTTCTCAAAACACAGAATGGTTCTGAATTTTCACCCATCTGTCCCACCTGCCCTGGGCAACAAGTTAAAGAGCATGTGTATTTATTATGGGCCTCACAAGGCTGTGAAGCTGGTATGGGCAGACACTGGGTCACTGCACAGTAAAACCCTGTGACTGAGCAAAGACAAACAGAAGTGTGGTATTTTTGCCTCACAGGACAAAGAGTAAGGTGGCATCTTGAAGCACATACAAAGGTCGCAAGGACTCTCAGGGAAAGAGGGAGGGCCTAATCCAGTTTCATAATGTTTTTGAAGCATTCTGTTGATCATTAACTTCAAAGAGCTTTGAGGCAGGATGTTTTACATACAGGCAAAAATACAGATCTGGAAAGCTTGAGACCCTTGAGGGTCTGCAGGATTAGGAACACATCAGAATTCTGACCCAAATGTCCTGATTCTTCTCTCGCTGACACTGGTATGACACCAGCCACATCCTCAGCTGGTATAAATTAGTGTAGCTCATGGTGTTTGGCCCCATTAGCACCCGTGAAATTCCTCCTCCTATGTTGTCAGCGCTTGTGATTTTATTGCAGTTCTCCAATATTTGGTGTATTTCTTAGACCTACAGCTCTTGGAATCCATGAGAATCTCAACTTTCATTAAAAAAAATAAATAAGTTTGTAGCCCTCAGGTTTGTGGGGGGAAAACACAGGAAATAGGACCCCTAAAAGCTCAAAACCAGAAGAAACCCCCCCACTCCCAAATTATTATTTTTGATGTCTCATGATTTTCTAGGCCTGACTCATGATTTATACCACTCCCGGCTGACATGGGTGTGAGAAGATAATCAGGCGGACGCCATTCCACATGCAGGGTTAATTATGCAGGGCTTGAAAAATGTACCCGATAGCCTCTAGCCCAGTGGTTTCCAACCTTTTTTTCCAATTGCGGACCCCTAAAAAATTTCCACTAGGGTGTGGACCCCTTTCAAAATCTTTGACAGTCTGCAGACCCCGCAGTTTGAAACCCACTGCTCTATGGCAACGACCACCTTTCACGGACCCCTCAGACATAGTCTGTGGACTTCCAGAGGTCCGTGGCCCACAGGTTGCAAACCACTGTTCTAGCCCAAGAACTAAGCCTGCTCCTCAGGTTGAACTACACTGACGCCTCTCGCCACAGACCCACCTCTCCAATCTCCTATGGGCCAGGCTGAGGCAACCACCACTGCCTGGGCCCAAAGAGCCCATTCTCCTGCTGGATGAACTGCGTGTCACCAATTAATGCTACCTCCCCTGCCCCCAAATAAATCAATCCTGCCCCAATATGTTAACACTGGGAATCCCCACCCCACCCCTCAGAAAAATCCATTTATACTTGCCTCATGCACAGAGCTCTCTGCGGAGGCAGGGGAGGGCTGCCAGAAATGGAGAAGCAGATTAAGGAGCAGAGTGGCCCCAGCCCACCTGAATGCCTGTGCCTGCCAGCTCAGCAGAGGGCCCCTTCTCACGCCACTACACCAAGCAGAAGGCACTGAGTGGGTGGATGGGTGAGGCACACTTCTGTTCTCTGCTGACATGGTGCTGGTAGCGGCAGAACCTGTCTCCACACACAGCCCTCTGCTGGTGTGACTGAGGTCTCTAGGGCTCCCTGCCCTGGAGGGTGGCACGCCCGTCAGGCCACCCCTACTGCAAACAGCACAGCAGCGTCCCATTCTCTCCCTCCTCCTCTCAGCGGACGCACTGGCACTATCTCTTCGGAAGCCATTGGGCATTAGTTACATCTGGAAGGTTTACCTTCCAGGGCTAGATGTTTTTAAAATAAAAACATAGATACTGCAGCAGTGGATGGGACACGCCCAAGAAAGATACCTACTTGTGCTGGGTGAGTCAATTTTTCAAATTACTCCTGTAATTGTGGAGTGACAGGGTGATACGATTACCCACAGAACTGAGGCTGGTTATTCAGAGCCTTTCATCTGTAAGACACCAGTTCAACTCTGGCTCTAGGTTTGTGAGAAAGGTTTGGCCTTTGGTTTCTAGGTCACTGGTTCCAGTCTAGCCCCAGGTCAATAAGACTGACAGTTAGGAAGGAACTTCTCCTACTGTAGATCAAAGTACATAATAATCCACTACTAGATATTCTAGTGCTTCCTCAGAGGCATCTCTTCCTGGTCAGTATCAAAGGCAGGATACTGGATTAGATGGACACTTGGCATAATCCCCGGGGCAATTCCTGTGTTCTGATACAGCTGCTGCATCCAGATCTGCCTGATGCTTTTTTTTTTTTTTAAATTGTTATGAATTTCATCCAGTTTCCACCAGACAAGAACTCACATCACAGCTGGCCTGCCTGGTGGTAGGTTCAGTAAACAGACCAAGTATTGAATGGCTCATGGAAACTAGACTCCCTCCTCACCACAAACAGCTGTGATGTTCTGCAGGTCACGAGGAAATCCCAGGCAAAAGCCTCAGCCTTGATATTAGCAGATTGCTTCACATTTTGGTAGGTGTAACATGCTGACATTCCTGGATACAGGCTTTTAGAAATTAAAGCACATTTTCCTGCCCAAATTTGCATACTTGAATTTCCTCTCCAGCTCTCCTACCTCTGCAGATCTCAGCCAATGTACTTCGATTTTGACCTGTAACACTCACTGCTGAGTCCTGAGACCCCTATAGCACTGCCAGGGCACACAGCCTCTGTCAGCAGCTCTGCCAGCCCAATCTTAACCTGCAGTATCTTCTGCTCTTCCAGTCCTGACATTTCCTGTAAGATACTTTTTATGGCTCATCTTTGCCTTTTATTGGGACCCTGGAACTGTGACACTCATTTCCCGAAACATCCTAAAGGAGACAAATGGAGAGTAGTACAGATGGGCCAGTCTGAAAGCTCCTCCCCTGAATCAACGCCATCCTCATACCAGGGATTCCTCTGACTGGGAGTGGAGAGAGCCTCTTTCCCTTTGATGGGCTGAGACTGAAAATGTCTGTGCTCTTTTCCTTCCCATTTCATCAGATCAGTGCTGAGGTGTCAGATACACCTTGGAACTGCAGCTAAGGCCACAGGTCATCAGGTGCAGAAGACATTTCTCTCCACCCTCCCTATTCCAAGCATGCTGTGCGTGGAAGAAATTTGAAAGGGAAATATCTAATAAGCCACTAGGGACAGAGCTCAGGTTGTGGCACAGAATTCCAGCTGCTCCCTCGCAAAGCAATGATCAGTTACCAGAAACACTGGAAACACAGAGCCTCCCCTCTCCTGGCAATTTTTGGGGAAAGAGTGAACTTGGCCCAGTAAGGAGTGGCAATGCCACATAGCAAACCACCAGCACAGCTGGTTAAACCAGGTAGAAAGGTTCAATTTGTTCAGCATGCTGGGTGGGGGCAGGGGTCTGTGTAACTACTTGAGATATTGCTGCAGCATCTCCCACCCCAAATGCCGATCCCCAGCAGCAGAACCAGGAGTTTGCTGTGTTTTAAGAAGGGGCCTTACATATGTTTCCATGCTTCAGGTCCCATATAAGCCCATACTTACAGCCGTCTTTCTGTGCAGTAACTAGCAGCTGGGAGTGTGGTGCACCTGTGACATCCCCAGTTGCTTGCTGCACTTTACAGTGCCCTGGAAAACATCAAATGATCAGTTGATTTATGCCATCCTGGAATCACATCCTGGAGCACAATGCTTATGGGCAGGCAATTTGCCAGATTCTGCTCTGCAGGGTACTGGGAAGAGGATGCAGAGCACGCAACCAAGTGTATGATACCCCTCATCTTGGCACCAACAGTGCTTGTGCACACCCATCCTCCCACCCAGACCTTTTGAAATAAAACAGGTGCTCACAAACGGAAGCACGTTCAGAAGCTTCAACCAGTTCAGGATTTTCTTCTTCCTCCTGGGGACGCTAAATCCTTAGTCCATTCCAGGTGGATACAAATCTAGAACAGGTTCTCCTCTTCTCAAGTACTGCACCCAGAATCCATTCAGGGCCAAAGACAGAATACTAGTATTTGCACACAAAGTCTCAAAGCACTTTAAAAACTTGAATAAACTGTGTCCCAGAAAACACGCTTTAAGTAGGCCAGGAATACAAAAAGGGATCTCTTCAGAGCACCTGAAAGGAAGCCATCACTAGGGTGGACAACTACAGTTTGGTAGGCATTGGCAGACACTACACACTATTTTAGACAGAAAGTGAAGAAGACACCATCAAATTGAAATTGCAGGAAAAAATGTAAGGAAATGGAATGTAATAGTCCCTGTTCAAATTTATTCAGGACATTATATTCAATACTCTTGTTCTTAGGAAAAATGCCGTGATATCTTTAATGCTATGGGCAGCTAGGACCTAGCAGGGAAGTTCTGGTGGGATCACAATACAAGGCGGAAAGGCTACAGGTAGATTCCTATCAGGTGCCCCTTCTCGCAGGGACTGAATTCAAAGTCCTTCCATGACCTCCTTAGCTGGTGAAAGTTAGCAAACAGCAACGGTTTTCCTCTGCTAATGGAAAATATCAAAACCTCCTTCAAGGCAGCAAACCTTGTGTTATTCATCCGCCCTGAAGCTTTGACACCTCTCACCACAAAGTACCATTGATTCACTACCACCCTGACAAACCTGGAGCAGACTGTGCAGCATTCAACCATCTGATTTTCCCTAGGTGCAATGAATACCATCACCAGGGTGTCACATGAAATCAGCACCTGGGTGAAAAACAACTGTCTTAAACTGATCATAGGCAAGCCTGAGGTGATGTTGTCTGGAAGGGGGAAAACACTTCAAAGATGCTGTCCTCCCCTTCCACTGAAGGCAGCTTCATTCTATTTGTCAAATTAGTGAGAGCCTCGGAATTCTATTCGTCACCAAGCTAGACAATCAAGTAGCCCCAGTGGTGACAAAATGCCTTCTTCCACCTGCAACTTACAAGGAAACTCCACCCCTTCCTCCTGGATGAGGATCTGGCCATAGTGATCCATGTGCTGGTCTCCAGATTAGATTACTGCATTATGCTGTATATAGGGACTAAGATGGATGCAATGTAGAGACTCCATCTCGTACAGAATGTGCCTGCCCACCTTCTTCAATGGGATGGGCTGTTGTGAGCACATCACTTCTGTACTCCAATCCCTCCACTGTCCCCCAGTTGGTTTCTATTGTCTTTTTAAAGTCTTGGTCATGATCTTCAAAGCCATCAGTGGGTTAGGACTCAGCTACTTTAACAACCACCTCTCCATCCATGATCCAGCAAGATAGCTGTATTACTCTAGGTCAGCGCAGCTCTCCACACTCAGTACAAAGCACATGAGAAGTGGAGATAAAGCAGTCTTGGTAGAACTGGAGGCTGAGGGGCTATGGAATGATCTTCTAGAGGTTATCACTCTAATCCATAGTCTGACCAACTTCAGGGCTCATTACAAGTCCTTTCTCCTTGATAATGCATTTCTACTATAACTGGGTTAAAACAAAGAATAGTGATACTAGCATTACGTAATTCTCCAAGCAGATCATCTTTTAAACCAGGGGCTTCAGAAGAGCAGAAAATTTAATAAAAATCTATTAGGGGCCTTGCTATGCAGATGTAATTTATCTGGGAAGCATTTAGACACCACCGTAATAACTTGATGGGTGCTATGGAAAACCTTAAAATGGATTTTAAGCCCCACTGGAATCAGAGGTTCTTCTCTCTCTGTCATATACTTAGAGAAAGAAGGGTCCCCTTTCCTTTTTGAAAGTAGCACAAAACCTGTTGGTCAAAACTATATCTCAGTTTTCATGCTCCCTTACTGCCAGTATGAGACCTCCTCAATCTCTCAGACAAATCTACCACCCACAGTAGCTTTTCTCTTACAGAGAGGGAAAATGTGGATCAGACATAAATTTTAGATTTTAATTGGCAGAGAGAAATATATAGGATATAGGTGTAAGCAGGTTCACTGCGCTCTTGTATAATCCCTCACCTCTCCCCAAACAAGTCTTACTTTCCTTGGTTGGTTGTCTTTGATCATCCAAGGGCAAGAAGCCGGTATTTTCATTCCATCTTCCCACAGCTTCACCCCATTCCCACCTTCTGGCTCTCCCCCTACCACCACCTGAAGACCTGGAAAAAGTCTGAGTGACCATCTGGAATGGGCTCCTCCACCCATCTCACTGCCTGCTCGTGACCATCCAGTTCCCATGAGGATGGTTGTTATGCCACAGAAGATGACGACATCACATGGGGAAGAGGCAAGCAAACGAAGTCTCCAGCCATGGTTTCCAACACAAAATTATTATGTTTACTTATTATTATGTGTATTCCACAGTGGTTGAACTAGATCAACATGGGAGGAGGAGCTTGCCAGTTGGTTTGTTTTTATGTTGGCACAAGTGCTGCTATCATGTGGTGGAGCACCACTGCATCCTTCTGGGTGATATCAGGCACAGAAGAGAATGGGGACAACTGAATAAACATAGCTGAAGGGAGTCCACAGCCCCAAACAGGCTCCAAGGCAGCCCAAAGTGTGTGTGTGCGTGTGTGTGTGTGCTCACGTACATGTGCTGCATAAGGGCTGAGCCTGGAATGAGGGAAGCAAGAGTTACCATCCTGAATCTAAGCCACTGTATGTATTTGTTCAATCTTCTCTGGTCTAGGATAGGACGAAGGCCCCTTGTCTTCTTCAAGATAAGGACATACCAGGAGCAGAAGCCTCTTTCTTTGTACTCCTGAGGAACCTCTTCCATAGCTCTTACATGGACCAACAAGGCCATTTATTTTTATAATGGCTTTTGTGAGAAGGTTCCCTGAAGAGGGGCAAGGAAGGGGGCTAGGTAGGGGGTAAGGAAAGGAATTGGATAAGGTAGCCATGGGTGGCAATGTCTGTTATGTTCACAGCATACACACAGAGAAGTTAGATAAAAACATAGGTATGCTTGCTGGAAGGTTGTAATGTAATGCTACTTTATTTCTTAGAAGTCTGAACGATAAATACACAAGAACCCAAAAACCAGAGAGAGACAAGGCAGGATGCTTCCTAAAAGTAGAGAGACACAACTCACCCTACCTTACTCTTGGTTGACTCTCTGCAGACTTACTCTGATTGCACGTTTCCCTACAAAGCACCATAGCCTGCGAGCAGGACCAGGAAAGATTTAAAGTGACAGCTTGTGATTTTTACAGTTTTCAATAGACCAGTGTCCAGCACCCATTTGTCATGGTAACCACTAACCATACCCAGTGGAAAGGGGTAAGACGATTCCCAAAGGTCAGCTCTGAGATGATTTTCGCATGGCTCTTAACACCCCCATTAAATCTGCTGTGTCTGAGAAGGAGCCTGGGGTGGGCTGAAGGAGGAGAGGGGTGACTGGTACTTCCTGGTATAACAGGGCCACTTTCTAGATGGGTATTCCAGTTGGCAACTGCGGGAATAAAGTAGTTTTCTTTGTCTTTGCAGAGACTGGTAGCAGAAGGGCTTCCGGTACAGCAATGGGGTGTAGATTTTTAAAGAGCCCAGCATTGCCCTTGAATCCTTGAGGGAACGGAATGCCTTGTCCATCCAATTGCTGAAAAGCTTCAGGCCCTCGAAGGGTAGGTCCTCTGTTGTTGCCTGGACTTCTATAGGAATCCCAGATGCCTATAAGCAGGAGGACCAGAGCACTGTGACTGCCATAGTCATGGATCGAGCGGTGATATCAGACTTGTCCATTGCTACTTGTAGCCCTGTTTTCACCATCATCTCTTAGGTCCTCCCTGAAATCCTGGGGGAAACTTAATAGGAAGAAAACTGTATTTCTCAAACAGGTCCTGCTTCTGTGATGCAGAATTGGAGGGAGGCTGGTGAGTAAACGTTTTGGCCAGAAAGGTCCAGTGTTTTGGGGCTATCATCTTTTGCAGTCCCTTTAGTAGCCCTGGTCTTTTCCCGGACTGTGGATACCACAAGTGACCCCAGTGTGGGGTGCCCATAAAACATCAGAAGCCCATGGGAGGGATTTGATTGCACTGTTCTACTCACTTTGAAGCAGATAGGAACAAGACTGGGATGTGCCATAGTTCCTTTGCTGGGTCCAATATGCCCTCGTTAATCACTTTGGCAATTCTTGTTAGCACTGAGGATGTCAAGCCACTTCTGCATATCTTCTTGGCTCATGGAGCCAAGACAATGTCCTTATCCAGAGAAGAGGAGGAGCCTTTGAGCAGTGGCATACCCAGGGTGTCCGACGCCCAGGGGCCAAGCCTACATTTGCACCCTCTCCCCAGGCCTCACGCCCCCACCCCCTCTGCGCAGGGCAGGAGGGGTCCCAGCACCACCCCACAGCTGCCCTGGGGAGGAGGTGTCTGTACCTGCGGAAGGGGAGGGTGAGGCTTGGGGGGGGGAGGGGAGCGCCCACAAATACAGGCTTGGCTCCACCTCCTCCCCCCGCACTTACCCGCCATGCGATGCCTGCCTCTCCCACTGCAGCTCCACAGCCCAGCACCAGCTTGGATTGGGTGGCCTCACCCCCGCGTCCTGGGGAGAGGGGCTGGGCTGGCCCTTCATGATGCATGGGGAGGGGAGGCACTGAGGGGCGCCCCTCAAAGCCTCCTATGCCCCCCACCCATCATGAAGGGCTGGCCTGGCATGCCCCTGCCCCCCCCCTTACCCGGCACTCCAGCCCCGCAGACCAGCACCAGCTTGGATGGGGTGGCCTCACCACCCCTCCCCCCTGACCTGGGGTGGGTGCCAGGCTGGCCCTTCATGATGCACAGGGAGTGAGGGGGTGAAGGAGGCTCTGTGCCCCCCATCAGTATGCCACTGCCTTTGGGGGAGAGGAGAATTTCCTGAGCTGCCATTCCTCACCAGAGGGCTCCTCTGATTCCAGTGGGGGGGGGGGGGGCACTAGCTATTGATGCCAATGGTAATATAAACCTCCTTCTTTTCCCTGGCACCTGTGATGGGGCTCCACTCTAGGATCTGTAGGAAAGTGGGTCCAGTAAGTCCACAGTGGTAAATTGTACAAATATTGGCAAGATTGTTGTTGACCCAATCCACTGCCAGTCACATATAGAACCCAGTACAGGTGCACTTCCAGGCCTCCCCTTATGTATCATTCTGGCGTAACGGAGATAGTTCTCTGCTTGCGGTTTGGAAGAAGGACTGGCGAGGAGCTGGTGAGGAGAAGACAAGGAGAAGTGCAGGGGTATCATTGGTTGTGGGTTTGGTGCTGATTCTGCCAGTATCCCTTCTGGTGCCGACAAGAGGGCGGAAAGCAGTTCCTTGAAGTTGTACATTGGTATGGAGAAGGGTTTGGTGGTTGGCACTGGTACCAGGGACAGTCGTGGTATCAACACTGGTGCTCCCAAGCCTTTTCCACAGCCAGTGCCGTGCGCCTCTCCTTCGATGATGAGAGGCTGGAGGACTTGCCTTTGGAGAAATGCTTCAAGTCCTCCTTGCGGGGTAGGCACACTGCACACTCTGAACCATGTCCGCACGCGGTGTGGGTCTGTCGCTTGGTGATGGAAGGGGATAACGCAGGCGCCAACAGGGCCTAAGCATAATTTTTTCGAGCCCAATACAAACTTGTAACACAGGCCCCTTTCCACACATACCCATGGGGGTTGCAGCCTGGGTCGGGCCCCTCAGGGGCCCCCGTAAAGTGTACCCTTTCCCCCCCCATGTGGGGGCCCTGCATGCCAGGTCTCTCTGCTCCAAACTCAGACTGACACACTCAGCACAGAGGCTGTCAGTTCCACTGGTACGAGGGTGATCAGCACCCAGGATCCTGGCGCCAGCACCAGCAGTCTTGTCACCCTTTTAGATTTCTTCTTCCTGCTGGAACCAGAAGGATGGTAGCCATTCACTGGGGCACATTCTGTAAATAGCCTCCTCAACTCTGGTTTGGAGGATGTCTCTTTTCTGGGATCAGACATGACCTTCATGGACTGTTGATGTAACGTGAGCCACACTTCTCTCAATTTTGGGGTGTGGGATGAGAAGGAGGCAAAGATGGAGTATTTGTTGGGGTTATGTCCTTCTACCAGACAGAACAGACATCTGCTGTGCCCATCAGTTCAGGGCATAAGATTGTCACATGAGGGACAGCATTTAAACTTTGTGGCTTTAGAGTCCACCATGCCAAGGATTGATGTGAAGCGCCTCGCCCTACTGTACGGGTGGGATATACAGGGGGTGGACAAAGAGGCTACTCTGCTTCTTCCCCCCCCCCCCTTTTTTTTTTGGTGGAACATCCAAGGAAAAGTAATGAATAAATTAATACTATGAAACTGATGAGAGATTTCTTCACAAAAAGGTTGAGTTTGAAAGCTCAACAAACAGCAGCGGTAATGGAGGGAAGCTTGCAGCTCCTCTCACCTTTATGCCCTCACATGGGAGCACAGGCAGGCACAGAGCTCCCTCTGCCCTCTAAAAGACTCCGTGCTCAGTCACATGAGGCACACGCGTACCTCGGGTGGAATCCATAGTGACACATGAAGAAGCAGCTCCAATGCCACGGTGAGAGGCATAGCATGGAAACCTAGGCAGACTGATAGACAGAAGCAGGATTGTCTCCAGCTGCCATGGAGGGGGGTGTCAGTTGCTTTTTCATCTGTGATATAAAAGATCTCTAAGGCAGGAGATAATAAAACCCCCAAGACAATTTAAATAAATAAATACATCAAGAGAGGTTATGAAATAAAAGGCAATTATGGTGGGATCAGAGCAGCAAAGGAAAGGAGAGGCCGGCCCTTCATCCCCGCCTTCTGTTCATCACTGCCCCACTTGTGGCTTGGCAGCATGCTCGCTTTCCCACAGTAGCCAATCTATTACTGCTTGGAATAGATTTCCCAGGCTGCTCCTTTTTCTCTCTCTCTTTCAGTCCTCAGGGGTCCTGTTTGGCAGCCTACAGATCCCCCTCCTCTGCTGTCTAGCAATCAGCCAATCTGATGCAAAAAACATTACCCCCTATTCACGAGAAAGAGAAAGAGAAACCTGACTCCATGCTGAGACATTTCCTCTAGGGTTCCGTCAGCCTCTCTGTCTCTCGCTCTCTCATGCCCCCCTCCACTTCTCTCTCCTTTTCTTTCTCAGAAGCCACCCCCTGCACACAAAGTGCTATTCCTTCCAGGGTTACATGGGCTCATGGGACTTTTACTTGGACCAAGAACAGACCTTATTTATTTTTCTTCCTTTGTTCTCCATTTCCTCTTTCAGGGGTTAAGCAAGACCATGATAATGTCATCTCAGCCCCGAGATTATGTAATTTCACTTATTTATTACTTTTGGAAAGAAATACACAGTAGGAAGAGCTCCTCAGTGTCTTATCTTGACACAGGAGTGAAATGTCCCAGGCTGGCACCAGAATGACAAATGAAGGCTAGGTCAGAACATCATGGGCTCTGCAGATCTAAACAGCGAGAGTTCTGTAGCACTTTAAAGACTAACAAATTTAATTTCAATAGGCATAAGCTTTCGTGGGCTTCACCCCACTTCCTCAGATGCAGTTGGTAGAAATAATATAGCAAATACAGGCAACATATATGCCCTTCCCCGGAGCAGTTTCAAGGGAATTAGGATCTTCAGAAACCTGATCTTCCTGAGTCAAGCATCAAAAGCCAACAATTTTCATACAGTGCTGGGTTTCATCCCTCTTCCCCTAAGCCTTGCCCCCAGAGAACCCCTTGCTCCCAAAGGGATTTGAATCTCCATGTTCATTCAGTAATGGACTTTCCCTGCATAGGATGAAATTCACTCTAGTCAAAAATTCAGAATTTTCTATACTGAGTCCTGGACCAGTACCAGGAAGAAGGGGGGGGGGAAAAAAAAGAGGAGGCACTGCCTGGACCAAGGGACCAGTGAGAGTTTATATGATCTGATCTCAAAAACCACCAAAGCTATAAACTAACCCAACACAGCTGAAAAGCACAGAGCCAAGCTCTCATACTCAATACTACATTTGTAGCTAGCCCTGATGGACTGGGAGCGATGAGATTTTCACAATTATATCTTTCTGAAGACAGCCTTGGTTCCTCCCTCTCCCACATCAGCTTTTAAATGCTGTAAATATGTTAATCTCTAACTCTAACCATGTGTGAGATCTCAGCTACTGAAGTCATGGCAGAAAGAAAGTGGAGGAACAAGAAAACCAAACCCAAGAGGATAATGAAGTTTGTGTGCACGCGTTTGTACAGCTGCTGAATGATAGTAGCCTGACATCCTTGGAAACTGAAGTTGCCTCTCTATAACCAGGACAAGTAGAGCACAAGCAGTGCCTTGTCCTATGCTGGGGTGGCCACCTCCAGGAGTAAGAAGGTAATTCTGTTTGCATTGCTCATCCTCCGCTGCCATGGCCTCTGGTTCACCCGACAGTTAGTTAGAATGGTGATACTGGGTCCTATTCACTGGGAACCCGACTGATATTTCCCCCAGTCATTTCATACAAACCACTGAGCAACCAAGAGAACTTTCAGACACTATCTTTGTGGTTTGCTGTGTTGTTGTAATCATGTTGGTTCCAGAAACCTAGATTCTATCAGAGAGAGACATGAATCTAAAGTCTGTTGTATCACGAATTGCCACGGCTGGAAACACTCTGGTGGGCCAGCAACTGCTTTCAGGATGGTGAACTTATTCATACCCTAACCTTGGACTAGCAATCGGAATTTTTAAGTTAGCCACTCTGGCTTCCCCCCACAATTGGACCCCAAATCTGGCCTAGGGCAACTTCTCTTTGCTAGGGGTAAGACAGGAACTCAGTCTCCATATTCATCCTAGCCTAGCTTCAGCCTGCCCTGCTATTACATACACACAGCTTCAAGAATGGGGCCTTCCACCCCATCCCTAGTCCCCAGAATGCTTTGCAGCACATCATGTCTGAGCTAGGATAGCCGTCCGGGATGCACTCTGCTAGAGAGTTTTTGCAATGTTTTAGCTGCTGCAGAGACAGATAAAAGTACAAGCACAGTAAGTGAGAAAAGCCACGTTGCATTCTCATCTCTGAGCAATAACTCCCTGTGCTGGATGGAAGCTACCTCCAGCACTTACAGGAAACTAGAAGACTGTTTCATAGCACAGCTGCACTATACATTATTCAGAAGGCTGTTAAATTATGCAAAAGCAATCCCCTCATTCCCCTGGCCATGCTGAATGCAATTGTTGTCACTCATTGCTCCATAAACTGCTGCTAGACAGGGATTCAAGACCACACTGTCTGCACATGGATAGTATGGATCTGAGCACACCCAGACAAACCTGCTGTCATGCACCCAGCAAACAGCAGGAAGATGGCAGAGGTGGCAAACTTCTCCCCATCCCCAAAACGTTCCAAGAATCTCAATGTTAATATCTGAGGTTTAGGGAGCAGATATTGTCTCCTTGGAGCCAGGTGCGATTGTGTCTCTTTTCCTGATCTGCCACACCTGCACTGAGCGGGAGGCGAGCTAGCAGGAGGTCCCAGTTTGTTTGGCCCTGGCACACAGAGAATGAAAAGGGGGGGCAACTGGAGCATGAAGAGGTCAGCTGGGCATACGCATGCCAGAGATAATGGAGAGGGACCAGGAGGAAATGGAGATGTAGAGCAGCATGCAGAGAGGGAGTGTGGAGGACTGTCTGAAGGCAGGAGGTGTGTCTTCTACCCCTGCAGCAAACCCCACCTTATGGAAATACAGATATCCTGGGGGAATGTTGGACAGGGACAAGGAAATGTTTTTTTAAGCAACAGGGTCATTAAATAACCGAGGTGATCCATAATGATCCCTTCAAGGCACACAGGTATCAAGGCTTACCCTAAGGGAAGGATTAGGTGCCTGAATTCCTCAATGTTGTCATTCTTTCCTCCTGTGAGGTCCTTGAGGGCAGGACCCGGATCTCCTCTTATTCTGCGCAGCACCAAGCACGCTGTCATTACATAACAAATGCTATGCTCAGCCTCCCTCCAAAAAACTGCCCTTCCTAGAGCCCAGACTTCCCAAGGGTCCAAAATTCCTCCACCCCAAAATATTCAGTCTCCATGAACGTCTCCCTCTTACCTGCTGCCCAGCTGGACGTCTCACTGTTGGGAGGGGGAGAACAGAAAGCACTGCCCTAACCCTCTCTCATGCCCCTCAATACTGCAGCATATCTTTGCTCCTCTCTCAAAGGGACAGCATCCAAAAGGGGGGGTCTCCTTTTCATTCTTCTCTCTCAGGCCTGCTGTCTCTCTTGCTTGCAGTTCAATTCCAATATCTTTAATGCCACAACAAGGTTTCAGAATGTGGCTAGAGTCAGCATACCAAGTATGCGTATACAGATCACAGGTTTCAGAGTAGCAAGAGGTTTTATGAAGCGTGTCCACTTTGCATTTTTCTCTGTGTATCTCAGATTGTCTTCTTGAGGCTTACAAAACTGGCATCACGGGGGAAAAAAGGTGTAAATAAAGTTACACCACTGCCCCAAATACATGAAGGGTTCTGATTCCAACCCAGGGGTGGGTGCAGAAATTTAACTTTGACCCTTTTTGGGGGGGCACGTTCTGTGTCTCCTGGCCCTGGGAGGAGCGCTCTCCCCCTCTCCTTGCCACCATGGCCCTGGGGCCAGAGGAGTTGTGTCCCTGACGATTATTTGGGGGGGGGGGGGGGGCCTTGCCCCTGCTTGCCCCCTATTGTGCATAGCCCTGTTCCAATCTCTCTAGCCCTTGCCTGGCCTGTAGGGATTTACATAATGAGAAAAAATGGCATTGATAGGGAAGCAAATATGGGGAAACAGATCTAGTGAAAGGTGAGGGTTGGGGTATGGGGTGGAATCTTGATCTGGCAAAGCAGTTCAGAATCAACACAGCAGTACCAACCCTGCAGCACCAACCTAACACCAACCCTGCACAGTGTCCTCTGTGTCACTGACGAAGCCATTCACGAGGAAGCAGCCAGGATCAGTGAATTTTATTCCTTGCTCTGCTACCAACACTACGTGTGACTCTGTGAGAGACTTTAGGCAAGTCACTTCATCCCTCTGTGCCTCACTTTGCCCTGCTGTAAAATAGGGATAATAGTACTTTCCTGTCTCACAAGACTTATTGCCTTAATTAATCACAGGGAGGTGAGTATCATAGTTAATCAGGCTTAATTAGTTAATCGTTGTAAAGCCCTTTTAGCTCAGGAAGTGAAACTTGCTATAGAAGTGCAAAGTATTGTGCTGATTTTTACAAAGGACATCTGGGTGCTTCCCCAATCACCTTTCCCTCCTGGACAGTACCTCCACCCCACCACCTCCAACCAAAGCTAGTGTTACAAGCACTGACCTTCCAGGCTGGAGGGAGCAGCTGCAGAAAGGTGCTCAGATACCACAGGGATGGATGCCATGGAAGACAGACAGATACAGAGCTGGGTACTCCTTAGCCACTAGCCAGCCCAGGAAGCAAGAAGCTACTTAATTGAGCTCACCATGCTGCTGATTAGATGAGTGCGGCATGCCTTTGTGTGCTGAGTCTAGGCTCCCTCAGTGAAAACAGGAAGTCCAGCATCACTGGCTGATCCCATCAGAGGTAGCTGATTAGTACATTACCCTGATAGAACAAGCCCCTCTCTACCCACAAGGAAACTGGTTCACCTCATGTTGATTTCCTGAGCCTGCCCAAGGCTATGTGCTTCAGTGGCCAGACATCAAAGGAAAAGCCTAGACTAGAGTACTGCCTCCTCCTAGAGATGTACTCCGTTGGGTAAGTGTCAGGCAAAATTATCCTCTTTGCTTCTGATCTTGGGGGTGGCATCCAAAGAGGCAGCTGTTGCTCTCAGAAAAGGCTTGAGGGAAACAAAGGGTTAGCCTTGCAAAGGGGTATCAGGGAGAGGGATGAAGCTGTGGAGTCAAAATGTCTGGACCCCCCCCCCTTCCTGAGAGCTGCATCAGAGTCCAATCCAGGGGCACACAGAAACCCCGTTCTACCGTCTCAAGGAGTTTATCACCACACCACAATTCCAACACAAAGCCACCTCCTTCTACAGCAGGGAGGGGGCCTGTCACAGCTCTGTCACTGCGCCTCAATCCTGCCCTCCAGCAAGCTCTGCTCTTCTAGTCCTGGGCCACCACACAGCTCTCTGCCAATGCAGCACAGTCCTGGCCTGCAGCACCTCCTCCTCCAGGCACTCTCACGCTGCTCTCTGTCAATGCACCACAACCCCAACCTGGAACACTGCCCGCGATTCCAGGCTAACCTCTCCACGCAGTTATGTCCGTGTCCCTCACCCCTGCCTGCTAGTCTAGTCCGTAGGGGGATTCCTACTCCACCCCCACCCCACACTGAACAGTACTGTCAATGCAACCACCCTCCAAAGTGAATGCAGGCTGGAAAAGTTTGGCACTCTCAGCACACACCTGCATAGCTAGCTGCATTACATGCACTCCTCCCCCCCCCCCTGCATTCTTTGAATTTAGATTAACCCTCTCATTGCTAGATGCACCCAGAGCCCTCAGCCATCCAGAGACTGCACCCTGTCAGCAGGAGGAGTAGTGCCAGGGATGGGTTGAGGGACCAGCCAAGCTGGGGGTCAAGAGAGGCTTTCCTACCTCCCCTACATGCAAACCTCAGGAAGCTTGAAATGGAGACAAGCCCTTTGAGGCACCTGGACTGATTCAGAGAAATGAACCAGGTTCTTGCGCTAGTTGGTAACTCCCTATCTTATCCTCCACTCCTTGCCTGGAGTTACTGTCAGCTGTACCAGGCTTCATAAACATGACCGCCTCCCTCCAACCACATCTCTTTCTGATTGGGTCATAGATTCCAACAATGTACAAAGAGCTCATTTCAGAGCAAATAACCCCATTTCAAATCTAACCTTCAAATCAGCCTCGGAGAATGCTGGCACGAGCTCCCTCACCCTGCCCACCCCCACGCTCCCCTTCTCCCTCCCTCCCTATGCTCTGGTGTGGGGGAGAAGACACACATCCTTTGGGGAAGGCAGGACGGAAGATGCATTTATCTTAAAGCTGCTATTCTCGGAATAGCAAGAAATTCAGACCCAGGATGTTGAGAACCCTGCCCCAACACAGAGTTTATCTCCTGACTAACAAATTAATGCAGGAGTAGATGAAAAAGAGACTTGTCTGTACCAGTGTGTGCTTCAGACACTGCATATGCACAACTACACTTTCATACAGAATCCTGAACAGGTGCCACACACTCAGCCACATGTAGACACCTTGTGGGCTCATAGACTTAACCAGCACATACAAATGCGCACCCTGAACATGAAAACACACCATAGTAAATGCACGCATTATTGGACACTCCCAGTCTTTGTCAGTACACACCTGCCCCAGGCACACAGTGACCACCCAGACATGCACAAAGGCACAATGCATGCACCCACTACACAAACAGGCAAGTGCTCACAAAGACACAATGCCACACACACAATGAACATAAACCTTACATGTACACTATCCACACAAGCACATACAGACCAGTTCAGTCACACTCACCCATGCATACCTGGCTAGTGCTAGGTATCTACTGTCTCTGCAACCGCAGGGAAGGTTGAGTTCCGCAGGGATCCTCTGCAAAAGTACCACAAAGTTGGTGTCCTTTTCATAGTCCCGTGCAGGACAGGAGGCCCCTATTTCAAAACACCTGGCAGACCCCGAATGACTGTGGGCCTGCCCTGAATACCCACCTAGTTTAGACCAACTCTTCTTGATCACATTGCTCAGGAAGTCCCTTCATACAGTTCAAGGAAGATTTCTTCTTCCAATCTTACTGCCATTTACTGTGAGGAAGAGGAAGAAGTGGCTCAGTTTTGAAACTGCAGTCAAATTGGCTCAGACAGCAGACTCAGACTCGGGCAGGCTTCAAGAGCATATAGACCAAAGGCACCGTATGTCTCCAGACATGTCAGAGGCAGCAGCTGTGTCACCACATTAGGAGTGGGATTTCAGGTATTCACCTGCTGTCCCCCCTTCTTCCGCCTCACGGGTCAGGCTCTCTCACCTCTATTGGTGACGGGCATTCTGTCTCCAGCAGGGTCTCTTGTACATCCAAAGGGTTAACCCCCCAGCTAGGCAGATACAACAGAGCACTCTTGCAGGAGGGAACGTCACACCTGCAGTGGATTTCCCATCACTACCACAAAAGCATCTCAGACTGGAGAGGCAGGTCGAAAGACTGGAGCAGGAGCTCTGTGATCCCCAGCAGTAGACTCAAGGTTTAATTCCCAGTCTGTTGTGTATAAGGACAGGGACTACTTCAGTGCCTAGAGGATGTCTGTAAGGGTGTAAAGGAGGGGAAAATCAGGAGATCCCCAGAAACAGGCCCAGGGGACAGCTTTTGTCCAATTCTGGCTTAAAAATATGTCTCCACACATACTATTTTCTGTTTCAGGAGTGGGAGCTCCAGAGCTGCACTCTTCAGTGAGGTTTCCATTGGCTTGAGCTCCTCTCACAGGATGTGATTCTCTGCTGCCTCGAGCTCTGACAGCAGGTCCTGCGTTGCCTGGAGCTCTGCTCTTAGAAGCTGGTAGTGACTCAAGCTCCGTCCATAGGGAATTACACGTGATTTGGGGGGGGGGGGAGTGGAGGGGATGGGAGAGGTGTTCAGAGTTGACTCAAGCACCAGTTGTGATGGAGGGATCCAGATAACACGAACTCTTGTCTTGTGGGGGGGGAGTGGGAGTTCCAACTAAGATGACTTCAGCTCCATTCTTGAGGGTGGGAGTTTGTGATAACTCGAACTCTGCAGTGGGGGGGGAGGGGTGCGGGGCGTGGTTCCTCTGGTGACTGGAGATCTGCTCTCAGGACTAGGCAGTTCCTGGTGATTCAAACGTGCTCCTAGAGGCAGTGGTGGTGGGTGTTTGGGGTGATTTGAATTCACTCACCGGTGGTGGGGTTTGCTGGTGACTGGAGTGCCATTCTCTGAGGGAGATTCTCAGTGACCCACACTTTGCTCTGAAAGGTCAGTTTTCCTGATGATCCAACCTCTGCTCCCAGGAGTGAGGTCCTAGTAACCTGAGTTCTGCTCTGGGAGACATGGAAGGACTTTCTGGTGACCCAAGTTCTGCTCTTAAGCATTGTCACCAGAAACCCCTTGATGAAAACACAGTTCAGTATGGTCTCTCTCCATCCCTGCTGCTTTTCCTCTCTCTCTGTCTCTCTCTCATCTCCGCAAGCTGCCTAGGCAGGTCTGCAGCTGCAGCACATGCTCAGCACCCCCCCCCCCCCCATCACCTTTGTCGCACTCATATGGAGAAACAGATCTCGCGATGTCAAAATTGCACACACACATACACTGCTTTAGAACAAATATAGAGATATTTATAGCTAACAAATCCCCAGGCATTACCAGCAGTCCTATAGAATTGGGGAGGGATGCAAAGCCCACATCCTTTGTGCCCAGCCCTTGATGGGGGATTATATCAATCTGACATGGGAAGAGAGGGGAGACGATGTTTGATTATCTATTTTTTTTTATGTTCCTTCCCATCCCCCATGCACACACTCCTTTTCCTCCCTATAGAATGCTTCAGGGCTGGCACACATGCATAGTCAGTGCCCTCCTGGCACAGAGAGCACGGGCAGCAGATGGGCCTCTGCTGCAGTGCCGGGGCTGCAGGCTCCCCTCCTCACTTGGTGTGTCTGCATTTTGTGGGGGTGGCAAAGAGATGGCGAAGGGAGCTGTGACATCTTCTTCTTCCTCCCCATCACCAACACTTTGTTGTGTGGGATGCTGGGATTATCGGGTGTTTGAAGGGGAAACATCTCTCTCACTGTCAGTGCATGTATCACCATACATTCCTGCGGACACAGGTTGTTTTGCTTCTACGGATGCTGGGTGGGTGGGGGCATGCTGCGACTTCCTCCTTCTCCTTGCAATATCTGCAAAAGCTGCATAATCTACTGTGCTGGGGATAAGGGCTGTAGGACACACACACATAAAGGGAAAGAAAACGATAGACTAACAGGGGAGCAAGAAGGATTTTAAAGACCTCACCTCCACCCGGGGACTCCTGCATAGGCAGTGAGGGAGCAGGGATGTTGGAACCAGGAGCTGGCCCAACTGGGCCACAGACTGGGCCAATTGTAACTCTCCCCTCCCACCCAGACCCCATGTGAACAACTTTCCAGCCCCTTTCCCTCTCCTCTAAATTGCTCCTTTTCCAAAATCAGCCCTTTAAATGTCCCTAACTTCCCCCCACCTCCTACCAACACATACACCCAAAGGGGCAGATTGGGGGTGGGGGCGGGAGCCAGAGGGGTTGCGGGAGAGGAGGAGGGTGATAGAGGAAGGGGATGGGTGAAAAGAGGGATGATAGGAGAGGGAGCGGGGGCGGGGGGAGCTGGATGGAAGAGGGTAGAGGAGGAAAGGGGTGACAGAAGGGGACGGGGGAGGGCGGGCTGGGAAAGGGGAGAGATGCAGGAGAAGGTGAGAGGGGAGGACGGATGCTGGGGGAAGGGGGGATGGCAGAAGAGGGGCGGGTGGTATGCCAGGGGAGGTTAGACGTGTGGGGGGGGGACGTTTCTCACTCACCCATCGTCCCCCTTCGCTGGCTCTCAGCGGCGGCGGCGACTCCTCTGCTTCGTGGGCCCCGGGCGGGGAGATGCTGGGATCCGCGGCAGCCTCTCGCCCCATCCCTGATTCCGGCAGCAGCGGCAGCCGCCCCCCGGCATGGCTCAGCCCCGGACTCCCCCCGCCGCGCCCGCGTCCCCCTCCCACGATGCTCCGGGAGCGGCGGCAAGCGGCGCCCGCTGCAACCCGCCACCCCAAGCAAGCGCCTCCCTCTGCAGGGGGCAACCCAGGAAGAGCGGGAGGAGGAAGCGGGAGAAGGGGAGGGGGAAGCCGAGGATGAGGAGGACGGGCGGGGAGAGCAGAGGCAACCAGCGGCAGCCGGCCAAGAAAATAAATAAATATAGTGACTAATAATAACAACCCCCCCGCACCTCCCCTGATCAGCCCTGCAGCCAGAGGGGGGGAGCCGAGCACCAGGGAAAGCAGGTTGTGGAGAGCCTCTCTCCTCCCCTCTGCTGGCAACAGCGGGCTGTGCAGGGTCTGCTGCGGCAGCGGGCATTCAAACTAGCCCTGTGTGTGTGTGTGTGTGTTTGTGTGTGTCCGTCCCTTCCCCCTCCCTCAGCTCAACACTCTGCCCTCGGGGCTCCCGGTCCCCAAATCTACCATCGTCATCCAACAACAACAACACAACACATCAAACGCCCCCACTCCTCTTACAAGAGAAACCCCCCCCCCCGAGCCCCCGCCGCCACAAGCGGGGGGTGAAGAACGGATCGGGGCGGCGGTGGAGAAATAAAGTCGCCTAGGCACGATCATCACCATCACAGCCTTTGAGCTGGGGGGAGAGGGATTGGGGATTAAAACTACAGGTAGTTGCAGCTCCGTCTGTGGGTGATCTGCGTTTATACAAAGCTCTTCCCCCCCCCCCCACACACACACACCGAAATTGGAGAGACTTTGCTGCTAGCAAAAGAGCGCTTTCCCTCTCTGCCCTTCTCCCTCTGCAATGGAAGGGAATACAAAAGAATGCCTTGTGTTTAGAAGGGGGGGGGAGGATAAAGAGAGGGAGGGGTGGAAGGAGGAGACTAATGGGTGGGCTTTGGGGAGTGTCTTAAATGAGCAGCCATTGGTACAAACCGAAAGAATGCACCAAATGCAACCCCAAAGAAAAGGGGGTTGGGGTGAGGATGGGGGCAGCAGCTGTCTCGGGCATCTGCCTGCACCTGGAATATACTATAGCAGTGGTTCCCAGCCTTTTTGGCTGGAGGGCCACCAGTCTCCGCCAGCAGGTCCCCCCTCCCCACTGCAGCCAGACAGAAGGAGTTCAGCGAAGAGATTGCCTCCATCCTCAGTACTCTCCCATCTCCCTGGCTGCAGCAGGGAAATCGAATACGTCCTGTAGCTCCCTGCGCTCCACTTGGGTCCCTAGGCAGTGGCTCCCTTCTGCAGCCAGGACGGGAGATCAGTGCACCCCTCCCTCTAGCTCCAGCAGGGACCCCAGGACCTAGGGATCCAGGCAGAGCACTTTGCTCTCTGCTGGAGCTGGGGGAGGGGAGGCTGATCTCCCTCCCTCTGGCTCCACCAGGGACCCCAGCGCCTATGGACCGAAGGGGAGCGCTTTGCCATCCTCCCTGCTACAGCCAGGGGGAGGGGCGCGCTGATCTCCCAACCCCTTGGCTGTAGCAAAGAGCCTGCACCAGTCTTTTAGCCCCACAGCAAGGTGCTCCACCTGGGTCCTTAGGCAGCGACTCCCTTCCGCACCCAGCGGGTGGGGAGCTGCAGACCACTTTGAAAGCCCCCACGGACCACTTTTGGCCCTCAGGCCACAGGTTGGGAACCACTGTACTATAGGGAACCAGCTGGCACTGACAGGAGGTGAGGATGGCCTATGCAATGGCCTTGTAGGGCAACTCTAAATGCAATTAGTATATATTACTTGTTTTGCAATAGCACCTTCTGGGCCCAGTCAGGAATTGGGGTTGCACTGTGCAGGGCACTATACACACAAACAATGAAAAGACAGTCTCTGCTCCCAAAGACTTGCTAATCTAAGTAGAGTTCATGAAATACAGATCACTCAGAATCCAAACATTCCAACAATTTTCCACGCAGTATAATAATACCCTGTGCTTTTAAGACATCTTCCTTTCATAGACCCATAATGAATTGGGTCTCATCCCAGGCCCGCAAAGAAGTTGTTATTGTATACTGTGAGTATTATTATTTCCATTTTATAGAGGGGCAAAATGAAACACAGACAAGCTAACTGACTTATCCCACCTTAAATAAGAAGTTTATTACAAATAGAACCTGCTTTGCTGACTCACAGTCTTGTGATTCAGACTATGTCTATACCATAGTCCTTAAGCAGCAGAGCTGTACCACCACAGCTGTGCCTCTGTAAGGTCTCCCTTGTAGTTGCTCTATGTTAACGGGAGGGAGCTCTCCTGCTGGTATAATTAAACCACCCCGAACGAGCTGTTCACATGGGCGCTTTTGTCAGTGAAACTTATGTTGGTGAGGGATATGTTTTTTTCACACACTTGACCAACAAAAGTTTTGCTGACAAAAGTGCTAGTGTAGACAAAGCCTTAAACACAAGGTTTGCCTTCTGCTTTTTACTTTTTTTCTGACTTTTTTGCAAAATTCCCCCCCAAAGTAGAAATGTCTCTTGCAACTGAAAAATAGTTAAAGGTCAGGTGAAAGTGAAATTGGGAGAAAACAAGGACACATTCTTCCTCTATGGTTTTATATTATTTTAGATAAACAGTACATGAAAAACAAAACAAGACACTAATGTCAAACACCCTCCTTATCATAAAAGGGGGTGGGGGAAAGAAAGTGTTGAAAAAAGAGAGAGGCAGAAATGAGGCTGAATTTGGTTAACTACTTGCTTCTGTTTTCTTGGGAAGATACTAAATATCACAGTATTGAAAGCAGATAGATAGATATGTAAGCAAGGTCTGAGTGGCCCTCCCCTGCTCAGCCAGCAGAAAGGGAGGACACTTTATTTGCATAGGTTCTGTATTTGCCTGAATATAACTAGGAGCTCAGCATGATTGCACTGTATCTGCATAATCACACCTAGGTGCTGAGCATGATGGGAAATGGTCAGGCTGGCTGGTACTGGGTTACAAATAACTTTAGTGTTAATTGCAGGGGTAATGAAATGTTGTATGAATAAATGGCAACAAAACTGTGCTTAGCCTGTTCTTATGAAAGATTCACTTCATCTGAAGAAAACTCAACAAAGGAGGCGTTCGGATGCTAGAGCACTGTGAAAGCAGCGGGGAGGGGTTGGAGGTCTTTCTGCTGAGGCTGTACCAGACCTGACCAAGGGCTGCCCTCAGGCATGGATTGACTATCTCCTCCTACTGTTAAAAGGTAGAATTAATTATTTCTTTTGGAATCTTTTGTTTTGTTATAAAGCGGGGACAATGCTCCTGTGTCAGCAGAGGGTTTTCTCATGAACTGAGAGCTGAAATCACTGGAAGCTGCAACTCACTAGAGCTGCAGTTGCTAAAGGAACTGGGAAACTTCAAGAGCCGCACAGCCAGCAGAGGAGGCCGGTTGCAATATTGCAATCCAGCAGACAGCGGAAGCCAGAAGCGGGGCCCGAGAAGAGAAAGCCAGAAGAGGGGCCCGTCGTGGCCCGTGTCCGGCAGGAGCCAGCAGAGGGGGCTGGTTGAGCCCCACGACTGAGGTGGACAGTGCAACTACAACAGTTGGTAGGGCAGGGGAAAGGGAGAAGGGAGAGGTGAAGGACACGCCCCACATACACTGGTGTGGGATGGTTCTGCTCTTTGTGTTCATGAATTCTGTTTGCACTGTTTTCCCGAACCAGTGCTGTGTTAATTCCTTCCTTTATTAAAAGGTTTACTTTCTACACTCAGACTCTGTGCTTGCAAGAGGGGAAGTATTGCCTTTTGGGGGTGCCCAGGGGCTAGTGTGTGATTTCCCAGGTGACTGGGTGGAGGTTCAAGCTGGTATGGTGTTGTATCATTGACAGGAAGCCCTGGATATAGAACCTGGCCCTTCCTGCTTCTGACTCTATCTGGCAGAAGGGTTATAGATAGATAGATAGATAGATAGATAGATAGATAAAGAAAGACCAGGATCCTGTCTTGTGCCTGTTCTGATGTTAAATAAGAGTCTTTTTATGGAACATCCTTCATACCCAGCATCACAAAATGCTTCCCAGAGAAATGCAGTTGGGAGCCCAAGATTTAAAGGCAAGATCTAGAGAGTGTCACACTGCAGATAGATAAAGGTACAATATAAGTGTAAGGGTGATAACCACTTCCACCCAACTGTTTACTATAGTAAACAGATACAAAAAAAACCCTTATATTTAAAGGTGCCTTAGAAATACTACAGAAAGAGAAAGGGAGAAAGGGCACTCCAGGAATTAGAACTGTGAGTCATTTAGGTAATATTTATGATTATATATAATTGAATATAATATGATTTAGGTAATATTGTGGCAGAATACAATGTCATATTGACGCAAATCATTCAGAATATTAAAACACAATCACAAAGTGGATGAACTGAAAAACAAGGAGCCTTTGCTTCAGGGGAATACTTGAGGTGGGGGAGACAAAAAACCCACCCCAAAACAATCATAAAAACCCTCCATCAGAAAAATCTGATGCTTCATTATAAATGAATTGGTGCTGTGAAAGGTGCTGAGTTGACTGGACTTGTGGCTGGAATCTCTGGGTAGTAACTGATGTAGTTCCATTGACTAAGGATTTGATCCCTCATCCAGAGAACAGATGCATCATTGGTAGCAGGAGTGCAAGCTTTCTACACACATGGACTCTGAGCTAAGAGCTTCAGCCTTTGGCTTGGAAGAATTACTTCTAGGAAGGCAGAAGAGAGTCAGTTTTCATGGTTCTTTCATTTAATCCTTGATTGCTTTTTTGCTAACAAGTGACGAGTCTTGCTCATGTTGGTGATTTCAGCTATGTGAATATAAATCCCAGTAGGAATGGACAAAAACCACAAATTCATTTCACACAGGCCAGTGAATACCCATCAGATGGTAACATGCATGAGTTACTATAAACTTGGGGATAGATTGCAACAGACGACCTGCAGCTGCAAGGCTCCATGTTCCGTCCAACCTCAGTCTTTTCTGCGATGGATGGCTAGACTTGCTGGTGGGAAAGATTGATGGATCTGGCTTTGTGGGTGTGGGGAAGTGGTGGACGTGATATACCTTGACTTTAGCAAAGCTTTTGATACAGTCTCCCACAGTATTCTTGTCAGCAAGTTAAAGAAGTACAGGTTGGATGAATGTACTATAAGAATGATAGAGAGCTGGCTAGATCATCGGGCTCAACAGGTAGTGATCAACCGCTCGATGTCTAGCTGGCAGCCGGTAATAAGCGCAGTGTCCCTAGGGTCAGTGCTGGGGCCGGTTTTGTTCAACATCTTCATTAATTATCTGGAGGAGGGAGTGGATTGCACCCTCAGCACGTTTTCAGATGACACTAAACTGGGGAGAGTGGTAGATATGCTGGTGTAGTATACAGAGTGACCTAAACAAATTAGAGGATTGGGCAAAAAAAATCTGATGAGTTTCAACAAGGACAAGTGCAAAATCCTGTGCTTAGGACGGAAGAATCCCATGCACTGCTACAAATGGGGACTGATTGGCTAGGCAGCAGTTCAGCAGAAAAGGACCTGGGGGTTACAGTGGACAAGAAGCTGGATATGAGTCAACAGCGTGCCCTTGTTGCCAAGAAGGCTAAGGGCATATTGGGCTGCATTAGTAGAAGCATTGCCAGCAGATTGAGGGAAGTGATTATTCCCCTCTATTTGGCACTGGTAAGGCCTCATTTGGAGTACTGTGTCCAGTTTTGGGCCAGAAAGATGTAGACAAATTGGAAAGAGTCCAGCGGAGGGCAACAAAAATGACAAGGCAGCTGGAGCACATGACATATGAGGAGATGCTGAGGGAACTGGGCTTGTTTAGTTTGCAGAAGAGAAGAATGAGGGGGGATTTGATAGCAGCCTTTAACTATCTGGAAGGAGGTTCCAGGGAGGATGGAACTAGGCTGTTCTCAGTGTTGGTAGATGACAGAACTAGGAGTAATGGTCTCAATTTGCAGAGCGGGAGGTTAGGAGAAACATTTTCACTAGGAGGGTGGTGAAGCACTGGAATGGGTTACCTAGGGAGGTGGTGGAATCTCTATCCTTAGAGGTTTTTAAGGTGCGACTTGACAAAGCCCTGGCTGGGATGATTTAGCAGGGGTTGGCCCTGCTTTGAGCAGGGGTTTGGACTAGATGACCTCCTGAGTTCCCTTCCAATCCTAATCTTCTATGATCCCATCAGTCGGGCATAAATGAAGTGACTCCCCGATGCTCTTGCTCACTTGACAGCAGCATCAGGAAATGTTCTAGAGATGGTTAGCATGCAGAGCACTATCCTCTGAACTGGCTGAAGATCAACAATGTACAGAATAGGAAAATCAATGTCTTTCCAGACTGTATACTCACACTACTCATGAGATTGCAAACATTTATGAACATTAAAGTGAGCCTCAACACTTGATATAGAAATATGTCCTATTGCATCTTGAAAGGCTGTGGATGGAATTTGTGGTTCAGGTGTGTGTTTAAATCTCCTGAAGAGAGAAAAGACTTTGAGTCAGATTCTATTAACTTTACCTCATGTTCAGCAGGATCTTATTCAGAAATTCGTATGGTCCCAGGCTCCTAGTTATCCTCCTCATGGACTCCCTTTTCCCATCATTCCCCCATAGTCGCTAGACTATCTATCTATGGTACTCACCTGGCCCCCATGACCATAGTGTCTGAGTGCCTCGCAATCTGCAATGTATTTATTCTCACAGTTGTATGCAAAGAACAGGGGACCCTTTATCAAGAGTCTTTGTCACAGGAGGTGTAGGAGAAAGGTGCTGAGACCTTGTGGCTGGAATCGCCTGTGCTACTCTCTCTGTTTTACATCTGAGGAACTATGGCACAGAGAATCTACATGACTTATTGAAGGTCAGTCAGGAAGTCTGGAGCAGAGGAGAGAATTGTACCCAAGTCTCAGGCTAGTATTCTAATCATTGCATCATCCTTTCTCTCAGGATTTCCCCCCGTGCTTTCCATACCTCAGTCAGAGATACCGTCTTTTCATTTTCACTGAGTGCCCTAGGTCAGATGTGTCTTCCTCCCTGTCTGCCTCTCCTCAGAGAGTAGAAGTTGATTTTCTTCATCTCCGAGAACACATTGAGTAACAGAGTAGCTAAATAAGGTGAATTCCTGACATTAGAAGTTTAAGCAAGCATTCACGCACAGCTGAGAGACCATGTCTGTCTGCATCATTATTTCAGGACCTGCCTCTCTCTCTCTGCTGCTAGCATTGGAGCGTTTCAGAGCCCCATCACCACTAGACATTGCTCACCTCTTCATCAGTGAGACCCACCTGCCTGGTACAAGTCTTTGAAATAAAAATAGTAACTTGCTTTTTTATATTAGCTGGGAAGTTCTAGGGCCGATTCTGTGGTCAGGCCCTGTTCCTTCTTTACTACCAGAAGAATGTAAAAGTGATAGGATGGGGCATGGCCAGGTGGTGCAGGCCTACCTGTCTCTGTACCTGTCTCTCTTCTCCTGCTGCCACACTCCCACTGTAGGGGGCATTTGAGAATGTGGTTGGAGCACACTGAACCCTAGTGATCAAACGCCAATACTCCTGGTATAAGTTAGAGCAGCTCTGAGGCTCCCCTCAAGATCAAGGGTAGAAAGATGGTGGAAAGCCACCTACCCCTCCTGTGACCCAGAGACTCTTGGTAAAAGGTCCCCTGTTCTTTGCATACAACTCTCATCGCAGACCTGACAAACTCACTACACCAGCCATATGTCTTGCAGGGCATTAATCCATAAGGGGAAACCTCAAATAGCTACAGAAAGCTCTTAACTTATCACGACTTATTATCATTGCGAGATGTATGGATGGGTAATATTTAAGACATAATTGTAATTATATGGAAAGTATGTTTTGTGGACTTGGAGTAGTCACCAGGAGGAAATATGCCTCGGTGATGGTCCATTCAGGAGGAAGTTGTCACCCCATAATGGTTATCCAGTAATGCAAAGCAAGGCTCCATAGTCTAGCCTTGCTCTTTCCCAAGGCTTTCAATGGAAAGCCATCGAAGACAACTGCAAACAATCAAAACCATTTGGTGGTTAAAAAAAATAAAATGGAACATTATAAAAGACAGAGAATCACCCTGTCTATGACTAAAACAAAAGATTGTTTCAATATAACAGAGTGGTGAAAGACATTCTGGATTCATTCACTGAGGCAACATCTTGTGGAGCAGGGGGTGATTTTCCTGAAAGTTTGGATCCTGGTTCCTTTGAAGCCTGCAACAGTCTGAACTTTGAACTTTATGAGCTAGGAAAGGTAATAATATGTGTAGGCTGTAATTCATATTTTATTGTTTTGTTTTGTATTGTAACCCTTTGTTTCCATCACTCCCTCTTGTTTCTAGTAGAATCTCTATCCATTCTTACATAAACTTGTGTATTATTACAAGTGCTGAGCCTGATGCAGGAGTGGTAGTTTGCAGTAAAACAAGCTAACTGTTGATCAAAATATGTTGTGAGTTTGGGAGACACCCTCTGCTAGCTCTTCCGTGACTAAAAAGGGTGGTGGCCCACACCTAAGTAGGTGTTAAACCACAGTTGATCAGCAGGGGAATGGCAAACAAGAGATTGGCAATTCAATAAAAGACAGTTATACAAGTTGTATACAAGTTATATACAAGCTATACAAGTTATACATTGCTCAACTATACAAGTTATACATTAATCAACTTTGTGACTCAGCAGGGCCCAACAAGATGTTCTGGGCCAATATCTTTCTTGGGACATGAATTGAAAGTATAAAACAAGGGTCAGTGGCACCCAGAGTTTATTACCCAGGGTTCCCAGTAAAGCTCTCAGTAACTTTACTCTCTGCGAAGCAGTATCAGGAAATAAAACAACGGAAATGCAGCACTCTGTCTGCTATGTGGTTGGTATAAATCACACAGAATTAAGCGCTCTTACTTAAAGCTTTCACTTTATTAATCTCCAGCACTCTCATAAGAATACCTTCACTCACAGTCTCTGCTTTTTTAGCCTCGAGCACATACAAACACAACAGTTTAAAGAGCACCCCGCCCAAACAATAGCTACCTACAGTCTGGAGGGATCTCAAGTGGTTAATCAACAAGGTTAAAGTAGCCAGCTATCTGCCTGTTTCTGGGGATTCCAAGAGATGTCCAAAAAGTCAAATCCAAATCCCTCCCACCTGTCTACCCCTTTTATATTAGTAATTGCTACAATTGCATCAACAAACGTTAATCAAAGAAAAAACCATTAAGCAAGCACTTTTGAGCCATTAGTTATACAGATGTGTTTTTGCAGAGTCTGAAGTCTCATGGGCCCTGACACACACAACCCAGAAGTCAAATATAGCTAGACTTCCTATTTTTCACAGATGCTTACCCCAGTATATCAGGGAGGACGTAGAGTCGAGCTCACTCCTTGTGATCAGTGCCCCCTCTCTCCCGGCTTTACCTTTATTATTGCTAAGGCTGCTATAAAGGACTTACAGGTGTTACTCTTGGCAATAAGCAAAATAATCGATATTCCAGTACTGACAGTTCCTAGGCATTCTGCAGCACTGCCAATGTCTCCTCTAACAGAGATCACCCCACTTCCCTCCCCACTTCGCCCACCTATGCTGAAGGCAACAAGAAGGCTGGGAAGACAAAGACTTTGAGCTGAGGAGATTGGTCCCAGGCTGAGAAGGAAATTCAGCCTGTATATTAAGAACTGAAACCTGCCTGCAACATCCAGTGGGGTGAGAAAAGCTGTTTGATTTAACACTTTCTAAATCCTAAATTTTCAGACTAAGCATGAGTGTTTACTTTTTATTTTCTTAACTATCTCTGACCTTTATATCTACCACTTATAATCACTTACAATCACTCTTTCTATAGTTAATAAACTTACTTTAATGTTTTATCTTTACCAGTGAGTTTGTCTAAAGTGCTTGTAGAATTTGTTCAGATTACAAAGGCGTGTGCATGTCCACTTTCCTTTGAAGAAGTGGTGAACTAATTAATGAGCTTGCATTGTTCAAGAGAAGGTCTTGAGCAGTTTAACGCAGTACTTTTCTGGGGTGCAAGACAGGGGCTGGGGGAGATTTGCTGGTGTCTCTCTCTGTATAATTCATGAGTGGTTTTGAGAACATTCATGCAATTTAGCTGGATGTGTCCCAGCATGTTGTTTGCTGAGTGATTACAGCACCTGGAGGGGTTTTGCTGCTTGTCACTAGCACAGCATTGTGAGAGTCAGCCCAGGTTGGAGAGTGAAGGGGGTACAATGGTCCCACAGATCCAGGTTGTGTCCTGGGATCCTGTCACACTATTGTTAAACTGCAAGGTGAAGACAGGGCTGGCATAGCCCAGAGGAGAGTGCTTGAGTGGCTAATAGGCTGGTTGTATTAGGGAGCTAACACCATAAACAAGGATCCTTCATCCTGGAGGCAGGTGGTAACAAGGTGACTCAGGCCTGGGTACCCTGAGAACTGTCACACATCCCCCTCTTCAAGGGTGCTGAGAGTGGCTTTCGCACACCCGAGGAGCTGGTCTCTGGGTTTTATTTGCACAGAGCTCTCCTGTGCAGGTCCCTTAACTTGGGAAGTGGAATAATCCACCCTTTCCTGTAAAATGGCTATTGTATTATAGAATCATAGAACTGGAAGGGAACTCGAGAGGTCTTCTAGTCCAGCCCCTGTACTCATGGCAGGACTAAGTATTATCTAGACCATCCCTGACAGGTGTTTGTCTAAGCTGCTCTCAAAAATCTCCAATGATGGTGATTCCACAACCTCCCTAGGCAATTTATTCCAGTGCTTAACTACCCTGACAGTTAGGAAGCTTTTCCTAATGTCCAACCTACACTGCCCTTGCTGCAATTTAAACCTATTGCTTCTTGCTCTATCCTCAGAGGTTAAAGGGAACAATTTTCTCCCTCCTCCTTGTAAAAGCCTTTTATGTACTTAAACTGTTATTATGTGTCCCGTCCCCCCCGCCCCAGTCTTCTCTTCTCCAGACTAAACAAACCCAATTTTTTCAATCTTCCCTCAAAGGTCATGTTTTCTAGACCTTATATTCATTTTTGTTGCTCTTTGCTGGACTTTCTCCAATTTGTCCACAACTTTCCTGAAATGTAGTGCCCAGAATTGGACACAATATTCTAGCTGAGGTCTAATCAGCGTGGAGTACAGCAGGAAAAATTACTTTTCATGTTTTGCTTATAACACTCCTGTTAATACATCTCAGAATGAGGTTTGCTTTTTTTGCAATAACGTTACAGATTTAGTTTGTAATCAGCTATGACCCCGAGATCCCTTTCCACAGCACTCCTTCCTAGGCAGTCATTTCCTATTTTGTGTGTGTGCAACTGATTGTTCCTTCCCAAGTGGAGTACTTTGCATTTGTCCTTATTGAATTGAATTGAATTCTATTTACTTCAGATCATTTCCCCAGTTTGTCCAGATCATTTTGAATTTTAATCCTATCCTCTAAAGCACTTGCAACCCCACCTAGCTTGGTATTGTCCACAAACTTTATAAGTATACTCTTTATGCCATTATTTAAATCACTGATGAAGATATTGAACACAGCCGGACCCAGAACTGATCTCTGTGGGACCTTACTTGATATAGCCCTTCAGCTTGACTGTGAATCATTGATAACTACTCTCTGGGAACGGTTTTCCAACCAGTTATGCACCCACGTTATAGTAGCTCCATCTAGGTTGTGTTTGTTTATGAAAAGGTCACATAAGACAGTATGAAAAGCCTTACTAAAGTCACGATATGCCACATCTACCACTTTCCCCCAGCCATAAGGCTTGTTACCCTGTCAAAGAAAGTTATCAGGTTGGTTTGACATGATTTGTACTTGACAAATCTATGATGAATGTTACTTATCACTTTATTATCTTCTAGGTATTTGCAAATTGATTGCTTAATTATTTGCTCCATTATCTTTCTGGATATTGAAGTTAAGCTGACTGGTCTGTTATTCCTTGGGTTGTCCTTATTCCCCTTTTTATATATTGGCACCATATTTGCCATTTTTCAGTCCTCTGGAATCTTTCCTGTCTTTCATGACTTTTCGAAGATAATCACTAACGGCTCAGATATCTCCTCAGTCAGCTCCTTGAGTATTCTAGGATGTATTTCATCAGGCCCTGGTGACTTGAAAACATCTAACTTGCCTAAGTAATTTTTAACTTATTCTTTCCCTATTTTAGCCTGTGGTCCTACCTCATTTTCACTGGCATTCACTATGTTAAATGTCCAATTGCTACTAACCTTTTTGGTGAGAACTGAAACAAAAAAGTCATTTAGCACTTCTGCCATTTCCACATTTTCTGTTATTTCCCGCCCTTCCCCTCCCGCCCCAATTGAGTAATGGGCCTACCCTGTCCTTGGTCTTCCTCTTGCTTCTAATGTATTTGTAGAATGTTCTTCTGTTTCCCTTTATGTCTTTAGCTAGTTGAATGTCATTTTGTACCTTGGACTTTCTAATTTTGTTCCTACATAACTGTCTTATTTGTTTATATTCATCCTTTGCAATTTGACCTAGTTTCCACTTTTTGTAGGACTCTTTTTTGAATTTCAGATCATTGAAGATCTCCAGGTTAAACCAGGGTGATCTCTTGCCATACTTCCCATCTTTTCTACGCTGTGGGATAGTTTGCACTTGTGCTCTTAATAATATCTCTGAAAAACTGCCGACGATCTTAAAATGCTTTTCCCCTTAGACTTGCTTCCCATGGATTCTTACTTACCAATTCACTGAGTTTGCTAAAGTCTGCCTTCTTGAAATTCATTATCTTTGTTGCGCTGTTTTCCCTCCTACCCTTCCTTAGAATCATGAACTCTACCATTTCATGATCACTTTAACCCAAGCTGCCTTCCACTTTCAAATTCTCAACCAGTTCCTCCTATTTGTCAAAATCAAATCTAGAACAGCATCTCCCCTGCTAGCTTTCTCCACCTTCTGAAATAAAAAATGTGTCTCCAATACATTCCAAGAACTTGTTGGATAATCTGTGCTCTGCTGTGTTGTTTTTCCCAACAGCTATCTGGTTAGTTGAAGTTCCCCATCATCACCAAGTCCTGTGCCTTGGATAATTCTATTAGTTGTTTAAAAACGCTTCATCCACCTCTTCTACAGTAGACCCTTACCACGACATCACCCTTGTTCTTTACCCCTTTTATCCTTACCCAGAGACATTCAGCCAGTCTGTTTCCTATTTCTATCTCAACCTAAATCCAAGTGTATATATTTTTGATACATAAGGCAACACCTCTTCCCTTTATTCCCTGCCTGTCCTTCCTGAGCAAGCTGTACCCTTCTATATCAATATTTCATCTAACATAATACTGAACCCTCATAAAGAAGTGTCTGACTGATACAGATAAGCCTGGGGTTCCCTGTGGGCTAGAAGCTTGAAATGGGGTAACTCATTCATTTGGGGGCTGCTGAGTTCAATTAGAATCCCAAAGCTGGACTTTCACCATTGACCTTGCCACTAAAGTTCAGCAAAAGGTCATCATCAGTTTTTCTTCTCGGATTTCAGCCACTTGAATACCCTTTTGAGCTAGAGTCTTGAAACAAATCCCTCTTTGAGCTCTAATTTCAAAATCTGATGAAATTATCCCCTATGAATTGCTGATTACAGTGAAGGAAACAGTCTGGTATAGGGATGCCAGTTTGTTGCTAACAGCTTATGAAAACAATATGACTTTCTTCCGCATTGGATATGAGGCCTCAAATCAGAAGAAATTAAGGTCGCTGGAGAGCACCAGTTCTATTCATCAGAAAATTGGAAGGTGAAAAAGTGCACCACAGGTGTTGATGCTAGCATTTAATAAAAGCCTCAGAGATTTTAAGGCCAAAACAGACCATCATGATCACCTAATCTGACCGGACACAGAACCTTTCACCCACCCACTCCTGTAAATATACCCCTAACCTCTGGCTGAGTTACTGAAGTCCTCACATTATGGTTTAAAGACTTCAAGTTACAGAGAATCCACTATTTACACTAATTTAAACCTGTGACCCTGTGCCCCATGCTGCACGGGAAGGTGAAAAGCCTCCTGGGATTTTTAAGACTCTTTAAGCTTAAATAGGTGTAAAATAATTTACAACCTAGCCTAGTCAAAATGAGGATTGGGAGTATATTCATAGTCCACTCCCAATAAGGGATTGGTGGCTAGTTTGTTTGTTGTTTTCAGTCACGGTCTTAAAGGTGAAGTAACTGTATGTTATGCTCATGTCATATTACTGAATAATTCTGCGCCGTATTAAATCTGATTTTTCAACAGCACTGAGCGTCTGTCGTGGCTCCTCTGGTTTATCTGCCTCTGTTGTCTCTTCTGGCTCCTTCCATCCATCAGAACCCACTTCGACCATCTGCTTTCAAAAGTCCATTCAGCACTAAGGAGGCTTTATGCTCAGGGCAGTGCTGAGCACTTGGGCAAATGCCTTGTCATAGGGGCAGGCTGATGGTGAGTTGCCACTGGGGTACATGGGCTGGAGGTTTCGGATTCTCTCCCTACATTGCATCTCCAAGAGACTGACAGAGAGGAGACTTTCACCAGGCGGTATTGATAATGGGTTATACATCTCCCCAACTAGTGGAGCTGACTGACTTCACACCAGAGGTCCACCAGAACCTTGGTGTCAGCCTCTGGCCAGCTCGGGGCACGCTGGGATGAGGATCTCCCAGACAGCATCTCTGTTCAAACGCTGTGTAGAAATGGAGCAGGCTGCATGGAATGTAGGGTATTGATGATGAACCTCTCTCTCTCTCTCTCTCTCTCTCTCTCTCTCTCTCTCTCTCTCTCTCTCTCTCTCTCTCTCTCTCTCTCTCTCTCTCTCTCTCTCTCTCTCTCTCTCTCTCTCTCTCTCTCTCTCTCTCTCTCTCTCTCTCTCTCTCTCTCTCTCTCTCTCTCTCTCTCTCTCTCTCTCTCTCTCTCTCTCTCTCTCTCTCTCTCTCTCTCTCTCTCTCTCTCTCTCTCTCTCTCTCTCTCTCTCTCTCTCTCTCTCTCTCTCTCTCTCTCTCTCTCTCTCTCTCTCTCTCTCTCTCTCTCTCTCTCTCTCTCTCTCTCTCTCTCTCTATATATATATATATATATATATATATATATATATATATATATATATATATATATATATATATAAAAATATATATATATATATATATATATATATAAAAACTGGTAGGTGACTTCCAGTGCAGAAGACAGGAGTAGGTATAAAGGCAGGAAAACGCAGTCCTGGGGAATTGTGGGAAGGCATTGGAGGACTAGCAGCACTTGAGTTAAATATCCTCCATCCACACTGCAAAATGGGGAAGGATAAAGACTGAGTTAAAGCAGAACCCAGGCTCTAACTTATAGCCCCAGCTGATCAGCTAGTCCGGCTTTAAAGCACCTCCAAACATCAGATCATAAGAACATAAGAATATAAGAATGGCATACTGGGGCAGACCAATGGTCCATCTAGCCCAGTATCCTGTCTTCTGACAGTGGCCAATGCCAGATCCTTCAGAGGGAATGAACACACCAGGTAATCAAGTGATCCATCCCCTGCTGCCCATTCCCAGCTTCTGGCACACAGAGGCTAGGGACACCTCAGAGCATGGTTTTGCATCCCTGTCCATCCTGGCCTTGATAGACCTATCCTCCCATTGATTTCACTGGGTTTTGGATCAGGCCTTCAGAGGGAGGTAGATGTTTTGCCCAACCTCTTATTAATACTTTTGTAATCTCATTGGGCAGGTTTCTCTGTCTTTCATTCCATCCCCCTCTAACCATCCACCTGGATGTCTGACCTTCATGCTTATTATCTTTTCATCTTTGACAGAGACAAATAGATGATAAACTGCAGGAGTCTTGAAGGTATGCATACAAAATAAAAAATTCATTCCATCCTTACTAGATTTATTTAGCTCTTTTAATCTGCCTTCTTTTGTCAGTCCATCCAGCCCCTTAATCTCTGAATTCCCTCAGACACAGAGCTCATGAACTATCACTGGAAATATTCATTTGTATAGGCTTGGGTAAGAAAGCTGTCATGGGGACTGAAAACTGACTTAAGGGCCATAAATAGAAGGAAATGACAAAGCAGTAATGTGCTGAGCTGGGAGAGAAGGTATCTAGAGAGTTTACCACCAGGACTGGTGCAAGGTCCCATGATATTTACTATTTTAATTAATAACCAGGAAGTGGGAAGAAAGAGCTCATTAACAAGAGTCACAAATGATGCTAAATTGGGAAAGGCTGTAAACACTTAGAGAAGTAATACAAAGGGACTGAGAGCAACCAGAAAAAGTGCAGGAGATTCAACTTGGGAAAACGGGGAGAATTATTTGTGTTTGAAAAGGTACAAGTAGATGAATAGGTACGTTAAGAAAGAACCATACAGGCAGATGTACAAGCAGGTAGACTGAAGGTATATAAGAAAAAGCTACAGATGAATTAAATACATTTAATGATTTGTGTGTGTGCTTGTATTATGGTTACATATGGTAGGCCCAAATGGGATCAAAGCCCCCATTGTGCTCGGCGCTGTATATAATACAAGACGGTCCCTACCTCAAAGAGTTTACAATCTGAATAGGCAAAGAATGGGAGAGAGGAAGGATTATTGTCCCTGCTTTACAGATGAGGCACTGAGAAATGAAGTGACTTGCCCAATCACACAGAGAGTCCATGGCAGGCATTGAGGGTTGCTCTTCTGAGGCTTGCTTGAGTACTTTAACCACAAGACCATCCTCCCTTCTCAGTGCAGCGTAGCTATGCACAGTTTGGTACTCAGGCAATTGAGACATGAATGTCCTCATCTAGTTCTAACAATACTTTCTGGTGCAGCGCAGGCATATCAGTATTTGCAGTGACACCGTTATACATTGGGGGGATACAAGAAAATACTGTAGAAATTGAGAGCTAGAGCCTGAAATATACTGTGTTCCTGTAACTCCCAGTGAAGTCAGTGGGATTATAGGCACTCAGCAGGAGGCATTTTGCATCTCTCCGAATCAGGCCCTCTTTGTGAGATGTGGTTGACTGATGCAGGATGGTTTTGAATTGGTGTCAAAATAGAGGTGGGGGCTGGCGTCTCATCTGGATGCAGCACAGTGTAACTTTAGCTCAGGGCCATTCCTATTTGTCTTTGATTCTTGCATGTTATGAATAGATATTAGTTGGAGCTCAGTGGGCTCCAAACTGGTCTCGCAACTGTCCGAGTCAAGCTGGGATTTGTTCCATAGCTCGAGTTTCATGTATTTTCTTTAGCCACATTTTAATTCTCAGTCTTTCGTTCATGAGCCGTAATAGGCTGGTGCATTTCCTTGCAGCCGTTAATATTCTGACTAAGTGTCATTGTCTGCTGCTGTTCTGAGGATTAAGGGGTGTGCATTGCACAATATAACAAGGCAGGGTTATTAGCAGAATAATGTGTCAAAGGTGCTTTGGGCATGTCTGAGCAGAGTGTTTGGCTCAGTGCACAGGTCCAGAAATTGGGAAGTGCCGTTTTCAATAGTTATATAAAGAGGTGTGACACTGGCAAACAAACCTGCTTGTTTTATGACCTTTTAATCACCAAGGTCCCAGTTCTGAGTTGCAACTGACCTGAGCTCAGAGCAGGGGAGGGGGGGGGGGGAGGGAGAAGGTGACTGTAGGTCAGCTTTGTGGCTGCCTGAATTTTGGCCGCATCAGGGGAGATCAGTCCAGTCCCCCCCTGACCTACAGTAGCCCAAAGGTTACTTTAATGTCCTTTCAGCTACAACTGGTCACAAGGCACCAGCAGCCAAAAACAGAGGGAGTACAGAAGTGCACCAGTCCCCTGCCCTTCCCCTAGCTGCCCCCCCAATCAGGGCTGCTGCAGGGAGTGTGCTATATAGCCATTCCTGGGCTCTGGGCATCTTGAGGATCCCCCTCCTCTATACTAGAGGAACTCCCAGGTGGCTGGTTGTGCTGGTTTTAAGGCTCCTTTGTGACAGCAGAGCCAACCTAAAGGGGCTGCAGTGCAACCTGGAATTGAGGCAGAATGCTTCTGATTTCTGGCCACTTTGCCTGCACCTAGCTACGATGAAGGAAGTGGGTGTCTCTCCAGACCCAAAAGATGTTGGCATTTTACATCCTTAAGCAGGGGTTGGTTTGACAGCTGATTGCTGGCTCTCGTTAATGTCATGTTTCCAGCAGGTTTTGGAAGCGAATCCTGACTTGCCAACGTCAGGGCACTGTCGCAGGACGTCCTGGCTGAAAGATCACGTCGCAGGTGACTCTGAGCGCTAATGTGTTTGCTGATTTGCAGGCGGTCATTTCAGTGGCATACACCATTGCTGCATTGGATGTTGTTATTGTTGTTTCTTTTTTTACAGGGCCTGCAAGTACGCTGAGCACTTTACAAAACCAATAGGAAGCCACAGCTCTACCTCAAAGAACGACCAGACTAAGGCCTGATCCTGAAAGACTGACAGGCAGAGTCCTTACTACCATGAATGGTTCAACTGTCTTCTGTGCAATTAGTCACTGTCGGAAGCACTTTGCCTGGTAATAAGTATCTGCAGGGCCCTAATTTTAGACATGACATGACAAGTAAATGCAACAAGCAAAAGGCAGGGGAGGTGCTGAGACGCTATGGTGATGAGGACTATATTAATACCTAGAGAGACAGGGGGTGAAGAAGGAGAAGTGCACAAAACCGAGATCCTGCATTGACTCAAGCCAAGTCCATGGATATTGTGACAGTGCCATTAAAAGTCTTACTATTCTAATGGACTCAATTTTTGTGGACGTCATGGAAGACGTGCATGTTAAGGAGAGGTGTAGATGGGACAGTGTTCCATCCTCGTCCAATTGGCTATTGTATTTGTCAGTCCTCCGTCCTTGTGGATATTTGCTAATCGATAGCTGCAGGCAGAGAACTTGAGATGCACTGAATGACTCTGAATGGTTTGCATTGGAGAAGGGCATTTTAGCTGGCCAGTCAAGCACCTATACCTCAGGGATTCTTTGGTCCTTAACTTACAGAGCTATTTTCTTTTCCTCTTCAAGCGCTTCTTCTTTTAAACTTATTTTTCCTTTGATGCAGTCAAAGATTTGCACAGTTACTGTAATAAAAGATCTGTGAAGAACATTTTGTGTGTTTCCTCCAGTTTGAAGAGCTCTCAGTGAAATATATTTACAAGTGTGTTTTCTGACATCTATTGCTGCCCTCTTTGCTGATCAGCATGCAAAGGAACATTATGGTTGTTTGATTTTTTTTTGTTCCCATTGAGATGACGAATCCTCTCTCTCCGAAGCACGTTCCAAATAGTCAAATCCGAGCAGATGTGCTGGAGCAGAGAAAACAAATCCCAAACAGCAGCTGCAGAGTCACTCCATGGAAGCTAGCTACTGTGCATCTTGGTGGGTGAAATCACCTCTTCAGGCCCTTATATGGCTGGCCACCAGAGGGTGGAGGATCTTGCATGTGTCCAAAATACTATAGATGCCTTAAGGACAAAAGGAGCTCTGGACTGCGGGCACTGCTTTTAAAAATCACAGACTGTACTAGGGTGGGGGAGGAATGTGTAGGTAACACTCCTCATCTGCAGCCCCCCCGCTTCCCTGTTGCCTGACTCCCCTCACAAATAGTGCCAAAAAATGTCATCTATAGCAACTGCTGGGCAGCAAAGTTCAAATGTTCCAAAGTGGCAGTGTTGTCCTTAGCATGCTGAGTGTTTTTCTTAAAGCTCCAGCTCATAGAGTCATGTGATTCTTCTGGGAAATTCTCAGCTTTCATTTGTTTAAAATGTAAGTTTTTAGCCCTCATGGTTGCAGAGAAAAAGCTTGAAAACATGACCTGCGTGCACCCCTCACAGGCTCAGAAATAAGAAAGCAAATATAATTTTTTTTTAATCTCATGATTTGTAAACCAGTCTCATGATTTTGGAGGCCTAAATGCTTGAGGTTGATAATACTGCAGTGAACTCCAAAGTCTCCTAAAGACACTGGAGAGCATCTGCACACAGTCCTAGAAATGTATGTCTTTCGGGGGGACTCAATCAAGGCAGTGTGACTCAGCAGATCATAAGCTCAAAGCTTTATTGATAGGAATAGGACTCATGGTATCTTTTCTGGTTCCTTCCTATTTTTATCTTCTATCATTCATGGTCTATGTTTAAAATGTGTACTCATCAGGGCAGGGACCAAGATTTTATTTTAATCACTGGGTAATAATAACAAAGGATATGGTGCTACATACCTAGTTAACAGCAAACAACTGTAATGTTGCCTGAGTTATTTACACAAGTTTCTAAAGCCCTGGCTGAAAATGCACTAGATTCAGTGTAAAACCTAGGCTGGATTCTCTCGAAGCAGTCTCATCTTTGGTTGTCATATTTAGTGATGATAAATGCAGTTGTGACTTTTTGTAAAATGTCCTTTTAGGCTGAAAGGGGAGGAGTATTTACTACAAAGGAATTTGGTAGTAACCCTTAACATAGCCTTTAGCTCTCTAGTAGAACTCACTGTTTCTAAATTTTAGAAGCCTGACTAAGCAGTGGGGGGGTCTAGATATTTAGTAAACATGTCTACATGGCAGTTAAACAGCACCTTAGCGAGAACCCCGGAAGCCAAAGGCTGGTACGGGCCAGCCTTAGGTATCTGATTGCAGTGTAGACATACCTTGAGAGAACTCAAAAGATGGCATGGGGGTAGTATGTAGGAGGGATAGAGCTGTAGGGATGTGGGTAGTATGGTGTTAGTCAATATGAATAGAATCTTCTATTAGCACATGATAATATGTAACATTGCTCATAGGTTTGTAGGACCAATAACATTATTGTTGGGCTTCCTTACCACACAGCTGGTGAAAGGAGACTCTGGGAGCCTTGATCCCCATAATACACTAGACACCAAACTTGGCCCACCAACTGCTGCTGCAGCAGCATAGCCTATTCCTTGAAGGGATGTAAGACAAGCTGTTACTCTTGCTGCTGCGTTACACTGGAAGCTCCTAACATGCTGACTAAGATCCTTAAGCAGTGCTCCAGTCGTAGAAAAAGGAATACCTGAACGCACTTCCAGTAAGTGAAAAGAGCAGGAGTACCTCAGTGCCACCACGGCTTCCCCAAAGATATGCTAGGATGGTATGTCACGGCATTCCTCCAGGACTCAAGCCTTGCCCCCAGGTCTCTGCTGTCTAGGTTCTTCCTTTCACTGAATATATGTGTGTGTTTCGGATTATTTCACCCCTGACAGTCGTCAGCTTTACACAGCTGAATTCAATTTGTGGTTTCCTACCCATCTTTAACACCTCTCTCACTCCCAACTTAATATTCCTTGCCACTGTGCAGCCTGTTCTCTCCATGGAAGACAGTGGCAGAACTCCTATAGGAGCGGCTCCTCCCTAGGAAAGAAGCAGGAGCCGCTCAGGCAGGCAGTTAAATTGTCATTGAGCACAGCTGATCTTAACGTGTGGCTCTAAAATATTTTGCCAAACACTGAGTGCACCTGCTTGTCAGCAATTAAATCTACCAAGGAGGGGAGGGGAGGGGAGAAGAAACAGGTGGTTGGATTCTGAGTGTTTGTATCTGCAGCTCAGTTTCCAAGAGCTGGTCACTGTTCTAATGCCAAACAGAGTAATCAAAAAGGTGCAGATTTTTCCCTATTTCAGTAGCCTTGTAAGTAACAGCCAGTCAGTACCCCTCACATGTGCAGTCCAAAGCACATCAGTGGGCAACTCAGCCATCTAAGCAGAGATATCCCTAGGGTATGACGAATAGGGGTGACCGCCCTGAGCCCCACACTTTGGGGGGCCCTGCATGCCGGCTGGGTCCTCGAAGGAGGAGCCACTCTCCCCCGCAGCTGTCGCCGCTGCCACCAATGGGAGAGGGAGAAATGGACCCACACACCGCCCCATGGGGTGCTGCCACTGCTGCCACTAACATGGGGGAAGTGGGAGAAGGGCCTGCAGACCCCCCCCCCCATGGGGTGCTGCCACTGATGGGGAGTTGGGGAGAGTTGGGACTGGGGCCCACACAGTATCATTTGCCCCGGGCCCTGCACCCCCTTAGGGACAGCTCTGCATATAAGGCACCGAGTTTGACTATCCTAATGCCAAGTTAGTGTGTAAACAGCTCTAGGGGAATTCTCTGTTGAAATCTTGAGTCAGATTACCTCCCACTCAAAGACCACTACCATAATTTGGCAATTAACTGATCTTTGACTACAAGTGGTAGATATGCCAATGGCCTGCGAAGGGGTGTTAGATTAGGTGGGTTCTGAGTTACTACAGAGAATTCTTTCTTGGGTGTTTAGCACACATGCTCAGAGTTTAACTGATCAGCATATTTGGAGCTGGGAAGGAATTTTCCCCCAGGGCAGATTGACAAAGGCCCTGTGGTTTTTTTCCACCTTCCTCTGTAGCATGGGGCATGGGTCATTTGCTGATGGATTCTCTGTACCTCAACCATTATTTGAGGACTTCAATAACTCAGTCATAGGTTAGGGGTCTATTCCAGGAGTAGGTGGGTGAGGTTCTGTGGCCTATGCAGGAGGTTAGGCTAGATGATCACATTGGTCCCTCTGACCTTAAAGTCTGTCTGTAATTACAGAACCACACAGCTGCGCAACAAAGTGTCTTTATTTACTGTGTTAATACAGAAACAGGTGAGCATTTCACTGAGCATTAGCACTGGTTGGAAACTGGAATTTCTATTCTGCAGGAAAGCCCAACATTTTAAATTTTGGTTTTTTTTCCAAATCAGAAAAGTCAAAATTTTTTGCACAACAGAAACTCTGACTTGGAAACCTCTTGTTTCAATAATATTGAAAAATAAAATATTAAATACGATTAATCCAATATAAAAGTCAAAACAATATGAAAAACTAAAAACAATTCATTAGATACTTTTCTGTTCAAAATTCTATCAAAATAGACACATTCCCACAAAGTTTTGATTTTCACAAAAGTGCATTTTCTGATAGAAAACTGTTCCATTGAAAACTCTTCGACCAGCTACACTGAGCATACTTGCCTTGTGCAACCTTTTGGCCACTTCTACACCTAGGAAGATTTATCCCTTAATTGACAAGCTAGTTAGGGTGACCAGATAGCAAGTGTGAAAAAATTGAGACAGAGGATGGGAAGTAATAGGCACCTATATAAGAAAAAGCCCCAAATATAGGGACTGTCCATATAAAATCAGGACATCTGGTCACCCTAATGCTACTTCTTCATCATTAGTGTAGGTATCAAGACAGGCAAGACCGAAGATAAATTCCTCGGGCACTCCATTAGCGCCCCCCACCCCCACCCCATCTGCTCAGTAACACCCAACAATCTTTTATCATTGCTCTTTTCTTGTGGCAGTTTTCAGTCCATGTGGGTATAGCCATGCCAACTTAAATTTGATGACAATAGTATTTTAGAGACAATCAAATACTTTATTAAAATATCACATTAAAACAGCTGCACGCCTTAGTTCAATAAATATCAGACAAAAAGGGATCAAGTTTGTTGTGATATATTCTCTATAAACTCTCAGTGGTGTACTGTGGGTCTCTGGCACCCAGGGGCCCAATACTATTGTCTGAGGCAGCGCCCTGCAGGGAGAGGAGTGTCTGTGAGTCCATTTCCTGCTCTCCCCCACTACCCGTTCCTGCTGTGGGGGCGGCGGGTGTGGCTGGGAGTGGGAGTGACAGGGGCAGATGCCCCCGGGCTGCCTGGTGGTGGGGGTGAGGGGCCATGATGGGCTCTGGTCCCCGCGGGCTCCTTCATTGCGCCCAGCACAGAGGTGGAGGGGCCAGGAGGATGTTGATCTCCCTGCAGCGGGAGCCCTCAGTTGACAACAGGTCTAAGCTGGGGTCCGCGCAGCCACTGGTCCCTAGTCACCTGTGACAGTGGGGGGGTGCCCCCCCCCAGGCTGGTACCAGGGAGCACAGCCCACCCTGTAAACTCTTTCTGCTTTTAGTCATGGTTCCATTTTGATAGTGACACCCTTTCTTCCAAACACCAGTGTTGTGTTCTGACACCAGTATTGTCCCTTTGCTGAATGGTAGCAGATAGCTGGGCCTTGTAAATTAGCTTCCCAGTGGAGGAGAAATCAGTGGTCCATAATCTGGGTATATTCTAAGTGTAACTTGCTTTATTATACATGGTGCAGAGAGAAAATCCTGTAGTTGAGATTGTCTGACTGGACATTAAGTGAGTGAGGCAGAGTAGCTCCTTGGGAACTGGGTGTTGGTATTGGGCTGAGATTCCTAGAAGAAAGGATTGTCCAGACTGGTTCCAGACATGTCAATCAGAGATGAGGGCAGAGAACACTCCTACAGCTTGCTCATCTCCTTCTCCCAAGACTACTGCATCTACACAGAAAAGCTTGCTTAATGCAACTAACAACAACACAGCATGTTTTCCCAAAACTGAAGATTTGTTAATGCCCTAAGAAAAAACCTTGGAAGATTATGTGCAACAGCAGCACCTGGCCTGCCATATTTTAGTTAATAGTAGTTTTATAGTTTTACTGGGAATTAAAATTGGGATTCTGGGTTAACCAGTTCCAGGATCAAGCTCTCTTCCTTTTTCACAGAACGACGCTGCATTTGCTTTAGTTCAGGCCTCTTGTTCCTCTCTGAGACCTGCACATATCTGCATGGAGCCCTACTGACTTGTGGGGTGGGTCCAGGAATGCACCTGAGGCCAGATCCTGCAAATGAAGCCACTTAAGATCTCAATAACTTGTCAAAAAACAACTGTCCAGCATGAGCTACCATGCATGTCATCTGAACTGTGGATTATTATATTTGTTCACTTTAGCCAAGGTCAAAGGGCCAAGGTCTTTTGTTTAAATTAAGTGCTGACGGTGGCTCTGATCCTGCAAACACCAAGTGCCTCTGTACAGGCAAAGAGTCCCATTGAGGTCCCATGCACAAATATGGGGCTGGTCACATGCATAAATAGGCCTAAAATATTTTCCGGGTCTGAGCTTCTATCATAGGCGTGCGCACGGGGTGTGCCGGGTGTAAATCATATCTTTTTAATCCATCCCGTGAACCTTTTCGGCACCATCTCGCTGTGCTGATGCTGGGGGATAGAGCTGCCGCAAAAATCCAAGGAGCTGCCAGACTTTTCAGGGAAAGGTTAGACACAATTGACATTGAAATTGACATCCCTGAAAAGACCATGAAAATTCCCTGGGTGCACACCCTAATGAAATGTGCTGTGCACGCCTATGGCTTCTATGCTCAATGCTTCACTAGTCTCAAATGAAGACATTAGAGTTCAAGGTCAGGCAAAAGCTATTTTAAATGATAGTTACTTCCTGGCTATCCAGACACTTCTTTATTTTTTCATTAAGCACATGTTTTTTAAAAAAATAAGTATTTCCATAGCTCAGACATTTTGGAAACATGATTAACTTCACTAATTCATTTATAAGTGGGCCTACTTGCCTTCTAATCCTCCCTTCCCCCAAAAGATATTTGTAAAAGCCCTTTGATTCTCCTGGCACCTTTAGCTAGCAGTAAACCATACTGTGTTTTTTGTTATACTTCATCTCTTCCCTGCAAGCTTTTACTGTTTCTGCATGTTCTGTGCTCTCCCCCCCCTTTTCTATTTCTTATACAGGATCTATTTATTTATTTACCACCATCAGCTCTCTGAGACACCCCTTTGTGAAGCTACTTTGGATATTGTTCTGTGCAACAACGGAGAATTCTTGAATGAACTAATAATGGGAACAGTAAGGAAACAGACTCAGTGAACAACACACGTGGCAATTGGCTTTTTGAAGCAATCATTCCGCTCCCTGGTTCAAAAATTTCCTAAAAGCCTTTCCCAAAACCTCTTGGGGCTGATGTGCTTGCTTCTCATTTGTATTTATCAGATGCAATTCTATTTTAAGGCTTAGATTAGACGTTTCTCTTCAATGGTAGGAAAGCGTTTATCACTTCACCTGCAAGTAAGTAGTACCTGGAAAAGAATGCTACAGCTCACAGGAGCCAGCTGGAGCCTGTTCTAAACTGGTTGATCTGCCTCAGTGTTCAGCAGAACTTGGGGGTGTCCTTTCAGAAATGCAGATTTTGCATTTGTGCATGTCTGATCTGCACAGTTCACTGCGTTTAGTGATCATTCAGATAGAACAGGCAAGAAGGAGCTCTGCCCACAGTGATCCATTTATACAGGCTAACAGGATTCCACTGGAGAGCTGGACCTCAACTTGATCCTGTCTTTTGGTAACAGACTAATTGAATATCAATGTTAACCCTCCCACCCCGGGCCAGGGTAATGTTTGCTCACTGTGTTAAGGATACAGTGTAGTGGTTTGGATCTCTGACAAAATGTTTAGATGTTTTTGTTATTGGTTGCATTATCAAAATGTGTAGCCAGGGAAACTAATGATTACCAGACCCCAGGATCTGATAGGTCTCCTCTTCCAGGAGCAAAGCTTTGGAATGAGTAGGAGGGTCTCGCCTGCCTGCTGCCAAGCCGTGGAAGTGGCTTATGGGCACCCTACACTAATCTAGAGATTTGATCGTCTGGGTGATCATATTGGAAAGCTGCTCCTCACTCAACTTGTGCAACGGGCACATTAATCAGGGACCTGGTTCTTGCTTACTGCTCTTAAAATGGAACCTCAGCTTCGGGTTCTCACAACAAGTTTCCTTGTTGTACACAACCATTGTGACCCAGCTCTTGTACACCAGGCTATCCAGGCAGCCAGTAGCCCCCCGTATTTGTGCTTTGCAATCTCATCTGTTCAGTCCTCCCTCCCCCCTTACAAGTAAGCAAAAGGGAGAGGGTTGAATTCTGCTCTTCATGGTGCCTTCCCCGTAGGCTCCTCCCCAGGAAGCAGAGTTAAAGGACTCTCCCTTTAAACAGCTCCCTTTCTGTATTAGCTAAGGGAGTCCAGACTAGCTTGTACAGCTGGGGAGAAGGAAGCCTTATTTCAACAGCAAGACCTATTTGCTTCTAGCCCAGCTCTAGCAGAGTCAACTTGTTGACATGCTGACCACACTGCAGTGACTATTTAGTCATAGCGGCTCCAATTCGCCACCACTTTGTGTGATGTGGTAGCATTTAAACCCACCGTGAGGATGATTCCGTAAGAGCCAAGGTAGTGAAGAATTAAGCCCTCACCCTTCCCCCAAGGGGAGTTTTGGGTCAGCTCTTGACATGGTCATTTCAATTTCTATTTATGTCTTTAAATTGTTCAGGCACCTAGAAAGCCCTGAGGCACATGCTATACATGGTGTGATGGAAACGGCAATTGCCTGCAATATTCTTAGAAGACCTTGTTGTATTATGTTTACGTAGTATTGTGGGCTGGGATCATATGTCACCGCTGTAGGGGGAGATGGGACAGATGTAGGACCTGGGAGTTCAAAAGCCTATACTGAAAATTGTGACAGTCACGTATAGACTTTTGGGACAATCACTGTGAAGTGGATTCCCTGGGGAAAGCCCTGGGGAGAAGTTAAAGCAAATTCCCCAACTCCTGTTATGCAAAACCCCTGCCTTTTGAAGCTATGCCCTGAGGAGTGGATCATTGGCTGCTGATTACCTGTTACAGAAGGCCAACATCAAAGGCCCAAGCTGCTTCTGGATCTAAGCTGATACGGAGATGTAACCACAGGAAAAACCCACTTATGGATTTTGAAGGCCAAAACCAACCAGAGCCTGAGGCTAGAGCTGGTGTGACAGCTGGTAAGCTTTTTAGCACGGCTGTAGCTTTTTATTGTTTTCAGTGTAATGTTTTCAACCTTAAGAATAGAGGTGCTTGCTTAGGAGGAGTTGTGTAGTAATTTGTAACTGCTGGCAATACACTGCTCATAGCGTTTGGAGAGAAAGTAAACACCAATGCTGGCCTTTTCGCACAGTCCGGCTTGCTGGGGATATCACAGCATAGCCTTAAAATCCCTGCTCAGGAGGGAGCGAGATGTGAGTCTTTGCGCAAAAGAGGTGCCCTTAGTGGACCACGGAGGGGGAATACAGAGCAGTTACACTGAAACTCTGACACATAGAACAACATGAGAGGGCCTTCCACCTTTCCTGTCCTTTACCACTTTGAACTTCTCTAGGTGCTGAATGAAGCTTGGAACTCCCAGCCACAGGTGGATTAAAGCCATAAGCAGACTGGCTGATTTGAGCCTCATGCTTTGAGAAGACCTCCAGATTTTAGTAAGTAGCCATCTCCCCTCACCCCCCAGGTGGTCTATTTAGTCAGAATCCAGTCCTGTTCTGAGCTATGCTCTGTATGTTAAGCAATGGCCAGACCATTTAGTTACTTGGCTCATTCCCATTGGATTTATTACATTTTCATACTCTGAGCTCTTGGGGTTTTTTGTTTAAAGTGTAACTGTAGAAGACTCACCAGCTGGTGCACCCCCTTGTGGCAGGGCATAATGTTGCAGGACCTGCTCATCAGTCACCTCTGCTGGACAGTCATTCAGGCCTGCTGGTGGTCCACTTCTTGTGATTTGGGCCTCTGGGCAGGTCACATTCAGTCACAAACCCCCTTCCAGGGGGAACCAGGAGTCCAACAAAGTGATAGTTCACTGCCCTTACACTGGGCCTGCCACCCGACTCAAGTCAGTACTCGTCACCCCACATATCAGGAGGTTTCCGCACCCCCTTCCTCAGTAGGCCTTAGAGAAACCCACACCCTCCCTCTAGTCTGGGGTTCAGCCCAGGGACCTTATAGCAAGCAGCTAAGGCCTCTCTACTCAGACCCCTTACTTCATCCCTGGACCACTTCCTCCCCTCCCTATCTCAAGGCCTTTCTCAGAGCCCTTGCTGGACTCAGCATGTGTCTCAGTCCCTCCTCAGGCCTCTTATCTCAGCCAGTTATTTTCAACCTTTTTTCATTTGCAGACCCCTAAAATATTTCAGATGGAGGTGCAGACCCCTTTGGAAGTCTGAGACAACATCTACAGACACTCCCCCCCGCCATGGTCCATGGACCAGCCTATTGCAAAGAACTTCCTAACACCTTACTAAACACCGATTTTGCTTTAGGCAAATTTTTCTACTCCATCCACAGTGTAGGGTTGCTACCTCCAAGACACAGAAAAAAAACCCAGCCACTGGCTATCACCTAACACCAACAAATACCAGCCACTGGCCACCCAACAAAAAGAGTCCTAATGCCAACCATAGCTAAAGTGTTTGAGGGAACCATTGTGTATACACACACAAATTTTTAGCCCTTGGGAAGGGAAGAAGGGAGAGAGGGAAAACCACAGAGCAGCCTAATGTATCCCAAGTGAAAAAAAACAACCACCACATTAACACTATTGACTAACATGGAAGTACAAAAACTGGTAACATTGCTATGCATAAACGAGAGTTCTATGGCACTTTAAAGACTAACAAATTTAATTTCAGCAGGCATAAGCTTTCGTGAGCGCCAGCTCACTTCCTCAGATGCAGTAGGTAGAAATGATACAGCCAATAGGTAACATATATAGGAGGCATCATATACAAGCACATAGAGAACAATGGGGTAGGTGGCTAAAAGCTGGGTACTTGAGGTCTAATTACAACCATTGAGTAGGAGGTGAGAATGGGTGATCAAAGCAATTTACTTCTTGTAATGAGATAGCCATTCCAAATGCCTGTTTAAACCCAGTTTGCATGTGTCAAGTTTGCAGATAATTTCTAACTCAGCAGTTTCTCTTTGAGGTCTGTGAATAGATCACTCCCTAACCCTTTAGAAATCTATACCAGATGAGAGATCCCCAGGGCATAGTCACTTCATCTAGCTTTCCTTCCCCCTTATAACTCTGTCTGCCTCTACCATAACCACATGCCTCTGCAGCTGGGCCTAATTCTAAATTGGGCCTAGCCCACCTCCAGCTGCCACTAGGAGAGTTAGTTGGGCTCTTAGGGTCTTGTTAGCCCTTTGTTTGTCAGCGTGGGGTCTACACACACCATCCCAGGAACCTACACTTTGGATTTCCAGGCTAAAGGTTTTTTTGTTTTTGTTTTTTAGAAATTTGCAATAGTCTCTCAAGGGTGCTTTAAATCATGGATGTTTACAACATTCAGTCCACATTACATTTTTTGCCTAGCTATTTCCTCATGTGTTTCAATACAGTTTTATGTAATGTTGCAGTAGCCATGTCGGTCCCAGGACATTAGAGAGACAAGGTGGGTGAGGTAATATTTTTTTATTGGATCAGCTTCTGTTGGTGAGAGACACTTTCGAGCTTACACAGAGCTCTTTGTAGGGCCTGGGAACGGTACTCAGGAGAGTCACAGCTAAATACAAGAGGGAACAGATAGTTTAGCATAAGTAGTTAGCACATATTCTCTGGCACCATTCAAGGTGAAGTGGCCCATGTGTTAACAAGTTGTCAGCTGTGGCTATGTGGAAGCTAAGGTGCAGATGACACAGCAGCTCCAACGTGGGCCTTAGGAAGGACGCAGTGTGAGACTGTGGATATTCTAAAGCACACCTGGCAGAGTAGCTACATGAGGTCTTATGGACCCATGCCAAAGTACAGCGGTTCTGCCAGACTCCATGGGAGTATGGGCATCCTCAAGTGTTTCTTGCCCCACTTTAGTCAGAGACATTCTGTCCCCCCTTACTCATGTTGAGTAGCACCCTCGGTCTTACTTTGTGAGTAGTCTCTCTGAAATCAATGGGACGACTTAAGTATCTCACACCACAGAAGGGTGTTGGAATCTGACCCTAAATTAGTAGCCTGCTAAGATGCTGAAAAGCTCTCTTCCTGCAGAAAGCCAGCCCAGCAACACAAATGCAGAGTTTCTAGGTCAAGCTGTTCTTGTGTAATGAGGGGGATGGGAGGACAGGAGATGTGTTAGGAACATCTTAAAACACCTAGCACACTTGTGGCCGTGACAAAATAATACCTCACCCAGAGTCAGAACTGCCTTCGAGCAGAATTCCCATCTCTTGGAAACCCCTTGTCTAATTTGCCTCAAACTGTGGAAAACTCTCCCTTGGCAGAAAATCCCACACACCAATCTTCAGCCAGCTGGCTAACTTTTGATAATGGGGTTTGTGTACGTGTGTGTTCAAGGAGAGGGGCAGAGTCAAAATAGACATTATACTGGAAAGGGAGAATCACCCTAGACTAAGGAGTTAGTACTACGCCACCATAACACTGTACCAATCATAGCTTCTCTTGCTACTCTTGTTGCCAGATGAGGGAGTCGCTGTCTTTTTCTTCCCATGCTCCACTGACCTTTAATCCTACTTGCAGAAAATTCCTTACGCTCTGCTCATCAATCCTGACAGTTTAGTAGCCTGAACTTGGTTTTTCCAATCCCTTTGTCTTCAGTTTCATATAATAAATATTAATAGTTTCCATGTATACCGTGCTTCTTTTGCAAACCATCACAAAGATTTTTATGGTTCACTTGTACATGGGGACAACTTGATTCACCCCTGAAACACAGCCAATTCTGGAATGGAATGTGACCTCTGTTTAGCAACATACAGCAACAATACACAATGGTTTAAGACAGGAAGCGAAGATGATTATATTCATTTGAAATTCCAGTGCAGAGTCTAAACTGGCAGAATGTACTTACTTGTGTTGGGTTTTAGCCATAATACTTGGAACAACACTCCTACTTTCGAAAAAATCCCCTTTCTTAGCAGCCAAGAGCCACACAGTTAGCACGAATTAAAGTTGGGTAAGGCACAGCCAACATTAACTATATTTGGCACACTTAGGGAGCCACCCACATGTGGGTTGGGGCTTTTTTTTGGTACTTTTCCGATAAAATGCAGCTCTGTGCTATTGTGGGGTCCTGCCCATGTATTTCTGATAAACACTTATCTTGCCCTGCAGCACTCACAGCTACTCCTCCACCCCCATGTTATTCCGGTCCTGGATACCCACAGCTGCCTCGAGTCTCCTCACACAGAGCTCTGGCAGCACACATCAGTCCTGATCACAATGCACCCTGCTAATCCATTCTTGGCTCCTTCCCTTCCAGTCCCCCCAACCTGGCTGCATTTGAACCAAATGTGAATCCGACTCTACTGGCTGGCAGTGCGGACTGCTAGGGTGGGGGTAGGTCCAATGCCCAAGTTCTCTAGTCTTGTTTCTCCTTTCTGTTATTATTTCTCACTTTGCCCAGCACTGTATCACAATTCCCCATTGAACCACCAGAAAGTTCTGCATTGTGCTACCAGACCCTAGTAGCCCCTTCCCAGGGGAGCCTATAAAAAAGTCCCAGCTCCTCGGGGAAGATCTGAGGCAGCAGTGGCAGGTTCCAGCAACTACGGAAAGATCCTTCAGTGCCACCTGCTGTCAGATCTAACTGGACAGGAACTTTTCTTTGCTTCCAGTAACATTGTCAACCATGCCTACATCCCACCACCCCCTAAATCATAGACAATGAGGGTTGGAAGGGACCTCAGGAGGTCATCTAGTCCAACCTCCTGCTCAAAGCAGGACTAACCTCAGCTAAATCATCCCAGCCAGGGCTTTGTCAAGCCACAGCTTAAAAACCTCTAAAGATGGAGATTCCACCACCCCGCTAGGTAACCTATTCCAGTGCTTCACCACCCTCCTAGTGAAAAACTTTTTCCTAAAATCCAACCAGACCTCCCCCACTGCAACTTGAGACCATTGCTCCTTGTTCTGTCATCTACTACCATTGAGAACAGCCTAGCTCCATCCCCCTGGAACCCTCTTTCAGGTAGTTAAAGGCTGCTATCAAATCCCCCTTCATTCTTCTCTTTTGCAGACTAAACAAGCCTAGCTTCCTCAGCCTCTCCTCATAAGTCTTCTGCTCCAGCCCCCTAATCATTTTTGCTGCCCTCCGCTGGACTCTCTCCAACTTGTCCACATCTTTTTTGTAGTGAGGGGCCCAAAACTGGACACAATACCCTAAATGCAGCCTCATCAGTGCCGAAAAGAGGGGAATAATCACTTCCTGCGATCTGCTGGCAATGCTCCTACTAATGCAGCCCAATATATTACTAGCCTTCTTGACAACCAGGGCACACTGCTGACTCATATCCAGCTTCTTATCCACTGTAACCCCCAGGTCTTTTTCTGCAGAACTGCTGCCTAGCTCATTGGTCCTCAGTCTGTAGCTGTGCATGGGATTCTTCTGTCCTAAGTGTAGGACTCTGCACTTGTCCTTGTTGAACCTCATCAGATTACTTTTGGCCCAATCCTCCAGTTTGTTTAGGTCACTCTGTATCCTATCCCTACCTTCCAGGATATCACCACTCCCCCCAGCTTAGTGTCATCTGCAAACTTGCTGAGGGTGCAATGTACCCCATCCTCCAGATCATTAATGAAGATGTTGAACAAAACCGGCCCCAGGACCGACCCCTGGAGCACTCCGCTTGTGACCGGCTGCCAGCTAGACATGGAGCTATTGATCACTACCCATTGAGCCCGATGATCTAGCCCGCTCTCTATCCATTTTATAGTCCATTCATCCAACCCATACTTCTTTAGCTTGCTGATAAGAATGCTGTGAGAGACTGTATCAAAAGCTTTGCTAAAGTCAAGGTGTATCACGTCCACCGCTTTTCCCACATCCACAGAGCCAGTCACCTCTTCATAGAAGGCCATCAGGTTGGTCAGGCATGACTTGTCCTTGGTGAATCCATGTTGACTGTTCCTGATCATTTTTCTCTCTTCCAAGTACCTTAAAATGGATTCCTTGAGGACCTGCTCCATGATTTTTCCAGGGATTGAAGTGAGGCTGACTGGCCTGTAGTTCCCTGGATCTTCTTTCTTGAAGATGGGCACTATATTTGCCTTTTTCCAGTCATCAGGGATCTTCCCCAATTGCCACGAGCTTTCAAAGATAATAGCTAATTGCCATTAGCCAACTCCTTCAGCAGCCTCGGATCCATTGCATCTGGCCCCATGGACTTGTGTATGTCCAATCTTTCTAAATAGTCCTGAACCTGTTCCTTTAGCACTGAGGGATGTTCACCTCCTCCCCATTCTGTGCTGCCCAGTGCAGTAGTCTGGGAGCTGACCTTGTCTGTGAAGACAGAGGCAAAAAAGGCATTGAGTACCTCAGCTTTCTCCACATCCTCTGTCACTAGGTTGCCTCACCCATTCTGTAAGGGGCCCACACTTTCCCTAATCTTCCTTTTGTTGGTAACATACCTGTAGAAACCCTTCTTGTTCCCTTTCACGTCCCTTGCTAGCTTCAACTCCAATTGAGCTTTGTCCTTCCTGATTTCATTCCTGCATGTTCGAGCAGTATTTTTATACTCCTCCCTAGTCATCTGATCAAGCTTCCACTTCTTGTAAGCTTCTTTTTTGTGTTTAAGTTCGCCAAAGACTTCTTTGTTAAGCCAAGCTGGGCGCCTACATATTTGCTATTCTTTCTGCACATCGGAATGGTTTGTTCCTGCGCCCTCAATAAGGTTTCTTTAAAATACAGCCAGCTCTCCTGGATTCCTTCCCCCTCATATTAGCCTCCCAGGGGATCCTGCTCCCTGAGGGAATCAGTCTGCTTTTCTGAAGTCCATGGTCCGTATTCTGCTGTTCTCCTTTCTTCTTTTTGTCAGGATCCTGAACTCTATCATCTCATGGTCACTGCCGCCCACTTCTACTTCCCCTGCCAAATCTTCCCTGTTTGTGAGCAGCAGGTCAAGAGGAGCACGGCCCCTAGTTGGTTGCTCCAGCACTTGCACCAGGAAGTTGTCCACAACACTCTCCAAAAACTTCCTGGATTGTCTGTGCTCTGCTGTATTGCTCTTCCAGCAGATGTCAGGGTGATTGACGTCCCCCATGAGAACCAGGTCCTGTGAATTGGAAACTTTCCCTAGTTGACTGAAGAAAGCCTCATCTACCTCGTGCTCCTGGTCTGGTGGTCTATAACAGACACCCACCACAATATCACCCTTTTTGTTCTTGCTTCTAAGCTTAACCCAGAGACTCTCAACTGGCTTATCTCCAGTTTTATACTGGAGCTCAGAGCAATCATAGTGCTCTCTTACATACAGTGCAACTCCTTCACCCTTTCACTCCTGCCTGTTCTTCATGAACAGTTTATACCCATCCATGACAGTGCTCCAGTCATGTGAGTTACCCCACCAAGTCTCGGTTATTCCAAATCAGACCATAGTTTCTTGACTGTGCCAGGACTTCCCATTCCTCCTGCTTGTTTCCCAGGCTTCTTGCATTTGTGTATAGGCACTTGAGATAACTGGCCGATTGCCCTACTTTCTCAGTGCAATTCAGGAGGCCTCACCTGTTGCACCCTCCTCCTTCTGCTTCCTCTTGGTGTTCCACTTCCCCACTTACTTCCGGGCTTAGGTCCCTGTCCCCATTGAACCTAGTTTAAAGCCCTCTTCACTAGGTTAGCCAGCCTGTCTGCGAAGATACTCTTCCCTCTCTTTGTTAGGTGAATCCCATCTCTTCCTAGCAATCCTTCTTCCAGGAACAACATCCCATGATCGAAGAATCCAAAGCCCTTTCTCTGACACCACCTGCGTAACCACGCATTTACTTCCGCAATGTGACTGTCCCTACCTGGGCCTTTTCCTTCAACAGGGAGGATGGATGAGACCACCACTTGCGCCTCAAACTCCTTTATCCTTCTTTCCAGAGCCACATAGTCTGCAGCGATCCGCTCAAGGTCATTCTTGGCAGTGTCATTGGTGCCCACGTGGAGAAGTAGGAAGGGGTAGCAGTCTGAGGGCTTGATAAGTCTCAGCAGTCTCTCCGTCACATCCTGAATCCTAGCTCCAGGCAAGCAGCACACCTCTCTAGTTTCCTGGTCCGAATGGCAGATGGAGGACTCCATCCCCCTTAGGAGGGAGTCCGCGACCACCACCACCCTTCTCTTCCTCTTAGGAGTGGTGCTTTCTACCCCTAAATGCATACTGCCTCTGCTCTCTTTCACCTTCCCCAACCTCTTATCACACAAACACCACAACACTTATCCTTCAGAACATACATATTAGTAACCACATCTTCTTGTTACTGTCAGCTCTGACCTCCACACCCCACAGCGCCTCCCACTATTTATCAGCAGCAATCTGTTCTGTCTAAACTTGGATTTGTAAGATCTTCAGGGCACAACTGCTATAGTCGGTACAACACCTCGCACACTTTGGGTGCTATATAAAAATAATAAACTTTTAGGCTACCTCTTATATAGCATTTTGCATCAGCACTTTACAAAGCAGGTAGATATCATATCCCAATTTTACAGATAGGGGAACAGAGAGATGAAATGATGAGGCCAAGCTAGGAACAGAACTCAGGTCTCCTGAGTGCCAGTCTATTGCTCTATTCACTAGGCCACTCTCTCTCTGATATACACGATAAGAAGGCTCCTAGGAAGCCGACACGCTCATGTTTCCCTTTGTTAAGACACCAGCATCAACTTTTAGTTTTCTAATTGATTGTGCTACAACATGTCTTCTGTAACTATGGTTCTGATTCCTGGAGTCTGCAGGAGCCAGACAGAAGCGCCTGTGGGGAAATGAGTGAGTTTTGCTAGAGCACTCTATGGACCAGACCTCCTCTCTGAAGATCTAATTTACATTTTAACATGAAGTTCCAAGCTGTGTGACTGGATAGGCCAGGGGATTATGAGTGGGATAAAGAGCCTTTCCCTTTCAGGTTGCCAGTTCCAGTCAAGTTCAGGCCAGTAATGACCTCCACCAGATGGTAAGTGCTCTGCTGGAAGTGAACAAAAGATCTTATTTCCTAAGGAGCAAGTCTCTGCACTACAGGTAAAACTATTCAAGCCCTGATCTTAGTCACAGCAGAAAGTCCAAGAACTGCATGAGCCAAGGAGATTAAAATCCCTGTGCTCTTGCCTAGGTAGGGCTCTTCCCAAAGAGGTCCAAGGCACATACAGAGGGAAAAGTTTGCATGCTACTGGCTGTCTATCACCTGTTCTGAAGGGTTTCAGTTTCTATGTTTGTCACACTAACACCTTCCTTTCACCAGCATTCAAATTCACTCTAAAAGAAAAGAGAGCAAGCCACGCAAGTAACAGTAGCTATAAGTTATTTATTCTGCAAAACAGAGGTATTTTCTATGGAATTAAACATCGGTATCATAGAGTAGTGTTTCTTCAATATATAATGACTGCATATATATACACACACACACAATGTACAGCCTTTGTACAGATACCTGCTCTTGTGCTCCCCATAACAGAACCCTCACTGCTGACTTTGTCCATAATACTGGTGGTGAGGAGTAAATTCGTGACCCCTTCCCATATTCTTAGGGTTCCCCAGAGAAGAACGTGCAAAGAATGCACAGGCCACACACATGTTGATGAGACAGTTGCACCAGCACCCAATCCCAGGGTTCATCACAGCCTGGATCCAGGTTACAACTCATGACAGAACATGGCCTCCCACTGGAGTTATTTCATTCCCACCTCAGTCTTCATTTGCTCCTCTGGGAGAGCTCCTGGTAGTTGCAAGACGCGCCTGCCCTCCTCTCCCTACATCAGGACAGTGTCAGTAATCCCTGCTCACCATGGTCCATGTTCCAAAGCCGGAAGAATTCTGCAAAGTCCACGTAGGGCTCAACACGCCCATCCTCATCTGGCTGGAGTGAGTGGGAGGGACGGGAGCGAAAGAGGCCCCCATCTGAGCTTGAGCTGCTGCTCTGGGTATGGGTGTTGGTGGACTGGAGCGTCACTGTTGGGCTCTGACTGCAGAAAAGGGCAGGAAGAGAACATAGACATGTTCACTTTAATTAGTCTATGCCTAGAACATATCAATTGCCAGTGCCTCTTAACCATAAAATTATCTCTCCCCACAGCCAACAGACACACCTAGCTGCAGTTCCTCATTCCTCTAGCAACTTTATGGAGACATGTTCAGATCCATTCTAATATTCACAGGCAATAAGAGAGCTGCCTCATTTTGACAAACTTGATGCCCAGGAAGAATGGAGGACAGAGTAAGACACATGGGTGCAGCAGCTCTACTGTTGCTGGAGCAACTGAAAGGTACCATGGGAACCAAAAAGTTACAGGCACAACAGGAGGTGTACGCCCCTCTCTGAATCAAAGCCCACCGTGATCCTGCTCCTCCCAAATAATATGATGTGAATTCAACCCTTATTTTCTTTTCTCCTGTGTGCAACCCAATGGCCAGCCAGGACATCACCCAGCCCCTCCACCAGCTAGCCAATCAACCTGCACAGCCCCAGCCCCTCCACTAGCCAGTCAGGCAATCAACCTGCACAGCCCCAGCCCCTCTATTAGCCAGCCAACCAACCAGCACCACCCCAGCCCCTCCCCCAGCCAGCTGGGCGAACTGCAAAGCCCCAGCCCCTCCACGGGCCAGCCAGCTGACCTGGGGCCCTGGGTCTGAGTCCGGTGGAGTGGACAGGCCCAGGCTCCCCTACGATTGCCCAGGCACTAACCACTAGACTACCCAGCCCACCAAGGACCCTATTACACCACCCAAATCCCACTGAGTGAGAAGCAGAGGGACAATTGGTACTGGAACAGCACATGGCATTTACTTAGTGAGTGTGGGCGTGGCTTCATCCAGAGTGGAGCTGCTGTGGGCACCATTGACCATCTGGCCTTGGGAAGGCATGACAAGGGACAGCGTTACACTGGTCTTGCTTGTGCTCTGGGCACTTGAGTATGGCACTGAAACAGGATAGATGCGGCCTCCTGAGAAGGGGGGGAAAAGGAACATAACAGCTGTCATGAGAAGTGGAAGAGTGCCTGGAAACCCCTCATGTTTGTAGTTCCCTACAACTGCCAAAGATGTGTCCTGGCCTACTAATATCCCATATGTCCCCAGTTGCTCTCTCCAGTGCACTTCAGCCAGTGTATCACACTGTGCAAGGATACCATGGACTCCTGTAACTGAATTGACAATTCCCTTAAGGTATAGGGGAAAAAATCTGCACCGAAGACTTCTTCCCCTACTATCAGGTCAATGTTGGCTGGACAGAGGGGTAGTAATCTCCACTCCACCCACCCTCTTTTTCCTGTTCTCTCCCTCCCCTACCTTGTGTCGGGGTCAGCATGGGCTGGCTCATCTCGCCCAGCGGGTACCCAAAGTTCCTCACCAGCAGCGTCATGTCCTCATGCCGGGGGCAGAACTTGGATCGTTCCCCACCACTGGCAAAGGTGTCACAGTGGATCCGCTTAACCCGGTCCACCACAGCCTGCGCCACTGCATCCAGCAATGTTTGCTTAGCAAACTCTGTGGCAATCATGGCTGCAATCTCCTGAACGTGAAGAGAGAAAAGGACTTTATAAGAGGATCCTGGGAGAACCTTGTCCCAGCCATCTAGCATGAAAGGTTCTTATGGGAACTGCCCAGTCAGATAGCTGGAGGGGCCTGACTTTCTCACCCTGATTTGACCTCTGGAACCATCCTGCAGCCTCTAATGGTCTGTTCCATTTCAAGAGAGGGAAAGCAGCCTGGAAGAACTGGTCTGCCAGAACAGCTCACTCACCCCACTGCAAACTGGGATAATGCAGCAGGGCCACCCAACCACACTGGCACTACCAGTTCATTAGTGTAAGGAAGCTTGCACGAGTGGAGCTGGCACCAATGGGATGTTTTAACACCCTTAGGAATGCCTCCAGCCTGGAAGCTCTCACCTGATTGGCTTGCCCAGGCCCATGAGCCGCCTCCAGAGCTTTGTAGAGCCCTTCTGACATGAGTACCAGGAAGCCAGTTACGCCATCCAGTGGTTGCCCTCCATGGATTTCAGGCTCTGCTATGATGGGCTTAGATTTAGCCGCACTGTGCAGAGAAAGCTGATTTAGTATTTAATAGAGTGATGCTGGCAGGTGGAAGGGGAAACCTGCCTTCAGAAAAAAGCAGGGCTGGGGCGAGAGCAAGACCATAAAGCTGAGCTTCCTCTAACCTGAGCAGGTCGATATCAGTGTAGCCATATTTGACCTTGTAATCCCCAATGCGCCGGGTGCTCTCTTGCCCACAGATGGTTCCAACTTGCTTTATTTTTCCTGCATCCAAACCTGCCAGATAAAGAAATAGTTCATTAATTCTTTGATACACTTGCTGAATTTCCTGCACTTGTATTCTAGGGAAGGAGAAAGGAAACGAACGCGGTTAAAGGTATCAGAAAGGGTGAACTAAGGAAGAGACATCAAGAAACCAGGGATGGGAGGAAGAGCAGCTCATCCGGCCCCAGTTTTCACAGAAGACAGCTTTTCACCAGTTACTCCAGGAACTTGAGGGAAAGCAAGAGAGCACATGTACACACACACACTGAATTTGACAGCTGGCCCTGGGACAAAAAGCCCGTGTCCAGTTCCAAAGCCACTGGTGGCTGCAGGGCTAAGTGTACAGGAATTCCAGAAGCTCAGTGGAACTTTAGGGCAATGTTGCCCATAAACCCTGTAAAAGGGGATCTTATATGAAATAAGATGCAAAGGGACTCTATCCAGCTCCCTCTCCTATCTGCGACTGCTACCCCAGTCCCCGTATGACATCTTCATCCCCACTGCACCATCTTTGTAATCCAGGGGCTGAGTGAGTGAGTGAGTGAGAACAAGCAAATTCAATGTCTCTCACAGATTAGGTGCCTACATGAGTGTCAGCTGCTCCCAAGAAAAGGGTAAAAACACACACAGATCAGGGCAGCAAGCAGGCAGTTATATGGCAAAAAGAAAACAAAAGTTAGATAAAAAGGGATATAAACCTTCATGATGCAGGGCACAAACCAATCACTAACTAGCAGGGGTTAGAAAGGAACTTCTCATCTGGACAGGTTAGCTGTCCATTCTGGGCATTCTAGCACCTTCCATTGAATATATCTGGTAGTAACTACTATTAGAGACAGGATTCTGGACTAGACAGGCCTCTAGTCTGATCTGCACTGGCAATTCCCATGTTCTTAATTATGACTAGACAATAGACACAAAAGAATTTTGGAAAAAATTACTCCTAGAGCAGTGGTTCTTAACCTTTCCAAACTACTGAACCCCTGAAGCCTGAGTCCCACCCCCATGGGGCTGAGGCATGTAACTTAGTTTCATGGCGCCCCTGTGGCTCCAGGCAATTGCCTTTCTTGCCACCCCCAATACCAGCTCTGCACTTGCGACCCCTCTAAACCCCTAGGTTGAGAAACACTGTCCTAGAGGATGGCTGTCACCACCTCAAGGTAAACGCAGGAGTCCAGGTCAGATTCCCATCTGATTCCAATCACATTCCTTATGTGGGTGGTCCAACACCTACTCCCAACAGCAGGCCAACAGCTCTGAAATCTGCAGCAGGCTGAGACTGACTCAGTCACTTTGTGTGGCTGACTCACTGGCTCCTGGCATGGGTGATTCCTGCAAATGACAGACAAACACAAAGAGGCTCCTGGCAAGCTGACTAGCCAGTGAGTATGCTCCAATGTTTGCATATGTCTGTCAGTCTCAAGTGTTGCTAAAAGGCTGCTAGGAGGTAGATACCAATTGCCAGTAAAGCCAGAAGGCAGAGCCAAAATAACTTAGCTAATTACGAGAGAGCATCAGGAACAAAGTTAAACTTCTGATACAACCCACTGATACTAGAGGTGGATGTAACTGCAGACAGAATCAAGTAGTATAAACTGGCCGTCTAACAGGTTGGGTGAGTACAGGCAGCAGAGTGCGCAGCATGGGGCCCTGGGGAAAAGGAGCCTTATGTGATTGTGTCATGTATTAGTCATTTACTACCACTGTTTTTAGGGGTGTTTGGTTGCATGTTTCACCACCCAGAATGCCGCTCCAGCTCATAACTACTTCCCAGGAGCTTCTGGGGAAGAAGCTGTAAGCTGCTTGATTAACAGCCCTTGAGACAAAACCCTCTCTATCCCCAGAAGTAGTACAGCACAGGCGGCGGCAGCAATGCAAGCTCCACCTTCATATTATTCCTCACTAATGTGCTTCAACTTAGCCCTGGTTGGACCAACTCTGGGGTGAGAAGAGAGTTCCGTCATTATGGCTCATTCATAACTTGGCGTCTCTGCTTGACTGCCAGCAAAAGGGCCGCAAAAGGACCAAATGAAAAGGGGGTTCTGAGATGTAGACAGCAGTACTGCTTGAAATTGGACCTAGCCCTGATCTCTCTTTCTTTACCTGCATCATCATGTCAAGGGCTGCCTGTCTCTAGATCCACTGAGCACAGCTCATCACTTACCCAGTTGGGAAAAGCGGAGGAGCTCATCCTCATTCTCTGTGGTATGGTCCACATTCAGCTGCGTCACCTGCAACCCGTCCACCGTAGATTTGCACAGCAGTGCGCGGTTTGTACCTGTGGTGGGAGCAACATATGAGGCACCTAGTGACTATAAAGAGGGGGTGGAGAGATGGAAAAGTGAGGGAGAAAATCCAGAGGGATGATAGACAGGAGAAAAGGGGAACAAGGGAGGAAAAGAGGGAAGGGGATGATGAGCACACATACTTTCACTGCAATCTACTAAAATACTCCCTCGATAGCACATAAAGCAAACCATATCCAGTCCTTAGCCAGTACACAGGGAACCGGACTACTGAATTCGGACCCGTTCCCATGTGTCTTTGGTCAAAAACATTAGATTAACAAACCTTTGGAGAGGCATAGACCCAGCACCCAGCTTCTGTGCCATTTTGATTTCAATGCTGCCCCCAATTAACTTGAGTGCATTTCTCACAACAAAAGAAGCAATCCAATTGTTCCCGAAGCTCAGGTTTCTCCTTGCTCCGCCAAAGTTGCAGCCACCCTCAGAAATGTCAAGATCGAGAGGGTGAAGAAGAGGAACGCACCTACATTGGCAATGTAGAGCTTGTTGTTAAGTATGACAGCCACAATAGCCATGGCTCCTCCAGAGATCTCCCATTCTAAGGCCTTCAATCTCTCCAGGATCTTCTGGTACTGGGAAGGCAGCTGGTGGTGGGGTACTCCCTAAAACATGGAATAAGGGGGGAACTTAAACATACACAACCCATGGCACAGAAATCACAACCAGACACTGTAAGCTCTTCAGGGCAGGGACCATATTTAACCTTGTGTCTTGTGCAGAGCTGAGCACATTGATTAGCACTGACAAACAGTGCCAGATCTGAGAGACTCTGGAGACAGAAGTCTTGTTTATGTGCAGAAGAGACACAGCATACGCCCTGAGGCCATGCCCACTTCCCTGTCCTACCCGTCTGCATGCCTCAGCCTTGTCTTAGAAGGAACATATTTATAATGGTAAGGGAGGAGTTTAGTTTCCATGACACATTCAGTTCTTGGCTTCTCTGCTAAGACTAACAGTATGGGGTCTAAATAGTGCCAGTGGTGATGGTGGGTTAATGTGATGGGGGAACCCCGGGAATTGGATTAAGATCCCTTAATCATCTCATGCAAGTCAACCAATGATCACCAGAGGGTTAAAATTTTCAGTTACAGCCTCCCTGGACTGAGACCAGTGACCTAGAGGCAAAAGGTTCCAAATCCCACCCAACTATTTGGAGGGGGCAGGGACACATCCCCTCACAAAGGTCACATTACCTCTGGCAGCTGGGACTGAAGGCTGGCCTTCTCTGCCAAACCATCATCAATGGATTCCAGGAAACTTCTTTCTACCACATCAAAAGCCTGCAAGGGACAGGAGATATTAACAGGAGACAAGTTAACAGCAGCTGTTTTGCAAACATGTTTACCTTGCATCCTAACGAAAACTCACACTATTCAACAACTTTACAAACTGATAGACTTATATATACACATACAGGGATTGCTACACCCACCAGGGAAGTGTAATCACTTTGAGGTGGAATGGTGAAACTCTGTAGCAGCACATAGGAATAATATGCAAGTTAAGGGCCAGAAATGAAGAAAAATATTCAAATTAAACCCACAGGGAAACCAGAGAGATCTACTGCTCCTTTAGGAAGTGATTTCACAATCCCATCTCCCCACATCCTAAATGTTTTCCCTTCACTCACTATCATAATAAAAAAAGATTAATGGTGACCAGATACTCAACACAATTAACATTAATAACAAGGGGGAAAGGAACGCAGGTCAAAATACAGGAAGAAGAGGTTAAAGAATACTTAGATTAGTTAAATGTATTCACGTTAGCAAGGCCTGATAAAATTAATCCTAGGGTATTTAAGGAACTAGCTAAGCAATCTCAGAAGCATTAGCAATTATCTTCAAGAACTCACAGAGAATGGGTGAGGTCCCAGAGGACTGGAGAAGGACAAACATAATACCTATATGTAAAAATAGGAATGAAGAGGACCCAGGGAATTACAGATCAGTCAGCCTAACTTCAATACCTGGAAAGATCCTGGAACAAATTACTAAACAATCAGTTTGAAGGCACCTAGAGGACAACAGGGTTATAAGAAATAGTCAGCATGAATTTGTCAAGAACAAATCATGCCAAACCAACCTAATTTTCTCTTTGACAGGATTACTGGTGTACTGGACAAGGGAAGCAGTAGACATGATATATCTTGATTTTAGTAAGGCTCTTGACACAGCCCCACATCACATTCTCATAAGAAAACTAAGAAATGCAGCCTAGATAAAATCATTATAAGGGGGTGACCAACTGGTTGCAAAATTGTACTCAAAGAACAGTTATCAATTGTTCACTACCAAACTGGGAGAATGTATCTACTGGGGTCCTGCAGGGGTCAGTCCAGGATCCAGTACTATTCAATATTTTCATTAATGACTTGGATAATGAAGTAAAGAGTATGCTTGTAAAATCTGTGGATGACACCAAGCTGGGAGGGGTCACAAGTACCCTGGAGGACAGGATTCGGATTCAAAATGACCTTGAAAAATTAGAGAACTAGTCTGAAATCAACAAGATGAAATTCAATAAAGACAAGTGCAAAGTATGTCACTTAAGAAGGAAAAATCAATGCACAACTCCAAAATGGGGAATAACTGGGTAGGTGATAGCACTGCTGAAAAGGATCTGGGATTATAGTGGATCACAAAGTGAATATGAGCCAACAATGCGATGCAGTTGCAAAAAAGGCTAATATTCTGGCGTTTATTAATAAGAGTGTCGCATGTAAGACACATGAAGTAACTGTCCTGCTCTACTCAGCACTGCTGAGGTCTCAGCTGGAATAATGGGTCCAATTCTGAGCACCACATTTTAAGAAAGATGTTGACGAATTGGAGAGAGTCCAGAAAAGAGCAACAAAAACTGTAAAAGGTTTAGAAAACTTGACCTATGAGGAAAGATTAATAAAACTGGGCATGTTTAGTCTTAAGAGAAGAAGATTGAGGTAGGGACCTTAACAAATATGTTAAGGGCTATTATTACAAAAAGGAGGTTAGATGAAGGTAGGACAAGAAGTAATGGAGCTTAATCAGCATCCAGGGAGATTTAGATCAGATATTAGGAAAATCTTTCTAACTAAAAGGATTGTTAAATTCTGGAATTGACTTCCAAGAGAAGTTGTGAAATCCTCATTGTTGGGGGTTTTTAAGAACAGGATGGACAAAACTGTCAGGGATGATCTAGGTTTATTTGGTCCTGCCTCAGTCCAAAGGGGGAAATGATCTCTGGAGGTCCCCTTCATTCCTATGATCATCTTGTTTCTCCTTATAATCCTCTGCTCAGGCTGCCCTGTTCTGATGTCCAAGAAAGGCTGAGTTGTCAACCCTGCACTGATGGAAGTAGAGTGACAGAAAAAGGCTAGGTGAAAGGGAAAATGAATGCTATTGTTCCACATTCTCAAGAAAAATGCGCTCCCGACTCCTGCCAGATGTCCACAATTTTCTACCCACCCCTTTAAGGGCCAAGACGTTATTTACCCTGTGGCAAAAAGGGAAGTAGGTTGTTGATGCAGGGGGAGACATGGGGTCTCCACAGCCAGAACTCCATTACCTGCAGCAGGACCCGGCGCACATCAGCATCACTGTGATCTGCGTTTAGCTGGCCCAGCAGCAGCTCCGCGGAGAGCCTCTGGCCCACGAAGTTGGTGACCCGGTTGCCATCATAGCCATTGAAGACCCCATAGAGGTAACAGTTGTTCTCACTCCTGCCAGAGAGGGTCAGGGTGGAGGGGTTAAGGATGTTTGTATGGCATGATGAGAGGGACGGACAGCACCACCTGTGAGCCTCTGCTAACAACCCTAGTATACTCTAATTCTGCCCCCCATTTCTGAGTCCAACTATAAAAAGCCACATACCACTTCTGTCCTTCCTCTCTATCTGTGAGCTTCTACCCCCACCTGCAGCCCACTTACCTGAATTTCAGCCAGTTATCCTCCCATGGGTGGCATTCTGTCCCCTTGCCATCTGCACTGTAGGAACGGTTTGGAGCTGAGCCCACCCCAGAGAGCTGGCAGAGGGGCAAGTCATCTGTCCAGCTTGGCTGCTGCTCCTGGGGAACAAAAACAGGAAAGAGCCCATGTAGAATTCCAACCAGTTCAGAACTGAGGATACTGGGTTCTGTGCAGAATGGTGCACCGTCAACTCACTGCATCACAGTCCTGCACATCAGGATAGCGCTGCAACCCAGCCAATGATCTCTTTACTCCTTGCTGCCCCAGTCAAATCACTTACCACCACTCTCCCCCTCTGAAGCTGAGCAACACGCAGCACTACTAGCTGTACCTCCAGCTCTTGCTAACAAGGAAACAGGACTGGAACACACATCAGAGTCTCACACTCTATAGAGCAGAGCATTAACTGCCCCAGATTAATTTGGGTGTAATTTCTCACGCTTCTAGAGCGGGAGCAAAGGTGAATTTGGAAAACAGACCGATCAGGTCAATTTGGGGTGTACACATCCAGATGCAGTCAGCAAAGGGACAGGAAACAATCCACTGTTGTGAAGGTAAAGTTGTGAGCAATTCTTGGGGTCATAATCCTGCCCACAGAAAACAGCTCCTCCAGACAGCTGCAGAGTCACCTCCCCAATCCTCCCTTCAAAACGAGGTGCACCCCCCCCCAATCAGGTTTCCCACGTTTGTGCCTCCCCTATACATCCGCTTCCCTGAAGAGACAGACACTGCTTCCAAGTGCACACACAGCCCTGAGCAGGCGGCACCACCCGCCCCGCTCCCCTCCCCTCCCACACTGGCAAGGGGCTCACCCCCCCCCCCGGACCCTCACACAGGCCTCCAGCGGGGAGTGTAACCCCCCTCGGGCACCTCTCCCTGGGCCCCTCAAACCCCACGTCACTCCCGTGCTCCCCCCGTGCACACGCCCAGGGCGGAGTGTGACCTCCCCAGTCCCCCCAGCGCCTCCCACGGACACCCCCCGCCCGTGCCCCTCCTCCACTCCCGCCCTGGGCTCTCCCCTCAGCCGGGGGCGCGACGCCCCCACAGACACCCCCTGCCTGTGCCCCAGCGGGGGAGACCCCCCCCACACACAGCGTGGCGGGGGAGGGGAGCCTCTCACACTCTGCAGCAAGCTCCTCCTCTGCGCCGCCGCCATCTTGCAGCAGCAGCAGCGGAGCGAACACGCTCCCGCCCTCCCAGGCCCGGCCCCCGCGAGCCAAGAGTGGCTGCAGCGGCCGGCTCCGGCCCAGCGGGTTCATGGAGAGCGCGGCGCCGCCTGGCGGGCAGCGAGGGCGCCGCAGGGAACGCGCCGGAGAAGGGGGCGGGGCGGGGCGGAGCCGGGCCGGGGGCGTGGCCGGACTGTGCCTGGCTGGTGCCATGGGGGAGGGGGGGTATTCCTGAGGCGAGGGGCACCCATGGAGCCCTATGGCAGGGGCAGGGTCATGCAGGGTCACCCCATGGCGGGTCCTGCAGTGGCACCTGGCTCAGGCCCTGCGGCATGGATCCTGCCCCGCCTTGGCTGCCCCGGGGGTCAGCTCCCTGCCTACCCCTGGTGTTTTAGGCAGGGCCTCAGCCCCTGGCCCAGCCCTCGCCTTTTTCCAGTGGGTCTGGACCCTTCCGCTCCACCACCCACCACCGCCCTGGCCCCGCCTTCCTTCTCTCACCCCATCACCCACCCACGGCTGCCTCCTCTCCTTCGTGGCGCGCCAAACATTCCCCTCGCTGGCCGGACACAGTACTTTTGCACTGCAGTAGGGGTGCTGAGACACTGTTTTTGGCACTAGCTCAAACCATCTATCCATGCTGGAAGCATTGTTGTGTAGACACTCCTACAGCGTGATTACTCCTACTTCCCTCTTCATGCTTCACCCACACAGGGCTGGATAAGGCACATGCATCACAGGCCTACGCCTAGGATTCCAGCTCCTGGAGTCTTGGGATTACACCAGAACCTCATCTCTTAGCCCCTTTATGCACTGGAGTAGCCACGAGCGGCAGTAACATCTGTGACATATCGGTGTCACCATACCGGTGCTTAGGTTGGTTAAAAAAGGCAATGTCTACACTAGGTTAATATTGTTAAAAAAGGTTAATATTGGCCAGAGAAGAGAATATGCTAAATCGAAAGTCCCAGTCCTGCAAACAGGTACATACACACTTAGCTTTATGCACAAACTTAGTCCCAACTGATGTTGCTAGGCCTATTCACGTGTGTAAAGATCAGCACATTTGTAAGCATTTGAAGGATCGGGCACACAAATCAAAGGGGGTAAAAATGGTTTAGTATCAATAATAAAGCATTTCCTTAATATTATTTTAAAATAACATTTCTCTGGAACTACAAAAATCCTTGTAGAGCAGAATTTTTCTATTGAAGTTATATTAAAGGATGATGGGACGTATCTATTTTAAAACATAACTGCATTGCAGCTATCACCTATGCTGGACTGCAGCAAAAGCAGATGTTGATCTGATGATGCCTAGAATCACAATCCTATAACACAATGAGCATGGGCAGATCCCTGTGCCTGCACAGAGTGCCACTGAAATCCATGAGGCTGTGTATGGGCACAGGAATCTGTCCATAAACATCGCATTGCAGGATTGGTGATTTAGGATTACATTCTGCCTTCTAATATGTACGTGCAGCTCCCACTGAGGTTAATGGAAATTTGTGTATGTGTTACAGCAGAATGTAGCAGTCCTGAGAGCGAGCGAGCACTGTCTAGAGGTTAAAGCAGACCCAATTCATTCATTGAGTTTATGGCTGGAAGGGACCATTAAATCAACAAGCATGACTGTCTGCATATCACAAACCTTACATTTCAACCATTTACCCCCAGTGTCGAGCCCAACAGCTGTGTTGCTATGTTGGATTAAAACACATCCTTCAGAGAGGCATCCACTTTTGATTTGAAGATGTCAAGGGTTGGAGAATCCATCACCGTCCTTGGTAGTTTATTAATCACCCTCACTGGTAAAAATATTTGTTTTATTTCTAATTGGAATTTGCCTGGCTTCAGCTTTCAGCCATTTCTGCTTGTTATACCATTATCTTCTAGATTAAAGAGTCCTTAGTCCCTGTGAAGATACTTACACAGTGGATTCTATTCTTGGTGCTGTCGCTGACACACTGTATGACTTTGAGCAAGTCACTTAACAGCTGTATACATCATTTTTCCCATCTGTAAAATGTGAATAGTAAGAATTACCTCACAGGGGTGTCTGTGTAACACTTAGAGAGTCTGAATTGGAGCCTGCTCCAGACATATGAAGTATTGCATCATGACTAATTATTTAGCTAGACTGACAGCTTTACACAGCACTTGGGGGGGCCGGCAGGGGAGGGACATGGCGCTACACAGCTTTTGCTGATTTTGATTAACCCTTTCCTATATTTCTCATTCTCTCTCCTTAACAAATCTTAACAGAAATCACTGTGCTGTTTGTCATAGCCAGAACCTACCCGAGGAAACAGGACATTAGTCAGTTAAGCTCATCTGAGCCCCAATAAATAAATAAAATGCTCCAGTGAGTCAAGCCAATAGGTGTATTAAAACAATCCCTCTCTCCCTATGTGTCTTATACTCCAATCCTTGTATCAGTTAGGTTGCTCTTACTTGTATTTTCTCCATTGTTTCGCTATCCCTGGTAGGAACCTGATCTTCCTGACTGACACTATTACTTTCCTAGTCCTACAGGTGTTTTCTCCATAATAAGGGAAATACAAATACCTATTGGGCCAATGGGCGGGGGGAGGATGTTTCTACAGATAGACACGCTGCAGAGGGATGCAATGATGGTGAGAAGCATTCGTAATGCTTATGTGTGATGAATCATGAGGCTGGATTCAAATATCATATAATAAAGAGACAAGGTGGGTGAGGTAATATCTTTTATTGGACCAACTTCTGTTGGTGAAAGAGACACACTTTTGAGGTTACACAGAGCTCTTCTTCAGGTCCTGTGTTAGCTCGAAAGCTTGTCTGTCACCCACAGAGGTTGGTCCAATACAAAATATTACCTCACCTACATTGTCTCTGTAATAGCCTGGGACTAACAAGGCTACATGAACATTGCAAACAATCATCTTAGTTCAAGCCTTGCCAATCCATAGTCACAAGCAAACATCTGTTTTGGGGTCGGAGGAGAAAGCCACAATTTTTGGGGAAGGCTCCAGGTTGGGTGGTGGAAGAGAAATGCTGGTCTAGCATAGCTGGGCCTGCTGCACTCATGCTGCTCCTGGTCTTAGTGCTGCAGAGCCATTCAGAACCTGCCCATTGAGGGCAGGACCAAAAGATATCATGGAAACTCTCCCCTAGCCACCATCTTCAGCCTTCTTCTTCCTGCAGGCCCAGCTGTCACACCTCTGCTGCCTCCTCTTGTCACAGACCAGCTCCTGTAATAGTGGCTGCAGTACCCCAGTCTGGTCTATTGAGAAGCGAGTGAGTAATGGAGATGCTGCTGTGCAGCACTGGTGCTATAAAGGAGTCAGCAGGCAGGAACTGGGCCTGCAGGCCTCCACTTTCATGCAGGCTGGAAAAGGAAGGAAATACGGAGCAGGAGGCGAGGGAGCAGATAGAAGCAAGTGGGCGAACTGGAGAGAGAAAAGATGACACCTCCCTTTCCCTAACTCACCCCCAAGGGTTTGAAAAGGCAAAATGGAATAGCTTACCCCAGGAGAAAAGGAGTGGCAGGGAGGGAATTGCTTCTACCTTATGTCTGTATGTGCCCAAGAGAGACAAAACAACAAAGAATCAAGCATGTTCACCCAATCTGGATTTTTTTGAGACGTTTAATTATTAATTTAATTAATTAATTTATTGATTATGACAGCGTTGCCAGCAACTGTGGTTTTATTGAGAGGCTCATATTTATTTCACAGTCTCATGATACCCGAAAGCCCCGGCTCCTGAAGTCCTGTGCCCTGATGAGAATTTCAGCTTTCATTTTAAAATAAAAGGATGTTTCCAGCCCCCAGAGCCACAGAGCAAAGCTTGAAAACGTGGCCTCTAAAGGTTAAAAAAAACCAGAAGGTAAATGAAAAGACTCCTAAATGTCTAATTATTTAAAATCTCATGATTTTTAAGAGCTCATGAGTTTGGGGGGGAGTGGGTGGGAATTCTTTTTGAATGCTTGGGGTCAGCTATGCTGTAGACTCATGAGTTTTTGGTCAATGCCCACATTTTATTCATGGGCTCCAAAGGATGTTTTTGCAACCCACTATGTGGAAAGCCAGGAGTAGGAAGCAGCCATTCCCCACACTAGGGACAGATGCAGCCTCCCAGTTCAATGGGGGCCCTGTACTAAACTCTTCTTGGGCATGATTTAGACTTGTAATCTAGGGGGTCACAGATAACCCACAGCAGCAGCACCCTAATCCTGGCCTGATGCAGAAGGATGGGAGGTGCTGGGGAGGGGAACTGGAGACAGAGCCCACCCACACTCACCCCACAGTGGTGGCTCCTGTCTCCTGGGACTGGGCCCAGCTCCCCCTCTGGGTGTTGCACCTAGTGCAGGGGATCACAGCGCCACTCAGGTGTGGCACCCTTGGTTTCACGGGTTCTGTGGGTGCAACTGAACTCATGCTAACACCCCAAACAAAACTGGATCAGAAGAGGGCTCTGCCTTTCCTGCCTACTCCAGATATTGCCCTCAGTATTACAAGGGTGTTGCAGAGGGAAGGAGGATGTCTCAGGAGACAGAAATGGAGCCTTTCACCACCAGGACCCCTGTGTTGATTGACTACAAGTTGGAGAGGGGGATGAGTGGGATATATAGGACTCAGATACCATGACAATGAGCTCATTAGTGCCAGGTAGATAGATGTGAGGGAAGTGTCATCTAAGGATAGGCATGGTATGGTAATTTGAGTATTATGTTGATCACATTGTGGCTACTGGAAATTAGATAGGTGTTTGTGGGAGGGTATCTATTGCTGAAGTCTCCTATACCAGTGCCTGGTGATTTTTTAAATATTTAATGATATTTTTAAAATGCATCCCTGGCTACAAGCTTGAGCAATGGATGAATACATCTAGAAATACATCACAGTAAAAAACTGTAGGGCAAAATAACCCCCAACTCCGCAGAATAAGAAAGGGAAGAAAACCCAAGATGCTTTCATTATGGTTTGTTATTTTGAACGTAATAACTTTATTGATAAGAGACACCAGTAGTTACCACCTTCACTTTGTTAACCACAAATATACAGGACGTAGTAAACACAGGTGCCAAGATGGGGTAGGGTTTATTGGAGTGGGTTTTGGCAAAACATACTAGGTGGGGTGGAGGGACACTCAGGGTTAGACAGACACCTGGGGAACCTGTGTGCAGCACGCCATTCTTTAGTCATCATATATATGTATATATGTATAGCTTTATATTATACATCTTTTATATATATATATATATATAATATATATATACTATACACAGGCAGTAACGCTGCAGGGGAGGGGCAGGGAAACCCAACTTGAGTTGCCGAGACCACAGAGGCAGTGAGATTGTCTGGAGATATGGTTCATATGTGCTGCATGGGGCAACCGAGTTAACCCCTGGGCCTCATTGTCTTGTAGACTCTCCAGAGGCTGGAATTAAGATTCCTAAAAGGACCCACCCATCTGTCCTGCATTCTCAGGGTCTTCCACATGCTTAAAAGGGTACATGGTGCTGGCAGTGTCAGGTACAGAGACTCCCTCTTATTCCCAGGGAGTGGTCAGGAACAATGGGGGTGTGTGTGAAATGAGTTGGTGAATAAGCCATGGGTGTGTGAGAGGCGAGAGACCTTGTGGCCCGGATACTCATCAGGAGACTGGAGCAATAACAAGCTGGTATGTGGTCCCACCTCTGACACCTCCTGTTGTGAAACAGTCTCTAACTCAGGGTCCCCACACACTAAGAGTGCATGTGCGCAGGGGAGCCAGAATCAATCCCTCACTTCCAGTAGGGTTTGCTTGGCAGTAAGGAGTCTGCAACCTTGTTAAAAAGCCACTAACACCACCCAGGGAAATGCCCCTCATCATTCTACTCCGACACCCTTGTGCTCCTCTCTCTGACTCCCCCAGTCTCTTGTTCACCAGGGCTGAGAACAAGTTACATTGAAAAGAGTTTGCCTGCTCCCATGAGGCAAAAGCAAGGCCAGGAACTGAGCCACCGGAGTGGGCAAACCCTCCAGGAACCATTGTAAGATCCTGCTTGCCATGCAGACATCTGCCAAAGGGACAGAGAACAAGGAGCAGAGGGACAGAGAGGCGGGGAATAACCTGAGACTGGTTCTTCCTCTGCCTGGAAGATGCCTGCTCTGACAGGGGAGGTAATGAATCTTGCCAAGTTCCACCTCAGAGCAGCCACGGGATCCCTCGGTGTTGTGAGGCAGCAGGGTGTAAGTGGGAAAGGTCTTTTTACTGACCAGCTCTAGAGGAGTTTAGGGTCCCTCCCAGCTGTGATGGGAGAGGGGACATTTAAACAGTCCCTTGGTACAAATCAAAATCAAAACACCTTCTCCCAATAGACAGAACCCTCTGTGGTGAGAGTGGGGGATGGCTGTTGGGTAACAGAGATTTATTTTAAAGGACCCCCTAGGGTTTTACCTTGAGGCCCCAGTTGTTTATAACCCCTCCACCTCCCCACACCAAATGAAAGCATGCAGTTGACAGAGGTGAGACTTTGTGACAACCCTCCCACATCTCATAATTCTTTCTTTCACTCCGAGGGCAGAGACGACTTGGAGAAAGTCGTTCCTGACATTGATTACAAAGAACCCCTCTCAATAAAGTATCCCCTCTTTCCAAACCTAAATATCAGGCTGCCCCAACAGCAGAGAAGTGTGCGGAAAACTCTTCCCTGTCAAACCTCCTATTTACAATATTGCTTTCGCTCAGGACCATGGAGCGAGACTTGCCCAAATTCCTCTTTGTGCTTCAACTGTGACAGGGCCTATCATTTCCTCTACCTCATCTCCACTAGCTGCTAGCCACGTGCAAGTACAGCGAGTCACTGGAAGAGGTGCCCATGGAGAGGCCTGTAGATAATATACACACGCATACACACAGGCATATAGATCACGCAACAGCTGAGGTCTCAACTCCCACCAGTAACGGCTCCTTCTCTTTTCAATGCCTGAAGGTGGAAGTTCCACAGGTAGCTCTGAAAAACAGCCCTTTAAAGATAGACACTGCAGATAACAATAGCTGTATATGTGTACAAAGAAGGGGATTCCTCACTAAACAGCAAAAACAACGAGTGTCCTGTAGCACCTTAAAGACTAACAAATTTCTGCGGGCATAAGCTTTCGTTCGTCAGATGCATGAAGTGGAAATCACAGATAAGAGGTATATATATACATCCAAGGGTAAGAAACATAACAATGGGGAGGGCAAGTGCTAACAACGTTAGATGAGGCCTATTCACAACTGTTGATTAGAAGGTGAGAATGTGTGAACAGTTTTCCACTCCCTGTTTTGGGGCTGCGTGTCCATATTCCTCCTACCCCCAAGTTGGGGAAGGGTGCGTGGCCAGGGAGGGAGAAATGTTGAGGGGGCTAGTGACATAGATCAGTGGTTTTCAACCTTTTTTTCATTTGCAGACCCCTAAAAAAAATTTCGAATGGGGGTGCAGAGCCCTTTGGAAATCTCAGACATAGTCTATGGATCCCCAGGGGTTCACGGACCACAGGTTGAAGACCACTTACTTCAGTGTTTTGCCCTGCCCTACTGGCAACCCAAGTCCAATTCCCAAGTCTGGCAGGAGTTAGAGTCCTAACAGTAAGTGCTCTGCACAGCCACCTAGCAGAACTGTGTTCCATCCTGGCTCCCGCAATTCCTCAAGGTGCTCTGGAGAGTGGCCTTAGTACTGTAAGGATGCATCTTCTGTACTGCCATGCTACCATGGTTCTGCAACTGATCCCTCCATGCAAGGGCTGCGAGCACTGCCCAGCTCAAGCACGGTAGCCTAGGAGTTAATGCTCTGCACAGCCATGTGAGATACCCAGCTTTGTTTCCTGGCCTCATTTTCTTAAGGCTTGTCTCCATGGGGAAATTAACCAGGAAAGCTATTGTGGAATAGCTCCCCCTGTGGACATTCTATTCTGAAATAAAAGTCACTTGTAGTCCAGAATAATTAGTGATTCCAAGCAGAGAAATGATTCTGGGATAAAAATCACATTTTAATCCAGAACTAAGTGTTCACACAGGGAGCTACCCTGGAATAACTGTTCTAGTTGATCTCCCTGTGCAGACAACCCCTTAGGCTGCTAGGAGCTGGGGATGCTGAGGAAGGAGCACTTGACATCGCTGAAGAGCTATAAGATACACAAGGATGGATTTTCGGTGGGAAGAGAATGCAGCACGGGCTTTCCAGATTTTGCAAGGGCAGGGGAGATGCTCCCCATTCAGCTCACTTAGCAGAACTGCTGCCTAAAGACCCCTCCTAGGGTCCCATATCCAGTCTCAATCGGGATAACTTGAGGACAAACACAAGAGCTCAGCTGCTGGGTGGGAAGGGAACCCTACTCATTGGTTACATCCACTCTGAGAATGTCTAGACACCAGCTGGCAGACACAACAGCAGTATTTTCTACCAGCAGGGCAAGAAGCTTCACTGGGAGTCCTGCCCTGTTTCTCCTGGCTACAGAGAGAGTGGCAGAGATGCCTAGGATGATACGTCTAGGAGCAAAGAGATGGTGGAATCAACAAGACTATAGAAATGAAATTCACCTCTTTGTCCTGCACCTTTATCCTGGGCAAAGGCCACAGGGCTTCCAGAGTTGGTTGGCAAAGTTCCCCTCCATCTGGTGTGAAGCTGGTTTTTCCCCAAATCAGCCCAGTTACTTCCTCCTCATTCCATGATACAGTGATCCCTGAGTGGGAGGAGCAGGGGACCCAAGGGAGTTCTCAGGAGTTTCTCTAAAATACCTTCCCCCCACCCTGGAGGTTGCAGCTTGGTTCTGGTTCTCCCTAGAGGACCACAGTTAGCCTCAGAGGGGCTGCATATATGGGGATGGGGAAACACCATCAATCCAATCCAGTCATCTGGGGAAAGATGGCATATCCCATCTAGTCCAGTCCAGATTATTCTCTTAATTTAAAATCTACCAACGTGTCTGCGGTTTTTGATTGTGCCTGCAAATCTGTCCCGTCACCCCCATTTTCTCTCTCTACCCCCCAACCCTCCCCCTCAATACTATTCCTCCCTACACCCCTAATGATAAACCACCAACAACTTCCCACATAGCCAAAGAGGCAATACATCATGGGGCAAAGGGGTTGGGACCTGCCCCATTGCTTGCACATCCATCCACCCCCCACCCTTGCATGCCTGCATGCTTACTCTGACCCCTGCCTCCCTCCCCCACCTCCAACCCCACCCCCAGACACATGCATCCACTCCAACGCTAAAGGTGCCATCTTCCCACCACAGAGCCACTTGAGCAGTCTCCCTGTCATCTCTGCCTCTTGGGCCTTTGCTTCCTACGCTGGTGCCCGCGTCACCCTCCCAGCACAAGAGGGAGCTGGATTCTTGCCCAAAGCCGCTGCTCGCTCCGACAACACCAGGGGAGCTCTTGCCGCGACAGGGACAGGGACACACTTGGGAATACACAGTTTGGGTCTGGTGGACAATTCAGAGGGCAGGAGGAGTAGTTAGGTTTTTTTCTTTTTAGAAAACAATAAATAAAAACAAATGACCAGAAGGCTGGAGCATGGCCGAGGGCCACTTGTTGCGCTGGGATGCTCCTGTCTGTTTCGTGCCGTGGCCTCCTGCTAGCAAAGGGAAGGAGGCAGAGGGGAGGGGCACGGGAAGGGGCACTGGTATCTCAGTAGTTCTGCGTTTGGTACCCCTGCGTCTCGGCTTCAAAAGCGTCTGCTGGAGGGGGCTGCTGGTACGTCCCCACCGTGTCTGTGTCATCTTCCTCGTTCGTGTAGGGGGCATAAGGCGTGCCGGAGTCCTGGCTCGGATCCGTGTAGTCTTGGGAGAAGAGGGCTGAGTCTGCACCAATCCGGTAGCGCTGGTATGCCAGAAACGCCTGGCCCACCTTTAAGGGAGGATTAGGAGAGACGGGAGGCAGAGAGAGAGAGAAAGAGGCAGGAGAAAGGGAGGGAAACATACCCAGGAGGAGAGACAAACAACAGCTGAGTTAGTAGTGGTTAAGAATTAGTGCACAAGGCATGACCGGAAATCACTGGTTAAATACACCAAGCGCAAGAAGAGTTAGTATGCCCCATAGAGAGCATGAGCTCAGGACAAGAGAGACACAGCGTGAGCCAGGGCGAGTTTGCTGCCTGCTGCTTGTGTTCGCTTTGCCCATGCTCACAGCAGTCTCTGGGGTGTGCGGGGTCTGTCCTGCCCAGCGATGGGGTTCACATGATGAAGGCATAGACAGCCTACAGATATACAGGTATAACGTCCCCTCCCCAGCCAGGTGATCTGCTTCACATCCACCACAGAGTTCTGGTTCCTTTGGGCTGGATCTGTGACTCATTTCACCTTAGACCCTGTTGGGGCTCAATACTGAACCACCAGCGGGAGGGGAGGGAAGAGCAGACATGAAGCAGCAGCTGTTCCCGTTAACCCTTTCATTGCCAGTCATGCACTCAGCGACTAGCTATACTACCAAAAAAAAAAAAATCACAGACCTTGTGGGCGATGGGCGGGGAGGCAAGGCAGACACCTTCCCTCTGAGAGGGGGGTTAGTATAGGTCCAGCCTTGTTCCTGGTCCCTGCTTCTCACACTGCTTTGAAAACATTCTTTGGTGTGACCAAGACATAAGGGCTGGGGCTCCGGGAGGGTCAGGGACCAGATTCTTTAAGCCAGCATGGGCTGCATTTCCACAGCATCCCCGCTGTCTGAATGGTCCAGCCACCCAGGGACCATCCCAGGGGACTTGCTGAGCAAAGAGGGCAAAGGAGTGAGAGGAAGTGGAGATGGGAAGAAGGGATTGTGGGGGTGGGGGAGCCCTGCCTGGCTAAAATATTAAGACTGAGCAGGTGCCAACAGAAAGGCACACCGGTGTTATTCAGCGTTAGTCAGGTGTAGGGGAGCGGGGAAGAGGAGGAGGAGACGTCAGCCACTTCCAACTCCCCAAAGGACAAGTAACCCTCAAACAGACTGAACGTACCATCCCAGCTCCAAGACACATTGCTTCTCTCTCCCCACCACGTCAGCTGCACTGACATGGCAACGGGCACCTGTATTCTTGGCCCCTTCTCCCCGCCCTGATCCAGGGAGTTGGAAGCATCTGCACTCCTCCCAGCTCCTCCCCTACAGACACCCCTGCCCCACCAAGACCCCTGGGAAATGGCGCTAGGGCAGTGGCAGTGGGGAGCTAGGAAAGAGAGTATTGTATTCTTCCTGAAGATTAATGTCTTGGAGTCTCTGAAAAGCCAGAAACGTCAGGAAGCCCTGTGAGGAGAGAGCAGGAGGGGATAGGGAGAAGAGTTAATGAGACACAGAACCAAACGAAGCCACATGCCTGAAATAAAAACCCCAAGAGGCACACACCAGCACAGCTTTCTGCAGCCCCGGCAGAGGGACTGGATCACCATCAGATTCCCCCTCCTCCACTAAAACAGGGAGGGGAGCTGGCCTCTAAGGACCCCCACCTTCCTCCTCAGGCCTTTCACATCACGGCCCTCTCTATCCGGTGGCTGAGGAACCCTGGTCCGTGAGGAGAGCCCCACAACACCACTCAAAGGGTATGTCTACACTGGAGAGGGAGGCGTCATTTCCAGCAACAGCGGACGTATACATGCTAGCTTCGATCAAGCTAGCGTGCTAAAAATAGCAGCATAGCAGCTGTGATGCTGGTGGTGGGACAGACTAGCTCCCTGTGTACAAGCCCACCCAGGACCTTAGGTACTACTTACTCAGATGATTAGCCCATCCCACCATGGCCATACTTCTATTTTTAGTGCGCTAGTTCAATCAAAACTAGTGTGGATATGTCTGCCTGAGCTGGGAATCACACCTCCAGCTCGGTTGCAGACAAAGTTTGGGAGAATGTGGCAGGTGTTGCTCTCTTTTGTCTCCTCTCTCAGGGAGGTGAAGATACTGACTCCACAGCTCCTCCAGCCCCGTATTTCCCACTTCCACCCCCACTGATAGCCCCATCTCCAGTCAGACTACAAAGAAACGTACAGTGAGAGGAACAGATGTTGGTTGAGCAGGATAGGCAGTTATGTCACTGGCATGATCTTGTTATCTATGTACCACATCTATACATTTCTAGGAGTGTGCTGGCTGCTCTTTTGTGTGGCAGGGTTGACACAGTATCTCACTGTGCTCTCTTGTGGAGACTTTACTTATGTTCTTTCTTGTTTTGTTCCATCTCTTAATTATAAATAAAAGTCACTTAGACTGAAAGTACTATACAAGGAGGCTCTGTGTATGGAGAAAACCCAATAGGTTACACTGAAGTGGACAAGTGAGGGAAATTCCCTGGTGGGGGTGGGGAGAACAGAAAGAGGATGGAAAGGAAGCTCGGGGGAGGTTCCAAACAAATTCCAACATTTTCTTCCTACCAAATGAATACATGAACTAGGGCTGCCAGCCTGGTAGCAAACTGGATTCAGAGAGGAGGAAGACCCTACGCTGTGCTATAGGAAATTAACATTAGAAACGCAGGACTCAGCCCTAGCCAGAGGGCTGGGCTAACCCAAACTGGGGTGGGAAACTGAGGAAAACAGACACCATTATGCAGGGAAGCCCTGATCCCTGGGCTCTAATTGGGGTCCTGGTTGCTTTACTCACCCAGGTGAAGATGGAGAAGAAAGAGAAAGTGATGGCTGCTCGGGCTGCATCTGCCCCCTCATTCAGCGGGTTGTTTTGTCGCTCTGAAACTTGCCACTGGTTGGCCAGGAAGCAGAAGCCAACAAACCAGAGGAATGCCCAAAAGGCTGGGAGAGGCCACCATCAAAACAAGAGAGAGAGGGATAGGTTATGGGTAAACAATAAACACATTACGTTTCTCCAACAACTTCTATCCTTCAAGATCCCCAAGTGTTTTACAGATCAGGCCAAATTCTGATTGTGCAGTCCCGCTAAACTCAGCAGAGTGGCATGGGTGTGACTGAGGGCAGAGCTGTCAATGGGTAGGGTGTGCATCTGCAGACAACACATTAAGGGCTGGTGTGATGTTAAAATTTTATTAGCACGAGGTTGGGATGGCCACATGATTCTAAATTGGCACCATGAGTGAATTCTGCAAGCCTCCCAAATGAGAAGAGATCACTCACTTCTGGCATGCACCCCTTCTGCACCAATTACACTACACAATACGGTCCTGGAAGGACAAATGAAGAGCAGCTTCTCCAGAACACACTGCGAAGGAATTGTAGGCAGCCAGACTGCAATTACACAGTGATTGGGATTCGGGCAGGACACCAGGGTTAATGCCCTTGCACTTATGAAAAGTGCCATGGACTCTATAATACAGTTGCATGACGACAGAGAGACCCTCAGTTTTACATCTCTTCCAATAGATAGGTGATACACACTGGTAACACACAGAACAGCAGTTTCCCCCCTGGAGGGAGTGGATAATGAGAAAAGAAGAGCAAGAGAACAGGAGAAAAACATCTGGATAACAGCTCCTTTGGGAAGGGATCCAAGTGATGATAAATGAGCAGGATCAGAGTGCTAAGGGGAGTGGAAAGGAGAGTGGATGATCCGGATCAGAGCATCAGGGGTGTGGGAAAGGGGCTGGCCTGGAATCTCTGGCTCAGGGAGCAGAAATTGATATATTTACCCTCTTTCTGAGGTATAACCAGATACCTTGGGAGAAATAGGCAGGATATTTGTTCTGCTGTAGTGCACACAAAGTTTTTCTAATACACTCCCTTCATTTTCCTTCTCTGCGTCTCACAGTTTGTTATTTACATAACACTATAGCTGTGCACTGGCTAGACAACATGCAACTTTTGCTAAACAAGCAAAAAAAAAAAACCCTGAAGAGCTTGCACACTTAAAGGCCAAAACAGGTATAGAAGAGTGAACAGACACTGGGCCTGATCCTCCTTGCGCAAGTTTTCCGGTGGTGTAACTCCATTAATGTCAATGGAGATACCCCTGACGTGCACACTGATGGGAGTTCAGAATCAGGCCTGCAGCATGGGTGTGGGCATTACATTGGGAAGGCTTTGCAGAACAAGTGATTGTGTATTTTATTTTAAGGGCTCAATGCACATTCTTGGGAAGCTGTTCCAGGTGTGTTGGGGGCTGTGAAAGAAGGGATGAAGTGAGGAAGGGGGAGACAGACAAAGGGAATAATGAGAAGAGAAATGTCAGCATGAAGGACGGCATTTGTGGGGATGCAGGCGGAATCAAGGGCAGATGAATGAGGGAGTGGAGTACTGGAAATCTTTGAAAAAACACGGAACTTGGTGCAGAAGAATCAAAACAGGACAGAGATTCAGAGACATGGTGTGAAAGAAAATGACCTTCCTTGTGACACCACTCACTGAAGCCTCCAGATGAAGGGCCAGGCACACAGGTGCCTCTCTGCAGCTCCAACAAACTAGGGGTCATTGGGGACCACAGGAAGCAAAATATAAATTAAAACAGTCCTAGGTGCCAGGAGCTGGGCAGGGGCCTGCAATGCCCCAGAACATGGGGATTACAAAAGTGGCTTAAAGGGAATTTATAGTCAGACTATTTAAAATTCTGTAGAGTTTCTTTCTCGGGGGCAGGAGAGGAGGGGTTCTCATTGAATTCAAACAGACAATACTGGGAAGAAAAACCTCTGTTACAAAATGCATCACCTTCTACTCCTTCAAATTCAGGGCCTAGAAAGACCATACGCCAGTTTTCTAGTCTTACAAGGAGACCGCTGGCAAAAGCCAGGGAAGATGAAACTTGATACTTCTAAAGATAAAAACAAGGAGGAAAAGGAACCCTTTCATGCTGTTTTTATGCACCATATAGAATCAAAATAAAGGGACATAAACCAGATGTTTCTTTCCTTTGCAGGTCATCTTTAAGCTTGTCATTTTTAATCACAGGAATGCAATATGCACATACACTCATGTCTGCCACATTGCATGAAGAATGTGTGAGCAGCTTGTTGTGTCATTATCCCATCATCAAATCACAATGAAGCTGTTCACAGGGCAGCAGCCGAGGCCAGAGATCAGAGAGAAGGTCAAAGAGAGAAAGGGGTTAAGAAGAAGAGGATGAGAGGAGGGTGGGAAAAAAAGATGATGATCTAAGAGGAAGGGGAGGATAGGGGATGAGAGGAGGAAAGAGAAGGAAAGAAGAGACTAGGAGAGGAGAAGAGAAAAAAAGAGGAGTGGCTTTAAGAAGGGCAGAAAAGGGTTGGAGGACAAAGAGGAGAAGAGGATAATGAAATGTGAGGGGTGAACAAGGAAGGAGCCCAGTCAAAGAGCTCCTGTTCCAGGGACATCTGGCCAGCTGGCTTATAAAATAAGACTAGCTCCTTCCCTCGCCTCAGCTCCCTGAGGGAACAGATTCCATGCCAACCTGCCAGGAAGCTCACCAGAGACGCCGATGTCCAAGAGCACTGCCTTCTTGCGGTCCTTGACGCTGCTGATATGTGGGAAATAAACGTCCAGAGCCAGGAAGAGAAGGCAGCTGAGGAAGGCGAGGACTCCCACGGTGATGCCGTAGTTGCAGGCGTTGTGGTTGCGGTTGAAGATACAGTGCTCCTCCACCTCATCAGGGCGGTTCAGGTAACCTTCATTCACAATGCAGCCAAAAACAACGATGGAGAACACCTGAGGAGAGGGAGGCAGGAGGAAGGTAAGGACCATGCCTGTCTCTAGACTACCAGGTGTCCAGTGCCATGGAGAAGAGGTCTCCCAAGTCTAGCTAGCCCTCATATGATTTCTCTGTCTGAGTTAAAAGCGTGTACAACAACTGAGTGAATCACTGATTTTTGGGTTCAGTGGCTGGACCGAAAAATCTAGGGAAAAGAATGGGGTCATTTTGAACCAAAACTGAATTTTTTCTGTTTTCTCTCAACAAAATGAAAAACCGAAAACATTTTGTGTGGGTCGAATGCAATGTTTTGAACGTCAATATGAAACAATATTTTGAAACAAAGTGTTGATTCCAAACTAAATGGTTCATTAGACATTTCCAAAATTTTTGTGTTCAGGTTTTTTCAGTCAAAACTATTTGCTGATTTTGACTGAAACTCAAATAGTTTTCGTGCCTCCCAAAATGCACTTTTTGGTGAATTTACTATTCGCTAAAAAATTTTTTGCCCAGCTCTAGTTTGGGCAATAGCCGAGGGGAAGTTTACCTGAAAAATATTATTTTATTTCTGAGAATTAGCTCAAAATAGGATATTCTTAACTTATTTTTTTTAACTAATTCATTAATTTTATTTATTTATTTAATCCATTTAAGATAAATTGAAATAGGTCAATCTCCATCTGAAATCAGAGTGCCCAGATACAGACTAGCACCAGATTAAGGAAAGGTGTGGACTAGAACCGGTTTCATTTCTTCGGTTTTAGTTCTTGGGTAGACAATCTCTGAGAGCTGGTCTACAAGGAAAAATTATATTGGCATAGATACATCGCTCAGGGGTGGAAAAATTCACTCCCCCGAGAGACTCAGTTAAGTCAACCTAACCCCTGGAAGAATTCTTCCATCAGCGAGGGCTGATATACGCTAGAAAATTAGACCAACCTGTTGCTCAGGAATATGAAAAATCCTGAGCAACATAGTTAAGCCAATTTAAGTCCCTGTGTAGACAGCACTGGCTCGATGGAAGAATTCTCCCAACAACCTAGCTAGCGCCTCTCAGGGAGGATTTACTACAGATGGCAGCATCTTCACTGAACTGCTACAGTGGTGGAGCGGCAGTGCTGCAGCTGAATCACTGCAGCGTTGTAAGTGTAGACAAGTCCTAATCCTCGCAATCCCTTACTCTATAGTCATTCACCCTTCCACTTCATCCTTCACCTGCTTATTCACTTATTTTATCTGTCCAACTACAACTCCTGTTCTCTCTTCCCCATTCACCCTCCCATTATTCACTACTCTGCATTCTCTAATTCTCTGTTCTCTGAATAGTCCATCTACCCACACCTCCTTATTCTTTCTATCCACCTAGTCTGTTCACTACTTTCTTCCATCTATCCAACACATAACACTAGCCATCTGTCTACTAATATACTCACTCTGTGCAGCCAGCCACTCATTGATACATTCTCTCCTTAGCTGTGGATTTCGCAGGCATTTTCAGGCTGGAGCACCCAGTCCTGGAGAATCACATAGCACCCTAAATGCACATGCAATACATTCACTTGTGGAACCCTCAAAATCACAGCACAGCTTACTCCATGTGTATCAGATCACTAACCCAGCAGTATTCTGTCCATATGCTCTTTTTGTTTGTCCTCCTTTCTCTCCATTTTCCCATTCTTTCCATCTACCCAGAAAAGGTAAGTGAATAGGCGATGGACAGACTATCTAACCTAGTATGGCCATTTTTATGTAAGCTGATGAGCACTTTCACTCACTTTTTACACACCAGTGTAAAGGGGGGGTGGGGAAGAGTAACTTCAAAGAGTTTCCTGTGGTGTAAAGGAGAGAGGGTCCTCTGTGGCTGTAGTGCAAGGTGGGTGTAAATCTAGTTTGGATGGGTCAATTTACATCCAGACAGAGGGTTAATCAAAACAGAGATTTTTGCAATCAGAAGTAGCAACCCATACAGTCTGCAACTCACTAACTGACAGGTAAAGAATTCAGGAGGCTTGTTTCTTGTTGTGGTAGCAACAGATGCATCCAAGTAAACAGTGCCCCCATCAACCGTTAGTGCAGGGAGTGGATGAGGCACCCAGCATCCCACTGTACATATCCCACGGATGTGCCGGCTCATGGGCTGGAGCAGAATCTACGGGATTGCAAGAACACATGAAAGACCAAATCTTTCTCTCAGATACAATGGTCTATCCTCACTGGCTCTAGTTTCCAAGCAAAAACCTGACCCACTTAAGGCAGTTTTACACCCACTTTATAGCACTACTGTGCTGTTTAAATGATCAGTCTTCAGAAGGGGAAAGCATTGATTTAATTTGCTTTCAATGGGATTGCACTGGTGTATCCGTTGGTAGAATTTGGTTGAATGAAGGAAATCAAATAGGAAAATGTAGAGGGAAAGCACACCAGGCTGGCAGCATTTCACAGACAAAACAAGCTCACAGCAACACACAGACATAACAGTGCTTGATGGGATCCATTTTAGGCAGGGGAAGCTGTCAAATTGATTATCTTTTCCCACAAGGCCCAAGCTATATTAAAAACCAGCTGAACTGTCCAGTCAGGGATTTTATTCCTGCCCTAAAAATGGACGCAGACCTGTAACCAAATGGGCAAATCCACTTGTGAGGTTTGAAAAGACCAACACCTACCAAAACCCTAGGTTGGAGCTGCAGTGACTTCTGGTAAACTTTTATCATGTGTGTAGGTTATTTTATTGTTTTTATATGTTTTTTCTGTGATTGTTTTTACCCTAAGGAAAATGCGATTTGCTGTGTGAAGGCTGGTTGGTAACAGCTGTACACTGTTATAGCCCACGGAGAGAGGCTAACCATAGGTGCTGGATGGGACCCCGGTCAAACCTGCTGGGGAAATCATGGTGAGGTGCAGAGGGACTGTAAGCTTAAACCCCCAGTCTGGAGGGAGAGAGACTGGGGTCTCCAACCAAGAGAGGTGACATCAGGAGCCAGAAACCTTAAGAGGGTGCCCTCGAGGAAGATCAGGGGGTAGGTCACAGGTGCAGTTAAACCTGAAACTGCGACAGGCACCAGTAAAAACCCTGAGAAAAGCTAGAATCATTCCCCACTCCCACAATTAAAACCTAGTGAAGAGCTGTGACTATCAAGTTTCAATCAGTGAGCAAAGATAGGCCGGGGGCCTGACTAACAGGAATCATTCAACTAAAACCTCACCCATTCCCCCTTTACAATGGACCAAGAGATCTGAGAAGCTGTGGTGCCAGGGTGAGAATAAATTATTGGTCAGTTATTCCCAGTCTGATACATAATCAGCCATCTGCAAGGTTGGAATTTTAGATCCACAGCACAGACCTCTGCTACTTGACTTAATGGAGTAACTGACTGCAATAGTAGGTTGTCATCTACTATGTGGCCCAACACTAGAGGGAGATTAGATGCACACTCTGCCAGTGTATTTCACAAATGTTTGCTGACAGCAGAGAAATGGTGAGACTCAGGAAATCTTGGGTTTCCAGGCTCTGTAGTGGAGCATGCTCTAGTGGGTACAGACCCGTCTGCCCCATTTCCCACAGGCTTGAGTTGACCCATTTTGCCCACGTTCCCTCCAATCCGTCTCTGTATCAGCCCCCTCTCTCTCCCCACATCAGCCCAGGCATCTCATCTTAGTCTCCCCTCTTTCCTGGTCCCAGGCCTGGTCATTTTGCCCAGCCAATTGTGGTCCCTTCCCCACAGCTCTTTATCTACTCTGTCATCCCCTTCCCAACACATTAGCTCCCAGTCCCTCACTCATCTGCCCACCATGTTTTCCCCCACAGCTTCTAGTCCCAGTCTCCTTGCCCGGCCAGTCTTAGTTTCCCCCTCACCTCCTGCCTCCATCTTCCAGTCCCAGTCTCCTCCGAAGCATCTTTCCCATACCTACTCCTTCCATTGGCCCCTCACCCCATAGGACAGGCTCTTGACCCTCCTTGTTGCCTGGGCACCAGCAGGGGGTGCATTCAGCACAGGAGCCAGTCTACCCGCCCTCCCTTCCAGTCCACGATGCCACAGTGAGCTGCAGCAGCCAGGAGGAGCAATTGCAGGGAAAGTCCTGCTCGACTCCTCCAGCCCTGGACTGGCACATGTTCCATGCATACGGAATTACCGCAGAATTTAGCTGCCAAACTCTAACAAACCTCTACTGAGCATGTACAAACTAAGATTTTTCCAATGGCTTATAACTTGCCCAAATTTGGGCAGCTGGCAAAAGGCACCCCCTGACACCAGGATGATCCTTCTACCAAATATCAAGTCCATGCTCCAAAGTATGGAGTCTCTCTAGCATTTCAACAAAACAGTTAAAAGAATTTTCTTTAACATGGAAAAAATATATTTTTCCTTAATCTTGTTCTAGGAAACAGATGAACCAGTATTGCTAAAATTTCCCAAAAACCCTTCAGCCTGAGGCAGATGCCCAGAATGGAAATGTTCAGCCCATATAGTTAAAGACTGGGAAAGTTATAAGCAACTAAAAACAGGCTCTTACAATGTGAGATGTTGAGCAACCTTAACTAATGGTGGTGCTACCAGCTCTGCTTATAATGATTTTCAAGAATTGTTGCAACTCCCACCTTGATGGGGAGCTGGCAAACTTCTCAGTGTGATATATGAGCAAGAAGATGCAGCCAGAGGTGATGCTGGCATCCAAGTTGCCTGACTTCCTTGGACTAGGTGATGAAATGTATATGCCCTATTTGCCATATAATCAGACAAGAGATGATGTGTTCTTCACTCCCCTGGCATTTAGACGACCAGAAATGCCATACAGGTAGGCATAAACTAGAGCTCATCTTTTGTTTTAGAGCTGGAGATGGGTCTAATTTTTGCTCCCTCATCATGCTCAGATGATTGCTTCTTTTAGGCTGTTTTGGGGACCAATCCTCACTCATGGACCTATAGCAATACCCCCAGAGAGACTAAGAATTGCTGGGGGGTTCCATTCCTCACTATTGGACTACATTGCCCAGGCAATAAAGCACTTTGTTGATGGCACAGTGGGACACTATACTCATCTGTTCTTTACAACCGACACAGTAGCACTTAGATATCTTCCTGCCCATTGTCCTTACAGGTCACCTTGGCTTACAGATAGCCTGTGACATCTAGTTGTATAAGATCCAGAGAGGGGGACAGAATTTGTACCTGTTCCTTCTATTAGTATATTCCCACTTTTTGTAAAAATAGTTCAGAGTCTTGAGACTGCACGGGACCCATCACTGCCCTTCTAGTTTCAGACAGCAGTGGTAGTTCTAACCACACTTTTCCATCTATGGGTGGCCAAGAAGTTGCAGCCGTTCCTCTTTGATGTGGACCTTGTAAGGGTCATCCAGCCAAAGCACCCTATTGAGGGCTACCTTTGTAGACAACTCAAAAACTTGTCAGTGCAGAATGCTGCTACTCCATCTCCTGAGTGGCTCGAGCCCCTGAAAACATACACCACCTGTGCTCTGCACTGGCTACCCAGCTCTTCCCAGTGCGTCTCTAGGTGTTGGTTTTAATCTATAAGGTCCTATATGATCTGGGACCTGGAAACCTGAGAGGCCGTCTCTTTCCTTATGTACCTTCCCCACAGCTGAGATCAGCGGAAGCATTCCTGCTGACAGCCCATAGAAGGAGCGGAGAGCCAGTGGCAGGGTGGAGGCTTCTCAGCTTTGAATCTTGCTCTCATTGCCAGTCCACCACCACCCTGGTAGACTGACCTTCAGAGCTCAGTGCAGCAAGACTCACCTATTTCCCTGAGCATTCAACTTGACATGGGACTAGAATGGGGTGTTTTTAACAGTTGGGCACAGCTGGCAATTGTTGCTGCCTGTAATAGGCGCCAGCCTTGGTGTTCTTCCTGTTATGTAAATATGCCCAGAGGCTGCGGTGTTGGGCGTGTAATAAATCATTGTATAAATAAATAATGGCTTGTGAGAGCCCAGATTTGGCAGCCTTCAGAATGAAAGGTAGGGCCCATCTACCCCATGGCAGCTAATCCTGAACAGTGAAGTTGGCTTACCTAGCAACCCAGTTGGGTAGGTCATGTATTTGCCTGATTTCATGATAAATTAATGATATCAATGTTTATTTAGATCATAAACTAAATGCAACTCCCGTTCGCCTGCCATAAAAAACCCCTGCATTAACTCAGCACTCAGGTTTCACAGCTAAACTGTCAGAAGTGCCAAAAAGTCACAAGGATACCAACATAAAAAAATCTTACATTTTGGCTGACATTATTGGGCCTCATTCACTACACCTGCCAGCCGTGTAAACCAGGAGTGAGCCCACAGAAGTCAATGGAGTAAGCGAGTGGAGATTCAGGTCCTTGGTACATGTTACAAATAATGCCTGATGCTGCTGTAACAAGAAGACTAAAGAAAAAATATGTCTGTATTTTTCAGCTTGCTTGCATCATGTGCTTGGGTATAGTCAGTTTCCCTGTGTAGTAACTGTTATTAATTATTTGTGAGGTCTAGAAGCCCCAAAAGAGATTAGGACCCAAAGAGTTTACAATCTCAACAGACAAGACAAAGGAAGGATTATTATCCCCATTTTACAGATAGAGAACTGAAATGCCGAGAGCTGAAGTGGCTTGCCTGTGGTCACACAGGGAGTCTGTGAAGGACAAGAAATTGAATCCTGATCTCACAAGTGCCAGCCCAGCACCTTAACCACAAGACTATCCTTCCACTCTGTGTAGTTAGTTAGGCCCAATTCTGCAAATACGTGTGCATAACTTCATGCATATGAGCAGTCTCACTGACTTTAAATAGGACCATTCATGTGAATAAAATTACACGTTGGTGTTTGCAGGATTTGGATCCTGCTGGTTTCCCTCTTATTTGTGTGAGTCTCTCATATTGCAACTGAGAAGGAAAAAATGTGATTGTAAAACTTCAAAAATTGGAGGGTGCAGGGCTAAGGGGCAAAGGCAGTACCTAAACCTACTTCGAAGTCATTGTAGTAAATCAGTGGTTTTCAATCTGTGATCTGTGAATCTCTGGGGTTCTGCAAATTATGTCTAAGATTTCCAAAGGGGTCTGCACTTCCATTTGAAATTTTTTAGGGGTCCACAAATGAAAAAAGGTTGAAAACCGCTGTTGTAAATGGACTAGATTTCAAAGCAGACAATATCCCTTTAAGATTCCAAGAACAACCTTCCTGTGGCCATGTTGCACATCCTGTACTGTATGTTTGATGCTATGCATTTTACAGCATCAAACAGTAATATATTAAGTTACCCACTTCCATGTGATTTGGCTGAGCTAGCACTGCTGTTGTAACCCTAACTTTTATAGCTCTTGACTTTTGGTGGTTGTGAGAATGTAACTTTAAATACTGAATTAACACAGGCTTTTGCAATTATTTTTCTATGCTTATCTTTAAGAAACAGAAAAAAATAAATGAAACCCCAGAGCTAGTCCATTTGCAATGCCAACAAGCTCTGCCAGGAAAACTTGTAAGCTCCTTGCTATGCAGCTGTTTGGCTTGCACAGCTTGCAAGGTCCCTGAACCAAAGAGCGCTCCCCTTGGGCTGGGTCGTGCCATTTAGGCTCAGCTCTGGGCACTGTCCAAGGGGGAACAACTGATGACGTTTTGCCTCAGAGAGGCAGAGTTCCTCCTGCAGCTGCTCAGTGCATGGAGGAGCGCACAAGCTGCTCCAAGTGCTGCATCATTTCCACTGGACACCAACTAATTCTGCTTGTCGGTGCTGGGGTGCTGCACCATTGCTGCACCAATTCTCTGCCCCCTTACGGGCACAGGGCACTGCTGCAGGAGTAGCTAGGGACCAATCCTTGCACTCGGGGAGCACAGGGACTGTACTGCTGGCTGGCTCTGACACTCCCAACTCCCACCCCTCGCTGCACGTTCCATAAAGACTGGGCAGAATCCAGTGTTCGTCTAGCTCCTGTTTGGTTAAACCCAGAGAGCCTAGTTCTCTTCTCACGTCAGTTCAGCAGTCAGCAGAATCCCACCGACAGCTCTGGAGTTACTTCAGAAATACACTGCTCTGCAAGGGGGTTTTAAACAAGCAAAGGCGTTTGGCCAGACGTTCCAACCCTGCTCCTCACCCGACCCTATAGTGGGCTCGCTTCACCGCTTGCAGCCCATCCTCCTCTTAGACACCCACGAACTATTACCTTGCATTCCCATGGCACATCCCCCTGTACTATAGTGCAATAATGAAGGAGCAACTGACAGAATGGCCAGAAGAGAGCAAATGAACACTGGAGTGTTGAAGGGGGAAACAAAGGAGCTGAACCTGCGATAGAATTGCGTGACTAGGAGTGCTGTGCAGAGAAGGCCCTTGCGTTGCAGAGGTGTGCCCGTGGCGGGGGAGGAGGGGTAGGGTGTGCCTGGGGAAAGAGATGGCAGCTTCCTTCCTGAAAGACATTTTCCTCCTTGAATTGAAGAAACTAATTTAAACAGCAGCAAAAGGAGGATCTGTACTGTGGGAAGCAGAGATTCCCTCGGCTTAACGCCCTGCTTTCCCCTCCTCCCCAACACGGCAGGCTGAGCCATGTAGCCAGCACAGCTGAACTCAGCACACTAAGAACCTCCTGAGTGTCATACGACGCTTCCATCATGCGGCCCATTTTCAGCAGTGCATTTAGGCCCTCCTGAGCATCATATGATGCACGCACAACACTGCCTGCCTTCAGCAGTGCATTAGATTTTGCCGCCTATTACAGGAGGAATCTGTCACAGTGCCTCCATTCCTTACTTCTTCTCAGAGATGTCCAAGATTTCCCAACTGTGGAAGTGTCTGCCATGCTGCCTGCACTAACTAACTCCCCACAATTGCCTGCAGTCACAAGGCCGGCTGCTGTCACACTGCCTTATTTCTCCCCCTCTCCGGATGCCCTTTTTATTTCATTATAAAAAGGAAATACTTCAGTGACAAATATTCCTCATGGAGCTCATAATCAAATCCCGCTCGGACAGAACAAAGCAAAAATCTCTTCTGCATTCTTGGTAGTGACCAAAAATAAATAAATACATACATACAGTTACGTTAGCAAAAAGAAGCAGAAGAAATTAAGACCTGCTAGAGATTATCCAGCTTTTATTTTCATTCAGAGTTCCTGGAAGGCCTTGGAGAGCCCGGAATAGATACATTTCTTGCTGTGTCTACTTTGATTCAGGTAGTTTTGAAGAAAATATATACGTTCTTTGGTAAATCACAGTGACAGGTGCTGGATCGACAGGCATGGAAGCTAAGGGCCTCTGTTCATCCACCCAGCCAGGTACCCAGCCAAAACCTCCTAGTTGCCACCCTGCTGGTGTGTCTGAGCCCTGACCCAGAAGGGTCACCTCTGTGCAGGACAGTCCCTCTGCATTCCTCATTATCTATTTGGTTGCTCGGCTGAGACAGTCAGCTGCGGGGGTGAGAGTGGGGGGGATGTGATGTGGACAGCAATCCCAGTAGGAATTGAACAAAACCCACCAGCTCATTCATTTCATCCTGTCAGTAGCCAGACGGTAACAGCTTTTAGTCACTACCGATCTGGGGCTGAACTGGAGCAGGCGATATAGAGGTGGAAGGCTCTGAAACCCTGAATTCCTACAGCCAGCTCCCACCACATGACTTGAAATGGTGGGATTGAGCTGACCCACTTTTCTACACAGCGTTTAGCTGCTGATCCCCTAGTATTAATCTTTCTATCCTGCCGGAGTAGAGCTCAAGAGGTCTATGGCACAGAAGAAAGCATGTACCCATTGTTCGGTTCCTCTTGAGATTCCTCTTTGGCAACCCAGCCCAGCTTCCAGTGAAGTGCTCCCCACTTGGCAACAGAGGAAAAAGACCTACTATACCATCTAGGACTGGTTATTGGAGTGCTGCCTACCATACATTTTCTAGTGCTTTGTACAGTCCATCTTACATGTCCCAAGCACTGGGACTTCTACTACTTCCCTTGGAGAGTAAGGATGAGATTTTCAAAGCTGCCCAATTTCCATTAAAATTAAAAGGAATTGTTTATCCAGATCTCTCTAGGCAGCTTTGAGAAGCTCAATCTAATCCAATGGATCCCACTGTCAAACACTTTTCCTGATCTTTAGGCTAAACAATCTGCTTAATTTCATCACGTTACTCCTAGTTATAACCTCCTAGTACCACCCTAAAACATACATCTTCAACCTTGGTGTTAATACCCTTCACATGCTTCCAGATGGTTATTCTAGTCCCACTAGTTGTTGTTCAACCTAGCAATCATACACATATTTAAATCATTTCACCTTTCCTCACAAAGGGACTGGAGGGTTTAATGATCGGTGTGGTTTCCCTTCTCACGACACACTCTAATTTATCAACATCTTTCTAGTAATGAAGTGCTCAGACTGAATACAGTATTCCAGGTGCAGTAGCACAACCTTTGTAGAGAACTATTATCTCTGGACTCCACCATGTAACTGATGCCTCTGCATACATGACTAAGAAATCACACAGGTCCTGTTTGCTGCCATCTCCTATAGCAGGTTCATGTCTAATTTACAATCCACTGTCACCCCTAGATCCCTCTTCATTATTGCTTCCCAACCGTCTCCCTCCCATTTTAGATTATTTTTCCATCAGTGTATCAGCCTGTCTTTTTCCAAGATTAATCTAATTTTATTACTTTTTGTTCATATTTCTAACTGCTCTCAGTTCCTTTGTGTTCTTACTCTGTCCTCATTGGGGTTTTCAACTCTGCCCAATTTAGTATCAGCTAGAAATGTGCGTAACATACAGTTTACTGCCACTCCCAGATCATTACTGAAATGTTAAATAAAACTTGATTTAACAACAGACCCTGCTGTAACCCACCCGGCATCTCATCCAGCTCAATCCAGTGCTATGTGTCATTCCTCTTTGGTTATTATGTTCTGTCAACCAATTCTCAGTTCACAGGACAGCGTTCCTGCCCAAGCCCATTTGAGTTATTGTTGTGAATAAGGCTTCATGAAACACTGCACCCAATGCTTTAATCAAATCCAAATACATTGCATGTACTGCTGCACTCCCTTCAGTAGCCTATATGCTGACATATTGAGAAGGCACACAGCAAGCAGGCGTGGCGGGTGTGGTGAAATCATGTGAACAAGACGAGGCAGCTATTGTTCACAGCACGCAGTGCTATTCCTGGCAGAAACCCAAAGAAAGCACAAAGGCTGAGCAAACATGGAAACTCCTGAATACCTCTCTGATACCAGAGTAAGACTGGGAACTCACTGCAGGGAGCCCAACACTGAATCCCCTTGTCACCCATCACAGATGTGAGGTTAAGTCCCTCTAACAAAGAGATTCAGTAGCCTGAAGTACATGGAGGTAACATTGATGGAAATGTCTAGGCCAAATTCAGTGGTGACACAAATGGCCTGCAAGTTACAGCCAGTTTCTGACCAACGTACACCTAAAGCAGTAACAATGTCATTTGCAATGATTTCGCTGTCAGTGTGTGTGCAAGATGAGTGTAATTTCCACACCTGGCTGGAGGAATGGGTGGGACTGAAAGGAGGCATAGCAGAGGAAGCCTCTAATAGGGTTATAAGAGAAAGCTGCTGCTTTTCTATTCTCTCTCTCACACACAAAGTCCTTCATATGCCACACCATCCTCAACACCTTCAGGGACACTCTGGTCCTAGTGGAAGTGGGTATAGCTGCCACTGACTTACTGTTTACCTGGGGTTGGATCTGCTCCTCAAAAACCAAATCATTGTAAATTTCACTGCTTCACTATTTACACCCATTACTTGACTAACCTGTACTGAGTGAGTGCCGCTTAAATTCTCATTGACATTTCACAGTTCTGTAAGTGCAGGGCTGGGAGAGAACATGGTGTAGTGCAGTGGTTCTCAATCAGGAGTAGGCCTACTCCTGCGGGTACGCAGAGGTCTTCCAGGGGAATATATCAAGTCATCTAGATATTTGCCTAGTTTTATAACAAGCTACATAAAAAGCACTAGCGAAGTCAGTACAAACTAACATTGCACACAGACAATGACTTGTTTACACTGCTCTATGTACTATACACTGAAATGTAAGTACAATATTTATATTCTCATTTATTTATTTTATAATTATATGGTAAAAATGAGAAAGTAACCAATTCTTCAGTAATAGTGTGCTGTGACCCTTTTTAATTTTTATGTCTGATTTTGTAACCAAGTAGATTTTACGTGAGGGGAAACTTGGGGGTACTCAAGACAAAACAGATTCCTGAAAGGGGCCCAGTAGCCTGGAAAGTTTGAGAGCCTCCGATGTAATGCACAGGGTACTCAGTTAGGCACCTGGAGATTTAGGTTCTGTTCCAGCTCTACCATTAACCTACTGTGTGACCTTGGGCAACTTATTTTCTCTCTCTCTGTGCTGCTATCGCTTTGTGTCTGTTTTGTGTATTTAGACTGTAAGCTCTTTGCGGCAGGGACTGTCTCTCACAATATGTTTGTAGAGGGCTGAGCACAATGGGGCCCTTATCTCAGTATAGAACCTCTAGGTGCTACTGTAATTTAAAGAGATATAGGTATCAGCAATGTGGAGTGAAAGAAGAGCGACATTGCAGGGGGAGCTGCTTTTATTACCCCAATCTGGCTGATTCTCCAGCAGGGTGCTGCTACTCACATATGGTTGAAGGAAACTGCTTTTCTAGTCATGTGGCAACATTTCATTCTAAGCTTTCTCTGAGCAGCTGCTGTTTGAAATGCACAGAACCAAGCCACCTAACTGAACCTATTTCTAAAACGAAGAGACACCCCAGGCTGTTTATGTTTTTTAAACTGAATGATGTTTTGGGTCTCTGGAATTAACAGCTCCCAGCAATCGGGAAACTCTGAACAATAAGCAACAAGCCTTTTCTCACTTAACACTTTATTTATTTATGGAGTCAAAGCTAGTTTCAAAGTGGGCATGCCACACCCTGCATTGGAGATTTACACTGGCCCAAAAGATAGAAATAGTTTCTTATCTGAAATGTGGAGGGGAGATTGCTTTGCTCAAGGTAGCGGGCAATAGTATAAAGAGCCTGTCAGCTCTAAATCACTGATTTCAGTGCAAATCACAGGTCAGGATAAAGAGTGTGATTGGATGACTCAGGGCTTGGTCCACAGTAGGCTGTTTTCTGTAAGGCTTTCCAGTGTTGCTAACACTTATGGGAGCTCTAGCATAGAGCCACTGACATTATATCCACTGCATTATCTAGGGCCATATCTATACTTGAACTGCTACAACGGCACAGCTATAGCATTGCAGCTGCACTGCTGTAGTGGTTTAAGTGTAGACACTACCTACATTGACAGGAAGGGTTCTCCCATTGCTTTAGCTAATCCATCTCCCTGAGAGGTGGTAGGTAGGTCGATGGAAGAATTCTTCCATCCAACTAGTGCTGTCTGCACTGGGGCTTGGTCGGCTTAACTATGGCACTCAGGGGTCTGAATTTTTTATACCCTTGAGCAACATAACTGAGTCGATCTAACTTTCTAGCATAGACCTGGCCTGCCTGCTAAGAACAAGTCTATGTGACATGGTGGTAAAACCCTCATCTACACTGGCGCTCCTACTGTTACTTCCAGAGGTGAAACTGCACCAGTACTAGCAAAAGTGAGAGATTTTTTTGAGCAAAACACCAGGATTTGTGTGAATGGGTGATAATGTCTTTTATCTCTAAGGTAAAATACAAATACAACTCCCGTCAATGTGATCTAGTGAACATGTATTCAGAAAACATGTATTCTGTTCTCAGCCCTGCCTGCTCACTGGGTGACGCTGGGCAAGTTGCTTATCTTCTCTGTGCCCGTTTCCCTGTGTGTAGCATGGAGGTAATAAATCTTCCCCCTCTCACGGAAGTGTTGTGAAGCTCCATTCAAGTGCTTGGGGATCTTCAGATAAAAAGTGCTGTTTGAGCAGACGGTATTACTATTGGTGGGAAGTGGCTTGTGTGAACGGAGTTGGATGTCTCAGTCTAGATGTCAGTAAGTCCCCCTCCATCTCCACTGGCCCCTTTGTGGGAGGGTTTCTGCAGAAAGGCCAGGGACAAAACGGGCTGTTAGAATGAATTCCTCCATGTTCCAGTAGGTGCTGTTTTTTCCATGCCGAGGCACATTGACAGGGAGCAGCATGGGGGAGGTTTGAGCGGTTACTGCCCAGTGCTAAGCAGGTTTGGGGAAAGATAGAGGACTCTGTTTTCCAGGACCATTGAGCCAATACCTTTTGCCAGCACCAAATTCGTTCCATTTTTTGTCAGGTATAAAGAAAGAAACAAATATTCTGCCCACTTGCTACAACAAGGGCCCCTCTGTGCATATTAGGAGCTACTGCTTCCTATCACCAGCAGCAGTCTGGAAACCTGAGCTTTCTCACACCAGTGTCCTGGCAGTGCCCAGAAGGACACTAGTAGTGTAAACCTCTCTACATTGGTGTAAGCATCCCATGTGTCAGACCCTATCACAGGCGCTCACCTTCTTCTCAACATTAAGCCACATACATCATCTTCTGCAACCCACCTGAGTTCTCACACCTCCTCCTTTAAAGGTGTGTACTGCACTCATCAAAATTAGACTGCATGCTCTATGGGGTACGGGCCAGGTGTGACTCTGTGTTGGTGGAATGCCAGGCATACCTTTGATACTTCACAATAAACACTAATACCACACAGCATATCATTACAAATGTTTTGGGAGAGCTTGTGACCAGCACAAGCATCTGGCTTGGCAGCACTGGGGGAGAGGTGCTAAAGAGGAGGTAAAAATGGGCCAATAGGAAAAGATGAGAAGAAAATGAGTGTAAGGGGGAGAAAAAAGGGCACAATCCCCTACCCCCGTGACTAACAAGCAGGCTGTCCTTGTTGGGGAGCTGACCTCAGGGCACCTCCAATGTTCTACAAAAGGACATTTGTTTCTACAGCTAACTGAAGAACTAACAACTAAATGAATGTACTGCATGGGGTCAATCCAGCGCTTAATTTGTGCCGGGGCTGAGCCAGGGCACCTGTAGGCTTGGCAGTTCATAACCCCAGCACCTCTGGGCTTGCTGCATCAGTTATGAGTGTAAAAAAATTGCTTCAGTCCCAGCACCTCTTTCATTACAAATTAAGCTCTGGGTCAATCCCATTCCAACCTCTGTCAAGGTCAAGCAAACAGCTGGTGGATGTGGGGAAATAGCGCATCCAAGGGAATGCTGGGCCGTGTAGCCTTCCATGGCTGGGGAGTCATTATGGAACAAGTAAGAGAGTTCAGGGACTTGCTAGGGTACAAGATATAACAGAGCAGAAAGAAGTGCACAGCAGAGTCCATCTCTCCTTCTCTCTCCCTCATGTATTGGGGAAGCCAGAACTCTGCCTGCAGTGTTAGAGTGAAGCCATGGTATTACAAAAAAGGGAGAGGAATTTCTGTCCTAGAGATTAAGGAGGGAAGAGCCCTTTTAGGTCACTCTGTGCCCATCATCCTTGGCTGGAACATGCTCTGCTGCTTTCCCCCAGCCAGGCAATGGGGGTGCTTCCATCACTTCCTAATGGATTTCCATAGCAGATGGGCACAGGACATTTATTGAATTCCCTTCCTTCAGGTAACAACCATGTGGTACTGTACCGTACGTAGGCCCAGACAGACAGACAGACGGACCAACCGTATTAATCATGTCCTCAGCGGTCTCAGGGCACTGCTAGTGTTCCCTAGCTCCCCTTCAAGTCACATGCAATCAGGCCGAAGGGGCGTCTTCTTTTGACAAAAATGGATGGTGCCACTTTGGTCACTCCAGCAGAACGGGCACCTCCCTGGCACCGGCACAAAGCTTGGTCTGGCTAAGGGCTGTTACTGCCAGCAACAGGCTGGCCAAGCCCATCAAGCCACTCCCGCTGCCCTCTATCCGCCCTTCCCTTTCGGTTGTTTCAATATACATTTTAAAAAACAAAAACGGGGAGCTGCTTTGGAGCATCTCAGACTCCTGCTGCTCCACCTTGCTGTGTGTCTCTCTCTCTTCCTGCTCTCCTCTTTCCTGCCCCCTCCCCTGTCTCACTGCCATCCCTCTCCAGCTCTGGGTTTGCAACTCGCTCGCTCCCTTAATCCCCATGACCTTCCCGCACACGCGCTGCCTGCAGCTATAGAGGCAGCAGCAACAGCAGCAGCCGCCATGGGATCAGTGTCACATGAGACCCTCCTCCCCCCCATAGCGAAGGCAACAGACCGAAGAGACCCCCCACTGCTCCCAATGAGCCGCCCCGCACCCTCCTGCACAGACACATTGCAGAGGGGGTTGAAAGAATGAAACGCAAGGGAGCCGGACGGGCGAGCAAGGACAAAACGCAGCCCGTCCCCGCCCCACAGTTCACACACACCCCAGTCATTGCTCCGATCAGCTCCCCAGCAAGCACAGAATCAGACGAGCTGGAGAAGAAGAGACAGGGGCGCCCCCATGCAGAGCGATCTCTGTCAGCTGCACCTCCAGCCCCCTCCCCCAGTGCTTCCAGCCCTCCCCCCGCCACCTTTAAACAAAACAAACAAGCTGGTCGCCCCTGAAAATGTCCCCGCGCCCCAACTGCACCAGATCCTTCCCCGGGGAAGGGCCCGCGCCCCAGCCCGACGGGAGAGTGGCTTCCCACGCCGATCCCCCCCGGCGGGATTGTCTTTGGCTCACGTCCCATTTTCCACCCTCCTCTGCTCCGCCTCACACTCCCCCCCCCCACGCCGCCGGCTGCAGAAACACCCCATCTCCACGGCAGGCGCTCGGGGCTGGGGAGGGGGCCGGTGAGGAGGATCAGAGACACGCGCGAGCGGAGCCCGGGATGCCACGCGGGGCGGCCGCCTCTCCCCGGGGGGCAGAGGTGACTTTTGCAACGCCGCTTCGCCTCCCTCCCCGGGCCACTCGGATGGGGCGTCCCGGCCCCGGGAGGCCGGAGGGGAGCAGCGCCCGCGGGGCGCAGGGCACGCGGCTGGCCGCGGAGCTGTCCCCAGCCCGCACGCACCGCCGATGACAGTCAGACGGACAAAGACTGACAGCCCCCCCCCCGTAGCTCAGGACCCAGCCCCTCCCCCCCCGTCCTTACCCAGGAGACCATCCGGAGGACGGTGTGAGGCTGCTGGAGGAAGGTCTGGGGGTCGAAGGCGCCCCCGGCTTTGCCAGCTCCATACGCGCCGCCTTCCATCCTTGGGGCGCCCCGTGGCACACGGCTGAGCCCCTGCCTCCTGCGTGCGCCTGAGCCACTCCGAGCAGATGGCCGGGGGGGCAGGAACCAGAGGGACGCCTGTCCCCCGCCTAGCTGCAGGCAGGTGGACGGGGAGGGGGGGTAATGGAGGCAGCTGTGCGAGCGAGCGAGCGGGCGGGCGGGGGCTAGCTGGGCATGGCCGCGCGGTCGCTCCCAGCTCAGTCACCGATGCCCGGCTGGAGGGAGGGAGAGCGAGCGAGAGAGAAGCACCACACGCTCCCTCCCTCCAGGGGCCGGGCAGGCGCTAGTGCAGGGGACGCGCGCTCCCTCGCAGCAGCAGCTGTGTGACGGGAACGCACCCGGCAATGGGCGGGAGAGCGCGAGCGCGCGCACCCCCAGCACCTTGTGGCGGGGTGGGTCGAGAGAGCGCGTGCTGCCCCTCTGAATGCAAACTGTGCAGACCACAATTAAGCACTAGCTGTTATGTGTTTTTAATGCCCTGCTCAGGGCAATGAAGGGAGCTGCCTGTTTTATTTTTGTAGGGTCTACAAAAAGCACCACTCACAAGTGCCTGCGCCCCACAGCCTGAGTCTTGCTCAAGGTTTACTTTATCTCAGCCCAGCTGATAAAACATGTAGCCTTTGCTGCACCCGCATGGGCAAGTTGGAGATTGATTAAATGTAGGGGCCATGGGTGTTGAAACAGCCTCAGGTTGGCATGAAGGATGCTCTGAGATCCCACCAGCCTGAGCTGGCAGGCTGCAGGGCTGAGCTGGCTCATATGGGCAAAGGAGTGAAGCTCCCTCATTGCTTCATATTCAGTTTGCTTGCCAACAAACAAGACAGTAAATAAGTGTTTATATGGTTATTTTATTTGACAGTGCTGGAGCCCATACTAGGTGCTTCACAGGAGACAAAGACCCAAAGCCAGCTTCTGGCTTCCACTATGGCTCCATTATTATTATTATTATTATTTATTTATTTCTATTCTCATAGCATGTAGGAGCCCCGGTTACAGACCAGGACCCCCTGTACCACTCCGGTAGTGTAAAGGAGTCAGAAAGGTGGTGGAATCAAAGTGACTCCTGAGAGAATCACAATGGACGTGGCCCCATACTGCTCCTCAACTCCCTTGCAGCCCCAAGAATTGGGATGGGCAGTGGTTAGGGGGGCGGATGGAGCTTTCTGAACTCTGGCAGTTCTGGGCTACAGAGTTGCCTGGTGGTAGATGTGGGAAATCTGTTTAAATTTGATAGTAGACAAGAACCGAGATCTCACACACAATTTGGCGGCCAGCGTGGGTGGGAACAAGCCCTGACAGAACAGGATTAAAAATGGATTGTTGTCTGGGCTCATACCTGGGCTAGATCACTTCTCTTTTTTTTTTTTTTTTTTTCCTAACAGCCACATCCACACTGGCCACCCACACTGTTTTGGCACATGATTCAGGTGCAAGTTCAGACTGTGTACCCTAGACATTGGCTTTTAAAGTTTCATGTGTGCTCTTGTGTAGACAAGGTGCCAGTGGCCACCAACGTTTTGACTATCATGTTTTCTAGACCTCCTCTGAGCAGGTTCAGATGACATGGTGGGTAAAGTGCCACTAGTCCAGGATTCAAAAATCATGAATCAGGTCCAAAAATCAAGAGATTGACTTAAAAATCATGAGTCTTTTAAAAAAATTATACATGTTGGGCTCTTTTTATTTGCTGAGTTTCTGAACACTTAGATGCACTCACTTCATGTTTTCAAGCATTTCCCTGAAACCACAAGGGTTAAACACATTTTTTTTTTAAATGAAAGCTGAGATTCTCATGTAATCACCTTATTGCAAGAGCTGGGGCTTTAAGAAAAACACCAATTATTCAGACTTGTGGTAAAATCATGAGTTGGCATGCTGGTCTGAGGTAGGACTCCTACCCTTGCTGCCACCAGAGGAACAGCGTCAGTTGAAAATTGTAAAGCAAAAAAACTCAAGTAATTGGGCTTGATTTTCCTGCTGCATACACTGATTTTATGCCCAGATGCCACTGACTTCAGTAGAGTTACTCCTGATCTACACTGGTGAACTGAAATCAGAAGCAGGCTCACTGGGTTTTAACATGGTTTTTAAGCTTTGTAAAAAACCACTGTGTAGAGAAAACCAAAGCTGTCGTATGGGTGTGTTACGTGGAATGAGCAACACTGTGGATTCTTCTTAGCAGAGCTCTGTTTCATTTTTCTTCTTTGCTCCCTCTAGACATATTTTCTGGAAAATTTGAGCTTCTTGTTTAATAAAACCTCATTTTTCATCAGTAGATCTCAAAGTGCTTCACAACCTTTAACGTACTCATGCTCACAATATCCATCTGAGGTACAGAAGTACTACTATCCTCCTTTTACAAATGGGGAATTGTGGCACAGAGAGACTAAGAGACTTGCTCAAGGTCACACAGGAAGTCTGTGGCAGAGCAGGGAATTGAAGTCAGGTCTCCTAATGGCTGGGTGAGGCTAGTGCCCTGACTGTTGAACCATCCTTCCTTCCATTTAAGTGGATTTATTCTGATGTATGGGGATGCGACTACCCAGAGCTCTTGGTGCAACTGAATCTATTACAAAGAATTCAAGCTGAACCAATGCCAACAAAGAAAAAACACTGCATACCAAGAATAAACCCTCTTCTCTCAACATAGTTGTCCAGTCTTAAGTCAACCCACCCCAGTAACAGCTTGGAGAAATAGATGTTGCAACAGGCTGGAAGGTGAACAAACAAGGCTTGTTTAATTTAACATCTTTGGACATATGGGCTTTGCCTCTTCAAATTTGAGTAGTGCTGAGGGCAGAACTGACCTTGCAAGAGGTTTTCTTAGATCTATCAAAGCTGGGGGAAGGGGAGGAGTCATTTGTGAAGAGTAAGATGGCAACAGCTTAGTCTCACTTCCTTTTTAATCAATGCCTGTGCAGTGCTGCTTTACCAATGGATTCGGTCCATATTGGCCTATTGCTTGTTACAAGAACCTATTCTGGACCTTTGTTTGCGTCAGTGGTGTACCTTGGGTGTTCTGCACCCAGGGACCACTATTGGTATTTCTGTGTCCCATTTGGCAGTGGCAGGAGGGGTTGTCTGTAGGCCCATTTCCCACTCTCCCCCACCCCTCCCTGCTGTGGGGGCGGCAGGTGTGGCAGCAGTGGCATATCGAGGGGGCCATGCCCCTGGGCGCCAGCCTGGGTGGGAGGAGCTCCGGCTGGACCCTCCTTGGAGGAACTGCCTCCCACTGACATCCCCGGCATCAACCCGGTCCTTCCAGCAGAGAGGGAGTGAGACAGGGTGGTAGGTGGGGCTGCCTGGCCCTTGCGTGGCTGGGGTCCCTGTAGCTCCCTCCATGTGCCCAGCATGGGTGGAGAGGATGGGAGGTGGGAGAGGATGGGTCAGCACAGCTGCCGGGGGGGTCAGCACAGCTTCAGGGGATGTCAGCGGGGGGTGGCTCCTCCAAAGAGGGCCCACCTGGCGCCCCCCCACAGGCCACCCCCCCTTGGTACACCACTGGTTTGTATGTCTGACTTGTTCAAGCATGTGGATGCTGCATCCCCTTTAAAAACCATGACCACAGCCTCTTCTGACATTGGAGCTGTTCCTGCTTCTAAGGAAGTCTATCACTGGCAATGGTCTCGGGTATTATTGGGATGTTAAGTGAAGGGCCCCCGAGTTGCCGTGCAGAGAGGACTACCTATTGAAGGGTAAGTCCTGTGTAGTGTGACCGACTCCCCTCGCTCAGTTCGCTGTGGTCCTGACCGTGTTACAGTGACCAACGGTTTCAAGCCCTTCAATCAGTACCAATACTCAATGTCTTTGTTACAATCCAAGTCTTTATTCAATACACAATTCCGATGAAAATATAAGAGAGATAGAAAGAGAAGAAATCCTGAGCAATTCAGGTTGTAAGCGATAGGAATGCATGCCTAAACTGTCGCGAGTCCCCCGATAGTACCTCAGTACCCCAATCATGGCTTCAAGCGAGACCGCTACAATAGCTGGTCCTCTGTTACCTCACTTGCCGTGTTCAACAGTGACCAGTAACAGTCCCTAACTATCCTTCTCATGCCTTAGACCTGCTATGCCTGCTTCCTGCTGATAGCCCCCAGCCTCACAGTAACTCTTAACCATGTCCTCAGGATGTTTCAGTCTCACCTAGTCTCTGAGCGAAATACTTTTCCCCTTGAAGCAATCTTAACCTAATCTTCTGTTACTTGTCTAAAAGTATCAGAGGTTCCCTACTTCCACAAACGGCTATGCCGCTCAGCAAAGCGCCCTTCGGTCAGGAAGGCCACTCCTGCTAGGCCTAATACCTAGCCACCATAGTCAATCACAATATACTTACTCAATCTTTGATTCTGTCTCAATCGGTCTTTGATTCTGTCTCAATCTGCTCTGCTCTGTTCTGCTCTGCTTCAAGCTGTTTCTCTTCCAGGAGAAGTCCAGAAGTCAAGGGGTCGAGAAGGGGGATGTGTTGGGTATCAGCCTCTGCTGTGCTGATTACATCCGAACACACCACACTCCTGACCCGTTGGACTCTGTCTTTTATCTGATGTGAACCTTAGTCAAGCCAATGCTTGGTGTTACTGGTTGGTTAGAATTTTGGTCTAATTAGACTGGCACTTGATGGTTGGAACCAACAATTGGCTTCCTTCTGTTGATGCATTTAGCATATTGGTTTGGTGATAGGCTGCTCATCTGGCTTATTTTGCTAGTTTAAATAAACCGGTAATATTTGCTTAATTTTCCCCTATTTATGCTAATTATATCCTATATACAAAATCGAAACTTAACTCTATCCAAGGAAATGAAACATATCTGAAGACACGCGCAGAGAGGGTGACACACACATCTCTCATCCGTTACACTCAGCCGCAACGCATTCTATTATTCTACTCAACAAGCAGCCATTTGGCTGCCATGTGAGCCAGGTGCACAGCGCCGGGCCTCACAAAGTCCATGGCAAAGCTTCCATTAACTTCAGTGGGAGCATCATTGAACCACAGTTGCACACACAAATGATTAAGCAGCGTAGAGATACTCAACATATATATCTGCATGGCAAACCACGGAAAATCAGCACCTTTTGGTGAGAGAGTTACTGAACTTGAAGCTCCATCTGGATTACTAGAAGCAGCCACATAAACACCCAAGACCACTGATGAAGGCACTTGCAAATACTTTAAAGGTTATGAGCACCAGAGAATCATCTGGGAGTCTGGAACATGAGACTCACTGAATGTAAGGGTAAATTCCCAGGTGAAGAAAGGGAGTCTATGCCAAATAGGGGTTTGAAACATTATAGCATTTTGGATTAACAGTTTTGCTTGATTTGGATTTGGTCAGATTTACACTGTATGAAACTAGCTTCAGATGCAAAACTGTAATTTCAGATCCAGGTAGGGACAGTGATTAATCCCGGTTCCATGATGCAGAATGCAACTAGGTTAAAAAATCTGACAAGTCTGATTGGTAGTTTATGTACTGTATAGCAAGATTCATACCCTCCAGACAAGACCTATGCACAGACTTGTATTCGGTGTTACTAAGAAAATTGCAAGAGAGAGAGCTCCATTTGGAGCACATTTAACTCACTTTAGCACATTTCTGCTAGAGTATGGCTTCATTTATGTAGACAGGACTATGACCTGAATCATCCCCTCAAGATCTGTGTGCAGAGGCTCCCTTCTATGCCTGGATCTCCCCCTTCCCATGTGGAAGAGGCCTCAGCTGCTCCTGGGGCTCTCCCTCCTCTTCCTCAGGATTCCATAGAGCTTGCTCTGTGGGTCTGGGCTCTGCTGAAGGATAGAGTGGAAGCTGGATGGTCTGTTGCAGGAGTGGGCAGACTGGGATTGGGACTAGTGACTGCATATTGCTCCCTCCAGTTCTGCAGAGCTCACCCAGGAAAGATAATACAGTCGGGCTGTGCTGTCTTTTCCTGGGTGCCTTCACCCTCAGGTCCTGGGGACAGCCATGACTAGGGGGAATGCTTGGTAGCAGGGCTTCAGGAAAAGTACAGGGCCTCCACATGAAGGAGGGAGATTCCCTGGGCTCTGCCAGGTTGCGGAGTTGCAGGTATGGGGCCTGATACTTTCTCCATGTGGAGCAAATCCCAGCCCATGATGTGGGAGATATCTGTAAGGGGATCTTCATGCAGATTTCTTCTCATAAAGCCGCCTTCTGTGTGTTCCACTGTGCTGGGAGAGGAAGTGGAAGCACTTTGAGAGTTGCCTCCAGGGGAGCCATGCTGAGATAGCTTAAACAGGGCAAAGTGCAAAGAATGGGGCAGGCAAAGCCCTAAATACTGGTGTTTTTTCTTCCATGAGATATATCAAACCAGCAACAAATTGCTTCTGATGACCTCACTGGTCATTCAGTAGACAAAAACAGTTTCCTTAAAGCTATCCAGCCCTTCGGCTAGCACCCAGACAGCCAAGTCAGATATGATGGGGATTACTGAAAATCTTTATCCATCATATGTAAAAAAGTTCTACCAATCCCAAAGGATCGGACACATTACCAAACAGGTCAATGAAGAGTTCAGATCTTACCCAAATACACACTTAAACCCAATGCTTATTTAACTAAACTAATATTTATTTAAAAATGGAAAGAGAGTAATGGTTAAAAGGTCAGTATACATACACAGATGAAAATAAAGATCTTGGGTCAGTTTCAAAGTAGAGATGATAACTGAACTGAAAAGTTCTTAAATTGCAAAGTCTCTGAAATTGCCCAAACAGCATGGAGGTCATCAGTCCTTGTTTAGAGCTTCTTTTGTTAGAAATCCAGTCCAGAGAAATGAAGACTAAATAGTCCATGCACAGAGTTTGTTCAAATTCTCCCATGAGAATTAGCAGGGTGATTCCAGGCTGGTGCTGGGATCCCAATCTTGCGATCCAAACTTACCCTGACAAGCTTGGACAGATTTGAGATAGAAAGGATCAGTCCACTAGAGTCTTTTATAGATCTGCGCAGGCTGACTGATATCTTCTTGACAGCAGGTACCTCCTTGAACAATTAATAGATGACTGCTTGTGGCTCTGAAGTATCATCGCCTATGTCTTGAGCACACTGGTAACTAGTTACATTAGCACACGGTAATTGGCCATTTAAAACCATTCACAGGTTTTTACTACTTAAACTTCAAAGATAAATAAAAACAATAGTATTGTTACATTCAAATTCCATCCAAATGTTCATATGTTCCTTTTGAACTCTTAATCAATAGAACAGTGATAGACAGGAAAGCAGTTTATCTACATTGCTAACCTCTAACAAGATATACGTAAACAACATCAAATAACTACCAACAATACACTTGCATATTAAAGCTCTAGTCTACTTGTAAGGAATGACCCTCACTACCATTTCTTTTTCCTATAATATGTCTTTAAAAGTCAGATTTGGGCCATGCAATTTGTAAAGTTGCTTGGCTTTTTCTGGCCCAGTGTCAACAGCTTGTTTAATATGCTAGGTGCATTCCTTACATCTGCTTCATGTTGTGTAGTGGAAGAACAGCTATCTCTGCACATTATTCTACAGCTCTGCTCTCAGTTACACCAGTGCAGCTGACAGCGGAATTTGGCTCTTTATGTACATGTTTGCTTTAACTATTAACGTAGGGTTTGCAATAATTATGGATATAATAATACACCGCACATTTTACAGGTTAATTCAGCACAAGAAATTCTGTTTGGAGTTGCAATGACACAATGCACTGACAACCCTCACTCTCCCAGGGGATCTGTAGTCAGCCAGCATGGTTCTAGAAGGGGGCATTGCCAGAGCAGGTCTAAACACTGACACAGGGCATCCTCAAACTGCCTCACCGGCAGACATAATTTAAAGCTTCCCTTCCCAGGCAAAACAGTGGGACAAACACCATCCACTCTGCCCTGTGGGTGACTCTGTCCTGGCTTCACTGGCTCAAGGGAGTGTAGTCTGGGATCCTCCTCCATTAGTGAGGGGGAATCAAGCCGCAGAGGGCATCTTAAAACTCTGAGCTTTTTACTCCATCACAGATTTGTTTGGCATCTGGGCATTGCAGTGTTGGGTTTTATTCAGATGGTTGGTTGTTTTCCCCTAAGAAATAAGTGATATATTTTTATACAGTCTCTGTTACATTGTTCAGCTTGATCGGCTTTCCTTGTTCGCTTGTGAAATACCAAAAACTTCTATCCCAGTAGCAGTTGCTGTGGATGGTAGAATGAGGCCATAGGCAAGGGAATGGGCCCATTGCATCTTCCTGGCTGTGCCCCTCTTGACTGGGAATTTCATTTCTCAGAATTTAGTGTTATGCTAGCCTGGGTGCTCCTAAATGAGCTAGACTCACAGATTTACTGAGCCAAATTGGTCCCTGGTATTACTCCAAGTCAATAGAGTTACACCAGGCATGACTTTTGGGCCATTTTGTTTTGCCAGTGATTTTTCAGTGTATATTTGGCTGATCAAGAAGCGATGTGATGCTCAGTCATTTTGAATAACAGACCATGGAGTTGATAATTTTGAGGGTTTAATTTTCCAAAGTTATTACAAAGGTTGGATCAAATGGAGCCAGAATCCACTAAAGTGTCCGGCATCCTTGGACAGATGTTCACTCCTCCAGACAAACATTTCCTCCCAGGATGGACTCTATGTCTACACTAGAGACCTTAGAGCGGCACAGCTGTACCACTGCAGCTGCGCCGCTGTAAGGTCTCCTGTGTAGCCGCTCTGTGCCGTCGGGAGAGAGCTCTCCCTTCAGCATAATTAAACCGCCCCCAAAAAGCGACAGTAGCTATGTCGGCAGGAGACCATCCCCTGCCAACATAGCGCTGTCCACACCGGCGCTTCTGTCAGTAAAAGTTATGTCGGTCGGGTGTGTTTTTTCACGCACCCCAGACCAACAAAAGTGCTGGTGTAGAGAAAACCACTCTTTATTCCGTGGCCTTCCTCCCAAGTAAAGCAACCTAGACCACCCCAGGAGGCAGCTGGGTGATAGCAATCAGCTATCCGATGCTCTGCTACCTGTTACTGTCCCTCATCAGCTGCTCTGCTTTCATTCCACCTGGGCCCACACCTGACTGATGGGGTGCACCAGGCCTTCATGGCGCCTACTGGAGCCCTTGCTGCTCCACTGCATCCCACCCAGGGAAATAGTTATCTGTGAAGAAAAGAGCAGCCATTTTGGAAACCAATGAAATCTGGTCCTCTAGCAGCCAGAAGAGCTGGGAACCAGCAACAGCCAATCAAGGCCCAACAGGCCGAATTAGAAGGAGCTGCCTACTGGTATCAAGTCAGTTCCCAGCTGGAGCTAGAGATGTGAGGAGGGATGCTCCCTAGGCTAAAGGTAGAGGCACCAAGCCAGGTCCTATTGCTGGCCACAAGCAGTGACAGCCACTGAGAAGGAACCCGGCTGATTCAACCCCAGAGAGGGAATTTAACCCAGAAAGGGTAAGAAACGGTGTTGTTTATAATTGGCCCTGAAGGGCAAAGATCTATTTCTATTTTTAAGTTTGTTATACACTTGTCACGGATCCACAGGTCTGGTGCTCAGGAACGGCTCTGGAGCAGTCCCTGGGAGGAACCTTTCAGTGTGGCAGACCCACTTAGGTTCTCACTCTTTCACTAGGGTAAACCACTCAGCTTCACCACCTCCTTGGACCAAACTTCAGAGCCTTCAGTGCTCCTGCTTCACACTGGGCGCTCCCTTCAGCAAATCTACCTGAGATGGGTACCTGAGGGAGACTTTTACACCCAAAGAGAGCAATTCTTCCCCCCCCCACACACACACACCTTTAGCATCTGCAGTGACTCTCAGCTTCCACAGTAGGGGTCTATTAGATGTCTGGAACACAGTGGAGAAAGTCCTTGGGAAAGAAAGAAGAAAGTTACAGGATGGTCCATTCTGGTTACCGAGAGCCCCAGCCAGGCTGTGTGATCCCTTAGGTTCCTACTCTGTTCCTCTGTGTCCTCTTTATTCATGTTCCTGGGTCAGTCCCACCCAGCCCCTCCTCAGTCCTTTGTTCTCTAGCTGGTCAAACACAGCTGGCTTCCTGCGGGAGGGTGGGCTATTTGTGGTTGTTAATTGCTAGGTACCAAATGTCCCAGTGATTGGATGTGCCATTGTCTTCGTGACCTTCCATTGCCTTGGGCCCCCAAACTGGAGACAGCTAGGCGCCATTCCCACCTTTGTCATAGCCTGCCTGAGAGTAAACAGCCTTTTCCCACCACCTGTTTAACCATGCAGCATATAGGGGAAACTGAGGCACACATAGTATTTATACAAAACATTACAGAAAATTCACACTCCATCACAAGCCTGGTATGGGTTTTGGCCTGGCTGGAAGGCTGAGTCATAGAAGACCCACAGAGGTTAGCTAGCTGCCTGGTGGAAGTGCTGGCAGCCAAAGAGAATGGCAGCACCATGACTGGATGGAAAGGGGTCACTCACAAGGTGAGTGCAACCCACCACACTGCCTCACCCCAGAGACTTTTCTGGGGGTGCAAGTTGTTCTTCTGAAGAGAGGGGGACTTCCCTGTCCAGATTCCTGGGGTGGTGCATTTTGATTCTTTGTTACTGTGTGACTGCTATGCTCCTCTTTGTGTTTGTTTCATTGATGATGGGTTGCTGACAAGGTTTTCTTATGTGCATCACTTTTAAAAAACATTAAAGTTAAAAATGTTCTGTACTTTTTTTGTTTTAAATGTTTGCTTAATTCAGGTGTGGGTTGTAAATATTCAGAGAACTCACAACAACTTTGAAAGCCACTGCCTTATTTATATACATATACATATAAATATATATTTATATCCCTTTTTCTGACACCAGCGTCCCCATTATGACATGGCTATTGCCCATTTGCCTAGCAGTGACAGACACCTGTGTCTTGCAGTCTAGTTTCCCAGTGGAAGAGAAATCAGTGTTGCAGAGTCTGGTACATTCTAAATATGAGTTGCTTTATGTACATATATGTATCAGACCTGGTATGAGATGACCAAACAGCCTACAAAGGAAATCCTACTTCCAGGAAGCTCAGCCCAGTATACAAATGCCTGGTTCCTTGAGAGTAAGTTTGCTTCAGGAATTCACTCTAATCCGAGACCAAGGCAGACAGCAAACTCTCCTGCCACTCCCACAGCTCCTTCTACTTGGAATCTTGGGCAACCAAAATCTAACAGCACAAGCATTTCTTCCAAGATTCAAAGCTTGTTCATATGCGAAGGAAAAAAAATTGGGAGACCCTTGGGGGATAACAATGCTACCTGTTAACACCTGCCATAACAATAATATATAAATTGTTTATCTGTCATTTTAATATAATATTTTATAGCATATTTAATAACACTTTTTGCCTTTCCGTACTGTTTCCTTTGCTCTTTTCTACCTCAGTTTCCCTTCTTTCACTCCACTTTTCTTCTTCTGTATAAGGGGCAAATCCTGTCCCTTCCACCTCTTGGACATATGCCACCGGGAAGGCAACATAATTGGTGTGATTCCAGTTCTGGGGGAGGTGAAGTGGATGGAACTGTGCTGTGGATGTGGGGTTCCACTGGGCCACTGAGCAGGGCCAGTTTGCAAAGCAGGCAGGGGAAGAAGGGGGCATGAAGTCCTGACAACACATGTATGTGGGTTTGCTGACCAAACTCCTTCCTCCATCCACTGTATATGAAATGCTGCTCCCTTGGATGCTACAGTAGTGGTAAAGCAGCTCTGTTTCTTTCTGGCTGGGGAAGTGGGGAAGATTTTTTCTCCTTCTGCTCACCCTGTTTACTCAGGCTTGGTGCAGGGCAGAGGATTTACCCCATTTTAATGTATCCATTCCTTCCTTCACACTTTTTCAATATCGGTTTATCTCTAGTTTAATTTTGTCTTTATTTAATGTTTCCATCTTTTCTTCTCCTTCCTTCTCCTTTTTCCCTTTCTGCTCAGAGCACATCTATCTAAATGATACACTGTTAAAAAAACACTGATGGCTGCTAATACCATGTTTACCTCAGGGCTCCTTTCATTGCTCCCATTGATGGAGTTGCACCAATGTTAGCAACAGTGGGAACATTTTGCCCCCAAATCTTGGTGTAGATAAGGCCTTGTAGTGAGCTGTGTTTACAAGAATCAGAGGCTGCGTACAAAAGCATCCCTCCCTCCCCCCATGTTCTCAGTAGAACTGGTTGGTGTTTCTTTCCACACCCCTACATTGACAGGCCAGAAAGGGGGCTGGAGGAAGGTGTCAGCCTGCTGATGACTGAAACAAGATTGGGCTGTTGGCAGAGCAAGCCAAGAATTCTGATCTGCATTCATCTTTCTCTGCCTGGTGTGATCCAGGAGTTAGGGCCAGACTGTGGCTGGCCCCTGCACTGATGCAGGTGTGAGGGCAAGGACTGGGAGCCCGCACTAAAGAATTGTGGCTTCTTGGCAAGAGCTGTGCCTGAAAACAGCTAGTTAAACAGGCACTATCACAATTTCAAATCTAGACAGACCTTAGAGAGTTTCTCAACTCCAGTGCTATCTGATTTACCTTTGCCAAAGGAGGAGTTAATAATTTATCTCACCCCCACTGCCCAATGAATGTAGGCAGCAGAATGAAGAGATGCCTTATCAGAAACCCTTGTATAAACAAGTTATTGACATGATTTGAGCCAGCTTCTCCCATTCAGCAATATGACTTGATTTTTATGATGCTGATTTGTATGCTAGAAATACCAGTAAATGAAGTGAAAGGGATAACGTTGATGGTGTATCTATTATATTTTCTTATGAACAGATAATAGTCTCCATAATTAAGTTGTTGCAGACAGGTTCCATGATAAAGCTTATTGTTAGCTCTCCCTTCCCTGCATAACATTAACTCCAGAGCATTGTTTTGTTTTCTTTGATAGGAGCACCTACAGCCCTAATTGCATGCAGGGTGAGTTGTTGTACTAGACATTTTAAAATACATACGAGTATTGTATGTTGAAGAGCTCAACATCAGCTTGATATCATGATCCAGCTGGGAAGAGTGTCTTTTTTTTCTTTCTTTTTTTTTTTTTTTTTAAAATCTTGAGGTGCTCAGATGCTAAAATAATGGATTCCCAATATAAGAAATTAGATCTATTTTATCTTATAAATTTTTATCTAATCTAAGGGTGTTTTCTTTTGTTTGTTACAGTCTCTAAGTACTATCTGCTGTATCGTTTTGCAAAGTAGAAGAAATTAGGCAATTTTTTGAGGTACAAGTCATTATAAACTACCATGAATATGGAGCTATTCAGTTAAAAGTTGCAACACTTTTAGTCCCAGTATTCATTTCCCTTATAACCTCAGAAGAAAATTATTTTTTTGTGCATTACTTAAAAATAAAACATTCTAGTGTATGCTGAAAGTGTGAAGGCGATTGATCAAACCTTTTAAAACTTAACTCTAATGCCACATCACTGTGTCATTTTTCAGGTGTCATTAAGCTTGATCTGGAATATGTAATATAATGATTACATGTGTAAACTTATTTAGGAGATTGTATGTACTATGAACATATTTGAATATCTACCTTCCTCTAATTGTTCAACATTCATACTTTTAAATGCTTAATATTTTTAATACAGTATTTCTTGGGAAATGGGGGCATAACAGTGACCTTATTTAAACTTCACAAAGTATTTTGTGTGTTAATTCTCTTGAGTCATATTTCGAAGACTTTACTCAAGAAAATGCTTATTGACTCTGATTCTGAGATTTTTCTTATGTAAGCAATTCGGGATTTGGCCCAGTGATATTTCCTGAATAGTGGAAAACATATATTTTTCAGTGTCATGATGGAAGAAAAACAAATAAATCTGAACTCTCACATTCAGCTAACGAACTACCAATTAGTAGCTACAGTTTATCATATGAATCACCTATTGACCATGTCATGCGCACACTGCACTTTTTATAAGAGCTTCTGAAAGGGTTCATCTAAAGGCAGCAGCTTTCATGTGGGAGGTTTTCCACCTTTTAAATTTGCAAGACAAATTTATTTGCACGACATCATGGAATGACATTGCATAAAGGCGCCAACACAATTTAAGGCCACTATAATAGGGTCTTGCCAAATTCAGCAATGGACCGTGCATCTTTCTCATCTTCCCCACTCACTCTCAAGGAAGCCAGGGCCAACTTACTAGCCAGCCACGTGAGTGAAGCTCTCACCAGAATCAGTAGTCCCTTCCATTTTCCCAGAGATGCATTTATTGTTCAGGCACAAACACAGTTCAACATCAGTCAAAACAGGACCTCCTGCCTGGTTCCTCCAAAAGCCTCTGCCTCGTAGGTCTTCTGCTGCCTACACAGCAGGTGTTCCCAGCCAGGTCTTCCACCTAGCTAGTGTGGCAAGTCCCCTTCCAGAGACAAGGTGAAGAGAAAGAAAGGTAAGAGGGATAGAGAGAATAAGGAATAGGCAAGAGAGAACTGAAGGAGGTCATCTCTGTTCAGATGCTTGTTAATTATATTGCCCAAAAGGGAAGATATCAAGATGTCTGGGGGGCTTAAACAGTCCCTGCCCTCCAGTTCTCCCTCTGCACAAACACTTCAGATATTCTAGAGGCTTTAGCTGCTCCTTACTCCTCATGCCACCATGCAAACTGCACTCTATAAAATGAGAAATAACCTCACCCACACAGCTTCCCTATACAATACACACCTTTATGGAGGGTCATCCATCAAATAATGTAGAATCACACCATTAGAGAGGGGAAAGACCTAGAGACAGTCAAGGATGGCCAAACTTTGCAATGCCAAAGGCCACACTTGCAACTGGCCAAAAAACCCCACACAGGGTGAGTTGCAAAAAATCTCTGGAGAGTGTGTCTAACTTATATCTATTTTAACTTGTAGCAAAAATAAATGCCATCCAATAGACACTGGTTGAATGGTTTTTAATAGGACTGCCTGGCTATTGAGACTATCTTCCTCTTCTTTTTTCCTTATGTGCTGCTTACTCAGTCCTAATTCTTTTGACCTTTGAAGACCTTTCTTCTCTCCATTCATGGGGGGAGGAGAGAGTTTGTGTGGCTTTTTTGTTCTTTTGCTGCTCTCATCGCCAGAATGCTGCAGAGACTCAATTAATACCAGTTGTGATGGAGGCTTTTGCAGTGTTGACCATCTTTGTGCTAGGACTGAACTGAGATACCCCCAACTCTGTAGAGCACAGAACAACCTTTGCCAAAAGAATCACACACCCCTTTGGTACAGATTGCTCCCCATGTTGTCATTCTCTGGAGAGAGGCCAATAACTAGGATGGACACAAACATTGAACTGCCCCTGCCTCATCTCTCTCTACCTCTCTGTTTTCTTCCAGTTTGTTCTTTCCTTTTGTATCTTATCCCCTTTGTCACTCTTCTGTACCTTCTCTGTTTTCCTCCCCTCTCTTCTGAGCCTGTCTCTCCCTCCATTTCTTCTTACTCTCCCCTCCTCCTTGCTTCCTCTTTGCTCCCTCTACTCTCACAGTGTCCTCCATGGTCTGTTGCCTCTCTCTCTGCCCCCGCCCCTTGTTCCCTCCCCCCCACTCACCTTCTTCCCTTACTCATTCTCTTCTCTCTGGCTTCCCACCACACTATATCCCACTTCCTGCTTTCCCTTCTTAATAGCTCACTCTACACATTCTTCATTCCTTGATGGATTTCTTATGACCCTTCAGGAAATATGAGCCCTCTAAACTTTTATCTCGTCATCTAAATCAGGATGCCATTACACACCTTGTGCTTTTAAGCTCCTCCCCTCAAAAACAGGGTTCAAATAGTAGTGCAAGGACATCTTTCATAAATACAATACTACAATATATGAGCTGGTCCTTTATGTGACTCACTGGACAATGATAGAGAGTATGGAGAGGTAGAGTATAATGAAGACCATGCAGGCCATCTTGACCTGCCTCACTGTAGTGCTTCTGGATAGCACAGAAAATGGCTTTCGCATTCTCATGTAGCTCTGGAATCTTACATGCAGAGGGAAGTCTGTGGCCTCCAAATGATACTTAGCAGCCCCTCTGCCTATATTCTCACTGACTACCATAAATTTAAGCATGTCAATGGATGAGGGGAAGTCTTTGAGGACTGAGACTGTAGGGCCCTTGAAGCGGTTGCTCAAGGAAATTCGGGCAGGTGGAAGGACAGAAGTGATGGCATCTAAGTTGTTGTCCTCTGAGGCAGGCTTCCATGTGGACCTGGCATAGTGGAAAATGTGGGTGATTCCATATCTCGCTGCCAGTGCTGACATGTGGGAAACTTCTAGCACCCCATCGAGGAATCCAAAGAAGAGCGAGATGCTTGCCTGCCGTATGCCTCTCCGCAGCACTGTCTTACAGTCCTCGCTGTTCTCCAGAAAAAATGCAACCAGATGATGGTGGGCCCCCTGGGCACTGGATGACAAGGTTGCCCAAGCCACTTGTTTCAGGTGCTCCAGCAGGCGCATAGCACATCTCTTACCACAGTGCAATAGGGTGGTTATTAAGTGAAGGCAGGAGACTTTGGCTGCTGCAAGGGCCTGCCGTAGGGCCTTATTTGCTAGTATCTCAGCCCAGAGCTTCTTGCACATAATGAAGAGCAAGGCAATTGCCATCTCCAGGCTGCAGCGCCAGAGGAGGAAGAGCCCGATCATCTGGGCAATGACCCATTGGGACACTAGGCCCACTATAGTGGTGAGGGGATGGAACAGTGGTTTGTAGATGTTCACAAAGATAGAATAGGTCATGAAGTAGAGTAGCAACAGGTGGACTCGATGCAGCTCCCAGTCCATTCTGCTCTGTATCTAGTAAACTCCTTCACTCACAGATGGAGCTCCAACCTTTCTGGCCCTCCTCTTCACTATCCTAAAACCCCAACGCCTCAGCTGTGGGGTTGTGCTCATCTCAACAGTAATGTTCTGCCCTGCCATCTGTCCCCTATATTTGGTTCTGGATACTCCCCTCAAATGACGGGTGATGACACCACAATCTGTTGCATCAGAGAGGAGGGGTGATGATGGGTCATACTAGGGGACACTAGCAGCTGGAAAACGCAGGATCAACTTAAAGGCAATGGAAGCTGGTGATAGAAGAAAGTGAATAGATTGAGTGACTGAACATTTATATGGATAAAGATAATATTCTGTTATAAGAACCAATCTTGGAACTGTTAGCAATTATCTTGGAGAACTTGTGGAAGACAAGTGAGGTCCTAGAAGACTGGTGAAGGGCAAACATAGTACCTAAAGGACCCAGGGAGTTATTGACCAGTCACCCTAACTTCAATACCAGGAAAGATACTGAAACAAATTATTAAACAATGATTTTGTAAGCATCTGGAGGATAATAGGGTTGTAAGAAATAACCAGCATGGATTTATCAAGAACAAATCATACCAAACCAAGCTAATTTCCTTCTTTGACTGGGTTACTGGCATAGTGCATGGGAGAAACAGTAGATGTAATATATCTTAGTTTTAGTAAGGCTTTTGACACAGTCCACTTGCCATTCGAATCCACAAACTAGGGAAATGTGGCCTAGATGAAATTACTATAAAATGGATGCACAGTAGGTTGAAAGTTCATACTCAAAGAGTATTTATCAACAGTTTGCTATCAAACTCAGAAGACGTATCTAGTAAGATCCCACAGGGGTCAGTCCTGGGTCTGGTACTAATCAATATTTTCATTAATGACTTGGCTAATGGAGTGGAGAGTATGCTTATGAAATCTGCAGATGACATCAAGCTGGGAAGGGTTGCAAGCACTATGGAGGACAGGATTAGAATTCAAGAGGACCTTGACAAATTGGAGAATTACTCTGAATTAAAAAAGATGAAAGTCAGTAAAGACGAGTGCAAAGTACTTCACTTAGGAAAGGAAAATCAGATGCACTAGCACTACTACAAAATGGGGAGTAACTGGCTACGTGGTAATATTGCTGAAAAGGATTCAGAGGTTATAGCAGTTCACAAATTGAATATGAATCAACAATATGATGCAGCTGTAAAAAAGGCTAATATCGTCCTGGGATGTATTAACAGAAGTGTTGTATGTAAGAAACAGGAGGTAAATGTCCTGCTCTACTCAGCATGGCCTCAGCAGGAGTACTGTGTCCAATTTTGGGCACCACAATTTAGAAAAGATGTGGAGAGAATCCAGAGGAGAGCAACAAAAATGATAAAAGGCTTAGAAAATCTGATCTATTAGGAAAGATTTAAAAAAACTGGATGTTTAGTCTTGAGAAAAGAAGACTGAGGGGGATATGAAGGGGTTAAGTCTTCAAATATGTTAAGGGCTGTTGTAAAGAGGACTGTGATCAATTGTTCTCCAAAACATCTGAAGGTTGGACAAGAAGTAATGCGCTGAATCAGCTTCAAGGGAGATTTAAATTAAGTATTAGGAAAACCTTTCTAACTATAAGAGTAGTTAAACTCTGGAATAGGCTTCCAAGAGAGGTTCTGGAATCCACATAATTGGAGATTTTCAAAAACCAGCTGGACAAACATCTGTCAGTGATGGTCTAGGTTTACTTGGTCCTGTTGCAGTACAAAGGGCTGGACCTGATGACTTCTTGAGGTTCTTTCCAGCCATACATTTCTATGATTCTATTGTCAAAGTTTACAAAGAGTATTGCTTCAAAATTTAAACCAGTCTCTAATTAGTGGAGATTAGGTTTAGCTCTTAATGGGAGCTAACTGGGAGGTTTCTTGAACCGTCCTCTGCAGCAGCTGATGCTGGCCCTTTTGGAGACAGGATTCTGGACTAGTTGGATCACAAATTTGACTGGGTGCAGCAATTCCTATTCCAATTCCATGGTGCAGCAATTTAATTTGGGTAGTTTAAGATTCTCATTTTAGGAAACGTACTAGGTGGCACAAATTAACTTCGGCCACCACACATTGCTGTCTTGGCACAGTGCTCTCCTTTCCTAGTTCAACATCCTCCATGGCATGACCCAATGTCTGCCAACCACCCAAGTCCTCCTTCAGCTCCCCATCACAACTGAACATCCTCTGGTGGCTGTTTCGGTGTTTATTAAGCGCTCCTCACAGGGTATTGAAGCTGCGGGTGGGTATTGCAGGGTGCTGGGAGCACCTGCTTTCCGGCCTGCTCTGGGTATAACAGGGCCCATCTTTTGAGGGTGATGTCAGCTCTCCGCCTTGCTTTAGGCCTGTTTTCGGGCACGCCTGACCCAGAGCTGCCTCAGCAGGAGACACCCGCCTCCCAGCCCAACTCAGCAGCCTCCCGTCATGCTCCCACCAACCCTGAGCGCCACGGTGACCTGAGGACGGTTGAGGCGGCGGGAGGAGCTCTGGATTCCGGCTCTGGCAAGCTGCCTCTACCCCCTCCCAGGAGCTGGGGTGGGGGGACGGGGAGGCTGCGGTGACTTTAAGCTATTCCCCACTCCCCACAGCGTGGCTCCCGTTACTGCCCAGGTGCCCCCCCCGGCTCTGACTAGGCCTCAGTCACGTTAACAGACGCAGTGGCAATAGCATTCCCGACGTTCTCCGCCGGCGCCGTCTACTGTTACTGCACTGACCGACTGTAACGTGCGCGCGCATGCGCAACGGTGGTCGTACGCCCATACGTAATATGACGTAACAGTGGCTATAAATAGCGCCCGCGCGGCCTGCTCTTCCCTTTCCGACTTGGCTCGGTCGCCTCGCGGGTGCAATGGTAGGTGGTGGAGAGCGGGTCCGGGCATCGCCATCCGCGGGCATCTCCGCTGTCCTGGCCCCGGACGCCTCCGGATCGGCCCCCAGCTGCGCCGGGGACCCTGCTGGAGGCAGCGCAGGGCCCATTTGGAGACCAGCCGCTTACCGGGCGCGCGGGGAACCGGGCCGGGGAGTGCAGCGGGCGGGAGAGGCGGTCGCTGGCGGGGCTTAGAGAACCCAGAGCGGCCGGGTTTAGAGGCGTTTGTAGGTGGCTCTCCCGTGCTGGCTGCCAAAAGCGGGGGTGGGGGGGAATGGCTCGGGGCCAGGCTCGGGGAGAGCCGCCTGGAGCAGGTGGGCTTTACAGCACGCTCGAAGGGAGTCCTGTCCGCTTCCCGGGGACGGTCCTATACCTTTAGCGGGGTGCTGCTGCCTCTGTCGTCTTACTCTTCAGGAGATCGGGATACAGCTGGGATGCAGCACAAAGGTTATTGAGGGAGGCTTCAGCTGCATTGACTCACTTTCCTCACGTGGTTTTGCTCTGAAAAGGGACAGGCAGGGCACGTTCTTACTCAGCCGTGTACCTCACCATCTGATATGCTGACTTTAGGGCTAAAATGAGCTCTTACAGCTTTTGACTTCTGCTAGCCTGGCAGCTGAGTGGAAGGTGTAATGACACTTTGGAGGGTCAGACCCTCGTTCTCCAAAAAAACATTGCATTGTGTCCTTACATTTTCCTTAGTCATTTGAACAAATCTGATATGTGACAGTACTGGGGGATGTAAAAGGTGGGTATGGTTAACACATGTAAGGCACTGATGGATGCACCATTCTAAAATGGTAACACACTTAAAATTCAAACAGGAGAGCTGGTGTGGAGGGCAGGGATGTCTAGAAAACAGGACATACTGGTATGCCTATGTAATGGCTATCTCAAAGGCAAGAGACAGCAACTAGCATGCCATTGGGGCAAATTAGTCCCTCAGGCAACATGAGTGTTAAAGGTGTGGTTTTTTTTGTTTTGTTTTTTCTCTCTAGTCACATCGTAAGTTCTCCGCTCCTAGACATGGATCCCTTGGCTTCCTGCCCCGCAAACGCAGCCGTCGACATCGGGGCAAGGTGAAGAGCTTTCCTAAGGATGACCCCAGCAAACCTATCCACCTCACTGCCTTTCTTGGGTACAAGGCTGGCATGACCCACATTGTCCGGGAAGTGGACAGGCCTGGATCCAGTATGTATTTCTCTGCTGCTCTTATCTTGTCACTGTGCAACCTTTTTTCTTACACTGAGGCAGTGGGAAGAGACACTAGGAGGGTGGTGAAGCACTGGAATCGGTTACCTAGGGAGGTGGTGGAATCTCCATCTTTAGAGGTTAAGCTGTGGCTTGACAAAGCCCTGGCTGGGATGATATAGCTGAGGTTAGTCCTGCTTTGAGCAGGGGGTTGGACTAGATGACCTCCTGAGGTCCCTTCCAACTCTAATATTCTATGATTCTGTGTGGCTCCCAGTGTTTGAGTCCCAGTCTGATTTCTGCTGAGTCCTTGTGGCTGTTTACATTGGCTCCTTGGCTGTTTTTTCCAGTTGTTAGTTATAAAAGCAAGTTCCCAATGGCTAGGGGGATAGGTCCTCTTTGCCAGTTCCAGACTTCATGCCCATTGGGTTGTTGGTGTCTTATTTTTCTGTAACTGCTGTTCTTGTGGTGTGGGGTGACTTGCGAAGAAATGTGCTGGTCTGGTAGAGCTGTATTGTAGCAGGCTACTTATGATGATCTTTTCTCGACGGGCGGACATAAAGAAATCGCTTCTGGTGCTTTTTGATGACTGTCGAGTCCTGAATGTAGTTCTGTGTTATCAGCCACCACCCAGCTCATTTTGAATGACTTCTCCATTTTACACCCTAGAGCCAATGTTTGGTTTCAGTATAGCATCTAGTCACCACTATACCCTCAGGGTGCCTCAGTGCAGGTGGCTAATCAAGGTCCCCTGGCCCTTGGAGCCTGCTGACTTTAGCTGTATGAAGACCTTTTGTGCATCACTGGACCCTCAATATTTTGGGGAGGGGGTTCATATGTTGTGGAGCTAATTGGTTCAATGTGCTTTATCCTTCCCAGAGGTAAACAAGAAGGAAGTGGTAGAGGCAGTCACTGTGGTGGAGACCCCTCCCATGGTCATTGTGGGCATTGTGGGCTATGTGCAGACTCCTCGTGGCCTCCGCACCTTCAAGACCATCTTTGCTGAGCACATCAGTGATGAATGCAAACGACGTTTCTACAAGAACTGGTGAGAAACATGGAGGAGCGGGACCTCACTTAATCTAGCCTTCAGAAACTCTCTTGTGTTGCTGGCTTTGTTGAATGACCATAATGGTATTGTAGTTTAGTCTGAACTGTTCTCTTCTCCAACATCACAGCCAATGATTGGCCCTTGGGGGTCTAGGGGTTAAGCTGAAATTTGTCTCCTCACATAATAATATACAAGCACTATTCCAGCTAGTTGCAGTTTTAAAGTGCAGTTTATAATGGGGTTGGGGATCAAGGTGTTTATACTTGTCTGATGTCTGCATGAGCACACTAGGCGTAGCGTTTTCTCTGCATGTGGGCATAAAGCGATCACCTTTGGTGCTTATTGTTAAGTCTTGAGCATAGTCCCACTTTCTCTGGGAAGGGGAGAAGACTTTTTTCTTCTGATCACTCTTCCATGCCCTGCTATGTTTCAGATATTCTCACTCTGAGAATAGGGCTACAGTGGATGTCCCCAGGTTCTCTTTTGCCTATGGAATTAGGACGGATTTTTCCTAGATGCTCTTCATGAACTTCCTACACAACCAGGGAGAAGTGGTCCCCAAATGAATGCATGAACGGTGTTTGGTTATTGCATTGGTGTCCTCTTACCATTAACCATAGCTCAAGGTTGAAACATGTAGGCCTTAGTAGATGTGGAACCAAGGCAAGAGCAATTCAGCAGTATTTTAAGGCCACAAATAATCAGCTGATAGTCACTGTATTGTTGCAGAGCACTGCGCTATATTTTTTTGAATGTTTAATATTGTATTTTAATATGCTTTGGATGAATTCATGGTAGCTCCGCTCAGCTCTGGCAACCCTGCCTCTGTCTGATGAGCTCCAGGCTCCGCTTGCTGGTGGAAAAGTTTCCTTAGAAGCTGGCAATGAGCCAAAACCAACTCAGGTGGCAGTTCTTCCGCTCACCCCCTTTTCTGGGGGGCTGATGAAGGGCTAAGCCACACATCTTTCTGCTCTGCTCCTGAAGGCACAAGTCCAAGAAGAAGGCCTTCACCAAGTACTGCAAGAAGTGGCAGGATGAGGAGGGCAAAAAGCAGCTAGAGAAGGATTTCAGTAGCATGAAGAAGTACTGTCAGGTTATCCGTGTCATAGCTCACACTCAGGTGAGTGTTCTGTCTCCTTCCTAAAGAGGGCTCAGACTTGGGGGTACAGAGAATCTGTGCAGGCTCACTCCATTGCTTCCCTCAATTCCCTGTCCCCCAAAACTGTTGCCTATGTGGCCTAGTGGATAGATCACTGGACTGGGACTCGAGACCTGGGTTCTGTTCCTAGCTCAGCTATTGGCCTGCAGGTGAACTTGGGCAAGTCACTTCCCTTCTTGTGCCTCGATTTCCCATCTGGAAAATGGGAATAATGATGCTGCTTTCCATCGTAAAGCACTTTGAGATTTACTGATGAAAAGCACAGTATAAAAACTGGATATGGTATTATTTTTGATCAGTTCAAAGTCTTATGCAAACAACTAATGAATCCTTACAGTACCCCTCAGCGGTAAAGAACCCTGTTCCCGTTTTACAGATGTGGAAACTTAGTTTACATGCCAGCTCTGTGACACACATATATATACACACACATGTGAACAGCAACCTGGTGCATTGGAATTTGAGTTCTTGGGTTCCATCCTGTGCTCAGGCCACTAGATCTCTGCTCTCTAATTAGGATTGAATGTTTTATCCTCTTGTCCTGGGATACTTTGGCCCTCTGGGAAATATCCTTTACTTCACTTGGTTTTAAAAAATGGATGTCTACTGGCAGCTTCAGACCAAGGAATATGTGGGCAATGCTCTCCTGCAGAGCCCATCAGTGGCTTTTGTTAATCATCTAGAGGGGTCACTGCTGAGCAGTGTGAAGATCTGCTGTGGGGGCCCCCCGCCCCCGCCCCTTTGCAACCTGCATGAGTGCCAAATACTTCCAAACTGAGAAATGTAACAGGATCTCCTGCCTGGCAATAAGTAGAGGAAGCTGTGTTGGTCACAAGACTTTTCATATGTTAAAGATGGCCTCTTGTGGCAGACAGCAAAGGGAGAGATGCAGCTGCTGACAGCATTTTAGATGTCAGTCCCCCTTATCCCAAATATAGTAGAGAACATTTGGAGGGGGCGGGAACGGGAGGGAACTGATGTGAACTTGCTTAGACTGTCATCCAATCCCAGCAGGCTTTATCTTCAGTCCCTTTTTTAGATCCTCAGCTTGACAACCAGCTGTAAGGGCAGCGGGAGGCATGTATTACTACTGTTTTTCTTACATTCAATGTTTTTGTAGCTTTTATCTGAAGAGCTCTGTGTAAGCTCAAAAGCTTGTGTCTCCAATGGAAGTTGGTCCAATAAAAGATTCTCACCCATCTTGTTTCTCTACTGCTTTTCCTCTCATTCCTTTGGATGGTCTGGCTGCCAGATACTTAGGCCTGTCCACTTATGCCATTGTACAGCCTTGATAACTTTTACACACACACACACACACACACACACACACACGCGCCCCCCCCCCCCCCCCCCCCCCCAAGATCTTTAGATTTCAGTCTTTCGAGCACTGTGTATATTGTGAATGGGATACAGCAGAGTTGGAAAAAGCCATCAGACCCAGGAAGTGAATCTCAGACAAATACATACTAGAGATCTCAGCATTGTGTCTGGGTTATAGTAGAGCTAATGTTAGGTCTGTCTTCCAGATGCGTTTGCTTCCACTGCGGCAGAAGAAGTCTCACCTGATGGAGATCCAAGTGAATGGTGGCACCATCGCTGAGAAAGTGGATTGGGCCCGGGAGAAGCTGGAACAGCAGGTGCCTGTGTCGACTGTCTTTGGCCAGGATGAGATGATAGATGTCATTGGAGTCACCAAGGGCAAGGGATACAAAGGTAGGTGTCATGGCTGCCTCTTGTTTCCTCCAGGGCTTCAGTGGGACCAGAACCCAGAGTTTAGTGAGGAGTTTTGTAATCACCTTTCTGACGCTTGCCCTATATACCAGGGCAAGGGTGTGTGGGATCTCTGCTTTCACTTCAGAAGTGTACTGTTCAATGATGAGGCCATGGAATACGTGCTGGGCACAGCATCCGACATCCATGAGGAATCATTCCATGCTGCCTTCCTTCTGAGAACAGCACCCAGGGAGCAGTTCAGAAAAACATGGGCAGCTGTGGTTGGGTCTCATGCAGAGCAGTTATTCATGACACCCATCCTTAATTGGTACACTGATCTGAATTTCTGTTAGTGTTGAAAGGATACACACTTCTCCTTAGGCAACAGCCACAAACAGTGTGCACAGTCTGGTCCCTGGTTAATTATAAACACCTGTGTAATGAAGGCACATGCCAGAGCTGAACAGTTATCACGGTCCTACAGTGCTATAATGTTTCATTTTCTTGTTTCAGGGGTTACCAGCCGCTGGCATACCAAAAAGCTGCCCCGCAAGACCCACAGGGGTCTGCGCAAAGTAGCCTGCATTGGCGCTTGGCATCCTGCTCGCGTGGCTTTCTCTGTGGCCCGAGCAGGTCAGAAGGGTTACCACCACCGTACAGAAATCAATAAGAAGGTAAATCTGAGATGTGCATTGAAGTGCCTGGTTTCCCCAGCTGGATAGTCAAGGTCACACTCAAGTTTGCTTGATTCTGCAGTATCAGACTATAGTTCAGGTTTTTTGTTTGACTGGAGTTTGGAGCCAGCAACCCTGCAAAGTAATTGTGTCCTCCGCTTACTACTACTTGCCAGCACTGCAACTTTTTTTGCAAGCATATTGGTTTAATGAAAATGGCCACTTCTGCATCCCGCACTGTTTGGCCCTGGGCTGCTAGACACAAGGGCAGGAAGGGACAAAACTCACTAATCTTTATTAAAGATCAGGGTTCTACAGAGAACCCTGTAACCAGCCTTAAAGCTGAATGGAGAGTGGTCTATAGTGTGAGCTCAAGCTGTGCCTAGGACCAGCAAACATGAGTTTAAAATGTAAGCTTTTGTATTCAAGCAAACAGCCCAGCAAACCAGTTTGAGTAGGAGAAGCTGATAAATGGTCACAATGAAAAGAGAAGGGTTGTCCAGTGAATTGGGTTCAGTTCTTGGCTCTGCTACTGCCTTGCTGTGACCTTGGGCAAATCACTCAGGGTATGTGTACACGGCAAAGAGAAACCTGTGGCTGGCCCATGCCACCTGACTCAGGCTTACGGGGCTGTTTCATTGCTGTGTAGACTTCTGGGCTCAGGCTGGAGCCCAAGCTCTGGTACCCGGTCCTAGAGCTCTGGCTCCAACCCAAGCACAGAGGTCTGCACAGCAATAGCCTTGCAAGCCCAAGTCTGCTGGCATGGACCAACAGTGGGTTTTCTTGCTTTGTAGACATACCCTTTCTTTCCCCATCATTTATCCCCCTCACGTAAAACATGCTGTGATACTATCACCATTGTAGCTAATGTTGCAGTTAGTAATGAAAAGTTTGAAATCAAAGGGAATTCAGCATAATTGAAAGTAAGGATTTTTTATGAAATGGAAATAAGTAGCCAGAACTTCTGGACACGAGCTCCCAGGAAGTTAAAATACTTTTGATTCATTTTTGTTTAATAGGGTGCCCTAGTGACAAGCTAAAGTGCAGTGAATGAGGCATTAGCTTCATGATACAGTATTGAGGCTCTTAATTGCTGGCACCTAAACACAGCCTGATTTGTTTTCCACTTTCCTCTGTTTGTGCTCAACAAAAATCCTTTTCCCCATGGGTTTGAACTACTGTTTCCAGTTTAGATTATTTGCTGCTGTCAAGCCCTTTCTCCCAGCACTTGCGAAGTAGCATTCTCCTTTTGTCGTTTTAGGTCTACAAGATTGGCCAAGGTTACCAAATCAAGGATGGAAAGCTGATAAAAAACAATGCATCAACTGACTACGATCTGTCCGACAAGAGCATTAACCCTCTGGTGAGTGGCTTTCCAGCTGTTAGAAGATTTGGTGTGTGGGAAGGGTATGAGAATTCAATCTTGGACTGTGGTCTCATAAACCAGAGTTTATTCCAGTCTAGTCAATAAGGAAAAACTCGGGTAGTGCAGGAAATTCTACTGATTCCTTAAGTTGCAGTCCTCTCTATCAGTATTGAACAAGTATAACAGTATTGTACTGTGAATTGCTGAGCTGTATTGCATCACTTGGTTGCAACTTGAGAATGCTGTTAACTTAAAAATGACTTGTCTGAATTTTTTACGTACAAGTAACACCTGTTGTACAAGCCACAAGGGTTGGAAGGAGGACTCAACCAGGTGTAACCAGAAACATAACTAGTTTTTAAAAAAACAAACGAGAGTTTTGTGGCACTTTAAAGACTAACAAATTTAATTTCAGCAGGCATAAGCTTTCGTGGGCTTCAGCTCACATTCTAAGTTTTTAAAAGTTGTCTAGATTTCAGGCTTGCCCCCTCTATCAAGGTCCTGACCACTCTTGGACATTAGAATCCCCAAGCAACTTCTTGCGAAAAACAGTTGTCCTGTGTGGTTTTCAGTGTGGATAAATTCTATCAGCCTAAAATTCTCTGCTGTTTTCAGTTGGAGAAGCTTTCAATTTCACTTCCATGACACTTTGTGATGTTGCTGTGGCTCATTAATGGTGGACTTTCAGCAGTGGGCAACTAGTAGGCCCTCAGAGTCCTTGAACAGTGTATTTTAGCCAAAAATTAAAAGAAATGTTTGCTTTGTCATGTCTGAAATTTTTTAGTTCCTGAGTGAAGAGAATATCAGTGGAAGCCGGGGGATTTCATTTAGGGCAAAGTGGGTAGCCAGATTGTGATTCTGGGAAGTCTTAGGAAGCTCAGTGGCCAAGTATTTAGAAGTCATGCTGTCTGCTTTAGGGGATGAGCCATAGCAATGTGCCAGCTGTGCACAGTGGAGGAGCAATATGGAGCCAGGCAGGAGGAGTGGAAAGGTGGGGTAAGAGCTAAGTGAAAAGTAGCTTGTGGCTTGCCGGGAAGCATAATCCCATTGTCAGAGCCAATGACATACCAGGGCAAACGGAATAAAGCTCCAGAGGCTGCTCTAGTTATGCTGTGCTACAACAGCTGCCCATAGAGTCATCCAGCAGCACAAAATAGCTGGAGCTCTGGCCATTCTTCCAGTCTGCCCTTCATGTCTGGGGCTACGCAGGGCTGTTGTACCTATGCTTCCAGGGACTTCCTTACAGTATGGGGGTTCCCTGGAAGGAGGATCTGCTGGCATACAGGGGTCAGAGCCAGTGGATGTGCTGTACAGGAACCACAGCACTGGCAAAATCCAAGGCACTGTTCAGTTTAGGCCAGTATTTGCTACAGCATGCTCAACCATCCTCTCTTTACTCAGGGCGGTTTTGTCCACTATGGGGAAGTGACCAATGACTTTATCATGTTGAAAGGCTGTGTTGTCGGGACCAAGAAGAGAGTCCTAACCCTGCGCAAGGTGAGCAGTACAGGAATACTGGGAGGCGGGAGGGAGCCAGGAGGAGTCCCTTACCACAATAACAGTCTTGTTTGATAGAGTGGGGTTTTCCACAGCAAGCTAAAGGAGAAGGCTTGGGAAGTGATGCTGCCCTACCACGGGAGACTCTCACTGCCTGACTCTAGTGACTTGCTCTTCTGAAATGTGTAGCAATGGGCACTGGACTAGCTGGGCTATTGATCTCTTCAGAATGCTATGTCCTGTTTGTTGTTGGGTTGGAGGACTCTTGTAGTTTGTCTCTTGTACAGTAGCTCAGCTTTTCCTTCTGCGTAGTGATGCGAACTTGAGGTTACAGTTCCATCTCCTGTGCTCCTACTACTGCTGTCTCAGTTGATGTGATAACTGAGTGACTTGCTGGCAGTGCCATTAGAGCATCCAGCCTGTTACCAGGCTCTTCAACTCCTTGTTATAATGATGGCTTGAGTCATGCACGTTGCCCTTAAAAATTCAAAAGTACCCAATTGTAGCACATGATAGAGGGGAATGCAGGTCATATGCTTAAAATTGGTGACTGGGCTGCCACATTCTAACAAGTCTCTTCCCCATAGTCCCTGCTTGTGCAGACAAAGCGTCGCGCCCTGGAGAAGATCGACTTGAAGTTTATTGACACAACTTCCAAATTTGGTCATGGCCGCTTCCAGACCGTGGAGGAGAAGAAGGCTTTCATGGTAAGGGCATTGATATCCTGGAGCCCCGCTTTGTAGTGCATACTTTTGTATTGTCTGGCTGCAGAGGCATGCTTCTATGCAGACTTGGGTGGAAGTGGGTACCAAGACACTGTTTTCACAATGAGAATTACAGTTAATAACTCAGCCATTGGGTCACATTACCTGCTGATGGGGCGCACACACATTCATGAAGCACAGCTCAGGTGTTTGTTCAAAGGCTGTTTAATTATCCAGCTGAAAAGATGAACCTCCCACAGGATTCCAAACTTCAGACTTGCATTTGATTGTGGACTCATTTCATCGATGTATAGTGCTTGTTACTGGAGTTGGGTACAGCTTGGATGCTGCCCAGACTCTGGAATATGGACTGTTCCATGAGGAGGCCATGGGGCTAGCCATGTATACAGTGTCTAATATGCATAAGGAGACATTCCACACTGCCTTCCTTCTGAGAACAGCTCCAGGGAACAGTGCTCAAGTTGCTGCAGACAGTAGAGCATCCTGTCTGTACTCTTGGCACATTGAATATCTGATCTGTTGGTGAGAAGCAGCAGATCTCTGGTCACTCCTTGAACCTTTTTAATGCAGCAAAAACTAGACTTGAGTAAGTTTTCATCCACCATTTAACACTGCATTGTTTCAAGAAGTGGGGAGCTAGTTATAAACTGTTTAGTACTTCCTCAAAAAGAGGAGCCAATGATGATGGCTCTGAAGATAGCTTTGCCAGTAGGTGGTGCCAGATTTTTATATTTAAATTGTTAATTTGAAATGGTGCATGGTAATTTAGCTTCATCAGCCTCAGTTCTTAGTTCTGCTGCTAGCTTTGTATGTGGATGAACTTGAAGCAAAAATCTGTACCACAAGTAGACCTGTGATCATTGTCTTCATTCTTGGTTCAAAGCAAAAGTAACCTTCCACAGTGTGGGATTGGGGATGATGTGGTCTCCAACATTGGGGAGATGGTCAGTTCTGCTAGATAACTGCTTATTTGTGGTTTTTTGCAGGGACCACTCAAGAAAGATCGTATTGCTAAAGAGGAGACTGCTTAACATCTGGAACAGTCCTGTGCAGCTCTGGGGCCTGCCTCAAGACAAATAAAACTACAAATATTTTCAAAAATACCCATCTTGTCTCTTGCTTTATGAATGGCTGGGTAAAATCTGATCTAGCTTTTGCTGTGGGTCCTATTCATATTTAGCTTTAGTTGGGTCACCGTGGTAACTTAAGGCTTCATATGCTACCTTACAGGACCTTGCTCTTACTGCATCTCCTACAGTACAAGGGAAATTGCTCACCGCCACAAACTCCCCAACCTTTTCCAAATGTGTGAACAGGGATCTGGGATACTAAAAGCAGAAGTCCTCATGCTTCAGGACATAAGTCATCCTTTGAGAGGGTTAGGAGGAAATTTCCCCTATGGGGAAGGAGTTATTCCATAATTGCCCTCTTCCAGATTTCTGCATCTGGAACTGGCCAGTGCTGGAACTGGACTTGCTGGAACCCTGTTGTGATCCACTATGGCAACTCTTATAAACTTAGTCCTTGGAGAAGGTACCAAGGAGACAGCCCCTGGTGTTCAGCGTAATCTCTCCACAGAGCATGCTGCGGGCGGTTTCCACATGCCTTAAGCTTGCCTTGGAGTGGCCACATCTAGTAAGTTTAGTCTCCATGGCACTTACGCCCCTCAGACTCCTAACAGGTGACTAAAACCATGGTGAAGGGCTGCCCTTGGGGAACTAGATTGACCCCCATGTTCTTTACAGAGGTCCCCTTTATGCTAGTCACTCAGGATTTTTTTAGGGTGCTTTAGTGAGTCAACAGCCAAAATACTCTGGCTTGCCAGCAGTAACTGGTGTGTGAAGGGAGAAGCAGAACAGGCTTGTTCCTTCCATGGGTGTGTTCTCCAACAATTGGGGAGAGGCCATGAATACAATCTGAGGGCACCAGGCTCCCTTGTGTTCTAGAACTGGAAGAGATGCAAAGCTTTCTTGAATTGCAGATTTGAAATTGTAATAACTTCCAGATTTAGAATCTAAAATGACTTGAAAAATCTACTTCCTGGCTGGACTGGAGCAATCTGAGTTTCCATGGTAACAGCTGATATTACTAACACCTAAGTGGGAGCAAGGATAATTGTCCTGCATGCTATATTGTGGAGGTGAACACTGCCTGTTACTAAAGGAGTAGTAGGGAGATTAGTGTGACAGATACAAAGAAATGACAGTTTAATTTTCCTGAGTCCCCTGCCCAGTCCTTAAAAGGTTTTTCCTCCAGACAGTTGTGTGAGAGGAAGGGTGTCACTTCCATGTCAGTCTGACTTCCTGATAAATGGAGGGGGGGAAAGGAAAAGAAGAGACACTGAGCTGTGCATCATAAGTCTGATGCTCTGTTATGTAAGAGCCAGGTGCTAGTACTGTGTCACTGAAAATAACTCTTATCCTCTTGAATAGGAAGTGTTCAGCTGGAGTGCTAGACAGCTTCCTTTTTCTTTTAAGTCAGGTAAAAGTGTTGACTGATAGAAACTTAAAACCATCCAGAATTATCCCCTGCTGATGGCATAAGTGCATGTATTGCACCTAAAATAAGTACTGTGTTTACGGGCACCCCAGTGACACCAGCTAAGAAAGCACTGCAGCTTATCAAAGTATTATAGTGTCTAAGTTTATCAATTCTCATCCTTCAGGGCATACATTGATCACTGTCAAAGGTCAGGAAGAAACTTTCCTCCTTGCCTGTAGACTATAGAGGAAATAGTAAATTACTACTTCCTCTGAGCCATACAGCACTGGCCACAACTGAATGTACTGCAGTGGTAGGAGCCACTGGCCTAATCCCATATTGAATAAGGCTAGCAACTGCTCTTTGTAGACCTAATCTGGTGTGGCAACTGTTCCTAGTAAGATGGGGAAAAAAGCATGAAAGGGAGACATTTGGGACCCTGTCTGTTGCTAAACTTGCTACAGCTCAGTTAAGATAAACAGCAAAGAGGGAATAAAATGGGCTTTTCCTTCTTTAAAAGAGAGACCTGTAAGGTTTTTACAAAATGTTACTTGTTTAATCTGTAAAATTCAGGCCCTGGTGACTAGAAAACAAATAAAATTGACAACACAAGGGGTCAGCAAGAGCTGAGCTATTGAGAGAAGAGATTTTCAGTCAAACTTCTCCTATTTATTTAATTTCATTGGCTAATAACCTTTGAGAAAATGTCTGTTAAAGATTCAGCCTCCTCAGAGGCGTATGAGTTGAGAAGCCAGTATACATTTGTCAGACCTCAGTTATAGCAAAATGAGGGAAGACCAGAGCTGACATCAAATTCTGGTATTTCTATGGGAGTTTTAATATATATTTTCAGCTCTTCATCCTGAGTAAAAAGCCTCAAGCCTAATTTTTAAAATCCCTTACAGCTGATTTATAAGCCTGTTCCTCAAACTGCAGGTCTGCTTTGACAAGAGTGTAATGGACAGATGTGTCACAAGATGGTGCTCTTCCCTCTGGAGCTGAATAATTAAGCCTGTCATAATGGCAGGCACTGGTGAGAGGAAATTGACAGTAGGGGAGGCTGTGGACTGTTGAATGCTCAGTGTAGATGCATGAGTTCCTTACCATAGTTTGAGCCAGTTGGGAGTTAGGGCTGTGAGTAAGGAGGCTCAGGTTTTAACATCTCTGTGCCTGTTTCTCCCTCTAAAATGGGGAGAAGATACTTCCCTACCTGTCATGCTTTAAAGCTCTTTGGGTATCATGGGAGATACCTTAGAAGTGCAGGGTAATCTATACAATGAGAAGATTGCTGAGGCAAACTAGAACATGCTATTTTAGAATTAAGTGGGCTAGTAGGCAGTCTGCACCCTTGGTGCCCAGGCTTGTCTAGTAGAGCTCTCTCCCCTAGCTTTTCCTTATTCTGCAGTAAAGGCTGCATCCTGTGTTTAGAACACAGTCTCCATAGTAACAGACAGCAATCAATTGAGGTCACAGATCAGGGCTTCTCTGGGTTCAGCCTAGAGGAGATTTGGCTGTGAAGATAACAAATGGTTTCTGAAACCTAGAGCTCAGAGAGCTGGCAAGCCGGGCAGAAACCAAATTGGTTTTTGTGTGAGAGTGTGTTACAATGTGCGGTTCTCATGTTCAATGTTCTCTGTTATGCAAGTCCCTCTTAAAAGAATTGAACACTTAGCCCTTCTGAGGCTTGCCAAGCACCTTACAGACATTAATTAAACTTCTTTCCCCCCTGTGAAACAGGCAGGAGTTATCTCCATTTAGTGGGGAACTGAGGCATAGCTTCTCCCTCTATAAATGACGTTCAAAAGATCTGATAGTCTGGTAAAGCTAGGAATACAACCCTGTCTCTTAACTGCCAGCACTTTACTTTAATCACTGGGCATTACTTTCCTCTGTTCTGAGTGCTGTGGGAATCCAGACACTGGGGCACAAGGTCTGGGATTCAGGCTTCCGGTCTGAGGTCAGTGGAACCTGCAGTCCCAGACAGGCAGAACATGAGTTGCGGTGCAGAGCTCAGACCGCTCCAGGAAGGGGCTACTAGTGCATTTTTATTATCTTGCTGAGGCACACCTGGCCAGGAGCGGCCCGTTTCCAAGCTCTTCCCCTTTTTTAGAGATGAATCAAAAAGCAGCTGCAAATCTCTAGTGAAGACATTAAAAGTGTCTGAGGATGCCTCAGGGGTAAAAGAGGGCTCAGGTTTGAGGTCTTGGCTCTCATGATTAGCGTCACAAGTGGCCCAGCTGATGCTCTTGCATTTCACCCAGGCCTCTGCCTTTGATCACAGTGACAGATGGAGAGCTTCAAATATGCTTAATGTGGAAGAGGAGCTTATTAATACGCCCAAGGGGGCTGAGGTTGGGTTCACGCAGCATGTGGCTCTTTTCTAGCACAGGTTTAACCCAAAATATATATTTAACACGTTACTTTGTGTAGTTTGGTTTGGGCAGGTTTGAAAATGCTGCTGCTTTGTCCTCTTCATAGTTATTTATATTATAGTAGCCCCTACTGTGATCAGGGCCCCACTGTGTTAGGCACTGTACAAAGATGTAATGAAAAATGGGCTATGTCCCTGAACCCAGATTTTTTAAGTCCCAGGCCACTGTCTTAACCACAAAATCATCTGTCCTCTCTTCTCTGGCTCCCTCTATACCCCAAGGTCTCCCAATATCACATTCACTGGCTTCCCATCAACCCCCGCCCGCTTGCTTTTCAGAATTGTTCGCAGACTGGCTCCACCCAGCCCTTTCTGACTTGGTCTCCATCTGCTCTGTTCCTCTATCATCCTTCCTATTTGGATGTCATTTTTAGTTGTGTTGTCACTGTCTGGAAACTCCCTCCTGCAAAGTCATTGCTCGGTCTCTTTAAATCTCCCCTATATTTCTCTTTAATTCATCATCATGATTTCTTTTTTTAAATGGAGGCAAATTACTCAGTAGCGTACAAAAATAGGACTAAACATTACCATCTGGAATTGTGCTAGGATAAAAATGTTTAAGGTTTATCAACCCATGTGCTTTAGGTCGCTGGCAATCTACTAACTACTTTCCCTGGAATAGGGAAGCAGCTCCCACCATGAGCATCACTTAAATGTCCTTTGTGGCAGTTTTACACATTGCCTCTGGAACGGCAACTGCTACTGCCCATTATTGGAGATGGGCTACCGGATTAGACAGACCATTGGTTTGCTCCTGTATGGCAATTGCTATCAGTTCTGTGCCATGCTGTGGGGATACTGTGTGCATGTGAAAGCTACATGCAAAGGACCATGTGGCAGTATCTGCTTGGTCTAATTCTGTCCCTGGTTCTTGTGGAAGCATCTGTCCAGCTGTGCTAATAGCTCTGTGGGATATGGACCTGGCACATGGTTCTTATATTCATTAGGCTGGTACCGATCATTCTGATCACCCCCAGGAAAGTGTTGGCGCATGGACATTCTCCAGTAAGGCATGGGCACTGGGCAGGTTTTAGTGTGGAACTGAGGCCCCCAAGGAGTACAGGGTGCTGACTGTCTTTGTTATCCCTTGTGACTGCTCAGATGGAGCATGGAAAACTAAAGGTGCTTTTTTCTCCCAAGGGTATTTTGCTCAGGTATTGGTGTTTCTCACAAGCTAACACTAACTGTTCCATGTTAGCCCTGGGAAAGGGCCTTAAACATTTGACCTGATGGTCTGACATAAATTGTGGCTTTGAGGTGGTGAGGAAAAGCTGAAGGATGTTCCCAACTCCATCTTGATCAGAAGGTACATTGCACATGTGAATGGCTGAAACACCCTCCCTGGGAGGAACTGCCACAAAGTTTTACTGACTCAGCAATACCAGCTCTGAATTGAGCAGGAATCACCAGGAAGAAGGAAGGGGCAGCTCCACTGCCTTCAGCTGGCTTGATCTGACACAGCAGTTGGTTGGCTTAGAGGGCAGCCTTTTCACTGGCTTAGACGATTTCCATTCTGTTCAGATATGGGATTATGGAGTCAAATCCATGCGGGGGAGGAGGGTGATAGCAGTTGGATAGAGCGAAATAGGGATGCACATTGTAACTTGCACGTGGCGCTCTGCTAAACACACTGCAGTCCTGCCCTGCTATTCCACTCCTGCACACTCCTGCTTTAGCTATGCCAATGCACCTCACTCCAGATCTGCAGTGTCTTGTTCTGTTCTAATCTTGGGGTCCCTACATGCAGCTCGGATTCAGTTTGTAGGGGTGATCTGCACTCACCTGCTATAAGCCACAGTGGGGTGGGGGAGTATCTCCCTCTACTAAGATCTGTCATTTGTGATGAAGGTCTCTCTACCAACCACAAAGGAGGTGACACTCGTGTATTTGTGCATTTGTTCAACTCCCAGTGGCATGACATTACCTACTATGGACTTTGGGTTGGTTGGGAACCATCTCATTTTATTGGAAAGCACATACGTTACAGTAGTTCTCGTGACTTTTGGGGAAGTCTTTCTCCTTCCCCCACTGAATCATGTGTTTTTTCAGCAGTCATCGGCAAATTGCGGTGAGTGTTAAATATAGCTTGTGCTGTATTTGTAACTTCCTCGAAATGCCACAATGACATTGCGTGCCTCAGCTGAGCTTTTGGGGCGAGCAGGGGTTTCCTCTGGCTTTGAATTTGGAAGGAGAGGACATTCTAGAGATGGAAATCCCACATTTTCTTCCCTCTGGTCCATGCCAAAGACAACCATCTGGTGGGACCCTTGGTGCTCTGTGGCAAGATGGATTTCAGCTCTGTGCCAAGCCGCTGGGTTTCAGCAGTTCTGCCATCCAGTGCATCACATGTTCTGTGGCCGATTCAGCTGAGTTTGAAACCAGAGAATTTTACTCAAGTCAGTTGCAAAATGAGTAGCATGCCTAATGCAACAGCCCCATGTTCTTTGCAGTGTGCTGCAGTATCTTGCACCAACATGCAACTGCACTGTGGAAGCTGTCGGGGGGGGGGGGGGGAAGTTGGAGGTTTTGACACCTAGAAAAGTGTGGGAGGTGGTATAGGGGTTTGGCGCCTGAGAGGAAGTTTTTGACACTGGGATTAGGGTGCACCTCCTCTTTTTCTGTCATGTACAGGCAGGTTCAGAAGTGACTGCACGTTTTGAGGAGAGGATTTTTGCTTTGTTCCCCAGCAAACCCTAACAGCCATCAGCTGCCCCAAAAGCCACTGCATCCAATAATGAAAAGAAAATTAATTGGATGTTTATACTTAAATACCAGTAGTGAAAAAGTTAAAATGTTTATATTTAAATTACAACATCCGGCTCCAGAGCAAATGCCCTGCCTATAGAGATAACTGGTACAGTTGGCACCTCTCAGAGCTATTGTTTCAGGCAGTCTGCAGATTCAGGCAGACAATACTGTATCAGTTTACACCCGGTTCTCCTTTTGAAGGATTTCTCTGCAACCATAAATGGTAGAGCCTAAATTAAAAGAAAAGAAAAGAAGCTGAGATTCTCTGGCATGAATCTGCAGCTATGGAATTACTTAACTTGGTGATAGTGACTTCCCCTATAGAAGAGTAGCTCACTACCAAGTACTGATGAGATAAACCTCAATTTTCCTAACTGTGATCATCACAATCTCTTTGTTATCCAATATTTTTATCTGCTTCCATATCTAAAATTTGAATCAAAACCAATATTCAATTTTGTCCATTTGGCCTGAACGGTTAGCCAGTATTCAAGGCCATGCATGTTGCTTCCAATAGGAGGAGAAATTAATGATATGTGTCAGTTACACTGTTTGGTTTAATCCTGGTTATTTACAAAGTACACAAAGTCTTGTTTCCCTGAATACAGGAGGATCACACAACAGCAGGCAGTTTCCTTGCTCTGAAATCCCCAAGCTTGCCCTCCAGCAAGCTCTGTGCCTAAGAAGCTCTGCCCCCTGCTTCCTCCCAGAGTCACAATCTTACCTGTTTCTCTGGCTTTCTGCCTCCAACACACACACAGACAAACAAACCCAATCTCTTAGCCCCTGCCTTTGCAATCTGGGAAACTTCTGTTAATCTACCTGGGTTAGTGTTGCACAGGCCTTGCCTTGTGGCTCGTTGCCTTGGGTAGTAGCTTCTACTGTTTCTAGCTATCCCACTACAAAAAGGTGCTTAATTGTTCTTACCCTGAAAAAAGGAGTGCTTAGCACACCCATTGATTTTAACCGTATCTGTGATAGTCTCTGGATCACGGACTCACTTGATGGCAGCCCTTAACAACCTGCAGCACAACAGTTGGCTTTTAATGAAACCCTGATTTGGTGACATTTTCAACTGTTTTCTGGGCCCTTTGTAAAACAGAGTTCTCTGTGAGTCCTGACATCTCACACAATCACAGACTCCCCTTACTTAATGGTCCTGACTCTGGCAGTTTCTCCCAGCAAGTGATTGCGAATATTATCCTCCTCAAAGAGAGGGGCTGAGCAGACTGCATTGCTTCCATAGCACTCTCAGCCCTCCTCATGCTTCTTGGAATGAAGGGCCAGTTACGTGGCACTGCTCTCTGGTATAGTAGTTTAATGTGGCTTGCCAGATGTCTCCTGCCTGTTCCTGCAGGTGTAAAACAGCCCAGCACCCTGACATCAATGAGGCCCAAAACATCGATATGACTTTCTAAGATTTGGAGGGGAGGGGGGGTTGCCTCTGTCCAAGAAGGGAATTTCCCAACCTTGGTCTCTCCATCTTCTAGGTTTCATTTTATAACATCAGTGAGTGAGTGGAAACATGAGGCGGATGGGAAAGGCCAGGAGGGGAACACAAGAAGTCAAAAGTTACATCCAACTTCCTCAGCGAGAATTAAATATTAAAAGTGAAGCAAAAAAATCAACAGCCACAAAAACTGCCTTTCGAGATAAAACAGCCACAAAACAATTCTTTGCTTTCTTTTTTAAAGGAGGGAAAGTAACCCATTCTGGGTAGCAGAACTGTCTGTCTTTAAACTGTCTATCTCGGCACTTTGTCAAAATAAGAACACTTTTCATGGCCTCTCAAAGCCCTTTATAAATATTAATACATTTAAAGTCCCAACAGCCCTGTGAGCATCATTTCACAGATAAGTAAACTGACGCACAGAGCAGTTAAGTTTTCATTGATTTTGGATGTCCTAATATTTGGGTGCTAAGGACTCTCAGCTGGAGAGGTAGGTGCTTAGCAACGCTGAAATATCAGGCCCTATGTGTCTCTTGCCAAGCCATGCCACTTTGGGCTGTAATCTCATCAGCTTTTTTCATGTGTGAGGTGGGCTCAGACCAAGCCACTACTTGGGTGGGGGAATGCCAAGGAAAACCCAGGGCTGACTCTAAACAGGAGCTGCTGTTGCTTCTGAACCAATGCCCCATTCTGGTGCTTGGAGGTACTGGACCGCTGGAAGTACCATAAAACTCTGAGCATTTGGCCACTCATGATGAAATCTCCCATGGCATGATGTGGTTTTAGCCCAGGCCAAATTCCAGTGTGGGGGCTTTCATTTTGCCAACCTAAAATTCCCCCTGCAGTGTCAGCTGGATACAATATTTTTCACACCCTGTTCTGGATGCAATTGGCTCAATGGATTTGTTTCCATGGTGGGCAGGATTAGTGATCCTTTTGTTTGGCAAAGTGTTTTGAGAATTCTTTGGGACGAAAACTGCTTCCGTAAGAACTGCTTTGGTCCTCTCCAGTGTGAGCTGGTGAACTGGATTCTGAATCTATTTGCCTTTGCTTCCATGCGGCCTCTCACTTTACCTCCGCTGTGTCCCTTCCAGCCCTGCGCTCTGTGAAAAGAAGGCATTGTCTCCTGATTGTTATTATTGGCACTGCTGGGATGATGAAAAGTGATCAAGAAGGGGGAACGAGAGGCCCCAGCCCCCTCTGCTGGTCCCCTGGGAATGTGACATGGCCAACCCAGTGCTGTGTGGGCATTGGAAGCTTTCTCCCATGTTGACAGTGATTCAACAGGGTACTGGTCAACCCATCGCACCTGTCTGTGCAGCAGGGAGAGAGGTGGGATGACTGTAGGGACTGAGACCTTTTTGGAGGCACTGAAAAAATTCTTCTGGGTTTTTTGGCCAGTTTAAAAATGTAATCTTTGTTGTTGTTTTCTACAATCTATAATAGGTGGGCACCTGCAGTAATATCACTTGGAATACCAATCATGAAAAAACAAATATATTCCAGATGTGCACAGAACATTCAGAAACTGCTTTTTAAGTCCTCCTATTCCAGACGAGCAGAGATTGAGTATTTGAGAACTGATCTTTAGTGTCTTTTGGTCCAGCTGTGCACAGAGCACTCAAGAACTGCCCTATAATGTCTCACATTCCAGATGTGAACACAGCATTCAAGGATGGTCCTTTGGTAACTCTCATTCCAGATGTGTTCAGTGCAGGTGAGTAGTGCTCATTTAAGCATTAATTCCCTGTCTGAGAAGTGAAGAGAGCATTCAAGCATTGCCTGGTGAGCTTTCATTGCTCTAGATGTGTGGACCACCTGGGAACTGCCCATGTTTAGTGTTCTCCATTCCAGATGTGCATGGAACATGCAAGAACTGCTCTTCTAACACCCCCCATTTCTGGTCGGACTCATTTGTCTTATCATGCAATTCAAGGTCCGCGTGATCACAGAGCATCCCTATTTAGCATAGCCCAGTCTATGATCTCTCCCCTGCCCTTTTCAATACAGTTGATGCTTTAACCCCCATCGCTAGGAGGAGAGAGAGGTACATATGCTGAGGTGGCTGGAAGCTCCCCCCCATCATTCCCACTCCAGCCCCATTTGGCCGTTGTCCCGTTTCTGCTTTTCAGAGCTGGAATTCGGAGCAGCCCCAACGTGCATGTGCTGCTGCCTGTACAGGCTTCTCCTCTGAAGTTGGGCCAGGAATTCCTCATGCCTGTTCCCAGCAGGCCCTGAAGGAGGAGAGGAAAGAAGGCGGGAGACAGCAGCCTTGACCTGGAACATGGGAATAGGAACTTGCAGGAGTTGTGGAGAAGAGAGCACCAAACATCCTACCACTAAGTAAAACCCTACCCCCCATGCCCAGAAGTGGGAATTTGTAGGGAAAAAGTCCCTTCCCCTGGGTTTTGGGCCACAGTGGTGCCCTTTGGGATGCCCACAGGAAGGGAGGATATTGCCCCCTCTTGAATCTCAGATCCCAGCTTGCACTAGAAAGTGACCTGGTGGAATGATTGGAAATGGCAAATAATGAGACCTCAAGCCACCAATCTGGGGATTTTTATCTCCAACCCAATTGTCAAGAAGGGCTTTTTGTTCCCCTCAGAGTTCTGTATCTTCTTAGTGAAGAGCTGAGCACTAGGAAGTGTCTCCCGGGGTTCGATGGGAGCGCCTTGCTGAGCTGGAGGATATTGTCCATCTTGCAGTTTCTCCAGACAGAACCCAAGAGAATACAGGTCACAGAAATTTGCTCCCAGTTAAATTCAGCTGCTAGAACTTATGGAGCCTGGGTCAGTTTCATGGAGTCTGAGCTCTCATCCCAAGAACTGCCCTTGTCTCCTTCCACCTGATACCAGGGGCCCTCCGCTGTGCCATAACTCTGTTGTCACACTCAAGGTAAGAACAGGGAAAAGGAAGAAAAGGGAGATATGGGTGTTTTCCTCTTGCACTTTCTACCTGAGACTCTCAAAGCACTGTAAATAGTCAATGAATACATCTTCACAGTACCCCATTACCTTTACAGCCTTTTTACCGATGGAGAAACTGAGGCACAGAGAGGCCAAGTGGTACAAAGTAAGTCTGTGAGACTGAAAAACCTGGCTTCCTGACCTCCCACTCCTGGTCTTTAACATTAGGCCACACTTCCTTTGTCCCTGTCCCTGAGCAGGAAGACTAGCAATTGAAAGAAGAGGTGATGAGACAACTGGCTGAAAAGAAGGCAAGAGAAAGACATACAAAGTCAGAGACACATGAGGGAGCCGTATAAATATTCAGGTGGCGGGGTTGGCTCTCTGCAAGACAGAGGGGTGCAGAGGACAGACAGGGATAGGGGAGGGGTCTTGCGGCTTTTGGTCATGAACAGGTCAGGGCACACAGGTGCTGGTTTTCCCCTTTCCCCTGAGCTCTCTCTCCATGCTGCATTATGGATTGAGTGCTGATGGATGCCTTTCCCAGGTGTCCCTGTTGCCATGGAAGCCTGCTGGAGCAGATGAGGGGCCCAGTGAGCGTTGGCGGTTTCTTTTCATCTCTCCCTCTAACTCACACTCTCTCTTTCACCAGGTTGCCATGATGTCACTGGGTAATTAAGGGTGTCAGGTTTGGGGTAGCCAAGAGGAGACGTGACTTTAGAAGAAGGCCAGAGACCAGGGGAGGGCCTCACTGGGTGAGAGGTCTGGGGAGAGGGGCAGTGGAGAAGGAGGGACACCATAGGGAGATGCTGAGGGAACAGCTCTGGGTGGAAGGGGGTGCACAAGGATAGGAGGAGTCCAATGGAGGAAGGGTGTGATGGGGTAGAAAGGTGAGGCAGAAAGGCCCTGAGGGCATTTTTATTACATGGTCTTACTTCAGAAAAGAGTAATGTGTGTGTGTGAGAGAAAGAGAGAGCGAGGAGTGTGTGTGTATTTGTGCATGCGGGTGTGTGTGGAGTGTGTGAAGTTGTGTGTATGTGCATGTGGGGGTGTATGTAGGTATGGGGGTGTGAGATTGTGTGTGTGTATATGCTTGTGAAGTGTGTGTGTATGTATGTGGGGGTGTGTGTGCGGCATGTGTGTGAGAGATTGTGTGTATGTTTGTGTTGGGTATGGGTGTATGATGATTGTGTGTGTTTGTGCATCCGGGTCTGTGTTAGGTTGTGTATGTATATGCATGGGGTGTGTGTGTGTGTGTATACATGCCACGTGTGTGTGTGCAGCATGTGTGTGAGATTGTGTGTGTTTGTGTGGGGAATGCATGTGTGAGGTTGTGTATATATGTGTGTGCAGGGTGTATGTGTGTGTGAGAGAGATTGTGTGTGTTTGTGTGGTGAGTGTAGGTGTGAGGTAGTGTGTGTATGTGTGTGCAGGGAGTGTGTGTTGTAAGTCATTGAACGCAGGAGGTAGGGACCCTCAGCAATAAGCTATGTAGGTGCTCCCATTTCCTTAATGGACCTGTGTGCGCGTCTTTGGGCATGCTATTTTCCTGAGCACCTATGTTCATTCTCTCCTGCCCCACTCCCCCCAACCCAAGTGGACCTGACAGCTCACTACGGTGCACAGGACCAGATTTCTTAGAACCCTGCCTCCAGTTTGAGATGCACACGGGAACCATGACACTAGAGAACTAATCTGCAGGGAGACTATGGCTCTCACTCACCTCCACCACTCCTCCCGCCATGAATTTGATAGTCAACCTCGTTTAATTCTTCAAATATCAGGGCAGGGAAGAACCTGCAGGGAGGCAGGCTGGCTTCATGGTAACATGCTACATCAGCACATGTGTGTGCAAGAGAGACACGTGGGGAGGTGATCCCTCTTGCTCCCCTACTGACCAGTGGGATTGCGGGAGCTGCAATGACAATGAGGGAAATTCATGGTTGCGTGGTTCTCACTTTATATCGGCAGCTGAAAGGGGGCCCCCCCAGTAGGTGCACAGCCAGCCTAGCTGGCTCTGGGCCACCTACTTCCACAGCAACTCCTGGCACAAGATGTGTGCCGGGGACAGGAGAGGGGTGTGCAGAGTGTTCCTACGCCCCAGCTGTTCTCTGGTAGCATAATGGTCCACGGGGGCTGCTGCAGCTTTCCCCCCTCATTATCAGACCCTGTGACAGGATCCACACTCGAAGTTCCCTTCTCAGTGCTCAGCCCTCTGGGGACAGGTGAGGCGGCTGCACATCTCTCACTGTGCAACGTCCCCGACTTGGCAATCTGGGAGCAGTGCTGCGACCAAGTGGATGGAAGATCACTGCATTATTGGGCTTGGAGGATGTGCATGTGGGAGGACTGAAGGGTCTGAGAAACATCTCCAGGAATGTGAAGGGCAGAAATCCTCCTTTCAAATCTCCCAATGGTGTGAGGTTAAGAAGCAACTGTCCTGAAGAAGAGGAAGAGAGGAGACATGCCCAGAAGGAGAGAAAAGCTCGGTGCATTCCCAGACGGCTCTGTGCATTCCTTTGAATGAGTGGCAGGGGGCATACCCAACGATAGAAGGGGAAGTTCCCTTCCTCCCTCACAGGTGCTGGTTGCCCTTGTACCCTTTCACACAGATCCCATAATAGTCTGACTCAAAATTCTGCAGCATTTCCCTTCCCCCATATGCCTGGCTGCAGATTCTGGTTTTGGAATATTAGAATTCCTCCCCTCCCCATTCCATGGAGACTGATATGATTCAGGATTCACTAATGCCTGGTTGTGTCCTCTGTACTGCCTCTGACTGGGCAGAGGCTGAAAATGGAGGAGCCGTGAGCACTCAATAGCCAGCACTCCTGCTCCATTCCCTGTAGTGCCCCATGCTGGGAGAGGCTGGGAATGGAGTTGTGACTTCCCCAAAGGCAGTGCTCTGGAATCACTTCCTACCTACAGTGCTTTTTCTTGAAAGGGGCAGGAGCCCTTCTTACAGGGCTCCCTGCTGAGAGCAGCTGGGCAGGAGGAGCTGGTACAAGGACAACAGGGTCTAGGTCTGAGACTGATGAATGCTGTGGGATGTTGTGTCAGCCTGTACCTCTCCCTGGCCTGCTCATCTCCTTCTCTTGCCTTCATGCTCTCCACTGACGGTGTGGGACTTTCTGCCGCCTGCAGCTGTTCCACATTCACACATGGAACAGGCATGTCTGGACCCAATCCCACACTCCTAAAAATACACACACTCCCCCGGAGGGGGGCAGTCTGGGCTCACTCCCGCACTCCTAAAAATATACAGAGAGCTAAATACACAGAAGCCAAGTGGCCAAGGTGGGCTCAGTCCCGACTGGATGACACTAAACCCCCCATTTGTAGGAATCTGGCCAGGCTATGGAGGGTGCTGCTCCTAGTCTTGTGAAAAGTGCTCTGGGACTGTCAGTGATCCTAAATGGTAATGGCCTCGATTTTAGGTCTCATCTGGAAGCAGAGCATGCCTTAGCACCATGCTGGGACACGAGTTCAACACAGATTCAAAGGGACAAGGAACCCCTTCCGAATCACCAGCACCATTTTTTGCAGCCCCTGAGTTTTCCTTGGGGGTATCCATTCTAAGTACCAGCTAAACCCAGCCCTGCTTTGTTTGTAAGAGCAGCCGAGGTACTGTGGATCACTCATAACAGTGTCTCTCTAACCATTCTATGGGGAATAATGGGTGTATGGATGGGGGAATAAAACAGGCTTGACTAAGGCATAACAGGAAGCAAAAGAGACAGTTTATGGTTCAAGGTGAAGAGGTGTCTGTGTGAGCCTGTCTCCCTCGCTCTCTCACTGCTGTCCAGGTGCAAGTCAGCCCAGGTAAAGGAGGCCTGACTCATCGGATGGAGAAAGTGCGGCGTGCCTCAGACACTGCAGCCTGGGTGGGATCAATCAGTGAACAACACAAACAAAGCACACCTCTTGCTACAACCCAAGACAGCTGCAGCAGCAATGCTAGCTAAGGTAACAGCGACATGGACTATTGCTCCCCATGATTCACGGCATAATCTGATCACCAGCTGGGGCCAGGAAGAAATACATATACCCTAACTCACCGCTGTTATAATTCTCTATAGACTCAGCCTTGCTACATTGCAGCATTCAGGACTGCCTACCTCTGGGACTCCTGATCAGACGGCCCATGGGACTGTTCTAATACATGAATGTCTATGTTCCTAGGCAGGTGAGAAATTTTTACTCCTCCCTTTCTGTCCATGTGCAGAGGGTGAGGGGCAGAGGGATGGAGTATCTCTTTTTCCTTCTTTCCCTTTTCCCATAAAGAGTTAACATCTCACTGCGCTCTAGCACCTCTTCCCCCCCACAGCTCCCCAAGTTAATGTTTAAACAAGCCCCATTGCTAATTAAATATTGATGACCTCAAACAGGTTTTGTTATCACCCTGGAACACCTGATGCATGTGTCACCAGCGGGATTGTTTCTCCTGATGGGCGCACTGCAAGCTGTACATGGACTAGTTGTGGGGTCTCCACCGAAGGAGAAAGAACAACCACAGAAAGGAAGACAGTGACTAGTTGCAAATGGAGGCTCCAGTTGGTGAAGTTTGCAGCTACTTCAGTCCCAAGAGGGAGCAGTATAGGAGCACTGACTGTGAGGAAGCTCATGTCTGATCCAGTCCTAGTCTCCCCTGGCAGCAAGGGGAAGGCACAGAATTGCTGGCAGTGGGGACCACATAGCTACTTCAGCTCCAGCCTTGCAGCAGGAGGCACTGTAGGGAAAGGTGTGCAAGTGGAGAAACAGTCTGTCTCTTTAATCGTGGCTACATCATCTAATTCCTCCCACCCCATCCTGTCTACAGACTAAAGCATCGGCTAAACAAACAACTTGACCAGCCTGACCTTTCTCTCCGAGGCTTGACCTCTGACCTCTCACCCACAAACACTAAAACAAGGAAGATCCTCTTTGACACACAAGGCCAAGATCATGAACTATCTTGAAGGTCACTTTCCAAGGGAGGTGAATCTCTCCCAGAATTGGGGGTTTCCATTTATCTCATCACTACCTGCATCTGAATGCTCATTCAACTGAACTGTAGCTGCCAGGCTATCTGACCCTGCTAGCAGGGCCATGGCAGGATGCTGTCCTCTCTATTTTTCAGCAGAGAAGCCCTTGGACAGTAGCTGAAACCAAGACAGGTTTGATGCGGCTTCAGGCTTGTGATTGAAGAGCAGGGGGTGCTACAGGTCAAGCTGCAGGTGCATTGGCAGAGCTGTGGGGGCAGCTTAGGCCTGAGGTATGCATGCATGCACACAGCCAATGGAGAAATAAATGAACCTTGTCAACACAGGCAGAGTAGAGGCAGCTATGCCGGTTGCAGAGAACAGAAAAGGAAAAGAGGCAAAGAAGTGAATCCTGCAGTCATAGCATGACCTCCGCATCACCTCACTGTCCAGCGGTCCGAGCCTCAGCCCCATTGTTTACATGTCAGTAGATTTTTCAATCTTTCATCCAGCCAGCAATGGTGTTTTCTTGCAGACACCCTCCCTCATCCTCCCCACTCCACAACCTGACCTAGCCTAGATGACTCCTAGGAGGTGCTGGCTGCCAAGGGCTGGGCAAAGCAGCTGCTTCAGGGAGATGGAATTTTCCAAAAGCAGCTCTGCCAGTGAAAAAGGAGAGGGATGAAAACAGAGGCAGGAGAAAAAGAGATAAAGGGATGGAGAGGGGAAAAGATAAAGGCAGAAAGGAAGAGAAGACAATAGAATAAAGAGGGATAGAAAAGTCCTTGTGGGCTTTGTGAAATATGTCAGAAGTATGACAGACTTCAAAGTTCTCCCATAGAAATGAGTTAATGAAAACTTTAACCCTTACAGAATTTGAGTAACACACTCCTGAACCATGCCAGGTGTACTATGGTGAGATAGATGTCTCAAGGGCCATATATGAACCAGCAGGGACTCCCCAGGAATTTCAAAACAACTCAGAGTTTCCTGCATACTTTATCAACCTAACAAGATTCCTGCAAAGTTTATAAGATGCTCAGAGGCTGCTTTGAAGTTTAAGTTTCTAAGCCCCGCAGAAGGCTCAGGGCTGGTTTTTCCTGCAGTAAATGGTAGAGACTTCATCAAAATCATTTTCATACTCAGTGTCATAAAAAGCTGTTTTAAAAACAAAGGAAGTTCCCTAACAAGACCATCTATGGCAGAGTTGAGGTTGTAAATACACCATTTATTTACCACAAATTTATTAGAACATTGTAGCTGTTATCTCCCAGTATTGGTCAGAGATTCAACACTTCAGATAAAAGCCAGAGGTCAACTTTTCCACATCCATTCTGAAGCTATTGGCTAGAACACCCCCCAATAACCTACGCACCCTCACAAGACAGGCCTGAGATTTCCCAGTACCCAGTACTGACCCCAGTCAGTAGCTTGGACCCATGCACCAGTGTGAAGCCCTATTTATCGGGACTCAGGCGTCTGCCTGCAGAGAGTAGCTTGCAGGACTGGGTCTTCTGAATGATCATATAACCTGCACTCACCCTCCCACACGATCAGAGACCAGTGATGGGGACCCTCCTCTATTCTACAGTTATAGGACAGAATTATTTCAGGGATAAGGCTGGGCTCAGTTTTGTTACCCTTCTAGGCTTTTCTCTGCAAATTGCAGCAGCCACAGTTTCTTCTATGTTCCTCTTTTTTTAATTAAGACATTGGTGAGATTATCTCTCTCTTTGTCAGAGGCTAGAGGTAAGCTGGATGAGCTCTGTTAGGAAATGGAGTAAGTGCCTTTTAAAAGCAACGCATGACGGAAACCATCCCTAGAGTACAGAGATGACTCTGATATTGGTTCTGACAGAGAAAGGGCCTGGTGACCTATTTGGGAAACTAAATTTGCTGGTTGGGGTCTATGTCTATGTTTCGATTGATTTTTTTTTTAGTGACAACAAATCAGTTGTTCATAGCTGGCTCCTCAAGGACTAGTGTGTGACAAACCATGTCTGCACACACATACAGGCTCCAGTGTCTTAAGTAAGGCTCAACCCTGAGATCTTCAGCTCCCAAAAACTCAGGCCTCGAGTACTTGTGCCAAATGAGAACTCTTTTACCTGTGAAAATGTAGTAGGCTGTTCTAGTTTCTGGGGCCAGGCACTAGCGAGAGACATAAACACACGCACTAAGCCAGTGTGTGTTATATGGACTCCTTGTTAGAGTTGCCGGGCCTGAGTGTCTAGGGGCCACAGAAGTTCAAGTTGCTTACTCTGTGTTACAAGCTCATGTTACAGGAATTCATATACTTAACAGGGAAGATGCAATTGTTTTCATGTGGCAGTCAGTTAGGGAGATTTCTTTTCCACATGCCCTGGATCAGTGGCTCTCAACCTTTCCAGACTACTGTACTCCTTTCAGGAGTCTGAATTGTCTTGTGTACCCCAAATTTCACTTCACTTAAAAACTACTTGCTTACAAAATCAGACAAAAATACAAGTGTCACAGCACACTATTAATGAAAAATTGCTTACTTTCTCATTTTTACCACAGTTTATAAAATAAAATCGATTGAAATACAAATATTGTACTTACTTTTCAGAATATAGTACATAGAGCAGTATAAAGTAGTCATTGTCTGTATGAAATTTTAGTTTGTACTGACTTGTTAAGTGCTTGTTATGTACCACTTATAAAACTAGGCAAATATCTGACTGAGTTTGATGTACCCCCTGGAAGACCTCTGTGTACCCCCAGGGATACATGTATCCCTGGTTGAGAACCACTGACCTGAATCACTAAGACCCTATCTACATGAGGAAATGGAGCTGCATTTGCAAATGAGACTCTGTATGTTTGAGAAACACAGTTTTGATCCTCTTTGTACAAGCTGACTTATTGACTTTTGGTTTTGGACTGGGGAGGAAGCCATGTTTGGAAATGTTTTTCCACTATGGCTTCATTTTCTAGTGTAGCCAGGGCTTAATGAATATATTTATGTGCAAATAGCATCTGGGTCTCTTGGGAATTTAGCTACTCATTCTCTTGCCTGAAATTCTCACCTTCTGAAGGTTTCATCAGTATTGACTGGCTGATATGAAGATAATTGGGATGTCACATAGATAATGGTGATCTTGGGCAGGAGAATTAACAGCTGGTGAATTCTCAAGAAATTCAGATCCTGTTTTTGTGCTAATATTGCCTGAGTTCTAAGAATAAGAGGGGGAGAGAAACATAGGAAATTGCAGCGACAGAAACAGAGTCGCCTCTCAAACAGAATGAAAAGCTGCTGACGTCTCTCTGAAAAACAAAGAGATTCAGAAAGGCCACTTTCATGAACTGGAACTACATACAGCTCTGCCACTGCATCACATTCCCTGCTAATCTAGTCTTGGGTTTCCCACATATAGCTCTACCTATGCCCCGACCTGTAGCACCCCCTACTATTCTAGTCCAGGGCTCCCAATGCACAATTCTGTGAATTTGTGTGTGTGTGTGGGTGGTGAAATAATGACCCTACTGAAGTGAATGAGAGTTTTGCCTTTGACTTCAGTGGACCCAGGATTTCACCCAGAGTGTCTAGAGGTTCAAGTAACTGCAGTACAACTGTGGCTCAGTTTTCTGTATCCTAAAGACTGAGAGGAGAGCTGGGAGACTTCATAAGAGCCCAACAATTTCTTGGGGGTGGGAAAGAAAGGGAATAATGCTGACATTTTTGGAATGGACTCAGTTCTGAACAGGATACAGGGGAGGTGGAAAACCCTGGGACTTCCTTCTAACCTGGATCCAGCTGCTAAGCTTTGGCTGGCATGTCAAAGGGAGTGGGAGTGTTAATACAGTAACGCTTCTCTGTGGCGTGGGTGCAGGTCTTTTTGCCATTTCAAAACAGTCCGCTTTCCACTCCGAAATGCCAGGGCAGCTGTCTCTCTGTCTTTCGCACACAACAGACCTTCTGTCCCAAATGCATAGAAGGAAAAATTGAGTAAAAAGGTCCCAAGACCCATCTGACTTTCTCACAAAAAGTCAGGAGGAAAACATCAGCACATCATTCTGTGGATCTGTCTCTCTTTCAGAGTCACAGCCACCCGTAATCAGAGCCAGTTCGACGGGGTGGGGGGACAGACAATGCAATCCCCTCTAAAACTGATCACCATGCCAAACCTGGGCTCCTTCCACTGACAGATTACACACAACAGCACTTCCTGTCACCAGTGATGTTACTTACTATATACCAATTACTTCTTTTTTTAACCCTCTCTCCTCAACCCCCTTGCAGATTCTGTTGGCTTGACTCAGTGCAGGGAAACTATGTTGCAGACCCAGTGCCTACACATCCCTTATCACAGGGCATCTTGGCCACTGTCACATATAGGAAGCATGCATCCCCTGTACATTTTGACTAGCAGATATGGGGAAGAGCTCCAGTGACTGGTCAAGTCTGCTTCTGACATCAGAGTGCCGGATTTAACAATGACCAGCATCAAATCCCACTCCCAATCAAAATCACCCATGCACCAAGGATGTTCTAAGAAACCAGCTTTGTGTCCAAAATTCCATGAATCAGACAATAAAAACAGCTGCCTGGCAGGATGGCGGGAACTATTCTGACCTCTCAGCACCTTCCAAATTAAAGGGGATAATTGGAAAATCTTAGGGCTACACTGTTCTGTGGAGGCAGGGTGCTCTAACCTGCAACAGTGGCCAAACCAGCACCCTCAGCCACAGAACTGGGAAGGCAAAAGCCCCTGTTCCTCAGGCCAGGCATTGTCCCTAGTGCTGGCATACGGATGAATTTACTCTTGACATGAAAGAAAGAACTCCAGATGGGCACTGCCATGGGCACCAGCCAAACTCCTGCCTGGCACTACTTCGAGGAAGCTCACTTTGTGGAAGGCCTGAGAGAGCCCTAGTCTTAGGGCTCACAGAGCCTGCATCCTGGCTAGCACTGACAAGGCACCTCTGTGGGGAAGCTCATGGGGCCTGCATCCCAGCTAGCACTATGTGAGGGGGGCTCCCTCACACTCAGCGTGCCCCCTTGCATCAGTGCGGGGCGTTGCCGCTATCTTCGGCTGCCATACTTCTGCCAGCTGCCTGCCTCTAGCCCCAGGTCCTCTGTGGCTCAGCCCTCCGGCCAAGTCACCTACATTCAGACACCTTCCAGGGTATCATAAACAAGACAACACAAAAGTCCAGCAAGACTGAATAGTTCTCCAACCCTCTTGGGCTACTGAAGTCTTTTCCTCTCCACTTACAAACTGTATCTCAGGGCTTCCCTTGCAGGAACCTGCACTGTCTCTCTCTGTATTATCATAACCCTGGGCTTCTCTCAGCCAGAGACACCTATCTCCTCTGCCATCTCCCCTTCAACTGAGCTCCTTCAGCCAATTTATTTTGGCTTAGCTCTGACCCCTCTGGCCAGGAGCCAATTAGCTACTTGCCTCTCCAGATGCAAAGCATAGCTAATTGGGCACCTTCGCTCACCTTGCAGGTATTAGGGGTTAAGCCCCATCACGCACACCCTCCCCCAAAGTAGTACTCCTCAGGATACTCTCTCCCCTTCCCTGTATGTGGCCCTGTGGTTGCTCCATCTCTTCCTCCAAATCATGTATTCAGGTAGACAAGTGATTTTTATCATCTGACACATCTTCATAACTTACAGTGTTCTCTCACTTGAATGCGTATCTGCAGGGTCTTCTGTGCAGCACTTACTCTTTCTCAAAGTTCCCAGACCCGTGTACTCTCTTCATGGATGGTCCAGCCTCCTGTGGTCACCCTTGGGGTGGTGGGTTAGCAGCCACGATCCAGGCAGCTTCTCCCATCTCCTCATTCAGGTTGTCCATTCCCCGTGAACTCACCCAACCAATTTCCTTTTCTGCAGGGGCCTCTTGGCTTCTAGAGGCTGGGGTCCCCTTGTCATGTTTCCCTGGTTCAAAGTGCAGCCAGCTCCCATTCGAGTTGCTGCCAACAATTCTTTTCATACGTCTGGTCTAGTCTTGTCCAAATCAGTTTTAGCTCTTATTTTGTGGCCTCCTCTATTATTTTATGTTGTGAGGCTTTCACCTCCTCCAGCTTTTGGTTGGCATTGTGTAATTGTAGAGCCTGTAGTTGACTTGGCATCTCTTGTTTGACTTTCTTGACTAACTTCCCCCAGTCCATTGAGCCCCTATACCTTGGCCTCACCTTTGAGCTGGCCAGCTCAACATCCCATGTCTGGGTGAGGGTCACCTTATGGTTAGCTCATTCACATGGTACTCTTTCTCATAATAGGGCTGAGAAATTAGGCCAATTAATTGCCAGGGGGATCTCTTAGTGAACTAACCTTCATCTTACTCCTCTTACCTCACACATCTGTCTCCACCTCCACTGTTGCGTGTGTACAGAGACATGAGCCTACACAAGATGTGCACTAGCAGATGCCCATCTATTTTCACATTCGGGAGACTACTTCCTTGAACCAGTGTCTATCTGCACTTGGAATAAATTAGTCCTCTCATTTCATGTCCAGTTACATTAACAGTTATCTGGTAGGCTGGAGTGTTCCCCCTACCAAAGGAACATCCCACGCCACAGACTTGACTGTAGTAACAATCCAAATAGCTGACTCCATGAGTGGGCAGTTCTTTCTTATATGATCCCATTGAGCATGCTGGAAACACACAACTGCATTCTCCTGGCCAGTTCTTGGGTGCCTGTCCTGGGTGCCCATTGATAACTGAGCTTCCTCTTCCAGTTTCTTGGGTGCCAGATTGTCTAAGAACTTCTCCCGCACATGTCCCCCTTGCCGTTACAGGGTCAAGGTTCTCTGTCAACTGGCTTCCCTCGGAATAATCCCTTTGAACTCACCCCTCATTTGGGTGGTTCAGAACTATCTGCTTCCATGTAGGCCTCTGCCAGCTCCATGGCCTTATCAGTAGAATTTGGTCAAAATCTCTGGGCCCAGCTTTGGCAAGACTCTTAGGAATTGTTCTAATATTACAAGGTCCACCACCTTGTCTAAGGAGCTCATGTTGGGCAGTGACCATTGTGTGGCTAGGTCCCGTAAATGCTGTGCTACCACTCTACGGCACATCCCACGGGGGAGAGGTTCTGTCCTAAACCAGTGTTGGTGTGCTTCCAGGGTCAGCCCCAGCCTATCCTAGCATGGCTTCTTCTACAATTCCACAGGACTGCGCCTGCTCATCAGACAAACTCGGTAGGCTGCTTGAGCTTCTCCAGAGAGGAACAGGGCCACTTGAGCTGCCCAACAGGATTTGGCCCACTTTATTGTGGTCACTAGCCTTTTGAAAGTATGCAGGAATACCCCTGGGTCATCAACCAAGCGCAATTTTGCCAGGCCGGGTACTCAGTCTGTCCATCTCCCCCTCCTTTTAAGTAGTTGGTATCTCCCTCCTTTCTCAGAGGGGGTCCCCACAATCCCATAACAGGTGGTGGGGCTCACTCACTCTTGGAGCACCCCGTGCATTGGTGTGGGATGTTTCTGCTATCTTCAACTCCAGAATCTCCTGACAGCCACCTGCCTCTGGCCCCAGATCTTCTGTGGCTCAGTCCTGCAGCCAAGTCGCCTAAGATCAGACCCCTTCCAGGGTATCATAAACAAGTCCAAACAAAAGTCTAGAAAAACTGAATAGTTCTCCAACCCTCTTGGGCTACTGAAATCTTTTCCTCTCTACTTACAAACTGTATCTCCGGGCTTCCTTATATTGGTGCCCCTGTAGTGCACTGCCCCCATTGTCTCTGTCTGTGTACCCCAACCTTGGGCTTCTCTCAACCAAAGACACCTGTCTCCTCTACCATCTCTTCCCCCAGCTGAGCACCTTCAGCTTACTTATTACAGCTTAGCTCTGCCCCCTCTGGCCAGGAGCCAATTAGCTACCCCACTCTGCAGATGCAAAGCGTGACTAATTGGGTGCCTTTGCTCGCTTTGCAGGCGATGGGTGTTAAGGCCCATCTTGCACTGACATGGCACTGTTGCGGGGAAGCTCCCGGTAAGTGCTGATTGAATTAGTTCTCAAGGTCTCTGTGTCTGTGAATATGTTTATAGTGGGACATTGGTATGAAAATGTTACCAGCCCTTTATCTGCAGCATATCTAGGTCCTGTTAATACCCACTCAGCCTCTAAAAATAGACACAGCACAGCAAAGAATATATCACCAAAATAGAATCGATGCTGGGTCAGTCAGTGCTAAAGTTAATAGGCTGGGTAAGGTTCCCATCGTGGTTCTGCAATGAGATTCAGCTCTATTATTGTTTGCAGTTATACTAAAAAAAACAGTGACGACTTTACTGCTCATGAGATCAATGTAGTGCAAGCACAGGCTGTGAAACCCTCCCACAAACATGCAGCAGGGCTCTGCCAACCCTGTAGCAACATCTGCTATTCCAGTCTTGTGGCCCCATGTACAGCCCTGCCACAGTAAGTTGCTGCATCCTTATCACAACCCCTGCTTCTTAGATCTGCAGCTCACCTCTGCACACAATTCTACCTCTGCACCTACTTTCCGATTTCAGGGAAGTGTGAAAATGGGGGTAGAGAAACAATCGGGTCCGGTGAGTCACTGTCCATATGTAATGGACAATGAGGGAGGAGATGTTTGTCACTCACTTTCCCCCTCCCAAAAAGGAGTGAGTAGTGAAGGAGGAAGATGTGGGAAGAAAAGCCCTTGTTTGTCCGTTCCCAGGAAAGAGCAGGAATTACCATATGAGGAATCACCTGGCCTCAAGAACAGCTCCGGATGTGCTACACTGACCTCACCTCATCCCAATCTGTTAAAAGCTTCTCTCTTAGCTGATGGGATACTTCATTTCCTTCAAGAAATCTCTTCTACTGCACTGCCTCTTATTCCAGGCTAGCACTTAGCAGCAGCAGCTGGTTTCCGCTAGGCTGCGGATCCACTTTCCGTTCCTTAAACTCCAGCCTTTCTGCACCTGCTGTTGCTCCTTGAGCTCCCCCTCACCCCCATCTTATGGAGAGTTAGAATAGCTACTCTTTTGTAGAGCAGCATGGTCCAGTGGTTTGATCCTGATCTCAGGAAGTAGGAAATCCTGAGTTCTAATTCTGTCCCTGACACTCACAATCTTTGTGACCTTGGACAAGTCACTTAAATGCCAAGTTCCCCATTTATGAAGCTACTAATACAGTTTCTATCTCACAGGGCATTATGGGGTTTCATTCACTTAAGTTTGAAAAGTTCTGTGTATTATTATTAAGACCAAACTCTGGAACACAAGCGTCTTCATATGCTTGATATACTATGACCTCCTTTATTGCCCTGCTCCCAAAGAGACCTTGGGCAAGAGGGATATGCAGAATATGAAAGGCAGCTGGGATGCACAAGGAAAGGGGAATGAAGCTAAGAGCAAGATCTGGGTTGCATTGTCTAGAAACTGGAGCCAGCAGTCAGGATGTTCATAGAGAATAGCATTCATTAGAAGACAGTGTGGGACTGGAATTTCCATGGGAAATGAGAGATGAGAGTCATTGGGAATGGGAGCAAGGGGTGAGGGTGGGGTGTACATAGGAATAGGAGTGGGGTTGTGATTCTCCTGAGCTTGGATTCAGGAGTTGGAACAGAGAAAAAGGGAGACTTAGCTGAGGAATAGGACCCTGGAGGCTGGGATTCACTTGAAATTGGACACAAGAATGGGGCTGGGATGCACTAGAAATTGGAACATGGAATGAAAAGCTCCAAGGATGGAAGTCAGGAACTGAGCGCACTATCTGGAAACTGGAGACAGGACACAATAGGGAATGGGAGAAGGAAGGTGAGATTTTTCAGGAATGCTTCTGGAATACTGAGAACTGGAACAGGGGTTGAGGTGTACCAGAAATGGGAACTAGGAGCAAGGTCTGGGTGCACTGAGTAGAAACTGAAATGGGAAGTGGAGATGTACCTGAAGCATGGAAATGTGGGATGGAATGCACTGGCAAGGTGAACCAGGAGTGGAGCAGGGATACATCAAGAGTAGGGAACGGGGTGTGGTGAGATGCGGATGTTTAAAGGATTGCTTTCTTATAGTCATGACAGCCATGATACTTTATCAACTGCTCTGCTGTATTTGTATTGCGGTAGCACCGAGAGAATCTAGTCAGGATTGGGGCTCTGTTATAGTAGGTACAGTATAACAGCATATGAAAAGACACAGTCCCAAAGGGGACATGATTCCAACCAGAAAAGATAGAGCCCTAGATGAGAGTAACCTCAGGAATGGGAAGGATCAACTGAAGTAACAGGTTATTTCTACACTAGGAAATGAACAAAGTGGCCTGATGGCCCAGAGGGAGCATGGAGAGGTGTGATATCATCAAGCTCATCAAGCCATTGAGAGAGGTTAGATCACCACTCACATTCCAGAGGATAGGAACTGGGGGAGGAGGAACAGGGGACCGGATGCCAGGCCGGAATGCTTAAAGAAGTGACGGTAAGGATATCCCCTCTCTCTCCTCCTTCTCCTGAGCCAAGATGTAAGGATTCTTCCCTGGGCCCCTGGAGTAGCAGGGGAAGTCACAGCAGGTGTTCCAAAGAGGGGGAGCCATAAATTCCTCCCCACCTCACACACTGCTCCACTAGCTCCCACCGCTTCTCCCCATCTCCCACTCTTCACCAGGCTTTGCATTTTCTTCTGGTTCACATTTAGAAATGGAAAATAGAGACAGAAAACACATCAATCCACCCGAGCCAAATGGGGATCTGCTGCTAGGTCAGACCGAAGGGTTGGTAAAGTTATGGCAGAAGGGCAAGACTGTTGCAGCAGGGAATGCTGTGGGGCAGACTGGCATGCATGGGCAGAGATGGGGGAAGAGGGACAGAATTAGAGCAGAAAGGTGCTGCAGGGCAGGCTTGAGGTGCATTGGCAGAGCTGTGTCAGAAGCCAGGGCTGGAATAGCTGGCAATACAGAGGGTCAATATTAATGTTACAGACCATTATTATTTATTTGTGTTATTGTAGCATCTCGGGGCCCTTGTCATGGGCCAGGGCCCCATGGTGCTAGGTACTGTACAAACTCAGAACAACAAGACAGTCCACACTCCAAAGAGTTTACCATGTGTAAAACAAGAGACAGCAGATGGATACAGATAGATGGGGAAATATAAGGAAACAGTGAGACAATTTTGGTCAGTTCATCTTCAAAGGACTTTATAAACATTAACCAAATGATTTCCTCTATGTGCCTGTAAGAGAGGTCAGCATCATTATTCCATTGGGAAGACAGGTTAAATGACTTGCCCAAGGCTACCGAGCTAGTCACTGTCACCGTCAGGATTAGAATTCTAGAGCTCCTAGGCCTTGGCTTAGATCACTGGACCCTGCCTTTTTCTCTCAGGCATGTCACAGCTCAAGGCTGAAGTACGTTGGACAAGCTGTGCAGGGGAAGCTGGCATGGCCACTATCTGGCTCTTCATGCTTCCCTTTCATGAACATGATTTTTCAAATGCTGAAATCCCACGCAAAGCCATAAGTGCATCCCGAAGGCATCTGGATGTGTGTTTGGAGCAGGGGCCTCCTTGTTGGGGAGTTGCATCCTTAATCCAAGGCAATCCCAGACTAGGAGGGAGAGACAAGAGGCATGCTGGTTGGTCACCCACCCCTGGGAAGGGATGAACAGCACATCAGTGGAAAAAGGACAGCAATTTGCCATGTATTTACACAGGACATGTGGCAAGTCTTGAATCATGCCCCTAAGGAAACCTGTGACTCCAACATGAGTCCTTGTTGTATGACTCTTCCCAAACCTTCTCACCCCTCCTCTTACCCTCTCCTTACATAGCTCTACCTGTCAGGACCTGCGTGGGACAAAGATAAAATTAGACAGCTGTAACAGATGCTTCAAGTCTCCACATTCATTCCCCTTCCTCCAGTGCCTGATTACTGCTCACCCTCCTCCCAGCTCCATCCAGAGCAGGAAGCACACAGGGCCTGGTTTTCAGAGCTGCTGATTACCCGTCGTGCCCATTGACTTCATTTGGCATTGCTAATGTTCAGCACTTTTGAAAATGAGATCCTCAGTGCCCCCTAGACTTTCAGAGTGGTCTTTAATGGTGGATATCTCCAGAACTAAGGTGGGAAGGGAGGGTCACAGGGGTTGCTCTTGCCTCACTAAGGGAGATGGATGAGTTCACTCCTTGGCTTCTCACCCTCCAAATTATTTTCTGCTCCTACTGGAGAAGGACTGCAGCCAGATGGAGCTGAATAACCGTGACAGTTTTAAAGAAATACATGGGAGATGCGAATACAGATGGGACATGAACATCTTTCTCTCTCTCCCAATCCCCCTTTCACCCAACCCAATGCTCACCTCAGAACCCACCAGCCCACTCTTATCCAGTCCCTCTTCCCCGAACCCAACTCTCACCTCTTACCCTACCTGCTACCCCGAAAGCCCCACTATCACAGTTACCAGGGCTAACTGCTCCTCTCACCCCTCCTGCTCTCTTACAGAGCACCTCCCTCCGGTCTTTGGCCTCCCTCAGGATCCAGTAACCAAATAGCCTTCCCACCGCAAAGTAGTATTTATTTAGAATCAAAACTTTTAAGCCAAAAGAGATCTTAAGACAATAAACTAGTCTCTAGAATCATAGAATCATAGAGTTGGAAGGGACCTCAGGAGGTCATCTAGTCCAACCCCCTGCTCAAAGCAGGACTAACCTCAGCTATATCATCCCAACCAGGGCTTTGTCAAGCCTCAGCTTAAAAACCTCTAAGGATGGAGATTCCACCACCTCCCTAGGTAACCCATTCCAGTGCTTCACCACCCTCCTAGTGAAAAACTTTTTCCTAATGTCCAACCTAGACCTCCCGCCCTGCAACTTGAGACCGTTGCTCCTTGTTCTGTCATCTGCCACCACCGAGAACAGCCTAGCCCCATCCTCCCTGGAACCCCCTTTCAGGTAGTTAAAGGCCGCTATCAAATCCCCCCTCACTCTTCTCTTTTGCAGACTAAACAAGCCCAGTTCCCTCAGCCTCTCCTCATAAGTCCTGTGCTCCAGCCCCCTAATCATTTTTGTTGCCCTCTCTCCAACTTGTCCACATCCTTTTTGTAGTGGGGGGCCCAAAACTGGACACAATATTCTAAATGCAGCCTCACCAATGCCGAATAGAGGGGAATAATCACTTCCCGTGACCTGCTGGCAATGCCCCTCCTAATGCAACCCAATATGCCATTAGCCTTCTTGACAACCAGGGCACACTGCTGACTCATATCCAGCTCTACACACCCTGCCTCTCCCTAAGGCTTACCATTCCCAGGATCTGGGGAAGGTCTGACTTCTTCAGATTCCCTCTGCAGAGTCTCTTTCTGTGTCAGCCTGTCCCCCTGGACATCCCCTGAGAATTGCTCTCCTTTCCCCCTTCCTCTCTTGAGAGTGCTTTTGAACTGTTTAGGCCCATCTCGGCATCAGGTGCCTTGCATTGCCCTAGCTGTGCATGTGTCTACACTTGAATTTTTCTCCCACCGACACAGGCCCCCTGTTACTGTGATTCAGTTGACACCACCTCCTAGGATGGTCAGCAACTTTCTAATTTGCCAAAAGGGGACACTGAGCTCCAGAACTTCCCCCGCCCCCTGCGCCTCCTTGTCCTCCCAAGGCCCTGCCCTCCTGCTCCTCCCCCCACCACCCTCACATGCTGCTCTCTCCACCTCCCTCCCCCAGCCAGCTGAGCAGGGCTCTAGGGGTAGTGGGGTGAATGGGGCAGGACGCTGGAGGGAGAATTGTGCTCCAGGGGCGAGTGACTGGGGAGGAAGGGGGAGCCATGCTCTGAGGATTGGGAAGTGACTGGGGCATGGCAGGGGAAGCCACTGGTACTTCTCTCTGCTGGAGCCAGGCACTTCCTGAGAGTGCTCCTCCAAGCTCCAGCAGTGGCGGCTGCTCTTCCCGCCTTCTGGTGGTGGAGGCCTGTTACTGTCAGTAACCAGACTTTAAGCATCCAGTCGGCAGTGCAAACTGAACACAGCCAGGTTCCCTTTTCGACCAACTGGACACCTGGCAACCCTACCACCTCCCTGACCAGTTCTGGGCCATGGTTGATGTATGGAGGTCGATGCAGTGCAAGTGTAGACATTGCATTACTTATGTCAACCCTAACACTCCTCCAGCAGCTGTCCCACAATGCCTGACACTGATCATTCTTATCATGACTGTGAACTTCACTGCCTGGGGTCATGGAGACCGGAAGGCCCACCTCTCCTTTAAAGCCCTGCAAATTTTTTAAATGCCTTTTCCTGATTGCCCATCTTGGCGCACACACCTAACAGCACTCCACTGCTGTGTGCAACTGCCCAGCTAACTATGCCAGCTACACACTTCAGATGTGCTCCAGCCTGGAGTAGACAGGAGATAATGGCTCACCTGAGCCTGTGGGGAGAAGATGTTGTGCAAGCACAGCTATGGACCAGTAGAAACAATGACATCTATGAACCGATTGTAGGGGGATGCAGAACAAGGACGAGCAGCAGTGCCACATGAAAGCAAAGAAATGTGGCAGACATACCAGAAGGCCAAGGAGGCCAACAGTTGATCCAATGCTGAGCTACAGACCTGCCACTTTTACAAAGAGCTGCATGCCATACTTGGCAGAGACCCCATTACAACCCCACAGACCACCGTGGATAATTCTGAGGAGGCCGAGTCACAGGTCCCTGGCCTGAACAGAGAAGATGAGGAAGAGGTAGAGGAGGAGGCTTTTAACTTCAACTGCTTTTTCTTTGCACTGATTTTGTTACTAAATATACTTCTATTCTTTGGAAAATAATTCATCTTTATTAGTCACAACATATGCTGCAGCATGCCTATCAATTCTGAAAGCACCTACTGACCTGTTACTGTACAGTGTGACACAACTCAATGTAATAATCATAAATATACAGCAAGCACTGTAAAATTAATAAATGCATTGTCAGTGTTATAGTCATAGATGTACACCAAGCAGCACACAATTCCTAACAGGCCCTGAAACAGCAGGTCCAGGTAGCGCACAGCACACCACAATGCATGACTGTGGCTCACTGCTAAAGTGCTCTTTCAAAGCCTTCCTGAGCCATTGCCTCTTCTAACGGCCCCTGTGTCTGGCTGTTCAAATGCAGCAGCCTGCTGCTCCAGCTCCACCCTGCTGGCAACTTTTCCCCCTTTGCTTCACAGATATCATGCAGGACACAGCAGGCAGCTATCACCATTGGGATTTTTTTCACTGAGATCCAATCTTGTGAGTAAGCAACACCAGCATCCCTTCAATTTACCAAAAGCACATTCAACTGTTGTTCTGCACCTGCTGAGCTGGTAGTTGAATCTTTCCCTGGTGCTGTCAAAGTGGCCGATGTACATCTTAATGATCCAGGGGAGAAAGGGATAAACTAGATCCCCCAGGATCATTACTGGCATTTCAACATCACCAATGGTTAGCCACTAGTAGGGAAAGAAACTTCCTGCCTGTCACTTTCTGTGTTCTTAAAGATGTGAATGTCATGCACCTTCCCTGAGCAGCCAACACTGATGTCAGTGAAGCATCCCCGGTGGTCCACCAATGCTTGCATAACCATAAAAAAATAGCCCTTCCTTTTGATGTACACTGTGACTAGGTGGTGTGGTGCCAAAATAGGGATATGAGTGCCTTCCATTGCTCCACAACAGTTCAGGAACCCCACTGTTGCAAATCCATTAACTATGTTCTGCCCATTGCCGAGAGTCTCAGTCCTGTGTCGCAGAAGACAATTAATGGACCCACAGATTTGCATGACAACAGTCCCCACAGTGGATTTCCCAAATCCAAAATGATTTTCCGCTCGCTGGTAAGAATCCGCTGTCACAAGTTTCTTCTCCACTGTCTGTACAGCTTTCCGTTTGGTGTCCCAGCGCTGGTGGGCTGAAGTGAGCACGGCACACAGATCCAGGAATGTGGCCTGGCGCATCTGAAAGTTTTGCAGCCACTCCTCATCATCCCAAACCTGCACTACAATGCGATCCCACCAGTCAGTGCTCCACCATCTGCAGCTGCTCCGTGAACGCCACCAACAACCGTGAATTGGTTCTCGCTATGTCCCACAGCAATCTGTCTTCCAAGAAATCATCATGTTCCATGCTGATTCAGTTCTTCTTACAGTTCTTCAGACAGCAGAGGATCATGTGCCCTGTTCTTGCAACGCTTACAACAATAGTGCAAAGCTGTGCAGACTCCATGCTTTTGTCAGAGATGGTGGACAGCAAGGAGGGTCATGTGGGTTGGTGGGAACTGGAAAAAAGGCATGAAAATTATGGGATATAGATGACATTATGGGGTGGACACAGTTGCATTTTGGGACATTAACTCCTTGCTTCCAGTCACCTTGGCATGACCCATTTCTGTCCCACAATGCATTGCCAAAACTTCCCAAAAGACAGTGTGCTGGATGGTGGCAGGCTGCACACTGGGATACCTACCCATGGGGCACACCCTGTGCATTGATACAAGCACTCTTAGTGAGTACGTGCAGCGCTGATGCCAGGAGCCAAGTCTGAACACGCACAAGCGATATAATAACGGTAGCAGTTTTATGCTGACGTAACTTACATTGACCAAAGTTTGCAGTGTAGATATGACCTAAGTGTCCTTTTGATCTCTAAGCTCCCGGCCTGGCAAAACAGGGCTTGAATCTTCGTTGGAGACAGGATATTGGATCCTTGAAGCTAATAGCTTTTCCCATTGTCTTTCAAGTGTGTGCTGAGATGTTCCATCTGGGGAGCCATTGTGTTGCTTTCCTGCTTGTTCTTCCAACAGCCCCCACTGAATTGAAGTATAATAAACATTCCACAAACCCTAACATAGTTATACAGTCTGTCTCAATAACAAGATCACACACAATATTCATAACATTATTGCATAGCAGCTCCACATATGCCACAACCACCTCATCCAATTCCCCCTTCACTCAACCTCTCCTTAGCTTTTGCTCTATTGCTTCCTGTTCTCTTCCTTTTCTGCAACCTCTCCATTCTTCTCTTCCCTCCTCCACTCGTGTTTCTGTCTTCCTGCCCTCTTTCTGCTTTCCTCAATTTCTCTCTCCACCTCTCCTTCCTTCTCTGTCCTTTTCTCCAATCATTCACTCTTGCTTTTCTCTGGTTGCACTGACACTGACAAGTCTGTTACTCACATCCTGGTAACAATGGCAGGAATACCAGTGAAGGCAGTGTGCTGGTATTTAAAACATCATGCCATCTCACTCTGCTTACCACAGGTGTAGATAACCCAGTAGTAGAAAGCTCCTGCAGCTGGTCTACACTAGCACCGCCACCTTTGCTAGCAAGCATTGGAGCTGCGCTAGCACTAGAGGAACAGCTGGAGAATTTCAGTAAATCCTCAGTAGAGACCAGGCTTCTGAATCTGTCTTCCCTCCCTATCTATGAGCTCACTCAAAGGCATTTGCTTGATTAGATTCCCAGATGTACAGAAACACAATAAAGCAAGGAAACCTTTGTTATTCTGAAGTTCCAGCCCTACTCCCCTGGGTGCATTTACCCGTCCTATCGCTTTCCTGCCAATCCAGAGTTGCTCAGGTGTCCCTCAGCTAGAACAGCCACCTGGGCTCTAGGACTGAATCATCCCTTCTTCCTGTGATCCCCACCTCCTAGATCCTCTGTGTCAACTGGAGATGTAACAAACAACAAATATGAATCACACACCTCCAGAAATCAAAGAGACCTTGGCTAAAACAAAGGACAGTTCCAACCCTATCTAAGGTCTAGATGGGTTGGCATATATATTCCAGTGTCACCACCACCCATAGCTGTTTGAGCCTGGGTTACCTACTGTACACATTTGAGTTCACTCAAAGTGGAAACAAGTCTAGTCCAGGTACTCCTTTTCCCAAGGTTTAAACCCAGTGTTCGTTCCAGGGGGCACAGAAATCCACTTCTAGTAATAGTTCCCCTACCAGAGCGTGCACTTTCCAAAAAGAACAGGGATCCAGTTCAAGTCTTCCTTAGCTCCAAAGGGCTTCACCCAGAACCCATTCCAGGCAGAATCGAAATCCAGTTCAGGTTCTCCTCAGCTCTAGAAGGCTGCTGCACCCATCCCAGAGCCCACTGCACTTATGGAGTCATGGATCGAACACAGCTCTGTTTCTGTCTTTTTATTTCACCTGTTATCAGCCTTTTCACTTGAAGCAATCACAGGTAAATCCTGCTCTGGATTTCCGTGCCCACCTCAGACAGATTTCCTATCTTTCTACAGAGCTGGCAGAGGAAATGACCCTTTTAGAATTCCAAACTGGGTCTGAGCAGCCCCAGTTTGGAGGGGAGTTAAGTTCCTGTCTGGGGTACAACAGCGTGGGATGCATTTCAAATTCACGCTCCTGTGTGTTGGCTCCATCTGCTTAGGAGTCAACCCGCAAGGATGTACTAGCTCAGCCGCAAGATAAGGGCTTGATGTAAGAATTACTGGGTGAAATTCTCTGGCTTGTGTTATGCAGGAGGGTCTGACTAGGTGATCACAGTAGTTCCTTCTGCTCTTAAATCTATGAAAGGTATGCTGGGTAACATCTACCTGTTCCTGGGGCGAATCTGATGACCTCAGAACTGTCTGGTGTTTTTGGTAGGTTTTCCTTCCCACTTTTCTTTCCAGAGTTCTCTGCTCCCTCAAGAACCCCACTTATGGAAGCAGGAGATATATTTGGCACCTAGTGGGGAAGGCCCAGGCCTACACCATTATGAGCCCGCCCTCATTAGGCAAAAGCCACTGGCCTTTCAGAAGTATGGTCAGGACAGGACCCTCTAGTTAGTAGCAGCACACCCACCACACAGTGCAGGAGGGGGCATGTTACTATGGACACGCAAATCTGGCCACACTGCAGTAGTATGCCCTCTGGCTGGGTTTGAAAGTGACAATGATAAGGTCAGAAGGGAGAGGCATGTCAGCAGACAGACAGTCACTATGACGTGCATAATTGGAGCCATCCTAGGGAATCCTAGATTTTGAAACCAGAAGAGACCATTCTGAGCTAGACTGACCTCCTGCACAGCACAGGCCATAGGACTTTAGAGAATAGTTCAGGTGTCCCTGTGTCCCCCAGCAGAGTGGTGATGAAACGCTACACAAATGTTCTCTCATCTTTATCAGTCTTGGCTGTAACTTCCTCCTCATTTCATTACCTGAAATCTTGTTTCTCTCTTCCGAAGCACCTCTCAAGTTACAGCTTCTTATGATAATCAGACAGTCATCATGCAGAGAACAAGCGGACATGGGGAGGTGATGAGGGAGGCAGGGGTCTAGCCAGAACTCCCGCAAGACCCCATCAGTGCTTCTCCCTGGTTGGCAGAAGAGAGAGTGAGGGTGAAGAAATAATCGCAGCTGCTTCTTCTCTTGTTAGCAGCTCTGGAAGCAGGTAGATTGTGTGAGACCTGGTGTTATCTCTGGCGAAAGACAAACAAAGGGGAAAGTGAGAAGAAATTCCTGATCCAAAAGGGCCCTTATCACCTTTCCGTTTCCTTTGCCCCAGAGAGATATGGCAGACTCAATGCACTGTTGTTCCTGGGAGGACCTGGGAGGGCCCTCCCTCCTCTCTCCTCCCTCCCCTCCCTTGTCACCTGCAAGCGACCGTAGCTATGTGGTATTGGGTTCTGATCCACGGCATGCCTGGCTCCTCTATTCCCCACAACACATGTGCACACACAGAGACACTGCCACAGTACCCCAGTCCCAACCTGCAGCACACACAGCTATCCCAGCATTAAGGCCCTCCTCACTTAGGGCGTGCTGCCTACCCCAAAAGTCACAGGACACAGCTGAATTTCCCAGCTCTGTCCTGAAAGACTGCAATTTGTAGGGACACAAAATATTGTATTTATTTCCAATGCTGTGGTACAATGTTATCATTACATGAGTCTGTAAATATTGTGATGTAATATCTTGGCCTGGCAACAGGAGTCTTTGTGTTTGACAGACCAAGCCTACGGAAAGGTAGCAAAGTCTACGTTTTTCTGCTAGGTTAGGTGTTAGGTTCTGAGAATCCATGATGGGATTGTGACAGGTCAAAAGGCAATGCTGTCGTTATCTAATAAGGATCAAATGTGGGACTCTGGTCCTTTACAATAGGTAGGAAATTACAAAAATCAGAGCTTGGTGGGGAGGAGGGAGGAGGAAGGGTGTGTGTAAAATTTATTACTGGATACCAAAGAGTGACCAAAGCACCTTCTTCTGAACAAATAGCCTAGGTTCTTCTCTTGACTCCTTGTTCATTTAATGTATGAACCAATTAGAGCACAGTCCTGTAACAGTAGCCAATAGGGTCAGTGCATATTAACCACTAACTTGTAACAATGTAACTTGTAACTGTAACTTTCCCCATGTCATGTGACTGGGGCCAAGAAATAAAGATCAGTACTTCTGTGTGTCACAACTTGATTACAAAGTGACAGAAGCAAACCAAATCTTTGAGGAAAATGGAGCAAATGAACTCCCTGGCAGAGAATGAAGGAAATGGTTGCAGGGATTTATTTCCCTGTCTCCTGGAAGCAAGTGGTATTAAAATGCAATCAGAGAAGGGGAAATTGTCTACACTGCCACATGTGGCAAACCCAGAGACACTGGTGATCTATGGTGCATTCCAATGGGAGCAAGAAGGGGATTGCAAACAGCTAAACAAAGTCATTGCAAAATATCAAGGTGACTTTTGATCCATGTAAGAACAGTTCTTGGGAAATACATGTTCTTTATTAAATATTAGCTGCCAGCCAGGTAAGTCTATTGATTGCTGTGTTACAGACCTATGAAATAAAAAACAAGATGAATCTGAACAGTTAACGGAAGGCTGACCTGAGTAGAGACAAAATTAGTTGTGGTATAACTGATAACCAGGTCAAACCAACGTTATCGAAAGAAAAGGACTTGATTTGGCAAAGAAGAGTGGATATTTGCAAGCCTATTGAGAACTGCCCATATTCAGAATGTGGATCTACAATAATCCCTCACTTCTTTTGTTTTGATATGGTGACCCTACTGTTAATCCAGTCAAGTGGTGTCTAAATTTACTAAAAAACAACTAATTTTGCCATTTTTTAAAATTCACATTTTACTTCTCTCTTCATGGAAGTGGGACTTTATGTGGTACATGTATTTTGGTGGTGAGCCTTATTCCATGAAGACAGTTGAGGAAATCATATCAATACATAACATGCAGAGGGGTGTAAGACAAGTGTTTTGGTTGGTCCAGCTAAACAGAGAAAATGCAAATCTCTGCATTTTCAACTCCCATTTTAGTAGCTGTATGTTTAAGTGACTTCCCTTTGGGATCATCTCAGTAACTGAGGTGTACCACAGCATCTTGTCCCAGATGTTTGAGGATCTCGATGGGCTAGAAATAATTGTTGATGACCTGCTGATCTGGAACAAAAACGATCAAAACCACAATCAGAGCTGGGTATTGTTCTGCAACATGCCAAAGAAAAGAACCATAATCTGAAAAGGAACAAATACGAAACAGCTCTGAATGATATTAGTTACCTGTAGGGCTCAGATTGAGCGGGTATATGGCAGTACAGTGTACCAACACATCTCTGAAGCTGCTTCCTTGTTCTCCAAAACTCAACTTCCATTTAAAAAAAGAAAAAGCATACTTCTACATATAAGGGTTGCAAAGAAAACATCAAAAATGTGATCCAAGAGTAAATGATGCAGAAACATTTACCTGAAGGCTTGTCTACATGGCGGGCAAAGCGTTTCAGAGGGGTGTAATTTGTAAAGCACTCTAAAGTGCTGCACTCTAACTACCACATGTAGACCTTGCTGGTATGTTCCTAAAGGTACCTAGCTGGCAACAGGACTACATCAACATAAATCAGGTACCTGAGAGTATGCCAACAGTTCTACCTGGGGCAGTTAGAGTGGAGCACATTAGAACCCTTTACAAATCCCACCCCACTAGTGCTCTTTGCTGGCCCCGTTTAGAGAAGTCCTGAGTCTGTAGAGAGCCTGAAACAATAGCTCTGAGAGGTGTGAACTGCCCTATTCATCCAAGTGAGATGTTAACTCTGACGCCCAGTGACAGTAGTTTAAATGCCAACTTGTTAACTACTTTATTCCTGATGTAAGGTCTTGTCTCCATAGGAAAGTTATACAGATATGAGCTAAGGTGTGAATTCAAACCAATATAGTTATACCAATATAATTCCCCATATGGACATTCTTATTCCAGTATGAGTGCTTCTTTTGGTTTAGCTCATGTTGCTTTGGCAGGGGTGTAAACTAAACAGAAAATATCACTCTTATTCTGGAATAAGGATGCCCACACAGGGAGTTACATTGATATCATTATACCACTATATCATACTGATATAACTGGTAAAACTTTCCCATGCAGACAGGCCCTAAAAAACAAGGGGGAGGGTCACAGATCTGGACAATTTACTGCCATTGATGTCTCATTTTGATGCCAGAAGTGGGTGATGTTTGGGAAATACTCTTTTTTCTCCCAGTCACGAAGGAACCAAATCGCAGGAGTCCAGCAGAGCTGATGAGTATATCCAAGCCCCACTGGGAGGAGGAGGAGACAAAAGCTCAAGGAGCCCGCTGGAGCTCAGAGAGCAGCACAATCTTAGTCTGAACAACTGCACAATCTAGTGTGAGAGGGGCTTTCATTTTGGCAGCTTGCATGGGTGGAGTTTATTTTATGGGTGGAGTTTGGAAAGGTAGCTCTGCACTTCCCCCTCCCTTCCTCCCTCCCAGTTTAAATTCTGGTTATGTAGGAGACTATTCAGTGACAAATCAATTTGACCAGACTCAAGAAAGATGGAGACAATTGTACAAATGGAAAGGTCCCTAACAAGGTGGCTTTAGATGCATAGACACATTAACCTAGCTAAAATAACACATCCCTTATTTGTCACAGTTAAGTTGTGCAATCAGAATGCTTCCTGAGGCCAATACAGATAGGCATGAGAAAAGTTTTTGGAAATTAAAAATACTTGTTATAGAACACCAATACTGAAATACTGAGATTAACAAAAAGGCTAAAATCTCATTTGATGCAAATTTGCAGAGATCAGCAGCTGGTCTAAATGCAAGGGGATCACACAGTGGCATATGCTTCCAGAGCACTGACTAAAACACAACAGAACTGTGATAAGATGGGGGTGGGGGGTGAAAAATGCTGGCAATTGTTTTAGTTGACAAGTGGTTTCATGGATATATTTATGGGAAGAAATTGGTGGAGGTAGAAGTTTACTATAGGCTGTTAGAAGCTCTATTATACAAAGTATTATACGAAGCACTACCTAGGCCTCAGAAAATGATCATGAAACTGTAAAACTATTTATTAAATATGAAGTTTGGGCGCAGTAAACAACCTCGTATAGCAAGCATGCTTTCCAGAGCACCTACAAACAACAGAAGGAAGGAGATGCAGGAAGTGGAGTTTGATGTAAATCTGACTCAAACATTACCTCTTTCTGAAGAAAATTTGATGAGCTCAGATGAGGAACACAAAATTACTCAACCATAAGAAGCTGAGGATAGCAATTCTAGAGGGATGATTAATGTAAATATCCCAGGCTCTTCTAACCATAAACACTTACTGGGACAAGAGAGATTACATTATTGCATATGATAGGAGTCTATGCAAAAGACATTATATCATAACACCACCAAGCAGGAGGTCAGCTATTTTGAGCATAAATCACAGTGCTCATCTGGGTATTGAGAAATGTAAGAATAGAACCAGAGATGTCCTATCCTAGAAATTCGTTATGGTGCAAATACCATTAAGGTCTCTAGCACTGCGCAGGGGACAGAAGATAGAAGAAAAAATAGTTATGGAAAAAGCAGACTCCCAAAGCTAGTTCATTTGTTTCCAGCCTCCAATTTCATGGGGAAAGAATTTTTCCAGTGAGGGCCAAATTCTGCTCTGAGTTACACCAGTGTAAATCCAGCATAACTCCACTGAACTCAGCTGAGTCATCATTGAGGTCCACATTGATAGCAGACTCTGACCCAAGTTTCCTGTATGCAAGGGGAGGTCAAAGGAACACTGAAACTTCCACCATCTCTCATCTATTCCATTATACCTGTTGTCTTTGCCAGTCCATCCCACATAACTTCCCCTGGTAGAATCATTACTATAGATTCATGTATTCATATATTTCAAGGCCAGAAGGGACCATTGTGATCACCTAGTTTGACCTCCTGTGTAACTAGGTGTGGCAGAACTCAATTTTTAGTTTTTTATAATTTCAACAGATAATATCAATGTTTATTTTCAGCACTTTTTTAGATTTGTACTGATTTACATTTTGCCAGTTGCATGAAATTAAGGAGGGGGGGCGCTAGACAATTATTTAATCACAGAAGAAGTTGAGATTAAAACGGTTGAAGATTTATAAACTGTTAAAACACAACTTGTCAACATCACATGTCGTTTTGCCAGTGATGGAGAATCCACCACGACCCTTGGTAAATTGCTCCAATAATTAACTATTCTTACTATTAAAAATGTAAACCTTATTTCCAGTCTAAATTTGTCTAGCTTCAACCTCCAGCCATTGGACCATGTTATATCTTTGTCTGCTAGACTGAAGAGTCCATTATCAGATATATTTCTCATGTTGGTTCTTATATACTGCAATCAAGTCACCCCTTAACATTCTCTTTTTAATGCTAAATAAATTGAGCTCCTTGAGCCTATCACGGTAAGTCATGTTTTCTAATATTTTAATCATTTTCATGATTCTTCTCTGAACACTCACCAAGTTATCACCAAGAATTATGGACACCAGAACTGGCCACAGTAGTCCAGCCATGGTCACACAAGTGCCAAATACAGAGTGTGCAAATATATATATCTAGGAACAAAGAATATAGGCCATACTTACATGACTGGGGACTCTATCCTGGGGAAGCAGTGACCCTGAAAAAGATTTGGAGGTCATGGTGAATGATAAAATAACTTCTTTATTCCTACTTGAGATTCCACTGTTTATGCATCCAAGGATCATATTAGCTCTTTTGGCCACAGTGTTGCACTGGGAATTCAAGTTTGCGGATTATCCACCATGACCTCCAAGTCTTTTTCAGTCACTACTTCCCAGGATAGAGTCCCCCATCATGTAAATATGGCCTATGTTCTTTGTTCCTAGATATACACATTTACATTTAGCTGCATTAAAACACATTGTTTACGTGTGCCCAGTTTACCAAGCAATCCAGATCATTCTATTTTAATAACCTGTCTTCTTTATTATTTACCACTCCTCCAATTTTTGTGTCATTTGCAGATTTTATCAGTGATGATTTTATATTTTCTTCCAGGTCATTGATAAAAATGTTAAATAGCATAGGGTCAAGAACCAATCTCTGCAGGACCCCACTAGAAACAGACCCCAATTACACTTAAAAATTGAGATTTATCAGTTGGCCAGTTTTTAATCCATGTAATATGTGCCATGTTAATTTTATATTGTTCTAGTTTTGTAATCAAAATGCCATGTGGTACCAAGTCAAATGCCTTATAAAAGTCTAAGTATATTACATCAACATTATCTTTATCAACCAAATTTGTAATCTCATCAGAAAAAGATATCAAGTTAGTTTGACAGGATCTATTTTCCATAAAGCCAGGCTGACTGGCATTAATTATGTTACCCTCCTTTAACTCTTTATTAATTGAGCTCCTTATCAGCTGCTCCATAATCTTGCCCAAGATCGATGTTAGACTGACTGGCCTATAATTTCATGGGTCATCCTATTTACCCTTTTAAATAGTATATTCCATATTCACTGCTGCAGCAGATCAGAGCCTCGCAGAATGTCTGGCTTTGGTGACTTTTCCGCAGGACAATGGCTCTATTGAAATCAGCCAGGAATGTGGATTATGATTTGCAACAGCAAAGGCGTTGGTCTCATCCATATAAAAGAGGGTTTCGCTTAGCATCAGCACAGCTGGGTGTGGGGGAGGTTGGCCTGGAAAAAGATATAAGCCTGTCTTTCATTTGCACCTGATTTCTTCTGCTTCTCCCCATGGTGTCAACTCTCTGGGGTCACACAGATGCCTCCATGATTAGCTATGCTTTTTAGCAAATTTAGTATCAGTGCAAGGTGCCAGATCAACAGCTCTGGAGATTGAAGTCTTATGTTTACCCAGTACATGATCTGCAAGAGTTTATTGCATGGGTAACAAGCTTCTCAGCTATACCACACGCCACCAGCATACCTCAGCCCTGCTAGAAAGGGACTACCTCTAGAGTTCACAGGGCAGTTCAGTCTCCATGGCTCACTGAGTCCTTAATCCTTTTACTGAAACTGCAGGCAAACAGCAAATCCGTGCCTGGCGACTACTATAGTATTTTTCTTTTATGCAGGTATCTGGCTTACTTGGAATGAGGGAGGCAGAAGAGATGAGGTATCTGAACATGGGCACTAGGAGGCAAAAAACCCCAATTTATAATCTAAGTTCAGACATAAAATCTCTGTGTCACTTTGGACCTCTGTTCCCCTACATAGAAAATGGGGATAATGTACTTTCCTGCCTAATCAAGTAATGATGAGTACAGAATTTTGAAGATGGAAAGGGCTACCTAAATTATTATTATTGGTCTTAGACTGAGACTACAAGATCATTTCAGTTTACAGTCTAAATAAATCTCCTCAAATCTGAACAATCCTGAATTTAGAGATCCAGATATGAACTTTTCATCTAGGCCTGTCTCTATAATGGAATGAGCCAAAATCACAAATCTGGCTTGCCCCACATTTTGGGAAAGAACTTTGTGCCTCCAATCCATCGCTACAGCCCGCCCTCTAAACTGAGTCAGGATTACAAATGCATAGAAAGTAAAGTACCCAGAGGTGAAAGATTCTATATCCCATTCCCAGTCCCTTGAAATTCAATGCCCATGGAGAATGGTGCCAGCAAAGAAGCTTCAGGTTTTAGACGCTTTGCATGGAAAGGGGGTGTTAAGGTGTCACTTATTAGTGCTTCTGATGAAACCTGCTCCTCTAGAATACTAGTGAGAAGACAACAGGCAGAGGGAAAGAGACTCCCACTCCCACTCCATTGAAAGCCAAGTTGAAAACCCTGTGCTGAAAAACACAATCCGCAAAACAAAACAAATGGCATTAATGTAATGAGTTCTTTAGATTGGTAATTCCCTTCAGCCCTCTGTGTGAAAGAGCGGTGGTAGGACCGAGATGTTTCTTGAGGCTTGTAGGGTCAAGCAGGGATCTCAGAGCTTGCCTATACTGAGAAAATGCATTGTGCTGGAAAACATGTTAACTAGCACATGTTAGCTAACACAGCCTTAAATGTGCTTTTGCCCTTAGTGTGAACAAAGACAATCGTGTTTAAAACATCTTCAATTGTTGTGGTTAATCCTAGAGTCACAATACCGCTACATTATTTTTTTTTCACATAGACAAACCCTAGAAGGGAGGGAGAAACCTCCCTCCAGAATTCAAGGGCATCTCCAGAGAGACACACAGAGAGACAGACCACCTCACAGAACTTTAGTGAACCATAAAGCCTGGACAGTCTGAGGTCACAAAGCCTTGGAATGCTGGGAATGCATTTTTGATGTAACATGCAAAACCTGTCACCAATTAACAAGTCATTGCCCTGCCTCTTATCTGCTCACTCCCTGAGGGGTCCATTGCTATATGCTGGGTAAGAGAAATATTTGTAATGCTGTCCTCCTCCCCGCCCTTCCCAATGGCCCAGGGAACGTGTATGAGTGTGTGTGTGTGTGTGTGTGTGCGCGCACATAGGTGAGAGAGAGAGAGAAAGAGAGAGAGAGAGCATGCATGTCTTCTCACACCCTGGTAAGGGTCAAAGATCCTTTATCACCATACCCTCTCCTTATATATACTACAGTTCATGCTCCCACACATAACCTTGGGGATGATCCCTCCCTTACAGCAAAGAAGAGACATTTAGAACTTGGTCTGCCTGCTGGGCAGTGCCAGGAGTTTCATCCAGAGGGTTGGCTGACAGCTGATTACAACAGAAAGCTGTCCATCCTCCAGTATAGAAATTTGTGTTGGGAGCTGGGCCAAAGATGAGGAAAGGTTATCTGTAAAGTTACTGCTGCTTCTAATGTCTCTCCTTTCAATTCATGTACAGAAGTAAAAGAAAAATGACTATGCTTTTAGTTTCCCAGCTCTGACTGGAAAAAAAAGAGGACCATATGACTCAGTGACTTGGGAAGCATCAACTCCCTGAGGAAAAGGTTAGTGGCAAAGTTATACACTGGTGCCCAGGCACCAATGTGCATGCATACACGCAGAAACACACATGAAGTTAGACTCATATGTGTAGAGACACATACATACATATATATATACACATGCAGGGACATTCACACATACACAGACACACACATACTGTACATGCAGACACATACACATGCATTATATATTCATACACTTAGACATACCTATGTTTAGAATCTCTGAGTACATTTCCCAGCCCTGAAGAAGAGCTCTGTGTAAGCGCGAAAGCTTGTCTCTCTCCCCAACAGAAGTTGGTCCATTAAAAGATATTACATCACCCATCTTGTCTCTAGACTCTCCCATGATCACAGATATGCTTATATGATCATTCACATATGCATGCAGACTTACTTGCATTCACGTGGGGACCCATATAAAGACATATACACATGCATGGAGGGATACACACATGCTGACTAATGTGCGTGAATACAGAAAGACAGACTCAGTCACAGACAGACATACATAAACAATCATAGGTGCACACGCGCGCACACACACACACACACCCTGACACCACATGATCAGCCATTCAACAGACCTTGTGCCAAGAAGCCACCTGGGGGGTGAAGGAGGAATTTTGCTCAGAGCATTTTGAACCAAAGTTAACCGCAGTCCCTGAGTGGCAGATCCCAGACTCTGTGAAAGCAGCAGAAGGGAAGGGGGTGGGGAGGGAAGGAGGAAGGCCTGTTGTCACCGGAAAGTTATTTGTCCTGCTGGCATTGTTGACATTCCAACAGCCTCAAGATTGTGGCTGGTAGTGCTCCCGCAGGGCAGAATGACCTAAGAGAGACTCGAGTGGGGGTAAAGGAAAGCTGGAAAGGTTGACAACAGGGTTCAGGGATCTTGCTCTGACTGGAACTGTGTTTTCTTGAGATAAGTGTGACCTATTCATACTTGCCCCTAACTGAGGCAGGAGCTGAGCTTTACATATAACTTGACCTTCTATTGTGGCTCCCAAACATTGGTTAAAATAAACATGGTAACCAAACAATTCCTAAACCAGTGCACCACACCACCTCCAACACACACGCGCATGCGTGCAAGCACACACGCTGAGGAAGATGAGGGCAATGCAGGGAACCCTTCAGCTTGCAGTGACAAAATTAGAAGAGTCTATGAAGAATGATCATTATTCTTTGGTAGAAAACATGTTCAGTCCAGTGGTACTGAGAAACCAGGAGGGAGGACAAAGAAAGAAGGGCAAAAAGGTTGTTCTGATGTCTTTTGTCCTCTCACATCCATCACTTACAGGTGGTCCCTCCAGGTCATAGGGGAGGCAAAATGTGACAAGCTTTCTCCACTGCTTCCTGTGCTGTAATTGCTCTTGGTTTGAGGGTGGGATTTTCAAAAGTGCCAAAGTAATCTAGGAACAGAAGAGCCATTGAAAGACAAAGGGACTTGTGTTCCTTTAGTCACTTTTGAAAATCCCATTCTCAGGGCCCAGGACTGTCAGTATGGCACCTTTCATCCACATCTAGTTCACATAGAATTAAAAATAATGAGTTCGGAAAAGAAAGATAAATGCTTCTAGGGAATCATCACAATGAAGAGAAAAAGGAGAAAGCAAAAGAAATTGTGGTTTCAGCGCCTTTTATTTACCAATTGTAATGGAACCATCAATAATACAGGATGTATCCTACAAGCAATCTGTTCATTTTAGGTAGCTGTGGGTATGTCTACTCTGCACAGTAAAAAGCTGCAGCCCTGAGTCAATTGACCGGCTCACAGAGCTCAGGCTGCATGGCTAAAAATAGCAGTGTAGGCCCTGGTCCACACTCACCTGGTGATTTGGCAGCAGTCGACAGGAGTTACGCAAACTATGCAGAGTAGCTTGCGTAACTCATGTCGACTGCTGTGCTTCCCTTCTATGTGCTGTCTACACTGCGCTGCGCTGACAGGACCAGCGTTCCCATCGACGCAGCGCTACACTACTTGACAGGGTGGTTTTACTCAGTCGACTTCCTGATCGATTGAGGGGTCTACACTGGCTGCTCAATCAATCCGGAAAGATTGATCTGGTGGCGGTGAATTTGCTGCCGTCAGTATAAACATGGCCTAGATGTTCATGTTTTGGGTCAAACCCGGGATTTGAAACCCAGCAAGGGAGAAGGGCCTTGGATCTCAGGGGTCAGTCTATGTGGGGACATCTACACTGCTATTTTTAGTCCTTAAGCCCGAACCCCATGAGCCCAAGTCAACTGACCCAGGCTCTGAGACTTGTGTCATGGGTTTTTCTTTGCAGCGTAGATATACCCTGCATGTTTCTGGGCTGCATTCATGCTTGGTGATGTCACCAAAGTTACTCCAGAGATGCATTTGATTCAGCATATATGGAAGCTCTAGACTCTTCTCAAGGAAGGGACCTTGTGCCAAATCCGGGTCCTGTTGAAGGCTTGATCTGGTTGAAAATTCTTGGCAAACTTCTTGGAGACTTTTTTGTGAAAATTTGTTGCTGCTTTTTACTAGATTATAGAGTAGTTGATCTTTTTTTTAAATTCAGAACTTTTGCAAAAAGAATTTAAACTTTTTTCTTTGTGAATTTTTTTCCTGCAAATTTTGACTGGCTCTATTGAAAACAACATGAGCTTTACCATAGGCTTCCGTGATACCAGCTCTTGGCCCCTTGTCTTTTCATCTGCAAATTGCCAAGCAAAATGGTACTATTTGTGTAATAATAAATAATAGTGTTTTAAATTGCTGACCACATATACATTATGCAAATAATGAGGCAGGGACAGAACAAGATGGAGGAATGGAAAAACTGAACCTCTGAAATCTCCTAATTGCTGGTTGGTGAACTCCAATGGGGAAAAGGGATCAGGGATCATTCTGGCATCTGTCCTTAATGTTGAATGGTGGGAAGGGAAATTTAGCTCAAATGAGCTAATTAATATATACATAATTTCCACCCAGTTATAGAAAAGCTAGTCTTGGAGCAGCTGCTAGGTCATTGTTTGTGAATTTAAAAATAAAGATTACTTGGCATAGGATGCAGGGACGGAGACAACTTCTCTCTCTCTCTCTCTCCCCTTCTCAGGAGAGAGAGGTAGACGAGGTTGGGAAAAGTTAGCTAATCCAAATGTTTGTTGCTCAGGTGTGTTTTGGCTTTCAAGTCTCTTTCCCCTCCAGCTGCTTAAGGAGTGAACATCTAGTCCAGAAGGCGCACCCTGTTGGTGTGAGATGTATGGGTCCCACACCCTGGGGAGATGGAGCCGTCCTGCTATGCAAATTGCTAGCGGTGTCAGTCTAGTTAATTTTAGGAAGCTTTGTCCCTGGTAGGTAGTTTTCCCTCTCTACCTTGCACTCAGTGATCTGATGCCTTCTGGAAGCCACACAGATTTGGAGATCCAGAGGTGAACATTTCCATTCCCTATCTCTGATTTCATGAGTCATCTGGTCCTCCCAGCCTGGGATGGGAATTGACCTCTTAACTTAGGGGTAAAAGGCTCCAGGTTCTTGCTCTGATCCGCTAAGCATCCAGTACCCCCATGTTGCATATATGATTCCCAAACCCCTGCACAACCCATTTTGGTTTTTCTCCCCCTGTAACTCAGAATGTAATTGCTGTTGTTCTGCTTCCTCCTTCACTGCTGCTTATGGGAAGCCAGTGTTTTCCCCCAGTGCCTCTGCCACATTTGGCACACCAGCCTTGGCAAACGAAAGCAACATTCCAAATAACCTGCCCCCAGATTCTTGGCAAAAAGAAAAAACCAAGAATACCCCCTGCCAAATTATGGGGCCAGAGAAAGAGCAAGAGGCATGGAAGGGTCTTGCTGGATTCAAAGCTATTCTCCACCTGCTCACCACATTAGAAATGAAATCAGGAAAAGGGACAAAACCAGTGATATTCCAGAGGGATATTGTCAAAGCAAAGGGGGAGTTGAGTAGATTTCCCTGCATCTGATAGAGCTCACCCGCTCCCTGAAAACTGTGGCCAGAGCTGGACTTTATCCCAGGGGCTTACACAAATGACACAGTGATACTATCAATGCACTCCATCTGTTTTTTCAGAACAAAATATAAACATTTCCCGCATGTGCACTTCAGACAAGTTTGTTTGTGAAGAGGTGTTGACTCCTCCTTGGTTGTGGCTATGGGAAAGTATTTTTGTTTAAATAGGAAAACAAATTAATAGATTCCCCAGACACTGACATACACCCTTGCTACACCCCTGGTTATCACAAGCTAAAGGAGAAAATGTTGGTGGGAGTCTCTGATTAAAACATAGGCAGCAAATCACTTGGTACCCCACCCCAGTATTTCTGCAACCACTTGCTTGCTTGTTCGGAGATATGTTCTTTTCATAGAAGCCATGTTCTTTTTCAGGAGACTAGAGGGAATGCGAGAACTAAAATTGATGTGGTGTGAATGGAACTATGTATAAGGCTCCTGGACTAGAATAGCCGGGGCTGCTACAGGTAAGCACGCAGAACTGTAGGGGTGCCGGGGACTGGAATAGAAGAGAGTGCTGCACGCAGGATGAGTTACCCTGGCAGAGCTATGTATGTGGGTGGCTCAGGACCAGAACAGTAGTGAGTGGAGGAGGAAATAGTAATGGTGAAGAGAAAGGCTCTCTCACAGAGCTATCTACCTCCGAATGGCCAATAATGGTGGCTCCTGACATTTACTTCCACCCCCTGCCACAAAAACAAGAGGGGAGAGTCAATCTTGGAAATCCCCTCTGTCTCATCATTGGAGAGAGGGGGTCTTTGTGGTGATCTCACCCAATCTGAAACCCTCCGTGCTGGTGTGTGAGATTAGCATGAGTGAGTGAGAAGCAGCGAGGAGGGAGGCGGGGGAGGAGGGGACGGGAGGGGAACCATGGGCAGGAAACCAAGAATACATCAGACATTCTATATTTAGATCTTTTTATTCAGCTCAGGACAATATTCCTTGATTTCTCATTGTTTGGGAAAGGGCAGAGGGCAGGCGATCTATTGAAAAAGCTTTGTCCTAAGAGATGCCACTTTGTCTGGGCACACCAGGGGTGGAGGAGGGGCATATTAGGCTGGTCAAGTGTGCTTTTGGGTGTTTTGTTAGTCACAGAGTCCTAGTTTGAGTAGATGGGAGTATTTGCATTAGTGATGTTGTCACAGGGTAACCATTGTAGGGGGAGTTTTGGGCCTGGAGCACTTCTGTGCTTGTCCTTGGACAGTGACTCACACCAGACATGGTCTGTTGTAGGTGGGTGGGTGTGGATTATTGCTACCTTCTACAGGCAGGGGAGTAAAAGCAGGGGGATTCAATTTAGGAACATATGAAGAATGGTGTGTGGAAGTTACCAGAGTGGAGATGCCAAGGGGGGAAGAGAAATTTGGGGTAGCCCATTTATTCCAGCTCCAAAGAGTGGGACAGAAATGGAAAGAAAATATCCATCCTAGAAGGGACTCTGGGTGTAGCCCCCTTAGGAGGCAGGGAAGAACCTGAGCTGGATTCCTGTGCCCCTGGAATGGACTCTGGGTGCAGCCCCAGATATGCTGCCCTGTAAAGCTTGCTATTTCTTTGGCATTCTTCCTTCTTATCATGCTCCTTAGGTAAAAGATCTGATTGTATCATGCTGATGAGATCCCTGTTCACTGTGGGCCTGCTTCTCCAGTGCCTTGCACTTTACCTGGTGTGAGTAAGTGGAGAAATCTGATCTGGTAGCATTCTACTCCCACTTTGCATAGGTGCAAATAACTGTACAAGGTGCAAGACAGAGGAGAATCAGACCATAGGTATGTAGGACACATATACCAATCCCTCAATATAACCATCTCTCTCTTTCCTGCATTTCAGCTCAGAGTCTATTTTTAAACTCCCTCTTCATTACACACCCCACAAGATATCAAGTGCCCCCTGTACGCTGCATCGTGCCATATCCTGCTATCTCACACACTTTATCCTTGGGGATCTCAGTCTAGATTATGTGTGTACAGAACTTTGGTTGTTTGCAGTGTCGTTGTAGCCCCATTGGTCCCAGGATGTGAGAGAGACAAGGTGGGCGAGGTAATGTATTTTATTGGACCAACTTCTGTTGGCGGAAGCTACAAGCTTTCAAGCTACACACAGCTCTTCTTCAGGCTGGGGAAGGAAGCTGAGTGTACAGAATTCAGGCAGAGTAAAGCGTTGTGTGTGGACAGAGGGCAGCAGGCTCACAAAACCAAGAGCAACCCAGCCATAGGCGTGTCCACGGGGTGTGCCGGGTGTTCCCAGGAACACCCTAATGCAGGGGCGTGAAACATACGGCTGTTTATGATGCGTCCCACGGCACCATTTGCCGCCGAAAGAGCGGAGGGCGCGTGATTTTTCGGCGGACAGCAAGATAGGAGGAAGAGGAGCTGCAAGGTTTTGCTGCAATCTGCCGCTGAAATATCGTTTCTCACAATATTTTGCGGTGGAGACTAGGACGCGGTGAGAATTCCACTGGCGGGTAATTCAAATGTGGCCTGCCGGTGGAATTGAGTTTTCAATGAAATTCACTGTGTGCACACCATAATGAAATGTGCTGTGCATGCCTATGAACCCAGTTGATGCCAACTGGGCCCCTTGTCAGCAGTCTCAGCAGAGGGGCCAAGGATTGAATGGGCTGTAAAATTTACCCATTGCCCTCTCTGGGCTAGAGATGTTTCCTTGAGCGTTGGGTTCCAGGCACATAGGCAGGGAACAGTGTGTAGGCACAGCTTGCACTGTCACTTCTGCTGCTGGTAAACAGGACTTCAGGGCAGCATCCTGATCTCAGCTACACCACTGTAAATCTGAAGGCAGGGCCAAATCCTGGTCCCCGTAAAGTCACAGGAAGCTTCTTTCATTATTTTAAACGGGATCAAGATTTGACTCTAGCTCTTTTGGAGTCAGAGGAACTACTGAAGATTTAAATGGATGCAAAAGAGGTCAGGCCTGGGGAGACTGATTCCAACTTCCCTCATGCAGGCATAAAACCAGAACTGGTGTCAGTGAAGTTAGTTACGGCAGTGTAAAATCTGAATGAGAGCAGGAACTGACCCTTTGGGTCAAATTAATCTCTAGCATAACTTGAGTGGCTTCACTGGAGTTACACCATAGATGAGTTTGGCCCTCAGCTCCAGAACTGTTGACCAGGCATCTCCACTGGCATAAAAAGGACATGATTGATACTTACTTTTCTCTTGAGTCATGAGAAATAATAATGCCGGGGGGGAAGGGGAAGAGGGAGGGAGGGAGAAGAGACAATCACATCACTTTTGTTTTTCACCCCTCATCTTTACTTCACATCATGAGTCATATTATCATGTTCTCAGGAGCTGAGTAACAGCCAGGGCTATTTTTACCCTTGTTCTTGTTCAGCAGGCTTCCTTTTCTCTGCCGCTGCTGTTGGAGGGCGAAGGACAGGAGGATGGTGAGTTGTGGGGAGGGGAGCTGGGGTGGAATGAATGGAGGAGAGGGTGAACCCACCCAATTTGGAAACAAAAGCAATATATTAATATCCAAAAACAACAGGATGAACCCTGATGCATGTCATATATATATATAAAATTATTATTTATTATATCGGAGGAGAGAAATTCCTTTCCAATGCTAGTCACTAGTCTGGAAAAATAAAGAAGGAAAGCAGAAAATTTTTTTCTTCCATCAAAACAGGAAAGAGATGGGGAGTGGGGTTGGGAGGAGATACATACACATAGTAAAATGTTGCCAGAGTAAGGAGATGGCTATCCTCTGCCCTAAATTGGGGGGACAGTGGGCTGTGTATGTGCTGGGAGAGGTGCATTCTCTCTCTCTCCCTCTCTCACATACAAATACATGCACACAGGTACATTTGAGGTATAAATCAGTCCTCCCACTTTGGTTTATCTTATTCTCTCTTTGTAGCTCTCTCTCATTCACACATAAAGGGAGGGATAAAGAGGATGCCCATTGCCCCCGTTACCCCAAGGTGTGTGCATGTGTGTGGGGGGAAGGGGTGGCAAGCAGTGCCAGTCACCATTGTAACAGCCCCTTTCCTATCCCTTCTGTATCAAGCACTGTGTAAGGCCCCATGGGTCTGGCATGTGGTGTCCCCTTTCCCAACCTCTCTTTTTTCACTTAGTCTCTCTTAAGGATCCCTTAAGGGAAGTGAGAGAGATGAATGAGCCCACAAGGGGCCGAGGAAATCCCAGCTCAGGTGAGTGACAGTGAAAGTGGGGACTCCCTGGGAGATCCATCCTAGCAGCTCCCCAGGTGGCATCTCTCTCTCTCTGCAATGCAGTTGTTATGTGGGGGTTTCATTTAATACTCGGAAAGCGATTAGAGCCCAGAGTCTCCGTTATCTTTCCAGTCCAGTACAAAGACAGAATATGCAAACCCTAAACAGCTGTAGCTTTTTCTTTCTCTAAGCAGTGTATACACAGCAATGCTCCCCACCCTGTCTCTGTCTCCTTCCTTCAGTCTCTCTTCCCCTTGCCTCCTTTCTGACTCCTTTAGGGCTAAATTTGACCTTCACAAACTGGGTGCAACTGGGTCCATGGAAGATTCTGGGGCAAATGACAAATAGCGGTGTAGGTGACACAACTGGAGCCTGACTCTGATCATACTTATACTGGGGTCAACTTGGAGTAACTCCACTAAAGCCAACAGAGTACCACTGATGTGAAATCAGAATTGGCCCCTGGTGTGTGATAGTCATAAAGCAAGATTTAGATGGGCCAAATTCATCTTTTGCTGTGACTTCACTGAAGTCTTTGGAGTTACACTAGAGATGAATTTATCTGGATGTAATAATGGTAAATTACCTCCAGCTATTTCTGTCCCAGGGAACCTCACCCAGGCTTTGCTAATGAATCTCAATTTTGCCTATACCACCCATGCTCTTCCACTCCTGGGTCTACCCCCCCCCCCCCAGTTCTGCCAATGCACTAACCTGCAGCACCCTCTGCTGCTAGCACACCCTAATCCTCACCAGCAGCACCCTCTATTCCCCTGTTCTGGGCTCCCATACAACTCAGCCAATGCACCTCAATCCTGCTCTGCAGTATCACCTGCCATTCCAGTCCTAGGAGTCCCACTCAGCTACACTGAGGCACTTTAGATCCTGACTTTCAGATCTCCTATTTTTTTTCTGTTGATTCATTTTAAATGAATCATGGAGAGGCTGAAATCTGTTCACAATTCAGACTGTGTCTTGCTTTCCACTATAAACCCAATTTTGCTTCCCACCCCAACACAATCCTCAGAAAAAGGTTATTAACATTCACATGTCGCATGTGTGATCAATCTGTGGCCAGTCGAGAATATTTTGCCAACATTGGAGGTGATGGGGCAGAAGCTATTTGTGTGATAGCAAACCTCTGTTGTGTTAGGACTTCTATGTGCATTTTAAACCAATTCCCAAGAACAAGTAAATGATTGGGTCAAGATGAATGCAATTGTTCATTGGTTAAAGGCGGGGGGACATTTCTAATGAAAAACTTCATTATTAAAACTCTAGGCTATCAAACCTGGAGGGACTCCTTTAGGGTCCGTCATATTTGTGGCTTGTCTGATGGGGTCACCTCATCCATCACTAGGTTGTGACGTTGCCTCCTCAACTCATGACAACACGTAATGACGTTTTGGCTCAACTTCCTCCCATTGCATCCAAACTTTATCCAACTGCAACATGCAAATGACAGTGCAGTGTCCACCTGTTGTGATGTGATCTAACAACAGAATGACACTCAAAAGTGCTGTGGAGTCTCATGAATGTCTCACACACGGTCCTTAGAGAAGGTGGGATTGCCTCACTAGACAGGCGATGATTCTGGAAATAATGAGGTGAGCAACAGCAACCCTATTTCATAAAAGCATTGAATGAAAGAGAACAGAGACCTGGCCAAGCTCAGAGCTGGGGTAAGCAGGTGCAGCTCCATTGAATTCAATGGGATTGAACTCAATAGAGTTGCATCTGAATTTTGCCCAATACCGTCAAGATTTTTCACAAGAGAAAAATCTGTCCCTGTGTTAAAAACAGAAACAATAAATAAATAGCCTCTGAAATCCAAGCAACTCTGAATATTATTTAGTTCTATTTTCAGCCAGGGTTACACAGGTGGATGATGAGTCAACTTCCAAACATCCTCTTCCTTGTCATTTAAAGATTCAATAGGATTAGCTTTTCTCTGTTGCTGAACTTCTATAAATTCCCCAGCATCATCCACATCAAAATAAATAACTTTATTTCCATCTGACCTCACACGTAATTTAGCTGGATATAGAAACGCCAGTCCTCCAAAATCAGATCCTAAAGTCAGACATTTCCCACTCACTTTGACCGATGCACCTCAAGTGCTGACTAACTCCCATGCACACCCTGTTACAGTCCTGGGTGAACAGAGATAGCCAGTGCGGTCTATAGGTCATAATTTTGGCTGATGTAAATCATTGTAGCTCTACTGAAATCTGTGCAGGTATGTCCATTTACACTACTGAGGACCTGACCCTGTATGTTCATATGTGTGATGACTGGTGTGATGTGGACCAGGCCAGGCTGGTCAGTGGACAATGCCTAGAAAATGAAGGGAACAGTAACTCTAATAGGTCTCTGTATGTCTGGAGGAGTGTGACTAAAGGGACTGGAAGATCTAAAAGAGAGTGCCTTTAAGATCAGTGATATATTGGGGAGGTGGCAATATGCCAGAGAGATACACTGCTTTCCCATGCTTCCGTTCTGGAGTTAGGATCCAAGGGGGTTTAGTTCAACACCCTCCCATGCCAAGCCGTTCCTTCTGCACCTGTGTGCCTTAGGTTGGAATAAATTGCTGGTATAATGCTGGTATAAACTGGCATAGATCTGGTCACTTTACATCACCAGAGAATCTGGCCTCTTGTTTCCTGGTTTAGGATGAAGGCAGCCCATGAACCTTGCTAACTCAGAGCTCTTAGTTTTGCCAAGCCTTTTCTATGTGAATGTTACACTTTTGTGAGTTAGGTTACATTTCTCAGAGCCCTGGTCTACACTTACCTGGTGATTTGGCAGCAGTTGACGGGAGTTACGCAAGCTACACAAAGTAGCTTGCGTAACTCCCGTCAATGGCTATGCTTCCCTTCTGCGCGGCGTCTTCAATGCACTGCGCTGATGGGAACTGTGTTCCCGTCGACGCAGTGTTATGCCACTTGAGGCGTATATATTTTACAGCATCGACTTCACCCCTCAATTGATCCAGAAAGGTTGATCTGACGGTGGCAACTTTGCCGCCGTCAGTGTAGACATATTTGGAAGCAGGAAGCAGAGGGGGTTGCTGTGCTGTTATGGGAGACATATATACAGTGAATCTGATTCTGCAGTCACATACTCCACAGATTCCTTATATACACCAGTGTATATGGGATCAAAAGTCAGGCCCTTTAGGTATGACTAGCTAAGCTGGGAGGAGTTGTGATGTCTGGAGCCTCACATTGCCGAAGAGACATTACACTGGACTCCCTTCTGCCTGTCTCTGGTGGTTGCTGATCATGGAGAAGTTAAAGATCACAGGGCACTTTTAGAAGAGTAACTCCAGTGTCCTAACCAGCATTCCTTCCCTCAGTGAATGTGTTCTAATAACTGCAGCTATGTCCATACCATTGCTGAGCAGAGACTGGCTGGGGTCTTTGCCTGCGTGTCACAGGGCCATCAGGATCTCACTCTCTGCTGGGTACAGTGCCTTGGGACCCCGGGGAATAAAACTGACATTCTCTTTCTATCAGAGAAATCCCAAGAGCAAACACCTTAGCTCAAAATGTGTGAATGTGTTTGACTGTGTGTGAGAGGGAGAGGAGAGCATGTGTCTGTCAGCACGCATGAATATGTGATTGGGGTGTCTAATTGTGTTTATGGTGTGAGAGCACATGTGGGTGTCTATGATTGTGTGACTCTGACAAGCATGCATATGTATGTGTCAAGTGCGAGAGTGTTAGAGAAAGAGCACGTAGTTGTGTGTGTGAGTGCATGTGAGTGTCTGAGGCTATGTGTGTATGAGAGAGCATGGGTGAGTGTCTTTGAAAGAGAGAGTACATGAGTGTGTGAGAGAGTGTGTGATTTGTGTATGTGTGTGTTTTAAGTGTGTAATTATGTTCACAAAGAGAATACTTGTGTGTATGCGAGGGCATGTGTGTTTAATAGGATATGACTTTATTGAACTCACCTGTTAACTAGCCCCCTGGCTTCCTCCAGCAAATACCTACTTGTTTAATTTTCCTTCGGATGTTTATTACATTGTGGAGATAATCATGTGGCAAAATGCCTTTTAGTGCCAAGAGCAACACAAATTCTGTTGAAACGTTGTTTGAAACTTTTTTTGGCTTTCTTCTGCACACAAAGAGATTGAAGATATTAAAACTATATCTCTTTCCAGAGCAAGTGGAATGACAGGGTGGGGAAGAACACAAGTTAAGATTTGAAAAAAAAATGCTGTGAGTTGCAACAGTGAAAGTCTTAGTCGTGGGCCAAAAAGCTCAACTGCTCTGCTGGGAACGCCTCTCTCCTTATCTCTCTCTCTCAGCCCTGAAGGAATTTCTCTCCCCACTTCTGTGTGAGTGTAGGGACATCTCCAATATCAATTATGTTTATTGTTGAGGGGGCTTTTTTTATTTTGGTGAGCACTGAATTTTCAGTGCCTTATTAGATTTTCCCCCTGTCTTTGATACACAGCCAAGAAAGGAGTTGCTGCTAACTGTCTCCACCCCTCTCTCCTCTCCTTTAAAAGAACAGCTGAAAGGGTGGCACCTTATTCTCTTTCTTGCAGACTAAAATAAAAACCCACCAGCTCTCTCCCTGCTACTCTCTCTCCTCCCACTTGATTTTACCTTTTTTCTTGTTGCAACAGAGCATAAGAGGCAGCAGCAACAGCCCGGCTGGCTCTGAGACTTATCAAGATTCAACACACACACAGAATCCAGCAAAGACATTTGCTCACCTGTCTGCAAAACCAAACCAAACAAATCAGACCTCACATACAACCAAACTACCAGCAACATTTTGAAAGAAAAGACACCAAAACCAGAAAATAATTTAGGGGAAAAAATTCAACTTAAAACAACTTTTCTTTTTAAAAAAATACACCAGAAGAAGAAAAATACTAAATCAACAAGAAAAATTAAGAAAGAAGATTTATTTTTTGATTTTGTATCAACATTTAGGAAAACATTTTTTTCAGACTTTTTCTGTTTTTTTGGAGAACATTGCAAATCATTTTTGCCTTTTTGTGTAGGACTTTTTTTTTTTTTAAAGAACAAAAATTAAGAAGGAAAAAATAAGTGTGGGGATCGTCTGATAGAAGGAAATACTGAAAAATTTCTTGCAGTGAGGGGGGGAAAACAGACTTTGGATGTGTACATTTTTTGGGGGACTGCCTTTCTTTTTTATTTATACTCCTCTGGCGCCTGACTCCTCTGACTCTGACTCCTTTGGAGTCATATATATATTTCTGCTAGCCGGTGAGGCAGAGAAAGGGGCAGACAAGTAATCAAGAATTACATTTTTTAAAATAAAGTTTCTATTTTTAACCCTTTCCTCTCCACTCCATGATTGTGGGAGACAGAGAAAATAACTTGAAGGGGAAAATGAAGACGTGCAAAGCCCTCTGAGCAGGAGTCAAGGCTGGAGCCAAACTGTAAGCAGAGACTGCCTCTCTCACCTTTTTGCCTACGCGTGGAAATTTATTATTTCTTTTAAAGTCTCTCCTTCAATGTGTCTGGAACTTTTGGGGATCAGAGTCGGTATGAATTTCAGATTGATCTTCATGTCTCTCTGGTACCTGCCACTCATCAGCACCGAGGTGAGTGTTGAACCATTTTATTTTACAATAGACAACAATCAATATCTAGTGAACTTTAGACCCAGGATAAAGTATACAGAGTAGAACGAGAGAGAAAGAACTCCTTATAGGTGTTTCTCTGACAAGTTTCATTGTGTCTGTGGGAAGTTGTACATTTCGGGTTATTTTTTCTTATGTTATTTTAGTTTTTAAAAGGCAAGAAAATGAATAAGGGAAAATTAAATCTGTTGAATAAGAAACATTTTAAGCTGCTGCACTGACAGGGTAAAAAGGAGTCGGGGGAAGAGTTCAGTTTTGACTCTGGGGTCATAAGCATAGTTAGACTTCTATATTTGGGAGGGGGGAAGCTCCAGTCAGGCTAATGGGGCTGTGTGTGGGAGGGCAAATTCTGCACCTACCCAAGGTTTGCCGTTTGGGGGGCAATGCCCCCCTCCCAAACAATGTCCATGTCTAGGGTACACTCCCTATCCCCACCCATCCTGGCCAAATGTAGCAGTTGCAGCTTCTCAATTTCTCAGGCATTTATGAGTTTTGCTCTTTAAAACAAACAAACAAACAAACAAACTTTATTTAGGCAACTCTTTCTGCAGTGCACCATGGCTGCCCCTTGCCCTGCTGGCTATTGAACTGACACCTTTGTTTGTAGGGGCACACCTTCTCCCACCACTTCCCAGATAAAACACGTAATCCAATGGCATCTCAGGTCTCCAGGTGGGGTATGTGGAGGTTCTTTCAAGATGGGTTTTGCTGGAATTAAAACAGGGATGAGCCACTCTGGAAGTTCAAGATACCTGTTGCAATGAGGAGGTTTAGACTGAATAAAAGAACCTCCCGTAGTTAGAGAAGGTGATTGTGGTACATCTCATGATGCTGGAGGAGTCAGATTTGAATAGAAGAGCACTGGTAGTTCAAGATTTATGTCTCTCTCACGCTGGGATGGGAGGTCAGGCTGAGTGGAAGTGGGGATCTCCCTGAGTTCTTGCAGCTGAATTCCAGCACTGGTTTGCTGGCCGCAGCAACCTGTTCCCCAGCTGTTCTGGGCCTCGAGCTGCAGTAGGGATCCTCATATCAGTTCTGAACAAATGCTGCCCAAGAGGAAGGGAAGGTTGCAATGATTTGCAGAGACCACTGGAGAGAGATTTGTGGGGATGTGTGTGTGGGGGGGGGGGAAGAGGGAGGGCTTCTTAAAGGGCCCCAGTCCTTTATTTTGCTTTCCTGGTTTGATTTTTCCTAAGCAATTTCTTCAGACACATTGTGCCCATCCCTCAGAACTCTGTGAGCCTGAGTCTGATCTCTCTTACACCAGTTTTATGCCAGTGTAACTTAAATTGGGTCAGACCCTCAGTTGTATCTCTAATGACTTTTATGGAGCTGATTTACAGCAGCTGAGGATCTGGTCTATTGCCTTCCGTGGAGTTACTCCTGGTTTATGCCAGCACCAGAGGTGAATCAGGCTGTCAGTATGTTGCACTGTGTGTTCTATGTCTGTCCCTAGGAGTAAAAGAGTGCCTACAGAGGATCAGGATACAGAGCAGGAGAGCTGCAGAGTGGGAGAGCTGCAGCAGGTTAGCTGGAAATGCACAGCTGCAGGGGAGAGTAATTACAAAAAAAAAAAAAAAATCTGAAGAAATCAAGTTGGATTAGTTTGCTCCTCCTTGCAGTGAGCTGGCAACAGCAAATAATTCAGCCTGGGAGAAACCGTACGAGTAAAGAGGAATCGTGCTTCTGTCATAGAGTTATTCATAGATAGCTCAGGGCAGGACACACAACAAAGTATAAACACATTCAACAAGAAAAAATACAACTCTCTTAAAATACAACAAATGCAGAGGGAGTGTCTGTCACAGGGAGAGAGATGGGAGAGGGTTAATATGGAGGTGAGCCTGGCAGAGATGGAAAGCTGGGATCTGGGACACAGCCAAGACAGGTTGTTTTGACCACGGACTCGTGGAAAGAATTCTTCTTTTGTTCTTTGTGCTCCTATGAGTCGTCATGCAGATTTCACCCACCTCCGCTTGCTCCTGCCTTGCGGTGCCAGTGGGGGATGCCCCCCTCCATTCCTTCCACCCACCAGTGCCTCACCTATTTGGAGGAGGGGCAGGTGTACTTCGGGCCCCACCCTTTCTACAGCTGCAGTCACTCAAGGTGCCAGTCTCTCTTCCTGAGAGCCAAACCAAAATAAAACAAAGGGGGAAGAAGGGCTTCCCCACCCTGGGTGATCATCCTGAGAAAAAATAGCACAGATTCATTCCAGGATTTCTGCCCAATGCTGTCTGTCAGTCTTCTCTCCCTCCCAACGCTGCTGCAGTAGTTCCCACCACACCAGTATTTCTTTCCATTTAATGATGGTAAATCAACATCACACCCCTGGTAACACCCCCACAATCTTGCTACAGCTCTAGCTGGAACAGGGGAAAGTAATAATCATCATACTTAGCAGCTACATTAGCACTTTACATTTTTCAAAGAACTGTGTAAGCCTTAACCAATTAATCCTCATAGCTCCTCTGTTAGATAGTGTAAGTGTGATTAAAAAAAACAAGTCAGAGGACCAAGAAAATGCCACCATGGCTAAACAACACAGTAAAAGAGGCAGATAAGAGACATAACGACATCTTTTAAAAATTGGAAGTCTAATCCCACTGAGGAAAATAGAAAGGAGCATAAACTCTGGCAAGTCAAGTGTAAAAGTATAAATGAGCAGGCAAAAAAGAATTTGAAGAGCAACTAGCAAAATACACAAAAATGATCAGCAAGTTTTTTTTTAAAAGTTCATCAGAAACAGGAAGCCTGCCAAACAGTCAGTTGGGTTACTGGATGATAGAGGTTGCTAAAGGAGCACTTAAGGAAGATAAGGCTGTTGCAGAAAAACTAAATTCTTTGCATTGGTCTTCACTGCAGAGGATGTGAGAAAGATTCCCACACCTGAGCCATTCTTTTTAGTTGACAGATCTGAGGAACTGTCCCAGATTGAGATGTCGATAGAGAAGCTTTTGGAACCAATTGATAAATTAAACAGTAATAGGTCACCAGGACCAGATGATATTTACCCAAGAATTGGTAAGGAACTCAAATATGAAACTGCAGAGCTATTAACTGCGGTATGTAACCTATTGCTTAAGAAAGCCTCTGTAACAGATGACTGGCAGATATCTAATGTAACACCAATTTTTACAAAAGGTTCCAGAGGTGATCCTGGCAATTACAAGTCTGTAAGACTAACTTCAGTACCAGGCAAATTTGTTGAAACTATAGTAAGGAACAGGATGACTAGATATGTAGATGAACACAATATGTTGGGAAAGAGCCAACTTGGCTTTTGTAAAGGGAAATCATGCCTCACCAATCTATTGGAATTCAGTGAGGGAGTCAACAAACATGTGGACAAGGGTGATCCAATGAATATAGTGTATTTGGACTTTCAGAAAGTCTTTGACAAGGTCCATCACCAAAGGTTCTTAAGCAAAATAAGCAATCATGGGATAAGAGGGAAGGTCCTCTCCTGGATCAGTAACTGATTAAAAGATGGAAAGGAATAAATGGTCAGTTTTCACAGTGGAGAGAGGTACAATGGACTCCCACAGGGGTCTGCACTGGGAACAGTGCTGTTTAACATATTCATAAATGATCTGGAAAAAGGGGTAAACAGTGAGGTGGCAAAGTTTGTAGATAATACAAAATTACTCAAGATAGTTAAGTCCAAAGCAGACTCTGAAGAGTTTCAAAGGGATCTCACAAAACTAGGTGACTAGGAAACAAAATGGCAGATGAAATTCAATGTTGATAAATGCAAAGTAACACACACTGGAAAACATAATCCCAACTATACATGTAAAATGATGGGGTCTAAATTAGCTGTTACCACCCAAGAAAGATCTTGGAGTCACTGTGGATAATTCTCTGAAAACATCTACTCAATGTACAGCAGCAGTCAAAAAAGCTAAGAGAATGTTAGGAACCATTAGGAAAGAAAGAAAATATCATAATGCCACTATCTAAATCTATGGTAAGCCCACACCTTGAATACTGCGTGCAGTTCTGGTTGCCTCAACTCAAAAAAATTATATTAGAATTGGAAAAAGTACAGAGGAGGGCAATAAAAATTTTCAGGGATATGGAACAGCTTCCATATGAATAGAGATTAAAAAGATTGGGACTGTTCATGTTAGAAAAGAGACAACTAAGGGGGGATATGATAGAGGTCTATAAAATCATGACTGGTGTGGAGAAAGTGAACAAGGAAGTGTTATTTACCCCTTCACATAACACAAGAACCAGGAATCACCCAATGAAATTAATAGGCAGCAGGTTTAAAACAAACATAAAGAAGTACTTTTTCATACAACACATAGTCAACCTGTTGAACTCATTGCCAGGGGATGTTGTGGAGGCCAAAAATATAACTGGGTTCAAAAAGAATTAGATAAGTTCATGAAGGGTAGGTCCCTCAATGGCTATGAACTAAGATTGTTAGGGACACAACATGAATGCTCGAGGTGTTCCTAAACCTCTAACTGCCAGAAGCTGGGAATGGACAACAGGACAGATCACTCAATAAATTGTTCTGTTCTGTTCATTTCACCTGAAGCATCTGGCACCAGCCACTGTCAGAAGACAAGATACTAGGCTAGATGGACCATTGGTCTGACCAGTATGGCCATTATTACATTCATCTGTTCCTCCTTTTAGAGGGGGGAAACTGAGGCATGGAAAGATTAAAGTACAGATTTTTGGGCACCCAAAATTAAGCACCTTTTTGGGCACTGAAATTGAAGTGGCCTGATTATCAGCTACAAAAACCAGAGACATCACTGGGAGTGCAACACCCCTGAAAAACACACTTCATTTTATGTAAGATTTTAGGTGCCTAATATCAGGAACCCAGGCTTGAAATTTTGGGCCTAAATGATTTACCCAAGGCTACAGGTGGTCAAAGTAAGGAACAGAAGTTATATGTTCAGACCACTGAGATACATCTTTCTCTACAGCACTGCTGGACAGGAATGGAAAAGAAAGGAGAGATTTATTTTTTTATCAGTGAAAATGGAGCATAAGTCAGGAGAACCCCCATATCCCTCAAAAGTCATAAAGAGGTTGCATCTTCAGGCTGGGAAGGAGTAGACATTGCAGTTCTTTTCTCCCCTGTCTGAACTCACAAAATCTCTCAACCAGAATCAATGGGCAGCTCTCAGGGAAGTGGAGACCTGGCTAAAGCTGTCTTGGTTAATGCATGAAAAGGTGGAGTTTGCCTTGTGACGGTGCTAGAATGCCTTGGAAACTAATAAACTGTCCAAATTGTGCCACCCTCTTCCTCACACCTCATGCAAAGACACACATACATGGACACGTTAAACACCCCTCCCCTATGCAAGTCCATCCCAACCACACATGCTTCATACAAATACACACCCGTGCAAACCTGCATGTAAATACACGCATGCATCATACATAGATTAATATTATTATATTTTATTTCTGAGCACTCTAAAGTATGCAAGGCACTTTGCAGAAACAAGTAAAGGAACAGACCCTGCCCTGAGAAGTCTACAATCTGAATTCAGATATGACCCAACAAGTTAAGGCATGTGCCCATCTTGCTGGTTCTATTAAAATAGTTAGAGATACCCATCCGTAAACCACAGAGGCACCTTAATGCAAATACATCATCCTATTCCTGGAGCATACATACACCAACTCATAGATGGACCATCCAATCACCCCCACACCTATACCCCCTGGCCCACACACACAGATTACATAGGAGAAAACAGGCTATGGAACTGGGGTCAGGTGACAAGTTTGATCCATTGAACACATGTGTTAAGGGCAGCTTTTGTATTTCCCCAAATGGAAATAAAGCTCTTTTTTCCATCCTGACCCTGGAGCTGTTTTTCCTGCCTCCTTCCCCCATGTGGGGGAGATGTGGTTGAGAGGAAGGGACTTTTCCTGATCCTCAGGCCTCTACACTGTCATTTATCAATATCTGACTCCACAAAGGAGTGAGGGGGCAAAAGACCCCTAATATTCCTCCATGTAACCTCAACTATACCTAAATGTACCCACTGGGAGGCTGACAAATGAGTTGGCTAAATCTCCGGCTTGGGACAGGGGCAGGAGGCAGGAATGCTTCTCCCCAAAACATCCCCTCCCACTTTGCAACCTTTCTGTCTTTCTTTTCCTCATTTTGGTCTGTCCCTGTGTGGGTACAGGGAAAGGCATAGGGGTAATGCGGGTTATGACGTATTCTTTTTTCCTCATGGCTCTCTTTTCTCTTACCCAGACCACAAAAGGGAAGCAGTTGGTGCTGTGGGCTGCCCAGCGGTTGTGTTTGTTTGGGCAGGGAAGAATATTTCCTCACCCACTAAATGTGAAACATCATCTATGTTGGCACAGTGGGGAAAAAAGAAATGTGCCTATTTCTATGTGTTGTGAGAGGTGTGTTCATATGTACAAACACACACACACACACACGTTTGGCATTGCTTTAACGCTGCCCAGTGATGTCAGAACTCAGGAATTTTGCCCCCCCCCACAGTAGGTTTTTTTGGAGGGATTGTGATGACATTTCTCACCTCCCTCACCAGGCTGAAGACAGCACCTGCCTGAGAGGACACATCCCTGCCTCTATTCAGCACCCAGATGGAGTTTCCCTACCCAAACCCACATTCACAGCCCTGTCACTGTTCCCCTCTCCACCAGCTTGCAAAAGCTCCTGAAACTTCTGACTGGCTGCTTAATGGCAGGCACTGTGAATGCAGCATGCAAGATGATTCCTCCCTGCCTGTAAAGAGAGGAACTTCTTGATCCTGAATGCACATCTTTCTCAACACTGTCGGGGGGAGGGTCACTGGAAATATTTGGTCTGCATCTAATTGGGAAAGATCTGAGCTGTAAGCTGGAGTCTGTTTGGTCTCTCCACATCTCCAATCACATACAACTGTGAGGCCTGGGAGCCCTTCCAAGGGAAGTGTGTATGTGTGGAAGTGTGCAGGTATTTACCAGTTGGGAAGCAAGGATGCTAACCTATTTGCATTTGCTCTATGAGTCATAATAATTGCCTTGCAACATTAGAGAGATGGGCTAAACCGCGCGTAGTTTTGGTTTTTGTAAATTTCTATCAACTGGGCATTTTGGATTCCATCTCCCAAGGAATGGGATGAGGCTGTTTTGGGGTTCTTTTAGGTTTGGCCCATCTCTAGTTTACATCTTCTTGGTGTGAAGGCCTAGGGCTCTTATACTGTCTTGCAAACACGAGGCTCTTGCGAGAATGAAACAATGAAGCCATGGCAGTGAATTTCAGGACAGGTCACATGTCTGGGGCAAGCCTGTGGAAACGACAAGGCGATTGGTGTGGGACTATCTCTCCCCATCAGCTGATGTGTGGGCTGAGAGACAACGACTCTTGTCTCTTATGTTATTTCCGACACTATTTATACATGCCATGTTGATGGGCAAATTCTTCCATTACTTTGCCCACAGGCTGCTATTGCTTGTGGGTGGGGGATTATATGGCTCCTCTTCATGACAGGGGATGGTGACATAGAGAGTGAGATTGTGTCACTCGAATCAATGTAGCAAAGATTGAATGGGATGTTTTATGGAGCAGAACCTAAGCTATATTTCTGTGCCCACATGGAATGAACTCTGGGGGAGATGAAGGGGTTTTCTCTGACATGTGAGAGAGCAGAATTGGTCCCTGGGGGAGGGGTGGAAGGATTCCTGAGAGGTTACCCATAGCTGGGTGTGGCACTGGAAGGGTTAAATGCCTCTGCCCAGCCAAGGAACCAACAACCCCTGGGGTTAAGTCAGCATGAGTCTCTTGCCAGGCTCTGCTGGGACTTGCCCGTCTAACTCCAGGCTGAGGAATGTCGCAGTGTCTCCTTGCACCATCCCCAACCTGAGTTTTAGAGAGAAGGAGAAACTTCTTCTTCTCAGACCTTACTCTCTACATCCTTCACACACCCATCATGGCACAGTGACACAGTGGCTATCAACCCAACCCTGCCACTGTGATCCCTCTGTTCCGATCAGCAATGAAGTGGCTTGGGAGTTTCTTAACCTAACCCCTTTCCTCTGGAGAAGAGCAGAGAGCTCAGAGCCTCTCTGCATTTTCCTCTCCCAAATGAGAAGGTCTTCCTTTCCATCTCCTCTCCTGTGGCATTTATAGGGTAATACTTGGATGTGCAGAATCACAGTCCAAAGAGGAGGGTAACAATCCTTACCCTGGGAGTGTCCTTGGTTTCTTTTTCCAAGCTCCAAGGGTCTTTCTCAGTCTCTCTTTCCCAGTTTCACAATCTTTGCTGCCTCGGGGCCATGCATTTGCTGTGCTACTAAATAAAGAGGAATGAGTTAGACTCTTGGAACCCAGGAATAGCCATCAGGATCACTCCAGAATGGCGTGGCATGCTTTATTCACCACCCTCAGAGAGACTCATCACAGCACTTTTCAGCACTCCCAGCTCCTGATGGCTCAGAGAATGGGACCTGGAATCTAATCTGAGTCTTCCACGCAGCCAGGCATACCTATTTCTAACCCCAGGGCAGCGAATGGGCCTCTGTAGCACTCCCTCTTCCCCGCCCACCCCAATATGATCTGGCTCCACGCTAGATTGCCCAACTCAATGTACATATATCTGCAAGTGGAGGGGAGGTAATCACAGTGAGTTAATGCATTCAGGTTTCACCCTTGGCATCTTAGGGTTCAAATTTTGCTATAGCAGAGGGCCAAAGACTAAAATAGAGATGGGGGCTGCTGACAGGGCCGGATTTCCCATTAGGCACAGTAGGCACATGCCTAGGGGTGCTGGCATTTTAGGGGCACCCAAACAGTGGCAAATTACTGCACAGGCCAATGGGGCCCATGCCCAGGGCCCCGTCCAATTTGGGGGCTCCACACAAGCGCCAGAACTCTGGCTCCGCCCCCCGCTCCTCCTCTTCCCCCTGAGGCCCCATCCTCTGGCCAGGCCAGAATCTGGAGCCCAGGGATGAGCATACTGCCCTACTCGGAGCTGGCTTAGTTGGTCGCCCAAGCCCCTCTTTCCCACCCTCCCCACCGACCTTCAGGCGGAGCTGACCCGGCCAGTCCCTTCCCCCCTTTGTTCCGCCCCTCATGGAAAACACGAAGGTCAGCTGTAGGCGGGGGAGGAGGGTGGCGCTGAAAATTCTATGCCTACCGGTGCATAAGGTGTAAATCTGTCCCTGGCAGCTCGTCAGGACTGAGGGGCATTGACAGAGCTGTGAGCGGGCCTCAGATTGGAACAGCAGTGGGGGAATACAGGACAGGACTGAGCTGTATGCAGAACATTAGCAAAGCTGCTTGTGGATTTGTTTGCCTCAGCCAAGGTTGCTGACATCTGAAAGTAGGGAGGAAAATCTGACACAAAATAGAGAGGTGCCTAGGACTTAGCAGCACATAAAGATCGCACTGTTCTGACTCATCATAGGTAGGCAAAGTCTCCACTGAGGAGACCCCACTGGCTTTGCTCAGCACCTGCCCAGCACTGTGCATCCCTTGCTTTTGTGAGCACCAAAATCATGTGCCAATGTCAAACAATCAAAGACGCGTGCTTGCATGTGTCTGTCTGTCTGTGTGTTTGCCTTGCACGTCTCTAGCATGGTGGCTGCGCATGCAAGTACAGAACATGGGGAAGCTAGGAACCTGGGGTGGAGGCCAACGGAGGAACACAATCACTCGGGTAGGAATTCCAGAGCTTTGCAGCAGCACAAGACCAAGCCTCAGGCACTTGACAGCCAGCCAGGACTCCACCAAGACAAGAGATTTCTTTGATCTGTCGCAGAGTTAAAAGGAGATCATTAACATGCTCTAGACTAATAACCCCCTCCCCACCCTCCGCATAGCAGGAAAAGCCCTGGCTATTTTGGTTGGCCCATTGGACGACTCCACCCCCTGCTGCCATGATTCCACCCTTCTCCCAATCATATCAAGATCAGGTGGATGTGTTGTTTGCTTGCTGGTAACTGCTGCTACTTGTGTGCCTTCCCTTCTTAGCTTCTAAGGGACTGTCTGTAACTTGGGTGTGCAATTTCGCACTCACAGAACTTCCTCTGCCCTGGCTCTGTGACACAGGGACACTGGGACAGCTCAGGTGAGCGTTCCTCTCTCACAGAACCAACTCAGAGAGGTGGGGAGAGGATAAAGAGCCTCATGACCCAGGTACAGTCTCTCACAGGCTCCTCTTAGACTTGGCTTTGTGACAGGGAAGAAAGTAAGGAACCTCACAGCCCAGACATGCAGGCCCCACTCCCAGAGTTGCCTCAGAGACACACGGAGAGAAAAATGAGGCCTGCAGCCTGGGCGTGCTGACATGCTTTAGTAAAATTGATAGCATCTGTGACAAGAAAAACTTGGCACCTAAAATTCCTTCTGTGATCAGGGAGTGGAGCTAATTCTTGTAATCCAGTCCCCAGTGAGTGGGCCTGCTTTTGCAATCCCTCTGCAGAACACTGATCCATAAATGCTCCTCCAGTTTTCTCTCCTCCTCCTCCACGGCTATCAAGGTCGCATCTCTCCTCTTTCCACTAGTTCCACCCGCCAAAGTTGCACAGTCATGTAGCACCTGCCTGCTGACCCCAGCAAGTGCCAAAGTTTAAAATAAAGTTTCATTTCCTACATGTATTAATTACCAGGAAGGACCAAAATTGTCTGTACAGCGCAATGTTCATACACAGATGCATTTTTTGACAGGTGAAAACATTAAAAATCAATTCTGATCTCAGGTTACAAATACTTGGACTCACAAACAATCCGTTTTCCAAGATGAACTCCAGTGTCTGTGATACAAAAATAGTACCATACAGGAGGGATACAGAGCCTTTCATTTCTAGGTCACTGGTTCCAACCCAGAACCCGTTTGGTAGTTATCAGAAGTCATGATCATATGACAGCTGTTTGGTGGCCCTTGAATGACATGAATTTGTGGTCTCTCAGTTATGTGTCTTGTGGGAAGATGCCTACATCACAAAAAACACCATGAAAACTGGCATTAGCTAGCTCCCTTATTGGCAGCCTCTGCAGAGAGTCCAAGGATTGAATGGGCTGGGAAACTAAACTTCTCTTCTCATCCCTAAAATGGTCCCTAAAGGTCAGATCTGAGGCCCATTGGTAACAGGGAAGGGGACAGCATGTGGGGTGAAACTTGCATTGCCATTGCCTGTGCTGTACCTGCTCTGCGGATAAACAGAGGAGTCATTGTCTAGAGCCATCAATCTGGCACTGCTCCCCATCACTAAACTGAAATGAAATGTTACACGCGAAAGCAGATGAGCAGAGAATAACCTTACTAAGTGAGTGTTCACCAGAGATCAGTTACATGCATCACACTGAATAATCATAAAACATAAAAAACCCCTGCATTTCATAAACACATGAGGCCAAATTCTCCCCTCAGTTACAATGAGGTAGTCCACTGATGGGACACAGGGCAGGGGCTTTGCTACCATCCACTGCACAGCGACCCAATTAGGCAAGCAGCTGAAAAAGTAACTTTTCCACACGAGTAATCCAGAATAAAGAGAGCATGGAGCTAAGCAAACAGTTGAGTGGCACTTTTCTCTGCTTCTTTTCCTATTATTTGGGAAATGTGTTTTAATAAGTATTTGCTTTCCTATGCCTCTCCTCTGTAGTCCTGCACTGAAGTCACAGGGACCAATTCAGAGTTGGTGTAAATGGCTGAGATTTCACTGAGATCAATGGAGTTGCACTCACCTACACTAGCACAGAATTTGGCCTGTAATCTGTTTGTAATATCAGCATTCTGGTTTATGACATTGAAATCCAACCTTTATGACATCACAGCCCAGTGCCATGGAAATAACTGTGATGTCATAGTGCAGAGTTTGTGATTTTACTGCCGGATCAAACAAGAGTAGCAAATTGGACTGTGAAAGAGGAGACAGTCTCCCTTTTCACTCCTTTTTTTTTTAACAATACCGAAATGTGCATATAATTGGCCCATAGAATTTAAAAAACAAACAAACTTGCAGAACATCTGACAGATCATGTGTGTGAGTTTCATAACAGAGGGGAATATTGGAAAGGTTTCTTTGAGAGTATTAAAACTCTGTACTGGATGCAACATGACTGCTATCCACCTGAGGAAGTCACACAATCTATCCCTTTATAATGAAACTTCCCTGACTGTTGGCAAAATATTTAGGATTCCCCAATGTGTAATCTATTGCTCAGCAATTCTCAGACTTCATTCAGCAGAACACTTTGTAAATGGCAGAGATTCTCTCACTTACCTCCTCACAGATTTCTCATCCCACACTTTCATGGCAGCATGTCTCTCTCTGTTCTGCTGGTTCCTTACTTCTCCCTTCCACTGCCACCTTCCCTTTCCCCACGTACTTAGAGCGGTTTTTGTGCAGAATTGGTATGCAGTACCTGTGTAACACTTGTTTCCTACTTTGTTATTGTCTGGTAGGGGGACCCCATCTCTGAAGACATTTACGAGATAATGAATGACAGTTCAGTGCATTCCACGAATGACCTCCGGCGTTCCCAGCAGATAGACTCCGTAGGTAAATCTCCTCTACACCAAAAACTCCTCTTCCTTAAATCTACTGGTGGGAGTATTTTTCTTTTTCCAGCAGGTACACTGGCAAGACTTACTAACTCCAAATATGGGAACATGTTAGTCTTTAGGTGCCCAGCCTATCAAGTTATATTGCAAAACTCAGTTATAATAGGACCAGGTGCTGGGGAGATTTAAACAGCCAGGTGCATGGAATGAGGAGCTGGAGAAAAGCCCAAGCAAGCTCCTGAGCTAGGAGACACCCAAAGAGGTGGTTGGAGTGGAACATGAGTGGATTAAGAGGTGCACAGGTGGCTAAGTGAACTAGCTCCATGGACTGATGCAAAGGCATACAGGTGAATGAATAAAGTGGCCTTTGGGGAGATGCACAAGTGGATGGACAGACTGACCAATGGGTAGACAGAAAGACACACAAGTGGGTGATTGGGAGGTGGCCAGGTTTCTTGATAGCAGTTATCTAGGAGCAAGTGGAGATATATGCAAGGGAATGGATGAGTTGGCCCCCAAGTACAGTAGATAGGGAGAGGCACAAGCAGGTGGGTGGACTGGTTCACAGGTAGGCCCTTCCATAAGATGACAGAAAGGGGAAGAAGGATGTGGGATTTTGTCAGACTGACTGAAGTGGCAGTGGGGTTGGAATTGCTTTTTCATTTTCTCTGGGTCAGCTCAGAGTTTGTGGTGCCTGGGAACACCTAGCCAGGACTGAAGTCACAGAGCAGCAGCAGCAGCAGCAGCAGCAGCAGCAGCAGCCCAGGGAGCAAAGTGTGGAGGGATTGGCACGTGCAGGAATGGAACCACGTGTCACGGTCGCCAGGCTGGGTCAGGAATTTATTTATAAACGGTCTCTTCAGAGTGAATTCCATTCTATTCTAACCTCTGCTCCCGCCCGTCCCCTTCTACCCCCCTTGCCTTCTCCCTTGTGTTTTGTCTGTTTGTAGCTTTGTAATCCTTGCCGAGACACTATCTACGGGGGAACAGAATTTCCTGCTTTTGTTTCCTATGCCAGTTGGACCACTGGCACGTTCTCAAAAGCATTCCCGCTCCCTTTCAAAATGGCCTGCGGAGTGGGGGGGAGAGGGAGGGCACCAGCTGTGGGCTGCTATTGTTTCCCTTAAAAAGAGGCGATGAGGTTCCCTCCACCCCCAGTTCTTCTTCTGCGTCCACGAGCCACACAATGGGGCAGCTTCCAAAATTAGAAGCACTGGTTTTTGCAAGCCTGGGTCCCCACCCATCAGCAGCAGCAGAAATGGCCTATCAAGAAGGACACCCTGTGGAGGGGAGGAGGAGGGGGTCCTCAGTTTTCAATAGAAGATTTGTTTCAAGTCAACAGTGTTGCTATTTTTTTCTCATCTCAACCTTTCTGCAAAAGGCAACCCCCACCCTGGTCTGATAAAATTCCAGAAATACAAGATGGAGGGGGGAGGGTAGAAACAGAGAAGATGTGTGCAGCCTGTCATGTCCTATAGCTTACGTAAGGGATACATTTCTGTTCCAGTGACTAACCACTCATATGCTTAAGAAATCAAACAGGATTCTCTTGGGAGACCAGAGGTTTGGGAATGGGATATGGAGCCTTTCAAGTCCAGGTCATTGGTTCTACACTAAACCCAGATTAGGAAAGACTGGATGACACGGGAGATCACATATGGAACTGAAACGTTTCATACCCAAGTTACAAATTCCAATCTGGCCTCAAGTAGTTAGTGACCACATGTCATTACTGTTCGCTGGCCTATGTGAAATCAGCTTGGTGCTGTCACAGCAGGCTGACAGCCACGTGTACACATCACAGTGTCCGCCAGTGATGACTTGTTACCTTGTTGAGTGTCTCAGCGGACAGGCTATGGGTTGAACAGAGACCAAATATCCCTCTCACCCTTAAAAAGTGGCCTTCTCCAGTGCAGGGGTGAAGTGCATTATGGGGAGGGATAGGTGTGGGAAGCTTGCTCTGCCGTTGTGCCGGATAAACAGAGGTCTTCCGTCCAGCGCCGTCTCCTGGCCCTGAATGCATTTTAATAAAATAACTCCCTGGAGGCTGACATCCGTTCTGCTTCCCACGGCAGCTATGCCGGGCCACAGAAGGAGAGAGCTGCCACTGGATGGGAGCCGTCTCTCAACACGGCTGTTGTCTGGGGCTCAGGAGGAGTCACTTACTGGAGCACCCCAAGGGGATTATGGGAATTTCTCTATTCAGCACTTACTACGGGAAAGCAGTGGGGGTGGTGGACTGAGAAGTGGGCTGACTGCTACCAGTCCTCCCTCCCCCACCTTCCAATTTACCCCCAATGCTGAAGTTTAACTGACAGTAGAAGAGGGGATGAGTTCTTTTAAACTCATTTTTCTGTTCTCCTGCCAAAAAAGTTGACTCCCTCAAGTGAGTTGGGTGGGTTGGGAGAGAGTGTGCAAGTACCCTTCCCCCACCTCATCCAACGAACTTGAAACCTGACCTCCAGCACCCCTGCTATTCCAGTCCCGGGTCCTCCACTCAGCCCTGCCAGTCCCCCTCCATCCTGCTCTGGAGCACCCTTTGCTATTCCAGTGCTAGGACAAACACACAATTCTACCACTGCACCTCAGTTCTGACCTGCGGCGCCTCCTGCTAATCCAGCCCTGCTCTTTGCCCCTCACATGCAACTCCCTCTGCTACTCCAGTGAGTCATATTCCAAACAGCTCTGGTAAAGTACACCTAACTCTTGTCCTGGCCCAGTATCTTCTGCTAGGCCAGTCTTGGGCCTTTCTTTAACAAGATATGCCACTTACTTTGAATAAAAATGTATGATGAGGTGAACAAACTTAGAGACTCCCCACACTCATTGCACTTGTGACCTGAGCTGGGACTTGAACCTAAAACTCTAGACATGACATGCTAGTGCATTAACTGGACTGATGAATCACCCAAATCCTGCCTCCTCTGTCACTTGAACCCCACATCATTGCCTCACTTTTTTATCTCTGGGTTGCATTATTTGATTATGTCCTTCTCTTGCAGGAAAGGATGGCTCCAATTTGGACCTGAACTCAACCCAAATCCATCCTGGTCAAAACCTGTCTCGAGGGAGACGAAGTGTAGGTGAGTGATAGACGCTGACCTAACTTCTGTGCAGGAAGTTTCAATGTAAGTGAGAGATTAGGTATACAGCAGGGTGCAGGCATTTCCAGCACTGTCTCCTGATTCCCTCTTCTGGCTGGAGCTTCAGGACTTGGTGATGGAAATGCTTCAGCCCTGTCTGCATTAGTGTTCACTCCATTGCTTGTACCCATGCTGGAAAACAAGCACTAGATATGATATGGCACTGTAGACGACCTCTTGAGTCAGTCAGTCACTAACTCTTGTGCTTCTGCGGAGTGTGATATTGCCCTAAGCAAATGTAGAGATTGTTATTAATCGTTAAGTATTGAAATTGGCTGAAATAACTCAACAGAGCAGAATGATAACAGACCAGGCCAGGTGCCCTCGCGATTGGTATCTGCACTTTTTGATTCCCAATCCCAGCCTCTGGCTCCACCTGGGGCCAGCAGGGCTGAGGGTGTTGCGGAGGCCAGGCCTTCAGCCCTTAAAGTGGAGGAAGTTGGGTTCAGAAGCAGGGACGTAATTCTGCATCAAATCACTCTGTCTTGTTACGCAGTGGCACCGACTAGCCCCTGTCCTTTCCTGCCCGGAAAGTTAGCTGTAGTTATTATTATTTATTATGTGCCATCAGGATGCTTGGCACTTTGAAGGAGACAGTGAACAGCATTGAATGGGTGGAGGATGGGGAAAGAATATATATCTGTAGCTCCAGGAGAGTGCAAGTCTTTGTCAGATAACCTAATGGGATTGCACCTGGTCTCTGGTAGGAGCCTGCGAAGCCTATTTCATCATTTTTCTCTTGGGTCCTCTTAGATGCAGTGGCAGATGCTGAGCCAGCAGTACTCGCAGAGTGCAAGACACGGACAGAGGTCTTTGAAATATCCCGGAACCTGGTAGATGCCACCAATGCCAACTTTGTGGTGTGGCCACCATGTGTGGAGGTGCAGCGGTGCTCAGGGTGCTGCCACAACCGCAACGTGCAGTGTCGCCCCACGCAGGTCCGCGTGCGGCATGTCCAGGTACCCAAGAATCCTCTAGCCTCTCCCTCCTCCTTGCTTCCTTCTCTCATGACCCCTCCACTAAAAATACAACCAACTGGGGGAATTGCCTGAGATCATACAAGTGAGGGGCCAACAGTGCTGACCTCTCCATCACCACTCTGACAATACACCTCAGCCCAAACACGTGCATTGAGACAGTGTCCCCTCCTCCTCTCCTTGCCCCTCTGTGATCTTCCCGCCTATTCCTGCTGTAAACAGACACCTGATAGCTGACCTCTTGCTCTGATCATGCTGGCTCTTCAGTTAATAGTTATCTTCACACTTCCTCCCAGATAGCTCATTTAAAAATATAAATCATCCCCAGCAAATCTTCTGCCTGACCTGTGAGAGATTCCCTCAGGCCCTGGGCAAGCCAGGGCGGCAGGGTGTGTGCGCTCACACAGTCTGCTTTAGCAGGAAATTCCTTCCTCAGAAAAGCCACGCTGAATGAGGGAGAAATAAGAGAGTGGAAGAGAAATGGGAATTGTTTTTGTGGAAAAAGCAAAGGAGAGGTCAGAAGTCAGCCAGGAAAAGTGACCTGGAAATGGCTTCTCTGAGGACTGAGGTCTCCGTATTGTTTGGCTGAAAATGTTTGTCTAGCAAGCAGCGTGTGGTCTGAAGCGTGTGGAGTGGGGCTTTCAAGGAAAGATAAACAGCCAGTAGGTCTGATCCCTGGTTGAGTGATGTTGCCAGGGCCAGTGCATTTGAAGGATTTCAATCCCAGACTCACAGCAGTGATAGTATTTATAGCTTGCAGACCTCCTCAGGGAATGTGGTTTTGTTAGATAAGCTAAACTGGGTCAGGCCTGGTCAGTATTTGAATGGGAAACTACCACTGCAAATGCAGGGACTGTAGGATGTGCTACTGGAGATCTAGTAAGAGGTGCTCTTCCTTCTGCGGGTATATCTACACTACAACTGGAGGTGTATTTCCCAGTGCAGGTAGATCCAAGCACTAGCTCTGACTGAATTAGTGTGCTAAAAATACCTACGTAGTTGCTAAAAATACCTACCTGGCTGCAGCAGCTCAGGCTAGCTGCTCAAGTACAATCCTATCCAAGATCCTAGGTACCTACTCTGGCAGCTAAACCTGTGCTGCTGCAGCTGCACGGCTCATTTTAGTGCACTAGCTCAATCAGAGCTAGCATATGTACATCGGCTTGAGTTAGAAATTACACCTCCCAGCTGCGTTGTAGATGCATCCTGAATCAGTACTGAGCAAGGGCTGCAGAATAGTTCCAGGGAGCATTGTGTTGCCAGAAATGCTGCCTTTCACATAAGATGTAAAACTGAGGCCCTTGCCACTGTTAGTCCTTAAAAATCCTGAGACAAATTCAGACATGGCTCCATTGAAGGCAGTAGAATTGCACTTGTTTACATCATGTCTGGATTTCTCCTCTCTGCCATGTTGGGTTTTTTTTGCAACAATAGGGGTTTTAACTCCAGTATCTCAATTCAGTTAATTACATTCTATCTACCCTCAAATGTCTTCTGTCAAATCTATCAGACCCAGCATTGTTCTGTATTTCTTTTTCCAGTTGTGTAATGTTTCTGTGCACTGTTCACCAGCTGTCATGTTTCATGCAAGAAGCAGCTGTAAGTCAGGAGGGGGAGAAATGATTCTCTCTGTACAAGGCCGAAGTCAGACTTGCCTGGCTACGTGATACTCCTCTGAAATCAGTGGAAACTGCACCAAACTGTACCAGGCCTGGATTTGATCCATGGTCTGTAAAGTGCTTTTGGACCCTTTGGGAAGAAGGGGAATAGAGAAATAGAAGGTAGTATGAATGTTTATGTAACGGTAGTTGTAGCAGTATTTATATGTTAGATGGGTTTGTTTTTACTCTGGCCCAATAGGTAAGCAAGATTGAATTTGTCCAGAAGAAGCCAAACTTTAAAAAAGTCATTGTGCCCTTGGAGGATCACCTGGAGTGTCGATGTGAGGCACTGGCATCTCGGACCTTTAGTCACAGTTGGCGGCCAGGTTCACGTGCACACAGAGGTAAGGTTGCTGGAACCAGGGGACGAGAGAGGGAAGTGCAGTGAGATGAGACAGCGGGCTAGATCCTCAGCTGCTGTGAATCAGCACAGCATCAGTGAAGTTCATGGAGCTTTGCTGGTTTCCACCAGCTGAAAATCTTGTCTAGAGTGTTGCTTGTGAGAGAGGGGCAAAACTGGGGAGAAATGGAGGCGGGGAAGGGAGAGAGAAAGATGGAGAGAGGAAAAGGAGAGTGAAGAAATGAGAAGACTAGATGAAGCAAAGGAAGAATGGAGGGGAAGGAAGAAGAGGGTCTTGGCTCTTTTGCTATAGAACTAGCAACTGATGGTGGAGAGAAAGTGGTATTTCCAGCCAGTGGCATAAAAAGGAGGGTAGTGGGGGGCCAGCCCCCCAGTGCCAGTCTGCAGGGGGGTGCCGGCCCTTCATGACACACAGCAGGGTGGAGGGTGCAGGAGGTTCTGAAGGGCAGCTGCTGCCAGCCCCCCTTCAGGTCGGGCCATGTGTCTGGAGTGGGAGAGGCAGGTGTCACACAGCAGTAAGTGTGGTGGGGGACGGCGGAACCCAGCCAGAGCCTGGCTCCGCTGCCCCACGCAGGAGGAGGTAAGTGGTGTGTTTCCCCTCCTCCCCCCCCAGGGCAGCTGGGGGGTGTCGCTGTCTTGTGGGAGCTGGGGACCCCTCCTGCCCTGTGTGGGGGGGGGCGCGGACGTGAGGACTGGGGGGGGGGTCCAAATGCAGGCTTGGTACGCCCATGGTACGCCACTGTTTCCAGCTGTCTCAGTTGCTGCTCATGCATGATTCACTCTCATCTCTGGTTTGGCAGGTGAGTCATCACTGATCACTGCAGCCCCTGTTTCGGTGAGACAACGAGCACGCAGGCTGCCAGCACAGAAAAGAAAACATCGGAAGTTCAAGCATGTCCATGATAAGAAAGTGCTGAAAGAAATCCTCACAGCATAGAGCTGCTGGCAGGGGAGAGAGTGCAAGGCAGGTAATAGCAACAATTACCACTGGATGGGGGTGGGGCACTTTGGGAAGTGAGCCAGTCTGCTCTTCTAGTCATTGGGAATCCCCTTCCCACGCACAAGCTCTGCCATGAACCTCAGTTGCTACCCACCGCATCTGCTGCCGCTTCAGCCCTGGGCCGCCCATACCGTTCTGCCCAGGAATCTCGGTTCTGCACCCCTGTTATCCCAATGCAGAGCCAAGATGCTCCATGGTGCCGGATTGTGCGATCTAATGAAGTAACAGGATTAGGCTGGCACTTGGCAAATTCATCCCGCTTACGATTTATCACACTTGAACTCATTCTTGCAGAGGTGAAAGGTTTATGCATTAGCCCCACTTTGCCACTGAGCCCCACTCTCCCATCTCCCTTAAAGCTGAACAACAAAGCCCATCCCCTCTATATCTAAAAGCCATTGGATAGTATATTATTTGTCTATTTTGTGGAGCTCGCCCTGATTTTCCTTCATGTATTGAGTTTCCCCTGACAGTGGAGAATTAATGTCCATTTTATATCCTCTGTTGCGGGAGCCAGGATTGCTTTTTTAGTTTTTTAGTTAAAATGGTGGAAGGACACAAAAATAGCAGCACTTTGATTAGTCTTACTGTCCTAACAGGAAGTCTGAGAACAAAAAAAAATGTTAAAAAAAGCAAAAGGGGAACTGGAATCTTAGGGAATTAAATCTGGAGCCTTTTAATTGTAGGGACCTGATTCTTCTCTCACTTACAATGGTGTAAGTCAGGAGTAACTCCAAGGATTCCAATGGAATTTCACTGGTGTAAAATCAGTGTGAGCTAAAGGAGAATCAGGCTCTAGATCCGCAGTAGGCGAGGCCTTTTGTGTCAGAGAGAGAATTGTGATCTGGGCACAGTATCTTAAGTCAGGAGTCTTCTAATTCCATCTTTAGTACTAGGGCTGCTCTGATTTTTGTGTTCTTCTGCCATTTTAACCAAAAAATACCCCTCTGGTCCCTGGCCAGCCCAAGACTCCAAATGCAAAGGTGATATACAGCTCTTTTTGCTCCTGTGCTAAGCTTAGTTGTGTCTGTCCTGGAGATAAATAGAAGACTTCAGTCGCTTAGTCTCCAGGGCTATTAATGTGGCACTTAAATAAACCATAATCATAAAAGAGAGAGAGAGTAGGAAGGAAGGGAAATAGCAGAGCGAGATGGGTTCTTATTCTAATTCTATGTCTGTGTTTGTTTCACTTTCAGGTTTATTCAATATACAGTAAAACTTGCTTTAGAGATCACCTCTGAAGAAAGACCACCTGTCATGAGCAACAGAAGCTATGGAACACCACCGCTCTCTGGTGTGCATACCTTTGAAGAGAAACCACCTCTTACAAGTGACCACTTTTGCTAACTCCCATGAATGGTCACTTTTGGCAGGTTTTACTGTATTTGTTGTATTGCCCCTATGGGGTCCTCAGAGTGATAACTCTTCCTCTCTGTCAGTCTGTCTCGGTGCCCGATTCGGACGGCAAATGGTGCTTCCCTTTCCATCATCGGACCTTCTCCCACCAAAGTTTCTCCCTCAATTTTCCTCTCTTCATTTATTAACAACATTTTAAAGTTTTCCGGAAAAAAAAACGTTAGAAAAAAACAAAACAAAAAAAACCCACATGCAACTGGGACAGAATGATGCCTTTCCTGCTGCAGAGAATAGAACAGCAAATGGGAAAAAGAAAAACGGGTCCATTTTCCTTTGAGGCGGAAAAAATGGGGGGGAGTGGGAACAATTTTCTTTCTTTCCCCTCTTCTTCCTGGTAATGGTGTGGGACCCTGGCTAAGATCAATGAATATGATGGACATGTTTGAAAGCAGGCAGATCTCAGATTAAGAGAGGAAACCAATGACGGAAAATGCACTAAGGACTTTTATTGTCACACCTGGACACATTTTTTTTTATGTGTGTGTATATATTATTTTAAAAACCACTAAAATGTACATCATCTCGGGGAACAGAAAAAAATGAAAGCAAAATGCATTTATCCCATCCACCTCTGCTGCAGACTGGAAGACGTTTGGGGCAGTGGGAAGGAGTGGACAGCTGGCAGAATCATTGTCCCCTTTCCCGGCCCCCTGACAAAGGATGCTGTCTTTGCACATGGCTGTAGAGGGTTCAACTTTCCAGTCTGGGACTTAGGTTATTGTTTAATTCACTTTGTATGTATATATCTCTCTGGTTTTTAAATGGATATGTTCCCCAATGGGAGGAATCTGCAGGAATGTTCATGCTTTCAGCTCAGGTAGGCTAGAGGAAAAGCAAACTTTCCACAGCTTTACCCAGTAGAGTGCAAAGTGATGGCCACAGAGCAATCTGCCTCACTCTCTTTCCCCTTTCCTCTTCTCCCTGCTCAGAACTCCTCCGCAGGATACAGAGCGACAACATAATCAACCAGTGAAATACAGGCTTAGAAGCATTACTTCATCAGAACAAACTGTCGTTGGCTGACCAGTGATTCTGAGAGCAGGATATAATTACCCAGAAATATCTGAGAGCAGATTAATCCTTTCATGGATGTTTCACACATGACACTCTCAGTTGCTCTCTCTCTCTCTACTTCCCTGGCTCTCCCATTTTTCTCCCCCATTTTCCTCTCTCAAACACACACACCAGGAGTTCCTTAACATACATTCAAGCCCGTCTCAGTTTCAAAAGAACTATAGATTCAAGGAACTTTGTGGGCAGTTGAAGGGTTTTGGGGTGAGGGCGAGGGGAGTAAGTGAACATCTACTTCACAACAGTGATTAAAAACACAAATAATCCCCTTTGGTGAAAGAGCACTGCTGACTGGTGTCCCTATCTCCACGGGCATTTTAGAGACTCTTATGTGTCTAGGTGGCGGAGGACAGAATGACTCTCTAGATAGGGATAACCTGGACACACACACACAGTTATTATGGACATAGTTATTTATCATATGTATTGCAGGAGGAGACCCAGTCATGGGCCCACTGTACTGAGCACACTGTATAAACACACAACAAAAAAACTGTCCCTGCCACAAAGCGCTTACAATGTAAATTAGAGCTACTTTCCTTTCCCAACAGCCTCTCCTCATTCTTTTTCCTTTACTGTGATAGCTCTCTCCCATAGGAGATGAGGCAGAAGAAGGGGGAAATATGTAGTATCCTCTCCAAGAGGAACGACCCCTCCTGTGGTCACTCAATATGGCTTATATATTGGGACAGAGGAACCAAAGAGTAGACTGGAGATAATTCCACTCTCATATATGTGCCCCTTTGGCAAATCTGATGGTCCCATCCACTAATTTCAGGTCTCAGTGCAGGCAGAAGTACCATGGGGAGACCAGCAGCAGGAGAAAGGTGATGATGCAGCAGGATGGTGAGTGCTGTTCATCAGACGGGCTTAGAGCTCCACTGCCAAATCTTTCTCTGCCTCTTGCACTCTGCTCCCTTCCCCCCATCCCATCCCCTGACTTCTCAAGTCTTAAGACACTTGGTTTTCCTGCTCCAAAATCTCCTTCCTTTGGTTTGTAAAGTTGGTGAGTTTTTTGCTTTTTTTATTTTAATGTAAGATTAATTTATACTCAGTACTGTATTTAAAGTTGTAAAAAAAACAATACAAAACAAACAAACAAAAACCAAAGCTCTCAAGAAAGTGTGAAGTTTCTTCTGTATGCAAAACTAAAAAGCAAAAAATGATCAGAGGTCAGATAGAGAATCCCAGTTCCTGCACTTTCCTTTCTGGGACACTTTAACTGAGATTATAAAAACAGAGGAACTAGAGATTGAACATTCCTGTTAGCTTTTCTAGTTCACCGCAGCCGCCAGCCAGGGCTGGAATTTTCCCTACTGTGTATTCCTTTGTACTTTGTCCAGTTTAGTGATCAATGACTCAAGCACTGGGGATTTCTCATTTTAATAGGTCTCACCTTTCACAATGTTTTCTGATGCCTAGCGAGAATTTCCCATTGCTTACTTTCATCCTGTTATTCCAGGTTCTACTCCTTTAAATAACTCAAAACAATTCCTCTTCCTCTCTGATGTTTGCATTCTTCATAGACTCTTCAAGAGTTGACATATTCCCCCTCTTAGTCATCGTCTAGACATCTTTAGCTCTTCTTGCTCTTTTCTCATAAGGGTTCAGAAGGCCAATATGTTTCCCTATCCACTGGGTAAGGGAGGCGTTGCGCATTCTGGCACCCATGTGTCATAGTGCTGTCCCCTGCTACAGTGCAGTTAACACATAGCTGTGTACAAACAGCCACCTCAGTTTGGGCTGTTCCACAGACAATTGTTGGAATCTCCCTCTGAACTGGTGAATTACCCATTTCTCCATTCCCTGAGCCCACTGTTCTGTTTATCAATCCCATAAAATATTCTGTTACTGACTAAAAGAGCAATTCAGAGTCTTGGAGAAGCAGCATTCAAAATTCTCCTGCAACAACTTGTTTTCACCCTAATAGTCCAAAATCTTCCTGGCGATTTAGAGAAGTTATTCTTCTCTTTCCTTCCTAAAATACTCTTGTTTTGCCTGTTACGGTTTATGACTAGATGTGTAGCACAGGAATACTGCAATTTAACGGCCCTCTTCTTACAGCCTTACATGCACAGGAAAAGGCCTGGCAGCTCTGAAATTCCACCAGCTCATTGAGCTGAGTTCACTGATCAGTACTCAGTTCTCTTTATCTACTCTTTGGTGGGGGAGAGAGCCAAGCAACAAGCAATATATTGAGCACTGAGATACATGACCCAAGTGGGAGTCGCTCATTCTACCCCATAGGTGGCAGATTTAAAGAGCTCAGTGTCTGGTATAGTTCCCAATTCACAGGCTACCTCCAAATGCAGGGCCTGGATTCCAGTGTTTCAAGGATTGTGTCTTATTCTGGCACTGTTCATTTAAGATACAGGACAATTGTTACATTCCTCTCATAGGGAGCTGAATGTCAGTGGTAGGTGAATGGCCTCTATCTGCATTCTCTGCAGCACATTGGGATTAGCAGAATGGAAAGTGCTAGAGAAATGTAAGAGATGATGCGGGTGCAAAGTGCTTTGGTCTAGAAATCAGGATTGGAATTCCCATAAGAACAGGCATTTTCTCATGAGACATTCCAGGCCAGTCTTACAGCTACAGAAAGTTCAAGCAGCTTGGGTTGAGGGGAATTAAGTGCAAGCCAGTGAAGAATCAGGCACATTCCACTCAGATCCCTGTAGATTGTACTCCCACTTATGGGAGAAGAAGGGAAGGTTGTGTTCCCCACTCTATGCAGTGATGTACCATTGGTCTCCAGCGGCCAGGGGCCAATGCTGGCATTTGCGCACCCCTCCACCACCTCGCCGGGAGGCCCTGTGCTGCTGGGGGGCTGGCTGCAGAGCTTCCGGTGGCGCTCGGCCGTGCAGGGGCAGAGCGCAGCTGACCCCAGCTCTCAGGGCGGCCCAGCTGTTCTGCCCCCCTCCCCGGACACACTCACAGCAGCTGGTCAGGAGCCGGTTTGGCGCCAGCCCTGCCTGCAAGCAGCACAGTGGCTGCTCCCCCCCCTTGGCCCCATCTCTTCCTCCTGCCCCTCTCCCACGTGGGCCCAGCGCCCTCTCTAGGAGCCGCTCCTGCCCCAAGCAGCAGGTGGCCACCCCCCACTCCCAGCCCCACACCTCTCCCATGTGGGCCCGGCCAACGCCCCCCTCCAGGCTGACGCCCAGGGGCATGGCCCTCTCCTGGTGCCCCCCCCCCCTCCCCGGTACACCACTGACTCGCCCCAGTATGAGACATGTTCCCTCTCTGTCCTCCACACGCACATATCACTGCTACAGCAGTTCAAACACACAAGTCCAACGCATCTAGAAGACTGGTAACAAGCAAATAGCTCTAGCTATTCCTAAACGAATACATGCTGAAAGAAACCATTGCTCAGAATGTCTTGACATTACAACATTTGTTCAATGCCTGGCATCCGTACCTAACAGCCATCCTAGAACTGATTATAATGTTTGGTTGCAGTACCTTGCGTAAGTCTTTACTTCAGGACCAACTGAACTGGCGCAATCTACGACATTTTCTCCCCAACGAGGAGAGGAAACCACAGCCCTCTAAACTCCACCCCAGAAAGTAAAAATTAGCTCCCAGCAATTCTGCTGGGCACTATCGGCAATTCAGAAGTCCCAGAATTCACTGGTATAAGTTGCAAGGAGTGCCGCATGTGGATGTGCCAAAATAGCTCAGGTGGAGTTGCTGCATGGATACTTACAACACAGCGTTGCCAGCTCTCATGATTTTAACGTGAGCCTTCTGATAGTTGATGTTTTGCTTAAATCCCCAGTTCCTCACAATTTGTCATGACACAAATCAATCAATAAAATAAATAATAATAATAATAATAATATAATTAATAACTAATAATATTTCATTTTGAAGTTTCTAGCCCTTGTGGTTGTGGAAAAAAGCTTGAAATTTTGACCTAAATGCACTACAAAGGCTCAAAATCTAGAAGGCAAATAAAAAGACTACCAAGTTAATTATTTTTTAAAACTCATGATTTTTCGGCCAATCTCATGATTTTTCAGTGTTCAGGATTAGCAACATTGAAGTCATTGCAAGGAAAAGAGACACAACAAATTATTACACCAATCACTCTTCCTGCAACAGTTTCCTCACCTAGGCCTCAGTTCAGGAAAGCACTTAATTATGTGCTTAAATCTATCCCTCTTTAGGAATGGGACTTAAATACGTGCTTAAAGTTAGGTACATGCTTATTTGCTGTCCTGAGTAGGGATGCTTTCCTGAATCAGGACCTCAGAGTCAGATTGTGGCCCTCTTAATTCACATTGCTGAACAATTTTCACATAAGTGGGCTCATTTGCATCACTGACATGATGTAAATGAGCCCACAGAATAGCTAACAGAATATTGGGAGTCTTTAGGAAAAGGATAGATAATAAGACAGAAAATATCGTATTGCCTCTTTATAGATCCCTGGTATACCTACATCTTGAATACTGTGTGCAGATCTGGTCGCCCCATCTCAAAAAAGAATATTGGAATTGGAAAAGGTACAGAAAAGGGCAACTAAAATGATTAGGGGTATGGAAAAGCTTCCATATGATGAGAGATTAATAAGACTTGAACATTTCAGCTTGGAAAGGAGATGACTAAGGGGGACACAATTGAGATCTATAAAATCATGACTGGCATGAAGAAAGTAAATAAGGAAGTGTTATTTACTCCTTTTCATAATACAAAAACTAGGGGTCACCAAATGAAATTAATAGGCTGCAGGTTTAAAACGAACAAAAGGAAGTATATCTTCACACAACGCACAGTCAACCTGTGGAACTCCTTGCCAGAAGATGTTGTGAAGGGCATGACTAAAACTAGGTTAAAAAAATAACGAGATAAGTTCATGGAGGATAAGTCCATCAATAGCTATTAGCCAGATGAGCAGGGATTGCTGTTTACCAGAGGCAGGGAATAGCTGATAGGATGGATCACTTGATGATCACCTGTTCTATTAATTCCTTCTGAAGTACCTGGCATTCACCACTGTCGGAAGACAGGAGACTGGGCTAGATGTACCATTGGTCTGACACAGTATAGCCATTCTTATATTCTTAATGGGACTAGTCCTGTAAGTAAGTGTTCACCAGAGTTAGTAAGGGGTCAAAATTGATCTTCAAAGACACTAGCTCTTAATAGAGAAACACCTTCTGAGTTCTATGTATGAATATGTCCATGTCCTCTGTCTCAGTGGTATACTGAGGGGGGGGGACGCCCCTGGGCACCAGCCTGGGGAGGGACTCTGGCCAGGCCCTCGGAGGAGGAGCCACCACGCCCCCTTTCGCAGGCAGCCAGAGCATCCTCCTGGCTCCTCCACCCCTGCACTGGATGCAAGGAGGGAGCTGAGGAGACCACAGCCTGTCATGGCCCGCCCCCGCCACCTCCACAGTGGGGGGAGAGTGGGAAATGGGCCTGCAGACCCCACTCCTCGCAGCGCGCTGCCAACGCTCCTGCCGCCGATGGGGGCGGAAAGTGGGGGAGAGCAGGACACGGACCCACAGACTGTCCCCTCCCATGGGGCACTGCCAATGGTGGGCGGGGCATGAATATAAGTATGGCCCCGGGCATTGGAGACCCATGGTACACCACTGCTCTGTCTCTCTTTGTGTGCGTGTGTGCGAGAATTGCATTGGGGGAACAAAGGAAAAACAGAACGAAAAGGAGGAAAATATGAGAAAAAAAACTAAAAATTCCAAAAACCCAACCAAACAGCTGTTCATCACTTGATTTCACACAACCCATGACTGCATTCTACTGCTCCCTTAACTATGGTAATCTCCCCATGGCCAAGTGAGCGTGGCAAGGCCCTGGACATTTCTCATCTTAAAAGGCTTTGTACATCAATTGTTACAGACTTGTAACACACACACACATAATAAAGTGGTGTGTTGGAGCATAGCCGGGGCCTCTCTCCTTGGCAGCTGCAGACCTTACTGAAGTGGGGGGACCACAGGGTGAGGCTTTGGAGTTCCCAGAGTCACCATAGCAGCAGTGATCATGGCTCAGTGAGGTTCAGAGAGAAATGAACCAAGGTTTGCATCTCAAAATAAGTAATAATAACACCTAGTTCTTATATAGCACTTTTCACCTGTAGATCTCAAAGTGATTTGCAAAGAAGGTCAGTATCATTACCCCAATTTACAGAGAGGGAAACAGACACAGAGAAGGGCAGTAACTTGCCCAAGGTCACTGACTGTGCTTAGTCAGAACCCACATCGTCTGTATCCCAAGCCAATGTGCTATCCATTAGCCCACACTGCCTCCCTCAATCTGTTACATTTAGGAACCCTTTCCTCCACCATCAGGACAGATACCATACTAAATTCTCCAGAGACTCCACAGCCGCAGTTTCACATGCAGTAGAACAACAGTGCGCAGAGAAGAACAGGACAACAACAACAACAACAAAAAAAGAAAAAGAAAGAAACTGTTCTAATTACAGTTAAAGAAACGGTCTGAAAGTGATTAAGCACACGTCCAGATGTCGTGGGGAACCTGGCAGCATGTGGATTTCAGGTTTGACAGTCAACACTTGGTTTAAAATGTTTGTTGAGATTCTTTTGAATACTTGTGAAAATGAAGGGCCAACAGCGATGGGTAGAGGCTGGGTAGTGCGTGTTCATGGAGGTGCTTGGGGAGCCTGTCTAATGCAGCTCTGCCAGTCACCTCAGCTGTTGAAACAATCCCTGCTATTCCAGCCCTTGAATCTCTCTGGAGTTCTGCCAAGGCACCTCCAGCCTGACTGGCAGCACCCTGTGCTTTTCCAGGCCCAGGCCTCACACAGGGTCTTTTTTGTACTAGGACACGTCTGACCCATTTTCCAGCAGTGGTGCTGTGATACTAGTGCAACCAATGGTGCAGATTTCAGCGCAGACTCAAAGTAGGGTTGGATGACTTGGTGGTAAAAATGACTGCACCTGGTTTGCACTAAAGTTTACACCACTGGGCAGCACTGGTGCAACTGCATCGTTGCTGAAATATTGGTCTGAAATTTCCTAGTGCAGATGTATCCACACACTTCTGCCAATGCACCTCTTCCCCTTTAATCCTGCAGCAAAATCACAAAGCTGAATTAGTGAGCATACACTTATCCATCTGCGGCAAGCTGTGAAGTCACAAAACACAGGATGATGAGATATGCACAGGATCAAGCCAGGAAGTGGTGAACTGGAATGTACTTGGTGAGAAAAGCTCTTACTCAGACATATACCTACAATCACAGAAAAGGGCACAGAGGAAATAACCAGCCAAGGAGATATATAGATCACATATATACATATTCTTTTTGTTCACTTCTGTATGAAAGTCACCTTTTAGGGGTGTCTTCACTGCAAAGATTACGTGAGTCCTGACACCCAGGTCTGGGTCTCCAGGTTAGCCAAGCCCGCCAGCAAGCATCTACATTGCTGAACCACACTCAAGTCATACCCATGTAGCTGTGTCCACACTGGTGCCACAGGAACCTGGGTTAGGTGCTAGGATTGCAGGGGCATATCCCATAGTTCTTAACACTGCACTAAGCTGAGCCGCTCTAAGAACTGTTGCATGACATGCTGTGGGATAACTTGTCTGTCCTGCCTTAGGTCCCTGCATGGAATGTTTGTAGCCCATTAAATCAGTAAACTTACGGCTCTGCATGCTCCTCACTTCTGTCCATTCCAGACAGTGCCAAGGCATGGCTTTAGCTCAGGACAATTACCTGTTCCTGATGTTGGCACTGTTAATGTAGCAGGATGCAGACAGAGGGCATGAGACTCAGTGAAAGGCATTTTGGCAGCAGCTTGAGGCCCTCAGATAGTGGCAATAGATCCTGGTGAGGAGATCATGCAGCCTGCCTGCTAACATGGCAGAGTGGAGATAGTTGATGCAGATTGTAATAGCTGTGGATTCCTACTATGCAGGCTGGAAGTTCTGGAGCAGGACCACACACACACAAGCACAGTGTGGTGGGACTCCATCATTCCGAAGACCTGGAATAACCAGCATTGGCTCCAGGACTCTCCCATGAGGAAGCAGACCTTCACAGCAGACCTGTGTGAAGAGTTTGTTCCAACCTTCCAGTGCAGGACATACAGAAGAAAGAGTCCAGAAGTGGGTTGATATTGCTATCTGGAAGCTGGCTATAGATGGCCGCCTGTAATTCAGTGGCTAACCACTCTCGTGTTGGCAAGTCAACCACTGGTGCTATGGTAGTGGAGGTAGGTGAGGCAATTATTGCTGTAGTTTACAAGCAAATTGCAAATGTCACCGAATCAATAGCTGGCTTTGAGAGAATGGGGCTCTAGAACTGTGCTGGGGCCACCAACGACACACACATATGCCCACTGTTGGCCTGACACAAGGTGCACATGAAAATGTCAACCAGAATGGATACTACCAGCTCATTACTCATGCCTTGACCAACCATAAAGGGAGGTTCATGATCACCTATGTCGGATGTATCGGCAGGGTGCATGAGGTCAGCGTGCTCAGGAGATCTGGTGTTTACCTGTATGGACAAGAAGGGACTTTATTCCCTCCCAGTAATATGGATATCAAGTGGGTTCTGGACCCACTGTTATTTTAGGGAATGCAGCCTATCTATCTTCCACTGCTTTGGCTCATGAAGCCCAAACCTAACATCAGAGCACCTGGCAGAAGGCGGCTTAATTATACATTGAGCAGTTGCAGGATGGTGGTGGAACGTGCATTTGGCTGACTGAGGGCACCACAGTGCTGCCTACAAACCTGTATGGATGTCAACGTGCCCAATGCCATTTGTATCATTAGGGTGTGCTGCATACTGCACAACATGTGGGTTCAAGACACTGCTAAGATACAGGCCCATGAAGGCAATGAGAAAGTGCACCTCTGATCACTGGGGCTGGGTCCAGGAGACCAAGGAAAATAAGGGATTCCCTGCATGCCCATATTCTTGCATTACATGGGGAGAGGCATGGGGAAATAAGATATTATGCTGGGGGAATGTGATGTTATATAGTCATGTATTATATATCTAGCTATTTATTTATTTGCTATTGCTTTTATGCGATTTTCTGAGAATTTATAATACTTATTTAAAAGTTTTGGATAAAACTTCCTGCTCCTTCCTTTCCTTCTCAAGCACTCACACACCGATGGAATGTACAACCACATACTTCATTAAAAAATCTTTATTAAAAACAAATTACAAGCATCTCAGCTGCTACTACGCGAAGCGTGCAAATGTTAATAAAAGTGAAAATGCAATGTGTGATGAAAGTCAACAGTACTGCCAATCAGTGCAATGTCACTGGCAATGGGACTGCATATCACCAGTGTACTTGTTCTCCTTCTCCTGAGGCTGCATTGGGCAAGAGTGAACAGGGTACATCCGCATGCACGCTTCCATTCTCTGTACTCACCCCAGTTGAGAAGTAATTCTGGAATGATATCTCTTTTTGGGGGGAAAGGGGTGGTGGAAAAGTGTGCTGCCTCTTTAAAGGCAGCGGAGGTGTTATTTACATGGAAAAAGTGTTTCATGGTCACGATAGAATGTGTTTGTGTTTCACTAATTGATTGAGGTGAGAGAAAGAGAGAGAGCGAAAAGACCTTCCTTCCCCATGACAGATTCAGGAATTTTTCCGCTAATCAAGAAGGAAAACAAAAAGCTGTGCTATGAGGGTGAGAATAGGAAGAGGGGGGATTCCCAGGTGTCCCATAAATCTGATAGCCATGGACAAAACATTTCAATCTGAGCAGACCCTGCATTGGAAAGTCTGAGGCAGCGCTGGTGAAAGCTGCGAATTAGGAGCATGTGTCTCGATAGCAATGAATATCCTGGCATTCCTATGCCTGCTGCCAACAAACTATGCCTTCTTCCTTCCAAACTCAGAGGGCAGGGCAATAGACTCAGGGTGGGGGAAGTTATTCTAGAGTTGTATGCTATGGGCAGAAAAATCCTGAGGGGAATAAAAATCCAGTTTAGATTTTTGTCCATTCAGGGGCAGCGACCCAGTCCATTTCAAGGAGCACAGGAATCCAGTGCAGCTTCTTCCCCTCCTTCTGGGGGGCTGTACCTGTTTGGCAATACTGCAACCTTAATTAGCCGGTCCTTTTAACATGGGGGAAGTTACAGGTAAATTGTAGATTGGATATTTTCTGAGGATGAAATTAGAAATAACTCTCCCCATTCAGTTTTGGCAAAGAATATTTCTCTCCTGGCTCTGTATGGGCTGGTGTGAGCTGCACAGTAATCGAATAAAGCATTTTCTCAGTTATGCTGCCTTCAGTTGTATTAGATGAAATAGAAAGGAGCAGCTGAACAGGATCTACAGTTTTCCCCTGATGAGTATTTTTCCCTTTCCATGGATAATTCCATTGGGTGGGATGCAGCAGATTGTTTTGTCTTTATTTAGGTTTCATACATGAATTCAAAGCTTGTGACAGCAAAGGATACATTGGAGACAGTTATAGTGCAGGTTGGCACCATGCAAGCTTCCCCCTCCAAACATACACACTCAGAAAGGTATGTCAATGTACCTCATTCTTAACCTACAGCACCTGTTGCTATTCCTGTTCCTTCCTCCACTCAACTCTACCATGGTAGTTTAGTGCTGATCTGCAGCCCCTCCACTAACATCAGTCAAAATCTAAGAGAAGGAGAAATATTTTATTGTAAATGCAGTACAAATGTTTTCAGCAAGGAAATACTTCCTGAAAAGGTCTGTGTTAAACAAACATTTTCTATCAGAGGAAGGCTGGAAGGAGCCATGGTATGCACCCCCCCTGTCCCCAGTAAAGGATTTGCCTTAAAATATTTGATTTCCTGGAATCTAGAAAGCACACTTATTTATGAATGTAGATTTTTAAAAAATCCATGTGTGTGTGAACATCTGTAGCAGAAGCGGTAGCATGCATACAGAAGACAATAGGAAACTGTCTCCGTTACTAATGTGCCTGGTATAATCTCTGAAGATTTGCTATGTTATCAACTCAGTATATACAGCTGGAGGAAATATGATATTCCAGTCTTCTACCCTTATCCACTCTTAAACCAATGCACCTCAGTCTTTATCTGCCACAAGCCCTCCAGTTCATGACCTGGTATCTCCCAACAGCAAATCCAATACACTGCAAACTTGATCTGTGAGCCACTCATCATATTCCAATCCAGGGTGTCTGCTGGGCAGGGACAGTCAATCATGTTTAACATGAAAGAGGTGGTGATTTTGTGATGTGCAGAAACAAGGATTTGGATGAGACATAAGGAATTCATTTTATATAGGTCCTAATCAGAGGCTGAACCTATGTTTCCAAAGGGAAAAGCTGAAGTATTAATCCACACACTGTACCACTGAAGACCCGGTCTGAGATGCTGTAATTTTATGAGACTGAGTGGGTGATTATGTAGATGATAGGTGTATGTCCAGGGCAATAAGGGGATGCTAAAGTAGTGCTGTTGAAGGCATAATCCCAAATGAACCCCCACCCCTACAACCTCACAATCAGAAGATTGTGTTTAAATGTATTGAAAAATGCTAGGTACTGCTAGAATGTCCAGGAAGCCAGACATTGCACATCCCCCACAGACTCCTTGTGTAACCTAGGGCAAGTCTCTCTAAGATCCCCATCTATAAAATCGGGATAATACTTTGCTAGCTCATGGATGAGGATAAACACATTAAAGTTGGTGAGGAGCTCAGAAACTATTAAGATGGGAATCATGGAAGTACTATAGCTAAACAGATTAGATTTATTAATGGAGGGAAGTTATTTAGCAATCAGTGACAGCAAAGGTTTGCCTGGCAGGGCCTGTCACCTCATCCTACCTGACCTCCCTCACAAACTGAGGGTGTCCTCCTGCTCACTGGAAAAACAATGTGGAACAAGCATTCTTGCCATCTGGCTCAAGCGCGCACCATTCGAAGAAACAATTGTGCACATGAAAGAGGAAATCTCTATCCAGGCTATTTCCATCCTCTATTGTTTGTTACTCAAACCATACGTTACAGACAAATATGTAAATCGGGGGATTGCAACACTGCATTGTGACATGTGCCTTTTAACATTTAATTTTAGCAGCATGAGAGGGATTTGAGATACAGAGAAAACTCAGTTCAGAGGAAAGAGGAAACCTGTGATACTGAGGCTATGTTTTTACCATAAAAGGAAACAAATTAGTTCAGGGACCCTATAGGTTTGGTGATGTGTTCTGTGGTGTGGGAGATCCCGTTGGATTCCAAGTCCTGTTCTCTCACTTCTCAGGATCTGGTAAAGTCTTGTAGAGGATATTTCCAGTGATCCAGATGGTTAGAGCTTCATGCTGCCAGCATGTATCCTAGGTTTGATTCCTGGTCTTTGGGCCTTTGTTCCATGGTGTGCAGAGCCATATTACCCTCTTCTAAAGGAATCCTAGCTTGGGACATTCTCTGCCAATGAGCAGCTGGATATTGATAAAGTTCCTTCCATGAGCCCCAGATCATTATATTTATCTATCACCTTTCTAAAATGAGGTTTAATGATTCAACTACAGAGACCCTCCCCCAGCATAACACTCTTTCCACCTCAATGTGTGCAAAAGTATTTGGAATCAGGCAAAGATAAGTAATTATGAATAAAATAACCCAAACAGCGAAGACTAACACTGAGAAGAACCTTCCCACAGCACAATGCAGACTGAAGCTTGGGACAACGAGCAGGGACAATCCATCTGGTCCTAATTGCCTTGGTGGGACTCAAGGTAAGAGATGGTCTTGCCAACACATTGACCCTAGAGTACCAGGGTATTTATATATCAGAAATATGACCCAGAAGGTATTTAACAGAAAAGTGATGATTTAAAGCTAAGTCCCCATCTAAATCGCAACTTTTCACCATGTCACTAACTAGCTAAAGGCGCCACTGGCTGAAAATGTTCATTGTGTACATCAGTGGTTCCCAGCCTTTTTGGCTCAAGGGCCACAGATATCATTTTTACAACCCAGAAGGGCCACCAGTCTCTGCCAGCAGCCTCACAACCATCACCACTGCAGCCAGACGGAAGGATGATCTCCTCCTCCTCGCTGATCTCCCATCCCCCTGGCTGCGGTTGGGAAACCGCACACATCCTGTAGCCCCGTGCACTCTACCTGGGTCCCTGGGCAGTGGCTCCCTTCTTCAGCCAGGGGGATGGGATATCAGTGCTCCCCTCCCTTTGGCTCCAGCAGGGAGCCCAGCACCTAGGGACTCAGGCAAAGTGCTTTCCTCTCTGCTGGAGCCAGTGGAAGGGAGCGCTGATCACTCCTCCCTCTGGCTCCAGCAGCAACCCCAGTGCCTAGGTACCCAGGTGGAGCGCTTTGCCATGTTCCCTGCTACAGCCAGGGGCAGGGGAGTGCTGATCTCCATCCCCCTGGCTGCAGCAAGGAGCCTGCACCGGTCTTATAGCCCCATGGCAGCGCTCTGCCTGGGTCCTTAGGCAGAGGCTCCCTTCTGCAGCCAACGGGCCACGGGTTGGTAACCACTGGTGTACATGGTCAATAGTCATGGTCAGTAGTCTGTTACTAATCAGTGAATCTTAACAATGCACCATCCCTGCCAGTGGCCTAACATGGTACATGGTTCAGCTCCTATCAGGGGTAAGGCACATGGTTATTTTGCTGATTGGATGGGCTCCTCTAAACATGTCCTTCTGAATTCCCACTTAAGTCAATGGGAGTTGGGATCATTCACACATCACTTGGCAGGATCTGGATCAAAGTTTGTAACATTGCTTGTCAGTTATCACAAGGGTAATGATAAAGTTCTCTCAAGAACCTCAAATCAAGACATTCCTTGCCAGCCAACACTGATACCTTTACTCCTTAAGACATTGAAATAAGAACATTTTGTTTGCTGAAATCTTGCAGATACAGTTTCAATTCCTCAAACACTGTGTTTTCCACATGACTAAAAGCATCCCCCGCTTTCCTCTGTCTCTTTCCTTCCAAGTACACACATGTGCAACTGGTGTTCAGAATGAGAGAGCCTATGCCCTGTTCTTTATAAAAAGGCTGAGAATATGATGTGTGCATGCTTCATTGAGAAAGTTACCAAAACAGAAGATTGTGAAAGGGGGAAAGCCAAGATCCGGAACTTATGCGGAACAAAAGAACATTTAAAATAATGTTTTACAGGATCTTCTCCACCAAGTACACTGGTTAGCAAGACTGTAAGGATCCTCATCACTTGCATTCACCAGGCAAGACAAAAATATCATGTCATAAGGATGGTGGGCTATGCTGAGATGTTTGTGTCTTCACATCATGCTGTTTTATCAGTATGCAAAAAGATGCTGCAATTGCTATGATTTAAATTAAGAGCCGGAACCCAGCCCCCTGCTCTGGTTCAGAAGCACCACTCTAGCTGTGTAAAGAGGCTGTAAATTGACCTAACCAGCCAACTAAGAATTTCCCTGCCCTGTGGGAATCTCTGTTAGACATACATAGTTAAAGGCTTTGTTTTACACAGTGCATGACAAGTGCAGAGCCAACTGCCAATTATCTACCCCTGTTATGCCACATTAGTGGATGAGTTTGTATTTCGCTGATTGTCATGTAAATAACGAGTGGACTGTGCTAATGCATCTCTTAGATCATCCTCAGTTCGTTGGTTCTAAAGCGGAAACTCTGAAGAGACTGGCAAATAAACAAAAATGACCTCCAGATTCTACACACCAAGGTAATGTTCATTGTTGAAAACTTGGACTCACTGTGTGGCACACAGAAAACACTGGAGTTTTCTCCAACTACTGCCGACACATTTGCCAATATAGATGTTTACCGGATCCTGACAACCAAAATCTCAGCTGAAGTGAGCACAAAAGCTGCAGGAGAAACATTCAGTGAGAAAGCCCAGCTGTTTCTGAAAATCCTTCCCACCCTGGAACATGAGAAAACCAAAAAAGTGTTCAAAACCTTCAACACAATGCTCTGTGAGAAATGAGAGATGACCATGGCCCGTAATCTGAACCCAAAAGTGTTTGATGCCGAAGATTCTTTTTGCAATATCATCCAGGTGTTGCACTCCTTCCTCAGAGTGAATTTTGCAGTAAGACTATGACTGTTATGAGAGAGTGTTTCAACCATTTGCCACTAAAGAAGAAATTTCAAATCTGAAAGGAGAATTTCTTATTTACATGAACTTGCCTAACCCTGACAATGCGAAATTGCATGTGCCGGCTTTTTGGAACAGTCATCAAGACACACTTCCCAACTTCAGCAAAGTGGTATGGTGAGCTTTGAGTGTACCTCTGGATCTGTTGATACAGATGGCATATTTTCAAAGTTGGACCACCTCCAAGACAGCAAAAGGCTCAACATGAGTGAGGATACTTTGAAGAAAATTATGCGAGTGTATGCAAACCAGGATTTCTGGAAAAACTACTAGGTCTGAGAGAGACAAAATATACCTTTGTACACTAAAAAAAAAAAATCAGTTATATAGTAGTAAAATGTGTATATTATAAAAGTCTTTTTGTTTTTCTTTTCCCCCCCTGATTTTTCCCAATTTTTAATTTTTGTTATTTTTAACCTGATTTCATCCCAGTTTTAATGTTTGGAAAATAAACACCGAAAAGTTCCCAGATTTTTTTTTTTACAAATAAAAACTGAAAATGCGAAACACTAGATGTACATCACCCACGCTCTTGTAGCCCTTCTCACAGAGGATAAAATTGGTGGTGTGGCCAAAGCACTTCAGCCATCCCTGGCTGCTAAAACAGCCCCATGGGAGTTGTTAAAAGCTTGTGCAAGTTAGCTCTATGGCTATTCTAACTTGCACTGGAAAGTGAAATGGCCCAGGACTAGGGGAGCACAAAGGTGATGTAGTCACCTTTGTTCCTTTAGGATCCTGCGTTAAGCACAGCTTGTCCTGAAGATCAGGGCCTGTGACTCCAGAGACAAAGTAGAAAAAATGTGTATTTATTATGAAAGCTAAACTCAACTACACCAACAGGGGGAAAATAGTATTCTTGTTTATTCTGGTGCTCAGTCCATGCAAGGACCCCAACAGGATAGAGAGTGATGACATTCTCAAGCAATGAAACAAGATCACAAGATCTAACATTGTATCATCAGACAAATTTGTACTGGCTGATCAGTGAGCCTCAGGGTAGGACACTGTTACTTAGCAACAATCAAAAGCCTTTAACCCTTTGATGGACGTCACCGCCACCACATGAATTCGTGTCGCAATGCAGTGTTGCAAGGTCTGAAATAAATGTGTGGATCTTTAATTGTCCTGCAAAGCTATAGCTCATAGGACATATCATGGAAAGTTAGGGATAAATTGTGAATTGAGGGACAGGAGACTGGAAAGTGCAGCAGAAGGAACAAGGACGAAACCAGGTATGAAAAATCTAATTTGTGAGAAAAATATTAAGATCGGGGGGGCAGGGTTGGGTTGCTCTTCACAAGACATAGGAGACTTTTGAGGTGGCAGATTTGAGGGTTGTTTTAAGTGAATTTGGTGCAAATGAAGCGTGTCAGATCAACCGCTCCTGGAGACAGAAGTATGTTATGTATCCTCATAGTAGGTACAACCAGGGCAGTGGCAGTGCAAGACTTCCCCTAATCCCACCAATGTGGCTCAAACCTTGTCCTGCATAAGTCACCTGTACAGACAAGAAAGAAGCTTATTTTTTTTGTCCCATTCAATCCTTGAACTCTCTGCTAAGACTGTCATCAAGGTTAACAAATAGTGCTACTTATTATGGTGATGATTTTTGTGACATGGGCTCCTCACTAAGAACTGGGCTGAGACCACCTACCTGTTTCCCATAGGCCACTAAAGATCCAGCAGATGGTGATAACTTTCAGCAGTGTGAGACAGAACTGGACCCAGTGATCTATATCAAACCGATCAAGGGCAAATGAGCAAACCAGGTGCATTTGGTTAGCGTTACAATGTGCCATTCTGTCCCCTGCTGAGCCATTCTGTAGCAGTTGTGTCCCTGACGGGTTGCCAGGAATTCCAGGAATGTGAAGTCACCCTGTGCTTTCCCTTCCTGCTCCAGCCTGTCGGCAAGAACAGGATATTCGCCATAGAGAGAGAGAGAGACACGTCTTGTTATCAGGAAAAAACACTCAGTCAGCGTCTGAAATATGCCCTGATTAACCATATGGCCACCAGGACTTCATCATGAGGAAGCCAGGGCATGTTAACTTGGGAGAAAGGGCATCTGGAAAGCAGTGGGCTACAGAAATTTGCTCAGCTGGCCCTGAGATTATCCAGGTAGCACTGGAAAAGAATACAAGGAATAATGGCCAAACTGTAATATCAGCAAGGAGTTCCATTTACATCAGAATCCTCTAGTCCCCAGAACCAGCTGAGATGAGATTATAGAGTTACAGAGAGAATAGCAGATGGGACGAACTGAGACACAGGGGGAAGTCCCATCAAGGGGATTCAGAGAAATAATAAACTACAAGAGTGGAACTTGAGTCATCTGTCTCTCCATTATCCACCCATAAGAAGGAACTGCATCCTTAATAGAGGAACAATTTAAGGATTTAATCATTAATATAACAGCTGTACGTGACTCTTCTCCCCCGTTCTCTGCTTCTTGTCCTCTTTCTTGATGTAGCATCCCACAAGAAACAGATGGATGGGGACCTCCTTGCAACACTTCACCAGAGATAAGCAGATGGGTGGGATGTTGGTGTAAGTTTTCATTGGAAAAAGCACCTCTAATACATAGGAGCCCCAGTATTGCACTGCAATATTGAAATGGGGTATAAACCCAAATTTTGCCTGTGAGGGATTTGAACCCCTAGCATTTTGGCTCAGAAGTGAATGATCTTAGGCAGAGAGCTGCAGTGATACCCTAGATTAAATGGCAGTGTCCACCAGCACCCTCTCCCATCTACTTGATCTACATAAACATCTGTCATTTCCAGCACAGCCCCTGCAAATATGTCCTGTCTCAGGTAAACAGGATTTTGTTGCACTGGCTGACCTTGTTTACCTCCCTAAAAAGCACTCCTATAAAAAATTCCAATGAGCTGGTGAGTCATCACTTAGAAATGTGCTGGCCTTTCCATATTGAGTCATTCCTATTATACTCCCCCAGCTCGCTGTCCTCCAACAGAGAGTCAAGGCCAAACAAGAACCCCCTTACTATCTCCGATGATGTAACGTGCTCTCTGTCAGCACAACAGCGACTGCCCTTGTTATTGCTGTGGCAATTGTCTCTGCAAAAGGAAGTGAGGCCTAGTGACCAGGCATTCTCTGTGCCAAAACACAGGAAACGTGCTGAAAAATGAACCACGGGCATTGTCAACTCCAAAACCACAACATAAAACAAAACAAAACAAAAAAAGACTTCACGAGAACAATTATCAAAAGAAAAGAAAAGAAAAAAGGCCAACTAAGCTGGAGAAAGGCCAAGGACCCAGTGTTTTCATTTCACAACACAATACACATTAAATAATACTTCCTTCTTGCAAGAAGGCCCTTGTGGGGCTAATTTTTTGTTTTGTTTTTCTTCATTACTGGAAGGGAGTCCATCCATATCAATCATTCTCAGCCCTACCATGAGGTCAGGATGAAGGTCTCTTCAGGACTCCTTCTCTGCACCAAGCATATTAGCTATTCTCGGCTCCGCTAGAGAGCAAAGGTGGCTCCTTTCTGACTCTATCAGCCTTTCCCAGCCCCACTGCAATACAATGGTCTTTGGAGTTGTTTCTGCCCATCTGTCATCCACAGCCTTTCTGTGGAGCAAAGGTTTCTTTAGCCCTTCACTTGTCCATCTATCCATCTTAACTGGTGTCAGCTCCATAGCAGAGCCAAGGTTTCTTCAGCATAGCTACTATCCATCCATAGGAGCTATGGATACTATCCATCCCTAGGAATACTTGGAACTAAGCCTCCTCGGTGTTGCTCCTCTCCTTCCAGGAATATTGTCCTCCACTACAGTCCTCTTCAGCACCGCTCCACCTACGCACTTTCAATATGTTACAGAAGTAATAACTAGGTGCTCCGCTCTGAATCAGGCAACCTCATCACCACTGCAAGACAAAGATCTCTTCCTCACTACAACTATCCGTCATATTGAAGAGTAAGTCCCAGAACCTCAGCATGCTTGGTCATTGTGACTCAGTAAGACTGTGACACTGTTAGCTAAGTCCTGTGTCCCCCCGCTGGCCTCATCTGCTGGGGTTACTACATATTATAGGTGGGAGCTGCTAGTGTCATCTAAGATTAAGGTTGCCTGATACTTTTTAAAATAAGACTCTGTTTTCAGTTGCTTTTAACTTTGCCAGACTTTAACGGTTTAGGATGAAACTTCCCGTGCTAAGTATCTGTCTCAGGGTGAAATTTTCTGGAACGCTTAGGCTAAAGTGATCCAGCTCCTTCTAAAAATGAAACTAGGGGATAATATGTATGCTGTTTTACCCATTTAAAAATATTCTTACAACTGTTTCATTGATAAGCTCTAGTACCTCCATGCTTTGGAGCAGGGACTTGAAATTTGGCAGGAGCATCACCCTGATGTCACGGATGTACCTTTTGCCATCTGTGTGAAAACATACTCAAATTTGGCACAATTTTAAGCCTTTGAAAAATCTCAGTTCTCACATGTGCAGTAGAGATTTGCTTGATTTTGGCAACTAAATTCCCCAAAGATTCCATCTGTACTGAGCATGCGCATTCCCAAGATTGCAGGGGCTGAGTAGAACTTTCCATGCAAAAACCAGTTACTAACCTTCTGTAATTGTTCATTTCTTTAGCTCCTCAACTTCCAGTCCCAGGTTTGTGGCGACCCTTTTCAAGAGCTCTTCATGGGCCCTAAAGTCATCCGGTGGGAGCAGGTTACTAGGGCCTGTGACCACCTTGTCCAGGGATGACGATGAAGAGGCCTGCCCTGAAGGAAGGGCTGCCTCCTCTTCCTCTACCTGCACCACATCCATTGAGGCCATTTCTGGGACATTGTTGCCGGGTCAGTACCAGAGTTCGAGTCCAGTGCCGGGAAGGAATGGTGGCTCGCCTCTTGGACACAACCAAGTATGAGCAGTGGGAAGGGGGCCCTGGTTCCAGGGGAAACCCCCACAGGTTCCATTACTGCCACTGCATTAGCCAGTGGCCCAGTGGCCATGAGAAGTCCAGTGCGTAGCCTGGATACCAGTATGTCCTCGGTGGAGTGAAGGACTCCCTTTTGGACTCCAATGAGGATTCTTCCTTCGAAGACCATGGTGGCACAGTACCCAGTTCTGCCTTCGGACGGTGCCAAGGAACCAGTGACCGATGATGGGCTGGAGATGGCTGCATCGGAACCATGGCGGGCTTTTCCCTGGATGGTGCTGCAGTGTTTGGTGCCACGGTGGAGCTCACCACCCCTTGATCCTTCTATCCCTAGTAGCCTTGGCTGGCAGGGGGCCTTAAGGGGTCGGCAGGATCGGAAGGGACATCAGGTCCTTTGCCACCTGGAAAGCCTCTGAAGTCAAAGGGGCCCACAGGCACGAGGTCCCAAGACTGCTCCCAGGAGTCAGAGGCGGGTCCCGGATTGAACATGGTACTCTAGGCAAAGTTGCCAGAGCTGTCAGTGGCTCTAGGGAGGGTGAGTGGCCAAGCATGGCTCTCACTACGCTGGCCACTCCCCTCTTGTCTCTCTTTGGCATTCGAGAATGCCCTCTGTTGGTGTGCTGTTTCTTATGCTTCTTCCTCGGCATCAGGAGAACAGTGCTGGGAAGAGCACGGGTTGGGTGGAGCGCTTTGCACAGAAGCTGAAGTGCTCAGCACTGATTCGGTGTGGCTCAGCTCCAAGACTGGTCTGAGGGCTGCCTCCATAAGTAGGACCTTCAGACAATTGTCTCCAACCTTTTGAGTGCGTGGTCTGAAGCCCCTACAGATCTGGCACTTCTCTTTCATTGGAGTTTCCCCGAGGCACTTTAGACAGCTAGAGTGTGGGTCACTCACTGGCATTGGCTTGCCACAGGAAACACACAGCTTGAAGCCTGGGGACCCAAGGAGAACTGTTCACACTACTATATGCACTAACATTAACTAAGAACTATATAGATTAATTACAATAACCACATTATAAAGAGTCCAAACCACTGGGAAAGAAGCCTTGCAAGAGCAAGAAGGATCATTCCAGGCAACCACCACAGGCAGTAAGACGGAACTGAGAGGGTGTGAAGCCGGCAGCTTCCCTAATATAGACGCATGCGCGCGCGTGGCTCCAGAGGGTGCTAGAGCCAACCCTATGGATACCTCTGAGGGAAAAATCTCCAGCCACTGTGCACGTGATGTGCACACACCAAGCATAGAATGGACATGGGCAACCACTTGAAGAAGAAGTAATGCTCCTGGCTGCTAGTGGCTGCTTTGATGCCAGCCACAGGAACTGAGAGTGGGGGACTGTCTCTCTTGTGCTGTCAATGCTCCTCCTGTTGGCACCCAGGCTTCATGGAGGAGGAGGACGACTCAAATTGACTTGAATGCACAAGAGTGAGGAACAAGGTGAGACATGGGGGAGGGGAGAGGAGGTGTGTGAGAGGAACAGGGGGGAAAGTTTGCAGCAGCCAGAGATTCTGGGTAGGAGTTAAGAGACCTATAGGTGGATAGGCAGGGGCAGGGAGGCAGGAGCCATTGCATAGGAGGGATGGGTAGGACAGATGGGGAGAATGGCAGAAGTCAGGGTGGGTGAATTGGATAGGAGCAAAAGGGGACGGAGCAGGAGCTGGAGGATGGGAGGGTTTGATTAGAAGCAAGAGCAGAGTAGGGGGAGGAAGGAGCTGGGGTTTTGGAGGGTGGACAGGAGCAGAGTGGGGGGAGGGAAGCAAGAGCTGTAGGGTGGAGGTGGAGAGGAGCAGAGAGACAGAGGGATAGGAAACAGGACATGGAGAGTGGACAAGCGACGGAGAGGGAGACAAGAACCAGGGGGGGTAGAATAGGTGCAGGGAGGGAAGGGGGCAGATGACAGGAGGAGCGGTGAATAGGGAAATGGGCAGGAGTTGGAGTGCAGACAGAAGCAGAGAGGAACAGAAACAGGTTAGGAACAAAAGGATCCATGACCACTGGAGAACACTTCCATTCAGAACCTGGAATTGAACCCAGAAGTGCAGAGACTCACCACTGTTCTGCTGTGAAACCCATTGGCAAAGTGTGTGTCTCGTCCTCCACTAGTGACTGGTTCATCCAGAGGATGACAACATACTGCTGCTACCCTTTATCCATTAGTTCCAGTGGTGGAGATCTGTTCTGTGGATTTACAGGTCCAAAAACCCTCCTGATGAGCCAAGTTGGTGGTCAGTGTGGTTTCATATGATGGAATTTCTGTTTTTTAAAGTACTTATTTTTAATTAGGAAATTACATTATAAAACTACGTTAAAAGAAAGTTAAGGCTGCAAAGTCAAGCACTACAAAGTTAGGGAATACCAGAATTAAGATTGTCTGTGCAGCCTTAATTCATCCCTCTTGTGTGTATGCATTATAATACAGTCTTTAATATACGGTCACATATTATTTATTCCACGGGACCACTGGCTCATCCAGTGAATGCGTAGTTTTTGAGTATTTCTTTTTACCTTCCACATTCAGTAACCACCCCAGGCCTTATTCAATACTCCTCTCAACCCTCTCTTCTACGTACCCACTTTATCAAACTACCCTCTCCCAGCACTAGTTGTGGCTGTTTGGTGTAGTAATCCATTATTTTGGAAAGAAGCTGTTTGGCAAAGGAGGTGATGAAACAGAAGGTTACTTACCTTCATAACTGTTGTTCTTTGAGATGTGTTGCTCATGTCCATTCCAAGTAGGTGTGCACGCGCTGCATGCACCGTCACCAGAAGGCTTTTCCCCTAGCAGTACCTATTGGGTCAGAGCAGGCACTCCCTGGAGTGGCTCCTCCATGGTGTTGTATTTAGGGCCCTGCTGACCCACCACCTCCTCAGTTTCTCCTTGCCAGAGTGCTCCGACAGAGGGGAAGGTGGGCGGGTCTTGGAATGGACATAAGCAACACATCTCGAACAACAGTTACGAAGGTAAGTAACCGTCTTTTCTTCTTCGAGTGCTTGCTCATGTCGATTCCAATCAGGTGACTCCCAAGCTGACCCGCGGTGGAGGGGTCGGAGCTCACGGAATCGCTGACTGAAGAACTGCTCTGCCAAATGTTACATCATCTCTGGCCTGATGGGTGATGGCATAATGTGCGGTGAATGTGTGAATTGATGACCAATCCACGTGTGGATTGATTGCAGATCTCTTGCATAGAAACATGCACCAGGAATGCTGCTGAATGCCTGTGTCCTTGTGGAGTGTGCTGTTAGCGCCGAAAATGGCACTTTAGCCAGGTCATAGCAAGTTCTGATCCAGGAGGTGATCCAGGAGGAGATCCTTTGGGACGATACAGGTAGGCCTTTCATCCTATCTGCTACAGCAATGAAGAACTGGTTTGATCTACGGAAAGGCTTAGTCCTCTCTATATAGAAAGCCAGTGCCCTCCTAATATCTAAGGAGTGGAGGCTTCGCTCCCTGCTATTGGCATGCGGTTTTAGAAAGAAGACTGGAAGGAAGATATCCTGGCTCATATGAAACTGGGACACCACCTTGGGTAGGAAGTCCAGGTGCAGTCGCAGCTGCACTTTGTCCTTGTAGAAGACCGTGTACGGGGGGCGGCTCTGACGTTTTTCTGACTGAGGTGATTGCGACCAGGAATGCTACCTTCCATGAAAGATACAGGAGTGAACAGGAAGCCAAGGGCCTGAAGGGAGGTCCCATAAGCCTGGTGACTACCAAGTTAAGTTCCCAAGCCGGTACTGAACGTCAGACCTGTGGGTAAAATCTGTCCAGCCCCTTGAGGAAACGGGTCACCACTGGCTCGGCGAATACCGAACACCCAAAAGCGCCTGGGTGGAAGGTGGATATTGTCGCCAGGTGCACTTTTATGGATGATACTGCCAGTCCTAGTTATTTTAAGTGCATCAGGTTATCCATGATGAAGGGCAGTGAGGCCTGAATTGGAGAAGTGTCTTTCTGTGCTGTCCATATGGAGAACCTCTCCACTTGGCCAGATATGTCACCCTGGTTGATAGCTTCCTGCTACCTAGGAGGACTTCCCTAACTAGGTCTGAAGAGGCAGATTCCCTTGGGTTTAGCCATGAAACTTCGCAGCCATAAGGTGAAGATACTCGAGGTTGGGGTGCTGCAGGCGACCAAAGTCCTGCATGATGAGCTCCGGCACCAACAGCAGAGCTTTGGGAGTGGCTTCTGACAGCTCCTGCAGAGTCATGTACCAATGCTGCTGGGACTATCAAGATGACTGATGCCTTTTCCTTTCTGATCTTGAGTGGGACCTTGTGAACCAGTGGAAACGAGGGAAACATGTACATTAGACGGTGTCCCCATGGTAGAAGAAATGAGTTCATAGTCTCGAAGCAAGACACTGGCAGGAGTGCCCTTTCTGGCACCAAATCTAGAACTGCTCTTATAAACTCTATCTTTTGGGTAGGGGATACAGTAGATTTGGGCACATTTGGTCGAAGACCCAGACTGTTGAAGGTTGACTGCACCAACTTGACTTGCGCCTCTACTTGATCCCTGGAGTGGCCCTTGATCAGCCAATCGTCTAGGTATGGAAACACTTGCACCTGCCATTTCCTCAGGAAGGCGACAATCACCATCATGCACTTGGTGAAAACTCAAGGGGCCGCTGACAGGCCGAATGGGAGGACTGTAAACTGATAATGGACACTGTTCACCACAAACCTGAGGAACTTTCTTTGAAACGGGACTATCAATATGTGAAAATAAGCATCCTTTAGGTTGAGGGCGGCATACCAGTCTCCGGGATCTAGGGAGGGGATGACCACAGCTAAGGAGATCATGTGAAACTTCATCTTCTTCATGAACTTGTTGAGGTTTCACAGATCGAGAATAGGTCTTAGACTCCCTTTGGCCTTCGGGATGAGGAAATCTTGGGAATAGAACTCTTTTCCCCTTAACTCCTCAGGAACTTCCTCCTCCGCTCCCAATCGTAGGAGTTCCTGTGCCTACTGAATAAGGAGTTGCTCATGAGAGGGGTCCCTGAAGCGGGATGGAAAAGGGGGGCGGGAGGGTGGGATAGATGAAAATTGGAGAAAATATCCCGATTCTATTGTGCGTAGCAATCAATCATCCAAAATGATGTAAGTCCATGCACGGTAGAAATGGGACAGATGATTCAAGAAAACAGGGGGATGGATCTGGATTGCAGGCTGGTGTGTTGCCCTTGGGTGCACCGTCAAAATGACTGCTTAGAGCTCAACAGCTGTCTCGCCAAGCTCCGGCCCTAGTTAGGCTGAGGCTGAGGTGTTCTTATGCCTATTACTCCTGCCCCTCTTCCTGGGTACCTAGGAAGAGGGGCAGGAGTAATAGGTGTAACAGGTACTGCCTCTAGGCCTGGTAAAACTGAGGGGTTGGCTGAGACTTAAAATGTTTCCTCTGAGTGCTCGGAGTACGCAAGCCCAAGGATTTCAGAGTTGCCCTAGAATCTTTCAGGCTGTGCAACTTGGAGTCAGTTTGCTCCAAGAACAACCCTGAGCTCTCAAATGGCAGATCCTGAATGGTCTACTGCATCTCTGGAGGGAGGCCAAACACCTGCAGCCAGGAGCATCTCCTCATTGCAATCGTTGAGGATATAGTGCATGTGGCAGAGTGCATCCACCACATCCAAGGCCACTTGTAGCAATGTTCTCATCACAGTCTTTCCCTCCTCAACAATCGCAGCGAACTCCTGCTTGGAGTCAGCTGGAAACAACTCCCTGAATTTCGTCATAGCCTTCAAGGAGTTAAAATTGTAAGGGTTAAGGATAGCCTGCTGGTTGGCTATGCAAAACTAGAGCCCTCCAGGAGAGTACACCTTTTTACCAAAGAGATCCAGCTCCTTCGAGTCTTTGGACTAAGGTGTTGGTATTTGCTGTTCCTGTCTCACTATATTGTTCGCCACAGCTATCACCAGCAACCCCAGCTGCAGGTGCATAAAGAGGTACTCTTGTCCAGAGGATGGGGTGAAATATTTGCACTCTATCTCCTTAGCCATTGGAGGAATATATGCAGGAGTCTGCCACAGTGTCCTAGTGGTGGTGGCTTGAATTGTTTAATCAAAGGAAGGCCCACCCAGGAGAGGCCCTCCAGAATCAGGATGTCCACCGTCGGGTCCTCCAACTCTCGCACTTCCTGAGCTTGGAGGCCTAGATTTTTCGCCACCCTTCTCAGCAGCTGTTGGTGGGCTCTGTTATCCACCGGGGGGGGGGGAAAGTAGCTGCAGTCCCCACTACTGCCTCATCCGGGGATGATGATGAAGATGACATGGGGAGGGCTGGGTCTTCCTGCCCTGCAGGGTCCTGCAATTCCCCTGGAGCCTCCTTCTCGGTACTGTGGTCCTTGTCAGTATGGGGTTCCACACCCAGATCTGCTCTCCTCTCAGTGCCACAGTCATCATCCCTCTCAGTGCCATGGGGAGACGGTCGCGGTGCCAAAGGCCTTGAGCTCCTTGCATGGGAGGCAATGGAGTACGACTTCCTATATGAGGACCCCTAAGCCTGATGATAAGCCCAAGGAGTCCAAAAAGGCCATTGCGGCAGCACCTGACACTGAGCCTATCATGGTCCCATAAAAGGATTTTGTCCTTGCTCCTGCCTTTGGTCGCGCCTCTGCGACCAGTGCCAGCAGCGCCTGGACACACAGGATTCTGCCTCTGAGACAAATGACTGTGACTCAGACCACGGAGACCACGATGGAGCTGAGTGGGACAGATCCAGGAAGCAGTGCCGAGACAAGGGAGACCAGTATTGTGACATAGCAGGCTTGCCTCTGGACAGCACTGCAATCTGTGCAGCTCCTCCACATGGCTCTCCCTACCAGGTGAGTCCAACAGCACCAGACTCGACAGATCCCTTTGCAGGACCGAAGTTGATGGTGCTGGTCACGGTGGAGAGGGCGCCGGATGTCCTGGCGGGGGATGCACCAGGTCTCCTTTTTCCCTGCAGGCTTCACTGTTGGAGAACGGACCCTATCCAACCTCTTCTGCTGCTTCTGCGGCACCAGGGAATTGGAGTGGTGCTGGACCTTCGGTGACGGAGAATGCCGGTGCTGTGGCTCTCTCAATGCTGAGTCCGTCTTCGGCACCGTAGCCTCTCTTATAGAGGCCAGTGCACCCCGCACTGATCTGCTGGGTGCCAAGTCAGAACTCGGCTGGGGGTGGAGTGCTGCCTCCAGAGGAGGTTTTTAAGTCTGACACTCCTGTCCTTCTTTGTCCTTGGCCAGAAGCCCCTGCAGTTCTTACACCTATCTGCTTGATGTGTTTCTCTGAGGCACTATAGACAGGATTTGTGTGGGTCTCTTCTTGGCATAAGTTTGTGGCAGGTCCTGCACAGTTTTAATCCTTGGGACCAAGGCATGCCCCAGTCCTGGGGAGAAGATTGGGGGGGAGCCCCCCAACTGAAACTTAGCTATAACTAATGACTAACTAACTATTTACAACTTTTTTTGGCTGGAAGAAAGCTTGCCAAACAGAAGCTCCAATGACCGTCACGGGCGGTAAGAAGGAACTCAGGAGGCGGCAGGTCAGCAGGGCCCTATATACAACACCATGGAGGCACCACTCCAGGGGGCACCTGCTCTGACCCGACAGGTACTGCTAGGGGAAAAACCTTCCAGCAATGGTACACGCGGCGCACGCACACCTAATTGGAATCAACATGAGCAAGCACTCGAAGAAGAAGGCTGACATCCCTAGGGAGTAGAGTTAATTTTGTGGTGTGTGGTGTAAAATAGTTGTGGTAGTGGTAAAATGCCTGCCTGGGGATGAAAGTTAAAAGGGTTACTGTTAGTGGCTTAACTTTCCATTTCTTTGCTTTTGTGGTTTTGTGTCAGGCATGTTATGTGTGTAACAGCCTCGGCTGTTTCGTGACATTTGTGTGTATTAGTTCTAATACTTAAGTGATTAAGTTTTATCCATTCAACAGAGAACATTAATCCACTGGTTAGCCAGTTGTGCACAAACTTTCAGTTATAACAAATAATGGCAAAAAATGACCCTAAAATCTAATTTTTGTTGAACTGCCTATTTAATCAGATCCACTTAACAGTTATATCTCTGCCAAACTTTTTGTAGGCAGACAATGTTTTTAAAAGACTAGTCAAGCAAAAAGTCAGACTCCAATGGACAAAGGTGAACTACAGCCCTATTTCAAACACATCCTATTTAAACTTTATGAAAATAAATCAAACAAAAACCACATAGACCATTCAAAGGGCACAAAAACTAATATTGTATGGAAAGGCCACCTACTTGTAGAGAAAAACAGGAATTTATACCCAATTTTTAGCCCATTTTAGAAAGCAACCTTAACTATGGAGTCATGAACAAGCAACTCCCATAATATTCTGCAGATAGTGATTACTGTATAGCTCATAATTCTAGTTAAACCAAAAGGAGGGGAAAAGAAATCTCCCCAAGCTTCGGGCTAGGATTCTGTCACACAGCACCATCTGGCACAAAGAAGAGTTCCTTATGCTGTGAGAATTCCCCCACCCTGCACACGTACAAACTAAGGTGACCAGATGTCCCGATTTTATAGGGACGGTCCCAATATTCAGGGCTTTTTCTTATATAGGCAACTATTATCCCTCATCCCGTCCCAGTTTTTCACACTTGCTGTTTGGTCACCCTAGTCATAACACTGACTCCTCCCCATAGCCCCCACCTCATCCCCTCTACCCCAGACAGCAGCAATATTTGTTTGAAGGGGAGGAGCTGCAGCGAGCCATTTCCCTGAGACATGTTGGGACGCAGAGGGAAGAGCGGAGAGATGGATTCTACCTGTCAACTTGTGATAAAATATGATGATAAAACCAAAAAAGTTCCAATTTTGTGGTTTAAAAAAAAAAAAGAAATTGGCTAAGTATCTAGACCAGCTGCTTTCTACATGAATAAGAAGCATGTATGGTGCACAGAAAGGAATATCTGACACCTCCAATCAATTAGACAAGGGGAAAATGGCTCAGTTTCCTAAGCTCAAAATATAATGACTGTAGTTAGACAATTTCAAGGACATTTGGTGTTCTGGAAAAACTGTGGATTGATGATCCTGGATAAGAATAGCAGGAAAATGGCTGAGTTACCAGTCAGGAATGAAGTGTACTGGCACAACAGCCTGTGGAGGTGTGTCAGGAGAGAAATAGCAGGGGATGCTGCCATTTAGAACAGGTGTGCATTAGTAAAACAGTGAATACATGTCCATTTGTGAGGTTGAGGCCAAGCTAGACTCAAGAGAGTTGCTTTGGGACAGGATTCAGGTGCTTCACCAAAACTATGCAGTGGAAGCTTACACAGCTCCTGCTTGTGCTACACCTGGATTTGGGAACTTTTATAAATATTTACCCATGGGAATAAAGAAGAAATATACGGGGGCCTAGATGTCTCAGGGCATTGTAAGAGAACATAGAGTCCTATAAGAATTTAGTTCAGGACATTTCAGTAGTGACTAAGAGTTGTTACAATTTGTTGTCTATTTAGTACTTTATATGAAATGGGTTGAGGATCTCATTCCAGTTGCCAGAGATCAACTGCCCACATCACAAAACCCACCATCACAATTAACATTGATTGGCATCCTGATAGTTCAGCAGAGGACAAGTAGTGCATGGTGTATGGATGCTGCATTATCCTGTCAGTCCAGAGTGGGGGCCCTTATGGATAAGTATTTAGACACACTAGGCCATATGCTGGCCCTCCCTCTGGCCCTCCCAGTGCAAAGGGGTTGGAAAGTTGCCCTAATGTGGCAGCTGAGAAATCCTCAGGAGCAGAAGAATCCTACACCCCCCCCCTTTTAGTTCCCTCCCTATAGTGGGCCCAGGGATGAGGGGGCTTGGGAGGAGTGTACTGTGCTCTGGAGATTCCTTGCAGACTTAAGAGCCCCTAAAGAGCCATTGCAGAAACTGAGCCCTGATCTACATTACCGAGTTAGGCTGATGTAAGGCAGCTTATGTCGATCTCATTATGTCAGTGTACACACTACAGCCTTCCTCCTGCCAATGTAAATACCCTACTACACTGACATCATAACTCCACCTCCACAAGAGGATAGGGCTTATGTCGGTGTAGCTAGGGTGACATAGTGTCCATGTGGAGACTGTGGGCATGGGCTGTTGGCTGTCATTCTTGTCAATTTCAATTTACAAGAGAGCTGGTCACAGCTCAAGCTGTCATCCTGGGGCGGGTGGGGGCTCCAGCCAGAGCCGGGCTGCCCCAGCCGGGCTCCCGGCTCCCTGCGCCCAGCTGGGTTGTCCCCCAGGCTCCCAGATAAACCAGTGCAGATAAACCGACCTGACTCCTGGTGTAGACAGTGCTGTGTGGATGAAAGGGCTTCTCCTGTCGACACAGCTACCACCTCTTGGGGAGGTGGCGTACCTATACCGACTGGAGAAGCTTTCCCATTGGCGTAGGTAGCATCATCACTAAAGCACTACAAAACTGTGCTACTGAAGCGCTATAAATGTAGACCAGCCCGTGGTCTCCAAGGATGTCAAGACAGCACCTTTCAACAGCACTACATTCACCCGCTCAACAAAGGAGGGATTGGAGCGGGAAAGGGGAGTTACAGAGATTACAAACCCAGGTACAGATGAAGAGGAGCCTGAAGAGAGTGCATGGTCCCTGAAATTACAGGAGCATAGCGCCACCTATTGAGCAATCACCATTCAGACTTGAACAAAGCACAAAGTGAATGTAAACCAAATCAGAATGTAGCGTTTTACATCCCCTTTGCACTGGTATAAATGACTATACAAGGTGCAAAGCAATGGTGAATCTGGCCCTATGTCCCCTTCACCCCACAGCTCTGCCTGTCCAGCCCCTGCACTCAAGTTTCTGGACCAATCAGAGACAGGGTTAGGTTGAGGTGCTGGCTGTCTGGGCTGTCTTCAAGTGCTGGCTCATAGACTAGTTCTATGCTCCTTTTCTTTGTTGACAGTTTCAGAACCATCACGGAAGCCCATGTGGCACCAATGCAGACCTCAACTGGGAAAAGTCATGGAAAGCTGTTCCAACCTGTTCTTCCCACTCCAAGTCTGAGTCCTGCCTGAGTCAAAGTATGTCTCAACCATTGTCATGTCAATTTATTAATAGCAACTTAGCCATAGGCTAAATTCAAAATGTTAAACTGTCAAAATACATGTAAATACAGATTAAAAAGAACATAAAACCAATTAAACCATGTATAATCACTGTGCCACTTGCCTTTTCCTTATTTTAGCGACTCACAATTCAAATAGGACAACCGGTTGAATCATAGTTACACGATCAGTTCCTAACGAATATTCTGTTTTCTGAGAGGTCATAGCTGTGTGAGGGAGACTGCACAGATGATGGATTAGGCCCAACTGCCCCACCGGGGCACCTAACTGCCACTCTTGCAAATCAACACAAATCTCCCAGCATGCACCCCCAGACACAAATCAACACAACCACTCATGCAACAACGCAACCAGCATAAACAGTAACTCTGAGGCCTACAATGTTTGCTGAGTCAGTGTGATGCAATGGAAACAGTTACAAGCACAGCTGAGAGCTCTTTTTGTTTAGAATATCACCAGGTTCAATCATCACTGGGAGTCATGGTTTATCCAATTTTTAAATTCTCAGCCATTTTCAGCTTCTTTACACACATGACAAATTACCTCCAGGCAACAGCATGCACTTTCAGCTACTTAACTGTATAGCAGCACTTCATACTTCTTCTCTAGTGCCTTTCATCCGCACATCTCGAGATGCTTTACAAACATTACTCAAATAACCTTCACAACATGCCTGTTAGCCAGGAAGATAATATTATCCTTGTTTAAGGATACAGAACAAAGAGGTTATTTCACTTGCCCAAGGTCACACAGTCAGTCAGTGGTGCAGCTGGGAATAGAACAGTTCCTTCCTCTGCTCTAACCACCAGATTTCACTGTTTCCCAAGGAACGGTAAGGAAACCTGTCACCATATGGGAGCACTGGAGTACTCATTTTTGTCCTAGGCACAGCTTGAGCTGTACTCATTGGGCAGCTACCCATACTCTACTATTTACCATCCTGTTGGATCTCAGTAGCTCCTCCTCATCAGCTGAGCTGTGCAGGAATGGAAATTAGGTTTGTTCCCACTTGATTAGCTGGAGCGGAGTAGTGCAGTTGCAATAGTAGTAGTAAGATAATATTCATAACATCCATCAAGAAAGAACAAGACCTACCAATGAATCCAATAGGTAATTACCAGATGGAATGCAGCATTTGTATACAATGAAACATCTAACAGAAAATGAACAAACTTCCCATGTTGATGCAAATTTGGTGCTTGTGGAATTTGCTGCTTGACAGATCCAGCAATCAAAATCCTCAGTTTATCGACAGAATAGGGACAACATGGGCAAGATATGTTTCCTCAAACTGGAGAGACCACTGTAGGGGGGAGAGGGTAGTTCACCTGCACTTCCTTGGACTTCAGAGATGCTCAATAAACAGGTCAACTGAGGTGTTTCTTATGATACAAGCATATATATACTGGAAGGTGGAAGCTGGACTGAGACCACCAAATTTATCTCAGCCACAACACTTAACAGCAATCCAATGATAACTTTCGGTCACTCCAGACCTGGGCAGACTTTGAACCACCAACCTATATGTGAAAGATGCTATAGCCCAGTAACAATCCCCTTAAGCCTTCCAATCCTCATAATACACTTCTTTGAATATTTACTGCACAAAATATCTGAACATCACGTCACTGACATCTTTGCAATGAAGGAACTGGGAATGTACATTTATATATTCCAGCCATTTCAAGACTTAACAAGATAAATTAGTGCTGGCTAAAACTGCTTCTCTCTTGTGCTTTCTGCAGTGTGCACACATCCCCAGAAGGAGATGGGCCTGGGGATCAGAATCAACAAGCGGCCTTCCCTAAACTAGGAGATGTACAGCCAACACAGAATGTTTGACCATCCAGGAAATACTGACCGGATCTCCGTGAGGAAAGGGAACACCCAGTGCTTAATTTGTGTCAGGCCATGCCACGGCTGAGCCCCGGCACCTCTAGGCTTGGCAGTTCATAGCCCTGGCACCTCCGCATCAGTTATGAAAGTAAAAGAAATTGCGTGAGAGCTGGCACCTAAGTGCTTGAGCCCCAGCACCTCTTTCATTACAAATTAAGCACTGGGAGGAGAACACTTACATTCGGACTGGATGTTTTTCTTCTGGATGTGACCTCAATCCATTCCCAACTTGGGCTACGGTACTTTTATGGTTGTTTTGCTTGTTGGTTTTGAGTGAGGTAGGTAGTATTGGACAAAACAACTGTCAAGTATCGCATTCTTTTCGGCCATAGCTGTGGCTAGCTGACGCTCTACTGGTGTGAAACCCCACTGTAGATATAATGCCAGAATGATAGGAGAGAATTCACTGAAGGCCATTTGAACACAAAATCACTCTCTGGGTAGGCTTTTCTTGCAAGGGTTCTGGGTTATTCTAAATTGACACCAGTTTGGCAGGCACCTCCTATTGCGCTCTTTCCATGTGCTTTTACAAGCAGTAAAATGAAAAATACAAAACAAAAAGCCCATACCATACAGGGTAGTTTCTCTGATTCCCCAAAGCTTCCTGCCTTGGCTTCTAGTCAGTGCAGCCCCTGTTGGCCTCTTCCTTTTTTTTTTTCTTTTTTTTTTTTTTTTAAAGATGTTGCGCCTCTGAGTCCTGGCTGGGAACTAGTTCCTGAAACTCCAAGTTGTGATTTGCTCAGCTGAGCCCTCTACAAGGGATTGTATTAGCATGAGATATGGCAGAGCTTTGGGGTCACGCTCCATGGAGTGCCACAAGACCTATATATCCTTATTCCAGTAGGTAATGCTAGCTAATCTGTCTAGGAGCATGGCTTCCTAGGCCAAAGTGGTATTAATCTGATTTGTGGTGTTCAGTAGGCAACTGGCTCTGATGTCAATGAACCGTTTGACTGTGTGGGGCCTCCAGCTCTTATGAGGACATATATCTCGCCTGAGTTGCTGTTACGGGAGTTCCATACAAAATACACCTGTATAGGCAGATATACATAAATAGTGCCACCTACTGATAAGAATATAGCGCTGGTCTATGTAAGTTCAGTAAAGTTGCTGATATTGTAAATGGCTTCATGAATACAGCTCTTAATGGTTGCCAGCTCTTTCAACTTTATGGAACAGTGGTAGCACAGTGCTCTCAGGTTACCAAATCTTGCTTCTGTTGCAAGGTCACTACTTGGAGCTCTGCCAAATAGCATTCCTTCAGGGAGACTACTCACTTCTGCTGAGGCTACCTATGCTGATCATTGCTGCAGATTTCTTCTCCAAAACTTGGAGAATTAGGTTTTGTAGACTGCAACTGACCACTAATAGATGTTAGGTATTAATTCAGTGTCTGCATCAACTGCAAGTTGAATCACTTCATCAAAGAATAGTAGCAATTTAAAACAGTAATCACTATGAGCTAAATCCTGCCTGCAGACCTTATTCTTCTCTTATTCAAGCAAAACTCTCACTGAAGTTAACTGGAATTTTGATTAAGAGATTCTGGATCTGGGTTTATGAATTTGTATGAGATAATGATTCTAAGGAAAGGAAGGAGTGAGAGCAGCAGAATAAGGACAATGCACTTCAAAAAGGAAGACTTCAACAAATTCAGAGAAGTGGTAGATAACGTAAAGTGTTATGGAAGAAAAATCAAAGGGATAAAGGAATTCAGGAGAGCTGGCAATTTCTTAAGGAGACAATATTAAAGGCACAATTGCTTATAAAATTATAAAATTGATGGATGACACCAAGCTGGGAGGGGTTGCAAGTACTTTGGAGGACAGGATTAGAGTTCAAAACAACCTTGACAAATTGAAGAATTGGTCTGAATTCAACAAGATGAAACCGAATTCTCTACTACCTGAAAGGGGGTTCCAAAGAGGATGGAGCTAGACTGTTATCAGTGATGGGAGATGACAGAACAAGGAGCAATGGTCTCAAGTAGCAGTGGGGGCAGTCTCGGTTAGATATTAGGAAAAACTTCTTCACTAGGCAGGTGGTGAAGCACTAGAATGGGTTCCCTAGGGAGGTGGCAGAATCTCCATCCTTAGAGGTTTTTAAGGCCCAGCTTGACAAAGCCTGGCTAGGATGATTTAAGTTGGGGTTAGTTCTGCTTTGAGTGGGGGGTTGGATTAGATGACCGCCTGAGGTCCCCTCCGACCTTAATCATCTATGATTCTATGAATAGAAGTGCAAAGTACTACATTTAGGAAGGAAAAATCAAATGCACAACTACAAGGGAATAATGGACTAGAGGGTAGTACTGCTGAAAAGGATTTGGGGGTTATAGTGGATCATAAATTGAATATGAATGAACAATAAGTTGTATGTAAGATGCAGGAGGTATTTGTCCCGCCTATTCAGTACTGGTGAGGTCTCAACCCAATTCCGGGTGTCACACTGTAGGGAGGATGTGGATAAATTGGAAAAAGTACAGAAGAGAGCAAAAAAAGATGATAAAAAGTTTAGAAAATCTGACCTATAAAGAAGGGTTACAAAAACCAGGCATTGGAGGGCAGTCCCTAATAACAGTCCTCAAATATATTAAGGGCTGTTATAAAGAAGATGGTGATCAATCATTCTCCATGTCCACTGAAGGTAGAGCAAGAAGTAATGGACTTAATCTGTGGCAAGGAAGATTTAGGTTAGATATTAAGATAAACTTTCCAACTATATGGGTAGTTAAGCTCTGGAATAGGCTTCCAAGGGAGGCTGTGGAGTCCCCATCATTAGAATTTCTTTTTAAAAAAGGTTGGACAAACATCTGTCAGGAATAATATATACATTTACTTGGTCCTGCCACAGCACAGAGGGCTGGACTTCATGACTTCTCAAGGACACTTTCCAGCCCTACATTTCTATGGTTCTATGATTATATTTGCTTTGAATTGTTTTTGCATTTAATACCCTAAAACCCCTTGCATATTTGTACCAGCATGTGCTATTATGGCACACTTAAAGTCTTAATAGGCATGTTTTCAAAAAAGGTTCTCTAATCTACCTTGCCTAGATATGCTATGAAATAGTATTTTATCATAAAATTGCTTTTCAAGCACTGCCAAAATAAACTGCAGGATCTGAACAATTTGGTTATCTGTCTTAATTATCCTTAGCCACTATTAAATTAATCTTACTAGCAATAATCTGGTATTCAAGTTGTTAACACCATTATTTTCCTGCCCCTTCCTCTTTAATTTTCCTCTGGATAGATGACCAGAGGTAGAAAAAGTGAAATCCTACTTCAAACCATTACCACACTACTGTGAATAGCAACTCCAGTGACATTAAATGTGAACCTAATGTAAATTATTTTCTTTGAGGTATAAGACAAAATTGAGTGAACTTTTTTAACAAAAAAATTCTTTAGATGGTTTATGTCTAGAGTTCAAAAAGATGTACCATAAATGCCATCTATTAAATGGCTTATATCAGGATTATGAAACCTATCAGCAATCCTTACCCTTGGAAATAGACTACTTGCATAACTAATGACTAACTCGGTGGTTTTCAACCTTTTTCCATTTGTGGACCTCTAAAAAATTTCCAGTGAAGGTGCAGACCCCTTTGGAAATTCAACCTGTGGTTTGCAGACCCTTGCCATAGAAGTATTAGACTGAAAACTGACTGAACAGAATTCAGCTATAAATGTTGCATGTGCTTGACAGGGCATTTGATGCAGTGTCAGAAAGGCCGCTAAACTGTGGGCTTGTATGGCAACGACATTTCCAGATTTTGACCTGTAGGTGGGGGTAGTTACATACTTTTGATTGATCAGAAAAACAAAATGCCTTTTTTGGAATCTGAAACTTTATTTTCATAGTCGTCTTTCATGGACACCTTTGACATAGTCTGTGGATCCCCAGGGTTCTGCAGACCACAAGTTGAAAACCAGTGGTCTAACTCATAGTTTTTCAACCTGTGGTAGGTACGTGAGACACAGGCAGTGGGCACGCAGCAAAAAACCCAGTGAAGGGAGGCAAGCAGCAGCCACCGGCTTCTGGGGGAGGCGGGAGGCAGGCACTGGCTTCCCTCCTGGTCCTACCTCCTAGCTGCAGCCACCGGCTTCTTGGGGCACCAGATGGCAGCTGCCATCTTTTTGGGAAGCCAGGTGGCAGCCTCCCTCGTCCCAGCCAGTCCCAGCCAGTCCCAGCTCCCAGGTGGGAGCCCAGCAGCAGCCTTCTGCACCCTGCGAGCTGGGCTTGCAGCTGGGTGGCTGCCACCTGTGCCCCAGCTCTGAACTGAGAGACAGCCTCCCACGCCCTGGCTTGAAGATGAGCAGCAGCTGCCTGCCACCTTCCCATATCCTCAAGTTCCAGCCTGCGTGGAAGCCTCCTCCGCCCCAGCTCGGATTGGATGGCAGTTGCCCACCTCCTGCACTGGCAGCTAGGCGGCAGCCGCCTGTAACTTGTCCAGGTGGCTGCTCCCCTGCCCGGTTCAAAGCCCGGTTCCCAGAAAGCCAGGCAGAGAGCCCAGCAGCTTGCCCAGTCCTGGAGTTGGGCTCTACTCTCAGGCTTACTTGTCAATTTCACTGCTTTAGGGGAGCAGTGAAACTGACAACTATGACAGCCCCAGATTTTACTAGTATAAAAATGTTAAGAGGGGCTCACACAGTGTGATTTGCCCCAATCCCGCACCCCCCTAGGGATGGCCATGAGGAGCGTCGCTATCCACTCTGGGCTGCTAGCGCCTGCTCATATCTCATAAGTTCCCGCCTGTGTGAGAACACCAGTGACCCCACCATCAGGCCATAGTGATTGGCTGGTGTTGACCTTTGCTCCTATATTAGAGGAAGGAGAGGAGAAACAGCAGGGGGGTTTGTGATCTGCCACAGCCATACAGCACTGCAGAACTCAGAACTCTCCTGCTTTATGAGAAATACAGTCGTCCAGTGGTAAAGGGGGAAAAGATTGTATTTCTCAGAGTGGAAAATTGAGTGTTGGGATACTTATTAAAATTTTCAGAAGTTGGGGGTACTTGCTACTTAAAAGGTTGAGAAACACTGGTCTAACTGAAATCAACGGAACTATTCATGTGAATAAAGGTTACTTGTGTGAGCAAGGGTTCTTCATCATCACAAGCATCACACAGAAAACAGTCAACTTACACATTTTGTGCTGTCTGGAATCACACTGGACCTTTGTGGCATACTGATGTCATCTGGTGCCAAGAATTATTTTGCAGTCATTCCAGGTGAGAGATACAGGTGCCATTTCAATACCTATAACACCAGAGATATAATAAGTGACATTCATTAAACTTAAAATTGTAGGCAACTATTCATGTGGGGGTTTTGTAATTGTGGATAAATAAATTATACTAATGGGGTCAAATGAGACAATTTCTATTGGATTACCCTAATTTATAGCAACACTGTCAGGTTGTTCAGGCCCCAAATGCAGATTGTTTAAAAAAAAAAAGTTAGAAAACTTAACATTAAAAGTGTCACAAAGTATTTCTTAAATGTCAATGAAATCAGTGTGTGTTCAAAATTCAAGGGTCATCATCTACTAAAAATCATACTGTAAGTCTTTTATATTAATGTCTTAGATTACTAAACATTGACATTTTAAAAATTAAATTTGGTTCTCGCTATTTACACACTGCTTATTTTTCTGCTTCTGTCTTAGATTGGACAACCTCAATGTTCTTATTCTTATTCTCAGGATCTTAGTGCTGCAATGTTTTGGTTTCAAGCACTACAAAAGAAAATATTTAAAAATGGGATTGAGTTGTTGCAGTTCAGAGAAATGTTTCCACATTTTTTGATCTTTGGTTTTCTGAAAGCTTATTTACCTCAAACTTAAACTTTATGCCAAATTTAAGTTGTTATTGCCCTTTAAAACATTCCCTGTAGAATCTGAACCCCCAAAATATTGCAGTTTGTGCAAATCCATGAGAAACTGAAACAGACTCAAAACAAATGTGAAATTGTATTTCACAATGTAGTTTAAAATAATCAAATATTGGTGATGAAAGAACTTTTGCTCTAATTTTAATAACCCAAGCTGTTAGAAGTGGTTCTTAACCTTTCCAAACTACTGTACCTCTGAAGCCTGAGTCCCACCCCCACGGGGCTGAGGCATGTAACTTAGTTTCATGGCGCCCCTGTGGCTCCAGGCAATTGCCTTTCTTGCACTCCCAATACCAGCTCTGCACTTGCGACCCCTCTAAAACCCCAGGTTAAGAAACACTGTTAGATGGTAATAAGAAACTTTTTTAAAATGACTTTTAACTTGACAGTTAGAATGACTTCTAAATGATTTCTTAATCTTGACAGTTAGAAGTAAGTAAGTGTCTACTTAATACTTAGCAAAAAGAGCACAACTTCTAGACACTATACTGTTCATGCAAAGTTTTTGAATGAGCTAGTAGCTGCAGTAAATATAAAAATTAATTGGCAAGGTCAAATGAAAAAGATCAAATGCAACATATTTAAAACAGATTGTTACATGAAACTTCTCCCCCTTCTTCTGAGGAGTTCAAATGTATCTACAAATGACCCCAACCTGTATATTAATCTGCTCCTCACATAGACTTCCTTTTCTCTCACATTTCAATTTATATAGCAGAATTCATACCAAAGTCCTCTAAAAAACCTGTATACATGCAGCACCGTAGAAGTGCATTCACAGCTAGGCAGCAATCAAGTAGTGTACTGCACAACAGCGGGAGTAAAAGTGACTAAAGATGGTAGGATAAGTATGTAATCTTATGAAAAATGCCTCAGGAGACTTAAAAAGCAGATTTTTAATGCACAGGCTTGCAAATAAAAATGCAAATACATTTCTGTACTGCAACTGTGTAAATGGATGCAGACATCTAAATATCCAACTTTTGTGTGGTAATTGTGCTCCCATCTTCATTCATGTTGCACAAGTGGATCTCTATCTCCTGAAAATCTGACCTTTGACATCCATCTGGAACAGGCAGGGCCTTAATACCTAGGTATTATATAATGATTTTCATCCATAATTCTTGAAATATTTTAGAGGAGATAAGTATCATTATCCCCATTTTACAGATGAGGAAACTGTGGAGTGATTATAGAGTTTCTGGTCCCCCACAATTACCAGAGAGGATCAGGATATGTTGCAGCAGGAATCTTCATAAATGTGGGATTTTCTTGGTTAGGGAGTTCTGTAGTTGCTGCTTAAAGCGTGGCTTCCTATGTTCATGTCCTCACACTCCATGGTGTCAGAAGCTTGTGAATCCCTTTCTCTAAAGGAGCAAAAGAAACAGTCATCCCCCCTGTCCTTGCCCCCTTCCCTGCTGTCATATGCAAGAGTGGTGAGTGAATGGGGAAGGTGAAAAATCAGGGAGGAGACCTGTAAAAGCTGCAGCAGGAAGGCAGCAGAGCCCTGTTTCAGCATAGTATGGAGCCCATAGCACAAATGGCTCTGTTAGAAAAGTTTGATTTTGGAAACACAAGTAGCTGGCTTTGTTGGATCTGTAGATTTAAGAAATTCTGGATGGCTTCTGGTTTAATAGAGAAAGCACAAGAATACCAAGTAAATGCTCTAATATTTGCCATGGATGCTGATGATATCCTATATGCCCTACCTCTCATTGATGAGGAAAAGAAAGAATACTTCAGAATGAAAGACTGTTGATCCTCATTTCACAGCTAGACAGAATACTATGTATGAAAGGCCAATTAAACAGGAACTGCTAAGAACAAGGGCAAACAGCTGAGACTTTTATTATTGCAGTTCACAGGCTTGTTGAACATTGCAAATGCGCAATGTTAAAATAAGATCTAATAAGAGACAGGCTAGTTGTTGGTATAAGATACACCAATTTATGAGCAAAGCTTCGGTTAGACCCAGCTCTCACACTAGCAAAAAGCTATAGCAAAAATAAGAATACAAAAAGCCATAAAGAAACAGCAAAGTGACTGCCATGCTGGAAGCACAGAGAGACTGTGTCAGACAATATTGACACAATAAAGAGAAAAGACACAAATGTGAAAGGACAGTCAGACCAAATTTACAACATAAGAACAGGGCACAACTAGAGAGTGGGAGACCAAAGAACCTTAATAGGAGGGAAGCTTGGAAAAGACGTGGAAGATGTGGCAAGACACCAAGCCACAGATGGCAATAGTAGGAAATGCCATAAAATGAGACATTTTGCAATAGCATGCAGGTCATCAAGAGTAGTGGAAACAATTGAAGAGGGAGTGTTATCAGATGACTGAGTCCATACTTTTAAGGTCTATATCCTCAATAGCACATACACCTTCATATGCAAGCATGAATCTAAACAGCTGAAACCTTAAATTTAAAATTGATACTGAGGCAGCAGTCAATGCAATTCCAAAGGAAGATTATAATTAAGGTTAAGATTTTGTCACAGGCCGGTTGCAGGCAATAAACAAAAATTCATGAAAACCATGACCTGTCCCTGAATTTTACTAAAAATACCCTGGGGGAGGGAAGGAAACAGCTGACAAGGCTTGCAGCTACTCCAGCCCGCTACTCCAGCGGGCTTGCTGCTCGGGGGGCCCTGGTCTGGCCACCAGTCAGTTGTTTGGCAGCCCTGGGCCTGGCCAGCCAATCAGCTGTTCAACAGAGGCCCCCGGGGCTGACAGCTGCTCCAGCCCTGCCCCAGAAGTCATGAAGGTCTGGGAAATATCACGGAATCCATGACCTCCATGACCAAATCATATCCTGAATTATAATCGATCCAGGGATGGAGCTCTGCAAAGACAAAATAAGATTCTACGTGAGACTAGTAACACTACTTTGGATCACTTTGGCCAGTTCCTTGGGAAACTGGAGAAAGGACAGAAAGTTCTTCAACAAATATATATAATACAAGGACAGACAACTCCCCTACTAGTGTTGCTAGCAATATAAAGACTACACCTAGCAGAGAAACAGGAATGTATTAATGGCAGAAAGCAAACTATACAGGAGATGTATCCACACATCTTCACAAGTCTAGGAAACCTGTTAGGGAAGTACAAAATAAAACTAGTGCCATCAGCAACTCCCTTTGCTCTCACAGCCCCAAGTTGCATCCCTAAACTCTTGTTAGGGAAATTTAAAGAAAAATTAAAGAGAATGGAACACATAAGGTTTATTTCCCAGATAGAAGAACCCATTGACTGGAGATCCACGGGCTCTGTGGATGTGCAGAAAGCGGTGGACGGGATATACCTTGACTTTAGCAAAGTTTTTGATACAGTCTCTCACAGTATGCTTATCAGCAAGTTAAAGAAGTATGGGTTGGATGAATGGACTATAAAATGGATAGAGAACTGGCTAGAGCATAGGGCTCAACGAGTAGTGATCAATGGCTCCATATCTAGCTGGCAGCCGGTCACAAGCGGAGTGCCCCAGGGGTCAGTCCTGGGGCCAGTTTTGTTCAACATCTTCATTAATGATCTGGAGGATGGGATAGATTGCACCCTCAGCAAGTTTGCAGATGACACTAAGCTAGGGTGAGTGGTAGATACCCTGGAAGGTAGAGATAGGATACAGAGTGACCTAAACAAACTGGAGGATTGGGCCAAAAGAAATCTGATGAGGTTCAACAAGAACAAATGCAGAGTCCTGCACTTAGGACGGAAGAATCCCATGCACAGCTACAGACTGGGGACCGACAAGCTAGGCAGCAGTTCTGCAGAAAAGGACCTGGGGGTATCGGTGGATAAGAAACTGGATATGAGTCAGCAGTGTGCCCTGGTTGTCAAGAAGGCTAATGGCATATTGGGCTGCATTAGTAGGAGCATTGCCAGCAGATCGCGGGAAGTGATTATTCCCATTTTCGGTATTGGTGAGGCCGCATTTGGAGTATTGTGTCCAGTTTTGGGTCCCCCACTACAAAAAGGATGTGGAGAAGTTGGAGAGAGTCCAGCGGAGGGCAACAAAAATGATTAGGGGGCTGGAGCACAAGACTTATGAGGAGAGGTTGAGGGAACTAGACTTGTTTAGTCTGCAGAAGAGAAGAATGAGGAGGGATTTGATAGCAGCCTTTAACTACCTGAAAGGGGGTTCCAGGGAGGATGGAGCTAGGCTGTTCTCAGTGGTGGCAGATGACAGAACAAGGAGCAATGGTCTCAAGTTGCAGTGGGGGAGGTCTAGGTTGGACATTAGGAAAAAGTTTTTCACTAGAAGGGTGGCGAAGCACTGGAATGGGTCACCTAGGGAGGTGGTGGAATCTCCATCTTTAGAGGTTTTTAAGCTGTGGCTTGATAAAAACCTCGCTGGGATTATTTAGCTGAGGTTAGTCCTGTGTTGAGTAGGGGGTTGGACTAGATGATCTCCTGAGGTCCCTTCCAACTCTATGATTCTATGAGTACAGGGATGACTGTAGTACCAAAGCCCAATAGCAAAATCCAGATTTGTATGGACCTCACACAACTTAATAAAAGCAAGTGCAGAGAAAGATACATGCTTCCCGCAGTTGACCAGACATTAGCTCAGTTATCAGAAGTCAAAGTCTTCTCAAAGTTAGATACTACAGCAGGCTTCTGGCAAATCCCCCTTGCATAAGAATTAATAGATTCATCACCCCATTTGAAAGGTACTGTTTCAGTCATCTTCCTTTTGGCATATCTTCAGCACTAGAACATTTCCAAAAGAAAATCTCTCAGATCATGTCAGGTTTCCCTGGCATCCTTTGCCATGCAGATGATGTGTTGGTATGTGGCAGAGATAAAAAATGAACATGATGACCAACTACATGCAGTTTTGAAATGCTTCCAACAAGCTGGCCTTACTCTGAATGAGAAATGTGAAAATGGAAAGCAGCAGATAAAATTTGTAGGACACATCAACAGAGAATTCAGCAGAATTCAGACAAACTGAAGGTATTACCTGAACCCAAAGATGTTTCTGCTATAAGAAGATTCCTGGGCATGATTAATCATTTTGGGAAATTCTTACCAGATTTAGCTCATCTAACAAAAACCTTAAAAAATCTCCTTAATGGTCACAACATGTGGATCTGGAATAACCCCGACAAAACACATGTAATAAAATAAAAGAACTACAGACATCTCCACCTATTTTGGCAAAATATTCAATAAACTATCCAACAATAGTAGCAGCAGTGCATCTTCATATGGTGTAGGAGCAGTGCTGACATAAAAGCAGACAGAGGGTGACCCAGAGACCTGTTGCATTCATATCAAGAAGCGTCACAGAAATCAAGCAGTGGTAGGCCCAAATGGAAAAGGAAGCTCTAGCAGTCATGTGGGCTATGAACAGGTCAGTGCATATCTGTTTCACTTGAATTAACACAGAAACATATCACGAGCCCTTAACTGTACTATTGGGTTCAAAATCACTCGATGGCCTTTCACCTAGGATTCATAGATTTTGACTATGATTAATGTAGTTTTCTTGCAACATTGAACACATACCAGGGAAAGTACTCACAGCAGCAGACATTCTGTCTAGAGTCCCAGTTGAGCAGCCATCAACAGAAGAGGCTTTAGAGAAAGATGTCAAAAAAGTCTACATTGACCTTGTTCTGGCAGCAATTCCAGTGTCTGTCAGCTGACTTCAGCAAATTAGAGATGAACAACTAGAGGATTAGATTTGCCAGAAAATGACTCAACATTGCCAAAGAGAGTGGGGTCAAAGGAGTCAAATTCCAACAAATCTATTACCATACTGGCACGACTGAAATGACCTTCACATGGCCAAGGGCCTGCTTCTCAAAGGACAGTTCATTTTTATTCCTATGGTACTTCAGAAAGAGATACTCTCCACAATTCAGGAGGGATACCAAGCAGGGCACAAGCACAGCAATCTGTATAGTGGCCCAGTCTGAGTAGGCAAATTCAGACCTTAGCAGAGGACTGCAATATATGTAACAAGAAAAACAAAAACAACTGCTAGAACCATTACTTTCTACAAAGCTATCTGACAGACCTTGGCAATGGGTAGACACAGATTTGTTTTTCTGGAAAGGACACATATGCATTATTGTAGTCAATTACTTCTCCAGATATATTTGACGTGGCTATACTGCAAGTCATGGAGTTCCTGAAGTCCTCATATCTGATAATGAGCATCAATTTACTCTGCATTTCCAGCATTTCACAGGACTTTGATTTTGAACATACTAGTAGTTCACATTACCCCCAGAGCAACGGGGAGGTGTAGAGAACAGACTATAAAAAGTTCTGCAAAACCTATAAAGCATTACTGGCATATCGGTCAACACTACTTGCATCTAGACTATCTCCAGCAGAACTTCTCATGGGAAAATGACTAAGGATGCCTTTATCTGTGGCACCAATACAACTTAAACCTAAGTGGACCAACCTGCAAGAATTTTGAAAATAGGATGCCAACATAAAAATTCAGCAGCAACAAAACATCAAGTTCAGGACAGAACAAAGGCACAACCTGAACTGAAACCAGAGAACAAAGTTTGACTCAAAAGCTCCCAGTCATCTGGAACTGTTCTGAACTCATCAAACTCCCAGATCCCACCTAGTGGAAATTCCAAAAGGATTTCTCCAGAGCAATTTGGTTCATCTTCAGTATTTCCCAACCCAATGAAGAGAGGATCTGGGACCAGCTGGTACTCTGTCAGGAAGTGAGCCCCCTACAAAGGGAACTCCATGCACAAACTCAACAGAAGTGAAAACACATCTAATCAAACCCCCTCCAAAACCTAATCTTTAGAATATTGCTCCAGGCTATTTAAATGCAATTAATAGGGGGAACACAGAAGTGTAAAATTTTAAGGAACTGAAGTTTATTTTGAACTGCTGTGTGTAAACACATTGGTTTATAATTTAAGTTTTAATCTTTTATTATAAAGAAAGGGAAAAATGGAGTGTTATAGAGTTTCCAGTCCTCCAGCGTTATTAGTTAGGACCAGAATGTGTAGCAGAAGGGATCTTCCTGGTTAGGGAATTCTCCATTTGCTGCTTAAAGCATGGCTCTCTGTGTTTATATCCTCACGCCATATAAATAGCACCACAAAGAGGTGAAGTGACTTGTCCAAGATTACACACATTACTAACATATGTCATGTGGTGGTTGTTCTCTCTTCCTTTCCTTGGGGGAGAAGTGTGTCCAGCAACATATATATATATATATATATATATATACCTAACCCCTGAGAAAGCTCTGTCTCTTGCACAGACAAACTTTACCCTTGTTGAAGAGATTCCATTCTGCCAGAGAAGCAAATTTGTCAACCATAGTTTTCATCCTGAAGCTTTAGACAGTCTTTTAGATATCCTGGGCACAGGCTATGGAGCACCTTCAAGATAAGGTCTGAGACCTTGAACTTGTTATTCTCTGAGAAGCTAGGGTAAAGAGCAGTGGACAGGTGTGATGTGCTCACCGTTGCCTGTGTTTCTGAGGTGATGCACTGCGCTGTTCTATACTAGTTGGAGTTTCCTAGGGGCTGAAGGCTTCATGCCCAGATATATCACATTATTGTAGTCCAGTTGAGAGGTGACAAAAATGTGAACACCTGAGGTCAGGTCATGGTGCTCTAGGATGGAATGAGTCCCCTAGCCCAATGGAGATGGTAGAAAGCATTACTTCCACATGCTCATCAGTGGTAGAGCTGGGAACAGAGCCCAGGTCTCCTGGCTCCCCCAGTCCAGTGCACTGTCTACTGACTGCACTCCATTTCTTCATTTAAGGTCTGTCTGAATATCTGAAACCACACAGACTAGAGCTCAGCAATGCTGCTCTTGGGATTTCAGGGGGAATGAAAACTGCTGGAAGGGAAAACAGGGGTGAGGTCACCTCCTCCCCATCTGCCTGATCCCTCTCCCTCCCCATCATCTTCCAATTATAAGAGGAAACATGCACTGGCCCCCTGCCCCTCAGGCTGTTACTGACAGGGACTGTACATGCAGGGCCAGGCCCCTTGGGGTGACTATGGGAGTCAGTTCATCCTCTAGAAGGGGGTACTGCACAGCTAGGAGGAATCTGTGGGTGCAAGGGAGCCGACGCCCCTCACATCCACGGCTTGGAGGAGCTCCGGGATCCCCAGAGAAAACTGATCTAGGCAACCTCCCTTCCGCCTCAGGCAGCTAGTTAGCGCCAAATAAAGACCTATCGGGTACAGCGAGCGAAGGCCGAGGATCTATCTCACGCTCACGCACAACTTCCCTTGGCGGGAGGCATTCGGACAGGCGCGCGCGCGCGCTGGCGGAAGGGGGTGGAGGGGAGTTTGTTCGTTCGCGCGCGCCCGGGAAAATGTTGCGCAGATTCTAAAATGGAACGTTGGCGGCGGCGTGATTGAGCGCGAGGGGGTGTGTGAGCGTGAGTAAGACAGGGAGGGACCCGCCTGCAGCTACCACCGCAACCACCACCTTCTTGCAGCCGGTCTCCCCCGTAACGGTACGGGGAGCAGCCACCTCCTCCTCCTTCTCCCTGCATGGAGCTGTCTGCTATCGGGGAGCAGGTGTTTGCGGTGGAGAGTATCAGGAAGAAGCGCATAAGGAAGGTGAGGACTGGGGGGGAGGCACCATCATCTTTTCCCCTCCCCATCCCGGCGCCCTCCCGGGCTGCACTGTAGTCAGGGGTGCCTGGAGGGGGCCTCCTCCAGAGCCTACTTCAGCTCTCCCATACGTGCACCGCAGTAGACCCCGCTCCTCTATCCTGCACCCTAGTACACCTCCTATGCTATAGGGGGTGTGGCAGACACTGGCCTCTACCTCCCACCCCGTGCTGCAGGCATCGGGACATCAGTATGTACCCCTACCTATGCTGCATGCGAGGGGGAGGGAGGCGTGGTGTTAGGCACTAGCACCATGCTGCAGGGAGGGGGCATGAGGGGGATCGTTGTCAAGCCCCCGTGCTGCAGGGCATCGGTATGCTTTTCTGTCACCATGTTACAAGTAGAGCTGTATGGTATGGGTCACCATCAGCTATTCCTCCAACATCCCAGAGATAGGACAGGTACCATTTTTTCCATATATGCATCTCTGCATGCTGTTCCATGCAGGGATGGAGAGAAAAAAGAGCTAGATGCAAGGCTTATAGGGGGAAAAGGCTCCCTGCCTGCTCTTCTTCCCCCTTTCCACAACTAGGTCATCTTTTCCTTTTACCACCTCCCGTTAAATGAGTAATGGCCTGAAGAACAGGCCCTCTTGCCAGATTTCCTGACCTCCCCTCTCTCATCCTCTGTTCTTCATGCCTATGGATACAAGTCTCTTTAGTGTGGCTTGTATCTTCAATTCATTCCGGATCTTAATTTGTAGTAAGGGTTTTTTGTTTTTTGGGTTTTTTTTGAAAAATGTGGGTGTGGGGAGAGAGGCACTGATGGAAAGGAGAGATGCCTGCATGTTTAACCTCGCACCTCTGCTACCTTAGGCAAGTCATTTTTGCACCATGTCTTCATTCTTGGGTGCTGAGTTGTACTTGTGGTTTTGAATGGGCACTTCTGCAGATGATGAGGTGATTGAAAAAAGCATAGTACAATGAATGCAAAATGTGTTTTGAAATTTTGGTGTGGGAGGGATCCTTGTATAAGAAAGCATGGCTTTGTGCTTAAATAGTAGAAGCGGGAGTTGAAGGAGCTGGGTTCCTGCTTCTGACATTGACTCTTTTGGTAACCTTGGGCCAGTTACTCAGGCCCCCCCCCCCCTTTTTTTTTTTTAAATGGACACTAATTTTATATACTGTTTTTGAATGCTCTGAAATGCTGGGGGCCTGTGACTTTTTTTCCAGGATGCTGAGCTCCCATTGACTTATACTGGAATTATCGGTGCTCAGCACTTATGAAATTCATGCTGGGGTGTGTCAAGTTGGGCATCCAAAATCAGTAGACACTCCTGAAAATGATGGGTTTGAATTTAGTGATTCAGTTTTCACAGCTGTAAATGAGGATGTAAAGGGCATTAACTACCTCATGGGATACTGTGAGGATTAACCCTTAAATATCTGTGAAGTGTCTTGAGATCCTTCAATAGAAGGCACCTTATAATGCAGTAGTTTTCAAACATTTGAAAACTGAACCTCCTTCAAAAAAATGAAACCAATCGCATGCTCTCCTTCCCCCCTGCAACTCATCGTGTGGTGTTAAATGCATCTTAATTTATACATTTTCCATGTCCTGCCCCCATAGGTATGTGTGTACACACCACACTTCAGGAAAAGCTTTATATGGGCAAAGTGGTGGTGTTATTTATTACTCAAATATTATATCAGTTGTACTTGAACTGATATCCAAACTCTTCCATTTCTTCTTTCTCACCCCTACATAGTGAACAAGTAAGTGGATACCTTTCAACTCAGCTTTGAATTGCTGTTTGTTCAGGTCAAAAGGTTGAGTGGCTTGGATGGATGGGACAGTGTTTGGGTAAAGCATGTAGCATCTGTAAGGGGACATGCCAAAGAGGCATTTCATAGCTTCTAAAATCTTGTATTTCTTCTGGCTTCTTATAACTACCCCCTCAGACACTTGTTCCATTACTGGCATGAGTCGTCTTCCCATCATGTTTACGCATGCTGACTTGTTGTAGGGTTGCTCGTGAGTTCTGGAGTTGTACACTGCATATTCTGGCTGCTTGTTGGAGGGTTGCTGGGGCTCCGCCTTCTAGTACATTAGTCACTTTCGAAGCACCTGCAGAGCTGTGCTCCCTGGTTGATAGTAGGGTCATTTGAGAGCACTAGGACTAAACACGCGTTTGTTTGGGAAACCTATGGATTATTCAGTTTAATGAAGAGAAGGCTTAACTTTTTTTAAAATATAGTGATGGGGAAAAGCTCTTCAGTGCACACTGTTGCCGGTGCAGACCAAAGGGCATTCTCTTGACACAGTTTCGCCTCTTCCTGTAATACCCTTTTTGGGTTGCAGGGCTTATCTCTTTTCTCTCTCTCTCTCTAGGGTAAAGTAGAATACCTGGTGAAGTGGAAAGGATGGCCCCCAAAGTAAGTATTTATCAGGGGTTTTTTTTTTCCTGCTTGTCAGTAATGACTCTGGCTGTATTTCTTTTCCTCGTACTATTAACATATATCCTCTTGTGCCTTGCTCCAAAAAAGACAGACAGCCCCAAACAAACCCTATGTACCTATATTCCTGACTAAATAAATGACAGGTGAGGCTGAAGCATGGTCCTGTATTGCTCAATTGTCTATCTCTTTTCTTTTGGTTATCCTCTTCCCTCTGAAACTGGCCTCTTGCTGGCTTTCTAGCCTTCCAATCCATCCATCTTAGATAGGAGAACTCCAAGGGAAACCCAGGTGCTGGGGTTTTAAGTGTTGCATTCAGTTGGAGGTGTTCATCTTTCCAGTTCAGTACTGAGAAGACCCCAATACATTACTAGGGGGTGGGGTTGCTTCTGGAAGTGCTTCCTTTTGGATAAGACACAAACTGTGAGCATTACCACTTATCATTAAAGATCCCCCGTCATGAGAGAAGGGGCACTGACTCCGATTACTGATCACAGTTCAAGTTCAGGGAATCTGTGGTGCCTTTTGAGATTCCCACTATTTTCCATTGGTTGTGGCTTATTTCTATTTTTGTCCTAAATGCTTTTTTTGTTGTATTGCTGTGCAGTGTTTACATCTACTTTAGTCTTCCCCAGAAGTGGCTGCATTTCAATTGGGAGTGACTTTTTAGGCAGGGAGCAATATGTAAAATGTCGTGAGATGAAGGGGATTATGTAAAATTGTTACTATATGAACTGCCTGCCTAATAGGACTAGTTCCCTCTCGGTCAATATGGACATCTGCCTTCATGCTTTTGTATATGTACCAATATTCAAAGAGAAATATACTGCACTTGCACATGCAGTCATGTTAGAAAAGTTGGTAAGGACAGAGGTCCACTAATAGGAACCCATCCCTATGATTGCAGGAAAATGACTGGGTAGGACATGCCATCCTAATATAATGGACTATCTAGATTCAGTGCTCCAGAAGAAGTTAAAATGTCCCAGAATGCCCTGTTTCTCCCCTCCCCCCCATGCATATAATGCCTATCTCTCTGGTTGGTGTGCGAAGGAAAAGATTTTCTTTCTGACTATAAATTCTGTGATCAGTTTAACCCTGTGCACTTGAACTGCACTATATGGCTATTGGTACTCAGCATCTATGCCGTTTTCTGTGGGTCTGCTGATTTTAGGGCTAACTTGAGCTTTGTGTATTCAGGCTTTCAGGACTACAGGTTGGGAGCATGTCTGTACTGCTAGAAGCACAGAACATTGGTGTTTATCCCATGTTACTTTCCACGGGTGCAGTGGTACCTGTTTAACTTCCACCTGGTTGTTAGCCAATGGGAATGGGTGGACTGAAGCTTGATCTCTTCTAAAGGACAGGGCAGCAGTTACCCCTTTTGCCTTCTTTTTTCCTCTCCCTCAGCCCTTGAGGTCCCCAGTGAAACAAAATCCTAGCATGGGCATTCGAACCCACAAAACCTCCTGGCTCAGGGGTGAGAGGCTTCCTTGTTTTGCTGCCATGACACCTCAAAACATAAAAATATCAAACCCTGTTGACTGGTATCTCCTTTTTTAAACTTGTCTATCCAGAGCTAGGATTGCTTAAAACCTAAATGCTTCAGTTGTTAACTCTCTTCCTTTACTCTGCCTTGATCTCTGAATGCTCTGTACATCCAGAGGTTTGCCGCATACCTAGGTGTTTACATCCTTGCCTTCCAGCACATCCCTTCTCCCCCTCCCCATCTTGGTTTTCTCTTTCCCTTTTTGTGAGGTTTTTTTGCCCTCCCTGATCTCATTACCAGTTATTCCATTATTCCCATTGTGGTTTTGATGGAAAGGGGTAAAGGTCAGGGCAAGTGGTACATTTGCTTCTTTCCTGTGCATTCCACATACCCCTCTACAATTTCCCTTATTGCCAGACCTCTCAAATCTCTGGGTTGCACTGCTGCAGGCAGGGACTTGAAGGGTTAGGGATCTGAGTCAGCCACAAGCTTGTTTACAACTTGTTTGAGGTAAGAGGAGGGGGAGGGGGGAAAGAAGATCATGTGATCTGTGTTTTTCAGTGTGTGTGCTCTCTCTGCAGTTCTGCTGCTGCAGCCTGGACTGTGTGTGTGTGTGTGTGTGTGTGTGTGTGTGTGTGTGTGTGTGTGTGTGTGTGGCGCAAATTGCACCATGTTTTTTTTATATGCAGTGTTTTGCCACTGCAGTGAGCGGGGGGAGGTGAACTGCAGAGGAAACACCCATAATTTTTTTTGGTAACAAATCCCCCTCCTCCTCTGCCCCCAGAAGAGGAACCCTTTACCTGATTTCTCCCCCTCCCCCTTCTGTAAAAACAAATGCCAAAATCTCTGGGTGGGAAGGAAAGAAACCTTCCTCTGCTCATATAACATCTTGACTTTGGCAGCTTGCAGATACAGAGACTGCTGCAGGATGCTTGGATGAAAAGATGGGGGAGAGTTTGTTAGGGTGGAGTAAGAAAGGAGGGAAGGGTCAGTTGACAGTGATGGGGAAGGCTGTCTGTACTTAACCCTGTGCTTTGTCCATAACCTTCTGGAATAAAGTACGTCTTAGAATTCCTGGGTTTCATACCTGTCCTTCTCCCTTGTTGACAGTTTCTAGAACCATCTTCAGGAGGAATTTCCCCTATGTTTTGTGTACCTCTTTTCCACCTCAGTGAATATTCCAAAACCCCACACACAACCTACATCTGCTCATCCAAAAAACAGACCATTCTGTAATAATTTGACTTGCTGCTCTGCTGCAGAGCTGTTTGTACAAACACCATGGTCCTGCATGCACTCTTTGGTACCACTTCTCTCTACCCCTCCTAGAAATTTATGAGTGAGAGTCCCACCACATGGATCACAGACCTTTTAAGTCTAGAAAATAAATCACTCGGGAACATTTGGTTCTAGAGCTACGTTCTTCTCCCTGTTTGGATAGGCATTCCAGACATACACCACCTCCATCCCCAGTCAAACATGTCCTATGTGACATTTAGCTCTTCCATGCCCTACCTCTTCTCTCTTTTTTTTTTGTTTGTTTTTTGTTTGTTTTTTGTTTGTTTTTAAAACAAACAGCATCCATGCTGAAAAATCCATTCAGCTATTTTAATGAATCCTTTCAGCTTCAATAATCTGAGGTACATTAACACAGGTGAAGCACCATATTTATGCTTAGGACTCAGTTAATCTTGAGCATCCTTTTCTCTTGAAAATCTCGCCAGGCCAGGCCCATTATCTTAGTGGTTAGTGCTCTGCCGCGCAGCAGAGCTGGATTTGCTCCCTGAGTTTGGAGGAGCACTGCGGAGCAGATTTGCTCAGCCTTCAGTGGTGAGAGCAGTTGATGATGCTCCTGCTGACTTTGAGGGGGCCTGTGGAGGAAAGCCCTCCCTGCTCTTTTACAAAGAGGGGATGACATAGGGTTTGGATTGTTTTTTGGAGGGGTGTATGTACAGGTGAAAATAGGTGATGGGAAGTCCCCAAAGCTCTAAAAGTGGTCTGGTTGGTCCCTGAGCTCCCACCTAAGAGTGATCTCTGCATGGGAGACATGTTCCAGGGCTTCAGCAATGCCCATAGCAGCCCTTGCAAAGATGTTTTATTGAAGTCTTTTTTCAAAATATACTTTTCATTTTTATTTCTTCAGATACAGCACGTGGGAGCCAGAAGATCACATCTTGGACCCTCGCCTGGTAGTGGCTTATGAAGAGAAGTAAGAGGGCTCATTCACTCTTCTCCCCTCCCCCCTCAACTGTTTTTGGAGGCAAACTTGGCAAACTTAAAATAAAAAAGTCCTGTAGGCACAGAATAAGTGGGTAGCAACAGCACAAGCATCTTCACTGTCCTGCCAATACACCTCTGTCGCCATCAAGGGTGACTACCTCTGGGAATGTCTAGTTCATTCTCCATGGCCCATTCAGCTCTGGGACTCTGCTGAGACTGGTAAGAAAGAAGTCCATGCCAGTCATGGTGGTTTTGTGATATGGACACTTGTTCTCACTGACCAGATGAGAGCTGTTGTGAACAACTTCAAGTCACTGCTTCCCTTGGCTGAATTTAAACAGGTGACATAGAGGTGAAAGGTACCATATCCCAACCTAGATCAGCTGAGCCGTGAAGCTTCTGTTCTAACAAAGTTTTCACTCCCATGAGAAGCAGCTCTGGGATTTTCTCCTCACTCATGATGCTGGCCAGTAGGGTTTGGTGAAGGAATTATGGGAACTAGCTAGGTACAGAGGGTGAAAGCCTAGTTGGGCCTTGTGCTGTGTTGCTTGGTTTTGTGATTTGTCATCTTGTATCTCATATTTCTCCTTCGCAGGGAAGAAAGAGACCGTGCATCAGGGTACAGGAAGAGAGGCCCTAAACCGAAGCGTCTCCTATTACAGGTACCCTTTCAGTCTTTCTGGTGTGTCCTCTCCTGTCTTTAGCCCCTCTTTTGCTGCATCTATAGGTCTTCCAGGGTGGAGCTGACTTTCTGTTTGCAATAGTAGGTCATCTGACTTTGTAGTAGGAAGAAAGGTGGTGGTTTTAAACATGATGGCTAACATGTTTTAAAATCCTAGTGTAGACAGGGCTAGCTGCAGTTTTAACTCACTTAGCTGACTGAGATGAACCCAAGGTGTTCCCATTGAAGGTATGCCTACATTCCCAACCTGGGTAGGCAGACTGTTAGTGGGGCTTATGCTAGCACACAGTGTGCACGTTGCAGCTCTGGAAGAGACTGGCTAGTCACCTGAGCTTCGCCAGCTAGCGTGTGTTAAAACTACAGTGTGCCCTGTGTATGCTAGGACTTTACAATGTGTTAGCTATCACATTGTTAAACCCCTTTTGTTCTAACGTGCACAAGCCCCCTTGGCTGCTTTGGGCTCTAAAAGCATCCTCCTGCTGGAGATTATCCCTATATGAGGAGTGGAGGAGATTTGTGCAGCACTCAGATATTCTGTTTTGTGGACGGTTGTCCAGTGAAGCTTGTGCTTCCATCTTAATCTTTATTTACAGCAAAGCTTTACCCACGCTCTGGCCCAAGTGGAGCTGGTCTGTAGAGGGTTGTTGTGTCAATGGAGGAATCAGATTAGAGCAAGTGGGTTCCAAAGGGCAGAAGTTGTGGTTGTAGGTAGGTGCCCAGCATGGCAGGGGAAGCAGTGGGCCAAGTAAGTACCTAAATAATTAGATTTCTGCCCTAAAAAGAGATGCTACTTGTTTGTGTGCTTGCTGGATTCAAACTGGGCCCTGGCCCTGGAGAGTGCCAGGGCTGTTAGTCAAATGGAGACAAAGTTCTAGCAACCCTGCACAAGTAACCATAATTTCTCTGCTCACTGCTGTGCCATGGAGGTGATCCTAGAAACTAGAGATAGGAAAGACTTATTGGATTGACTAGCCTACCCTTTTTGCAGACCTCTCCATGGTATTCTCTAGGGTATTTCCCCAATTTTAAACATCCCAAGCAATGACGCTTCCATCCTGTATTTATTTTTATTATGGCCAAGAGGCTCCAAATAAGCTCATGGCCCAGTTGTGTCCCATGGGCACTGAACAATCCCATAGTGAGAGGCCGCTCTTTCTCTGGAGACCTTACAAGACAGACAAAAGATGGGAGGGGAAATGGAGGCACAGAGGGGTGAAGTGACTTCTCCAAGGTCACTGAGAAGATCAGTGGCAGACACAAGATTAGAACCAGATCTTCTGACTCCCAGACCAGTGCCCAGTGCCTGACCAAGCTGTCTCAGGAGACTATTCTGTACAGTAACAACTTTTGCGGTTGGGATGGTTGACTTGATGCATTCATCTCAAACTTTCCTTCTGCTCAGTGACATCGCTGTACAACTCTCTCCTCCCTGAGCATTTATAAACCTGTAGACTCTCATCCCCCGCCCCTCTTAGCCTGGTTCCGTCCCGGCAAGTGACCTGAAACACACAGGTGCTTTTGTTCTGTTACTCTGGGATGACTGACCCTCCTGCTCCACTCCCATTCACAGAGGCTGTACAGTATGGACCTGAGGAGTGCCCACAAGGGAAAGGAGAAGCTCTGTTTCTCTCTATCACGGAGGTTTGGAGGAGGAGGAGGAAACAACCTGGTGGGGACCAAGCCAGGACAGGCAGAGCTATCAGAGAAGAGTGGGGGAGGGGTATTACCATTCCCACTCCGGAAGCAGCGAAAGAACCAGAAATATCTTCGGCTGTCGCGGAAGAAGTTTCCGCGCGTGTCAAGCCTGGAGAGCCGTAACCACCGGCGCGAGTTTTTCTTGAAGGAGTCAGTGGCATTAGAGGCTAGGCAGACTCCCAATGACTGGGATGCTACACAGCATGCTAGCAAAGAAGGTAAGGCCAAGGACCCCATTTGCCTGCTAATTCAGGGGCATGAGCATGACGATCTCTGATCTTGTTTACCAGACACACACACACGTGCTCTGCGTCCTGGGAATGTGGTTTGGGTCAGCTCTTTACGGTGTATGCAAAGGCTGTAGATGGCAAGGTTGTCCCCAAATGCCTCTGCAAGTTGTCTGGATGAATAACTCCGTTAATCTATCAGTCTGCTTCTGTGGTGTTGACACCTATGTGTTCTTATGTTGGTGGCCATCATCAGAGTATCAGAGTGCATGTCAAAGCTACTGCTGCCTGGGCTGCCTCCCCTCGCCACTGCTTTCCCAGAAATACGACACGGCTGTCTGCAGTGAGAAACTACGTGTCTTGTCATATTCCAGCATATATTCCTTCCCTCCCACCCCGATAAATGGATACATTTGCATACCCATCATGCAACAGCAATGCCACTTTAAGGCATGTGTGCAAATTGGGACCCCTGTACTCCCTCCCTTTACACTAATATTGTGCTAAATCACCAGATTTGAGAGTGAGGTGCAAAGGTAATTGGAACTTCATCAAAAGTCACAAGCGAAGTAGGATTGGTAAATGGATAGCAGACATCCAGGCAAATCCCGGGAGCTGCAGGGAGTGCTCCTGGCATCTGAGGAGGGGACGCACATCCCTCGGAGTCAGTAGCAAACTACTACCCTTGCAAAGTTTGAGCTTCTGACGATATGGCCTTCCTGATGAGATGTAAAACCAAAGTTCATGTCATTTGTGGTTGCTAAGAAAATCGTGGCACTCCTGGTAGGAGCAAAGTGTTACCCAAGTTAGAATTAGGCGGGACCCTGGGGCTAATTAGGTTCTGGCGAGCTACATTTTCCCTTCTGGTTTTAATTGGAGAAAGTACTCAACTTCCCCTCCACAACTGTCCTGTAGCGTCACTAATGCAGAACGGTTGTCTTGCTGTATATTGATGGTGGGTGATGTGATCCCTCGCTGTGCAGTCTGTAAAGCAATTTGGGATCTGAAGGCTGAAAGGTGCTAGAGAAATGTAAAACTATTTTTCTATTCTCCCCTCGACGTGTGCACATTCGGAATTCCGGTTAGTGTCTGGGTGAATGGACTCTTTCCGAGGTGAGAGTAGACACACCTCAGATATCTGAGACAGAAGCCAGGAAATGCCCAGTTAAGGGGTCCACATTCCATACCCAGGTGGGACAACAGGGTGCAGTACAGGTAAAGTAATAGAGAGGGGATGTTTCCCTCCCCTCTCTGTATATTTTTGTGGCTCTCTGGGTGTGGGGTTTGTTCAGTCTGTTCTTGAGTTTTTTACAGTGGGGGGAAGTGGAAGTGGGGGAGTATTTGGGTCCCTCACTTTGAGTGGCAAAGGTTAGGTATTCCAGGGGAGAGCAGATGTTTTTAGCCTCCGCCCCTCCCTGGGGAGGGAGTGAAGAGGGAGAATCTTGTATCCCTTTGGACCCCAAAGGAGTGGCATTGGTGGGCTTTGGAGAGAGTCACATCCAGCCCTTCCCTTGGCTGGATTGGAGGAACAATGGAGGAAAATTCTCAATTTGTCAGGGCTCCCTTAGGCCCCAGGGAACATAGGATGTCTGGGCCAAGCTTAAAAAAAGAGTTCTGAGTGTTATGGCTTTTGTTTGTTTAGGGTGGGGGTTTTTTTTTTTTGTTTGGGTTTTTTTGATGGGGTGGGGGATGAGTTTACACTGCAGTGAACACGTACACTAGCCAGGAGACCTAGTGGGCTGAGATCCAGGTGCCAGATATTCCCTCTAAAGTGGAATATTTTGGCTCCCGTTTGGAAAGAGGGTGGGGAATATATAATAAAAATGCTGATGGACCCTGTAAGCATGGTGATGCCACTGGGTGCTGTTGTGATATCAGCCTGCACAGATGATTGTGTGTCTGTCTGTCATTCTTTTGGTGCTCCCCCATCTTTCCCTCACCCTTCACTGTCCCATTATTATTCTCTCACCTCTTCCCCCTGCCCCTTACTTTCTTGGGGGGGGGGAGAAGGGCAGGGACGGGCGGGCACTTAGACACCTACAGTGCCTTGGAGCATGTGCAAACGTGGCACAGGTTGATGTCACCCACCTCTAGCCAGCAAGGATGCTCCTCTTCTGCTAACACCTCGTTCTTTTTCTAATGTGCTCTTATCCACCTCCTCCTCTGCAGTAGGTGTGGATGCAGTTGATGGCAGCCTCCCCTGGATCCCCACCCTGCCCCCCAGCGAAGTGACAGTGACCGACATCACGGCGAACTCCATTACCGTGACCTTCAGAGAAGCACAAGTGGCCGAGGGTTTCTTCCGAGACCGAAGTGTGCAGTTCTGAATCTCCATTTTTAATTGTCCTAATCAGATTTTTTTGGGGTGGGGTGATTATTTCACTCTTTTTAAAAAAAAAAAAAAAAAAATTCCAAAATGTTTCTTATAAAAATGTTTACAGAGGATTCCCCCTCTCTCCCCCCCGAAGTCTCATTGATTTTTCTTTTTCCCTTTCTGATACGCAAAAACAAAAGGCAATGTAGGGGGTGCCTGTGTTTTTTTGTTTGTTACAATATATATATACACTTGTCTGTCATTGCTTTGTCCATCTGAAAAACTGATACCCCTTTCCTTGGCAAAGACTCCTCTGGTGGGGCATCTTGAGAAAAGTTTCCTCTGTGTATTCCCTTTGCTCTGTTAGTTCTGGCAGCTGCATTTAGGGTGAGAGAGGACACTGAGATGGAGAAGGGGTTGGACCTACTGCTTGCTTCCCTGTTTTGCAGTTGATGTCCCTTGGATAAAGATGCTTCCTCTGGACATTACCTTCCCTATCTTCCTCCTCCCGCCCAGCTACTGCAGTGAGATGTAATGGACCTGATCACTTTAGGTAATTAGTCTGTTATAAGCTTCCTCCCTTCCTGATGTTTTACCTGTGGCCTAACGCTGTGGTGCTGGTGGAGGTATTGCAGATAATCTGCTTGCCTGGGAAAGTAGGACACTCCATTGCAAATATTGTAGGCAGCTGATGGTTACAGTGTGATTCCATGAAGCATGAAGGGATGTGTTCTTCTGTGTGATCCATTGGTCCTGTAACACATAAGAGAGTACGATTACTTTTGTAACCTCCTAGTTACAGTATATTGGCTACACATGCTCACTTTGGATTTTTGAGCCTTTAATAAAGGCAGCACTGTCAAGTGATTTAATCACCCTTTAGGGAGTATCTGTATATATTAACAAAGTGGTACTCATTCGTGTCTGTCCAGAGACCTTCCCAAAACTCTTCTCTCTGACCAGATCTAGAAATATGGTAAGGGAAAGATGTTTGTAACACTCTTCTCCCCGTCTCTTCCCACTGGGGGATTATGTTCTCCCAAGTTGAGAACCCCTGTACTAAAAGATTTACCAAACCCAGTATGGATATAAATATTGTTCCGAAACGGCTTTCATGAGTCAGTTTGAAACTGGTGGTGTGTCTTCTTGGGAAGAAGGGTTCACAGAGGGATTGAAACATTGGATTTCCAGCATTGCCAGGCACAGATAAAAGCATAGACCTAGTGCATGAGAACCAGGCAGTGAAACTGAACTTTAGTGGATCAATTTCCACTTCTAGTTAGTTTTTTCTTTGCTCTCTGATTAAAATTTATAGGCCAAAAGTAAATCGCATAAGGGCTGGGAGGACTTCTAAAATTCTTTAACTTTTAATTTATCCTGTAAAGTGATAAGAACTTTTGGATTGAGGGTCCTATTTATATTTTCCCTCTTTAACTTTGGTCCCCATGGTATCTGTGACCACATTCTTATTTTTTCTCTTTATCAAGGGAGCTTCTCTTTTAAACCCTCAAAAAGCTTTGCCAAGGAAAGCCATCGGCAGTTCTATGTACTCGGCCTAATCTTGCACTTGGGAGCGCATGGAGATTTGTGCTGGATTCTACCTGTGACATTTTGGGGTTTCTAAGAATTGCTGCATCTTCAAAGTTGATAGTTTAGCATCTGTTCGTGCATGCTCACTTGCTCTTCCTTCTTTAATTTAAACTTATTTAAATAACTTTACAATCTTTCTTCCTATAGAAGGCAAGAAAGGTAAGCTAGAGCCTAGCGGCAAATTGTGGGGCAATGTGCTACAGTGCAGCCTTGACTCTTTCTTCATTTATTTCCCTCCTTTAATATTCACCCCTTTCCTCACAAAAAATCACTTTTGTTTGCTGGTTTTATGCTATCTGAAGCTACTTTCCTACAGAGCAGAAGCTAAGTGTCAGTGGAGATCCTAAGTGCTGTTTCTCTGCAGCTCTTCCCCTGGAGAGCTTAGTTTTAGGCCTGCAGAATTTAGGAGTTCTGTAGTACTGATGCTTCTGGTCCTCCAAACACCTGCTTTTTACAAAGGCTTTGAACTGCCTCCAAGCTTTCTCTAAATGCACATTTTACCTCTAACAGGCCGTAGCTGCTCAGAGGATACTAAGATTCACCCTCCATTGTCTGGATTGTACTGCCTTCCACCAGGTCATGGCCCTTGCAGGACTGATTGACAGGCCCTGTATTTTTTGGGTGTCTCCATGCAGATATTTTTGTCCCCCAAAATAAACATACAGTGGGAGATGCAGGAGAATGCCCCAGCTCTTAAGTTTTTATTAGTGGGGAATTTTGAGAAGGGGGGAACCTGAGTGATTTGTGGGGGAGAGGTAATGAGCACCTGTATTTCCTACTGACTTCTCTATGGGTTGGAGGTGCTCAACATGTCTGAAAATCAGGGTGACTTTGATTCAGGTGTATATAATTAATCTTCTAAATCTATATGCACCTGAGTTTGATAAACTTAGGCCCCCAACTCATCATTCCATATCTTTGTAGGGTCTAGAAGAGTTTGGTTTTTAACTCTTTTTTTTTTTTTTTTCTTTCTTTTTTCTTTTTTAATGTGGGTATGGCCTCCTACACACTTTTCCCAGTTTAGTCCAGAAATACTGCAAGAAAAGCTCTTGGTTGTGGATGTTTCCAGCCCTGGCCAAAATCTGGGAAGCAGCAGAAATCTTATAAAGGGCAAGAAAAAGGCTTCTTCTCTCACCAGACTTCTGTTCTGCTTTTCTCTGTCCTTGGTGTCACCTTCTATGCACCCATTGAGATATTCCAGACCAAAGAATTCTGTCTTGACATTCATTTTTCTTTGGAAAAAAACCTTTTTGTAAACGTGTCTGTAAGTGGAAGCTCTGGAGCCCTTGCAAATGGGATTCACCCACTGCTTCATTTTTTAACCCTTTTGTAGCTGTTTGCTTCTGCCGCTCCTGATGGCTAATATTCTCTCCTGATCATAAAAATGATTAAGGAGATCTCTTGGTAGCTGTACTACCTTATGCCCAAGTCACTGGGGAGGTAATCCATTTCCGGTTCAGATGCAGAGCCTTGCTGATGTGAGAGTTGGTTTTCGGGGGAGGGGGTGTGGGGAAAACAAGGAGGGGAAGAGGAAGTTTGTGGTAGGAAACTAAGCATCTATCTTATCGATTCTGACACATCTTTAGCAAGGTTTGCATATTATAAAAATCAATGTTTGTAACAGAATGGTTTTATTGTTTTAGTCTCTTTAAAGTGTGGTTCTCTTCTGAAGAGTGACTGGAGAAATGGTGGCGTGGGTTCTAAGGTGGTGGAATGTCAATGATTTTCAAATCAAATGCGCTCAGTTTACAAGTGCAAAGTTTCTTACCTGCAAACTCAGCCTGGAATCTGAAAGTCAAATGGGGGCCTTGTTTCTTGTGTCACAAAAATCCAAGAGTCTGTGATTGGAACTTCACTAACTATTATGTTTGTTGCCAATATTGAGTCCATTTGGAGCTTAGTTTAATGATTCTGTTTGAAATATGAGCCAGAACAGAATCCAGCTGATTCTCCTATAGTACTGTTGACTGTAAGGCTGAAGCAATGCAGACTGACCTCAGCCGGCAGAAAGAACTGAATCACACACAAAGCAGGTCTCTTTAGTAAGAAGGGGCTGTTCTTACATAGTCAGTTTTCAGAACAGAACTGCACTGTAAGAACTTGCCAGCAGTACTTAGGGCAGGCAACGCTTGTTTTATGCCTCAGTTCATAGTGGTGTTTTATTTGTTTGCATTATGGCCACACTTAGGAGCTGTAGTTAGATTGGTACTCCATTGTGCTAGGCACTGTACAATCATTTATTGAAGACAGTCTTCAACCCAAATTGTTTATAATCCAGGTATATTTTTTCCCCTAATACATTGCATCCCCACACCTCTGTATTTTTAATTGATTCATCAGAGCACCAACTACAAATGATTAGTGGCATCTTAAGGTGTGTCTGCACTGCAAAAAACAACCCCCCGGAACCGAGTCTCAGATCACAGGTCAATTGACTTGGGCTCATGCTACCGGGCTAAAAACAGTGTAGACGTTCACATGCTAGCCGAGCGGGAATGTCTACACAGCTGTGGTTAGCCCTGTAGCATGAGCCCAAGTCAGTTGATCCAGGCTCTGATACTTGCTGCCTCAGGTCTTTTTTTTACTGTGTAGATGTATCCTTCGTAGTCCTGTGTCTCCAGCACACCCCTTATTCTCCTGTAGTCACTTGGGCCATTGGACTTGTCAAGTCTGAGTTGTTTTCCAGGGCAGACAGGATGTAATTCCTTTTGCCAAAATAAACCCAAGCCTGCCAGTGAAGTGACCCTGACTAAGTCAGAGCCTCAGACAGAAACGAACATGTAATTAACATATCAGAACAGGGTGTTTTTTGTTTTGTAGTTAGTGTTGTGAAACTGTGCAGAAAGATTTTTCTGGTGTGTTTGACTGAATGTGTGAACTTTGGTTTTGACCTCATGGGGCCCCTGGCCCTAGTACTGCTTCCTGCTCTACCCCAGCCCCACCCGTAGTCCTGTGTGTGACGGTTTAACTGGAATAGAGAGAGTGGCCTCATGTAAGCTGAAAAATAGGCAGGCTGCTCATAGAAGGTACTTGATGCAACCACAACAGAGATTGGGATGAGGAAACAGGGTTAATGGCTGTGAGCAACAGCCCAGGTTTGATAGTTAGGGCGGGGGGCCCCTTTGCTGAATTTTAATTTCATGCTTTTGAAGCAGGGAAGAAGCAAAACCACCTTTCTAAAAATTGTGACATTTCCTTCTGTTCCTTCCTATTCCATGTAGCCTTCCTGCAGCCTAGGAAGGAGGGCAGTGTAGCTTTCTGGTAAAGTGTGGGGGCTGCCCAGTGAATGGAGCTCTGAACTTGTAGAGTTTGGCATTCCTTGGTCTCCAGAGTTGTGTGGATGTGTGTACCATATCCTCATTGTCAGTAATGCCCTCGGTGGACTGTTCAGGACAGACCATTGGGTAGAATGCCTGTTACTTCAGGGAGAGAATATATTGCAGTGCAGGAAGTATCGTTGACTTGCAAGATCCTCCCAGAGTCATCATGCCGATGCTTTCCATTAATAAAATCAGATGCTAAAGTGATTTTGTTGTTGGAGTCTACGTTGTGCTCCCATCCTTTGCAAGACCCAGTTCCGACAGTAATTAATGGCTTCGTTCGGCTGGCCAGTTCCTTCTGTGCACTCCACACTGGCCTGTCACAGCTATTGGTTTTGCCACAGATTTGTTCACTTTTTGGTTGGCGTGAAAAGATGAGAACATTAGATGAAGATGAGTGTTGGGCAAGGATGTGCAAGGGGAGAGGGAATGTCTAGGAAATGGAGTGTCTCTGTCTTCAGTGTAGCCAGTGTATTCAAATGCAGACTTTTCCTATCTCTTCACTTCCTTCTCTCCTGTAGGTCTTCACTGCCCTGCCATCAGCATTTTAGAAGGATTAAGTGGCACTCCTCTGTGTGTTTTGAATGGGTCCTGAGTAAGTGAGCATGTGTGGAGAGAGTTGTTTGCTTCTGTGTTAAGTAGCTATGTCTTTTGTGGTGAGGGAAAGCAGAGACTTATCTTTGTGGGGGAGGGATGTAAGCAACATGCCAAGCAGGTGGATGACAGTTTAGATCCCAGCAGTTTTTAGAAAGGAAAATGCAGGTGATGGGAACAGATTGCTGCACTGTACGTGTTCGCATGCCAATATCTCCCAGAGCACAGTGATCTAAAACCAATTCTCTTGTATGTCAGAGGGTCTATGTTCTCCTCTGCCTCTCTGAGCTCAAATGCCCATAAGCCAGGGCTGCAGCCCTCATGCAGAAGGAGAATGACTGACTGTCCCGGATGCTTAACCACTCCAGTGAAACCTAAACTCTTGGGTAGGGGGAAGTGGCTCTGGGACTTGCCATAGAGATGAGTATTTGTAAAGCAGGGTAGGTTGCCAACTCATCTGAACAGTCATGGGGAGGGTAGGTGGGGGGGAGGGGCCGACATAAAGGAAGATGAGGTTCTGAACAAATGCTAACATCTAATTCAGACTCTTCCTTAGGATAAGGACTGTTTCCTAGGGAGTTGGCCACTTCCGCCGCATCCTGGATTTCTGAAAGTGCAATGGCTTTGGTGGTGATAGTGGCTCCCTGGACGATCAGAAGTAGCACAGAGCGACTGCACCCAGTAATGGAAGCTGGTAGTGGCTGGCTTTTGAATGGGAGACAGAACTACTGTACTTGCCAAATGGATAGGTAGAAAGCACATGTTCAAAGAGTGGGTTTGCTGCTTCCATTAATTGTGGGCTACTTGTTACCCTGCCTGTCTTTTTTTAGAAAAATGCACTTTCCCATCCCACAACTGTGTGGGTGCTGGAGGTGCCAGATTGACACATTGGGGGAGCGGCACTGAGTGATGGTCAGAAACCTGGCCTTTTAAAATCTATCTGTTCTGTGTCATTTTAGTGCCAACACTGGTGGAGGATTGAGGGCGATTAGAGTTTTGGAGGGGGTGGGGAAATGGGTTAACCAGAAATGTAGTGGTAGGACCAAAAATGGTCTCAAATCTGTAAAAATGTTAGTCTGCTTTTTTGGCTTTTCTTAAGTCAAGGCTGAAGTATGTTTGAAGCACTTTGAAGATGCAAAGCACTAGGCACGCCGAGTACTCTTACTGCCTCTTTTGAAAAGTGGCATTTGAAAAGGGAAAGATGTATCCATTTCAGGCCACAGGCTATTCCTTATCTCCTTTCCACAGCTGCCATCCAGCCCTTTGTATCCCTTCCATGGTGTAGGGTGAGTTTGCGACTCTAGGCATGCTAAATGAAGAAGGGTACAATAAAAGAGGGGAGAAGACTTTAAAAGTCCACATCCATCTTCAGAACCCATTTCCCTTACTACTTGCTGTACATAGGGGAATAATGAGGTTCTGTTCTCATGTTAAGGGTTTTTTAACAAAAAAGGTAGTCCCAGGGTTCAGAGATGGCTGAGAAGTGATCCAGTAGGTTTCTTCCATCCCTAGTTTTGGATGCATCTTTTTAGTTCTCTTTTTCTGACAAATTGCACTTTAATAGCTTATTGGGAAAGGGAGGCGTGCAAAACTCTTTGGGGTAGGAGCAACCCAACAGCTGGTTTCGGTGGCTGCTGGACACCTCCTCTGGGTTATCGTCTTGCTTCACGTCCAACAGAACAGGAGCAAAGGAACTTGCGTTAACAAAATTACAAAGCTGAGGCTTTAAAAAAACAAAAAGCTAAGTTGAACATTTTAGCTGGCTATGTAGGGAGATTTACTTAGTAGCAGGCCCTGTGTTTGGAGGAACCCCAATCTCCTTGCTGGCTGTGCAGCACTGGCTTCTCCCATGCTCCTGCACTGCTTGGTTTGGGTCCTTCTAAGACTGCTATGTGACTTCACTGCCTATATGCTTGTTTTCCACCAGGGATGGGGTTGGGGAAGATTATTTTTATTCTTGGCATGATAGAGCACCTGAGTCTTTGCACAAGAAAGCTTCCTTTGCACAGAATGAGCTTCTAGCTTTTGTACAGACTAATTGAATGTATTTGGGCAAGGGGGGAGGGAGGGGCTGAGGGAATGAATCAATTACAAACAAAACCCCGAAGTATAATGCCTTTTCTGAATGAGTGCTTGTTGTAAATGGAGATTGTAATACAAACGGGAGGACAGGTTTAGTTACAATTTGACGCAAAGTGTGGTTTTATTTTTGTACTGATATGGACAAGATACTGTACAGCATCTATTTATTTAGATGATTTATGTGGTAAATGTTGCAAACAGTTATTAAAATATTAAATATGAGAACTGACATTTAACTAATGGCCTGTTTCTGTGTTGTCATTTCCCCCTTAATTCTGCAACTCCATTCTTTCTATCTCTGCTGACCTCTCTCTTTGGGATGAATGTGTAGTAGTTGTTGGCTTAGGAGAGATGGAAATCACATGTGCATGATGAACAGGGCCGAGGGATCATGTTTAATAAGGGCACTTTCTGACAACACCTTCCTTATTGGACCGTCTCAAGCAGGTTAGGCTTTTTATTCATTTTAAACGTGGAAAGTGAGTTGGAGCCGTAAAGAAAAGAACCTTTAACACAAAAGTGTAAAGCTCCTTCATGGATCAGAATAAAAGGCAAAGCCACCCTACATTTGCCTGGATATTTTCGAAAACTTACATAAATAGCAGCAGAGTCCCAGCTAAAATGGCATTGTTGCCAAATAGTGACAGTGCAGGGTTGGACTGATTTATTTAACCACTTGCCTGCTGTCGTCACCACCACCATAAGGGGAAGAAAGAGGATCTGGGGAATTATAGACCAGTCAGCTTACCTTCAATACCTGGAAAGTTTGTAAGCACATAGAGGAAAACACAGGGATAAGTAATAGCCAGCATAGATTTGTCAAGAACAAATCATGCCAAACTAATCTAATTTCTTTCTTTGACAGGGTAGCCACCCTAGTGGATAAAGGAGAAGTGATAGATATGATACCTTGATTTTTAGTCAGGCTTTTGATGCAGTCCCTTATGATATTCTCATAAGCAAAATAGTAAAATATGGGCTAAATTAAATTATAAGGGTAGGTGCACAACTGCTTGAAAGACTATTCAGAGCAGTTATCAATGGTTTTGCTGTCAAACTGGGTCGTCATATCAAGAGGGATTCTGTAGGAGTCTCTACAGGGTTTGGTAATATTCAGTATTTTTATAAACAACTTGGAGGACTGAGTAGAAGTGAGTACACTTAGAATTTGTGGTGACAGCCAAGCTTGGAGGGATTACAAGCACTTTGGAGGACCGAATTAAATTTCAAAATGATCTTGATATATTAAAGAATTGGTCTGAAATCAACAAGATGAAATTCAGTAAAGAGAAGTGAAAAGAACACTACACTTGCAAAGGAAAAAATCAAAAGAACAAATACAAAGTGGAAAAATACAATACTGGCTAGGCAGCTGTATTGTGGAAAAGGATCTGGAGGTTATAGTGGATCACAAAGTGAATGAGCCAACAGTGTGATGTTTGAAAGGCTACTATTCTGGGGTGTATAAATAGGAGTGCTGTATGTAAGTCACTGGAAGTAATTGTTCCACTTGGCACTGGTGAGGCTTCAGCTGGAATATTGTCTGGCTTTGGCCACCACACTTGAAAGAAGTGAACAAATTGGAGAGAGTGCCAGAGGAGAGCAACCAAAGAGATTTTGAAAACATGACCTATGAGGAAAGGCTGAAAGAATGGGGCCTGTTTAGTCTAGAGAAGTCTTCAACTGTGTAAAAGGTAGTTTATAAAGCGGACCAGCAATCAGTTGTTCTCCATGTCCACTAGGACAAGAAGTAATGGGCTTAACTTGCAGCAAGAGAGATTTAGGTTAGATATTAGGGAAAAACTTTAACTATAATGATAGTTAAGCTCTGGAACAAGTTACCAAGGGAGGTTGTAGAATCCCTTTCTATGGAGGTTTTTAAGAATAAGTTAGACAAGCATTTGTTTGGGATGGTCTAGATATACTTAATACTGCTTCAGCATGAGGGGGTGGGGTGATGGAATGGACTGATGACCTCAAGATCCCTTCCAGCATTGCTGTTATTCTGTACAACACAGAATGCACCTGCTGGGTATCCACAAGTAAATCCATGGGGCTGGCATCTCTGCCCAATGTTCTGTGTGCACTGCTTTAGGATTGGTTGGATTCCAAATTGCTGGGCTAGAAAGGGAGACACTGATTTTTTTTCTTCCTCCTCTCTAGCTGTTTCTGAAGGAAAGCCTGGCGTGGTGTGGAAACTGTTTAATCAACAGAAGCTCCTGGAGTGCAGGAGGGGCCCTCCAAAAAATACAGGACCTCAAGAGATCATTTGCATTGTTTGCACCTAGGACTATCCCTGCTTCTTTGTACATTGAGATGAAACACACTCACCTACTGTCCTAATGAATGTGCAAGGTGAGATGCACTTGATGAAAAAGGCCTGGTCTATCGTTTTTAACCAATATAACTGTGTGAATTTTTTTAACCAAACGATATATGGTACAGTCCTTAGCATGAATCAATTATACTGGTATAAAGATACACTAGAATATTTATGAACACCAGAGTTATAAACTGACCAGTCAGTCACACACCTCATTTGGAACTGGAAGTATGCAAACAGGCACTAGTGGCGGGGAGGGGGGGAGCAAATACAAGTACTGTTAAACTACTAAAAAATAAAGGGAAAGTTTAAAAAAAAAAATGACAAGATCAGGAAACTTTCTGTGCTCGTTTCATTTAAATTAAGATGGTTGAAAGCAGCATTTTTCTTCTACATAGTAAAGTTTCAAAGCCGTAATAAGTCAATGTTCAATGTAAACTTTTGAAAGAACCACCATAATGTTTTGTTCAGAGTTATGAACATTTCAGTTACAGACAACCTCCATTCCCAAGGTATTTGTAATTCTGAGGTTCTACCGTACATTATGTGGCAAAGCTTGCTCCCCTTCCTATATCAGCTATAAGAGTAGAAGCACACTCAGACTTATAACAACATCCATCTTAGTGGCTGTTACTGCTTTAACTATACTGCTATAGTTAAAGTGGTACACTGTGTGTAGATAAGCTCCAATTCTAACACCCCCCCCCCTCCGCCTCCCCATTGATTTCAAACAGAATTGTGAATGTAAGAGATGTGACCTAATTATGCTTCATGAATCAAACTAGAACCCTGGGTAGGTCAAGAGAACATAATTAGGTTGCACCTGAAGTGCAATAGGAAAATAGGCTTTAATTGTGAGAAAGGGACATCACACAGAGAGTGCCAGGGTAGATCAGACCATCAATGGTCCATATAGTCCAGCATCCTTCCTCTGGCAGTGGCCAGAACCAGCTGCTTCAGGAGAAAGGTAAGAAACTCTGCAGTGGGAGTTACAGGATAACCTGATCTCATGAAAACTTTTTTCCTAATCCCCATTCTTCTGCAGGTGGTTTATGTCGTGAATCAGGGTTTTTCCCCCTATCCCTTCCCAAACATGTTTGGGTTCTAGGACTCCTTATTTATAACTTGGGCTAGTCCTGTTATTTAGAGCTGTGTCTAGACCTTTCCTGACCAACGTGCTGCAGCCACCAGGTCCCTCTAAGGCAACTGCTCCGCTAGGTTAGACAGGACCTAGCACCCACTTGACCCTGGCAGCCGAGCTCTCGTGGTGGGAAGGCAGCCTCAGATATTGGCAACCAATTCACAACACAGCGCCCTGCCCGGCCAGGAGCGGAGGGAGGGAGGCTGTTATCTAGCAGTTCTCCCCCCTGGTGTTCTATGTCTACTTCATCGCTCTCAAGCCTTCTTCCCCCGCGTTTTACAGTACAGCGCGGCCCAAACCCGCGCCGCTCCCTGCAGCCCGCGCGCGCTGGTGGCTTAAGAGCCCGCGCGCCTGCGCTCTCCTTCTCTTTCCCTAGCAACTGCCGCCGGGGAGACCCTGGTAACAGTGCACGGGGGGATATGTGTGTGTGTGGGGGGGGGAACAGGAGAGAAGGTCACGTGGTGTCGTGCGGCCGCAGAGCGACTGCGAGCGTGCGTGAGGGCAGCGTGCGCGAGCCGGTGCATAGTAGCGGCAGCTTGAGAAGGGGGAGGAGGGAAGGAGGGAGAAGCGGGCGGGATTATTATGGGCTGTGGGTGCTGCTGCTGAGCAAGATGGAGCTGTCTGCAGTGGGGGAGCGAGTGTTCGCGGCCGAATCCATCATCAAGCGGCGGATCCGAAAGGTGAGCAGCTGTCCAGCCTGGCCCCGGCTCCGGCCGCCCGCGCGCGGGGCTGCTCCGGGTGTGTTCTCATGGCTATTTGGCTAATCCTCCCCCCCCCCTTCCTCTTTCTGTCTCTTTCCCCCTCCTCCTTTCCCCTCCTCATCTGTGTTTCGCAGGGGCGCATCGAGTACCTGGTGAAATGGAAAGGCTGGGCCATCAAGTGAGTTGTTTTAGTATTTCTCCCTCTGTGTGTGTGTGTGTGTGTGCGCGTGCGCGCGCGCGCGCGTGTGTGGATGCATGTGTGCGCCCCCGCGCGCGTGTGCATATATGTATAAAAGGTCCTTCCCCAAGTCTGCGTTGTGATAAAATTCTGCATCCCTTTTCCATGCACGAAACCGTGCCCCGGGGTTGCATTTTTTTCCCTCCACGTTAACCTTTTTATGCGTCTGCCCGTGTTTTTTGTGTGCCTTGGCAGGTACAGCACTTGGGAACCTGAAGAGAACATCCTGGACTCCCGACTTATTGCAGCCTTTGAGCAGAAGTGAGTTTACAAGGGGTGGGGGAGGCTGCAGTGCATTTGTTTACTTGATATCGAACCTGCAAAAAATGGTGTGTATGGGGGGCCAGGGAGTTTTCTTAAGAAAAAGTTTAACGTTCTAAAATTTGACTCCTTAAAGGGAACGAGAGCGTGAGCTGTATGGGCCGAAGAAGAGAGGACCCAAGCCTAAAACTTTCCTCCTGAAGGTAACTCTTATTTAAATAATTTAGGCCCAGTTAGATTAATCCAAAATCCCACTGCCTGTGGGCTGTTGGATGTAATTAATTCTCAAATGAGTTGGGCCTGCCTTAGCCTGGGAGTACTAATGCAACTAAATACAAGGGGGGAATAGAAGTGCATGAGATGCTGCCTGGGGTGCGGAAGGAACACCGGTAAAAGCTCTGTGTGTGTGTGTGTGTGTGTGTGTGTGTGTGTATTGGGGGAGGGAATGTTCTCTTCTTGTCAATCATCTCTCCCCCCCCCCCCCCATCCCTCCCATGGTTGTCTGTGTGATGATTGCACTCCCTGTTCCCTTTCCCCAGCACAGTGGTATTCATTCACACCCCTTTCTCCTTGGGTCTGGATGTGATAACATAGCAGCATACTTAGTGGCTACGAAAAGGTTTTGTATTTGTTGTTGTTTTTTGATTTTAAGATATGATTAGGCTGCTGCCTCCACTTCTCTTCACATGTCAGCATGTTAGATGCCCCCAGATGCTATATTGGTGATCCTATGGGGTTCGCTACTTGTTCTGGAATTCATGGGATGGCTCTGTCGCTTCATGGGAGAGCTAAAGACTCCACTTCATGTGCAATGACAGTGGCGTTTTCATATCTTTCTTTATGCACAGACATGCTTTGTCTCACAGGGAAGACTTTTTTTAAAAAAAGGGGATCCCCAGTTTCCCTTCTTTTAAAATCTGGTACTTTGTACCAGAAGTGATAGATTTTTCCTGTAAGTGTTGGTATCTGCCATATTCCTCTCTCTGAAAACTTGTAGACAAATGTATTGCATTATTGCTCCCCTAACCATCCCGATCCTAGATCATAAATGAATGGAGGTGCCAGAATATCATCTTGATTGGCGGTATAGTTAAGACAAATGTGCATGGGGAGCCAGGAATTTCTCAGTTCTGGTCCACATAAGAACAGCTGTACTGAGTCAGGCCAATGGTCTATCTAGCCCAATATCCTGTCTCCTGACAGTGGCCAATGCCAAGTGCTTCAAAGGGAATGAACAGAAGAGGTAATAATCAAGTGATCCATCTGATATCCAGATGCTATGGAGACGGGTGCTTTAACAATACATCTAATACTCCTATCTCAGGCATTGACTCATTTTGTGGCCTTGGGGCAAGTCATTTTACGTTTTTGGGTCTCTTTTCCCCATCTGTAAAATGGGGTTAATACTTTGCTTTCCGGCCTCACAGGGTTGTTGAGAGGCTTCACATCTTCAAATCTCTGTACAGACACAAGTGAAGTGTTAAGTGTGAGCACTCAAAAAGCGATAGGGTATCCCCCTTTATCTGCTTTGGAAGGATATGGTATATGGGAGGACCACACAAATAGTTTTTAAAATGGGGGGAGAGGGGGAGGGATATCTTCCTGGGGTTTTCTGAATGTCCAGGTAAAAACTGGGGAGTTATGTGGAAATCTTCAGGAAGCCCTGGGGGTGATTGAAACATCCCCCCACACCTTGCCTACATTGTTACTCTTGCCTTAATTAAAAACTGAAAATGATAAAATCAGTTTGCTTTCTCAGTAATAGTGTGTTACTTTTTACTCTTCACTCAGTGAAACTAGTTCAGTTCACTCAGTGTAAAAAGAGTAAAAACTAGTTCAGTTTCACTTTATGGTCTATTTCTATCTCTAGCACTTACGCTTTAGATCATCTTATGTTTGGGATTCCAATAATGCAGAGGAAAATTTGAGGAGACACCAATAATTTAAAAACAACACTTCTGCTTGAATTTTTTTTATCCTACTGTTATTTGTAACACTTGAAATCTGAATAGAAAAGAAACAGTCTAATTTTTGTTTGTTTGCATTGAGTATTCAAAAGCACTCTATAATCAGTTTCCTTGAATGGTCAGTTGGTTTCTTCTTTCACACAGAAACATGGGAAGGAGATATTGCATTAAAAATAAAAATGTGTAATATTATATATAGCAAAAAGTGATTGTGAAGTCACAAGAAGCTGGCAGGGCATCTCAGGAACAGGTGCAGATTCTGAATCTACCTTACTTCTAGCTCACTGTTTCAATTGACTAGATTTCTAGTTAATGGGTTTTGTTTTTATATTTAAAAATATATATATTTTGGGTTTAGGGGACACAAATCATTGACACTTCAAGAAATAGGCATTCCTGTTAATTTCTTAAAAACACCACAACTAACAATATTCCTTCACTGGTGTTGTGACTTGCCTTAATTCTTTCCCTCCCCGACTCTTGAAATCTACTTGACTGTTACTGAAAACTGCTGGCTTGATACGCTGGAGAGGAGGGTGAAGTGTGGAACAAAAAAATCACCACTGGTAGGTTGATGCCTCTCTGTGTGGAGCACTGAGCAGGGCAGGAACATAGTCGGTGCTACTTAACTTGCTGCTGGCATCTCCCTCTGGGGAGCTGGTCTGGTGAGAAATGAGGTTGTATCAGAGACTAGCATGAGTTGCTGGTTTCTGTGACTTCTGATCCAGCCCTAAAAATAACACCCCAGACCAGACAACAAGAAATAACTCTTATCTTGGTTAATACTATCTGAACATGTCCAAACTCTATTTGAGCTAATTACTTGCAATGCGATTTCAGTTAGAAAATCAGTTAAAAGTGGCCCTTCAGTCTTTTGTATTGAAGTCCTTTCTTTCTGCCTGCCACAGCCAACGTTTTGACTCCTTTTAATCCTACAGGACTGATGCTGCTACAGGAGGAGAAGCAGGGTTCTGTTCTGTCTTGCACATTAACAACGTTGTCAGTTCTTTCAATTGCAGAATCTCTTGCCGATGAGACCCTCCAAAGCAGAGGGAGAAACTTGACTCTTGGGTCCCCGGGGGAGTTCGCAGAGTTGGCATTTAGAACAATATTCTTTTTGACTTGCAAACTGAACCAATTAGAATTGGAAGGCATGGAGATTAAATATGAGACCAAACCACGACTAGTTTTAAAAGACTAGTGTGCACTTGGGATGAATGGTTTCATATATAATGTTTCTGACCAAGATTTTCAAACGTGGTGTTTAAAGCTAGGCTTTTAAATCCATATTACGGCATTTAAATAAGTGGCCAGATTTGAAATTCTGTTTGCTTATTTTTTTTTACTTACCTCAGTATTGACTTGGGGCCAGATTTACAAAGGAATTACTCTTTGGTTTGAGTTACATGCCTAATCTTCTTAGCGCTTTTAAAAATCCCACAAGGTGCCTATCTTCATCTTCAGGCACCTGATTCCTTTGTAAATCTAGCCATTGGTGCCTAAAGTGAGGCTTCTAATGCTTGGCCTTCCTATCAGACCGCTGTGATGTCACTAACAAGCTTTTGCATCGTGGATGGCAAGACTGAAAGTGTGGCCTTCAGTTGCAGAGTTTTGGGTAGGAGGTTTTTCTGTATTTCCTGGATATTAGAGTCAAACTTTCCTATGGTTGAAGAGCTCAAGCCCAGAGGACGAATTTACTTGCTGGGGTGATCATGTCATGCAGTAGCCTGGAAGGTGAGATGAACTTATGGAAATCATAGTTGTTGCTTTGAGAGGGGAATTTGGAGTGGCTGACATAGGGCAGTCCTTTCCAACCATTATTAGTCTGACATCCGTGATAGATCTTGTCGGTAGCAAGTTCTTTAAGGTTTTAGAAATATATAGATAGGAAATAATGAGCTTCACTGGGGAAAAATGGAAGCTCACGCAGGATTTTAGAAACACATTAACTCTCCCACACATACATTTTACATACAACTTTGTCTTTCTTCCTCGCCCTCCCTAGCGTACTTTTTTCCTCACAGCTTTGTTGGCTTGGGAAAGGCAGGGGTCACGCGCAACTCCTTAAGATCGTGCATGTGCTATTGGAAGACATGTTCCTGACCCCCATGCTCAGCTTTCAGAGATCTCTATTCTCAGTCACTGTACATAATAAGGTAAAGATTGGAGGGTGTTTAATGGCGGAAGAAGAGGTAATCGAGAGCGTGAGGTAATGGACAGCACTTGCCCAGCACAATAGGGGATTTCCCTCTTGCTGCTTGCAAGATGTAAATTTAGCTGTAAACTAAAGTGGAGGAAGGCGCAACGGTAGTGTTGAATGACTTTCTCCCTTAATCTCAGGTTTTGATCTCCTTGTTCATAAATAACCCCTTCAGCAGTTTTAAATTGAAATCTGTTCTCTCATGACATTTGTATCCCTTCCAATGGGGAAACACATTAGTTTATGGTAGGTTGCTTAGGAACACTGCTTGCTGTTGCTTTGTCAGCTAAAGGTTGCAGAATAGACAGGCAGTAAAACAAGCCAGAATGCTAGCCAAAGAGGTGAAAGGGGAAACAAGGGCCCTTATAAATATATTATTTTGCAGGGGGGGAGTACAAGACAAAGCAGATGCACTAATAAACGAGGGTTAAATACAGCAGAGCTACTGAAATGTTTTATTTTGAATCAAAACGAAAACTTGCATCCAAGGTCCTTATTATTTCCCACTTGTAGAGTTATTGACATAAATTAGATAAAGTGAGATTTTTAGGGAACTTGAATATGTACATGTCACCCTGTTTTCAGTATGTGTATGCTAGAGTGTGAAGAGAATGGACTGATGAAATTATTTGTTGGATCACTAGCCATAATTATTAAAAAATAACAGAACTAGGGAGGGTGCTAGTGAATGAGAATTCATGAGGGGGCTGAGTCAATGTGATACAGATCTCCAAAAGAAGGAAAAAGTGATCCTAGCAATTACTGTGCTATTAAGTAGTAAACCTTCATTCTCTGTTAAATGAGAACAAAATCTCTAGATGTTTGCAGACTATTTTATTTTCGTGAAAACTGAAACATGAACAATAAACAGGGTATTCTATGTACAGCATTGAGCACATCTTCCACACTAAAGTCATGAAGGTAAAGAGCATTCTGCTTCCTTCAGACTAAATTCCTTGGAGCGGGAAGATGCACTGGTGAAATTCAGAGAAGGGATCAACTTTTGGTTGTCTTAAACTATGAACCCTTATAATTCATGAGCACCATAGATGAACTGAGCTTTCAGCAGGGAGGAGGAGTTTCTTGAAGAGATTTGAATAGGAAGACGACTTTGTAAACTGGGATTGGAAGATAGTTCCAGGTATAGAGGGAAGCAGGAACACAGCTAGGAATGGGAGGAGAAAATGAATGGGTCAGCAAAACTATCATCTTTGTAAATGAAATCTGACAAACTTGATCACATTTTTAGTAGAATTACTGGACTAGTGGCTAGAAGGAACATGGTAGCTGGGAAATCTGGATTTTTGCATTTTGATACTGTTTCTTTGAAACTTTACTTGAAAAATGAATTCAAGCTGACTTGGGTATGTGTACTCTAACATGAATTGCAAAGCATCACAAAGAATGTAAACTAAGCAATGATTAACAGCAGCATATTGAGTTGGAGGGAGTGTTAGGTTCCATGTTAGCCTAATCGTCGTTAATTTGTCAGAGGAGAAAAACAGCACATTCATTCCATTCATAGGATACTAAAATGTGAGGTCATGAGGGCAGAGAAATAAAATAAGGGCTGGAAATAAGAAATGGATTCAACCAGGAAAAATGCAAACAGATGCTTCTGGAATGGGAAATAATCGGGGACCCAAATATTCAATGAACAAAAGAAACCTTGAGAGCAGAAATACTTTGAGAGAGAGACACCATGGTGTGACAGTGAAAAGCAAATTAGACATGATTCGTGTGATATGGTGGCAAAAAAGCCAAGGGGGATTTATGAGTTTGCTGTGCAGAGGGAGTCATGCCAGGTATCAGAGTTAATAATCCCTCATTGTATGGCTTCAGTTCACTTGGAATAAAACGTCATTCCAGGCACCACCCCACACCACTAGGTAATCCTAAACTGGAAGGAGTTCAGAGAAGAGCAATAAAAATGCTTGAGGGGCTGTGATACTGATGTGTGAGAGAAGATTAAAAGTAAAATATTACCAGAATCGTTTGGCTAAAAGATGTCTGAAGAGAGACGTAACCATCTGTATGTATTTAAATGGTGGGAAAGAGAGTGAGGAATTATTCGGGTTCAAAGAGCTATTCAAGCATACTAGATTGTAGGTTGTTTGGGGCAGGAACCCTGTCCGATTATCCATGCTGTAAGGCATATAGGGCATGGAATAATGGATGAGACTGAGACAAGTGAAACTCTGGATGCGTATTAGGATACCATCCAAACAGTGAAACCTATTAGGATTTGTCTGTGCTGGAGATTTTTAAACTTTGCCTAGGATAAACAACAATTATGTTTGTGGCCTGGAATGAACATTTGGGGAGAGTCCACACTGGCCTTATGAACACGTTAACCACCTTGAGTTATTTGACAATTGTTTAACTCAAAGTATAAAATCTCTAGCATAGATGAGCCTTTAGACTGTGGAATAGTTTCCCAGATGAAGCAGTAGAAACCCCATCCATCACTGAAGCCACTCGCAGCTAGACTGGACAAAGCATTGGAGAGCTTACTCTAGGGAACAGCCCTGTATTAGCCAGAGATGAGCTAGATGCTTTCATGTCTCCATTCCCAACTTCTTCCATTCTGTAGCAGGGCTGCTTGAGAGGTTTGAGGCTTCATGCAGCTTGCGCTGTTGTCATCACTAGGAATTGGAAGGAGCAGCATGGGAGCACTCCGCAGGAATGGAATCTTTTGGGATCAAATATAAGGAATTAGGGTGGGTTCATAGCCTAGGCCCAGTCCTGGTTCCTGGCTTTGATGACTTTTAAAATGCTGCTAAGTTTCTGGGTATCCTGTGATGAGAGCTGTAGGTCCAGAACAGGTTGCATGATGGCAGGGAAAATAATAGTGCAGTGCTTAAAACCTTAGCTAACCAGAACCTGTCTTGAGCTTTGTGTGTTTGGGAGTCATGAGGTGAGAAAGTGGATGTGTTTCCTGGAGACTGAAGTTCTCATTGTGGTCACTAGATGGTACAAGAATCTCATTTGATTCTAAGTTGGCAAGGCAATGGTAGGTCTGGTGCCAAAAGGTCTGGTTACTTCTGGCCTGGGCTGGGTTTTGGAGGCAAGGGAATTATAGAGTGACTCTGTTTTGGATGAGGTGAACTCCATTTCAGAGGGGTATGGCAATTTATCCTTGTGTGGCACCATTTAAAGTGTGGCTTGCTCTGTAAAGCAAGTATAAAATTACACTGTGGAGTTCTATGTTTGTTGTAGCTCCAGATCAAACTTGCTCAATTTACAAATGAAAATGTTAACTGCCTGCAGGCAATCTTGTTGCTGATGCATGAGCCAGAATAAATTCCAGCTCACTCTCCTAGAGTTGTCCTGGCTCAAGAGGAACTAAAAACTTCTGTCCCAAACGCTTAGCAGATATGACTCCTGATACATTTATTGAGGAGGAGAAGAGAGAGCAGCTTTCTCTCCTGTCTGAGAAAAGCAGGTGCCTTTTCTACACTTTCACTATTTAATCTGTAACGTTAAATGAATAATCATCTGAAGGGGCAGGACAAATCTGACTTTTAGGGGTGGAATAAGAACATAAGAATTGCATAGGAACCTAGGGATGGAATAGGAACATAAGAATTCCATAGGAAGCTACAATAGACCCTAAGTCCATCTAGCCCAGTATCCTGTCTGTGACAGTGGCCTACACCAGATGTTTAAAAGGAAGGTGTAAGAATCCCATAGCAGGCACGTGTGGGATAATTTTCCCCTGACACAACTACTAGGCTAAAACATGAGATTTAATATCCCTTCCAAAATTTGCATTGTCATTAATTACAACAACTCCGGATATTCTTGATCTCCATGCAGATGTCCAATCTTTTTTTTTTTTTTTTTTTTTTAAACCTTGAATCTGAGACTTTCCACTCACAGCATCCATCGGACCACTACCTTCTCCATCACCCCTTCCTAAAGATCCATTTCTCCCATGATACCTACGAGAAATTAACCAACTAATAGTCTCGGGGGGACTTTAATTGCTTGCTTTATTCCTCTCCCCTTCTCTTTGTCTCTTGTTTGTCTACTAGATTGTGATCTTATAGACACAATCCATGCTCCCTACATTCAGACAGTGCCTAGCATATTTTGGGATGCCTACTCACCACAAATAAACTTCTTGGTGCTGAGCCCCACCAACAACCATGGTGCTGAGCCCCACCAACAACCACCAGATGCTTATTAGGAAATTAGCCCCTTCTCCTGGTGACCGAGTATAGTAACAAGGCTATATCTACGCTACAGCTCATGTTGGCTCATAAGTTAGACCGACATAAGCACCGGTGTGGACATCTCTCACGGAGATGGTTTTATTATGCGAACGGGAGAGTTCTCTCTCATCAGCATTGCGCCTCTTCACTAGACATGCTGCAGTGGCATGTATAGACAAGCTCTAAGTGTGGCTTTAGAATCTCTGGCACCAGGGTCCCTGAGCCCTTTCCTCTGTGCTTTTCTTTCAGGAGAACATGTAAGAAGGGGGATGTTAAGGAAATGCTCGGGGTTTGTCTACACATAGAGTACTGCAGCAGCACAACTGCACTGCTGTAGTGCTTAGTGAGGATGCTACCTATGCCAGGAGGAGCTGAACACAAACCAGCAGGTTATTTCTCTCCTCTGTCATAGATGATGCAAGTGTGATGGCTGCCAGCTTCACTGATGCACTGGAGAATGAACAGGGGGCCTCCAGAGCTAAAGCAGGAGCTGCTACAGCTTGAACTAAAGAGCCACAGCTCCAAAGCAAGGGGCTGTAACAGGCACAGAGGGGGACTTCTAGCACTTAGTCACCACTGCATTACTGAAGCACTGGGGTTCTGTGCATTTATTTCTTCATTTAAATATTAACTTGTATACAAATGAGGTGTAGCCTTCTGGCTCTTAACAGGGTGCTCCTAAAGTGGTCTTCTCACCACAAGCTGAGCTGTCCCCAGTTTCAAGGCCTGGTATCTGTCAGGTCGTGTCTGACTCCACTCTTCTTCTCCCACACCGCAGGCTCGGGCCCAGGCGGAGGCCCTACACATCGGGGACGTACACTTCTCTGTCAAGCCTGGCTCTAGCACCTCGTCACCTAAGCTGCACTCCAGCGCCGCAGTGCACCGGCTCAAGAAAGACATCCGGCGCTGCCATCGCATGTCCCGGCGCCCCCTGCCCCGCCCAGACCCCCAGAACGCTGGGGGGGGAGCTGGCATACGTCCGCCTGTCTCACCCTTCTCAGAGACCGTCCGCATCATCAACCGCAAGGTGAAGCCTCGTGAGCCCAAACGCAGCCGCATCATCCTCAACCTCAAGGTCATGGACAAGGGCGGGAAGGCTGCGAATGGGGGAGGGGGCTTGGCCCGGCCGAAGATCCCCTCACGAAACCGTGTCATCGGCAAGAGTAAGAAGTTCAGCGAGAGCATCCTCCGCACCCAGATCCGCCACATGAAGTTCGGCACCTTCTCGCTGTACAACAAGCCATCCACTGCTCCAGCCACATCTCTGGAGGGCAAGATGGAGGCAGGGGGCTCACAAGGTGCCTCCTGCGGGCTGATCATGGGCTCCACCCCCTACGATGCCCACAGCTCCAGCTCCTCTGGGTGCCCCTCCCCTACCCCTCACTCCTCCTCCGACCCAGACGATTCTCCCCCAAAGCTGCTCCCTGAGACCTTGAGCCCCGCCATCCCTGACTGGCGTGAGTCAGAGGTCCTTGACCTGTCGATCCCACCAGAATCAGCGGCCACCAGCAAGCGCTCTCCTCCCGGGGGATGTGCTGGGGGCCAGACACCCTCATCGTCCCTCTCCTCTTCTGACCCGGAGCAGGAGGCTGGCGACTGGCGTCCTGAGATGTCCCCCTGCTCTAACGTGGTGGTCACGGATGTCACCAGTAACCTCCTGACCGTCACCATCAAGGAGTTCTGCAACGCCGAGGATTTCGAGAAGGTGGCGGCGAGTGGAGGAGGCAACAAGTGAGAAGTTGGATCCCTGCTTCGGAGGTGGGGGGAGGCTCTGCTGCAAGAAGTCATGGTGTGAATGGCTGTTGTTAGTTTTCTCCTGCTCTCCCCCTCCCTGGTTCTTTTTTTTTTCTGCTCGGAGACTGGGGTGAGAGTTGGAGGGCAGAGGTGTCTGAAGTTCCCAGATGTCACAGCTGCTAGGGGTTGGGCTGGGGCATGATCATTTGTCTTCAAGAAACATGTCAAACTGGAGTTGGTGTGGAGTGGTGTGTTGGGGCTGGTGCGGAAGGATTCCCCCCCATTTTTTCTGAAAGAATGGGGGTGCTCTTGCTACTGTAGAGATGGATAAGGCATTTGAAAGCAGCTGTACTCCCCCATCTGCCTTGCAGTATGCACACACTCCCTTCTACTTCTCCAGTTCTTCACCCACCTCCCCCCAGGGCAGCTCTGATCCTCTTCTCTCTTTGGCATGGAATGGCCATCTTTTAAGATCCAGCTTCAGTAGCCCTGGCTGTATCTTTGGGAGAGGGAGGGGAGATCAGAAGGTAAAGCATCAGAGCTAGAACGCAACTGCAACAGAGCCAGAATAGGAGGGTTGCACCCCTATAATGTGCCCCAGGCTCACTTCCTTCTTGCTTTTACTATCGGTGCTAACTTGGCAGTTGTATGGGCACCTTAAGACCACCTGGGCCCTTCTGCTCCTTCCCTACCAGATCTTCCAGTCTGCTCAGCTTTGTTGGGCCTGTCACTTCCAGCCTGGATCTTCCTCCTTGTGTTTGTCTCTTGCACTTGGCTTGGGCCTGAGGCATGCCATGCCTTTTCTAAGCCTTTTCCTAGTGGAAGTGGGAAAGCCACACGTTCGTCCGTCAGTTCAGGAGGAGCAGTGGCTTGTCCTGATATTGCCCCAGTAGGTCTTACCTCACAAGGTAATTGGCTCCACTGAATCACCTCATAAGCCTTGTGTGTGCAAAGGAAGATCTGCTACCCTTCCTGCTCAGTTTCACCTCTTTCTGGTGGGTGGGTTGGAAGGGGTTCACCTCAACCATTTCCAGGATCTGAAATTGCCTCTACAATTGTCAACCAAAGGTGCTAAGAACCTGTTGTAAGAATTACTGTGTCTTACATTTTGTGTGTGTGTGTATGTGCGCGTGCCTGCCTCACCCTACCCCCCCAAACTCCTTGTTTTTTTACATGTTCAGCATGAAATTGGGTCTGGAATCACCCTCCAGACTCTGTGATTTGGAAGCAGTCAATAATGTGGCTTCCTCCACTTCCCTCAGACATGCTCTTAATGTCTAAGGTGCAAACGCGCTCTTCTTAGCCATTCATGGCTTGTTTGACTCTGTCAGTGCTGAGCTTTGTGGCTAGATACTCTCCTTCACTTCCCCACACCTCTGTTGCTGAATCTGTGAAACACGGGGGTTTGGAGAACAGGCGCTGATAAAGTTGGTCTAAATTAGTGTTGCTGTGAGTGTCTGCCTTGATTCCATTACCATGGGACAGGTGTGTCTGTATGTATGTGAGGTGTCGCCTATTGTGGGATCCATAAGTCTTTATATGCCTACCTGTGTGTGTACTGGGGGGAGGAGAGAGGAACTGTCACCTCTAAGGACTCATCTTCACACACACTGCCAATAAAATAACTAAATTGGGTGGAATTCACACCTTTTTGTAGTTTTGCCTGCAGGCACTCTGGATTTGAAGGGTATGTCTACACTGCAAACGGTACAGTTGCTGCTTTGCCACTGTAGTGTAGACACTTGCTACAGTGACGGAGGGTGTTTTTCTTTAACTGCAGTAAAACCACCCCTTCAAAGGGCAGGACTGGGTCGACAGAAGGATTCTTCCACTGACCTAGCTTCATATACAGTGGAGGTTGTGTTGTCCTAACTACATTGCACAGGGTGCAAACTTTTTCACAGCCCTGAGCAATGTCGCTAGTTTGATCTAATTTTTAGGTGTAGACCAGCCTTAAAACTCACCTAATGCAAAATAAGCGTCTACACAGAGACTTGTATAGAAATGAAAAGGTGTGAATTCAAGCTAGTTTAGTTCCAGTTTGTGTGTAGCCAATCTGAGAGGTGATCCCAGATGTGGTTAGTGTGTTCCTACACACCCACAATCCTCCCCCGCTTCTCCCCACAAACCTTCCCATCTTTTGTGGGTTTTTTAAACAAAACTTCTAAAATCCAGCAGAATATTTCAAAATCAGTTACATTGACTGGGGTGGGGGAGACTTCCCCATTCATTCACCAATCCAAGGCTTCCTGTAATTTGTTGGACATGTACGTGTGTATGTGAATTAATACCTGCCTGTCGTCTTTGCTTTGTTTTGCATCCTTTCTTCACCTTGCGCATGCAGGGTTCTCTTATTTCTTGGTAGCTTATTCTAATGGCTGCAGCTTCAAAGACAAGCAGGCTGGGGAGAGATGGGAGATCTATATTGGGGGAATAACAAGGAGATTTGTGTTAAAAAGAGAAGATTTTAAAAAGGAACTATTTTATGAGGCTGTGAGATAAGAGGAACTATTTTACAGAGTAGATGCATGCTGGACAGTCACTTTTTTTAGGTTGCTTGGTTACTCTTGGCGTGTATGTGATGGCGTTCTTGTTTCGTGGTAATAAAGTTCAGAAATATTTGAAAAGTTGTAAGTTGGAGATAAAAGGGAACTTTAATAGGAAACTCTTGACATGTTTTAGCCAAGAAACATTCACTTGGCAGAGGTTTTTTTTCTTCCCCTCTGGTGTATGTTGTTTGGTGTTCCTGGATTTTTTTCATGATGAGGGGTTTTCGCCTTTCTCTGGAGCATTGAGCAAGAGGATTGCATGTGGCTGGTGACCCATCTTCCTGCAATTACAAAGAGGGGAGGGAGACACTGGGCTTTGAAGGAACTCGTATCATAGATCATCTCTCTGTAGGAAAGAAGTGCAATCCAGTCAGTGAAAGTAGCTTGACTGCTTGTGTCACAACCCACCTGAGTGGGTCACCTGAGGGACTGAACCTCTGAATCTAAAAGCATGAATCTATTGCCTGAGCTTAAAGATCAGGCGGTAGCAGCCTCATAAACCTCTTCATGTGATCCAGCCACTAGGGGCTGACAAAAACCCACACTAGTATGAATGTGAGTTACACTCACCTTCCACTTCTGATTTTCCCTCCTCCCCCGCCTCCCTACTGGAATATAGAAGGGAGGTTCTATCCATGCCTTTCAGAGAGGGCATAAGGTTGTGGGGAGTATTCAGAAGCATTCCCCCTAAACCAGGGAAATAGTCTGTGTCTGTGCCATGTTTATTCTCTTGTTGTGTTTTTAGAGGAGATTTTATGATGGAAAGTGGGAAAAGTGAAATGAATAGTTTTGCAAAAAAAAAGAAAAGAAAAAATAAAAGTAAAAAAAAAAAAAGATATTTCTATTGGGGGAGAGAGAGTTTTAAAAATGAATAATAAAATGCAGTGATTGCACAAACTGTAGCGGTATTAGATGGTCCTTAGACAAGAGAGTATTTTGTAGTATGTGTCTGGGTGGTATTTGGCTCACTTTGAACTGAAGGCGAGTGTCCTCGGGGTAACTAGCAATTTCTGATTCGAAGAGACAAGTCCTGTTTTGGAGAAAACCCATATTTTTATCCTTCTCTTCCCAAATGTTGGAGTGAATTCCATCCAACAGCATGACAGTTCCCCTGCCCCACCCCCCTCCAGAAATTAGATGAAGACTGTATTTTTCTCTCCTTCCCTGGTACGGTGGCGCCAAAGTTGTTGCAGAATGGTAAATCCTGACCTGATGGGGTTTTGGCCAGGCTGGTAAAATGGAAATGGCATGTGAATGGAGCAGCTGAGATCTCAGCTTGGCTTGCACCTTTCTTGCCAGAGAAGCACCCCAAGCGCAGAATAAACACCCACTCAGAACCAGCAAAGCTCCCTTCCTTGTCTCATTATCAGCTCACTGACTTCAGTGCTTAATGGAAATGGCATTTTAAATGCAGAATTTGCCACAGCAGAACCTGACGTAGTCAAGTCTAGTGTCCCACCTCTTCATAGGAAGGCAGAAATCCCCATGGGTACCTGAAGTTTCAGACAAGTGGGAGCACCCTCTCCTGGGGGATGCTGGGGTGCATTGAGTGTGTCTCAGGGTGAGAGCCAGAGTGGCGTTGGTGGGTTTTTACTAGAGCAGGGTTGGCTTCTTCTGTTCTGTGGCGTGTGTGAATGTCTCGAGGTGGTGGAGGTAGCTTTCATAGCGAGCTTTCCCAGCCAAGGCCGCACTTTGTGTCTTTGCAACATATTATTCATCTGCTATGTGAAAGAGACTGTAGGAAAGAGGAACTGGACATTGGCATCTGAATGTAATAGAAGTTACTAGATATGGGTCTCTAAGATGTCCGCCTTGTCAGGGTCTCCTCTGTGCATTCTGGGTATGCAGAACAAAGCTCCCCTTCTCTGGGCTGTTCTTGGGAACTCATTTTCTCCACTCTTCACCCCTGAGATCTGCCAGTGTTCCTCTGTCCTGACCTACAGCTTCACTCCTGAGCATCTGTATATAATCTCCCACCTTTGCCCAGCCATTCATTCTGGTCTTACTGAATGAAGCTAGCATATGGGCATGGAGCTACCTTTGCAGAGATAGGAGGATGTACATTGGTCCAGTAGACTCTGGTGGGGAGTCCTGGGTCCTAATCTTGGGTGAGCCACTAACTTGCTGTGTATTTTCAGGGGTGGGGAAGTGTCTCCACATCCGTACTTGCGTCACTCCTCTCCTCCCACCCCAGCTGGGATGGAGGGGAAGGCACTCTCCCTCCTTTACCAAATGGGTGCTGTCTGAGCTGAGTCTTCCTGCGGAGTTAAATCCCTTTCCTCGCCTCTGTGGTTGATGGATGTTTCAGCTGCTTTGCAATATTCCCCACAGTCAGTCTGACTTCCTTCATGGACCTGACAGTACTGGGGGTGGAGCATGAGGATTCCCTCTGGAGAACCAACCTAAAGCACAGGTTGGGGTGGGGAGCAACAGTGCTGGTAGGGAGTCATTGTGCTGCTCTTTATGTGGCTGTGGCATGGGGGGAGAAGATAGTGAAACCAAAAGGGGGTGGTCCTTTTTCCCCAGCGGGGGTGGGATTCCAGTTACATAGACAGGGCTTGGTCAGGGAGGCGTAACAAAAGAGAATGGGCGTCTAGCCAAGTGGTCAGTATCCCTCCTGGAGGAGTGCTTGTCTCTCTCTTCCCCCACCCCCCGCTAACTCTGAGATCTTGCACTATTTGGCTTGACGTACCCTTTGCTCCAGTGTTGCTTGCTTTGCTGCTTTTTGGATTGCCCAATAATCACGCAAGAGCTGGGATCTTATTTACTTTTTATATGAAATATAGATATAGAGATATATATATATATATAAAAAAGAATCCCTCATGTAACCCATCCCAATCCTTGTATCAAAGGCAGCATAGTTCAGTGGGTTGATCTTGGGGCTGGGAGCTAGGCATTCCTGGGTTCTTTTGATTTCCTGTAACTTTGTGTAAGCTGCTTCACTGCCCTGTGCCTCCATTTCCCTGTCTTTACAATGGGGACAATGCCCCGCAGAGGATGCTGGGAGGCTAAACGTAGTAACGTGTACAGAGCTATAGAAGGGCGGAGTATTGCTTCAGGACCCACTCATTTCTTCCCAGGTATTTTATAAATTCATTTTGTCACTCTGGCTTTGAGCCAGGGAGTGTTTCCCCTCTGTCCCCCTCAAGTGCAATGTGTACATTTCTGAGGAGCAGAATCTCTCGTCTCCTCTTCCCCACCCTTAGTTTTCATTTTCTACTTAACCTCCCCACATCAGTTATCCAACATCAGAGGTGGGCGTCCCTACTGCTCCTAGTCGCCGCCTCCTCCACAGTGAAGCAGTAATGCTGACGTACATCCCACATAGCAGGGTAGACTGTTAATTAAAACATGCTATACACTTCAGGGTTGAGATAGCCCACACTGGTTTGCAAGAAGGGGGACTTCCTGATCCCTTCTTTCCCTCCCACCCAAACATCTGAGTCAAGGAACAAAGGAAGATACCAGTTTTTCCAGGGTTGTACCCCTAGCAGTTCTTCTGTCCTGCCCACCTTCTACTGCCTAGCACAAGCTGAAACCCTACAGGGCCGTCCAAAGTGCTGTCCTTGATGCAGAACTGCATCCAAGACATGCTTTCCATCCTTACAGGACGTATCCATCCCTTAGGGATGTTCCACTCTCACGTCCATCAAGGGAGAGGCTGTCTGGGGTCTTCTGCAGAGACAGCATGTTCTGTCTGGGGAGTGGACTTCCCCACTTTTGCACTCTCTGGGCAATGTAAGACTGGCATGGGGAAGAGGGTTTTGAGATATAGCAGAAACTGGGGAAATAGTGTGAAAAAGGCAGAGGGAAAGAGATGGTGATATCCTAAAGGAGAGCGTCAGTAAGAGAAATCAAATGCAATCTTAAATATTGGCAGTGGTGGGTGATTCAAGAGAGATTGTTTTATTGGGGGCAGTGGCAGGTTAAGTAGTTTTAAACATTAATCCCTGTGTTAAACCCCCTGATGTTAAATCCCCTAAAACCTCATGATGCCCTGATTCAGCAAAGCTGGAAGCACATGCTTAAATCCATATCTGTTCAACAAAGCACTTAAAGCATGCACAAAACTTCTAAGCGTGTGGTTACGTGTCTAAGTGCTTTGCTGAATTGGGGCCTCATATGGGAAACATATCTTTTTAAATCCAAATACATTTTCCCCATTATTGCTGTCTTTGCACTTCAGCTGTGTCAGTGAAAGTAGCTTGGTCAGTATCACTTCCTGGTTCCCCTGGAGTAGCCCTGACTCTTCCCATGCGGCAGGGGCAGGTGTGTTTCCTTATGGGAGAGGAAACTTCACTGAAGTTCTTATAAATAAATAAATCTACCATTATATTTTTTTAAAATCTAAATTTTTGAGCTAAACTACTTGCTATATCCCCTTCCCCTCTTAACAGTACAGGATTCTCTCCTCTTTTTTCTTTATTTTATTTTTTTTAATTTTGGGTGGAAAATTACAAAGTGGTGAGAGGAAACAGGGCCTGCCTAACTGCCTCTTCCCTCTACCTCCCCAGGTGCCAAGCTGAGACCCAGATCCTGCAGACTTATACAAGTGCTTAACTTCAAGTAGGCAAGTAGTTTCACTGAGGTCTGAAGGTACCTGGATGCTTCAAGTTAAGCATGCGCATAAGGCTTTGCAGGATCAGGGCCTTACTCTTTATCCCAGAGAGAGATTTCAATGTAATTTTTGTAATGGTGATGGTCCTGATGCAACCCATGTACCCTCCCACCCCCACTTGACATACAGGGTGTATCTACCCTTGAAACTGGTTGTGTGATTCCCAGCTTGAGGAGAGATTCGCACTAGTTTTTATTGAGCTACTGCGCTAAAAACTGTAACTATGGCAGTGTGAGTTGCAGGACAGCGTAGTCACCCTGAGCACATGCCTAAGGTCTCAGATGGACATGTATTTGGGGCCACTAGCCTGTCCTGCAGCTCATGCCACCATAGCTACACTCTATTTTTATTGTGCTAGCTCAGTGAGAACTAGCACAAGTGCGTCTCCCTCAAGCTGGGAATCACACACCCAGAGCAAACTGTAGACATACTCACAAAGTGGAGGCGGTGACTTTTTTTTTAATTTAAAATAAACCTAAATATCTTGTAATTTTTTTATTTTGGAAAAATGCATTTAATTAAAGAATCATGCATGAATGAATTGTATAGCTATATATATTTTGTCTTGTAATTTTCATTTTTAAATATAGTATTTGCATTTGTTTATTTTAATCCAGTTCCCAGCTGGCTAAACTCTGTCTAGAGTGGATGGATGGGACGCGGGGCGGGGCGATAGGATCCCCCTTCCCACTGGCGTTCCCTGCGGAAAAATGGTTTGCTCTGGGTTTGGGGGTGGTTTGTGCTAATTACTCTTGTATTCTTGTACATTTTGTTCTTTCTGCTGCTCTTGAGTATTGTATCAATGCCAGAAATGGGGAGTTAAAGAAAAATATTAACCCCAATAAATTGTTACATTCCGAAGTCTGTTGCCTGTCTTGTGTGTATGTGACTTTCAAATGTGAATGGTGATTTTTTTTAACCTGCGAAGGGAAGCAGCATTAGCACCATCACCTCAGTTACTTACAACTAGCAACAATGGGTAACAGTCCTGTCTAAGGAGGAGTCTTGGAGGATGGACTAGATGTCTTAACAGGTCTTTTGCCCTTTAGTTTTTAAGTAATTGGGGACAGACTAGCAGAGCTGTTAACTTGGCTCTTTAGTTAGATAGTTTCCATATTCAAAACAAAACAAAAAAACCAGCAGCAAATACAAATGAAGAATAAAGGTAGAGACATGCCTCGGCCCAAAAAGAAAAAGAAATCACAAGGAACTGGGCGGCTACTCTGAGAGACAGGAAACACAGACAGACACACAGATGTTTTCTTTTCGAGCCATCCTTTCACCTGGGATCCCAATGTGACTGTTACTTGCTAACAAGTGACTTGCTAACTGCCTAGACCAGGGGTGGGGAACGTCCGGCCCACGGCAGGCCGTATAAGGCCCGCAAAATCTTTTTTTCTGGACCTGGCAGCAGGGGGGAATTCGGCGGCGGCGCAGTTCCACAGCGGGGTTCCGGGGGGGGAGTGCCCACCGCCGAAACCCTGCCGCCGAAAACCCTGCCGCCGTTTGTCCCTTTTCGGCGGCGGGCACTGCTCCCGCCCCACACAGAACCCCGCCACCACCGTGAAACCGCCCCGCCGCTGAATTCTCCCCCGCCGCCAGGGCCACCATCAGGCCCTTGACATAAAAAAGGTTCCCCACCCCTGGCCTAGACAAACCTGATGGCTGTTTGTTCTTGACACTGGCTCACAAGCAGCTCTGGACTTCAAAATCTATTGTAAATAGAAGAGGAGCTGGAAGTCTGGCACCCTTTTTTTCTACTAAAAGCAAAACAACAATCCCGGGGCTCTTATATGGAAATGTCCGACTCCTGCCTTCTATTTAAAACGCTTCATGAGGCATATTGAAAACCCACCTAAATGTAGGGCAAGACAAGTATTTTCCCTCCCTTTATCTTCAGTGCTTGTTATAATTTGGACCAGAAGAGCCAATGGGCACCAATGACAACTGGCCATGAAGGCCTGGTCTACACTACATAGTTAGGTTGACACAAGGTAACTTATGTCGACCTAGCTGTGCACGTGTCTACACTTAAATTTCGTTCCTGCCAATTTAATTGCTCCTCTACACCAATTTAACACCACCGCTTCCTTGAGCAGTGTAGTGTTAAGATCAATGTAGTTAGGCTGATACAATGTCAGTGTAGACACTGCATTACTTACATCAACTGTTACTGGCCTCCAGGAGCTGTCCCACAATGCCCCACAGTGACTGTTCTGGTCACCATTATGAACTCCACTTCCCAGGGGCCAGTTGGACAGGAAGTTGCCCCACCCCTTTAAAGCCCTGCACCTTTTTGAAATTCCTTTTTCTGGTTTCCTGGCTTGGTGATCACATCAACAGGTCTCCATTGTATGCAGCTGCCCAGCCAACCATGCTGGCTACATGCTGTAGATGTGCTCTTGCCTGGAGTACGGAGGAGGTGTTGGAGGCAGTGCAGGCACAGCTCTGATCCAGCCTTAGAAATGTGGAAATCTATGAGCAGATTGCTCAGGGCATGCAGGTGAAGAGCTACAAGAGGGACCAGAAGCAGTGCCATGTGAAAGCCAAGGAGCTGTGGCAGGCGTACCAGAAGGCAAGGGAGGCCAACTGGTGTAGAGCTGCATATTTGCTGCTTTTACAAAGAGCTGTATGCCTTCCTTGGTGGAGACCCCACGCTCACCCACAAGAGTCCCATGGATACTTTGGAGGAGATCGAGTAGCAGGTTCCTGCCATGAACAGCGAGGAGACGTGTGGGGGACACGTGACCAGGGGATCCATCTGCGCAGCGAGCCAGGACATGTTTTTGACTTCAGCACAGTCCAGCCAGTCCTGACAGGTTCCCCTATGCTTGACTGAGGCAGGGGAAGGAACCTCTGGTAAGTATGCAGTTTGCTTTGAAATTACAGAGATGGAACTCCCAAAGTAGCAGGACACATCTGCTGATTTACTCTTTTTATTACGTGTGCTAGAAGAGGTGGTGAAACAGTTGAGAGAGATGAAGTTAGTATCTGCTTGTCATCCCCCTCTACAGTTAGGCAGAGGGGTCCATGTGGAACAGTTTGTTTATATGTTCTGGGATGCCTCGTGAATCCTCCGTAGGGATCTCAATGAAACTTTCCTGTAGGTATTCTGCAATCCTCACTCAAAGGTTTATGGGGACGGCAGCGTTATTTCTTTCACCACGGTAAACACTTTCCTACGCCACTCAGTGATCAGACATCTGTCAGTGATGGTCTAGATAATTCTTGGTCCTGCCTTGATGGAGGGGAGTGGACTAGATGACCTCTCAAGGTCCCTTCCAGTCCTACGATTCTATCTCAGCAGGCACCATTGCAGTGCATAGGCTAGCCTCATACAAGCTCAGGCGGCATTGGGATGCCAGCAACGCTGTTTCTGCCTCTGCCACCCTCAGGAGTGAGAGAGTTTAAATCACCACCACCTTTGGAAAACAGTGCCAATGTTCAGTTCCATTGCTCTATACAAATGTACTCATGCCTGTGAGTTATCCCCCTTCATTTCCCTAACCACCTACCCCCCACTCCCTGCCTCTGAGTGCCGTAACATGGCTGGTACTATGACTAGCACTGTGTTATGTCAATCCCAAGGAGAAGTGAGGAGATAGTACTTACAACTTTTGCAGATCAAGTGGGGTGAGTTCAATATCCTAAGTTTAGATTTCTGTCATGAATATGCCGATAATGGTACCTCTGTGTTTTGTATCTACAGCTGCTGCTATTGTGGCCTTCAGAGTCTCCCTCTCCCCACTCACAGAATGCCTGAGCTAGATAAGGAGGAGAAAGAAGAGGACTTGGGATGACATGTTCCAGCAGATGCTGCAAGCCTGTGCTGCATGAGAGAATGAGACCAGGGCCTGAAGGATGACCCTGGCAGACAGCATGGAGAAAGGCCCAGGAGTCCAAGCAAGAAAACGGAGATGCTGGACATAATGCGGTTTCTCAGGCAGCAAACAAAAGATGCTGCAGACTCTGTTGGACCTACAGGTCCAAGAATTCCATGCTTGCCTCCCTCTGCAGCCCATAGACAACTCAATGTCAGGACCTCCGCCTCAACGTTCCTCATGGCGTCGGGCTGATGCACTATCCCTATGACTCTACTATTGACATGAAAGACAATCACAGCTGCACATACACTGACCTGCGACAGACACGGTTGGTGTATGTGTACCTGAAATGGAAGTGACTGTTCTTTTCCTTTCATAAGTTGTGTTCCCTTAATTTATCAAGTTTTGTAATGTTATACATTTTTTTATTTGCCTGGTTCATGTTACAGAATAAAATTCTATTTTCTGGAACATAATTCATCTTTATTGCTTTACAGCATATGCTGGCTGGTGCTAAGCATGTCTGACACCCATCAGTTTTTTGTTACTTCATTTTGTCACAGAACCCATAACATCATTCACAGATATTAATAGGTGCACTTGCAGTGTTATTTCTACACATACAACACTAACTACAGGATTCATACCGGGCTGCAAAAGAGCAAGGCCAGGTAGAGCACACTACAGCAACATCCACTACTCTACTATTAAAATGGTCCCTGAGCCATATAGATCAGCTTTGAACTCCTCTTATAGGCCTTGTCTTTGGCTGTTCAGATTGAGCAGACAGCTGCTCCACCTCCAACCTGGTGGAAACTTTCCCCCTTTGCTTCACAGATATTATGCAGGAAACAACTGGCAGCTATAATTTTCGGGATTTTTTTCCCCACTGGGGTCCAATCTTGTAAGTGAACAACTCCAGCAACCCTTCAAATGACCAAAGTCACATTCAACTGTTCTGCATCTGCTGAGTCTGTAGCTGAAGTGCTCCTTGGTGCTGTTGAGGTGACTGGTGTAGGGCTTCTTGAGCCATGGGAGCAAGGGGCAATCTGGGTTTCCCAGGATCACTGCTGGCATTTCAATATTCCCAATGGTAATTTGCCAGTTGGGAAAGAGAGTCTCTGACTGCAGCTTGCTGAACAGGCCTGTGTTCTTAAAGATGTGCGTGGCATGTAGCTTCCCTGACCAGCCCACAATGATGTCAGTAAAACGTCCTCCGTGATCCACCAGTGCTTACATTACCATAGAAAAATAGCTCTCTGTTGATGTACTCTGTCACAAGGTGGTCTGGTACTAAAATAGGGATATGCATGCCAACCATCACCTCACTGCAGTTCAGGAAGCCTATTTTTGCAAAACCCTCCACTATGTCCTCCATGTCGTCCAGAGTCACAGTTCTGCATAGCAGGAGGCAATTAATGGCCCTGCACACTTGCATGGCAACTGCCTCTGCGGTGGATTTCCTGACTGACGGGTAGCAATCTGACATTGCAAGTTTCCACAAAGTGATGGCCGTTTGCTTCTCAACCGTCAGCAGAGCTCTCATTTTGGTGTTCCAGTCCCTATGCTGGAGGGCTGGGGCAAGTTTGGGGCACAGATCCAGGAATGTGGCCCTTGCGCATCTGAAAGGTCCACAGCTGCTGCTTGTCATCCCAAACCTGCTTGACAATGCAATTCCCATCAGTCAGTACTTGTTTCTCAGGCCAAGAACCAGCACCCCACTGCCTACAGCTGCTCCATGAATGTTACCAACAACCTTGACTGGTTTCTTTATTTGTCCCACAGAATTCTAACCTCCAAGGAATCGTCATGTTCCTCGTGGCTCCTGTTGCAGCTCTGCAGATACTGCAGGATCAAGCACCTCTTGCTCACAACATCCATGACAATTGTGCAGGCTCCATGCTTCTGTCAGAGATGGCAGCCAGCAAGGAAGAATGCACAGGCTTGCAGAGATTTTGAAGAGGCATGAAGTAAGTACGGGAGGCAGATGAAATTATAGGATGGAGAACACTGCATTATGAAAAGTTGACCCCATGCTCCCAGTCCTCCCTATGCATGACTTGTTTTGGCCCTATGAGGCAGTGCAAAAACTTCCCAAAAAACCCTTTGCTGAATGGGGGCGAGTTGCAGAGTGGAATACCTACCCACAGTGCACTGCATTCTGCATCAATACAATAAGCATGGTGTGCACACGCACAAGTGATGTAATAACTGCAGCAGCTGTATGCCCACATAAGTTAGGTAGACATAATTTTGTAGCATACACATGCCATTAGTCTGTTTCTTTTCAGGCATTAGTTTGCACAACCAGGTGTAGGAGGATAGGTCATGGTTGGACAAATAATCCTGGATAATTAGATGCAAGATTTATGTCATAGGGCTGCTTTCCAGCCACCTAGATTTTGGAGCACCATTCAATAGCGAGGTAATGCTGGGAGATGTCAGCTTTCATTGCAGGAGGTGGCTTCGGTGGTACTGATCATAATGTCATTGTCTCCTTCAGTTTCCCAGTTGTGGAGGCAGAGTTTGATCCATGTCCCAGGCTTCCTCCTTGCTATTTTAGGATGTAGGTATCAGCCCTATGGTTACAAAAACAAAACAAAGCACAAGAGGGACTCCAGAGAGAATAACACCCATACACATGGCCATTGCCTGGTGCCCTAGCCCACAGCTCAGCCAATCCTCTTCAAAGTGAACTTGCACCATCACCTAGAGTGGTATTTGAATTGGTGTATTCATGGCCTGTGTCCCGGTGGCTGGGGTCTCTGTGCCTTGGTGGTATTTAAGTAGTGGTTGCTTCCCTTGTGCAAGGGCTAAATAGACTTTTATACTTGTTTCTTGTGGTGTGTGAGGGAAGGCTCAGTAAGGAACATTTTAAAACAGAAAATGTGATTTTTAGTGAGTGAAGTTTGGGTGGGAAGAGAACTTGAGGGTTCATTAGACTATGCCACCTGGGACATTAACTTTACATTGCCAAAGGTCCTGAATCCACTTTAGTCTGTAAAGACAGAGGTGGCATTCAGCTATGAACAAAAGTCAACGCATGGGGAAACATAGCAGCCTTCCTGCACCAGCAATCCTACCCAGAAGAATACCCTCCCCATTTGAAACAGCAGAGCTCATTTTAGGAAGGATGGAGCTGTTCAAATCAGACTCTGGCCAGTAAACACACTTTGGGAATTAAAAGTACTATGTAAGACTACATCTACACTACACCCCACTTTTGGCAGTGTGTAGTGTACAGGTAGCTACAGAGCACAATGAAAAGCATGCTGCAGTGTGTAGTTACGTGTGTCAGTGAAAGGCGCTTGCAGCATGGAAAGACTTCAGCTGCTCCCTGCTGTCAGAGCCTTTCACTGCAGCAAGGAAAGGCTCTGGCACAGGGGAGGTAGCAGGGAAAAGCTGAGCCTTTTCCTTTACTGCTGCCCCCTTGCTAGAGCCTTTCCCTGCTGCAGGAGTCTCGTCCTGGGGAGGTGAAAGGCTCCAGCAGCAAAAGGCAGCGAGACACTACGCTGGTAAAAATAGTGTAGATGGGAGGCACTGTTTGCCCAGTAGAGAAAGTGTAAAGTATGTACCCATGCCCTTCAGGCATGTCTTTACTGGCTTAATCCATGCCTCATTGTCTATATCTGTGCTGGGGGCCTATACGTGTATCTATGCTCCACACCGCTGGAAGAATCCTGGAGAGTAGACACATCCTATTTGCTATAAGCACTCAGGACTTTGGATTTAAGTCTTAGCTGAAAGTTGGTGCTGTTCCATTGTTTTCCCATTCAAGTGCTGGCCAAGCACAGCTGGGTTTAATTTGTGACGGCTCTTTCCCTACCCCTAACACCATCATAGAGCTGAGGCCAAAGTTGAATAACTTGAGTTGCTTTATTTAACCTCTTCCTTGATAGATGGAAGTTCCACCCCACAATTCCACCATCATTGCTGTTTGTCCTCTCATCTTGCAGAAACTCCCCCTCCCCTTCCTTTCCAAACCAGGTAATCTATTTGGGAAGGTGCTTTTGTTAGTTGTGGTGGTCAGAGGTACCAAAGCTTTAAAGCTGGCCTTCCTTCAGCTATCCAAGTAGCTGTGGAACCTACACTGGAAGTATCACTTTAACATACCATCATACCAATTTAAAATCAGTGCTGATGGAAAAAGTGCATAGGGAATATGTAAAGCATGTACTATTCCATACAACCCACAGCCGTATCAATTTATTTAAATACTGTCCCATTTCAACATGACTGGGATATATGGCTCCCATTGATCCTGCTACTATATCAGAGCAGGGTCTATACCTCCTTTGGCTTATCTCTTTTTAAGGCTGCGGATGGTTGCAGTGCTGCTATCCCCTCCAAGTGTTAAAAATCATGTCAGGGCCCCTCCCCTCTCCCCCCCCCCCCAAAAAAAAATCATGAGATTGGCTTAAAACTAATTGCTTTTTTAAAAAGTGAGTTCTTTTTGTTTGCCTGATTTCTAAGCATTTGGGTTGCAGTCAATTCATATTTTCAGGCTTTTCTCTGTAATCATCATGGATACAAACTTCTTAAAATGAAAGCTGAGATTCTCCTGTAATTGCTTGCCTCCAGGAGCTGGGTCTAAATATTAGATTTTGAGTATTGGCAATACTGGGATGGGATGCCTGATTTTTCCACATATACCTTCACCCATTTTCATATTATACCCATCTACAGCCTAATCTCCCATGGGTGAAATAGGATATTTGAAGGTGCAGCTTTCACAGGCTCAGGAAAAGCAAAATGCGTTTTATGACCAATGTTAATCCAACAAGTGCAATAGAAGGGATTATACATGATTGAGTCAGTCCAAACAACCAAAGTTCCAGGCTCAGTGCATGGGTTTCTAGTGTATAGAAGCATGTAGAAATGATGACTATCAGCTTTTGCTCTAAAGACAGGAAAGAAGCAAAGTGGCTTCACTGGTAAAGAAGCATCACCCTTTTGTCCATGAAAGTGTAAAGAGGGACACAGAATTGATGAGAGGGGATTTTTGTTGGGAAACAGGTTAGGATACTTCCCCAGACCGTGAGATTGGAGAGGTCATGGGGTCAGTAACAAGAAACATCCCCCCCCCCCCCCCCATCAAAGGTGAACTGCCTAGGAATGAGTCATCCACAGCAAATGGCTGGAGAATTCAAGCACAGTTAGACCCCCCCCATATCACAAGCCCAAAACTACATCACTACTACAATGTGCTGGAAAATATCAATGTAATAAACTTTAGATGGTTGTTTACTTCCCACCCCCCTGCACCCCTTTGCTGTTTTTCACTCAAAACCAAGGAGGTACTGAACTGAGCAGGAGTGCAGGAAGTTAGACCCTCTTGGGCCACCATGTTCTGGACTCATAGGAGCTCTGGGGAGGCAAAGGGAGACCGGTGCTCTGATAGGAGGTATGTTGGGGTGTCTTTTTCTTGGTGTCTTCAGTAACGGTCTAATTCTGAAGATGGCTGAAGCTGGTAGTTCTGTGAAATATTCTACAGCCAGATTGTAGGTCTTGGCAGCATATGAGTCTAAGCTTGGCTCAGAACTGGAGCTCCAGCTGCCTCTGTTTTGTATAGCTAAATAGGTTGGAGGCTTTGGAGAGAAGTACTGAAGTTTCCACTTCTCCCTTCTCTCATTCTTTGTCCTCCTCTATCTGGTTCTGGCAGTGCCCCTGCTCTGTGTAATATTTAGACACTGGTAAGCTCCTTCCCATAGGGGGCACCAAAGCCCTTGTAACCTTCCCCTCTGATACAGCCTTTGCTACATGATGCCATGACTTGAGCTGCAGACGTGACCTGCATACCTCCTTGTATTGTCTCTGGTCAGCATGCCACAGACAGGGGAAGCAAAACTAGCCTTCTTGCCCCAGGGCAGCTCAAATACTAGCTTCTCTCACCGCTAGATGCTCCTTTTATAGATTTCATTGTCATCAGCCGGCAGTGAGTGATCCAGTGGTGATGTGCTCCGTATCTCATCCCCCAGGTTCCCTGACTGTGGGCTGGATTGGAACCAGTGGCTAAACAGAAGGGCTTTGAATAGGATCCCTGGTCCCTTGAGCCACCCAGGCCCCATGATACAGGACTGTACTGGAATTAGTGATCTAGAGCAGAAAGGCTCTGACTCCTGTTACCAGTTCCAGACAAGCAGGCCTATCGGTAGGGAGAGGAGGTGAACAGTAGGTACCTCCCCAGCTGCCTGTTATCACTGCACTTGGACCACACTGCTGCCCCTACAACCATCAGCCCCTCCTCACACCTGTGCCTGGAACTCAACTGTTCCCTTCTCCTGGCCTCCATCTCCACCGCCTTTCCTTAATGTGAGCCATCAACAAGACAGCCCACCTGCTTTCCTCCCTGGGCTCCTTCTCCCACTTTTCCTTCCCTCCCCCTATGGCCTCCCAGAGAGGGTGGAAAGCAGAGACACCTCCGTGAGTTTAGGAAGGGGACAGCAATCACAGCTTCCTTGTTGCTGTGGTACATAACCTTTAATGGGGCAGCACAGACTCTGAAGAGAAGCCACTTGGGTGAGAAGGAGCAGAGGTTGTAGCCAGCAGTGGTGAGGGGGAGGAGGAGACAGGTCAGAGGTAAGGAGAGGCCACAACTAATTTATTTTGAGAGGCTTGAGTACTATAGAAGAAGGGATGTGCGTGGGAGGGCGGGGGGTGTCTACTGAATAGATTGAGGAAGGGCACAGAATTGATGGGAGAGGGTGAGGGGATTTTTGGTGGGGAACAGTTTAGGATGTGAAGAGAGGAAATGAGGACAAAAGAACAGATAGAGCTGGAAAAGGGGAGGAAGAGTGCAATTGGGGGAAATGGTGAGTGGATTTCAGGAGAATGGGGAGGGAGGGAGAGCAGGTGTGTGGGGGCAGGGCCTATTCAAGCCAGTCTGGGGAGCCTCTATGGAATCCCATAATTGGGTCTCCAGCTGCAAGGCCCAAGACTTACTGTGCAGTCCTGTGTGCTACAGCAAGCTCCTATGTGCTGCCAGCTGGCAGAGGGATCCAACCTCAGAGGGGCAGAGAGAATAGGAAATGTGTCTGGAACTGGAGGAGGAGGGCTGTTTGTGGAGGGTGTTACTGGAAAAGCAGATGGAGGTTTCCTGTCAAACTGGGGCAGGCTGCTCTGTGGCCCCAGCCAGGGCTGCAATAATGGGAAAACATTCATCTTCCCCAGGGGCTCATGCTGGAGCTCTTTCAGTTAGCGCATAGCAGTCCATTCCCCTCACCACGCAGCACAAGCACATCACACTAGTATTGTAGCCTGGCCTTGATGAGAAGGAGCCACCCCATGAGCTCTCTGTGGCTGCAGGTTTTGGCAGCATTTGTCTGAACTGCCTCTAAGGAGGATGAGGAGAGGGAGAGTGGAATTTCCTCAAGGAAAGTGAAGTAGTGGGGATGGAAGAGGAGAGCTGAGGGAATATTTGTTAGTGTTACCCAGATGCAAGGATACTTCAGTCCCTGTGGTTTAGGTGTGCAATGTTTGCCGGCAATTTCGCAGCATGATTTGGCCCTGACCCATTACAGTAGTAAAACATTCTTTCTAAGCATTGGGTAGACGTGCTTCAATACATACATGTTTGTTTTGAAAAGTTTCAGAATCCTAAATGTGGGAAATTGCACCCCGTGTTTCACAATTTATATACGGGGGGAGGACAGAACCCCTCAGGCTACTATCCCTCAGGCTTCAGGGCATCACAAACTGATCATCAACTATTCCTCCTCCCCCACTTTAATTTTTCCTCCCATCTCCATAGCTCCCCCAAATCCCCCTCCCTTCTGTCTGCCAGCCCACACGCTGTCTGGTCCCCTACAGGGGTCATTTCATTGCACGCTGCCAGCGGGTCTGCCTGGCACAAGGGGCAGCTTTGCTGGTTTCTTTCCCCTTGTGCCAATGGTCCTGAGCCCAATTTCCTTCATCTGCATCTCCTCAGACAAAGGCCATGGCGGAGCTGGCACACTCGACAGCTTTGCCCTGTCAGATTCAGCTCCTCCAAAAGAGCTGCCACTCGGAGACACTGATTGGCCGTTAATTACAGATGGACTTCAGAAAGAAATCCCTTAATCTCCCCCTCTAGATTGATTCTAAAACCAGCTGTTAAAACAGGCTTCTGTCACCAATCCTGCTTGTCACCGCGCCTTCCCTTCTAAACAGAGTATGTCTCTTGCTGTTTTCACCCCACCCCAACAGAAGGGCTGAGACTCAACCCAAGGCCCTACCCCTGGAGCTTATGTTACCCAAATAACAAACATCACAGGATCTTTTCAGGGGAGAAGGCAACAAGTCACGTTTATTGTGAACACAGAAACTTAGTAAATAGTATCAAAGAAAAGAAAAGTATCAACACTGTAATAACATCAATATTGTTCTTTACTTAGTGAAATAGTATCAATAATGTAAACACTAGGAAAACAGTATCAACATTGTATCAATACTACAGTTACAGAGAGACATGTTTCAATTGGTACTTTCATTCACACTCACACATGCTGACAGGCATACACAGACAGGGAGACAGACAAACATACATAGGGGTCTCACAGATGTTATAGTTACCAGCCTCTTGGTGCTCATGATAGTCACTGGCCAGGTGACCATAGCATGTGGATGAGGAGCAAGGTTCTGCCGATGCACATCGGTACTCCTGGCTGGGGTGATGTTGTAGACCCGAACCTCCAGCCTTCATCTTTCTGTCCCATTTTATAGGGAAAGGACCCCATGTAAGTCTATGGATTTTGCACTGTCATGCTGCAACTGCATTTTTGGTGTGATCCTTAATCACCCACATTCTTGCAAGCCTGATCAGATTCTGTTCTTTGAAGTGAACTGGCTCCAAAGTTATCAGGGTGGACTCCTCTTTGGCCTTTTGAATGATAAAATTTATTATCTTTGCTCCTTTCTTCTTGTCTGTTTCGATATCCCTTACTCAGACCAACTGTTCAATCACTCTCCCTATCTACACCCACCTCAATTGCTCAGCCATTCACACTTCAATCACTCAGTGCCAACTCCTAGTTGAAGAATTCACATATTATTTTTAAAGCAGACATTATTTCATTTTTGCCAGTATCTTTTACAATTAGGTAAGTATATTGAAAGTGGGTAAATAGTAAAATTAACAGATAAAATGGTCTTAAAACAGATAGACTTATAGAAAGTAAGTGAACATTTAAAAGGGTAAAACAATAAGAGTCAGTTGAGGTTTTAACTTTTGATTACAGTTACAGTGTGTCAGGCTGAAGTGCCTTTTGGTAGGAAGTGGGGTGGTGTTTGTGGCTCTGTTCTTTCATGTATTTTAAAAAACAAGATTTTGGCCAACACTTATTGCTAATAAAGATCTTATGGCATTACTCACAAGGCTAGGAGGCTAGTCCTGATAGCCTGGCCAAATTCCAGTCTGAGTAAGTATTGTCTGCCAAGCTCCATGTTTGCCCTGCAGTTTCAATGGAAAAGTCGCTATATATATTATGGTAGCACATCATAGGTGCTATACATGCATGGTGAGAGACTGTCCCTGCCTTATAGAATCACAGAAATGTAGGACTGGAAGGGACCTTGAGAGATCATCAAGTCCAACCCCCTGTGCTGAGGCAGAACCAAGGAAACCTAGACCCTCTCTGACAGGTGTTTGACCAGCCAGTTCTTAAAAAACCTCCAATGATGGGGATTCCACAACATAAGTTGGTAACCGGATCCTATACTTAACTATCCTTATAGTTAGAAAGTTTTTCCTAATATCTAACCTAAATCTCCATTGCCACATATTAAGGCCATTTCTTCTTGTCCATCCTTCAGTGGATGAGGAGAACAATTGATCTCTGCCCTGTTTATAAAAGCCTTCATCATAGTTGAAGACTGTCATATCCCTCCTCAGTTGTCTTTTCTCAAGACACAACACACCCAATTGTTTTAACTTTTCCTAATAGGTCAGGTTTTTAAATATTTCATCATTTTTGTTGCTTTCCAATTTATCTACATCTTTCCTAACATGTAGCACCCAGAATTGGACCCAGTACTCCAGCTGAAACCTCACCAGTACAGAGTAGAACAGAACAGTTATCACCCGTGTCTTATGTACAACACTGCTATTCGGACACCCCAGAGTGATATTAGCCTTTTTTTGAAGCATTATCACATTGTTGACTCATATTCAATTTGTGATCCACTATATCCACCAGATCCTGTTCAGCAGTGCTACCACCTAGTCAGTTATTCCCCATTTTGTAGCTGTGTATTTGGTTTTTCTTTCTTAAGTGTAGTACTTTGCACTTGTCTTTATTGACTTTCATCCTGTTGAATTCAGAGCAATTTTCCAGGGTTGTTTTAAATTCGAATCCTGTCCTCCAAAGTGCTCGCAGCTCCTGCCAGTTGGTGTCATCTGCAAATTTTATAAGCATAATCTCCACTCCATTATCCAAGTCATTAATGAGAATATTGAATAGAACCAGACCCAGGACTGACCCCTGCAGCACCCAACTAGATCTGCCCTCCCAGTTTAGTAGCAAATCATGGATAACTACTCTGAGTACAGTCTTTCAACAAGTTGTGCAGATGCCTTATAATAATTTCATCTAGACCACATTTCCCTAGTTTGCTTATGAGAATGTAAAAAGCCTTACTAAAATCATGATTAACACATCTACTGCCTCTCCCATTCACTAGGCCAGTAACCTTGTCAAAGAAGGAAATTAGGTTGGTTTGGCATGATTTGTTCTTGACAAATCCATGCTGGCTATTCCTTATAACCATATTAGCTTCTAAGTGTTTACAAACTGACTGTTTAATAATTTGTTCCAGTATCTTGCCAGATATCTACATTAGGCAGTTGGGTCTCTAATTCCTCATTTCCTCTTTGTTTCCCTTTTTAAAAATAGGTACTATCTTTGCCCTTGTTCAGTCCTCTGGGACCTGACCTATCGTACAGAAGTTCTCAAAGATAATTGCTAACAGTTCTGAGATTGTTTCAGCTAGTTCCTTAAGTAACTTAACATGAATTTCATCAGACCCTGCTGACTAGAATACATTTAACTTATCTAAATAGCCTATAATCTGTTTTTCTCTATGCTGGTTTGCATTCCTTCGCTATTGTTGTTAATATTACTTGCGTTGTGTCTCTGGTCACCATTAATCTTTTTAGTGAAGACTGAAGCAAAACAAACATTGGACATCTCAGCCTTCTTGATGTTGTCAGTTATTAACTCTCCTTCCCCACTAAGTAGAGGGCCTACAATTTCATTTGTCTATCTCTTGCTTCTAACACATTTAAAGAACCTCTTCTTACTGTTACATCCCTTGCTAGGTGTAACTCATTTTGTGCCTTAGCTTTTCTGATTTTGTCCCTGCATGTTTGTGCTATTCTTTTGTACTCCTCCTTAGCAACTTTTCCCTGGTTCCACTTTTTGTAGGATTCCTTTTTGATTTTGAGGACATTAAAGAGCTCCTGATGGAGCCATATTGACCTCTTACTAGTCTTTCTATCTTTCCTTTGCATGGGGATTGTTTGCAGTTGTGTCTCCTTGAGCAACAGCTAGCTCTCCTGATCTCCTTTTTCCCTTAGATTTTTCTTCCCATGAGACCATACCTAACAGTTTTCTGAATTTGCTGAAGTCTGCTCTGTTGAAGTGTGTTGTCCTCATTCTGCTGTCTTGGGAAGCCTTATAATCTGAATAGACAAAATGGATGACGGGAAGAATCATCTTCATTTTATGTGGGTTTGTGCATATATATGTATAAAACAGAAGCACAGAGATGAAGACCCAGATCCTCAAAAGGTATTTAAGCTCCTAACTCCCATTGATTTCAGTGGAAGTTAAGTGCCTAAATACCTTTGAGGATCTAGGACAAGGAGACATAGGGGGTCATGTCTGATCCAGAAATTGAACCCAAATCTTAGTGTCCCATCCACTGCCTCAACCATAAGACCATCCTTCCTCTCTATTGAGCTATTCCTTACTTTCCTTTTACTTGATGCTTGTGTAGCATTGCTGGGAAGGAGGAGAGGCACCTATTTACAGACTATATGACATTTAAGCTTTCTTCAGAAGGAAAGGCATTCAGATGCTGGTACCGAGCCTTTAACGGCTGAAGACACTTCATCATTCAATAGCTTTGCATAAAGCCAGGACACATGCTCATCCTAATAGCCTGATATTGCAGTGTCTTCTATTATTTTATAATTATTAATTACTGCAGTGCCTTGGAGCCCCAGTCATGGACCAGAACCCCATTGTGCCAGGTTCTGTAGAAACACAGAGAGAGGTGGTCCCCACTGCCAAAGCGATGGTGCTTTAATCTGCAATGATGTTTTTTTTTTTTTTTTAAATAGCTCAGTGTCATCCAGCTTTGAAACAGCAGCAGCAATGCAGTGCTGTTACAGTATCTTTTATCGAAGGATCTAACCCTGGCTTTCCAAAAGTAGTCAAGATGTTTAATCCCCATTTTAATGGTAGGAAAACTGAGGCACCAAGACACGAAGTAAATTGCCCTGGGTGACAGAGAGTTAGGTGCAAAGTTGTAAACAGATCCCAAATCACCTGACTTCCAGGCCCCAGATCTAGTGATTAGATTGTGCTGCTTTCCCCCCACATCTGATGAAGTGGGTTACAGCCCACGAAAGCTTATGTCTGCAGAAATTAAATTTGTTAGTCTTTAACAAATCTTTAGTCTTTTAGTACTCTAGTTGTTTTTGCTGTATACAAACTAACATAGCTACCCCTCTGTATACAAACTAACACTAACACCCACTGTCCTGATCAGAGCTGGGTGGTTAGAGGAGAACCAGCATTTGAACATTTGCGGGGATAGCCAAACCAACAACTATTTGTAATGTCCATGCCCCTTCTTATTTAATGCTTATTCAAGGGGTTTCTGTCTAGGGGATGGCCATTTGGGAAGAGGCATTCATATGAACAGACAAGAGGAGTTGTGCACAAACACGTATTTTCTGTTTAAAAAGCATCATCCAACCAGGGGGGCAGAAACAATACCATGGAGATTTAGCTAAGACATCATGAGCAGCAAGTAAGTGACCAGTACATGAACAACTCCTGGGCTGAAAGCTGTTCAGTAAATACTTATAGACACCAAATACATTCACAGAAATCAGCATCACTTCGTGAACAGAAAGAAAAGCTAAATTCACTTCATAACCTGTGTACAATAAGTAGATCAGCAAAGCTTTAACCATGCAATAATCTCAGCATGTATCTTGTTAGCACTGTATTCACCCTTTCCCTGGATGATGAGACAGCAGGGTGTTTCTCCTGTCTATTCCATTCTCAAGGCTACTGAGAATGAGGGCTTGTCTACACTTAAAAGTTTGACTGCTTTAACTGTACCAGTATAGTTAAAGTGGCAAATAAAATCCTAGTGCAGACACAGTTATACCAGTAAAGGAGTGCTTAGATCAGTATAGCTCATTCTAGTTTAAAAACCACTCAGATATCTTTGTAACAGTATAACTAGCTCTATACCAGGGGCTCATACCTGAATAACTATCTTAGCAAAAATAAATCAATCATCTCCCTAAGTGAGAGTTATACTGGTAAAATTTTTAAAGTACAGAGCAGGCTTGAAAGCAGAATGGTCCACTAGCTCCCTTGCTCAGCTTTACCTTTAAAATAATAGGCCAGGTCCTCAACTGGTGCAGAGTGCTAACTGCATTGGAGATTTACTGATTCACACCAGATGAACTGGCCTACTGATTTTAAAGTATAGTCTCACCTTCATTTTAAATTAGGGCTCACCTGACTGTCAATATGTTGTTTATTTCCTTCCAAAACAAGCCTGTCCTTTGTTTATATAAGAACAGTAGGAACACAAAGAAATTAGACAGTGAGATTTAAAGCAAGGATTTATTTTTGACACAGAATTAGCATATGTCATGTTCTACTACATGAAAATAAGAAATTGCTTAGTTAAAATTTCAAAAAGATCAGCATCTTTAGGAGTAAAAGCAACATCTACAGTAATGCTAGCTAGGATCATATGACAAGGGCTATTAACCCTCATGCTTCGGGGCATCACACTCTGGTCATTAGCTGAAGTCAGGATGAAAATTACCCACCTTAATGTTCAAAAATGAAAGATGTTAAGATGCTGCCATCCTTCCTGTCACAGAGTGCTCTCTCAGCTACCCAGCATGCTATATGGTGTAGTCTGGTTCTGTCAGCTCACAGTCAAACAGACACAAAGACATTTTCCTTTCACTAGGGATATCTTTTATTCATCTGCTTTTTATACATATAGACACATTGCTCATACCACAGACACATACTATACATCCTTCCTCCACAACACAGCTCATCTTTTGAACTACCTCCCGCCCTTGTTCCTTCTACTTATATCCTCCCAATTACATCATTAGCCCAGTCATTACCACTCAGGTGCTGGTAATCTCCCAACAGAAAGTGTTTAATTGTTCACAGCTGAGTCTGCAACCATCTTCATGCTGCAGCAATCTCAGTGAGCTGGGTACTACTGCTAGCCCTCTGTCATATTTCCCCTGCATCCCAGGACTGTAGCTAGTTGCTCCACTGTATTCAGCATACTCTTTCTTGCTTCTCTTCTCTGCTAAGGACACCTCTTTAGCTGTAATGAGTTTTAACATTCAATAACTATTTTCAACCTTTCATTTGGGTGTATCTTCACTTTGCCTTTCTTCTCCCATTTCTACAGTCCCATCTCCCTTCATCTTTTCTCTCCTGATATTTCCTCATGACTCTCCCTTCTTTCTGGCTTTTAACCCCCCCACCCCCAACATATTTTCCCTTCTTCTCTTTTACTCTTCAGACATTCCTATTCCCACCCCACTTCCATGTTCTTCTCTGTGTTGCTGTTATTGCTCTTCCCTTTGCTTTGCCTACTTCTCTATGGCCCCTGTCTCTAAATCTTTTCTCCTGCTAGTCTCTTCACTTGGCAACCTCACCGCTCTATCCTTCCCCCTCAGGATCACAACAACCCCATCTCTTCTTTGAAAATTGAGAACTGCAGCTTTTGCTTCTTCCATCCCATGAGTGCATCTCCCAAGAGCCTTTCTTCCAGGGAGGGTGGATTTCCAGAAGCCAAGAGAGTGTCAAAAACCTTGATTAACTATGACTAACTCTGCAAATATATTTGAAGAGTTTGAATCCTAAGGTACAAACGAGATTCTGTATGGTGGTGTCCAAAGGAGAGTAGATCTGGCAGTAATGGAACAGAACAAATGGCATTATAAAGAACAGCAGGCTATAGCTCTCGACAGTGAGAGTTCATCCTGCCTTTTGGCAAGCCAGAGCCAGGGGTAGGATCTGTGAATCCGTCCCTGACTCACCACTGGCAAACAGAATCCCTGCCTGTTGGCTCTTATGTATAAACCTTCCTCTATCAGGGCATAAACCAGTTGCTGACTGGTACAGTTAGAAAGGAACTTTTCATGTGGACTGCCATATGTGGAGTTGGAAAGGAATTTTTCCCAGGTCAGATTAGCAGAGACCCTTGGGTTTTTTTGCCTTCCTCTGCAGTATGCAGCACGGGTCACTTGCAGGTTTAAATTAGAGTAAATGGTGGATTCTCTGTAATTTGAAGTCTTTAAATCATGATTTGAGGACTTCAGTAACTCAGTAGAGGTTAGGGGTCTATTACAGGAGTGGGCAGCGCTGGCCCTAGACCAAATGGCAGCACAAGCAAGAAGCATCTTTGGTGGCCTCCTCCCTTTCATAAACTTTTGAATACTGTTTGTTTGTTTGTTTTTGCATTTGTAGCCCATTTCACAACTTTGATGTACGATTTGCATGCATGATTTATCCCTGTCATATAAGATGATAAATTTGCAAATTAGGATCTGTAAATCTGTCTTTATTCATGCCATATGGAAGCAAATAAAAAAATCATTTCCTCTAAGCTTATAGAAACTTTTTAATTTTAAGAATGTTAACATCACAGCTGGGCTCTCACTTCACTTCAGTTTGTTTTTATATCTCACAGTGGTGACAGCTCACCTCTTACATGCCCACAAGGGCATGGCTGACAACATTGGAGGAGGTTTGAGGAAAATGTAGTTCTCAGAAAGGTTCCATGAGATTTTACAAAGAACCAGAACATTCTAGGAGGTTAGTGGAAAATGAATCCACATATGGAATACCTGAAACATTTTTCTTCAAACATTCCATTTTCTCTTTTGTTGCTAACAACAAAAACAGCACCCTGAGCCCTGCGCCCCCTAAGCCTGGCACCCCAGATAGTCACCTGGGTCACTTGCTCCTAAATCCAGCCCTGGGAATGGATGGGTGAGGTTCTGTGGCCTGCAATGTGCAGGAGGTCAGACTAGATGATCACGATGGCCCCTTCTGGCCTTAAAGTCTATGATTCCATAATTGTCCACTATAGGATTTCTTGCCTCTGGAGCATATGGTCCTGGCTGCTGTCTGAGACAGTTCCTGTGTTCCTATGGGTATAGTACAATGCAAGAAGCAATCACAGTGATAACAAGAGTTGCTTATAGTAGCTGGAAAGAATTTACTTGTTCTGTAGGGAACAATCCTGTACTAGCCAGAGTTCAATATTCTGTTTCCATCTCTTTTGATTTTATGAACACTGACTCCATGTCATGTTGTCCCTGAGGAGTATTTGTGCCTCCTTCTCATTCTGCTTATATCCAGCAAAACAAACCTGGGCACTTACTGCTAGTGGTACTAGAAGATGTGGACTTTGATATTTCATATCCACTGCTAGAGTTGTTTTCTTTTTACCCTCTCTGCCAACTAGAAGAATATTTCCTGCTGTTATTGAGTGGATCTTAAAATTAATTTCATTTGGTTTCATCCATCTCTTCTCTCTGCTTTAGTTCTTCATTTGTGTATCAGCATATTGATTATATCAGCCTGTCTAGGAGAGGAAGTGTGTTAATGGCCTATAACAGGCTTGGTTATTAACAGTAACTGCTACAAGAGAAGCTATCAAGGAGAAAGAAACCATGGATACAGAGCATGTTGTTTATGTGTAGGTCCATTATAAAGTGATGGTGATTGTTTTTTATTTCTCAAATACAGAAAAAAATCTCTCTTCTTCTCTGGGTGGTGTAAGTTTTGATCCCAAGAGCAGAATGGTAGCCATCCAAACCCACAGAAGGAGGCAATCTCTGAATACACTCATTTGATTAAAAAAATCACTTGGATAAATTGCCTGAAAGCTTTGCACCTACTGGTTATATTGTACTTGCAGAGAGGAGAGATTGGAAAGAGGCAGTGCAAGGACAGGAAAAGTGTATGCAACTTTGCATAAGAAAAACACTATAGTGCAAAGGATTTTAAGGTCATACTTAATGTAAAGGACACGTATAAGGGGAACATTAATTCCGGGTTATTGCTCTCAAGATAGCACCAGGTTTCTTTGTACTTCTGAGTAACGACTTGTCAGGGCAACTTAGCAGAGAATATCAGACTGACATCTTTCTTCCAAGGAAGAGAACTCTGCTCACTGTGCGCTGGCTCTTTGTCTCATAGGAGTTAGAGAAAACAGTTATTGGTTGTAGGTCACATCCTGTCTGTATTCCCCCACCTCTGGCTAATGCAGGTTTATTCAGTGGTTAGAGCTATAGATAGGGTTTGAATGGAGGGGGGGCTTCTTTCTCCCACTCTGGCAGACAGGGAGATTGAATGTGGGTCTTCTATATCCCAGGCCAGTGCACTAACCATTGGGCTAAAGTTATACCATGGACAATAATAGCTCCTCCTCCAGACATATTGTGTGGAGCAAGGCAGGCCCCTAACTCATTGCCACAAGAAATGCCTTAGGTGCCTGAGCTGCCTGACTCCAGGTAATGTGTCCTTATTCTTGGATCGCTAAGCAGAGATAGGCACCTCCTTTCAGCCTGAACTTAGACACCTATCTCTGAGAGGGAGAGAGGCTTAGCACACACCCTTCTCCTCCGCATCCCCATTGGCTATCTTAGGTGGCTCCCTACCTAACATGCTGGCTTTTGTGGGTCAAGTTCTAAGGTGCCTGTTCATTGTATTGGAGCCTAGCCCCTAACTCAGGCTTTGTAGATCACCATGTTGTTCGTGAGATTTACTAGGCACCTAAAAGGGAGATGCTGCAATGCTGAGTGCTGCAACAAGTCCCTTTGTGGATCCTTCCCTGGGCTCCCACCACTTCCTTAGGAGACTGTTCCACTGTCTAATAGGTCCCACACTAGGAAACATTTCTTGAGAATCAACTGAAATTTTCCCTTTGCTGATTTTCATCCCATTTCTCCCAGTTACATGTCCTACAGCTCTGCTGTGTGTTTTCTGGCTTCAGCCAGAAGCAGAAATATTGAAACACAAAGGGGAAAGGCTGCTCACATCTCATTTCTGAGTCAGCTGAAACCAGGAAGAACAAGCACTTTTGCCAGGAAGGGGAAAATATGCATCTCACAAGATTTCCTGTCCCTTTTGTTTGTGGACCAAAGAACAACCCTCTGAACAATTCCTTCCCCTCCTTGATATTTACACCATTCATATATTTGAAGAGGATTATCATATCTTCATTGGGATCCCCCTTCAGGAAAGCATTAAAGCACACACCTAACTCCTTGAATTGGGGCCTCCTCACTTTGATAAATCTAGATATATTTAAGTTTAGTCTTTGCTCATAAGTCAAATCTCTCCAAAACCAAATGCACAAATACAATCTGCTTTGTAGTCTTTGCAGCACCTTTTACCCCTCTTCCAATTAAGCTGAAGCAACATCTGATGTTTTGTTTTACTACTACCTAGACTAGGGAAGTGGTTCTTGTGCTAAAGGAAGAGGCTGAGAATGTATTTACTTTTACATTAAGGATAATTGGTTTCACAGGTTTTCCACTAGGTGATAAATTATCTTCCCTGAATTCTGAAATTTGAGTGTTTTGTTTATATTTGAATCACTTAAGAATTTACTTCCTTGGTAATGAGTGACCAATTTGGGAAGAATATAGAGAAATGCATATTTAGAGCATCCCATTGGAGGTTGTTTCTCCATAGAATTTGTGGCTTCTTACTCTCCGTGTCTCTATTAAGGTTGATTGTGCTTTTTATACCTGAAAGTCCTGATCATCCTAATGGACCATATTCAGAAGTGACACAAATGGTGTGGCAGGTTACATGTTGCTAAGTCAGTGCAAGCTGGTTGAAATGTGTGAACTTACACAATAACAGGGCAGAAAGAGAGGATCTAGCAAGAAAAGCAAGTAGCAGGAGTGTATGTGTAATGGGGTGGTCTGCCCCTTTAAAGGCTAGTGGCCTGCGGCCAGTCAGCTTTGTTCTATTATCACACTGTGATGGGGCAACTGCCCCACACTGGAAGAGCAGGGTTTAACAGAGCCCTGGGGAGGTTGTGGGGGAAGCACCTAATAGGAGAGGGGCTGTGAGTGACAGCCAATCAGGGCTCAGCAGGCCCATATAAGAAAAGCTTCAGGGCACTGCAGATTAGCCAGGGCTTAGAGTCTGAGGAGGGAAGGCTGGGGCCCCTACAGGCTGAGAGGCTTGTAGCACCTGAGGCAGAGCTACTGTTGGCAGGATCTGGGGAGCCAGGAGAGGTCCTGGCAAGCTGCTAAAAGCAGGAAGTGGCTGGCCCTGAGGATGGGTGAAGAAAGTGCTAGGGCTGGAGGGAAGTGGCCCAGGGAGATAGCTACAGAAAGATGGACTTGGGGTGCAGCAAAAGGCTGTGATCCATAGGGTCCCTGGGCCAGGACCTGAAGTAGTGGGTGGGCCTGGGCTTCCTTCCCCACTTGCCCCTGGGAAGTAGCAGGATAAGTCACTGCAGGTGCCACTGAGGAAGTGACAGGCTGAGAGGCTTCCATTGCTACTGGGAAAGTGGCTGGATTACTGAGAAGCCAAATCTCCCCCAGAAGGGAAGAACACACATTATGACTCGAGTCATGAAGATGCTGTGGTTCTGGAGAGACACGGGAAAGGCTACAGGCCAGCTGCTGTGAGAGAGTGATGGTGAACCTGGGTGTTGGCCTGGAGCTAATCCCAAGATGACCAGCAGAAGGTACCAGTCTGCGGTGAATAGAGTACCCCCTTTATACACATCCAACTGGGAAGTGGGCAGGAGGGTCCCTATAAAGGCCTAAGAGAGCTCAGGGAGAGCTGTGGGATAGGGGTTAGCTCCTCTGAATGGCCCTGGAGCAGAGAGAATCCCTGCAGCCTGCTGATTGGCAAAATAGTTTTTTCTTGTGTTTCTTTGAGGGTTTTTGGTTGAATTAATAAACCAGGCCCTGAGGAAAGGGCCTGAAAGAGATTGGGACCTGGTGCCAATTCCTTTCTGGGCAGAGGAGACTGGCCAACATCTTACAGCAAGATAAAGCAAAGAGACCCATACAGTTGCTGACAGCCGCAGAGTCCAGCTTTTGGCTATACTGCTTCCAGCACATGCCAGCACACACAGTGAGAGTCCCTCCCGCATCCAGGTGAAAAGATGCCACATGGAGGGCTCCTCACATGCAGATCTATGGTCAGGCTGACACCTGCCCACCAAAAGGACTCTCAAGCCTCTGACCAAATGGGACTGGATCCACAGCCCTTTGCAGCCAATGGGAGTGTCTCCACTAATGTCACTGGGCTCTGGATTGGGCTCACAGACCACCTTGGTAGAATTTGACTTTTTAAAATATAACTTTGACTGATAATATCAATGTTTGTTTAAATATTTTTTAAATTTTTTAATCAATTTAAATTTTCTCCATTGCGGGGAAAGGGTGTCAGATCATGATTCAATGACAGTCGATGCTGCAATTCAGAAAATTAAAGCATTATAAACTGTTAAATCTCAATTTGTCAATAATCATGTCAAAACACACACAGTAAATATCTTTAAATCAACAAATTAGACCTCTCTTCACTGTCCGTTTGCTAGTCCGTTTATAGCAAGCCCAATCCAAAAGTCTAAATCACTGATTTTTTTTTTTTTACTGTAGTAAGATCTCAAGCAGGCGAAGTAAGAAAATGCTATCTGTACAATTTGATTATTATTGATGGAAACATGTTCTCATTGGTTTGTACATGTACAGTGGAATCGACATCTAGTGACACCAATAAAAATCTAATCCTTCCAATCCTACCCGTACGCATTGCCCAGACTCATGAACTCATGTGATCCTGCGGGCTATTTATTTTATGTAATTGTCTTTAGGCTATCGGTGCTCAGAGCAATGATGTTGGAGAAAGCAGGAACGTGTGCACGTCTGCTTTATATTTGTGGGTAGAGTTATTTACCTTTTAATACTTCTTTTTTTAAAGAAAGCGGTTAGTTTTAGCCTTACAGTTACCTAGCCACCTATTATTGAGTCTAATGTTTTGAATCGATCAGCACCTCCCCGTAGACATACACAGTCTTTTCCTGTTTGACATGACAATACAGAAACTCATCAGAGGGACTAGAACAAATGTCTTACTGAGGGGTTCTTAGCAGCTTTTAGCGACTGCTTTAAAATTATTCTTAAGGGCTGCCAACCCTCCAGGATGGTCCTGGAGTCTGCAGGAATGAAAGATTGTGGTGTGATGAAACCTCCATGAATATGTTCCACCACAATGGGCAACCCTGGGCTTGCTTAAAGGAATGTGTTTAAGAGCCCACGGGGTAGGATGCAGGGGGCTCATGTGGATTCTGGTGTGGGGCCCAGTCCATGAACTGGTGGGTGCTGTTTGACCAGGGGAAGGGGGGCGGAGGCCCGCTCCCAGCTGGGGGAAGGATTCTAAGGCGTGTCTTGGATCTCCTGAGTGGGGCGGGGGGTGGTTATTGCTCAGCAGCGGCTCTTCGCGCCTAGAACTGGTGCTCGTCTCTCTTCCCTGTCACAGCTCTGTCGCCGAGGGAGGGAGGGAGAGCGAGCGGCAGCTTCTTCCGGCAGCCCAAGTCCCCGCTCGGCGCGGAAAGGGTGCGGGGAAGGGCGAGGAGGGACCCGGAGGGGTAGAGTCAGTGACGCTCCCGCCAGTCAGGGACGATCAGCGGCGCCGGCTCCAGCGGCAGAAGGCGGCAGCCGGGGCTCAGTCTCGCTCGCTGCAGCTCCCGCGCCCGGGGCGCCCCTCTCCTCTCCCCCACCCCGCTCGCCAGTCTCCTTTTCTCCTGGCCCGGGGCCCCCCTCGCAGCTGCCACCCTGAAGTTTCTGGCCGTGCTCCTGGCCGCAGGGATGCTCGCTTTCCTTGGTGCAATCATTTGCATCATCGCGAGCGTCCACCCTGCGGCCAGCCCCGGCGGCGCTCTCCAGGGTGCTGACAATGACTCCAGCGCCGCCGCCGCCGCCGCCGCCGCCGCCCTGCTGCCGGCCGCCGCCGCCAAGGGGCCGGGCCCTCTCCACGGTGCTGGCCAGAGCTTCCCGGCCGGCCCGCAGGACTCGCTGCTGGAGCTGCTCGCCAGCGCCCGGCCCCGCCAGCAGCAGCTCTTCAGCCGCTTCCTCTGCACGCCGCTGCCGGCCGAGTGCCCCTCCGACAGCCCCGCGCCGGGGGACAGCCCCGCGCCCGGCGAGGACCTCTTCTTCCTGCACACCACGGCCGAGCAGCTGAGGCAGACGGCGCTGCAGCAGAAGGACCAGATCCTCAGCGACCAGGAGACCATCCGCGAGCTGACGGGCAAGCTGAGCCAGTGCGAGAACGGGCTGGAGCTGAGCTTCCAGGACAGCGCCTCTCTCTGGGGGGGCAGCCGGAAAGACACCATGGGGGACCTGCCTTGGGACTCGCCTGCCATGGTCCAGGAGCTGGAGGAGGCTGTCCGCTCGCTGAAAGACAGGATCGACAAGATCGAGGCAAGGCGTGAACCCCTCCGTCCCCACCCATCCACCGCGGCTCTGCGCCCTCCCCTTCCATTCTCCCCTCTTCTCCTTCTTTCTTTCCTCCCCACTCTGTGCCCGTCAGTCAGTCTTTCAGTTCGCACGGCTGGTCCTTCTCCCCTCACCCTTTGCACGGCCCTCTCCATAGTTTTCCTAGAAGATTTGCCTGTGTGTGTGTGTTGTGTTAGAGTTAATACATCAGGTAATTAAATCAGAGCGGTAATGTGCTCTGGTAAATCAGACCCAGCCAGGCAAGCCCTGACTGTTAGAGGTGTGTGTGTGTGAGTGAGAAAAAGAGAAGGGGGGGGGCACAGTATAATGGATCGAATCTGTGTGTATTTTGATTCCTCACCACCTTTTTCTGACTTCTCCCTACTCTTTGATGTGAGGTTTCCTGTGATAAATAGCTTTCATGGAAATCAGAGATGGAAATTTTAGGGATATTGCATGCCTTTGTCTGTATGTAAGTAGATATGGATAGTTCATGTCCTCCTCCCACCTTTCCAGATGCCCCACCAATGTAGGGTTATTCCCTACAGAATAGTCACAGCCTAGTTTTTAATTGATTCTCAGGAGATGGGGCTTTCATCATTTCCCCTGAAAGACTACTACTTATGTAAGAAACCTTAGGACATTTTATGTTTCCATTCCAACATTTCGTAGGCATCTCTTCTTCATCAGTTGGGATATGCATCCCTTTCAGCTGCACTGTGGAGTTTGATTCAAGCCTAAGTTTTCTCCATTCCCCACAGATCTATAGTTATTAATTACTCAGGGCCAGAGCAGGCCACCTATGCTCCCACAGAGTAGAACTTCACTCTGCCCATAGCCCGATTTAGGGTGGGTGAAGGTGACAGTCTGGAGTTATTAGGGCTGGATTCTGCTGCCTTCACACACAATGAGTAGTTCCTTACTTATCAAGTTATGCCACTGATTGCAATGGGACTACTTGAAAAGTAAGGCTCTGTACTACTCATTGGTAGCAAAGGTGGCAGAATATTCCCCTAATTATTAGATTAATATCAATAATGAATATTGTTTACTTTAGAAATAATGAATCGTGAAAGTGAGGCCACAGAAATCTTTGTTTGCCCCTGTGTCATTTCCTGCTTCCATGCAGTGCTATTCCTCTTCTATCCTTCCTTTGGGATCACTGCCCATGATTCAGTCTCTAGTCTGGTTACAAGTGGATGAAAGCAAGCCTTACATAAAGACAGATGACTGTGGCTGCTGTTCCCCTTGGTGGGTGGGTGTGGGAGAGTCTGTGTGTGGAAAGCGAGGTCTCATGTTGTTAGTGGCTGGTAACCTCAGAGATGATGTACACCTTGGCAAAGTGAGTTAAATGTACCTTCTCTTTCTGCAGTGCCATCTGGCTAGATCTCGAACTGGGGTATACTGATGGCTTTGTGTACATTCAAAGCATGAAATCCTAGCCTCATTGAAGTCCATGATTTCAGTGGGGTCAGGATTTTACACAAGAGGTGTCGCATGTCATCTGGGAACTTTATGTGGAGACATGTTTATTATAGCAAATAAAGGGTTGCCTCTTCCTTGTGGAGTGACCATGGGGTTTGCCTCTCAGAACTCATGGATTCCCTCAAGATCTGTAGGGCGCACAGGAGATCTGCCAGAGGCCAGGACCCACAGTATATAAACCGGGGCAATGTGCCTGACTCCAAGGCCCATTGATCACCCTGTCTGGTTCCCTGGCAGGAGATTCTCCACCCATTTCTATCTATGAATGAAAAAGGGGCTCTCAGCATGGGAGACGGGGGTGGGGGGAATGAAAAGTTAACTCAGGCTGATGTCAGTGCCTGCCCTGGCTTGACTCACCTCTCCACACCAAGGTCTCTCAATCCCTGGAGGGATCTCTGTGGATTCAGGGAGAGGAGAGTGTGCCATGGAGGCAGCTCATCCTCTTCCACATGGAAAGGGGGAGAGATGTATGTGGGAGGGACTCCTATGAGCATAGAATCTAGGGATGGGTAGATGAGATGATCCTTCTCCCAGAGTCACCATCATCAGGGATAACTTTCTGTGTGCAAGAAAGAGGAAAAAAAGAGAAACACACACTTAGGCACATACAGTGACAGAGAGCCTGATGCACAGGGAGAGGAAGCTAACAACACATGTGGCCACACAGATTATCGATGCAAGAGATGGGCAGATAAACACAAAAAGAGATTGAGACAAACAAAAGACACAAGGAGAGGCAGATATGCAAGCAGATGGATGGACAGACAGAGAGGCACGTGCACGCACATAGAAACAGACTGTGAGACATGCACAGAATTACAGATCCACACAGACATGCAGAGTAAGAAGAGCTAGTGAACTCCCAGAGAACAACATGCACACAGAGGAGAGAAAGGGGTACACATAGGAACAGACTGTCAGACACACGGTGAGAAACAGACACACTAAGGGACAGAGATACATACAAAGACCCATCTAGAGGGAGAGACAGATACACCATACACAAAGAAATTCTCCTCACATCAGAATGGAGAGACACATGGGCAGAGGGCCAGAAAGACAGAGAGAGAGAGAGAAACACAAATACAACTGGCCACATACTCAGAGGGAGTAACAGATACACACAGAGGGGTAGAGAGGACAAGTCTCTCTCTCACATACACAGTACAACACAAACCCAGAGAGAGAGGGTATACATGATGATGGGTGTACATTACACTGCATCTCATTGAGCCTCATGAGATGAAAAGGTGGAAGATGCCTTTTTACCTGTACCATTATGTGCCATGTGATAAGTCACTGCAGGAGCTGATGGGGTGATGTATAATAGATGAGCTATTTTGACCTGTCACCTGTGATTTCAAACTGCAGTTGCAGGGTGTCCTGCGGGACAAGGTGAGGAAAGATATTGTCTTTGGTGGACCTTCCTTCTTCTGTTTCTTTATTTCTGTTTGCACTAACACAGTAGAGGGAGGGAGACAAATGTGCGCACAGAGGGCCAAATTATGCTCCCAGTTGCACCAGTGAAATCTGAATAGCTTCACTGAGTTTACAAACAAAAGCAGCATTTGGCAGAGAGGGAGCGAGAGAGAGAGAGAGACACACACACAGAGAAAAGTATCCACTTAATGATATGAAACTAATATCAGTGCATCAAAGGATGGTGGCATGTGGACCAAGAGGGTGGTCTGTATTGTATCTTCTGGGAGTCAAGAGTTTTCAGTACTTTGCAGTAGATTCTCAGCACCTCACAGACCCAGGCGCTAAGGGATCAAGCAATTGAGTAAATAGGGTAATATGTCAAAGATGGATTGGGGTAGAGCTTCCCTGGCTCTAACCTGAAAAGCATGTCTGTTAGAACTTACTGTATGTGATGGTCCAATATAATATCAAATCCCAGAAGCCAGAGGTGGAGACAGCCTGTTAGAGTATATCTAATCTCCATGATGCAAGGCTGTCCCCTGTAGTGTACTATGCACTTGTTTGTCTGGCTCAGTATGAAATGTCGGAAGCTATTGAGTTTCTTCACCTCCCCTGGGAGGCTACTCCAAGGTCTGAGATTTCACTGTTCCCAGTGAGCCCACACAATGGGCTTACACTTGGTCACACGAATACAAGACAAAACATCCCATTATAAAGCAGGCAGGTGATAGTCTCTCTCAACACAGCTTGATTAGGCAGCTCCTAAAATATTGCATTCAATTCTGGGCACCCGCTGCCCAAAAGAGGGCAGAGGAAGAGGAAGATATCAGCAACGTGGAGGAAACAACCAAAATTATTGGGGATGGGAGTGATTGGCCAAAGAAGGAAGATTAAAAGAGCTGAGCACATAACAGACCACAGGTGCTTTTAAGGAGGGGGAGGAATTGTTCAGGGTGGGTGTCAGTAGGAGCAATGGGATGGAAATGAGTGAAGGATAAACTTCCCCTGACTCTTAAGAAACATTCCCTAAGGGTAAGTTTTCTGAGCCTGTGGCACAATCTCCTGAGGGAAGTAGTGGAAGCCCTGTCAGTTGGGACTTTTTAATAGGATTGGTCGATTGGACAAAGCACTAGAGAATAAATTGGATGGGGAATGTTCTGCTCTAGTTGGAGATGAGGGGGTTGGACGAGATATGGCCTAATATGTCTTTTCTAATTGTGATTTATATGCCCTTCCATCCAGATTGTGGGGCTGGGTTGTGTCTCTGCACCTCAGCTTCCAGTTTTATTTGCTTTCTGTTAAGAATATTTTTTTAAAGATAAAAATCTTGGGGAGGCAGGGGGGAGAGGGAATAAAGTGGCAGGAAAGAGTCAATTGGTGGAGACGCATGTCATGTGCAAAGTCTTTCTTTGGGACTGACAGTGTTCTTGGCACCGAATAAGGCATAGAAAAAGATCTGTTCCCTGCCCTCAGGAGCTTAGTCTCAATAGACAGACAAAACAAAATGCACTGGGAGACTCATAGAAAGGTTCTGTCTTAGAGCATCGATCTGATAACATGCACATGCAGCAACAGTCATTTTGCTGACATGGGTTAACACTTGTAAATTTTGCAAGAGAAGTGAGTTTTGGGTGGGATTTGAAAGAAGATTATTAATATAATCTGGATGCTGTTAGTGCGGCTGTCAGACATAACAGGATTTATTGGTGCTTTAAAAAAACCCTATTAAGTAGTTTCGTTCTTAATTTTTTTTTAAGTGATTTAGCTCTGGTGAGACATGCTGGCTTGTTAGTCCTGGAGTCTGGAATCCTCTATCCCCAAAGAACAGGGGCATAACACAGAAACAGTAACGCTTCCCAGGCACACCACCCCTCAGCAACTGTGCACCCATTTTGCTCTGTAGAGACCCCTACCAGATGAGTGTATCCTTGGCCCTTTCAATCCCCAGCCTTCCTGCTGAGACTGTAGATGGAGAAGGGAAGAAACAATTCGTGTCAGATGTACTGGATTTGTGTGTGTAATGTGGATACCTATCCACTAGGGAATGAAATAGGTTACCTAACTTATTTCACATATGCCATCAGACAACCATTATCATATGGGAACAACTTTTCTGGCTCTACCCACCTCAGGCTAAATTCAAACTGGTGCCTACAGGTAAAAGCTTCTGTAACCAATTCCTTAATCCCCTCAGCTATTCAGTCTTTCAAATGAGTCTTTCATGTGCAGTGTGGTTTTTCTCATTCTCTCACTTCCTCCCCGTGTCTCTGTATACATGCACACATACATATGCTTCAACATACATTCTTGGCTTGCAAAACCAGTGACTCCAAAGGCAGCAGTTAACTTATTTTAATTTCAGCCCAAAAGTGAAAATGAGTAATTTAAGAGAGCACAATTAACTTTAACCCAATTTACTGCTTCCAGTCTCTGGTGCCTTCTCCACTCCTACACCCATCTGAGATAGATAAAGGAGGAGAGGAAAAGAACAGGCTATAATGCCAATCCAGAGTTTTATAAGGGAATTAATCCTTATTAAACCACAATATTATTTTGCACTAATCACCCAGTGATTGCAGTGTCATGTATCTTTGTCTAAGGTAATCTGCCATGGAGAGAAACAAGCACATCCATCCCATTTCAGTTCATGGCAAATCAGAGACATTGGGCCCCTAACCAGGAAAAAAAGATCCTAGAAAGTAAAGATGCAAAAGTCCTGTTACGTTATTTCTGGTCCACTCTCCACCCTGACCTCCACTGTAAGGTGGTTCTCTATGGTACATCCTTCAGGGCTTTGTCTCGGTGAGTTTTAAGTGGCTTCAGCAGCAAGGCTTTCTACCTCTTCCCTGGGAGATTGTCCCACAGTCTAACAAGCCTCCCTGACAGAATGATTTTTTGTCATTCATGTGGAGCATGAAGTAAATCTACTGAGGCAGTGTCCAGCCTCAAGCTGCAGAGCCATCTTCATGTGGGACGGGAGGAAGTGAGGGTTGGGGGGGGGAATCCATGTAGGAGTAGATTTTCTCTTACTATGTGTATGTACAGTACCTAGTACAATGGAGCCCAGGTCTCATCTGGAGCTTCTAGGTCCTACTGTAATAACAATAATGCTCCAGCCCCATTTTTTCCACAGACCACTTCAGTCCCACCTGCCCCCTACATGCCGGTGTACATGGATCCCCACAAAGTTAAGCTCCCTTTATGGACCCCTGCCCTACCCCCTTGCACAGTGGAACCACATTGGTTTTGCTTCCATGGGAGTCTCTGCAAAGGCAGGGGCAGGACTGGTCCCATGACTCCCAAGCGGATGCTATCTAGATTGAGAGGTTTCCTGTGACTATACAGGGCATTAGTCTTTGGTCCTATCCTCTTTATTTTAGCAGTTAAGGTGAGCATATTAGAGAGGGGTAGGTGGGGAGGGATTTAACAAATGCACTGGAAACATGCATTAGTTAAATGAGGGGGGTTAATCTCCTTATATAAATGAAAGTGCATTTGCTTGACAATGAATAAAAAGCAATCAAGTTCCAACAGACTCACAGATTGCGAAGGTGTTGGCTCCCCTCCCCCACTCCAGACGTTGACATTAAACATGATTAATATTAACTGGCAAATTTCAATCTTTTTGTTGGTTTGGCAGCCAAAAAGCATAAAGAGGCCCCCGCTGCCCTCGCTTTGGCAGACGGGACGATCTGGGCTCAGTGAACAACTTCTCAGAATTCGTTCCGTACACTCACTCCTCGTAAAAGGTCAGTGGTAAATAGCATCACCACAGCAGTTTGGTTTTGAAGTAATTTGGTTTGGGGGAAAGGTGCTAGTTTGGCAGCCCTGGACACTGAAATCCCCTGTTTATCCCCAGCACAGGCACAGCTGACAGGGAAAATGTCCAACACACCAGTGTATCTCAGTGCTGATTGTAGGGGAACCCCATTAGGTTTGATGGGGGAGTTCAGTCTCCATTGCACAGTCAATCTTGGGCCTCTCTGCTGAGCTGGGCAATGGGTCCAGGATGGGGTGATGGTTTTGTGCTGTGAAAATCTGTCCCACTAGGAACCAGATTGAAACACCCTACAACTAATTCTGCACAAGCCACTGAACAGATGTCAGAAGTATTTATTGCCTGGCCCACTGGCCAGGGACCAGATTGCCTCCAAGTCAGCAGTTCCAAAAGGCTTCATGAATCATTCACCACCCTATCTTTTGGCAAATACATTTTTGTCTCCTCCCCCAAACAATGAAACCAAAAATGAAAGTTCCAGTGAGAGCTATAAATGTATCCTTGTATTCTAGAAACCTCCTGTCTTGCTTCACACCTGGGCCTAGAGCAGAATCCTCATAGGAATGGCCAAAGAGATCCCACTATTCAATCCCAGCTGCTCCTCACCCTCTCCTAGGAGATGAGCTAACCCTGAGGATCCTGTCCAAAAAGCATGCTCCTTGCTGCCAAGCAGGGCCAATCACAGGCATGTGCCAAGTTTTGAGGTGCAGGAAACCTTGCGGGCATCCCCCAACCTAGCACAAAACTGTCTCATCTGCATGACCCTCCTCCTTCACAGTGAAAGGTGATCTTGAGCCAAACCCTCTCTAACAGTCCCAGGGATGAGCACTGTGATCCAAAACCTCTACCAGCTTCTGAAGCCTTCTCTCTTTGCAGCCCATAACTGATCCCCTGACAGCTTCTGAAATCTTCCCACCCCACCCCCCAGAGACAAATGACCCAATCCAACCCACCCCCACTCAGCTGCCAAAACCTTACTCTCTGGTCCACAATGACAATTGCCACCATCTCCTGCCCTGTTGCCGAGACCTTCCCACCCACCCCTGATTTGTGTTGGTTTCTGAAGTTGTCTGGGGCTCCACAGGTCTGATTTTACACGGGGCCCTGCTAGGATTGGTTCTCTGCCAGGGAAACTTGATGACATTTCTACTGTCCCTTTCAGTCAGCACGCAGGGAAAGTGGTGACAAGTGAATACTCAGTGTGTGGGCAGGCTAAGCTGGCTCGTTGTCCCATTTGTTGGCAGTGCCAGAGTCATTACTGCAGTCTGGTTCTTTTCAGCTCAAAGGGATAAAAGAGCATCTTTCTGACCCATCCAGGAATCAGTGGAGTCGGAAGGGAGGGGAACAGATAAATTGAGATAGAGATCAATAGAAAGAGAGAGAAAGTAGGGGAGAGAGACAAAATTAATTAGAGAGAATGTACAATGAATGAAGCTAGAGAAAAAGAAGTTTCAAAGATAGAGAAATAGAGGCAGCTGCAGGAAGAAAAGATGTTACAGAGACAGAAAGGAAAGAAAGAAAAGGCAGGCAGTAAGAGGAAATGAGGGAGAGAAACACCTTTATTGGCCAATGTAGGGCAGATTGTCATGATGCTTATAACGGTGACAAAAGCTATAGTCCTATTTTCTATTAACAGATGGGGCTGAACATGAAAACAGGGACATAGCATTTAAATCCAGAGCTAGAACAATCAAAGGGCGTAGCAGACAACATCTCTTCAGCCTTTGTAACATCTAAGCAGCCTAAACGGATTAGAAAAGCTCTCAAAATCCACAGCAACGGTAATAGTAAATAAATAAATAAATAAATAACAGCTAAAACCAACACGGAGCACAAGTAAATAACCCCACCAAAACATAGTAGGGCACCCTACACACCCTGATCATAAATTATTCCTCTCGTGGGCATGTAAAAGACTCATTCAATTTTGCTTCCTCTCCATCCATCCCTCTTCCCCACTGTTGCTATCCTCGGCTTTCTCTTTTCCTTTCTGCAGTCTTTATCAATGTGTCATTTTGCTCCCACAAAAAGCACCATGTTCCCAGTGGGGAATAACTAGAAGTAATGGGACAAAATCAAGCAAAGAGACAATGTGGCTAGAGATCAGGAAATGTGTTCCTAACAGTGAGACCTTCAAAAGTCACAGAATAGTCTCCCAAGGAAAGTGGTGGGAATCCCATTGTTTGGAACAATTAAAGCTAGAATGGAAATACCATCAGAGAATAGATTTTTAGAAGACAATCCTGCATTGGCTGGTGGCATGGGGTGGAACTAGATGGCATAATAGGGCTCTTTCATCTCTAGTGCTTATGATTCTATGACTGTAATTGCAATTAAAGCATCTTTTGCCTTGAAGGAGGCCAGGATAGAGAAATGCTCAGCAGGAAGTTAACTAAAGAGAGAATTCACTACCTTCTAACCACCACTTCTTTGCTGAAGGAGCATTTTCTTGTTAATTCATCTGTATTTTAAAAATATGTTCTATGCCTCTTTTTACCCACAGTGGGAAGGTTTTTTCCCTTGACAGAACAACCAGAGAAGTGATGTAGTTTTTTTTTAAATGATTATTATTCAAAAAGAGGTTCCGTTATCACTGGCTTAGCTAAAGAAGCCAGCAGGTTGCTAGGAAGTCCATCTCTCTGCATGAATCTTTGCCTGGCAGTACTGGAATTGTTGCTTTATTATTAATGCTTAAGAAAGAAAGAAAGAAAGAAAGAAAGAAAGAAAGAAAGAAGTTCACTAGTAGCCCTCCCTGCTTTTTTCTCAGGAAATAGATTATGTGGAATATGCCAAGACCATCCCAGTTCCCATTCCAAAAAAAGGAGACCCACCCAATACGCTGTGGGGCAAAACTCCATCCTGATTTCCAATCAGAGCAGAGATAGATCTTCAACTTAGCAGAACAAGGAATAGCCAGACCTAGCGGTTGGAGAATGAAGGCAGATAATTTTAGATTAGAAATACAGACAAATTTTTAACAGTGAGGATAATTAACCTGTGGAATAACTTACCAAGGAACAAGGTGGATTCTCCATCTCTTGAAGTCTTGATTTAAAAACTGGATGTTTTTCTTTCAAACAGAAGTTATGAGCTTGAGTCAGGAATTACTAGGTGAGGTTCTCTGGCCTGTGTTTTGCAGGAGGTCAAACTAGTTGACCACGAAGGTTCCTCCTGGCCTTAAAATCGTTTAATCTAGTGATCGACTAAGGTGGCCTGCAAAACTTAAAATGAAAAAGAGCTTGTGCCCTTTCTTCGCTTCTTTTGGATCAGAGCTGGTCAGCAAAATTCTGACCAAATCTTTTTTCATTAGAATTTGCTGATTCACTGAGTCAAAATATTTTGCTAGGCATGTTTCAAAACTTCCTAGTTTCCTGTCAGATTGCCCCCTCCTGGCTCCTTGGCAGCCTGCCTGCTGGACTGCCCAGGGCTGGAGAACTCAGGACTGCTGGGTCTGCAGTTCCAGGGTAGCCCACCAGACTGCCTTGGGGCTGGGAAGCTCAGGGCTTCCAGGGCACGTAGCTCCTCGGCAGCACCCCAGGCAGACTGCCCTGGGGCAGGAGCTTCATTTGCAAAGAATTTCAAAATGTTGGATTTTTCATTCCTAAGTGGAATGAAACCAAATTTCAAAAGCATCGAAATCCTGTTTCCACGTAGGATTTATCTTTTTCCACCCAGTTCTACTGATGATGAATAAAGAAGGCCTGAAAGTGTGTGTGTGTGTGTGTGTGTGTGTGTGTGTGGTTTCTGCTTGTTTGTTTACATTAAAAATTCAGGTCTTGTCTATCCTGGAAAACTCTTGAACTAGTTTCTTCACACGGAGAAGGAGATTTTAGTCGGACTGTTTAAAAAATCCTTTGGGCCAGATCATTAGCTGAAGTGCTGGCTCTATATTTTTAGTTTGTTTACTGGACATCTGTATCTCTCCTATGACTAATGAAGATTTTGATGAAGGAACATCCTTGTTAGAGTTTCAACACGTCCCAATACTTCAGTTTGGGTGTGAGAGCTCACAACACACCTGATCTGAGACCTGCCAGAGCTGTTGTGCCCAAACCAGGGAGGGGGACAGAGAATTCCAACCACTGATCTCCCTTTGAGGGGAAAAAGCCGCCCTGTATATTAACTACAGGACTAGCCAATGCTAACTGAAGAGAGCAGGAGTGACAAAATGTAATCTGTACCTGAGGACATTAGTGAGAGTTCAGGGAAGAGTTGATAGGAGGAGATAGGTGACAGCGCTGTTCTGTCTGTGTAGGTTTGCTTGAATGGAGTCCACGTCAACCCTACAGCCTGTTTGCTTATTTCAATCAAATTACACAGAGCTGTTTTGTTTTTAATTTGCCAGTGTGCCAGTGAGTTTTCTTGTCACTGCTTAGCTATTCCAAGTCTGTGATTCCCTTTGTAGGTACTTTTGTTGCCCGCAGTGGAAAAGCTGCATCCGAGACATTGCCAGATGAGGTTTCCTACCTGTTTAGACCTTCCAGTTAGACTCCCAGAGAGAGGGCCTGACTCTCCTCTCACTCTGGCATAAAGCCAGCGTGACTCCGTTGAGTTCAGTGACAGGACACCTGATTTGCACCAGTGTGAGGGAGATCAAAACCAGACTTAGCATCTTCCATATTTGTTTATAAAATTGAATAGACTTCTCTTAGAATCCTGTGGGTACTGTTCCCATGTTAGCCAAAGGGTCACTAGAGAGGCAGGAACCTCCTTCACCTTCCCTTTCCCTGTGAGCCAGAGGTCTAGGTCTGGAACCCAGCTGGAGTCTCTCACTGGCCCAGCACTGCAATGTATGTCTCCCATATAAAAATATAATTGCTGATAGCTAGATAGATAGCTAGGGCACAAGTCAAACAACACATCTATCTATCCATCCAAGTATCAGCACTTTGCACAGCTGAATAGGGGACCTAGGTTTAATTCCCAAATAGTGCAGGGAGAGGGCCTTGTGTCTTCTTGACAGCCAATCCCCTTCTGGCCAGCAAACGGTATGTCTACACAGCAAAAGAAGACCTACAGCAGTGAGTCTCAGAGCCTGGCTCAACTGATTTGGGCTCCCAGGGCTCAGGCTCTGGGACTAAAAATAGCAGTATCAGCATTTGTGGTGGAGCCTGGGCTTGGAAACTTGGTGACGGGGCAGGGTCTCAGAGCCTGGGCATGCGCCTGAGACTGAATAACTACACTGCTACTTCTAGCTCCGCAGTGTGAGCCCTGTGAACCTGAGCTAATTGACCCAGGCTCAGAGACTTGCTGCCCCTGGGAGGGGAGGGAGGCAGGTTTGCTGTGTAGGTAAATGATGGTGGGGGATCCTCATGGCACTGACAGGAAAATAGAGAATGGCCTGATGCGTGGGATGAAATTATGCTAGCACTGGATTCTAGAGTCCAAGGAGAGATGGATTTCAACAGGTTAATACCTCACATCCCGGTGTCTAACAGATGCATTCCTGAGTCCTGGCATTCATCCCTAAGCTCTGGGCGTTGAAGGGGCAGAGGACAGAATGGAGCTAGCCTGGGCGGGTGTGGGTAGAAGATATGCTTACCTTAGGGCACTGCTGGAGATCCCCATTTGGATTCTGGGCAATACCCGTTGTTCCCAGCTAGGGAACCATAAGTGCTGCTGGCAGTGTTAATAAGAATCAGTCAGAAATCCAGTTCCTCTGTCCTTGTGCAGAAGCTTCTAGGCTGTGAAAACACAGGAAGTCACCGCCCTGGAACAGTTTCCAGTGAAATAAAGCAGGAAATGGAGAATTTTCTCTAGATCCCTTTCCTAGCCCAGGCATCGTGTGATGATGCGGTGCCTCTTGGCAGTGCAGTCTGGGTTCAGATCAAGCCAGTTTGCAGTAGAACAGCCTGAAAGCCCATCAGTTTCCTTAACATCTAAGTAGAGTGAGAGGAAAATGGCTAGTTTAAAAGAAGTTTTTGATGAAAAATTTATTTTTGAACAGTGTGAAAATTGTTTGAATTGTTTGAAATGTTTCCAGTCTTTCCATTAAACAAGTTAAAGGAAAAAATCATTGAGTCATTTGGTCAACAAACTGGAAAATTCCACACACACGAAAATTAAAACAGTCATTTCATTCAAAATATTTATGGAAAATCATTTCCATTTTTGTAACCAGCTCTATGCTGAAACACACACTGAACATTAACATTCAGTTTCTAGCCCTTAGGGCTATGGTAGAGGCCCTCAGAACATAGACTTAATGCAGTGTGGAGTGACATGATAATGCTATGTATAAGGAGGCGCTGTTGCCTCCTGGTTAGAGCATTGGTCTGGGACTCAGGAGACCAGCGTTCTATTCCCAGCTCTATTGCTGCCCTGCTGGGTGACTTGGGCAAGTCACTTCACCCCTCTGTTTCCGCAACTGCGAAACAGGGACAGTGATGTAAAGTGCTTTGAGATCTATGGATGAAGAGTGCTAGGCATTGCTGCTGTTGTCATATGCCAATGCCGCCCCAGCCTTGAGTACAATGGAACTATCTGCTTTTGGTTCCATTGTGTGTTGGGGGGAGAGGCAAGTCATGAATGGTGACCCTATATCAAGGAAGTGGGTTGGTGGTGATGCAGGGAAGTGGCCTGTGGATCTATAGGAATATAGGATTGCCCAGGACATCCCAGGATCCTGTGTCTAGCAGTCATCAGCAGCAGATGCTTCAGAGGCAGGTGCATGAGCCTCACAGATTCCCCACTGCATGCATCCCCTACAGATTGCACAAGGGTCCCAGCCACTGTCACAGTCCCACAGTGGAGCAGCTGTGTCTCAGCCCACCATGTGTGTGTACAGAGGTTCCGTTCCTTTTCCCTTCCCTTCTGCTGACTGATCCTATGAACAAAGCATACTGTTGGTCTTGAGAGTGGCATTAAGAGCTCCTGTTGATATCACTGGTGGATTGATGCTAACTCTAAAGATTTCCTTTTGTTATTAACTATTTCATGTTTGATCGCTTGATCAGACCTCTAGCTACTCTGGAATTGTGGAGGGAGGTGGGGATTTTTGGTGAGGCATGGGTAGGGTATCAGTACTTCCCCTGCCTTATCTTTTCCCCTGTCAGACCGCTGAGCACAGCAAGTGTGCTGTGCTTGGAAAGAGCTAGCACGTGGCCTTGGATATTGGAGCCTGTTTTGTTGTGAGGAGAATATTTGCTTGGACATTAGAATTATCCCCCTAATTTTTCCAAACGGTCCAGAGGCTCCTTAACTCCCAGCTGGACAAGCCACTGGAGAGGGGCAGAAGGGATCTTGATGTAATATCTCACTAAAGATGGGTGGAAGGGACTTTCATGCAATGCTTCATTGGAGGTGGGTGAAGGAGCTCAGTTTGAATATCCCAGCTGGTCGGTCACTCGTGTTTTGTGGCGATTCTCTCTCTAGTCTAGGTCTGTAGCATGAATTATCAATTGAGGGATGTCTCAATAGGACTATGAAGGAAGATTTTTCCAAACATCTATACTTCTTGCAAATCCAACTCTAAAGGAGTCAGGAGGCTTAGCTGAAAAGCAGGACAGATGTGCATGCGAATAAAAACAGACAGTTACACCATAGGTGGGGATTGTGCAGGCAGACAGAGATGGATTGATTACACGTAAACAGACAAACTAGGTGGATGAGGAAACTGTGCTACAGACATCTGGAAAGAAAGCAAGAGACAGACACAAATAGTGTTTGACCTTTCAGGCCAGTTCTCCAACCCCCAGCATGTTTTCCTTCCTTGCCTGCCACTTAGAGCCGATATCAGCGCTCACCTGAGCTGGTCGTACTCCTAAATGCCCTCTCCCCAAGTAATTAATTAAGTAGTGATTATCCAGAAACCTTGATGGCCATGACCTCATCTCAGGCCAGCTCAGAGGGCAAATGAGTATCACAGCTGTCCTTTCCCACCCCACTTCTGTAAGAGAGTCTAAGCTTAACTTAGCAGGAGGGGTGCACAGGGGAAATAAAAGAAGGTGAGCTCCCTTCTTATTTAAAGATATTTCTATTGGGGAAAAGAATGGGGAGTAGCATGATCCAATCCCTCAATTCTGCATGGACAGGAAGAGGGCTGGAATGGGAAGAGGGTGGAAGGCGACCACAGTTAGACACACATAAACATACAGAGACCCCAGCCCTGGCATAAGTAGCCTTGATACGGTTAGGATTTGTGAAGCCCAGCACAAATGGAAGCAGAATATAAGCTAATCAAGGGAAAGGCTGATATCTGAGGGGGAATGCATCTCAGCAGCACCCCTCTCGCCTTCCTCACACTGGCGTGGTGAGCAGGAGGCGTGTGGGATGGTGTCAAGCGCTGACTCCCACAGTGCCATCTGCCATCACCAAACTGATTAGGTAGAGTAGGCGGCAAATTTTAGGCTAAGACAATACCCGGCCCTTGCAAACAACATCTGCTGGGGATGGGTTTGAATAGGAGGGTTTCTCTGGCTCTTCTGCCATAATGGACAGGCTCATGGACAAACTCTCTGCAGTAGGGCTCCCAAAGGGCAACCCCTTTTTATTCAGCTCTTCCCTCTTACCACCGCTTCCCCCACCACTGGGTAATAGTAGACCTTCTCCCATCTGGCCTGGTGTCTGCAGGTAAGCCTGCAGGAGGCTAGTTGGGTCTTTTTAAAGTGCTGTGACATCATGGGACATCCCCTCAAGATTCCTGACCAGGATTTTGCAACAACCAAAGCAGAGCCTGCCTCAGAGAATTCAGCCCAGGTTTTACTCTGAGCCTGGTGCATCATGGTGGGGTAGGACTTTGGGAGTTGCATGTGTGGACACAGTGCAGCTGTGACCATGATTTAAACTCCCATTAGCTGGACATCCTGCAGGTGTGGCACCACAGTCCAGTTTTCTGTTAAACAAGTTAATATGCACCCTGGTGGGGCGGCTTTACGAGCTAGGAGCTTATCTCCTGTCGTGGGTCCTGCCCTCACTCCACTTTGCCATGTGCTACCTGCTGCGACCTCACCCACAAGGAGATGGAGTGAGAGCAGAGCAGCGACTGAGCTGAGCTAAGAGGATTATAGCACCACCGTGTGCTGTTACAATGATAGTCGCCTGAAAGTCGGAGAGGAGAGCGGCAGGGAGGGGGCCTTTGATCTCCTTTTGTTGCTCTGCCCCACCCACCCTTATGGGGAACCCTCACAAAATTTCCAGTCACAGCCCCACAGGCTCCTGGGGAAGTTTGTCCAGGCAGAGAACTGAATTCCATGGAAGCCCCTTTCTCTAGTTCACCATAAGGTAACAGGAAAGGCTTGTGAAGGGTAACCAGTGGACACGCTTAATGTCAGAGGACATGTTTGTAATGAAACTAATTGAGTCTCTTAAAGGTGAGGTTCAAATTCAGATGGAGGCTCCTGAAGGTGAGGGTCACATTAAGATTGCCCTTAAAGACGATCATCCAGTTTGACTTGGAAGTCCAATGCTTGATCCGCAAGTGTCTCTGAAGTGATGGTGCCAGGTAATTTTTTTCATCTTTGTGGTTACGTTTATCCTCGATTTTTGTTTTTCTTCCTTTCCCACTCCCATCCCCATCCCCCACCTCTCTTCCTGAGTGCAGCAGGAGCTCCCAGCCCGAGCAAACACCTCCGCTGCCTCCTCCCCTGTACTGACCCGAGATGTGCTCCACACCAAGATGGAGGCGCTGGAGGAGCAGCTCCTCTCCAAGATACTGTCTCTGGAGAAAGAACGCTCTTCCGTTGCCAGCAACAGCGACCAGCAGCAACAAGAGGTAGAGAAGGAGCTGAGCGTTCTCCAGAGCCGGGTCGCCGAGTTGGAACAGGGTCAGTACTGGTAGGGGAGAGTCCGATTAAACTATGATCCGCTCCTCGCTAATTGAAAAGATCCTACTCATCATCTGGCATCTGTATACATGTGGGTGCCTCACGGTTCTTAATCGGGGGAGGGGTAGATGCTTTGGGACAATGATGAACCCATTTGGGATGCTTCGGATCCCAAATACTGCGTCACTCTAATGGGTATTTATCAGTGTATCTGACTCTATGCAGCTCTATTCTGTAGGGTTGACTCTAGTGTTGGATTGGTTTAATTCTGAGTTTTTCCATGTGGGACAGTCCTTCTCCAGTCTGCAGCTCCCACTGTTATTCACCTGTAGCCCTGTTTCTTTTCCTCCCCTCTCCTTTGCTCACCCAAGAGCACCCAGGAGCACCAGACTACAGCCCTCCAGATGCCTACAAGGTGACCATCCCTGTACGGACCAACTACATGTATGCGCGCATGCAGAAGAGCCTGCCGGAGCTTTATGCCTTCACAGTCTGCATGTGGTTGAAGTCCAAGGCCTCATCAGGGCTGGGCACTCCTTTCTCCTATTCTGTGCCCGGGCAAGCCAATGAGATTGTGCTGATGGAGTGGGGACACCACCCCATGGAGCTGCTCATCAATGACAAGGTCAGGAGGGGCTAGAACCTCTGAGCTGGGAGCACAGGTGGAAGCAAGCGCGTGTGCCACCCTTTCCTGTATGGATAGGAGACTCCCTCGCTACTCCCATTTATGGGGATTACCTCCATGCTTCCCCTTGTCCTGGAGATGGGAGATGCGTGTCCACCAGATCCAGGCTACATATCCCTGTCCGCTCCCTGCTACCCCCTGGGCCACATGACACAAGGGAAGTGAAGGGGATTTTCTTGAAATGAAGTGTCACCCAAACCCTGTTGTTTCTAACTCAGACACTTTATCTACCCACCCCTGCTCCTCCCTGCTCCCTCACCCTACCCATCCTACCTCTCCCTTCCTCCCGTTATTTGCTGCCCTTCTTTTTCCCCCTCTCTTCACCTCTTTCCTCCCGAGGGGATCCTCCTCTTTCCAGGCACTCTCCTGAGGTCAATCCCCCACTCTCTACATCTCCCAATGCTCATCTGCACTATCCCAGAACCTCAGGCTGCTGCGTGTCACAGCCAGTGGGAGAAGGTTTGTGCAAGACTCCTAACCTGCTACTGCAAATGACTGCCAGGAGAGAATGTCCCACAACGGCATTGGGGACTTTGAGGCAGCCCCATGACATGCTTGGCTTGTTATTTGTTTTTTTTTAAGGTTGCCCAGCTGCCCCTGAATCTGAAGGAAGGGACATGGCATCACATCTGCATTGCCTGGACCACCCGGGATGGCATGTGGTGGGCATATGAGGACGGTGAGCAGCGTGGCGCCAGTGAAAACCTGGCAGCCTGGCATCCCATCAAACCCCACGGGGTGATAGTCCTGGGCCAGGAGCAGGTGGGTGCAGTTACTGCATCATCTTGGGAACAATTAACCTGGTGTTCTGGGGAATGTGCATGGCTTTTTAAGGGTATTTGTAAGCCTCAAAAGCAGAAAACTGGTGTCCCCTCTAGCACTCTCCCCAGGCTGCAGCTACCACCCTATCTGGAGCTGGTCAGTACAGCTCCTCAGATGATCAGATGGACCATTGTTGACTGATGCAGTGTCCACCTCCCACAGCCTCTCCTCAGTGACTGTGCAGGCTGAGCATATTACCTGTGTCAGCCCCCGGACAGCAGGAGCCCGGGTTCTCTTTGGAACCCCGTCCCTGATTGCTTCCAGGTCAAAGCTTAGTTATAGCCCTCAGATGACTCTGGAGCACCTGGAAGTTTGGGTGGAGTTCACGTGGCAATGCTGTATTCAATCTGCAGCCAGTGTTGGCTGGGTGGGTTACAGTAACTGCACCCCTACAGATCACACGCAGAGCCTGGGTAGGAGGATCTCCCAGAACAGAAATCTGAGGTTGTCAGGAATAGTGTAATGGCAATATTCATTGTATTCTCTCTACCCTTGTCTGTCTCTCTCTCACTTTCTCTCCATCTTTCTTTCTTTCCATTTAATTTCCTTTATTTTTCTCCATTTGTGTCTTTCTTCTTTTTCTTCTCTCTCTGCATTTCACCTATTCTCTCCTCTCACTTTTCCTCTCTCCTTCATTTCCTTTGTGTGTTTCTCCATTCACTGTCTCTCCCTCTCACTTTCTACCTTGTTCCTATTAATGGGCTGATACCCCCACCCCCAATGTGATGGTGCAGGATACGCTGGGCGGGCGATTTGATGCAACCCAGGCCTTCGTTGGCGAGATCGCTCAGTTCAACATATGGGACCACATCCTGACACCCACGGAGATCCTGGGCCTGGCCAACTGCACCTCCCACCTGCAAGGCAATGTGATCCAGTGGGACGACAAACTGGTGGAGGTCCTTGGGGGTGCCACCAAATGGAGCTTTGAGATGTGTGAGGAGAGGATGAAGGCATGAGAGGCCCCCCCACTACCCATGGAAAGAAGCATGACAGCGACTTCCCCTCCCTCCGTGCCACTTAAAGAATGAGGCATCAGGGAGCCCCTTTTTCCCAAATAGAATCATCTTGAGTTCTGAATCCACTTGGGGAGGGGGTGGGAAGGGCAAGAAAACCATCTGAACTCAAAGAAATTTGACGCTGTTTGTTTTATTGTGCCAGTTAAGCCCTATTTGACTCGTAACATGTGAGTGGCAAGGCCCTCCCCCAGCCTGGGTACAGTGGGTAGAGGGTGGCACCCGTACCCTGGGCAGTGGCACCACCACGGCTGGCTCTGGTGTGGGGTTGGGGGAGTCATTGGTACACTGGGAACTCCCATGCCAACATTTCTCCTCTCTGCACATCCTGTTGCTAGCATCGCCCGTCTGGCGTGCGTAATGGGTGGAACTGCAAAGGCCGTAGAGCCTAGCTACGATGGCACTGATTCTGGGGAAGCCATGGGCCGACCGGGAATATTTCTCTGGTCTCCGCATGTTCCACCGGGAGTGTCACAGTGATTCATCCTCCTCCTGATATCAGCCCCATGGTCCTCCCAGCTGGGATTCCCCCTGGATTCTCCCTGTCTCTTGTAGCTACAGAGGCCAAGGAAGGCTTGAATTCCACAGAGGACTCAACAAGTTTTGTTCATTTTCTCTTGCCACAAATGGGCCAAACTCAACCTGAGTAGAACTTTGTGCTTTAAGGCTGAGCTTTTCAAAGCTGCCTCAATTGCCATTTAGTTTGGACTTCTCCGTCCTTTAGGCAGATTGGAGAAGCTCAGACTTAATATTCACTATATGAAAAAGTCTTGTAGCCTTTGAACTGTGAAGGACAAGAACAAGCCCCGGATCGATTCTCAAAAGCTGTCCTATTCCCGTTTCCTTTCTTAAAATAGGATTGTTCATTTCCTCCACTCCTCCCACATCCCCTTTAGATCCTCTTAGAGGGAAACTCAGTGCAAAACTCACAAAGCCAGATTCATTCCACTGGCCCAGGCCCTGGTGGAGAGCTCACAGTGGGAGAAAGTTGGCCTGGAATAGGGGAGATCCCCTGCTTGGGCTGATCAATCCAGTCTCAGAAGTGAGTGGCACTGGCTAGGGGAAGGGTGAAAGCAGGACAGAGTGACAGCTGGTGCAGCCTCAGTGTGCTGGAGCTGTGGGCAGACATGCACACTGCCCTCCCTGTGTGAAGCCCCCTCCAACCTCCCAGGGAGCATGCAGTGGGGAGCACCAATTGCCTTGTCCTGGAGCTGATCTCTGCCCTGAGCCTGGTGCAATTTGCAATTGCCTGCACAAGCAGGGGGCAAATCTGGCCCCCAGGTTTAAAACAAAAGTCCTGACTGTGTTACTACTGCTAGCCTCTGCTAATACTGAAGCCAACAGAGTTAGAACATGCAAAGGGCTTGAGTACAGCAGAAAGTTTTGCTGGTTTAACTGTACCAGTATAGTTAAAGTAGCAAACAAAACAAAACTAACCCCAACCATAGTGTGGATACAGTTATATTGGTATCAGAGTACTTATACTGACTCAGGAAGCAGAATAAGCTGAGCAGGTACAAGGCATCTTTATACTCGTACAAGTGTAACTATTTTGGTTTTAAAAAAATCACCCCCTTTTCCAACATTGTTAGCCCATAAAGCTTTTAGATGTAGACCAGGCCTTTGACTGGGATTTGCAAAGGAGCCTAAGGGAGCTAAGCACCCATCTGGGCACATAACTCCTTTAGGCTCTTCTGCAAATCCCAGCCTGATTGCCTTATTCTCACTGATGCAGTTCATTTGCTTTTTGCATTTCACTGAGCTGGGACCATGAAACAAGCCTAGTTAGTTTCACTTACTGCTTTAGTTAGTTTCACTTCCTAATTCCCATACCCATACCCCTAGTGTGATTCTGTTGTGTTTAGGTTTTCAATAGTTCAATCCACCTTGAAAAGCCTGCCCTATTTTTTTCCCCATGACTTGACATTTGTCATATTAGATTTTGATAGGCCATGCTTTTACCAAAACTAAATGCTGGGTCTAAATCTACTTGACAGTACTGCCTTCAACATATTACTGTCCCTACCCATCAATCAAATATATCTTGCACCCTTTTGGAAAGCAGGTGGTTAGAGCCAATAGGATGGGGGGCAAAGCTAATGCCAACTTTAGTGATAAGTTTTTTATGTATATCTATATTTATACAAAATGAATCAAACTCCAGCTCATCAGCATACACTGTTTATTCAAAAGAGTACAGTCAATGCAAACACACACATTTATACTCTATAGGGAGTGGTGATAGCCACATGAAAGATGCTTTTCTCAGGCACTGTTGGCTTCCTGCCCCTGCACTCTGCCCACTAATCCTTCTCCACTAGCAATACTTCTAACATTCCAAACCTCTGAGGAGATTTAAACAGCTGCCTTTAAAAACCAGCCCACTTGCCAAGATTTGTTCCCTTCTCCTCCCTTCTCTAGAGATGGAATTTCCCCCTCACCAGAATTACATAGCTGGAGGCTTGGGATGCCCATGGACAAGATCCAATATCTTGTGATACACCAGAGTTAAAATCAAATGCTTTCACCACTGAATAGGAGCTTTTGTTTCCAGCTCTAATAGATCAGGAGGTATCTTGATCTCAAAATCATGATATGATGGGGTATTAAAAAGGTCTTTTAGAGGTTTTTAAAAAGCAGTCATTCACCTTTCTCTCTGAGCGGTATTTAAAGTAGATTGAACTAGCACAGGGAGTTTTTTCTGCACTGGCTGGCTGAGGGGGTGGGGAGAACTAGAAGGCAGCACTGCTGGCTCAAGGCAGGGAGAGAAAAGGGAAAGTTCCCACCTGCCTTATTTTGACTCTTGCCTCTGAGATTTGTACAGTTAGACTCCTGGAATTCGGGTAACCTGACCTTACAGGCAGAGGGATACAAAGAATAGTTCCAATAACATTGTTTAAACTTCTCCACCATTTCTTAAAGCATTTTTCTGTATCATGTGGCCTAAACAGAATCTCTGATGGGGTGGGATGATCTGAGTGTTTTGTTGGTACTGAATTAGGATAACCTGAATAACTCACTCAGCCGTGCCATCCAGGAATAATGCAGGCATATCATGATGATCAAGCTTCTCTACCACATCAGCATGTGTTCTCTTTCAATGCTCTATATTTTCAGATCTACTGTACATATGGCGAGATTGAGCCAGATTCAACCCTGGTTTAAGTTAAAACAGCTCCATTGTAGTCAATGGCGTTTCATTTGCACCATGTCCAAATCTGCCCTTTGATCTATAATTGGCTGTAGCACAGTGAACTGGTGTGTTCTCTCAGAGCCAATCAAAATGCAGCATTTCAAACCTGGGACTGCAGCTGGATGATGTGTTCCTTTGCTCAGCCTTCTTCCCCCACCACCCAGCCCTGCTGGGATTTGGGCATGTCCCACTTGCAGCCAGGACTCAAAGCATGCAAACAGTGATCCCAACTCTTTCCCCTCCCCAAAACAAATTCTGGACCCAATTCTCCTCTCTCTGGCACCAGTCTGATGTAATTCCACTGACTTGACAGGAGTTGCGTTGGATTGTCACTGGTATAGTGAAAGATGAATCAGACCCTCTGATGTTTGAAGGCTTCTTCTACTTTATCTGAACCTGAACACTTATCCTGAGTCAGTAACCAGCTTTTCCTCCCTCTGCTGCTGGAATGGCCTGTTACAGCCCTTGGTGGGAAAAGGCAAAGCAAGCCATTGCACCCTTGTCTCAGGATTGCAACTGGAGTCTCTTCTGAAATAGGGCAGTATGTTTCTTCTTTCCATTTGACCTACATTTCCCCTTCACTCACTGATTGACTCCCCTTGGTAGGATGGGCTCAGAGGTTATTTCCCTTGGTGAGATCGCTCATAGCTGGCTGTTGCACCTGCTGTGCTAGACTCTGTGTTGCCTTCTGCTGGAGGATCTTTGGGGCAGAAAAGGTTCTGCCTATAAAGTTCAAAGGCAATTGGGCATAGGGAAAGGGCACAAGTGGACTGTACCCCACAGTCTTACACAGTAGCTCTGCTGTGTTAGTTAGGGCACTGCTTCCCCACACTGCCCACCAAATGCTGGGTGCCCCCTCTGTAGTGAGCAAACCAAAGGAAAGGGGGAAGACTATGGTCAACAGTTTATTGGGAGAGGACATTAGAGAACAAGCAGGAGAGTAGAGGGAATCCAAGATGAATTCCCAGGACCAGAGTACATAAATTAAGGAAAAACACCCCAAAGGATACAGGGGTTCTCAAACTGGGGGTCATGATCCCCCAGGAAGCGATGAGTTTATTATGGTGTGGGGGGGGAGTCGTGGTCAGTCAGCCCCCACACATGCCAGTAAGGTTGACATGGCATATAAGGGGGAGGTCATCACTTTTGTGGAGGGTCATCACAGCCTGAAATATTTTCAAAGGGGGTCTCAGCAAAAAAAAGGTGAGAACCTCTGGGATAGATAGTCCTGTCCTGAGCTGGGCTGTCACACCTGTTCCACATCCCCATGATCTACTAATCACATGTGGCGGTAGTCTACCTGTGCTGCTCCTCACAGCCACTCTTATATGCTCAGCATGCCACAGAAGGCATGAGGGCAAAGGGGATTTGATAATGGACTTTCACCAGAGTGCAGGGAAGAGACTTCCAGGGGGAGAAGCTGCTGGATTTGAAGCTGGGGGTGGGGGTGTTCATTTGCTTTTGGAGTGCCTGATAACTCACTGTTTCCAAGTTGTGTGAAGCCACTGATGTACTGATGGCTGCATACATCGGGTGGGGAGGGGTGTATTTTGGGGTTTTGTGATTGCTCGTGCCGTGTTTTGCTTCCCTTCCCCAAAACCTTCCACTCTGTGTCTGGTGGTTCAACATGCTGGATCTTTTTCCTGTTCTCTCTCAACTGAACAGGGTGGGATTGCAGGGGAGACAGATAAATGCATTGTTGTTTCCTGGGTTATTCTAGTGTCCGTTCTTACTGGATCCCCTGCCTCTCCTCTAGCTGCCCTGTGCTCTCAGTGAGATGAGGCTAACTCCTGCTGGAGAGGGGTGTATTTGGTGGTGGGGGCTCAAACATGTTCAAATTGTAAAGCACTAACCTCAGTGCACTATGACCGAGGGGCAAAAAATAACTACGCCAAACCACTTGCTCTCAGTCTCTATTTTGTACATCCGTGACATGAAATTCAACGTGCGCACGTGTGTATATGTATCATATATAGTTTTCTTTTGTAAATCTGATTGTGAACAATAAAAATGATGTTTACGTTTGAATTCTCTCTGGGGGATTAAAAACCGTCCAGTGCCTTGTCTACCAGGGGCAAAGGTGGTGGATCTTATGAGAGACCTAGACAGCCAGCTAATGAGGGCTGTGTTCATGGGATGGATATTGGTATCCATGGAACAGGTAAGTGTAAGAGCGGGAGATCCTGGAAGGTAAATTTAGATTATTCAGAAGAAGGCTTAAATCCAGGGCTTTTTGGTAGCTTTCTCTACTGTGTCCAGTTTCTCACAAAGGGTGAGATAGACAGAGGGACCAGCAGGGACTCAAAGCATGGATCAGAAAACAGTATAAAGAAGAAGAAGTTTTATTTATATTAGGGTAGCACTTAGGAGTCCTAGTCATGGACCAGGAGCCCGTTGTACTAGGTGCTGTACAAACACAGAACAAAAAGAGGGCCTCTGCACCAACCATCTCTCAGTCTAAGTGTAAGGCACTGGGGCACTTTGAGGGGAGAAGAGAGCCTCTATAGAAGGAATGGGCTCCACCTTTATCAAAGTGGAACCAGGCTGCTGGCACATCAAATGGCCAAGATTTATTCAGACTATGAGCAGAGAGAAAGCTGGAAGTTGTCAAGGAGCATTCAGGTTGAAGAAAGGTGTCTATTGGGGATGTCAGTACTATAAAATTGACTCTGTTTGACAATAGGACAAAAATTAGAGCTGACATGGAGGAGAAGCAGAGCTGGATCAAAGAGGTACGTTCTAGAAAAATAACGGTGTCAGATAAAAGAGTTTATTAAAAATAGGTGCACAGTCACAAATAAAATCTATAAATATCTATAGCCCAATGTGGAAAGCATAAAGGTGAAATAGAAGTGAACTAGAATGCCTGGCAATGGGAGAGGCACTTGATAGAACAGACATTTCTAAAATAAAATCAATGGGATACTGTCATGCTTGGGTAGAAACTATACAGGAAGAACCAACTAGAGGCTGAGGTGGAAGAGTAAAGCTTCTATAGGATCTAAAGAGCACACTTCTGCACAGAGAAGCCTAAACGATGATATCAGTAGGAATACAAATGCTAATGCTTAAGAATACAAATCTACTAGGAGGGTTGTGCTACCAGCCTTTTGATCAGAAAATAGCACTGAGTATGTGGCGTGAGCATATGCTCCCATGTTGAGGGAGCTCAGCTGAGCAATAAATCTAATAAAATAGTAATAATGGCTGTTTTTAGATACCGGCATGTAAATTAGTCATACTGGGACAAGGTTTACAGTAGAAACTTCTTGGAACAGCTAGTTTTAGAGCAAACAATGGCTGGGTCTACACCAATAGTTCCCATCCTGGGGTCTGGGACCCCCTGTGGGGGGGGGGGGGTGCCAAAGACTACAGGGCGTCCATGAGGCTTCAGTACTGAAATCCTGCACTGGTGCAGGCCTGAAACAACCCCGACCAGCCCGTCAGCATCCACTGCCTCCATTACCCTCAGTCCATGACAGATGGGAAGAGGAGGGGCCACACACGGCATGCGGTGGTGGCTGCGCCAGGGAAGACTTAGTTTCTTACTCACGTAACAGTAATTTATTATTATTAATGTAATTTAGTATTATTATCATTATATGTGTTTATAGGGGTTATATGTGTTTATGGCCAGGTCGGTGGTGCGGGGGATGTTTTATCTAGTGTTAACTAGTGGGGCTTTTATTCAAAAAGGTTGGGAACCACTGGTCTAAACTAAACTTTTTTTCTTAATATTTCTCACCATTGCTACTACTGGCACAGCTCCACCAGAAGTAGCAATAGGTGGAGTGCTAGTATAGAAGAGGTACTGGCATCTGGAGGCTTAACTATAGTATCATCCAAACCTGCTCTGAGCAGGGTTAGACAAGATGGTGGTTAAAGTGCTGGTGGCCAGTCTGCACAAACTCTCCCACTCTTGCTTCTGCTGGTGGAGCTGTGTCTGGTGCTAACTCAGGTAGGAAATTTTAAGAATATGTCTGTGGCAGCCACAGCCAAGGAGAGGCTACTCTCAGCTTAGGCCCTGATTCAGCAAAGCACTTAGGCCTCAGATCCTCAAAGGTATTCCCATTGAAATCAATGAGATAGGTGCCTAAATACCTTTGAGGATCTGGCCCTTAAGCCAGGTGCTTAGGTGCTTTGCAGAATTGGAATCTTACACCTCAGTCACCACAGGAGCTGGTTCAAAATGTAGCTATAACTGAGCTACTAAGTAATAGAGATCGTCACATAACTAAAGCAACATCTTCTGGGGAGACATCATCCAAAAACAATTACTGGGACACTAAACATTAGAAAAGGAGATTTAAAAAGAGAGTCAGCCAGTCAACAATAAAAAAAAAAAAACTAGAGTCAAAACCAAGGACACTACAACCTTTAGACTCCCTCTGGAGGCAACATCCTGGCTCTACTGAAATCAATGGCAAACTGCCCATCAAAGTCACAGAAGTGACTGAGTGGGTTTACATGGGCTAGTTAACTTTAGATGCTGCACCTACTCTATTCCAGGCCCCAACCAAGGGACCATGTAATTAGCAGCCTCCTACTACTCTGTAATCTTTCTCAATGCTACTCTCCTTCTCTGGGCTACTGCCCCACGAACCCAGCACCTTCTTCACCCTCTTCACCCTCATCTCAGGACCTCAGCAGCTCAGTCTCAGGAGCCAGCCACTGCTCTGTCTAAGGTGCTCACTGCTCTCAGCCCCCCCAAGACACGGTCCCTACTCCCTAGGTACCCAGCAACAGCTGAACTCTGCCCTCACCCTGCAGCAGCTCCCTTTTATATGGACCTGCTGGGCCCTGATTGGCTGTTCCTCACAGCCTCCCTAGGGCTCTAGTAATCCCTTGCATGCCAGTGTGGGGTGGACATCCCATCACAGTTAGTCAGGCTATTCAAAACAGAAATTCCAGAGAGACCTAAAAAGTTAGTTGATTGAGCAGCATGATGTGGCAGATAACAAGTGCAAGGTAATTCACATTGGCAGGCATAATCGGAACTAGTTATATAAATTGCTGTGTTCTAAATTAAACATGGCCACTCAGGAAAAAGACCTGAGCATCATTGTGGACTGCTCAATAAAACCTCTGCTTTGTGCAGCAGCTAAAAAAGGGAAACAAAATGTCAGGATGCATAAAGAGCGGGGGAAGTTATACTGAAAATGTTATGATTCTATTATATAAATTGATAGTACACACTCATCTTGAATTCTTGGTTCAGTTCTGGTCACCCCAAGTCAAAAACCATAGCAGAAATCCAGAACGGGGAAAATGACGAGAGACCTGGTGGAAAGACTTCCACATGAAGAGAAAATGAAAAGATTGGCGCTGTTTAGTTTAGAGAAGAGGTGATTCAAAGAGTGCATGATAGACAAATACAGAACAATGAATGGCACAGAGAAGATAAAGTGAACTCTCTTCTTTACCCTCTCTCAGCAAAGGGAAAATGATCAAAAGAAACATTTTTGGTATACTGGCACATAGCTAACCTATGGACTTCATCACCACAAAATATCACTGAGGCCAAGATCTTAGGAGCATTAGATCAAACATAGGATTGGACTTGATCACAGTCCATCTGGGGACCTATATGGGAAATAAAACTTTGATAATGGGCTCGTCAATCTAGCAAACAAAGGTATAACAAAATCCAATGGCTGGAAGTTGAAGCTAGACAATTTCAGACTGAAATTAAACATATTTTTAAGTGAGGGAAATTAACCATTGTATCAACTTTCCAAGGGTCATGGTGGATTCTCATAACTGGCAATTTTTAAATCAAGATTGGATTTTTTTCTAAACAAGATGATCTAGTTCAAACAGGAGTTCATTATGGGATGTGTTATATGGGAGGTCAAATTAGATGATGACAATCGCCCTTGCCGACGTTATAATCTATGATAAAGAGACTCTACATTTAAAAATACAAAGGATATAAACCCTCATGCTGCAGTGCATAAGCCAGCCACTAACTGGCAGTGGGTAGAAGAAACATCCCCTATTTATTATCAATATTGCTGCAGCCTCTAGAGGCCTCAACAACATCTCGGGCCCCAGTGTGCTGGGCTCTATATATGCATATAGTAGACTGTCCCTGCCCTGAAGAGCCAATGGGCTAGGTATTCATTACAGAGTTTCTTGGAATTTCCTCTGAAGCATCTATACTGACCACGGCTGTTGACAAGATACAGGAATAAACTAATCACTGGCCTGATCCATCCCTATGGTAAACCACGCCCCTTGCTTGAACCTGAAATAATGGGGCAGCACAATCACAGGTAGCAAACTTTGGAGGTTGCAGCCCATTCCCAATATGAATTGAGGTTACAGTATCTTTTCTGCTCTAGCGTGGTGTTAGTTTTTAACTTCTATGGCTCTAGTACTATTTGTAGTCCAGGAACGCCCGCCCACTGCTCAAGGCCCCTTCCCCCTTAAGGGGAGGAGTCACTGGACCCAGGACACAACTAAGTGCTGGGGACAACTAATGAAAAAAGGAGCAGCGTGGGGGACACTGGTTTAAAGGAAGGGAAACAGAAAGGGACACCGAGCAGAGAACCCTGGACAGCACCCAATGCTCCCAAAAGGTGTCAAGGGAGCCAGCGGACGCTGCCCAGAGGAACTCTGCCCGGATGCATGAACAGACGGAGGAACGGAGGTAGGCCCCACAGTCGCAGGGCGCCCCCCCCAGTCAACCTCCTCTCCCTGGTCTAGTTAGAGGCAGAGAGGGAGCACACAGCACTGGGACCAGACAACTTTCATTTGGGAGCAGGGGTAGGGGAAGAGTTACACTGTATTCCAGTGCCTTCAGTGAGACAAGACCCCACCAGCCCATTTATCTTGGCAGGGAGCTCCTGGAGTCCTGAGCTGGAGGAGATCACACAGTGCCTCCCTACTCACCTGCTTCAGAGCTGCCTCTGCTCCAAGTGAAACTCCACTACAGCATTCCTGCTGGCTATCCAAAGAGCTCCTGCTTCCCCAAGAGAACAGAGATCACAGCTCTCACTATGAACTGGCTGAAGATTTCTTGCTGCCCTATGCATGACTGAATCACAGCACTTCCCACTGGCCAACCTGAGAGTTCATGGTGTGGGAAGCAATAGATCACAGTGCCCTCTACGGACTGGCTTGAGCTCCTACTGCACCAAGAAAAAAGTGTTTCTAGCACAGGGAGCACACCTCTGTAAACTGATGCTCCCAAAGTGAGACCGGTGCCTTTTTGAGACAGGGTTTCCATTGCCCCAAACTAAACACAGTTAGAGAAGCCCCTGTGAAGTTTATAAAGTCAAAGATTATAAGGTCAAGAAGGGACCATTGTGATCATCTAATAATCTGACCGCCTGCACAGCACAGACTATAGGAGAGGCCAAGTTCCAGGAACGGAGAGAACATTAGGATTTCCCTCCACACTGGAGCAGAGACACCAACAGAAGTCTATCCTTTACTTATGGCCATTGATCAGTAGGGATATCAAGAACATCTAAAGAAAACACCAATTAGCTGGAGGATCCAGAACTCACCCTCCATTGGGGTTAGTGATTTAGGAGCTGACCAGCTGGCAGTGACAAAAGGCAGTGACTATTTTTCAAGAGGTGCCATTAATATAAAAATATCAACATTTAATATAATTAATGGTTAACTTTCCCATTCCAAAAAAAAGGCATGCCACAGACACCATGGTACAGTCACATTCCATGATGCAGAACATGTTGATTTTTTTTTAACGGACATCACTATATATCCAAAGGCAGAGAGGTAAGAGACTTTAGCCTATACAGACTGGGTGGAATGAAGCAGCTGATCTAAGCCCTGAGCTCCAGAGAGACCCTCAATTTCCCCACAAAAAACCTACATTTCAAAAAAGAAGTCTCCATCTGTGGCCACTCCATCTCCCCAATTAGAAACATGCACATCTTAGTACACATGTTCCCAAAGAAGTACCTACATTTTGTGGCTGCCAATGATTAACCCTTGCAAATAGGCCCCAAGTTACCCTGAAAAGCATCCCCTCTGGCCACTTTCTTTGAATGCCCCATGGAGCTTAGTCTCATTTGCAATATCCTGAATCTTCACACAGTGGGATTTATTCACTTGGCAGCAACAAAGATTGTGGAGAGAGAAAATAAAAAGAAGAAATCCTCTCTAACTTACTGCTTAATGACAGGGGCAAGTGAACTACACAGGGATTAGAGCATTTTTTTAAAAAACCTGACTCCAGAGTTCATTGCATCCCTTGAGAGATTAGAGCAGCTGCCTGGAAACAAAATTGCAATGGAAAGATCTTCTTCTTCCTCCCAGAGATCCTGTCCCTAATTATCTATCCATTGCAAAAGAGATGATCTCCAGCTTTTACCCATCTCTGGATGTCCCTGGTGCTGCTACTGCCTCATTCCAGTGACATTAAAAAAACGGAAAGAGACGAATAAAACATGGAGTGGTGAATTGAAATGGTTGTGAAAGAGTGAAGGACTAGAGGCAGCATTAAGTTTCTATCCTTTATGATGGCAGAAAAAGTTTCCAAATGTGAATCAAATGTGACCAATGCAGTGTCACCTTCCTGAGTCTGCAGTTAGACAGCTCCAGTGCCACTGTTGTTGCTTTGTCAGGAAGCAGGAAAGTGATATTAACAAAGCTCTAATCAGCTTCATTGATGCTGTTTAGAAACCTGTGGCCAGCAGTTAAATTGTCAAGAGTCTGGGCACTCTGCTATTGCTTGGGAAAGGTATAAGCAAGTTATTCAGATGGGAGGAAGACCCATGTGGAAGTTTGGGATGAGTGGCTGACTACACATTTCATGTTCCTCTCCCATGCCCACCTCTGTGTCTTCCTATGGGTGGCCCCTTACATCTAGAAGCCACTCCCGGATAGAATAGCAGAGAAAACTCCTCCCCACTCATCTCTGGAGAGCGTGAGCTCCTTCTTCCAGCTGCTAGACAGGGGTGGGGGAAGCTTCATACACATGCTAGCCAAAAGCTAATATGAAAATGGAACTTGCAAGCAGGGGGCAAGGACAGCATCCCAGTAGAAATGCCAGTACTAGCAGCTGGGGTTGGGGAGCTAAGTTTCTCCACAGGGTGCTGCTGTTGGAGCTTGCAGGTTGGGACTCCCTTCATTTATTGACTTTGGGCGAATCTAGCCCTAAGGCCTTATTAAATTGTTCAACTCCTGGCTTAGAAGGGAACCAGTGCTTGACTAACTGGACAGTAGAGTTGATCAAAATTTTCTGAAGGAATAGTTTTCCATCATAAAATACTGATTCCATATAATCAAAACGTTTCATACGTACATATTGATTTTGTCCAAATTTTCAATAGGAAATCATTTAAACAGATTTTTATTATTATATTATATTATTATGTTATATTATATTATATTATATTATATTCAAAATGAAATGTTTCCCAACCTTATTGAAATTAAACATTTTCATAGGGTGGAAACAAAATATTTTCAGAATATTTCATTTTGCAAAAAATGCTGAGTTTTCAACTATTCATCCCAATTCAGGACAAAATGAAATTTCAAAATCTTGGAATTTCCCACAAGACAGAAATGCTGTTTTTTGACCAGATCTGCTGGATAGAGAGAGATGCAGCATTACAGCGACATAGAGGATTTCATAGACAGTTACGGGTATAGGAAACCCTCAAAGCAAGCAGACACTAAATGTAAAAAGGCCCCTGCTTGGGTGTGGTTAGTGTTATGCCAGCTCCTTGCTGAAACATAACACCTCTCTCTTACCCTTCCTTACCCTCCAGGTTCACACAGGCATCTTTCTCCTTCCCTTCTGAAAGACATCAACATGAAAGATTTAGGCTTCTCCCACATAAATTTATAATGAGAAACTCAAAAGCTTGAGATTTTCCAGACCCTTCCCATCTTCTCTTTCTCTTATTTAAAAGGGGTGGAGGCCTAATATCAAAAAAAATTTTTAAACTACAAAAATATTATATCCCAAATTTAAGTGGGTTCAGATAATGGTGGGGCTCAAGATCTGTTGTCTTTGCAGTCTGTCTGATCAGAATGCACAGCTGAAGGTCTTTAGGTTTTGATAGCTGGTCAGAAAAGTCTCCTAGAAGCCTATTTCTCAAGCCAAAAGCTTGAGGTTAGGTAGAAATGGCCCCTCCCCTACAGATCTGGTGTCCGGGGGCATCCCTCCCACACAACCGTCCTTAATCACGCTAAGGAAGTGGCATAGATGTGGGTGAAAGTGGGTTAAAGCTAAACAGGAACAAAGCTCTCTTGGGCCTACTCTACACTAGAGTTAGGTCGACGTAAGGCAGCAGTATATACACTAAAATGGAACTCCCACCAGTGTAAATTGCCCATTACACTGACTTAATAACGCCACCTCCATGAGAGGTGTAGCGTTAGGTCAATGTAGTTAGGTTGATGCAGTCAGTGTAGACACTGCATTGCTTACATCAACTGTTGCTGCCTTTCAGAAACAGTCCCATAATGCCCCACACTGGCAGTTAAATCAGTTCAAGCACTCCTGGTGAGGACGCACACTGCTGACACAAAAGCATAGTGTGGACGTGTAAAATCAGTTCAATTACCTTTGTGGCTGTATATCAACGTAATTTTTTAGTGTAGACTTGCCCTTATTCCAGAATAAGAGTGTCCACACACAGAGTCTTTAAATTGGTCTTTAAATTCATACCTTGCCTTAATCTCAATTAACCTTCAAGAGTAGACAAACCCTAAAATATTGGTTCTCAACCATTTTGAGCTCAGGACCCATTTGTAAACCTTGATAGCCTGTGGCAACCCAGGAATAGCTTTAGTGCAAAAAAAAATCTGGCTTACTAAATATTTCTTACCCACAATATATAATATACACATTCACACAATAAATACTAAATAATTACACCATGTATACCATAGCGGCAGCTCCTGTCCTGCAAGGCTGGCTGGGTTTGGCTCTCTACTCTGGGTGTTGTGACCCACAGGGTCGCAGTGCTGCTCTGGTTTGGCCTGGCTCCCCTAACGGGGGCTGCAGAGGCCAAATCTGTGAAAGTGGCATTTGTCATCTGGCACATGTGGTTGCACTGCCATTCACTCAAATTTGGCCTAGCCGATCCCTCCGTCATCACAGTGGAGGGGTGGCTGAGCCAAACCTGAGCAGCGCCATGACTCCATGCACAAGGTGCCAATGCCTGGAGCAGAGAGCCAGCCAAGCTCAGTCATCCCTGCAGGACTGAAAATGCAGGAGCCACTGCTGCGGGGTGAGTAGGGAGCAGACTCTGCAACACCATCGCCTCCAGGCCTCCCCATGCCTTCTTTCAGGTGGCCCTTATATTTGGAAACCACTCCCGCACCCCCATCTGTCACTCCTCCACCATCCCTCCTATATGTCCCTTCTCAAAACCCACTTCTTCAAGATGCATAAACAACAGTCTCATATATATCAGTTAAGAATACTAAGTAGCCTTCCAACTCACTCACTGGTCAGCAAAGAGGCTGAATGATTTATAGTTGCTAACATGCAAACAATTTTGTGAGGGGAAGTTCTTCTAAAAACTCAGGGTTGCTGGAGGCTTGCTCGCAAACTTTAGGCTATTTCTTCTTTAGGTGAGAAGAAAAGTAGACAAAAATAACCTGCAAATTCTTCAGAATGCTCGTAAAGTCCTCAAGTGGCCCCAGAACTAACCTGATCAATTTGAAAAATTGTCCCTTGAAAATATTATGCTCCCCATCTCCAAAGAGGTGGCATTGCAGCACTGCAGCTAATGCAATGATCTTGTCACAAAAAAGGACTAATGAACAGGGATGGGAACCACAAGGTAATGTCTTCACGATAAGACAAGGTGTCAGGGAGTGTCAATGGCATAGAAGTGTCATGACATCGCAGCATGGCCGGTCTGCACGGTGCCACAGCATGAAGGCATTGTGGAGTGAGTAGTGCTGTGGTATGGTGGTGATGACCTTGCAGTGTTGTGACAGTACGGCGGTGTTATGAATTACTAGCCTCAGTGCCATGGCGTGGATAGCAGTGTGGCATGATGGTCTCATACTGCCATTGTGTCACGGCAATGTTATGGTGTGCAGGTCTCACAGTGTCATGCAGTGGCTTCTCTAGCTATATGCAAGCTAGGCAGCTGCCTAGGGTAGTAGATTTCCGGGCAGCTGCCAAGGGTGGCAGATTTGGTCCAGCTGCCTCTCCATCATGACTAAGGTGCAGCCGGGTCAATTTGAGTGATATTGCAATGCTGCACTCCAGGTTGCGATTCCACAGTGACACAACCTGTTGACTAACAACCACAGTTGCCTAACACATCACATTTAGCCTGGCTGCCCCTTTGTCATAAGAAAGGGGCAGCTAGGGCAGTTTGAGTGGCATGGGGGTGGCGCACCAGTGTTGCCTAGGGCTGTAGATTTTGTTGAGCGGTCTCTGGTGCCATAGTGTCATGGTAGGGGTGTTACTATGGTGTGGAAGTTCACGGTGCAGCAGTCTCACAGCACCAGGGTGCGGGTGGTGCTGTGGCACACCACTGGCATGGCATGGTGGCCTTACTGCCATGCTCTTGGGGATAGCGTTATGATGTGAGGGTGGTACTATGTCAGGGTGCTGTGCCAGAGTGTGGGAGCTATATCCTATGATGCTGAGGGGCCAGTGTCGGGATAGGCTCTGAGCACATCTCCATCAAAAACCTGAACCACTGACACAAGGAGGGTCCTTCTCTCCCTAGTGTGTGTGTGTGTGTGTGTGTGTGTGTGTGTGTACACACACCCACACACCAGATCAGGCAGGCGTTGGACACCTACCAACTCTGCCTCGAGGAAGCTGAAGGACCCTTTCATGTCATCGACAAACCTTGGAACCAATAATGATTTTCGAGCCTTTCCAAACTAACCAATAGGAAAAGGGAGGCGGGACTTCCGGCGCTGGTTGCTAAGACAAGCACGTTTCTCTCCTTAACAACCGAGCGAAGCTGATATTTTGGCCTCGGGTCAGGGCCCAGGAGGTGCAGGTGAGAGCGGGTCCCTCCCCCACCTCCTCCCTTCCCGGATCCGGATCGCCCAGCCAGACTCCTGTCCACCCTCCCAGCCAGGCTGTCCCAGACAGGCCCCCGCCCCCCAGCAGGAGACCCCACCCAGCCGGGGCTCTCGTCAGGAAGGCTCCCACGGCGGCCAAGGTCCAGCCCCTGGCCAGGAGCGTCCTCCTTCCCCCAAGTCCCTTACAGGCTCTGGTTACAGCCCCTCCCGCGGCCTGTGTGAGCTGCAGGGCCCCTCCATGGCCCCAGACACCCCAGTGGGGTTTCCGCTGTGCTCTGTGTGGCGGGGAGGAGTCTGGTACCCCAGCCCTTGCCCATCACCCAGTGAGGCTCCCTGTATAAGACACGAAGGCCCAAAACATTTTTGGGGAGTTGATTATTTTCCCCTCCATCCATGCCATATTTTCTCTCTATCCCCTCCCCCCCCTTTCCCACGAGGTGGGTCTGGTACCTGCAGTGGGGGCGTGTGAAGGAGGTGAGGTGCTCAGAAGTAGATCTGATGCCACAAAACAGGAACGTGTCTTGAAGGAAGCGTCCACGTCCATGGTGTTGCTATAAACCAGCTTTATTTGAAATGAAAAGACTTTTATGGGTGAAATGGCTTGGCAGCATTTCTCCGCAACCTGTTTGTGTGTTTAAACTGTGCACTGTATATGAAGGATTGTGGTGTGTCATGAGGCCTGGGTTTGTAGTGGGGGAGATAAACCTGAAACACCACAACAACTCGAAGGAATTGCACCATCCAGTTTACTATCCTGTATTCCACTCTCTGACTAGTGCTGACTGCCCTACTCAGTTCTTCAGAGGAATGTGTAAAACTCCCATAATCCATCTGGGAGAACCAGTAGCCCCAGTACTTGTTACTTTAGCTCAGTGGTTCCCAACCTTTTTGACTCAAGGGCCAGAGATATCATTTTTACAACCCTGAAGGGCCACTAGTCTCTGCCAGTGTCTCCTCCTTCCTCCCCCCCTGCAGCCAGACGGATGGAGTTGGAGGCTGCCGCCTCACTGATCTCCTGTCCACCTTGTTGCAACAGGGAAACCGCACATGTCCTGTAGTCCGGTGCACTCCACTTGGATCCCTAGGCAGTAGCTGCCTTCTGCAGGGGGCTGGGAGATCAGTGCTCCCCTCCCTCTGGCTCCAGTAGGGATCCCAGCACCTAGGGAGCCAGGCAGAGCACTTTGCTCTCTGCTGGAGCTGGGAGGGGGTAGCGCTGATCTCCTGTCCTCTTGGCCACAGCAGGGAAACCGTATGTGTCCTATAGCCCTCTGTGCTCCACCTGGATCCTTAGGCAGTGATTCCCTTCTTCAGCCAATGGGAGGAGAGTGGTGGCCCACTTTGAAAGACCCTGTGGGCCACTTTTGGCCCACAGGCCACAAGTTGGGAACCACTGCTTTAGCTAGTGTGTCTGCAGGCTGGCCTTACTATGACTTCAAAGAGATGCTGTGTGTGTCCTTGCTGAGTGATGGATCATTAGCGTGTCAGCACCTCTCTGCAAAATATGTTTATGATGCTCCTGCTTTCTCTGAGGGAGTAGGGGAGTATCTTATGTCAGATAAAAGAACCAGAGAAGAGACCAAGGTGAAATGTTCTGAATTTGCCCATCAGAGAGTGCTGTGGGACTGCCTCACCTATTGAGTGACTGGACAGGCCCAGAGAAGTGGTGCAGTAGAGTCTGGTGTGTCACTCCCCTGATTGGCAAACCCTGGAGTTGAAAAAAGAAGTGGAAAAGCAAACCAAAACAACCCATTAACTATTTCCATCCTGAAATGCACACAAAACCTGGTCCTTTTGCATGCACACTTTGGCACCATTGCAGACAATATTGTGTCCTGAAAAGGGTAACAGCCTAAGGCAGAGGATGGTTGATGCCATGCTCTCTGTTTGACTGTTGGAAAGCACTGATATAACTGTTGTGTCCTGTCCCCTCACTAGCAACTAAGCTTCCATCAAGTCAAAGCCCTATGTCTGTGGAGTTGTGCCCCTGGGAGGTGCAGCACATTCGAAGTCTTGACTGTGGAAGGTAAAAACTTTTTCTATACTCTTTGCCTCTGTAATATCCTGTAACAGAGTTCTCTGGGTTAATTATACACCGTGGAAAAGATATTAAAAAGCAATAAGCAATGGAGGCAGTGACAGGATTCATATCTTGCTCCTCATAGGGATGAAACTGGTCCTTTTTTAAATTAAACTTTCTTTTTCCCTCCCTCTTTTAAGCGGTGTCCTTTGGACAGAGAACCTCCTGCTTCTGCTGAAACTGTGTTCTGCCTGATTTTTGGGAGTTCCATCCCTCTCGCCATCTGCACTGCAGAATCTGACTGGTCCTATGTAGGCTCTTCTGCCCCCTCCCAGCGTCACAGTGGAAGGATCATGGCAGACACCGGGGAGGGGAAAAAGGAGGAGGCAGATTATAAAAGACTTCACAGTTTCCCGCTGATCAGGGTAAGAACAAGGGTGTACTTTAGGATCATGAGAATGTCAAGGTACAGGGGTGGGAGATTAATGTGTTCTATTCCTATTTACCCTCCAAACTAGCATGTCCTTAACTCCTGAGTAGCTACAAGAATATGATGGTATCATACCAGTTCTATCTGAGAATTGCACCCTCCTACCATTTCCTCATGTTCCACTCTACTGTGAGGCAACTTAGAAGCAGCCTGCTCCAAAGTTTGTTGCCATTCAGTCAGCAAAAGTGAACTAGGGCAACAATAAGCAATCCCTTTCCAATCTCATTCCTTCAGCACTAAGCATGCTGTCTTCACAGCACTTTAGTCAAATGCAGGGTACTCTAGGCAGGTTGGTGTTTTTCAGAGGAATGGGAAGAGAGACATCTCTAGGCAATGAGATAACAGAACGGGGGAACTATGTGTAACTTAGATTTCCTTGTAGGTTTTATTGCAATAATATCTGAGTGCTGCCCATCTCCTCTTACCACAATGTGAGCATAAAATATTATAAGGTATGAGGAAAGGTTAAGATAAATAAATCTTAAATTCATCTTGGAATAAACAGGTGCCTTTCCCAGGGGAGTGTCAGGGCTACAATCAGTAGTGCTGTAAATAGTGGCATAAACTGTTCAGAAACTAGTTGTAATTATTAATGGAGCATAACTTTCACCTATTTGGCATTGAGAAGTTGTGCAGAAATGAGTGTAGCTGACATGTAGAGGCTGCACAGGAGAGGATGGAATGCAGAAGGAAAAATAAATTAGAAGAACAACAAACACAACAAACAAAGATAAACTTCTCTTTATCTTAACCGTCATCCCATTATTTATTTTTTCTCTTATACTTTCCTCTTCTCACTCCTTTATTCTACCCTCACTTATTCTGATCTCCCATTGACTTCACTGATGCAGCTGAGAGCAGACCTTGACTCATCATATGTGTCATTCTTCTTGGAAACCCACTGAATGCCAAATTGGTGCAAGTCTCATTGCTTTGTCACTTACACCCATTTTCTTCTCCAACTCTCCCCCCTGTTTACAACACTCCTGAATTTGGCCTTAAATATGTCTTACTTGACTATGTGACAATGAAGGACACCAAGGAGGAAAAGGAATTGTTTAAGGGGATCCCAGAGATACAGCTAGGAGTGAAAGGATGAAACTGAGCAAAGGGAAAGCCTCAGATGGCTATCACTGCACGGTATGTTAGACTGTGAAATACTTTCCTAAAGGAAAAGTTGGATACTTCATCACTTGTAACTTAAAACACTGAATCATTGAAATATAGGAAGGAAATTATTCTGCACTGGCTTGGAGGGAGGACGAACAAGCGGTGACTTAATAAGCCTCTTCCATTTTGAACATCTGTATTTCTCCAAAGGCAGAGCTATTTCTGATCTCAAGTCCTTGGCATTTGAACTCTCCTCTGGGTGATGCTCTTGCCTCCTCTGAGGCACTGATCAGAGGAACTAGTATGTGTGATTTCTTCTGTTTGTATCCAAGAATGTAGGGCACAGTTGTGGCATGGTGGAGAGAGCATGTGACACCTGCTTATCTGCTTTTCTGTCTTGTGCTCAGCTCTTTGTGTTGCTGAGCTCCCTCTTGTTCATTGTTTTTCCCAGCACACAGACATGCCAGAGGAGATGCGAGTGGAGGCCATGGAGCTGTGTGTCACCGCCTGTGAGAAATATGCCACCAACAATGAGGTAACAGTGCTAAGAAGGTTATTTTGTCTGAACCTGCTGGTTGCAGTCACTCTGTCTCCATCCTTGGGAATCTTCTGGAGCAAGAGTAAGGGAGGAGGCAGAAAGGATGTCAGACACTCTGGTACCGATTATCTGTTGCTTTGTTCCTGCATGGAGCACAGGCAGAAAAAGCATGGGTTGGAGGGAAGGTGACTGGAGCCTCAGACTAGGCTCCCAGCATTGATCAGTGAAACTTCAGACCTGCTTTAACTTAGTTACATTCTGCTTCCCATGGCCTCTTGTAAGTCATTGGAAGTAGAGACTAGCCAGATCACAGTGCTCTGTAGCCACACTTCTTCCTGATCCTGGCCTACCCTCTACACATGTCCTCCCTACTCCTAAAATGCCTTTTATGTGCCGGGGGGAGGGCAGGGGGCGGGCGGGCAGGCGGGCTGAAAGGAGGTGGCATAGAGCTGTTGAGGCAGCTGTAGGCCAGCTTGGAAGGCTCCCTTGTGCTCAGGTTGTTCTCCAGAGGCCATCTCCCTTAAGGATGGAGTTTGGTGTCTTCCATCAGATAGTGGATGAAAGTCAACTGTATGACTTCAGACCTTCTGAGAGCCTGTTATACCTCTCTCCTTCTTCCCCCCTAGCTTTTTGTATTCAGAGTGAAGTGGGAGAGAGGTCTCTGACATAGGGGTGCTCCACAAGTAGACGGGTTATGGCTCCCTCCTGAATTAGCATACTTGGTCTAGTACATTCCTTTATCCCTGGCCCTCAGATGATTTCTGGCTGAGCAACAGGGGACAGTCTGCTTGTTACAGCGAATGTTCAATGCTAGGAATTAGCAAGAGCTAGGAAGTGGGGGAGTTTTTCATACCTTCCATTTGCCCCCAACCTGGGGAAAGTGCCTTGTGGCACTCTCCCCCATCTCCCCACTTCTCCCATCCCTTCTCTTGCAGATACATGGAGTGGGGGGAGGAGGCATTCACAGCTTGGCCTGGTCCCAAAAGTTGTGTCTTGCTGATTTGCTGTGAGGAAAAAGGGATTCTCTCAAAAACAATAAAGAATAGTGATCTGATTCTCCTCTCACACCCATCTTACTCCTGTGTAGCTTAAGTGGACCTGATTAAAACCAGTGTAAATGAGGGAAGAATCAGGCCCTAGATACAAATCTCTGATATCTCCTACTGGGTTTGAGTCTGGATGCTCCTCCGTGTAGCTGTGCTGTACTGTAACCTTGCCCTAGCTCTCACCCTCTTCCTGAGAGTCATGTTAAAGGGAGGAGAAAAGTGGGGAATTTGTATGCACAAACACCCCCCCCCATCTCTTTGATCTGCTGCTCCCTCTGCATACTTCTGGACTCTTTCTCTTTATTCCTCCAGAGTGCCGCTAAGATGATCAAAGAGACAATGGACAAGAAGTTTGGCTCCTCCTGGCATGTAGTGATTGGTGAGGGCTTTGGCTTTGAGATCACTCATGAGGTGAAGAACCTGCTGTACATGTTCTTTGGCGGCAGCCTGGCTGTTTGTGTCTGGAAATGCTCCTGACACCTCTCCTCATGTCCCAGGTTCACCATATACAAGGGATTTCTTCATTCCTTTCATGAGTATTTGTACAATCTTGAGGCTGGGCTTTATTTTTAATAGAAAAATTTGGGGATTTTTTTTCATGCTTACGTACTAGTTTCATGGGATATGCTTTGTGTGTGTGTGTAAATCTGCTGAACTATCTAATCCAAGTTCAAGGGGTATCTCACTTTGATCTTGTATGTGTGTGTGTGTGTCCCTTTGCTTAAACAATAAGGTTACGCAGGAAGGAATCTGCTGGGTAGATAATCCCGTGGGATGCTGTTTATGAAGCCATACATCAGAGCTAGGAGTGAGTGTGAAAGGCAAAAGAATGCTAATCCAGCCATGCCATCTTCTTCTCCCATCTTTCTACACTATTTTCTCTCTTCTCTGAAGTCCCTCCTACAGCACAGAAAAGTTCTGGTGACTAATGTCTGCCCGCCCTGACCATCAGTGTTGACAGAATTTCTCCCCTCTGATTAGATTTCTGTCCCCATCTAGGATGACCTTTTGGAACAGGTCATGTCAAGGATCTTCCCCCACTGTCCCAAACTGTTCTGGGGGCTATGTCTGCTTTCCTGCGCCTCTCTCCCATTCTCTGAGACAAGAATATGACAGCTGAGTTGCCTGGGTGTGAGAAGAAAGTGACAACTTAGAAATCCAAACCTAGTGGGTGGTTGCTATGCAAACTGACCCCTTCTCCTTCTTTTCACACCCACTAAGCAGTGGTACATCTCTAACACCTGTGCAATTTCTAGCACATAGGGGAGTGGGTGAAAACTCGATACAGCATTTGAATGCTTTCTTAAGGGAGGCAAAAACTCTCTGCACAGCATGAGTGCCAGTATTGTGCACTCTCAATATCTTGTTCAGAGGCTGATAGTAGGAGGGGGCTCCATGTGAGCTGCCAGTTTGTCAGTCATAATAGATTTAATATACATTTGTACTTCCATTCCACTAGTCTATCTTTTAAAAGCTGTGGGGAGGGTGTTGAGAGAGAATGAACCTACTTGTATTTTACATATATGGCTTATTTATATGAATATGGGGATTTTTTTAACAATAAAAAGTTTATTAAAATGGTGGTTTTTGTGTTTGGGGTTTTCTCTTTAGAATCCATCATGGTGGGGGCACAAAGGGAAGGTGGCCAACTGTGGCTTAGTTCAGACATCATGCTGGGGACATGTCTTCACTCAATCTGCTGTTGGCTGGATGACTTGTCGCGGTGGGAGGAAGGATTCTGTCCTCTTTTATTTTGGTTTTGTTCTGGTGGAAGGATTCAATGCTGAGGAAAGGTTGCCAGATTAATAATGCTAGAGACCAAAGTCTTCTGTTTATCCCTAGAGCTGGTTTAATGTGAGCAAGCTACTCACACTCCCCACGCTCTGCCAATCTGCCTCAGTCCTGATTTAAAGGGGCAACCTCTAAAAAGGATTTGAGTCTCTGTGTGTCATTTAATCAATGGCATTTGCAGAGGAGAGCCCAACAAGTGCTAAAGTCTATGCCACTTCTTATCTAGCCACAAGGTCTCTAGCTTGTCCACATTTCAGTCCGTAAGGACCCACTTCTACAGTACTGCCTACAGTGGAACTAGTTGACTTGCATTAAAAAAATACGAATCCCCATTTGTTAGTCCTGTCGCATAATCTCTGTTTGGCTTTAGGGTGTAAGCTCTAACGGTGGAGACCATCCTTTCTTGAACATCTGAAAAATGCTTGGTGTACCATGGGCTCTACTGTAAACAAATAATCTAATAATACAGCACCACCAGAATTTATTTCTTAAATGAGACTATCTGTGCCACTTGCAGTAGGAGCAAAGGCCCTGTGTCCTTTCATGTAGGTCTTATCCATCAGAAGGGAAATTAATTTTATCCTCATGCCAACTTGGAACTAGTGACTTAGAGCGGAAAATCCCCATGTCCCATGAGCCATCTTTTCTTTTACATCCCCTTTCTTTTACCTCCTAGGAACTAGCACGCTGCATTGCACCAAGGAGCCAGCTACTCCTTTTGAAAAACAAACTTACCACTACTGAAAAGGGCTCCAGGGTGATCTGGACAATCAGCCAATGAAAATCTTAGTCCTCTTGTTCTAAGTCTTCCATCCTCCTCAGTGCTACATTTACATTCCTTAGGGCCCAGAGGGTAAGTAAGGCAAGTGACTCTAGAAGGCCCTGCCTCTTATGGAGGTGCAATCTGTTTCTGAAACATATTCTAGTTTCTTTATTCGTGCTAACAAATAGTTAATAGCTGTGCACATGAGCACGCACGCATCCTGACCATGGGTGCCCATGCTAGGGTCAGGCTGACCTGCAGAGATCAGACTGAGAGGGAGGGGGTTACCTTAACAAACAATCTCTTGGCCCCACAGTCCATCTGTTATCTGGCCAGCGGTCATGTGGCTGCAGACATGTCTCTGTGACCTGCACAAAACAAGCACAATCTGCTGAAGTTGGCTGGTATCCAGTCCCCAGCAATTAGACCCCATGGCTGGAAGATAAAACTCAGTTTCCTAAAGCAAGTGCAACTGGGACATCTGGGAGGTTCTCATGTTCTCCTGTGCCTTTTCCTCTAAGCACTTCCCTCTGCAGCCAGCAATATTGGGCCTTTCTGGGGCTTACCCCCTTCTGGAATGGGAGTAGCCTCACTCATTTTCACTATTGGCTGGAACACGTGCCTTATAAATTTGTTTCATGAGTGCATGAGCAATGGAGTTCCAAGTAGAAGCCTGTTGGGCTGACAGCAAGTGTGTTTCCCCTGTGTTGGGGGTGGGGAAAGAAGAGGTTTGTCCTAGTGTGACATTTTTTGCACCCAATCCGTGTGCTATTACCATCATCCTACCAAAGAACAGTGCTTGAGTCACAGGTGGGGAGGGAGGTGGAAAACTGCAGGATGGCATGAGTCAGCACCAAGCAGCATGATGCTTCCTATCTGTCAGTTGGGAAGGGCCACAATGCTCCAATATCCTGTTATAAGCACAGCATCATTTGTGACTTACTTTGCTGCTGAGGGGAGCAAGGGAACATAATGTTCTACTATTGGATTGCATGGTGGGGAATACTGAGTGCATGAAAGCACTGGAAAGGTCGCAGAGGAAGTGACCATCATGGACTCCATGCTCCAAGGATGAATCAACTCTAGGAGGCAGGGGATGGAAAGGCAGGTGAGGGGTGGGAGGCAGGAATCTGATCACTTTTCTGCATGGATGTCATGGCAACAAGGTGCACTGACACATAGCCGCATGAGAAGCATTGGCTTTGAAGCTCTCCATCTCTCGTTTCGCTGCAGGCTCAGACCTGACTCCATGAAAAATCTTTTGGTTAATATTTAATGCTGGCATTTAAGTGATGCAGAGCCTGATGGTTGCAAGCACCCTGCCCAGCCTGTTTTCTACTTCCCACTGTGACACTAAATCATTGCTGCCACAATGGACAAGAATTTTGAACACCCCTAACGTAAGGCTGAGATCTCTTAATGGATAGGCTCCAACACATACAGTGATGATGATGAGCCCGCAAGCTAGGTGTGGGATCCCCACGCACAGACCTGGCTCTGTGACCTCAGGAGGTGTAAAGTCCTCACACACAGACTGATCTCAGACCTGGCTCTGTGACATAGGAGATGATAAACAATCCCACAGCTCAATTGTGGAGGTTCCCCACTCACAGAGCAGGGACCAACTCATTTGACATAAGACATTGAATAGCTACCAGGTGGTAAAAACTTTTGGAAAGCAGTAACCTAAAGGTTCCATATTCCATCCACAATCTCTTTGAGCCATTTTGTTGCCCCAGGCCAAGGCCAGCTTCCAGTGATCTCCTTGTGAAAGGCTCTGTAGCCCTTCCTCAGTCCCTCAGCATTACCCACTCCCTGCTACCTGGCTAGGTCAGCAGGACTTTGAGGTCAGTCATTTTGCTGGAAAACTCTGCTCATGTGAGCCCAGAACATGGTTGCAATTAAGAGTTAATTTCTTTAGCACAGACTAAAGGGGAAATAAGACCTGTTAATTTACTATTGGCCGTGCTATTACTGCAATGCAAAGGAAAGAAATATAGCATTGCCAGAATCTGGGGCGGCGGAAAGAGTCAGCTGGAGACAGTTACTAGGCAACCATCGCACCATGGGACATGAGCAAGCAGAGAACTCATCGTTCTCTCCCCAGCAGCTCTGTGTATGTGTATGTGTTAGAGAGAGTGTGCGTGTGTGTCTTAGAGAATGTCTGACTGTGTGTTAGAGGGAAACGTGAAAGGGGTGGACGTGATACTGCATCAGAGGAATGTGTGTAGAGAATGGGGCTCTGTGTGCCCACATGTACCATCCAACCTCCCTTGACCTGGGCCCAGGTTGGATCTGCTGGCATGGCTATGAAGGGCGTCCCATCTTAGCCCCAGTCCCGAGTTATCCATTCTCCTTTCCCCACATCTCTTAGGTGACAGGAACATTTAAATGGGAAAATTGGCATGTCTTTTACTCCTGTACCCCAGTGCTGGTCTTTCACCCCCAGACTCTCTGGGTCCCACTGGCTGTTGCATTAAGTCTGTGATTGCCAGCTTTGCATGGCTGGTTAAATCTGGGAAACTCTCCCCTTTATTTACCTCCTTGGCCTTCCTGATGGACACAGCTTTGTGTGACTGTATGTCACTGGAAAGATGAATTTCTGCAGGAAGGTTTCCCAAGGCTAAGAAGCCCTTCAAAAGGATTTAAATCTTCCAAACCCATTTAGCTTAGAAAGTAGCTAGCAAGCTAATTTGGAACTTGATGAAGATGCAGCTTTCTCTCTTCCACTTCTGATTTCCGCTTGCCCCCTTCTGCAAAGTGCAGTATCAGCAGAAACAAGGAAGTGCTAGGTACCATATAGTGCAGGTCCCTGCATAACTTTTCCATGGCACCTTGTGCATGACATGCAGCACCCCTTGCTACTCCAGTGCTGGGACCCCACTCCAGATCTGGTGATGCACCTAAATTCTGACCCACAACATCCTCTATTTTTCCAGTTCTAGGATCCCCAAAATAGTTATAACATCTACCTTGATCCTGACCTACAGCACCCTCTGCTGTTCCAAGCCTGTGCCCCCTAAAACAGCTGTGCCAGCACACCTCCCTCCTGAGCTGCAGCTGCCCTTGATGTGCCAGTCCCATTCCTCTCCCCTAGCTCTGCCAATGCTCAAACTGTTGGCATATCCAGTATGAATGTCTCTGTATGTACGTGTAAGTGAGGAGGTTGGTATATTCGAGCGACCTTGTAGTCATGAAGGGAGATGTTAGTGTATATGTGGTTGAGTGAGTGTGTATTTACATGTGAGCAGGAATGTCTGCAAGTATCCCAATGTGAGCAAGTGATGGGATTAAGTTCTTTATTGTATATGTGGATGAATATGTAGATGTAGGTGCAGGCACATAGATATAAATGCAGATGTAAGTGGGGGCATATTAGTGCATATGTCTATGTGACTGGGGGGCTATGTGGGTGGGTAGGAGCAGGTGAGGTGGGCACTGGATATGGGGTGGCATCTGAGGGGGTATGTCAGAGTGAGTGTGTGGGGATACTTAAGATGGTATGTCACTGAACAGATGAGGGTACTTGAGTGAGTAGTTGGGGAGCAGTCTGGGGGAGAGGCTGCAGGTGGATTATAGGCGTGGATTATTGGCAGACCCTTCTGTCATTGAACAATCCACTGCTATTGATCTAGAACTTGCCCTGTTCGCTCTAACCTTGGCACTGCCTGCTTTTCCCTTAGTCAACACTGATAAACCAAACTGCAACCTCCCTTCCTCTCTCTGTCCTGCTGACAGCTGCCACAGTCAGGTGGTCCTCTCCACAAGGGATCTTGGAGCTGCTCCGGACTCACTGCTGTGGACAGACACAATCCCCTTTTGTACTGAAACGACAACAAGAGCAGAAGAGAAGGTGACAGATGTTGCTACCTTAGTTTTCACTTGAATTTTCACCTGCACCAGCTTCTGTATTGCCCTTGGTTTTTAATGCTAAATCCAAGGTGACTTTCCGCTACACTGCTTGGGACTTCTCCATCCTTTCTTTTTTGGTGAGGGGATCAAACTGCATAGGTATTAACTCTTTCCTACCCACACGTGGACGTTTGCCCCTTGCCACGTGTATCAGCCTGGAGAGTATGTTACGTCGCCTGCAGACTCTGCTCCAAAGGAAGTTTAAAATTTTGCTCTTCTTTCTCCTCCTCTTGGCTCTCCTGATGCACATGGCATTGGACTTGGTTCTCCCAGCTGCTCCCAGCTCCTGCAGCTGTTCTCCAAAAGCAGCGAGCCCCTTGGGTCTCCCGCCACCCGGCCCATTGGTTTCAGTCCAAAAAAAGTTGAGCCTGCGGATCCTTCAGGATTTCAGTGGCAGCAATGGCTCCTTGGAGACAGGCTCCCGCTCAGTGGAAGGGAGGGCACGAGCAAAAGGTGGGAGCAAGATGGTTCTCAGAGATCAGAACTCTACGCACCAACGGGCAAGTATGAAGCTGACGTGGGCAGGACGGTCAAAGATGGCGGCGCTCTTTGAGCATCCCCTCTATAAGATCCCAATCCCGGAAGTGATGGAGAAAGACAAGCTCTTCAGTGTTAACCCCAAAGAGAAGTTCACAGTGAAAAGCAGTGGGAGTGATGAATGGTGAGACCACCTGACCCACTGTATTCTTTTAGGAACACAGTAAGGAGACCAGCCTATGGTCCACCTAGTTTGGTATCCTGTCCAGGGCTGGCCCTAAATGTATTTGTACCCCGGGCAAATAATTATTTTGTGTCCTAACTCATTCCTCCCCGCTCAGTTTAGAAGAGGCAGCTCCCAATCCCAGAATGTGGGCATGCAGTGCTGGCTGGTCAGCCAGCCTCGCAGTGTTTGTGTTCTATCACAGAGCTATGACCATAAATGTGCCATCCTAAGCTGTTGCCCATGTATAGATAAAGCCAGCTGTGGGCCTCCCTCCATTAGTGGCCATCGTCAGGTCCTTCGCAGGAAGGCACAAAACTCCCATTCTGCCCCTAACTGTGCAATACTATACCATATTTTTGTGGGGGTGAGAATTTTTTGAACTCAGCAGGTGATCAGCTTATGCCCTGGAGTGCGGACCTTTGTAACTTTATCCTAGTCAGAGTCACTGTTATTCCACATCTCATAAAGGGCCTCCTTTTGAACTGTATTAAGCTATTTGCCTCAGCTAGGCTGCAGCAGTAAATTCCCCAGGTTAATTGCTGGCTGTGGCCTATGTTTTCACAGAGTTCAGAGATGTTGAGAGCCCAGCTTGAGGCTCCTTAGAGGGGCCTGACTGTCAGAGGGCAGACACTCAGCACTTTCTGATAATCAGCCCCCTTTAAAGTGGCTCAAATTGGGCTGCCAAAATCAAACGATATGAGTATCCTTTAGTCCATTTTAAATGTACTTCTATTTAATGTAAGGCCCCCTTGTCCTCATCTCATGGGAGGAAGTCAAAGGGGAGCTTTAGGTTTGCCACCTCTGTACAGTTCATTATATTATATAAGGTATGTTTATTCTGTCTCCTCATCGCCTGTCCAAACTCAATAGTCTTTAATCTCTCAGTGCATGGGAAGACCTGCTCCTCCTCTCTATAGCGCTAACCATTCCCCTCTTCTGACTGTCCCCCTTTGAAATGAGATGACCAACATTTAAATTACCTATAATCTCAGAGTTACTTCTTGCCTTGTATTTCTTGTGATGCTCTCTGATCTGCATAGGACTTGGGGATGCAATGATCACACTGTGGCCATGTGGTTGTTTGTGTCCCCATGTGCCTTTGTTGGTTTTCACCACTATTCCTAGATGAAGAAAAAAAAGCCAGTTAGCGGTTGCTATTGTAAATACATAGCAGCTATTTAAAGGAATCGCATTTTTGGGACATTGTCGTTATTAAAGTTAGAAAGAATGGAAATTCATAGGTATTTTCCAAAAACAACCTTAACTCTATCTCTGAGGATTAGTCTGTCCTATGTCTATAATTTAACCTGGAAGATTGTCACGTGTTGTTTAAGGTATAAGTATCAGATGGTATAGTTCAGTATTCTTCCAGGGGAGGGAGTAGATTTAGATTATGAACTCTTTGGAGTGGGACTGTCTATGTTTGCACAGTACCTGACACAATGAGGCCCTCTTCTCAAGTGCCCAGATCTTCAAAGGTATTTAAGCATCGAACTCCCATTACTTCAATGTACATTTAAGGATATGGGCCTAGGTGCTACTATAATATAAAGTAATAATACAAATGTGCAGAAACTACACTGCATGATTGTTTGAATAGAGATAACGTGAAGTCATCTCCCAAGGTAAATCAGAGGTACATGACAAACTAATCAAAGGAAAATAGTGGATCAGGATAAAAGGTCAGCGTTAAGGTTGTTCCTGAAAAAAAACTACGAATCTCCTTTTTTTCCCTAATTTTTTACAATGTATAAATTCAGGGTATCTCCTTTAAAGTAATTGGTATCATACCAATAACTGTACACACTGGTGGCAATCCCTATGACGGGGCTAGATTTGGACCCCAGGTAAAAATACAGGCAAAGCTGGGCTAAGCAGTTTAAATCTGTTGCCTTTCTTAAAGACATACTGTGGAATCCTTCTTGGATCATCAGATAATGCATCCTCCCCCTTCTGTGCCCAACAGGCACTGTAGGCCAAAGGTTTGGTCTGCCCTAAAATACTTGTGATCTGGTAAGACCAGATTCAGGGGACAAGCTGAGAAGGCCCAATCCAGGAAGAGCCAGAAATGTTGTAGGTCAGGACTGATGGGTGTGTAGGAGCCTAGGCCTGGAAGAGCAGGGAGTGCTCTCCCACTCTGTCTTTGTATTGCCCTTCCTTCCATCTCCTTTCCTCTCTATCCCCTCCCAGCTTCTTGTTTGTTCTTGGTGTGGCCATGACAGAGAACTTTGGAGAGTATATTGTGCACATCCTAAACCCTATTGTTGTTATGCGGTGGTGGCTTTTGGGCTGCAGGGTCAGCAGTAGTAAAGCAGAGATGGTCCTTCCGACTGGGAAGACCCCGTATGATACCTACCCCACGTGGCTCAGGTTCCACATTGGCATCAATCGCTATGAGCTGTACCCTCGCCAGGACACCATCACTGCTACCCTGCTGAAGGAACTTGCTACACAGAAAATCATCAGCTCAGGTACCAGCCTGTGCTTGCCTCTCCACGCCTGCCCTCCATGTCTACATTGCTTTCTGTCGCTCTCTCTGTCTGTCCCTCTCCTCGCTCTCTTTTCTACACTTTCTCCTGCCTTGGCCCAAATGCTTGTCTGTATCATTTCAGTCCAGAAACCTGGAGGGACCCAACTGAAGTTGATCATGACGTTCCCAAATTATGGAGAGGCTCTCTTCAAACCCATGAAGTGAGTAAGGCCAGCAGGAGAGGGGCCAGGGCCCTGTCGGTTCCAGAGATGGGCCTGTACCAACATCCTGGATCCAAACACCTTAGGCTTGGCCTCTTCTGAAATCATTTCATTACATGGTGAGGAAATCCAGCTAGGAGACTGAGGGAGATGAGGACTCTACCATTATTCCATGAGCTCCCTTACCAGAGCCCCTATATGGGAAGCTGGAGAGGTGAGGTGACCTCTCCCATTGACATCTGCTTCCTGGGAACAAATGAGACATGCTGTTTGTTTCTGATGGGGTGGTGCGACCTCTAGTGGTAAAGGGGTGCAAATCTTCAGAGTGGATCATTTTGTACATATATTGTTTGCACATCATGCAGGGCTTACGAGAGGTGCGGTGAAGGAGGGATGATTGTATCAGAGGCCCCAAGCTCAGAGTACCCCCCCAAACATCTGTAATGTCTGTGTAACTAAATAAATGGAAGGAATTGCGGTGTACACGATGTACTGGGGCTGCTAATTTCCCTCTACGGGCCTGACAGCATGTATATGGAAAGAATAACAGGAGCGGTGTCAGGATGGGGGACTCTATCCTGGGAAGCAGTGAATCTGAAAAAGATTTGGGAGTCATGGTGATAATCAGCTGAACATGAACTCCCTGTGTGATGCTGTGTCCAAATGCAATTCTAGGATGTATAAACAGAAGAATCTCAAATAGGAGGAGAGAAGTTATTTTATCTGTTTATTTGGGATTGGTGCAACTGCTGCTTGAGTACTGTGTCCAGTTCTAGTGCACACAGTTCAAGAAGTATGTTGATAAATTGGTGCGGGTTCAGAGAAAAGCCACGAGAATGATTAAAGGATTAGGAAACATGCTTTACACAGCAATCAACTCAAAGCGCTCAATCTGTTTAGCTTAACAAAGAGACGGTTAAGGGGTGACTTGTTTACAGGCTGTAAGTATTTACATGGGGAACAAATATTTAATAATGGGCTGTTCACTCTAGCAGAGAAAGGTAGAGCACGACCCAATGACTGGAAGTGGAAGCTAGACAATTTCAGGCTGGAAATAAGGTGTAAATTTTTTATGGTGAGAGTAATTAACCATCAGGACAATTCACCAAGGGTGGTGGTGGACTCTCCATCACCGGCAATTTTTCAATCAAGGTTGGATATTTTTCTACAAGATCTGCTCAAAGAATTATTGGGGGGAAGGTCTCTGGCCTGTGTTATACAGGAAGTCAGGCTAGATGATTACAATGTTCCCTTCTGGCCTTGGAATCTATGAGTTTATGGAAACATAGGTGGGGTGACACGAAGGCTATTAATGAAGGGGGTGGATGGAAGTTTCTACAGCTCTGGTGTCCACCGTGAGTTTGGCAAGGGAAGTGACATAGAGCAGGCACCTGGGCCAGAACGTAAATGACTCTATAGCAGTGAGAAGGCTTAGGCTCAGCTCCGGAGGCTTTAACTTCCTCTGTCCCATCCCCCCCTCCCCTTTCATTTTAGGCAGACCCGGGAGCAGGAGACCCCAGCAGATTTCTTTTACTTCTCAGACTTTGAACGACACAATGCAGAAATAGCAGCCTTTCACCTGGACAGGTGAGCCCCTCAAAGCCCTTCCGGCTCTCAGCTCTGTTCTTCAGGGGATAGATAGTACATCTATTAAAGGCAGCTGGCAGCACCCCTGAGTTCTTTGCTACAGGATCTGCAATCTGCAGGGAGCCGTCTGCTGGGGAAAGAGGGGAACCCTAATACAGACTGTTAGCTCCTTGGGAAAATGATTGTGTCTTTCCATATGTCACCAAAACACCATGCACACCTATGATACTATATAAATCTATCTTCATGTTCATTCAACCCTAAGAGCCCACCCCCTACATTGCTTATTCAATGGGCCTGAATCTAGCCCTGGAAGGCATATAGCTTTGCCAATACACCTCAGTCTTGACTTGCAGCATTTCCAACGGTAGCAGTCCTGGGACCCCTTGACACAAACAGCTGTCTATACACTTCATTCCTGACATTGGAGTACCTCTCTTCTTCCCCCCCAATCCAGCTCTGTCCATGTACTCCTGTCCGGACCCATAGGATGCCCTCTGGCCTGCCCTGCCCCCTGGCCAGTCCTGGGCCCCAAACTAAACTCTGCTGATGTACCCTAATACTGACTCTGTGCCTTTCCGATACATGGCTCGCCTAAACAGAGCATCCTGCCATATTGATTGTAAAGTGGTTTTTCGATGTGAACAAATATCCATTTAGGGACAGACCTGACTGAAAGCTACCATCATTGCACGTCAGGTGCAGGATACAGCCCCAGTGTGACCCATTCTTTATTCCCCCAATGACAAAGTCAGGAAGTTTCTGAGGTATTCCCAGCCTTCATTAGAGTATCTTCTCCAGGAATTTAGGAGTTGCTGTACTGGATCAGATCATCTGTTCTCAACCTCCACGTAAAGGAGAGCAGAGCAATGGGCCATCTAGTCCAGTAACCTGTGTCCAACACCTGCCTGTATCTGAAGCTTCAGAGGAAGGTGCAAAATCCCCATGATTTGCACTTAATTGTGCAATACTACAACAATGGGGTAGAAGAAATATATTTTCCTGACCCCACCAAAGCATGGTGGTCAATAGCCCTTGTCATTTTTACCCTAGCTAAAGTCACTGCAGATGCCATTCTTACCATCTTTCATCTCGTTGTGAAACAAGCACTCAGCTTAGGAAAGAAACGGCTTTGGTCCTGCATTATGTTTAGTTCCTTGTGTGCTCTCCTTGTTCCCAAAGAATCCTGGATTTCCGGAGAATCCCCCCAGTGTCTGGCCGTTTGGTGAATATAACCAAGGAGATTCGGGACATTACAACTGACAAGAAACTGGCTAGAACCTTCTTCATCTCCCCAGGTGAGTGTTTTCTGTCTGTGTGCCCATCACAAGCTTCTCGGCTGGGCTAGTGTGGGGGGAACTGCAACTCCAGTGACACGCGTCTTCACACCCCACTTACCACTGCCCAACTCACATGTGATTAAGGAATGATCTGCAGTGCATCTGGATGCAGATCACCTGCCTGAGTATTCTGGAGCTGCTCCCAGGTTATCTGTCTGGGGTCTATGTCTCCCTCCAGTCCAGGTTATCTGCCTGCTTGCTCCAGCTCACTAGGGGTTACCCGTCCAGGAATCCCATCTTCCCTTGGAGTTACCTGCCTGGGTGCTTCTCTCCCAAGGTTCAGCAATTCCCAACTACTTTACTCAGTGGTCATGTCTTCTTCCCCAGCTCATCAATCTCTTGCCAGCTGAGTATTTCAGGCTGTGGGTGTGATAGTGGGATTCCAGCTGTGTCCTTGGTGCATTCCAGCCACACTGGAGCCCATTTAGGTTAACTGCACCATGAGAGCAGACCTGCTTTCCTCTAATCTAGCTCTATGGCTGTAAAGAATTACTGTCCACATCCTGCAGATGAGCTCCCCTCAGCCAGTGTGCCATCGCACGCACCAGATATACTCTGTTATCCCTTGGGTGGCTTGGGACTGCTGCTCTTTGGTGACCTTTGCTCTTTCCTGATTTGACCGGCTCCCCCCAGCCAGCAACGTCTGCTTCTTTGGCGAGTGCTCCTACTACTGCTCCACGGAGCACGCCCTGTGCGGCAAACCGGACCAGCTCGAGGGCTCCATGGCAGCCTTTCTGCCTGACAAGGAGCTGGCCAAACGCCACTCCTGGCGCAGCCCCTGGAGACGCTCCTACCACAAGAGCAAGAAGGCGGAGTGAGTGTGTTGGGTGGGAAGGTTCGGGATGCAGGCGGGGTGGGTGGAGAATGAAGACTGTCAGCAGGACTGACAGCTGTGTGGGAAGAGGAGGTGTGGGGAGGGGGAGGGGAAGGGGGGGAAGGCGGTACAGTGTCAGGGTGCTGGACCAGGGATGCAAGCTGAAGGTGGTGGTCTTCCCCACAGCATGGCCAAACATGATGGGGGACATCTACCCTGGACTGTCCCTTGAAATCCATTCCTGGGGGAGGGGGTTGAGAAGACCCAGGGAAGTCCAAATGGTTAAAAGGAATCATCCGAAGTTTCTGGGAAACACACACACACCGGAGCCCAGGATATCTTGTGATTTCCCCCTTCGGCCTCTCTTCTAAGGTGGGAATTGAATCAGAATTACTGCGCCCAGGTGAAAAAGACACCGCCCTACAACAGCGGCTCCCGCCTGCTCGACCTCATAGACATGACTGTTCTTGACTTCCTGATGGGTGAGTGTGGGCCCCTCTCTGGGTTGGAGGAGTCCTCGGTATGCCCCAGTCCCTCACTGCAGGCCTGCACTTACAGCTCCGCCCATGTGTGATACACTCGTGTCTGCAAGGAGACTCTGAGGCTTTTGCATAGATACTTTTATTTATAGACCAGACAGAACTCACAGGGCATTTGCAGAGCCCCTCCAAAGGAACTGTCTGTCTCCCTGCCTGCTTTAACAGGCTATCCCTCACCAGTCGCAGCCTCTCAGTGTTACTGCATGAGTCCCTTGCTCTGCCCCCTACTGGCAGCTCTTTGCTATTGCACATCACACCAAGTTAGGTATTTCCATCCTTACACTTAATTTTAAACTTTAACTTCCAGAATTTTGTTTGAATTCTGTTTTAAACTAAATGAACTCTGAGCTAGTACATTCTCCTCCATTTCTGAAATGTCATTCTTGGCCCTTTTGTTATATCTGACACTATCTTGATTACCAGCAGAAAGCTGTTTTCTTCTTGACTGTTATTAACGCCATGGCACCATAATGACTCTCCCCTAGATCACTGAGGTTCAGGTTGTTGTTTGGGAGCATGAAGTCCAGCTTATCAAGTGTTGCAGAGTAACATTCACAGCAGTGGATACAATATTGCCCTTTAATACACTTCCTTGTTGACCAAACTACAACATTGTTGGTCTGCACCACATTGGGAGAGCGTCTTTCCTTTTAGTAAAGGTACCTTTTTATCTTATCTGTGCCCAGGTTTGCGTCCCCACACAGCTAACTTCAACATCCTGATTTGCTTAGCTGGCCAGCATTTTCTATATCTATTTTTGCATCATCCTGTCTAGAATGTACTGCCGATGGCTCGCTCCATCGAGCACTGCCAACAAGTCACAATTGCCCTTACAAAGGTAATAGAAACAGTAACAGCTAATGAAAATAGCTGTGCTGAAGATATCCTAGTCTTGAGCTGTGGTGGCCCTGGGAATTCCTTAAATCAAGGCAATACAGCTCGAGATCATCTATGAGTTTGTAGCACATTATCTTCTCCCATCTCACAATAGGCATTCAAAGCAGCTAGTGTTGTGGGGCAAAAAAAGTGGTTAAATCCTGTTGTACTGGTAGCCACAAAGTCAGGAACCCTGACCTGTGCCATGTGACAGGGACATGATCTTTTGTAACCCCATGCCAAATGACTGAAGCCAGGAATAAAAACCAGTTGGCTATATTCTGGTCACAGGATGGGAGAAGAATTTACCTTTACTTCAGTGGGGCCACATAGATGCAAATCTATGCATCTGACGAAGAGGGTTGCAGCCCACGAAAGCTTATGCCTGCAGAAATTTGTTAGTCTTTAAGGTGCTACAGGACTCTCGTTTTTTTTATGTGGCCTATATGTTTTGTGCTCTTACACTGGGTGGCTGGTGTTTTTAACTTATCTCCAAGCAGTTAAACACTAGGATCTACATTACCTTTGCTACAGACAATATACAGTTTTATAGCATTTGCTGCACTGGTGCATTCAAAAGACAATTATGGCTATTGCCCAGTCACTGACTAATGCTGTTAGTGCTTTATTTCCTAACTACTCTCATTCCTGCCACTTCTGTTTCATACTCTTCTTCTTTGCTGTGGATGTATTCCAGTGCCCTGCCTCGGTGCTGTTCATGGTGTTCTGCTCACTCAGGGATCTGAACAGCATGTCTTGATCACTGCTTGTTTGTTGTCTCTGCTGAGTCCCAATTTCTTTAACTGCTTACATAACTTGGATAAGTTCCCTTTCCCACTATCATTTGTCACTGATGCATGCAGTTAGACTGATTTGCTGCTGGTGCCATTGGACTTACTTCTGCTCCATTTATGGCTATTGTTCATTGATAGCTTTTAGGTTACCTCAGATTGTTGCAGTGAGAAAAGTTGGAGGGACTTTGGAGATCTTCCCTGTTAGCATATTTCACTTGTTTCCCCACATAGGCATATTATTGGATACACTGTCCACTAAGCAAGTGTTATAGTTTCCTCTGAAGTGTGTTGCATTGTCCACTGCTAAATAAAGGATGCTGGGCTTGACTGACCCTATGGCTAGTCTCCTTATCTCTGTTATTGTGGTTAGCTGTTTATCTCTACTGGAGTTTATTTTCCCTTGCCATTTACAGTACCTGATCATTCTCAGGGTCCTGCCTCAATAAGGTTTCCGTGAGACTAAATTTTAGTATTCAGAGACAAGCAGATCCAATCAGTTTCTGCTGCCTTTCTGCTTCCAGTACTACCACTGAATCCATGTTTTCAAGCAGAAATTCATCAGATGCTGCCTCTCTTGAGGTCGTTGCAGGTGAGGTCACAATTCAGTCCAAATGCTGCTGTCCACAAATCTACCAGCAGGGATGGAAAAACAGATTGCAGATGTGAATTGCTTCATATTTGATCCCTGAGCAGGCGTCTCCAGGTGCAAACAACAGGATTGCCAGGATCCCTAGCACATCCAGCAAAGTCTGGTGTGCTCTCTGTGTCAGGATTGCCAGGATCCCTAGCACATCCAGCAAAGTCTGGTGTGCTCTCTGTGTCAGTCCCACCCGCCGCTGGTACAATTCTGGTAAAATCCTTGCTCAGAATAATATCTTAACCTACAGCTTTTGCTTTAATTTAGTGAAGTCTGAGTGTCACTGTTTAAAAAACTGGAGCGTTTGACTGACATGATCTCTTATTGATAAATCTAGTGCTGTTTATTCCTCATGGCTCCGTTATCCTGGGTGGTGATTGTTAGGATCATTCTTCTTTCCTTTTTTAAAGATCAGCATCTCAGCTGCTTTATTCTAGTCTCTGATGATCTCCATGGCTGTTCAAAAATAATCATTAGGGTCCAAAAATACATTAGCTTCTTCCTTTCACTACCTTACGATACATAGAAACCAGGCCAGCTTCTCCACGTATTCCCTTCACAGTTCCAACCTGCACCATTCCACTTCCAGCTATTCCAGTCCTGCTCAATCTCTCCACATTCACAACTCTAGTTTTGCACTTTCAATCCTGAAGTGCAGCTCTCTCCTGCTGTTCCATTTCCCCCCGCTACAGGCACACAGACTTGAGCTGTAGCATCCCCTGCTGTCCCAGTCCTGGGACCTCCCCTGAAGAGAAACAGGCAATCCTATCAAATAGGGCAGTGTTTCTCAAGCCCACCAAACTCATTTCACAGATGACCCACTAGAAGTTCATCCCAGGTCTCTAAAGGAGAAAGGCTACATACAGCACTAACTCAGCCTCTCCACACTGTGAGTCATTTAGACACTTTCTTTACCTTGGTCTACACTGCAGAGTTAGGTCGATGTAAGGCAGTTTACGTCAACCTAACTCTGTAAGCGTCTACACTAAAATGTCACTCCCACTGACGTAATTCGCCCACTACCCTGACGTAATAATTCCACCTCAGTGAGAGGTGTAGCGCTTAGGTTGATATAGTTAGGTCAACGCAGTGTCAGTGTAGACACTGTGTTGCTTACATCAACTGTTGCTGCCTTTCAGAAGCTGTCCCACAATGCCCCACACTGACAATTACATCTGTGAAAGTGCTCCTGCTGAGGACGTGCATTGCCAACACAAGGAGCAAAGTGCGGACATGCAGAAGTGATTGAATTACTGCAGGGGCTGTACGTCGACATAACTTAGGTCGACACAATTTTGTAGCGTAGACATACCCTTTGTCTGCTCTCGTTCTTGAGCTTAGGATGTGCTTGAAGCAGAATGTCCAGTTTATCTTCTCTACTGCTTTCCCTCTTCCCCTTTGGCCTTCCCCTGTCCCCGTTCTCCTTTCCCTTCTGCAGGTAACATGGACCGACACCACTATGAGACCTTTGAGAGTTTTGGTAACGATACTTTCCTTCTTCACCTGGACAACGGCCGAGGGTAAGGGTAGGAGATGGCTCCTGCTGACAAGGAATATGGAGAACAGATGCAGGGAGGCCTGGGGAAGCTCTGGGGCTCAGTAACTCCTCCCCAGGGCGGTCTTTGCACATGCTGAGGATGATGTGGTGGCCCAGACGGGATGGACATTGTTTGTGATGTCATTGCCATGTTGCTGTTGAAGTCTCTGGCCCAGGTGGGATGGACAATATTGAATAGCTCATAAGGGGCACATTAGACTCATCCAGGAAACTGACGCTCTGTTTGCTCTCCTTAGATTTGGGAGACATTCTCATGATGAAATGTCCATCCTGGCCCCTCTCCAGCAGTGCTGCAGGTAATGGCTTTCTTTGCCCCTTCTCTCCTGTCCGACTCCACCCCAGGGAGTAGCTTTCTAAGGAATCAATGGAAGCCTGATTATTCTGGTTCAGGAAGGGCCCTGTGTGGGCTTGGGCGACTGGATTTTCCAAGTGAAAAAGCAGGATCTCTGTCATATGAAGCAGAGTGGCTGCTGCACCCCACCCCAAAGGTGGCTTCATTTCAGCAGTGGGTGAGCAATCCTTGCATATACTGTCTGCAAAGCACTCTGGGATCATTCAGGATGGAAGGTGCTGCATGAATATCAGGTGTTGTTGTGGCTGTCCTTTTACTTGTTTGATTTTTCTTTTCTCCCCTTTTTCTTCCTTACCCCCCGCCCCCACTCTTAGTATCAAGAAGTCGACATACTTGCGCTTGCAGCTGCTCGCCATGGAGCCGTACCGCCTCAGTGACATCATGCGGGAGTCGCTGGCTTCAGACCGCCTCTCACCAGTCCTATCAGAGCCTCACCTGGAGGCACTGGACCGGCGGCTCCAGAGGATACTAGACATGGTGCGGGTGTGCATGGCAAAAGGAGGCCAGCAGGAGGTGCTGGTGGATGACATGGGAAAGCTACAACATGGGATATGGCAGCACCAAGAGACAAGAAGCAAACAAGCGTGATGGACTGAGCAGACACCCCTTCCCATCATAACTCCTGCGGCTGCCTCTGCAAGCTGGACTCTTGCTGAAAGAGAATCAGCACGGGTGCAGCCACAGCTAGGTGCCCATAGTGGGGGCATAGTCCCTGGATCTGCTGTTGGTGGGGAGAGGGAGATAGTTTAGAGGAGGAAGTGAGAGGGGCAAAGAGAGACAAGTGGGGGATCTGGCTGTAATCAAGGGGAGAACCCTCCAAAGTGACCTTAGGGAGGGAGAGCAGGCTTGGGACGGAAGTAGATTTCAAATGCCTGTAAGCATTCAGCTCCTCAGAGTCCTGGAGCCAGCAGGGCAGCCTACACTAGAAATTTGCATCGATGTAACACTTCTAGTGAAGACAGTCTAAGCCGGCAGGAGAGAGCTCTCCTGTCAGCTTAATAACTCCACCTCTATGAGAGGCGGTAGCTATGTTGGCGGGAAAATCTCTCTCCCTGATATAGTGCTGTCTACACTTCAAGTTAGGTTGGTATAACTACAGTGCTCAGGGTTGTGGATCATGCCTCTCAAGTATTTTTTCTTCTCCCTCTTTCTTGATAAATCCTTCACAAACTCTGCATCTCCCAGGGGAACAAAAGGCTTTTAATTACCTATGGAATTACATTACTTTGCACTCAGAAGAACCAGGGTTGTGGATTTTTCACACCTCTGAGTGAGGTAGTTATAGCGAAGTAAGTGTGTAGTGTAGAGCTGGGTTTAGGTAAGGCAGAGGAGCATGGCCTACTTAGGGAGAAATGTTGCTCTGATGGATGACATTGCTGAGGAATCAGGAGATCTGGGTTTATTTCTTGAATCTGCCATCACCTCTGTGTGAGCTTGAGTAAGTCACTTATCTCTCTGTGCCTCTGCTCCCCTTCTGTAAAAGGGAGGTAATAATCATGCCTTTCTCTCACCGATGTCACTCTGTTTGTAAGCTCTTTGGGCCAGGGATTGTCTCTCACTATGTCTTTGTACAGCACCTAGCACATGGGGCCCTGTTCTTGGTTGGGGTCTGTAGGCACTGCTGGAATACAAGTAAATAACATATGAATATTTTGCAGGGGGAAAGCCTCCAGTGGGGACTCCCTGTCTGTACAGTAACAGTCACATTAAAAAATAATAGCTTCTTAGCCCATGTTTAATGTGTCCCTGTCTTTTTGTTACTCACACAGATAACAAGCCTGTGATGGATGTGTTAATAAATAACCCTCACTTCGCTGGGAGCATGCTGCCATGGCTGGAAACTCACAGGCAGAGTAACTGGGCGTGCAACAGGTCACCAAGGTAGCATGGTCTAGTGATCAGTGCATAGCTTTAGGAGTGAGGAAGACCTGGGTTCCATACGTAACTCCTCTGCTAGTTTGCTGTGTGGAGCCTGGAGAATCCACAAAAGTGCTGTATAAAGCAAAAGAATGCATTATTGTGATAGTGGAGGCTATCTGTTTGCCACTGCAGACCTTTGCTGGTATCTCAGCCTGTGCCACTGCCATAACTTCACACTCTGTTGGGTTTCCTTTGCTTAGTATATATCATTGCCCTCATCCTAGTGTGAAAACAAGGTGCTAGTGACCACTGGCATTTTAAACCCCACAAGCTCTAGACCTGTTCTGAGCAGGGTTGAATGATACAGTGGTTAAAAGCAATGGCAGATAGACTGCAGGAGAGGTGCCATTGCTGTCACCAGTGGAACTGCCCCAGTGATAGCAGCAGTGGAAAATTAGTCTAGTGTAGTAGAAAAAGCTCAAAGGGAGATGGAATTACCAAATCTCTGGTACACAGAGCAATAGAGAGAATCCCCCAGCCCCAACCTCCAATAGGAGGGCGGACCATTGCAGATTCTCATGTAAAGCCTGTCACCACTTCTTAATTCTCCCTGTATACGGGTAATAGCAATATACATGACTTTTCACATTCACAACACTTTATCTAGTAGATCCTCACAACCAAAAATGAGACAAAGGATGGTCCTGTACTCCAGGCATGAATCTGGGACTGGAGAGAGCTGGATTCAAGTCCCTCCTCTGCTGCAGACTTCCTGTATGCCCTTGGCCAAGTCACCTGTGCCTCAGTTCCCCCTCTGTAAAATGGATTAATAGCACTTCCTTAACTCAGGAGGGGGTTGTGAGGAGAACTGTATTAAAAACTGGGGTGCTCAGGCGCTGCATTAATGGGGACTGGGGTACACAAATCTCCCCTGCAAAGTGGGTAATACCCATTTACAGATGGGAAAACTGAGAGGTGAAGAGACAGGTCACAGAAAGAGCCATTGGCAGAGCCAGGACTAGTATACAAGATTTCCTACCCTGTGTCTAAACTATTGGTTCACATCTCTCTCCAGATTTTTTTCCTCCTCCCTCTTTTCTTGATAAATCCTTGACAAACTCTGTAGCGGTGGTATCACTGCAGGTCCCAGGGGAACAAAAGGCATCAGTCTTTTAATTACCTATGGGATTACATGACTTTGAACTCAGAAGAATCAGGATTGTGGTCTGGGGTTGCGGGGAGGAGAATGAGTGAGCCTGCATTTCCAATACAGTTATCTAAACTCATAGCAAAGAGAAACAGAAACTATCCAGCCAAGGTTTTGGGATCAGTAATCTGTCTTTCCTTTTCAAATGCCCCCTGCTTGAATTTTCTCTTACCCCCCCCAACCCATGTGAAAGTTGTTCTTTTAAATGGCAAAGATCTATTCAGGGATAAGAACCATATTTAGTCCTCGGGGCTCAGCACCTGGATTATCCTCTAATCCTTCTAGGGGAGTTGGAAACTAATCTGCAGTAGGTTTACGTCAACAAAAGCAGCGATGGGGGCAGGGGAAAGGCAGGTGCTGTTAGGACTGTTGGTGGTGGTGTTACTATTAGGTTGCAGTAGTATCCAGGATATGCTAGGTGCTAGGGTTCCTGCTTCAAGGAATGGAGATCTTGAGGTACAGGGAGAGATTAAAAGAAATTTAAATACATCTAGTTTGGTTGATGATAAATGGGGGATTCAGTTTATGAGTAACAAGGTTGTAAACAACAAGGAAAGACAGGAATAGAGTGGAATTTAAAGGAGTGTAACTTAGGACTTGGTTGCACTGAAAGTATGTCTACAATGCAATAAAAGACTTGTGGCACCGCCATAGCTGGCCTGAGTCACTTGACTCAGGCTTGTGGGGCTATAAAATTGTAGTGAAGAGGTTGGCACTTGGGCTGGAGCCCGGGCTCTGAGACCCCGTGAGGGGGCTGGCTCTCAGAGTCTGGGCTCCAGCCCCAGCCTGAACATCTGCATTGCAATTCTGTAGCCCTGCAGCCGGAGTTCAGTGAACCCAAATCTGCTGACCCAGACTCTGAGACTCGGTGATGCAGTTTTTTATCTGAGTGTAGAGACACCCTCAGTTACCACCAGTCCAGCCCACTAGCGGTAGCAGTGAGGAAAGCTCTAGTGTAGACTGGCTGCCACCCAGTGTGTTAAATCACCACATTGTCTAGGCCTGCTCTCAGTAGGGTTAAATGACCTGGTGGTATAATACCAGAGCCTTGTTTACACTAGAGCTTGCCCCATTGCTACTACTGGTGGAGCTGCACAAGCAGTCATGCAATGGTGGGGGATGTCAAGGAAGAGCCCAGTGGAGACACAACCTAGAAGTAATGGGATGAAGTTGAGCAAAGAGACCACTTCAGCTGGATGTCAGGAAACCATTCCTACCTGTGAAGTCTATTGCAGTGGCTCTCAACCTTTCTAGACTACTGTACCCCTGTCAGGAGTCTGATTTGTCTTGTGTACCACCAAGTTTTACCTCACTTAAAAACTTGCTTACAAAATCAGACATAAGAATACAAAAGTGTCACAGCACACTACTACTGAAAAATTGCTGCCTTTCTCATTTTTATCATATAATTATAAAACAAATCAATTGGAATACAAATATTGTACTTACATTGCAATGTATAGTACATAGAGCAGTGTAAACAAGTCATTGTCTGTATGAAATTTTAGTTTGTATTGACTTCGCTGGTGCTTTTTACGTAGACTGTTGTAAAACTAAGCAAATATCTAGATGAGTTGATGTATTCCCTGGAAAATCTCGGCGGGTTGAGAACCATTAGTCTATTGGATTGTGGCCTAGTTGCCCAAGGGAAGTGATGTGATAAAGCCCTGGGAATATACTATAAGGAACAGCCCTGCACTGGGCAAAGGGCAGGCAGAGATGTGCGAGAAGTATCCTAATAGGTCTGTCCCATCTCTAATGCCTGTGATTCTACATCTCTTAATGGCTTTGGGGAAGCAGAAAAAAATATTGACTGGGGATAGGCTGTGACCCACAAATGTCATGTACTTTGTGGCTCCAGGACTGAATTTGAACCTAGGTCTCTAGAGATGAAAGGGCAGCATATTTTCCCCCCAGATTTTATGCTTCTGAAATGGCAGAAACTACCAGTCATTGTCTTGGCTCCAGGAGACAGGAATTTCATATTTCCTGCCCAGCCCTCTGTTCTTAATGGTTACCAGGAGCTTTGTCGTTCTTTGTTTGGGATTTGGAGTTTTTTAATTTGTTTGTTTGGCGGGGGGTGGGGGGGGGTGGTGTTGGTTGGTTAAAAGGCTGGCAGCCCTTATTCTCCACCAAAGTGGGAGGAAATTAGCCCTTAGTTATATAATGATGGCATGTGAGAGAGAGAGAGTGGGACAGAGGAGGGCAAATCATGTGCAGGCTGAGTGAGCTAAGAGGAGTGCTGGTCAGTTTTTCCAGAATGCCATAAAGAGAGAGGATGGGAACAGGTGAAAAAGACATGTTGGGAAACAGGGGAGCACTCTTTGGGGGTGACTGTTTCCTACAGCTGCAGAAGGTGCTGTAACCACCACTTGCTATAAGGGCACATGGCTAGTGAGAAAGAATTGGAATCAGTGAGAATTACAGTGGGGCTAAATTTGGTTCCATTTCTTTGATGTTCCATATAAACAGTTCCCAGCACAGTCTGACTCCGGAAAGCAAAAGCAAAACCACAACCCTAGCATATGGGAACTCCTGAAGTGGCCAGGCCATCAGAGGTGCTCAGTAATGCTGGAATTAACTCATGTCCCACTCCCAATTAGAGAGAGAGAGCAGCAATATTAGAAGGAGAAACTGTGCAGGCACTGGTGAGGGTTTAATGGTGAATTGGCTGCTTCTAGCAATAGCAAAAAATCTGTCCATTTCCCTTGGCCATGAAAGAGGGAAGGTAATATTCCTTTCCCAGGCCCCTTTGGATGCTGTAGAGCCACCTTCATTTTCTTTCTGAAAGTTGTGAGCTGGGTCTAAGAGATTACTATCATAGCTGATATAAATTCCTGCCACCTCATTTACATACTTCAGTCAATCTTGAGACTGAAAGGTGAGATCTAAGGTGAAAAAATGGCCTGGTGCCATATTTTGTGATGAACACAGGAGGCCCAAAAGGTGTTTTCCTCTTGTTTATATTTATCTTTAAACTATGGTGACTGTCAAGACTGTTTCTTCCTATCCTGCTAAAGGACTCATTGGAGGTCTCAGATGTGCATTGTGATTCTTATCTTCCTTCTAAAAGCTTTATAGCTCTCTACAGATCTTTTTTGAGGTATTGCATTTATGTCATACTTGGAAATAATCAGCATGTTGTTTTTTAATTAACGTCCTACTTTGTCAAAGTTTTTAAAGTCTGCTGTCTGTCTTGCATGGACATGGAAGGTCCCATTACTCTTTTCTCACGGGCATGTTGTTGCCCCAATGTCTTTGGCCAAAATTTCCCTGCCCCACATGTGTGCAGCATACTGCACCACCAACTATCATTCCCCACCCCAAGAGGCTGCAATTCCAAGCAGGATTTTTTGTCTATAGTGTGGGGGGTGAGGGGGGAAGTCTTAAGCAATCTGCAAAGAGAGCAGGAAAAGTCATCTGCTTGGTAGAGTTGGCTCATTAACAAGAAGCCGAACCAAACTGTATTGGAAAACTCTATGGTCAGGTGTGATAAAGTAGTTGCTTAACCCAGGGTGTTGCCTTTTGGCGATGGACTCTTCAAAACAGGTTTCACTGTATTTTGTAAAGAGCCGTGGTTCTTTTAGAGCTATAGAATGCAGGAGAATCTTTCTTTGGTAAAGTCTTTGGGATCCCCAAAACCCTAGTAAAACTGAGGGTTGGCAAAGTTGGACATTATTGTAATAAATGTGTAACACATAAGTGCTGGGAGGGACCTTAAGAGCTTGCTCTTTATTTCTTGTCCCCATCACCTGATATAGGTCAGAATTATAATTACAAAAGGTTAATACCCCATCACATGACAGGGGTTGGTTTGGTATCTACTGACTACAGCTAGGGTTCCATTGGGAAAGCAGAACTGAAATAGTGTTTTACTTGGTGGGAATTTATGTGGAAGCTTTTGCTCTGTAATATATGTTCTGACTGGTGCAGTATGGCCAGCCCCGCATGTTCAAAAATCATGAGTCAAGCCCCCAAAATCATTAGAAAACTTAAAAATCATGGGGTTTAAAAAATAATAAATTGCGAGGTTCTTTTAATTGTTATTCGTATTGCCATAACACCTCCAGTCTCTGCCAGAGGCTTCCCATGTGATCATGGGCAAGTCACTTAGCCTCTATGTGCCTGTAGGGGATAATAGTATTTCCCTACCTCACAGGATTATTGTGATGATACATACCTTGAAATGATTGTGAGAGCTCAGATACTATGGCAATGGAGCCATATAAATACCTGAGATAGCTAGCCTAAGCCCCCCAGTCATGGACCTGGGCCCCACTGTGCTAAGCGCTGAACAAACCCAAGAAAAACATTTTTCTTGCCTCAAAGAACTTGAAGTCTAAGTATTTGCTTGCTTTTGAGAGTTCACATTTTCAAGCTTTTCTCTCTGAAGACCAGAAACATTTTTTTAAAATGAAAGCCGAGATGCTCATATCATCACAGGAGTGAGGGCTTTAAGAAAACACACCTCTTAGCGCAAGACCTACAATAAAATCACAAGAGCTGGCAACCCTGTTTTACCTGGCATTGGGGAAGGAATATGTGACAGCTGTGGCTTTGTAATTATTTTTGTGTCCTGTTTCTAACACAGGGTGAACATGGGTTATAGTCACCCGGGTTCAGATCTAGATTTAACAGGCAAGCCAATGAGCCACTTTCTGGCTGCGGGGGGGGTGGGAGGGGGTGGCCAGGTCCATTGTTACTGCAAGCACATAACTGATGAACAGTAACAGTTTTGGGGGTATAAAGTTAAGGTGCCAAACTGCCCTTGTCTTCCCAGGGCTGGGGGACTGATTAGTGATCGCCTAGATTGCATGCTCCGTGGGGGTAGGGGCCTCTCTTTTGCGGCCTGTTTGTACAGCACCGGGCACCCTGCTGCAGTTTAGGGCTGCGGCCAGCATGGGCCTGGCAGCGGGCTGTGCCTCCTCCGGGGAGCGCACGGGTTAATGGCCGCCCGAGGAAGCGGCGGGAGGCGGGGCCCAGTCGGGGCCTTTGTGTTCGAACCGCCCAATGGGATGGGCGGTGGCGGGTGATTGGCAGCCGCAGCCCAGGCCCGGTGGTGGCGGCGGCTACGGCGTGTGGCGGTGACAGCCAGGCGCGCGCCCGGAATCAGCCGCTCTCCCCGCGCCTCCTCCTGCTGCTGCTGCCGCCGCCCCGTGGGCGGGGCGCGAGCCCGGGGCTGAGTGTTCCTCCCGGGCGGGGGCCAACCCGGCACAGCCCCGCGTGAGACACAAAAGGAGCCGAGGTCGCGGCTGGAGAGAGCAGCGGGGCCGAGAGGCGGGAGCGGAGCCTCCCTGCGCCTCCTTCCGAGCCCGCGCGCAGAGCTGGGCGGCCGGAGAGCAGGTGACATTGCACCCTCGCCTCCCCGCTCCTGGGACAGGGCCGGCCTAGCTCGGCGCGGCGCGGGTGGGGTGTCCGCCGCACGCCGCGTCGGGGCGGCCGGGCAGGGCTCTCTCCGCCACCCCCCTCGCGCCGGGGACAGCCCGCGCCCGGCTGGGGCTGTCACGGGGGAAGTGACTCGGTGGAGACAGCAGCCCCGGGGGGGTCCCCATTGACTCCCCCCCGCCTCGAGCACGGCTCTGTTCCCTCTGCTAGCCCCGCCAGCCCGAGCGGCTCTGCAGCTGGCGCTCCGCTGCGGGAGATGCAGCTCCTTCCTGAGGCAGGGCAGTAGCCAGCTCCCGCTGCCCTCGCTGGTCATGGCCCCGTGGGTTTGAAGGCAGTTAGGTAGGGGCCGTGGCTGCAAAGTTTTCTGTCACACGGGGCCAAGTTTATCCCGTGCGGGTGACTCGTTACCCCAGGGCTGCATGCGGCTCCTTAGCGGTGTTTGAAGGGTGCCTCGTGCTACTGCGGAGGGGGTGTAATAAGTTCCCCCCCCCTTTCCCTCAGTGTATCTGCAAGGGAGGGGAGTTCGGAGGCAAGATCTACAGTGCGGGTGGGGGAGGCGGCCCGGAAATGTCTGCGCTCTAGCGCAAGGTGTGGAAACCGTCTGGGCAGGATGTGCCCACAGCGCGGGAGTTCCCAGGGCCTGGGTGGGAAGGAGCCAGATATGGAAGCATCTCGTGGAATTTTGCCAGGTCACACGGTGGGAATCAAAGTTGCTACTTTTGTTTGATTTTAACCCAGCCTTGGGACGGGCTCTCCAGCAAGACAGCAGTTAATGAGAGGAGCTTGTGCCCATGTGGGTGGGCTCTTAGAGGGAGGAAAAGGGAGGGGGAATTTACAACCCTATAAGGGGTGTAACATAGCAGTGGATTTGGGCCAAGTATCTGCCACCCCGGCTGTTTCATGTCTTGGCTGGTGGGGCTGTGGGGAGGCTGTTTTATAGAAACAGGTGCCAGGCAGGCACCTACATAAGCAAAGCTTTGCTCCAAGTGGGCTTCTTTCTGCAGGACATGTGTTCTTTTTCTGTCCAACACGAGATCTTTAATCCCAGTCCCACCCTTGTGACATGCCAGAAAAAATAGGCTAGTGTCTGCCTGCTGCCTTGTTTAGAAGCTGAGCTCACTTGTTGTTGTGCCAGCCTGGGACGCTGGAAATGGTGGTCATGGGGAAGGCTGCAGGCATTGCGTCAGTCCAGTTACTGGACCAATGCTGATGCCCACCTGGCCCCCTAATTCTGCCAGTGCATCTTTGTCCTGACCCATGGTGTCCCTTGCTAAGTTAGCTTGGCTTCAACAGAGACTGCTCAGTCATGCTGAACTGCTGCATGGTGGTGAGAGGAGTCGCTGAGATCCACTAAACTCACCTCACATTTGGCATGAGGTAGGATTTGAAACCATGTCTTCAGGGGACAGAGGCTGAAGCAGTAACCCTGCTGCAACATTCGCCCAAGTTCATCTCAGCCTGTTCTGAAGTGCTGCCCTTCAAATCTTGTCCATCCCCACGACTCTCAGGTGATGCAACCCTTAGACCCCAAGTTCCAGTTACGTTTCTGGGAGCAAGAGTGGGTGAGTGGGGATTGCATCTGTGCATTCAGAGCATCTCCAAGTCCCTCTTCCCTCTCTGCGTCATTGCAGGCTGTCCCTCCCTCCGCCACAACTGAGTGTGTGTCTTTGCACCTTCCTGGGCCTACCCGCTGCTCAACCTGTTGCCAGTGCTAGCTGGTACCTCCGAGTTCTCATGCTCCCTCCTCTTTCTGTTGCTCTCCCAGGTACCTTGGTGAGGGGTGCTTGAGTCTCCTCTGTCATGTCCAGACGCAGCCAGCGCCTCGGGGCCACCCGCTATTACCAGGGTGATGATGATGGCAGCAATAGTGGTGGCAGTTTGCTGTTGGGTAGCCAGGAGATCCCCTTTAGGGACAGTCCTAACAGGTAAGTGGGTGCAGGCTGGGGGGGTCTGTATACCTCACCCCCAGCACAGCGGGGCTGCAAGGTCTCTCAGCAGCTCAACTTGGAAAGGCGAGGGGGCAGTAGTGTGAATTCCCTCTCCCGGACCCCAAGCCAGGTCAGGGATGATAGGTTCTGTCCAAAGCTCCTTACCCCATTCTGTGGGAGGTGAGGGTCTGTCCCTGAGCGCTCTGCTCTCGTCCTTGGCACCTCAGGGCCGTTAGGGCCTGCCCAGGGCACTGCATCCACTGATTGTGAAAAGAGCTTCAGAGAAAAGCTTCTGCTACTTTCCTGGCTTCGCCTGCTGGATTTCCTTGCCACATCTTACCACAGCTGGTTCTGGGTAACCCCCTGTGTGCCCACAATCATCTTTCACCTTATTCCTCCCTAGCAGGACCATAGTGCTCTTGCTTGTCGTGCATGCTTTGGCATTTCCTGACCACTGCCTTCTCTCTCTTACCACCCAGTGGGGCTGCAGTGATCAAAACCAGGGTGCGGGGGGCCAGCTGTGCTCATCACCAGCACCAGTAATGCAAAGAGCTGAGTCTTCAAGCCTGTGTTGGTGGGGCCCACCCGGTAGGGATGGGGTTGTTTTCAAACCATCCTCCTCAACCCGTCAATCTCTCTTCGTCACAGATACCTTCCAGGAAAACCACAGCGGCTACAGAGGAAGCAGAGATGGGCGTAGCGGGCAGGGTGTTCTCTAAATGCTGGCAGGACAGTGCTTGTGATAGGCCAGAGGGGTGTGTGTGTGGAGGGTAGTAGCTGGGGACTGTCATTGGCTGGGTGGCAGCAGTTTACACTGATTAAAATGAGCTGCTGTTTTTTGTCCTCAGCTGCTGTTTTTTGGTTCTCTGCTCGCTCAGGCTGGTTTCACTCCAGTGACTTCAGCAGCTGTGTGAGTGAGAGGAGGGCAGGCAGGGCCCTGAGCAATGTGAAACCTGACCGGAAGTGAGCTCTCCCCTCCCTGCTTCCCCCTTGTCATCCTGCACATGTGCACCCAGCGTATGAATTCTCTCTCCTTTCCTTGCTCCGGGCAGGACCCTCAGGAGGAAATCAAGCGGCATGAAGCGCCTCTCTCCAGCCCCCCACCTGGGACCTACCCCTGCCACCCAGACCTCTTACTACAGTGAGTCTGTGATCAGTGAGTCCTACTTAGGCAGCGGCCGGGGACTGGCTGCTGGGGGCAGCTCTGCCTTTGATGACGCTCTGGACAGTGAGCCCTATTGGGGTGAGTGCTATCTCCCCTCGGTGCCAGCTGTACCCCGTCCGGTCACCCAGTGGGACACCAGTCCCTCTCCCTGCAGCAACCCTATCCTCTCCCTTTTTGACGTGGAAGAAGAATATATTAATTGAGTCCTGAGTTTCGTCTCCAAATGACTTCACCGGTGGGACCCTAGGCCTGCCTTAGAAGGTGCCTCTCTTTGCTGGGAGCAGGCGACACGAGAGGGGAATTGAGTCTTTTCAGCTTCCCTCCCCTGGCGTGGGCTGCCTGTGAATTGAGTCAGCAGTCAGCAAGCCATGCCCACTCCATAAACATCCCCCTGACAATGAAGTAGCCCTGAGGGAAGGAACACAGCCCCCCAGGGAAAGACTGTTGCTCTTCTCCGCCGGTACTGATGGGGCATCAGGATCAGTCCAGGGGAATTGTCAGGGTAGGAAGTGATGGTATGCGATAGCGGAAGACTCCGGCAATGCATTAGGGGTAGGCCTTCTGAGTGTGGTGCAGGTAAGCGGGTGCAGCCAGAGCCTGAGTCGCCAGCAGTGAGCCCCGCTGCCCTGCAGAATTTTGTCTCCTCCACCGGCCCCCATGTGTGCCTGGGTTGGAGGTGTACGGGAGACTGTTGGCTGGTTTCTCAAGGAGACTCTGTGTTTCCTGGACAGGTGGGGAGCATTCAGCAAGGAGAAGAAGAGGCACAGGAGGTACAGAGTCCAGTAAAATCAATGGGCTGGCAGAAAGCAAGACTTACGACACCTATGCCTCTTCATCTGGCTACTCCTCTGAGGATGACTATGCAGGTAGGGGTGGCTCTGACAACCGGCAGGTGGCAGCAGCATGGGCAGTAAAGTTCCTGGAGGAAGAGACCTCCCAGCAGAAACCCACTTAGATTCTGGCTCCATTGCATGGGGAGCGTATAACCTCACAACCAGGGCAGGCGATCATCACTCGCAGACTCACCTCAGGCCCGGCCCTGTGGCCAGCGGAGTGGGGTCCTCTATCCCATTGCCACAGGCTCGGCTCTGCGGCTGATGGAAGAATAATTAACTTTCATTCACAAAGAAATCTGAGCTCCCCTGCTGGATGGTGGAAATCCCATCTGTGTTCCAAAGCCGAAGAGTGAAGACATGAGATCTCACTTTTGAGACTCATAGCCCCTTCTTCCTTCCTTCCCTCCAGGTCGCTCTTCCTTGGACCAGAACAGCGCTGGTTCTGGGTTCAGGAATGCTATCTCCCGAGCAGGCTCTTTTCTCTGGCTGGTGGTCACTTCTCCAGGTAAGGATAGGGCCATCAGTGTTCTCTGTAGCAGTATTCTCCCATGCAAACTGAAGCCCGCCCCATTCCCGGCACACACACACACATGCATTATTCACAGCTCAGAAAGGTATTTTCTCATGTGCTGTTTTTAAAAAAACAACAACATGGAAATAAAAAACATTGCTGCTAAAGGACTATGAAAGTTACTAAAGGGAGGTGTGTGTGTTTGGGGATCCTGGTACCAGGGCAGGAATGAGGGCATTACCACAGGTCCCAGGACTGGCATAGCCAGAGTGCTACAGGGCAAGTCTGCAGTGTGTGTGTGTCTTTGAGTTGGATTATTCTTATTTATCCTTTGTTTAGCACCACTGGTGTACTTGGTCTGTGTGAACCCGAGAGAGAGAGAGAACCTTTACATACCTCAAAGGACATTGTGATGACATTTATTTCTATTGTGCTACAACCCAGGGGGCCCATTAATGCTGTTTATTTGTGTTGTGGTTGTGCCTAGCTGCCCAAATCGGGGATCAGGGCTGGTTGTGCTAGGTGCTATACAGATATGGTGCTAAAAGATGATCCCTGCTCCAAAGAATCATTACCCAACACACTAGGTACTGTATAATCTAAATTAGATGGTGCGACTGGGCTAGATAATGCATTAGGTGAGCAGGGATGATCAGATATCATTCAATATAATGGACTTCTTTCTTCAGTGCATTAATGCCTCAGGAAAGATGTGCTTTTAAGGAGGGATGGGCACATTTGTGGGTACAGCACCTGGCACAATGGGATCCTGGTCCATGGCTTGGGCTCTTAAGTGCTACGGTCATCATAATAACAACAACAAAGGGCGAGTGGCCCTTCTAAAGAGCAGGGAGGGGGCAGAAACTCTGGAGAATGGAAGCAGGTGTGCTGGCCAGAGTGTAAGGAGGCTATAAAAGGGCACCGGAATGGTCTCATGTCATGTGCGGATCTTTGCAGGCCGGATCTTTGGACTGTTGTACTGGTGGATTGGAACCACGTGGTACCGCCTCACTACCTCCGCCTCTCTCCTGGACGTCTTTGTCTTAACAAGGTCAGTGCGGATTGGAATCTGGCCCAGAGACAGAGGGAAGCAGGTTGCTGCAGATCTGAACCTGTATCCGGACAGGGCAATGGGCAGGTAGAAGGTGTGGGGTGAGAGATGCAAAATCCCCACAGGGGATGAACCTAGCGAGAGAGATGTGTAACTCACCCCAATAAAGCTATGAGGATAAGGGTCAGTTTTTTCTTGTGGCCAAAAATGAGAAAGGACCCAAGCTGGGCTGTTTGGGTTGAGATTCAGGATGTAACTTGTTTCCAGAACTACCCCTTCTCTGCTGCCTAGTACTGTCCAAGGGGAGGCAGAAACTCCCTTGACAGGAATGCATGGGTATCTGCACTAACGTTTGTTCTTCGTCCCCTCTGCTGTCCAGGCGCTATTCAGCTCTGAAGAAACTCCTTCTGCTCCTCCTGCTGCTGCTGCTCCTGGCTTCCATTGCTTATGGTGAGTCATCCCAGGCTCCAAAGCTGCCCTCCCTGCCCCCCTTTCTCCTGCTCTGGGCAGGGTGCATCTAAAGAAGTAAGGGTTGGATGAACAGACTATAAGATGGATAGACAGCTGGCTAGGTCAGTGGTTCCCAACCTGTGGCCCGCCACTCCCCTCCCACTGGCTGCAGAAGGGAGCCACTGCCTAAGGACCCAGGTGGAGCACAGGGGATGTGAGATCAGCGCTACCCTCTCCCAGCTCCAGCAGAGAGCAAAGTGCTCTGCCTGGGTCTCTAGGTGTTGGGGTCTCTGCTGGAGCCAGAGGAAGGGGAGTAATGATCTCCCAGTCCCTTGCAGAAGGGAGTCACTGCCTAGGGATCCAGGTGGAGCGCATGGAGCTACAGGACACATGTGGTTTCCCTCTTGCAGCCGGGTGGACAGAAGATCAGTGAGGAGGCAATCTTGCTGAACTCCTTCGTCTGGCTGCAGTGGGCGAGGTGCTGGCAGAGACTGGTGGTCCTTCAGGGTTGTAAAAAATGATATCTCTGGCCCTTGAGCCAAAAAGGTTAGGAACTACTGAGCTAGATCATCGGGTTTAATGGATAGTGATCAACGGCTCGATGTCTAGTTAGCAGCCGGTAACAAGTGGACTGCCCCAGAGGTCGGTTCTGGGGCCAGTTTTGTTCAACATCTTTATTAATGATCTGGAGGATGGGATGAATTGCACCCTCAGCAAGTTTGCAGATGACACTAAGCTGGGGGGAGTGGTAGATATGCTGGAGGGCAAGGATAGGATACAGAGTGACCTAAACAAATTGGAGGATTGGGCCAAAAGAAATCTGATGAGGTTCAACAAGGACAAATGCAGAGTTATGCACTTAGGATGGAAGAATCCCATGCACAGCTACAGACTGGGGACCAACTGGCTAGGCAGCAGTTCGGCAGAAAAGGATCTGGGGGTTAGAGTGGACAAGAAGCTGGATATGAGTCAACCATGTGCCCTTATTGCCAAGAAGGCTAACGGCATATTGGGCTGCATTAGTAGGAGCATTGTCCGCAGATCGAGAGAAGTGATTATTCCCCTCTTCGGCATTGGTGAGGCCTTGTTTGGAGAATTGTGTCCTGTTTTGGGCCCCCCACTACAGAAAGGATGTGAACAAAATGGAGAGAATCCAGTGGAGGGCAACAAAATTGATTAGGGGTCTGGAGCACAGGACTTATGAGGAGAGGCTGAGGGAACTAGGCTTGTTTAGCCTGCAGAAGAGAAGAATGAGGGGGGATTTGACAGCAGCCTTTAACTACCTGAAAGGGGGCTCCAGGGAGGATGGAGCTAGGCTGTTCTCAGTGGTGGCAGATGACAGAACAAAGAGCAACGGTCTCAAGTTGCAGTGGGGAAGGTCTAGGTTGGATATTAGGAAAAACTTTTTCACTAGGAGCGTGATGAAGCACTGGAACAGGTTACCTAGGGAGGTGGTGGAATCTCCATCCTTAAAAACCTCTAAGGCCCGGCTTGACAAAGCCCTGGCTGGGATAATTTAGTTGGGGTTGGTTGTGCTCTGAGCAGGGGGTTGGACTAGTTGATCTCCTGAGTTCCTTTCCAACCCTAATCTTCTATGATTCTAAACTCAGGAAGACATCCTGACCTCTCTGTGGCACTAGTACAGCACAGAGGGACGTGAACAGGACATGTGTCTGTACCCAAAGGCATGATCCCTTCTATGGCAGGTTCCAGTTGGTGGGGAGTGGTTCCACTCAGGATGAAGATGTTGTGAGTTTGGTCCTGGCCCATGTGAATCCAGCATTAGTGTTGTGCTTGTTAACCACTGTGGGATATTCTGAACCAAAACTCTGGAGTTCAATCTTCTCTGGATTGCGAGGGAGTCCAGATCCAGGTCTGAATGCTACAGCTGACCCTCATATCTGGAATGAGTGAAACCAAACCCTCCCATCCAGCCTTCCCTTGTAATCTTTGGCTTATGTGCTCCCAATTTGTAGCTTAAAGATAAGGAATAAAACCCAACTGAATTCTTTAAGGTTTGAGCCTCTAGGGCAATTGCAGATAATTTAATTTTGTGGAGGACTGTAAACAACACAATGAGTGATAAAAGTAAAGACTTTATTTAATATAAAATAGTTAGTTAAAGCAAACAGGCATTACAATATAAGCATACTCTGCATTTGTGATCACATTGTAAAATAAAATGATGCATCTCGGGGTGATCAGTTCCTGGATGAGAAGAATGGGTGTAACCCTTTCTCAGTACCTTGATGGTAGATGGGCGCACCTATTGAAAATTAGCATGCTACCCTTTTTTATAATCACTTATAACAACACTTCATAATTAATTAGCATTAAGCCTGTCTTTTACCATATCTGATCCACGACCATAATTAAAATACGTTCTTCTCCCTCATTGGCTATTTAATATTAGACTCCTCTTTAATTAATATCTGTGTAATTGCCATACCAGTGATTATCAGCATATAGATAAAATGTTATTGGTTTGGAAAATTCTATCTAAAACTCTTTTTAAAAAAAAAAAGCATTAGGACCCAAACGTGTTTACAGTGTGACTGGGGGTATGCCCTAACTTATCTCTGAGCTGCGTCATTTTGCTTCATTCGGATTTTACCAGGCCTCGCTTGACTATTGTAGATTTTTGGACCAACTTAGCACATTTCTGTATAACATAAGCAAACATCATCTCCTTAGACTACACCCGATAGCATCTTGGTCAGGGGCTGAATTCTGTGGCTTTGTCCTAGCTTCAGCATATACAGCACTGCAAGGGGGCTCTCTGCTGCCTTCTGTGGTGGTGATGGTCATTGCTGTGAACTGCATCCAAAATAATGAGTGCCTGAGTGAGAGGAGCCCATGGTATGCCCAATTTGTTGAAGTCACAAGGCCTGTTGTTTGCTTTCTGTGAGCAAACTGTCTCTGAAGCCTGCCTGGGCATTTCTAATGCACCTCCCTGTGCGGTCTATTGTACATCCTCTCTCCCCCTTCTTTTGCCCCCCTCAACCCCTCCCACATATACTTTAACCAACCAATCCCCTTTTTGTGATGCCAGGTGCTTGGTATTTCTACCCCTTTGGATTCCCAGTGCTCTACCCTGCCATGTTTTCTTGGGGAGCAGCAAAACTTTCACCCCCCGTTGCTGGGAAAGAGGAGGTGCCTGGAGCTGGAGATTCGTCTGCATTCTTTCGGGTGAGTGTCAGAGGGATCTGGGGTGTGGGTGAGGGGAGCTCCAGGGTTTCTGATCACCCCTCATGCTAACTCACCTACCCCTTTAAAATCACTGGTCACTGGGTTAGGCAGACTGAATGGCTGAAGGACTCAGTCTCCAATCTGAGAGCAGCTCCCGCCTCATGGCTGGAAAATTAAAGATGTGGGGACAAGGGAGAAGTCTTAGTGGCTGGTCCTGGATCTGTTTCTCTGCCCTGTGTTGGAAGGAACATATCCAATTTATGTGCATACAGCCTCCTCTGCTAGCTGAGCAGACGGCACTCCCCTTTAGTCTGAGATGGATGTGTGCGCCTGCATGCATACTGCTGACCCCTGCTGGGGCGTGACCGATGTGCTCACTTAAATATAAGTTCCTTGCACTGGCTGAGTGGGGGACTGCTCTTCCAGTCCACCTCCCAAGTCCAGCCCTGCCACTGCCCCCTAGTGGAGAATGGAGGACATGTTTGTCTGTATCAGCTCCCTCTGCGGCCTGCACTGATGGGTCGCGGTTGGGTACCGAGTTGCTGGGACAGCTGGGTAATGGTGCCAGTTCAACATGTGACACTCTGTGTCTTTCTTTCTTTGCCACCATGGGGGCAAAAGGCAGAGCAGCAAATCCTGTCTCGGTTTCAAGCTCTGGAAAAACGCTTCCAGACCCTAGAGGCTGAGGCATCCCGGCTGGAGCAGCTGGAGCTCCAGAGAGGGGTGGTGGCTGGCGGAGGGCTGACACACGAGGACACCCTGAAGCTCCTGGAGGGGCAGATGAGCCGCCGAGAGGCTGCACTGAGGGACGACTTCCGCAAAGACATGGCCCTGCATGTCCAGGTGGGGGCCTTTCCTGGGGAAGCCTGGCCTGCTCCACCCACTTCTCCTTAAAGTCACAGCCACCTTCTTCTTTCCCATCCCCCAGGCCTGGTGCTGTAGGGGCTGGGAGATTTGGGGGGGGGGGGGAGCGTAAGGCTGGCGTGGAGTTGGAGGTCAAGGCGAGCCAGTGGTGGTTCAGTGGCAGGATTGAGGTCAAGGAAGAGGGTGGCACATGTGAGACCAGGTCAGGTGTGATTGGTTGCTGGGGTGAATGAGGGTGGGGGAGTGGAGGTGAGGGGACTGGGTACAGGGAGTATGGTCTGGGGTGGGTGTTGTGTAGTGGGATAGAGTTGGGGCAGCTGGAGTAGGGCAGGTGTGCCATGAAGGTGGGTGGGCAGCAGGTGTGGGGGAGAGGGTACATTACGGGTGTGGGGGAGAGGGTACATTACGGGTGGGTGCGGTGGTGTCTGCGGTGGTGTATGTGCTGATCTCTCTCCCTCTCCCCTGTCTCCCAGCAGAGCGAGCTAGCTACCATCCAAGGCCAGCTGCAGAAGGATTTAAATGGGCGCCTGGAGAAGATTACTCAGGCATCTCAGGTAACGGCCTCCCTCTTTTAAAGCATGTGAGTGCCAAAATTGGGGATGCTACAATCCAGGGACCTTGCTCCTATCCAAAAAGAGGTGCCATTATAGGGACCAGCCATGCTTAGAGAAGGAGTTGCATTTCACTTTAATGCCCGCAGCCGTGGGACTGCAAGTTCATTGGATCCCATAAGCTAAATGCAATTGGACTGGATCAGTATTTGAATAAGGAGACCACTGAGGAAAACCCAGGTGCTGCTGGAAGTGCTGCTGGTGACACAGTAGGATTTGCTTTCCCCTTGAGTCAGTATTGAATTAGCTGGTGTCCTGTGTTGCTGATGGAAACATAAAACCCAGGTCCTTATCGCTTGTGGTGAGTCAAGATCTCATGCCACTTTTCACAAGCGATGAGGTGTTAACTCTGAAGAGCTTGCATTTTCTAGGCATGATTATACGTTTACCTGCAGAGAGATGCACAACAACAAGGTGGCAGATTCAAAACATGAAATACTTTTTTAACACAATGTGTAACTAGACTGTGGAATGCACCACCCCAGAAAGTTGTTGAGGCCAAGAATTTTAACAAGATTCAGAAAGAGATTGGACACTTATAACCATAACAAGAATATCCAGAGTTAACATAATTAGTAACAAAACCATTGTAGTGGATATTAGCCTCCATGTTTCAGCCAGTCTCTAAGTGTTAGAGACCAGGATCAGGCCTAATGTTGGGGGGGAGCAGATTATTCCACATCTGCCTACTGTGGAGTTTGTACACCTTCCACTGAAACATCTGGTGCTGGCCACTGTCACAGACAGGACACTGGGTTAGATGGACCTGTGGTCTGGTTCAGTCTGGCAATTGCTGTGTTCCTACATGAGGTTCTTAGACACCCTAACCCCTCCCCGTCCCCCTGGCCCTCCGGCCATGTGGCAGATCTCATCCTGTCACGTTTTTGTTTCCTTGTGCTGCTGCTTTCACAGGAGATGGAGGCTCGGGTGCTCCAGCTGAATTCTGAATGGCAAAGGTAATCCTGACCATCTCTAGGGAGCTATTCAAGTGTACCCATGTAGTCATAACATGTCCTCAGCCTGGTTGTGCTGATGAGACTTCTAAAGGCACAGGTAGTGTGGGGGGGTGTCTTTTGGGATCCCTCTTAAGCCTGATTATATAACACCTTCATTAATGATCTGGAACACAGAGCTCATGGCATTTCTTTGATACCAGACTAGGAGGGGTTTCAAATTCTGATGCGGCCAGGAAAATAACAGATGTGGACAGGAACCAAAATGAGATTTGATTTAGACAGGGAAGACAATATGTGGAGGGGAAGCGATCCAACACACAGCTAGTTGGTGGGAGAGCGTGAAAGCTGGAAAGCAGTGATGCTGAAAGGGAGGTGGGCAGCAAGACTGGGCAACCTGGTAGATGTGATCCTGGAGATTTGAGATGGTGGCAGAGAAAGCCAGCATGGTCTTCAGCTGCATATGCAAAGGCAGGGTGTCCTGGAGCAGGTAGACTGTACTCCCTCTCTCTATGACGCTGCCAAGATGGCACCTAGACTGCTATCTCAGGTCTGGCATGGCAACACCAGAAAGGCATCAATACATTGGAGGAGTTTAGAGAAGGGCAGCAAAAAATAACCAGGAGGCTGGAGAGGTGGATTGACTGAGAGCAGATTAGAAGAATGAAGGACTTATCACTAGAGTAAGGGAAACATGATAATTCACAACTATTGGAAGGGCGTTCACACGGAGGGGCAAGTGGGGGGTCGCTCAAAGGGATATATGTCTAAGAGCTAGGGGATGGAACTGAGCAAAGAGAATTGTGGCCAGAGATCGAAACCCTCTCCTGGGAATGAGGTTGTCTATTACACCTTGGAGTAACCTCCCACAGGAAGCAGCGGACATTTTCATTGCTGGGGATATTTAAATCCAGTTGGTCAGAGCCCTGGAGAATATAACTTTGTAGGGGGTGGGGGAATCTTCTGTTGTGTGTGGGAGGGAAGACAACAGGAGAGAGGGAATGTTGGTTGAAAGAGATGATGTGACCTACAGTCTCACTCCAACAGGATAATTTGAGCCCTGGGGAGAGGAAGGGGTTTACACCAGCAGGAGTATACGCTCTGGTATTTACTTCTGTAACTTTTTGGCTGCGTTCATCAGTCCACCCACTCCTAAACCTAAACATAGTCCTCCAGGACCATGACTGGAAGTGCCGTGGAGATGCTCGCTGCCTTCTTTGCGCTTAGGCTGCTTTCTGTTTGTTTTTTTTTCCTTTTTTCTGTAGCTCAACACAAGAGGGCCTGCAGGGGAGGTTCCAGAAGGAGATGGGCAGGCTGGAGGCACAGCTGGCCGGCCTGAAGAAGGAGCTCGCACTCCTGGCATCTGATCAGAAGGCGGTGGTGAAGCATGTGGAGTCACTGCCGGGACAAATCAAGGGAGTGCGGGAGGAAGTGAGTCTCAGACCCCCAACCCGTCCCTTGTGCAGAAATCCCATTTTACCCATTCTCTGCTCAACTGTGACATGGAAATGTCTGGGTGAGGCAGGACTTTGTGGTCCCACCATGTGCGAGGTACCTCTGGCAGGGTGGGTTCCCTCCCTCCCTGCTCCCTTCACAAGATGGACACTTCCAGGAGGGTGACCTGTCTTCTGCCCCAGCCTAGGCATCTTTGAGGGTGATCCTCATGCATCAAGTGTCATCCAGGGATGGAGGCTTCCCCACACGTGGGGGGTATGTAGGCCAGACTCCCAGGGCCCTTGTGTTGTGTTGCTCTGCCCACGTGCTCTCCATTGTTCATCATGCTCTGCGATGCAGACTCCCTCTCCAGGGCTGAACTCTCTCCCTTGGTGGTTTCAGGTGGAAGCGCAGTTCCCCCAGTGGATCAGCCAGTTCCTGTTGCAGCCCAGGGGGGATGGAGTAGGCAGCCTGTTTCTCCAGCGTGAAGAGCTCCAGGATCAGCTCCAGGAACTGGAGCGCAAAATCCTCGCTAAGTTCTCTGAGGACCAGAGAAGTTCTGTGCGGGATGCCAAGGCCGACATTGGGGTAGTGCTGCAGCAGGAGGGAGTCATAGGTGTGACTGAAGAGGTAAGGATTTGTCGGCTCGGCAGCTTCCCCCGAGTAACTTGCATGGTTTGGGGGTTGTGGTATGGCACCTCTGAGTGTCAGAATGACATTCGCCTGTGTGAGTGTGTCGGGGCTGCCTGTGCTTGTGTGCACATGTGGGGCAGGCCAGCTCTGAAACACTGCCACACATGCACGTGTGGGGCGTGGCAGGGTGCATGTGTGGCAGGCCGGGGCACCATGTAGGTGTGTTTCTGGTAAGGTGTGGTGGGTGCCGTGTGTGTGGCTGAGCTGCTGTCCCTAGCACTCGCATCGGTGTGCGTGTGCCAAGCCTGCATGTGTGAATATATGTTAGAGCAGGTGGGGCTGTGAGGATCAGATCAGGGTTTAGTACTTCATACATTTTCTGTTACCCTATTTATTGCTTTTTTTTCTTACTACCAGAACCCTGACAGTAAGTTGGGTTGGGATTTGGGTTGCCAGGGACTCGGCTTTGGTTGTTGTAAATCACAAAACTGATTCTTTTAAACATTGTATTAACCCCCTGGTGGAGGAAAGGAGGAGGCAGGGTGGGGAATCTAGTCACTTACAGCCTGAGGTTTTTTCAGAAGCTCTGAGAGTTTGCAAACCCCGCAGTGAAGTCACTGAGCTGCCAGGGCTTGTCACCTTCGATAATCAGACAATTAAAACTCAAAACACTAAATATATCTTCATATAGGAGAAAGGATGAACTTGTGGCTCAGGCAGTGGATTGGGACTCAGGAGATCTGGACTCAGTTCCTAGCTCTGCTACTGACTTCCCCCTGTAACCTTGGGCAAATCATGTCCTCTCTGTCCCCAGTTCCCCCTCTGTAATATGCGGTTGATATTCCCTTCTCCGCAGTCTCTTTCTGTCTTGTCTATTTATGCTGTAAACTCTTTGGGTCAGGCACTGCCCCGCTATGTGTGTGTAAAGCACCTAGTACAAGAGGGGTGGGGGCGCAGACTCAGTTGGGATCTGTAAGTGCTACTGTAAGACCACTAATAACAAACAGAGAAGGAATAAGGGAGTTTATTTGTGAAAGGTTTTTAAAGGGAAAAGACTTGGTCTGTAAGTCTTTTAAATGGGTTCATGTCTCTGGGAGAAAAAGGAAGTCAGTTGCTAGCTCTCAGGTTGTGTTGCTTAAAGTTCCATCCTGTTTCTTAAGACAAATGCACACAAAAGGAGGAGATAGGAGAATGCAGCTGCTGCCTCTTCTTGTGCTTACAGATCAGTTGGTAAAAGAGAACTTGCATAGCACAGGACTCATTTAGCCACCTCTGGCTCTGCCAAATTTTCAGCTATGTTGCTTTTAGTTCCCTCTTGTCTGTTTGAGATCAGGTAGCTCAGGATTATTTTTTCAGCTTGTCGACTTGCTCACAGTGAAGAATTGCAAAGTCAGATTTGTCCTGGCTGGATAAGCCAGGCGCATTTAGACAGCATTCAAAAAGAGGTGGAAGAAATGAGGTAGAAGTGGAAACCAAAGTGCTAAAGAGGCTAGTGGGAACTTTTAGGGTCACATCTCTGGAGTTGCTCAGGACCCAGCCATGGTGATGGGAGGGGCCTCGCTTAGATCCTGCTTTTGGCCTGGCCTGGTCTGGCCAGCACATCGTTCAGGACTAGGAGAAAGGAAGCCCAGCAGTGTGATGGTAACTCTCCTGTTCCCAGCATGCCATGGCGATGACCACAGTTGTTACACTGGTGATGTGGTTACCATGTGCCCTGCCGCTCTGGATGAGCTGCCACTGTCTCCCCAAAAGAGAACTGTTTAACAGGGATGAGGTGGCCACCCTATCACAATTCTGCAGCCAAAACAAGACCATACTGGCTCGTGTTTAGACGCTGCCTCTCATTTGAAGAAGGTTCTGGTCTGTGGCTTTAACAGAAGCCCGTAATCAGCAGTGCCTTTAGTTCCAGCAAATGTGGTTCACATCACTTCTGTTCTGTGACTTTTTCTTTCAGTGATTTTTAGAGAACATGCTCGGAGTGCAAATGGCCTCCCTGCCACCTTTCACCTGCTTTGGACATGTCCATATTTCAATCAGTGGCAGAGTTCAATCCAGCTCAGTGTGTGTGTGAGAGGTGCGTGTCCATGAGTGCACATGGGGGGAGGGGCTAAATAAAATGCCTGTGCAGATGAGTGTGCCCAGGGACAAATGAACGTGGCAGGGCTTTTGAGGTACAAAACATGCAGGATCACACACAGTGTGACGTGTGCTTACCATTGTGCATGCGCAGAGGCTGCACATATGGATGTGCACGTGGGCCTGTGTCAAGATTGTGTGTGTGCGCATGCAATCTGTCTCCAGCCTTTGCATTCAGCTCTGTTGTGTCCTTTGCTCCTTGTTGTAGCAAGTGCACCTCATTGTGAACCGAGCCCTGAAGCGCTACAGCGAGGATCGCGTTGGAATGGTCGATTATGCCCTGGAATCAGGGGGTAGGTGAATGAGTGGCCGCCTCGCCTCCTTCCTCCAGTGCCCTCAAAGTACAGACAGGGGGTGGCAGGTTGAAGACACGTGCACTGTATTAATCAGAGGAAGGACTTGCTAGGAGACTTCTGACAGCTTAGCCGTGTGTAGCCAGGCACCTGGGCGTATGAAGAGGGGGGATGTTGGACTCCCTCTCATGCATACAGAGCATTACAGTGGGGCTCAGCTGGGTAGCCCAGCCTCACCAGGATTGATTTGGCGTATGGCGTGGCCCGCTATGGTTATAGGGGGACAGGACGTTTCTTGTATATGACCTGTGAGCTGAGCTGAAATAGCTCCTCCCTGTCCCGTACGTTATGCTCTGGCACCCTGCCCTCCCCATGTGATACCATAGTTAGATAGACAGAGCAAGCATGACGTTTGTTCCCGGGCAAGGATGCTGTGGTCTCACATGGTTTTATTTCTCTTTCAATCCCAGGGGCCAGTGTTGTTAGCACCCGGTGCTCAGAAACTTACGAGGGAAAGACGGCGCTGCTGAGTCTGTTTGGGATCCCTCTGTGGTACCATTCTCAGTCTCCACGGGTTATCCTGCAGGTAGGGACCATGCTAAGTAGAGCAGTGTCTGTATATCCCCGTCTGCTAAGCTAGAACTTCCTGCCACTGTCTGCGGACTATTTCCTGCATCCTGCCACAAGCTGGATAGCTCTTCTAACACCTCCCCAATCCCCTGATTTAGTTAATTTCTCACTGGTGCTCAGACTGTCGTCACCTCACTCTTAAGTCATCTCCTCTCCTGTTACATGGATTCAGGCCTCCAGTCCTCTGAAGTGACACTGCCTCCATTTCATTCCTGTTCTCTGGTTTTTCCTAGTGCAGAGACCAAATCTTAACATGGAGAATAGGGATGCCTCCCTGATACCTTGTGCTACACAAAAAGGCCTGTCCTGGGAGGAGGGCGGGTGAGGCAGGTTTGCCATTTGTCACCTGCTCTTACATTATCTGTGATCACAACTGGGTCCTCAAACTCTGGTCGTTGGTGTGTGCGCACTGACCTCATTTGTGGGTGTGGTTAAAAAATCAGGCTGCAGATGTCTTAGGAGTTCCCATGGCAGACCAGGCCCAGGTTCCTTCCAGTTCAATGTCCTGACCCTGACAGTGTCCAAAGCCAGATCCTCCAGAAAAAGGTGTAAAAAGCCCCAGGTCTGAATGCCGTATTATAACCAAGGGGAGACCTTTCTTCCTCATCCCAGCCTGTGAGCACTTTGTCACAAAGCGTGAAGGTTGACAGCACTTGTGATTGTCAGCAGAGCTAGCTAGTATCACTGCTGAGCCACTTCCTCTGTGGCAGTCAGCTTGTGGGATGGCTCATTTGAGTCATTCTACCAGCGGAGGATAGACCAAACCCCGTCCTGCCCCTGATCCAGAGTCTAGGGGCACGTCTGGGTCTCTTTCTCTCCACTGCCCACAATAATGATGGGTCTCACATGAGCCCAGGCTTAGGGTGTCTCCTTTGCAGCATCTTAAAGGTAACTTTGTGCCACTCCAGTGGGGCAAAGTGACCTTGGGGTTTGAAGATCAGACCCAGCGTTTTCTTTGCGTCTTGCACTGTGGTGTGGTGTTAACAGCTGCCATGTTCCATTCCAGAGGAGGCTGCACTTCACTGGAGAGTGAGTGACCCCAGTACAGCAGCCTGTAAAGTGCTTTGGGTTGAAAGGGCCAAGAGAGCTGCATAAGGTGACGATTATTACCGTTAGCTAAAAGCTGGTTTCGTTTTATGTTTTGCGTATAGCCGGATGTTAACCCTGGGAATTGCTGGGCATTCCGTGGGTCTCAGGGCTTTGCTGTTATCCGTCTGTCCAGCCACATTCGCCCCACTGCTGTGACACTGGAGCACGTCCCCAAATCCCTCTCGCCCCTGGGCACCATCCCCAGTGCCCCAAAGGACTTTGCCGTCTTTGTGAGTATCTTTCTCTGCATGGAAGTGGGAAGCAGAGGAGGAAAGTCTGGGAGGGTGGGGAAGGGGGCTGGGGCGGTTTTGAGATCTCTTGCCATTCATAATCATCCTCCAGTATTGGGGATAAGGATGTTTCTTTGCCTCAGAGATGGGAAAGAGCTGTTCCCCTGGGGGTGCTGCAGAGGGTTGTGGTGGGGTTGTGTGTTAAGTGAAGGGATGGAATGTTGGGGAAGATATCCTGCGGAAGGAGTCAAGATGAGCTACGGGTTCTGTACACGCGGGGAAGGAAATGCGCTGGGGAGAGGATATGTTGGGGAGAGGAGGAAGGGGACTGAGTATCTGCAGGAGGGGATGAGGTGTGAGGGGAAGAAATGTTTTGGGTGGGAGGAGAGGGAATGGAATATATGGGATAGGGGAAAGTGGGGAGGAGGGAAGGGAAGGACTGGTTGGAGGTACATGTGACAGGGAGGATGGGGGACAGGTTAGGGGGGAGGGAAAGGAGGCAATGGCTAGGGGTATGTGGAGAGGGGATGGTTTCTGGGAGGGGGTGGGGATATATGGGGAAGGAAGGGTTGAGTATGTGTAACTCTCAGCCTTCGTGTCTCATTGCTCCTGCGTGTTCCCTGTCTCCTCACTGCCCTGTTTGTTTACTTTGGCATGCAAGAGCAGGAGTGGAGTTTAACTGCCCTTGTCTCTGTCTCCCTCTGCTCCTCTGGGCACTCTGACCGTCCCACGTTCCTCCTCTCTCTTTCTTTTCACCTCTCTTCTTCCTTTCCCTCCTTCACTTGATCTCGCAGGGTTTGGACGAAGAAGGACAGCAAGAGGGTATACTTCTCGGACAGTTCACCTACGACCAGGACAGGGATCCCATCCAGACATTCCGCTTGGAGGTACAACGGAGGAGTGGGGGGGCCTCAGAGAGCTCCCTGGATACTGAGCCAGGGAGCAAAACCCTGCACCTTGTAGTATTGAGAAGCCAGTTGAAGTATCGTTAAAAGGCCATGCACCTGTAATGCTGCTACCTCTGCTGTGCAAGGGGCTCTGCCTGGAGCTCTTTGGACTGTGTGATTTGCCCAGTGCGCAACCGGCCAGGTCCTTTGCAGTAGTTTTCTTCCCACCTTTCTCTCAAGCATTAAGTAGTGGCCACTGTCTGAGATGCAGTAAGGTGCAAGGACAGGTGGGGTAATGGCCTGATCCAGTGCGACAGGAGCAGGGAGACGGGATTAGACAGGTTAATGGTCCGAGCCAGTAGAGCATGCGCTCGCACATGAGCTACAGACTGTTTCGGCTACTGACGCTGGTGGAAGTCCCAACTGTGATGCCCCCCCAGGGTTACGAGGCTCCTTGTCATTACCTGCTCTTAGTGAGAAGAGGCCTCATCTGTGCCTGCTGTGCTTCAGCTACCTGAAACCAACAGCCTCTGGGCCCACGAACATGGACTTCAGGTCTCCACAGACCTTGCCCTCTCTGTGCAGGCTAGTGCTATGTACACCCCAAGTCCTCAGTGCGCTCCCTGCAGGATCCAGGCCCTGTCACTGGATGCTCACAGTAATAACCAGGTTTGCTGTCCCCCAGGGAGACAGTGTACACACAGTTTGATTGGCACAGCTCAAGACCAGGTCCTTTATTACTGCACAGCACTGGCATCTATTTACAGTGAAAACAAGGATAGGGTTATTTACAAAGATTAAGATTTAAGAGCTAGTGAGTAAGGATAATAAGAACCACAGGTTACATGTAAAACAAAAGGTATAACACGCTGCTTAGAGTCTTAACTAAACTCTGACTAGCTAAAACCCTTGTCTAAAGCAATTCCTCCCCTAAAGCAACCTAAAGGGTCACTAGCCCACGTGGCCAGGATCCAACTTTCCTGACTGCAAAAAGCGCTGTCTTTTTTGCTTCCTCAGTAAAGGATGACAAAATGTCTCTTTGCTTCCCCTTCTATTTCCCCAAACTCATTGTTTTCTTCCCCAAAGACAGGATAACTTCTGTGATTCCCTTCCTGGGGTGCTAGCTCCAAGGCGTCTTCTCATACTCCTGTTTGTTTCACATTTCCCCCCTCCCCACCATCTGTTTTTTCTAATTGACTTTCATATGTAAATAAGGCTTCCATTGCATTGGGTTTACAATGTTTAATTTCCATCAGAGACAAAGATAGGTGAATTGACATTCTTTGTCTGGCAGACAACCCGTTTATTAGCTCTGCTTGGTTACAAACTTTAAAACATAATTTCCCTGTGTATATGTAACTTCTTAAATATCATCAGTACATACATTTCACTATGATATTAATGACCAGTAAGTTACCAGCTTTCATTTGATACCTTACAAGACGCTATTTATGGATAAATACCACAAAAGCGGTGTGTTAGGTGTAGGGAGTTTGTCAGGCCTGTTAGGAGTTGCTGTCACAGAACAGCCAACCCTTTGTCCATTGGCACGGAGGGGATCTGAGGGTCACACTGACCCAGACCCCTGGCTGGACTATGGCTTAGCTACGAGAGGGGACTTTCCTTTTGGGAAGATCCTTTGGACTTGATTGGATAATGCTGTAACCACTCGATAGGTTTTTTTTCTGAGCCATCTTGTAGAGCTGAATAGCAAATTCTCCTCCTGCTGTAGAATTCCACAGGAAGGCTCCAAAGCCTACAGCGAGGTTCTCATTCTCTGTTCGATAATAAAGGCCAGACCTTCAGCCCCACTTCAGTCTGTTTGCATTGCTCTGGTGGCACAAAGCAACTCTAAAGTGGGTTTAATCAGCCCCTTGGGATTCCCCTTGCACAGAGGATCCCTTGGCTGGTGTAGAATCACTATTATAGCTCCTAGATCCACCCCAGTTTTGGTCTCCCTGGCAGATGGAGTGTGGCCTGGATGAAGGGTCATGGCTGGGCCACCTCTGTACCACCCATGTGTCGCTGGGACATCTTTGCATCTAGTTGATCCCTGGTTGCCGGGACAGCCTGGGGAGACCACTGGATAAGACTAATGCAGAATCTGGATCCAGGGGCCACAGAGATGGCTTAAAGCCACTTCTGCCCCCACCCTTTCCTCTCTGGTCGTGTGCCAAGCACAACTTTGCCAGACAAGAGGATATGGCCCATTTAAGTTTGTAGAGTACTTTCCATAGGACCCTCTTGGTTCTGTCCCTATTAAATTCTGAGAGCAAACAGGAACGCTCCAGGATGTGTCTGAGTGAAGACCCCTCCCCAAATCAGTGAGGAATCTGTGGGAAACAGGGGCTGACTCTTGCAAAGAAATGGTTTCTTTCTCCTGAGAGTGACCCAGACTCTGAAATGTCTCCCCTCTTCCTTGCCCAGGGTGAAGATTTGGGCACGTTCCAGGTGGTGGAGCTACGGATTCTGAGCAACTGGGGCCACCCAGAGTACACCTGCATCTATCGCTTCCGTGTGCATGGGGAGCCAGTCCCCTAACCCCTCCCTGGCTCTACCCTGCCCCCCGCTGGCTACCTCAGGTTCTGTGCCAGCCGCAAGTGACTACAGTGGCAGAGAGAGGGTATCTCCAGAGAGAATGGCAAGCTGGTTAAGGAAATTCTTCCTCTCTTTGCTGCTCTCTCATAAATCCTGGGGTGGGAGAGGTGTGGGAATGACCACCCTTGGCAAATCTAGTCCCCCATATGCTTTTCTGTGCTGCCACTTCCAGAGGGAAGAGTTTGTATTGAGGAGGGGGAAAGAAAAGGATTTTAGTGTTCAAAAGTTAGTGTGATAGGAAAAGAGGCTCTGATCCTGGTCATATCAGACATTTTAACTTCTTATTTTTAAATGAGTCTATGCAGCCCAGATCTTTCCCCACCTCCTTCTTCCCACCCCCAGACCTTTGAGATATTTAAGAAGGCTATAGCATTGTTTCCCAAGTTTTATGAACATGTATGTAATTATTATACAGTGGCGTGGAGGTGAGATTATATTTATGGCATCTTTGGATGGGTAAGCGCCATCTGAATGGCACAGAGGTTGGGGGAGGGTGGTCACATGACCAAATAATTTTGCACTATTGCCCATTCCCTTCCATTACTGGATGAGTGGTTTATTTTATTTAGACCCACTGGCTAGCTTGCCATGGGTTGAACTGGGATCCCATGACCCTGCAAAGTAGCTAGCAGGCCTTTTAGCAGAGGGAAATAACGAGGACATGTATTGAAGAGTTAATATATAAGCAAAAGACACAGGTTTTAGTCCTTTGGGGGAGAAGATCATCTATTCTTCCTGGGGTTATGAAGCCAGCCTCACCAATGCAAACCTTCCATGTGGGTCAGGGTATTATATAGTCATCAAGGTACACCTTCCCTTCCACCGCAGCTGAGTGCTTTTGGATTTTACCAATATGGAAGGCTATGGCCCAGAGCGGGAGCAGGTCCTGTATTAGTCCCCCACACATATGTGTTGTTTGCTCATGTACATCCCCAAATTAGTGCTAAACATTCACAAGTCAAAATGTCTGAGTGGTGAGGCCCTTTAAAACTCTTCCCACCTGCCACTGTTTTTTGTAATAATGAAGGACCTACTTTTCCACACAACATATAATTAACCTGTGGAACTTTCTACCACAAGGTGCCACTGAGGCAAATAGCTTAGATTAATAAAGGGCTAGACACTCAGAATAGCATCTGCAGTAGCACTAGCTAGAGTGAAATGGCCAGGGCTATTTAATCCTCAGGCTTTAAGCTGTAAACTAATGAGTAGCTATTTTCAGAAGAAAATTTCCTTCCATGGCTAACTGCATAAGATGCATGGCTTATAGTAGAGACAGGATACCAGGCTTAATGGACCAGTGGTCTGGTAGTGCCTGCCTTCCTTGTTTTGGAAAAGCCTAGCCAAAATTATAACCATCAGTGGTGTGTGTAATAAATATATAATTACACCCCCACTGGTATATGTACATCTGTGTATATATAGACAACTGTACATAGGGGGGTAGAGTCTAGACTAGTTATCTAGACATGGGTTTTGTTGATGGGGACGCAGGGCAGATATGAGGGTGTTAGTGTGATCACTGGAAGTGGCACAAACCCTGCAGGGGAATGGGGGAAATGTATTATACAGGCTTTCGTAATAAAGGGGATGCTAACTCTGCCAATGATTGGGGGTGGGGAAAGGCAGCAGTCTCAGCAGAGGGAATGGAGCCAAGACTAGCTGAAGGGTGCTGTGACACAGTCTGAGGTTCCCTGTAAGTAGGGGTGATGTAAGTTGGTTTGTATCAGTACAGACATGAGTCCTCCTGTGGCTAAACCTGTAGTGGGCCTGCAAGGGAGAGTAGTAATGGAGGCAGCAATGGTTCCAGGAAAGGGCTTGTGGCTGAATCTGGAACTGGCCTTTTCCCTTGGGAGTGGTGGGAAGGTCTATGTCAGACCCCACCCCCATTCACAGCTGCCAGCCTGGGCTGAGGCAGTGTATGGGGAAGATTGGAAATGGCAAAAGACCCAACATCTTGTCTAAAGTGGGCAGGGAGGGGCTGACACCTGCCTCTTCCCTCTGATGTGGGAGGCAGACAGCACCAAGGTGGGAAAGGCCCCTTGCCCACTGTCCCAATTTCAGCCACAAGGACCTTCCCCCACCCAGACTGTTACTGTTCCTAGCTGGCAAGAGAAGTTGGGGGGGGGGACGGACAGCAGGTTGTGAACAGGCTGGCTGGTGCCTTATAGTGGGTGTGGTGATGAGAATATCAACTCTCAGAGGTGATCAGCTGTGAGCAGCAGGACAGGGTAGGAGCTTGTATCTGTGGCCTGGAGAAGGCAACAGCTGACTCTCTCTCTCTCTGTGGCCAGCGTGCTCTGTTCTTAGTTCAGCTTAAGTTTTGAATTGGTTTTGATGTAGCCATATTTGTCTTCTCTTTGTCTGAAAGAAAAGCCAAGGGCTCACTTTATGGCAGTAGCCCCATTTGAGGCTGACACCCCCTCTCCCCCCAATCAAATGGGTGTTGGGGGGTACTGAGCACTGATTTTTGCCCAGTTGTCTGCCACCTCTTGAAGTCCAGTAGGGCTGAGACTGTGAAGGGGAAGTGAATGGGGGACTTCCTTCCACAGAGGGCAAGGGGCTTTTTCTGGCCAGTGTCTTGCATTCAATCATCCAGAGAAGTCAAGTAGTGCACTTCCTCTTGGTCAGCTCCTGCACTGCCTCCTCAAGCGTGTGGCTCTGATCGGTGTGCCCCTGGGGATGCACCTCCCTTTGGCATCATTCACCCCTCCTCAAACTGGCTGCAGCATGGGGGGTGAGTGATAAATGGCTCCTACACCAGATGCTGATTCCCAGTCTCTTGGTGGTGGGGCAATCAGTAGTCTCCAGCATGGAAGTGCACAGCCCCAATCCCTAGAACTAAGTCCCACCTGCAAGGGACTCGGACTGACAATTGATGCTGGGCTGGTCAGGGCCTTACAATCCCTAGGAGCAGTGCTTGTAACCTCTCCTGATGATGCTTTAAAATCTGACTGCTGCCCTACCCGTCCCCCCACATCTAGGCATGCTGGAACAGTGGGGAAAGGAGACAGGGTTCATTAACTTTTTTTGTGCTCCATCACCATTTGTCAGATATGGTAGGGGAGAGAGTGTTTAAAATTGCTGCTTTAACTGCAGCCCCACTTATCAGGATGCCAGCTAATTGTAGTACTAAATACAGGAGATGAGTACAGCCAGGTGGTAATAAGTGGGAAACATTTAAGGCAGAGCTTCTCTGTTTATTTCCTAAGAACTGCCTCATGTTCCCCTCCTCTCTCGTGTGTGTGTGTGTGTGTGTGTACCAGGAAAGTGTTATAAATTAGCCCTACGCAAACCAAGCTGGGTACAGGTAGACTAATCTGTATTTAATTCTGTAGTCTATTGCAAATGCTGCACTGGTTTGTTTGTTTTTTATCTACAGACTGTAATTTATGCCTATGCAAAAAAGCCCAAGACAATAAATTATATCAAAATAGCTGAGATTTGTAGACATGTCTCTGTTTGCAATTGGGAGGGGGGCAGAGAGGAAAGAGGCATAGAGCTGGATTCACAAAGGGGACTAAAGCCTTGCAGCACCTGATTTTTTTGGGTGCTCTGCCATCCAGGGTCCCTTTAAAAATTCCAGCAAGGTGAGTGGGGAGCTACCTAAATCACAAAGGAGTACTCTAACCACTAGGTTCTCACTCTTTTCCCTTGTGTAAAATACTTAAATATTCATTGGGCCAGACTGATTATATCTTAGCAGTTAGCAGGCTAACTTGGAGTGCTTTAGATGCCCTTCCAGCTGCATGTTCTAACTCACAGGACTGTAAGGGTAAAGAATGAGGAGGTGCAATACCCTGGACTCTGCAGTATTTTGTGTAAGAGTTTAGGCTCTAAACTGGTTTGTGGTAGAAGCAATTTAACCTAGAGGGTTAAGTGGCAGCTGAGGGATGGTTTTGCAAACTGCTGGACTATGCCCCCTCCCTGCTGCTTTGGGAGGGGAGGGGGTGCTAAAGTCTCCCTTGTGAATCTAGCCCATAACAGGCTATATCTTACCTAAACCCCTTCCATGCTCAGAGCATTGCAGAACTCCTTACAAAAGCATGAATCTAGTCCAATTTTAAGTGTCTTACACTTCCTACTATTCAGGCATCATTTGACTCTTGCACTGTTTCCTCTCCTGCATTAGGCTTCCTACTATCCCAGACACTCAGCTTGCAACACCCACTCCTTCAGCATTTTAGAAAACAGTTTTTCCCTCTGGTTAACCACCTTGAGTTAGTCTGTTTTAACACCCATCTCCCTACCTTGTTGAGCTGGAAGTAGCCTGTGTGTGTAGTGGGAATTTGCATGAGGATCCACTCACAGGTCTGGAACACGCTCTGTGTACCTGAACAGCTGCCTCCAGTAAAGTTTGGCAACTCATGCTCTAGCCATTTCAGTGTAAAGGGAGCCTATGCATAGGAAGAAGGCTCAGCTCCCTCCACTGGGTGGATTCCTTGCTCTGCAAAGCTGCCCCTGCTTGCTACATGTAACTGGTGCTATTTGCTCCAACCCCCATGGCACTGGAGGCAGGATTCTGAGGAATTCCCACTTTGCTGTCTGGCTGAACAAATGAAAATATTAAGAGAATGAGTTTGGAATCTGGCTACTCTGTTTATTTCCCAGCTAGTGTGAGGGATGAGGACAAGGACTCTGCATGGTATCACAGTTACATGATGTTTTGGCAAGGAAAAAAAGGCACATGCACCAATACACTACAGCAGATTCCAGCTCCCATTTAACTTTAGCAAACAGGAGGCAATGCCATCATAGCAGGAAAACTAAAACCCTAAGCAGCTCCAAACTGTTTGGGCAGCAGATGAAGGACACATAGTTCAAGTGTCCCACAGAGCAGATCCAACTGTGTTTCTCTACAGTTAACTTGTACAATACCACTTTCGCAGTGTGAATAGGTACTAAAAACTTGCTATAATTAGGTTCTTTCTGCCATTCCAGAAGGGAGGAGACATACAGGGTTTAGTCCACCTGGAGCAGAGACAGGGGTCAGACTGAGCTGCCAAAGCAATTCCTTGCTCAAGCATCTCCATAGTGAAAGCACATCTTTAACCTACAGCCCATCATGTGGCATGTTTCTCAACCCCATCACTTTGTACCCTCCCTACAGCTTCTCCCTTGTATGAGAAAGCAGCCTAACTTCACCAGTACTCCTAGGGAACTTATCTCCCTACACAAATACAGAAGCTGCTCTCACCTAGTTTAGAGTAGAGGAAGGTTCAGGGAAATACCCTAAATCCCTGTGCCTCACAAAATAAGAGTAAGTGGTGGCCATTTCCACAGTTAACATTTAAGAGCACTTAAAGCAACAAGACACTATTAACTTAGAACAAACTTTATTTTATACATAACACCAGTCTCGGTGATCTTAGTATGCTGGTCACAACAAAGAGATGATCACACCACCTCCTTAGCATGAATGTATGCAAGTCCTCCTCAAGGTCCTAGGTTTCCCTCTTTCAGTCAGGGCACAAGGAATTAAGAAAGATGAAGACAGGCTCAGAAATGAGGAAAGCCTAGCATTCTCCGCCTCCCTTGAGAGCAGTGAAATCAGATGCAATTTTAATGCTACTGCTACTACAAAGCCTGGGTATGAATGAAGCAGGCTCCCATGCTTTGCTGACACTTCACACCCCCTTCACCAGTGGGGTGATATTAATAGTGTAGCTACTTATGGTTTCTCTCCAGAGGTCTGGCAGGTAGGCACATAGCTTAGAAGGGACCATGCACTACCTCCCTGCTTAAGTCTCTCTTTAGTTAACAGCTTCCCCGAATGGAGGCCCTCTGAAACAAAGAGCACCTTGTTCCCAGTAGGAAGTGATATCTTGAGGGAGGAGGGCAGGGCTATTAAGCTCCCTACAACTCCGTGGAGGATAAGCATCATCCTCTAGGGAGCTCATCTTTTGAAAAGACAGGGATGGGAGAGGAGAGAAGAACAAGGTGGGAGGTGACCAGCTACAAAGCCTGAGGTAAAAGGACAGGATACTGATAAAATAAGTCACTTGAGAAGGCATGTCCTAGAAGCTGGAACTTTTTTTAAAATAAAGATATCAAATCTCCATGTGCTCCCAAGACTGAAAGTGCTTCCCTAAGCTTGGTACCAGCTAGTCACCCCCTTTCTACAAAGAGTGGGACTGACCAATCACCAGCACCATGGCAAAGCTTGGCCTGCAAGTTTCAGGAGAGAAGGGAGCACCTGTAGCAGGCACAGTGAAGTGAGGGGAGCCTTTGCTTTCAGTCTCTAGGCCCAAAAGGGCTATTCCACCTCTGATCATTGTCCTGTCACAGGGGAGACTTGTACTGGTCACAGACTAGACAGTGTTCCTGCACCACAGAGCAGTTTGGAAACACTCACTAGACCACTCTGCTGCCAGGGCCTTGAGGGGTAGGTAAGATTTGTTCCAGCATGCATTGAACAGAGTTTAGGAGGAGATGAGATGGGCACGTAACCTCCCCATTTAAGACTTTAATCAGAGGTGGTATTAACAGCTATTGGCCTTCTATTTGGAGAGGAGGGGGAGAAGTACTGAGAAATAAATTTTTTAACATACCTACTTAAGGTCAAGGATCTCTTGAATTCACCTTCCTCTTTAAGGTCCATCTGTTCAGTTTTCTGCATCCCCCTCCAAACTGCAGTCACTGCCACATTAAAATTAACCAATTTAAAAAACAAGTTTAAGACAGGGAGAGTCCAGAACTCATTTGGCACCTTATTAGAGGGTGAGGAATTGCTGCTCCCCTGCAACCACCCACCCTCCAGCACGTTTTAACCCTGGAGGCCGGGAATTTCTGCTGCCCATGGACTGGAGACAGCATAGAAGGTTAAACAGACAGGACCAGACGGGCAAAGAGAAGCAGCCGCATGGCTGTTCTCCTCTCTCTCTGGATTTTCCTCATCTTCATGCACACATAATCGAATAAAAACTAAGAATAAAAACTAAGAGCCCAAGTTGTACAAAAGTGTGTTGGGGTAGAGGGAGGAGGAAGGTCTCAGTTGATCAGTTCCGTGTGTCATCACCTTCATTAGCTTATTATAAGTTATAACCCCTTGGTCATTCCCTGGGAGGGAAGGTTCTTCTGCAGCAGATCAGCTGGATGGGTTTTGGTTTAAGTTGCTCTGGATCTCGGAGAAGAAATGGAGGAAGGGAATTTCTCAGAGGGGGGAGGAGGGGAGATATTCAGCAGCCACTGGCAGGAGTCACACAAGCCACCTGAGACTTCACTTTATGGCGCTGGCCCCCACGTCTCCGGCCCCCTCCTCCAACCTTCGACTGAAAAACAAGAAGGGCAATTTTAGTTTGTGATGCCCCCAAAATTTCAAAGTTACAAACACAGAACTGGTGCAAGTGTTCTACCCACACACACACACACACACACACACACACACACACACACACACACACACACACACACACACACACACACACACACACACGATTGGTTTCCTACTATTGCAAGTGGCAAGGAACCAGGCAGAAGCTAGTAAACTTTAGCACCTCTAGTCTTCTGAGGACAGATTTACAGAACTCTGAACACTTAACTCCCATGAAGTCAATGCAAGCTGAAGGTGCTCAGAATCACAGAAATCAAGCCTGGGTTTCCATATTGTGGGTGATGGAAGGAGAAAGCCTCCAGGATTGTTTTGCTAACATGACTGTTCCCAGATTCAGGCCAGCAAGCCCACTGTTATCTCAAATCAGCTGTCGGTGCAAAAATACCTTATTGCCATCTCGGTTGTGGGGCTCTTCATCCAGTGCAGTCTGAAGGAAAGCAGCAGGAAGAGAGAAGCAGAGATGAACAAGAGCACAGCCACATAAACACCCAAGGGACAGGCCAAAAATACAGAGCAAGCACAACAGGCTGGGAGTGCAGCCCTTCGTCCACACTGACACCGTGCCAAAGAGGAGACAAAGGCAAAAAATCCACAGACTTGTATTGACAGAAAGAACGGTCTCTTTCCAAGCCAGGCTCTATGATCTAAGCGTGATTTGACCAAAGGGAAATGAGACAGCTGGCTTAATGCCCTTACTTGGAAGCTCATTGTGGCAGGGGCTGTGTTTGCACAGCACCTAGCACAAAGGGGCTCCGGCCCACAACTGGGGCTCCTAGCACTGTGGGAATACAAGCATTCCATTGAGAGAATGGGCTGCCATCAATTAGCTGTCAGGATTTTCTCATTTATCCAAGGATCTAGTTCCTCACCAGGGTACTGCTGGCTGTACCCATATAATTTGTTACTGCCAAGTGAGCAGTCCCAAGAAGGGCGAGCCATGCTGGTGTTTTAAGGGGCTGAGACCAATAGCTGGCAGGGAGAAGGATGTGAACAGCCAGAAGACACGTAGATGTCTTTTGCTAACCTGTGGTTGCAGGGCATTAGAAGGTACTGACGGGGTTGCTCCTGATGAGGTGCCATCATCCGCAACCGGGGACCCCATGGCTGCTGTCCCAGCCTGGGGCACACCATCCTCTCGTTTTGTAAGGGGTCCCTTTTTTGTTGACTGCATCTTGATCTGCTGGGGCTTGGAGTTCATTGGAGAGTTGTTGGTGGTCTGCAGTAACTGCCGGGTACAAATGGACAAGGCAGAAGAGTACGCAGCATTAAAATGGCAGGGCCAGCCAAGCAAGCCTCAACTTCAGAGGTTCTTGAAAGTGAGGAGTGCTTAGAGAATTACTTCACTAGTCATAAAGTGAACTACACGGGCAGCATCAGCCCACAGCTGCCCACACTGGCCCAGCAATGTGCCAATCAGAGCTGCCCTGGAGAAGCAACATGGGGCTGAGAGGGCTGATCAGTCTCTATGGCAAAGCCAGCCCTTCATGTCAGGGGCACACCTGTCTCTAGAAGCAAAGGAGACATCCAGCCTCCCCACCTAGTCAGTTCATAGAGGCCAGGCAGCAATACACAATGGTCACCTCTAGCCTGAGTTTAGCTTGAAATTGCAATTGAGTTAGTGAAACTATGTCCTCCCATTCCCTGATTCCCTATCTGTCTCCTCATTGTAGGAGACAAAATTTACTAGGAAAGCAAAATGGCAAGGGTCTGGCTCCCGGGCCTTTACCTTGGTGATAGTACCCACTGCTTTGGTACGACCCTCACGGAAGACCAGCCGCTGGTCTATATGCAAGTATTCGGGGGTCTTGATGAAGCGGAAGTGCACTGTAGCCTTGTCCCCTGTCCGTAAGCAGTCCTTGTCCATGCTGAGGATAGTGGCTGTCTGGCGGATACTGCCACAATGCACTGTAAATGATAATGCACCAGAGGCTTTCAAGTAGTAAATGTCACTAGTTAAACAAGCCTCAGATTAGAGTTCAGGGTCACTACCGCTATTCTAGCCATAGTACCTTTGAGTTCAGAATGAAAGAAACCTATTGTATTCTAATCAGTGCAAAGCTGGCAATACAGATTTGTTTGCTGCTCAGAAAAGAAGCGAAGTATTGGATACAGCAGTGAATCTCAAATGGTTCTGCACTGGCTTTCCTGGTGACCTACACAACGATACATTAAGAACCAAGCAGTGGGGATCTGGGGTACTGAAAAGAACAGGGTCCAAGCAGAGTATGTACACAGGAAAGAAAAACCTGCAGCTGGCCTGTGCCAGCCGACTCACACTCGTGGGGCCGTTTCACGGTGTGTAGATTTCTGTACTGTGGCTGGAGCCCAGGCACTGGGAGCCTGTGGGGTGGGAGGGTCCCGAGCCCCCCTGACATGGGCCAGCTGCTGGTTTCTTTGTTGTGTATGTACCCTCAGCATCTCAGGCAGATTTATTCTGCAAATGATGAAGCTAGAGAACCACTGGGCTACAGCCATGCTGACTCAAAGTAGGCACTGTGTAGGCTTTCCTCTTCCAGAGTACACTGGTTCTTACCAGCAGCAATCCCTGCTCTTTCACCCATACTGGAATTGGGGATGTTAATGCAAGGAACTAAGCCCTTCATCTTGGATAAAGCAGACATCACAAGTGGATTAAGCAGCCAAAAGCCAAAGCAGAAGTCTTCTGCGGGCTGTGCCACAGGGGACTCAGGGTCATAGAAAGTGGATACACCTACCCATGGCCTGATAGCGTGGGCTGATGGTGGTGGGATGATGCAGCACCAGAATCTCTGCTTCAAATTCCCAGGATGCTTGTGGGTTCAGCCGGGGGGATACCATCACCATGCCTTTCCGGATGGAGGAACGCTTTATCTAAGGAGGAAATATGGGGAAAGAAGATGGAAAAAAGAAAGATAAGAGTAAGTTCATTTATTTTGCTTCTTTCATCTGGGGGGTCCCAAGGCATTTTACTGATCAATGATTGCTCACACCCACTGAAATGCAGCCATCTCTGGGAGGCAATATAATAGCTGTTCAACAGCATACAGCAATATTATGCAGGGTTTCCAAAGAATGTCTGCGGTGGCAATTTCTGAGAGCGTTGTGGACAGAAGGATGCGATTGCCCCAAATGTACTTTTGGGCAGGAACTGGGGTTAGCACTGCTACATTGACTAAGAGTGCCATAGGCATCCTTGTTACACGTCATCCAGACAGACACTCCCTCCAGCAGCACAATGCCCACTAGCACTATGCTAAGGGCTTGTTTACACAGGTTTTGTACAGTTTTTACTATATCGGTTTGAAACCTGTGCAACACCACTGGTCTGGAGGCAGTTATACAGCTATGAAGCACCAATATACCTGCACTCTGGCTTGTACCAATATAACTATTTTGGTTAAAAAAATCCCTCAAGTCAGACTTCTAACTGAAGGTTAAATTGATGCAAAAATTGGATATAGACTAGTGCAGGAGTCAGCAACCTGTGGCACGCGTGCCAAAGGTGGCATGCATGATGATTTTGGGTGGCCATTCCCAGCCCCAAGTAGGGCCACAGGGCGGTGGCTGCTTCCACCCCCCTCCCAAGTGGACCGGGGCCCAGCAGTGCCCTGCTGGCCAAACAGGGCCATGCAGGGGCCGCTCCCTGCTTCCAGGGACCCCAGGTATGCAGGGGCCAGGCAACCTTCTCCCCTCTCACTCCTGCTCCCCAGCACCCCTACAGTGGGGGGAGGGAAGCAGGAGAGCAGGAAACAAGCCCCCATACACCCCCTCTCCGGTCACCACCAAACACCCAGTAAGTCATTGGCCAGGGCACTGGGCCCATGGGAGAGTGGTGGGGAAAGACTTGGCACGCCCCTTCCCACAGGTTGCCGACCCTTAGACTAGTGGTTCTCAACCTTTCCACACTTCTGTACCCCTTTCAGGAGTCCGATTTATTTTGCATACCCTAAGTTTCACCTCACTTAAAAACTACTTGCTTACAAAATCAGACTTAAAAATACGGAAGTGCCACAGCACAGTGTTACTGAAAAATTGCTAACTCATTTTTACCATATAAATATAAATCAATTAGAATATAAATACTGTACCTACATTTCAGTGTGATATTTGAACCTGTTTTTCTCTTGAGCCTTGTGTGAAGCCTGAGCCCCACCACCAGGGGCTGAAGCATGTAACTTAGTTTTGCGGCTCCCCCTCGTGGTGTGGGGCCCCAGGCAGTTACCCTGCTTGCCATCTCCTAACACCAGTCATGCATTTGTGACCCCCCTAAACCCATCCTAGTTGAAAAATACTGACCTAGGTTAGTTAAGTAACCCCAAGAAGACCTCTGCATACCCCCAGGAGCATGCATACCCTGGTTGAGAACCACTAGTATACAGATCACGCCTATGACATTAGCTCAGTTCCGACAAGAATAATTCCTTACAACATTTGTATTTAATAGAGAGATCTCATACAAGTCACACCATACTACTTTAGAAGGTCTGGTATGATCACAGCCCAAGATAAGGGCACAGAATTATTAGACTGGTGACCTACACATGAAAGGGGAGCGGGAAGTGGAGTCTGATCCACTAAGTTTGTATGGGACTTTATGATGCTGGTAGATGAACTCTCCCCCTGCTCTTCAGAGTTGGCGGAAGCAGTCTCATTTTAACCAGTATTGGAAAGTATCCTGAAGAAGCAAGGCTCTTGTTACCAGGAACTAGTGCAGACCCCTCCCAATACACACACACACTCACCTTTTTCAGAGCAAAAGAGGCAGTCTGGCCACCACGCACCTCTTTCACAGGCATGCGTTTGCGGTGGATGGACTTCACAGCAATGGGCAGAAAGTTGCCCAGGGGGTCTGGGCCCAGAAGCAAGGTGTCGTTTAGTTTGATCAGGCCTCTCAGCGTTGTCCCAGACACAACTGTTCCCACACCCTGCACCAGAGAGAGAACCACTGGTAAGTGGAGTCACCCAACCATGCTGTTAGAGCAGTACTGGAATTCCATCTTCCTGCAGGCCCACCTCCCCACACCTTGTTCAATCTCAGAAATGTGGTAGACAGTCCTTCCCAGCACCAGTCCCCTTACCGGGACAGAGTAAGTGTCATCTATCTGAAATTCTGCTGGCTCTTCTTCCCTGTAACTGGTGCGGGGAGACAGGAGATTGAGAAACATCTTCAGCAACTCCAAGTTCTCGCCAGTGACATTGGAAATCTGGAATATTGGGCACATCCTGTAGGGGAGAGACAACAGATGGAGGTAATTAATCTCCTCACCTTGATTCACAGTTCAAGGAGACAACCAAGACCTAGGACTGAGATAAATACTCAACACTGGCTGGGGAAAGCGTGGCAAGCAAAGTTAGTTGCAGAACCCCACATATTTGAAATCCCGCACCACTACATCTAATCTTCTTCATGACATTCAGAAAAGAGGCTTTTCTGCACTGAGGTCAGGGCACTCTGCTTCTATCTTATGTGGATAACACAGCAGAAGCCCCTCACTGCTATCTGGGAGAGGAATACACAGATGGATCGGTCTGAGTTTTCCCATTATGGAACTGATGTATTATGCAGCAGATGCAATATTAGTACATCTAACTTGTGGGAATTTTGCACCATATCTTCTTACGCAGACACACTCCACCCCCAAACATGACTAACACAGACTGCTCTATCCACTCCTATTACCTCTCTGAGCTGAAGTTGGAGGCTGTTACAATGACATCATCTTTGCTCTGAACCAGGACTGGGATCTTCCTGCACCCTGGGGACTTCAGAAGTCGCTGTAACAGCTTCAGAGTTTCTTAAAAGGTGAAATGAACATAGTTAGGGCAGTGTTTCCTCTCTTTAAAAATTGCCTGTGTCAGATTTCCTAAGGGACAGAGGTGCATTAACAGAGACAAGATGTCTAGAGAGCTGTGAGTGAGGCTGTATATTTGTGGCAGACAAGAAATTGACTTGGGGTCACATATTCCTTAACAGCCAGCCTGCTGCCAAGCAAAACTGTTCCAAAAAAGTATGAATTTGCCTTTATATACACATCTAATGTAGCGGATTCTAAGTTTTAAGGTTGCTTATAAGATTGTTTAAAACAGAGTGGATTAATTTAAGTCGAGGCAATTTAAATTAGCAATTTAAAAATCACTAAGTGGAAAGCCTTGATTGATACAAGATTTCAATCAACTTTTCCATTTGTACTTATTATTTTCTAATGAAAGGTAACATCTCATTGGTTGATATAACCATTAAAACATGTTGATTTACAACAAAATAGAGCTTTTACACCAGATTTGGTACACCTTTTTGCTACCTAGGAAGGTACACTATAACTATATACATTTATTTATGCAATTATATAGCTCAATATTTTCAGATTCTTCTTAATGATGCATTTTAGTATGTTAGAAAGGTCAGTAATATATTGCTTATTTACGACAAAATTAACTTTAGCTCATGATTTATGTCAAGCTGCATTAATATGGCAACTGGAATTTAAAAAACACGAACTAGTACATGAAATTTATTTGTATTAACCAAAAAAGGAAGTGTTTTGGATACATAAGTTTCTTTTCTCAAAAGATTTCACATTTACAACCAAATGATTTATTAAAAACAGAGGGATTAACTGTAGTCAGTGAACTAAACTGATTTCAAGTCAGTCTGGAAAATTTTTCAAATATACATAAGTGAAAAAGACTGGAGCTTAAGTTCCTACTTGCCTGAGTTTCTTGAAAATGAGACAGTTTCCTGTGTTACTTACTCTGTCCTTCAAACTTTTAAAGCTAGATCTCATCCAGTCTATGAATAAAAATGAGGAGGGAGGGGAAGAAAAAGACAAGTTTTCCTGCTGTTTCAACTCCCAATTGATTTCTCAACTTTAAATGAATTAGTCCAAATGAAGAAAATATTTTTTCCACGCCTGCAGAAGAGGCTACTGCTGTCAAAAGCTGGTTTAGCACTTCAGCAAACTCTGGTTCCCGGTGCTTAGCTAGTGACTTTCACCAGTTCAGTGGTGTGACTCTTAAAGATCAGCCAACACGTATTGCTTGAATGGTTCACTTCTAGCCCTGAAATTTATTATGGTTGGCATGATTGATGGGTGATTATTATATGCCCATGTCATAGCAGCATTTTCTTCAGCAGTTGGGCATCTGCCCTGGTACTTTCGGCTGAGAATATTTGCAAAGAAGAGGTGGAGTAAGTGCCTGAAATTTTGTTGCTAGCTATTTCTTTCTTCAATGTCTCGAGGTTCTTTCCAAATTTCAACTGCATCAGCAATACAGCAGCGATCTTTCTTCAGTTTACCCAAGGCTATGGAAATAGGTTTCAGTATATTCAGCATATCTTCTACATTTCTCTTTAGTCCAATATTGACTACTATGGCTGTTAGATTTCTATCTATTTTGTCATGATTTCCTTCACAAACTGGCATCAGAATAGGCAAGTTCTAAATAGCTCAAAATAGTCATCCACTGAATTCCATCACAGATCTTGGGGGACAATTAGTTTGGATGCTCCTGCTCTGTTCAGTGAGATGAAGCAAAGTGGTTGTTATGAAATATTCTGCAATGTCAAAAACATTTTCCTTTATTCCAGAAGCTGTACTTAAGTCTTTGCTGAAAGATGCAATCAATGAGCACTGCACACCCATGTGTTAGAAGTTTTAGCTTCCCTTCATTATCTTACTTCTCATCTTTGCTACATTTGCAGCATTGTCTGCAACAAAGCTACATGCTCAACAGTTGAATTTTTGTTTAGTTTGTTACAGCTTTTACTTCTACTTTAGGTATTCTGCTGTATGGCATTGTGTCAGTTGTTTCTGTAAAATAACATAAAATGGGGTTGTTGTCTGTCTCAAGCACAAATTACTGGATCATTGCATACGCTGCTCCGCACATCAAGACTCAGATTGGGAAACTTAGTAATGAATGTATTTTGCACACTATTCAGATTTCCTTCTCATATATTGTATCCAACAATCTTTCAGCAATGCCTGCTCTGCTAGGTGGAAGGTAGCCTGCTCGTAATGATTGAACTAAGTACACGACACATTTGTTCTGAACAAGCTGAAAGGAGGTTCATTTCTGCAACAAATTCTAAGCAATCTTCTCATCTATGGAGTCATTTCATCTTGCTGAAAATTTGGTGGTCCTGATTAAGAACTCATCATCCATGTGTTTTGGCGCAGTTAATTTACGTGATGCGTTTACTTGCAGCACTGCTGGTGATGTCAGCAGGTGATGCTGAAGTTGTAGACATTGCAGATGGATGGTCATAACCCCTTATATCTAAGCTGAACCCTGAAACAGAATGGTAAAAGATCACTCATTCACTGAGTAGTAATCAATGCACTGCTTTAAAAAATTATAAATGAAAGATTCCGACTACAGCTGTTTGTACCATTGTTTAAAATTACAGTTTGAGTCTTTCTAAAACTGGGTTTAGAATAATCAAAGGATTACCTAAATCTGTTTATACCCTTATCTTTAGCAACATGCTAAACCACTTGAAAAAAAATATGTAAGTGTTAAAATTTATAAGTCCCCAATCAAACATTGAACAGGAAATCTTCACCTAGGATGTTTGATTATACTGAGCAATAAAGAATTTCAGAAGTCCAGGGGGGACATTAAAAGTGTAATTGATAAATACTTCCACAAACGAATGTACCAATTATGTTTTGAACACATTTTGAAATTCATAAGTAATCGACCCAAAATACAAATTTATGACAATCTGAGTTATTTACTAGCACATTAAGACATGGTTGGGCAGTGTATAAGAAAGGTACAAAAGTAACTGTACTAACCAGTTGATCCAGATTGCTCAGACGTGTCCACATCATCATCTTTGAAGTCATTACCTTCAAGGTAATTGAGGAGCATTTTTCATAATGTTGTTTCATTTCAATATTCATTCCAGTCCTTGCATCCCTTTGTTGCAAAGTTTAGAGCATGTGGCACATGTTCCCTTTTTAATCCAGAGGTATGGGAATTTCTTGAAAATATTCCTAAATAGGGTCATGAGCTGCAAGCATGGCAGATTTTTTCCCCAGTTCCCAGGTGTTAAAGTCAACTCTAGAAGCTGCACTCTGAAGAACGTTGTCCCTTTTTCACAGTCCTGCTTTAATACCAGTGATGCTTCTTTCTGGTTGCATACTCTGCTCCTTCCCCATTGTTACAGAACTTGCCTGCCTTCTCCTACCCCCCAAAAACCAAAAAGAACTAACAATCCAAGACTTCTGCTCATGTAACCCATATGCCTTTTGCATTACAGTATTTTATTTGTTTAGAGAGAGAGAGATGCAGTTGAGAAGATAATGGATTTCGAATATTTTTATCTGTCCATGCATACATGCAAGGAGACAGTGCAAGGCCATGTGCCCAAAACCACAAGCTAGCAAATACTGGGCAGATCAGTGTTTTCTCATGCACTGGAGAGTAAATTTTCATGGTGGATGGAGCCAAATATTCCTAATTTGAGAACTGAGCCAAGTAGAGCTCAGATAGAGAGAAGTTATAGGTGGGCTCAGTAGATGATCCTAATGAGCAGAGATCCTAGAAATCAGTTCGCCACAGAAAAACATGAAATTTGTGTTTTTAAAAAGAATCTCTAGTTTTTACATTTTGTGAAAAAATAAAAACATTAACTATTAGCTAAATTTCACTGAAAGTACCAGTGTCAGTTATTCAATGCGCACAATCTCCCCCTCTTGTGGATGATTTTTGAATGTGCTTTAAGTTTATATAGCCAAACATACTCCAATAAACTGCCTCTAGCATATAGAAGTTACTCAACAGTGTTTAGGGATTCGTGTTTTAATGCATCTCCAATTTCACTTCAGCCTCGAGAAGTGAGTAATGTTATGAAAAAAATATCAAAAAAAATTTTTTTTTTTTTAAATCACCTCTAAAGACCATGTCACTGAGTTTTGCAAGCACAAATTTCACATTGATGGTAATGTGCTGTTCTGTACTGTATGCAGCAAGGCTGTAGATTATGTTTGAAGGAAGACAATTGTAGAAACACATGGAAAGCGTTGAACAAACTGAATGAAAAGAAACGAAAACAAGAGACTGAAACAGCAGGGCCATCAACAACAGTAAAAAAAACCCAATGCACTGTGACTGGATTTTATTCTATTAATTTTATTATAGTTGGCACTGGTAGGCTTCAAACTTGCTTAAAAACTGTAAATAGTATCAGTTGAGCACAATGCTTTATTGATATTACATTATGGCTAGGAAAATTGAAGTTCAGCATTTAATTTTAATTGCAGTGAAACACGGATTTTTATTTTTTTTAATCTGAGAATTTTGGGGGTTTTTAATCATGGGAAACTAAGATCTCTGCTGATGAGATACATGATACTGTCTCCTGGAGTCAGAAGTTGGGTCCAATGGCAATGGCTGTGATGACTTTGCCAGTCTCCTACACAGACCCTGCATCCCCCACAGCATCAAGCCCTTAATACAGAGACATGATCTATCGTGCCACGTTTCTAAAACTTTACCTCAAAAGTTTGATTTTTTTTCTCCTATCCTTTTATATAGAAAAGCAGCCTTTAACTCAAAATTTCTGATAGAGGCTCACAGATTCAGCATATTTTTATTTAAATGTTTTAAGAGAAGTTTTGGCCTTCATATATTCTCTATTAAACCCAGATTTCACTTTAAACTGGTTTATTTTTAAAAAGAAAAAAAATAAGAAAATCTTCTTTTCAAAAGAAGTAATTTTTATCCACTCTGGTTTTGAACAATTATCATAAAGGATTTTGACTTTCCTCAATTTCCCATGATGAACTGAATGTTAGTTAGTGGTCAGGACTAGAAAGTGTTTGAATTCTGACTTGATTTTGCCATGACAAAGCCTAATGTCTTACTTAAAAGTATTAATTACCACAATTCCACAGAAGCAAGAGGAGAGCAGAGATTATCATGAAAGCAAAGAGCAAAATGGGGTCCAGATAGGGGATGTCCAAGAGTCATTGTTTCAGGCCAGAGGATTTGGCTTTCAGCTCTGATTCCTGCCCTCCCTCTTCTCTTGAGCTGAGAGAGCCAGCCAGTTCCTTTTTAGCCCAGTATCTTGTTTCCAGCAGTGGCCAATACCCGATGCATTAATGCAAGATGATCTCTTACAATGTACCTAACTGTGCAATGCTATGTATGGGGGGGAAACAAGGGGATAGTAAATAAAGTTTATATCCCTCAATTGTCATCTGATCAGATAACCATAACCTGCAATTCAGAAAAGCAACCATAGGAGAACACTGTTTTGGCTAAGGAGACACTGACATCTGGCCATATCTGTTCCTTGTACAAAGCTCAAAGTAAAGGGGCCAAACCTTCCACCTTCTATTCTAATTAAGCATCTACATCCTTCTTTTGGCACTGTAGTGGGCTCAGAGATCAAAAAAAATTTTTTTTTGGTAAAGGAGAAGACTCCTCTTACCCTAAAGCAAATATGCTCCTCCCTCCCCAGTCACTGGCCTTATGACTGGACTTTCATTAGTTTGCCAAATCTTTTTTACACCTTCATTTCCTAGGATTTATAATAGACGTTATTCAGGGTCTTGTTTACTGAAAGAATATTCAGACAGAATGTGTGAGACAGACACTAGTTACACAGAACAGTCCGATTGCTAGTCTTCCTGGTTCTTAAAACTTCTCAAGTACTTCTGATCAAAAACGCACCACTGTTTCAAGTAACTAGAGACAAATCCTGATGGGTTAGGAACAAAATCAAAGTAGGAGCAGAATTTGGGAAAATAGCCAGCCATATCTAGTGGTGTGCATCAAAACAGAAGTGTCTAAGCAGGTCACTTTTGACCTATGGGTAGGGAGCAGAGCAAGAGGTTTGAAATGAATATCCACACACTCCTTTTCCCCCTTCAGATTTAGATATCAGGAGAAAAAAGAGCCTCCCCCCCCATCCTAAAGCACTTGGATGCCTCTCCCCAGAAAACCTATGTGACAGATATTGCAACTGCAGGCAATATCTTTGTGAACCATATCATTTTAAGTTAATGAATGATTTATGTATCATTGTGCACCAGGGGAGGGTTACCACATCTTTTCCAGGAACTAAAAACTGTGGTGGGTGATTAAGGTGAATCATACAACTCCCTGGGAAGGTTTACATATACTGGTTCAAACTGGGTTTTCCAAAGACCAAGGAAAGGGCTTTTGGCATAAAAAGGCTGAATTTAAACTGACATAGGGCCTTTTTTTGATTCAACAAGTGGACAGTACCCTCTGTCCAAGGGGTGCTCTAATCCTTGTGGAAGAGTTGGAAGGACTTTGGCTTACTTGGACCCCATAAGTGTTAAGGGTGACTTCTACCAAGCTTTTAACATGGGTATGGGAACTTTTTTTTTTTTTAAATAAATGTTTCCTCTGTAATGTTTTTACCCTGAGAATAAATGTATTTTGCTTTATGAAGTCTGTTTGGTAACTGGTGTACATTGTTGTGGTTAACTTTTCTCCAGGGGCTACAAGTGCTGGACCCCAGTCAGATCTGCTGGGGAAAAATCACAGTGAAGTGCAAAGGGAAAGCAAGCCTAAATCCCCAGTCTGGAGGAGGAGAGACAGACAGGTGATGGCCTGAACACTTAAGTGGGTGTCCTCAAGAAAGACCAGGAGAAGGGCCAAAGGTTTAGTTAACCCTGATACTTTACTGCTGCAAAGCTGAACAACCCAAACAGTGATCATTTGGAAGTGGCAACTGTAACACAAAAGAAGGGACAGTCCTGGGGAAAAAAGGAGAGTATTTATAGAATGTATCTGGGCTACAGTCAAAGCCCTATTAAGTATAAGGTGACTTCCTTTCAGCCCTGATTCACCATCCTGGTTGAGGGGACACTGGCAAGCCAGTGGATACCAAATGTTTGAGGACAAAGAAGCAGTTGCTGGCAAAGATCAAACACATTTACCTTGCAGGATGTTGGCAGGACACATGTCGATTTTTGTCACCACGACAAAGACCGGAACATTGAGTGCCAGCGCTAGACCCAGGTGTTCTTTGGTCATCCCAACAATCCCAGCATTGCTGCCAACCTGCATCAAAAAGTTATACAACTGCAGGTAGCTGGATCACATAGGATAGTTTGGCCTGAGTATGCAGTAGACTATGATCAGATTTTAGAAACTGGTGTGGAAAGGAAGGGGGGGCTGGAATTGCCTCCTTCTCCCCAAAACACACCCACTCACCAAGAATATTAAACACACATCAGAGACAGCAGTGAAGAGTGAGGAAAAGAAAAGAAATAAACCCATAACAAGTGCTTACAATATTGTATTTCTGAGTTCAGAAATCTCTTTCAAATGACAAAGAGAACAGGTATCTTGACCACTTATGGCTATTGAAGATCACATGGCATTCTCAAGAGTAGGGACACAGCCATGAAGTCCTGCCCATACCATCATACTGGCAATTATATTCTGCCTACTGAAGCTATTTATATTACCACAGCACCTAGAAGCCCCCCACCATGAACCAGGTATCCACTGTGCTAGATGCTGTACAAACAAAGACAGTTCCTGCCCCCAAAGAAAGAAGTCATACACTTTTCCTCTGCAGTGGTGTTGCAGTATGAAAGATGCTGGAGAAGTATTGCAGTTTTGAATAGCACCTACTCCCAGCCATATTGCACTGCTTTACAGCCACTTACCATAAGCATGCAGAAATCTGGTAGGTGGCCAGTCATGCCAAAGACCGTGGTCTTCAGGTACTTCTCATGCCCAGCCAAGTCAATGAAAGTGATGACCTTGGTGGATTTCTCACAGATCTTGGTCCACTCCAGGCTGCCGCCATGGCTGTCAGGTTTGTTGACCACATTGCCCTCACTGTCAAAGCCCAAGATGTCATTGCCCACACTGCTGGTACGGCCTGACTCAATCTCATGCTTGTGGCGGAAGAGCTTTTGCCGAGCAAAGCCCCGGCCATTGTCCAGCTCACCATGCGTCAGGACACCCAGCAACGTGCTCTTTCCTGCATCCACATTGCCAACCACTGCTACCCTACAAGGGAGAGAATAAAGTAATCAAACACCTGGAGTAAGAAAGAGTGCCCTATCCAAATGCAGATACAGAGTTGTACTCATTAACATTCAAATGGAGATTCAAAACACATTAGACCATCAGTAATAGAACTGAGATCCACTTTGCAGCCTCCAGTCAACAAAGAAAGAGACCTACCAAAGGGCCATGAGTTACTCAAGCTCTGGATCAAAGTGTAGTGAAGTCTGTCACCCATGTTCAAGCAAGGAAGAGGAATCCCGTCCAGAAGAGCTTGATGATGTTCAGAACATGTTTCCCAAATCCTGGCATCCTCAGCCCAACGTGCATACTGTAGCACTCCCCAGAGAAGAGTTAAATGCCAGCATGGTCAGGTCTTCCCTTAGTATTCTTCTAAGTTTTTCATGCTAATTCAAGCTAGTGATGGATGTTGTTGACAGCACCGGAACCTGAAATCTGTTTCTAGGGCGAGCACAGTACAAGCAACAACATAATCCCCAACTTAGAGCGACACTTTAGGGAACTTCATTGTCCAAGGCTCATTCATGTATGAATATTAACATCTTTATTGATGAGGGTGGCCACAGTTTGAGTGATGCGGAAACAATCCACCTGGAACTGGACTGAGACTCCCAAGTCATTTTTATACAAGGCATCAGACACTGATCAAGAGATAACTTTTGATCACTACTGCATAGGCTGGAATTTAACTGGTGATTGATAAGCAAAAGATTTCGTATTCCAGTTTGACTTATTTTAAAGTGCCCTCTCCTTGCAAGGTTCCCAGAATCCCCTGCAATCACAGGTTGAATGAGTTCCCAAACAACTCCTTAATGGATCAACAGAGATTACAAGATAGCACTTCAGGGATTCCCTGTGTCTCAGCCCAGGTTGTTACTCAGATACTGAAACTTCTGAGCCAAGAATAGGAGTGCAAGCTAAAGATCACGGCCGATAGCTTGTATAAAAAGAGGAGGGAAAAAAATTAATCAGCAAGGAGCAGTCAGAGAGCTGCCTTTCCTGGGTTCATACAACACCAAGATTCAAATCACCACAGATCAAAGAGATGTAGCTATGTTCCTGCCTCACCCTGCCTCCACCCGTCTCCTCACCTGACCTCCAGGAAGTCGTTGTCACCCACACGTTTCCGAACAAGGTAGTCTCGCACCTTGCCCCTGGCCTCCTGGTGCTCCCGCAGGAGGATCACATCTGCCTCAAGCTGCTCCGCCATGCTCTTCACTGTGGCATAGGATGCTTCCATATCTGTCTCACTCAGACCATATTCAGTCCCATCTAATGAGAGGTTGAGGGGGAATGGAATAAAAGATTAGCATCACCTCCCAACAACCCGCAGTAAATGGTAATTTTATTTTCTCCTCACATGAACAGACTTTAGCACTGATTTTACACGCACACACATGCACGCACGCACGCAGACGCCTATGGCAACACAGGATGAATGGTCTATTCCTGAAGGAAATTTTAGGCTTAGTTTTAAGACTCAAAAAAAATTAAAGGGTCATCATCAACAGCAAAAAACAAAACAAATAAATCCTTCTGTCTGAAAGTGCTTAAAATTCACTATTTTTTTTCAGTTTGCTTACTTTGTGCTTAATAGCACTTTGGGTATATAGTCAGTTTCCCCTATACAGCCAGATACTCTATTTCCTTTATTAATCTTTCACACTGCAATAGGGGAAAGTGTTTTAAAAAGTTAACAAGGGGATGCAGGGGAGAGTGTAGCTCTTGAAAAGTACTATTAACTTGTTCTGTAAAACTGACTTAAGTTTTCCTTTAAATTATTAAATCTAAGAAAGTCAAAGAAGTCTACATGGGTTTAGGGGATTGTGGCTATGATACGAAATCTTTCCCCTCTAGGTTACTGGTTCCAATACAGCCCCAGGTTTGTAGTGAAAAAAAAAAAGCGTATTTCCCTCTTAGAGAGTCTTAACCCAGCTCTTAGCAAGCGCCTATCTTTAAACAATCACAACTAGCATGAATTAACCTCCCTATGGGCAGTCTCAGCAGAAAGCACAAGTACTGAATTGACCTACTGAACTTCTCTTCTTAGGTGTGGTTATTCCCTGCATCAGGAATACAGAAAATTTATAGGCATGATGTACATGGAAAACGTGACTGAACACTGTCAATTCAATGTTATCCCTGTAGCACAGGCATAATATTTAGAATGAACCAGACCAGCTGTCCTGACAGACAGTGGCCACTTCCAGCTGCTTCAGAGAAGGTGCAAGAAAGTCTGCAGTAAGCAGTTATGAGATAACCTACCCCCTTGCAACATTTCCTGCTAACCATTCCAGAGCTGGAGGTTGGCTTAGGCACTGAAGTATTTAAAGTTTTTTATTGAGTAAATATTTCAAAAAAATAACAAACAGGTAACCCACAAAGTTTTAAAGGGGCAAAGTTATATAACATCCAGGGACTATATGCAGGTTATCGGGAGGTGTGGGGAGTGGCTGAAAGCCTGGGGAGTATAACAAGGGATAATTTGCGGGGTCCTGGATGGGGGGGTGATGGTATGGGCGTTAATAGGTACAAGGGAATATATGGGAATGGGGGAACGTCACTGAGTATGCTTATGGGTTACTTTTTTTGGGGGGGTTTTAACAAATAGAGTAAATAAGTCCATACAAAAGTGGTGCGTCCCTCATTAAGTCCGATTCTTCAGCAGTCGCCGCGTCTGCTGGTGTGTCCCCCGCCGCGTCCGTTGGTGAGTCTCCCGCCGCGTCCGCTGGTGTGTCCCCCGCCGCGTCTGTTGTGGTGGTCGTTGGTTGGGTCCGCCGGTCCGGAAGGAGGGTGCTGCGGTGGCGCTCTGTCCCTCTCCTCCTGGTACTGTCGGTGGCCGGTGACGTGCTCTATGTAGATGTCCCGGGACCACCGGATGGAGTCCGAGACCATGAGGCGCCGCATGAGCTTGGCGTAGCGCCGACCCACACCGCAGGCCCAGAGCACGGGCTCGTTGCGGGGGTCCCAGGCGCCCAGGGCTCCGACGATCAGGGCGTGGATCTGCACGTCGTAGCCCTGCTCCCTCAGGGTGTCGGCCAGGGGGGCGTATTTCTCCTCCTTGCGGGCTCGGGCGGCGTGGAAGGCCGGGCTGCGGTTCTCGAACGGGACCGTGACGTCCACCATGACGATCTTTTTGTGCTCCTCGTCGGTGATGACGATGTCGGGTCTCAGTGGGCTGTCGGTCCCGGGGATGGTGGAGTTGATGGCCACCGTGCCCCGGTGGGCCAGGATGGCCTTCGCCAGATGGTCCTGGACCGCGTTGTGCCTCAGCTCCCAGGCTCGGGAGTGGGGCTTGCAGCCGCAGAGGACGTGGGGCAGGGTCTCGTTGACGTACCCGCACCTCCTGCAGCGCTTGTCCTGGTTCCCGTGGCGGATGGCCCCGTTCAGCGGGAGGCAGTTGAGGCGGGCCCGGTGGATGAACCGCCAGTCCGCGAACCGGATGTAGCCGCCGCCCACCAGGAAGTGGTTGCTGGCGTCCCACTTGCTGGTCACGTCGAACGCCTTACCCTGGTCGGGCTTCTTCTTTAGGCTCTCGAGGTACAGCGCATGGACGGATGCCTTCAGGCACCTCTCCAGCATGCACTGGGCACGGGGGGTGACGATGGTGTGGCCGTCGACTCTGATCCTGGGCACCAGGACCGACAGCTCCCGGCGCTCCTCGCACCACGTCCAGCGGCAGCCGATGCGCTTACCCAGGCACCGCGTGGCATTGCGGGCGCGGGAACAGAGGGACGAGATGTCGCCTCCGTCCCGCGCGAACTCACCGTCTAGGGAGCCGCTCAGGTAGGCGGCGATGTCGTCGCTGGTGGGCGCTCGGCGGATCCGTTTCGCGACCGCCTTCTCCAGGGCCTTCGCTGCGATGCCGCTCACGGTGGCGTCGGGGCAGGTCAGCAGGCGGAAGGCCTGGGTGATGACCGCGATGTCGCACAGGTCACCCATGCGTGGGACGTTGGCGCCCCCCTGCTTGTGGCCGATGTAGGTCAGCTCGTTGCTGGCCCTCTGCGGGAGGAACAGCCACCCCTTCACGAGCTGCCTGATGACGCTGTCGGCTTTGTTCAGGGGCACCTTCGCCACGGCCGAGCCCCGCAGGACGAAGGAGATGCGGGGGATCAGGAAAGTGTTCAGGGCGTTGATTTTCTGCCACGGCGCCAGCAGGGAGGCATCGATCCTGGAGGCGTCTCGCAGGATCTCCTGGATGGTGTCTTTGGGGATCTGCCGCACGCGGAAGCCCGTGGGCGTGCCCAGGTGCTGGTACGCCTGGCCCTCCTCGAGGGGGATCATGGGGTCGCCCTGGATCCCGAACGAGGTCGCTTGCACCGAAGCCTTGTTGGCGCCGTCGACGTCGAGGGACGCGCATTTCTTGGCGTTGAATCGCAGGCCCATCCAGTCGGCGGCCTGGCTGGTGGCGTCCAGCATGCCTCGAAGGCTCTCGGGGTCGTTGGCCACGAAGACCAGGTCGTCGGCGTAGGCCAGGATGTTGACCTTCTCGCCGTGGAGCTCGAACCCTCGGGGGTCGTTGGTGATGGCTCGGATGAGCGGCTCCATGGCGAGATTGAATATGATGGGGCTGAGGGGGCAGCCCTGCTTTACCCCGCTCCGGATCGGGATCTCCGCCGTCTCCCCCTCGGTCGAGCGGATGGTGGTGGTGCATCCGTCGTACAGCTCCCGGAGCAGCTGGAGGAAGTCTCCGGGCATCCCGAACTCCTCCATTTATATCCTTTCCAAAACTTATGACTGAAAATTTTCAATATCCATGTACATGCCCAACTTTTTTGAAACCCACCAAGTTCTTGGCCTTAGTGATATCCATGAGCTAATTGTGCTCTCTATCAAAGAAAAAACTTCAGGTTCTAAGAGTGTCAAATTCAGCATTTTTCATCAGCACTACAACATTCAAAAATGTGAGTTAAAAAAGAGAATGAATGAACAAACAAGGGGCAGATCTATCAAAGCCATGTTAAAGGATCAGGTGTCAAAACAGTAACCACAAATATGCAGAGACAGGTGGCTGCTGCCCTACCTAGAACATATGAAATTAGAGGCTTTACATTTAGAAACAACAAAAAGGAAACTGCTCTATGTAGTACAGACAGCCTATGGCACATGCTTCCCAGAGGAGTCAGAAGCAGCTATTTTGGCTAAAGTTGATACTTACATTTAAAGTGCTTCTAACAAACTTCTCTGAACTTGGGAAGTATTCCCATCTTACAAATGGGGAAAAGCCTATCACAGAAGTAAAGCATCCTCCCCAGAACATGAAGAAAGTATCAAGACTGAGATTATAACTTCAGAGCTCCCATCATCCAGTACCATGCTCAGATGCCTTAACCACTCTTATTTCCAAAGATGGGCTACATTATTTTATCAATATAACTATACCAAATAAAACAGTAACAGGGTAACCAAATTACACTGTCAGGCATATTTGCCAGCAGGGCATGTCCAGCACGCTGTATTATATTGGAGAGTGGGAGGGGGGGGAATTATCTGAAGCATCAAGCACGGCCTTCAGAAACAATCAAATTAGATGAACCAACAGTTTCTTGTAAAGTTAAACTTTGCTTTTGCTTCAGAAAGAAGCTATTCTCACCTGATCCTTGTCCGATTACATAGATGGTCTCCCCACATCCCTCATCCATTCTCTCCCACATCTGCTGGAGCAGGCTGTCATACTGCTCTGATGTCGGACTCACCATCACCATCTAGACGGAAGATCAGATATCTAATTTACACACACTGACTGGGACAATTTCCTAAACAGCGCTAGACAATAGTACAACCAACGTACTTTAGGAGAGAAGAAGGCTCTTTCAAAGACCCCTTTTGGTCATTTTTGACAGGTTAATCAGTTACACTACGGGTAGGTACATTTCCACAGACCCCTTTTGGTCATTTTTGACAGGTTAATCAGTTACACTACTTTCCACACCACACTGCCAAACCGCCGCACTCACAGGTTAGGAGCTTTGAGCTGTTTTTGAAGATGAAACTATGAAGGAGGGCGATTAGCACCTGAGGCAGCCCAGTGAAAGATCCCAGCAGGTGCCAGTTGAGGGGGAAGGGCAGTAACGTGCGGCAGATTTAAAACAAAAAAGTGGCCAGCTCAAGATCCCTGCCAAGGGCTCTCCCACCGAGCGTTTGGAGCAGTGAGGTGCAGGACACCTGCCGCGCAGGTAGCAGCTGCCCCAATTCAGCCGCCTGACCGCCAACCTACCTCTACAGCGTCTCCCTCCGCCGACGCTCCCCCGCCCGCGGCTTCCCCATCCCCACCGGCCCGCCCGGCAACGAGCGGAGCTCGGAGCTGCCGGCCTGGCTGGACCAGACCAGCTGCCCGCGCTCGAGGAAAGCGCGGGACTTCCCCCCAACCTGCCCTGCCGTGCCGCTCCCTCCTTCACCCATCCCGCGAGAAGCGGCCTCGACTCCCCAGCAGCCAAACGCCCGAGCCGGGGCCAGCCCCACCGTCCCCCCGGTCCGGGCCTACCTTGCTGGTGAGGTCGAGCTCGGGCTCGCCGTTGAGCTCCTCCCCGTCGTCGCTGCAGTCCGAGCCACAGGCGGCGCGGTGAGGGCGGGCGGAGGCGGCCGCCTGAGCCGCTGCCGCCGCCCCGCCGGGGGAGCTGGGCTCCGGAGCGAACATACAGGCCGGCACCGGGGAGCCCCCAATGGGCGAGCGGCTCCGCTCCGCCGCCATCTTCCCTGCCCCGGCCTCCAGCCGCTCCGCCTCCTGCGCCCGCCTCATCAGCATAACCACGCCCCTGGCTCCGCCTGCCCGGCTCATACGGAGGGACCCGATCCTCGAGAGCCCCCCCACAGGCTTGTTAATAATTAATCAGACCTCCCCCGCCCCCAACACAAACACACCCAATCACCACGCAGCGTTTTGAATAATTAAACATAACCATAACAACCACTGCCGGTCTCATCATTATTCATAAGCCAAGCCACTCCCCCTCCACTCAACGCTCTCCACCGCAGACCGGAAGGCAGAACTTTCAAGCGACGTTGCCAAAATGCCAAGTCGACTCCTTATAGCCTCACAAACACAGAGCCCGCTCTACGTGTTAACTCCCTTGTGACCAATAGAAGAGGAGAACGGCCCGACAAGCAACACTCTGCGCCAATCAAACCACAGACTCAGAAAGAGGGGGCGGGCCCATAATCTCCGCCCATCACAGGACAGAGACAGAGAGCCCGCGGACAAAGGTTTCCCCAAATAAGTAAAACCAGGCGTTTAACCTTATCTAGCTAGCCAATAAGAGAGTAGGTTTTTCTGATAGACACATGGAGGAACCAATCAAGTGAGAAGACACACTGGGCCTGCTGTCTGTGGGAATGTTTTGGCTGGGATGAGCTGGCTTCCTTCTTGACAGATGCTGATGACATACATGGTGTGACACTCTGTGTCTGAAAGAACACCCCAGAACCAACTCCATATTTTCCGATGTGGTATAATTATGATATGTTCAGTACAAAGCATACCTTGTGTGGTATTATTTTCAAAGTCTTGATCTGCTAAACATGAATATCCTGGGAGAGTGTGTGTGTTATCATGGTATGTGAAGTTATGAAATATTGTTGAATAGGCTACTAGAACATGTGCGTTGGAAAACACCCACAAACCAGCTTTTCAGGTACAACAATGAAGTGGCCAGATGTGCTAATGGCCCATCAAAGAGAAATTAGTGATAAAAAGGTCAGGGAAGTGTAATTTTATTTGTAAAAAACTACAGAATCATAATTTCAATGGCGTCACCCTTTGCGGTATGGTAGGGGAGACTCGCTCCCCACATATCCCATTCCCAGCTCCAGTCCAGGTCATCTGGTTGGTGAAAATTTTGATAGTACAGTATCATCAGAAATGGGTCGAGTTGGGGACCATCAAAAGTCCTTCCTCCCACAAACACAATGGTACCAAATATGACAAATCTAAAACAATTATGTAGATATATTTTTGAGAAAATATTTTAAAATAAACTTTTCTTAAACTCTACTTTAACACACGGATGCATTGCTTACAGAAAAAAGACATTGATCTTCGGAAATCCTAGGGAAGCTACCCTTGACATGTAGGACTGAAAACATTTATTAATCCAAGTCATTATCAGTCTTGTCTCTGTCCAGTGCACCATTGCTGGAAATTTTTTCACCCTGATGCTCATCTACCCCGCACTCACACATCTTCATACAAGGCAGTCTGCTGGCCAAACATTTGCAGGGTAGTGAGCATCTGGTCTTTGCACATGAGAATTTGATTAGCTGAAGGATTCATTTGGGAGCACATGGTATTTCACACATAACTGGCGTGCGTGATCAGTCCATTCACCAAACTATGCCAGATAGGGGAGGGTAGTTTTGAATGTGCTTGATCATCCCAGAGCCATTCTATTGGTTGATAATTTGTCCTTGATGGCCAGTATAAATGCACCCCTTCTCAGTGGAAATTTTTTTCTGTTTGTCTGCTTCTTGGGAAACATGCACCAACACAGCTCTGGAAGCGGTGTAATGTTGGTCTTTCAATGGTAAACTCGGCATATGAACACCTCTAGTGCATTTCACATTCCATACACCTTCAGAGCAAGGAAAGAGTCTTCGGAGGCTGAATTAAATGTCTTCCTGTAAGATAATTTGGTTTTTCCAGCCAACCTTCCAACAATGTCACTTCCTGAAAGGTAATGTGGCAGTGCAGCAGCTTTTAATGGTCCAAGTGATAGGACACATCTCTTAAGGATATACAGCAACTTTTCTGCAGCAGCAGGCACAAAAATAGAATATTGTGGAAGTTTTCGGTAGTGTCTCATAGAAAGTACTAGAACATTTGAGTCTCGTGCAAAAATCTGGATTTTAGTAGAACCTCTCTGTGACACTGATGGCATGCACAATAATTTTAATGCCAACCTGCTCATGGGAACTACACAGAAACTCCGCTGAATAGTGCAAGGCAGCAACTTCATTATGCCATGTGACAATGAAATTCTTGAAGCAATTCCTTGCATGCTGGACCATTTTTCCTGCAAGATATGTGATTAACTCATCCTTCGTGTGAGCATGAGACAGTAGCTTCTTTACTGTGAAACTGGAGATGTTTGTGGAATCAGTGATTTTGTACTGGATAGGTGCAATACTATGGAGTCTTCTTTCTGGCAATACTTTTGATTGATTCCTCTGCATGTGTCAAATATTATCAGTAGGTGCTGATTTAGGAAGACCTTGTAAGATATGCATTAGTTTGCTTTTTGCCTGGTATATACGTATTATTCTGTCACATTATGACATTGATCATGATACCACAGAAAACTCTCACTTTCCCAAAGTCTAACGTAGATCAGCATCACACTGAGAGCTGGACATGAGTAGGAGACAAGCAAACGACCTCTCTGTAGTTAGCTCTGTAATAATCCCTGCCACTATCTCTCTGACTTTCTTTTTTGCATTCAAGCACAGCTTTAGTCTGTTCTTCTTGATTTGAGCCCATAGATTGACAAAGCTTTGGATAATTCTTTGAATTTTGAAGGCTTCATACAAGTCGTGATCCAAAGTATCCATTCGACTGACATCTTTAGCTATCTCATCGCTGAAGACTACTTTCATCGTATTAATGAGCTCAAATTCATCATACAGTAATGGATTGCCAATGCTAGTACACTCATCCTGTAGCTTTAAAATTGTCCCTTCTTAGTGGGACCTATCTGTGCTTAGGGTGGCCCACTAAAAATGCTAAGGTCAGGGCAAGCTGCAAAAGGAGAGCAGATACTCGCAAAACTGGTTGCTAACACTGAAGTTAGATTCTCCAACCAGTCACAAACAGCACTCCTGATTCTCCAGACTGGTTATCAAGAAGCCCCAAAAACATGGTCATCTTGTGAACCACCCATTTGGGGAGGCTAGCCCCCAGCCCTGCCCCTTTTGCCCAAAGCCCCACCCTATCTCCCATCAGAACCCCACCCCAGGCGGCCCAAGCAAGGCTGGCCAGGCAGGCCCAGTGCCAGAGCGCCCCTGCACCAGTGCTGAGTGGCCCAAGTGCCCCCAGACTCTGGACCCTGCACCCCAGCACCACCCCACACCGAGCGCCAGCCTGCTACCCCCCCAGTGCCAGAGTGCTGGCCTGGCCTGCCCCAGCGCCTACCCACCCTGGCCCCAGGCTGACCGGTCTGCCCCAGCAGCAGAGTGCTGGATGGATGGCCTGAGCACCCCTAACCCCCCAAGGGCCACTGGCCCGCTCCCCTGTGCCGAGCACTGCTCCAGCCTGTGCCGTGCCCCAGCACCGGCCCACACCGGCCCCATGCTGGCTGGTGGCCAGCCCACCCCAGAGTGCCAAGTGTCAGCCCGCACCTCACTGCAGGAGTGCCAGCCCAGCCTGCCCTAGCACCAGCGCCAATCCACCCCAGGCTGGGCAGTCCACCCTGCACCAGAGTGCCGGGCAGCCTGAGTACTGGGCCGGACCAGGCTGCCCCAGCCTCAGAGAGCTGGACTGGGGTGGCCCACCCTAGCGCTGCAATGCCTCAGCCCCAGAGCTCTGGCCTCAACCACCCCAAATCCCTCTGACTAGGTGGCTGCCTGCACCCCAGCCGCCGCCGCTTCAGGGGAGAGGCAGCCAGCTGAGGCTGAGACGAACGGGATGCGAAGTAGAGGGCAAGACATTGGGGCAGAGTGTGGGCGGAGCCACACCTGGCTGTCAGGGAAGGCTAAGCCTTCTGGCCTTACATACACAGCCCCCTTTATTGCATTTCAGTCTCTGGCTCCCAATTAGCAACTAGATTCAGTAAAGTGACAAGTTATTTAAAAGCTCTGCTCATTGTATAAAATGTTCTCCTGATCCCCAAAGGGTCAGCCATGTTACCAGATCAGCACTGGTTTGAATCTTACCCAAAATACCATGCTGCCAACCAATCCTTTAATAACTACAATTAAAGGTTTATTATAAAAGGAAAGAAACAAACAAGGTGAGAGATGTTAAATGGTCAAAACAATCAGATGCATACAAATGACTTCAAAGGTCATATATATCAGATTCTTAGCAAAATTGTGGAGTTTGCAGGCTTGTACAGTTCCTCTGATGTACACCCAATACCTGGATATGTCTCAATCCTTTGTTTCACAGCTTCAGATGTAGAGTAGTTGGATTGGTCCAAAGGTAGGTAGGGAAGCAGGAACAAAGACAAGATGGAGATGGTGCAGCAGTTTTTCATAGTTTCTGCTATGAGGCTACTTCTTTTGTACCAAACACAGCCACAGAGCACATGGCATGGAAAAGCCTCGGAGTCCCCTGTCCATAGGCATGTTCTTACATGTCCTGATGAGTCATATGACGTAGTCCTTGTTTTCTCTCCCTGGGCTCATTGTATTGCTGATGGCCCTGGAGGAATCATCAGTGCTGATGCTAATCTGCCTGTGGGATGTAACACACTAGCACAGCATTGGTTTGTGGATAGATATATCACACATCCATAACTTACAGTACAAAGATGATAAATACACACAAACAATATTATCATACTTAGCAAATTATATCCTTTCCAATTATACCTGACATGGCTTATTTTGTAAGATTCATCACAATTTTGTCATATTGGTATTAAATAATATTATAAATGGTCACTCATATTCCAGACAGCGTCACACTTGGCATTTAACAGCACCTAATGAGTTTAGATGGTGCTTGGTTACTTTTGGGGAAGGCATCCCAGTCATGCTTAATGTTTCATTTGATGGAGTTCTGGGATTGCCAGGAAAAAACAGGAAAGAGCATTTGGATTTTGTGTTATGCCCACCAACCCTCTAACTACTTTCATTGCTCTGTTTTCATGTTCTGGGGCTTTGCCTGAACCAAGTACACATGTAGGATAAAGAATAAACATTAAAGAATTAGAGCTAAGTTTGGTTAAGGAAATATATGTGTTGTAAAAAAAAGGCCCTGACTAGCAATTAGAAGGAAGGCTTTGAAAATTATAAGTTACATGGCCAGAAGAAATGAAGTAGGGAGGCTGTATGGTTCAAAGAATGAGATAAGAGAATGTTTCTAAAAGGAGGGCCTCTGACAGATAGGAGTGACTGCAGATGGTTTTCAATCGACAAAAAGAATCTGTCTTAAAAGGAACCAACATGGACATTCCCATCACACTTACCAGTGTTATCTTAAAAGTAAAACCTATGGAAACCAAGGTGTGAAGGAAAAGCTGTTGGTCAGCAGGAAGGAGGGGGAGAGATAAGGAGAAAAAAACTTGGGAAGAAAAGAGGTTGTAAATGTTATCTACATTAAAATTGGAAACAAAGGGGAAAACTGTTTGAATTGGTTTGTTAGCTAAGGTGGTAAATGGCTAAGACATCATTTGTTCGTTAAAGGATATAAAAAGAGTTGAATGTGAAGGTTCTTTGTCAAACCCTACCTAATCATGATGAAGCATGCTAGGATGAGACGGTTTTCCCTAGGTCTGGCCTATACTGACAGCTGCTTATGAATATTTTGTTTACTCCTCGGGAAATTCTGCCCCAAAAAATTAAAAATTCTGCACACAATATTTTAAAATTCTGCAAAATTCTTCATATTTTATTTGTCAAAATAACACAATATAATCATGCCAGTTTCAATTATTTTGGAAATTTATTTGAAAATACCTGCAAATATATTTGTAACAATATAGACAACAAAAAAGATCCAGGAAATGTTTTTTGACAAATAGATTCCTTAGTAGGCATATTAATACAGAACTTTGAGTAATAATTCATTTAAACTACAATACAGAAACGTATTTCCCGCACCACTCAAAAACAGTGCAAAGGCTTGGGGGGAGTCAGGAGTAACGGAGGAGCTGAGGGAGCGGGAAGTGATTGCTGGAAAGGAGCATAGGAGTGAACCTGGAGGATTGTTGAGCTTGGGTGGGAGAAGTATGAAACAGGATTTTTTGGGCAGGGGGAGGGATTTGTAGGGAGTTGGGAAGCCTCCCCCTTGCGGACCCTGGCTGACCCAAGCCTCTCTCACTGTCAGGCACATCTACCCCTGCATCCCCCATCCCGTGTCCTTGTACCCCCACTCAGCCCCCTCTCCTCCCATAAGGCCCTGCACCCCCACTCAACCACTCTCTCTCCCTTGTCCCCACGTCTCCCTGCACCCCCACTCCCATTCAGACCCTGGCTCAATGCTGTCAACCCTCAAGCTCCTGTGCCCCTTCCCCAGTCTGTCACCCACCACTAGCCCTACTGAACCCCCGTCTATATGACCCCCCAGCAACCCCATGTGCCCTGCTCTGTCTGTCTCCCCCCATATCCCATGCTTCCTCACCGGATCCCGTGGGCAAGTAGGTCTGAGGAAGGCAGCCACTGCCCCCACCCTCTCCATGACTGGCTGATCTGACCCTAAGCTGGCTGCTATCTCTTCTGGCACCACAGCAGCCCCTGGTGAGTAAAGGGTGTAACTGCAGCACCTTTCCAGCAGAATGTTTTTTCTGTGGCGGAGGTGAGGAGGTGGGGATCTGCAGGGGACATGAATTCTGTGCGTGTGAAGTGGTACAGAATTCCTCCAGAAGTAAATTTGTTATATTATTGGGTGTATTGACTGCTTATTCTTAGGTGGGTAGGCATGTTTAGAGCAATTGTATAAAATACATTGGGCCTTTGTAATTAATCAAGGAATTCATGGTTAAATTGGTGTCTGTTGCTCTCCCATATTAATAATTTATAATATTATTAATAATTCCAACAGCACAGAAAGGAACTGATGACCTTTTAACAACCCAATTTCCTTTTTGAAATTCCTCTGTATGTCAAGACCAGGCTTTTCTACACCTCTTATTTCAGTGAGGTACCAGGCAATCAATACAGAATAGTTGGTTAAAACTGAAGTAAAAAAGTATTTCATTAAGTCTTCCAGCACTACAAGGGCCAAATTCCAATTAGCAATCCTGACAGATTGAATAAAAAGCTGCAAAGGCTCACCCACAGCTGACATTTGTCCTGGCATCTTCAACTTTTTCCTGGTGCTCAATATACTTCCACTCCAACCTTGCCAAATTCAGTGTTTGCTTGCACTAATTACAACCCCAAGCACTGTGTTTAACTACGTCCTCTGCAATGGTATTCTTCAGAGATTCAGCTACTAGTCAGTACTCTTTGTCTCCCCATTGATGCCTAAAATGGATCAAGACCAAAGTAAAAACAAGGATTTGGTAATAAATTACTTTGGGATTGTCATTATGTAATGTAATATATATTATGTAACTTTGTGCATAGGGGTTGCGGCTGGATTCCAGTAACTTCTGGCTGCATACTGACATCGTAACCAGTGCCTCATTACAACTATTTTGGCATAATAAACAAGGCTTGATAATCAATATCACAGAACCTCTTCTTTTTTGCCAATGATTGCAAATCAACTTGAAGCACGCCTTCCATGCACGGTAATCTGTAACATAAAAAAAATTAATCAGCTCTCATGTTCTGTGCATTAACTAATAACACAGTACTGTCAGTTGGGGATCACAGTTTAACTGTGTGAGGGCTGCATGTTTGACATGCCCGTGGTAAAGTATAATTTAAAAAAACAAAGATATATCTTTTTATCTATCAATAGATTTCTCAAAGATATATCTCCATTCTTGTTCTGGGTTTGTCATCTTTAGTACCATTGTGTTCATGGGAGAAAGGTCTTTCAAATGATACCCAACTGGACCCATTTCTAACAACATTGAATTATTGAAATTTTCACTACCCAGAGGGCCTGGAGCTGGGACTGTGTGATGTGGGTGGAGAGTGAGTCCCCTCTGTTATGCTGCATCATTGAATTTGTGATTCTGTAGATTTTTACGAATCAAATGATATCTCCCTGACCTTTCTATCACTGAACTTGCCCATAGAATTATAATGCTCCCTGGCTATAATGTTTTTGACAGGATATTGAACTAGATGAATCACTGGGTGTGATCTGGTATATCCCTATGCAAAGTGAACTTCTGTAATACCTCAGAGGAGTAACTCCAAATTGGGGTTGAGCCATATTTGCAGATTGTGTTTGTGTCAGCTTGGGATGTTCCCACTATAATCCATGTCATCCAGATATCAGCTCCATGCCAGCACCGTGCTCTCAAAACTCCAGACATTGGTGTCATTCAAAAATAAAGAAAACTGCAACGCAGCAACAATGTATTACTCACACTCTTCTTCAGCATTCATCAGTACAGTAGAAAGTATTACTGTTATTGCACATTAGTTACATCACATATGGAGTAGGGAGGAGCGTGTGAGACAATGAAATGAAAAGGGTCAGAATTAAAAAGCTACAATATATATGCAATTCAGAGCTGGTGCTAGGCACAAGCAGACTAAGCAATTGCTTAGGGCCCCAAGCAGCTCAAGGGAGCTCCCATTCATTTTTTATTGTGTGTTCGGGGGGGGAGGGGGCAAAAATATTCCTGCTTTGGGCCCCCAATTGGTTAGCACTGCATCTGATGCAATCCCAGAACAGCATGAAGACTGGGGAAGCTAAGGCAGGAAGGTCTCAGTCTCTGATCCATGCATAGGCTGCAGTCTGTGTGCAAATCAAAACACCATGCAACGGCTGCAGGACTTGTTAAATGGTGGTAGTGAGGGTCTCTAGCTCCTGCCCGGGCTCCAGCTCACATTCTATGCAGTGGTATAGCAGGGCACCACGCAAGCAGCACAAGCCGATGGGGGGGGGCGTAACCCACAATTGGCCTGCAGACTCTGTGGGCCCTGGCCTCGCACACCGTGGGGAACACGGGCTGATTCCGGAGGGTCTAACCTACGGCCAGGCGGCCTGCAGGCTCCGTGCAACTCACTGCCGGCTGGCACCGACTGAAGCTGGCAAGGCAGCGCGCAGGGTCGTGCGCGTGCCCCCTAAACCGCGGAGAGTCAGGGATCAACAGCTGGCAGCTGCCCCCTCCGAGAGAACGTGAAGAGAAGGTTGCAGTGACGTCACATGGGAAGCGCGCCCCGACCGTTCTGGTTACGCACGTAGGCGGGTGCGGGGCGGGGCGAGAGCACGCGCCTTACGCGGGGCGGGTTGGCTGGCTGCGCCTGCGCGGACGTCTGGGGTGGCCGTGGCTGTTGATCCAAGGAGGTCGGGGCTGGCAGTGGCAGGCAAGCGGTGAGTAGAGGGTTCTGGGGGGCACCGCGGCCGCTCCGTCTCCGGGCCGGGCGGGACCGCACCGGACCAGCCCAGCCCAGCCCTCACACCGGGGATCCCCCCGCCCTGGGGAGCTGCCCCCTCCCGCCCTAGCCCCCTCGGGCTTCTCCTGCAATCGGGGATCCCGCCTAGCGGCAGTCCCCTTGGGGGGAGCGGGCCCCGTCCCGCTGCCGCCCCCTGCGCCATACGGTGCCCCCGACCCGGCTGGGCCGGCGCCCGGCTGCCTCCCCAGAGGAGCCCCGGCCCTAGGCACCAAGTGGTGGGGACTGCCTGCTCCCGCCGCTCTCTGCGGGGATCGGAGTAGAAATGCCTCGAGCGGGCCTGGGCTCTCCCTGGGCCCCCCTCGCCTGCCGGGAGCCCCGCGGGAACCTGCCCTGGCCCCATGCGTTGTTCCTGAAGGGCTCATTGCGGCTTCTCTTCCCTGGGCAGGAGCACGGCAGGATTTGGCGAGGAGCTCCCTTCCTCACGCCTTGCAAGAGGTAGCTTCCCTCCCCACCCGTTGGCATCTGCTTTTCAGGACACGGCCACTCCCAAAGGGATGGAGAAAAGCAGCTGAGACGTTCCTGCAAACGGCCTCTGAGACTGGCCTCATCTTACCTAGTTTGGTTTCGTGGGGGTGGGCATTTCTTTCCAGCCTGCTCTGGATCCTTGTAGTAGTGGCGCTACAGACCAAAGGAGATGGAAGAAAAGGAGCGATGTGATAAATTCCAGCTGGTATCCTGATGCTAAAAGGATTTAAATCGTATTTTGATATTTTTTGGGGGGAGGCAGAGGGAAGGAAATACACCAAGAGCAACTTTTTATGGAGTGGGGGAGGAGGGAGCGAGGGAAAAAATGTTTCATGTCCTTACGTGATTTTTGCAACCAACCATCAATTACCAAACAAACTGAAGCACAAGAGGAGAGTTTGCCAGCTGGAAGCAGGATTTGCCTATAGAAGAAGGGAGCAGTGGGCTCTTATTTTGATTGTGGAGGGGGAGAGAAACTTCAGACTCTTCTGTTTCTCACCACCTTCCCCACAACTACCCTACGAAAAAATGAGTTGCGTGCCATGGAAAGGTGACAAAACCAAATCGGAATCTCCTGAGCCGCCCCAGCTGGCACCACTGCGTATTTACCATGAGAAACAGCGTAGGGAGCTGTGTGCTCTCCATGCCCTCAATAATGTCTTCCAGGACAGCAATGCCTTCACCCGGGAAACACTGCAAGAGATTTTCCAGAGGTAGGGCGCACCCTGCACTGGCATTGTTAGTTCCCTTTTTGCACTTTTTTTGCTGGGATGAGTATCCAAAATACTCTTTGGGGGGTGGAGAAGGGGGAGAGGGAGGTTGTTCAGAATCTGATACTGCTGAAGGCTGGACATGACATCTCTATTATGTCACATAAATCTCTTATATCTATGATGCAAAAGCCCTTTCCTTTATTTCCCCGTACCTTTTCCTGTCCCTCAAACTGTTCAAGCTGCCACTTTGTGGTGCAAAGACTCAGGTGAAGATGCTCTTATGTGAAAGGCTAGCCTTAATTATTTTCCCTCATGCTCTTTCCATATGGCTCCCAAATTTCTCCCCTCCTGTATTTAAAAAAAAAAAGTAAATAATTCCCATCAAAATATTTTTAATCTTGTGTTCATGTGATTGGCCTGAGAGTGGGGAGGGTTGGAGAGGACTGAAAAATGGGTCATAATGAGAAATTTTTGATGTAGTTCTGTCCAAAAATTTCTAAACAGCTGCAAGTTAGAAACTATTTCTATGTCCTGTGCTGTACTGTGATCAAATGAGTGACTTTTGGTGTTCATAATTTTTATGAATGAAAGTCTTTAAATATTATTGCCTCTGTATTTTCAGATAGGCAAGGCCCTGTGTACTCTGGCAAGCTGGAAATTCTGCAGCTGTGTTCTGTGACATTGTGGTGCAAATCCTGCAGCAGCTTTGGATAACTTTTAAAAATTGAGGGTTTAGTTTTAACTAAATATGAAAAGGAATAATCCAGTTTGTAGTCTATTTTACTGCAAAATTCAAAGTATTTTAAGCTTTTTCTACATTTTCATAGAAGTACTGAATACTACTTATGAAAGTCACTTAGTTCCACCAATTTACTAAAGGGAATTCCCTTTGATTCTCCATCTTGATATTCATAGTAATCATTGTAGATGCATCTCATTTGGGCTGAAGGTCATTACCAGAATATGAGTCTGTGGAACATGTGAGAAACCAAGCACCATGTAAATGTCCTGGAACTTCATGCCAGGGGATGTGACTTAAAGTCCTTTCTGACATTGATCAAGGTTTGGGTAGTCTTCCAATGCAGACAGACAACACAATGATAGTGCTCCATATCAATGAGCAGGGAGGTGTTTCCCCCTAGCTACTCTTCTGAGATGCAGTAGTCCCATGAGAGTGTTTGGCAAAGAAAATGTGCTACAGACCATCTTAAATTACAGACTACAATACTATCATGAGTAGTCTTCAAAATGGACAATATTGAACATACTAAGAAGTGGAGCTGTCCATCAGTAGTCAGCAATGAAAAATGCTGTTTGTTTTGTTCTAGCAGAAGGACAGAAACTTAATCACAGATGCATGTCTATTGACTGAAGCAAAAGCCTTCCACTAGTGGTCAGAAAGAATAGCCCAATCAAATTAATTGCCCTGGCTATGGTTGGACAATATTGGTACATAGATCTGCTGTATCTCTCTCAGAAGGCTCATTCTGTATGTGTTGTTGGATCTTGATTCAGAAAGATGGTCTTGTCCTACATCCCAATTCATAACCACTCCACCTTGATGTTTGAATCATAAGTTGATTGACTCAGACATACAGAAGTGCAGAAAATCCTGTAACAACCTATGAAAACCTTCTGTATTGACCTTTTTCAGAAGTGGAAAAGGTTTTGCTTATGGGCAGTGGAAAAGAACCTGTCTCCACACTTTGCCTCCATTGTGTCAATCTTGGATTACTTGCTGAATTGAAGGCAAGGAGAGGTTGAAAGACTATGTGCCATCTTTAGCATACTGTGCTTCAGTTGACAACCACTGTCTTCAGTCATCTCACTGTGTGTCATAAGATTCCATAGAGGTTCAGTGAATGTATCCCCACCAGACAGTGAACATATTGAACATGGGTTCTAAACCTGGTGCTGACAAAAGTAATAGACTTGCCCTTTGTGTCCTTACCAGTCACCAAAGACTGCCTTTTTAACTGTAATCACATCTACAAGACAAGTTACTGAATTGCAGGCTTTAATAGTTGATCCTCCCTTCGCTGTATTCCGTAGGGACAAAATATATCCTACATCTTCATCCCAGATCTATAGCAAAAGTTGGGTCTAGGCTTCCATCTGAATTAGATCACCCATGTCCTGGTATTCTTCCTCAAACCTTATTCCTATTCCCAAGAAGTTAGATTGCATACCATATATGTCAAGAGGCTTTTGTTTGCATTTCCACACAACATCTGTCAAAGAGAGCTAGTTTGTGTTCTGAGACCTGGTTAGTCAGGATGACAGTACCTTAGGGTCTTGGGGCTCACTCTGTTGAGGCTGTTGTACATCACGGATGTACTTCCTTAATGTGTTCATTTTATAAACCTGTAGTAGAACTACCTGGAATTCTACATACACGTACACAGTTGTACTTGCAGATTGGAATCTAGATCACATATTCTGTTTTGGGAGTCCAGTTCTGCACTCCTTGTGTAATTAGAACTCCTCAGCTGATCTTTCTGTGGGTTCTAGACCTCCTGTTAGGTGGTGTACACATAAGTAGGAATAGGTAGTGGTAATTCTCCAAGAGAAAATTTTATTCACCAGTAACAGTTTGAGTGTGTTGCCTCTGCATATTGATACTGCCTGCCCACTTTCTCTTTCTTCTCTAAATTCTACTTCTCTAGGACTCAAAAGTTTACAGGAAAGAACAAAAGTGTTTGTAGCCTTATGGCTCTCTTATAAATGTGTGTCTGGACTTTTGGTGCCCAGTGGGCGCTAATTACTAGAATGTAAGCTCTCTGGGGCAGGGTGTTTCTTATTTTCTGTGTTTGTACAGTGCCTAGCACAATGGGATCCTGGTCTGTAATTGGGGCTCCTAAGTGCTATGGTAATAGAAATAATGATGCTTAGCAGCACCAGCCTGCATGTCCTAGAAGTGTAAATATGCAGAGGCAATATTCTTGGAAAAGTAGAGTTAGTGTTGGAAGCGGATATGCTGGAAGTTGTGGCCCAACCACCTGTGTTATGGAGCTTTGGTGTAACCAGTAAAAGCCAGTGGAAATTTTGGGGCCATAATTACTTGTGAATGTTACTGCGTCTCTTTGGCACAGTAATATGCTGAGCATGTTGAAAGAAGTAGTGATTTGACCCTTGCTCAAAAACACACCAGTGATATTAGTAGCCTCTCCTATTAACATCTTGTTTCAAGCCTTCCCACCCTTTTATCAGCCCATCAGTTTTGGGCTGGTTTACTCCAACATACCCTTCTGTGACTGCATTTGAAGACTACCTAGAAGTTTAAACTAGTGCAAAATGCTGCCCACTTAAGCCTTGATGGTGGGACCTGGTTACTTGAAAAGCTGCCTCTTCCCTCCTGTTGTCAAGGGCTTTATGGTGGAATGCTCTAGGATGAGTATTTTCAGCAGACAGACACGTCCATCTGACTGTCCACCAAAGTTTGACAGCCTTCAGGGCACAGTGTAAGAACCAAGGAGGCATCTCTGCTCCCCCAGCATGTGACTTTCCATGCTGGAGCCAGATGCTGGAGCCAGAAGTACTGGAAGCAGCAACCTTTGGACACTACTTATGTCATCAAACTACTTTCTTCAATTTGATCTTTGCTGATATGGCAATCTTACTCCAACTTCCTCTCCCCCTTTTCCTCATGGACCCTCTGCCACTAATTGTGCTTCCCAGCCCCGCCATTGGCCCTCCTCGGCTACTCCTTCCCTATCTCCTCACTCCTATTAACTCATTCCTTCCTGCCTTTTCATCACTGCAAAGCATATTTAAAAAAATACAGAATAACAAAATGTAATTAACTAGATATTTGCCAACCATCACTCTAATTGGTCTGCTTGTATGATATATGCCTTCCTCTCCCTCTCCCCCCATGTCTTGTCTTTCTAGATTGTAAGCTCTTTGGTGCAGAGACTTTCTTCCTATATGTTTGCATAGTGCACAACACGATGAAACCCTGATCCTGACTGGGGCTGTTTAGGTGCTATCATACTAATAGTATGTCTAGGCAAGCTTCTGAGTGAATGTTTAAGTAGCAGTGAAGAGAGATCTACTCACCAGCAATCTTAGCCATTGAGCTATTACTGTAATAGCATTGACTGTTGGTCCATTTATTGGTGGTACTGCTTGTTTTAATAGGTTCCCACGTGCTACAATGATGGATTTTATATACATGTTTACTTCTTCATTGGTAAACATGAAAACTTACCTGCAGCCAAACCACTTTGGGGTGCTGTGAGCTTATCCATTCTTATGAGTTTAGTAGGGTCAGACTCAGTCAATACCTGGGTACTCTTTGAAGGTTTCTCATCTAAGTGATATTGCCCTTTCCCTTCTGAGTCAGGACTGAATCAATATCTTGTCATTTGCTTTGTCTGTGGGCAGGAGATAGAGCAGAACAGGTCAGGTTTTAGATGCCAGGCTGTGCCAGCTGTCTGGGATTTTGAACAGTGATGATGAATAATAAATTAGAAGGTTGTGTGATCCTATTGAATTATCACCTTTCAGCATTGGGCTGAACCTTGTAATAAAACTCTGCATGGGATATGGGTACAACGACCAGTGCTACTTCTAACAAGGGCATGGATGCGTGAGCCTGGGAGATAGGTACAATGAACTCCTGCAACAGTATTCTTTCACTTTGTGTTCACAGACTGTCTCCCAACACTATGGTGACACCACACAAGAAGAGCATGCTGGGAAATGGGAACTACGATGTAAATGTCATCATGGCAGCGCTTCAGACCAAAGGCTATGAAGCAGTTTGGTGGGACAAGCGCAGGTACTGAAAACCAGGACGATGTATGAGGAAGCTTTTAATTGCTAGTTTGGGAGATGGCTGCCTTGAGCTAAAGTTTATAACCGGAAATATGAGAAGTAATTGAATACCATCTCTGCTCTCTCCTCTTGCCCAGGGATGTTAATGTCATTGCCCTCTCTAATGTGATGGGCTTCATCATGAATCTGCCCTCCAGCCTCTGCTGGGGTCCCTTGAAGCTCCCTCTTAAACGACAGCACTGGATCTGTGTTCGGGAGGTGGGAGGCACCTACTACAATCTTGACTCCAAACTCAAGGTGCCAGAGTGGATTGGAGGTGAAAGCGAGCTCAGGTGGGTCTCTTTCTGTCCTAATCCCCCTACTCCCAGCTCCTATTATAGACTGATCATCTGCCTTTATCTAGTGTCCAGTACAATACAGTTCATGTTTTACTGCCACTGTAGAGTGCCATGAATTCTGATAACAAAGACTGAAGAATGGGAATGAAATTCATATGCCCCTCTTGGATCTTACCCCATTTGTCCAATTCTGTGAAGCTAGGAAAACAACTTAGCTAATAGAATTATAGAAGTACAGGACGGGAATGGACCTTAAGAGGTCATCAGGTTCCATTGAAGCTCTGTTAGTGTGTGTGTCCAACAGAGAGATGTTTTAATTTGAAAAATGTAGATTTTTTTTCTTAAGCTTCTACAGTGGCTAGCAAGCCTCTGCCCATTTTCCTGTTCTTTCTGAGATCCAGGTGTCATTTCTGTGCTTGTGCTAAATTTTCCATGTCTTTTTCACATTAGCAAGTAAAACTGTGGTTCTTACCATTCATGGTCAGTGAAGATTCATGTCCTTCTCCCCTCACCTCAAAAACAGTAATGATAGCCTTAATGTCCCAGACAATTTTTTATTCCAGTTTGGGGAATTGTGCTCTGGCAATGTCTGTAGATCTTATCATTCCAGTAAAGTATTAGTGAATAGAATGACATCCTGCCAACCTAAAATTCCATGGGTGTAACTTCCTGTAGAGAAGTAATTCACTCTTCCTATGACTGCTGCTTAATACTGCTGGTTTGAAATAGTTGCTGGTTTCAATCTCAAGGCTGTTGCATTTCAGCATTAAGTGATTCCTGTGTATAACATTTGGGGAACTTTTTTGGCAAAATATATTAAGGAAATTTAAGATTCTCATTTTCATATTATTTAAGCCAGCTTCTACCTTTTTGCTACTGGATAAATCTTCTAGTCAAAGAGAGGCTGAAAAAAATGCATCAGATCCCAGTTCATAGGCTGCCAGTAATCATTCTGTGCCTCTAAGTTTACCATGGCATCCTTCTGTTTTCCTCCCAGTCATCCCACGTTCGGAGGGAAATGCTTTGAAATTGATGAGACTGCTGATCTCTGAAACCCAAAGAAATCAAAGTTTGTATAAACTTTTAGTAAAGTTAAGACTTAATGCCCATGTGGCTCTGAAATAACCTGCCAGGTGGTGTATGGATCTTGTTAGGAGATTTGTAATATGCAGAAAAGTGACTGTAAAAATGACCTCTCCATTGTCTTCCTGTGTATCTTGTAACATCTGCTTACTTAAGTCTTTACTCCGAAGGGGCCTTGCCAAGTCGATATCTATTCTGGATTTTGTTGTTTCACTTCACTTTTGCTCTTGCTTCTTCCTCTCCTTTTCACAGGAAATTTTTGAAACAGCAGTTGAGAGGAAAGAACTGTGAACTTCTGCTGGTGGTACCAGAGGAGGTGGAAGCCCATCAGAGCTGGAGAGCTGACATGTGATCCGGATATGCCGTCCTTTCTCACTACAGCTCCAGTCCCTCCCCCCCACAAACCTCTGATGTCCTCGGACCTGGATAATTGGTGCCCTAGCTCTTCTGCTCTGGAACTTCCTTTTGTTGGGCTCTTTTCTTTCTATATTCATGGTGCAATAGGACAGTGGTATAGGGTATTGTGGGGGGCCAGAATGTATGAGGATGGAAGCCAGTCACTTTTTAATGAGATGGGGAGGAGAGTGAGCTCTGTTGCTTTTAAGCTGGTTGAGTACCTTGCATAGTGCTCTTTAAAATAGGCTTTGGATATAGGCTGTTTGGAACACTCTGCTAATTTCCCCACCCCCAAATATCTTAAAGACTGCTTGTGGTTGGACGCTACTTCTTCCAGAGCTTAACAAAACTTCTTTGGCTGGAAGGTTTCAAGCATGCTGCCTCCACTCTAAAACAGTCTCTCCCTCCAAAGCAAATTATTCTGGATACAAATGCAAATCAGTGGGGATTCTCAGGAAACTCTCTAACACTAGCAATGGTATGGTGCTCTGTAAAATTTCCTGCTTAGTGAGGGTTTGTGCCAAGGGTTAGGGACAATCCATCTACAAAAAGTGGAGCTATTTTTAAAGAAATGCTTGGGGTAGGTGGGGGAATTCTTCTCTAGTGTTTTTAGGGATTTTTGTTCTGCAGGCGGCCTGGATGCTTCTTTCGATAGTGCAGGACAGGCTCATTACAGAGTAGAGGTAGTAACAAGTTTAGGCTGGTTCAGAAGCATCAGGTATCTGGAGTGAGAGAAGCCACCTTAGCCTGTATGGGATTTTCTTTGGTGCAGTGTATGCCATCGTAATTGTTCCTGTATGGGCACTTGTTAGTTCAGGAGCTGATTGCAGAGAAGGGAATAAAATGTAAAGTGTTAAAGAGGGAGAGAATCATTCCCTCTTATTTCCCTCCTCTGTAGAAGACTAGCGATGGCCATGAAAGAGAGAAGAAAAAGAGGGTAGAGAAACTCTTCTACAAATAAAGTAGGAGTTAGGCGAAGCAAAATTAAAGGCAGGTTTTGCAACTGGAAATTTGTCTCCTGTCATCACTAGCAGTTATTGGGGGAGATGCATACAGGGCTCATGAGTGTCCTTCTGGTGGTATGAGCAGACAGTCTAGCATGGTAGCTGAACCAAGTTCTTTGGTTTTGGCTGACAAACATTCCCCTGACTGTTGAATCACCTCACCCTCTGTTCCCTTCTGCAGAGAAAAGTGAAAGAGACAGGGAGACTCCAGTAGGAACACTTCAGTTTTTTTCTGTGCCACCTCAGCCAGGTGCTAGGTGTAGTTTAATCATTCCTTCCACAGCAGAAAGAGGAAATGGTGAGTTTGGGATGGATTTCACACTACTACTGACTCTTCCTGGTCAAGCTACGTTACAACTGTTTGTCTCATTTCCTAATGTACATGCTGTCCTCCCAGTTAAAACAGCAAGTATAGAACAGTAATGGAAAACACCCAGGGTAAGCCAGTGTCTGAAGCTGAACTTACAAACCACCAAAGCCTTCCCTTCACAACAGAAAGCAGAGACCATGTGGCAACAGGACAAGAGTGGTGGGTGTGGTCGACCCCAGACATCCTACAGGCACCATGCTGCAGCCTCCTGAAGACACATTGGGAGTGGCTCTTCTGCACGTTTTACAGTCCAAACTCAATTTCTACAGGAGCCCTACTTCCTTCTTAACACCACATTCCAATGACCAAAACCAGCTGGCAGAATTTTTAAATACATCACAAGCAGGAGTTCTGCTTATGACTTGAAGCCATTTTCTAAGAGGGAAGGAAAAAAAATCTCAACAGCAAAAGAATTTTCTATGCTGATTAAAATCGCACTTTGGAGAGACCCTATTTGCATGGAAGCCACAAGCCAATGGATCAGTGCACAATATGCAAAGATGTTTTAAAAACATTTTGGGGCTACCTCCCTCTATTTGTATCTAATGTCACTGCTTAACCCCTAGGGAAAGGGTGTGATCCAGCTGCTCAGGAAAAGGGAAACTATGATCCCATCCCTAGGGAATAGTGCTGTGGTGACAGAGGGAGAGGAGGGAAACAGACTAATCCTACTGCTTGTGAGTGGGGAAGCCCATGTTTGTTTTCTTGCTTGTTTGGTTTTGTTATAGCCTTGTCTTGGGTTTGTTTACAGAGATGTATTTTGTTTAACCAAATATTAAAAATGGAAAAATCTCCATATAAAGTGTCCTGTCACTTCTGTGTGTTCAGCTGAATTGTTCTGTAACATGGTATGTAAAGGAAAAAATAAATTGTTCTTTGTTATGAAGTTGTGGCCTTCTTGGGAGAAACTACCTTCCTCAAACCACTTCTGAACTCTGATATGAAACTATCTAGCTGATTATAGGCAGCCTTAGGATACCACCCCTGAACCATTGCTAAGGTATCCAAAACTTCTTACCTAGTTAGCTGGTTTGGGAAGGACCCCTCCTCTCTCTCTTCCCACTCCCCCAGCTAATAGCATGTACATAAAACTGGAGGATAACCATCTGTGCAAAGCTGTAACAGCTACTCTAATCTTCCTTTAGTAGCTGGGGACACGAAAATTGAGCCCCCAAGGTGCAAATCCACAAGGGATGTCTACTAAACACACTGTTTAGGTTGAATTTATTTAATATGTAATACAAAAAAGATATGCAGCCAATTTCCTAAGTGTAGTAGTTTTATGATGCAAACAGAATCAGCACAAGTGCACTCTTCTTTAACCAAATATGCTCCCCTTCCCTCCTCCAACAAAAGAAATTGCAAGGAAAATATTTGAGAAGTTTTCCATACAGGACTCTCATGAAACTTACTACTCTTTGTGATCTGCTCTGCCTGGTGGTAAATTCACTTTTCTTCCTCCTATCACTGGCCTCCTCAAGCCTTAAGTTATCCAGGAGAAATACAGGATTTTCGTTTGATGGTAGAATTTATTGGACAAATTGGCCAGAGCTTATCTTTCACCCTGAGGTGGTGTCCCTGGAGGTAAGGCGCCCACAGCAGCAGCTCTTCAATTTAAAGTCTTTGTAACTGCTCACTGCATGGACTGAGTGGAGAAAAGGAAAAACTCATGACCTGTGAAGGAGAAGCTACAGAGACAAGCCCATCAAAAAGAGGTCCAGAACAGGGGATTTTGCCCCATTGTGGATAGCTCCATGTCCCAAAGTTTAAAAAAAGAAAAAATGCCCAGCTTGACAAATCAACAGTTCAAATGAATCAATTCTGAGGTCTCCCCATGTGATACAGATCTGAAGCAGGTTTCAGAAGTTAGATCTTTCCAGAAAGTGGAGGCAGGGCTCCTGGCATACTGCCAGACAGCCCTGTAGTAGGTCCTAAGAGAATCTGCAAGAGATGATACTGGGTTAAACTATTTAAATTAACAAGGATAAAGATTCAAACAGCACAGCACTTCCCCCTCCGAGAGCCCCAGTAAGGAGGGTAAGCACCTCAGAGAATAAGGTCTTTACACTGGTGACTGGGCAACAAAATGGCAGATGAAATTCAATGTTGATAAATGCCCAGTAATGCACAGTGGAAAACAATCTCAATTATACATATAAAATGAAGTGTAAATTAGCTGTAACCACACAAGAAATCTTGAAGACATTGTGAATAGTTCTCCAAAAACATCCATGAAGTGGCAGTCAAAGCTAACAATGTTAGAAACCATTAGGAAAGGGATAAATAAGGCCATAAATATCATAATGCCACTATAAATCCACGGTATGCCCACATTTTGAATACTGCATGCAGTTCTGTTCACCCCATCTCACAAAAAATACATTAAAAATGGAAAAGGTACAGTGAAAGGCAATAAAAATGATTATGGATATGAAGACACTTTATGCTGACAGGAGAGAGCTCTCCCATTGGCATATTACAACCATCTCTGTGAGCAGTGGTAGGTATGTCAGCTGGAGAAGCTCTCCCACTGACATAGTGCCATCTGCATTGGTGCTTATGTCAGTGTAAATTATGTCATTCAAGGGTATTTTATTCACATTCCTGAGCAACATAAATTATAACGACAGAGTTCATGGAGGATAGGTCCATCAATGGCTATTACCCAGGATAGTCAAGGATGCAACCCCATGCTCTGGTTGTCCCTAAGCCTCTGACTGCCAGATGCTGGGGATGGGTCACTCAATAATTGCCCTGTTCTGTTTCTTCCCTCTAAAGCAAGTGGCATTGGCCACTGTTGGAAAACAGGATACTGAGCTAGATGTACCATACGTCTAACCCAATACAGCCATTTTTCTGTTCTGCTTTCATTCTTCAGGGCTGGGAGTGCAGTACTCCTGACACTTTGCAATACCATTCCTCCTCTGCTATGGCAGCTAACTGCTCTAGACTTACTCACATAGCAAATGGAAAACAAGACGTGTCACCCCCGAGTACTATTGGTCATGGGTATCAAACATGGGGCTATATCAGGCCCATATGATGTATTTATGACACCTGTATGATATACTCAGATTGTTCAGAATCTAAGCTTTCCTCCCCACAAATCAGCTTTTAGCCCTCACTGCTGCAAAGAGCACCTTCCAAATACAAACTAAGTGTAAACAATGTCATGTCAGCTGCCTGAGTTTGCAGAGCTTGGAACAACGAATCAGAGTGATGAACTCCCCTGCTCCCTATTAATCTGACTCAGTGGTTTTCAACCCGCAGACCAATTAGTACACAGCTATGGTTCATGTGACATCCTCAGGGCCATACAGGTACTGTGGCTCACAATGGTAAATAGGTTGAGAACCACTGTTCTGACTGAAGCAGCCACTGTAAAATCCAATGATGATATGCCAATGTCAGCATTAACTGATCACTCTAGCAGATGGAATGGGGTAGTGGGTGTGAGTGCAGCTTTGAGGGGAGAGATGCTAGGAATACAGGAATAAATAAAAAGTTTGGTTACTACATGAAGGCTGTATTGTCCCTTTGATCTCTGTGTGAATCTCCCACTGACATCAGTGGGATTTCTGCTGTGGATTGAGGGTAATATGCCATCCTGCCCTAGCCCGTGGACCATAATTAAACATGAAATCAGGCACTCTCCTCTCTGCTAAATGAGTTTGAAACTCCTAGCACTAGAAAAATAAGGGCAGTAGGATGAAGGGGATTCTGGTGACTCAAGCAAGACAAAGTTTATGATGTCCCCAAAACCCGATCAACATCTGCTAACTTCTATGCTGCAAAGCAACCAAAGAGCATTAGCCTGTGTGCATGAACTGCAATGGAGAAAGGGTCTTGAGGCTTCAGCCTCACCTGTCGCTGCTGCAGCTGCTGCTGTTGCTCCATCTGCAGTTTCTCAGTTTCAAATACAACAGGAAGAACCAGGATCATAAAGGAGGTAGACCCAATCCACAGAGCTGCCCTGGAGAATCTAGAGAGGAAAAAAATAATCATGACAGAAACTCTTGATTTCTCTTCCCCCTTTATATGGAACAACAGACCCCTGTTTGACAAACTCCCACAGAGCTCTGTCTGGATACCTCAATCCTGATTTGGACTACTCTTTGCTATTCCAGTTTTGGACACTCCACATAGCTCTGCCAAAGCACCTGACCCTAATCTGTAGCCCCCTTTGCGATTCCAGTACTGGGTCCCATACTCTGCTGTATGCTTTAGCAGGCTGTATAGCGTTACCACGCACGTTCAGCGCTGCCTGCGGGGCCACTTTCCATGGACTCACACACACAAACCCAACAAGCGGCTGTCGGGACAGAGAATGCAGCCAGGCAACATCGCGGTACGTGATAGGCCAATAACCAGCCCTGACCAGAAAAACGACAGGTGGCTTTGCCGACCGACCGACCCGCCCACCGGGGCAGCCAGCCCCAGCGCCGCCTTCTCACCTGTACATTTTTTGGGCCACAGAAAGGGACAAGTCGAAGGTAGCTCCCGCCGCGGCCCGGACGCTCTCCGGGAACATCTCGGTCAGGCCCCAGAGCCGCTCGGCCAGGGTCTCGTCCAGCTGGGGGAGAGGAGAGAGGCTCAGAGTCAGACCCGTGAGATATGACCCCGGGGAACGGCCCCTGCCCAGCGCCCCCCACGCCCAGGTTCACCCCGGACCCGCACATGGAGCCCGCGCCCTGCCCCGGAGGCCTGGTACCTCGTTGTCCTCCTCCAGCTCCTCCTCCAGCTCCTCGGCCTTGCCCAGGCCGCCCTTCGGCAGCAGCTCCTCGGGTGAGAGGGGCGACGCGGCGGCCATGACAGCAGCAAGCAGGAGAGAGGAAGAGCCTGGCGGAGACAGCGGAACCGGAAGAGAGCCGACGAGACGGGGACCCAGCAGCGGCCAGAGAGGCACCGGAAGGGAGGTGAGCGACAGCCACGCGGGAGGGGCTGAGAGCTGGGGGAGACAGCGGCCTCTAGCGGCCTGTCTTGCAACTCCGTCGGTAGTCAGGGCAGCGGACCCTAGGGGCCAGTCACCCGCAGCCACTTAAGCCTGTACTCCAGCCCAGCCGTTTTCTCCCATGGCCCATCACTGCTGCCCCAGGCCCGCTGCACCGCCCCTAGCCTGGGGTATCCTCTCCCCATCTTTCATCTACCAATAACTCCTAGGCGTCCCCCTCCATTGTCCATGGTTTCCTGGCCCCTCTGCTTCCAAAGGTTCATGCCCTGAGCTTCCCCGACGTGTAACAGGCTCGTGCCCCTGAAGGGGCAGTTGGTGCCTCGACACCTTGCTTATCTCTTCTGCTGCAGAGGGAAATGACTAATAGTTGTGCAATGACCCATGGAGGAAGAGCATAATACACCCCTCTCAGATGGAGACAATGTTAGTTTAGTGGATGGGGCATTGAACTGAGACTCAGGAGAGCAGCTTTCTACACCCAGCTCTACCACTGACTTGCTGTGTGACCTCTCTGTGCCTGTTTCCCTTCTCACCCATTGTCTGTCCTGTGTAGTCAGACTGTAAGCTCTTCAGGGCAAGGACTATTTCTCACTTCATGTCTGTAGTGTCTAGCACTCTGATGCTCTGCCTTCAGTTGGGGTCTCTAGGTGCTACTGTAATATGCGTGCCTGTGGCCTGATCCCTACCTTAGCAAGAATGTAACAGACACAACGTGATTTGTTTTAATTTAACTTTATAAAAATGTAAGAAACACTCAGGAGAACAAACATTCTAGAAACCCACCTGTCAATGGCAGGAAGCAGAGTTAATGGTTTATACAATAATAATAAATATCTGAAAGGGAAAGACTGTTTTAGTTTAGGATGTATTTTGATTTTGAGAAGAGGAGTCAGGGAAAGGGCCAATCTGGAGCTTCTTAGATTGAAACCATTAGCAAGGGGACCCACACAGAAGCTGCTAACCAGAGACACTAAGGTCACACATGTATACAAGACATCTTCCCTACCATCCACCTGCACATACCCCATGCTCACACTACAGGACTCTTGCCCAGCTCTCCTTGAGAAAACAGATTATTCACAAGTGCCTTCACCAATTGCTCTCTGCCTTGAGTGGCAAGTCTACAAAGGACAAGTGAGAGGTGGAGTAAAGATATTTGGGCAGAAACAGTTGTTCATTACTACTGAATATGTCCTAGGGTGACTTCTTGAGACCACTGAGACAATGGTTATCCAGCAGCTCTATGGAGTAATATAGTAGATGCCTTCTGATACTACTGGAGGCCTCATTAACATTCCAAGCCTGGGAACTTGGTTACCTGTCCAGCAGACTGTAATATCACCATATGCTACCAAGACAATGAAGCTGTGACAGCCAGGCTTGGATTCAGCTGTAGGAGCCCTGCTTGCCTGGGTGATGGAGATTTCAAACCAGATTCCCTTGTTTGCCCATCCCCTAGCCCCGTCTCTTGTAGTTGTTCACTTCCTCCTCCGGCTGTGACTCTTCAGGTCCTCCAGCTCCTTCTCCATCAGATGGGACTCAGCTGTAGTCTCAGAGAGCTGCAATCAAGAAAAGACAAGAATTAGAGTAAGAATAATCCTTCACATCCCCATGGAGTATTGCTTTTACAAGGCAAAAACCAGAACAAGGAAAGTACTATTTAACCTACATCTCTAAAGTCCCTTTCACCCACCAGGATCCCCAAGCACTTTATAGACGTACACCACAAAAATGCAGGCACCTTTGGGTTCTGTCTGTAACACACTGTACAACAGATTTTAGAAGTGAAAAAGAGCTTCTCCAGTTAATACTTTGGATTTCATAGCACACTCTGTCCAGAGATCGCACAGAGATTTACAAATATGAATGAATTAGCTTTCACCCATGTGAGGTAGAGAAATATCACTCTCATTTTACAGATAGAGAAACTGAGGCATAAAGGTTCAGGCCCCTCCTCTCAACTGTGGTACTCACTGAAATCAAGCTCTTCTGCTGAAGGGACCTCGACCTTCTCTTCCTCTTGGGGAAGAAGTGGATGAGGTCAGTCTTCACTCTAACACAATCACTACAGTGTTAAGCACTTCTCTAACAACAGGGTAGGGCTCAGTCTCAATGGGAGCAGGGATACAGGCCAGCATTAGGACCTGTGTTTTCGGGATGACCCAGAGCTCTTCGCTCTGTCTCCGGGGCATTTATGATCACTTCAGAGAGGTGAATCTCCCCATTCTCACCATGTCCAACAGGATATCGACTTTCAGACGCAGGAGATTGTTCTCTTCCTCCAGCTGCTGATTCCGCTTGCGCAGGCGCTGTGTCTCCCTGCGATCCCCGCTGCTGCTCCCCGACTCTAGAGGAGAGAGAGGCCAAAGTTATAATCAGATCACTCCACAACTTTCCCAGACCAAAGCAACAGGAGTTCTTCCTCACCTGCTATCCACTGGCCATTCTCAAACTTCAGGCTCTGTCCAGTGAGGTTCATGTTGGGAGTGCCATAGTCCAGGCCCAGCTCAATTTCACGAGTCGATCTGTCCAGCTGCAGAAAAAACTCAATGTTTTCTAGGACTTTCATTTTCTCTTTCCATACTTTCCCTCACATAAAGTGACTGGCATTCTTGTAAAAGGTGCTGGATCAGTGGCCCTGGAACCTGATGTCCTATTATTAACCCTGCACATGCCACTGGAACGCAAGCATCTGTCTCTCATACACCCCTACAGAGTCTCCTTCCAACATATGTCAGCCCTGAACTAAAGGGGCTATCTCTAGGGACATGAAGGGAGTTCGTTTGCCAGGGCCTATTCTATCTTTGGTGCCAGTTGTAAGGAAAGCCCCTGTCCCACTGGGGTCTGCATTAAGAGCACACATTAGAAGTTTCAGGTACAGTGAATCTGGCTTTTGAATGAAGAAGGAGTGAAGTATGCCACTAACTAAACATTCCACTTCTGCTCTCACTATCCAATCACCAGTAAGCAGAGCAGTCATGACTCTGGACCAGAGGAGGAAGGAGAAACAGATGGGAATATGAGAGAGGAGGTTGGGGGGAAGTGTCTAATACTTTGTCATGATAGTTGTTACTGTAACATTTCTAAGGCAGACCATCTGCCCCTTGTTATTAAAGGGTTGATAGAAGATCTCTAGAACCCAGCACTTACCGAGTGCAGGTTGGAGAGAGAAGCTGATTTCCTCGGTGGGGTTTTCTTTGGACTGAATGTGTTCCCAAAGAGAGGCATGGCTTCCCAATCTTTAACCCTGTTCACCTCTGCTGCCTTTACCTGTTTTCTAGACACAAGGAAGAAACAGAGAAAAAAAAAGCTCAGAAGTTTCAGATCTTATCCATTTCACCTCACAGGAGGATGATTCCCTATGGAATATTTAGGATTTCCAGTTTCTGCTGTTTGTTGGTTTCAATTTTCAGTATTTATACTTAGACAAATTATGGCTTTAAAAAAGTAAAATGTTAGGATATGTTTAAAATCTCTGTTTAAAAAAAATTGAGTCTTATTTTAAAAAGAACTCTTCTTAAGACCTAGAGATGAGCCTTCAGTGAGTGAGAATCTTTTTAGGTGGTCTCTGAAAAAGACTCTTCATAGGTGTACATATTATAATTTTAGAGTGTTTTCAGTTGCTATTTTATAGAAACCTACTGATTTCCTCAAGTAATTGCTCTGCTGGGTATTTTATCAATTTTAATCAGTTGTATTCTAAAAACTAGAAACCCCAAGTATATTTTCAGCTTTGTTCAGTCCCGTTTTAAAAAGAATAAAGCTTCTTCATGAACCATTCACCCTGAATAGCCTCAACTGCCTGGAGTAAGTAATATCTTCAGGTTATGTTTTCACTGTGTAGTTAACCCAGACTCTTACCTTGGCTTTAGCCCTGAACCCCATACTATCACCACACAAAAGCTTTGACCTGCCTTTGGAGTGGCTTTAAATCCAGATTTGTTTGCCTGGCTGGGGGTTAGAGCCTGGGTTCTGCTTTAACTCAGGCTCTGACCCATCCACATTGCAGTATGAATGCAAACTGTAACCCAGGTTACATAATTTAGGTGCTGCTAATCCTCCAGTGCCTTCCCACAATCCCCCACTGCTGGATTTTCCTGATCTCCTGTCTACTCTCTTCTCCTGCACCAGAATTCTACACCAATTTATATACACTGGTTTGGTGTTTAAATCCCACATTCCACATGGCCTGCACTGTGTAAGATGGAAGTGCTTTAGTTTATTGACTTGGTAGGCTTGACACACTGCCCCACGGGGGCCTAGGAAGGACAGATGAGTTCTTACACAACACAATTCCTTGAACAGCTCCTCTTAGTGTAGTGCTAAGGACCATGGGATATACTGCCCCCTGAAATCCTAATGCCTAATCCAGGTTACTCCAGCACCAGTGGGGACATGGCTACACTGGTGACACCTGAGTATGGCTCAGCAAGGTGGATGTTCACATGAGGGTTTGGCTAACCCAGGTTCCCACCCTGGGTGCCAAAATCCAGATTAACTCAGCAGTGAAGACACACTCCTTACTCACTTCTCCCCTTGAAACCCCTGCACTGGGAAAACCTGTGGCTGGGCAGCAGAAGCCTTTCCTTCCTATTCCCTTGGAATCTGGGTCACCTGCCCAGCTGGAGCAGTGCAGACCCCAATGCTAATGGGACAGCTCTGCCCATATGGCTGGGGTTGCCACAGGGAGCCTGTCACCGCAGTATCTAGGCGCTGCTGCATCCAGCCACCCAGATCCTGGAGGGGAGTTATACCAGGAGCCAGGCCTCGCAGCCTAGCGGGACGCGCTGGCCCCCGGCCCCTCTTCGGAATCGGCGCCCAGGCCACGGGCGCGCGGGCTAGGCGAGGAGCCTCCCTCCCTCGCTGCGCGCGCCCCCTCACGGCGGGGCAGGGGCTGACTGGGCACCACGTGCTCGACCCGAGATGGGATCCGGAGAGCGCCGCTCATCGGCCACCGTCCGCGCAGCGCAGCCCACGCGTCGCTCGGGGGACACGCACACGTGCTCGCAGGGAGGGGGTGTCGGGGTGTCAGTGGAGATTTTGTCTCTTTACATCAAAAACGGGGCTGAAACATTCGGGTCCCCCCGACCCTTCTAGTTCCCGCAAGGGGGCGCCTCATCATCTCCCCTTCCCCGCCTCACCTGCACCAAGAAGAGCCCCAGCCCCTGAGTCACTTCATTTGTTGTGCCCCCAACACCAGCCGTCTTGCGCGCAGGCGCATCCGACTCCGAAGAAGTCCATAGCTACCGCGCGGCGGGGGGAACTCGAGGGAAGGGGTTAGGACTCTACCACTGGGAAGAGGGGAAAGCAGGGGAGCGGTACAATGTTATTCTGTATGAAGGCATACATTCAAATACATTATCTCCCCAGGGCTCTGCTCCTGAATGGAACGATCCGTATTCAGCGCCCCAGAGAGCGTTCAGAGGTATGAACCGGTATCAGATGTCGGACCCCCCATCAACAGCCCGGAATGGTAGTGTCGGTGTCGGACTCGGGAACGGCCGCGCGGGGGAGACTCTGAAGCTAGATTATACCATGGAAGGGGACAGGGGGTGTGCGCGCGCGAGCTAACGGAATTCTCTCTGTAAACCTATTAACTCACCTCGAGTTCCTCGTCTCCCCTTCCCCCGCCCAGTGGGAGCGGCAGCTCCCTTCCGAGTGCGGAGAATGGTTTGGGCCCGCAGGGTTGCCATGGTGATAGAGGGAAGCCTAGCGAGAAGCGGGTGTTGAACCCGCGGCGCCGCTCAAGTCCCGCCGGCCCGGAAGATTCCCGCCTATCTCCTCCTGGGGGCTCGGCGCGAGCGCGCCGATCAGGTGAGCTGCGCGCGGGGTCGGGTAGCGGGCCCGAGACTCCTCCCGCGGCAGCTCCTGGTCCCCGCCAGGCTTCAGCCGCCCTCAGCGCCGCCGAGCCGCTCCGAGCGGTGTGTGGAGGAGCGGAGGCGCCCGGAGCCCGGTCGGGGCTGGCAGCTGGGGGGTTACAAATCCCGCCCTGTGTCAGTCAGCCGAGCCCCTCTGGGCTGGGGGTCTGCGCTGCACCGCGGGCAGCCCGGGAAGGGACAGCGAAGGGGGCTTTAGGCTGCCTTTGTACCCTCCTCCCTCTCCCCCCACTCTGAACTGCTCCAGGGGCTGAAATGGTTCCTGGGGCGGCAACTTGGGCAGCCCGAGGGGCTCCTTTGAGTTCCGGCAGCCTGGTCAGGGCTGCCTATGGACATGGGAAGAGGTGCTAGCTCGAATGCCCCCTGCACCCGTGGGGCCTGTGGCTGTCCAGTGCTGCCTGGGCCTGGGCAATTCTCCCCTGCTGGCCAACTGCCCGAGGATGCCCGGTGTGACAGCCCCAACCTTTCCGGAACGGGGGCTGGAACAATTTGTGTAGGGGGGCGGAGCGATGGGTGCTGAGAAGCATTGAACTGAACTGTAAACCCTCTATTTGATGGAAACCAGTTCAAGACAGCGGGAGCACCCCTGGTTCCAGCACCTATGGCTGCTGGGCTGGGGAGTGACACTTGTCGGCCTCCATCTATAAATTATTCAGACAATAAACACGGAAACCAAAGTTGCTGTGTCTAAGTCCCTTTTCAGAGAAGGTGCATTTTTAAGGCAATGTGGTGGTGTAACTGTGTTGGTCCCAGGATGTGAGAGAGAAAGTAGGTGAGGTAATATCTTCTATTGGGTCAACTTCTGTTGGTGAAAGAGGAGACAAGCTTTCCAGATCGCTCTTCTTCAGACCTTCAGCTCTGGTGTAGCTTGAAAACTCTTATTCTCATTCACCAACAGAAGTTGGTCCAGTAAGATATTACCTTGCTCACCTTGTTCCTCTTTTAAGGAAACTCATTTTCATCTGGACAAAGGGCCACTCTCCACTCCTCCCTCCCAATCAGCTTCTTTCTCAGATTCCCAAATGGGAATAATCTTGGTTGATATTGTAATACAGTAACTTTTGACTGGTTTGCTTGCTGCTCATTTGCTGGAGGAAAGCCCAGACATCTTGCATCATACTCTAAAAATGCTACCAAAACCAGATATTTTAATGTCCTCCTTCACCCTAAAGTTTTTCTTACCTTCCACGTTTCCCATTTATTACTGTTTATTATAGTGCTATAAGTGTGTAAGGCACTGTACAAGTGAAGTATATAACAAGGTGCCTGCCACAAGGAAATTACAGTTAGAATTTTAAAAGAAAATCAAATAAATACTGTGTGAGAACAAGTGGTGTCACAAAACAACTCTCCTCTGGAAACGTGAGCTTACTGAATCCTTGCTTATGCCCTAAAACACAGCCTGGCTGTTTCCATTGTTATGGGGAGAGACATCCTCTGAGGACTTTCTCCCACTCACATGAGCCCCATAACTCTCTTGACCTTTCCACATGAGGTGCAGTGTCCTTACTGCCTGTGGCAATGAAGACTAAGGCCTTGTCTACACTACAAAAATTTGTCAACATAAGATATGTCAACTTTCAGCCAGTGATGGCTGATGTCCACACTGCTATCCTTGGGTTGATGTAGTGTATTCTCACCAGGATCACTTCCACCGACCTAAGGTGCAGTGTGGGGGGAGCCCAGAGGCTCCCTGTGGGCTGTCCCTCCACCACTCCCGATTCTAGCTGGGATGTGGAGACTTCCCCACTCCCAGGCCGTGAGCTGTCTGCAGCCTCCCGTGTCCTGCCCAGTCCTGGCTCTGAGCTGGAGTGGGCTGGAGCAGCCCGCTTCTGGGCTCACAGCTGGGAGGCAGCCTCCTGCGCCCTGGCTCGGAGCCGGCTGCAGCCTCCCGCAGCTTGCCCAATCCCCACTCGCAGCCGGGAGCTGGTAGGCAGCCACCTGCACACTGTCTTGCTGGCGTCCCCAGCTACCAGTGGGGTAGCAGCTGCTTGCGGTTTGCCAGCATCCTCGACTGCCAGCGGGGCGGCAGCCGCCTGCAGCTTGCTGGCCTCCTGGGTTGCCAGTGGGGCTGCAGCCACCCACGCCCCAGCTCACAGTGGGCGGCAGCCTCCCGTGGCTTGCCAGATTTTAGCTTGCAACTGGGAGCCAGGCAGCAGCTGCTCATGCCGGGCTCGCAGATGGGAACCGAGCAGCAGTCTTCCCAGCTCCCGGTGGCAGCAGGCAGCAGCATCCTGCACCCCAGCTGGCAGCCGGTAGGGGCTTGCAGAGTCCGCTTGTCAATTTCACTGCTCTAGCAAATGTGTGTACACTAGCACTGTTTTGTGGACAAAAGCTGACTTTTGTCAACAAAACTCTGTAGTGTAAACCAGGCCTTATAAAGAGGGACTTTAGTACAAGCCTACTCAAAGTGACATCCAAAAATGTTTGTCAAAGGGGATTTGGTTTTGAAGACAGTAAAGTGGGAGAGGGGAAGAAAAAGAGGTTCTATAAAAATATTTTTGTAATGGAAATGTTTTGTCCCCACTTTGCTAGGAATTAGTTTGTATTTTGCACTGGAAACATGGCAGCCCAAATAATACTTCACCGATGACTTCCTTCCAAGAATTTATGGGGGTATTGCCCCTGCAACAAGCACAGGAGACTGACATCATGCAGCAGAGCCTAGATGAGAAACCTTCATGTATCTTTTGCCAGTAAACAATCAACGCTAGAGGGTCACATAATGTTGCTTATATAGACCAAACTGTACACCGAAATGGGCACCTTGCCCTTCCACTCATTGCCCCCACCCCCACCATGGCCAGAACTCTAATTTTGGTAAACATTAGAAAACCCAAAAGTCTGATTTCCACTGTCTCAAGTGGAGGTTCAAAGATTTCAAACACACTGGTTTAGAAAAAACAATAAAACAAGTTTATTAACTACAGAAAGATACATTTTAAGTGACTACAAGTAATGAGGCATAAAAGTCAGAATTGGTCACAAAGACAATAAAAAGATAAAATGCAAACTAATCCCTAATTTAGCAAGCTAAATAGATTCAAAGCTAAGGTTATTCTCACCACCTGCTCTTTATTGACTGGAAGCCTCCAGGCCAGGACCCCTCCCCAGTTCACTGTCTCTTCAGGGATTGTTGCTGCAGTGAATAGAGAAGAGTGATAATTTGTGTTGTGAGTGTTCTCTATTCTTATATCATTACTCCCTTTTTGAGGATTATCTCAAGCGGGGGTTCAGGTGACAGCCAGTCTCTTTACACAGCAACCCCCAGTTATTCTATTGTCAATATTTAGAGTTTTTGCTTACACCCTTCTTTCTGTTGAAGAATGGCTGTTTAACTAGGTGATGGTCCACTTGACTTTGTTGACTCCTGGCTTAGGTGTTGGTTTGTCTTTTGTTTCTGAGGAACTGGTTTGTGCCTGCTTTTCTAAATTTGGAGCATGTTACAGCAGTGTTTTACAGTGGAATCTCATAACTTTACATACAATGATGCCACACATATTTTACCAGGACAATAATGTTCAGCAGATTATGAGTTTTCAAATGATATCTCACAAGGCATACTTTGTACAAAATGTATCATGGTCTTATAAAAAGGGTGAACATGGTGTACAGATTGTCACAGGTATTTATTGGTATGGATTGTATTTCAATGGTGGCAGGTTATTTAGAGCTTATGAGAAGCACCTTTTATGAGGCAAAATCAAAATAAATAAATATCCCTTCCCTTTTAAGTTTTAAAGGACTCCCCAATTTGCCAAACATTTTGTTGTAGTCCAAAGTCTCTTGCTCCACTGTACGAATACCAGTTGAAAGGGGTTTGGAGACTTTCCTGAAAGATTTGGACTGTGCAGTTAGTGAGATAATGAATCAGGGGGCAGAGGCAAGAGAAAACAAGACACACACAGAGGAAATATGGAAGAGAAATAGCAACAAAGAGAGAAGGTATCAGAAAAAAAGTAGAATCTTGATTTTTGTCTGGTTTGTTACACCTATTAATACACTCCAAAGAGATTTCTTAACATACCTTCCATCTCAGTGTGCCTAATTGGCAGTATGCAGAAAGTGAACCAGAAAATTGCACATTTGGAACTGGAGGTGAAAAAATTCCATGCTAGTGACTCGGTGAGTAAAGACAGTTTGCTGCAGCATATGCAAGGAAAAGCATAGACTTAGCTGTGTCTCCTGATGGTACATCTGGGCACGGCATCATTCCAGCAGGATAGGTGTAGCAAAACAGTGGCCTTCTGTTCCTTCCAAGGAGAGTCTAGGTGCTGGAAATTACTAAGTGCTTTAAAGGTGGAAAATTTATAGGGAGGATACCCTAAAATTAGAACAGAAGCTTGCAGTTTTGAATGGGGATTTTGTGAATTAACTGTGTATGTGTGTGTATGTAAGTATTAGGGAGAGGCGAGAGAATGGACGAGCAATGGCAAGAAAGGGAATAACAAAAGAAACAGCAAGCAGGAGAAAGAAAGAGTTAATTGACTATAGAATTATAATATTTCAGAACTGAAAACATTTGAGCTCAAGTAGCTGCTTTAGGAATCCGGGGTCCTTTTGTTCCCAAGCCCTGACATTTAGTGGAGAATTAATCTGTAACACCAATTTCTATTATATTTGTTGTTGTTGAAGGTGATTGAGGACTTGGAATCATCAAACAGACACTCTGGACAGAAGAGCTTCAGAAGAGAGAAGAAGCACTACAAGACATCCAGGGACAGAGGCACACATGATTTCTAACTACATAGCTTTGGGGTTGTTACTGGGGAGATGGGTCCAGATCAGGACATTTCCTGCCAATTAATACTGGGGTATTAATGATCCCTCTTCCAGTGGAGTCACATATTAGGACATTTCTTGCAAACTCCAGATTGAAATGCCACCAGCATCTCAAGCAGCACACACCCTCATTGTGTATTTGGGGTAGCAGAAAGTGTAATTTTACCATCTAATTTTTGGAATTCTGAATGTACAAACAGTGTGTGCCCTCATATCCTGGAGACAGCTCTAGATTCCTGACCAAGACTTTGAAACAACCAAAGAAGACACCTCTTGCAGAGAATCCATGACAGGTTTTGAGCCCAGTGAATAATTGAGACAGGGTTTGGGGAATTTAGGCTCTGAATCTGCAAACACTTATGCCCATGGTGAATTTTTATGCATGTGGATAATTCCATTGAGTTCTATGGGGCTATTCATGTACATAAGTATTTGCAGCATTGGGACCAGAATGAATGGTGTGAAGCTAAACCTGCAGTGTAGATATGATAAATAATATTTGGTGTCACATATGTCACTAGCAAATCTCATTGTTTTGATTTAAAAAACCCTCAGTAACCTGGAACACAGATTATGCATGAGCTCCCCTTAAACTACTAAGAGCTTAACGCTTTGGCATATTTATTTTTCAGTTTGCATTTCTATGGCACTCATGCCTAGAGTAACTGAGAACCTCATAAAGATTAATGAATAAAGCCTCGTAACACTACTGTGAAGTGACTTGGTACCACGCGATATTTTGATTAAAAAACTAGAACAATATAAAATTAACATAGCACACACTAAGTGGATTAAGAACTGGCTAACTGGTAGGTTTCAAAATGGAATAGTAAATGGGGAATCGTCATTGAACGGATGTGTATCCAGAGGGTTCCCACAGGGATGGTTCTTGGCTCTACGCTATTTGACATTCTTATCGATGACCTGGAAGAAAACATAAAATCATCACTAATAACGTTTGCAGCTGCAAAAAAAATTGAGGGAGTGTTAAATAATGAAGAGGACAGGTCACTGATTCAGAGCAATCTGGATTGCTTGATAAACTGAGTGAAAGCGAACAATATGGATTTTAATATGGGTAAATGTATACATCTAGGAACAAAAATGTAGACCATACTTACAGGTTGGGGGACTCTATCCTTGGAACTAGTGAAAAAGATTTGGGATGGGAGTGGGGGGGATCAGCTGACCAGGAGCTGCAGTGTGACTCAGTGGCCAAAAGAGCTAATGCAATCATGGGATGCATAAATGGGAATCTTGAATAGGAGTAGCAACATTATTTTACCTCTATAATTGATACAGGTGCTACCACTGCTGGAAGATTGTGTCCAGTTCTGGTGCCCACAATTCAAGAAGGATGTTGATAAATTGGAGAAGGTTCAGAGAAGAGCCACAAGAATGATTAAAGGATTAGAAAACATGCCTTATAGAGATAGACTCAAGGAGCTCAATCTATTTAGCTTAACAAAGAGAAGGTTAAGGGGTGACTTATTTACAGTCTATAAATATATAGGGAACAAATATTAAATAATAGGCTCTCAGTCTGGCAGAGAAAAGTATAATATGATCCAATGGCTGGAAGTTGAAGCTAGACAAATACAGATTGGAAATAAGGTATATGTTTTTAATAGTGAAAATAATTAACCACTGGAACAATTTACCAAGGGTCATGGTGGATTCCTATCACTGGCAATTTTTAAAATCAAGATTGGATATTTTTCCTGCTCTAGGAATTATTTGGGGGAACTTCTGTGGCCTGTGCTATACAGAAAGCCAGACTAGAGGATCAGAATGGTCCCTTCTGGGCTTAGAATCTATGAATCAGTATAGAAGTAAGGAGAGATATTTTGCAGCTGGGGAAATTGAGGCAGACAGAGGTTAAATTATTTGTCCCAGGTCATGTAGGATTTATGGTTTATGTGACAGGGCCAGAAATAGAACAAAAATCTCCTGGCTTCTAGTTCTGTGTCTTAATTACAAGGTTGTCTTCCCCCATATGTTGTTGGAAAGGTAGTTGTCCCTAGGTCTATAATAATGTATCTCATTTGATATGTAAACCGGATGTCACCATAATTTTGCCATTTAACTTCCTTGAGCCAATACCTTCACTAATTCTTTAATGGTGAGATAGCAGAGAAGGATATGTCCATTTTCTCCATTCATACTCATATTCACTGGAATGGAGTAGGGTAGAGGGTAGCATGCTGTCTCACCTCTCTGACTCAGCTGAAATTCTCCTGGCTTGTGTCGGTGTGGCATCAGTCATGCTCTTCAGCCCCTCAGGATTCTCATTCTTTTTTCTTCTTGCTGCAGACAAAGATAGGAAGGAGATGTGCAGCTTTGTGCAGAAATATGAGCGCTCTATGCATGCAGCAGACTTTGACCCACTATCTCAGACCAAGCTCACTTACAAGAAGGTAAGATCACTGATGATAAGGGGCAGAATTCCTCCCCTTTCCGTCACATATACAACATCTTGTAAAGAGACAGAGTCCAATTCTCTTGATTGCTGGGGGAAATAATTGATGTATATGTTTTATTTTTGGGAAGGGTGCATAGGAATGTAGGAACTGCATTATTGCATCAGATCACTGGTCTGTCTAGTTCATTATCCCACCTCCTATCAAATTGGATCATATCATTAGTCAGTCCATTCCTGTATTCTGCTTCATTCTATACCAGTTCCACAGATTGATTATACAGTATGCTCTGTAAAGGATTATTTCCTTTCATTGATTCTAAATTTTACTGCCCTTTAATTTTGCAAGTCTTGCTTGTATTCTGTTGTGGAATAGGTAAGAAGGGGAAGGTCTGATCAGTTATCACTAGGGCCATGTCTACACTACAAACTGGTCAGTACAAGTTATGTCCATGCAAAGCCACCGCAGTTGGTATATTCGCTTGTGCACATGCACACTTGTCTGCTTGCTTTGGCACTTCATATACTCACCAGGAGTGCTCATGTCAATGCAAAGTGTGGTGCACTATGGGTAGGTGTCCCAGTGTGTCACATGCCGTCCTCTGATGCAATGCCTTTTGGGGGATTTTTGCAATGTGTTGTGGGGTAGAAATGAGTTGTGTGGGGAACTCTGGGGTCTGGGGGTCAAGGTTCCATCATGCAGTTTTTTCCATCCCATAATGCCATCCCTATCCCATAATTTTTCACATCTCTTTTTAAAATCCCACAAACCCATGCGGCACTTGTTGTCCACCATCTCTGACAGAAACTTGGAGCCCACACAGCTCTGCACTATTATCATGAACATTGTAAACACAGATCGAACGATCCCTCCAGTATTTGCAGAGCCACAGGAAACGTATCAATGGGGGACATGACTGTTTATTTGAGGACACGTTGCTAAGGGACATAGCAAAAACCAATTTAAGGTTGTTGATGGGATTCAGGGAGCAGCTGCAGAATGTGGAGCACTGTTTTAGGGCTTGAGAAAAGAACGCTGACTGATTGGATTGCATCGTAACGGTGTATAGTGATGAGCAGTGGTTGCAGAACTTTTTGATGCAAAAGGCCACATTGCTTGATCTATGTGCTGATCTCACTTCAGTTCTCCCATGCAGGGACACAAAACTGACACTTGCACTGACAGTTGAGAAGCGAGGGACGATCTCACTGTGGAAGCTTGCAGTGCTGGATTGCAGCTAGTCAATGGGAAATCATTTTGGAGTTGGAAAATTCACAGTGGGATCTGTTGTCATGCAACTGAGTAGAGCCATTAATCATATCCTGCTATTTAAACTGTGGCTGTAGGCAGTGTGCAGGATACCGTGGATGTATTTGCAGCTCTAGGGTTCCCAAACTGCATAGACAGTACATCCGTGATTTGGCCCCAGCACACTTTGCAACAGAGCACATCAACAGAAAGGGCTACTTTTCTATGGTTATGCAAGCATTGGTGGATCACTGGAGACACTTCTCCCATATCAGTGTGGTCATGATGCTTGTATCTTTAAGAACACAGGACTGTTCAGAAAGCTGCAAACAGGGGCATTCTTTCCTGACTGGTGGATTATCTTTGGTGATATTGAAATACCAGTTGTGATTCTGGGGGACCCAAACTACCTCTTGCTCTCCTGGCTCATGAATCTATACACTGGCCACCTTGATAGCTTCAAAGCAATATTCAGCTACCAGCCGAACTGGTGCAGAATGATAATTGAATGTGCTTTTGGTAGACTGAAGGGAAGCTGGTGGTGTTTACTCACTAGTTTGGATCTCAATGTGAAAAATATCCTAATGGTTATAACTGCCTGTTGCGTCTCGCATAATATCTGTGAGGCAAAGGGGGAAAAGCTGCAGCCAAAGTGGAGGGCGGAAGTGGAATGGCTGTTTGCTGACTTTGAACAGCCAGACAGAAGTGTAGCAATGTAGGCTTGTCTGACATAAATATGGGGGAGGCCTCATTTCTTGGAAGACAGGAGTAGGGAGGTAAATTACTTAGCTGGCTGAAAACAATAGTTGTTCTAACTAATATAAGTAAATGGATCAGAAAGATATGTGACAGAATGTCTGAGCTAGCCAAGATAGGAGGGAGAACCCAGGAAACCATTTACTACATGCAAGATAACAATGGACAAGATAAGTCAGGAATGGAAAGATGAGGTAAAGAATAGGTGAATCGTGGACAGTGCGTGAATTGAGCATGCTGTACAAGGACTGGTTCCTACAAATTAATCAAGCCAATCCAAAAATGTGTGATGCAATGTACAGTAAATGCAATGTACTGTGTAAATGTATATCAAGGAACACATCTGCTGTGTAAGTTTGGATATGTGATACGCCTTATACCTACCCCTCTATACTTGAGTCTGATGAACTCAGAGTAACTTTGATGTATGCCAAATAAAGGAATCTGAGTAATAAGACTGGAGACAAACTCAGTTCTTGGGGATCTGAATGGAAGAGGTTTCAGGGGAACCGCAATAAGGACCAGTAGAAGAGCTCAGTGCAGAGCTATGCAGTTGAGGGAGGCCTTGAAAAAGCACTTTAGAGTCAGCCACAATAATGTGCCATGGTGGACAGTGTTGTACCTGGCCTTGAAGTTTTGGGGATTGTTAGGAGTTGTGCAATACTTGGTGTACATTTATTAATATCACACTGTCTTTTAATGAACCTATGAATTACTTGATGCTTACTGTACATTTATAATTATTACAGTGCATTTTGCACTGAAGTTATGAGTTCTGTGATTACATTCAGTTACAATTAATGTGTGCTTTTGGTAGCACTAGGCATTCTGCTGTATATGTTATGAAGATGAACTTATTTCCAAAAAATTAAAATATATTGTGTAACAAAAACAGTGCAAAGAATAATGAGCAATTAAAAACCCACAGAAAATAAACTTATAAAATACATTAACAGAACAGAACTTTAAAATTAGAATGCTAGAAAACATTCTGTCCGTTTTTGCCAAACGTACACCAGTTGTGGCTCTCACAGGTCAGTGTATGTGACGCTGTGGTTCTTTTTCCTGTCCTCCAGCATGCAGAGGTAGGGTAGGGATGCAGCCCGTGTTGCCACATGGAATGTTGGGGGTTGTAGGGAACTGCTGAAATTGAGTTGTCTGTTGACTGCAAAAGGAGGTGAGCGTGCGACTGCTTGACCTACAGGTCAACAGGAGTCGGCAGCATTTGTGTTTGCTTTCTGAGAATCCCCATTATGTCTGGGTGCATATCCCTCTTCTTTCCCTGCTGGGACTCCTGGGCATTTGTCCTGTTCATGCTTTCCTTCTCCAAGCTGTCTGCTATATTCACCCTCGATGCTCACTGTTCGTGGTCTGATGCAGCACTGGTTTGCAGGATCTCACTGAACATGTCCTCTGTAGTCCACTTCTCCTCATCATGGACAGGCATCCGGTGGGTGTGAAGGGGGCACCCCTCAGAGCTGTAATGGCAGCAGCTACAAATAAAACAGATGGATGTATCATTGTATTTACAGTCACAACGGAAAGCAAACATTTAGTTTCAGAACTCCCTTCCCTTACTCCCATAAAAGTTTTAAATCAGACATGCTTACTGACACTTCAGCCTTGGAGAACCTCTGCACAGCACCACTCTCCAGCTGCAGCCATGATGAGACCAACTGGGAGTGTGGGTGAGGGAGGAGGGAATGGTTTGGTTGTGTAAACAGGAACATTTTGGCTCCTATTTCCCTGGGTATGAGCACAGAGCAATGGCACTGAATCCTGGCACTATTTTCCACTGGTGGTGGTGATGATTTTAACTGATATCTCAATCCTGAGGGTAACAAAGGCACAGAGAGCATAGCTGCTACTGGTGTCCTGAAGCCTCCTGGGCCATGTGACACTAGCCTGTTTATTGCAGTGGTGCCTGCCAAAGTCATTGTGGAGTGTCATGGGAAAGTGTCTGACCATGGAGGAAGAAATAAAGTAGCCATCCCTAGAAACCTTCAGGAGAAGATTGCAAACTATCTGCATGAAAATTTCATTGAGATTCCTCCGGAGGATACAAGGGACATCCTTATGTATATAAACAAATTGCTACACAGCCCCTGCCCCCAACCCGACAGGGGAGTGAAAAGCAGATAACAGCTCTACCTCTAAGTTTGTTGTACCTTTACCTCTTCTCCAACTCATCTTGTACGAGTAAAACAATGAAAAGCAGCTTGAGGTTGGGCCTGAGGCCATCTTCACATTTAAACTTTATAAAGGAGAATGCACACACACATTTATCCGAGGTTCTTTACCCTGGATCAGCTGGCAGGAATGTCTAGACTACGATGGAGTCTCTGAAAGATCCTGGCTTGCAGCATAGCAGAACCCCCTCACCACATGTCTCTCCTCCTTTTCCTTGCTGTTCACAGCAGGGTTCTCTCTCAGGCTCCACCAAGAAATCCATGGTGGTTTGAGGGATGCTGCTGGGGTCTCCAAGTATGGCATGCAGCTAGTTGTAAAACCAGCAGGTCTGTGGCTTGGCACCAGATTGACTGTTGGCCTCCTTGGCCTTGCAGTATGCCTGCTGCAGTTCCTTTGCTTTCATGTGATACTGCTGCTGATCCCTGTCATACCCTTTTGCCTGTATCCCTAGTGCAGTCTTTTTGTAGATGTCCACATTTCTGTGACTACTCCATAGTTGTGCCTGCACAGCCTCTTCTCCCCAGAGGCCCAGGAGATCTAATACCTCCTGTCTACTCCAGGCAGGAGTGTGTCTAGAGCATATAACCAGTATGGTCGGTTGCGCAGCTGTACACAACAAGGGAGAGCTGTTAGGTGTGCTCACCAAGCTGGGCAATAAGGAAATGGCATTTCAAGGATACATGGGAGTTTTAAAGGGAGGAGTGATGTCTTATGGTCTCCATGACCCCTGGACAGTGGAGTTCACAATTGTGGCCATAATGGTCATTCTCGGGCATTGTGAGAGACCTGCTAGAGAACTGTTAGGGTCAATACAGGTCATACGGTGTCTACACTTGCACTGTGTCAACCATAATGTGTCAACCATGGCTCAGCGCCATTCAGGGAGGTGTTGTTACTGTGTCACTTGTAATGGGCCACTTACATTGGCAGAAAACAAATTTGAGCGTAAACGCGTGCATAAACGGATTGATGCAAGGCAACTTACATCAACCTAGCTTTGTAGTGTAAGCCAAGCCTAGGCCGCTTGCTCATCATTGTGGACCCGTCAGTCAGGTCCCCTCTAACTTCTTTTCTTCAAGCAAAATAATCTCAGCCTTTCAGTTTCTCATGTGTAACTCCTACAATCATGCCCCTAACGGTTTTTGGCATCTTACTGTGGATCTTTTTCTAGCAATGGATCACTAGTCACAGACCCAAGAGTAATAAGCTCTACACAGGTGGAAATCATGATTGCCCTCTCCCTAGAGTCTGCAGAGGAAAGGGAAGTTACACAGGAAAAAGAACAACAACTAGTATAAAGACTGCAGCATACTCCTCTCATTCCTTTCCCCTAATTCCATCTTCTGCTGGGTGTCAGATTCTGTAGACCTGTGATTTTCAGCCTCTCAAACCATGATCTGACACTCAGCCATTTGCAACCAGTCCTCCAGGGGTAAAACTTCAAAATCTTTTGTGTGATACTTTGGAGTAGCCACCATGAGAATCAGCACAATGCTTAGGGTCTGATCCTGCTGCTGCTGAAGTCAATGGCAAAACTCCCATAGACTCTAAAAGGACAGGCTCAAAACCCTTAATGGGCACTCCTGGTATCTGGACCAATTGTAAGTGCCTGAGCATATCCACTTCAATGGGGACAAGGAATGGTCATGGACTGGTGACCAGGCCCCCTGCCTCGCACACTCCCCATTGAAGTCTCATGACCCGAGGTTCAGAATCTTAGCTATAGTTAAAAAAACAGATAAATGAAGACTTGAAATAGCTAGTTCCTGCCTGTAGGAAGGCGCAGTGGCCTTCCTCCGAGCCTGGGCCCGAGGAAGGGCTGCAAGGGCACGATCAGGCCCTAAACAGGCCAGCAGCCCAGTCTGCCCGGCAACCGGGCAGCCGGCCACCGATAGGTTCTGCCAGCCGGCCAACCTGGCAGCAGGGGGGTGGAGCCTCAGTAAGGACTGCAGCTACAAAAAGCAGGCCCTGTGGCTCAAAAGGGAGAGGATTGCTGCTAGAGGCAGAGGTGCTGTCCCGCCAGCTGCAGTGAAGGGCTGGGCCTGGCCTGGCCTCCGCCCCAGGCAACCACCTTCCAGCATCAAGGCCCCAGGAGTGACCCCAGCAGCCCGCCTCTAAGGCCTGGATTGGGCCTCCAGGCCCCTTTGACTGGCCGAGGCCTACAGGCCCAAAGGCCCAAAGCCCCCTGAAACTAAGGGCTAGGAGTTCCCCCTGGAAGCTGGCCCGGACTTGGAGGAGCTGCCGGATGCCGAACCCCTGGAGGCAGGACCAGACCTGGAGGAGTTGCTGGAGGCTGAGCCCTACCCCAAGCCCTGGGACCTGGAGGAGCTGCCCCTCACTGAGGAGCTTACCGCCCGTGGACGAAGAGGGACTGGCTGGTCTACCCCGGGCGGTGTATCCCAGCGACCCGGAGGAACCGACGGATGCAGGTACTGGGGAATACGGGGAGGAAAGAGCCCAGGGACAGCCATAGGCGTGGCTGTACAAGGGGTAAGCCCAGTTGGCGTGTTGCGGCAGGAGCCCCGCCGACTGAGTGGCAATGCCTTTGCCACTGCTAGGGCCCTGGGCTGGGACGCAGTGGAGTTGGGTGGGCCTGCGTCCCCCTCCCCTCCCCTCTATCCTTGCCACCCCCAAAGAGCAAATATTGTCTCCTGCCCACTTGACCCGAGGTCACTGCTCCTTGCTCACCCGCCCTGCCTGAAGTCCGGGGCGATAGCCTGCGGACGCTAATATCCACTCTTTGGTGGAGGGCGCAGTGGCCTTCTGCTGAGCCTGGGCCCGAGGAAGGGCCACCAGGACCAGACTGGGCAGGAGCCCGTTCTACACTGCCCTTGAGATGTAAAGCACCAGGCTGGGGGATTTGCAGGAACTTGTCATTAGTATATCTGTTTTGTGTTATGTCTTTCCTCCCTCTTCTCCACTCTAGCCTCAGAATACATCAGAAAAGAACAAGCTGGTGGAATTGTATCAGTACCCAGGGTACAGCGAGCATGAGCCAACACCGCTGCCTAACGGGACGGAGCTGACTGATGTTGTAGAGAAAGTGGTGTGTGCCCAGAGAAAGTCAGCAAGTGGAAAGGTACTCTGCATACTTACAAGGACCAGCAAAATGTGTGCATGCATGTGTGCGTGCGTGTACCTACATATGAGTGCATGAGTGGATATGCATGATTGCCATGTACATGTATGTGTATGAGTGCTGTGAGAAGGGTGCATTAGTTTCTCAGAAATGGCATGCTGCTTGTAGGGCTCTGTAAATGAGAGATTAGGAGGTTCTTAAGGATGGATTCATGGCACAGTTGAGAAAATGGGGGGTGGGGGTGAAGATCAGAGGGTGATCTGTCTTGTGAGTGTCTCTTCATTTGTCTGTGCTGCATGATGTTGCAAAGTTTTCATTTCTCTGCCAGACTCCTTTTCCTTCAAAGATGCTGCAGAAGTTTCTCACAGCTCCAGTCTCCCATGCTATCCTGTTGGACAGCTTCTGGTGGTTTTTTCTCCACTTATATCAGGTATGGAAGAGCTTAGGACAAGGGCTGGATATTGATGTATTTCACGCAGTTCCACTGAGTATAGAGTCTCTGCCAGAGGGTAAGTTTGATAAATGTCTCAGAATAATACTGAAAACAAAAGTTTGAAATTGCATATCTGTAGTGTAGTGTGATCCACTTCTGCTCCATCTCTCCCTTCTAGGCAGCAAATACCTGCTTCAGCCAGGCCCCCAATGCACTACAGACTAGAGGGGGATCCTAGGTCAGATCCCTTGGAAGCCCTGGTGTAAGGGTGTACCACCAGCAGGGCTGGGAATGGGGTTGTCATGCAGCACACAAAAGAGATTCTGGAACAGCTCCATTTTGTAGAGCTGCCACTTGGTAGCTCTGGGGCAGCTGCCATAACTTAAGAGCAGCCACTGGGCTTTTTTGGCCCCTAACCAGCTCAGAATCATCAGGGTAAAAAGATGTCTTAAAGCCACCTTTGCTCCAACTCTCCTACTGGGATGTTACTGTGGAGCCACCACATACAATTGTATCCTAGCTGTTTTCACACATATTGTGCCAAATTATTATGCTCTTATTTATGCTCTGACTGTTGATTTCAGTAGAGTCAATGGAGTTACTCCAGATATATGCTGGTGGTCTAACTGAGAGCAGAGTTTGGCCTACTGTATTTATTTTCATTATTGTTGCTCACAGTTCTTTAAATTAATTGATGGGCTAAAAGACGAAAAGTTTAAAATCAACAGCAAGAATTTTTATTTTGCTTAGTAAAACTGTTTCCATGTCAGATGAATTTTCTTACCAAAAAGACATTTCCTGTGTGATCTCATGTCCAGAATTAAAATCAGTGATTAAAATTAAAATTAAATTAAATTGTGTGTGTGGGGTGAAAGAGAGAGAGGGAGAGAGCAATTGTGTGTGGGTGAGACAAGAAAACAAGTTTAGAAAAAAATTAATTAAAATAATTTAAATTACATTGAAAAAGTAATTTTCATCAGTATATATTTGCTACTGAAGTTTTAAAAAAAAGTCAAACCATTGAACTGGCTAAGCACCTGGAATCAAAGTCAAAGTGTTAACCCAGCGTTTGACTGCCTTTTCGGAGGGTGCAGAGAGACTATTTTCTTCGTTTCAGTTTATTCAACTAGTTCAGTTCAATGATTTCATTCAAAGTTGAGAAACTGATTGGGAGCTGATGACCAGAAAGAATCTGTTCCAAATTTACTAACTACAGATAATACTTTAATAAATCAGCTAATTTTAAATTCAAAATATGTTTTTATAAAATTACCTTTTTCCCTATGTATCCAGCACATTTGTTAGTTTTATTTTAATGCATTTAATGCTGTTTCATGCATTTTTAATTTAATTCCAATTTTCATCTAAATGTTGCTTGACACAAATCGTGAGTAAACAATGATCATGTGGTAAATAAGAAATGCATCATCACCCTTTTTAACTTAATGTATGTTAAGCTAAATAATTGCTTAAATAAATGTGCATAAATATACTGATCATCCTGATTAGCAAAATAAAATTAATAATAATAATAAATAATACCTAGCTCTTGTATAGCTCTTTTTATAAGTAAATCTTAAAATGCTTTACAAAGGAGATCAGATGTACCAAATTTAGTGTAAAGGCTTTATTTATTTACAAATCAACATGTTTTAATGGTTACCAACTACTGAGAATCAACCTTTATTTAGAAAAATAACTAAAGAATACAAATAGATAACAAGATTAAAATAAATTATTTAAATCAAGGTTTCCAGCTTGCTGATTTAAATCATTATTAAAATCGGTGATTTAAAATACTTTGATTTAAATCAATCCACCCTGTTCATGTCGTAGTAGAACATGAACCTTCAGACAGAATAGAGGATCTTCATGTAGCTGTGGTTTGATGGGTAGGTGACTGCCTCTTCAGTTATACATTCATTTCTTTCTTGGTAGCCAAATAGAGAGATTCAGGGACGGCTGTTTGATCGCATTGCAAAGAATTACGCTGCTCTCCTGTTTGACTGTCACAGGTTTCGCTACGAGAAGGCTCTTATTAAAGTGAGTGTAAAAAGCGGTTTAGAAAAAGCAATAGACTTTACACTTCAGCAGTAAAATGACCTGGTAATATCCACCACTATCTGACCCTTTACCTCTGGCCACAGGGATTATCTGACCCTAACAACACTTTATATTTTTAGAATGCTGTACAGACACTTACTAATTAATTCTTCCAGGGCTTGAAATGTACAGTGATCAATTGGACTTGAACTCTTGTTGAATATCAGAATATCTTGTCTGATATCCATCCCCACAGTGTGGAATGCTTCATGATGAGCAAAGTGGTTCATGCTCTTGTCTTGTGAATATCTTTTAATAATATAAAATCATGGGGTAATGAGATCTGAGGAGCTGCTCCGTTTCTCCCCATCAAGGTTCACACTTCATACCCTCCTCTTGTTCATTCCCATGTCTTCATGTCCATCCCACAGGCTCTTCACCTTCATCCTTACTCATCCTGTGAATTCCCTGTTGCCTTCTGTAATTTCTGGTTCATTTCCAAGAAACTAACCCTGATCCCCAACCTTTTTATGTTGGACTCCCTCCATCTCCTTGTCTCATTGAAAGCTGATTCTCTCCATCTCACTCGGCATCTATGATTGCCTTTTCTTTCTCCAATTCCCCCCAATCAGTAGGCCGAAGCATTGGCACCCACTTCTCACACTTATTATTATTTATTTATTTATCAATCATGTTGATTATGGTAGTATCTTAAGGATAACCAAGGATGGGGCCCAGTACAAACACAAAATAGTAGATGGTCACTGCCCTGAAGAGTTTACAATATAAACAGACAAGACAGCTCTAGGATGAGGGAAGGGGCAGAACACACAAGCAGAGTAAAGTATCTGATGGCAGCAAATGACATATTAGTTCCCTGGTTGTTTTTATTTTTGAGAAGATAGGTTTACTTCCCCCCTACTCTATGCCTTTGTCTCCATTGAGATTAACTCCATCCAGCTCTTTCTGCTCTCTATTTGAGTTATTTATTTACTGCCTCAGGCTTCATTTTCCCTTGACCTTGTTGTCTGGCTCTATTTCTTTCTTTCACTTCAGTCTTTTATCCTCACCCTGGTGGCCTTGTATGTCCACACTGATGGCCCATCTGATTCTGATGCCTCTTGCTTCTTTTGGCAAACATGACCTTCAAAGAAAGAGGGAAAAAAAGGGGGGTGGGAGTTGTCTCCTTCTTTGCCCCCAGTGATGCATTTTTCTGCTTGTTTCTGAGATTTAGAAATTCATGTCTCCCCTTAGAAGAATTTAGTGTCTGGAGAACTAGTGACATCACAAGAGATTGAAAGTTGAGCAACTATAAAGGAAAGGGATTTTTATTCAAACTCTTTGAAACTTAGGTTTTGGTTCGTTTGTCTGAACATCTATGTAATGCAGGGGTTTAACAAGTATTTGGGAGGTAGGATGGCTTTGTTTAGGATTTGACATCCCCCTGCATCTCCTCAGTTAAGGTATGAGAGGTCCACATACACTAAGAAGTCTTCCAACAAACCAGACTTAACATTCTTGATGTTTCTAAGGTAAAAAAACAAGCAGGAAAAAGGGCTCAAGAAACAAAATTCCAATGCTGTCTAAATGATTGTTTATATTCAAACGGAGAATATTCCTTTATGACTGAATCTCCCTGCATTAGAGTTCTGGATAGTCCCTGTATATGGGATGAAAGAATACAGACCCTTTTAAGCTCTTAGAAAGAACAGACTGTCCCCAAGATCTCTCATGAAACATGTCTAGATTGATGGAGTTCTGATTTTTCTTTGCTTGACCCTTAGGTTTTCCCTTCATTGCTGAGCCAAACCTTGTACACCTGCTTCTGCTCCAGCTTCCCAAGATCTTGGTTCAATACACATGAGTTCAAGTCTCAGCTCTGCAATGTGCTGTCAGAGTGGATGGCAGGTGAGAGGTCTTTTCTTCCTGCTTAAAAAGCTGTATGTGCAGGTCATATTAGCCAAATGGAGGAGAATACTTTCCATCCTTTCAAACTGTTTCTCTGCCTTCCTTCGCTGGACTTAATAAAAATATCTCTAGCTCCTTTCCATCCTGTGGTACCAGAGGGCAAGAAGAATAGAGAGGAAAATAAGGGTAGAACAGTGTGAATAATTGACTCTTTGGTTCAGCCAGTAGACCAAAAAAATCAGAAAAAATGCTCTGTTAGTCTGTTCAGTTCCAAAAATGTTCAGGATTTGTCAGCAAATCTGAAAAGTCTTTGTCAGTCCAGCAAGCTGCGTGTCCATGTCCCAAACTTTTAGCCCAGTGATTAGGATGTTTGCCTGGAATATGGGAGACCCAGGTTTGAATCTCCAATCTGGAGCAGGGACTTTAATACAGATTTCTCCCCTCCCACGTGAGTTTTGTAACCACCAAGCTGTTTTAAGGTGGGTTGCTCTCAATCTCTCCTGTGAAAGTTGTTTCACTTTCTATAAATACTTAAATATTCATTGGGCCAAAGAGAGAGTGAGTGAGAATCAGGGCTGCCTGGAAGGTATGGGGAGCAACAGTTTGCCCCAGGACCCAAGTTGAGGACCCCCAAACTGAGTAGAGTTGTAACCTGCTGGGGTCATAGTGCCACTCAGGTTTGGGCTGGCAGCTCCTCTATCATAAGGGAGAAGTATCACGAGGATCAGGCTGAATGGTTCTGTGACCCTAGGTGCCATGTCACCATGCCCAGAGGGGGGAGCTAGGCCCGGCCTTGTGGGACAGGAACTGCCACTGTGAGAAGAGTGTGGGGTGGGCTTGTTCTTCAAACTCCCCCCCCCTCTCCCACCGGAGCCTCCCCTTAGAGCTAATGTTTTTGGAAGGGGATGGATTTTCAGATTTTGCTCTGGGCCCCCCCCCCCCAAACTTCTGGGTGGCCCTGGTGAGAACAACTGTATAACTTGGCAATTGAGGCCCTCCCATGAGAGGTAGGAGATGTGGATTCATATCTTCTCTTTCCCTGATTCAGAGGAGGGATTTGAATCCATATCTCCTGTTGCTGGCCTGGAAAAGGTTTTTCTCTGTCAAACTAATTGAGTCAAATTCATCAATAGTTTCATGTTGACAAAAACTGTATTTTTGGCGAATAAACTATTAATCTGAAAAATTTCACCCATCTCTAAATATGGGGTCCTGATACACAATTTTCTGATCTCTGGGAGAAATTCCTGGTCATCCTTTCTCCATTACCATGCTCACTTTGGTGACCTGCAGCAAACATAAAATCAGTTCCTGGGACTCAAGTGTTCTGGGTGGGATATTTTCTTCCTGCAGTTCATCCCTCTTGGATAGACAGGAGATAAAGTCCAGTGGACATTTTCAGCCTGTGAAGTAATGAATACTACCTGAAAACTGGGTTTTCACTCTGCTCTTACTACCTCCTCCTTCCTCAATTTATCCCACTTCTATCATTGTCTCTTCATTCTGCTCTGTCTCATTCTCACCTTCACTATCACTCTCTCTTCCTATTACTTTGATTCTCTTTTGTTGTCCCCTCAAATGAAATAATAATACAAATTTTAGTCTTAGTCATGATATAAACATAGGATTGGGAGCAAGCAACTCCTGAATTCTATACCCTGTCCTGGAGCTGATTTCCTTTGGTATCTTGAGCAATTACCAACTTTCTGCCTTTGTGTCCATCTGTGTAATGTGGATGATACAGCACCTTCTGGGGCATTGTGAGGCTAAATTAATGTTTGTTGCACACTTTGAAGATGAAAAGTACTACAGAAGTGCCAAGCATTATTTTCTCTTTCTCTTATTACTACTTTTGTTATTTCTCCTTCATTTCCAGTCTCTCTCACTATTTCTCATTTTTCCTTCCTTAGGCACACTGCCTGTCCCAGGGAACTACAGCAGCTGGGATTACTCTCAGCTGGAACCAGAGAGATTTAGGAGGGAAGATTTGCTGTCAACAAAGGGAAAGCAGAAGAAGGGTGAGAGCACTGATGAAATAGCTTCCCCTTCCCCTTTCCCCCTCATGTCTCTGCTGAGCTAAACAGGGGCTTGGTATCTAAATCAGACATGCACTGTTCCCTACAAGATGCCTTGTCTTTGCAGGACCAATAAACAGCTGTGCTGTGGAGTTAGGAAAATGGGATAGTATGAGTCACAAGCCTGGCTCCATGCTGATATATTGTATCTGAATGATGTCTGTGTAAGCTGCCCTTTTGTCAGAGAGAGAACTGATAAATAAATACTCAATTGCACCCTGAGAATCCTGGCTAAAGAACTTTTGAATGATCAAGGACGACCTGAGCTAAGCTGGGATAAGTGCTCTTTGCCAGCATGCAGATTTGCATTCAGTTCTGTCTGTCTCTTACTCTCAATTTTATCAGGCAATGGGAGAGCTGCAGGGACCAGGCTTGGTTCTATAGGAGTAGTACTTTGCATTGCGCTGTGGGAGACTTGGACTTCGTTCCTTCTCCTAGGTTCTCATTCACAAGCATTAGAGGGAAGCCGGGAACACAGTATATTACACATCAGTACCTACTCTGGCCAGCTAAAAAGTGGCTTTGACAGATCCCAATGGGGGTCTCATCCAAGGTCATGACGTGTGGGACTGCAAAGGCGGCATGTTTAATAGGGATGGGGGAGAATATTCATCATTCTGGAAGGAACACAAAGAATCTTAACAAATACAGACTGTAAATACAGGGACAGAACCAAGATCTCATGCGGTGAGTCCCAGGTAAACAGAGCTTTGCATAGAGCAGGGGTAGCCAAACTGTGGCTCATGAACCACGTGCAGCTCTTTTACAATTGAAGTGCAGCTCGCAGATCCTCCTATTCCCCTCCCTCCCCATACTCCACCTACCAGACTGGGGTGGGGAGCTCAGAGCTTCTGCCCTGTGGCAGGGTGGGGGGGCTAGAGGATTCTGCCCAGCGGGGACAGGGTTCTGGGGGGGGACCAGTAAGTTTGGCCACCCCGGCGTAGAGTGTTCTTTCTACCCAGACTTGGTCCTAGGTCACACATTTAAAAATAATGGGCAATACGTGTCACTGTTTTTCCCCAGAATCCTCTGTCCTTTTTGCTTCCTCAAAGGCTTCTGGCGGCCCAGAAAAGACTCTTCAGCCATCCACTCAATCATGCAAGGTAAAGAGCATCTTGTTCATGAAGATGTGCAACAAAGCATATCTTTTCATCTTTCCCCTTTCTCCTGCTAGTGCAGATGTGTTTCCTGTTCTTTTGTCCAATTGACTGTTAAATGATTTGGGAGAAGGGACTTTCCCCTCACCATTAGGAAAGGTTTCTTAATATCCATCTATATCTTTTGATCATCTTCATTCCATTACTCTGAGTTATGTTTAAACACTTTGTTCAATTTCTGTGCTGTCTTGGAATTTACACTCAAAGAAGGTACCCTTTACTGGCTAACCATAGATCTTGATAATCATTGCCCATACTCTAACTCCCTGAGCCAAGGAAGAGCCTCCCTAAGAAACAAAGAAGTCAGAGAGGGAGGTGGGACAGACAGGCATGTTTGGTTTAGATGCCTATTCCAAGTGCTTGAATATTACTAAGATTCACAAAATTTAAATACAGTAGAACCCCAATTTTACAAAATAATTGGGGACTGAGGAGTTCATAAAATTGAACATCTCAAAATTACAGTAGTTATGATTAATAAGTTGCAGTATGGTGCACTGCATTCCTTTCCTCTTGTCTTTCAAACCATTGCAAAGCGATTTCCAATGCAATGAAGGAATCGAGGTCTGAAGATTTAATTTTTGTTAAACCAAAAGGGAGATGGAGCAACATGAATTATTGTTATGGGTAAATGTACAATCCCTTTTCACTATTTATTTGTTCATTCACTAGTAACCTAACACATTGCTTGTGTTCCAAGTTTAACCAGCTAGCAACAGTAACTTCTTATTTATGGAGCATGTCAGCATGCTCTGCCTTCCTCTGTTTTGTACAAGGCTCAGTCAAGTTAGATGAACATATGAGAATTCCACATGCAGAGAACGTGCAAGATCAAGTTAATAAAACACAAGGGCCACGATTTTCAAAAATAAGAGCCTGTAGTTAGTCTCCTAAATCTATATTTAGGTGCCTAAATAAAGGGTCAGATTTTCAAAAGTGCTGCACACCTAGCAAGTCCATTGATATTAATGGGACCTGTTAGGTGCTCAGCATTTTGAAAATCTTGCTCCTTATTTTTGAGCCTAAGGTGAGGCTCCTATTTTTGAAAATCTTGGCCCAAGTGACCAGACAATGGACTGACGCAAAAGCAGTAATGTCTGTACTTGGATACAAGGTGACAAATATCTTAGGAATACCTTAGCTAAAACAGTTATCTTAGATATCAGAGCAAGTATCTTTTTGTTGCTTATAAATATATTTCTTTCTTTGTTAGATTAAGGAATATAGGACATAGGACTGGAAGAAACCTCCTGGATCATCAAGTCCAGTCTCCTGTTATTGCAGCCCTCCTGTCATATAATCCCATTCATAAAGTTGCCAAACTCCATTTAAAACTAGTTTGATTGTTGGCACCCACTCCTGTTATTGGGAAACTGTTCCAAATCCTCAGAAACCACCTAATTTCCAGCCTAAGGTTAACAACAATTTTCAGCCCATATAACACTGATGAGCTTTGCAGTGTGTTAGGAGGAAGGAAAAGGTGGTCATTTTGTGTACAAGAACCAGGGAAAGTGTTCTGCGTATGAGGTCTTGTCTACATATGAAACACTACAGTGGCACAGCAGCAGCTGTGCCACTGTAGTGCTTCAACGTAGACATTACCTACACTGATGGGAGAGGTTATTCTGTCACTGTAGTTAATCCACCTCCCTGAGAAGCAGTAGCTAGGCTGACAGAAGAATTCTTAAAATTGACCTAGTACTGTTTACAGTGGGGATTAGGTCCATTTAACTATATCTCTCAGTGGTGTGGATTTTTCATAGAAGATAGAGTGGAAAACAGGTACAAAATTGGTATTGAGAAGGGTGGCATGGAAAGAGCACAGGCAGTGGGAGGCCAGTATTAAGTGAGATGTGGGCAGGGGCTGAATTTTGCAGAACCCTTGAATGAAAGGTTGAGAAAACTGAACTTGATATGGAATTCACTGAAAAGATTCAAAGCAGGGAGTGACATATCTGAGCAGCATATTTTGCTCATGTACAATGGGAGTAAATTGGATTCCAGTTGATCTTTACTGGATTGCCAAGGTTGTGTGTTGCGGAGAGAGGAAGGGAGGGAAGGAGAAGGGAATGGGTGATCAGTATTAAGGTTTGCCTGTTCGTTATTAACTGGTGTTAGAAAAATAAGCATAATTAGGAGAAGAGCAGATTTTTGTCCTTGAAATCCACCGTATGGGGTATATTAACCAAACATTTTCTTAGGGGAGAATATACTCCCCTCCACACACAAAGGCTCTATAAAACTTTTTTTTTACTCCCCTCTATAAAACTTGTATGTGGGGGCTGAATCTTGCTCATCTCTATAATTTTTTAATGAGAGTTCCTGCTTTCTAATGTTTGTAGACAGTTATATCAAATCCCTTCCTCCACCCCAGATCAAGCTGAATATAGCCTACCGCATTTCATTCTTTTAATATCTCTTAGTAAATTTAGCTCTTCCAGTCCCCAGATCACTTTTATTGTTCTTTGGATCAGTGTGTGAGCTGGAAGAAACTTTGTGTACATCATGATATCTATGTCATCCAAGTGGGCTACATATTCAGATTCCAAGGCCAGAAGGGACCACTGTGATTATCTTGTCTGACCTCCTGTGTAACATGGGCCATAGAACTTCCCCAGAATAATTCTAAGAGCAGATCTTTTAGAAAAACGTCCAACCTTGATTTAAAAATTGCCAGTGATGGATAATCCACCATGACCGTTGGTAAATTGTTCCAGTGGTTAAAAACGTCTCTGTTAAAAATCTATGCTTTATTGCCCGTCTGAATTTGTCTAGCTGAAGAAGGACTTATTGGTTGCAGCCCAGCCTAGGGTCTTGCCCCTGGAGAAAGACAAAAAGTAGTTCCCTCTCCCAATCTGCTCTGGAAGGTGGCAAAGGGATATTATGATTCATAGAGGTGCTATGAGGTAAAGGGATTTCTGGAGGAGATTCATTGAGTTACAAAATTGAGTCACCTGTAGATCTATAATGTAGATCCCCAGGCCAGCAGGATGGAAGCTGGGAAAGAATGCTAGTGTGTTGCTCTTTAACAGCCTCATTGAGCAAACTTAAGATGCCAACGGCCTTTGAAGGAAGCCACTTCCAGACATTCTGCAGCCAGAGGCCGATGGCTTCGGTGAAGGCTGGGGCATTTGAGGGAGTGTTCACATCAGTCACTTTTTGCTAGACAGAGGATTGGGCAGGTGTCTTAGCTAACTACCAATCCACATAGTTATATTCTAATGACCTAAAATTTCTCCTGTAGTTTCAATTGAAGAGGTTATTTTTTATTTCCCTTCTTATGATTCTCCTATGTAGTGCTACTGATATAGACAGCTGCTGTATTTCTCCTCAAAGACAGTTGTGTTTTAGTGGGGGGCAAATGACACTTTTCAACATGATGCATGTTCATTAAACTTTTTTCTTTTCTTTCCTTCTTTCTTGGTCCCAGAAATCTATGCCTTTGGTCCAAGCTGTCAACAAGTACCAACCTGATCAAACAAGTCTGAACCTCAGCTCCAAGGAAACTGTACATTCATCCATGTCCTTGAAAGGTAAAGGATGGGGAAGAAAGGTGAAAACTTCTTTGATATATTCAGACTTTCTAGGGACTCGCTGTTTCGTGAGTCCCTTGTAATGTAATAGGTGTGTGTTCCCTATATGACAAGTAAGAGGATATGTGTTCATCCCATTCACTTCGGCTAATCAGAATACAGTAGAACCTCGCAGTTACAAACACCAGAGTTATGAACTGACCAGTCAACCACACATCTCATTTGGAGCTGGAAGTATATAATTAGGCAGCGCAGCAGCAGAGATTTAAAAAAAAAAAAAAGGCAAATACTGTACAGTACTGTGTTAAACATAAGCTAGTAAAAAATAAATAAAGGGAAAGTTTAAAATAAAAGATTTGACAAGGTAAGAAAACTGTTTCTGTTCTTGTTTTATTTAAATTAAGATGGTTAAAAGCAGCATATTGCTTTTGCATAGTAAAGTTTCAAAGCTGTATTAAGTCAGTGTTCAGTTGTAAACTTTTGAAAGATCAACCCTAATGTTTTTTTCAGAGTTACGAACATTTCAGAGTTACTGTGACACTGGGCCAGAAAGGGCTAAGCAACTTTGCAAGTTGCATGACCCAAATTTGACCTTTAAAGACATATAATGAGGGTCATTCTTTATAAGTAGACTAGAGCTTTGATATGCAAGTGTATTGTTGGTAGTTATTTGATGTTGTTTACATATATCTTGTTAAGAGGTCAAAAGGGAATATTAATATCTAGCCTTTGTAATAACATCATTTGCCTATATTATTCTTTGAGGTTTAAGGAAACTGTTTGGTAATTTTCTGCATTAGCACAGTTAACAATGTGTGTCTAGGAAATGAAGGTTTTACTTCAAAAGACAATATACATTACTATTTTCTGCTCATGGAAATATCTGTGGACTGTCTTGGTAGTTTAAATGGCTATTGCTGACTGTATTGTCTGAGGAAGGACCCATTGAGTAAAGATCAAAGGTTGGCTTGCTTTCATCAAAGCCCACATAAGGGAATTACCTGAAAGTGCCCACCTTGCTTCAACTATAAAGGAAACTTCAAGGTTGATCCTTTTTATCTCAAATCTGTCCAAGCTTGTCAGAGAAAGTTTGGATCACAAGATCAGGCTCCCAGCACCAGGCTGGAATCACCCTGCTAATTCTCATGGGAGAATTAGAACAAACTCTGTACATAGACTATTTAGTCTTCATTTCTCTGGATTCGATTTCTAACAAAAAATCTCTAAACAAGAACTGATGACCACAAGCTGTTTGGGTAATTTCAGAGGCTTTGCAATTTTAGAACTTTGCAACTCAGTTATCATCTCTTCTTTGAAACTGACTTACTGTATAACTTTATTTTCCTTTGTATATGTACACTGAGCTTTTAACCATTACTCTTTCTTTTTTTTTTTTTAATAAATATTAGTTTAGTTAATAAGCATTAGCTTTAAGCATGTATTTGGGTAAGATCTGAACTATTCATTGACCTGTTTGGTAATGTGTCCAATCCTTTGGGATTGGTAGAACTTTTTTACATATGATGGATAAAGATTTTCAGTAATCCCCATCATATCTGACTTGGCTGTCTGGGTGCTAGACAAAGGGCTAGATAGTTTTAAGGAAACTGTTTTGTCTTTTGAATGACCAGTGAGGTGATCAGAAGCTGTTTGTTGCTGGCTTGGTATATCTTATGGAAGAAAAACCACCAGTATTTAGGGCTTTGCCTGCCTCATTCTTTGCAGTTTGCCCTGTTTAAACTATCTCAGCATGGCTCCCCTGGAGGCCAACATCACAGTTATGAACAACCTCCATTCCCAAGGTGTTCGTAACTCTGAGGTTCTACTGTATATTAGAGCTGCTTGTATGTGTATCAGCTTTCTTTTGTGGCTGAACTAATGCAATTGCTTCTTAGGGGATTGATTTCTGGTGTGCACATGTGTATCGCTACCTCCTACTTTTACTGAATTAGCCATGTCTTTATTCATCTACTATATTGATGAAGAGAAGTATTATAACTATTAAATGGTGAGGAGATATCTTACAACTGATGTTTCTTTCTTGCCCCAGGCATCAATCCTCATACCATGCCACATGATCTGCAGCTTGAAAAGGATAACCTGAAAAATGCTTGGAAGCAGCCCCTACACACACTGGAAACAAGGCGACTAAAGATTGCCCCACTTCATAGAGAGGTGATGCTGTGCATGGAGTGGGGATGGGAGAAGTTGTGACACTGAGTGAGGTTTTCTCTTCCTCTGGTACAGCACACATCTGCTGGTGACTCGTTGAGATAAAGCCTGTTCTATACTGTTGGCGCCAAAATATCCTCCGAACTCCAAAAAGGAATCCTCACCAGCTGTCCCAAGTACTTGATTTTAATAAGGCTTTTGACAAAGTTCTACTTGACATGCTCATAAGCAAACTAGGGAAATGCGGTCTAAATGACATTACTGTAAGGTGGGTGCACAACTGGTTGAAAGATCGTATTCAAAGAGTAGTTATCAATGGTTTGCTGTCAAACTGGGAGGAAGTATCTAATGGGGTCCTACAAGGGTCAGTCCTGATGTTACCCACACACTAGGGCATCCCACATTTACCCCAATCTGTACGGCTCAAGGCATAACCTGGTTAAGGCACTCCCATCCTTTCCCAATCCATAGGGCTCTGGGGGAAAGGCACCTACCCTTATCCAATTCACACACTAGGGATCAGGGTCACCCATTCTCAAGCTGTAGGGCTCCAGGTGTAACCTGGTAAATTGAAGTACCTATCCTTTCCCAATTCATACGGCTTTGGGCATAATTCTCTGCAGGTTTGCAGGATCTGTTAACAATGAAGGAGCCTTACACAGTAATATCCTTATTCTCTATTTATTAACAATTACTAAAATAGAATACAAACGCTAAGCATACAATGCTCACCACTCCCAATAAAGCAGACAAATGTCTCCTGCTGACCAATCAGGATTAGATCATCTGGGGACTCCAGCTTCTGTAAATACAGTTGGGTGTTGGGGTCTGGCAGGCAGCTCTGATCTTGGGCTGTGTCCTGGAGTTAGGTTCCAAAGAACTTCCTTTTGGATCCCAGTTTATATAGTTAAAACTTGACCCGGCTTAGTTGTACATTAATCAATCATTTTAAACTAAAGTACTACAAAACACCAATCCTAGCCCATTACGAAACGGTTCTTTAACCAATCATATCCCACCACCTTAATTGGTTATGCAATAGATGGAACCAATCAAAGAACCAGACAGAAAACATTCAGAAACACAATAGAGAAGTGGGTGCCATAAAGACAAAACAATAAGAACTGTAGATTTTACAACCACATCTGTTGATAAGTAATTCCTTGCCAGACAGAATGCTATCAAACAAAGTTTTCTTTAAACATCTTAAGATTTGTTTCTTTGTCTGGTGGTAGTAGGACATTGTTACTATTAGGACATGTTACGTTTTCTTGATGTAATTTCAGGAATGTGAAGATGTGACTACATGCTACTTAGTTTATGGCTGCTGTCTCTCCTAATATGGCTGCTACTGCTTAGCTCATGAACAAGGCCTAAGCTTAGCCAAAAAAACAAGGCCTCAGACCTTATACACTGGATCTGGCACTATTCAATATTTTAATTAATGACTTGGATAATGAAGTGAAGAGTATGCTTGTAAAATTTGCAGATGATACCAGGATGGGTGGAGTTGCAAGCATTTTGGAGGAAAGGATTACAATTCAAAATGACTTTGACAAATTGGAGAACTAGTCTGAAATCAACAAGATGAAATTCAGTAAAGACAAATGCAAAGTACTGCACCTGGGAAGGAAAAACTCAAATCCACAGCTACAAAATGGAGTATGATTGGCTGGGTGGTAGTATTGCTTAAAAGGATCTGGGGATTATAGTGGATCACAAATTGAATATTAGCCAACATGATGCAGCTGTGAAAAAGGCTAATTTCATTCCGGGGTGTATTAACAGGAGTGCTGTATATAAGACATGGGACGTAATTATCTCGCTGTACTCAGTACTGGCGATGCCTCAGCAGGAGTACTGTGTCCAATTCTGGGCACCACACTTTAGGAAAGATGTGGACAAATTAGACAGAGTCCAGAGTAGATCAGCAAAAATCATAAAAGGTTTAGAAAACCTGACCTATGAGGAAAGTTTAAAAAAACTGGGCATGTTTAGTCTTGAGAAAAGAAGATTGAGGAGTGTCCTAATAACAGTCTTCAAATATGTCAAGGGCTGTTATAAAGAGGATGGTGATCATTTACTTCCCATGTCCACTAAAGGGAGATTTAGCTTCGATATTAGGAAAAGCTTTCTAGTATAAGGATAGTTAAGTTCTGGAACAAGCTTCAAAGGGAGGTTGTAGAATCTCCATCACTGGAGGTTTTTAAGAACAGGTTGGACAAAAATATTCAGTGATGATCCAGGTTTACTTGGTCTTGCCTCAGTGCAGGGGGCTGGAGTTGATAACTTCTTGAGGTCACTTCCAATCCTACATTTCTATGATTCTGTGGTTGTGGTGGTGGATTTGCACTAGCTCAGTGGTTCCTAACCTGTGGCCCAGGGGCCAAAAGTGGCCTGTGTGGTCTTTCAAAGTGGCCCACCACTCCCCTCCTGCTTGCTGCACCAGGAATTCACCACCTAAGGAATCAGGTGGAGTGCGTTGCTGCAGGACTACAAGACTGGTGCAGGCTCCTTGTTAGAGCCAAGGGGACGGAAGATCAGCGCTCTCCTTCCCCTGGCTATAGCAGGGAGCATGGCAAAGTGCTCCTCCTGGGTCCATAGGCACTGGGGTCCCTGCTGGAGTCAGAGGGAAGGGAGATCAGCACTCCTCTCCCTTGGCTCCAGCAGAGAAGAAAGCGCTCTGCCCGGGTCTCTGTGTTGGGGTCCCTGCTGGAGTCAGAAGAGGAAGGGAGCACTGATTTATCGTCCCCCTGGCTGCAGAAGGGAGCCACTGCCTAGGGACCCAGGAAGAGCGCATGTGACTATAGGACTCATGCAGTTTCCTGCTGCAGCCAGGGGAATGGGAGATCAGCAAGGAGACAGCATCCTTGCTGAACTCCTTCTGTCTGGCTGCAGTGGGAGTGGGAGGGTGGCTGTTGGTGGAGCAGCCAGGACCTACCATGCTTGAAGAGGGGCAGGACTCTAAAAATCAATGCCTTTTAGTTTGGCCTGTACTTAGCAGGCCACCCACCGTGCCTTAGCTACCAGGCCATGTGCTTCAGTGTGTAGTGACAGTCACTCATCTACATTAGAGCTTTGTCTGTGATGTACTGTGAGTGATTTGTAGGTGTAAAATAGTGAATGTAAAAATGAGCACAGTAGCATCAAAATGTTTACTTTAAATATGTAGTGATTTGTAGTCCTTAATGGTGTATACGTCAATACATTTTAATGAGTTGATAGACTGGTGGCCCTTCAGGGTTGTAAAAATGATATTTGTGGCCCTCGAGCCAAAAAGGTTGGGAACCATTGCACTAGCTAATACAGGCAAACACTTGCTCTCCCAGCGCACATCCACATACCCTCCCTCTACAGCCTATGTGTAGGTCCCCCATTAAGGTCCTCATTTTTCTACTACAGAAGACTGGATGGGAAGACTTTTTCCCTCCCTCAACTCCCTCCCCTGGGAGCATGTACTACTATAGAGCTTAAATAAATTCCCAACACATTTGAATTATTTGAGAGCACAACTTCCCCACTACAGCATCTGGGTTCAATTTTCATTTTCTTGTTCAAGTCCATACTGAAGTCCGTGGTTGTGCATTCTCCACAGCCAACTTCCCTTACTACTTTCCCTTTGGTGCATCTAATCTTTCTCACATCCAGTCTGTTAACAGACTGTTGTATTTACTCTTCCTCCATTCCTAACACAGCAACCTCTTACATCCATTTGTCATTGCTACAATAGCACTGTGATGGCTGGGGATGGGAATAAATATAATGATATAGTGTTCAAATTTGAACCACCTCCCAGTGGCACCCACAATATTTAATAATATTTTATACTCTGATAGTGTCTTCTGTTGGTGGATTTTAAAATTTGAGATTATTTATCTCTCAGATATTAAGTTTCCCTGTGGAAAGTGGCCATCTATGAAAAGTGTTCTTAGATGCCCTGAGCCATCCATATGCTGCAACCAATGTGGCCCCTAAAGTACCAAAGTGCCATCCAAACCATGTTATAGAAAAATCCATAGACAAAGGAGTAGAAAAAAACCTCAAATGAAAAGTACCAAAGCATATTGAAGTCAATGGGAGCTGTGCACTTGCATCTGAGAGGCTGATTTGACCCTTGAGTTTGAAAGACATAATAAGAGCAATGAGAAGACAGCAGAAGTGTTCATCATATCCAGATGTAGAAGACTTTGAATAGTCTATATACTTTTTAATATATGTGGCAGAAACACCTTGATACAAAATACTTTAAAAAAAAAAACAAAACGAAAAACCTAGAACAATTATATCTATGAATGCATATGTAGTTCAAAACTGCAAAATTAATGAATTAACTGGGCTATGACTGCAAAGTAAGATACATTGTGGCATAGTGGGTGGAGAGGGATGATTTTAAAGTTAGCCATGAGTTTGTTGAGAGCTAAAGAATGTTATTTTAAGCTTGCAATAATTATGGTGAGGCTGCTGATATCTGAGATTATTCTGAATTGAAAAAGAGACTGCTCACAATCTCTTCTGACCATCATCAGCCTGACAACATATGGAATGCGGGTGAAGTAAGATTGTTTGTTTTTCAGTGGTTTGCATGCAAAGCCAAAGGGTAGAAAACTGGTCAAAATAATAGTAGGTGGTACTACAGCATGACTGGTTAGAAAGAAAAGTTGCTAACTGAAAGTGCTACTCAACCTTGAATATTCCAAATGCACCAGTTACCTGGAGACACAATTAAAATGCTTGGATGACATCTACTATATGAACTGATTTGTTTAATACTTCTTAACAGTAAAACTCCAAAGATGCTTGTTTATGAGTAGTGCCCCTGGTAATTTTGATAGACATCTTCCAAATGTGAATTTTAAAAAGGCTTCTGATAAACTGCAGTTTATGTCTGCAATCAGTGAATTATGGGATAATCCTGAAGTTTAAAATCTACAAATTGCATTTAATGACGGCTCTAATTTCTAAAATGGACTCCACTGAAAGTGCCACATTGCTTACAAAACAAATGAATCTATTTGATGTTGTTAATCAGCTTACTTAATAGTAGAAGCACTGGACTTCTGAGAGTTAGAATATACTGAAGACAAAAATATTTCATGAAATATGACTTTTCTAGTTGATCACACACTGAATGCTGTTCTCCCAGATGATGATGGTGAAAATGCACTGCCTTATCTTGAATTAGTCACATACCTGCTGTAGATTCTAGGAAAGCTTGAGATTGCTTGTGAAGAAGTTAGAATAGTGTTAGCCCTTTGACCTGAGCAGTTAGTCAATATTCAGGGCCTTGCTGGGTTGTTTTCATCGAAAGGAGAAACTGATGATACAAGTCAGGTATTTCTGTGCCACAGTTTCATTTATTTACAAAGAGTGTACACAAAGTCTTGTTTCCCTGAATACAGCAGAAACAAACAGGAAACAGTTTCCTTGTTTGCAAATACAGGTCTGCCTTTCCAACAAGCACAGTGCCCAGAGGAAGTTCTGTGTCTCAATTTTCTCCCAAGCTCGTGCTGCTTACCACTGCTTCTCTTGCTTTTTCCTGTCACGCTTACAGAGACACACACACACACAGCTGCAACCAGTCAAACTCCTAGTCCCTGCTTTTGCCAACAATCCCAGGGAAACAGGCTCACTCAGTTTTACCTTCTGATCTGCTTTGCCATGCAATTTATTGCCTTAGGTGGTAGCTTCTAATTGTTTCAGCTATCACTGCACGAGGAGACATTTAATTGCCCATTCCATTTAGCCTAAATGACAGGTGGTTAGTTCACCCATGGACTTTAACCAGGTGTGTGATTGATCAGAGACATGCTTGATGGCAGCCAGAAACCCCTTGCAGCATAACAATAGATTATGAATACACATGAAAATTAAGTAGAAGGTATAAACAAGGAAGAAAACTATACTATATCTCTCAGTTTACCTACTCCAAGATTAAAAGCTCCACTGCTGCAGTTAATATCCTCCAATAGAGATTTCTGTGCAAAACACAATTTAAGTAATTTTTGCTTTAAGGATGCTAAATTACAAAATGTGATGGCATCAGCTTCCTCACTTCAGAATAAAACAAGCTGCAAACAACAAAGGATCAATTATTTTTTGTCAAAAGTGAAGGAAGCTGGTGTTGTGTGCATTGTCATAAATATATACTTTTTAATGTATTCACATAGGTTAAAATGCGTTGAGTCCTGAACTTTGACAATGGCCAAGAGTTCACAGGGCAGTTCAGAGTGCTGTGTGTGCGCGCGCATGCGAACATGTGCAATTAAATCACCTTTTCACTTCCCCCTGGTACAGGTCTGTTGTGCATGAAACTGGTCTGTAAGGGCTGTTCTAAATTAGGCTAGCTGCCAGTGACCCCAAGGAGCTGGTATGGCAGCCTGGGATTATTGGGGCTTGCCTTCTGCACTGGCTGCAGGGAGGGGTGAGCAGCATAGAAGCCAGTTCTGTGCCATGAGACGATCTCCCTCTCCTAGCATGATCATCCCAGGGCTGGCTTCGCTGGTTTTAGGTCCACTTTTTGTCAGTGGAGGAGCACAAGCATCCAGAATGCAGCCTAGAATTGGTGACCATAGTTTCTCTCTTCTTTTTGAGTAAAACTTAGGTGAAAGTGCATTGTGCACTCTTAAGCAAAAGCATATTGTGCATTGAGTAGTTTGTTTTTCTTAAATTAGATAAAAGTGCATTGTGCATTCTCATAAGCAAAAAAGCCTTCTTATAATGTTATCTCTTTTGTCTGCTCTATGACCTATTTTGTGTAGAGTTATGGTTTATTTGCTGATTTGGTGTATAGGATATATTGATACATATATCTGTGCTTCGTCTTTGCAATACTAAGATCAGGCTTCTTGATTCCAATGTATATTTTTTATGGTGACATCGGTTATTGTACATGAAGAATTAAGTATTCCAGAATTATTATTTCACAGCCACCTATTGTAATGACTACATCGAAAATGGAGTCCCAATGGTGCCTATTATTGACAGGTTTCACTGTAGTTTCCAATGGTTTATATATTTGGGGATTATTTATCTTTCACTCAGAATATGAATCATTAGGGGCATTACATACTTTATTCTTTGGCCTCAGTTTTGGTATAATTAATGCCTCTTTTCTTTTGTTTCTTCCCCTCTCCAGTCACACCCAGCCTGTCAGGGCCCTGACTTCACTTGGCATCTCTTTAACATCAATGGACACAGCCCACTAATTCAGCATTTCCTCCAGAGCTATAATGTTGAACCACAGTCTGGACAAGACATCTTGATTCACAGGAGGGAGATTTGCAAGCCTATACCATATCCTTCTGATCGACTCAGAGAAATTAGAGATGGAAAAATCTTGTTAGGTTATATTCTATCCATTGCCCACCAGTGCAGTATTATTCCTTACAGCATATTGAATATTTGTTTGGGTTCAGTTGTAAATGTCTCAAGCTTTAAGGCTTCCCAAGTTCCCCCACTTCCATTGGGAAATTATTCCACAGGCTAACAGACCTCATACTTTGTGTTTCCTGAAAGCCAGCCTGAATTAATCACCACTCATTTTCATCCCTTTACTTTTAGCTCTATCTTCTGCCACACAGCATAATTGTCTCCCTCTTTGAGTTTGTACCCTTCATATAATTGTAGATGAGACTGCCATCCCTTTCCCATACCCCTAGACATTGCTTAGCCAAGTTATATATATTTAGTTATTTTAATCTTTCTTCATACACCAGTCCTAGCCCCTTTATCACATTTGTAATGCCCTCATACACTTCAGTTCGGGAAATAGGGGAAGGTCAGTGTCTGCTTACATGCCCTCCCCAGTCAGTGGATTGCTGGCTTAGTCTGTGTGGCTGCAGAACTTTGTTCAGTTACAGGACCAGACCTGAAGTTGAGAATGACTTCAGGATGCCAGAGGCCAGATTGAAGGAAAGAGATAGTCTATTATGTCTTGAGGCTAGGACGAAAGAGGACACATTTGTAGATTGGCTTCACACTAGCTGGCTGATGTATAACCTTGCTGATGCTAACCTTCAAAGGGATTGTTTGGTATTGAACAGGATGACAGGTTCTCACTTACAGAATAGGAAGGTTAAGAAAGCAAACATGGTGGGAGAGAGCACCTGAACAAAAGGGGAGATAAAATAGTGCCTAATTGAAAAATACATGCTTTAGCAATTCACTTCCAATCTACAGCATCCCCTACTGTTCCACTCATGATGTCCTTTAGCAAAGAAAAAAAAAGAGCAGACAAGATTTTTTTCGTTTACATTTAAAATCACGGAGTCCACCCCAACCTATGCAGATGTAATCCAACAAGGTTTTAATCATATCCGGCGGCTGGACAATGCCTTCAAAACAGTGTACCAGAGACACTGCCGAGAAATGAAGGATTTTGACCAACACCAGCGGAAAGAGAAGCAAGAATTTCTAAGGTACAAAAATGAGTGTACAGTTTCATTCCAGCATATTCTATGAAATCTGAACCCAGCTGGTGATTTTCTTGTATCTGCCACAGACGAAACCTGTTAGCTAACATTGATTCCGGAGGAGTTTCAGGGCATGAGGAAATAGGGTTTGTGGTATAACATTGGCTAATTATTCCAGAGGGGTACAGAGATGCAGTGTGGTATTCCTCTCACACTGCTTTATATGGAATCTGTGAGCTAATGCTCATTCAAGAGTAGTTTTTTAGTATAGTTTAATTTAGAAGGATGATCATGAATTTTGGTGAGGGTAACAAGTGTTATTCAGAGAGTGGGTGTGGAGGAGGTGTTGAATGCAGAGCTTTCAACATTTATGGATTTGGGGATACAGAGGTTAGTTAACGTCACTTCCAAAGTGATGGAAGAATCCACTCCTAAACTTTCTTTGATTGCTCTAGGTGATTTAAGAAATACCTTTAAACAGTTTATATTGCTTTTCTTTCTCTCCCTTGCCTCCCCACTCCACAGAACAGAGAAGCAATTGCTGTCAGAGAAAGGAGAGATGAAGAAGTTGAAACAATTGCTGACTCCTCACCTGGATGTACTCTATAGTTCTGACAAGACTTCAAGTCTGTCATAGAAGTGTCTTCATCCAGAAACAGCCAGAAGTCAAACAGCGCCCTGAGCAAACCAGAATTCATGATTCCCCCAACATAAATTGGTATAAATGTCCATTCAGACCTTCAGTTACATCCTAATGATATATTTTGGGCAGCCCAGCCAAAGCTTTCTCCATCAATTAGGAACAGGCAAACTTGAAAAAATGTGAAGATTCAGTTCAGAGAAGCACTCAAATAGTTTTAAAAGTCTGACTGATTTCTAACCTCTTTGGTCTGTAAAATTGAGCTGGAAAAAATCTCACAAGATTGCTACATTGCAAGAATGGAATGGAAGTAATATGAGGATGAAAAAAGTCACCTGAATATTCTTTAAATATAGGGTGACCATATTTCTCAAAGGGGAAACAGGACACCTCGCAAAGCTCGCCTAAGTTCCTTACTGCCCCAGAGCTGGCTCAAGCCCCTCCCCTGACCCACCACCCTCTCCTCCCCACATGGAGCTGGCCTGAGCTGCTGGCCTGAGGGCCCCCTTCCCCCCTGGCATGTGGAGTTGGCCCCAGCCACTTGTCTGAGCCCCTTCCTATGTGCAGGGCTGGTCTGAGCTGCCTGCCCAAGCCCCACTGCGCGGGGCTGGCATTGCTGCCCACTCCCCCCCATGTTCCTCAGCACCCCACTAGGGGGGCATGCCCCATTTTTTTGGCAAAACTGGGCATTTGTCCTGTTTGCTTTTGCCAACTGATGATCAGGTGGCAAGAGGAAATGGGACAAATGCTCAGTTTTGCCAAAAAATCAGGACACCCAGTACAGAGCTTAAAAGGGGGATCATCCTGGCCAAAATGGGACACATAATCACCCTATTTAAATAGTTTCATAGTTTGGTTCTGTGGCAAATATTTGAGTTGCCTTTTATTTTATGTGAACTGGCTTGGTCCCAAGCTGAAAAGCAGTGTAATTCAGACTCAGTGTATTCCCTTGCCAACAACATGTAGTGGTGGAGCCGCATTGACCAACTGCAAACCCTCCCAGACAGGAGGAAAGTTGCTGGAGAGGAGGATTTTTATCTACCACACAGGTGATAGGAAGTTCAGTTAATGATTATATAGTATTTCAAAGATGTAAAGTTTAAGTGCTATGTATCAACATAATAATTTTAGTAGCACTTTGGGAATGAGTGGTAGCCTTTCAAGCTTGGTCCACTCATCTGCCTCCTATAAGAGTCTGTCTATAAACAGGAAAAACAGGCCAAGCTTTTTTTTTAAAATAGGAGGCTAAAGTTAAGCCTTGTTTACACAGAAAAAAAATACCACCTTTTCTGCTATAATTTAGCTATTCCAGAATATCTCCCTCACATGGACACATTATTCCAAAATAAAAGTGAGCTTTGTGTGCAAAGTAGTTATTTCAGAATAAAGTCACTTTTATTCTGGAATAGTGTGTTCACATGGAGAATAGCTTATTCCACAAGAGCTATGTCGGTCAATTACCATGTGTAGCCAAGGCCCTGGGCTCCTAACCCACATTTAGATACCTAAATACGTGGCCTGATTTTCAAAAGTTCTAATCACCCAGACATTCCCACCAAAGAGGATCACAATTTACCTTTCAGTTTCTGACATGGCCAGCTCGAGATGTGTCTAAATACACTCCTACATCCCTGGGGACTGATAGGCTGGCATTTTCAAAAGTACTTTGAAAGTCATTGAGACATTTATCCAGGCAGGTAAGAGTACGATATTTGTTGCTGCTTTGACAATATGGAGAGGCAGAATGAGCTAGTGATTTATATGTGACAAACTCAGACACTACCTTCCTTTGTGACCTTAGACAAGCTACTTACATTGAAATTTTCAGAAGTGGCCCATGATTTTGCATGTCAGTTTTTGGCTGCCTAATTTGGGGCCCTTATTTGGAACTGTATGTGCAAAGCACCTTTGAAAACCAGGTCTAAGCATGGATGGGGATGGGGCAGGAGCACTGTCTCCACAAACTTCAGGCCTCAGGCAGATGTGGAATTTGCCCCCCTACCCTTCCTATTCACCTGATTGGAACTGTTCCCCCTCCCCAAATATAGAAGTCAAACTATGCCTATGGGTCTAAGATGTCTCAAGTTGTGAGCCAAAAATTGAAGCCCCAGAAATTGGCTTTATCTTTTTTCCTTCTATTTGCGAAGCTGTAAAACGAAGCTACTACCTACCTGCTTTGCAAGGGTAATGAGGATTGTTTAGTAAAATGCCTTGAAGGCAACAAAACAACTTATACATGCTATGTCTTTGTTAATATAAATAGGGCTATGTAAATTATTTAATAGAAATGTACATGCCCCTCGCTGTAGATGTAGCCCTTAGACTCCTGCTAAACAGCCTTGAGGGTTACAAAGATTGGATAAGGCAGCTGCTATAGCAGCTGCTTGGGTCTGGTGGGTCCTCCAATAAAAACTAGTTTCTAAAATGCTTTGCTCATCGGCTGGGGGGACCGCGGCCTTATTACTGGCCGGCCTGCGCCCGCCCGCCCATGGGAGAAACCCTCCCCTCTTCACGGGCCAGTCATCCTTTTATGTTCTCTTCGCCTGTCAAAGGAGCCAGAGGACGAAGGCGATTGCAAAAAACAGGCGGGGCGGCTGGACGCGGTCAAACCAAAGGCGCCTTCCAGAGGCTGGCTGAGAGCGCAGGTTGGCTCGTGCCCCGGTGTCAGGAAGGCCTGAGCCGGCATCGCTCCGTTCCCCTTCCCTTAAAAGGGGTCACAGACAGCCTCATAGGGGCGGGCAAGCAGCAGGCCACGTGGGGCAGCACCACCCCACAGCGCGAGACGAGGGTTCGCCTTAGAGGCGGAGCTGCTTGCGGGGCATCATGGGCTTTTCCACATCAGCATGAGACCCGCCCTCTTGTCTTGACCGCGCGCGAGAGAGAAACCCTGGGCGGGATGTCGGAGAGCTCGCAGGGGTGGGGCCAAAACAGACTGAGAGGTCGGAGCGGAGCGCGCCGAATCCGGGTGGGCGGGCGCGCGCCCGCGCCCCCGAGTAACCGCTGCCGACTCATTCCTCCTGTGTGCCCCTCCCTTCTCCCCCCCCCCCCGAATCCCTTTTGGCGGGAGTTTTGCGGCGGGAAAAGGGCTGCCCGTTTGTCCCTGCCGCGTCTGCAACAGCGAACAACCAACGGCCGGCGCGCGGCGGGGCGGTGACCTGAAGAGGCGGGCCCGGGGGCTGGGCTGTGGTGCTCGTGACTCTCAGCTGCTTGCCTGGGGATCTAGGGGGAGGCTGAGGTTGAGTAAGTTGAAGGGAGCCGGGCCGGCCGAGTCCCCGCCCGCTGCCTGCGTGGTGGTGGCGGGACGTAGGGCTTCCCTTCCCCTCCCCCCGCGGCAGTGCCAGGATCCATCTGCGTTTGAACCGTGCCCCTGGCTGCGGGGGGCTTCTGCCATTTTCTGCTGTTTCATAATAACCCCCCCGAAAGCGGGGCTGGAGAGAGCCATCCAAGCAAACGGGCCGGCTGGGAGCAGGGGCCGTGAAAGGGCCGCTCAGCAGCCTCTGGCAGCAGAGGAGAGCCAAGGAGCAGGGCCCGGATCAGCTGCCCACTCACCAGCCTGGGAGCCCTCTCTTGCTGCCGGAGGTGCCAGCTGCAAAACTCCCTCTCAGGGAGGATGCGGTGCCCCCTGAACTCTCTCACTGCCGCCGTCCAGAGCCTCAGACAAAGCGCCATTGGCTTCCATGCAGCTGCTCCTCTGAGTCCTGGGCTACCTACACGTTAGGTCAGCTAGCCTAGTTATTAGGGCGCCAAGCACTGTGAAAAATGTTATGATGTAGTTACTAGGTTGACCTAACTGTAGATGCATCTAATTCTTCCGTCAACCTAGCTACTGCCTCTTGGAGAGGTGGATTAGATACAATGGAGAAACTTGTTCCACTGATATGGGGGGGCCGCTACACTTCAGCACTCTAATGGCACAGTACAGCACAGTTGCTATATTGCTATAAGGTAGATAGACCCTGATAAGGCAAGCAGGATTTGCCCCTTTATTTCTTTAACATGTATCTTGGGAGGTGAAGAAATAAATATAGTGGGGCAGTAACTAGTCAAGGCTGGGGTAATACAGAAGGATTCACACTTTCTCCTCAAAGCCCCGCTGCCCCTTTATGCGACAGCCACACATTCTGTCTCAACTTTTTATCTGCCATCTCCATGCCTTGTTTCATGTTGTCCCCTGTGCTTGGAACCCTCTATATCTCAGTGCACCAGACAAACAATAATGCATGTCACGCACACACAAAGACAAAACATATACTTCAAGATAAATTCATCCTCTGGATGCATATGTGCCTAATTTTTGGAGTTGGTCTGTGTAAGATTTTAGGTATAACTCCAAATTGGCTGTGGGGCAGAGCCACGTTACCCCAGCAGGAGCACTGGAAGGCTCTCCAGAGAATAGGGGAGAGTCTAGCCTACCTACACTGCTATACCTCTTAATAGGGTATAGTTCCCCCTATAACCCTTGCTGGCCAGCAGGAAGGTAAAGACATGGCTCTGCCTACTCTGCCAATTTTGGGTTGCCATGTATCCAAAGGGGGGCAGTCCCCTTGCCCTTTTGAATGTGCAAAAAAAAATGCAGGATTATATGCATTTCAGGACAGGGAAGGAAGGATTTGGTTTTTTTTAAATGGGGAGAGGGGATTGTAACATGCCCTTTACCTTTCATATTAATTTTTTCTTCTAGTATTTGGGGGCCAGGGCCTTATTAATGTCACTAGGAAATACTTCACCTTTTGTTGTTATATTAAAGGAAAATGGATGCAGATGACTAAACTTTCATCCTTTTTAAGGCATGATGAGAGGGGACATTCTCATTACATAACTGGCAGGTAGGGTGACCAGATAGCAAGTGTGAAAAATCGAGATGGCAGTGAGGGGGAGGGGGAATAGGTGTCGATATAAGACAAAGTGCTGAATATCGGCACTGTCCCTATAAAATCAGGACATCTGCTCACCCTGCTGGCAGGGATTCCATCCATTTGTTCAGAGGAAAGAAATACATTGTGGTGCCATGTGGAGGTGTTTCAGAAACAACTTATTTTATATCTTCTTTGAATATTTTTCATTAGAAACTGAGAGAAGTCACTCTGTTTTATTTTCACTTCCAAAGAACTATCTCTGAAATTACACCATTTTTTTCTTCCTTTTTTCTCTCTCTTCATCTGCTCCACCCAGAAAGGCTCTGTGTCACATCAACCCTTCCTCCAGAAAAGGAAACCTTGCATAAGCCAACTTGGGGAGAGTGAGTCTTCTGAGAATAAAACAAGATTCTTCCTCCTTTATTGTGAATCTAAGTACCTCTGCTACATATCCAGTCCCTGTTAGCACTGGCAGTAAAAGACCAAGCTTAGATTTGAATTTGGTTTCTTATGCGGTAGCACATAGAGATGCCACTATACCATTAGATCCCTATTAAGAGCACACTCATCTAATTATGTATTTCCACTCTGATGGTATGTGTGTTTGCCTTTTTCAGTCCAGAGTGACACCTTATTGCCTGCTTTTTCACAATGAAAGCCATGGAGGATCAAGTGGTGCAAGAAGAACCAGGGTACCAGGATGATGAGGTATTTATGGATTGTGGAAAAATATGAATACATTGTATATGCTGTCCAAGAGCATCCTGCAGAATTTTTTATAGAAAAGCAGAAGTTTCTTAGATGGGGGATCATGAAAAAATCCGAGGGTGGCAGGGCAGTAAATTTGATTACAATCTAAAACAAAGAAAATCTAGATCCCCTACTCCCTGCACACCCTTATCTTTCAAGATCAAGTGTTTTTGTCAACCTCTTGAAACACACACACAAATAAATTATATAGGCTTATTATCAATACACTTTTTACTCTTACTATTACAGTAAATGTAAGGAGATCACAAAAATTTGACTCTGAATAAGGAGTCTCCAACCTGAAAAGATTGAGAAACACTATAGCAGAGCATCAGGAGGAAGACTCATAGACTGTAAGGTCAGAAGGGACCATTACGATCATCTAGTCTGACCTGCACAACGCAGGCCACAAAGCCTCACCCACTCACTCCTGTAATAGACCCCTAACCTATAACTGAGTTACTGAAGTCTTCAAATCATTATTTAAAGACTTCAGGTACAGAGAATCCACCAGCAAGTGACCCGTGCCCCATGCTGCAGAGGAAGGCAAAAAAATTCCAGGGCCTCTGCCAATCTGCCCTGGGGGAAAAATCCTTCCCAACCCCAAATAAGGTGATCAGCTAAATCCTGAGCATGTGGGCAAGAATCACCAGCAGACACTTGGAAAGAATTCTCTGTAATAACTCAGATCCCACCCTATCTAACATCCCATCAGAGGCCATTGGACATATTTATCGCTAGTAGTCAAAGATCAATTAATTGCCAAATTAGGCTGTCCCATCATACCATCCCCTCCATAAACTTATCAAGTGCAGTCTTGAAGCCAGCTAGGTTTTTTGCCCCTACTGCTCCCCTTGGAAGGCTGTTCCAGAACTTCACTCCTCTGATGGTTAGAAACGTTCATCTAATTTCAAGTCTAAACTTCCTGATGGCCAGTTTATATCCATTAGTTCATGTGTCCACATTGGTGCTGAACTTAAATAATTCCTCTCCCTCCCTGGCATTTATCCCTCTGATATATTTATAGAGAGCATTCATATCTCCCCTCAGCCTTCTTTTGGTTAGGCTAAACAAGCCAAGCTCTTTGTCTCTCCTCTCATAAGACAGATTTTCCATTCCTCAGATCATCCTAGTAGCCCTTCTCTGCACCTGTTCCAGTTTGAATTCATCTTTTTTAAACATGGGAGAGTTTCTTAGCATAATTGTTGGCTGTGTTTCTCCAGAATGTTACACAGTATGAGGACAACAGGAAATGCAGAAACCCTTCTGGTTCATCCTTTGTTGTGCTATATTTGTAGGTAGTAGGACATGTATTGTTATGAAAAAACAATCCAGGTCTAATGATTTAAAACTGACACGTTAAATTACGTAACAAAAGTGAGATATAAGTGGTTAAAAATGACCAAGATTCTACTTTTCCCCCTGCCTCCTTTAGGAATCCTTGTTTCAGGATATTGACCTGTTACAGAAACATGGAATTGTAAGTATAAGTAATAGATATTACCTAGACAATTCTGCATGGTATGTATGTTATTTAAGGATGTTACCAAGAAACACACTTATCCATAGTGATGTGCAGAATGAAGTTTCTCCCCATAACAAGTTCTAAGTAAGGCCATGTCTAAACTATGGGCACTCCAGCAGCACATCTACAGTGCTGCAGCTATGCTGCTGTAGCGCTGTCATGTAGATGCTTCCTACAGAGACGAAAGAGGTTTTTCTATCTGTACAGCCACTCTATCTCTCTGAGTGGCGGTAGCTATCTCAACGGAAGAATTCTTCTGTCAACCTAGTTGCATCTATACTAAGCATTAGGTTGGCTTAACTGTAATGCTCAAGGGTGTGAATTTTTCATACACTGAGTGCCCTGGCTATGTCAACCTAATTTTTAAGTATATACTAGGCCCAAAAGACACAGGGGGGCTGGGCAAGTTTTGTCTTTGATAGTTCACATATTAAGGGCCAGATTTTCAAAAGTGCTTAGCAGCCTGCAGCTCCTGAAAATATGGCCACTTATTTAAGTACCTAACTAAGAGCAGTTGGATGCTGCTGAGCTTTTATTTGAAAATCTGGCCATAGATTAGTTTCTGCACCAGGCAGTAGCTGTCTATAATTACTCCAATGTCTTCTGAAGCCCCTATGTTATACTGTGAGAGGCTTTGTTATGCTGTTCTCAGAATGCTGGTGAAATGTGGAGGGAGAAGTCCTGTTTGGCTGGTGAAATGGGGAGCAGTTTTCTTACTAGTTAAAAATTCCACAGGAAACTCCACCAGTAGGCTTCTCTCAATATATCTCAATGATTTATATTAAGTGTATGCTTATTATACCCCTTTAAGTATAAGACTTTTCTTATTGTTGACTGGCTTTTCTTCACTCATCCTTGTCATCATAATATGCACAAGATAAACCCTAGGAGAAGACAGAAACTTCACAATAGAAGCAATTAAGTTATCCATCATTCTCCCTAGTGTCATTTCACACAACTCCTATGCATAAATGGGGGGCACCTCCAGTTCATAGTTTTTACTCAAAGAAGGGACTTGTCTGGAGGTGACAGTTTGAAGCAGTGTCCATTAGACCGTCTGCTACGATTTTCATCTGAGTAACCTGGTGCATTGCTTCTGTTCCATTACATTTCCATTGAAGTAATGGCACACCCATTATATTCAGAAACACAGTGAATGCATTCTCTCCCAGGAGTGTCCATAACATTTGACAACAAGCAAGTATATTTTTACCTGGACATACTTAGTACATTCAGAAATAAAGCAGTTAAATCTACTTCTTTCTTAGTGAAAATAAACATACATGCAAATATACAATATAATGAGCTACAAAATCTTTCTTTACCTTCCAGTCATTGCTTTACATGAGCTAGTGATCACAGAATGTGAACTTTCTTCACAGAATGTGGCTGATATTAAAAAGCTGAAGGCCGTGGGAATTTGCACCGTCAAAGGGATCCAGATGACAACGAGGCGGGCATTATGTAATGTGAAAGGGCTTTCAGAGGCCAAAGTGGACAAGATCAAAGAAGCAGCCAACAAGCTAATTGTAAGCAAATCACATACCTAACAGTTTCAATTTAGAATGCCCCCTCCAAGATCCTTTGCCGCATTTCCCACTGCAAACATTAGAACAATCATGCTCACAAGTGTTTGTGCTTATTAGTCTGAAATCAGAGATATTACTTTATAGTCAACCTGACAGGTTCAGCCAGATGAGTGAGGTCAACGAGGAGAATGGATTTTGGCTGAGGATATCACATTCTTATGTAAGTATCAGACCAAACTGAATAATTTCCTGTGGTGGTCCCCTAGGAACCAGGATTCTTGACTGCCTTTGAGTACAGTGAGAAGCGGAAGATGGTGTTCCATATCACCACTGGAAGCCAGGAATTTGAGTAAGTTTCTCTCTATTTAGTTTCTCTCCCTGGCTTGCCCAAATTTTTAGAGTAATCATATTCCTTTTCGCCAGCTAGCCACAAAAATACTTTTAGAGACAAATGTTCAGTTAGGGCACAGTGGGTGCACTTGCAGAAAAGCAAGTGGAAGTGAATCATCTAACCCTGCTCAAAGTAGGGTTGGGTGACACCGTGGTAAAAAGCCTGATTCCTGCTTACTCTACAGTTTCCACTATTGCTACTACCTGTGGAACTGCAGTGCTGGTGAATTGTAGGACCTAAATATGACAGTGTAGATTCAACCTTTTTGTATGCTAATCAAACTGTGCACACATGATAGTTTCATGACAATAGCATGCACCTCAAATCTAATTTCAAATAATAAAAGTACTAGCTGACCCTGTTTATTTTGCTTCAGGTTTATTTTGCAAGAAAACCTGAAAAAAATTCTCAGAGTTTATCCATTTTCCCAGAAGTGACACAGTCTATGTGCAATGTGGTGGAATGGTTCAGCAGCAAAACCCCAGTCTGAATCAGAAAGGACTCTTTCTCAAAATGTAGGAGCAGACTGTTTGGTTCTTGCATGCATGTGCACAAGGCTTTCCTCCCTTGTGTGTTCTGCAGAGGTGCCAGGCAAAGTTACAATCCCGGTACTGCCTTAACTACTGCTTCAAGCACCCCCACTTTGCTAATCATCCTACAGGGGACAAAGAGGAGGTAGATACCTTCACACACTGTCTTCATATCAAAACAGCTGAATGTGCAGGGCAGCGCACTTGCACCCTTCTAAGGGGTAGTGCAACTAGTGCATTCCTTTACCTTCCTGGAGCTTTAAGAAGCATCGTGTCTAAAGGAGTTCTTTCTGGGTTGGTGCAGCTTCACACCATTCTTAACAGTGTCTTGTGCCTTAAAGGTAAACTCTGGATCTCTTTTCTTGAGAGGTAGTGTGTGGTGCTTACAACAGCAAGTAAAAATGGTTAAACATAAGCAGAAAATAAATAGAAAATTTGAATAACTTAATAGATTAGGTTTCATATCAAATCCCATGACCAATTGTTAGTGGAGCTTTATCTTCCTAAAGAGATTTTCTCTTTTCTACAAAAACGAGAGTCCTGCAGCACTTTAAAGACGAACAAATTTAATTTCTGCAGGCATAAACTTTCATGGGCTTCAACCCGTTCATCAGGTGCATCTGATGAAGTGGGTTGCAGCCCACAAAAGCTTTTGCCTGCAGAAATTAAATTTGTTAGTCTTGAAAGTGCTACAGGACTCTCGTTTTTGCTGTATACAGACTAACACGGCTATCCCTCTGGAACTTTCTCTTTTCTATTTCCCAAGTGACCCCACTGCTCTTGTAGATTTTCTCCTAAGCACCTGTATAAGGGGAAGGGGAAGCCGAGACAGTTAATACCCATTATACCAGGGATCATATGGTGCCCCTGCACCCTATCGCATCATGAGTTAAGTGCAAAGCCTTTTGGATGAGAAGAGTATTCTTACAGTGGCAGAGATTCCATTTTTGACATTACTCTCATGACTGTGAGCACTTCAATATGCTTAACTCTTTCTCTCCCTCCAGTAAACTATTAGGTGGTGGGATTGAAAGCATGGCAATCACAGAGGCCTTTGGAGGTGAGTGAACCATATTAAATTGATTTTATTGATTGGATTACCAACAGAAAGTTGCAGCAGATGTTTAGGTTTTAAACTTGCAAGCTACACTATGTCTATCAAATCCTTATCACACTGTATCTGAAAAGATGGAGGTTCAGGCTCAACTGTAGTGAATGGTCTCTTTCCAGGGCTGATGTAAGCAGAAAGAATCCCATCTTTGTTGGTGTTTTCCATTGTTCTTCTTCAGTTGCTGCAGATGAGAGTTGAGCTGGGTAACGCTCAGATCTGGGGTCGTGCTGGTTCAGTATGATATACCATTATGAACAGTGTTGCTTGTGAAACATTCTCCCATTTTGCTTCTCCATTTCTTCCCAGTAATGAAACTTGGTTGTGAGATATCCTGCTTATACATACTCTGTGTGTGTTATATTCTCAAGAAGAATCAAAATTTAAAGTTTAGCCCACAATAAGAGAGCACTATTGTAATTCAAAGAGATGTGTAAATATTTGCACTCAGCTTCCATATTCATTAGCTCTACTACAGGCAAAACTCACAGCATAAAGCAACATAAAGCATGCAGATCCATAGATGTGACTTATGTCATTTGGTGTCAACATACAGAATTCAAATGAGATATGGGCAAATAAAGCAATGACCTTCATATAAGATTTAGAAAGTAAGCTATTATTACAGCAAAAGTCAATCCGTCAGATCAAAAGACTTCAGCAGCAATAACTACAGTTTATCAATATAGCACATCTTCCCTTTTAAAAAGTGTCCTTGAGACTTGAACAGTTTGATGAAAGATTTTCTGGACATGTTGTCTTAAAATATTATCTGCTGGTCTTTAAAGGAATACCATAAAGGAATACTTGAAATCTAGATAAAATGAGTTAAAAGTTGTTTCAGGTGTTACTCCTGTCCTTGAGTCTCTTGACCAATGTTTCTGGGTTTAAAATAACTTTTTAAAAATTGATTTTCTGTTCCCTGCTGTTATGTGGAAGACCCACACAATTGACAATGGAAAATAACTATCTGATTGGATAAGGGAAATAGTGAAAATAATTATAGACAAAGTGCTGTCAAATGTACAAAGTAAGCAAACTGGAAAAAAAAAAGATTTTTTTAAAAACCTTTTAGCTATTCCATATTTAGGTATTACTTGTAAAATTAGTAATTAAAATATTTTAGACAGAAATACTATATGATTTTTAATTGATTATATCCATTTAAAACCAATGCTAATATTTCCCTTTAAGTGCAACACATCTCTGCAGCAAATGGAATTCTTTGTAGCTTGATTACAATTATTAGTGTACTGTTTATCTATGTTTCTTTGAGAAACAGTTTCAGATTCATCATTCTTGTCACCAGTAAGATGTATTGGTGTGTGCTAGATTTGCTGCATTCTTACACAAGTGAGAGTGGCAATCACACCACAATTTGGATTATTAGTGTTGTATTAAATCTGAGCAAAGTTTACCATTTAATCCACTTTGTCAGTTTTCACTGGTGCAATGCCAGTGGAACAGCAAGCACTAGTGTAGCCATTGCATCAATGCAATTGGTCTCTCAGTACAATCACAGAATGCTCTAGTACATCCTTTAGTAATAACTTTGAGAGTTCATGGCAGTGGTATTGGCACCTGTCAAGATGGCTCCGTGTGACACAACAACAGTTGTGGCTGTACATGGCTCCACAATCCCCTCCCTTACTTTCAGGACAGTCCAAAAGCAAATGAGGCAGTATTTGGGTGGTTTCAGCTCTTCCCAGTCACCTCTCCTGAGACCCCTGCCCTCAGAATAGCAGTGAAGAACACAAGATAACATAAAATACAAATTTACAAAACATGTAACTCTTCCCCCCCGCCCCCTCTTTTTTTTAAAATTCCCATGGACATTATTCACTTATTCTATCTTCGAGTGATTGCTCATATGCATTCCAATTAGGTGTGTGCGCGCCCCGTGCACAGATTCCCGGAACCTTTTTCCTTAGCACACCCACAGGGCCGGGTACGGCGCCCCCTGGAGTGCCGCGCTCATGTCGCGGTATATAGGGCACTGCCGGCCCCGCGGGTCCCCAGTTCCTTCTTTCCGCCTCTGACGGTTGCTGGAACTTCTGCCCCTTGCTATTGCAAGCAGCAGTCCTTAGCTTATCGTTCTTGGTCAACAACCATTACTGTTAATTTAGTTTTCTTTTTGTTATTCAAAAAAAGTCAATTGGTGACTGTGTTACTAGTTAAGTGCCCTTAAGGGCTCCTGCGGAGTCATGCCTGGCTCCACAGGCTTCAAGAGTTGTACTCTTTGCTCTAAGCAATTTCCAGTGAGTGACCCTCATGATCGCTGCCTTCATTGCCTCGAGGAGCAGCACCGAAAAGACAAGTGCCGAATCTGTAAGTCATTTAAGCCTCGCACCCAAAAAGAATGGGACGCGAGACTGAAGGCTTTACTTATGGAGTCCGCGCTGCGCCCGGCCTCCGAGCCGTCGAGATCCCTGGCACCGAGCGTCTCTTCGGTGCAGAGTGTGCCTCCGGCACCGGCAGCGGCACCGAAATCCTTGGTGCCGACTAAGAAGAAGAAGCGGTCGGAGATCCCTTCGACGGACTCTTCCCTGCGGCCACCTAAGCAGGGAGCTGTCCCGGAGACACCCCAGCCACGTGCCGTGGAGGCTCCTCTGGCACCGGTGTCTCCTCGTAGGGAGCCTCCCCCAACTCATGCGAGTGGGGGAGCGCCTCTACAAGGGCTGTCGACGCCGGAGGGACAAGGGACCTGCGTCTCGGGGCAAACCCGCGCTGGGTGGCCCCGGTGGGTGGAGGAAACACCGCTCCCGATCCTCGCCCAGACGGTCAAGGAGGGTGGAGAGTCGCTCCCCTCCGAGCTCCGACTCTCAGTCATCGAGCGCCTCGGCACCGCGGCACTGGGGGCGGTCAAGAGGCCCCAAGAGCCGACGCAGAAGCTCCAGCGCCGGCTCCAGCACCGATTGCAGCTCAGGCTCGAGCACCCCGGTGCGGGAAACATCTCGGCACCACACCGGCTTGCCTATTGGCAGCCCCGGTCACCATCACAGACTGATGGCACCGGGCCAGGAGGTTCTGCCGAGCACCCTTGCTATGGCACCGGACACTGCGTTGTCAGCATCAGCACCACCTCCACCTGTTACAGCACCGGCAGCCTCCCCGACGGGAAGAGCACCGATGCCGCTGGTGCCCCTAAGCGCTCCGGCACCGCCGTACCCGGTACCGCCATACCCCACGTCGTCGGTACCGATGTTACCGGCACCGACGCATTCTGTGATGACGACCTCGGTACTATCACAACAGGAACTGATGACTTTGGTACCGACGCACTCGGCACCGGTGGGACCGGCACCGGCCCTGATGACACTGGCACCGACCCTCTCGGCACCGATGAGACCGGCACCGATTCCCTTGGCTCCGACGATACCGGCGTACTCTACGCTCGATCCTGGCACGGTACCGACTGGCGCGGTGACGGCGGGAAAGCCGCGTTCCCGCTCAGAATCCCCGGCACATAGCCGCAGACATCGCCGTTTGCACTCCAGAGGTGGCAAGCGGCGTTACAAGAGGTCATGCCATAGACATAGGAGATCCAGCTCCTCTAGCTGGTGGTCTTCTAGACGGTGCCACAGGCGTAGACACGTCTCGACCTCTTCTTCCTCACGAAGCCGCTCCCCGCCTAAAGGCCGTAAAAGGCGGTCCGTGGGCTCTGGCCACCGTGACAGACATGGGGAGGCCTTTCAGTACCCAATTCCGGGCTAGGCCCAAGGCCCTTGGCAAGGGCCATACTGGGGTCCATGGGGCTCCCATCCTACCCAGGGGGTGGAGTTACTCCATTCGGGGGTGGTTCAGCCTCCACCACCCCCAATTCAACCAGCTCCGCACGTGCCCTCAGAAGCAGAGTCTGACCCTGAGGAGGGCCCCTCTACAGGGCCTACTCCCTTATCCTCCTCGTCGTCTCCTGACGAAGGGACCTCGAGGGATCATAAGTCGCCCCTTTTTGATTTTCGGGCGCATCAAGACCTCCTTAAGAGGGTAGCCAATAATCTGGGTCAAACCCTTAAGGAAATGTCCGAGGAGGACGATCCCCTCTTTGGGCCTTCAGGGTCATCTGGGCCCTCTCGAGTGGCCCTTCCAGTTCATGACAGAGTCATGAAAATAGTTAAGGTGGTTTGGCAGACGCCCTCTTCTGTTCCCCCTACATCTAAGGGAACGGAGAGGAAATACTATGTCCCCAAGGAAAACTTTGAGTTCCTTTATAACCACCCTGCCCCGGGAACTCTAGTAGTGGATGCGGCCAACCAAAGAGACCGCCAGGGGGGTCAGGGAAGTACTCCCAAAGACAAGGAGGGAAAAAAATTAGACCTCTTTGGCCGCAAGGTTTACTCCACTGCCGCCTTACAATTGAGGGTAGCCAACCACCAGGCGCTTCTGGGTAAATACAACCAGAACTTGTGGGCCTCCCTGCACCGCTTAGTTGCAGTGCTTCCCCCGGATCAAGCTGCAGACCTCGCCACTGTGGCTCAGGAGGGAGAGGTTGTGGCCCAAGCAGCCTTACAGTCGGCTAGTGATGCCGCAGACACTGCAGGCAGGGCGATGGCTTTGGCCATCGTCATGCGCCGCTGCTCATGGTTGCAGGCTTCTGGGCTGTCTACTGAGGTCCAGCAAGCCATTCAGGACCTGCCATTTGAGGGGTCAGGCCTCTTTTCTGAGAGGACCGATGACAGGTTGCATGCCCTAAAGGATTCTAGGGCCACCCTTAGGTCCCTGGGACTCTACACCCCCCAGACATCGGGACGTCAGTCTCGACCTCAACCTCAACGCCGTCCGCCCCCCCCACCCAGGCCACCTCCTAGGGCCACCCAACCAAGGAGGGGTCGGGAGCGGTTTAGAGGGCCCAATCGCCGGGACCAGCAGGGCTCTTCGGCACAGGCGCAGCAGGGTGGCAAGCCTGGATCCGGAAACGGTAATAAACGCTTTTGACAGCGGTTTTCAGGTTGGCACTCTTCCTTTTCCCCTGGAAGTTAGCCGGCCCTTTGAAAACAGGCTTCGGCCATACTATCACGCCTGGGAGACAATTACTACGGACCGCTGGGTTCTGGGGGTGGTCCTTAACGGATATGCCCTTCATCTCATGGCCTTTCCCCCGAATTCTCCTCCTTCCCCATCCCCCTTAGGGGTCCCAGCTCACGAACACCTGCTCGTGCAAGAGGTTCACTCCCTTTTGCGACTAGGCGCTGTAGAGGAGGTTCCGCGAGGAGAAAGGGGAAGGGGTTTTTACTCCAGGTATTTCCTGGTCCCCAAGGCCAAGGGAGGTCTGAGACCTATACTGGACCTCCGTCGCCTGAATAGGTTTATTAGACGAATTAAATTTCGTATGGTCTCCTTGGCTTCTATAATCCCTGCCTTAGATCCCGGGGATTGGTACGTTGCCCTGGATTTGAAGGATGCGTACTTTCACATCTCCATTTTGCCAGGACACAGGAAGTTCCTGAGATTCAGGATCAGGGGAGATCATTATCAATTCACGGCTCTCCCATTTGGCCTGTCTTCGGCTCCTAGGGTTTTTACCAAATGTATGGCGGTGGTGGCGGCCCACCTCCGCCGCAGTGGGGTACAGATTTTCCCTTACCTGGATGACTGGCTCATCAAGGGCAGATCCAGAATCCATGTCCAGAACAGCCTTGAGCTAACTTGTGCCACATGCACCAGACTGGGGTTGCTCATTAATGTGCAGAAGTCCACACTTACCCCGGTGCAGCGCATAGATTTCATAGGAGCTACCCTAGACGCTAAATGCGCAAGAGCCTTCCTCCCACAGCCCCGATTTCAGGCGATGGGTTCCATTATTGCGGACCTTTGCAGGTCCCCTACGACGACAGCCAGGCATTGCCTACAGCTGTTGGGGCATATGGCAGCTTCCACGTACGTGGTTAAGCTGGCACATTTCAAGTTAAGACCTCTACAGGCTTGGTTGGCTTCGGTCTATGCCCCTTCTAGACATTTACTGACCAAGGTGGTCACGGTTCCCCCACAGGTGCTGTCCTCCCTCGAATGGTGGAGGACTCCGAGGGAGGTGCTCAAGGGAGTCCCGTTCACAGACCTGACTCCGTCAGTGGTTCTTATCACGGATGCCTCGGATGTGGGATGGGGAGCCCACATCAGCAGAGACCTAGGTACCCAAGGGTTGTGGTCTCTGGCGGAGAGAGCCCTGCATATCAACGTTCGAGAGCTCAGAGCAGTCTGGCTGGCCTGCAAGACCTTCCTCAGATTCCTGAGGGGCAAGGTGGTGCAAGTCCTCACAGACAACACCGCAGCCATGTTCTACATGAACAGGCAGGGGGGAGCACGTTCCTCGGCCCTGTGCCGGGAAGCTACACATCTATGGGATTTTGCAGTGAGACACGACTTTCATTTAGTCGCCTCTCACCTCCCTGGGAGCAGGAACGATGAGGCAGATCGCCTCAGCAGATCGTTCTCACCCCGACACGAATGGTCATTGCATCCGGAGGTAGAGACTTCAATCTTCCGAGAGTGGGGCACTCCCCAACTGGACCTGTTCGCGTCATCTTTGAACAGGAAGTGCCCGAGATACTGCTCGCTTCGAGGTCGTGAGCCGGGCTCCTTGTCCGATGCTTTCCTAATACAGTGGGTGGGGGGTCTGATGTAGGCATTTCCCCCCATTCCGCTCCTCCCTCAAGTCCTGCTCAAAATCAAGAGGGACAGAGCGAACATCATTCTGATTGCCCCAGCGTGGCTGAGGCAGTACTGGTACAGTACCCTGATCGACCTCTCCATCGCTACTCCGATCACGCTCCCCAGGCGATACGACCTGCTTTCCCAGAACCGGGGCGCTTGTTGCACCCGGACCTGGACCCCCTCCACCTGACGGCCTGGAGACTCTCTGGCTGACGGAGGGAGAAAGGGCCTGCTCCTTGCAGGTCCAACACATTCTGCAGGAATGTAGCAGGAAACCCTCCACACAGTTTACATACCGGGCAAAGTGGAGGCGCTTTATTAATTGGGCAGAGGACAAGGGTATCTCCCCAGACAGCTCTCCCATACAGGTGGTCCTGGAATACCTTCTACACCTTAAAACTCAGGGCCTAGCCCTGGCCTCCCTAAAGGTACACCTGGCGGCCATCTCGGCCTTCCATCGGCCGATGGAGGGGCGTTCCCTTTTTTCCCACCCCATGTCCGTCAGATTCCTTAAAGGGGTTGAAAGGGTGTTTCCACAGGTTCGAGACCCCATCCCTCCCTGGGATTTAAACCTGGTCCTTTCCATGTTAACAGGACCCCCCTTCGAGCCCATGGCCACATGCTCCCTATTGGTCCTTTCTTGGAAGGTATCCTTCCTGGTGGCCATCACTTCGGCCAGAAGGATCTCCAAAATAAGGGCATTGACATTGGAGCCCCCATACACTGTCTTCTATAAAGATAAGGTCAGGCTGCGACCCCACCTGGCCTTCCTGCCCAAGGTAGTGTCCCAATTCCACTATAATCAGGACATCTTCCTCCCTGTGTTTTTCCCTAAACCGCATGGGTCAGCGAATGAGCGCAGGTGGCGCACTCTGGATGTCAGACGGGCCCTGGCACACTACTTGGAGAGAACCAGGCCCTTCCGAAAGTCCACGCAATTATTTGTAGCGGTAGCAGACCGTATGAAGGGCTCTCCCGTCTCCACCCAGCGAATCTGATCATGGATTGTAGCCTGTATTAAGACATGTTACGAACGGGCAGGAGTGCCCCTGCCTGGCCCTGTGAAGGCGCATTCGACCTGAGCCCAAGCCTCTTCGGCAGCCTTCCTAGAGAGCGTGCCTCTGCAAGATATCTGCAGAGCAGCGACCTGGTCGTCGGTACATACCTTTACGACCCATTATGCCATTGTTGAACAGGCGAGGGAGGATGCAGCAGTCAGCAGAGCCGTGCTGAATAGAGCTGCTCGCCAGTGACTCCTACCTGCCGCCGAGAGTATGGCTACTTAATCACCTAATTGGAATGCATATGAGCAATCACTCAAAGATAGAAAACAGGGTTACTTACCAGTAACTGTTCTTCGAGATGTGTTGCTCATATCCATTCCAAACCCACCCTCCGTCCCCGCTGCCGGAGTCGGCAGAAAGAAGGGACTGGGGACCCGTGGGGCCGGCAGTGCCCTATATACCACGACATGAACGCGGCACTCCAGGGGGCGCCGTACCCGGCCCTGCGGGTGTGCTAAGGAAAAAGATTCCGGGAATCTGTGCACGTGGCGCGCACACACCTAATTGGAATGGATATGAGCAACACATCTCGAAGAACAACAGTTACTGATAAGTAACCCTGTTTTCCAGGGAGATGTGCCAGGGACTATGGTATAGATGCAACAATCCATAGGCCCTGCAATACTTGCAGTGGGTATTCTATGTGGACAAAGTGTATCGTGCACAACCAAAACAAGATGCCAAGTGTAGACACACTGCACCAGGGTGATCAAATGGTGTAAATTACAATGGTGCAATTCTCTAGTGTACCAACAGCTTTGGAGAGCAAAGCAGTGGCTATAATAGGTTCTGGGATTGTGCACACGGCTTCTGATATTGTACCCATTTGATTGAAAAGAAAGGTAGGCCTGGTCATCAGTCAGTTAATCTAACACCTTCAACAGGACTTAACATTTTTCCAACAGTGCTTTGGAGCTGATATTGCTGTTGGCTGGATGTAACCACTGCCCTTCATTTAAGACAGTTGTAAGAAGACATTAAGCTCCTTTATGGAAGCAAGTAGCTGAAACAACAGGGGCCTGTGGCAGAGTAGAGGGTGACAAGCCCCTCAGTGCCTCTGCCACCCCAACCCAGCTGGATGGGCTGGGGCAAAGCGGGCCAGCAGGGCCACAGACAACAAAGAGGAGTGAGCAACAGCTGAATGCTCTGATTAGAGAGAGCCAGAACCTTGCCTAAGGACAGGAGGCAAGAGAGAACAGCTGTCTCCCTAGCTGGGGAGGCTATATAAGCTAGCTAGGGAGAAACCAGGGAGAGGTGTGGCCAGGGAGGAGGGCAGGAACCCTGCTACTCTTTGTTTGCCTCCTGGCCAGAGAGAGTGAGCAGCCCCAAAGCCTCAGGGCTAAAGGGCCTAGTTTAAAGTGGGGATTGTATACATGCACTGTAAATAAACGAGCATGGGTGACTGCAACAGGTTATGCCTGTGAGTCTTTTGTTCTGGAGGGGGAAAGACCACCCAGGGGACCCGAAAGGGCAGGGGGGCCGTGGCAATCCGCTACAGGGCTTCTAGCCAAATACAGGTATTTATCTTTGCCCAAACAAAGGTATTTGTGAGTACACTCAGGGATTTGAACTATGTGGGTGGAGGAGCTATGCTAGCTTTGTTTTAGTAGAGGTGTGTGAGAGACACCACAGAAACATGCAGAACAGGAGATAAAAGCCAAGAACACAGGGTATGTCAGCAGCACTGCAGTCAGAGGTGTGACTACAGCAAATGTAGACATACACAAGATACTTTTATTCAAGCTAGCTAGCTAGATCAAAGCTAACAGTGTGGAGTGATACAGCAAATGCTGTACAAGCTGACTTGGGACCCTGGGTATGTACTTAAGCGGCTAGCCTGTGAAGCACCACACCTCTGATTGCAGTGTAGTGTAGAAATACCCATAGTCAGAACAAGTCCGGGGAACATAGCTCTGAGAAAGCTTTTGTGCTAAGTGCTGACTGGTAAAGGGACTTGGAACTGTGAGTGAAGACGCTGTCTCTTATTTTTTTATTCCTGCTGTATTCGAGAAATCAGGACTTTGTACATTCCTTGAAAATGCACAGGATTTCATCAAAGAAACACCTGACTCCTGGCATCTACTTTGCTTCCTAATGGAAACAACCCACAGAGTCCTGAACTTTGGCAAACTGCTCAAGTCAGAAAATGGTAACAATATATTTAAGTTCTCCCTGGATGCAGTGTCCATGGACAAATGGAAGTGAGCTCAGTTTAACATTGTCAAGGATGACACCACCCACAGTGCAGCAGTTCCAAGCCCTGCTGTTCATAAATACAATTTGTACTGTACTTCATATGATTTGAGTGATGACTGAAAGATAGAAAAGAGCAATACAAGTAATTGAAGTTTTCTAAATGAGAGAGTATTCTTACTGAAACAACTCATGTATTTGACAAACTGCAAAAACTTTTCCACTTGTTTTTTCTCTTTAATAGAATTCCGAACAGGCAAAACCCAGCTTTCTCACACCCTTTGTGGTAGGTACACATCTTCATATTGACAATTCTATCCTTCTGTAATGTCATTAATCAGGGAGTTCTGTGGCAGTGTCTTTGCTGTCTAAAAGCTAGTAAACAGCATTTAGGAGCTAAGATTGGCCTGCACTCAGCGTGGGTACCCATACGTGAGGCTAAGCTCCTTTCTTAGTTACATGAAAAAGAAATATCTTGTCTTAGAGAACTGGAAATATGCCATATTCTGTTGCCTCTAGAAATGTTGTGAGGTAAAAACTTCAATGAATATTATTTCTATTAATTCAGATGTATATGAATTCAAAGTCTTTTTGTTTATATCTGTTCTTTTGCTATTATTCTATATTTCAGAACAAAATTGTTAGTGATTACATCCTCTTTGAATCCATTCAAAATGCTATGGCAAAAATAATCTTAGTGTGTTGCTTTGATCACATCCTCCTCTTTGTATCCTTCCATTATATCAAGCACAAGAGCATAAGGCTCTTCATGGTTTATCCCTACCCTACCTATCAGCTTTTATAATCTGTAGATATGTAGACTCTCACCTTCACTCTGCCAACAATGCTATCCATGATTGCCCATTTGTCCAGCTGTTAGACCAGCACCATTATGCATTTTCTCATGCCTCCCCTTATGCTCGGAAGAAGCTCTCTGTAATAATCTGTGAGACCACTACATTATCCTCCAGTGCTTTTAATCTTTCCTTAAAACCCACCTTTGCCACAATGCTTAAAAAATGGTTAGGCAGCTCATGTGCTGCAACCACTGGACCATTGTTTATTATATTGTTCTTAACTGTCTTACTGTTACCTTGTGCTCTCCCCAGTCTTTCTCTCATATCCACCTGTGGTCTTGTATCTTAAGTTTAGATTGTAAAATCTTGGTCAAGGACCATCTCTTTGTTATATGTTTGTAAGTGCCAAACATAATAGGACTCTTGATTCTACCACAATACAAATACATAATAAAGAATGTAGTTGTTAATACTGAAATTTAGTTACTAAAAATTTGGAAGAACCAACAATCTCTGTCTGATCTCCCATTATAACAGATGTTGAGTCTCCATCTTGAAAAAGGGGAGTGTTTTCATGTAATCCAGGGATGTCCAAATTACAGCCTGAGGGCTGCATTTGGCAGCAGAGTAATAATCCTTTGCATGAAACATGAAGACAAAGATGATCCTCTAAATTTGTTCATTGCTGATAAACAACAGTCGGCATCTGTTCATCTACTAAGAAAGATACATATTGAAATAAGTGTGGTAAAAGCATAATAGTTTAGAGATGGAAAGGCCTTATTAAATCATTACCATTGATCTTAGCCAGAAGGCCAAGAAGATGTTTTTCTTCATTAATTATTACTCGTTATCATTAAGTATTTATTTTTAATAAAAATTATGCAAATTTAGGTACAAAGTATGTGTTGGTGCTCAGTAACATAAAGTTCTCTCTTTGAGTGATTGCACATATGCATTCCAATATAGATGAGTGCACGCCCCATGCACGAGTCTCCGGAAGCTTTTTTGCCCTAGCAATCCCTGCAGGGTTGGCTCCAGCGCCTCCTGGAGTGGCGCGCTCATACTGCAGTATATATGGCACCACCGACCCTGCGGGTCCCCAGTTCCTTCTTTCTGCCTGTGACGGTAGCTGGAATGCTTGCCCCTTGCTATCACAAGCAAGTAGCAACCCTTGTTCTTTTTTTCAATTGTTATCGTTTGTTCAACAGTTAAGATTAGTGTTAAGTAGTTTATAGTGTTAAGTGAATAGTGTTAAGTAGTAGGAATTAGCCCTTAGGGGCTTGGACTGAGCCATGCTGGACTCGACTGGATTTAAAGCCTGCGCGACCTGTGTGAAGGCCTTCCCTGTCAGCGATCCCCATGACAGATGCCTTCGATGCCTCGGGGAACTGCATCGCAAGGAAAAATGTAAAATTTGCAAAGCCTTCAAACCCCGGACGCAAAAGGAGCGGGATGCCCGCCTGAAGGCTATGTTAATGGAGTCAGCACTTCGACCTGACTCCAAACTCTCCAGGTCTCTGGTGGCACCGAGCGTCTCGTCAGTGCAGAGCGCTGCACCGGTACCGACGCAAAAACCAGTACCGAAGAGGAAGAAACGGCCCAAGGCCGTCCCTATGGACTCCCCCTTGCGACCGGTACAGCAGGAGGTGATTCAGGAGATGCCCCAGCCCCGTGCCATCGACATTACACCGGCACCGGCATCTCCATGCAGGGAGCCTCCCCCGACCCCGTGGGTGGGGTAGTGCCCCTGCAGGGACCATCGATACCGGAGGCGTTTACGGCATCTCGCGCCCTCATGGGCATGCCCACACCTCCGTTCCTCCCTCGGCCGAGGGTTCCGGGAATAGCGTCTCGGGGTAAACCCACACTGGGTTACCCCGGTGGGTGGCGGAGACGGGGTTCGAGGTCTCCCCCCAGACGGTCGAGGAGGGACAGCGACAGCTCCCTTCCTAGCTCTGACCAAAGGTCGTTGAGCCCCTCGACACCGCGGCACTGGGGGCGGTCGCGAGGTTTCAGATGGAGACATGACAGCTCTGCCTCTGATGGTGGCCGGTCCTTGGAATCCCGGCACCGCTCTCCTGCCCACACCTCGGCACCAGCAACCATGGGAGAGACGGGACATTCTACGGTGTGCAGCCCGGTGCGCTCACCAAGCATTTGCACCCTGCACCGATCTCCCTCCCGGCACGGATCCCGCTCCCTCAGGCGGTCCCGTTCGCCTACAGACACCCGGCACCGGTCCCGTTCACCAAAGGACTCTCGGCACTGGTCCCACTCACCTAGACGGTCACGCTCCCCGAGACACAGCCGGCACCAGTCTCCACCCCTGATCCTGGTACAGGCACCCTCGATACCGAGGCGCGAACGATGCTCCCAATCCCTGGCACGGAGTCCGGCGTGGATCCCGGTGGCTGAAAGGACCAAATCCTCTCGGCACCGGTCTAGATCCCCGGTCTACAGCCCGCCACGTTCTAAAATTCAACAACCTGGACGAGAAAGACGTCGCGAAACCCTCAGTCCAGTGCGGCCCATGGCATCGTGCAGCTCAGCACCGACTGATGCCCCCGACTATGGTTGCACCCGCTCCTTGATACCCAGGGGCTGTAGTCGAGACTACAGGGGCTCCAGATCCCCGAAGTGCAGCCCGGTGCGGGTGCCGGCACCGGAGTACGCGGCACCGACTGCTTCGGCACCGCAGCATACGGAGCGCACTTTGGAGCGGCACTGCTCCAGGTCTCCAGTTCAAAGGTGCCACCTCCTCCAGCCACTCACCCCCACGCCGGCACCGCAGACATCACCGGGACCGCTCCTACTCATCCCGAAGTGCATCTCCGGAGCGGGAGGACAGAGACCGCAGAGCCAGGGGGCACCGCTCCACCAGTGCTGCCACCCAAGCGGCTGCCTCATACCCGGTACCGGGACTGGTACTGCAAGGACATGTATCATACCAGGCACCGGGACCGGTGCCGACGTGGCCACAGGGACCTTGGCAATGGCCCCACTGGCAATGGCCCCCTCAGACTACCCAGGGCACGGGGTCAGCACCTTCCATGGGAACTCACCTCCCCCCCACCAAAGCCAGTTGGATAAGGGGAACTCTTCAGATGAAGAGTCTGATCCTATGGAGGGCCCATCCACGGGTCCCATTCCTCAGTCCTCCTCTTTATCCCCAGCTGAGACAACTGCTAGGGACCAGAGGACCCCTCTGCCAGATTTCAAAACCCACCAAGAGCTCCTCAAATGACTGGCAGACAATTTAAAATTAGACATTAAGGAGCTATCAGAGGAGGAGGACCCCCTCTTTGGGTCTGTAGGACCAGTGGGTCCATCTAGAGTTGCACTCCTGGTACACGATCGGGTTCTTAAACTAGTTAAGCCCGTCTGGGAGACCCCAGCCTAGTTGGCACCCACTTCTAAAACAGCGGAGCGGAAATACTATGTCCCACCGCAGGGCTTTGAAACCTTTATAACCACCCCGTCCCGGGGACTATGGTCGTGGATGCGGTGAACCAGCGGGACAGACAGGGTGCCCAGGCAAATACTCCAAAATATAGGGAGAACAAAAAGCTAGACCTTTTTGGGAGGAAGGTCTACTCCACAGCATCGCTGCAGCTCTGCATGGCTAATTACCAAGCGCTGTTTGGACGTTACAACCTCAATTTATGGTCCTTCCTACAGAGGTTTGTCTAGGGTCTTCCCCAGGATATGGTAATGGACTTTAACACTCTAGTCCAGAAAGGCTCCCTAGTTGCAAATGTCGCCCTACAATCGGCTAGTGATGCCACGGACGATGGCCTCTGGCATTGTCATGCGCCGGGCAGCTTGGTTACAATCCTCTGGCCTTTCTCCAGAAGTGCAGCAGGCCATACAGGATCTGCCCTTCACTGGAGCAGGCCTCTTCTCAGAAAGAACTGATGAGAAGTTGCACGCCTTAAAAGACTCCAGGGCCACCTTAAGATCTCTAGGCCTATACGTGCCGCAAGGCGTCAGGGCAGACCATGCCCCCTGAGGCAACAACAACAACAGCCTCCACCCAGACCACCTCCCAGACCCACCCAAGCAAGGAAGGGTAGAGACCGCTTCCGACACTCAAACCGTCGGGACCGCCAAGGCCCTGCCAGGGGCTCCCAACAAGGGCCGCAAAAAGGCACCAAGTGGCAGTTTTGGTGGTGCGCACGAGGGTGGCACCTCTCCCATCTCCTTGGATCTTATTCGGCTTTTCATGAACAGATTATGGCCGTTCCTCCCGGAGTGGCAGAGCATAACCTCAGACCGCTGGGTACTGAGTGTAATACAGAGAGGTTATGCCCTGCAACTCTCTGTCTTCCCACCGGACTCTCCTCCTACCCCGTCCCTCTTCAGGGACCCCTCTCACGAGCAGCTCCTCATTCAGGAGGTAAACACCCTCCTCCTCCTAGGGGCGGTGGAAGAGGTTCCTTCTCAGGAAAGAAGCAGGGGGTTTTATTCCCGATACTTCCTTATCCCCGAGGTGAAGGGAGGCCTCAGGCCCACTCTGGACCTTCGGTGTCTAAACAAGTTTATCAGGCGCCTCAAATTCCGCATGGTCTCCCTAGCCTCCATTATTCCCACTCTAGATCCGGGGGATTGGTTTGCCGCCCTCGACCTCAAGGATGCCTATTTTCATATTTCTATCCTCCCAGGACACAGAAGGTTTCTGTGCTTTCAGGTAGCTGGTGGCCACTACCAGTTTTCGGCCCTGCCATTTGGCCTCTCTTCAGCACCCAGGGTCTTCACAAAATGTATGGCGGTGGTGACTGCCCACCTCCGCCGCAAGAGGATTCAGATCTTCCCCTACCTAGACGACTGGTTAATCCGGGACAGATCCAAAGACCATGTTCAGAACAGCCTGACACTGACTTGCACAATATGCGCCAGGCTGGGTCTGCTCATAAACGAGCAGAAGTCCACCCTTACACCAGTACAGCAAATAGACTTCATCGGGGCCATCCTGGACGCCATTCAAGCCAGGGCCTTCCTTCCACAGCCCTGCTTCGAGGCAATGACCGCCATAATAGACAATCTCCACAGGTCCCCCATGACGACAGCCAGGCACTGCCTTCAGCTGTTGGGGCACATGGCGGCATGTACCTACGTGGTGAGGCTAGCTCGTCTCAAACTCAGGCCCCTCCAGGGTTGGTTGGCCTCTGTATACGCCCCGGCCAGGCACCCCCTGAGACAGGTGGTGACTGTCCCAGCCCAAGTACTGGCGTCATTCAATTGGTGGACAAACCTGGCGGAGGTATTGAGGGGTGTCCCCTTTGCAGACTTGACACCCTCCATAATCCTGATTATGGACGCTTCGGATGTGGGTTGGGGGGCCCACATGAGCAGCGACCTCAGCACACAAGGGCTGTGGTCCACACAAGAACAGCGTCTCCATATCAATGTGCGGGAATTCCGTGCAGTCCGTCTGGCCTGCAAAGTGTTTCTCGGGTTCCTGAGGGGCAAGGTGGTCCAGGTCATGACAGACAATACAGCAGCCATGTTTTATATAAACAGGCAGGGGGGAGCTCACTCCTCGGCTCTTTGCCAGGAAGCGGTGCGACTTTGGGACCTTGCGGTGAGGCACGACTTCCACTTGTCTGCCTCTCACCTCCCAGGGGTCAGGAACGACGAGGCAGATCGCCTCAGCAGGTCGTTCTTACCCCGCCACGACTGGTCACTACACTGGGAGGTGACAACTTTTCTCTTCCACAAGTGGGGTGTTCCCCAACTGGACCTATTCACGTCGGCATGGAACACGAAGTGCCCGAGGTTCTGCTCCCTCCAGGGTCGCAAGCCAGACTCCATCTCCGACGCCTTCCTCATAACGTGGACGGGGCCCCTGATGTATGCCTTTCCCCACGTCCTGCTGCTCCCCAAAGTACTCTTAAAAATCAAGAGAGACAAAGCGAATGTCATCCTGATCGCACCAGCTTGGCCCAGACAGCACTGGTACAGCTTGTTGCTGGACCTCTCCATAGCCACGCCAATACTGCTCCCGAAACGCTACGACCTGCTCTCCCAGGACCGGGGTCGCCTGCTGCACCCGGACCTGGACTCCCTCCACCTGACAGCATGGAGGCGGTTTTGGAGTACCTGCTCCACTTAAAGATGCTGGGCCTGGCACTCGCCTCTCTGAGGGTACACCTAGCGGCCATCTTGGCCTTCCACAAACCGATGGAAGGAAGATCGATCTTTTCACACCCTATGTCCCTTAGGTTCCTCAATGAGGTAGAGAGGCTATATCCGCAGGTCCGTGACCCGGTGCCTCTCTGGGATCTAAATCTGGTCCTCGCCATGCTGACAGGACCACCCTTCGAGCCCATGGCTACATGCCCGCTGCTCGTTCTCTCTTGGAAGGTGTCCTTCCTAGTGGGCATTACATCGGCTAGGAGGGTCTCCGAGATAAGAGCGTTGACCTCAGAACCCCCCTACACGGTCTTCTATAAAGACAAAGTGCGGCTGAGACCCCACCTGGCCTTTCTACCCAAGGTGGTGTCTCAGTTTCACTACAACCGGATATCTTCCTCCCCATGTTTTTTTCTAAACCACATGGTTTGGAGGAGGAGCAGAGATGGCACTCGCTGGACGTCAGACGAGCCCTGGCATACTATATCGAGCGAACCAGGCCATTCCGAAAGTCGTCGCAGCTGTTCGTGGCGGAACAGATGAAAGGTTCACCTGTCTCCACCCAGCACATCTCCACCTGGATCACTGCCTGCATATGGATCTGCTACGAGCAGGCGAAGGTGCCACTCCCAGGCCTGTCACTGCACACTCCACCAGAGCCCAGGCCTCATCCGCAGCCTTCCTGGAACGAGTGCCCCTGGACGAGTGCCCTGGTTGTTGGTATACACCTTCACATTCCACTACGCCATCGTAGAACAGGCGAGAGAGGACGCGAGCGTCGGTGGAGCTGTCTTGAGAAGGGCCGCTCGCCAGTGACTCCTACCCACCTCCAAGGTATGGCTAATTAATCACTTATATTGGAATGCATATGAGCAATCACTCGAAGAGAGAAAACAAGGTTACTTACCTGTAACTGTTGTTCTTCGAGATGTGTTGCTCATATCCATTCCAAACCCACCCTCCGTCCCCACTGTTGGAGTCGGCAGAAAGAAGGGACTGGGGACCTGCAGGGTCGGTGGTGCCATATATACCGTGGTATGAGCGCGGCACTTTAGGGGGCGCCAGAGCCGACCCTGCGGGGGTTGCTAGGGCAAAAAAGCTTCCAGAGACTCGTGCACGGGGCACGCACTCACCTATATTGGAATGGATATGAGCAACACATCTCGAAGAACAACAGTTACTGGTAAGTAACCTTGTTTTTTGATTGTCTGACCTGACATTCCACAGAGAAAAGTTATTTTGCTTCCTTCTTAAGCTAGCTGGGGCAGCAAGTCAGCCTTGCTATAAAGGCAACTCTGGGTTAATGTTGGATCATTTGTGTGTTGTGTACAAACTGGTGGATCATTGTCACTTGTTAAACATAATAGAGAGAGTTGGAGGGTTGAAAGAGGCTTTTCCCTCTCTGCTTGTTTTGATTCTCTCTTTATGATACACTCTAGTGACAGCTCAGCTTCCAGGAGCAGATCGCTACACAGGAGGAAAAATTATCTTCATTGATACTGAAAACACATTGTATCTTTTTTACTTAAGCAAGTTGCAGATCTGATAGAAAGGGATGGTGGCACATCTTGTAATAAGTACAGCACCCTCATAATCTTCTGATGGAATGCATTTTGTTGCAGAAAGCAGATGAGATGCTCTAAATTACTCCATACATGGATAAAAGTAAGGAACTGTCTGTCAAATCTGGCCCATGCCATCATGAATTAAAACAAAGTCAGTGCTGTCCACAACAGTTTATTCTTACTAGAAATGACTAAAGCGAGACACCTGAGTGGTTTAGATATTAGAGTTTGGACACGGTGCTGTCTATCTCTAGGTCATATGTTACAATCCAACTCAAATGGGGGTTAAGGTTAAGATACAGATCTTATTTTATATTGCTATTCGTGTAATTCTAATGAGCTCATCTCTTTAATATCTAGGTGATAGAAGCTTTTCATATCCAGTTTACTGTTTCAAAAGTGATTCTACTGTTTGTTACTATCTCAAAGCTTTTAATGGACTGTGTAAAATAAGTTTTTGCTTTTTTTCCAGTTAGTCCATATCACAAAATAAAACACATCACCATAAGCACTAATTGTTCCTCTTGTTGACAATATCAGCAGAAAGGCCAAGGCCTTGTCTAGGAGCTCTGGATTTGGACTCGAGTTTTATGGGTTTTCAGAATTTGCATGATGTATATAAAGAGAATCCTTAACTCTTACGCATCCCAGCCGTCCAGATCGTCTTCGTGACATTGCTGATCGCTTCAACGTAGACCATGATGCAGTGCTTGACAATGTGCTGTATGCACGTGCATATACCAGTAAGATCATCATTGGAATAGGCACAACACCCTTTTTTTTCCTTCTAACACTACTATTTTAGCAGTTCTCAACTTACTGCCTAAGACTTCCCACTGGTGATCACTAACATTCTTCTGGGCATGGGGAGTCACAAGCCTGCTTCAATTTTCTGTTGTGATCCTCTGCTGCCGTAGATTTGCTCAGGATAAGTGGTCCTACTCTGTTGCATTCTAGAAACTATTTAGCAAATTCCAGAAATACTAAGGACTTGTATACACAGGGGTTTAAACCGTACTAAATTTAAATAATCCAGTTTCAAAACACTTGCATACACACAGCGTAATTCATTGTAGCACATTAACTCTGCATTTATCTCATGCTCTGCAGTCCTCTTTCAAAGTGAACTCAGTTTGATGCAATTGAGTTAGTTCAGTCTATCTGTGCGCACACAATGCTGCTGCACATTACTTTGGCAGTCCTCCAGCTGCTATCACACATTGCTTTGTGGGCGACTGTTACTGACCTGTCTGTTTACCTGTGCGCCTGTGATGCTTCCTGGGGATACCCAGGGTTGTGAGGCACCTCGCTACCACATGCCCTTAGCACGAGGAAGCCTTGTCTGTGTCTGCAGGGGATCAGTTCCCCAACTCCACTGGCCAAGGCCAACATGAGCACTCTCCGCTAGGCCTTGCAGGCCGTGCTGTCTCTCTATGGGTTAGCAATAGGCAAACTCCATCCCCCAACTCTTCTGAGTGTCTCCCTGGAGTGTCCAGCCCCTGGTCCACAGGACACTTGCAGTATTCACGTTCTCTTGCTTCCTAAGAAGCCATGAACCTCAGCTTACCAGTTCCCCCTCAGATCACTGCTCTGCTTAACAAACAGCACTTAGATATGTTTATAGTGAAAACAAGTATAAGTTTATTTAACAAAGCGTAGAGATTCAAGTAATAGCAAGTAGAGGTACTGAAAGCAAATTGGTACATATAAAATGAAATCATAATATGCATTCTAGAACCTAGATTTAATTAACTAGATGCTCTCATGTCCTGTAGAATAATGCTTACCCAAAGTCCTTGCAGTGTTTTACAGCTAGGGTTGACTATGATCTTCCTTTCATGATAAAGACATGCTGTCAGCTTGTCTCCTAGTTCAGGGGTTCTCAAACTGGGGGTCACGCAAGGGGTCGTGATGTTATTGGGGGGGAGTCATGAGCTGTCAGCCCTCGCATATGCTGGTAAGAGAGGCATGGCCTGGGGATGTAGTCACAGCCTGAAATATTTTCTAAGGGGAGTCCCAGCAAAAATGTTTCAGAACCACTGTCCTAGTTGAAGGCCCATTGTGTTTCTTTGCCCCTCCAAGATATACAAGTTCCATCCTTTGTCTTCATTCATATAGGGGACACCTCCTGTTTTTGTTCTTCCTGTAGATTTTATCTCTTGTATATTTCACACCCTTTTAACTGGCACCTGGCTCAGTATGCAAATAGACCTCCATTATGAGGCAGACAATACACAGTACACATATGACCAGACAGGGAGATAAGCATCTGTTACTTCCTGCCTCAAAATAATTCATCTGTGCATGTCACGTTTTGGTGACTGGCCTTAACTCCAGTACCTTAAGAACATAACTTCCAGTATAGATGCATAATTTCTTAAATATTATCCATCCATACATTTCGCAATAATGATGATGACCAGTGATTATGATGGCTCTCAGCATCAACCTGACATGCCACCCTATGGTGTAGTATTATGCATATATCTGATTGAAAGGATACCTGCAAAATCCCATGCACCCCCTGTGCCCTCTGCCAGTTGACACCAAGGGGTTCCTGGCTCACAGTGCCCTCCACTGCTCTGCTGTTGAGCTGATCAGACATCCACATCCCCATATAAAAATTGGCTCGGGGTCAGAATTTGCCCATTTACTTCTGGGTTCAAATTTATCAACAGTGTTGTGATATTACTCCAGAAGCCTTGCAATATGTCTTGAGCAGCCTTTTAGAGCCATGCAGAGACCCTAGATCTCATTCCCTGGGAAGAAACATCAGTGCAGGAAGCTCTTGTGGCTAGCCACCAAAATAAAAATCTTTGTGGACATGGCTAAGTAGATTTCCATGAGGGCCACAGCTGAGATGCCTACTGTGCAGGATAAAGAGCAAACAGTTCAGGAGAAAGTACATTAAAACCAAAGATGCTAGGAAAAGGTCTAGCAGTGGAAATGTGTCCTGTCCTTTTTATGAGGAGCTCAGTAGGATTTGATCAGTTACACAAGTGGTTCTCAACCAGGGGTACATGTACCTCTGGGGATACGCAAAGGTCTTCCAGAGGGGTACATCAAGTCATCTAGATATTTGCCTAGTTTTACAACAGGCTATGTAAAGAGCACTAGCGAAGTCACTATAAACTAAAATTTCATACAGACAATGACTTGTTTATACTGCTCTATATACTATACACTGAAATGTGAGTACAATATTTACATTCCAGTTGGTTTATTTTATAATTATATGGTAAAAATGAGAAAGTAAGCCATTTTAAATAATTGTGTGCTGACACTTTTTTGTATTTTTATGTCTGATTTTGTAAGAAATTAGATCTTAAGTGAGGTGAAACTTGGGTTACTCAAGACAAATCAGACTCCAGAAAGGGGTACTGTAGTTTGGAAAGGTTGAGAACCGCTGAGTTACACCTCTACAGAAACCAAGAAGTTTGCTGCTTCACCTCGCTTTAGGACAAGCAGCAAGAATCACTGGAGGATGAACAGGTGGAGGCCAGTGGAGAACTGTCCCCAGAAAGCCAGGATCTTTTTGAGACTCAAGACTCTGACAATGGCTGGGTAGGAAGCAAGCCTGATTCCTGCCATGCAGGAAATGAGCCCAATTCCCAGCCAGAAACTTTAGGTGGTACTGAGTAGGCAGGTCCTGTCAAGGGAACATGGGCATGTAAGTATCTATATTTAAAATTTAATATCATTATTTTATTATGCCCTACTGCCGTGCTAGCTTCTGTTCCAGGGGCCCCATGGCTACAGTCCTTTTTGACAGATGTGTATCCAGCCCTGTCTCCCTCTGTTGCTTGGCCCATGCTATCTGTTGGCCCCCCCGCTCAATACACTTTTTCAAAATGGCAGCTGCTCCAGCTAGACATTCAGCCTCTGTGGCATGCTAAAAGCCCCAGCCATCAACCATCTGAACCCCACACCATGGAGAGCACAAGACTATTAACCTTCCCTGCATCTGTCCTTCCCAGCAAAAGCCCTCCCTCTCCCCCCACTCCCATTCACTAATTTAAAATGGCTGCTAGCAGTATGGCGCAACCTCAGCCTGTACCCAAACTCCCTACCACAGCAGATACAAATAATGAAAACATTCAATTATGTGAAATTCAATTTATTGATACACTGGTTACAGGAAAAGAAGTTCGGTTAGTATTCTCACTTTATATAATGTAGATGTGGACATTGCATGCCCATAAAGATACAAAAGACTATAGCTCCCCATTCAGGTATAAATGTCCACTAGCACACATACTTACAAGAAAAGAGTTTTGCCTTAGGGACAGCAAAGTTCTAAGTGGCTTTTCACATGCTTACACAGAGAAAGACTGGCAAAAGTTAATGATTCAGACAGTCATTACAGAACCCTATCTGTTTTTTTCTTCACTTTCACCATGTCTGCAGGAGCGAGAAAATAGAATCTAAGACTAAGAAGTTTTTCATTTTTAGTCCAGACCTCATGAGAGATAGCTGCAAGGTCATTCCTCCCAGTATAACTTGCAATGCCCTTCCACTCCTGCTGCACTTATGGAGGGACCCCCTTCACATCATATCTTGCTGCTCTGCCCTTTGCCTTTTTGAATAAGGCCATTCTTTGCCTCTTAGTCACCCACTTCAGTGTAGTCATAAATAATCAGCACAGATTAAAGGGGATGTAGAGAAAATTACTATCCCACTCTCCCCCAGATTCTCCCTGCTAACCTCTGAACACCAGATGGTTCAAGAACAAGAAGAGGCAGAGGTGAGGCATATACTCACCTGTGACTTGAATCCCCCTGTTGTGTTTTGCCCTCCACTGTACTGTAACTTTTTGAATGTTGATTTCATTATTGTTTTAATTAAAGGTTTCTTTCTGGTTGCTATGTAATAAATAATATAATAATAAAAACTTAAATATTCATAAAGAGTTGTCAGTGCATTTTAAACAAAATCCATACATTTTAAATAATAGGGCTTTACAAAAGTATTGAGTTACAGACACAAGGTAAAATAACGATTGCCACAGGGGTCCACTTTTATTGCCCATAAACAAGACTTCACTGCCCACAATTCATTCCACCCAACCCTCTTCACGGGTTAACAGTAGAACGTACAGCTGTACATTTTCAGGCCTCAGACTCAAAGTAGTAACAGTAGGTATCCCTGACAATATTGCCCTGTTTGTTTCCATTTTTTTTGTTGGATTTCTTGTTGGCTGTTCAAACTGCTGAGCAAGTCTCTGCACCTCATCTACACTACAAAGATAAGTCAACCTAAGTTAAGTCAGCTTACAGCACCACGTCAATTACTGCGGTGGCTGTGTGTCCACATTACTCTCCTTGGATCGGTGGTGTGTGTCCTCACCAGACGCACTTCCACTGACCAAAAAGGGGCAGTGTGAGGAGCTAAGAGCCCAGTCTCTCAGCTCAACTGGCAGCTCCCCTGCCGTTCTGCAACTACTGAGGCGATAAACAGCTTTTTCCTTCCAAGTGTGAATGGCTTCGTTAACCAGAGTACCAGAGGATAAACCAAGTCTCCCAGTATAACTGGTGCAGTCTCCACATCATTCATGTCCATAGTGATCCTGGGGGCAAACAGTCCTTTATTCATGAAGGTAAATAGAGGTGAATTCCAAAAGATCCTAGCATTGTGGACTCTTCCAGACCCCCTGCATTTATGTTTGTAAACCTGTCCCCATGGTCAACCAGCCCTGGGACCACCACATTGGTAAACTGCTGGTGCAGCTCCAGGGCTAGTTAAGCACATATCTCAAAAAGGTTGCCTTCCCCATCCTGAAATTCTCTTGCTACTGCAGGTCATCCCAGGTCTGCAGAACAATCCTTTCCCACCAATTGACGTTGGTGTTCCAAGCCCAGAAACAATGCTGCATGTTGTGAAGCTGCTCAAGGAACAGCTTCTGTAGTACTGGTCACTTGGTGTCACCCTCTTCTTCCATGTTCTTGTCCTGCTTCCTCAGCTGTCACCAATGGGGCTGCTGCTGCTGGAGGACCTGCTGCTACTGCCACAACATCTGCTTCGAGAGCTGAAATACAGCCCAACCAGGCTCTGCATGTTCACAGTTGCCAGCACAGCAGAACGGAGCACTGTTTGGCTCTGTGCTGGCCAATAGCAAATCGAAAATGGCGCTAGCATGCCCAGACAAGAAGCATGGGATGGCGATAATGGAAACATGGAATTATTTTAAAATTCGAACCTACTTGGCTTCCCCCAGGCCTCCTACAGTGCACAGCGAGAAAAATCCCAGAATGCTCACCGCTCAACAAAGTACCCTCGGAGAATGCCATACGCTTAGCATGCAGCAAGCTGTCACCATGTGTACATGATGAGAATTGAAAGAGGGCCCAACTGTCCTGTGTGCATGCTATTAGTGTGGGTTGCATACAGCACATTAAATAACGCGTGTCAAATCAATCTTCTTTAAACCACCTATGTAGACAAGTCCTAAGTGAACTCCATATGATATGGTAGTTGTGTACCACCGTGGTATCTGAATTTGCTTTCTTTGAAACACTATGGGAACCGGAATATTTGGTGGAGATTAATTGTGAGTGCTTGAATGTAGGCTGATAGTATAAACAACCTTGAGAATGTCTGTTGATTTGTGAATGGAATCTTATAGGCAAGGTCTCATGCACGCTGTAGCAAGGCCTTTATATCCTGCAGCACTACGGTACAACAGACTGGAAATTCTGTGGCAACTTCATGTAAATTTTTAAAATGGAAGTTTTTATTGGGTTGAATATAAAAATGAATAATGCCGTTAGTACAATATTCCTTATGTTAATTAATTTGATAGTCAATTCATTTTACATTGTTCTTCCATTTACACTGTTCTGAAAAATGGTGTCCTGATGCATAGTTGCACTGTAGAAATTGTCTTGGGGAAGTTGAAGGTATTGGTAGCTGAACAGGGAGTGACTGAAGTCTGCAGAGGCATGAGAGGCAGTTGTAGGTTGTGGGGGTATAAACACATTAGTTGGAATTGCTATTAAAACAATTAGTAGTGAAACACTAAACAATGATGACTTTTAAATTGTCATCCTTGGTTTTATAGTTAATTTCATATGAATGAGGCAATTCATGTCTCTCAACTGCTCATTTACATTTTTAAGTCGTTTTGTATTTTTTTTAAACTATAAACACTAGGAACTTAATGTTTCAAGGATGAAAACTGATATTCTGATGCACAGTTCCATGCTTGTGGTGGGCTCTATAGAAGATTCTGCAGCCATAGAATACATGGGGCATGGTTTATGAACACCCTGAGTTTACTGTCCTTTGCCTCCACCTTAAGAGTTAGGCCAGGTCTACATTAGGAACACTTTGACAGTATAGCTATGCTGGTATATTATCCTGGCAAGATGCTCCTAGTGTAGACACAGTTTTTACTGCATTTTTGGTGGTATAGCTTATTTCAGCTCCCCTGAGCAAAGTAACCTATACTGGCAAAAGTGTAAACTGCATCTACAGTAGGGGCTTTTGCCAGTGCAACTATGTTGTTCAGGGATCACACCTTACCACACCCCTGGCTGACACACCTATGCCAGCAAAAGTTTGTATGTAGTCCCATCTCCAATGCAAATATCACTTATATTGACAAAAACGTGTTTTTGCCAGTATAGCTTATACTGGTTCTGTGAATGAAATAATGCTGATATAACTGTGTCCACAGTAGGGTTTTCCTGGCATAGAAATGTTGCCCTCCTCCCTCCCCCCCCCCCCCCAAAAAATCACACCCCTAACTGAAATTACTACATCTGCAAAACTTTGTAGTGCAAACCATACCTTAGTGTTATGCCTCAGCTCCTTCCAGGTTTTAATTTCTTCTCCAACTGTACTTCCCACCAGGTGAACATCAGATGGAGTTGCTTGACTACGTAGCAGCCAAGTTCCATGAGGAAGCTGGCATCTTCAAGCTATTGGTATAAGCCTTCAGTCAATTTTACTATTCTGCATCAGCTTCATGCTTTCAGGATAATTTCCTCTCTTTTCCTCCTTCCTTTTCTTTCACAACATTTATTTATTTTGTATCATTACCATGTAGATCATTGACTCCATAATGGCGCTCTTCCGTGTAGATTTCAGTGGCCGTGGGGAGCTGGCTGAGCGGCAACAGAAACTTGCTCAGATGCTCTCAAGGCTCCAGAAAATCTCAGAAGGTAGGGGGGACTTTGTAGGAAAAGTGAAAAATGTATTGGAACTACTGAAAAGGCAATTGTTGGTAGCCCAGCATTACCACATGGTAGCCCTAATGAATTTAATGGTAGACATTGCCCAGTACATCTTTCCTTGACTTACACAACAACCTATTAATAAAAATGTGATAGTCAGTTAGAAATCTTGTGACTTCAGATTGCCTAATTGGCCACCACGATTCTTCAACATTCTGAGGCATCTCAGAATTATTCTTATTTGTATTTCAGTAGCGTAGCACATAAAGGCACCAGCTGAGAGAACTGGGGCACTGTTCAAACAAATAGTAAGAGAGAGTTCCTGCCTTGAAGAATTTGCAGTTTAAATAGACAAGAAAGACTAATGGTAGGAGGAAAAACAGGCACAAAGGGGAAAAGTGACTTGCCCATTGTTACAATCTCCCAGCAATATTGGAATGCTGTGATGGTTTATTACTGATGGAGTAGGAAGTTACATTTCCCCCCATTTTTGGAATGTTTCACTACAACCAGTGAAGGGAGTGGTAGAGATTCTTTCCATACAATATAAAAAAACTGTTTGAAAAAAAAAAAGACTTCTAGGATGGATTTTCCAAAGGTGCTCAGTGTTGGCCTAAATCTGCTCCAGCTGAATTCAAATGAAAGAAGAATTAAGCCAGCTCTGATCACTTTTGAAAATCCTATCTCTAATTAGTCCATGCTATCAGAAAGATGGGCAGGAGTATTCTGTTGTTTGTGATATGGGTGCTGGACCTGTCACTTAGGAACTGTCTCCCTTGTGCCACTTATGGGATAATATACAGAAATTCCAGTTTGATATCTTCCCGTTTCTTTAGGTCTTTATATTATTCTTTGTTGCAGAATATAATGTGGCTGTGTTTGTGACCAATCAGATGACTGCTGATCCAGGAGCAACTATGACGTAAGCCACTTGCTCTTCTCTGTTTCTTTTAAACTTCTCCTCTTGCATTAAACACTTAACAGATATGGGAATTGGAATTTTTTCAGGAAGGGCAAACACACAGGTGTGAAGATGCACCCTATATTTTTAAACAAGTTTAGTATTGGGCTGTGATTTGCTGAGAGGTACGGGCCACATCTATCACAAGCCTCTTTAAGATTGGGTGTGAACGCACCTTTCAAATAAGATAAGTGTGTTGCGGGAGTTAATCAGAAGCTCCCCATCTAAGACAAAAGATGGTTGTGGAATGTTCTCAGGAGTGTGGACTGAGTGAGTGTAGGGGTTTTGCTGAGTATTATTTAATGTGGGGAGGGGGGAAGAGGGGCTGCGGGAAGCAAGGTGGGTGAGGTAATATCTTTTGTTGGACCAACTTCTGTTGGTGAGAGACAAGCTTTCGAGCTTACACAAGAGCTCTTTGTCAGGTCTGGGAAAAGTACACAGGGTATCACACCTAGATACAAGGTGGAACAGATAGTTTAGCATAAGTACTTTACACATATTTCAAGGTATCATTAAAGGTGAAGTGGTCAATTAATACCCCACCAGGCATAGGTGGGAAAGGAAGGGGGGAAAGGCACTCAAGGCAACTGGGGGGGATTGTTAGTGGATTGCACATTGTTGTAATAAACCCTAAATCCAGTATCTCTATTCAATCCATGATTTTTAGTGTCTAGCAAGGTTATGAATTTAAGCTCCCAGGCTCATCTTTTGAAAGTGTTGTGCAGATTTCTTTTGAGAATGAGGACTGATAGCGCAGATATAGAATGATTGCTTTGTGAAAAGTGTTCCCCCACTGGTGATAAGCTGTTTATGTCTTTTATCATTTTTCTGTGTAAGTTTATTCGAGAGTGTAGTGATTGACTGGTTTCACCCACATAGTTGTTATTGGGGTATTTAGTGCACTGGATGAAGTACACCACATATTGTGATAGGCATGTGTAGGACCCATGGATCTTAAAAGCTGTGTTGTGGGGAATGTTGATCACTGTAGCAGTGGAGATATGTCTGCAGGTTTTGCATTTGTTGTTCTGGCAGGTCTGGTGCTGCTTTTGTAGGCCCCAGCACTGTGATGTAGGCCTGAACCATGGATACATATTTAAAGCTTAAGGGTTAATTCTCACACTAAAAAAGAACAAAACTAGGCATTATAGATAGGGATGTTCCGGACACATTGATTGATTGTTCATGCCACCCCAGGCTCCACTATGATAATTGACAGCTTGAACATATGAGTGGGAACATCCTGCCTAAACATTTTGTGATTTAACATTTATGACACATTGGGGCCCTGTTTGTAAACATCTACGTATGAATGTTTGGGAACATCCTGAAATCTAATTGTAATAATTTACAAGTGAAGGAAAGTGCCCAATGCATTTCAGGAATGTAGCTGATGTGTAAATCATGGGGCAATAGAAGGGCAAATATTTTTTTTTATTTCCTTTTAGTAAAATTGGTATTAATAAAATTAGTGTAAGTATAAAAATTTTATTATGTTAGTAAGTAAGTATAAAATAATGTACCAATGTAATAAAATAAAAATGTAATGATTTTTAGTAAGTATAAATGAGGAGTGAATGCAGTTTGAGTCTGCTAAAATAAGATGGCGAGGAAGTAATTGCTGAGGTAATAGTTCTCAGCCTCCAAGGGAGAGAGGGGAGGGAGAGAAAATGCTTTTATTTAAAAAACTTTTACAACCCAAATGGCCAAAAATCAAAATAACCCTGGAAAACAGGGGAGTTAACACCCAAAGACAGGAACAAGACAAAGTGTAAAACAGAAATAAAAAAATAATGGGAAAGCTGTCACACTTGCGATATCAAATGTAATTGACGATTACATCAAACAAGGAGACTATCTAACATAACAAAATCCATAGACCCAAATAAAAATAAATAAGTATAAAAATGGGAAGAAAAAATCTGGACTTTGGGCTCGTTCTGCAAACCCCAAGGAGCATCGTGTCACAAACAACAGAGCCTGGCTCCATCCTCGTGTCTGAGTCACCTGGCCAGTGATTCAGCTCGAGCAACACAGAGGCTGGTAATAATATCCCTCCTGCAGAACTCTGTGTGTGTGTGTGTGTGTGTGTGTGTGTGTGTGTGTGTGTGTGTGTGTGTGTGTGTGTGTGTGTGTGTGTGTGTGTGTGTGTGTTTTAGGCAGTTGCTTTTTAAAAATATTTTCTATATTCATAATAAACACGGCATACTGCCTTGTCCCCTGAATAAAATCCTGCTGTTTATTTCATAAGTATAACACTTTGAGTTGGTGTGTCCTGGTCTGTGGGGACCTTGCTTCTGATGATGAGTTTGGAGAGGTTGGGGGTGTGTTTGAAGGCCAGAAGACGGGGTTCAGGAAAGATTTATTTCAGGATGGGACCCCTATTGAGTATGGTTGTAGTTGTTTGATGATATCCTGTATGATTTCCAGTGTGGGGTGATAGGTGACAACTAGGGAGTATGGTCAAAGCGGATTTTATTTCTGTATTGAATCAGATTCTCTTAGGGTATTTGGGTGCCCATTCCATGATTCAATCTACTTCTCTGGTGGAGTGTCCTTGTTTGGTGAAGGCGGTTTAGAGTGTGTTAAGGTGTATATCCTGGACTTTCTCCTCAGAGCATATTCTGTGGTATTTGAGCACCCGGCTGTAGATAACAGATTTCTTGGTGTATTTGGTGCGGTTACAGGATCTATAAAGCTAAGTGTGGTGATCCATGACTTTCTTGTATATAGCTGTCTGTAGGGTTCCACTATTGAAGCTGATTTCGGTGTCCAGGAAGTTGATGCTAGTGTGGGTTTGTTCCAGAGAGAGTTTAATGGATGGGTGGTGGTTGTTGAAGTTGTGGTGGAAATTTGTGAGGGAGTTTAAGTTGTCTGTTCAGAGGATAAAATATCATCGATGTATTTGAGGTATATCATTAGTTTCGTGGTGCATTTGTCCAGAAATTCTTCAATGTGGCCTATGAAGAGATTGACGTATTGGAGAGCCATCCTAGTAACCATGGTTGTTCCCATGGTTTGGGCAAAGTATTTGTTGTTGAGTGGAAAATTGTTATGGGTGAGGATGTAATGGATGAGTTTTGCGATGTGTTTGGAGTGGATATCTGCGGATTGTCCATTGTCTTGTAAATATTTGAGGTAGGCAGCTATGTGAGGGAAGGCAGAACATTCAGAAACAGAACAGACAAGAACCAAGAGAGAGGCAGAGGCAAAAAGTAAGAAAGTGAAGCAATAGCCTGTAAATAATGTATATGAACTTGGAAGACTGCTAGAGAGAGACTTTTTGGGTTTGGTGTTGGCTAAAAAGGCTTGTGGCTGTAAGCTAAGAAAGTGTTTTATTTGTTCTTGGTTTTTCCGGCATTTGAAGAAGCAGCGTTTTGTACGTTCCTTGTAAAAAAACAAGATTGCATCAAAGAAAATACTAAATGCCACCAATTTCTACTTCCAACTGAGACATCCACAGGATCTGAACCTTGACTAGCCACTCATATCAAAAAGGGACAACAGATCATTCACAAAATTACACTTATGGGTTTTTCTGAGTCTTCAAATTATTTTCCTTTCACTGTCCATGCCCTGTCTGTCATGACAACCCCTTTCACCATGGGTTGAACTTAGAAAACATATCACAAGAAATGTTGAAAATTTTTAGCAGAATTGTTGTGGAACCAGTTTAGGTGCAAAGAGTAAGGGTGGGATTTCTCCAAACATTTAATGTTGGTCTAACTCTGCTCCTCTTCAAGTCCACGTGAGCAGAGTTAGGCCAACACTGAGTACTTTTGAATATCACACCTAAGAGCATACATGTGGCAAAAACTTAGGCCTGGTCCACACTAGGAAATTAGGTTGGTATAACTATGTTGCTTAGGGATGTGAAAAATTCACACCACCTGAACGATGCAGTTAAACTGAGCTAACCCTGGTGTAGACAGTGCTAGATCTATGGGAGAATTCTTCTGTCAACCTAGCTACCACCTCTCAGGAAGGTGGGGTACCTATGCCAATGGGAGAATCCCTCCTGTCAACATAGTAGTGTCTTCACTGAAGCACTATAGTGGTGCAACTGCAGTGGTGAAGCTGCATCGCTACATTGTTTTAAGTATAGGCAAGTTCTTAGCTAAATCCTTTTGTTACACATCCATTCATCTGAGACCATCATGCCTTGTCTGACAGCTTATCACAGTTGTTAGCCTATGGAATTCACTAAGAGAAACTTAATCCATATTTTTTGTTAATTTAGTTTTCAGGCAGACCCTAAGAAGCCCATTGGTGGCCACATCCTTGCTCATGCTTCAACCACAAGGATTAGTTTGCGGAAGGGAAGGGGGGAGTTGCGTATTGCAAAGATATATGACAGGTAAACACCTCTCTTTTGTGGGACAGGATCTGTGTTGGGTGGAGGGTTGTTAATGAGGGACATAGCTCATACTACTGGAACATGATAGCACCATAGCTAGCTGCTGAGTTCCAAATGAATCCTGCTTCTGAATGGCATCTTGATAAAAAAAAATGCACAAGAAAATTAACTAGGAGACCTAGGTTGAAGTTCTTTCCTTGTGATTTAGGTTACAAGTAAAAGAAATTAGAGGGGGGGAGGGGTCTCATAATAATTGCTAGTAGACATTTGTCTCTATTAATAAACTGCCAAATAATTTGGTATAATTGGCAATCTCTGCCCAGAGGAGGTCCAGGCCTGGAATTTTACCTGTGGAGGGGGCAGGTCAGGACTGAGACCATGTTTACACTACGTATTTTGCTCGACACAAGTTATGTTGGTATATAGCCCCCAAAGTTTGTATATTGGTTAGGCGTGTGCATACTTTGCTGCTTGAGTTGGCGCTGCACATACTCACCAGGACTCCAAAAGTGCTTCTGTTAAAGTAAAGTGCAGTGCATCACAGGTAGGTATCGCATTGTGTCACACGCTGCCATCCAGTGCAATGTCTTTTGGGACATTTTTAAAAATTTTTTGTACAAAAGTAATAATTCACCAAGGGATCTCTGGGAGCTAAGGGTCAAGTTCCCAGCATGCAACTTTCTCCATCCCATTATGCCATCCATATCCCATAATTTTCATGCTATTTTTTACAAATCCCACAGACCCGCATGGCACTTTTCAGTTTCTGTCATCTCTGACAGAAGCATGACGCTTGCAGAGCTCTACACTATTCTTATGAACATTGCAAATACAGGACACAATTCTCCTGTATTTGCAGACCTTCAGGAAAAACAGCAACAACCAGGGACATGAGGATTTCCTTTAGGACATTTTGCTGAGGGATGTAGCCAAAGACAATTCAAAGTTGGTGGTGGTGTAAATGGAGCAGCTGCAGACTCTGGAATGCTGCTTCTGGGCCCAAGAAAGGAACACTGACTGGTGAGATCCCATTATAGTGCACCTTTGGGATAGTGAGCAGTGAGTGATTGCAGAACTTTTGGATGCAAAAGGCCACATTCCTGAATCTATGTGCCAAACTTGCCACACCTTCCTGCACAGGGACACCAGAATGAGAACTGCAGTACCAGTGGAGAAGTGAGTGGTGATCACACAGTAGAAAGTTGCAACACCAGATTGCTAGCAGTCAGTGGGAAATCATTTTGGAGTTGGAAAAATCCATAGTGGGGGCCATTATCATGCAAATATGTAGGGCCATTAATTATCTCCTGCAATGTAGGACCAAGACTCTCGGCAGTGCAGGACACTGGATGGATTTGCAGCACTGGTGTTCCTGAATTGTGGTGGGGTGATAGATGGCATGCAAATCCCTATTTTGGCCCAACCCCATCTTTCAGAGCGCATCATTAGAAAGTGCTACTTTTCTGTGGTTATGCAAGTATTGGTGGATCACTGGGGAAGCTTCACCAGTATCAGTGTGGGTTAGTCATGGAGGTTGCATGACACTTGCATCTTTAAGAACACAGGACTGTTCAGAAAGCTGCAAGCAGGGACATTCTTTCTCAACTGGCTAATGACATTGGCAATATTGAAATGCCAGTAGTGATTCTGGAGAACCCAGCCTACCCCTTGCTTCCCTGACTCATGAAGTCATACACTAGCCACCTTGACAGCACCAAGGAAAGATTCAACTACCAGCTTATCGGGTGCAGAATGATAGCTGAATGTGCTTTTGGTAGACTGGAGGGATACTGGTAGTGTTTACATGATAGATTGGATCTCAGTCAGAAAATATCCCAATAGTTATAACTGCTTGTTGGGTCCTGCATAATATCTGTGAGGCAAAGGGGGAAAAGCTGTTTCCTTGGTGGAGCAGCTGTTTGCTGACTTTGAACAGGATATTACAAGAACCCAGCATGGAGATATGTAACTAAAGCAGGCTTTGAAAGAGCACTTTATCAGTCAACCACAGTACGGTTCTGTGCTGCAGTGTTATCTGGGCCTGGAGCTTTGAGTGCTGCTAAGAATCGTGTAAAGCTTGCTGGACACATTTAAAAATATGAGTGTTGTTTTTCTGAAGCTATGAATTCCATGGTGCTTAATGTGGATGTACAAGTACTATTTGCTTTGACTACCGCTATGAATTCTGCAATATTTGTTTTAAACTAATAAAGATAATTTGATTCTCCAAAATAGAACTTAAGCCTTGTCTACGCTACCACTTATGCCAGCAAAAGTTTTGTCGATTGGGGGTGTGAAAAAACACCCCCCTGAGCAAGATAAGTTTTGCTGCCTTAAATACTTGTGTGGAGAGCGTTATGTTGGTGAGAGATGCTCTTCCGCCAACATAGCTACCACCACTTGTTTAGGTTGTTTTATTATGTCGGCAGGAGAGCTCTGTCCCATTGACATAATGCAGCTACACAAGCGCTTATGCCGACAAAACTTATGTCTCTCAGGGGTGTGTTTTTTCACACCCCGAGTGACAAAAGTTTTGCCGGCCTAAGTGCTAGTGTAGACAAGGCCTTATTGAGTGGGGAAAAAACAGTGCAAAAATCAATGTGCAAATAAAACCAAAGGCAATGTTATACAAATATTTAACATAACTTAATGGGGTGAAAATTTAAAATTAGAAAGGAGGTAATCTATGTCCATTTGAATAAATAAAAGTCATTATGGCTACGCATACACCAATCGTGGTTCTTACAGGTCAATGTATGTGAAGCTGTGGTTTTCCTTGCAGACTCCCAGCATGGACTGGGAGAAGTAATGATGCACCCCATAATGCCATGTTGTATGTTTGAGTGTTCAGGGTGCAGTGATGATGGAATTCTCCAAGGACTAAAAAGGGAGAAGAGTCCAGGATTGTTGTACCTGTAGGTCAACCAGGGTCGGCAGTGTTTGGCTTTGCTGCCTGAGAAGATCTATTATGTATTGATGCATTTCCTGCTCCTTGTCCTATGGGGACTCCTAGGTCTTTTTCCTGTCCTCTCCATTGTGTTGGTGATATACCTTCCAAACACCTTGCAGCACTGGCTTGCAGGATCTTGCAGAATGTGTCTTCCCGAGTCCTCTTCTTCCTCCTCCTTCTCAGGGTCAGGCATTCTTCAAGGCTGCCACCCCAGACACTGCTGATAAAAACAGACAGATGTACCATTGGATTTACAGTCACAAGGGAAAGATAAATTTTCCAAACTTGCTTCCCGTATTCTAATAAACACTTTTAATAAGAAATGCTTATTGACACTTCAGCACAGCACTGTCTTGAGCCCCAGCCATGGTAAGTATGGTCCGACAGGGACAAAGAAGGAAGAATTGTCTATTGTGTGAAGCTATAAAATATCAAACAGGTCCTGGCTTCAAGCGTTGCTGGAGTCTCCTGCTGCATCTCCCCCTCTTTTTTTCTTCCTCTTCCTCATTGTTCATGGCAGGGATCTCTGTCTTGGGCTCCTCTGAGGTATCCATATTGGTCTGCAGGGTGCTGGTGGGGTCTCTGCCAAGTATGACATGCAGTTCATGTAGAAGTACCAGTTCTGCAGCTCAGCACCAGATCTATTGTTGAGCTTCCTGGCCTTGTGGTATTCCTGGTAAAGCCTGTTATACCTTTTGCCTGCCTCTCCCTTGAAATCCGCCCACAAATGTCCACATTTCTCCAGCTGGTCCATAGCTGTGCTTGCGCAGCCTCTTCTTTTCATAGGCCCAGAAGATTCAATACCTCCTGTCTATTCCAGACAGGAGTTTGTCTAGTGTGTGGAGCTGGCTGGTGGGCAATTGGTTAAGCAGTTGGTTAGGGAGAGCTGCTAGGTTTGCTGTCCAAGCTGGGCTATGAGGAAATGGCATTTAAAATATTCAGGGGGCTTTAAATGGGGGAGAAGGGGTGGCTTCTGGTTTCTGACCCTCTGGGCAGTAGAATTTACAGTTGTGACCAGAGCAGTAACTGTTGCAGGGAAAGGGGCATTACGGGGCAGGACAGCTGCTGGAGGACTGTTAGGGTTGACACAGGTCAGGCAGTGTCTGTACTCCACTGTTTTGACCTCAGTAGGTCAACCATGGCTCTGTGTCATTTGGGGATGTGATTTTACTGCATTGCTGTAATGAGGAGTTTATGTCAGCCAGAGATAAATCCAAGTGTAGACACATACACAATAGGTTGATGCAAGGTGACTTATGTTGACCTAACTTTGTAGTGTAGACCAGTCCTTTGTTGTATTGGCAGAGCCGTGTAGAGATTCAAGGTGGTGATGTGGCAAACCTAGGGTATGGAGGGAAAGTTTCCATAGCCAGAACTGTCTGGTTCTGCCACTTCACTTAAATAAATAAATAAATAAATAAATAAAGGAAACCACTCCAAACAGGAAATCTAAATAAGAAAAATATATGCACTTTTGTGTGCAGTTCACCCAGGTCTTTATTTTTGAAAAGCTTCAGAGAAAATTAAGTGGTGTACAGACTTTTGTTTACCCTCTGCACAGGGGTGGATTTCACACTTTTTGGTGATAAATCCTGATGGACAATTTCTATAATTTACAACTAAGATTATGAGTTTTGAGGTATTCTAGCTAGTTTGTACTGATAAAATCTTGGGTACTGAATCATGACTACGTTTTACACAGAGAACAGCCATTTTCTTGCTTCTTTCTTTTCCCAGCCCTGAGATGCCTGAAAATGAAGCCACGTTTGCAATAACTGCTGGAGGGATTGGGGATGCCAAAGAGTAGATGGAAAACTGAAGTAAATCTCCATTTGAAAACAGCACTTGTGCATCTCAGATGAATCCATGGTATTCAAGGTCTGACTCCTTGGTTACTTGGTGTTTTCCATATGAAATTTGGAACGTTTAGAATTAGAGGGATGCTGGGAAGAGCTTTTTAGGTATCATATTTCAATGATCTTAACAGTTCATTGTTCACCTTAGTTCTATTTTAAAATTATCTTTCAAGCAGCCAGAAGTTTAAAAAGCACAGAAATACGATTTATTCAAGGAATATCTTCCCTAAAGTTCACGAGAAGCAAATCTGTTTTGTCACATAGGTTTAATGGGCACTCTTTATTGTTTCTTGGGAAGGGAATGTCTGTGGAATAGAATATATTGGCATGGAATGAAACAGCACTGAAACATAGTTGAAAAAATAATGAGTAACTAGTACACAGAGGGAAAGTGTAATGACAAAGATATAAGAATAAGGGAACTTGATAATGTTGCATTGACAGTAGAGGAATGATAGCTGCTTAAAAAGATTTTTAGAAATGTTCATCTTCATTAGATTATTTATTTGTTTTTAAAATGTCTGTATTTGTGTTTTGGAATATTTAAAGCTGTTGTCTATTTTTTTAGTCTATGAAAAATACTAAATTAGAACATCCTTATTCTTCATGATTGTGTGCAATACAGCCAACAAATAGTTTGAATGAAAGCCTCGTTCTGTGAGTAGTCTTGCTCATTTTGTTGTGAGAACTTGCATGAGTAAACTGAACGGGATATAGCCCAACATTAGAATGTTTTTAATAGTTTTTTTAAAATAAGGAAACACTATATGTTTAACACTTTTGGGGGATTTTCTTCTTACTTCAGTCACTATCAGCAAGGGTCCAAGGCTGAGAGATTATCCCTGCAACAGAGGAGAACCAGATGGGATGGGACTAACTGGTGCCTGACAACGTACTGTTAGTAAGACTGGTCAAAGAGACAAAAGCAATACAGTGCATTCCCTTCTTTTTCACTTGCTCTAAGCCAGTAGTTTCCAAACTTTTCTAGAGTGAAGCATATTTTAATAAGCGAGATTATCTTGTGGGCCACCTGTCTTCCCATTCACAGTCAAATAATATCCCTGTGGCAACGACAGCAATTGCTTTCGTAGAAAATATTAGTAAAGTATATAATGTATCTTTAACTACCTTTCAATACAAGGAAGAGACTCAACACCAGGTGACCAGTTAGTGATCACACATCTCATGAAACACAAGATAGAAGACTCCGTAGAGCCTCTGGGGACACCACCTTGAGCACAAAGCTGCAGAGTCCACTCTAGACAATCCCTCTCTTAAGATGTGGGCCAAAACAGGAAAAACTCTGAGAGCCACTAGATTACAGGGTTTGGTCCTGTGTTTGGATCATAAGGTTGGCAAAATATAAACTCTTGATATCCACATAAAACTCTAGATGATCAGTCTAATTAAAATCTTTCTGTTAAAATATAAACTTAAATGCAAAGCAGGCTATTCATTTTAGTGCATAAACAAGCAATGAAAGATGCTTAAATAAGAATATTTTCTCAGTCTTATGGATGGTCCACAAAGAATTCATATCAATACATTCTTCTGTGAGGAAATTGATAAAATACAATATGACCTTTCCCCTTCCCACGGCTTGCCATATCTTCCTCCCCTCTCTACTGCTCTCTCCTACATCTTCCCTGTGACAAATGCAGAAGTTTCTTGTTTACTTTCCTCCTCTAACTTCTCAACTTGCCCTAGTGAGCTCATCCAGTCACATCTGATCTCCCTCATGCCTCTCCTCATCCCCCCCTTACTCTTAACTTCTTGCTCTTTGCTGGCTTTTTCCTCTCACTATACTAACATGATTTAGTTTCTCCCATCTTAAACTATTGCCCCATTTCCCTCTTTCCTTTCATCTCTAAGTTTGTTGAGTGTGGTCTTTACAACTGATGTCTGCAGTTCTTCAAGTAGATTCAGACATGTATTCCACTTAGGTGTGTGCGCACCTAGCGCACTGGAGCTGGAGACTTTTGCCTAACAGTACCATAAAAGGGTGGCACTCATTCCCTGTGGCTGTTGCCCCTCCCCTGGCAATATGGGGTGGCACAATTCTGACCCCCTTCAGTTCTTTCTTACCACCTGTGGCCGGTGTTGGAGCTCTATGTGGTCGTAATCTCACTATTAGTATTAGTTAGTTAGCAGTTTAGTGTTAGTGCTATTAGTTTTTTCCCCACTGGTGATGCCCTCACTGGGTTCAAACACTGTCCTTTGTGTGGAGGAGCGATCCCTAACAGTGATCCCCACACGCAGTGCCTGTTTTGACTTGGCAAGGCCCATCTCAAAGAGTGTTGTTTTGATCTGCAAATCGTTCATGGCCCAGTATGCCATGACGCAAAAAGCCCGGAACGACGCGGAGTTTGGAAGGGTGATATTGCAATTTACACGTCTATGAACTCCGGGCTCCCTCCACAGATACTTCTTGTGAATCTCTGAGCATGGAATTGACAGGAGCAAGCACCTGAAGAAGAAAAGATTGTTACTAACCTTCTGTAACTATTGTTCTTCGAGATATATTGCTCATGTCCATTCCATGACCCACCCTCCTTCGGAGTTCTGGCAAGAAGGAACTGAGAGGGAAGAGGGGCTGGCAGTGCCCTTATACCAGCACATACGTGCACCACTGCAGAGGGTGCTAGAGCCAGCTCTACAGATACCACTGAGGGAAAAATCTCCAACACTGTGCATGTAGCGTGCACACACCCCTAGCATAGAATGGAAATGAGCAACACATCTCGAAGAACAACAGTTACAGAAGGTTAGGAACTGTCTTTTTTGTGCCGTGTGGCCATGTCCTTGTTTGGCATCCAGATGGAATTCCTGCATGAGAACACCCACAAGTTGGTGGACATTTTGCCGTTGTTTGCCCCTGGGAAACTTGCCCTTCCAATTAATGCCCTGCTTCTCGAACCAACTAAAGCCTTTTGGGGTACGTTGGCCTCGGTACTACCGGTGGATAAGCGCATGGAAAAGGGCTGTTTGGTTCCAGTTCAGGGATTTGAAGGATTCTATTCATATCCAGCCCTGAATTCCCTGGTAATGACTGCAGTAAACTATTCGCATCCCTACAGATGCTAACCAACTGGCTTTGCTGTCCAGATATAACTTCCTTAATGGGACAGGTACGTCCAAGTCTGTGGACCAGATGCCCGAGGCCTCATGGGAGGAGTTTCAGGCTTTTGTCAAGGAAGGCTGCTTGGTGGCCAAAAAGTCCTTGCAGTCACCCCTGACATTGTGGATTCTTAGGCCAGGAGAATGGCCTCTGCAATCACCATGAGAAGGGTTCTCTCTTCGAGTGATTGCTCATATGCATTCCAATATAGGTGAGTGCGCGCCCCGTGCACGAGCCTCCGGAAGCTTTTCTGCCCCTAGCAACCCCCTGCGGGTCGGCTCCTGCGCCCCCTGGAGTGCCGCGCTCATGTCGCGGTATATAGGGACCCTGCCGACCCCGTGGCCCCCAGTTCCTTCTTTCCGCCCGTGACGGTCTTTTGGAATGCTGCCCCTTGCTTTACCGCAAGTAGCAATCTCCTTTAACCGGTTCTAATCTTATAGTTAGTTGTTAGTTAGTTAGTTTGTTGTTTAACGTTAATAGTTTTAAAAAAAAAAATTGTTGTAGTTTAATGTAGTTAGTTAGCCCTTACGGGCTCCCGGCGCCATGCCGGGTACTTCAGGATTCAAAGCCTGCGCGGAGTGCTCTAAGGCTTTCCCGATCAGCGACCCGCACGATCGCTGCCTGGGCGAGCTTCATAGGAAGGACAAATGCCGCATCTGCAAGTCCTTCAAGCCCAGGACTCAGAAGGAGCGCGATGCCCGCCTCAGGACGATCTTAATGGAGTCGGCGCTTCGCCCAGTCTCCGAGCCCTCGGGGTCTCCATCGGCACCGAGCATCTCATCGGCGCACAGAGCACCACCGGCAGCGGCACCGGCGCACAAGGTGCCGAAGAAAAAGAAGCGGCTGGAGGCCATGTCCATGGACTCCCCCCTGCGACCGGTACAGCAGGGGGTACAGCAAGAGCCGACACAGGCGTCTCCACGCAGGGAGCCTCCCCGACCCCGGGGGTGGGGGACCTCTCCTGCAAGGGCCGTCGACGCCGGAGGCGTTTGTAGCGGCACGGGCTCTCATGGCCATGCCCACGCCTCCATCCCCCCTCGGCCGAGGGAGTCAGGGTTGGCGTCTCGGGGTAGATCCGCGCTGGGTTACCCCGGTGGGCAGCGGAGACAGGAACCATCGTCTCCCCCCAGACTGTCGAGGACGGGGCAAGCGGGAACTCCCCCTCCTCGCTCCGACCTTAGGTCGTCGAGCACCTCGGTACCGCAGCAACGGGAGCGGTCTAGAGGTTCCGAGAGTAGCCGCTCTCCATCGGGCAACAGATCCTCGGTGTCCCGCCACCGTCCGGACAGTCAGCCGGCACCGAGGGAGGCTGACTATCCTCGCACTTCGGTGCGCAGCTCTCGGCACCGGTCTCCCGGAAAGGACTCTCGGCACCGACCTGGCTCGCCTGCGGAGCCGAGACGCTTGGAGCATCCACGTGAACGCCGCTCTCGTTCCTCGGTGCGCAGCTCCCGGCACCGAACTCCGTCGCCTAGAGATGACCGGCACCGATCCCGTTCTCGGCACCGACCTCCGCGGCGCCGATCAGGCTCTTGACACCGATCAGGCTCTCGGCACCGATCAGGCTCTCGGCACCGATCTAGATCCCCGGTCCGGGCCCGCGCGGATTCCCGGGACAGTCATCGTTCCCGATCCGCAGATAGCCGTCGGGGTTCAGCTGATCTGGAGCCTTATCATCACCGCTCACCGTCAGCGAGGGCCTCCAGACTCAGCCCAACGAGGTCCCCGGCACCGCATGCTTCGGCACGCAGGGATTCTCCGGGGCATCGGAGAAGACGTAGCCGCGGGAGAGACCGCTCCAGGTCGCCGACAGCTGACCGCCGCAGAGCCAGGAGGTCCCGGGGGAACTCGTCCAGCTCCAGCCGTTCCCCCCCCCGCCGTCATCGTAGGCACCGCCACAGCCGCTCCCGCTCCTCCCGGAGCAGATCACTGCCACACTGTGGCAAGGACAAGGGGAAGCGCCCGAAATCGCGCAGCCCGGCACCTTGCGGGCCTGCAACGGCTGCGGCACCGGGACTGGTACCGACGTGGATGCAGGGGCCCTGGCAATGGCCCTACTGGGGGCCATGGCCTCAACAACCAACCCAGGGCACGGTGTCGGTTCCCTCAGTGGCCGTCCAACCCCCGCCCCCACCTCCTAGTCAGGACAGACCGGACTCCTCGGACGAGGGGTCTGACCCTCTGGAGGGTCCTTCTACGGGTCCCCTTCACCAGTCCTCCTCCTCCTCCCCTCCGGACATTACCTCTAGGGACCAGAGAACTCCCCTTCCTGATTTTAAAACCCATCAGGAACTGCTCAAAAGGTTAGCTGATAACCTACAGCTTGACCTGAAAGAACTTTCGGAGGAGGAGGATCCTCTCTTCGGGGCCTCGGGCTCAGCAGGCCCCTCCCGGGTGGCGCTCCCCGTCCATGACAGGGTGTTGAAGGTGGTCAAGCCCCTGTGGGAGACTCCGGCATCAGTGTCAGCCACCTCTAAGACGGCGGAGCGCAAGTATTACGTTCCCTCCCAAGGGTTCGAATACCTATACAACCACCCCCCCGGGGTCGTTGGTTGTAGATGCAGTCAATCAACGGGACAGACAAGGGGCCCAGTCGAGTACTCCCAAAAATAAGGAAAACAAAAAATTAGACTTATTTGGGAGGAAGATTTATTCGACTGCAGCATTACAACTACGCATCGCAAACCACCAAGCGCTCCTTGGCAGGTATAATTTGAACCTGTGGGCTTCCCTCCAGAAGTTCCTCCGCGCACTACCATCAGACATGGTGGAGGACTATAATACCATCTTACAGGAGGGAGCGACGGTCGCGGGAGCGGCACTCCAATCCGCGAGCGATGCCACCGACGCGGTGGGAAGGGCCATGGCATCGGGAATCGTGATGCGCTGGTCGGCGTGGTTGCAATCTTCTGGCCTGTCGTTGGAGGTGCAACAGGCCATCCAAGATCTGCCCTTTGATGGCGTAGGCCTGTTTTCGGACAGAACAGACAGTAAATTACACGCCCTCAAGGATTCTCGGGCCACCCTTAAATCATTAGGCCTCTACGTGCCACAGGCCACAAGGCGCCAGGGCAGACAGCGACCCCAACGGCAACAGCAACAACAGCCTGCCTCTAGACTGCCTCCTCGACCCCCTCCACCTAGGCGAGGTCGAGACCGTTTTAGGCAGTCAAACTGCCGAGACCGCCAAGGCCCTGCAGGGGGCTCCCAGCAGGGCCAGCAAAAGAACAACAAGCGGTCCTTTTGACGGGACGCTCGAGGGCAGCTCCTTAACACTCTCCATCCTACTGGATTCCACTCTACCCTTTACGGACAGACTGCATCCCTTCCTCCGAGAGTGGCAGGGGATAACCTCGGACCGCTGGGTGCTCAGCGTAGTGAGACGAGGCTATGCTCTCCAACTCTCGGCATTCCCACCGGACTCTCCCCCTACCCCGTCCCTCTTCAGGGACCCATCTCACGAGCTACTCCTCGTCCAAGAGGTTCACTCTCTTCTCCGCCTCGGGGCGGTAGAGGAAGTTCCTCCCTCGGAGAGGGGCAGGGGGTTCTATTCCCGTTATTTCCTTATCCCCAAGGCAAAGGGAGGCCTCAGGCCTATTCTAGACCTTCGTCGTCTGAACAGATTTATCAGACGCCTCAAATTCCATATGCTCTCCCTAGCCTCCATCATTCCTGCTCTGGATCCAGGGGATTGGTATGCTGCCCTCGATTTAAAGGACGCCTACTTCCATATTTCCATCCTCCCTGGGCACAGACGTTTTCTTCGTTTTATGGTAGCGGGTGTCCACTACCAGTTTTCGGCCCTACCTTTTGGCCTCTCCTCAGCACCCAGGGTTTTCACAAAATGCATGGCGGTGGTAGCTGCCCACCTCCGGCGCAGAGGCGTCCAGATCTTCCCCTACCTCGACGATTGGTTAATACGGGGAAGATCCAGGGTTCATGTACAGAACAGTCTAGCCCTGACCTGCGCAACTTGCACCAGACTGGGCCTGCTCATCAACGAGCAGAAGTCCACACTCACCCCAGTGCAGCGGATAGACTTCATCGGGGCCACCCTAGATGCAGTCCAAGCCAGGGCTTTCCTCCCCCTGGCCCGATTCCAGACCATGACCGCCATCATTCAGGAGTTATTCAGATTTCCCACGACGACAGCCAGGCGCTGCCTTCAGCTGTTGGGACACATGGCGGCATGTACATATGTGGTGAGACTAGCTCGCCTCAAACTCAGGCCCCTCCAAGGTTGGCTGACTTCGGTGTACACCCCATCCAGACATTCACTCTCCAAGGTGGTCACCATCCCAGCCCAGGTCCTAACGTCCCTCAACTGGTGGACAGACCCGAGGGAGGTACTTCGGGGGGTTCCCTTTGCAGAATTAACCCCATCTGTGACGCTGATAACGGACGCTTCCAACATGGGCTGGGGAGCCCACATGAGCCGCGACCTCAGCACGCAGGGTCTATGGTCGCCACACGAGCTACACCTTCACATCAATGTCAGGGAGCTACGTGCAGTCTGTCTCGCCTGCAAGGTCTTCCTCAGGTTCCTAACGGGCAGAGTAGTGCATGTCCTCACGGACAATACAGCAGCCATGTTTTATATAAACAGGCAAGGGGGGCACGCTCCTCCACTGTGTGCCAGGAAGCCATACAGCTATGGGACCTTGCGGTGAGGCACGATTTTCACCTCTCTGCCTCTCACCTCCCCGGGGTCAGGAACGACGAGGCGGACCGCCTCAGCAGGTCGTTCTTACCCCGCCACGACTGGTCGCTCCACAAGGAGGTGGTGTCTTTTCTCTTCCACAAGTGGGGCACTCCCCAACTGGACCTGTTCGCCTCTGCGTGGAACAAGAAGTGCCAGAGGTTCTGCTCACTCCGGGGACGCGAGCAGGGCTCCCTCTCGGACACCTTTCTAATAGACTGGACGGGGCCCCTGATGTATGCGTTTCCCCCGTCCCATTACTCCCCAGAGTGCTCCTAAAAGTCAAGAGGGACAAAGCGAATGTTATTCTCATTGCACCAGCCTGGCCCCGTCAACACTGGTTCAGTATGCTACTGGACATGTCCATTGCCAAGCCAATACCGCTCCCGACGTGATACGACCTCCTCTCCCAGGACCAGGGTCGTCTTCTACACCCGGACCTGGACTCTCTCCACCTGACGGCATGGAGGCTCTGTGGTTGACTGAGGGGGAGAGAGCCTGCTCAACACAAGTACAGCAAGTTCTCTTAGGGAGCAGGAAGCCTTCCACTCAGGTGCTGTATAAGGCTAAGTGGAAGCGCTTTACCTTTTGGGCAGAGTCCCGGGGGATCTTACCTAGCTCATCGCCCATACAGGCAATCCTAGAGTACCTCCTACACTTAAAGATGCAGGGCCTCGCACTTGCCTCCCTGAGGATACACCTGGCGGCCATCTCGGCCTTCCACCGGCCGATGGAAGGGAGGTCTATCTTCTCTCATCCTATGTCCTGTAGGTTCCTGAAAGGGATAGAGAGATTATATCTGCAGGTTCGTGACCCGGTACCTCTCTGGGACCTGAACTTGGTTCTCTCCATGTTAACGGGACACCCATTTGAACCCATGGCTACATGCCCTTTGCTAGTCCTGTCCTGGAAGGTGGCCTTCCTAGTAGCCATTACTTCGGCCAGACGGGTCTCCGAGTTGAAAGCCTTGACCTCGGAGCCCCCTTATACTGTCTTCTATAAAGACAAAGTGAGGCTGAGACCCCACCCAGCATTCTTACCCAAGGTGGTGTCTCAGTTTCACTGTAACCAAGACATTTTCCTCCCCGTGTTCTTTCCCAAACCACATGGATCGGAGGCAGAGCAGAGATGGCACTCCCTAGATGTCAGGAGGGCTCTGGCCTTTTACATCGATCGTACAAGGCCATTCAGAAGGACAACCCAATTGTTCGTCGCGGTTGCTGAGAGAATGAAAGGCTTACCTATCTCTTCTCAACGCATCTCTGCATGGATTACCGCCTGTATCCGCACCTGTTACGATCAGGCAAAGGTGCCGCTTCCCAGTACAGTGACGGCATACTCGACCAGAGCCCAGGCCTCGTCAGCGGCCTTCCTGGAGCGGGTGCCCCTGACGGACATTTGCAGGGCAGCAACCTGGTCATCTGTCCATACCTTCTCATCCCATTACGCCATCGTACAACAGGCAAGAGACGACGCGGTTGTAGGCAGAGCCGTCCTAAGAAGGGCTACTCGACAGTGACTCCTACCCGCCTCCATGGTATGGCTACGTAATCACCTATATTGGCATGCATATGAGCAATCACTCGAAGAGAGAAAACAAGGTTACTTACCAGTAACTGTTGTTCTTCGAGATGTGTTGCTCATATCCATTCCAAACCCACCCTCCGTCCCCGCTGTCGGAGTCGGCAGAAAGAAGGGACTGGGGGCCACGGGGTCGGCAGGGTCCCTATATACCGCGACATGAGCGCGGCACTCCAGGGGGCGCAGGAGCCGACCCGCAGGGGGTTGCTAGGGGCAGAAAAGCTTCCGGAGGCTCGTGCACGGGGCGCACACTCACCTATATTGGAATGGATATGAGCAACACATCTCGAAGAACAACAGTTACTGGTAAGTAACCTTGTTTTTCCTAGCTGCTGAATTCTGGCATTGCGCTGATATTCAACAGGCCATCGAGGACTTGCCCTTTGACGGCAGAATCCTGTTCTAGGACAAGACTGATGACATGTTTCACTCCTTCAAGGACTCTAGGGTTACCGTGAGATCCTCGGGGGTGTACACTCCACTGGTGTAGAGGCACCATTACAGTGCTTAGCAGCAGCATTGCTCACAGCATACCTTTGTGCAGCCCTTTCCCTGAAGCAGTGGGATTGTTCTAAAAAGAGGGATAGAACCCGCAAGAGAAAGCGGTTGGACTCAGGGTTCGGTCAGCCTAGACATCCTCCCTCAGTGGCATCTAAGTACCTGTTTTGACTCTTTGGTTCAGATCACTGATGCAGTCCTTGCTCCTCCCTCCTCATCTTCCTGCCTATTTGGGGTGTGACCCATCCATACCTAGGGTAGACCACCTGAAAATGCCAAGGTCAGGGCAGGCTACAAAAGGAGAGCTGATTATCCCAGCACTGGTGGGTAACACTAAAGGTAGACATCCAAACCAGCCACAAAGAGTGCTTCTTATTCCCCACACTGATTATCAAGAAGCTAACACAAAACTACACAGCCCCCTTTACTGCATTTCAGTCTCTGGCTCCCAATCAGTCAGTAAGTCCAGTAAAGAGAGAAGTTATTTAAAACTCTATTCTCTTTACCAAAAAGGTTCTCCTGATCCCCAAAGGGTCAGCCACATTACCAGATCAATATGAGTTTGGATCTTACCCAAAATACCATGCTGCCAGCCAATCCTTTAGTAACTAAAACTATAAATGTTTATTATAAAAGGAAAGAAACAAATAATAAGAGAAATGTTAAATGGTCAAAGCAATCGGATAAATACGAATGATTCAAAAGTCCATCTATATCAGGTTCTCTGTAGAATCATGGAGTTTACAGGCTTGTATAGTTCTTCTGGTGTACATCCAGTATCTGAATGGATCTCAGTTATTTGTTTCACAACTTTAGTTGCAGATGAGTTGATCCAGAGGTTGGTGAAGACTGAAGACAATATGGAAGGATGTAGTGCAGCTATCTTTTATGTCCCTTTGCCATGCTGCTTTGCTTGTGGAAATTTACAGAAATAAGATGGAGTCCAGGGTTACGTTAGTAAGTCCTGGTGACTCATAAGGTGTAGCCCATTGGCTCTTTCCCTCGGTTTATTGTACCTTTGAGTTCCCTTAATGGGCCATTAAGCAGTTTATTGCTGCTGCCACCCTGTCTGAGGTGTTGCCCAGAAACACAGCACAAGTTGAAATACAAATACATCAAACATATCTATAACTTCCAATACAAATATAACACCTCCACATAAACTATCATCATACTTAGCAAATTATAACATTTCTAATGGTATCTGACATGGCATATCTCATATGAATTATTGTAATTTTGAAATATTGATGTTAAATAACATCAGAAATGGTCCCCCTAATCCAGACAGCGTCACTTGGGGACAGACACTTTTACACCCATTAGGGCTTGATTACTTCTGACAACTATGTCCTGGACATTGTCAGATCAGGTTATGCCATTCAGTTCATCTCCATGCCTCATCCCCACCATACCTTCCCGTCCCTTTTCAGGGACCCTTCTCACAAAATACTACTCATTGAGCAGGTCAGCTCTCTGCTGGCATTAGGAGCATTGGAGGAAGTTCTGCCAGAACACTGGGTCATGGCTTCTATTCCCGGTACTTCCTGATACCCAAATCCAAGGGAGGGACGAGACCCATCCTCTACCTTTATGGCCTCAATAAACATATCAGACATATGAGGTTCTGAATGATCACCCTTTCGACTGTCCTCCCCACGTTATCTCAGAATGACTGATTTGCTGTTCTGGACTTCCAGGATGCCTACTTGCATGTAGTGATTCCGCTGATCCACGGGAAGTTCCTTTGCTTTGTCATAGGAGAACACCATTTTCAATATGTGGTCCTGCCAGACGGCCTCTCTTTTGCTCCCAGAGTTTTCACCAAGTGCATGGTCATGGTTACTACATATTTCAGGAAAAAGGGAATACACAACTTCCTGTATCTTGATGATTGGTGGCTGAGGGTCAGACCCAGAGAGAAAATTCTCACGTCAGCATGACGTTGCACTTGCTCGACTGTCTGGGTCTCATTCTGAACATCAAAAAGTCGATCTTGGTTCCCACTTAAAAAAAAATTGAGTTCAATGGGGCCCTGTTAGATTCCACAAGATTGAGAAGGAGAGCGTTCCTATTGATTGACCGCTTTCAGGCAATTCAACATCTCCGCCTCAGTCTGCAATCTCAGCCTTCCACGAAAGTCCAGGTGTGTCTGAGCCTGTTGGGTCACATGTCTGCTTGCATGTGTGTGGTCCAGTTTGCAAGGCTGTACCTCTGCCCCCTTCAAATGTGGCTCAAGATGGTCTACTGCCCCAGTCTTCATTCGCTGGACAGGCTGGTTTGTTTCCTTCCACTAGTCCTAGAAGCCCTGCAGTGTGGATATGCCCATAGAATGTTTGTCTGGGAATTCCCTTCACCTGGCCCCTCACCAACCAAGTCAGATGTTATTGATGCTTCCCTGCTGGGTTGGGGGGGTGCATCTGGGCTCGCTGAAGGTATTGGGACTCTGGTCGGAGCAGAAGACCTCGTTCCATATCAACGGTGGAACTTTGAGCCATCCACAGTACATGCCAGACACTGTATCAGACACGCAGTGGTTCAGCAATACCACCACAATGTACTATGTGAACAAACAAGGGGGAGCACACTCTAGGTGGTTCTGCCTAAAGGCAATCAATCTGTGGCAATTTTGCATCGAAGAGAACATTACTCTGATAGCTGTCCATTTATCCGGGGTACAAAATCATCTTACAGACAATCTCAGCAGGTATTTTTCTCTGAGTCACCAGTGGTCCCTGAAGATGAATGTCCTCCGGGTTGTCTTCAAAGTGTGGTGAAGTCCCATGACTGACCTGTTTGCCACAAGGGAAAACAAGAAATGTCGCCTGTTGTGTTCTCGGGGGACCTTAGTCCAGGCTCCCTTTCTGACGCCTTCCACTGCAGCTGGCAGTTGACTCTTCTGAACACCTTTCTCCCAATCCTGGTCATTCCTCAGGGCATTCTCAAACTCAAGGAGAATCGGGCTGAGAATGCTAGTTCTCTGATCTTCTGGCGCTATTGATTCAGCCTCCCATGCCGCTTCTTCCCCATCCCGATCTGGTCACTCAGAACTATGGCTGCACTTACCATGTCATGCTCAACTCCCTGTACCTCATGATGTGGTTGCTGCATGATTGAATGAATGAAGAACAGTGCTCAGCAGCTGTCCAACAAGTCCTACTCAGCAGTATGAAGTCCTCTACCACAATGGTCTACTTAGTGAAGTGGAAAAGGTTTTGAGTGTGGTCTTTGGCCCACAGGATCCAACCGACACAGACTTCCATTCAGGACATCTTGGAGTACCAGCTACACCTTCAGGAATCTGGACTTGCACTCAGTTCACTGAGAGTGCATCTGACTGCAATATCAGAGTTTCATCACCCTATTTAGGAAAAAAATTGGTCTTTGCCAATACTCAGGGGATGGGATTTCTAAAAGGGCTTTTCCATTTATGATCCGTTTGTGGGACCAAAATGTAGTTTTGACAGCTCTAATGGGCCCTCCATTTGCACCCCTAGCATCACGTCCACTGCCCCTTTTATGTCAGAAAACTGCGTTCCTGGAGCCATTATGTCTGCAAGGAGGGTGAGTGAATTGCAGACTCTGATGGCAGGGCCTCCTTACACACAGTTCTCCAAAGACAAGGTAAATTTACGACAATACCCAAAGTTTTTATTCATAGTGGTCTTTGTTTCATCTGAACCAGGTGGTCTATTTATCTGTGTTTTTCCCTAAGCTACATTCATCCCCTGAGGAACATTGCCTCCATACTGTGGATATCAGATGATGTCTAGCCTTTTTTTCTGGATAGGATTGAACTGTTTCATGCTTCTTCTTGCCTGTTCATGTCTTATGCGGACCACATGAAGGGAAAAGTGGTCTCTGCACATCCTATATTAACATCCTATATTAAGACTGCATATGAGAGAGCTTCAGCTATGCCTCCTCAGTGGATATGAGCTCATTTGACGAGAGCTCAAGCAACATCAATACCATTCCTCTGTAAGTACTGCTAGGCAAAAGTCTGTGGTGCACCTAAGTGGAATACACATCTGTATCACATCTTAAAGAACCACAGTTACAGTAAGTAATCATTTCTACTTCTCAAATTCCATTCTAGACTGCCTTTAACTCCTGGCATTCCACTGAAATCACTCTCACCAAAGTCTCTAAAGACCTCTTCCTAGCCAAACCTCAGAACCAGTACTGCACCTGTATCCTTCTTGAGCTGTCATCTGTCTTGAAATCTTGTTCTCCCTTTGCTTCCGTTACTGTCTGTCTTGGCTCTCTTCCCACCTCTCTAATAGATTTTTTTACTATATCTTTGGATGAAGTGCCTCATCCTCCCTCGAACTTTCTGTGCAAGTTCCACAGAGCTCTCTCCCCTTGGCTCCCTTTCTTTCCCCCTCTTCATTTTATATCTGGGTTATCTCATCCAGAAAACACAGATTCAACTACCATCTCTATGCTGACAACTCACAGGTCTTCTTCTCTACTCCAGACCTGCTTCATTTTGTCCAAATGAAAATCCTGGCCTGGCTCTGACATCTCCTCATGTGTGCCTAGCTGTCAGATCAAACACAACATGGCTAGAACAAAGTTCTTAATCTCGCTCACCAGCCCACCCACCCAAGACCTTCCTTGTAGATTCTATAGATTTAATAGCGTTTAAGGCCAGAAGGGTCCATTAGATCATATAGCCTGACCTGTATACCACAGCCCCTTATAATTCATCCAGTTACTGCTGTGTTGAGACCAATAACCTGGATTAAACTAAAGCATGTCAGTCTTCAGAAGACTACACTCTTGAATGCTACAGGCAGAGAATGAGAGTTCAATGTGCCAGCAATGACTGAGGCCCCGCCTATGGCAGAGAATTGATTAGATTATATAAGACCAGATGATCCTAGTAGGGGAATCTGTACTCCATGCTGCAGAGGAAGGCAACCCCCATCCCCTCAAAGTCCCTGCCAATCTAACCTGGAGGAAAATTCCTTCCCAGCCCCAAATCTGGGGATCAATTGGATTCTGAGCATGTGAGCAAGACTCACCAGCCAAGCATCAAAGGGTATGTCTGCACTGCAATCCAAGGTGTGATTGCAGCTTAGGTAAACATACCCCTACTAGCATAGCTAAAAATAGCAATATAGATGTGGTGGCAGAAGTTTCAGCACAGGCTCTACAAGAACCTTGGGGACCAACTCGTGTCGCTATCTTGGGATGAAGTGTATGCCGCCACATCTAATCTGCTTTTTTTGCCATGCTCATGTGGGTTTTTATTCCTGAGTTACAATCATGCCTTGGATTGCAGTGTAGACATGCTCGGAAAAGAGGATTCTCTGAGCATGTCAGAGCATGGGTCTGTCCTGTCTGTTGCCTCTTTCCAGTTGGCCAATATTGGCTACTTCAGAGCTGGATATGAAGCTGGATAGTGGAAGAGCTGGACAGAGGAAGGTGGGGGGGAAAAAAACCCCAGAACTCATAAGACCACTTGTGCATCAGAGGAAAAATTTCTTTCTAACACTGACAGTGGCCAGCTGAAGTCCTGAAACATGAGATTTGATTATAGTCATTGTCTTAATGCAGAGTTTCAAGTGTTATTGAGCATGTTGAAGGTAATGAAGAGCTTCCTGTTCCTTCAATAGCCCACAAATGGAGGGATGGCTCTCGATCACTGTGGACAGCACCACGATTCTGCCTTTCACCCAGACCCATAATCTGAGTGTCAGCTTAGACTGAGACTTCTCTCTAGGTTCTCACATCCAGGCTATGTCTAAATGTTGCAGCTTCTTTATGTCTAATATCTCTAAGATATAACTTTTCCTTCTATCCACAGAGCTAAAACTCACCTTCAGGCTCTCATCATCTCACCTTTCACTTACTGCAACATCCTTCTCTCTAGCCTTGACAAATGCAGTTTTGCCCTGCTCACATCCATTAAGAATGCTGCTGCAAAAAACCTTCTTCCTAGCTAGTTGCTTTGACCATGTCACCAGTCTCTTTGTATCCTTCCACTGGAGCTCACTCTATTGCTTCAAACATAAAGTATAGTAGAACCTTAGAGTTACAAACACCAGAGTTATGAACTGACCAGTCAACCACACACCTCATTTGGAACCAGAAGTACACAATCAGGTAACAGCAGAGACCAAAAAAAAAAAAAAAAAGCAAATACAGTACAGAACTGTGTTTAACATAAACAATTAAAAAAATAAAGGGAAAGCAGCATTTTTCTTCTGCATAGTAAAGTTTCAAAGCTGTATTAACTCAATGTTCAGTTGTAAACTTTTGAAAAGAACAGTCATAACGTTTTGTTCAGAGTTATGAAAATCCTCCATTCCCAACATGTTATAGGCAAGGGTTAGGTTGCTTGTGTCTGATATCATTGACTATGACCCTGTCTACACTTACCTCCGAGATTTGGCAGCAGTCGACCGCAGTTACGCAAGCTACGCAAAAAACTTGCATAATTCCCAGTGACTTCTCTGCTCCTCTTCTGCACACTGTGTTCCCATCGACGCAGCGCTACGCCACTTGAGAAGGTGGTCTTAGTACATCGATTTCTGGATTGACTGAGTGGGTCTTCACTGACCGCTCAGTCGATCCAGAGAAATCCATCTGACAGTGGTGACTTTGCTGCCGTCAATGTAGCCATAGCCTATCATGCTGACCAATATTATCTCATCATTTCCTTGTTCTTCCCAGTTTACATGTGTCCATCTGTTTGTCTCGTCTTATCCTTAGATTGTAAACTCCTTGGGATAGGGACTTTCTTTTTGTTCTGTGTTTGTACAGTGCCTACAAAATGGGGTTGGGGTCCAGATGCATGACTAGTGCTCTTAGGCATCAGGGTAATACAAATAATAAATAATAATAATAAAAACATTAAAGTGGCTCTCAGATTAAATGAACTCTTGTTTACTAAACAGAGTTGAAATTAGTTTTAGTGTTATACAGAAGTTGGAAACATTTTAAATCTTTATTTGTATATGCAGCCATTCACTAAAAATGATTTTGTGCATGCAACATCCCTCGCCCATGTTCATAAAGGTTAGGGTGGTAAATCTCAGTGTTCTGGCCATATTTTAAATTAGGTAGATAGTTGAAATTCCCATGTAGTTTCAAGTGGACACATTTTTATCTACAACCTGTCTGAAAGTTGTATTTTATGCAGTTAAATGCTGTGTTCTCTCTTCGAGTGATTGCTCATATCCATTCCATTATAGGTGTGTGTGCGCCCCGTGCACAGATTCCCGGAACTTTTTTCCCTTAGCTAGCTCCATAGGGTCAGCTCAGGCGCCCCCTGGAGTACCGCGCTCATGCCGTGGTACATAGGGCGCTGCCGACCCTGCGGCCCCTCAGTTCCTTCATTCTGCCTGTGATGGTTACTGGAACGTCTGCCTCTTGCATACAAACGCAAGTAGCATCCCTTAGTGCTATAGCTTTATTGTTCGAGTTCTAGTTCATTGTTTTTCTAATAGTGATTAGTAAGTAGTTAAGTAGATAGTGCCCTTAGGGGCTAGAGCTGAGCCATGCCTGGCTCCACCGACTTTAAAGCCTGCACCGCGTGTGCAAAACCCTTCCCCGTGAGTGACCCTCACGACCGTTGCCTCCGATGCCTCGGGGAGCAACACAGGAAAGAAAAATGCAGGATCTGTAGGTCCTTCAAGCCAAGGACCCAGAAGGAGAGGGACGCAAGACTGAAGGCGATCCTGATGGAGTCCGCGCTCCGCCCGGACTCCAAGCTGTCGCGTTCTCCTGCGGCACTGAGAGTCTCATCGGTGCGGAGCGCTCCACCGGCACCGACATCGGCGCCGGCACCAGCACCGCTATCGGCACCGAAGAAAAAGAAGCGGTGGGAGGCCGCACACATGGATTCCCCCCTGCTACCGGGAAAGCAGCGGGTGCAACAGGAGATGCCCCAGCCACGTGCCGTGGAGAGTACTCCGGCACCGGCATCTCCTCGCAGAGAGCCTCCCCCAACTTCTGGGGGTGGGGGAGCGCCTCTGCAAGGGCCGTCGACACCAGAGGCTTTCACTGCGGCACACGCCCTCGTGGGCCTGCCTACGCCTCCATCCCCCCCTCGGCCGAGGGTTCCGGGACCGGTGTCTTGGGATAAACCCACGTTGGGTTGCCCCGGTGGGTGGAAGAGACAGGAGTCGAGGTCCCCCCCCAGATGGTCAAGGAGGGTAGAGAGTGCAGGCTCCCCTCCTAGCTCCGACTCCGGGTCGTTGAGCTCCCCGGCACCGCGGCATTGAGGGCGGTCCAGGGGCAAATGCTCAAGGCGAAGGTGCTACAATTCCGCCTCGAGTGGGGACCTTAGCTTGGGCTCCGGTACCCCGGTGCGGAGCCCAGCTCAACACCGATCCCCAACGCTGCCTGCCTCGGCACCGAGCTTCCCAACCTCGACACCGTGCATTCCGGCACCAACTGCCTCGGCACCGAGCGCCTCAGCACTGCCTGCCTTGGCACCACGTGACACGTCGCACTCCAGGTCAGTGTCGCGGCATCACAGGCGTCACCGCTCCTGCTCTAGATCTGGGAAGTGTCGCCACAAGTCTTCTCGACGGAGGGGTCGTTCCAGCTACAGCTCCTCCAGCAGCTCCTCTCCTCGTCGGCACCGCAGATGCCGGCACCGGAGGTCTTCATCGTCCCGGAGCCGCTCCCCTTCCAGGGCCTATAAACACCAGTCAAGTGGCTCGGGATCCAAGGGGGGATGCCTGGAAATGACCCAGCAGGTCCCCATGCCTGCACAGCCCCAAGGCCCCTGGCAATGGCCATATTGGGGGCTCTGGGGTACACAAATGGGCCAGGGGACTGCCTCAGTTCACTCTTCGGTGGCCCAACCAGTACCCCCACCGATCTGTCCACAGGAGGGCAACCCTTCAGAGGAGGGGTCTGACCCAGAGGAAGGACCCTCTACAGGGGCCCTTCCTCAGTCCTCCTCCTCCTCTCCGGATGAGGTGGTGGCCAGAGACCATAAGGCCCCTCTCTTTGACTTCTGGGCCCACCAGGACCTCCTGAGAAGAGTGGCGGACAATCTGGGTCTGGAAATTAAAGAACTGTTGGAGGAGGAGGACCCCGTCTTCGGGGTCTCTGAGATGGCAGGCCCATCACGATTGGCCCTTCCCGTGCATGAGAGGGTGATGAAGATAGCCAAGACCCTCTGGAAAACCCCCTCCTCCGTGACCACCACCTCGAAAGGCTCTGAGCGCAAATACTATGTACCCAAGGAGGGTTTTAGTTCCTTTATACGCACCCTGCCCCAGGTTTGCTCGTAGTGGATGCAGTGAACCAGCAGGATCGCCAGGGTGGCTAAGGCAACACCCCGAAGGACAAGGACAGCAAAAAGCTCGACCTTTTTGGGTGTAAAATGTATTCTACGGCGGCCCTACAGCTGAGGGTCACAAACCATCAGGCCCTCTTGGGTAAGTACAACTTGAACCTCTGGTCCTCTCTGAAGAGGTTCTCCTTGGGGTTGCCCCTGGACCAGGCTGCTGACTTCACCATAGTGTCGCAGGAGGGAGTGGCGGTGACTAAGGCGGCACTTCAGTCAGGGAGTGATGCAGCGGATGCTGCTAGCAGGGCGATCGCTTCGGCCATCGCTATGCGCCGCTGCTCTTGGCTACAAGCTTCCGGCCTGTCCCAGGAGGTCCAACAGTCTATTCAGGACCTCCCCTTCGATTACACCGGCCTCTTCTCAGAGAGGACGGACAAGAAGCTCCATGCCCTAAAGGACTCCTGAGCCACCCTGAGATCCCTAGGGCTATACACCCCCCAGGCTTCGAGGTGCCAGGCACGCCCTCAGGCCCAGAGGCAACTGCAGCCTCCACCAAGGCTGCCTCCCAGACCCGCTCAGCCTAGGAGGGGTCGGGAGCGGTACCGGGCGCCCAGTCGCCACGACCGTCAAGGGCCCTCTACGGGGTCTCAGCAAGGCCCAGGCAAGGGCAATATTGCCAATAAAAGATTTTGACGGGGTGCACGAGGGTGGCACTCCTCCATCCCCACTGGATTGCTCCAAGTTATTTGCCCACAGGCTTCGGCCTTACTGCGCCGAATGGGAAGCCATTACCACGGACTGATGGGTCTTTGGCATAGTCCTCAAGGGCTATGCCTTGCCACTTACGGCCTTCCCCCCCCAACTCTTCCCCTACCCAGTCCCTCTTCAGGGACCCCTCTCATGACCAACTCCTCATACAGAAGGTCAACTCCCTCCTCACGCTCGGTGCGGTAGAGGAGGTTCCTCCACAGGAACGGGGGAGAGGTTTCTACTCACAATATTTCCTAATCCCCAAGGCCAAGGGGGACCTGAGGCCTATTCTGGACCTCAGGCGTCTGAACAAGTTTGTCAGGCGCACCAGGTTTCATATGGTTTCCCTAGCCTCCATTATTCCTGCCCTAGATCCAGGGGACTGCTATGCTGCCCTTGACCTGAAGGACGCGTATTTTCATATCACTATCCTTCCAGGTCACAGAAAGTTCTTAAGGTTTATGGTAGCTGGATGCCACTAAGAGTTTGCAGTCCTACCCTTTGGCCTTTCATCCGTGCCAAGGGTGTTCACAAAATGCATGGCAGTGGTAGTGGCCCAGCTGCGCCGCAGAGGGGTCCAGATATTCCCTTACCTGGACGACTGGCTGATCCGCGGCAATTCCGGGGCCCATGTGAGGAACAGCCTGGCTCTTACCTGCGCCACATGCACCAGACTTGGGCTGCTCATCAACGAGCAGAAGTCTACTCTTACCCCGGTGCAGCGCATAGAGTTCATAGGGGCCACACTGGACGCCACCCAGGCCAGAGCTTTCCTCCCTCAGACTCGGTTCAAAACAATGACCGCCATAATCAGCGATCTGCACAGGTCCCCCACGACGACAGCCAGGCACTGCCTTCAGCTGTTGGGACACATGGCGGCATGTACTTATGTGGTGAGGCTGGCTCGCCTCAAGCTCAGGCCTCTCCAAGGGTGGCTGGCCTCAGTCTTTGCACCGGCCAGACACCGGATGAACAAGGTGGTCACGGTTCCTGTCCAGGTACTGTCCCCCCTGGACTGGTGGAGGAACCCCGGGGAGGTACTGAGGGACGTCCCCTTCAGAGACTTGACCCCTTCAGTGACCCTGATAACGGATGCTTCAGACGAGGGTTGGGGGGCCCAAATCAGCAAGGACCTGAGCACCCAGGGGCTATGGTCACTAGACGAGAGGGCTCTCCATATAAATGTCAGAGAGCTCAGGGCAGTCCGCTTGCCATGCAAGGTATTCATCAAATTTTTGAAGGGCAGGATGGTCCAGGTCCTTACGGACAACACGGCGGCCATGTTTTACATAAACAGACGGGGGGAGCACGCTCCTTGGCTCTTTGCCAGGAGGCGACTCTTCTTTGGGACTTTGCAGTGAGGCATGATTTTCACATGTCTGCCTCTCATCTCCCGAGGGTCAGGAACAACGAGGCGGACCACCTCAGCAGGTCATTCCTACCTCGCCACGACTGGTCACTACATCCGGAGGTAGTGGCTTCAATCTTCCGGAAGTGGGGGGTTCCCCAACTGGACCTGTTCGCGTCGTCCTGGAACAGGAAGTGCCCGAGGTTCTGCTCGCTCCATGGTTGCGAGCCAGGCTCCCTCTCCGACGCGTTCCTCATAGACTGGAAGGGGCCCCTTCACTATGCGTTCCCCCCCATTCCGCTCCTGCCCAGGGTACTTTTGAAAATAAAGAGGGACAGGGCAGACATGATATTGATTGCACCAGCCTGGCCACAGCAGCACTGGTATACTATGCTGCTCGACCTGTCCATCGACACGCCGATCCCACTCCCGAGGCGTTACAACCTCTTCTCACAGGACCAGGGTCGCCTGCTGCACCCGGACCTGGACTCCCTCCACCTGACGGCATGGAGACTCTGTGGTTGACGGAGGGAGAGAGGGCCTGCTCGACGCAGGTCGAGCAAATTCTGCTGGGCAGCAGGAAATCTTCCACTCAGGTTGTGTACCGGGCTAAGTGGAAGCGCTTTACCTGTTGGGCGGAGTCCCGAGGTATCCCACCGTCCAGTTCGCCCATACAGGCGATCTTGGAGTACCTGCTCCACCTGAAGCTCCAGGGTTTAGCACTGGCTTCCCTGAAGGTGCACCTGGCAGCTATCTCGGCTTTTCACCAGCCGATGGAAGGGCATACCCTGTTCTCCCACCCCATGTCAGTCAGGTTCCTCAAGGGGGTGGAGAGGCTGTATCCCCAGGTCCGTGACCCGGTGCCTCCCTGGGATCTAAACCTGGTCCTCGCCATGTTGTCAGGACCCCCCTTCGAGCCCATGGCCACATGCCCGCTGCTCGTCCTCTCTTGGAAGGTAGCCTTCCTGGTGGCCATTACATCAGCTAGGAGGGTCTCCAAGATAAGAGCTTTGACCTCAGAGCCCCCCTACACGGTCTTCTACAAAGATAAGGTCCGACTGAGACCCCACCCGGCATTCCTGCCTAAGGTGGTGTCCCAGTTTCATTATAACCAGGATATCTTCCTCCCCGTGTTTTTTCCTAAACCGCACGGTTCGGAGAAGGAGCGGAGATGGCACTCCCTGGATGTCAGACGAGCCCTGGCCTACTACATCGAGCGGACCAGGCCGTTCCGGAAGTCAACACAGCTGTTCGTGGCAGTGGCAGACCAGATGAAAGACTCACCTGTCTCCACCCAGTGCATCTCCACCTGGATCACCGCCTGTATCAGGACCTACTACGAGCGGGTGAAGGTGCCGCTTCCAGGAGCTGTGACAGCGCACTCAACCAGAGCCCAGGCCTCATCGGCGGCCTTCCTGCGAAGAGTGCCCCTGCAGAACATCTGCAGAGCAGCGACCTGGTCGTTGGTCCACACCTTCACGTCCCACTACGCCATAGTGCAGCAGGCGAGAGAGGACGCGGGCTTCGGCAGGGCTGTCCTGATGAGAGCAACTCACCGTTGACTCCTACCCACCTCCAAGGTATGGCTATTTAATCACCTATAATGGAATGGATATGAGCAATCACTCGAAGAGAGAAAACAGGGTTACTTACCAGTAACTGTTGTTCTTCGAGATGTGTTGCTCATATCCATTCCACACCCGCCCTCAGTCCCCACTGTCGGAGTCGGCAGAAAGAAGGGACTGAGGGGCCGCAGGGTCGGCAGCGCCCTATGTACCGCGGCATGAGTGCGGTACTCCAGGGGGCGCCTGAGCCGACCCTAGGGAGCTAGCTAAGGGAAAAAAGTTCCGGGAATCTGTGCACGGGGCGCGCACACACCTATAATGGAATGGATATGAGCAACACATCTCGAAGAACAACAGTTACTGGTAAGTAACCCTGTTTTTCTTCACCAGAAGTGACTGCATTTGAGAGGCGTATGAATTCTGATACCTGGATATATTTTGTATGGGCCAGATCCTTTCCTCTATGAGGGGAAAAAACTTGTGTAGGAGACAAACAAAAATTATGCAAGGTTTCCCTTTTGGAAACCTTTCTGTTGCTCACTCATAAGGTGTTGTGGGATGCTGCTGCTGCAGAGCAAGAGACAACCCCTACTCCTGTACTCTGCCCTCAGATCGCAATGTTTCCATGGGATTGGAACAACACCACACAGCTAGCAATACCTTACCTCTTTCCATTTCTCCCACTGCTCAGATCAGTTGAGTTTCATATCTTCCACCTGTGGAAGCAAAGAAAAGAATTGGGCCACATAAAGCACTTTGGACTCCTTCAGAATAAAAGCACCAGAGGAATACAATATACAGAGCCAAATTCATTTCACGTTTACAAACCTATGAAATTCTATTGATTCCAGTGGAGTTACACAGATGTAACTAAAGGCAGAATTTTGCCAATTATTATTACAAGGTTGTGGAAGGTTTTAAAATATTGTCCTTATTAATGCTTTTTAAAATGTACACTTTTTAATTGCAAAACATTTTAAAAGCATTCAATATACTATCACACAAAATAATTTCATTGGCCATATTGTTGTAGTCTTGTTGGTCCCAGGATCAGAGAGACAGACAAGGTGGGTGAGGTTAATATCTTTTATTGGACCAACTTCTATTGATGAAAGAGAGAAGCTTTCAAGCTGGAGAGCTCTTCTTCTGGTCTGAGCAGTGGAACAATGCTTTAAATGTTTCTGTAGTTTGTTTTTTGTACAGGTTGCCACAAATCTCTTTCCTGTTGAAGGCTGTAACTACGACACATAAATAATTATATTAATTTAGCTAAATTTCCTTTCCCCTTCTATTTAATGGAAATGAGAGAGCAAATATGGCGGTTGCAACTGAGTGCTGTGCATGTGCACTGCAGCAAGATTGCCTTTATGGCATCTGTAAATGCAGTTACACTGCACCCCCTTGTCTTCTCCAGCAGCAGACACTCTGAGCTTAAATGTTGTATCTGAGAATGAGTTTCCTGCATAAGGGGCTGGAGGAAGGAGATTTCTTGGTTAGCAATGCTAAATTGTACTGAGGCCCCAAGCTCTGCAGCTTCCAATAGAGAAGAATTATTGTCTCTCCAGTCCGTTGCCACCTCCGACATATGCAGTTGCTGCTAAGGCAAAAGGCCTTATTCTCCAAACACAATAAGCAACACAATGTGCACCCCCTCCGCCGGCCAGCTGAGCGAAAGCAACTGAAGAATTTTACGCAAAATGGACGGCTCTTTCCCCTACGCTAAACCCAGCTCAGAACAAGTGATAGCTACGAAACTTGCGTATAATATTTACGTAATGTGCTGCGTGCCCAGGGTTTTTCAGTTCTTAGGTGGGTTACTTGATTGGCATTTTGCGCAGTCGACTTTCGGGAATAGGGAGAGCGTTCTTTCCCTACCCAAAGAGCCGACTCAACTACAGGACAAGGCACACACAGTTTGCGTACATTGTGTCCTGTTTGGGTTCGGTTTTCCGGCCTCGTGCGTAGCCGGCTTTCGGGAATAGGCGCAGCAGCATTCGCCCCCTCCCCCCGGCTATTCAGGGACGGAGTTTACGCAACGTTCAAGCCGCCCTCAACGTAAGTGGAGCGGGCTGGGCCCGACAGCGGCCATTTTGTGCCGGGAACCCGGAGGAAGAGGAGGAAGCTGCCGCCTTGTCTCCGCGCCCGACGGGCCCTGAAGCAAACTGAGCCGCTCTCAGCGCCCGCGAACCGAGCCCGACCGGGTTTCTAGCCTCCCGGCCCCCTTCCCCGGGAAGTGAAGCGGCCAAAGGCGGTTCCGCCGGGACCCAAGAGCTGCTGCCCGAGACCCCCGCCCCGCGCCGCCCCAGCTCGCGCCCCTCGGTGCCCCTCCCCCTACGGGAAGATGCGAGGCTTCGGAGACAGGGGCCGCGACCGCGACCGCGGCGGGTAAGAGCGGGGGAGGCCGGCGTGGGGGCGGCGGGGCAATAGCCAGGCGAGGCCCCATTCAGGGCAGGCCCCGAGACGTGGGGAGTGGGAGGCTCGGGCTCTATCCCCGCCCGGCGGGAGGGGGCCTAGGGCGGGGTCGGGGTCAGGGTCAGGGTCACGTCCTCCGGCCGCCGCCGGCAGGAAGGTCCGGGAGTGTGGCTGACTGTGACGCTAGGCGGGGTCTGGGCCTGTGAGGAGCCGAGTGACGGGCTGGGAGGGAAGTTGGGGCTGTGGGTGCCCCCGAGGGGAGGAGCCCGGTGGGATCTTGGAGGTGGAAAGTGGAGGGGCAGTAGATAGCCAGGAGGTTTGGAAATCTCTAATGTGAGAAAGCAGGAAAGTTTCTTCTCCGGCTGGCAGGATCCTCCTTACCTGGCTGTCCGCCTGATTTCATGGCCGCTAGCAGTGGGGTCCTTTATTGTGCCTTTCCTTCCTCCACCCAGTTCTCACTTTGACCCATAAGTATCCTTCTCCCTCCAACTCCTAAGCTATTGCTCATCATGGACATCACACGGGACTTATCAAGGGGACAAACAGGACCTGAACCCTTCTCTGAATGTCATTGCCACTGAAGTGACCAGAAAGAGCTATAACAGTGGATGTCTCTGCGGTATTCCCAGCCCCTGCTCACTGTGAGAGGGGAAACGGAACTGAAAATTGAGCGTGAGCCTCTTGTGTAGTAGCAAAGAGCCCTGAGCCCAGGGACCATGACCCTAGCTTATGTCTCAAAATGTGTCCAGGGTTCGGAAAGAGAAATTCACAATCAAATGAGAATCTTCCATGTTGCTGTGCAAAGACCTAACAATTTGGTTCCCTGCTCTTTTTATTATTTTTGATATCACTTCACCATGGGGCCTAGTGCAGTGTAGGATAGTCAGGCTCAGTTGAGCTCTGTTTTTTGGAAACAAAACAAGTGTAAGAAGAAGCCATCCAATATAAAATACTCGATAGCAAATATATGAATGATCCAGGATTGTTATTTGGGTGTTGTTTTTTGTTAGAAAGGGGTTAAGAAATGGCAGTACTTCAGTTTTCCCTCAAAAGACAAATAGTGGTGATTAAAGATGAGGAATCAGGCTTTCATAGAATCATAGAGTTGGAAGAGACCTCAGGAGGTCATCTAATCCAACCCCCTGCTCAAAGCAGGACTAACCTCAGCTAAATAATCCCAGTGAGGGTTTTGTCAAGTCGCAGTTTAAAAACCTCCAAAGATGGAGATTCCACCTCCCTAGATAACCCATTCAAGTGCTTCACCACCCTCCTAGTGAAAAACTTTTTCCTAATGTCCAACCTAGACCTCGCCCACTGCAACTTGAGACCATTGCTCCTTGTTCTGTCAGAGCGAGCAAATAATAAAATATACTTGCTCCTCTTATTCCTTCTTTGATTGATTTTTGAGTCAGGAAAAGTGCTTTCTTGCCACATTCAAATTTATTTCCCTCTTTTTTGTAGGTGAAGTTTAAGAATGTTTTCCTTGCACATGGAAGTGCTTGTTAACATCTGGCCCAGTAGAGCAGGGGAAGCTCAGAGTTCCACTCTAATTTTATATTCAAACCCTACACACACATGCACAAAACCCTCTTCTGAAATAAAAATATTTTCAGTTACATTGCAGAGACGAGGACCCCATTTTGAATTTGTTTTTAAGTTTAATTCACATAAAGGTATAAGTAATACTCCTGGGGGAATTCTGTGCCATTGTGCACACCCAGAATTCATGTGCCCCACAGATTTCTTTGCTTCGCCACAGAAAAATGACTTTCTGATGGGGAAGCAAAGGGAAGCCGCAAGAGCAGTTATGTGACCCTCTCCAGCAGCGTGGGCATGTGATTTTGGCCACACGGAGCAGATGGCAGAGAGGTAAATCATTGGAGGGGGCGGGGTGAGAAGGGGCTGGGTCAGACCTACCCCCCATCTGCCCAATCCTGGTGCATCTGCACCCCCTCATACCCAGACCTCTCTGCTGAGCCTCACTCCCCCCACACCCAGAATCCCTGCTGAGCCCCCTCCTCCCTCCAGCCCCATGCGCCAGGCTCAGATGCTAGTCCCAGTGGGAGAGGGATGCACTTTCCTGCATGGAGGGCTGGGGCCAGGTCAGACCCAGAAACCTCCCCTGGCTCCAAACCCTCCTCTCCCACTTCCTGCCCTCATCGCACCTCAGTCACAGTGGGAGAGGTCACTGTACAGGAAGCTCCTCTGCCCAATTCCCTATGCATCTGGACCCACCCTTCCAAGGAATGGGGCTTGGTGGAGAGAGCGGGGTGCAGGGAAAATGGGGCTCAGAAGGGTGGGCTTTGGAGACAGTTCAGCTCAGCAGCCCCTCTTCTTCCCCCTCCACCTTGAGCACCAACCACCTTCACCCCCTTGCAGAATCCCATTGCTCCAGGACCCGGAACCTCTCCAACTAGCTCTCGAACATCCAGATCCCACCACACACCTTGACCTTCCACTGTGCTGCCCGCACCCAGATTGCTCCACACAGAACCTGCTCACCCCATACCTCGAGCCCCCCACATTTGGATCCTGCTGGGCTGAGTCTGCCTGCTTACACTTGGTGTGCCTGGTGTGGAGGGGCAGAGCCTGGGCCCTAGGGTGTTTCTGGGGCACACCTGACTCTTGCACTGTGTCAGGTTTGGGTGCAGCCTCATTGTGGAGTCCGTGTCGGGGGGGGGGGGGTGAGGGTGGTGAGGGCTGCCAGGGTGATCTCCCACCTCTGTGCAGCCAGTGACCTGTGGTCCCTACTGCCATGCTGGAAGCTCCACATTTGTTTATTGACAAATAAAATGTGCAGAATGTTAAAATATTATGCATAGAATTTTTATTTTTTTGGTACAGAGTTCCCTCAGGAGTAAAGTAATGGATTTGGCCCTGATCTCGTTCCATGTAATATTTTGCTTTGTTGCATATTTTTATGAACTGCTACACAAATCTCACAAAACTGAGTTTGTGTTCTGTAAAACCAAAAATTGTGTTTTTTTTATTTGTTTTGACATTGAAAACTCTGTTCCTGGACAGTTATGTACCAAAAGTCCAGCACATCATGGTTTTGGGGGAAAAAATGCTTTGAGTTGTAAAACAATGTTTCTAATGGTTTGCAGTCATCAAACATTGTATGGTGGTATTTGAAAGATAATTGGGTGCTCCACCCAGTGTGCTGGACAAACTCCAATTGGATGTTTACATTCTGCTTATTGTCAATTCCTGCTGTAGAATCAGCTAGATCTGGCGTTTTTCTTTGCTTCTTGTCCTGAATACGTTGTAGATGACCTCTTAGGAAGGGGATTGTGCAGTTTTACTTTGACACTTGAAAAAACTGCTGTTTCATTCCATTCTGGAAGTGGCTGCATTTCAGTTATTGGTGAAGTGATCACTGAAATCTAAGACCAGTCTGAGCTCAGTCACTGTTGAGCCAAGGAAAAAGAAATAATTCCATGCAAGTAAATAGAATTAATTGTAACTGGAATTGTAATCTGTTTCATATCAGTATGTAAAATGTCAAATTATTTCAGGATCAGTGAATGAGATTGATAAATGGGGTATTTTAAATGCTGAAAGACTCGCTTTTTGGAAGGCCAATCTAAAGCTATATTGTGCGTAAGTAGAGCTACATGGAATTGAAACTCTGCAAACTGCATTGTGGTTGTGTGTATTGATGGCAGTACAGCAAACACTCAGTGTCCAAATATCTAAGGCCCCGGTCTTGCAAACATTCATGCATATGCTTAATGTTACTTGCCTATGTAGTCCTATTGCTCTCATGTCAGTAAAATTACTCAGGTGCACACCTTCAGGCTTTAAGATAGCATGGTCTGTGAAGAATGCATTGAATGAAGTTGAAATACTCCTGTACCTACTGTAGTAACTTGCACTATCAGACAAAGGAGAAGTTGTAAAAGATTCAAATGGCTATTTTAATTAAATTATCGTAAATTACTTTAAAATATGTTTTTATAGTGTTAAATAGAATAAAAATAAACAGCCATTTGAGCAATCTGATACAGTATAGGACTACATTTATACAAAGGAGAAAAGGGCTGTCAAGACTGTTGCAGTTTAACCAGATTTTTGAACCCATAACTTAAGTGGTTTAGCCAGCATCATATTAGCTATGAATTTACTTTGCCTTTCTACCAGTGTAATCCCCTTTCCTGTTTTGCTTTCTCTGAGTCCTACTCCATATTGTCACTCTAGCTTCTGTTGAGAAGTAATTTACCGAGGATGCTTATTTAATCTTCAAAACATTTCCTTGCCAATGCTACAAATAAAACCATGGATTATTAAAACAAAAACACTTTAATCTAATTTAGTTTTCACCAGAGTGTACATTTTTGCATTTTTCTCTGCTTTGATATTATAAATCTTTTTTGTTGATAGCTTTTAATTAGTTTCATTTGCTGGTACTCATGTATTTGCATAATGTTCTGTTATTTAGATGGAAATACTGCAGAAGTCTTTATTCCACTGGAGTTAAAAATCAAAATCAAACTCACTTTCTTGCCTGCAGATTTTTTAAAAGCTTATTCTTTATCATACCTAAAGTTAGAACAGTGTTTGACCTGACACTACTTAAAGTAGCAGCTTCTACTGAGATCTGGCACAATAGTGAAACAATAACAGGTTTTTCTCAGACTTATTTAAAAGATGCACTATTAAGGGACCATTTGTAATTATAATAGCTAACCATTTCGTGCCTATCAGTGCTTAGTTTTCAATACTTCCCAACTGTTGTAGACCAGAAAAATCTTGAGACTGTCTCAGGAGTATTTAAGGAATGGGACTCAGTTTGTTTCCCACATCCAAATATTTCTTCTGAGAGTGGTAAAAATTGTGGCCTTTTAATTGCTTCAGTTCTGCCTACCAAAAACTTTGATACTGACATCACTTTTCTCTGGCCTTTATTTGTACATTGGGGGGAGGGGGAAGGGGGCAATAGTGATGAGGAGGGAAAGAAAAGATGAAAGAGGAATGGTGAAATACTTTTAGCATAGAATCTAACTAACATCAGTGGAGGAGTGGTAATTGGGTGATAAACTTTACTAAAGGGAGCAAGAGTACTGGAGCTCTTTCCACCCATTGTGTCTAACAGTATTTTAAGAGCATTTTCAAAGTAACTCAAATATCAGTATTTGTGTTAGCTGAAAGATAACTGAAAACATCTGAGGAATCTAAAAATGCCAGAGCTGTGAAATCCTTTTATAAATTGCTTTTATAAAAATTTATGTTGGTACCCCTAGGTTTGGTAGTCCTCTACCCCCAAAGAAATTTGGTAATCCAGGGGAGCGTCTACGGAAAAAGAAGTGGGACCTGAATGAGCTGCCCAAATTTGAGAAGAACTTTTATGTGGAACATCCAGAAGTGGCCAGGCTTACCCCTGTAAGTTTCCTTCTCCTATCCTTTCTATTTTCAATGTATCAGGGAATCTTTAAAAGTGGAAAAACTCATCTTGAGGATAATAGACTGTATTCTAATTATATTCTTCATTTCCGCATATTGCTTTGTATATCCACTCTGCAGAAAGATAATTTTGTTGGCACCTATTCATGTGCGAGTTGCTTTCACTATTTAACATTAATAAATGTTTTCCCCATCTTCTGTCCTGTGTGGTTCTGAATTTTCTTTTCTCATTGTTAAATTGGTTTTTAAATACAGGACTTCAAATATAATTCTTTTCTAATCCATCGTCTCCTTGCTTGACCTGCCTGGTTATATTAGTGTGGCATATGTGATATCGTGATTTATAATTGTGGATATGAGCTACATTGTTGCAAGCACTACACCAAGAAAGTTTTTGAGCAAATTGAAGGCTTAAAGGAAAACAGAATAATCTGTTTGAAGCACAGATATTGCTGCTATTGGATGTGAAATTTTAGGAACAGTCTGTTGCCCTTTTTATAATTTATTTTAATCCCATCTTCCTGTTTTTCCTTTGGACCCCCTCTATATCCAGAAAATAAAAGGTGTATAATAAACTAAATTATAATCTTTTTAGTCTCCTTTCTTGACAAATTCCATACACCCTCCATATGAAATGCATATGTCCATATAGGTGCTTTTAGCATATGTCCATATAGGTGCTCCACTGTAGGATGCACACATGCCTGTGTGCTCTCGACCAGAGGATTGAATCAGCAGGGTTTGCATTTTCACACTATACAGCCTTGTGCTCTCAAGTGAGGGTATATAGGGAGGCATGGATCTGCCGCTGCCCCAGTTCCTTCTCAAACACCTGCAGGTCAAGACAGAACAAGTGCATGTCTGTCGCTTCCTAGAAGCTCCTTTGAGCCTGTATTGTATTGTGTTGTACTTATTTTCTTCCTCCCATCTCAGTTTCCTGGACCATTTCTTTGGCCTTTCTCTTCAACCTAATTTCTGAAGGTGTGCCAAAAGCCTCAGAATTCAAATCCTGCCAGATTTGCAATAATTTTTCCCCACAAAGGCAACATGCTTTCTAGCAGTCTCTGGTGTCCCAGAGATTCTCACATCCCATCCAAGTGCAAAGTTTTCACTTGGTTTAAGAGAGGATTTTGCAAAGAAAAGTGAGACTTAAACTCCTCATGGAGTGGTCCATAAGGCCCATTGGGTTCAAGTCTCCCCCCTCCCCTTTATTACTTTGGAGGCTACTGCATTTTCTTTTGAGACAAAGCACCCCAAGGGAAGAAAATGTTCTTGTCCTGAGAGAATCTCCGGAGAAGGGAGTAGGTCTCCCTTTAGAACTGATCCTGGGGAGACTTCATGTCCAGAATACCTCTCAGGCTTCAACTGATATTGGCACTAAGGCATCGGTACCCCCTAAGCAGACAACCCAAGATAAACCTATCGGCAAGCAGAACTGAGAGTCATCTTCGGTACCATCCAGGCACCAAGAGTCTTCTAAACCAAAAAATTCTAGGAAGCTCAAGCCACTAGTACTATCATCCTCTTGGGGTCAAGTGGACACCATTCAAGTCCTGACTTCTCCAGTATTGTCATTCTTGGGTCACATGTGCTCAGAAGCGTAGGGGTACCACCTCAGCAGCTACTTTAGCACAGTCATCAGCTCTAGCTTACTTCCCGTTCTTGACTAGAGCTCTGGTACTACCCATGACTGTACAGTACCATAGCCTTCCAGCAAGTTTTTTTTTGCAGGAGGATTTGGGCATCTCAGAGGAACCAGAGTCCCCCCCTTCTATGGGGCACTGAGAGAAGTTTTCCACTAGTGCCATTGAACCCACCGGTTATCTCCCATCTTGTCTCTGACACCAATGCCTATAGCTCCACCACCATCACCTTTTGATGCAGAGGGTGAAACCTCAGACTCTGACATTTTCAGTGTAGGGCCTTTCCTTATCTAACTATTCTATGTCCCTGGAGATGTACATTAATGGTGACTCACCAGAGCACAGAAGGCATTCCAGGCTATCCAAGTAAGAATACCCCATGGTACCTCAGAGGGCATGTAGCTTAACAAAGCTTATTTCCAGTCTATAAGTATCCACATGGGAAACAAATACTTAACAAATATTCAGTTTAGTAGAGAAAGACAGCCCGATGCAAGGGGTGAAAGTTGAAGCTGGACAAATTCAGACGGGAAATAAATTGTCAATTTTTAGCAGAGAGGGTAATTAGCCATTGGAACAATTTACCAAGAATTGTCGTAGATTCTCCATCACTGACAATTTTAAAATCAGGATTGGATGTTTTTCTAAAAGATTAGGCTCTAGGAATTATTTTGGGGAATTCTATGGCCTGAGTTACACAGGAGGTTAGACTAGATGATCACAGTGGTCCCTTCTGGTTTTGAAATCTGTAAATTCTTGGACTCGGTTTGGAGATCAGTTCTACAGAGTTCTTGCTCGCAAGACATCACAATTAGTTATCACCTGGATGTCGCAACAACCACCTGCACTGCAGCTGCAGTCACTAGTACCATATGTTACTCTGATGTGGGAGAAAGCTCAGGAGGAACAACAGCTACTTCCAGAGCAGGAGATATCTTAGTCACATAAGTCTTCCACTCCAGACAAGGTCACCACCGCTCTCTTATGCACATAACTTTGTCATTTTAGGACTTCATGAAGAAACTTTCAGAATCTTTTCAAATTTCTATAGAGCAGTTACAAGAGTCGCCATAATCTCTTGTAGACATGTTATAGCATCCCTCAAAATAAAATAGCACTGCCCATTAACAAGGCACTTTTGTCTCCAGCCTATAGCTTATGGCAGACCCCTGCCACTCTTATGCCTATCTGTAAACAGGAGGACAAAAAATACTACATACCAGCCAAAGGACTGGAATATTTCTTCTCTCACCCTAATCCCAGCTCCTTTGTGGTGGATGCAGTCAACGAGACAAACCAGCAAAACCCACTCAAGATCCACACCTTCTGACAAGGAGGCAAAAGGCCTAGATCTCCTTGACAGTAAGTTATTTGTTTGATGCTTTTCTGTTTCGAGTAGTAAATTATCGGGATTTTGCGGTGAAATATGGCTTCTACAACAATGCAGAATTTACTCAGTTTGATGACTTGCCACAGGACAAGAGAACAGTACCAAGCCTCACTGCTAAAGGCCAACTGATTGCCAAAACTTCCTTACAAGTCTGCCCTCAATGCCGCTGATATGGCTTCACAATCCTTAACCACTGTTGCTGTTATGTGATGAGCATCCTGGCAGCAGTCCTCTGGCCTCCCTAGAGAAGTAAAACCCAGTGGAATATGATCTCCCCTTCCATGGCCAAAGCTGTTCATTGGTGATACTGATGCCTTGTTGAGGTCCCTTAAGGACGCGAGGGTAATGCAGAGGTCACTTGAGATTTATGTACCAGAAGCAAAGAGGCATTTTAGTAAATAACAGACAGCACAAGATCTCTCCAGTTCTAATACCATCTATATGACACCTGTTCCAGATCTGCAGAACCTCCTAAAAGGAGATACATGCTTCATAAGAACAGGCCACCCCGACAGTGACTTCTCCACCCATCCCCCGGACTTCCCTCCAAATGACCATTTCAACAACCTGTTGGAGGACCTCAAACAATACCCTCTGCTGAATCTACTGCATGATCGCATTCTCCACCTCCCTCCCTTCAGGGACTGCCTATCTCAATTTCTACCTGCTTGGGAGCTTACCACCACAGACAAGTGAATTTTAGAGGTAGTTGCTACTGGATACTCTATTCATCTTCAATCTGTTACCCAACTCCACTCTCCCTCCCTCTTCAGGGGCCCTTCTCCCAAGGATCTCTTAAAGCAGGAGGTTCAGTCCCTCCTGCCTCTAGGGAAGATAGAGCCAGTTCCTGAAGAATTTGCAGGAAGAGGGTTTTAATTTCTGGTTCCCAAAAGAAACAGGTGGGAGGCCAGTTCTAGAATTCAGGAATCTGAACACCTACTTTCTTTTGTAGCACTTCAAGATGGTGAGTTTGGCTACCATAATCCAAATACTAAATTAGTTCACTGTCCTTGACCTTGAAGACGTTTATTTTCATTTTGCCATATATTCGCAAATGTTTTGTGTTCTTCATCATCAGCTGAAAACACTATCAATATCATATTCTCCCCTTTGGTCTTTCCACAGCCCCACAGGTCATTACAATGATTCTCTTGGTAGTTGTGGCTCACCTCCATCAAGACAGTGTTGTGGTCTTCCCTATTTGGACTGGCTTTTGAAGAGATGTTCTGATCCTGAGGTCCAATTAGCAATCAGCAAGGCCTTAACTGTGTTTCAATCCCTAGACCTTCTTATCAACCTGGAAAAGTTCACATTAATACTCTTTCAGAGGACAGATTTAATTGGAGCTACCCTGGACTCCTGGACTTCTAGAGACTGACTACTGGAGGACAGGTTTTCCATCGTATCCAGTTTGGTCACTGCCCTACAGCTGAGTCCCCAAACATCAGTAAAAACCTGCCTTTAGCTTCTAGGTCACGTCGGCCTCGATATTTGTGACACTACAAGAGATTACATCTCTGATATCTTAAGGCTTGACTCAGAACTGCATATACAGCAAACAAACACAGCCCTGCCAAACCCGTTTCCATGACACCGCCCCACAAGTATTGGACGCCTTTAGGTGGTGGAAGGACCCCCTGAAGGTTAGTGTGGGAGCACCAGTCTCATGTCCACCAACAACATAAGTCATCACAATGGATGCCTCCCTCCTAGGCTAGAGAGCCCATCTACCAAGTTATCACAGTGCAAATGGTCTCCACACGAAATGCTGCTCCACATCAATGTTCTAGAAATCAGGGGAGTTTGTTATGCATGCCAGCATTTTTTTCCACAACATTCAGGGTCATACTACCAAAGTACTGGATTGATGAAAGGGTGGTTGTGTACTATAAAAATGGACAGAGGAGGGGCAAAATCCCCATCTTTATGCACAGAATTACTAAAACTATGGACCTGGTGCATTGCCTACCACATAGAGATCTTCACAGTACACCTCTGTGGTCTCCAGAGCACAGTGGCAGGTGTCCGAAGCAGAAATTTCCATCAGGACCATGGGTGAGGAGCTTAATAACCTGATCTGCCACAGCAACTGTGAAGAAAATGTCCCTCCTCCCCATAGTGGATCTCTTTACCACTTGACAATATGAAATACCAAATATTCTGCTCCAAAGGGGGGTGCAGCTGCAACTCTTTAGGAGATACCATTCTAGTCCAGTGGTCCCACACTGCTGTGCCTACCTTCCAGCACCTCTAATCCTCAGGACTTTAGTCAAATTGAGGCAGGAGTAAGTGAGGGTCTTCTTAATAGTGCCATTTTGGTCCAGACAAGTGTGGAGCACAGATCTGCTCCACTTTTCTAGAGTGATACCTCAACACTTCCTTCTCAGATGGGACCTGCTGACAGATCTTGGGCACCATGAACAACCCCAACTGTGTTTCTGAACCTCAAGGTCTGGCTCCTCAGTGGGTCTCAAATTTTAGAATGGGACTGCTTGGTTTAGGTCCAGGCCGTACTTTTGAGTAGTAGGAGGTTTTCCAGGTGTAAGAATTACCTGCAGAAGTGGAAATGCTTCCTTTCCTGGTGTTCCTGTCACTCCATATCTACTTCTGAAGCTTCTCTCTGAAGGATTTTTGATTACCTGTTAAAAGTAGACCCCGTCTTTTTATTTGAGTTATATCATGATGCATCTGTCAGTTATCATGGCCTTCCAGTTGCCTGTTGAAAGACCTGTCAAGACCTCATCTTTACTAGCTGTTGTCTCAGCTGGAAAGGTGGGATAACTTAGAGCACTCCTGGCTTGATCTGCCATGCTCTGCCTTCTGTTATGACAGGGTCACATTTACACCCCCATCCTTGTTTCCTGCCGAAGGTCTTGTTGGGGTTTGATATCAGTCATGATATCAGTTTACTAGCATTCTTTCCCAAATCTCACCCTTTGAGGGAAGAGGGTTGCCTCCACATGTTTAGACATTTGGAGGTCCCTCATCTATCTGGACAGGACTAGATCCTTTATAATCTCCCCATGACTTTTAGTAACTTTCTCTGAAAGAATGAAAGAACAGTCAGTTGCCACTCAGATTATCAAAGTGGGTTTCAGGTTATATCATAGCAAGCTATGAGGCTGCCAGGGTGCAAATGCCACCCCCAACTTACAGCCCGCTCCATCATAGCTCAGTCTGCTTCTTTTACCATTCTCAAGGACATTTCTGTCATAAAAATTTGCAGGGCCTCAACCTGGTCCTCAGTTTACGTTCGTCAACTATTACACTATCCTACCTGCATCCAAGATGGATGCATCCTTTGGCTACACAGTCCTCTGAACTGTCTTTGATCCATCTTCTTAGCACCCATTTCTTCACTGAGTTACTGCTTGTGAGCCTACTGTGGTGGAGCCACCCATAGAGATATATACTTGAAGGAAGAGAGATTTTTTTACCTTTCAGTAACTTGAGTTCCTCAATATTATTTGTTCCTGGGAGGCTCTATCTCCTGCCCTCCTTCTGCTCTGCTGTGGAGTCTTTGGCTCAGTAGTTGAGAAGGACCTTAGCATCAGCAGGTCCATGCATCCATATACACCCTCATTGAGAGTACAAGGTTGTGTAGTGCACGGGTGCAGGCTCATGGACACAGCTGATTCAAATTTCCAGTCAAGGGCACATGGGGTTGAACTCATCCTACGGTGATTTATCAGTGGGGACAAAACATCTTGAAGAACTCAAGTTACTGAAAGATAAGTAACCTTTCCTTCTTACTTGCCTTGTTTACACAATGTAAAGGAATAGAAAGACATGCCTTCAGATTTATAAAGGGATATCAACTTTAACTCATTGAAAAAAATTTTTTTCACTAGTTGCAGGAGCTAAATTGCACTTGAATGCCCCTGCTAATTTTTGTTGGTTTACGATTACGTTTTCCTGTTTTCAGAATGTTTTTCTTGTCTCTGTGAAGGATTCTCACCAATGGGAAAGTAACCATAGGTTTAATCGAAAATGTACATTAATGAGTCTTTTCATTGACTTCAGTAGGTACTTGGGAAACAATGAAACTGACTTTATGCAAAATGCTGTCAAATATACCAAGTAAACTGGAAAAATAGAGAAATATTTTTTCTAATCCTTCAGTTATGCTAACCTGGATGTTACTTATAACAATAAATAGGTACAAATATTTTAGAAAATGTTGTCAGGATGCCACTTTAAAAATGTTTGGGACTTAATTTATCATTGTTATGTTGCTGAGTACTGTTTTCCACAAGAAAGGAAATATTAGTTCCCAAGTGGTTCTGAGCAGCAGTTCTAGGTCTTGGCTGCTACAGCATGGAGCTCTGCATGTACCTTCCATTTAATTGCATTGATGGAAAGAGAGGGATCTCCCTGCTTCCTCTTCCCGCCTTAATGAGTAGAAATTTATTTTCCTTCCTACAAACAGACCTCTCAACCAGTCTGTCAGCTAAAGCATTTGTGGAATTTATTAATAGTCGACATCATAAACTCATGTATTAACTTGCTGCTGACAACCTAGCATTTTGTGTTTTTTCCATTCCTAAATAGTATGAAGTTGAAGAACTGCGACGGAAGAAAGAGATAACAGTTAGGGGGACAGATGCTTGCCCCAAACCTGTGTTTGCCTTCCACCATGCTAACTTCCCACGTGAGTACTCTGCCATTCAAGATGCTGATCAACTTTGCTGTTGGGGTAAGGGAGGAGTGCTGGGATAACACTCTACTGATCAGATCTGTTTGATCCTAGAAAGATTTCTTTAGAGCTACGTGTAGCTTTAGAGATCTTAATCAGAAAAGTAAACCTTTAAGGAATCCTCCAGTTTGTCATACCTGAGACTCAACATGAGAAACTAGGTTCTCTAGGAAAATTTGCCCAGCACCTCTGTCTTCAAACTGAAGGCTTTTACTCAGATGTACATAGTTTACATTCTTCACTTTTTGTTTTTAAATTTTGCAGAGTATGTAATGGATGTCTTGATGGATCAGAATTTCACAGAACCTACTCCAATTCAGTGCCAGGGCTTCCCATTGGCCCTCAGTGGCCGTGACATGGTGGGCATCGCTCAGACAGGCTCCGGGAAGACATTGGCAGTACGTGTTTGTGACCATTTCCTCATTGCTTTGTATGAGTTTCTTCTTGCTTTGCATCTCTTGGTTTGTCATTCAGACAAGTGCAAAGGGAGAGTGATAGCATTTTAAAGCATGTTTCACTTGTGTTGTAGATGGGAGAATTAAATAATAATGACTGTGGTTTGCTTTGTGTGCCTAGTTTTGTCTATTTTCTGATTGGCTGTCCCATATTTCCATATTTTAGAGGGGAGCTTATGGTTTTGGTGTTTATTTTAAATGGACTCACTTATTTGTTGACTTAGTTATACAAGTTAAAATCACAAAGGATGGTCCAGACTCGTACTTCTCACTGACACAGGCAGGAACTGTCGGTGCTCATTAATTCTGAAAATCAGGCTGTCTTTTATTATGTATATGGTTAAGATTCTGTCATGGATGTTTTTACTAAAAGTCAGGGACAGGTCCCAGGCAATAAACAAAAATTCATGGAAACCTGTGACCTGTCTCTGACTTTTTATTAGAAATACCCTGGATGGGGGACTAACAGTCAAGAGTGCTGCTGGGGCTGACCAGGAGCTGCTCCAGCCCCAGAGGGGCTGCCCCAACTCCTGCTGCTGCTCTGGGGGCTTGGGACCACTGCTCTGGCAGTCGGTCCTTTGGCCAACTGCTCTGGGGGCTGACCCCAACTGCTGCTCCAGAAGCCCCAAGGCTGACTTCCACTGCTCCAATCCCAGTGGGGCTGACCCAGTCCCAGCAGCAGCTTCAGCCCTGAGGCTGCTGCTCTGGTGACCACAGGGCTGACAGCTGCTCCAGCACTGCCCCGGAAGAAGTCTTGGAGGTCCTAGAAAGTCACGAAATCTTTCCTTAATTATGTACCTAAATGTAGACACCCAAGTTTGAAAGCTTTATTTTGCAGCCTCTAAAGCATATGGTGCTGGCCACTTTTTGAGGAAGGTGTTAAGCTAAATTCACCATTACCAAGATCCCATTAGATGATCATTGGCATGATCTTATATGGAAAATCCCTGTCTCTTAATTTTCATTAATTTATTTTTTTTTATTTCAGTACTTGCTACCTGCAATTGTTCACATTAACCACCAGCCATATTTGGAGAGGGGAGATGGTCCAATTGTAAGTGCTGCTCAGTTTTCTTCCTTTTTATATGTATAATAGGCAGTTAACAGAAATGTGTAGATGAATTTTTCACCACAGTACCATAGAGAGGAAGTAGAGATCTATTCATTGTAACAGTGTGGGTCGCCCATTTAATGTATCAGAAGCCCAGTGGTAATTATCAGCATGTTCTAGGGCTGCTGTTAATTGTTTTTTAGATAATTGAGTGCTGACTATATTGTCATCTCTGCCTCTGATACCTGAACAGAGAATTAATTATCTTAGCTTGGGACAGTGTTCTCCACTCATTTATACTGGATGGATTTTTTTCCCCCCCCGTAGTGTTTGGTTCTAGCTCCTACCCGAGAGCTGGCCCAGCAAGTGCAGCAGGTGGCTGATGATTATGGTAAATGCTCAAGACTTAAGAGTACCTGCATATATGGAGGAGCACCCAAAGGTCCCCAAATCCGAGACTTGGAGAGAGGTAATGGTATTCTTGTGATGGCGTTGTAAAATACCATAGTAAGAAGTAGTGTCTTTTTATTTTTAAAGCCTGTTTGGGAAGGTGTTAAGCTTGATCACAGTCCCATCTCCTGCTATAATTCACTGCGTTTTTACTTCCAGTGAGAATGATGGTGTGCATACAACAGTTACCAGTCGTCCATATTTGTCTTGCAACTTATTTAGATGGCTGTCTTTCCTCCCCTCTTTTCTGTTTGCACCCTCTCCATCTGACAGTCTTTACAGTGAAGTGTCCCCTTCTCCCTGGTTATTGGGAAGAGACCAGATTTATTGACTGTGGGGGTCAAGATTTATGATTGACTATCTCTCAGGTTGAACTATTAAGCATTATGACTCCAAAGTTGTACAAATGGTAAACCTCAATTTCTTAGTATATAGCAGAACTTTTAAAAGAAAATATCTACAAGTTTCCTTCAGACTTTTTTGTTCTCAGAGATTGCCTTCGTTAAACTGTATCTTCTTTCTTGCCACTTGAGTGGGGGAGAATTGGCATAATATCTGGGGCATGATGTACACTAGAAAATTAGGTCAGCATAACTACGTTGTTCAGAGGTGTGAAAAATCCATACCCCTGAATGACGTAGTTAAGCTGACCTAAGTCCCTGTATAGAGAGCACTAGGTTGACAGAAGAATTCTTCCATCAACCTAGCTACTGCCTCTCAGGAAGATGGATTACTTATGCCAATGGAAGAACCCCTACCGTCGGTGTAAGTTTTGTCTACACTGAAGTGCTACAGTGACTCAACTGCTGCTGTAGCATGTTAAAATGTAGACATATACCCTAAGGTGTATTACCTTCTCTACCATATTTCTCCTCAAAAATAGTGACAACAAAGGAAAATAAATCCTTTCCACGGCAACCAGGAAGCTTTTTTTTCCTATGCCTGGCCAGCATATCATTTCTAATTGCCATCACTTTCATAAGGAGGGTTCAGAGTTAAGCATGCTTTCCAGAGAGCCAGTTTGTGTATGGGCCACCAAAATAAAGTAGTTCTCCAGAGCCACCCAGTCTTCCCAAGGCCAACTTTCTTCATTGATCCAAGCATATAGGGGTAATTTAATTCTGCTCCAAACCAAAGAATCATACTATAATAGAATGGCATGAGCAAGGTAGAGGAGGGCTGTCAAGTTTATCTAAACTGCACATTTCTTCAGGAAATCCACGTTTCTCTGATATCACCATGCAGTCAAGGAAAAGACCTGTTCCAAAGCTTCAGTATTCCCATGGATAAAGGCATGTATGGCAGAAGCATAAAAGACCAAAGGTGCTACTCCACGGAAGAAAATCTGCACACAGTTCACTAGAGGAGCAATGACTTCCTGGGTGGAGGGGTCAGAACTCATACGAAGACATCTGTAGAGCCACAGTTTGGTCCCTTGTCACGCTTTCTCCAGGCGCTACAAAGTAGATATCCTCTCCCTTTACGAGTGTAGCATTTAATTGGAGAGTGCTGTAGAATATGGTGCACACAGTCTTTCAAATTGCCCTCCTTTTGTATAAATAGTTGATGAGAATCCCCTTCCCACTGTAAAGACTGTCAAATATAGAGAATACAGAGGAGGGAAAAACTTGTTCTCAGCTATACATTTTCTTTCTGGGTTGCTTTTGTGACCAACTGTTTACGCTGCTGTGGAGGAATTAATTAACATCAGTGTGTGTTAAATACAGTGGATATGGGAGGAGTCTTTCTCCTGAGTGTCTACTTTGACCTTTGGACTCAAGGCTCTTTTACAAATGTTTGTTCTATATGTTGACCTTAAGTATATTAGTATTTTTTTCTCCAGCTTTGCAAGCTGTTTTTCTAGGAATTTGGTCTGAAGTCCTGGTCCAGATTTGGTCTGCCACTAGTAGCCAGGGAGATTTGCATATAGAGTATCTCGGAGACAAAAAATTCTCCCTTCCTCAGTCTCTAAACTGCTCACTGAACAGCTCCATAACTTTGAAGGATATAACTGTGAGACTCAAGTGGAAATAATGTCTCCTTTTTAGTAACATAAGAATTGCCATACTTGACCATTAGTCTATCCAGGTTTATATCATATTTCTGATAGTAGCAGATACTACAGAGGGAAACAGATGCCCCTCTTCCCCAATAATTGCCTAATTTAAACAATATTGAATGACAGTTCCTCTTTCTATAGACAAAGCCATCTGAAAAGATGAAGCTTGATCTATCTGGTAGCTGCTGAATAGGGTGTGGCTTCCTGTATTGTTACAAAGGAGTTGGAAATTTAGCTGGGACTTAAACTTTTATTCCTCTACAGACTGAACTCTCTAGACTTAATAGCCTTGGATGAGGGGGATTCAGCTTGACTAGAAGCATAGGTTAACTTTACCTTTCTGCTGCTGTTGAGTCTTTAAATTTCCTCTTCCTTGTAATTTTTGGCAGGAAGCTGTTTGCTTCTGGACTGTATTCACGTTTCTAATGGTACTATAATAGTAACTTCTGAATGGTTAATAAATATTAAGAATGCCTAGAGTTCCTAGTAAAATAGTTGTTGCAGTTTTGGGCACAGAGATAACAAATTTGCTGTCAAAAGTGGTTTATTATGACTGCAGCAATATCAGAAACCTCCCTCTCGTGTATTGAAGGTGTTGAGATCTGCATTGCCACACCTGGCCGCTTGATTGACTTCCTGGAGGCAGGAAAGACCAACCTTCGTCGATGTACATACCTTGTGCTGGATGAAGCAGATAGGATGTTGGATATGGGCTTTGAACCCCAAATTCGTAAAATTGTTGACCAGATAAGGGTATGTGAACTTCTGAGGTATAGTTTCCTTCAAATTCCCACTCAAAATACATCATCCAAATAACATCTTTCCTTTCTCTTAGCCTGACCGGCAAACTCTCATGTGGAGTGCCACTTGGCCAAAGGAAGTGCGACAGCTTGCTGAGGACTTTCTGCGTGACTATGTTCAAATCAATGTGGGCAACCTGGAGCTGAGTGCCAACCACAACATCCTGCAAATAGTGGACGTATGCATGGAGAGCGAGAAGGACCATAAGTATGGTCGTTGTCCTGCTATCCCAATTTTCTGAAAATCTTCATTACACAGAAGTGTTTTTAAAAATGATCTGTCCAGTGCAATTACTTGCAGTCATGTAATTTTTCACTTCTGAAACTTATCAAACAATCCCATAGTCATCTAATTGCTTATAGCTGTTGACTAATTTTATTACATACTAAGATAATTTAATTCTTCATAAATAGTACTGAACCAGTTTTCTCTAAGTGGTTGCTTATTACAGACATTCTCTCAAAAAATAAGTTGAAAGTTCTCTCCTGTGTTCTTGTAAATACATCATAGCTCTCCCTTTTGTTTTAGACTAATTCAACTGATGGAAGAAATCATGGCAGAGAAAGAGAACAAAACTATCATCTTTGTTGAGACGAAAAGACGATGTGATGACCTCACCCGAAGAATGCGCAGGGATGGGTGAGTATCTCCGTCTCTCCAGTTATTTCCCATTAGGAACCCCTAAACTTGTAGTATGGGGGAGAGGAGAAGGAAATGTTCATGTTGCTAGATTTGGCAGTGGTCTTTCCCTTCAGCCCCTTAGCCAGATGCAATACTGGGGCTCCTGGAAGTTTTCTTTACATAAGCACTGTATAAGAGGGACAGCGTGCTGAGCTACTTGAGACATAACAAATGCTGCACTGCATATGAAGCAGCCAGGGCAAAAGGGTTTTTATCAGATTAGTAGGCATGATTGGATTAAACACTAGTTATGTAACACCTGAAAGAATAATAGATACTTTCACCCTGCACAGAAACAGATCCCTCCCAAATAGTTTACATTTTAAATAGAGAACTGACAATGGTGGGAAGACATGCCTGAGTGTTTTTTAATGATTTTAATCCTTGCCTCTTTTCTCTTAACATTAACATAAAGCTTCTTTGAATGCTTGCTTATGTCCATTCTGATTTAGGTGTGTGTGCATGTCACACGCACCGGTGCCAGAAATTTTTCCCCTAGTGGTACCCATAGGGCCTGCTCTAGCACCCTCTACAGTGGCACACGTATGCACTCTCATATATGGCGCTGCCACCCCCCTCCCACTCAGTTCCTTCTTACTGCCTGTGACAGTGCTGGAACAAAGCTCTTGCCTCTCGCAAACCTGCATGTTCTGAGTGGTTCTTTCACTGTTTTCTAGCTCTTGCTAGTGTATATAGTTTTTAAAAAGTTAGTTAGTATTTGGTTAGTAAATTCCCAGAGTCAGGGCATGCCCCGGTTCCTGGGGTTTAAGCCCTGCGCCTCTTGCAAGAAGCCTATGCCACTAAGCGACTTGCATAAGAGTTGTTTAAGGTGCTTAGGGGAAGCGCTCTTCTCCGCAAAGTGTAAGATCTGCAAGAGTTTTCGCCCAAGAACTAAGAAGGACTGGGACATAAGACTTAAGGCCGTTCTGATGGAGGCGGTGCTCAGACCAGCATCGGAGCCGAGGTTGGACTCAGGGCCGAGTACCGTGGCATTGTTAAAAAGCGCCCCTCTGGCGTCGGAGTTGACCCGGCACCATTCCACATCTCCAGTGCCGAGGAAGCGCCAGAAGAAGGCACACTTGGAGAGGGAGTGCTCGCTGGCACCGAAGCTGGCCAGGGAAGCCAGAGTCAGTTTGGAAGGGGTCTCTGCCTGGATGGGCATGGAGTCTAGTACCTATGTCACCGCCGACTCCAGGGAGCAGCAGGGACCCGTGCCTATTTGGTTCTACCCATGTCTGAAGCATTCTGGGCGATGAAGGACCTGTTGGCCATGCTGATGCTGCCTATGCCTCGGGAGGGTAGGCCTGTGCAACGAAGAGTGGATGCCCTGGCTGGGGGTTCGTTGAAGGGGACGCTGGCGCAACAGCCTCGTCCCTTACCCACTGGTTGCAATTCACCAGTCTCAAGGCGCTCTTCAGGTTCTTGGCACAGATCACCAGAACCGTGTTGAGACAGATCGGGTTCAGACCAGTGGTCATTGAGTGTGAGGCACTGCTCCCTGGGACATCGGCACCGATCCTCAGAGTGTGGACATTATTCTTCGGAGTCCTGGAGTTCACTGAGCCCGCAGCATCGTGACTTGCCGGCACTCAGCAGGGCACTGGAGCTGTGGCACCACGAAAGTCCATACAGGAAACCAAAGGATAAGATGTGGTCTAGACATGACCAACGCTCCAGCTCTACACACTGCTCCCCAGCACCGGACCTCCGACGCAGAGACATGGAGGCAAGGCCAGCACCTTACTGGGGTACTCTTCCTCCGACTCGGGAGGAGGTTATACCCCCCTCTAAGGTGCAGGCTGTGAAGCCACCTGCAGGTTTCTCCATGCCACCTCAGATGGGAGGATGGCCGCAAAGACACTGGGCTGGACCCTGGCAGTACTGGAAACCTTGGGGGTTCCCCCATTCCGCGGTGCCTTACCCACTCTCCTCTGTGGGAGCATCAGTGCCGCCTTTTCGAAAGACCACCCTACAGCACTGGCCTTAGACATCGATGAGAGCATGTCAGGCAATCTGTCAGTGACCACCCTGATTCAGGAAGAGGCACCCACAGCCCCTTCACTGCCAGCCTACTCTTTGTCCTCCCCGGACGAGGTAGTAGCAGACCTCTTGCACGTTGCCCCTCTGACGATTATAGGCCCCATCAAGATCTGCTGAAAAGGGTAGCAGCCAACCTGGTCCTCAAGATAGAGGAGCTTAAAGAACCTGTGGAAGAGCTCTTCAGCATCCTGATGTCTACAGCCCCATCCGGGTGGCCCTCCCAGTGCATGACAGGGTAGTAAAACTGGCTAAGGCGTTGTGGCAAACCCCAGCATCTCTGCTCCCCATATCCAAGCAGGCAAAGAAAAAGTACTATGTGCCCGCTAAAGGGTTCAAATATCTGTTTATGTACCTGCCTCTGAGCTCGCTAGTGGTAGCGGCAGCAAATGAGTGCGACAGGCAGGGGCAAATGAGTTCTATGCCAAAGAACAAGGAGGCAAAGAAAATGGACTTATTTGGCCGAAAAATTTATTCAACAGCGAACATCCAACTAAGGGTATATAACCAGCAGGTATTGTTAGGGCGGTACCATTTTAATACATGGCAATTGCTTGAGAAGTTTGCTGACTCCCTCCCCCAGTCCTCCAAGCAAGAGTTCGAGACCATCCTGGAGGAGAGTAAGACTGTGGCCAGAGCCTCCTGCAGATGGACTCAGATGCAGTGGACTCGGCAGCGCGGGCGCTGGCTTTGGCAGTGTCAATGAGAAGGGCCTTGTGGCTCCGTTCGTCTGGCCTCTCAACAGAAGTCCAGCAGTCCATCCAGGACCTTCTGTTTGATGGCACAACTCTGTTCGCAGAACAGACAGACTCCAAGCTACACAATCTGACGGACTCCTATTAATAAACCGCATCTTCCAAAGGAGGAGAGCTCCCTGAGTGGACCGGTTTGCCACCAGGGAAAACAGGAAATGCGTCTGCTTCTGTTCTCTCCTGAGATCGGAAGGCGGCTCCCTGACAGATGCTTTCCTATTCTCATGGTCAAGGGATCTCCTGTATGCTTTTCCCCCAATACCTCTCATGCACAGAGTCCTGGTGAAATTCGAGAGACAAAGCGCAAGTCATTCTGATGGCCCTGGAGTGGCCTTTCCAGCACTGGTTTGGGATGCTGCTGGATCTATCGGTGGCTTGTCCTTGGTCTCTGCTGCTGCGCCCGGACCTCATTTCCCAAGACGGACTGGTTGCTTCACCGGACCTAGCCTCCCTGCATCTGATGGCTTGCATGGTTGAACAAGGAGGAGCGCCACTGTTCATCCCAGGTCCAGAAAGTGCTGTTAGAAAGTAGGAAGCCTTCCACCAGAGCGTCATACCTAGCGAAGTGGAAGCGCTTTGCCTGCTGGGCGGCCAGGCAGAATGTATCGCCGTCAAATTCTCCGGTACAGGTAATTTTAGACTACTTGCTTCATTTGAAGCAGGAAGGCTTAGCCCATTCATCGGTGAAAGTTCATCTGGCAGTAATATCTGTATTCCACCCACCAATATAGGGCAGGTCAGTTTTCTTCCACGACATAACTAGATTCCTTAAAGGGCTAGAAAGGCTCTTCCCTCAGATTAGAGAGCCAGTTCCCCATTGGGACCTGAACCTTGTTCTATCCCAGCTCACTGCTCCACCGTTTGAACTTTTGGCCTCATACTTGCTCACACACTTGTCCTGGAAGCTGGTATTTCTAGTAGCAATTGTTTCTACATGCAGGGTGTCAGAGATTAAAGCCTTGACCTCGGAGCCGCCTTATATGGTGTTCTTTAAGGACAAGGTCCAGTTCCGCCCTCATCCTGCTTTCCTCCTGAAGGTCATTTCCCACTTTTACATTAATCAGGACATCTTCCTGCCGGTATTCTGCCCTAAACCTCACAGCTCTAACAAGGAGAGGTGCCTACATTCACTCAGTATAAGGAGGGCCCTAGCCTTTTACGTTGATAGCACCAGACCGTTGCGCCATTCCATGCAAGTCTTCGTGGCGATTGAGGATGAGATGAAGGGCAAACCGTTCTCCTAGCAGCATATTTCGTCCTGGATTTACAGCCTGCATCCGTACCTGTTATGAACAAGCAGGAGTCGTGCCTCCAGTATCCTTGTCAGTCCATTCCACAAGGGCTGAGGCATTTTCACCGGCTTTCCTGGCACAAGTACCTATTCAGGATATTTGCCGGGCCGCCACTTGGTCGTCCATACATACCTTCACATCCCATTATGCCATCACGCAGCAAGCTAGGGATGCATTCACGGCCATGAACTCCTGCCCATCTTCAGAGGCACGGCTGGTGAGTCACCTAAATCAGAATGGACATGAGCAAGTACTCGAAGAAGAAAGAATGGTTACTTACCTCGTAACTATTGTTCTTTGAGATGTGTTGCTCATGTCCATTCCATAGCCTGCCCTCTGTCAGAGTCCCGGCAAGAAGGAACTGAGAGGAAGGAGGCCGGCAGCACCATATATGTGAGCGCATACGTGCGCCGCTGCAGAGTGCGCTAGAGCCGACCCTATGGGTACCATTAGGGAAAAAATTTCTGGCACCAATGCATGTGGCACGTACAAACACCTAAATCGGAATGGACATAAGCAACACATCTCAAAGAACAACCGTTATAAGGTAAGTAACCATTCTTTCTTGTTACCTCTCTAAAATCGTGTGCATCTTCCATTTGGCAGCTGGCCAGCTATGTGTATCCATGGAGACAAGAGTCAGCCAGAAAGAGATTGGGTACTTAACGGTAAGTGCAATGTCTGGGAGAGGGGATAACTTGAACTACTGAAGATCTGCTTGGTTTAGCCAAACACATTTCCCCCTGTGTTTCTGTCTCTCTCTCAGATGCACACAATATTGATGTTAATTGAGTTACCTGTAATCTTATTATGGTTTCTGTTTAGTCTTTGCGCTTGTTAATTTCAGTACTGGTGTCTGATGCAGCAACAACTGGAAGGTTGTTGCAGAGAACCACTCCTCTGTGTTTAACCCAAAAAGGATTTGACAACTTCCGTGCAGTCTTTGTGTGTGTCCCATGTTTCTCTCTCAAAAAGTTTTCCATCCTATTTGGATTCTGGAAAGGTCATACTTTAAGATAAATCCACGGCCTTCATGGTTTGTGACTTTGAGTCTGTCTTCACAGTGGATTCTTATCTTGCAGAATTCCGTTCTGGAAAGGCTCCGATCCTCATCGCTACGGATGTTGCATCTCGTGGGCTAGGTTTGTACATACAGGCCTCTCTTGCCTGCTGCTCCATATTTTTCTTCTTTGAACTCAAAAATATTTCCTTAAAAAATTCAAAGCGTGATTTTCCCCCACATGTGAAATACCTTTTTTTAACATTACTCTTTTTTTTCTTTCATATTCAAAGTCTCTTCCTGCTCCTAATGAACAGGCTTTGGTCTGCAGCAAGGCCTAGGCATGACTAATCGATCGCCAAGAGGGAGAAGAGACCTCCAATTATGCAACCCAATCCTTCCACTGCACCCACTTTCTCCCCAATTCCAGCTTTTTGTGGCTGGATGGCTAGGGCTGGATTGCTCCCAATTTATCAGAGGGATCAGATAAAAGTTGATATAGAAAGTCGTTTGGGAGAGCAGTTCAACATAAAATAATTAACAATACATAGATGATGTATACAAATAAATCCCTACATACACACAATTTACCCACCAGATGTGCTCACATCTGGGAAAGCATTGCTCCAGATTGTGTATTTTCACAAATAACCTTCCCAGCTCTGTTTGTTGTAGGCAGGTCCTATTATATGCCTTCAACATATACTGTCCAAGTGTGGTGTTGGATCAGAATTATAGTTTATTTCAGTGATGTGAAAATGATCTTTCTGGATGCATAAGTTAAAACACCCCCTTTTAATAAGTATATTTGTAGTATAAAACCTTGTGTTTAAACACTAACCTTCCTCCCTTACAATGGGCAAATGTATAAGTTTAGAAATATTCTAAAGCAATTTTGGTCCTTCTGAATTCTTACACTTTCCAGACTTGGCAAAGGCCACTAAATACCAGAGTTAATGCCTCAGTGGTCTGATCCCTTGTGGCAAATCTTTTGTAAAACTATTGCAAGTGTTCCATGAAGAAGCACAGAGGGAAATTCTTTGATTACAGAAACCGTTTTTTATATTCTGAAAGGGTGGCTGTGCTGTGCATCTCAAGGTCATTTAAATGTTGGCAACCAGTATTAAAACTTGGCAGCCTTCATTCACCTAACTTTCACCCCTACCCTATACCACGCCCCACTCCCGCAAAAAAAATTGTCCAACACTTCCTCTGAGAGGTGATCATATGGACTTTAGTCTCTGCCCTCTAGGGTCATGTCTGGACCTGTGCAGTTAGAACTTGGGCCTGTTGGGAGAAGGGACTGAGGCCTTAAACTAGTTTGTATGAAAGAGAGCTGCTTTCTGTAGCAGTGTTTTTTTTAAACAGGCTTGCTATGTGCTGGTAGCTTCTTTGTGCATCTTGCCTAGACATTTAAAACAGCCCCACCCCAAAAAAATGCTCCCCCAAAACAACTCAATTGGATAACTCTTGAGAAAACACTCTCCCTATTTCTCCCCTCCCCCACTTCACCCAAACTGGTGGGGGAAAGGTACCAGAGTCTGTTTCTTGTTACTAAACAACATCTCTGCTTGTTTTGGGGCCCTGAGTTTGTTGCTTTTTAAAATAAAGTCACTTAACTGGCAAACTTCTGGACGACTTCCTCCAAGATCCTGGAAAGTGAAGGCTACTACATAAATAACTTAAAACAGGGGTGCGCGCTTTTTGGCTGAGTCACCAGGGCTTTCCCTCTTCCCAATGGAATATGGGTTTCCAAAAAGCTCCTTCCAGGTAAGTTCTGAGTCCCATATGAGTTCTTTGTGATAATCTCCAGGAGAGAGGTCCTCCCTCTGCACTGATTTTTTTTTGTGTGTGTTACTCTTCACTCTGTTAAACTAAAAACATTGAATTTCTTTTGTTTTGTTTTCTTTAACAGAAGCTTTGATATCAGCTACAGATCATTCTCAGTGCAGGGTCGGGGGCATATCTACACTGGTGGTCGAAGCAGACGAGCATGTCTGCTAGTTTATATCACTCCTGATTAACAGTCAGAGACTCAATCTGTGCCCTAGGGTATTTTGGTTGTCTGACAAAGGGTATGTGTCCCAGGCAGCTGGCCAGATCATTTTTACAGTTTCAGTTCTTGATCCTGCTACATACAGTATCTTCTAAAAGCGCAGGAAGATTATGTGACTGTGCACAAATACATTGGATCATGCTAGACTGGAGAAACCAAATCTTGTACTTGCTCTGATCTTTCTTCAGCCAGATATGTGCACTAACAGGACCACCTTTTTAGTCTGGAGAACATCCCCTGCTTTTTATGGCCTTCCCCTCTGCCCCTCAAAAAATCAAGTCAGTAGTGTCTATGCTATTAGCTACAATTTTGGGCGCTTTCTGCCAGGAAAGCGCTTCCCTGTATCCACCTGATAATTCAACTTGCTTTGCTGATCATGGATGTGCGGAATGGGATTGGCTAAGGATCATGTAGCCTGCTGCTTGTCAGACTCTAGTTAAACCCTGCCTGTGAAGATGTGGTCGTCCCTCCCTTAACTTACACTTTTCCCATTTAAAAATGTCTTTGTTGTTGCATCAAGGACCCTAGCTGGAGACTCGCGCAGCCCCCTGTGAAATCTGCCTTCTCACTCCCTTTTTGGTGTGATTCAGGACTTTGGAGTCAGCAAAGACTAAGGAGCCCCCCTTTGCTGTAATAAGAAACAGACATAAAGTCCCCTCTTGCCACTACAACCCCCTTGTTTTTATTTTCTCCCACTTCCCTGTTTGAAATTGATGAAGTCTGGGCAATAGATGCAGTCTGACCCTTTGGATATAATTTTTGTATCTTCATTTTTTTGACATTCGCCCCTATTAACCCCGGGTGGGGCCAAAAAGCGTTGGAGGACCTGAAATTTTTACCTGAACCCAGGTTCTCCGGCGCTTCACAACCAAATGGGGCTACAGAGAAGCATCTAAGCCAGTTCACAGAGCGAGCGTGTGTGGGGACTTCTCGCTGCCATGGACCCTTGATGCATGCTCCCCGCGCTCCAGTGGTCCCGTGTCAGAAGGCGGAGTTTTCGAAAGGAGGCCGCCAAAAATAAAAGGCAAAGAGACGGGATCGGCTGCAGCGGTTTCCCACAGGAGGAGGGAGTGTGCATCGGTCTGGTAACAAACAGAGAATGTTTCTCTCTTTTAAAAAAAAAAAAAAAAAATTAAAAAAATCTGTGTTTTATGTTGGATATTTTCTGAATATTCTTCTTAAAATGCAGATTTTTTTCATGAACTGTAAGGACATTTTTTTTATTGTAATACCATTCTTTTTTAACATGCTTATGATAGCATATAAGTATTTCTGCTACTGTAGGCGTTTTAACTAAAACGTTACACTAACATTTACTTAGTTTCTGCCCCATATATTTACAAAATCTGATTTTCCAACAGGGAATAGAATATTCTAATGTCTCTTCTAAGGTTTAATTTTTGCGTATGGCACAGCTTTTTGTGTTTTTTGAGCACTTAATTACCCAGTTCAGTCTAACGTACGAAATTTTGACTTGGACAATCTTAAATTCTACGACTAAAATTCAAAAGTTTGTGAACACAGGGCTTAATAACATGATGAAATGTTAGTGCAACACGTTCTCGTGATAACTAAGAAGGCAGGTAAAATGTCTTAGCTGTGGTTTGAAATTTTTTTTTTTTTTTTTAATAAAAAGTTGGCAAAATTTGAATACCATGGTGTAACTGGGGTGCCTTAAATTCTAGGTCAGGGGAAATCATTTATTATATTTTATAGTCCTTAAAATTCAAAGTAAAATAAAAGCTTTTAATTTTTAATTTCTATGTGTTTGATTGGAAGGTAAGTGATTTCATTATTGTTAGTATTTTAATAGACTTCTCCCAACAGAGTAAAAGCCTCCCTGTGGCAGATCTCTCCCTCTTCCACCCCAGCTTGCTGTGTCCACAACAAAGGTGGCATTTTTATTTATTCCAGATCATGTTTCTCTAAAGGAGAGAGGACTAAAGTAAATTAACAGATTCAGATGGTATTGTGTAAAGAACCTCTCACATTGCACAAAGATGCAACAAGGGAAGGGTGAATTTGAATGGAGAGAGGAACTGCTTTAAGACTTGCCATCAGTTTTCAGGGCATTGGCCTTTGGCCCATGCATGGCTCAAATTTAAAACACCTACTCTTTTGGGATGAGTCTGTCTTGTTTTTATTCCATTCAGTTACTAACTTGTTTTTTTCTCTTATTACTGTCACCTGCATTCGTGCTCCCCACCTTTCGTTGGCACGTCCTTCTCTTCCTCTCCCCTTTCCTCCACCTACCCTCTCACTGTGCTTCGACACCTGGGCACCTCGCAAGATGTGGAAGACGTTAAGTTTGTGATAAACTACGACTATCCGAACAGCTCTGAGGATTATGTGCACCGAATTGGCCGCACTGCCCGTAGCACCAACAAGGGCACTGCCTACACATTCTTCACACCGGGGAACCTGAAACAGGCCAGGGAGCTGATCAAAGTGTTGGAGGAAGCCAATCAGGCCATCAATCCGAAACTTATGCAGCTCGTGGATCACAGAGGAGGTGGTGGTGGTGGTGGAGGTAAGGCAAAAGGGAAGGGATTAGCAAATTGGAATAGGTCCTCCATTTTGGAGGAGGATAGATGGAAAGAGGCAGAGCAAAACACCTTCATAATTAAACCATCTCAACATCAGACTACTGCTGTCTTACTTATTATATAAAACTTATTAATTTGGGGCATACATACACAATTTAGGGTCCTTCTAGCTAACTGAAGGAGGGAGTTCAGTTTTTTAATCATAGCCATAGGATTTTTTTTCCCCAAGTAACAGTGTTCTGCAGAGAACTGCCACAGTGTGAATGGGTAGAAGTCATGTCCTGCTTCCCACCTAATTGAACCACAGTCAGTAGTCTGATATACTCTCCCTTTTTTCAGGGGTAGAGTTTTAAGTCAGTGCTATATTTCTTCCAGTGTGTTTCTGTTCTTCTGATCTCTCTCATGTCTTGGGGTAGAACATGATATACAGGATTCAAATCCTGTATCCACAGCTTGAATAAAAAGAAGGGCCATTGGCAAAATTGTGCAGGAATATTTGTGACCTAGTCAGTTGACAATGCTATTACTTACAGCTTCTGGCCCTATTGTCATGGAACTGTTGACTTCAGTGGGTGAGGGAGTAATTAAAACCATTGTAAGAATTCAGAGCTTTAGAGACCTTTTCTATTTGAGTTATCCACAGTACTGACCCCCACTATATATTCACCTCAGGGGGTCGTTCTCGTTACCGTACTGCTGGTTCAGCCAACAATCCTAACCTGATGTACCAGGATGAGTGTGAACGGAGGCTCCGGGGAGTAAAAGATGGCCGGAGAGACTCTGGTGGCTTCAGAGACCGTGACCGTGGTGACAGTTACGCCAATGGAGCCAACAAAACCTATGGCAGTGCCTATGGGAGTCCAAATTCTGCCTTTGCGGTGCAGCAAGGCCAATATGCCTATGCCCAAGGGAGCTATGGAGCAGCTGTCTATGGCACAAGTGGTTATGGCACTGCAGAATACAGTGCTACTGGCTATGCTGCCAGTGGCACTGCCACTGCTGGGAGAACCGCTCAAAGCTCCACCCAACAGCAGTATGCAGGAATAGGTCGGTCAGGCCAGCAGCCGCAGCCTCTCATGTCACAACAATTTCCTCAGCCTCCAGGCACTAACGTGATAGGCTATATGGGACAGACTGCCACCTACCAGTATCCACCCCCTCCCCCTCCCCCCCCTCCTTCACGCAAATGAGACCACTTGGCTGCTGGTGACCAGTCTAGACCTCTTGCATTTAAAATAACCTTTTCTTTTTTTCTTTTTCCCCCTCTGTGATGTCTTTCTCATGCAGATTAGATTTAGAATTCACCATCCAAATTTCTCCTTCCCACCAAAAATGGCCCCCAGTTCAATTACTTATCTTGTGGGTTTTTAACTCTCTCTCTCTCTCTCTCTCTCTCTATATATATATATAATTGAAATTGTTTTTGATTTTTTTCTTGCATGTTGAGGAAATTGGGACTCTTATTTTCTCTCAAAAGAAAATAAGTATAAGGCAGATAGGTCCCTGCCCAATCTTTTTGATGTCTGAGGTTTGTGTGAAAACTTGCTGCAGAGCCAGGGAGGCCTCTGCTGTAACATGCTCACTTAATTTCATGAGGTATTGAGAGGTGGGGAATTCTGGGGAGCCCAGGCACGCTTCCTTTAACATAATAAATCCAAGGGAGCGGTGTTCCTAGATTGGAGATTTCTTTTTTAAATAACAATATAGATGCTTGTAATCTAAGTAAACTTCTAAAGCTCTGTTTGTTTGGCTCAGTTTGGAGGCATTCTGAATGTTGCCCCACAGATAAAGTGTAAAACTGTTCTGGTTGGCATTTTTGCAGCTCCTGTTAGCAGCAGCCTTCCTTCTGAAGTAACCTCAATGGTGTCCCTGGCAGCATATGGTAGGGAGTAGGAGAGTAAAGCCTCAGTATCAGAGACCAGAAACCTGTTTCCATTTGGTGTCTCAAACCCCAGATCTAATCACTGTGTAAGAACTTTTGTTGTTAAAATACAACATTTGAAATATTGACCAATGAAGTTCTTTCCCTGCGTTTGTTAAATTGCAGGAATGGATGGAATCTGCAAATGGATGGAATCTGGTTACTGACTTCTTAAACCAACTTCTGCCCTCGAATTCCCACTGCTGGGGGGTGACTTAGATAACAGTTCAATAGAAGGCACGGAAACACTGACCAGAATTAAGATGATATTCAGTATTGTTTGTGTGCATCTGTAGTGAGCAAAGCATCTCTTGTCATGGGACATGTTCAGAATGCCTCTGTGCTGAGTGAAATGTAGCAAAGCTTTCCCACTTAAAACTTAATGGGATTGGAGGGGGCGTAACTGGAAACCCCTCTTCATGAGGAGGGGGAGAGAGCTCGTTAGTGTGTCCTGATTCTGAAGCTGCATTTCCTTCATACCCTGGACTGACTAGTGCTTTCCCTGGCATTTCCCCAGTCCCAGCAGTCCCTTTAGAGCTCAGCTCTTGCAGGTAGGTAGCACTCTAGGAAATGTTAGAAAATGGAAATTTAGTAAACATATTTTAATTCAATCTTGTTTATTCTACAGGCTAAGGTAGGTGTGGGAGTTTTCCCATTTAAGTAGTAAAGTGTGTCTACTTTGTGATTGCCATCAGCAGACAGTTCAGGGACAGTAGATCATAGTGAAAGTTGGCTTACCTTGTGTTCAGATAACTTGGCAGGAAATCAGAGCCATGTACTGATTTGCAAGGCATGATGTTTGCATTACAAGAGTTTGTAATTTCTATTGGGGGAGTCTGTAGTAGTCACAAACAAGGCATCTCAACCCTTCTGTAGGAGAGCAGAACATTTCTTAGCCCCAGGAGAAATGGTTGCTTAAAAAAAGAGCTTTTTTATACATCTTCCCCTTAGGGTGTAGTGTGATGGGTGGGATGAATGTATGGTTTGTGTGCAGCATACAGGTAGGTTATCAGCACAATCCCAGGGGGACAACTACCCCATAACCCCATTTTTTTTAAAATAAGTTTAAAAATTAACTAGTACTTTGGCAAGAAGTTTTTGTGCCTGTTTGTTTAAATGATGGCCACAAATGAACTCTTATTGTCCAAGCACTGATTGATCTGTTGTCTTTTATCTCTCCCACAAGCAAGCGTGGAGCTATTCTTCATTTGTGAGTTTCTGTGGGTGTGGAGGGGCATGGGGTGGGACACACTGCCTAGCTGGCTTTTAAAAGGATCTCTGGACAGCCAAAACTGCCTTGTGGTTTGCTGTAGCTTTCACTTCTTCCTTGAGGGACTTGTGCAGATGTAAAACAGTTACGCTGAGGTCTTGCAATGCTTTATTGTAACTTGATGTCAGCTGCAGTCCAGTCTCTCTCATGCCCAATCTTGAATGCTAACCTGATCGTTGAATGCACATTAGCATGTGCTGCCCCCATCCCACCTGGTGCTTGCTGTTCTGTTTCATATACCAGCTAAAGGGCCCTTGTTGATACAGCATTAACATCTATTAATGTTTGCATTGTTCTCAATCTGTAAATGTTTGTGGGAATGTCAAATGAGTCTAGCATCTCCTCTCTTCCCACTTCCTGAAACAACTTACTGTGTGGATTTCCCTGAACAACTGAAGGGTTAGTGGCTATTGTGTGGGATCAGTGCTCTGTTTCACACTTTTGCTGGTCTCTGGACACATTCCTGTTGTATTAACGAAGACTTGAATTGAGAGATTCATAAATTTGTGATGTTCAGACACAGGATGCTAAGAACTATGTTACTATTCTTAGTTTGTAAATTGTCCTTTTGATACCATCTTGTTTTCTTTTGTAGGTATAAATAAATACACTGTTGTCAATAAAATCTGAGCATTTGTTTTATTTCCAGAGTGTAAATGGTTTTCACCCCCATTCCCCAACTGCCCCCATTTTACATAACAAAAAATAATCCAAGGAATAGTCATGTCTGTTAGCAACCAAATACATTTTAATAAAAATGCTCGCTATCTGTAGAACATCAGAGACTGATCAAAAGGGACTGAGCAGAGGAGAATGTATGAGTATTTACAGTATTGAAAGATCTTCAGTTGTAATCCTTGTAGTTTCGGTGGAAAGATGTTCCCTTAAAAATATTACAGGGCCTGGATAGATTGGGATATGGGGAATTGTACCTCTTGGTTACCAGTTCTTAAATTCTTGGCTTACATGGCTGCAAGAACACTGCACACAAATGGTGGTAATTGTAAGTGGTCTGTCTGCCACTGTTTTCCCAGTATGAAATGAAGTGGTTTTGAGGGTTTTGGGGTGCCTGTTTGCTAAGAACTGAGCAAACTCTTACAGTTGGCAGTCTTTGAAAGCCAAAAAAATAGAATAGTCTGTGGAAAAACTTCACTCCTTGAGGTGATGATTCCCTTAAGCATTCAGGTTTGAGGCAGATTTTGGAAGTGAGTTGCGGGGAGGAGAAGAGAGGAGGGAGAATAAAGCTTGCACTTCTGTATCTACTATGAGGTTAGAGGAATTCATTCACTAGCCAGAACCATTCACCAGTATAAAATTCACTTAAGCAAAAACACTAGCAGACATTTAAGGAAAAACCCCATACAGATCAAGAGCCTCACTATCTTCCTGGCACTGAGTTGAGATTCTTAGGCAAGGCATTTTTGTCAATGTGGGGCAGAATAAGAAAGCTGTGATCTTGGAACTGCATCTGTAGGAACTTCTTGTGTTGTGTGGTGGTGTCTTCAGACTGGCATTGGGAGACTTAGCTTCTTTCCCTTCAGGACTGTGCAAGGAAGAGGAAGAAAGCATAGTCAATGAAACTTGGAAATCCACTGTTTCACTTCTCCAGTAAAGACCCTGTGCCTCCTCTAGAATATAACACTGTCATCTGCAAGGTTAGCAGATCACAACTAATTAGAAGGGGTGACACCAGGGGATTATTGGTGGCAGAGGTATGCGAGTGATTAAATAAAGAGGAGATAATTACTTTTAAGCCTCACATGTCTTTAGTACAGGTAGAGCATCCTTAACACCACCCTGTTCCTTATTCACTGGGAAGGTAGTAGAGCATGTTTATCTTCAAGAGTCAAACCCTTGTCCTGAGTAGTGTCATATGCTAATAGTACCAGAGGATACAAACTATTGCCAAGTTCTTGGGTGTCAACTTCCATAAGTGTCTTGAAGCACTGTGCAAGCTTAGTGGAACTAATGTGTACAAAACTGAGTAAAAGGGAGTCATTCATATCCAGCTCTTGGTTGAAAACAGCTGCTGCAACATGGTCTTTAAAGGGGGGTGGAGAGCTCTAGAAATGGAGGAATACTCTTGGTGAAAATGAGCAATCCTGAATTAACCTTATTTTCCTCTTTCATAGTCATCTGGGTCATATGTGGGATCACTCTCCATTTATGAAATCCTTAATATATTTCAGTTTGTGTAAAACCATGCAATATGTGGTCAAACTTTGGACCACTGAGTGGTGCTGCTGGGGTTGTAGACTGAACTCTACAAAAAGGGTGGGCGAGTGTCTTGCTGAGAATACAAGGACCAAGAATTACGCAACTTGCTTCCAAATGTGCAACATCAGTTTGTATTTTTGTTTGCCCATGTCATTTTTCAATTGGACAGTGAAATTGGACTATTGTGGTTGGCTGTGATCCACTGGAGGCACAAGTTTGGTGATAGCATATATTAAAGGGGGAGCCAGTGCTGACACTTGGTTAAGGTTGCCTGATGCTTTATAAGACCCTGTTTTCAGAAGTTTCTGAAACTAATCATTCATGCCTTAGACTGACTTTTGGGAAAGCTTCAGTAAAAACAGTTCAGACACTTCTGAAAATGAGATTTGGAGAAAATGCATTGTTTTACCCATGTTTAATTAAAAATAATTCTTGCAACTATTTCATTGAGAATTTCTACTACCTCCATGCTTTGGTGCAGGGACTTGAAAATTGGCAATGCCCTTAGTTGCCTTTCATAAGGGATGTGCTTTTTGCTGTTTCCATGAAAATCCATCCACATTTGAGAGTTATGAGTGTTTGAAAATCTATTTGCACATGCTCTATAGAGCCTTGTTCAGAGTTTGATGGTTAAATTGAAGATTCAGTCTACTGGGCATTGCTCGGGTTGAGCAAGATCTTCCCTGCAACTAAAAGTTGTGGGGAGTTGTTGCTGCACTGAGACAAAGGAGACTATTGCTTAGGGCAAATCTACACTTAAAATGGTGCAGCTCTGCTGCTGGAATGCTTCAGTGAAGATGCTACTAGCGTAGTTAATCTACTTGCCTGAGAGGTGGTACCCACATCAACAGAAGAAGTCCTCCTGTTGACATAGTGCCGTGTGCACCAGAAGTTAGGTCAGTATAACTGCATTGGTCAGGGGTGTGGATTTTTCACACCCCTGAGTGACACAGTTTTACCATTGTAAGTTTATAGTGTAGGCCTGGTCTTATGCTCTCATGTTTCCTCTGCTGAATGCTGATGCTTGAGCAGTGTGGAGAAGAAGAAACAGCCTGACTGAAATATAGAGGGTGAAGGAATCAAGATGGGGGCAGAGACTCACTGCAGAGGGGAACAGAGACAGGCTGTAATGGAACAGGTGCAGAAGGAGGGGATTGTGAAACAGGGGTCTGTAACCACTGAATACACACTCTTCCAAAGTCTTGAAGGAACCCACAGTTGCTGGGTCTCAACATTCCTCTGCTGTTTAACCACTAGCTGTGAAACTCACTGGTAGAGTGTCTCATCCCCCTCTAGTGGCTTGTTCTCATAAAATGAGGAGGCAGAATTTGCTGTGGATTTAAAGGTTTCTCCCTTGCTGATGACGCGTAGAGGGTTGGCATGGTTCTATAGGATTCCCCCCCTGCCCAAACCTAGGAAACTACCCTTTGAGGTTGCAAAGTCAAGCACTCAAAAGTTAGGAAATTTCTGAATTAAATGTCTCTATGCAACCTTAATTTGGCCACCTTGTGCATATGCATTGTGATAGTCTTTAATTACACGGTGAACTTTAAGGTGTTTTTCCCACAGGAGCCTGCCTCATCCGGTGCATAGGATTGACCTACTCTGGGAAGGAAGGGTTGTGAAGGAGGCTGTTGCCTGCAAGACCTTTGTCTCATTTGTTGCTGTACTTGGAAGGTACATGATGAATGAGGCAAGAAATCTGAGGAAGAGAAAGTACTCCTTATTCACAACTCCAGCTGAAGCCAATGGGAGCTGGGCTCTGAACATAAAGTGCTTTAAAAATGCAAAGTCCTTTGAAAAATCAGGCCAGAAGCATCTCAGTGTAGGAACTCAAAATTAGTGGACACAATTTTGGCCTTAGTCTTTCTGTGCCTCATTTTCCCCATGTTTGAAATGGGGATAATACTTGCCTACCTCGTAGGGGAGTTGAAGATAAATCAATTGTTTGTGAAGCACTTAAATCTTGCAGTGAGGACCACCATAGAAAAGTCCATGAGGGCATTAATTCTGTATTTAGAGCAGGATTTGGACAGTATACAGTAAATAGGGCCTGGAGCCACATACTATAGGGGTTCTCAAATGTTTTGCTGGGACCCCCTTTGCAAATATTTCAGGCTGTGATGACCCCCCCACATGCCATGCCATGCCATGCCATCCTATCCTTACTGGCATGCATGGGGGCTGACAGCTCACAACCCCCCATAATAACTTTGCAACACCCTGAGAGGTCACGACCCCCAGTTTGAGAACCCTTGCTGTATGAGGAGGATCAAACAAAATAGAGTATAGCTGCTCTTTCAATCCCTCCCTTTGCACTGACGGGAGAGGTCCTAAGTTGGAGGAAGGGGGGAAGGAAGCACATGATCATTTAGTTAAAGACTATCACAATGCATACGCACAAGGGGGTTGAATTAAGTTGCACAAGCTATCTTCATTCTAGCATTTCCTAACTTTTGAGTGTTTGACTTGGCAACCTTAATGTTTTTAACATTGTTTGGCATGTAACTGGAACTTCTTGAAAGGTTGAAAGTCCAAAGAGGGGTGAAAACAAATGCAGTCTGTACGCTACTACTTGTTTTAAGGACAGTTATGAAGATGGTCACTTGCCTAGTGTCCATCCTCCCTTGCCCACTCAAGACTGCTTGCGGTGCTGAGCAGGATGTATCCCTTCTTTTCCTGCTGTCACCCTCACTCCAGCTCCCTACCTACCTTTGGTGATGTAGAGATAGAAGAAATCGCAGTAGAAGATGGTCTGTACCACTCCAGAAACCACAGCAATCTGGTCGTAGAAGTTCTCAGTGTGGTAGCGCCAGATCCAGTTGGCAAGGTAGAGTGCACGATAGAGACCCAGGAAGAAGAGGTAGTGGGTTGTGATGGTCTCTGCCTCCCCTGTCTTACTGATCATGAAGAGCTGAGGAAGGATGGCTACTGATTCCAGGTAGATGGAGAAGGTCCAGAGGATCTGTGAGAAGAGGGAAACAATTTAGAGAAGAATCTTACTGGCCAGTTAATTTGCAGTAGTTCTCAAAGGCTTCAGTCAGGAATCAGAGCCTGTTGTGCTGTGGGCACTGTACAAACTGTCCCTGCCCCAAAGAGCTTCCAAGCTATTTTAAGACAAGAAGTAACAAGAGAGCATAGCAAACAATAGGAAAAAGGGAGGATGAGGGTGACAGTGCTACCCTGTTTGACTAGGCTGACAATGCTCAATTTGATGGTTCTGAATCATTTAGATCTTTGGGTGGGAGAAGGGGCATGTTTAAATACATAACTCAGCTTTTCTCACTGGGCCTTTACCTAATCAAACCGGCACCTGCATACAACAGGACACATTTTGTTTAATTTCCTTGTGAAGGGGGTGGGTGCATCCTAAAAATCACCACACTCATTGGCTTTGGCTGGTTTCCTTTTTAGCGATATTACCTGAAAGACCAAGGATTGAATTGACTCACGGAGAATGCACCTTTAGGTGTAGCACCTCCAGATCAGGACTGAGTCATGAGGAGGTGAGGCAACAGAAATTTGAACAGCTGTTTTCCTTGTCTATCAAAGAGTCTGTCTCCAAAGACTGCCGATCTGGCCCCTTTCTTCACAAAATTGACTTCCATGCGCCTCAGATCATGCTAAATCCCACCTAGTTTCCACTAAGTGGATAAGACCACCCTCCTGTCCATTCAATTTTTGTACTTCCTTACCTCCAACGGGGTAAAGCTGTGATTCTCCAGAAATGACAGGCCTGTGACAGGCACCAGGAGGAATTCCAGACGGAAGGAGTCATGCTCTCTGTCAAATGTTTTCTGGAACTTCACGTAGATCATATACACTGTGATGTAGGCGCACACCAAGAAAATGACCTGCAGAAGGGGGAAGGAGCAAATGAGTCCTCTTGAAAGACATTTGTCTTCCCTCCTATTGACTTCTCCACTTACAAGGGACTGACTTGTTATTTGATTGCCTAATTCAACTCCCTGCTTTGAGTTGGGAAATTAGTGCTCCGGACTGTCCTCTGACTCAGGATTGATTCCTGTCGCTCTTCCTCCCGGTGCTGGAGATACTGCAATGGCTGGACCACATGACCTTAGGAGTTACTGCTCCTATCGTGCCATGTAGAAGACCCAGGTTTTTTCTTGCTATTTTAGGCCTGACAGGTGGTGGTGGCCTGGTGCCTCAAGGTGTTAATGCTCCTACTACACAGGACACCCAGGTTTGAATCCCAGTCTCCTGCTTCTGGATTCGCTAGGTACTAGTGGAGTGGTGGAATCAGCTTGTTGAAGCTGCTGTGGTGAGTGGGCTGTTGTGTCTTTTGTCTCTGGTCAATAGCAGATCTAAAGGACATTCCTATCTAACCCCTCCCCCAAAGGGAAGTTCACTGTAACTTTGGGGGTCTTTTAGGATGCTCCCCCCTCCCAACTTAGAAAACCTGATTTGGTGAATGTCTGTCATCACCTCCCCCCAGTAACTACAAAGAGGAGCCCATAGGGTGGCTTGCCATGGGGCTCCTGCAGTGTCTCCCTGCTGTTACCTTCATCACGGTGTTATAGACTGAGATGAAGGTGGTGAACAGGTCAAGATAGCGGGTCGTGAAGACAAGAGTGAAAAGGACCTGGCTCTTCCCGGAGATACCTACACATCAAGGGAAGGAATGGGAGATAAGACTGGTAAGAGAGGAAAGGTTTGGAGACGCACGCTGCTGTTGAAAACTCTCCACGCGCACAAGCCCCCTCTTCTTGTATCGAGCGATCGTCTCCCGTAAGTAACAGTTCAGGACAAAGAAAATCCTCCACCCTCATTATCTGCTTCTGTTATTCTGTGTGTAGAACAATAGCTGTTGTACAAAGTGGGTGGTCAGCCTATCCTTCAAGGGAGAGGGATCCCCACCTGCTGCCCCGGGGCTAGCTGGGAAAGCAGTGACACAGGCAGCCCAATGACTTGCCTGAACTAAAATGCAAAATTGATCTTCTCCCAGACTTGTATCTTCCCCTCTCTGCCTGAAGTTATGGTACAGCTAGCACGCTGGAGCTCTTGTTCAGCAGAACCGTGGATGGCCCGGTAACTGGCCGCTTTGCCCTGACCTATATCTTTCCTGAAGTGCTCAGAGTGCATCATTAACCACCCTGTGCTAGAGCAAAGTAGTGCAGGAGGTGAGTTGCACTGAATAACCAGGGAGGAGAGATGGGGGTGGGGTGGATTGTGTTGTGATAGAGCCAATGTGTTTATAATCTTTTTTTCTTGCGCTGTGTTAAGTGAGCTTGGCATGAGTGAAGTTTGCCAGATTGACAGCCCTCCCCCCAGAGCAGCTCTTGTGTGGGCAGTGACTGTGCAGGATTTCCCTGACACCATCACCAACACGCCTCAGCTCTGCCTTGGAGAGCAACCTCTGGGGTGAGAGGGTGTTCATTTTTCATGCCCCATTCAATCCTGATTCTCCTGAGAATGCCCTTCTCCTCTCCCCCTACATCCTATTGCCACTGGTGATGTTCTGTGCAATGTCTGCCTCAGCAGCAAGCTGGCTGAGAGCTCAGGTCCCACCCCATGGGTGGCAATAGCCTCCAGTCACCAATGAACTTGAGGGCAAAGTTGAGGTACACTGATGAAGAGACTGGGGTATGGAGAGAAACGTGCATTATTTCCACCTAAGATGTCCCTGCAGCAAAAGGATAATGAAAAGAAGTCTCCAGTCTGCAGGGCTTTCAGTTCAGCCTCTTTCATCAGCCCTAAAGTCACTCAGAAAAACTAAAGCTATTCCTTCTGCTAGTAACCAATCGCCTCTCCTTGCAGAGAGCAGCTTGGCAGAGGTGGTTCCCTTTAGCTCCCATGGCCTAGAGGAGGGGAATGGATATTAGAGCCAAGTTCTGTTCCTAGCTCTGTCACTGACTTCCTAGATGACCTTGGTCAAATAGGTTCACCCTTTTCTGCCTGGCTTTCCTCATCTGTACGATGAAGATGAAAACCCCTGATAGAGTGGTGAGAGTTGTTAAGTGCTTTGAGATAGGGAGAAGGTGCAAAGTATTATTATTAGCTCCTCTGCATCATCTGGCCATCAGATGCAGCCCAGGGGCATGGGACAATCATTTATCGCCTATAATATTGCACACCTGGATTTCAGTTAGCCTTTAGTGAGGATGCCTCTCCATAGCCTCTCTGTTTCTTTTGCCTGGAAAGGTTTGTTAAAAGATGCATGCACACTTACCCCTCCCTGCCTAGCTTACCCTCCCCTAGTAACCATTCTCACGTTATCCCCACCCCAAGATAAGCACCTATGCTAAGAGCTGGTATATTTTGCCACTCTCTTTGCCACATCACAACGCCCTCCTTCCAATCACATCTCTGTCCCAGCCTTCAAGGGAAATAATGTTGGGCTGGGGTGGTTTTGCTAGCTCCTCTGTGCATGTGGAAGGGAGGCCCACCAAAAAAGTGGGACAAGGAAGATGGGGAAGAAGGAGTAAGAGGAGAGATGGAGAAAGGGCAATTTAATTCTCCCTAGGAACCCAGTTAGGGAGGGCACAGACTGCCACTGGCTCTGGAGTCATTGATTCTCCCCACTCACTGCTCCTGTCTCATCTCCACACTGTCTTGCTTCTAAGAGCCAAAGCCAATTGGGTCCCCCTCCCCCAGCATGCACGTGCACACACACACACAAAATTGTGAGGGAGAGAACTCACCAGCACAGGACTTGGATCTCCAGATCTTGACCAGTAATATGATCATAGCCAGCAAATGGGAGAGGTCTCCCAGGATCCGGAATATATTCATTGCTCCAAGAACTTCCCCAAGGCAACCTAATCAGGGTAGTTTTGAATAGAAGGGAAGGCTTGGGGAATTCTCTTGGTTTCTCCCAATATCTCTGCTACCTGGTAAAACTCTGCAGTGAATCTTTTCCCTTTTCTGACCCTGATCAGTTAAACTCTCTCTCCCAATTAAACTTTCTTTCTCTGTGGGTATGGAGTCCCTTGTTCCTCTCTCCTGGAACAGAGGAGTTAACTCTCTCTCTCCTGAGTATAAAAGCTTCCTCCAGTGCTATTCTCGCCCCCAGAATGAACTGGTCCCCTCACTCCTCCTGGTATAGTTAAAATCGATCAGACACAATTTCTAGCTACTCTCATCTCCCTGCAGTCCTCTGCCTCCCTTCTGTGCCACTGCCAGTGCAAAGTTGGGGATTGTCCCCCAGAATGTCCCTCCCAGGCTGAGCCTGCTTAGCTGTCCCAGTGCAGGCACTGGGTGACGTGGCTCCTGTCTGCATGGGAAGGGCGGAGGAGGAGGCGGGAGAAACTCAGCTGAGTTATTTTCTTTCTTTCTTTTTTCCTCACTTGGTCTTCTCAAATTACAACCCGAAACGGCCTTAAAGGGGAAAAGGCAGATGGAAATGATCAGCCCTTGTCAGAGGCATGGAGCCTTTAGAGATGGAAGAAATGGATCCATTAGATCACATCATGTCCCTATCCTGGTCTGAGCAGGGCAGGTAGTTTCCTGCAGTATAGGCCCTGGGGCTTTGTTCAATCCAGTTTGAAAGGCTTGCAGAGGTGGGTCTTGCCCGACTCCCCCTGGCAGGTTATTCCCCCCTCTAACAGAGTTCACTGGCAGGAAATGTTTCTTGCTATTTATGCAAAATCTCCCTTTGCTCAATTTTGTCTCTTTAGTCAGGTGTGGGCAGAGTGTTTGTTTAGAAACTGACAAGTACAGTTCTTCTTCCAGCGCTTGCTCATGTCCATTTCATGCCAGGAGTATGTGCACCACCTGCACCAGTGCCAGAAAAATTTTTTTTTTCCTCAATGGTATCCCTATGGTCGGCTCTTGCGCCCTCCAGAATCACGTGCATATGCATTGGTATAAGGGGTGCCGCCAGCTCCTTGACCTCTCGGTTCCTTCTTATTGTCTGTGACAATTGCTGGAACATTCTTTTGCCTTGGCAAGCCGCCTAAACCTGTGGGGGGTTTTTCCTTGTAAAATGTGTGTATATAGTTGTTGTGACATGTCGCACCCCAGGTACACCCTTATGGTGTGATTTGTATATCATTCACGTTCACCCTTACAGTGTAACTGTGTATTGTCTGTTGCAAAGTATGCCATGTAAGGTGTTTTTGGAATGCTCATGGCATACTGAACATTATTGGTATGGTAGCATGTTTCCTGCAATGTCATACATATGTACAGATATGAAACTCTGCTGTGTCATATCTCCAAATGTGTGTCTCACATGGTTTGGGTAGATGCAGACGAACACAAGGCTGTGTTCCCACACCCTGCAGAGGCATGCATACAGGAACAATGGACTGGCCTAAGCACCTGTGAGCACTTTGGCTCAAGTGGGAGAAATCATGCCCGTGGCCGGTCAGGGCTGATCACCTGACCCCAGTGGGCGTTGGGTAAACTTATTAAAAGCTGAGGCATCTCTGTCTCTTGGCTCTCCCCTGGAATCCATCTTCTAAGCAACACCGAAGATTGAGAATCTACCCACAGCGAGAGGGGCCTGGTTGCAAGAGGCATTGCAACCAGCCTGTGTGGTAAGCTGAATACAGACTGACATATTAGTCTTAGGTTAACATGCGAGTTATCTTCTAGTTAATTCTGATTAATTCCTGGATTTATGCATAATCTGACTTAAAGTCATTTAAAATCTTGCTGTAGTCAATAAACTTATTTGCTTGTTTTATCTGAAACAGTGCATGTGGATGAGTGTGTGCAGAGTCCTCACTTAGAGTGACAGACCTGGTGCATATCAATTTCTTTGATAAATTGATGGACAAGTGTAAATGAGCTTGCAGGGTGCAGTGTGCAGCACTGAACCCTGCAAGATGGCAGTTCCCGGAGTTGCCTCTGGGACTGGGGTGTTTGCTGGAGGTTTATCGCATGAGTAGCTGGCTAAAGCGCTCCTTCACTAGGTGACGGACTGATTACTCGCAGGAGTCTGGGCGTGGGCTGACCCAGGAGTGCGTGGTTTACACAGCGAAGTGGGGTAAATGGGGGCCCAGGAGTGAAGAATTGGGGTGACACAGCTACACACCAGTCCACTTTGCAGGGGGGGAATGTCACAGGCAGTGACCCATCCTGGCTTACAGACAGCCCCCCAATCTGAAGCAAATACTCACCAGCAACCATACACCCTACAAAAAATCCTACCCAGGAACCTATCCCTGCAACAAACCCCATTGTCAGCTCTGCCCACACATCGTCTCTAATGACATCATCACTGGTCCTAACCACATCAATCACACCATAAGGGGCTCATTCACCTGCATATCCACTAATGTTATATATGCCATCATGTGCCAGCAATACCCCTCTGCCATGTACATTGGCCAAACTGGACTATTACTACGCACAAGGATAAATGGACACAAATCAGACATAAAAAATAATAACATCCATAAACCAGTGGGAGAACACTTTAATTCCCCAGGGCATTCTGTCTCTGACCTGAAAGTTGCTGTACTTCTCCAAAAAAACTCCAAAAACAGACTTCAAAGAGAAACTGCTGAGTTAGAAATGATCTGCAAACTTGACACATTCAAACTGGGTTTAAACAGAGACTTCGAGTGGCTGTCTCACTACCAAAGGTAAATTACTTTGCTCACCTATTCTCACCTCCTACTCAATGTTCGTCATTAGGTCTTAAGTAACGGACTCCACCTCCCTCATTGTTCTCAATGCACCTGGATATCTATAAGATGCCTCTGTGTTACCTATTTTCTGTATTACTGCATCTGAAGAAGAGAGCTGAAGTCTCTCGAAAGCTTATGCATGCAAATATTAAATTTGTTAGTCTTTAAAGTGCCACAGAACTCTCGTTGTTTTTGCTGTATACAGACTAACATGGCTACCCCTCTGGAACAGTTGTATAGAGTTAGCAATAAGTATAGTTATAGTTAGTAAGTTGTAGATACTAATCCCTTCGGGGTCACTATCCCAGGGATGGGACATGCCCTGGTTCCTGGGCTTCAAACCGTATGTGACTTGCAATAAGCCTACATCTGAGCGTGATCCCGATTTGATCTGTCTGAAGTGCCTTGGAGAAGCTCAGATCCATGCTAAAGTGTAGAATCTGCTGGAGATTCAGCCCGCACACGAAGAAGGAGAGAGACAGATTAAAAGCCCTGCTGATGGCCGTGGTTCTTGGACCTGCCTCTGAGCTGGGCCACTCAGTTTTGGTACCAAGTACATGAGAAGCACCCCACCAGCACCAGCTCATCCCAGCACCACTCCCCATCAGCGGTGCCAGAGAAGAGGCATAGAAAACAACACACTGTGAGAGGATGCTGCCTGACTGCCGAGAGGGAGAAGAAAGGAGCGAGGGATGAGTTGAGACCCGTGCCGGGTTGCTCGTCTTCCCTGGAACCAAGGTTGGCAACAGCTTTGCCCCTCAGTGCTCCAAGCCTATCCGGGACAAACCACTGACGCCCAGAAGGGGTTGGGGCATTTCACGGGGGCAGAGACCTCTTGCTGCTCCCAGCACCACCTATGCCTCGTGACTCCCTCTCTACTAAAGGTACGGGAGAAAGGGGATCACAACATGGTGGCCCATCTACAGTGTCAGCAATCGTTGGTCCGTCTAGAGGCAAATCAGCTATGGGACCTCTGCAGTGGTCACCAGCTCCACGGCACTGACCCCCTGTTCTGAGCCACAGGTCGCCAGCCCCTCGTCAGCAGTCTCGAGACCCCTGGCTCCGGGCTACGAAACATAGTTGGGAGGCAGAGGCAGGAGCAGCACCACTGTGGTTGCCGAGGGAAGAATCCGCCTCAAAGTCAGAGTGCAAGGCCATAGCTCTGCCCAGGAGGCATAAAATTCCCACCTATGTACCAGACTTTGCTAGGGTCCAATAGTCCTGCCTGCAAAGACATCACTTGGACACGGTTCTCACGGTTCCGTTGCCAGTACTGGCCTCCCCCAGGTGGGGGTCAGATCTGCACTCTGTGACAAACAGGCTACCCTTTGCCATGGGTGGTGGGTGTCAGGCTTAGCCTTCCCAAACAGACAGACATGGCCCCACCCATGATCCGCCCCGGGGACATGCCCCCTCCTACGGCATCTTGGTCTTCCCCACTGCCCCAGCCCAGGAAGGTGGGCTGGACATTGCAGCAGCTCTTCCCACCCTTGGCCAGCCTCTCCCCTGAAGCAGGCAGAGGCAGGGATTGAGGCTAGGGTCACACAGTGCTCCGGGGCTGGGGCCACCCAGCCAGTGCTCCAGGGCCCAGAACCAGGACCACAATCAGCTGGCGCACTAGGGCTTGGGCCGGGGCCACACCTGGCACATGCTCCGGGGCCTGGAGCTCTGGAGCTGGGGCTGCCCAGTGCTCAGGTTTCCCAGGTCTGGGGCAGGCTGGGGCCGGCAGCTGGGGCCGGCTGGCCAGCCAGGACTTGAGCTATCTGGGACAGGACGGCTGGACTGGTGGCTTGGGCTGGCTGGAGTGGGGCTCCTTCAGCCATGGTAGGTGGCTTGGGGCTCCAGCAAGGGAGGGGCAGAAGGGGTGTGTCCTCAGGTGGAAGGGGAGGGGCCATGGGCTAGGATTCACGTGCCACCCATGACCTTTGCAGCCCCGCGACCGACAATGACCTTGGTATCAAATGCCTCAGACTTGGGGTGGGGAGCCCATCTTGGCAGTCACAGAATCCAAGGGCTCTGGTCCCAGAGAAGAACTGTCCCTGCATATAAATATCAGGGAATTTTGAGCAATTTGCCTGGCCTGCGAAGCGTTCCTTCCACATCTTCAAGGCAAGGTTGTGCAAGTTTTCACAGACAACACAGCCACAATGTTTATGTCAAAAAACAAGGGGAAGCGTGGCCCTCAGCCCTTTTGTCAAGAGGCTGTCTGACTGTGAGATTGCTGTGTGAAGCACACCATCCATCTAGAGACTTCACACCTCCTGGGGGATCAGAATATGTTGTTGGGTCACCTCAGCAGATCCTTTTCCTCTCACCACAAGTGGCCTCTCCACCCAGAGATCGCCAAAGCCATCTTTCAGGGGTGGGGGAACTCCCCAAATTGACCAGTTTGCCACCAAGCAGAACAGGAAATGCCATTGTTTCTGTTCACTACAGGGACTGGCCAAAAATTCCCTCTCCAACACCTTTCTTCTGACATGGACAGGCAGTCTGCTGTACGCCTTTCCACCAGTTCCCCTGATCCACAAGGTCCTCATAAAGGTCAAGAGGGACAAGGTGAGGGTGATTGTGATAGCCTTGGTGTGACCTCACCAGCATTGACTCAGCACCCTACTAGACTTAGCAGTGGCAGCCCCTCAACTGCTTCCTCAGTGCCCGGACCTGATCTCGCAAGGCCACGGCCAGCTGCTCTATCTGAATCGAACCTCCCTGCACCTGACAGCATGGCTGCTGCATGGCTGATCTCTGAGGAACAGGCCTGCTCTGAGCAGGTCCAACAAGTCTGGCGAGGTAGCAAGAAGCCCCCCCCCATGGCTACCTACCTGCAAAGTGGAAGCGCTTCACTTGTTGGGCATCTGAATGGAGACGTTCTTCAGTTCAGTCTTCTCTGCAATTCAGCTTGGGCTGTTTGCTCCACCTAAAACATCAGGGGTTGGCACTATCATCAGTCAAGCTTCACCTGGTAGCATCTCAGCCTTCCACCCTCCAGTCCAGGGCAGATCAGTGTTCTCCCATGGGATGACGATCAGGTTCTTCAGGGGCTTAGAAGGACTCTACCCACAGGTCTGTGACCCGATTCCCCCTTGGGATCTGAATTTGGTCCTGACAATACTCACAGGGGACCCCTCTTTGAGCCTCTAGCATCTTGCTCACTATTGCTTCTCTGGTGGAAGGTTGCCTTCCATGTGGCAATCACTCTGCCAGGAAAGTTTTCCAAATTAAGCTGTTAATTTCAGAATTTACGTGGTTTTCTACAAGGATAAGGTTCTGTTGCGCTCCCCCACCTGGCCTTCCTGCCTAAGGTAGTGTCACAGTTCCACATTAATCAAGACATTTTTCTGCCTGTGATCTTCCCGAAGCATCACAGCATTGAGGAGGAAAGGCAGCTACATCCTAGATGTTAGGAAAGCCCTGGACTTTTACAACGAAAGGACTAAGACATTCCACAAGTCTATACAGCTCTTTGTCGCTGCGATGGACAGAATGAAAGGACTCCCAGTATCGTCACAGGGAATCTCTTCCTGGATTACCACCTGCATCCAGACCTGCTATGAGCAGGTGAAGATTCTGCCTCTGGCCATTGTGACTGCTCATTCTACAAGAACTCAGGCGTCATCAGCAGTGTCCCTCATGCAGATACCAGTCCAGGACATCTGCAGGGCCACAATGTAGTCATCAGTCCATACCGTCGCATCCCACTACACCAGCCCTCAACAAGCCCGTGATGATGCCAGCTTCGGGAGAGCTGCATTGCAATCAGTCTGTGAACTCCTAGCCCACCTCCAAGGGCACTGCTTGTGAGTCTAACATGGAAAGGACATGAGCAAGCACTCAAAGAAGAAAACAATGGTTCTTAACCTTTCGTAAGTGTTGTTCTTTGAGATGTGTTGCTCATGTCCATTCCATGACTCACCCTCCTATCTTTCTGTTGGAGTTACCAGCAAGAGGAAATTGAGAGGGCGGGGGGCTGGCGGCACCCCCTATACCAGTGGGACCCCAGAAGGTGCTAGGGCCAGCCTTATGGATAGCACTGAGGAAATATTTCCTGCACTGGTGCACATGGCGCGCACACACCTGACTTGCAATGGACATGAGCAACACATCTCGAAGAACAGCAGTTACAAAAGGTTAGTAACCATTTTTTTATGTGTCTGGTGGTTGTGGTTATTGTTTATTGCTTCTCATTGTAACCTCCTGATCCATTCCCCCTCCTGTCCTGGTGCCTGATACCTCTCATAGATTCATAGGGTTAGAAAGGACCGCAAGGGTTATCTAGTCTAACTCCCTGCCAACACGCAGTAGTTGTTTGTGTCTTAAACCGTCCAAGACAGATGGCTATCCAGCCTCCTTTTGAAAACCTCCTGGGAAGGAGCTGCCACAACCTCCCTATGCAGTCTGTTCCATTGTCCTACTGTTGTTACAGTTAGGAAGTTTTTCCTGAGATTTAATCTAAATCTGCCATACTGTAGTTTGAACCCATTGCCTCTTGTCCTGCTCTCTGTGGCAAAAGAGAACAACTTTTCTCCATCTTTTTTATGGCAGCCTTTCAAGTATCTGAACAGCGCTATCATATCCCCCTTTAATCTCCTCTTTTCCAAACTAAACATACCCAGTTCCTTCAGCCTTTACTCATAGGGCTTGCGTTCCATCCCTTTGATCATCTTTGTCGCTCACCTCTGGATACTTTGCAGTTTCTCCACATCCTTTCTATACATTGGTGAGCAAAACTGGACACTGTACTCCAGCTGAAGCCTAACCTGCACTGAGAAGAGAGATATTATTACCTCCCATGACTTGCATGCTATGCCTCTGTTAATGCAACCTAAAATAGCATTTGCTTGTTTTCCAACAGCATCGCAGCCAGTTATCCCCCATTCTGTATCTGTGGTTTTTCTTTGCTAAGTGTAGCACCTTACACCTGTCTTTGTTGAATTTCATTTTGTTGTCTATAGCTCAGTTCTCCAATTTATCAAGATCCCTCTGAATTTTAGCTCTATCCTTCAAAGGGTTGGCAATGCCCCCTAGCTTTGTGTCATCTGCAAATTTGATCAGTATGCTCTCTATTTCTACATCCAGGTCATTAATAAAGACGTTAAACAACACCGGACCCAGAATAGATCCCCGTGGAACCCCACGTGAGACCTCCCTCCAATCTGACATCATGTATCTGACAGGGTGCTCCCCCTTTTTAAATTCAGTGCATCACCCCCCAAAGGGTGGGGGCAGCATAGAGTTGGGAATAAGTCGGTAAAGAAAAGGTTTGTCAAGAACTTTTGCCCTTCAAATAGCTAAGAAATCCTCTAAGGAAGCCTGTGGCGACCATCACGGAAGAGGTCGTCAACTCCCCTCTGCCATTCAACAGCTCTCTCCATATACATACACACAGAGCTCCCTTTTCTCTTGTAGCTGTGCGCACACATCTCTCTCTCCTATATAATAGCCCCTCCTCCAGACACTCCCAGAGCTTCCCTCTCCCACACGCTAGCCCCTCCCACACTCAGACATACACAGCCCTTCCTTCTCCCACACAATATAATAGCCTCTTTCCACGGACACATCTTCCTTCAGTATGGCAGGATGTGGTCATTAGTGCCAAACTGGCTTGTCCACTGGGTTGTTAGCTTTCCTTGACCTAAGCCAGTGATATACCAGCTGCACTGCAGTGTTGTCAGCTCAGACTCCTGTGACAGATAGGGCAATTTCCTGCATATCCTAGTTCAAGTTTAACTGACTCAGGACCTTCTTTCTGATCCAGTAAACAGACAGGACCTTCTGTCCAAGACGGTGGGGCCCAATCCTGGATAGGAAGGGCTGACACCGACCAGAACCTGTGGTTGGAGATGGAGTGACCTCCGGGTAAGCTTTTTAGCATGTGTGCAGATTCTTTTTATTGTTTTGAATACATTTTCTATGTCATGCTTTCATTGCAAGAATATACGTGCTTGCTTAGAAGGAGCTGAGTGGTAACTTGTAACTGCAAGCAATTATGCTTTTCATAGCCCTTGAAGAGAAAGCAGAGTTCAGAGGCTGGTCTTTTAGGCAGAGTGTCATGCTGAGGAATTCACAGTGCAGGCAGGGAGCCGTGCAGCCTAGAAAAACCCTGGTCAGGAGGGAGAGAGCTGTGGGTCTCTACCTGCAGGAGGTGATGGATGAGGAGCCAGGAGCTTAGTGGACCATGCAGGGGGAGTATAGGTGAAGTTACCCTGAACTATGACAACCCTACCTGTGTCTTCCCAGAATGAGTTCAATAGATTCATACCCTCCCCCATTTCTCAGCCCATCTCTCCATTCCTCTCTTTGTCCCCAACCCCAATTTTCCAGAAGCATGTCCAAGCCTGAAGAGGCATATTACAATCACATTTCCTTTTGCAAGAGCTTGAACTGACTGGTTAGACTGATAGTTTGGATGAATGAGGCAGCCAGAAGGTAAAGGAGTGAAACCCACCAGTGCCTGGACAGCACTGAAATTGGTGGCTTACCTTTTTCCCACTGATGAACAGTAGACTATCTGAGCCCACTTTTTTCAGAGAAAGCAGATGCTGTCAATCCCCTAATCACACCGGTCTGTCTTGTGCTGAAGGAACAAACAGCAGTAGCGATCTCACATGCTACTATCTGGGCATGGGCCCTTTGCGCCAAGGAAAATCATTGCAAAAGGCATGGTAGAAAATCTCCAACATTATCTGCCTGCCTCAGATATTGTGGATCTCTTCCCCCCAGGTTTTAGATCTGAATGTGCCATGATGGCTGTGCTCTTTGAATTGATGGATCACCTGGTCTAGTCATAGTGATGATTAGAGATCAAACATCTGTGCTAGTTCTAATAGGGCTTTTGATCACTCATCAGCAACCCTCATGGAGTATTAGATGTTGCCTACCCATCTGCAGGACCTGGGGGATGTAGGCTGTTCCTTTCAGACCCAGATAGTCATGGTATTACAGTAATTACTACAGTCATGGTACTACAGTAATTACTACAGTAATACAAATAAATAATATTAATGATAATAATAAATTATATAATTAATAGTAGCTGCTCCTGTCTCCAGGAGTCTATCATATTGCCTCTCATTCAACACCTATATGAAGCCACAAGGGAATCTGTGAGAACACACTACAAACTGAGATGCCATCAGTACCCAGATCTGTGCCTCATGAACAAATGTGCTCACTACGGTTCTCTGAGAGAGACAGTGCCTGTGAAGAGCTGGATGAAGAGCAACTGGCTAAAAGCTGACTCAGACAAGATGGAAGTGATGTCATTGGAAACACCGTGGATCTGGCTAAAAAGGTGACCTCATTCCTGCACTGAGAGTGGCTGACCTCTGATGGTGAAAACATGATGCAGTTTCAGGGTCCTGTTCATCTCTGCATTTCTCCCAGATGCTCAGCAGTGGCCAGAAGTGCCTTGTGTTGCCTCTGACTAGCCGAATCGCTATGCCTCTTCCTGTCCTGTGCAGACTAGCAACAGCGATTCACGCATTTGTCTTCCCCATTATAATGCACTTTGTCCTGGGCTGACAATAAAGGCATGAGGCCTTCCTCCCATCAGACCTTCACACCCTGAGGTGGCTGCCAAATTCTGGGTGCATGTCAAAGTCCTTGTCCTTAGACCCTGTTTTCTCAATGACTGCCTCTCCACCTGCTCTCCACCACTATATTCTGTGGGTACATTTTGGTTTACAGAAACCATGTTGGAACTTGTGATGGTGGGAAGAGGGCATTCTCAGTGGAAGGCCTGCATTTATGAGTCTCATTTCTGTAGGGCATCATACTGACCTTGAATATCTCTACTTTTATATCATACTGTGGGACATACCTGTTCAAAGCTAGCATTTCCTGCAAAAGTCATAGCACAAGACACCTCAGATAGATGAAGTCAACTACCCACACCCACTCATAGTGAAAATCAGCTTAATAGGAGAGCTCTTCCTTAAGAGGTGCATGTCCTAGCTCTGCTCTTGTAGGGTGATCTCATACTACAGTGAGATGAGTTCAGTAGGTGTCTGTACATAAACTAACCAGGACAAGGGCACTGGAATAGTGATAAATTGTCCCTGCCTTAAGGGGTGCCATTTTTCACTCCAGTCTTCATTTATCCCTTTCTGGCTCACTGATACCAATTTAGTCTTGCTGCTTTTAAGAGCTGTGAGTGTTTCCACCCTCCCCCGCACCCGCCCCTTTGATGGTCCTTGAATATAGCTGTTCCTCTGTAGTTTCATTGTAGTAAGCAGAAAGGAAATGGTAGCACCATTGCCCATGGCAGCAGCTCGTTCTCTTTAACCTCTGATGTCACAGGATTTGGTGCTAACCTGACACACTGTCCCCCCAAACGATGAGTTCTGTCCCTCACTCGTGTTAAGGGCCCTGCTGACTACATGGGGCTGTCATGGAGGGACAGTAGGAAGGATTCCAAGGATGTGGCACTGACTAGGCATCCTGGCCTCTGAGTGGAGTTGCAGCAGGGATGCCCAGGGGTAAGTGGAGAGATGCCTTGAAGGTGACACAACATCCATTCTCTATCACTGGCTGGGCCTTGATGCAAAGGAGCCGGCTGAGAAGTGATCAATAAAAGCTCTGATTGTCAGATGTGTGACCCCTGTGCCACCAAGACGGCTGAGGGAGGAGGTGAGTCAGGAAGGGCCTGGAGGAGGGGAAAGAGGCATCCAAACTTGGAACTCTTTAAAAAGAACATTGGCACATGAAGTGGGAACGCTTAAAAATAAACCTCTTCTCTCCCCCCCACCTCCTTCCCTGCCACTAAATAAGCTTGAAAGCCTCACACCAGGTGTCTCCCTGCATCCCAAAATAATCCAAGACACTGCCACTGTCTTTCGCTGTGATGCTCTCTCTCCATGTCTCAGGTTTCCATGGTGACTGCAAGCCATGTCGCCAGGGTGACAAGGAGGAGAGGAAGCTGGGATTTGGCAATTAAAACTGGAAGAGTTTTTGGATTCTATTTTATTTTCTCTCCATTTGCTAGTTTTAGGGGCTTGTTTCCCTTCCTCCTAGGGAGAGGTTGTAACTTTTTGGAGAACAGTTTTTCATCACCAGCCTTTTCCTTATTTCAGCCATTCCATGATATGGGAAGGGGGAGGCAGAGGGAGGGGAAGAATTATCGCTATTTCTAAGTGCATGTCCACACTGAAAAAACAAACAAACGCTGTGTTCTTAACTCAGGTTAGCAGCTTGAGTTAAAACCCAGAGGGGAGGCTGGGGTTGAAAGGCAGTGATCGCTGAGTTACAAGCCGAGCTGCCATGTCTACACTGCAGTTTTAAGCTGAGTTTACTTACCCAAGTTGAGACTACACCTTCTGTTGTGGTGTAGCCATACCCTCTACCATCTCCCTCCTGCCATATCCCCAGAGCAAGGCTGCTGTGCCTCCCCAGTGGTCAGCTGTCCACTTAACCAGGAAGTCCCCCTGCTCAGCCACCTCCATTTTCTTTTGGGCTGTGCTGAGAGCCAACCCTCCTTATACAGGCTGAGCTGGCGCGAAGCCCTGGTAAGCTCCCCTCAGCCAGCCACGACCAAAACCCCCAAGGTTTGAAGGGTGAGCAGGGCCGGGGCCGCAGCTAGGGCTGGGGCCAGAGCTGCAGCCCCAGGGTGGGGGCTCAGGCCGTGGTCAGGAGCAGGGCCGGGAGACGGGGCTAGGACTGTGGCTGCGGGCGGGTCTGGAATGGAGACGGGGGCAAAGCAGGGCTGGGTGGTGCTTCTTTCCCACCCCCGTGGTGTCTGGCCCCACTGTGCCCCCCTCCCGAATGTTCCTCAACACCCCCCTAGAGAGGCGCACCCCACAGTCTGGGGACCTCTGCCCTAAAACTTTATCCCTGTCAGGCAAGAACAGACCTGCCAGGTGTGAGGAACAGGCCCAGGCAGGAGAACACAGTAATGGGGGAGGGGCGGAAGTATGATGGAGAAACTCCAGTGATTGAGCCTTCTTCCTAGCATAGAGTGTGACAGTGGGATAGCTCAGGCTACTGCTGCCTAAGCCAAAACGATAGGTGCCCAACTTAAGACATTTAAGGCCTCCTTTTCTTTCAGGGATGCTGAGCGCACGCAGCTCCCACTGACTTCAATGGACACCTCCACGAGTCAGAACCGCAGTGTGTTGCAAAGGTGATGCATGGCAGGGGCACGTGGGGTCATGTGCCCTCCTCCCCAATTTCTGCCAGGGTTTGCTGGCCCCACTCGGTCACGTGGTGCAGCTGGGCCCCCTCCCTGTGGCAGTTGCTGGAGCCAGGGCGCTGTGGGCGGAGGGGAGAGACAGCAGCAAACAGCTGGGAGCTGCAGGAGGGGCCGCTGCTTTGCGAGGAGAGGTGTAATTGGGGAGGAGGGCAATCTGCCTGGAGGGGGGCAAGCTGTTGAGGGAGGTGAACCTTTAAATTATGTCCCCCCCCCCCAACTATCTGCAGGTACAGGTCATCTCTGGTGTGTCGAGTTTGAGCACTGTGACAAAGTCAGCCCCAACAGCTGTAAGGGAGTGGTGGAAGGCAAGTGTACCCATCCTAGAATGGTGAAGACCCTTTTCCCTCTGAACTGAAAAGAAGTTACCTCAGGTTAATTAGAGACACCTGCATCCAATTAAGGGCTGCCAGGGACCTTTTAAAAACCCCTCTTCCAATGAGAGAGAGGGATGAAGGAGAAGAAACAAGTTGCTGCAAGGAGAAAAGACGTCTCCCAGGTGGAGGGCTGTTCTCCTCTCTACAGAGGAAACACTGAGTTTACTTCTGTTTGGGGAAAGGCAGGTGACCAAAAGCCAGCATTAATAAGTCAAAGCTCTGGTGGAGGCAAAGAGATGTATTTCTTTTGTGTTGTGGGTATTTTTGCTTAAGAGAATTCCTCGGGGCTACCCTGAGCACCACCTGGTAAATATTGTGAATAAATCAAAGTTAAGAATTAAGAACCTCCTGAGTAGGATTGGTGCTCCAACCCCACTGCCAGAGAGAGAAACACTGAGGCTGATGGGGCACAGGTGCCTAGCCACATGTGGTGGTGTAAGAGATGGGATCTGACACAGCTGATTAGCCCACGAGGCAAGGTAGATCATTCCCGAGAATGGATGACATGGTGAGGGCACTGTTGCAGGCCACTTCGGCACAATAAGAGGCTATCAGACTCCAGCCGGCCACTCAGCAGGAGTCTGTTCGCCAGTGCCCCGTAAAAAGCACAGGACCGCTGACAGCGGTTCCGCAGAAGGCACCCGCGAGTCCAGTGAGCGTGGGCTCCCTGGCGAAGGAAAGCGAGGTGGAAGAGCTGGACCTCCCCTCCACGCTGGATACATTTGAGTCAGTGCAGGATCTGATTGCTAGTCACGGTGCCATCTAGAGGCAAGCCACCAATGATGCGGTGCAGGTCGCTTTCGCCTAGGCACCGGTCGCTGACCCCTCGGCACCGATCACCAACACCTCGGCACTGATCACCCTCTCCGCATCACTGGTCATCTGCGCTTCAGCACCGGTTATCTGCATCTTGTCACCGGGCGCCTTCTCCTCGACGCCGATCGCCGTCTCCTCGTCACTGGTTGCCCACCCCTTGGCACCGATCACCCTCGCCTCAGCACACATCACCTGTACTGTGGCATAATTCAAGGGCCACAGCTACCTTGGCACCACTGTGGTCTCTGCGATCAGAGTGCAGATCATCGGACACAGAGGTAGACTATGGTACCTCATGGAGGCGCAGGTCAGAGAGATGGTACCACAAGGAGAATAGGGGGCAAGCACCCTCCGCTGGACATTGGCCCATGAAGTGTCAGGTGCCCCAGCAATGGCCCTTCTGGACCCCGTGGGCATACCACCAAGCCCAAGGGTCCCAGCCTAGGGAACCCTATTCAATCATCTCAGAGAGCCAGGAGGCTGGCACCCCAGAGCACAGAGCCATGCTACGCAGCACCGAGGCCAGTGGATGCAGGGAAGCGGTGCCGTCGGGGGAAGTTGGTGTGGCGCATGGTGCAGAAGAGGAAGATCCTGGCACTGAGGCAAGCCCCGACACCTGTAGAAAGGTACCCGGTAGGGAGGGAGGACCCCCTGGGCCAGGACATCCCCGGGGCTGAGGTGGGACCCAGGACCTCGTATTCTTCCTCCCTGAAAGAGCGGTGGCAGGGACACTGACCACCACTACCCTATGGACAATAGGGACCACCAGGAGCTATTGAGAAGGGTGGCCCTAAACTTGGGTCTACAGGCAGAGGAGGTCCGTGAGTCCGTAGACCCAATGGTGGACATTTTGGCACTGGAAGGTCCCTCAGGGGTAGCCCTGCCACTGATTAAGATGGTCCAGTCCACAACAAAGACACTGTGGCAAACACCAGCCTCTATCCCACCCATAGCAAAAGGAATGGAGAGGAAATATTTTGCTCCATCTAAAGAGTACGAGTACCTTTTCACTCACCCTTAGCCTGGTTCCCTCATCATGTCTGCAGCGAATGAAAAGGAAAGGCAGGGGCAGCAGGGCCCAACACCTAAAGCGAAGGAGCCTAAGAGACTGGACCTGTTTGGGAGGAAGGTATACTCCACTGGGGGCCTGCAGCTGAGAATTGCCAACCAAAAGGTGATTCTCAGCAGATACAACTTCAACTCATGGGACACGATGGCAAAGTTTAAAGACCACCTTCTGGCTGAGTCCAAGGCAGAATTTGGAGCCATGGTGGAGGAGGGAAAAGTGGTAGCCAGGACATCACTATAAGCTGTACTAGATGCAGCAGACTCTGCAGCAAGAGCTAGGGCTTTGGGACTGGCCATGAGAAGAAGTTCCTGGCTGCAGGTGTCAGGCCTCCTGCCTGAGGTCCAGTCCACCATCCAGGACCTCCTCTTTGAAAGAGCAGGAGCTATTCTCGTAGCAAACAGACTCTAAGCTTCACAGCCTTAAGGACTCTAGGGCAACCTTGAAATCCTTGGGGCTGCATACGCCTTCCACACAGAAGAAGCCCTTCAAGCCCCAGTCCTCCCAGAGGTTTCATCCACCACATCCTCAGCAGGACTTCTCCAGGAGAAGAGGCAAGAATATAAGGTGCAGAATGCCCCAGCCGACCAACCCTGGCAAAGACCCAGGAAAACAGCCACCAAGACCAACACAAAATTTTTGAGGGTGCATCCAAAGGCGATACTCCAGGACAGTTACTGGATCCTGTCCCTCCTTTCAGCAACTGATTATCCCATTTTTACCGTGTTTGGGCTCGAGTAACATTGGACCAATGGGTGTTGTGCACGGTAGAGGTGGGATACCCCCTCCAGTTTTGTTCTGTCCCTCCCTCCCAGCACCTTCCCCATCCCTCTTCAGGGACCCCTCTCACGAGCAACTTCTTATAGGAGAAGTGCAAGAACTGCTTCGCACTGAAGCGGTAGAACAGGTCCCTCGAGAACTAAGAGGAAAAGGGTTCTACTACAGATATTTCCTAATCCTGAAGGCGAAAGGGGGGCTCCGGCCTATCCTTGATCTGCGGAATCTCAACAAGTTTATAAGAAAGTTGAAATTCCGCATGGTCTCCCTAGTCTCGATCATTCCCTCTCTGGATCCGGGGGACTGGTATGCCACCCTCCACCTAAACGATGCTTACTTCCATATCTCAATAATACCCTCCCACAGGAGGTTTCTCAGGTTTGTAGAAGGATGCAATCACTACCAGTTCGCTGTCCTCCCATTCAGCCTATCGGCAGCTCCGAAAGTTTTTACCAAATGCATGGCTGTGGTCGCTGTGTTCCTGAGGAGGCATGGTGTCCAAGTATACCCATATCTGGACGATTGGCTAATCAAAGGCCACTCCAGGGAGCAGGTAGACGGCAAGTCGTCCTAACATGGGAACCTTCCTCAATTTGGGTCTGCAGCTGAATGTGAGCAAATCAATGCTGGTGCCCACGCAAAGAATAGAATTCATAGGGGCACTTCTGGACTCGGTATTAGCCAGAGCTCCGCTGCCAGAGTCTCATTTCCAGACTATGGGCTCCACAATAAGGACTGTCAGAGACTTCCCTACCATAACAGCCACATGGCCTCCTGCATGTACGTGGTCCAGCATGCGAGGCTGCTACTCAGACCTCTCCAGTTGTGGCTGGCGTCAGTCTACCGCTCCCACAGGGACAGTCTGGACAGAGTAGTCTGTCTCCCACCACAGGTTGTAGAGTCCCTTCAGTGGTGGCTCGACCCCCGGCATGTCTGCAAAGGGGTCCCATTTGCCAGGCCACAGCTGTCATTGGTGCTGGTTACAGACGCTTTAGCCTTGGGGTGGGGAGCGCACCTCAGCAAACTGAGGACTCAAAGCCTTTGGTCCCCAGAGGAGCTGTCGCTCCACATAAATGCCAAGGAACTGCGGGTGGTCAGGTTGGCCTGCCAGGCATTCCAGTCTCACCTGGCAGGGAAGGAGGTGTCAGTGTTGACAGACAACACCATGGCGATGTTCTATATGAACAGATAGGGGGGAGCACATTCCTCTCCCTGTGCCAGGAAGTCCTCAAACTCTGGAACTTTTGCTTTGCCTGCTCCATACACCTAGAAGTGTCCTACCTGCCCGGTTCCCAGAATGAGCTGGTGGACCATCTCAGCTGCTCCTTTGACACCCATGAGTGGTTTCTCCGTGTAGATATTGTGAGACATTTTCCAGAGGTGGGAGTTTCCCGAAGTAGACCTCTTCACAACACGGTCCAACAGGAAGTGTCAACAGTTTTGCTCCTACCGGGGGCATAGCCCAGGTTCCATGGCAGATGCGTTCCTCCTTCCCTGGGTTCACCACCTGTTCTACGCATTCCCACCATTCCTTCTTGTTCACAAGGTCCACCTGAAAATCAGGAGAGATGGGGCCTTATAGCCCCAGCGTGGGCCAGACAACACTGGTAAACAACGCTGTTGCAGCTATCCGTAAACACTCTGATCGCCCTGCCGTTGGTTCCAGACCTGATCACGCAGAACCACGGTCAGCTGTGTCATCCCAGCCTAGAGTCGCTTCATTTCATGGCGTGGAAGCTGCACGGTTGAACCCAAGGGAGGCAAAGTGTTCGGAGCAAGTGCAGGAGGTTCTCCTTGGTAGTAGAAAGCCATCCACCAGAGCAGCATACTTAGGCAAATGGAAAAGGTTCTCACTGTGGTCAGTACAAAAACGTATTCTTCCAGTGCAGGCTCCGCTGCCACTTATACTGGACTACCTGTTGCACTTGAAGCAGTTAGGTTGGCAGTTGCATCAGTGAAGGTGCACTTGATGGCTATCTCTGCTTTCCACCTGTGAGAAAGGAGCCATTTGATATTTGCCAACCCTATGGTGTCCCACTTCCTCAAGGGCTTAGAGAGACTTTACCCTCCAGTACGTCGTCCAATCCCAGCATAGGATCATAACCTGGTGTTCCATAAATTGATGACCCCTCCCCCCATTCGAGCCCTTAGCTTTGTGTTCCTTATTGTACCTCTTGTGGAAGGTAGCCTTCCTTGTCGCTATCACCTCAGCATGGAGAGTGTCTGAACTCAAGGCGTTGACCTCAGAGCCCCCCTGTATACAGTATTCCACAAAGACAAGGTGCAGTTGCGCCCGCACCCGTCTTTCCTGCCCAAGGTGGTCTCTCAATTTCACACAAGTCAGGAGATTTTCTTGCCAGTGTTCTTTCCAACTCTGCATGCCGGCAGCAGGGAAAGTAGTCTCCACTCCCTGGATGTCGGACGGGCATTGGCGTTCTATATAGAGCAAACTAAACCTTTTCATAAATCGAATCAGCTCTTTATCGCTGTAGCAGATAGGATGAGAGGACACCCAGTATCCTCTCAGAGGATTTTGTCCTGTATTACCTCTTGTATAAGGGTGTGTTACAAGCTAGCCAAAGTGCCAGCTCAGGCCTCTCCAGCAACATTCCTGGCCCACATCCCCACACAGGAAATCTGTCGAGCCACAACCTGGTTTTCTATACACATATTTACTTCGCATTATGCTATTACCCAGCATGCCAGGGATGACGTGGCATTTGGTAGAGCAGTGCTCCAGTCATCAATCTCGTGAGCTCCGACCCCTCCTCCATTGGTCTGCTTGGGAATCACTTGCTTGGAATCGACATGAGCAAGCACTCGAAGAAGAAAAAATGGTTACTTACCTTCTGTAATTTGTTCTTCAAGATGTGTTGCTCATGTCCATTCCAAGACCTGCCCGCCTACCCCTCTTGTCGGAGCCAATCAGCAAGAAGGAACTAGAGAGGCAGCGGGTCGGCAGGCCCCTATATACAGTGCCATAGAGGTGCCACTCTAGGGGGTGCCTGCACTGACCCGACGGGTACCGCTGGGGAAAAACCTTCCGATGACTGTTCACATGGCGCATGCACACCTGCTTGGAATGGACATGAGCAACACATCTCAAAGAACAACAGTTACAGAAGGTAAGTAACCAGTTGTTTTGGACAGATTCCTGAGAGGACTACTGCCAGATCTGCAAGGGTGAGTTCACTGAAATGATCCTTCCTCTTACAATGATTTGGTCATCTTCACAGAGAGACGCTTAATGGCCAGAAAGCTTTCTTGGACTACCAGAGAAGAGATGCACCGGACAAGGAGACCAGCCTCAGTCTCGAAGGTCCATACCTCTGAGTTCAGGTAGGACTATTTTGGGGAGGAGGGATGCTGAAGAGGGGCCTGAGGCTGTGAAGGGACTTGGGGAACTGGGGACAGAAGGCCGTGGGGCTAAGGCCTAATAGCCTAAAGAATAGGGGCATATCTAGGACTATGTGTACATGTTATGCTTATGGGGAACTAGGGCATATAGCAGTTTAATACCCAAACCATGAGGAACCCATGCAGTGCAGCTTGGGGGATAGTGAGAGTCTATGTGGATTAATCAATCTTGTAGGTGTAGCTATGACTCCATGTAAATATACATGGCCAGTCAGGATGGCTCAGGCAATGCAGCCACACTGGTCTCTGGGAAACTGGTGGAATAGAGCAAATGGTCTCAGGCCAAACACACAAGAATAACTTGCATACATGGGACAGTTAGTTATTACCCACCCATTCCTGTACAAATAGAGGTTCATGGAAGTACAACAAGGCTGACAGCAAGTATAATCCCTAAACTTCTATACCCCACACTTATAGATGAGACTGAATAGGGAACTGGATAATGGTCCCAGTGCCCAGCCTACTGCAGAAAGCAAACTCTTGGCCAGATGGCAGGGGCTATAGAAAGTAATAGAAGCCAGTGGGGAGGTTGACTATAAGTTCTTCTTCGAGCGCTTGCTCATGTCCATTCCACTATAGGTGAGTGCACACCCCCGTGCACGGTTCCCAGAACTTTTTTCCCTTTAGCAGATCCCATAGGGCCGGCTCCAACTATATGTTAAGTGTAGTTAGATAAGCAAGTCCCTGAGGGGACTTAGAGCGGCTGGGCTATGCCCCGGTCACCAGGATTCAAGCCGTGTGCCTCCTGCGGGAAGGCCTTCCCTCTCAGTGACCTCCATGATCGGTGCCTTAAGTGCTTGGGGGAAGCTCACAGAAAAGAAAAATGCAAGATCTGCAAGGCTTTTAAACTGAGGACTCAGAAGGACCGAGAAATCCAGTTAAAAGCCCTGCTCATGGAGGCAGCACTCTGCCCAGCGTCCGAGTTGGCCAGCTCCACCTCGGCACCAAGTCTCACCTCGGTGCAGAGTGCACCGCTGGCACTGACCGTGACTCAGTACCAAACAACATCACTGGTGCCGAAGAGGAAGAAGCAGCGAGTGGAGCGCGGACACTCCCCTGTGCCATCAGTACGGGCAGGGTTGAGTGCGGAGATGCACCAAACCTGGCCCATTGAGTCTTCTCCAGTGCCTGCATCTCCGAGCAGGGAGCCTCCCCAACTCCTGGGAGTGGGAGAGTGCCCCTGCTGACGCCTTCGACACTGGAGGCTTTCAGGCAGCAAGAGCCTTGTTGGCCTTGCCTACACCACCTCCGCCTCCCCTCCACTGAGGGAGAAGGGGCTAGTGTCCCAGGGCAAACCCATGTTGGGTCCCCTCAAAGGGTGGTGGAGATCCCCAGTATGGGGAGGAAGATCTCCCTCCAGACGGCCTCTGGGGATAGAGCAGGGATGCTCCCCCAGTGGTTGCTCCAGGTTGGTGTTGTCAAGCCAGCCTGCTTTGACTCAGGACATGGAATCCCCCTCTTGGTGCCGACATCGATCCCCAGCACCAGAGACAGTGCATGCCAAAAGGCGGCACTGGACAAGGTCTGCCAGGCGGTGCTCAGACAGCTCCTTCTCCAGATCTCCGGCACCGAGGATTTCACCTGCATCGAGGCGGCGCAGAACCTGGTCACCATTGGAGGATCTGGCACTGAAAAGTTAGCCCGCACCGAGGTGGCGCAGAACTTGGTCACCGTCCGAGGACCCGGTACCGCGCAGTCCACAATGTGGAACCCGGTTGCCGAAGGCCGGCTCAGCACCACGGCACTGGTCTCAGTTACTGAAAGGCAAGCGGCACCGCAAGTCATCGGTACTGAGACGACGCTCCGATACCTTGAGCTCTTCGGAGCACATCTCTGTCTGTCGGAGGTGGTCCTCGTCGTCCTCCAGGTCGAAGGCATTGAGAGGGCGGTCCCTGGCACGGAAGGATGCCCGGGACCGAGGACGTGCACGGCACCGCCGGTCCAGTGGCTTGGGGTCTCCCAGGGGGGACAGTGGTTGGGAGAGCCGACACCCCCACAAAGCATCACAGCCTATGGCACAGTCAGCCCTGGGTTGGCCCCAGTGTCAATGGCCGCAACAATGGCTTATTGGGCCCCATGGGGTATCCAGATGGGGCCGGGGCCCCAATCCATCCCGTCATCGGGGGTGCAGTCCATGCCTCCAGCACAGGAGAAGGTCCATAGACACTGCTCCTCGTATGAGGAGTCAGACCCCATGGAGGGATCCTCTACGGGTGTAACCCTTCGTCAGGAGGGGGAGCATCCACAGGATGCACCTCTGGAGTCCTCTTCCTCCTCACTGGACGAGGCAATCTCCCGGGACCACATGGCACCATTGGAGGATTTCAGGGCGCACCAGGAGCTGCTCAAGAGGGTGGCCTCTAACTTGGGGCTAGAGGTGAAGGAGTTAGAAGACGCCGATGATAGCCTCTTCAATGTGCTGGTGGAGGCCGCCCCAGCAAGAATTGCCCTCCCAGTTCACGAGAGGGTCCTCAAAATTGTAAAGGCCCTGTGGCAAATCCCTTCTTTGGTCGCTCCTACGTCAAAGGTGGCCGAGAAAAAATATTATGTCCCGGCCGAAGGGTTCGAGTATCTGTTCACTCATCCGGCCCCGGGAACCCTGGTGGTAGATGCAGCGAACCAGCGGGACAGACAAAGTCAGCCTGGTTCAACTCCCAAGAACAAAGACAACAAAAAGATTTGTTTGGGAGAAAGATTTATTCCACGGCAACCCTGCAGTTCAGGATTGCCAACCATCAGGTCCTCCTGGGTAGATATAATTTTAACTTGTGGAACTCCCTCAGGCGGTTCGCTGAGGCCCTACCCCAGGACCAGGCTGCAGACTTTACCACCATCCTGGACGAAGGAATCACGGTGGCTAGGGCAGCGCTCCAGACGTCCAGTGACGCTGCTGACTCGGCAGGTAGGGCCATAGCCTCCACCATCTCCATGAGAAGGTGCTCGTGGCTGCAATTCTTGGGCCTGTCCTAGGAGGTGTAGCAATCGATTCAGGACCTCCCCTTTGATGTGTCGGCCCTGTTCTCCAATCAGACTGACGCGAAGCTGCATGGTCTGAAGAACCTGGTTCTCATGGGGGACTTCAATCACCCTGACATCTCCTGGAAGAGCAATACAGCAGAATACAAACAATCCAGGAAGTTTTTGGATAGTGTTGCAGACAACTTCCTGGTGCAAGTGCTGGAGCAACCAACTAGGGGCTATGCTTCTCTTGACCTGCTGCTCACAAACAGGGAAGATTTGGTTGGGGAAGTAGAAGTGGGTAGCAATTTAGGCAGCAGTGACCATGAGATGGTCGAGTTCAGGATCCTGACAAAAGGAAGAAAGGAGAACAGCAGGATACGGACCATGGACTTCAGAAAAGCAGACTTTGACTCCCTCAGGAAGCTGATGGGCAGGATCCCCTGGGAGGTTAATATGAGGGGGAAAGGAATCCAAGAGAACTGGCTGTATTTTAAAGAAACCTTATTGAGGGCACAGGAACAAACCATCCTGATGTTCAGAAAGAATAGCAAATAGGGTAGGCGTCCAGCTTGGCTTAACAAAGAAGTCTTTGGTGAACTTAAACACAAAAAAGAAGCTGACAAGAAGTGGAAGCTTGGTCAGATGACTAGGGAGGATTATAAAAATACTGCTCGAATATGCAGGAATGAAATCAGGAAGGCCAAAGCACAATTGGAGTTGCAGCTAGCAAGGGATGTGAAGGGGAACAAGAAGGGTTTCTACAGGTATGTTACCAACAAGAGGAAGATTAGGGAAAGTGTGGGCTCCTTACAGAATGGGGGAGGCAACCTAGTGACAGAGGATGTGGAGAAAGCTGAGGTACTCAATGCCTTTTTTGCTTCTGTCTTCACAGACAAGGTCAGCTCCCAGACTACTGCACTGGGCAGCACAGAATGGGGAGGAGGTGAACATTCCGCAGTGCTGAAGGAACAGGTCCAAGACTATTTAGAAAGATTGGACATACACAAGTCCATGGGGCTGGATGCACTGCACCCAAGGGTGCTGAGGGAGTTGGCTGATGTGATTTCAGAGCCATTAGCTATTATCTTTGAAAGCTTGTGGCAATTGGGGGAGGTCCCTGATGACTGGAAAAAAGCAAATATAGTGCGCATCTTCAAGAAAGGGAGGAAAGAGGATCCAGGGAACTACAGACCGGTCAGCCTCACCTCAATCCCTGGAAAAATCATGGAGCAGGTCCTCAAGGAATCCATTTTAAGGCACTTAGAAGAGAGGAAGGTGATCAGGAACAATCAACATGGATTCACCAAGGGAAAGTCATGCCTGACCAACCTGATTGCCTTCTATGAAGAGGTGACTGGCTCTGTGGATGTGGGGAAAGCGGTGGATGTGATATATCTTAACTTTAGCAAAACTTTTGATACGGTCTCTCACAGTATTCTTATCAGCAAGTTAAAGAAGTATGGGTTGGATGAATGGACTATAAAATGGATAGAGAACTGGCTAGAGCATTGGGCTCAACGAGTAGTGATCAATGGCTCTATGTCCAGCTGGCAACCGGTCACAAGCGGAGTGCACCAGGGGTCGGTCCTGGGGCCGGTTTTGTTCAACATCTTCATTAATGATCTGGAGGATGGGGTAGATTGCACCCTCAGCAAGTTTGCAGATGACACTAAGCTAGGGGGAGTGGTAGATACCCTGGAAGGTAGGGATAGGATACAGAAGGACCTTAACAAACTGGAGGATTGGGCCAAAATAAATCTGATGAGGTTCAACAAGGACAAGTGTAGAGTCCTGCACTTAGGATGGAAGAATGCTATGCACAGTTACAGACTGGGGACTGATGAGCTAGGCAGCAGTTCTGCAGAAAAGGACCTGGGGGTATCAGTGGATAAGAAGCTGGATATGAGTCAGCAGTGTGCCCTGGTTGCCAAGAAGGCTAATAGCATATTGGGCTGCATTAATAGGAGCATTGCCAGCAGATCGCGGGAAGTGATTATTCCCCTCTATTTGGCATTGGTGAGGCCGCATTTGGAGTATTGTGTCCAGTTTTGGGCCCCCCACTACAAAAAGGATGTGGAGAAGTTGGAGAGAGTCCAGCAGAGGGCAACAAAAATGATTAGGGGGCTGGAGCACAAGACTTATGAGGAGAGGCTGAGGGAACTAGGCTTGTTTAGTCTGCAGAAGAGAAGAATGAGGGGGGATTTGATAGCAGCCTTTAACTACCTGAAAGGGGGTTCCAGAGAGGATGGATCTAGGCCGGTGTTTCTCAATTGGTGTTCTGCGGAACCCTGGGGTTCTGCAGGAACACTGTTAAGGTTCCGTGAGCAGCTGTTCTCTGCGCCGCCGATCAGCTGTTCTCCGCGCCGCCGATCAGCTGTTCTCGCCTCCGCCGAAAAAGGGAAGATGTCCCGGATTTTTCGGTGGAGGGTATCGAGTGTAAGTGTAATGTAAATGTAATTTAATTGAGAAATGCTGATGTTTGCTTATTTCGACATTTTAAGACTGTTAAGAGTTTGGGGGGGTTCTGCAATTATTTATGGAGTTCAAAAGGGTTCCATGGCCAAATTTAATTGAGAAACACTGATCTAGGCTGTTCTCAGCAGTGGCAGATGACAGAACAAGGAGCAACGGTCTCAAGTTGCAGTGGAGGAGGTCTAGGTTGGACATTAGGAAAAACTTTTTCACTAGGAGGGTGGTGAAGCACTGGAATGGGTTAACTAGGGAGGTGGTGGAATCTCCATCTTTAGAGGTTTTTAAGCTGCGGCTTGACAAAGCCCTGGCTGGGATTATTTAGCTGAGGTTAGTCCTGCTTTGAGCAGGGATTGGACTAGATGACCTCCTGAGGTCCCTTCCAACTCTATGATTCTATGACTCCAGGGCCACACTTCGCTCCCTGGGCCTGTACACGTCCCAGACTTCCAGGTGTCAGTCACAGCCCCAGGCGCAGCAGCAACCAAGGCCTCCGCCATAGAAATAGGGACTGGAATAGGGGGTTTAGAAGGAGGGATCAGCCCCATAGCTCATCCTCAGCCCCCAGCAGGGGGGTCGGGCAACCGGAGGAGACAGTTTTGATGGTGCGCCCAAGGGTGGCGTCCCGACTGCTCTCCTGGATCCGTCCCTTTCTAGACAGGTTAAGGCTCTTTTATCCCAAATGGGCAAAGATCACGTCGGACCACTGGGTCCTTGGGATAATCTCAGGGATATGTTCTACAGTTTACATCTACCTCCCCCTCCCCCCCCCCCCAACAACCCTATCCCTATGTCCCTCTTCAGGGACCCCTCTCATGAGCAACTCCTCTTGCAGGAAGTGGGCATCTCCTCAACATAGGAGCGGTGGAAATGGTCCCTTTAGGCAGAAGGGGGAAGGGGTTCTATTCGAGGTACTTCCTCATCTCCAAGGCGAAGGGGGGTCTGAGACCCATATTAGACCTGCATCGTCTAAACAAATATGTCAAATGACTCAGGTTTCGCATGGTTTCCCTAGTCTCCATAATCCCTTCCCTGGATCCAGGAGACTGATATGCCGCCCTCGACCCAAAGGATGCATACTTTCATGTGTCTATCCTCCCCAGCCACAGACGCTTTCTTTGCTTCGTGGTGGCTGGCTCCCACTACCAATTTACAGCCTTACCCTTTGGCCTCTCTTCAGCCCCAAGGATGTTCACCAAATGTATGGTGGTAGTGGCTGCCCACCTGAGACGAAAGGGTGTGCAAATCTTCCCTTACCTGGACGATTGGCTGATCAGGGGCAGGTCCAGGTCCCAAGTGCAGGAGAATGTGACCCTCACTTGCTCCACGTGCAGCAGGCTGGGACTGCTCATAAACGAGCAGAAATCAACATTAACCCTGGTGCAGCACATAGAATTCATTGAGGCCACCTGGACACTTCCCAGGCCAGAGCCTTCCTCCCACAACCTCGGTTCGAGGCTATGGCAGCGATTATCGCCCAACTGCACCAGTGCCCCACGACAACAGCCAGGCACTGTCTACAGCTGTTAGGCCACATGGCAGCCTGCACATATGTAGTGAGGCTAGCTCGCCTGAGGCTCAAGCCATTTCAGGCATGGTTGGCCTCAGTATATGTGCCGAGCAGACACCCACTAGATTGGGTGGTGTGGCAGGGTGCGCCTGTCCCGCCCTGTGGATCCTGCGCTTCAGCGGCTATGCCAGTGGTGCGGCGGGGAGGGGAGTGAAGGGGGGGACCCGGTCCCGCCCTCTTCCCCGGGCCCCCGACCCAGAGACCCTGCGAGGATTGGTCTCGCCCTGCTTAGTCCTGGAGACCTACTACCTTCCCTGGTTCGCCTGTCCGTGGCCCCCCGGCCTGTAGACTGCTCCCTCGTACTGGCATGAAGGGTTGTGGTGTCTTCCCCCGGCTGGAGCCTCTCTGTCTCGGTATGGTAGCGGCAGTGGATGATAGTCCCAAGCCCTGCAGCTACAGTGGCAGCAGGGCAGGGCAGCTCCTCTCCGCTCCGCTTTGCTTCACTTCGCTCCGCTTTGCTCTGCGTTGCTCGCTTTGCTCTGCGTCCTCTCCTCTGGCTGTTAACTCCCTTTCAGCCTACTTGGCCTGCCTGAAATGGAGGCTTTTAACTGCTGGGGCAGCTTCTTTGATAGGCTCCAGGTGGCCTAATTGGCCCAATTGTCTTCAATTAGCCCCAGCTAGGGAAGAAGGCTTTATGGAGCCTGGGGCTAATATACATGCCTTCCAGTACCCTTTCATAGCTCTGCGGTCTGGCCCTGTCACAGTGGTCACAGTTCCCCTGCCAATCCTAGCCTCCCTAAACTGTTGGAGGTCTCCCAGGGCAGTGTTGAAGGGTATTCCATTCAGGGAACTGGTCCTGTTGGTCACCCTAATCTCCGATGCCTCAGATGTGGGATGGGGAGCCCACATCAGCGCCCACCTAAGCACTCAGGGGCTCTGGTCAGGAGGAGGAGAGGCGCCTGCACATCAATGTGATTTGCCTAGCATGCAGGGTGTTCTTCCAATTTCTGACAGGCAGAGTGGTGCAGGTGCTGACGGACAACATCGCAGCTATGTTGTATATAAACAGGCAGGGGGGAGCGCACTCCATGGCTCTCTGCAAGGAAGCTACCCATCTGTGGGACTTTGCCGTGAGACATGATTTCCACTTGACGGCCTCTCACCTTCCGGGAGTGAGGAACGACGAGGCGGATCGCCTCAGCAGGTCGTTTCTACCCTGCCACGACTGGTCATTGCACCCGGAGGTAGTGATTACGAACTTCCAGAAGTGGGGTGTTCCCCAACTGTACCTATTCGCATCAGCCTGGAACGTGAAGTGCTCGAGGTTCTGCTCACTCCGGGGTCGCGAGACTGGGTTGATTTCCGATGCATTCCTCATCAGCTGGACGGGGACCCTCATGTACACGTTCCCACCCATTCCACTTCTGCCCAAGGTCCTGCTGAAAATAAAGAGGGATAGGGCGGAAGTTATACTCATCGCTCTGGCCTGGCCGAGACAGCACTGGTTTAGCATGCTGCTGGACCTTTCGATCACCCCACCCCTGGAGCTCCCAAGGCGGCACGACCTCTCCCAGGACTATGGTCGCCTGTTGCACCCGGACCTAGACTCCCTGCCCTTCATGGCCTGGAGGCTCTGTGGCTAACGGAGGGAGAGAGAGCCTGCTCAGTGCAGGTCCAACAAGTCCTGCTGGGCAGCAGAAAACTTCTACACAGGTCGTGTATTGGGCTAAGTGGAAACGGTTTACCTCTTAGGCGAAGTCCCAGGGCATTCTGCCCAGCTTCTCGCCTGTACAGGTGATCCTGGAGTACCTGCTCCAGCTAAAGCGCCAGGGTCTGGCGTTGGCCTCGTTGAAGGTTCACCTCGCGGCCATTTCAGCCTTCCATCAGCCACTAGAGGGGAGATCCCTGTTCTCCCATCCCATGTCGGTCAGGTTCCTCAAGTGGGTGGAGAGGCTTTATCCGCAGGTCCATGACCTGGTGCCTCCCTGGGATCTCAACCTGGTCCTTTCGAGACTCATGGGGCTCCTCTTTGAACCCATGGCTTCATGCCCCCTGCTCATGCTTTCATGGAAGGTAGCCTTCCTGGTGGCCATTACCTTGGCTAGGAGGGTCTCCAAGATTAGGGCCTTGACCTCAGAACCCCCTTATACAGTATTTTATAAGGATAAGGTGCAGTTGAGGCCTCATCCAGCCTCCCTGCCCAAGGTTGTTTCCCAATTTCATTGTAACCAAGATATTTTTCTCCCCATGTTTTTTCCCAAACCGTACGGTTTGGAGGAGGAGAGGAAATGGCATTCGCTGGATGTGAGACGAGCTCTGGCCTTCTACATCGAGCATACAAAGTCGTTCTGGAAATTGACGGAGCTCTTCGTCGCAGTGGCTGACCATATGAAAGGCTCACCTGTCTCCACCCAACGCATCTCCTCGTGGATTACATCTTGCATCAAGTTCTGCTATGAGCAGGCGAGGGTGCCGCTTCTGGGAACCATTACAGCGCACTCAACCAGAGCTCAAGCCTCATCTACAGCCTTCCTGGAGAGAGTGCCCCTGCAGGACATCTGCAAAGCTGCGGTCATCGGTGCATACTTTCATGTCCCACTACGCCATCGTTCAACAGGCGAGAGAGGATGCGGGATTCGGCAGAACGGTGCTGAGGGCAACTCACCAGTAACTCCTACCCACCTCCAAAGGTATTGCTTGTTAGTCACCTATAATGGAATGGACATGAGCAAGCACTCGAAGAAGAAAACAAGGTTACTTACCAGTAACTGATGTTCTTCGAGATGTGTTGCTCATGTCCATTCCACAACCCACCCCCCATCCCCGGTGCCGGAGTTGGCAGAAAGAAGGGACTGAGGGGGGCGTAGGGTCGGCGGCGCCTCATATACCATGGCATGGATGCGGGGCCCCAGGGGGCGCCGGAGGCAGCCCTACAGGGTCTGCTAAGGGGAAAAAAGTTCCAGGAACCGTGCACAGTGGTGTGCACTCACCTATAGTGGAATGGACATGAGCAACACCTCTCGAAGAACAGCAGTTACTGGTAAGTAACCTTGTTATTTGACAACCTAATCTCTGAAAGCAGGAGCAAATCTACCACATCAACCTATTAAAGCCCTGGTAAAACAGAGGAGTTTATATGGTTGCTCTAGAGAACACTCCAGGAAGATAAACCTTAGGGACGTGTAAAATATGTCCCAAATTGAACCCTGAACAATGTACAGAAGTCATCAAGATGATCAAGCAATGTGTTCTCAGAGAACTAGGCAGAACCATGGAAGCTCATCACCACATTTTCATGGATCCAGGAGTAAAGCTGAAGATTGAACCATACCAAATTCCTGTGGCTAAAAGAGAAAAGATCAGTACAGAAGCTAAGAGGATGCTGGAACTGGGAGTCATCAAAGAGTCCCATAGTCAGTAGTCCAGTCCAATCGTTCTGGTACCAAAACCAGGTGGCACCATGAGGTTCTGCAGTGACTTCTGAAAATTAAACAAGGTCCCAGTTCAATGCTTATCCCATTCCTTGAATAGACAGGCTAATCGACCAGGTGGGAAAATCAAGATTTTTATCTACCATCAGCCTGACCAAAGGGTATTGGCAAATCTCTTTGGCCACCTCTGCCAGGGGGTCTTATACCAGTACACGATCCTCCCTTTTGGATGACATGGGGCTCCAGCAACCTTCCAACACCTCATCAGTAAGCTAGTATGCCCACATGCCAAGCATGGAGTGGTTTACTTGTATGATGTGATCATACATAGCCAAGATTGGGGGATGCACCTGGAAAAGGTGGAAGCAGTACTGGATACCCTGAGGAAAGCAAGTCTCACTACTACTAACCCATCCAAATATGCAATAGTGGTAGTGGAAGCCAAATACCTCTGGTACATCATGGGGAGAGGTGCAATGAAACCCCAACTGAACAAGTTAAAGGCAATACGAAATTGGCTTTGAATGCTCAGGAAGAAACAGGTAAGAGCATTTCTTGGGAGAGTGGGGTATTATAGGTGATTCATTCTCCACTTTGCCACCAGGGCATACCCTCTGACAGATCTGATAAAGGCCAGAGGCCCAGACATAGTAAAATAGACTGATGTGATTGAAGAAGATTTTGTGGATCTAAGGACAGCCCCCTGCATTCATCCAGTTCTAGTAGCCCCAGACTTTGAGAAGCAGGTCATACTACAAATGGATGCCTCTGAGGCAGGGTTGGGAGCCATGCATCTCTCAAAGAGTAGAAAAGGAAGAACACCCAGTCTTGTACTTCAGTAGAAAACTCCTTCCCAGAGAACAAAAGTACACTGTGGTAGAGAAGGAATGCCTTGTGATAAAATGGGCCATGGAAATCCTGTGGTACTACCAGCTCAGATCGAGGTTTACCCTCGTTACAGGGCATGCTCCCCTGAAGTGGGATGCACCAGAATAAATTTAAAAATGGAAGAGTAACAAGATGGGTCCTGTCGCTACAACTCTTCTTTGTCTAGGTGCAGCACGGGGTTGGAATCAGGCATGGCAAAGCTGATGGCTTGTCAAGGCTACACTGTTTCTTGGCCCATGTAGCCCAAGCCTGTAATGTTGAGCTGGAGTTGGGGGGTGAGATATGACAAAGTCAGACCAGCTTTCAGAGAGTGGTGGAAAGCAGGTGTATCCATCCTAAAATGATGCAGGGCCTTTTCCCTGTAAACTGAAAAGAGGTTACTTCAGGGTAATTACAGACATCTCCAATTCAGGGTTACTGGGGACCTTTAAAAAACCCCTTTCTAGTGCGAGAGGGAGAGAAGGGAGAAGAAACAAGCAACAACAGGGATAGAGCAGCAGGCTTTTCCTAGGTGGAGGGCTGCTCCCCATAGGGAGGAGAAACACACTCCAACCACCCCCCTCTGGCAGAGGGGGAAACACTGAAGCTGACATGGCCAAAGACGTGCCTGCCACAGCACCCAAAATCAGAGGCCACTTTGGCAAGTGTGGCTGTTAACTTCAGCTTGGGCCAGGCCTTGTGTTAGCTCACATTCCAGGGAGCGTCTAGTTCTCCTCCCTCCTTCCTTCTCTCCCTCCCTTCACTTCCCCCATCCCCACAGCAGCAGCAGGAAAGGTTGGCGGAATGGGGCTATTTTTGGGAGCATCTCCCTAGCAACGGCTGCCACCACCGTCTGTGGTGGTTTTTCCATAGGTGCTAAAATATGCTATGCCGCTTATTAAAGCGGGCGGCTGGGGGCGAATAATGGGGATGGGGAGAGTTAGTGTCCGCTCCCTCACCCAGCAGTTTGCAGCTGGCAGCATGGGGTACAGCCGACCCTGACTGGAGGAGGTGAGAGTGAACTAGGTGTATTTAAATAAAGATGGTCTTGATTGTGGGTCAGTGAAGTTCTCTATAGAAAACACACACACATAACGCCCCCTGCTGGTGATAGTCCATCTGTCCTGCCATGCTCTATAGAGAATGCATGTGTGGTGCAGAGGAGGCACAAGGGAGAAGGGTTAGTGCCTCATGTATAGTCCTTCTTTACCCACCGTTCCTGACCTGTGGCTGAGGTCAGAGTGGCAGTTACAGCATGTTGGGAGGAGTCATGTCTAGGGAGGGATAGAACCGGGTATCAGAGAGGACTCATCTTCTCCCCCCTTAAAAAAAAAAGTTGCCTTCTCATTCTATTGAGGTTTTTTGTATGGCCCACAAATACTGAAGGGTTTTATCCTCTCACCAGTTCCACAAGTTCAGGAAGAATTGTCTTCATGTTAGTGATGAGGCACTGAGACACAGAGAGGTGAAGTGAATTGCCCAAGGTCACACAGAGAATTTGTGGCAGAGCCAAGAGCTCCTGAATCCCACTCCAACTCAAGCCCATCCTTCCTTTCTGCTGAAAAGAGGGCCTGATCCTCGACATGATGCACCATTCACTTTATCTCCTATGCTGGGATCACTGAAGTGTAGCTGCCTCTGGGATGGAGCAGTGCACAGCAACACAACAGTTTTCAGGAGGGGAAAACTACCATCTATAATGGAAGCTACAGAGGGAATATTAGGTGGCAGGAATACAATTACCCAAACTGGAATTGGACTATGACAGTACCTGTAGCTCTTGGGACAGGGATCATGAGACCTTTACAGCAACAAATAGCCCTTTGACTACCTCTCATTTGAAAGGCAGTATTTACAGCTGCATGGCAGGCCCCTAGCATTCTGCTGGGGAGTGAATTCAGTACTGACTCAGAGGGAAGAGTGCCCCCTACTGACTCACCAACACCTCCTCCTGCACCACCTGAGGTGCCCTGGCAGTCTCCCCTCCAAGGGCTAAGAAAATATGCTCTGTGGAGCCTTTGCAGGTGGTCTGTAAAGAGTGGGCTGGTTGCATGGTGCTGGCTCTTCTCCTTTGCAGCTGCTAAACTGCACTGAAAGAAGCTAAAAATACATCTCTTTCCTGGTGTTACTTTTCCATGTATGCGCTTGCTGTGACTGCCACAGGGATGGTGTTTGATTGCCAGTGGGAGGGGAGTTGGTCTGTGGGATTACACATGGGAGGAGGGGGGTCCACAAGACAGTGTTTTATTACAATGTGGTCCATGTTCTGAAAGGGTTTAGGAGCCTCTGGCTGAGGAAATCCAATGAGATCCTGGCCCTGAAATCCCATGGTCAGGTGACTAAAGGATACTGAATAGCTAGCCTGTTACCTGTATCTTGTTCTAATACCAAACTATGGGCACCCTCTGTGCTTTCCTCTGCTACTGGAACAGACTTGTGAAAAATAGCCCAGACACCGCAGGGAGATGAGACCTAGAGAGTGTTTTCCTGGCTGGGTCTCTCAGCAGGTCAGGGACACAGCAGACCCTTAAACCACTCCACAGGGATCCTGCGGAGGCCCATAGTGGACCCTGGAAGGACAGTTTGTAAATATATAATAGGATCACCCAGTAGCAGACATTGCTTCAAATCCAATGACAAGCAAAAACAGTGATGGCACAAGGCACCTTTGGAGAAAGTTCTGGAAGAGTGTGGTAGCTAGTGAAAGAGGGAGATTTCTGTACCTTCCTGGAGTGGACACTGCGTGCAGCATCTGGGAAGAGTTAAAAAAAGGACCTGGATTTCTATGCCTTATGGTATGGACTGTATGGCAAGCCTCTCTACAGGCCAACAGTGCTCCATGCAAATGTGCCTGGAGCATCAGAGCGCCAGCTGCATGTGTTCCCATTCCTGTTTCCATTGCTTTTGGTTGCACTCTCATCTTTCCCCATCACTGCATCTGCAGTGTGTATCCATGGCTCTGAGATCACATGTGAGGATGGGCTTAAAGTAGCGGAAAGCTGTTGGATTCTACCAGAGAGTTACAGACTTCTTAGATACAGCCTGCATAGCAATCAGAGAGAGAGAGAAAGTGAGAGGGAGGAAGGAGAGAAGAAAAAAAGAGTGGAGAAAAAGAGCAATAGAGACAAGAGAGAGATTGTAAAATAGAGACAAACTGAGAGGAGAATGGGGGGGCGGGGAAAGAGACAACCAGACAAAAAAAGAGAGAGAGAGAGATAAACAGACAGAAGGGAGAAACTGGTTCAATAATTCATTGCCAAGCTGCAGACAAATAAAGCTCATGAAGGATGGAAACTCTTCAAAGCAAAAAATGCTAAAAAGAGGAAGATACAAAGTGCAGGAAAGAGAAGCAAATAGGGATGAATGAGGGAAAGTTAGAGCAAGCCAGAGGGAATTCATAGGAGGAAGAAGTAGCTACTTGAAAAATAGACAAGAGAGCAGACAGAAAGAGAGACTAAAAGGAGACCACCTGATTCCTTAAATCCAGGCTAGTTGACAGATTTCATGGTGGGATGGAGAAATCTCCCTCTTCTCCCTTTTCCTGAACATTGGCTCTCCAGGACTCAAACAGGGAATAACACAGAAACAGGGTAAGACATTATTATGGTTATTAGCATCATTATAATTTTTCATGGCTTTTTGCTGTGATAATAATGCATAATTTCATATGAATTATCTATGCAAATGTATAAAAAACATACAAGTATATGTATATGTACATGCCTGTAGATCTGCATGTGTGTGCATGTATATATAGTGTGTGTTGGCATGTGCATATATAAATATATATATATTGAAATGTGTGTGTGTGTGCATATAAAGTGTAAGTGTGTGTATGTATAGATATATAGTTAAAGCTCCATAACTTTCCCTCCTTTTGACCCAGAATGTCAACTTTGGTTACTTTCATGTAACTTTATTCGTTAGCCACAAATAATTTGTTGGCTGCGCCCCTTTACAAGATTGGTCTTTGTTTCCCCTTCATCTCTCGTCCCCAAGTGCTGGCACCCTCCACTTCTTATGTGTGGCTTTCCAACCCATTTCCCTTATAAAACCTAGAGATGATGATGAGCTGGACTCCTTGTGCACATTCTCAAAAACTCGGGCACATCAGGGTTGGAACAAACACGCTAGTTCTCTCTCTCTCTCTTTCTCTCTGTGAAGCTTGTCAGAGTTGATAATCGATACCCCTTTGTCCAACCTCTTCTAGGTCACTGATTGTCTGTTTTGCTGATCTAATTGGCAGAAATGAATCCTAAATAAGCAGTGTCTAAAGTGGCTTCAAACTCTTGAGTTTCTTTGAAGAAACTGAGGAAGCAATGAGTAAAATGCCAGGGAAAGTCTCTGCTCAACCTAATCTCTCCCTCTCTCTGTATTTCGAGTGCACCCATCACTACAGTGTATTGTGTTGTGTTGTGTGTCAGAGCGTGTGGGTGGACCAGGCATGTCTAATGTGAACTCCCACTGCCACCCCCCCACCCTGGAGGTCCCCCTTGTACACATTGGACACTGCATCCACATTAGTGGGTAAATTTCAGAGGGGCTCCCTCTGTCAGGAAGCCGACGTATTCCATCACCAGAGTCCATCCATTCCCAATTCACTTGGTGGAGGCAGGAGATGACAGCCATGGCTTGATGTCCCAGTTAGATTATTCCATTTTAACATGGCCAGGAAGGACTGGAATTAATGACCCTAATGGATAGTAGGAGAGTCATCTAAGGGCTGATCTATGCACAGGTTTTGTGCTGCTGAATCTGGTTAGAAACTGATATAATTAGAACAGTGCAACCTTCCCGCCCCCCTTCTCCCCTGCCCTTTACCCCTAGCCTGGATGCAATTATTCTAGTATAAAGATGCTTACTCTGGTATAACTCATTCCTGGAAATTTACCAAAGCAAGCGGCAGTGGTAGAAGGTACCTTTGCACTGGTACAGCTGCGTTCACACTAGGGGTTGTACTGCTTGAACTATCAGATATAGCAGCACAGAAACTGTGCATTGCCTACCCTTCTAGAGCCAAATCCCGCTCTCCTTACCCAGTTGAGCAGCCCCATTGATTTCAGTGAGATGATGGTGACCTCAGTGTGCAAGGGGAGCAGGATTTGGCCTGAAATGTATTTGAATGGGTGACATATGGCAAGCTAAGGCACCCACTTCCAATCCATGGTGCACAGTACTAGCATGGGTGCTAACCTGGACGGGTCCCCTATGAATAGCCCTGGCCTTGATGAGAGGAAGGAAAGAGAATAGCTTCCATCCAGGATCTGCTCTTCGCCTGCTGTGTTCCGAGGTGTAAAGCAGATGGAACTGGATATATTAATCAATCTTTGGGCTTTTCTCTTGACAACCCATTGACTGATTTTTGTTCATGTGATCAAAAATGGATTGTCCTATTAGCCTCCCAAGTGGGCAATGGCCCATGAAAGGAGGGTGGCAATCTATGATGGAATCGTCATAACTGGATGTTTTTAAGACCAAGCTGGACAAACACCTGTCAGGGGTGCCCTAGGTTTACTTGGTCCTGCCTCAGCACAGGGAGCTGAACTCGATGACCTCACCCGGTCCCATCCAACCCTATGTTTCTATCATTGCATGGATGTCAAAACTGGTGCTCCATGTGGCCAGGAGAGAACCAGGGCCAGCTGCTGAAAGGGCCCAGAGCCAGCGGCAATGATACCCAACTTGTTCAAAAGGATCTCACAAAACTGGATGACTGGGCAACAAACTGGCAGATAAAACTCCATGTTCATAAATTCAAAGTAATGCACATTAAAAAACATAATCCCAACTATACATATACAATGATGGGGTATAAATTAGCTGATATCATTCAAGAAAGAGATCTTGGAGTCATTGTGGCTAGTTCTCTGGAAACATCTGCTCAGTGTGCAGCAGCAATCGAAAAAGCTAACAGCATGTTAGGAACCATTAGAAAAGGGATAGATAATGAGATTGTAAATATCGTAATGCCATTTGTTAAATCCATGGTAAACCCTCACCTTGAATACTGCATGCAGTTCTGGTTACCCCATCTCAAAAAAGATATTACTGGAATTGGAAAAAATACAGAGGGGGCAACAAAAATTATTAGGAGTATGGAACAACATCCATATGAGGAGAAATTAATAAGACTGGGACTTTTCAGCTTGGAAAAAAGACGACTAAGGAGGAATATGATAGAGGTGTATAAAATCATGCATGGTGTTGAGATAGTAAATAAGGAAGTGTTATTTACTCCTCATAACACAAAAACTAGGGGCCACCAAATGAAATGAATAGGCAGCAGGTTTAAAACAAACAAAAGGAAGTGTTTCTTCACACAATGCACAGTCAACCTGTGGAACTCCTTGCCAGAGGGTGTTGTGAAGGCCAAGACTATAACAATGTTCAAAAAAGAACTAGATAAGTTCATGGAGGAGAGGTCCATCAATGGCTATTAGCCAGATGGGCAGGGAAGCAAAACCATTCTCTGAAGTGCCTAGCTTGTTTGCCAGAAGCTGGGAATGGGCGACAGGGGATGGCTCACTTGATGAATACCTGTTCTGTTCATTCCCTCTGAAGCTCCTGGCATTGGCCACTGTCAGAAGGCAGGATACTGGGCTAGATGGACCATTGGTCTGCCCCAGTATGGCCGTTCTTATGTTCTTCCTTGTGCACATATGCCATCCCTGTGGCTTCCCAGGGTGGAGGGGAGAAGAAAGATAAATCTAACCAATCCATGGTCACGCACATGTGCAGTATCATTATATTGTAGACCAGTGTTTCTCAATTGGTGTTCCGTGGAACCCTGGGGTTCCGCGGGAACACTGTTAGGGTTCCGCGAGAAAGTGACATTGCGCCGCCGAGAGCAGCTGTTCTCCACGCCGCCGAAAAAGGGAAGATGTCCCGGATTTTTCGGCGGAGGGTATTGAGTATGAGTGTAATTTAATTGAGAAACACTGGTATATAATTTGCTTATTTCGACATTTTTTTTTGGCCCCATATGTAAAAATACTGTTAAGAGTTTGGGGGGTTCCGCAATTATTTATTGAGTTCAAAAGGGTTCCATGGCCAAATTTAATTGAGAAACACTGTTGTAGACGTTTGGGGCTGTGTGATCTCAAGGCTCCTGACTCTGGAGGGATAATTCATGGGACACCATGCTCTGAGAGGGGTGGGCTCTGGTTCCTCTTGTTTTAAATCTGTGTGCATGTGTGCCTGTGAACAGTGTGTGTGTGTGTGTGGGGGGGGGGGGGGGGGGGGCACTCTATTCTTGCTGCATCATTACCCAAGTGAGGGCCGTGCTCTCTGCCCCCCCCCCCCCCCCCCCAGTGACTCTCTGAGTCCCTGTACTTTTTGTGCACAAGGGACAGAGTTGACATATGTCATGCCCATTTGGTGCAAACTGAGTGCAAATGTGTTTGCATATCTAAATGTGATCCTTGCCTTGATGCTGCAAGTCCTTGCCCAGCAAAACATGCAAAGATATTGTGTGTCAGCACAACTGTGAGCAGACACTACTAACGCATGGGCACCAGTAAGATTAAGCAATGCATATTGACCTTTGTCTTGAATGAAGCCTGCACACCATCTGCCTCCCTCGCCAGGGGCCAGAGTGAAAAAGGGGGAGTTGTGTGTGTTGCAGGGGTGTGACTGAGGAGACATGAGCATGGTCCTCATCATGCTAACGGAGCTCTTAGCTACCTGCTCCCTTCAGGCTTTTCTGCTGAGGAGATCCCTTTTTGGGAGCAAGCTCAGGATGGAGAGACAGAAGATCTCAGCCAAGCACCACCACTCGTCACCCTACACACACAGGAACCTCCATTCCTCAGGTTCCTGTCTATAATGTTGGGTAGAGCCATCTGGAGGGAACCAGGGTAGAACAAAGAAAGCAACATCCCCATTCCTGCATATATATTATTATTATCATTAGTGTTACAGTAGCTCGCAGGAGCCCTAATTATGAATCAGGACCACATTGTGCTGGGGGCTCTACAAACATAGACGTCAAAATCAATTCTGTCTTTTTGTTCTATGAAGCCTCATCCAGTCTGCCTGTGTGGTGGGAGCTAAAAGGACTGGGTGCATGGCGAGGGAACTGTGTGATAACATCGAATAGGTGATAAGGGGATCTGCCCTCTTGAGATCCAATGGGACTGACAGCATGTTCCCTTGAGATCCAGTGGAATATGGGGCTCCAGGCTTTATGAAATGTTTCCTAAATAGAGGGGTTGCAGAAGAATTGAAAATATGCCCCTCTGTTGATTAGCTGTTGCAGAAGAATTGAATTTTAGCTGTTGCAGAAGAATTGAAAATGTGTCCGTGTTCATTAGTAAGTAGAAATGGCACCTCCAGAAGGGATCAAAACGTGCAACCTATTGAATGTAGCTGCTGATAATGATGATAACTGTACAGGGAATATACATTCTTTAAAGAGAGTTATTCTGGTTGGGATAGGAAGTGAAGAGGAAGGAGAGAGAACGGGAAGAGATAGAGAGGAAGGGGACAGAGGGAGGACAATGAGTCCTCCATCTCCTTCTTCTGTCTCTTTGTCCCTTCCCTCTTCGGAGGCCAAAACTGACTGGTGCAATCAGTTGTTTCAATCCTGAGACTAGCAGAGACACCAAACCTCACCCATTTCAGCATCATCATGTAATTTGCAAGGAAAACTGACTTTTTTAGAATGAAAACTTTTTTAAAAAAAATTTGTGAGGCGCTCGGAAAAGCAAGAAGTTAGTTTCACAGTGCAAGCCCCTTGCAGCCTACTTTGCCAAAGCACCTCAGTCCTTCTCCCACTCCACCCTCTCCTACAGCTGTAAGAGTGCCCTCAGCTTTGCCGCACAACTCCTAAGATATTCCAGTCCTGGGGGATCCTTCATGTATGTCTTGCAGCCAGTGCACCCCAGCTTATTACTCTGCCAATGCACTTCCTGCCGATCCACTCCCTTTTGGCTAACGGCTACTGTAAATCCTCCTGCAGTTTCACTTGGAGAAGTTATTCTTCATTTCCCACCCTGTACTCTGATGCACAGGGTTACAGGCACAAAGTGTTTGCTGCATTCCATCCCAGAGGCGGCTGCATTTCAGTGATAAGATCACTTCGGAGAGTGCCGGGGAAGAGGGCACAGTAATTGATACTGTGCTCCCCTGAGCCCTACACTCAGTTGCATTAAATGGCACAGCCTAATGCATACACGTTCTAAACTAGTTAATAGCAGCCTGCCCTCAGCGAGTTCTGATTCTTCAATACTGGGACATTATTTAGTTATATTAATTTAATTGAACAGAGCAGCCCATGATCAATAGAGGTCTGCGTGAGTCTTAGTGATCAATCCCTTATTCATAAATGTATAGCTTCCCGGCCTCCTGCTAACACTGATTTTCAATGAATGGTAAAAATTGACTGAAGCAATTTCAGGATTCATCACAACAGGGCAAAACTGTCTGATAACAAGAATATAACATTAGAATATATTGATTGTCCATGTTTAAAGGTGGTGGAGGGCTCTTTAAGCTCTCATGCAAAGGCAGAGTAAGATCCAATGGCTGGAAGTTGGAATTAGACACATTTAAACTGGGAAAAAAGGCACAGATCTTTACTGGTGAGGGTAATTAATGACTGGAACAGATTACCAAGGTATATGGTGGCTTCTCCATCACCTGAAGATGTTAAATCAAGACAGACTGTCTTTTTAACAGATATGCTCTAGTTCAGAGGTTCCCACACTTTTTTTGCTGAGCCACACCTTTGAAGATTCATGTTCCATGTGCACCACCTCTCTCAGGGGAAGGGGTGTCCTGTACTCACAGGGGGCGAGGGATGGGGTGGTGGCAGAGAGGCGTGCCCAGTATCCACAGGGATGGGGGGAGTACTCGCCATGTGGCAGTAGAGGAAGCCTTCCACTCCCTGCAGTGGTCAGGTGGTCTCGGCTGCCAGGACCTGACCCCCTGCCCGCCTTGCTCCCCACCCTGTGCAGGAAGCAAATGGATCCACACTGAAGGGCTGGGGTCAGGAGGGGAGCAGAAGGCTGTGAGCCAGGAGTAGTGCACCCCTGCCAGATATAGCCCTTCCTGACCCCGACCCATCAGCACAGTGCCATCCACTTCCCTTGTGCTGGCTCTGCCCGGCAGGGGCTCTGTGCTGTGGGGCTATGCTCAAGGGCCAGGGTCTGGGGGAGGTTCTGTCCAGCAAGGGGGTCAGCATTCCCAAGGGGCATCCTCTGGCTGTCCGCTCGCAGAGGCCCCACCGGCCTCCCCAGCGAAGGAGGGTAGCTGCCTGTTGGTGGCTGTGGCAGTGAGGGAGCGAGTCCCAGCAGCTGAGACCACCCGCGTCCTCCCCATAAGCTTGTCACATCTCCCTAGGGGGTTGCCCCACAGTCTGAAAACACCTGCTCTAGTTCAATCACAAGTTGTTGGATTTGATATAGGAATCACTGGATGAAATTCTGTGGCCTGCGTTATACGGGAGGTCGAACCATATGGTCACAGGGTTCCCCTCTGGCCTTGGAATCTATGACTCTGAAGACACAGAGGGGCAAGGAATCCTGCAGCTAAACTAAAAAGTTCAAACGTTTTGAAACCACAGACCAGCTCCTCAGTGGATGTACATTGACACAGCTCTGCAAGGGTGATGAACACCTGCTGAGGAGCTGCCCCTGTATCTCTGCGCTGCAGTTTTATTTCTAGGGCAACATTTCTCCTGAAACATTTCAGAGATCAAATTGTTCTTGTGTAAAAATGAAAAAGGCAATTTCCCACTCTCCATCCCCTTATAAAAACTGCCCCTTAATCCCCTCTCCTCCACCCCTGACAATGGGATGTAGTACAGAGGCAATGGGCAGCCAACCTTATAATGTGCAATCCACTTAATGGATGCTGTGACATTCCCAGCCCTGATGCAAGAGAGCTCATCACCGACGCAGGGTGGAGTTTAACATAGTCAGATGTCCTGTCACACTTTCCCCTCTTCTCTTTTGTCCCTGTGCTTGGATATGACAGCCCACTCTACCTTTCTGTCTCACTTTCACTCTCTTTCCCTGTCTTTCTAGCTACCTGTCATGGGGTCCACTCACCCTGCACTGGCCCTTCCTGCCGGCTGTCCTGGGGATTAACTCTGCCAATTGGTGTGCCCCCTTCCAGTGGTGCCCCTCCCATCATCCTGTCACTCTGCAGACCCATCTCATTCCAGGAACCACAGCATCCTCTTCATGACGTGACCTTTCAGCCAGGTCACAGTCTATCTTTCTTCCTTCCAGGGTTACCCAAGGTCCATCTATGGAAACAGTCCCAGGAAGTCTTCTCCTGCACTGCCCTGATGGTGCCACTTCCCAGTGGCCAGTAGGGGAACCTGACCTGCCTTCTATTCCAGGTTCCAGTCCAGGGACCCTCAGCTCACCAGTTCTGGGCTCTGCCTTCTCAGCCCTCACTGCTCCTTCTCTGGACTGCTTCCTGCTCTTCCTAGTTCCTCCCCTTCACTCAGAATACCAGCTCCAAACTGACTCCCCCTTCCCAGGGAGCAACTGCTGCCTACCTACCTGTAGCCTTTCCCAACAGCCTCCTTCTGCTCTCAGCTCCTGGGTTTATAAGCCCCCTCCTATTCCTGCCCAACTAAGCCTCATTTAATCAACTTCCAGCTCCCTGGCTCCTCCTCCAGGTGGGTACAACCTGGGCAGCTAATTGGCCTCCCGGGCAACCTTACCCCTTCTAATCCTGTGTGGGGTGGACACTCCCTCACACCACCTTTCTCTCTCTGCCAGTCCCTTTCTGCTCAGAGCCCTTGCAAGTGTTCCTATCCCTCCATCAGCACAGCACATACAGAGGGGATCAATGGCGAGGCTTTGTTTATTCTTTCCTCATTGATAGCAGAATGAAGAAGCCACTATTGAAACTGGACCTGACCACGATTGAGCAGTTCAGAGTCTGGTTATGTAACAGGATCTGATGTTAACCACATTTTAAGGGTTAGTCAAACTCTCTGTGCTTTTCTTTCTTTCTTTCTTTCTTTTTCTTTTTCTCAGCATAGTTGTAGTCATGTTGTTCCCAGGATATTACAGAGGTAAGGTGGGTGAGGTAATATCTTTTACTGGACCAACTTCTGTTGGTGAAAGAGACAAGTTGCCCACTTCACATTGAATGGTCTCTTGCAACGTGTGTTAACACCTTGAATTCAGCTGTGATATTCTGAGTACCTTTCCCAGACCTGAAGAAGAGCTCTATGTGAGCTCGAAAGCTTGTCTCTTTCACCAACAGATGTTGGTCCAATATTACCTCACCCATCATGTCTTTCTTTCCATCAAGTCATCACTTCTTTCTTTCTCCAATCCATAGTTTCCTATCCACTTGTGTGTTTGACCATTCCCTTTCGAGTAAAGGAGAGTGTTTCTGAAAAAGGCATTCCAAAAATTACTCTGAAACAGGAAAGTGTAATCTGCCCATTATATCTATGTGAGTTTATCACATGAGCAGTGCATGGGGTTGTAGTTTCCATGAGGATGTGACATTTAAGGTGAGACAGCATTTGCTTACGTATTCTAAAAGCACCCTCATTCATGGCTTCTGGAGACCCAACACACATCACATTGCCTGCAAACATATCAATCAGCACAAACGTTTTGCATAGCTCACAGCTCACACGAGGTGATACTGTTGGCAGAAGTAGGTAGAAAGGTAATAAGCATGTAGAAAATAGGAATGCAGTCCAGAATCTCAGGAGAGATGATAATAACTCATCACAATGGAGGTAAATCATAAGTATACAAGAAGAATGTGTACAAACATTGCTGCTACGTGCCATTTCTAACAGGGCTACATCTACAGTATTAATGCTGCAGTTGTTGTGCATGCCTGTTCTCGCTGGAACTGTAATCTCAGTGATCTCTATGGTGTTGGAAATCCACTGTAGGGTTGGTTACCCTCAATCTGAGTGTCTGCTGTATTCCAACCTAGAGGTAGCTGCATTTCAGTGGTGGAGCATCAGTTCAGAGAATAGCAGGAAAAGGACACAGCAATGGACACTGCACTCCCTCCTCCACAGCAAACCCACTCAGTTACATCAGATGGGACGTAGCCCGCTATGCACGCATTCTAGACAGAGATGATAGTGATCTGCCCTCAGCAAACATCAACTCTTCAGTGTTGTGACATTATTGAGTGATATTAGTTTAGCTGGACTGAGCAACTTGTCATCATTCGATAGCTCAGAGATTCATAGATTTGAACGTCAGAAGGGACTATTATGATCATCTAGTCTGAGCTCCTGCACAATGCAGGCCACAGAACCTCACCCACCCCTGTAATAAACCTCTAACCTATGACTGAGTTACTGAAGTCTTCAAATCATGGTTTAAAGACTTCAAGGTACAGAGAATCCACCAGCAAGTGACCCGGGCCCCATGCTGCAGAAGAAGGCAAAGAAACCCCAGGGCCTATGCCAATTTGCCAGTGATGTACCATGGGTCTCTGGCACCTGGAGGCCAAGGCTACATTGCACGCCTTCACCTCACGTGCCCCCTGCCCGCAGGGCAGGAGGGGTGCAGGTGCTGCCCCCAGCTGCACCGGGGACTGGGGGTCTGTATCTGTGGGGGAAGGGGGGCACAAATACAGGCTTGGCTCCACCACACTTACCCTCCGCACGGCGCCTGCCTCTCTTGCTTCAGCCCTGCAGCCTGGCACTGGCTCAGATGGGGGCAGCCTCACCCCCTGGCCTGGGGGTGGGGCTGGGCTGGCCATTCATGATGCACAGGGAAGGTGTGGGAGGGGGCTGCAGGAGCTGAAGCAGCCATCCCTCAGCCTCCTGTGCCTCCTGCCCATTGTGAAGGGCTGGCCTGGTGCCCTGCACTTACCCACTGCTCCAGCCCCGCAGCCCGGTGCCCCATCATCCCCTGCACATCTTGAAGGGCCAGCCTGGCGCCACCCCATCATACCGTCATACCATCCCCCCTGTCATACCATCCCCTCCATAAACTTATCAAAGTTTATTGGCCACTTGTCTCTAAATCATCAATCCCTTATTTATAAATGTGCAGTTTTGCAGCCTCGTAGTAACACCACTTATGATTATTTTTGAGGTGTGGTGCAAAGTAACTTTCCCATTTCTTACAGCACTGAAGAATAGGGGAGACATTACGTTTATATCACAAGAGCAATGGTGCTGCTAGGGCCTGGTTTAAAGTCACTTTTCCTACGCTGATGTTTTGGGACTAACACTGTTGTATCAGGCTGTTATCTAAAACTAGTGTACTACCTGACTGCCCAGGAGAGGCGGTATCCTTTCTTAGCAGCATCGAATAGTGAGATAAATGTCTTTTTCATAATTACCTACCCCAAAAATGTATTTATTATTAATTAACGATCAGGGCTCTAATATGCTAGGTGCTGTATATACAGAATGAAGTTTCTGCCCCAAAAAGCTTACAATCTAAGCAGACAAGACAGATAAAAAGTGGTCATAATGAATGTTAAGTTTCAAGAGGCTAGTTCTACAGGCACTTGGAATTACTAGAGTCAACCAGAGAGTAGCCTGTTGGAAGCATCTCAATATATTAAAGACACGGTGTCAGATCCTTCACTGATGTAAATAGGCAGAGCTTCACTGAAGTCAATTCTGAGCTACACCGGCAGTGATTCTAGCCCTTAACATATGCGATCAATATCACTCTCCTGTCACAAATGTATCTTATTTTCCATTTGTCAGTGGACTATCACAGCAATGCTCAGGGTCCTTCAAGAACCAATGAGCCACCAACAGTCTTAGATTTAAACTCTTCAGGACTGGCCCTGTGTCTTTGTACTATATTTGCACAGCACCTGGCACAACAGGGCCTCTAAGCACTATCATAATGCAAATAATAAATAGCATAACAATTTTTCCTATGCGTGTGGAGCAGAGAAGGTGCAAGTTAAAATTCTTTTCAATGGTTTTAATTCCATTTTTAGACTGTTTTGAGAGGGGAAGGTAAGAAAGGAATTGACCTCAGTAATGTCCCCTTTTTAGAAGGCCACATCCACCATTTCTAGCACCAAAATGTGAATTCTGTTTTATGCCTGAAAAGTGATTAAGCCAATGGCACTACTGGGTCAAATGCTGCTCTTAATTGCATTAGTGGATGGGATGCAGTGGTGCAACTGAACAGCATTTGTGTCTATGCCCCCTCACTCACACTGAGCGCAAAGAGTGCAACTCTTGAGATTTTATTGTGAGTTTTGCAATAGTTGATGGTTTTCTTAAAGCCCAGCTGCTGGAGCTGAGTGATTAGGTGAGAATCTTAGTTTTCATTTTAAAAAAAAGTCTCTTTCTAACCCTCATAGCTGCAGAGAAAAGCTTGAAAATGAGACCAGAATGCTTTCTAAGAGCTCAGAAACTAGCAGGGAAATACAAAGAACCCCCCATTTATTAGGTTTTGTTTAAAACTCTTGTGATTTTCAAGCCAATCTTATGACTTTCTGAGGCCTGACTGATGAATTTTGAACAAGTGGGGCTGGCAGTTCTGGGTAGTACATTTCTTAGTGCACTTTTGTAGAGAGGACTGGCAGTAACAAGGATGCATTGAGCAATAGGGGCCTGATCAAATGTCCATTAATCTTCATTAGTCTTCTCTGGGTAATGCATCAGGCCCCAGATGAGAGGGCTGACCCCTGTGTCTTTTATCCTTCTTTGTCCCCATAACTTTCTCTCTCTCTTTGCCTTTTGTACTCCCTTCTCCATCTCTTCCCTCGCAGCTTATCTCTCTCTCTTCCCCTCTATCTTTCTTACCCTATCCTACCCTACTATCTCACGCTCTCTCTCTCCCCCAATTTTGGAAGAAGTTAAGCATATCAACATCTGCCCTAATATCTGCCTCATGCCCTCTCTCAATCATGATGTACAGTGGCATGTTCTCCCTCCTCTCAGCACAGAGATACAGGAAGCACTCGAGTATGTGTCTAGTTATTTTCAGAGTGATCTTTGCATGACCCATGCAAATGGCATCTCAGTTGACATGGGATATGTGTGTCTCGGGGGAGGGGGGGAACTGGCAGAAGTCAGAGGTGACTGAGATGCTTTAACCTGTTTGCATCTTTCCCTCTGACTTTGTCATCCAGGGGATTTGTGTGTACATCCCTTTCTAGCTGTGTTTTCTTTCTCTCTTTCCCTCCCTCCTTTCAGTATGTGGGCTGATCACTGCTCAAACTTTTAATTCAGATGGTAATTGGAATAATAATACGGGCAGAGCCTTTCTGGCTCTGTTGCTGCAGCTGGCTTCAGGGAGCTATGAATAGCTCTGAGTCACACACTGAGATAGTTTCACTTCAAATAATTTTGTTTTGTTTTCATATTCCCCATCCCCGTCCCCGACGCCAGGGCTTCAAAGAAAAAAAGTTCTCCCTCTCACACTATCCCAAAATATAAACCAGGCAAAGGTATGGCAATAAAATCCCTGTTTGGGCACCAGAGAACGGGATGCCTAAAGAAATCAGTCAATTGATGGCTTAGAGGGCAGATGGGGATTGCTGGCATCTATTTATAATTATGGAAAGAAAAGACATAAGTGTGCATGTAAAAATAGTGCACAGTTGATTGCAGCTTCCTCCGCTCACCTTCCACAAGTCACTTTTCTTCTTAGATTGTAAGATGTTTGGGATAGGTACTGTGGCTTCATTTGTGTTTGTATAGCACCTAGCACAATGGGACCTCTACATGTTACTGTGATACATAAGAACAACATAACATTAGAACAGCCATACTGGGTCAGACATCTAGCCCAGTATTCTGTCTTCCAGCAGTGGCCAATGCCAGATTCTTCAGAGAATGAACAAAACAGGGCAATTATCAAGTGAGCAATCCCCTGTCATCCACTCCCAGCTTCTGGCAGTCAGAGAGGCTTAGGGGCACCCAGAGCATGGGGTTGCGTCCCTGACCATCTTGGCTATTAGCCATTAATGCACCAATCCTCCATGAACTTATCTAGTTCTTTTTTTTAACCCAATTATAGTTTTGGCCTTCACAGCATCCCCTGGTAATGAGTTTCACAGGTTGACTGGGCATTGTGTGAAATATTTCCTTCTGTTTGTTCTAAACCTGCTCCCTATTAATTTCGTTGGGTGGCCCCTTGGTTCTTGTGCTATGTGAAGGGATCCCTTTGTTATTGATTTTTCTCCAAACCATTCATGATTTTATAGATCTTTATCATATCCCCCCTTAGTTGTCTCTTTTCCAAGCTGAACAGTCTCAGTCTTTTTAATCTCTCCACATATGGAAGCTGTTCCATACCCTTAATCATTTTTGTTGCTCTTCTTTGTACCTTTTCCATTTCTAATATATCTTTTTTGAGATGGGGTGACCAGAACTGCATGCAGTATTCCAGGTGAGGGTTTACCGTGGATTTATCAAATGGCATTATGATATTTACGATCTCATTATCTATCCCTTTCCTAGTGGTTCCTAACATGCTGTTAGCTTTTTCGACTGCCACTGCACACTGAGCAGATGTTTCCAGAGAGCTAGCCACAATGACTCCAAGAGCTCTTTCTTGAGTGGTAAAAAATAATTTAGACCCCATCATTTTTATGTATAATTATGTCTTTTATGTGCATTACTTTGCATTTATCAACATGGAATTTCATCTGCCAGTTTGTTGCCCAGTCATCCAGTTTTGTGAGATCCCTTTGTAACCCTTTACAGTCTGCTTTGGACTTAACTATCTTGAGTAATTTTGTATCATCTGCAAACTTTGCCACCTCACTGTTTAGCCATTTTTCCAGATAATTTATGAAATAATATTTATGAAATCATCTATGAAACAAATAATACTAAAAGATCTGAATTCTATGTGCAGTTCCAAAATTCTATGTCCATTGTTGCTGTGAAGGTCCAAAGATCCACAGGTATTTTCCATATGATCAGACTCTATAACTGTAATTCTCCAGCAGTGGTAGCAATGGCAGGAGTGCTACGGAATGCAGGGCTCAGAATAGGATTAGACAACATAGTGGTGAAAATGTCTATGTCCTGTACACACTTGTGCTTTCACCATTGCGGTCACTGATGGAGGTGCCCCAGTGGTGAATTACAGCTATGAAGTTTCCTTGTGCAGGCATAGCCGAAATGTACAGCAAAATAGCAACCAAGAAGTCCTTGGTGGCCACAGATATGTTACAACATTATTGGCACCACCAAATACAAGGCCTAGGAATAGAGGATTAGCTTGGGGGAGTAAAGGAGGGATGTTTCAGGCTGCTAACGAATTCAGAGCTAGAGAGGGTGCCTTAGTGGTTTAAGTGTCACCCACACTAGGAGAGTGGGGTCTTTGTCCCCCCTGTAGATGGCACATGTGAAAGGTTAGTGGTTGGCTCTATCTGAAGCTTCAGTCCTATAGTTCACATGGTAGCAGATCATGCTTTTAGGTGGTGAAGGTCTAGGGTTCATACCCAGCAGACAGCACATAGAGGGAGGGTTACAAGAGTGATCCCAATGTGGGGCTTGAACATCTGTAGCCCTCAAAGGTTTGCAATGAGCAGCCCCAAGCAGCAAAGTCTGTAACCCCCCAGTCGAGAAGAGGTCATTGTCTGTCTCGGAGGCATCAGGTCTGAATCAACTAGATTTTTCTCTCCAGAACTATTGGCATGATTCCTGGCAGGTTAGAGTCAGTCCTTCATCCTTCTGAGGTAAATAAACAGTGCGGGCGGGGGGAGGGAAAGGGGGAGTATTTGAGATGAGACCTTAAAAATGAGGTTCGGTTTCCTCTACCTGGGCAGTAAACCCCTTGGCACTTTTCCTATGAGTAGACTTTTGTGTCTGTGCCTTAAGCTAGTATGCCCTCTCCTTCACTGTGGTGCAGGGCATTGTGTACCAGCTGGCTACCAACCTCCCATACCAGAGATGACTGCAGTTCAGTGGTTCTGTGTATCTATAAAGCCTTTAGAAATCAAATGTATTATTTTTTGTCCCTGGGGAACTGTTTGGCCCTTTCCTATGCTACTGTAATAAAATTAAAAATAATAATATATCTGATAATGCCCCTGAGATTCAGATTAAATCACATGGGGCTTTTGCAGATCCAGCTGACAAGACAGAGATCTCTGAGATGGCTCTGCAGTGATATAGAGAAGCTGGTCATTGACAAGGGGGCAGTGTCATGGGAGACTCTGAAACAACATTCCCCACTGGGCACAGAGCGAATGCTGTCCGCCACCCCTGGACTAGTCTCCTGTCTGTTCCTTTCTCTTCCAGGGTGCAATAGATGTTTGGGGGGGCATGTCAGGATGGAAACGGCTAACGAATTTATTTCCACTTCTCTCCTGATTTGGGTAGCGCCTGGTTTTGTGATTCTACGGGTTAGTAACATTTCCCTTTTCCAGTCAAGGGAGTGTTGACTCCAACCGCCACACCACCTCTCTGGATCCATCTCTGGCCAGCCTTTCAGGGGGTAATGCAGTCACACAGCACTCTGGCAATTCACTCAGTCTCCTCTCTGGTTCCCTGGGCTGGCACAAGACACAGTCCCTGCCCCCTCAGGGGAAGAAGCATCATTAATGTATTTAGACAAGTTGTCCTAATAAACCAATTAAGTCCTATCACTGGGCAGTGACACACCCTGTGCGGTAAGCCTTGGATGCAGGTGGGATTACAAGGGACATCCCTTATTCAAATAGAAAATTGCCTGTCCCGTACTTCATCTTTGTACAACAAGATTGGGAGTTGCTGAGTGCTGCAAAAAGCAGCAAGAAATATCCCTGGTGAATGTAAGTGAGTACTGCTTATTAATAATAATAATAGTAATTAACAATAATTCATATCAAGAGGGGATGGGGGGGGAGGGGGCTGCTAAGAAAACAGTCCCTTATTTTTTAAATACAATGTTGGTAGCCCTAGTGGTGACTGAGCAACCCCTACCCATTGAGGATTTCTGGTGACATCCTGTAATCCTGAGAACAAAGCTCAGTTCACCTGATGCCTGGGATAGATATAGTGAGTCAGTCACAGGTTCCTCGGGGTTGTGGTTTTTTATAACTGAAGGATTCACCTCCAGATTCTGACACAACACGATGTGTGTTAATTAAAATCAGATCCAAATTCTTCCACTGGCCCTCTCTCCTGCCATGAACCTCCCTCCCCATCATTGTGGAACCATGAACATACCATCTCATGCATTACAACTCGGGCATGAATCTTGCTGGCACAAATCCCCAAATCCCTTATCTTCCTGCCATGAGATTCTTCTGCCCCGATGCCGCAACTAACCCTTGGTCCCACCAATAGCCCATTGGCCATAAGCCCCTCTGCCATAAGGCTCCTGTTTTCAATCCCCCACGGCCCTATTCCCTCTGTCCTGATCCCAGATGACCTTGCTGTTCCTATCCTGAACCTACTTCTGCCCTGACTTCTCCTGGGTTGTGAGCCCTTCTGCCATGACACACACACACACACACAGCCCCTAGATGTGATTGGACTAGTCAGTTAGCGAAACAGGAGAAGAGATTTCAGATAGCTTTGTATAAACTCTTTCGCATGTCAAGTCTGTTAATGAACAACACCATGGCTGTGAGGCCCAGGGATGGGGCCGGGATATCAAAGGTGACAAGGCCTATTGTACGCTTGACATTTGTATAATTCAGCCTCATTGGCTGAAATGCTGTAAACATTGATCTGGCTGTTTGTCTCTCCCCTGGCTGCGAAGTCACAACATGAAATGCAGTTGTCTGATGACATCATAGACCTAGGTGATTTCTGCTCCCTCCATTATTAAAGATACAGACACACACACACACACACAGATGATTTAAGTACAGGTCTTTCTGGAATTCACTGTCACACTTTGAATGGTGCTGAGGCTAATACAGCTGCTCCAGAGGATGGCACAACAGTTGGCTGTGCAGGTGGCCCTGTCACAGAAGAGGTGTGACCTGTGCTGGAGCTAATTTGTGGACTGCTACTTCTGTTGGAGCCCACAGCACTTCAAAAATGCCACGGCCACTTCTCCCCTCAGGGACATTGGAGAGGGCCTGTCCACATTCCCGAGGCTTAGATAATGAGGAGGAGGAGGAACCCATATGCAGTTACCCCCATCACCCTCCACCTCCTCCGGTCCATGCTAAGAGCCTCATCAGTCCAGGGGTCAATCACCAGGAAGATCCAGAGGGAGCCATTTCATTTTCCTTAAAGGGGTTTGCAAAACCAAAGAATCGTGGCATGGTCAAAGAGGAAGAGTCAAAAACCAGAATGTTTGCAAAGAAACTGGCCAGACACAAGCTAGACCTGGAAGGTGAATCCTTATCTCCAGAAGCATTGGGCTTGAGCTTGGAGTTCCAGGAGCCATTCTACAAAGACCTAGAGATGGTTGATCCCTTATCAGATGATGAGGAGGATGATTGGAGTGGGAGCTTTCACCACCCTGCCCTTGAAAAAGCCCACAAGTCCAGGTTTACTAGCATGAGACCATGTAGCCCACATGATTCTTTATATCACAACACAGCCAGACAGTTGGGAATTGAGGCATTTGCTCCCTGGCTCCATCCCGGAGACATGTATGTTTCATGCACAGCGCATGACAAGGCAACTGAAAGTTGTGCTCTTCGTGAAGAATCCATCGGAGACAGGGAGTTTCCATCTCTGCAGCTGAGCTACGAAGAACTCAAAGAGGAGAACTCCATGCTCAGAAGGAAGATCAAAAGCATCAAGAGCTTCTCAGAAAGTCAGACACGCTTGGTGAGAAAACTTGAGAGAAGACTGAGAGCCGGTGTGGTCAAAGAGGAGAAAGAGGCTCAGGGTTTAGAATCCATTCTCCAGCAGGCAGAACGGAATCTGCAGTCAATGACCCAGCGGGTCCAGAAGGCAGAAAGTAGCGTTGCAGAGCTGAAGCAGGAAATGTCCCTTCTCCGGGTGGAGCTGGAAAGTTCCAAGGTGGAGAATGACACCCTGCGTGCAGGCCAGTCCGCCAGCCTGGAGGCAGTGAAGCAAAATGTCGACATTGCCTTGCAGAATCTCCGCCGGGTTATAGCCAACGCACACTTGTCAATCAAACAGCTGGTCTCAGGAGCGGAAATGCTGCATTTTATTGCTGACCTCCTGAAATCCATTGACAAAATTTCTGAAGTCAAAAAGGAAGATGATCGATGAAAAAGCGCTTAGAGGGCTCCCACCTGTGAGTGTATGGATTGAGATCACACTGTCCCCAGCCCGCGAACAGCACTGAACATGTTTGCTTTCATAGGCTGAAACATTTTGTGTCTTCAAATAGGTGGCCTTTATCCTTCCCAGAAGTACTTTTATTGTAATTAAATATGAATTTCATGTACTAATGAAGTATTAGCCTCGGGTGCTCTGTTTCAATAGTGCAGTGCTGCAGGCTGGGGGAACCAGCTGTTTGTCTTGTCCTTGTCAGAGGTCTGTGTCAAGGTCCTATGCAGAGGGGCTCCGTACAAGCAGGAGGCCCTGCAGACGTTCTGGCTGACTCCCCCAGACTTCTTTCACGTGAGCTGGGACAGCGTGTGCCAGAGGGGGCTGTGTTACCCTTTATCAGGCAGCAGTCTACACTGCCCCCTGGCTTATTTGTTTTGGCTGGTGCAGAAGGTGGCTGGGCCTCAACTCTGCCCAGATCTCACTTGTCCCTCCCTCGTTTTGGTGGCTTGCGGAATGCAAGGAACCAGAGTCATGGGCACTTTTGCACAGGGTTACAATGAAGGGATAGCTTCTTATAACCTCTTACCTCTTCCCTTGAACTCATGGTCAATCACAGTCTGTCCCTTCACATCCATGCATGGAGAGGGAAAAGAGAGACTTGATCAGTAGTAACCTTTATGAAGTTGTTAAACATCCAAGTGTGAGCTGAGACAATGTCCCTTTCTTCCCACCACGAGCTCTAGTGCTGCCTGATTGTGTGTGAAAATGGTTTGATTTCAGTGTGTCCTTGTCCTATAGCAGAAAGGGAAAGTGCTGCGATTTAGCCATCACATATAACTGTACTATCTCAGGAAGGGGATGATCCTCCTCCCACTGCTAGACTTGGGCATGTTGATGTGGCAACCCTAGCTCTGAATCTCCTACCTTTGTGGTTTGCTGAAGAACAGACAGCACAGGTAGTCTTGTCCTTACTCGGTGGGACCATCTCCCGGGGTGAAAGGAGATAGTTTCCATTACACCTTCACTCCTTAACCTTTCTGTTGGGCTTAGATTATAAACCACAATTCTGCTGCAATTTATGCAACTGCATAACTGTATTTTACACATTGGGCCTTGCCTATCTTATTAGAATTTTCTCAACAGCCTTTAATGCTCTTGGCCACCAGGGAAGGATGGCGAGGCTCCAGTCCCTGATGGAGCTGAGTGGGGTGACTCTCAGGCAGCTGTGCTTATTCCTCAGCGGGCAAGCTAAGAGGGTAATTATGGGCAATTATTTGTCTTCACCTGGAGCCTACCCAGTGGAGTACCCAGAGTTCCATTGTGTTGTCACGGCTGTTCACTCATGGTTCCGTTCTGTCCTTGCTTCTCTTCAAATGGCCATGTATGGACGGTCTCAGATACCAAACTGCCTGAGGAACATTTTTATCTGGCTGCGAAACAGCTGGTTGAAATTCAGCCCAGCCAAGACCGAGGTTGGAAGAAGTGTCTTGAGGAGCTTGCTTGTGGTTTTTCTGCATCCATTTATTGAGGGAGGGTGTCCAACACTACTTAGCTGGAAGCAGAACATGGAGAGCCCCTTTAGCACCCTGGAGCCCCATTTTGCAACATTGATCAGAAGCGGCTATTACTATCCCTGGCTTATCTGAGAAACCCAGATGTTCCTCTCACACGTGGACCTTGACCAGGTCATCCGCCATGCCTTTTTTACAGCCAGGCTAGTCCACTGAAATGTGCTCCTAATTGGACTTTCCTTGTGTAACCCAGGCCTGCTTGGTGTGGCAATTTGTCCCCTGTAGTGACACCTAGCCCAGCTAGAGGTTGCTGAATCTGCTACAGCCTTAGCTAAGGGGCAGTTGGCTTTTCACTCTTGCAGCAGAAGATCATACATTAAGCGTCAAAGGGCCTGGGTTCAATCCCACCCACTGATGACCAAGATCTGTGGGTGTTACACTTAAATTTGCCTTGGAGGCTGCAACAGCTGCAGAAGATGGTGGTTTACTTGCTAAGGAGAGAGTGGGTTGGTTGTGCCTGCACTCTGCAATGGAGGGCAGGATTAGCACTGGTACACAAAGCCCTTACTAATCTATGAGTCATCACCCCTTGCAGCGTGCCCTTCTCAGCAGCTCCCATCAGCCAGGACAGGTTGGTTCTTTGGTTCAATCAAGATCCCTCCCATGTGCCACTTTTCTTTTTTGTATCTGTTCACCACTTTTATTCCCTCTTTTGAGGCTGGTGGGGGGTGTCTGTGTTCTTTGGGAAGCATTCCCTCTGGGCTGGGGTGATGGGGTGTTTTGCCTGAAGGCTTCTGTGTTTGTCTGAGCTCCTTTAGCCCTTGTTTTTGATGTATTCGGACTGACTGAGCTCTATGCCTCATGTCAGCTTTGATGTTATTGTAGTGCATAATGCTAGGTGCCTTACAAATCATGGGTTCTTGACCTGGGATTTGGGACTGACCTGCCCTTTCCATATTGCTAACCGGGAGAGGAGACTGGGTTAGATACAAAGAGGCCTCGGGGGCTGTGGTATAGAAAAGGGGATGGCAGTATGGTGATTGCTGGGAACTGGCATACTAGCTGTATAAACCAGTTCTTTATATCTGTTTTTACATTACAGCTAGTGGATCCAGACCAAATCTTGGTGAAATAGCGCTGTCGACATCATGAGGTGGTCACAGAGAGTTGGGAACTCCATGCTCTACCCTCTTGGCCAGGGACCACTCTTTTTGTTTGTCATGTTGACAGCATTTCCCTTTGTTGTTTGTCTCTCAGGTGCATGCTCAGCACTGATCACAGGTATGGCTGGTGCCCCAGCTCATCAGGGGTGAGACCCAGCCTCACCTGGTCCTATGTGAGCTCTGCTGTTTGAGACCTCAGACACATGCAACTCCCACTGCATCCCACGATCTGAGATACCCTGATGATAAAGCAAGCCATGGGCAGCGTCCGAGTTAACAGGTAAGTGACCCCTTCTCAAAGGCTGTCATCACCTCTGGGATTCCTTGCCCATGACCTTCTGCCCCCGGGGGGGGGGGGGGGTGTCTCTTTAAATCCATGCCAAACTATACCTCATTACCCCCCTCAGTGTCAATGACTGGCAGGCCACACCTGCTCTGCTTCTCCACGCCAAGTTTAGGGCCCTTTTCCCCTGCTCCCACCTTATTAGGAATGCGCCACATGTATGTGAGGAGTTACCAATTCTCAGCCAGGTCAGTCCCTACTGTGGAAGGTGGAAGCAGATGAGGGGAAGGTGAGGAGCTGAGGCAGTGGCCCCAGCAAGAGGAGAGAGAAATTATAGCTTTCTGCCTTGAATCATCACGAGATAAACACCCACCTTCCATAATCCCCACTTGCCTTTTCCAAATGAAGGGAAGAGGGTGAATGATTTGGAAGATGATTACTGTCACCCTGAAGAAGCTCCCATGTTTGACTCATGGAGCATCTCAGGAGCAGTTAGAGACAGGGTTAAAGAATCCAGATTGGAGAACTCTAGTTGATGTGCTGACCCTGGCTTATGGGAGGGAGATCAATGGAGTACAAAGAGGGTCCTTGAAGGCCAGGATGCCCCCAGTGCCTCCCTCCTCCTGAAAGTGTATCACTTTAATTCTACCAGTGGTCAGAATGTCCACTGTGATTATGTCATCAGGGAACTACTGTGATGTCATACAGAGCCTTATGTGACCTAACAGCAGCAGCTTTCTTCCTGGCAGGGAACAGAGGAGTGGTTGGGATATTCTGAGGGGGAGGGGAGAATGAGAGCTGAGCAAGTAGCTTTCAGAGAGAGGGAGTTTCTCACAAGGAATCTGCCAGTACTTTGGTTGTTGATCTGTAAATTACACCTTTGGCTCTGGATACAGGATGCTGGGAGCCATGTTCGTTGCTGTGGCAACGGAATTGTCCTGAACTCAGGAAGTGTATAAACATTGTCACAGATGCACAATTAGATCAGTGAGGAGAAGGCAACAGAAAATAGAAACTTCCAACCTTATATAATTCAGGGCCAAAATGTTATAAGATCCGCGGCACTTGCTCTTAGTTTTCTCTGCTGGCTGCATCTGCATCTCATTGTAAATCAAGACTCCCAGAGTTTTTGGAGTATTTTTTCAGAGTGAAGGCAAGTCAAGATTTCGGTGTTCCTCGCAGCAGAGTTCAGCCAGGACTTTGGTAGAATGAGCTTCCTTGCAGCTGTGCTCTCCAAATGTCCAACCAAGGATCCACGAGTCTTACTGCCGGGTCTTGGTAGAACCAGCTGGGGGAACCCAGCGCTGTGAACTTCCTCACAACACTGCCCTGTCAGGACTCCAACACGGTGAGCTTCCTTACAACAGCATCCTGACAGTGCTAGAGGAGGGATCTGGCAGGGAGCACTTCCTCAGAGCTCTACCTTGGCAGTTCCCAGTTAGCCAGAACGTCAGTCATTTGCGCTTCTTCACAGCAGGGTTTTGTCAGTGCCAATGGGGGCTCTGGCAGCATGAGCTTCCTCCTAGGCAGCCAGTGACTCTCTAAGTACCCCGGTTCCTCTCTTGTTGTTTTTACCTCAACTGTTTGTTTTCTCTTAAAGGTACAGCATTGTCTCAACTGAAGAGGATGGGCACAAGGTCTCTACACTAGGCGGCATGAACGGGCACAACTGGAACGGGAAAGGACATGCCCCCAGGAGGAAACGCCGTAATCGTTTTGTGAAGAAGAATGGCCAGTGCAACGTCTACTTTGCCAACCTGAGCAACAAGTCTCAACGGTACATGGCCGACATCTTCACCACGTGTGTGGACACCCGCTGGCGCTACATGTTTATGATCTTCTCGGCAGCCTTCCTGGTCTCCTGGCTCTTCTTCGGCCTCCTCTTCTGGTGCATCGCTTTCTTCCATGGTGACCTAGACGCCAGTGGGATGGGCAGTGTCCCCGCCACTGTAAAGCCCTGCATCATGCATGTCAATGGCTTCCTAGGAGCTTTTCTCTTCTCGGTGGAGACACAGACCACCATTGGTTATGGGTTCCGTTGTGTGACTGAGGAGTGCCCGTTGGCCATCATGGCAGTAGTGATCCAGTCCATTGTGGGCTGTGTCATCGACTCTTTCATGATCGGCACCATCATGGCCAAGATGGCCCGGCCCAAGAAGCGGGCCCAGACCCTCCTTTTTAGCCATCATGCTGTAATCTCTGTGCGCGATGGCAAACTGTGCCTCATGTGGCGAGTGGGAAACTTGCGGAGGAGTCACATTGTGGAGGCCCATGTCCGGGCTCAACTCATCAAGCCCTACATGACACAGGAAGGGGAGTACCTCCCGCTAGACCAGCGGGACCTCAACGTAGGCTATGACATAGGCCTTGACCGCATATTCCTGGTGTCCCCCATTATCATTGTCCATGAGATTGATGAGGAGAGCCCACTCTATGGAATGGGCAAGGAGGAGCTAGAGATGGAGGACTTTGAGATTGTCGTCATCCTGGAGGGGATGGTGGAGGCCACAGCCATGACCACCCAGGCTCGTAGCTCCTACCTGGCCAGTGAGATCCTCTGGGGCCACCGTTTCGAGCCTGTGGTCTTTGAGGAGAAGAACCGCTATAAAGTGGACTACTCACACTTCCACAAGACCTATGAGGTAGCCGGCACCCCTTGCTGCTCGGCCCGGGAGCTGCAAGAGAGCAAGATCACCATCCTGTCGTCTCCCCCACCTCCTAGTGCCTTCTGCTATGAAAACGAGTTGGCCCTAGTCAGCCAAGATGAAGATGAGGATGAGGATGAGGTGGAAGTGAGGGCAGGGTTAGGAGGAAGCACCAAGGAGGATGGAGGAGTCATCCAGATGATGGAACTTGGGAGTCACTTGGATCTGGAACGGCTACAGGCTGCCATGCCCCTGGACACCATCTCCTACCGCAGAGAGTCAGCCATCTAACTCCTCCCCCGTTTCCATTCCACTTCTATCGCCCACCATCTCTTTCTCCCTTTCTCTCCAGTATTTAATTGAAAAATTCCCCAAAGAACCGCCTTTGCCCACCTCTTTGCCCCTGAGCACGTACAGCGTGAGAGAAATGCTCATCTTTCCAGGGGGCACAATCCATACTGGAACAGACTCCTTGCAACAATTTGGGAGAGCAGTATGTGTATTTTGAATCCCTATATTGACAGCTGATGTGAGGGAATATCCTCCAAAAACTCCATAACTGCTTGGGGCTGGAATCATGGGAAGAGAGGCTTGGACCCAAAGCAATTTCTTCTGCAGCTTGAGAGAATGATAGACCTTCTGGTGATCTGTCAGCCTCAGTAGGACCAGTGGCCACTAAGCAGGTCAACATTGTTGCCAGAGAAGAAGTAGGTTATAAATGTCAACCAAATTGGGATGGACAGGAGAGTCTGGGGGTCATGGGAAAAGAGTGAAAAGGATCCAGGGAGTGGGGTGTATTTTGCATGTTTATTGCTTGTTGTACATGATTTTATTGTACATAAAACAGATCAAGAACCAAAATCCATATTCTTCCATTTAAAGTTCCAGATCAGGAGTCAAAGACTCTGTAACCCACTTTGCTCTCTCTCTCTCTGGCCCTTGGCATCCATGTCTCCCAGAGGCAGGCTGACTCCTCCCACCCACCTACCCAAAGTCTCCCCTGGTTCTTTTTAAAAACTATTCTTGACTTTTCCCAGAGACACCCACCAGAGAAGGCAGAGCCCTGTGTGTATAGAGGGAATGTTAACTGGGGCAGTGCCTGGATGACAGAGAACTGACCCATCCAGGGCAGTGGTTCCACCACGAACTCTTTCCCCCTCCTCCATCCTCCTCCCCCTGTGAGCAGCTGTAAAACTGGATTTGTAACTATTTATTTTTAATAAAGTATAATCTCCCAGGGGAAGTCTGGAAAGAAGAGAGCGAGACCCCACAGCTGAGGTGGTGTGCAGTGACTGATTATTACTATGGCTAGTATCTGTTTGATATTTATATTGCAGCGATGCCCAGGAGCTCCAATCAGGGCCACACTGGCCGAGGTCCTGGCGAAACCTGTATGAAGATGGGCCCTGCCCTGAAGAGTTTGCAGTCTAAGAACACAAGTGGCATATGAAAAGTGTGAGGACAGGGAGACCACCAATTTTATATACATAAGCATATCCACTTGGAACAGCACTGCCCCCTTCTGTTGGTGGGTAGACCATAGGATTGCCAGGGGTTCAGTTTTTGACTGGAAAGTCTGGTTGAAAAGGGGATCTGACAGTGTTCAGTCAGTACTATTGGTCGGACACCAAGAGTCCTGTTACCCGAGCAGTGTCTGCAATCCGCTTCCATTCTGCTGCTGGGAGGGCAGGACAAGCAGCTGTTGCTGGAGCTTGAGGAGCACTCAGGAACTGCCCAGCTCCAGCAGAGAGAAATGCTGGTGTCTGGGGGGAGGGAGCCTGAATCGCGTGGCATTGGAGGAGTGGAGCAAGTGGCCAGGCTCACTCTGTCTCAACCTCCTTTATGCCCTGCTCCCAGATGCTGCCCCCCAATCATCCCTCCACCCCCAGAGCATGGCTTCCTGCCCCAGTCATCACCCCCGGCTCCTGGAGCGCGGCTCTCCCTCAAACATCCCACCCCAGTCATCCCCCTACCTCTAGAGCCCTGCTCAGCTGTGCGGGGAGGGAGATGGAGAGAGCAGTGGCCAGGGGGCTGGGGAAAAGGGGGACCTTAGGAAGGAAGACGTGGAAGAGGGGGCGGGGAAGGCTCTGGTGCTCAGTGTCTAGTTTTCACAAATTAGAAAGTTGGCCATCATAGTAGGCCACCTAGAGGTTGATGAGCCTGCTAGAGCCTTGGCTTACGAGGAAGGTCTTTTAAGCTCAGGCAGGAGATGCTCATGTGTTAAGGTCCACAGGCCCCAGGTTCAATCCCATTGCCAATAACATACCTGTGGGCATTGTACACAATTATTACATATGTACATACCTTTGCTTAAAAATTATGATACATGAAGTGTCGGCTATGCCCGCAAGGAGACCAATCCTGGTCTTGTTAAAGCCAATTGGCGTTTTGCCAGCAACTTTGAGAGGAGCAGAATTAGCACCTTAGTGAGTAGCAGACCCCAGCGCCAGATCTGTCTAAAGCCTTGTCTTATTTCACTAAAGAGGTGTGTTCTTAACCTGAGTTAGCTAACTGGAGCTATAATCCTAGTGAACACAAGGCAGCATTACAGATGTCACGTAAACTGGCAGGTTGAAGCCCAGTCCTGCCATGTTCTTTAATTTGACCTAAAATGTTGGGAGAAAGCTACAAACGGTCTTGTCTTCACTAGGATTTTACCTCAAGTTAGTTAACACAAAGCACACACTTTTTTTCTTTTCTTTTTTTTTTTTTTTGTCATGAAGACAAGGCCTAAAAGAGACTTTGTCTTGGAAGTCAGTGATTCATTTACACAGGAGGAGACCAGGCAAATCTTCTCCCTCCTAATTATCTGTTCCTTGGTTCTAAACATTCACTAGCTTCCCAGCCCACGGAGATGTATTTTCCTCTTCTCACTAGGCCAAAGCCTGAAGTCATTATTCAAGTTTTGTTCAGGTAAAATTCTCATTGAAGTCAAGGGGAATTTTGCCTGAGAAAGGACTCCAGGTCACCAGTTATGTGACAAGTATGCTTAACAGGGAGGTGAAGACGTGGGGGTTACAGCAACTATTTGTAGGTTTTATTACCAATCGCAAAAACTCCCCCCATTAGTGGGCATCTAAAATGCGTGCAGGGAAGGAGTGAGGGGAGAGAGAGAGCGGGAGGGAGGGAACTGTGAGCACACTGCACTGCCACTTAGGGTACATCTTCACTGACGGCAGGAAATTCGCCACTATCAGATCGATCTATCTGGATTGATTGAGCCGTCAGTGAAGACCCTCTCAATTGATCCGGAAGTCGACATGTTAAAACCACCCCCTCAAGTGGTGCAGCACAGTGAAGATGCCGCATAGAAGAGGAGTTACGAAGTCAACAGGAGTTACACAAGCTACTCTGCGTAGCTCGTGTAGCTCCTGTCGACTGCTGCCAAATTTCAAGGTAAGTGTAGACCAGGCCTTAATGGTGCAGTATGGCCAGATGGGAAGTATGGAGCTACCCTCCTCCCAGGAAATGTAAGCAGTGAAGATACTCCTTCAAAACTATAGACAATACAAGAGAGAAAAAAACAACCAGATTGATAGAATAGCTGCTCTTGGTCCACACAGCTGAACCCCATGGGAGGGTGGCTGCTCCTATATGAGAGAATGACCTCCCACCCCATCTCCTGGGGCACCTACAACACAAGGAAACGGGAACAAAATCCACATGTAGCATGACAACATTTTGTAACTGGCACAAGAGGTGAAGGGCAGGGAGGATGGATGGCAAAGAGAGTAGAAGAGGGGAAGAGAGTAGCAGGAGGGGATGAGAAGGTGAAGAAGCAAGAGTAGGAGAAAGATGAAGTGAAAGAGAGGAGGATGAAGGAATAAGGAAGATGGAGGAAGAGAGGTTGTGAGGAGATCAGGGAAGAGGTAAGGGAAAGCAAATAGGAGGGGGGGAGAAGAGGGGAGTAGGTGAGAGCTGCAAAGAACGAAGAGGTGGAGAAATGAGGGTAGATGTGTAGATGGTCCTTCACCCACCTCCCTAACTATGTCAGCAATGCTTCATTCATACCTCTCCTATTGGATGGTACATATTAGTAAATGTGCGTAGGAGCCACATAGATTATTGTGCTGCTAATGGGTTTTCCCATCGCTAGCATGACATCACCCCCATGTACCACTTGCTGATCCATGTGTCCCTGTCCCTACCTCTCCTCTCTCTTCTCTCCCAGCTGCTAATTAATGAAGGCTTTTTTTCCCCTTGGGGGCATAAACAAGTGTCAGTATTGACATGGCTTTTAATATAGCTTTCAGAGGGTTGCGCTTGTCACTGGAGTACTGTACTGGAAACAACTAATGGACCGAGAGGGAAGAGTCCCTGTGTGAGGACACAGGACACATATCCACAGACTGGGGATGTGTACACAGGGAGAGGAACCCACACAGATGTGCACCTGTGTGCCATGTAGCAGTGTACACCAGAGACAACATTTTGAGTGTACAGACAAATGATATGCACAGGATCTTCATGTGCAAAAATGCAATCATATGGCTATGCTAAAGACTGCGCATACAGACATAAGGATGTGCCCAAGTACCTACACATGCAAACATGGCGACAATGGTGAGTGTACAATGCTCAATGCATGCAGACTTTGAGGATGTGAACAAAGTCTACATGGGCAAATACACCAACATGGGGCTCTGTGTTCTTTGCACAGGGCTCCGCTTGTGCAAACATTGGTTTGGGCATGTGCACAAAGCTATCCATGTGCACATGTACAGAGAGAGGCCACGTGTGCAAGGGTGTATGTGTGCAAATGTGTAGAGATGGGGAAAGTGCACACTATGCCAACGTGGAAAGATGAGGTGTGTGCAATGCAATAAATGTGCAAACATGCAGAGGTGTGCACAAGGCTCTGGTCATACAAACATGCAGAGCGGAGGGAGGTGCACAAGGCTCTGCAGCAGAACGGACACTCCCGAGCATTCAGATATTATGAGTATGGCCTCAAAAATCATACAATTGCCTACAAATCATGAGATTTAAAAAAAAAAAAAAAAAGGTTTTGGGCTCATTTTATTTGTCTTCTGGTTTCTGAGCCTTGGGTCACATTTTTATATTTCCTCTGTACACATGAGGACTAGAAACATACTTTAAAAAAATTAAAGCTGAGAGTCTCGTTGAATCACATGATCCCAGCAGCTGGGGCTTTAAGAAAAAAACATCAAACATTGAGAGACTCGCGATCAAACTGTGAGAGCTGACAACACTGCTACACATACAGAAAGAACAGAAGAGAAAGCTGAGCGAGGGGCAGATGGAAGGTGTGGTGAAGAGAAGACAGAGAAGAGAGATGAAAGGAGGAGAAAGAGCTCCTAATCCTTCCTCTCTTTCCCTCCGCTTTTGCATGACCCCCTGCCTTGCTCCAGGCCCTCCATTACACCACCTGAGGCAGTGCCTCTTTCAGCGGAAAGAAAGGGAAAGTGAATGCTGAATGGTGAGGTGAGTGCCCTCTCCAATGGACTGATATGCTGTTAAGACAGAAATAAGATCTGAATCCCCCAAACACCACAACCATAGCCCAAACCAATCGCAACTCTGGGAGTCCACACTCAGTGAAAATGGGCTCATTGGAGCCCTGTGGCCTGGTAAATATATGGAAACCCAGCAGTCTGGCCTATGACATTGCTATGGAAACCAAAACATGACTATTATTATTCCCCTGGAGAACTTTTGGACCAGTGCATAACACCCTTGTGAAGGTTGCCCATGTGTTCCTGAAAACAAGGAGGGTGCCTGTTGCCAAGGCCTTGCCCTGGTCACTCAGGGTTGCAGCTAACTCTCACAATTTGTTGTTTTTCTTAAAGCCCCAGCTCCTGGAGTCACGTGAATATGAGAGTCTCAGCTTTCGTTTTAAAAACAAAGTACATTTCTACCCCTCATGATTGCAGAGAAAAGCTTGAAAACTAGAGACTCAGAAACAAGATGGCATATGGGATCGGTGACACTGCTTGTTCCTGTTGCTTGTACAAAATTGTCTGGTGGTGATTTGTTTAACCCCTGCAGACAGGCACATGAGTGGGTGATATTCAGGACAAGCTGGTGTGGCTAGGAGTGTGTGCACTTTAGGAATCATTTATCCCCCAACATACCCTCTCCTTTCCACTCCAAAAGAAGGACTCCCATTGAAACTGTTCCCCAGGACTCCAGCCAAGTCCTCACACCAGACTTCCCCAGGCACCTAGAATCAAAGCTACAGATGAAGGACAGGGCAAGCCAAAGTCTGCTGGGAACATACTCTCCAATACACAAACAGACAATATACATCATACATACGCACTATCACATCCCAGACACACCACAACCTCCTTCCACAAACAGACTTTCACCATAAGCTCCACAAAGCCACACCACTCACACCAGGCATCATCACGTAGACAAATCCATTCCCACAGCATGTACACACACACCCCATAAACACAAACAAGACAAAACACAAACTGCTAATATACATGTCTCACAGACATATAAACACAGAGATACAAACACTCCCTACACATACACACCACAGTCTCCTCTGCACACACTACTGTACAGCGCGTGGGGCTGTCCAGCCCACACATTCCCCTGTCATGTGCTCCAGGACAGCCTTGCCCATCTGTTTCTCTTGCTTTCCTCAAGCAGGTTCTGCAGGAGGGTGCTTTCTGTCTGCCTCTCACCCCTGGCCCTCCAGACCATGTCATTGGGCTTCTACACCCGCGAGCCTCCCTCATCTCCGACATGCAACCTAAGCTGGCTGCACAATAGCCAGATGGTTCGCCACTGAACTGCACCCAGGAAACATCTGTATGTGCCTGTGCTTCACACCATCCACTTCCTTGCCCTCATGTCCTGCCCCAACACCAAGTGGCAGGACCTGCTGTCACCTGAGGAAGGCAAAGAACCCCAGCGGGCCATTCTGTGCTCTGCTCCGGTCCCACGGACCACCGGGGATATTAGCAGCTCCTTCACAGAGCCGTGCGCACAGGCATGTACCTGGAACGATTCACAAACTCCCTCGATGCCTGTCCCTTTTGTACTGACAGGGAAATCCAGGCGCACATCTATGTGGAGTGTCAGGTTGCAGGCTTCATCCAGAATCTCTGTAAGAGGTTCTGGTTGCACTTCTCCCCACACCTCCTGCTCTACGCGCACACCATCTGTGGCCCCACAAAGTTGTGAGACCTTCTCGGCAACCTCCACCTGGCACTGGCCAAGTCAGCTATCCATCATATCAGAAGGAGGAAGGGCGGGGTGCTCCGTGACTATGGGGCCTATTTCTGTTCCCTTCTCACATCATGTCTCCAGGCAGAGTTCCTATGGGTGGTGTCCATGGACTCCTTAGACACCGTTGAGGAGCAGTGGGTGTCATCCAATGTTCTCTCCTTGGTGTCCCCCTCCAGATCCCGTTATTAACTTTTGACGCCCACTACTCCTGATCCTGTTTTCTTTTTTGTTGGCCCCAGTAATCATTAGAAGCCTGACCTCAGTGATTCCGCCTCCTTAGCTATAGGGACTGGTGCCCAATTGCAGTACTACTAATAGTACACACTATCATACTTACTACACCCACCACATACATAAACACAAACCTCACAGCTTCCTAGCATACACCCGCCCACTATAAATACATAAACAGCACGGCATATACGCTGTCACCACAAACACCTAACATATATGCACCCCCATTGCAGACATACCCACAAACTCCCATCACACCTATTCACACACCGTACCTATGCTCAATACCGCACACAAACACACAGCGTTTTGGCCACGATGCTATGTATGCGACATTCAGAGCACTACTCTTATGTCTCTATAGCAGATTCAGTACGCTTTACCCCAGCTTTGACTAAAACAGATTGGTCCTACTACCTGCTAGGGCACAGTATCTGATGCCCACCCCTCCTACAGGACTTGTTAAAGCCACAGTGCTCTGGAGACTTTCTCCCTTTCTTTGCCTGGCCCACCCAGATGCTGTGAGTACTTCCCCCATCCTCTTCTAATTTACTGTTAAGACCCTCCATACTGATCCCAGGGAGCAAATGAAGAGCTTCATTCTTCCTTTAAATTCAGGGACAAGACTCAGATTCAAACCTCACAGCTGATGGCAAATTGCTGTAACAGCTGCATTACCACCTCTGCTTGCATTTGTTAAAGGAACATTTTTTCATTTTAGAAATATGGTCTTTTTTCCCCCAAAAAATGAAAAAAGAACCTGATTTTTTCTGGTGATTTTAAAAAATTGAAACCATTAGCAACATTTTGCAGTTTACCAAAAATCTGGTAAACGAAAAATGTTGACTAAAAATTTTTGCATAAAAGTTCAAAATAGTGAAAAAAATGGGTCCGATTTGAATTCTGCAAAGTGGAAACAAATTTGAAATCTTTCACACTTAAAAGCAAGTGCGTTGTTTTGTCAACCAGCTCTAGCAACCAGCCTCTGATTGGGTCACGTCTGGGTGAGGGCTGTAACACACTGTACTGGTATAGATCACTGCCCTGTACAGGGGGTCGTCAGGAGATCCTGTGTTGTTGCTGCAGGAGGTCTTGAGTTCTCTCATTGCTTCTTCGTGTGAAATACTAGGTGGCCATGGTTATAGGGAACAGCAGAAGAGCAAATCTTCCTTCACAAGCTATTAAGAGTCTGCTCCTGTTCCCATTAAAGTCAATGGGAGTTTTGCCGTTGACTTCAGGAAGAGCAGAATTGGGCCCTAATGGACCGCCACTAATAGCGACAGCATCGGAAAAGCCCACAGGGCACCAACTGTGCACTAAATCTGTGACGTTGGGATGAACTATTCCAGACTGTGGTGGGGGGATTAAACTAGGGAGAAATTTTGGGAGCTTGGGAGAGTTGAATTCCTCATTCAGGCATGGAGATGGCCTGGGTTAAACTGAAATAGCATTGCAATGGGTTATGCTACTCAGATGGAGGGGAGAGGAGAAAAGAAAACCCCCAGTAGGGAGGATTAGTTGGGGGAGGGAACTCTCCCAGACCCAGAGATCTATGCAGCGATCTCCCAGTGCCAATGCGTGTTTCTAAAAAGTCCAGTAAAGAAATGGAAACAAGCAGGAGCTGAGAAACACTCTGGATAGGAGGGTAGAGCATTATATCCTGGCTTTTACTATCGACAGTCTCAGCAGCAGGCTGCTCACACAGCCCCTAGCCCTCCCCATTCCACACTAAATTTCTATCCATGCTCACATAGTTTCAAAATTGGGTTAACAAGGCAGAAATCACCTTTACAATTAGATGCTGCTTCTTGCTTCCCCACACCCAGGAAGATAAATCACACCCTGGGAGGGGAGAAACTACAATGAGGATGAGTTGGAAGACTTTACTGAAGAAACCTGGCCCATTGTCTGTCCTCAGAGCACCACCTAGGGACCAAAAGGTAGATTGCAGCTCAAAATGGAGAAATCCCCCACTCATCTGGATGGAACAGCTGGGGAGGCAGCAGACCTGAACTGAAGTAGGCAGACAGAGCTGTACCTGGGACTCAGATCTGAAATAGCTGGCCGGAGGTGGGTGGGGGAGGATGCAAGGAAGGATTGAGGTACATTGGCAGAGCTGTGTGTAGGATACAGGACTGGCACAACAGGAAGTATTGGAGGTCAGGACAGAGGATCTGAAAATATATTAACTGATCTGCCAGTATTTTTCTAGTCATGGCAGTTTGTATAGGGCCTTAAAACCTGAATTTAATAATTTGGTTTCAGGATTTTTTCAGTGCTATCAAATATCATCTGTATAAAAACCATAAACAAAACTAATAAAGTCAAAGTAACTTTTAATAAGTTAATGTTTGTACTTCCACTTTGGTCCCTTCTCTCAGGCAAATCTGAGCAGCAGTTTCGGCTCCATGCTTGAATCATGTTCAAGAGGAAGTAAATGGAGATTGGGTTTAAAGTTGTCATTCTAACTCCAGTTTTGCTTCATGCACACACTTCAATTTCTACATTATTATGGCAACCAATCTTCTCATCACACCCTATAATGCTATATACTCTTTGAGAGATCAGAGAAGATACAATTATCACTCGAGATCAAACAGATCTCAGGATAGTAACTCCTAAAGTCAGGTCAGAATCCAAGGAAGAGGCAAGACACATTGCTAACTGGAATGAGGTGAGTTCAATGTCTTGTACTTTGTGATGAAATCCAGGCTGGAAGTGAATACTCTACTGGAACAGTCTGTGAGACACTGAACATTAAAATAGTCACTGGCCCCCTGAACTAGCAGGGTTATTCTGGCACTGTTCCAGGATTTAAAATAGCAAGTCTGGGAATGCTACTGAAATTTTTTATCCTTGATTGAAAGGTGCTGGTAGAGCTGTTACAGGTTCCCTGGGCTACAGTAGCTGAGATTGCTGCAGAGTAGGAGTGAAGTGAATTGACAGGGTTGTATGCTGCGCGGTGGGAAATTCATGGTCCTCATATCCTCTGTTTCAGATACTGACGAGGCTGCAGCACTGACAGTGTCACACTGAAGTTCTAAGTGCACACAGCACTTTCTAAACAAGAAGGGACAGTCTGTGCCATGCACAGAATTCCCCAGGCTCACGTTTGTTTATTTATACAATTTATTGTTATTATTTATTCATATTTTGGTAGCACCTACAGGCTTCAACTGTGACTGGAGCCCTGTTGTGCCAGGTATTGTACAATCACATAATCAGAGACAATCCCTGCCCCAAAGAGCTTACAATCTATATAGACAAGACAGACAAAGAGTGTGAGGCACAGAGAAGTGAAGTGACTTCCTGCAGGTCAGTAGCAAGCCAAGAATTGAACCCAGGACTCCTGGGTCTCCATCCAGTTGAGTTTATCCAACAAACTCTATATACATGTAGAGAAATATAAAACAATAACTCACGAATACTGCTTAAGTGGCCACCCCCCAAAAAAAAAAAATAGTTCTTGACCCTACCTTCAATCAAAAGCTTCAGTGAAGAGATGAGCCTTACTTCATATTCTGAATGTCTATCTAGGTATTTATATGAGCCCCATCATAGTATTTTAGCCCCTCACTAGATAACCAAATGAGTTTTGATGGACCAAAGGCAGGGTACATATTGAAGAGGCTGAGACCCTCTGCTGAGAATGCCCTGCCTTCAGACATTCAGATCCAGGGACTGTTAGCTAAAATATCTCAGCTGCTCTTGAGAAGGGAGGTTTCCATCAACCATCTGACCATACAGGACTTTGGGATAAAAATCAATACCTTGAATTGTATCTAGAAGGGAATAGGAGGCCATAGCAGTCTCTAGAAAACAGGCAGTGTATGTTTCCTAGGATTGACAGCACAATGCAAGGAGGCAGCTGCAATCTGCATACTGCACTAGGTGGCTTCTGAGTGACCAAGCAGAGTCCCCTGTAGAGAGGACTGCACTAATCCAAGATTAGTCCTGGAGTTGTCAAAGGCCTATACGCACAACTAGGGGGAAGCCTTCCATGTATTTCTATTGTGGGAACTGGTAATCCAAAATGAATTTTATCTGAGCAAAAAAACCCATCCCCCTGAGCTATTGCAGAAAGTAATTCCCGGCCACCTCCCGCCCTGTGCTGTGTGGGAAGGCTGTCGAGATGCCCTTTGTTAATCAGTGCCCTGTGCCTGGCATTTGGCTGGCCAGGACAAGCTGTCCCTGTTAGAGAAGCCCCTTGCATAAGAATTAAAGGGAAGCTGAGTTGAGATGCTCAACTAATCCACTTTCTGGGGCATGCTGGGAAGCTGCATATTAAAGCCTTCTCTCTGCCCTCCCTTCTTTCCACGTGTTGTTTATCGCTGCTCCTGCCCCTCCCCCGGAGGAATGGGAATTACCCTAACTGAGCCAGCTGGTTTCATAACAGCCTGAGCTGCCTCCTCAATCCACAGAGGGGCAGCACGCGCACTGAAGTCTTACAATGAAGGCAAAGCGCATTGAGCATGGTGTGAAAAACAACTTAGCTCAGGCAAACACAGCACACACAACACGCAGAGCACCCCCACACAATCCCTGCACACGGCGCACATATTCAGTTACCATGCCACATGCTCAAACAGACACTCACGACACACTATGCACACCCCTCACCAGTATACCACATGAACACACAACACGCACACACGTCACCAGTATAGCTCACGTATACATGACATGCACACTTGTCACCAATACGTCACACGAACATGACACGCACACTCGTCACCAATATATCTCACGTGTACACCACACGCATGGTCCTCACAAGTATACCACACGTACACACGACGTGCACGCCTAACAAATATGCCAGATGTGCACACACACACACTTCTCACAAATACACTGCGTACGCGCACGCTCCTCACAAATATACCGTACGTACACATGACATGCACACTCACCGCAAACTTTCAACACTCACTCCTTATAAATATACCACATGTACACACGGCATAGACACACTGCAAACTTACTACACCAGGTCTTCACAAATACACCACATGTACGAATGACACACGCTCACCACAAACTTACAAGACACATTCCTCACAAATGTACCACATGTGCACACGACACACACTCTCAGGAGAAAAATTAATATAGATTGGTCTCTGGAAAGGTACTCTTCTCCATGATGAACGCTGAGCTGAGGACTTACTCCCATTCACATAAAAAGGGAGCATCTTGCTTTTCCAGTGGCATAGGAGAGTTCTTTGAAAGGAAGCTGTTAAGGCTGGTTTTCTAAGGCCGTGGTTCTAACGATAGCCCACAGTCCACTGGTGGAGCACTTTGTGTAAGCCACACTGGCAGAGTGCATGTCTGATTTGTGTCGAGGAGACTTCACCTCCGCCTTTTACACCTGCCTTTGCAAGCATCCAGGCTCCTCATCAAGACTACTAGCTTTGGGTGTCTTAGTCGTTTGGTTCCCAACCGAGACACCTTTGACCAGATTTCCAGAAGCACAGGGCACCTGCAGCTCTGCCTCAAATCAATGGGAGCTGTAGGTGCTCAAGATCTCAGCAAAATAGGCTCAAAGTGTCTAAAGATGAGCACTCAAAATGGAGGTAACCAAAATCTGAGGCTACTTTTGAAAATTTTGGCCAAAGAGTTTGGTTGGATGTAGAAGCAGCTATTAAGAATGATGAGGCACTAGCAGCCTCCACGAAGGGCTGCAGCAACAAATGCCAGGTCTGCACTCAAAAGTTAAGTCGACTCAGCTACGTCACTCAGGGATGTGAAAAATCCACACCCCTGAGCAATGACCAAACACTCTGTATAGACAGTGGAAGAATTCTTGCATCGACTTAACTACTACCACTCAGGGGGGTGGATTACCTACACCAACGGGAGAACCCCTTACGTCACTGTAGTGAGTGGCTACACTGAAGTGCTACGGTAGCATTTCACATGTAGATGAGTCCTAAAAGAGTGACTGGGGAGATAAGTCAATGCATATCCACCAGCAGGAGAAGAGCCAGGAGTTGCCAGGAGAGACCTAAGCCACTTGTGGGGTCAGAGCCTGGATCTTCCCAAATGAAGTACTTCATGGAGGAGCAGAACATAGCAAGTGTTTTTAAAGAGGTAATCCATATTATGAAAAAGGGTGAGAACCCCTGTTCTGGTGTAGGGGTGTCTGTACTGAGGCATCTAACAGCATGGGCTGTGGCATGATGGCAGAGTTTAGATCTTGAGACGTGAGGTTACAGATTTCATGCAAGTGAGCAATTTTGTCTGCTGGATAAGGCCTCAGCCTTTGATACTGTAGATCTGACCTCCATGGTTCTGTCTTGAAAAGCTCTTTTTCAATGTTGGCTGTCTTCTGTTTCGCAATCTCCTGAACTCCAATGACTAGACAGACTCCATGAACCTGAACTCAATGTGCAGAGCATAAAGGGCAAGAAAGGTAAAAGGTAAATAAACCACATTCAGGATGGAGCTCTTCTGAAGATTCATCAGATCAATTCTCTTATATAGCCCACAGACATCTCGATTACAGGGCTGGTCATATAGTGAATAAGATGATAAGGGAGTGTTGTCATCCCTAACATTTTGCAAAGATTATGAGTTTAGCTGAAGATAATTTTGCTGAAATCTGACCATATCTTTCTAAAATTTAGTTTTGAAATAAGGTGGGGGGGGGGGGGAGGGGAGGCTTAAGAGTGTTAGTTGGACCTTTTGCAATATATTAGCCCAATCTTCCAGCACAGTAAGATTAAATTTTGCATCCCATTTTTTTCTGGATGGGGTGGGTTCATATACTGTAATTATTGAGTTAAAAGTAGAAATTGAGTTGAATGAGTCCCCAAAACTGGCAGCCAGGTCTTCTAAAAATAATAAGCTGATTTCCAAGATTTGATTCTATAAATGGCTGTAATACTTGATAAACAAGAGATGTGAGTCATGGAGCTGATATTTTTCGTTCACTTGTATAAGAGCTCAAGAGTTTGTTGTTTAGTAACCATGTCCCTTAAGCAATGTATATTATAAATTAGTGAGGCTAAATGAGAGTAGCATCACTTTGCCATGTTATTCTAAGTTGGGATGTTAGATGAGGAGCAGAGAGACAATTTTGCTATGGCAAAAGTAATCTGTGAATAGCTAAGGATAGGATTTGTCTTCTATGGGATTGGTATTTTAAATAGTAGAGGAAGCAGCAAAGTCTTATTTGACCGATCATCAGAGAGAATAGTAATTTCTCTGGAAATTTATGAATTGTCTCATAAAGTTTAATAGCTGGTAGAGCCAGACCTCTATTTAACCAAAACTTCTTAAATAATTTGTGTGACAAAGACTTGGCAGTTCACCAGCCCAGATAAGTCTTATGTAGATCTTGGGACAAATGTATCCCTGATGTAACTCCACTGAAGTTAATTCATTATCCAATGACGAATTTGCACTCCTGTGTCTACTATGGAAAATTTGAGCTGGGATTTTCATCAGTGTCATGCTTGCTTAAGGTGTATCACAGATAGGGTGGGGCTATTCAGTTTTAGAAGTTTGATATAAAGGACACTGTCCAGCCAATAAGAGATTCTGTATGGATTCCCAGGATTTAAAGTATGTAGAGACGTTTTCTTTGGTAATAAGCCAATGATGTTACTGGAAGCAATTTTTACAGGTAAGGAAGAAGTTCTTTACCCAAGTAGGTCATTTGGTTGGCTGGTTCAAAGAGATTGTTTGGTCGGAGAATAGTTGGTAATTCTGAGAGGAACATTCCTTTTGACATTTTTACAGTGAATTTTGTAGCCCTTGAAGTTTTTAAAGGCTGTGGCCAGCTCCAGATGATTCAGGGGTGGATACTGGGTAGATTGGGAAGAATCATTTGGGTGTCATCAGCAGACAGGCCTCAGTCCAACTCTTGTAGTCAATGGGAATCTTTCCACTGACTTGAATAGGTTGAGCTGGATCAGCTGTATAGGAGGTCCTCATCATCTGAGGTTTGTAAATTGATTCCAGGGACACGTGAATGAGCTCTTATTTTCATCGCTATGGTTTTTAATGCTAGTCTGAAAAAGAAAGGGGAAAGAGGGAGAACCTTGCCTGGTACCTCTCCCACTGTAAAAGTAGGGGAGATTATATTATACTATATATATAGTTCTGTGTTTCCCAAACGTAAAAAAAAAATTTCTCTCTTCAGGAAAATGAAAGTAGTCACATCCTTCTGTGGCCTGACCATGCATTATATTTTATACATCTTCCCTGCTCCCTGCCCCTGATCCCCACTTTGGGAAACACTAGTCTAGTTCTCCATAATACAGTATTTCCTCTTCTTTCGTATGTGATTTGCCGAGCAGTGAAATAGTTAGCTACATGGACCTTCATGGTATCATCACAGGCATCTGAGTTAGCATACATTGAAATGACCAAGGCAGTTTACATATCAGAGCTATAGTCTCAGGCAGACTAAGGTAGACATCTCTGCATTGGTTAGTCTTGCTTCCTGTTTGGAAGGTTTTCTTCACAACCATAACAGCTAGAGACTTTATTTTTCAAATGAAAGCTGAGATTCTGGAGAACAATAGAGACCTTTGTCTGTGGCCACCCCTCTTCGGGAGGGGAGGGGGGTGGTGAGAGCATGCACCACATGAGAAATAGTGTCTTAGCTGGTAGTTATAGATTATTGAAAACCAGTTGAGAAAGGTCTGACCAAATCCAAACTCCTTTAGTGTAATAAGTAGCTTCCTGACTCTGTGAAATGCCTTCTTGTTGTCAAGAAACAGCAGGTAAGCATCTAGTGACAAGTAAATAGTTTTCAAAGACTTTGGCAATGTCTTTTGAGGTCTTTGATGAGTGAGGATTCAAGTAAACATGGAAACAGTCTTCTGCTTTTCAATCCTGTTTGCGTGCTCTTCGCCCATCAGTGTAATAATTTGTTATATTCTTTTCATCTGGAGCTCACTTTTGGAGGGTAAAGGGGAGTTTAAATCATAGTTCAGTTTTACTAAGCTATTTTGGAGATGGTTGTTACCTGTGTCTCCGCAGATTTAATCTCATTCCCCAGTTTTGTCAGTTGGAGAAGACTGGTTTGCTTCTTTCTGGTACTGTAGTACATAGAACTAATGTATATCCCTCTGATATTGGCTTTGAGGGCTTCCCTGGAGAGCCTTTGATGAATTATGTGTAGTCTGAGATGCTCTTTGAAATTGTTTGTATAAATGTTGTGTCCTTAAGCAGGGATAAATTAAATCTCCCAAAGCTGGATTTTGAGTGGACAACACCATTTCAACAGAGGTTGTGATGGGAATCTGATCCAAGATTGTAATCCGATGTACTGCTGATGACATTGAGCCAGATTCTGAGCTGGCATACATCAGTGACACTCCACAGGCTTGATTTCAGTCGCCTCTTCTCTCATTCCTAAATGTTTCTCTTGCTCTGTACCCCTTGGTGGGAGCGGTCTATGCTGTTGTGCCTCATTGGGAACCTCTCTTCTTGAATTCACTCTGGAATGTCTATTACATCTCACTTAACATCCTTATCACTTAAATTTACTCTTTATCAGTCTCTCACATAACATATTCTGAAGTTTTCCACTCTATTTCTTGTACTTTCTCCACTGAATTCTCCTGCATCCAGGGATGAAATTGGGGGAAAACAGGTGGTGCTACTCTTCCAGGCTCCGCCCACAAAATAAATTCCTCCCAAGTGAGTGGATGAAATGGGATTCTGCTCATTGTAGACTGTGCAGCTGTTCAAAATGTGATCTTGCAACAAGCACTCTGAGCTGTAGTAATATCAAGCTCCTTAAGCTTGGCTTGCCCTCATTGTGGCCTGAATATATTCATGGGCTCCGCTGGGCTTCTTGGGCTTGGTTCCTTCTTGATTGGGGAAAAAAGGTAAGTGGCATCTCCCAAATGCCACTCACTTGTGGCACTGAGGGTAACTTGTGCAGATCCGTGAACTTCTCTCTCCTTTTTTACAAGAAGAATGACTCACTGAGCATACGAGTTGTCACCTCACTGAGATGAATGGGGCAGCTCACACTTATCAGAGCAATTGATCCAGGCCCTCTACAGACTCAGCTAGACGCCTCTGCATTGATTCACATTGTTGAGGTTTTCTTTGCAACCAGACCACCTAGAGTCTTACTCTTTTAAAAATTGAAAGCTGAGATTCTGGAGAACAAGATGGCAGCCATATTCTACTTGTTGTACTGCCACGTACTAGTGCAATCCAAGCCGTGCCTGCACTTGATCGTGCTTTAGCTTCTTCTTGTGCAATTGCATCTCCAAAGTTAAACGGAGACAACCCAGTTTGGGCTTCTTAATTTCAATACCTGATAGATCTCTCTGAATTTGTATTTTGGAATGTCAGAGGTTTAAATAATCCCAGTGGATGACCTAATATTCTTCCAGCTGCATTGGCTTTCTCTAAGAAACTCATTTTATCCCAGAAGGAGAAAAATTGAAAAGAAAATGAGTTGTTGCTGCCTTTCATACATCATTTAACTCCAGTCTAAAAGGAGGGGGTTAGAGTATTTTCAGTCATAAGAATGTTCTATTTTAAGTACATTCTCGCTGGTCCAGTCCAGGTGGATGCACCATCATGGGTTTCATCTATAATCCCCATAGTACAAATACTGATGTCTTTCTGAAGACATTCCCATGAAAACAAAAAGCAAATTAACACATCCACCCCACACAGAGCTCTCTCCTCCCATCCTCCCTCTAACAGCATTCAATAACTGTACTCAGTCTATCTATTTTAGGAACTTTTAATGTGCCCTTCATCATAGTATCTTGGCACCAAATATAGGGGTGGTTTAATTATGCTGGCGGGAGAGCTCTCTCCCATCGGCATAGAGTGGCTACACGGGAGACCTTACGACGGTGCTGCTGCAGCAGTACAGCTGTGCCACTGTAAGATCTGTAGCCTAGACATAGCCTAAGGGCTAGTCTATGGGCTAGTCTACACTTAAAACTTACAGTGGCACCGCTGTATCGGTACAGCAATGCCACTGTAAGAGCGCTTGTGTAGCCGCGTTATGTTGACAGGAGAGAGCTCTCCCGCTGGCATAATTAAACTACCTAAATGAGCGGTGGTAACTATGTCAGCGAGAGAGCGTCTCCCGCCGACACGGCGCAGCCCACACCAGCGCTTATGCCAGCAAAGCTTATGTCGCTCAGGGGCTGTCTTTTCACACCCCTGGGTGACAGAAGTTTTGCTGGCATAAGTGCTAGTGTAGACGAGACCTAAGTCAGGATGCAACAAGTGGGTGTAGCAAAAATATATATAGGATAGGAAGAAGGCAGAAGTGATCCAGTCACAGGGCTAGTGTGCACAGCTTGATTAAGATTCAATTAAAGGATTTTTTTAAATTAAAGAGTTTATTTTAAGGCTTAAATCATTTAAGGTAAAAGTACTGAAGTGTCCACACACATACTGATTGCATTATCTTGAAGTAATGTGAAAGATCTAGGACCAAATTCACTGAATTTGACACAGGGTAAATTATACCTCCCCTGGTTCATTGTGTTGGAGGGAGGATTCACCCCAATGGGTTGTGTCTACACTCAGGACTTCTTCAAATTCTCCCTCTATTGCTCTAGCACTGCCCCCACTCCAACAGTGCTAGTAACAGTCAAAGAGCTAAAGTAGACACAGTGTAGGCAAGTCAACTGCAATGTCCTTCAACCCTGCACAGAGCACCCATACAACAGCATTGCCTAAACCAAGAGCAACACCACCACACCGACCAGCTCTGGCACCGATGAAGCTGCATGGGTGGGAGAATTCCATAGTGGTGTTGACAGTGGGTGCTTTCCTGCACAGGCCGCTTTAGTATCTGCTGGGATATGAATCAGGTCATTCCCTGGCCCTACCCTCTTTCTACTCATTGCCTCCCATTTTTAATTTTTTGTCTGTGCTGGCCTTCTTCAAGTTTCCCAGCAAAGGGGCAGTTGTAGCTATTTTAAGCTTCTGCAGCTTCACCCCCAGCCGCTGGCTGACTTTCTGCTGCCAGGAGCTTTCAACTAGGTTATACGCTAGGCTGACTTGAGCCCCCAGTCTCCTGCACGAAGCTGTACATTTTATAATTTGCATTTCCATCCGGTTTCTGTTACACTAGCCATAAATCTGTCAAAGTTCAACAAAGCTATTTAAAAACTACCATCAGACATTTAACTTCTAGGAGCGGAGAAAAAATTCTGAGATTAAATTAGCCTGAAAGTAGTAGGCCCTGGCCCAGTCACCCTAAAATCGGACCTGCCGCACAATTCCAGCCTGCTGCTTCCCAAGTAGTTCTGCTGATGCAGCTCAACTCTAACTTAAACCTGCTGTTCAAAGGTCCCATGCCATCTGCACCGATTCAAACATCGCCAGACCGATCTGCAGCATTTACTTCTACTCCAGCCCTGTACTCCTCCCCCCACCTTTGCTAATACAGCTCTATGCTGATCAATGGCACCTTCCTGCACTTCCACTGATGCGCCTCAGTCCTTTCTTGCAGTGTGCTGCACACAGAGTTATTGCCTTCGTGGGCCCACTTAACTCCTCTGTAAATATACCTCAGTCCTACCTTTCTAAACCAGAATGCTGGGACCTCACACTGTTCTGCCAGTGCACTTGAATTCTTACGTACCTCACCCCTTGCCATTCCAGTCCTCTGACTCATGCATTCGTAATGCACCTCAATCTGGACCTGCAGCACTGCATCTGTCAGTCCTGGAACAGCCATACAGCTCTCGTGACGCACCTCATCAGACGCATGTTTCACTCAGTGCTTTAGTCCAATAATGAAAGGGTTAAATGAGTGGCAGAGTTCATGTGAGTTCCTATGTTCCTGTCGGTGACCGGGAGTTGGGACCACTCAAAAGTAACACAGAACAGCTGTCCGCAGTGGTGTGTACAAGTAATTTAGTCTGAGTCTGGCATGGACGGCACATAAAGGTACTGGAGGTTCTAGATGTTGGTTAAAGAGACTGCTCTTTATTCTCTACAGTTCTCTGGGACTCTTTCTTCTAGGGTTTAATAGAAGTTAAACCTTGTTAAGAAAATCCAAGTGAGCTCTTTATTAGTACTCAACACACCTCCGCCCTGTGCTGTGGCACCCTTGCTTTTCCACTCATGCAGCCTGCCAAAGCCCCTGACTCCTCATTTGGCTTAATTATTCCTGTCCTCACACACCTTACAGCTCTAACAAAGTACCTCAATCCTTGTCTGCAACCCCCCTTCTTCATCTAGTCCTGTCTCCTCACCCACACCAATCGACCAATGCACTTCAATCCTTTCCTGCAGTCAGACTCCTTGGCATTTTCCGGTCTTCATTCTCCACTCCTCTGCCAATGTTCCTCTAGTCTGATCTGCACAACCACTTCTATTCTAACCCTAGAAATAGCTCCCACACAGCTCTGTCATTGCAATTTAGTGTTGATCTGAAATACCTCTGGTCTTCCACTCCTGGGCCTCTACACGGTCATTCTGCCAAGCCACCTGAGTGATCTCCTTCTCCAACCCCTGCTATCGCAAACCTGAGATTCACACTCAACGCTTCCAGCCCTCCTCAGTTCTAGCACATAGCTCCTCCTGATATTTCTGTCCTACAGTCACCCTTCTCTGGTGAATACCTCTGGGTTCCCTTCTGCAGTGGAAGCAGTTATTTGGGATGACTTTTGTGATTTCAGGGTTTGGATGCCAAGTGAATAAAGTAAAGCAGGAGAGAAGCAGGATTACATTCGAGTACGTGTTTCTTTGTGCTTTGTAAAATGTTATTGTGACGTGTTTATGGGAATATATTTGTGTGTATTTATGTGAGGTTTTTTGTACGTGTATGGTTAAGTGTAAATATTTGTAACTATGTTGTTAATCTATGGTCTCCACAGGACTTCCCGTCTGTCACTGCTCTGCATGCCATGGTGTGTTGAACTTCGCAGTAGCAAGATCCTCTTACTCCAAAAAACAGACTTCTACCGTTAAAGGGAGAATCTCTGGTAGCTGTACAAGACCTGTGCATGTATGTTTATGTACATTTGTATATGTGCTTGTTTGTGTACTTTTATTTGAGCTTATGCTGATGTGTTTGTATTTCTTTAAAGCATATGCTTGTCTGTATGTATTTATTTGTATATTTGGGTCAATGTTTGTGCAGCTTTGTGTGTATATGTGTTATGGGAGGTGGTGGGTGCAGTACATAGGACACAGGACCAGGTCACAGAGAGTCTGTTTCTCCATTACTCCCTACCTTATGAGTACACCAGTACAAGTGCACAGAGGGTGTAAAATACTACTATTAAGTTTGACAGCTGCTTTGCATTGGTGTGAATGATGACTCAAGTTGCAGAGCCATGGAGAATCAGGCCTAGAAAGCCAAGGGTCAAATCTCAGGCCCAGCTATGTTATTCACTTGCCACTCAGTTGCTTAGTCTGGTCTTGCTTTCCCACTCCAGTCAACCAATGCACTTCAGTCCTTGACCTTAGAGTGTCTCAGTTTCCCTTTCCTGCAGAATGGGCAGGATAATGTTTACCCACCTCTGTTAACCACCCTGACAGAGCTATAGGCAAAAGGTGGCATGTGTAATTGTGTAGCTCTGTGTGTGCCTGTATTTATTTGAGTGTGTGTGTTGGTTGTGTTTGTACATAGGTGTCTACAGCATTGTGCGTGCGCGTCTGTCTGTGTTGACTGGTGCGTGTGTTACTTCGTGCCGCAGACCCAGCAACCTAGACTGGAAAAAACATGGCGTTGCCCCTTTAAATCTCAAAGGGCGGGCCCGAGCTTCGCAGGATGACATCACTGGGTTTGGCCCTGAGACTCAATGGAAACTCAATGAGAGAGGCACGCACCGCTTACTCAGTACAGAGACTGAAGGGGCAGGCGGGAGGGAGGGAGGCAGGCAGAGCAGAGAGACAAGGAGGGCGATCAGGGCTTGGAGCTGAGTACAGCCGCGAACACCCTGTCCCAATCCTCCTTCATCCTTCCCATCCCAACCACCGTCCACCCTGACAGCCGCTGGAGCAGCAGCCGGACACTGTCCCCTTCCAGACAGGGTAAATATTGCAAGCATCCGCACCTATCTTGGGGTGCAAATCCGGGGGGAAAGGTAGCCCCTCTGGCTCTTTGTTTTTGCTGAGAGCGGAGGAAGAGGCTGGGGGAGGGGAGAGAGACAGGGCTGGGGGAATGTGACACAGGCAAATAAGACAAACTGGAAGGAAGAAAGGAGGACAAAAGCTGTTTTGCGGAGACAAAGCGAGGGGGGCACCCCCACAGAGCCCCCCTGCTCCCCACTTTTGCAGGGACATTTTAGGGGCTGTTCTCTACCCCTTTCAGAGCGGTGAAGGGTTTTTTTTTTGCTCTCTACATGTTGAAGTGGCTCTCATGTATTTTTGGTTGAGGTTTTTTTGTAGGGGGCACTAGATCTGAATGTGTTACTAGACTATTATATTTGGGGAAAGGGGGCAACAAAAACCTGCTCATTTCTTTGCTTAACATCTCTCCATAATTTTAAAACATTTTGCACTGAGTAACTGATACCCCTTCTTGCCTCTCTAGGTTTTATTTATTTCAGGGGTGGTCACGATTCACAGGGGCAGCCCTTGCATTATATATTTATAAAGTATTATGTCTGACAAACAGGGTGTGTGTTTGAGCTTGGGGGGGGGAGGGGAGAATCAGCTGGGAAAATCAGTATTTCCTTTTGTGCACTGAAAAGACTGGTGAGGGAACGAAGAGAAAGGAACTGTTTATCCAGAATTATTTCACCTTTGAGAATGACTAGAACTAGGAATGGATAGAAGATATAAACTCTGTGCCATTTTTAATTGACCGGTGCATTATTTTGGGGGAAAAAAAATCCAATGTTAGAATTTGACTTAATTTAGTATTTTCCTTGTGGAGGACCAAAAGGTGATAAGGAATTTTTCTTCCTTGCTTATTTATTTCTCCTTTTATTATTTATTTCATTTTAATTCCAGTATTTGTTGTGTTTTCTTCTATCTCCCTCTTTCTTCTTTTTGTAGGCCAGAGGGATCTGTATTTATATTTGACATTTTGCATGCAAAGAAAAAATGTTCTTTTCCCCCTATTTTAAATTCTATTTTCTCTCCTTATCCCCTCCCTTTAAGAAAAAGCTATGTAAAGTCTCTATGATCTCTGTATTAGGCAATCCCCATTTAGCTCCCCAATCCCCATTCACTTTCCCCTTAATGCCAGATTGAGCCTAGCAGCCTCCATTATGTAGCTGGTCAGCTCTCAGTGTGTTTAGTATTCTCTGGCCCCTGGTATCCCTGACTACATTCTGATATAGCTGTTCAGGTGGGGCAGGGAAAGTCTCCATTTATTTTATTTGTCAGTGGTTTGTGTGCTTCATGGTAGAATCTGTGCTGACTTGTAAAGGGGGGGGGGTGGGAATCCTGCAGCTTATGTGTGCGCATCATGTGTTTACATAATGTCCGGTGTGTGTGTGTGTGTGTGTGTGTGTGCGCGCATATGTATTTATATAATATAAAATAGGATTGGAGCATATGTGTGTGTGTGTACACAATGCTGCTGGGAATATAGTATTTCTAGAGTTGTGTAGTGTACTGTAGGTGTTGGTGTGTCATGGATATTAATATATGCTACACGTTCACTTGTGCAGAATGCATACTTGCTTTAAGGTTTCGTGGAGAGGTGGTTGTGAATCCCATTATGGAAAACTAAATGGTTGTCCTGTGCGCCCTGGGAATACTGCTTTGATTGGGGAGTGCAAGCAGGATGGCGAGCTGGGGTGTTTAGGATATCTGTTTATGGCAGGTCTGGAGGCCAGACCACAAAGGAAAGCGGAAACTGTAGGGTGTGTGAGGGTGAGCTGGTAAAATCTTCTAAGCCCTGGAGCAGTTCCAGGGGCTGAGTGTGTGCTCTGGCCCGTGGCATGAGTTTATTCCGCGACCGTCTGTGTACCCATCTGCAGTGTACCCTCTGTGCAAGGTTCTCTTTCCAGTGCTGCAGTTGTGGGGGCGGGGGCAGGTTTACAGGAAGAAATATCCATCATTCTTTGCGCTCTCTCTATGCCCCCAAGTCCCCAGGGGTGCCCCCACGCTCCCTTCTTGGATACCCCTTTAGAGACCGCTGACCCTGTTCCTTAGTCAGCAAGGGGATCATTGCAAAGTTGTGTGGGATAGCCTATAAGCTTTGCCCCTGTCTGTTCCAGGAAGTGAGGGACCAGAACAGGGCACGGGCACTAACCACTAGGCTCAGCCTTTGTAGCGTGCGGAGCTGTTGGTGCCTGAGACTGGACTCTGGGTCGCCTGCATAACGATGCGGAGCACTACCCCCTCAGATGTGGGGCCCGGCCTCTGCAGCATTCCTAGACCCTGCTGACCAGGGCTGGGAACAGAACCTGAGCAGAACACTAACCTTTAGGCACCAGGCCTGGCTGAGCGTGCTCTCAACAGATTCTGGGTTCAGAGTGTCAGTGTCATTAATGCAGCTTGTGCCGAGAGCTGCAGGCATTTGCTCCTATATGGGAGCAGAAGGGCGCGCGAGTCAGGTGTACGTACATGTGGCTGTAGTCTCAGAATAGCAGGCAGCGGATAACATCGAGGCTGGTGCTGTGCCCTTGTGCAGGCACACCTGCCTCATGGTTCTGTTCCCAGGGCTGTGCCTATTCCTCGTTCTACAGAAGTTTTAAATAGTCCCAGGGCTTTGTAGTCTCTAATCATAAAGAAGCCAAGGCAGGTAGGTAAATATCAAGCGAAGAGACTCCACCTCTTGATGTTTGTGTGTGGTTCCTAGTGATTGCACCTCTGCTTTCAGGGTTTCTGATGGCCCCTGAATGCCTTGGTGTGGTTATTTTCCTGTCTCTCTCTCCAGCCTATCTATTCCTTTTTCTGTAATCCCATCTCCTGGGGTGGGAGAAACTGTTCTGGTTTGGGGTTTATGGTGTGCTGGGATTATTTTTGTCACTCTGATTATTTTTGTCTCCCCCAGAGGAGACATTCCCATTCCCCTCTTGAAGATCTTTCCCTGGCTGGGGCACAGTGCATGGGAAGTTTACCTCTTACCTTGTTCTGAACATTCAACTCGTTCTCTGCCATGCCTAGGTGCCCATCCCCAATACACCCGGAGTCTGCATTCTCTACACTAATAATATGGCATTACATTCATTAACTCTACAGCACAATCCTATAAAAGGAGCCACGTTCTCTGCTCCCCTCCTTTTAGACAGAGCCACATGGCTTGAACAGAGGAAAGTGCAAGGTGGTGACCTTGCCCGGGAGCCTCCAGAACTCCATTTGGCGAAGGCCTGTGGAAAGAGATGGGTCCTGCAGTACCCCTAAAGGTGGTAAGGCTCAGACTGGATCTCTGGTGGGGATGAGTTCTATGGCTGTGGGCCTTCCCCCCAGAGCTAAGTATAAGGAAAGTGACTAGGCTGAGTCCTGCGTGCCCTGTGGGGCCCTTCTGTGCATTTATAGGGGTAGCAGGTAAGAGCCTTGTGTTCCTAGACCATGCAAAGGTGTGGGGGGGAGCAGTAAAGGATACCCACCGCAGTGTATTGTAATGCAGACAGAGACCCGGTAGGGCAATGGAGGCTGCAATCTGTGCCGTAGAAATGCTCTGAAATAGGAAAGTAATGCAGAGACGGACTTCATTTTGTTTGTTTTAATGGGACGCTTTCTTCCCTTCTCCTTCCCCAGCCCTGTGTGCGATGTGGAAAATGGAACAGCTTGTTAGTAACAGTGGTTCGGTGTCTCGGAGCTATTGGTTCCAAAGAACACCTACCACTGGGGTGCTGGTCCTTGGACTCCTTGCCATGGGATTCATGCTTGGTCTCTGGTGCTGAAGACCAGAACTCTTCCGGGTTCAAGTTACTTTAGGCTGCCATGTATGAGGCTGGTCCTGGTGCGAATGCTGCTCCTCTGGGGCATCTCTCCGCACCATTAAGCCTGCCAGCATTTCCACCACCCCCCCCCCCTTTCACATCTCTGAAGAAATGATGAAGCAGGGATTAACTCCGGTTCTCCCACAGGGCTGTGCAGATGCCTGAAGTCAATGGGTTTGGGTCTTGTCGCCGCAGCACTCCTAGCTCTGCCAGCCTTGGGCAGCCAAGAGACTGGGATGGAAAGTGGATCCCAGTTTTTCTACGTGGCAGTTCAGGAGACTGAGCCCTAGGACACCACACCTGGCCCTGCAGAACTTGCAGCCTTACGGAAAGGGACTGGCTAATAAACTCCAGATTTCTTGTGCCGTGACGTGTGAGGTACCGATTAAGTTCCTGTTTCTGCTCTGACTCTGCATTTCCTTTGCTTCCTCCCTCAGTGCGACGGAACCATGGAGCTCCGGGTGGGGAATAAGTACCGGCTGGGCCGAAAGATTGGCAGTGGTTCCTTTGGAGACATTTACCTGGGTGAGTCTCTCTGTTGGCCATTCTAGCCATCGGGATGTATTTTCTAAACCCTCTGATGCTTCTTGTCTGCTTATGGGGTGAAACTAGCTTGTGAGGGGAAGGATTCTGAGGGTGATCCTCAAGGATTATGCTGCTGATGATGGCTGCTTCTCTGGCCTTTACTGCTGCTGGCGGGCTCCTGAAGTGAGGATGTTGTGGTGTGCCAAGAGCCAGCCCAGGCCAGGCAGTGGTGAAAGGAACTGGGTCTCGGGCCAAACTGGTTACGAAGTGGACTGTATAGTGTGTGTTTGGCAGATTCCCACCCCATCCCTCTTTCCCCTCACAAGTTTGTGTGTGTGAACCTGGGGGGATCACTGGTGGTGGGAGTGGTGGTTTGGTGAGGGGAGGTCTATTACACCAGGACAGAGAGGCTGATCTGATAAAATCTCTTTAGTGGAGGCTTGCTGGCTTCATATTGGGTAGGAAGATACTTATAACCCTGATTGCCAGCTGGGAGATCCGAGCTCAGAGCTGTTCAGGGCTGTGGGAAGAGCACCAAGCAGTGGTATGGTTCCTGCTGCTCTGTCACTCAGGGAAGGAGGGGAGGGAGAAGAGGCCACTTTCAATCGAGACTAGCTGATGTTGGTCGTTGGTCTCCCAAACTTGCATGCTGCCCCCTAGTCCATTTCCATTTTTAGTGGCTTTGCATGCCAGTCTATTCTACAGCCTAACAGAGCCCATCTGATAAGAAATAACTTCTTGAGAACTGGCCATAATTTGCCCTTTGCTCAGTTTCTCCCCATTACTTCTAGTTACAGACCCTCAAGAGACCACCCTGAATAATTCCCCTCCCTCCTTGATGTTTACACCCTTCAGATCCTTGCAGATGATCATCATACACTCCCTTGATTGTCATGTTGCCAGGTGATACATATTTTGCTCTTTCCTGCTAAATCAGTCCACCCAGCCACTCATCATTATTGTTGCTCTTCTGTGAATTCCCTCCATTTTGTTGACCTGTTGAGATGCCCAGTGAAGCATTCTAAATGTGGTCTAGCAAAGGGCTATCCTCATGAGTGATCTGATTCCTCCACATTGAAGGCTGCCTTGGGTCTCCTTGGCTTCCCCGGCCACCAGCACCATATCACATAACGAACTTCTCTTTAACTTGCTCTCGGCTATCGCTATGGGATCTCTCTCTCAGCTTTACTGCTCTTCAGTTCCTCCCAGTGAATATTGCTTTCAGATTCTTTTTCTAAAATGAATCGCACTTTATTTTCTGCCCATATTTCTGGTAACTACATCCCTTTTCATTATTTCTTGGTCCTTGTGGGTGTTTGCAACTCGTCCCTGTTAAGTGTCCTGTGAATGTCACTAATGGCTATTTAGTGCCTTTGCCCAGGTCTCTAATAAGGATGATAGGTAAAAGCAGACTGGGGCTCCCTATTGCATCCCACTGGACATTGCCTCCACCTCAACTCAGGTGACGCTGTAACAGAGTGAAGTAAGGAACAAAGGGCAATAATACCTGGTTAGCACTGACATAGCATCTTTTGACTTCAGGCAAGTTACACAATCTAAACCTCCCTTTTGAGGTAGGTAAGTACCCCCTGCCATAGATCTGGAGTGCATGTGTATGTGTAGGGGGAGAATGGAGATAGAGAGGTAATGGGTCTGATCCTTCACTCCCTTGGAGCTTGTGTAGTCACCTGCATCTGTGCAAAGTGGATGTAAAACATTCTGGAATTGTTGCACACCCCCTTTGCAAAGTGTAAGTGATTAACATAAGAATGACCATACTGGATCTGACCAATGGCCCATCTAGCCCAGTATCCTGTCTTCTAACAGTGGTTGATGCCAGATGCTTCAGAGGGAATGAACAGAACAGGGCAATTGTGTGATCCGTCCTCTATTGTCCACTCCCAGTTTCTGGCAGTCAGAGGCATAGGACATCCAGAGCATGGAGTTGCATCACTGACTATCTTGGCTAGTAACCATTGATGGACCTATCCTCTATGAACGTATCTAATTCTTTTCTGAACCCAGCTATAGTTTTGGCCTTCACAACATCCCCTGGCAACGAGTTCCACAGGTTGACTTGGCATTGTGTGAAGAAGTTCTTCCTTTTTTTTGTTTTATACCTGTTGCCTATTAATTTCATTGGGTGGCCCCTGGGTCCTTGTGTTGTGTGAAGGGATAAATAACACTTCATTATTGATTTTTCTCCAAACCAGTCATGATTTTATCCCCCTGTAGTTCTCTCTTTTCCAAGCTGAACAGTCTGTCATTTTAATCTCCCCTCGTATGGAAGCTGTTCCATACCCTTAATCATTTTTGTTGCCCTTCTCTTTAACTTTTTTGTTTCTTATATCTTTTTTTGAGATGGGGTGAAGAGAACTGCACGGCATATTCAAGCTATGGGTGTACTATGGATTGATGTAGTGGCATTATGATACTTTGTCTTATTATCCATCTCGTTCCTAATGTTCTGTTAACTTTTCTGACTGCGTCTACACGTTAAGCAGATGTGGCAAGTTCTCTTAAAACAGTGACTTCAAGATCTGTCTTGAGTGATAACAGCTAAGCAAGGTGCAAGGCAGTGGAGGCTGTGATGCCCTGTTTTGTTAGGCAAATAGGGGTATGTGTGTTAAATCGTTTTCGCTCAGTCAAGTTACTTTAATATGAAGCCCTGTTAGCTGGCTGTGTTGGAGCCTAGGTGGTCCCTCCAGTTGGGGTCAGGCATGCTGTAGGGTAGTGTATGTGGAGGAAGCTTACAGTCCTGTTACCCAGCTTCTATCTCTTCCTGGTGAGTGAAACTCTGTTCATGGATCTGTTAGTCCTGCACTAGATTCGCCTAATATTTCCCTCTCATGGTCTGGAGATAGAGGGAGTGAAGGGAAGAAACTGAACTTTGTCTTGGTGTGAGATGAAGAACGTGGGTTTGCACAGCTAAACTCCTGACCTCTCCCCTTTCACCTGACCACGCTTGTGGCAGTGTGTTTTCCTCTAAGCAATAGGTGCTGTGGGAAATACACTTCATAAACCATTTTTTGGAAGAGGGGAATGTTAATTTTTTTTTTTCTCTTGCACATGCACATACATACATAGTCTTAATTTCAAAGGCTGGTGCTCCTTCCCCCTTCTTTTGGGAAATCTGCAGTAAGATAAGAAAACACTAGAGAACACGGGGAACAGCACCGTTGGCTGGGGATGACCCAGACGATCCAGTTGGCCTTTAATATTTTCTGTGGTTCTGTAATTCAGTGGCTGTGTAAACATTTGTACAGAACATGCAGTTTGCTTTATGATGGGCTTGTGAGGAAGTGGTTTTGATTGGACAAGTCAGAAGTGAGATGCATTAGCAGAGCTGGGGTGGGGGGGACAAGGACTGGAATACAGAAGCTATCGCAAGTCAGCAGTGAGATGCGTTGGCAAAGCTGATTGTGGTGGTGAAAGGGCTGGATTGCTTTGGAGAGGAACCATAGAAAGGAGTGTGAGCTGAAGATTGTCTGTCTGGCAGGCAAAGCATGCCGGGACACTGGTGGTGTGTGCTTGGACAGTTCCTGGTTGCATGCCCCTCCCTCACATGGAGGGGAGTGAGTTCCCTTTGTTTCCTGGGCTGTTAACTCTCTCTCGCCCATCTGACTTCTCCCATCTGTTCAGTGGCCATCCTTTCTTCCCTCACTAAGCTGGCAAGAAAGAAGGTGGTGGAGGAGGGAGGATGTGGGGCGAGGGAAGAACATGGCTAATAAACGTCCTCAGTGTGCATTGTGTGTTAGTCCTTTATGTCTGTTACTTCTCTAAAAGGACCCCTTGTGGAGAATATCTCCTTGTTCGGCAGGTGATGTCTCTGTCCCTGTCCCCAAGGCCCCATTTAAAAAGCTCAAATCTAATGGATTCTGAATTCAGACAGCTCCCACAACTGAGCAAGGCTGGGGGTGGATGTTACGTAGGATTGTGGATAATTCCTAAATCTCTCAGGTGGCTGAAGCTAGACGTCCACATAGTATTTGTGTCTGAAACAGTCTTCTCAGACTCTGAGATCTAGGAGCAAACTCTGGGGAAGGCAGAGAATCGTAGGGGTCTGCAACTTCTGCAAGTCTATCAGATAGTAAAAGAGGGAGCATGGAGCAAAGGGTCAGGAACTCCTAAACTCTTCTTCTGGGTCTGTCACTGACTCCGATTTAGTCTTGGGCAAGTCATGTAGCCTCTTTGTGTCTGTGAAAGAATACACACCTACTTCAGTAGGGTGGCAGTGAGGATTATTAGCTGATGCCTACAGAGCTCTGAGGGTGTACAGAGCTCTGAGTGAAAAGTATTTAGTCAGTCATCCCGATCAGTAAAGGATTATTCCTTGCTGTACGTTTTCTAATGTCTTGTCCAGTCTAGCTCTAAAATGCTCCAAGCAGTGAAGCTGCTTCTACTTTCCAGGGGAGACTGACACCTCTGTATCAGTCTTTGGAAAACACTTGGTCCAAAGGCCAGGTCTGGCCCTACTTAGATATTTGCCTATCCGAAATATCCAGATTTTGCAAAATCTAAGCTGTCATGATTTTTTTTTTTTTAACATAAGGTTCTGTATCTTCGCAAACATGAGAATCTTCTGCATGTGACCAGAGTTGTAACCAGTGAGTTGTCATCTTCCTAAATCTTCAGACAGTCTGAAACAATGACTTGGAGATGTGAACTCCACCAACCCCATCAACCTCATTTAGGTTGGAACTCAAAAGCCTAATGATGTCACTTTTAAATGTCAGGATTAACTTTCATGGCTCATCAAGTTAGTGGGTGGAGTTTGGCGGGAACTGGGAATTGCTGCAGGGAATGAAATGGAGAAGAATTAAAAGAAGGGAGTTGCAAAGACAGAAGAGAGAGAGAAACAGAGAAAGGAGGAAAGAGAAGGAAGAGAGTAATTTGGAAATAGCCGTGAGTGTTTGTTTTCCCATTGGGGAAATACTAAATCTGACAATAAGTGACTGAACAAACAGTATTTAACTAAAAGCTTAGGCCTGGTCTAAGGTTGGTATAAACTATGTTGCTCAGGGGTGTGAAAAATCCACCCTGTTACAGTTACGCCAACCTAATTCCCGGCATAGACAGCGCTAGGTTAATGGGAGAATTCTCCTGTTGACCCAGCTATGGCCTCTCGGAGAGGTGCAGTGCCTCCCCCGAGGGGACAGCCCCTCCCATAAGTGTAGGTCATGTTCTCGGTGAAGCACTCGGGGGTGCCACTGCACCATTTTAAGTATAGATAAAGGTCTTCATGACTATGCAAGGGCAATGCTGTAACCTTGTTCTTTGGGCAAACTCTCCACTGACATTAATAGGAGTCTTGTGTTGTGAAGGGAAGGGAGTACATGGTCCTAAATTTACACCTGGCTCACAGACTGTAATTTAAACGTAGAATTTGTCTGTGTCCAAAAATGACCCCTGGCTGAATGAATATCAAGAAGGCTTCCTCCCCAACTCTCTCCTCTGCTCCCCCCCTCCTCCGCTTTGAGTAAAAATATTTCTTAATTTCATCCTGTTGATCCTATTCCTACTCCCTCGGAGTCTTATATAATTCCTCACTCTCTTTGGTGTTTACAGCCTTCAGATACTTGCAGACTGTTATGTCCCATTCTCCCTCTCTACCCTGTTTACTTGTCACTTAGAGAAGAGATAGGTATTTAGCTCTCTGTAATCATTCTTCATAAATCAGTCCCTCCAGGTACCGAATAACATTTGTTTCTCTTTCACAAATTCCTACCAACTTGTCTGTCTCGGGTCTGACACTAGTATTTCAGCGACACCTTTCGGCTAACAGGGTCCCTCAAGCTGATCAGTGTTCAGGAAGTTCCAGGACTGCCCCACAGGGAATGGACTCTGGGGACATCTACTTTATCTTGTGGATCTAGGATGGGAGAGGAAATAGAGTGGTGCTTTTTTCTTTTTTGACCATTTTTCCCCCTTCTTGGTCCCAGTTCTGGATGAGGGGTGGCAACGGGTAGGTGGATAGAAAGTGCTCTTTCCGCATCCCTCAGCAGGGGCTCTGTATTTCTTTAAGCCCGGATTGGAAGGCAAGAATTATTTTACCTGCCAAGACTAGCTTTAAGGCCAGTGGATTGTTTTGGCTTGCTTTTTTTTTTTTTTTTTTTTTTTTTTTTTTTTAAACTGTGGCCCACCTCAATCCACTGTCTTGTCCATGTTTCTTCTATTCCTATGACTGCTGGATGGCTGAATAAATTCCTCCTCCCATCCCTTTCCTCCCCACTCCATCTTCTGGTTAGTACACATGTTCTGGGATGGTGTTTAGGGTGACAGTTTTGACTGCCAGTCACCTGTGGAACTGGCAGTTAGAATCTGTGTGATTCTTAGTATTCCTTATTCCACTGTGCGGGTGGTTTGGGATTAGAGAAAGATCTGGAGTGTCATTCTTGTGGCCTAGGCACAGATCTTTCAGTTCTTGCCATTTTAGGATGGTGGGAAACAAATTGGACCCCCCTTCTGTTGAATATTTGAAAGGGATAGTATGTCCCTCCTCGTCTCCCCTTCAGTCCTTCTCCCACAGCCAGCAGAAAATCCAGCTCAGCTGATGGCCCTGTGTACTCCGTGGCAAGATTCCTGTGTTCTGTGACCGCTAACTTCAGTTTAAAAATGTCAGGTTTTTTAATTACTGTACATCAGAAATATCTTCAGTAAAGGAGTCCCTGTGTGGTTTATTTTGCTATTGCCTTCAGTCTTTATTTCTTCACACTCATGAAAGTCTTTGGCATATCCAAAATTGGATTAGGGAACAATAATTACATGAGAGAGAGAGTGTATTTTGTCACCTGGGCTGGTGGACAGTTTGGAATTGTGTGATATGCGCGTTAGTGGGATTTGTTACCTATTTTGCTGTTGATTAATTTAACCATGTTGACCTACACACTGTCACTGTAAGGTTTCAGACTTAGTGAGATAGTGAGGCCGTATGCACTTCTCAGAAGTATTGTTTCAGGCTGTCTGCAGAGTCTGCATTGGTTTCCGTTTATTTTGCCACCTAAAGATTTTCTCTGCAAACGTAAGAGCTTAGAAACTGCATGTGTGATTTAAAATGAAAGCTTACATTGTGATGCATAATTCTGTGACAAAGGGTAGATTTCATGGCAAATTCTGCAGTTGTGGTGTCATGGGGTTTGCATGAACCTTGTAACGGGTGTCTCGCTTCATTCAAAGCATGTGTAATCTTCATTTTTCCCTCTTTTTTTTTTTCCTGTGCAGGTGCCAATATTGCCACTGGGGAGGAGGTTGCCATCAAATTGGAATGTGTCAAAACCAAGCACCCCCAGCTCCATATAGAGAGCAAGTTCTACAAGATGATGCAGGGAGGAGGTGAGATCAGGGAGGGAAACCAGTGAGGTTGCTATACCAAGTGAGAGTAAAAGTAGAAATTATTCCAGGGCATCTTGGGGAGGTGGGAGAGAAATTGCTGCTGGTACCTTAGTGTTGGATATTTTCATTCTCAGCAGGGGATACTGTGGGTGGTGGGGAATCACTGTGGACGTCTCTCGTCTGTCTCTGACTCATGGTGTTGGACTCTCTTTTCTGCAGTGGGCATCCCCTCCATTAAGTGGTGTGGGGCTGAGGGTGACTATAATGTGATGGTGATGGAACTTCTGGGACCCAGCCTGGAGGATCTCTTCAATTTCTGCTCCCGCAAGTTCAGTCTCAAAACGGTTCTGCTCCTGGCAGACCAGATGGTGAGTTTCTTCTAAAGGTGTCAGCACCTCAGCTCCATCCTCATACCTTACTTCTTACTTTTCCCACCCCTTCCACTCAGTAGCAGTTTGGAGCTACTGTATCCCAGGCTATTTGAGTGAAGATGGAGAGGGAACTTAAGCGGCTTCCAGGGTGTTTTGCTGTTGAAGGGGCTGGGGAACCAGGACACCCAATCGCAGGAGTTGTCAGACTGGATCAAGCTCTAAGTCCACCTAGCCGAGTATCCTGGCTCTGACAGTGGTTGGCACCAGAAGTCCCAGAGGAAGGTGTAAGACCCTCAAATAGGCAGATGTGGGATAACCTGCATACAAACCAATCCCAGTTAGGTTTCTTCCTGGTCTTGAATAGTTAAAGATTGGCTTAAGCCCTGAAGCTTAATACCCCTTCCACACTCTTCCCTTCCCTCCCTGAAGTGTTAACGGTGACTTCCCCGGTGAGGAGGAGGGGGAAGTGTTGGTGGGAACGGATGTGTTTCCTGTTCATCTGTGTTTGTGTCTCTTCTCCCATGAGTTGGGGAGAAGAGTCCTTTCTTGGGCTGGGACTGTGGCCCTTGCTGAGGAGGAATGCTAGCTGTTCGAGCCCACTCCCATGGCCGATGAGCAGATGGCCTGGCAAGCGTACCCTCTTTTAAGGGTGGGGGTTGTAACTCATACAATCATAACAAGTTTCCTTCCTATTTCTCCTGCTCTGTCTCCCCTCTCCCCCCCCCCCCCCTCCACCCACTCTCTGCACTGTCAATCGCCCTCCCCCTCCAGATCAGCCGTATAGAGTACATTCATTCCAAGAACTTCATCCACCGGGATGTGAAGCCAGACAACTTCCTCATGGGGCTTGGCAAGAAGGGCAACCTGGTGTACATCATCGACTTTGGCCTGGCCAAGAAATACCGAGACGCCCGCACCCACCAGCACATCCCCTACCGGGAAAACAAGAACCTGACTGGCACGGCCCGCTATGCCTCCATCAACACCCACCTGGGAATTGGTGAGCCTGCTGTCGCGTGTATGGGTGTCGGTGGGGACTCTGCATATCTGTTCATGTGAACCCCATGCAAGGTGTGCTCCCCTGTGGTGTAGATTGCAATATAGTGGGAGGGGCAGCAGCTGCTATTGTGAAGGTTGCGTAGTGGTTTCCCTCCAAATCCCTGGATTTCAATTGCTCATAACATTTGAAGCAGCAGGGTTCAATGGCTAAAGCACTGCAGTGGGAGTTGGGAGACTTGGCTTCTGTTCCCAGCTGTGCCACTGACTTGCTGGGTAACCTTGGGTAAGTCACTTACCCTCTCTGTGCCTCAGTTTTTCCCTCCCACCTTTAGTTTGTCTTTTCTGTTTGTAAGTTCTTGGAGGGAGGAACTGTCTCTACTATGTGTCTGTACAGTGCCTAGCACACAGGCACTAACCTCAGTTGGGGCTGCTAGGCAGTCCTGTAACGAACAATACTACCATTCATAATAATTTTGAAATAAGCACTTTTTTTAAAGATGAAAATCGCATAATGCAGGCACACGTGGAGGCAGCATTAGGGCTGCGCGTGCAACGTAAACCTTACATGTCTTGACTTCTGAGCATGTAATCTTTAAGTTGTAATTAATATTGTATGAGGATTTGTCACAGGATGACTGGCCCCTTTGGGAGTGATGGGTCCAGCCCCACCTGTGACACTTTGCTTATTTTCTCCCCCCTGGGGAAGCGAGCTGTCACATGACAGGCAGGTCATCAGGCATGGAGATAAAAATTGAAACCTCTGCAGAGCCGAAGTAGAGGTGCAGGGGGAGAGAAAGTAGCTAGGTTCCAGTCCTGCTTCATGGAATCTCCTGATAGGCTGGGGAAACTGGCGTGAACCATTGCACAGCCCTAGGAAGAAGGGCTGTGCAATCTCTTACCCAGGGAGAAGGGTTTGACCTTAGGGGCTGAAAGCAGACTTTGTATTTATAAAGGCTAGCTAATAAAGTGGACCCTAGGAAGGGGAATCTGAGGGTGGAGGGCATGCAGGGCCATGCCATGCCATGCCATGAGGGAGTGGGCTCCAGGGATGTCATCCTGCCAAAGGATTATTTATACTGTAGCATCCCAAATCCCTTCATCAGGATCAGCCCACTGTTGTGTTGGTGATGGGGCAGAGTCCTTAATACTCTGCCTATTTTCCCCCCTCTGGCCTCTGGTTGATCTCACTAGTGGGGAAATATAGTCTGCTAATCTTCCAGCCTTTTTTACAGAATCCCTGTTTCCCATGCATAATGCTCCTACCTTCCCTGTGCTAATAATGTTGTCAATCAATAGTAGTGTGAAATTGACGTGATTCTCTGACAGTTTCACAGCTGCCTATGGAATTCTGAATGCCCACATTAAAAACGATCAGACTTTTGTTAACTTTGCTGCTGCTTGGCAAAGCTGTGAGCAACAGAAGTATTGAAGTTCTCTCTCTGCGGGCTCGGGAGAGCATCTCCTTATAGTATAGGCTACATTTTATTCAATTTGGAAGGTTTTCTCCAGATTCATATGGGCTAAGAATGTAAAAAACAAACAGAAAAACCTTAAATCCTGCAGAAACTGGTGGCTTTAGGCCCCAGTGTCATGTGGGAAAGCTTTCCACTCTCCACTGTCACTGATGACTTTCTTGAAGCTGTAGATTCTGGACCTAATATGCGGAAAAAGATCAGATTCTGATCACCCTCATCTTTAATATATGTAGCTGCAGCCTATGGAGGCTTTGTATCAAAACAGGAAGCACTGCATAGCTGGGAGTGGGAGGATTTTTCCTGGCTTCAGCTCTTCATTAAAAATACAGCCAGCTTTGTAGAACCCTATGGGCCATATTTTGGCAAACCACTACTTGTACATATATAATATTGAATTTCATTGTGATTCTTACTCAGGGTTCCCACAACCAGGATAACTACCACACTCCAATTACTTTATGCATGCTTCATCTACTAGGTCTATCAGGGACTGCATTTTTGGACTGCTCTATCAGAACTGAGTGAGGGACTAATAGGTCTGTCTTGCTTGTTTAATTATTCACCATGGTCTTAAATCTTTAGCCTTTGATTCTGGAGTGCAGCTTGCCTGTCATGATGATTGTTTAGCTATTGTTTGCTCTTCAAAGGGCAGATTGCATGTGCAATCAACCTGTAACTCTCACATTGCACTTTGCACAAAATTTTGAAGATGGAATACATAAATCCTTGCAACAGCTCTCAGAAATTGTATGTCCATTTTACAAGTGGAGTCAGAGAGAGGTTAAGAGACTTGCCCAAGGCTGCTTGGGGAATTGGTGTCAGAACAACAATCAGAACTCTTCACTTCCTGGCTCCCACTGCTGTGCACAGGCCATGAGACCTCTCCACTGGACAAGTGACACCCACGTTTTGTGAGTTAATAGTATTGCCATGGGAACTTTTACTCTGAATTTTGACTGTTACTAAATACTCGGTCTTAACATTGCATTCATGTAGTTGAGCGGTAAGGAGAGGAACCATTGAGTGGAATAGCAATCAAATGAGAGCCTTTATTTGACTGTGCAAGCTAAGGATTGGTACATTCCAGTGTTTGAAGGGAAGTGCAAGTTTTTTTTTTTTTTTTTCTTTTCCTTCCCAGAGACTGGGGAAAAAGTGGGTTGGGAGATCTGGGAGGTTTTCCATGGTTACAAGGGGAGTCATTTGACTCTGCGGCCCTTGGTTCATGCATTCCAATCAATTTTCACATGCTCTGGGGATGAGAATCCCCTGTGCCCGTCAGAGCTTGTAATGTCTGAAATAGACACCCAGGGGTGCTCAGGAGACAGGCACAGAAGGGGCCTAGCATATTCTGTCTGAATAACGAATGTGGGAAGCATGAGGGTAATAACTATTTCCCCTCCCCACCCCACCCCCACCCCTAAATGCCTTTTATAGATGACATCAGAATGGGCTCTGTTTTTATGCTGGTCCTGCCCACAGCACTATTTCCAGTTTCATGCACTATTTAAGACACTAGCCATTCTGGTTGTGCAACTTCAGAGTTTATACAATCTAATATGAATGTGTAATCAGAAGAACATAATTTGGAGAGGAATGAATGTGGATTGGGGAGATTCTGGGACCATCCTTGGGAAGGGAGCCAGTCGCAAACACATAGAAATAGCATGGCTTTTGGAAGGGTCAGGTGGGTAACAGTGTGCTGTGAATCAGGGAGGCTTCTTGGCTACAGGGAAGCAGGTCAGCTCATGAATCCTATCAGGTGCAGGTCCTAAATTGCCTCCGTCTGCTCAAGCACCTGGTCCTAGTGCAACTTGCCTCCCTGCTGTCTATGACCCAGCCTTTGTCTGGGCATCCTCTCAGAGGAGGGAAGGGGTGACCAGGAGCCTATGTCTGTGTGGAGCAGGGAACTGGCATGGAAGTAGAACAGTAATCTTAGAAACAGGAAAGGAAAGAATATATCATTGCAAAATAAGGATTGGTCTTGGGGGCTTTCCGGAGGTGTGGGGAAGAGAAGGTTATTTTGTAGAGGAGAATCAGTAGGTTGGAGGGTGTGTGGATGCTGTTCTTGGTGTCGAAGAGAAGACTGAGGAGCTGAAGATGAGTAAAATACAGAGAGGAAGTGTGATGTAATAGGCTAAACCCAGAACTGGGAACCAGGAACTCCAGAGTTATAGTCCTAGCTCTGACACTGGTTCACTCTGAGACCATGAGTAAGTTCTTTGTTTCCTGTCTGTAAAATGGAGATGTGATTTCCCTTCCTCTCAGGCATGTTGTGAGGATAAAGTGACTATTGTAAACACTAAAAGTGATGCATGCTAAGAAATGGTGTTGTTCCTGTGTGTGTGTCTTCAGTCCTTTAGGGTGAAGGTGGATATTGCTGAGGGTGAAGCTGTCTTGTATTATATTTTATTTGTTCTTTTAATATATATTCCCAGGCAGAAACTGTTAAAATGGAGTTAGGTTGAATGTACTTGTTAGTTTAGTGTGATATACATTACAAGGATGTTGTAATTATCCCATCAACCACGAATTTTATAAACCCAGGAAGTTCACGGCTAAGTTGCACGTAAAAGAAATCCAAACAGGTTAAGTTATTGAAGTGCAGTCAGGAAACCCAAACAACCTTCGTGCTGCCCTGTTGGGCTCTTCAAACGTCTCATGGAGTGAAAACTCACTGAAATGTTGTGCATAGGCTACATTTAAAGATCTATATCTATATATATATATATATGTACTTTTAAGAATTAATGGTCACTTTCCTGTTCTTCATAACTGGAAGTTTGTCCTTCTGCCCTCTGGTGGCACCATGCAAAAATATCCTTAATTCTGGAACTCCTCAACTTTTGAGTGCTTGACTTTGCAATTTTCACATTATTTTAACGTGTTTTTGTTTTTAATTGGCCATGTGAAGTGAGGCCTACGCTCAGCTTGATGGCATTTCTGTGTAATGCCATAACTGCTAATCAGAAGTAGTGTTCAAACCCAAAACTTCAGGGAATGTTCAAAGCATTGCTGGCTGTAGTCTTGTTGGTTTTGGTGGAAAAAACCAAAAGAGAAATGGAGGACACATGGAGACCCTGAGATGTAGTTAGCAGAGCCAGCAGTTTCAAGCACCTCTGTAAATTATCTATAACTCAAACAGGTTTATGGCAGCTATTAACACCTTCTAGCATCATAGTACCTCCTCCAAACCATCCACTGTCTCAGCTGTGCCCATACAGTTTAAAATATAGACAGCCTGAATTACTTAATAATAATAATGGTGAGAGGGGTAAATGAGGATTCACAGAGCCCCTGGCATGGGGGCAGAAAATGGGGCACACAAAAAGCCTTGGGATAAGAGGAAAGGGTGGGGGATTGCAGGGAGTCCCTGAAATAGAGGAGGATGGGGAGGGTGGTAAGGAGCCGCCACTGAGTGCAATGAGCTTGATCTATAGAAGCAAGGAAGTGTGCAATGTTCTAGTATCTATTATACACACACGTGCACTCACCCTTAATCCAGCTCTGAAGCGACACCATGATGGGGTAAGATGGGGGGAATATGAAAGAGTCTGATTTGTCTTTTAAAAATCAGTTTAATTTGGATCCACAAACACTAAACCCACCTTAATCATAATGGTGGGTTACCTGTGCAACCTTAAGTCAGTCTCTGATGTGTCTGCATTATAATACAGTCTCTAATTATATGATCACATACTTTTCACAGTTTTTCCTGAGGACCCATTTCCCCCTCCCCTACCCCCCCCCAGTCTCATTTAGTGCACAGGATAGAACTGCTCTGGGAAAGAATCAGGATCGTAGTGAAGGAGGATTGGTCTGTACTTCACCTGCTTAATTTGTTGCAGAAGTTGGAAGGTGTGTAGTGAGCTAAGCAAGGAATTTCAGGAAAAAAACCCAAGATTTCATCCTCTACGGTAACTGAATGCTATTCTGGGAAAACTAGTTCTGCCTCTGACACACAGTTTCTATGAGATACTGGGCAAGTCATTGTTAAACCAAATTTTTAACAGAGGATCACAAATTTGTATGTTCACTTTCTGAGTGCCCAACCTAAGATATTTGAGGCCTGATTTCACTTGCAACTGAGCACACTCAGCACTTCTCCAAATCAATGGGAGCTGTGTTTTGAACATCTTAAGTGCGAAGTACTCTGAAAAAGCTTTGGCCTTAATCTTTCTCTGCCTCAATTCCCCATTAAAAAATAAATACCATCTAATTTATTTTTATTTATTAATAAATTAAATGTATTAATAAAGAAATAATACTATCTAATTTCATGGGGTGTTTTGATGATAAATACATTACTCTTTGAGAAACACTCAGATACTATGGAGAGAACACCATGTCCATAAGGAAACGAAGAACTTTCCATTCAGTGGAAGGTTTGAATGGTGTGTGTTCAGTAAGGCCTGGGCCGCGTATTAAATGTGAAGGATAAAAAATAAATGTTGAATAACTACCCATTTATTGAATGAGGCAGGGGCTCTGTGCCCAAAGTAGCATGTGATCATGTAATTAAAGACAATCTCATAATGCAAACTCAAAGAGGGCCAGATTAAAGTTGTACCTTCCTTAATGTCTGGGCGCGTGACTTTGGAACCGTAATGTTCTTCTAATTTAGATCTTTTTAACTTTGTTTAAAAAAAAAAACAAAAACAAAAAAACTGAAAAACCAGGAATTCCATTATACGGATGCAGTTTGACCCCCCAGCTTGGCTCGTCCACAGGGTTTAGATCCACAGCACAGACCTCTGCCACTTGAACTCACAGAGTAAATGGTAGCGGTAGTAGGATCTTACCCTCTCTGTGGAGCACCCACTAGTGGGGGATTAGAGACACTCTGCCAGTGAGTTTCACAGCTACTTCCTGACAGCAGACAAAAGTAGAGTCTGAGGATTATCATAGAATCATAGAATATTAGAGTTGGAAGGGACCTCAGGAGGTCATCTAGTCCAACCCCCTGCTCAAAGCAGGACTAACTTCAGCTATATCATCCCAGCCAGGGCTTTGTCAAGCCTCAGCTTAAAAACCTCTAAAGATGGAGATTCCACCACCTCTCTAGGTAGCCCATTCCAGTGCTTCACCACCCTCCTAGTGAAAAACTTTTTCCTAATGTCCAACCTAGACTTCCTGTCCTGCAACTTGAGACTGTTGCTCCTTGTTCTGTCATCTGCCACCACCGAGAACAGCCTAGCCCCATCCTCCCTGGAACCCCCTTTCAGGTAGTTAAAGGCTGCTATCAAATCCCTCCTCATTCTTCTCTTCTGCAGACTAAACAAGCCTAGTTCCCTCAGCCTCTCCTCATAAGTCCTACTCCAGGGTTCTATTCCAGATTCTGTGGGGGAGTGTGCTGTAGTGGTTACAGACCCTTCTGTTCCTAGCATGACTCTGTTTCCCGTGGTCCTCTCCACCCACTCCTCCGTTCCTCACCTCTCCATGTTCTAATTGGCCTGCTTTTGCCTTATCTTCCTCACTGCTCCCCCTGCTGGCAGCCAGGCATTGAGAGCCTAGGAAAGACTGTCTCCCCACTTTCAGTTGCTGTGCCTGATGCCGCAGTGGTCCCCAGCTGCCAAGGGGAGCAATTGAAGGGAAAGTCCTGCTCTGCCCCAGCAGCACTAGCGTAGGAACATGCTTGGTGAAGAAAATTTTTGGAGAATTTAGCTGCCAAACTCTAACAGTTCTCTACTGATGTATGAATTACAGTTCTGCGGAGGCTTGGAAAACTTGGGCAAATTGTCATGGGATGCAAGAAGCATGTTCCTGACACCAGGGCAAACTTCTTTCTCCCCTACCCTCCCCAATGCCAAATTTCAAGTCCCTGCTCTGAATTATGGAAGATCTAGAGCTTCTCAAAAAAGCGCTTGGAAGATTGCTTTGCCCATGTTTTTAAAAACAAACAAACAAACAAAAAAAACAACTCGCGTGCTTGCTCATGTCAGTTCCAAGTAGGTGGGTGCTCACTGTGTGCACAGTCACTGGAAGGTTTTTCCCCTAGTGCCATCCATAGGGTTGGCTCTGGAGTCACGTCTTCGTGGTGGGATCTGCTGATCTTCAGTTCCTTCTTACCGGCCGTAATAGTTGTTGCAATAATGATCTTCTCTTGCTTTGCAAGCATCTCTCTCTAGTGGTTATTGAACTGATTCCTGTAAATAGTTTGTTAGTTTTGTAGTTATTGTTAATTTAGTTAGATAGGACCCCACTTATCAGGGTCCTTTCCCTCTTCCCTGGGGATGGGGCATGCTTCGTTCCCCCAGGTTTAAACTGTGCGGATCTTGTAAAAAGCCCATGCCCAGGAGCGATTCGCATACCACCTGACTTAAGTGTCTCGTGGAGACCCATCAGAGGAATTGCTGTAAGATCTGTAAGTAATTCTGCCCTAGGACAAAGAAGGAGAGGTGCCAGAGACTGAAGTTCCTCCTTTATATGGAGGCTGCTCTCCAACCAACACCAGGCCTGGCTGAGCTGACACCCAATGCATCAGCTTCAGTGCAGAGTGCACTGGCAGCCGTGAGAGAGACAGCATCGAGGAAGGTCTAGAGACCTTCTGCAATGTCACAGATCACCGGCACTGAGGGACACCTCATGGGCGCAGCACCACTCCCATTTCCCTGTACCACACAAGAAGCAGAGGAAAACAGACAGGAGGTGCTCGTCAACGCCCAAAGCAGCGGGGCACAAAAGCGGAGGTGCAACCTGCATTGGGCTACTCAAATCGCGGTAATGTTGACTTGAGCCCCAGAAAGGGGTCCATCGAGTCCAGTGCCTCTGGACACCCCACCCAGGTAGATTTGCAAGGAGGACCTGCAACTTCCCTCCACGCTGGAGACTTTTGAAGTGGCCAGGGATCTGATAGAGAGCATGGCACCTGAGGGACAAGTTGTCAGGCTCTGACTCAAAAGTGTAATCTTACTCCTCGTGGTGAAGATGGCACCAAGCAGTGAGATGCCACCAGAGGATGGAGGTTGGTCAGCCTTTCCCCATGCCTAGGCTGCCACAGGGGCAAGTGCCAGCCCAGTGGCCTTTTTGGACCCCCTAGGGTCATCTCTTGAGGAGAGTGGTGGAAGGTACAAGTCTATCCATACCTCGACGACTGGCTGATCAAAGGTCACTCCGGGGAGCAGGTGGAAACAGACTTAAAGTTGATAAGGTCAACCCTCACCAAACTGGGTCTCTTGATCAATGTGCAGAAATCGACCATCAGGCCTTCTGAACCCACCTGAAAGGCAAATGTGTCTCAGTAAGGACAGACAATACAACAGAGATGTTCTATATAAACAGACAGGGTGGAGTACACTCCTCTCTCCTGTGCCAGGAAGCCCTTGATTTGTGGGACTTCTGTCTAGCCCACTCACTCCACCTAGAGGTGTCCTACCTGCCCGGGTTGCAGAACGAGTTGGTGGACCACCTCGGCAGGTCTTTCCCCATCCATGAATGGTCCCTCAGCCCGGTTGTGGTGAACGACATCTTCCAAAGGTGGGGAATTCCCCACATAGACTTGTTTGCAACGAGACGCAACAGGAAGTGTGTGCAGTTCTGCTCCTTCCAAAATCACATCCTGGGATCAGTCGCCTACGCATTCTTCATCCCTTGGATAGACCATCTGTTCTATGAATTTCTGCCAATCCCGCTCATTCACAAGGTCCTGCTGAAGATCAGGAAGGAAAGGTCCTCCTTGGTAGTCCCAGCATGGCTATGCCAACACTAGTGGACCATGCTCCTCAACCTCTCAGTGGAAACTCCAATCAGTCTGCTGGTGGTGCTGGACTTGATCACTCAGGATCACGGCTGCCTTTACTGCTTCCCAATCCTAAAGTCTCTCCACCTCATGGTGTGGAAGCTCCATGGCTGAATCCTCTGGAGTTAGAATGTTCAGGACCAGAGAGAGCCCCCGTGGCAGCAGAAAACCTTTCACCAGGGTCACTTACCTGCTGAGTGGAATCGGTTCTCCATCTAGTCAGCGCAGAAAAGTACTCTGCCCCCGTTGTCGCCGATACCTCTCATCTTGTAATAGGTAGCCCATCTCAAACAGCAGGCACTGTCAGTGTCCTCAATCAGGGTCCACCTGGCTGTGATCTCAGCGTTTCATCTTTGGGTGGCAGGCTGCTCGGTCTTTTGCCAACCCCACAGTGGGGAGTTTCCTTAAAGGTCTTGACTGGCTATACCCTCAGATGTGTCAGCCGATTCCGCCAATGGGATCTTAACCTTGTACTGTCAAGTCTGATGGGTCGTCCATTCAAACCTGTAGTGACCTGCTTGCTTCTCTATCTATCATGGAAGGTAGCCTTTTCAGTAGCCATAACTTCGGCCAAGATAGTTTCAGAACTCAGGGCCCTCATGTCTAAGCCTCCTTATACCTTTTTTTCTTCAAAGAAAAGGTTCAGCTGTGCCCTCACCTGGCTTTCCTCCGTAGGTGATGTCACAATTCCACTTAAACCAGGACATATTCCTTCCGATGTTACCCAAAGCCACATGCCAACAGCCGAGAGCAGAGACTGCATACGCTGGACATTAGACGGGCTTTGGCCCTTTACATCAAAAGGACTAAACCCTTTAGGAAAACAACACAGCTCTTCGTACCAATAGCGGACAGGGTGAAAAGCTTTCTGGTTTCGTCACAAAGAATCTCTACCTGGATTATGTTGTGCATCAGGACGTGTTATGGCTTGGCAAAAATACCAGCCCCAACGCTAATGGCTCAGCCCATAAGGGCACAGGAGTCCTTGGCAGCGGTCCTTACGCAGAGCCTGATCCAGGACATTTGTAGAGCCATGACGTGATCGTCTGTTCACACCTTAATGGCATAGCATGCCATGACTCAGCAAGCCACAGATGATGCAACCTTTGGTAGAGCAATACTACAATCAGCAGGTCACTGAGCTCCGATCCCTCTGCCTACGGATCTGCTTCAGTCACCTACTTGGAATTGACATGAGCAAGCATTCGAAGAAGAAAAAATGGTTTCTAGCCTTCTGTAACTGTTCTTTGAGATATTGCTTATGTCCATTCCAAGACCTATCCCTCTGTTGGAGCCAGCTGGCAAGAAGGAACTGAAGAGCCTTATATAGGGCGCCAAGAAGATCCCTATATAGGGCGCCAAGAAGGTGTGACTCCAGAGGGCTCCAGAGCCAACCCTATAGATACCACTAGGGGAAAAACCTTCCAGCAACTGCACACCTACTTGGAATGGATGTGAGCAACACAACTCGAAGACCAACAGTTACAGAAGGTTAGTAACTGTTTTTGGTTTTGCCCTATGCTGCTTCTCTGAAATGACTGAATCATTTTTGGTTAAACTTTCCAGAAAGATTGAGCCTGAGGTTGACATCCAGAATGGAAAATGTCAGCCTAAGTGGTTTAAGGTGGGCAAAGTTATCAGCAACTGAACACGAAGTCTTAAAATAGCTAGTGTTGGACAAACACTACCTAGCTCTGGCTAGCATATTTTTCACACACAAGATAGAGGAGGAAAATTTTGTTCAAACTTTCCCTTATTTACCCGCTCCTCAAATTTCCCTTTGAGCAGGAGACAATTTCAGCCCAAAAGGTAGGTTGGAGTGTGTGAGGAAACATTACATACTATTAATAGATTCAGAACACTTTTAGTTTTTAAAGTCTAAGGCCCAAAGTGACCATTTGATCATCTGTTATGACCTGTGTAACACGGGACATAGAATTAATTGAAAGAAATGTTTTGGAATGGCTGTCCTAGACTTCGCTTTACCATTCTTTCCATGACTGATCCACCCAGTGTCAGGTTTCGTTTCTGGTTGAGAGATGCCAAGGTGATCCTTGTACTAGGCACAGCTGGGAATGATGGGGAGGGGAGTCTGCTGCAGGGATGCAACTCCTTTGGCAGGTGGGCACTTGGTTGTGTATTAGAAGCTAAAAAGAGGTAGTCCCTTGTTTTCCCTTGCTTGCTCCTGACTCCAATCGACTGGTAAAACAATTCTATTTGCAGCTCACTCCCTGCCCATGTGTGACTCTCTCCTTGTTCTCCTTCAGAACAAAGTCGCCGTGATGACCTGGAGAGCTTGGGCTACGTGCTCATGTACTTCAACCTGGGTTCGCTGCCCTGGCAAGGTCTCAAGGCTGCCACCAAGCGCCAAAAGTATGAGCGTATCAGTGAGAAGAAGATGTCAACACCCATTGAGGTGCTCTGCAAAGGGTACCCTTGTAAGTACTGTGTGCTCTTGATGGGTATCTTCACAATACACACGTGCACGCTGTCTCTCCTGCCGGAACCCCACAGCATCTGATCCCTGCTAGCATTGGGAGGCATGGCGCATGTGCGGGAAGGGTGGGAAGGAACCAGGCACATTGCTAATGGCAATGATTAGAAGGGATGAGAAACCTTGGCATTCCAGTCCTGGTGCACAAGTGGGAGCTCTTGGATATCCCTAGGAAGCTGTTTCTGGCTGGTCTTCGTATTTGAGATGGCCCAGTTTAGAGGCAGGTTGCAATGAGAAGGTGGTTCAGGGTTTGTGCTGCTGATGTTTGATAGGTTTACCACCTTTGAAATGTAAAACAGCCGGCACCTTCCTGCCCCTCAAGACAATCCCACCGCAACCCCACCCCCAAACACAAGGCAACTCCGCAATCCCCCCTTCAATAGCCACTTATAGTATCTAGCGAGAACCCCTACAGATGAGATCAATTAATATCACATCTCCTCACTCTTGCGTGACTCAAACCCTATCTCAAACGCACAGTTCACTGCTGTATTTTCAAGAGTTTTGTTCTGTTATCGCTTAAACTGCGGAAGTGGGAACACAGCAACATCTTTAGCTGGATATAGAAGCTTTTAACACTAGATATCCCAGTGTCTTGTGGTGATAATGCAAGTCTTTAGACCCATGTAAAAAGACCACGACAATTAAATTATTTTTCTGGCAACTGGCAAAGCCATTAAAAAAACTCAGATGCTGGCCAGGTGATAACCCTAAGAGGTGTCTGGATCAGTGGGGTGCTAATGCCAGGTTGCAGCCAGCGCTGCTCTGGACTGCTGTGGTCATTTTCTCCCCATGTAGCCCCTGCTTCCCAAATCTCAGTTCTCCCTTCCTCCTCTGTCCGCAGCCAGGGTTAGGGGATCATCCCATGCAACCTGCATGCTATCTCTTACTTGAAAAGCAGCCCAAGAGGTGAGGCGAGGAAGGATTTCCCCCAGATGAATTGGGTGGATGTCCTCAATGCCTGAAGCAGAGTGAAACAGGCGCGTATTGTGTGGCTCTGCAGCCATGCCCGTTTGGTCTGAAGCAATGCTTTTGGTGGGTGGGGGGCGAAGGGGGATGGAGGCTAGTCCTGTGGTTGTAGCTGAGACTCGCTGTGGGGAGAGGGGAATGGGGGTGCCTCATTGGGGTGGAGCAGCGTTTAACGATCAACCATTATCTCTGCCTCTCCCCAGCCGAGTTTTCTACATACCTCAATTTCTGCCGCTCGCTGCGGTTTGATGACAAACCCGACTACTCATACCTGCGGCAGCTCTTCCGTAACCTCTTCCACCGCCAGGGCTTCTCCTACGACTATGTCTTCGACTGGAACATGCTCAAATTTGTGAGTCATGCAGGCCTTTGTGAGGAACATAGTACTCCTGGGCAAGGACAGGGGGCGGAAGCTGTGGCCGTGCGCGCTGAGGGCACACTGGGCATTCGTCCCCAGTGAGCAGTAAGTGGGACCGATATGCAGCATGGGTAGCAGGAGGGGTGCTTAGCGGCATTCATGGGGAATCACTGCTGCTGTCCCCTTGGGCTTCGGGTCTGACTCTCCTGTTGCAGCCTTTATGTTCTTCAGGGCAGGGACTGGCTCAGTCTGTGTTTGGCAAGTACCGAGCACCTTGTAGCTGCTACTGCAATCTGAACCGTAACAGGCACTTTTCCCTCGTTCGCTTCCTCGAGATCGAAACGTCCTCATGGCATGGAAGATTCTAGAGAGCTGGATCCCCTCTCTTTCTTTGCCTAGTCCCTGGGCAAGGCCTGTTTCCTGGCATGGGTGGACATGGCTCGTAGTAGTTGGCAGTTGCCCTTTGCTAAGTGTGTTGCGGCGGGGGTGGGGGGGCCGTATCTGCATTTCAGGGAGCAGCGCGAAACCCCGAGGACATGGATCGAGAGCGGCGAGAGCACGAGCGAGAAGAGAGGATGGGGCAACTCCGGGGTTCTGCTACACGGGCACTGCCCCCCGGTCCTCCAGCTGGAGCCACAGCCAACCGCCTTCGCAACGTCGCTGAGCCCATGGCCTCCACGCCCACCTCCCGAATCCAACAGTCCGGTGAGTGGGGCGAGGAAGCCGAGGTGTCTGCGAGCCCAGGGAAGCTGACTGGAAGCTGAAGATGCTGAACACTTTGATCTCCTTTTCCGCTTCTCTCCCTTGGACAGGAAACACATCCCCCAGGGCAATCTCACGAGTGGACAGGGAGCGGAAGGTCAGCATGAGGTTACACAGGGGAGCACCTGCCAACGTCTCTTCCTCTGACCTCACAGGGCGGCAAGAGGTGTCACGGATTTCAGCGTCACAAGTGAGTCCTTCCTTGGGGCGTGTGGCCTCGGCCTGTCCACGCCATGCCCTGGAACACCTGCACTTTTGATGACACCAGCGGGCCCACACGACCTGCTGGCTGAACGGTTGAGTTGGATTTCAGCCAGCTTCAGTAAGCACTTGTCTTACTCCCACAAGAAGGGTCCTGTGATGTAAGGCCGCTGCCCAGCCCCCACCTTTCCAGAGCCTAGTGCTTGATATAATCTTCCTCGCCCAGCTTTCAGGATTCCCTTGGAGCAAGCATCCTCCCGGCTGGCTGCCTGGCAATAATGGTTTGGGGAGGAGGGAGGAAGTGGGGGAAACCAACAGACACATCAAGGTAGAAGAAAGTATAGAGCACTCTGGTTTGTCTCCTGCTTTCTCCCCAACCCTCTCTCTGGTTCTGCCTCCACTGCCTGCTCACACTCTCACTCTTTGCCAGACAAGTGTGCCATTTGATCACCTTGGGAAGTGAGGAGAGGATGCCCCCGGACCAGTGTTTGCTTAGGTGAGTGCTCTCCCTTGCACCCCGGTCTCTTCAGGGAGACTCTGGTGCTAGCTCTCCGCCCGAAGCCTGGATGCTGCTGTGGTGGGTCAGTGCACTTCCCTTCCCCTCTCTCATACCGGGGAGATGCTTTTTGGTCTTGGAATGGGCAAGAGGGATGCTTGAGCTTCATTGGCAAAGCCTGGGGATGCAGAGGAGCACTGTGGTGCTGGGAAACAGATCCATGTGGCGGTGGTGGTGGGCTTTGGAAGTTCATTCTGTTGCTTCTGAGGAGTGGGAATGCTGTAGAAGCCACTTCCTCGTTCCCAAGGGGGCGGTAAGTCCAGAAAGCCATTTTATTGCTCTCCAGTTCATGCTCTCCTGGTCCATCTTTCAGGCCATGTGAGGAAGAAGGCTGGGGTTTTGGGTTTGAGTAGGGACCGGAGGGTTATGGGGGTGGTATGCACCGGAACCAACAAGGTCTGTTTGTATATATTTTTACACCAGTACATATATTTTTCAAGGGGAAATAGTTGGTAACAAGGTAGTCTGAGGGCTTCTCTATAGGGTGTGGAGAGGAAAAAAGAAATGGGTAATTTGGGATACCAACCTCTCATTGTCATAGGAGATGGCCAGGCAGCCCCCTCCTTTCTCTAACACTCTCTTCCCCTCTTTTTCTTTTAGTGTCTTCACTGTATTTTTCTTTTAAAAAACAAACAAACAAAAACCCAAAAACAACAACAAAAAACCTTTTAAAAACAAAAACAAAAAAAAATCCAAACAGATTTTGTTTTATTTTATTTTTTTTTTGCCAACACTGAGGAGATGTGCGGGCGTGAAACGTCTCTGAGCTCGCTGCCTGTGTTCTTCAGCACGAGCGCCTCCAAGAAGCCGACAACGTGGGAACCCTGCAGAAATGCCTCTGCTGCCTTTGTGCAGCTTCTCTCCCCAAGCTCCACCATCTTCCCAGCTGGCTGCCCCCCACCCTCCCCTGACTCTGCTCTTTTTTTTTTTTTTTCTTTGTTTATTTTAAAAACAACTTCTTGCCTTTTTAATTTTGGTTGATTTTAAGGTCAAGTGGTTTCTAATACAATTTTTAAATTCACTTTTTTTTTTTTTTTTTATTTTGAGGGAGGGGTTGCACTTGCTTTGCAGGAATCTCCTGGGCAGTTAGAAAATCTCCGATTTCCAGCCATGGCTGATGGTAGAAACTGGGTTTACAAGCATTAAAAGAAATGGATTGCAAGCCGTGAGGGGAGTCATGGAAAAGGCCTGCCACGTGTTCAGGCATCTTTTTCTCCCGGTGGCATCTCTGCATCATGTGGAGAGCAAGCAGAAGCACCAGGCATGTATAAATAAGACAAATGGTCCTGGCATGCCAAGGATTTCTTTTCAGAGGGGGTGAGTTCAATGGAGGAGGTGAAAGTGAAGCTGAAGGACAGGGAAGTTGTAACCCGCTTCCCATATCAGGCATGGGATCCTTTTCGTCAGGCTGCACGCGATGTTAGGTCTTCTCTTTTTTTTTTAATTAAACTTGTTTTTAATTATTGTGGGAAGAGTGTGGGTTCTGAGGAGAAGAGGGATGTGCGGAAACTTGTGGGGATGGTTTTCCTTCTCCCATTTTCCCACCCACCCCAAATAAAAGCTCTGACATCCCAGTGTATATGCACAGCCCTTGTCAGCCTCCTCTTTTCCCCCCACTTTAGTTGTTTTAAATGTATTTTAGGAATACTCGAGACACCGCGTGGTTCTTGGGTTTTAAAACGCAATGATCACCGCTGCAACGTGTGGCCGCTAGCTGGCGCACTGACACTGTAGTGTGGAGCCGTTGAGGATGTGGGGGGGGGTGGTTTTTTGATTTTATTCCTTTCTATTTAACACTGGTTTTTTCCCTAATTTATTTACCCCTCTTACTCTCTTTTTTTTTTAATTAAAGAGCAAAACTTTTTATTACTTTGTAATTTAAAAAAAAAAAAAAAAACCTGAAGAACTTTGGGGGTGGGGGGGGATTTTGTACTTTTTCCTGTGTAAATATTGGACTTTTTTGAGCTTTATCGTGGTTGTTAATTTGAAGTAATAAAGTAGAAAATGATAAAGTGATGCAAGTATCTGTCCTTTCTTCTCTCCTCCCCACCCGTTCTGGTGATGTGATATACGGGCAGGAAGTGTCATCTTGCTGCCAGTTAAGTTCCCAAGTTCCCAGAACAAGTTTGAATAGAATTACTGGGGGGGAAAAAGCACGTGGTCAGAGCACCTAAAAATAAAGCTGAGCTGGGCTTTGGAGTGATGGTGCAGCCACTGCTGTGGCTTTGGTGTGGGGAGGGCTATGTGAAATCTGATTCGAGGGTGTTTTTTTGATGCCTGGACGTGTGTGTGTGTGTGTGTGTGTGTGTGTGTGTGAATTTATGTGCACACTGTTGTCCCCTACTAAACATGATTTGTCTCTGTCCAGGCTTTGATCGATCAATATCAAATCCTTCTGTTGATAATTTGTCAATTTCTCCCTCCATCCTGAAAAATGTCATGAATATAAATTCACAGGGAAGGGAAAAGTTCATGTTGTAGTTTCAGGCAGCTGAGATCAAATTTGGGCTGGTATAAGTGGGACCAATTCCTATTTGAATGGCTTTTTCCATGTCTGCATGTGTCCCCTTTGGTGTTCTCTTGCTGTCTGGCCTGCCTGGTAGTCGATTAATATTGAAATACTTTATTTCTAGTCCTGACTCCTGCAGTTACACCATTCTGAGTAAATAACCGGATTTAAAAAAAAACAAACCCTGGGAATAAATGATGAATAGCTAGTGCGTTAGACTCTGTCCCCGAAAATCAGGAGATGGTCATAAATGTGGGGGGGGGTTGAACCTCTATAGCGGTCCCTCACTGTGCTTTCCAAGGGGAATGGAGTGAAACTTGACTCCTTCCTTCTAACTTGTTTCTTGTGGGAGGCACGGTGGGGGCTCTGAGATAACCTGGTGCCAGACTGTTCCTGTAAATCCAGGTTGCATGGAGATAATGATACTTGCCTAACTCAGTGAAGTCCCTTGATCTGTGGATGAAAAGCAGTATGTAGAAGTAGGGTGGTGATGCATCTCATCTGAAAGGTTTGGAAGGCAGTGCCACAGCTTGAATAATCACAATTCCCATTCTGGGGAATTAGGAATACATCTGTGAAGTTCACCTGTGCCTTGCTGATGATGAGGACAAGTCTCTAAAAGAGAAGCAGCAGCAGCAATGATGGGAGAAAGCACAGTTGCTGCATCTCAGTCCTGACCTGGAGCAACTCTTGCTAATCCAGTCCTGGGGCCCCCAGCAACACTTTCCCATGGTGATGGATCAAAATCTGTTTATCGCTTGGGTGGAGGATCATCTTTTTCTACCATTCTCTTGTACTTTTGTCTTTCAGATTTACCCACTCCCACCTACTCCTGGGAGGAATTAATCTGACGAAATTGGGAATGTCTCACCCAGAGCTTGCAGTTATAAATGTAACTGAAGCTTCAGCAGTGTAATAAATGCTAGTAAATTTTACAGATGAGTTTAATTAAAATTACCTACACGTCCGTATTATTCACTCACGGTACAAAAAAGGCTGAGAGAGCTCTGAGACAGTAGGAGGCTGAGGGTCAGCTGCCAGAGGCCTGCTGCTACACTGAATTGCATACCAATTTGCAATTTAAAATAAAAAATAAACACACACAGTATTTGCTTATGGATCTATCATCCTTGTTAGATGAATAGGTTAGAAATGGGCTTGTTTGCTCTCACCAGCAATAAAGCACAGCTAATCAGCTTTGTCTTTTGCCCTGAGGTTTGGTGGAAGGGAACAGCTGGGCTGGGTTTGGCTCTCTGGCTCCCTCTGTTAATAGTGGGCACGTGAGGAAAGTGTTAAAGGTGAAGTGCAAAGAAAAAATGTATTTCCTCTCACTGTTTCTGTAAACATGTAGTAGTGAAAAACTCCATTTTTTTTTCATCCACAGTAGGCTTGTGGAGTTCTTGTCTCCCTCTCTTTGCTGGGAGGACCTTGGGTACAATCTTTGGAGGACCAGAACAGTGATTTGGCCCAAGGCTGCCACCTGGGGTGGTGCTGCCACTCATTCTCAAGAGAGCAGTGACTCAGGTTGCAGCCTCATCACAATCTAGGTCCCCCAGCAAACAGGAAGTGAAGACCTGCTGTTTCTAACTAAAAATTCACCTGGCTGCAGGGAAATAGGGGAGGGCAGGGCTGAGTGGTGAGGCAGCCTTAATATGTAATAAGAGAAAAAATAAAGGGTAAAAACAACTGAAGGGGCCAGGGGGAAGGCTAAGATGGAGAGACAGGCAGACTGTCTCCCATTTATATAGTAGTTATTAGGAACATCAGGAACACCACATGAAACCAAACCAATGATTTTTCTAGTCCACTGGCCTGTCTCTGATGCTGGCTATGCAGGCTGCTTCAGAGGAAAGCTACTTCCAGTCTCAACACACCGAAGTGGGCCGTGTTATGGTGCTGAAGTGGAGGAGGTGAGTTTCTTCCTGACATCAGCTGCTCAACAGTGTATATGATGAAACAGCCTTAATAATGGATAGATGCCCTTTGTAGTTGCTATCCTGGCTTGTCATTGCTGATGCTATTAGTCAACAAAACAACTGATCCTTGTTAAAATCTTACCAAGCTGTTTCCCTAAATAATGTCATGCAGTGGTGAGTTCCACAGGTTTATTATAGGCTGCTAGGGAGTAATTATAGTACTTGATATGTGGAAAGAGTATCTGAAGGTAATTTTTTTATATATATATATATATATATATATATACACACACATCATTTAAGTGCTGCTTAGAAATTATGGTGCATGCGCGTGCATTCCAGCCAAATGACACTAGGTATCTTGCAGGATTATTCTGGAAGTAAATCTTCGTTGGGTGGGAAAAAGGAGGATCTATATGCTAAGAGCTTGGGCATGAGGTGATGGAAATCCAGTCTCTTATTCTGGAGAATCCCAAAACATTTTATACACGTTCTAGATATTAAAATGCATCTCAAAAGAATTCCAGTCATCTAGGTGATGCTTAAATAGTTACACATGGTATAACCAATGCTGATTTCAGATCATGGAGCTAAAGATTCCCTTTCCAAAATCTGCAGGCCCGTCTGCTTGTACTCTGCTTGTTCCCTCTGCCTTTTAATGGGAGGCTGCTACAGTCTTGCTCTGTCCAGCATAGCTGAGTTTCTCTTAGATGTACTCCTTGCACATTCCTTCTCTGGTTGGTGAATGAGTGTGTACACCTATGTAATCATCTTAAAATCAGCTAGTTATACGTGGATGAATTGGGGAGAGTATTGGTATATGGTGTTTGGTTAGTGGGGAACATATTGTCTCTTGAGAAACAGCTGCTTTTTATATATAAAAATTGTACCAAGTTTCAGAGTATCTCAAAATACTTTCCATCAAAGGGGGAGAGATGAACAAGAAATAGACAAGGGATCAAAACATGTTTTCAGCTGGTGGAGGATGGTGGCTATAGCTGGACAAATTTGGATAAAGTAGTTCTAGTGGTAATTCATGTGTTGTAGTCTTGGAAAGCATATGATATCCTTTTAAGAAGCACCTGTTAACAGTTGAATGGATTATGAAGGGTACTTCTTAAAACAGGAAGGGGCAGACTGTCTCTTTAAGCAGTAGCTGCTCGCTTTTGCAGTGAGAGAGGTATAGTTAAATAGCTGGGTTGATTCTGGAGAGAGTGTGTTAAGGTGGTTTCCTTTTGTAATGCAGCAGCTGGTGACATCTGGAGGCAGGGGATAATTAGGGGGATGCTGTCCCTTTTAAGCAGCAGTTGTGGTTATCTAGGTGCCCAGAGCATGAGGGGGCACTACCTTTTTAAAGATAAAACATACAAAAAATTGGGCTTGTACTTTTATGAAAAATAGAAACCAGAAAGCTTATTTTATATTAGAAATTCAGGTCCTGTTTAGGTTGGAAGATTAAACTGCCAGAAGCAGTGAAATGATATCACAAGTTAAAATGGCTATAAGAGAGGTAGGGAATTTTAGTCAGACTGCTTTACATTCTTGGTGTTTTTTTTTGTACTAACATGTATCTGAATTAATTTCATATTTATCTGTTCTGTGGTAGCTCAGAAGGCTAGACTAGTGCAAGGCCCCATTGTTCTAGGCACTGTGTAAACACAGCAAATGAATAGACCCCTGCTTGAAAGAGCTCACAGTCTAAAAAAACCTCATCTAATGGGTGAGGCAAATAAGTGGGGGGAGGGAAGGGAAGGGGAGTTGAGGGATGGATGAAGGCTGAAGGGATAGTAGTAGTATAATATAATACCTTTCTTATTACCTCCATTTTACAGATGGGAAAACTTGAGGCATGGAGCAATGAAGTGACTTGCTCAAGGTCACCCAGGAGGCCAATAGCTGAGCAACGAGTAGAATGCAGGTCTCCTGAGCCCAGTCCAGTGCCCTGTCTGGGCAGTTTTAACATAACTAGTTGCACACACAGTTTGTTGGAGTCAGCCCATGGGTAGCAGCAATCAAAGAAAGCTGAGGTGTGGTAAATGGATTCTCAAGTCTAATGTTTCCTTTCTTTGAGCTGGTGCAGCTGGGTATGGCTGATGGAGGCCACTCTGTCTTTACAAGTGGAGCATTACAAGGAAATCACTTATGTTTTTTTAACTCATTTAATGGGAGTAACTAAGAGTGTGAAGGAAGGAAGTTGTCAAAGACTCAGCCCTCTCTGGGATGGAGTTAGGGGGCTCTAAGGCACAGTTGGAGGGGATGCCCGCAGGTGCTCCAGCAAAACCAGCCCAGCCCACTCTTGATTTTTTTGTGTGGCCTAATGAACCCCTATATTCACACTCCACACACCCTTGTAATAATCTTTATACAAAATATGCCCTGTGAGGTATCCTCTGAAAATGAATAACTCACTGGTCAATAATATTATGGTGAAATGCAGGTAGCAGCATTATATGTAAAGTTAGGCTCATGATTTCAGTTTACCAGGCAAGCCTGGAGCATGGGTAAACCTGTTTTCTCAAAAACCAATGACAAGCTAATGCCTCTAGCTAGCTGAGGTGCAATCATCTATCAAAGGCCCGTTCTTTGGCCAGGAAGGAGGTAGGAACTAACAGATCTGCATCTTAGCAAACGGTGGCATGGAATCTCTTTTACCACCTGACTCCTTGTCTTCATCCCCACCGCTCAAATGGACTTTAAGGCTAGTCCTCAGGAAAATGCATTTCAAAGGATGACAACTAAAAAAAGGGAGAGTAAAAACAACCTAAGTTATATCTCTATCCATCTCTCTCTCCTTACCTAAGAAGACAGAGTATCAGCTGAAACTTTACCAGCAATGGTGCTGGGAATCTGTTTTAGGTATAAACAAGGAAAGTTCTGTGGCACTTTAAAGACTAACAAATTTAATTTTAGCAGGCATAAGCTTTCCTGAGGCTCAGCTCACTTCGTCAGATGCAGAGGTAGAAATGAGAAACATAGGATCATCATATAAATATGTATTTTAGGTATTTCACCTTGGAAAAAGTCTAGGTTAGCACTTTCTAGTGCCTTTTAGCATTAGAAAGTGTTAAGTTAGTACTAAACTTTTTCTCTTGTAACCCTTTCTGACTAATTTCTCATATTTGTACTCACTTAAAATCGATTTCGTTGTAGATCGGTTTGCTTTAGTCTTTAAGCAGAACTAAGCGAGTGTTGTGAACTGACGGTGTGGGTAACTCCACTGAGGGTAGCAGACTGTGGTATACTGACACCCGTAGAGAGGTAACAGACCTGCTCCAGCTGCACTGTCCAGGGGAGGGCTGGGTGAAATCCAGGCGTGGCACTATGTTGAAACCACCCTGTGAGTAGCACAAACAGCGGCTGGCAGCTAGCATGTGCCTGGGGGTTTGCTGATAGGCTGCTGGGGTCAGGGCTAGTGGAGCAGGGCCGGGGCTATAGGCCGACGCCGAGGGTGTGACCTGCCCAGGGAGGAGGCAGCCGCGGTGCCAGGGCAGCCGCCTAGCCCCCGGCTGGTCTGTCTTGCAGCCTGCCGTAAACACACTGGCTTCCCTGCTCCGTCCTGGGCGCCCGCACACAAACCCTTCCAGTCACTGCCAGCGGGCACCAAGGGAGGGCACGTGCCCCCTGTAGAAGAGACCTGGGCCGAGCTCACGCGGCGGCTGCGGCCAGCTGAGGAGAGGGGAGCGCTGCCCCTTTAAGAGCGCGCTGGTTAGGTCACCCTCTCGCTCCTATCCCCCAGGCGGGGCGGGGCCTCGCGCTCTCTCGCCTGCGCCTGCGCTTGCGCTCTGTTGCCTCCGCGAGACCCGGCTCCGTCCCAGCGTCTCCGGCCCGCGGCGCATACACAGGCACCGGGGCAGCTCCGACCCCGCAGCGCCAGGAGCAGCCGGGCAGCCAGGGACCCGCCGGGGAGGGCGCGGCCTCGCCATGGGCTCGTGAGGGCCCCACCCCTCCCCTGAGCGAGCGGGACGCAGCGGCCCCGGGGGGAGAGGCGGCTCCGGAGCGAGCCCGGCCCCGCCGCACGGTGAGACGGGGCGGGACGCAGCGCCGGGTGGCCCGGTGCAGTGCGGCTGGCCCAGGGCGGTGACACTGAGGAGCTCGGCGCTGGCTGGCACGGGGGTGGTGCTGCGGCGAGGGACCGATCGGCACGGTGCGGAGCGGGGCTGGGTGGCGTGGTTGCGGGTTGGCCCGACGTGGGGTTGGATAGCAAGACAGTGGGTGACAACACGGCGTGGTGCCGGGCGGCCCAGTGCTGTACTGATTGGCATGATGCAGGGTGGCACGACGTGGGGTTGGTTAGCAAGGGGCTGGGTGGCACGGCGTGGTGTGGCGCTAGGTTGGCCCCGAAGGGTAGCGATTGGCTCATGGGGGGACTGGCATGGTGCTGGCTGGCACTGAATTATCTACCGTGGAGAGGGGTGGTGTGGCATGACCGTGCTGAGTGGTCTACTGTATTGTTACTGTTAGTGAGGGGTATGTTTATAGGATGAGTTATGGATCTAAAAGGCATGTATTTAGAATAATAAGGGGGCTGCGTGTGTTTAATATAAGGCATGTGTATGTGCAGCATGTATGTATGTAATCTTCTGTGAGGTGTGCTTGTGTGGCATAGGGGAGTAATATACAATATGATAAACACTGTTGAATGCATTGTATGTGTGATAGCAGGTCTATAGCATGCAGTGACAGAAACAGTAGTATGGACATATGGTCCTTGGGGCTTGTTTACACTCATGGTTATACCTGCAAAACTTTGTCGCTCTGAGCTTTGGGGAAAAAAAACACCCCCCGAGCGATAAATGTTTTGCTGGCATAAGCATCAGTGTGGACAAACCCTTATAGTGCCTGTACAACTTGACCAATCTTAGTGGAGCACACAGTGCTCTTAGAACTTCAGGTGTTCTGTAAGATGAAATTCAGTGCTGATAGATGCAAAGTGATGCACTTGGGAAGAATAAAGTGAAAAACTTATATGCCATGTTGAGTTCTGATGAACTGTAACTCAGGAGAACGATCTGAGCTATTGTGGACAGCTCCATAAAAACCACTAGTCCACAAGCAGCAAAACAGGTATGCAAAGAAGGGGAGCTGGGATAACTAAGGAAAATATTGAAAATATGGTGCTGATATAAATCCATATACATGATCGTATGGAATACTAACAAAAAGACAGCAAAAAAATAGAGGAGACTCAGAGAGAAGCAATGAAAATGTGTATGGAGCTGGCTGGAAAAAGAGTTCAGTTTCACCAAATTTTTCTGCCAGCTGGCTAGTCTGGCTACTCTGCAGCCTGTCTAGCAGTCAGGGGAGCCTGGGCTTGCAGGGTCTGCGGCACCAGAACTGTGCACCCAGCAGATTGCTACAGGGCCAGGACTTCTTTCCCTTTTGCAGAGAATTTTGAAATTTTTGGTTTTGGTTCTTAATCAGAATCAAACCAAATTTCAAGATACCAGTCCTCTGTGAAATGGAATTACTTTTTTCCACCCAGTTCAACTGTGTTGGTTTATTAAAGCTCTTTACTAGCTATGCTAGTCTTAAACCAATGGCCTTTTGGGTTCTGTGGTGGCATGCCTTATTCTTTTTTTCATTCCATGTGTCCTCATTTATATCTGCAATGGTGGATATGGAAATGGATCGCTTTCTTTACCTGACTGCTCCTCCTAGTAGAGGAGTCTGTTTCTATTCCCAGCAGTTCAAAGGAAGTCAGCAAGCTCTTGCTAGTGAAAGACATGGCTGGTAGGAGAAATGAATTTTATTTTGTGTTTTTATTGCTATTTAGCACCAGCTTAGTTCAGGACCCTGCTGTGCTAGGTACTGCACATACACACAGCAGGAGGGAGACCCTGCCCTGAAGAGTATACAGTCTAAATCAGTGGCTCTCAACCTTTCCTGACTACAGTACCCCTTTCAGGAGTTTGATTAGTCTTACATACCCCCAAGTTTCACCTCACTTAAAAACGACTTGCTTACAAAATCAGACATACAAATACAAAAAAGTGGCACAGCACACTATTACTGAAAAATTGCTTACTTTCTCATTTTACCATATAATTATAAAAATAAATCAATTGGAATATAAAAAATATACTTACATTTCAATGGATAGTACATAAAGCAGTATAAAACAAGTCGTATGAAATTTTAGTTTGTACTGACTTTGTTAGTGCTGTTTATGTAGCCTGTTGTAAAACTAGGCAAATATGTAGATGAGTTGATGTAGCCCCTGGAAGACCTCTACGAAGCCCCAGCGGTATGCATACCCCTGGCTTAGAACCGCTGGTCTAGATAAGTGAGACTGGTGGGAATGAGTATTCCCATTTTACAGATAGGGAAGTAAGGTACAGAGAGAGTAAGGGCTTGTCTATGTGAACAGTTACGGCATGGCAAGCTGGGATGTAAATCTCTCTGATGCTAGCTGCCATGCACTGACTGTCCTTTTCGACCCTGCAATGCCCTACCTACCCTGCCCTCTTCCTAATTCTGGTGTTGCTGGATGTGAGGCCTCAGGATTTCCTTTATTCCCCTGGGACGTTTGCTCTCTCCCAACAAACCCCATCCCGGTCCTCAACAGGGGGACTCTACGCTCTGCTCCATGCCAACCCCAACTCCTCCTCTTTGGAACCCCTCAGGATCCCCATTTGGACAGGTCTCACCTGCTGCAATGCCCCGGATTCCGCAGCTCCTCTTCTCCATGGTCTGCTGCAGACACCACTTCCGGGCCTCCCTGCTCAGCAGGGGCACTTTTGCTAATGGCACTTTTTGAAACTTCAACCTTCCTGGGAAGTGCTGCTGAGAGCCAGGAGCCAGCACCCCTTCCTGGGATTGAGGTATCTGGCTGCACCTGTTGGCTATCCAGCCCACAGGCAGTGCCCTCCCCTCCCAATGCCTCATCCCACTCTGCCCCCTTCCTGGCCCTGGCATCATTGGATGTGGGGTTTCGCCTGCCCATCTGTGTGTGTGCATGGGTGGCTCAGAAAATGATAAGGTAGAGACTGATTGGAGAGGGCTGAGCCCCTCTAGTCCTAGCCACCCTCTGCCTATGCACGTTTCAAAGTGGGATAGAGCAAAGCATACTCCAGAGCTTTTAGTGTGCGGCAGCAAGGTCTGCACAGACACAGTGCACAGCAGGCTAACCTGAGAGAGATTTACACCCCAGCTTGCTGCGCGTTAACTCTTCATATAGAGAAACCCTAAGTGACTTGCCCAGGATCACACAGGAAATCTGGCAGAGCAGAGAATTAAACTTAGATGTCCCAAGTCCCTGGTCGGTGCATTAACCCACAAGACTATTCTGGTAATGGCTATATATTGAAATCAGGTAAGACAAGTGTTCTCATGTGTCAATCATGCGGGAGTCTGCTATGGCTGCTTCTCAGATGTCTTTCAAATCATTAAGACTAAACTGAACACTGGAGAATGTGCTGCAAGGAACAATTAGGTGTGTGTGGGGGGGGGGAGGGGTGTTAAAATGTGACCTACTGACAATAGGTCTTTCCCCACCTTCCTGTAATTTTTAAAGAATCTGTTTCATTTGAAGTTAGGACATTTAAAAAAGTGAAATGTGAATGCTTCTTTTCCACTTGTGCCACCCTTTACCTCCTTTCTGACTGCTCTATGGATGTTCAATGACTCTGAAGCACTCCATATGGTCTCTTGCCTGAGGCTACAGGTTGGTCTCTGAAAGTATGGATTACATACAATTACCCAATCAGGTATGCTACTTTGCTGCTGTGCTATAGAAGCTTCTTTGTGCGTATGAATACCACTGACTACTCTTGTAATGAATCTTCTGTGTGTAATTGTACACTGAGGTTTAAAAACTAAAGTTTTTTTGCAGGCTATAGTGACTGCCTCTGATGTCAGCTTTTTGAAGGTCTGGGTGTTCTAGGGAGCAGCGTTCTGCTGTCTTGCTCACCCATCCGTTTTACCTTTTCTGTTGACCTTACGTGCTACATCTCATTCCTCTTTCTTCTCCCATGACCCCTGGGTCTCTGTTCTCCTGTGCTGGAAGAGCAGCTTCCTGCCAAAGCACTCGGAACTTGGTTAAAATAGTCTGAAATAGATCATAGTAATAAAATAGTTTAAACAAAATATTTAGCTAAAACAGCCATAAAACAGGACAGCAGCTGCGACTGAGAACACCATTTAGTAAAGCTTTTCCAATTCTAGGTTGGAAATTGGAAGGGAGAGATTGAGGCATGTATCTGGGTACTGCATATTCCACTCCCTGAAGGTCATTGCAGCATGAGCTCAGTCTGCTTAAGCAATGATGGTGGGGCTTCTGAAAAGGGAACGATGTTTCAGAACACCTACCAGTATTGGTGGGGATGAGGTTCAAGGAGAAGAACTCATCTATATCTAGGTTTCCCACTATTTAAAACAACAGGGTGTTGATAAGATGTTTGTTTGTTTGCTACAGTGCAAGTGAAGGACTGAGTAGGCAACAGAGCAACCTGTATCCAGGGAGGATGCATTGTGCAGACAAGTCCCTGAGAACCTCACTGCAGCTGGGCATGACAATGCCTTTATAACCCCTGAGGGGGATAATTTACAGGAAATTTGAAGGAGGAAATAACTACTAACACATTCTGCCTGCAGCACTGAATATTCTTTAAACCATACCATGGCTGGTGTTGGATTTTTATCCTTCACCCTCCCTCCCCCCACTGAGTAGTGACAGCAGCAATATTTGAGAGATCAGAAATGTCATATGTAAGACACAGGAGGTAATTGTCCCACTCTGCTCAACGTTGGTGAGGCTCAGCTGGAGTACTGTGTCCAGTTCTGGGCATCACACTCTAGGAAAGATGTGGGCAAATTGGAGAGAATCCAGAGGACAGCAACAAAAATAACAGGTTTAGAAAACCTCATCTGTGAGGAAAGGTTAAAAAAACTGGGCATGTTTAGTCTTGAAAAGGGGGACAGATAAGTCCTCAAATATGTTGAGATGTTCTAAAGAGGATTGGGATCAATTGTTCTTCATATCCACAGAACGTATAACTAGAAGCAAATGACTTCAGCTATCAGGGTGGATAAAAATCAATTTTAAAAAAAATTAAAATCAGATTTTTTTGATTGTGCTGTTTAAATTATATTTTTTTCTGTTTCAAAAGTAGACCTGTTCAAAATGAATAAAAACTAGGCGGGAATGAGATCTGCTTGTTTTAAAAGTTTGAAGGACAACCTAAGTAACTTAGGAGACTGTCATTTTCAAGAGACATAGGCAAGTAGGAACTAAGCTCCAGCACTTTCGCTTAGGCATATATGAAGATTTTCCCATGATGACCTGAAATCAGTTTAATTCACTGACTACAGTTAATCCTTCTGTCCCTTTCATAAATCATTTAGTTGTAAATGTGGAACATGTTTTGATAAGAGAAATATATGTATCCAAAACATTTAAGGTTGTTTTGTTTAACAAAAATACATCTTATATGTTGTTTAGTTTGTTTAATTAAATTCCAGTTACCGTCCTAATGCAGCTTGACACAGATAATGAGCAAAAATTAATTATCTAGTAAATAAGCAATATATCATTCACCATTTTCTAACATACTAAAATGTACAAATTATAAGAATCTGAAAATATTAAGCTATATAAGTGCTTAAATAAATGTATATAATTAACCCTTCTAGATAGCAATAAGATGTACCAAATCTCGTTTAAAGGCTCTATTTAGTGTATAAATCAACATTTTAATGGTTATATCGATCAATGAAAATGCATCTTTCTAAGAAAATAACTGCAGTACAAAAGGAAAAGTTGATTAAAATTGATTTTAAATTGAGGCTAGACATGTGGTGATTTAAATCACAGCGATTTAAATCAATCCATTCTGGCAAGCAAGGGAGAGTTAGGTTAAATATTCGGGAAAACTTTCCAACTATAAGAATAATTAAGTACTGGAATAGGTTACCAAGGGAGGTTGTAGAATCTCTGTCACTGGAGGTTTTTAAGAACAGGTTAGACAAACATTTGTCAGGGATGCTCTGGGTTTACTTGTTTCTGCCTCAGAATGTGTGGACGGGGAGGGGGAAGGTGGAGTAGATGACTTCCCGGAGTCCCTTTCAGTCATACCTTTCTATGATCAGCCAGCAGGAGTTGTTGCATAATAGAGGGTGACCAAGAGCAGGGAGCGATGTGTTATTGTCTCTCCTTCCTGCTTCCAAGCTAAAGAGACTCCCCTCCTCCTGGGGATGTTGTTCCTATAGCATTCCCATCTGGATTTGGTGGCAAAGGGCAGTCTCCGCAGTTTAGGAATGAAGGGATAATTGCAATGTATTGTCTAGAGCTGTGGTAAAGCTTTCCAAAGGAAATGGGGCTGAACAACACCCTAAAGACTGATGTCCCCCTGCTCCATTCGTGGGGTTTTAAAAACATGAAATTAGAACTATTGGAAGCTGCTGAGTGGATTACTCAAGAGTCTACAGTAGCCATTGTCTATTTATCCTCAGAACGGGTACCGGACAGGCAGTACTAGTGTAAGCTGCGCCCACATTGCTTCCAGCCAGTGGCCCTGGATGAACCATCTCATGTGACAGATGGGACCGGTGTTTCTGACTCCATGGCTCATCCAGTCCTTGTTGCCTCTGTATGTCTTTGTCAACAAGGTTTCAGTTAATGCTAATTGTGATAGCTGTTTAGGCTGTTGTGACCACCTGCCCTGCTAGAGAGTGGGCTGAGCCTCCCAGCTTGTTTGACTCAGACCATCAAATGACAATAACTTGCTATTAGCGTTTTAGGCTGAAATTTTCAAATATGGCTGCCAAAAGTTAGTCACTTACATTCCTGTTTAGGTGCATACATCAAAGGGGTTTGATTAGGCACCCACGTTTGAAAATGTTGGTCTTAGGTTTTTTTTAAATGTCTGCTTCTTTCCCCCCTTGCCCCTGCATATGGTTTCTGTGGCTAGAAAATGCATTATTATTGCTCAAGTCTGACGTTAGAATTGCTTTGGAATATATCACTGTTATCTCTTGGGTCTCTCAGTTTGAAAAACAGTATCTTTGACTTCTTCCACAGATCTGCAACCTCTCTGGGCTGCTTTACTGTGGCTCGTAAGAAAGATTAAACTGCTTCTAGCCACTCGGCAGTGCAAGAACCCTGGGAATGATGGGTTGGGCCTAGGATTTTTTGTTGAATGTTTGCCTCTGGTTGGCCCATTGGTGCTGTCTTTCTCTGTTATTCCTGTTGAGATATGACACTAGCTTCTCCCTTCAAGAGTTGCTTTCTGCTTTTGAACGTCTAAATTGAAGTCTTTGGGTAAAGGATGACATCCTAAAGTGATGGGCCACTGGCTGATCTTTTAACTAGCTAAAGTGTGACACTGACACATCTAGGCTTGCAGCATCGCTAAGGAGAAAGAACTCCCCCTCCAAGAGCCCAGGGAGTCCTGATTCTGCTCTTAGAAATGTACATCTGTTATAATAGTTTGATCTTTTTCATTGTTCTTGATCAAGTGAGGGAGAGGAGGAGGAGAGGGAACAAGATTGAAGAAATTGGTGAGGCACAGTGTTTCTGGGAATTACCAAGGGTATGTACTCTGTGCCCTTTTGTCCTAAAGTCCTCAAGAACAACCACCTCAAATGCTGTATTAAAAACAAGAACAAGATGATTTTATGATCAATAATACCATTTGTAGTATGTGTGCTAAGAGAAGGACAGCTGAATTTATTTATAGGCATGTTTATAGTGCATATCTCAGTAATAGCTGAGCACCTTTGCATCAGGGAATCTCATGCCAAAGTCAGAAGAGATGCTTCTGCCCCTACTCTCCTCCATGTACATCACTACACAGTTGAGTAGGTGCATAACGAGGTGCCCAGCTTGTTCTGAGGCATTGGAAGCTGTTTGATAAAATGATGCTTGGATCTGATATGGCAGATCCTGTGTGGTAATTGTGGTAAATGCCTGCTCTAGTGTGAAAGTTACCACCCTGTGCAACTTGATGGGTGGCTGCCACTAGTTGTGGGCTACTGAACGGCTTCACTTTTGATAGCACACTGGCCTGTTTAAGTGCTATTGACCAATTTTATTCAACCCTCTCTCTCTGTCCCTTCATCTTGCTTCTAAGAAATTAATGGAAGCAACATGGAAAGGGATACGATGCAAGTGAAAGGGAATCTGGGTTAAGTTCCTGTCACATCTTTGTTTCTGAGAATTTGGAAGATTGAAAAGAAACCTCCTGTCATGTTTTGTAAATGCTCATTTCAAACACCACCCTCTTGAATTCAGTTTTCCCACCTGCTGTCATGGAACCACTACTTTGTTGTCTCCTTGTGGGGGGAGGACAGGAATGGAGTGTATACGTGGGTTGGGGCTGGCTGGGATGTGGGAAAGGAACACACCTCACCCCACAAATGTGTTTTATCACATTTTCAAAGAGGGATTGGAAGGTTGGGGACATCCCTCCCCCTCTCATTTCCTGTCTCCTTCCAAAAAAGGGACTGGTTGTGGGATTCTGACCTATTATAATGTGGGTCAGTCCACCAAAAAAAGGCAGGGAGAGAGACAACAGAAATTAATAGAGCAGAAAAAACTCTGTGGGAGGATGAGAGCGCGGCTTTGGGTAGAAGAGATTTATTGTCGATCCTGAGTTTCTGAGGTGGGGGTAGTGGAAGCTCTTTTTCAGGATGACTTTGTGTATTTGATTAGTAAGGAGTGGGGGAGACTAATAGCAGAAGGGGTAATTTTGGTGGGACCAATAGGATGGGCAAAAGGGGGCAACTTTGGTGTGTGAGGTGGAAGGAGGTAAGATTTGCTTATTTCTTCTGAGTTTAAGATTAATTGAAATTAGGAAAGAAATTGTATCACAGAAGATGTGGAAGATTAAATTATTTGTGTACAATGTACTCCGCTTATGTGCATAACCATGGGATCATCCCTTGAACGTACACTTCGTGGGAATATGCCACTGCCTGAGTCAGGCATTTAGAGGACTGAACTGCTGTATGTTCTCTCTGCTAAGATTAATGTTTTGCTCATTCGTCTCACCATTACAGACATTTTTTCATGTTCCCCTTTATGTTTGAGTGACATTTTCTGCCTTTTGTTTTAATGCATGTACTGTAGCTGTTTAGAAAGGAAATGATGAATGGACAAAATCTCATAAGTATTCAGACTGATCAGTTCTCCAGAGGAATAACACTTTTAAAAGCCACATTTGGACATCTATTTGCTATGCAATTAGTTGATACGAAGTCTAGTGGCATGTGATAAGAATTCTGTAGCTATGTAATTAAGTGCATATGCTTGGGTGGAGTTCAGTGTGTGTGAATGTTCGGACACGTGTCAATTCCAAAAGCATGTGAAACAGGTGATCTATGACTCTTTTATTGGCCTGAGGTTAGCTTTATTTCTTGTGAGTGGCAAATCCGTGAGTGAGTTACACGGGTCATCCCAATCAAACATCTATACCATGCGATCATTTAGTCTGTAGATGCCACATATTTAACTGAAACTGTTTTAGAAATGTTTTGGAGAGTTTTAAATATTATTGAATCTGTCCTCTCTCTCTCTCCTTGTAAGCCAGGTGCTTTTGTTGTGAGTCCAGTTGCACAGGACTCAGAGGGAGAAAAACTAAAATTAGTAATAAGTTTATAACTCTTGATTTCTTTGATTGCTGCTACCTATTTGGCTGGCTCTGGGCTTGTCTAGATGGCAAGTTACTGTGCTGCAAGCCGGGGGGTGGTATAATGAAAGTGGCTACATGCCATTGTGGGCAATCTGTGACTACTGGCAGCAAATCTTTCCAGGAGTGGGTGGGCAAGGTTCTGTGGCCTGCAATGTGAAAGAGGTCAGACTAAATGATCATGATGGTCCCATCTGATCTTAAAGTATGGGAAGGTGTGAATCTATAGTGCGCCAGCTTGCCTTGCAGTAAACATCCCAGATGGACACTGCTTCAGCATAATGAAAGTCCCAGATGTTACTGCGTGGCAAGCAGGTATATTATAGATTTACTCCGTAGCTATCAATGACGTAGCTTGCCACATAGACAAGCCCTTCATCTGTGAAATGTACACATACCTAGTCTATACTAAAACTTCCTCTTGTTACTTTGTCCTTCCTTCCCATCTGCTCATTTGTCTGATCCACTGATTATGTCTTGACTTTTTCGATTGTAAGCTATTTGGGCCAGAGACTGCCATTTACTATGTATTTGTACAGTACCTAGCACAATGAGGCTCTGATATCAGTTGGCCAGTTGGTTTATTTTTATACAAATAAAAAATCTTTTTAAAGTCCGAATTCTAAGGACCCTCCAGAGGTAAAAGTGGATGTGTGTGACCCATTGACAGGATGGATAAAATCAATTTTTTAAAACTGGATTTTTGTATTTTGCTTAAATTATATTTTTTTAAATAAATCTGGTTAAAATGAAATCCAAACTGAATATAATACATTAACGCCTAAACTTAATCTTAGTATAATCTGTTAAAACGTTTAAATAAAAAATAAACGTGCCGAATCCATGAGCTTTTATCAAAAAAGGAGTTAAAGGCTGTTTCGGTATAAAGAAATAATCGGGGGGGGGGGGGAGACAGCTAACTTTTGAGGTCAAGCTTTATAAATTTGGCATAGTAGGTCATGTATTAAGGGTTTGTTTGTTTAATAAGAGTAAATTTGTATGCTGTTGTGTGTTTTTAATTAAATTCTAGCTACTATCCCAATGCAGCTTGACACAAATCATGAGCAAAAAGTTAGTTATCTAGTAAATAAGAAATATATCATTCACCATTTTCTAATATACTAAAATGTTAATAACAATCTGAAAATGTTAAGCTATATAATTGTTTAAATTATATATATATATATAGTTGTATTGCTACCCTCCTAGGTAGCAAAAAAAAGTATACCAAGTCTAGTGTAAAAACTCTATTTAATTGTAAATCAACATGTTTTAATGGTTATATCAACCAGTGAGAATGCATCTTTTAGATAATAACTGAAGTACAAATGGAAAAGTTGATTAAAATTGATTATTTAAATAGAGGCTTTCCACTTGATGATTTTTGAATCAGTGATTTAAATTGCCCTGAGGTAAATCAATCCACCCTGCCCTTTTGGAAGCTGTAAAGCCCCCTTTTCCAGCTCTAGAAAGCTCTCAGTTTTAGACTAATTGCAACAATTCAGACCTTAGACTCATTGCTGGTGGTGGACTGAGCATTGTCTCTTCTCGATCTCTGACCAGCGACCAGGTAATTTTAGGGAGAAATTCTGGTAGCAGGTGTGGGAAGGAAACTTTTTTGTGGAAGGTTAATTTAAACAAAAATTAAATATGATGGTGGTTTGAAGCTGCTTAGAAGTTAGGAATGTTGGAATGCTGTGGAGATGGATTAGTGGGGAGAGGACAAGTGAGACAAGTGCACGAGAGGTTCTGTTTAGCACATGATTATCACTGTGTGTGCTGTGGAATTTGACCCACAAGGAATCCCATACGGGATTTCCAGGATAACAATATTGTTGAGGTGAATATATCTGATTAGATCAAGTTTCACTTGCCGGAAGGAGGCTTAGCTGGTACAAGCTCTTCTCTGGCTAGCTTTGCATATTGCTCCTTGCTCCTTCAGCTCTTTGAAAGGAAATGCTTCAACCTCAGCTGAGATGATCTATTTTAAAAACACAGATTGCATTTGGAGATGGCAAAGAACCACATATAATTTCTTGTTCCCTTTCCTAATTACTTCGGGGGCAAAGTTAGCTCTCTCTGTTGACCAGAATATAGCTGGTCTTGTTATAAACTGGGTCCAGTTCAGAACAGGTCAAATGAGACTTAGATATTTACGAGGACAGAGTTAAATTCTGTAGGATCCTGAGCCTAGTGTGTGCCTAGATAGCTTGAGGAAGTCTGGTGGGGGTGTCTGAGCTTCAGCTGACTCCTAGGGACTAAAGGACTTTCCTGCTGCACTATTTTTGTTAGGCTACTGCACCAGAAGTGTGCTTTATGTAATAAATGCACCTACATATCCCTTTTAGTTAACGGTTTTGAATTCTAAATTTGTTTTTGGTGAAAGATGCTGGTTTGACAATGTTGGAGAGTGATGGCCCCTGTGTTTCCAGAAGTGGTACAGGACTGACAATAGCAAAGCATACATTGCTGCCTGACAGTGTGCCTAAGCCCTGACACGAAGGGATCAACTGGACTGAGGCTATATTTTCTGTGCAAAAATAATAATCTAAAAATACACTTTATTATTTATGTTGGGAAAGTTATCTTGATGTAAAATCCTAGTGGAGACAGGGACGTTTTACCTCAGTGTAGCTAGTCAAGGTCAACTCCTGAGCAACAAAAATGATAAGTTTTCAAAAACCAGACCTATGAGGGAAGGTTAAAAAAATGGCATATTTAGTCTTAAGAAGAAAATACTGGGGGGACCTGATAAGTCTTCAAATATGTTAAGGACTGTTATAAAGAAGATGGGGATCAATTGTTCTCCATGTTCACTGAATGGGCTTAGTCTGCAGCAAAGGAGATTTAGGTTACATATTAGGAAAAACGTTCCAACTATAAGGACAATTAAACTCTGAAAGAGGCTTCCAAGGGAGTTGTGGAATCCCCATCATGGAGGTGTATAAGAATAGGTTGGACAAATATTCGTCAGGGATGATTTAGGTCAGGGGTTCTCAAACTTTCTTTTCTGGGACCCCCTTTGAAAATATTTCAAGCTGTGACAATCTCCTCCCTCCCCACATGCCATGTCACCCTTACTTCTGCTGTGCTGCTGGGGGTGGCGTTGCCTTCAGAGCACCTGGCCAGCAGCTACCGTTCTCTGGCCACCCAGCTCTGAAGGGCTCTGGCTGTCAGCCATGCGCAGGCCTGACAGCTCACAACCCCCTCCCCCATAATAACCTCATGACCCCTTGAGGGATCCCAACCCCCAGTTTGAGAATCCCTGCTTTAGGTTTACTTGGTCCTGCCTCAGTGCCGGGGATTGGACTTGATGTCCTTTCAAAGTTCCTTCTACCTCTATATTTCTGTAATTCTGTTCCCCCCACCCCCCCACACCCTTGTGGTTTATCTTGATTAGATGCATACATGTAAAAACTATACTGCATTGTTTCCTGTAGGATTTTACAGTGAGAGATCATTGCAAACCCCCTTTTTTCCATAGTGAAGGCATAGCCTGATACTCCCAAACTGACTTCAGGCAGATATCGGATGATCACTTTCAGCCACTGCTAATTTGGTTTGTATCTAAACCACTGCCTGAGAAGTGAAAAGATTCCTATCCTGTTGTAAAGAATAGATTAGTGGGCAGAGGGCCATGGTGTCCAGGAGAGAACATCCTCCTCCTTCCCCCTTTTTCTCTGCTGCTTTTGAGATTCTCAGGATACCTCTGTGTGGCAGCAGGAGTTTCAAAGCAATTGGCTGAATAATCCTGTGTGGGACTTATAGATTGTTTCCATGTCTGATAGGGATGTATGTATCTGTGAGCCCACATGCACATTACATCTATCTAGATGAATTCCTGTTAAAGAAATGGGATTTTCCATTCACCAAGCCATGTACATATTTTTCCTATGATGTTCTTCACACCTTGTTTTTTAATACAAACACTTTCCAGGGAAAGTGTAGTTGTGAATTGAAGATGGAGAAGGTTTTAAGGTAAGATTTAAAGAGGGGAAGTGTCTCAGAGGCAAGAAATGGAGGAAAATTCCAGATTGGTGGAGCAGAATATGTGAGAGGTCAGTTCTGCCCCCTTCACCTCACCCCAGAGTAAGGGAGAGCTACTGCAAGATAGACACAGAAGAAGGCAAGATTGGAGGAGAAGATGGAGCAGGCTCAGGGAGTAGTTCCAAAATTAAGATTGCCCCCTCATGTATATAAATTACAATTAAGTCTTGAATTACACAATCACCTACTATTTCTCGAGTACACTACATAATTTTTACTACAGCCGGAGAGGCACATGTCAGACTGGTAATGTTTTTCTTGTTGTTTTCTATTTATGCTAATGTTATTGTCGTAATGATTCTGTATATCTTTACTGAATTAGACAGGATAACTTCTCTTCCCTGTAAGGTATGTATTCTGTTAATTTTGCAGGATGCATATACTACATTCTCTTCTCAGTCAGCAGCACAGCTTTCCTTTGGTGCATTTCAGAAGAGGGAAAGTTAACTATGAAGCTAACTTACCTGCAAATTTTGGTGACCTATATATCTATCAACATTTCATTATTTCTTAATCTGCGGTCAGTTTTGTCAATAAAAACAAACAAACAAAAAAACCTTACTGTGCACTTTTCATACAAACGACTTTCCTGGGCTCTGGTATACACAGAGTAGAATACAGTACTCCAAAATGTTACATGTGTTTAAGGCTAGAAAAATATATTACAGAATACAATTTGAAAACTAAGTAGAAGTAAAGATTGTGTTGTAATGTATAGTCACAAGGGGGCAGTATTAAGATTGCACATACAATCTCAATTTGAGTGTCTTCCTGACTTTTGAGTGCTTAACTATACAACCTTTATATTTGTAAAATTCAATAGTAAACAACCTAAGTGGTTCTTTTAGAGAGAGAGACAAAAAACCATAAAGGAGAAGTTTTACTTTCCAGGCCTTTGCACCTCTGCTGGCCAGCAAAAAATTGTAAAAAGTGTTTCAGATCATTGAATTTAGAGAGTTTGGTTAAAGAACAGTGGAAACCACTGTCCCATTCCTGCATGCCTCACCAGGCCCAGAGCAGAGGGCCAGTCCCCTGTGAACTTCAGGAGCTCTGTAGTTTGGAATGGTGCTAATAGCAGCTTCCTCATCTGCAGAGCTCCTGAGGTGTATTGGAGCAAGGATCCCTACTTCGTAGCTTAGGAAGTCCACAGATCCTCCCTCGACACTTGTATGGCTTACAAGGCCTGCAGAGGTGGCAGCGGTTTTTATTGTGGTTCTAGTTCACTTGGCCATTGTCCTTTTATACTAAGTGAACATCTGAAAATTTCCGCACCTTGGCTAACACAAGCTCAGTTGTGTCACTATTAGCAACGTTGGGATCGCTAGCGTGGATGGGGTTAAGGCTGCCAATGTGGTTTTTAGCAGCATTTTAATTAGATTTGATCCCTGTAGGGATCAAGTGAAATGGGGCTAAAAAAACCAGTGTAAGCAATTAAAACCCAATCTGCACTAGAATTCCCAGTGTTGCTAGTACTGATGCAGCTGCATCAGTGTTAGCTAGAGTGGGAATTTTTTGGTACACATTTCCTAGTGTAGACTGCACTGGTGTGCAGGAGCTCTCTTTCAACCCCTTCACATCTTACAAGATCTGCAGAAGTGCTTCCCTTCAGCCCCTCTAGTCCCTACAGATTTGCAATATCCTGGCTAGCTGGATGTTTCACTATGTTAACCATGGATGCATCTGCTGTGAACCCTATCTAGATAGGCACCTTATGAGCTTTGTGGAAAGACCTATTGCTTGTGCTTAGTATGGGCTTGTCAAAGGCTTAGAATGCTGTCAAATCAAAACCAGTTTCCTCCAGAACTAGCAAAGGCCCTGCTGCTCAGTGAGGACAACTTACATCCAAGATTCAGTGTTCAAACCTTCAGCCATTTTTTCCTGTAAGGCTGTCTGATTTTTTTAAAAAGTGAGGGAAAACTGTTCAGCTATTTTTGAGCATGAGAACACATTTTTCTATTCTAAAAAAATTCTTGTGACTTTTTTAGAATAGGAAAAGTGTGTTCTCATGCTCAAAAAATAGCTGAACTGTCTTCCCTCACTTTTTTTTGTTAAATCACCCTTGAGCAGAGATCAGGTTGAAACTTTGCTTGAAGTGGGAATGTTTCAGAAAAAGTGCAGCAATTGGAAGAAAAAAAAAAAACCCATAAAAAGGAAGGATTGGAAATTATTTTGCAGATCCACATACGATATGTTTTCGTCTCAGCCATCAGCTAAACCAGTGTTCGGTGCATTTCAATAGAGAGGAATTTTAATTGTGAAGCTAACTTACCTGCAAATTTTGATGACTTGTATTAATGGACGAGCTAGTTAAAAAGGAACTCAGCTATTTCCCCCCAATTTACCTTTGTTTTCCTTCTTCTTAGAACGGCTTGATCTACACTACAGCGTTAGGCCAACATAAAGTAACTTACACTGATATAATTATGTCAGCATACGTACTACATCCTTGCTCCCATGGATGTAGGTGCTCTACTACACCCGCGTAATAACTCCACCTCCACAAGAGGATGGTGTCTGTGTAGTTAGGGCGGGTTACTTACATCAGCAGTTGGCTGTCATTCTTGTCAACTTCACTACTCCAAGCTAGAGCTGTGAAATTGACAAGAAAGCAGAGTGGGTGGAGGGCTCCAGCCAGAACCCAGCTGTCCCCTGAGTCTGGCTCCTCCAGGTGCCCCTCTTCCCCTGGGCTCTTGGTTCCCTGAGCATGGGAGCAGCAGGGAGCATGGCTGCCCCCCTCTTCCCCGGACTCTTGGCTCAGCACTCCCTGCTGGGAGCATAGCAGCCACCCAGTTGGGAGCCAAGAGCCGGACAGACGCAGCCCAGTGGGGAGCTGAATGCTGCCCCTCTTAGGTCAGTAGAAGCACTCCTGGTGAGGACACGCACCACCGACAGAAGGGCAGTGTGGACATGAACCGCCACAGTAATTACTAACCTAGAAAGTAACTAAGTTTTAGTGTAGACATGCCCAAAGTAAAAAGAAAGTGGGTAGAATTCTTTCCATACGTCAGATCAGAAACATTATTGGTCATACATGCAATCCTCTGATTTGGAAGCAGCATGGCCTTAGCAGTGTGACCTTAGGAGTATGTGCATTTGGCATGTGAACACACACCTCAAATGGTGTTGGTAATTAATAAAGGAGGCTTTCCTTTGGAGTTGATACTGACCCAGTTCCCCTCTGTAATACAAGATGTTTGGGCTGCTTGTAGTGCTGTTTCAGATCAGATGTAAATCTAAGGCCCTGGCCATCCAGGATATAAGGACTCAGACACATCTCTGAAGGGTAGGGGTGTTTACTGTGTTTAGGGTGTGCTGGCCACGTTCCAGTCTGGGTAATTTAATTTCTGCCTACCTGAATTCCTCTGTAGAGCCAGATGGATGCAGTATTCTTCGCTTCCTGCCTGAACTGTTTTGTAGGAGGAGGGTCATGGTGTTTGCACTGTTAAATAGCTGCTGGGTTTCACCCTAGAGGTGGCTGGGTTTCACAGGAGAGTGAGTGATCCTTATACATCCTTACTAGGGATGTATAAATTAGTTTAATTTAAAATCCGTTTAAACGTTCTAAAAATAGAACAGTTAAACACGGGGGTCGAGGAGTGAGTGTGCTGGGCAGCTCTCACTTGTGGGGAGCTGAGCCAAACCAAGCCCAGCTACGGCTCGTCCCCCTGCGCTGGGCTTCGTGCGGCTTGCGGGGAGCCAAGCCCAGCTGCAGTTCGCCTCCTGCACTAGGCTCTGTGCATCCCTCCACCCCCCAGTTTAAACAGCTGATTAACGTTTAAACAGTTAACTCGTTACATCCCTAATCCTTACCCGCCCATCTCACAGGGTGCTATAAGTGCTTGACCGAGTTCTGTTTGGAAAGCATTCTAAGATCACATGTGAAAAGCATGGTATAAATGCAGACTATTACTTCTGCATCCATTCGGCTAAGATTAATCTCTGCCTTTTTGTTTCTCCCCTTTTGGTTTGATAGGGCTCAGCTTGGTGGCGGCTCTGTAGAAACCCAGGTGGAACAGCTTCCCAAAAAGCACGATGATATTGGTGACTGGAGTCATGTCAGCACCCGAGCTGGGGTCCATGGCCACCACCCCAGTTGCAGCCCCCAATTTCTCCTGGATGCCCGATGACGGCAGCCCCACAGTTATGGAGCAGCCCATATTTCTAATGACCACCGCTGCTCAGGCCATCTCAGGTTTCTTTGTGTGGACAGCTTTGCTCATCACCTGTCATCAGGTAAGAATCCCTTGGTGTTTGGTCTCTGTAACTCTCTCTACCCTCCCCCTCCAAACTGGATGAATACACAGGTGTGAGGGTGTCTCTGCCAGCTGTGGGAAAAGGTGGGTAGGGGTGCCCAGGCTCTGGAGAGGTGTCAGATCCCCATGCTTTGGGAGTTTATTAGAATAATTTCTGCTGTTGTCACTGACTCACCTTATGACTCTTTCACCCCCACCCCGCTTTGAGGAGTCACCAAGAGAGCCAATCTTGCGTCTCGGCAAGGGGAATAGGTGGTGAATAATTTATTAGCCTATAACTCAGTAAAGGGAACTGGTGCTTAGTACTGCACAAAACTGTCCCACCGGAATATTTGTGGGGTGTTCTTTTGCTTCAGGTGGATCCAGGGGTTGGGTAGAAGGGCCATATATGAGTTGTGGAGGTGTCTACACATAGTTGCTTAATGATCAGTTCTGGTCCCTGAGAGCGTGCTAAAATATAGAGAGGAAGCAGATGGCACCATTCTGTGCCTAAGATTGCAATGGCCAGGTAGCTGCCTATGCATAGTGTCTCATCTTTGCCTTTGTCTTCAGGCTTGTAATAATTGAACTTTGTCTAGCAATGAGCCCCAGGGCACAGACAGGTGAGGAGAGTGAGGGCATTGTAAAAGAGATGGAGGATAGAGCATTTTTCCACCTGGCTCTCATTAGCAGAGGCACAAGGGGATTGCCATATCAGGTAAGACCATTGACCCATTCAGTCTGGTATCCTGCCTTCAGCAGCAGCCAAGATCTGTTGCCACATTTACTGAGCTAGCTGCAAATCTGTTCCTTTTCTGGTCTCTCTCAGTGCACCCCTTCATGTCTTAGTCCTTGTGCCTTACTTCTCCCGGGGAGGAAGTCTGCAACTCTCCCACTCTTAGAGCAAAGGCTCTGCCAACATTGTTGCCTAGCAGATCTGATTGAGTTCTGGCACCTGCAGTTCTTCACTTTGGGAGTCTGTGACCAGTCAGCTTCTTAAAATGAAGGTGCTGGTTATTTTAACAGTAGAACAAAGAATTCAGAGAACAAGTATTTAAAAACTAGCAGTCTGCATGCATCTCTCTCTTACCTACTGGCCTGCCACCTAGGCAGACCTGACTTCTTTAGACATCTACAGCAGGGTGTCAGGAGTCTGTCTGTTTTCCCTGAACAACTCCCCCCTTTCTTGAGTGAGTGTTCCTTTTTAAACCTGTCAATCTCCTGTGCGTGCGGGCCTTTTTCTGTCCTGGTTCAAATCAGTTTTGTAGATTAGCTGGAGAGGAGCCAAAACCTTCAAAGGCAGTAGTCCTGGCATTGTCCCTTAACTACTCTCAATGTTTGCAGAGAGATGGCTTATCCTGAGCTGTTCTTTTCCTTCCTGCCTGGTTTTCCAGACAGTCACTCCAGTTACCAGACCAGCATATGGTATTCATAAGTATTACAGGACCACTCCAAATCCATCACACCTGTTCTTTCAGAGGAATGTGAACTCCCACCTCCCACCCAGTAATACACTTGGCCATTTGAGTAGTGCTGTAAGTGGAGGCGGGGGCAGGTGACAGGATGCTCTACTCCTGGTTGGATGGCACCACGTCCTGGGGATTAGCTCAGTCAGACTGCTGCCCCTTCGAGTGGTTACAGCCCATCTGTTTCTCCTTTGCAGCCCCTCTCTGAGTCTCCAGAACCACAGCCGTCCTCTTAGTGACTCAGTCCTCCGGCCAGGTCACCATTGTGGTTTCCCCCCCAGTGGAGAGGGCATCAAGGTACCTGCTCTCCAGCAGTCTCAGTCTCAGGCAGTCTCTGCTTCACTGCCTCACAGTGGCACTCCCACAGGGCCCACCCTTAACTCCAGGTTGCAGCTCAGGGACCCTCTATACAGCAGCTAAGGTTCATTCGTTGCACTTTGCTGCCTTTCCCTGAGCTGCTTCCATACATCCTGGCCTTCCCCACTCCTCCGGCTTTGCCCGTCTCTTCACTCCCTCCTTTCAGGGAATAACTTTAGGCAACTTCTCTCTGTAGCCCCTCAAACACTCCACCCATCCCTCAGAGAGTGACTATAGCCTTCTCCCTACCACCCCTTCTGTTTCCATTTTCCTGTCTTTTAGAGAAGCCCTTCCTGTCTCTCGCAGGCAAGCTTCTCTCTAATTAGCTGCCTCCAATGTAAAGCTCCCCAGTTCGCAGCCTAATTAGCTCCTTGGTCCCACCTGGTCCAGCTCAGCTCTTGCCGGACCAATGTGGTGGTGCACACCCCTTCGCAGGGCAGGATATAGAGGTGATGAGATTGTGCTGTCATTTATGAGGCTTAATTACCTTTTAGTCTTATCTGACCGTATTGTAATTATGTCAGCTATTAGTTCATTAGATGATCAGCCATTTACTGCTTTAAATCATCCAGCCTGAAGTGCCTGCCTTGATGACCTTCTGTGCCAGTGAATTCCACAAGCAGAATTCTGCTACGGAAAGGAGCAGCAGGAAATGTTTGTTTTGCTTTTTCTCCCTTTCTTTCTGGGGCGACGCCTGGTCACTCTATCTCATGGGTGCCAGCACAAATCCAATCCAACATCCTCTTCTCTAATGTAGTCATCAAGTGAACTGTAACACACAGTGGGAAATACATGCCTTGAAATTTATCAACCTATGTTCAGTATCTGGGAGTTATTGGATTCCAGTGAGGTGACTGTGAGTTGGAAAATCACAGCGTATTGCAGAGGCAAATAGTCTAGGGAGGTTTGAAAAGAGATTAGTCACTGATGAATAAGCGTAAGAGTAGTGGCACTAGCTTGGGTAACAATAAGTGCCATCGATTCTCCTGCTTCAGGGTGCACCTTGATCACTTGCTGGAAGTAGGAAAACATTTTTCCCCTATGGTATAGTATTGCACAGCCTGGGTTTTCTGCTTTTCTCTACAGAATCCAATGCTGTAAGGGTTAGAGGCAGAGTGCTGGATTAAATGTGCCATTGTCTGTCCTATAGCATTTCCTGCCTGACGTCTCCTTGTGTTCATGCAGACACTGAAAGGCTCTAGTGACATACCTGTAACTCTGAGAGGGAAACCTGGAGTCACTTGAACTGTGACACTCAGTATCCCTGGGGATGGGTGGGTATTATTTGTGTTGTCATAGCACCTCGGAGCCCTAGTCATTGATCAGGACCCCATTGTGCTAGGTGCTGTGCAAACACAGAACAAAGAGACGGTCCCTGCCCTGAGGAGCTTCCAATCTAAGTATAAGAGGAGAGACCACCAATGGATATAGAGAGACAGAGGAGTACAAGAAACAATGAGACAGTATTGGTCAGCATGACAGACAGTGGTCAGCACACCAGCTGCCTCACTGTTTAGTTTTTTGTAGGCATTACAGCAAAGGAGAGTTTTGAGGAGGGATTTGGAAGTGGATAATGAGGTAGCTTTGTGAATGTTCATGGGCAGCTTCTTCCAAAGCATGAAGGTGCTTGTTTCAAAATTTAATGAGTGGGGGATGGAGGCTGGCGGCATGGGCTGACTGGAGGCGAGCGCTGACCTTTAGGTATTGAATGAAAGATGATAGGTGGGTGGGGATAGGTCGTAAAGAGTCTCGAAAGTGACTCTAAATAGCTTATGTTTTGGCATGGTAGAAAAGAGGGAGCCAGTGGAGGTTTTCAAGGAGAGGGGTGACATGGTCCAAGTGATGGGTTAGGAGAATGATCTTTGCAGCAGCATTCTGAATGGGTATGAACAGGGCAAGATTGCATTTGTCAAGGCCAGAGAAAAGGATGCTGCAGCAGCTGAGACATGAGATGTTGAGAACCTGGACGAGAGATTTAGCTGTGTGGACAGTTAGGAAAGGCCATATCCTAGATGTTATGCAGAAAGAATCTGCAAGATTTAGACATCGCCTGGATGTGGGGACATTGAGAGAGTCAAAGGTGACAGACACCCAGGTTATGGGCCCCAGTGACAGGCAGGGTGGTGAGGGTGTCCACAGTCATCCAAAAAGGAGTTAGCAAGAGGGATTGGGCATGAAACTGAAAAGCTCTGTTGTAGCCATGCTGAGTTTGAACTGGCAATTAGACATCCATGAAGAGAGGTTGGAGAGACAGGCCGGGATTTTAGATTGGACAGAAGGAGACAGGTCTGGAGTAGAGCGAAGCATCTGCGTGAAGATGGTAGTGCAGTTTGAGTTGGCCAGTGAGATTGCTCACAGATAGGGTGTAGAGAAAGAAGAGATGGGAACCAAGAACAAAGTCCTGCAGAAAGCCACAAGGGTGGATGAGGAAGCTCCTTGGAAGGAGAATTTGAAGGAGCAATTAGAGAGGTAGGAGGAGAACCAGGAGAGGACAGTCACAGGAGCCAAGGGAGGGACACGATTTCAAGAAGAGGAGCGTGGTTGACTGTGTTGAAGTGCCTGACAGGTCAAGGAGGATGAGGCTGGAGTACTGGTTCTGAGCTTTGGCTAGGAAGAGGTCTGTAAAGACTTCAGCAAGATCAGTTTCAGTTGAGTGCAAGGGGCAGGAGCCAGATTGGGAGAGGGTATAATATGGAATGGGGGAAGAGGTATTTGAGGAGTATAACTAGATTGTAAGAAGAAGAAAAAATCACTTTGGTTGTGTTTATTCTGGGTTTTTTTGGTTTAAATTAATACTACATGCAAAAGACCTTGCCTCAGGAGAACATGCTCCCAGCTACTTCAACAGAACCTGTGTCTATTGACCATCAGGACATGCTGTCAGGCCTTTTTCTTTACACAAGCTTTTGCCTGAAGTCCTTTAATTGTCCTGCCCATTAGGGAAGGTTGATTTGTATATTTCAAGTAGACAAATTTAGCATTCCCATGCTGGTATTTTTTGGTAAAGTTGAACTTTGTTAGAAGATGGAGATTCTGGTGGAGAATGTTTTTTTAGGGGTGTGACTTAGATTAATTTCGAGATGGTCAGTGACATTGTTGGAGGGAGAGGGTGGGATTGTGGCATCATAGTTGTCTCAGCCAGTTATCCTGGGTGACTAGGGAATTTGCAGTTCTATTGGTTATCAGGCTGCACTAGCTTTATGACTTTATTGTACTGTAGAGAATCCAGTTTCAGAGCTGTGAAATGTAGTGCTCTGGTGGGTGGGCGAGAGGCTGGTATTTTATGGCTGCACTGTCAAAGCAATGTAATACTACTCTTGCCAGCAGGCAATGGGGTTTGGGGATTATCCATCTACTTAAAGCATAGATGAAGGAATTTTCTGGGCTTCTTTCATGGGAAAGTATATAAAACTGCTCAGAAGTAAAGAGGGCCTTAACAATGATGACAGCCTGATGTGCTCAGTCCTATACAGCTGAGGAAATGAGGAGGCTGCAGGGTTGGCAATCTTAAGTGCCTGAAAGGGGATAGCAGAGTCTTGGGATGGACTATATGGAATTAAGTATGAACAAGAGAACATGAGCCCACACTTGGTAGTAATTAGCAAAAAATAGTAAAAATGAATATAATCCCATCTCATTACAAACCGAAGCGCAGCCCCCAACTCACTTCACACAGGCTGCTACTAGTGGCCATGAGAGGGTAACAATTTTTCATTCCTGCCATTTTAAATCTGCATTAGATTACCTGCTCCCGTGTGGAGGTCTGTATCCCATTCCTGGTTCCCCTTGGCCATCCAGTCCCACTCTTTCCTCTGTTTGATTGTGACTGATCCTGTTCTCCATCTTCCTCCCATTCAGATCTACATGCATCTGCGCTGTTACAGCTGCCCCAATGAGCAGCGCTACATTGTTCGGATCCTCTTCATTGTGCCCATTTATGCCTTCGACTCATGGCTCAGCCTCCTTTTCTTCACCAACGACCAGTACTATGTTTACTTCGGCACTGTGCGGGACTGCTACGAAGGTAAGAAGGGGCGCACAGAGGATGGTGGGGCACAGGGGCTTTCTGTTACAGGCTGGAGCGCAGGGACTGGTCCTGCATGTAGACAGGAAGTGTGGAGGACGTACCTCTGTCATAGGGCTAGCATCAGCACTGTTATCAAACAAGAGTCATAATTTGAGGCCTGGCTTAGTGACTGGGGAGTCATGTCTTCTGTCCTGGCCAGAGATGACGCATAACTGTTGACAGATGGGGACACAATTTAAAGCAGCGGTTTTCAAACCTTTTGAGTTGAGCTCCTCCCATCCCTCCTTGGAGTTAAAATTTTTGATTGCACTCCCACAACCCAGACAAAAAGAGGCGAGACAGGGAATGGAGGTGGTGCTCCCTTCCTGAGCCCTGCCACTCGGCCCCTTCTCCCCCCAAACGTTCTTCTAGATCTCCTGGGGAGGTGCGTCCTACAGTTTGAAGACCTCTGATTTAAAGGTTCTGGTGGTAGGCAGCTGGGTTCAGGGCAGGGCATATAAACCCTGGCATAAATCTTGGGGAAGGGGAGGAGGGTGCAAAGTGACCCCTCGTGCCCCATCCACACATCGTCTGCGCTCCTGGTTGCTGTAGGAGTGGCAGGTTATATTGGGACTCCCCTAAGATGCGGTTTAGACACAAAGCTTCTGAAGAGATTTTCATACATGGCAGACTTGTATTCATTCTTTTAGAAGAGGTGTATGAATGCCCACTGATATTAAAGATCCCCAAGAGTAAGGTGCTAGGCCCAGGGACCTGGGCAGACTTCAGGCTGGCTAATTATATTCTGCCCTTCTCACATGTCCCCTAAATCCCCATTGCAGTTTTTGTTGACGGTGTTACTCTTTTCCCATCTTGTGACTGTTTGCATAGTGTCTCCGGCCAGCACAGAAGGGCTGCTGCATTCCACTATGTTAGCCACTGTGGTTCAGTGGTGTGTGAGTGATCTGTAAAGTGCTTTGGAATCCTGCAGGCGAAAAGCTGCTATGGTTAATATCAGTTATTTATTGCACTTTTCTAAGGATCTGACCCCCCTGTCTAGCAAAGGAAAAGACACCCTTGGGGCGTATTAGAGAGGAAACGGTCAGTCTCTGAAATAAACACTTCATCTAAAACCTGCCCCCTTACTCCATTCAGAAAATGAGCCTTCCCTCCACCAACAGCCTCCTGGGAGAGGCTCTATTCAGTGGTAGAACATCCTGTTGGACTACTGTTATTGTGCGGCTGGTGTCGTGTGTGTATCCTGACTAAACTATACCTCGTTTGTAGGGTTTGTTGTTAGGGAGATCTATGTTGCAGAGAGGCCCCTGTGTGTGTCAACAAGTTAATCTGCTCAAAGGACCAGTGACAATGCACTGAGATGCAATAGCAGATGGCAAACTCTCACAAACAATCCAGAGGCCATTTTTCTCTCCCTGTGTTTGTGTGTAAGGCCTAGTAGGAAGCCTGCTGCTCTGTGAAACTCCTCTCCTAGCAACGGCTGTTATCCCTTCCACCTTGCCTAGGGAGTTTGCAAACATCACAGCATCTGCTTAAGGGGTCAGCCTGCTTGGCCAGCTTGTTGTGCTGTGTGGAGGTGTGCCTTTCCTCCCCCCGCCCTGGCTGAATCCCCTCTGTTCTCTGAACAGTTTCAAAACTATCCCCAGGAAAAGCAGGAGATTGGAGAGTGCAGAAGGGATAGCTTTCTCACTTTCAGTGAGATTTTTACTCTTGGGGAATAGCTCCATTTGAAAACAATAAAAATTAGTAATGAATAAAAAAAATCCATCACTAAACTTGAAATCTGTGTTGTACTGATCATGGGTGGTTCTTCATGGAGTATATCTTTGAGTGGGTGGGGTGTACTTTTTTAGTCCTGCTCTTTTATCCTGATTCCACACGTATGAAACCTTGGAGCCACAATCTGTGACACAAGAGTTTAGGTTTTTTTTTTTGTGGTGATGTGATAAGCACTTTTGATGACAAAGATTCATATGGGCTATGAGGGGAAGAGCTATTATTCTAGCATGACTGTCTTTGATGATTAGCACTCCTTTCTTTTGGGGGAATATAGAGGGAGAGTGGGGACAAATATCCCCTTTCCCTCTGATTTTATCTCCTACTCAACGCTTTTTTGGATGGGCAGCTGCAGAGGGGAATAGAGGGCACCACTGGAGAACAGTATGAGAAGCTTAGCTTCTCCTCCGCCAGCAGCTGGGAGCTGCCTCCTTAGGCCCAAAGTTAAGGGGGATGCAGGAAATTTGAAGACCAGGTAATTTACCACAGTTTTGTTTTGTTTTTTTAAATACATGTTTTCCATGCTTGTGTGTGTTTAATTAATTATTTCATTGATACCAATGCCCCAAATCATTACAGTTATATAGTCAGTGTGCCTGTTCAATAACCAGGATTACAGGTGGAATACAGGTATGCCTTATTATTACACAGATGCAGGTAGACCGTGGCCATTTATGCACTGTGCCATACTGTTGTGCTAGAAATGTCTGGAAGTGCTTGTGTTGTGTCTAACCCTGTTGTTAGGTCTTGGCGAGGGGGGGTGTTTCCTCGTGGATGTGTGTGTCCCTTTTTGTAAGAGCATATTTGGGTGATTACAAGGTTCAAGAGGAGGTAAAAGTCCGCAAGCTGCCTCCGATCATGGATGTCTTTCCAAGTGCGATAACCTCCTTGATGTTGGGTATTCAGTTCCTTCCTTAGGACAGATTCTTGGCCTTATGCATTTGATTTTGTTTTGTTCTTATCTTGAAATTACCCGGGTAAAGCATCTCCCTCCTGAGTTTATTATTTCTTCAGGGCATAATGATGTTACCATAATACAAGTGGGATTTGGGCCCCATTGTGCTAGGTGCTGTACAAACATAGAGTAGGGCAGACCTTACCCCAGAGAGCTCACAGTCTAATTTAAATTAGGATACAAGAGTGCATATAATAGTAGGAGAGAGGTGGGAGAACTGCAACAAGGGAAACAGCAATGAGAACATGTGAACGTAGGCTAGCCAAGTGCACTACTAAATGCTTGTCTTTATTTATTTATTTATTTTTTAAAAGTTACATATGATAAGTGAAAGTCCCTACCAGTGATTCACAGGAGCGATGCTAGGGGGGGACTTGCAGTGGCTATAGCCACCCCAAAATTTGCCTCACCTCCCACATAGCAGCTGCTGCTGTTTGGCTGCCCAGCTCTGAAGGCAGAGGAAAAAGAGAGTGGCAGCTGCTGGCCGGGTGCTCAGTTCCAGCAGCGGTGGAGAAGTAAGCGCAGGCGGGGGGCAGGGGTTTCCTGAGGGGAGCCCCCGGCCCGTGTTCCTGCCTGCCGGGGTGCGCCGCTCGGGGCAGGTGGAGGGTCCAGGGCTCCCCATAGCGGCCTGGCCTGACCCACTCTGGCTCAGGCTCCTGGGGCTCTGCCTCCTGTGGTCAGTGCTCCCCAAGTGCTGTGAGGGCTAGGCCGGCCCAGAAGCCAGGATCCCCCAGGAGGCTCTTACTGCCTGCGAGCAGCCAGCACACTGCCTGGCTCCGGCTTCCAGCCTGGCCTTGGATGGGACCTCGGAGTGGGAGAGGAGGAGCAGGAGTCAGGGCCTCAGAGAGGGGCAGGGCCTCGTGGCAAGGAAGAGGCTGGTGCTGCTGCCCCTGTCCATTCACTTGGTTATTTTCACTTGGCAATATACTGTAGCTGTCAGCAGAGTGACTCTTGAAGAGGGAAGAGCATTCCTCACATATGGGGTGATCTGGAAGAAGGAGCAAATGCACCGCACGGTGGGTGACAGAAAGCCCTTATTCAGCCAGCTAGTTAGTGAAAAATGTTACAACTTTCTGCAGAGAACAATAGACAGGCTGTAGGTTCTAATGATCACCATAAACTGTGAAATTTAAGTTTCAGTCCCCAGATCACCTGTCAATTTCTTTGGGTCTCCCTGTGCGGGGAAAGTGTTCACAGTCAGATCACATAGGAGAGACTGTTTGCTCATCAGCTGTCCTAGACTAAGCAGGGCAGGGCCTCCTCTGTACTTGGTTTAGAGACCTCAAAGGTAAATGGAGGGTGCAGCAAGAAGCGATATAGATGATTCATTAAGGATGCTCTGCCATCGGAGTGAACACTAGGCTAATGCCCCAGAATAATGCTAAGGAGCACTGTGACTCTGGGAATGGCACCCTACAAATGAGAGATGAAACAGAGGCCTTGACCAGAGTGGGGATTTTGTCAAAGGCCCTGTGACACTTTTTGGAAGAGTAGGGCCATTAGCCTTGATGTCCTAGCCGGGAGTTGATGCAGATAGTCATGTAACTGCTGAAGTACGAGGAGGAGGGTGCACTCTGGTGTCCTTTGGAATGAAAGGTGTGGTGCAGATTGTCATTGCTGCTGTTTTGCTTCTCTCCTGCACCCCAGCTGCTTGTCCCTGTTGAGTGTGTGTCATGGTTTTGATCTGGTTAATCTGTCTTTGCAGCTTTTGTAATCTACAACTTCCTCAGTCTCTGCTATGAGTACCTTGGGGGGGAGAGCTCCATCATGTCTGAGATCAGAGGGAAATCGATTGAGTGAGTACTCAGTCTGTTTACAGCACACATCTCTCTCCCATCCTTCTGTGGGGGCTTCTGAATCACAGGGTTTATTGGGAACTGTGTGGTACAAAAAGCCTATCCTGAAACTGGATGATATCACCTAGCTCATTACACACAGGACTTAAACTGACTTACAAGCATCCACTCAACCTGGATGAGGCCATCCAGAGCATCTCAGGTGAACTGATCCTATGTGCAGCTTTCGTATTCACCTGGCTTCCCTGTAGTTCCTTCTCTCCCCTTCCCCAGTATATGTTTCCTTTCTCTAGCCCATTCTGGTTATGGCTGCCTGCTCTCCTTTTCTAGTGCCGTACCATGCTAGCCAACAGCTTCCCTCCTGAAAATTGGTTTTGGAGGGCGGGAGTAGGAGTGCAAGACATACGTCTGTTCTTGTCTGCATCTCTGAAGGAGACTAGGGGTTCTGTCACTATAGCTGTGACTAACTAGGCCTGAGGAAAGCAAAATCTTATATTTTCATTGAGAGAGGGTCGGCAGGCAGGCAGACAAGGGCCTACATCTCACTTCTTCCCATATGTTGTGTTCTGCCCTCTGACTCCTCTTTCTCTGACTGTCCTACTGTGTTGCATTTTCAGGTCCAGTTGCATGTATGGGACTTGCTGCCTGTGGGGGAAGACATATTCCATTGGATTCCTGAGGTTCTGCAAACAGGTATGGGCTGAGGAAACCTGGGCTGTGTGCAAGAAGCAAGAGAGGGAGCAGTAATCCCTTGCCCATGATGCTTCTGAGGTGGGGGGCCTCTGAACCATCCTCTGTTCAGTGGGTTTATAAGATATTGCTGAGAAAGGCGCATCAATTGGTGAGAGAGAATAAAGCATTTCTAGTGCTGAAATAGAGCTGACGCAGGTGTACCATGTTGCTCTGCCCACCCAAAAACTAGAAAGACTGTTAGCAAGGGAAATGACCTGTCTTCTTCACAGGATCTACTCCAAATCCTGGGGAAATTATGCTTGTTTCTTCTTTCCCTCCTGGGATGGGTAGGTCCCAGATCCCCTGTGAGAACTTGGTGCCTTTTTGGATCCCAGACACCCCAGTAGTTGTGTAAGTGTCTCTTGAGTTCCCAGCTTTGCCAGTGTGGTTAGGAGTGGGAGTATGGAGTCTGATCATCATGACACAACACTTTGCAGGAGGAACTTCTCCAGCATATTGCTCACTCTGGGGGTGTGCATGCTAAAGTGGGTATGTTCGGAAAGAGAGAGAAATCTAAATGACAACAAATTCGTCATGTGTTCAATCATGGGATCCAGGAAGCTGTCACCACTGACTGCCACGAGGTACCAGTAAAGGTGGAGATTTGCTAAGCTGCTGAAATTGACATGCAGGATTTCTCTGGAGATAATGACTGAAACAGGTTGGTTAGATCAGGGTGTTGCTTTTATTCTCTGAAAAAGGGCTGAATTCCATTTTTAATTATGGTCTTGGGGACTCTCTCTGAGTTTAGGTCCATTTGCTGCCCTTACTCCACACCCGAGCTCCATCTGATCTCAATGAAAAGTCTCTGATTATAAACAGTCTGATTATCACATTCACCGTCACTTCCTGGGAAACATAGTGACCTTTTACACTATGGTTCTTTCTTCCTTCCCTATCCTCTTTTATTTGTTTGTCTCCCTCTTTCCTGCCTTTGTGTATCTCCTTTCTTCCCTCTGTACTTCTTTCCCTAAGCAACACCTAATTCCTTCCTCCCCTGGGCTTCACTCCGACCCCGTTTTCCTTTCCCTCCATTAAAATTATGAGCAATGAAATAGCTAATGTTAACATTTAAAGTGTCATCAGTTGGCTTTTGAGTTAACACCCCAGTGAGATTAATGGGGCGTAGGGTAGTTCACCCCTCTTAGAACTGTTGTTTCAGATCATCTGCAGACTTAGGCAGATATCACTACATGGGTAACACTAATATATATTTAGAAGGTTTTCTCAACCATGAGGACTAGAAACTTTTTTTAATGAAAGTTGAAATTCTGCACACTCTGAGTATGTTGTGCAAGTTCCACAAATGGATCAAGTGGGCTGAGGGTTTGACAACTCTGTCTTGGATATTTTTCTACGTCCCCTCGCTTCCCTGCAATCATGGTGGCAGTTCTTCCGGATGAGATTGCCTTTTGCAAAGTGCTAGCGTGACTTTCTAGCCTGCCAGAGGAACACGAGTCGCTTCCCTCTCACTCCATGGAAGTTGGGCTGATAGCAGCTCAGTGATGAATCTGTAGCACCCAGTCCAGCCTCTCATACCTGCTTGGTACTCCAGCACTGGTGAGCAGGAAAACTTCCAGGGCAACTGACTGCACAGTTTAACATTCAGGATCTATCTCTGTGATGATCAGCTGAGGGGAACCCTGTTAAAAAGAACACCTTAGTCATTCTTGGTCCCACTCTGAGCCTGTCTGGTAGGGCTGTCACCCTGTCGGCTCTTCTCAGCCTCGTTTGTGCTGAAGGCCTCTTCAGTGCTGCAACTATCTTTGCCCTGTCCTCTCTTGTACTGGGCTGTTCTCAGACAGGCAGCTGCTGTATCCATCTGTATCGGCCATGTGTATCTTGGGGAGTCAGGGTACGTCTACGCGGCAATAACAGACTTGCGGCACAGCTGCGGCTGGCCCAGGTCAGCTGACTCAGGTTTGTGAGGTGCGGGGCTAAAAACTGCAGTGTTGACATTTGGGCTGGAACCTGGGCTCTGAGACCCAATCTCTTGGGGTTTTTGAGTCTGGGCTCCAGTCTGATCCCGACTGCTACACTGCAATTTTTAGCACTGTAGCCTTATTTCCATTAGCCCAAGTCGATTGACCTGGGCTCTGAGACTCAGTGCTGGATTTTCTGTGTATTGTAGACACAAAATGGGTGTGGTCTACAACCATGGGCAGATCGTTATCTCCACAGCAGGGCATTACACAGAGGTTCTTTCCTGACTTGTGCCCATTGACCTTCATGATGTCTGGGTCATGCGCCCTCAGTGCATTTCCCATATGTCTTAATGCTTTCTTCTCCAGGAAATGCCTAAAACCAAAAAATGTGCAGGGAACTAGTTAAACAATCCCTGGATCGGAGAGAGAGGAAGCTCAGAGTTGTTTACCAGTTAGCTTGACCTTTTCCACTTCTCATCTTGGTGACTCACCACTGGCTTGAATTGGGGTTTTTATCTCCTTGAAGTCTGATGACCACTAGCAAATTGCATCTTATCAAAAGCAATCTTCCCTTTGGTTTTGCCTTCCTTCTATCCCCCTCTTCAACTGGCCATGGGTCAGCACCTTGCAAAACTCTTACCTGGTTTGCTTTGAGGCGATGCCAGTGAAAAAATTTAGTATCTTCACGCTTACCTCCACGTGAACTTTTGAAGTTCAGCTCGCTCTCTCTCTCCTGGAAGTTCAGTGTTTCTTCCTGATGTAGTTTTGGGTGATAGGGAATCTGATGGGTGGAGGTTAAGAGGCAATGCTGAGTGCTGTGGCATCTCCCAGACAGAATTGCTCTCAACTTCTAGAAAGCCTTGAGGATGATTCTCCCTTCCAGAATGACTCTATCACACATGCCAGGGAAAGCAGAACAGATCTAACCTAGCTAGGCATTTAGCCAACATTCATCACAGTGGTATCTGAAACCACCTTAAGCTGCTCTCATTTGCCGAGAGGTCCCTTCCTAAGAAGAGTCCAGTGTTGCTTCCTCCTTTCTCCCATCTAAGGTGAACGTCTGCATTGCAAGCAAACAGAATAAAGGGATGAAAAATATGGACCAGAGTCCTTTCCTCCCCTCTCCGCCTTTCCTGGGACACCACTCCATGTTTTATTCATTATACAAAATTGTATGTTGTACTGTGTCACCGACCGGGTAGGATCTTTTGTGTGGTTATCTCCTGGAAACATGCATTTCATCTGATCAAATGCTTCTCAATAGCTCCTCTTTGGACTCGGTCATGGAATGTTAGGCCCCAATTAAAGACCTTCACTTAAAATAAATATAGGCGCTCTCCTTACCTCTACTACAACCCAGCCTCTGAACCATCTCTTATCAGTGAGCAGCCTCTTGCAACCTGCAGCCCACAGGTAGGCTTTGGTTCTTGTGGTGGAGGTGGGGCAGCCAGATGCATGCACACAATCTGAATCTCTTTCCCCTCCTTCTCCTAGAGAGCTGCGGTTAAGGAGCAGTGGGACCAAAATAATTGTTTGTTAGGACTGGAACCACACCCTGCTGCTCAACTGCTCTGATGGTGACTGAGACGCACTGTAGTGCTTGCCTGTGGCTCAAAGCCTGTTTGTATATGTATCTGGCAGGTGTTCTCTCTCCTCCCTCTCACTCCTCTTCTCTCTTTCCCCTAGGCCACTCTGCAGTTCTGTGTGGTGAAGCCCCTTATGGCAATCAGCACGGTCATCCTCCAGGCCTTTGGCAAGTACCGGGATGGTGATTTTGAGTAAGCAAACTTGTTTATCATCATGGGATTTCTCTAGCAAGCGAGTCTCTCACACGCCTGATGCTCCATGTGTTTGTGAAGGAAAGGGTCTGGCTGCCCTGGGATCGGAGTAACTGCACGGGGTCCTGGTGGAGAGAGGGCATGTGTGGAGAAAGGTGGGATTTTGGGGTGGGCATGAGAAGAGGGAGGGCGGTGTGTAGGGGAAAGTTGGTATGTGAGAGCAGAGCCATTAAGTGTCAGATTACCTCAGCCTCAAGGAAAGGGGTTGAGTGGTGGGGGTGTCAAAGGATAGAGGAATGTTGTGCCCCTGTCTCAAAGAGTCATGATGGAGGATATTTGTGAGCTGCAGAGGCTTTGTGTTTCCTCTCATTTCAGTGTCACCAGCGGCTACCTCTATGTGACGATCATCTACAATATTTCAGTCAGCCTGGCACTCTATGCCCTCTTCCTCTTCTACTTTGCCACACGCGAGCTGCTCAGCCCCTATAGCCCTGTTCTCAAGTTCTTCATGGTCAAGTCTGTCATCTTCCTGTCCTTCTGGCAAGGTGAGGCACCTCCTCTTCCTTGCCTACAGATTCCATTAGAGAGGCTCCAGGGAAGTAAAAGCTGGTGAAGCAAGTGTTGAGTAGTCACCGAGTCTCTCTTTTGTGGTCCTTCAGTATGTGGTTGCTTGTCCCAGGAGAAGCTCTCTTTCCCCCTTTATCATCTTTGTTCCTCCCCCACTGTCTTTGGCACACACCTGCTCACAAACCAGCTCCTTGTTTGCCACTGGGCAGTTCAGCCAATGGCAAGATACAGCTGGCACAAGTTTATTTGCATACTGCCATTGTATAAAGTTGCTTAAAGTGACGAATCGGAAATCATGTGTCCTTTTTTTAAGATTATGCTAAATGGCACATCAGCTGAAATGCATGACAAGTGGCCTCAGAACCCCCACTGGATCAGGGCAAGATGCATATAAATAAGGAGATATTCTATCAGAACAAATTAATAGAGGTGGTGGAATGTTTAGAGGTTTTTAAGCTGCGGCTTGACAAAGCCCTGGCTGGGATGATTTAGCTGAAGTTGGTCCTGCTTTGAGCAGGGGGTTGGACTAGCTGTCCTCCTGAGCTCCCTTCCAACTTTAACTATGATTTTGTGATTCTATAATAGTCTGTCTGTGTAGTCCACTATATTGCTGTGGCATTAGCCATATTGTCACATGCTACAGAGAAAGTAAAAAACTCAGTTCACATACTAGTGTAATACTTCATGCGATGGGGAGAAATGCCTTCCTGACTCCTGCTATCATCAGTTCACACCCTAAAGCATGAGGATTTATTTTGCTGGTAATTTCATTTTACCTAGTGTTGGTGCCAGCACCAGCGTAGTTCAAGATATGCCTGAGTGGTTTTTTTACCCTTTTTTGAGCTATGTGCTACAGCAGTGAGTTCCATGATTCATTTATAAGTTGCGATTAAAAAAAAAAGTTCATATTTAAGTGCTATCTGTGCTCAAAATTGTTACTGTTGAATTTCACCAGGTGCTGCTTTTCCCTTGTACTACAAAACAAGGTGAATTGGAGCATCCTGCTGACTTCCTTTGTAGCAGTCAATTTGTTAAATGAATTTGCCTAGACACATGCACAGACAACTGGCCATGGTCGTTCTGGAAGGAGTTGTGAGGTCAGCCTTTGTTTTGCCTCGCTTGTGTCTGAATCTCTTGCCCTGCTCAGGGATGTTGCTGGCTATTCTTGAGAAGTGTGGTGCCATTCCCAAGATCAACTCTGCCAATGTGTCTGTGGGCGAAGGTACTGTGGCTGCTGGCTACCAGGACTTCATCATCTGTGTGGAGATGTTCTTCGCAGCCCTCGCCCTGCGCCATGCCTTCACCTACAAGGTCTATGCGGACAAACGTCTTGATGCACAAGGTACAGAAGCCAGCCTCCCTGAGAGAGTCATGTGGCAAGAAGGAGGGCAATCAGTACCCCATGCTGGTTTATTGGGTCCTAGGCTCCCAGTCTGGATACTCGGGAAAGGGTTCTCTCCCCAGTTATATTTGCACAGACACATGCGAGGGCACTACAGGTCAGAACCTAGTCTGATTTTATCATTGTTTCCTTTTCAGTTCCCCAATACTCCATCCAGGACTGCTCGAAGCAGACTTCAGGGCTGTAAGAAGTAGTCTCCTGTTATAGGATGGTGTAATAGCCTCTTTTCTGTGTCTCTATGAGGGAACTCCACACGTTCAGTTTGTGCAGCAGACACAAGGGAGTGGGGGGAGAGGTCTGAGGCAGCTCCTGTTGGACTCAAACTGAGGTAGATGGAAATATGTGCCCTTGACATAAGGGAAGGGGGTCATCATACAGAGTCATTCTGAGAACAGAGGGCTCAGAGGCCCAGCTCTTGGGAAGAGGAAGGGCATCAGCAGAGGGACATGGGAGCTGGCCTGTGAAGAGAGGATGTTCTTGTACCCAGCACTGTACCAGTACGTCATGGTGTTTTCCCTTCTCCCCTAAATAAAGGGGTCTGGTTTCCTTCCCTTTAGCGATGGGATCTGCATCATGCACAGGTGGCATATGAAGATCATCGCATGTCCGCTCCATCCCAGCAAGCATAGAGGCTCTGGAAGGACAGGTCACTCCAACAATAGAGGGCTTTTGGGTAGAAATTAGAGGGTCTCGCCCTCCCACAGAATACACCGTAGCTGCAGAGGCCACCTGTATTAAATGGATGGTTACATTGCTACCCAGCACTTCGGGGGTATTTTGGTAGCGGGTCTGAGAATAACTTGCTTGTTCAGCCTGTTATTTCCCATCTTTCTGTCTCTCCTTTTCCTTTCTCTCCTTCTCTCCCTTGCTTTGGCTACTGGTTTCTGACGCAGCCGTTCCAACGTATGGGCCATACGGTAGGTGCCATGCTCTGTGTATTCTTCAGTTTCTCTTAACGGGGACACTATTCACACTTGTTTCCCACCCCCCTCCACCAATATCCTAACCTTTCCCTAGGAAGAACTAGCTGGCAGATTCCTGCTGCCATCCCGTGTATGTAACTTGCCTTATTTGATGCAGCTTCTTGAGAGTTCCTGTATGGTAGGTTGCCTAACAGGGTAGTGATAGAACTTCATAGACAGGGGTGTCTTTTGTGGGGCTAGCAGGTTGGGAGGCTTATCTGTAGCATTGAAACACTTAATTGTTTTAGGCCTAGCTAAAACCATGGGCCGTGTAAACAACGGTGCACACTCTGTACCCAGATCTAAGGCTGGGAGTGGGGCTGTGTATATCAAAGCAGTTGGCCTCATGTGTGGGACACTGTCCCCCTTTTATCACCAAAAATAAGCAGCATGCCTTGGTGGTTTGGGAGCTCAACTTTTGGGGCTGGGAGCAAATGCAGAAGCTCATGTGGGGACTGATACCCCTGGCAGTTCAGAGAGGGATGGGATTAGTAGCATTCCAGGATAGGATTTCCAACTCTGTACCTGTCTGTCTTGCACCCTGTAATTTCCCCACATCCCCCAGGCTTTATAGGGTTGGCTCAGCTGCAGCTTCCCTCACTGCTGTTGTGTGAGACACACACACACATCCCTAGCCCACGTTGAGGGCTCTTCGCTAGTGCCTGCGCCCTCCCTTCCTTCCTAGCTTCATGTCTCTCTCCTTTTTCTAAACCTTTCCTGCCGCCCATAACAGCAGTGAACCCCTCAGTCCTGTCTGCAGCCACCATCCTTCCTGATGAATGCAAGCCCCATATCTCCTCTGAATTCCTGGAACCTTCCTCTTGCTCTTCTTTGCCTTCTCCAAACCCCATACGGAAATGCTTCTCAGTGTCTTGTGATCATACACCCTTACCAGCCAGGGCGAGGAGGCAGGGTGGGATTGTCAGCAGTTTGCGAGCGGCCCATTCCCACTGCATGTCTCCAGTCTGCTGTTTTCGAAGTGGAATTGCTCGGCCAGTTGTGATCAGTCCTCTTCTGAATGCTGGGGGCATGCCCCTTAAAGCTTGTACCGCTTTCACGGCACTTCCTTGGAAGCCACTTTAAGGCAGCTTGTGCAAAAGACGCTAGGGTGGCTGGGGGGTGTGGGTCACCGTATGCAAATTCCCTCCTCTGATTTCTAAGGCTTTGTTTTTCTCACTGCGCTCTCCCATCTTACCCTGCAGGTCGCTGCGCCCCCATGAAGAGCATCTCCAGCAGCCTCAAGGAGACCATGAACCCTCATGACATCGTCCAAGATGCCATCCACAACTTCTCCCCTGCTTACCAGCAGTACACCCAGCAGTCAACACTGGAGCACGGCCCGCCCTGGCGCAATGGCAGCCACATCATCTCGCGCTCCCACAGCCTCTCGGGTGCCCGTGACAATGAGAAGACCCTCTTGCTGAGCTCTGACGACGAGTTCTAAGAGAGGCCTCCCCCCCCGGACCTTCCCCAGAGCTCCCCTCTGACGCTAATGGCTGTAACTACCCCAGCGCAGCCTGGAATATTCCTTTTTATTTATTGAACCAGAAACGGAAGTCACATCACTTCCTGAATGGTGCTCAGTGGCAGAATTGGGCGCTTCCCAGTATCTTTTGTGGGTGTGAATGTCATGATCAGGGTTGGGGGGTGTTGGTTGGGACTTCAGTCTCACAAACTGTTTTCTAAAGCACAGATCAACCGGACCAGGTTTTTCCCCACAAATAACTATTTAAAAACCACTAAACACAGGTGGCGAAGGGGAAAAGAGCCCTAGGAAAGAGTGGGCAAGTGTCTTTGGGCTTGTTCACACTTGCGCGGAAATTCGGCGGCAGTCGACAGGAGTTACGCAAACTACGCAGAGTAGTTTGCGTAACTCCCATCGACTGCTTCTGCGCGCTGTTCACATTGCGCTGAACCGACGGGAAAAGCGTTCCCGTCAGCTCAGCGCTACTCTAGTTGAGGAGGTGGACTTAAGTCGACTCCCTCATCGATTGAGCGGGTCTCACTGACCGCTCAATCGATCATGAAAGATCAATCTGGCAGTGGCGATTTTGCCGCCGCCAGTGTAAACATAGCCTTTGTTTTGGGGGAGGAAGGTGGTGCAGGAGAAAATCCAGGAAGTCAGGTCTAGTCCTCCCACACCTGGCAAGCTCTGTGGAATGTGATGGGCTGGAATTAGATGTGGCCAGAAAAGCTTTCTTTCGAGCTGAACGACTAAATTGGGTTGTGCTCCTTTTTTCCATAGTGGTTGACAAGAACACAACCTGCCCCCCTTCTTCCCCTCTTTACCAGCTCCTCAATATTGATTTCTCTGTCCCTTTTGGGCAGTGTACTAGGGATACTCCTGTAAGAATTCCTGAGGACCGTGTCAGACAAAGACAGACTTCTCTATCTCTGTTGGAGGCTGCAGAAGGGAACTTCTCCCATCCCCCAATGCACCTGATTATGCAATATTGTACTTTAGGGGTGTGGAAGGAGAGAAATTTCCTCCTGACCGCAGCTGGTGATCATGTAAAGTCCTGCCGGGGGGAGGGAAGGGCAGATTTGAACAATTTTTTTCCCTCTGTGAGTGAGGGGTTATATGAGCGCATGGATGGTCAGGCTTCCGCTATCTCTCTGCATTCTAGAAGCAGGATTCCTCCCTGAAGTGTCTGGCTGACCCTACTAGTGAGTCTTAGCACCAGCCATACTCAGTAACTGAAGTTAAATATTTGTGATTAGAAGTTAATATAATATATTCATTTGCAGAACTCTGGTCCCTCATTTCCTCCGCCGCTTCTTTGATTTCTGTGTAGTGGGAACATTTTTAACTCTGAACAGCATCTCTCTCAGATATCCCATCCCTGCCTTCCAGAGCTGGATCTTCCCATTAAATTCCAGAACATACACATCCTTTCCCCGCTCTTCTTACAGATATCCTTCTACCAATCTTGTCATTCATTCATTTGCCGTGTGAATTGAAGGCATGTTGCTGCTAACATGGAGTTTGCTGAAAGGGATGTTAAATACTCCCTCCTCATCTTCCTCTTTGTTGTTCCAGGCTTAACTGGGCCGGTTTGAGTTGTTTACACATTTTGGCCAGTCTGTCGTGTACCTGCGTTGTCCAATGCCCCCTCCCCACTCCCAGGGCAGAGCTGCCACTGCACATGCTATAATCTCTGTAGTAACGAATGCAATAAAGGCTTGAGCCAAAGACCACCGAAGTCAGTGAGATTCCTTCCATTGACTTCAGTGGGCTGTGAATCTGGCCTTCGAGGTCCAGTAGAATGAGGATCAAAAGTCCCCCTGAAGAGCCAAAATTTGCCAGGCACCAAGAAATGCATCTTATTGGACTTCCCTGCTGCTGTGGTGAAATGTGCCTGCACTATAACTGTCCACCGAAAGGGAACCGAAACCAGGAGGTTAACATGAAGCTGCTGCTTTTCTCCCAGCTGGGCCTCTCTCTGTTGCTTCCCCATCACTAGGACCAGTTTTAAGCTGCTATTGTGGTTTAAGTCCCCTTGGCTAGTTGGGGTCAGCAAGCACCTGCTCTGTCATGGTGTGCCTAGGCCCTCCGCTGGAGAGGCCTGATGGGAAGAGCTAGGGCCTGACTTCTTTTACATGTGGCTTCCCTTTCTGGGCTGTGCCTTAATTTTCCCAAGCAAAAAGCCCCGCAGCAGAAGCCTCATAAATTATCTGTTCAGAAGCCTGTCTGGTTGATGGAGAAGGGATGCGGTCTGGAGGTGAGCTCGTTTCTCCTTGGGACGTCAGTGCAGGAGGGCTTTGTATTCCAATGAATGCTAGTGAGAATATGCTAGAGGGAAGGCAGATATGTTCAATGCAACATCTTCCACTCCCCTACCTCAAAGCTGCCAAAGAGCCCAGGGACAAGTAGGGGGAGGCTCTCTGAGGGGGTGGGAGATAGGAGCAGGAGGTCTAACAGCAAATGTGCTTCTGTAGCTACTGGGTCCCCTCCTCACCATCCTTTAGTCCCATGTACTATATTGTGCTTCTTTGGTTTAAATCAATCACTGCTTAACTTTAAACTGCAACAAAAACACCCACTAATTATCAGGCCTTTCATGAGCTTAGTGTAAAATTACCTTTCTCCACCTGCAATCCTACTGTGAAGCAGGGTTAAAGTTCACACAGGCCTTCACTTCACAACCACCCCTCGTCTCTGTCATTAGTTACTTTATAATAACTCTGTTTTGGATGCATTCTGTATTTCCAGCTGCCACGTCTCCCCTCTCCTCCCTCCCCCATTGTCCCCATCCCAGTTTATTTGTGGTGAGTCTCCTGATGTCCCTCTCATGGGTGGAGGGAGGAGGCTGAAGTTGGAGTGGCCAGGGGTTGTGCCCTTGACCCTGAGATGTTCCAGCTTTGGGGAAGGATTTTTTTTTTTTTAATTTTAAAGCGGATGCTGCATATATTGTGTGTAGGATCTGGATATTCTTTAAGCTTTCTGTATTTAGTTGTTTAAAACATAACCCTTTTGGCACTAGCTGCTTTGGAAAAAACAAAGAAATCTGGTAGAAGCTAGAGCCCTATCACAGCCAGCTGCCACATATCTATTTTTAGCGCCATATGAAAACCTCTCTGCTAAGCTTCCTCCTCTTCCTCAAGATGGGCAGGTGCCGGAACATGACAATGACTGGCCAGCTAATAAAAAAACAAATACTCAATAAAATTAAGTGCTTGAGATCTAGGCTAACTGACCCAATGATCATGTGTATCCAGCTAACGGTAGCCCAGAACCCTAGCACCCAGAGCAGTCCCATCCGTCGGTTCTCAGTGCTGCCCTCTCCTGCTCTCTCTCCCCTTCCTTTTTTACCATGTAACATACCCATGGGATTTGTTTATTATTTTTCCATATAGAGTAGCTCTTTGTATATAAATGACTGGAAAAAATGTATGATAAATAAGACAGAGTCACCTAGTTTTGTACCTATCGTGTATAATTGATGTGAGCTCAGCGACAAGCCGCTCTCTATTTTGGTCTTTGTGATGTTATAATATTCTGCAGAAACAAGCAAACACAATGACAAATAAAAATATATAGATTGTACTTAAAATGCCTCTGCCTTGTGGTGTGTGGAGTTCCCCCCCCCCTTCAGTCCCTGCCTTGATTTTGTGACCTCTTTTTGTCCCTCTCAGGGGCTGGAGCCACTCAGGTCTAGCGGGTCAGTCTCCTTTGCAAGACCAAAGATCTTCACAACTGTCTGGGTCCATCCATCTCAGGCTTCTCCTGGCAGCACTCAGAGGGGAAGGGTGTGTGTGCGCGTGCAAGCAAGCAGAGCAAAGGACTGGATGGCGGAAAACCTGGTTTCCATTCGTGCCTCTGCCATTGAGAGTGCTGTTTCCCTGGACAAATCATTTGGAACAGAAGTGAACCCTAATTTTGGGTGCCCAACACGAGACGTGGAATCTGATTTTTCAGAGATCCTGAGCACCCACGAGTCCAATTTAAGGCACTGGGGAGGGCTGCAGGAGGTCAGCCTCTCTGAGAACCATGCTGCCAGGCCCTGGCACCCAAAATTAGTGGCCACGTGAAAACGGCGGCCTTCACCACTCTGTGCCTCCATTTCCCTGTTTGTATAATGGGCTGATAATGCTGAGTGCTTTGGGAGTCTCTTGTGTATGGGGAAAAGGCAATATAAGTACAAAGTATCACGATAGGGTAACTGCTTATTCAAAAAAAAAAGTGCACTCTGTTTATAGGCTTACTGGTGTATTTTTGGTCCTGTGCTTCTAGCCAGTATGAAATTGGTGATAAATATGGTAATTGTGATACGGAGGCCCCCTCTCCACTGTGTAAGGACTCCTCCCCACCCCCCCCAAAGAAATAAGATACTACTTATTGGAGCAGGCCCCAGCAAATAGTGAGACTACACTTTCACTTCCCTGGGTGTGGGGATGGGCCGGCAGTAAAGGTTGCATTCTTCTATCCTGGTAGAGGCTAAGCACGTGAAGTCTGGAACTAGTGCACTAGAGGCTGCTACAGTGGGAAGTGGATGGAGCGTGGATGTAAAAAGCAGAACAGATGTGTGGATTGAACATTGCCTGGAGGCTGGGAACTTACCTGTGCACATTGCAAAGGTCTGTAGTAATCCATCCCACCTGGGTGCTGGAGAGCAGAAGCAGTCACATGTTTTTTCCATGTAGGTTAAGAGGATCCTTGTTTTCCTATGGTGATGGCAGCTCTGTGGAATGTGAAGCGGGTGGGACCAACTACCAAAGCAGTCATTGACCTCTAGGTAACATTCCTGGGATTCCATAGTGCACCTGCTTTGCCTGCTGCACTCTGCATTCCTGCCACAGGGGCTTGCTGGCTCTTTGTAGTATCCCCATCAGGAAGGACTCCCCCTCCCCCTTAGTCAATTAGTAAGGCAGTGTATTCACCTAGCTGCAAGGCTCCTGTGTAGACAGCAGAAGGGACCCTTGATGTTTCCCTCCATGCAGGCCCCATGACTCTATGTGCACCCGCCATTGGTCTTAGTATCCAGATCCTTCCACCTTTAAAAAAAAAAAAAAAAAACACCCACTGGTTTCCTTCTGACCCCATCTTGCTAGTCACTGAAAGCTGTTACCAGCTGATGGTACTTTTGGGAGGTCACCTATTGGCAGTCAGGCTCCAGCCCATTCCGAGCAGGAGGAGAACCCTAGCCGCCCCGGCATTAATTGACGCTGGCACTTCATTGGCAATCTCAGTAGGAAGGCAAAGGGGTTGAACGGAGCAAGGACACCAGATTGTCATCTTGTCCCTAGAGGTTGCTTCTGCAGGGCTAGGCTGAGGCATGTTAGCTGGTTTGTGCCCCCCCTCCCCACACAGTGCTGGACCTGTCCTGTGTATAAAAGGCAAAGTCCACCTTGCGGCCTGGCACTCTGACCCCAGCCACTAGGATCGACATCCAATAGTATCTACAACCCCAAGTGTTGGAAAAGGGCCCAGGCCCCTCCCAAAACCCTGTGATTTCACAGAACACGGGTTCTTTTTATTTACCTTCCAGTTTCTGAGCACTTCGGGTACAGTTGGTTCATGCACTGAATCATTTCTGCCCAACCAGGTGCACTAGTAACTTCCTTTTTTAATGAAAATTAGATTTTTCCACACACTTTTGACTCCAGCAAGCAGCGCTTTGAGAAAAACAGCCAACTGAGAGCACCACAAGAGCTGGCAATCCTGATTCAGTTTGATAAGAGCAGAGATCTGTTTTACAGCTTAATAAACTCACACCCTCTCTATGGAAAAAACAAAAACAAAACTTGCTTTATTTGTAAAGTTACAAAATACAGAGGCGTCGGGTAGATCACTTACTGTACGTCAGAAAATAAATACCTTATTTTTGCTCTATATAAGTATAAGATAAAATGTGATTTGCATATATAAAATATAAAGTACGGCTCTGTACCAACATCCTGGCTGTGCCGAGAGGCGGAATGGCAAAGAGGACGTGAAAATAACTTACATTTGTGCAATAAATAAACCAAAAGGGGGGGGGGGGAGGAAGAGGCTAACCACAGAACCTCACACAAAGTGTACTGGGGGCGTGGGAGTGTGGCCACACCTCACTAGAGTTGGCATTCTGGTGGGTGGCAGGGCAAACTGCTAGAGCAACCAACTGGATATGGAGGAAATGAAGGGGTTAATTTTCTAACCTAGCACATGCCTAAAAGTGACTGCCCAGTATTAGCTTTAATGACACCCCCCCCCCATGCTATCCATATTTATTTATGGAGCCCCCCTGCCCCTCACCTATGTCCAAGCTCCTAGTTGAATGATACTGCACCTTTGAGTCCATTGGAAAAAGGTGCCTGTGACTGATAGGGAGCAGGGAAATATCCTCCACTCCCTGAACCGCCATCTGGGCTCTCCACCTTCATGCTTTCCCTCAGCTAGTTGGTTGAGGCAGCCTGGTTCAGGGGAAAGGGCACTGAACTGGTAGTCAGGAGACCTGGCTTCTATTCCCAGCTGTGTCACCAACCTGCTGGGCAACCTTGGGCAAGTCACTTCACCTCTGTGCCTCTGCTTTTCCTCCCTTCTCTCTCCCGCCCCCACCCCCCCTTCCCACCCCCCAGTCTAAGCTCTTGGGGCAGGAGCCAGCTCTCCATCTGTTTGTACAGGGCCTAGCGCAACGGGGTGCCAGTCTTGGTGGGGCTGTCCAGGAGCTACTGTCATATAAATAATAATTTTATCTCAACTACAGCTGTATTTATTTCCTTCCTGCTGGTGCTGCTACCTTTTGAAGAGTCCCATCACGCCATGGAGGAAAGGTCACCATTGGAAGGAAAGGGCGTGAGTATGTGTGGATGTAGAGATAAAAGGATGCTGCTCTCTTCCGCCTGTGCCTCCCTCTCCCCCCAGATAAAATCCCATCTTTAAAGCTAAAGAAACAAATGTTTGACTTCAGCCCATTTCAGCTGGTTACTGGCTTCAGCTGCCCTTTTAGGCTGTGCTGGTTTGTGTATGGATGGATCCAGCCCAGTAAAAACCAGATTAATACAACAACTTCCTTCTGCATGGCTTATCTCTGCAGTTCATTTGGCAATTATGTTGGCTCCCACTTACGCAACCAGGGACGCACCGAAACGTGCTGTGCCTCCTTTGTTCTTTTCATATCTGCTAACTGCTGTGGGCACAAAACGTGATCGAAGCATCCTCGCCCCATTACATTATTTCAAACGTAAGCCTGCTGCTACTTTGCTGTCCAACTGCCTCACTTGCTTTGTTCCTCTTTCTAGTATCTCTACTTGCCTTCTCTCTCTCATTCCCTCCTCCCGCCCCCCGGTCCCCTATCCTGGTCTCTCTCTTTAAGACCCTGCAGGGGAGCTTGGAAATTTAGCCCAGCTGTTAAATTTATATTCACCCCCTGCAGCTGAGTCATTGTATTTCTGCATGCTCATCACCCTGATGTCTAGCACAGATCAGAGTTGTATGACCAGGAGCTCAGCCAGTCCTGACATGTGTCCTCTCCCCCATCACTCATGTGCTTCTCTTTTTCCCCTCTCTCTCCCCATGAAACTCCAACCTCTTTCCCCCCCCCAGCACTACCCTTGCCCCCCTTAACCCCTGGAAGACAGGCTTAACTCAGCCAGCAGAGCCTCTGCCATTTGCGCTCGATAGCAGTTGTTTTAGGGCCTTGCTGAAAAGGGGTGGGGAAGAGCTCCTGGGGTTTCTGTGGCAGCTTTGGGAAGGGAGGACCCCCTGGAATGCAACTGACAAGGGGGCAGGGAGGGTTGCAGTTTGTCTCCCTGTGGGGAGGCCACAACAGAAAATCTTGAGTAGAGAGGCCACAGTTAGCAGGAGAGGGCAGCAGCGTTTTGGCAACATCTGGTTATTCTCTGGATGGGTATTCCATCCACTGCTCTGTGCACAACAAGGCAGAACAGGTTCTTGGCCTGACTCCTGGTTCTTCCCTCCCCTGGCGCACCCGCCACCTTTATCTCACAGCTCTTGGCACCAGACGGGAGAGGTCTCCAAGCCCCTTGTCTAAATATGGGGGGCGGGGGCACTGAGGGGCAGGAGAAGCTGAGAATACTTTACATAACAATACAAAATTGGGTGAGGGGAGGGAATATTTCAGCTATGAGATTCCTGTTGGCTCATTTTCACCCAGTTTGACAAGTTATTGTGGGGGATGGAGGGCGGGCAGAAAGAGAGCTGAGCCACAGCTTGGTTCAAGGCAGATGGGGGCAGCGGGGAGAAATCGAGGGACCACTTGTTTTAGGGTCTTCAAGTCAATTCTGTCTCCTGCAGGGGTTGTGGGAGGAGCCAAGACAGCTGCAGTCCATTCTGGGTAAAGAGCTGGGCCCAGCCATGGAGGGAAGAGGCAGTTCGTGGTGGGGCGGATGAGCACTAGGAGTACGTGGCCTGGTTGGCGCCAGATTTGACGATGGTGATGACGCTGGCGGTGGCCACCTTGGCAGCAGAACCGTGGGCGGCGACCGTGCGGGCGAAGCCCTGCAGCGCCTCATACTTGCCCCGCAGGGCGTCCAGCTCCAGGCGCATGGCAGCGTTCTCGCGGGCCAGTTTGTCCACCTCCCGCTCCAGCTCCGTCTTCTGCTTCTGCAGCTCCTCCTTCTGGCACACCCGCTTGACCCGGCAGCTGGCTGCGTAGCCGCGGTTCTTCAGTGTGCGCCGGCGCTGCTTCAGTCGCGCCACCTCCTCCTTGGAGAGGCCCCGCAGGTGGTGATTCAGTTCCCGCACTGACAGCCCCATCAGCTCCTCATCGGACAGGTGAGGCGTGTTCTCCCCCAGCTCACGCTTGATCTGGCCAAGAGAGGATAGCGGGTGAGCCATGAGTGCGTGGGAGAGAGGGGGAGGGGTGGGAAGCACAAGTAAAGGAGGGGCTGGAAAATGGAAGAGAGTACAAGGAAGGAGAGAAGAATGGAGGGAATGGGGAAGAGAGGAATGGAGGAGAAGGGAGAACGGAGGTGATGCTGGTTGTGCTGTGAGAGGCACTTTCTCCTGTGTGCTGACTCACTCTTACCTTCAGGGCCTTGCTTGATAAGCTGTCTGCAGACATTGTCTCCTGCAGTCACACTCCCCAAACGAGGACCCTGCAAACAAGCCAGAGGCTGCATGTCACTCCCGTCCATCCCTGTTCATTTCATGCTTCAGGCTCCCTCAGTGTGTGTGTATGGGGGGGGGAGAAATGACAGCCTGGCCCTACAAATCCCCCTCCCCCCACCCCCCAGGTCTGTTCTTTACTCTCCAGCATCTCTAGCTCCAGCCCTATAAGCCTGGAAGATAAATCAGTCGGTCCCTTCCCCGAGAAGGACACTCTCCCGGGTGCGTGGGTGCATCCCCCGTCCCGCTAGAGAGATGGAGGTCAGGGCAGCGCAGAGACACAGCACTGAGTCAGTCAGTTATTTCCTTTTAAAAACAAAACATGCCAAAATTCCTGCCCCTCCCTTATTTCCCCCCAAATGGCCAGCAGCTGCCAGAACCCAGGGCTCCCTCTGCCTCCCCCCGGACCTCCCCCCCCGACACCCGTTATAGACAGATTCCCCTCTGCGCCACGTTGTCCGTCCCTGGACTGGATGGGCCCTGCCTTCACCAGAAACCACACACGGGCGAGAACTTTCCTGACAGAGAGGAAACATGGTGGGGAGGCAGCTGGTGGGTGTGTCAGTGAAAAGTCAGTGCCTGGAAAGAAGGCTAAAGGGAAAGTAAAAGCAGCACAGGCAGCAGAGAGCTCAGCAGGCATGCTGGGAGAAGGGGTGTTTGGTTGGCAGGGCTGTGGCAGCTGTAGGTCCCTATGACCCAGGAAACTGCACAGGGCCTCTGCTCTTCCAGCTGCAAGCACCTGGCCTGCCCTGTCTGGGGGCCTGCCTGGCTAAGTGGGCCTGGGCAGAGGTTAAATGCCCTCCCTGGCTCTCAGGTTGGGAAGCGGAGCTTTGCCGATAGATTACAGAGCCGCACAGACAAGCGGAGGAGAGGGAGGGTGGGCTGGAGGTGACAGGCAAGAGACAGATGCAGGTGGATCTTGGGGGGAGGGGCCCTCATGAGAGAAGGCATCCACTGGCGTGTTGCTGAGGCACAAAACTCCCCCACAAAACTGAAGAACAAGGAGGGCAGCGGGGTTCAGAGGTGACACAGCTGAGCCTGCTGCTCTCCCCTGGGACATCTACAAGTGCAGGGGACATGTGCTCCCCCTCTAGGGACCACAGACGTGCACCCAGGGCTGGAGGGATGGGGAAAGGGGATCCCACTGAATTCAATGGGAGCTGCCAGGGCCCAGCCCTACCAAAAGGTCAGACACAAGCTGGGGACCCAAAACCTACGGCAGTTCTGAAACTGGGCCTATCTCAGTCTTGGCCAGGATGGGAGAACAGGTGGCCATTGAAACCTGTACCAGACTTGGCTGAAATATCCCCATCATGTGCCCTAGGGTTAGAGGATTTGAGAGGAGTCCCTCCCTGTCACAAGCACTGCACAGGGCTCCTTTGGCCTCCCCTGCCCTTCTCAAAAGCCATTCTGGGTGCAAGCATCTTTCTAAGCTGTCTCCCCCTCCCCACCTCCGACCCCCACACACAGACTGAGCTGGGGGAGATGAGCCATGCGTCCTCCCCTCAGGAGAGGAGAAGGACTGGCCAGGGTGAGCGGAAAGAGACGGAGTCACTCCCTTCGATTTGTTCTGCAGACGTGCCCAGACGTGACATTTGACTTAGCCCACGAGCTGGGGAAAGCCAGGCTCATGGAGAACACGCTCCAAAAGGGCCCAGCTCTGGAGGTGGGGGGGATGGGGAGATTGAGGCACGTCCCTTTCATCCCTGAACCCCAGCCCCAACCAGAGACCTGGCAGCAAACAGGACTTTGCCCCAGGGGTTCACATAGCTGCCACAGGAGGGGATGGAGGAGGCAGGTTGGAGCTAGGAATACCATCAGGAATGGGGCAGCTGGGCTGAGCTGACTGCCCTATGGCAGGCAGGGATCTCTTCTGGGGACCAGAGTGAGTCTGTGAGCCCCCCACCTCCCTCGGGAGGATACAGATGCAGACGACTTCTGCGGACACGCTCACGCAGGCCTGCACACAGAAACACTGCCCCGCCTTCCACCTGGATGAGTCCTATAGTTCTGATTACCTGCCCTAAACTGCCACAGAGTGGCCCTGTGCTCTGCTAAACAGCAGCCACTTTCTGACTCAGGGGTGGCGGAGCAGTCCCTGTCTATAAAGTCTTTTGGGATCATTTGGGACAGAAAGCACTAGAGAGAGATGGAGGCTTTTTTTTGGCCCCACCTACGTGCATGTGGGTCCAATAAAGAGAGCCCTGCGCAGATACAAAATCCGTATCCGCATCTGATCTGCAAACATGGTCCGTGGCTACCCGCAGATTTGCAGGGCTCTACCACTACACAGTGAGCATATGCCGAGATGTACCTGCACAATCATGCACGCCTGTATAAGTTTGCTACCTCCCCTGCCTGTGAAACATGAGCACAGACACAAAGCCACAGGATATGACAAAGCCCACCCTCAACACACACCACAAGGAACAAAATAGTGTCAGAGCCGGGAGCCACCTCACTGCACAGACACCTCACTTTCCTCCCCAACCCCCATTCTGGGGGCTGGCAGCGCAGAACAGGCAGGCGGCAAAGACTCCTCTGCTTGTGGCTAAGTGAATCAAATGTCCGGAGAGCCCCAGGGGAGGAGGAGCAAGAGCGAGGGAGACAGCAGGGCTGTCGGAGGGAGAAAAGCCATCTGATCTCACTGTGATTCAGCATAGAGAGTGGGAAGGTCATCAAGGCCATGCATGCCCCATGCCCCCTTCCTGGTAATTCTCTCACCGCCACAGGATGGCAGGGAGAGGAAGGGCTGCAAGGTTGGTTGAAATGTGACCCTGATTATTGTGATGCTGGCTGGATATGGGGGGCCCTTGAGGTGTATTCAGGAGCTCTGATTACTCCCTTCCACACCAATCTCGCGTTGGGGGTGTCACGCTGGCTGGATTGGGGGGGGCATTTATTATATTTTTAACTTCAATATGTCAGAATCAAGATGCGTTCCAGGTCTCAATGAGCTTCCTATGCAAGCTAGATAGGACAGGGTCTATGGACCAGGTGAGGGAGGGTGTGAGGGCTAGTGATAAGAGAAAGAGGAGGAGGTGTTGGAAGAGGTGAACTTGAAGATGGAGAGACAGGCTGTCTACCTAGTGCCTCCAACCACGGGGAGCAGAAAAAGGGAAGGTGGAATGCAAAAGCATGAGAAGGCGCCCTGAGAAGGAGACAGGATTGGGAGAAGCATAGGGAGTGAGGGAAGAGGAGGGAAAAATGAGAGCAGAGTTAGAAGCAGGGTGTAAAATATACAGGGTCCTAGATGTGCAGTGAGGAGCTGGAATCTGATACAATAAGAGCTAAGTTACTAAAGAATAGGGGTCAAGGATGGAGTGACATGGTCAGAGCAATGGGAGAGGTAGATGACCTGAGCAGTGGCATATTTGATTGGCTGGAGTGTGACGGGGAAAGGCTGTTAAGAGGCAGAGAGGCCAAACAAACTGTTAGAGGTTACAATAACCAAGACAAGAGACAACAAACGTGGAAAAATCAGATCCTCATATAGCCTGAATTCATTGCAGCCGAGTAGAGAAATGCTAGTCTGGGATCAGTCTGCCACTGTCACAGGTGAAAGGACCTCGTTCAAATTTGCTGGAATAGCCACTTGAGATGCACCGCTTTTGGGGGGTCCTGTCCCACTGCCAGAGACAGGAAGAAGTCTCCCTACCAGAAGCTGTGATTTTTTCCCGTCCCGAAACAAAACACTTTATTTCTGCATTATTTACAGAGCAATACCAACCCCCTGTCTACAGCAGGCAGATCCATGCCTGCCTCCCCCACAAACCCTGCCTCGCGCCCAGCAGGGCTGACACCCTTCATCGTGCCCCAGGAGGGACAGTGCCAAAGTGCAAGGGCAGCATGGCGGGTGAGGGACAAAAGGATGTAAAAAAAATAGGCTCTCTAGCAAAGTTGTCCCTGCTGTTCCCAGGAGCCAGCTCTGCCTCCATGGCTAGGGGGCACTGCCCCCCCAGTCTGGCCAGGGCAGCACTCACAGGCTCACAACAACACAGGGCTGGGAACAACACCCCAAAATCTGACTCACCCCCCTCCTTCTCCACAGTCTCAGGAAGATAGAGATGGACCCTCCTGCCCCTCTGGGGTGGGGACACTACTAGTGGCAGGGGCATGGGCACCTCCTCGGGGTGGTGGATTCCCTGCGGGAGCAAGGGGGAGGCGGGGGACTCCCAGCATCCTTCCCCTCTCCCCCTCTGTGTTGTGGTTCTGAGGTGCTGCCGTCCCTAACCCCTGTGGCCCCAGGCAGGGCTAATTTGACCTCTGGAGTGGACACAGTGCTCCCCACGGGCGAACATGGAGGGGAGGTAGTGGCCTTGGCCTGGTCCCACACAAACAGCACAGCTGCTGTCCATGCCGGGGCCCTAACCAGCCACCCCCTGAAGTGTGGGGCAGCTGCACCAGCGGGTGAAGGACAGGGAGGGAAATAGCTGACTCCCTGTCCCAGACAGGACTGGGAGGGTCCCATGTCCACAGGCCTCGGCTCTGGGGTGCTGGGTGATGGTCTGACCTCTGTGGTGTTGGAGATTGGGATCGGATTTCCCTGCTCTCAGGATGATGCAATCAGAGACAAGGGAGCAGGCCCCCACCAGCGGGTACCAGAGTCTGTGCAGAGTCATAGTTTTCTGCTACTTTAAGAAACTTGGGTGCGATGTTAAAGCTAAGATTCCTCATGCACAGAGGTCAGGAAATTCAACTATTTGGGTCCCACCGCGAGGCATTCACTCAGCTACATTGTGCCCCCCATGCTAACGCAGGCGATCAAACACCATATTTAGCTGATGGATGTTTTCCCCACATGTTGGAATGACTATATACTACCTCCAGTCCACCCTGCTTTAAGGGTGTGATTTAATACACACAAGGGACAGGTCATTCAGGCCTAGTCCTCCAAGGTATTTAGGTGCCAAACTCCCATGCTTCAATTCCAACAGCAGCCCCACTTAGCTGGATGCTGCTCCCATTGAACTCTGTGGCAAAACTTCCATGGACTCCAATGGGAACAGGACGGGTCTCCCTGTACTGATTCATGCCCAGCACTGCAGCGTGTGGCTGCATTGCACAAGACTCAGATTAAGGGGGAAGTCCCCCTTGCCCATACGGGAAAGGAGGAGGTTTCCTAAGTAACTTCTTCTCTTCCCCTACTACCATGTGGAGGTGGCGGGAGGGTGGCTCCACATGGCTTGATGGGGGAGAGAAGAGAGCTGGCCAGATAGCTAAAGGTGCCTCGGTACCATCGTGATGGGTGTGCTAGAAATAGACAGGTAGGCCGGTTGACACTGAGTGGGGAGCACTGATTTAGTCAGTGCTCAGCTCCTGCTGCCCAAGAGCCAGCAGAAGGAGCAGAGTGCTGATCAGTAACCAATGCAAGAGCCCTCTTCCCATAAGAACGGCCATATTTGGGTCAGACCAATGGTCCATCTGGCCCGGTTTCCTGTCTTATGACAGTGGCCAGAGACAGGTGCTTCAGAGGGAATGAACAGATCAGGGCAATCATTGAGTGACCCATGCCATTGTCCACTCTCAGCTTCTGGCAAACAGAGGCTAGGTAAAACTGTGGCTAGTAGCATTTAATTCTAGCAGTAACTGCCCACTGGGACAGTGCGTTAGGCCGTCCCAGGAGGGGAAAACTGGACCTTTTCCCCTAACTCTGCACAAAGGTTTTAAGGGTAGGAAGCAGCTGAACTGGAGAGGAGGCATCTGCCTGGAGAACCCTCTATTAGAGGTTGGGGGAGAGGGGGAATTCCAAAGGGAATCCCTCCCTAACCACAAGGTGTCTGAGCTCCTACACTGCAGAGGCAGATCCCAACAAGGTTGGTATGGTGGGAGCTAAGCAGTGTCCTAAACACTGGTGGGAGTTGGCAGGGGGAAAGAGTACACTTTACCAGGGCCCAGAGGTCCTGGGGGGCCCGGCCCAGGCTGCAACCCCCATGGGGTATGTGTGTGGGAGGGGGCCCATGTTACAAGTTTGTACTGGGCTGGAAAAAATTATGCTTGGGCCCTGGGGGGTTGGAGATACCAGTGATATCTGTGGGTGGTAGAAGGGGGTATCTGAGGTTCAGAAGAGGACCTGATGAGTGTAGTGAAGGTGGAAGGGTGTCGAGCGCCTTAACTACTCCTATTTCCTTGTTTTTATGGCTTGCGTTAGCAGGACTCACAGCCTAGCAACCTCACCTACATTTGTGTGGGTTCTGATATAATAGTTGTCATGTGATGATGAGTCGCTTAATTCTAACATTGAACAAGAAGAAAGTATTAACCCTAAGCAATTCTCCCTGCTTCGCCAAATAAGCTTCTGCCTCCAACTTTCCCCTGCCCTTCCTGCCTGGCTTCCTGCTACTGATTTAAAGAAACAGTACACATAGCCTCACAATTATGACCGACACTTACTGTACATTCAGTGGTAGTCATTAAAAATTCAGTATTTGCCCACAAGTTATCGCATGTTGGTATGTGAGACAGTGTTATTCCCTCCATTTCCCTAGATACCGTTAGAATAAGAAATAAGCCTGATACTTGTATGGTATCTGCTGGCAAATATTTACCACAGTAGCTAGTGCCTTTTATCCCCAGAACTCAAAGTTCTCTGTAAATTAATTTCCAAACTATGCTGTTTACACAGGGATCACTTTGCCTGCCACTGAAATGCAGTCACCTCTGGGCTGAAACTCAGCAGCTGCTCAAGATGCACCGCAATACTACACAACAATTCAGGACAGGAGGTAAAGAAAAAAGAATATTTATCCAACTGAAACCTCAAAGGGAATTTAGGGGCTTAATTTTGCAACTGTATAGCTAAGTCACTGAGTCAATGGGAGCTCAAGATGAATCAAAGAACTCAAGATAAGGTCCTCGTAATTTACCCCAGGTGGGATTTGGCTATGATGGCCACCTCTGAGGTATAAAAAAATAGGACATCTGGGATGATCCTGAGCCCATAAAATTGGACAGCTAGCAGAGTGTACTGAGCACCCTTACAGATTTCCCAGAACAGCTACCTTTAAAAAAGGATTATCCTGAGAAAACCTGGACAGGTGGCAATCCTAGATTTGGCCAAGATAGAAGGGCTGACATCTCTATTCTTGAAATATGTGCCAGCGGATCCTCAGTGGATCAGGGCCTCAGTTGTACCTCTCTTTCACTCTCTCTCACACACACATGCCCCACACATAGTTAATTTCTGCCATGAGTAACTTCTCTGTTATTGAGAGATTTCCTGCCTTCACAGCTGTCTAAGTGCTCAGCAATGGGTGTGTATAAAACAGACATGAATGCACACACATAGAGACACACTGTGCTTTTAAACACTTTGATCCTCTCCACTGCTCCTCTCCCCACACTCTTCTCTGAAGATAAATGCCTTAGTCCCAAGCTGATAAAACCATGTCCTTCGCCAGACACCCGCTCGCCCAACTTGATTTCAGCTGACATCAACCCTCCCCCTAGCTGTTCACACGCACTCCTAAAATAAAAGTGCCACAGAGCTGTATCCTTCAGGCTTTTTGTCCTTCTCTGGGTAGGGAGGGCACAAGGAAAACAGAAAGCCCACACTGGAGGAACACACACATACAAAACCAGCAACATAAACACACCACCCCAAGCTTTCTGAAGTCTGTAAACATCCCTCCTACGGCAGGGTGGGAGAGAGACCAGAAGAGCATTCTCGCTTACTGTGCTGTGTTCCTTGGCTCAAGTCTTTGTTGCTGCTCTTCTCTTCCTTCTTTACCCCCTTGGAGATCCTTTTTCTTAATGATTTTGCTTTGAACCCTCCTTATTTGAAGTTGTTGTCTAGAGAGGAGCTGGGCGCTGGGCTGAGATCTGCTGAGTTGTAATATGAGTTTCCTGGAATTACTCACTCACAGGATTCTTTTCATTCATAAAAACAGAGTCATGCGATGACATCATTGTTTCCCCTCCCTCCCTCTCCATCTTAGTGAAGGGCAGAGCTCAGGCATTGGAAGTAAGAGGAAGCTGCCATCTTGGTGCTGGGAATTAATCTTAAAGGGCCAAGTATGTTTGTTTTCCTTGTCTGTATTTATAACCATTATGACTATTAGCATTCATTAGGGTGACCATACGTCCTGTTTGGGCTGGGCCGTCCTTTTTTTAAGCCCTGACCAGCTTTCCTGACTTTTTTTTTGGCAAAGCTGGGCATTTGTCCCATTTGCTCTTGCCAAATGCTGACTGTTGTCAAAAAAGTACGGTGTGACCCCTGGCTGGGAATGGAGGAACACGCGGGGGAGGGCGGCAACACCAGCCCCATGGGGGGTGGCAGTAGGAATCAGGCGAGCAGCGTTGCCAGTCCTGTGCGGGGGCTTGGCTGAGTGGCTCAGTCTAGCCCTGTGTGGTGTCCCATTTTCCCTTTGGGAAATATAGTCACCCTACATTAATGATGTGTACTTTTATAGATGATTTTATTGTTGTTAAAGTACAGCCCTGGGAATCAGAAGATGTGGGTTGTAGTCTTGGCTTTGTCACTTGAGCAATATTACTTCACCCATCTTATCTCTCTAATATCCTGGGATCAACATGACTACACCAGCACTGCATACAACAATGGAAGATATCAAATTTTGCCATCTGAAATGGAAACTCCACAACATGAAGAAAAAGGAAGCAAAACTTAACACCTTGTCTCACTTGGGCAAATCATTTAGCCTCTCATGTTTCCCCTCTGTGAACTGGGGATATTGATTATTCCCCTGCCAGGCAGGCTTCTTGTAGGGCTAAATTAATTAACCTCTGCAAAGTGCAGTAATATCCTTGGATGGAAAGCACTGTAGCAGTGGAGACTATTATTACTGTATTATTAATAGTGTCTTGTATCTGAGTACTTCAAAGCACTCACAATTATGAATTAATTTTAAATAGCTTTTTAAAAATATTGAATGAGTATATATTAAAGGTGAGGAGAAAGGGGAACCACTGTTTTTGTTTTGTTTTAAGAAAGTGTTTTTAATCACAGACAGGCATAATCCATACCAAAAAATAGGAGGGTTCATCCATGCCCTTCCAGAGCGGTTGTATCAATATGTTGTGCATGTTGGGAAACACATATAGGAATAACATATCCAAAATTATCTATAAAAAGGAGTTTCCTACTGTATCCAACAACAGGCATTTCCTTTACCATTTAATGTACCAGTCATGGGGTACTGAGATTATAGGGTCACATGACACTCCTGAAGTTTAACAATTTTCCAACATCCGCCCTGCTGCCACTGAGTTTAGAGGACTGTGACTGAATCTCCTTGCATTTATTTGGGATCTTGTGATGTTACACTGGGCGGGGATAAACATCGCAACACAGCATCTAGTCCTGCACTGATGAATACAGAAAAAGAAGAACTGTAAAAGGGGTGATCCTGGCTAGTTTCAGTCATTAGAACATTATGGTTTAGCTTTGCTCTCCTTTATAAAATTATCCTGCAGTAATGGTTTAATGATTACAGTGATATTAGTGAAAGGTTAGATCAGTACTGCAGATTAGTATAGTGTTTTTTCACTAGGGCTTCCTATCATCTCTTCCAGAAACTCAGTCTTATGGGTTACGCAGCTGGTGATTTCTATGTCACAGGACATAGCATTTGCTGAGATTCCTTTGCATTCATGCATGCATCAGTCTTTGGGAGAAGAGAGGGACTACATTTGCCATCCTTCCAGTCATTTTAGGATAATTCTGTCTTTCACAGATCTTTTTGACTTCAGCCAGAATGTCATGCTGTTGCACAGTGACTGAGCTCTCCATCTCTTGTTGTCTTCAGATCAAGACTGGATGCCTTTCTGGAAGGCATGCGTTGGTCAAACACCTGTTACAGGGCTCAGTCCAGGGGTAATCGGGTGAAATGTTATGGCCTGTGAGCTACAGGAGGTCAGACTAGATGATCTAATGACCCCTTAACTGGCCTTAAAATCTATGACTTTAGGAAAGGCAGTTGTATATTTTAGTCAAAGCTTTATTTATTTATTTATGTATTTATTTTTAAAGAACAGGGTCTTTTGGCTCAAAGCCAGCATTTGAATTGCGATTGACATTTTCCAGTTTTTTCCAACAAAAAACAAAACGCCAAAAAACGTTCAGTGGAAAAATGTCGGGTCGTGGGGAGAACGTTCGGTTTCCAGGTTCTGGGTGTTTTGAGAGGGAAACACTTTCTGAAACTGGAAATGATTTTACCCAAAGCTGAAATAGTTGCACAGAAAAGGTAAGGAAATAAAAACCAGATTTGAGACACTCCCCAGAAGAATTAAATGTCCTTTTCCGCCCAGCTCCAAGCACGAGCCCGGACGAAGGCTGCAGGGCCGGGGCTTCGCAGATCCCAGGGCGATGCAGTGGCTCTTGTCCCATCAGGGAAAGGAGGGTGGCCTGGCACAGGAGGCTGGTCTCCTCAGCACTGAATCCTCCTGAGCCCTGCCCCTGACCCTCCCCCTGCCAACCACCAAATGGGAGAGTCGTGGTAGTTAAAATTTTCAGGTCACTGTCTCTTTAAAGGGGTGAGGCAGCCCTCTGCCCCACACAAAGATGGCTGCCACTCTACCATCATTCTTTGCTCTTAGTTCCGCCCCGCTCAAACATGGCCGCCGGCGGAACTGCAATATTCTGACTGGGCGTTTGAAAACAAAAATCATCCGGGTTCCAGCTCCTGCCCACTCTCTCCTCTCCCCGCCCCCTCGCCCCGATCGGACGGAGCCTGTGATTGGCCAAGGGGGGAGGGTGAAGGAGCGAGTGCCGTGATTGGCGAAGAGACGATCACGTGACGCTGCAGTCCCTTTTTGGTGACGGCTGGCAGGCGTAGCAACGGCGACTGGGTGGTGGGTGAGTGACTCAGGCGGTGAGCGAGCCTGGGGGAGGGGCACGGGTTTTGGCTGCCTGCTAAGGATTGTGGGTGCCCGTGGTGGCTGGTGTGGGCGGCAGCCTGAGCCAGCTCTCTGGCACGCGGGAGGGCTGGGCTCGAGGGCTCCGTGCCGTGATGGGATCCGCGGGCGCGCGGGGGGCAGACCCTGCCACGCGCCAGGTTGGGTGCAGTGGGCGCGTGCGCCCCTCACCCCTGGCGGGCGCCGCGAACCCCTCACCCCTGCGCCCGCCATGGAGGGAGCTGGGCTCGGCCTTCCAGCACACCCCGCTGCCCAGCTTGTCCTTGCACCTCGTGGGGCTGGCACTGCCATGCGGGTAGCTCCCCAGGCCATGGCACCATGGCACACACCCTGCTTGCATCCCTGCGTGCCCCGCGTGCTGCCTTCTTCCCTCCCGGGGGGACGGGAACCAAACGCTGACCCTGCTGTGGCCAGGGCAGCCGTGGGACCAAGTGGCCCCGAAGCGGAATTTCCAGCCTCAGCTGGAAGGATGGTGCGGCTGCAGTGCAGGCCCTCGACACACGAGGGATCAACAGTACTGCAGCCAGGTCAGTGGGTGGCGAAAACCCCACCTCCTTCCTGGAACGACAGAGGAGAGAGAAGTCAGCTGTTAATAAAGGAACAAAGGAGCCACAGCTTCATGTTTGCTTTCCTCTTTGGTGTGTTCTTGTTTAACTGGTTCCTTTTTTCTCATATGGTTCATTTCCTATATCTTCATTGGATGGGTGGGGATAAAGGACCACCTTGTGCAGTTTGTTTCTCTTGTGCGTGCTCTCTCTCTGTGCTTCCTTCTTCACGGTCAGGTTTTTTCCTCTTTCCTAGAAGTGAATCCATAAAAAGAAATCTTTGATTAGAAGAAATTTTCTCCCTTTCTCTTCCCTATAGATTTGCTGTATTATCTCTGTTTTTTCCCCAGTTTGGAAATAGCTTGGGTTTGGGATTTCTTTTGGGAATGAGATGGAATGCTGTCTCAAATTTCCCTTGTCCTGTGCTTTGTTCTGTAGATCCTATTTTTAGGCTGTTAGGTTTCCCCAAAAAGTTATGTGCATAGGAGCTGTTCAGTATCCTGAATCACCTAACTAACTTCCACCTCTTGCTGGAAAGAAATAACCATTGTCTAATTGTTACAGCAGAAATCTGGGGTCCTCTCTACATTAAGGGAGTTTTTAAATATGTCCCTTCATTGCTAACACCAGTTCAGCTCCACCTGTGTTAGCAACATTAGGAGCCATAGTGTAGATGGGCTGCCCCCATTGTAAGCACTCTTGTCAATTCCACCTGTTCAGGACATTCTGGAATCCTCCATTGCTCCCTTCAGCTGTTCTTTCTGTGAGGTTGTGGGACCCACTCTTCTTCCTCAGGTGGGATTTGTATTGGGGTTAGGGTGTTCTTAGTGGGTTGTTTTAGTTTAAATTATATGTATTATTGTTTGAAATTATATGTATGAAACTATAGTTAATCTTTTCTTTTAGGTTTTGGATTTTTTTCTGATCGTTCAGTTCTCTCTGCTTTGGTAGATGGGGAAAGATGTTAGGGAAGGGATTAGCATGGTGGTTAGCCATAGTCTGTGGGATCCTATAATCCAAGAGAGATGAGGCCTCCTCAGATCTAGGAAACTTTTTGCCTGAGCAGAAGGGGCCTGTGAAACTCTAATCTTGTCCCTTTGAGTTACTTCAGAATTGTTTTTGCCCTTGACTCATTTAAGGTTCTCCTGGGTTGTAAACAACTCATTTGGCTATTGTCTCTGCTTTCTATATGCCAGTGCAAGGACTCTGTCCCTTGTCATCCTTTAAGGAACAGTATATTAAAGATTTGATGAATTTGTATGTTCAAATCATAATCTGAAAATTCATGGGATTGAACTCTATTCTCTTAAAGTCCTTTTGAGCTTCATGGAAACTGATTCTTCTTGCATCTGCTGTTGACCGTTCCTTCCCTTGTGGCTATAACAACTGAGAAGAAAGTTTCAGAACTGAAGGCTTTGATAGCATCCTTATACAAATTTTCATAAGGATGAAGTAGTCCCAAAACCAGTCTTCCAAACTCTTGAATGTGATGGTCTGGTTTTTATTTAAATAAGGCAGTTTCTATGCCAGTATTTTTCCTATGCCCTGTGACCTTCTGGGTTTAGCTTGGCCGCACAGAGCGGATGTGAAGAGGGGCCATTGGTTAATTCAGTATCAGTGCAAAATCTTTTAGGAAACAAGAGGGAGAGTGGATGGATAGCCATTCCTTTCAGTCTAGAGGTGATCTAAGCAGACCAGTTCAGTACTTGGGCTGTGTGCTTGCTGAATTCCCTCTGTACCAGAAGGACTTAACACCCCTTCTACTGGAGTCTAGCAGCTACTGCAGCATCTATTCCTCCCAAGCGGACTGTTGAGCTGGAAGGCTGCTACCTAGAGCCTGACTCATACCTCTTCTAAGTGCCATATTCTTGATACTGACTGAGTTGTGATCAGATTGGATGCTGCACACAGGAGAGGAGTGTTTGTCTCCCTTCAGTAAGGAGCATACCTCAGCTGTCTTCTCGAAGGCAGTCCCTGCTGGCAGGTCTCTCCAAGTGGATGTGTGAGGAGGCAGGATCCTTGGGGGGAGCTTGTCTTCATCTACAGCGCTATGGTGGCGCAGCTGCAGTGCTTTAGTGAAGACGCTCTTGCACCAACAGGGTCTCCCATCTTGGCGTAGTTGATCTGCCTGCCGGAGAGGCAGTAGCTATGTTGACAGGAGGTGCTTTCCTGCTGATACAGTGCTACCTACAGGCGAGGGGGTGTGTGTGTGTCAGTCTAATGATGTCGCTGAGGGTTGTGGATTTTTTCACGCCCCTGAACAACGTCGACATGCCAATATAGGTCTGTGGTGTAGACCTGGCCTAAGTTTACATACAGAAGAAACTTTATGCCCACTTAATGTATTGTCTCAGTAGATCCTTAGTGACCCTCCCTACTTCAGAGATTTAAAGGAGACACTTGTACTCAGGTTGATACATACAAATATATCAAAGTAGAATGAGGGGCCAGATGAGTAGGGGGCAGGAGGGGGACCAAGGCTGTTCACAATCAGGGCTGTGGGGGAGGAGCAAGGCTGTGTATGGGCTGGAGAGTAGCTGGGCCATACAGGGAGAGAAGGGGGAACATGGTAATGATGGAGTGCAGCTGTGGGGACTCAGAACAGTGTGGGGACATCAGGGCTCTGTGAGGGAGATGTGTCAAGGGGGACAGCTATCTGTATGACTATCAGCATTGCTCCAGACTTTAAAAAGTGACACCTTCCTCTACACACACAAACTTTCCTAAACACCAGTTAAGGCCATTCAAGTGGGACTTCCACAAACATAACTAGAGATTTGCTGGCCTTTTTTCAGGTGAAGTCCTCAGCCATCTCATGCGACGACAGCCATGATTTCACCTCCCCTCTGCCTCAGCCACACTGTGTTACATCTGTCTCTTCCCACTTCCTCCACTGCACAAAAATGCAACTTTTAACTCCATCCACAAACAGCTGTTACAACACATCAGCAGATAGGCTTCCTCATTTCATCACCTACATTAAGTTGACTAAAGACATTAGACAGTAACTTCCCAGAAGGATGAACGCTGTACAAACAGCTTGCACTTAAAAGAACAAACCGTTCTCTCAACTAACAATCATACAACAGTGCACACTTCAACATCACCATCAACTTAAAATCTCTGCCATGCCCATAGCCATCTACTTCCATACAACGTTTCCTTTATACTCCAAACATCTGTTGCATACCACTCCCTGTGCTCCAAGTTAGAAGTTGAATGTTTAGGCCCTTGTACAGCAAACACTTTACTACCATGAGTAATCCCATGGGTAGTAAAGTTAAGCCCCTGTGTTTGCAGGATTGGGCCCTGAGTAGGGAGGCTGAGGGAGGAGACAGGTGTGATGTCAGTGAGGTAATGTAGATAAGGCAACATCATGGCTGTAGTTTGCAAGGGCTTCCTGACTTCTTTTTTGGTTGCATTAAGTCTAAGGCACTGGATGGGGACTCCGGAGATCTGGAGTCAATTTCTGGCTGTGCCACAGACACCCTATATGACCTTGGGCAAGTCACTTTAACCTGTCTGCAGCTCAGTTCCCCCATCTGTAAAATGGAGGTGATAGTCCTAGGCTTTCTCCTGCTCCTTGTCTGTCCAGTTGATTTAGATTGTAAACTGTATGGGGGAGGGCCCATCTCCTAGTACAGGACGCAACACAATGGGACCCTGACTGAGGCTGAAGCTTGAGGGCCAGGCAGTGTGGTCTGCTAGAAATCTGTTCAGCTGATATTTGAAGATCAGCTATTCACCCCTCACTCCCCATTGCACACCTTCCTGCGGGAGGTTGGTGATGGCACTTGTCTCATGGAACATATGGAGTCAGTGGACTCGTATTGCAGGAATGGGTTGGGGTAGGGATGGGGGAGTTGGGGTTAAGGTCACTGAATGGAAGTCTCAGGGCTTTTCTGGGTGGGGGCAGTGGGGCAGGGTACTGACCCAGGCTGAATTTGGACTCTGATTTCTGCCAGGGTGAGTGGAAGAGGATGATAGATTTCCCCAAAAGATGCAGTTCTTCGGCCGACTTGTAAGCACCATCAACAGTGTCACCAACCTGTTTTCAAACCCTTACCGGGTGAAGGAGGTGCCCCTGGCAGAGTATGCAGCTAACACACGCCTGAGGGGGGAAGACAGGGTGATCCTGTACAAGAACAAAGTTGCTCGCTCCTGGGATTGCTTATTGGTGAACCCCCAGAGTCAGCTGGTCGCCTTCCGGTAAGTGACAGATGACCCTTTCCTCTCTCGGTCATGTTTTAGAGTGAGACTGGAGATTGTCTGTGAATGGCGAGTGTGGGGGTAGGGGGAATGGAAACATCTTCCTGGCTGCAGGTGCTGTCACTGGGGCAGGATGCCCAATCGGGTGAGGAGTCCTTAAGAGTGAAAGCAGGAGTGCGTTAATAGGGGGTGCGCTCCCCACTTGGGCATGCATGCACAGTGCAAGTGGGAGGAGGAATGCCTAGTGCTCGGGTATGGAGAATGAAAATGTCTCTCTGGTGCTATGAGGGTGGGTTTTTGTCCTATTTAGAGGGGAGTTGGGCTGCATTCTCATTCCCTTTGCTTTTCCCCAGGCTCTTCCAGTTAGACAATGAGACGGAAGCCATTGAGCGCTTTGAGCAGTATGCAAGGCGGCTGCGCCCCTTCTACGAGAGCTCACCACAACCTTTACAGCTGGAGGTCCTCCAGCAACTGAGCGACTGTTTCCGTAACCACCCCAACTGGTCCCTGGCGCACGTGGCAGTGGAGGCAGAACTTCGGTGGAGTTTCCGACACAACCGCATTCTAAGGCAAGGGCTGAGGCGCTCTCCTGAAGGAGTATCACATAGCACTAAGGGTTAGCTCAGGGTAAGAGTGCGGTTCAGGCCAAAGCTTTTCAGGTCAGGCACCTAAATCTGTATGCCAGCCCCTAAATAAATAAAAGCGGGCTACTTGTTGGAAGTGCTTGGCTCCTGCAATTCCCATTGACCTCGCGTTGGCAAATAGCGACCTAAATGCCTAGCTTGGTTAAATGATGGGTGTGATAACTGCTTACCCATTGTTGAAAGGTATAAATCTAACACTGGCCACATGAGCTGCCAGTGGGTTTTGAACTCGTTACTATACCGTCAGCACTGACCTGCTGCATTTGAGCTGAAGGGGTAAATCCAGTAGCAGTCGTAAGGCTGTTATATAATCTGTGTGGACCAGCCACTAGAGGGGGGTTGTGGCACACTGTACAAGCATGTTACATGAGCAACAAGAAGGGAGAGGAATTGTCGTCTTGGATCGTAAGATGCTGGACACCACTTTGCTCTAGATGTCCCATTCCCTTTCAGCGCTGATCTGGGGAAACATTCAGTATGGACAAGGGGAACTAGGAACCGGATAGCTCAGGAACTGAGGGATTAATACAGGAGCATTCTCCTCTTGGTTACTGGGTACAATCTAGCAGAGGACGCTGCACATCAGGAGCGAGGGTGTTAGCAGAGCTATGTGCTGGTTCCACTACTGGAATAGCAGGAGGTGCTAGATGGCAGGAATGAGTGCACTGGCAGGGCTGTGAGTGGAGGAACTTTGCACAACACTTCTCCAGGTTCTGCCCAGGGCTGTCAGCCCTTTGCATTCATAAACACCAAGGACATGAAACAATGAGTTCTAACACAGTAATTTAGGGAGTCTGACACAAACATCTGGGAGGGTATTGTATTGATTGTCCTCTCTCTTAGGGCAAGGGCCTTCCTAGTTGTGACTTGTGCTGTTTACTCTCTTGCGTTGCAGCTGTGTGAACAGCACGGAGTGCGAGGATGGCTCTACCCCACTGCAGCTCGCCTGCCGGAAGGGAAACATGGAGTGTCTGTGTGAGTTGCTGGAGTGCCATGCTCGGCTGGATGTCACTGACAAAAATGGAGAGACGGTCTTCCACTATGCTGTCCGAGGGAGTAATCCTGAGATCATAAAGGTGAGGGAGAAGCAAGGGGCTTTAGAGTTGGGTGCTGGATACTCTTCCCTACAGTGGGGAAAGGGGAAAGAAAAGAGCCCAGTGCTCTACATCTGGAGGAGATGGAAACAAGGCTTTCCACACTTGGAGGAGAAAAAACCAGCTAGTTCTGGTGCTGCGTGAGGACAGGAGGGTGCGAATCTTAGGCTTGATCTCCACCCCACCCGCACTTCCCCCCTCTTCAGGGACTTTGCTGTTTGTGTGACTTCAGAGTTCTCCAGGACTCAACTATAAAGCCCAGAGTGCACTGGGCCAGGGATAATACAGGAGGAGGTGCAGAACAATTGCATCAAAAAGCACTATTTATTTGCATCTAGTTGTGGCCTTAGGGCAAGATTTTCCTTTCTTGCTCCTATGGCACCTATGGCGAAGACCAAACCCAAGTTTCACATGGCTTTGCATGGTGACTATGGGTCAAAGGGTAGCTTGAACAATTGCCCTGGTTCTTCAGAGTCTGTAGAGTCCATCCTTAAACCTGCCTCCCCTTGATTCAGATGACATGACAGTCTGAGCCATGTGTGGACAGAGTCTGACCAAAATCATGATTCCTCTGGGTCCTTGTTTAATTACTATGATGTGTTGGCCAGAATGGCTCAGTCCATAAGGGTCTGGATTGTCAAGCCAAAGTGGTTTCTTTCTGCTGAACTGAAGCGTTAAAAGTGCAATGTGTTTACACAGGCTAAGATTAAGGATTGTGGTTCTGAGGTTTTGGTGGTGCCCATAACTACCTTCTGGATTTGGTCTGCGTATAGACCTGAGACATTTCACGTCTGTCTCCGTTCCCCCCTGCAGCCTCTTGGCGGTGGGAACGGAGTAGTTGATGAAAGACTCTATCCAGTGCCATGAGCAGGAGGGGTACAGATGTGCTTCCTTTGTTGGGATGTGGGATGACTGCCTGCCATCTATAGATAAGTGCTGTCTCTGCATTGTCTCCGGGCCTGAATCTTGATGGAGAAGGAGCCTGGACACTGGCAGCTGATAGATGGCATTGGAGACTTTTTTTTTTTTTTTTTTTGGCTGTGTGTTCTCTACTCTTTATACAATACAGGAAGGGCAGGGCAGGGCTCAGAGTTACAGGTGGCCGAACCTTTGCTTGGAGGAGTTTGTGTTTCTGGTTTGTAGTTGCTGGTGACCTGCAAGGTTATCCTGGAGGTGGGTTCTGGGAGAACAGGCTGATTCTTTGCAAGGAGAGGTTCTGGGGTCGAGTGGAGGCAGGCTGAGTTCTCAATGCAATTTGCAGTCCAGAAATGTTCTTCAGGGCTTGACTTTGCTGCCTCTGTCACAGAGGAGAGAGAGGAGCTCTGCCTCCTTATCAGCCCTGACATAGGTTTGTAGAAATTCCTCACGTCCGAGTCTGCCTGTATCTGATCCCATTTTATGCCAGCACCACTAGAGTTTTCTTCCTCCTTGCTTTTTTCCAAGGCAGGTCATTGGTGATCTGTGTAGTGGGTGGATGAGAGAGGGGGCTTCAGTGCTGGAATTTGTATGTCCATAGCATGTATGTAGTCTGGCAGCACTTCACCGTTTCTCCTATTCTTGGCCTTTGGACTGGGTAGTTTTCTAGAAGTCAGTCTTGGATTTTGGAAGAGTCTGAGAGAGCTTTGGGACAGACCATGGGGGTTTTCTTGGCTTGTGACATGGAGGGGGGGCTTGCCACATCTAAGGTGTTGGACTTTTAAGGGACCCTAAAAACAATCTCGATTTAGCATGGCAGCCTCTCCCTGTGTTGCAATAATAATAGCAGCTTAGTGGGTTTGCCTTGAGAGACGTTTTAAACTGGATTGACCTCCCCCAGCATGCTATTTACCCTTTGCATCTCAGCAAGAACAGGGAAATTACACTTTCCAGGTTCACTTCCTGCTTCTCTGGCCTGCACCCTGAGCAAGTGGGTTTGGGTTTCCTGTGAAGGGGGAGCAGGGAGGGGAGTGTCAGCTTAACAAACAAACAAACCAACAACACTGTTTTGTTGGAAATTTAAAAAACACAGTCTTGAAAACATTTCTATTTTGTTTATACTTGAAAGAGGATCTGCATCTGGACTCTAAACTAAGCTTGAGCCAAGGGGATGCAAGGTGGAGTAATAAACTTCCCAGTCGGACAAGCAAGGAGAGTTTCCATCACCACCAGGGTGGAGTTGAGGGATGATCCTAGGGTAGGGAGTGAGGAGGGGACAGGCTGTGCCATCTGTGATGAGTCAAATACTGGCCCCAGCGGCAGAGCCAAGAGAGAGAGAGCATGCTGTTCAATTTTTTTCAGCTCCTGGGCAAAAAACCGTCTGTTGGCTTGAACCATCTGAGCAATCAGGGTCAGACCCCTCTGCACCTAGCCTGCCAACTGGGCAAAGAGGATGTGGTTCTGGCTCTACTGAAATGCCATGCCAAGTGCAACATCATGGGGACACTGGGCTACCCCATTCACACAGCCATAAAGTACTCCCAGAAGGGGTAAGTGTCCACTTGTCTTGCTGGAAAAGGAGCACTAGAAGGCCCCACCTATAGGCCTGGAGCCCATGTGCTTTTTCCTGGGTGCCTGCTCACCTTGCTGAGAACACTATCAGGATGTCACTGACTGGCACAGACTCACCTGCCCCTTCGCAGTGCCTGCCCGCCTTGCTGGGATAGCAGTGATAGCAGGATAGTGCTCGCTGGCTTAGAGCTTGCCTCCTATCCGTTCACCTTGCTTGGAATGGAACTCTGGGGTTGATGCCCAGCTAGATGGGAAGGGCCCAGCATGTCCCTTCCTATTGTTCACTTGCCTCCCTGAGAATGGACACACCACATGCTGGCTCAGATCCTGTGCCCACTCCCATTGGGGGTTTGCCTTTGAGGATGGGACAGCCCCAGGATGTCATCTGCTAGCACAAATGCTCTGTTCTTTCCCAGTGTCCACTTGCCTCGTTACCAGGGCATGACCCACCGGCATGGATTCAAGGTATCTTTTCCCGGTGCCTGCTATCCTGTCTGTTAGTGGGGCCCTAGTAGCACATAAGACACGGGATGCTTTGCTGTTCAGGGGCCTGCCTAGGTCACAGAGCATCCCAGAGGGGCTGGAAGGAGAGAGGCCTGTTAAAAACAGTTCCCCAGCATGCGCTCTCAAGCATGTGATGACACGTGAACCTTGTTGGCAGCCTGGGTCTTTGTCCTCATCCATGAGCATTTCCTTTCCATGCCTCCATCTCATTTCCTCCCAAAGGTGTGTGCGGGCCCTTCTTGAAGTGGATGTCAATCAAATTCAGTTCAAGGACCCCCGCTATGGAGCAACTCCACTACAGTGGGCGAAAAATGCTGAGGTAAGCAGAGCTGACCCGGGGGGAGTGGCAAACTGAGAGGCATGCCAGCACCACCCAGTCACACTTGTCCACTTCTCATTTGAAATTCTCCCCCACCTCCACCCCTTTTAATTCCTCCCTTCCTGCATGTCACTGTGTGCGTGACTCCATTTAGAATACAGTAACCCTGCAAGACACTCAAAAGGCAGTCACTGGTCACCCACGAATAGGAGGTGGCAGCCTGTATGCATCAGTCAGACACTCAGATTCTCAGGTAGAGCAGTCTCTTTCCCCAGGTCCGCCGCCCATGATACTGGTTGAGAGAATCAGTACCATTCACTGTGGGGGGAGAGAGCTGTGGACCCTCACAGTGAAGTGGGTAGATCCTGATCCTGGGTACCCCAGGTTATCGGGCTGCCAGTTTGTTCCTCTTCTCTCTTTTGCTGATGGCATAATAGTGCTGCCTGTAAAACAAGGCCCCCTCTGGAGTGGAACATGGCAGTCATTCTGTGCCATCAACATGATGTCGCAGTTTCTAAGGGGGGAACAGAAGAATAACTTCTCACTGCAGAGTGAATGTTAGGTGGGCACGTTATAATCACCCAGAGGAAATTGGCCTGCCTCCTGATGCTAATACCCCAAATTTTTGTGAAAAATGCTAGGAGAGCTTTAATTACCACTGCCTCAATTTTGCATCTCATGCCAAAATCGGCACCTCCAGTGACATAACGCCCCCTGGCGCCAAACCAAGGCACTGATGCAGGCCTAGTTTAGAAACGAGCGTGCCTCTTACTGAATTGCCAGCACTCCTTCCTGCAGCATCTAGCTTCTCCTTAGATGTTTCCCAGTCGAGTACTGAACAGGCTTGAAACTTCCTGGCTCATAAGGTGAGACGGTGGAAATGAAAAAGGGGATTTTGGCAAAATCTACACAGAATCTTCCCTGAAAAGTGCAGCATCTTGCCAGGGACTTTAGCCCAAATGGGAGCGCGTTTCTCATTTAGCTCTGGTTCTGCTTGGCCCCATTCTTGTGTTATGTTTTAAGACACAAGGAGAGACATTCAGAAGCATAGGTAAGGTCATTAAAGTGACCAGCTGCTTCGGTATCAAATGTTAGAGAAACCTCACAAGATCCCCCATGTCACAACATGGATGCCCAGGGTTTTTGTAGCTGACACTTAACGGGTAGCCCTTGTCTACACTAGTCTTGGTTTCTTTGCCCATTGCTATCACTAGTGGCTCCAGCACTCACTGCATGGCATGCCCTACTTCGGGAAGAACAGGATAGTTTGCCCACTCAGGCTGTTGCTCTGAAGCTATCACACTTCTGTGTTGCCTTCTCTCTCTCCCCCATGCCTTTGGGGCACAGATAACCCGGTTGTTGATTGAGTATGGCTGTGACGTGAATTGCGTCAGCAAGACGGCAGACATGGCTTTGCACATCATGGTCAAGCGGGGACGCTTTGACTGCGCCATGGTGCTGCTGACGCATGGGGCTCTCACTAATGCCAAGGGACAGGATGGCAATACCCCGCTGCACCTGGCCATGAAGGTGAGTTTCTCCCAGGCTCTGCATGTCCAAGGGGATCTGATGGAGACATTTTCTGCAGGGCCAGGGCATGCAAAGAACACCTTGCTGGAGGAGGCCCCATCACTTCTTTTTATGAGAGAGGGGTTAGTACACACACCAGTCTGCACAACTGTTCTCTTCCATGCTTCTAGGAACACCACAGGCCTTGGCCCTCAGAGCCCCAGATGAATTCAACAGGATGCTCTTAATTAGCTGGAGCACCCAAGGGGAGAGTAGGAAGGAGAGTGACAAGGCCTAGCAAAGTAGGCGGTGGCAGGCAGGAGAAGGGAGTGTTGCCTGTGACAAGAGCTTTCTTCCTTCTTCCAGCAAGACCACCTGGACACGATCAAGGCCCTCATTGTGTTTGGAGCAGATGTTGAGGTCCCCAATGACTTTGGGGAGACCCCAGGGCTGGTGGCAGCCAGGACCAGCAAAGGTGAGAGAGAGCCCTGAGCAGAAGAGGGGAAGAAGGGAGCAGGAGGTAGAAGTGGAAAACCAGACACTGCCCCTCTCCACAGTGTCAGAAGCTGCAGGGGCACAACGGGGAGGAGCATGGCAACTGAACTACCAAAGTGCAGTCCCTCTCCCACCCCTCCCTCTGTCATCCTCGAGCATACTGAGTGTGCAGTGTCTACTGCGTAAAGCTGCTGTGAAATGCAGGGTCAGGGATCCCAACAAAGCACGAGCCCCGGTTGTGGAGGGATGCGCAAAGTATGATTCCTGCCTCCCTCCCCATCCCTCTCGGTCATCGTACACACAAGGGACTGGCTTACTGGGGCACTTGGAATGACCCTGTCGTCTGTGTATTGATTTTCTTTTTAATATATGTGACTCCCCCACCCTGCAAGGTCCTAATCGGAAGGTGCTCTTAGGCCTGCTGCAAACGGTAGGGGCCGAACGCTGCCACCCACCTACCCCCGAATCCCCTCCCATGGCACCTGCAGCATCACCACTGCTATCCACCTCCCCGGAAAGACCACCGCTCCCACGGAACAACAGACACAATTTAGGTAACGCCCTCCCTGGCCCTGTCTCTCACTCTCCTTCTCTCTCTTCAGTCTTCTCTGAGATCTTCACTCCAGATTGTCCTGCACTTTTGGGGCTCCGTCCCACTCCCAACTATTATTTCCTTTAGTGGCTGTCAGCCTGCTCCCATTCTTTCCAGCAGCAGGTCTATCCTTCTCTTATTTCCCCAATAAAACTCTGGATTTCTTTGGATTCTTGGAAATACACTGTAGTGCAACTAGCAGGGAAGGAGCATTTTTGGGTGACTGGCCCCATCGCCCTGGAATAAATCTGGGGCTTATGTCCCCATATGCTGTGACACCCCTCCCCCCCCCCCCATCCAGCTGGAGAGGCAGAAAAGGGAAGGGCTTAGGTGAAATTTGTCTTGTGAGTTTTCCATTCTCTGTTGGTGATGGGGGACTCTGGGTGTGAGGAAGAGGTGAGGAGGAATGAGACATTGGAGTGTCTGGGGCCCAGACCCTGAAAGCTGGCACCTAGTGGACGGAAAGGCTGAGGCCTAAGGATAGATGAATGTGAAGAATGAATTCCCTTCTCACCCCAGCAGAGGGGCTTCTCTGTAGGCCAGTGTTAGGGTCTCGTTGGTAGGATGGAGTAGTGGCTGTGGAAGAAGGATAGAAAAGGAGCAATTACCTACCTGTAATTCTGCTTCTCTGAGGAAATGGCCACACAGGATTCTCACTCTGGGGTTAGCACTTTCTAATGCAAAAGCACTATTCCTGTATGGTGTGTCTAGAGAAAATGAATTCATCTCACCCCAGCATGTATGTGTCTGCCTCCAGGAGTTCCACTGGTAGAGTGGTACAGGGAGGGAAATCCAGGGCTGAATCTCCTTCTTCCCTCAGGAGTGGTGGGAGTTTGGGGATGTCATTCCGGGATTAGATTTCTGATATATTGACAGAACAGGGCTGTTTTTTATCAGGGACCTGAGTCTGTGCTGAGAAACCTTGTCCAGTGCTGAGATTCCTCCGAAGATCCACTGCTTCCTCCTAGCTGCTGGCAATAATGTATATTTTTTTCTCCTCCCCTGTTTTTCTTTTGGTTTCACAGGCTGGCACCTCCTCTGGGCCAGATTGCCACCCCACTCCCAGGGTGTGGCCTGGGATACAGCCGCAGATGGGTAATGAGGAGGCTCCCAGACCTCCATGCCAAGTTATCTCCCAGGATTAGAGCTAGGTTTCTTTTTCATTTCCTGCAGCAGTGGCTGCTGGGACCTGCCTTCTCTCTGTCCTACTCTGGTGGTCTTCTACTCATCTGCATCTTTATTTGAAAGCACTCTGTCTGCCTGCCTGCTGTCTGGGATTTGATTTCTGATTCTATTTAGCGTAGAGTATAAGGAGGGGGTGAATTGGTGGCACTGCATGCGGTGGCTTGTGTCTGCTCAAGAGAGGAATGGCAAGGAACTTGTTCGATAGGAATGGGAACTTAATGTTCTTAACGCTTCTGTAGCATGGTGTGAGGCCTTCATGGGAAGCGTGCAATGCATCCGTGTCAGTAACCAGCTACCGGGGGATAGGAGAGAGAAGGCAGAGAGATGATTAAGGGTTTGGCTTATTGCAAGAGAGCCCGCCAACTGAGTATAACTTTGCTAAATAGTGACTGGCAGGGATGGGACAGGTATCTGTCCCTTGAGCATTAGGAGGGTCTAAATAGCAAGGAGATGTTGTTAGGATAAAACAGCAAAACTTTGGCTGGTGGTTATGAAGTATTGAGGTCTGTTTAAGTGTGAAAGAGTCTCTCAAGGAAAGTGGTGGAAGCCTCACTACTTGGGACGTTAAAGTGCTGGAGATTGTACTGCAGGGAGCAGTTCTGCTCTGGCAGGGAAGGGACAGACATGACCTGAAAGGTCTTTTCTGCCACTGAACTCTATTTGAGATGAGGGACAGAAGGGTGGGAAAGGAAACCAGAGGGGCAGGGTAAAAGGTGAGAGTGCATTGGGGGAGCTCTTGGATTGTGGGGACCCCTTATGAAATATTTGCGCTCCGGGTGAAGCAAAGGCCTTATTTAGGCATATCCCGCTCCTCCCACTGCGACATTAACTGTGTCTCTTCTGCTGTGTGTTTGTGCCTCTCTAGGGTTCGAGAGCATCATCCATATTTCCACAGCCCTTGGCCACTTGCTGAAGACGCCGGATGTTGTGGACTCTGCCAGTGGTACTAAGAGAACGTAAGCAAGGAGCAGAGCTCATGAGACAACTGCACGGCTCAAATAGCAGGGCTGGGGGAGTGAGAGTGAGTTTATCCTCACCCGAGATGCACGGCATCCTCATTCCTGGGAATGAGCCAGAGCGCCGTGCTGGGGTGCGTGCGTGAAGTTCTCTGTTCTCATTATCACTGACTGAAGTCCCATGCTCTGCCCCCCCCATGAGTGACCCCTTTCCCCCTGCTAGTGCCCATAGTCCTGCACTGACTCACGGAACCCAATCTGGGTGATTAAAGTCTGCCACCTCTGCCCCCACCATCACCCATTTAATGCTGTTGAGCAGTCTGCTGTGCAGGCTTTAACCCCGTGAGCCCAATACGCTGCCTGGATGGCTGCAAAACTCTGTGCCAGTTTTCACACCCGTGCAGCAGCATCTTTGTGCATGTGATGCATCCGTCTTGTATGGCGTGGGGAGGGAATGCACAAAGGTGGCATGAAGTGCCGGGGGAGTACTGGTGAAACAAACTGTCACTGCAGTGGCGTCTGTCTGTCTATCTGATAGGAAGGCAGGCAGCACGGTCCCGGGCAGGGGAGGGGAATAAGGCAACTTTCCTCAGCAAATCAAAGGGGTGGCCAGTCCTGTGTGTGCATTGTTGTTTAGAAAGGAATACTGTATTAAAACAAGCTGTGTTGGGGAGAAGGAATCTGAACAGCTGACGAAGATCACAGCTGAGGTGGGACCCAGTGGAAGGGCAATGGAAGGACTGGGAGCTATAACCATTTGTTACAAAACCTGTACTAAAACACATACTGCAGGAAGGAAGTCATCAATGAATCCCAGTCCTGCTCAAGGGAAATAGCTCCCAGCAAGGGAGGGATTATACCAGAGCCCTGCCCAATTTGGGGACTTTAGCTCGGGGCATCGGGAGGAGTCCTACTACATCTCCAGCCCCCTCAGAGACCAGAGGAGAGAAGCAGGTCCCTGTCTTCCTTGAGGCACTGAAGGCCTTCTCCTCCCGGTTCCTCTGAGATGTGCCTGGACCTGGTACTGCCAAGGCCCTGTGGACTCTGGTAGCAAAGCCCCTGGTTTCCATAGCACTTTGGGGTTGCAGCCTGGGAACTGTGTGGTAGCTTCCAGTAAGTTCAAAACTGTGTGAGAGAGGGGAGGGATTATTGAATTAAATAGGAACATGACTGAGACACCGAGCCCCCAGTGTAATATAGTTGAATATTAAATTCCCTCTATTTTACAATGCATCGACATGTAAAGGACCAGTGTAGCTCCACTGAAGCAGATGGGATCCTGTGCCCCACAAGAATGCATTGTCCCTAACAACACATAACTCACTGCTGATCATGGAAGTGGGGGGAGTGACACTAGTTTATGCCATCTGGAGATCTGTCCTTACGCTATCAAGGTGCGGCAGTCTTACGTTGCCAAGATAAACAAGGATCTGCATTGTGGGGGATGTTGGAGAAGGAAAGTAGAGGTTTTGGAGGCTGGGTTGGAAAGAGATGGGATCAGCGCCTGGGAGTTGTTTGAGATTGTGGGGAAAGCACATTAGCTGGGTTTTTCTGCTTGTGTGATCGGCTGTGAAATAGTTCAGTGTTGACAGGGCAGTGCTGCATTCTTATGGGGTACAAGACGGTGCTACACCTGGAGAGGGGGAGGCGGCTCTCCACAAAGTCGTTTCTTTTGCTTGTTTGAGGCTGCTGACCTCAGATCCAATATCCCACACCCCATGGAAAGAACTTGTTTAGCCTGGGCAACTCCCCCTAATTTCCCAGTAGATGGTATCTGAAAACGGGGAGTGTTCAGGAAATGGGCGAGAGGTGAGATCTGGGAGCTGGTCGTGGTGGTGAATGGCTGGTTGGGCACCTCAAAAGGGAAGGAGGATGTTTGAGGACAGTTTGGATCAATTGGGTGCTGGTAGGGTTGTGGGAAGGTTTGGCAATTGGGAGGAGAGCTGGGGTACTTGTGGGTCTGCAAGGAGGAGCTGGGGGAGAGATTGGGGCATCTGGGAGGGGGTTCAGGGTGCTTGAGCAGGGGCCAGTTTATATATATAGTCCCTTCTGCTGTGCTGAGCATACGGAATGTTCTAATGCATAACCTAGCCCATCTTCCTGTTCTTCTGGTCCCTCTTTAGGCACGATCGCCTCCTGTGTCTGGATGGAGGGGGCATCCGGGGCCTGGTGCTCATCCAGCTTCTCATCGCTATTGAGAAGGCTGCCGGCCGGCCGATCAGGGAGCTCTTTGACTGGATCGCAGGGACCAGCACAGGAGGAATTCTGGCACTGGCTATTGTACATGGTAAGGAACGACTGGGGTGGCAGCACCAACCCACGAGAACTGCCATTACTGAGCCTGGGTCAGAATGGTTACTTGACATGTGGAGAGCAGAAGGGCAGGCAGGAGAGGGGGGCTGCAGTTCTGCAAGCGCTTGGCTCTGGGATCATTGCTGCCACTCATTAACGAACAAAAGCCAGAACTCTGATCTGCGTTTGCTCCTCCTGGGAAATGGTTTGACCTGCTGTCTGGAATTTGGGAAGTCACACGGCAAACAGACATTGGCTTTGGCAACCCCCGTATTCATGGTCTTCTCCTCACCAAGGGTCTATGACCAGGTTCATTAGCTCTCTCTTATTGTCTGGAGAATCCTCAGGATTCATCTCTGAATGTACCCGTCTCCCTGGGTAGCTTTCTGAGGATGGGCACAGGGCTTCCGCACTGGGCAGACAGTGCAGAGGCTGAGTGTGATGTTACCACATCCCCTCCCAGCCCTGGGGAATTTGAGCTCTGATCCCCTAGGTCTGGCTGGTTCTGCTTTTCCATCTGCCTCCCCCTCAAGATTATTGCTAATGCTGTTCTGTGTCTCAGGGAAGCCTGTGGACTACATGCGCTGCCTGTACTTCCGCATGAAGGACGAGGTGTTCCGAGGGTCACGGCCCTACGAGTCGGAGCCCCTGGATGAGTTCCTGAAGAGGGAATTCGGAGAGCTCACCAAAATGACAGATGTCCAGAAACCCAAGTAGGTCACAGATGGGGCTGCACTTGCTGAGAATCTCTACTGAGATCGTCTCCCCTCCTTTCGGCAGGAGGAGGAGGAGGCTGATGCCAAGGCGGATGATGCATAACCATATTTGTTTCAACGCTAACCTTTGTTTCTCACTTCATTTTCCCACAGGGTCATGGTAACGGGGACCTTGTGTGACCGGCAACCTGCTGAGCTCCACCTCTTCCGGAATTACAAGGCACCAGAGACCAGAAACAAGCCTGATTTCAAGACGACAGACTCCTTCAAACCACTGACCAAGCCAGAAGGTAAATGCTATCATACACCAGAGGCCACTGGTCCAAGTGACTGGCAGAGAAGAGGACCTTATCAGAGAAAGAAATTCTTGCCCCTCCTCCCCTCTCTCTGTAAAGAATGGTACATCCCAGTAGTAGATTACCCATCGTAAGAGCAGAATGGTATGTCCCGACAGTGGGTTATTGTCTACTTTAACACTTCTTAGAGCTTGAGCCTAGTGGAAGTTTTTTAGTCTCCCCTCTCACCTGTCCTTCCTTGACTATTCCTGCTCTCCTGCAGCAAAAAGCTGTAGCAGACTGGTCTAGCCAACTGGGGATATGTTCTGCTGCTCTGCAAAGCCACAAAATCAGCAGTCACTCTCCCTGGCTCTGCAGGAGAAAAGTGGTGCAGAAGAGCCACTAGATTCTTGAAAAGGGGCCAGGAGGACGCATCTTCCTCCATCTATGTGCAGATGTGACGTGAGGGTGGGCTTACATGTGGTCAGGTGCCCCCCCAGATTTCTGCCTTCCATTTAACAACAACTAAATATTCCGAGGGGACCCATCCAGAGGGGCTGCTGCAGACTCTGCCCCATAGGACAGTGGGACTGGGCAAAGCCTCAGGATGCCTCTTGCCAGGACACCCAGCAGTGAGGAGGCAGCAGCTACCCCTGGCTGTGACATTCGCTGTGTCTATGCAGTGTGGGGAGGGAGGAAGCAGCAAGGTGGCTGGCTGCGGGCCAGCCCCCACTACATGGGGCTGCTTCTCCTTCCCTGCTTTGCAGACTGCCCTGGGGCAAACCTCTGAGCCTGCTCCCAGGGCACAGGCCACTCTCCCTCTCCTATAGCAGGGGCTCTGCCCAGGGGAAACTGCTCCCCTCACACGGCAGCGGGGCTTGTCCTGCCTTCCATTTATCAACAGCTTCTAGATCCAGAGGGGATGCATGGGGCAGTCACGTGCTCTCCCAGAACCTTTAAATTGTGCCTTCCTGCCCCCACTATTAACAGTTACATGTCACCTCTGTCTAACATAGGGAATGTCAGCGAGGTAGGCTCAGAGGCTAAAATAGTGAAAGAACAAGTTAAAAATTACTTAGACAAGTTAGATGTCTTCTAGTCACCAGGGCCTGATGAAATACATCCTAGAATACTCAGGGAGCTGACTGAGGAAATAGCTGAGCCATTAGTGATTATCTTTGAAAAGTCATGGAAGACTGGAGAGATTCCAGAGGACTGGCACCATATTTGCCCTTTTCCAGTCTATAAAAAGGGGAATAAGGACAACCTGGGGAATTACAGACCAATCAGTTTAACTTCAGTACCTGGAAAGATAATGGAGCAAATAATTAAGCGACCAATTTGCAAACATCTAGAAGATAATATGGTGATAAGTAACAGCATGAATTTGTCAAGAACAAATTGTGTCAAACCAACCTGATAACTTTCTTTGACAGGGTAACAAGCCTTGTGGCTACGGGGGAAGTGGTAGATGTGGTATATCTTGACTTTTGTAGGCTTTTGATGCTGTCTTGTATAAACTACTTGTAAACAAACTAGGGAAATACAATCTAGGTGGAGCTACTATAAGGTGGGTGCATAACTGGTTGGAAAACTGTTAGCAGAGAGGAGTTATGCCCTTCCAGCTTGACTGTGAATCACTGATATCATGTGAGGTCCCGCAGGGATCAGTTCTGGGTCCTGTTCTGTTCAATGCCTTCATCAGTGATTTAGATAATGGCACAGAGAGTACACTTATAAAGTTTGTGTATGATACCAAGCTCGGTGGGGTTGCAAGTGCTTTGGAGGATAGGATTAAAATTCAAAATGATCAGGACAAACTGGAGAAATGATCTGAAGTAAATAGGATGAAATTCAGTAAGGACAAATGCAAAGTGCTCCACTTAGGAAGGAACAATCAGTTGCACACATGCAAGATAGGAAATGACTCCCTAGGAAGGAGTACTGTAGAAAGGGATCTGGGGGTCATAGTAGATCACAAGCCAAATGAGTCAACAGTGTAACACTGTTGCAAAAAAAGCAAACTTCATTCTGGGATGTATTAGCAGGAGTCTGGTAAGCAAGACCCGAGAAGTAATTCTGCTCTACTTCATGCTGTTTAGGTTTCAGCTGGAGTATTGTGTCCAATTCTGGGCGCCACATTTCAGGAAAGATGTGTACAAATTGGAGAAAGTCCAGAGAAGAGCAACAAAAATGAATAAAGGTCTAGAAAACATGACCTTTGAGGGAAGATTATAAAAATTGGGTTTGTTTAGTCTGGAGAAGAGGAGACTGAGAGGCGACATAACAGTTTTCAGGTACATACAAGGTTGTAACAAGGAAGAGGAGGAAAAATTGTTCTCCTTAACCTCTGAGTATAAGTCAAGAAACAATGGACTTAAATCGCAGCAAGGGCAGTTTATGTTGGACATTAGGAAAAGCTTCCTAACTGTCAGGGTAGTTAAGCACTGGAATGAATTTCCTAGGGAGTTTGTGGGATCTCTCTCGCTGGATATTTTTAAGAGCAGGTTAGACAAACACTTGTCCAAGATAGACTAGATAATACTTAGTCCTGCCATGAGTGCAGGGGACTGGACTAGATGACCTCTTGAGTCCTACAGTTCTGTGATTCTATGTGGATGGGTTCCAAAGGAAGCATCTCCATCCCTCCTGGGCTAATGAATGGATCTATTAAATACAATGGGCAAACTCATCCCTGATATAACTCTGCTGCTTCACTGGAGACCCAGCAATGATGAATTTGGCCCAGTAGCTTTAAAGGAGGCTTGGGCAGTGGTGGAGATGGGTGGGAGGATATTGTGGAGCCGTCGTTTATGCAAAAAATTATTCTCCAGTGAATCTAGCCAGAGCCCAGTGTTATGAAGAAAGAGGGCAGAGCTAACTGGTGGAGGTGAGGGGACTTCTGGAGTTACAGATCCCTCTTCTTCCCTCCTCCTCCCCCCAAAATCTACTGTCTTGCCTCGCCGATCAGAGTATTCTGTTTGTACATGGTGACACAAGAAGTCAGCCAGTCAGTCCCATGTGCTGTCTCCTATTCTCACAGACCAGCTTGTGTGGCGGGCTGCCCGCTGCAGTGGTGCGGCCCCAACGTACTTCCGACCAATCGGGCGTTTTCTGGATGGCGGGCTGCTGGCCAATAACCCCACTCTGGATGCGATGACAGAAATCCATGAGTACAACAAGTCCTTAACCCAGAAGGTGAGGGTAAATCCTAGGTCTTAAATCGCTAAGTGGGGGGATTGCTCTGGCATAGTGTGACCGGGGGAGGGGGTGTTGGTTTGTAAATGACACCTCCCTGGTGAAGGGGGCTGTAATGGGTGGCTCTCTGAGACAAGAGTCCTGTGTTTAGGCTCTTAGCAAGTAGTGCATCCTAGACAGCAGCACTGCAAGCTCCTGCATTGCCCCTGCACAGAGACCCAACCTGGCTGTTGCAGGAGGATCAGCTCGTTCTGTCTCTGTGGCTTTCCATTCTTGGCCTCTCTGAGGAGGCAACAAATAAGGGGGCTAGTTAGGGCTAATTGTGGTGATGGCATTTTGTGTGATGCTCACATCTGTGCTCTAGGCACAAAGCTGAGATTCCCCCTCACCCCCCAGTTTATTCCACAATAGCAGCCATGAGAGGTTCAATGGAAGTTGATGACTGTCAATCACTTTTGACGGGGTTGGATTGGCAAAGAAGACTTAGAGGTGGAATGGAGAGGGTTATGGTTCAAGATGGGTGCGGCATGTACAGGAAGTGGGCGGGGGGACAGTGCGGGTGGAGAGGTCTTAGGTAATCCTTGGGCCCTACAGGTCCCCAGTAGTATCAGCTCAAGGATCTGGGCAATGGCATGGGGACAGTAACTTCCTGTTCAGGGTATTTTTGAGGGGTGGTAGTGTGGATTTACACTAACCAGCGTTTGTTTCTTCATCCTCCAAAGGGGCAGAGCCAGAAGGTGAGGAAACTGGGAGTGGTGGTCTCCCTTGGGACAGGGAGGCCTCCGCAGGTCCCGGTGAGCTCCGTGGATGTCTTCCGCCCCTCCAACCCCTGGGAGCTGGCCAAGTCTGTCTTTGGGGCCAGAGAGCTGGGCAAGATGGTGGTGGAGTGTGTGAGTAAAGGAGAGTGGGGTGGCTCGGATGAAGCTGTGGAGTGGTGGTTGCTGTCCAGGGGTACACCTGAGGTGGTTTCTGATGTTAAACCCTATCATTTTTTAAATGAAAAGATGCTCAGTTGGGGCTTATCAGGCTATTACCCTTTAAATTCCAATGAGGGTGTGGGGATCATGAGACATCTGTTCAGAGAGCTCTATGGACCACTCCCTGTCATAAAGAACTCCGTAACAAGGATCTTACTCCCTAGCAAGGTGTCTGTAATCGCTTCCCATTTTCAGCTGCCATCATTCCTTCCATCGCAGCGTCCTTAAATCCCTCGTTCTTTAAACTTTAGAGTTTAAATTGCTGTAGCAAAGACCTCTCCACACTTCAGAAAGGGGGCCAAGATGTGACATGGGAATTATGGCGCCGTGCTCATGATACCCAAAACTGCGAGCCACTGTGTTACCCGTCTGCCTTAGCAAGAGTGAAAGCTTTGCTGCTGCTCAGCTGGGTGTGTCATCTCTCGAACTCACCAGCCTATCTGCCTGACCAGTGAACTCTTCTGCACTCTGCCAGTCAAAACCTTGCTTTGCAGGTAACAATCAATGAACTGAGTTCCCCAGAGACGTCTCTCTGCAGTGTCCCAGTCCCTCTCACTGGACGCTCACAGAAATTACTAAGCTCGCTCCCTCCATGGAGTCAGAGCACACATCAGCCTGTTAGGTTAGCTGAAGACTCTCACTTCTCTTTAATCCACACAGCACTGAGATGGTTTTCAATAAAACAAGAATAGCTTTATTAACAAAGAACAGACGTAAGTGATATGAAGCAAAAGAAAGAGACAAACAGGTTGGTTCCAAACAAAACAAAGCATGCCTTCTAGTAACTAAAACTTTAATCTTAGCAAGTTGCAATCTTTGTCTAAGCAGTTTTCTTTCTTACATCAAGTTACCAGCATCCCTAGCCCTCCAGACTATGGAATCCAACTTTCAGAGCTCAAAGGGTGCCTGTACCCTGAGTCCTCTCAGTGGTGGATCACTAAAAGGTCTTTTTGCTCCCCTTATATTACTCAAAGTCCATTGTCTCTGCCCCAAGAGCCAGGAAGGCTTCCTGGGGTTTCTGTCCCCCTGCGTGAGTGTTAAACAAACTTCTCCCCTGATTGTTTAGTTTGATGGCTTTGTTTACCTTACATGTAAATATACTTGCATTGTCCTCTGCCTAAAACCAAACTTGGCACATGGGTAACTGCACATTCCGTTGTCTAAGGCAGGCTGAGTTTATACGCTTCCTCCCAAACACATTTCAAGAACATATTTCCAGCATACGCTTCTATAACTCTTTGTACACCCCCGTACATGCATCATATGGTGACTTGGGACCAGCCTGTCACCAGTTTACATACGATACCTTCCATGACACCTTTTAGATACAAATTATGAGGACGGAGTGCTTGGGCAATGCGTGTATCAAGCCTGATGGGAGTTACAGTATAGCACCAGCTAGCACTGAGGGGCTCTCGGGGTCACAGGAGAGCTGGAATGTTGGTCTGAGGTGGCCAATTTTAAGGAATTCTTCATATATCCTTCAAATACGTGTAGATTTGCAAAGGGATTAGGTGGATTATAATATATCTGGAAGCGAATGAGAAGGCAGGATAACCAGTAGGGGGCAGAGAGGTGTAAATGTCGAACACAGTCTGTCAGTTAATCCTGAGGAATGTTTGTGTGACTGGTTATGGAGCTGTGTTAATGACACCATAGCTGAGAGTATAAAACACTCCCCTTTTATCAACTAGATTTTTTGACACTAGCCACCATAACCTTGTCAAGCAAGCTTCTTTTTGCGTGAAATTTTGCATGTACTGTCTCTTGGCAGAGATGTTCTTGTTTGTGGTTGAGGCGAATCTCTAAGTGATGGGCTACAGGGGATGTAATTTTCAAACTGGGGTGCCACAATTTTGTGCATGCGAAAACGGATACAATTTACTGTGGGTGCAAAATTCCAGTTGCAGAATTGGAGGCCCGTTTTAAAAATCAAGCCCTGACAAACTGAGGGTATTTTGCTTTGAAAAGTTTTCTGTATTGCCAACATGATCATTCATCAACATTAAACTAAGGAAATCCTAAACAAAAAACGTTATAGTAAACAGAAGATTGGATGTGTGTAACAAACAAACAAAAAGAAGCTTGGAATATTTTTGTTCACAGAAGCTGAACGTTTGAAAGGAAAATTTGGAGTTTAATGTTCTCCAAATAACCTTAACTTTTACCCTTCCTTAACTCTTCTCAGCTATACCTACAGAGCAGGAAACCTCCATGGAGCTTGTATTTGCCATGAGCTCTGCATTTCAGGTCTCATTTACAAGCAGTCCCAGCATAACTCAGGGCTTGTAGTAAATGCAACCCCTGCTGGTATCCTGCCCCTGGACAGAAGCCAGGGCATAAACAGAATTCGAGTGATTTAGAATCATAGATGATTAGGGTCGGAAGGACCTCCGGAGGTCATCTAGTCCAACCCTCTGCACCAAAGCAGGACCAACCCCAACTAACTGACCAGCTAACCAACCCCAACTGACTTCATGGTTCAGAACCCAGAGTCCCAAACTGGAATCACCCCCAAGACCCCTTTTTGCACTTCTCTCTGCACACACAACAGTGGAGGCCTTGGACACCAAAAGGATTAGAAATTGTGTGCTGGGCCTCACTGGGGAGCTGCAGCAGAGCCTGTAGAAAGGCTCCCCTATATCTTTTGGTGGGTAAATTTCCAAAATGTAGTTACTATTTTTCTCTCCCTTGGAGACCTGTGCAGTTGGACTCAGCAGCAAAGGAGCCTGACTTTATAGGCAGAGGAATACAAGCATTTAGGTTGATTTCAGTGACCTAAGAGTGGGCGTGTTTCCCTCTGCAGTGCACTGACGCAGATGGCCCAGCTGTGGACCGTGCCAGGGCTTGGTGTGAGATGACAGACATCCGCTATTTCCGGTATGAACTCTTCTTGCTTTGTGCCCTTCCCTTCTCTCTGTGCAGGGTCGTCTCTCTGGTTCTCTCTCTTCCCATTGTACTCACCCCTGAGTGTAACGTGTGGCATGTGTCTCCTTCCCCAGGCATCATATGGTGCTGCATTTGATGCCTGTGTCCGCATCCCTGCCTTTCCCTTCTTGTGTTGCTGCCCCTGTGTCTTCCCCAGTCCCACCTGCTGACATCTCGGTCTCCACAGGTTCAGCCCACAGCTGCACTCTGACGTGATGCTGGATGAGGTGAATGATACGATCCTAGTGAACTCACTCTGGGATACTCAGCTCTACATCTACCAACAGCAGGAGCAGTTCAAGCAGCTGGTGCAGGAGCTCCTCACCCCGTGACTCTCTGGAAGACTCGAAGACACCAGTGCCCTATCCTGACCGCAGTGACTTAGGAAGTGGGCAAGGAGCAACAGTCTTTGTAAAAGGGCTGGACTAGGGGTTGTCCCTGCCCTCCGACCGAGACATTGGTGGGAAGAATTCAGGGATCAGAGATATTAAATATAAAGCAGTTCCCCCCACTTGCACATGAGGTGGCAAATGGGAATTTATAACTGGTGTGGAGGCCTGAGTCCCCTGTCCTCAGAGTGCAGTCTCTGGTATCCTCTAGGTAGGGGTGTGTTCCCTAAATCACACTGCCCTGATTCTATCTGACAGAGCAAGGGCAAACCTCCCACTGCTTCCCAGCTCCTTGTAAGGTAACACTGAGAACAGATCTCCCTATCCCTAGAGTATCTGTGGTGCTGGCCAGTCCCACCCTGGATAGTACATTGAAAGTCGGGCAAAGACAACTTTTGAGGACTAGTTTATCCATTCTTGCAAGTTGTGTGTGTGTGTGTTGTGGAGGGGACTGGAGTCGCTACCCCATGTGGGCCGAGTGGAGAAGGGGCCAGGAAGAGGGTAAAGTTCCTGCAGTAGTTTTGGATCCAAAGTATTGTGATTGTTCTTTTATGATCAGTTATCAGCCTGGGGGGGAGGGGGAGAAAAATCTTCCCTTGATCTGTTATAGCCCATGGCAGTTTTCCTTTCCTTTTCTATTGCTTCACTGTACCTTTCCCCCACTCAACGGCTCCTCCCATCTCTCCTTCCAGTGTCCCTCCCATTTCCCAACAGCTTCTGGCTTCTAGGGTGGTGTGAGCAGACCTGGGAGGAAGGGATGAGGCGCCGGTGTTTTCCGATCAATGTTTCCTGTTGCCTGGCCTGTGCTGATAGTCGTCACTCACGGGTGAGATGTGGTAGCCCCTCCCTTCCCTTCCAGGGATCACGTGACATGGAACAAAGATTAAACCAAGTTTATTGGGGGCCCTTTATTGGCTGATAACACTGAATAAGTAGATAAATATGATTTAAAGGCCATATTCTCTGTGATCATTTCCCACGGAGGAATGTGACCCTTAGGAACAGATCCATTTCCTCTATTTCATTGTCCCCCTCCCCAGCTCTTCCTCCTGTGTTGGGAATTCCAACATGCTCTTAAAGGGCTCTCATTGTTTATGTATTTTGTTTAGTTTTTGATAGAGGTGAATTTATTCACCTGTAAGAACTGTTGGAGGTGACCTGACAAACTGTGAACTCCAGTGTTTTCTCTTTTTTTTTTTTTTTTTTTTTTTAAATCTCCCACATTTTTGCCTTGCAAAACAAACCAGTTGTGATGGTGTTTCAAAGAGGCTTCGATGTGAAACTTACAAGGTGTGAAATAAAGGGAGGGTTGAAGTCCATTTAATCATCATAAGCTTCATATTCGTGTAGTGTCTTCTGTCCTGCATGCTCCGAAACGGCTTTGGGTCTGATTCTGATCCCACTTACACCAGTGTAACTCCACTGATTGCAGCAAAGTTACTCCTGATTTACACCAATGTGTATGTGAGCAGGATCCTGCCCTCTCTCTGTATGAAGGGATCAGTCACCAGTGCAGTGCAGCCTCTTCTAGGGTGGAATGTAATGGCTGTTTACCAATGCACAGCAACATTACCCAGCTGTCCGGGTGTTTGTGGCAAGCCGCATGTAATGACCCAGTTGGAACTGGGGCAGGAGAAGAGATGATACACCAAATGCAGGGAAATCTAATGATCAGGAGGCAGCAGGATGTTTGTTCTGCATCTCATCTCATCCATAAGGCTGTCAACACCTGTAAAGAGAGCGGCTTCCCCCAGGTCTCTGAGAGCAGTGCTTGGCCTGGCAGCTGATACATTGTGGACAGAGGTGTAGGGGACAGATACTGGAGTAGGGATGCCAACTAAACCAGAACATGCATGAACCATGGAGATGGAGGAAGCCCACAGCTGGGGCTTGGTGGTGTAGAGTGAGCAAATTCGGTTTCCCTCAAGAGTGGGGAAGGGATGTGGTGGTTGTGACTTCTGGGGACATGTGGGGCACTGGGCCACCTTGTTGCCAGCAGCCTCCAGCATGAGGGCATCTTGCCCTTGCTAGCTGGGTGTTAGGCTGGCTGTGTTAGGAAGCTATCAGCCACTCAGGCACTTTCCTCTGGGCCCTGCATTGACTATAGAGGCACCCCTACAGCAGAGTCCCTTCAAAGCGTCCCCCCTGTGGTGTCCAGCCCATGGATACACACAGACATCCCAGGACCTCTGTATGACGGAGTCAGGACACTAGAGCTTGGAGTCTGTCCCACCGCCGGGTCTCCACACACCTCCTGAATCTAGCCTTGGCATGTTCAGCACCCCTGCTCTGCTTCAGCTCCCCCTGTGGGTCTCCCTGGTCGGGACCCTGGGGAGCTCCTACACGCCCCCAAAGGGGCCATGCACCCCGCCTTGCAGGCAGCAGCCATTCACAGCCAGGGTTTATTAGTTCTCAGGATCACAGCAGAGAAAGACTGTGAGCAGATTAATTAGAGGTTACAGCAGTGACCAACTAGGGAGCCTCAGAGCCCAGTCTCAGGCCCTACTCCCGAGCCCCCTTACGGGACGACCCCACAGCCTTGTCCCCTTGCCCCTCCCCAGTCCTTTGTCTCCTTCTCAGCAAAGTGGCCACTCCTTCTTGTTTCCACCTGCCGCAGCCTGTTACAACCTGTTGTGGCTGGTTGACCTAGGAGGGCAGAGGGGTCTGGCTACTGTCTGCCTACGTGTGGCTGGGGGAGGCCCATCCGCCCTCTAGTGGCCGCTGCAAAGATAACACACCGGGGTCCCATATCTGAAATTGTGAGTAACACATGGGGGAACCTGGGACACACACACAGCACTCCGAGGAAACCCCAAGAGTATCTCCACTTCCTCACACTCTGTTCCCAAGGGAAGAGTGTGCCCCAGTTTAGCAGTTTGTCCTTAGCCCACTGCTCCCATATTTCAGGCAGCAATTGTGTTCAATTATAGTAAAACGAGGAAAATTATGTAAGAATGAATAGAGATTCAAACAGACGTGTGTGATGGAAACAAATGGCTACATACACAACAAAATCATAAAATGCAAACTAGGGCCGACACTTACTCATAGTTACCTTTCCCATCTCGTCAAGTAGATTCTCACCCCCAAAGTTCAGTCTTTTGCAGTGTTTGCTAGCCCCAAGGAGCTAGGACCCAGTCTTCCATGAAGCACCCCTAGTCATTGAGGTATCTCCTCAGTGAGTGGGCGCGGAGTGTCTTTCTCCACCCTGTGATATCCTGAATCAGTCTTTTGTCTTTATTCACAGGCGAGTCAATCCCCTCGCTGTCCTGCCATCCTTTTTGCTGCCAAGTGGTGTCGGTGTTCATAGTTCGCTGGTTTTCCACTGACTTTTCTGAGTTGATGCAAAGATGGACAATTGAGCAATAGGTTGTGACAACGGGGTGACAACTCCCTCACACTTGAAGGGGCGATTACTGAGACGCTATTTCCTGGTGACTCACTTTCACTCCAACACCAGAAGGGTGTGCTTTTTCAATATACTTATATAATTCCTTAAATGCCATCCATACACACACCTCACAATGATTATAAGTATCGATAAGTCTTTCAGTAGAGACCTCACATGCTACCTTTTATGGATAAATACAATGAAAGCAGAGTATTGGGTGTAGTGAGTTTGTAAGGTTTGAGACAGGAGTGGCTTATAAAGAACACCGCACCCTTTCCCAGTGGGCACCAATGGGCCTCTGTGTCACAGTGGTGAGGCACAATGATGGGGGCTTGACCAACATGTGATGGTATGGGGGCAAGCTGTATACTGAAACCTGCAATAAATAATGAAAGACAAAGGTCACATGACCCTCAGGGCTGTCACAAAATTCCTCTCTCCTAGGTGCCTGGTTACATTCAGGGATCAAGTTCTAATATCCTGACTGGTGAATTATTAAACCTCCTTGTGACGTTTGCATCCCTTCACCCTGGCCATGTTTCTTCCTGCCCTGCTGTGCCAGGGAGAGACAGTCTCAACCCAACTGGGCCCTTGGAATTGAATTCTCACGCGAGGTTGAGGACAACTCGTTCTCTCCCACAGCTTCTTGATCTCTGGGAGCCTCTCTCCGCCCTGCAAAAGGCTGGTGAGATGGAGCAGTCCTACAGAGCCACAATCTCCATCTACAAGGTGAGCTGTTACCTCCATGGAGGCTATGGAGTAAAAGGGCTGTTCCCAATTGGCTGAGAGCAGCATGGGGTTGGGTGGTCATTCATAAAGGATTTAAAAGCACAAGAGAAATGCAGTGCTCTACGGGGAAGGGGGTTAAATTAAGAAAAACAATGATTTAATGTGCTTTGGAAAAAAAAATCTGTGGGCCAGCTTCTCAGCTGGTATAAACTGGTGTAGCTCCAACGCCCTCTGTATACTGATCTGGTGCGAGAATAGACTGAGGGTAGAAGGGGAGTGTGGTGTAATTGAGCGCAGAACCCAAAAGCGCTGGGGCTAACCTTCTCTGGGCATTCTGGTGTATTAATGTGGAGAGCCTTTCCCAGTGAAGCCCTGCTATGGGAGAGCTAGAGAAGCTCAGCTGGTCTGGGGCCTGTCCCAGAAAGGAGGGAGGGTGATTGTTTGGAGTGATCCAAGAGGCTAAAGCAATAAAGAAACAGGCTGAAACTGAGTAGCATTTTGGCTGATTTTAGGAATCCTTTCTGGACAGTGAGGCTCTAATGGACTGTGGAATATTGTCCCAAGGGAAGTGGAGGAAGCCCCATTGCTTGGGACCTGTAAAATTAGACTGATCAAAGCTGTGGAGAATACGCCATGGGGAGCAATTCTGGCCTGGCATTGGAGGGGTGAATTGTGTGTTACCTAATAGGAAAGGCCTATCTTTAACACCTATGCTCTGCGGGGAGGGGGCAGCTGAATTAAAAGTGTCTAGGAGAAGCATATGATAGATTTTCAGAGAGCTCCACTGTACATGCTTTGCACGACTGGTGTGAAAATCTGTGTATGTCTGAAGAGACACCAAGGATTAGGGTGTGCCGATGTATGTCCAGGCCAATGGCTGTGTCCCTCCGTGAATGCATGTTGTTACAGGTGTATTTCTAGTTAGAGGTGTACATCTGCCCATGCACACACAGCATGGGACTTGCTTATAATTGGCATCTTACAGTGAATTTTTGGTGAAGAAAAAAAACCCTTTCAAAATACAAAGAGCTCCAGTGACTGTAGACAGTGTTAAAAATCTCTGTCGAATCAAACATGCCCAGACACTAGTTTCTCTAAAAACAAGTTGGGGGGTAGATGAGTGGCTATGCAGCTCCTTGCCGAAGTGAGCAGCCCAGTCTCACTGGGCTCCGATGTACGGATCAAATTATACAATGCACCTTTTTGATAAAGGCTCCCCCAGGATCGGAGCTCTTTATAAAAGAACGCTGCACACAACCGTGCCCAGCTGGGCTGCAGTGTGAGAGTGAGGGCGCTTCCTTTCTGTGCAGGGCTCTTTGCCGTCTTCATTTTGTGCAGCGCTTAGACTCCCATGGCCAAATTTCCAGCCTGCTGCCCCAGGGCGGTGTGCAAGAATGGGCGTTGTGCCCACTAAATACCGTCAATAAATACAGTAAATAAACCTATGAGGCTGGGTTAAAACTGCCCCACTCCTTGACTTTTATTAAGCTATGGGGCCCTGATGCTCATGTCACATGCTTGCCAGGAAGTGATGCCCACCCCTGAGGATGGAAAGAAACCCACTGGATTGTGGGTCAGGTGGTAGCACCTGGGAAAGTTCAGAGGGAAGGTTGCCATTATCTCCTGATCACCCCACCCCAACGTTTGCTCTCAGCTGGATGAGAAGAGGCAAGCTCCAGACCTCCCCAATGAGAAGAGAGATCCGGGGCACGGAGGAGGATAGCATTAACCTGTTGTTTTCTTTCACCCCTCTCCCCAACCTGGATGGGTGACAGAGCATCTTGGAGCAGTTTAACCCTGCCCTGGTGAACCTGGTCTACCTGGGCAACAACTACTTACGCGCTTTCCATGGTGAGTGCTATCTCTTCTCCCGCTGTGACTGGGTCCATGTGCATCTCCCGCTGTTGGCAGGGTGAGCGGGGTCAGTCTGTGCTCCTGGGCCTTTTCTGAGGTTGCGGGAAGGCAGGAGAATAGGTGATGGAGAAGGGAGATGGCAAAGAAGGGAAGAGTTGAAGAAAAAGGGGGCAGAGGATGAAACTGGAGCAGGGCAAGGGAAGCTTTAATCCAGCTGCCCTCGCTCCTTGTATTTTCGCAGCTCTGTCTGAGGCTGCAGAAGTCTATTTTAAGGCAATACAGAAGATTGGCGAGCAAGCCCTGCAGAGCTCCACTTCACAAATGCTGGGTAAGGATTCTCCTACTGATCGGTTTGGGGGCGGTGGGGGTCAGTTTTAGACATTGCCCTCCTCTCCAGCCTATCCCTTCCCTGTCCCGGTGCTACCATTGCACCAAGAGGCATGAGGAACGAAGACCTGCACTGGGAAAGGAGCCTGAGTCTCCTGCCTGGCAACACCCATTGCTAACCCCTAGATGTGCTAGGCCCAGTCCGTGCAGCACTCCCAGCCCCCACTGATCCCAAGGCCTGAAAGCCAGGCTTCGTACGTGGCCTTGCAGAGCATCACCCCTCTCAGAGCACTGGGCCCAACACTCCTATATCCCACCCGTCTCAGAGACGGAAGCCCAGGCCTTCTGCTGTATGTGGTAGAGCAGAGCACATGGCCTTGGGGATCCCACAGCCATGGGATTCACTACAGAATCCAGCCCTGGCTGCAGAATTCTGATCCAGGCTTTCATTCCAAACCAAGGATGTTTCTCACCCTCAGGGCAGTGAGGAAAACTTGAATATATGAACCAACCGTAACTGACGTTGTACTGACTTCATGAGTCTTCAGCCAGCCTGCATTGGGAACTCGGAGAGCCCCATTCACCTAAGTGGGTTACCTCTGAAACCTAAAGATGGCAATTTAACTATTTCACTGCTGATCATTTTAGCAAAAAGATCCAGCTAACATGCTTATCTCACCATCCCCAACTGCCTCCAATGCCTTCCCTTGTCTGCAGAACCCCCTGCTTCCTACGCAGCAGCCCCTCACTCTAGCTGTCCCCATCACAACTTATTCATACAAAAATCTGTGGCACATCTAGAACTGAAAATGTGGGGGCAGTGTAAACCAAATTGAATGTAATATCAAAATAAGCCCCACAGGGCAGACGGCACTGAGTGCACTATTGTATTTCATTCTGGATTCTTTACAAATGGGATATTTAACAGCGATGAAGCTGTCACTGAATTTTCAGCCTCCTGCTTCAAGGCCGTACAGAATCCAGGGACCTTGGGGATAGAATGTCAGTGGATGTGTCTTGATGTGCAGTACAGAGTGGCTTGACCCAAGGCGTAGATCTCAACCTTTCAACCCCTTGCTAACTCCACTATGCAAGAGACTGAAAGAGCGGGAGCTAGTACCTTGCTCCACAGAGCGCTAATCAACCAGCCCTCTGGCGTGGTTTATAAAGGCATATTCTGATGGTAATCAATTCAACTACAGCAAAGGATTAAGCGGCTGTTATATGAGCAGTTGAATGAAGCTGTGACTGGCTGAAACCCTCGCCTCACACCTTGGACCCAGCCTCAGCTGACAGCTAATGCATAGTGATAGCAGCTGGACCTTTGCTCCAAGATAACATTGCATCTGGTCATGTGACATTGGCGATTGGTGATAATGGCTCCTTTGTTTTAACTTTCTGGCAGAGAAGGATACATGCAAGGAAGAGGGGCTCTGACTATGCCCCTTTGCTCTCTTTTCTTGAAGGTAAAATTTTGATGCAAATGTCTGACACCCACAGGCATATGAACTCCGGCTTGGAAGTGGTGGTGAGTCTCTGGCCATTGCCTATCTCTACTGGGAGCGGCCCATAACTGCATGCTGGGTCTAACAGCTGTGCTTGGTGGAGCTGTGCTGTCCAGATGCCAGCTGATGTTTCCTTATCAAGAGTTTGGGATGGGTTGCTCTCTGTCTGCAGTGAGCAGAACTGGGGTTGGGTGGGGTGTAATCTAAGCAGCAGCCAGTTCTGAAGTGCCAATATGCCCCCGGCCTCTCCCCTATTAATGCTGTTGGGGGTAGAGAAGGGGAAGGCTGGTGAAAAACGAGGATGTTAACCCTTTCCCGGCTGTGCTGCTTCTATTTATATGACAGACGGGTCTAGAGGTCCCAACTGATGCTGAGAGCCAGGCTAATTAGACAAGACAAAAAGTGAGGGGCAAGGCGGTATCCGCTCTCTCTGCAGATGCCCGGCCAAGTGTGTCCATCAGGAGGGGGGGTTTCTCCTGGACCCTCCCTGACTCTCTGGCTGTCAGCAACGCCCAGTGACACCAGCTGCTCTGACAGGCGCATAGCTAAAGCAGCACAGTGGCACTGAGGGGTGGTTTCTAACGCCGCCTCTGCCTCGGCTAGGCTCAGACGTTCCACGTAGACCTTCTGCGGCACATGGAGGAAAACACCAAGCTGGACGTGCAGTTCATCCACGTGAGCGCCTGCCCTTCCCCCATCCCTCCTGAGCGCTTTGCAGGCTTCCCTCTCCACCCTCCCCCATTCCTAAAGAAGATGCTGGACCTCTCCCCACACTCTCACTGTGCCTTCCTTCCTTCCTTCCTTCAAGTCCTCCTTCCTTCAAGTCCCTTACAGCAGTTCAGGCTTTCACCCCCTCCCTGGTTTATATAATTGTTTCATCCCTGAGGTGTTTCCAAGGTTATTCCAGGCTTGCCCTGGGGCCGGGATGGGCAGCGTCTCTCACCATCTGGAGAAAGAAAGATTAAGGACTTTCCTTCTGCCTATCTACGCACGTCCCCATGGGCTGACTTGGCCAACTCTCCTTTGCGGTAGTTAGGATTCAAAGTCCCATTGGTAAAAGGGATTTAGACCCTTTGGTCCCATTGACTTTCAATGAGATTTAGGCTCCTAAGTCCCCTCTGCGCTTTAGAATACATTCCTGATTGTCTCGGGTCTCCTCCTGTGCTCCCTGCAGGAGAGCCGCCAGCGGTACGAACTGGAATACCGGCACAGAGTTGCCAACCTGGATAAGTGCATGTCGGAGCTGTGGAGGATGGAGAGGACTCGAGCCAAGAATTCCTGGGAACTGAAGGTGGGGAAATGAGGGGGAGGTGCAGGAGAGTCTGGAATGAGGCGAAGGGTCAGCACAAGCTAATGCTGATGGTGCCTCTGGAACCCGAGATGGTTTCTAGCTTGTCGCTCCCTTCCTTAGAACACAAGGGGTGCTCCCTGAAATTCAAAAGACAGCAAGCTTACACACAGAGAGGAGGACATACTTTTTCCACACAGAGTACCGTCAATCTGTGGAACTCCCTCCTGCAGGATGTTTCTGAGGCAAACTGGGTGGAAAGATTAAAATAAGATTAAGGGCCAGATCCCAGCTCCTGCTATAAACCCCATGTGCTGCTTCAGCACAACAAAGGGGTTATAAAGGCTGATGACCCAGCCAGTGGAGAGGAACCCTGGGTGTATTCCCCTAAACACACTTTGTGCAGACTCAGGGTGCTGGATTGCCACCGATCCGTCCTGTCCTCTTCTCCCCAGGAGAACGTGAAGCGCTTGCACTCGGAGATGCAGGCATTTGTCTCTGAGAGCCAAAGGGCTGCAGAGCTGGAGGAGAAGCGTCGCTACCGCTTCCTGGCTGAAAAACACCAGTTGCTCTCCGACACCTTCCTCCAGGTTTACAGCAAGGTAAGGAAGGGACATTATATTAATGACCAGTGTGTCCCTGGCTTTCAGTTGATACTTCACACAACACTGTTCATAGATAAATACTGTGACAGCAAGTCAGGTTAGTGGGTAGGTGTAGTGAGTGTGTCAGGCCTGATGGAAGTTACAGAACAGTGGGCCCTCTGCCAATCAGCATTGAGGGGCTCTTAGAGCCGCGAGGGCATCTCATCTGGGGGCTGCCTCACCCTGCTGGAGGCATTGAGGGCAATGGACTTGTGTACAGGTCGTAGCTTGTTTTGGGTCCCTACTCTTTAATTCCCTCTTCCCCCCTTATAGCTGGTCTGCTCCCATTCTCCCTCCTGACCTCTCCTCTCCATCTCCTCCCCAGGCCTGGGGCATCATCCAGAGCAAGGTGCCAAAGTGGAAGGAGCAGTTGGAGGCCAGCCGCAATCCAACTAGCAGCCACTCCCCGAGCCTGGTCAGTGCCTCCCCTGGCCATGGGTACCCATCAGGCCGCCTGACCCCCAGCCACCTCAACATGGTGAGAAAAATGTCAACAAATGATTTCTCCAGTAACAGAGGATGCCTGGGATGGCCCCTCCCAGGGCCGAGATCCCAGAACAGAGGGTCAGCCCAGCTCTTCCCAGGCCCTGCTGTTTTTTTGGGGGTGGGGAATCACATGTGAATATCATTAATTTGTACCTCCCGGGCCTCACCTGATTGTCCTTCCTTGGTCGCATCTGCTATCCAAGATGAGGACATGGGTGTGGGGGGCGGGCAGGGAGAGGGGTGTGTGTGTGTGTGCATGTGTGTGGAGGAGTGTTGGGGATGGGAAGGGATACAGTCCTTTAGGGACCAGGTGTCTCTCGAAGAGTCTCCTGCTGTGGGATCTCCTCTGTGTAGTGCTCACACTCACCTTCATTTCCTTCCAACAGCCCCAGAGAGTTCTGGGAGATTTTGGCTCAGCTGTGATGACTGGACGTAGTTCAAGCCCCTTCCCCCCGGAGCCTGCAGAACTTGGACCCTCTCCTCAGCCGGAGCCACCCAGGAGAGGCCTGCAGAAGACTTCATCTACTAGTAAGACTGGGTCCATGGGGCAGCGGCGTGGGGGTGGTTGTACCTCATGTGAGCAGGCACAGGCTGGATCTGGGAGGGACACAGCTGCCCGTAATGCATTTGTCCCAGGGTGTACTTGGGCACCTGTTCTATGCCAGGGCAAGGGGGCAGGGCACATGGGGGTGTGGGTGAAGCCCACGAGTGAATGAACAGGGAGCCCACTGACGGGGAGTCCAAACAGACAAGGTCAGGGCGTGTGAATGAGATAGGGACGCTCGAGGCTGAATGGACAATGGAGGCTTCTCACTCCATCAGCAGTGGGTCCCGCCCAGCCAGGCTGGGGTCTCGCAGGGGGGAGTCTAGAATTGAAAGAAGCCCTCTGAATCCTTTCACGCCTTGGCTGCTCCTAGCAGGTTCGGTCTCCGCCGGCCCGTGTTCGCGCTCCAGCTCCTTCGGGGAGCGGAGTGGAGGAGGTGGCCGCATGTTGAGAGTCCAGGCCATCGTGCCCCACTCTACGGGTGCCAACCGCACCCTGCTACGGTTCAACCTTGGGGACGTCATCGCAGTGCTGATACCAGACGCACAGAACGGCTGGCTGTACGGCAAGCTAGAGGGATCATCCACGTACGTGTGCCCGGCCTGGCTCCATGGCGCTGGGCTGGAGGGGGGATCTTGGCAAAGGCAGCAAGCCAGCTCTGAAGAGCTGTGCTCCACGGGTTACTGCCCTCCCCTCAAGCCTTTCCACTTAGAAAAGCAACGCCCATCTCAGTCTAGCCATAGGGGTTTCTCGTTTACACAGGCAGCAGCAGCTGTGGCACACAGTGCTTGGCACCACAAGGAACACTCACGGAATGGCCTCCCTGGTGCCATCACTGGCCAGGTATTCAATAGGATGCCTGGATCCCTGACAACACGGGACGGGATGTGGGTTGGAATTTGTGGGGTGCCTGCTCTCCAGATAGTTCTGACCCAGATGCTGCCTTTCTATTTGAGGTTCTTCAGTCCCAGCTGTGTCTTCCTTTGGAGGAGGGGAGTTTCCAGGAGAGAGTCCCAGTGGATTCCCCATAACTGTCCTTAATTTCTGGGGTAGACCTTGTCGCTGTCAATATAAGTGTCCGATATAAGCCCACTCCCAACATGTGGGGCATGCTCCCACGAACACCCAGCTGCTGCAGGATGGCGGCGCTGGTGGCTTAGTAGACGGTGCTCTTTCCTCTAAGTTGGCACTGAACGAAAGCCCTGACGTGGTGCTGGTGGGGTCCACGTGCTGCTGGAAGTGCTGTTCCTTCAGCTCAGATGCCGGACGGAGATCTTGCTGACTTGTGGCCATTTAAAGATCTCATCATGGCCCTCTGCACAATAAGCGTGTTCACCCCAGGGTCCTGGCCAGACTCCATGACGGGTAACTGAAGGCTAAGAAATGTGTTGCTGCCTGGGCTCATTGTCCCCTCTGTCTCTGGGGCCTTAGGAGCGGCTGGTTCCCCGAAGCTTTCGTAAAGCCCTTGAGGGAAATAAGAGACCCGGAGGAACCGGCCACCAGGTAAATGGGAGCTGGACTTGTCTCTGCAGTCGCTGAAGTGCATGTTTTATGTCTTTCATGCGAGTGTGTGCCTCCGAGACGCAATGTCCTGTGTGGAGTGACGGCTCTTGTGCATGCTTTAAGACTTTGTCTGAGGGCCATTGGCACCCTTGTACATGACTTTTCTTGCTGAAATGGTGACATGTTCTCCCATTATGGCTCTCCCAATATGGGCAAAATGTTTGCAGGGGCCTTTAAATCTCTAATTAAGTAAATCCTAGGGGTACATATTCCCTATGGAAGGGATTCCCAGGGGACATATTCCCTCGGGAGAGATCCTGGGGAGGGGGTCCCAGAGCACATGTGCTCTATGGAGGGATCCCAGAGCAGTCTTTCCCAGATCTGGATTCTGCTCTTTTCTTATTCCTTTTCTTCTTGGATTCTCACCCCATCACCTTTCCCCTCTTGCTCAGGTCCTTCGCACTGCAAAGCAGTCATAGCATGGATGGCCTCCTGGATTGCCCCAGTGTCCCGTCAGCAGGAAATTACCGACACAACGATTCCCGGCCCCAGTCACCAAACCCTTCTCCAGTGACCCTGGGTGCTGGCAGCCACTGGAGCAGTGCGGCTAGCACTTCCGTTGCTTCCAATTCCAAGGTGAGTGTGCATGGTAATATATTAGCCTGATCTACGGCAGGGAGAGGGTCCCTCACCCAACACTTTCTAATGACGAGGATAGTTAACAGGTTACCAAGGGAGGTTGTGGAATCTCCGTTATTGTTGGTTTTTAAGAACAGGTTGGACAAACACCTGTCAGGGATAGTCTAGGTTTACTTGGTCCTGCCTCAATGCAGGGTGCTGGACTTGGTGACCTCTCGAGGTCCCTTCCAGCCTTACAGATCTGTGATGCTATGATACACACCTCCTCCATCCAGGCTTAGTGGGAAGGGACGTGTCATCCACACACATCATTAGCTGCTTTAGTTCTGCTCCTCTCCATCCATGGATCCACCCTGATGCATCTCACCTACCTTGCTGGGCACAGGCTGCTTTACAGTGGCTCCAATCCATCCGTTTGCACCTCCCTGCAGGATGAAGTCATCTTCAGCACAGCTCCTGTCCATCCGCCCCTAGCAGACTCTGTGCCCCTCTCCCTATCGCAGTGGGAAAGCCCTGGTCGCGGTGCCCCTCTCACTTCTTCCCTTTCTGACTCAGCAGGGGCCCTTCAGTTCCCTCCTCTTCTGCATGACATCCCAGCCTGATTTCTGGTGGCTCCGGGGCGGCAGCTCTTTCTGCTAACAGTAGGACCACGAGTGATGGAGCTGGGCTGAGGACCGGCTAACAGAGATGCCGTCCTCCTTTCCCTGCAAAGGCTAGAGATAGCTCTTCTGCGTGCCTCTTCTAAAGGCAACTGAGGATGGGGAAGGCTGAATAAAAGCCATGGGAGCAGAGGGCCTTGCATTATGGTGTCAGCAAGGCTGGGGATAGAGCACAGAGGCTTTCACTCAAGATCATAGGTTCCAGCTTGGACTCAGAGCAGGGTAGGAAGGCAGGGTGACGGGCAGAAGTGTTTGGATGCCACAGGGGATTGGGGGATGGGATATGGAGCCCATCCTTTCTAGGTCATTGGTTCCAATTCAGTCCCAGGCGGGAGGGCTCTGTATGATTCAAAGAATTGAGAAATGGAATATGTAGCTTTTCACCTCTGGGTCTGTGGTTCCAGTGAAGACCCAGTCTGCCCGGTTCTGAGGACTGAGATGAGGACTTGTAACCTATACCCTTTAGGTCACTGGTCTCAATCCAGCACTTTGCTGGGAAACTAGACAGCTCAGGGGATCGAGGAATGTGATGTGGAGCCTTTCTCCTCTGGCTCTGACCCAGCCGCAGGTCAGCAGTCAATGAAATGGGCTGTAGCAATTGAACTCTTTTCTCCTCCCTAGGGTTGGTCCCTCTAGGGCAGCCCGGAGGCACCATTTGGGTCAGTGTATGCTGGGAACTTGCTGTAAAGCTGTATCTGTAGATTATATGAGGCTGTAGTAAACATGCAGGGGCCAGGGGATGATATTCCAGGCCCTCCTGTGATCAGAGGGGGCATCTCTGACCATGCCGGCCCGCGAATTCTAGTTCCAAAGTTGGTTGTTTGCTCTTTGCTGTGCTCTGCAGATGCTAAACTCCCATGACTAGAAATGCATCCTCCTCCCTGAGAAAGAGAGGGGGACTGGGAGCCTCTGTCGGGGGACAAAATTCCCTCTTCTCCTCACATGGAAAGGGGGATATTTGTTCTCTGCAATTCTGTTTTAGTGGGATTTCTCAAAAGCATCTAAGTTATCTAGGAGCCTAAGTCTAATTAATGGGGATTGGAGAATGGGATACAGAATCTGTCATCCCATTAGTGGGACTTCATGGGCCCCTTAATTGTTTAGGTGCTTTTGAAAATCCCAGTGTTGTGTGTGTGTGTGTGTGTGTGTGTGTGTGTCTTTCCCTCCCCCTCTCTTTGTTCCTCTTTTTCTAACCAGCACAATGTGCTTGCTCTTAGCTTTCACCCCTCTCTCTTGTTTCGTTGCAGAAATCAGCTATGCAAGAGCAACCCCCAGAGCTCTTCCCCCGGTAAGTTGGGCTCCGAGTTGAAGTCTGGCATCTCTGCTGGTTTTCTCTTATAGTTTGGAAAGTCCTGGAGAACTGGGGAGGCACTTGGAGAAAAGCAAGGTGATACCAGTCTTCCAAAAGAGGAATATGGGTGATCCTGACCATTACTGCCCTGTAGGCTGACTCCTATCACTGGTAAAATAATAGAACAATGAAGCAGAGGAGAGAAAAACATTCAGCCTCTAGCAAGGTCCCCAGGATCCTCTGTCCTCTCCTGGAGGAACTGGAGCAAGAGCTCCCAGGTTGAGGAGATGATGAATTGAGCCCCTCAGAGCTGCCCATTTGGAAGGGCCCCAGGGGAGGGTGGTACAAGGGACTGTAACCAAGAGCAATGGGATGAAATTAAGATAGGAAAGTCAGACTAGTGAGAGATGCTGGTTGTCATTTAGTCTCCCAAGGGAAGCGGTGGAAGCCCCATCATGTGGGACATTTAAAACTATTCTAGACAAGCACTTGCAAGCTGCACCAGCCCCAGGGAGATGACGGGGAGGATCTGATAGGCTTTTTCCATCTCCTGTCTGAATCTTTCTGAGAATACAAAAGTGGGGTGAGATCTCTAGTGTGGGATGGGACGGGCGACGGGCAGGGCAGGAGGTGACTCTCAGAAACACTGCCCAATGGTCATGGGAGATTGAAGCAGAAGGGGGAGCTCTCACTGCCCCAGCCTAAGGGCAGAGGGTGCAGAGGGGCCGTGCTGCATACCCAAGCCAGGGAGAGGAGGGGGCAAGCCCCTTTGCTTTTAGCCAGGGTGGGAGGGGCGGGAGGGGGAAGCTGTGCTCCTCATCTCTGCTCTCTCTCATCTGAACCCATGCTGCTGCCCCCCTCCCCAACTCCTCCTCCTTAATGGGCTAGTTGCTCATCTTATGAACTGTGCCAAGGCTAGTGGGGAATGGCCCTGCCAGGAGAGGGTGGATGGGGTTCCTCCCCAGGGAGAGGGTGGGGGTGGCACTACAAGGAGAGGGTGAAGAGGAGGGTCCCATCCGCGGGTGGGGTGGGGAGTGGCCCTGTCAGGAGAGGGGGAGGAGGAGGAGGGTGCTGCTGGGGGGGGTGGGCATGGCCCTCTCAGGGGGTGTGAGGAGAAGAGTCCCATCCAAAGAGAGGGTGGGGAGAGTATGAGGATGTATGATTATTAATTGCATTGATAACTTGCACCCTCTGGTCCCCATCTGAATGAGAATGGTGCCCGCTCTCAGCAGGGCAGCTCTCCGCTGTCCCTGCAGCGTCTCCCCGCAGCATTCTCTGTGACGGGGGTCCCTGCGAGGGCCCTGCCGCTGGGCGGGTACCGAAACAGCCTTTCCTGAACTTTTGTTTCTCCTCTTTCCTTTCTCCTTCCAGAGGCACCAACCCGTTTGCCACAGTAAAGCTGCGCCCCACCTTCACCAACGACCGGTCGGCACCCGTCATCCGGTGAAAGAGGGCCGTGGAGAGCAGCGGATTCTTGGGGGGGGCATTGACAGAAGCAGAGGTGGTAGAAACGCACAGTCCTGGCCCATTCCTGGGCTGCTGTGACCTCAGGTTGGCACTAACATAGTACAGTTTCTCATGGCACACCCGAGCGGTGGGCGGGGCGTCTCTGTCTCACTCTGTGTCTGGTGCACTCCAGCAGTAAATAGATCCTCTGGTTTTCTTTGGCGTTCTCTTTGGTTTGACACACGTGTGATGTGGGTCACGCTGAGTGGAAGGAGTCCCTAGGATACTGGTGCTGGTGGCATAGGAAGGGGGGCCTAAGCATGGGGAGCCGGAGGAGGGTACGTCTCTCATTGGCCTGGGTGCCTGAGCTGCACGTGGTGATATTGGCAGGGTACAAAGGAGAACCCTAGCCAGCCACTACTCTCTTTGTTGTAAAGCCACTGACCAGATTCTTGACCTACTTTTGAGGTAAGGTCCCTGCTAGATGGATCAGCAGAACTCCTTTGTGATAACTGCACGGCAGAGGCCTTCTCCTCTCAGCGCCTCGCCCCAGGGCCTTGGCCAACAGGCCGTTGAGTTTCCAAGCGCTTTGTGGTGTTGATGCCTGCCCCTTCTCCACCCCCTCTTCTCCACCTTCTGGCTTGATAGCCCAGGGCTGGATTAACAGATGGGAGGGAAAACCCAGCTGAGCCGCTTTGCGTTTGAGTCTGTACATAATAACAATAATATATTTTTAAAATAAAATGGAAAACACAACTTCCCTGTGTGTCACGGTTCCTCTGACCATCCTTCTTGTACGTCTCGCTGTGGGGACGCTGGGGGCAGGTGTCCACCAGGGAAATGAAGACCTGGGTACTAGGCCTTGGGTACGTCTACACTACAAGGGGCAGCCCGCAGAAGCCAGACTCAGAGCCCAAGTCTACAGACGTGGGCTCACAGGGCTCGTGCTCCGGCACTAGAAATAGCTGTGTACATGTTCGGGCTTGGTGTGGAAGCCTAGTAATGGGGGCCAGCTTCAGACGCTGAGGTGCAGCATTTACACGGCTGGTTTTAGCGCCATAGCAAGAGCCCAAGGCTGTTGCAAGGCTCTGAGACTTGCTGCTGCGGGCTGTGTAGACAGACCCTATGGTGCGTAACCCTTGCTCAGACATGGGGTTCTTTGTTCCCTTCTAGCAGCTAGACCATGTATACAAATGTCTGAGTCTTCTGCCTCCACCAGCCTAAGGGACTAGGGGGGTTGTTCCTTGCCATGGCCCCTTAGTGCTAGGTATGAGAGCTAGCATGGTGGAAAGGGTCTTGCTACCTGGAACCGCTTGCCTGTTTCTCTTGGCCTCACCAACTCCCCATCTCATTTAAAAATCTCTCTCTTCCCTTGTGCTGCTACCTCATTAATTTCCCCCTTCCTTAGTTTTAATTCAGCTTCACAGCAGCACCAAACTCTGTTGTGTGTTAGCTGTAATGTGGGGGGACGGACAGAAGGGGGGACAGGACTGCAAATGTGTTAGAGCTGCGTTCTTAACTTGTGCCCCGTCCTTGCTCACTTAGCCTTGAGTTTCTGCTTCTTCTTCCATGCATGCAGGCCTTCAAGAGAAGAGTAAGAGGCGAATGGTGTCCAGGGAATGGCAGGGAGGGGGTGAGCTCTCCCTTCCCTCTCCCCATAGAGCCCATTGGCAGCGGGGGAATCTCTCCATCTGAAGGAACGGGTCTCCAGCTAACCCCCTCTCCTCTCAGCACTGGAATGTGGCATGTTGGGTTCCCCTGGGGAAGTTGGTGGCGCCAGACTACACCAGCCCCTTGCTCAGGTGTTGAGTTTGAGAGTCACCTTTTAAACCTGCTTTAATGAAAATACTCCTGGCCTCCCTGTCTCCGGCTGGATCACTGTAGTAGAGTGTAGGGGAGGGTGTGTGTTTTCCTCCTCATGCTCTGTGCTTCACGAGGCCTCCAGACAAACACAGCATTGTTGATTCGAGTTCTCCTGTGGGAGGGGGGAGACATGCTGTGGCTGCTTTAGCCAATTAGCCTTATTAATAGACATTAACTCCCCCCCCCAGCCCCCGCTGCATTTGCCAAAGCCCCTCACACTCCTCTCCCTCCCTGCTCTGTTACCCCTGCCCCCCTGCAGGAATTTAGAGACAGAGGAGGGGGAAGGAAGCTAAGAAGCTTAGCGGATTAAACCTCATGCCTTTCACTTCTGGGACCAGGGTGTGCATGTCTTAAATCCCCTAGCCACACCTGGAATGAGTCTTGCCGTTCTCAGCACTGATTTCAGGTAGAAAGCAGACTTCTGGTTTTGGTGGCTTACCCGCCCCCCACTCCCACCCTAGCAATCCTACTGCCTCTCCAATCAGCTGCGGAGGCTGCCTGAATTATGCACACCCTCCCCCCCCCCCCGGGAGATTTTTAATGGTTGGTGACTGTATACTGGCTTTATAAGTGCACTGATGTCTACAGAGTGGCCCCCACCATCCTAACACCAAAGGCTCTGCCTGCTCTGGATGAATGCTGTTTGGAGTGTCCTAGACCAGTGGTTCTCAACCAGGGGTACGCAGAGGTCTTCCGGGAGGATACATCAACTCATCTAGATATTAGCCTAGTTTTACAACAGGTTCCATAAAAAGCACTAGCCAAGTCAGTACAAACTAACATTTCATACAGACAGTGACTTGTTTATCAGGCTCTAAATGCTATACACTGAAATGTAAGTACAATATTTACATTCCAATTAATTTGTTTTAGAATGATAGGGTAAAAATGAGGAAGTCAGCCATTTTTCAGTAATACTGTGCTGTGACACGTCTGCATTTTTATGTCTGATTTTGTAAGCAAGTAGTTTTTAAGTGAAGTGAAACTTGCAGGTACTCAAGACCTATCAGACTCCTGGAAGGGGTACAGCAGTCTGGAAAGGTTGAGAGCCGCTGTCCTAGACCACCAGCCCTGCCCTGTATTCACTTGGCTTGTTCGTGGAGCCTGCAGCAGACAGGAGCCCTGGCTAAAGCACTGCGAAATCTTAGCACCCTCCTCCATCCTTATGCCAAGAGGAGAAGGGAATAACTCATGAGATTTTGCACACTGCTTAGAAGGAGAATTTACCCCAGGCACGGGGGTCAGGAGGGTTTTCAGGAAGGCCTCCACATTCCTCATCTTTCAGTTTAATCTACCTGTTGGCATATGTGGCCCTCATTAACACTGAAGCCAAGCGCCTGCTTTCTGCGTCACAGCATTCCCTGCACGGCCACTCTCCTCTCTGTTTCTCTTGCTCCATCATCGCACCCTGCCTGTCTCTATCCCGGCATGTCCATGCTGCATCACTGGACCCTGCTGCTGTCACTGCACCCCCATTCCACCCCAATACCCTGCTCCATCATGGCACCCCCGCATCCTGCGTCCTGTCACTGCATCCCCTGCGCCATCAACACACTCAGTCCTCCTCTTTCACCACTGCACCCCCTCCCTCGGCCCTCTGCCCCCCCTGCTCCATGGCTGCCCCTTCACTGCCCTGCCTCCTCAGTGCAGCCCACCGGTTGCGCCGCTTATTCACGCTCCAGCTTGGTAAAGCTCCTTGTGGTTGTTGCCTAGAGTCTGCTCCATTCGGATGAGCCAAGAGACAAGTGTTAAGTGTCTCCCGGCTAAAGAAAGTAAGTGCAGAGGAGAAGCCACGAGGAACGTTTGGGCAGGTTCCCAGCCATCTCTCTGTGCTGAGCAGTGGGATTACTGGGGGATTCTGGCCCAGGCATGCAGGCTGTTCCTTCCCATTGGCTGGGAAAGCTTCTTAAAAATGGAGAGGTGGTTTCTGCTAGATCAGCACCTCGGATTCTTTGCCGACTTTAAAACATAAGCAGCCACTGACCCACATCCACAGTGTAAACACCTTGGGGCTCAAGCGGCAAGCTGGGCTGCACCCAGGGACTCCCAGGGGAGAGGAGTTGCTGGGGGGTGTCTCTGCAGCAGCTGGAGATCACTGCATGACCCCACCAGCAGTAGGTGGGCCAGGAGAGGACAGGAAGCAGTGCAGGGTTTTTGCAATCCAGGTTGAAGGGGGGGAAAAGCCTCCGTGGGGATTTTGCTGTCCAGGAAGAGGAAAGAGGCTGCTGCCCGACATCAGCCTCTGCTGTGCAGCTGCACACCTGTCATGGAGCTAACCCCGAAAGCCACGGTCTAAGCTAACGTGCCCCTCCAGGACCCAAGAGGCACCACCACAGATTGGCTCCCTGGAAATCGGTGGGTGAATAAGCAGCCGCCGCCGTCCTGCCAGGTTTGTATCCACCAGCTGCACTTGGATGATCGTTGATTCCTTTTGCAGGTTAGTGGTATGTGCAGGATTGTATCTCAGGGTAGTGCTGGTCTCAGAGCATAGCCTATTAAGAGGTCAGCCTGTGCCAGGGAAAGCTAAGCTAATTCTCTTCTGGGTGCTCTCGCCCTCTGTGACACGGATCTGCTGCTCTTGGAGGCTGGGAGTGTGAAGCCTGGCACCACTGCCTGGAGTAGGGACCCCACTGAGCTATTGACTCCTGGTGCCAGTCTGCGCGAGTTGTGGATTCCACTAAGTTCAGAGGCTGGCTATGGCTGGCTAGCTCCCTAGTGGTGGGATCCTGCTGCGTGTGGAGGGTGCATCTCAGTGCTAGCCCACCCTGCACACAGAAGCTGAGGGTGTGACTCTCATCATTAGTACGCTGCCCTTGCATGTGGCTTCTATGGCACTAGTGGTGAATCTCACCCTGGCATAAGTGAGGAGTCAGCACTGAGTTACAGTGTTGGTGGGTGCTACGGGAACACCTGAGAATGCACGTGTGACGCGTTGGGCGTTAGTGTTCGGGGACGAGTCTCCGCGTGCCAGTGATCCATCTACTGTAATGTGCATTTAAACTGGGAATTGATTGATTTATTTTTCTTTAATATCCAAACAAACCTCCCCAGCACTGGAGAAAATAGGAGTGAGCAGTGGTGTGCAAGGGCGGGACATATAGCACATCAGTGCATACACCCCTCATAGCAATGATCAGAACAGCCACTTTTTGTTGTGAACTTCTGAACGGGAAACCTACATGCCCCCGCACCAGTCTCAGAGCCACTTGCTGCAGTAAACAGCACATTAGACCAGGTTTTGCAAATGAGGAGTCAGAGGGTCAAATCCATGCCCTGGAGAAGAAGCTGTTGATTGTTCAGAGGGGAAGAGACATGTTGTTTATGAGCACTGCTTCCCCGCTTCCCAATAAATCCCTGAACCTGGTGCTGGAGCCCAGAAGTTTAAAGCTGACTGAGAAACATAAGGCTGGGCGGAGGAAACGAACAGCAAGAATCTGGGGCCAGTGTCCAGGTGTCAGCATCTTTGTGTGTGTGTGTTTGTTTATCAGCAGATGCTCTTCTGAGGCAGCTGCATGCATCAGATGATGCCAGTGGTCCAGGTCCACAATTGGTCTGGGAATCTTTGTCCCATGAGAACACATCCCCTCTCGTACAATGGTAACTTGCTTGCCAGTAAGTTGGAGGGGTTTTTGGATGCAGTGAAGAGTGGTGTGTATCTAAATCAACATGCCGTGGTGCTGCTGTTTGAGGTGATCATTTGGCGCAGTGAAAGGGTTAGAACTGTTGGTGGTTGACAGCAGAATCTGGATTTACCTCTCACCCTGGGCAGTGAATACTTAGCATGGACATGCCTTTCCAACAGCTAGTTCCTGCTACTGTCTGTTACTCATTTGCACTGAGTCAGGGGGACTTGGGTGCAAGGCTCAGATTGGAAGGAACTTCTTTGATTCTTTTTGGCAGTATGGTTTAGATAAATAAACACAGCAATGGGGGAATCAAGTGTCCTGAGTTCTAATCCTGACTCTGCCACTGGCTCACTGTGTAGCCCTGGGCAAGCAATTTAACAGCGCCGTGCCTCAGTTTCCCCATCTGTAAAACACATGTTTGTGAGGGGGAGTGAATATTAATGAGCTGTGTACATGCGGCACTTTGAACACTTAAGGTACTGTGTGAGCGCCAAGTATTATGTCTGGAAAGTCTTTCATTAGACTGCAGGTAAAGAATGGTAGAGCTTGAGGGGTGGTAGCTGGGGCCCCTTCTAGATGGGCTGAAACACCAGACAGAGCTTGCTGGCTCCTTGCCTGCCTGATTTCAGAAGCTCACAGTGCATGCTGGTTCTGCACATGAGGATCATTTGGATTTAACAAGGAAACACTGCTTAAATCCACCCTCACAGCAAGATCCCACTGGCCATTCATTCCCTGCGTGACAGGTTCCCAAAGACTGGTGACTCGGGGACACTGGACTAGGCCTTGTGGGAGAGGTGCCAGAAATAGTCTTTCCAGATTCCCTTCGACAGAGCTTGGCCTAAGGCACTTGCCGATATTAGGGTGTTGTGGTAGGACAGCAGAATGCTCTTTCCTGCCTTTTCAGGAGCAAGGTTCCTCCTGGTGGGGGAAGGGAGACTCTGCTGCCCCTACTTGTATGAGCTGAGCCTGGCTCAGAAACCTGATTAGTGACAATTGGCCCAAAGCCAATGTCGCCTTCTCATGCAAATCAGCCTTGCAGTGCATTGTGGGTACAGCAGTATCCCTTACTATAGGCCCACAGGCAATCTCGCCATTTTGGCAGGTGCCACATAGTTCCACTCCCTGCTCAAGCACCTGCTCAAGTGGTGATTGCAAACACCACCTGGAAACACCCAGCCCTATTTTTATTTGTAGCTGTGCTGTGTTGACCCGCTGATAGCCCTGCTCCATAACCAGTTTGGATGTGAAATACCCATCCCTGGGAGAGTTGGTAACCTCACAGAACTACTGAGGCATGCTGGTGCCGGAATGGGGGAATTAGGGGCTGCTCTCCAAATTGGATTCACCCAGTGAATATGGTTTATGCTAAACCACTCTATCCTCCCCCCTGAGGATCTCAAAGGGTTTTATCAACAGGAATGCTGTGCTTTGGGGTCTGAAATAGACTGTCTCTGTTACCGGAGTGGCACAGAGAGGGGAGGTGACTAGCTCAAGGTCTCTGACACACACAGAGAGCCTGAGGCAGAGCTGGGTATAGATCTTAGATCTCCTGCTTCCCTGTCCTGATCCTGGTCTGTGAGAGCCTCCTTGGCTCATGGCAGTCCCAGATCAGAGTGAAGGCTGGGACGTCCCAGGGGTGACTGCGGCAGGGAATGTGGCCATCATCAAAGAGTGACCTGTCAGCTCAAAGTACCGCAGCCAACGGAGGCATTTGGAGATTTGTTGAGGCTGCATCACCAAGAGAGGAAAGCCAGGCAACTGAAATGGGGAAAGTGGCATGGCAACTCTGAGCTAAGCCTGGGGAAAGCCACCTGTTCTCTGGAACCTGTCATAGCAGGTGCTAGCCACGCCCTGGCCAGGCATGAGAGAATGCTATGTGTTCGTGGCTTATTTACAAAGCAAAGAGTTTGTTCCTCCAGCAACATGGAAAAGCTATTGGGTGACAAGGAGAGAGGCTATGGCCTCCCCTTGCTGATGTTGTGTGTTCAACGGGAAGGGCACGACAGGCGACCTGGCACAGACTGCAGAAGTGAGAATAACAAACCCAGACTGGCCAGTGGGACCAAAATTCTTGGTCAGCTTAAGGCTCCTGAGAGCAACTCACAAGACACTCCCCCCCAAATTCCCCCTGCCTTTGTTCTGGCCACTCCATAGAGGTACAGAGCCCTAATCTCTCTGGCATGCAAATACCCCACAGCTCCAGCTTGCGCACACACCCCCCTTTCAAAAATCAGTCTCCTCGGCAGCTCAGAAAGAGGGTGGTGTGTGTGGAAGGGAGATGGCCTGTCTGCAGTGTGCTTGGGCCTCTTGGGAGACCAGGTGTTGTTCTATAGCAGAACTATTACGGGCGCCGCTGGAGGCCCCAACCCACGCCAGAGCTCCGGTGTGCCAGGCACTGCACAAACACAGCTTGAGCGGCAGTCCCTGAAGAGCTCCCGGTCTAATGCGAGACGGCAGACCGAAAGTGGGAGGGGAACCAGCAGGCACAGAGAGGTGAGGTGACTTGCCCAAGGTCAACCAGCAACAAAGAGCTGGGACTAGAGCCCAGGTCTCCTGCCTCCCACTCCAGTGCCCTAGCCACTAGACCACACTCCATCTCCACGTGACGAGGGGCAGAGGTCAGAGAAGGTGGGAGCAAACACGGGCACAAATGGACAAGTGCACAGCAGGCTTCCCTGTAGAAAAGGGGCGGTGGAGCTCCAGGGAGAAGGGTGACTCTGCCATTGTAAACATGTGTCCTGTATGCTGTTCTCTTCCTGCAGCTCTTGGAGATCTGTCTCTGCTGCTTGCTCTCTCCCCGCTCTTGACCCCCGCTTGGCATTGGGGCTCCTCCCCCAAATCAGAAAATGGGGACGTCTGACTCAGAGGAGGGCCAGTCGCCAGCTTCAGTGAAGCCCCCAGATGGTGGCTGGGGCTGGATAGTGCTACTGGGCTGCTTTGTGATCACCGGCTTCTCCTATGCCTTCCCTAAGGCAGTGAGCGTCTACTTCAAGGAGCTGATGCACGACTTCCACGTGGGCTACAGCGACACAGCGTGGATCTCGTCTATCATGCTGGCCATGCTGTATGGTACCGGTGAGAATGCTAGTATGAGCCTCGTCCGACCATCCCCCTACCTCAGCCCTGTTCGAGTACACATACAGCTCTGCGCTGGCTTCTACCTTGGGTCTTGAACTTTCTCGTCATGCTTCTGAACTCTCCTCTCCACTTCAAAACAAATGGGGAGGGGGCCAGGGTGACAGAGGACCTCGGTCCCCAACAGCTTTCCAGAAGGGGGATGAGCATGCTATGTTGCTGATATATGCCTCGCCCACCTCCCATGCCCCAGTTACCACCTATGTCTCCATTGGAGCCTGAAAGATCTCATTGACTGTTCATCAGCTCCATTCCTTGGTCAGCCAGAGGGGTCCCTCGCTTCCCTTTTGCTCCCCTCACTGCATTTGGGTGTAGCTGTCTCCACATTACATCAAGTCTCTTCTTGCTCCGTGGAAAGGGGGGAATAAAGCCAGGTCTCCCTTGTGGCCATGCAGAGCCAGAGCTACTCTGTCCATATCCTAGTGCTGACGCTCTATCTCCGAAGGAGAACTGAAGGGTGAGGGAGGGAGATTTCCTTTAGCCTTGGCATCCTGTGTTGACTTGCTGCAGGGGGGGTGGAGAAGTCGCTCAGGCCTACCTGCCTTAGCTCCTTGTTTCCTCTGGTCCTCACTCTGGCTGCTCTGCCTCCCTTCAGGGCCTGTGAGCAGCATCATGGTGAACCAATTTGGGTGTCGGCCGGTGATGCTTGTTGGTGGGCTCCTGGCATCCTCTGGTATGATCCTAGCCTCCTTCACCACCAACATCATTGAACTGTACCTGACGGCTGGCGTGCTGACAGGTAAGATCCCCACGGAGGGCAAAGCACAGCATCTGTGGAGGTGCCCCTGTCAGAGCCAAGCAGGTAGGGACTGAGGATGGGCGGATGATGTAGGGAGGGATAGAGACAGAAGGGACCTAGATGATGTCTAGCTACCATGGTGACTGGAGATATATAAATATGTAAAGGCAGAGAGGGGAAGGAGAGATCGGGGTGACGGAGAGGCCCTGTCTATGCTTGCACTGGATCAATGTGAGCAAGAAACATGCTTAAATGCAGTTCAGGCTGGCAAGCTGCTACCACGGTTTCCCTGAGGGAGACAAGGCATAGCAGGGAGAGAAAAGAGTTGTGGGGAACACTGGAGGGGGTGATGGGGTCTGAGTCCATGGAAGGATTACATGGTCATAGGGGAGCGAAGTGGAGACTGAGTGAGAAACACACAGCTTCATGACATGATTCCCCCGCTCCCCCCCTCCATTTCCTCTGGAGAAACAGAGTTTGGTTGCTAGAGGATTTTCTCCTTGCTGTGGATGTGCTCATGGAGCTGACGTGGCTGTTGTAACGATAGCTTGCCATGTCAGCAGCGTAGATCACCAGCTTTATGGCACTGGCTCTTGAAGCTGGAGGAGGGCAAGAAGAGGGGTCTGAGACTCCTGCCTGCCTCCATCTGGAACTGCAGACAGATGGATGGTAAAACACCGGACTCAGAGATGGCCCTGGGACCTCACTGTCCAAGACCCTGGCTCCCTGGCTGGCAAAGGCTGAGAGCGCTGTGGGGACGATCTGCTCAGCACTCAAGGGTTGGTGGGAGAAACACCTTAAGTGTGGCTCATTAATTGATTTAGCAAGATTTGACGGGTTTGGGAACTCCACACACCTTCTTCATAGAGAAGTCATTGTGGTCTGGCAGAGGGGTGAGAAACTTCTGAGACTCTGAGTCTTTCTTGGGAAGAGAGACACACACCAGGAGGCGGAAGAACCCACGGTAACAGGAAAAAAACATGCAGGTCCATTAATATTTGTCTCTTCTGGATGCAACCTTGCAATGGAACAGCCTGAGGTGGGGGGACACAGTGGAACTGATCAAGAGTATAAAAGATAATAGTCCAAGTAAGGTAATGGTGGAGCAGTCCTGATGCAGGCACTGAGGGAAAGGCCTGCCAGTTAGAATGGGGTAGCCAAAGGCAGGTGACAGTGGGCTGTTCCCAGTGCAGTGTAAGCTCTTTGGGACCCGGTCTCTGCCTCTGCCTATGTGTTTCATACAGTAAGTCATGTGCGAAAGTCTAGAGTCGGGAAGAGAATGTAAACTACATGCTGGGACCTTTGGGCTAGGTGTGTGCATGCGGAATCTCAGAGAGGTTTGCATTGGTTGCAATCCTCTTGTCTCCATTGTCTAACCCCCATTAGTCTCTCCATCTCCTCCTTCCCTTAACCTTGCACACAGGTCTAGGAATGGCTCTGAACTTCCAGCCCTCCCTGATCATGCTGGGCACCTACTTTGACAAACGCAGACCTCTGGCCAATGGGCTTGCTGCAGCTGGGAGCCCTGTCTTCCTCTCTGCCCTCTCTCCGCTGGGGCAGGTCTTGCTCGAGAAGTTTGGCTGGCGAGGGGGATTCCTTATCATGGGGGGTTTGCTGCTCAATTGCTGCACCTGTGGAGCTCTCATGAGACCCCTCAAGGCAGGCATGAAGCAGAAGATGGAGAGAGTTCAGGACAAATATGAAGCCAAGGAGATGCTGCCCATTGGGGAAAGGGCAGAGGAGGCCATAAGCACCACTGATGGAGCCAAGAAGTCAAAGAAAACCAAGAAGCAGCAGCAGACCAAGAAAGGGAAGAAGCTGTTGGATTTTTCTATCTTCTCCAACCGGGGATTTGTCATTTACACCATTGCTAAATTCATCATGGTCTTGGGTCTCTTTGTGCCCCCCATATTGCTGGTCAACTATGCCAAAGACACAGGAGTGCCAGACACGGAGGCTGCCTTCCTGCTGTCCATCATCGGCTTCATAGACATCTTTGCTCGCCCATCCTGTGGGATGGTGGCCGGGTTGAAGTGGGTGCGTCCCCATGTCGCTTACTTCTTCAGTTTTGCTATGCTCTTCAATGGGCTGACGGACATCTGCAGTGCCAGGGCTAGCAGCTACACAGGGATGATCCTCTTCTGTATCTTCTTTGGCATCTCCTATGGCATGGTGGGTGCATTGCAGTTCGAGGTGCTCATGGCCATTGTTGGATCCCAGAAGTTCTCCAGTGCCATTGGGCTGGTCCTGCTCATCGAAGCCTTTGCAGTGCTCATTGGGCCACCTACAGCAGGTATGTTGGTGCTTTAGAGAGCTGTTGGTCACCCAGCTGCCCTCTCCGCCTGATACTGAGACTCTTGATCAATAGGGCAACACTAAGGGATAGGTCCTCTCAAGACTTTGGAGGCATCCAGACATTTTAACTGCATATTTCTAGCCCTAATTATTGATGGGTGAAATGGTATCTGTAATCATCCAATGCCTTCAGAACCTGGCATCTGAAGGGTTCACGCAGCGGCACCTCTTTAATTCCTGTAGGGAGAGGACATCTAAGCAGATTACTGAGGAACTGAAGGGAGTTGAACAGTTCAAATTCTATTTTTAGAGTGGAATGAACAAGGGATTATTTCATTGCCTCTGTTGGCACAAGTGGGGAAAGCAGATGCCCCTGCTTTATGATGTGTGGGTAAATACACCCTTTAAAAAAATCCATTTTTCATAAAGCAATACATCAGTAGTAACACCCTGAGCTTGGTTTTGCATTTCAATTCTCTCTTTTAAAAAACAGACCATCTGAAATGACGACTCTGAATCCAACCCAATGCACAACAAAACCGGTGTGGGCGTGAGATATTCTTTTTGTGAATTCTATTAGTTTTGCTAATAAAAAATTAGCAGCTACGTTAGTTAGGGCTCCCTCTAGTGGGATCCACCCTCAACATCCCTTAATCCTGACCTAGGTCCCATACACAGTTCCGCCCAGACCCCATGTAGCACTGCCTCCTATTGCACAGCTGGAACTTTACCTGAGTAAGAAGAGAAAGCTATGTTGTGGTTAAAGTCCAGCAAATACTGCAAAAAGCATCCGTGAACCTTAATGTGACTAAAACCAGCAGATTCTCATTCACATTCAGAGCCCTTTGGCTTTGTTGCTGTGCATATTCATGAGCGTGACTATTTTTGTTTACAGGAAGCACAAGTCTCATGAGTGTTCGTGGCAATGAATTCCTGCCAGAGTTGTGCACAGGGCCATCTCAAAGAGACGATTCAAAGCCTGTCCTCCAATAAGGGAGTGACAACAATACCATGACTAAGATGAGTTGATCGCGATTGGTTTGTTCCCTTGGGAGGGAGTAGTGTGCTCCCACCCGGCAGGCTGATGGTGATCTGCATAAAGTGTTTGACAAGGCCTGAGCACATTCAGCAAAGTCTGTTAGTGGATAACTGGAAAACAAGGGCAAATGTACTGAATACATTATTTGCTGTGAACAGGTCGCTGAGGTTTCTCTGGTGTGTCATAGGCAATGCCTATCAGTACCCAGACTGTGACACCCCCTCTGCTCCTTTCCTTAAGCTAAAATTTGAACCCACATCTCCAGCCCTGACACGACAGTGCATGAAACACACTGTATGAATGAGCTCCTTCCACACGCTGCGCTAGCCATCCCTCGGCCATGCTAAATCAAACCCTCCACTTGCACAGTTAGTAAGATGCCAAAGGGGTCCTTGGGGGAATAGGTTTGCACATCACTGCGTTAGAGCCTTTGAAGGCAAATGATTGCAGCGAGGGAGATTTTAGGTTAGATATTAGGAAAACGTCCTAACTGTCAGGGCAGTTAAACACTGGAACAAGTTACCTAGGGAGGTTGTAGAATCTCGGTCATTGGAGGTTTTTAAACAAACACCTGGCAGGGATGGTCTAGAAAGATCATACTTAGTCCTGACTAGAAGACCTTTCGTGTTCCTTTCTAGTCCTACACTTCTATGATATCTCAGTCTTAATTTGGGTCACCATGAGAACCCTCACTAACAACAATAGCACCAGCTCGTCTGCTCTGATCCCAACAGGAACAAGCTTAGTTCCGAGTGGGAATAGCAGCCCCAACCAGGAGGACACTGGCCCACTGCAGGGAGATGTCTGAACTAGACTGTGAGAGCGAGGTAGTTATTCATAGGTCTTAATATAACAGCCATGGAACCAGGAGAAGGGGACATTAGCTCAGCATTGCTGGTGGGCCTGTCAGTATTCAGCACGTGGTGACCTGACAGCCAAAAATGCAAAGGTTGGGGAAACAGGCCTTTATTAAATGTTGCATCCTGTATGCAGCTCTGGAGCAGCTACTCAGCAGGAAGGAATATGGGAGAAATGGCAACAGAATATGGGAGAAAAGGGAGGGCAGAGACCATGAGGGGATCTGAGCAGCCTGGAGAAATGCTTGATCTCTTCTCCACTGATACACAGAGTTTAAGGCCAGAAAGGACAGGTCTAGTCTGACCTGTATAACACAGGCCGTTGAGCCTCACTCAGGTACCCCTGCATTGAGCCCAAGAACATATGCGTTAGTCAAACACATCTTCCAGGAAGGCATCCAGTTGTGATTTGGAGAGGGGGTCTGGTTATTAAGTCGATTCCTAATGGTGGTGAGGGACAAGGATAGTGGGCTGGTGGGAGAGGGGACTAGGTTGCTACAGCCATGAAAGCAGGACCATCTTTATATGCTGAGAGCAGTTTGTGAACTAAGATAACCAGAGAGTAGCCGTCACAGTAACCTTGGCAAAATGGAGCTGTGGCTAAGCTTGTGTGTTCAGCCTATGCCAAGCTGAACAGAATCTAGCCCACTATGTCTGGCAACTGTAGGAGCCCGATGGTGGGGGAAGCTTGCATCAGTTGGTAAACACAGTCGATCTGACTCAAGGAAGCAGAAATTGAGTGGGAAGGAAGAACGGTTTTTAACAGGGTCACTTTGCTTGGCATAACCTTACCTGGCAGCTGCTAGGCTGCAGCAGGATCCTACAAATTTATTAATGATCTGGAGGATTATTAATGATCTGGAGGATGGAGTAGATTGCACCCTCAGCAAGTCTGCGGACGACACTAAACTGGGGGAGTGGTAGATACCCTGCAAGGTAGGGATAGGATACAGAGTGACCTAAACAAACTGGAGGATTGGGCCAAAAGAAATCTAATGAGGTTCAACAAAGATAAGTGCAGAGTCCTCCACTTAGGAAGGAAGAATCCCATGCACAGCTATAGACTGGGGACCGACGAGCTGGGCAGCAGCTCTGCAGAAAAGGACCTGGGGGTAACAGTGGATAAAAAGCTGGATATGAGTCAGCAGTGTGCCCTGGTTGTGAAGAAGGCTAATAGCATATTGGGCTGCATTAGGAGGGGCATTGCCAGCAGGTCACGGGAAGTGATTATTCCCCTCTATTCGGCATTGGTGAGGCTGCATTTAGAATATTGTGTCCAGTTTTGGGCTCCCCACTACAAAAAGGATGTGGAGAAGTTGGAGAGAGTCCAGCGGAGGGCAACCAAAATGATTAGGGGGCTGGAGCACAGGACTTATGAGGAGAGGCTGAGGGAACTGGGCTTGTTTAGTCTGCAAAAGAGAAGAGTGAGGGGGGATTTGATAGCAGCCTTTAACTACCTGAAAGGGGGTTCCAGGGAGGATGGGGCTAGGCTGTTCTCGGTGGTGGCAGATGATAGAACAAGGAGCAACGGTCTCAAGTTGCAGGGCGGGAGGTCTAGGTTGGACATTAGGAAAAAGTTTTTTACTAGGAGGGTGGTGAAGCACTGGAATGGGTTACCTAGGGAGATGGTAGAATCTCCATCTTTAGAGGTTTTTAAGCTGAGGCTTGACAAAGCCCTGGTTGGGATGATATAGCTGAGGTTAGTCCTGCTTTGAGCAGGGGGTTGGACTAGATGACCTCCTGAGGTTCCTTCCAACTCTAATATTCTATGATTCTAAATCCATTTGCCACAGAAAAATGCAGAATTTTCATTTTTACAGAGAATCTTTAGTTTTTGCATTTTGTGAAAAAATAAAGCCATATACAATAAAGCCCCATTTACCCGCGCTTCCATTCTCCAGCTCTCCATATTAAACAAACCAGGGCTGACAGCCCCACAGCTGAAGCTCTTTGCCCATTCTCTAGGTGATCTGAATTTCAGATTTGCTATCTGGCAGCGGTTCCCCTTAGGTCAGATAAATGGGGTTCCACTGCATATTGGGGCTAGGGAAACTAAAGTTCAGTGTTTCATTTTAATCACAGGAAAACATGGATTTTTGTGGGTTTTTTATCAGAGAATTTATCAGAGTTTTCTCACAGAAAACTAGGATCCCTCATCTGCAGGGTTGAAGGCCTGACAGGATTTGCTGTGTGTTACGATTGCTTCCTGCTCTTCCCTACTCTTTAGCCAGCCCGGAGTCACATATAGGGTTCCACCACACACACAGAGGACAATCCTGACTTTCAGTTATCCCATGAGCCCTACCTTGTGGGACAATTCAAAGAACCCCAATATTGGCTTTAAGCAATATGCTGCAGCACTGCATGTGACTGCACTGCCTCTTCTGAGTCATCCTACTGTGATGCTAGAAGATGGATTGAAACAGTGCCAGACCACATCAGCATGGTGTCATGATTACTTAACCCCTACAGAACAAAGGCAAATTAGTAGCTACAAGCAGTGTCACCTCTTGTATCACAACCCATCTGTTCTTCTCAGCCAGCACAGAATGGCTTTTTGTTGTATATTGTCTAGGGCTTTGTCAAGTGTAATTTTGAATATCTCACTGAATAAAGCTTCAGTCTCTTTCCTTAGGAAATTATTCCCCAGCCAATGAGAGCTCATTGAGGTGATGCTCTCAACTACTTCCTTGTCATTGGAAAAAAGACTTGCTGACAGTCTAACACTGATTATTTCTCATTCGACTACCAGGACGCTTGGTGGATGCATTCAAGAACTACGCAGTCATCTTCTACCTGGCTGGCTCAGAGGTTGTACTCTCTTCCCTCTTCCTGGGCATAGCCACCTACTGCTGCATGAATCAGGGGAAGAAAACATCCCAGCCAGAGAAGACTTCTTCGGCAGGGGGCGGCAGTGACACCGAAGAGGCAGAGTCAGACACGCAGGAAGTAGAGGATCATGGTGGTGACAACAACCACCTATCCCACAGCACTAACACTGCTGTCATCATGGACAGCGATGCAGGGAACCACGTAGCAGAAGACCACAGTGCAGATGGGGTTGGGCAGCCTGAGGGTGAGGGGGCAGTGCCAGCACCAGGTGAATGCAACTCTGGCCAGAGAGTGGAGAGTGAGAGTTTTTAAACAAGTTAAAGGCCAGGAGGAAGAGACAATGCTAAAATGTGTGACTAGTCTGGCTTGGAGACAAAAGTGTATGGGGGAAGGGAATATGAGCTAGAGGGGAGATTGTCTTGGGGAAGAAGCTGGGTGGGGGGAGTTGTGAGGAACAAGAGACAGACTCCAAGAACAACAAAATATTTGTGTGTGTGTGTGTATGTGTGTGTACTGCAAACACACTGGATGTATTCAACACAAGCACAGATAAATTGAAAACCAGATTCACTTACAAATTGACCCTGAAAAATATTTTTAAACGGCTGCCGAGGCAGCCAGCAAACTTTCAATTTCCCCCTGTAATATCACACTAAGACAGAATTAGGGTTCTTTACGAACATAGCAGCTACTATTTACTGTCTTCTATGCTTCTTCTAATCTCCCTCTGCTGTCAGGACAGACCCAGCTTCATAGACTGCAGAAGAGGCCAATATGCAGTATTCCTGAATTTGCCTCTACCACAAGAAGGGAGTTTGGTTTAGACTGGGGTGGAAGCAGCTGATGGGGTAGGAAAAAACAGCTAGAGAGCAGCTATAGGAATTGCCATAATTCAGGTCAATAATCTCTCTGACTTTGCCTCCAGCCATAACTCACGCCTCAGAGATAAGCATAGCCTTCTCCTTCTTCGACACTACTAAAAGCGATGAGGAGGAACTTCATTCTGACCCCAGCTCAAGATTATCTGATGGGATGGCAGGCCCAAAGCAAGTGGGCTGTCATGTTTCCTGGGTAAGGAGGGAGAAAGGGAGAAAAGGCTCTATCTAGTTAAAGGCACAAAGCAAGGAGAGACAAACTAAATGCCATTAGCTGATGGCCACCCTGCCGCTGAGTCTTACAGATGGAGCCTTGTGAGTAATTCCTTTCCCCATAGGCTGCATCTGCAAGTGAGTTGGGCTAAGGCGAGAGTAGTTGACATGTGAGGGGAACAACTTTGAGCAGGGAGTTTCTCTCTTCAGGGCCCAGGTAAAAAACACACCATGTCTCGAGGGATTATCCATGTGGCAGCAATGGTACAAGCGGGTTGGAGGGGTGTTTTTTTAACTAAAAGAAAACCCCTTACATAAAGGAATCAATGTTCAGGCAGAAGAACAAGCAGCAGCCAGAGGATGCAATGAATGAGGGTGTTTGAGCAAGTAGTAAATCAGGCTTGGGGGCCCCCCCAGGATTAAGAGATGGATTTCTGGATTCCAAGAGAACAACCTTCCCTCGCATGCTTAAACCACACTTAATCCGCTTTAGAACTCGGTCTACTATGCCACTCCTAGCCAAAGCCCTTCCTTCCAGTTTCCTGAATTACTTCACCTCAAACACCCCATGGCAGCACCTCAAGGGACCTATTACAACACCAAGGGATCAGAAGCCAAACAGAGGGCTGTACGGCAGGGATCTCAAGGGCTGCAGAACAGGGCATTTCACTTCAAGTCCCTGGCTCAAATATGAACTAGGGGGTAGTGATTAGAGACATTACAAACTGATAGCCCATCTAAATCAAATTTGGTGGGGAGAGGGAGAAGGTCTCACTCTAGCTGCTACTGCAGAAGCCACCAAATCACAAGTGGTATTAATTTGCTGCAGTAAGGACAGTTTTAAAAGAGAGACAAGACTTGAATGAGCCAGAAGGCCTGCAACCAAGATGTGGTCCCGGCCCCCTCCATTTAGGACTCAACGGAGACAAACTGGGGGGGCAGAATGCACTGTAGCTACCTCTTCTTTCTGTTTAGTAGGCTCAGTCTGCAGGCCTATCAAGTCAGTAACTTTCAATCAGCACTATATTCACATTAAAATTTATCTAAAAACCCTCAGAGAAATCTGACCATTTTTGGAGCATCCAGATTTAAAATGCTATTAGACTTGCAATAGAAAAGGAATCAGACTAGTTAATAGAAGGTCTCCTCAATTTCCATTTTCCTGCCTATATAAGACAGTTAGTTCTTTAGAATATATTCTCTGTGGCTTTGTCCAATCTCACACTTTAAAATGACTCATGAGAAGGAGCCTCCACCACATCTCTTGGGAGATGAATCCAGTTTAAATAGACCTCGCTGGCAGCAAATGATTCCCGCTATCCAGCCAACATTTTCCTTTATTCAGTTTCAGCCCATTGATTCTAGTTATACAACCCCATGGCCAGATTGTGTCCGCCTACATAGGCGGCATAAAGCAGTAGCTGGGAATTCTTCTTTTGTAAAGGAAACTCAGTAGGAGAAAGAACTATTCTACACTGGTCTTTGCATAGGGGCCTGGCCAGGGAAAGAGGCTGCAGCTAGAGCATCTCTGGGGATATGGGCAGCTCGCTGTAACAGCCCCAGCCTCAGGCTGCTCTAACTCCCAGGAGCAGACTGGTTTCCCCCAGCTCCTAGAATCCAGGGGTTACTACGGAGATGGTACAGAGCCACCTTCACCACTCCCCTTCCAAGTTGCACTGAACACAGCTTTCCATAGCTCAGGACCCAGACTCCACTCAATACTCCTTCTCCCGGAGAGTTTTGCTACATACATTTGGTCCCACCAGTTCCTTAATTACTGTGGTTGCTGTTGTCCAACTCCCATTCCACGAGTGACACGCTGGACTCAGCAAGGACAAAGCATGAGGAGTGCTTTTTAAAAGAAAAGTTGGTGCCATTGCATTGCACTATAACATTCCAAATGTGACGCTAAGCAGTTTACCCTGGGATCTCTGCCAGTCAGGCTCCAAACAGAGCTTAGGGGAAAAGGGTGTAGCCCCAGCTAGTGAAATGTGTTGCTGGATCTCCATCAAGCTCCACTACTGACATTATTTTTTATTGCTATAAGCACCTGACACAGCTGGCAGCCTCTGCTCACAAGAAGACCAGAACTTAACATCAGCTCAGGCTTGAGATGTGGCACGTAAGCATGTGGCTAGAAGCTGGCACAGGAACAGCAAGGGATGCTGCAGGACAGGACTGAGATGCAGTACTGTGTTCCACAGAGATGCGTTCGCCCTCCAAGCTAAGTCACAGCACAGCTAAGACACCCCTGTGTATATATCCTTATGTAGCATGGACACCACACTCTTCAGGCTGCAGTGATGGCCACCATGATTCTGTTCAAGGAGCTAATGTCTGCCTTAGGACAAAAGGAACTTAGCCTATGCATAACCTTCATGTCCCATCTTGGGTCCAAAATAGAGGGATGAGAAGAACTGAACAGATCATGAAAAAGCCCAGTGACAAAGGGAAGAAAAATAGAAATGTTGTGTTTTTCTTTATTAGAGGCATCCATCAGCACATTAAAGCCCTCTCGAGTCTTCCAGAGGAGCTTAGCTCCAGCTGGCCTTCTTGCGGCACCCACAGAGATGACAACAGAGTCCAGAAACAAAACAAGTAGAAAACAAATAATAAATTAATGCCCTTAATAGCGTCTCTCACTGCCAACTGGTACATGCCATCCTTATGGACTCATGAAAAGTCAAAGCCTTTACCACCAACAGATCACTGCCACAAACAGAAAGCCACTATATGGAACTAGGACTCCACAAGAGGAGAGAGAAAGGGGAGGGATGAGTCAGGAGGAATCCTTACTTCCCCTGATTTTTCCTTTTCCCCTTGCCTTGTGTTGGGAGGGCCTTGGCTACGATTCCAACTGGGCATTCTGGCCCAAAGGCAGCACAAAATGGGAAACTGAATGGCCATGTAGCAACAGGGAGAGCTGTGGCGTTGGTAATTTAATTCTCCACACTCCTTACATCATGTGTCTAAAAAAACTCCATCTGCAGACACTGTTTTCCCCTCCCTGTAAGACTTTCTGTGTCCAGCCCCTTCTCTGATAAACAGCTACAACATCTCTTCCCCAGTTTTATACCGATCGCACCTCTTGGCACTTATGCACAGGAGGGGTGCACATGGCAGACTGCATCTTCAAGGAGCAAATCTGGTTAAGGCCAACCAGGAGAAAAATGTGTCCCCTGAGCAGGGGTAAATTTCACAAACCTTCTCCCATGAGCAGATTCACCTTTTGCCCCTGTACTGATGAAGATGGTTCCTCTCTGATAAAGGCCAATTCCCTTCTCTTTCATTGGGGAAGATGATGCTACAGGACACATGGTAGGGGCTCTGCGCAGCCCTTTCCTTAAAGGATTTCAGCCAACCCTTGTTGACTGATGACCTGTTTACATCTACCACTAGTTCTACACACCCGCTTGCTTTGCTTCTTTCTGTTCCATAGGAAAGAGTAACCAGAGGAGGTGGAGAAGAGGCAGATTCTTCTAGCATCCTCACTTCTACCTAGAGTCAGCAGGGGCAGTAGAACTGAAGACAACATTTGAAGCGGGACAGTAGAGAGGCAAAACTTTCTGACCCGAGGGTAATCAGCAGTGGAGCGAGTGGTCATGCGGACTTCAGCATTTTTCCATCAAGCGAGTGCAGATCAGGAGGTGCTGTTCTCGCTGTCCATAGTCATCCCTTTCCAGGTGCTTTTGTTAGCTGATGCAGGTAGCAGGAAAGGAGGGATGTGCCCTTCAGACTTAGCAGGATCCCCTCCGCAGGTGGAATCGGGGGGAAGGGAATTCCTCAAGGGGCTCCCCACAGTAATCCTCCCACCTCAACCTCTGAGTTGGGCAATGGAATGCTGGGGAAAGCTGTTCGGGCAAAGTGGGAGGAAAGGAAAAAGGGGAGGCTGGAAAGAAAGCGCACTTTGGGCCCAAGTCATCACAGCTGCCTACATCCGAAGCAGAGGAGGAATCCTTGGCTGAGCTTATACAGAAAATCACTGAGGACGAATCACCATGTGAAACACATTTTATCAATCTCTAATGTCTTTCCCTCCCACCGTGTCAGCATATTCAGGCATCGTCAATGAGCTTTTCACCATTTGCTTCCTCCTTCCTGCTGGCCTCCTGCTCTCCTACTTCCTCCTCCTCCTCTGTCCCATCTGAGAAGACATCCTTCTGACCATAGCTCAGGGTGGTGCGTGCTAGATCCACCTCGATGGGAAACACATCTGCGTCCCGGAGCACAGCATAGCAGTCATCATAGTACTTGGACATGCCGGAGACAAACCGCTGGAGCTGGAACACAATGTCCTGCACTGCAGAGGGGATGGGTTGGGAATGTATCAATGTAGAATATAGCAGATGGTGTTCTCCCTCTCACACACACACTTGCTTGTTCAGTGACCTGCCACCATGCCCGCCCGCCCGCCCGCCCCTCCCCCCACACCCCCTCCACAGACTGTGACCAAGCCTCCCTCCCCAAATTTAGCCAAATATTCCTATGCAGCAGTCACATTCATGCACAGTAACAGAAGGGTCCAGGAGGTTGAGGGAACCAGACTGGATGAGGTCAGCGAGATGCTGGCAGCAAATATTTCTGGGCTAAGATGAGGAGGGACCACAAGGACAAAGAACCTCTGCTTGGATCAAGCCCATAGGGGCCATGCAAGAAGGCAGTGACACTCACCATGTTTCTGGTCCAGCAGTTCAATCTTCTCCAGCACATCCTTCCTCATCCTGGCAAAGCGTGTGCGTGCCTCCTGGCGGCAGCGTAGGATCAGGCGGTACTCATAGTTCCCAGTGCTGACTCTGTAGAGGGGCTCGCCCAGTGCCTGCCGAGAACACCACATCATTTTAGAGACTTCCAAAAAGTGCACAGTGCCAGAGGGCTCATACACAGCTTCTTTACTGATATGATCCCATGAACCTTGGGTCACCGTGTGATCCTGATGAAACTCAGTACAGGAACCACTGATAATGAGGAACACTGAGCTAGTCCTAGGCAAGCAACGAGCTGGAGCCCAGAGCTCTGGGCATCCAAACATATTGTTAAAATGGCTACTTCAAAGGCCAAACCCGATAGTGGGGATGAGGCATCGGAGGCAGCGATCGTGAGGATCACTTACAGCAAAGCGTTTTGCACACACGGTGCAGGCTTTAAAGCCAGTGGAGCCAGGCATGGCTCAGCTATAGCCCCTGAGGACTGCTAACTAATTACTTAACTTGTCTAACTTAACACTAATCTATCACAATCAACTGTAACAAAGAACACACTAAATGCTAAGGGAGGCTACTTGCGGCATGCAAGAGACAAACGTTCCAGCAACCGTCACAGGTGGAAAGAAGGAACTGAGGGCCCGTGGGAACATGAGCGCGGCACTCCAGGGGGCACGTGAGCCGACCCTACAGGGAGTGCTAAGGAAAAAAAGTTCCAGGAATCTGTGCACGGGGCGCGCACACACCTATATTGGAATGGATATGAGCAATCACTTGAAGAGAGAACGAGTGTTACCATAAAACAAGGGAATGGGACTTTAGTCCCTTCAGCCCGAGAAAGTGAGAACAGGTAGCTAGCTGGAACTGGATTTCTTAGCTGAGTTATTGATAGGCACCAGTACCCAACAAGGCTAGTGTCAGGGGCCTAATGATTGTACGTGCAAGCAGGTGCTTGAGAAAATGCAGGTGAGATAGGTAAACTCATGCCAGTTTGTGACAGCTGCCATCCTGAAAGCTCCATCACCTTCATGTTGCCTCACACCTGAGCTTCAGGGATTCTTTTCAAATATACAAAACCCAAGAATAATATAGGGCAAGCCTACCCAGGGGCCCGTGTGTCACCTACCTCCAGTCATGGCACTGAAAGTCAATAAGGATGGAAATATTGATAGTCCCACAGCATATTTTTGAGAGGAAAGCAATAGGGTCTGGCTGCAGTACGGAGCTGCTGCTGCCTTAGGACCCAGGCGGAGCACGTTGCCACAGGGCTATAAAACCAGTGCAGGCTCCTTGCTGCAGGCAGTGGGATGGAGGTCAGCGCTCTCCTCCCCCTGGCTGTAGCAGAGAACACGGCAAAGCGCTCCGCCAGGGTCCCTAGGCGCTGGGTCCCTGCTAGAGTCAGAGGGAGGGGAGCAATGATCCTCTGTCCCCCTGACTGCAGAAGGGAGCCACTGTCTAGGGACCCAGGTGGAGCGCAGGGTTCCCTGCTGCAGCCAGGGGGATGGGAGATCCTCCTCGCTGAACTTCTTCTGTCTGTGGGGGGAGGGGGCACTGCCAGCATGCTGGTGGCCCTTCAGGGTTGTAAAAATCATATTTGTGGCCCTCAAGCCAAAAAGGTTGGGAACCACTGATGTAGATCATCATTGGATGTTGGATTACTCAAGTTTTACGGTTACTATAGAGTCAGCATTGTCTGGTCCGATGAGCACAGCACTGCGAACCAAGGACTCCAGAGTGCTAATCTCAACTCTGATACTGACTCCATCTCTGACCTTGGTCAAGTCACATGCCCCTTTTAAAGTTAGGGAAACTCAGACACACACAGGGCAGCTTTATTTATTTTATAAGGTACTGGTAAGGATTAAGATTTGTACAGCACTTTGAAGATTCACAAGGCTATTTTAAATGCAAGGAATTATTTTCTATGCCAGTTTGAGGATTTTACTGGATTTTTGGAAGTCTTGCAATTATAATTATATATATTTTTGAAGTACATTGTCACTAGGAGAGATTCTCCTGAAATCAATTTTCCTTAAAAACAATTACATACGCAACTTACAAACAAATTCCCATAAGTGGAGGATGCAGAGTATCTAATATAGGACCTAGGATAAACTGCATGTTATACTCAAGCAGAAACCGTTGAGGATTACTGTACAGTATTATCCTAACACATACTAGTGTTACTAGAAGAGTAGGACATACAACAGTTCAGTGAGAATGCAACAGAGATGATGATTGGTCCCAAAGGTTTGTGATGAGGTGTGTTTCATAAAAGTTATCATTTATATTTTCTGTGTAGCACTCAAAGACCTTCAGATTTGAACACTAACAATTAGAATGTATTATTACCAGGGCCTAGGAACATGTATTGCTTTATGCAGGCATATGTGTTTTTCTGTGGTTGCATGTGAGAGGACAAAATGCTACAGAAATACCACCTGCAATCCTTATTGTTGCAGCCTCGATACTCACAATGCAGCTGTATTCCTCGTCATCCATCTCCTTCACTTTCAGGCAGTAAGACTACAAAGGAAGGGTTAAGAACAGGAAATACCAAGGGTTAAAAAAATGTCATCACCACACAGAGTAGCGTGTTATCCAGTTACTAAGCAATCAGAAGTGCCAGGGGAAGCCCCAGCTTCTCAAGCTCTTCTCAAATGGAATGGCCATGGACACTGGGAGAAGCACAGCTGGACCAGATGCAATATCTCAGTTGAAGAATGAACCCATTTGGAGAAAGGTGAAGAAGGGCAAGTGTGCCCCTCCTGGAAAGCAGGCAGGGAGGAAGGAGTTGTTATTTATACTACAGTAGCACCCAAAACATGCTGGGCCCTGGATAATTATATAGGAAGACTCTGTCCCTCCCTAAAGAACTTACAATCTATAAAAAGTCCTGTGTTACGTAAAGTTTGGGACACCACAGTAGCAGAAAGACATCAGGAGGGAATAAATAAGAAAGCAATGAAATGATTAAAGGGCTGGAAGGATTGATTTAAGAGGAAAGATGGTCAATTGTCTAGCTTGGCTAATGGTCAACTACAAGTATCTGAAGGGTAACAATGCTGGGGAGAGAGAGAAAGTGTTTAGGAGATTCCAAAGGGTAAATTGTTTAGGAGCACCCTCACAAATAAGAACATTAAATTTAACTAAGCAATGTGTCATGTGAATATCAGGAAATGTATCTTAATGGTGAGGTCTATTAGGCTGCAGAATAGTTTCTCAAGGGAAGTAGTTGAAGCATGTTTCTTGAGTCCTTGAGACCGGAGAAAGTACTAGCAAAGTTAATGTATGGAATACACTTGACCAGGAAATGGAGTACATATGAATGAATAGATGTTTCCTGTGTCCATGTGCTATGATCAGTGGCGCACCGTGAGTCTCCGGCACCCGGGGGCCATACTTATCATTGGTGCCACCCCCATCGGCAGCACCCCACGGTGGTGGGGCCTGCGGGCCTGTGTCCCACTCTCCCCTACTCCTCACCCGTCAGCAGCAGTGCCCCGCGGGGGAGGGTGTGTGTCTGTGAGCCCATGTCCCACTCTCCCCCACTTCCCACCCCTATTGGCGGCAGCAGCGCCCCAAACGGTGGGTATGTGTTTCTCGGGGTCCGTTTCCCGCTCTCCCCCACTGTGGGGGCAGTAAGGAGGAGCCGTGATGGGCTCTGGTCCCCGAGGCTCCCTCTTTGCACCCAGTGCAGGGGCGGAGGAGCTGAAAGGATGCCCTGGCTGCCTGCAACAGGGGGTGGGGCAGCTCCTCTGAGGAGGGCCTGGCCAGCGCCCCTCCCCAGGCCAGCACCAGGGGCACGTCTCTCTCCCCCCCGCCACCACCCTCGGTACGCCACTGGCTATGATTCTCTGAAACATAATCTCCCCCAGATGTTTAAAAAAAAAAAAGAGAGAGAGAACAGCTCACCAAGTACTCAAACTTGACATCCAGGTATTTTTTGATGGTCAGTCTTGTGTCCGGAATGGCTTTGTTCAGGTATGTGTTCAGGTCCGTGAGCATCTGCAGGGAAAACATGTTAGTGAAAGAAGATAGTAAAGTGACAGGGCTCAGAGGGAAGAGGAGCATTAGAAGGGATCTAAAAGGACTTGATGGTCTACATGCAATAAGCAAGGGCACACTCAGTCTTGTTCACAGCAGGACAGATGTCCATGTCCCAGAAGTCACCAGCATGATTGGTACTATTTGTTCCCTTTTGTTGACAGTCTCAGCAGAGAGCTCAAGGACTGAATGGGCCGTACAGACATTATCAACAGAAGTGGACCCTCCAAGAGGAGAATAGGCATACTGGAGAGAGTGCGTGCAAGTGTGACAGTCAAGGTGTGGGGTGGCCAGAGGGAGAAGTTTGAACAACCATGTTCAAATAACGTTGCAAATTATAGATACATTTACAACTTCTACTCTGTCTCAACTGTCTAGACAGTTCCTTTAAAGAAAGTTTCAATGTTATTTCTAATTCTTCCCATCACAATTTTTAAGACCATACCCTCAAAGACAGACTCCTCCATTTCCTGGTCTCCTCTCCTACCCTTCCTCCCTTTCTCCTGTATACTAACACTGATCACTTTACCGGTTTGATAGTTTTCAGTAGGCAGATTCCAAATTTCTCGATGCTGCGATGGGCATCTGCAAATTTCACAAAGGCTTCACTTGCAGCTGGCTGTGGTTCCCGTACACCAATGACTGAGAAAACATCTCCAAATGCTGAACAAAGAAAAAAAATACATACAGATGGAGAAGGGGTTTATCCAGAGAAAAGCCTCCATGCCTGATATGAAAAACCATTCCCAAAGCTAGAATTTGGCCGGAGCAGGGTAACAATCCTATTCTTGCAGGATGTCATAGGTTCTTTAAAGACCACGAGTAGTCAGGGCCTCGCTTTTATGTCTCATGTGAAAGATGGTACCTATGTCCATTAACACCATGCTGGGGAATTGTTTCTGCACTGACTCAGAAGGAAGTGCACCACTTCCTCACTTATTCCTACAGTATCTAGTTTTCGTTGGGTGTTGTAGTTCAACTACTGATTAGGCCTGATGTTTGTGAGATCTGATGATATCATAGACATCCACTCCCCGATTCTAGGGTGGTCAACCTGCTGCAAGTCTGAAGATTGAATTCTTTCCAGTCTGTTTACCTCTGTGTGTCTGGGAGAGTTCAAAGAAAGCTCTAAGGAGACTCTTGGTGTGCTCTGTCATGCCTGTGATGGGGGAAGAGAGAGAGAATATACTAATCATCCCATTAACACAAAGAATGTACTCCCTCCCCTCAATCCCAATCCAGATGTCTGACAGAGGAGGATAATTTACCTTTGTACAGTTCTGCGGTCCTCTCCAGCTCCTCCAGCCTCTTCACCAATCCATCTAGAGGGGAATAAAAAACCAGAGAATAGTGGTTATGATGTTAAAAGTCCAGGGGAACATAGGGATATGACTGGCTGAAAGGAGAGGGCATTTATTTTATATGAATGGTTGAAAACACCCCAACCCCTTCTCAAAAGCCTGGCTCCTTACCCAACAGGTAAACCTTTAAAAAATAAATTCAGACTGGATTCAGAGTTTTATAATTCAGCTCACCACCTATTTGAAATTCACTGATTTTCACTGTTCAGTTGTGTCCTATGAACTTAGCTAGCAGTTAAAGAGCCCCATCAACATTATGGCATGGGCTGTGGATACAATCGTGATATATAGTGGCACAGCATATTTCCTACAGAGGGGCATCCCTATTTACAACAGTAATAAATGACAAGAAGGCAGAATCTTGAGTGAATAAAGTAAAGCTTGTGTTTAAGTAACTATGACAAATAAGAAGGAGGGAGAGGGTAACTGCTGGATAATTACTACACCCCTCAGATGAGAAAGCTGAATGAATTTCACCAGAAATGCCCAAGTTCAGCCATACCCTACCACTAAACTAAGACAGAAAAGGTTGTACATGAAAAAATGCCTGACAGACATTAACACAGCATCTTTTATCTAGACATCTCACAGTGCCTGACACATTCATTTATTATTTGGGGTTTGGGATTAAACATATAGGACAGTAATGAACTCCTAGACCAGGGGTGTCAAACTCGCTGATGGTGACGGGCCATATTTGCATAAACTGCACTTCACAGGGGTCATGCAATACCCTCCCCTGTCCTACACTATTAGAAGTTGAAATCTAGGCCATATGTAACTGGAAAAGTTGTTTTCCCTATACTTTAAAATTTAAAATTTGACCTGCAGCCCCAATCTCACAATAATTTAGGAATTTTTAAAACACATGAAAGGGTGGCTCTATTAAAAGAGAATCACTTCATTTACCACTGAAATGCCGCTACATCTGGACTGGAGAGTGGCAGCTGTATAACTGTACATTACGCTGCAGTTTAGCACAGGAAGTACAGAACTGTCATATCCATTTGTGACTGCAGAGGGAACTTTAGGTTTGCATTTTCAGGGTGTGACTGACACCATTATGAGGGACATATCCATTCAGTCAGGGAGACTTTTTTGCATTCAGGCTTATTATGCCCATGAGACATTTGCAGGCAGTTCTGTAGTGTGTTTCAGACAAGGTGACTATAAGGTGTGACATGACACAACAAAACTGAAACAAATGCCTGTAGTCTGAATACACTTTAAAAAACGATAGGAATGATACTAGCAGACATGAGAACTGTTGCTTATTGGTATAATTATTCTGATCTTGCAGAATGATTGCAACCTCACAGCTTTTTGATTCAACAACACAGCATCGCCATGCAGTCATAACACTGCAATGCTGCACTACAAAAAACATTTAGGAATCTCTCACTGTCCTGTGATCTAAGGACATGAGACTGTCTCGTGCAAGTATCAGGAGGAGTTCCTGCCCTAGTCAGACCCTTGCCACCATGGCACTACTGGGCACCACCTTAACAAACACTGCGCCTGCGCCCCCGTAACATTATTGAATACAGCTTAACTGACATTGCCAATAGCCAACAGGAAGGTGCCTTTCTGTATAGCTGCTTACCGTTGCAGAGGATAGCTCGGCTCAGTCCCAGGGCATCTGCTGTACCCGAGCTCATGTTCTCCACCAATCGATGCTTCACTTTCTTCAACACTAACCCCCCCCCAAAAAGAGTCAAAACCCAGGATCAGGATAATTTCCAGTCACAAAGAACACACTTAACAAAACTCTCAAGCATCAGCTACCGAACTGGCAGATTGAGCCTAATTCAGCAGTGCTTAGAGGAGACTGAGAACAGAAAGAGAATGTCACAGAAATTACATGCAGAAAAGATCTGAACTTGGGCTAATGAGGCGTGTTCCCTACAATATGTTCTTTATTCAAGTCCTATATACCCCGGGAAATGGGGCTTCTACAACTGCCTTTGGAAGACACTGCCTACTAGAGCTCATCATAGGAAATACATCCTGACATTCAAGACCACTTCTTGCTTACTTTACTCACGTGATTCCTTCCAATGAAGTTAACAGAACAATGTGTAAGTAAGGCAAGTAGGATTTAGTGCTCAGCCAAAATTTGCTTTTGCTTCATTTTCTCTCATGACACTTAGTTAAAAGTCCTTGTACTGTCCTTAACAATTCCTCTCCCTATTTGGTGATCACCCCCCTAAAATTCTTGAAGATAATTATGCTCTTTTTGTAATCCTATGTCTACGCTGCTTATATTTAGGACCTGATTTTCAGAGATGCAGAGTATCTGCGGTTCCCAGTGATGTCAGCTGAAGTTGCGGATACTCGGCACTTCATTATTTGCTCTTATTTTTCCCCAGAAATCCATCGCCCAGCCTCTGTGCATTTTTGGTTGCTCTTGTCTGAGTTCCCTTCAGTTTGTCAGCATCTTCACTGACAAAGGAGAATGAAAACAAAAGGAAATACAAATAAGAGAGGCTGCCCTTTACTCTATGCCTTGCTCAGCTTTTCCAGAGTGGTGGGAATGTGGTCATGTTTAAAGGGGAAACTCAGGTAGGTTAAACTCAAAATAAAGGTTTGGTTTAAAAAAACACATTTTACAAAACCCAACATGGAGAGAAATGTCATAATGATTCTCTAAAATAAGATTAACTAAAGACAGGGGTTTTGGATTGAAATCTTTCCATGCACGGTCAGAAATCCAAATACACCAGCAAACAGGAGAGTGGATGAAAGACAGTATGTGAAACTGACTAGTTGAGTTTTACTGTCCAAACTGAACACGATGAAGAAAGCAAGCAAACAGCAAAAGTGATAAACCTAAATGAATTTTGAATAGTCAAGTATTATTAGTAACACAGGGAAGAACTTTAAAAAAACAAACAACCCAAGTTCTATCTTGTGTTCATTTAAAAGAGACAACATAACAGCACATACTGAAACAAGTTTGATTTTGATTTTGGATGGGAACTCTTCACCATCCTCCCCCTACCCTGCATATCAAGGGAGAGTAAGAAACCAGCATGTCTTACCGATATCCAAGGACTTGCCCTGCTTCGGGTCAGCTTGGAGTTTGTTGTAGTGAATCGTCACTTCTCCCTGGGTGGAATAGCGAAACCAGAACTGTTGTTCTGGAACTGAGCAGTAAGGGCCTCCTCTACTGAAGGACAACAGTTTATAATCTGTGACCCAACCTGTTCCACTGGACCCCTCCTACTTCTTACCTTTACGACCTGTATCATTTTGGCCACCTCCACTTTGGTTTTCCCTTTGACTGACTTTCCATTCACTCCTGTGATTTCATCACCAGCTGCCACAGTTCCATCTACGGCTGCCGGAGTGTTATCAAACACCTAAGAGAGAAGAAGATTAAAGGAAATGGGGAGCTAGAAAGTAGCGCAATTAGCCTTATTTATGGGGCATCCTCTATTTCTCTTCCCTTCCCAACCCATAATCCACAGACACTCCACAAGAATCTGAGGAGAGCTGAGGACCAGTTCTTTCTAACTTTACTCTGTGCTTCATCTAGGGCAGGGGTTCTCACCCTTTTTCTTTCTGAGGCCCTTCCCAACATACTATAAAAACTCCAGCACCCAGAAGGGAGGGGGGCCCTTGGGACTCCTGGCTTCAGCCAACGGGTGGGAGGAGAGCCTTGAGACTTTAGCCCTGCGGGGCTCCAGCCATGGGAAGCCGGAGCTCAGGGCTTCTGCCCTGCAGGGCACCAGGGCTCTGTGGGGAGTGGGAGGCTTTAGACCTGCGGGGTCACTGGAGCTCGGGCTTCAGCCCCAAGGCTCCGCTCCCTGCTGGGATGCCAGAGCTCAGGACTTTAGTCCTGCAGGGAGCACTGAGGCTTGGGGTTCCCTGTGGCTCTGCTCCCAGTTTCAGTTGCGCAGAAGGTGCCAGGCTTCAGCCTCACGGCACTGCTCCTGGCTTGAGGCCCATAAGGGCACCAGAACTCAGGGTTTTAGCCCCATGGGGAGTGCTGAGGCTTGGGGCTTTAGCCCCGCATGGAGCACAAAGGCATCAGTCCCATGGCTCCAGCTTCAGCCCTATGGGGGGTGCGAGGGCTCGGGACTTTAGTCTCCAGGGGAGTGCCGGGGCTCAGGACTCACCGCAGCTCCACTCCCGGTTTCAGCATCACGGGGGCTCAGGATACTGGGCTTTAGCTGCAGGGCCCTGCAGCCCCCTGAAACTGGCTTGTGGCTCCCCAGGGGGCTGCGGACCCCTGGTTGAGAACTGCTGATCTAGGGCAGGATTTCTTGAAGTCTAATACATCACATATGGCACTCCACTCTCCTACCCCTTTGAATTTTAATATGTTCCCAACACTGCTGATTCTCAGGTGCATGTGTGAATTCAGGAACCTTAATCTTTGTCCTTTCAGAACTATTTCCAGCTAGCATGATAAACTTATGCTTGCTGGAAAAGAGAGAAGATGCTTCGCACTCTGACAAAAGCAGAAAAGGGAAGATTCTCCATGCCCCCATCAGCTTCCGTCTGTCAAGCTTAACATTGCATCACAAGGACAATACCCTCCTCTTCCATGAGTGCCCACCTGAACAATATAGAGACAGGGACAGTACTGTGCTCCTCCCCCAATACTGATCCCAATCAGATTCTGAGAGTCCTTCTTCAAGGTTACTGTCCCAGGAACAGTGGGGATCCCACTAAAACAATACATAGAGAGAAATGATAAATGACACAGGTTGGTATAACTGTATCTGCATGCAACAGCTAAAATGTATAATCTGAAAATATGCCAGATACTTCTCATCTGAATTAATCATATTACAGCTGCTGTTTAGCCTTACAGCCCAGATTGGCAGGACCTTGCCAAAACATGATTTAGATATGTTTATTTGAAATCACTAAGTTAAATAAGTTCCACAGGGGTAGCCGTATTAGTCTGATCTTAGCATAACAGTGAGAGTCCTGTGGCACTTTAAAGACTAATACATTTATTTGGGCATAAGCTTTTGTGGGCAGGAACCCACTTTGTCGGATGCATCCAATGAAGTGAGTTCCTGCCCACGAAAGCGTATGCCCAAATAAACTTGATAGTCTCTAAGGTGCCACAGGACTCTCGCTAAGTTGAATGAGAGGCTAATGATTATGTATATGATAACGGAAGTAGCCTACTGAGCAAATTCAGTGCTGCTGTCAAAACTTAGCCCCTCTGTCTTCTGTCATTGGGAATGGGCAGAGAGTATTCCCACAGTATCTTTTTCAGAGTTTGTGAGGAGTAAAGATAGAAAAGACACCCCATAATTCACTGAGAAGCATACTTAAGACCCTCAAATATTTTGGAGGCTTTTTTTTCAAATCTCTGTGCAAGAGTTAGGGTAATAAATACAAAATATAAATACGCCAGTCAATGGAATCCCTCAATTTACACTCCCCACCCCCAACCCTTTAATTTGAAAATAAAATTCTAATGCTGTAATGCTGGGGAATCTCCACGTGCCTGTCATAGACATAACGATTATACACTCCCCCACCATTTCTTCCCACTTCAAAATACTTCCCTCCCTACCCTTCCAGCTGCTTGCTTTGAGCACATCCTGGTTACAGCTCCTTAGGCCTGGTCTATACCTAAAACTTAGGTTGACCTAGCTACATTGCTCAGGACTGTGAAAAATTTCAAATCCCAGGCAATACAGTTAGGTCAACCTAATCCCCACTGTAGACACAGTGAGGTTGACAAAAGAATTCTTCCATCAACCTTAGCTACCGCCTCTCGAAGGGGTGGATTTACTACAGTGACGAAAAAACCCTTCCATCACTGTAATATGTGTCTACATGACAGCACTGCAGCTCTCCCATTGTTGTGTGGACATATTCTTAGTGATATTCAGTTGTTGGGAAAGGGAAGTGAAGCACTTACAGTTTATCCTCCTCAATGTCATAGTCCAAGTCTCCAAACATCGCTCTGGCTGTCTGGAGTCTTTTGGCGTGAGACTCCGTTTACACCAAAGTGCCTGGGAAGAGAAAAAAAGAACAAAACTCAGTAAATCTAATTATCTCAATTAGTGGATTCATCTATACTTGGCAGCTAAAACTGAAGAATCAACCTGTGCCCTCTGTCAGACCCTTTCTCTCTCTCTCTTCCAACTGGGGATGGAGCTGTCAGTCTCTCTCCTGCCTTGGGGAAGGAAGATTCCCCACTTTGGGCAGGGGATGGGGAGAATGATGCTGTTTTTGTCTCTTTTCAAATTCAGACATTTTGATTGTTTCCCAAGCTACATAAGTACTGGCAATGCTTGGGACAAAAGAACACAATCCATTTTGGAAGCTGATTCTGTGTGTGGTGTATCTGCTTAGTACAATACTTTTCATTGGTATCTGGGGGTCTTAAACCCTGCATCCATTTAGTATTTCAGTTTTTCCTTGATTCTGTGGCAAGTTGACAGGCATCTCACTATCCTCTGCCTCCTTCCTCCTGGGGCCTCACACAGTTGCCCCTCACCGTGCTTTTTCATGGACAGTCTTCTCATTTTGGACCATTGGAGGAAGTATCTTTCTCCTTATTTCAGAATGGAGGGGAGCAAACCTCTTCCCCCTCTTCTCTGTCACAGCAGCTGCCCCGTGGTTCCTCGCTGGCATGCTCGGAGCCTCCCAGGTCCCCTCGCTCCGTGGGGGCAGCTGGCAATTCGCGCAGGGAGCCTGCCTGCGCCCGTGGGTCTGTGAGAAGGTGCCCACCACCTTCGATGCTGCCGGGGGCCAAATGGGGGAGGCCTGGGGGTGGGGGGCTGGGGATCCCCTCGCTGCTGCTCGAGGGGAGGTGACAGCAGCAGCAGACGAGGGGCAGGGCCCAGGCTAGCACGGGGGGGGGGGAGGGCGTAGGGAGCAGCCCCGGGGACAGCGGGCTCAGGCTTCGCTCGCGCACGGGGTGGGGGGGGGGCAGGGCAGCAGGGGGCTAATGGGAGCCCCTCAGCCGCTACCCCCCGGAGGAATATGGCCCCCCCTTGAGGCGGGCAAGACTGGAATGGGGAGGGGGGTGTTGGTCGCTCACCGGAAGCGGCTGGCTCGGGCCAGGCACCTGCATCCACCTGCCGTCGCTACCTGTCAGAACATCCCCCTCCTCCACGTCACTTCCGGGCGTGAATGACGCCACCTCCCTGACGTGAACTCCCATCCCCAACCCGCTTCCAGCATGGGACGGAGGCGAGCGGGTGTCGGGAGCTGCCCCGCGCGCTCCTCTCGCGAGAACAGTGGCCGGGTTTCCGGGGAGACAGGGAAGGGAGAGCGGGTTGCCATGGAGACAGAGAGGGCCCGGGCTGCTTTCGGAACAACCCCTGGAGGAAGGGGGCGGGGCCTCGATCTGGGTTCGCCCGCCCGCCCGCCCCCCTCTCCTGCCGTCGCCATGTTGGGGGAGGCAGGGGACGGTCTATTGGAGTTGGCCCTGTGCGGCGCATGAGTCATGTTGTGTTCTGCTGGGGGCATGGTGGCGCAGGCTCCGGACTTGCCCTGAGGAGATCTGAGCTCATTTGCCGGCCCTGCCACGGACGGGTGCGACCATGGGCAAGTCACTCGGTCAGCCACGTTCCTCAGATCTCCAGCTGTGACATGGGGCGACCCTTCCCCACCTCCTCGTGCCTGCTGCAAAGCGAAGCTGCAAAGCTCCCAGCTCCCGCATTGATGAGAACCGTAGAAATGCCTCAGATTAAATAACAAAGATGGAGGGTGGCCAAGCCATGTACCAGCATCTCTAGATGAGATTAAAGCTTGGTATTGGTAACAGCAGAAACATCAGCCCCTGCCTTAAGCAGGATCCACACTTAGCCTCATCAGAAATGTCTAAGATAAACAATCTCCTTCATACAGTAGCTTGATTCATGCAAAATAAAGAATCTGTGGCCTGAATCTCAGTCTTGGACTATGTGAAGCTGTACACAGTAGACAGGTTAGCTGAGTTGTGGTGGTTTGGATTGGTTTTCCTCGCAATCTGCTGCTTTTGCTGAAGTCATTGGTAGCTTCTTGTAGACTTCAAGTTTCTATTGGATCTCCGGAGACTTCCTGACCATGTGGCTTTGCTGGTCCTTGGTAAACTTTCAGGTGGAATGCTTTACTCAAGTTGATGACATAAACTGATATTCAACAAAACTCAAGAAAAGAAGATATATTTCCAAAACTCTCCTCTCTGGCAGAATACAACCCCCCTGTTCTATACTTCGGTGAACCCAGTTCAACACTGAGGGTGAAATATAGCATTCCCCTACTGGATACATTTTATGGTGCTTAAATGAGTTTTGGTCAGTTACCAAAGTTACCTGCTCAGGTTAATGAGACCCAAAATATTTCCTTGAGGCAGTGTTGAAAGTTTCATGGACATTTAGGCCTAGCTCCTCAAAGGTATTTAGGCACCTAACTCCCATTGAAATCAACTGAAGTTAGTCACCAAAATGCCATTGACAAACTCTGGGCCTTGCTGTCCTGTTCTAGAAACATACAGTGCGCTTAGTCTATTGCAGTATTTTCCCAAAATGTGCAGTGTGCAAAGGACTATCTGACATGACAGGGGGGCACAGATAGGTCTCTAGAATCTTAGCTTTCATTTTAGAAAAAGAGAAAGATTCTAGCTGTTACATATGCAAAGAAAAACTTCAAAATGTGATGCAAGGGTAACAAGTGCAGAGATGTCTACCTGAGTTTTCAGAGGTCCTGAAACAATAGCTTTGAAATGGGAACTGGCCTATCCATTACAATGATGCTAACTCAGATGCCTGTGATGATATTGTTAATTTCAACACTGACTATTTCAACTCTTCCACTGTAGGATGGATAAAAATTGATTATTTTAAAAAAAAGAAGCTGTTTTTAATTGTATTTTATTGTTATTTAAATTATAATAATTTTTCTTTTGAAAAATAAACCTGTTTAAAATGAAATCTGAATTTATACCAAACTTCTCTCTTAAAACTTTTAAATAAAAAAATGCTGAATCCATGAACCTATATTAACAAATTTTGAGTTAAAGGCTGCTTTTCTATGTAAAGAAAGATGTTTTCCCCCTGATTCTAACTTTTGGGGCCAAGCTTTATAAATATGGCACAAATAGGTCATGTCCTGTATTAAGGGCTTGAATCTGTGGGAGGTCCAGGGGTTGTGCTATGGGGTGCACAAAACTGGCAAAGGCATCAGAAGCATTGGGTCCTGGCCTCTGTCTCTAGGAGACACCACTGTGTTTCTCAGCTGTTCCCAAAGTGGGGTCCCCAGACTTCTGGGGTTCCACTGTACATTATGGAAGGGTCTGTCCCTTGAGCTAGGGCTGGAAAATGCTGGAATAGCTTTACAGCACTTTTGCCACATGAAAGGACGCCTATTTTGTTCTCAAAATGACATTCTCTGCACAGCATGCGAGGTCATGCTGATGAGGGTGTTCCCACATTGGTGGGGTGTTCTGTTAGTACCATTACTTGCCAATTCAGAACTACACCCTCTCTTTGAGGGCTTAGAAGAACTTTTTCTGCCACATATGTCAAGACTTGCAACACTTCTACAAGGTAGGAAAGTAATACCTTCATTTAAGGGAAACAGAACTATAGATAAAGTGAAGTGTATAAGCCCTAAAATAATAACATGACATCTATGTATAAAAAACAAAAGGGACCTGGGACATTTAATCAGGTGCCAATGTGGTCCTTGGTGGAAAAAAGTTTGGGAAAAACGGATAGATCTCATCAAGGTAATCCACTGAACCTCCCTCCTGTTTTGTAACTTTTTCCTGCCTGAGCTCTGGCTCAGTTATCAAATTATGAATATTTATGATTTCATCATCATGGAAATTTACTCTCCAGCTCATGGAAAAACACTGATCTGTCCAGTATCTACCAGGCCAGCCCTTGCTTCTGGATGGTTCTGAGCACTTCAGATAAATGGCTTTGCTCTGTCTCCTTGCATGTGTACACAGATAGATACAAAACAAACACAAATTCATTAATTTCTCAACTTCCTCTGTCTGTCTCTCTCTAAAATAAAATACTGCAGTGCAAAAGGCATGTGAGTTACATGAGCAGAAGTCTTGGATGGTTGTTCATTTTTTTCTAAGAGTCAGGGTGGGGAGTTATGGAACAAGGGAGAAGGAGCAGAGTGTGCAACCAGAAAGGAGCAAGACTAGTGTCAAAGCAGGACACTGTGTGAAGAAGACAGTATTCTTCAGAGTGCGTCCTCTGGTGCTGATTCTTACGGACTGCCTGCCATGTCTTACTGTGCTAGTAAATGATAAAATAGTCAGCACTGGACTAAAGAAAAATGTAGAAGATATGCTGAATATACATAAACCTATTTCCATAGCCTTCGACAAACTGCAGAAAGATCGCTGCTGTATTGGTGATACTGTTGAAATTTGGAAAGAACTTCAAGAGACATTGAAGAAAGAAATATCCAGCAACAAAGTTAAACTGCAAGCAGTAAAGAATCAGATGGATCAAACATTTACTCTACCTCATTTTCTTGTCTGTGTTCGCAACCCAAAGTACCGAGGTAGATGTCTAACTGCTGAAAAAGAAGATGCTATGACACGGGTACTAAAAATCACATATCAGTCAAGCCAACCATAATAAATTTGAGGGCTGGCAGCGAACCATTCAAACTTATTTGCTAATGACGTTTTAAAGAAAGTCACACCACTGAACTGGTGAAAGTCACTAGCTAAGCACCTGGAACCAGAGTTTGTTGAAGTGCTAAACCAACTTTTGACAGCAGTAGCCTCTTCTGCAGGCACAGAAAGAATATTTTCTTCATTTGGACTAATTCATTCAAAGTTGAGAAATCAATTGAGAGTTGAAAAAGCAGGAAAACCTGTCTTTCTCTTCCAGTCTATGGATAAAAATGAGAAGGGATGGCATGGGATCTACTAGTTTTAAAAGTTTGAAGGACAGCCTAAATAACTTAGGAGACTGTCGTCTCATTTTCAAGACTTAGGTGAGTAGGAACTTAAGGTCCAGTCACTTTCATTTAGGGATATTTGAAAAATTTCTCAGGCTGACCTGAAATAATCAGTTTAATTCACAGACTACAGTTAATCCCTCTGTTGCTTTAATAAATCATTTAGTTGTAAACGTGAAACTGTTTTGATAATAGTTTATGTAGTCAAAACATCTAAGATTGTTTTGTTTAATACAAATAAATTGTATATACTTTTTTGTGTTTAATTACATTACAGTTACCATTGTAATGCATCTAGATGCAAATCATGAGCAAAAATTTAATTATCTAGTAAATAAGCAATATATCATTCATCATTTTCTAACGTACTAAGAAAGTGCAGCTAGTAAGAATCCAAAAATATTAAGCTATACAATTGTTTAAATAAATGTATATAGTGTACCCTCATAGATAGCAAAAAGATGTACCAAGTCTAGTGTAAAGGCTCTATTTATGTGTTGATGTAAATCAACATTTTAATGGCTATATCAACTAGTGAGAATGCACCTTTCTTTAGAAAATAATTGAAATACAAATGGAAAAGTTGATTCAAATTGATGATTTTAATCGAGGCTTTCCACATAGTGATTTAAATAATGATTTAAAACAATCCACCCTGTTCCACTGCTCAGCAAAGCATGTAAGAAAGAAGTAGTAGTATCATAAATATCTACATTAGCATTTCTTAGAGCATGTGTGTGGAGTGGGAGAACAAAAGACTAGCTGCAGTGGAATAGAAAATGTATAAATGAAGATATGTAGACTTTTAACAATAGATGGTGGGACTGCAGAGTGGAGGAGGGTTTTCTCTTTCCTGAAGGGAGGGGCAGCTTTCAGAAGTTTGGAAAACATTGCTCTACCATCTAATAAGTGAAACTAGTTCCTCCCTATGTCTGTCTTAGCAATTCCAGTTAGTTGAAGGAACATTGTCACTGTATTTTATACAAACTAGAGTTGCCAACCATCGCAAATTTTGCAGAATTGTCATTGTCTCAAATTCTAGGACAATGTCCATTGTCCCTAACTGATCTTGGTGGGATGCCAAAATGTCCCTTGTGCATGAGAATTTACTTCCACCCCCGCTCTCCCACTCCTTTAAAAGATAACAGAATTAATATCAATTGCACTATGTCTCTACATGCAGTAAAATATACTTCCAAGTATGTCAATGACAGATTGATCTGGGTGAATTTGATCAGTTGGCCCTATTCTGCCCCCTTCTCGCACATAGCACAGGTAGTACTTAAGGGTTTAATCTCAGTGCAGCAGGAGAGCCTGCAAGCATGGCTGCTGAGAGCTCAAGGAAGCTAGTTCTCAGTCTTGCTGCTCCTCACTCAAAGAAGGGGAGGAGGTAGTGCTTGAGCCCATCCTTAACCTGGTTCTACCCTTGCCCTTCTCCTTCCATTATGAGAATGTGGAGGGCAGATTTGGGGACTGGCCTCTTCCTACTCAACACAAGCATTTAGTGACCATGTTTACTGGTGTCCCAACTGCACTCCCTTCTGACAACATGCTACTCGGGTCATAGTACTCGGGTCAGGTACAGTCAGGTTAAGTGGTACTTGACCTGACTGTACCTGACCCGAGTGGTACTTGGGAAAAAAAGGTTGAAAACCGCTGCTATAGAATTTAATAGGATTAAATTCAATAAAGGGTTTTACATGTGGGTATGTGTTCTGTTTCTTTTCTGTAGCAGGCAAGAAGGTGCTAAAAAGGTTCTAATCTAGGCAAAAGGTCTACAGTGAAGTCTACAGTAGCTGTAGGCATAATACTGCTTTCCTTATTTCTAATGCACTTTCTTGTTCAGTGTTAGAAGAAAGTGACTCCAATTTTTTTGGCTACTGTGACAGGACATTCTACTGAAATAAAATTATTTAGAAATTCAATGGATTTCTATGGAAATTACTTAGAAAAGCTGCTATAGAATTCCATTGATTGGTGTTCAGTCTTTATTAAGCTGTAGAAGGCATTTGCATAAGGGATTGCTGGAAGCTCAAGTAAATGGAAAAGTGACCCTAAAAGTTTTATTTTGCTGTCTCAAAAGAAGGCAGTGACAAGGATTATTAGTATGTTCAGAGAGGAATGGATGTTGGAATCAGAATTCAAATCATGAATCACTCGATGTGATGGTATTGGCATGTCTAGTAGTGTTTTCAGAGGTGTGTGGGGAGCTTTTTTAATTAAAAAAATCCAGTGGAATCAGATAAACATAAGCAGTGAACTGCCATTAAATAAAAATCAAAACAAATATTCCTAACTCTATTAAAGATTCCACAAAAGAGGGAAAAATAGCAGCAGCCAATGTTGCATACTACCACCACTTTGTGTTTTGCCACCACAGTTATTTATCAATGGACCTCAGCATAATGCTTTCAGCCAAAGTGTCTGAGGAATCCGAAATTAATTGGGGATACACAAACTGTGAGAACATTGTGGCAAATGATTTCTCAGACTTCTGATGTGGTCTTTAATACCTGGAGAACAAGTCATTTTCAGTTGTAAGGCTTGTTAAATAAAGGAAATTTAAAATGGTTCCCTTTAAAAGGGACTGAGGTACTTTTCAAAAGATGATAGAGATTGTGCAAAAAGATCTGGATTGATGATGCAGATGAAAGTGCAGTCTGTCTCTCTACAATCAGTCAAAACTGGGAGAGATGTCTTTGAAACTGGTTAATACAACTGTGTCTGCTGCTGACAGTGCAACAGTGACCTATGGAGAGAAATGTTTTGAAAGCCAGGGAGCACAGCTGCATGCAAAATTCCTGGAACTGTCATGCATAGAATGGCAATTGTCAAGCTTTCATGCAAAGTTCTTGTCTAGGATTGGAGAAGAATTTAACAGTCAACTGTTTCAGTGATTTGTCTACCTCTGCAGAGGGGGTTCAGTAACTGAAAGAATGCTTTGATTTTGTAGAATACAGTAGCTTGTGGCATCATATGTCGTTTCTTCCAGCCATTGACCAACTTCTGAAGAACTAGAAGGCTCTGCCACCAAACCTGACTTTGTGATGCAAAGCAAAGAAGAAACACAGTCTTTGATCTGGAAACTCCTCTCTGACCAGGAACAAGGACTTGATAACAATTACCTCTCTTTCCCTGAGTATATAATGTTTTTCTTGCAGTTACTTGAGCCTGGTAGCCATACTGATCAAAACATTTGACGGTGAAGCCATCCACATTGCTACAGTAAGTGTGTGACAATATGTGGAGGTTAAGAATGAGTTTGCAGTCCCAGATGTAAGAGAAGTGATTTGGTTTCCAAGTTAACCAGAATGAGCAAATGCTCAACACTTGTAATCAGAACTTCCTCTCCTCTCAGAAATAACCAAGGTGAAATCCTGATACTACTGAAATCAATGGGAGTTTTACCATTGACCTAAATGAGCCCAAGCTTTCACCCCGGAGTCTAAAGGCCAAATCCTCAATTGATGTGAAGCTGCATATCTCCACAGATTTCAATGCTGTCCAGCTGAAAATACAGCCCCTATGAGACGAATTCTACTTGGAAAAGTGTTTTCTTTTTTAAACTCACCTCTCAAATTCCTTTCAGTTCTTGGGTTAAAATAACTGATCACATTTAATGAAGTTTAACAATATACTTGATTTTTTTTAACTTGAGAGTAATCCCAGTAAAGACAAGTGGTGTTAATTGTATTATTGTCATTATTTATATTACAGTAACAAGGAGAGACCCCATCTGAGACTGGGATTTCACTGGCTGGGCACTGCAGAAATACATAAGAAGGGACATCACCTAACCCTAAGAGTTACAGTTAAATAGACAGGAAAATGGAAGGGAAACAGAAAGGTGAAATGACTTGTGCAAGGTCACACAGCAATTCATTGGCAGAGAAGGAATAGAATCCAGATCTCCTGAATCCCAATCCAGTGCCTGATCCATTGGACCATTCTGTCTTTCATGAGACCATTAGAACCATGTAGTTCCCCAGTCCCCCTTGAGCACACTGAATCGTACCTTTCCCAGGGAAGTGGCTGCCTAGCACAGTAGTAAGATCACAACTATTACAACACAGTCAGGAGATTTGGGTACTATTACCAGCTCTATCACCAAATTGCTATTCAATCTTAAATCAATGACCTGGGTTAAGCAAATCACTTCACCCTCTCTTTGTCTGTTTATTTTCACTCCTGTACAACAGGGCAAATAGAACTTCCTTACCTGACAGAGGCAGTGGGAGGGTTAACTGAACCATGTTTTTGAAGTACTTTGAGATACAAGGATACCGAGCTACAGAAATGACAGTTTAATTTTTCTTAGTAATAAAATAATAGAGCAGGCAGCTTGCAAGGGTGTGGGATTAGTTTCTAGTAAAACAAAACTGTTTTTTAAAGACCATTTTACTTAGTCAGTAGGCCCACTTCAGGGAACTTTTTTGGCATCTGAAGGCTAGAGGTAAATTTAGGGCTATGAGGAAGGCTGGAAGGGATCTGAATTGCAACCTTTGCAAAAATAAAAAAAGTATGGCATTCAAAAAAGATGGTTCGGAACTTTTCCTGACACTTCCCGGTTTACAGAGAAGTGAACTGGGAAGTTATTACATACACAATATCCCTAGCAGTTCTTGCTCTATGAAATGGTGCCAAACAACAGAAAGAAAAGTGCGACTGTTAGGCCAGCTCCCCTGTGTATATTGGTGTTTCATTTCTGGGGGAACAGTTCCACCTTGTGGACGTTGCTGAGAACTCCTGTTGCCATGAAGTCAAACGAGTAATATCAAAGAAAAATGGTTTGTTGAGTGTGGGTTTATGACTATTTTATTGCAAGAGGAGGAATAATATCTCTTGCACAACACATTGGTGAGAATCATTTTGTGAGGCATTGCTGGGTGATTAACACAGCAGGCCTTATGACTGGTGAGGCACCAGGCTGACAGAAAGGAAGAACAAATTTCCTTCCACCCTGGTTCCACTGCTGGAGTAGGGCATCGGAAGAGCAGCCTTGAGGTGTTCCCTCCTCTTACTCTGTCCTGCTACTAAGAGAAAAGACAAGTTGTAGAACTTGCATGTGATAATGAGTCCCAAATGGCCATTTGTTTTGCTTGTGCTTAAGGCAGGGCCTGATTATTAACTGTAAGGACCTAGACTTGACATGCAGTTCTGCTCCATTTTTATCATCTTTCAATAGCTTCCAGATCAAGTGGGCTCAGGTTAGGTTACAAGTAGAGCAATTTCCATACACCCCTAATCTGTCAGCAAACTCACGCCGGGTTCTGAGAGACAAACTTGCTTCTTTTCTGCTTGCACTTAATCACCAGTAATAAAGGTTCTGCAAACAAATCATGTCCTTAGACTAGTTATCCTGATGCCCCCCAAATCTCAATCTCTGTACTGGATCCATCCCCCACCGTAGGGTCTCACATTCTTTCTGATACAGCAGTCTTGGATGGATGGCTGTCAGCTCAAAGTCAGTAAGGCCAAAACTGAGCTAATGTATGTGCCTGAATTCAACTCTGATGCTCTATTATCCTCTTGGGGGATTTTCTCTGGTGCTGGAGGGGGGATGATGAACATCATCTTTTGCCCTAACGCACCCACTTCTCCAGCTGGCTGGCCCATCTCCCCTCCAGTAGGCCCCAGTTGCACGGAGAAGCCTCTACAGGGTGTAGAGAAGAATGGGCCAGTGAGAAGGTGGCCCTCAGCTGTTCAGTGTAGAATATGGCACATCCATACACATAGAGGGGATCACTCACAGGTGTACAATGTAGGCTTATGAGTTCACCTCTATGGGACTCAGAAAGAAGAAAAACAAATACATTTAAACCATGTCTAAAAATGATCTAAACAATCTTTCCTAAACATATACATCTTGTGACTTCAAAGACTGCTCTTTCAAGGCCTCCCAAGGTTAGAAGCAAGTTCAGTGTGTCCCAGTGGCAAGCTAGGAATTCCCTCTTTCCAACAATATGATGCTCCGATTTCTATCCCTGCGTAGTCACAAGATCAGTCAAAACTTAATATTGCTGTCCTGGGCTTCAGACCCCACTGTAATTTGGAGGGGAGGGGCAAATTTCACATTTGCGGAGAAAAAGTGAGTGTTTTGGTAGCAGTATATGGGGTTTCAAATGTCAGAAGCTTTTCCAGAGGAGATGGATTAATGGGCAGAGTGCAGGTGATGTGAACAAGGTGCATGATAGATGTATATTATCTACATCTCAGTTTATCGCCTGGAAAGCACATCCACATAAGTAGTGTCAATAGATACAGATATCTACACACTCATCTACCAGTAAGGAAGCTACCTAATTGATCATGCCAAGCCACTGGAGTTTTCCTTCACTTGTCTTTTTCATGAATGGCAAGGATTTTTGTATTATAAATTATTCTAAAGCTATTTTTTTGGGGGGGGAGGTGTTGGCAGAGGGGAGAAGGAAAAGGTGGTGTAGGAAGAACAGGAGTGATGAAGCAAGTTAGTACATTGACCCATCGCCTTGAGAAACCAGGGGCCCAAATGGAATTGGAGTTACTCAAATCCTGCAGGTGGAAAATCTGGGCCATTGCTCGAGTCCCAGAAATAATTTGGTGAGTCTCAACATAGTCACCATGTTTGTATATCACAAAACTACCACACTGTATGGCATGGCTGGCAGCCACAGTTCAGGAGAAGGCTCAGGAGAAGGCAGCTGCTGATCAAGACTGAGGTGCATCGGCAGGGCTGTGTGGAAGTCCAGGACTGGGAGAGCAGGGAGATCTGCAGGTTGGGGTTGAGTTGCATTGGCAGAGTTGTGTGTGGCTCCCAGAATTGGAATAGTGAGGGATGCTCCAGGTCAGGACTTGTGCTCTGGTGAAGCTGGGGGGTGGGAAGCAGGAAGAGCATTTGCCCTTCTTGTGTACAGTTCTAACTTGTCCAATTACTCCAGCCCTTTTTCACCTCCAGAATGTAAAAGACTCTTGTTGAGTGCGGGTCGTAATTCATGGCGACCCCCTCCATTTTCATTACAGAGGAAATGGGTCTTTGACAAAAAGCAAATTAAATGGCTTAGTCAAAGAACCCCTCAAATGCTTGAGTCCCCTGCACTTGGCCACCCCTGCCCACTTCCCGACTCTATTTCTGGCTGAGTTTGGAGTTTAAGTGGGTTGACCCCATGACCTGGCTGCCCCGGGGGTCAGTGATGAAAGCGGATGGAAGCTTCACAGTCAGGTCTCTTGTGTGTGAGCCTTTTGTTCAGAGGGCTCGGGTGTGCAGCGCTTGGGGACAGTGCACAATTGTTCAGGGGCACTGCTCTACCCATCATGCCCTTCTCCTGGTGGCCCCGACCATTCAGGCTCATGCGTGGGAAGGAGGTGGCTTCTCCACTGAGGGTAAGAAGGAAACCAGTCTCTTTTTTTCGATGTCGTTTCAGCACATTTGTCAAGCTATGGCGGTTTCTAGTACATTTCTAGTAAATTTCAGAGGGTGCCCAGGACCTCACTTCCTGTCATCTCAAGCATCCTCCCCCCACCCCAACTTCCCAAGACTTCTCAGTGGAGACAAGTCAAAATGTCCACACACACCCCAGCATCATGGAAGGGAACAGTCATCCCTCCCTTTTTCCAAGTTTCGTGAGGAAGAACAAGGGATACTGAGGTCAGGACTGAGGTGCATTGGCAAAGCTGTGAAAGGTGACAGGCCAAGAATGATCTACATTGGCAGAACTGCATGGGGGGGGGCCTAAGATTACAATAGCCAGGGGCGCTTATAGACCAGGATTGAGGAGCATTGGCAAAGGTGTGGGTGGGGAGCCCAGGGCTGCAATAGCAGGGACTGTTAAGGGCTGGAACTGGGGGTGCATCAGCAGAGCTGCGGCGCGGGTGAGGGTGGAGGAGTGGGGGAACAATTTGTATAGTAGGGGGTGCTGAGAGTCATTGAACCAAACTGTAAACCCCTGGATGCGTGTGTGGGAAACCTGTGCTCTGCCTCATTCCAGTCAATGCCGCCAGTCTCTTCCTTGCTTTCCTTTTTTCTCATTTTAAAGCAATTCCTTCCTGAGCTTTACATCCTCGTTATAGGTGGTGGGTTTAGAGTGAGCCCCCGGCCCCTCTCCTTCTCCGTTATAGGGGAGTAACTGCACAGAGGAAGCGGATAAAAAGAGCAAAGGGTCAGGGTTTAATTACCCCATTGTGCGCAGAGTTGAGTGATGGACAGAGCCTGTCAGTGGGTCACCTATTAGCTGCCATGCAGCAGGGGAGGGAGCTGCAGTGTAATGAATTCCCTTAATAGGTCACGACTGCAGAGGCTCAGGGATTTCATCCCTGATGGGAGTTTCATTTTTGAGAAGTAATTCCTCCCCCCTACACCTCTGTCCGCAACAGAAATGACGGTCTCAAGTTGCAGGGGGGGAGGTCTAGGTTGGACATTAGGAAAAAGTTTTTCACCAGGGGGGTGGTGAAGCACTGGAATGGGTTACCTAGAGAGGTGGTGGAATCTCCATCTTTAGAGGTTTTTAAGCTGAGGCTTGACAAAGCCCTGGCTGGGATGATATAGCTGAGGTTAGTCCTGCTTTGAGCAGGGGGTTGGACTAGATGACCTCCTGAGGTCCCTTCCAACTCTAATATTCTATGATTCTATGTCCAAGACCTGGCCAACGGCGACTTCGAAGGATGGGGTACCTGTGTATGTGCCCCATGCCAGTTTGGGCTGAGGTGGGGACGCTCCTCTTGGGCATGCTGGGCCCTACCTCATTTCCTTTCAGCCATCGTTACCTGCTGAGCTAGGCTCACTCCTGCCCCACAATCCGTAGGACGTTCTCAGGTTTTTTTGGGTCGATTCCTGTGCACAGCCAACCTCAGCTCTGGGGACAAAGAAACAGTCCCCAAGGAGCCTCATGATGAGGCGTCCTTGAGCACTGATGCAGCTCTGCGGGATGAAATGCACAGGCTGTGCTGTGATTGTTCACTGTGCGGGATGAATTCTGCTGCAGGGCAGATTCCCAGATGGGAACTGGCAAAGATGGCAGGAAGCAGTGGAGCCAGAGCACCTCTTGCTCACTCTACCCAGCTCCATTTCCCATTCTCGCAGTGCAAGAGCAAGGAAGGAGACAGTCATGGGGGGGGGGGGGGGAGGGAAGAGAGGACTAGTGGTGGGGGAAGGTGTTCACTAGTGATACACCACAGTTGTTTGTGCCTCATGCAGCCTCAGACAGTTCCTGCCAGCCAGAGAGGGATTATGTAAGTGGGAATGGAACCTGCATGCCCACCACCCGTCAGGACAATGTTAACCCCCCCTAGGGTAATAATAAGTCCTGGTCTCCATAATTATACCAGGCTTCAGCAGCCCTGAAGGGGGGAGGCAAAATTATTCTCTTGCAGATTTCAATTACATGCTGCAGTGCTAATGGAGAGAAAGGAATAACAAACAGCCTGTTCCTGTTCCTACAGTTCCACATCTGCTTCACCTTACCCCGCCAGTGCTTCATCCCTATATCCTATCTCCTCCTGCCCTTTATTTCTGTGCCTCCAGCCTCCCCATCCCTTCTTCTCTCCATTCCTAACCACTCAATTCCTCATTAGTTTGGACCCTGCCCTCATTTCTAACCCTGTCCCACCAGTCCTTCTGCCCATTTGCCTTGCCTCTATCTCCCAGTTTCTTCTCTTACTCTGTCCCCACAGTCCTTCCATACCTTCTCCTTCATCTTCTGACCCCCCTGTCTTTAACCGCATCCACTCCTGTCCTCCCAGCCCCTTCTTTCTGTCTCTCCTTCCCTGTCCCATCTCCATCCAGTACATTTGCCTCTGCCCCCATCACCTCTGTCCTTTCCCTTCCCCATCTCTTTCACCTCTATACATCTATCCCCGTTGCCCCTTTTCCACCACACTCATCTCCCTAATCCTCAACCCCCATGACACTCCTTTCCTGTCTCCCTCATCCCATCCCCCCGGTGTTGTTTGCATGAGTCAGTTTTGGAATCATGAGATCACTGTTTTTTCTCTCTCTCTCCCTCCAACAGTGGGAACATCACATTAAGGAGCATGGAGAAGTGACCGGGGGCCATTGGGGTGACTATGACACCCCCTCTTCCCGCCCTCCCCACCCCCTTCCCGTTCTGTATCAAAGGAGGCCTTGTTATCCAAAAGTGGAATAAGAACAGCAGATAAAAAGGCGGAACATGTGATCTCATTGGCTTTATTTAGCCCCCTCCCCCATCCCTCTGCCTTTCTTAATTCATCTAAAATTATCTAAATAGGAATCCATAATCCACCTCCTCTGGAAATGAAATGGTGATAGATTAGCTTTGGAAAGTGATTTGAACAGTCCTACTAACGGTCTCCATGAGGAGCAGAGAGCAGGCTTATCGAGCACAGCTGATGCGGGTATAACTCCTTTGACTTCACTGGAGTCATCCCTGGTTTACACCAGTGTAAGTGAGAGGAGAATTAGGCCCAAAGAGAAAATACTCTCCTTGCTTCACCATTGCTAGACAAAGGAATAACTAAGAAGATTCAATGAGGAGTCAATCAGTGTAGGAGACAAAGGGCATAGTTTAGAGAGGAAGGATAGTCTTATGGCTAAGGCACTAGTCCAGGACTTAGGAAATCTGGGTTTGCCACAGGCTCCCAGACCTCGGGCAAGTGATTTCATCTCTGTGTGCCTCTTTTCCTCATCCATAAAATGGAGAGTATACTCGTTTAGCTGATGTGCTCTTGGCAAGGACTGTCTCTTGCTTTGTGTTTGTACAGCGTCCCACACAACAGGGCCTGGGTTGGGTCCTTGAGGCACCCTCAAAATACAAAGAATTCCGTCTATATCTGGGACAACATTCACTCAGACATTATCAAGATGGGAGACAGGAAAAGGATTCTTATTTATTACTTATACAGATGTGCCCGGTGCTTTACAATAAGAGCTGTGACATGCACAGTTTTTGTACTGACTTAACAACTTCCGTTTAGAGTGAATGTAGTTAAATCGGTGCAACCCCCTATTGCCGACACAGCTATACCGGTAGAAAGGGCTGGTCTACACATACTTTTTGTGCCACTTTAACTATATTGGTTTAGAACCCCCCCATGTAGTTAAAGTGGTACAATGCTTTTGCATGGATGCAGTTACATCTCTATTAAGGTGTCTTATACCATGCTATTGCCTACAGGGGAAAAGCTATATCAATATGGTATAACTGCGTACACATCAGGGCATTGTACTGCTTTAATTATGTCAGGGTGTGTTTAGGTAAAGACAGATTTTCATTTCAAAGAGCTTGCAGAGTAACTTAGGAAAACCACAGGAGAAGAGTGGTGAAGGCTTGGCAGACAAGATCAGGTAGTGGGTTCCATCCCCCCTGCGAAAGAAGGTACAGAAGAAGGCATGAGAGAAAGAGGAGTCAGATGGGTGAAGAGGGTGACTAGGGGAGGGAAAAGAGACATGAGCAGTGTGGTAGGAAGGAGCAAAGTAGTTTAGGGTGAGAATGCAAGCTTGAATTTCATGCAGAAGATAATACCAGTGAAGGAAAAAACCACATTCCCTGACCAACATAGGTATGCAAGAAAACTCTCAGGCCTGGTCTACACTACCAACCTATATCGGTAAAACTATATCGGTCAAGGGTGTGAAAAATACACACCCCTGAGCGACATAGTTATACCAACCTTAACCCCCCCCATGTAGACAGCGCTATGTCAATGGGAGAGCTTATTCCGCCAACGTAGCTATTGCCTCTTGGGAAGATGGATTAAATAAGCCGATGGGAGAGCTCTCTCCCGGCAGCTTAGAGCATTTTCATTAAAATGCTACAGCGGTGCAGCTGCGCCAACACAGTATTTTAAGTGTAGACTAGACTTGCCCTCAGCACAGATGTAGCTATGGCTTGATCTACACTAGCAACTTATGTTGGTATAACTACATCGCTCAGGAGGGTGAAAAATCCACCCCCGTGATCTAACTCCTGGTGTAGACAGCACTAGGCTTCTCCCGTCACCATAGCTACCACCTCTTGGGGAGGTGGATTATTTATGCCAATGGGATGGCTTCTCCTGTCAGTGAAGGTAGCATCTTCACTGAAGTGCTACAGCAAAACAGCTGCATTGGTACAGCTGCACCGCTGCAGCCTTTTAAGGGTAGACAAGCCCTATGTCAACAGAAGAGTGCTTCATTCAGGGAAGTGATGTTCCTAAACCGATAGAAAAATTACTTTGGTCAGTGTAGGCTGTCTCTACACTAGGCAGCTATGTCAGCATAGGCGCCATAGTGTGATCTACCCTGTGGTGTTATCACTGTGGGAGGCAGATGGATATCTGTGGGGAAGGACAAAGACATGATCACCATATAAAGTGGAGCAATATATGGGGAGAATTGCTGTGGCACTATCTCCAAGGGAAGAGGAAGGATATAACTAAAGAATGACCGAGGGGTTAGCGCTGTGGATGATAGAAGGATATCTCTGGTGAGTCACTGGGGCATTTTTGACTTGGGAGTGGCACTGTATCTCTAGGAAGCCCCGGAAGGGCTAAACCTGTGGAAGGAGGAGGAGATATCTTTGGGAAGTCACTGCGGGTTTCACTGTAGGGAGTTCTTATACACAATGGCTTTGCAGCAGGGGATTCAAAGATGCCAGTGGGGGTTCCAAGGGAACTAGATGACATTTCAATCCATTTCACAAAGAGTGGCAACTCCTGTTTCCAAACAGCTGAACAATAAGTATGGAGCAAAGACAGTGACTTTTCTGTGCTCTCAGTGTGTTTTAATAAATGCAAAGTTTCTGTAGAAATCTAGACTGTAGGTGGCCACTCCTGGACTCTTGTCAGTTCTTAGTCCCTGTCATTTGATTCTTCTGAGACAGGCACCATGACGCCATCTATATGAAATTCCCATAAGCATGTTGGGCTGACTCAACCTATCTCCCACCTTGGTGTGTCTGACTTTCTCCCCGCCCCGTCCCTGGGAGAAGCCTAATGGAAAGTGTAGGGTCCTTCACAGAGATCCTTAAAGTCCCAAACAAATAATAACTGGAGAAACATTCGCCATAACTGCCATTCCTTAGTCACTTGGCAGCGAATGGGGGGAAAGGCAGGAGCAGGGTGGGGGGAGTAAGAGAGACTCAGAAGGGAACAAAAGATTCCTTTGTGGTTTAGAGAGAAAAAAGGGAAAGCATCACCAAATGCCCAGAAGCCATGTTTGTAACAAGAGAACTATTCTCTCAGCCTCTTGGAAAACAACTTGGAGAGAAAGGCCCTGGCTGAATTAACCCTTCATGGAGGCAACTCACTGAGGGTGCAGAATAGGCATTACAGTGGGACGAGAATTTTAAGGATGGCAGCAATGCTAGTTTTTTGGCACTTTAATGATGGGCTCGGTTATTTCAGAAGGGGAGGATGCTGTGTGGTTTGACCATCAAAATTAAAAATGTCAGACATCCATTCTCTTTAGGAAGATTTCTATCTAAAGTTTTGGCAAGATGGCTGGAGACATCTCGGAGGTGTGGGGACTGTCTCAGTTTTCTCTCCTTGGGATGTTCTTTCTGAGGATGACAGAGTCCTGGCCTTCTCAGAAAAAAACAGCTCCACCAGTGAGACAATAAACGATGTGGGCAAAGAGCAACAAAAATGATTAAAGGTCTAGAAAATGTTATCTATGCAGAAATATTAAAAAAATTGGATTTTTTCAGTTTGGAGAGGAGAAGACTGAGGACATATAAGTCTTCAAGTACGTAAAAGGTTGTTATAAAGAGAAGGGTGATAAACTGTGCTCCTTAACCACTGAGGACAGGAAAAGAAGTAATGGGCTTAAACTGCAGCAAGAGAGATTTAGGTTAGACATTGGGAGAAACTTCCTAACTGTAAGAGTAGTTAAGCACTGGAACTAATTACCCAGGAAGATTGTGGAATCTCCATCACTGGAGGTTTTTAAGAACAAGTTAGACAAATACCAGTCAAGGATGGTCTAGATAATACTTAGTCCTGCCTCAGTGCAGGGGATTGAACATAACCTATTGAGGTCTCTTCTAATCCTACATTTCTGTGATAATCTGTCCCATTCCAGTCTCCATTATTCCAGTCCTGGGCTGCCATACAGTTCTGCTAATGCACCTCAGTTCTGACACCCAGCACCTCCTGCTATTCATGTCCTGGGCCTTTCATTAGCTGAGATGACCAGTTTTACTAAGTGTTGAAGGTTTGTGATACACATAAATTGGAACTAGACTGAAATCCAAAAACATTCATTTCACCAGTGACCTCCCGATAGGACCAGATCTTCAGAAGTGAACGGCTAGTGGATTAACCACTCAATACCCCTTTCCAACAAAGCTTCCTCTTTCATTAGGTGTTATTCCTTGCATGCTGTTCTTGGAGAAAGATTTATAATCCAAAGAGTAAATCAGAGTGAGCTGTAGACCTATCGCTAGCCTGCAAGTGGATTCTGGGAGACGTAGTTGGGGCCAGGAGCACAGGACCAGAAAGAGCACTCCCAGCCCTGGGGCCCTGTCAGTCCTTGGTGAGCTACAAGTCAGGCTGGGAATAGAATATGGGTCTCACCATGTGGCAGTACAGACTGTTCACCACAGGGTCACCAGTAGCTCAGCGGTGCCGACTGGAGCAATGCAATTTATGTCCTGAAACATGTAGGTCAGGTGGGATGATGATGGGAGGATGCAGGCTGCACACTACATTATGCCTTTGCTTTCGTAAATGAGAGATCACATGGGACTTGTGTGTGTGTATGTGTGCACGCACATATTATAGCAACACTTTGAAAACAGCCAAAGAAATCATGTGAAAACATAAATATGCAGGCTCCCTCTCCCTGCCCCAGCCTCTGCCCTTCCCTTGATTTGCTTTCTCTCTCTCTTTTTTCCTGAGACTATAACTGCAAATGCTGAAACTGCATTCTCCTCTTACTAACTTAGTATTGGGCCTTGGGGTGTTTTTGTTGGCCCATCTCAGCTGGCATCAGACCTACCTGTGCCATTCTGACCACCTCCCTCTTAACTCCCACCTTCGAAACACTGTGAAAGCCCTGAAGATCTCCCATTCTACAATTTTACATTACACCTTCCGGCGGCTGTCGCTAGGAGGAAGAGGAGGCAGAATTTCCCTTTCAGAACCTGTCAGCACCAGCAACCATAGAGGGGACATTGTTCAATGACTCTCTGGAATCCATGATGATCTGGTGAGTCAGAGAGTGATGAATGGTGCTCCTGGCCACCGTACCCCACCTTGGATGCTGAGTATGATAAACTTATTGTTTGATGGGGGTTGTCCTTAGGAAGGCTATGATCCTTGCAGAGATCAGCCTTCTCTTGGCACTCCTGTTTATGCCTGACTGGGATTTAGTTGAGTCACTTACAGGACTACTAAATTCCACTCTTTGTGCCCCCTGTCTTCTGGGATCCAGGTTGGGAAACTGAGAAACTTGGTGGCCCACTGCATCCCCCAGCCCAAGTTAATCAAGCCCATTCACAGTGGCAAATTAAGGCAGGATCCTCAGATTGCTAAAATCCAGGTCCCATGTTCCAGGACCAGCCCATGACGGTGCTTTCTACCAATTCAGTGGCCACCCAGAAGACTGAGAACGTACTTTAAACCTTGTCTCCGCTGAGGGACTACTAGGAAATGGGACCCCTGGGATCACAAACTTATTAGAGGCCTACAGCCAGGCAACCCCACTGAGTTCAGAGGTGTGGGAACTACACAGAGCTTTGGACTCTTGGGATCCACTACCAGCATCACCCACTCATGCAAGGGTCTGTGTGTGCCAGTGAGAGGGTAGGGCAATATTTAGCTTCCTCTGCCAGAAATTAGGAACCGTCAAATGGGAGCAGGGAGAAGAAGTAGCCACTGAGACCAGGTGGATAAGAGAAGACGAAGAACAGAAGGCACTCAGGAGATGAGGGAAAGGTCTGACACACGGGGGCTACTGAACTTTATTTCCTGGTCCCCGTCAAGATGGCTTGGGTCATGTTTACAAAGGTTACATGACAGGAGACCAGGTTACTATCCCAATCACCTCTCCAGCAACCAGAAAGAGGCAGGCAGCACCACCACCTTCTAACAGGCAGAACAGGGTGGAGGGAACCATCTGGGGGGGGGAGGTTTGTGAGTCTGACGGGGCAGGAATTGGGATGAGTCGGGACTCTGAGAGTCTGGTGGATCAAAGTCTCATATAGACTTAATTCAGTGCTGGCTGCCCAGAGACAGCCATCCATTGAGTGAGAAAGAAGAGTGGGAACTGAAGCCAGATGAACCTTCTGGGTTGCAATCCAGCAACCATTCCCCTAAAAGATCCCCCTGATTCAGACACTACACCTTCAGTCTCGTAGTGGGGGCATATGAGCTATAAAACCAAAGGCAGCTAAGTGATTGCCTCCCATTTATTAACTACCTTAAAAAAAAAAGCTCTCTTCCAAATACGTATATTATGTGATGGGTTAATTTCTACAGCAAGGTACATGAGGTTAGGCTAGAAGTCATTGGGGAATGGACTGATGAGGTGACAGTAGCGAATGGGGAAAACTGGTGGGCTTCATGGCTCTGTACTGGAGCTGATCAGGGAGAGGTTGATGGGTTCTGTGCTAAAGACGATCAGAGAGGGATTGACAGATCTTTTGCGCTGTGCCAAGACTAATAGGAGGGGAATTAGAAAGCTCTGTGATGCTTTGCCAAAGTCAATCAAGGAGAACATGGTGGAAACTGTGGTATTATACATGAAACAGTCAGGGAGGGCTGTCAGACCTCATGGTGCTGTGCCGGAAGTGATGGGGGAGGGATTGGTAAGCTCCATTATACCAGTCAGGGAGAGAGCATCAGGCTCCCTTCACCATGCCAGAGCTGATCAGATGGATTAGCAAGGTCCGTAGCATTATACCAGAGATGACCACAGAGAAAGTGCCAAATGCCATGGTTCTGTTCCAGAGCTAATCAGAGAGCGATCAGTGGGCCCTCGGGCACTGTTGATTGCAGAGGCCTATGATCTGAGAGGGATTGGTGAGTTCTGTGGCACTGTGACAAAGCTGGTTGGGAAGGGCGTGGCAGGTTCTGAGATACTGTGCCAGTGACCATCACAGAGAGATTGGCACAACCCATTGTGCTCTTGTCTCTGATTGTATTGTCCTGCACCCTTGCTGTTCTGCCGATGATGCCAGTCTTGACTGTCCATTTGTCCAGCTGTCTCTGTGCTTTCTTCCATGCCGCCTCTTATGCATGGCACACCCTATCTGATCTAGTCCTTAAGGCCACTATGCTTTCCAACTCTAAATACCTCCTCCAGACCCACTTCTGCTGTAATGCCAACCTGAAACCTCTCAATTAACAATGACTTGACCAGCGGCAAAATAAAACCACTCATCAACTCCCCTCCCTCACCCCTCTCCAAAAAGCCCCAACCTTTTAAATAATTAAAAAACAGAGTTGTGCGCATTGCCAGCCTATGTAGATCCCTGGTTTTACTGCTGTTACCTTTGTCATCCCTCCCCTATTCATTACGCTTGTTTCTTTCACTCAATGCTTGCCTCTCCTCATAAATTAGTTTGTAAGCTTTCTGGAGCAAGGTCCTCATTATCCTACGTGTTTGTATGCTGCCCAGCACAATGTGACTCTGATCATGATTTGAGTCCATGAGCTCTTCTGCAAACCATTAAAAAATAATAGTGACAATGTATCAGAGATGGTTGCAGCTGGATTGGTGGGTGCAGTATCAGTGCACTACCCAGCAGAGTTTGGAGGATCCATATTGCTATGTTTGAACATATCTGGGAGAGGGGAAAGCCTCTAGATTTCTTGTGTTGTCCCAATCTGTACGTTGTAACAGTCATGATGATCCAGGCCTGCAGGGCAGATCCTGGTTCTGATGGAAGTGGTTACTTTAATAAGTAAATCTACATTAAAGTGTTTCAGAGTTTGAACCTGTCTTGGTTTTAGTCCTTCAACCAGGCCAATCACCACAGTTCACCCTTTGACTGGATTAGATTGCTGAGTTGGACTTGGTTGGATAGGGTGGGGCTGGAATGCATTAGACTAAGTTGGAACAATGAGCTGGGTTGGAATACTTTAAGCACAGTTGCTTTGGACTGGATTAGATTGGGTTTGATCCAGTTGAATTGGGTATATTTTAACCTCAGTGGGCTTTGGATGAAGCCCTTTGAAAGGATCAGAGCAGATTGCATTGGGCATAGTTTGGTCAGGATGGGCTAAATTGGGTTGAACTGAATCAGCTTGCATTGAATTGAAATTGGCACTGACTTGGGCTGGATTGAATACATATAGGTTGGACTGCAATGGGCTGGTTGGATCACAGTTGGATTGGGGAATATAAGGTTGAACTGGATTGTGTTGGGTTGACTGTATCTGGGGTAAAGTGGGGCTCATTTGGCTCATATCAAACCAGTCCATTTGGGTTGGAGTGCATTTCTCAGAAGCTGCATTCTAAGGATATGAAATTCTGAAATAAAACCCCAAACTATTGACAATAGGTTTGGATTTAGAATTGGGCTCTTCAGATTCCAACTAATCCAAACATTCTCCCTCCCATCCTGTGGGCTGAGCCAACCAGGAGACATTCAAACCAGAACCTGTTCTTCCTGTGCCAGTCTGCTGGATCAATTCCTATCACCACTCGGCATCCTGACATGAAGAAGAAAAATTCCCCTCCCCTGCAGACTACTGAGGTAGGGGTAGGGTGACTGCCTGCCTACATTTTAAGAAAGTATAGGCCAATGCTGATAAACACAGGACAATGCTTATTTTTAATGTCGGTCGGTACCTCACAATGACTCTTTGATGGTACAAAATCATACACAGCATAATATCACCCATCTGTATGATTGTGTATGATCCTTTGCATGATTGTTGTTGACATATATGAGACAAAATGCATCTAATATTAACCTGGTACAGGATATGGGACATTAGACACCAGTAAGAGTTACACCTTCAGATAAAGGATGTCTTTTAAAATAAGGGACGTCGCTTAAAAATAAAGGCTTATGTGGTCACCCTAGGTGGGGTGATGGTGCTATCACATTCCTTCCTTCCCCACCTGCTCTGTTTGGCTTTCTAAACAAAAATAAATACATAAGAGCGGGTCGGAGAGGGCATGGTCTTTGGTGGGACTGGTAAAAGCAGTGCCCCGTCTCCTTACAAAGCTAGCAGAGAATGGAGCAGGAGAGCGGAGGGTAGTACAGCGCTGTACAGCTGCAGGGCTGCTCACAACAGGGCAGAGCGCTTGGAGAATGTGCTCTTTGTTCCCTGCCTTTAAAGGGTAAGAGAAACACTTATGCATGGCAAATTAGCCCAAAAATGTATTTCTCTAAAACACCCGATTGTCTGGCCAGCTCTGCAGCTGCAGGGAAGTTCCAGAGAGAGAAGAGGGGGAGGGAGGGAGGTTTTGCTCAAGGGGGGAGGGCGAGTGGATTGTGTGAAAGAAGGAAATGTTCATGTGTCAGTTCAAACTGAAAGTGAACAGATGATGGAAAGGGGGAGTGGGTGATAGGACCCCCTGTCTCTGGGCCTGTGGGTGACCATATCATCATGAATGCAGGGTGGTCCCAGTGGGAAGAGATGACGGGGAGCACAACCAAAACTTAATACTGAGATAATCTTCATATATACCTAGAAGGAACATAGCTCAATAGCAGATGCTCAGTGCAGGGCAGCCTGTTGCCTCCTCTGCTTGGAGTCCTGCGCCTGTAATGGGTCGGTCCAGTTGTACCACTCAAGCGAGTCTCTCTAGTCAGTGGTACTCGCCGGCAGTGAAATCTCTGAGCTAATTCTCTTTGGCCTAGTCACTGTGTGTAGAACGAGCGGGGGGTGCGAATGATGATGGGTGACTGACTCCCCTCAGAACTTCCTCAAGTTAAACAGCTTTACGGGGTTAATCCCCATCAGTCAGGCCTTCTCTTGATGCTGACGGTCTCTGGTTAAGAACTCTGAGGTCTGTACTGTTTCCAACAAAGAGCTTCAGGGCCAGTACTTTCTTTGATTTAAATTGTCCAGGACAGTGTGATCAGTGATTAGGCTGGTGCTGTCTCTGATTAAAAATGTACAGCCTGGCGCCAATACTGATTTAAGGACTGCCAGATCAGTGCTGGCAACCCAGTGACCTTCCCTTAGATTCTGAGAGCAAAGCCTAGTGGTAGGAGTGGGACACTTGAAAGCTGTCAAAGTTGTGCCATTGCCATAGGCTCTGGAAGAATTCAGACCAACTGTGGCTCCACAAAGCAGTTCCCAGGCAGCACCTACCAATGATTACTCACCGTAGCTGTTAGGACCTATGGAGTTTGGTGCTCTGGGGGTGGTTCATTGGTGAATTCCTGAGCACTAGAAGAAACCTTCTGTTGCTTTTCTCTTTTGTGAGGAACAGGGGCAAACACTTTGAAAAGCAGAGGGAACATCATCACAGAGACAGAGGAAACTAGACCAAACAGAGAGGTTAAATATCTCTCCACCGGGAAGTTCGTGGAGTCTTCTTCAACCCCGCTCCTGCTCCAAAAGACTAGAGTGGAAGAGGCCAGAGTTGAATCCAACACAAATAATCTCGTGAGCCTGGGGACTGAGAAAGGATCTTTCACATTTTATCTGGACAGAGGAAAGTCTTCTGTCTTCATGTGAATGTTGAGCATTAGTTTTCCTCTTTGGTTATTGATTGATTTGTAATAAGGGACACTCATTGGTTCCAGTTTATCCAGCCAACCCCTCCCTTTGCTGCTCTACCCATCCAAATCCCACTCCATTTCAAGGTTGCAAAATCAGATACTTCCTTTGAAAACACCATAACTCCCCAGGATCAGAACCCTGACGTCGCATTAACCTTCTGTCACTGATTTGGAGGGAGGTAAGGGCAATTTCCCTTGGATGTCTATATGAGAAAGCAGCATACGGGTAGGAGACATGAGTCGTTCACTCTCTGCTCATCCTAACCTCCCTCATGTCTGTGAGGTCAAGACGATGACTGAGAGAGGGCCAGCTGACCACACAGGACTCACTGCAGGAAGAAGCCAGTGTCATATTCAAGTGGAGTCTCCTAATGGGGAGAAGCAGAACAGACTAGTATTGTTACAAAAGCAGCCAGTAGGGGGTGGGAGGGGTGGGGCACGGGAATGATTCCAGTCCTAGAAGTGAGGGAGGGTGCCTTGGGTCACAGAGCTAAATGCTGCTGGGCTCTTCCATTGTCACCATTTGGATCAGCTCATTGTTGCCCCCTGGACTATTCACTGTTCCATGTTAAGGTTACACTGGAGAGGAAAAACTGTTAATTTTAATCACTTTAATTAATCATTTCTTACTTATTTCATATTCCAGAACATTATAACAATGTGTGTGTGTGGAGGGGTCCCTTTGTATACCTTATTGGGGATCCCCTGTAATACAGAAAGTCACCCACCCCTGAATTCCCTGCAGCATCACAGGGTTACAGCCCCAGTACCAGTACTCTTCACATGCTCCCCTAGAAAGAGCCTCATGAATACATGAGGCAGAGTTACATTAACTTAACCCTAAATTCTTCTGTACCAGGGCTTGTCTTGTGTCAGAACTAAGCTCCACTCCCTGTAGTTTTGGAGGGTGGGTGGGATACACTGATGAAAGAGCCCCCAGGAACCGCTGAGACCACACATGGTGAGGTGGGATTAAGGATGAATCAGACTCCAGATATGAGATTCCAGTATTTTGTGGAGACCCCAGAACCTAGTAAAGTGGAGGATAGCAAGCAATGGGGGATGGGTTGAGCCTGGATGCAAGAATACCCGGAAAAATTCACTAGCAATAAGTGACGTGGCAGAGGGACCTCAGGCTGAGCTGCAGGAAAGAGATCTTTATTAAGTAAGATCAGGCTATGTGGCCAGTGTTATATGCAGGGGCTCTTAGAGTTTGAGAGTTAGACGTTTGGACTCATCTTGCATCCCTGAGTCCCCAGGTGCTGGGCTGAATGAGGTGCCTCCTGGAACCTGACCCTTTTTCTCCAGTCCCACCCTTTATATTACACTGGTATCTCTCATGATTCACAGGGGCAATTGTGGAGGGTTTCAGATTAGGTAGAAGTGCCCCTGGCAATCTGAGACGGAACTCCTCAGTACTTTGCTATGGCTGTGTCTACACTACGTTTTTTGGCTGAATATTTCTTACCCTTGCTCCCACTGATTCAGCTCCATCTGTGGTAGTAATGGTGGGACCACTAATGTAGACAAGGCTCCTGTGGCCACTGGAATTTCTACCACATTGTTGTCTAACCCTGCACACACAGCAGGTCTAGCTAAGATGGTGGTAAAGGTGCCAATGGCTACCGACACTTTGTCTACATTATCGCTCCCACCATTGCTAACACCAGGGGAGTTGCACCAGTGTGAGCAATGATGGGAAATTTAGGGGCAAAAATCCTAGCATAGACACGGCTTAGATGTAAAAGGCCTCATTAATTCGAGAAGGAACCCGATACTGCTCATGATGGCGTTCGGAGTGAATTAAAGAGCCCCTAGTGCTTTGAGGAGGAGCCGTACCTCTCACAATCTCAGGTTCAGACTAGATGAAGGTCAGGATAGAGCACCATCCCATCCCCCACCAGCATGTGCACAAACCTACCCGCTCACCCATGAATAGCTCTGGCACCTGTGGATTCCAGCCTCTGTAACTGGGCTAACAGATCAGAACCTGAATGAGCAGCATAAAGGCGCATTGCAGCCCTGTCGCGGCTCCGTCCTGGCCCATCCTCCCCAGCTGCAGCAGCATCCGCTTCAGGCCCAGACAACAATTCCTACCAAGTCCTCTGCGCAGTTTTCTTTCTCTCTCGCTCCCTTTTTTAATCCCCTTTTTTGAACATATCATTACAGGAGAAACAAAAAAGATGGGACAATAAAGCCATTGATGCACTCCTCTCGTCCCCGTCTCCCCCGCCCCCCTTTGGTGCGTGCCAGCACTCTTTCCACCCGCCCAGGGCTGGAACCAGTGCCAAACACCCTCTGCTAATAAACAAGAGGAACCAGATAAACCAGGAACACAATAGAGGGATTTGTTGCACTTAGAGATGGTGGGAACAATGTCAACGTCGCGCGCAGCTGCATATTGCCCCCCACACACTCACAACCCAGCCAGTGTGATTTATGAAAGGTCAAAGTTCATCATGTCTTAAAGGGCTCCTTCCTTGCATCATTTATTAACCCTTCCTTGACAATGGACCCTTATCATGGTGGCAGTGTTGGGTTTATATCGTATTTGCTTTGAGGAGAGGGAATATGCACATTATATTGTAGATGTCTCCCTTCACTCGAACAGCGTGCTGATCGTCAACATGAACTGATGACAAGCTGTAATTTTAAGTGAATTTGGTGCTGGTGAAGGCACCAGATGAATAGCCCTGGAGACTACAGTTTGGCCACAGAACCAGTGCAGCACTAACAAAGGCAATGAATGAGCTTTCTCTGACAGTATCCTGCTGATGTGCTTTCATGGGTACTTTAATGGAGCTCCTCTAAGGGTAAGAGTGAAATTCAGTCTTCATTCCCCAATCAATTCTTGTCCTTTCTGCTGAGACTGCCAACAAGGAGGCCAATTAGTAGCCATTTTTATGGCATTTTTGTGATGTGGGACATCTGCTAAGAACTGGGTTGGGTATCAGACCAGATATTGGTGCCGAGATACTAAATTATGATAATTTTATTATATTCTGCATTGCTGAGCCTAGCCACAAGGTATGGACTTGATGCAGAAATTATTGAGTAAAATTCTGTGGCCTGAGTTATGCAGGCAATCAGATTTGATGATCATAATGGTCCTTTCTGGCCTTGAAATCTATGAATCGGGAATACCTACATAGCAGATAGATCAAATAATCTCAGTTCACACAGACAACTGAATATTAGATCCACCAAATATTAGATGGAAGTTTTGTTCACTACCAGCCTGGGATAGAGTGGAACCAATGAGCTAGAGGTAAAAGAAGAGAGAATATAGTACCTATCTTTAAAAAGGGGAAGAGGATCCAGGGAATTATAAACCAGTCATCTTAACTTTGATACCAGGAAAGACACTGGAACAAATTATTAAACAATCAATTTGTAAGCACCTACAAGATAATAGGATTATTAGTAATGGCCAACAGGGATTTGTCAAGAACAAATCATGCCAACGAACCTAATTTCCTTCTTTGACGGGGTTACTTGCCTATTGGATAAGGGGGAAGATGTGGACGAGATATATCTTGATTTTAATAAGACTTTTGACACAACCCAACATGACATTTTCATAAGCAAACTAAGGAAATGTGGTTTAGATGAAATTACTATAAGGCGGGGGCAAAAATAGTTGAAAGGCCATACTCAAATAGTAGTTATCAATGATTTGCTGTCAAACTGGGAGGACATTTCTATTGGGGTCCTGCAGGAGTCTGTCCAGTGTTCGGTACTATTCAATATTTTCATTAATGACTTGGGTGATGGAGTAGAGAGTATGTTTATAAAATTTGCAGATGACACCAAGCTGGAAGGCGTTGCCAGAGGTTTGGAGAACAGGATTCAAATTCAAAATAACCTTGATAAATTGGAAAATTAGTCTGAAATGAACAAGATGAAATTCAATAAAGACAAGTACAAAGTACCACGCTTAGGAAGGAAAAATCAAATGCACAACTCCAAAATAGAGAATAATTGGCTTGGCAGTAGTACTGCTGGAAAGGATCTGGGTATTAGAGTGGATCACAAATTGAATATGAGTCAACAACATGCTGCAGATGTGAAAACGGCTAATATCATTCTGGGGTATATGTAGGAATGTTGTATGTAAGACACGGGAGGTAATTGTCCCACTCTACTTAGCACTGATGAGGCCTCAGTTGGAAGGTCCAGTTCTGGGTGTTGCCCTTTAAGGAAGATGTGAACAAATTGGAGACAGTCCAGAGGAGAGCAACAAAACTGATAAAAGGTTTAGAAAACCTGACCTATGAGGAAGGGTTAAAAAAAACTGGGCACGTTTAGTCTTGAGAAAAGAAGACTGAGGGAAGACCTGGTAACATTCTTCAAATATGATAAGGGCTGTTACAAGGAGGACAGTGATCAAAGGACTCCATGTCTACTGAAGGTAGGACAAGGAGTAATCGGCTTCATCTGCAGAAAGGGAGATTTAGGTTAGATACTAGAAAATCATTCTAATTATAAGGATAATTAAGCTTTGGAACAGACTTCCAAGGGAGGTTATGGATTCTCTGTCATTGGAGGTTTTTAAGAACACATTGGACAAATATCTGTCAAGTTTATTTGGTCCTGCCACAGCACAAAGGGCTGGTCTTGAGGAACTCTCAAAGTCCCTTCCAGCCCCACATTTCTCTGATTCTGTATCTCTTTCTCTCTCAACAGTTATGGTTGCCACTTCAGCCCAAGCTTGTTGTGTCACAGTGCAATGACACAATGCCATCTCGTGATGTTCTGGTGCAATGCTTTGAAGACCTGATAGGTTGATTTGCTGGCCTGAATTTTTGTTCGTGACATTTTAATCATCTCTTAACAGAATTGTGTAGGACATGGAACAGTTGCCTCAAAACTGAGATTATCCTGAAAAAAATCAGATGGCCAGCAAGTCTGCCCCTGGCCTGATGTCAGTTTGGAATCAATGTCCAAGAGGTGAAATACTCTATATTGTGTTCTCAGTTCCCATTGCTATCCCATATCCCAGGCTGGGTACATTTCTGATTAATATCATTATGGGTTGAATTCTAGAGGACCTTCTCCATTAACAACCTGAAGTTTAAATCCCTCTTCAGTCTTCCATGTAAAAGGACAAAGGAAAACACATGCTTCCAACTGGATGCTTGAGTTTGGGGTGATGGGAAATCATTTGTGTATGATATCCCCTTTGGTATCACATTGGGGTTCAGGTAAAGAGAAGGGACAGGAGGCATTCTGGTGGTTCAAGACACAGAGATACAGCCCCTCCCAGCCTATGGCAGAGGAGACTGTGAATTTATGGTATAGAGACATCCCCTTTCTCGCATGAAACAGACAGAAAACTAGGGACTTAAGATATGTAAACAGCCCCCTTCTGTTGTAGTGTCTCTTTGGGCAAAAGGACTGGAAATAGCCCCCTTCCATGTGGGGCACAGGGGACTCTGGAGGTTGGGGGTTAAAGGGAGGAATGTCCCACTGTCTGAATGCCAGTTGGTAGCTCTGGTTACCAACAGAACTGTTTCTGCCCTTGCTTTGACGTCTCAGCCTCAGGCCTTGCTCTCTTTCTCTCTCTCTCTCCCTCGCATTCCTCTGGGAGCTGATCAGGGCTTGAATGACACCCCAGATGACTCTTCGCTATTAATTCTTGTGTACAGAATGGGCTCCTTGTTCTCCCATTCCTACTCTCCTTGAGGAATTACAGGGGCCAAGGCAGCAGACTGAAAAGTTCCTGACTTAACCCTTCCCCTGACTTCCCGGGAGTCTCCCTACAGCCAGAGGGCCAGCAGAGAAATCAGAGAGAGGGAGAGAGTCGCGCCAGCACCACATCATCCCTCTTCAATAGAACCCACGGTGCTCACCAAAAGACACTGCAACAAGGGGTTCAGATAGGAGGGTCCCACTTTCTATTTGTTATATCCATTACCAGATAACCCCCTTCTTCACCCTTCTAAGAATCCCCTGTGTTGTACAGAAATACCACCTCTGAGAACCTCAAAGTGAGATGTTTTCTCCAGTACATCAGACTGGATATGGAAAACCCAATCGCAGATAGCACAGTAGCAAAACCAGATATTCTCCCTCCCACTCACACCCTTTTACTGCTTCATTTTGACCAATATCTGGAAACCACATCTCTGTTTCAGGACATGAAGGAGTTAACAGCATGGGAATGGAAGGCGGAGAGCCACCTGTCAAAGCAGGTAGCAGACAGACATGCTCTGCCCAGTTCCCTCTTTGATCTTCCCAGACCCTAGTAATGCAGGAAAATTGTCCTATTTAGCAATTGTAAAACCTCCACTTACCCACAAAACAATGTTAGAATAACCAAATGATGGATATAGGGCCAGAGGTCTTTTTAGTGAACCCCAGATTGATTTTTGTTTCCCCTTTTAGCGGGGTCCCCTGCAGCTCCTCTCTGAAGTATTTCACTCATCAACCTACCACTTCAGTTTGCAAGCACTGTAGAATCAAGTCCGCTGTTTATCCCAAAGCAGCAGCAGTAGCAGCAGCAGTGCCAGCTTTCTGCACATCCTGCCTTACCAACGTCCCTCAGCCCTGCCTAGGAGAGAGGTTTGTCTTTATGGCCCATGCTATTTTTGGCCGGTCCGATGGGACTTCTCACAAAGAGAACTAGAGTCACTGGACATGATGCTTTTGTGATAAGGACACCTGTCCTAGTAGTAACTGAGCTGACACACAATCCCCCGTTTCTCCCCATTCATTCCACAATCTGAAATGATAAACATTTTCAGTCTCTAATAACCTGGGGCTAGATTGGAATCAGTGAAGGTAAAAGGCTCCATAGCATTCCCAGTGACAGCCAGCCCCAAGTTAGTGAGAGAACAGGACAGGGGACTGAACCGGATTGATCAGTGAGGCAGTGCAAACTGCTAACTGGGCCCAGGTGCCACTGACTTCCCGGTCCCTGTGGTGCTTCAGGAAGTGAGAGACCGGAATGGGGAATGCAACCTGGTTCTCTCACTCTAGAGTATTGGAGGACTTAGCCCTTGGGCTTGCCACATGAAGGGGACTCTTTCTAATCTAATAGAAGGAAATAACTAACCCATGGCATGGTAAACAACATTCATGCCTAAGATGCCTTTAGTTTGCCCCTGATTCCCCATGACAAGTTACTGCAATTCCCTTGACGGAACTCCACAGACGGCTGCAGTTCAGCCCCATGGACCTGGTCCCTGTTGTGGTGCCATCACAGCCAACAATCAGACACAGTTATAGAGTGAGTGGTTGTGGCCAGATCAAGGATTTTCTTTTTTTTAGACTAACCCCTCCACTGTTGCCTGCTTGGGTGATTCTTCTGTGGTGAATCCACTGGGACTACGGCTGCTTGGCCAGTGACTGAGGGAGAACTGAATGGTGCCTTTGAGAAGCTCTGGGACTGGCACCAGTGGGTTCTGCCGAAAATTATGTGGAATGTAACAAACCAGAATCTGTCTGTTGCTTCCACGGCTGCATTGCATCTGTAGGGACCCCAACAGCAGGTAAAAAATATCCTTGATTCTGTGGAGAACTGTGGTTGATCAGACTTCAGACTGGCTATCGCTTTGGAGCTGTCCATTGGAACAGAAGAGGCACCTCACAGCATGGGGATGTTTGTATCATCCTGGAGCCCAACATAAACATGGGGACTCTACACATTCTCCTATGACTGGGAAAACTTTTTGAAAAGCAGAATGTTAGGAGGGGGTATGGTCTTTGCTCAGAGAGGGATTTGGAGAGATGGAGTTGGTGGGGCAGTGGAAAGAGGCTGCTTTTAGATTCTGTGGTGATGGGCTCCACAGATAGATAGGCCCTGATTCTGACCTCACACTGGTGTAAATCAAGAGTAACTTCACTGAAATCAACACTGGTGTCAAACTGGTGTAAGAGCAGAATCAGATCCATAGATTTTAGAGTGTCATTTCACAAGAATCATAAAGAAGAGACTCTATTCCCCCCGCCCTCCCTCTCTCTGAGTGTCACACTCAGACCAGCTTTAAACAAAGAGAATATTTTGCTGAGACCCCTGCTAATCTGTCTGGTTCCTTCCTGGCATTCCCCTTTGACTGCCTTCATGATTATGCAGCTATTTATGTGTCACTGAAACCTCTCTGGCTCTCTCTCTACACTCTTCTCCCTAGCCTTCTTTTTCTTCAGTGATGTCACAGAGCAGTGTAGTTGACTTCACAGCCATTTCCATAATTATCAGGTATAAAGTCACAGCACTGCTCTGTGACATCCTCAAACCTGAAGGGAGACACAGTTCTCACCGAGTGTATTGGATGCTCTGTTTGTTCCGGGGCAATGGGATGCCCAGGGCGTCTGATGCCCCCTCTGTCTAGGATCTTCCCTCCAGCCATCCAGCCCTCTCTTTCTCCCCAGTGGGGCACAAGACAGAAGGAATCTACCTCTCAGTCCTCCTCCCACCCATGATCATGGGGCTCACATCCCCTCTGCCTTCCCGTCTTTCCAATGAGAATGATTTCCCCCTCCTCCTCATACACTGGGCGTCTTGGAAGAGATGGAATTCTCCACACCCGTTTCTGTCATGTAAGAAGAAGGCACATTGCACACATGCGAAGGCAGAGCTGATGTGTGCGGTGCCATCTGGGGCAGGTCATGAGCATTACTGGAGCTTGGATAGGCAAAATGGGAAACAGGAGAGAGGCACTGCTGCCCACAGAGAGGCAAGGGGGGAGAGCCCCTCCCCTTACAACCTTTATTTCCCTAGGCCCCCCTCAACCAGATTAGCAACATAAGGAAAGAACAAACCTTCAGCTGTCTCTGCTATCCCCTCAATCAGGCACTGAGAAGTTCCCTCATTTTAGTTCCATTGAGGCTTCCTGATATCACTGGAGAAAGAGGCAGCCAGCCAAAATCCATGCCAATCCACCGCTCCTGCCAACGGGCCGTGGGGGATTGCAGAATGGGGGAAGGAGAACAAAAATAACAAGAGGGGGACCCTACAAGGCACCCCCTTCAAAATAAAAATACAGCCCACCCTACATTCTCCAACTCTTTTTCCTGCTTCCCCACTCCCAGGCTACGGTTTCGCATAGACGAAGCATGTGTCGTCAATCCCAGAGGGAACGCACCCACGGCTGCAGGACCGAGTCTTACCATTTCAAAGAGGAGTCGGCTCCCAGCAAGAGCCCTGCCCTGCCCTGCAGTCCGGCTGTTGCTCTCTCTGCTCCAGCTGGCCCTGTCTCCTCTCTCCTTTTCGGGTCTGAGGCAAGCTGGATGCTTTTAAAAAGCTTTTTATGTGTGTGTGTGTGTGTTAATCACATGATTGTCATTCACCTGTATCTCAAACAAAGACAGCGCACTGTTAAAGGCCCAAACAAAAAAGCAGGCAAGGGAAAGAGGGGGGTGTAGATGGAAACTGAAGGGGCTGTTGAGAGAGAGAGAGAACCCTTATCAAACTTCCAATTCATGGGTCTCCCTTTCCCTCGGCACACTGGAGTTATTGTTTGGCCGTTGTGTGTGTGTGTTTTCCAATGTCTGTTCCCCCCACTCTGACGCTGTTTTACTGTATGGAAAGATTTCATTGTGAGCCCCTCCCATTTTCCCAGGAGGTCCCAAGACAATACCAGTTCTGTGCCCCTGAGAAGGGGCATGACACAAAAACGGCCACTGTCTGTCTTACCCAGATTGCTGCTGGGGTGAAGCAGCTCAGGTATTTGTTGTGCAATCACACGCCCAAGCTCGCTCTGGAGGTTGAATGAGAGGTTGGTTAAGAATAAGCGTGGCCCTGGTGCATTCAGTGCTTCCTTCAAACCAGAGGGCACCCCCAGACTTCTTGATCATCTTCCCCTCACTTCCTTTCTGCAAGTAGACTCTTCCTTCCCATCTCCTCCTTCAGACAGACTCTTCCTCCCCCTTGTTACAAACCCCAATGGAATTCTTGATCTTCCTTTCCCAGTCACACACCAGATAGACTCTTTGGGCCAAATTCATCCCTAGTGACTTCAATGGAGTTGTCCCAGAGATTAATTTGATTCTTGGTAACTCATTGATGTACTACTGCATCACAGCTCCTCAGACCACTGAGTCTGGATCCTGCTTTCAGACTACTCCTAGGATGATTCACCCTTCCTGCGACTTCCTTATGGCTCAACCAATCTCCCTATCTGGACTGTTAGTGCTTGGCTAAAAGCAGGATCCCACGCTGGTGCCTAACCATACTCTCTTGCAGTGGGAATGGAAAGTAATAGGACCTTGGAGTGCTATGGAATTCACCCATGGAGCCTCTTCCTGCACGGAGAGTTTGGCAGGATGAAAAAAGAGGTGCAGGGGAGCACTTTAAAATAATAGTGTCATACCTCATGGGAGAGCAATCCAAAGCCATGGGCTCTTGATGGACATGTTCCTGCCTGCCTCCCTCCCTCTTTGAGATTGTATTGCAAGCCAGCCAGTAATTCCTACCCTGACAATCCTAAGTGCAGCAATGGGACATACAGTGGTTGAAGGTCCCCTAGACAGACCAGTCCTATATTATTTAGAGAATTCTGTGTAATAGTAAGGAGCATGAAACACACTGACTGGTTAATAGGCAACCAGGACAGGTCCCAGAGTGAGGGTGTCATTGACTGTCACGGGGTTAGGTCCAAGAGTAGTCATGTTGTCACAGCTGCAACCTACAGCTGGTTACCAAGGGGAACCACTGGCTTTATGTGTGGAGGGATAAGAATGGGAGGATTTGGAAACCCCCTCAGTTGGGATCTATGTAAGGTACTCACATGGCCACTGTTACTGTAGTACCTGAGTGCCTAACAGTCTTTAATGTATCCATCCTCACACCTCTGTGAGGCAAGGAAGTGCTATTATCCTCATTTTGCCAACGGGAAACTGAGGCACAGAGAGACTAAGTGACTTACCCAAGGTTACACAAAAAGTGTGTGGCACATCAGGCTACCCTGAGTTCCAGGCTAGTGACCTAGCCACTGGACTATCCTTCCTAGTCTAAGACCAGAGCTTGGGGCCTGGAGATCCTAGCTTTACGGAGATAATGGGAAAAATATAATTTGAGTGGGAAAAGGGGGTGGAAACCTTAAAGCGATCATGCATGAGTACCATGGATACCCAGTGCAGAAGCCAGGGGACCCTCATCCTTAGAAAGATCAGTGCTGAAATACATTGCATGTGGTGGCCAAGTAATGGATCTGAGAGGCTTCTCAGCCATATAGTATGTCTACACAGGAGTTCAAAAGTATAATTTCCAGCTTAGACCTTGAGACCAGCTCAGATCAAGCTAGAGTGCTAAAAATAGAAGTGTAGCCGTGGCAGTGCAAATGGTCGGAGGAGCTAGCTGCTTGGATCGGTAGCTATGGTCTTGGATGGGATCATACTCGGAGCTGATAGCTCATCCCACCACTCACATTGTATCGGCTACAGTTCTATTCTTTGCATGCTAGCTCAGTCACAGTGAAAGTGGGTATGTCTGCTCAAGTTGGAAATTTCCCCTTGCAGCTGCAATCTAGACATACCCTTAGAGAGATCCTCACAGAGGCAACAACTTTAATCTGTAGAGAGAAAAGTGTCACCCACAGTGACTCCTCGCAGAGAGACGGTCACTGTTCTTCTCTCACTCTGTGTCCTTTCATCTCGACTGGAGAAATGGTGTCACACCTTTATCCACAATGACAGAGAGAAAATCCCCTTGGCTACCTCCCACCATGCTGCCTTGGTACAATAGGAAGAGTTACCAGGACAGGAAATGAGGCTGAAGAACCTGTTCTCCCCTCCAGTCTTTGAGGAACACTGGGGGAACTGGAAACCAATCTGAAGAGCAGAAGGAAGAGAAGAGAGGGGAAATCAAGACACAGAGGTAAAGAAAAAGAAGGAGGTACCAAGAGAGATGGAGAGACGAAAGAGAAAAAGGAGGGAAAGGAGAAAGGAAGAAAGAAGAAAAAATCCTTTCCCAGTTTAATATGAGGTGCCATTGACATTTCATTTCAGCAGTAACTACGTAGATGGTAAACTCTTCTGGACAGGGACCAGCTTTTGAAGATGCGTTTATAGAGTGACCAGCATAATTGGGCCCTGATCCTTGAATAGAGCCCCTAGGTGCTACCACAACACAAGAGGCAGGAACTGTATTTTTTGATATGTGTTTGTACAGTGCCTGGCACATTGGAGTCCTGGTCTGTGACAGGACCCCCTATGTGCTACTGCAACATAAATAAACAAACAAACAAGTGATGGTGCACAGCTTCATGCTTTAAAAGAACTGTTTCATTATGGTTGGTCTCTTTGTCCCAAGGGTCAGAGTACCCCAAATCCCTGGGGACATATACGCACTGAAGAGGTGGGATCTCCAGCCCCACTTTCCTCCCCCTCCCCCCCAGATTTAAGTGGGGTTCTCTTACATGAGGAATTTCAACCATTGGATGCCTTATTCCCTACTGCTTGGCCATCAGGACCTTGTAATCCCACTCCTGGGAAAAAAACATCCCTTCCCCAGTCTCTCTGTCTCCTGAGGTCAGCAGGAACCTGCACCTGGAGGGAGAGGAAACGAATGCCCCATCTCATTGTATCCTGCTTTGCCCTTCCCCCACCCCAGGTTGGGTATTAGCTGCAGACAGGGGAACAATCAGGCCAGTGTTTCTCAGCAGTGGCTACCTCCCAGTGGGACCAGGAGACGACCCCGTCCTCCTGCCTCAGGCTGTTCCTCTTCGCCATGGAGATTCCTGCATCCTTCACACAGGCTCTTGTCAGCCTAATGATGAACCACACTGACTAAAGAAGACATGCTCAGCTCAGCAAAGTCTGTGGTGAGACAGCGACACAGCATCTAGTGTGCGCAGATGACTATTATGGCTCTTGGGAAGAGGTTGTCTGCCCTGGTTGCTTTCCCTTTAGTGGGGCAGTTTTAGCAGGTCATGATAATCCCAGTGGGCTTTTCCCAGATAGAGACTAAAGATGTCAAATAACCCTCACAAGACCAGTGAGAGTTCTCCACACAACCCACCAGACTCTCAGCTGGAATACACATGCATAGTTTCTTCCCAACAGGTAGAGCCCTGCAAATCTGCAGATACCCGCTTTATATCTGCCGACCATTTTTGCGGATCAGATGCGGAGACAAATTTTGTATCCATGCAGGGTTCTACCAATAGGGGAACACAGCTGTGTGATAACACCCGGGGCTCACTTCACCAGCACCTGGACTACTTTAATCTAGGCATAAAGGCCTGAGATTTCTCCCCTGAGATTTCCATTGGGAATTTTGTGTGTGTGTGTGTGAGAGAGAGAGAGAGAGAGTGGGGCTTACACATCTCACTTTCCCAGGGAAGACAGGACAATACTAGGGAAGGTGCCCTGCGTCCTTGTATTTCTTGGGTAGGAGAGAACACCAAACCCTTGCCTTGCCTTTGTCACATGTACAGACAGACAGTGCTGGAGGAAATAGGGAGGGTTAAAGTCAACCCACTGGTGGGGTATTATTTGGTGCCACGCTCTCCTCACAGAACTGCCCATTGGCACACCTGAATACTATATATGTGCCAACTATTTGGTGCCAGTGATCCTGGCTGTAACCTGTGCTTGCTGTCAGCACCAGGGAGCCCCACCCTTGTCAGTCCCTAGCCTGGCTTCATTAAGTTTCCAATACAGACTTCTCTTTTGGCCTCTAATGCAGCTCTCCTTGGTGCCACACCGTGGCTCCAGCCCTCACCATACTGAGATGTGTGAGATGAAAGAAGCCATTGGGAATAGTGGAGGGAAAATGGTCATACTCTGTCAATCAGATAGCACAATCCTAGTTGTCAGTTCCAGGTTCATTCTGGGACCTGTAGCTCAAATGCTTGCCACCTGTCAATGGGATTATTTCCCTGTCTCTCAGTCCCAGCTATTATTTACTCTGTTGTTCCATCACTGGGCCTTCTAGTGAGACACGCTCTGCTCCAGCGGTTCGTAATGTCCTTAGAACTCCCTTGATGAAATTATTTCCCTGCGTCTCACCACAGCTCATCCATTCTTCGCTCTATAATTCCTGGCCCAGCACTGAAACATTTCCAAACTGACACTCCACTTGGGACTCCATGTCAAGAGTTCTGTGCTGGTCTGGTTGGTACCATTGGCAGGTATGGGAAAGCTGGTTCCTGGTCTTGACAATTTTGCAGAGGGAATCCTGAACGGATACATTACTGGGCTCTTCAACAGCATGAGTGGGACAGGAAGTGATGTTAGGAATCCAACTACCAAAGTATTCTGGAAGGCTTATAATAGGATAGAAAACAAAAGATGTAATGGAAAGCACCCTAATCCATTTAGCCATGATATGGCCCAGTGCACGCCCGTGTGTGTGTGTGACAGAGAAAGAGAGAGAGTTCGAGTTCTTTCTCTAAGCCCTGAGAATCCCACCTTCTGCCCTAAAGGATCCATGTCACTAGAAGTAGTTCAAGCCCTGCTTCTTACATGACCAGAGCCTGGGGTGCCTGACATAAAATACGCCCAACACCCCACTGGCATGCGTGTGCTGTGACAGTCCCACAGGGGCAGGAGAGCCCAGGGGAGGGAATCAAACCCATTTCTTCTGAATGGCCACAAAGTACTGATCCCCCAAGCCCTGCAGTGTATCCAGTACACACCATCCTCAGGAAGCTCTTGGACTATTCCTAGCCCGCACCAGCCCTAGAGAGTGAGAAACCAGCACTGGGCATTGTATCAGGGTCTCCTTCATAGGACAGCCCTACCCCCATGACACCAGGCCTTCCATCTGCAGTGCTATCAGGTGCTGCTGGTCCATGGACAGCAAGCAGCTGGGACTAGAACCTACTAATTCCTAGGTCACCAGGCTTGGGCCCTAGAACAAACCCTGCTGGCCAAAGGCGAGAGAGACCAGGCCAGGGACTTAAATCCAATCCTCTTGGATGACAACGCAGGCCCCTCACCACCTAAGCCCAATGGCCTGAACAACGCCCTATTTTAATTCCCCAGATGGGGGGACAGAAGAATAAAATAAAAGTTGACTGCAGCTTTCCTGGAGAAGCCTGCATATAGAAAGCGAGGACTGTGCGTGTTGCTGAGATGGAGTTGGGGGGGCTGTCAGTGTCCCCTCCCTGCCTGCATTAAATCAATGTATTCCGGCTATAAAGAGTGCTTAGCTCCACCTTCTGCCCTTCCCTCCCCCGGTGCTAAGCAGCAAGCCAGTCAGAGAGACATCCAGCCAGGGGATTAGTAAAAACCAAGCCTCCCTCTAGGAATGGCACTCGTCTGAGAGTCTCCTCCACGCAGGGCTCCCGTACGCCGCCAGGGCTCTGAGAGGAGAACAGAGGGGCTATTGGGATACAAATTACAGCCCCCACAGGATTTGCCAGGCAGACCAGCCAACGTAAGTTTTCCTACCTGAGCTCACTCACTCACACGCTTGCTCTTTTTCTACCTTCTATTACTTTTTCAGTTTCTTCTTCAGGAAAAGTCCTTGCCTCCCTCTTTGGGGGGATAACAACCCCTGCTCCATATTGGCTCCTTTTTCAACTAAACCAGGGGAGACACATTTTTCTACCCATTTTGGGGAAGAATCTTTTATTTTTTAAGCATTTCTTTCATGCGGGGGGGCAACTGGTGTGTGGTGGCAGAGACTTTTGGAGGTGACCGCAGAGAAAGAGATGGGGGGAAGCGTGAAACGGGCAAGTTAAAGACTTGGCTTTGCCAAAGAGGGGTAAAAAGAACTCTCTCTCACCCTCTGTACATATATATTTATATCATAAACAGATGAGAGAAGGGGGAAAAAACCAGTGTTTCCCCTCAAAGACACATTCTCCCAGTCTGCGCCAGATTTCCTGCCTGGCTATTTGGGGTGCACTTGAGATTTGCCTCTATTCAACGACTCTTGTTCAACTTTCTCCTGTAACCTGAAGACATCTTCGTTATGATTTATTAATACTGAAGCCACTGATTTCTTCCCAGCTATGTTCTTGCTTAGACTTTCAAGGCAGGTTTTAAATAGAAAGGGTCATTTGCAAGGGACAGATTTGGGGGGAGGGAGGGGCTGAATAAGGTTATTCTTAGAGAATGGGGTCCGTTTCCCCTTGATCTCTCCTTTTCCACTTAGTCTCTCTAAGTCATCAATGTGCTCAGCCAGCAGCAGACCCCTCCACATGCCCATGTTAAACTCCAGAACAGGGTACAGATCGGGAGCTTCCAATTAATCAGGATCCCCTCCCCCACTCTCCCACTCGATTATGGGTTTTGTGGGTCCCATAAACTGCACACATGGCAGCTCCATTGCTTCGCTTTTATCAAGTGGCTCCTGTCTCGTGGTCATTTACTGGGAAAGGTTTGAGTCTTTTTAGTTTTGGTGTTTGCTTTTACTTTTTTTTTTTTTCCAGTGGGAAGACCGGATATTGAGAAGAAAGAGAGAGCAAGAGAAATAATGGCAGATGATCAAGACCTTTCAGAGGTGGACATGAGCCCGGTGGGTTCTGAAGACCATCACTGCCTCTCGCCAGGACCATCCATGGCCTCAGATACCACCTCTCATATTACCAGCTCCGGGAGTGGAGAGATGGGGAAGGTCAAGAAGGAACAACAAGATTCAGAGACGGACGACGATAAGTTCCCTGTGTGCATCCGGGAGGCAGTGAGCCAGGTGCTGAGTGGCTATGACTGGACCCTGGTGCCCATGCCTGTGCGGGTCAATGGGAGCAACAAGAGCAAACCCCACGTCAAGCGGCCCATGAATGCCTTCATGGTGTGGGCACAGGCTGCCCGGAGGAAATTGGCTGACCAGTACCCTCACCTCCACAATGCAGAGCTCAGTAAGACCCTCGGGAAGCTCTGGAGGTAAGGAAGGCATATAGGGTGAGGGCAAATGGAATAATGGAGAGGCTGCATGTCAAGCTGAAGGCTGGAAGTAGAATGAGATTAAAGGGGCATCTGTTAAAGGGAGTTCCTCATCGAGGGGGAACATCACAGGGGTAAGGGAAAAGCACAGGAAAGTGAGGAACCAATCATGGTTATTAGCATCAGCTCTACGGGGTGCTTCCTCTGCAAAGCTCTGCCAACGCAGCTCAGTCTTGACCTGCAGCCTCCCTCCACCTTGCTATTCCACTCTAAGCCCCCTCTTCCGCAGCAGCCGTGCCAGCATACCTCATTCCTGGCCTGTAGCCATTCCCCCTGCCACTCCAGTCCTGGTCCTCTCCTGAGGCTCAGCTGCCCAATCACTCCGTGCAGTGTTTTGTTTGTGTTTGTTTGGCAAACCAATGTCCCCTAGGGCTAACCTGGCTGACCCCCATCAAATTTATTTCACCCATGATCTCCTTGGGCCCTTCTGAACCAGGTCTGGGAGATGACAGGCTAGAGGGCACTAGCCCCCAGCACGCCACCTAGTGGGTGTGCCTGCTGTCTGTGACAAAGGAGAGAGAGCAAGGTAGCCGGGCGGTGAAACCCAATCGCACATCCCGCCCAAAGAACTCTCTCGGATGGCCAGCCACAGATCTGACTAGCTACCGATTCTAGATCCCTCTCAAAGGATGTCTATGGGGGCAGGAGTGGGATAGCTCAGCATAAAGTGGTGAAAACTAGAGGACAGCCAGGAGTGATGTAGAGAGAGGAACACTTACTAGAAAATTGTTCAAAGGACTACACATGGGGGCTGTTAGCAAAACTCCCAACGATGCGCCCAGTATGCCCATCGTACCTTGCCGCTGACAGCTTATTATGGCTGAACAGCGTGGTTTGTGTCTAATCAGACTGCAGGAGCTGCAACTTTGCCCATTTGCAGGCCGATAGCGCTCAATAAATAAGTAATAACAGCAACTCAGCAGCCATTCCTGTAGTGTAGCGAGCTGGCACTAGCTGACACAGACTTCCCACTCCGCTATGCCTACACACGTACACACGTCGTTCTTCCCAACACATACGCATGCTCATCCCTCGGACCCGCACTACCCCTCTCAGTTTGTGAAAGCCATTTTAATGTTGGATACTTTCCCCACCCTCCCTGCCCCCAAGGTCCCTGTGGATGAAGTCATCTCCATTGGGACTGAGGGGTTGTGCCAAGAAATCAGGGTGGAGAGACCATGTAACACCCATGTGACACAAGGCCAGCGGTTCCACTTTTCCGCCTGATGGTTTCCATGAATAACTCCAGCAAATGATTATAAACGCCTCCCCGCTCCCTGGGATTGTCCAAGATCCACCCCTTCCTGGCGCCATCACTTCCCTGCCTGGTGCCTACCGCAACAAATCAAGACCATCAGCTTCATGTGATGGCCTTGGAGTTCCACAGAGATAGAAACAGGGCCCCTTCCCACAGGAGACCCTCACCTGCTGGGTGGGGAGGGAGATGTCTCCTGAGAACTGCAGCAGGGAGACCAGAAACTTTTCCAAAACAGAAGCAAACCCCATGCTTGAGACCATCCCATCACCAACAGTGGCTCGATTCTCCCTCTGACTTCATTCAGCTCCACCTGTGTGGGAGAATCAAGGCCCTGGGCGTTAGCTTCTGTCTTGGTCACATCAGTAAGTTTATCCAAACCCCTCTGCCTTTAATGTAACTCAAACAAAATGATTTCCTTGGAGAGATAAAGCAGGGAATTGTGGTAGGCCTCAAATATGATGCCCATGCTGGGGTGTTTTTTAACCCTTCCCATTCCCCTCTGCCTCTGCCTTTCCTATTACTATGATTACTCCAACCTCGTGCTCACCTTTGTTATAAGCCACCGGACACCATGCAGAATGATGATCCCAGTCAGTTCTCATTGCGCTAACCACCCCTGTTGCCTCCTTTCTGGCAACAAACTGACTGTACTGAGCATTTATCATTGCTCTTATTTACTCTCTCCTTCTTCTTAAAGCAATTGCTTTATGCTGTCCATTTACCCTCTCTCCTTACACTTTCAGTTGTCTGTCCTTTACTAACAATTACCGCGTTGGATGCTTTGCTCCTAACCATTCCTTTTGATTTCCTCCTGATTTCTCATCCCATCCCCTCCCCAACATTTTATTCTAGTGGAGAAGCAAGACCCCCATTTTAATTTTCAAAAGTAGTATTAAAAAAAGCTACTGTACTGTTCCAAAGCTACCGCATGATCCCCTTAAGCACTACATTACATTACACTACATGGCCTGAAGAGACAAGACTGCAGCATATGAGTCCTTAAATAGTCCAGTAACAGCCCAAACAGAGCACAGCACTCTGCTAGCCAGATATGTGACAGCATTGGGCATAACTGTTCCCCCCCACAGTGCTGCAGCAATAGAGACACTATCCAACACTAATGCGAGCTATAGTGTTTCGGCCCCTGATCCTGCAGGCAGACTGCAGAGCTCCATGAAGCCCCACTGAAGTTAATGGGGCTCTGCATGGGCACAGGGGTCTGTTGGGCAGAGTGGCTTGCAGGATCAGGGCCTGTCAAACACTGTTCCATTTTTTAAAAGGGATCCCCACTTCCCACCCCGCATGTCTGCTATTTGTGTTGTCTTTGCTAATTGAATGGCAGGGAACCTGTTGCCTTTGGAGATATTCTTATCAGTCTGTGTTGGGCACTGCAGCAGAGCAAGTTGGGGGCATGCGTGTATCGGCAGGATCAGTGTCTGCACTGGCTTTGTTGGCATAGTTAGGTGTGGGAAAATAAAATGAAAAGCCAGGGGAAGTCACCCCAAAGTGGAATTGTCCCACAGGAAATTTACTACACTATCCTAGACTATAATCTCTCACAGTACTCCAGGCAATTTTCTGATGCCAATTTCCTCCCACTCCTAACTCCACATTATTCAGCACGATCCAGATTTTCACAATTGGCTAGCAATTTTGGGTACCTACCTTGAGATGCCTGGAAAGGGGCCTGATTGTCTGAAAAGGTGTCTCCAAATTGGGCACCCAAAATCACCAGTCGCTTTTGAAAATTTGGGCCATCTAGATATACTTCTGTGTAGGTGGGTCTTATTTTATATCAGTGCTTAGATGCTATGGTAATGGGAGCATTAGCAATACCTATGGCAGAGAGACAGAGAGAAATCCACTGTGAGTGAGTATGGAAAGAGAGAGATGAGTTGAAAGCAACATTAAGCTGAGCTTGTTTCTGCCCATATCTGGTAGGTGGGGAAATCCCATGTGTCATATTGAAAAAAGTCCAGTAGATTGAGAAACAACCTCAGGGTCCAATCCAACATGATCCGCTCTACAAAGGGAAGCTAACCCCTCGGCTAGCTCTGTGTGAGTGACTGCTGAACAGAGGATGACCGCCACGTTTGCTCATGCAGCCACTGTGTTGCTAGGCTCAGACCAAGAGCTGTGTAAAGTGAGGATTCACGGGTAAGAAATATGCCATGCTACAGGAGATGGAGGGAGGCAAACAGAGAGACAGAGGGAGTCCTGGAGGCAGATGGCTGTGCCAAACTGCACCAGTGTTATGTAGACAAATGTTCCTTTGGGAGGTTATGCGGGGTGTCGAGACTGAACCCCTCACCTCATTCTGCTTACGAGAGGGTTAGAAGCAGGAGCCTCACCCTTTGGCGAACAACAAAGAGTAACTGCCAGGACTGTGCTGCAGTGTGGGAGAATCTAAACTTTTGCAGCTGCTGCTCAGGCAAAGGCGAACAGGATACTAATGACTGGTGCACCACGTGCAGGACCAGATTCCAGCCTGCCTCCCGAGGACAGGGCGAGACAGGGAGGAAATCACTGATCAACATTGGACGCTGCTCCAGGTCAGGAGTGAGGTGCACTGGCTGAGCTGGACAGGGGCAGGACTAGAAGAGCAGGGCGTGGTGCAGGTCAGGAGAGAGGTGCATCAGAACAGCTGTGTGAGTCCCAGGAACACACACTGGGAAAGGAATACACATCAGGATTAAGCTACGTGGTGGTGGAAGGAGTCTTACCCTCCATGCAGTTACCTTAGGTCCAAAATGAAGATTTCCTTTCCCAGATCTGACCCTGGTGCTCAATTTCCTTAGCAAGCACTTTGGGACAATAGGCAAGGTATGGCCCAACCTGGGGCAGTGGGTGTCCAGTAGGGCCATGAGCTTCTATTAACCTCCCCAGCGTAAATGGCATGTATGTGTGGACTGGATGTGTGTGTATTGGCAGTGGGTGGATGGCTCTTTCATGGGAACAGCCAGATTTAGACATCCACTGATTGTTCTGAGCCTCCCAGGCATTGGTGTGTGCACAAATAAGCTATTCCCTCTCCAGCAGCAGCCAGGTCAGCATTGCGGGATGGACTGATCCCTTGCCCCTGAATGCTGTGTGGGGAAACAGAATAGGAATTGAATGAGCTAAAGATGCAGGGCGAAAGGTGACTTCCTCACATGCCCTTCCCAAAGGCTGCTTTCCTCACCTGGGTGGGGCACTTACAGGGCAGGGGAGCATTCTCAAATGGAGTCTGATGTCATGGCTGCTGAAAAGGTCAGCAGGAACACGAGTCCAAATGCCAGAAACTTCTCCAGGGCTGGAAACAGATGAGACATGGGTAGAAGGGGGTAGTAAAGAGCTGACTATAGGGTGAAGGGATCTTTGTATCTGGACAGCAACAGAATCTTTCTCTCCCCACACCTCACTTTAGCTAGCCAGTGGGCCCAGGGAGACAGGCCATGCCTGGAAGATCCAGGCCTCTATGTTTATGAAATCTCCTCCAGATGTTTTATCCTCCTGTTCAATTCTCCCCTCACCTGCGTGCTGTATCAGCTTGGCGTGACTGAGACCCTCACGCCACACTGACTCATCTGCAGCTGCCGCTAGTGGGTGACGGGGAGGGGCCATGCATCAGGCTGCTCCAGCCGCCTGACATGCAAGAAGCTGGGCTTGGGTTTCCCCCGCCATTCAGCACAATGCCCCATGCTAGTGGAGATATGGTGGCGAAGGAGAGAACAAAAGAGGGAGACAGAGTTTTCATCTCTCTGTTCCCATCAAAACAGGGGTGTCCAATAGGTTCTGTGCTGAGCACTCCGCACTGGGAGGAGAGTGTTCAGTTCAGACTCATTAAGCTCATGGGCTTTGCTCTGCGATCCATTCCCTTCTGTGTTCCTGCAAGATTCGACTGCATTGTAGACCAGGGGGTGCTGGGGCAGGAAACAAGTGAAATCTAAATCCCCCAAATCTCCTGGCCTCTGCCTGCTCACACCGGTTTCACTTTGCTAAAGCCGATTTGAGCTCTGATCCCTGGTAGGGAGGAGGGGCAGAGAGACTGGGAGAGAGAAGACAAAGATGGGGGGATGGACTTTGTGCAATCCTGCTGTCTGCAGGGTTACGGGATGCTGGCAGAAAGATGCGGAGGGTATGCACAGCTCAGTGGAACTAGGTGCATCTCCTAGAGCTCCTAAGGTCATTGTAATTTAGGTCATCAGTGAGACGAATTTGGAGGTCTCAGCTTCTCTCTGCTTCAGTAACCCTATATACTTGGTACCTCTCACAAATAAAGGCTGTCTGTGAAGGATATTGGCCTCTCACTCCTTGGAACCAGTAGGGGCTGAGAGGTTAGGCTCATGTGGAAGATGTGGGTTCCCTTCCGAGTCTTGGTATCTTGTTTGCTGTGCAACAGCAGGGGTTAGGAGTGCTGGGGAGCCTGGGCCTGGTTCCTTTGTGGTTCGTGCTCTGTCAGGGTGGGAAGTTTGGTTCTGTTCCCACAGCTGGTCTTTTGCTTCCCCTCAACAGCCAGTGGAGTCTGGGAGATGCGGGGGCTAGTGCTTTACCGGGACATGCTTAAATCCCAGTCCAGGTCTCTCACTTCCTGGAGACAAAGGGGCTAAGGTGTTGCAGGAGGTTGAGGATATGCATGTCCTTTTATATTCACTGGAAAGCTGCGTGTGGAGCAATTCAGGGTGGGGGATTAGAGCTCTTTGGGACGTGTGAGCATGGTGTATGGCGGCGGGAGGGAGACAGGAAAGCTAGTGTTGGACTCATGGTGGCTCAGTTGTTTAATCTCCTGGATTAAAGCAGTGGTGGAATGCAATGTGCAGCCGTGATCTTCTCAGGGCTGCCTGGTGTGAACCCAGGTCAACACCTTAAGAGGCTCCAGAGCAGATCACACCCTCTGGCTATTAGCTGGGGTGGATATAAGGAGCAAAATGGAGGTGCTTGGATGCTGGTCAGTACCTGCTTGTGATCCTATTGATTTTCCTCATCTTTTTTACCAACAGGCCCCTCAAACCCCGTCTTCCGCTCCTAAATTCTCTGAGGCAGATTCATGCTTTTTGATCCTCTACTTTGCAAAGGGTTAAATCTAATCAATGACATTAGTGAAAGCAGAGTCTCTTAAGCTTCAGGAGGTTCAGAGAATCCTCTTCAACATTTGGCTGAGTATCCTCAAAGCTTTGTCCAACTCTCTTTGGGCTGGAAAAATCAGGACAGGAAATCTCCAAAAGGAACAAGTTTTTGCTTTTGAGATTTCTGTTGTCTCAGAGTTTTGGCTGGGTTGCAAAATCCATAAAGACAGCCGTGCCCCTTTTACTATTCTGGATTCTGGCTGAAACCAGAATGCTCTGGAGGCCACTGAAAAGTATGAAAAAGAAATAAAAAATATTAATCAAACATTTTCAAAATTAAAAGAAAGGGTTTGGACAATTGAGTCTGATCTCTTCTTATATCATCCAAAATAGTTCTGTTACGTAATTTCCTAGGAGATCCTGCCTTGCCTGGAGCAGGCCTTGATCTGACAGGTATGGGGGAAACGATTTTACATTTCCATGGAGACTTTCAGCCAAAGATCAAAGTTAATCTATTATTACAGTGCCCAGCACCATAGTATCTAGATGATTTACAAATTACGGGCCTCCTGCTGGGTATGGCTCAGCACCTGCCACTCTCAGATCTTTAGCACAGGAACCACATCTGGGATGGAAAATGGCAGCTGCGTGATCAAGAACCGTTAAAGTAGAAGCAAAGAAAATCCGCTTTTCCTCTAGGATCGTCTGTAGCTCACTCTTAGGGGATCCCAGGGTGCTTTAAGGGGCAGATCACAGCAGCACAGCCACTGTACTAGCAAATGCAATTGCCATTCTGTGCTCAGTGATCACTGATCAAGCTGATAGAACAAAGCCAGTAAAATGGCAAGGATGGAAGGTTAGGACAGGACAGAGAAATCCTTGAGCTAAGGTGACTGAGATAAATTGGCTTGAGAGAGAGAGAGAGATACATGACAACGAGCATTATGGATAACAAAGATTTGCCACCCTTCCATAATTCAAGGAATAGTTACAATTTTCACATGTCTGTAATAAGTCCTTTGAGCCCATCTTGTCTGGTGGTAACTATTAAGTCCTGCATTGATTTCAGTCATCACAGCATGATTACTTTGTCCACTAAGGCAAGTACAAACGTGGAGTGGGAGGAGGTGACTTTATATGGATTATAGATTGTAATCCACATTGGGCAACGACGATGTCTTCCTTTGGGTCTGAATAACATTGAGCATAGTGTCAGGGCTTAATTATGAACAACAATGAAAAGGGGTGAAGCTTTGGGGACTCTATTTAAATACTTCTCTACCTTCTCTATGACATGTCCAAAATGGGGTGGATCTCTGATGACCTGATGTGCATATTATTGCCATACCCATGATGCTTTGCTGTACGATTTTGACACCCCTGCCCCCCTCTCCTCCTCTCTCTCTCTCTGGTCTCTGTAGGTTATTGAATGAAAGCGACAAGCGGCCCTTTATTGAAGAGGCAGAGCGGCTCAGGATGCAGCACAAGAAGGACCACCCTGATTACAAGTACCAGCCACGCCGGCGGAAAAATGGCAAGGCCTCCCAGGGCGAGGGTGAGGGCCAAGCCGAGGGAGAAGCTGGTGGGGCTCCAGCTATCCAGGCTCACTATAAAAATGCCCACTTGGATCACCGACATCCTGGGGAAGGATCCCCCATGTCTGATGGGCACCCCGAGCATTCCTCAGGTTAGTCCCACGTCTGCAGCTACACCAGCGGGTTACCACCAGCTCATCCTCTTCCCAAGGAGATTCCCCCAAGCCATCTGGAGAATCGAGGGCTCCCTAAAAGTCCTGGGGCACAACCTTGTGAGCTAGATCCTCTCCCCATGGTGTGACCCAGTATTTGGGCATGACCCCTAAGGGCTCGGTGCCATCACCAGCATTGGGGCGCCTGCACTCCACAGGTGTTTCCACCCCTTTGGCCAGGTGGGAAGTCATCCCCCACAGGGATGCACAGTTGCCATTTTGGTTTTGGCTGGCCACTTCCTCCCTTCTCGTCCCTCTCTAGTGAGTTCTTCCCAGCACACAGCTAGTTCCCAGGGAGGCCTGTCAGTGCAGACGAAGAGCAGAGCTGTTGTGTGTAACCAACTGAGCTGTTTTATTGCCTGTCAGGCTGTGCCAGGGCTATGTTGTGAACTGGTAACACATTTTCTTTCTCTTTCCCCCGAAATGCTTGTCACTTCCCAGGTCAGAGTCATGGACCCCCCACTCCTCCAACAACTCCAAAGACGGAACTCCAGACAGGTAAAGCTGACTCCAAGCGGGAAGGGCGCTCCCTTGGGGAAGGGGGCAAGCCTCACATTGACTTTGGCAACGTGGATATCGGGGAGATCAGCCATGAAGTGATGTCCAACATGGAGACCTTTGACGTCAATGAATTTGACCAGTACCTGCCACCCAATGGGCACGCTGGCCACCCAGGCCATGTTGGGGGCTATGCGGCAGCAGCAGCTGCTGGCTATGGCCTCGGGAGTGCCCTGGCGGCAGCCAGCGGACACTCTGCCTGGATCTCCAAGCAGCATGGAGTCTCCTTGTCTGCTGGCACCACATCGGTGGTGGACTCCAAGGCACAGGTGAAAACGGAGGGTTCTGCCCCAGCAGGCCATTACACTGACCAGCCCTCCACTTCCCAGATAGCCTATACGTCCCTGAGCCTGCCCCACTATGGCTCAGCTTTCCCCTCTATCTCCAGGCCCCAGTTTGACTACCCCGACCACCAGCCCTCAGGACCCTACTATAGCCACTCCAGCCAAGCCTCTGGCCTCTACTCTGCCTTCTCATATATGGGACCCTCGCAACGTCCCCTTTACACTGCCATCTCTGACCCTGCACCCTCTGTGCCACAGTCCCACAGCCCCACACATTGGGAACAGCCTGTGTATACAACTCTCTCCAGACCATAGGAAATGGGGAACAGTGACCGAAGCAGCAACAGAAAGGCTCTGAAGAATCAGCACAGGCAGAAGGGCCTCCGAACTCCGAGGTCATTCAGTGTAATCCAACCATCAGAACCCACTGAGTATCCAGACATGTTTATCTAGACCCCGGTTATCGCTGGCTCACCTGCCTAGAGGAAGGTTTTACCCTTTTTCCCCCTCCCAATTCCACGTATGCCAACCTGATTGGTTTGCAAAACCCTTTTGGCCTTCTAAATGAGGATGATTCTGGGCATGGAGTGGTGGGTTTTGTTGTGCACACCTTGGACTGTAAGATAAGAGATACCCCCCATCACTAACCGCTCCCCCAACTGCTTCAGTGATTTAGCAAGTGTTTTGGGGAGGCCACAATGGCCAACTCTTTGTCACCTGTTGTGAAAGAAGAGTGGCTGGCTGAGCACCCTGTTGGATGTGTTGTGGGAGGAGAGGTAGGGCAGTACAACCGCCTTGTGATCGATGCTCTGCAATGTTCCTAAGATTCACACATGCATGAATCTTGATCCCTGTTGGAAGACCAACCTATATTGCTTTCCTATTGACTTCCACATCCACATCCTATCCTCCACTCAGCACACCCTCTCTTTACTCTGTGGTGATCTTCAGACTTGACTACACACTGTACTGGACTCGGGAACCATATTTGCTGGCTCTAGCCTTATCCGTGTCACAACGTGCATGTGTGTGGGGACAGCCTCTTGGACTGTAAAGGCAACAGGGATGGAATCCTCCTTTATTATGATTATTTTTTATTGCTAGTTTGTTTCAAACAATTCCTGATCCCTTCTAAATCCTTCCATCCACCCCTCTAATATTCCAAAAGAGACACTGCCAAGGCAGTGCTCACCTTTCTGGCATGTGTGCGCATGCGTGCATGGGATGTGGGGGGAGAGTAGCTGAAAATACTATGGCAACCAGAAGCATCAGCATGAATCCCACTTACCCAAACACAGTTTGCTGAAATAATCACCTTAAACCTGCAAGGTTGGGCCCCCAAGCAGGGTTGAACTAAAGAATACATCCCCTTCTGCCAGTCCACTGCTTGTTCCAGTTTGCCAACTCCTCATCCTTTTCCTCGGGGACAAGGAAAAGATATTGTGATGGCACCAAATGGGGGGAAAGCATTCAGTGTTGGATAAGCATAAAGACAATTAGTCGATGTGAAATGAAAATGAAAAACTCGCGTTCCCTTTTGGGTATCAAACTGGAAGCAACCATCCTCGGTGGTCAGACTGGTTTCCATTCCGTCTTGTCTTCATCTTCATCCCCTCCTCACCCTCTTGGGTGGTCTGCTCGCCCATCCCACATCTTCAGGACTAGCATGGTTTCACAGTGCCAGAGAGCACGCTGACATGAAGGATGTCATAACTCAAGTTCGGAGAAGACGATGCCCTCCCATTGGCAACCAAAACACACGATGGAACCCCCAGCTGATATGCAGGTCTGGGAAGATGAGACAGATTGACTAAGCACAACCTGTGATCCTCACTACCATTTTTATCCTTCAACTGAGATCACTGAGGATGACCTTTATACAACCTTCTCTCCACCCTTAACTTTGGCTGACTCCTCCTCTGTCATGTTTGAAAAGAGCATGTAGTACGTTTGCTCCCCTGTATGCATGTAACCCATTGCTGCCCCTTCCCTTTATTTATTCCATTACACCTTTCCCTCCCACCAACCCCCTCTCCCTGTCCCCAGCATATGCTGTCCTAGCACCATTAACTCTGCATTAAATGTATGGAATAATAAACATAAGGTTTCATTTGTGTGTGTCCATTTTTTTTTATTTTAATATTTTCTTCTTCTTTCAGCCACATCTTGTCTTTCCTCCCCAGTAAGAGGGAAGGGGTGCCTCTACATTGCACAGACCCTGTGTGCATGTATACATTTCTTTTATGCCCATCACAAAAAGGAAGCTGACAGTGAGTTAATAGCATTGCCTGAACTAGGAGCCTCTTATTTCTCTTCTTCTCACCTGAGTCCTCAGCCCCAAGCTTCCCTACCAGCAGCCCTCTCTCCCTACACACATCCCTGAATACCATCCATATCTTCTGACCTCCGAATTACATCTGACACCTACTAAGCGGGACTTAGTGCCTGCCTGCACAGATCCTGAACACATGAACACCAGCCTACTTCCCTCCATGAACATAACACATGACAGAGCCCACCCCACTTCAGACCAAAGGCTCCCAAGGGCAGTGGTAACAAGATAGAACAAGAAGCTAGGAAAAGGACTCCATGAGAGCTAGAAAGATCCAAGGTTTCCTAAGCAGAGGCATGTGATTTGTTCAGTGTGTGTGTGTATGCAAAGTGCACAGTGGATGAGTAAGGCATGTATGTGTTCTAGGAACTACAGACCAGACCCAAAGCCCATTGAAGTCAATGGGAATCCTATATGAGGCCTTTTCAGTTCAGGTGCTCCAGAAGTGCGCAGCACGCAAGCACCATCAGTGGAATGACTCAGACCTAAATGCAGAGACTAGATAGTTCAGTGCAGGGAAATGCAAGGGAACAAGGGTGACAGGCAAAGCCTTTAAAAAGGGGGAAGAAAGGGGAAATCACACTATAAACTACTGACCGGGGGGTCTTCAGCACAACGATGACATTGCTGGACAGCGCAAGGAGAAGGGACTGACTGCATGGAAAGGAAGAGGTGGGGGGCTGAGTACAGGGGTGAAGGGTGGTGAGGAGTAGGAAAAGAAAATTCCTACTAACATGACACAAATGTCTTCCCATCTCACTCCAGTTTAAGGAAGGGGGTGGGCTTCTCACTTGATCAGCATCTAGCAGGAGGGGGTGCCTAGTATCCCCCAAATGTATACCCCCAGCTGACACAGGATCCAGAACAACCCCACCCTTAGTCTTTGCACTGGGAACAAAGGGGTTAAACACTCCCTTTGCAGCCTAGCAGGAGCTGGCCCAGAGTCCTTTGCTATCCCTTTAATCGTATCTGATACAGATGCAATGCTGCGGGGTGGGGTGGGGAGAGAGGAGGAGAGTGTGGAACAAAGAAGCCATTTAAAAAAAAGAGGGCCGAGAAAACGACCCCTGCGCTCCATTGCAGACGCCAAAACGATTGCACAAAGGCACCGTTCATGACTGAAATTTCACCGCGCCAACGTGATTAAAGGATTCCATTGGGGGGCGGGGGGAAGAGGGCTGAAGGCCATCGCTCTGTGGATTAACCTTTTCTTGGCAAGGATGGCATGGACAGCAAAGACTTGCCCTCGTGGGAGTTTACACCCGTCCCCTAAATGCATGTCCCCCACTTACCTCATTTGGCCAATGACCTATTCAGCTCTTTTAAACTTGCCTCAGGTGCCAACCCTTTATTTATGTCTCATGTCCCTACACACACCTAAGGGAGATTAATTGGTGCCTATATGATTGTTAAGTGATTATGAGTGATGTACAGGGGTCAGTACATTGCAGGGCTGTATAACAGTTCTACAGGCAGGTGGATATAAACCCCTAAGGAAGGTGGCCACGCAGTGTGGGGGGTTACATATTTTACAAATAATGTTAACTGGCTCTCAGAGCACAAACACTGAAATGTTACCCACGGGGAAAACAGCTCCAGGGTTTCAGGTACAAACCTACAGCAGAGGGCAGCATGCACAGCCAAAAGTTGGTGGTTTGTTTTTTTTAAACCCAAGGGCAACTTTTAATAATGCAATCAGCCCTGATGAGAAGCATTAGCTGTTTTATCTTCCTGCTGGCTTTTTTGCCCCAAGAGCTAAAGTCCTTACACACATAAAGGCTTCAGGTGCGAAATCTAGAGGCAGAAGCAGTCTTTAGGCCCATGCAGACTCTATCACAGAGAAACAGCTTCTTTTACTGGCAGGGGAATGGGCCTCCATTTGGGCCCCTGTCTTTGAGCATGTCAACAATGGAGGTTAATATGACCGCTGCTGTCTTAAAGGACACTGTCATCACTTCTTAACCAGTCAGATTGTTTAAAAAAACCTCAAGATGTTAATGGCTCTCTAGCTCTTGTAGAAATCGGGGATGAGGGGGTGGCTGCTAAGGCACTGGTAGACTTACGGAGACAGGGGATGACTGTATGTATAGTAGAAGCACAGACTACACCTATAGTTGTTGAACAGGTTCCCAGTTGGTGGGGATTCAGGCCGGCAACTGTGCTTCCTGCTGGGGCACTGCCACTGAAAGGGGATCCTGGTGATTGAGAAGTTGGGGGCAGGAGTGGCGAAACAATGGGGGATTTGATAAGAGCTGCTCCACGATACTCCTGAGAAGCCCCCAGAGCTAGCTCTGATCAGAGAGGAAATTGGGGGTTTCCACAGCAACCTGCTCCAGGGCACAAAGGCTCTGCTGTCTACTGGAAAGCAACGGAGGTGTCTCCTGCACTCCTATCCCTGGCTGTTGTGAAAGGAGGTGTGGGCAGAGGGCTCATAACTGCTTCAGAGGGTTTCTGATTGCCAAGCAGCTGCAGGATCATTTTTATAGGGCAAAAGTTTAATATGATGAGGGTTCACTAAATAGGGGGAACAGCTGCTCCCTTCCATCTTTACACTAGTTTACAGGTACAGGGCTTCTGAGGCAGAAGCACTGAGGGAAAGGCACCTTACTCTGCTCATTGAGCCTAACAGCAAGCTAAAAGGTACTGTGCTTCTAAAGAGAGAGGCCAGGGCAGGGTGAGGCAGAGGGAAGGAATAACTATAGATCTAAATTGATGGAAAAGAGGAGGAGGCCATCTCCTCTCAGTCACAGCATACTGAACTATGGAAGAGGGAAAACAACCCACAATTCGTTTTAAAATGGGGTTTTATTATTTATTTACACAAATATAAACAAAAATAAAATTATCTGCAAAAGAAGGAAGAACCAGGGACATTGACAGGAAGTAGGTCAGTCTGTGATAATTAGCTCATCCACACCCCAGTCTTCATAGCTTCCATCTGGCAGATACCTGCGGATGATTATGGGGATCTTCCGAGCTCTGAAGGGAGGACAGAGAGGTAAGTGGAAATGCCAGAGCTTTAGTTACACCCTCTCAGCAAGCTACAGAAGTCCAGATGTACCCTGCTGGTGAGAGCTGGTAACTCACTGGTTTTGTTTCATTAGAAGATTTCTGGTGTAGTGGTGGGGTGCTGGTGATTTGATACTGGAGTGAAAGTTCTTTCCCATGGAAGGTCAGATCCGACCAGGCACTGTGCACCCCCAAAAAAGTCAAAAAGCTGCAGAGGCTCAGCACTCCTACACTGGAAACAATCTAAAGTCACTTACACATAACACCAGTAAGAGACTAAGCATCCCAACAGGCATGTGGGAGAGACAAGGGAACTGAAAAATGAGCTACTGTTCTGACAAATGGAAAAGCCATAGTGATGAGTTCTCCACAAACCACTTCATATAGCCCAGTGAAAGTGGTGAAGAATTTCATAAACAACTAACATTTAGATAGTGTCTTTCATCCAGAGCACTTGATATATTTTAAGTATGCACAGAACAGAGATCATTTCCACAACCACCAAAACCAGTTACCTCTAAGGCAGAACACAGCTGCTGTTAACAACACCCAGCAACAGTGCACCACACTTCAAGACAGAAAGTTAGAAAACATTAAATTCAATTTAACCTACATGAGGCATTTTTAAATCAGCAGAATATAATTAACCAGACTGAAATCTGACCAGGACCTGAGGCTTACAACCCTACAATTTGTGAAAAGTAACATGTGATCTTTAATGATCACAAGCATTCAGAATAACGGTTTTAAGTCTCATCCAAAAGATGGCCTCTCCAGTAGCAAAGCACTCAATTAGCACCACCCTGAGGCACTGACTTGGTATTGACAGAGGGTAGAGTGCCCCCTGTTGGAAAACAAACAGTCACTACTTCCTACAATACCTCTGATTACTTTCCAGGTCTTGCACTCTAGCACTGACCAGAAACAACTCTGCCTGTTCCAAGAGATCGGACATGAGCACAACCCGAGGTGGTTCTGGCTGCTGATAAAGGCGAAGGAATACAGTTACAATAAGGTTCTCTCATGAGGGTGTAAAGTCCGAGGACAAATCACAATGACCTGAAGCATAAAAGAACACCCAACCAAACAAAAACACCTCTTTCACTCAAAAACCAGTATCTGATGAGTAAGTGGGGAGATGGCATTTGCTATTTGATGGCCCACTCTGCTAGGAGACAGGCTGTTCTAGGGACTCTGGGCCAGCAGGGAGTTCCGCCACTTTCACACAGTCAGAGGTGGGATGATTTCCTGAAAAGGGATGTGATAAATCTACATTCAAATGATGTGTGTCAATATCCAGATTTCAATCCAAAGCTCTATTACACAGAGGTGGTGGGAATCAGGCAAAGCAGCTAGTAGGTGTGTATGCATGTGTCTCTCTCATGCCACAGAAGGTATAGCACAAGGAACTAGGTGGGAAGAAGAACAGAATGCAGGAGGAAATAGATGGAGAGAGACAGGGAATTCTTAATATGGCCACCATATGTTTGTAGTTGTTTTAATCTATTAAGCAACATTTTTTTTTCAGATGAAATGTATGCAAATACGAATTTGTCCAAATAGTTACATTTAAATCAGTTCCAAACAGGGATTTCCCTGATCCCAACAAGTTAATGATGGGGCCCTTAGGATACTAGTAAAGAAAAAATATGAAATCCAAAATAAAATAATTAAAACAGGAAAATGTTGCTAAACAGTATGATTTTGCAGCAGCTCCTAGAACTGGAGAATACAGACACCCAAGCTACCTGCAGCTGGGAACAGATTCTGATCTAAAAAGGGGAAGGGAGATTCATACTCTCAGGCCAGGAATTCCATTCTTCCCTCAAGCCTGATTCAGAGGGACACAGATGCAAGAACAGACTGCTTGAATAAACACAGAGATTGTATTCCCCTCTGTTATCAAGAAAGTGCGCAAACTGTAGCCTCCAGGAACTTATGGAAATAAACCCTCAGCACTGGGGTGTTGAGGAGAGGAACGTAACTTTAAAGATACACCTCACTGCCCAAATCTCCAAAACTTACTTGAGTTCTTTCATTGCAATCAGCAGAGGGTCTGTCTCTCCTTCCAACTCCACCATGACTGGAGCACACATCCTGAGAGGAAGAATATCCATAATCACAAGAGGGACAGAGGGAAGTGGGAGAAATATGGTAAAGTATGTGGACATACTTATTTCATAAACATGTCTGTTACCCAGATAAAGTCCAGCAGAGTATGAAGGACGCAATGATAGGTGCAATTCTGATTTGTAAGGTCTATTGGCTTGGAGGACTAAGCTCCTCAAGAATCTCTCTTACCCCAAGACCCTTTCCTATTGTGGCAGTAGCATGTCTGGCAGTTAGTGATAAGGTCCAAGTGGCCACAGGCAGAGTTTTTAGTTCAATGCTCCTCGTGGCTCTTCTCTCAGTCTTTGCTCACAGGCTAGGATTTGAGATTCACAATGAAGCCCACATGCCTTTCGTCACTTTCAGGCATATTTTAATGTGAGGACAGAAAACAGTGACTCTAAAATTAACCCAATAAGGGAGATGGGAACCATTTATCAGCCAATAAAAGGCACACTGAAATCATCCCCTCACCTACAAACCTACTGGATTTGTTGTTTTGCTGAGATGCTCGATATCTTGCAGACCTTGTATGGGGGAAGGTGAAGGACTCATTTTCTTAATCATGAATCCCAGCTATAGAAAATGTAATGTATTTTTGAAGGGGGTATGGGAGCAAGGCGTCAAAGATGAGAATTATCAGTAACTCTCCTGTTAAAAGACGGCAGCAAAGGAAACGTGCTATTATATGTGGATTTGGCCACTGGGGATGCTGCTGGTCTAGATTTGGAATTAAAGGCAGAAATGGGTAGATAATGTAGGAACAGGCACCAGCCTGTTTTGGATTCAGAGCCTGGCCTCTCTTCATCACTCCAACCAATTTTTTTTTATTGCCTTCCAGTGAATTAAAAACGCGCACAGAATGGCTTTGCCAAATGGTGGCTAGGCAAATAATAGCTTTGCGAAGCAATGACTAAGGAGAGACTCAGTTGCCACCGACAATTATCTGTAATGTGTAAGTAAGAGGAATTGTTTTTGGGTGATTTGAAAGGGTATAACCAGGAGTAACAGGATGAAAAGCAGCACAGGCATGATTTCAGATGGATATAAATAAACTTTCCTAAGGCTGAGATTATTAGGCTGTAGTACACTCTCCCAAGGAGTGCAAGACCTATTGACTTGCATAATTTAAAATTAGACTGGACAAAGCACTAGAGAAAGCAGAGAGCAGTCCTGCGCTAGTGGGGGGGATGGTAAATGAACATTTATATTGTGGTAGCACCAGAAAGCTAACCAAGCTGGGGCCTCATTGTTCCAGTTGCTATCCAAGCAAGTAAATGATAGTCCATGCCCCCAAAATAACTGCAGTCTAAAAGACAAGATATATTTTTTTCCATTCTTACTTGCTACAGTCCTATGATATTTGTTGATGAAGACCTTGAACTTCACTTGGGGTCCTGACTTTTGTAAACATCCTGAGCTTCTCAGCACAGTTTGGCTTCCCCTTGGGAAAGGAAGAAGACACATCTAGAACACTACTCCCACCCTCCCCTTGCCTTTAGCAGAGAGGGCTGATTATAGATGATAAATGCCACCCACTTCAGAAGCAACCAGGACAGTTGGCATAAAAGATATGCCATCAGTAGCACTGCCCTGAGTTTAATGGTCTCGGAAGGCTGCAGACTTGATTAGGGACTCAAGTTTCCATTTCCAGGCTCTTGCATTTCACAGGTGGCAGTATGCTATGACACAGGACCTCACAGGGCAGGTAGGGAATCTTCAGAGCTATGGAAGATCCCAAATAGTAAGAAAGCAACTTAAACATGAAAAAACCCTTTTGAAATGTTATGAGATGCCACTGCCAAGGCTGGGGTGTGGAACAAGTATACTTACGCTATCTGGAGTGCACGGGTGCCCAGGACTCTGGCTCGCTCATATTTGGTCATGTATGGTGTGGTGATCCGCTTCTGATTTGCCTGCTGTCTCTCTCCAGATGGAAGAATTTCTACATTCTCTTGACCCTCCTGAAGAAATAAAGGAATATAAGCTATTATAAGCATACTGAGGGAGCTCTGGGTCCTTAACAGATTTTGTCAGACTTTGGAACCACCAAAGAAGGAAGGTTTAAAGTCTACACAGAATTCTAACCAAAGACACTGAGACCAGCTAGGAAGTGTATTTATCTGATTAATTCAGGGATACCAACACTGGCTTTCTGTGGTTCTGGGTCCAGTGCTCTAGGAGCTGGTTCTTTGCACTTCCATGCTAGAGACTTGGGTTCTAATCCCCTTCGTAGTGTCTCACTCTTTAGACTAGACTAGAGTGTGATAAGGGCCAAGCTCACAGAATCATAGGGTTAGGAGGGACCGCAAGTGTCATCTAGTCTAACCCCTGCCAAGATGCAGGATTTGTTGTGTCTAAACCAGTGATGCTCAGACTGAGGCGCAGAAGCTGAAAGTGGCTCTTTAATGTGTCTCCTGCAGTTCTTTGCAATACATGGTATTAAAATATTGTGTGACTTAATTATTAACCAATCTAAGTTATTAACCAATCAGCATGCTTTTACTATGTTATTAACCAACTAGAGAGAGAGAAAAAAAATATGAAAATTAATTCACATTACCGTGGCTCTTTTGGGTAATGTTGATCACTAATTTGGCTCCTGAACAATTGAGGTCTGAGTATCACTGGTCTTAAACCATCCAAGACAGATGACTATCCAATTTCTTTTTGAAAACCTCCAGTGAAGGAGTTTCCACAACCTCCATAGACAGTCTGTTCCATTGTCCTACTGTTCTTATGGTTAGGAAGTTTTTCCTGAGATTTAATCTAAAACTGCTATGCTGTAGTTTGAACCCATCGCCCCTTGTTCTGCCTTCTGTGGCAAGAGAGAACTTTTCTTCATCTTTTTTATGGCAAATCAATGCTCTAGGAGTTGGCACCCTGCAGTGCCATCAAAGGGATTTGGGTTCTATTGCCATTCCTAGTCACTAGCTCCTTGGATGGCAGGAACTGGGAATGGTTTGGGAAAAATGTAAATGATGTATAAAAAAGGAGACTAGGCATAGGCAACAGGTATAATAAGCTGGGGGAGGCTAAGACTCCCCAACCAGCCGCCACCAAAAGATCCTCCGCTTCTCCCCCACTTCACCCTTGGCTGCCACATGCCACCATGGGAGGAGTCGGTCCAGCAGCCCACCCTTGGAAGCCACTTCTGTACATGGCAGTCTTGGCACCACAGCTACCGTACTGCCCTCTGGCACCGCATGGAACGTAATGTGGGGCCCGGCATGCGCAGAGGCCAGTCTGTGCCCCTGGAAAGCAAAGGATGCCCACCCACCCTCCCTGCTTGGTGGCACGGAGCCCAACTAGCCACGGGAGGTCCAGGCGGGCCCCGCTCCCGCTAGGCTCTTTCTCCCAAGGCTCCCCCACCCACCGCCTCTTCACCCTCTCCCCCAAGAGGCACAAACAGGGGAGCAGGCTGAGTGGGAGCGGGGCCTGCCTGGACCCCCTGCACTGGCTGGGCTCTGCACCACCAGGCAGGGAAGGCGGGCGCCCTTTGCTTTCCAGGGGCACAGCCAGTGCCCGGACCATGTCAGGCTGTGTTCCCTGTGGCACTGGAGGGCGGTAGCTGCGGTGCCAGGCCCATCCCAGGCTGGGTTTGCCATGCACAGGAGTGGCCATCAGGAGTGGGCCCAGGCTGACTCCTCCTGCAGCAGCGTGTGGCAGCTGGGGGCAGAGTGGGGACGGGACCTAGAGGAGGGAATGAGGCCTCCCAGTCCCCAACCCAAAGGCAGGCCTGGCAGCACAGGTAATGCCCATGAGGCTAGGTGAAGCACATGGGCACCATGCCACGTGCTGAGAGGAAGAAGGGTTTGAGCACTAACCTCCTCTGCATTCTCCAAGTCGTCCAGCCCTTCGTCTTCCTCCACATCGTCAAAGTCGTCACCGTCGAAGCTGTGAGCGACAAAAGGCACAAACGTCGCTTATCGCCGGACAGTCGGATCCCGGCCTGTGCCCTGCTGCCGCCGCGCAGCCTGGAGATCCGAATACAGCCCTGCGGCCCCCCGCCCCCGGGGTCTCCCTTCACCACCACCCGGGGCCCCTGCCAAGACCCGCCTGACCCCTCGCCCCGCGCCCGGCACCAGCCCAGGGCCCCAACGCCTCTCGGCGCCTCCTTCTCACTTGTCCTCGTTGTCGGACATGCTGCGGGGCGGGGCGGGGCGGCCGGCGCGAGGACCTCCCGATACCAGCCCCAGAGCCCACCTGCGGGGAGTCACGGCAGAGCGCGCGCAACCACCCAGCCCCCGACGCGAGCGCGGCCGATGACCTCCGCCGAGCAGCCGCTCCGCTTTCCCTTCCGGGGTCAAGGATGACGTAGGCGGAAGCGGTCGGCGGAGCCGGTTCCCATGGTAATGAGAGTCGCTAAGTCGGGTGAGTAAGAGGCTGGAGCAAGGGAGAAGGATGGAATCGCCGCGAACTCCCGAATTTCCACGCTTCCGGGGCGGGGCCCCTCGCCAGCCAGAGACCAGCTCGGGTTTCCATGGATACCGGAAGATGGCCTCGGGCCCCTCATTCTCCCCATCCCTTGCATCATAGTCTCGTAATGTGACGTCACCCATGGGCTTCCTCTCCCATGGCACGCTGGGTGGCGCTGCCCCGTTGGAGGGCGCATTGCACTGCCGTGGGCTGAGTCACCCCGGGGCCCCCCTGTGTGGGAACCACATCCCGGTGTGGCACCCTTGGGCATGAGTGGGGCTGTTATTGTATCAGGTGGAGGGCATCACCCCGTGGCATCGCGAGGCATGTTGGAGGCGACACTGTGTCCCACTGCAGTGTGTGGTCATGGGCCTTGCTTGGTTGCCTTATTGCGTTGCCCCACAGGAGCGTGTTGCTCAGCTGCACTGCTCTGGGGGACTTGGGCATCATCTCATTGCATTACGTATCTTGGCGTTGCATTGTGGTGGGGCACCGTCCTGTGGGCAACGCAGTGTGGGGAGGGAGGACATCTCACTGTTGCATTGTGCCATGGTGTGAGAGGTGTCCCCCTGTGGCACTGTACTGCGGAGCAAGGTGTCCTCTCTATGGTATTGGATTCTGGGGTCACCAGTGATATCACAGGTCACAGATGTGAACCTACATCACTTCACATGGAGGGGAAAGGGTGTTTTTCCTTCAGCCAGTGGTGGGAGTTGACTGGTGGAAGAGTGCATGTGTTTTTGTGTGTGGGAGTGCTAAAGGTCCTTTAAGATTATAGGCCAAACCGGCATGAACTAAGATTATAGAGAGACAAAGTGGGCAAGGTAATATATTTTATTGGACCAACTTCTATTGGTGAAAGAGACAAGCTTTTGAGCTATGCAGAGCTCTTCTTCAGATTACAGAGGTATTTTCAGGACAGTCAGCAAACCTGTTATCCCCTCAGGAGAGGAAGTGCCATGGATGCCATGTTCTGAGATCTCAAGCATGTAAATGTGATGAGTCTATGTGTCCCAGGCTATGGCTACCGTGCAAATTAAGATGTAATTGTAGCATAGGTAAGTACACCCACACTAGCTTTAACCTAGCTAGCCTGGGTAACCAGAGCAGCGAAGATATGGTGGTACGGGCTTCAACGCAGGCTAACCATCCCAGCACAAGCCTACAGGGGACCCTGGGTACATATTTGGATCACTAACCATGCTGCATGCTTCCACCTCTTCACTACCATTGTTACCTGTGCAGGTAATTAGTTAGATTAAAACTGGTGTGGAATGTCTACCTGTGCTACAAGGACACCTTAATATGCAATGTAGATGTATTCCAGTCTGAGCCATGCTTAGTAGGACTGTGGTGGGCTGTAGGAGTTCACAACCTTTCTTAGCGCGAAGCAGGTTTGTCACTGCAACAGAGGGGAGAATAAAAGAGGGCATGGGAGATCGCAGTCGTCCCTCAAACACAATAGTAACTCTTAAGGGATCAAGACTTCAGTGAATATTTAAATAAGTCTTAAGGTTGATTTTGAGGTAGCAGAGACTATGTAATGGGATCCTAGAATGTCTGAGGGCTGTGGAGAGAAAATGTTCTTTTGAGTTGAACCATTAGTCATTGAATATGATTTACTGACTCCTTGCCTCACTGTCATGTACAGGGTTTCACCATGTCTTCCCAGGAGGGAAGAAGAGCAGTGCCAGCTGTCCCAAAAGGAACCGGTTTCTGGCATTCTCCTGGGACAACTCATTATAGCCAAGAAACAAAAGAGCTGCTGAAAGGTAACAGGAAGATTGAATGGAGAACAGTAAACAAGCCATTGACCCCCTTAAACTCGTATCTTGCTTCCTGGTTCACTGGATCATTGTTCCATTTATAGCAGCAATGTGTCCATTTTTTTAAACCAAACCAAAACACTCTACTGCACACACAATTCTCCCCTGTGGAGAAGATGAGCAAGGGAATGAACCACATATAACAGATGTTAGTCACCTCGCTTAATGCGCTACTGGAAGTGCCCAGATACTGCAGTGATTAAGATGGTACAGTGGCATACAGAGGAGGTGCAGGGGGGGCATGCCCTTGGGCACTGGCCAGGCCCTCCTCCTCAGAGCTGGCCCCCCCCTCCCCCCCCGCTGTCACAGGCGGCCAGGGGCCACCAGGCTTTAACATACCTGGCGGCTGCGCTGATTCCAGCTCAGGCCTGCCAGCAGCCAAGGGCTCCCACTGCAGGGGAAGCAAGTGTCCTCCCAGCCCCTCCACCCCCATGCTGTGTGCAAGGAAGGAGCCGTGGAGACCCTAGCTGCACAGAGGCCAGGCAGCCAAAGGCAGGGCTCCAGGGAAGAGCTCGTCAGGCCCCCCTGCCTCAGCAAGTGGCCCTAGGGCATCTGCCTCTGTCATTTCTACTCCCTGCTGCACTCGCTGCCCCCACAATGGTGGGGGAGTGAGGGAGAGCGGAAAACACTCGCAGACACACACACCCCACCTCCGATGGGGCCCTGCTGCCGACGCTGACGGGGGAGAGCACAAATGTAAGTATTGGCCCCTGGCCATCGGAGACCCACAGTACGCCACTGGGACGGTAAAAGAACCTACATAGACTAGAAAGAACATTAGTAGTCCATGTTGCTCCTGATGCTTGGAATACTCTTCCTAAATCCATTCTCTCATCCTCCTTCCTCATCTCATTCAAACAATTCCTAGACTCCTTCTGCAGCTCCCCTCCCGCACATACACACTTTGAACTATTAAGATGTATATCTGCCTAAACTGATTAAAGGCATCTTCGTATCATAACCCATACCATTCCTCACCCCTTCCTTTCCTGCTCTCTGCTATATTCTCACATATCAAGTCCATCATTTAGTTTATAAGCTTTTCAGGGCAGGAACCTGTCTTCTATGTATTTCCTGTAAAGTGTCTGTCTAATCCAATCTACCTGTCTGTCTCAATTTTTACATAACACCCATCACCACACACACTATAGGTGGTACAATATATTAAATAATAACCTAGTTCTGTATCCCTTCTCCAACAGTTGCCAAAATTGAAGACATAAAACCCCTTTGTTGCACTAATTCCACATTACTATGCCACGTGGGTAATGCCATCCAGATCCCCTAGTTGGTGATCAGCTAAAGGATTAGGCTCAATAGCTCTTATAACTAGTTCCCTTGCTACTGTTACTGCAAACACTGTTTTCATTCGCTTTAAAATTGGGAGAAGAGTTTTACTTCCACCACAGCCCTTACATACCATTTTTAAAGCTGATGTTTCTTTTTCTGTGAGGGTGACTGCCAGTTGGGTTTATGATGGAAACAGAGTTTAAACCTTAACTCCTGACTAGGCAGCTGTCTTTCCCTAGTGAACATCTTCTTTTTTGAAACTTTGGAATTGATTTGCTTCTGTAATATCCTGCAGCAGGGAATTCCACAAGTTATTTAAATGCTGTGGGAAAAGTATTTCCTTTGATCTGTCTCTATATTTGTAATCTTTTAATTTTGAATGTCTCCTTGCTTTTGTATTGTGATATGATCAGAAATTATTAATACAAATCAGTGGGAATTGGCGGGTGCTCAACGTTTTTGTAAATCAGGCCACTTATTTAGGTGTGTAAAGATGAATTTTGTAACTTAACTATGGGCACCCAGGTTTGAAATTCTTAGGCTAAATCTTTTAGGAATCATGAATCACTTGGATCTTTTCTCCAAAGATCTCCATTACAATATGGGTTTTTTTCTAAAGCCATCCTCCCTCTTTTGTTCTGGTTACGTAAAGTTCCTCAGGCTGTGTTCCAGCTGAGCTCTCAGGCTGGGGTCTTTACAGATGGTTTTTGCCTTTCAGTGATGATGGAGGAATCCAAACTTACCAATTTCCAGCAACGTCATCTCACGGACTGCGTGAAACGTGAGTGATGTCTTAGCTTTGTCCACCCCCAATCCCCACACATGCACTCTGTCTTGTGCAGGTTATTGCTTACTGGTCTGCTGCTTCTAACTCCTGCGTCCATCTTACAGCTGCTGCGGTGAAATGTTTACATGACCCAGATACATAGAGGGTATTTGCCTATAGACTGGAAGAATGGGGAAGAAACCAAAAGACAAGAAATTGCAAGGGAATGTCTTTCTTTTCAGCATTTGGTCCACTGCATCTGTTCTCTTCTCTTTCATCATACACGAGTAATGAAGGCTGCTCTCATGCAGTGCAGTCTTCCCCTCTTGCACCCCCCAGCCAATCTCCATCATTTAAAGCTAAATTTGGTAGCTACTAACATTCTTTATAATGCCTGGATGGGATTTCCCCATGGAACTTGTCCAGGGAATGAGATATAATACTGGAACTTGAACTGAAGTCAGTGCAGAGAACTTACTGTAGGACAATACAGGGCTAGAGTCCTGCAAGACTTTGGATTTTTGCCCAAGTTACTCCTCTGAATCATTAAGAAGAATCGCTTGCAGGTGGCAGTTACTGCATTTTGTGGTCCAGGGATATCACCAAGCTACAGATTCCACTGTCCCTAACCTGCCAGTGTCTTCCCTTCCTTTCCCAGGAGGTGTTTCCCTGCCCACTCGCTGCAACCCCACATCCAGCAAAGAACCAAAGCTTGCAGAGCCTGCGTCCTCTCCACTAAAGCCTTGTCTTTCAGTGAGTCTGTTGGCAAGACCTCATCTCCGACCTGCAGAGATCTGCCGGGCAGGTGATGCCTACGCTCGAGAAAAATTTAAGCCCCGTGCCACTCGTAAGTGAACAAATTCTGCTAAGGGATCAGTTTTGCCTCCTCTCTTTCCTTTCCTCCCATTTTCCCCCAGTTCCAGAACTTTCTCTCCTCTTATTTGCTTTCCAACCTCCTTTTTCCTTCTCTCTAATCCACTGGCAGATATGCAACAGCCAGAGCTGTGAGGGGACTCTTGAAATCTTCACTGATGATCACATCCTAACCCTGCTTGCTCATTGTCAGAACAGGGTTTCACTTTATCTTATTGTGAGAGGCAATTCTCATGTTACTTTATGGCTTATAGATTGGTATCAGACCACTGATGTAAATGTTGCTGGGACTTTTGCTCTCAGTGAAGTAGAGTACATAAAGTGCCTGTGCTATGTAGGATGGGGGTGGGGATGTAACGTAATACAGCTATTTTCAGAGCAATTACTTAAATAGAATGTCCAGCTATGTGCGACCAGGCACAGCTGTCAGCAGGGCCTTGATGGGGAGACCACACTTCTGCCTCAGTCTGCCAAAGATTTGTTTTCTTCATTAACCACAGGAGACTTGGAGAGGGAGAAGCAAAGGCTCCAAAACATCTTAGCGACTGGAAAGGACAGGGTGGAACACACGCCACAGCAGAAGCCAGTCCAGACAGAGGAAGAGGAAATACCCGAACCTGATCGGTTTGAAGAACGTATGTATGGAAATAGGCCAGGGCACAAAGGAAGGCCTGAGATACAGGACTTTTACTAAAGGCAGGGTGATTGGCTTCATGAACTAGTTAGATGAGGTTTGTTGTGGATTAGACCTTATCTAACCTAGAAAGTTTTGCCACCATAGCTATATTAGTAGTATAGGATACTACAACTCATAGTAGCATAGCTATACCTACAAATCCTCCTAGTGCAGAAGCAGCTCATACCAGCAGAAAAGTGCTTTTGGCAGTATAGTTTATGCCAGTTCCACAAAACAAAATAAGCTGTACTGGCAAAACCACTCTTTTGCTAGTATAATTGCACCTACAGTAGGGCTTATGCTGACATAGCTATGGTAGTTTGGGGGGTGATTTTTTTCACACTCTGACTCAACATAGTTGGGAAAACTTTTAATGTAGACTGGGCCTTAGATGGGCCACTGCTCTGCTTTGGCATGCTGATTCCTAGGGGGTGGCAAAGTCTGTCATTCCCAACATCCCACTGCACTGAATAAGTTTTTACCAACACCCCCAACCCCAAATCAAGTTATATCTCCTACAGGCTGGGAAGAGAGAGAAATAAAGTGATGGTTATTTCTATTTTTAAATGCCGGGGGTGCTAAGATACTGTGGTGATATGGGTGAAGTCCATGTCATTCTAGATATTACTCCCCTCCATTCCCATAGGGCTGGAAAGTGGGGAGGCAGAGTTCAGGCAGTGATGGTGTGTCCCCACTTTGACTGGTTCTGCCCATGTCCCTTTTTCTTATTCTAAGTGGTGAATGAAATTCAGGAGAGGAAGGAATTCCTGGCAGAAATGGAGGCTCTGGGCCAGAGCAAGCAGCACCAAGGGATTGTCCTCACTGAAATCTCACAGGTACCATGGAAACCCTTCTGGCCTTTCCAGCATGTTGGATTGAGGGAAACTTTGCATTGGAGCATCTGAGTTCTAGGGTTTCTATCTGATAACTAGACCTGACCTAGACTGGGGATGAGGAGGGCCCAGCGTTCTCTCTGAGGGGATGAGGTAGAAAAAGAGGGATGAATTTAGGAGGTTGGGGTGAGAGAGGCCTCCAGCCCTTCTCTCATTTCTGTATGTAATTTCATTGGGGAAGAAGATCCTTCATTTTCTTGTTTGGCAGGAAATAGGAGCTTCTGGCATTCTCACCAATTCACCCTTCTTGTTCTGCTCTTTGCAGAAACTGCGGGAGATGGAGATCATCGATAAGGAGAGGAGTAAGGATATGCGAGAGGCAATAACAAAAATCCTCCCTGTAGGGAACAATTCTGATCCCAAAAGCTAGAACAGACCAGACACCAGAGCAGACCATTCCTACCCCTTCTTTCCTTGCCCTGCCACCAGAGCTGGGCCTCCACCATAGAAGGGTCACAGAACTGGTCTTTACCTATTCATCTAAGGCAGATCCTTTCAGAGAAATGTCCGAAGCACCTGTTGCACCTAAAAGGGGAGGAACTATTTATACATAGTATATAATAGGAGAAAGTCTTCGTGAAATCTTACTGACACTAGTCTCCCTTCTCCAAGGGTGGATTTTACAGGCAGCTGTTTGATGGCTAGGTGAACCAAATCAGGGAATTAGCCTGATTCCCTCCCTTTAGAGGGGCCAGCAGGAGATGAAGACCTCAGTATGCTCCAGTGGCCTCTGAAACATGGTGAAGGTCTCCTTCCACCTATGGCACATACCTTAACGTGTCAGAACAGAGCTGCCCTGCACAACAAACAGCCCAAAGGAAAAATCTCTGTCCCTTCTCCATAAGGTTCAAACTCGGGGGGGAGGTCTGGTCTGGTTGTTTCTGGTGGAAGCTGAAACTGAATGTGACTGTTTATTTCTCATCACTGAACCTGTATAATCACTCATGTCAACACAGTTCTGGAAACTGTCAGTTGCTGCGGGAGGAGCAACCCCACTGCCTTACATAAATGTTAGCCTTGATTTTAATGTGACTGCAACTCGCTGAGATTGTGTGTGTGTGTGTTCGGAAACTTGTCTCTTGCTCAGCCACTAAAAAACATGCAGGTTTACAAACACTCCCATACTGGGTTGGGCAAAGGGAGAAGTTCACCTTGGGGTTCCTGGCTCAGGAGAGTCTCCTTTGTTTTCTGTTCCCTCAGAGCATCTCTACATGGAATTGACATGGCCAGAGGCAGGGAGACCAAGCTAGTCATAGATTTTAAACCCAGGTGGGATCATTATATCATCTAGTCTGACCTCCATAACACAGGCTAAAGAATTTCACACAGTTACCCCTTATTGAACCAAATTTCAAGAGGCTGCTGGGTGGATCCTGGAATCCCCAATTTTATCCTTTTCTGAGATTCAGATGCTGAACTATTTGTCAGCAGTACTCCACCAAACCTCCACAAGACAGGCAAGCACCCAATGTGGGGCTCAAACCCATGATGCTGAGATTAAGAGTCTCTTGTGCTACTTACCGAGCTGGCCAGTTACCTAAAATGATTCAAGCATAGGTAAGGATAAACAACACAGGGTGACAGTAGATTTTTTAACTCCACTGGTTTTATTTTTTTGCAGATGAATGGAAATCCCAGAGTTAGTTCAGTGTAACAGTTTACAAATCAAAATACTGAAGGGAGCAGGACTGGGGATGTCAGACTGCAGCAATCCTAACGGCCATTGACAGTGACTCAGCTGCACACTACAAGGCCAAATGGATTGCTTTGCTTTAGAGAGGGTCAGTTGTGCTTTGGGAACTCCCCTCCCCAGGGATGTCCATGGAAAGCTGGACACTGCTCCTGGATCAGCCAGCTGGGGGTTGCAAGAGGGTGATGGGGCCCTCCATTCCTAGGGGCTGAGTAAGCTGCCCCAACCAATACTGGTGGCCCTTGGAAGCAAGTTGATAAACTCAGCTCTCTCAATGGTTTTGTAAACAGGGATCCCTTTATAAAAATATACTCCAGCAATGGTCCAAGACACTGCTAGACGCGAGAATGGTTTGGATCAAACCTGTACTATTTTTATAAAGGGAATGCAGCAGTTTGCTCTGGGCTGGTAGTTACTCTGCTAACAAGAAGGCAAGACAAACAGCTGACCAACCAACACCCACAAAACTCAGTGTCTAACTCAGACCAATCAAATGGCTCAATAAATAGCTCCTCACCTCGGAGAAGGCAGAAAAAAGAAAGGAAGGAGGGAAGAATGGTCTCCCCATCCTCCAACACACGCACACAACAAATAAAACAAATAAAAAACTGGGTGGGTTTGAATTCACCTAATAAAGAAGCTGTAAAAAACCCTAATCCTCCCTTTTGCACTCTTTAAAAATATAAATACAGACAAAGCTGGAGAGGAGCCAGCTGCAATTCCCTCCCCACTCCCTAAACTGGCAGAGGGTGGCACTAGCAAGCAAGGTAACGGGACAACCTTGCTGGCACTGAAAAAAGTCTTGCACTCTTTTTCCCTCCCCTGGAAAAGGAATGTTCCTCCCTCCCTCAGAAAGCATCAGAGTGGTCTATTTAGCAGCAGCAGCGAGGGTAAGATGTTCTGGGTGGCGACACATCTTGGCTGTGTCCAACTGGACTCATCATAATCCCTTTTTCTTAGCCATTCCTCCTGGCCCTGTAATTGATCCCATCCACCCTGAAGCTCTTGGGGCATGTGTCCTTAGTGGGAGGGGAATCTCTCCACAAACAGCACAGTGGTTCCTCTTTTTTTGGCTGTTTCTTTAGGAACTTGAGGCATGGAAGGTTTTGGGGTTTTTTTAATTTTAGTTAATTTTTTAATTTGAATTTAGTGCCAATAAAATAATCCTGTTTATAAGCCCCAGCGTCTTTTACAAAAATTAAGAGTGGGAATTCTGACTGTAAGGGAAAGAGTTGGAGGTCAGGGAGGGACAACTGTGTACAGTCCTCCAAGGCAGAGGGCACGAGGCACGTGTGACTATCACAGTTGGGACGGGGTGATTAGTGCAAGTTTCCCACAAACATCAAAATCCTTTACTTACTGCTCCGATCATTAATAATAAACATAAAATTGAGTAATATCTCCTAAAGCTATTTCACCTTCTCCCCACTCCCCAAGGCTTGTGGATAGTAGCTTTTCTCCTCTGATCATGCTCCCCCCAGCCTTAGGAAGGGGGAGTATTGTGGATCAGACTCGCCAAGTCTCCTCTTTTTTGGGCAGATCCACATCTGTGGTTGAAAGCTGAATTCCCCTGGGAGAAGTCAGCGTTGGCATGTGGGGGATGACGAGAGGGGAGGTACAGCTTCTGGAGAGGAGTGAGAGGCAGAAGCCCCCGTGGCAGGTATCCAGCCAGCCATAGGGAGGGCTGATGCAGTCAGAACAGCAGTGCATCCATCCTTGCTTCTGGCTTTCTCCTGCTCTAGCTTTTCTCCTTGGGTGACTTGCTCTTTGACTCATGTTTGTTGCCAAGCAACTTCAACACCTTCATGGGCTTGAACTTTCCTTTCTTCTTGCCCTCAGAATCCCTGTGAAATTCTGCAGGAGAGTTGAAAGGTGAGGTTATTTTCTAAAGGACAGAGCCCAGGGTTGACGCACGCGTGCTGGTGCCTGTATGTTCAACAGGCACATGTCCCCCACATGTGTGATGCATGCAGACTGAGGCTAAACTACTTGATGCACACACGCACACACACTCTCTCTCACTCACTCACTCTGCAGGTCACTGAGATTAGACACAGGAGACAGAGCTCTCCCAGGAGCTGGTCCCAGACTGGAATGAGCTCCCACAGGAAGTAAGGACCAACAAAAACCTCACCACCTTCTGCTCCAAGTGCAAAGCACATGTCTTTGACCTTGCCTTCTCTAACATAAACACATAGCAACGTGTGTGTATTACATATACATTCTAAAAAGCTCCCTTGCACACACTTTTCCCTCTGGGGTCAGGAGAAGAGGAGAAAACATGATGGGGGGGTTAGTTATGATGGGGGTTAGTTGCTTAATGCATAGCTGGATGATGCTCAGAGATGGTGGGTGTGGTATAAGAACCTATACAGAATAGAATAAATCCCTAGACACGCGCACACATCCATGTACATTTATACTAACGTCCTTTATTCTTCTGCCCTCTCCTTGGGTGCGTGGGGGAGGAGCCAGGACTCTGAAGTCCTTCAACATTGGAATGTGGCTCTCCCTCACTTTCTTACCTTTCTTTTTAATCATGGCTTCCAACATTTTATCCTCCTCTTCCTCTCTGAAAGAAACAGTGGGAAACTACTGAGAGATTTCATTCTGAGGACAACAGCCACAACATTGTTGAAAGAGAAACTGTTCATGACCAGTATGGTCACTGGTATACCACAATCCCTTGCTACGGTTACAACACATTCCCTATATACACATATCAGGACAGACATCATCCAGAGATATGCACACTCACACCATCCCCACAGATCAATAGCATCGATTCACAGAAACAAGGCTTGGGGAATGCTCGGGCAGGTCGGTTGGTAACAGCAGCATCTTAGTGTTGTGCTGTGCAGCACACATTCACCCTGTGCAGCTGGCCTGCACTCTTTCTCCACTATGTCACTCAGACAGAGCTGCAAAGACAGCTGGGTTTTGGCCAGGTCTCCCCCTTTCCGCCGTGTTACCTCTGCCGGTCCTCATCCAGGCAGTTGACAATGGCATTACGTTGTTCAATAATGGTGACCAGCTCCTCCATCAGCACCTTCTCCCTCACCCGGTCGTCATCCGTCCAGTCCTTAGCTACCCAGCCCAGAAAAGACAGGGAGTTAAATGATTACATTTCCCTTGGACAAGGAGCCCAGGGCTCAGGGGTCTACAGTGCCATACAAGAGAGCTGGGTTTGATTCCTGTCCTGGGCCTAGCAGATGGGTCTCTGTACCTCTACACCAGGTAAGAACAATGGCCTCTCAATGTGGCGGCTGCGAATACTGTCTAGACGGCATATCCAGGAATTGGGGTTGAGGCGGGACTGTCTCAGTCATGTTACTCAACAGCCACCCTGCAGCTAGTTAAGGAGGAGTATTAATATCTAATATCAAATCCCATCTAGTCCCTTTTACCCAGGGACCAGCCACGACAGAAGGTATAATGGGCATTGGAGGGAGAGAGAAACTGCTCAGGATGGTGTTTCACCAGTACTAAGAGACTTACCAGGCTTATTGAGAAGGCACCGCAGTTCATACTCCACATCAGCCTGACGCTGCTCCAGGTTCTGCTGCTTAAAACTGCAAGGAAAGAGAAGCACCATCACAAATCCACTGCCAGGCTGAGAGAGATCCCTCAGGAAAGCGGGTGTCCTTTCTGGGACGCCATCTCCATGGGGCTCAGGCTTGAAAGTGACCACTGAGACCCTGGCCTTACCCATCAGGAGACCTGTAGGGAAAGGCAGGAACCATGGTTGTACTTCCAGTGATGCTAGCCCCAGCCTCATCCAGTAATGACTGATGTAGAAGCAGTGGCTACAGAGTGCTCACAGCCTCTTCCAGGAGGAGGCGCTGTGGGGAACGCTGCAGGAGCAGCTGGCTACAGGGAAGCCCACAGCTCTTGCAGCCCCAGTCTCTCGGTCAGTTCCAAGTACACTTGGACAAAGAGTCAATGTCTTTGTAGATCTCTAGCCCCACCCCAGAGCAGGAAAGCTACCTGGACCTTCTAGTAAAGTGTCTCTGGGTCGGAATAGGGAGGCTCTTCCATCCTCCCCAGATTTGGAGGCAGCTTTTCAGTGTGTTCCCCCTACTCACATGTAGATGAGCTCAGACTCGCGGCGCACCAGCATGTGCTTCTCGTGGATGAGTTTGAACCAGTCCACCAGCAGGCTGTCCTCGGGGCTGTCTGCCGGTCAAACCAGGCAGAGAGAGAATTCAGAGACATTCCCCCAGGGCTTTTTGCCCACATGACAGAGCAGGCCAGCGAGGCTCTGCCATGCTGGAGAGGGGGAGATTCTCTTATAATCAACCTGACCTCATCCAGCTCCTGAACACATGGGAAGTGGAGTGAATTAAATATTTCTCAGCTTCCCCATGGAGAAGTGGTTCTGATACATTTTCCTCATAGCCCAAGCCAGATGGCATGGCCCCACCATTCCTCCACTCAACTCCCTGGATCCTTCAACCCAACCTTCAACAGAGCGCGTATTAACACTACTTCTCCTTCCTCATTCTCCCCATAACAGCGGTGGGACAGCCCTTACATCTTAAAATTCCCTATCCTCTATACACATCTCCTCTTCCCCTCTCCCCGTCCCCACCTAAACCCCCATGGTTGGTACAATCCATGTTACCATTCTCAGCACTGCGGAGTTTCTCCTCCAGTTCCACCCCTCGCTGCTCCAGCTCGTCCAGCCGCTGCTCAATGGTGTCCATCTCTCCGTAAATATCCTCCACTGGCACGTACTGATCCGCCTGGACCTACCAAACCATGCAAGCAGGAACACCCATTGCCGTCACAGCCCTCAGCCCATCTGCTCCAGCACCCCGCCTGGGGACCCCAACACACTCCCTGATGGGCAGCGGAAAGAGTCAGGGAGACCAGCACTCTTCGGCAGGGGCGGGAGAGCAACGGGAGTGACCAGCTCATGGGACTAATGGCGCATCAGAAGAAACTATACAACTCCTGGGGGGGAACTGTTCTGCTCCATCGCACGCAGACTAATGGCACTGCTGGAGGAAGATGCACCTCCATTAAAATCGCCCTCCACTGACAGCTCAAACTGGCCCCCCAGTTATCGTGGGGGAGGGGTATGGGTACTCTTTGCCCCTCTTGTTCAGCACACCCCTCTTGCTCAGACAACTCCCTCCTGTGGTGTGGCAACTGCTGTGCCATACGGTGAACCAGGACGCTGCCACTGGAAGAGATTGGAAGGACCATTTCATTCCCCAAGTGGTGGGGAGAAGAGAGTGGGAGCCAAAGTCAGGCCCCAGGTGGCTGGTCCTAGGTAGTCTGGCCAACCTGCAGCTCCCAAAGGGAGCCACTAGTGATGCAAATCAAGGAACACCCCTCTGAAGAGCCCTCTAGGGTGGGTATGCAGCAAGGGGCCTCTCCACCCAGTCCCAGATCCCTCAACAGCCAACCACCCATGCCTCCCGTTGCTGGAAGGGAGCACCAGGCTAGAAGCTAGGGAAGGAAATGGGGGTTCAGCAAGCAGAGCTGCAGTCCCAGCAGACAATGCAGAGATGGCACCTGCACCTCTGCTCCTCCATCCCCTTTACCTTGCGTTTGATCAGTGGGAAGCCGTGTCCTGGTGCAGGAGGACGGGCTGGCTTGGATCCTTTGGGGGGTTTCTGTGCCGAGGGGGAGGTGACAGGTGACGACTTCCGGTTGAAGGGATTCTCTTTGCATGAAGACTGGGAAAAAAACCAAGGAGATGATTCGATGCCCAGGAGACAGCAAGAAAGCAGATCCCAGAGCAGGATGTGACTACTGAACAAACACCCTCTCATAGGAACTGCCATGCTGGAGCAGAGCACTGCTCCACCTAGGCCACTATCCCTGTTTCTGCCATGGTGGAGCAGACAACTGGTCCATCCAGCCCTCGTCTACATGAGCAAACTCTGTGGCTATCATTCCCCACCAGTGTAGCTCCAGAGCATGGTTTGATACCACAGTGCTATAAGAACCCAAGTCCTGCCCATAGTTTCTACTATTGTTTCCGCTGCTGGAGTTGCATTGGTGGGGAACTGTAGCTACAAAGTTTGTGACTGTAGACAGCTCCTTGGATACTCTGGTATCCTGTCTCCAACAGCAAACTGTCTTGGATGCTTCCAGGGGAGGTATAAATCCCCAGAATGCACCTCACTGTACCATGGGAGGTGTGTCTTCCTGACTTTAGCCAGCAATTGGCATGTCCCTTGAGGAATAAGGATTTATAGCCCTGGTTATTTTATCCTAGCTAGCGTCACTGCAGATACTATTCTTATCTGTATCAATGCTTAACCCTTTTTTCCATCACACTAAGTTATTTGCCTCAGTAACGTCATGTGCCAATGAGTTCCACAGCTTAATCATAAACAGCATGAAAAGCTATTTTGTTCTGAGCAGCGTTTTCATTTGTTTTGATTTGTACCGCAGGGCAGGGTGAATAAGAGCACGATTACCATTTAACTAGCACTTATCCCACCAGATTGTGAGAATCTTAGCTCTGGCTCTCCTGACCTGCTCTTGGTGGTCCCGTTGTGTGCCAGTGTGGAGTGGTGGAAAAAACAGTGAGCAGCTGAAGGTCAGAGGCCTATTGACAGAGGTGGGTTTCCCCTCCCATTGGGCACCAAAGGGCATCTTATCCAGGCCTCCTTGGAGGAAAGGATGATTGTTGTGATGAGAGGTGGGGAGGGGAGGAGAGGAGAAAAGGAGGAATTAGGGCAAAGTGCACCAGCCTACCTTCAGCTGTGGCTTGGGTGATGGGGAATTCTTGGAGCCCCCTCCACCCATGTCTGAAGCCAATAGGATGGGTGTGGGACTAGCACCAGCAGGAGGTTTGGGGGGCAATCGGCTGGGGCTGGTCTTTAAGTTGTTGGCAGAGAAGCTCTTGCTGGTCTGTTGAGCTCCCCCCTGTGCCTCCCCAGTGGAGCTGGCCAGCTCGCTGGAGGAAGGGAAGGAGGAGTTGGTGGATGGGCTGGCTGGGGGTGCGGGGCTCTCACTGAAGGAGACGCTGGTGAGCGGCATGTCTGAGCTGGAGATCTTGGAAGCAGCCGGCACATGGACCGTGGGTTCGGAGGAGCTCTTGGGCACTGAAGCCTCGTTCGGGTCACCCACGGCCTTGGCTGAACACTCGGAGTTGATGCTCTCAAGGCTGAGGGCAGGTGACGGGGCGGAGGAGGATGGCTCCGAGTGCGAGAGCCTGGAGACGGGGTGGTGAACTACAAAGAAAAGAGAGGTCAGAGGGGAACGTGAAGTAACAAATGCCCCCCACTGCTACCATCCACAGATGGGAGGTTGCAGGAGGCACCTTCAGGGGCGAGACCCGCGGGGTGTGGGAGGGACTCACTTAGGGGGGAGGCGCTGGGTGCGCGTGGGGCTGGCCGTTTCTTTGTCTTGGGGCTGCTGGTGGGGGTGATGCCGTACCAGGGATGAATGGGTTTTGTTGTGCTCTCACTCTGGTCCTGCTTCGGCGTGCTCTTTGGTGTTGCGTTTTCCTCCTCCTCATCCTCAAAGGGATTGTAGGGTTGGGGTTCCCTGCTGGCGGATCTGCTCTCCCTGCCCTTCACTTTCCCCTCTTCTTCCCCATCCTCCTCTTCCTCTGAAGCCCTGGTCGGAGTTTCCCTGCCACTGCCTGGCGGGGGAGGAGCCGGCTTTCTCTTGGGCTCTGCCTGGACCAAGGCAATCCACGGAGGGTCTTTTGGTCTGGTAGCAGCTCCCGCTCTAGTTGAAGAGAAGAGTGGGATCAGGGAGGGTGGGGAGGAGATGAGCAGGTCAGAGAATTCATGGAAGGGGGAATTCACAACAAACCAGGTAGGACATTTCCTGTAAGGGGGAAAATGTCTGGCTAGGGCTGCCCCTGCCTTCTCTCTGCAGAGCATTCGCCTCCAGGGACAGGTAGAAGGTACTCCCGGGCATGTGGGTTCACAGGCTGGGGGGGCTCTAACCTTCTAGCTTCACTAACGAGGCTGGGCACAAGAGATCTGTGTGCTCATGTCACTGTCTGGCAAACAATAGCAACTGGCCATTCCCAGGAAACATGGCCCCTCTCCCATCCCCCATGTCGCCCCACTGCAAGAAAGATGAAACCATTTCCCATGCTCAGTGGACAGACATGCTGCTAGTGGCTGGGGGCCGAGGGGATCGTAAGAGAATGTTCATTGGGATCTTTGCGCTCACTGGCTGAGCTGGAAAATTGCCCGAGTCACTTCTATTTACACCCTAAGTTGGAGAGCGGGGCTCAGTGGGAACAGTTGCCTGGATCAGTTTTCAGCCAATAATCAGCACAAGAAAACGTCACAGGTGCCCAATTCCCCCCCTGCTCGCCAAGGCAGGTGGGGTGCCTTTACTCTTTATGTGCCCCAGTTTCTCTCTCTCTCAGAAAGGGGGACAATGACATGTGCCAGCCTTTGCAAAGTGCTTGGAGATCTATGGACGAAAAGCACTTTGTAGGTGCAGAGTACACAGAAGAAATCCCCCCCCCCAGGAATCTTCCCCAGTGGAACATTCCCCCAGGAGGCCAAGCATTTGCTTCTCCCCAGTTGTTCGGTGTTGCCAATTCAGCGGGGCTTGGCTGGAACCCTGAACACATCCATCAAATACCAAACGTGTTTCTTGCCCTTCCACAGCCCCTTGCATGTGAAGATCTCCAAGCGCTTCACAAGTCTTCCTGAATGGCACCTCCCACCCCCCTGCGAGGCAGACACTGCATTATCCCTGCCCCGCCCCCCGGGGACAGATGGAGAAAGGATGGCACAAGGAGGAAAGGGCCTTGCTCTAAGCTAGTGGTTTCCAAACAAGGGTTGCAGGAAGGTTCTAGACGGGTTGTGGGCCTGGTGCAGAGGAGAGGCCCTGGGAGGGGAACTGGAGGGCAAAGCCACCCTGCATTCATCCCACAGTAGCAGCTCCTAGCTCCCTGTACCAGGCGTTGCAAACTGCATGGAGTCTCAGCGCCACTCCGGTTTGGCCCAGCTGCCCCAAATCACAACGCCTGCAGTGGAGAGCTGGGCCCAGTCCCACAGGACAGGAGCCTCCCCTGGAGGGTGTGTGGGGAATGGGATGTTCTCCAGCTCAGGTCTCTCCCCCTCTCCCCCCCCCCCCCCCAAGGCCTCCGCACCAGGCTGGGATTAGGGTGGGGGTGCCAGGCAGAGGGCGCTGCTGAGGGTGGTTGGTGCCCTCTCGGCAGGGCGAGGAGGAGGCAAAGGACGCTGGTCTATGATTTTGCCCTCTCCCCCTCCCCCACGGGTGGGTGACAAAATGGAATTGGTGGGTGGGCTCAGTAAAAAGTCTGGGAAGCACTGCACCAGCCCACATTGAGCCTCAGTCTGGAAAAGAACGGGTCTCATGAATCCCCTCCTCATATCTTAGCCATGAGGCCCTCCCTCCCCACTGCCAGCTGATCTGCCAGGGTGGGGTGGGGCTGGCAGGAGAGTTCAGGAGTTAACCGTACCCACAATCCCCCCTTCTATATGGTTTTGGGGTGAGTGGCAAGCGAAAGGACGTACCGATCGGAGGAGGTGGGTCTCCCTCTTGGTTTGGGGACTGGGGGACCGGGTTCAGGTACCCTACCTAGACAGACAACGGAAAAGATACAGGCCACACTGTCAGAGAAGCAAAAGGACATTAGGCAACAGATGAAAAGCTCGATAGATTTCCTGCTGTCTTCTGACTCCTCCTGCTCTCTGCAGATCCCACAGCATTTTTCCCTTCGCCATAGGGCTGTCAGCCCCAGCACCCAGGCCAGGTTCCAGTCTGGGTGATTATCCTGTTAACCAACTTATCCCCTGCAGCTTCCCTCACTGCCCACCTCCTGCAAGCCGTGGAGCAGCGCTGGGGAAACTGGCGATTGTGCTCCCCGGGGAGGGTGAGCGACCCCGATTGAGGCACTCTGTCACATGCCTTGACATCTCCTGAAAGACTTGAATGCAGCATAGCACTAGTCTACCAGCCCTAGCCGTGCTACTCCACCCCTTCTGGGGACAGCTGGCAGATTAAGGCTCAGTGATGGAGACCAAGGTTCAATCAGAGATGGGGAGGGGTTCAGTTTGATAGGGGCCAGGGAAGGGCATCTCTGAGCCTCATCAGGGAGGGATAGAGGCTTTGCTGAGCTTAAATCAGCAGCACTGCAATGGGGGAAATGGGGCACACGCCGCCCTTGCGCCTTCTTACCGTTCACCAGGCCAGGCCCTAGCTCAGAAGCCTCACTCTGCACATTGGATCTAGGCCGAGGGATGGGGTGAGAGTTTGGTGGTGATGGGGTGACTGCGTCAGCGCCCCTCCTTGGGGCAGGGGTGGGACGAGTGTCCTTCATCTGTCCGTCCAGCGGGCTGGCTTTGTCCTGACTGGGCACTGGTGGTTTGCTGGGGAGAGGAGGCCTGGGTGGAGTTTGGGAGCAGGGGTCAGAGCTGGGCGTTTTGTTCTCTGCACGGGCAGTGGACGTTGCTGTCTCCGCTCCATCAGGTGTGCGGACCTTCTCCACTGCGCCCGCCTCCTCCTCTCCTGGTGGGTGGCTCTCTGATGCAATCGCCATGGATATTTGGACACCATCTTCCTTCCCCTCTTTCCCCTCCAAGGAGGGAACATCCTCGCCCACAGCGGCTGCTCCAAACTCAGTCCCCTTGCCCGGGTGCTGCAGGTCAGGGCTGGGCCTGCCCTCCGTCCTCCCTCTCAGGCCCAGCTTGCCACAGTGCTGGGTGCACATGAAAGTGCCCGACTCCGGCCCAGGCTTGTAGGATCCAGGGAGCAGTGTGCTGGAACATTCCTTACACCTGTGAGACACAGAAACGTTCCTGAGAGGATGGGCAAGGGCCTTCTATAGGAGAGGAGATTTAAACAGCTGAGGGAGGAAGGAAGGTTGGCCATGTGGTTAGTGCATGGGACTCAGGAAACCTGGGTTCAATCCCCAACTCTGCCACAGACTCCCCGGGCAAGTCACTTTGCCTCTGTCCCTCAGCTATAAAATGGGAATAAGAATCCTGCCTTTCTTTCATCCTTTGCCATATCTATTGACACCGTAAACTCTCCAGGCCAGAGCCTGTCTCACTATGTGTTTGAACAAGGCCCTCTCAGAACTACTGTAATACAAATCAATCATAAGGAAGTTAGCCCTGCTCAGGCTGGGAAAAGGAGACAGAGCTATGTACAATGAGAGTCACACAAAGAACCCAATCAAGCACTCCCATGAGAGCTGAGCTGCTTGACTCCTGTTTGTTTCAATGCAGCTGGCGGCTGTAAGTTTAACTAAGTGTCATGGCACTCAGGGCTCTTGTACTGGCATCTGGTTTATATTGAAATCTAGAGAAATAAGCCCAAGGATGAGGTGGGACACGATGAAATTAAAAGGCAGCGAGTTTAACGTGGATAAAAGGAACTATTTTTACCTCAGTTGACCCATGGAACTCACTGCTGCAAGATATTACTGAGGCAAATCACTCAAAACAGTCAATAAAGTATGAGAAGATTGTCACACTGGCTGGACTGGGGGAGTGGGGGCATTTATTATATTATTTAACACCAATATGTCAAAATCATAGTAATTCATGTGAGATATGCCATGCCAGGTACTGTTAGAAAGGCTATAATGTGCTAGGTAAGATGATAATGTTTATGTTCATGTGTTATATGTGTAATGGAAGTTATGGATATGGTTGAGATATCTGTATTTCAAATTGTGCTGTGTCTGGCTACACCCCAGACAGGATGGCTGCAGAACAATAGCCGGCTTAATGGGCCATTAAGAAATTCACAGGTACAAGGGACCAGGGAGAGAAGCCAGGGATATACCTGATGAGTCACCAGGACTTACTCATGTGACTGTGGACTCCATTTTGGTTCCTGTAAAATTCCACAAGCGGCATGGCATAGACCAAAGGACATAAAAGGAAGCTGCCCGGGATCCATTTTGTCTTCAGTCACCAGTCTTACAGTCTACCTCTGGATTAACTTATCTATAACAACTGAACTGAAGCTGTGAAACAAAGGACTGAGACCCATCCAGGTACCAGATGTACACCAGAGGGACTATACAAGCCTGCAAACTCCACAATTCTTCTAGAAACCTGATATATATGGACTTTCAAATCATTTGGATGTATCTGATTGCTTTAATCCTTTAACATTTCTCTTATAGTTTGTTTCTTTCTTTTTATAATAAACCTTTAGTTTTAGTTACTGAAGGGATTGGCTGGCAGCGTGGTATTTTGGATAAGATTTAAACTTACATTGATCTGGTGTTGTGGCTGACCCTTTGGGGTCAGGAGAAACCTTTTTGGTAAAGAGCATAGAGTTTAAATAACTGGTTTCTTTACTGGACCTAGAGGCTGATTGGGAGCCGGAGACTGAAATGCAGTAAAGGGGGCTGTGTGTATTTTTGTTTTGGGCTTCTTGATAACCAGTGTGGGGAATCAGAAGCACAGTTTGTGGCTGGTTGGGAAGTCTGACTTTAGCGTCGCCCACCAGTGCTGGGAGAACCTGCTCTCCTTTTACAGCCTGCCCTGACCTTGGCATTCTCAGGTGGCTACCCTAGGCATGAAAGGATCACAAAGATGTTAAGTGGAACATGTAGGGTAAAGTTACCAAGGTCCCAATCCTCAGTCTCCAGGGCATACGATGGCCATAGGTAGAAATCCTCTCCCTGCCATCATACAATATCGCACGAGGACGTGTATTAGTGTTTGTTTTGCCTTCCTGTGAAAGCACCTGACATTAGTCACGGGGTGGGGGTGGTTTACCTGAAGCATTGGCGGTGGTATAGTTTGCCCTCGGCCAGGTAGCGCTGAACCAGGTGGACATGCCGATGGCAGGCTGCGCAGGTGCTGCTGAGTGTCGTGCGCTGGGATCGCTCCGCCAGGCCTTCGGCCACATCATCCTGAGGCAGAACACAAGGTGAGGGCAGACTGGAGGGGCAGCGATCAAGGAGACAGGGTGTACTGTGAACGGAAGCTCTCTGGGGCAGGGACTGTCTTTTACTGAGCATCTGCACAGCGCTCAGCACGTGGCCCAATCCCGACTGGGGCCTCGGGCGTGATGGCAGTACAAGAAGAGACATCTGCTCAGCAGCTGATCTTCAGGTCTAGCCCCACACAGAAGAGCGGGACAATATACAGGAACAGCAATTACCTCACCCCCCACATTCAGGTTGCAGCCTAATCACTCCCTGCCAATCCTGAAGAGAACGTGCTGTCCCAATCCCCCGGCGGGCTCCCTGAGCCCGTCCCAGAACAGAAAGGACATCCTCACCCCCTTCCTAGCCCTTGCCTGATCCAGGAGGGGGAAGAGGTGAAAGGGACATTTCTAAACCCTACCCAATCCGGGGGCTGCAGCTCCAGCCCTGGTCCATCCCAGGGAAGAGATATCCCTGCCTGCTGTTGAATCCTGAGTCAGAGGGTTGGGAACGGAAGGGGAATCCCCTGCCCACACCCAATCCCAGAGACTGCGTCCTTGCTCCATCATCAAACACAGGAGGGCCCTTTGGTTTACCCACTTCTCATGAGAAGTGGGTGAGTTACACAGGAGTCTTTGGCTTCTCCGAGAGCCCTCTCGCCCTGCACACTGCACCCTCTTCATTGACTGAGGCATGTGGTGAGCAGCATTTAATTCCCAAGACCCCTAGAGAGAGAGAATTCTTTCTGTTGGACCCTTCTCCCAATGGATCCCACCACAAAGCAAAACACACAACAGAACACACACACACACACACACACACACACACACTCATGTCCCAGAGAATGCAACAGACAGTCCTGTTTGGATGCCTCATTGTGCCAGATGCTCACTCAGATGCTCTCATGATGAGCACAGTACCCCAAAGTTGAAAGCTGCAGTTAACTTTGCTTCAATCCATGAGGTACCTGTGGTGACAGGGTGCTCTCAACTGCAGGCACAGGCCTCTTGTGAGCTGACAGAGGGGGTGACAAGGCAGCAGCCGGGTGCCTCATCGGTGGAGGGACTCTGGCTGTGGAGAGAGAGCAAAGGTGAAATCAGCCACTGACAGAAGCGGATGATTCATGAAAAGCACATGGTGTAGGCAAATCATCTGGTTTCATGACCCAGAATGGGACCTCAGCACTTTTTGCACCTTGCTACCTATTCTAGGAAGGAGGGAGGGGCATGGGTTAATGGTTTAGCCATGAGACTGATAATCAAGAAGCCTTGCATTCTAATCCCAGCTCTGACAATGACTCCTTTCTGCAGCCTTGGGCAAATCACTCACCGCCTCTGTGCCTCAGTTTTCCCATCTGTGAGATGGGGTTAACACCACTTAGCTATGTCACAGACTACTGAGCTGATCAGTTAGATCATGCTTAAAGCATGCAAAGCAGTGGGTAAGTGCTAAGTATTATTACTAGCCCCTGGGCCTCATGCTCCTGAATGCAGATCACAGGATATGACAAAATTCCTACTACTTCCAGGGCTGACACTCACTGACACCTGGAGGGAGGGGAACACCTGTAGTCTGTTAACACCTGGAGAGAGTCCTCAGACTGGACACAGGGTCTCTCTTGAGAAGGGCTGGTGTACATGTTATACAGGAGGAGGTTTACTATAAACTGTGATGGGCTGTAACCTGGGGGATTAGATCAGTGGAGTGGAGCTAGGAAGGAGCAGTGGGAAGCCCAGATCTCTTCAGGAAAGATGCTCTATTGGGACTGAATCCCAGCCAGCAGCTGGCACTAAGCTTCTCATCACTCCAGTTCCCCATGCCCTTTATGCATTGTCCAAGTGGGATCAGTGAGGACCAGGTACCATCCAGGGCACCCTGAAGTACAACAACACCTGCAGCTCCAATGTCTATCCCCAAAGGAAGATGGAAACAAGGGAAAATCTGGATGCTCTCTCCCCACTAACTTCCTGGCCATGAGACCCGCCTGCCCTCCCAGCTGTTGTTGGGCTAGGAGAATGGTGATTAATTTAGGAACACTTTCTGCTAACTCAATGAGGCCACATTTATCCCACCCCCAATCACTTCCTGACGTGACACATTCCAGACAGAGACAAGGAAGCACTGGGTTGAAAACAGGAAGCTGTGATGAGCTCATCACTAGCCACGTGGAGAGGGACAGATGACCCTGCCACAGTAAGACATTGCAAAAGCATGGCTGTGTTCCCCTTAAACAACATAGAGGGGTATGGGTGGAAGCTGGAAGACTAGGTCATAGATCTCACCTTGGCTGGGGTTGGTGAAGTGGTTGTAATACTGAGACACGTAGGTCATGATGCTGAGGCAATCAGGGACCCTCATGGAGACCATGTCATTGGGATCCAGCAGGGCAGGGATCCCCAGCTCCTGCTCTGCCAACTGAAAGGCCTGTGGGAGTTCCAGAGAGGGAGGAAAGGAGTTAACACTGAAGCCCACTGAAAAACAAAGGCTCATGGACACATGGGTTTGTTGGAATCTGGCAGTCAGGAACTGGTGAAAAGCTTGCACATCAGAGGAAACAAAACACAGGGATGGTTAAGTAATGGAGGTGCCCTTATTCTCAGAGACCCTCCAGCCCTCACCCCCCTCCCATCTCCTCTCACCCCTACTACACCGCCCAGTGCGCTTGTTCTTCCATCTTTCCTGCTCTTCCCATGAAGTCTCCTCATAGTTACAACCTGAGGGGGATAAAGCAAGGAGTTGAGTCTCCAGGGACCATTCCACTAATAATGCGGCAAGTAGTACTGCGTGTGATGGTAGTTTCAGCCACTTGCCCCACTAGGACCCATACTACCATCCCCATCTCATCTTCAGAGAGGAAGAATGATCTTGTAAGGCACGGAATGGGGGCTGAGGGGTCAATTCCCAGCCCTGTCTGAGGCTGCCTGTATGACCTGTGGCGAGCCCCGTAATCTCTCTGTACCTCGGTTCCCTTTCTGTGAAATGCGGACAACACTGCCCTGCCTCACAGCAGTGCGATGGGGCTATATCCCTTAATGTTCGCAGGGTGCTCAGATACTACTGGCAGGGGGCAGATAAAGTACCTAAATGGACAGATAAATTCATACAGGCCACTCATGGTCAAACAGGACACCTGCCAGCCATAAATAATGATACACAGGCCATTGCTGGTCTCTGCAGTGCCACTGAAGTTTCCCCAGCAGACGGATGTGTTGCCCTCACTGCAGCTAATGTCTACTCTTGCTGTTGCTTCTCTGGCAGGGCAGCACAGATGTCTGTAGCTGACCTACTGCACCTTTATCCTGAGATAGGATTGCTGAGGCCTGCTACTTTGCCACGCAAGTGTCTCACCCAGCATTGGCAAAACAAACCCCCGAGATAACATAAAGGGGCTCACAAATACTCTACATGCAGAGCCAGAGAGTAGAAGAGCTAAGGGTCTAGAGCAGTGGTTCTCAACTTATTTACCATTGTGGGCCACATATGTAGCTCTGTGTGTGTTATGTGGGCCACAGCCACACAATATATACACACTACCTGTATGGCCCTGAGGATGTCACATGGGCCGCAGCTATGTGCTGACTGGACCCGGGCCACTGATTGAGAACCACTGGTCTAAATGGATTGACGGCAGAAGACAGAGCAGGGCTAGGATCCCTTTGTGGGAGAAGAGTGTGAGTGGGGAGCCCTGAGACTGAATGAACCCCAAATGCTGAAGCTCAGTTCCCTGTGGGTGGGAGTGTGTAATTATTTTGGGGGAACCCCTAGAATCCCCTACTGATCCTCTTGACTTATTTTCTTTTGAACCCAAGCATTCCACGAGTCCTGATGATACCTACATTCCAGGACTCCTTGTCTTTCCAGCTCTCCCTCAGGTCAGATAGTCTCAGACCGCTTCCCCTCTCCATTCTCACTGGATTACTGTTTACACTCACTTGGTAGCCACAAGGGGAGTCAAGCATGTTCCACCACTAGCCCCTCAGGCCAAAGGGAAACGAATAAGCATATTTCTCCCACCACAGTGAGCACCAAACCTCAGGGCTTGCTGGAGGTGATGGGGATGGGCAGACGGGCGGTGAAGGGAACACTGCTTCACTGAAGTGGTATCATTCCCAGAACACCATATTCAGTACTGTTCCGTGGAAGGCATTCCGGGGATCATGGCTTCTCCCAGAAGGTGGTGGCTCCATTAGGAACCACACCACCTCTGGGAACATCACTTCACCAGAAACTGTGCTGTCCTCAGGAATGCCACTTTCCTAGGATTATACTTCCCTCTGGACCACGACTCCCTCCTCGAGCATGATACTTCCCTAGGAGCCGCTTCGGCTGTGGTTTGTGTGCATCTAGCACCTTCGCTGTGCATCCCATCAATCAAAGCTTGAAAACATCTACCAGACATTTTCTTGCCCAGACACGAAAGTCCACCAGCAACAACACCCGGGTGAGAAGCCTGGCACTCCTGCTACCAGCAGCTGGGAAATGTGAGGGTGCTTGGGCCTACAACCAGGGTGCTGTCCCTAGACCATGCTCAGGGGCTCCATCTTTTATGTCAGCCTCTGGCTAGTGTCTGATAAATGTGAAGCTCCCCCTCAGCCATACCTTTAGCTGCTGAGAGACAAGAGGTTTCTGTCTCTTGGTTCTCCTCCAGAGCCTCCAGGCTGCTGTGGAAGAGGGTCTCCACTAATCTAAGCCAACCCATGCCTCCTGGCTGTTGCAAGGAAGACAGAGAAGATGAGGCTACTGATTTTCTACCCTACTCCCAGCCTCTGATTTTTGGGCCATCCTCCCATCAATAACTCCACTGCCTGACTCTACTGCAGATGATAGCTTTTCCAAGGAGCATCCTGAAATTGACATGAATCTGCTGCCCATGAGGCTGGGAACAGCAGCTGTGAAACTGACCCGACTCTTGTTAGCTTCATTCTTCAGCTGTTTGGCAAAGTTCAGAACAGTAGGGGCAATGGAGCTGTCAAAAAGATGCTGTATTGGTTTAGTCATTTCCCACTCGGAACATTATTTTGACAATGACATGAACCAGAAGCTTATATTTTCTTTAATGCAAGCTTATGCTGTGTGGAAGCAGATACTTCAGGTCCCCTCACTCACCCAAGAAAGCTTCTGCCTTATCCAGTGGGAATAGATTTTTCTAGCGCTGTATAGATGACTGCCACTATGTCCTCCAGCCCTGGAGTGCACTTTATGCCAACATTGCATGCCAACAATATCACGTGTTATTTCCTATGTCCAAGACTCCCTCTTTCCCTCATGCAGGGCATCCCAGGGACTTACCAGGTGGTTGTTCTCGTAGACATTGTCCTTGGAGAGTGAATCAAAATCTCTGAAACAAGAAAGCACAGAGGGGAGATATGAGAAAGACACCACAAACAGGCTCACGGGACAGCCAGTACTACAGAGGCATTTCAATAACAAAAAGCAGAATTCCCAGACAAACCAAATCTTTGTTAAAGTAGATTTGACAGGGAAAGATTCCGTAAGAGAACTTTGTAATTTAAAAAAACACAAAGGGCTGAAAGCCAGGAAATTCAAACTTTATCATCATCATCTGTATTCCAATAGCATTTAAAGGATCCAACCAGTATTGAAGCCCCACTGTGATCAAATAGAAGATTTAAGATTACACCTCAAAAACACCCCAAACTTGGTGAAATACAGAAATGCAGAAAAAGGGCCCTAGGCAACCCCAGCTCTCCCCTCATCTCCCCAATACTTAAGCCCCTACGAGGCAGATGTTCGTCAAATATTATAGTATTGCAGCTAGATGAAATGCTAAACACTGGATGTCTTGCTGACTCAGCCAAGAATCTAGGCATCTGGGAATATTTTAAACCCCAACATACTCTGGCATTTCACATGCAGCTGCAGACATCTTAAATCATATCCAGTGCAAAGTATCTGTAGCCTATCTGCAAGGATTTAAAATATTCCGTGCCAGAGGAGGCCCAACCAGTGTGGAGATAATAGGATTAAAATGGTTGTAAGATTTCCAGTACCTGGTGTGAGGGAAATATAGGACAGGAATTGGATCTATCTGTGGTGTGCATGTTACAGCACCTCCCAGCTGATGATCTCAGCATTCTTTACCAAACAATGAACTCAGCATCACAGCACACCTGTGAGGTAGGTAAGTATCATCCCCATTTTACAGATGAGGACATAAGACCAGAAATTAAAGGATAGAATCAGCCACTCTTACTTACATTCGGTACCTTAACCCAGGAGGAGTCTTACTGGTTGTGTCCACACTAAGCAAAATGTCCTCATCATTACTGCCCCCAGTTTAGCTCTGCAACAATGCTTATTGCAAAGACAGCAATAAGACTATGCCCAGAATGAGGTACTACTCAGCATGAGGAAGGATGCAAGAAAATCCTTCAGTGACTTTCCCATGGTTGCACAGGAAATCTGCAACAGAGACTGAAATAAATGCCGTTCAGTCTCTGACACAGCAAAACTATACTTCCTCTGCTCAGAAGCAAAACATCGGTGTTGCTGTTCTCATCGAAGACCGGTGAGTTGGAGGCTAGACTCTGGTCAAGCAGGTGGCACATACATAGTAGGGGGATAGACACATCCGTCTGTTAAGCATTGTATCATGTAATGGAAGCATGTGGGAATACAAAGGCTGAGTTAAGTTATTTGATGCAGCTTAACTCTTAAGTTCCATATTTGGCAATTTTTTTCTTTCAGTTATAACCTTAACTTTGGATTTACTGGCTCACAGCTGTCTGTGGTTTTTTTAAAGATAATGGTCCACTCAGGTGTTTTCCCTGTAAATATTTAAACTAAAACTAAAACTTTTTTGGTCTGGGAACTCCCTTTGTTCTGTTTATCTTAAAGACAAGTAGCTCAGCCACAGGAGAGAAGTGATACAGACCAGAGTGAAGGCTGACTGGAGTATGTTAACTCCGCATCTCCCTTTTCTAAAACAATGACCATAACTTGAATTTCCTAGCTTTCCTTGTGTACATGATTGGCTTGGAAACTGAGCACTGGTTCTGCTGGAGTTTGGATGCTTCTCACTGGCCAGTGCTAGGGTTACTACAAAGCCAGACAAATTCAAATTAATCTTCACCCCTAGCCCTAACCTCTCCTACCAACTCAAAACCACTTTATTCAGACAGGCCCATTCTGCTTGGGTGGGTGGGATGTGCATGTGGAAAGAAGATGATGATGAGCATTATCAAGTGATTGGGAGTGCGAAGACGCAGATTTCTTTGCTAGTAAGACAAGGTAGAAGGGTCTCAAACTTTTATTGAAGAGAATGAATTCCACCAATACCATTTGGTCTCCTCCCTCAGATCTATATGGTGAGAAACATAGCATGCAAATGATGGGTAGGTTTCAGCACGTCCATCTCTTTTCCTGTCCATTACATTTCCTTTTACTGCTCCATAACATGGCATCTGGCCCTGAGGAACCCAAATTCTGCTCCTTGGCACACACAACAGCACCCGGGGAGGGAGGAAGTAACACAGATTGAGATGAGGCTTTGCAGTGCTTGTGTGTGCTGCTGGTCAGTAAGCCCCCAGGAAAATACATCCCTTTATCTTTATTTGGCGACTCCTGGATGGAAATACCAGAATTAGAACTTCACAACTATCTGGCACCTGGCTAAAAACATAAAACTACTTTAGCATCACTCTAATGTAGTGGTTCTCAACCAGGGGAGCATGTACCCCTGGGGGTAAGCAGAGGTCTTCCGGGGGGTACATCAACTCATCTAGATATTTGCCTAGTTTTACAATAGGCTACATAAAAAGCACTGGCGAAGTCAGTAAAAACTAAAATTTCATACGAACAGTGACTTGTTTATACTGCTCTATATACTATACACTGCAATGTAAGTGCAATATTGAAATTTCAGTCGATGTATTTTATAATTGTATGGTAAAAATAAGAAAGTCAGCAATTTTTCAGTAGTAGTGTGCTGTGAAACTTTTGTATTTTATGTCTGATTTTGTAAGCAAGTAGTTTTTAAGTAAGGTTAAGCTAGGAGGTACACAAGACAAATCAGACTCCTGAAAGGGGTACAGGAGTCTGAATAGGTTGAGAGCCACGGGCCTAATGCATTTTCATAATATTTGGTTCATGTAAACACTGTCCTGATGAAGTATCTGTATTACCATTCCTCGTTATTAAATCAGTTTCCTGGAAGACATCCCAGTAGAATGATTGCCCTGATTCAGCAAGTCCCAACGAAGCAGAACACATTTGGAGTCATAATTTCCATGTATATAGCATCTTTCATCCCAAAGCGCTTAGCCAATTATGTAGATACAGCAGCAGCAGTGGCCTCCGTGATTTAGGGCAAGAGTCAACAAAATACTGGAAGGCAGGGAGCATTTTGTACAGCAAACACTAAGGCAAACTCTTATACTCTTCCAAAATACGTTGTGGGCTCTTTAATGGCCACACATAGCAGGGAGAGCTTTTAAGACCTTGTTGGAAAAATCTACACAGCAAACTGCATAGAAACTGAGAGGAATGGTTGAGCTGACCCTGCTGGGATTTGAACCAGTGACTCAAGGCAGACTCAATATTTCAGACCTGATGTTGCTGATGTCCCTCTTCTTGCTCTCATTTTCAATGTATATCTGCGTCTCTCTCTCTCTCCACTGAAAATGCCTTGGCCAGACACTGACCTATTCTTTCACTCCACAGGCTCTATGGAAAGCAGCAGTGCAAGGACATGGGAAGAGATGTTCATTCTCCCACACGCACAGCTGCTTCTTGCTTCGCCAAGCTGCAAAGGGAGCCTACTAAATACTTACATAGTGCTTTAGATTTTCAAAGCACTGTCCAAGCATTAGCTAATGAATCCTCCCAGGCCCCTGTGAAGTAGGCCTGGATATATTATTCCAGTCCTACAGATGGGGAAAAAAGAAGTTGTGTCTTGCCCAAGGTTTCACTCGTTGTGGCTTTGCCGCAGGCTGACCCCAAATCTCCAGAATCTCAGCCCGGCCCTCAGCCACAAGACTGACCTTTGTTGCCCATTTTACAGATGGGGGAAACAGGCACAGCAAAACTGAGTGACTTGCCCAAGGTCACAAAGCCAGTTGGTGTCAAAACCAGGATTAGAACCCACATGCCTTCTATGATGAGATGACTGGCTCAGTGAATATGGGGAAAGCAGTGGACGTGATATATCTTCACTTGAGCAAAACTTTTGATACAGTCTCCCACAGTATTCTTGTCAGCAAGTTAAAGAAGTATGGGTTGGATTAATGGACTATAAGATGGATAGAAAACTGGCTAGATCATCAGGCTCAACAGATAGTGACCAATGGCTCGATGTCTAGTTGGCAGCCGGTAACAAGCAGAGTGTCCCAGGTGTTGGTGCTGGGACCGGTTTTGTTCAACATCTTCATTAATGATCTGGAGGATGGGGTGGATTGCATGCTCAGCATGTTTGCAGATGACACTAAACTTGAGGGAGTGATAGATATGCTGGAGGATAGGGAGAGGATACAGAGTGATCTAGGAAAATTGGAAGATTGGGCCAAAAGAAATCTGATGAGGTTCAACAAGGACAAGTGCAGAGTCCTACACTTAGGACAGAGGAATCCCATGCACTGCTATAGACTGGGGACCAACTGGCTAGGCAGCAGTTCTGCAGAAAAAGACCTGGGGTTACAGTGGATAAGAAGCTGGATATGAGTCAACAATATTGCCAAGAAGGCTAATGGGATATTGGGCTGCATTAGTAGGAGCATTGCCAGCAGATCGAGGGAAGTGATTAGTGCCTCTATTCGGCACTAGTGAGGCTTCATTTGGAGTACTGTGTCCAGTTTTGGGCCCCCCCACTACAGAAAGGATGTGTACAAATTGGAGAGAGTCCAGCGGAGGGCAACAAAAATTATTAAGGAGGCTGAAGCACATGACTTATGAGGAGAGGCTGAGGGAAGTTGTCTTATTTAGTCTACAGAAGAGTGAGGGGGGGATTTCATAGTGGTCTTCAATTACCTGAAGGGGGGATCCAGGGAGGATGGAGCTAGGCTGTTCTCAGTGGTGGCAGATGACAGAAAGAGAAGCAACAGTCTCAAGTTGCAGTGGGGAAGGTCTACTTTGCATATTAGGAAAACCTTTTTCACTAGGAGGGTGGTGAAGCACTGGAACAGGTTACCTAGGGAGGTGGTGGAATCTTCATTCTTAGAGGTTTTTAAGGCCCGGCTTTACAAAGCCCTGGCTGGGATGATTTCTTTGGGGTTGGCCCTGCTTTGAGCAGGGGGTTGGACTAGATGACCTCCTGAGGTCCCTTCCAGTCCTAATCTTCTATGATCTCTAAACTCCCAGTCCTGTGCCTAATCCCACAGACCACAGTGCCCAAGGAGCAAATTGCTTAGGCTCATATTTTTAATAGTGGCTACTGAGTTTGGGTGCCCAACCTGAGATACCTTGGTCCAGATTCTAGAGGTGCTGAGCACTTACAGCTCTCATTGCTTTTTTTAGACGCTCATTGCTTCCAAAAGCCTTGTCCCATTTGCCTGAAGCTTTCCAGGATAGTGTATCCATGCCCAGCATTAAGATCCCACTTGTGGGATTTCAAATTAATGGGGCTAGTTTTGCTGGAATTAGGAGAGTTCAAACCTGGAGCAAGAGTGGAAACTGGGTTCAACTTCAATAATGGCAAGAGACAGACTATGGTCTCTCCAGAATTTCATGAAAAGGGATCACACCTCTCTTTGCAAACAGTTGCCTCTTCACACCCAACACAAGTAAATCTCAACTGGTGGCACAGCAGCTGTTCTGAGCTGAACACTCAGAAACCCTCTGCAGCAAGAGCATCTAGATAATACCCAGGCAAGGTGCTTTACACATAACGGATAGATAAATAAATAAGATAGGCACAAATTGAGACACTCTAGCAGCAGGAGAAACTCTAAGGCATGAGTTCCATAACTGAGCGCCATCCATATCCGCACAGCTGCTGCATGCATAGGCTGTTTCACACCCTGATGGAGCTGGAACAGGGTACAGCAGAACCTCAGAGTTATGAACACCAGAGTTATGAACTGACCGGTCAACCACACACCTCATTTGGAACCAGAAGTACACAATCAGGCAGCGCAGCAGCAGAGACCAAAATAAAACAAAAGCAGCAAATACAGCACAGTACTGTGTTAAACGTGAACCACTAAAAAAATAAAGTTTAAAAAAAAGATTTGACAAGAGAAGGAAGCTACCAGGCCTTGTTTCATTTAAATTAAGATGGTTGAGAGCAGCATTTTTCTTCTGCATGGTAAAGTTTCAAAGTTGTACTAAGTCGGTATTCAGCTGTAAACTTTTGAAAGAACCACCCTAACGTTCTTTTCAGAGTTACGAACATTTCAGAGGTGTTCGGAACTCCTCCAAGGTTCTGCTGTAGCACATCAATGCGTGTGTCTCCAGAACATCAGGGTCTCTTGAGTTCACACCATTGCACTCAGCACAAGCAGCAGCACAATTGTGCGAAAGCAGCTGGAACAGCCCATCACACTGGAAGCCTGTGCAACTGTAGAAGGCTATTCACAATTACCAGCCAGATCCTATTACCAAGAGGATTGAAGGTGCTTTACAAATACAATTTAGAAGAACAGGTGGAATATTTTTGCTACACTGTCTGGGATAGTTATTACTCCATATCCTTGAGTTTCCAAATCAGGACCTGCTGAAGTGGCTGAAATCAGATGAGACAGCACGCTCCTTGGCCACCCCTGTAAAAATCCTTCTTTAACAGGCCATGTCCTTGTAAGGCCCTAGGTTTGTCTTTACAATACTGTTCACTCCACTTAACTGACATGCCAGAGGACATCTGCCAGAGAACAGATTTGAGCTCACTGATACTTAATTAAGAGCAATGACTGCTGCTTAAAGATGGTAATTCCATTTAATGAGGAAGCCTTCAGATGGCTTAGCGGTGCCTACTGTAGGGTTTTGGGGATCTAACTTTCATGCTGGCCCTCTCGGTTTGCTTTTCAGTCCCTCAACAGCCAAGATAAATGCATAATAAAATCGGTATGAATGCTGCTCATCCCTGTTTTAGTTAGCCTCTTCCATGCCAGCTACTCATGCTGAGCTTTGTGCAGGTGACTCCTGAAATAGACAGGCAGTTGACTTAGTCTCTAGCCCACCTGTTCAGATAGCACCTTCTCTTAACTACATCAGCCTGTTCTGTAATCGGTTGGGTGCTCCAGCTCCTCAGCCGCATTATTACTAAAATAGTGTCTCCTCTTAATCAGGTGGCAATCTTCATTGGGACAGAAGGAAATCCAGAGGGCATCTAAACAAAAGACTGTACTAAGCAAGCTCAGCTGGGGTGGTAAAAAGAATGCCTTGGCTGAGGATGGAACATCACAGAGGATGCAATGCTGTGTGTCAGATATAAGGGACTTGCCAACAGGTGAGAAGAAATGTGTGTACTGAGGGCAAGGGGAAGGCATCAGATCACTAGGCGAAGTGAAGACTGGAACAGATGGGTGGCATGTTTCCGAGCTGGCCACACAGAAGCATGCAGCTTATGGGAGGAGTGGGAATCCTGAAGAACAGATTCATCTCAGCTGCGTATTTGGCTATATGCTTTTTCCAGGAGGAGAGCATCACGCCCAGCAACACCATTTCAAAACTCACCTGTCTCTCTCATTAATCTGTCTGTCAATCCATCTCCCTCCACCAGAGCCTCCTGCAGAAGGAGTGCAGACTGAGAACACTAAATTCCAAGCCATTAGCATGGTGGGAAGCCCAGGGGCTATTTTCCACAGTCATCACTAGCTTCTGGCTGTTCAGTGCAGCATTATACTAGTTAAGGCTGCACCTGGCACTCCCCTAACCGAAGATCAAAAAGTCCTGCACTGAAGCAGCATGCCCTCCTCCCTGGCATTTATTCAGACTAGGAAAAAGCAGAATCAGCACACAAACTTCCTCTACTGAAAAATATGCACATATATAGAATCAAAGGTGCCTATGAAGGACACCTGTTAGGTAACATTTGTCCATCCCTCATTCCTGGCCAATGCAGGATTGTTTCCTACAGCATTTTCTCCAGTGCTTTGTCCATACATGCTGCATTTATAAACCATTGTTGGAAAGGAAGAATCTTATTGACTGAGACAGTCCTGGGAATTTTCAAAATAAATGCAAAGATGCCTTAGCCAACACAATAGTGCATATCAGGAGCTGCAGTAATACGGTATATGCCCATTTTGGGGAGGATAGGGCAGGGGATGGTGTTAGGAACATCACTTCTCATTCACTTCCTTTTGTCCTGGTCAGACTATCCCTCTAGGATTTGATAGTGACAGTTCCAGAGATGAGGGTATGGCTCTTTCCCCAAGCCTGACTTATTTTTACATATTTTTTCAAATAAGTGAGTGATTTGTCCTGTGATTAGCACAGGGGACTTGGAATCAAGACTTCTAGGTTCTATTCCCAACCCTGCCACTGACTGGATAATGTGGACAAAGTCACATCATCTCTCTGTGCCTCAGTTTCTCCCTCTGTAGAACATGGGTAATAATAATTAACAAATACACTGAAACTGAAACTTAACTCCTAGTGTTGACAAAGTGTTTTCAGATCCTTGGATGAAAGATCTTGGATAAATGTGACATATTATTATTATTAAATTCCAAGGGATTCGATTCTTCAGATGCAATAATAAATCTGAAAGAACCCGGTTTGCAGCCCAGGAAAAAATTTAAAGGAGCTCCCACACACGTACACCCAGGAGCCAAGTCTCCAAGCAGCCCACCCACCTCTTTAGCTATTCTTCCGCAATCCCCACCAATGGCTCTAAACGCCTTGTCTTGCGCTACCCCTCTGGCCCAGCTCTCCCTACTCTCCTTAAATCCCAGGACAAAAAGACGCACCTATATCCCAGGGAGGCAGCGCATGCCGGGTCGCTCCCCTACCGTGGGTGTGAGGGGCACCTCCCCTATAGTAGCCCAGGTCTGAGGATGGGTCCTTGGTGCCTTTCCCCCTGTCCGACTCCCACATGGAGCTGGGGGGCCCTAGGCAGCCCGCTCCCCTCTATCCCAGGGCTTTTCCCATGTCCCTGCCCCTCTGTCCCCCGCACAGTGCCCACCAGTCCCTCAAGACTCCTGAGTTCCGGGTGCGGCCTGCGTCCCCCGGGTAGGGGTCGGGTCGGTGGTCAGGCGAGCCCGGCGCTGCTGGGCCTGGTCCCGCTCCCAGCCCGGTACTCACAGCAGGTCGGGCCGGTGCCGGTGCAGGATGGCGCAGAAGGCCAGGCCGTCGCGGAAGGAGCTGCTGAGGTCGCGGATCTCCACGCCGGCGTAGCCCTCGCACTGGCGGCGGCACCAGGCCTGCAGGGCGCCCCGGGGACCCGACATCGGGGCGGATCCGGGGCTCAGGGCGCCGCCGCCGCCGCCGCCGAGGAGAGCCGCATGGGGAGGCGGGCTCCGGCTCGGGCCTGGGCAGCTCCCGGGAGCGGCGTGCGGGCTCCTGTCCCTGCGCTCGGCCCCGGGCAGGGGGCTCCGCCTGCGGGGCGGCGATCAGGGCTCCGCTGGTGCCGCGGCCCCGCTGCGCTCCGTGCCCCGCCGCGGCTCCCCGCTCCCTCCAGTCCTACCCCTTGCGGGCGCCGGCTGCGCCTCCCTCCCTCCCCGCGCCGCGGCGCCGGGCTCTGCTCAGACCTGTCCCCGCCGCTTCTCCGCCCTGCCCGGCCCCGCACCCGGCTCTTCCTCAGCCACAGCCCGAGCCGCGGCGGAGACAGAGGGTCCCAGCCTGGCGCGGGGCCATGGGGCAGGGCCTGGGCGCTCGGCATGGGAGAAGGGGGAGTGTCCCGCACGGAGAGCCGGCGCCTGTGTCCAGCTGGCCCTGCGCACGGTCGCTGTCTGAGCACGCCAGGGTCTCTCTCTGCGGGCAGCCCGGTGCCAGGGAGGTGGGGTGTACGCCGAGGGGGCTCCTCTCCCTGCGTGGTATTCGGTAGAGCATGTGTATGCCAGGGGCTTCCCCCAAGCGAACCTGAGTGACACTGAGATAATAGATAACAAAATCCACGATAGATGGGTGCGGTACTAGCTTTTATTGAACCAACTTCTGCTGGAGAGAGGGGAAAAAGCTTTTCATTTCGGTGGGACTTGGAGCTACACAAAGAACTCTTCTTCAGACAAGGCTGGGGTGGATTGGGATGTGGGAAGGTTAGGGTACCCCACTCCCTCCCAAATGCAAGGTGGTCGGAAAAGATAGTTAAGCATAAGTAGTTAGCACCTACTGTAAGAGACCATTCAAGGTAGAGTGGCCCCTTAACACCCCTGCAGTCCTAGGAGAAAAAGAGGAGATTTGGGTTGCAGATGGTTGTAATAAGCCATAAATCCGATGTCACTGTGTTCAGTCCATGGTTTTTAGTGACTAGCAGAGAAATAAACGTAAGCTCCCAGGCTCATCATTTGAAAGTGTTGTGCAGGTGTCCTTTGGGGATGAGGATAATACTCGGAATAATATTTTATATACCCTTAGTATACAGCCCCCTAGATGTGCACAGTGCTTAACAGATAAAGTCACAGGCCTTACCCAGAAAGTTTAGAATATTGGTTAAAACTGAGTACCTGGTTATCTAATAGGTGAGATATGTCAACATTGGGGGTGGACCCTGAAAACCAAATCAGAGACTGGTTAGATGAGTGAGACTGGAGCAGCGCATGACTCAGATTGGGTGTGGTAGTGTGTGTGCTTTGTTGGTGCTGCTGTTCTATGCATATCCCTTATTCACCCAGAGAGAAGAAATGGGCTGCTCAGTAGCCTGGCAGGGATGGCCTAATTTGAGCTCCTTCCCCAGGGCAGCTGGAGAGAGAACAGCAGGATTCTGTGTCACAGCAGGCACTCTGGGTAAACAATAGGGATATTGTGGTGCATTTGGAGCCAAAGGAGGCAGAGGAGAGTGGGAGGCTTGGAAATCCAGGATATATTATGTAGCCCCCTCTTGCACTTCTCACAGGGCCTGAGACATTCTGCTGCCATAAGCAAACCAGTAACTCTCCTGAACTCCCACCCCCTTACTGGGCTGCAGCCTGCCAGCCAGTTAAATGTTTTGCAGCCCTAGGCAACTGCTAGCCCTCCCTCCTCCACGCTTGGGGCCTGTTCTTCCAGCTCTCTAGGCATTTGCTACCTAAGAATGGAATGTCCTGATTGAGCATGTTTTTGGTCTCAGCCTAGTATTAATAAAGCATACCACGGCGTGCCACAATTCCTTTAACAATCTGTTGGAGCCTGCTCTGTGTGCTGCCTCCAGTGCTTTCCAGTGTGCTGGAAACATTTCATTGCCCATACCCTGCAGATAGGGGTGAACAAAGAACCAGGGCCAGGGTTTAATCATAGGTTGCTTTTCTATAGAGCTTCTCATCCGTAGCTTTGAAAGCACTGCACAAAGGAGAGTATCGCTATCCCCATTTTACGGATGGGGAAATTGAGACTCAGGGAAGTGATGTGACTTACCCAAGGTCACGCTGCAAGTCAATGGTGGAGCTGGGAATACAACCCAGATCTCCTGAGTCCCAGTAGTGTGTCTTGGATACTCATGGATGGACACTGGAAAATCCTACAACAGAGTAGGTGTGCTCTTCCTACCTATGCACACTGTATGGGATACCCACTCCCTTCGGGGGAGATCTAATTTATGGATCCTGCAAAAGTTTCAGAACCCATTTGCAAAATGTACTGAGTCATGTACGGGGGTAGACGGTGTTTCAGGGGCTCTCAGAAGCATTTTGTTCAGTGGTGCTTTTTGTTGGGACATGGGTGGGGAGAAGGGGGGGACATATCGCCAGATGACTCATGCCTACAGTGCCTGAGTGAGGATTCCACCAAAGGAATGCCACCCAGCCCTTAGGCTCAAATTAATGCGAACAGATCCAAAGCTGATGCTGTAATCACAGCTCCTGACCTTCAAAACATCAATGGGAAGAGGAGACAGACGTCAGAAGACACTAGTCCCTCTAGGGGGTGGGGGTGGGGAGAGTTTATTCTGTCGCTCACTGTCCTCCATTCATATACTGACTGACCCTCAGTCTAGCTACACACCAGTGTCAGGAATGAGGAGCCATGAGCTTTGCCATTTTATCTGATCCACAGGAATCTGAAATGGGAATCAGCCATACTGGGTGAGACACTGGCTGGATTAGGGGGACCATTTATGATACTACTTAACTTCAATATTTCAAAATTACAATAATTTATATGAGATAAGCCATGTCAGGTACCTTTAGAAAGGTTATAGTTTGCTAAGGATGATGATAACAGTGGATAAAAAGCTGGATATGAGTCAGCAGTGTGCCCTGGTTGTCAAGAAGGCTAATGGCATATTGGGCTGCATTAGGAGGGGCATTGCCAGCAGGTCACAGGAAGTGATTATTCCCCTCTATTCGGCATTGGTGAGGCCGCATTTAGAATATTGTGTCCAGTTTTGGGCCCCCCACTACAAAAAGGATGTGGACAAGTTAGAGAGAGTGCAGCGGAGGGCAACCAAAATGATTAGGGGACTAGAGCACAGGACTTATGAGGAGAGGCTGAGGGAACTGGGCTTGTTTAGTCTGCAAAAGAGAAGATTGAGGGGGGATTTGATAGCGGCCTTTAACTACCTGAAAGGGGGTTCCAGGGAGGATGGGGCTAGGCTGTTCTCGGTGGTGGCAGATGACAGAACAAGGAGCAACGGTCTCAAGTTGCAGGGCGGGAGGTCTAGGTTGGACATTAGGAAAAAGTTTTTCACTAGGAGGGTGGTGAAGCACTGGAATGGGTTACCTAGGGAGGTGGTGCAATCTCCATCCTTAGAGGTTTTTAAGCTGAGGCTTGACAAAGCCCTGGTTGGGATGATATAGCTGAGGTTAGTCCTGCTTTGAGCAGGGGGTTGGACTAGATGACCTCCTGAGGTCCCTTCCAACTCTAATATTCTATGATTCTATGTGTGTGTCCTATTTGTGTTGGAAGTTATGGATATGTTTGATGTATCTATATTTCAACTTGTGCTGTGTTTCTGGGCAACTCCCTAGACAGTATGGCTGCAGCATTAGCCTGCTTAATGGCCCACTAAGGAAACTCACAGGCACAATGGGCCCAGGGGGAGAAGCCAGGGCTACACCTGATGAGTCACCAGGACTTACTCATGTGATGCTGGACTCCAGCTTATTTCTGTAAATATCTACAAGCAGCATGGCAAAGGCCAAGGGACATAATTAAGGCAGCCGCATTACATCCATTTTGTGTTCAGTCTGTCTTCACCTACATTTGGATCAACTCATCTACAACTGAAGTTGTGAAACAAAGGACTGAGACCCATCCAGGTACCGGATGTATACCAGAGGGACTATACAAGCCTGCAAACTCCACGATTCTACTAGAAACCTGATATATATAGACTTTCAAATCATTTCTATGTATCTGATTGCTTTAATCCTTTAACATTTCTCCTATGGTTTGTTTATTTCCTTTTATAATAAACCTTTAATTTTAGTTACTAAAGGATTGGCTGGCAGCGTGGTATTTTGAGAAAGATCCAAACTTATATTGATCTGGTACTGTGGCTGACCCTTTGGGGTCAGGAGAACCTTTTTTGGTAAACAGCATAGAGTTTTAAATAACTTCTCTCTTTACTGGACTTAGTGGCTGATTGGGAGCCATAGACTGAAATTCAGTAAAGGGGGTAGTGTATATTTTTGTTTTAGCTTCTTGATAACCAGTGGGGGGAATCAGAAGCATTTTTTGTGGCTGGTTGGGAAGTCTGTCTTCAGTGTCATTAGTGTTGGGAGAACCTGATCTCCTTTTTCAGCCTGCCCTGATCTTGGCATTTTCAGGTGGCTACCCTAGGCACGGATGAGTCACACTGGGTCAGACCAATGGTCCATCTAGCCCAGTATCCTGTCTTCTGACAGTAGCCAATGCCAGGTGCTTCAGACGGAATGAACAGAATATGCAGTCATTGAGTGACACATCCCCTGTCGTCCACTCCCAGCTTTTGGCAGAGGCTAGGGACACTCAGAACTTGTGGTTGCATGTTTGATCACATCATCTCTATCACCCCCGCCCAGCCCAGGATTTTAACTGCAGTATACTCTCCAGAGCTTTGTCCCATCTTGTTTTAAATTGCCCAATGGTGGAGCTTCCACAGTTTTTCTGTAGATACTATTCCACAGTCTAACAGACCAAACTGTTGGTAAATGGTTCCTGATGTTCTGTCCTGGCTCTTCTACAGTCCTCATCACTGTGGTATCTGAAGATCTTCCAATAGTGCATTAAGCAATGTGATGTGACTAATATCTATCACGTGGTTCTTCCTGTCTCTCGTCCGCTCCTCTGCAGGAAATGGTGTGGGGGTATTTTGAATGTACACGTACATGGTATTATATATTTAGATTGGTAAATGCAAGATCAAAGAAGGGGACTCTGCACTTGGAGCGGAAGGTAATGATGTTTGTGATGGCTCTGAATTCCTGTGGAAGTTTGGTCTGCAGCCTAGAATTGGCAGCTGCAAAAGCTCTGCACAAACCACACTCTTGCTGCAGGCAGTTGAGTTATTGCTGAGGAGAGGCGCAATTGACTGCAGGCTTGTCCCTGAGCATTACGTATCCTGGCCAACTTTTTTTTTTTTCTTTGTGGCAAATAGTAAATTAGCCCCAAAACTGCATTTTAGGCAACTTGAAACTAGTCATAGATTTGATACAAATTCACAGACTAGTTTCAGCCAGAAATTCTTTTTGGGAACAGAGGTGCCATTTACAAAACAGCTGGAGTAGGTAGCACTACTACTGTCCTTAAAAGCTCAGGCCTGTTGGTAGGACATTCAGCTGGGTTGTGGGAGGCCTGGATTCAATTCCTCCCTCTACCTGCTGTGGAGACAGGATTTAAACTTAGCTCTCCCACACTGCAAGAGCATGCTATGGGCTATTTTGATGTGGGTCTTGCTCAATCTCTACTGTTGAAGCTCTTCCACTAGGTATAAATAACAGAACAGGATTTGAAGTTGGGCCTTCCATCTCCCAGAGGCTATAGAGGCATTCTCCCTGGTCCACGATTTAATTAGTTCTACAAAGTGAAACAGCTTCAACAGGACAGAATGAATAGCTAGTGGCTAAGGTACACTCCTGCAACATGGGAGAGAGACCCACATTTCAAATCCATCTCCATATCAGAGGGGAAAATTGAACCCATGTCTCCCACAACCCAGGTGAATGCCCTAACTCCGAAATGCCCTAAAACTTGTAAAGGAGAGGGTGGCTGCACCATCTCCTCCTTGTTTGTGGAGCTAGCCTTTTAAAAACACTCCATCCGAGACATTTCAGATCAAACAAAACATTTCATTCAACCCAAAATGGCCTTTTTCAATTCAACAATTTTCAAATTCAGTTTGACCCAAACCAATGTTTTAAGAACTGCCACCACCCTGAAAAATAATTTATTCACACCCAACTGTAACTAAATTTTTTCAGATAAGGACTAAGACCTTGAATTGGACACTGTGTTCCATGGGTAGCCAATGGAGGAAGCAGACAACAGCTGTGATGTGCTCACAGTAGCCCATGTTGCTGAGATGAGTTGTCACATTCTATGCTAACATTCATTCCCTACATCTTCCCTAGCTCAGCTTCATCCCAGTGGACTATGCTAAAACACCTTTCCTCTTCAGTGTTCACACCTTTTAAGTACTTGTATATCTGCCAGGATCCAAAACGAGGAACACAGGGAAAATTGTAGAGCAAGTATCTTGAAATGACATGGCATGGGGGAAGGGGAAGGAATCACCTTTAGCATCAAGAATATTTTTGTATGATGATGCTGGATTGTTCAACACCACAATAGCATGGCTGCCAGGTTGGCATTGTCTAGTCAGTGTATGCCCCAAACTACAGTAGCTGGTGGATGTGATTAGACCAAATAGGAAAAGTTGCTTCAGCTGGATTTTCCTTTTTGCCAGGGTCTATGCTTGAAGCAGAACCACCTCCCACACTGCCACAAGTCATCAACAACAGCACAAAGTAGATGATCCCATGCTGAGGGCCCATTCATCAGAACCACTTTGGCCAGAACTGCCAGAGGGGGCTTTCCCACTCAGACTCTGCACCACCTCAGATGCGGCTGGAGGTAGGGATTATAACAAAAGCATCTCCCCTCCCTCTGGTACAGCATTAGTGACATTCCTCCAGTTTGACTCTGTTGCTGAATGCCCTGCATTCCTCCAGTTTCAGTCAGTACCAGGCACTGACTCTAGCTGAGCCCATCTTTCCACCCTATGCAAGGTCTGTAGCTTTTTTTGGCTTCTTTCCACAAAGCCAGCCCCTAGCAGTTAACCTTTTGCAGCCTCTACCAGAGGCTGCAGAGCCAGTCACACCAGCTGCAAATGTGTAACATACGTTATGTGCAGCATGAGGAAATCTTTTGACAAATGCAAGCTGAGGAACTGGCATATTTGACAATCTGAGAACAATGCATATGACTGTAATTATTTAAGGTTTAAGATGGTGTGTGTGTGCAATTAAAGTGTCTCTAATCCTAACATACCAGTGACAGATTAAGAGGCAGCTGAGTCCCACTGGCAGCACTCTTGCCTTACAGGAAACAGATAATGCATTCATTGCCTACTCTAAGCAGAGGTACTGCCCAGTTAGGTGTCTCCCTGCAGAAGAGATGGTGAAACAAGCTTGCTGCTGTCCACCACAGCTGGTTACTGTCCCGATGAAGGTTGAGATCCCATTACACTTTTTGGAAAAATAAGAGTAGCTTAGTAACTCCCCTGTTCAATCTTAGCCCATTTTGAGAAAGCTGTTAGTGTTGGATGCTGTGTGCAAACGCTCACAGAAGGGGCACTGTTTGCTGCCATCATTACTCTGCTACCAGTGGCAGATGTACCCAGCCTCATATACCTGTGTCTGGCTCTTCCCCACAGCACCTCATGAACACCCTCCCTGTGCTAGTCCATGAGGTCTTCACCATCTCCTCCTTGAATTCCTCAAGACCCACTTGGAGCGTGATGCCTACAAGAAAATGTCAACTAATAGCAGCCAGGAAGAGAGCCAGTGCACATGACTGAAACAATCTCATCTTGCTCTAACCCGCTGCCCCTCCCCGCTAAATTGCCTGTCTTCTCACAGTATGAGCTCTTTGGAGCAGTTAGTGAAGTTTATGTTTGGACATTGCTTAGTGTATAGTCAATATGACCATAATTCAGGGTTTCTCAATTAAATTTGGCCACGGAACCCTTTTAAACTCGATAAATAATTGTGGAACCCCCCAAACTCTTAACAGTATTTTTACATATGGGGCCAAAAAAAAAGTCGAAATAAGCAAATTATATACAAACAACTAGGTCAGCATTTCTCTATACATTAAATTACACTTACACTTGATACCCTCTGCCGAAAAATCCGGGACATCTTCCCTTTTTTGGCAGCGCAGAGAACAGCTACTCGCGGAATCCTAACAGTGTTCCCACGGAACCCCAGGGTTCCACGGAACACCAATTGAGAAACACTGCCATAATTCAAATAAGACACAAAAATGAAGTCTAATTATTCCAGAGCACAAATTAAACAGAGAATCATGTGTGAAACAAGCAAAGCCTGATGGCAAAGACCCCCTCACTAGAAAGGAATGAAAGGGATGGGTACTAACAATTGGTATATATGGCACATACTTTCTGAGCACGCCAAGGCCTTCGCTTGCACCTGTTGCTTCCACTCAGATATTCAAAACTATTTAAAGATAGTCTGCAAGCAGAACAAAATTTGGGGTGGCTCCATTTTTCTTCATTACCCATTCAAATAATGCCCAAGAGGTTTCTGTAAAAAAATTAATAAATTTGCTTTTCTAGTTGTTTTTCGCATCAAAAATTCAGGTCTTGTGTAGCCTTGGGGATGCGTTGGTGACTGGAGAGCTAGAGAAATTGACACAGGTCAAAACACTGAGCTTTAATCAAAGTAAAACTGCCAATTGGTATTGGCAAAACTCCACCCTACACCCCACTGAATGTCTGGGAGAGATGACATCTCACGCCTGGTCCTTCTGTTAAGATCTGAGAGCTCAAACCACTCACTTTCCACAAGACCACCAGTGAAGTCCCCAGCAAAACCACATCTGCTCAAAAGAGTAGACTTAACATTCTTGATATTTCTGAGGTAAAAATAAGCAGAATCCCCTTCCTTTAAAAAACCCTCAACCAGCTGTCAGGCTTTTTTTTTTTTTAAACCTCAAAGCAACAAAAAAGGTCAATTTTTTAACAAAGTCATCAGCAACTCAGTTGAAATTCATGAAGGGAATAGATGAAAGAGAATGATGACTAATTTGGTTTGTCATCTCCTCCATCCCTGGCTGTGTGACTGCTAGCATTCTCCCTGCCTGTCAATCAACCCTAGTCTTCTGGGTTTGCTGTGTCCAGAGCTTTAGAAAGCATGGAAGGGGTCCGTTCCCCATCCTTGTTACCCAGAAGGAACACTATGGGAAAGGGAGCACGCTGGTACCAATGACCCCCAGAATGCAACCACCTCCTAAGAAGTTATTGTATGTGATACTGAAAACACAAAGGGGATTTGAATGGTTTATTAGATGATCTCAGTCCTTTTTATGGCGGTATGATCTGAGCATCCTGTTTAGCAAAGTAAAAACACACTTCAGCACCACAGGAGATTCCAGAAATACCAGAATTCTTTACTCCCCTCTCCCACAGTAAATAGAATAATCTTCCCCCTGATGTTGCTGGTCAGCCTGGTAACAGTATGAGCACAACTTTCAGGGTCTCTGGCCCATCTTCTTCAGAGTTCGATTCAGCTGGAAGAAAAAAGCAGCCTGTTACAGAGAGGGAGTCCAGGAAAACACACACTGCTGACACACTCACAAGCGGACCTTCCCAAACACTCCCACACTCAACTGTGCAAATGCCAAGGCAGCAATGAGACTAGTGCACAGTTAGGGGAAAAAATGGTAAAAATCTCCCAACCCCAAAACCGGGGAGATCCAGAACAAGGTGGTATAGGTGTTTTCAGTAAACAATGGGGTAAGGAATGGGGTAACCTGCTTCCATCACAGTTTACATGCTCTCTGCAGTGAGCACTTGGATAAGACTGGTCATGCAGTGGCCCCTGCTGGACGAATGGGGCAGAGACAGTGTAGCATCAAGCAGCAAGAGAGGGCAGGGTCTTCCTATAAAGCTGCTGGAGCAGAGGGTCCAAGGCTCTCAGAAGGGTCCCTCCTGCCCTACATAGGATGATGGCAGTAATGGACTCCCATTGATGTTACTAATGGAAATCCGTTAGGTGAGTCTAAGGACAACTGAGCCCCTCACAAGGCAGTAGCAGAACATATCAGAATGAGGTGGGAGGAGAACACAACACAGGTGGATACCCCAAGGAATAGCTTAGTTGTCACTTCACCCCAGAGGACATTAACCCTGCCCTCCCTGCTGGCACCACTAAATGAGTTAACCTAATCCCTCTCTCCTCCCATTTTGCAACTGGGATAGTGGTCATGCTGGGCCACAAAGGCCACCAGCTGGCTGTTTAAAAAACAGGCTTTGTTAGGCTCAAAGGGGGGGTCCCCCTGCTGTCCTTCCTGAAGGCTCTGGTGAGTCACTGAATGGAAACATTCCAGCTGTTTGGTCTCTTGTCTCACAGAAGAACCCCTACCCACCCAGACCTCTCTCCAAAGAGTCCTAGACCTTCCCCTGACTCCCCATCAGGGATTATTCAGAGTTCCCAGCCTTAGTTGTCCACAGCTCACCTCCTCAAATTTGTGGATCTGGCGGATGAAGAAGTCCCCATAGCGCCGAGCAACCTTTGTGTCTGCAATATGGATCATGTCCTGCCAAGAGAACATGGAGCAATCAGGAAAGGGGCAGAAATAATAGTGGGGTATTCAGCAGTGTTACTGGAGGAAAGGACCCACTGAGGCCTGAGATCCGTGTCAGAGACACCCCACAGCTACACTAGCCAACAGAAAGACCCCCAGAATTAAGCCGCAGCACTCTAATTTTAAGTTTTCCCTTTGGAGTGGGCTCTGGTTCACTCCTGAAGATGGTGGGATCCAAATCCATGCTGTTTTGACCTCCTGCGGCCTTGTCTCCATTCAGCCCTAATAACCAGTTTGATGGTGGTGGCTCTCCATCCCAGCTCTTGGGCCTTTCAGGGTAGCCTTTCCCTGCAAGATCTGGTTCACTCTCTACCTCTGTCTAGCAGCAGTTAGGGAGCAGGGCTCCTGCTAATGCTTATTCAATGCTAGGGAGTCAATAGCAGTTCCATTGGGTTTGGGTTGGTGGGTGAGACAAAGCAAGAACCAGGCCTTGCAGGAAGACAGCTACCTCAAGGTCCAAGAGGCTAGAAGTAACAAACCTTTCTACCCAGCAGGCCTCCTGACAAGATTCAGGTGGGGGGAGAGGGACCTTCTTTGAAGAGCCAAGTGGCATTGTACCTGGAGGCTCTCATTTAGTGGGAAGGACTCTTTTTCACTTCCCTGTGTGCACCTGCTGGCCTTGAGCTTCAGGGACAGGCTGGAGTTGGATCATTCTGTGCGTCCAGATTTCCAGCACAGCAGGCGCTAGCTAAGAGCCAAGGGTGGGCAGAGCTAAAGGCTTCACCACTGAGCAACGCAGCAATGTGGCCAGGTAAGACTCCCACCTGGTGGGGAAAGGAGATGGGCAGGAGAGGCATGGAAAGCTGGCAATTCCAGACATGGTGCATTTAAATTCAAGTCTTGAGCTATTATTGTAATGTTCCCAGTCCAGGATCAATGATAGGGAGAGGGCTCCCCCAGTCTGGGACAGGAGTATTTTGGGCGTTTACTCAGGCCAATAGGTCTGTTGTATTTCTAATGGCACAGGCCTGAAGGCTGGCAAAGTGCTTTCCCAGACATGTGCTCCTGGCATGACTGCTTCTCCATTAATGATTCTGTTGAACAGCAGGATTCTGACTTCAGAGCAGCACTATGATCCAGGTCTGGGGATGAGGTCCCAATTAAGAATATAAAATGAGGGGAGAAGGCATGTACCCCAGGGACTGGGACACATGCAAGGGGAGAGAAAGATGGGCAGAGACCGACCTTATCAATGTAGAAGTCAACCTCGGAGGCTGACTGGAACTCTCCATCTAGGGCCGAGATGCCACTGGTCCAAACCAGATTCTTCATCTTGTGCTTGAAGACCAGCAGCTGGATACGGAACTCCTGCTCCGTGAGGTCCAGGAAGCCAGCCAGTTTGGCCACGGGCATGGTGGTGTAGAGCTTCAGGAAGCTGCGGATGGTGGAGAGCTGGGCTTGCTGCTGCACCTCATCGGCGAAGACCTTTAACTGCTGCAGGAAGGGCTCCTTGTGATAATTGGGATGCACGTTGTCATAGTTGGGAACCACGGGGGAGAGGAATTTGGGGCAGGCATAGCTGAAGAGTTCCTCATACACCTGTGGGTCACCCTTCTGCATGCGCAGCATCTTGTCCCCATACTTCTCCCTCAGCTGCAGGTGGATACTCTCATCTATTCGCATGGGGTACATGGTGAGGGCAATGGCCAAAAGGGCATGCATCTGCTCATTCTGCTTGTTAATCTGAGATAGAAAAGACAGAGTCATTAGAAGACATCTCATCATTATTATTTTACAATGTCCAGGAGAGAGCTGTATGCCCACAGTACAGAAACATGTCCTTTCCACAAAGGTTACAATCCAGGACACGATGTGGGGAGCGTGGCGTAACAATAAGACGGGAAAGCATGAGGTAAAACACAAGTAACCATTCGTGTGTTAGCAGCATTACTGTAAATCAGTTAAGGCACACGCAACTATTGGGGGGGGCAGGATTGATGTGATATAAGACAAGGTCAGATAAGATAAAATAGGCAGAGTTGTATAGGGCCTTGAAGGGGAGGACATATTTAAAAACTGATGGTGGATGGAACAGAGAGCCATGGGAACACATTTAGATCAACAGGCAAGATAGCCAATTTTAGCAGATACATTTTGAATGCAGGTGGTGGGGAAATGTGGGAATCAGGGAGGCCAGCAAGAAGGAGATCACAGTAGCTGAGAGGCAAGAGTCAAGGTCCGGGGAGGAAAGGGTTAGCTGTTTGGATAGAAAGGATGTGCCAAATCTTTGAAGTGTCATGGAGTCAGAAACATCAGGATTTGGACATGACTTGGACATGTGAAGAGCAAAAGAGAGGAGTCAAATGATCCATCAGGATACAGAACCTGGTGTTGTCAACAGTGAGAAAACAGGAAAGCAGAGATGAAGATGAAAGTGAGGTGCTTGGTTCAAACAAACAGTCAGTGAGACAACCAAGAACAGAGAGAGGCTGAAATGTAGGACTGGATGGAAAGAGACAGGTCAGGAATGGAGGCTCAGATTGGTGAACTGTTAACAAGAAGACGGCACTGAAAATATGCAAGCGGATAAGGTTGCCCAGAGATAGGATGTAGAGGGAGAAGGAGGGGCCGTGGATGGAAGTCTGTGGGACTGGGAGGATGACGACTCACTCAAGGACATGCTGAAGGAGCAGTTTGAGAGAACATTACCACACAAGTCAAGGGAGGACAGAAGATTAAGGAGGAAGTGATCTACAGTATCAAAAACAAAAGCGAGGTCAAAAATTGTGAGAGAAAGATAGTGCACCGGCCTTGCTCCACATCTTACCATCTCATACTTGTAGGTAGTCCTCTGGAACATGCTCTTGGTCCTCTGGATGTAAAGGAGGATGTTGGCAAAGACCCGGATGGCATCCTGGTAACGCCGCATCATAAGGTATGCAAAGCCCACGTAGTAATAGGTGGTGACCTGGCACTCCGGCACCCTGGAATACATGCTCTTAGGAGACAGAGAGACAAACTTGCTAAGTGAGGAAAGACATTTCCTCCAACCACCTTTAGCACTTCTTTCCTTCAGGGAAACCATCTCCATTAGTCTCCAATCCAGTCCTATCATAAAGAAAGGAGAGGGTTGCTCTCCTGCCCTCTGTTTCCTGCACAGGGTGGTAAGAAACCTATCATAGAAGACAGACTGGATGATCTAACAGATCTTTTCCATTTCCATCTCCTTGGCAATGGAGGATGGTTCCCAGTGCTATGTCCACCTCTGCTTGCCCCAGCTATTTCTCCCCCTTCCCTAGACAGATTATTTACAAGCTAACAGACACCACTGCTGGGGATTTCCCCCCAATATTCACCCTAAAATTTCCTTTCATTTCATCCCATACATTCTAGTTTTACCTGTGTGCCTCACTTAAACACATCCCACACCTTCCCACCAGTAATAGGGTTCCCTACATGGTCTCGAGCTCAGTAGATAGAATGCCATACATTGCAGGGTGTTTGCAGTCCCTCCCCAGCACGTTGTTTAAGCAGCCCATTCCACACCCTGTTGTCCAAGCACAGAGATGGACACCCTGATAGTGTGATTGACCACCCTGATGGTGCAGTCGGACTGCATCAGCCACAACTGTCACAGGGGGTGCATGGTCCTAGAGTAAGTGTTAGATACGTGGGGTAGAATGGTTGGTACCAGAGGAGTGGGGTAAGGGAAGCAGCAGCTATCCAAGATGGGAACAGGAAGCCATACTGCTGAGAAGGGATACTATCCAGCCCAACTACCTAGCACTGCAATGTCACTTTAACTTACGATGTTTCAATCAACATTCCCCTCAGCATGGAACTGCACCCTAGACCCCACAAAGCAAACACGCAAGAACACGCACACATGCTAGACCAGCCGCCAGGACACCGCTGTGTGTGTAGGGTTCGCACTAAGTGTTGCATTACGCTTTGATTTCAGCTGCACGCCCCCCACCTGACCCCTGCATAGCTCCGTAGCTGGGCGGTTCGTTGTGACCATCGGGGACCTTGCACCTTCAGACAGCATTTGCTGCCCTTTCAAATAAAGGGGCTTCAAACCCAGACGGGAGCATTTAAGACTCATGGCTTATTACCTTCTTGTTGAGCTCGATGTTCTCCAGAACCTTGATGGCTTGGTAGTAATCCCCAAGCAGCGAATGGAGGCGCAGCAGCCCCACAAGACTGAAGTAGCCCAACATCTTATAGAGGGAGTGACGTCCGTACTCTCCAGCCACACTCTCAGGATCACCTGGAAAGAGAGGAAGTGTCACACTTTCTACAGGGGGAATGGGCTTTCTCCCCCAGCTCACCTATCTCTGCCCCCTGGACATTAGAGGGTGGGGGAAGTCAGGAGAAGCACCCTCCAGTGCTGCTTCCACGCTGTTTCCCAATCAACCTCAAATTATCCCTTCCCATGGGATTATCCCAACTGCCGCTGAAACCAATAGGAAGTCAAAGGACACCAAGCAAGGATTTGTCCCAATCTTTAGAACATTGCAGTCTCATCCACGCAGCGAAGAGCAGTACCCCAATAGTTCATTCACGTTCCCTGATCTTTACTTGGGACACAGACAGCACAGCTTGAAAAGCCCAGACTGCACCTGCTCAGTGCTCTCTTTTATCTATTTTAGAGAGTCTGGTGCAGGACTGACAGCACTGGAGTTTGAAGCCCTCTCTCCTCAGCACAGACATCAGCAGTGTAAGCATACACCGCCCTACCTCTTACGCTTGGATGAGAAGGGAGCTGTATCGCAGGCCTACTCAATCCTGGGCCTCTCAGCTGAGGCTGCCAACAAGGGGGCCAATTACTGCCAGTTGTGATGGGTTGGTTTTTTTTGTAACTAGGATTGAGACTCCTCAACTCATTTTGCAGGACAACCCCCAGTCACTTCCAAACCAAACTACCACCAGTAACTTTAAGAAGAGAGACTCTGAATCCCATTCCTAATCTCCCTTTCCATTTGATCACTTCCCTTCGCCTGGACAGCCTACTTGCGAGCCCTGACCCCTCACCTCCACTGGTGTAGACCTCTAGCTGTCGGTTGATGTTGGACTTGTCCACCAGGGAGTGCAGCACATTGAGGACACTGTGGACGTTCCAGATCTTGGGGTTTGACCGAAGGAAATCAATTTCTTCTTCAGACTTCTTGGCTGTTTTGCAACGATACTGGCTGAATGACTGGAACTATGGGACAAGGAAGGGATAGACAAGCAGATAAGGAGCTAGCATGGAAATGGCTCACCTAAACACCAGCCCTATGATTCTATCACATGACTGAAGTGCAGGAAGCCCCAAAGACAACTTAATCTAAGTTATTACTTGTCAAGTCAAGAGGACAAGTTATACAAACACAATGCACCTAGGACAAAACTCATGTGAAGCACAGATACTCAGCATGAGAGAGAACCTAGAAAGCAGCATCACTAAGGACCCCAGGGGTGGGTGAAGGACAGACAATAAGACTTGACTGAAGTGGCAGCAAGGAAGTGGCTGAGATGCACACATCGAGGGATCATATCACACAGCAAGGTGACAGTCCCTCTCCACATGTACTTGACAAGATAATATCTGGAATAGTTTGATCAGTGCCAGGCACCTTCACAACAAGAAATCAAACAGAAGGGAATTCAGAGAAACAGAAGTAATTTAAGGTCTAGGAGGGGGGAGTGATGAACTGAAAGAAAGGGAAAATAAGGGATATTTCAGCTGGCCTCAGGAAACATTTCTTGACAGCAAGATCTCAGACTGTGTACTATTTATATTGCTCCATATGTCTGGCCCGGGAGATTATTCCAAATAGAAGCAGCACAAGCTCCATCAACTGAGAAATTTAAAGCTGGAAAAAATACAATATACAGGAAGCAACGCTGCACTAATCAGCTAGGGTAGGCAAACATTCTAATAAGTTCTTTGTAACTGTAGATAATTTTATCCAGGCATTTTCCCATAACATAGATTTTGGGGGGGGCAGGGAAGGAGGGGTCTGGGAAGGTGCACTTTAGAGAAAGATGCCAGGATGCAGGAAATTCAAATGGAAATATGGGTAAAATGCCAGAGTTCTCCCAATAACTTAAAGGAATGGTTATAATTTGAGAAAAAAGTTTAACATCTTTCCTTCCAAGTAACATCAAATCAGGGTACCCCCTTGGATACTCTGCATGTGGTGAGATCTCAGCAATAAGAATTACGTGGGGTGGAAGGGGAAATGATGGAGAACAGCCTTAAGCAACGATGCTACCAAAAAGCCCAGCAACAGGCCATGTAACCTGATAGATGAATTCATCAATGATATCCCACAGCCACTGGTTTGGCAGTTCCAGGGGAGCAGGGCCATCAGCATCTGTAGAAGAACACAGGTAATCACCCATGAGCAAGGGGAAATATGACTTTGGATAATGGGTTTCCAACTGAAAAAGCACAGAAACACTGCTCTATTTTTCTCCCCATTTGTTCACGGCTTCACTTTTTTTGTTTCAATAAACCAAAAGGGGAAGGCTGACTCCTTTTGCTCAGAGCACTTCAGGAGGGTGGGGAGGGATTTGAAATGTGTGTGTGTTCAGATGGATGAATGTGAACTGCTATCAATTCAACAGTTTCTTTCCTTAGATAAGACCATGGTATTCTTTCCTCTATAATCCATAAACAAACATGCTTCTGCTCTTACTCTCCCTTCTTTCCCCCCAAATTCACAGACTGGTAAGTGGATCATAGTAACTCACTGAGGATATAGTTGAAAAGATTGCAGTAGTTGTAATAAGACTCAAATCTCTGCTCCAGAGAGGGGCCGCCCTGCAATGAAAAGGAGAGAGTGAGGAAGTCAGTACAGTCTGCTTAGCTTCACTTACCTGCTAAATACTTCAGGCCCCAAGTGGGGCAGAAATGGGTTCAGGGCCATGATCTTGCCTTTTGTGCACTCAAAATCTACAGTAGCTGAGATGTTCTTTCACTTATAGTAGAGCTGCCAATGTCGTTATATTCAACCAGGCCAATCACCACTCTATGCCCCACCACCAATTAATTCCTCCCAGAGGTCCTGCTGCTTTCCCAAACTAAACATCTAAAACGGAACTTCTCACCTTTCCTCCTAAACACTCGCCTCTCTATCACCACCCAGACTCAGGATCTTCAGATTAGCTTCAAGAGCTCTCTGTCCTCTTCCCCTCACATGCAGGCTCTTGATAAATCCTGTCAATTCTTTCTCTCCCCAGTAGTTCAAGTATTTCATTATTGACCACTTTGTAAAATGAGCAAGCATGTCAGGGAAGCACCCACTTCCCAACACCTCAAACCCACACTGCTTCGTTTTGAAGAACTCCACAGGTCATAGTTCGAGAATCACTGTGCTCCACCTGTAAAATCTGCTCCCCCAGCCTCTGCTCAATCTGTCCCTATTAGTAAATCTCTGGATAATATCTCACAGTAATGCAACACCTCTTTCCTAACCTTCCTGCTTCTCCCCTCTCTAGTCTAGCCAAACACTGCAGCTAGATCTTCTCCCTCTTCCACCCCCTCTGAACCATTACCTGACCATCTTCCTATTCTGGCACTAATTTCAAGCCTTTCATCCTCCCTTTCAAGTCTCTAATTAGCTTCATTTCTCCTTACATCTCAGCTCTTTCCTTCCTCTTGTTCCCATCTCTTGAACCATTTACCCTGCCCAATCTTCCTTCCCCCACTAAGGATTCAGAACCCTCTTTCATATTACTCCTCTCTACACTGGTAGGCTGCATTTTCTTGCACATCAGTCTCATTTTCACGCTAACACACCATCACCAGTCTCCACTCCACTGCTTCCTACTCACAGCTGACAATTGTAAAAGTTAAATAAAAAGCCACAAAACTATACTTCTCTTGGAATCACAACTCTGTCAAGAATAGAAACCCATTGTTTCCTGTGGTCTCTTTCCTTAATTCACACACCACAATAATCAGGTATCACTTTTAGTTATCTATTATTTATATGACCATAACATTCAGAAGCCCCAGTCATGGACCAGAATCCCATTGTGCTACATGCTGTACAAACACAGAAAACAGAAAGACTGCCCCTCCCCCAAGGAGGTATCACCTAATTTACATCATAGATTTCTCAGAGAAGACCTTGTCTTCTTACATGTACGAATTATTATGAACAACTTTATGCTAGTAATCACTAGCAAGAAGTAGAGCCAGATTATGAGCCTTGGCAATGGATGGAAGATCAAGTATTACTAGCCATAAGCCTATGCAATTTCTCATAATCCCCTCAGGACCACATAACAGCATATCAGAAGCATGAACAGATTAGTTCTGCAGGAGTTATTTGAGCCACAGACTCAAATAATGGTCCAGGGAGGAGAGGGCAATTTTTACAGAACAGCAGCCATAGGAAAACCAGCATGTAATTAGCAGGACCACATGGGGCAAATACTTACACTGACTTTGGCGTAGATGTGTCTGTAGTAGAGCTCCTTGTAAAGAATCAGGAAGACAGCATCTGGAAGAGATGGCAGAACTGGACATTAACAAGATACTTGGCCAAGTGGTCAAAATAGCCAGACATTTCAGATACACTGGTGATCTTCCTCCTGCTACACTAAGGGAAAGGGGAACAAGAGGGTCCCCATCCGAAGTCATCCTTTGGAGCCTGAGTAGGGAAAACATTTAAGAACTCATCTTTCCCAGCCTTGGGGACATTGGACAGAGGAAAGGAGCAGAAGGCATAGGGAAAGTTCCATGGCCTTGGATTCACTACCATTCCCAATTACAGATGTGGTATTGTGGGTAATGAAGCGAGCAATTCTTTGAAACCCACTTCCCCAACATTCTTCTTTGGCAGCTCCTGAAATAGATGGCCACAGGAACCACGTTCAGCAGTTACAGGTTTGGGAAGCTGCAGATTTGTGCATCTGCTCTCAAATAAAATTCAGCTCCAAAGCATATATCTCAGTCCTACAGAACCAGCAATGGACAACCCTCCTTTTGAGAAGCATGAAATCTGGTGTGTTGGGAAGGAAGAAGACAAAAACTAACTAACTAAATAGCAAAGAACAAAATAAGGGGAAAAAAGAAGAGACAGAAGGAGAGAGAAACCTGACAGAAGCAGCAAAGACAGCATCTGCACCAGGGCACAAAGCAAAGATGTACTGGAGGCCCATCTAGCAATTCAGCAGGACAGGCACCAACAGAAAAGAATGAGATTGCAAATCACTGCCTTTGTTGCATAGGAGATACTTTCAGCTACCTTGATATTTTACTACATTTATGGCACTTCCATGTCTCAATGATGCTTAGAAAGCCTGCTTCTGAACTCGCTGCCACTGAATTCAGTGGATTCTCAGCCACACTGAGTGGGGAAGAAGAAAAAGGGAAAAAGTGCTGGACAAAATCCAATGTCTTCCTGAACCAGAAGCATCAGTCTGCATCCCTCCTATGCAATCCTTGCTCAGATACCCAGAATGACCACTGCTAGGGAGAGAAAGTTTGGTCTCCAGATCTCATTCAGTTCTTGGCCTATCTGTGCTCAAAGTGCAAAAGGGGTCAGTTAATGCTAATGAGTAAATGTGTAACAGGAAGGAACAGGATGGAGACATCAGAAGGGTCTTTTTCCAAAGAAAAGCAGTTTGCTTCTCTCCTCCAATAAATAAAATACATACCATTTCCAACTTGTGGTGCAATGGCCTCTGCCTCTGGCCAGGGGGTGTTCTTAAAGAACCTTTCAGTCAGTTTGGTCCAGCTGTGAAAAACACAAATAGGGGGATTACAAACTAAACTATTAATAAAACAGCAAAAGAGGAATGGAGTTAAAGATTTCCAATCCTGAAAACATGCCTTGTTAGATCACAACTATTTCCACACACAGGTTTCCAAATGACTCTAGTGTATATGAGAGGGGCCAATTCAACAGGTCTGGAAACCGAAGTCCTCTGTTCAGAGAAGTAATGCAAGCTTGTCACACACACACCACTGTGCCAGTGTGACACAGACATGAACTGGAGGGACCATCTCTAGAAAAGAGTTGGACACTCCATGGCCTCTTGACAGTTGGCTTGTGTGCTGATCTTATCAGCAAGTGGGCTAATTAATGACAATGGGGGTACTTTTTTATGATATGAACATTAGGAACTAGACAGACTCATTTGGTATGAATTTCAATCACTACTGATCTGGGTTTGAGTCAAACCAGCTATCTAGAAGTGAAAGGATCTCTTCCTTCTGAGCCATCCAATTCCACCCGTCCACATTTTAAATAAAGTCCACATTTTGATCAAAGCAACTGATTGGTGTTCCCTTTAATAAAAAAGCCCACAGAAGCAGTTACAACAGCAATTCCCACCTGAGGAGGGATGGCTTTGTACCTGTTTTCATAGATATCTTGGATCTCATACACCTTCTGGTCAATGACGTCACTGGAGACACGGCTGGCCTGAAGTTCATACACCTTCTGGTCAATCAGATCCGAGACAGTTTTATGAAAATACTGGATGAAGTTCTTGATCACTTCAGGGATCACCTGATAAGTCTGTTGCTCATACTGGCGCTCATAGGCTAGATCCTGTTTGGGGTCTCCTGTGGAAGGAAAGGGCAGTGCTGCAGCATCTGATTTATCAGCATATATGTTTCCAGTATTTACTAAAATGTCAGGAAGCTTGGTAAGATGCCCAGAGACATCACAACCAGTCTTATATCTGGGATCCAAACCAGCAGGCCGCAAGATGAGAGAAGGCACCTCCAGAACCAAGACACGAGAACACAGCTGAGTAACATTTCAGGAAGTGCCCAGGGTCCTTCCCTGGGAATTCCCACCCCTTAGAGCCATACCATGTTTCTTACCAATACTAACATACAAGAAAGCAGGGAAGCAGCTAAAAGGAATGGGGTGGGCAGGGAAGAGACCCCAATGACTGGATAGTCACGTGAGTGTCCCCTAAGTGGCCATTTGGGACCGCAGGGCTGGAAGGGACTCCTGGGGGTGACCGGGTGTATCGCGCTGCGGGGGAGGGAGGAGCAGCCGGACTCACCTGTGTGCATGTCATAGTCACCCGGGTACGTGTAGGGATCGTAAGAGGCCTGAGGGAAGACAGAGACACAGAAGGGGGGAGTCACCACGGGAAGCTCGGACACGCAAAGGCCCCCCCTTGCCCGGGTTAGGAGGGGAAGCCAGGCCCGGCCCTTCCCCCTCGCCCGGCTCCAGTCCTGGGGGAGGGTCAGGCTCCACGGCCTCTCCACGCAGCCGGAGCCCTGGAGCCGCGGCTGGCCAGGTCCCGGGGTTGGGAGAGACAGGGGGAGGGTACCTCGGTGTCGTAGTCCTCGGCCGGGTAGGCCATGGTGCGGGTGCGGGTGCGGGTGCGGGCTCGGCACGCGACAGCAGCGCAGCGAGCTGGTCCGGACCGTGCGGCAGAGAAAAGGTTCCGACCGGGAAACTCCGCGCTCACTTCCGGCGGAGAGCCGGAAACATCCAGACCCGCTCCGGGGGGCGGGGCTTGGGTTGCGCGCGGCAGGGAGGGGCGGGGCAACACCAGACTAGGGGAAGGGGTGTGGCTTGATGGGGGGTCTGCGGTGTGGGGATGGCTGGGGGTGACGGGGCGGGCGGGGGGAGGGTAAGAGCTTGGAGCGTTCCATCCCCTCCCCCAACTCTTTTTCCAGGCCCAAGTTAAGCCCTATTTACTTCTCCAGCTCCAGTTCTCTGATTGACTGCTGCCCGGTCGGATTGGCTAGCTCTTTCATTGGGTGAAATAGCTGCCTGTCAGCCTCAGGCTTTGCTCGGATTGGCTGCTCCGTGGAAAGTCTCATATCCTTCTGGGTGAAGCACTTGCCTGTCATTTGTTTCCTGCCGCTTCCCTCCCGCCTCGCTCTTCCTCCGCTTTCTGATTGGCTGCGAGTCCGTGACTGAGCGCGGTCGTCATCATCCCGCTCTGCCGCCCCGCCTCCCCCGTTCCTATAGTTACTGGGTTCTCCCGCCCCCTGTCAGCTCGGCGGGCCCGGCGCTCGGAGGCGGAGAGGCCGCGCTGGGGCTGCGGGGATGGACGAAAGCGGCGGGGCCGTGGCCGGGGCGGCCTCGGAGGAGAAGCCCAGGCCTCCGGGGGGCGCGTTCGCCCTGGCGGAGTTCGGGGCCGCGCTGCCGCTGCGGGGCCCCCCGGAGTCCCCGGGCCCCGCCTCGCTCGGGTACCTGCACGTCCTGTGGCAGCGGGAGCCGCCCGCCGGCAAGATCCCCGCCCGCCGCCTGCGCAGGGCCGCCCGGCTGCACCGCGCCCTGGGGCCGACGGGCAAAGAGATCCATGGTGAGGGGCGGGGGGAGACGGGACGGGCACAGTTCCCGCAGGGCTGGCAGGAGGCTGGAGGTGCGGGGAGAGCCCCGTCCCCTCCTCTCCCGGCCATGGGCTCCCGAGGGGGGGAAGCCGAGGCCCGCTCTGTGACCCCGCCCCCGCCCCCCCGGTTGCAGCGGGCTTGCTGGGTCCAGCTGGTGCCGGGGAACAAGAAAGGCAATCTAGGCTCGTGGCTGCCCTGCAAACGTAATTCGACCTAGGCTAGGCTGACTTACAGCAACTGCAGCAATTACTGCCGTGGTGCGCTGCGTCCAAACCAGGAGCTCTTCCATTAACTTAAGTGGGTCAGTGGGGAGGGGGCTGGGAGCCCAGGCTCTGCAGCTCTTTGCCAGGAAGCCCAGCTGTCCCTCCCGGCTCCCTGCTGGGACCATGGCTTCCCCTCCCAGCTCCCCACTCCCCCAGGCTCTCAGCTACCCACTGGGAGCATGGCTGCACCCCGGGCCCTCGGCTCCCCACTCAGAGCCCAGGCTGCTGCCGGGCTCCCAATGGGGAGCTGGGAGCCTGGGTGTGGGAGCCTAGCTGGGAGTAGGGGGCAACTGGGGGCTAGATAGAGCCCCTCACCCATCCTGAGGTGACAGCCCAATCAGTCAGTTGGGTTGGGCTTTCTTGTCAATTTCAAGGCATAAAGCTGTAAAATTGATAAGAATGACAGCCAATGTAAGTAACCTACAGTGTCTACAGGGACACTGCATCACCCTCACTACACCCACATAAGCTCTGCCTCTCACGTTGGTGGGAGCGAGGCTGTACTGTAGACATGGACATAATTAGGTTGACATAAGGTGCCTTATGTCACCCTAACTCTGTAGTGTAGAGTAGCACTAGGACTGTGCTCCAGTGTGGGCCTGGGCCCCCATTGTCTGTCCCTCTGAAAACCATATGTCAGATTGGAAAACAATAAATAGTGGTACTCTCCTAGGGTTAAGCCCCAGCCTGAGCTCTGTTCTCTAATATGTTAAAATGAGTCCATTCACAGTAAATTGAACAGCTCTAAACAATTGATTAGCAGTAAATTAGGTAGCAGTGATAATATAAGTCATATTTACTTTAGAGCGAAAACCCTGCCAAGCTGTTGGGTCAAGCTGGTTGTAGATTCTGATATGTACTGGTGTACATTTAGTTTACAGTGTGTCCTTTGCAACCATAAGGGCTAGAGCCTTATTCTGGTGCACAAGATGGCAACCACCAAAGAGAAATACAGTTCACTCAGTTGCTGTCAGTCTAATCCCTTCAAGAGACTTTTCTCACGCTGCTGCTAAGAATATTTTCCATTAATATATAAGGAAGAGACACTGAAATGCTTTGGGAAGGAAAAAGGATGGTAGGAATAGCATGACACTGTGCAGCAACCTGCCACTGAGTCAATACTGGCAATGGGACATGAGATGGAAAACCAGGTACAGACACATAGCCAAGTTCCCTGAGTCTAGTTGGAAGCCCTCATGTAACCTGCCATGTCAATAAAGAGGTTTTATTAGAATGCACACACCCTTTGTTGGTGGAGTAGGGAGGAGATGGCCGAATCCAAAATTAGCAGCATGGGGGAGCTGGGAATTAGACTCTCATTCTCTTTCAAATTTGAGCTACTAAGAGGCTTCCTTGGGGAGTGCCCTCTGGCAGGAGGGCTAATGACCACCTTTAGAAGAAAAGTATGACATCTCCTGCTTCCTGAGGCTTTGATCTCATACATCCCTTCCTCTAGGTCAGGACAAGTCAATCCTCCCAGTGTGGTTTAGTTTCTGAGTTTGGGACCTGACCTGAATAGAGGGTTCTAATAATGGAATTACCCTTGTCTTATGGCTCTTTGCAGTAACTCTTTCTCTCTTCTGCAGCTCTGAAACGGTTGAGAGAATCTGCCAATGCTAACGACTTAGAAACAGGTGAGACTGCGCCAGCCAGGTCTATTGGGAACCTTTCCCTGGAAGAGCAGTTTTGCAATGGGCTTTGTAGGGGAGGAGTGGGAAATATAGATGGTTTGTAGAACCAGCAGTTCAGACATTGCACATGCAGAAATAGTTTTGTTCCTGTATTTTGTTCTCCTGGTAAAACGGCTGGGTGTAAAATTCACAGTATGTCCAATCTAGCATGTCCACCCTTTCCAGTTCATAGTGTCAATTGTTGCAGAGTGCCTTAAGCCAGACTAGCATTGCATTATTTTTTTTAACAATTAAAAAAAAATGTGATAGTGACTTCTGCCAAGGTATCAACAATAGTAACATGTTCTGCTGGAGGGTGACAGGAAAGCCAAGCTCTTTTTGGAAGAAAGACAAGTGACTGTTGTGCAAACAGCCCCTATCTGCTAAGAGCCAGCATGGCACACCTGATAGGAGACCAAGACTCAGGCAGTACAGATTCTATTCCTGCCTCTGCTACTGCTATTTGGATGACCATATCACCTAAGTGCTCCAGTCACAGACGAGGACCCCATTGTGCAAGGTGCTGTACAAACAAAACAAAAGGATAATGCCTGCCCACAAAGAGTTTACAATCCAAGTATAAGACGAGACAATATGTGGATACGTATCGATGGGGGAGAACAAAGAAACAATATTGAGAATTGACTCGCTGTATGACTGTAGAAAAGTCACTGAGCCTCTCTGTGCCCATTTCCCCCTCTGTAAGGTGCAATGATAACATCTGCTCATTTCTGTGGAGGGCTTTGAAATCTACTGATGCAGAGCGCTATATAACATGTCTCGGCTTGAGGTACAGAGTCATAAATGACTTAATAAAAAGGGTCACATTATATAAAACCCATCTGTCCCACTATATTATAGAACATGTTTTGCAACTATATGCAGATCCCTTGTGTATTAAATCTTGCAGTGTTTCATATCTTTTTGACACCAGTGAAGTAAGTGATTGACATTGAATCAGTTACTCCTCAGCTTGGAAATGATCTTTGATCTTTCCTGTCATAGCACCAAATCTTCACTCATCTCAAAGTCTGTCAGAATGGGAAAGGTTAAATTGTTTCCTGCTGGTCTTGGGAGATAATTAGGTGGGACTTCATTAACGTTTCCTACTAGTTGGCTTGTCCATTGGCTGAGAGAGCAGAATTGCACCTATCCCAGGAACACAGCTGTCTTCAGGTGCTGCTTCCAATTTTAACCCTGAACCATTTTTCCCCCACTAAATTTAGAAATAATCCAGGAGAGGTAGGGGGAGGAATCCCAGTTGTAATAATGGTTCCAACCCTAGAATCCAGGAGGGAGATAATGTGGGAACTGCTACACCAGAACAGATGAATAGCTGGATCATTCCAGTATCCCGCCTCCAACGCTGGCCATTATTGAATGCTTCAGAGCAAGACTGCTGCTTTTAGGCATATAAAGGTCTCTGATTTTGAAGAGGTTTTGGAGAATGATTAGGGGATTAGAATAGATGCTTTATAATGATAGATAGTTTAATAAAAAAGGTTAAGGAGTGACGATTACAATCTATATGTAACTACAGGGGAACAAGTGTTTGATAAGAGGCTCTTTGCTCTAGCACACAAAGGCGTAACACTATCTGAGGGGTGGAAGTTGAAGCTAGACAAGTTCAAACTGGAAATAAAATGTACATTTTTAAGTGAGGGTAATTAGCCACTGGAACCATTTACCAAGGGACATGTGGATTCTTCATCACTGGCAATTTTTAAATCAAGGGTGGATTTTTTTTTTTTTGGAAAGATCTGCTCTCTCTGGCCTATGTTACACAGGAGGTCAGACTGGGTGAGCATAAAGGTCCCTTCTGGCCTTGGAATCTGTGAAGCTACTAGTCTGTTTGCCTCATAATGTGCCCCAGCTGTGAGTTGTACTTGTCACTCGTTCTCCACATAAGGAACTATTTCCTTCTCAGCTGAGGATCGGAGGCCGTCTAAGGTGCACAAGGGTCTCCATTCCATTGGCACTGAAGAACAGGTTGTATGGATGGGTGTAGAGAGGAACAAGTGAGAGGATCTCTCTCTCATCGGGTTGTGTCCCCCTTGCTGCCCCACGGATCAGATTTCCCTCCCGAGTAACACTGTCTCCTCTTCTCTCTTTCTCGGTGATGTCAGTGCAGCAACTCTTAGAGGACGGGGTTGACCCCTGTGCTGCAGATGACAAAGGCCGTACGGCCCTGCACTTTGCCTCCTGCAATGGCAACGATCGCATTGGTGAGTGGGAAGAGATTGTTTCATGATCCCTCTTCCTTGTGGGAGGGTTTCTGGAGGAATCTGTATTTCTTTAATTGTGCACCTGTCTAAAAGCAGCATTTCCCTTTCAATCCGTGGCATGGGCGTGTGCTGCCTCTCAAGATTACCTATACAGGTCAGTGCATGGGAAGGCTGGCTCTTCCCTCTCAGACCTGCTGGGCAAAGGGAAGAGACTGAAATGGGTCCTTTTCATTGTTTCTAGTGCAGTTGCTTTTGGACCATGGGGCAGACCCAAACCAAAGAGATGGCCTGGGGAACACTGCATTGCACTTGGGTAAGTGCCAGGAGTTTGAAATGGGGGCTGTAACCTGATGATCTTTGTACCCAGAGTTGTGAACAGACCCATTAGTTTCCTTCCTTTCTTTCCTCCTCTGTATTGTGGCAACCAATCCTTGTTCTTGACTCTTTGGGTTCCATCAGCTTTGTTCTTTAACTGAAGGCATAAGGGTCAGAGATGAAGGAAAGCTTCCTCCTGCTGGCCCTGAGAAACAAGAGGCCAGCTTCAAAGACTATCCAGCTTGCCAGCCAAGACTGTAAACCCTGGTCATTGAGCCTCAAAGGGAGTGCTGCCCTACCCCATTACAAAGGACCCTGTATGGAGCTGGTTGCCAGTGCTGGGGTGCCCCGGGGGCTCAGTACTAGAGTAAGATCCCCTTCCCTGGACTGTGACTCTGCTCTGAGTTGTGTCTCTTGTGTTTTCTCTTCCCAGCTGCCTGCACAAACCATGTTCCCGTCATAACCCTGCTGCTGCGAGGAGGTAATGCTTCCTCTTTACAAACTGTAAAGCTACCACCACTGCTGTGACCCCTCCCCCCGACCCCCCAGGGACACCGCCCCTTTTAAATGGATCTCTCTCTCCCCATGCGTGTGCACGTTTCAGGAGCCAGAGTTGATGCCTTGGATAGAGCTGGGAGGACTCCTCTGCACCTCGCCAAGTCCAAGCTGAACATCCTGCAGGAAGGGCTCTCTCAGAGCTTGGAGGTCGTGCGCCTCGAAGTGAAACAGGTGAGAAATGCAAATTCTCTCGGTCACTATTTGCATCTTGTCTCCAGGCATTGGCTTTCTTCCATGCACCCTGTAGAGTGAGTGGGGTTTAGTAACAGCTTTAAGAGCCTCACTTGAGTACCTCAGCTGCTCTGGTGTACTGGCAATTTCAGGGCTCCCGACCTTCCCCCTCCCAGGCTCTGCCAACCCATTTCTCTCTGCCTCTGGAGAGTTTCTCCCTAAACACCACTTTGAATTGCAGAATCTCTCCAGGGTTTGTGGGCCCTAAAATGCACTGAATGGCAGACAGTGAGAACTAAGAAATGGAGATGTCTGGCTGTAGGAGGGACCCCTTAGAAATTCCCTTATATTCTCCCCATGCAAGCATTAGGTGTGGCTAGCCGGCTATTAGGACCCCTTCCCCTGCACTTTCCTGCAGTCCTGGATGGCAGGCTCTGTACCCCCCATGTCCAGGTTCTCAAGTCAGGGACAGAGGAGAGGAAAGGGAGGAAATCTGGATGACACAGACCTGAGGGGGAGAAAGCAACAAGATATTTTTACCCAGGGAGCCACTGGATGTTAGGCTGGCCCTCTGGGGCTTTGGTCCTGTCTCACCACTATGTTCTAATAGCCATGGATAGGGATCAATTGAATGACCAGCCTGTTTGGAAAAAAACTCTGCGTCCAATGAATATGTGACCTGCCTTCTGGTGACGCACTGGACTGCACGCCTATAAACAGCACTGTCCAGCTGCTTTGGAGTTGGCTCTGATCTCGTGTATGGGTGCCTAGCTCCATACCACAGAAATGTCACTGTGCTTGTGGCAATATTGCTAATAACCCCCTGTCTGCCTGCTGCGGTTGTCCCTCTGTCCTTATACCACTGGTGCCCTGCCCTGGTTGCAGCCGTCCTGCTCTTGCATCTCACCATGCTGCCTGTTTCAGATCATCCAGATGTTGCGGGAATACCTGGAGCGCCTTGGGCAACATGAACAACGGGAGCAGTTGGATGACCTCTGCTCCAGGTTACAGATGACCAGCACTAAGGAGCAGGTGAGAGGCAGCCAGAGTGACTCCCATACTGCATTGCTGGCTTCACACATACATCCAGGAGAGAGAGAGAGACTGCTTCATTAGGATAGCACCCAAGACTGGGAATGGGCTGCAGACACATTCTTCTCCATGTCACTGGTTCATATTAGAGCCCAGATATAATGGTCAAAAGATACAACACAACCTCGCTGACGTGTAACTCATTTTGTGGGAGTGGGTAGTTAAAAGAATGTCTATATTCTGATGGGTAGATATTCACAACACAGAAAGCATTGCCACCTGGGGTACCCTCAATGACTGACTCAGCAGAGAGATCAAAAATCAGATGGGCTGAGAAGACTGAATTTCCCCACTCATCTACAGGTGGGCCCTTCAAGGCATGGAAGAGGTACATCCAGCATTAGGCTGTCTTCCTTCCCTTGCAGCCCCGGTTGTCTTGTGGTAACAAACTGCATTGTTTCTCCGGCAGATGGATGAGGTCACTGACCTCCTGGCCAGCTTCACCTCACTCAGTCTACAGATGCAGAAGATGGAGAAGAGGTAATGGGCTTTCAGACCATTCCCCTGGTCAACAGGAGAGGCCCCAGGGGAGGGGCAGCTGGAGTTTATTTCCCAGATTATAAACATTGCTGCCGTTGCCAGATAGTCTGTTCCTGCTGGACCTTCCCCAAGTGTAGCACTCGACTCTCAGACTATCCCTTCAGGTACTGCCATCACCACCTCATTCTGAGGCGCCCAAGAGGACAGTTGAATGCAGGAGTTCCTGACTTGGAGCAAAGAGCCGCCCTTATCATCCTGCTCTGGATCGGCTGGTTTAACAAATGTGCTGACCTTGTGTGGCCTGTCCCTCTTTTGAGCACTCAGCCTTCCTCAAAGCATCCCAAGCTCAGCATGGTTGGCACTCACCCGTTTGCCCCTCCTGGTAACCAGCCACACCCAGGTGCATTCAGGCAGAGACAGCCCTCAGACATGCCTTCATGTATAGATCTGCCTTTAATAGGCAGCACTGGACATGGTCACAATATCTAGTTGCACAGGGCGAGTAGTTGTTCAGATGGTGCGAGACTCTGACTTCCAGGAAATGAAGATGGAAATTCGGCAGAGCTCACTAAGCATTGGATGGAGTGGGTGGAACCAGGAAAAAAATAAAATCAGAGGCTGGGCCTTCATCCTCAACTCCCATTGGGCCCTGCTGTCAAAAGGCAAAGAATCGGCAGCTTGGGACTGGGATACAAAGCTTTTCACCACAAAGTCACTGCTTCCAATCTAATCCCAGCTCAAGGAATCACTGAAAGTTTGTGCTCAGAATCATAGCAATGGGTTTGTTAAAAACAGATATATAGATAAAGTTGTTACCTGATGATAGCTGCCCAGTTACAGGGTTGGGATTTTGGGGGGGGATATGTCTAATCCAGTTCTAGGGGGACAGATATCTACATCGCACAAGACAGCACCATGGCTGACTTTGATCTTCCCTTTTATTAGCAGTCTCAGCCAAGAGTTCAGGCCTTGATTTGAGCCATCAGAACAGCTCATCTTTCCACCTCAACGTAGCTGACCTGTAACTCAGGCCTGAGCCATGTTGCTAGGGTGGGGGCAAACTTACGTTGTTGCCGCTCGTGTTGTTTCACTAATCCTGGGGTTAAAATAGATACCAGCCTCAAGGCCTATCAAGTGGACATATACCAGGGCTATATTCACTTGAGGGAAAGGAATCTTAAACAAGTTCAGTATGCTGAATGAATTGTGATGCTCACAAGAGGCCCAAAATGGGGAGTGTGGAAAGGATGCAGGGAGTAGCCACAGAACAGCATTATCTTTGACATCTGTAGGTTTGTGATAATTAAGCAGAATCCATCCAGCTCTTATTAATGTATGGATTCTCAAGAGCAGCTAGTACTTTCCCTGAATCATGAACGTTCCAAGGGAGTTTTTTAAGACCTGGAGGACAATAGGATCAGATGCTGTTTGGTAACAGGTGCATCCCTCGTCTGAGTTGAGACTGACACACACATCTAGTGAGCTTGGATTTCACCCTGATGCATACGGCTTAGAGTAGTCTGTATGCTCTTCTGGGGAGGAAAGTTTGGGACTGACTGCGTTCTGATTTTTGCTGGAGCTGTCACTGTGAATATTAAGATGTTCCGACTTGCTGGGTAGAAGAGAAACCAAGGGGGTGTGTGACAATCTGAACTCTCAAATTTAACATTCAATAAAATACTGTCTGCTCTTTTGGAGTCCTCCACCAGTTCTCTCTCCTCAAGACTCACCTCCCTCTATTTATCTCCTCTGCTTGGGGCCTGCCACTGGACTTGGTAACAACTTCTCTTAAAAAGCAGTGCTGGAATTAAAGATGACAATGTAGAGCTGCCTGGAGCACCAGCGTTGGCCTGTTTGCAGTCCACTGGATCCTGCTGCTGATTCGCCTTCTGATCTTAAGTCCCACCTGCTGAGGAATCTAAACCATAAATATCTGAATTTGCTGCAGAGCCTGCAAAAGTCAGTGTGTTGTGCTGCTCCATGCCAGGAGCTATCATACACTCTACAGAGGAAAGCATTGCTGCATGACCAGTACTGATCTGAGACTGAGCCTTGGTGTGCAGCAGGAGGGCAGAAAACATGGCAGTCATCACGGTTGAAATGAAAAATGAGACTGCGTGCTGTGGCTAGGATGGGCATTGGCTAGATTCTAAAGATGATGAGGGAAAGAGCATCTCATAAGTGAGACAGAAGGGACAATTCAGATAGCTAAAGAAAGAGCTGCTAGGGTTGTCTTTATGCTGCAGTTGTGTTTGTTACAAATGCTGTCGGTGTAGCTTGTATTAAAGGTAGGAGTGGCTCTCTTTGCTTTTGTTGTGGTTCACATCGGAGATCAGAGCCCTTTTGGCTGGGAGCATGTGAAGTTGCTGCATGCAGCATTTCATGGCCTCACAATGTGAGGTTAGCTGCTGGACTTTCACAACACCTCCTGCCTAAACGTGGTTGGAGCCATAAAGGGTGGTGTCAGGGTGTGGGTGATGGTGGCTGCCTGCTCTGAGCCCCTGCAACCACCCACTAGAGTCTGCCTCTTTCAGAGGGCAGCTTTTAATGTTTCTCCCTCAAAACTCATTAGCTGGGCCACCAGCTGTATGTCATTAAAGGATAACGTAAGGAATCAAGGTAGATGCAGCTAGTTGGGGTTTGTGGGAAGCTTGTTACTGCTGCTGGTTCATAAGAGCACTGGATTGCAGATAAAATGCCATAGGGGAATTAGATCCTTTTAAAATGAGGAGCAGACCTATCACATGGCACAAGTTGCCCATCACCATTCTGCTTTTCTCCTGCCAGCCCACTGGGATGAGACATTCCCACAGACCAAACTGCCCCAGGGCTCCAAGTGACATTTCACATGGCTGTTTCCCTCTGGCCTGAGAGCAGCACGTATCCCATTTCTGTCATTCAGTCATGTGCAATCCAGGGCTGGAAACATGCAAACCTCCCATCCTGCTCAATTTGGCAGTCCTCATCTAAAGCAGACACCTCATAGTAAACTAGAGCTTTTGGGATAAGGGGTGGCTATGAGTGTAGAAATTGTGCCTTCATCATGCTTCATTGTGTCTGCTGCACCTGATTTCCTTTAGCTGTCCTGCCCATGTTGCCTGTTATGCATCACCTAGGATCCCAGAGCTTTCCCAGGGTACAAGGTCCCATGTGCTCCACAGCGGGGCTCCTGGCTTTTGTAGCACTCTTCAGGGGCAGCGTCAGGTACATTTTAAGAGTGGAGCTTTTTACTGGATTAAATAAAGAACATGAATAATCCAGTCAATACAATCACCCCTCTGCTGTTTATTTTGATGTTGAATTGGGCTTCACTTTGTTACCACGCTTTCAGTGAGCCACGCATTGTCATCTGCAGGTTTCAGAATTAACTCGTGAATGCATGGCACAGGTGACACCACTCAGAGCTATCGGGCAGGGCTGCCTGCACACTCGGGCAGGCAGCATGTAGCACACTATTCCCGTTTTCAAGCTTTTCCTTACAACCATGAGATCTACAAAATTTTTCAGATTCAATTCTGCAGCAAGGGAATGAATTCCACAGTGACTGAACACACAGCACCTGGCCTTGGGGACTGGCCTCAACCCTGAAGGCCATGCCAGTGAGCATGAGACACAAGCCACATGATCTCCCAGCTGGAGCCGGCCAGCCAGCCTGAGGGACAGGTTTGTCAAGGCACATCCAGTGTACAGGGCTACTACATGGCTGTATTTCACTGAGCCACTGGAGCACACCTATGACTACATACAAACACTATGGAGAAGTTATATAGATGCCAGTGAACAAAGGAACTTTCTCCAAAGCAGCTGCTCCCCGTGTGTGATTACAGATGAATGTGAAACACACTCCAGCCTGTGCAGACACATACCCATGCAAAAATACTTCTCACTCTTCAGCTGCTGAAATGATTAATTTCTAGGTCATCAAGACAACTGTCTCTTCAGAAGAGAAAACTATATTACTCCCACCCTCCAGCTCCCTTTACTAGCTTCCTCGTGATTTCCAAATCCTACTAATTATTCTCATTGCCAAAAAGCCCCATGGAGCATCTCCACCTGCCCCTCTCTGACCTTTCATCTGCCTCTGTCTTCTTGCTCAGTATGTGCATCTGATCTTCTCTCCTTGTTTCTATAGAAAGATCCTTGCAGAACAAGTACCCTTTATTTCTCTTCACAGAGCAAGGCCAGCGTGGGAGAGCAGCTCTTGCAGCCAGAGTTTGACTAGCAAGAAGATAAAGGAGAACTGACAGAGTTTATTTGGATTTGTCGGAAAGCTTTTGAGAGAGTGCCTAACGTGAGGTTATACCTCAACTTTGTTTTCATAAAGCACAGTCATGGACCAGGAACTGGTTAAGAGATGGAAAACAAAGGCTAGGAACTTATGGCCAATTTTCATAGTGGCTAACAGTTAACAAGGGGTTGTCCAAAAGCTTCACTATTTAAATATTGTTGCCCTTTTGGCTCAAAGGGTTAGCCAAGAGTTCAGGGCCTTGCAGGGCTGTTGCTGTTAGGATAGGAAATCCGTTATGAGTCAGGGATATGCTTGGTGTAATCTTGTTTACAAAAGTATGTATACAAAATCTGGTTTCCCTGAACAGCGTGGAAGCAAACAACAGCAGACAATTTCATTGCTCAGAAATCCCCAAATCTGCCCTTCCAACAGGTTCTGTGCCCAAGAAGCCTCATCTTCCTGCATCCTCTCATGCTCATATCAGCTTCTCCCAGCGTTTTGCCTCCAATGCATGCAGCCTGCAACCCCTAGTCTCTCAGTCCTTGCACTTAGCTCTGACCTGCCATGCAGCCTCGGACCCTAGGTGGTAGCTCCACAGCCTCCAGCCGTTTTTACTACATAAAAGGGCACTGTTGCTCCTTCTGTTGAACCTGAAAGAGTGCTTGAGGCCTGCAAATGGATCTTCGATCCCAGACCTACCTGCTGTGGCCCTTAGCACTTTTCAGTTTTATCAGTGATCTCAAACAGGTGACGGGTGAGGGGGCAACATTTGCAGAGGACACAAAATTAATTAGGTTAGGCAAGGCTAGAGAAGACTGAGCAACTCCACCACAAGGACCTGACAACTAGGTGATGGCCGGTTAAACATACAATCAGACAAATGCAAAGCCATGCACACTGTGTAGAGCAATTGGGGCTATTCAGGCACGTTGCTGGGGTCTAAATTAACTGGAACCAAGCAGGAAATAGAGCTAGGTTTGTGAACAGTTATACAAAAATCTGGTGTATGTGTGCGCACACCTGCACAGGGAGGTACAGAACAGAGCTGCATCAGCAGAGGGTAGCAGAGTTAACCTTGCATTATGCCTGGTTCTAGTCTATAACTATTGGACTTCCTTTTCATGAACATTAAAATCCACCCCACACAAACCTTGAGACTCCCCTGCCCTTGATGGAGCAATGCAGATATCCTATCCCCTGCGGAGGCTGGGTCACTCTTGAACGTCTCCCAGAATATAAATATAAGACTCCCGCTTTCTTGGTGTGCTTGTTCATTTTTTACGAGGTGCAGACATTTATGCCATCCCCCACCAGACATACTGCTGGGTTCCCCTTAGACATGTGCAGCAGCCTGCAATTTATTCGCATGACTGAGCACCTGTTGTAAAACTAGGCAAATATCTAGGTGAGCTGATATACCCCCTGGAAGACTTCTGCATACCCCTGCTCTAGGTGTTAGCATACCACAGATAATAATGGGGTAGAGCAGGGAATAAAACCTAGGAGTCCATCTCCCAGTTGCCTGCTGCGATCAGTAGCCCCTGCTTCCATCAATTGGGTGAGAGGGGTCCCAGTCCAGTTCCTACATAACAGGTGCTCATATAATAAAAACTTTGTTACTGTGGTGCTAATACCGACCCCCTCCCCCAATGGCAGTACCCGCAAAGGTGACCAGGAAGAAGTGGGCCATGGAGATTTAACTCCCCTCTTCCCCTGCAGATGGTGTCTCCCAGAGTTGTGCAGAGGCACCTTGTAGGGTGTGAGAGAACTTGTGAAGTTGCTGTCTGTGCATGACCCTTCCTGAGAACACACAGGGGACTTCAGTCTCCAGCCAGCGCCTTTCACCAGTAGGAAGCTGGAGTTTGCTCTTCAGATTGTGGGCAGGAGAGTTCGTTTCCCCGCACATGTTCCAAGCTAGGCCACTCCCCTGACACCCCAAACAATATCAGCTGAATTCTCAGAGCTTGTTCAAACTCAGCAAAATCAGTCGCTGCCCCTTCAACTCTTGGAACACACCAGCTGACTACATCTCCCATCCCTTAAACTCACTGCAGTCAAGTATATGTCTGTGAACTGTACTCACCCATCACAGCTGCCTAACTCTTCCCCTCACCCAAACAAGTGAGCAGCTGCCTGATTCCTCTGCCAAGTGTCCCATCCCCACTTCCTGTGTCTAACCCACTTGTAACCACCTCCACCCCCTCTCAGCACCTGGCCAGCCTGAATTCCTCAGCCAGCGGTACACAACACAGGAACACAGCGTTGCACTCTCTGTGCACCCAGCTTCTGATTTGGTCTCTACTTGATGCCAAATGCACCTCGTCAAGCCAGCTTTCCAAGGGTTAATCATCAGAACAAATTCAATGGCATGACCAAAGTAAAAAAAGCAAGTTGAGTTTTAGTTACAATGAGCAGCTGGGAGCAGAGACATCAGAATGTTAAACTGTTTGTTGAGGAGGCTGGGCTTTGCAGTAGGACTGCTGCAAATATTGGGAAGTTTGTTCTGTGGCAATCATACTTACTCTACTTAAATTAGACCCTGCTGTGTCTCAAGGACATAGAGTCTCCTCTGGCTAGTTCCACTAGTTTCTTGTTTCATCAAGCTGATCTCTTATTATTGCTATTTGTACAAGTGTATGAATTTTCCCTGCTGCTCAGGCTCTAGTTGCCTCTGCGACCATTTTGTATCCCTCAGACATGGGGCACCTGCTGCTTTCAACAGAGACACCGCATCTAAGCTCCATGTTTTTCTTATTCCAACGTTCAGAAAAGCAAAGAGCTGATAGGACTGAGTGCAGCTGGACGGAGCTAAAAGATCGGAGCAGGAGTGTGTGGAACCTTCCAATCTACAGCACCCACTGCTACTCCAGGCCTGATTTCTTCCTACCCACCACAGCTTTCCCAGTCGACCTCCATGTTGACTCGCAGCACTGCTTGGTAATCCAAACCTGCAGTCTCCCAACACAAACAGCTGTGCCAATGCATTTCACTTGTCTTTCTGTGGCACTGCGAAGGACTGCTAGAAAATGCATTCCAAGTCAAATACAGGGATCCAGCCAGACAAGAACACAGTCACTTTACAGTAATCTTTGCAGGTTCGTAACATAGATCAGAAACACAGTTAAATCACAGGCTGGCCTTGTACACACAGGCAACAACAAGCTGCTAGGGCTCTAGAGACCAGAGTTCTATTTCCAGCCCTGCTACTGACCTACTGGCTGACTTTGGGCAAGTCACGGTGTCTCTGTGCCTCAGTTTCCCCACCTGTAAAATGAAGATGATGATTCTGAACACCTTTTAAAAAAGGCTTTGAGATCTATGGATGAAAAGTGCTATATAAGAGCTAGGTATTATCATGCTACAATACAGTTGGGGTGTTATAACTTGATCCCCCCCCCCACATGGTCATCTGGCTGGTAAGCCTGGTCCTTACGCTCAGAATTCATTCAAGTTACATTGGAGATTACCATGGCCACATACTGACGACTGGCTAAGAAGCCCATAACAAAAGATAATGGGAATAAATAGCAAACTGGAGGGGGATCGAAACTAGGTCCCATCTTTGTTAGTGAGCTGAGGGAGGGTATAAGCAGTGTGGTAATGACATTTACAGAGGCTACTAAATTCAGATGAGCTGCAGACACCAGTGAGGAGAGAGGAACAATACCAAGGGACCTCGCGAGATCAGAATCAGAGGCGTAAGGTCAGGGGGATTCAACTTGGACAAGTTCACGATAAAACATACAAGTGAAAAAATAATCCCAAACACAGAGATTTGGTTTGCTGAAAACGAGTGGGAGAGCTTCCTCAGACAGTTCTACTAGGCTGTGGAAGAACCTACAGGGAGTTATGAATGCCTCCTTGTTTGGGAATTTTAAGATCAGGCAGGACAAAGCAGGAGCAAATGTGCCGTCTGATCAACCATGGGCACGTCTGAGAGGAGGGAGGGACTGTATGGCTTCGGAGTTTCCTTTTTAGCTTTGTCCCACCAGCTCCGTTACTTGTCAATAGAGACTGGGCCCAGTTCTTCTTCGCCCTTAACTACAGGACAGACTATATACACTTTAGTGCCCCTTCATTATCTTAACAGCAGGAATGGCAGGAAGCTGTGGCAAGTCATCAGTTCTCCTTTTTCCTGGAAGGTACCACAGCATATTTCAACCACCAAAGATAACTTCCCACCCCCCTCCTCCCCCCCTTCCTGAATGTAATGGACAGTTTCAGCTTGACAAGAGGAAACTATAAACCACCTCTGTTCCCCCAGCTCAGCTCAGCCCAGCCCAGCTCAGCCAGGATTGGAGAGGCAGCAGGAAAGGGTTCCCTGCACTCTGCTAGCTGTTGATCTTTTCCCTGCGTGTTAAGCTGTTTCTCTGGGAGAGAACAGTGGTGGTGGTAGGGTGGCCTTTCACACAACCCAGCTGGGTGGGGATGGGATTTGGGAGGAGCAAGCCAGGCACCTCATCATGAGGCTCTCCCAATTACAGCGCAGGTGGGAGAGGATGAAGGCAAGGAGATCAGTCGAGCCCAAAATTTGTATCCGCATCCAATCCGTGGCTATAAATATTGCAGGGCTCTAGAGCTCAGGGCTACCACTGCCCAGGTGGGTTTTTCTGCCTCAGCGCCGCGACCCAGCAGCACTGTTAGGACTCTAGATGATTGTGTCTGTCGTAGCTCAGAAAACACCAGCACTTCCTCAGAGTGCAGCCCGGCAGGAAGGTCCAACACTACTTTTGTGCCCCCCTGGCACAGACAATAGGAGCAGTCCTCCGCACCGGAAGGATAGGTGGCATGTGTAGTTCAGTGGACTGGCCACAGAGTTAGTAACCAGGAAGACCCATCTCTGCCACTCCCTCTTTCATTGGGCTTACGTAAGGGCTTTGTGCCTTAGTCTCTCACTGTACAATGGGGATAACAATCCCTACACCATCCCAGAGAGGCACACAAGGGGTTAATAGTGCAGCACCCTGAAGATGCTCTCATTTACAGTTGCAGAGACAGAGCCGCATCCGTTGTGCTCCCATAAAGGAAGCTGGCTGCAACCTTTGGGAAGAGCCAGCCCTAGATTTCCATGCCCACTGTTATTCACTGGGAACAGGCTCAGCCTGCAGCCCACCCTCACCAGAGCTAGCATCTAAACACACCCCATGTAGGATGGGGCTTGATTCTGGAAACTCAAAGGCGGTGCAAACTTCAGCACAGCTACGCCCAGCAAGCCACTCCCAACTCCCTGAGATCCTGCACTTGTCATAGTGAATCAGCAGGGTTCTAACACCTGCTGGCTGGGACAACACCAGAGCTACACCCTTCTGTGACACCCAGACTCTCAGAGCGCCTCCCAGTCCCACCCTGATTCCTCTTTGGCCAGTCACTGATGATTTTCTCCTACAGCTCCTCGGAGATGGCATTCTGCCTGGGGAGCCCCTCACTCCAGCTTCCCCATGGAATCTCTTTCCAATTCCTCCCTTTGCTTGTTCACTTGCACACACGATGATGACTTGAGGTGGAATTATCCCTGAGCCGGTGGCGCCTATGAATGATTAACTAGTTTGTCTCATTTGCTTTCCTCGCTCTTCTCTTTCTGACATTGTTCATTTCCCGCGTCCATCTGCCGCCTGCTCATTCCCAGCCACGGTCGATACTAATAATATTCAGCATTTGCAAATGGCTTCTCTTCCAAAGATCTGAAGGGGCTTTACACAGGTGGGCAGGTATCAATATTCCCATGTTATAGATGGGGAGTCTGAGGCACAAAAAGCTCAAGTGGCTCAAGGCAGGGCTTGGGATAGAATAGGTCTCCTGAGTTCCCTAGACCACTGCTGTCTCCCTCTGCAGCATCCACCCCGGAGTGCCTGATCCTGATGCTAACGCTCCTCTCCTCTCCTCTCAACACCCATTAGCATTTCATTTAGGTGTTGTCTGCTTGAAGTAGCGCGCATTCAAATGACCTCCCTCCGCGGGATGTGTTAGACCATGCTTCAAGACGTACTAACTGGCCATAATCACGCTGACAGCATATTAAGCTCATCACGTCTTGAGCGAGTGTGGATTAATGTTCATGTGAACCCACTGCCCCTTCGCACTAGATTGGCAGCCTGCCAACTGCTGTCCCACACTGCTTTGCACGCTAGCAGGATGGGCCTATTTGTTTACCTGTGTGCCCTCCCACACTTCAGGGTCACATTGACTGAATGAGCCAAAACACTGTGTACTCTGCAAGCTGTGGAATCTGCTGCAGAATCCACCTCTTCCTCCATGATTTAAGCCTTTGTTTCAAACAGACTCAGTCTCCAGGCCTCATAGGAGGAAAGCAAACCATCCAAATATATGCTGAGTGTAAAGAAGGGCAGTGCTACAGAGAGCCTGAAACAATACCAATGGATCATTTCAGCAGAAACATCTAGCTGATATGTTTATCTCACAATATCCAACTGCACCTCATCCCTTCCTGGGAGCCTAAAGTCCTAGCTGCCCCCTCCCAAGCTGCCAAAACCTCCTGCTTCCAGCCTGAGAGCATCTAGGATTCATTTATGCATTGCCAGTACAAAAGTCTGCAGCATGCTGAAAATTAAACATTTTAGAACAGTGTAAACCTAATTAAGTTGAATAGCTAATTAGACAAGAGGAAGGATATCACGCTGAGTGTAATAATCATTTTCAGATTACCTTTAATAGAAACAGCTATCCAAACTACAGCGGAATCGTCAATCTGCTGCACTGGATTGCTGCCGAATCCAGGGGCCTGGCTACAGAATGTAGGACAAGCTTGTCATGCAGCATACAGAGTCTTGGGTCATCGAGTCAGTTCTGGATCAGATAATGGGGATATTTCCTAGAGGAGAGCTGTGAACAGGGAACTGTCTCTGGAGTCATTGACGGTCAAGTTAGGAGAGTTTGAAAAAAAAAAATATGGGGCCTGATCATTTCTCTGTGCACACAGCTCCCCTTGATCCAAGCGTGCATGCATCTCTGAGTGGACAGCTGGGCCTGTTAGGTTTTTTTTATTTTTATTATAATAATGCCCAGAGGCACCAGCTGAGATCAGGGCCCCATTGTATGAGTCCCTCTATAAATACATATTAAGAGGCCCAAGGGGTTTACAATTTATGGTCCCAACCCTGCAAATGTGCTGAACTTTACATGCCCGAGCACCTGCTTCAGTGTTCACAGGATTGGGGCTTAAACAGTTAAGACAGAGAGTGGGGAAAAAGGAAGTATTATCATTCTCCTCTCACAGATGGGAAACTGAGGCTCAGGGGAAATTAAGTGACTTGCTCAAGGTCACACAGGAAATGAGTGGCAGAGCTGAAACTGAACCCAGATATAAAATTGACACTTTATTGGAGTTCTGTATCTTTACTATTATATGGGCCCACCTTCCCTTTCTTTCTACAATATCCTTTACTTCTTAGCGCACTCAGTCTGGGCCCAATTCAGCTCTGGGGTAAGAAAATGCAATGTCATTGAAATCAAAGGGATTACATCCCGTCTGCACAGAACCCTGAGTTTTCATTTTTCTCTCTACGGCTTTGTTTCCCTCTAAAGCAGCCATGGGATCCTGGGTTTTAAATGGGCTGTATAAGGAATTGTTGGGGAAGATGGCAGTGTGGAGGGGGCTGGGGTGCAGTGCAAGTCCCCCCCAAGCCCCTGATGCTTTGCATACTCTAACAATTCACTTACCTTTTGCTGAGAATGCAACTGTTGCCACCTTTTCCTTGTTGCTGGTCAGTTTAGCCCTCCAGCTAAGTCAAAACGTATAGAGCCCATTGTGGACAAAGGAAAGGCCAAACAAAAGCAGTCCAACAGAAGCCAAAACCTTAACTCAGTCTTTTCCTGGATCAAAATGCTCCCCTGAGAGCCTGACAAACTGTGCTTATCTCCAGGCTGCTGTACTGAGCCCTAGGCCACATCCACACTGCAATGAGATGCCTGCGCCTAGCCCCTGCTCCAATGCAGGGCTGTTTAATTGTGGTATAGGCTGCAGGCCAAGCTCTGGGACCCGCCCACCTCACAGGGTCCTAGAGCCCAGGCTGCAGGCCAAGCCTGGATATCTACACTGCCATTAGACAGCGGGTTTTTAACTGCAGTGGCCATACCCTTAGAGTCAGAGGGGCACTCACTAGCACTAGCCCTGGGGAGATGTTATGGCTAACCAAGAACTTTTCCTCCCTGCTCCTCCTACCACAAGGCCACCTCGACTCCTTCCCTGCAGTTCCTTTTTTCCCCTCTTCAGGACTTGCCTCTCCAGACCAAGCGCAATCTCCTCCTTAGGGTCCATGTCTGGGTGTCTTTTTAAAGGTTTCTTCCCGGACCCTTTCCACTGTTTCTTCAAAAGCTCCCTCAGGCTCTCCCAGGGCCTTGCACTGAGAGACTCAGAAGCTCCTGTCCCTTTCTGTCTGTCTGTCTCTATAGAGATTCCCAGCAAGTTTTGCCCTTCCCCAGCCTCTCCCAGTTTTGAGGGTAGGCCTGCTTATATCCCCTGGCACTTACACCCTGCAACCCTTGCCCCCTCTGGAATTCCCAAGCAAAAGTTTCAAACAACATAACTCACTTTCTCTCTCTTTTCTTCCTGGGCTGCTTCTTTCTTTCTTTCTTCCTTCAGCTTCTTCCCTGACTTTTTCAGCAGCTGCCATGCAGGATCCTTGCTAGGCCCTCTTCCAAGGTCAACAGATCCTGGCCCTGCCCCTTCTTTCTCTGGTTAAAGAAACCCACCAGTTTCTTATCCTGTCCAGGAGCAGAAGAGAATCACAACCATGTCCCCTCTCTGGACTGGGAAATGAGTGCTTCTATACAGCTGGCCCACTTCCCAGCATTCCTGGCCAGCCCGTCTCCATGTCCCTCTGAACTACCAGGGAGTCAGCCCCAGTGTTCTCTAGCCACATTTCAATTCTGGTCATTACATTCTGCCCATAAATTATCATTTTCACTTGGTTATGGAGTTCTCTTCTTCCTGCCCTGTTGTGTAATGTTCCTGTGTGCTCTTAAACAGCCTTCACCCCAGAAATGGCTGCCGTTCCAAATCTACAGAGGGTTCGCTACAGATCTGTATTCTGTGAAGTCAGTAGGGTGCTTTGGGATCCGCTGGAAGGCAAGCACTGTTGAAATCAGTCATTACTGTGGTGTGAGTAGTGTGTGTAACCTCTGTTACAATCCCTTCCCTGTGTGCTCCTGCTGCAGCCCCAAGGCCAGGTGCTCTCGGCAGGCAGAGACCCCTGCTGTTAGATGAGACTGCTCACTGATCTCACTCCCAAGCCTTTGATCAAAAGCTCCCTTGTTTTGGGACACTTTCTGGCCTCAGAGTTCTCTGCTGATCAAGAATGCCAGTTGTGCTGATCGGGGGCAGGATGCCCCTGGGCATGGGTGAGCATGACACCACATGAAAAGGGGAACTAAGACTCCTGTCAGAACGTACAGCTTCTGTATGCAAGGTTTCTCCTGACTGACTTTCTCCTCCATTCCCTACCCGGCTCTGCTTCCTCTCTCCCAATGCATCCTATCTCGTCAGTGTGGATTAAAGCAGATTCCCCCATCCTCTGTTCTCCCTCTGGATCTATTCTCTTTGTTGCTTGGCCTAGGAACTGCATCAAATGATGTATGTCACCCTCCCTCTAGCCCTCGCCTCATTTTCTCCTCTTATATCTGGGTGCAAGCAAATAATATGTTTTAATATGGCTAAATGTAAATATATATAGCTAGGAACAAAGAAGCAGGCCATACATACAGGATGGGGGACTCTGTCCTGGGAACTAGTGACTGAAAAAGATTTGGGGGTCCTGGTGGATAATCAGCTGAACATGAGCTTCCAGGGTGATGCTGTGGACAAAAGGGCTACTGCAGTCCTGGGATGCATAAACAAGGGATTCTCAAGTTGGAGCAGAGAGCTTATTTTACCTGTGTATTTGGCACTTGTGTGGCTGCTACTGGAACACTGTGTCTAGTTCTGGTGCCCACAATTCAGGAAGGATGTTGATAAATTGGAGAGGGTTCAGAGAAGAGCCATGACAATGATTAAAGGATCAGAAAACCTGCCATATAGTGATAGACTCTAGAAGATCAATGTAGTTAGCTTAACAAAGAGAAGGTTACGGGGTGACTTGATGACAGTCTATAAATATCTACATGGGGAATAAATAATTAATAATGGGCTCTTTAGTGGAGCAGAGAAAGGCGTAACATGATCCAATGGCTGGAAATTGAAGCTAGACGAATTGAGACTGGAAATAAGGTGTAATTTTTTAATAGTGAGAGTAATTAATCATTGGGACAATTAACTAAGGATCATGGTAGATTCTCCGTCACTGACAATTTTTAAATTAAGATGGGCTGTTTTTCTAAAAGAGCTGCTCTAGAGGAATTATTCAAGGGAAGTTCTGTGTCCTGTGTTATACAGGATAGCAACTAGATGTCACAGTGGTCCCTTCTGGCCTTGAATCCATGACTCTTATCTTTCTCATGCCTCTCTATTGAATTCCAATGACAATTTTAGCTTCTTCCTGAAACGCTGGTACCTGCCCCCTTCATATAATCATGCAGTAGTTGGGTCAATTTTTTACCTCCAGTTAGTAATCCAGCCTCATCAGAAAGAGGGGTAGGGAGCTCACATAATCCCTGATTGCTCCTCTCCCCTGTCCCAAATAGGGGAATAATCTCCACTGTGCCCAGTGATTGTGCCTGGAGCCTAGCGAATCAGGAAGAACACAGACCAGGCAAAGAAACTCATCAAGGTTTAATGTCACACAGGAGAGAAATCCCAACAGCTCCTCATAAGCAATAATTCCCTTCACCCCACACTGTGTGCTCCCCCATGGGGTCAGCACTAGGGGATGCTCAGCCGCTCTCTCTCAGGGGCTAGGCAATGTGGTATAAATGGGAGTTGTCCAGCTGCCCTAACAATAAAACGTTCCATCGGGGCAGCAGGGCAGGGGGGGAATGGGGTGGAATAGCTGCCGGACCAAGGTAGGTTTCCAGTGTGACCGCACTGAGGCCGGGGGGCTTATGCAATGGAACCACTCCTTAACAATGGATACAGTGCCAACGGTTATCAGATAGTGCAGCCCATTTCTTAAACCAGATCTCCCCCATAATTCCATCCCACTCACCAATCCTGTTCCCATGCCCTCCTTGCAGCTGCTCAAGATTGCCATGAAGACGAAGGAACATTAGGACAGTACTGAGGAGTAAAGATTAAACTAAACCCGCTTTGGTGCGATTGGTGCAGTTGCTTGATTTCTTCTCCCCAGAGGCTGGTCAGGACCAGCTCATCCTTTGTTGCCAGTAGCCTCATTTCTCTAGCTACCTCTGCAGCCTGGTTCAGGCCTCTGGTGTTTACTCCTTCCATTGTGGTGTCATCCATAAATCTGATCACAATTATAGTTACATCGAAGAAACATCTGCCGAGCAAAGACATTAAGCTACGCACAAGAAGCACAGAGCGACTTGGGATATGTTAGATTAGCTGGCCACAAGAGCCGCTGGAAACTATCAAAGACCTCCAGACTGGCCTGTAACCAGCAAATAATATCACTGAGGCATGACAGATGCTTCACCTTTATGCCAGAAGCCACTTGTAGACTACAGATCCATAGACTCCACAGAGCATCTGGAAGTGTTTGCAAACAGAACAGTGCAAGCACCACTTTAGTACATGGTAGGGACCCATCGTGCCCTTTGCCTAGGCTGGCTGTGAGAGGTGGACACCCCCATCCTGTAGAATTGTTTCAATCCACTGCAGAGGAATCAGATGATGGGGCAAGGAAGTGACAGTCCTTCCTGTGTCTGGCACCAGCAATATCGAACCTGGAACATTGCACTGAATTCTGGGAATCACAATGCCCGTGAGATACTGGTAGATTGAATGCAGCTCAGAGAAGCCTGGAGGGAATGATTTATGAGAGGAGATGGAGAGAATTAAATGACACATACTTTAGCTACACAGCAATCCAGGGGAGGGGAACACAATAGACTCCTAGCTATCTGAATGGTGTAAACACCAAGGAAGGAGAGGGATTATTTAGGGTGGAACAAAAAGGTGTAGCTAGGAATATGGGATGAATTTAGAAAGGAATCAAAGACAAATATCAGGAAACATTAATGGCAAGATGTATTAGCCTGAGGAATAGATGCCCAGGGGAAGTGGTGGAAGCCCCACTGCTTGGGATGTGTAAAGCTAGAGTGCACAAAGCACTACGAAGGGTCCTACAGGAAACAATCCTGCTTGGTCAGGATAGAGGGAAGAGACCAACTTAATAAACTAAGAGAGCTTTTCCATCTCCAGCTTCTATGAGTCTATCAGCATGTGGGGAAGACGGAGATGCAATAAAACCAGACTTTGCATTTTTACATGCTATATAATAAATCATTTCAATAACAGCGTCTGTGGGAGAATTAGAATAATAAGCTATTGATATGAGCTGCTGACTTACTTGAAATTGGGGTTTTGGGGTAGGATTGCAAACAAGGCCCTTTCTGAAACAGAGCAGAGTAGCTGGGGGAGGAGGATTAGCATTGGCGCACAGAGCATGGCCTGAACATGCTCGGAATTACCAGAGTGGAGAAGACACAGAGGCAGAAACAGACTTCCGCTGCTTGGGACGTTAGACTTGTTGTCCTAGTTTTTCCAATGAAGGAGGTTTTGGATTGCCCCTTTCTCTCTCACACACACACACAGATCCTATTCCCATCCCTAGCCCAAACAAAATCACTAACTCTCTTCACACACAGCCACACATATTCTTCCAACCACTCACCCCAGCATGCTGATGCCCACAGCACAGCCTACGTTTTCAAACAGGGTACGTTGATTTTGCTTTTTTTCAATTTTCCAGTATCCAAGCTGCCACGCAAAATTAGTGGGCACTATTGAAACATAGGTTTAAATGTGTGTAGAGGGAACACCCCCCAGGTGACTCTGAGCAACAGACACACACACAGGATTATCGAGGGGCTATTGTGACAATCTGGTTAATCTCAAAATGAAAGCTCAGATCCCTTGAACCCCAATATGTGGGCAGTGCTTTACACTAGGTCACACAGTTAATTAGTACCATATCGCACGTTGGTAAAACTCCTTCCCCTTCTTCACTTCACATACTTTCAATACAGCGCCCAGGGTGTTTTCCCCAGTGATTTGCTGTGTCTAGTTTCCCCATGTCTCATGTTTATGTTAGCATGCTCCTACTTTTTGAATTTCCATTGATGGATTCCACCACCCCACAAGAATGGTGCAGGTAAGTGGTTGGGGTGGAACAATCATAAAGAAGCCCCAGCTGACACTATTAAGATTAGCCATTGATGCAGTGCCATTTCCCAGTGGCTACATTGTTCCATCTACTCACAGACTCTGGGGTGGAAGGGTGGCTCACTCACTGGATTAACAGTTTCTCTTCTTCATTTATATCACCTGCAGTGGCTGGTCAGCATGCTCTGAGGTCTCCCTGGTGAGGTCACAGCCAGTGGGTGGCCAGTTGTTACAGAACTTTCTTCAGCCAGCAGTTGTCTCTGAACAGAGACAGTGGCGTCTTGTAGCTGATGAGTCCATGTCTCAGGGAGATGGGTGTCTTCAGCATCTCTCCGCAGCGGGCCCTGGCTGCACCTGGCATTCTCCTCCTGGATCTGGGTAACCTCGGTGTTCCCGCCATCCACAGCCACAGCATTGTTGCGTAAGCTGTTGGCCACACTGGCCATGTGCACTTTGTTGCCAGCTCTCTCCTTCTTCCTGCTCTTGTTCTGGAAGAGGAGGCAAGTGAAAACCTGCTTGAACTTCTTGCGGAAATGCTTGGAGATGAGGGCATAGACGATGGGGTTGAGGCAGGAGTTGGCATACGACAGGCAGTGGGAGGCCAGGCGGCAGGCATACGTGATTCGGTTGAAGGGAAAGTGGCCAAACCAGAAGCAAAGGATGACCAGGTGGTGGGGAAGCCAGCAGAGGCAGAAGAGTATGGCCACAGCCACAATCATCTTGGTGACCTTGCGCTTGGCCTTACGGGACTCTGAGATTCTCTCAATGGGGTCTACGGAGGTCCACAGGAACTTGATGGTCTTGGCATAAACCAAGCTCACGACAACCACGGGCAGAAGGTACCCAATCACAAAGGTGAGGATGTCCAGGATCTTCCGGCGCTGGTCCTCCCAAATGGGGACACAGATGGGCACCCCGTGGTAGTGGACAATCTGGTAGTAGCTGAGGTAGGGCCCTGCGAAGAACAGTGACAGGGTCCAGATCACTATGATGGCAACCGCTGCATTCCGGGAGGTCCGGAGATCCCGGGATTTCAGTGGGTAACGAATGGCCAGGTACCTGCAGAGTGGGATGGAGTGAGGCGGGGTTTAAACAAAAATCAAAAGGCAAAACAAATGAGTCAGCAAAGGAACTTCACTATCACTGTCCTGCTGTTCCATGCAGCTCCCACCCAAATGCTGTCTCCAGTGGGGCCTCCTATCTTCCCTCCACCCCACGGGAGGGAGGATTAAGCAGAACTTCCTGGGCAACTTGATTTTCCTTTCTTCCACCACTCAAGCACTCTTCCTCCATTCTGTGGACTCTGATCTTCCCCAGCCAGCCACTGGAGAGATTCTTGTTTCCTCACTGGCACCCTTGGGGACTGATGGGTTTGGAAAGCAAAAATCCAGTCTCAATCCGCTCCAAGAACAAACCTACCTCTCCCCAATGAGGAAGAGAAACGGCTGAGTAAGCAGACTGTGGGAGAGCTTGTTTTGGGTGCTAAGGGAGAGGAGTGGGAGGTGAGGGGCAACAGAGAATGGAGGGAAAGAGGAAAGGGAAATGGGGAGAGGGATAACGAGAGAGGTAGATATATGGGGAGAATGGGGGATGGCAAGAGCTGGGAGACGAGTTCTGCTGGTTGGCAGAGAAGGGAGACTTGTGGAATGAGTGGAGGGCGAGGATGGAGGCAGATGGTGAGGGAGCCCTGTGGGATGGGTCAGGGTGGATCTGCTTTGGGATTGAGGGTAAGAGTGCATGCATGGCACTATGCCACCAAGTCAGAAATGGACAGCAATTCCAAGTGGACAGAGGGGATCAACGCCCAGACACAGGAAGTGATCCTGTCCTGGGTGGGTTGTGCCCGCTCCTGACAGACACCAGCAATGCCTGCCTTTCTCCTATATTTAGCTCGCCATGCCAAGCAAGTCTCTTGAACTGGACTGAGAGACCCAAAGGGTGAGCAGGGATGGGAGGGGGAGGCTCACCTGTCTACAGAGACAGCCGCCAGGGTGAAGCTGCTGGCATACATGGTGAGGTAGATGAGAAAGTGCACGGCCTTGCAGGCAAAGGGGCCGAAGAGCCATCCATCCAGCGTGTAGATGGTGGCCTGGAAGGGGACGCAGCAGATGATGAAGCACAGGTCCGCCATGGCCAGGTTGAGGATGAACAGGTTGGTGGTGTTGTATTTCACCTGGCCATTGTGCAGCAGCACGGCCAACACCAGCCCATTCCCCACTGTGCCCAAGAGGAAGATGAGGGAGAAGACCACTGGCACAAGGATGCCCGCAGCACGCACCTCCAGGCTGTCGGAAGAGGCGTTCCAGCTCTCTGGCATCTTCCCATCGGACAGTGGGCCTGGCAAGGGAGAGAAGAGAGAAAAACAGCAGTGTCCCCATTGGGTGTCAGAAGCGCAAGAACGCCTCTTCGTGGAGACCACAGCTGCCACTGTCAGCCCAGATCCTATTGACTCAGCCTAGCTGGAGAGAACTCCCTCTTTTGGTGTCTCAGCAGGGCGAACGCGTGGGCCTCCCAATGAGAGGTCTTAGCATGCATCTTGGCTTTGTTAGTGTAATGGAGCCATGGTAGCTTTAGCTGTGCAGCTACAGAGATCCCTGCTCTTCCAGGGGTCCCACTTCTCACTCCCACCGACCCATCACCCAGAGCCCATCCCTGCTCCCCTATCTGTAGCCTTGTTTGAGTCTGGCACCCATGGGCTGTGGCAGGGGGTGAATGTCATAATAGCCCTTCCTACCGCCCACTTGGAAAGCTGCACTTTGGCTCCATCTCCTGGCTCTTGGGCCATATAAGGGAGAGTCTCCAGGAGCCACAGAACCTCACTCAGAGGTGAGAGGGATTTGCCACAGCCTGAGGGGGTGACAGGCAAAGAGAAAGTGTCTGGGGGTGTTGTGGAGACAGGGAGGTGGGGGCTTGAACATGAGTGGGAGAGGGAGCTGTCATGTCACACAGAGCCCCACAAAACCATGGGCCAGCTCTGGGCAAAGCAAACACATGCAGTGAAACCCCAGCGAAGTGACTGAGGTGCAGTGGCCTTTGCTGGGGGTGCGATCCCATGAGAGCACAGCGGTGGGTCATAGCCTTTGACACCCTGCTCAACCAAGAGTGAGGCTGGAACGAGGCCTTTCCCTAATGCCCTTGTAACCCCCGAGGCCCAATCTCCCACTAGATGTCAGCATCCAATAAGCTGATTTAACGATGACATCAAGAGACACAAAGTCCCTTCATCCACTGTGAGATAATTGGCTAGACTTGTGCTGGGATCAGCCTGTCAGAATTTGTGTGGCTTTGGGTCCCTAGCTGCGCTGAATCCAAGACATCCTTCTTGTGGAATCAAATAATTAATCATAGTATTGATTATAGAGGGCCTGGCCTGAAACTGGGTAGCCTGAACTGTAATGGAAGCCCTCAGGTTAAATCATTGACAGGATGCCCCAAACTGAGACTGAGATAAAGATGCTAAAATCCCACAGGATGTCTCAGGACCACCATTTAAATGCAAACTCCTTTTGTGAACTCTAGCCCTTTTGATGTCTGTAAACCGATATCTCCTGTTTTGATAAGTACCAGTACCTGCCCCCCCTTTGTCTTACCGGCCCCATAGAAACTCACTCCATACAAATTAGCATTTGAACAGGTATTGTGTAACCACACATCTTCGGGTGTTAGCCAGGGTCCCTGAAAACTACATTGTATACTCAAGTGACTCATTGGGCGTTCCTGTGAGGGCATCTGGTGTGCCCCACTGTGCATTGATTGTCTTTTCTGTTAAGTATAAACTGTTAATACAATTCCACTATACAATCAACGTGTAAATGAACCTAAGCAACTCCTATATAAGTCTTTTGTATCTGGTAGCCAGGTGAAGTACATTTGCCCAGCATCCAGACATGCTGCTTGACTTCCCTATAGCCACCTGGGTTTTCCCTATGGCTATAGTATTCCCCATAGTTATGGTTATGTGATTGTGTGTGTGTCACAATTAAAGCTGCACCCGATCCAATTCTAAAATGTAGCAGTGTGACTTTATTTTTCCTCGACATTCTCCACCAGCCAACGCTGCATGGGTGCAAGTACTGCCCTTGGCACTGGTCCCCAGGGAATGCCTCTGCCAGGCACCACTTCACCCGCTTTACTCCGTTACATTCCCAAAGCAGTTAAGCCTCTTGGGATTTCTTGTTTTGGTGAGTTTTAATCTCAGCTTTCCTTTGGCAGGGCTCAGCAGAGGCCCCCAGGGGAGGGCGTAGGCAGCCCTTGAGGGTGGGGAGAGGGGCCCTGCACTTTCTGTCCCCACAGCACCACCTAACCAGTTCCAAAGGCTGGGTGGTCTCCTAGGCCCAGGGGTTCTTCCATCTAAGTTAGGAGGGACAGAGTCAGCCCTACCTTACAAAGACAAACTAGCATGCATGGCCGCAGCACTATTGCAGCCCTGGCTCCCACTGCTCTGTCCCACACCAAAAAGGGGTTAGCGCTCTCTCTTTCAACCCAGCATCCCAGATGTTCCATACAGGGGAGGGGCCATCTCCTAGAGATCACTCTGCCCCACACCAGGGGATGGCTGCCTCTTGCCGTGTTTGAAGAAATAAGAGGTCCAGGGTGAATTAGAAAAATGACCAGTTTTGTATCAGCAGAGGCAGTTTTGTCCATTGGACACAGTCCAAGCCTGAACAACAAGAGTTCTGTAGCACTTTAAATATGTATATATTGGATGTGTATATGTTGCCTCTTATATATGTTGCCTGTATTTGTTGTATTATTTCTACCAACTGCATCTGAAGAAGTGGGCTGAAGCCCACGAACGCTTATGCCTACTGAAATTAAATTTTAGTCTTTAAAGTGCTACAGAACTCTCGTTGTTTTTGCTGTATTCAGACTAACACGGCTATCCCTCTGGAACAGTCCAGGCCTGGACGTCAGGGGACCTGGGTTCTATTCTTGTCTCTGTGACCTTGAGCAAGTTACTTCCCCTCTCTGCACCCATTTCCCTTCCTCCCACCCCGGGCCTGGCCTGCCAATTTAGATTGTGAGCTCTCTGGGGCATGGATTGTCTCTCTATGTGTTTATATAGCACCTAGCAGAATGGAGCCCTCGTCTCGGCTGGTCCCTTTCAGGCACTACCGTAAGACAAAGCAATAATTATTAATAAGCTCAGTTCAACTACACGAGCAGGGAACTTGAGTATTCTGGTTAATTCCATGACTTCGGTAACAAAACAGCCTCAAGCAAAGCATAAGAATGGCCACGCTGGGGCAGACCAATGGTCCATCTAGCCCAGCGTCCTGTCTTCCGACAGCGGCCAATGCCAGGTGCTTCAGAGGAAATGAACAGAACAGGCAATCATCAAGAGATCCATCCCGCTGCTCATTCCTAGCATTGCATGACAGCACACGTAGCCAATGAGGAACAAGCATCGTATCCTATAATAGTTGATCTTGTTATTAATTATTATTATAATTATTATTACAGCAGCAGAACAAAGTGCCATTGGTTGATCAGTAATGAGGGAAGGGCACTGTTACCTAGCAACATCTGATCAACTTTTTATGGGTACCACAAGCCCCCAGAGTCTCTTCTGCCTTACTCCAGCAGGGACTGGGGCTTTACCTTTCATTGGTAGAACCCTCTCCCATCGCTCCAGCAGGTTGTCTCTGGCTCCAGGTCCTGGCTCTCAAGGGGCTGGCTCTGTACCTCTGGCCCGCATGGGGCCCTGTCCCCATAGGTCTCACCCTTGAGTAATCTTTGCCCCACACACTGAGACCTGTCCCCATACATCTCCCCTCAGCAGCTTCTCTGTCCCACACAGAGAGATCTGTCCCCATAGCTCTGCCCCCCTGCCCCCAAGCCCCTCTGTCTCACATGGAGAGACCTGTCCCCCTAGATCTCCCCCCAGAGTCCCCTCTGCCCCACGCGGAGAGACCCGTCCCCACAGCTCTGCCCCCTAGCAGAAGCTTGCACAGCAGGAGCGGGCTGACTGGGCGGCTCTCCCCGTCGAGTCCCCTCGGTCTGACAGCGGGGCGATCGGTCTCTCTGTCTGTCTGTCTCGCTGGAGGAGCCCCGGCCCCAGGGCCAGGCCCCGCGGACGGGGCAGGGGCAGGGGGAGCGAGCGCGCTGCCTTCCCAGTCCCCAGCCCTCAGCGGCCCCTCCCACCAGCCTCGCCCGGCCAGGGCCACTCACCTGCAGCGCCACGCTCGGGACTGGGAGAGCCCCGCCTGGCCAGGGCGTGGGGGGCCGGGCCGAGCCGAACCGAGCCGGGGCCGGGCGCTGCGATCCTCGCTCCCTCTCCACAGGCCCGCGTGGGGGGACACGGAGTTTGCCTGAGCAGCGCCGCTCCCACGTGGCGCGTGTGCCCCTCCGGCTCCCTCCTTCCCAGCGCTGCGCTGCCAGCCCCGCTCGCTTCTCCCGGCTCCGCTCCGGGGGCTGGCCCCGGCATTAACCCCTCCGCGCCCGGCCTCGCCAGGGGTCCAGCGCCCCCTCCCCTCCCCACTCCACTCCTCTGCAAGGGCCGAGGGCGGCCTCCACGCAGGAGGCTGGTGGCTCAGCCAAGGCCAGGGCAGACAATCCCCCAGGGGCAGGGCATGCAGCTCTGTGGAGACCCACTGCCCTGGCCCAGTCCCCACAGCCCCCACGGGAAATAAGGGGCCTGGGGCAATCAGAGGGGGGTGAGATGTCCCGCAGGCAGCCGGGAACACAGGCTAGGGGCTAGAGCTGATGAGTGGGACGGGGAGGCGTTTGGATGGGAGCCAGGGGTCGCAGGCAGAGCAGCGGTGGTCCCTGCAGTGCGGTGGACACAGGCTGGAGCACCAAGGGCATCATGATCCCAGCTCACGCCTGGCGCTCTCCCACCAGAGGGAATGCGGTGTGCAAGGACTCCAGCCCCCCAGGTGCCTGCAGCTGGCTAGGCTAGTTGAACACGCAGGGTTGGACTCTAATGCAGCAAGGGAGGGAGATGTAGGCCCCCAAAGGCTGTGTGTCTGGTGGCTGACCCCAGGACTCTTGTCACCATGGGAATGAGACAAGTGGGGAGTTCCTGTCTTCCCCCCGCTCCCAAAGGGGGTTCAGGTGGGAGGAATCCAAAGTCTCTTTCAATTGCTGTTTCTCCCCATCTCGCTGTGGAATACACAATCGCTGCTGGGAGAGGCAAGTGCCCGGGAGGATGAGCAATTAACACCCTCCCCGCATCTCTCCCTTCTCCAAGGGCCCAGTCCCATGCTGGGGTGCTGGGCTAATGGATGCAGCACAGCATCATATAGGAGGGAGCTTTCTCGAGTGGCCAGGATCAATCCTGCCCGGAGGCAAGCAGCCATTCAAATCCAGTCTGCATGGCTACTGGTCTCATGGTCTCCCACTCCCCCACCCCTTGGTGCTGCCTGCTGGCTAACTCTGCTCATCAGTGCCTATCCGTGGGCTTTCCCCCAACACTCAGCACACCCCGGCACAGCCCCACTTCCCCAGCTGTGCCCACCGCATCTCACAATCTCAGCAATGCCCACCGGCCCTCTACGCCAAGCAGGGCTCATTGGACCCCAACACGCAGGAGCAGCTTTACATCCCCAATCACCCCCTTCCACCATGCAACTCCCCTACACTGCCAGCAGCACCCACCACCCCATGCAACCCCAGCAGCACCTACTGTGGTTCTACATCCAGCAGAACTCACTGTACTCCTAACACCCAGAACCACCCGTGCCCCCACCATTGCAACCAGCATCACCTGCCCTGTACAGCCTGCTCAACGCCCACCCATCCACCCACACTGGGGGGGAGGGTGTCCCTTTGAATAGCTGGTTGTGTCTCTGTGTGCAGCAGTGTCTGGCATCAGACTCTGTAACTAGGGAAAAGGGGAAGGATTTCTCTCGGCCAAAGGGATCCACTGATAACCAGAGAGGTAGAGGGAGGGAACTCAGAAAGCCAGCCTGCTTCAAGACACACACCAGGGGAGCCCTGAAGGAGCTGCACCCATCATGGAAGTCAGAGCATGTCTCGTCTCCCTGCTGCTGCTGGGAAGCTGGGCCCAGGGGCCTCTTCCTTCTGGAGCCTCGCTTCTCTCCCAGGAGAGAGACCTTCCTCTCAGCAAGGACCTTTCGCTGCCTGAGAAAATCAGTGAGATGACCCTGCCTGATCCTGATGTCCACCTCATCCGGAGCAAGCCGTCTGCCCCTGTGAGACCGTACAGCCTGTCCCTCTCTCCCGGCGACTACCACTACTCCCCCAAGCCCAAGCATCTCAGGGCCCCTCGGTTGTTGAAGCTGCTGGGCCCCTCATACGACCCCTTCTGGATGTCCCCGCAGGATCCACAAGGCCGCAACACTAGCCTGGAGGAGCTGGGCACCCTGAGCCAGGACCTGGCTGATGGCACCAGCCGTTACCGGAAGAAGCTGCTGCAGGAGGCTGAGAATGTGGAGCTCCCTGTCCTGCTGCTCCCTGAGGAGGGGATGGCCAGCAACCTAAGCCGAGCTGTCACCCACCGCCTCCGTCAGTGGCTGGTGGACAGCGCCACTTGCCATTTGACCTCATCCTGGGTGGATCTGGGGCCTGTCTTCTGGCCACGCTGGGTCCGCCACACGGAGTGTGACACCTCCCACACTGGCTGCTCCTGGCCTCCTGGCATGACCTGCCGTCCTGCCCAGTTCACCCACATCAAGCTCCTGGTCTGGCACTGCTGGATGAGCAGGGACACAGCCATTGGCACAGGCAAGACTCTCCAGCAATGCACCTGGAGACAGATCCCCTACCCAGTCGTGTCTGCTTGCAAGTGCTCCTGTCGGTAATAGGACAGTGAGAGGCAGGGGGCTCTTCTCCCACTGGAGGGGTGGTGTCATGAGTGCATTGCCCCCTCAGTACTCCCTAAGGGGTTTGCTATCATGTTGCAGCAGCTTGAAATTGCCTGCACAGCCAGGGCTTGAGAGGCTGAGCAGAGGATGGCATGACCCCACCTGCATTCCCTCGTGCAGATAAAGCTAGGAGTCTCCTACCGATGTTCTCGGACCAGCAAGAAACTGCAGAGACACACTCCTCTCCCTCTACTACAGCTGGGATCAAGCCCCCTCTTGGAGGAAGTTTTGAGTCTGTGAAAAGCTGGGGATCCCTATAAATTTTCAGAGAGGGGGAGTCAGAACTTGGCATCCCCTCCCATATCCATGAAGCCAGGAACAGTGCAATGGGAACTGGAGGCACCAATAGTCATCTCAGGTTTAGATTCATAATACAAAGGCTTTGGGATCCATGGGGGCAAGGTGCTATGGAAATGCTGGCTACGATTATTACCAAAAGGAAGCCCTGCTGTTTGTGTGGAGAAATAAAGATACAGAATCAGAACTTGTAGGAGTTTGTGAGGTTTAATATCTAGCTGGAGCCAAACTGATCTCTTTGATAGCAAAGTCTGCTTGGCTAAGTGGCACAGCCTGCTGTGGCTTTGCTTATGGGCTATGGTCATAGGTTCAAATCCTCATTTCAGGACATGGGCGTGTCCCCAATGCTGTGCCAGCAAGGCTAATTCTAAAGGGAAGTGGGTGCTATGCTGCTCTGTTAAACCAAGGCTCCTGGTGCTGATGGGTTCCCCCTGGCAGTAGCAGGTGGGTTCTGTAGATGGGCCAGAACTATAGCCCACTGATTGTATGGGAACCTTCCCATGAATTTGGCTGGGCACTGGAGTGGACTCACAGAAGTGGGGTCATTTCTGCTCCCTTTGTCCCCTCTCCGTTACCTGGGAGAGAGGCAAAAAGAAACAGAGGGAGTGCGAGGCGGCCAGCTCCAGGAGGAAGGGCAGCAGTTAGTTGTTGACACAGGGAGTCCCTGTGTGTGCCTGTTGTTTTAGCAATTTATCTGCTGTGAAGGACTTGGGATAGGGTCGGCTCCATTTCCCGACATAGCTCAAACAAATGAACTCAAAGCAGCCCTATGCTTCTCATCTCCGTGCTTGCAACAGTCGCCACAGCTCCCTTGAGTCAAGCCCTGCTCTCCCATAGGGCTTGGTCTGTGCCTCCTGACCCAAATTTCTTACTGTGAAATGCTTGTCTGCAGCTCAGTACTGCCCTGTGTTAATGGGACTCTGGAGGCCTGCTCTCAACTGCTGCCTTAGCATTACTAATGAAATGAGCTCAGCAGATCTCAGCCCAATCCAGAGCACCAAACCCCTGCTAAAAGACACCTGACTGTCTTTGTCTCTCCACGGGACTGGAAGAGCAGGGGGAACTGCAGAGTCTGATTGAGCTACACTGGGTGCACGTGTGCAAACCCAGGCAAGTCAGGAATACAGTCGCTGGGGCCCTGGATCAAGATTCACTGGTGCAGCTCAGAGGGCTGAAAGGGACTGTGCTGCAAAGGAGGGAGAGAGCTGCAAATCAGGCCTGAGCTGCGTCAGCAGAGTTGTGGAGAGGCCTAGACTAGAATAGCAGGGGCTGCATGGCCATGACCTTGTGTAGTCTGTGGAGCAGTAAGCACCTTCTGATTTCTGTGGTGCACAGGGCTGAATGCTGTGAGAAGTTGCAGCATCTATAGCAGTGAGACACACACCAGGAAATCCTGAGAACCAGAGCTTTGCAGTGAATTAAATATTAACACAACTCCCACAATCAACAGTGAGGGCATTATTCGTTTGCAACAATTAATGTCTACAACCCCTTGATTTCCCAAGGTCTCATTTTGCTCACGCTGCTGCAGAAGCTGCAATTTGCTGCAGAATTGGGTTTTGAATCAGAGCAGCTGTTAGGGAGGATGTGGATGGAGACAAAGGGCTTGGCAGCTAAAGGGGAGTGAGAAGCCAGCAGGGATAGAGGAGGCAATTGTGGCAGAGGCAGTTAGTAAAGTCAAACTTTTCTCATGGGGACCGGTTTGGCTAAGGGGCAATGGTGGGACTTGGGGAGCTGATTGGCAGTTGAGGGGGAAGAGGCTAAACTGGGCCACTTGAGGAAGGAGGCACAGGGCAGAGGTCTTGTTACTAGGGGAGACTTTAGCAACAGGGAAGTGGGCACTGGCTCTCTCCTCCTCCACGATTGGTTTGCTCCCTTGGTCCACCTTCTTTTTCCCCCACCATCAACCTCCATGCATTGGCTCAGCAAATACCCCTGGCTTTGCTGGAGCAGAGCTGACATGGGTGCTGGATTAGAATAGCAGGGAGAACTACCAGCCAGGGCTGAGGGGCACTGTGTGGGAGCCCAGGACTGGAACAGAATGGGTGCTGAAGTTCACGAAAGCGCATCAGCTGCAGGGGCAAGCCTGGGGCTAGATGTTCTACCTCTCTTAGGGAGAAAGGGGCAGCAATAGATAGTCTGTGAGGAGATAAAACTGGTTTAGATGACAAAGATGGTGTAAACATTGCTCAGGAGCTCAAAGCACCCCACCTTGAGGAAATCACCATGTGGCTTAGCCCCTCCCTGCTGGTTTCAGGGTACAAGGGGACCCGAGAGGCAGGCAACTTCCCATCATCTTCTGTGGCCATGAGACACACTTGGCTTGTTCTGTGTATGCTGGTGCTGCCATGCTTACCTCCTCTCAGCTAGGGATGCCCCCGGGTAGGGGTTTTGCTCTGAGTCAGCTGGGGCTGGTGGCAGCAGGCTGTTGACTGGAGATTTTCACAAGGCTAGAGCTTACCAGACGGGAAGAGCTCCTGCAGGAGCCTTTTGGGAAAGGGAGCAAACGTTTTCCTGATCCTTTAGCCTCCCTCTCATTTTAAAACAGGGCAACTCACGTTCTTTTTCCATGGCCGAGACCACAGTTGAGCAGAGATCGTCTCCTGGATAGCTCCCTTCCCAGGCCCCCGACTACCTCTCATCTCACCCTCATGCGCCCAGTGGCCACTGCAGTGAGTGCTTACGTGGAAAAGTAATAGGAAAGTAATGACTCTACCCCGTCCAGCTGTGGCTCTGCTAACCGCGTGCTTTCTCCTGGCGCCTCTTGTGTAGCAACAGCTACTAGTGGAGACAAAGTGGGGGTAGTTCTGTCTCCCTGTTCCAGTCGCTTTTTACAGGTGTCTTGGTGGCAGTCTGACAAGCGCATCGAACTAATTTCCATACCACGTCACTTGAGATAGAATTGCCAAGAGAAAAGTCACAGCTTGCCCTTAATAAGACCATCTAGAGGCTTCAGCTGGGGCAGAACACAGCTGCCCATCTCCTAAGCACAGTGGGCTGCCTTGAGCACGCACCATCTGGCCTCAGATATCTCCCTGTGACTCCCTGCTTGCTGCTGGTTACAGTTCAGGGGCTTGGGACCAACTTTACAGGCCTCGCATAGGCCGGCACTTCCTTAGCTTGGGGGCTGCCCCTTGCTCCCTAGAGAGGCAGCAGCACTTCCCCCCGACAGCTCCCAGGGATGCAGGGAGGATTCGCTACCAGCTAATGTTAGCGCGGCCCTGCCCTGCCCTGCTGAGTGGTGCTGACACACAGCACACGCATGTGCACACACAAGCGGGGGGTTTCTGATTTAGAGCAACGAGGATGCGAAAAATTCTCCCGCGGGGCGTCTCGGGTTCACGTCTGGTTCCCGCAAAGAGAATCGCTCACAGAGCTTGACAGAACAAATCCCAGGGCCCGGTCTCGCTACATGTTTTCTGGCTCGTTATAATTGCAACTGATGAATCAAAATTATAGGTTTCTGTTGTCAAAGACAATAATCTCCTTAACCCCTAGAGAAAACACAGCCTCCCTGAACTCCCCTCTCGCCACAGCCTTGCTCTATGAACAGATGTGGGGCAGCAGCGCCCTCTACTGGATGGTAACTGTTTACAGACTACAGGTAAGAACTGCACCAAGAACCCTGTCCCCAACCCAACCCATGTTACCTGTGACCTAGTCCTGCCGTGAAGCCAGAAGGCCATGGGGTACAATGCTGCTGCTCTACCTACTGAGCTGCATTCCATCTCCCTCCTGCAGAGAGAACAGGAGAGCTCCTGCTGCCAGACAGACAGGGGAGGTGAAGTGTCCTGAAACCAGGGACGAGGACTTGTGGGTAAGGGCTTGAAATTAAGAAAGAGAGGAAAGTGACTCAACCCCTCGTTACAGTGGCACTCACATCCCACTCAGGGATAATGGGGCCTTTATAGCAGTTAGAATGAGGTGGTGCGCCACTGCGTAAGGCAGAGAGGTTCACTCTGCCCAAGAAAACCCGCTGCACTGGCAGAATTCCCTGGGGGACAGATGTACTGGTTTTCCAGCCCATTTATGTGAAGATGAATCATGCCCTTTAAACATACAACGATTACTAACTGCAGACTTTCACTTCCTGAGCCAGTGACACAAGGGCATTTTACCCCCCGGACCCAGACAGTTTTCAGGGGAAAAACACCGTTTTTCCCCCTCCAGGCTCCCCACCCTGCAGACAGCAGTGGGAAGGAGGGAAAGAACAGATTGCAGGCCACATATGGGAGAGTCAAATCCAGACGCTTGTCTGTACTGATTTGATTTCTTGGTTGAATCTTTAATGTGTGTTGTAACATGAAGAGCCACTCTAAAGAGACCACCACCAAACCATCCCTCCATCACTGTACCCACTATGGCGGCCAATGTCTCCCAGTAGCCAGGATCCCTTTATCTTTAACATCCGACTGTCTGAGCATCACTCTGGTTATGGGTTCTTCCCCAACTTAGGCACAATCTTGCTCGTGGGCTGGAAGGGCCTCACCGCATGCCCCGTGCTAGCTGGCTATTCAGGGCAGTGCCCCATGTTTACGCCCCACCTCTGTGAAGGCCTCCACGCACCGGTCGATGTCGTCCTCGCTGTGGACAGCGGAGATCTGTACCCGGATCCGTGCCTTCCCCTTAGGAACCACAGGGTAGCTGAAGCCGATGACATAAATGCCTGGGGATGCGAGTCATATGCAAGGGTGAGGCAGACATGAATACTGGGGCTTCTTTACTGGTGGGAGGCGGTCTTCAGGGGTCCTTGAGCTCCTTTTCTCTCCCTCCCCCGGTAAGCAGGAATCAGACAGAGCAGCACACAACTCCATGCTGGTTTTCTACTGTGGGTCACCCCTTACACAGCTGTGAGGAAAGCGATGGGTAGGGCGAATGGTGTATGTGCTCCCCAGCAAGTGGTGGGAATGGGGAAAGTTTCTTTTGCAAAGCCCCATAGCAAAGCAGAGGCAGGGAATGACTAGGGAGGGGAACTTCTCCACTGCTGGAGGCGCTGAGGAGGCACAGAAAATCCCCTACAGCTACCCGCCCTGGAGTAAGATAGGGAAAGGGAAAGAAGATTAGAGGCCATCCCTTCATCTGCACATGTGGCCACCACGGGACAGCCCCAGCCCTCTCCAGGTTTACCTTTCTCCAGCAAGTCGTCAGCCATCATGGATGCCAGCCGAGCCTCGCCCAGCATCACAGGGCAGATGGGGTGATCATTCCCCGAGATGCGGAAGCCAGCTGCAGCCATCTTGCTTCGGAACCTGCAGTGGAGGGGTGGGAGAAGAGGAACACATCATCCCTGCCCTGGGAAGCCCTTCCCCTCCGTGTCAGCCCACTGCTCCGGCACCAGCATGGCTCTGCACAATCCCAGCCCCCCCTCCATGGCCAGGATCAAACGCCGCACCACCCACCCTGGGTGTGGAAAGGACCATTCCTCCGAGAGCCCCTCCTATCTTCTGCTCCCCTCGGAGGCCCCGTGGCAAGGTCTGCTGTGCCACGCTGGCACACATGGCTGCTACCGCATCCAGACTGGTATGCGGCATGTGGGGGATGCTGGAGCTCGTGCTAGGTAATCCCACATCTGTGATATCACAGCCATCTCCATGGAAACCACAGATGGTGCCATGGGGAAAGGATGGATAAACGAGCAGAGACAACTCACTCCTAAGCAGAACGGAGTCTGCGGGACAAGGGGGGGTGTGAGATGGGCAGGGAAGTGACCATATGGAGAAAGGGGCTTGTCAGGGGTTCCCAGGAGAAAGGATCCCATATCCTCAGCCCTCACTGCCTGGTCTTGGCCACCATTGACTGCGCAATGGCATTGCTCTCCATGAGCAGGTCCAGGGCCTTGGAAGCACAGCCCACCACGGCGGGAGGCAGGCTGTTGGAGAAGAGATATGGGCGGGAGCGCTGGCGCAGCAGGTCAATAAGGGTTTTGGGGCCGGTTGTGTAGCCACCTGCAGGGGGAGGAGACAGAAACAGAGTGTCATGGAGGACGGGGAGGAATAGCCAACAACAGGACCCATGGACAAAGCCACCCCTTTACCACAGGCAGCAGCGCCTGGAATCCCAGTGGGTTAGTTTCGCTGTGGGTTCCCTCTTGGGTCCCCAGGCGTGACTTCCCCCAAGGGGGGGTCACTGGAGGGTGCACATGGCAGGGCTTGCGAGGCCCCCTTAACCCTGCTGCCGGGACCCTCGTTGGGTCCAGTCCCTTCACCTCCCGTCCAAATCTCTGTGCTCGCCATCGGTTCGGGATGTTAAAAGAAGGGGGGCAGAATGGCAGAGGGGTTATGGGGAGCTCTTAGGTACAGGGACATGCATAAAGGGAAGGACCCAGGAAGGTGAATATCTGAACCTGCTGCTCCTCCAAGCGCCTTCCCCAGTGTTGAGTTGACGATGGCCACTTGGTCCATCACTCCCAGCAGCTCATCAGTACCCCTGTGAGGAGAGAGCACGCCCCATCAGCCTTGGGGGCTGTGCCATGGGTGCTGTGGCCTGACCCCCATTCACTACCACTCTCCTCCCAGCACTGCTCTGGTGTTTCCCCAGTCTTGATGGAATAGGCACACATCCAGCGCCAATTTAACGCCACGGGCACCGCTACCCATTTGCATCCCCACCAACAGCGTTGGGCTACAACGAAGGATGGGCAGACCCATGACTGTAGCCGTGGGTCTAGGCTGTGGGAACCTGAAGCGTGGCGCTGTGGGAGGGGAAGGCCGTGCCCTGCCTGCAGCAGTGTAAAGCAGCAGGAAGTACACCACAGAAGCACGCCTCGTCAGCTTGGCTGGCCCTCTCCAGGGAGGTCTCTCTGCAGATGGGGCGAGGTAGCCTCCTGCGGGAGAAACAGCCCTGGAGGAGCGATTGCAGGGGCTCAGAGCATGGGCTTCTCATCCCTCCCCAGTACAGGCTACTCTCACTTCCTGTACATGGCAAACTGGGGGTTTAGTAAGTCAGAAGAGAGACACGGCCCCTCCGAGCATGCTCCAAATAGGCCTCTGCCCACCAACAGCCCCAGAGAATGCTATCCCCCAAATCTGAGCCCACCCCTGTTACGCCGCTCCCTGACACAAAGACCTGTGTAGAAAGGAGGGTGCTACCCTCTCATAAGGGGGTGTGAATGGAGGGGAGGGTCAATGGCCAGGTGGGGATCCCTTCAAGGACTGGTGGTGCTAAGGATCCTTGGCCCCACAAGAAAGAAACCCCACATTCAAAGCCATGTCTGGTCTAGCCCCCAAGAGTGAGATGTGGGAGTAGCAGGAAGGCTTGGTCTCCTACCGCCCATTGGGCCCAAGGAAGCCAGTGGCGTGGCATTCGTCGATGAAGACGAGGGCCTGGTATTTCTGGGCCAGGCTACAAATCTCCTTCAGTGGGGCGATGTCCCCGTCCATGGAGAAGGCACCATCGGTTGCCACCAGCCTCAGGCGGTGTTTCTGTGGAAGAGAGCGTGTCAGGCTGCAAAGGGCTGTGGGTAAAGACAACAGCTTGAGCAAATGTGGAAGAAAACAGAGACTGGGGTCTAGTGCTCCCGGCACATGAATAGATGGCTCCCACCCACCGGTTCCCCTCCATCCAGCCCTCAAGCTCACATTATGGCAGGCGTCCTCCAGCCAACGAGCAAAGGATTGGATTCTCCCCAGAGCCTAGCAACGTTGCTTCGAGTGCTGGCCAGAGGGGGTTACTCCTCTAGGAGATGGCAAGGATATCCTCTGGGGGATGGGCATGTTGCCCCTAGACTGGCCATGGGTCACAGACTGAGTGCACTCCCAGCGGTGGGGAGAGCATGTCTTTGTACCTGTGCATCCTGCAGCTTGGCCTCCAGGTCCTGCATGTCCATGTGCTTGTAGCGGTATTTATTGGCCTTGCACAGGCGGATCCCGTCAATGATGGAGGCATGATTCAGCTCATCCGACAGCACCGCGTCTTCTGGGGTCAGCAGCGCCTGTGGGGCCCAAAGAGTGGGCTGCGGTGAGTTACGGGGGGGGAGTGTCCTCGCTAGATACACGGCAAAATGCTGCGTGGATAGGTGTCACCACAACTCCTGGCTCAGCATCCTCACTATCCGACCACCAGAACCCTCTGCATCTTATTGGTGGCCAGGCTGCTGACGGGACCGTGCCAGGGCATCACATCTCTCCTCGTGTCAGGGGACACACCACTAAGGCTCTCAGCCCCTTTCCTGAGCTGGTGCCTCTCACTTTGCATTCTTTGTGCTGTTTGTTCCAGGAGCCACGTCGCCACCAACCCTCCAAGAGGCACTGACTTCCTCCACCAGGGCTGGGCCTAGGTTGGGAGCAGTCGCCCCGCAACCCACATGTCAGGAATCCTCGCCATCATCATGCACCCGCAAGGGGCTGCCCATCCTCCCCTGCAGGCCTCAGCCACCCTCCCCAGTGCACATGAGCCGCCCCCCCTACTTCTGAGGTGGAGCGGGCTGCATCCCTTTTGAACTCTCACACGAGGGGGTCCCTAGAGCTCAGGCTGGGGAGGTTGGGGGCTTGCAGAAGGTGGCCAGTCGTGATGGGTCCTTCTGAGGAGACAGCTGGGTCCACACAAAACCTAGGATTCGGTGGGATGGTCACCCTCCTAGGGAGGAGGAGATGAAGGCTGACTAGAAAGCTCCATGGCACTTACATACCATCCCTTCCCTGTCTGAGAGCACTGCTTCTAGGATACACTCCGCCCCCAGCCATTGGGCCTTCTCTCTCTCCCTAGCCTCTCTCCCTTAACTTCAGCTTGCAACCTGCAGCAGGAAATGTGTTCATCAGCAGAATACACCTGCGTGGGAGCCTGGCTTGTTGCCTGTGTTGTCCTACCCCTTGCTGCCCCCTTTTTTCCCTACATACAAAGCACAACACATGCACTATGAACCTCAAAGATACCAGCATTGGCATCAAAGCAGCTGGCATAGAGGATGGCGTCTTCTCTCTGGTGGAAACGAGCGATCTTCTCCTCCAGGTTCTTGTGTATGGTCTAGACAGAAAGCAAGGACAGAGAGTGAGGGGCTCCTATTAACATAACTAATGGTACAGCAAGAGTTCCCTGCTTTCCATGTTTTTTGCATGGGTTAGCTATTTTTTTCCAGACAAGTTTTCTCACAAAGGAACCTAAAATGTGGTTATAATTTTTGATACCACAAACCCGTCACAAGTCTCCAAAGCAACGCGGACAGATGCCTTGCGCTGAGTCACTTATAGTTTCAACTGAGACGATGCCCCAAAAAGTAAGCGCTACAAAAAGAACCCAGATTCCTAGCTGATGTAAATTGGGGTAGCGTCACTGATGCCATGGAAGCTACCTCAAGTTAGTCTAGCTGCAGGTCTGGCCCTGGGAAATTTGGAGCATGTATTTTGTAACTACAGATCCTCAGTTTTTTATAGTCTTGGGGGTTTATTGGTTTAACCAGAAAACCTATTTTATATCCTTAAACTGACAGTGCATGTAGGGGTGTGTCCATGAGGCCATGTGTACCACTAGGCATGTAGAGGTGTGTCTGTGTGGACAGGCATGTGCTGATAAGTGTTCAGAGAAAGAAAAGCACACAAGCAGGATGCCTCCACTGTTATTCTACGTAACTATGGAGGCAAACCTGAAGGCTTCTTTTCTCGGTGGTGGATAGGAGATTGATTTGGGGGTGGGTGGGGGAAATTAAGATCCTGGGAAGAGATCATGGAGAATGGCAGCTAATTCATATGCAAGAAAGTGGGAGTGAGAGCTTTGCCTTCTCCCAGAAGCCTTTGTGGAGACCTGGTTATTTGTTGGAGTGGAGGGGTCAGGCTCACGCAGATGGGATCAACGTTGAGAACAGAGCGAGGAGGGAAGGGAAGGGTGGGGACAGCGCATACATGAAGAGAGGGACAGGAGGACAGAGATCAGATAGAGAGGAAAGGAGAAACAAGTAGGGGAGAAAGGGAAGGAAGAGGAGAGCAAAGAGGGGCTAGAACAGAGAAGCCAGCCAGCCAGGAGAGGCTAGCCCAAACAACACACCTAACAGCACCCTGCTTGGTTTCATTCAGGAGCAGTGTGGCTCAGTGTCGGTGACAGGCAGCACAAGGGAAGAGCATGGTTTAGCTCAAGGGAAAGGATCACAGCCCCACCCATACCTGCGTCCCGCAGATGAAACGGACAGAGCTGAGGCCAGCTCCAAACTTCTCCAGGGCCTCTAGTCCAGAGCGGATCACCTCAGGGTGGCTGGAGAGCCCCAGGTAGTTATTGGCACAGAAATTCAGAATGCCTGCAGAGGAGGAGGAGGGCAGGAAGGAGTGAGCAATGCACATAAATCTTACCCACCCCCTGATGCAGCGAGACAATCGAGCAAAACTCAGCCAATAACAGGCCTGAAGTTAACACACCAAAAGCTGTCAGGTATGTGACCGGAACCATGGAAACATTCCTGTGATGCACATTTCCAGCGTGCCCCTGGCCTTATTACAGGGGAAAAGTAGATAAGCCCAACTGCTTCCAAATGAACCATCACCATAACAGCTTAGACACTTTCCTCTGTCTCTCTCCTCACAGCAGCACAGGCATGGCAATAAGGATCTGTCTATCTGGTATCTTCATCCAGCTGGAGACACACAACCTGATGCTTCAGAAGTAGTTTGGGTATTCTAACAGACAGGCTGAGTTTCAGGTTTTACTGGTTGTTTTTTTTTTTTAAAAAAAAAAGGCTGATTCTATTACAATGCTAAAATCCTGGCTTTTTCTGGTCACGTTGTTTTTTGTATATAGGATGAAAATCTGAAAACTCAGGGATATATATATATATATATAAATAAAGGTAGGCAAACCAATTCTTAGATGACAACATGAGCAGATATCACTTCCTCCCGGCCGCGACTAGAAAACTCAAGGTCACAACAGAGTCCTGCTCTCTGAACAGACTCCAGTCAATTGTGACCGGATCAAACCATGAATCCCATGTGCTGCTAAGCTCCCTGGGTCTGGGCAGTGATTGGTCACCGTTCCTACCACTGGGTCTCTCAGGCATACTCTCAGGTGCAGACCCCTATATCTGACACCCCTCGTGGGCAGTGAGAGAGACCCAGGAACGAGTGTCCCAGCCCTCCTGAGACACCAGTTGCTGAGACACCTTCCCCCGGATCCCACCCGATTGCAAGACCGCTGTTTGTTTGTTTTTCTAGTTAACCCTTCCAGGGACAACATGGCAGCAGAGCAAGGCCACCCAGGCTTGGCAAAGGAATTTCTCACACACGCTTTATTCTTAAAAAGCTCAAGAGTTACAGATCTCTGGAAACAAAACAAACAAAGAAAACTTCCTGAACGCAGGCTCCTCAGCGTCCTCCAGCCTGTGAGTCCTGGATTTGGTTTAAGTCCTTTAGGGGAAACCACACTTCCCCCCTACCTCCACTCTCTCCTTCTGTTTCTGGCTTAGACCGCATGTCTTAAGACAGCCTCTGGTGCCTTTTCTGTCCCTGCTCTTCCTCTGGGGATTTGCCATACTCCAACACCCACCGCCAACTTCCAGGCAGAGAGTCGTTCAACATTGGCTCTGCCAGAAACACCCCCCCACACACACATACCCCCTTTGCTCCAGTCGGGCACAGTTCAGTGCCGATGGCCCTTGATTGCTCCGTCACAGCTTTGCAGACAGACAGTTTTTGGATGTGGGGTCAAGTTCCTGCCACAGACTGACTGCTATAAGCCATACTAAAGATTACATTCGAAATGGAGGTTGAAATACAACAGGTGTTCACAAAACAAAAATGGGATTCATTCAGAAACTGACACTGACACATCCCCCAATCTTTCACCATCAGGGAGATCCCAGCCATCATGGGATCAGGACCAATGTTAATCATTTCTGTTGGGATGTGTATGATGGTAGCAGCCAAGGGTCTCAGACAGAATCAGAGTCCTATTGTGCTAGGTGTTGTACATACACACACAGCAGGAAATAGTCTGGCCTAAAGAGTTTGCCATCCAAATAAACCAGTCAGTGTAGACAGGGTCAAACCATGTTTACAAAAACAAAAACACCTTTTGTGTTCATTAGGCATGGGATGAGGAGGCTGTGTAGTTGCAGCTTCGCACCAGCCGTAGTAATTGCTATACTTAAGGGCTGATTGCAATTGGCATGCAGGAGAAGGGACACGAGAGGAACACTCAACAGTGTCATGCAGAAATCAAGGAGCTGAGGCAGGCGTACCACAAGGCAAGGGAGGCCAACCGTCACTCTGGTGCGTCACCGAAGATACACGACTTCCACAGGGAGCTGCACGCCATCCTCGGCCACGACCCCACCTCCACTGCCAAGAGTCCCATGGATACCTCTGGGGGACTGAAGGCAGCGGCCAGCGCACTCAACCCAGACGAGGAAGTGGAGCTGGAGGACAATGTGGAGCACACGGCAGGGCCGTCCGGTGGCGCAGTAAGTCAGGACCTCTTTTCTACTCTGGAGGGGTCTAGCCAGTCCCAGCACTCCAGCTCTGGCGTGCAGAATGCAGGAGAGGGGAGCTCCTGTAAGTGCTCATTGTGCTTTGATACTGCACGGAGAGAGGAGACTGAGCTCTCATGTACTTTGTTACATGCTACTGGAGGGATAAAGGACGGAAATTAAGAACAGCCTGTCCATCTATGCAGTGGGGGGACGGCATGGTGAAAAAGTTTGTTAGTGCACATGGGGATGTCCTGGAAATCTTCCATAGAGATCTCTAGGAAACTTTCCTGTAGGTATTCTGCAAACCTCTGCTGAAGGTTCCTTGGGAGAGCTGCCTCGTTTCTCCCTCTGCTGTAGGAAACTTTGCCGCACCACCAGGCAATTATTTCTGCAAGGACCAGAGTGGCACAAAGGCGAGCAGCATATGGAGCCGGTCTGAAGCCACACACATGCAGGAGATGCACCCTTGCATCCTGGGTTACCCTTAGGAGTGAGATATCGGGTTTGATTACCTAAGCCTGTGGAAAAGGGTGCTAATATTCAGAATAGGCTCTCCAGCCACTTCTAGTAACCTCCTTCGCAAACCACCCTCTGTCCCTTCTTGTCCATTCCCCCTCCCCACAAAACTCACCATATTTGGGACTTGCGCTGACCTATGTACTGGCCAAGGCACAGTGAGCAATAGGCGCATGTAACTTTTGTGATTCACGGTTGTGAGCCCTGGGCGGCATGTGACATCTGCCTGTGGGGACCAGGCCGGGGCGACACCGACGTGACCCCACCCCCTCCCTGAGGCCCTGCCCACACTCCACCCCAGGCTCTGCTCCCGCTTGGCTCCCTCCCCCGAGAGGCGTGAGTAGTGGGTGGAGGTGGAGGGGCCTCAAGGGAAGAGTCCCAAAACCCTCGCACCAGGCCTTTGCAGGGACTGGTGCTGGGCGCGGAAGGGCCACAGGGCACCATCTGGCGGCGCAGGTCCAGAGGAGCGTCCTGTCCTGGATGTCGGAGCCAGGGGTCAAGCAGCTCGGGGAGCAGCAAAGCACCTGCTCCCCACCTGGTGGCCCCAGCACTCCAAGGGACCCCGGTGCAGGGGGCAGCCCACTCCCCAGGTGGCTTCAGAAGGAGAGAGCTGGCAGTGTGGCAGAGAATCAGCGCAAGTAAGTGCTTGCAAATGGTCCTAGAGGTGAGGTGCGCCCGAAGAGGTAGGCAGAGTCTCCCAGGATCAATATGGGCATTTCCACATCCCCCGTTGGAATCTTTTGGTCTGGAAAGAAAGTCGCACTGTGCAGCTTTCTATACAGTCCAGTATTCCGAAAGACGTGTGCATCATGTGCCTTCCTTCCCCCCGAATTGATGTCAGTGAAACAGTCCCAGTGATCCACCAGCGCCTGCAAGGCCCTGGAGAAGTGGCCCTGTTGGTTGACGTACTCTGCCACAAGGTGGTCGGGGGCCAAACTTGTGATGTGCGTTCCATCGATCGCCCCGCTGCAGTTAGGGAGTCCATTGCCTCAAAGCCATGGATAATTTCCTGCACATTACCGAGAATCACAGTCCATTGTAGCAGGAGGCGATTAATGGCCCTGCACACTTACATCACGGCAACCCTCACAGGGGACTTTCCAACTCCAACGTGATTCGCGACTCACCACTGGCAGTCTGGAGTTGCTAGATCCACAAAGTAATCGCCATGCGCTTTACCACAGTGAGGGCTGCTCTCATTCTGGTGTCCTTGCGCCACAGTGCTGGGGTGAGCGCCCACACAGTTCCAGGGAGGTGGCTTTGCACATCCAAAAGTTCTGCAGCCGCTGCTCATCATCCCATACAGGCATCATGATGTGACCCCACCACTCAGTGCTTGTTTCCCAAGCCCAGTACCAATGGTCCACCGTAGCAAGCTGTTGTGTGAATGCCAGCAGCAATCTGTTTCCAGCTGTTGTTTCCATGGCAGACAGCAGGGCAGGCATCACTGCCTCTCTGTCTCACAGCTCCTGCAGTACATGCAGGACGAGCTGAGTTGTGTTCATAATGCTGATCACCACAACGGTCAGCAGCTAGGGATCCACGCTGTCAGGCAGAGATGGCCGGCGCACAGTTTACAGGAGCTGTTGAAAAACGTCGCAAAACAACATCGAAAGCCCATGGAATGATGGGACGGAAAGAACTGCATCATGGGACGGCGAGCACATCCCCATGATGCACCGCGGTCCACTGTGCTCACAGTGGCACAGGATGGCGAGTTGTACAGTGGGAGAGCTACTCACGATAAATGCTCTCTGTCGCTGCAAAAGCAATGTCTGTGGACATGCTCAACTGACAAAAAGAGCAATGTGCGGACGTGCTCAACCGATGTTATGAAAGCGACTTATGAACATTGACATAACTGAAGTCAACTTAACTCTGTAGTGTAGACATGGCTGGGTCTACACTATATACTTACTTTGGTATAACTACATCGCTCACAGGTGTGAAAAAGTCCACCTCTGAGCAACGTAGTTATGCCAACCTTAACCCACCCCACTCCACTCCCTCTGTAGACAGAGCTATGTCAGCAGGAAAGCTTCTCCCACCAACTTAGCTAATGCCTCTTCCAGAGGTGGAGCTATTAAGCCAACGGGAGAGCTCTTTCCCATCAGCTTAGAGTGTCTTTACCAGACGCCCTACAGAAGCGCAGCTGCATCAGTGCATGTGTAGACCTGCCCTTAGCTGTGATGCTTTGAGTATCTTTCCCAGACCTGAAGAAGAGCTCTGTGTGGCTTGAAAGCTTGTCTCTCTTCCCAACAAAAGTCAGTCCAATAAAAGGTATTACTTCACCCACCTTGTCTCCACCTTATTTCAAGTCTGAAGAGTATGTGACTTGCCTGAGGTCACACAAGAAATCTTCAGAAAAGTGAAGAATGCATCTTCCAAAGTGCTTATAAATACAACTGCCTTGCACTTGTCATCCAAAAAAAGCCTTAAAAATAAGGAACAAATTCATTCCTAATCCCTGTAGTGATCACTCTGCTTCTTGAAGTGAGAGTTTTGATTGCCTTAGAGCCTTTTAACTGGCATAAACGCAAATGTTGTTATTGGTCATCAAATCATCCAACTCTTCTTTTGAATACTCCAGTTGCAGTATTTGACTCTGTGACATCCAGCAGCCAGGATTCCACAGGTGGGACTACAAACACTACGAAGTAGTATTTCCTTTTACTTGTTTTAAATTTACTTGCCATTAACTTCACCACGTGAGCCCTTGTTCTCATATTATGGGACTGCATAAAAAGGAAGCATCTGAACATTTTTCACTGTAGTCCTCATAATAATAAATATGTCAGTTCTAGGGACAGAGTCAGGTCAAATTAGGCCCAAAATTGACATTTAAAAAACAAAAAAAAATGATCTATTAGAAAAACTAACACCCACAGAACTGGTTTGGGTTTTTAATTCAAAAAGAAAGTTTCAAATAAAAACACAAAAATAAATTAAAAGCCCCATACTATGTTTAAAAACTAAGCCTTGCAACAGGTGTTTGTGCAGAACCCAAAAGATAAATTGACTAGAAACAAAACTAAAATTGGCTAATCTAACATTATTGTCCAACCAGAGAAAAATATAAAAAATAAACAAGCGTAAAAACAGTGTCCACTAAACAAGATGTTCAATAGTTCTTGTTTTACATTTTAAAAAAAACCATTATTTTAGCCCGACAAAGCCACTTTACATCTTTGCTAACACTTCTCCTATCTAATTTAAACAATCCTTCGTTCTGTTATCTTTTGGTGTAACTTCTATCCGACATGACCCATCGATCTTCATTGCCCTTCTTTAGTTTCAATCTCAGCTACCTCTTTCGTAATCTGAAAACATAATGCAACAGAGGGAGGTGGGGATGGTTGTTCCTGAAATAATATTATATTTCCCATATCTTTTTTTTAAAAAAATACACTCAATAATAATGTTCACATTTTTAACAGCAGATGCATCCACGATTCTCTACCCAGGTTTGACACCTATAGGGGTGTTTCCTGCCTCCTCCCCCCTCAGACCATCAGCATATGGTCAGACTGTTTTGACCTATGTTCATTACCTGATGAACATCAAAGCTGAATTTCATCTGCCAGTAGTGCTCCATTCTCCCCTAAATGATCTTAAATATATCTGGAGTTTCTCATAGCGAGGTTGGTTCTGCTTTGAGCAGGGGGTTGGACTCACTAAATGACCTCCTGAGGTCCCTTCCAATCCTAATATTCTATGATCCTCTATGGTTTTTACTAACTGCCCTGTGTGTCTCTCCTGGCCTTCCCCCTGTTGCTCTCTAGCCAGCACGGAGCCCGTGAGCGGTCACTAATGCAATAGCTAGCCCTGCAGTACGTACCTCCTCTGCTGCCTTCCACGTGGATATATGGACCTTGTTTTGATGTTATAATCCTCTCACTCTTCCAGGTGCCAGCTCCTCGGATGCTCTCTAACTCAGCCTCCAGGACGTGGTTGAGCTGGGCCAGGGCAGCCCTGGCCCTGGAGGAGCTGCTTTGCCCCTGGGAGAGGGGGTAGCTCAGAAGACGGCTGCACCACATTGCTCCGGCTCAGAGAGAGATGCCTGAAGCAGGCGGCAACAAAAGGAAGACACACAGAGCGTGCTGGGACAGGTCGGCTCGGAAGCATGCGGCGGAGGTGGAACCCGACCCGGCCAATCAGAAAGTAGCAACAGTCGCACCAATCAGCGACAAAGCTTATTTAAGGGGACGCGGCTGACCCTATAAAATAGAGCGTGGGGCTGGCGAAAACTTGGCAGGACGGGTCGGGACGGTGAGTGAAACGTGCCCAGGTGCGGACTTGGTGATCTCAGCCCAAGGCTTGAGGGGCATTGACCCAGCGCTGCGTGGGTCTCATAACTGTACTTACAAATGGCTACTCCAGGGCAGGACTGAAGTACAGGGGCAGTGAGCTAGGCGGGCCATCTCAGGACTGGAAAGGACAGCTGGGACTGCAGGCCAAGAGCTGTATGTAGGGACAGAGGGTTGTGGGTGTTGGAGGGGAAGGGAATAAATAGCAGGAGCTGCAGAAGGTCATAAAGACTGAGGTCCAGGTAGGGGCTGATTTAAGGGTCAGAGCGTGGCCAACAAACACGCTGCCTAGGGCTCAGCGGTCATGTCACCGTAGGTGTTTTTATCACCCAAAACCCCAACCCAAAGTCACAGGCCTAAACAAAAGTGAAATCTCACCCAATCTGTATTGGCTTGTGTGTTTCCCTGTAGTGGAGCCATGCATCACAGCAACGCTTTTCCTGGGCAAATTGTTCTATGGTGCTGTCCCAGCTCCAGTCTTGCAGTCTCGTCTTTCTCAAGTTTAAGGAGAGCCAGGTCACTCAGCCATGGCTGTGATAGTTTTGAACACACAGAGCTTTTGACACATGGCACTATAACAGATTGCCATAGAACATCCAGCCTGTCAAAGGTAGGTTGCTTTTTGCTTGACGTATGTCCTCACTGTGCCTGTGTTCAATGACAGTTCCGTCTTCCAGGCATTTGATTATACTCTGAAAATTTACTATCATTGCCTCAGTGGTTTTCATTCAAGCTGCCCACTTAGTCTTGCGGAGTGCCTTTAGATGAAAAGGGCTGTGTGTTTCTTCAGGAGCCTCTTCACGTTCATCTGCCGCATCAATCCTGCCAACTTCTTCAGGGGCCTTAAGTGCACTATCAAGTTCTCTTTGCAAAACTGTACTCTCTCAAGCAAGAGTTTCAATTTTAGACTTAATCATTCGTTTTTCCCATTGACGGTTAGAGTCTGCAAAACATTTATATATTTCCTGCAAATTTGTGAAGAAAACCTTCAGGGCTGGACTGGCCTTCTCTTCAGCAGCATGCACCAAAACTCAGTTAATTTGATGAACATGAACATGTGGCGCGTACACGTTGTCTCCCTTGCCTGAAAGATATTCTCTCATTTTTGCTGGCAATCCTGCACGAGCCTCAGTTATAACACTGGCTTCATCATATACCCCTGTCCAGACATGTATTTGGGGTCTAATCCATACTTGCAGATTAAAATATTAGGTAACTGGTCACACGAAGATGCAGCATGTGCCTCACTGCCACAAAGCTTACAAAATGCTCTTTTATATCTACTTTTCCTTCAGTATGGTCAATACTAACACAGTGAAGCAAAATGGCTATTTGATCAACATGGTTAATGCAATGACCATAAAAAACGTATGTCTGCAGCTATTAAGTATACGCCTCCTGGATTCTGATGCCAAAAGACTCAAGTTCACCAGTAATTGTTTTTCTCAAGTATTTGATTCTCGTGGTGTCACTGATATGTGGGCAAAAGCTGTATTATGTCTGGTAAATAGCTTAATCATGCTCAAGTACATACCGCAATTGTTGTCTCCAACGCTTCAGGGTGGCTGTGGAAGGGAAGACATAAACTAGCTAAAGTTTTGACTGTGTTAAGCAATATTTTTAGTACTTGCCATTTCCTAATATTTTCAGATGCCTATTTATCAAAACATGCATTGATACTATGCATGCGTTCGTGAACTATAGAACTGCCACATGACTGCATATGTCTGCAGGGGCTCCTCCCATTAACAGACATTGACTTTAGCATGTTCTCCCCATCACTGAAACTTGCTACCCACGTTGATTTGTGAGTTTCTGTATCCCCGAACAACCAACAATATCACAGTAGGTATAATCCAAAAAATATGGGTATGCTAGAGAAGGTTACTCACCATGTGCAGTAGCTGAGGTTCTTCGAGATGTGCTATACTCTAGGTGACCCTAGAAATCTCCGATCCAGGACACGAGGACACACTAAACGCTTAGAGTGGAGCACCCACAGAGACGCTGCTTGAAGAAAAAATGGCAGTTTGTAGGAAAAAAGGAAACTGTACATTTGGCATATCACTTTCAGTGGGCTGGCAAGAACCAATGCATGCAAGCACACACAATAGGACAGGTGATAAACTGAATATGGAAAGCAACTTTTATCAGATGGGAACTTCAAACCTATTGGAGCAGGAAGACAACTTTGATCTGCTTCATTGTTGACATGTTCATCTACAGGATCTTTGGGGTTTTTGGTTTTAAGCTCATCTATGGTATCTTTGGCTTTGTTGGTTTGTAGCAGGGTCTTTAGCTGTGCTGGTTCCAAGCAAAGTGTCTTTGGAAATATCATCAGCTACTATTACAGGTGCAACTTTAATGGTACTGCACTACTCGTTTTCCTAACTTAAACCTGGACACAATGCCAGATTCATGCTTGCTGAATTGATATGCAGTTCTTGACTTGCCTACTTCAGGCTGCCAGGCTTGAGCAGGAAGTTTACAAAATGTTTCCGTTGCTGAGAATCTCTGGAGGCAGTTTGTAATAACAATATCTTTCTTTTTTCTTTCTAAAACTGGACTTGTATTTGTATTTATGGTTTTCATTTGCAGGCCTCTTCCAGTATGAGAATAACTAAGTTGGAAGTATAGGTCTAAATAAAGTGTATTTTTGTGATGCTTAATTTATCCTTCAGTTGTGAGCATAGTCCTAAAAGTATGTTGATTGTCTCTGCAGAATCTAGCAGTGATAGGCAGAACTAGAGTGGGGATGGCTGGGGAGAGCGCTATGGGATAGGCTGCGACAGGCAGACACATGCCTCTCAGTGTCCCACAGCAAGAGGAGGCTACAGAAACAAACTACATTTCCCAACAGCAGCCCCATTAATGAAGCATGCCCAGTGGCTGCAACCCTGCAGGATAGGGTAGGAAATTCCTTCTACTACCCACCACTGCTGGGCATGCTCAAATGCTGTGGGAAGTTTGCAAAAGCATTAGCAGGATCGGTCAGGTGGGTGGGATGGGGATCCCAGGGCTGATGGCCAGCAGTGATGTTAGACATGCAATGCAACCCATGCAGTTGCTATGAAGCAGCGCGGGGGCCCATTGCCATGGTGACTGACTCAGTTACTTGTGAGAGTAGAGCCCCAGAATTGAGTAGGAGGGGGCAGAAGGCAGAGGAATAGGTAGCGCAGCTGCTCAGTGGTCCGTACGCTTGGAGGATGCCTGCAGGCTCACCGCTGCTGTGCCGCACAACATATGCCCAGCCTGGCTGCTGCCATTGTTTGCATCCTGCTGGAACCTCTAGGAAGAGCAATGCGCTGGTCCCCAGCCACTGCTCACTTTTGAGTTTGCTTGGGAAGGTGGCCTCCAGAATGGTGGCTCTGCCATGAATTCTGATTAGCAGGATCACCAATGGTCAGAGGCCCTTCCTCCCCTTCAATTACCAGGCCAAATTTAAATGTGGGTAGCAGCAACCAGTGTGAGCTGCTCTTCCTAGAACAGTGGTTCCCCAACATTTTCCCTGCATGACCCCATTTTCAGATGTGTTGTTTCCCACTAGCCCAGACAGCACAGAACTTACAGTTTAAAAATGGTGTCCTCCCTGCAATGTGACCTCACACCACTGTACACGCAAGGTCATGCTACAAGGAGGATGCCATTTTGCTTTTCAAAATGGTATCCTCTGGCTTGCATGACCTTGCGTGTACAGTACATGAAAGGTCATGACACATCGAGGATGCCATTTCATTTTGTAGAGCAAAATAGCTTCCCCCATGCTCTCTGACCTCATGCATACGGTGCATGTGAGGTCACACTGTGCAGAGGAGGCCATTTTGTAAAATGGCCTCCTCTGCACGCTCGGGATTGCCGTGACCCCATCTGCTGATGAAGATGAAATGACCCCACTTGGGGGTCACGACCCACAGTTTAGAAACTGCTGTCCTAGGGGCTCTGATTCCAACTCTGGTGGTGACAGCAGCCGTGATTCACGGCTCTGGCTCCTCCAAAAGCAGTTCTGGCTTTGGTGGGAGCAGTCGTGATGGCCCAAACCAGAGGGGAGCAGATGGCAGAGCATGAGCCTGGGATGGGGGGACAGGGGAGCATTTTGGAAAGCTGGGGTACAGAGGCAGGGATGAGTGTAGGGCTGGGGAAAGAGCTTGTTTAATGAATGTGGGACATGTGGAAGCCCACAATATAAACCTGCACCAGGGCCCATCTTTTTGTTGCTCTGGGGAGGGAGATGGGCAGCCTGGACTGGGGGAGGAGGCACGGAGCGGGCAAGCAGGGGTGGTCAGCATTTGCTGACCTTGTTTACTGTTAAACCTGCCACTGAAGTCCAGGTTTGGAATAGCAAAGGCTAGCGCAAGTCCGGACAGAAAAGCATTGGCAAAATTATACGAATAGTCCCCAGAAACAGCATACTTGGGCAGTGTCCTCCCAATCTGCTTTTTCACAATCAGCTGGGATGCTGTAAAAGATTCTTTCAATGCACTGACAATATTTCAGCGGTAGAGTCCATTTGACAAATCAGGAAGGATGGAATGTGATTTGGATACTTTCTGTGCTCAGGGTATTCCGGCTGGGGCACCCAGTCTGCCACCCTAGACAGCAAATCCAGTGGCATTATGCTGGTGAAATGCTGTTGGTTCATTCCAAGATAGCCATAAATGGCTCATCACCATTGCCTTTTATTGGCAGAAGCTTTCTTCCCCTCCTTCTTCAATTGTTCAGACCTGTGCAATACTCCATGCTCTAGGGTTTATCCATAGCTCAGGCACCAGCAAACTTTCCTTGCCCCTTTCAGCACCCACTCACAAACCAGAGAGCTACCAGTGTTTTTACAAGTTGGAAGAGGAGTCACACTTTGCCACCCAACCATGCATGCACATATGCATAACCATTTCTCCCCATGTTTTCCTTCTTCCCATCTCCCCCTCCCCCAGTTTATGTATTTTTAAATATTAAAGAATTTAAAGAAGACAGTGAATGAAGGAAACTTCAGCCTTCCTCAATATATTTATTGTTTATTTGCTGTTGTTGATTTAAACTCTAAAATTACAAAGACAGCAAATCATTTCCTGCACAAATTACACTTACAAAATAAAATGAACAAGCAGGTTTCAATCCTATGAGATCTTCACTTGGTTTTAAACAGCAAATATACTTTTTTTTTTTTTTACTGGAATATTGGAAATTTTCCCCTCCACACTGCCCTCCCCCCAAGAAAAACCCCACCAAACCTGAAGCAGTAACAGTACACAGCTCCAGTTCCATAAAGCAACTTTGACAGATTCTGTATCAGTTACATTTCTTTATCCCCCCAACGACCAATCAAAAGAACCACAGCTAAAGAAATGGTTGTGTGCCATTTCTATTGTAGATGTATGGCTACAGAAAAAAGCTATGGATCTGGAAGCAGGCACTGCAGGGTTGGAAAGCACTCAGAGAACCCAGCATAACAGTGTTGAAGGGATGGTGTTCTTAGCCCTGTTTCTTGAATCCACAAGATATTACTGACTCTGAAGGGATTAGGATGATGGTTCTCATGCTGTTGGAAGCAGAACCTCTTTTTTCTCTCATTTCTTTTGAGGGGGGTGGGGGAATTTGACCTCCCCCTCTGTCTCCACTTCAATGTCATCAACCATAATTTTCTGTGAATCCATCCCTCTTTTATATGGAAAATCCACTTTGCCGATCCCACCAGAAAATCTCCACTGATCCCAGTTTAAAGCCAACCTCCTCCCGAAAGAGCAAAGTAGGTGGACAGATTACCAACACCAACCCATTCCTCTTCCTGGAGTGGGGAAGTCACACCACATGCACCATGAGCTGATCTCCCTGTCATTAGTAATATGGGAAATACTGAACCAGCAGACTGATGTTAAAGAAAACATAATTTATGCTACAGCAATTAATCCCATGTGGTCAAGAGCTCCCAGCACCATTACTGTTCTCAGACTCCCTTCATTTCGGGGTCTTTGTCCCCACACTCAGGCATGGGCAAGCTAAGTTCCATGCACAGCCAAATTACCTGTATGATACTCTGGATCTGGTAGGAAACTTGGGAACTCAATTCCCTTTTATCCAACATGGATCCCCCCTCCCTACTCCCAAAACACAAATAAGTATTTCATACATTTAAAGAAAAAAGAGAGAGAGAGCTCTAAGATTACAACAGAAGAAAACACAAACAAACCAATAATACTTAAAAGAGAACTCTCAGCACTGGAGGTTTTTTTTAGTAATTGAATTATTTTAACTATTTCAGGGGAATAATAGTCCAGTCTTTTATAAAGTTGCAATAGAAAGAGAGAAGAGAATAAAGGAGAAAACTATTTACAGAAGTAGAGTTGAAGAAGAGTGTCCAAGAAAGAAGGTCGCACACTTGCACTTCACTTCTTCTTGGCTGATTTCTTCGCACTGGACTTTGCTTTGGGTTTCGATGGCTTTGCCTTTTTGGGCTTTGATGCCTTCACTGGCTTGGCCTTGACAGTCTTTGGCTTCTTGGCTTTCTTTGGAGTAGCCACTGGCTTCTTTTTGGCTTTCCTCGCAGCAGCTTTGGGTTTCTTGGCTGGGGACTTGATGGCAGCTTTCTTGGGTTTAGCTGCTTTCTTGGGCGTCGTGACCTTTTTGACTTCCTTCTTGGCTTTCTTGGCTGGTGGCTTCTTGGGTTCATCACCCTTGGCCAGGCGGAAAGAGCCAGACGCACCGACCCCTTTGGTCTGCTTGAGGACACCAGTGGTGACCAGCCTCTTGATGGCCAACTTGATTTGGGAGTCAGCATTCTCCCCCACCTTGTAGTGGCTCTTAATGTATTTCTGGATGGATTGGCGAGAGGAGCCGGCCCGGCTCTTTTCAGCCTGGATGGCGGCCACTATCATGTCAGAGTACTTGGGGTGGTCTGTTGACTTCTTGGCCGCCTTGGCCCGTTTGGGCTTTGTGGCAGGGGCCGAGGTGGAATTCTCCGTCATGGTTTGCTTCCCCTCCTGACACAGGGAATCGGAAGAGCCCCGCACTCCCCACGCCGCTTCGCTTCCCAGTTGCTCCCAGATGCTCTTGCCACGTGCAGGGTTTTTTCCCAGCAGCCGGGCAGAGGGCCTGTTGGGCGAGACGGGCACCAGGCTGGGGGTGGCTGGCTGACTCCTCCTTGCGGCGCGTAGCTGGTGGCCTCAGCCCCTCACAACCGGCGTCCGCTGGGCGGCGTCGGGCCCGGGTGCCTCGCCGCAGGTCGGTCCCCCGTGGGCCGTGCCCAGCCTGCGCCCGCCTGTCTGTCAGTCAGGGCCCGTGTCCCCCTGTCAGGCCTTGAGTGGCTGCCCCTCCCCCCGTCGGTGGGGCTCAGTCCCCCCCAGCAGGCTCGGCTCTGCCTCCCTCTCCGCCTCCCGTGCGCTCTCTGGCTCTCCAGGCAGCAGCCGGCGCATCCGGGTATTTAGCGCCGCGGTGCGGACCGCGGTGAGGACTTGGCTGCTGGCTGCCTGCTCAGGGCCCCGAATGGCGCCGCGCCGCCGCCATCTGTGTTTCTTCCGCCGCCCCGAGCGGCCCTTTCCCCCCTCCCCGGGGGGCCCCGCGCCCTGCCGCTGCCGGCCTCGGCTTCCCCGCTCCCTGGGCTCCCCGTCGCCGGGCCCCGCTCCCGCCGCCGCCGCCCCCCGCCTGCGCAGGCCGCCCCAAACGGCGCCGGGTGCCGCCGGGGTCCCGCTACATTTCCCCTTTGCGCCCCCATAGCCAGGCGGCCGGGGGGGGGCCGGCCTGGGGCGAGCCACCGGGGGCAAGGGCCAGGCCTGGGCCGCCGGGGGACGCCGATCCCGGCCCGCTGCGGCTCCCGGGATCCCCTCGGGGACCCCGGGAACAGACCCCAACTAACACAGGGAGCCCCGAGCCAGGCGAGGCGCAGCCCGACCTGGCCGGGGAAGGGGGAGGGGTGGCTCCCCCAAGGCTGGGGGGGCCCCAGGGGGAACCCCCTGCTCCCAGCCCCGGGACCCCCCACTCCTGCCCTCTCCCCAAACTCCTGCTCTGCAAAACTTTCTTTAGTATTAGATGGGACGTTTGCAGCCATCCCTCTCCCCCAAGCGTCCCCCTGGCTGCCCCCTGCCAGGGGCTGGGGGTATATGGAGAGGAGACATGCCCCAGCCATGCCAGAGCTACGTGGGGTACAGGGAGAAGGCTTCCCTCAATTGCCCCTCTCCCCAAAAACAGTACCCCACTGGGCACAGAGACTCCTAAACAATCACAAACCCAGCTGCCATGGAGAAGAAATTGGGGGCAAAGACACCCCCCACGCCCCCCCCCCCTGCCCCAGCCCTCGCTCACACCCAGCCAGGTATCTCCAAGGCTGCACCTGCCCCCTCCCCATTCCGTTTGCCCCCCCACCCCCGCAGCCTGCTTTGGGGACTTGCACAGGGACAATCCTGGGCTGTTTTATGTCCTCCTGCATTTTTAGTGGGGATCGATCTTATTTCTTAAAAACACATTTCCACCCTTTTTGAGGGGACCAGAGGAGGGGGAGCCTGGGACTAGGAGAGGGGCAGATGATCAAGAGTGTAACCGTCACTCACATATCCTGGGAAAGTAATTGCTATTAGGAGATTAAAGGTACGTGCCATCGCCATTTTGCTGGAAGGATAGGGGTTGTTTTTCTTCCCTCTTTTCCTTTTATTTCTTTTTTATAACAAATATGAATAAAATAACATCGTGGATGCAAAAATTGAGGCGGAGGGCTGAAATCTGAGAGTTTGTGGTACCGAGTCACTTCAGCTGGAGAGAGTTAAAATGCATCCGAAACACTTTTTAATACTCATAAAATAGCCTGGAATCCCAGCAACACGAAAACCACCAGCAAACGTCTATATAGATCTACTATCTATCTCAATACATGGACTCACCCCTTCCTTACCAGCTCAATTACAGGATTTGACATAGGGAACAATCACACAAGGAGTTTTTCAATTTAAAAACGATGCATAGGAAGAATTATTTTATTTAGATACAGGATTTAAATAAGGTACCGTGCGTCCTTGACATTTCCGTATCTGTTTCTATCCAGCTCCCTCTTTCTGTGTGTGCTTGTCTACCCCGTCTAATAGCTTTCGCCTTTTAAATTCAGGTGGGTGTTTATTTTAATTGTGGGGAAGGGGAGAAGCGAAGACACGATTAAAAAAACACGAAGCAGAGAGAAAGAGATGTGCTGCACATATTAGGCTGATGGTTTATCACTACGCAGGAGAGAAAAGTTATGCAGTGAGCTGAGTCTAGGCAAAAGTGAGATTATTAGGTCGGAAGGGGGTAGGATCTGACCCTTCTAAAATATTTTGATCCAAATTGTGGATCAGTTTCTTTACCAATAGGCACGCAGAGATTAGACTCGGAGATTAGACGCTGTTGCTTCATTCAGCAGCAGCTACATTTACATCCAGTGCCTCGTGTACTTTAGCAGCAGTTTAACTTGTGACAGTTTATTAAACACGAGGGGATTTTTTTTTTAAAAGACGTGGACGCGTAACGAAACTAGCAGCCTTAAACAAATCACAATGAAGATTAAAAAAAAAAGAAGAACAAAAAAACTAATGCCTTGGATTAATAGTTCGTGCAAAAGAGTCTATAGTGGCATGCTGCATGCCAGAATGAACATTTAGCTCGAACAGCAGCAAACAGAAAAGTAGAGGGGTGGAAAAGTAGTGCATTAAGTTGTTTGCAAAGTCCTGAACGTCAATAGAAGACATTTTTAAATGGGAAAGAATCGGCGGAGAGGGATGGGAAAAATCCCATTTTTATGCAAGAGCCATGCCAAAAAAAAAAAAAGGATATGAAATGTATTGCAAACAAAATAAAGCAAAACAAACATTTGCTAACATTGAGGAGGGCAAACTTCTGGGAGGGGAGATCAAGTTACAGCGATCCAGTATTTCACCTACATTTATTTAGTCTTGCTAGCTGGGGAGACAACAGGAATGACTTCAGTGAAAAAACAAACACATGTAAATAGATTAAAAAGGCTGAAATTACAAAAATGAACCGAAATACAGTTTGATATCGATCTGCATTATGCATTTAGGGAACGGTACATTGCTCTCTCTCGCTAATCTCTTACATTAAAAATCACCCACGGTGACCCACTAACAATCCTGCGTGGAAGGTAGTCATAGCCGCTTTGAAGAATTTCAGTCAGCTGATCAATAATGTTTAAAGAGGTGACTAGATAAAGGATTCCCGAGTTTCACTACAGGCCACCGTAGGATGGCCAAGAAATGCATTGTGGGAAATGTAGTATCCTTTTCACCGTGTTCTCTTGTCAAGCAATAAATCCTATGGCTGTGTGACCTTTCAAGGAAATGGAAGGGTACTGTATGAAAAATACAAGCTAAGAGTTATTTCTGATTAATACTGCTCCACAGTAACATGTTTATGATACAAAGGTATTTTGTATGCAGTACATATTGTCCTTGCACGATGTTTTAAGTAACACTTTTCTGATCAAATGCATGGTTGTTAGTTATAATTTATGGGCTATAGTACACAAAGCAGTTGTGGTGCAAAACTGGCACGCCCATTATTTATTATTCTAGCAATGCATGAGTGCAATAAGTAATCCTACCTTCTTTTGATTGAGACTATATATTCCCACCACATTACCTCTGTTTGCAAAGCAGGGGGTGTATTGGATCCCAAGCTGTTGTCTTGTTGGATGATCACATAGCAGCAATGTCCAGGAATGCTTTGTACCATCTATGCCTGGCCAGGAGATTGTGACCATTTCTTTCAGCTGATGACCTTGCTATCATGTTCTGTGTTTTTGTTGATTGGGAGCTGGATTATTGCAGATCTATCTGGAAATGTAAAATAGTAGAAGAATTAAGCCGATGCCATCTATAAAAGCAGTGCTTTCTGGTGGCAGCATGTGTCGCTGAGGATTTATGATCAGCACTGGCTGCCTCTTGTTTTTCAGACTGAATTTAAGATGCCAGTTTTGATCTAAAAAGCCCTAAATGGGCTGGGATATTGCTGTTAGAGAGACATCTTCTCTCTATGCTATAACTGCCACAATTACAAATCAGTGAAAGCATTTGTGTGGGATCCCCCTTGATTTAAAAGAGTGGGGTGGGTAGTGGTGTTTTCTGTGAGCAGCCTTTGTGCTAGAACAGGCTTCTTCTCTGGTTTGAAATAGCCCAAGATTATTGAACTTCAGAAAACACTGCAAGATGCACCTATTTGTCTGGGTTGCTATGGAGGTGGGCCTTTGAGATTAATCAGGTGCGGGGGGGGCAAGGGAGGAAAAGGAGTTAGGTGTTTTATAAATAATCTAATTTTGTTTATGTAGTTCATGGCAGGGATACCTAGTGCCTTGGATAGGAGCCCATCCCCCACCTCTTTTGAAATAAATCTAATAAAACAGTACTTCTCCCTCCTCCACTGCACCCTGAATTGCACTGAACACTCTGTTCAAATCTTCTTTACCCTAGAATCATGAATATTTCATTCAAGACAAAACTGATTGTAGCAGAGAGTTCTCTATCCTGCTGTTACACTGCTAGAAAGGAAAATAATAGGTGGTGTTCTTACAGATTTTTATTTTCTGTTTTGTTTGAATGCATAATATTTTGATCCTGGAGGAACGCTTATTTTCAATCCTTGGCTAAACGCACAGCCTGCTTCATGTATTAATGTAGTCCATGTGAAGTATTCAGATTATGTACAATCCCAGTTTTTGTAAATTTCTAACTCGTGGGGCTGCAAAGAACACACTGTTGCTTTCCTCAGTCTGCAGGCAGCCTGAAATAACACACCTGCCACTTACTAATCTCCATGGAGAGTCAATGCCAAAGGCTAATGAAAACATTTAATGTGAACATTAGCAATGTCAATATTGATCAGTGTAGTGATGGGGCTGTTTGAAGAGGGAAGAACTAAAGAGATGCATAAAGTCAGTCAGCCAAAAGGATTTAAACAGCAATGCTCTTCAAAATGCAACTGTTTGCCCATTAGTGATGCTGAATGACAAGAAAAGTACCACCTAAATAAATAACTGAAAGTTTAGATACTTCTTAACATCCATATCTAACCTTTACCTCCTATTGCCATCAGAGGGAGTCATGCTACAGCTGGTGAACAGTATGCACTCTTAAATTCACACCCCTGGCTATAGTTAACAATGGAATTTTGCCCTCTCTAGTGAATGAGTTGAGACTCTTGGGTTAGGTGGAACCTTACTGCAGGTGAAGTGCAGCTGGCTCTGGCTTCTTTCCAATTGCTGGCAACTGGACCTCTGCCTCCCATCCCCTGGAGGCCCTGCCCCTTCTCCACCTCTTCCCAGGGACCCACCCTCCGCCTCTTCCCTTAAGGCTCCACCCCTGTTGCTCCCTCTTCACCTTTGTCTCTCACTGGATTGTCTCAGCTGCTTGACCTGGAGGTAGAAGGTGGCCCTGGCTGAACAGGGACAGGCATGGGTTAATGACCCGGCACCCCTGCAGTACCCAGACTTTTGGTTTGGGTGCCATTTAGGGTTGCCACATGTCCAGTTTTGGGGGACACCCTGGCAACCCTAGGCATCTGGCCACAGAAGCCAAAAACTGGACTGTCTGGGTAAAAACGGGACGGGTGACAAACCTACTTCCATTAGGGCCAGCATGCACACAGTGCCTGTGTGTCTTCGTGCTCTTAACACCTGGCTCTATAAAGGGGACTTTATCTCAGCTACTGTTTTTCAGCAAGCTGGAAGCAGCGAGCAGCAGCTCAGCAGCCTCAGGTGCTAACCTCCTCCGCCCCTTTCGGAGGTGTGTGACGTAATTAAGACCAAACGCTGCCACGAAAGTTTTAGGATAATCAGCAGTAGGTTTCTACCAGTGTTTTGGCCCCATGGAGTACTTCCTTCCTTCAGCCTGCATTATTCTGTTGAGCATCTCCTGCACCATTTTGCAGTATTTGACCCACTATTAAGGCCAAATCTACTAGGTCCCAGTAGTAGCATCAGATGAGAAGCAAGAGGTCTGTAAGAGATGAGCAGGTTCAGTAAGGGCACAGTGACATTCCCAGGCAGGGCTTTGGAGGCTGGGCTTTCACCAGTTGCTGAGATAAAGGTAGTTTTATCTCCCCCTAGTAGGGATAGTGATGAGGGTACTGTCCCTTGATACTGATCATCCAGAGGAATCAGTCTAACAAGTCAGGCACCAGCAGCCAGAGGGGTGCATGTCCAGCAGAAGATCTGTGCCTGGGATCTTTATCTCATCATCCCCTAGGATAAGCTTATGCAGGGTTGACCTAAGCCAGACCAAAGGAGTTTTTTGACCTCGAGGTTGCAGTCTCCAGTATTGCAGCAGTATGTGTTTACAGGGGCCTGCGTGGTAGCATTGTGCTCTTTCTTTGGAGTCCAGGAAGAAGAGAGGGAGGTATGTGTCTCATGCCACCTCTTGCCACCGTGATGGATCTGATACTTTAGTAATTTCAATACCTGAAACCTTCACACTGGCAAGGGCCTAGCTGCATCAGGTGTTTCAGTATCAAGGAACTTTGCATCTACTGTTTCTGTGGTGGTTGCATTAGACTTTGCTCCCTCCGTGCCAGTGAGCTGTCAGAGCGTGCGAGCACAAGACCTCAGTGCTCTGTGCCATCATCACTGAGATGAGGAAGAAAGATGGGATCTAAACATCCAGCCCCATCTGGGAGGATTTCAAGGGGTGGTGGTGGTGTTAATCAGCAGTGGTTGAGAAGTCTCATCTCTGACATTCTTCAGCCAAAACAGGCTGATGGGTTAGTTTGAGAGCTCTTCAAGGTGACAAGTTATAATCTCCTTCCCCACACTCATTTTGACTATACTGTCTCAAATGAAGTGCTTCAGGTCAGGGACTTCGCCTTCTTAAATTGTCAAACTCTGCATCCTAATTGTGCTCTATGAAGTCTGCAAATGCTGTGACAATTAGTAGTTGATGCCTTTTGAGATCAAGAGAGACGGAAGGTCATTTGTTAGTGTCTGTGAGTGGATTAAGGGGAGGAAAGGACAGGCTAGTTATTAATGGCCATTTCTTTGATGGATGATTTTTTTCTTTTGCTAGGATTCTAACTTGTTTTAAAGGATAATTTTTTCCAGCAGTAGTGAATATGCGTATCCCTTCCACCTAAGTCAGTGGCGCCCAAGTGCCTCAGGTAAGTCAGTCAATTCTCACCATTTTATTAAAAAGAGTTTGGACAATGACAGAAACCGGCCTTATGAATAGTGGAAAGCAATTGGCCAATGACATCTAGGAGCATGCAGCCAACATGGTAGCACCACATCGCTGACTACGGGTGTGTTCGTTTTGATGGAATAAGTGGGCCTAGAGCAGCGGTTCCCAAACTGTGGGTCGTGACCCCAAAGGGGATCACACTCTCAACAGATGGGGTTGCAACAATCCCTACTATGTGGAGGACGCCATTTTGCTCTGGCCAGCATGTGCGGTCACACTGTGCGAAGAGCAAAATGGCGTCCTCCATGCTGTCTGGGGCCCTGGCAGGAAATACTTCATTAAAATGGGGTCATGATGAGAACCCCTGGCCTCTAGGCAATCAAGGATGTTCACATGATCTGCCCCCGTCCAACATTAAACAACTGAACATGGTTCAGGGGTTTGAGTAGAGAGAGCTCAGGCTGCTTAGGTTCATGCCAAACACTTAAAAAAAGAAAAAAAAAAAAAAGACAGGAAGGCCCTAATTGGGGAACAAGAACTGCACATTTAATACAGGGTAGTGATGGGGACAGAGCAGTTAGGGCACAATGTCAAAACTTCAAAACTTTTTTTTTAAAACAACTGCATAATTCCTTACTGAATTTTAACTTTTACAGGAACACCCTGCTAAGGCATAGGGTGGATTCTTCCTCATCTTGGTACCAGGAATAGATGAATTTCTAGAAGATACTACGTAGTTCACACACAAGGTATCGGGCTCACTGCAGTAATCGCATGGTGTAGTTTTATGGCTTATGTCAGACTAGATGATTGGAATGGCCTCCTGTGGCCTCTGTTTCATGCTATTGAATTCTGTCTGGTCAAACTTGCTGCTACCCCAACCACTCCATGCCTCCGAGTTTTCTCTGCACACAGCAGATGGCTGCAGAGAAGAGAACCAATTACATTAAAAACCCACTTAGGATCTCTTTGTTTAACATGCCAACATTCTTCAGGACTGACCACATGCCAGTTTAGGATTATGTCACCACACTGCATTGGGCTACTATGTTCTTTTCGACTTCGCTGCAGAGCACGAAGGACTGGGGGAGCAGTTGAGAGTCCCAACAGGATGGATCTCGGATCAGCCAGTGATTTTTTTTTCTACTGCCCTTGCTAGGGTTGGCTACCGCCAGTCAGGAAGATAAGTCACATGCTCAAGGTACAAAAGTCCCCTGGCATCTGCTGGCTCTAGCTTTGCCTCAGGCAGATCTCCGCTTCTCTATCCCAGTCCTACTAGCAATGTGCAAAACCTCGTGGCACAAAACCAGAGCTGGCTGGGGGGAGTGGAAGGAGCTGGAGGGGTGGCTACAGCTAGAGAGATGAGCCAAGGATGATTTTGGACACACCGCTTCTATGACTAAAGAGCTTTCACATTCTTCTGGAGGAGCCTGCAGTTAGTGCTGGCTAGAAGAGAGGGCTGCTGCTGGAGGAGTGAGTCAGCCCCAGGAAGCCATGCTACAACAGGAAAGGAGCCTCAGATGGCTGCTCTTAAGACCAGAGACTAGTTTATGAGAGCGGGCAGTGCAGGTCTAACAACAATAATCAACACAATCTAGTTGTGTAAGCAAAGGCGTGAGAACAGGCAGAATCTAGACCTACCTTTAAACCCCACAAATGAGGAAGAGGGTGCAGCTCAGCAGCCTTCCTCTTGCAGCACCGGTTTCTATTACCTAGATGTCTTTAAAGGCCAAAGGAAGTGTTTAGCTAACCCTGTTGTACTTGATCTGGGGCCCACAAAAAGCTTAGTCACAACCTTTAGGCACTAGTCAGTTTCCACCATCCAAGAATCAATTCGGGTTCCATAGACTTTGACCAATTCAAGTGAACAAGTGCACAATCTTCCCTCGCTGCTCCCTGCACATCTACCTGACACCCCTGGGGAGAATTCACCTACAATTAAATTAGTGTCATCTACAAACAGTGACACACGCTGCAAAGGGACCTGGAGAGATTAGGGCAGCTCTGCACCCAGGGAGGTGGAAGCCTAGCACAGACACACCTAAAATCATTCTGTAACCAAGCAACGCAGCCACTGTGTGAAAGCACTAGATTTTCATCTCACCCCGTTCACCCCACCCCACTGTTTTAGCAAGCACTAGAATGGGCTCAGGGAACGTGTGGTATCACAAGCACAAGGGGCTTGGGCTGAGCTCCACTGATTTCAATGGAAGTCAGGAACCTAGATTCCTTCAAAGATTGGAACCTGGCTCCCTATTTAGCTGGTTACTGTGTCTCAGTTCTTTCAGCAGGGACTGATCTAAGCTGTCTGTTTTCATCCAATTGTTAACACTTTATGTTCCATTCCTCATCCCAGTTCCAGCATGTGGCACCCCTCTCCCCTCCTGCAAATTGATACATAGAGTCTTACATGGGATCCAAATGCCAATGAACACTTTTAGGTGCTGCTCTTCCATAGCTCCAGAGGCCTTTTTCAGAACAAAAGCTCAAGTGTTCACCTGCTGGGTCAATGCAGGAGCAGGCTGACTGAGGAAGTTAACAGTAGGTCTCACCCATGTCCTCATCAAATCTACCTGTCAGCTTTTCACACTAAGTAGTGATATGTAGCATCTAAAGTGAGGAGGGGAGAGGAATTACACACTTCTGGTTTGCATCCTTTATCACTCCACCCCATCCTCTGAACTACCCACTCCCTGCTTTTTGTTATTGTTCCAATAGAGTGTGACAGGACAAAAATCCAGCATCAGTTTGACAGGCGAAGTGTGGGGACACAATTTAGTCAAAATACTCTTACACTTACCTGTTCCTTTTGTGGGGAGGAGGGGAAGGTGTGCATGGTTTTTTTTTTTTTGGAAGAATCAATGGGGTAGATCATCCCCCTCTCCACACTTGTGTGGGGAAAAAATATCTATCATTGCCTCCTCAGGCTGGACAGAGAGGGATCCTCTCACTTCTTGGACAACTAGACTGGGGATTTCTCTCTGGTAAGGGTACATGGATGGGTAGCAGGAGAGAGAGAATTTTCTTCACTCCATCCACAAGCCCAAGGCTAGGGAAGTGGAGCAGCTGTTCAGAATTCCCACTCTGCTTCCAAAGAAAGCCCTGAGCAAGCAGAACCTCCTGCTCACACCCGCAGGGCTCAAGACTCTCAGGCTAGCAGTAGGAATATGCTCCCCCTAGGAGATAAACATAAGTTCAAAGGTGGATCTGATTGTGAATGAGAACTGTAAGGGCACGTTGGAGGTGACCACCACTGAATGACAGCTCTGACTGGACTATAGGGAGCCCTCTGTCAGTGCATCCCATGAGTGGGAGGCAATGGCATCTCAATCAGCTTAGGAAAGGAAAGGAAAATGGGCACATTCTGGGAAATCAGATCATTTCCAGGTGACTGTGTTCAGGACACCCACAGCTGCTCTCCGATTTCAATTCTTACCTGCTTTTGTTCTTGCAGCTAGCACAGGGGCTGTCAGAACAGGACCCACGAGAAATGTCTGCAGGAAAGTGAAGACTGGTTCTTCCACCAGCTGGTGCTAGTGAGCCTAAGTCCACATGGCCCCCTGCCCTCCATTCAATCACCTTCTGGCTGCAGAGTTTAAGAATGCAGCATCTGCCAGAATTGGCAGGCTGCTATTTCCAGACTAGAAGGTGGAGCTGAATGGGTTGAGACAGAGAAGCAAAGCAATAACTCACACTCACAAAGGGCTTCCTCCATTGAAGCATGGTTGTCCTATGGGCCAACTCTGATACTGTTCATGTGTAGCTGTACGAAGACTTGGGGACGTGTGTAAGCATGTGTACAGCACTTTATATCTTTGAAGCAGGATATAGATATTAACTCGGCGAGGGGACCAGCAGATGAGGAGCGGAGTTGGGCAGGGAGCAAAGCCAACATCCTTCCCCTCCCCAGCAGCAAGCTCACAATCTAGTCACCACATGCCAGACCTAGGTATGCTAGAAGGAGGGCCCCTCTCTTCAGGCACAATCTGCAACTCAGCCTCCCACTTCCTTTGTCTGGTAAGCAGGGAGGCTTCCCTGCGAAGGTTAAAGGGTGCTGAGGAGAGGGACAGTCCTGCTCCATGAGGACACTGAGCCACCAATCCCAATGCAATAATTTAATAGGATTCCCCTCTGATCTCTGAACATTTTATTAAGTTAAGAGTTTAACTGTGCAGAAGGACAGCCGCTGCCTTCAGCGTTTGGCTTCGGTGGACACAGCAGCGGCGTGTCGAGTCCCCTCTCCTTTTCAGGAGTGTTAAGCAGGAGGCCTGGCTCTTCCAAAACCTCCAGGGCACTGGCCTAGCCCTGGGTCACACACACGGCCCATAGGTACAGAAACCTGCCTTCGATACAGTCCACAGTCACCAACAGCTTGAGCACGCTTTCTCCAACATCTCCTCTTCCAGGGGCCATGGGGAACGTATACAGGACATTGGTTCTCTAGCATGGTGAGCCACGGTCAGTCTCCTGGTGCTTGGTCCTTCCAGCACATCCAAGCAGGCTCACAAAGCAGTTTGGAGGAGTGGGGAGGTAAGAGAGGACAAGGCGGCACACTCCACAAGGAGTGCTCAAGGCAGGAGCAACATCCGTCTCTTCTCTCTTTAGCTGCTGGTTAAAAGATATTGTAGATTTAAAATGTTCCCCACCCACCCAAAAAAAAAAAAAAAAAAAAAAAGTGAAGTATCTATAAAATATAGCTTTTCACATATAAAATCCTGAAGAAGGTGCACGTAGGAGCCAGTCCAAACGATGTGCTCAGATATGCAGGGGCATGGGATGGGGATCCGTGAAAGACATGGGAGCTGGTTTCCTTGAGGAGGGTGTTAATGGATGGGATGCGACCACCCACTGCCCACAAGAGAAGAATGGAGCAACACCAACCTAAGGAGGAAATACAGAATCAAGGCGAATAGCTTATTTCAGAGTGTCGCTGGGCCCCAGGGCTCTGGGACTTCCCCAAATCTAGCAGAGGGTCATTTCCTGAGATGCCAGCCAGGGGCACTACTTGTACTGCAGCCGTGCGGGCCCAGAGCAATTCAATCCCCTGTTGGGCAAGGATAGGTGAGGGACCCGCCACATGCACATTTGTTCTGTCTCTCTGTGTAGCTGCTGTGCAAACAACAATCCCCCTACCAGAAGAGAGGGATCAGGGCCCCACGCAGGGGTTACTGCTCCCTCTCCTCATCTAGCTGCTCTCACACCCCACATCACCCACCAAGATGCATGAACAGGGCCTAGAGAGCAGGGCTCCCTGGTGCTGAGGTCCCAGCCTCTGCCAGGGGAGACACGAGCAGAAAGAGAAACATTTCCATGGAATCAGATCCAGCAAGAATCAAACCCACGCTAGCGCTCTCTCCTGACTCACAGCGGAGCAGACATGACCCCAGCCAGCAGAACAGACCCCCCCGGCCCAGGTCCACTCCCCTCCATCCCACTCTTTACAGGGTCCATGTCAGGAAAGGCCCAGAATGTCTCAAGGGAAGTGGAGGATTTGGCTGAGACTTAAAGGGCTCTAGCAGCAGAGAGAGAACAGAGCCTGTGCCTGGGATCCCATTACAGGTCAGTCCTTCCTCAGCCTAGAGCCTGTGTAGAGTCTGGTACTGGAGGAACTACAACTGCCTCCTCCCTCTGTGCTCTGGCCCCATAAGCCCTGCTCCTCCTTGCTGCGAGCAGGCTTGTGCACGACGCAGCTCGTGGCTCCTGGCCGCTCACCTCTATTCGCTGATGCTGTTGCGCAGCATTTGCTTCTCCTGCAGCGCTGCCATGGCCAGGCGCAGATGCTCCTTCAGCTGCTCGATCTCCCGCTCCGAGCGCAGCTTGATGTTGTTCAGCTCCGTGTAGACATCCTGGTATTTCCCTGAGGCAAATCTCTTATCCTGCAGCAGAAGGCAAGGGATCACCACCCAGCTCCTAGTGTTCATGCCAGGGGAGGGCAGACACCACCAGGAGGAAAAAACCAAGGAGAGCAAGACCTAGGTTTCAATCTGAGTCACAGCCAAGGCAACCAGGGGGAGCACAGGAGCATGGCAGAGCCCTTAGGCTGCTCAGCAGAGACCCCCACAAGATGGGACAGGCCTGGCATCCACAGAGATCAATTCCGACTGGCTGTTCAGAGAAGGGGTGCAGAGGGACAAGTGAGAGGACTGGGCGGCTATCAAGCAACTAACCATTACAGACTGGAGGGGCTGGTTTCTGAAAGCTGTTCAGCTATATGTGGGGATTGAGAGTTGGGGCTCAGGGAGTAGACAGCTGTCTATAGCCACCAGGAAGAGGAACTGGAAGAGGAAAAGGGTATGACTAGGAGCAAGGGGAAATTAAGACTGGAGAGCAGGAAGGTTCCTCCAATGGCAAGAGCCATTTAATTGTGAAAGTCTCTCTCAGGGAGGAAGTGGTGGAAGCCACCTCGCTTGGGCCATTTAGAACAGAAGCAGGCAGAGCAATGGCAAATACACTGCTTGTAGCAATCTCACCCTGGCCAGAGGAAGGAGCATAAGGACCCTCAATAGAGCTCGCCTTCGATGGGGTGAAGCCTGTGGACAAGGCCTGGATGTGGGCAGGGCGACATACAGCCAAGGAGTGGGAAGTAAGGCAGACAAATTGGGAGTTCCATCCAGATTGCACCAGGTTTTTTCCACCTAGAAGGGCTCCCAACACTGAGTGCACACACACCCCACACTGCTCTGGGGGTTAATGACCAACAGTGGCAGGGAACCAAAGTGAATCTAATAGAAACAAGAGACCCAAATCACTCCCACTCAAGCATCATGCGCTGAATGATTGTCCCAGACCTTACTTTCCCCACTATTTTCCTGCCTCCAACGTCAGTGAGGTCTTCACAGCCCTCCCCTTGGTAAATGAAACCCCAGGAAAGGAGCAAACGGCTCCCAGGAAATGGTACCTTTTGCATCATCTGGAGCTCATCTTTAAGACACTGAACCTCTTTCTTCAGGTACCGGAGTTCATTCTCCTTCACTCGAAGCAGCACCTGTGAGGGGGAGAAGAGACACTCAAGCTATTAAGCTGAGAGACACGGCAGAAGAGTGTGTTGCAGGGGGAGGGGAAGGAAGAGCCAGGAGCACGAGGCCAGGAAGTGCTGGAGATCAAGAGCGAGATGCAGTGGCAGAGCTGTGGAGGGGAAGCTTGCATAGCTGCTTTCTGCACGGCAGCTTGTACCATCCGCTCCTCTGCTTTATGTGAATTTGTGCCCCTGGAATGTGTCAGAGACAGGCCAGAGGCCACCGCACACCTTGCTGCTCTCCCCCTCGTCTCTTTCGTAGTCCAACAGAGCCAGCCCACCAAGGCAGGCAGCGGGTTTGGACGGCAGGTGTTCAGCGCAGCCCAGAGACCGCTGTGCATGCTGCAGACACGGGTCAGCAGTGCACAGCACCACTTGACCTCTTTACCTCTAGCTCGCCGGAGCTCCTCTCGTTGTTGTGCAAGGCCCCACCCCCTGAGCCCTGCGAGTCAATGAAGGCCCGTAACCTCCCGATCTCCTCTGACAGGGACGTCTGCAGCTCCTGGGGACCAGAACAGAGTCATCAGGGGAGTGTGCACGCACCCACAAACAAGAGCCCACTGTTAGGTGCATCCCTGAGAGCCAGCCAGGCCCATGCTGCTCCCTCCCCATATAGATGCTCCTTCACACCCCCCACCCAGCTTAAAGGGCCCATTTCCTACTTTGCCCTGGATTGCACAACTCGTTTGTTAAGGGGATTTCTGGCTCCGTAGGGAACGTGCCCCTGGGATCTTCCAGCCTGCCATGCAGAAGGCTCAGCCCTCTGGGCAAACGTGTCTCTTGCCTGGTTCTGTCGGAGCAGCTCCTTGCCCTCCTGTTGGCAGCGCTGCAGCATCTGCTCCCGCTCTTCTGCCTTCCGTGTGAGGTCCCCGATCTCCAGGCACTTCTGGGAGTACTGCTCGGAGAGAACTTGCAGCTCCCGCTTCAGCGAGTCCACGTCTGATCTGCCACAGCCACCAAGAACGTGACTTCAGAGACGTCCCATCCCCCTCCCAGGACCCACTCTCTCACCAACACCACCCTCCACCCCTGGCTATGGACACCACCCACTGCCTCCGCCCACACGGCTGCGACCCCCTGACACCACTGTTACTCAGAAGGGTCCCCTCTCCTGAACAGCTGGTAATCAGAAGAGGGAATCCACTAAAACTGGGAGAGGAAAGAAATGAAGAATCCAGTGGGAGGAGAGAGGGAGCCTATTCGGGTCTATTGGAGATGGGGAGGTGCAAGAGACTGTTTGTTCCTCTCTGAGCACCCCCTCGGAGGGAGGGGATATCCCACTCCCACCTGCAGGGTTAGCATCTCAGGCCATCGCACCCATGTATCCCCCTACCCTTCCCTGGAAGCAGCGCTAGGACAAGGTAGCGGAGGCAGGCTAGAAGCTAATGCTGGATATCTGGAAGGCAGACGGGTGGAATAGAAAAATCCACCCTTTGGCCCACTGTTAAAGGGGACAGCACTCTCCAACTCGCCCACCTGGGTCCTAAAGGGACCTAGCAAGCATGGAGGCTGGCCTGGGCAGCATCCATTGGGCGGGGACAGGGTGAAAGGGACTGTGCAAAGACTCCTTACTGGTGCTGCCTCCGGAGGGCCTCTGAGCCTGACCCGCCCTGCTGGAAACTGCGTGTCCTGCCCAGCTCCCTGTTCAGCTCCTCCTTGTGCACCTTCTTCAGCGCTTCAATAGCTACAGAGGGGGAGAAAGAGAGATGTGGAGTTGTGTGTCCTGAGAGACTTGGCTACTCTCCTGCTTGGCAGAGGGAACTGAACGGGGGTAGCTCCTGAGGACGCACTCCCACCTACCGCCAGAAACCCCAGCTCCAGGACAGGTGTGTGTGTGTGTGTGTGTGTGTGTGTGTGTGTGTGTAAGTGTGTGTAAAAGAAGGAAAGAGCTTACGGCTCAGGTCTTGCTTTTTAAAAATGGAATCGCATCTCATACCCAGGAGCCTCATATGGGCATGGGGCACACAGCCATCTCCTGAGGAAGCACGGGCATCTATGTGACCTACAACTGGGGAAACACACCGTCTCACTAGCCTCAGCTAGTGGAGCTGCTCGCTCACCACCTCCCTTACCAAGGAAAGCACGTGGGGGATGGATTTTTCCAATCTTACTTCTGAGCCCATTAAAGGGATACAGCAGCCTGTGATTCTGTTCAAAGCTAGCAGCATGAAGGTATGTACACAGCATAGAGCCAAGGAGCCCACAGAGAACACAAGAGATGAGTAGGGGGCAGATAGTCCCAGGATCTTTTAACCACGTGTCTTTTCCAAAAGAGCCCCTTAGCTCAGATTTGGATCTTAGCCCACGACCATCCCACTGCAAAGACTTACGGGGAATGTCTCTGCTTTTCGAAGCAGAGACAACTGCTACAGTAATGCAGGGGCCCCAGCCAAGATCCAGGCGCCATCATGCTAGGCATTGTGTACGTATGTACGCACGCATGCGCACACCCTGCCTCAAAGAGCTTATAAAAGTCAGGGAAGGAGCAAAACCAGAGAGGGGAAGGGACTTGCCCAAGGTCACCCAGCATGTCAGTGGCTGAGCTGGGACTAGAACCCCGCTCCCCTGAGTCTCAGAATACCTTAGCCACTAGACCACGCTGCCTCCCTGCAGCACCACACCTCTACCTTGTGTTTTACAGTCCCAGGGATGTGGACACTTGCTGAGCTCAGCATCTTGGAGGATCACAGCTAGGATGAACCCCAGGATTTAGAGAGACCCACGAGATGTTCCAGGAAAGGGAAGGCTGGGGGATTCCAGGGGAGGCGGCGAGTGGACTCCACGGGAAGTTTGAGAGAGGAGAAAGGGGCCTCTTGGTGGACAAGGGGCAGCCGGTGATCTCTCCTCCCTCCCCCGTTAAGAGGTGCTCAGGCGCTTGCTCCTACCTGCAGCTGTGGCCGCTGCCTCCTCAGCCAGGAGCCGCTCCTTCTCCTGCCGCAGCCGTTCCAGCTCCCGTTGATGGTGTCGCTGGAGCTCTGCCATGACCTGCTGGTGAAGAGATTCCATCTCTGCCAAGCTGCGTTCACATGCCTCCTGTCACACAGGAGAGGGGAGAAATTAAAACAGGGAAAGGGGAGCAGAACCAAGACACAGATAAATGCAGTAAGATACTGTGTTAGCATTTGCTTTGCTCTACACTGGTGAACTCCACACAGGCCCACTGCCACCACTGAATCAGAGATGGGAGGTGAATACCTGCCAGGACAATACACCCTCAAGAGGGAGGGAAGTGTCCTATTAATAAGATAAAAAGTTACATTTTTCATCCTTAGATCTCAAAGTGTTTGACTAAAGTATCATTATCCCCCATTTCTCATATGGGGAAACTGAGGCACAGACGGGGGAAGTGACTTGGCCAAGGTCACCCAGCAGGTCAGTGGGAGAGTTTGGACCAGAGACTAGGTCTCCCGAGTCTCAGTCCAGTGTTCTATGCACTAGGCCGGACTGCCTGATGCCACAAAGCGTCTGGCTTTATGACCTGGGTAAAGCAACATTCCCCTAATTCTCAAAAGCTGAGCTGCCTCTTAAGTACAATGAAACCAATCGCATTCCCTTTCAATGCAGCCATGTGCTGTTAAAGGCCCTCCCCAAAGTGAGTGAATATGCAAAGTAGGTCAGTAGACATTCATAATATGATCATGTCTTTTACAGGTCAGCTGTGCAGGAAGTCTGAACACCACAGACATTTAAAATGTCCTCATTGGCACTGGAGCTGGCACTCACTGAAATTCAGTCCACACCTCTGAGCTACTCTTCCAGGCTCTCTGCAAACTCAGGCAGAGTCATTGCATCCGTTCAGTATGGTCATTTTTTAAATTTTCGTTTGCAATCTAACAGCTAGAGAATTTCATTTAGAAGTGTCCTTCAGAGTCTCTGCTGACAACCAAGAGGCCAGGCTGCTTCTCCTCCATAGTCCCTTGCCTGCTGCCCCCTCCACTCCCTAAACCCAGAGGGGCACACACCACACTTTGGGAAATGCTGCTCACTCCAAGGCAGAGCAATGTATCCTGGGACCTGTAGTCTGCAGCTGGTACATCTCGGTATTAGAACAAGGGCAGCTGCTATTTCATCCACTTTGAGTTAATGCAACCTGTTGACTCCAGGCAAGTTATCAACATGAACCTCAGTGGGGCAAAATGTGGGTACCCTGTGATTTGCCCGAAATTGGCTATCAACCATTGAGAGGTTAATGGGAAGGAGACAGAAAGCCATCATGTAAGGGGATGGGCAGTTTGGAAACAGAAGTTACAAAATGTCTCATCAAGGGCTGATTAGATGCTATTTTTACCATGCGAACTGTGGCTTGTAATATTTATCAGGCTCACAGGGCTGCTTCTAGCTGGCTATACGAATTGCCACCCACACTGTGGGTTTTTTCTGTGGCAGATATAACAGATCAGTTGCAATAATCCAGCGACATGGAGATCTGGTCCTTTCTGCTGCTAATAAGGAAGGTACCTGCCTGGGTCACATCAAAGGAATTGCTCCTGATACTTTACAGAAGGGTAGCTGTGTTAGTCTGCATACAGCAAAAACAACGAGAGTTCTGTGGCACTTTAAAGACTAACAAATTTAATATTACTGCATCTGAAGAAGAGAGCTGAAGTCTCTCGAAAGCTTATGCTACTTTACGTGTCACTGGCATCACATTTGCATAGGAAAATTAGGGCCAGATCACTGAGCAGCACTGAATGCCCCTTACTGCCCACTGAAATCAGTGAGAAGTGAGGGGTTCAATGCTTTGCAGGAGTAGGCCCTTTTTGCCTTTTCTTCCACTGAATGGGCTCTGCTCATAACCACAGAGATCATAAGGAGGCGTGCAACCAACTCAGCGCCTTGTGATTTTTTTGTGATTGGAGGCAACTCAATCGGTTGCACCATCAGGATTATCTCCAGGGATCAGTGAACTCCAGTTGGGAAGTGTGTTGCGTAAGACTTGACTGCTTTACATAAGCAGTTCACATTCCTGAGCTGGCTGACCTCAATTACAAGAACCTGCTGATGGGGCTCCTTGTAGCATGGCTGCAGGGAGAGGGTGGCTGATAAGTGACACACTGGACTTTAGTCTTGGCTACAGCCTGACATTTGGTTCAGCGCCCAAATAAAACCGAAGACGGTTACGGCTCATGCTCAAGAGAGATCTTCATGAGTTTGAACCAACCATGCTCTATTTAAAGAGACTAAAGCGCTGCCTATACTACAGCAAAGCAGGACCCAGCTACAACATGGTACCTCCTGACCCAACTGAAATGCAGGGCAATCTTGTAACTTAAATGGGACCAAGAGAAGTATGATCAGAGCCCTCAGTCTTGGAGGACACAGGCTTTCATGGCATAACCATGCCCCAAACTACAGGATCTGTAATGTGCTTGGGACACATCTTCAGTTTATTTCTATGTATGGGAATCTTAATACACATTAGCTTCCCTTCTCTCCCAGTGAAGAAGTTCCGTCCTGAGGAGGCAGGTGGATGGCTGAGCCGAGCCAAGCCAACCTCCCTAGTGTGAACAGGAGTTCTGGTGTGCAAGACTGAGCCCTCCAAGCAACATAACCCTGCTTCAGTGGTAAGGGACAACTCCGTCAGATTCCACCCGCTCCGTTGCATGCGTACGAGGAGGTTACTTACCATAACTGGAGGTTCTTCGAGATGTGGTGGTCTCTATTTGGATTCCAGATGCAGGTGTGTATGCACACCATGTGCCGGAACGGTTTGTAGTAGTGTCCGTTGACCCGCACGTGTGTCATCTGCGTGGCGCATCTGAGGCATTAAGAGCTGTGCAAGTCCACGCCGCTCCAGTTCCCTCTTACCAGCAAGCAAGAGAGCCCGCAGCAGAGGGGAGGGAGGGCAGGATTGGAATCCAGACAGGGACCACACATCTCGAAGAACCTCCAGTTACAGTAAGTAACCGTCTCTTCTTCGAGTGATGGTCCCTATATGGATTCCAGACACGGGTGTAAAGCGCGCAGGGCTCAGGTGTGGAGGTGGGTGCAAAGGCTCGCAGGAGGTAAAAGTCTGCAAGACAGCATGGCCAACCGCTGCATCTGCTGCCGGGGTGATGGCGCAGTGAGCAGCAAAGGTGAGGACAGAGGACCATGTGGCCATCCTATAAATGTCCTGCCACATCTGTGAGGAAGGCCAATGTGGTGGCATGCAACTGTGTGGAGTGAGCCCTGACTCCAGGGAGCAGAGGAACATGAGAAAGGGCGTAGCATTCCTCAATGCAAGGGGAGATCCACTTACAGAGGTGTTGCGAGGAGAGGGTGTGCCCCCGATAGCACTCTGCAATGGTGAGAAAGAGCCTGGGCGAGGCACAGAAGGTGTGGGTGCATTGGAGAGAAAAGGCCATTGCACAACGGACATCGAGAGAATGCAATGTGAGTGCCCTGGGAGGGGTGTATGGTTTGGGGTAGAAAACTGGAAAGTGGATAGATTGGTTGAGGTGAAATGGAGAGGCCACCTTGGAAAGAAATCTGAGGTGTAGTTGTAGAGAGACTGTCGTGGTGGAAGACAGTAAAGGGTGGGTTGCCTCGTGGAGGTGATGGCCACCAAGAAGATCACCTTCATAGAGAGGTGGTCGAGAAAGCAGGTCACAAGGGATTTGGAGAGAAACCTTGGGAGGGCAGAGAGGATGAGACTGAAATTTCAGGAGGGGGTGGGGGCTTCTGAGCCGCAGCCTTGTGTGCTGTACCATGTATTTGCAGCAGGCCATGTGACCTAGAAGTTCCAAGCAATTTCACGCCGTTGTGGTGGCAAAAACAACTTAAGTCCTTTATGATGGAGCACAAAGTCCAGAAGCGAGATTCTGGCAGAAGTGACCTGGCCTGAACACAGTCTAGGACTGCTCCTATAAACTCCATTCTCTGGGTAGGGGATAAGGTTGACTCGGGCATGGTTAGCCAAGGCCCTGGTTTGTTGGTCAATCATATCAGGCTGACGTGTGCCTCTACTTGCTCTTGGAGCAGCCCTTGACAAGCCAGTTGTGTAGATACGGGAACATCTGTACCTGTCATCTCCTTAGGAGAGCGCTGACAACCACCATATGCTTGGTAAAAACTCAAGGGGCTGCAGACAGTCCGAAGGGAAAAACCATAAACTGATAACGAGTGTGGTTTACCAGGAACCTGAGGAACCTCCAGTGAGATGGGACTATCGAAATATGAAAATAAGCATCCTTCAAAATCAAGGGCGGCATACCAGTCCCCTGGATCCAGGGACGGGATGATGGCAGCCAAGGAGACCATGCAGAACTTCACTTTCTTCATGAACTTGTTGAGGTTTCGCAGTTTGAGAATAGGTCTGAGAACCCCCCTTGACTTTTGGGACCAGGAAATATCAGGAGTAGAAACCTTTTCCCCTCAGCTCCTGAGTTACCTCCTATACGGCTCCTGCTCATAGGAGCTCTTGCACTTCCTGTATAGGGAGTTCGTGAGAGGAGTCCCTGAAGAGGGACAGAGAAAGGGGATGGGAGGATGGGAAGGAAGAAAATTGGAGAGAATAGCCCATGTCTACCATGTGCAGAACCCTAGCGTCTGAGGTGATCTGAGCCCACATCTAGTAGAAATTGAATAGACAATTCAAGAAACTGGGAGAAGGATCCAGGATCTGGTCTGGTGTGTTGCCCTTGGGTGCACCCTCAAAATGATTGCTGGGAGCTAGAAGCCCGCCTTGCCAAGCTCCGACCCTGGTTAGATGGGGGTCGGGGCATCCTGCGCCTGTTATTCCTGCCCCTCCTTCTAGAATAATCTTGCCTCTGCTGTGCAGGATAAAAACACGGAACAGGCTGGGGCTTGAAATGCTTCCTCTGGGTGCTCAGCATGTGTAGTCCTAAGGATTTCAGTGTAGCCCTGGAATCCTTCAGGTTGCAAAGTTTGGAGTCTGTTTGCTCTGAAAACAACCCTAAGCCCTAAAACGACAGGTCTTGGATAGTTAGTTGGACCTCGGGGGGGAAGCCTGACACCTGTAGCCATGAGCGCCTTCTCATGGCAATCGCCGATGACATCGCCTGTGTAGCTGAGTCCGCCACATCCAGGGCAGCCTGCAATGAGATCCTGGCCATGGCTTTGGCCTCCTAGATAATTGCAGCAAATTCCTGTCTGGAGTCAGCCAGAAGCAACTCCTTGAATTTCACCATAGTCTCCCAGAAGTTGAAATTATAGCAGCTCAGTAGTGCTTGCTGATTAGCGATGCGAAGCTGGAGCCCCCCAGTGGAGTACACCTGCCTATCGAAGAGGTCCAGCTTCTTCGAGTCCTTGAACTTGGGCATTGGTCCTTGTCATTTGCTGCTGCTATCACCAGCAACCCTGGTTGTGGGTGGGTAAAGGGATACCTATGCCCTGTGGAGGGGGCAAAATATTTTCTTTCTATCCCCTTAACTATAGCAGGGATAGAGGCTGGTGTTTGCCGCAGTGTCTTGGTGGTGGCTTGGATTGTTTTTACAAGGGGCAGTGCTACCCTAGAGGGGCCCTCTGATGCCAAGATATCCACCGTGGGGTCCTCTGACTCCCACACTTCCTCTGCTTGGAGTCCTAGGTTCTTGGCCACCCTCCATAGCAGCTCCTGGTGAGCCGTTATCCACTGGCAATGGCACAGTTGAAGTCCCCACCGCCGTCTGGTCAGGGAGAATGACAACGACACCCTGGGTGGAACTGGGCCTTCCTGGTCGACCGGGTCACAAGATTTCCCTTGCGCTAGGTTGTCAAGTTCAGTGCCGGGGTCTGCCCCAGTGCTGGTCTCCCCACTGTACTCTGCTCTTGCCTCAGTGCTGATGTCATTGTTCACTTCAGTACCGCAAGGTGATAAGCAGGCCTCAGGTGAGCCCATGTTTGTGAGGTGACCGAATAGGAGCGCCTAGAAGGTGGGTCTGGTGGTATGATCACGGAGTCCAAAAGGGCCACTGCGCAGGCATCTATCACTGCGCTGGCCAAGGTCCCATGAAGGAGGCTTGTCCCTTCTCCTGCCTGTAGCAATGTCCCTGCGAGCGGTGCCAGTTGTGCCTGGAGGCGTAGGATTCTGCCTTCGAGCCAGAAAATTGCAACTCCGAACACAGAGACCACAGTGGCGCCAAGCGGAACGGTACTGGGGAGTGGTGCCACGGGGAAGGGGACCAGCGCTGCATTATGGCGCCTGTAGACGACACTGTGCTTTGCTGTGGTGCCGGAGGTCTTGGCTCCTGCTCCTCCCTCCTGGCGGGAGACTAATGTACCATCATGGCTATCAGGTCTCCAGCTGCTTCCAACATGTCCAGGGTGGAAGAAGAGCACAGCTTTTCCATGTGGCTCTCCCTTATGGATGATCCATCAGCACCGGACCCAACAGAACCCACTGTGGATCCAAAATTGACAGTGCCGGCCCTGGTGGGGAAGGTGCCAGGTGCCCCGTCACCGGACGCACATGGCGGTTCTCTCTCCCCTTTGCTGTAGGCAAGTGCCCTCTATCAGTTTTCTTTTACCTCTTGAGACACTGGAGGGTGGGATCGGTGCTGGGTCTTCGGTGCTTGGGAATGCCAGTGCCAGGGGTCCTTCAACGCCGAGTCCTTCTTTGGCACCAAAGTCTAAGAGAGGCCAGCACACTCCACACCGAGGTACTGGGTGCCGAGTCCAAGTGGTCCGGTTGGGGGCGGAAAGCTACCTCCATGAAGAGTTGCTTCAATCTGACTCTCCTGTCCTTTTTGGTCCTTGGACGGAAACCTCTGCAGATCTTGCACTGGTTGGCCTGATGGGCTTCCCCTAGGCACTTCAGACAGGATTTGTGGGGGTCACCCTTTGGCATAGGTTTATCGCAGATCCCACACGGCTTGAATCTTTGGGATCAAGGCATGCCCTAGTTCCCGGGACATAATGTGGTGGGGGGCAAAAGAAACTTAACTGCTAATGGAAACTAACTCTAATCTAATATTTACAGGTTCGATAACTCTCTACCACTAGAGGAACGCTTGCCAATGCAAGAGAAGGCAAGAAGCTCCAACAACTGTTATGGATAGCAAGACGGAACTGAAGAAGTGGCGGTCGGCAGGGCCCTTTATACAATGCCATGGAAGTGCCACTCCAGGGGACGTCTGCACTGACCCGATGGGTACCGCTAGGAGAAAAGCCTTCCAATGGCTGTACATGCAGCGCACGGACCTGCTTGGAACTGACATGAGCAAGCACTTGAAGAACAAGGCAGTGGCCACCCCCTCCTTTTTCGGCACAAGGAAGTAAGTGGAGTAGAACCCACAGCCACGGTACAGGATGCATTCTATGGCGCCCTTCTGGAGGAGGATGTCTGCTTCCTCTCGGAGGAAATCATGGTGGGAGGGATCCCCACGGCCCCCATGGGGTGGGCGATGAGAGGGAAGGAAGAGGAACTCCAGCAGGTACCCCTGGTAAACAATGTCCAAAATCCATTGGTCAATGGTGATTGTGCCCCAATTGCAGGTAAACATGCAAGACAGCCTTCAAAGATGATCTGGGGCGCTGTAGGAGAGGTGGGGGAAAAGGTTCAGTGGCCTCGGGGAAAGAGTCAAAATGGCTTTTTGGAGGATGTTGTGGAAAGATCGAGGCAGTGGAAGGGGCAGCAGCGGAGGATTGGAACTATCTACAACTAAAAGAAAAATTATAGACAAATGGCAGAAAAAAACCCAGATAAGTTCTTTTAGAAAAAACTCAGAGTACTAAAGAACAGGGGTTCCGACTCTGGACACATGGCTACCAGAGGGAACTGGAGCAGCATCAACCTGCAGATCCTCTTAAAGCCTTGGATGCATCACGCGGTCGATGCACACGCGGGTCAACGGACACTACTACAAACAGTTCCAGCTCGGGCGCACAGCGCACGTGCGCCCACATCTGTAATCCATATAGGGACCAACTCTTGAAGAACTGGGTATATGCCCCTTTAAGGATGGCAATGCCCATCAGCCACTATGTAGTTTTACAGCTGGGCTCTCTTTGGATTGCCATGGCAATGCTAAATCAATGCAATGCACACTATGCAGTGCAGCCAGGATAGGTGGGAGTCTCGTCCTCTCCTCACAGCTCCGTCTTTGTTGGGATTGGAGAGAACTAAAAGGCAAAGTGGGGTTTCTGGCCCACTGCTACTCCTCACCTGGGAGATGAAGCCCTGGGGCATGTGGCCATCTCCATGGGATTTTCCTGTGTCACGAAGGCTCTCACCACGGCCACGCCAGGACTCCAGCTGTGCCCTCAGGGACTGGACCTACACCAGGAAACCAGAACATGACATCAGCTTAGCCATGGAAGGAAAAGCACTGATTTGGAATTAAACTGTATCTGAGCCAGACGAGTCTTAGCCAGAGGCTTGGGGGTGAGGGACAATCAATGGAGTTGCTTTTCTATGGGAGCCACAGCTGGCATCCTTTATCCAGGGAAAACAGCAGGCACCCGATGGGACAAACCCAGTGAAACAGGCCCCAGCACATGAGCAGTGGGAAGAGGAGAGAAAGAGACCCCTCCCCACCTCAAGACACACTAGGTGTGGGCCACGCTTTCCTCTAAAGGCAGAAATGCTGGTACAGTGTCAGGCATAAGGGGTTCATGGCTAGTCACACAGAACTAGTGTCACGCTCCCAACTGCCATGGCTAAGTTCTTCAGGTTAACCCCCAGTTACAAAGGGCAGGACAAAGGCTTGGGTATCCCCAGTGTAAACAGGCTCAACTCCAGTTAAGTCAATGGCATTTCATCTACGTATGTCAGGTCTGAATTTGGCCTGGGGTTTCTGATACATGGACAAGCTGCTTCTCAAATGTGGGTCTCAAGCAAGGGTCTATGAACCTGCTATGCAAGCTAGAGTTCTCCTGATCATGAGGTGGCAAATGGTGCTGCTTTCGCTGCCCATGGAGGGCTGGAGGCAGAAGCAGACAGCATCACAAGGGCTTCCCGTGATCCCAGCACTTTGGCTTAGCCTAGTGCGGAGCCCTTGGCCCAAAGGGGCCTGGGAATAAGGGGACCCTTTCCCAATCTGAGAAGGAAATGGGCCTCAAAGACCGACCATTCCTACCTCTTTCTCCAGTGCCTCTCTTGTATCTCCATGGCCCCCCTTGCTCTGGTTCAGCAGCGCCGTAAGGGGCACGCGCTTAGACTCCTTCAGGGGCAGCCGTTCCAGCTCCAGCCACTTCTTCTCAATCTCTTCACTCAGCCGACTGCGCTGATCCTCAGACAGTGCAGGCTCCAGAGACTCATGCTCACACATCTTCCAGCAGAGGGCCCCTGCTGGGCCATCGCCCTGGAGGCTCCCTGTGTCAGGAGCCTCAAACCACTTTCGTCTCTCCTCAGAGCGGAAGGCCAGGTCCCGTTCCAGGTCCTCATGCTTGGTGGCTCGGTCAGAGACCCCCCTCAAACTGCCTCTCGTCCGCTGCGAGGACCCCTGATTCAAGGGGCCCTGCTGCAAGGGGGACAGCTCCACACAGTCAAAAGCATGGCGCGGCCCATCCACCTTCCGGTTACTGCCCTTGGAGATAACCTCCGACCCCAAGCCTGGCCACTGCTCCTCTGACCTGCTCCTCTGAGCACCTTTCTGCAAGACGCAGCTGCGGAAGGAGTTTTCCTTATTGCAGTCAGATAGCCTGAAATCAGAGCATGAAGGCATGAGTGAGAGACATTGTGCTGGGAGTAACAGTGGCAGGCGTTGTGCAAACAGTTCACGTACACTTCTGCCAATGCACTGCAAGCCTAACCTGCAGCCACACCCCTTACTATTCCAGTCCTATGAACTTCCCGAGCGCAGCCAGCCTGTTGCGCCAAATTTCTCAGTGGCTTTGCAATGGGAACAGACTTCCTGTAGGGTGGGGACAACCGGGCCCAGTTCCAGCGACACGTTTTGATCTCAGAGCTTGAACTCTGGGTTCTAGAACAGGGCTCATCAGCTCTGCCCTCTGGCGCCATCCCTTTGCCCTAGTGGGACCCTTCCCTGATCCCCTTTCGTATGTAAGGGGAAGGGCACATTCAGCCTTGGTGCTGTTGGTTTCTTTCAGGCTATCTAACCTGCACTTAGTCAAGGTACTGGTGGTGGAAAGACTGGGACACTGCATAGCAGCCAGCCAATCACCCCCAGACTCTTCAAAGGATCCTGGGAGATGTTCTCTGCCTTTAGGTTACCCAGCAGGACCCTGTGTGCAAATCCCCAGAGAACTTCCTCCCACACTCACCTACTGACATGGTAAGACTGGATTTCCCCATGATACCCTCACTGGTATCTCATGACTGGCAAAGCATCTTCTCCCACGCCAATGTGGGATGGGAGGACAAAGAGACTTCTATTCCGGAAGGGACTGCCTGCTTGAGGCCAATGTACTGACATAGAGGATGGTCCCGGCCATCGTGAGTTGGGGGCGGGGAGTGGGGCATGAACATTCCCAGACATACATACTTTGTGACGTCTGGTGCGCTGGCCGGGCGCACATTCTTCCTCAGTGCCTCGATCCAGTTGCGCCGGATCCCTGAGGTCATTGCTGACAGAGTGAAGGTGGCATCCTTCGTCTGAAAGGGAGAGGCCAAAGGGAGCTCAGTCCACAGCATGCAGCTGACACCCTGTCTGCTGCCACAGCGCAGGACGGCAGGCTACAGCCTGGGATGGAGGCAACACCCACTCACTCTCCAGACAGGGCGAGCCATCGAGCAGAGCTGGGAGAAGCCTGCCTTTGTGTCAGAGGATAGCCACTAACAGGGTCTTAAAAGTCCTTCTCTGCTCTTCTCTGTCACTCCAACAAAAGACAGGCCCTCAAAAGGCATGAACAGAGGTTAATTCATCACTTGGACACTGCCAGACAGTTGCCAGCTAACGGGTCAGCCATGTGGGACTGAGTCATGTGATCTCCCTGGCTAGCTTCCAAGACAACTCCCACCCCCTAGTTCCTCTCTATTCTGTTAATGTGTGTGTCCATCTGTGCTCCCAAGGGGCTGGGGAAGCAGGGCCCCTGGGTGGAATGCATCCTATTCTTGGGGGTTGCTCTTTCCTTTCTAAGCCAAATCTCACAAGTAAGGTGAATGAACCTTTGTGGTTTGTTTGTCAGCACACCAGCTAGACTGTGTTGAGATTCCCTCCCCTCCTTGCCCATGAACTACCATGCTGGCTCCTCCCTGCCACCCCTACAGAACACTGGGCTGAGTCAGCTGTTAGGCTAAGTTCCTCTGTAGTCATTTCATTGCTGGGAAATGGTCAGCTGGAACCCTGAGCATGGCTCCATCCACCCCCACCATGCCACATATCCCTCTCCTGCTCTGATGTAGTGCCTTCTCGCCCCAAGCACCTGACATCACTTCAGAAACAAACCACATACCCACCGCTCACTTCCTTCCCACAGAAGTGAATGATTTGCAGTGCCTAGAGGCCCTGATCCCATTGTGCCAGGTGCTATATAGAGGACAAGACAGACTGTAAATCTTCAGGGCAGGGATTAAGAACATTATGAGATACAACAGGTGGATAGAACGGATAGATTTTGGGGTGTGGGGGAAGCAAACACAAGGTAACAGAGAGGATTATGATCAGTGGGATAAGCAGCTGGTGTGCTGTGACATCGATCACACTAGAAGCAAATGGACATTAGGTTGGTAGCAGGAGGACCATTAACAGCACATGGCTACAGTACCCAACAGTTCAAGACAGGAAGGTAATGAAGAATTCCATCTCCATGCACTTTCAGTGGGACAGCTGAAGGAGACAAAAATCTAGTTATCCAGGCTAGAATCAGCCTAGGTCTCTTGTAGCAACACTCCTGATCTTGCAAGAACTGCCATGGGATGGTTAGAGACCACAAGCACTTGGGGTCCTGGATGGTCAGCTCACCTGCAAATGGCATATACAGCAGCAGCACAGCAGCTCTTTGCATCCTCCTGGAGGACTGGGTTCATTAGAAAGGGATGAGCATTAGTCACTTCCTGCAGACCAGAGTATCCTTGAAGGTCTCCCATACAAGAACTGACTTGGCTTAGCTCGCAAGCTCCAACAGGACCCCAGCACAAGTTTGCATGGCTGCCGATACTCACATGTATCTGGAAGCCATAGTTGCGTTGCACGGCGTATTCAGTCACATCTGTGCAGGAGTGCAGGTCAATCTCACCATCCAGGTCATCGGCCTGAAACAAGTCCCAGACCACCAGTAAGTCCCTGAGGAAAGCCCAGGACATCTCCCCAAGGCAGCCTGTATCCCAGCTGGAAGCATGAGATTCTCCGTGCTTTACATTCAGTGTACATCCACCCAGAGCATCTTTCCCAGCTTTGCTGGAGCTGAGGTCCCACATCCCAGTCATCTTTCTGATGCCTTTTCAGACCCTGTCACTGCAGAGGTTGTAACTAAGCTATATAATAAGTCCTGCCACCTTTGCAGTCCCATTCCACCAGGAGCAAAGCACACTCCCCTCTAGAAAGGAAGTAAGGCACCTCCAGGATCCCCCTGCCCCCCCCCCAGAAAGAACACACAGGTCAAGGTGCAGTCCCCATTCTTACCTCCTCAGCGTTGGAGTCCCTGTAATATCTCAGGCTTGAGTCCGTCAGCACAAACCAGTGTTTCTTCCACTGTGGACAGAATAGTTAAAGGGAAGGGAACAGAAGAGACGGGGAAATGAACAGATTAGATTACGGAGGAAACATGTTGGAACAGGGGAGAGTATTCTACTTATTGACTTTTCACCCCTCTTGCCAAGAAGGCAGCTTCCAAGTCCGACTGTCCCCTTCCTCCTCCAAAGATACCTCCTTCCACCCCCTTTCTATCCATCAGCTGGGAGAGGGCCAGCAAGAGGAGTCTGACAGAACTCGGTGTGATGGCGACTGGACAGCACACAGCAAACTAGGCACCTGAGCCAGGGAATCTCCTTGGCAGAGTTCAGCTGCAATGAGGAGCACCTAATCAGCAGCTCACCTCCACCTTTCCCAGCAAGGGACACAATCACAATGGAGAAAAAAAGCCTTTGGGTACATGGGGTCTTCGATAGGGACTGGGACTTGGGTGTCATGCGCCCAACATCCATCTTACCTCTCCCAGCTCATCCAGTATGGACATCCATCCCTTCTTGAAATTGAGGAGATCCGGCTAGAGAGAGGATGACAGGGCAGGGGGTTAACAACTGGGCGGGGACTGAGACTCAACAGAGTTTGGTGGTCAGGAATAACTCAGTCCACAACTCCAGGTCTAGCAGAGACTGGAAATGGAGCACAGTGGCACAAAGTGAGCAAGCAAGGACAGTCCAGCATCCCTCCCACCAAGCCCACATGGATTTAGGACCAAGTAGTGAAGGAGATGGCTTGCCATACACTGACAGGCATGTAGTCCTTCAAAAGGAAGCCTGGGGGCAGGGAAGAAGGGGATGAAAAAGTAAAGGTTGGCATGCACAGGGAAGTTTCCACAGTTTTGAAGACAAAGCTTGCAGGGCCACTGCACTGGCTCAGTTTGGAAAGGAGTTTGGTCACAAAACTAGGAAAACCCATTCCAAATCCAGCATGAGCCCAAAGCCTGGGGACATGCTTCAACACCAACACTGATCACTTAATAAAGGCACAAACAGCTCGATGTTACCAGGCCTCAACTCAGCTGCACATGAGGTAAGTTTCATTTCTGCTTAACTGATGGGGAAAAATGCCACGTTCAATGACTTGCCCAAAGCCACAGGGCAAGTCAGAGCCAGTACTAGAATCTGGGAACAAACTCCTCTTTCTTAAATGCACGAGTTGTTTTTGTACCACAAAACACCCCCGACTGCTCCCCCAGCCTCCTCACCACACGCAGCCGTGTGTAAATACTATGTCAGATCATCTACACACACAGGGGAGGAGGTCCCACCCCCTCCAAACCTCACCCTGCTGCGGCATCACAACCAGTTCTGCCTCCTATTTCAGGGCTGGAACTGCAAACAGCTGATGCAGGGCAATTGCTCTTCCTTGCTTTACCAAACCAGGTGGGCCAAACCCATCCTTTAATGCCATGGACTTAAAGGAGCTATGCTAGGGACTAATCTGACTCACTGGCTGTTTTCTCAAGGAGACCAATCTCTCTTACCGCCTCCCCACCCAACCACATACATGCTATGCTCCTCCTCCCCCATTCAAGCCCCAGTAGCTAAACTTGGTCAGCCAGCAGGGGCAGAGGAGATGTTAGAGTTGTACCTGACAGTCATCCGTACCAGGTCTGCCAGCCTGGGGTAGACTGCTGAGTGTTCCTGACTGCCACATGCTCCACCCAGGAAGGGGCTGGTGAGGGGAGCGGCTCCACGCCAGGGTGGGTACTTAGTATTCCAAGAACTTCTGATGAATCTAGGAAAGATCCACCAGGTGCCAGCTGGCCCTATACGCTCAGATCTCCTGCAGTGCAACTAGGTGAAGCTCTCTCCTGTTTCATCTGGCAGGGCTGATCTCTTGGGTTACACCCAAGATTATGGCAGACAGCAGCAGAGTGACAGCCTGCCCCAAACCCAGCCAGCCTATTGGTTGCAGGGGGGCGGGCCACCTGTTATTACAGCTGCAGGCCCATCCTATTGCTGTCTCACCAGGCTGGGAGTGTCCGATTGCAGGGGCGGGATCTGCCACACAGAAGAGATACATGGAAACTGGAGCCAGGTGACCCAGGCTTTCACTCTTCACCTCCAGCTCCAATGCTGCAGGATGGGCAGAGGCTGCTCCAGACAATGTGCTGCCCGCTCCTCTCCTACTACGCCGCATGCACCCTGTGCACCTTAACACGGGCACCAGGTTTGTACAATGTGTGGGAAACAGGATGGGCCTGTCACCTGAGGGCCTCTGGCTCACCAGCAGGGAGGGTAAGGTAAGGAGTGGGGATGAAGCCCGCAGCAGGGAAGGATCAGAGTCCTTATACTTGGGGTTTGAGGGGCGAAGTCCCTCCCCCACCCCCACCCGTAGAAGAAACATTTGAAAATAAGGATACAAGGGAAAATCTGGTCCACATGGTCTGGATCAAATTATGATGCTAAACCTGGCTAGAGGCAGCTCTGGTCTGGGAGGGTGGGTGGGTAAGTGACCTCCCCCCACCATGATCTGGTATAAAAGGTGTATGGGGCCTACGCAAGTCTTTTTAAACAGCACTCCCATTTCAAAGGGGATGCCCCATACAGACAAGTAACTCTGACATTCCCCTCCGGTCATTCCCCCTTTCGGGGTGACAGAGTGGCAAATACAGCAGCTTAATCCTCCACAAACAGGCTTCCCTTGAAGGACCCCCACTGGCGTCCCCCACCCCAAGGAGCCAGCGGCTCCGTCTAGGCTCACCCAGGGATCTATCCCCAAGAGCACCATTTGCTGGGATTCCTGGCTTGGGGCTGCATCTGCGCCTCCCCCTGTTGGACTCTGGACCCCATTCTGAGTGAACTGCTCAAGGCGTCAATCTGAAGGACACCCCAGGGTACAAGGGGAGCTGCACCAGGCCCCCAACACGAGGCTAGGGAGAGGGGGCCCCATCCAATAGATTGGTGGAAGAATGGAGGAGATAATACAGGGGACTGGAGTCAGGACCCAGGGTGGGGATGGGAGTCAAGACCAGGGAAAGACCAGGACACAGTGAGGGACAAATGGAATGGGGGGATTAGGAAAACAGGGAGCAGATCATGGGGCGGGAAGATAGGACACGGGACAGATGAGACAGGATGCTTGAAGAGGGGTCCAACAGCATGGGGGGGAATACTGGGGAATCCCAGGCACAGATAAGTTGAAGGGGCAGAGCATGGTGGAGGATGACGACCGGGGAAGAGGTAAACACTGGGGGTCAGGGGCACAGGCACTAGGACTGCAAGTGGGGGGAGGGAGGGAGGCAGGCTTGCCCCACTCCTTATCTTATCCTCCCTGCTGGTGAGCCAGAAGCCCTCAGGTGACAGGCCCATCCTGTTTCCCACACTCAGCTGGTCTGCCAGCAAGTGGCAGAACGGGACCTTGGGGCCAGCTAGTCGGGCCATGGCATGCTCCCTCTCAGCCAGACTTTTGAGAAAGAGGCTGGGTGTAGGCAAGGGTAGACAATGGCCCTTTGCCCCCTACATCTATGGTTGGGGGCAAATGAAGTGGAAGACAAAGTGGGGGGCAAGAGCCAGGTGAGCAGATAGGCTAGGACACAGGAAAGTGGGGGGCAGGGATGGAGACAAGTGGGCATAGGACACTGGCAGCAGAGATGAGCAGGAAGATTAGGGCAGGGAACAAGGAGCAGATGGGAGTGCCACTTACCTGGCTGCCACCCACTCAGGGGACCCCTCATCCTCAAACTCATCCAGGAATAAGACACCGGAGGCCAGATCAGGCTCCCTCCCAGACAGAGCTACTCCCACCTAGCCCAGCCCTCCAGCCACATGATCCATGCTGAGGTGTCTGCATGTGTGTAAACGTGCACGGGTGCACAGCTCGTTAATTCATTTTGATCTAGGACTCTGAAATGGACCTAGAACTAAGCACATTAAGAAACTAACGTGCACAGTGACCATCTGGACAGTTAGCCCACACCAGGGCAGGTGATTGCAGGAAAGGTCTGACTCTAGAGCTTGCTATGACTCCGCCGTCCAAGACAGCTGCTGGCTTGCCTATGTCTAGAGTGGCCTCTGCAGGTAGGGGACAAAGAGAGATGCATACTCTTTTTCCAATCATTTACTAGCCTGTTGACATCATTCCCCACCCATTCCCAAGTTCCAGCTTACAGGAGTCACTCCAGGCTTCCCCTACATGCCTCCCCTAACACTCTTCACATTATGTGGCTACACCTATGCAGCAGCAACCTCCTGTTGCTCCCCCTTTCAATCCAGCGACCCCACAGTTGGATGTGTACGGGGGGAGTGTGGGAGGGAGAACACAGGGAGGGAAGTGGAACATAAAACCAACATACTGTGATGCACATGTGTTTGGTAGACAATACACCCCCCCCCCCACATACACACACACACACACTAAACCAAGGCATCCTGAGGTCACTGAGCAAAGCCAGCCCTGCAGTTGCTATCCAATCCCCACCCCATGTCCCCAGATGCAGTATGGCATCATTCTCTATCACACCAGATGTCCACATTGCACATTGCAGCTTCCCAGAAATTCATGGTGAGTAATAGATATCCCTGGACATTAGACAATAATGGAATCATGAGCAATAAGTAGCAAGGGCTTATGAAGAATAACTCTGGCCAGCCAAACCTAATTTTTGTAATGCATTAAAAAAAAAAAACAAAAAAAAAAAAAACACCCTCTAATGAATAGCACGGACACGGTACATGCCAAACTTGAATTTTAGTAATGCATTTGATTTAACATCTTTATGAAATCTTAACTAAAGAATCGAATGGCCTTGGATAAATACCATAGTCAGGCAGATTAAAACCCGACTACGATAGTAAAAAAAGGGCACTGATGATTTCTTTATCAACAGCAGTATAGTGAGAAAGAGGGGAGGTTGTCACAATGATCAGTGCTAGGTCTCCTCTTATTTGAGATTTACACTAGCAGAGCATTAATAATCATAGAGTTAATGGATATTAGCAGAAGATATTAAATTGGGAGGCACTGCAAACCCCAACAGGGGCATAGAAATGCTAGAAGACTTTGACAACACATTCTAACAACTGAACCAGGTTCTGACCCCCTACTCTAGCCCCCTATATCCAGTATAGGGACCATAAAGAAACCACGATGGCTCCAGGAAGAATTCCCCCAGCAAAGGAACAACATAAGGGGCCGGTACTGCTTCCTTTGCAGCTGCACATGTAGGGGTGACCAGGGTTAGGAGGGGTCTTGCTTGTGGCACTTTCTTTATAGCTATTCAGGGCTGCAAAGTGGCCCATAGGCAGTTGTGGGAGGCCGTCATAAGTTTTAGTTACAACAGCCCTCGGGCTGTTCTAACTTACAGCGGGGCTGGCACTTCAGAAGATGCAAAAGATAGCGTAAAGCCACCTTTGCCCTCTCTCCTCCACAAGCTGCACCTTCTGCCCCAGTACTCCCAGGGAGCACAGTATGGAATCTAGCCAATGGGCAGAAAATAATAAAAACGAGGTTCCACCAGGAACAGCATGGGATAACATGTCTGAGGAAAAATATTCTGGAACACAGAGATTCAGCAGGAGGAAGAAGCTGAAAAGCAGTGATGTTGAGTGGCCTTGGGGTGACAGCAGACAGCAAACTAGAGACAAGTTTGCAATCAGATATGGCAGCAAAACACAACCAGCCTTAAATGCTGTTTTAGGCTGCATGTACGGAGGCCTTGTGCAGGGACTACTTAGCTTTGGTGTGACCCCACCCAGAGCATTTCATTAATTTCTATACACCACGCTGCTAGAAAGATACTGAAAGTTGGAAGGGCTCCAGAGAAGACGTGATCAGGGGGGCTGGAATGACTGGCTTTACAATAAGAGAGCTGAATATGCCTAGCCTGGCTAAGTGATGACTATAGGGGACATGATAACAGCCTGCAAATATCTGAAGAATGTAAACACCAAACAAGGAAAGGAATTAGTTAGGGTGGTACAAGAGGTATAGCTAGGAATAAAGAATTAAGCAAAGAAAGGGAACATTCAGAAGACACTTCCACACAGTCAGGTCTGTTAGGCTATGGAATAGTCTGTCCAGGGCAGGGGCTGGGGGTGTGAAAGCCCCATCGCCTTAAAAGTTTAGGGCTTAAACTTTTAAAACCAGACTGGATAGAACCCTATGGAAGCATCCCACAGGGGACAATCCTACCCTGGCTGCAGGGAGAAGGATTGGGTGATCTGATGTTTTTTTTTTTCCAGTTCTAACTGCCAAGATCTTCCAAGAACTTTTCCAGTTTTAACTTCTTGGGAGCAGCAGCATCTCCTGCATTTTCCCAGATGCTCCCCAGGATCATTAGCCAGAACCAGCTCCATTTTCTCCACCATACACAGTGACTTTTGAAACATTTCAGCTCCAGGGAGACACCCTTCCCCCTCATCTTGTTAACATAAGGGAATTCACATGACAGACAGAGAACTTCGGATCGAAGGGAAGGAAAGCTGTTCCATGCGCCATTTGGTGGAAGCAGAGTTACTCTCCCCCTCTGGATGAAGGTCCCACACAGCTCCCAATTTCATTTGTGCTATGAAAACAAGTGGATGTTGTGCTCTGCCTAGCCCTGTGAGCACTGCCTGCAGGCACAGGGATCCACAGTCCAGCCTGTCACCTTCATTATTCCGCTGTGTTCACCAACCTTCCCTCAAGGGCCTAGGAACATTGGTCCCCTCCCCATACCACTCTCGGTAAAAAGAGGCAACCACTGCCTCTCCCCCAAACCACATCCTTTTGCAGTGTGTGCTGGAGGCAGCAGCATAGCAGGGTTTAGTGCAAGGGCCTCTTGCTTCTAAATAAAGCCCAGGTTCAAATCCTGACCAAGGTCATTAGCGATGCAAGTTTGGCATCTGTCCTCCTAGTTCCTGTGTGTGTGTCTCAGATCTACCCACCCTGCCCAGGACTGAAATATCTGAGGTGGGGATTAACACGCAGAGGTACTGCAGTTGAGGACTGAGATGAAGGGGTGGTGAGAGCCACTTGGACTGAACTAGCAGGGGGTGCCTGGATCAGCAAATCTGGGCAGAAGAGGAAAAGAACAGAGCTTTAGGCAAGGCATTTAAGTCAAGTCTTGGGTATCTAAACAGATGGAACCCAGCTCTCCTAGATATAAAAGTCTTTCCACCAGTCACAGGCACTACTTGGCTGTTTCTCAAGACAGATATGCTCTCCCCAAAGCAGGGAAAATACAGAGAAGTGAGAAGGAAGGAGGGGTTAGTGATGAGGGAAGAGTCACTCTATTATTTGGGCAGAGGGGTACAACGTGGCTTCTCAGCAGGGAGCTCTACTCCCACACTCAAACTGGGCAGAGTTCCCATGTCATCTGCCCCTTTCTGCCTGCCCCTGTATGGGGGAGGAGGAGGAAAAGGAGGGGTGTCACCAGGAAGGACAGGAAAGGCTGCAGGATGTTGTGAAGCTGCAAGGAAGCGCAGGCTGACAGCTCCTGACGGTGCTCAGGGTCAGCGCCTCCCAGCCTCCCTTCATACTCTTCCCCCGCCCCCCCCCCCATCCAGTTCCAGCAGGACTACCAGCCCACCCTCTCAAACGCCATGGGTCCCCCACGAGGCTGCAGCCCAAGACCCAGCCTGACTCAATCTTTATTCTTCTCTCAGACCGGGGTGTCTCACACTCCTCAAGCTGGGGAGAAGGGGGGGGGGGGGAAACAAACCTCACTGCCCTGTTCACTCATTCCTCCCCCAGCCCTGCACCCTCTGTGTGCAGGGCAAATACCCTCAGACACTCGCCTGGGCAGACTCTCTCTTCTATTACCAGCCGATGAGAGCTCGGACCCTGCTGTGTTCTACTGTCCCACTGCCATGCCTCGCCTGCTGGCGCTGGCTGCTCCCACAGGTGGCATCTTGCCTACAACCCCCTCCACACATGCCTCCTCTATTCCGCCCCCCCGACCCTCGCAGAGGCCTGGGTGCTGCCTCAAGACAAGCACTTGCCCCAGCTCCCTGGCACACAGCTGCTGCTCGATTTAACTTCCTGTTCAGAATAAAAGGCCACTGAAAACATCAGACTTGTGCAGTGGGAGGGGGAGGGGTACCAGCTGTGGGGGGAGGGGCGCATGCAGCCCAGAGGCCAGTTACTGGCGTGATGGGCGCCGGCCAAACGCTTCTTAAGCCGGCTGGGTTCTCCCTCTCCCGCGGAGCAGCGGAACTCAGCCTCACACACGCACCGAGCAGAAGAGGGGCCCCGGCCCGGCTCTACGGTCCCCAACACACGCACCCTTCGCCCCGGCCAGAACCGCGGCTCTAGCTCCCGCCCGACTCCCCCAGAGCTCCCGGGGCCGGGCTGCGGCCAGAGACGAACCCCTCCGCACGCAGTGCCAGGCCCAAAGGAGCAGAGCCAGGGAGCCGAGCCGAGCCTCCAGGATCCCCCCCCTCCGGGGCAGAGACTCACTGTCATGGTGCAGCGGGCGCCTCTGGCTGAGCGGGGAGCCCTGCCCGTGCAGCGACCTAGCCTCAGCGCCGCATCGCCCGCCCTTAACTTCCCCCGCGCGCCTCGCTCCCACCCAGCCCCGCCGCGAGCCGCCCAGAAACTTTTCTCTCCCCTCCCCCTCGGCTTTTTTTTTTTTTTTTTTTTTTTTAAACTTCCTGGGAGGGTCCCCCCAGCCAATGGGAGGGCGCGGAGCCGGGAGGGGCACTCGGCCGGAGGCCAATAGCCAATGGGGAGAGCGAGGCGGGGGAAAGGGAGGGGGATGGCCAGCCAATGAGGAAAGAGGCAGAGTTAGGCCAGCCAATGAGGAAAGAGGCAGAGTTAGGAAAGGGGAGCCTAAGGGATGAGCCCAGCCGCCGAAGGGTTAAAGCAGGTGAGGTGACCCCTGCCGGCGGCGGGAAGAGGTGTAGGGGGGGGCAGAGGGCGCCGGGCCCGCTGCAGGCAAGCCAGAACGTCTACCTCCCGCCCGCCCCGGCTTCACACTCAGCTCATAGCAGCGTTTCTCCACCAAAAGCTGAATTCACAGCAGACAACCTCCATGTAGCGCCTTGGCTCTTACTGCTTCCTCCCTCCTGCTCAGCAGGCCCGCCAGCCAGGAAAATGGTGCCTTGCCTCTAGCCCCACATAAATGGGAGCAGAAGAGCCACCTCCCACCTCTCTACAGAGATTTCATGAGATCGCAGGGCTCCAGCAGTAGCCAGGGACGTGGCTGAATGAACTGTAATTCCTGAAGGATCAGATTTGCCTCATACCTTGTTTGCTTCTGAAATTCACACCTTAATCCACTTGAATATCATTCATTTAGAAACATCTTCCCTCCAACTGACCGGCAGTACAAGCGGAATAAGGATAGCGAGTTTGCTCCTTTCTAACCACAGTATGGCTGCAGCTGGCAAGCTGCACACAAACCCTGGATGAGCCCTTGCTGTCTGTCCACCTGCAGAGTCCCCATCCTCTCCCAAGGTAGAGCTGCCTTTACCCATGCTAGCCCTTCCCCTTCCATCATCCCCATCATGTCCCATTACACTGGCTGATCTTTTGCCCCCTGCAGCTAGCCCCATAAACCTTGGAGAGAGGTACTGGGAAATTGGCACATGGTTACAGACATATCTGAGAAAGGATCACGTGCCCAGCAGATCCCCTGACCAATCCACATCTGTGGCAATCCCTTATAGAGAGACAAGCTAGGTGAGGTCATATTTTTTATTGGACCAACTTCTGTTGGTGAGAGAGACAAGCTTTTTGAGCCCTGTAAGTAAGTTTCCCCACATGTGAAGCTCAACTCTCTTACTAGAAAAAACAAGAGTTCTGTGTTGCTTTTGCTGTATACAGACTAACACAGCTACCCCTCTGGAACTCTCTTACTAGAAGTTGGTCCAATAAAAAAAGATTACCTCACCCACCTTGACTCTCTCATATCCCGGGACCAACATGGCGACAACTACACGATACCAGTCTATAAGTGACCAGGCAATTGCAGAGGCGGGTGATGTGTAGAAGGAAGGGTGGTCCTGTGGTTAAAGCAAGCATCAGACTGTGCTTCAGGAGGTCTGAGTCAATTCCTACCTCTATCACAGGCTTCCTACCGGACTTTCTGCAGGTAGCACTCATTCTCTGTACCACAGTCACCCTATCTATAAAACAGAGCTAATAACCTTTCCACAGCTCACAGCTTGCATCAATGGTGGTGGAGTGCACAGATACTCTGGTGACACGGGGCCATCAAAATGGATAGATAGATTAAAATCATGCATTTAAGTACTTTGGTACTATAGTGACAGGTACTACAGAAAACACTTGTGGTCTTACCCTTCCCACTTTCTGTGTCATCAGTCTGGGGCAAGAGAGGAGGACACCAAGAAAGAATAAATGCCAAGGAGGAAAGGGCACAGAATCTTTCCTCATGCCCCACTCTGCTTCCAGCTGCACGAGTGAGGCAAGTACTAAGCAATAAGCGGAGTCTGGAAGGGGAGGAGAGTGCTAGGCCTGCCACTAAGTGACAGCCTGATACTCAAGGCCATTAGCATTTCAATAGTCTCTGTTAGGGAGGTGAATGGGTGGGATAAAGGTGGGGAGGAGGAAAGATTTGAAAGAGGAAAGATTTGAACCCTAGCTACTGTTTAGAGAGAGCCAGGCTCAGTTCTCTCATACGGCCAGGGCACCAAGACACTGCAGCATTGATTACACTGAGAAGATGCCCCCTTACAATGAGGGGAAAACAAGCCAGAAACAAATTCAATGTTGTCAGCACAGAGAATACAAACTTCAGTAGAGGGACGCACACAGCCCCCCATACAGGCTGGCTGGCTTCAGAGATGGGGATGGGATACAGAGCCTATCAACTCTAGATTAAGAGTTTCATGGCTCAGAGGATGGGGAATGGCATCTGGGTCTCCCATTCAAATACAACCCTGGGGGACACTGAGTGCAAGGCAGGGTGGATAAAAATCAATGATTTTTTTTTTAAAAAAAATTTTAAATCAGTTTTTTTTTTTAATTTAGATCAGATTTTTTTTAAATCAATAAAATACTAAATTTCTCTAATTTCAAAAACAGTTACAATTAAATCTCACCACAAACATGCTAAACCTACACTTACAGTCTCATAAAAATGAATTAATGACTCTAGTCTGTCCAGCTTAACTACCAGCTCTTGCTTCTTGAAGGTTCTGGGCTTTCGGTTTCTGTTTCTCAGCAGACAAAAGTCATATGTGCAAAGAAAGACACAGGCTGGATAGGCTTGTTGTTCTGTGCTTATGTGGTGGTGGATCTGGGCCAAGCAAGGTAGAGGAGTTAGTTAAGACACTGTCTTAATGGCACACAGAGAATATTTTCATCGTTTGGTATTATTCACTCAATGCTGCAAATGTGGCAAAGATGAGAAGATATTTAGAAGAAGAGATGGAAGGATGCTCCTTAATAACATATGGCTGCAGTGCCCATTTAATGCATCTTTTAGCCAAAGACTTAACTATGTCTTCTCCAGGAATAAAAGAAAATGTTGCTGATGTCACAAAATACTTCCGTAACAACCATTTTGCTTCAGCTTCACTGAAGAGAGCAGGAAGATCCAAACTAATTCTCCCTCAAGATGTTCCATGGAATTCTGTGGTTGATTGTTTTGAACAATTTATTAAAAACTGGCCTATTCTCATAAAACTTTGGGAAGAAAACAGTAATAAAATAGATGGAAGTATCTCATCCAAAGTATCTAACACTGGATTAAAGAGGACTGTAGAGGATATGCTCAGTATACTGAAGCCTATATCCATAGCCTTAAACTTCAGATAAATTGTTGCTGCATTGCTGATGCTGTCGAAACTTGGAAGGCACTTCAAGAGACATTGAAGAAAGAAATACCTCACCAGAAAGCTAAAATTCAGGCAATAAAGAAGCGAATGAATCAAGCACACACGCCACCTCATTTTCTTGCAAATATTCTCGACCCCAGATATAAAGGCAGATGCTTAACTTCCAATGCTGCTGCTGCTGCCACGGCATAAGCATCTCAAAATCACTCCTCAGTTATGCCAGTCATAATAAATTTCAGGGCTGGAGTGGAACCCTTTAAACAGTACATGTTTACTGATGATGTTTTGAACAAAGTCACTCCCCTGAATTGGTGGAAATCATTAGCCAGGCACCTTGAAACAGAGTTCCTTCAGTTACTAAGCCAACTTTTCACAGCAGTAGCTTCCTCTGCAGGCACAGAGAATATTTTCATCATTCGGTATTATTCACACAAAGCTAAGAAATCGACTGGGAGTTGAAAAAGCAGGAAAATTAGTATTTCTGTTTGAATCTACGAATAAAAATGACAGTGGGAGTGGGGAAGATGAGAGCTAGTTGTAGAAGTTTTAAGGTCCGCATACGTCTACTATTGTGATGATCTGTCTGTTAGAGTTAATAAAATTTGAAAATAAAAATTTAAGGACAGCCATCGGCTGGCAACTCAGGACACTGCTGTAATTGCAAATGTTAAACATTTATGCAACATTTAAGGTTTAGTTTAATCAAATATAAGTGCTATTGTGTTTGTATGTGTGATTTAGTTCTTAGCGTTCCTAATGTACTGCTGCTGCATCTGCAGCTTGACAGAGGTAATATTATGTACTATTTTCTAAATCAATAAAAATCAAGTTATCTAAAAAATTACACAAAATATACCCTCCTAGATGTTGTAAAATGCTGTATCAAGTTGTAAATTAACATGTTTTAGTGATCCGATTTGCACCATTGTTTAAGAAATATGTGAAGAAGTATCAGTGGGAAACTTGATTTAAATCAATGATTAAAATCGCCTTGTTTTAAATCAATCCACCCTGGTGCAAGGCATTCCCATCTGATGGCTGTCAGATACTTCTTGTGAAATGAGTTTATAAGTCACAGTCCAGAAGATGCCCACACCCTGTCACATACGTACCCTCATGATCCCCCTGCATTGGCCCCCTCCTTGACACTCAGCTGAGGTGTGAATGGGCCACGGAGACAACTCCCCTCCCCTTTCTCCAGAGGAGATCTTTCCAGAGGAGGGCTAAGACACAATGAGCAGGAGGGAGGAAGGGAAGAGGGCACTGCTACTGCCCACACAGCACAGGACCTGGGTTCAACAGAAGATTCAGGCTCCAGGATTATCAAGTAAACTGGTACCTTCCATCAGCATCAAATTCACTTAAGAGATAACTACTAAATCCCAAGAGCATTGGCACAATAAATTATGTTTGATTCTATTTGTAAAGTAAGCTCCCCTCCCACCCCACACTAGTCAGCTACATCTTATCATAGGATGAGAGTGAGAGAGAGAGAGAGACTGGGCTGCGCTCAGCACTTGGAGCCAGAAACTTTTGCATTTTAAACCCAGTTTAAACAGTCAGTTCTGCCACCGACTCCCTCTGTCACCTGGGGCACATCACTTTGCCTCTCTGGGCCTCAGTTTCCCCACCTGTGAAATAGGGGGAGTGGTGTTTCCCTGCCTTATGGAGGTGTTAGAAAGACTGATTAGTGTGTGTAATGTGCTACAGATCATGGGAAATGGATTAGGAGAGAGGAGATGCCGTTGCAGATAGATTTACCCGCCTCACACAACAAACAGCAATTCAGTGCTTCACAGCTGCCTTTCAAGCAGAGACTCGCTCAGTGTCAGAGAGAGAGAGAGAGGTGCTGCATGCTGAGATAGCACCTGCATGAGAAGCCAGCTAGCCTTTGTCACAGAGAATGGCCCAGCCAATTCCCCGTCACCCCACTCACTCTGGGACCTTCTGAGCAGGTTCCCCCATGCACGCACGCACACACCACTTTCTCTCCATCCCCTCCCATCCCACTTTCCTCCTCAGTTTCTGAAGTACTTTGTTGCGTTGCCCATTAGTGTTCAGATAAACATCTTGGCTTCCCAGGGAACCAGCACTGCTGAGGCATCGGGATGTGCCTTGATTTAGTGGGGACTACAGGGAAAGAAATCAGGATCTAAGCCCTAGGATTCTCCACAAGCATCCTTCCATGTTCTCGATAAGCATCCATGTTCTCGATAAGCATGTCCCCATCTCCCAACACACTCCGGGGGAAATTTATCCCCGCTGTGCTGAGGACAAAGCCCTCTTCATTCAGGTCAGGAGGGGACACCAGAGAAAAGGGAAAAATGCAGGGGGAGGGCTCTATTTCTGTCCTGGCCAGCAGGAGGCATCACAAGGAATGGGACAGAGCTGGACACCAGAAGAGACGCTAACCTCTGTGCTATTCATTGAGTGGACTGCAAGGAATGGGATTCTCCAGCTCTGGGGAAACTGAGGATTGATTCCCAGGGTGTGGATCAGTTGGGGGAGGGGCTCCCATCAGCCACTGGTTCCCTCAGATCAGGGCTTCCACTTCTCCACAGATCTACTCACTTGATGCAAGAGGTTCTCCTCTTTCTCACTGTCTTTCTCCAATTGCTTCTCTGAGCTCGGGCCTAGGGACTGCTCCTGGCTCTTCCAGTCATTCTCTGGACTTCCAGGGCTTTTCCAATTGGTCTCTGGTTGGTGTCCTGAGCTCACTGAGTACAGGTATTCTCTTTGGCTTCTCCAGTCCCTTTCCAACTGTTGCATTGGATTCATGTGGCACAAGGACTCTTCCTGGCTCCTCCAGTTGTCCTCTGATCTTTGAGTTTGACTCCTGGGGTGCGGGGCCTCTGCCGAGCTCTTCCAATCCCTCTCTGGTTGCCTGGCTGGGCTTCTGGCACGCAAGGCCTCTCCCTGGCTCCTCCAGTCCCTCTCTGGTTGCCTGGCTGGGCTTCTGGCACGCAAGGCCTCTCCCTGGCTCCTCCAGTCCCTCTCTGGTTGCCTGGCTGGGCTTCTGGCACGCAAGGCCTCTCCCTGGCTCCTCCAGTCCCTCTCTGGTTGCCTGGATGGGCTTCTGGAGTGCAAGGCCTCTCCCTGGCTCCTCCAGTCCCTCTCTGGTTGCCTGGCTGGGCTTCTGGAGCGCAGGGCCTCTCCCTGGTTCCTCCAGTCCCTCTCAGGCTGCCCAGCTGGACTCACAGGGCACAGTGATTTGCCCCGGCTCTTTTGGTCACTCTCTGTGCATTTCCCTGGACTCACAGGGTAGGGTTTCTGCTCTAGGCTCTGTCGCTCACTCGCTGCATGTTTCCCAGCATTCATGGGGTGCCAACGTTCTCCTGGGTCTTTCCACTTTCGCTCGGTGCTCGTCACTGGACTCACAGGGTGGGTCTCTCGTGGGCTTTTCCAGTTGCTCTGTGTGTGCTTCCCAGGACTCACGGATCGCAAGTGCCCCCCTTGGCCAGTCCCGCTGTTATCTGAGCTTTTCCCAGGGTTCGTGTGGTGCAGGGAATCCCTCTGGCTTCTCCAGTTACTATCTGTGCGTTTCCCAAGGTTTGAGGGCTGAAGGGGCACCCTTTCTCGGTCTGTGCATTTATCTGTACTCATGTGGCACATGGACTCCCCACGGTTCTTCCAGCCTTTCTCCGATTGCCGAGCCGGGCTCACTGAGCGCAGGGCCTTTCCTTGGCCTCTGCCGGGCTGCTCCAGCTGCCGTGGGAGTCTCTTGTTTCCCTAGAGATATCAGAGGAAGGATAAAGGAGTGAGTTCTCTAACTAGTTTATCCACATCCCCCATGCAAATTGAGGAACGGGGCAATTAGCACGTGGAGACCATTCAAATCATAGGTTCATAGATTCCAAGGCTAGAAGGGACCACTGTGATCATCTAGTCTGACCTCCTGTATAACACGGGCCGGAGAACTGCCCCCAAATGATTCCTGTATGAAATAGGATATTTTTCTACAAGATCTGCTCTATCTAGATTTAAACATTGCCAGTGATGGAGAATCCACCACTCTTAGTAAATTGCCACAGTGGTTAATTACCTTCACTATTAAAAAATTACATGTTATTTCCAGTCTGAATTTGCCTACCCTCAACATCCAGCCATTGGATCTTGTTACTGATAGCCCACAAAGCAAGGGGCACTACTGTATGCCAACAGGTCCACTGTATTCCAGAAGGGCGCAGTAACAACACACCAGCAATTCAATTCTCTACCTACTTACTAGCAGGGCTTAGCTCCGCCTACAGAGGGAACTTTCAAACATCAACATGCCTTATGCTCCAATAGGGGGCAGTGGAGCGCACATGCAGCTGCGCACACGCAAAGCATGTGGCCCTTCTCACCCAGTGAAGGGGACTGATAATACACAGGAACAGTGGTCTAATTTTACAATAGGGGGCAGAAGCGAGGCACACAGACGGGATGGGGAGAGAGAAGGATCTGGGAATCAGGTGGTGTGTGGAGAGGGAGAAGTGGAGGGGATAGTAAGAGAAGGCAGAGTTGTGCGGCAGAGAGAGAATGGAAAAGGTGAGGGGACAAGAGACAGCTTGGGAAGGGCTCTGCTGAAAGGAAGCCAGGGCTGGGCCAAGTTTACTGCTATCTGGCTAAGGAAGGGGCTGGTACTGGAATCCCACCACAAGTCCAGCAACTCACCTCTCTGTACAAGGTGGGGCTGGACTGCCTCCTGCCTAATCGGCCACCTTTGGCCAGCACTGGGGTCTTGCCATCCAGCCGATCCAGGAGGCCCTCCTCCAGGGCCTGGAATGCCTCCAGCGTCTCAGACTTCCTAACAGCCACACACAAAGACAATCACAGTTGCTCTTCCGTCTGGGCTTCAAGAGGCCCCCAGCCCAGCTCTAGCACTCACAGATCACAGCAGGACAGAGACTGTGGTATTATATTTCTGAGTTTGGGCTCCCAGCTCCATCAGAGTCTGACATCAACTGCTCCGTGCCCTCCTCCCATCCTCAGCTCTCCTCTACATCAACCGTCCCTCCAGGCTCTGCACTCCTCAACTAGCTGCATCTCCTCATACCCAATATACTCCCTTTCCTTGTTTCTCCAACGATCCCTAATCATACTCTCCACCTGCCCCCTCATACTTTGTACCCCAATAATGCTTTCCACACTCCATCTACCCCTCCTATTTCCCTCCCCATCCACCATGCTGCCCACTGTTTTTACTTCCACACATGCTCTCTATCCACCATCATCTCTCCCTCCCCATTTATACTCTGACCTCTTACACTTGCTATTCCCTGCATTTCATCTCTGCACAACTCCCCATATCCTCACCCCGCCAGCTACGTGCACTATAACTGGAACACTCAGATCTGGAAGTTCTCAGGAGTCTCCTCATGGAGCCCTGCCTCAAGCCCCATCTCCACTAGTCTTTAAAATGAGTTTAAACATGACTCTCTAACTCAGCGTGAGCACCAATGGCAGGAGCTGACTTTCAAGCACTCAGCAGAGCTGTGGGTGCTCACATACCTCCAAAAATCAGACCTTTAGTGATACCAATCTCGGGGCAGCTCACTTGTCTCACCTGGAAGTGAGGTGATGGTGTTAGCACCTCCCACCCCATGTCTCACCTGCGCTCGTATCCAAAGATCCGTTCCACCTCTGCCCGGCCTGGGCTCCGAGTGCGGGAGCTGCTGCGTTCCTGTTCAAATGCCTCCCTGTGGCTGATCCGTTTGGGCTTGGGCAGATCAGCCAGCACTGTGTACTCCTGCCGCACCAGGCCATGTCGCCCCTCGCTGCTGCCACTTGTGCACCCACGCAAGTCAGAGTCAAAGGAGCTGACGGAGGAAGTGAGATGCCTGCCAGTCCTTACCGGGTCACTGTGTGTGGGCAAGGTGCTGCGGCTGGCTTGTGGCGGGGAGGAGACCCAGTTGGGGTCAGATTTACGGCGTTCCAGAGAGAAATAGCTGCTGTCCAGCTGATGCTTTGCCCAGCCATCCCCAGGGATCTGGTTCATAGGACTGGATGCTAGGAGTGAAACAGATGATTGAGGTTAGGACAGCTCCAAGAGGCAGATACACCTCTCCCTCACACAAGAACTATGTGGCCTGAACCAGCAGTGTGATACAAAGTGAATATTGGGATGAATGTCAAAGACAACCCAGAACTGCAGGCACCAGGCTGGGTTGAGGAGCACAGGAACATCCAGCCTTTAGTCACCTGGACACTGGGAAGCACAGAGACTCCAAAGCCAGAACTGCACAGACATTGGGTTGAGAACTGCAGGAGCGACTGAGAAGCACAGGGACACTGGAGCAAAACTGCATGGACCCTGGGCCCTGTTATTACTAGAGGCCAGCTGAGATTGGGGCCACATTCTGCCACGCACTGTACAGAGTAAGACACTCCCTGCCTCAAAGAGGTTACAATCTAAACAAAGCCTTGAATATAGGCCTTGAAAAGCAGCCCCATGTGGAGAGCAAGCCACCTATATCCAGAACTATAGTCTACAGTGGGAGCAAACCAAACATACCTGCTTTCCGAGGAGAGATTTCTTTCATGAAGCTCTGGGACTCTGTTCTCCCCCAGGATCCAAAGGAAATAGCCTGACCCCACTTGGATCTGTCTAGCTGCAGGGCTCCAGTCTGCACCTCTTTCCTTTGGCCCACGTAATTCATCATGTTTTGTTTGTCCAATCCCAAAATGCTATCCAGCAGCCTTGTCATTTCCCAATCCTGAGGAACAAAACAGACCATGTCAGTACAAAGAATGCAGAAAGCTACTGTTCCAGCCTTTCCTTGCTATGGGGAATGGTGCAGGTGTATTTGCTGTGTGGAACTCACAGCCACTTCAATCTCAGGCTCTTCCGGTAGGAGGCACTGCAGGGAGCAGTACAGACATGCTAGCTATAGGGAGCGCACAGTTACTCCATGACCAACCTCTTATCGTCAGCAAGCATGATAGGGAATGGTGTTGGAATGCTGGCTTGGGAAAGCAATCAGCTATTTGTGCCCCAGCCAGTAGGGGGTGTGCTGTGGGGAATGGTGTGAGCACGGAGGATAAAATGTGGTCTCCCAGTATTAGCTGATGTGTTCTTTAGGGGAGTTTACTTTGTGGGTGTTAAAGATCCCTTGCGATTGTCCCTATGACATCAACATCTATTCCGCCTCACCCCCAATTAACTAGCACTCTGCAGTTCCCCATGATATCTCAACACGGGCCTATTTACCCTCTATGTCTGGGACTCTGCATGTCTCAGAAGGAGGCCATGGGAAAGTGAGGCTGAGGGGTTAAGGCACAAGGGGAATAAAACAGGCCAATCCAAATGACAAGACAACTCCATCTCACCCTGGAGAGCACGGCGCTGGTTCCAGTGTTGGCCTTGGTGCTGATATCAGTACTGGTGCTGGTTTCTCCATGCTTGCCCTCAGCCCTGCTGCTAAGTTGGTTGTACACCAAGCTCTCCTGCCAGCTGTGAGGCAGGTAAACACAAATGGCTGGTGGTGAGGGAGGGGTGACTGTACAGCTGAGTGTGTTACCTGCTCACGCACGGAGAGCCGTGTGAGTGAGGCACTGCTGAAACAGCCCAGATTAAACAGCCCTAGAGACCCAAGTCCTCAATCCCCAGGTCAGGCAGAGGCTGGGCAGGGCCAGCAAGGGCTCCTCACACGTCGCAATGCTCTGGAGAGGCTAAGGAAGAGGGGAGTCCAGTCTCTACGGCCCACTCAGTCCTTGGCTTCTACTGAGGCTGCCGGTGAGGAGCCTGGCTGGTGCCACTGATGAGGGTTTTTTTTTCTTTCCAGAATTTGCCCTATCTGCCCATTGCACAACAGGCAGGGATCCATAGTAAGACGCCTACCTCCCTTCTCCTATCATGGGATGACATCTGATCCCAACCCCCTCCCCTTATTATTTATAGAGAAGGGATCAGGGTCAGGGAAGTGCTTCCAAGTGTCACCTCCCCGGTGCCATACTCACCTCTCAGTCCTGTCCTCCAAGCCCGCACACACATACAACTCACATTGGGGAACTAAGATGCACAGGGGGTCCCAAGGTCCACCTGGGTCTGGCCCACTGGTGGCATCGTCAGGGGGGGCCTCCACAGCATGTTCCTCTGGCACCTGTGGGGAGCAGGGAGATGTTCTGGTGACTCCACCGTTCCAAGGGCTCATGGGGAAGCTGCCTTTCTAATCACTCTCAATCTCCCCCAAGAGGTCCATTCATTCCTACATTGCGTCTCAGGGCACCTCCCTAACACCAGTCTGTTTCCAGGGGTGCTGGATGCCCTCACTGTTCCATGACCTCTCACATTCAAGCTGTTCTTCTCCTACCTCAGCAGCCCAGAGAAGCCTAGCAAGGCCCTGTTTGATGCTGGAACTGTTAACTTCCGTCTCCCTGGGTTGCAGTCATCCCAAGACGAACATCCCAGGGGAGCCCCAGGGCTTAGCTTGATCAGATAAGTGCCCTCTGATACAGGTGTCTCTTGGCAGACTCACAGGACAAGTGGGACATGCCAGAGTCTGGCTTCGCTCAGTATTGCTATGAGTGATCAGACACTGCCCATCATACAAGAACCAATGCCCCGGTATGTGGGAACTGCTCATTGCTTGCGTTCCTCTGCCTCTGGAGGATTTTTGACAAGGTTCCATGTGCAAGGTTCCTGAGGGAGGAAGGTGTAGTCAGAAGGGAGGATTGGAGCTAAAGCCCCTCCCTCCCTGGCTCTATAAGGGCTCTGGCATTTTCCCAGCATGCTGGCCTCCCCCTTCTCCCCAGCCCAGTTACCTTCCCAGCGTAGCAGCAGCAAGGGGGAAGGTTCCTAGCAGCCTGGCTGTCAGCGCTGCTTTCCCTCCATTGTGTCGCCAGCGCCAGATTCGCTCAGAGGAGACAGCTCTGAGCAGATCACAGGCAAGGCGGAGGTAACTCTAGAAGCCCAGGGCTGGAGAGAGTGGGAGCCTCATTACTATTTCATAATCCCAGGCTGATCACTCCCAGAGAACAATGAACAACACGAAACCCTCTGTTAACATGAAACCAACTGGCACCCCATGCTGGGATGGAGCGTCACACTCCTCCGCTAGCAGCAGGGCAAGGAGCTGGCAGGTGACACACCTGGCCTTCGTTCGGCGCATTTCTAAAGTGAGCTTGGCACTGATTAAATGGGTCTGATCAACAGACCTGGAGACCAAAGTCTTCTGTCCCCCAGATGTATAGCACAGTCAGATGCAATGTGAACGTCATCGGCACCAGCCCTCACTAATGCACCTCGCCCTGCCCTGGGGATGAGAAGAGAGTTTGGTCTCCATCATCCGTTCAGACCTTGGCTTCTCTGCTGAGACTGTCAGCCAGGGGACCAGTCAGGGTCAGTTGTGATGTGGGCACCACAAACCATCAGTCCCCACTAACTCGGGATGATTCAAGCAGTGACAAGGTGAAAAGTTCTGTATTCTTTCCCCATTCCGCACCAATGGCTTTCCTCTGACCAACAAGAGAAAGATTTTAAATACACAGCAGCACCCCCGACATACAAATAGCTTTAAGATTCCAACTGCATCCCGATCTGTATCAGCCCCGCTATTCCAGTCCCACCTTTCCCCCATACATACTATCCACCGATGCATCTCAGTCCTGACCTGCCCCACTCCGTTATTCCAGTACTGAGATTCCCCACACCTCTGCCAATGCACCTCTTCAACCCTAACTTCCAGCCTTCCCTCCCCATTGGTACAGCACCAGTCTCCTCTTTGACGAGGGCTCAGAATTCACCAGAGCACTAGGCCGTGTTTAAATGATGGATTCTGTGCACCCAGGAAATCTTTCTCCCATCTCAGTGAAATCCAAAAAGCTAACTGGGTGGCTAGGTTGAGAATTTGCATCAACTCAGCTCAGGTAGTCACAGCCCAAAACAATGGAGCCTCTCATGAAATATTCATAGCCCTCCAGGTCACATGATAAGCTCACCTGGTTGCTGGGTTCAATGGGCTGGTGGGCACCAACTGCCCGAAAACAATTCTGGCATCGGGTCTTGGCAAACACATTGGCCTCAAAGTTCTCACAGGGGGCATTCTCTGCAAAATCTGACATAGCCCCATGCCAGGGGAAAGATGTTTCCTCAGGTGTACTGCTTTAAGAAGGTAACTGCAAAGAAAAAGAAGCAATAAAGGACAGGGGATGATGGATCATGTGATGATTGCCTGTTCTGTTCATTCCCTCTGAAGCACCTGGCATTGGCCACTGTTGGAAGACAGGACACTGGGCTAGATGGACCATTGGTCTGACACAGTATGGCCGTTCTTATGTTCTAAGAGACTAGACAATTCAATACCGAGGAGTTCTAATCGAAGGCTCCATTAGAAGGGGGAGCTTTATTAATTGCCTGTTCACTGTCCCTGACAGGGAATGTTTTGATCTTGGGTTCCTTAGAAGGGGAAATATCAATATGCCAGTGTAGCTGGGCAGGAAATGTTCCTATCTGGGGCTCTTTTAGGAGGGGAAATTATATTACCATCTCACTGATTGCTGGTGGAATGGCCTGGTTTGAGTCTTCTTTAAAAGGGATGGGATATATTAATACCTTCCAGCAGATGTCCTGATCTGGGGATCCTGCAGAAAGCAAAAGAGAGGATATCTTCCTGAGTGATCATGTGCTTGTAAGGAATACCTGCAAGTGCTTTAGGACTTTTAGAAACCTGCTTGACTTTTCCCGAGCTAATTTGTCAAGTGATAATATTTCAGATTTGTGGGATATTTAATAGCTACAATGCACCAAAAGTGGTCTTAGGAGCCATGCTTTACTCCCAAAGACTGCCTATCTCAGCACGGGCTGGGATACTCCAGATGCCATATATCTACCCTCCCCTTCAGGGGTACTCTTCCTGTGGAGCATTTTGCCCAGTTGCTACTCTGTAAAAACTGTCTGCCAAAGACAGCCAGCTGAGCTGCTATGCAGCTTCTCCTCTCATCATCAGAACTTAGATCAGTGCTGCTGACCAAGCAGAGGTTTAATTTTCTCTCCCAAGCATCCAAATTATCCAAACTAACTTAAGATACAGTTTTCTTATAGTAACTGTTGCACTAATTCACTGTGGGTGCAAGGTTAATCACACCCGATATCCACTTCTTAGCTTCACAGGCTCACTCCCCAAACCAGCTCTACATGATTTTTAGCTTGTTTTATCACCATGCAGTGTGCTTAGAATTGGCATGGGTAGACATTTGGTTGGAAGGGCAGAAAGAAAAAAACACTTGCATCCACACCCAATTCCAGGCCACGGAATAAAACATGTTTTCTGGGCTTTTGCTGACTGGGGCAGATCATTTCCTCTCTCTGTGCCTGAGGCTCCCCATCTGTAAATTGGGGAGGATACCCACTCTTTGAGATCTATGGCAAAAAAGCACAACACAAGGGCTGTGATTATTAATACATAACATAAAAACAATCAGCTCATAATAATGCAACATAGTCACCATACAGTAGAGGGATATATTATAAACCAACCCTCTCCTGCCCCCTGTGCACACCCCATAGACAGCTCTGTTACCTTGCACCAGCTCAGGCCCCGCTCCAGCTCATCATCTGCCGCTGCCTTTTTTTTTTAAACAATGAATGTAAACTTTCCCCGGGGAGTGCAGGAAGGCCGCGCCCAGAAGTCTGTTTTTGATTGGCAGCTGGGAGGCAGCTCATTTGGATGCTGCTCTCTGAGTGGCTCCCTGCAAAAGGGCGGGGAGGGGATGATTTGGAAATGCAAGGACCTCCTAAACTTTGCTGCTAGCCTGGTGTTGTGACTTTAAGTGGGATGGATTTTACTTCTGAGCCCATGTTTTGTAACCCACGTTGCAAAGATACTGGGCATGGGGTGATTATTGGTGGGTTTTGGGGGGTGGTTTTTTGGCTTCTTCCCCTCCCTTTGGAATATTAGTCTTCATGCCAGCTGCTAGCTAGGCTGATGATCAGTGGAAGGCTGTCCTTGATGGAAAGATGACAAACGGATGTAGAGGCTCATTTTCCTTATTTAAAACTGCCTCTCTTTTCAATTCATTAAGTTTCCTTTCTCTAGATTCAGGTGGCCCTTGTCTCCTTTATTCCATCGGTTCAGCTGCCCCACACTTTTCTTTTCTGACTGGATTTATTTAAAGCACACTCTAGGACATAAAACCATGCCAGATGCCCACTGTAGTCACTCCAGAGCAGTGGCAATGCAAGTTTCTGCACACGCTCTCAACAGAAATCTCCAGCAACATCTGCTTGTTCATGCAAATGTGTAAATCTTGCTGTCACATCTGCAAACCTCTGCATAAGCAAGCAGATAAATAAACTCAAGTGTAGCTGAACATGTGCAAAAGTCCACCGTATATGCACACATGTATAAACCTGTGCACGCACACATACATAAATCTGCATGCATGTATGCACCCATGTAAAACTGCATGCACATGCACATGTAACCATATATGCATAGGCACACATGAACATAACTTTGCATGCATGTAAATAAGGGGGAGGATGATCATAACATTTCCTCTTTAGATGAGGAGCTACACTGGCATGTTAATTTCTACATGCCAGCAGAATAGGCAGTGGGTTTTGAAGACACTTTCTCCTTAAGGGCCGAAATGCATTTATAAATGACTGAAGGAAAACCAATACTCCTTCACTCGAGGGAGGCTCTGACTAACCTCTGGAAAATTTTAGTTACAGACAAATGATGCCTAGCCTACTGCATGATACATATGGCCAGTACTATACTCGGCACTTGGCCGTCCTTAACCACTCACACCCAAGACCTGACCTATTTACTTCAGAGCAGTCTGATTCCAAATCCTGCAGCATAGTCCCTGGATTTTGCATGACTGATGCAAAAGACTGGGGATCATGCAGTGATGATTTACATTATAAATGGGGTGTATCTTTTTAAATGAATTAAATATGAAAATGAACAACACAGTTGACCTGTGCTCGTGATTTTAATATAAAATACATTAAATCCTCTCATTTAATCATTGTTTCTGCATGCCATCGATTTTTGTGTGGACAACACAAAACTGTAGCAAAGAAATTGTCAGCAGCGAGAGCTGGAGCTTTTGGCAACATGTGGGAAGCCATCAAAGGTATTTTAGAGATATGGAATAAGCAAAGGAACTGGGTATTACTACTAAGGTGATTGGCAGTGAAATAGTTAACAGACATTTAAATGGTCATTGTTTGGTTCAGTGTTAACATGCTAGTGAAAGTGGGGTAGTTCACAGCTATTATTTCAGGCTGGCTACAGACTCAGGAAGACAACACTGGGTCAAGTTTGCACTTCATTCATGCTTTTAAGATTTTTTTCACAACCCTAGGCCTACAAATACACTTTTGTTACAATGCTCACTTTATGAAACCTGAGTGGCTAACACTCCCACCTGCATAGATTCCTAGGCCAGAAGAGACCATTGTGATCATCTAGTCTGATATCCTATATAACACAGGCCATAGAACTTCGCCACAGTAATTCCTAGAGCAGACCTTGTAGAAGAACATCCAATCTTGATTTTAAAATTGTCATTGATGGAGAACCACCCACCATCCTTAGTAATTTACACCTTACTTCCAGTCTGAATTTTTCTAGCTTCAGATTCCAGCCACTGGCTTGTTATACCTCCTTTTATTAGATTAAGCAGCACATTATTAAATATTTGTTTTCTCTGTAGGTACTTACAGACTAATTAAGTCATCCCTTAACTTCCTCTTTGTTGAGCTGCTTGAGTCTATAATTATAAGGCATGTTTTGTAATCCTTTAATCATTCTCATGGCTCTTCTTTGAACTCTCTCCAAGTTATAAGTGTCCCTGTGGAATAGCAGACACCAGAACTGGTTACAGAACTCCACCAGTGCCAAATAAAACAGGTAAAATAACCTCTCTACTCCTTCTCGAGATTCCCGTTCATGCATCCAAATATCGAATTAGCCCTTTTGGCAACAGTGTTTAACTGGTAGCTCCTGTTCAGCTGATTATCCACCACGACCCCCAAATCTCTTTCTCACTCCTGTATCTTCCGTATAGCACACGGATGGAACTCATGTTTAATAGAATTCTGACCCTTTATTTAACACTTACCTTGTCTCAATAAGACTACAATTCTGTTGTGATGAGAAAACAACAAACAATTCAGGTGCTGGGAGTGATGCCTTCTTCCCCACCCAGGCTTTTTATGCAGCTCCATACTGTTCCAGTGCAGGATCACCTAGTGAGGTTACGTAGATCCTGCCACCACAGAAGGGTTCATTCTAATTCAAGCTGTATGGCAGCTAGAAAATAAATGGTGACAGCTGTACTACCCCCACTTTTAGCCCTTTTCTCCTTCACTCTGGCAGATTTTTTTTGGGGTGGGGAGGGACGGGGTAGAAATGATTTGGCATATTAAAGTCACCATATAGAACTCATCTTAAGGGTGATAGTTATTTCACTGCCCAGAGGGCTTGCAGCTGCAGCGCTAGAGCTCTAGTAGCCCTGCTCTACTGGAGGGAGGGATAAGAATATAAGGGTGAAGAGCTGATCAGGAGAAGAGAGATTTTGCCACTTACAGATGAACAGGTCAAAATGATCTTGCTAGGCAGCTCACTCCTTTTTATCCTCTTTTAGAGGATTCTCTCCAAATTCCATAATCAAGGGTCACCAACTCCTATATGCATAGGCCAGGCCTACGCTACAAAGAGTAACTATGTTGGTTAGAAGTGTGAAAAAAACATATCCCTGACCTACATAGCTATGCCAGCAAAACCCCCTATGTAGACACATCTTATACCTGCAGGGAGTCCCTTAGTCATAGAGTTTGTCTCATCTAGAGAGGTGGTTTAACTACACCATCAACAGCTATATGTTTGCAGTATACGCTGAGTCTCCACTAGGGGGCTTTGTTGATCTAACTATACAGCAAAGCTTTTGTAAGTGTAGAGTAGGCCAAAATTCTCTAGCCAAGCCAAGAGAGAACAAACATTCATACTAGAACGTAAGTATTCACGTCTCGTACGAGAGGGGAGAAGTCGACCACTGCAAAATCCTGGGGAGATCTCTGCCCATCACCATGGGCACAACAGCATACCTGGGCCAGTGCACTTGGGTATTTCTTACTCCTCTGAACTCTCACACTGTCAGATGTAAGATTGCAACCTTCTGTGACCAACAGAGCAATTCACTCCTGCCATGCCTATCTCAGTACTGCCACTGAAACTTCTTCACCTGCGTCACCCTTCCCTGAGCAGCTATGGGCTGGAGAATTCAAGGCCCTCCTCACCCCTCAACCAACAGGGCCCACCTCCTTTCTCCCAGGTGGAACTGGATTTAATTACCATATATATCCCACCTGCAACAAGTCACACACATTTTCTCTCTTACAAAGTGATATTTATAAAGATTTACAGCAGGGAAGTTACCAGATCTCACCCACATAAAGGCATGTAGCTTTGCACAAAGAGCATGAGACACTTAGAGGGGTGCCAGATTTTTTCAGTGAGGAGTGTTGCATGAGACAGTGGGGCAAAGCCAATGCAATAGAACATGGATGGAAGTGGAGCCCTCCCTCCTCTTGTAAACCACCTGAATATAATTCACCCCACACCCAGCTCTTCCATTTCTCTAAGGTAAGACACTAGCTTTCTTCTGCTCCCAAGGGAAGAGAAAATTCCAGGGAACAGAGAGACCTATGCAAAAGGCAGGCCTACAGTCGACTCACAGCCCCTTAACAGAGACTGTAACAGATCTTCCACTGCATGCAACTACAGTGAAAAATGATGAGCCCAGCGTTCACTAGTCCCAGCCTGGGCTCACAGCCTACCCGGATACCCTTCCCCAACCAGGAGAAGAGCTAGAAGGGCTCAGCTGTACAACTTGTCAGCCAATAAATCAAACAATGTCCCATCCACAACAAACTGGGCAGTCACATCAGGCAGAGACTGTTGCCAAATGCAAAGCCTGGCCCTGCAGATAAATTTCCACTTCAGTTTGTCTATCAGTCTTGGTTGCGCCCTGTTTTGCCAGTCAGTTTCCGGCGCTGGGACTTGCTGGTTCGCTTAGCACTAGGCTTCTGAGTTTTCTTGTGTGGTTCTTGGCCACGCCTGAGCTGCTTTCCCTTGGTCTTCTTCTGGCTGCGTGCATGAAGTGAGGCAGTGAGTGAAGAGATCCTGTACAGGAAAGAGAGGATGTCTGAGGCTTGGTCTACACCACAGACTTAAGTCGGTATAATTACATTGCTCAGGGGTGCGGAAAATCCACATTCCTGAGTGACACAGTTAGTGACCTAACCCCTGGTGTAGACAATGCTATGTTCATGGGAGGCTCCCATAGCTACCCCCTCTCAGGGAGGTGGGATAACTAAGCGGACGGGAGAAGCTCTCCTGTTGGCGTAGATAGCATCTTCACTAAGCGCTACAGCTGCACTGCTGCACCACTGTAAGTGTAGACAAGCTCTGAGACCTAGATCAGGCTGAGGGGTGCCCAAACACAAGGTGGTTACTACCTCTGTCACAAAAGCAGTTTGCCCACTTGTGGTGAAGCTGGGCATCATTCTATTATTATTTGTATTGCAGTAGCACCTAGGAGCCCCTATCGCAGACTAGGACTCTATGATGTTAGACCTGTACAAACTGAACAAAGAATCGATCCCTCTGCCAAAGAACTTGCAGGCTAAGTATGCTGCATAAAACATTTTTCCCTCTCAAAACGGAGCATAGCTCAGCCACTTTAGCATTAAATACCCCCCTATAATGCTACCAAAGCGGCTTTGAATCCTGGACACTAAGAAATGCAAAGAATGCCACAGGTTTAAGCTTTAAAATCACCTGATTGGCAACCCTTTACCTGGCTATACCCTCTCCTTTTGCAAAACTGCAGAGAAGCGGGTGGAAATCCAGCCAGACTGCACGAATACCCTTCTGATGCTACCAGCAGGGATTAATATTACTGAGTCACCCGTTACACACCACTGCAAAGCACCCCTCAAATCTGGCTTGGGAGAACCATGGCCCGTCTATACTTGTGTTCTGCAGGTGCCCTCTGCTGGTTGCTGAAGAGCATGGCATCAGCTTAACAAAACACCACAGCAAGCCCAGGATGGACATCAAAACTCTATCCTGTCTCCTCAGACCCATAGTCCAGCTATCCAAGTTACAGAGTGGTAGGATACAACAGGATTGTTTGGGGCAGGAGGAGAGAGGTGCATATTTTTATACCCACCTCTGGGACAGGAAGGGATCTCCAGACTTCGTGGGCAATGCACTTGTGAATCTGCTCGACATCTTGTTCTCTTCTTCTGATCCAGTACCTCCTCCCTAGCAAAACAACACGTCAGTCTGGCTAGTGTTAGGTGGTTACACAGCCATTCTGACAACCACTCTGTGAAAGAAAGATCCTCTCATAGACCACCTCCTTCTCAAACTCTTCAAATACCCTACTGGTTGGCTCTCAGTGTCTCAGAAACCATCAGGAAGGACTCCACAGACCAATAGGGACCAACCCAAGGAGAACCACTATGCTATTCCATTCCAAGACACAACCTTATATAGAGTCTAGAGCAGGGGTAGTCAATAGGCGGACTGCAGGCCAAATCCATACCACTAGATGTTTTCAAACAGACCCTGAAATCTTTTTATATACTCATGATCATCTTTTTTTATTATTATTATTTTTCTTTGAAGTCTGGACCTTGATTATATCTCGACTGAGAAATCTGGACCTTGACAAAAAATAAAAGACTACCCCTGCTCTAGAGGGACATAGAATTGAGTTTCATTATGAATTAGAGGGTTTCATTTTTGAAAGACACCAGGGTGGATTTCTGGATGGGCAGATGTCCTTGGGAATCCAAAGGCTTCACTCTACAACACAGGGAACCTTTCGTTTCTACATTACTGGTTCATATGCAGCCAAGGCTTATAGTGATCACAAGGCGTTTCCAACCAATTACTATCTAGAGGCCCTTAGGAAATGAGCTAGAGGTGTCAGTTCAGTTCTGAGGTTTCCATAGACCAAAAAAGGCCCCATAGCTGGAACTAACTGGATTCCTTATTTGCAGTCTAATGCAGACAGGCCAAGGACTAAGTGAGTCATGGAGACAAATTCCCTCTCAGTCTATAGAGGTGATCTCTTCAGGACAGGACTCAGGCCTAGTAGACAGGCCATGTGGGAAAGTCTGTACTCTTGCTAATCATGTCATACTTGCTCTGGGGATATAGCAACCTCCATCAATTAACCATTTTTATCAATTCTAAGGTCTTGTCTACACTAGCACTTATGCCAGCAAAACTTCTGTTGCTCAGGGGTGTGAACTTAATTCAGGGTGGGAAGCAGCTCTTAAGGAAGGTTCCCCCCACTCATGAATCAACAGTGCCAACTGGGAAAGAATGTTGTCTCCTTTCCCATCCTTGCCCCTACTGGAAATCCCAGTAGACAAACTACTGTCATATTTAGGGAATGTCAGTCCAATCTACCCAGCTCTTAAGGATGATATGACGAGGACTGGACAGAGACACAGCAAAGGGTCGTACCCCAGAAGAGCTCAGTCCCAGCTGGCGTGCTCCTGAGAGGTCCAGGTCACTGATGGTAGTCACTGTTACAGTGTGGTTTGGGTGATCAATGCTCACAGACTCTGTTCGGGACGTCACCAAATGTTCCAACTCATCGGCCTCATCTGCAGAGTTCACAAAACACACCACTGACCATGCAGGAAAGGCATGAACACCACAAACACAAAGCAAATGGGCTTCTCAGTCCAAACTCAGCCCGACCAGTTCCTGCCCTATGTGGGCAGGTGTCCCAATTGCTGCACACAGCATGAAGGGGCTTAAAAGCTAGAGCTCTGGAGCCACAGAGGCAGAGAGTGGAGTCAAGAACAAACATCCTCTCCTGCTATATAGGGGATCTCACATCTTGACTAAAGGCTTACAGATCACCTCCCAATTGCTGCTTTCTATACCTCCCACTGCCACCAGATACAGTCTCTGGCTGGGAAGATGGTGTCTGAGGGATTCTTCTCCATTGCTCATCAACATTGCTTCTCAGTCAAGTACAGGGCTAACAGGGTGCCATCATCACTGGACTGAGTGGGCTGCCTCTGCTTCGCTCCCCTCACTCTGTCATAGTGAGCGAGAGATTACACATGTGCCTCCTAACAGCAGGAGATAACACCTTAAGGTCAGCCCTCAGTTAAAACCCCCTCCTCATAGCCTCAGTACTTAACTATTTTGGGGTTTTTGTTTTTGTTTTAAATGACCTTTCGACTCTTTCCACATCAACTTAGCTGCGGGTCCACCATGGGGTGATGGTCCACCACAGAAGGCAACACTCACCTAGGGCCTCTTCTCTCTCGGTCAGCATTTTCAGGTACTCCTTGTGCCGCTAAAAGAAAACAAATCAAGTCACTGCAGTACTTTCAGTCTTCTCAGCTGTCACCCAACTGGCACCATCTCCAAACCACTGCCCAAAGCACATGCAAACACCAGCATTCTTTCTCCACAACTGGGCTGCAGGAAGCTCCAAAATAAATGTAAAGCATCAAGCTGTCTGCATATACAGAACTGGCTAGCTAGAGCAGTGGTTCCCAACCTGTGGCCCGCATGGGCTTTCAAAGTGGCTCACAGGGGCTTTCAACGTGGCCTGCGGCTCCCCTCCTGCTGGCTGCAGAAGGGAGACACTGCGTAAGGACCCAGGTGGAGCACGTTTCCGCAGCGCTAAAAAACCAGTGCAGGCTCCTTGCTGCAGCCAAGATGGGAGATCAGCGCACCTCACCCCCTGGCTGTAGCAGGGAGCGCAACAAAGCGCTCTGCCTAGGTCCCTAGGTGCTGGGGTTCCTGCTGCAGCCAGAGGGAGGGAAGATCAGGGCTCCCCTCCCCCAGCTCCAGTGGAGAGCAAAGCGCTCTGCCTACTAGGACCTTTGGCACTGGAGTCTCTGCTGGAGCCAGAGAGAAGGGAGCACGGATCTCCCATCCCCCTGGCTGCAGAAGGAAGCCACTGCCTAGGGACCCAGGTGGAGCGCAGAGGCTATGGGACAGGTGCTGTTTCCCTGTTGTAGCCAGGGAGATGGGAGATCCTCGCTGAACTCCTTCCATCCCGCTGCAGGGAGGGAGCACTCTTGGAGGAGACTGGTGGCCTTCAGGGTTGTATAAATGATATCTGCGGCACTCAAGCCAAAAAGGTTGGGAACCACTGAGCTAGAGTCAGTGTGCAGAAGGGCAGTGTAATCTTCCTCCATACATAGCTGTGCCAGTGCACCTCGATTTTGCCCTGCTAATGCATCCCATTATTCCAATCTTGAAGCTCCCACACAGCTCTGCTGATACATCCAAATGCTGCAATACCTCCAGCTATTCCAGCCCTGTCTTTCTCCCTTCCCAGCACCCAGTCTGCCAATGAACCTTGCCCTTGCCCTGAAACACCCCAACTATTCCAGACTTGGGATCCCACAACTACTGTATAACCCGTTGCCACAACATACTGCCATGAACTAAATACCTCTACCAGCTAACCACACAGATCACCTAGGGGAAAGTACCTCCTCTTTCATCTTCCTTTGCTCTTCTCTCAATTTGCGTTTGATCTCCTCCAGGGCCACTTTCCTCCTCTCCACTTTCCGCTTGTGGAACCCAGTCAGGTACTCCCTGCAGTGCACACAGGGCAGGTTACAGGCATCCTGAACAGAAGAGAAGCCCCAACCCCTGCAGAAGCTCCTCCAGCCCCAGGGAAAAGAAACCACCAGTCTCACACCACCTCCAGCGCTCCATAGAGCAGAGGAGGAGAAAGACAGCACAAAGCATTCCCAAAGGTGAGGCCCACAGGCCATCTTGCTTCCCACCTGTTCCAGGGCATCCTCACCACTAGGAAGAAAGAAGCAGGGAGAGAAGAGATGTCCCTGGGAGGGGGTGTGTGGCTGCTTCCCACGTGGGGAGGCACCTCTGGTGGGAGGGGCTGACGGACCAGCTCTCGCCCCCTCCCACACACACACGGGGAAGTGCCTCTGGACGGGGTGGGGGTGGCCAGCTGCCCCCTAAACACACACATACGTGGGGACGGCAAGCGGCGTGTCTGGACCCTCCTGACACGAGGCAGCTGCAGCCCATGGAGCCCGGCTCGGAGCCTCGCTCGCTCACTCACCGCCGACTGTCCTCGTCGAAGATCACCGCCCGCCGGAGCCCCGCGCCGCTGCCTCCCTTCTTCTTGCGGCCCATCCCTGCCCCGGCCCCGCCAGCCACAGCCGCGCTGCTGCTGCTTTCGGCAAGGAACCGGACTAGCCGGGCGCCAGCCGTGGCACGCACGAGCTTCAGCTCCCCCCGCCCCCCACTCCTCTCGAGCGTTGCGCAGCCGATCACGTCACACGCTCCACCCGCCCCGGCCCTTCCGCCCCGCAGCTCGCTCGGCGAGCGACTCACACGTGACGTGGCCGCCCCGCCCCCAGTAAATAGGCCCCGCCCCCTGCTGGCTCTCCTCCCTGGCTCTGCCGGGCAGGGTTCCATTAGAACTTCAGTGTAAGAATTGAACCATCCCTGCAAAATAGTTGGAATTGGCAAATTTGGAACTTTTCCAACCAGCTCTACTCAGCAGTACAGTGGAAATAAATAACAATAAGCAATGCAAATGTTTAAAGCACTGTACAGACATTCACTAATAACACCTACTATTCCCTAATGCCCTCTACCAGTTGCCTACAAGAGGATCCACATTGGCAATGCTAGAAAAAAGAAGTTATTTACCACCGTAACTGTAATAATCCACCATTCTTCTCTGCTATTTCAGTTTTGTGAGAGGTTCTTGAAATAGTGGAAAGGAATGACAGTATGAGCCTTCCAGAAAGTCATGAGCTTGTGCATACAAGGAACATGCACTTCACCTACAAGTGGGATCCATGCAGGCAAATCATCTCAAACAACAACAGTTATGATGATAAGTAACCATTTTGTATGTTGTGTCCTTCTGTAAGGACAGGGCACACCACTCCCCAGCTGAGAGAGTAGAGAGTAGATGCACTGTCTCTAGGGCCTCTGATAGTATGGTGATGATGAGCACTGTATAAGAAGCTAGATAAGGCCAAATCTACACTACAAAATTATGTCAACCTAACTTATGTCGGCATACAGCCCCCACAGTTATTAAATTGCTTGTGTGTGTGCACACTTGGCTCCTTGTGCTGGCGGTATGCATCCTCACCAGGAGCACTTGTATCAATTATACTGTCAGTGTAGGGCATTGTAGAACAGCTGAAAGCCAGTGACGGTGTAAGCAATGAAGTATCTACACTGACACTATATTGACCTAATTACATTGACCCTGACTCTACGCCACTCAGGGAGGTGGTGTTACTAAATTGGTGTAGAAAGGCACTAACGTCAGCAGGAGCCAAATTTAAGTGGAGACATTCCCCAGCTAGGTTGATGCAAGGCAGCTTACTTCGACCTAACCATGTAGTATAGACCAGGCCTAGATAAATACGATAGAGAGGGGAAGATAAGAGACTGAGAAAGAAAAGAGAAAAAGGGCAACGTGAATACAGGAATGGCCCTAGGCATTTTGCAAGGCAGCACAGAAAATGTTTTTGGTTCCCTCCCCTGGAACAGGAGCAGCCAAGCAAAAAAATTAATAATAAATAATAATAATAATAATAATAAAAGGCCAGCCAATCTGCAGAGCAAAAGAGGAAAAAATAATCTGAGTTCCATGTGGAAGTTGGTGATAAGGGCAACCTCCCTGCTTGTCTGCCCCTAGAACTACCCCTGCTTTTACAGCAAGTTACAACTGAGCTTGTCTAGGGAAGCTCCCTAAAGTGCAGTTGCTGGATGTGACACGCTGTACCCCACGTACACTCTTATGGTGTGATTGATGTATCATTTATATTCACCCTTACAGTGTAACTGTGTATTGTCTGATGCAAAGTATGTCACGTTAGGTGTTTTTGGAATGCTTACGACATACTGAACATTATTGTTTTGGTAGCATGTTTCCTGCAATATCATACATATATACAGATATAAAACTCTGCTAGGTCATAAACCCAAGTGTGTGTCTCACATGGCTTGAATAGATGCAGACAAACACAAAGATGAGGGTACACACCTGCAATGGACTGGCTTAAGCACCTTTGAGCACTTTGGCTCAAGAGGGAAAAATCACGCCCAATGCTGGACATGGACGATCACCTGACACCAGGGGGTGTCGAGGAAACTTATTAAAGGAAAGAGGCATCTTTGTCTCAGGGCTCTCCCCTGGGATTTATCTTCCAAGAAACATCATGGACTGGCACCTACCCACAGGGAGGGAGGGCCTGCTTGCAAGAGGCATCGTAACCATCTGTGGGTCAGCTATCTTCACAGACTGAAAATCTACTAAAATATTAATCTTAGTTTAGGATGCGAGTTATCTTTTAGTTAATTGTGACCAACTCCTTGATGCATTATTAATCTCTTGATTTATATTACTCTGATTTATATTCACTTAAAATCTTGCTGTAATCAATAAACTTATTTGTTTGTTAATTCTAAAACAGTGCATGTGGATTGAGTGTGTGCAGAGTCCTCACTTAGAGTGACAGAGCTGGTGCATATCAATTTCTTTGATAAATTGATGGACAAATGTAAATGAGTTTGCAGGGTGCAGTATGCAGCACTGAACCTTACAAGACAGCAGTTCCCAGGGTTGCATCTGGGACTGGGGGTGTTTGCTGGGAATCTATCCTATGAGTGGTTGGCCAGAAGCGCTCCTTCACTAAATCAGGGACTGATTACTCGCAGGAGGCTGGGCGTGGACTGACCCAGGAGTGGGTGGTTCACATAGCAAAGCGGGGTAAATCGGTGCCCAGGAGTGAGGAATTGGAGTGACACAGCTACACACCAGTCCAGATTGCAGAGGTGGGGGGAGTCACACTGGACAAATGCATTCACACTCTTGGTGCCCTGCAACTGCATGAGGAGAACATCTCCAGGCTAGTAAAGAGTTGTCAGACATGCCTGCATTCGCCAGTGGCAAAACCTACAATGAATTAAAGGAACAGAGATAAAGGGACACTTTCATCCCTCCTTTATCCCAGTGCCATTCTATTCAGTGGAGTTATATGGTTGTAACTGAGGGCAGAATTTGGCCTACTAAGAGGAGAACAGGTAACTGACAAGAGGTGGTACAGCAGAACCTCAGAGTTATGAACACCAGAGTTACAAACTGACCGGTCAACCACACACCTCATTTGGAACTGGAAGTACGTGATCAGGCAGCAGCAGAGACCAAAAAAAAAGCAAATATAATATAGAACTGTGTTAAACGTAAAAAAAAGGGAAAGCAGCATTTTTTTCCTTCATAGTAAATTTTCAAACCTGTATTAAATCAATGGTCACTTGAAATTTTTGAAAGAACCATAACCTTTTGTTCAGAGTTATGAACAACCTTCATTCCCAAGGTGTTTGTAACTCTGAGGTTCTACTGTATATTCAAAAGCTGCAGACTGAAGACATGAGCATAGTTGGGGGGCAATGCCCCTCCCCCCCCCAAACTGCAAGCCTCAGGCAGGCAGGCACCAACTCTGTGGATGTTATGGGACTCAAGCACCCACAGAAAAAAATAGTGGGTGCTCAGCACCCACCGGGCTGGCTGCAAATCCGCTCTTTGGTGACCTCACCGATCAGCTGTTTGGCGGCTCCCAGGAGTGGAAAGGGCGGGACCAGCCACTTCTGGCTGCTGGGACACTGCTCTGTGCAGCGCAGCAGCTGCTTGCAAGAAACCCTGATTGGGGAGGTGGATTCTGCTCCCTGCCCGGACTCAGCTGCCAGGAACAGGGGCCTAGAGAGCCAAAGCCCCCAATACGTTTTCTGCTCGCTCAACCCCTGTCCCTGGAAGCCGAGGCCAGGCAGGGAACAGAAGCCACCTCCCCAGCCAGTTTCTCTCACAGGCAGCTGCTGCACTGTGGAACAATGGCTGGGAGGGGCCGGCTTCAGCTGGCATTAGAAGCAGCTCCTTCCCGCTTCCCGCCTGGGCCCAGCTGCCAAACAGAGTGGCCAAATGTGTTGGGGGGGCACAGCGGGAGAAGGACAGAGCCCCTTCCCCCACAGGTAACATGTAACAGGGAGAGTGCAGTGGTCAGAGGCTGGGTGCAGAGTGCAGGTGGCTGTGCAGAGGAGATGTGACTGGTCACGTGTCCTCCCCCACCCTTGCCCCGCTTCTTCCCACCCCTGCTCCACCTCTTCCCCTGAGGCCATGCCTCTGCTCACCGGCATCCACTGGCAAAATCAAAAGTTGGCACATAGCCCAGTTGGCCTGATTGGAGTTCCCCCCTCAAATTCAGAAGTGAAACTGCACCTGTGACTGAAGAAGAACAAATTTCAGATCAGGAAACTCTGGAGCAGTGCTTTTCAACCTTTTTTCATTTGCAGACTCCTAAACATTTTCAACAGGTGCAGTTCCCTTTGAAAATCTTAGATATTGTACGCAGACCACTGGGGGGCCCACGGACCACAGGTTGAAAACCACTGCTTTAGAAGAGAGGCAGCAAAGCTGTGTATTTGTTCTGATTTTATTCCCTTGGTTGTTAATAGATTGAGTGTCAGTGCCTCAGAGACGGACTAGCGCAGTATAGCCAACCTAAGCATTCAAAAATCACAAGTCTGTCAGTCTCTCCCCACCCTCCCCAAAACACTACCTAGGGTCCCTGGGTTGGGAACTGCTGGAGATTTTTATTATTATTAACTTATGGAGACTGTACGGGGAATGGCCCACCTCAGGCATTGGTGGGTAAAGGGGGAGATATGCCCCAGGGGTCAGGAGAGCAGAGACACAGCATAGGAGGATATGAAACCTGCCTATCAGTTGTTTTCCTCCCACCTTGACTGCTGGCTCCTCAGTACCCCACCTGGTGGGCTGCTGGGAACCCCAGGTTTCCAACGTCTATGGCTCCAGGCAGCACATCAAGTGCACTGCCCCTGAGTTGAGGCTCCATTCCCTTTCATGGAGAATTTCGAAATTTTTGATTTTCATTCCAAATTGGAACTAAACCAAATTTCGAAATATTAACATCCTCCGTGAAATGGAATTACCTTTCTCCACACAGCCTTAATGCTGAGTGAACCTCTTTATAGCACCCAAGTGGAGAAGGGATAACATTTCTTCCTTGGGCACTATCTCATGAGCGGGATCCCTGAAGAGGATACGGAAGAGGGATACTGGCAGTATGCAGTGAAAGTGGATAAAGTTTCCCTTTGAAATGATTTTTAAGAACAATTGGTCTGAGGCAATTCCACTCCATGTCACAAGGAAGTAAGAAAGACAGTTGCTAAAAGAGCAGGAGGAGGGGAACAGGTCCACAGTGATGGCTGGTCCAAGATTCTTGACTGGATTATAAGATATGAGACTTTACAGAAGATGACATGGTCATCAAGTCAGCAGTTGCAGGTGCTGATCTCTGTGAAAACATGCATCTGTCTCGACTTTTGCAAAGGCCTTTGGCTAGTGTTTTACTTGTACAATCTGGAGACTGAAATCTAAGGAATCTAAGGAAACTAAGGAGTTCACTTCTTTGCAGATGGAGGATAACAGTTCTAGAGACCTCAGCATTGCTCTTTAATCTTTAATAGAGAATGCAGGGAATCAGTAGTTTTGTTGCTAAACATATTAGGCCTATTGCAATTATTAATAATATTTGAAATGATTAATATTGATATGGGAAATCACCAAACACTTATTCATAAATTCCTTTATTAAACCCAAAGGCCAAATAGTACTTATACAATTGCTCTAAATATGCCTGAAAAGCTTAAATAATAAGCAATTCACTACATCCAGACAGTAATAAAACATTTATAAACATTTGATCAAGATACTTAGAAATGAGCAAAACCCAGGTGTGCTCAGACCCATATTGGTTAGCTCCATTGTGGTCAGGCAGGTATTAGCAATGAACCCTTTAAGAGTTTAATTTTTATACTATTTAACAAACAAGTGATGTCATTGCCAATTACTGACTTCAGTGAAAAAACAATTTGAGACTGTTCACTCTTATTTCCAGTCTTAATCCAGGTAAGATTTACAACCTTTTCTTCCCAAGATCTTTCCTTTCCTCGTTCTTGCTGTCCAATAGTTTTCCCATTGCACCTGGGTTCACACAGGCTTTAACATTGGTGTGTAAGCTGGGGAAGGGCTGTGTCTGACAAAAGGAAGAAAGGAGAGCAGCAGGATACGGACCATGGACTTCAGAAAAGCGGACTTTGACTCCCTCAGGGAACTGATGGGCAGGATTCCCTGGGAGGCTAATATGAGGGGGAAAGGAACCCAAGAGAGCTGGCTGTATTTTAAAGAGACCTTATTGAGGGTACAAGAGCAAACCATCCCGATGTGCAGAAAGAATAGCAAATATGGTAGGCGTCCAGCTTGGCTTAACAAAGATGTCCTTGGCGAACTTAAATGCAAAAAAGAAGCTTACAAGAAGTGGAAGCTTGGTCAGATGACTAGGGAGGATTATATAAACACTGCTCGAACGTGCAGGAATGAAATCAGGAAGGCCAAAGCACAATTGGAGTTGCAACTAGCAAGGGACGTGAAGGGGAACAAGAAGGGTTTCTACAGGCATGTTGCCAACAAGAGGAAGATTAGAGAAAGTGTGGGCCCCTTAGAGAATGAGGGAGGCGACCTAGTGACGGAGGATGTGGAGAAAGCTGAGGTACTCAATGTCTTTTTTGCCTCTGTCTTCACAGACAAGATCAGCTCTCAGACTGCTGCACTGGGTGGCACAGAATGGGAAGGAGGCGAACATCCCACAGTGCTGAAGGAACGGGTCCAAGACTATTTAGAAGGATTGGACATTCACAAGTCCATGGGGCCGGATGCAATGCACCCGAGAGTGCTGAGGGAGTTGGCTGAGGTGATTTCAGAGCCGTTGGCTATTATCTTTGAAAGCTCGTGGCAACAGGGGGAGGTCCCTGACGACTGGAAAAAAGCAAATATAGTGCCCATCTTCAAAAAAGGGAGGAAAGAGGATCCAGGGAACTACAGACCTGTCAGCCTCACCTCAATCCCTGGAAAAATCATGGAGCAGGTCCTTAAGGAATCCATTTTAAGGCACTTGGAGGAGAGGAAGGTGATCAGGAACAGTCAACATGGATTCACTAAGGGAAAGTCATGCCTGACCAACCTGATTGCTTTCTATGATGAGGTGACTGGCTCTGTGGATGTAGGGAAGGCGGTGGATGTGATATACCTTGACTTTAGCAAAGCTTTTGATACTGTCTCACACAGTATTCTTATCAGCAAGTTAAAGAAGTATGGGTTGGATGAATGGACTATAAAATGGATAGAGAACTGGCTAGAGCATAGGGCTCAACGAGTAGTGATCAATGGCTCCATGTCTAGCTGGCAACCGGTCACAAGCGGAGTGCCCCAGGGGTCGGTCCTGGGGCCGGTTTTGTTCAACATCTTTATTAATGATCTGGAGGATGGGGTAGATTGCACCCTCAGCAAGTTTGCGGACGACACTAAGCTGGGGGGAGTGGTAGATATCCTGGAGGGTAGGGATAGGATACAGAGTGACCTAAACAAACTGGAGGATTGGGCCAAAAGAAATCTAATGAGGTTCAACAAGGACAAGTGCAGAGTCCTCCACTTAGGAAGGAAGAATCCCATGCACAGCTATAGACTGGGGACCGACGAGCTGGGCAGCAGCTCTGCAGAAAAGGACCTGGGGGTTACGGTGGATAAAAAGCTGGATATGAGTCAGCAGTGTGCCCTGGTTGTCAAGAAGGCTAATGGCATATTGGGCTGCATTAGGAGGGGCATTGCCAGCAGGTCACAGGAAGTGATTATTCCCCTCTATTCGGCATTGGTGAGGCCGCATTTAGAATATTGTGTCCAGTTTTGGGCCCCCCACTACAAAAAGGATGTGGACAAGTTGGAGAGAGTGCAGCGGAGGGCAACCAAAATGATTAGGGGGCTGGAGCATAGGACTTATGAGGAGAGGCTGAGGGAACTGGGCTTGTTTAGTCTGCAAAAGAGAAGAGTGAGGGGGGATTTGATAGTGGCCTTTAACTACCTGAAAGGGGGTTCCAGGGAGGATGGGGCTAGCTGTTCTCGGTGGTGGCAGATGACCGAACAAGGAGCAACGGTCTCAAGTTGCAGGGCGGGAGGTCTAAGTTGGACATTAGGAAAAAGTTTTTTACTAGGAGGGTGGTGAAGCACTGGAATGGGTTACCTAGGGAGGTGGTGGAATCTCCATCCTTAGAGGTTTTTAAGGTGAGGCTTGACAAAGCCCTGGTTGGGATGATATAGCTGAGGTTAGTCCTGCTTTGAGCAGGGGGTTGGACTAGATGACCTCCTGAGGTCCCTTCCAACTCTAATATTCTATGATTCTATGATTTTAGGGCAGATTCTCTGTGTAATTTAAAACCACCTGCAGTCACCCCTATAGGTCAAAGGCCTTCTTTTAATAAACTTTCCTTATCTTATTATTCTTTGAATCAGACATCCTTCCTACTTTATTTCTTTTGGCCTTATAACTCATTATTTCCAAGGCCTTCCTTCTACTTTTTACTCAGGGTCTTTCTTTACAACACACATATATATTTCCTTAACAAAACTTAAGCTAACTTTAATTCTTTAATTTTATACTTATCTTACAGGGCCCTTCAAAAGGGAGGTATTCTATGGTTCTTCGGACCTCTTAGGGAAACTGAAGCAAGGAAGATCAATGCATCATCATGGAGCTCTAGCTGCTATCATCTGCATCGAAAACTGCTTGCAGAGAATGTTTTGTCACTTGTTGACCCTCTGTTATCTCTGCTTTAGTTTCCTTCTTAACAGCCTCAGGAAGTTGATCCTGGTGAGATTGTTTATTCCAGGTGAAGAAGTAATACTTAGCTAACACTACCTGGTACCTGGCTATCCTCATCTGGAAAGTGGCTGAGGAGTATGTCTTTTCCCACAGAAGATCTAACCTCTTTGGATCTCTCTCCCTAGGTGTTGAGCAAGGAGGATCAGATTGTTGGTTTCTTTCTTGCACTATCAAAACTATCAAAGATCTTGCGGGTTAAGTGGTTGCAAATGAATTCAAACCCCTTTCAGGGAACTTTCTTTTGCAGGAAGGGAAACTGGTGTGAGCCACAGATACTTTGAGGGCTCTAGGATGCCCTCATTTATTGAACTAGCTACCTTACTAGGGTCTGCAATATGTGGCACAAACTGTGAGACTTTTTCTGCTCAGCTGCCAGCTCCAGGTCTAGAGGAGAAGTTGCTCAAGGAGCCACAGTGATATCTGGGGATGAATAGAAGAGATAAGGAGGTCCTGTGGCAGGATAAACATCAATCTTTTCATCCTTCTATTCTTTGGAGCAAAACTGAAAGGTGGTCTTCTGAAAGGGATGCTTTGGAGCTCTCATGGGAGAAGAAAGTGCAACCACCCTTGTCCTCTTTTCTGCCTTCTTGGATGTTCAACACTTTTCATGTACAGGCAATGGTGTCCACATGGCCCAGAAAAACTTTGATATCACTGAGCCATAAGGCTATAGAGGTGATACCAGGAGGAACCCAGGAAGCAGGAGGCAACCAAGGGGTAGAAGAAGCCTCACCAAAATGATGATGCTGGAACTGAGAGACCTTGGTTCTGTTCCTGACAACAGGGAGATTAACTTTGGGGTACTCTCGCTCCAAAAACCTGCTGCACTTAGATAGCATGTCAGGGACAATTGAAAGGGGCAAGTGAGGGCGGCTTCCTTATTTGGTACTGAGGAGATAGTAGTAAGAGCCAAGCTGAGGCGAGGTGTGGATCTCCTCAGTGCTGAAAGGTCCCAGGAAGACACAGATGCCACAGACAATGCAGAGGTTCCTGATGCTGAAGTAGCCAAGATAGAAGGGGCCAAAGTACTTGCCACTGAGGCAGAGGGATGGGCTGCTCCAAAGGCCATGGCTGATGTATGACTAGGGCACTGGAAAGAGTAATATGTCCAATGGCTCCTTTACATTTTCTTCCTCACCAGTGAGGGAGAACCCTCATACTGGGAAGCAGTCTTTGGGCCAGCTTCAAGAGCTGGACACAGAGATAGAGGCAGCGCTTGTAGAAGGAGCTGATTCCTTATTGCTTTTGGCACTAGAATTTGGAGAAGAGGACAGTGAGGTTGATGGGCTCTGAAAGGATGACCTCACCATATCTGTGGTATGGATACCAAGGGCTTGGGTCTGTGGGTCTGTGTCTCTGCCCATTAGGGAGCCACTGGTCCTGCATCTTGGTTCAACCAAGTGAGACGGAGATCTCAGTGTGGCCTTCTCTGGCATTTCTGCCCTTGAGGATGTTGCCTTCATGATGCTCTGTAAAAGATGTAATTGAGGAGGGTATCTAGGGCTTAACAGTCTGAATACTAAAGGATTTACAAATTGGGCACCGGCCTGGAATGTGCCCTTTTCCTAAACAGAAGAGGGATCTCATGAGGTCATCTGTGATGGACATTAAACTACCAAACAAAAGACATGGGTTGAAGCCAGTTGTCTTGGCTTTGGTGATTGCAAGAGGGTGCACATCAGCATTGGGAATGCTTGATGGAGGCTAAGGGGGACATTAAGTGTCCAGTGGATCAGGAATCTAACACAGCCTCTAACCCTAACTCCATTTAAAATGAACATCTGCATACAGAAAAAGAGCAAATTCTCCCGAGGGAAAAGAAAGGATCAGCAAGGAAGTGGCAGGCCCCGTCAGTGTCGACTCACTGCCTGCAGAGGTTTGAAGGAACTGAGTGGTTGTTGGGTCATCACCAATGTTTATGCTCTCAGGGGCGTGGGGACACAGGCAGGGTGTATACACAGCCCCGGCAGAATGTGCTGCCCTCATGTGCCCAAAGCACAGCTACAGTGGGAACACGGAAAGCAATCGTCCCAGGAGATCGCGCCATTCCCCTCAGCCCTCGCCTCCCCACCTCAAAGCCCCATTGGCTGAACTGCTCTGTCACTCTTGCCTCTCCTCCAGTCAGCTTCCTCAGGCTGGGGGTGGGGCTGAAGGCCAATTGCCAAACCTCAACTGCCGCAGAACCTTGCGGAACCCTTGGACTCCAACGTTCCAGGCTCCTGTTTGGAGCCTCTCCCTCCCAATCAGGTTCAGGCAGGGGTGGGACTTTCTCCTGAGCGTGGTGCCTTAAGCTCAGGTGCCTCTAAAGTTCACTTTCTACTACCGTAGTGTTTAAAAGCGGCTGCTGCTGTGCAAGGCAGGGTCCCAGCTAGCCCTGGGGTAACACGCCAGATGTTATAACAGCTTACGATCCCCTCTGGCAGTCAGGTCCCATGTCCCTCTCTTTTAGGGTGACCAGAGAGCAAGTGTGAAAAATCGGGACAGGAAGTGGGGAGTAATAGGCACTCACCTAAGAAAAAGCCCTGAATATCGGGACTATCCCTATAAAATCAGGACATCCAGTCACCCTACTCTCTTCTGTCCTCCACAGAGATCGGGTCACATGAACTAGCTGTCTCTCACTCACACACTCATAGCCACAGATCAGGTCACAAGTTCTTACCACTTCTCCCCCTTCAGTCCGTACGACAAATCTCCAGACTTCCTTTAAAGGAGCTGCAGTTTAGTCCATGTTGGTGGGACCAGGACACAGGCTGCTCTGTCAGTTACAGGGTGTGTGCTGTGGTTGTTTTCAGCCACGTCAATACGCCTCAAGAAACAAGCTGCAGGACCTCTTGAAATATGCGATCTAGTGGTAATAGCAGGGGAGTGGGCGTTAGGACACCCAACTTTGCCACTGACTTATTGTGTGACCTCTTAACCTCTCTCTGCCTCACCCTCCCCATCTGTAAAATGGAGATAATATCTACTTTGCAGGGAGTTTGCAAGACTTCATAAATGCTTATAAAGCACTTTAAGATCTTCTGATGAACGTGGCAAATTATTAATTATAAAACGGCCAGGTGGCCATTAGTCCTGACATGGCATGTCGCCTCTGAGCCATGGCCATGCTGCTTTTAGTGACTTGCCTGCTGCTTATGTTCTTTTCCTGGGGCCTCCTGTCCTTGTACCAGCAGAAATGCGGAAAAACCAGTTCTGTGGTTAATTGCTGCACTTCCCTTCAGTTCACGCCCACAGAGTTGGTCTCCTCCTCAGCCTGTCTGCTTTCCCTTTGCTGTTCTCTGTCAACCCAATGGGGCTCGCTGTCCGGTTTTATTAACCCTACTGATTCCCTCCCACCCCTCCGCCCCAAAAGTCTTTTCCTGGACCCTTCTCCCTTGGGTGAGTGGCCTGCCCAAGGGCAGCTATTGGATACAATGGCTGGAAAGGATGACAAGAATATGAAAGCCCTAAGGGAAGTGTGGAGAAGAGCTGAGAATGTCTTGTGTGCAGACTGTGGGAAGCCAGGTGAGTCTCTGGAGGCTCAGTAATATAGGTGGGGGGAGAGGCTGCAGTGGAGAGAAGAGACAGGTAGCAGAGATGAGTCCAAATTGGGGCTTGGTGTTGGGAAGAAAGTTTCATAGGAGGGGCAGCCGCAGTAGCCAGCTTTGGGGACGAAGCTGAGGAGTGGGTGTTGGAAACAGTGTCTAGCCTAGAGGCAGCATTGTGTCAGGTAGGTTGTGATGGTTTGGCATGAGTTGTCTGGAGGAGTTTCTCCTTGGGGAAGAGTTATGGTGGGAGAGTCACTGGCCTACCTGGACTCTAGGTGCAGGCCACAGGGACTTGTTTTCTGTGTGGAGATGGTACCTGGATAGGAGAGATCCAACTGTGTGCAGTGAAGGAACAACAGGGACATCCCACAGCTTGAAGTGCAGTGAGATGGGGAGACTGTGCAGCCACACCACCGTGGGCTGTTGTCATGTCAGAGCTGAGAAATGATTCGGGGTCAGGCCCAGTCAAGACTTGACAGAAAAGCTTCTGAAGAAATCGCAGATGTTGCAGAATTCAACAGGGCATCCTCTCCTCTGAGCCAGCAGTGAACCAATCATGTTGTTCTACTAGAAGTGCCTAGAAATCCAAGGTCCTAATCCTGGAGTGACATTAAAAGACCCCATGGTACTTTCAGCAAATGAGAGTGTTAGCCCAAAATTCAATTTTTGGCAATTAATCACATTTTACCTTTCTAATTCCTACTAGTTTCAATTGGATTCAGTATTGTTCTTCACTTCCTGTGTTGAACAGTGTTGTGTTGTATGTTGCTGTGCATTGTTAAATAGCTGCCCTATTCCACCCAGAGGTGGCTGCATTTCTGTATTGGGTGAGTGATTCTCAGGGGGCGAGAGAGAGAGTCTGTAAAGTGTTTTGGGATCCTTCAAAATAAAATGCAAAATATAAATATAAGATCATTATCCTACTGCTTGGAGCAGGGGGAAGGATGAAATAATGATGATGCATATTATTAGCTGGTGTCTATTCCCCAGCAGGTGACTGACTAACTCAGCTCATGTGAAATTGAAGCCCTCTGCATCTGTTTCCCTGGGAGCCTTGCCAGCACATTTCTCAGTCATGGCATATCTGTCTTGAGAACCTGCCACTGATCCCTTTTCATTTACCCTCAGATCCTGACTGGGCATCTTATACTTTGGGTGTCTTTATCTGCCTGAGCTGCTCAGGGATCCACCGCAATATCCCTGACATCAGTAAAGTCAAATCACTGAGGATGGACCACTGGGATGAGGCCCAGGTGCAGGTGAGAATCTTCTTACCTGCATCTCTGCTGCAGTGCAACTTGAGTCTGGGTTCTTGGTTTATAGCACTCAGTTTCTTGGGTCCTAGGAAATCGAAACCACATGATCAGGCCTTGTGACTCATGCTGTTGGACATTCCCTTTGATTTCGTAACTATACTCTTTGCTAGTAATTGGGTTTTTAATATTCCAGGGGAGATTCCCCCTATCCCATCCCTCCCCCAACTTGATGGAGGATGAACTTGCCCTTTGGTGGAGAGAGTGAAGGCCATGGCTCTGCGTTATTCCTGTGTCATGTTATTTTGACTAGGGTGGAAGTCTGTTTGAAACATACCCTGCCAAGACCTAGGGTCCCCTTTGCTGCACAGAACCGATTCCCCCCAAACAGCACCATGGAGACCAGGTGCTAGATCTCATGCAGGATTCAAAAGTCCTAGCATGGTCTCCCTTCCACCTCCAACTGGAAGACTCCACGCTCTGGGAAAAGCTTCCAAATAGTGCTGGATCCCAGCGGACAATGGGATCTATGGGAGCTCGACTTCTCTACCCACAGTTCCCCTGGGCACTCATCAGGTCTCCCTGGAGGCCATGCAAAATCATCCATATTGCACCACTCTTTGGAGAGGAGCTGGGAACTCTGGGATATGTTCTCAAAAGGCTTTGCTGCTGACACAATCAAATGCAGCATTAGTGTGCACACGGGATGTAACAGCAAGACCACTAAACGCATGTACACGTGCTGAATGGATGTGCATTGCTCCCACGGTAACCACTTTCGAGATAATTATATTGGGTTAAGTACAATCGAGGTAACACTTTAACACAGACAAGGCCTTTTCAGACTCGATAGAAACCCACCCTTCTGCAGTCACTCTTCCAGGGACATTTCAGTGGATGGGAAAGGAGGTCTGCTTAAAGCTCATTCAATAGCTATGCACTATGTGAGTGGGGTGAGGAAGGCCCACAATGGCATTTGCATCAAAGAGAAGGCGCTGACTCTCTTGTCTTATTTTGCAGTTCCTGGAGCAGCATGGGAACGCAGTGGCTAAAGCCATGTATGAGGCTCATATCCCCATTTACTATTACCAGCCAACCCACGCCGACTGCCAGTAAGAGTTATTACTTAAGAGAGGGTTGTCACTTCCTGGATCCTTTGGTCTGTCACTAAGCCCCACATTGTGTCACCCCACAGAGCCCTGAGGGAGCAATGGATAAGGGCCAAGTACGAACGCAAGGAATTCACAGAGCCAGGGAGACAGTTGCCGTATTCCAATGGTAAGAGCACGGCATGGATTTATCCCTCAATTTATACTGCCCCAGCCCAGGCTGGGTGCTGACTGGACACTGTCATGAGAAAGCTCACAGCACTGACATCTCCGCTGGCCCTGTCGGCATTACTGTACTTACAGGGCATTATTTTGAGGAAGCTAATGGTGCTGCCATCTTGGCTGGGCGCTGCCACATGGAAGCTTACAAAACTAGTGTCCCAGCTGGCACTGATGGGGCACCAACGTGATGGAGTTCACAGTGCTGATCTAGCCAGGGCCCCATGCTAAGGAATCACTGTCTTCCTCCACCCCACTTCCAAAGACCACAGTGGTCATATCTGAAGTTCTCCTGTCAGTGCAGCAAAACAAACTCCTGCACCTGAGGGCATACCGAATGAAGCAGGCAGGGTTCTGGGTCAGTGCCAAGTGCCTACGTGTGGCGGGCTGGGAGGCGGAGGCGTACATGCAGAGAGCGAGCTCTCTCACACACCTAGCCAGGCTCCCAGGAGGTGAAGAGGAGCGAGGGGAATGCTTTAGTGAACATCTGCTTCATTGCTAGGTGGAGGTGCCTGCAACTGGGGAGCCCTACCCAGGGAGAGGTTACGATTAGATAATAAGACAGAAAATACCATATTGCCTCTTTATAAATCCATGGTATACCCACATCTTGAATACTGCCTGCAGATCTGGTCGCCCCATCTCAAAAAAGATATACTGGAATTGGAAAAGGTACAGAAAAGGGCAACTGAAATGATTAGGGGTGTGTAAAAGCTTCCATATGAGGAGAGTTTAAGAAGACTGGGACTTTTCAGCTTAGAAAAGAGACGACTAAAGGGGGAGATGATAGAGGTCTACAAAATCATGACTGCTGAGGAGAAAGTAAAAAAGAAGTGTTGTTTATGACTTCTCATAACATAAAAGCTAGGGGTCACCAAATGAAATTAATAGGCAGCAGGTTTAAAATGAACTAAAGGAAGTATTTCTTCACTCAATGCATAGTCAACCTGTGGTACTCCTTGCCAGAAGATGTTGTGAAGGCCAAGATTATAAGGGGGTTCAAAAAAGAACTAGATAAGTTCATGGAGGATAAGTCCATCCATGACTATTTGCCAGGATAGGCAGGAATTGCTGTTTGCCAGAGGCTGGGAATGGCTGATGGGATGAATCATTTGATGATTGCCTGTTCTGTTAATTCCCTCTGAAGCCCCTGGCATTGGCCACTGTCGGAAGACAGGATACTGGGCTAGACGGACCATTGATCTGACCCAGTATGGTCGTTCTTATGTTCTTATGTCCTTCCCCTCACACATTCTCTCTCTCTTCCCTCTGTAGCCAGTCACAAGCGAGCCTGGCGCAGGGCTCCATTCCCCCAGACAGAGCTTTCCACTGGAGAGGTGGCAGAGATATGCCGCATGGCGCTCCGTCCCTGGGGGAGGACACACACGCAGTCTGGAAACGCTGGCTGGCTGCAGCTCTCTAGTGCCCACTGTGCCCAATGGGTACCTTCTCAGACTGGCCTCTCTGTTTCTAGGGCTGAAGGAAGGGATCCTATGGAAACGGGGCCGGGATAATGGGCAGTTCTTACCCCGCAAGTTTCTGCTGTCTGAGAGAGAAGGGTGTCTCAAGTACTTCACCAAACAGGACGTGAGTATGGCCTATTTGGAGGGCAGCCAGCACCTGCCTCTCAGTGCACCCCCAACCTGGGGAGAATGCCCCGTGCTGGTGTCAGGGAGACATTTCTATTCTCCGCACACAGTCTTGAAGATGTCTCTCCCATCAGTGCACCCCACCCTGAGACACAGCACCCCTTCCTAGTGAAAGGGAGATCATTGCCATTCTCTATATTCCTAGTCAGATTCTCCCTCAGCGCTGCCAGCACAGCCCAACCTGGAGAGAGAGCCCTTTCATAGTACATGGAGACATTACTCTTCACCCCATACTCTTCCCTTCACAGTCAGTGCACCCAAATCACTGGAGCACTCCCCCTCCTGGTGCTAGGAAAGCCTTTGCACTCTCTGTCCTGAGGACTCCTCTCCCCTTGCCCTGTCAGTGCACCTCAGTTTCTAGCCAATGGTTTCTTTCCCATCTGTATCTGCAGGGCAGCCTGCAGGGTGAGATCTCACCGATTCCATTTCCTTTCTCAGGCAAAAGAGCCCAAAATAAGTATTAAAATTGACACGATCAACGCCACATTCCAGCCAGTGAAGATCAGGAACCCCAATGGCCTGCAGATCACCTACCTCAAGGACAACAAGACCCGCAATATCTTCCTCTACCACAAGGACGGAAAGGTACAGGGGCCCATCCTAGCACTAGGCAGCAGTTCCAGCCTTCAGCCACAGCAGGCGCTGGAGGGGATGGTCTAGGAAAATGCCGGCAGAACCCCTGTACTAAATGTTGTGGGAGAGCTGCCTGTGTGTGTGTGTGTGTGGGTGGCGGGGATGCCCCTGTAACGAAAGGGGCAGGAGTACTGGCTGGGAGATGAGTTGCTCTAAGGTATAATCTGGGAGCCAATGTAGGAATTGGTATACAGGCTTTTGGGAGGAAACTGAGGAACACTGTGAGAGTGTGGGCCATAGGAGGAGCTCACAGACCTTCCCAAGGAGTTGTCTGGAGCGATGGGTTGGGCAGTTCAGCACTGGTTACTCTGAAGCTCTCTCTCCTGTGTTGTTTCCCTCCCCAGGAAATAGTGGACTGGTTCAATGCCATACGTGCTATGCAGGCTCATTACCTGAAGGTGGCCTTTCCTGTTGCCAGTGATAATGAGGTAAGAGCCCACCTGAGAGTAATAACCAGCCTCCTGCGGGTATCGAACCCCACCCAGCTAGAGAAACGTATCTGTTCTCTCAGAGACCACCAGGGGAAGGACTCAGCATTGTGGCTTGGCACACTAAAAGTGCTGCGGTCACCGGTTAGAGAGGCCCGAGATGGGCAGCGAAGAGCTACTCTCTAACACACCCCCCTGAGACAGCCCTCGCCCTTGACAAAGCAGGTCATGTGACATTAGCAGATGGAACGTAAAAGGGGATTTAAATCAGCAATGGAGAGAGGAACAAGAAGAAGGATGGAGAAGAGAGGGAGATAGAGTAGTTGGAGAGCTGAAGACAGGCTGAGAGAGAGGGAGTGAGCAAGAAGAACCGGCTAAAGTGAAAAGTGTGCAGGGATATACCATTCTCCTTTCATGCAGATCAAAAGCCGACTGATGCAGAATTTCCTGAAGGAGGGATACATGGAGAAGACTGGCCCCAAGGTAAGATGGGATGGCACAAGGAATCTAACTGAAGGGGAGATGCCACAGAGACACTAGGGTTCTTGACCCACTCTCCTTCATTTCAGAGAGTTCTCATGTTTGTCTTCATATCCCCAGACTTCTCAAAGACCCATGGCAATGGTGCTCCATGCATCAGCCAGGGCAGAGCTAGGGTGTCATCAGGGAGCAGTAAGGGTGGCAATGAGGAGTTGCAAAATTAGATGAATATGGAGGCTGAATTCCTCACTCATCCCACAAGAGTAGGTTCATCAAGTGTGTGTACGTGTGTTCATGTGTCCCTAGATGGACCTTGGAGACTGAACTTCCCTGTCACCTAAGCTCACCTGGGTGAGAAGTCTGTATGCTAGTGGAGAAAGTCAGCACTGAAAGAAAATCCTTACTGAACGCCCTTCTCACCTCGGCAGAAATGGGCTCCCTCCAGGGGAGGGATTTTGATCCCAGTTTGTGTATCTAGAACTAGATGAAGCCCAGGATTTGAATGAAATGCAGTAGCAATTCCCCTCTCTCCCCCGCAGAGGGCACTCTCCTCCTATAAATGTCCCCTCTTCACCTCTACAGCAGAGAGAGGCATTCAAGAAGCGCTGGTTCACACTGGATCACCGCAGACTCATGTATTTCAAGGATCCACTGGTATGTCAAGAGCTTGGGCTGCATTCAGTTCTATGGATCGTGCGGGGCTTTGGGGCAAGGAACAGCCAGAGGGTCCCTTTCGCTGCTGGGGAGAAGGCAAGACAACTCCCCAAATGTCCATCAAGAGACGCCTGGCCTCCCCTGTCCACACACATCCCTTCCCCACCACCCAGGCGTTCCACTCCCCTCAGCCCAATTCCTGTGCCTGCTACAGTCCTGCAAGCAATGGGAAGCAGGTTATAATGGAGATATGGTGGAAGTGATGCTAGCTCAAGAGAGCAGGAAAGAGGGACAGGAGACCCTTCTTATCCAGCCACCCTCTGCGTAACCCCCTTAATGCCCTTCCAAAGCCTCCAGTTCCTCCTATTTTCTTTGGTCTTTTGTTCTAGAGATCACTGCTTAGCCCCCACTTTCCCAAATCCCATCCCCTCTTAGTTGCTTCCTCTGAGTATAACTCACCTGGTGTCTGAACTGCCAGTCACTTTATCTCCTTTGTTGTCGCCTCTCCTTAGACCTTCTGCACTCACCTGCTCTGCCCCGTCTCTCAAACTTCCCTAGCTCAGGTGTTGCTGGGACTATGTCTGTCCGGATGCCTGCAAATCCCTCCCCATGACAGATCTGCCTTTCCCTCCTGCTGCGTAGGATGCATTTGCTAAAGGCGAGGTGTTCGTGGGCAGTAGGGAGCATGGATACCGTGTCAAGCAAGGGCTGCCACCAGGGACTCAGGGCAGCTTCTCTTGGCAGTACGGCCTCACCATAGTCACTCCCGACCGGGAGTATCTCTTCACCTGCGAGACAGAGAGTGACCAGCAGGACTGGATCGCGGCCTTCAATCGGGTCATTGAGCAGCCCATGACCCCCCAGGAGTATGCAAGTAAGTACCAGGATGGCATTAATTTCCCTCCACCTGCACCCTCCCACCAGCCCCATAACAGAGAGAGCTCTGGCTGGTCTGTCTCCCTGCTCTGACACACCCTCTATTTGCCTTCCCTACAGTTGAAGCCTACTTCAAGCTCAGCTCCTAAGAACCCCCAGGAGAACCAGATTGCAGCGTTAATCTGCCTGATCCCTTTGGGAGGGTGCTATGGGAGAGAAGAGGTGCTGTGCGCCAGAGAATCTAGACTCTCCCAGTGCTTCATGATTTGGATCACTTTTTCTTAAACAGATCAACCAACCTCCCTCTGTTGCGGGGGTCAAATTAGGCTGTACCCCTTTAAATGGAAGACACATTCGGAGGGTGACCACTCAAAGCAACCCCTCCCTCAGACCACGCCTAAGAAATGTTGTGATCTGATTGGAGACTGGAAGGGTCTGTCAGCCAATCAGGCTTTGAGTACCAGGAATGGTGAAGGAGGGGCATTGTATTTTGAACTTCCATCACCATTCCCTACAGGAAAAAGGGGAAGCCACCATAAAAGTGGCAATAGCCAAGCACTCTGTCAAAATGGGTGGTTTGCAGGGTGTAGTGCAGCTCTGGCAGGGAGCAGAGAGTAATTTAGAAGTAATTATAACATTACACGGAAACGGCTTCTCAGTTGCTTAGTGAGAATTGAATTTTTCTGGAAATATAATGACATTTGATCATTGTAAATCCAGGAAGGATGTTTAGAAAATTAGTTCTACAGCCAGAATTGGCACCTTCTTTTTTCTCCATTACCAAGCCAGAGGCACACAACGTCACAGACTCAACAGCCACAGCCTTCTCAAGTCACATATTCACAGGCGACCTTCCTCCAAATTCTGTTGTGAAGATTATAGAACTGATGTGTACGTGTGTATATATGTTAGGGAATCACTGATACCAGTATGGGGAAGACACTGTATGACTAGCAATAGTAGGGCAAAGGCTGAAGCTGTTTTCATTCTGAGCTGCACGTTTGAACAATTGTGTGTGGTCCATGATGATAATACCTAGTTCTTGTCTAGCACTTTTAAGCTATAGGCCTCAAAGCACTTTACAAAGGAACAAGTATCATCATCCCTATTTTACAGATGGAGAAACTGAGGCATGGGGAGGTGAAGTGATTTGGTCAAGCTCACCCAGCAGAGCAGTGACAGAGCCAAAAACAGAACCCAGGTTTCCTGATTCCCAATTCAGGGCTCTATCCAATAGGCCATGCTGCCTCCACAGAAGTGTAATACGCTGGGTTGGCATGTGTGTTCATGTCTTCCTACTAGTGCCAGGCCCCAGCATCTATAACAGCCTGCTACTTACGCACACCTAAAGGAGTTCTTCGTTAGCTCAAACGGCCTGTGTTCTGGATCCTGGAAGTTGCAAGTTCAACCTTACTGATATCTAATGTCTTCACAGTTTGTTACACGAGCAGCAAGTGTATGTCCATATTGTCTATTAACGGGGGCTAAATGGAGTTAATGGTGTGCTCAGTAATGTAATATGCTCATAAAGAAATGAATAAAAAAAACTCATGGTAGTTTATCGTTTCTTAAGTGAATGCCTGTTCAGTTAAATGTTAAACCAAAGGACTCTTTCTTGGAGGAAAAAAGGTAACATGATAGCAGAATAAAGGAGACATAGTCCGTGTTCTTCTACAGTGAGCAGACCGGGCCATGACTATTCTATCAAAGTTACACCCTGAAAAGAGTGAATACAACCCTACCTCACTTTCCTTCTCTGCCCCTGTCGGGATCCCTTTCTGCCTTTTGACCTGGGACCACCATGACTTGAGGGGACTTTCCATCTTCTGATGAACTCACCTCACATTCAGGGATGAAGATGGTGGTTGACAGCCTCGTTCACCTGGCACAATGACACTCTCTACCGTGAGGGTAAAGCTCATCTGTGCAGGAGACAGCACTTTCTCTCGAGGGCTGCTCTGAGATTGTGGAAAGAACTCCCCCAGCAACTAAGGACCATCACAAACCTCACCCCTTCCTCTGTAAGTGCAAGGCGCCTTTCTTTGTCCTGCCTTCGCCAATAAAAACACAGAGCAGTGTGTATAATAAAAAGAACAACCTGCCAAAATAAAACCCTACCAAAACAAAACCCTTCACTGCACACATAATTCTCGCCCTGGGGACAGGAAGAGCGTGAGCATGAAACAATGTGCCACCTGTGACACATATTGGTCATATTACTTAGTGTATCCTGGGAAAACACTCAGATACTGCAGCCACAAGGGTGTTATAGAACCTGTATAGGAATGCTTCTACCTCCTGCTGTTTACACTCTAACCCCTGAGCTACTGTCAGTAAAGAGTGACAACCAGGGGAATTGGCTCTAAAGCAGACAATCAACACTACAGAGGATGGAATAAAGGGGTCAGGAGGCTCCCCAGAACCCTCTCCAATATATACACAATGGTACATGTGGTAATGCTGGGTTACATGTATGCCTACACTATACACACATGGGATTTGCTTATGTAACCCCCAGCCTCCAAGCCTGGCTGTCCCCAACTGGATGGCTGACATGGCACATGTCTGGGAAAAGGGGATCGATGTGGCCAGGTCAGTAAGATGCAGCAGAGTGTGTGGACATGCACAATCCAGTTCATCCCATATGTAAAGGAGCAGCTCCAGTGGCTCAGCTAGCAAAGGGCAGTTACCCTCTAGAAAGGCAGGTCCATCTTATTCCACTAGGGGGGGCAGTGACACACACACACATATATAATACCTTGTTGTAGGTTTATTGGGTTGAGGGGTAGGGGACAGGGTATCACACTTTGGGGGGCAGGGGTCTAAAGTTGCCAGCCCTTTGGGTGTGTACGAGCTGTGATCACATCCCATAAAGTGTTATTGAAAATGGGACAAGGGGTGGCATGCAGCCACTTCATCAGCAGTGGAAAATTTTGCACCAGTGTGAGATTACTGATGGGGCATGTGTGAGGGCTTTACAATGCAAAGGGGCTACTGCATTGATTCAAACTCAAATGTCACTCCTCAGTGTGTCCAATCCACCAAGATCCCCCTTTTATATATATATGCCCCTTCTCCCATCCTCTTCCCTGTCTGGTTTGGAGCAGAAAAGCAGTGTGCCAGCTCCTCTGACAATGTGTTCCCTGTGAACACATTTCCTACGCGGACCTTGGCATTTCCATTCTGACTCTGGGCTTCAATGACTTTCCCTGACTCTCTCATCCAGCCAAAGGAATGGAAATGTCAGCCTGCATCTAAAGCTTTCTTCAAAGGAGTGAAAGAAGAAGTAGCAGCTGCAGAGGGGAAAATTAGAGGCAGGATCAAAAGAGTGAAATGAAAGAAAGAAAAGAGAAAGAAGGAGAAAAGAAAAGGCGAAAGGTTTGAAGGAAGGAAGGTGAGAAATCTAATGTAATTCCTCAGCTAGTGGCTAAGAGGCCAATACAAATTCTGAGATCATTGACACTTGGGTGTTAAGCTGTGAGTTTAGACACTCAGAGGGACGATGGGATAGTTTGTCGGGGGAGGAAATATTACAATTCTCCTGTGGCTTTCTTTGAGCTGAGAGGAAGGAGAGAAGTGGAGGAAAGAACAACCTAGCTGCCCACCGAGGAGGAATTTCTGTTGGTCTCCAATGGCCAGTGAACACAAGGGAGGGGAGAAGAAGATAAAGAGAGCCGACGGCACCTCGCCATAGATGGAGGGGTTTTTGGCTGCCATTCTCAAATCTGTGGTGCCGTGACTACCGGTAAGGAATCCTGCTGAGCAGAGCTTGCAAAGGATTGGGTCCACATAACGGGCTGAATTGTTTGATGTGAGAAATAGACCCAAGGTCTCTTCCCATCACTTCTTCCTTCCCCAGCTGTGCCCACATTGAGTCTACAAGAGTCCTGCACAGCAAGGGAAAATGCCTCTCTGGCAGTATATGCTGTAGCTTCTCTCATTAGCAAAACATGTGTTGTGACCCTGGCCCAATGACGGCAAAGGCGGGAGAGGAAGGTCAGTGTGGTAATTTCTCAGATGATGGTGGTAGCCTAGAAGAGGACAGTCCAGTCACTGGGCTCTTGGGCACCATCCTGACAGTCATGTGCCTTTTGGGGATGGTAGGGAATGTCTACACACTAGTGGTGGCATCCAGAGGCATGTCTGGCCGTTCAGCTGGCTCCCTGTGTGTCTATGTGGTCAACCTGGCCCTCGCTGACCTACTCTATCTCTCCACCATCCCCTTCGTGGTATGCACGTACTTTGCTCAGGACTGGTTCTTTGGGGATGTGGGCTGCAGACTCTTGCTGAGCCTGGACCTCCTTACCATGCATGCCAGCATCTTCACGCTGACGGCCATGAGCCTGGAGCGGTACTGGGCAGTGACCAGGCCACTGAGGGCCAGGCAAGCCGGGAACAGCTGCCGCAAACTCACCAGTCTGGCCCTCTGGCTCCTCTCGCTTCTGCTGACTGTGCCCATGATGGTCATGATCCAACTGCGGGACAGTGGCAGCCACAACAAGCGGATCTGCTTCCCTGCCTGGACTCCTGAGGCCTTCCGGGTTTACCTCACAGTGCTTTTCACCACCAGCATTCTGGCTCCTGGCCTGATCCTGGGTTTCCTCTACTTCCGCCTTGCCCGAGCCTACTGGAGCTCAGTGGCGGCCATGCAGCCAGGGGTGACAGGCCGGGCCTTGAAGCAGAAGCTCTTCCCCAGGATCTTCAGCATCATTGCAGCCTACTGGGCCTGCTTTGTACCCTTCTGGGCCTGGCAGCTCGTCAAGCTGTATTGGACTGAGGGCCTGGGGCTCAGTCCTACCGCCCAAGCATACCTCAACTTTGGAGTGACCTGCCTGACCTACGGCAACAGCTGCATCAACCCGTTCCTCTACACCCTACTCACCAGGAACTACCGCGAGTATCTGGCCTATAGTGGGGAGAGGCAGGCAGGGGAGCGGACTCTCTTCCAGAAGGGGAAGCAGGGTCGAGCCCAAGCAGAAGGCATGCCCATGACCTTCAAGGGACTGCCAGGCAGAGGGCTGGGGAAAGGAAGGGAGGGGGAGACCTCTGACAATTAAACTCCAGGAGCATGTGCAGCCAGGACTTAATGCCGCTTTCTGTTGATGTTTAGCAGTCTCATAAGGGCTATTAAATACACCTGCATCTCTGCCTTCTGCACTTACCTGCAGCGTCTCCTGTTCTCTTACTGAGCAGCACTGACGGTCTCTGCCCTGGCACCTGCTCCTTCCCAAATGTCTGAGCTCCTCCTCATTCAACAACCATTATAGCCCCCTCCCACTTAACCTGCTATTGGCCCTTAGTGCTCTCCAAGAAAAAGATGCTCCTCTGAATGCTAATGCACGAGTGTGGGGGGGATGGGCTATAATATGGTTCCTCTCTTGGATCCTTACTTGGCCCTCTGGCGGTGGGAGAGAGGGAATTCAAACCCAGGTTTCCTCCCTCTCTAGACATACTTGTCTGCAGCCTCTCAGCGCAAACGGAGCAGGTGAACGGAGCAGGAGGCCCAGCAGCTGATTCCAAACAGGGGCACTGACACCCCTGCTAATAGCAGGGAAGCCTGCTCTCTCCACTCTGGCAACAAGCAGAGCCCTAGTGAACTCTGGATAGCAATAAGCCACAGCAGGCGCTGGTGAGATTAGACTGCAGTCATTTCCAGCAGTTCCCAAGTTAGCATCAAGGCTGGACTAAGGGGGCCTGGCTCCTGCAGTCATGTGGTGGCACTAGTATTTCAGCTTTCATTTAAAAAAAAAACCCTACCTGTGATCCAAGTGTGATCAATGCACTCATGTTTGCCTGAGACAAGAGCTAGGAGAACTGTGAACAGCTTCCATTCATCTTAATGGGGTAGGGACTGAACTCCCTGCTGCTGCAGGGGAGGGAGGAGGGAAGGGCAGGACAAACCCCTGCAGAGACATCTGAAGGTAGAGAGCCTCACTCCCAGAAACCCAGCCCTGATAGAATCCTACTCAGACAGGTGGAGCATGGCCTGCCTCCTCCTGGGTGTATGTAACTGTCTGCCTGAAGACTGGGAGTGATGGTGCAGGGAGCGGGTGAAGCCTCCACTTCAAAGAGTGGGCCCCTTGCCAGCCCAGCAGACAGTTTTCTTGTGGGTGGTCCCTGCCACTACAACCCCAACTAGGGGCAGGGCTATGGCACAGGGGCCTCCCTGTAGGGGTGGGCTGTGAATTGCTTTAGTCTAGCCCTGTTTAGCTTGAAAATATTAGATATTTTAATAGAGAAACTTTTCCACATCCCCCTCCCAGGGCCAGCCCCTGCTCCTGATGCAGCACAGATCCAGCAGGAGGGGGTAACACCCCAATGGAAAGCAGCAGCAGGCTTCTTGGGCCAGGGGGTTGGCTTACCCACAGCAGGAGGAGGAACATACCATGAGGTTGTAACATGCCTCATCACATGCCCAACATGGAGGGAGAGGGGAGTGGTGGGAATCACACCAGCCTGAAAGAGACCCACAGAGTCACTGGCACATGACCAGAGATAACAACAAAAGCCCAGCTTACATGCCTTGTGATAGGCAGTAGCCACATGGGAGCAGCTCCTGACTTGGAGTAGGAGTTTGGCTCACACCCAGTGCTGACACTGCAGTGTAATTTTGCTGTGGTGCAGGGCTAGAGGAAGATGTGGGCAGGCGTAGACATATCATGTGGTAACCCAGCCAGCACACTGCATTTCCTCCACTGGAGAGAGATAAGCAGCCCAAAGCTGTAAGCAGCACAGAGATTGTTTTGTGGCACCCCCAAGAGCAAATCAGAGCCCATTATTTTAGGCTTCATTTTTCCCCTGTCTATAGTCTTTTGTAGATCTGTGCAGAAGCAAAGGTGCCCCAGCCTCTGCTTTACAGCGATACAGCTGGTGAAGATGCTCTAGGCCCCTGGTTCTCAACCCACAGCCTGCTTGTGGTCCAATCAGCACACAGCTGCAGCCCACGTCAATGCCTCAGGGCCGAGCAGGCTGTGTAGGTATGTGAGTGTTACGTGGGCTGCATCCACCCCATGCCCCAGAGCTGAATATGCAGCCCACACTGGTAAATGGGTTGAGAACCACTGTGCTGAGAGGAGAGCGCTCTCCCCTTGGCATAATGAAGCCTCCTCTCAGAGGCAGTAGCTATGGTGGTGGGAGAAGCTCTCCTGCTGACATAGTGCTGTCCACACACCAGCGCTTGGGTCAGTGTAACTTGTGTCACTCAGGGGGTGGCTTATTCACACTCTGAGCAACGTAAGTTACACCGACATAAGTGGTGGTGTGTAGGCGCCTTCGGTGCCAGTTTACTTGGAACTCCAAGCACGAACATTGGTGGACAGAGCCCCTAGCATAGCCTGTACAGGGTGCACACTAAGCCAGGACAGGAGGTCACTTGTATTAGTAAGCACAGCTGGTAAAGGGGCACTGCACAGCTGTTAGTGCTGCTTCCCAAAGGGTGGCCAGCAGCCCTGGGAGATGGTGGCGTCTGTGGTGTGACTGAGACAGGCCTTTTGCAAAAGCAACGTAGGTAGGACAACCTAGTCCACTCCACTCCTGTGCCGCCTTAGAGCGCTGTATACATTCAGTGCTGACATGGCAGCAGCAGCCACTTTTATTCTATTCCGACTCATCGACCCCTTGAGCAGCTCTGCAGTGTTTAGTGAAGTGCAGAGTCAGGGAGTAGGCATTCACCACACTCCTTTCGTTCCCCTGGAGTGTGATGCTGGCTCTTGAGAGCCAAGGGAGTTTAGTGCAATAAGTTAAGTAGAGCAGAGACCTGCTCCTGCATTCATTAGTGCCAGGCACAGCCATGCTGCTATAGATGTGCTTTTTGTTACTGATCTTTTGGTCACATTATCCTGCTCCCTCAGGAAGTCTACGCTCCATAGCATCCCCATAGAGAGGCGATTAGGCAACACAAGCCAAAAGCTGGGCCTATCATCCAAAGAACACCGGCCTACTCCCACCCAGCTACAGAAGGTGCCATCACATACCAGGCCCGACTGAAGGAAGTGCTGGACCCAGGAAAGGGTGTGGGGTGCTGTGGGAAATGCAGACACACAAGAAAGCTAGTCACTAGGTTTAGTAGATAAGATTCAGTGGTGTTTTATTTTGTTTCCTTTTAAATATCCCTTTGGAGCATGAGGAGTGGGAAATTATTCCAACTGGACGGATTTGATTGTGAAATCGCCTTCTGCATTCAAGAAGTCAATGGCCTGGAGACCCAACCGGTTAGGGAACTTGAACTGGTGGTTGTTTGGCAAAGCAATGGTTAGATTACTTGGGTCGTGAGTGAAGAAGATCTGCAAGGGAGGAACAGAGGAGTCAGAGGACATGCCTGCCAAGTCTGCTAGATGCTCATCTTCTCCTGCACTGCCCAGATAGCAAAACCTTCAAGCTAGAGAGTGGGGCTGGAGCATCTGTTTACTGGTTGTCAGGACTCTGCCTAATCAGCACATGTGGGAGGTGGCTGTGATCTCCTGCCCAACTCCTGGGATAGAGCACCCTCTGTAGAACAACCTCCTCCCTACCTTTCAGTGACACAGCTGAGGTGTCCCAGGCTACAGGGATACTACCCAGATCCATGTTATTCCAGGCCTCACCTCCACATTGGCACCATCCTGGAAGGGGAAGGCTGATTCCCGCTGCTCCGCACCCCACTCCCCTTTGTCCTTGGAGTTGCAAACGATGGTTTTCACATCCCCATGAGCATCAAAACGTGGGTTGAAGTGCAGCACTATGTTGGCTGGATCCTTCCCTAGGTTCAGCACAAAGCTGCCAGAGAACAAACAAGTGAGACACAGGCAGCCTCATGCATGGCACCCCAGACTGGCAGCCCCATACATGCTTTCCTCTAGGGCCTGTGGTCTTGGTCACTTCTATCTGAGCAGCATCAGGTCCAAATTTGTAGAGGAGCCCTTCAAGAAAAGCCTAGGGTTCTGCAGGGGGAATTGGTGAGTCAATAGGGGATGCTCTTTCCTTTGAGGCATTGCCCTTGCAGGATGCTGTCTTTTGGCGAGAGCCAGAGGCATTGGTTACTTGGCTCCACAGCTCTTTCCACAAGAGGAGGAATGGGGAGGCTAGCCCTCACCAGCTTGGAGAATTGCATTCTGCACCCTGAAGTCCCCTTGGTGTTTCACCCGTGCTCTATATTCCTCACTTCTGAGTAAGCAGCTACTTGTTGCTGTGTCCTGTTAAATAGCTGGCACCTTCCACTCCAGAGGCAGTGGAAGCAATTACCAACTTAATAAGCACCTTTCATCCCAAAGGATCTTCAAGGGAAAGTGTTTCTTCTCACCCTCCCTTGGGGCCCCTAGTCATGCCAACAGTAGGCATATTGTTTTGGAAGAGGAGGCCCAGAAGGCTGTGCGCTGATGCTATCGCACTTCAAAGGGAGTGGGAAGCGTTGGGGCATGTTGCTCCTTGGAATAGCATCCATTCCCAGTGTGGGAGCCAAACTATCCTCCCACAGTGTGGGAAAGCCCTGCCAACTGCACAAAGGGGACAGACTCGCTGGGCTTTGGAGGCCAGACATGCTGTAGGGACTAGAGGCCCTCAGGGATACAGCTACATAGCAAAAAAAACCCAAACCAAGCCACAGTGGTGAGTCTCAAAGCCTGGGTCAGGAGCCTTGGGCTACGATGCAAAGAGCTAGCCATGTAGATATTGTAGCTCAGGCAGGAGTTCAGGCTCAGACACTTGGGGAAGAGAGCGGCTTTCAGAGCCTGAGCCATCTACATGGCTATTTTTAGCATGGCAGCACAAGTCTGAGCATGGCAAGTCGGGCTCTGGACTTGCTGCTTGTTTCTTGCTGTGTAGACGCACCCATGGGCTCTCTAGGCACTAACTTGATCAAGGCTGCTTCTGCCTCACAGAGCTGCACCACACAGGTTTGCAGGAGGAGCTCTTGGCAGAGCCAGTTGCTCTCCTCCAGCCAGAAGCCCCACCTGTCTGCTCACCACATCCCCAAGAGAGGCCATCGCCTTTTTTCACACTGAGCCGCTCAGTTTCCCCTGCTGGGCACGATAGGGGATGTGGTTGCTACCAGGGGAGGGGACTGATGCACTTAGCATCTGGTTCTACTTATCCTCTTGGCAGGAGGTGCACTGGGGATGGGGGGGGGAGGAGGATTGCCTACATATACATTATGAAGTGACTCAGTGGAAAGTGCTGCCCTAGACATTAACCCTTTCAAGGCCATGCCCTTCTCACACAGCAAGGGGGAATCCTTCCCGCCACCCTATAGTCAAGAGGGTTGTAGCATGTTCCTTAGACCCCTCCATACATTTTCTCCCCCTCCCTGGGCATGATTTACCTCTTGGCACCTGCAGAGATTTCACCTTTCACGGCAATGCGCTTTCCAGCCTTGACACCCATGTTGGTACAAACCATTCCCTGAGGAATCCAGAGACAGACATGTTAGCCCCATGCTCCCCTCTGGCACCCCACCCAGGCTGCAATAGGACACGTGGCAGAGTTATGGAAGTGTGAGAAGCTGATCCGTTGGGAGATAAATGCTTCTTCTGGGTGGGGATGGGAGATGGTATTGGCACATCACTTCAGGCAGTGAGAGAGGCTCCCACATACCCAGGAAGGAGTGCCAGAGACTGCCTGCCCCCCACCCCAGAGAAGTGACCTCTATTGGAGTGGGCATTCATTGCTTCCCCCTTGTAGACTAGGGGAACAGTGGCTACAAGGGGGAATCTTACCCCACCTGGCTTGCCTCCACCACCATGAATGGAGTCCTCAATTGCTACTGAAATCCACACCAGCCTACACTCTCCATATGCAAGACAGCTCAGGCCACACCCAAACTCTCCCCACTTTGCAGGTCCCAAGGCATCACATGCCAGCCCAGCTGCACTGGTGTTGCAGCTCCTTCGGTTTGGTAGGAGTCCTGCCACCCGCTTGCCGCTCAGTTGTGGGTTGGTAGCAGCGGGATGCTTTTGGCCCGAGAGAGCTATGTGGTAACCTACACTGAAGCGTGCGTGTGGATGATGGGGTGTGGTCTGAACGGCTGTGTCCGCATTCCCCCCTGGGCTGATCAACGGGTGTTAGCAGAGCTCCTGGTTGGCAGCCTCAGAGCAAGGCTTGAGTGGGCACACCTCACAGACTCACTCCTGCAGAGCGGCTCCCCCCAGGGAAGGGCTGGACATGAGGTAACTGCTGCCTGGGCTGTACCTGGTTTGTGGTCAGAATATCCCCACTCCACCCAGTGCTCTCACATCAGCACCTTTTAGCTGCTTAGAGCACCTCAGACTGTGGCCCTTCCTTCTCTGCCCCACGAGGGAAGCAGGAGAAAGAGAGCTAAGCACTCCGGGCCAGAGCCACAACAGGAATCATGTCCACACCTTTTCCAGAGCCACGGCTTCCTGTGGTGGTAGAGGGTTTAGACTGCGACTGCAAGGAACTTCCACCATGGCTCAGACATACCACCTGCTCCCCAGCCATGGGCTCATTTTGCAGCTTTCAGCACACCCAGGAAGGGACCCAGCCACACCCTCCTCTCTGCCCCCAGCAAGCATACGAACACCCGCTAGCTGGAACAGAATCCCTGGGCATAATCCACATGCCTGGGCTGTACTGCCTAGGGTCATGCCTCCTTCCACCATTCCAGGGGAGAGAGAGGGAGAATATTACCTGGTCATCCCCCTCAAACCCAAGTGTACTATGGTAGGAGAAGGGAAAAACAGTAGGGGGCAACAACTCCTCTGGTATTAGCACCTTCAAGCAACTCCCTTGCAGCCACTCCCAGTTGCAACACCATCCCAATATTTCCTGCACCCCCAACAGGCACCTCCGAGCAGGTTAAAAAGCAAGAACTTTCCAAAAGCTTCAGGCTGCAAGCAAGTTGCAAGTCATGGGGCTGGGTATTTTGGGCATAGGATGTTCAGGAGGAGCCAGCTGCTGTTCTAGCAACTTGCCCCACCCTACTCCCAGGCAGTATATAGGGGACTTTGCTAAAGGAGGAGTCAACTTTCCCTCTCCCCCCCCCCCAAAGAAAACAAACCCAACCCAAAAACCACCACCCCAAACCCAGCTTTCCCCCCACCCCCAAGGAGAAAAAGGAAGAACCTTACTTGGGAGCAGAGACAGACCCCTCTGCTCTAATGTCACATAAGAGCTAGTAGAAAGCCTCATTACTCCCACCCTCCTCTCAGATCACAGGCCCTTAAAAGGCAACAGCATAGTCCACAATCACCTCAGAGCCACCACCCTTTCATCCCAGTACAGACAACCCTCAGCAAAGCCAAGGCCCCCCCACCTTGACTCTCTCCAGCTTGCCAGCAGTAGTTACCCTTTACAACACACCATCAATCTCCCTCTAAGCCTGCAGCCAACACCCCCAGAAACAAGACTCCTCATTCACTCACACAAGATGCCATGGTGGTGGTCCGCTAGCTTTTACTCCAGCTGCTGAGATCTAACAGACAGATGTGAGCACTGGCAGCTGCTGTACTGCTCCCCTACCCTTAAATAGTTGGGCAGCTGATGAGTCACACACTGAGTCACACCCCCTTTCAGCCAATCAGAAAAAGCAAGTGGGGGTGTGTGTGGAATTTTGAGTGCCCAAAAGCTAGCAGGATAAAGCTTTCTCCCCAGCCCCTTGATGCTAAACTCCACCTTCCCCAAGCAGCCAACCAGTCACTGGAGGGTCAGGTCCAGGCCCAGTGGCCACTGAGCCAATGGAAAATAGTTTTAGGATGAGAGTGTTTTAAACAAAAATCCAAGATTTTCAAACACAAAAATCCCAAACGGTTAAATTGAACAAGAATTGGCAGGGCAGGGTGAGGCGAGGCTAGACCCTTCATTCCAGATAGCCTTGGGTGGCTAGAAGCACCAGAGCCAAAGCGGTGCATGGGGAACTAGAAGTGGTCCATGCAAAATGAAATGGGAGCTTCGCTGCCTATTCACGGAGGATTGGGGCAGGAACCTGAGCTCCAGTCTCAGCTCCTGACACAGTGGTCACCAGTGCACACACAACTGCTAGCCAGCCTTCCACCTGCTGCAGGCAGGAGCCAAGGAGGGAAGATACATCCCACATCCATGGAGCCCCCTGTCAAGTCACTCGGGGCAAAGAGACCTAACAGCTGGGAGGCAACTGTCAGCTGTCGTGCAGGGTGCATGCCCACAGCCATTCTGAGGGGAGGTGGGTGAAGCTTTCTGGGGCACCTAGTGCTTGTGCAGATCTGGTCCAAGTTAAATCCACCCCGGAGTGGACAGTGGGGGTAGCAGAGTGCCTGGTCCCAATGGATCATTCCCATAGGTTCTGCACGTTATTTACCACACTGTGTTGGGTCCACTGTGTGATTCACTGCGGAGTGAAAGGGTTGCTCTGGAAAAAGTTACTTCATTGCAAAACAGCTCAACTATAATTAAATCTAAAGAACAGAGAGAATCCAGGCAGTGGGCCAAGACTGCTCTTGTGGCTTAAGGCTTTGCTTGTCTTTTTTTTGTTCCTAAATCACAAGGCAGGCTGAGGCTCCTCCAAAAGTCCCAGAACTGAAACGCGTATTCGCTCGCTCTTTGTGAGACTCTCTGTGCCCCTATTTACTGTGTATGTTGGTCTGGAAACCCCCAGAATGGCTCTCATCCCCCATCTCAGGGGGAAAACACTAGAGTCCATTTAATTCCTTGATACTCTGGGTCAGGACTGAGGATCATCAGCAGAGCTGAGAGGGAGAACGCAGGACTGGGCTAGCAGGAGGGGCTGCAAGTCAGGAATCAGGTGGTTGGGCAGAGATGTGGTGCAGGGCAGGGCAGGGCAGGGCAGGTTTGGGGTAGCAGGAGGTATTGTAGTGCAGGAGAGGGGCACCTTGGCAGAGCTGTGTGTGGTTGGGGAGCAGGATTGGAGAGGCAGAAGGTGCTGCAGGTTAGGGCTGGGGGGCACTCAGAGACATCTGCATGTGTGTGGATGCTGGGGAGGTTCTGCAGGTTAATAGACAAGCTTTTAAGACAACGCCAACCCTGAAAGAATCAGCTATGCCTGGGCCAAAACGGATGAAATGCGGCTGCCTTTTTCAATCAGTCCCAGGCTCCTTTTTCTGACCACCCCCCACCTAAATAGCAGTCTTCAGCAGATGCCTGTGATAAAAGTCAGCCCCTGGCTGCATCTCCCTGGGGTGACTCATCTGAATATGACTGCCCATAGAAATTGAATTAGCAGATGCAGGGCCCCTCCTTGGAGAGCCTGGCTGACTCTCCACCAGGGACACAATCAGCCAGATTCAATAAAAGCAACAGTGTTACAAGAGAATGAAATCAAGAGGGGCATGAATTTCCCAGTGAAGCTGGGAAAAGAATGGACCCAATTCAGTGAGGCTGTACTAGCATAACAAGCTGCACAAGTGTTGCCAAAGCATAAGAGAAAGACAGGCCTCCTCAGTAATCCCCCTTGACGCCAAGGGGTCACCTCAGGGCTGGACTGGGACCAGTGTGTTTGGAAGAGAGGAGCAGAGGGTTCGCCATTCCCCTTCCCAGCCAACACTGGGCAGAGCTTCCTTCCCACCCCCAAGGCAGAACTGATGACAACATACTCTTGAAAATGCCCCTCTTCTGGGAGACCACGCATCCCACAGGGAGGGGACTGATTTGTGTCTCATTTTCTCCACAGCTCGAAAACCTCAGTTTACAGATGTAAATGTCAGGGCCCAGCTGCTCAACAGCTGGATTTTGCACTGCTCCTTCCTGGAAGGGGCAGGGCAGGGCTGAGGGAGGGGAGACTGCGGTGCACATGGAAGAGTGTCTCACAGGTTCCTGGCTAGTAGATACATTGCATGTGCCTTCCACCCTCCTCACGGTCACCTAGTCAAACCCCATCTAGTTACCCAAAGTCTGGTCTCAGCCATGCTCATTTGCTTGTTCTGGGAAGGGTTCCTCTGTTTTACCCACAGGGAGGACATTCCTGGGAGGTGCTGCTAGCCATTGCCACTGCCAGTCTGCCTGCACAGCACCCCAACCCAGAAGAACAACATGGTCCCTTCGCTCCCTTTGGGTGCGGTCTGCAGATTGAAAAGAGCGGAAACACCATCTGCCCAGCTGTTGTCTCAACTCCTACGGCTGTGGTGTAAAGCACCCTACCTTTTTTTCAGCAATGGCACATCCCCAGTGCCAGGGACCAGGCGCTCCCTGTTACCAATGAGTGGGAGAAGATGACTCAACCCCTGGGAGAGACCAGTGGGTGAGACTGCCTGCCGTATTCTCTAATCACTGGGCAAACTCACACCAACCCCACGTTCTTAAGGGTCTAAACTGAGCTCAGCGCTTTTAAAATGGGCAGACCTAGTGCCTGGGCTGCTGTCTACATCCAGAACAAACAGGGACAGTGCAAACTTCCCCTACACACCACGCTCCACCCTGCCCATGTGCCTAAGAACCATCTTTTGGGATGAGCAGGGAGTTAGTTCCCCCTCCATGGTCCATTCTGCCATTGGCCTTGGAGGTAGGAATGTTAATAAGTGGGCCAGTTAGTACCGATCAATGGGCACAAAGGAAGTGAACATTGCAGCTCCTTGCAGTCCTGGTGACTGCAGTTCTCTATTCCTACCAGCTGAACCAGTGGGAACCAAAGAAGGCCAATCCCAGGTCATGGATGCACTTTAATATGTACAGACAGATGGAGAATGGCAGAGAGAGGCACCTCCTGGGTTTAAAGGGGTGAACACAACTGCAGGATCCCACTTGGTGCTTCCCCAATAGACCGGGCTGCTCTAAGGCGATAAAAGCTGAACACAGCTCTGCACCTGCTTCAGTTAAGTCGGGGGCGGGAGGCATGTTTGCGCATCACTGAAAAGGGAGGGGTAGATGCATAAACACAGACCAGCAAACTGGAGCCTTATCACCTGTCATCTAATTTCCGTGCAGTCTCTAGCAGCTGCAGGATGCTTTTAAGATCAACAATAGCTGATAAGTCACGTGACCACTGGGTGACAAAGCAGCTCCATTTGCAGGGTGAAGAATCCTCCTTCAACACTAGAAAGTCCCCAGGGCCTGTGGGCAGGGTGACCCTGTTACCAGACTGTGGGAGGAGGAGATGGCAAGAGGCCCAGCTGGATGCAGTGACTGCCCTGTCCCCACCACCTGTATTCTCATATCTCTGACGTGCTTATGGCAGATCTGCCCCAGGCTCAAACTGGGCTCCACAGCGAGTTCGGTCTTGGCAAGGTGTACCAGTTCAGTGGTCCTGGGGACTTTAACGTCCTCTCTATGCCCAGAACGGGAACAATACAAACACTGCCGAACTGCCAGCTTCCCACCTATATCACTCCTCGTCCACCCATCTGTAGGGGACACATATAATGTAGAATGGGGAATTCACTTGTGTGCCTTCCACCCGTTACATTTCTGCTCCGATTGTCACTGAGGGAGGCAAGTGGTCTGAGATGTCCAAAAGTGACGAGTGATTTCGGGTACCTTGCTGAAGAAGGAACCCCACTTGAAACAACTTTAGGGGGTCCTGCTTTTCAGAAGGTGCTGAGAGCGCAGCTGCTGAAAATCAGGCTTTGTTAAGGTACTACAGGCCACAAATTAGGTACCCAGAACCACAAAGAACTTTGGAAAATCTGGGCCTGGTGAATGGGGTTTATGTGGCATAGCCACCCCTTGAAGGAGGTGGACTGAAGTCAACAGTTTTGTTTTAGCCTCGACAACAGAAGTTGTGCATCAGGTCCCACAACTATTCCAGTGGAAACAGCAAAAAAGGGAAAGGTGAGGCTGCAAGAGAGGGAAATCTCCCCTTCCTTAGTCAATCTCCATACAGGACATTGCCCCAAGGGGTGAGGGCAGCCACAGGACCCCCTCTTTACCCCATCTCCACATGCTCCTGTAACCACACAAACAAGCTGGACACAGCTCACTCAGGAGGGCTTGCCACTAGGAAGTGAGGCAAGGTTTCTCCCTCCCTGCCATTCCCAACCCCCCTCAAGTTCCCACTGACCAAGAACATTGAGATGGATCGGGTCCATCAGAGCCTCCCTTTAGGCATGATCCTGGGCAAGAGGATGCTTTGCAATCTGAAAACAGCTGAAGCAGCTTTTGGGCAGCAGTTGCCATAACCACATTTAGCTTCCCTTTAGTAGTGGAAAGTCTTCCATGGCTGGGGCCAGGGTATCCCTGCTACTCCAGAATGAGAGGAGACAGCACAATACCCGGCAAGAGGAGGAGGCCATCCCCTCTCGCTGGATTGCCCTTTCTTGGCCAACCTTGCACAGAGTTTGGCAAACACACACCAGCCCTGCATGCTCAGCCGATCTCCATGCTTACGAAACTTGCCAGATTGTCAGCACTGATGTCTGGACGGGTGTTTACAAAGCAAACAGGTAGTGGCACTACAAGCTTCCCACACCCACCGCCCTGCCTCACCCCTGCTCCAGAGGGATCCTCCTTCGGGATGAGCAGAGAGCTCACCCTTCCTGGCCCATTCTGTTGTTGGCTTTGTTGCTGACGTTGCCAATGAGGGGGACTGTTAGGCCCAGACCCTCAAAGGTATTTAGGTGCCCAGCTCAAATTGATTTCAAATGGAAACGAGGTGCTGAAACACCTTAGAGGATCTGGGCCTTAGTACCTACTAAAGGCGTAAGTCTCACTAAAACGGCCGACGCCCAGCTCATTGCAGCCTCGGTGACTGACACCCTTGCACACCACCTGTCCAATGGAAACCAACAGTACAGCCCAGTAAAGAACGCTAATTTCTGCCTACGATCACATTTTATTCTGTGTGGTAATTGGTGTGTTGGTCACCGATGTTCATCAGTGTAGACTGTGTGCGTGTGTCTCCGTGTAGATGCTGTCCCAGCTCTGGCCAGGAAACCGAGACGGCTCTCATGATCGAATGAATCGACACGACCACGGATTAGCTGAGCAACGAAGGCACCCAGGCCAGGTTTATTGCATACAGCCCAATGAGAAATGACTTACAGAGTATCTCTGGGTCAGTTTCGTATAGGCGGCGTTACAATGGCCTCGGACCAAGGGCGGGACTTTCCGTTATCCCCTAGACCGGACGCTGGTATTCCTTCTGACACCCTCTTTTATGCATTGTTACATACACTTTCATTCTGCCCCCTTTGATGTAGGTAGTTGCCACCCTCTTGACGTAGGTAGCTGCCACCCTTTTCCGTTAATTGGCTAATTTGGGCAAAACAACTCCATGTATCACCTTTTATCATTTCTATCCATCAAAGTGTCATTTTAGGGAGTTAGTATCTTGGTACCTCCTATACCTGCTACATATTTTAGTAATATTTTGGCAATCTTGCAGTATCAGCACTTTCCTGTGCCAATTTCAGTTAACTTGAGTGACCCCTTATACTCCTGTTCACTTGGATTCTTCCATTTAGGCCTTAGCTTGTTTTACAGGCCTTAAGCTCTCACTTCTTACTACATTCTGTACCAAGGAGAGTCACCTCCTGGACTTCTAGGGGTGAGTACTGCCTTAGAATCCCCTGGCTCATTTTCCTGTATGTGCCTGTCTTAAAGCAACGCAGGCTGGATTTTGCTGCCCGGACGCTTCAGTTGTGTGCTGTCTGCATGCATTTTCACAAAGGATGCTGCATGACCACCTGTACATGTATGGACCCCACCAACACGGTAGAGCAGACTGAGGCCCCTATCTCTCAGCCCCTCTTTGCACAAGGAAGATGCTTTTTAGGTCAAAAATAACTGTTAAATTGCATGAGCGACAAAGGAAGTATATTTGTAAAGAATACTTTTTATATTTCAGCACTGGAAAGTACCCAGTGCTTGGGGGTAGTGTGTCCCGGTTCATAAAGAGTGGGAGAAGACAGCAAACTTCCCTGCTGAGTGCAGAAACCGCCCCCCCCACCCCACCCCACTTCTCTTCCCTCTCCTACTCCCCATTCTCAGCACTCCATAGTGAGTTGGGATCAGCTTTAGCCAAGCATTTCAGCACCTAGAGCTGCAGAGAGGCCTGCAGCTGGGCAGTAGGGAGGGGCCTAAACAGATTAAGCCAGTGACTTTATTGTTTTTCACCTTTGTAAATCTGGCCCATTAGTTTTAGGGAAACGTGCCTGTTCTACAGGCTGGAGTTCATTTATGAACAGAGCAGGCACAGAACCAAGAGCAGGACTGCAAGCTTCCTTCTCCCACTGCCTGGAGGGGCCATCTCTAGGCCCCAGCACAGAGCGGCCCCAGTCCACAACTAGGGCCCCAAGTTGCTCCAATAATAAAAGTTAGAGAAAGAGCTGTCCTCTCCCTCCATTTCTAGCAATAGCCTTTCTGCTGAGACTGACCTCCAGGGAAACACCAGCGTGAACAGGGTTTGTGGGTCTCTTTATGAACTAGCCTAAGATCCGCATCTCCTTATTCTAGTCCAAGTACTGTACCCCACTCATAAGCGTAGCAGCTGCATGCCTTGCAGCAGTGCGCTTACTGACATGACAGCAAGCTCATTTCCCTCCTCCTTTCTTCCTTTTGCCAGGAGGAAGTTGCGTCTACTAGCCTGTGCTGTGCATTTGGGTGATCAAAGGCAGGGTTAAAGCAACAGTGCACTTTGTACTTTGAATGCTTTAGCCTTGACAACAGCACTCCCCCTCCTCTCTCTACCACTATCCCAGCTCAAACACAGGAGATAGCAGGATACCTACTGCTGTATCCTCTGCATGGAGAGTCAAACTACAGGATTGTGACACGCTGTATGAATACACGGGCTGCATGGCTCTTAGCCACCTTCCCATGCCCCACCTCTTGGAAACTTGATGCAACTCCTGAGTCCCTCAAGGCCTCATCCACCCTCCTCCTTCAGTTGGCCAAAGGCTGGTGTGTCGGTGGAAAGCCCCAAGAGGCTCCCCCCTTCTGCCTGCACAGCTCCCACTGAGCCAGGAGAGCAAACTGAGCACAAAGCCTCTTTCCGAGGAGGATCTCTGCTGATTGAAAATAGCAGATGCACCATCTCAGCAACAGTTGTCACAACAACCAGATTTGCATAAAAAAAAATCTCCACCCCCTTCAGCCGGGGAACATCTGCAACGCTCATGGCTGCAGACCAGGAGAGGCAGCACGACATCCTGCAGCATGCTGTTCTACCCCCCTTCCAGCAGCTTGTGTTTCCCTTTACTAGAACAGGGCAAGCTTCCTACACACATCACCCTTTGGAGTCTAGAACCAGCCTCCAGGAGAAAGGCGTGCCTTCTCTCTGTGCACTGGGCTTAGCTTTGGTATTAAGACTACCAAGAAGGGGGCTACTTAGCACTAAGGGCACCAGTCCTACCAGCTACTCAACCAAAGCCATCAACCCATTTCACCCTCCACGTGCCGACATAACTGTCCCCGTGGAAACCTCTGCGATGGCAGAATAGAGAAGAACAAGGTCTGCTGCAGTCCACCTTATTCTGTACAGAGACAGTATTAGAGAAACAGCACAGAAACAGAAGGCGGAACGTGACTGAGCCTTTATTTCATTCCTAATCTCCTCCTTCCCCACCATACACCTCCCGGCCCTGAAGCTGAATGCAGATCCCTCTACTGACTGCAGAAAACCCTCCTACTACAGCTGACTGTGCAGCAGATGTGATGAGCCCTGGGAAAGTGAGGCAAGGCACTTGCAGGCTATAGCCCATCACCTCAGCAGCCCAAGTGCTGACAGGAATCCTTAGAGTAAGGTCTTCAGCAAGAGGCTGCTTTGGGAATCAAAAGTAGCTGTACAGCCATGGGACCTGTCTGTGGCCCAGCAACCACAACTATAAAACGTCACAGGCATTAGCAAGGCACCTCTGTTAATGCAGAAGAAGGAGACATCAATAGCACCAGGGGGTGTCAGGCACTCTCTCAACAGTCCTCCTTCCCCTGGCTGCTGGCAGCAGACTTGCCCCTCATTTACAAGAGCACGGGGCTGGCTAAGCATCTCCAAGAGCGACTGCTGTTTATCCACTGCAGAGGTGCAGCACACAGAACAGCAAGCTACCCCCTCCAACGCTGATTTTAGAGATCACTTTCAGGGAGAGATGGAGGCTCATACTTCATGTCCTCTTCAGTTCTTGATCTTTAGAGGAGTGGAGAAGCATAAAGTTTTAAAAGCTTTATTCAAAATGTGCTTTCAAAGTCTTTCTCTGAGAGACAGAGCGCCCACGCCGTACTTCAGAGTCGTACTCCATTAATTTTACCTCTTGGTGCACAAAAATCAGGAACTTATTGGGAAACCACGATGATTTGCTACAGATACAAAACTACTTGACTAGCAGTTGGCACAGCATCCACCCCAGTGGGGCACAGAGTCACGCTTCCTCAGCCAGAGTCCTGAAGGGCTGCAGTCAAGAAAAGCTCGGACTACAGCCAGGGAAGGAAACAGGCAGTGGAATCATGTGGCCAATCCACTGAGTTTGGGTTATATTCTTACAGCCACCCTCAGAGGCAAGCCAACCAAGCCCTAGACTCAGACACCTAGCGTGCATGCAGTGCTATTAAAGGTGCCAGAGTGAGACAGCCCCACCAACCAGAGTCCTTCATCAACATGCCATGTTTTGTCCAAATCAGCTTCCAATATGCCCCACCCCATGTTTTAGAGTGAGAAAGGGGTTCCTTCTGCATAATCCATTCAGTCCTTAAAGAGGGAAGGACCAGCAACTCCTGCTCCCTAGAAACTTGACTAAGACCACCTAATTTCAGTCCTACATTTGTCCTGTTTCTCTCCCTCCCTACTGCCCACCAGCGATAGAGGAATGAAGGAGGCCAATTCCAGCTCACGCTCGCACTTTATTATATACTGAAAAACGGTGAGTGTCAAAGAACCACAACAACATGGGTCAGAAGCAGTGAGTGAGGTCCAAAGGCACTGTCCCCACCTCCAGCACAGCCAATCAGCATAATTTATACAAACACTTCCATAAATAAGTTAATTCATAAATAAAATTGTAAAAAAGACAAAAGCAGCAAGGAATGATTTCTGGGTCTGCGGCCCGTTCACAGCACTGACAATACTGACGCTATGCCACGCACAGCCACACAACAGTGGTGAGGTAGGGATGCACATCCCTTCCCCACTGTTGCAGTGGGGTGACGACCCATCAGACACAGACAAAAGCTACACAGTTCATTACTGATGCACTTCACTGGTCTGTCCAGAAGAGCCTTTCCCCTACACTTTCCTCCACACACAGGAAAGGGTGTTTGGAGGTTGTTCCCATCAGAGGTGGGCTGTAATAGTTACAGCAGGTCTGGGTTGTTATGGCAGAGTCGAGACAGTTTCTCTTCCCCCACCCTCCAAGACACCAAACTAAGTTGGTGTTACAGCAGAAATGTCAGGGTTACTGGATAATTATGTCCAGTGGGACAAGAGACAATCCTTCCCTTCAGGGCAAGGAAGCTATGAGTTGATTCTGTTCACCAGTCTCTGAGTCAATGCAAGCTCCAGATGCCCTCTGGGTGGGGATCCTGGCCACTAGCAAAGGGTGGAGGCAGGAGAGAGAATAGACAGCCGTGACTACTCCCCTGGCAAGGACTCATTGTCCAATTTCTGCTTGGAAACAGCAGGCACTATGGGGAGCTCAAGAGCTGCAGCTCAGGGAAAAAAAAAAAAAACAAAGAGTGGAGGGCATAGCAGTAAAAGGCCGCCACTGGTTATATACAAAAGAAAAATAAGACAGCCTGCCCTTACCCCCACCAGAGGGGAGGGGAGCAAAGAGACACTGGTTCGGCTTGCACATGCCCCCACCCTGCCTTTAACACAAGGCTTCCAGTTCTCCTTTAGAGTCAGTGGTAGCAGGTGTAGCTGAAGGGGAAGGATTCTATCAGGCAAGTTCAGCTCTTGACAGGATAAAGGATGAAAGACAACTACTCAAACCCTGCCCCCGCAAAATAAATGAATCAATACTGATCTGGGGAGAGCCAGGAATTGAGGAAGGAAAGGAAAGTGGGACTGGGTGGAGATCTGGACGGGGAATCCCTCACTCCACCCCACCCTCTACTCATCTAGGCCTGCTATCAAGTCCGCAATGCTGTCCACATAGTAGTTGGGCACCAGGTCCTTTGCAGCAGGGCTGTCGCTGGCCATGTAGGCCTGTGCCTCCTCCAGGCGGGACACCCCCGTCAGGGTCAGGACCGTGGTGAGGCCACAGTTCTTGCCGAACAGGATATCTGTCTCCAGTCGATCGCCTACCATGAGGGTGCGGGAAGGGTCCACACCAAAGCGCTCTACAATGCAGTCAAACATGTACGTGTTTGGCTTCCCCACCACCACTGCTTTGCGCCCTGAGGCTGTTTCCACTGCAGCCGTGAGACTCCCGGTCCCTGGGGATGGAGAGGAACAGGCATTCACAAATCAATACAAGATCTTAACTACTAAGGGGACCCAAACACCAGATACCAGGGAGAAGCTAAGAAAAAACACTTGTTTCCTAAGGACAGACAGGGAGCTAACCTCTCTGCCAGTCAGCAGACTCCAAAGATCTCCTGCCTGCCTCTATGAGGTGCAGTGCCCTTTATACCCAGAGACTGAGGGGTACCACTGTCCTTATTTGAGATGGGACCTTAGTGTCAGGGTCAGGCACCATCTTTTTGTTCTGTTTGTGCACCACCTAGCATCATGGTTCATGAATGGGGCTTCTAGGCACTGGCACCATACAAATAATAAGATAAAGAAAAAGAACCACCATCAGTCATCATCATCATCTGAAGGGGGTCCTGAGGAAGAGGCATGGCACCTCTCACCTGTAGGTCCCCTGTCCCAGCCCAGCCACTGGCTGCAGGAAGTGAATTAAAGCTCTTGGTGCAGTTTCCCGTGGGATAGGTGGCTTTTTTTGTAACATGGCCTCATCTCCATGGACACCAACAGCCGACCTTCTCTCCAGAAGGGACCGAGTCAGTCAGAGACCCAATTCCCTACTGGCCCACAGGGCTGGCCTCAGAGACCAGAGGCAACTGCCTGAGCTGCACCCTGGGGCTCAGCCCCCGCAGCAACTTCAGGGCAGTGAAAAGCAGCAGCAGCAGCTCCCGGGGAAAGAGGCCTGAGTCTACAGGGGCCCAGGCGCTGCGGCGGCGGAGCCCACAAAGCCCACCAGCGGAGATTGCAGCCTCCCTCCCCGCAGCCCCCCCCGGCCTCTCACCCGGGGTGCGCCGCCCATCGCTGAGCGGGTGCCAGGGGTCGGGGTCGGTGGCCACCAGCAGGCACTGTGGGTCGCGCAGGTAGCCGCAGGCCTCGGAGAGCTTGGAGAATGTAAACTGATCATCGTAGCCGACCAGCACGGCGCGCACCGGCGGCTCGTCCTCCCCGGCGGCCGGGCCGCCCTCCCCGACCAGGCGCAGCCCGGCGTCCCGCAGCTCCCCGCGCAGCCCCTCCCCGCCCAGCGCGAAGACCCGGCCGGGCCCGGGGCAGGCGGCGTCGCCGGCCCCCAGCAGCAGGCGCTGGCGCAGGTAGAGCGCGGAGCAGAGGGCGGAGCTGAAGACCTGCTCGGCCCGCACGCCGCGGAAGCCCAGGCAGCTGAAGCGCCGCTCCAGCTCGGAGACCGAGCGCCGGCTGTTGTTGCTGACGAAGAGCGCGGCCTTCCCGCTGCGGCTCAGCCGCTCCAGCAGCTCGGGCGCGCCCGGCACCGCCCGCTCGCCGGCCCACAGCACCCCGTCGCAGTCGAACAGCAGCCCCTGCGCCGGGCCCAGCACCTCCCGCCAGCTCGCCCCGCTCAGCCGCCTGCAGCCCGCCATGCCGCTTTCTCCCGCGGGCATGACGACCCGTCACCCACTCACGGGCCGGGGCCCGGGCGCCGCCGCCAATCAGCGCACGCAAAGGCCTGATGGACAAGCCCACACGGGCCGCCCACCCGGAAGGGGCTGTTCAGCGCCGTCCAATCACCACAGGGAATGGGAGGGGGGTGGGCAGAAGCCTGATGGATAAACTGCGACAGCCCGCCCCCAACCGGCGGCGCGGTCTCAGGGTCCAATTAGTGGTGCGGACAGGTTTGATGGGCAGGGAGAGATAGCCACGCCCACCATTCAAGCCGAAAAGCAAAGCGGTTCGGACTCAGGGGCAGCGAGGAGAGATTGTTTGAGACCGTCCCCGCGAGAACCAATGAGAGGAAAGATAGGGACGGATTGACAGGTGTTCAGGGCCAATCAGCGTCCGACTCCGTCTACCGCGCTCACAACAGCGGAGCGTCTGTAACGGGTGAAGAGAGACGGCTCGGATAGGCCGGAAAGAACGCCAGCCACCATGGTCTATCACAAGGGAGAAAGCAAGCTGTAGGGAGGCGGGCAAAAGGAAAGTGGCGGCTACCTTAGCCTCTCAAATAGCAGGAAATAAGCGAGAAGGCGTGGCCATGGAAGAGTGACAGACTGAATAGCCTATAAAATATTGTAAAATGCGCGGGACGTGGAAAACGGGTAGAATGACAGCTCGCGGAGGGGCTTTCAGTGACAGAGTGGCCAATGAGGTGTTCGTAAAGTGAAATGGGGCGGGGCTAAGGAAGTAACAGACGCGAATGCATGCCCTCTAATAAAACCCGAGAAACTGGGGAGGCGGGACAAAGAGAGATTGGCAGGCGGATAGCGCGGTCGAAGCTGGAGTCGAGGCTAGAGGCCTGCCGCAGCCAATAGGGTTGAGCTTGGGGGGCGGGGCGGTACCTGGCCGGGTGCGCATCGTTGGCGGGCGGCCGTCACCGACCGTGGGGCGTGGCTGCGAGGAGGCCGGGCTGGGACTTCCCGCGTGATATGCGCGCGCCTGCCTGAGGGCCGGGCCGGTGCTGCACAGCCGCCCGTCTACACCCGTCCCCCCGGCTGGGCAGCACCTGCTCCGCAGTTTCCGGCCGGGCGTCCTGCCCACCTGGGCACCGTACATCCCCCCACTCATCAGGGCCTGCCTGACTGCACGGGGTGGCAGGGAGAGGGGGACCCTTGTGCCAGGCGCTGTACAAACGCCGGGCGGGGCAGCGTCTGCCCCGAGGTGTTTGCCAGTGCAGTAGCCATGAGAGCGGAGCTGGGGGCGGGCCTATACACTGGCAGCGGCGCCCTGTGTCCCACCCCGGCTCCTTCCACCCCCGGTGGGCTGCAGGGGCTCGGGACCACAGTGAAGAGGGTCATGGGAGTAGCTAGATATGCAGGTATTGGGATACTCTCCTGCAGGGGCAGCTGCTTGGCCACGAAGGGGCAACCGCAAGTGGCAAAATCCACACACTAGATGGCCAGGTAGCTAGCGAAACAGCAGGAGGAAATCCCTGCTCTTTGGGATGGAGGTGGAGAGGGGTTACCAGGGAGCTCAGTCCAGGGTTAACCTGCCTTATGGAGCCCACCAAGCCAGTGGCTCTTAACCTTTTTGTCTCAAGGGCCACAGATACTGTTACAACCCTGAAGGGCCACCAGTCTCCACCAGCAGCCCTCTACCCGTCCTTCACTGCAGCCAAACGAAAGGAGTTCAGCGAGGAGGCAGCAGGGACACTGCATGCGTCCTGTAGCACCATGCTTTCCACCTGAGTCCCTGGGCAGTGTCTGCCTTCTGCAGCCACGGTGATGGGAGATCAGTGCTTCCCTCCCTTTGGCTCCAGCAGGGACCCCAGCGTCTAGGGACCCAGGTGGAGAGCTTTACCATGCTCCCTGCTGGAGCCAGGGAGAGAGGAGTGCTGATTTCCAGTCCCCTGGGCTGCAGCAAGGAGCCTGCACAGGTCTTGTAGCCCCGCAGCAATGCACCCCGCCTGTGTCCTTAGGTAGCGGCTCTCTTCTGCAGCCAGTGGGAGGGGAGCAGCGGGCCACTTTGAAAGACCCTGCAGGCCACAGGTTGGGAACCACTGCACTAAGCAGTTGCATCACCTTTTTGGTCCTTCACCTCCCTCCATGTACCAAAGCACCCACACATGCTGTGATTTGCCTCCCCCCCATAACCATATGCCCTATAGGTGATGGCTGCTAGTCCATATACAAAAAGGCAGGAAGAAACCTGTTAGGAGTGAAGCACAGCAGGTTGGGACCTACCCCCATTAGTCACCTAACAGTTCTAACCCATGGTGACTGTAATATAGTACCCATGCTGCTCAGCTTGTACTAGCCAGGTTCCAGGTCCATACTTAGGGTGCACTGCCCAGCCCAGTTCTTACAGGACAGTCCTGCATCCTGCACTTTAAACAGGATTTTCCACCGCCAACCCCAAGAGTTGTAACAATTTGGGACTTGTCTGGGAGGAGAGGAAACCCAGATCTTATGTGATTTTCATGCACTGTAGAGAACTAAGTGTTGTATTCCCAGATGCTAGGGGAAAATGGCAGGTGGGGAGGGAGGAACCCATTGTTAACTCAGTGCTAGGATGGTCCCCTACCTCCCAGTATTCTCCATGAAGAGAGGAAGGGATCAGCCTTAGAAGCATTCAGTGTATATATGTTCAGTTTATATATATTTGTAAAAGTAAATTACCAAAGGAAATGGAGCTACCGCAAAACAACAGATGGAAAGCATTTATTTTACTGGGTTTTCTCATGTACAATCCCAGGACCAAATTCAGCCTTGATGAATGCAGACTCAATCCACTGAAGTTAGTTAAATTGTGCTTGTTTACACCAACTATAAATTTGGCCCCAAGTCTTTAAATAACTTATCTGCAACCTACTAAAAAAATAGTCCTACCCCAAACCTCACCATACCAATGTCAGAGATTCTTAGTGGGAGGAATTTATCAAAACTCATTTTAGGGCAAAATTGATCCCAAAGGCACAGAATTATTGCATTGCATATGTAGAAAACCTCCTTAACTGGAAACCTCATCTCAGTCACAGCCTCCGCTGTGTGAATCAATTGCAATTCAGTGCATACTCGCCATTTATCTGAATATGCTTTGAATGATGCCAAACCATTTTGGATACAGATGGGTTGTCGTGTAACTGAAATCCAGTCTTTAAAAAGAAGGAAGAGCCGTGAACTCCTTGCTCTCTAGAGTCTGAGCGAGCATCCTTTGGAGGTGCAAGAGCTGGGGCTTAGGAAACCTGAGATTGGTTGACTGAAGCAGAATCATTTGGGAAGGCTGGGAGGGGTATGCTAGATAAGCATCTAATGACCCCTATCTCCTTAGATTTTGGCAGGATCCTAGAACTCCAGGAGCTGGAGTTTGTGTTTTCATATGGAAAGTTCCTGGTGGTTGGAGGGTAAAGAGCAAATTCATTCGTACTTTTGGGAAGCCGTAGGCAACGAGATGCCAATAAGGAGAAAAGACGGGAGCAGTGGGAAAGGTGAGGTTGCCCATGCGAGGAAGAGATGGGAAAGGACAGAGATGCACATGCAGGGAGTGTTGGGAAGAGAGAGAAGGGAAGCACATGGAGGAGAGGGGAACACTTTCAAGGCTGGAAATGTGTGAACTACCTTCCCAGGAAACACAGTCCCATGAATCATCCTGGACCATCTTCACAAGGTCCCATCTGAGCTGCTAGATAGATTGTTGGCTATGTGATGTGCTGGATTCTGGAGAAGCACTAGTCCTTCCTTCTTCCTGGACCCTTGGCAGGCAGACAGGAGAATTGATGCCTCCAAAGCTTCCAGTGTGTCTCAGTCATTCTCTGGGGACTGGACAGTTGGCTGGGTTATGGCTGGAGAGCCTAGTCCTCCTTGAGATGATGGCTCATCTGGCCCTTCTGCCTCTGGGGTGCAGTCTGCAGCAATTTTTGTACTGTAGCTTTTTGCAGGAGGTTGGCCAGCTGCAGAGCCCTCATCCCTCTTGGTGTCTGGAGGCAACCTGGGAGTCAGTGAGGGCTTGGGGGATAGCGGGATACTTTGACTATGGCGTCTGGCAGGCTGGGGTGGGAGTGGAGGTGGGACAGTGGGGGCTCGCATGGACCCACCCACCGTTCGGCGAGGGAGAGCTTTGGGGTTGGCTGTGCTCTCATGCACAGGAGGTGGGTTTTGAGGCACGGGAGTTGAGGTTCGAGACTGCACCAATGGCGGGGGCATTGTGGGTCGGCCTGGGGCAGCTCGCTTCACTGCAAAATAAACAGGGAAACAAAATTCCTTTTACCAGCTTGTTTTCCATCCATACGGTCCTGACAAGGAAGGCCTGCAGCCTGACTCCTGGCTCTCCTGTCCTGTGCTCCAATCACACATGCCAAAGCCCATACTGCAGCCCCTTGCCTTCCAGCCAAGGAGAACTGGACAAGGCTGGGTCCAGCTCTTCATGGTGTATTTGTACAGTGCCCAGCCCAACGAGGCCCTCACCCCTGACTGGGAGCCCAGACCTAAAAGCCTGGTAGCATCTGTGGCCAGAGGCGCCAATGCAGAGTGCCAAGACCTTCCCCACGCCCATAGGATGAACTTGCTGCCTCCACAGAACGGGTGGGATGGGTCAATTGAGAGGCTTAAAGGCATTAATGCCTCACAATGCTGTTCTGTTTGCACTAGAGGAGACACAAGTTGAACTGCATTAGGGACGTCTGTGGCATGACAGAGGCTGGTCCCATGGCTGGGGAGAAGCCCAACAGCTGGAGAGGCCAGAGCTCACTTGCCTCAGCATGATAAACGTTCCCAGCTCCACCTCCAGATGAGGTATTATATCCCAATGTGCCCAGCCAGGATCTGCTCAAGTCCCCTGGCCCGTACCCCTTCCCCACAGGTCTGGATCATAGCCTTGCTTAGAGGCTGTCCCCAACATTATCATTTGCCGTGTCCCCTTCACTCATGGAACAAGCAGGGCTGGTGAGGGCGAGATGGGGGGCCAGCACTGGTGGTGCCACTCAGGCAGGATCTTGATACCAACGTATGCCAGTGTAGGTCCCATCCAACCGAGGTACTCCCCTCAGCAGACTGGTGAGCCCGTCGAGCTGTGGCTCCATCGGCAGCACGTCGGTGCCTGGGCCACGCACCTGAAGCGAGACAGGCAGCACGCACCAAGGTGTGTCAGCCCGCCAGACTTACTTTTGCATGTGGTGTCGTCAGCAGGCGGCAGAGCCGGCGAGGGCCCCGCAGCTTTAGGAGAAGTTCTGGTCGTGTTTGGGGAGACTGGTCCAGAGGTTGTCTCGGGGTCTCTCCTGCTGTGGGGAAAGAGAAGTCAGGTCTCTGTAATCGCACCTGCCAGTGATATGAACTGTGGGTGTCAGATACGTGTGTCTGCCAGAGACACATCATGCAGCTGTGACACACTTAGCACCTGATCACGCTGTTAGCTGCATGGGCTGTGAACGCACACGTGCAGAGTTCCAGGATGAATTATATTGAGCGGGAGGTGGGATGGGCCAAGCAGGAACTGGTGCAGGGTGACCATGCTAAAGACATGCTTCACTGGGGAAGCAGATGGAGCTCTTCTCTTGTGACACCCATGGCAAGGGGTTCCCCTCTGACACCCATGAAGATACAGCTAGGAGACAATGGTGTGGGATGCAGAGGCAGCTGTACAGCTGACATAGGTCAGCAGTGCAGCTTCTCCAGGACACTGGGGCTGGGCGAGGGGGATAGAGAGAAAAGGGGAAAGATCTGATACTGAAGTTCACTATACTCGGATCTATTTGTACGGCCTCCAATACCATAGCATCCGAGTGCCTTTGCAGTTTTCAGTGTACTGAACCTTGTAGCACCCCAGTGAGGTAGGGCAGTGCCATTATCCGCAGTTTACAGCTGTGGAGCTGAGGCACAGACAGATTACCTGAGGCACCCAAGGTCACACAGGAAGTCTGTGGCAGGGCCAGGAACTGAAGCCAGGTTTCCTGAGTCCCAGGCTAGGGCACTAACTGCTGGACCATCCTTCCTCACACCCCAGCGCAGAAGGAAGTGCATTTCAGGGCACTCTCTCTTCAGGTGGTGGGCTCAGAGTGCAAGAGTCAACCCCAAACATCCAGGTAAGGGAGAAGGATTCAGTTTGTATCTAGAGTCACCCACAGAAGATGCCCCTGGCTATGGTGTGGAACCCCAGCTCACTGCAGGGGGCAGAGGACAGCCAGAACAGCCCAGCCTCACTCACTGCCAGACACTTACGCTACTCCAGCTGTTAGAGAGGGGGCGCTGGCAGGCAGGGGCTGAGGTGAGGGTTCTTCCACTGGAGGGGCTTCGCTGGGTAGGATCTCCGTGGGGGGAGCGAACATGCCCGAGACGTTGAAATCTATCTCTTAAAAAAAGAAACAGAGCCAATTAGTGCAGCAGAGAAGCACCCTCCTCGGCATCCGCACAAACGCTGCCCTAGCCCAGAGCAAAGCCAGCCCATGTGTGCCCTGGGAGAGCGCAGCCAACACAGACCACTCTGCAGCACCTGCTCCCCTCCTCCCAGGGACCCCTCACCCTCTTCTTCCCAAGTGTAATGGCCTCCAGTCTGGGAGCAGGCAGCTCTCCCAGCCCCATCACACAGCCTGGAGTTCCAGGAAAACAGCCACCCCATGTATCCTCCCGCAGCCTGGAGGCAGACAGTTCCCATCAGTGTAGACTCGCCTACCCCTGCACAGACATCATTCCCCTCAAGAGGCCCCCGGCCCCCCAAGAGCATGCATTGCAGGTCCCGGGGGCTGCTGCCTCAAGCATGGAGTGGGTGAGAGAAGGAAGCTATGCTCCAGAAGACAGGTCATCACTGCCCACGTCACTATGTTAGCTCAGCCCCAGAGCCCCCGGGCAGCCTGTTGTCACTGTATGAGGCTCCCAAGGGTTTCTCCTGGTTCTCACCTGTCCAGTTCTGAAGCCAGGGCCCTAAATTTCACAGTGAGCCATTTGGATTTCCGAGCCCTTGAGGGGAGAGCTGGGTGGGGAGCCTAGCCATGCCTCCTCAGAGATCTCCCTCTTACTCTGCTGTAAACCGCACTTCATGGTCTGCATTGCAGCTGCCAGCCTGCCAGTCAGGGCAGGGGAGCAGAAGGGAACAGACCTGGATGGGGCACCCCTTCATAGCCCCTTTCAGTCAGCGTGGCTCATTCCTTTTGCTTTGCACCCTTCTCATCCCTGATGCTGAGCATGGAGAGTCTGATTTTGAATCGCACTCGCTCCCACCTGTTCTGCACTGGCCCCACTGGCCTTGCCCTAAGAAGAGCCGAGATCCAGCCTGCAGTCTAGCACCAGCAATGCCTTACCTCCAGGGAAGAGGGTGTTGGCATTTTGTATCAGGGTCTCCACGACGCCCACCGCCTGGATGGAGGACACAGAGGCCATGTCTAGCTGCAAAGGGTCTCTGAGGGACAGAGAGAAAGGAGCTGTTAGGGTGGAGCTAGAGACCCACAGTTAATGCAGCCGTTGCTCTGCCTCTGGGAACTGCGCATGCGACTGTCTGCCTACTGAACATGGAGCCTGTCTGGAGGGGACTCATGGGAGACATCAGAGCTAGCAAAAAACTCGCCAGGTGCTATTAACACCAGGGGTTCACAGCAGAAAGCACAGCTGTGGGGCGTAGTACTGAGTGTGGGCTACATGGTGATGTGCAATGAGCACCCTGTCCTTTCACCTTGAAAAACCTGGATTCAACCTGTCGTAGGCCATGCCTGCCACGAGTGTGCTGGGTCTCAGTCGCTCCCCTCGCACAACTCCCCCATGCACTGGCAGAGCTATGTGCTAGGGGGATGAGGCTTGGAAGGGGGCTGCAGGTCAGCAGGGAGGTGAATTGGCAGACCTGTGGGGGAGAGGGGCAATACTAGCAGGAAAAACAACAAGAGTCCTGTAGCACTTTAAAGACTAACAAATTTAATTTCTGCAGGCATAAGCTTCCATGGGCTGCAACCCACTTTGTCAGATGCAAGAAATAGAAATCAGATAGGGCGTATATATATACATCCAAGGGTAAGGAACAACAATGGGGAGGGTAGGTGTTAACAAAATCCATTCAGTTAGAGTAGATGAGGCCTATTCACAACCATTGATTAGAAGGCAATCTATACCTTCAAGTCAGTGGCACAGCTATGGGCACCCGCATGGCCCCACAGTATGCCAACATTTTTATGGCTGACCTAGAACAACGCTTCCTCAAAACTCGTCCCCAAGCACTTCTCCTTTACCTACGCTACATTGATGACATTTTCATCATCTGGACCTATGGGAAAGAGTCCCTCGAAGAATTCCACTGGGATTTCAATAATTTCCACCCCACCATCAACCTCAGCCTGGACCAGACCATACAAGAAATCCATTTCCTGGACACTACAATACAAATAAAGGATGGTCACATTAATACCACCCTATACCAAAAACCAGCTGACCGCAATACATATCTTCATGCCTCCAGCTTCCACCCTGGACACATTACACGATCCATTATCTACAGCTAAGCCCTAAGATACAACCGGATTTGCTCCGATCCCTCAGACAGAGACAAACACCTACAGGATTTCCATAAAACATTCTTAAAACTACAATACCCACGTGGAGAGGTGAAGAAACAAATTGACAGAGCCAGACGGGTACCCAGAAGTCACCTACTACAGGACAGACCCAACAAAGAAAACAGAACACCACTGGCCATCACCTACAGCCCCGAGCTAAAATCTCTCCAACACATCATTAAGGATCTACAACCTATCCTAGCAGATGATCCCTCACTCGCTTAAGCCGTGGGAGGCAGACCTATCCTTGCTTACAGACAGACCCCCAACCTGAAGCAAATACTCACCAGCAACCGTACACTATACAACAAGAACACTAACCCAGGAACCTATCCCTGCAACAAATCCCATTGCCAGCTCTGCCCACACATCAACTCTAGTGACACCATCACAGGTCCTAACCACATCAGCCACACCATCAGGAGCTCATTCACCTGCACATCTACTAATGTAATATATGCCATCATGTGCCAGCAATGCCCCTCTGCCATGTACATTGGCCAAACCAGACTGCCACTACGGAAAAGAATAAATGGACACAAATCAGACATAAAAATGGTAACATCCATAAACCAGCCGGAGAGCACTTCAATCTCCCAGGACACTCTGGAGCTGACTTGAAAGTTGCCATACTTCTACAAAAAACTTCAAAAACAGACTTCAGTGAGAAACTGCAGAGCTGGAACTCATCTGCAAACCTGACACAATCCAACTGGGTCTGAATAGGGATTTGGAATGGTTATCTCATTACAAGAAGTAATTGTCACTGTTCACACATTCTCACCTCCTAATCAATGATTGTGACTAGGCCACAACTACTTTAACTGAATGGACTTTGCTAACACCTACCCTCCCCATTGTTGTTCCTTACCCTTGGATGTATATATATACCCCCATCTGATTTCTATTTCTTGCATCTGATGAAGTGGATTGCAGCCCACGAAAACTTATGCCTGCAGAAATTAAATTTGTTAGTCTTTAAAGTACTACAGGGCTCTCCTTGTTTTTGCTGTATACAGACTAACATGGCTTCCCCTCTAGAACAATACTAGCAGGGGGTGTTTGCAGGTCAGGACAGGCGAAGGGGCTGAGATGTGGGACGGGGGCAAGACAATGAAAGGAAGAAGGGTAGGGCAGCAGGCCAGGATTGAGGTACATTAGTTGAGCTGGTTGGTGGGGCAGAACTGGAACAGAAAGGAGTGCATCAGGTGAGGACTGAGGTGCATTTGCAGAGCTGGGGCAGGGGCCTAGGACCAGAACAGCAGGGTGTGGGCTAGGTCAGGAGTGTGGCACATTAGTGAAGCTGTGGAGTGGAGTTCAGGATGTACCAGCAGCAAGTGCTGCAGGTCAGTACTGAGCTCTATGGACCATTGGTATTAAAAAAAACCCCTATCTTTAAAAGTTCTCAAACTGCCCTTGATGGTTAATAAATCCCAGCCAGGGTTGGTGCTGCTTCCCTGCCACAGTGCTTGTTTCGTGGGGACGCTGGTAGAGGAAACATTCAGAGGTGATGGTGAAGAGGGTCATGCCCTGGATCACCCCCAGTTGTTGGCACCCTGGGGAGCCCCGTGCATTACCCTTCGCTCTGTGGTGACCACAGCAGGTTGGGGCCCAGGACGATGGCGATATTGCTAGGGGTCATTTTATTCACTTCCTGGTGTTCCGCCAGCTTGGCTAAAAACCTGATCAAATACCTGTTGAAAAAGGGAGGGTGTTAGTAAATATCAGGGGAGTGCTGCCCCTCGTGGCCCCACGAGTCAGTGCTCTACATAGCCACATGGGCAGACTGGGATTCCCAACTGGGTCTCTTTCCCCCAGAACAAGTGAGGCTGGCAGTAGTGTGCAGACCAGGCTGTGGGTCTCAGGGTGAGTGCCCTGCACTGCCATGCAGGAGACCAGGGTTCCACTTCTGGGGTAGCAGAGGGCACTGTAAAGGCTGGGCCCGTTGTCTGAGGGGCAGGCGTTGTGTGCTGTAACACACTAAACTCCAGCTTAGGATTTCCCATCCTGGTCTCTGGCTGCCTGGGAGCCATCCAGAAGCTGAGGCCAGGGTGCTCTTAGGACAGTAGCCTTGGGTCTCAGAAGACAGAAGATCGCTCCCCAGCTGAGGCATCACGATACCATGGAGATGGGCAGAGTACAAAGCCTAGCTTGATGGATTCCTGCCCCTACCTCAGGTTGTTGTAGTTATCCTGGGGGAGCTTTCTGCAGGTGTCTTGGAGGCTCTGTAGGCGATCCTCTGGGTCTTTGAAACTGAAAAAGCCGGGAGGGAAAAGAAGAGATTTAATCTGGCCTGAGAGAGGGAAGGATGATGGCAGTGTCAGAGGGAGAGGCGAGAACCCCCTTCCCCTCTCCATTCCAATACAGGCTGAAGAACAGGGTGTCAGACATATTTGGGAAGAGGGCTGAATTCTGTAATGTATTCCTAGGTACTCTCCACAATGCACAGTGGTAACCCTTCTGGTGTCAGTAGGGGGTTGCAAAGGGATCAAGGGGAGAATATGCTCTTTACACAGTAACTAAACAGCCCGCTATTTCCAATTATTTTTATTATTCCAACTATTATCCAATGTCTTCTTGTTGCATTCACTAAGGAGAAAATCTGCTCCTATTTAGATCACTGCTACTCCCTCCCTTTGTTTCTCTCCTTTCCCCACTGCCTTTCTCTCTCTCTCTCCCTTCCTTGTCTTTGTGAGTCTCCTCTGTTCTTTTCTCTGCATTTCCTTCCCCACAGCAGCTCCCAAATGCCAACCCAACTGGCTTCACACCCATCATTCTTACCCCATTCCATCCCCTAAAATGACTAGTGATTAAATAGTTAATGCTGACAAAACATCATCATCACTGGACTTTAAAGTTGATACTCCAATCAGATGAATAGGGGCCAGCAGATTTCACTCATCTGACTAATTGTTTCAGGCTGTCTGCACACTCAGACAGACAGCACTGCATGCCGGCTTCAACTCAGTTCACATTTGGAACATTCTCTCTGCAAGAAAGAGGGCTAGAAACATAGCTTTCTTTTTTAAAAGGAAAGCTTAGATTCTGGGCAATGGGAATATAGTGCTGCCCCCTTTTCAACCTGAGTAGCTAGTCAAGTTTGGGGACCTGGGGATGTTCCAGTAGAGAATAGAAAGGGGTATGCAATGTTGTTGTAGCCTGGTGCACTGCTGTAGCACTTCTAGTGAAGACACTCTCCAGGGGTAGTCAATTATTTTTTTGTCAAGGTCCAAATTTCTTGGTCAAGGTATAGTCAAGGTCCAGACTCCAGAGAAAATAATAATAAAAAACCCCAAGAATAAGTAAATAAAAAGATTTTGGGGTCCGTTCAAATGCATTTGGTGGTCCAGATTTGGTCCGGGATTCACCTATTGATTACTCTTGCTCTAAGCCAACAGGAGAGAGCTCACCTGTTGGCTTAATAATTCCATACCCGCAAGAGGCGATAGCTATGTTGGCGGGAGAAGCTCTCCTGCTGACATAGCGCTGTCTACACGGGGGTTAAGATTGGTGTAACTATATCGCTCAGGGGTGTGGACTTTTTACCCCCCTGAGCAACCTAAGTAAGTGTGTAGTGTAGACCTGGCTCCAGTGTCACAGCTAAATACCAGATGTGAACAGATTGTTTAGCATATGTAGTTAACACATATTTCAAGGGACCATTCAAGGTGAAGTGGCCCTTTAACACCACTTGGTCATAGGGAGGAAAGGAAGTGTGGGGGGAGGGGAAAGCAGCTGCAGGGTGGCTTGTTAGTGGGTTATAGACTGTTGTTATAAGCTATAAATCCAGTGTCTCTAGCCAATCCATGATTGTGTCTTGCAGAGTTATGAATTTAAGCTCCCAGTCTCGTCTTTTGAAGGCGTTGTGCAGGTTTCCTTTGAAGATGATGACTGAGAGCTCAGATATAGAAGTGAAAAGTGTTCACCCATAGGTGACAGGCTGTTTTTGTCTTTTATCATTTTCCTGTGTGAGTTCACTACAGAGCATAGTAATTGTCTGGTTTCACCCATGTAGTTGTTATTGGGACAGTTAGTGCACTGGATAAGGTACACCACATGTTGTGATAGACATGGGTCTTGAAAGGTGTGTTGCAGGGGATGTTGATCATCATAGTAGAGGAGGTATGTCTGCACATTTTGCATCTGTTCTGGCAGGGCCTGGTACCGCTTTGAGTTGGTGCGTCTTGGTCTGTGAGGAGCTTGCTTCTGATGATGAGTTTGGAGACTTTGGGGGGGCGGTGTTTGAAGGCCAGAAGAGGGGGTTCAGGAAAGATTTCTTTCAGGATGGGGTCCCCATTGGGTATGGGTTCCAGTGTGGGCTGGTAGGAGACAACTACGGGTGTCTAGTAGGAAGGGGTGTTATTTCTGTACTGAAGCAGGTTCTGTTGGGGTATTTAGGTGACCCGTTCTATGATCTGATCTACTTCTCTGGCGGAATGTCCTTGTTTGGTGAAGGCAGTTTTGAGTTTATTGAGAGGTGCATATCTCAGACTTTCCCCTCGGAACATATCCCCTGGTGTCTGAGTGTCTGGCGGTACATAACAGATTTCTTGGTGTCTTTGGGGTGGTTACTTTGTAGTGATCTGTGAGTTTCTTGTACATGGTTGTCTGTAGAGTTCCATTGTTGAAGCCGATTGTGGTGTCCAGGAAGTTGATGCTGGAGTGGGAGTGTTCCAGAGAGAGTTTAATGGATGAGTGATGGTCGTTGTAGCTGGGGAAATCTGTGATGGAGTTAAAGTCACGTCTGGCCAGAGGATGAAAATATTATCGACATATTTACTGGTTTCAGTCAGGTATTTCTTTGGTGCAGTTTTGTTTATTTACAAAGAATGTACAAAGTTCGGTGTCTCTGTACGCAGAAGAAATCAAATAGCAGGAAACAGCTTCATTTGCTAACAGCATCAAGAACACTCATTTCAGCTCCACAACCCAAAAACCTTTCCCCAGGCTTCTTCCAGGATCAGACACAGTAGTGCTTTCAGTTGCTCCTTCCCTCAGATACATGCACACACACACACACACACAACTCAGCAAAAGCCCTCCACCCACTCAGTCCAAACTCCTGGGTACATTCACAACCCCCATTTGTGTTAGGTATGGGGGGCTCATTAACTCATCCTGACAGGGTGTATTCCCACTCAAAGAGATTTGTGATCAAAGCAATCACTAGTACTTCCCAGCATAACACTCCGCCCATTTTAGCTCTGTCCATCATCTTGATGGTGCTCCAAAATGCCCTGCATGACACTGTCTGGATTAGAGGTGACCATTTATAAGATTACTGATATCAATATTGCAAAATTACAATAATTCGCATGAGATATGTCATGTCAGATGCCGATGAAAAAGTCATGATTATCCACTAAGATTGATAAGCATGTTTATATGTATGTATCAGTTTTGTATTATAAGTCTAAATACAACTCAAACTGTGAAACAAAGGACTGAAGCCCATCCAGGTACTGAATGTGCACCAGAGGAATTGTACAAGCCTGCAAACTCCACAATTCTACTGAGAATCTGATATATAAGGACTTTAATTCCAGAGGGATAGCCGTGTTAGTCTATATACGGCAAAAACAACGAGAGTCCTGTAGCACTTTGAAGACTAAGAAATTTAATTTCTGCAGGCATAAGCTTTTGTGGGCTGTAACATCTGACGAAGTGGGTTACAGCCCACGAAAGCTCATGCCTGCAGAAATTAAATGTGTTAGTCTTTAAAGTGCTACAGGACTCTTGTTGTTTTTAAGGACTTTAATGTCATTTGTATATATCTGATTGCTTTGACCATTTAACATTTCTCTTCTTGTTTGTTTTTTCCTTTTATAATAAACCTTTAGTTTTAATTACTAAAAGATTAGATGACAGCATGGTATTTTCTATAAGATCCAAACTCACACTGATCTGGAGAACATTTTTGGTAAAGGGAATAGAGTTTTAATAACTTATCTCTTTATTGGACTCAGTTGCTGATTGGGAGCCAGAGACTGGAGTGCAATAAAGGGGGATGTGTATTTCTTGTTGTAGCTTCCGTTCCTGATAACCAGTGTGAGAGACTGGAAGCACTGTTGTGACTGGTTGTTGAATCTAATTGCAGTGTTAGCCACCAGTTTGGGAGAATCTTTGCAGCCTGCCCTGACCTTGGCATTTTCAGGTAGGCTACCCTAGGCATGGATGGGTCGCACCCTATATGACCCATCCCAAACGGAAAGAAAATGAATAGTTTAGCAAATTAAAAATGATACAAGGTTAATGATCTCTATCTGTACAGTGGCTTTCTGTCAAGATATTTTCACATCACCAGCCCAAATTGATTTTTAATTTTTATTCCCATCCAAACCCCTCTCAGATTTTTCGTCCCCTGATGGAATTTCTTTAAACAGCTAGGGAGAGGCCCTGATCAGCCCCGGAGGGATGCCCGTTGTTTCTGAACCAGCCCCTGCCCTATTCTGTTTGAACAGGAGGTTCACCTCTGTAACAGCTTTTCCAGCCTCAACTTCCACAGCTCCAGTCTCGGATTCAGGGGCCAGCCAAGCTGAAGCTCTGCCCCCCATGCTGTAATCACTAGCATCTGGGTCCAGTCGGAAAGGGGGTTTGAAACATGGATGGGCCAAGACAGGAGCCGTCCCCAGAGCCTTTCTCAGCTCTGAAAATGGTGGGTTGTTAGTGGGTTATAGACTGTTGTAATGAGCCATAAATCACACCCTAAGGACCAAATAAATGGCTTGTCTTCTTCACTATTTGCTGCTTGTTGGAAACATTCAGCAAATGAACAGGAATCAGTTCCTGTTTCAGATTCACAAGAGCCTGAGAAGCTAGGAAATCCCTGAGACTCTGGGTCTCAGAACATGTTTCAACCACTTCCTTACTGGAAAGCTACTACAGCATGTAGCCGTTATAATGATTTCTGCCCCTGGGGGCAGGATAGTTTGCTTACTGCAAATCAATTGCCTACAAACCATTTGTCTCACATGGACCATATCTTTAAAGGGGACTTTCCACAGACGGACTTTGCAAGTCACTTTTCCTGGCAGTTATTAGCCATAATGAAATCCAAGCCAATTATGAGTTCATGAACTTTTTCTGCCACCCAGACTTCTTGCTCCAATTCCAGAGGTCCAGTCTTCAGACCCAGATTGAGACAGGTGCCTTTGCCCCCATCACTGTCTCAACTTGAGACCAGTTATGTGGTTCAGTTTTGGAACCCTGATTCCCTAGACTTTTGTAGCATATCTGGTTTGAGGAACTGCTGTGTCTGAGCCAGTGTTAATCATCGCTGTGCCATTTTGCAGATCCTATCGCAGTCACACTCCCATTATTGCTGTTCAGATGCCCATATCTAAACAAAAATGGTGGGGCTGATCCCCAACCAAGCTTTGCCCCTTCAGCTTTGGGGTACCCCCATTTCCTCAATTGGAAGAGAGGCTTTCCCTAGCCATTTGCGAATGTCTCTCTTGGCCTGCCTGACATTTATAACAATCCTTCTTGTGGCCAGTTTTGTCACAGTATCACCATTTAACTGAACTGCTTCCTTTAATTTTTGCACAAGTGTCAATTTCTCTTCTTTTACAAACCAAATGTATCAGTTTTTCTAATCATTCAGTACTGTCCAGAACAGATTAGAACCCCGCTCTTTCATCATACACATTAGACGTAGAGTTGTACTTACAGGGCTCCTGGCAATTGGCTTCCCTCTTTCTCACTAACAGCTGCTTCCTTCCTTGTCTGGTGAACTGCTGCGCGGAAAGATTCAAGTTCTGCGACCAATTCCCCAGCCTCTTGGTATATCTTTTGCCTCCTTTTGCTAATCTTGATCTGCAAGTCCAAGTCCTGCTGAGAATCTATAAATTGGTCCATTGCCAGCTTACTCTGGAAGGCCTTGGTGGTATCTGGATATGCCAGGAACACAAGTCTCTGCAGGCCCTCTGCCAGTTCAGGTGGGGTTTCTTCTTCCCTTCTCTTTCTAGCTCTTAGCTGTGCCCTGGCAAGCTCGGGTTGATGGCTAGCTCCAAACCACATGTCAAGGGCTTGTACCAGGTCTGGATAACACCATCTATTTTCTAGGGGTAAGATCTGCAGCACAACCAGAGATAGGCCACCCATGTGGGCTGCTAGTATCCTACCTTTCTGTCCTTCCAGCCATTTATTGGAGCTATAATGTTGAGTTGAACCAAATAAGCCTTCCAAGGAGTTTTCCCCTCAAAGATAATGGGGTTTTGCCTCCTTTGAGTTGGGACAGGCCAACCTCTCCCCTTGGGGCCTCTGTGGATTACAAACAGGATAGAAAACTTGTAAATGTCCAGTCTTACCCACGTCCTCTGGCTGGCTCAATTCCTCATCCAGGTGGCTGCCTTCCACTGTGATCTGGTCAGTGATCCTTTGATTTCCTTCTAGGCCTGAATTTACAGCTCCTTAAGTCCTTGCTGCAGCTCATCTCAGTTAGCCAGTTCCAGGTTGGCTTAAACTTGCTTGGTCTCTGCTGTTTTGTGGAAAAACTTCTAGTCTATGGCAGTCAGATTGTCGGTCATCTCATCAATCTGTTTTACCAACCCAGCCTGGGTGTGTTGCAGCTGGGTTTCCCAATCTGCCTGGGTACTTTGTAGCTGCTGCTCCAACAGGGATCTCATCTCGGCCTGCAAGTCATCTCTGAGCCCTTTCTGGGAAACCTTCAGCTCTTATTTTAGGTCCTCTCTTAATGCCTTTTGTGAAGTCTCCTCCAGCTCCTGTTTTAGGGCTTATTTTAAAACCATTGTTTGTTCCATCTTGGGTCAACAGAAATATCAGCTCACAAGCTCTCTCCTTGGAAACTGGATCCCACTCCTGACATGAGTGACTAGTCAAAGCTTGAGGCCCTGGGGACGGTCCAGTTGAGAGCAGAAATTGGTGGTTTGATGTAGTTTTGCTTAGTTACAAAGAATGTACAAAATCTTGTCCACAGTACCAAGAACAGTCTTTTCAGCTTGTACCCTGACCCAAAAACCTCTTTCCAGGTTTCTTCCAAGGTCAGACTGTCTAGGCACCATGCTTTCAGTTGCTTCTTCCCTCACATACACAAACAAAACACAACAATACTCAGCAAAAGCCCTCTGTCCACTCGGTCCAAACTCCTGGGTTGATTGACAACCCCTTCTGTGTTGGTGTTGTTCTGATTAACTCCTCCTGACAGTCATGTTAATGGAAGAGTGTGCTCCACCCAGTCTCAAAGAGGTTTGTGATTGCTGCAGTCATCAGTACCTCTCAGCAGAACACTACCATGTAAACCTCATCAATACATCATGGAGGCCAGATCTAGCCTAGGGGCCTGATGTTTGACACTCCTGCGGAAGAGTCCATCAGAAGAGCTCTAATCAGAGGGGTCATTTTGATTATTCTAGCCTGCCTAAGAATGTCCACCTCTCTGGTTCTTTCTTACCTGGCTATTTTAAACCAGTCATCGTAGAGTTCAAAGGTCATCAAGGGTTGGGGCAGCTCTCGTAGGTAGGATTTCAGTGCACCTGAGAAAGAGGCAAAGGGTCGTGCTTTAGAGACAATGCCATACTTCCGGAGCTGCCACTTGTCCATTCAGTGTCTCCAGCGCCCCTGTCCTGGGCCTCCCGCACATACCTGCAACAGCGTGTGGGTCCGAGTAGAATTCCTCCAGCGCATTGGAGCCACTGGCCAAGCTGCATTTCAGCTTCCTCAACATAGAGGCCCCTGCTGCCAATCTGAAGAGCCCCTAAAGGAGGAAGATGAGAGAGGGCGTGACAGCAGGATGGACTGGCTGTGGTGGGAGAAGGGCTGGGTAGCAAGCAGCACCTACCTCCTCCCTCATGCCCGACGCCAGCAGCATCATGACACAGGCTTCAATGGGGAGGGCAATTTCCCGACCCAAAGTCTTCAGGTGTGTCTCTAAAGGCACCCCATAATACCCCAACACGGGGGTATTCAAAGGCAAAGTGGACTCTGGAAAAGAGAACAGAGATCAGGAGGGGATGGAGGACAAAAGCCCCCTTGAAGTCTCTCGCCTAATCCTCTGGTTCCAGCCCAGCTCAGGCTAGGCAGGGAACAGTTGCTCATCACCGTCCATCAACCATCCAATGGCCTGCGTGAAATGAGCTGAGGGGTGTCGGTCCATTTCCTAGCGGGACAGGGGTCCGTCTCACAAACCGCCATCACAACACGACTGGCTCTCAATTGCCTTCTGATGGGTGGTCCCAGCAGGGAGGCCGAGGGCCGAATGAGCCGTAGGAGTTGAATTCTCCTCTCCTAGCTCTGGTCTTTCCAGTGAGGGCTGAGGGACGTTGACAGGGGTCAGTTTGGCGAGCAAAGTTCACCTGCTGCTCCTGCTGTTTGTACAATGCCAGCGTAAGGGTAACGGGGTGAGGAAGACAGCTCCCCTGCAAGCAGGCTCAGTGGGAGCTTGGAGAGACCCCAAGGGAGCCACAGAGGGACTGTACTCCTTCCGCATACATTGTGGGTGTACTTAGTCATGCTGCCAGCCACAAAACCCTGCCTGACCCAGCCCGTCTCGTCCTACCCACCTGTCTGGCCGCGTGTCTCCCTCAGCTCCGCCAAGACTGTGTCCAGAGATTCCAGAGACTTCCGGTGGTACTGAGCTTGGATTTCCAGCAGCTGCCAGACAGAACACAGGCAAACCCAGCTTTACTCTGCACACACGCCTCTCATAGACACCGTGTCCCCAGGACACTTTACAGAGACATACGCTTTCAGATGGGATGTGCAATGCAAAGGAGAGTGGCGAGGGTGGAGCGGGAGCTGCAGGGGAGAAGCCTCTCTCTCCAGCAACAGTGTGGTGGTGGGATGGGTCTGGGAGGAGGCCAGCGCAACGTGGAGATCCTAGGAAACTCATACACAGAGGAAAGGGTCTGGGAGGGAGGGAACGGCATGGAGAGGAGGGACTTACTTTGATGAAGTAGTTAGCGTAGTTGTCCTCCTTGGTGGAGAAGTGATAGAGGTCAGCCATGTACTCATCCTGGAGAGGAGACATAGTGAACATCATCACTGTGACAGGGAGTACAAGCCACACACTGGTCCAGCTGGGGTTAATCTCACTCTGTGGGCCTCCTAGGCTCTACTGGACATGCACCACCTGCAGCCTCAGTTCAAAAGAGAGCATCAGCGGCCCTGCTCAGTTGGGGTGGAATGCTGGGATGGTAGGATGCACCTTGCAGGCTCCAGCCCTGGAGTGGCCAGAGCCTCAGACTGCACAGTCAGAGAGCACTGCAACCCAGGCAGAGGCCACACCGCCTGAAGGAGGTCCAGAGGGAACCGAGTTGCTGGGAGCTGCAGCAGCCGATGACCCCAGAGACCCAGCAGAGCTATGGAGTTTGCTGCCGGGGAAAGGGGTAAGAAGTAGCCCAGGGGACTTGGGCTTTGCTACAGTGGGGGAATCGGGGAACTGGTCAGTGTGTTTTGGGAGGATCCCTGCTGACTCGGTTGCAAGCACCCCTGCCAGCGCCAGGATCCTGGGTGGAGGCTTGGAGGAGCAGGGAGGGCCTGAGTCTCCCTACCCTGGGTGCCACACACCTCTAGATGGTGCTGCACGAGAGACAATCCTTGTGTGGAAGAGCTCACTGTCTGAATAGACAAGACAGACGCAGGCAGGGAGAAAAGCAGGGTTGTTATCCCCAGGCATCAGAGGCACAGAAAGCTGAAGTTACTCACCCGAGGTCCCTCAAGGAGTCTGCAGTGAAGCTACATTCAGATCTCCTGCATGCCAGGCCTGTGCCTGAGCCACATGGCTGACCACCGGTTCTACACTATGTCCCTTTTTGCTGTAGGTTCCTCTGCTCTGTGGTTAGCACCCCACCATGCTCTCTTGTGGCAGCTTTACTCTCTAACCACAACACTGCTGCTTCAGACCCTTTACTCTGCTATTACACTGGGGCTGAGGGCTGGTACTGGAGTCCACCTGCTTTCTATCTCCTCTGCAGTCTGGGACTCAGCCATCTTACCAAGACCAGCACCCTGCCGGTACTGCCTGCGTTTGGACCAGCCTTCTCACTCCAGACGGAGCTCTAGACCGTAACTAGCGACTGGCTCGTGGGGACTCCCAGGACGCACCGGTGGAGAGGAGTGGCTCATTGCTCAGCTCTCAAGATGAGCCTAGATCTTTCCCCCCACTTTGTGTCATAAGCTTCCCCTCCCCAAGTAGCGCAGACACTTGCCTTACACTGCTCCACCCTTCTCTTCACCTCCTCTTCCTCATCCTTCAGGTTCTCCAGTTTGATGGCAGCAGACGACGCCCCAGGACCGGTGCCAGCACCAGTGCTGTTACTGGAGTTCTTGACAGCTTGGTTCAGCCTTTGGGTTGCAAAAGAAGAAGGAGGTCGACAACTTGACCAGAGAGGGAGGCCTCATGGCATTTAATATCAGGGATGTTGACACTTTAAATGGAGAGGCACAGACCCCCCCCATCCCTCTCCTCCATCCAAATCAGAATTCTGGGTGATATGTAAATGAGCCTAGAAGCAACAGGGCTGCCCCTCTATCTTCCCTTAGCAAAGCATTTGCTTGTGGGTTATAGCCTCCATTTCTGCCCCAGGCAGAGGATCTGCTTATTCAGAGCTACAAAGTGTGTGAACATAGAGGAAGCACCCCCACCACTCCTGGATCCAGGATCTGGCCTAGGCCAGGGGCATGCAAGCAAATAGCCCCTGCACCAGCCGGAGTCACCCACACTAAGAGGGACTGAACATTTTGCTTCCCCAGGCAAGTGCCTATTCTGCTTGTATAATAGAATCCACAGTTCCTTGTAACAGGAAGGGCCTTCATGAGTGCACCTGAGACTCACCCTGGCATGTCAGGGACTTAAACCCTCTCAGGGTGCAGCTGTCAGTCCCCTTCCAATCCTCACTCTCAGGGGACAATCAGCTGTATCATAGAGTACATCACCTACAGAGTACCTCAGGCTGCTGCAGCTGCCTCCTAGCGCTCTCCCCCTTGCTCAGTACCTGCTCTTGATGGAGTTCCAGTCTGTGATCAGCTTCTGAAGATTCTTCTTGTGTTTCAGGATGACAGGCAGCTCCTCCTAGCAGAGATTGGGATGGGGAGTTAGTTCCAGATCTTACCTATCTGCTGAGGAATGGCTGTGTTTTGCTGCGTAAAAGCAGTCACAAAGAGAGAGATGAGAGAAGGTGGGAGAGGGAGCGTAGGTGGGTCAGAGAGCAAAAGCAGGCAGGAGAGAGAGATCAAAGAAGAGATGGGAAAAGCAAAGATGAGAGAGAGATTTCGGGGCTACCTCACTCAGTTTATTCAGAGGCTGTAAGACGTCTCTCTCTAAGTTGATTTCAAACTCAGCCAGGACTCTGGCCAGCATGCTTTGTATGAAGCAGCTCATTTCTAGAGCTCTCCTGCAGGAATGGATGGAGGGGGAGAGAGAATCACAGCAGGCCATGAGCACCCTCCCATGCCCACCCCTCCAGGGGCAACGGTGTCGAATCCCAGGGGTTGAGAGCACAAATCCCTCCTGGTGCATGTGCTCAGAGGTGGGCTGGGAATCCCATCACCAGTGTGCTGCCCTGCCCCTGTGGCTGGCAGTGTGAATCTTGACACAACTGCTCGGAGGGCTGGGTCCTAATGAGCTCAGCCTGGGAGCATGAACCCCTGCACCAGTGCCCTGGCACGTGCACTGATTGTACTCTATGGACCGAGACTTTTCAGGGCTCCTTAGTCTCTTCCCTGCGAGCTCTTACCCGAGGCTGGAATCGGTGTCTAGTTCTTTGAAGCTCTCAGCCATAGTAATGGACAGAGCCATCAAGGGCAGCTTCTTCTGCACAGAGCCAAGGAGAGAGAGAGAGAGAAAGGAAACAATGAGTGGACGTCAGAGCCCCCCTCCCTCTCCAGTGGGCGAGTGGCGCCTTCAGCACCACAACCTGCTGATGGCAAGTGCCAACTCACACCGGACGCATTTCACATCCTTCCCCACCTCACAGTCCCTCCTCTGAATCCCCAGGACCCGCATGAGAATCAAAGCAGAATCCAAGGTGCTAGAGCGGAGGGGCTACGAACCAAATGGCTACTAGGGTCTTTAAGGCTCCATAACCCTGCCTCCTTCTCTCCAACAATTTAAAGCCCCTCCTGCAGAGGTCCCCGCAATGCAGAGTCCTCCAACAGCTCATCAGGATCTGTGAGCCCCACTCCGCAACGTTGGAGTGTAGGGGGCCGGATCATAGAGAAGGAGATACCTTGACTGGAGTGTGATTGTTCAGGATCAGGAGCCCTGTGCTAGTACAGGCCCAGAGAGGTGCATGGGGGTCAAAGAGGAGACATTCTGAATCCCTGTGTAGTTTCCACTGGGGTACCCTAACTGCCAGATTAGTATAGTCAAGTCACTCCATGGAATCCAATGGGCCGCCAGCCCAGTTTGGATGTAATGCCAGGTGCACAAGAAGACGGTGATCAGTACTGCGCGTGTTAATCTCAGACAGAAAGTGGTGACCCTGAGGTGGAAAGGTTCGGCATCTCATTCCCCTGAGCATAATCCAAACCTAGGACCAGCTCAGAACCCCTGGTGACCTAGAGCAGAAAGGTCCTCCTGTATCCCATGCCCCAGCCCCCTACACACTGTAGTCCCAAACTGGGACCAGATCAGAAGCAGGGACTTAGAAGAGAAACATTCTCCATGCCATTCCCGACCCCCGGTAACAGCCAGTCTCACCCCATGGCTAGCAGAAGCAGTGAGCTAGCCGTGAAAGCTCAGCAGTCCCTGTTATCACCACCTCCTGATCTCCACAGAGCATAAACCAGGCCCTCCAAGGCAGAGGGGAATAGATTGAAGCCCTGACACTCAGGTCTCAGGTGCTTTGCACCCTTGAAGCATCTTCCATCCAGCAAGGTCTTGCATCCAGCTGCTGGGTTGGGCTGCTGGGGGCGGGGCTGATATCCACTTCTCCTTCACGGGCTGAAGAGGCAGTGGGGGTGGAGGTGCGGGAGGGGGAGGCCAGCAGAGGCACTTACCACGCGTTTGTCCATGTCTGCACCACACTGCCCCTGCAGGCATGCCTGGAGCCTCTTGTACACATTGTGCGCTGCCCGTTTGGCTGGCTCGATTCTCTGCTCAATCTAGAGTGAGGGAGAAAAAGTGGGAAGTGGGTGGGTTTGGGAGATTCCCCCCCCCCGGCAGTGTATCAGGTTCCAGGGTCACCTCGGGGTCTCTCTGCTGGGGTTTCCTAACTAAGGCAGCTGTGCTTGAGGGAAGAGACCTTCCCTTCTTTTTGGGGATAACTCCCTCTGCCTATTGACATCCATCCATGTCCCTCTGCTGCCTCCTTGTGTGTGCAGGGTCTGGTGAGGAGTTGTGTCCCCCTCCCACATCACTGCCAGAGAGGGATGGACTCCCAGGCCTTGCCTACACTACAGGTACAGCCTGGTGGCACGCTGACCCTGTTCTATCACCGCTTGACTTTGCCTGTGTAGACTGGACCCACGTCACATATTTTCCTTAATGTGGTTATAACACGATTTTGTTTGGTCTACACAGGCGAACCCAACCCGTGTTCCTGTATGGCCCGGATGTGTTGTAACTGGGATCCCTAATGTGTCTGGAGACATCGCATAGACCAGGCCTCAGCAGCAGAGCTCGCGTGGGATGCAGGGTCCACCAAGCAGTGGGCCGCTTTGCTCAGGCTTGAGGTTAGCGCTGTCCCGCCTGGGGGTAACCGGGGATGCTTGTCAGAGGTCTGTCACCGCTGCATCTAGGCACCATTCCAAGATGCAGAACAATCCAGGCTGAGGCTGCCCTGGGGCTTAGATGTAAATACGGAGAGAGATTGAAACTCACACACCAGACGTTCAGCACACATGCAGACACAGGCCCACACATGCCTGCGGACCGAACCCACGCCTTACCTGCAGCAAGTCTTCAGTCAGGAACTCAGCTGTTTCTTGGGATCTGGGGAAGAGGGAGTCGGGGAGGGGGGAGGGGAGGAGAAGAGAGAGACGTATTTCATTTTGTGATCTCCGGAGGGAGGGCACTGAACCACGTTGCTCTTGTCAGTCCAGGGAGATGGGAGGTGGTGGGTCCTGGGTCATCATGTCTAAGGTGGACCCATGGGAAGAAGCGGGAGGCATGGGAAAGGCTTGCCAGGGGGTGCTGAGTTCCCGCCCTCTAGTGATCAGGGCCCTTCAAGACATCTCGGGGTCGGGCACCCAAAATCACTAGGCACTTGGGCAGATCTTGGCCCTAGCTCGGGTGCTTCTCCTCCACCTCCTCCCACCAGGGGTGGCCCCTAGAGTCCATCCAGTTCCGGTTCTTCTTCTTTCAGGGGTCATGCCCAGGGTGAAGGGCAGATGAAGGGGGGAAAGCAGCAGCGGGCGGGTGGAGGTGGCAGCGGTTAAAGAGGCTGAGTCACTGGAATCCCACAACAGGCTTAGGAAGGGAGACGCTGAGGTGGCTCCGTAGCCAGGGAGAGAGTGGACTGACCAAGCTGATGCTCTGTGTCAGACCCTAATGAAATCTCCTGGTTGGGCATAGCTGGGAGACCCCTTTAATCCAGAGGAGGTGGGGAGAAGAGAGGTACTGAAACTGCCCTAGTCCTTATGCAGGAGGAGGGGAAATGGAGGGAGAGGACTCCTTTGGGAACAGGGAGGGGGAGGAGGGAAGAGCCTGCAGCAACATAACCCACTGCTCCCTCTGAAAGACCCGCTCGCCTGGCCTGGGAGCTCAGGCAAACAGTGAGATGAAGTTAAGCCATTCTCAGCCTCCTAGCATTAAAAAAAAAGTGTGTGTGTGGGTGGGTGAGAACGGAGACAGGAGAACTCAGCCCTGCCAGGGCTTTCAAGGTTTTGCAAGGGGAGAGCAATGGGAACGGGAACAACTAGAGAGAAAAACGATAAAGCAGAGGTAGCATTGGGCCGGGGAACAGCAGGGATGGAAATGGAGTTAGAGCCCCAGAGAAGAAAGGGGAGCAATGTATACTCTCAGATCCCCCTCCCCGCTCACCATCTTACCGAGACACTCCCCGCTCCCCTCTCCGTCCCAGGCAGGCTTTTCTGAGACACTGGGGGATGCAAGAGGATGCTCCCATGGCACTGTGTGGAGGATTCAGCTGCCAACTGGGGCCTCCAGCCCAGAAGGGAGAGAAGCCCTGGTAGAGGATGTTCCTTCAGTCTTGTTACTCCTCCTCCTGCATCACTGTTCCTCTTTACCCCTGGGGGATTCCCTTTGCTTCTGACTTCTACACTCCCCTGCCCCGTGCCGTGGCTGCCGTCCTTCCACACAAGGGGACACAATGCGACAGGCCCTCCCTTCCTAGCTGTCAAGCTTAGGGTTGCCACCTGTCCTGATATTCACGGGCCTGAGCCATATCATCAAAGCTGAGCTTACAGGGCAATTCTGGGCCTCTCTCTCAGGACTGATGGAAGCTCCGCACTGCTCGGTCCAGCCAGCCAGCTGCTCTTTGTTAACCAGGCTTTATAAATGACCAGCAGGACAGGAGTCACCAGTGAGCGACATTGCTGTGTCCCTCCGGCTCTCCCAGTGAAGAGGGCTGGGGAGGTCTGAGTTAACCAAGCCTCCCTGGGGTTTAGATGAAGCTTCCCCAGAACTGGTGCTGCTCCGAGCTCCTCCATCCCCCTTCCACGGTCACTCAACCACAGGGCCTCCATGGTCCTCACAGCTCCCTCCCCGGCTCCTGGCCAGGCGTGCGTCGGCCACCCGCCCTGCTGGCAGGGTTGCTCAACACACGCTGGTGCACTTCCTGCCCTCCCCTGCAGCCCCGCCAGTGGGGATCTGGAGAATGAAGAGCTGAAGGCCGGGTCTTTACCGTCCTGTGATGCTGGGATGGGAGAGCTGCTGCCGCATCCGATTGAACTGCCTCTTCATCATCTTGGGAGCGGAGAAGAGAGCGCAGCACGTACCACCCCCACGCGTGGCTTCCCCCACTCAGCACCAGCCAGCTGCACTTGTCATCGGAGGAGACAGAGTCCGCTGCTTCTTCCTCCTTGCTGCGCGTCTCTCACTTTACTTCCCTCTCTCCTCTCCTCTCCTCCCTCCCCACTTCGTATTTTTTCTCTCCTTCTTCCTCTTCACTCTGACTTTGCTTCTCCCGCCCTTTTCTCTCCTCCCTTCTCTGGTTCCCTCACTCGTTCCTGCTCACTGATTTCCTGCCTCCCTTTTCTCCTTCTCTCCCTTTTCCTTCCTTCCCCTTCTCGCCTGGGTCTCCTCTCTTGTCTGGTTCCCAACCCCCAGCCCTGCGCTGAGCAGGTAAGAGCAGTCAGTGCTCCTGCTGCTGCTCTCTGTTCCTGTCACCACCGCACAAGTATAAATAACTTCAGCCAAGCCTTAAAGGGGAAATATTATTACAGCAAACACGTAACAAGGCAGAACAAGCACACGCCACCGCCTAACCAGAGCGAAGGGCCCATACTTTCCTTCTCGTTTCCCACCCACTCTCTCCACTGGAGTTTACTCTGCCTTCCCTATGCACTGTCACACTCACTTTGGTTCCCAGGGAGGCGGGAGATTGATACCACTAGTTGGAGACAGGGATGGAGTTGGCAGGAGTGCCGGATGGAGTTCCCAGCAGCTTTACCAACACATCTCAGTCATAACCTGCAGCCTCCCTGCTCGGCCTGACCTGGAGCCCCCTGTCAGCTTTGCCAAGGCTCTCCATTCTTGACTTTTCTTCAGCTGAATAGTATATTCGCCAAAAATTGCAGTTTCAGTCGACTCAAAACCATTTGTGAATTTGACACACATACATTCACCAAAGAGTTTCAGCCATTTTTTGTGTGTGGAAACTTAGGTGCTAATCATAAAATAGGGGAACCTTTTAGACCAGCGCTTAAGGTGCTCACCTGGGATATTGGAGGTTCAATTCCCTCCTCGTCCTGATGTGAAGAAAGGATTCAAACTTAGCACTTCCACACTGCAAGTGAATAGCTGAGCGCCAGGGCTATGGGCGAATCTGGTATATACAGTCTTAGCTCCATCTCTCCTGTTGAAGCTGTTCCATTTTTTATACAGAATTAGCTATCGCAGCAGGGACTTGACCTTGTTTCTCCCCTGGCCTTGGTGAGTGCCCTAACCCCACACGTTGTTTCCCCTCCTCCCCCCGGCCCAATGACTAGCCATTGTTATTCATAGTGGCAATTCGTGACCTTTCATAACGACAATGACTACCGATACCAGGACAGCAAAAGCAAGCGAGGCTGACGCTGTAATTTGGTGATTAAGGTCTTTCCCTAGGATATGGAAGACCCACATTCAAATCCCTTCTCCCTAGCAGGAAGAGGGTGGAATTGAACCTGGCTCTCCCATCTCCCAGGTGAATGCCCTCACAACTGAAAGCTGTAAAAGGCTGAAAGTTAGGAGGAGTGCACTTTCATCTCCTGTTTTGTGAAACCCACCCTTTATAAAGGCCTGAACCAAAATGTTTTGGGTCAAACAACATGCTTCGTTCACCTGACCATGAATGGATTTTTTTCCCCCCAATTTGCTGATTTTTTTTGTTGTTGTTGCAATTTTCAGATTTGATTCAAGCCAAACCATTACTTTCCCTTGAATTACCAGCGAACCAACACATCAGTTTTTCACCCAGCTCTACTGCACTTCCCAGTTCCTGCTATTCCAGTCCAGCCCCACACTGCGCCCACAGCGCTTCCATCGCGCCTCACGCCTGCCCTGAACTTGCTGCTATACCTGGCCTGCCCCCCCGCTCAGCACCACCGCTCTGCCAGCACACCCCAGTCTTGCCTGGCAGCATACCCATCTATTGCAGCCAGGATTTCCTCCCCAGTCCGCCTCACTCCTGTTGTACATTCCCTCTAACCTGGCAGGGATGGGCATTTTCTGTGTTTGTACAGCGCCTAGCACAGTGAGGCCCCAGCTTGATTGGCCTCTAGGTGCTGCGGTAATAATAATAAATGATAGTACATTGAAGTCCTGGGAGCCCTCCCCCAACAGCTTGGTCATCATACCACATGCCTGACCTGCAGCTCCTGCTGCTACTCCTGTCCTGAGACACAGCCCCCCAACACCAGCCCTGATCTGCAATCCTCTTGCCATTGCAGCAAGGGGCCTCTGTTCTGCACCCATGGGGTGATGATAGTGGTGCTGCAGGCGTAGGCTGGATCCCTAGGTGTTGCATGTGCACCATGGAGAGAGGTTGTGGCAGTGAGCTCACCACCGCCTTATCTAGAATGTGCACTGCAGCACCTCCCACTCCTAGTGTCTGCAACTAACAAATGGCAGGGGCAGGGGACCACAGCGCCAGTGGGCAGCTCAGCACATAGCTGTCAGCTCTGCAACCGTCCTTGGTGCCTTCCTCTGCAGAGCCGGGCCTCTCTAGCCACAGCTGCAGGGCTCTGGAACACACGGCAGCGGGGCCCAGCTCTGACCATCCCATTAACTTTATTCTCATGCTAGAGAGAGACAAATCAGTTAGACCAGGGATTTCTTTTCTTGCAGTGAGAGATCATCCACACCGCCCACCCCAGCCAGGATCAGCCTGTCCAGAGAGCGATTAAAGGACAAGGGAGGCGTTGCAGCAAGCCTGCATGGTCAGCAAGAAAGCACAAAAGCTGGGCCAGGAAGTGGTCAGGGTGCATGTGCATATATAAAGAACTACACGGTATGATTGTCAATGAGAGAGAGAGGCAGGAAGAAGTGGCCCATCTGAAACAGGTCCCATGCCTGGTCCAGGACTACAACAAACAGCTCCCCCAGGCCCTTATATGGTACGCTGCCCCCAGAGATCTCACAGAGGAAGTGTTGTCATCCCCATTTCACAGATGGGAAAACTGAGGCGTGGTCACCCAGTACTTCCAGGCAGAGCTAGGAGCAGAACCCAGGGCTCTCTGCTTGGAAGCCAGTGCCCTAGATCCCAGACCATGCTTGATCCATAGGGATTAGAATGTAGGCAAACACGAGTGATGTTTACAGGCAGGTCCTAGCAACAGTGGCCAAAGACACCGAGGCAGCCCCGAGAGGGAATCTGTGCTACTTTGCGGGACTAAGCTGTATGATACCATTGTGTCACCCCCCACCCAGCCTGACTCCTTAGCCAGCCTCCACAGGGATCAAACCCAAAACCCAAGAAGCTGCTTGCTGAGCTCCTACCCTCAGATGGCTCCCGGCCACCCCAAATGTATGGGAAGTAGAGAGGAAGCAGTCGTGCAGCAGGTGCAACTCCCCCGCAGGGGGCACGCCTGCCTGCAATGGGATCGGCTTCATGAGGCCTCCCTGCCACTCCTGGCCAGGACCTGTGTGCCAAGGATTTTGGTACTGCCCCAAGCTGGCATTTAATGGTGGGCCTTGGCAGTAGAGATGCAGACCTCGGGCCAGCCCCCCTTGCTCAGAGACACAGGGCTACAGCAGGGACCGGGATGGGAAAGCCCCACCCTCACATCACAGCCCGTTGGAGCCGTTACTGCTACTTCCCAAAACCAACCCTAGTCCCCAGCCCCCTGGGAGGGCAGCAGGGTCTTGCAGCACAGTTTGTTACAAGGTTCACTGTGGCCGCTGCTGCAGAGGCTCCCACAGAAGAACCCAGGGGAAGAGGAAGTGGGGACAGTTACTTGCAGCCAGCCAAGCTGCTCGGCTGCAAACAGCACTCGAGCCGGGACCAAGCCTATTCAGTAGGGGGGCTCCAAGGTCAGGGTTCACCACTGCGGCAGGATTTCCTCGTAATCCCCTCCGGGTTGGGAATGGTCAGCCCTGCAGAGCACAGTCCCCTCCCTCCATCTCCCCTCAACCTGGGGAGCAGCAAGGGACGATCAGCCTGGAAGCGCCTTGCATAGAAAAAGGAATTGAGAAAAGCAGGGGGGGAGTTCCAGCCCAAACAGGAGCAGCTGCTGCTCCCTCTCCAGTGAGCCTGGAAAATGAAATCCAGAGCAGCCCCAGTCAGCCATTGGGAGGCTTCTCTGCTCTCTCGGGCACTGGCACTTTGTTCCCATTGGGCAGTTGAGCAAATGAGGCTCCTGCGTGTCATGGCTAGGCTAACTCCGAGCTAGGGTGAGCGTCAAGGCCAGGCTTGGGTTTGAATGCAGGCTTGGCTGTCACGGATGGACTCAAAGCAGGTGGATGGCACCATCCAGCCCCTGCCTCCCGTTAATGGGAACCCATGCTGTATTTGTCTAGGCTGCAGTGTGCTGACAAGGGCAGAGGGAAGGGGGACACGCCCATTGCACTGGCATAGTGTCCTCCCCAGGGCTGACTGTACTGAGAAAAAACCCCACATTTGGGATGGAAAAGTCTCCCTGGCACCAACTTCAGAGGGAGAGAGGGGGCAGGGACACTGATAGAGGGCAAAGCAGTTCCCATGGCTGCCAGGTGCGGGGCTCATTGTTGACAGCAGGGGGCACTCTGCCCAAGCGTGGCTCAGGAAGCACCTGACAGACATCAGGAAAGAACACTCTTTATTTCCCATAAATACAGCAGATTTCGCGCCGGGCGTTTTTTTAAAATCCTTTTCCATGTACAGAATTTGCACTGAAAATATATACAAGTCTGTTCAAGAACCAACCAGATCTGCAAAGAAAATCCATACAAAACCCTGAAAGAGACCAGAAAAGAAAATAAGACAGCAGAGCCCGGGATCACAGAGGCCTTCCCTCCAACCGATCCTCTCACTCCACACTCCACCAGGCTCAGAGCCACCCCTCCCCACCCCCAGGGCAATTCTAGTTCCCCTCAGAGGGGATCTCAGCTAGTGGCTGGCCTCTGACATTTGGATCTAGTCCTCACTCCTAGGCAAGGTCCCTATGCTGGCTCCCTCTCTGCAAGGCATCTCCAGGAGGAGGTTTTGCCTATGATGCAAAGGTCAGTTGCAAAGAGCAGAGAGACTGCCTGGGGGTGGGCAGGGGAAGATGGGCTAGTGCAGCCTGCAAGCTGATCAGCAATGTGAGGGTATGGTGGCGGTGGTGGGGAAGGAAGCATCTTGCAGCTCCACTGTTAATCCCGCCATACCAGCGTCATGTTCCAGCAGATACCAGTTCTGTGTCACTGTGATTGTATTGCTAGAATCCCTACTGCACGGAGTAAGATCTGCCCTTATGTCAGCCGGACAGGGCATCAGGATTGTCTCATCCCTCTCCAAAGAGCCCTCTGGAACCTGGGCTCCCTCATCACTAACCTGCCCCGAGTCACCTCCTCCAGGAACAGCACAGAGACATGTACCCTTTCCTTTGCCCCATGCAAACAGGTGGCTCTCTCATAGCAGGGTCCCCTTTTGCAGTCCTCAGGCGATCAGGGAGGGGTGGGGACTCACCTGCTGGCCCATCCTCACAAGAGGAAAGAAATAAAAACCCCAAACCAAGAAGTTCATACAGTGAGATGGGAGCGGGGCAGAGCAGGCTCCTGCAAGGAGTGGGGAGGGGAACCTGGGGGTTGGAACTGCCTCGCCCAACCCCCGAGGTGGAGATATGCTTAATAGCTGCTTCTCCTCACTGCTGCCCAAGGCCAAGCTGCGTTCCGGCTAGTCTCACATTTGGCATGTTGTCCCCTGCCCCCACCTGGACCCTGGCTGCTCGCTGCAGCAGGACAGGGTCTGATGGGGCATGGCCAGCTCCATGCCCCCCTCCCCTGCTTGAGTCAGAGTCTGGGAGCCAGGACGCAGCCCAGGTGCCATGAAACTGAAGAATTCCCCAATGGCGTTACGGGTGTCACAGAGCACGCAGCCTCCCCAGGGCAGCTCTGCCCCCGGACAGGAGCCAAGGAACCTGGGAAGCCTGCCCCCAACAAGGACGGATGACTGCTCTCTGGTGAAGGGAGGTCAGGGCCCCTCGCCCAGCCCCTGTTCAACTTGGCTCCATACACTTTCTTGAGGCAATCCCACCATGGATCATTATGGGGTGGAGGGAGAGAGGATTTGGGGCACGGCTGCATATGGGGAGCTCCTGAAGAGTTACCCAAGTAGCCCACAGAGTGGAGTTTGCTAGGAGTAGGGACTGAATGGGGATGATGAAGCAGCTCAGGGGTGGGGAGCAGCAAAGCCCATGTGTCCACATCAGAAGAAGGAGGATCCTCAGATTCTGTCCCCGGGCCAGGTTTTATTAGTGTTGCCCTCAGCTGATCACTATGCCTACTGGTGAAGGAAAAGCAGGGTTAGAAGAGAAGTAGAGTGGAAGGCTGGATTACAAGAGCAGGGAAGTCAGTCAGAGCAACTTCTCGCTCCATCTCTGTCCCCACCCCATACTGAGCAGACACCCTCCTTTCTCTTGGTTCTGCTTTCATCTTCTGGCCTTCACACATACACTGCCGCTGGCCCCGGCCCCCAGTGGTTAGTTCAAGTCCACACGCCACCCCAGCAGACTCCAGTCCTGCAGGCACGCAGAGTCCTTATGATTCGGGAGAAGCACCGTAGCTGTGGCCCTAGAGGTTGCTCCAGGACTCTGGAGGGGGGAACTGATCCACGTCCCCCATTTCATTGTAGGTTCGCTCCCCCATGGTGAAGGTCAGCTTGTATCGTAGTCTGACTTTCTCCTGGGAAGGGAAGAGAAGGGAAATGCAGTCAGGAGGTGGAGCTAGGGGATGTAGTTTGAGAGACCCACACACAGGAGAGCAGAAGGGGCTAGGGAGAGCTGGTGTGCGCGTGGGAAAGGGGTTGTGGGGGCTGCAGGTCAGAGAGAGAAGCCAGACCGATCCTGGAGCAGCACTACCCGGAGCAGAGAGAGCGGGCTGTGGGCAGCAGGCAAGGTGCCCTTACCTTCTGCGGGTTGGCGAGCAGCAGGACTTGGGTGATGGCAGTTGGGTGGACAATGGGGTTGAATGCTGGGAGCTCTGTCCCTGAGGGCGGCTGCAGCTTGACCTTCATCACCTGCGGGAGCGAGAGGCCGGGGACATCACCGTCCGATGCCCCCAGAAGAGAGCGCTAGGGCCCAGCTGTCAAAACCTGAGCATAGGTTCTGCCCCATGAGGGAAGGTCCCCCAAGCTTAGCCACCCAAGTCAGGAAGGCAGGCACTCAAACTCTCCAGAAGGTGCTCAGCCACTCCCAGCCCTCACCAGAAACTTCCTAGCTCGCCCATAGCCCTCCTGAGCTCAAAGCACTTCCCAGGGGAAGGCGGAGGTTTTCATCGCCCTGCTTTACAGAGGGAGGTGCTGAGGGGAAGTGACTTGCCAAGGTCACCCAGCAGGTCACTGGCAGAGCTGGGGCTAGAACCCTGGTCTGCTGATGCCCAGGCCAGTTGCCCTCTCCACTGGATCATGCTTGACCCAGGGAACCACAGACTTCCATCCACCAGGGGGGAAAGCTATTAGCTGTGGGGGGTGGGGAGAAGAGAAAGAATAAACTCAGCCCCCAACTTGGGGGCCTCCCCACCCCAAATCTGCCTTTACCACACTGTGCAGGTAGAGACTGAGGATCTGGGGCTCATGCCCACCCACCCCAGAGCAGCCAACTACTGAGATCACCTGGTTGGTGACCTGGCCAGCCTCCTTTTGGAAAGAGAGAGGCTGGTTCACTGAACATGAGCAGCCCCTGGGCCGTTCCCATTGCTGTGGGGATGAAGGGGGAAGCAGAAACACAGCCTTTTCGAGCTCGAGTCCCGAGAAGGGACCTCAGGAGGTCATTTAGTCTAACCCCCTGCTCAAAGCAGGAGCAATCAGAACCCCCCATGCCCCTAAAGGTCCAGCTCCTCCCTCCCCCCATGCTGGGGACACTACCTTGGGGACGGCGGACTGAAAGACGATGTTGCGGATGGGCAGCGGGGCCGTGCTGAGCATGGAGATCACAACCACCAGCACATCAGGCCGCTCGGGCAGAGAGTCGCGGGCGAAGTGGAAGAGGACCCGGAAGCCGTGCTGGTCATAGACCGTCACGGGGAGGATGCTGCCTGCAGGGAGGAGAGGCCGGGGAGCAGCGTTAGTAAGAGCAGGGAGATGGGCAGTGGGTGGAGTATCAGGCTCCACAGACATGGGATTGATGGGGTAACAGCTATTGATGGGATAACCAGCCCCCTTGGCCCTCCTCAATGCCCGGCCAGGTGAGGATTCCTTATAACCCTGCAGCCCCCTCGCCAGCCATCTTTTCCCCCACACTCACTTGGTTTGATGGACTCCAGAGGCACTGTGATGTTTGCCAGCGAGATCTCCTGGGGGGACGTGGGAGTGGGGAGCCCCAGTGGGGGCAGCACTGCTCTGGCTGGCGTGGGGGTGGCTCTTGGAAGTGTGGCAGGGGCAGGCTGCTCCAAGGGTGGGGGCAGGGCGGCAGCAGGGCTCGGGGAGACAGTCCGGAGCAGGGACGGAGCGCTGGTGGTGGCGGTCCCCGAGGCGCCGCAGCTTGTCTTGTTCTGGAGGTCCCGTAAAGTGAGCCGGGGAGGCGGCTGCTTCTCCCTTGGGGGTGCAAGAGACAAGGGAGGAGGCCGTCGGAACAAGCGCACGATGCTTGGGAGAGGGCAAGAGAAAGGCCACCTGATCCCCTCCGTGCCTCACCCTGAAACTTTTCAGGGAGGATCCGCCTGAGCCCAGCCCTGGTTCTTACCATCGGACTTGCTGTGACTCTGGAGGCAGGGACTGTTGTAACAGAGTCTTCCCCAGCAGATCCAGGTCATCAAGGCCACTGGTGACAGAGGAAGGGCCCGAGGCGGATGCACCTGCCTCTGCTTTCAGTGCGCTAGCAGCTGGGATGGAGGGGATGCTGGGCTCGCTGCTCTCCTGCAATGAGAGCCAGAGGGCGCTACAACAAGGGACATGCCTGGCACCAGCTCCCGTCTGTCACATATACAGCACCCTCCTGCCCCACACGCTGCTGTGCCCGTCATGTACACAGCGCCCTCCTGCCCCACGCGCTACCGTCCCCGTCACGTACGCAGTGCCACCTCCATCCGCTCCCGTCCGTCACGTACACAGCACCCTCCTGTCCCACATGCTGCCGTTCGTCACACGCTGCACCCGTCTGCCTCACGCACTGCCGTCCCTGTCACATACAACGCCCTCCTGCCCCACACGCTGCCGTCCCTGTCACATACGCAGTACCACCCCCACCCACTGCTGTCCCCGCCACATATGCAGCACCATCCCTTCTGCCCCGCGTGCTGCCCCACCATTCCTGGTGTGTATACACTGCCGCCCCATGCAAACATGGTGCCTCATCTTCATTGTCTCCTCCGCTGGGGCTGGAGCCGCCCTCTCTCACAAACTACTGCTCCTCTGTTCCAAGGCCATTACCTGGAAATTGTTCCAGCCACTGTTGTCCATGCCCTGGGCAGCTGTGGGGGCTGGGTCATTCAGTCCTGTAGAGGAGGAAAGAGGGCACATGAGAGAGAGCCCTGCCGCTAACCGCAGTGGGGACTCCAAAGACAGCCTGACAGGGCAGAGAAAAGAGCAGCTGCCAATCAGGACTGCGTGGGGTGGAAAAGACACACGAGGTTGAAGGGCAGGGAAGAAAGCAGAGGGCTCTTAGTTTCCGGCCCCATCAGGTCTAATCTTCCCCCTCTCTCTATCGGCTTATGTCTCTGGTTACAGACTACTCAGTTGCCTTCAGTACATGGGGGAGAGGCAGGGGCCCAACGGAGTCACTGGCAGAACTCAAACGGCACACCATGGCCCCTCAAAAGGAGAGCACTAGCGTCACTTAAAGATCCCACCCCGACTCAGACAGAGGGCAATCACTAAGGGGAACGTCTTCCAAAGCTCCTAAGTGACTTAGGAAACTAAGTCCCATTTTCAAAGTGACACAGCTGTCTCCTTAGGCGCTGCATTCCCTGCCATCTACTCTATGTCAGAGGCCTGGAGTGTCTCTTGGCAACTTGTGCGTACAAGGCAGCTCCCCTCAGCAGCCCCCCGACGACGGAATGGGGGACCCAGGGGTAGAGAACATCAGTCCAGTCGTTTTAATCATTATTTCATGCGTTACGTTGCATTTTCACACTAGGCGTTTCTTTCACTCTAAGCAACAAGAGCCGCTCGCTGCAGTTTTCTTCCAAGGTCCCAGGTGCTCACAAGACACCAAGACTCAGAAGTGAAGTGGGGTTTCCCATCTGGCAGTGTGGTGCAACAACCTCTTGGCCTGCCAGGATACGTCTACACTGCAGCTGGGAGAGAGCCTTCTAGCCTGGGTAGACAGACTCACACCAGCAGGTCTCGAGCTAGTGCGCCAACAACAGCGGTGTGGATGTTGACGCTCAGGCTCTCATGCCTATGTGACCCCCGGGTCTGAGCTCGGGGCGCTAGCCTGAGTCTCCGCCGGAGCCGCAACGTCCCCACTGCTATTTTCAGCACGTTAGCTCGAGCCCTGCTAGCGTGAGTCTGACTGCCCAGGTTGGGAGGGTCGCTGCCAGCTGCAGCGTAGACAACATCGCCCCCAAGACACTGTCAGCCTTTCCCACCAGCAGTTCTCCCTCCTTGAGGCTCCGCTTGCCTGCAACCCACTCCTCCGCCTCAGTCCCCGCAGTAAGGGCGGGGTGTTTTCCCCCTCCTCACCGAGAGACATGAGCTCATCATCCAGCAGGGAGACGGAGCTGGCTTGGTCAGGCACAGGGAGTACAGAGCCACCCGACAGGGTGGGTAAGGCTGGGTAGGAGGGGCTCGTCGCCAGCATGTCCAGTCCCGACAGGTCCAGGAGTGCCGAGGTGCTGCCTGTAGAGAGGACATGGAAGCTTTGACCACCGAGCAGCTGTGAAGAGAGAAGTCCCTCCCCTAATGTTCTCACTCTGCAGGGAGTTGGCTCAGTCACCAATCCCTCTTCTTACCCCCACACCCATCCCTGCTCCCCCTTCTGGCTTCAGGCTCACCCACGGTCTCTGATCTCCCCCTCCCAATGCACCTCCTGCCCGTCATCTGTCTCATCAAGCGCCTTCCTCATCTTAGCCTCCCAGCTACACTCCTCCAGGCCCCCCCGACTGCACCCTTCCACCCCTCCTGGGGCTGCCTCATCTTTGATGGGCCTGACTGCCATCTCCCCTTGCTGGATCTCTGCCTTAACTCCCCTCCCCCCTGGAGGGTTCCTCACCTCGGAGGGGGCCAGCCAGAGTCTCTCCATTGATCTCCTCTCCTCTCACGAGCTGCTTGTACAGGTTGATCACCTGTGTCAGGTTGTCATTGGCCTGCAGGATTTCCGCTGCAACAGAAGGGGCGGGGGTTTGAAGGCAGAAGAGGAGGCAGAGTGCCAAGTGGCAGCCAAGCCACGTGCCATGAATAGGCCCTGGCATTCCTTGTCCCTCTATAGACTGGGGCAGATCAGAGCCCGGGAACTGACTGAGAGCCGTTGCAAAGACATCTTTGTTACTGCAGCCCCAGAGTATGCATTCATTGCCTGGGGTATCCTCCAATCTGCCACATGCCCCACCACCACTGCACTTTCAATGGCGCATTCCTAAGGGGTGAACAGAGGTTCCCCTGGTTCGCTGTCTGGCAACATACCATGCACAGCTCATCTTCCCCCAGCGCTTGCTTGCCGATCGGCCCCCTTCTCCCAAGGGGGATGGCAGAGTGTGAAGGATGGGGACAGGGTGCAGGCTGGTTGCTGCATAGCTGGATGCAGCTGAAGGGGAAGTTCACGGGGGCCCGGTGCAGGGATAAGCGAAGGGGGCTGTGCTGTGCTGGCGGGCGGGCAACTCAGCTTACCTAGTGCCTCGTCATTGTCCTCTGTGTCGCTGGCAAGCCGGAAGAGCATGGGCCGCATTCGCTCACAGCGCTGGTACAGCTCCTGTGGGAGAGAAAAGGGCGGAGGTAGGCGATGGGGAAGCGCTCGGGAGGAAACGGGGAAAGAGATGGCAGGAGCTGAAGAGTAAAAACCCACCCACCCTAGGGCACCTCTAGCTCACCCCGGTGTGTGAGACAGAGGAAAGGGACTGTGAGGCAGCGCCTCCCCTCACCTTCATGAGGTCCTCGTTGCTCTCCGTCGTCTCCCCCTTGCTGTAGTTGGTCACCATCTCTGTCAACAGCTTCACGTTGTTGTTCACCTCCTCCATGGTGTTCACGCGCTTGGAGATCTTCTCCATTCGCTTCTGGTCCTGGAGTGGGAGGAGCGGATGGGTGAGGGAGGGGTCCAACCTCCTCCTTCCCCACAAGTTGGGACTACAACAGTTGGCACACAGAGGCTTCCCCCTTCAAATGACAGCTGGAGAGAGCAGGGCAGAGAGGGAAACCTCCCAAATGACTTCAGCTTGGATGGAGAGATTCAAATCACACTGGAGACCATCCAGTACCCACTGCGTGGCATAGGGGCTGGGATTGCACCAGCAGAGGGTACCACAGACCGGTACGTGCTCCAGGAATGCCCTCTGTGCCCATGTCCCATGCCCCTTCTCCCACCTTCACATAACAGGGGAGAGCAGAATTTACTTCCAAATCCTGGGGATCCCTCTCCTCAGCCTCCTGTTGGCCCCTCCTCTGATGTCACGGGAAGTGGCCACCCTTGCTTGCCACATCAACGCAACCACACTGGCTGTTTGCTTCACCCCATCCCATGACCTCTCTGCATCCTGTGCCAGGCGTCCCTTCCCCAGTGGGGGTGTGTGTGTATGTGGGGAGTTATAAATCCTTAGTGCCCCCCTTCCCTGGTGATAGCCTGCGTATAAGGAAATTCACCTCCTGAACCATTTCCTTAATGAGCTTGTTGGCAGCCCGGAGGTCCTCGGGATGGGAGCTTTTCAGCAGACGAGCCAGCATCTGCAAGAGAGACAGGGAGGCGTGCGAACTGGTCCAGAGAAGGCAGTTCCAAGCTTGAGTCGCTCTAACGCGGATGATTCTCAGACACAGAACGGAGGCTGGCGGGATCGCTGATCATGCCCTCAGCACAGGGAAGATCCTCACCATTTGAAACTCCAGTTAAAGGGCTGTCAGTGCCCTCAGAGGTGAGTGGCAAAGGGAAACACAACTGGGCTTGTGCCTTTGTTTGTGTGCTTCTTTCTGATACACAACAACGAACCTCAAAGGCCCCCCAACACTCCACACATGAAAGATTTTTTTCCCCGCTTGTTTTGTTTCATTAGAAATTCAGGTCGTCTGCCCTGGCAGATTGTATGGGGAGCTGGAGAACAAGGACTTCCCTAGCACAGAGGAAGTGAAACCCGATTAACGGAGAAAAGTGACACCTGACAGAGAGGACTTTCATTCAGGCGCAGTCTACACACAGTTTTGGTCCTAGTACAGCTATGTTGGCTGGGGGAGTGACTTATCCCCCGGTACCAGTTACAGTAGCACAAGCCCCTAGAGTGGATGCTGTTATACCATGATAAAGGTGTGTATACCAGCATAGCCCATTCCCCATCCCATACAGGAACAGCTATGCGGGTCGGCATACAACACATATAACCATGTCCACACTGGCAGAGGGCGGGTGTTGTTCAGCTTTAACCCTTCCAGTATAGCCAAAGTGCCACAACTTGTGCCTTTGCCATGCCCCAGAGTCTTTACAGTGCTGCTGTTGTCAATGCCACTGAGTAATCCCTGGGAGTAAAGCTCTTTCTGTTAAAGATGCAGACCCAGTGCCCTTCCCATCAGGACTCCAAAATCTCCTCTCACCCCCCATCCCTACTTCGGAGTTATCACCAAGGAGTTGTTCCAACAACAAGTGACTTTGAGGAAACGGGGAAGGCCACTCTTTATGAACACTTTGTCCGATCCACACCGGACCCTCCCACTAAGTTTCCCATGCAAGGAGCGGCTGCTAGGCCGAGTGGAGTTTTAATGCACAGTGAAGAGCCTGGCTGCCATCGGAAATGGCTGGACAACCTTGACTGTGGAGTCGCTACCAGAAGAGCCTAATTCCACTTTTCCCCGTTTTAGGAGCATTGGCATTGCCAGAGCGGAAGAGAGCGGTGGCTTGTAGTCTGGTATGCTGGCTGTGAGGGAGGCCAAAGCTGGATGGTTCAAGGAAGAACTAAACAAGTGGGCAATAAGTGTCCTGGAGGGGAGGAGAGGAAAAGTGTCTGAGCTGTGATCATGACAACAGGAGCCATCACCCTGGTAACACTATGGCAGCTAGTGTCACAGCAGCTGCTATTCAGTCATACGAGTGTCAGTGCTAGTGTCATACTAATCCCCACGTTACAGCCCTAAGCAGTATCTGGCAGCAGCAAGTTCGACCGGTCGAACAGCAAGTCTCTCTCTTTCGAAGGGCCCAATTCAGAGCCCACGGAAGTCACTGGAAATCTTTCTACTGGCTTGCTTTGGATCAGGCCCTAAACACGTCCCCTTCCTGAGTGCAGCACAGAGCGGGTGAACGAACTCCTGGTCTAGCTGCTGCGGCACCCAGCCCTAAGCGCCCTGACAAGGGAGCGCAGCCACAGGAAGGCCACGGCCTCCGCTCCTCCTCCCACCCTGCCCTCACCTTGGATTTCTCCTCATCATCAAAGATGATGTTCTTGGGCCGGGGAGGAGGCAGGGGGAAGGGAGCGTCATCTGGCAGCTTTGGGTCACACTTCACGATACCTGCAGGGGAAAGGAGCAGGGATATCATCAAGCCCAGGCTGCACCGCACTGGGGCTGTGCGGGGGTTACTAGTGCTAACCACACTCCAGGAAGCCCAGGTCTAGGCCTCACATAATGGATATCTTCTTTCCCTCTGGCTGGTCCAATCCAAACCTGGGGTAGTTTTGGGGGTGGAGCACATGTCCCCCCCTCCCTCCAGCCATGCCTCCTCTGCAGCATCTCCAAGTCCCCACTAGCAGAAGCTCATCCCAGTCATTCCATGCACCACAATAACCCCCCACTCTGTCCTAGTCTGCCGTAACCCTATTATTCCTATGTCCCCACCTTTTATGAAGTCACATTAGCTGAGGGCTGGTGAAGAAGGCAGATGTCACGTCCCCCTTCACTCCACACACAGGTCAGACCACCAGTGACTCTCCCCCTTTCGCTGGGATTGCTGAGGTGCCCACTGACTCCCTCCAGCCTCTGAACTGGGCAGTCTATACAACGGCTAGACCAGGCCTGAGCACGGAGACGGCTAGAATCCAGCTTCTGCCACAGCAGAGGAAGGCCCTTGCCCCAGAGAAGATACCTGGCTCTCACCTTGTTTCTTCAGCATCTGATAGGCCTCTGTGATCTTCACTTCATGAGGCAGCCCCAGCGTCCAGCTGTACATCAGCTCCAGGATTTTTGACTTCACCTTCTCTGGAGTCCGGCCGCCTAGATACTGAGGGAGAGCGGGAGGTGGTCAGAGCTGATCCGGACACAGCTAACCTCTCAGGGAGAAGTAAGATGGCTCCCAACGGACAACGGAAGGGAAGGAGGAAGTGAGTAACGGCCCTTGCAACATGCCCCTTACTGTGGTTGGCCTCCAACATGGGAGGTGAGGGCGAGGGGACTCCCAGAGGGACACAGTTTATGAGATCCCAGGCAGTACCTGCCAGTTAGGGGCAGACACAGTGAGATGAAGAGCCAGTCTAAGTCCTATTCGTCCTGCAAGGGGAAGGTGCATGTGAGGAGATTTCTCTGTACAGAGGAGTTTATATGGGCCAACAAGAAGTTGCCCTGCAATCTCCCAATGGAACACAGGGGAGGCAAACAGAGCCCCATGCCTGGGAAATTCACTCCCTTCACTTGCCTCCTTCGGGAGCACATAGATAGCGCATATAGTAGATCTGCATAGGATGGGGTCAGGGCGGGAATCGCTACACCAGCTCCACCTCTATCTATGCCCAGGGCTGGCTCCCCCCAGCCCGATGCCCCTCCCTGACTGGGGCGCTGGGACCCACCTTGGGTGACACCACCTTGATGAGCTCATTGAGGAAGCGGAACTTGCCCACCTCGTCATGGAAGCGCTTGCCGCAGTTTTTCATGCAGGTCTCCAGCACCTGAGAGAGCAGAGGCAGAGTCACAGTCAGCAGGCTGAGGAACCAGCTCCCCTTGGCAGGAATGACCCCACAGTACGACGCAAAGGGAAAGGAGGCCCCACATCCTGACTCATGGGGTCAGGCTCATTGGGGAGGGACCCTTCTGTTGAAGGGAGCAACAGGGAACGACCTGTCACCACAAAGGATGGGAGCAGAGGAAGCAGACATGGCTACCTGAAACACACAGCAGACCACGGGAGGGGAGAAACAGCTGGCGGGAATGTCCTCTGGGCTCCCTCCCCACTCCAGAGAGGCAAGCAATGAACCCCTGTGCTCACCTGTGTGTGTGGGCGGGGGAGGAGGATCCATTAGACAGACAGATAACATGGGAGCTCACAGCAGAGGCGTTCACAGCACTAGCTCGGACTAGTTTATTAGGGACCCGATCCAAGGTTCATTCAAGCCAACAGAAAGACTCTCTTTGACTTCAACAGGATCAGGCGAGGAGTCCCTCTGCAGTAAGATCCCCCCACCATGCCTCCACTGCACTTGGATGGAACAACCTTCAGCCTGTGGGCAGTGCTCCACCAGCTCTCCCCAACTGCCTGGGTGCACCAGGGCTTTTGTTGAGCAATATAGGAGAGTGTGGCAATTCGAAGCCCCCACAGCCCAAAGAGCAAACACAGGACACTCCCCGCCCTGGCCCTTAATCTGTGTCTCACCCATCTGGAGAGTCTCTGTCTTACCGTGAGGGCCTGGATGGCTTCCCATTCCTGCGGAGACTGGATCTTGTGAGCTAAAAGCCGGGTGGCAAGCGGGGGGCTGAAAGTGGAAAAAGCAGAATAGTTGCAGGGAGACAGTGTGGCCTAAAGGACAGAGCACTGGCTCGGGACTCAGGAGATTGGATTCATTTCCTGGCTCTGCCACTGGCCTGCTACGTGACCTTGGGGGAGGTCACATCCCCCCTCCGTGCCTCAGTTTCCCCATCTGTAAAATGGGGACAATAATACTGCTCTCCAGTGTAAAGCCCTTTAATATCTACTGATAAAAACCTCTATATAAGGGCTAGCTATTATTATTATTATTAATAATAATAATGAGAAATGGATCTGTATGTCCTCTCGCTCATAGCACTGGGTGTGCACAAAGTCCTTAGGGGCCCTCAGTACGTTTGAGGCAAAGGGGCTAATTTCAATAGCACACAGCGACTTCACTAATTAATTGATCGGGTCCTAGAGCATCTCCAATCCCAAAGGATCTCAAAGCCCTGTATATATCTCTGTAGGACTCCTTCACTGCCCCAGTAATGCAGCTGCCTCTGGGGTGGAATGCAGCGGTGATTCTGCACATAGAAGGAGAAGAGAAAAGTGCATTCTCAATGTGAAACTTTAAAGGCACTTTTGGGTTGGCAGAATGCAACTGCCCTTGTAGGAATTTAGCCAGGATCACTTTCCTTGCAAAGAGTCATGGGATCACAAACAAGCAACCCGGACCTCAGTTTTACATCTCATCTAGTCCCAACACCATGTGCTGTGGAGCGGGGCGCAGTACTGCCTCAGACAGGTGAAAGAGGGCCACCTACTGGGCACTTATATTATTTCCTGGAGCATAAGGAGTTTTTCCTTAGAAGTTCTCCCCCATCCAAGCACAGACTCAATGAGCCTACTTAGCTTACAAGATTGTACATTTGCAGCGCAGGTGTGTAACTTGAAGTTATTCAAGAGGAAGGAGAAAGAGGGGACTTACCCCTCTAGCTCTTTATTCAGCTGCTCACAGAAAGCATTGATGCTGTCCCAGTCCAGATCTTTGTTGAGAGGATTTGTAGCCCTGTCTGGACATGAGAGAAGAAGAAGAGACTATCCTGTCAGAAAGAGAATCTCCCACCCAGAGAGGCTCAGCCACAGAGGTTGTAAGGGGGTGTGTAATATCAACTCCACCACTGACTCCAGAGTCTGGCCTTTCATTAGCTGCATTAACAGAGGTTCACACTGAGGGGAGAGCAGCCCTCCCTCAAAGGGGTCAAAACTGAAATGGAGATGGAAGTTAGTGAAATGCCATGGCAGGAAGTTTGCAAATGTTATCTGCAGGTGAAACCAAGGTGGGAGAGGGGATCAGAGTCACTCCACATAGAATCACAAGGGACCCTGAGAAATCATTGAGTCCAGCCCCCTGAGCTGAGGCAGGACCAAGTAAACCTAGATCATCCCTGACAGGTGTTTGTCCAACCTGTTCTTAAGCCTCCAATGATGGGGAGTCCACAGCCTCCTTTGGATACTTATTCCAGAGCTTAACAACCCTTCTAGTTGGAAAGCTTTTCCTAATATCAGACCTAAATCTCTCTTGCTGCGGATTAAGCCCATTACTTCTCATCCTACCTTCAGACATGGAGAAGCATTGATCACCATCCCCTTTATAACAGTCCTGAACATATCTGAAGACTGTTATCAGGTCCCCCCTCAGTCTTCTTTTCTCAAGAATAAACATGGCCTTTTTTTTTTAAAAAAAAAAAAACCTTTCCTCATAGGCCAGGTTTTCTAAACCTGCTATCATTTTTTGTTGCTCTCCTCCAGACTCTATCCAATTGGCTTACATCCTTCCTAAAGTATGGCACCCAGTATTGGACACAGTAGCACAGGCGAAGCCTCACCTGTGCCAAGTAGAGCAGGACAATTACCTCCCGTGTCTTACATACAACACTCCTGTTCAGACACCCCAGAATGACATTAGCCTTTTTCACAACTGCATCACATTGTTGACTCATATTCAGTTTGCAATCCACTAATAACTCCCCAGATCCTTTTTAGCAGTGCTACCACCTACTTAATTACTCCTTATTTTGTAATTGTGCTTTTGATTTTTCCTTCCTAAGTGAGGTAACTTCACACTTGTCTTTATTGAATTTCATCTTGTCAATTTCAGACCAATTCTCTACTTTGCCAAAATCCTTCTAAATTCCTGTCCTCCAACATCCTCGGAACCCCTCCCTATTTGGCGTAATCTGCAAATTTTATAAGCATACTCTCCACTCATTTATCCGTCATCAACTGACTTATCAGGAGAGCATAAATGAATGATGGGACTGGATCCGGATCAGAGTGTGGGTGGCAGGTGGATCTGTATTGTCATAGTACCAAGGCCCCACTGCATCAGGCACTGTACACACATAGGAAAGGATGGTCCCTGCCCCAAAGAGTTTATAATCTAAAATCCTAAAGGTATGATTGAGAGACAACAGGAGCACACGACAGAGACAGACAGAGGAGCACAAGTTAATAGCGAGAGGATAAGGAATTGTGTATCAGAGTTCAGTGGGTTGAGAACAAGTTTAAAAGAGAGGTTGACTCCCCCAGGGCCCAGAGTCAGGGGAAGGGGAAGAGCTGGTCATGGCAGGAGTTTAGGAGCAGTAGGGGCCAGGTGGCTGGGGTCTATGCAGTGAGGTGGGCTCCCTGGTCTTGGCAGGGGAGGAGCAGGCGATCCTTGGAGTGGATGGCCCAGCTGATGTAGAACCTGCTATGGAAGCGATGGGGGAAGTAGGGTGGTGGTGACGGGGGTTTGATCCAGATCATACTGTGGAGATGACGGGGCTGGGAGCGGGGTGAAGAGGATTGATCTGGATTATATCGTGGAGATGACCCGGGGGAGAGTGAGGGGGTTGATCCAGATCATACTGTGACACTGACAGAGGTTGATCTGGATCATACTGTGGAGCCAATGGGGGATGGGTGAGAGGGGGGTTGATCCAGATCATACTGTGCAGCTGATCAGGGTTGATCCGGATCATACTGTGCAGCCAGTGGGGGGAGAGCGGGTGTTGATCCGAATCATACTGTGGATACGACGGAGGAGAGGGAGGGGGGTTAATCCGGATCCCCGGGCGGTCGGGGCCGCAGGTGTCTGCGGGGGGAGGGGGGTCCCGTTGCTCCCCAGCCCCACTCACTGATATGCGACTCGAGCGTGTCCGGCTCCATGGCGGCGGCTCGTGCGGCCCCCGCCGCCCCTTGGCTTAATAGGGCAACGTCCCTTCCGCCCTCCCGGCCCGGCGGCGCGGAGCCATCGAGATCGCGGAGCACCGTCTAGAGCGCCGCTAAGGGTACCATCGAGCTCCAAGCATGTCCGCATAGAGCGTCTCAGGAATCACAAACCCGCTCGGACTTCCGCGCGAGAGCGCCACCACCACACTTAATAGAGCGTCAGAGCAGAAAACCATAGAGTTCAGGCCGGGAAAGCCCGCCGCATCCGCCCTGGGCCTGGCTGGGCCAACAGAACAGACGAAGCGGAACGACTGCCTAGAAGCCGGAAGCCGTTGCGTGTGGGCCATAGAGAGACCGTGCAGGAGCGCTAGAGCGTCGTCGGCAGGGCGGTGCCATAGAGCCCAAACCGTCTCTTTGGCCCGGTGGGTTGTGGCGGCGGCGGCCTGTGATTGGGGAAGTAACTTGGGCATTTCCGGTTGGAGGGAGAACTTCCGCCTCGGGTACGGGTGGAGGAGGGGGCGCGTGTCCTCTAAAAGGGTTTTGTTGGTTTGGGGGCGGGGCTCGACACTGGGTGGGAGACCTTCGGGGAAAGGACCATTCCCCCACCCCCTGCCTAAGCTGAGCCTGAGCCCTGTGACATATGCTGGTGAAGGGCCTGCGGAACTGCCCACCACAAGGCAGAGTTGGGCCCAGCAAGACTGGGTCTGCCACAGCTGACCCTGAAACTAGGGCTGCACAGTATTGTGCTGTGGGCAGGACCCAAGCATAATTTTTTCAGGCCCAGTACAAACTTGTAACATGGGCCCTCCTCCCACACCCATACCCATGGGGGTTGCAGCCTGGGCTGGGTCCGTCCCCCCAGCCCCTGTAAAGTGTACCCTTTCCCCCACATGTGGGGGCCCTGGCTGTGGGGGTCTAGCTGATCCGTGGCTGCTGTGGGCAGGCCCCTCCCATCTCTGCCTGCAGAGGAGGGTCTCACACCTTCCCCAGGATATTCTTGCTCTCCTTAGAAATATCCTGCCACTCCTTGACTCTTGTGATGTTCTTGGGGCTCAGTGAGTTCCCCAGGCACCACTGGTTTGTCTTTCTTAACACAGTCAGGATTTGCTTTTACCCATTTGAATGTCTCACGTTTCAATTTCAGTGAATGGCTCCTTGCTCCTGTGTTACGAGGCTGGGCCGAGAGACGCTTTCAAACCACTGAATCTTCGCTGTGCCATTCGTTAGTTGATATAAGGCGAACACCCTTAAACTTTTCATTCTCTTTAGATGGGAATTTTTCCAGGCCTTTGATCATTCCCATTGCTCTTCTCTGAAACCCTTCCAGGTTTGCACTATTTGTGAGATAGGGTGACCAGCACTGCACACAGTATTCAAGGTGAGGTTGACTTACATAAAGGCATCACAATGTTTTTAGTAGTACTTTCCACCCCATTACTTATTAATCCTGTTAGCTTTTTTTGACCTCATATATGCATTGGGTAGAGGTTTTTATTGAGCTATCTGTAATGATGCCCAGTCCCTTTCTTGGGTTGATAAGCTAATTTAGAACCCTGTGATATATACAAGTAGTTAGTATCTTCCCTGAAGTGTGTGCTTATTAACATCAGAGTTGATTTGCTCATTCACCCAGTTGGGTTAGATCTCTCTGAAGTGTCTCACAGCTCTCTCTGGTCCTGACTAACCTAAATAACTTTTGTCATCTGCCAGTGTTGCTACCTCACTACTTTCTAGATTAGTTGTCCCCAAACTTTTTATGCTATACTCCCCTGTTTGTGCCCCCCATGGGAGCTGAGCTAGGGGCCAGGGCCGGGAACAGGGCCAGAAGTGGAACTGTGCCCATGTTGCAGCTGGGGACAGGGCCAGAGGCTGTGGATGGGAGCCAGGGGCTGGAATGTGAACCACGGACGGGCACGGGGCTGAGGCTGCAACCAGGGTCAGGAGTGGAGCTGTGATCAGGTGTGGACCCGTGACTAGGGACAGGGCTGGAGCAGAGCTGGGAGAAGAGTGGGGCTGGGTAGCGGCACACTCTCTCCCTGGCCCCCTATGGGGGCTGGCCCAGGCCCTGCCGCGGCCCCTCCCCCCCAATATTCCTTCGTGAGCCCATAGGGGGGCATGCCCCATAGCTTGGGGAACTCTGTTCTACATCATCATATTAAACAACACAGGACCTAGTAAGAAGCTTGAGGTGCCCTACTGTTAACCTTCTGCCGTGATGAAAACAGACCATTTAATCCTATTCCTTGTTTTCTGTCTCTCAGCCAGTTTTTGATCCAGGAATATACTTTACCTCTTGCCCCAGAACTGTTTTGTTTTGTTAGTAGCCTCTTGTTGAAGTCTAAATAAATTGTCAACTGGTTCTCCTTTTTTCACTACTTTTATTAAGAAGAATTCTGGGAGAAATTTTCGAGACAAGGTATTGGAGGGGTTTGACATCCCGTTTGATCCTGTAGGGCAATTTCTACATTTATTCTCAAGGTCTCTGGTTGCTGATGGTCCAATCTTTTCAGTGATGTGGGTCGCATGCAAATTGCATGGCACCTCTATGGGCAACGTACAGAAGCAAAATGGCATCCTCCATGTGGCTTAACCTCACGTTTACTGTGCAAGGTAATGTTTTGCAGAGGATACCATTTTGGTTTACAAAATGGCATCCTCCATATAGCGTGATCTTGTACATACAGTGTATGTGAGGTCACGCTGCACTGAGAATGCCATTTTGTAGAACAAAATCATGTGGGGCCAGACAGAATCATCCCAAGGATTGGATCTGGGTTGCAGGCTGCTGGTTGAACCACCCATATTAGCTAATGCACCCCCTTCTCTTTCTTGGGCTCAGTAAGGCTCCATGTTATTTACTGCAGAGGTCTGTAATGATGCAGGTGTAACCTTAAATAAATAGAGGAAGGAAATGCTAAAGTACCTGCTCCAGCGGCCATGCCAGCTTGGCCACACTGAGCCTGTATATTAAGATATTAACATTCACATCATCTGCAGGGCTGTAAAACAACATCTACTGTAATGTATGTGCAAGGGGCTGAGTCACAGATGCTGCTGGAACCTTAAAGAAACACTGACCTGAAATCTAATCAACTTAAAATGAGTTAGCAGTAATTTCAGCTTCAAACTTGTTTGAGTTCTCCTGGAAACTGGCTTTCTGAGGACGTTTTCCTATGTCAATATTTTACTTCTGTTGCTGTGGAGAGAGACACAAAGAAGTTAAATCCACAACTGATTGAATATAGAGAGGGAAAAGTGAAACTGACTGCCCACGAAGTGCTGCCAAATGTGTAAAAGAAGCAGAATGAAGGAGAAATTCTTTTCTCCTCCCCACCCCATTAATAAAAATTATTTGTAACAATATTAAGTATGAGATTTCAGATTGTTTTTTTTTTTTAGTGGAAGTTTTCCCTTTCCCTTTGAATTTTGTGAAGTCTTCAATTTTACTGTAATTCTCTTGCATTTAATTTACTGTAAAAGGTGAGAGCTCATTATAGGAAATTATTTTATTTTAAAAATATAAAAACCAGAATGTGAGCTGCTTCCTGTCCTGGCTCACTTTAAAGTGGTCACATATGTCATTAAACAGCATTCCTTCCTGTTTTAATTTGGAAAAAACTTTTTCCTTCTTGTTTGAACAGCTGCTGGGAAAAAATCCTGGAAAAAAATTCAAATTCAGTGTGTCCTCTTTCTCCTTAATGCTTCAACAATCCAGTCTGGCTCTAATTATGACACTTAAGCACTGGTTGTATTTTCTGTGCTCTAGTGGTCTTGGAGGGAACATTATGTGTTCTCTACACAGTGCCTTTTTTATTTTTAATTTAATGCTGGTGAAAGGTGCCAACTTGGCAACCTTGGAAACTGAAGTCCTCTGCTTAGTTTTAGAACTGATACTGCATAGTATGGACTGGGGCACTCCAAACATCATTTCTGCCTACCAGTCTGTCTGGACTTGAAGAACCATCTGTAGGACTGAGAAGAGTACAATCCTACATAGTCCATTCGAGTCCAATCCTGCAAACTCACTTGTGTTAATGGGATTACAGACGGGTAAAGTTATTCACGTATAAGTGCCTGCAAAATTGGGCCCATGGGTGCTAGAGAGGGAAATGGCCTATTAGGTCCCATCTAGTCTGTCTCACCCCACTGCCCCATGTATGTTCTCTGATGTTCTGTCAAGCTGATCTTAAATGCCACTAGCCATGAAGAAGACTAATCTGCTTTGCTATTAGGAAATAGTTCTTGTTCAACCTTCATATTTCTTTTCTTAATTTTATCCCATTGCTCCATTATACCATGTTGGGCCATTTCTCTTTCTACCTTATTGTTTATGCCCTTCACAGATATGTGACAGCTGCCACACCCTCCCACCAACTGTGTTCCAGTGCATTTCAAATTAGCTAGTGTAATCTTTCCTTATGAGTCAATCTTTGTGGACCCTTATGCTTCTTGTTGCATTTCTGTTAATCTTTTTGACATCTTTATGGTACCCAGGGTGGAACCTAGTATTTTAGGTATAATCATATCAGAGCTAGATAGAAAGGGTGTATCCTCTCCCTGCTCTATGATGTGATGCTTTTGTGCAGCTCAAATGTGCTGATACTCTTTTGATATAGCCACCACATCAGTTCAAGTCCTTATCTAATATGCTGTTGATTTATTTCTAGCTTTAGCATTTTGGCATTACTGCTTTTCTCAAGTGTCTTCTATCAAATACCAGTCTAGATTGTTTCCCCTGCTCTCCCCCCAAAGATATTGTCAGTTGCATTGTCCTGGTTAGATCACTGAACTGCTCCTATTTTTTGTTGTTCAGAGTCCCATTGTGGTGTTTTTCTGTCCTCCTGTGACATGCTGTACCACATGTACACCCTTATGGTGCGATCTGTGTCATTCATGTTCACCCCTATAGTGTGACTGTATTGTCTAATGCAAAGTACGTCATGTAAGGTGTTTTTGGAATGCTCATGACATACTGAACATTATTGTTATGGTAGCATGTTTCCTGCAATGTCACATATGTACAGATATGAAACTCTGCCCTGTAATATCCCCAAAAGTGTGTCTCACATGGTTTGAATAGACCCAGGCAAACACCAAGCAAAGTGAGGGTTCATGCCTTGCAGAGGCATGCATACAGGAACAGTGGACTGCCCTGAGCACCTGCTAAGGTGAGGCTCATTTGACTCAGGTGAGGGAAACCATTCCCAATCCTGGACATGGCCGATCACCTGACCCCAGGAAGTGTCGAGGAAACTTGTTAAAAGCAGAGGCATCTTTGTTTCTGGAGTTCTCCCTTGGAATCCATCTGCAATGCAACATCAAGGACACTGACTGACTGCCCTGGGGGGGGGTGGCCTGGCTGCAGGAGTCATCTCAGCCAGCCTGTGGGGTAAGCTAACATTAAGGACTGAAAGGCTACTGAAGTGTTTAACTCACATCCTAAACTAAACTTATCTATTAGTTAATTGTGGCTAAATCCTTGATTCATATTAATCTGACTTAAATCACTTAAAATCTTGCTGTAGTCAATAAATTTATGTTTGTTTTATCTAAAACCGTGCATGTGGATTGAGTGCGTGTAGAGACATCACTTGGAGTGTCAGAGCTGGTGCATATCAATTTCTTTGATAAATTGATGGACAAATGTAATGAGCTTGCAGGGTGCAGTGTACAGCACTGAACTCTGTAAAATGGCAGTTCCCGGGGTTGTATCTGGGTTTGGTGGTGTTTGCTTGGGGTCAATCCCATGAGCAGCTGGCCAAAAGTGCTCCTTCACTAGGTCAGGGACCGATTACTCGCAGGAGGCTGGGTGTGGGCTGACCCAGGAGTGGGTGGTCCACATAGCAAAGCAGAGTAAGTCGGGGCCCAGGAGTGAGGGATTAGGGTGACACAGCTACACACTAGTCCAGATTGCAGGGGGGGAATGTCACACCTCCTTAGTGTTTGCAGCTCCTTCCAATTAAGTAGCATGTGCAAATTGAATTAGAACATTGTCTGCGCCTTCTGTATCACCAGTGAAGACGTTGGATGAACCGAGATACAGCACCAATATTTATGGCCGTCCACCGAACATCTTCTGTTCCTTCCCCCAAACCTAATGCAGAGCCTGTGCTCCTTACCCCTTTGATTCAATTCCACGTCACACTGATGCTATCCACATCAATGTGCTTCAGTAAAATGAAGAGAGTTTTGGGTTTTGCTGCTGGGTCTGTCAACAAGGGAGCTCATTTGTGCAGCTTACAGTGGTGGTTTATGTCATGTGGGATGTTGACCTCTGGCATGCAAATCTGACTACCTCCCCCAACTCACTTTACACAGGTAGTTAGGGCGGCCATGCCTCTCAGCCAACACTGTCCTGGACCACATTTGAACTGATGATGAGCTGAAAAGCTCCATATTATTACTAATTCTAGCCCAGGAAACATTCCCTCTTACATAGTAGTATTAGGACGTAGAACAGTTGGCTTGCAGTTGCTAGCTGGGGATGTCACCACACGCAAATTGGAGCCCTTCTTTGTGTACTAGTAGTAACAGAGAATATACTTCAGGGTTAGGACTACTAGAGGGAGGCGTTCTCATACTTTTGAGCAGCTCTAGTGCTTTCCATCCAGCAGAGGGCAGTGGGGGGAAGGCAGGAGAAGGGCTATTAAATATTCATCAGTTCCAAAAGATCTATGAAATTGTGTAATTGAATCACAGACACATAGAATTAAATGCACAGGGATCAGAAAGAAAAATGTTTGCATCTGAGATTTCCTCAGCTGATTCCAAAGATCATATGGAAAAAAGTTCCAGCAGCCAGGGCTCAGCTGTGGTTGTCTGTGCATCTCCCCTGGAGCCCATCAATCCTTCCTCCCCGCCCAACATGCTCTTTTGGTTTTGAATAGTCGTGTGTGTGTCCAGTCCAAGCAGTATTGCTTGTTACCATCTTCTGACACCTCCTACCAGGTATTTCATTACACTGGGTGCTAGAACTTCAGATGTAGCCTGTAAGGGCGGGTTCTGTTTCTCCAGTTAGGTTACTCCTTGCCCGGTGATGTGTTACACTGTAGACTCTTTACTTTTGCAGACTCTGTACTGCAGTGCCTTTGTTCTCTCTTCCTATTTGCCTCTTTTAGCTGACTGCAGCAGACAGTTGCTGGATTTTTGGCTGAGTTGCCTCTGCTACTTTCCCTTGAAACAGAGCCAGCATCTCCTCTCCTGACATCACTCTGTGCATACGTTTTACACTGTCCTCTGGATTTGAAACCACGCTATTCCCTGACCTTGGCTGCCCCAATCTCTGGAAGAGTTTTCAATGCTTTTCCCCATAGAGGGTTGCTATTTAAGAGCCAGTGACAGAGTTGACAATTTCAGGTTTTTCACCTCTAGTTTAATAGGAATTTGTCTCCCCTGAATATTCAGCAGTTCCTAAGTGACTGATGTTCAGCAAGGAGCATGCTCATGAGCTGTCCAGACCCTTTTCTTCTGCACTGTAAATTCTTAATGCAGCAGGTGCCTTTTTGCAGTCTGATGATGGGTCCCTTGTGATCTGGGAAACCAGGCTGCAGTCATGGTAGCATAAGTCTGCTGAGTGGCTAGGGAATCAGGAGCTGCCACTGTCCTGCTGGGTGATTTTAGGCAAGCCATTTGCCCTTTTTATGCCTAGATAGATTAATTACACTTACCTCCTTTCTTAAAGTATTTTCAGATCTCTGGATTAAAAACTCTTTTTCAGAGCTGGTTTTATTAGTATCCTAATAGCAAATGGGCCAGAGGGACAGAGAAGCAGAGGAAGTGAATGTTGTGAGCATTTTGAAGTGAGCATCAGCATCTGCTACCTCCCTCCTCGGTGCAAACCCTCCTGTCGAGCCAGCCACCCAAGGGGTCTCTTGGTGCCATTGAAGAATCCCTGGCAGTGCTCCCCTTTATGCCTGTCTGTCTGCATTAGTGCTCGGAAAAGATGCTGCATACTTCTCCCACAGGAAAAAGGACAATTGAATTCGCTCTTGCAGAGGGCAGGAGTGGGAGGGAAGGCTTTAACATGGCAGGCTGAAGAGTACAGCAAAGAGACTTGTTGAAAACCCAGAATACAGAGGCAGCTTGGACGCTATTTAAGACTGTTTCAGAAGCAGGGATGGTTTGTGTTTCTCTAAACCAACAAAGAAATGGGGAGAGTGAAATGCAATTAAGTTAAGTGGTGGAGCACCTGAGTCTGTTAGGGCTCAGTTAACCTCTTTTAAAGAGCAGAAATCCTGTGTACAAAACCAGGCCCAGATCCTGCCAGGTGGAGCCTCACTGAAGTTGCCGAAGCACGGAGTAGTTGCAGGTTGGAGCCCCAGATTGGGACAAACCTTCTGCTGGTGAAGTGCTCACTGCAAATGATAATGACAGAGGGAGGCTATTGAAAAGGTAAATGGATTCTCTGTTAGAAACCAGATGGCTTGAGTCATGGCTTTCATCTCTGCCACTATCAGAGAGTGGAGGGAGGATTTGGAGGAGTGGTAGAAGTAGAAAAGAGGCCTAATGCATTTCTTTAATTTATTGGTATCCATTTTTACTGGAAAGGATGATGGCAAAGGGGATGGAATTCCTATTGCAAAAGTATATTCCATGAGCAAAGTATGGCCCTAGCAGAGAATACAGCTTCCACGATGGAAGTTACGGAGCAACATAAGAAAACCAAACGCAGTGAATCACCAGGGCTGGATGGTAAATACATCTACGGTTGCGGTGGCAATCAAGTGTGAAATATCAGAGCTACTCTTGGGGATGCTTAGTTGAGCAACTGTCCGGGAAGCTCGGAAAGTCAGACCTATGCAGCCTGGTTTTAAAATGGAGCTAAGGGAGATCCTAGGAGTTACCTCCTCTAGATGCCCCACTGGTTGAATATGTAGCCTGGGCATGGTCTCAGCTGTGCATCTGATACAGGGTTAGTTGCTGGCAATTTGATTGGCAGTCCTTGGCCTCTGCTGGAAATCCCATACTTGCTGGCTATCCTGATTTGCCCAGGACTGCCCGAAGCACCCTGAGAAACTTCAATCAGGGATGAAGTCAGGACTGTGAAGCAGCTGGAGGAGGCTGTTCCACTGCTGTCAGCAATATCTTTCCTGGCTGCTCTAGAGCCTCGCCCCCTTCCAGATGCCACATGCTGCCTGCTCCAGCCCTGCTTTGCCAGCAGGCGACTGCCTGCTGAGGGACAGCAGGGGTGTGGCTGCTGATTGAAGAGGAAGCAGGCCAGCAGCTGGGGGATGCAAGAGAGCTGGGACTGTGGGACCAAAAGAAGGCAAAGAAGCCTTAAAGGAGGAGAGATCTGAAATGTACCTGGATGGGTGCACACTCCTCTCCATGTTGGGTTTGATGGCCCCCAGCTTCCTGCCTTTGGAGAACTGTCCTTGGCCACTGAGAGATTTCTAGCACAGCTCTTGGCAGGACTTTGAGTGAATCCCTTGTGGATGCCTTTTGGGGCAGCTGTAGTTTGTGTGCATGGTGTTGGCTGTGCAGGATGTCCAGCTGCTGGCCCAATCAGAACTAGAAGCCCTTTGTATTTCCCAGCAAGCAAGCTGCTATTCCTTCAGGTGTTCCCAGGTGAGATGTGACACACGGACCTTCATTCCCACCTGCCTTAGTAACCCCTCAGAAGGGTCACTGTGTAAGTGGGGAATAATTGCTGGGTCTAGTGTGTGGGTGCTGGATGGTGTTGGTGGCCTTTGATTTACAGGAGATTGGACACTAGACGCTTTGGTGGTCCCTTCTGACCTTAAACCCTATGACACAATGAATTGGGGGATGCCCCGTGAGTTGGCTGTGGGGATGAGAGTGATGGAATCTGTTGGGTTATATCTCACGTGACACCTAAAGCTGGAGGATCCCAAAGAGCGAGTCAAACTCTATACATCATCTCTAGACACAAACATCAGTCCACCGAGGAGCCCCAGTCATGGGCCAGGACCCCATTGTAGCAGGCACTGTGCAAACGCAGTACAAAGGGATGGTCCCTGCCCCAAAGAGCATACAGTCTAAGTAGCCCATGGGCTATTTATTCCTATCCCAACATCTCCAGGCCCTGCAGTTTGTGCTTTGTTTTTTCCCACTGGGGCCTTTCCTTGGTGGTGCTACAACAGGGGATAAAGGGAGGGGGAGTGCACAGTGGGAGCAGCACAGTCTCTTTCCCATGCTAAAATCAGAGGAGCTCCCGCCCTCCTCTCGCTGGCTTGGGTGTGCAGCACAGTCCCTCCTTTGCCCCTGCCCTTTGGTGCAGCCAGAGCTCCCCCTCCTGTTGTGGCCACTGTATTCTGTTACTGCAGCTAAATGGCATCAAATCACCCAGCTGTGTGTCCAGATTAAATGGTGCAGTGTTTTAGTAATTTCTGGTCCCTGAATCACAGGGAGATGGTATCATGGAGCGGTTCAGAGACTGTTCACATCCTGTTTTAATGAGATGCGGTGAGTCAAAGAGACACCCCTGAAAAATTATGCTATATGCACACACATGAACAGAGAACAGGTCTCCACTGGCCTTGCATCACCATCTACTATGCAACAGCAGAGCATGTCCCATCTTGGCAGCAGAGGAGATAAGGCTATCTCTGTGCTGACGGGTACTATCTTACAGTTAATGTTGCCAGCTGTCTCATTGCTTTTATCAAATCTCCTCCTGGCTGGGTGGGTTTGTTTGTTCCTGGCTGGATGACATACATTATGTTTTGGTTCAGTCTGGGATTTGACAAAACTTGTCTGGCCTGATCTGTGTTCAGGCATTTAACTTGTATTACTCTTTCCCTGTCTTGGGAACAAGTGTTTTCCATCCAGCAGTTTGAATCCAATAGAAGTAAAGGATCACTTATGGTGGCTTGTCTCTCATGAGAAACCTGGGAACAGTTGTAGACAAAAGGCCGGATTCAGCCAGGGGCGCAGAGTGGCTTCTGCAAGTGTGATGTGTGACGCTGTCTGGAGTAAGAGGACCATTTATAATATTATGTAACATCAATATTTCAAAATTACAATAATTCATATGGAATAGACCACATCAGGTACCGTTAGAAAGGCTATAATTTGCTAAGTAAGATGATATTGTTTATGTATGTGTCCTATTTGTATTGGAAGTTACGGATATGTCTGATGTATCTGTATTTCAACTTGTGCTGTGTTTCTGGGCAACACCCCAGACAGGATAGCAGCACAGCAGCAATAAGCTGCTTAATGGCTCATTAAGGGAACTCAAAGATACAGTAAGCCCAGGGAAAGGACCCAGGGGCTACACCTTATGAGTCAGCAGGTGACATACTCATGTGACCCTGGACTCTCCATCTTTTTTCTGTAAATTTCCACAAACAGCATGGAAAAGGGACATAAAAGGCAGCTGCAGCACCATGACCTCATCCATTTTATCTTTAGTGTTCACTTCAGTCTTTCTTTACCTACCTCTGAATCAATTCATCTGCAACTGAAGCTGTGAACCAAAGAACTGAGACCCATCCAGATACTAGATGTACACCAGAGGGACTATACAAGCCTGCAAACTCCACAGTTCTACTGGAAACCTGATATATATGGACTTTCAAATCATTTGTATGCATCTGATTGCTTTAATACTTTAACATTTCTATAGTTTGTTTCCTTCCTTTAATAATAAACCTTTAATTTTACTTACTAAAGGATTGGCTGGCAGCGTGGGATTTTGGGTAAGATCCAAACTTATGTTGATCTGGTAATGTGGCTGACCCTTTGGGGTCAGAGAACCTTTTTGGTAAAGAGCATAGACTTTTAAATAACTGATCTCTTTACTGAACCTAGTGGCTAATTGGGAGCCAGATACTGAAATGCAGTAAAGGGGGCTATGTATATTTTGTGTTAGCTTCTTGATGACCAGTGTGGGGAATCAGAAGCACTGTTTGTGGCTGGTTGGGAAGTCTGACTTAAGTGTCATCCACCAGTGTTGGGAGAATCTGCTCTCCTTTTGCAGCCTACCCTGACGTTGGCATTTTCAGGTGCTATCCCAGGCATGGATGGGTCACATGGTATGTGTTGCAGAAAGTCCACTGAAGGGGGAATTATGGCAGGCCTAAATGGCCGCAGTCCTGGTCCCTCTAGGGAGGAACCGCACTACCTGAAGATCTAATGGCTTTTGTCAGAATAGTTAGGTAGTGCCCTGGCCCAGCCAGCTGCTGGTGGATTTGAAATCTGTCCTGCCCTGGTGGAAACCCTGTGGGAGGGCAGTGGCAGTTACTATCACCAGTCCTTCCTGGCAGGAAGAGGTAACTCACACCTCTCTCTCCCTGCTGTAATGAATGCAGAGTCTGCTGTGTGCTCTCAAGATCCCCTTGATCTGTGATAACTATCTGATTATTGTCTGAGGCCTGATCTACACTAGAAAATTAGGTCAGGTTAATGACCTCAGTCAGGTGTGTGAAAAATCCACACCACTGAGCGGGGTTGGTAAGCCAGCCTAAATCTCTGTGTACACAGCACTAGGTCAATAGAAGAATTCTTCTGTCAGCCTAGTTACTGCCTCTTGGGGATTACCTGCACCGAGGGGAGAACCCCTCCTGTTTGGCACAGATGATGTCTACACTGAAGCGCTACAGCTGTGCTGCTGTAGCATTTTAAGTGTAGACAAGCCCTTCATTCTCCTCTGGTGTTTGCAGCTCAGGTTCAACTCTTTCCACAGTAGCTTCATTTATTTTTTGGTGTTTTCTCTTGGGAGTGTGCTTTTTGCATCAACCTGGACTTTTCTTAGTTCTCCTTTGACCGTCTGAGGTTCCCTTTTTAGAAGCCTGTCTCCCAGCACTTTGGGGATTTCAGTTCCCTTTTTAGTAAGCTTTTATTTTCAGTTTCCATCCGGTTCGGTTTTACAGTTTCATTTTGTAGGCAATCAAAGTGAATTTGTTCTAGTTAATTTCATAGCAACATATGGTTTCAACTTGACATCCTGTCCTGCGGATCTAAGCCATCATTTAGGCCTGAATCCTTCCAGGCACGGAGTGCTTTCAGATCCCATTGAAGCTGATGGGAATTAAGGATGCTTAGCATTTTTCTGCATACTCTCAGCACCTTACAGGATCCATCCCTGGGAGTTTGGTGATTTGATGACTAGGGAATGGACGTTGTTTGCTCTCCCTCATTGTAGCTCATTAGCTCTGAATTCTTGTGGCTTTTCTCCACTTGCTATTTCTACTTTAGAAGCTTCTTTTTTCCAGTGGATGAGCCATCCTTGGCATCTCTGATGTGTGTGTGACTCAGACAGATACTTTCTGCCTGTCTTAGGGATTGCTGCAAGTCTTCAGATTTGACCAGGCTGCCTTGGCTCATTGCTGTCCCATTATGATGAATAGCCACAGTCAATGATAATGTGCTATCAGTATTGTCCTCATCCTGCTGGATGTCATGTGCGTGCAGGGATTTGTCTGTCATTACCATCGTGTCTCACACTAGTGTTTGTGAAGAACGTTCAGGCGGTCTGACACTGCTCTGGTTAGAACACGAGGGCGGGGCTGAATCCGCAGTGTCCTCATGGGTATTGTCAGCAAGCCGCAATTGCAGATTTGTGCTTACTGTATTGAGCTCAGCCCTGTAGGCCTTACAGAGTCATTGCAATGGGAAAAGCTCCCCTTGAAGTCAGTGGGAATTTGGCCTGTGAGATCTTGGCCTCGTTTTTGAAAAGTGGCCACTAACTTTGAATGCCTCAGTTTTTGGATGCCCAATTTGAGACACCAAGGGACTGATCTTCAGAGGCACTGAGCATCTTCAGCTCCTGTTGACCTCACCCAGAGTTGTGGGTGGTCAGCAACTCTCAACATCAGGCTGTCTGGGCCAGATTTTCAAAAACTCTCAGCTGCCCTTTAGGCAGATTTGCAAAAACACTCAGCATATGGGAGATGCAGGGTGCTGAGCTCTTTTTTGAAAAATCTGGCCCTGTGTGTGTCAAGCTGAGCACTCAAAATCAGTGGGCACTTTTCAAACTGTAGGCCTCACTTTTTCTCATGCCTCAGTTTCCCCATTTGCTAAAGAAGAGACTAATCTTTCCCTTATACCGGGGCTGCTGTGACAGCTGCCTTAACGTTTGTACCGAGATCGTCTGATGAAAGGTGCTAGGGAAGCGCAGGGTCTCATGATGCGTCCCCCTCCTCCTGGAGCAAAGTGAATAGGTTTCTTCTCCCCTCCGTTTGCCTGACAGTGTCTCACCTTGTCTGAGTGGATGAGGCAGAGATGGAGAGCCAGTGAGCGACCTCTGCATTCTCCCTTTTGCCAGTGGAAAGGCCTGAGGAAAAACTTTCCTCTTGCCAGACCTGTGGGAGGAGGTTTATTGAGAACCTACCCAATGCTAGTGCTGACCACCACGTGCAGCTCTTTCCTCCAAACTGGCAGCAGGCGTGCCACTGCACCAGGACCCTGGGGAGGCCTTGAACCATCCCAGCAACAAGGCCACAGTGAAAAAAGGGGATGGGCTGTCAGTTACTCTGCTCTCCAGTGTTCTGTCTAGTCCAGTTTTCAATGATCCAGGGGGAAAGGACAGTCACCCCTCCCCTGAGGAGATGGTTCCACAGCCTGACGAACTCCCCTGGAGGAACTGTTTCCTGGTGTTTACCTTTGCTCAGATTTCTCCTAGTTCTACTGCCCTGCACGATCCCCTTCCGCCCTTGGCGTTGACCCCTCTCAGATGCATGGGTCTGGTTAGCCAACTTCCTGCTCATGTCATTGTTTGGCTTATTTAAACACATTTTTTTTCTGATAGTTCTTCCCTGTCCGTCCCTCCCTCCCTCCCTTAGTAAACTGGATGATCTGTAGGGTTTAGGGTTGGGTTGGGTGAAGGTAGGCGTATAATCTGATTGGAGTCAAACCAATACCTCTCTGCCAAGGGAAAATTGTGCCTGTCTTACCTCTTAGGGGAATTTTTGTAAAGGGGGGAGAGGGGAATTTATGACAATTTAGATGAAGACAAGGTGGTGGAGATAATAGCATTGTCACATAGTATCTTTCATCTCCACAGCTTTACCCACTGATGGTCAGGTGCTCAGATACTACAATGATGAGGGCCATATATGGATCTAGATAGACAAATAGGACCTGGTTTTCAGAGGGACTGAACATGTCTCCTGTTGAACTCAGCCCTTCTGAAAATCCTCTCCACACTCTGGTGAGACAGGGGAACAATACTGTCCCAGTTTTATACTAGGGGAAACTGAGGCCATGTCTATACAATGGATGCTATAGTGGCATAGCTACAGCACTATAACCTCATAGTGTAGATGTGGACTACAGTGACGGAAGCAACTGTAGGAACTTCACCTCCCCGAGTGACTTTAGCTAGGTTGACGGAAGCATTCTTCCATTGACCTAACTGTATCTACACCAGGGATTAGGTTGGTTTAGCTACAGTGCTCGGGGGTGTGTGGATTTTTCACACCCCTGAGGGCCATAACTATGTTGATCTAAGTTTTTTAAGTGGAGACCAGGCCTGCACAGAAGGTAAGTGACTTGGCCAAGGCCATCAAGGGGAATCATTGTCAGTGTGAGGCTGAGATCTGAGGACTTCTTGCTTTAATTGTGTGGCTGCTTGTTTTATTTGGGGTTTTAAAAAATCTCTTGCTGAAATCCTTCCCAAGAGACTATTCAGGAAAATAAATAGTTGCTGGGTAAGAGGCAGTGTCGTGTCTTGGTGTAAAAATTATTTTAAGAGGTAGGAAAGAACATCATAATGAATGGCTGCTACTCCAAGCAAGAGCATGTCTTCTTGCCTGCTGTTTTAGTATCTTGAATAGACACTTAGGCCTGGTCCACACATGGACTTGCACCAAAATAATGAAACCGGGTTCAGTCACAACTTTCGTTATTTCAGCGCCAGTTTATTGGTAGACCAGGCCCTGCAGAGGAAACAGTGTTGGTGATTTAGTGGGGTGCCACTCTTCCCTCTGAGTCTGCACTGAACCAATCCTCAGTGTAGTGTTAGGGGGCTGCTATGCTGCTGGAGGTGCTGCCTTTTGAATGAGCTGTGAAACTGAGGCCCGTATCGCTTGTGACCGTTAAAGGCCCTCTGACACTTTTCAAACATGTAGGGGTCATACCGTCTTAGAGTGAGAAGTTGAAAAGCCTGGAATTTCCCACTTGGCTCCACACACACCTGGTCTCTCTCTCCCATTAAGAAATGAAATGCATCTAATCATGTCCCTCTCTTTGTTTGAAATCAGTTTAATAATCTCTCCCCTGTTTTAAATGAGCTCTGACAACAGCAAGGGATCAAGGATCAAAGAGCCAGCTGTCGTGGCAGGACTCAGCTCTCTCTTCCTTCTCTATAACTATTGAATGCCATGTTCAAGGTTATGGTTGTTGCAGCCAGGACACCTATGTGACACTGGCAGTTGTGTCCACCTCAAGAGGCCTGAGATTTTGCATGCACTCCCAAGGGCCTAAGAGATCTCCTTGAAGCTGGAGACTAGGTAGCCTTACAGGGATGTTGATTTCAGTGCCCAGGTCAAATTACAATTTAGTAAAAGCATTCTCTGCTTTTCTCTTTAGAGACGGGTATTCTCCTCCCCTTCCTGTCCTGAACTATTGCTGCCATACGCTGTTAATCAGCTGCCCTGTTCCACCCCAGAGGTGGCTGCCTTTCAGTGTTGTGATTCCTATGTATAATTTGTAAAGCCCTTTGGGATGAACGGGATTATAAATGTAAGCTGGGTTATTCGTTTTGTATTCATTCCCATGCTCCTCTCCATATGACAGACAGGGCTCCCACCTCTCATCTGATTGTCCCATTTTAGCTGAGCTAAATTGCAGACTCACATCCTGTTGGAAGCCTGGCTCATCCTCCCTAGGCGTGTAGGACTGTTCATGACAGTGAGTCATTCTGGGGAGAGGGTGCTGTCCTGCGCTGCACAGCGCCTTCTGCTGTCCGTGACCATACATGCAGCTACAAAGCTCAAACCCTCTCCTCCTGCCTTCCAAAGCTTCCTCCAAACCCTCTCCTCCTGCCTTCTTTCTTCTGACTCTCCCCCCACTCACTGATAGCCCGTCTTCTTCCTTTCTGTGATTCACCTTCCCAAACCCAGAAATAACCATGACGAGATTATCATGGGCTGGGGCTTCTTTTGGGACCAGAAACGTGACCCTCCCCCAGCCTGATCTCTGTCTAAATGCAGGACTACATCCTGCATCTTAGTCTTCACGTGCAAGTCAGATGATGCTATGTTGCAGAGTTACAAACTCTGTTGACACCTGGCTTGATTCAGCCCGGTGCCAGTATTGAGCTCAGTGTAGGGATCAGAGGGCAGGCAATGCACCTCTCCTAATTGGGGGCTGGTTTGGCCCTTTGGTGTAGGTCATGGCAGCTGTAATTTACACTGATTGCAACAATTGCTGTAGACCATTGCACCACTGTCAGATAGCTGGCATTCAGGAAAGCTCTGCCCTCTCCTGCTCCTGCAGTGACACCATGTCTGCTTCAGGGGTATGGAGCTGGCTACGCTGACTGTGTGCCCATTGGAGATGCCTGCTATGCTGGAGGTATTCCTTGAATCTATATAGCAGGACTGAATTTCCCCTCTCCCCCCCTCCCCTCCCAATGCACCATTAAAAGGGCTCTCTCCCTATGTTCCAGCTGTGGTGCTGAAAGGCCAGGTATATTAAGGCCACGGAGAAGGTTGGTATCAGAACTGGGATTTGAGCTCCTGGTTCCCATTCCAGTGGTCAGTTCCATGTCTCCTGATCTAGGGTGAGACTCAGCCCCTTGCATGTGAATAGTTCCACTGACGTCAGTAAGGCTTCGTGTGTAAGTCCTCATAGATGGGAGTGAAGGGGCCTTCTGTTTTTTAACACAGTCTCAGCCTTTAGAAAAAGTTAATGACCTTTTGGTCTGGGGCTAATTCTGTTCCTTCCCTAGTGGTTCAGAGTCTGAAGTGGAGGGTTCCCCCAATCCAGCTCTAGAGAGAATTCTCTGCAAACATCATTTTGTTATTTGTAATCCAGATTTTGCATTTCGAGCTTAATTAACAATCACAAAATCATAGGAGGTTAAGGTTGGATGGACCTCAGGAGGTATCTAGTCCAACCCCCTGCTCAGAGCAGGACCAACCCCAACTAAATCATCCCAGCCAGGAATTTGTCAAGCTGCACCTTAAAAACCTCTAAGGATGGAGATTCCACCACCTCCCTAGGTAACCGATTCCAGTGCTTCACCACCTTCCTAGTGAATACTGGTGCCTGAGCCAGACTAGACTCCAACTCCTCACCCAGAGCTGTACAGGCTGTGCAGGGTTAACGCTGAACCCCTACTGTGGTTCCTGAGTCAGTTCCCCAATGCCTGTGGGGAGCAGATTTGCCCAGTGAGCGTGACCACTGTGTAGTCACTTTTTTAACCAATGTTGCCCTTCAGGGCTTCACAGGCAAAGGGAGCTGTCTCCAAAAGCTGCCATCTTTGCTTGTCTGAGATGCATCATTGTTTTGCCCCATTGACCCCAGTGACATGTAGAGCCTGTATTTCAGAACGAACCAGCTACCCATATATGAATGGCAGACATCCTACATTCCTGCTCTTACTTCTCTGCTGCCTTATGTTTGCCCTTGTCCATAACGCCTATACCACTGTACAACTGACTTACCTTGTGCCTTGTATCAGGTAAGCTAGAAGGGACTTCCAAACCGCCATGGCTTTATGATCCCTCTCCCCGCCCCCAGAGGAGTGTTTATCAGTGCAAGCTGTGCGTGATATTCAGGCTGGCTGGCTGCCTCAATGCATCTGTGGAAGGGCAGAGACCATCCTTACCAGCTGCTTTGCAAGGGTTTGCATGCAGCCACTATCTGAAGTGACAGGGCAGAGGGGGATTTCTGGAGTAACTTCTGTCTTTCAAGATCCTGCTTCCTTTTTTGGAGAAATCCCCATCCCTTCCCACCGGCTGCATTGGAGTGGCCCTGTGCACCTGGATAAGATAATTTCCCTCAATTCAATCTGACAGCCCCAGTTCCCCACTGAATTGTAGCTGTTACTGGGGGAGGGGAGGCTGAAGAGATCAGCCAGGCCGATGCGGCCTCATGGGAGGAGGGCAGCTAGGACATTACTTTTTTGTGGGGGTAGGAGCAGCTGGGGTGATGGTCCTGTGACACTGGCAGACCAGGTGCCAGCTCACGCCAAGGCCCCTAGGCCTCACTGAACACTGACAAATGCATAGCTGGGTACCAGTCTGGCTCACCTGAGTGTTAGTCTGGCTAAAACAGAGATTGGATTTATAAAAATGTGTTTAGACTTTATGAAATGCTTGTGAGTTGCTGCCTGCATTAATCTCGCTTACCATATCTGCATCCTGTGTTATAAGGTAATATTTAAGAGTTGGCTCTGAAACTGTGTAAATCGGCAGTCAGGAGAGAAGCATTACCGAGTGTGAAATACTAGTTTGCCACAGGAGTGTCATCTCCTTTCTGCCCAACAAAAGAAGGCCCACAGACACCAGACAAACCATTGTGGAACATCAGAGGACAAAATACTTTGTTGATTTTTCTCCCTCTTCCCTCCTCCCCAAAACAGGACATTCATTTGAACTCGTCCCATCAGCTTGAACTCTGGGGAAAGCAAATAAAAATACCTGACAAGAAGAAACTATCTTTATGCTGCTTGGACTCTGAGGGGCAAGAATTACTAAGCATAAGCAAAAGATCCCCAGTGCTTGGCCTGGGTTAGCCCTCCAGGACATATAGAGCTTGCTTATAGAAGCTTCTACCACCTTTTGGAACCTAAGACTGTAACTCATTTGTGTGTATATGTTTACCTGCTTTAACCTTGTAAATAACTCTCTTCTTTTTCTTGGTTAATAAATCTCTAATTAGTTTATTATAGGCTTGGCTACAAGTGTTGACTTTGGTGTAAGATCTAAAGTGCAATTGACCCTGGGTAAATCTTATGGGATTGGGAGTAACCTGAATATTATGATTTTGGGGTGTGAGGGACCATCTGTCACAAAGGTAAGATTGCCTAGGTGGCAAGATAGACTGGAGTGCCCAAGGGGACTGTCTGTGACTCCATGGTTAGGCTGTTATACTGCTTGTGGAGTTTACACTTGATACTTGGTTGGTGAAATCTCGGTATAGAATTCCCAACCAGTTTGTGGTTTGTGCCCTGGTTCGTAACAGTCTGCCCTGCCATCTTAGCCCATCCAAGTCTGGTGTGGGGTTGATACCCCATCACAGACCTGTCAAGCTGTCCTGCAGTGGCCCAAGAGCCTGGTTGGTACTCGCGCTCTTGGGCTGCTCCAGACAGCTTTATAGGTCTGTGATGAGGTGTCCACCCCATACAAGACTTGGAGGGGTGAAGATGGCCAGATAGGCCAATGAACTCCCCAAGCTGCACCTGGGGGAGGAGCCAGGGGGCAGGGGTTGATTAAACGAGGCTCAGATGGACAGGAACAGGAGAGGCCTGTGTAAAGCCCAGGAGCTGGGAGCAGAAAGGGGCTGCCCAGAAGTAGGCTGCAGTCACTCTCCAGGAGATGGGAGGTGTGGTTGGGACTATAGAGGGTAGTCCACAGTTACTCCCGGGGAGGCGGGAGTTTGGGCTGCCAACCCAGGGAGGTGGGGAGAGCCAGCAAGGTAGGAAAGGCTCAGGAGAAAAGCAGCAAGGGATAGGATAGGTTGGACCTTGGCTGCTGATGAGAGGGTCCCTGAGCTGGAACCCGGAGTAGAGGGCAGGCCCGGATTCCCCTCCTAGCCACTGGGGAAGTGGCACAGACGAGGCAGTGGAAAGCAGGCTGCCCTGGGAGTTTGCCTCAAACGACTTTAATCCCCCCAGAAGGGAAGGACTATAGTGACCTGGCCACAGGGCCAAGTCATGACCAGGAAGCTCCTGGAACAAGAGGGGCTGCAGGGTGAGAGAAGATGTGTTGAGAGACGGCCAGGGGTGGGCGCAGCACCTGGAAAAAACTAATCAGAGTGGCCGGAGGAGGCACCTCTAGTGAGTGCATCCCGTGACAAGATCCCTTGGTGATTAAACCCCCACAGGGTCAGCTTTTCCAGCAACGCCACTGGAGTAATGTCCTTCAGGGTCAATGTGCTGATCCCTTACCTGGGAACCAGGTTGGGGCACATGGTGGGTATTGATCAAGGTATGTCTAATCTTCCGTCAGAGGAAGTTGGGAAACTGATAACTCTTTGGGTCAAAGTCTCCTGGTTTACCGCCTTCCTCAACGGCTTGGGAAGGCGGGAGAGGGCTGTTAATATGTAACTCTCGGAGCAGCTACGCCTATAAGATCTCCTGCAGGAGGTGTATCCGAGTCAGATCCTCAGCAGCACCCCTTTGTGTCTATCCAGCACCCGCAAGGAGGATGTCTGTAAGGCTGGCCGTGTCCCTCTGTCGTCAGGAGAGGAGCTCTTTCCTTTTCTCACTCTCAGCTATTCTCCTGCATTGCTCTGCTCTCAAATCCTGCCCTCACCCCTGCTGTCATCGCTTCCAGGCAGCTGCTCATTTCCCCACCCCGTGCCAGCTCTCCGATTTCCATGCCACCCCCTCAACTTCCCCGTGCCAAGCAAGGAGTACGGGCTGCCATGATGGTCCTGGCTCAGGGCCATGAGGTGGCACCTAGAAGACAGGAGGCCCACTCCCCGCCTTTGTCTCAGCTTGGGTGGAATTGCTGAGCCTTGTTCCCTTTCACTTTGGGGAGCATGGGTCACATGGGGAGTCTCATGGCTTTGGGTCTTTCTGCTGCAGGAAAAGTTTGAAGTCTTCAACTTGGATGTGAAACCGGGGACCTCCCTGAAGATAAAGGGCAAGATCTCTGATGATGCTGAGAAGTGAGTGTGATGGAGCTGTTTCAGACAGTTAGGCTTGGGATGGAAAGATGGGGGAAGTGCCCCAGTTTCCCTGACTGTACCGGATCTCTGCTGTCTGATACAGAGATCAGGCCTTCCATCTGTCTGTCTTGGTACTTATAGGGTCCCCATCACCATAATAATTGAGTGTTCCACAAATGTCCTGTATTATTTTATGGATGGGGAAACTGAGGCACAGAGGTCCAAGTGACTTGCCTGTGGTCAGCCCAGGAGTCTGCAGCAGAACTGGGAGCTTGAGCCCAGATCTCCTGATTCCCAGGCCAATGCCTGAGCCACAAGCCTGACTTTTCTCCAGGGAAAGTCGTGCTTGGGCCAGAAGCCTCAGCCATCCCCAAAACTGGCGGGGCAGGGACCTCTGCTCCCCCTCATGTGGAATTGGTAAAATGAGAGGTGGGTGTAACTAATTCAGCTTCCCTCCTTTTGACAGGGGTGGGGCTACTGTAGCAGCAACTCTGGCTCCCTGGGGGGATTCTCTAACGCCCACTCTTCTCCCACCCTGCAGCTTTGTAATTAATCTGGGTAAGAGCCCTAGTGACCTGGGACTGCACTTCAACCCTCGCTTCAACGAATCCACCATCGTCTGCAACTCCAAATGCGCCAACAACTGGCAGTCAGAGCACCGCGACCACCACCTGCCGTTCTCCAAGGGCTCAGAGGTCAAGGTGAGGGTGATCCAGGGAAAGGGCAGGGGGAGGAGGGGGCTGGGTGAGCTGCCAAGCTTGTACTCTGTTCCCCTTCTTCCTATCCCGGCTGGTGTCAGCAGGCACTGTTTCTCCCTGCCAGCATCTCTGGCTCCTGCTACCCTGAACCCTCCTCACCAGCCCCTCTCCTGTCTAGAGTCTCAGTCCCCACAGACTGTTTTCTCTCCCTGTTTAACCCAGGCCATGCTGCAGGCCTCCCGCTGGAGGCGATCTGTGACCTGCCTTCTAGAGACCCCTATGCCTTTGCCCAGCAGGTGCTCACACCTTTGCTGGGTGAGGGAGAGGGCTCTAGGGCGCACATCCCTCTTCCCCCCCACCTCAGATCTCTCTCCCTGCTTCGGCCTCTTATTTTCTTCCCTCCAGTGCTTTATAGAAGGAGACTCTTGAGCCCATGTTTCTAGCCTCCCTGTCCCCTTCTTCTTAGGCAGTTGTTTGTTTGCCTCTGTGTTGCACAGGGCCCAGTCAGAGATAATCCTGTTTCTCTGTGACTTAGAAATAGTTTCCTTTTCATTGCCCAGCGCCCCGCTGGCTGGGCAGGGTGGGGAAGTGGGGAGTGCCTGTTGGAAGGAGCTGAATCATTTTCAGTGATTAGTCATTCACTCTTTCTTCTTTGAAGAGTCCCGAGTCTGTACTGCCCCCCTCAGACTGTCTGTGCTGGAGGATTAGAAGTGGCATTTCCCCACTGTTGCTAAGCTCAAGTCAGTTCCACTGGTGGGGTAACAGTGGGAGAGTCAGTGAGGCAAGGATCCTGCTGCGGTTGGTATTTCATGTGCTGTCCCGCCCTGTTCAGAGCAGGCCTAAGCAACACTGTGCTTTAAAACCATGGTGGTTGCAGGAGCCTTGTCTACACTAGGGCTCTCTCTATTGCCGCCGCCCGTGCATTGGAGAAGTTGCCCCCAGCCCCCTAGTGTAGGCAAGAACTCAACTTGAGACAAGCTAGCCGCTCTGATTTCAATGGGCATTCGGTGCCTTTGAGGTGCCCGATCCTGCAAGGCATTTAGTGAGCTCAGGTCCCAGCACCTTACCTACGGCCAGCAGGATTGGGGCCTCTCTGCCCGTGCTGTAGGGACAGATGCATGCTATCACCAACCAGTTTGTTTGCTTTTGATGCTAACGCCCCTCCCCCTTCCTGTCTTTCCCCTGCTCTCCCCTCTCTCAGTTTGTTGTCAGCTTCCTGGGAGACAAGTTCAAGGTGAAGCTGCCAGATGGGCATGAGGTGGAGTTCCCCAACCGGCACAGCTATGAGAAGATCGCTTACCTGAGTGTGAAGGGTGGATTCAAGGTCATCTCCTTCAAACAGGATTCATAGGCCCCACTTCCCTGCTCCAATAAAGACCCCATGTGAGGGGTCATTTCCTCCCAACTGCGCTGGCTCCTGTGATGTCTTTTGGCCTGAACCTTTCAGCACCTGATACAGGAAAGGTTCTAGTGGGAACACCCTGAACTGCAACTCTCTATCTGCTGGGAAGAGGCGGATGTCCACTCTTCTGGTAGGACGTCTTCTCCAGGTACTTGCGGGTGAGATGAGTGAAGCGGGAGAGACTGGCTGGGATGAAAATGTTTCTGGGGTGCTGCACTGCGGGGCACTGACAGAGTGGAGAGGCGTTCCCAAGCCTGAGCGCGCAGAGGAGGGAAATGATTCTCTGGCAGTGCCAGGGTGCATTTTCACTGGGTGGGGATGAACTGGTGGCACAGTGGGGAGAGAGCCCAGGACTTAGCTCAGTAGGAGGATGGTAATGTCCTGCACCTGCCCAATGCTCTGTCTCAGGCTAAGGAACACCACCAGTGCAGGGGGAGATGATGGTACGAAAGAGAGACAAAAAGGGGATGCTGTCCCTAAACCTGGCATTTCCCCACCAGCTAGATGAGAAGTGGCTTGTCCCCCTCCCTGGTTCCAGGCACTGCACAGGTATTAATAATAGCTTGTATCCGGCAAGAGATAAGGAAAATCTTCCTTTGCTTCCTTCATTCTTATCACTGCGTCTCTTATCTGTGGGGAAATTCCAGCCAGGTTATCCATTACCCAGCCTTTCCCATATCTTATCTGTCAATGTAAGAGAGGGGGAGGCTCTGGAATTGCTATGGAATGAAACCTGTGTCAACTTGTGTTCTTCACATGGCGCTGGACTATCTAATGGGCTGGTTAAACAGTGACTCCAGAGGTTCACCTGCCACAGGGAGAATTGGTCTGGAGAAAAGCCTGGCTTGGAGCATTATGGGTAAACACCCCGCCCCTGCCTCACCTGAAAGATGTGGAGAATGGGAATAGTCTTTGGTACCAGCAGGGGGCAGTCTCACCTTCTGACAGCACAGGACAAGGGGTTCTCAGCACAAGGAAAACAGATGTGACCCCAGAAAGGGGTATACCTCACCAGCTTTACAATGGCTTCAGAGAAGAGCCAACTTCTTCCTAACCCCCAATTGTTAGAAGTGGGGGTGATCATCTATAACTGCCTAGCGCAGGGTTCTGACCCCTTCCTCTCCAGCAGCTGATGCTGGCCATGGTCGGAGACCGACTCCTGGGCTAGATGGACCTATGGTCTGATCCAGTCTGGCAATTTGCATGGCTCATGTTGTGGTCAGGATATACATATGGCAAATGTTAGGGTTATTTTGTCTGTAAAGGTCAAGCCTGGAAGAGAACGATATTTAGAGAGACTCCAGTGAAGGAGCGCACACACTCTGCTCATTCAATTCTACTTCCACCCTGCTCCACATTGTGAGAGTAAAGTGAATGGTTAGGCACTGCAGAACAAATAACTTTCATAAAATATGTTGTTCACCTGTGGAACTCACTGCTGCAGGAGTTCAGTGGCTCAAGCACTAAGGCTGGATGGTTTGATGGTTGATAACATTTGTAGCCAGGCTGGCTATGAGAAGGGTATTCATGGCTCTATAATTGGGATGTAAACTGATCTCGGCCAGGATCAAGACCGAATCTCCTCACCCTGGACAGCATTATCGGGGTTTTCTTTCCTCTGATGCAACAAGTATTGGTCATCGTGGGAGGGTGGAGACCAAACTGGATGTTCCAAAGAGCTGAGATGAGGTAGCAGATCCTTTCTTCCTAGGGGTCCCAGGCCTGGTGGTGCAGCTAATACCAATGCAGGCAGGGGGTTTAGGCTGGAGCTTGGGTGCACTTGGGGCTGGGAGGAGATGACTCCCTGGCATTTGAAAGTGCAGGCGGAGTGTAGAATGGTTTGCTGCTGTTCAGCAGGCTGAAATCCTGGAGCAGAGGAAGAACCACCAGAGGAGCCGCTAGTATAAAAAACTCCTTTAATAAGAACAATAAGAAGTGCACAGGATCCAGAGTGAGACATTCCTTGGGGGTGGATCTTTGGTTTGGCGCTCCTGTGACAAGCCAGAGCAAGCAGGGGGAGGGAGTGAGGATCCCGAGGAAGACTCTGGCTCCCAGCATGGGGGGATGAGGGGCTGGCCTCTACATTCTAGGGCCCCTGTAGCTCCCATTGACTTCAGCTCGAGCCGGGGGTGGTCAGCACTTCTGACCATCAGGCCCTCGCTATCCCTGTGCCCATCCCTGGCCCAGTGAAGGCTGCCTCTCCTGCCCTCTCTCCTAGGGGCAGCCTTCACCCACGGCTGAGACTGAAAGGCTGAGCAGCTGCTGGCAGCATGGGTGACAGGGCTGGATGAGATCAGTCAGCTGGTACCTCCAGGGTGCCTGTGTGGGGAGCAGCATGAGCCGCAAGGACCCTCCCACACCCCGCCTCAAGTTCTGGTTATTATGCTCTCACATGTTTCCTGATGGAAACAGAGCCCAGGGCGACTGGGCAGCATGAGTGCAGGAACCGCATCTCTCTGGCCACAGCCTCGCAGCCCCTGGGCGAACAATGGGCATGTGTGCGGGCCTGCAGAATGACTTCACCCCTCAGCCATGCCTGCTCTGGGCTGTGGCACAAAGACCCCTCTGTGTGAGTGCGTCTGCATGTGGGACAGCGTGGGGGGCAGTTCCTTCTAAAGAGGCCACGTTGCCCAGAGACACAAGGAACACGGTGAGCAGCTGCCCTGGGACAAGGGGACACCAGAAAGGGGAAGCGTGTTGGGGAGTGGGGGGTGTTTAGACTATGCTAAATAGCGTCAGGGGAAACCTGTCCCTGGAACAGCTGCACAGACCCAGGGCAGCCCCCGCTCTAACCGGCTGGACTGAACGTTATAGCAAAGAGAAAATGTTCTTGTTCTATAGCGGTGAAAGGGAGTATTGGATTCTGGGGGGTGTTCTCTCTAGGGTATGGATGGAGAGGGCAAGGGCAGAGGGACCTGGGCACCTCCCGTTATTCTGCCTGATTATTTGAGTTGCAGCATTGCCAGTGCTAATGATTTCATTGCAACTCTCGCGCTGTTTGGGATTTCCTCTAAAGTCCCCAGCCAGTTGCCAGCGCCAGTTACTGCTGAGACTCCCAGCTTTCATTACACAACAGGAAGTTTTTAGCCCTCCTGACTGGGGGAAAACCTTGAAAACAGGCCCCCTGCACTGTCCAGTGCCAGCGGGCAAATGCAAAGAACCCACCAGTTAGAGCTTTTAAAATATCTCATGATTTTTGGGGCCTGATGCCTGCAGGTCTCTGGGCGCCTGTGTTAAGTGCCGTGGCAGGGTTTCCCCCACTGTCCTGCACTCTGACACCAAGCCGTTGCTGTCTGCAGCCCCACCTCCTGTATTGCTGCTCTGAACATCTCTGAGGACAGCGTGGCAGGACCCTGAGGGGGAGGGGTGTGATAGGCTGGGGGTAGTGGGAGTTCCTCCTGAAAGCTGCCGAGGGGAGAAGCTACAGCCTCCAGTTCATGGTACTGCTGAAAGCGGGGCGGGGGGAAAGGGGCACCTGCCTTTCTCCCTGTGTGCAGCTCTGCCTCAGCTCAAGGAAGGAGGGAGACAGAGAGGGTGATTTCTGTTGGGCACAGGAAGGATCCCACTGCGGGGCTGGGGAAACCCAATCAGGGGGGAGGACATCCCCCTCTGCTGCCTGCTCCAGTGGGAGTGAGGGGAGAGGAACCTGAACTGCATTGCTGTGCCCCTGGAATAGCCTAGGGGGGCAGCCCCTGGGAGAGGGAAGGACCTGAACTGGATTGCTGGTGCAGCCCTTGGCAACAGGGCAACAGGAATTAGCGAGCCCAGCTGAAAGGGATGCTGGGCGAAGGCAACAGAACTGGAGAGGGCTGGAATGAGTTATTCTGAGTCCAGCCCAGCACCCTAGAGCACAGAGCTGTGTGGTTCTGCATGGGGGACCCAGGTTCAGTTCCCAGGCCCAGCCTCACGCTGGGCGAACAGCAAGGAGTGTGCAGGCCCCAGCGAGAAGGAGAAATTTGAGTTGCTCTATCCTGGTGTGGCTGACTCAGAGAGCAAGCCTGCCACTCGTCTCTAGCTCCGCGGAGAGGGTGATGCAGGGAAGCGAGCCCTGCGTCTGGAGTGCTGCTGCTCTTCGTTGGCTGCGGGTGAGCTGGGAGTTCATATGGTCGGCCTGACAGAATCGTTCCCTTACAAGCCCGGCCTCTCCTGGGGCCGGCGCCTGGATTCAAATGACAGCAGAGAGTGAGGGGAAGGACTACGGGATCCTCCTGATTTCGCCATTAGCATGGACCTGCCCTTTGGGGAAGGCGGGGCCGGCCCAGGGCGGTGGGCGGATCAAAGCGCTGCTTCCCCTGCCTCCATCGCCCCCAACCCTTTGCACCAGGAGTGATGGGCTCCCTTCGTTGCCCCCCCACTCTCCCAAGGCTGGCATCTCTCCAAAGAAGCGTGACCCCACTCGCCAGTTCACCTGTTGGCAACTTGCAAGGGGCGCTGGCTCCCCGTGCAGCCGGCTTCTCTCAGGGAAGGCTGGGGAGGCCCAAGGCTGTTCAGACCTTCACTTCATCATCCTCTTCCTCCTCGTCAGCATACTCGAAGGAGTCGCTGCAGCCCTCCCCGGCCATGGCATCCCCTTCCCGCACGCCTGAGAGTGCAGCCTCCTCTTCCTCCTCCTCGCCGTCGCTCCACCCAGCCTCCTCCACCCGCCTCTCCGCCTCCACCTCTGCCCGCCATGAGCTGACGGCCGGGCTCTCCCACGAGGCCTGAGTTCTTGCCTCCCGGGGACCCTCCTCCTCCTCTTCCAGGCTGGGACGTGCGCCTCTCCCGCTGTAGTGGCGAGCCAGGGCCTGGGCAGCCCGGTTGAACGCTCCTGCCGCCATGCTGCAGTCATTCCAGTGCCCCTGCCACAGGGTGTCTTTCGGTAGTGCCCCTGTCTCCTCAGGGAGCGCTGAGCCCCATCCAGGGCTCTGATGCTTTCCCCCAGCATAGGCAGGCCCCTCCTCAGCATGCTTTATGGCATGAGCATCTCCATTGACATGCATCAAGTGTCCCGAGAGCAAGCTGGTCCCTGAGGGGCTGGCCCCCTGCCTGGAGTGGCCCCAGAGGCTGCCCACCATGTCACCATCTATACGGCTGGCATGGGGAGTCCCTGATCCCCGAGGGACCCCATCCTCAACCCACTCGCCATGCAGGGAAAGGGGCGACACAGCCTGGCAACCAGTCAGGGCCCTGTCTTCCTCTGACTCCTCCTTGGCCTCTGTGAAACTCATGACCTGCAGGAGCTCGCTCATCAGGGAAGGGCCAAGGTCCAGGCGGAAGGACAGCAGCGAGTCCGAGCGCTGGAGCTCCGATTCTGCAGGGAAGGAGCTCTCCTGGGTCTTCTCTGAGCGAGGCGCACGTGGGATGGTGCAGAACCCGGACTCCAGCCCTGAAAGGACAAGGAGCAGTTTGTGAGAGGGAAGCCTCTGGCACGGCGCGAGAGCCATGGGGAGAGGGGGACGGCCACACTGGTGGGGACAGACTGGCCTGTACTAAGGGTGACTGGGACCAGTGACTGGGTGACAGGGGTAGACAAATCACACTCACATCAGCGGTGCTCTATTGGCTCCAGTCACACTCACGGGCCGGGCAGTCTACGCCCAATTTCACCATCTAGTGAGCAGCCTGTACTGGGAAACTAGTGAAAACCAGCACTAGTTACACACCACTATTGGTCGAGTAGCCTGTACTGGGACGAGGGGGATCGGTGCCACGGTTTAAGGACTGCTCTGTGCTGGACCCACGTGGCCCAGCCAAAATGGAAGATGACTGTGCAGTGCGGGAGCTGGTCTCTGCCAAGAGTGGAGCTGGCGATGTGCCGTCAGCCCTGGAAAACTACTTTCACTGGACCGGCCCTATAAGCCGTGCCCAGCAGGTGGCAGCATTGCACCACGCCACCTTTGCTTCCCCCTCAGCTCAGCCTCCCTTCGCCCCTGGCCCAGGCCCAGCCAGCTCTGCCGCTCCCCCGCCCGGTCACGCTGACCTGAGCGATCGTGCCAGGGGAAAGGCTGAGCTGGGCCTCTGCGTTTGGAGAAGGCGGCCTTGGTGCTAAAGACGCCGGCTCCTCCCTCTCCCCCTAGCACCAGCCAAAGCGGCACTCAGACGTCGCCAGGACTGAGGGGCACTGGCAGGGAGCCAGGACTGGCACAGGGCAGCCAGGAGGGGCATCAGCAGAGCCACTGGCGGTGTGGATGGGGGCATGGGACTAGCAGGGGGTGCTGGCGACCTGGAAACAGTAACAATGCCGAGCTCTGATGCAGGGCGTTTCAGCAGCTGATGTCAAAGCGCTTTGCATCATCCCCATTTTACAGAGGGGGAAGCTGAGGCAGGGGAGGGGAATGTGACATGCCAGAGGTCACCCAGCAGGCCAGAGGCAGAGCGGGGATTAGAACACAGGTTTCCTGACTCCCACCTCAGCACTCTGATCATTAGACCACGCTGCCTCCCCCTGGGATGCATTGGCAGGGCTGGGTGTGAGGAGGCGTTGCTAGTTCCCTACTCCCAGCAAGCACCTAAATCATCACCCCCTCCTTTATTCACTGTACAGCTGGAGATGACCTTTCTGTGCAAACCACCGGAGCAGTCCCAGCAGCAGCACAGCGTCTCCCCACTGCTTCCCCTTCACACTGGATGGACCAGCCCCAGAGGGGAACGCGTCCTGGCCCATTCGCGCCCTGAGGCTGCAACAGGGGCAGTGAATCTCAGTTGCTGTTTGTAAACAACAGTTTCCCTTATAGGAGGTTTATCGAGACCTCCTCTCCCCCCGACCTCCCAACTCATTTCCCACAGGCCACCAAACAGCCATCGGATGGGAACTACCTTGGGTTACTACCATCCTGGCACTGGACTGGAACCTGTCAGTCAGAGGTGAGAGACTCTATATCTCACCCACAATGACTGGAACTCTACAGGGCCTTTAACTGATGAATTAGAAGGGAAAGCAAGTGGGGGGGGAGCAGAACAACTGAGTATTGGAGGTTTGGGGAGGGGGTATTTCAGAAAAGGATCATTCTGGGATTCACTAAGACCAGGAACTCCCTTGATTGTGCTCTGCTCTTAAATAGACTGGTCTATCCAGACATGGTAATTGCACAGATGGGGAAACTGAAGGGCTTGCCCTGGAGTCAGTGACACAGCTGGGAATACTATTTCAGGCTCCAAAGCCCATGCCCCCCCCATGGGACCACTCACCGTAGGCATAGTGTGTATCAGACACGCTGTTGGGGATGCTCTTGAAGGCAAACTTCCCAGCTGGGCTGGCTCCCTCAAAGGTCCCCTCACTGAGTTGTGGCAGCGACACGGCGTTCTTGATGATGGGTGAGATGGCTGGGGGGGCAGGTGAGGCTTCAGCCTTGCCCCCGCTGCCCCGGTTCCTCAGTGGCGTCCTCCGCACGTGCCGCAGTGTCCGGGCGAAGAAGTTGTTGGCTTTGGCCGTCTCGGTCCCGCCATGGTTGCTAAGGAAGGAGGTGTCCCCGAAGACGTCCCCGCCGCGCCCCACGTGCATGGTGTGCCGGAAATCCCCCAGCGGTGGGCTGATCATGTCCGGTGTCAGCTCTGATTTCAACCGGCGTTTGCCGTGGGAGCCCGACACCCAGCCGATCACTGGTAGCTTCCCAAGACTCATGTCACACCCCGTTGTTACTCCACACCCTCTCCCCTAAAACACAGGAAACTGGCCTTCAGTGGGGAGGGGCGCAAATTCCAGCGGGATCACAGTGGCTTGTCACAACCCCAGACTCCCCGTCACTCATGCTACCCCTTCCTTTGGGCTGTGTTGTGCTCTGGGCTGGGGAGCTGCTCACGACACCAGCCTCTGCTCCCTAAGGATCTTTGGCGATGCCTGAGAGCTTCTGGGGTGGGAGCAGGTGCTTGTTTTTTCTCTGGTTCGATGGTCCTTCTGGATAATTGCTCTCCACAGCACTCATTAAACAGCCAAGGGGAGTCTTTTCCGAACCAGCTCACTTCACTGCTGGCAGCGTCTGCTATTGAACGCAGGCCTTTGGATCCTCAGCCCTCGCTCCCATCTCTCCAGGAAGCATCCCAGGGCGGGTGGGGGGAGTCCCGCTTGCCCCCAGACAGGTAGGACGGCAGGGCTGGGGTGAAGGGATCTCCAAGGAGTCTGTTGTCACCCGGGCGGCTGCCGCTGGAGCTCTTGTGTGTTTGGAAGTCAGCAAAGCTGGGGATTAATGTTAATCCGCTGTACTCCGGCTCCCCTCTTCCGCCCCCTCCGCCTGTTAGCGTGGGAGTCGACTCGCAGACAGGGCAGCAGGTCACAGGAGCCAAAGGGGGGATCTCAGGGCACAGTCCTTGATCCTGAGGTAAGAGGGCCTAAAAATGACAACAGCAAAGGTGAAGGGCAATGCTGAGATTTTCTGACTGCTGAGGGCAGGAGTCAGTTACCGGGGGCTCCGCAGGGTTCCCGCCTGGAATGAGTAATGCCAGTGCACAGGTAGGGACAGGCTAGCTGAAATAAGACTGGACGCTCCGGACCTGCACCCCACTCCACCCTGCAGCTGCACCTACCCTTGCCTGGACCTGCACCCGATCCCACCCCTGTCCCCGCCTCTGCACGTGACCTATTCTAACCCCACTGCTGAACCTGCATCCCCCCTCCCTCCAGAGCAGCGCCAGACCCAGGGGGTAGTTAGAAGGGGAAAGAAATGAATACATTCATTATTACGATTACTAGGGCATTGTTTGCATTTCTATGGCAACCTTTCTCCAAGGATCACAAAGCACTTCACCAATGCTACTGTGTTGAACAGCAGCCCCTGTGCCCCCCCATTCTGAAGGCAGGGAAACTGAGGCACAGAGCAGGGATGTGTCTTGTCCAAAGTCAGCCAGCGGCAAAGCTGGACTTGGAAGCCAGCTCTCAGGCTGTGCAAGTGTGTAGGTCTGTACCTAGATACTACAGCGATAGGCGTGCTGAAAGTAAGTAGGTAGTCTGTGGTGGTAGGTCCCAGGTTGTCGCTGGGCTCCTAGTTCCAGGTTAAGCCATATTTATCTCCTAGCAGACTCCCAGCCCCGAGTGGGTCAGGATAGCTGTTCAGATCAGCTTTGCACGGTGGGGTGCTGCTGTCTCAGAGTCTCCCGGCCGCTATTCCATTGCTTGTGTAGGCAGCGTGCTCCACTCCAGGCCTGCACTGCGCAGTCCTCTGCCAACACAGGCGAACAGTCGACGCTCCACAAGCTGCTGGCACCTTGGCGTGTTCCCCTGCACAGGTGAGCTCAGCCCCAGGGCCAGAGGCTGAGGACGCCTTGGTTCCTACACCGAGGGGCGGGGCTGGGTCCCTTCAGCAGGACCAGCGGGAGGGAGATCACACTGCCTTTGCTTCTGTGGAGTGAGCCAGACAGGCTGGGGTCTGGGAGGATTCCTGGAGGGTTGGGGGCGAGATTACCTACAGCCCAGCCCCTGAGGTGCTGCCTTGCAGCTGGAGATCACTGACACTTTGCTTGGCTGTGTGTGCCAGGCACTGGGGGGGATCAGGAGGGACAGGAGTATGGAGGTGGGGGGTGGGGGGAAGTAGGGTGCGGGAGGAGGAATGCCAGCCAAGCTGCTAGGAGAGCAATGGTAAACCCCCCGTGGTGTCTCCAGTGCGCCTGGGCCTCTGTCCCCAGCAGCGGCACCCTTTGTCCTGTCCTCTGCCACACTCCCAGCCCCTTTCAGCCCCCGCTGGGCCCCCCTCCCCGCCACGTGCCTGTGCTGCCGCTGCCGCAGCGAGTCACCTTGACGGGGAGCAGGTGCCAGGGAGGACTCAGCTCCGGGAGCACAGGCCACGAGTCTCCGTCACTGCTGGCGCCACGTGTCCCTCCCCACCCCAGCCTTGTTTGCTCACCCAGGGCCCCTCTTATCGGCCAGGGGGTTGAGGCAGGCGAATGGAAAACAAAACTCCCATTGAAATCCACCGCAACCATTGGCAGTTGCCCTTGGGACGGGGGGAAGGAGGCAGGGAGCCTGTTTCCCTGGGTCTTCTATCCCCATGGCTCCCAGAGCCCAGCAGCCTCCTTGCTGATGGAGAAACTGGGGGAGATCTCCCTTCTCAGCTGAGACATGCCAGGCATGTGGGATGGGGTTGGGGTGCATGCAGGCCTGGCTATAAGGGGGATCTAGGCTTCCCCTCTGGGATGGGGCTGGGACAGGGGAGGGCTCCTACTGGGCTGGGCTATGTGAATTCACCACTGTCCTTCCAGCTGGGGGGGACAGAGAGTGTTGGCCCCCCTTGCCCTCCCCCCGATAATATCCCCACCTATCCACAGCTTGCACCCACTGTGTCAGGTGGACAGTGCAAGAAAACGAGAGGGGTGGGGAGAGCAGGGGACTTGGCCGGGGTCCCGCCCTCCCCTTGCAGCCTCGCTGATCTATCATGGGGCCAGGAAGAGATGAGCCCCCTGTGCAGAGCAGGCAGCGGGCGGCTGAGACAGTTCCCAGCACTCCAGCTCCCAGACAGGCTGATTGGGCCCTGTCTCAGAGGACGGGGAGAGGGGATGAGCTGTGCCCCTGCATTCCCCACCCCCTACTCCAGGGGTTCTCAAATGGGGGGGGGGGTTGTGACCCCTCAGTGGGTGGTGAGGTTATGGGCGGGAGGGGTCGCAAGCTGTCAGTCCCTGCACATGCCAGTAAGGAAGGCATGGTCTGGGGGAGGAGGGGTCATCACAGCCTGAAATATTTTCAAAGGGGTCCCAGCAAAAAAAGTTGGAGACTCCTGCCCTAGTCCTTTTCCCATCCCTGAGACTCCCTCTCCTTGGGGCACGTGGCGGCCAGATGCTCCAGGGCCCCGTGTCGCTAGGGGTCAGATGGGAAAGGAGAGGGAGAGAGAAGGCTTTCAGTAAAGGGCCTATCTGGGCTGGGGACTGGGGCGGGATCCTTGGAGAAGGAGGGCACTTTTCTCCCCTTCGTTCTTTCCCTCGCGGCCACAAAAATGACAAGCCCCCAGTCACAGCCTGGCCTTCCCCAGCCAGCTAGCAGGCACTGTCCGCCCCTGCAGCGCTCAACCCGGGCTGCAGGGCAGGCCTTCTGTCCCTGGCCTGGCTCCCTCACTCCTTTCCTCCTTGCCTGTCAGCCCCGGCTGGGGTGTGGCCGTCACGCTGGGCCCAAAGTCAACAGAGGCGCTCACGACCCTGCCCTCCCACTCAGCCCCTCTTGTTTTCAGATCCAGTCCAGTTTTTTTTCCATCCCAGTGAAATTCCTGATTCTCTGGGCAAAGGGTCAACAATGGCACGTGTTCTCGTCCTCCTACTGGCCAGCGACCTTCTCCCGCTCTCTCTCATGTTTGTGTACTGTCCATCGCGGCAAAGACTGGGCGCTTTCCCTCTCTAACATCCCCCCTTCTCCACAATCCTCTTCCTGTCCCCCCTTCCCCCAAAGGCACCCCAAAAGGCAAGCTGCAATGAGTCCCAACATCTCTCTCCCCCTCGCCAGCCTCCCCACTCTCTAAGTTCAACTGGTTTCCATTGGCTTGTCTTCCCAGGCACGAATAGTTATTCTCACTGCGATGGGTGGAAACCAGAGAGGGGAAAAATGATCCAGATGGCTGGGACTGCCAAATGCAGACTCCCCTACCACACGCCTGTCCCACGGGTCTAACCGCCCGGGGGGAGAGGAGATATTCAGGGTGGTCTGAGGAACAACGGGATGGGGAAAAGCAAAGGGCTGGAGACTGGGAGAACATTCCCAGCTGTGAGATCTATCAGGCTGTGGAAGAGTCTCCCAGGGGAAGGGTTAGAAGCCCCATTGCTTGGGTCATTTAAAGCCAGACTGGACCGAGCCCTGGAGGGCACGCTAGAGGGGACAGCCCTGTGCTGAATGGGCTAGACGGGACCACCTCCAGCTCCTCTGAGCACAGGAGAAATGCGGGCTTTGTGTGCCGAACCGAGGCTCTGGAATAAAGCGACTCACAGCTCCCGTGCTGCCTGCTGCTATATATATAGAGCACGTAGGGGTTTTTCCGAACAGACCCACTTTGAGGCTGAGGCTGGAATTCCAAACGCAGCACTTTTTGGCCACCCCTTCCCCTCCAAGCTATTCCCTTTCCTGTTAGAGAAAAGGAGTCTCTCAGACCCTGCAGGAATGGGTGGCCACAGCTGAGCGTAGCAAGGAACCCTCCCGCCCTCCCAGCTATTCTGCTGCTTCACTGCCCCTTCTTCTCCTGCATCTCTCCGCCCGGGCTCCCCCTCTCCTGACCGCTTCCATCCTTTTTCTTCTTCCATATCCCTGTTCCTCTCCTCCCACATTCCCCTCTTCCCTTCCCCTTTTTCTGCCATCTATTTCCCTTTCCCCCATTCCCTACTGCCTCCTTCAAGCCCCCTGTTCTCCGGCCCCCCAACACACATCTTTCTTCTCTTGCCCACTGCTCCACTGAACTTTCCCACACACACGTCAAGTCTAAACTTCAGCTTTTACCTTTTTAAAAAAATGTGTAAAAAAAAATGGTTCTCGGAGGTTGGAAACGTTCCCGGGTTTCGGTGAAGTGCTGCCCGCGCTGCCACGTCAAGGGGAGGGGACCCCCTTTTCCCACGGCTTGGGGGTTGTCTCCTCAGCAGTCTCCCCCTTTCTTTGCGCTGTTCCTTGGCTGCTGTGCAGAGCGCTGGTGCCAGTGGAGAGAGGGAGAAGGGAATGGGGAGGAGATGTGGTAGCGGTGGGTGGGGTCTCCATGTTTACTGACCAATCCTCAGCTGTCTGGGAAAGGAGGCCGGAGGAGAAGGGAGTTTGTTAGTCCAACTGTCCAGGAGAAATGATTGCAGGAGCTCCTGTTCTGCCCCCCTTTCTGCCTGGGTCAGCAGCATCTCACCCTTCTCAAGAGAGCAGCCTCAAAGAAAGCCTGTCCGGTTGAGTCTGTGTGTCGGGAAGCAATCGTTGGGAGGTCCCTTGCTCCCAGCCTGCATGCATAGCATGCCCACGGATGACTGGCAGTGGCCAGCACGGATAAGAATCGCCGTATGATGCATGTCCCCACACCTCACTAAGAACATGTTGTGTGAAGGCATCCCAGTCATTGAGAGCTCTGAGATGCACCTCCCCTCCCACACACTTACTGCAAGACAGCCCTGCCGCACCCATCCACCTCACAGCCACTGTCCTTATCAGCCAGGAATGGGGAGTGACTCCTGGTGAGTGCTCTGGCTGGCTTGAGGTGGAGGGGTCCGTTAGTAGAATTGAGTAGGGTCCCTGGGTAGGGTTGGAAGGAGGGTCTCATGAGTGGCACTGGGCAGGGTGGGGATGGAGGGTCCCACTGGCGGCACTGCGCAGGGCCAGCGAGGAGGGTGTTATGGACTAGGATGTGGGCTGCCTTGCATAGTAGTCAGAGCAGGAGTCCTTGTGGGGAACGAAGTCAAGGGTTGGCACCAGAGTCAACTGCCAGTTACCAGAGCTGAGGTCAAGCCAAAATGAGAAGCAGGAATTGAAGCTGAGGGCCAGAGCTGAGGTCACATACCAAATGCCAGAGCCAAAGGTCAAGCCAGGACTGGTAGCTGATGATTGGAGGCGAGGCATGAGGGCAGGAGCCAGAGGAGAGGCAAAGATCAAACATGGAGCAGCAGCCCGGCAGGAACGGGAGCAAAGGCAGGCGAGTGGAGTGGGAATCAGGAACAGGGGCTGGGGGCAGGTGGCAGGCACAAGCGGGGTCCAATGCAGCCACCACAGGAAATCACCTTGTTGTTCATACAAACATCCTCTGCCTCCGCCTGGCTTAAAAAGCCTGATGGAGCCGGGCGACCCTTTGGTCAGGCCTCCTGTGACTGGTGCCTTGGTGGAGGCTATAGTCCTACTAGCTTCTTAGTCCAGCCGCTTTTGGCAGACAGTGGGTGGAGGCCAGGATGTGGCAGCTGTCTGGGACAGCCCAGGCCTGGGCTCAAGACCTGGGACATCACAGAAGGTCTTGTTGGCCCTGTGCAGGGTGGGGACGGAGGGCCATAGGTGGCCCTGTGTAGCGTTTCTACACATGGATCCAATGGATCTTCTCCATGGTAGCCCCAGGGATTCGTCTCTTTACAGGAGTGTGGTGGAAGATCCTGTGGGAGGGAATGTTGCATGAGTGTCATCCTGAGGGGAGTCTCCTGGGACAGGTAGGGTGCAGTGTCATGTTGATAGCAGGTAGGGGTAGGATGAGATCCTGTGGCTCTGTGTGGGAGCTCCGGGCCAGAATGGAATGGAGGATCCCACTGGTGGCATAATGTGGGGCCTGTAGGGAGAGGAGGAGAGATGGGGCTCTTTCGCACTGAGTAGGGTAGGGCATGAAAAAAGGCCAGGGCACTGGCCCTAGACTGCGGGACACCATCTTTGATATGGGCCTCTGTCTAGCAAATATCTGATCAGTTTGAAACTCTTCCCACCTCTAGCTGCTGGAAGGGGAAGATGTCTATCTCTTTTACATCTTCCAGAGCCTCTAGCCCGCTGCTACCACTTCTCCACCCCTCCCCAGGTCTGTGGTTCCCCTTTCCACTTGACTAACTCCAATGCATGAGCAACTAGTGCTGCTTGGGGAAGTTAGGGACAGCTTCCTACTAGAAATGGATGCTGTGTCACCTTCCAGAGTCTGCCAGGCAGATGGGCCAGTGCCTCTATGGCTGCTCTGAGTTTTTCCAAGCAGGAGCACGATAATGGATAGGATTCTGGGGTGTTTCACTGCTACAGCTGGTTCCTGCTGAAGTCTGGATGAGCTACCTGTGGCCCCATGTAATGTCGTGGGCCAGCGATGGGGTGGAGAGTCCTGCCAATAACACTGTGCAAGTACATGCTCATGGGGCAGCAAGACTTGACTAATGGGGGTGGACAGCCTTGGGGCTAAAACAGTGTGGAGAGTTTGGCTCTGACACAGATCTGGGTAAATCAGCCTCAGTTTCCCCATCTGTAGAACAAGGATAATAATTTTTTTCTGCCTCATGGGGGTTAGGGGAAATCAGATTCATTAGGACAAATTATTATTATTATCATGTAGCGCCTGCATTCCTGGAGTACTTATTACTGGGGTAGCAAACCTGCCAGCCCTATAGATTTGGAGGGTAGGAAGTGATGTCTGATCTCCTTAGCAGAGGAGCTGCCCCACTGGAGGAAGCCATCTGAAGTGGGGAGAGGGGCAGGATAGGCTCTTTCATCAGATCTCATTCATACCCAGAGGGAAGTGGGAATCCTATTCCCTGTCATGGTGCATCTCCTTCAATTCTGCATCTCTCCCAAGCTGGTCCATTCAGCCAAAGTTGGCTTTGGCCAGATGGGTACCTCCACCCTCCATTGTAGTCTCAAGGGCCCCCCACTCTCCCCAGTGCTGGCTACACTGGGGAGCACTGATTCCAGATGGGTGGCAATCATCCCTGCTTGGGAATGCAGAACAAATCTCTTCCAGATGGGGACGGGGGCAACACTCTCCACAGGGAAGGGCTGCAGGGACTCCACTCCCTCTTCCTCCTGCTCTCCGTCTCCTCCCTCAAAACATTTCTGAGCTCCAGGGTAGGATCCACTATGTTTCCAGGAAAGTGGGCGGAAATCCAGCTCGTGGCTTTGCAGCCAAACCACCTGGAATGGTGATTCTTCTATCCTGTCCACTGAGCAGGGTTAGGCTGGGATGCTACTGGGCTAGTAGGAGACCTCCGGGGAACATGAAAGCTGCTGCAACCAGAGGTGCTGCTGGCCATTCAGTGGAGTCACTCTGAACCCAGGCCCAGTACAGCGGAAGGGGTGCTGTGCTGTGGAAAGTGCCTTAAAAGAGAGCCAGGACATTTGATCCCTGGCACAAGCTCAGGGGTGTTAGCCCTGGTGGCCCCATTCCAAAGTGGGTAATTACATTCCATCTCCATAAACTCCCTCCTTCCCTCTCTAGCCACCTGGAAAAGGGCGACAATAATCCTTCCTTTCCTCTACCCTCTGTCTGTCTTGCTGATTTAGATGGTAAGCTCCTTGGGGCAGGGACAGTCTCTCACTATGGGTATATGTGGCACTTAGCACACTGGAGCTCTGATCGGAGCTGGCACCTTCTAGGCACTTCTGTAGTACACATAATAATAAAAATTAATACTAATAAATTAATAGCAATTTCTACCCTGCTCCTCATTAGCTCCAAGTGGCCCTGCAGTTTCAACTGGAGATGTCATTATTAGCTCTGATTTTGTAGCATTGGAAGCATGGAGAAAACAAGGAGACACGGGCCCTGCCCCAAGGAGTTTACAATCTAATGCACAGGGGAGGGGTGGGGATGCAACGAAACCAAGTGACTGAGCAGTGAAACTCAGAGCGTGTCTTGCTAGATCCACCTTTCTGGCTTTGAGTTTTCACTCTCCTCTTGTCTGCTGCGTCAGCACGCCTAGGGTTTGTTGGAGAGCTTTGTCACAGGGTGGGCTTTGAAGGAGAAGAGGGTGCTGGGCTTGATCAGGAAGGAGATTCCGGTTGTTCTTCTCTTCCCCTGTCACATAGAGCTGCTGGATGCAGGATGCCGCTGAAACCCAGCTTAAAGGTGATTGCCTTTCAATGGCTGGGGATCTGCCTACTTCCCACGCACAGTGCAGTCTGCAAAGCGCTTTGGGCTCCCCAACTCTGGAAGGTGGTCTCTGAAGCTAGAGGAAAATTCATTCATTAGTGGCCTTTGGATTCTCTGGATGTCCCTTGTTTCGACACCTGGCCTCCTTTCCTCCCTCCACGGCTGGCCCGTGGCCCTTCCCTGACCCATGTCTGTGAGCCAAGGAGGGCGATGGGCATGTGCCAGGAGCCCACTTGTAGGTGACAGTGGGCGTTGCAATAGCGCTCTCTGCATGGCAAGGGCTGGAGGGGGATCTCCCTCCCCCGGGAGCGATGCTGTGTCTTTGGGCTTGCCGCTCTTGTTGGCTGCTTTGCGGACGGGCAGTGCTGGGGCTCCATCCACACATAGGAGGAGCAGGATCCAGCCATGCACAGGCGGAGCAGGGTCTCTGAGTGCTTGGCCCCTGGACACTTATTTGGGAAGGAGGAAGAGAGGTGGCGGGGGTGGGGGGTGGATGTCTGGCTCAGCACATGAGAAGCAGATATCCTGTTGCTGCCTAGGCTCCTTAGCTCATGTTTCCTCATTAACTGGGAGCGCCGTTCATTTGCAGGCGACTTCCAGATGTTTCCATTCTCCTCGCAGCGGCTGTGAGGTCGCATACCACACGGTCTGGGAATAACTGCAGGCATCTGGCTTGAGACAGCCCCCTGCCACAAGTAGAGGGGAGGGGGCCTTCCTCCCCTACACCCTGCCTAGGGTTATCCAGCTTCCTTCTCCCCCCTCCCTCTGCGCCAGTCTGTCAGCCCCTCTCCTCAGCCCCTGACGCTGGGCACGTGCGTGTAACTGAGTTACGGTGGGGCTTTTTTTGCCAAGGGGGAGGAAGGCAACTTCTGACCTTCTTCCTCCGCCCCTCCAGCTTCTGTGCCACGGCAGAAGGGCCTAAAGGGCTTCATCCTGTTCACCGTAACCTGCCATCCCAGAGACATGCTGTGCGGGGAACATGCTCAGCTCTGTCGGAGGGACAGCGCCAGCCTCCCTCCCGCCCAGGGAAGCGGGCCCCCAGACGCGGTGGGGAGGCGAGGGGCGTAGCCTGGTCTGCTTGGCATTGTGAGAGGGCGACGAACGGAGGAGATTGTGGCGCTGGCGGGCAGCACTTAGCTCTAGTCTGACCTCTTCCAGCATGGGACGCGCTGGTGTCCCTGCAAGCTTCACTTCCTCCTCCAGCTTGTAGCTCATAGGGCCATTGAGTAGCAGAAGCCAGAGGAATTCCAGCGCTTTATTCCCCCGTCTCCCTTTTCCCAGTGAACAGAGTTTTTGGCCACGTTCCTTTTGTGGCCAGAGGCTTAGCGGGGGAGGAGGTGCCTTTCCCTTCAGAGCTGGGGAGAGAGGCGGAGAGCTCTGGGCACCGCTGTCTGCCAGATGCCAGGAGAGGGCTGAGTTCCCAGGCTCCCTGTCTCTCTCACTGTCCCCCCTCCCCCCTCCCAACATTTATATCTCTGCCTCTTCCTCTCCCACCCATCCTTCTTGCTTCCTACCAGCCCTGCATGGCCAAGGGGAACGCGCTGCGCTGCTGCTATGCCTGCTGTGGGGGCTGGGCACGGGTGTGGTGAGGGCAGAGGTGGGCTCAGAGGCTGGAGGGAGCGGGGTGCGGAGGAAGGGGCAATGGGGAGCCCTGGGCAGGGGCACTTTCTGCTTACCCCCTCTAGAGGGGAGGGTGGGATTGTATCCATGGGGTGGGGGGCTTAGTCTAAACTAGAGACAGTACAGAACAGCTGCTGGGGGCTCGGAAACGCCTCTGGAATTCCAGGCGCCAGGAAAAGATTTTTTTTCTTCTTCTCACACCAGGGCCCCCCACCCCCAATCTCTCTTAATTCTCTGGTTCCTGTTCACAGGCCCTTGGGGGGCCAGGAGGGGCCGAGGGGGTCTCAGATATCAACTTTCTTTCCTGCAGGAGCCTGTGTAGTTAGCAACAGAGCGATGTGTCTGTGTGGTGATGGCGGGGGGGCACTTCTGGGTCCATTTCCCCTCCCCTGACTGCATTCCCTGAGCAGAAGCTGGGGGGGGGGGGGGCGCGATTTGCACATCTGCTGGAGTTTAAAGCCTGTCTGTGCTGGAGGAAGGATGGGGGTGGGGGGACGGCTAGGGCAAGGGCAGGGGGAGACTGCAAGGGTAGTAAAGATGGGGGAGGAGGAGAATGAGGGAGACTGGGGGGCGGGGAGGAGATTAAGGGGCCGCGAAAAGTGGGGAGAAGGGGACACGGAAAAGGCAGACTGCCTGGGAGTGGGGAGGAAGGTGGAAAAGGGGAGGTTGAGCTGGAAGGCTGGAGGGGAGGAGAGTGATACTGAACGGGAGGCAGACCCGGACGTGGGCAGAGTGGCAGAAGGGACGGTTGGGGGGGGGGGGTGGCAGCGGGTGCCTGTAGGTAAGGCAGAGAGACGGAGATGGAGGGGGGAGATGTGTGTGGGGAGAGGGGCACGGGCAGAAAGCGAAGGAGGCAGGGGAGGCTGGGAGGCAGACAGCTACAGAAGGACTGGCTGGATATTTTATCCTAACAGCTCTGCCTGTCCCTCCTGCTTGGGTATTTTTGGCCTGGGAGGGAAGAGGGGGGAGCAGCTAAAAATAGGGGTCTCCCCGCCCGCCCCCTGAGGCAGGGTCCGCATGCCTGTGGGGATGCTACAGGTTCTGGAGGAGTGGAGCAGGCCCGGTCTCCTCCCCAAACCGTCTGGCTCTGCCTTTGTTTGTGGGACGACAGGAAGAGGCCACGAGGCCGGGAAACAATGGCTCATTCTCCTGGAGTCGGTGCCTGCCGAGCAGCGATAGGGATGCGGGCGGGCGGCCAGCAGGCGGGCACAGCCTTTGCCCACCTCTCCAGCAGGCGGTCCCGGGCTGCAGTGGGGGAGGGGGAACGAACCAACAGCTCCCCAGAGGCCATGTGCAGCTCTGTGCTGGACCCCGCCTCCCCCAAGGGGCACCCCCAAACCAGAGAGTGTTCTGGGGGCGGGGGAGGGCTCTCTAGCAGGGCAGGTGCAAACGGCTTGTCCCGAGATACAGTGGCAGTGCTCCAAGCAGGGCTGTGGCCGATGGCGCCTCTTTCCCTGCACCTGTAGAGGGTGGGAAATGTCCGGGAAGAGCGCTTGCCTAGGGGAATAGATCCTGCAGGACTGTAAGGGGATGATAGTGCCTTTCCTCCGGCCGGTGCACCCCCTAGTGCCACTAAGGAGACCTTTCCGTTCTTTGTAGACTCAGAGCTGAGGACTCCACGCCCCCTGAGCTGTCCTGTACCTGAAATCTATTGAGTGTGCCCCCCCGACCCCCGGTGCCCTGGACAAACGGCCATCCGTCCCTTATGTTAAGTCCTGGCTCTTCTCCCTTGGATCCAGCCTGGTCAGACTGCCTCCTGCTGGCGCCAGGGAGACATTTCACACCCAGCTCTGGAGACTTGTGTGTCTCTCTATGGTCTCCAAGCACCCCAGCCTGGTGAGAGCACCCCCACTGAGACATCTCCATTCCCCCCACTGATTCCTGGGGCGCCCTCTCCCTCTGTACTGCCAGTGCACCCTAAGCCCCAAGCTGGGGAGGGCAGAGGGTTAGGGCAGGGCAATAACTTCTCTTCTGACACCCAGTCCTGGGGACTCCTCTACCCAGGACACCCAAACCCCAGCTTGTGACAGAATTTCTCCCAGAATCTTACGCGTCATTTCCTTCTGGGCCTCCCTGGGGTCCCCCAAGCTGGGCTCTGCCAGGTTAGATCTGACCGGCTTTAGCTGGAATTGCCTAAATGCCCTGTATGGCAGGGGGTGGCGCATATGTCCCAGGCAGCTCCCTTCAAGGCTCGACCTGATGGGGTTAAAAGGGTGTGGGGCTAGCGCCTGAGCCTGGAGAGGTGGGAGAGAGGTTTGTGGACTTTGTACAGGGGGAGACCCCTCTCCATCCCTCCATGAGATCTCTGAATGCTGCCAGAGTGTTTCTTGTTTACTTAGCTGGGAACTGACACATCCAAGGTCTCTGCTCATTCCAGTTTCCCACATGCAGCTTGCTGCTGCATTCCTGGGGAGAGCGGGAAGGGCAAAAAGGAATGTGAGGGGGCTTCGATCGGGGACCCACCCCCTTGCTTCCTATGCCAGACCGCCAAGGGAGAGCATCACACCTGATCAGTATCCTGGGGGTGGCACAGAGCTCTGTGGGTGCAGGGATGGTACCTATGAAGTGGTGCCTGGTCCTGGGGAGCTGTGAACTCAGCTGAGCCCTGCTTTCCAGCTGAAGTTGCCGAAGAAGTACAGCTAGGGTGAGCTGGGCCGGGCTCGCCCCTTCCTGCTCAGGGTTAGGGCTTTCCACTGCCATGTTGGAGACCCAGATTCCAGTCCCACTCCTGGATCTTTTTACCGAGGCTGAGAGTCCTGCGGGCGTTGGGCCTGGTGTCCAAGGGGTTAACACATGCCTGGGAGACTGAGCTTCCACTCACAGTCTTGTGTCCTGCTTCACAGTATTGGATTGTGCTGCGGGCCCGGGCCAGTCTCACTCTCTAGCGGCGTGGACTTGCTTTAGGGGTCAGAGGTCCATGCTGCCATGCAGGAGACCCAGCTTCTGGTCTCAGCCCCGAATCCTTCGCCTGTGTCACAGCACAGTGAGCCAAGGGTTAAGAGTTTTGGTCTCTGAGAGACCATTAGAGCCAAAGACAATCCAGTCTTGCAGGAGGAGGAACTGAGCCCCTCCCTTGCGGGCACCCTCTGCGGCTTTCCAGCCTTGGCGTGCGCTCCCTCCTCTGCAGCTGCCAGGCCTGGCACTGGCGCGGACGCCTTTGGTTTTGGGGCGGGAACACCACAGGGCTTTCAAAAATAAGCCTGGGCGCAAATGAGGCTCCTCAGAGTCGACTCCGGTCCCGGGGTTGGAGAGGAGCCCTTGCCCTTTCATGTCCTGCGCTCCATTTCTCTATGCGTCTGCGACTTCCACTCCGTCCTAAGGCAGAGCACCCAAGTGGGGCTCAGAGCGTGCTGCCCTCGGGGCCGGGGACACCCACGGTCATATTCCCGCTGTAGGGCGCCCTCTTTCTCCCCTAGGTCGCTAGGGGTGACAGAGAGGGGCTGGGAGAATCTGGTGTGACCCCCTCCCTCCCTGCATCTGGAGGCCCTTTTACACTGAGACATGCTCTGTGTCTAGGATAAAGGGCTTAGTCTCCCTCTGAGGCTGCACGGGAAATGCAGAGACTGAGCTCAGGGCAGCCCTCCCCCAGGAGGCCATACACACAGAATACAGGGGCTTGTTTAGCTCTGAAGGGGGGGACAGGCTCTTCCTGTTTATGTGACTAACAGACGCCCCTAGAAGGGAGAGGGAGCCAGCAGGGGAGGAGTTGGAGCGCTGGCAGGTCTTGGTCAGTCATTCGTGTCTGTCTCTCTGTGGCTGAAAAGACAGACTGGGGCTTGACTCCTGGGGGTAGGACTGTTGAGACTGACTGGGTTTTCATTTGTAAGGGCGTGAACGTGACTGTGCCAGGGAGTCTGGGCTCAGATTCCCAAGGGCTGAGCATAGACCCTGCTGGTGCAGGGAAGCTGGGCTTAGTTTCCCAGGGGCTGTGCGTAGATGTCATGAGAGACTAGGGTTAGATTCCCAAGGGCTGAGCATAAATCCTCCTGGTGCAGGGAATTTGGGGTTAGATTCTTGGGAGTTGAGGCATAACTCTTGCTGCACCGGGGGCTGGGGCTTTGATTTGACTCATTTTGTTTGTCTGTGCTGAATGGGATCTTGTCTCTGCCCTTGGCTGGTGTTGGTCTCTGTGGGATGGCCTGGGGGGGCGGATGTATTGGCTCGGGACACAGGAATGAGAAGCCTTGGGAATGGTCAGGAATGCGGGGAGTAGAATATTTAAAGGAGCTGTACCAATAACAGCCAGTTAGCAATGTGGATGCCAAAGCTGAGCCTCTGCAGCAGACAGAAGAGCTTCAAGAACCCCCACGTTATCTAGGATCGCTTCCCGAGGCCAACTGGGAGGGCCTGGGAAGATGGAAATAAGGGGTGAGAGCGCTGGTTATCACCTCGAAAGACCTGAGCCTGAATTCTGGCTTATGTCAGCAGTGCAATGAGATTGCTGGGTCTCAGCCTAGGTCTCCACATGTACACATCAGAAGTTGCCACACCATTCTCTGGAGGGTCCTAGGTCTAAGAGAGGAAGGGTTGCTGGTCAGGACTGGGTGCGTGTGCACATGCAGAGCCCAAGGCTGGAATAACAGGGGGCGTTGCAGGTCAGGAGTGAGAGGCACTGGGAGATGCTTGCACAGCACTAGGCTGCATGATCCGGCAGTGGCGGCTCTTTCCAGCCCCAGCTTTCATGGTCAATCCAAATTCTTCCCTTCAAAGAAGGTAAAAAGTGATTGCACCAGCCCTTGCTTACCACAGGCCTTGCCTTTTTGCCTAGAGCTCCATGAACTCCTCATGCCACTTAGCAGCGAGCCAGCCAGCATCCCAGCGACTCCCAGCAGGGCAGGGCACCCGCTCCCCACTTCCTGTCTGAGTGCATGGCAGAGTGAGGGTGACACCCTGGGGCTTGGCGGTAGCAGTGTTGTTGGCTCCCTTTATTTGTTGGCTCCCTTTGATCTCTTCAGGGAGCTGTTGGGGGTCTGCCCCCTGGCTAATTGCAGTGCCGTACATCCTAGGCAGGAGATTTGGCTTTACCCCATCTGTGTCATGGATAGTTTGTGCTCTTGAGCAAAGAGGCCAGGTCCCTCTTCCCTTTGTGCTCGTTCCCGTGGCCTTGTGGGCCATAGCTGAGTCTTGAGACTCCTGCCCTCCCCTGTCGCAGCATCTCCCACCTCGCTAGAGTGACCAGATTTCCAAGTGCAAAAACATAGCCCATGCCACAGGGAGGTGGGGGATGCAGAGGGCACATGGGTCAGAGCTCAGGAGGGGAGTCAGCAAGGTACATGGGGGAGGGTTTGGGCAGCTTTGGGAGTGTGGAAAGGTGCCTGCTCCTTCCTCTTCTCCTGTAGCAGCACAGCAGGATGAGGTGTGTCTCTGACGTGGGTTTATCAGCTTCACTGCTCAGAGCCAGGGCTTGCCGCTCTCACTCTGGAGGGAACAGTTCTGTAGGTTGTAATGTGCGTGTATACCGTCCTCTGCTGGATGGGCCGCCTGACCTGCTCAGGTGTTGTGATCTCGTTACCCTCTAGTGGCTGCAATTTGTGGAGGCTATAGCCTCTACTGCTGTTACAGTTAAGAGAGACCCTCCTTCAGCCCAAGTAGCAGATGCCTGTGTGTTCTGGAAGCACATCAGGAGCAATGTCTCCCCGTATGATCATGAGCCCAGGGAATAACTGTGGGTTCTTTAATGACCCCCATGTGTACATTTAGCAGGATACATTTCCACAGCCACAGAAGTTATACGAGCAAATCCCTCTTTCAGCTAACTGAAATTTGTTGTTAACGCTGTGACTCGAGCAAGATCTGGGAGCATTTATATGAGGACTCTGTGCAACCCTATGTTTCCAGTTTCACTACCAATGCCACAATGGGAGCAGTGGGTCATGAACCTGTCCCAAGTCTTCAGTGACCACGAGCAGGAGTTTGCATTAGAGGGACAATGAAAACATTGGGAGCCAAACCTCCAAAAGTTGAGAGCTGACATGCCATGTGAAGAGGTTGAGTTACCTCTTATCTTCTGTTTGTATTTGCCCTCCATTGGGGCTCAGATCTCAGCCATTAAGTTAGGATCAGGCTTGGTCTGTACTTGGATGAGACTCCAGCCGATAAAACCTAGCTGTCTGCAGGAAGTGGTGTCAGTGGCTCAGTAGAGAGTGCGCTTCCTGCATAGTAGGTATTCAGCCCAGTGACCAAGCAGAGCGTGGAAAAGGGGAGATGCTGTTCCGCTAGAGGTGCTGTCTTTCAGACAAGATGGAAAGCTGACACTCTGGCTGTTGGAGTCAAGGGGGAGAAGGAAGCTGATGTGCTGTGGGAGATGTATTTACGGGCCTGAGAGTAAGGCCTGTGGACATTGGCATCTCAGAAGGGGTGGGACTAAATATGGCTTAGCTGGAGGGCTAAGTGACGGAAGAACCGGAAGGTGTTGGTGGCTGGGTGGAGCTGAGGAAGACCAAGGGGAAATGAAAAAATAGCTGTTACGCTGCCCTATTGTGTTGTAAGGAGGTGCTCTAGGGCAGAGAGTTTTGTAACACAAGCTTATTCATCAGATATAACAGAATATATGATTTCTTCTTCCTCTAGTCTTGCTGCCTGTTATGAGCTGGAGATACCAACCTCTTGTACTCTGTCTCACCCTCGATATGCATGCTGGAGACTTCACTTGACCTTCCTACAGTCCCACTCTGCTGCTGTGGGCAAGTGGCCACAGCCTCCATAGGCAGTCCAGAGAGTACATCCCAGGCCACCCACCATCCAGCAATGAGCTAGAGAACCAAAGCTAGCCTGTGTTTTCTCTATATATGGACTAGTAACCACACTGTATCCCTCTCCTTCACCCTCCCAGTATGGCTTTGAGACCCCCTCCCTTTGCACATGGGTCAGATATGGGCCTTTATCCCTTTCATTCTACATGGATTGGCTGCAGACACCAGAGAACCCTATTGACAGAGATAGGCCTTTCTGAGTTCCCATGGAGGAGAGATGGGAGCCAGCATCTGCGGAACATCCCTTTTCATCTGTAGCTAATGGGCCACATCTTCCGCTGGTGTGAATCAGCATAGTTCCACTGAAATCCATGAAGGGAAACATCTCTAAAGTTCTTGGACTAGTAATGATGTATCTGTATCTGATAGGAGGGTTCTGGGCATCAGAATTAAGGCTGTGGAACCTTAGCTATGAATGTTCTCACTTTCAAATATTTGTATTTTACGACGACAATGTTCCATGGTGATATTATTTTAATGGCATGAACATTCAGTTACTCACAACCGTAATCTATTTTAAAGTTGTTTTCTAGGGGAAAAAATGACAAACTGCATCTGTACGTCTGTCTTTCTATACATTTTTTTGCACACCGCTGCCTGAAACGTCTGGTTTGCACAAGCTGACATGGCCATGTTGCCCTCTAGTGGCTGTAGGCTGCAGCACAGGATGGCCCTCTATACTACTACACAAGCATGAAAGTTTGAGAGGATCCCGCTACTATTTGTGATCCGGGGAATGGGCCGGCGTGAGCCGAGAGGATACTGCTGGTAACAGGGTTTATAAACCCCATGCAGAACACCACCACTTATAGGCAACTAGGCTGATCAGAATGGCCGATTATGGAGAGAAGCGCCCACAGCTGGGACCAATAAGGAAAACAAGCCCAGCTATAAAAGAAGGAGACTGGCCCAAGGCAGAAAGGCCTGGGATGATGGAGCAGAAACAGCTCCATGTCAGGCTCGCACTTTCTCTCTCTCTCTCCAGGGAACCAATAGGGAGGTAAACTGCAAGCCCTGGAATTTAAGGGCTGATTGATTTGTTTTATGTTAAATTGATGGACTGGGCTGATTTGACTTGACTAGATGAAAGCCAATTTATTAGGTGAAAGCTGGGCCATAAATAATGGGACTCCACACTGAACAGTTGCCAATGCTCCTATGTTGATAATGTGTGGAGATGTCATCTTCGATCCGTTGCAGTCTGCAGTCAGCGTGCAATTTGGATTTGTGCTAAATTCTATGGGCTTGAGTCTCTGTTGCCTTACCCTTTATGCAGCTATAGAGATTCTGCAGCCCAGTGGTTAGTGCACCCACCTGGGAGACCCAGCATCCAGTTCCTCTATTCCAAATTACTCTCTTATTAGTTATCTATCGTGGAACAGCTTCAACAGGACTGACTGAGGGAAAACCTGCCCCCATCAGAATATCTGTTCTGTGGTTAGAACACACACCTGAGAGGTGGGAGACCCCTGATCAAATCCTTTCCCTCATCTGACTTAGGGGGCAATTGAACCTGGGTCTCTCACACCACAGGTGAGTGAGCTAGCCACTAGGGTAAAATATATAAGGTGGTCACTGGCACCAATACCACCTCCATCTCTGCTATTTGGTGTGGCGTGAAGTGGGCAGCTAACCCATTCCTGCAAGAAACAGCTCAGGTGCCTATGCCACTTGGCTTCAGGTGCCAGGTTCCCATTTGTGGATTGCTAAGCAGAGCTAGGCGCCTCCCTGCAGCCTGGATTTAGGTGCTTATTTCCAAGAGAGAGGTGGGGCTTAGCACACACTCCTCTCCTTGGCATCTCCCATTGGCTAGCATGGGCAGCTGCCCACCTAACAAGCTGACTTTTGTGGATTGCATTCTAGGCACCTGTCTCTCCCCATTCATTGCAGAGGAGCCCAGAGCCTAATTCAGGCTTTGTGGATCACGGTGTTGTTCCTGAGATTTTCTAGGTGCCTAAAAGTTAGGCACCGCAGTGCTCAGCATTGCAGAGCCCAAGTCCCTTTGTGGATGGGCCTTAAGTCCATTCCTGTCTGTAAAGAACTTTTCATCTTCACTGCACCCCCATGAGGTGGCATTATTACCCTCATTTTACACAGGAGGCACTGAGGCACAGAGCTTTAAGCCAAAATGGTCAAGTGTCTGTTAATTTTGGGTGCCCAATTTGAAATGCCTAGGGTCTGATTATTCAGGGTACTTAGCATTTTACAGCACTTTATATGTTCAGAGGGGAATTCCCATTGACTTCCCGAGAGTGCCCAGCACTTCTGCTCATCAGACTCCAGGTGTCTCAAGTCGGGTGCCCAGAAAATGAGGAACACACAGCGGCTACCTGTGAAAATATTGGTTTATGTGACTTGCCCAGTGTCCCACAGGAACTCTGAGGCAAAAGCAGGGAGATAATCCATTTTTCCAGGGTGTCACTTTGCTGCCTTAACCATGAGACTATCCTTCCTCTTCCTGCTGGCCCTGCCTCGTTCAACACACACCTTCCAACCCACTCAGCAAATGAAGCAGGGCTCCTATGGATAACAGCCTCCTTCACTACACAACCCTGATTCATCCTCAGAGCACCATCCATCCTGTGCACTGAATGAGGCAGGGGTCCTGTGGAAAAAACAGCATGTGAGTATGTAATTAAAGACTGTTTCATAAAGCATACACATAAGGGGGCCAAACTTAAGGTTTCCTGGGCAACTTTAATTCTGATATTTCCTAGTGTTGGAGTGCTTGACTTTGCAACCTTAATGTTTTTTAACAGAATTTGTTTGGATATAATTTCCTCATTTTGTAACAAAATCTTACAAAAATTGAAAAGCCAAAAATGTCAGCATGTGTAACCATACTGACGCTGCACATAGGTCATCAATGGGGTGGTCTCTTTAGATCCACAGCCCAGTCCTCTACCATTTGAGCTAATGGAGTAACTGGTAGCAGTGGAAGGCTGTTATCTTCTATGTGGACCTACCGCTAGAGCAGAACGGAGATAAACACTTTGCCAGTAGTTTTCACAGCTTTTTGCTGGACAGCAGAGAACACTGAGATTCAGGAATCCTAGGTTTTATTCCAGGTTCTGTAGGGAAGTTTTCATAAGTGATTTCAGACCTTTCCCCCACCACGTCTCCCTGTCCCCTTCTGCTCCTATCGCCTCCTCCCCATTTCCAGCCTTGTCTTCCCCTCTTCTGCAATCTCCCTGGTTCATGCCCCCATTCCTTCCCCTCTCCCTCTCCCTTTTGTCAGCCCCCTCTGCTTCTGCCCCTCCAGGGTCCTTGCTTCTAACCCTTCTCTCCTCCCACCTTGATCATACCCACCTTTTTCCTTCCATGCTGCCTGGGCAGCAGCAGGGGAGCACTGAGTGCATAGGGGAGATAGTCTCTCTGCTCTCAGTTCTACCACAGCAATCCCTGTCAGATAGGAGGAGTTATGGCAGAAAAGTCCTGCGCAGCCCCAGGATAGAATATTGCTTAGTAGCTCTGTGATGATGGTGCAGGTGCAGTCCTGTCACATGTAGGAGCTGTGAATGGATGGAGCATGCTCAGTGAGGATGGAATCTTCAGAGAATTTAGCTGCTAAAATTGAAGTTTCTCCTGAGCATGTGCAACCTGAGATTTTTCAGACACTGATAAATTGGCCAAATGTGGCTGAATTTTCAGAGGGACAGCAAAAGGCTGATAGCAGGGCAACCGCCTGCTAAATTTCAAATTCTTGCTCCAAAGCAAGGAGATGCTAGAACTTCTCAACCAAATTGTTGTAAGAATCTTTTTAATATGGCAAAATAATGTATTTTCCCCTGACTTCATTTTTGGAAACGGTTGAACTATTTTGGCTGAAACTTTTCCAGAAAAGTCATCCTAATGCAGACAGCTCTGCATGGAAAATTTCAGCCCAAATGGTTAAAATTTGGTAAAGTTATGAGCAACTGAAAACAGAGTCTTATAACGCAAAGTGTCAGGCAACCTTAACTGTAAGCTTCTCTACCAACTCTGCCTATAATATCTTCCTCTACACAGCTTCTTTGTCTCTGAATTGGGACTCAGGAGATTTGGAAATAGAATGAGAGAGACTGAATTTGCTGGTAATTTATTCAATCACTTGTTTATCTTTTCTCTGTTGAAACAGGGACAAACTTTGCTTCCACTGAAAGCTGGGAGTAACTCCACTGACTCCATTGAATTCGGCCTCAAATTTGTAAAGACTATGGGTCAAATTCAGAGCTGGTATAAGCAGGTGCAACTCCACTGAAGTCAATGGAGCTGCTGTGTGGTCTGTATTTGGCCATATGTAACTACTCATATATTGAAAAGTTCCAGAGGGATAGCTGTGTTAGTCTATATACAGCAAAAATGAGAGTCCTGTAGCACTTTAAAGACTAACAAATTTAATTTCTGCAGGCATAAGATGACGAAGTGGGTTACAGCCCACGAAAGCTTATGCCTGCAGAGATTAAATTTGTTAGTCTTTAAAGTGCTACAGGACTCTCGTTGTTTTTACTCATATATTGCAGAGGATGCAGTAATTTATAGTATCTTTATAGAGCTACACCTAAACCACAAATATGCTCTAAAAATGGGTTGAGGAGGTGGAGGCCTTACCTTGTGTGTGTGTGTGTGTGTGTGTGTGGGAGAGAGAGAGGATGAGGTGAGGTAGAGAATGTTTTACAATGATAAGAGCATTTTTCTGTGTAATTTTTAAAACTATTTATTTATTTAGGAAGTTTGAACAAGTTTACAAATCCTTGCCTTGTAAACATCAGAAACAAAATAATCATTACAACCATTAGCTTTTGTTTAAAGAGATATACAGCAAAATAGTAATCAGATCTTTCTATTTAATAAAGTGTTAACATATTACAAAGTGAGCATCATTACAACTCCTGTAATATAGCATTTCTAGTGATTTTATTAAGTTGAATGAGAGTTCAGTATACACGTTTAACAGACCAGGCAGGTCTACCAAATGCTAGTAATCAGGTGAATGTACTTTGTGTATTGAATAAAAGGCAAAGAAAGGGATAAGAACATTTTAATATTAAGGTAGTTCAGAAGCAGGATTGGGGTGAAATACATATCTGGGGAGATTTATGGTCTAATTCTCATGCCAGTGGATTCATCAATGGGGTTGGAGTTTCTTTAGAATTATGTAGTGTATATCCCAGATTTGATTCCTTCACACATGCTCTCTAGTTTGAATCTTATTTGTCCCTGGATGTGCCTTGAAGTTCTAATCAGGACAGTGATGTGTTGCCAATATTTTAGACAGGGGTTCCCCACAGTCCTTTTCCCCCATTAGTCCTAAGCACTGAGGGTGCGTGCATGTGTGCACATGCATGTGCAGGGCATATACATATATATATATATATATATCAGAAGTTAGGAACTGTAGAAAATTGATAAGGGAAGCAAAGGGGCACAAGGAGAAAACTATGGTCAGCAGAGTTAAGGAAAATATGGAGGAGTTTTAAAGTGTATTGGGAACAAAAGGAATCCTAACAATGGTATTGGTCTATTAGATGGAAATGCTAGAATTATCAATAATAATTCAGAAAAGGCAGAAATGTTCAATAAATATTTCTGTTCTTTGGGGAAAAACAAAAAATGTAGTCATATCACATGATGACAGCACTCCTTCCATTTTTCTGATCTCTTGGGAGGATGTTAAACAATGGCTACTAAAGCTAAACTTTTTAAAATCAGCAGGTCCAAATAACTTGCATTTGGGAGCTTTAAAAGAGCTGGCTGAGAAGCTCACTATATTATTAATGATGATTTTCAATGAGTCTTGGAACCCTGGGGAGGTTCCAGAAAACTGTAAGAATGCTAATGTTGTGCCAGTATTGAAAAAGGGGAAACCTTTTCAAGATGACCAAGTAATTATAAGGCTGTCTGACATTGATCCTGGGCAAGATAATGAAGCAGCTAATATGGGACTTAATTAATACAAAATTAAAGAAGGGTAATATAATTAATGCCAATCAACATGGATTTTTGGAAAATAGATCTGGTCAAACTGTCGATTTTTTTTTTATGCGATTGCAAGTTTGGTTGGTAAAGGTAATAGTGGTAAAGGATGTAATATACTTACACTTTCGTAAGGCATTTCACTTGGTACCACAAAACATTTTGACTAAAAAACTAGAACAATAGAAAATTAACACGGCACACATTAAATGGATTAAAACTGGCTAACTGGTAGATCTTAAATGTAATTGTAAATGGGGAATCATTGTTGAATGGGTGTGTTTCTAGTGGGGTCCTTCAAGGATCAGTTCTTGGTCTTACACTATTTACTATTTTTATCAATGACCTGGAAGGAAACACAAAATCATCACTGATAAAATTTGCAGATGATTTGGGAGAGTGGTAAATAATGAAGAGCACAGGTCACTGATACAGAGCTATCTGAATCACTCAGTAAACTGGCCGCAAACAAGCAATATGTATTTTAATATGGCTAAATGTAAATGTATACATCTAGGAGTAGAGAATACAGGCCATACTTATAGATGGGGGACTCTATCATGGGAAGCAGTGACTCTGAAAAAGATTTGGGGATCATGGTGAATAATCAGCTAAACATGAGCTCCCAGTGTGGTGCTGTGGCCAAAAGGGCTAATACGATTCTCGGATGCATGAACACAGGATCTTGAGAAGGAGTGTAGAGGTATTTTACCTTGTATTGAGCACTGGTGTGACTGCTGCTGGAATACTGTATCCAGTTCTGGTGCCCACAATTCAAGAAGGATGTTGATCATTTGAGAGGATTCAGAGAGGAGCCATGAGAATGATTAAAGGATTAGAAAACACGACATATAGTGATAGGCTCTAGGAGCTCAGTCTATTTCACTTAACAAAGAGAAGGTGAAGGGGTGGCTTGATCACAGTCTATAAGTATCTATATGGGGAATAAATATTTGATAATGGGCTCTTCATTCTAGAGAAAGGTATAGCATGATTCAATGGCTGGAAGTTGAATCTAGACAAATTCAGACTGGAGATAAGGTATAAATTTTTAACAGTGAGGATAATTAAGCAGTGGGCAAATTTACCAAGGGTCATGCAGATTCTCCATCACTGGCAATTTTAAAATCAAGATGGGATGTTTTTCTAGAAGATCTGCTCTAGGAATGATTTTGGGGCAGTTCTCTGGCCCATGTTATACAGGAGGTCAGACTAGATGATCACAATGGTCCCTTCTGGCCTTGGAAGCTACAAAGCTATGAATCTATTTGTTTGTTTTCCCATCTAAACAAAACCACTTCCTCGAATGAGGCAAGCATCATCGTATGAGCCCTGTTTGCTAGAAGTCTTTATATGGTCATTTGTTTCTGAGAAATAGACGGGTCGATCCTCTGTGCCTTGTCCAGTCATGTCCACCGGTTCGAGTGAGTGGGAAGCAGGTGAGCAGTGCTACCAGTTCGGAATGGTGGTGTCTGACATCCACGTTGTGCCGTGTAAATGGCTGCATGAAGTCCACAACATCCAGCTCAGAAAATCTTTTCATCAAACAGAGAGAGCGAGAGAGAGAGGCTGACTCTGGCTGGCTCCAGTAGAGTAACTAACAAAAGGAACTGTCTCATCTTGAGTCAGTCTCAGTTCAGTGCAGCCAGCACTGCTTGGAGTACTAGCTTCTGATCATTCAGTGCAACTGGCGAATTGATTCCTATGACTGGAGGCAGTGGACTGACACCGGCATTGAATTCCGACTGGAGACCATGGGTCAAGTTCTCCCACCTCACAGTGCAGCAGCCATATGGTGACTGGCTCGGGAGACATCGAGAGACACTGAGCTGGGGGGAGTGGTAGATACACTGGAGGGCAGGGATAGCATACAGAGCAACCTAGACAAATTGGGCCAAAAAAAATCTGATGAGGTTCAACAAGGACAAGTGCAGAGTCCTGCACTTAGGATGGAAGAACCCCACACACAGCTACAGACTGGGGACCGACGAGCTAGGCAGCAGTTCGGCAGAAAAGGACCTGGGGGTTACAGTGGAAAAGAAGCTGGATATGAGTCAACAGTGTGCCCTTATTGCCAAGTAGGCTAATGGCATATTGGGCTGTATTAGTAGGAGCATTGTCCGCAGATCGAGGGAAGTGATTATTCCTCTATTCAGCACTGGTGAGGCCTTGTTTGGAGAATTGTGTCCAGTTTTGGATCCCTCACTACAGAAAGGATGTGGACAAAATGGAGACAGTTCAGTGGAGGGCAACAAAAATGATTAGGAGGCTGGAGCAGAGGACTTATGAGGAGAGGCTGAGGGAACTAGGCTTATTTAATCTGCAGAAGAGAAGAATGAGGGGGGATTTGATAGCAGCCTTTAGCTACCTGAAAGGGTGTTCCAGGGGGATGGAGCTAGGTTGTTCTCAGTGGTGGCAGATGACAGAACAAGGAGAAATGATCTCAAGTTGCAGTGGGGAAGGTCTAGGTTGGATATTAGGAAAAACTTTTTCACTAGGAGGGTGGTGAAGCACTGGAATGGGTTACCTAGGGAGGTGGTGGAATCAGTATCCTTGGAGGTTTGTAAGGTGCTGCTTGACAAAGCCCTGGCTGGGATGATTTAGTTGGGGTTGGTTGTGCTTTGAGCAGGGGGTTGGACTAGGTGACCTCCTGAGGTCCCTTCCAACCCTAATCTTCTGTGATCCTATGGAGTTTGGCCCCACTGAGTGAGAAGGACTCAGCAACAAGTTAACTCTTCCCGTGTTAACTGGAATTTAATGGGGTGGATGCAGTGCAAATATTGTGTTGCTTGCACACCATCAGAAATAAATCAAGACCCTCAGCATTTCCCACAACGTGGAGGCCAGGCATCGCTGCCAAGCCTGGTGAGCAGAGGAACCTTTAAGAACATGGACAATAAATCAAGTCTCGACTCAATCGTTTTATCTCGTTCTCAGGTCTGTGATGCGCGTGCCCTTGAAAATAATGCAGCACCAAAGGCAAAGAGTCTGTTTGCTAGCGGCTAAGCCCTCTCTCCCCAAGGCCAGCCTGCGCAGCCAAGCTTGGGAGCCGCGTGGGGACAAACGGGAGGAATGCTTCCCTCACCACAACAGCGAACAAGAGTCCAAGGTCTCCAACAGTTGCTGCTCCAGCTGAAATGCTGGCAGAGGCCCTGCCCCCACCCTTTGGGAGAGGATCCAGGGAGCTGCAGCTTCTCTGCCCTTGCTCCCACCCACTCCTTGTATGGCATTGCATAGAGATCCACCACTCCATGGCCTATGGGGCCTTCTGAGCTCATGTGGGAGGGGCCAAGCTTCCCTCGCACCTTTTCTTCTATTTTGTGCCCCTGTGGAAAAATAGGTCTCAAGGGTATTTCCTCCCCATTAAGGGCCAGATCACTGGTGCTCATTCTATCCCATCGACTAGAATCAGTAGGAAGCTGCCATTGCAGGGCAGATAGGGATTCCCTTTGCACGGGGTTGGGGGATCCCACCCTCTTTGCCACTTGCTTCTGGTTCCTCCCAGTGCAGAAGATATGTTGGTGGTGAGAGGTGGAATGGCAGCATAGGCATAGTGTGACTTCTATAGTTGGGGGGGGCAGGGTGGGGACATTTAGCAAGGGCCACAGGATGGATCATGCGCAGGAGCCCCCAGCTGGGATGGGGGGAGATCTTGGAAGTCACAGCTGGAAACAATCCAACCTCCAAGGGCTGGGGAGGGGTGCGTGTGTGTGTGCTGGGCTGCCCCACTCCTGTGTGTGGGTTTCCTGTTGAGTCAGAGCTGGCCCTGCTTGGTCACATGGTGCCGCTGGGCCCCCTCCCTCAGAGGCAAGGCGAGCTGTGCTGCGAGCGGGCGCCCCGCAGGGAGAGGCAGGAGCAACAGCTGGGTGCTGCAGGGAGGGGCTGCTGCTTTCCAGGAGGGGAGACTGAGGTAAGGGGGAGGCCAGTTCGAGGGGAGGGGGGCGACCGTGACTCGAGCTGGTCAGGGGGCAGCCGAACCTTTAAATGGTGTGCTCCCCCCACTATCAGCGCATACATTTGGGGGCAACACCCCCGCCCCCGCATCCTCTCCAGTCTCCACCTGTGAATGGCGAGGACCCTGCGCTCCACAGATCCCTACTGGGCACAGCAGCCGAGCGGCTCTTGCAGCTGGAAGTCTGTACAGCAGCCTTGAGGCTGCTGAGTTACACTGTTGGCTGAGCTGGCCCCTAGCTACCTCAGGGATCAGGGGGGCATAAAGGTGGCTTTAAATCACCTTTGCCATCCCTCTTTGGGTCCCGTGCTGCTTGGACAGATTCAACGACCTGACCCTGGGCGTTTGGATGAAAAGAGAAGGAGAGAACAGAAGGGGTAAGAAACCACCGGGCGGCGGGGCTGCCAGAGAGACGCAAAAGTGCATCAGTCCTAGAAGGAAGACACTTAGTTGAGGGATTGAACCCAGCTCTCTTCTGAGACAACGACAGAAAATGGTCATCCCAAGGGCCCGGCGCCCTCACTCTGTTGGCTTGTCGTCTCCTGCCAGTCTGCATGGTACAAGAGACCAGGACTAGGAATCACAAGGAGGTTAACCTGCACCAAATTCCAACGTGGCAATAAGCCCTTATGTAGCAGAGCAGGGCATTACCCCACCCACGACTCCATGGATGCCACTTGGAAATGTTAGCGATTCCCCATGGCAATAAAAAGGCGGCTTTTGTTCAGCTAGGAGAGCAATAACTTCCCCTCTCCATCTTCAGTGTCTGGACCTGGGCACCCTCTGGCCAGCGCCTCTCAGAGGCATAGGTGTGGGCTCGCCAGCGTGTTTGCCCAGATGCGGTTAATGATTCTGAGATTCTGCGAACGCAGTTTGCTCCCCACCCGCCGAGCAGCTGTAATTCATTGACCTTAAGAAGTGCCAGAACGGTGCCTGGACTCAGCCATCCCCTTGGTGGGCCAGACTTCTGAGGCCCCTTCAGCTCAGGCAGTGGCAGGGGGCTTTCCGGCTCCACAACTGGAATGCACAGCACGTGACCTATTGAGTTCTAAAACCCAGCCCCTCTCCGCCTCCCCATGACCCCAGGGTACGGCCCGAGCTGATCGCTGCTGCTGCTGCACCCTGGCACCGAGCACTGCCTCTCTCTCTCTGCCCAAGTGCCTGAGCAGATCAAGGGCATGCTACTGTAAGCACAGGTCAGGGGCAGCCTGCAGGCTTCTGGCAGCTGGCAGCATGACCTCTGCCACCATAGAGCTTGGGCCCCTGTGCTTGGCAGGAATGTGACGCATGCACCAGGACAGGAGGTAGGGGCATGCTGCCAAGCAACCCACATCCTGTCAGTGACCCACTGGGGCAGGGAACAACACGCTGTCCGAGAGGCAGTTGTGAGGGAGAGGAGCTGACGGTCACCGTGCAGCTGCCTGGAGCCGGAGGAAAGGGTTAGCCCCGAGCTGGAAGCACTCTCTATCCCCGGAGGTCATGCTCCCTCGCCGCCCACCTGGCTGGATTCTTCTCTCGGAAGGGAATTCACAGCTTGCATTCCTGGGCAGGAAGGAGGGGTGTCAGCACTTGTTTTTGCTCAGGTCTTGCATTCCTGAAAAGGAAATCTGCCTCTGCCCTGCCTTGCCATCCTTGCCTGCTCATGCCAGGTGTGTGTCCAGAGAGTGAGTGGGGGGTGGTGAAAGCAGGAGAGAGAGAGAGAGAGAGGGAGGAGGAGGAGAGAAAGGTAGGAAGCAGTTGGCTCCAGTGGTTTGGGACCTGGCTCCTTAGCTGGCGCTGTGGCATTGGCCATCAGCTGAGGGACTCGAGTGAATAGCCCCCCCCGTCTCAAATAGGAGAGGGCCGGCTATTTTCAGTGGTCTGGCTCTGGAACTTCTGTGAACTCCGCAAGTCCCCTTGCAGGCCCATGCTTGTCGACCTCCAGGGCAGAGGCTTGGCCCACGCAGCTGCCTGGCAGGGGGCTGAGGTCCCTGTTACCTGGATGAGGGGTGAGTTTGTCTTGACAGTCTCTCAGTTTGTAAAGTTTGGGGGAGGGGGCGGGGTTAGGCTGTGACTAGACACTGTTCACATGCTTAGAGTTTGCTGCTCTGCACGCTGTATCCAGCCAAGCGAATGACAAACTGAGAAAGAGAGAGAGGGTGGGGAAGGGTCTGGGACACACCCATGGGGACTGCGAGACAACCAGAAACCTGCCCCGGGGGGAACACAGTCCAGATCAGATTCTTTCTGTGTGACTGAAATCCGGGTCAGCCAACCAGAGCTGGAGCATAGCTGAGTCTCCGATGACCCCACCCCTGCTCCCATTCTCAGCTGGGATTAGGCTAACCCGGCACTTGGAATTGGAAAGGTGACACACTGAGATTTAGGGACGCTGGCTGCTCAGGAAGGGGAGGCAGAGGGCAATTTGCGGGAGTGGAAGTGTGATCCGGTGGTTGGCTCTGGCTGTGTCCTTTTGGCATGACAGGTAGGAAGAGCCCTGCCAGCCAGGGGCAAGTGTTCGGTGGAGGGAGATGTTAGTGCGTGGTGGTCTTTTACTAGCTTTATCTGTTCTCGGGCTAGAGCGGGGGTTCTCAAACTTTTTTCGATGGGACCCCCTTCGAAAATATTTCAGGCTGTGACGACCCCCTGCCCCCCAAAATGGCGACCCTCCCATGCCATGCCACCCTCCCTCATGTCATGCCACCCTTCTGAAAGCCTCAGCCCCAGCTTGTGTGACGGCTGACAGCTCGCGACCCTCCCATAATAACCTTGCAACCCCTTGAGGGGTCCCGCCCCTCAGTTTGAGAACCCCTGGACTAGAGGAAGGATGTGTATGTGTGCAGGCGCGTGCAGGGGGAAGGTGTGTGCGAAATCATCCTTTAGGACTTTTAATGGCACAGTGCACAAACCACTAGCAAATGTACCTGCCCCAGGACAAAGGCGGGTTGGCAGGGGTGGGGGCGTGCTAGATGATTTAGTGGCTCTTTTGACTGTCTGCTTTCTGTGATTCATGGAATTTTCTTAGGGCCCACAGCCCTGCCCCGGAGGCACCTCCTCGCCGTCACCTATGCTGGGGGAGGCTGCGGAGCTGCACTTTCTACAGCAGGGCAGAATTTGGCCTATTTGTGTTTGTTCACCCCACCTACGCACAGCTGCCCAGTGGGGTCCCAGTGCTGTGGGGAAGCCCCTCCTCCACCAGGTCTGCACGGTGTGTGTGGGGAGAAGACTGGGACCGGCAAAGGGAATTCAGTCTCCATGTTCACTCAGACTTGACAATATTTTTATAGACACCACGCTGCCCTCCCCCGCCATCTGGAGTGACTCAGCTCAGTCCTACATGGAGGGGTCCACCTCAGGGCGGGAGTGGGGAGGGAGGGAGAGAGGAAGTCAGCCTCCGGAACCAGGCAGGCCTTGGTTTTTCGGCTGTGACCGCCTGTCAGGAAGCTGGTTGTTTTACTGAACAGTCACAGGGTACCTCCTTAAATTTCCTTAATGAATGGATAATTCAAACTCACAAATTTCCAGGGAGCAGAGTTCAAAACAATAGCCAGACCGTCTTAACAGCCAGCACACCATTCAGTGGTTGCTGTTAAATTCCCCTTCTCCACAATTCTGTCTCCAAAGGAACAAATGAATTACAGCTGTAGGATAGAACATTAGTTGCAACAACACCACAGCTTTTGTTTCTCCCCAGGGCCTTCTAGCCAATGGGAAGACTGTAGGCACTTAGCATTCTAATTACCCCAAGTAGAACAGACCGAGAGATAATTAACCCTTTCCTTGATGGGTTAACCTCTACTGAATTCTTGACTCAACATCCTTGCTGTGCAGTTTGGTATCATTTAGACTCCAGTTTCGGAAATGACGATACCATTCTCACTCTGGGGGCTGCGGAAAAGAGGTGGTGAGCTTTGCCTCGGGTGGCAGATTGTCTGGAGTGGGTGAGAACAGGCACCCTCTCTTTCACCCTCCAGTTTGGATGCCCCAGGTGGGTGGATGCCTTTTGGTCCTTCTGGACCATTCTGATATTTAAGATGATTGATCCACCATTTGGGCCTGGTCGGGGGAGAGCTGATCCCTAGCGTCGCTCTATGTCTGTGACTCCCCACTCTCACGACACTAGTTTTTCCTTCCCCCTTCCCAGGCCCCGAGGATGCCCCTGGACAGGCCTATAGCCCCTCAGAGGAGGAGGAGGAGGAGGATGTGTTGTGGGAGAAGATTGAGAGAGTGCGGCACCAACTGACCCGCTCCTTGAACCCAGCAAAATTGACGCCCTACCTGCGCCAGTGCCGTGTGATAGATGAGCAGGACGAGGAGGAGGTGCTGAGCTCATGCAGGTTCCCCTGCAAGAGCAACCGCACAGGTGGGAGAAACCAGGCTACCACAGTGGGTGTGGAGCCCTCCTTTACCCAGGACAGCCCTGCCACTCACTGGAGAGACTCCACATCTCAGAGCTCCAGGCCTGCGTTTTCCTCTCACACCAGCACTCCTTCATCACTGCAGCGACTATCCCCCCAGTACAGCGGGCACTCCCGCCCCGTTCCCTCCAGCAACGCTCCCCGCCCCAGGTGGTGCTCCTGCCCCGTTCCCTACAGAGATATCCCGCTATCCCATCCGCCACAGCCGGTGCTCCTGACCTGTCCTCTACAGCAACCCCCCAAAACACACACAGCCAGCACTCTCGCCTCCTTCCTGCTCTTAGAAGTGGTGGGAATCGGTGAATTTGCTTCTTCCTACAGTGATGTCATTACACACAGTTTCTCATGGGTTTAGCAATGCTTTGGTCCTATGTGGCTCTGTCTTGTTTTAGGACACCTGATGGACATCCTTCGAGGTCGAGGAAAGCGAGGCTATGAAGCCTTCCTAGAATCCCTGGAGTTTTATTACCCAGAGCGCTTCACCCAGCTGACAGGCAGGGAGCCAGGGCAGCGCTGCTCTATGATCCTGGGTAGGGAAGCAGCCCCCTTCTTCTCCAGCTGTGCAGCGGCTTAGAGAAACCTGTGGGGCGGGGAGGGGAGGGAACCTGGCACCCTGAACCCTGCCTTGGGGAGAGCCCTGTGTGTGTGGGGAACCCAGCGCCCTGAACCCTGCGTTGGGAAGAGCCCTGTGTGTGTGTGTGGGGGGGGAACCTGGGCACCTTGAACCCTGGTTTTAGGGATACAGAGTGACTGACAAGTCTGTGTCCCAGATGTAAGACAGGGTGGTAGCTGTCCCTGTCTCAGCACCCAGGAACTGATTACCTTCCTCTCTTCCAGATGAGGAGGGCCCCGAGGGTCTGACCCAGTTCCTGATGCTGGAGGTGAAGGGGATGAGGGCGCAGAGGAAAGACCACCTGGTGAGAGAGCGCCAGTTAAAGGTGAAGAACCAGGCCCTGGAAGAGGAGGGGACCCGGCTGGAACAGCGACTGCAGGAGCTGCTGAAGGTGCAGGAGCGGTGCCAGAGGCTGCGGGAGGAGTGGGATTCCAACAGCATGGAGCTGCTGCGGCTGAAGGATGAGAACTACATGTTGGCCATGCGCTACGCACAGCTGTGTGAGGAGAAGAACCTGGCCGTGCTGCGGAGCCGGGACCTGCAGCTGGCGGTATGGCAGGGCGGGAGAGCATGTGCCTGGCAGTTAGTCGGCCTGAAGGTGGGCTGGGGTGGGTGTACTTATTACAGAGCATGGGCCTGGGGTAGGCTGCAGGTTAGGTACAGAGGTGTGATGGGTATTCCCAGCCAGGGGGTGTGGAAGGGGGAGTGTGCATGTTCTATGTTAGTATAGCAGGCACTACTGAGTGTGTGTGTGTGTGTAAGAGAGTGTATGTGCACTAGTGACTGAGGTTGTGTATTAATGTGTCTTTGTATGAGTGTTTTACTGAAAACGTGTGTGCGTTCAGTTGCATATTAGTATGTGATGGTGTGTTCAGCGTGTACGTGTATTGTATATTGCTCCGTCAGCATGTGTGTGTCCTGTCTGCTGGTCTGTGAGCGTGTGTGTGTACCGTCTGTGTGTGTGCTTGTGTGTGTGTTCTGGTGTACTGTGTGTTGCTCGGTGTGTGTGTGTGTATTGGGGCAGTGCATGTTGCTCTGTGTGGGTTGGTGTTATATTTATTCTTTCCACTTATATTATGTCCGTATCCATTTCTCTGCAGGAGTGAGCATGTGTGTCTTGCTGTGTGCGCGTTAGGCTCTGTGTGTGTTTGTGTGCGAGGTGCTCTGTACTGCCTGGTATTTGGGGTTGTTCCTGAAGTGCTGGGCACAGAGCCCACCTCACCTCTCCCCTCCCCTCAGGTGATGCAAGCGAGAAGGAATTCATGACACCATGCCCCAGTTATCAGGCTTTCACCTCCAGCAATAACACACCCACTTCCTCTGTTTGAAATAAGTTAACTCAAGGTGCAGCCGTCCTACTAACAACTCTCTCCTTAGTAACCTTTCCTTGGGTTGTTTCCCCCTTCTTCCAATCCCAGGCTCCCACACAGCTCTGCCGATGCCCCGCGCTTGCCCCCCTGCTGTTCTAGGGCTGGATGCCCATATACAGCTCTGCCCATGTCCCTCGCTCCAGCCCCGTTCACACTCTGCTCTTTCAGCCCGGAGATCCCCACATCTCTTGCCCATGTCCCTCATTCTTGCCCAGCATCACTCTCTGCTATAGCAATCCTAGGCTGCTTCTGAGCACAGACAGCTGAATTGTTTGTGGGGTTTTGTAATATGGACAAATATCCACCATAGAGTAGGGTGAGACCTATTGTCACAGGCTGGCCCAGTCCCCTTCTCTGGATGGACACCAGGCTGTGATGAATGGACCCCGTCACTGGATCCCATGGGCACAGGCACCCCCAACAGCAATATTGGGCCCTGGGGCAGAGCAGTCAATGGCTCCCCTAGAAAGGGATGGCTGAAGTCCGAGTGAGCTTCCACCGGAAGCTTTTACTTATTTATTATGTGCCATGCAGGTTGCTGGGCGACTGGGGGAGGATCTGGGATCTGGGGTCCTTTGGACTCCACAGGGAGATTACCGATGAACCGGGAACCTGCATGGCACATAATAAATAAGCTCCACTCAGGGGAGGGATGGAGAGCGCGAGCGGCGATGGCTTCTGGGGAAGAGGGCATGTGGAGGAGAGGAGGATACGTATCTACCCTCCCATCCGCCTGACCCCTTTTAAATCGCCGGGCCCTTGGGCAATTGCCCCCCTTGCCCTCCCGTTGGTCTGCATGTGCTACTCAATTCCCTGTGTCTGGTACTGACTGGTCACTGTTCCCAGCTCTGGGTCTCTCAGGGTGTCTACACTGCAGTAGAACACCCGTGGCTGGCCCAGGTCAGCCGACTTGGGCTGGGGCCATGGGGCTATACAATTGCAGTGTTGATGTTCAGGCTTAGGGACACCCCCGCCCTGCCCTCGTGGGCTGTCAGAGCCCAGGCTCCATCCTGAGCCCAGATGCGAACACTGCACTTTTACAGCTTTGCATCCCAAGCCCAGCAAGCCTGAGTCAGCTGACTTGGGCCCGGCTCAGGCCGGGGTCTTCTACTGTAGTGCAGACATACATACCCTCTGACCTACTCCTAGGCACAGATCCCCTGTCTGACACCAGCTGCCTAGACCCCAGAACTAGTGCCCTACCCCTCTGAGCCCCCTCCCCCCAATTGCTTAGATACATTCCCCCAGAGCCCACCTGGCTGTGAAAGCTCTGGTTTCTTGATTAACCCCTTCAGAGACAAAAAAAGCAAGGCTGGAAAACAAGGAAGACAGGCTTAGCATTGGAATTTCTTAGCCACAGAGACTTTACTCTTAACAAAGCAAACTCAAGAGTCGCAGATTTTTGGAAAACAACAAATAGTCCAGAACACAGCCACGCAACTCTGATCTCACCCTGTCTGTGAGTCCTGGATTTGGTCACCATCCTTCAACCAGTCTGTCCTTTCCGCCTCCTTAACCTGGTCTTCTGGTGATGGACGGATGGGCCCTTGCTCAGAAAACCCCCTCTCTGAAATATTGCCTCTGACCCCTTTGGTCAGGTGGCCAACAGGAGAAACTGCAGCTTGCCCAGCCATGTGCTCTAGCTGGGAAATTCCAGCTCCTTGCTCCACCTCCTCCCCCACCCAAAGTCAGACAGCTATAGTATGCAGGGAGGTCATTGCTCCAGGAGTTGGCAGCTCATTGAGAGACAATGGAGCTGAGGGGCTAGTTTGCCCTGTTTTAACTTCACAGATAGAGTCATTCCACTAGGTGCCAAGCTGCTGCTACCAAATGGATGCTCTAATCCACAATGGAGGTTGCAATGCAACACAAAGGTTACAGTACAAAGTGGCAGTCACTCAACAAACTGGAGATCAGAGTTTGGTACAGAGCTAGCCTCCTCTGTCTCACCCACCAAACCCCTTTCACTTGAGAGCTGAGCCGGAAGAGAGCCCTCCCCCCAATTATACAAGGCCCTCTCCACCATGTTATTTCAGCCCTGGCTCTCCCAAACCCTTTCCCTGCGTACCAACCTCCCCGCTTCCCTCCCTGGTACCTAAGGTGGAGGCGGAGGGCGTGAGGCTGTCTTTGTTCTCCCTGTCCTAGGTGGACCAGCTGCAATGTAAGGTTAGCAGCCTGGAGGAGGAGTGCAGGCAGCTGCGGAAACACACGTCCGCCGGTCCCCAGCGAGAGGCAGAGGAACGGGGTCAACCTGACACAGTGTCCGAGCTGCAGGCCGAGAACCAGAAGCTGATAGCCTCACTGCAGGAGCTGCAGAGCATGCGGCAGGTACCAGCCGGGGCAAAAGGAAAACAGGCTGTGAGACCCTTATTCCTCCATGGTTGGACCCCCAGTGGGGTGGAGAGCTCTGTCCTGTATGGTTATGCTAAGGAGGAGCCGATGGCTGAGAGAGAGCTGGCAACGCACAAACGTGGGTAGATGGGTGATGCATGCGGAGAGGGGCTGATGGGGTGGAGTGGAAGGAGGGTGGATGGTAAGGGTTGAATAGGGCTACTGGGTAGAGAGAGACTGCATGGAAGGAGTGTGGGATGAGATATAGTCTGATACTCCTTGCACTCTACACTGCCAGCTCTGCTCGGTATCTCTACATTTCCTTTCCCCCTGCCCCTGCTGCTTGACCATCACCACCCTGCATAACCTGGAGCAGCCTTTCTCCTCCAAGATACCATGTAGCCACCCTCCCTTCTCAGAGTCAGGAGGATCAGCTGCTTTTCAAGGCTGATCACCTTGTGGATGCTTCCTGTGGCATCCTCTAACCAGCTGGCCACACCATGCAGCGTAGAGATGAGCAGTAGGTTCTTCCCATCACCAGATTTGCCCTTCGTTCTGGTGTTGCAGACCATCGAGGCTGTCTCCTTGGGTCCCTCTCTGGGGCTGAGCCATGCTGAAGGCAGGCAGTCACCCTAGACTCTGCTCTCCCCCACTTGGGCATGTTTTAAATACAGCTGTTTCCATGGTGGGAAAAACTGATGCAAAGATCAGATTTATTTACAGAGCCTAACAAGAAGCAGGGGCTATAGAGAGAGACATCAGAATAGACAGGGAACCTTGCACCAAGCATGACAGAGCAACAGCCCCAAAGACGATGGGATAGAAGGACCAACATCCCAGGACATACCGGAATAGCAAGCTAAAACCATGCTGAATTCTAAACAGCAACAAGGTCTTTGTCTAAAATTGTGCACTCCGATTCTCTTACTCCCTTTGGTGCTTTTAGGGGACCCTTAGCAGTCCAGGTTTTCAGGTTCACACCTGAGGAGGGGTAACAGGATTTTTATGCTAAGTACTCAGGGGACAGGCTTGTTGGGACAGCACTGGACTGGGACTCAGGAGATCTGGCTTCATTTCCTGGCTTTGCCACAGATTCTGTGTGTGACTGTGGGCAAGTCCCCTGATCTCTCTGTGCCTCAGTTCTCCACAGTAATCCATCCTTCGTCTGTCTTGGCTGTTTGGGGTGTGAACTCTTCAGGGCCCTGATTCGGCTGGGTGCTGCTGCGGTTGTCACTTTTATTACAACACTCATATGTCAGTCCCCTTACCCGAGGAGTGTGAGACGGCCCGTAGCTGGGAGCATCCCTTGGTGCCTGTGGTAGGCGACTCTGCTCTCTCCTCTCCTAGGCAGCAAGTGAGCCCCAGGCGCCGGGCTCCCAGCGGATCCTCCTGGACATTCTGGAGCACGACTGGAAGGAAGCCCAGGATGAACGGCAGGAGCTGTGCCAGAAGCTCCACTCCGTGCAGAGTGAGCTGCAGTGGGCTGAGGAACTAAGGGATAAGGTATTACCCCCTTTTCCCAGTACAGCTGAACAGTGGGGCCCCGAGGAGCTGGGATATTTGCTCCTGGAAGGCATGACACTCTGGCTATGTCTACACTACTGCTTATGTCAGCAAAACCTACGTTGCTCAGGGGTGTGAAAAAACCACCTCCCAGAGCGACATCAGTTTCGCCAGCATTAGTGGCAGTGTGCACAGCGCTGTGTCGGCGGGAGAGCTTCTCCTGCTGGCATAGCTATCACCACTCATTGAGGTGGTTTTATTATGTTGACGGGAGAGCTCTCTCCTGCCGGCGTGGAGCGGCCACACGAGCCATCCTACAGCGGCGCAGCGGCATCGGTACAGCTGTGCTGCTGTAAACTTGCTAGTGTAGGGATGGCCTATGATTCCTGTCCCCAGTACCTGCAGGAGATGGAGGATCTGCAGCTGAAGCACCGGACTCTGCAGAAAGACTGTGATCTGTACAAACACCGGATGAACACGCTGCTGTCTCAGCTGGAGGAGATCGAGAAGGAGAGGGATCAGGTGAATTGTCCTCCCATCCAGACTCCTCTTCCCCATTAGGAAAGGGGCCAAATCTCCACTCTTGATCCCCTTCCTGATCTCAGAAGGGGGCTAGCTCTGTAGGCCTGATGCCTATACTTCCCTCCTTCCCCTCTTACCCTTAGTGCTCTTTCCACTGGTGGCAATTTTTCAATGAGGATTGGATGCTTTTCTAAAAGATCTGCTCCAGGAGTTATTCTGGGGAAGGTTCTATTGCCCGTGTTCTAGAGGAGGGCAGACTAGATCATCACCACGGTCCCTGCTGCCCTTGGAATCTGACTCTTTCCCCACAGGCTATCCAGAGCCGAGACAGGGTGCAGCTGCAGTACTCCCAGAGCCTGATCGAGAAGGACCAGTACCGCAAACGGGTTCGGACCCTGGAGGAGGAGAGAGACGAGCTTCTGAGCAAACTCAGCCAGGCGGAGAGAATGGAGAGCACCCTGCAGGCACAGCTGCAGCGATGCCAAGGCAACCGGGGCATGAAGGTGAGTGACAACTGACAAGGAGCCCACGGGGACGTAGAAGGAGAAGGCTGGGCAGGTAGGACCCTGAGGGAGGGGCAGATGGGGATGAGACCCTGAGTGGAAAGGGAGTGTGAAGAGAAGAAGGGAGGGGCTGAGGGGCCTCCAAAGGGCCCGGGTATAGGGTGGGCCAATGACCTTCTTATTGGGTCCCTTCTCTCTCAGGTGTGTACCTCCTCCTATTCCCTCTGCTCCAACTTCAGCAGCACCTGGAGCCTGAGTGATAACCCCTCCTCCCTGGGGAACGGAGCCATGGACACGCTGCGAGTTCCTGCCATCACCTTTCCAGGGGACTCCACAAACCACAGCATGGTAAGAGCAGGGGGACCAGGCTGTTACTTAGCCCTAAGCCCGGCAGCACCTCTGCAGACTGGGTAAGTGGTGGCGTGACCCAGGTTTCACAAGGCAGAGAGGGGCGGGGACTTGTCCAAGTTCACACAGTGAGTCAGTGTCAAAGCTGGGACCAGAACCCAGGAGCTCCCAGTGTTGTTTTCAGAGGGCTCTCGTTCATGGGGAGCAGACCAGCCCCCCACATCCACCAGTGCCCCTAATTGCTCAATACTCTCTTCCTCACTCTCAGGCACAGTGATCTGTGGCCCTTCCCCTAGTTAGTATCACTGATTTTCAGTCACACCCACAAAGCTAGGGAGGAAATCTGGGCTCCAATGAACTCAATGGCAAAACTCCCATTGACTGTAATGGGGCCAGGATTTCAACCCTGATCCTTAGAATTTCCTAGTCTTTGGCAATATCCTGCAGTGGCAAGTTCCACAGGTTAACGACACACGGAGTCCTTTTCTCTGCTTGCACCCATTGCCTTGACAGCTCATTCCTTCTGGGTCACGGAGGAGGGTGAATGTGAGGACCTGATGGGTATTCCCTTTACACTTCACCTCTCCTTCACACCTACCCACGGCCTCGGCTGGTACCACGCCACTTGTCATGCAGATTGCAAAGGGATGGGGACTTGGTGAGGTTTGGCATTTTGCCTCCTCTCTTCAGAGACCCTTCCCCCATCTCCTGGGGTGGCAAGGCCTGGCAGAGCCTCCAGGAGCAAGGGAGGGGTGGAGAATAGATGGGCACTGAACAGGAATGTGGTGCCAGCAGCTGTGGCTGGGATCTGAAGCCGACCCACCCAAAGAGGAGTGGGAGGGCGGCACAGGGGCAGGCGCCACTGAAATTGGACTGAGGCTGGCTCTAGATGGCAGATGTGATGCAAGCTGGTGTCTCCCTTGCTCTGTTCAGGAGGTGCCTCCAGAGAGTGAGAAGGACATTAACCGCCTTTCCACCTTCCCCTTCCCCCCCTGTGCTGGCTCCATCCTCCGACGGCAGCGGGAAGATGGATTCGTGCCCTTCAAAAGGTAGCCCATGGAGTCCTGAGCCTTCCGTACCTCACTACAACCCCTTACAGGCCCCTTCGGTTCCAGCCTCCCCAGCAGGTGCTGCAGGCTGGGCCCCGGTTGAGGGGAAATGCCAACTGCTTCAGTCCCAGCTTCTGGCAGCCAGGGGGCTGAAGTGATGGCTGAGGGGCGCGCCAAGACCCTGCAGTGCTGCGATCTCCGGCACACGCTTCAGACTAGGGAAACATGCCCTTGGCTGCCGAAAATTGGAGGCTCATTGCAGGGGGGCGGGAATGTCGGTGATGAGGGAGGGAATAATGTAGGTGCGCAGCTGCTGAGGAGAGGCGCACCGACGGTAAAGGGTGCAAGAGCGCGGACGGCTCACGGAGAGGGTGTTTCTGGGAGGAGGGGTGTTGGCAAAGCTGGCTGCGGGGAGGGGGGAGCTGAGGGGCAGGCAATGCTGGCTGTGTGGGGGGAGGAGCTGCTGGGGGGAGCCAGGCAGGCATAGTAGGCGCATGGCGTGACACAACCAGGTGAGCCCTGTTTGATATCGACAGAGAGCCGCGTCCGCAGATGCCAATGTATTGGTCGTCATGTTTGCGGGTTGGATGTGGATCCGGGCTCCGGGATCTACAAATGGGTGTTAGAAACGCTGTTGCCTAGTGATTCCCCTTTGTGTTTCCCTCTCCCTTCCAGCCTGTCCTGCGGGTCTCTTGGCAGCATGGAGGACACAGGTACCAGCAGTCATGGCTTTTCCAGAAGGACTTGCCTGGGAACTGTGTCAGAGGGAGAGATCAGGGAGAGAGGGGACAGGGAGCGTCCCCCGTGCCTTCCATCAATGAAACCAGCTGCAAGGCCATGCGCCCACTGGGGGGCACCATTGTCCCACGCTTCGCCTGTCAGCCACAGCAGCAGTCTGTGGAGGGCCCGCCTGTCTCCTGTGGAGCTTTTAGGATATTCTGGTCTGGTATATGTAATTTACAGAGGGTTTTATTTGACAGAGAATTCGATTCCGAGCCAGAGGGGTAGGAACTGGAAGAGATAAACGCTTTAACTTCAGGATGTTAGCGGTCCTTGGTGATGGGTTGTAACTCTTTGAGCACGTCCCCCTGTATATCTCAGGACCGGCTGGATTTGTGGCATGTTCTAGGGCTACGGCTCCCCAGCTGGGTGGGTGGTTACAGGCTACCTGTGTTCTGCAGTCACACCAGGCCTGCTGCTGAAAGGGTGGGGAAGGGGAAATTGCCTGTTCTCAGGCTCCATTGCAGGTGTCCAAGTGTCCAGTGCAACTTCTAACCTTCCTTCCACCCACCATCTACCTGTCTCACTCCAAATACCCTTCAGGTAGGGCAGACCCAGGGCAATCCTGCGTTGGACCCCTGCAGGATTCTGAGTCTATGCAGTCATCTGTGCTGACTTGCTCTCGTCTCTCTCTCTCTCTCTTTTCTAGGCAGCGTGACCACTCCTGTTTCATTGGCCGGTCTCTCCTCCTTTTCTGGCAGTGCATACACCACGGTGAAGTCAGAGATCTGCTTGTCCACCACCTCTGACCAGAAGGAGCTCATCAGGAGGTGCTTCCTTCCTTTTACTCATCCTTGTGTTAGGCTCGGTGCTGGGGAAGGTTAAGGATTTCATCCTCTGAACAATGAGGTGTTGGGGAATCCCGCTCCCTGTCTTGGGGTGGTCTCCCTGTTCTTTCATTATGGGCTTTCGTATCAGGAAAGGCCCCTTCCTGAGGGGATCAGAGGATGAAACTGTCTATGGGTTTCACCTAGGCTCTGCTCCTCAAATGGGGCTCCTATCCCTTCCTTCTGACCCAGTCCATCATAATGGTGCCGGGCAACAAGGTGGGAGATCGGGACATCTCCCTGCAGGAGGCGATGGAGGGAACACCTCCTTCAGATCCTGACTAGGGTTTGGGAGAACCTGTCCCTAGAGAATCCATCTCGGGGTCTGCGCTGAGCCTGATGCATGGTGGGACAAGGCAGAGCAGCCATGGTCGGTAATTAGTCATGTACCTCACTGTTGAGTCTCAGTATCTTGACGTAAGGAGTCCTGACACACCAGACTATGGACATGGTTCCTTGCAAAGGCAATAGGCTTGAATTTCTCCCTGTTGTTTTCTCCCTTACCAGATCCCCGGTGGTGCAGCTGTCTAGCATGGGTCACCTGAGCAATCCATTGCCCCAGGACAGGGGGCTTGGAAGGGACATCTCCATTCTGGGGGGGAACAGAACAGGGGTTTATGTCCAGTGGGTGAAGCCAGGTTCAGAGGCTGAGAGGACAGGCCTGACAGAGGGGTGCCGGCTCCTAGAGGTGAGTCTGGAGATTGTCATGATGTATGGAACCACAGTCCATCTGAAACAGGAAACGTCTATGAAACAAGCAAGCTACAGCTACAGGCCTCTGCGCAGCTTGAGTCCCAGCTTTGTCTCCCTTGTTCATCGGGAACCACTCGCTGCCGATGAGGCGCACAGAAAGGAGTGGCTGAATAATATAATGCTAGTGAGCATTTGAAGACAGGTCTGTTTAGATACGGAATCTTTCTGGAATGAGTGGCTGGAGAGTTCCTTCCAGTCGGGACATTGGGAAAACTGGGTGGTAGTAATACTACCATGTACTCCATAGTGCCTGCCACCCTGCAGGTCCCAAAGCACTTCACAGGCTGGATCATTCCTTCCCTGTTGAAATGCAGCCATTCTGCCTCAGTGACACCTCACACGCTTTGGAGGAAGTTATATGGAGAATAATTCCTCCAGTGGAAGTGCTGTGGGGTATTTATGGGGGCAGAATATAATGACCTGACTTGTAGTTTGGCCAGGCTACATGGATTAATACCCCTGTTCTTGGACAAATCACTCCTTTTTACAAACCTGGACAAGCACCTCCAGCAACATGGTTCCATGCTGGGGGACTGAGTAAGAGGGAAAAGCACCTTTTTTGAGTTTCCAGTACCCGAGTGTCTCCCATCTGAGTAATAACTATGCCTGACGCTGCTTAGTTGGCGAACAGGCTGGGTGGTGCTGGTGGCCTGTGATATACAGGAGGTCAGACTGGATGATCTGGTGCTCCCTTGTGGCTTTGAACTCTATGAACGTCAGAGCCCGAAGAGCTGTGGGCTGCATGGGGATATAAGGTTTGACAGTCAGAGGGAAGCCACAGATGAAGAGCACTGAGGAATTGTGTGAGCCACTCCAGCATCCTGTGAGCAGCAGAGGCTGGCAGCAGAGGCGTCAGAGGAAGGTGCAAGAAACTCTGTAATAGGCAGATGTAGGATAGCCTGCTGTCAGAGACAGTTTTTCCCCTAGCCCCAGTGGCAAGAGGCTGGGTTAAGCCCTACGTCATGAAGATTTCAGTCCCTTCCAAAGCTCATTTGTCCTTTAGCAGCTTGAGGTGCTGGGCAAAGGGAGCTCTGTCATCTAATGGCATGAGTGGTGGGAGGGGCTATGGGGTATGGCCTGTGGTCACACCTCTCCCTCCTGTCTGTCTTTCCTTGGCAGCTGTCTTTGCCGAACGGGGAGGTGCTGTCCCTGGAGAACTGCACCCGGGAGGTAGCTTACCTGAGCCTGTTGCACTCGGCTGACCCAGCTGCTCTCATCTTCTTGCCCGACATGGCAGGTAAATCCCCGTGGCTGCTGCTTGTCTTGGCGTAATGATGGCCTTCACTACGGTAAAGGCTGAATCGCCTTCCCTTTCCTTGGTGAGAAGGGGAATTCAACTCTCTTGTTCATTCAGCCTGCAGCTCCCTGAGTCCTGGGCCCTGTCCCTCCCTGCCCTAAGACCCCCACCCTGCCTCACAGGAGACTCTTCATGTTTTTTCACTACCAGGCTTTCACTTCACACCAAAGACCATGTGGCTGTGAATACCAGTTCATGTAGCACGGCTGTTACAGAGGCCCAGAAGTTCCAGAGATGGCTGCCCAGCTTGCTCCTGCCTGTCTCTTGGAGAAGGGGCTTGGCTGTGGTGAATTTCATTCTGTCTCTCTTGTCCCAGGGTACCGGCCGCTCAAGGAGGCCTTAGAAGAAGGGAAGAAAGTGACTGGAGACTCATTCTATGTGCGTGCCAATCTGACCCTCCTGGACCAATCCGACCCCTATGCCCTGTGCGTCAAGCGTTGGGAGATCTTGCACGTCACCGACACCATGCACAAGAGGCGGCTGGAGTGGTACTGTGCCCGCGTCGACCCCCTGACGCTGCGGGACCTGGACCATGGAACAGTGCCTAATTACAGCAGGTAATGTGGGCACAGGGGGCTGCAGTCCCCGTCAGAGGAAGCCCTCTCTTTAGGGTCTTGGCAATTGGGAAGGAGCGTTTGTCTTCCCTCCCTTTGCCTTTGGGTTCCCGTACTCTGTAGGAGTACGAGCTGTCTAGGTTCTCAAGATCATATCATAGTGTAGTGCCCATCACCGTGGCATCTGAGCACCCCCAAGAGAAGGGGTGATAGAGTAGGTCCCTTCCCGGTGTTGTTCCAGGAGAATTATGGGGGTTCAGTGGGGTACACCCCTTTTAGGTTCTGTAGCTACCTGATGGTAATCTCTCTCCTCCCAGGGCTCACCAGCTTTTGAAGGTACAGGAGAAAGGCCAAGCGCCAGGCCGGCAGAGGGGCTGCGGGAGTAATGTAAGCTGGAGGAGAAAGCGGTGGAAAGTGGGGGTGGGGATCGTAGTACCTGTAATCTGCACCCACCGAGTGTGTCGCTCTGTGTCCCGTCCGCCGCTAGATGGGGACATATAGGGGTCGATGAGCCTGCTGTGGTCTTGGCTAGCAGAGCTGGGGCTGTTGGCTCAGGCAGTGATGGCTCCTGCTTTGTGATCCCCGAGGGCCTAAGTTCAATCCCTGCATGGCATTACACGCTCCTTTGCCCAAGCATGCTCTGTGCTGGGATCCTCATCGCCACTGAAATGTGCTGCAGGGTGAATGAAGGGGAGAGGAGACCACCTGGCTGGAGACTGTCTGAGCCCCCTACGTGCTGTGGGGAATGGGAGGAGCAGCCAGGGCCATGCTGTCTACTCTCCCCTGGCTGGAGCATGGCAGTGCCAGCGTTAGCCCCCCAGGCTGTGAGAGAAAAGCAGGGCTGGAGTCTTTATCTCTTGCCCTCCTAGGGGCTGGGAATGCTGCAAGGGCCAGGCCTGGGGGCTCTGTGGGGCAGTGTGCCAAGCTGGGTCTCAGCCTCCCAGAGGGGGGGACGCTCAGCAGGCAGCATGCTGCTGTGGGGGAGGGGAGGGGTGCTTCGTGTCAGGGAGCTTTTGCATGCTCCTTTCAGTGGAGCCCCTGAACCTCCTGGGGTCTGGGCCTGTCCATCTGCCTTCCCACGTGAGCCCTTTCTGTGCCGGTGGGGCACAGCGGAGCTCTGTGTTCTGGTCTCTCCCTGTTCTCCTCAGCTGAAGAAACGGACCCTGGGGCAGTTGAGGCTGGGAAAATCCAAACCGCAGGTGGAGCCCCCTCAGCAGCTGCTGCTGGATCCCTGCCCAGGTGAGCTGCTGCTCTGCTCTGCGCCCTCCTCTGGTACAGCCCCCCCAGGGGGAGGGGTTCCCCCAGGGACAAAGTCTGTGTCCCCTCTGGGGCTGTTGCCTGGCGGAGCTGGGACTCTCCATCCTCACTCAACACACCTTCTCACGGGTGAGGATGGGTAGCTGGGCCGCAGCTTCCTTGTGTGACTCAGGGAGCTCTGGGTTTGTGCAGCCTCCCTGCCCCCCAAGGGAGCGGAGTGCCCTGTGTGTGTCATTGCCCCGACCCCGTGAGGCGATCAGGAGGTGGGGCTGGACAGCTGGGAAGGGAGTCATAGCCAGTCTCCGTGGCCTACCAGGCTGAGATTGGGAGGGGTGTGGGGGAAGCAGTGAGGCTAGGGTACCAGGCAGGTGAGGCTGGCAGTGGGTGGGCAGTGGCAGGGAGGGGGTGATGGGTCTGGCAGGGGGTGTGGTAGGGGGTTGGGTGGCTCTAGGCATTGGGAGGGTGGGGTGCACGTGGCCGGAGTGGGTTTGACGTGGGAGAAAGGAACGGTCTCCGTGCTGCTTTCAGCTCGTAGCTCTCATTCGCTCACCTGCTTCTCTTCCAGAGCCAGACAGGAGCCCCAAGCCCTACAGCCTTGTGCGCCCCCTGCGGGTGCAGGCACCTCGCCCGGTGGTGCTCTCCCCTGACTGCATTGCGCCCAGGCTCATCAGGAACCTGCTCGACCTGCCCACCTCGCGCCTGGACTTTCACCTGTGCCCAGCTGGTGAGCAGGAGCAATCAGGTGACTTACCCAGAGTCTCCCAGGGGGCGTGTGGTAGAGTCTGGAACAGAGCCCAGCTCGGCTGAGTCCTGGTCCCAGCGCTAGTCACACGGCTCTTCGGAGGAGGAGGAGGATTGCCCTTTCCCTCCTGCTAGTCCGCAGCCGCTTACCAGGGAGATGGCCTTGATGCTGTTGAAGACAGGTCTTTCCTACCTCTAGAGTGATGATACCCAGGCCCGTGGCAGGCCCTCTCCAGTCAAGTGTGGTAGCTGTCTAAGAACCCAGGCGACCCGAGAGTGCACCTACAGGTCTTTCAGGGATGGTGAAAGATGCCTCAGTGTCCTCCTCAGCAGCTGACGCAATGCTCTCTGGCTCTTCCCACACGGCAGCTGCTGCCGGTTCATCTTTCGGCTATTTCTAACCAGTTCGGGTCCCACTTCGCTTGGGACTCTCCGAAACACCTGATGCCTCCTGTCATCATCTTGGCTGCGATGCTTCCCTTTGAGCTGCTGGAGGGCCAGCTCCTGCCCAGGCTCTTCCGTGGCCCTAGGGACACTGCCCGTCTCTTGGCCTGGCTGGAGTGTCTTCCTTTGGTTAGATAATGGTCACTCTAGTAGGTGTCTCCAGATTGCCCAAAGCCCTTTTCTCAGAGCGCCCCCTGGCTTTGCCCTGAAGGACTGCAGCTCCACTAGCTCTGTCCCTTCCTCGTTTGCCTCCAGGTGTCCATTGTAACCAGCTGCGGCGCCGCGCTCTCTCCCTTCTTCCTGTAAGGATGTTTCTCCCTCTCATTTTTGTTGTTTTACTGATTAGCTCAGCTGGTTGGGAAATTTTCCCAACAGAAATTTCCATGAAAACTAATTCTCCCCATCAATTTTCCCTTCAGAAATTTTTGGTTGTCCAAACTTGAAAACTTTTTAAAAAACAACAAACATTTTTTTGGTGAAAATCTCCATTTTCCGTCACAAAAGGAGGCTTTGAAAGAAAATGTTCTGCCTGGCTCCATGTGTGAGCTGTGTGACTCGTACAGCTTGTGTGCTGTCCTGCGAATGCCCTGTCCTGCAGCCTAGGGCCCCACTCTCACCCCACACCGCCAGGTGGCATTGGGGCACCTATGAAAGCCACTTACCAGGGTTCCCCTTCTGGCTAGCCTGGACTGCCCCCACCCAGGTAGAAGGCGGGTCTTATGGGCATCTTCCCACCACATATCCAATGTCACAATTCTGGCAACTGCACCTGTATACCCCCTCGTAGTCCAGCAAGGTCACCCACTGCCTGACTTCTGTCACCTCTCTTGAGACCCGCAGTCCTCCTGAATGGGGTTTTTCCAGGCTGCACAGCTCCCTGCCTGCACTGCCTCAGCAGGCCAGCTTTGCCTTCCTGCCTCAAAGGCCGTACGTGGTGTTATTGCCCACAGTTAAGTGACCACACAGCTCTGTCTAAGCAAGCACTTAAGATCCGAGCACTACAGCGAAAACACATTAAAAACAAGAAAAGAGCCTACGTGCATGCTAATAAACTTACCAGTGATTACCCCAACTCCAACAAGGGCTCTGGCCGATGGCCAAGGGTCCTTCAAACCCCACCAAGGATTTTCCCTGGGGTCACAAGTTCATAACAGCTGTTAGTTCAGAACAAGCCCTCCCCTGCCCCCCCCAATTGGTGAGTCACTCATATCCAGTTCGGGCCTCTGATCTTGCCATCATATAACAGGTAATCAGCCCATAATGGGTGTCTCCTCAGGGCACAGCTTCAAAAGGCTGGGTCTGGAGGTGTGAAGTTGCCTTGCCCTCCTCCCAAGTATTTTCTAGGGATCCCACTTTGTTTGTCTGGTACACTGTTTCAAAGCATCCCCAGTTGCTCATAACACTTCTTAGAGTTTACATTAGTCATGTCTCCTAGAGACTATAAATACAACCCCACAATAACAGGTAAACAGCTGCATTTTTAATACAATGAGCTCCTAGGGTACTGAAACTTAATTCAATGAGGTTTAACTTAATTCAGTAAGGCTTGGCCAGGATATTGCAGAAAATTGCCATATCTGTCACATCCAACACTCCTCTTTGCCTCCCACTGCAGAGACCCTTGCTAACCACCAGGCCGCTGCTACCCCTCCCCAGGAAGCCTGTGTGGCTAGAGGCTCCCTCCAGGAGCAGAGGGCGGACAGAAGGATCCGCGCCATCCGGGAGTGCATCGGCAAGGTGCTGAACTGAGAGCAACAGCTGCTGGACACTGCCTGCTGGGGCGGGAGGTCCCACTGGACACTAGGAAGAGGATGGGATACTTGAATGGGGGAGAGAGAGAGGAAGAGAAGAGACCACTGAATGGGGAGTGTGGTAGGGGGAAGGAAAGGAGTCTATGATTTGGGTGCTAGGGAGGGAGGGATAAGAGGGCCCCCTGGCCAGGCTGGGGACACAGCCTGTTACGGATCAGATGACCTTGCTCTTTAATTCTCTGGTTCCCTCACGGGGTTAGCTGTAAATCCACATTTAATGGAATTACTACTGGAAAAGCAATGATATCTCACAGTATGGGGTTTGATTTAATGTAACTGTCAAGGACTTGGGTTATTTCTTTTCCATTTAAATCAGTAAATCTATTCAATTTCCTTGCAGAATAAACACTGCCTGCTCGAGGTGGGCCTCCAGAGGGTGAGGGATCTAATTAAAAGTGAAATATACCCCATCGTTATCCACGTGGAGGTCACCGAGAAGAATGTCAGGGGACTCAGGTACAAAAAGCCCTTCAGAGGACAAGCAGAGGTCATACCATGGAAAGAGTGATGCTGGCCCATGCTCAAAGAGAGAACAAAGGGAAGGGGTGGGGAGGGCTGGCTGTGGTACACTGGGGCACCATCGCTCTCTGGGTGGGCAACGTGTTATGGGTGTGTTTCCCTTTCTCTGGCAGGAACTTGTTGGGGAAGCCAGGCCAACGTGACTCGGATGTGGTGAAGCTTTGCCGGAGTGCCGAGCAGGCTCTCCATGCCCTGCCCTGCTCGTGGGCCTGCGTGGATGCCCAGTCCTGGTGCCACGCCGAGGAGCTGGTGAAAGTGGTGCGGTGCCGCATCTTCCAGGAGCAGAACAGGGTCGTGTGGGTTGAGGATGACGAGCTGTGAGCCCAGGCCTGGCTGAGCTGGGGCTGTGCCTTCATATCGGGAGGCTCCAGCAGAGGGTGGGGTGGGGTGCTAGCTTCCATTCCCAAGGGCGGTGCCAGGAGGACACTCAGCTTCTCTCTTGGATCCCCAGACAGTTTCAGAAACAATGTGTCACTTCTCCCTGATCGCGTGCAGTGGGGTGTCTTGCAATCAGTGGATGTCTGGAGGGCCCAGATGGCCCCTCATGCTCACTCTTGTCAGGGAGTTTAGTGAGCCCACTTCAGGCTGCTTGGAGACTGGCCCGGGTGGGGGTAACACAGACTCAGATTCCCTTTCCCCCATGTCCAGGTTTACTGGAGCGATTTTCTTCCCCTCCCTTCTGAGAATCCCCTCAGCTTGAAGCCCCTGCTCCTGCAGGGTGCCCTTGGCACCCAAACCCTTTTGTAAGGCCCAGTCATTTGGGGAATCAGAGCAAGGGGGAACAGAGGACAATCTGCGAAAGGGCCTGTGTGTGTGAGACTCTCTGCTTTCCACTTGCTCCAATCACCTGTCCCCCTTCCCCATCTCCATCTCCCCTTCCCCATCTCTCTCTGGCCTCCTGTCTATCTCAGCTGATGCCCCAATGGAAATGGAGATGGTACACACACCTGGCCACAAGCAGAGCGACACTAAGCGGGGTTTGTCAGACATCCTCATTGGGTGGGAATTGTAATCTTTATGGTGTATAAATTATTAATGGTCCTTTTATTGGAAACACGCATCTAAAAGAGAATTAAATACCATTTATAATGAGCATGGATGAGAGGTGGCTGCTGCTTCTTGCATTAACAGCAGGAGTGGGGTGCTGGGGGATTTCTCTCCTATCCCTGCCTTGTGCCTCTCCCAGCCGACTCTCCCCCATGCACGGCTTTCTCTGCTCTCTCTCCAGCACAGACTCAGGCAGCTGGTCCCTCTCTGGGAAAGTCAGGGGAACACTGCGGACGCTTGGCTGGTTCTCCCAGCGCCTTTGTCCCTGTAGCTCTCTGGTTACCTCCACTGGCTGGGTCCTTCTCCAGGGGATCAATAGGAGAGGGTAGACCCACGAGGCTGCCGGAAGGCCGGGGATTGTCTTTTGCCCCTTGAAAAGAGACGGTTCTTACCTAGCCGGTCTGACTCCGCCAGAAATTCAGCCCCTCTCTTGCTCCTGACCCCTCCTCTCAGATGCTGGGGGAAAAGGAAGAACAGAGCCAAAGAGGAAGCACTTGAGAAAGAAACAGCCATGAAGGGAAGGAAGAGGGAGATAGGAGTGGAGGAGGTCAGGAGGAAGCATCTACGCTTGTCTGCAGCACGTTCCTGGCATGTAGCAGGGATCTCGGTTGGTGTTCGAAGCACTCCTCAGGGAGTCATAATGCTGTCAGGAGCGCGCTTAGCTTGGCGAGCCCTCCCTTCATCAGTACCAGAGACGCCTTGCATAGTTATTGCTGGCCAAGCTGGGGCTTCCTTCGGGTTCAGGGAAGGGGGAGGAGGTTGAGGGGGGAGGGACAGCACTGGAGCGGTAAAGGGGACTGTGAAGGCTGATGCAGAGCTGGAGAAAAGTGTGCCACCCTCCACCCCCCAGCACAGGGCTGTGCTGGGGGTGATGGGGAGCAGCATGAAGGGAGGAGAGCCTGGAGGCAGACCTCTGTGTCCCCAGGACTGGGACGGTGTGGGCATGGGTGGTGGGAGAACCCCCGTTAGGGGAGGCAAGCCCGGGGCCCTGCCCCTTCTGCCTGAGGCCCTGCCCCTTACACCCCCTTCCTTGCTGCCGGCCAGAGCCGCCCCCACCGAGCCGAGCCACCTAACACAACTGGGAAGGAACCCCATTCCAGCCAGCCCAAGCTGCCAGCCCCACCCTCAGGCAACCTGAACATGAGGCAGCCCAGTCACTGGCAGGGCGTGGCCCTGAGTCCTGGCCCAGAATGTCAGCTGGACATGGCCCCACTGCCAAGTGGCCCCAGCCTATGATGCTGACTGCGCACGGATGTGGGCTGGGAGGGGCAGAGATCAGCAACAGCTGAATGCTTTTGTTGCTTTGCAGGAGGTGGGAGACGGCCCGGCAGAGGGGCTAGACCCAGTGGTTCTCAACCTATTGTGGGCCACACATGCAGCTCTCTGTGTGTTACATCAGGTGGGCCGCATCCCCATAATATACATACTGCCTGTATGTACATCCCCATAATATACATACTGGCTGAGGATGTCACATGGGCCGCAGCTGGGTGCTGATTGGGTCGCAAGTGGCTTGTGGGTTGAGAACCACTGGGCTAGACAGTGCCCAAAGTCCCCTTTGTGTCCCCATAAGAATGCTTAGCAGTGAGCTATTGCTTTCCGGCTCTGGGCAAAGATTAACTCACTGATCCTCCCAGCTCCCCTGGGATGAGTTACTTTGTTCTTGGGCTTTTTACAGCAGCGCCTGCGTCTTTACAGAAATGTAAACCTACAGCCATGAAAACGTAATGCAACCTCCTGGGGCTGCCTGCAGCAGCACAGGCCGTAGCCCAAGAAGAAAGTCTGAGAGACTTCTCCCTTGGACAGATGAACACCCACCGCCTCCGCCCCCTCAGAAGCCTTGCCTCACCCATCCCAGGGGAGATGCTGCCCCACTGCCAAGGTGCCTCTTGCAAAGTGACCTGAAGGCTGACACAACTAACCTCTGTTGGACCAGTGTGGAGGCAAGATGCAGGGGCGACCATTCCCAGAGAACACCCTGCTAGCCACCCACCTCCACTGAAACAAGGGGAGACTGTTGCTCAAGTGCCTCCAGTGAGAACACCCGTGACAGTGTCACAGGACCAGTGTCACTGAGGCTTTAGAGGTCAAAAAGCCAGTACTTTCCACTGCACCAGGTGCTAGCAGGTGGCGGGCAGCTCCTGGTGCGTTGGCACCATGCGACTGGCTGTGAACTGCACAGTGTTTTCCCCAGGAAGTGAAATTAGAAGAGATGTTCAAATTTACAAGGGAGGGCTGAAAATGACTAAATTGGCAACACTGCGGCTGTGTCCCCACCAATCAGTGAACACAAAGAATGCGCAGCTGTTCAGAGGGTTCTTAAAAATACAACCATCGGGGTCCCTCCAATGAGAGTGAGGGAGACATGCACCCCCCCCCCCCCCGGAGATATTCTTGTGAGGCACAGAACATAAATGTCATCGTGGCCACTGCTGTCACCTGAACATATGGCAGCAGATGTGGATCTGAAAGGACCCCATAGATGTAAGTGACATCTCCATTGTAAAGCTAGGGAAACTGAGGCAAGGAAGGGTAGGATGACTTCTATGAGGTCACAAAGCAAGTTAGTGTCAGAGCTAGGAATAGACCATTGGTGATCCTGACCCCACCCCCGCTCTAACCATTAGATAACACTGTTGCTCTCTACCAAGCTTCTTCCAGGAGTCATTCCACTCATTCCCTGGTTTGTTTCAGAGGTCACAATGGCCTAGGCTGGCCCATTCCACAGTTCCACAAGCCCAGCTCCAGCTGGTTCCAGATGTGGATGGAGGGGAAGAGAAGGATCTTAGGTAAACATTAACCCAGTAACATTCCCTGGCTCCAGTTCTACCCTTGACTGTTGTACTCCTCCCTGGGGGGTGCCTGACATCTCTGCCCTGGGGAGGTACAGCTTCCTTCTGTGGAGGAATGAGTCACGGGTTAAGGAACAGGTGGAATGCCATTAGCAGCTGTGGGCACCAATTACCGGCTGTAAAAGCCTTATATGATCCCAATGTAAAGCGTCATTTAGAAAAAAAGTTCTACCTGCCCTCAGGGGAGTGGATGTGCAGCGGTGTGTGTCTGAGCTAGGGGAGGGGAGAGCAAAAAGGGCTGCAAACCATGGGGCTGCTCTAAGTTATGCCCAACTGTCAATGGAGCCAAGGGGCAGTTCCAACAACTGGGGGTCGCTGGAGTATAGGGATGCCTTATCCATCCCCCTTTCCCCTTGAAACCATTCCCAATGCCAGGATAAGGAGTGACACTGAGCCGGTTAAGCTGGGTTTCTAGCTACTTTGTGTCACTTTGTTATTCAAATTACAAATATCACAGGATCTTTTTCAGGGGATAAGGCAACAAGCCAGGTTTATTGTGAATGCAGATATTTGGTAAATAGTATCAATAAAAAAGTATCAACACTGTAACAACATCAATATTGCTCTTTACTTAGTGAAATAGTATCAATAATGTAAATACTAGGAAAACAGTATCAACATTGTATCACTACTACAATGACAGAGATTCTTGTTAATAAAAGATACTTCGTTGACACGTTTCAATTGGTACTTTCATTCACACTCTGTTGGAAAAATATTCCAAATGAGGTTCGTTTACCCTGCACCAGATAAAAGAGAGATCTAAGCAGGTATTTGGGCAGTCTCAAAGTTTTATTTCTGCAGAGATCGGACACTTCCCAGCAAGTGGTCAGTGTGTGACCCTGAAGGCATGCTCTCTTGCATATTTATACAAACACAAACAAAGAAATTACATATGCATAAATTCTTAATGCTTATTGGTACGCTCAGATTATTATTATTATTGCTATTAACATTACACTTTCTACCTCTTCTAACTATAAACATATGCATAACATAAAAGATAAGGGCAGACGATTTCAACTTATCTATCAACATTGTCTAGTCTATTTCTCAAGACTGAAGAGAAAGCAAAAACTACTTATAGCTGACTCCTCATTTCTCCTGTTAATCTTTCTCTCTGACCTTGGCAGAGATAAGCACCATAGACATATTGAAGAGGAGTGGGTGGGTGATTTCAACAGAAAGCAGAACACTAAAAAACAACAAAATGGAGTAACTGTGGTCAAGCAAACAATTATTTTCTTTCAACTCACAGGGAGATGGACAAACATACATGGGGTCTCACAGATGTTACAGTTACCACCAGTCTCTTGGTGCTTGTGGTAGTCACTGGCCAGGTGATTGTAGCACGAGGGTGAGGAGCAAGGTTCTGCCGATGTGCATCGGTACTTCTGGCTGGTTGGTGATGTAGACCTGAACCTCCAGCCTTCATCTTTCTGTCCCATTTTATAGGGAAAAGACCCCATGTAAGTCTCTGGGGTTTTGCTTTGTCATACTTCATCTGCATTTGGTGTGATCTTTAATCACCCACATTGTTGCAAGCCTGATCAGATTTTGTTCTTTGAAGTGGGCTAACTCCAAAGTTATCAGGGTGGGCTCCTCTTCAGCCAGTTGAGTGGTAAAAGTTATTATCTTCGCTCCTTTCTTCCTCCCTCAAACGTTTTAGGTGAGGCTGGTGTTTTCTTTATTTGTTTCAACATCCCTTACTCAGACCAATTGTTCAATCACTTTCCCTGTCTACACACACCTCAATTACTCAGCCATTCACACTTCAATCACTCAGTACCAACTCCTAGCTGAAGAATTCACATATTATTTTTAAAGCAAATTTTATTTTATTTTTGTCAGTGTCACAATTAGGTAGGAATATTACATTCACAGTGTGGCTTTTTATACTTAAAATAGGGTTTTTACAAATATATTGAAAGTGGGTAAAATTAACAGATAAAATGGTCAGGGGAGTGGTTTTACAAACAATCCTAAAACAAATAGAATTATAGAAAGTAAAGACAGACTTGAATTATTATGCAGTAAATGGATATTTTAAAAAGGCTGAAGTGAACGTTTCAAAGGGTAGAACAATAAGAGTCAGCTGAGGTTTTAACTTTCGATTAAAGTTACAATGTGTCAGGCTGAAGTGCCTCTTGGTAGGAAGTGGGGCAGGTGTTTGTGTTTGTGGCTCTGTTCTTTCATGTATTGCACGAAAACAGGATTGGGCCAACAGCTTTGCATAGGGCCCTACAGAACCTGCGGCTGGACCTGCAGATGCCCTGGCAGCTGGGATGGGGGGTTGGGAAAGCCTCTTTTGTGGTACTTCCTCCTTGCATTGGTGCCAAGCCTGGCACAGAGATTTACCGGGGAGGTAATGATTCTCCAGTGGCCAGGGGCTGTCTTAGCTTGCACACCATCTGCAATGGCTCCTAGGGGCCATTCTAAGAGCCTCTGCATGCCTCCTTCCCTTCTCAGCCATTCCCCCAGCCCTGCCAGCATATCTCCTTTTGCAGGGGTGTTCGGCTGGCTCTGTGCCTGCCCCATGCAGTTGCTTTGAGGCCACTTTGCACCACCAGCCTCACACCAGCGCCAAGTGGCCACAGCGCAGGGGTGAGTCCCACCCCTGGCAGCCGTGCTCAGTTCTGAGAGGCTCCCTGGGAGCCGGGGGTGGGCCTAGAAGCACGTTCCCCACGGGTTCATTACATGAGAGTGAAGCCTCTGGAGACTTCCTCCCTCAGGGAGGCTTCCAGTTTAGTGTAACCCAACTCTTCCCCCTGTCTGATACGGTCACAAGAAGCCGCCCACAGGGCAGCAGCTGTGAGCCTAGGTGACAGCTAGCTAGGATTCCCCCCAGGCTGAAGGGCCCCGCCTACCCTAGGCCCAAGGAAGGAGTGGGCGGAGCCTGGTGCCTGTAGCTAGAGGGATTATTCAGTGAGAGCTGAACAGACAGAGCAGGTGGAAGGAAGCTCGCCGGCTTGTTCCCTGGTCCTGGCTATTCTCAGCATCTTGACTGCATCAGCCTCTAGCCTGGGACCTGCCTGTCCTGATGCATCCTTTGATGCTGGGTCAGGCCCTTTGCCTCCAGCCTGGAAACCAGAGTCATTCACCTGGATATTTCCCCATCACGCCTCCTGGAAACCTGGCACCCTCAGCCCCTTGCGTGGAATGGACTCTCTTCCTGGACCCTTGACCTCCAACCCAGACCAGGCCCCCACCCGGGACCCTCGGCCTCTCGGCTAAGAGCCTGCAATCTGAGTTAGCTCAGCTCTGACTGTGTGACCTGCTGGCCTTCAGGGGTCTGCCTGTCACCTGTCCTCCGCCAGCTGGAAAATCAGGTCTTCCTGGTCCCTGTGTCTCTTTCCTGGAGGCTCCCCCCATCCCCAGGGGCAATTGTCCCTTTCAGACTTGGTGTTTGTCGCTCTAAGAATTTCACTGTCACTTTCTGCTTCCCTCCCCTCACACTCCATGGCCGTATCCTAGTAGGACCTCAACCTGTCTGTCCTCTCTCTAGCCTCCCCCTCTGGGAGGTATGAGGCCAGGGTGGGGCTCACAGACCCTGGGGCATGGAGGAAGAAGCTCTCTCTGCCTGCTGGGCTCCTTGCCGTGGCGTTGGAAGTTGGCAGTGATGCATTGGCGTCTCCTCCGTAGTCTCTCTGGAGCTGCTGTCCTCCTTGTCAGCATGGCTCTCCTCTCCACGAGGCATCATGGCACTCGGGAGGTGGCCCGGTACCAAGGGCTTGAGGAAAGGGCGTTGGAGATCACAGAGCACCAGGCTAAAACATCCCCAGCAGATGCGCTGGGAGACAGCGGCAGGAGACAGGAGCTTGAAGAGCCACCGGGCCCTTCCATGGTGGGCTCCAGCATTCGAAGAGGCCTGGAACTTGGAGAGGTTTTCATTGCGGTGAAGACAACCAAGAGGTTCCACCAGACCAGGATGGAGCTGCTGCTGGACACTTGGATATCCAGGGCAAAAGAGCAGGTGTGTATGGGGGTGAGGACTGAGGGGTTCATTGCAACAACAGGCCTCCTTGGAGGGGGGTGTTGGGGACAGGAGGAATCTAATGCCTGTGGGGAGGAATAAGGACCCAGGGACTCATTATACTGAAGCCAGGGTTATGCCGCAGGGGATTAAGAACAACTGTCCAATTCAGTGCGTTTTCTACATCATGTCTAATCCTTGATTCCACCGTGCAGAGAGCCAGGGACACTGCACCCTGGTTGGGTGGAGGGCTTAATAACTAGGTCTGAATCAGCGTCAGGCTCAGGGAAAAGCCCTGTGGAGAAACGCAAAGGTTTATGATGTCTGTTAGCACAGCATTGGGCAGAGAAGTGATATTTGACAGGGACCATCAGCCTCTCGCCTATAGCCTCAGTGGGGCGATTCACCCCCCTTTATATCCAGCTACACTAGGGGTCCTCTCTTCAGCTGCTGGGGTTAAAGTCTGCCTGGGGCATGGGGCGGGGAGGTGAGGTGAGTGCACTGCTCTTTCACCATCAGAGGCCTGATTCAAACTGCTGATCTTCGCTCACCAGTAGAATGAGCTTGTGGGGTTTCAGACCAGCTGCTCCCTCCAGCCTCACACCATTTGTATATCTTACAAAACCACATGCAGATTAGGCAGTGTCTGCCCAGGAAGGGTTGCCTGGGCCTGGGGCAGCCAGGGGTGCTTGAGAACAAGACCACAGAGCTGGCTGAGGGGTGGATAGAGCCCAGGGCTGGCCCAGCAAGGGGGACGGAAGTGCCGGGTAGCGGAATTTGCGCGTGTGGGGGCCCAGGGCTGGAAGAGCAGGAGGGGTGCAGTGACACTGCCTGTGGGCGCATGCACAGCGCCTGTGCGCCCCGTCTTTGTCTCAGCGCCATCGGTCCCTCGCTTGCCAGGGCACCAGATCCATTCACATGCGCTCTGGTGAGAATTCCTCGGCCCCCCTGCCCAGTGTGTGTGTGCAGGGGAAGGGGCTGCAGGCTGTTGTTTGTGGGTGTTGGTACTGCGGGCTGGACGGTTCTTCCCCCTTCACCCAGCACAGTCTTGAGAGTTTCACATCCTGTTGGGGCATATTAGGCTAGTGCACCCTGATGCCCCAGAACAGACTGAATAATGGCTGGGGCGAAACACACTCTGCTACCTGGAGTCTCCCTGCGTAATGGGGAAAGCCCCTGCAGGGCTGAGTGTAGACTCCAGGAACTTGGGTTATATTTAAACATGGCCTCTAATCCCTACCTGATTTTATTGCCACTGCTAAATCGGCGCCCAGTGCCTGCCCCATTGCTAATCTTGTGAGCACTGAAGGGACTGCTGGGAGGGCTTTCTGACTGCTGCCCCCCTGCTTTTGGGTCCCCCTTTTCCCCTGTGGAGCTGCACGTGCAGGGGCTGTAGGCTGCACCGATCCTGCCACGGGCCTTGCACAGAACCCCACAGAAGTCAGTGGGGGCTCAGAGGTCTGCCCAGGCATGGGTGGGTTGCAGAATTGGGACCTAAAAGAGGTGGCTAGATTGTGGGGGAGCAGAAGAAAAGAGCCCTTGAGACAGAGCAGGGCATTCTGGGTAAGGGCGGTTTGTCCTTCCACACGCTGAGCTGTAACTGTCTGGTGCTTTCTGCTGCCTAGTCAGTTGCGGTTGCCAGAGGAAGCCATTTCCTGTTTTGAACCCACTTCCTCAATGTGCCTTAGCATTTGTAATATTATACTTCCCCTTTTAGACATGCTGCTCCAAGCCCTGAGCACTCTGCCTCCTACTCTTTAATGCCTCTTAGCGGATACCATACTTCTTGGTATAGACGTGCCATGATGTGGGCTGAGTGCTGGCACACGAGTACCATGATTATAGCCAGCTTTGTTGTTTCTGAGGGGGCTTGTAAAACAGTTTTCCCCACCCCAAACTTAACTAATACATGTCCATTCTGGCCACACCAAGAATTAGGGGGAAAAGGGTACCGAGAAGATTTTCCGGGGCATCCCAAATTACCTGACTCTTTGTGTGTGTGTGTGTGGGAAATCTATAACATTTGCAGATGACACCAAGCTGGGAGGGGTTGCAAGCACTTTGGAGCACAGGATTCAAATTCTAAAGGACCGTGACAAATTGGAGAATTGGTCTGAATTCAACAAGATGCAATTCAATAAAGATAAGTGCAAGTACCTCACTTCGGAAGGAAAAAGTCAAATGCACAATTCCAAAATGGGGATGAAGCAGCTAGGTGGCAGTACTTCAGAAAAGGGTCTGGGGGTGATAGTGGATCACAAATTGAATGTGAGTCAGCAATGCGATGCAGTTGAGAAAAAGGCTAATATCAGTCTGGGGTTTATTAAGATGAGTGTTGTATGTAAGACTTAGGAGGTAGTTGTCCTGCTCTACTCGGCAGTGATGTGCCCTCAGCTGGAGTACTGTGTCCAATTCCAGGTGCCACACCTTAGGGAAGATGTGGACAGATTGGAGAGAGTCCAGAGGACAGCAGCAAAAATGATAAAAGGTTTAGAAAACCTGACCTATAAGGAAAGGTTAAAAAAACTGGCCATGTTTATTTCTGCATAAAGAAGCCTGAGCGGGGACTTGATAACAGTCTTCAAATGTGTTAGGGGCTGTTAATAAAAGGATGGTGATCAATTGTTCTCCATGTCCACTGAAGGTAGGACAAGAAGTTACGGGCTTAATCTTCAGCAAGGGAGATTTAAGTTAGATATTAGGAAAAGCTTCCCAACTAGAAGGACAGTTAAGTTTTAAACAGGCTTCCAAGGGAGGCTGTGGAATCCCATCACTGGAAGTTTTTAAGAACAGGTTGGTCAAACACCTGTCAGGGATGATTTAGGTTTACTTGGTCCTGCCCCAGTGCAGGAACCTGGACTTGATGACCTCTTGAGGTCCTTTCCAACCCTACATTCCTATGATTCTGTGAAATACATGCCCAAACCCCTGGGTCCTGCCTCGGGAGAAGGGGAGCGCCACTGTTTGTGTGGAGGTCTGTGCACCGTTGCCACTATGTAGGAAAGCACCACAAATCGAGCTAGCTGGGGAAAAAACGGGGGAGGGGAAGGGGAGAAATTTGTCAAAAATGTTTTAAAAAAGAGCTGTTTGTTGAATTGCTTATACTGAAAACCTTTAGTTTTTCCTCCTCCCCTTCCTTTTACCACCCTCCCCTTTTTTTTATCATGTCAATGAAAAAGGTTGTGGTGGGGAGGGGGGAGAAAGTAAAAATTGAAAAAACAAAGCTTTCAGTTTTCATTGGAAAAAAAACCAGGAAATGTGGAAAACCAAATATGTTCTGTGTTTTGAAAAACACTTCATTTTTCTACCCCAAGGAAAGTTTTGCGCAACAAATACCAACCTGACTGATCTGCAAGGGACAAATGTCCCATTTGGGGGGAAGGGGGTCTAGGCCCCATCCTATGAAGGCTTTTGTGTGTGCTCTGGAGAATTGAAGCACCCAGCTAGCATTCTGCAGCATTCATTCATCCCTGTGACACCCAGGCCGATGAGGTAGGCAAGTATCATTAGCCTAGCGGGGAGACAAAGGCAGAAAGGTGAGGGACATGGCTAATGGCACAGAAGGAATTGGTATCATAGCTAGGTCTAACCTGCAGGGATCACTTCCCCTCAGTCTTAAAGTTACTCCCCTAAACCAAGCAGCTGCTCATGAACTGAGCTTCCCCATCTTGTGACCTAGGGACGTGCTGGCTGCTCAGCCACAGAGCCTCCTCCTAGACAGGCAGCTGGGTGGGAAGGCACTTGCAGCAGCAGTGTTACTAATGCCAGTTGGAATGGCACCGCCGTTGAGCTGAGAATCTGCTTGGGGTCCTCCAGGCCTGGGTGGCTTTGCAGGAGTCAGGATAACCTGTGATCTTTATTTTTAGCAACTGTGGTGCCTTGAGGCCCCCCGAGAAGATCAGGCCTCATTGTGTTAGGTGCTGCACAGACACATTCCCTGCCCCAAAGAGCTTATAGTCTACATAGACAAGCCAGCCAAAAGATGGGAAGGGAAACTGAGGCACAGAGCAGGGCAGTGACTGGCTCTAGCTCCCCAAGGAGGCCAGTGGCAGAGCTGAGAATAGAGTCCAGGTGTCCTGAGGCCCAGTCTAGTGCCCTGTGCACTTGAGGAATAATATGTGACAAGCCTTCATCCCAGGGTTTGGTTTGCGTTTTTAGGGCTGACTCTGCCAGGAAAAGAGCTCAATTTAATCTTGTAAAGGTGGACACTGCCATGGGCCCTTACGTTTCCAGTTCCCCCAAATCGCCGCTGGTTTCCTCACTCCTGCCTATTCACCTCTTGGTGATTCGCCTTTTGCAAGGTGTCTAAATCCTGGAGCGCGAGCGCTCTGGGGCTGGATTGTCTTTGTGTTTGTCTGTACAGCACCCAGCACAGTGGGGCCCAGGTTGAAGTCCAGCCTAAAGCCTGGTCCTTATTCTCCATCCAGGGGCATATATGCTCCAGGGGGAGCTTGTCAGACGAGGCTTCAGGGCAGCAAGGGCTCCGCCAGGCTTTCTTTTGCATTTGGGATCCAGTTGGAGTTTTCCCTGCCATGCACCCCTTCGCTCCTCCTCAGAACCGAAGGACAGATTCACATTTGGGCCCCTCCGCCTTCCTGACCTCGCTCCACTGAAAAGGCTGCCGCAAGCACTGCACGGGAGACAGTGTGTCCGAGAGCTGGGGCCTGGGGATCTCACACCCAGCCAGCGTCTCCACTGTAGGCTGCCCTGTGTAGTCGGGGGCCGGGGACGCAGGGCTTGAACTCCAGCTCAGTTGTGCCTGGCCCTGACGTCTGCCAAAACAGGCCCTGAGCCCCGTGGGCAGAGTGTCGGTGTTGGGATGCCACAGCGACGGGCATGATAAAAAAACCTGGACAGACACAGTGGTCAGCCAGTGAACCCAAAGGCAACCTTGTCCCACCCATCCCCCTCTGATTGAGCTGGGAAAAGTGGCACCAAATTGGTCTCATCTGGAAGTTGCTGGGTGTCCCCTGCAGAGGCAGTGGCTGAGGGAGAGGTGGTTTGGGGCTCCGCCTGTGCTAGCAAACCCGCTCCAGAGCCCGTCAGTACATATAATGGAGGCTGGCGTCTCCTTGAGAGACGGACCTTAGGGCTGAGCAAATGCCCTCTGCCAGATTTACCACAGGTGTCCTCCCAGCTCTCTCCTGCCCCAGCCCTCCTGTGCAACCCTGTTGAGGGAAACGGGGCAAGCAGTCGTTCCAGCAACTGTGCCAGGGGGCCGGAGCGGGAGCTGGCAGCTGGCTCTGCTGCTGCAATCACCTGCAGGACACAAGTGGAGGGGGCACAAGACAGTCTCCCTGCTAACTAGAGACCTGAATGAATGGGAGCGAGCTGGGCGGAGAACTCTGACCCCACTTCTCTAGGCTTCTCCAGGTCCTACTGGAAAGGGGCAGCGTTAGGGAGCTCACAGAATTGGGGGAGGCTGGAGAGTGATCTTCCCCTTCCCCTCACCCCACAGAGGTGTGGCCCCCATCTACCACTGCCTCTTCAGATAGTGCTGGCTCACCTGTGCTGACAGTGTTCCCGGAGGCAGCTTTCTTCACTGCCTGTGGGGGGGATCCCCTGCTCCAGAGTCTCTCCCCTCTGACACTCTTGGCACTGCCCACTTTCCCCTCTCTGTTTCTTACTGCACCCTCTTGCTTCAGAGCTTGTCGTGAGTCCGCTGCCGGCTGCCCTTCCACACGCTCGTCAGATCCCTTCCCCTGGGTTGCCCATTCCAATGATCATAACTTGGCTTCTCCCTTTAACGCTGCGGCCCCTTTGTCCTCTTGCACCTTGCCCAGTAGCCCGGTGGGCATGTGGCACCTGGACTGATAGCTAGGGTGTGTGGACTCCCGTGGCCCAGTGCCAGAGTCGTTTGCTCTGGTGCCTGTCTGAATGCCTTTGTTCTCCACCCCCGCGCTCCCCCCCCAGCGCCCAGCCTGGGTGCTGTGTTTAACTAGCCCATGAGCAGCTGGTGGAGAGATTGTTTAAGGCTTGTGTCTCTTTCTTTCAGCCCCTTTGGTTCCTTGAAAGCGTATTTTCCGCATGAGGAGAGCTTTTCTCAGCTGGCCGTGGTCCCCCTCTGTCCCGGGAGGGGGAGATGTGTCACAGAATGGCGGCCGGGGGGGCTGGGCAGACCGAGGTGGGGGGGGGGGGGGACTGGGAAGCAGCAGGGGGCTGTAGCTCCTTTACACACAAACAGATGTTCCCCTCTTAACCCACGTTTCCTCTGACCCCAAAGTTGCTGCTTTCTTCTGCCCTTCGACTTCATTCAAAAACCAAAGCTGGGCCTCCCCACCCCCGGCTCGGGATATCGGGGCTTGCCCAAGTTCTCCGTTCACCAGGTGGCAGGGCCATGGAAGGGAGGGTGGGGAACGCAAAGCCCAGACTGTGGGTAAGAGGGGTGCGTAGTGTAACATAGCTTCAGAGCAGACTTCTCTTCTCACTAGCTGGGAATCTGACCCCAGGATGCCTGGCTTCCCCGGCTGTCTAGATGTCTTCCTAGTGTGAACACAGGCGGGGGTCCCAGCTCTGCGGGGGGAGCTAACCTCCAGGGTTCCCAGCTGCCCTTGCCTCTTGCGGAGGAGGGTCTGTGATTTGAGCCCTTTTCCTTCAATCCCCTGACCCAAGGGGGAAATCTCTCTCTGGACTGAAGCTGGCTACGCTCCTGGTAGGCTGGGCAGGTGTAGGCTGGAGGAGGAGGGAGCTGTGGGAGCAGGGCACAGGGCTCTAAGAGGATTAATTACCCGCCAACCCCCCTTGCAAGAGAAGCGGATGAACAATGTGCTGGGGCAGCGGCTCCCACCTCCCGCCCAGGCAGCCTCCCTAGCTGCACCGCTTCAGCCTAGCCAGAGGCAGCAGCAGAATGGGTGTTAAAGGCACAGACCGGTGTGGGGTGGGTGAGTGGGGGGAGGCTTGCTAACACACCCATCCCTCCCCTTGTGTCTGGCTGTTGGGAGCTTGGCTTTTAGTGACAGCTCGGGAGGCCAGAAATAGAGCCAGCGCCGGGCCTCAGACTCACCTCGCCCTCTCTTCTCTCCCCTGTTTTCTCAGACGTACGTCTTTACTGATGAAGAAGACGAAGCCCTGCAGAAGAGAATGGGTAACCCAGACTTTCCTGTCACGCAGCCCGGCCACCCCCCCAACTCCAGTCAGTTTTGGATCAGACCCTGAGTGAGGACAGCTTATCCTCCTCCCATGCATGGCATGGTGCCCCTCTGGATCTGTGCGATAGGATGAACCCCTCCCAGAGCCTCCCCAGCAGGCGCGACAATGACTCTGGGGTTGAGACTCAGCTAAGCTTCCTTTCGGAAAAGTGTGTGGGATGAGCTTGCCTTCTGAAGGGAGGGAGACAGGAGACTGGCACAGCAACACCCCGCAGGGTGACCAGCTGTCCCGATATCATAGGGACAGTCCCGATATTCGGAGCTTAGTCTTAAATAAGTGCTTATTACCCCCCGAGTTTTCACACTTGCTATCTGGTCACCCTATTGTGCAGGAAGAAGCTGCGGGCTTCCAGCTCTCCTGGGTGGTAACACGGGGGTCAGGCAACCATGTCTTCCATCCCAGCCCCCAGTGGGAAGGAAGGTCCTGTTGTTAAGGCAGTGGGCTGGGACTCGGCAGAACACAGGTTCAATTCCTGCCTCTGCAACAGGCTTCCTCTGTCAAGCCATTTCCCCTTTGGCTGCTCCAGCTCCCTGCCTGGAGGATGGGGCGTATCATGCTTCCTTGCACTGCAGTGGTGCTGTCCGCCAGCCTGCTGCCAGAAGGGAACGCCAGCTCATTTAGCCCGACCTCCTGAGAAAGCTGTTAATGCTTGCGAGGCGCCCAAATGCCTGGGGGCTGGACAAGTGCCTCCACAGATCATTTGCACTGCGCAGGCTAAGAGCCACCATCTGTCTGGCATGTGGGGGGAGAAGTCCAGGATGGAAACCACATGGAGACGAGCTTCCCTTTTCAGCCCAGCAGAAGGGAGGGAGCCGCCTCCAGGGCAAGGCTGGGGTTCCATTAAGGCAGCAGCGTGTGGGCTGCGAAGCAAAGGGCTGGATGAATTGGAAGAACCCAGAGAAATGGGGGAGAGGGGGGAGGGGATGGGAACCGGCAGGACCCCATTGGAGAACAGGGTGTGAATGTGAGAAGCCCAGGACTGAATTAACACAGTGATTGATTCCTGCTTTCTCTGGCCAGAGGGGTTTCCTGCCGGGGAGGGCCAGGCCAGGCTGGAGCTGGCTAGGGCAGGGGTAGCTGACTTGGAGCGTTGCCTCCTTTCCCCGCAGGTGACCACGTGGTGTTCACAAACTGCTCCGCAGAGCATAGCCACCCGGCACTCTCCTGCAAGATGGCAGCTGAGTTCGATGCGTTCCTGGCCAGCGGCCTGAGGTGAGCATCCGGGGGGTGGCCTTCGCACTTGTGTGATGGGAGGGAACTTCCCACCCCAGGCAGGTGGGGGCGGGAAGCCGTCACTGCCAGCCAGTGGCGCCCTGTGTGACTAAGTGGGGGCTGTGAGCCGAGTTCCAGTGGGGAAGGATGAAGAAGGGTCTGGTCTGCAGAGATGCTGATTGAAGCCCCTCAGCGTGGGGCTGCTCAGGAGCTGTAGAAACCAGGCCCGTGACGTGAAGCTGAGTCAGCAGCAGCGTCCTGACCTCACCTCCTCTTGTCTTTCTCCCTGTCTGTTGCCAGCTGGTTTTGCCACCTGGATGATGATAACTACCTGAACCCACAGGCCCTGTTGAGGCTCTTGTCTTCCTACTCTCCAGCCTGGGACGTTTACATTGGGAAGCCCAGCTTGAACCGGCCCATCCAAACCTCCGAAACGATGCCCAACAACCAGACGGTAACTCCCGCCCCACGGCAGCGTGGCCAAGCAGTCGACTGGCTCGTTGGGTGTTTCTGAAGGGAGCCGGGGGCTCTTGAACATGTGACTTGTCACACACCAAGAAGAGGAGGGCACCAGGAGGCTCCAGGCCTGGCCTCAGCTGGAGCCCATCTGATTCCAGGCAACTGTGGCAGTGTGGGTTGGCTCAGTCTGAGCAACGTGCAGCCTAGAGAGAGAGGCCGTCACGCACCTGCTGGTCCTCAATAGCAACCCCACCGGTGAAGAGCTTCACCTGGCTCTGGGCTTCCCACACTGCTCTACCGATAGGATGCCTTTGCCTCAGGGGGACCATTCCTGAAGGATGGGGAGAACACCCTCATCTCTGCCCTGGGGCCCCCCTCTTTGCTAGTGGGCTGAGGGAAGAATCCTGGCTCCAGGGTAGTAGCACAGATACCCTGCATTTTCAACCAGCCGATGCAGTGAAGCCAAGGCAGTGGTGTACTCTGGGAGGAGCAGTGGTGGGCGGGGAGGGGGAAGGTATGCCCCTGGGTATTGGTCTGGGTGGGCGCCAGCCAGGCCCTCGGAGGAGGAGCCGCCCCTCGTTGTTGCAGGCAGCCAGGGGCCGCAGATGCCCCGGTGGCCGCGCCAATCCCAGCTCAGGCCTGCCGGTGGCCAAGGGCTCTCACTGCAGGAGGAACAAGCATCCTCTCGGCCCCTCCACCCCCGTGCTGGGTGCAAGGAGAGAGCCGCAGGGAGTTTGGCCACGCAGGGGCCAGGCAGCCAAAGGCGGGGCTCCAGGGCAGAGCCCATCACGCCCCCCTCCCCACCGCCGGGCGGCCTGGGGGCATCTGCCCCTGTCGCTCCCATTTCCCGCTGTCCCCACAGTGGGGGAGGGGAGTGAGGGGGAGCTGGAAATGGGACTCCGCCCCTCCCCCCCGTGGGGTGCTGCTGCTGCCAACAGGGCTGGGGGGCACAAATGTAAGAGTTGGCCACCGGGCACTGGAGTCTCCCGGAGACCCACAATACCAAGGTCCCCTTTGTGCCACCCCATGTTTTGGTGCAGCAGGGCGGGTTATATCTGGCTCTGTGTGAATCTAATGGCCAGTGCTTTGGTGTTGAGACTTGCAGGCACAGGATCCATGGGCTCCATTTTCAGCCCCTTCCCTTTCTCTGCTCTTCTCTCCCCAGAAGTCTGTGCGCTTCTGGTTTGCTACCGGAGGGGCAGGATTCTGCATCAGCCGCAGGCTGGCCGTCAAGATGGCGCCTTGGGCCAGGTGAGCTGTGAAGCCAGGAGATATGTGAGCTTGTGTACATGAGAAACCCCGGTCAGTGTCATGAAAGGTCATGCGTGAGTTGGTGTGCGTGTGTGTCGGTGAGTGTATGTGAGCACACGGGGCGTGCGAGAGAGGGCACAGTGCGGGTCTGCCTACAACTGTGAGTGTGTGATGGCAGGCAGGTGAGGGTGTGTATTTGTGTTGTGGTAGCTCAGTGGGGCTCCACCCATGCTGGGCACTGCATGCACGTATTGCTGCGTTGGCATGTAAGCGGGGATCTGTTCATAAGTTTTTGCAGTGCAGACAGACAGAACTGGGCAGCCCACCTGCCTCTTCACAGCCAGGGCTACAGGAATCTCTGAGGTCAGTGGAGTTACCCAAGGGATGAGTGTGGCTCCTGATCTCTCATCCTGCTCCAAGACCGGGACGGGGTGGGGGAATCCCACTGGATGTCTTGATTTCCCCACTGATCAAAGCAGCCCATTCTCTTCCAGCGGCAGTAATTTCCTGAGCACTTCGGAGCTCATCCGCCTCCCGGACGACTGCACCGTGGGCTACATCGTTGAGTGCAAACTGGGCAGGCGTCTGCTTCCCAACAGGCTCTTCCACTCTCACCTAGAGAACCTGCAGCTGATCCCCAGCTCCCAGCTCCCGCAGCAGGTGACTGGGGAAGAGAAGTGAGAAGGGAGGAGGAGGAGAAGGAGAGGCTCAGGAGAAGGAGAGGTTGTGGAGGAGAGTTGGACGGGGTGGGGGAAGAGGAGCAGACCAGGCGGGCGATGACTCACGTCATTCCGGCGGTAATTGTGACACTGATCGAATCAACCACATATTATTTCTACGAGGTTTTCCTGACAAATGCATCCCTCGACGCTGCTCCGCAATGATGGGTAAAGGATGAAAAGGCAATTAACTAGCCAATAAAACTGCTGTCAGTCAAAGAGCATGGGGAGGGCCCTCGCCTTCGGAGCTGCCGCGCAGCCCAAGGATGTGCCTGTGGCCCACCCACAGGGACCCTGTGATATAGCCCTACGTGTCATGGGGTGAGGGGGAGAGGGCCAGGAGAGAGAGGGGCTGGAGACATGGAGGAAATGGAAGTGAGGAGGGGGCGAAAGCCTGCAGCCTGGCTCTATAAATCAACGTGGGCAGAGGGGAGAAGCAGTGGAGATTTGGGAGTGGGGTATGACGCTTGCGGAGTGGCTCTGTGGGTCCAGCCTGCGGGATGATTGGAGTGTCTGGAGCCCAGGCACATAAAAGTTGAGAGCAGCCAAAGCTGCCTCCTTGTTACCTTACCTTCCCCTTCCTTTCTCATGGGCTTTCCCTGCAGGTCACCCTCAGTTATGGTGTCTTTGAGAAGAAACTCAACACTGTTGAGCTGGCCGGCCCCTTCTCCCAGCAGGAAGACCCCTCCAGGTGGGTTCGCTGAGTCTCTAGCTCGTTCTGCCTGCTCCCAGAATTTCCTATGAAAGGAGGGTGGAATAGGGCAGCAGGGGGGCAGGAGCGGGGGCTGGTCAGGACCGAGGTGCAGTGGCAGAACTGTGTAGCTGGAGCTGGAATACTGCCTGCCCCATTGTTGTTTGTGGCATTTGCTTTGGTCCTGGCTGGAACTGGGCCGGTGTCGCAGGGGTTGGGTCTGGATCCAGGGCTTGGGTTGAGGCTCACCTCTCGCCCTCCCCACATCCTTGCGCAGTTTAGGAGTCTGGAGGCGTCCATCGAGAGCAGTAGCTGCAGTGCAGCGCGAGAGCGTCTGGCGTGGGATTGGGCGCCGGGGAGACGCACTCCTCCCACGGGGCTTCCTTCGCCGCCTGACATTCCTCTCTCTCCTGCAGGTTCCGATCCTTTCACTGCCTTCTCTACCCAGACACTTCCTGGTGCCCACGGCCCCTCGGCCGGTGACGACCGACCTCCCGCACCCAAAGGCCAAAGACCCTCAGATCGTGTTGTGTGGGGGGCTCCTCCACAGTGACCGCCCTGGGGCCCAAATGCTGCCGCTAGCGATAGCTTTGTGGGTCAGTGCTCGCTGGGCATGGCACAGGGTGAGAAGGTAGGAGCCACAGCAAGGCACCCAGGTGGAAATGTGGAAGGACACCATGAGTGAGACACTCAAATACAGCCCAGCTTCCCACGGGCTCTGGGTCACTTGTGGAGGGTGAGGACGGGAGAGAGGGGGATGTTGACATGCCTCTGTTCATGTAGGCAGTGTAGCTGTCACCCCATCGGTCCCAGGATATTAGAGAGACAGGGTGGGTGAGGTAACCGTATGCCTCTGTTAACACAGCAAGACTTTCTGGCCACAGCTTCTGGCTGTGCAGGAATAGATGGAGACCTGGTGCCCCCTGCTGCCTGGTTGGCGCATATCTCTGTATGCGAGCTTGGGGCCAGGGTTTGAATGGAGTGCACCCTGCCTTCATTTCAGTCTCTGCTGGGCAGATCTCCTCCCTTTATGCACCCCAAACCTTTTCTCACTGTTCTGGACAAGAGCCTTTTCTGTCCCCCTTTTGTCGCGCCTCTGCTGGCCAGGACTCCTCTTGCCCCAACCCCCTTGCTAAGCCTCTGTTTAGATAGTCTGGCTAAATTCTCAAGTCAGAAACTCAAGTCTTTGATCATGCATTTAAATAAAATGAGATTGTGATCCCGTCTTTGTACCAGATCAGGCCCTGAGAAACTGTCTTGGGAAGAGGGTGGGAAGGAGGAGCAGGAGCGCTGGGTTCTTCCAGGAGTCTCCCATCTGATGGGTGGGTGGAGGAGAATGTGTGTGTGCGTTTGCAGGGGTGTGTGGGGTTCGTGCATTATTCAAGTGGGGATATCTCTCTGTCTCTCCCTGAGCACTCTTCCTTTTCTCTTCTCCACTGGGGATCAGGATAATCCCTCTTTCTCATTATCAGCCTGTCCTTTGAGATTAGACTCCAACTCCTATCTGGGGTGAGGGGATGTGAGAGGATAGACTTAATGAAGGATTTGGAGTGGGAGAAAAGGAGAGTGAGGTAGAAGAAAGGAGGAGGAGATAGTGAAGGAGCAGGCAGGAGCAGATTGGAGATTGTGGATTTAAGAACTGTGCCCAAATCCCCTAATTCGCTGTGGAGTGAAAATGGAAGGGCAAATAGCTATTACCCCTGCACTTCAGCCCTCCAGACACTAGGGGCAGCTTTGTCTGCTCCTCCTTGCTCAGTGCAGTCAAGAGGGGAAGAAGGAGTGAGATGGAGAGCTAGGACACGGAGGGTTATCGACTGTTCAGAATGATTCCAGATCTGGGGAGGGAGAGGGTGGATGTCCCTTGCCTCTTGCCCCGGGCTGGTCTTGTTGTGTTACCCAAAGGTCTTGATGGGAAACGAATAGCCGTTATGTTTTGTCCTTGCACACATGGAGGGAGCAGACTGGGGAAAGATAAAAAGCAAAGAAACCACGTTCAATGGCAAGTGATGCTCCGAATAAAAGAAATGTAAAGTGGTTTCCTTTTAAAGGGAAGGTGGTTTTCAAAAGCCAGTGGTGTCTGAGGATTTCTGTGAGAATGCAGCTGAAAAGGTGGGTGCAAGGATGTGCATGCGGGGAGCAAGCAGGGGCATGCCCCCCGCTCTCGCCTGCCAGTAATCAGCGGGGGCATAGAACTCCTCCAGCCTTGGAGCTGTAGTAGGGGCACAGAATGCGTCCCTCCAAAAGCCATCAAATGTTTACTCCTGTGCACACCCCTGTGCAGGCGTGATCTCTCCACAGAGTCATCCAAATTGAGAGAGAAATCTTTAACCCGGGATAATACAACTACATCCGTTGCTGTCAGTGTGGTAGAGGCCTATGGAGAACACCACTGTGTCTTTACCATTTTGCACACCCATCAGCCCAACCCCTACAAAGGAACGAGAATTGTCCTGGCTTGCACCTCAGACCCACATATGGGCTACTGAAGAGTTAAAAAATTGCATGTTTCAATCGAGTTTTCCGCCTGGGCAAAGAGGGTTCAAGAATTGAAAGCGTGCTTTGATTTTTGTAGAACAAGAATGCAGTGGCCTCTTGTCACTTTCCAATCCAGCCATTGCTTTCAGTCATTGATCAACTTCTGAAGAAGCAGACGGCTTGCAAGTCCTGCTTTCTGTCACAAGAAACGGACTCTTTCATCTGGAAACTCCTCTCTGACCAGGAGCAAGGGTTTGCTGATAACAATTACCTCTCTCTCAGTGTATAATGTTTTTCTCACACAGCGATCGGAGCCCAGTAACCATGTGAATCAAAGCCACTGAAAGTTAAGCCACCCGCACTGCCAGAATAAGTGTGTGACAATACATTGAGATTAAGAATGAGTTTGAAGTCCCCGGTGTAAGAGAAGTGATTTGGGTTTCCAAGTTAACCAGAACATGAAAAAGCTTCCGGCTGGCCACTCCTTCTGAGAGAAAAAACTAGCGCCTTGAGAAGAGTCTACAGTGCCTGGATTATTTTTCCCCATTTGCGATCTCACCTCATATGCATTCAGTGCTTAGACTAAAAAAGCCAATCATATCTGAAGAAGTGACAGCAGGTGCAGAGGCAGTCAAAGCACAACACAGTATGTGTGTGTGTGTGTGTGTGGGGTAGACAACAAACTCTGAGCCCTTGTGGGAAGACAAGCTGCAGAAATAGGAGGCAAATGCTGGGTCAGGGTCTCATCTGGCATAAACTGGCACAGCTCCCTTTACCTCAGCTGAGAATCTAGCCCTGAAAGGGTCAAAGCCTTCAGCAGGTGTGAGTCTGAACCTCCTCAAACCAGTGGAACGTTTCCTTGCCATGCCAGCAGGCACCACTCCTGTGGAGAGCATCTGCTCGCATGAAGAGCCTGCAAATTAATGAGAAGAGGAAGATGTGGAGGAGCATGGGAAAGCAGGGTTGTGTTAACGTGAACTACAAAAGGGCCTGTGGTAACTGCTACCGTACTGTACTAGAAAGAAAAGGGATCCTGAAAGCAGACAAAGGGATTCCTAGAGCATGTCGTTAGGCACAAAAAGACAGCTTAAGGGGACACCGTCAACTTGAAATCTGATCAGTGTTAAAAACGTGAATTAAAATTAGTTTTGAGAACTCTTCTGATCCCCGAGTTGGGGTTTTACAATCCCATCGTATTAAAATGTGGAGTTGCTTGGCAGCAATCTGACATAAGAGGTTTCGTGGAATTTTTTCACTATTCCCTGTGGAAACCTTTTGAGGGTTGAGCTGTTTTGACCAGCTCTATTAGATGTTTGTCACTCTCCCACTGCTGTGAGTAACCCACCCAACGAGGTGAAATTGACTAGGGCCCCAGGCCTGCAACTGATCCAGCCGAACCCCTGTGACTTGAGCACAACAACTCACATGAGCAGGGCCTGACTGACTATTCACAAAGGGTGATGTCCCGGTCCTATTGACGTCAATGGGAGTTTGGCCTCTGACTTCACTCCAGCCAGAATTTCACTCAGAGAGGAGACGGTGAAACTGACTATACACAGAGCATCATCAAATACACAAAGGAAACAAGATGGAAAAATTAGTGACAACTATTTGTTCCCTCCTGCTCTTTCAGGTACTATAATCCGGGCTGTCACTTGTGACAATAGCAGGTTAAAATAAACTCAAGAGAGGACTTTAGTGACTAAGATGATGGGGCCCCTTTAAGGCTGCCCCTTGACAACTTGAATTTTCTGCCTAGTGCATTTTGATCCAGCTTGAATTCCAAGAAAGCTAAAATCTCATTTCTTCCACTGTTTAAAATGTGTGTGATTAATTATGGACCCCAAGATTGGGTGATTTGCCTGTCTCAGATGTTTAAATTGCTTTCCAGGATCTAGTGAGCCCAAGTTAGTTGTTCAGGCATCTTGTCTGAATGCATCTCATTACAGCACCCATTGCTTTCTGTTCAGGGAGCCAGAACTTGTTATCAACGAGCGTTGAGAAAAATTAAATGGGACTCTTTGTGCTTGGATTCTCTGAACCTGGCCTGTCTCCTTCAGCTGGAAATGTTGGCAATCCTGTGGGCAATGGGAGGAGTGCAAGTGAGATTGATCAGGGGGCCTGCGGGATGGGGAGAGATACCACTGCTGTGACCCTCCATGTAATCACTGCCAGAGCTAGTAGGGAGAAGAGGATCTGTTGCTGGAGGTCCCTGGGGCAGTGTCCTTTGGGGGGCGTACAGTGAGCTAAGGGTGAGTCTGGGAAAGGGTCTGGGAGTGAAAGCTAGAGTGGGGAAAATGAACAGTGCTATAAAAGGCATCAGGAACAACCTTCTTCCCTCCACTCCCCCAAAAAAGACAGCTGAAATAGGGGTGAGGGGCTGCTGGCGTAGGCGTGTAAGAGAGGTGAAGAGGAGACAGTCAGAATGAGGGAGTGAGATGAAGCCAGTTCCTCAGCTTGTGTAAAGCAGTAAAGCCTCATTTGCTTTAGTAGTGGCTGGTTTGTGCCAGCTGAGGATCTATCCCATTGGGAAGGGGTGAGAACATGTGACTGAGTGTGGGAAGGGAGAGCGAGAGGAAGCCTGTGAAGGAAAAGGGAGAGAGGCTGGTCCCACCTCTCCCGCTTGGCAGCCAGGCCATTACTCACTCGGGTCGGGTGGTGCTTGAGTGATGAAGTGCTTTTTGTGCTCTGGAGAGCTGTGCTGGCGCTGTCATTATTTACACTCTTTCTCTGCAGTGTCTGTGCATCTCGCGGCTGGGGCGGGATGGCTGTGCTCTGCAAAGCAGACACGCCTCTTGCTTTGTTGGCACCCGGCGGTGAAGGCTGGTTATTGTCATGGGGAGTCACAACAACCACTCTCCAGGATAGATCACCACAGCCCCGACGCCAACCCAGCCCTGCCTGCGGCAGCTAGAAGTCAGTGCTTAAACCCATGAGCTGCCTCTCCTTCTCCTGGCCGGTGATGGGAGATGTTTGCCACTGAGGATCTGCTTCCCCAGTGGGAGACATGTTGCTGGTCATCTGAGCTGGTGTCAAGAGTTGAAAGGCTTCCTGTCCCATAATTCCCAATCCCCTTAGGCCCAGATCTACAAAGGTATTTAGGCACCTAACTCCAATTGATTTCAATGGGATTTAGGTGCCTAAATACCTTTGATGACCAGGGCCAATGTAATTACCAGAGTTGGAATTTGATGGGGAGAATGGGGCAAACACTCTGGCAAAAAGTGCCATGGGATCTTTAATGATGGCAGAGCAGTTAGGACCTTACGTCTCAGTCAAAAAACAAAACTTCCCACGTCATAGTGAGTCCTAATTCCATGCTGGGCTGCACTAGGCTCACCAAGAAGAGCATCCTTTTAGCCACCCACATCATGTGTATGCTGCAGCTGTCTGGTCCTTGAAGGTCAAGCAATGACCTGGCTCAACCTTGATTAGCTCAGAAGAGCAGATATGCTCCCAGCACAAGGTGGGCTGGCTGTCCCATTTACAGTTAGGAAACCAGGATTGATGTGTATTTACTCTGTTTGCACCGCGATGGTGCCGAGAGGCTCCCATTGTGCTAGGTGCTGAACAAGGCCAGATCGAAACAAGGCATGCTTTGTCCATATATACAGCAGCAGCAAAGTGCTCCCAGTGTGGGCAAAACTGTGCTTTGGAGATATATCTTATTAGAGGACATAGAGTATAAGGTTAGAGGAGACCAGCAGATTATCCAGTCTGAGCTCCTGAATATCACAGGCCATCAGCACCACCCAACCCACGCCCACGAAACCCAACGACCGAAATTAGACCAAAGTATTACAGCCCACAGGAGACTCGATATGTGCTGCAGGCAGAGCAGCGGAAGAACTGATGTGTGCCAGTGCCCGAGACCCCTGCAATGGCAGGGAAATGATTGAGATATATCCAGATAATCCTGGCAAGCGACCCACACCCACCTGCTGCAGGGGAAGGCCAAAGTCACTTCCAATCCGACCTGGGGGAGGGTTCCTTCCCGACCCCACCTGTGGTGATCAGTTAGACCATGAGCATGTGAGCAAGAAGCAGCCAGCCAAGCACCTGACAGCGAGAAAATGTTCGATGCTCCCTCAGGGCCCTGGCCTCCTTCTTCTAGGCCCTCTCTCCCCGCGGCAAAATAAGACAGACCTGCAAAAATGAAGCTTTGCTGATGAAATGGTGTCTACACTAGGGGTTTTTGCTGGCATCATCCTCATTTTACTCCTCATCGCCCCCCCCCGGCCAGCATCTCTATACCAGCAAAAGTGTGATGTGTAGAGTTGGCCCTAGCTAGAGACTGTCCCTACCCCAAACAGTCTAAATCGGAAAGGCAGGAAGGTGGTGGGGAGGGAATAGCGGCCCGGAGAGCTGAAATGCCGCGCCAAGGTCGCACAGCCGAGCCAGGAATTGAAGGCCGGTGTCCAGCCCACCTGTCGCTGTGTGAAACACAGTGCGGTTTCTGGGAGCCGTCTATTGGCGCCAACTCCTTTGGAGGGAGCGAGCACACTCCCTCACAACACTGATGTACAGTGAGACGGCTTTAAAGTCATTCTCCTGTCATTGGAATCCTGCACCAGAGGCTGGCCAGACTCACTTCACTTGTGACGGTGCTCTGCTGCAGCCGCTTGGGAATCTGCAACAGGCTTATTTTACCAGGGCCTTGGTGTGGGCCAGGGGAGAGAATGAGAGAGCATGCCCCTGTGCAGCTGGTGGGGGGGGGAGGGGAGTTGAGCCCCCCATTCCCTTGGTGCTCGGTTCAGCGTTATACGGTGTCTGTTTTTAGAAACAGCGGCAGATTCTCGAGCCGAGGCGAGTTTCCGAAGGGACGTATAAAACAAACAGCCTGCCATCTGCTCTATTGTCCTGGAATTAGCTGGGGTGAGGGGAGAGGGAGCCCAAGCCAGGGAAATGGAGGGAACAAGAGAAATGGAGGAGATAATGAAAGGAAAGGGGGAGGGGGCAAGAGAGGGAAAAAGGGAAGAGAGAGAGAGCAGAGGAAGGGTGAAAACATGAGCTAGAGCGGAGGAGAGGAAAGAAAGGATGGAAGAAAGTGAGCATGAAGGGAGAGAGAGCACAAGGCCAAGAGTAAGAGGCTGAGAAGAGCGAATGCGAGCCAGATGGAGGATGGGAAGTGGCTGAGAGTGAGGAGGGAAGGATGGAATGGGGCAACGAAAGACAATGGGAAGGGGGTGTGGGTAACTGAGAGATAAGCAAAGTGAAGTGGGAACATGTATGGTGTGGTTCAGAAACGTCCCCTGATACCCCACACTCAGACAGCTAGGGCAGCAGAGTTTCTTTCTCTTCGCTAGGCCTGGCCCCAGCCAGGGCCCCCACATGGGCGGGGGGAAGGGTACACTTTACCGGGGCCCTGAGGCCCTGGAGGGCCTGGCCCAGGGTGTAACCCCCATTACCATGAGGAAAAAATTGAGGCTAAATTGTAGATCATACCTGAGGATATTTATAGAAACTTATTTCCCTGTATCTATTGTCCAGATCGTGTGAGATTTGCTGGAACCAATATGTGACACTAGAGCCTGGGGAACTGGAAGAAGCTTCTAAATATCTATTTCACAAGTATCCCACAGCGCTTTCTGAGCATTTTCCTTGTGAAATGTCGCACCTGAAAAAAATCTTCAAGTCTTCTTTTGGAAAAGAATATGAACTACCCGCCCCCCCCCACTTATCTTATTAAATGAGATTTACAAAAAACAACTGCGACTAATTTTCAGTGAAGTGTGCATAGCCTTATGGATTTTTTGCACACTGCCAGTGACTATGGCAGAAGCTGAAAGAAGTTTCAGCAAGCTAGCACTCATCAAAAACTGCAGGCGTTCTACAATGGGGCAAGAACAGTTAAGCTACCTAGCTATCATGTCTATTGAGTGTGAACTTGCAAGAGAAATTGACTTTGGGGGGCTAATTCATGATTTTGCAATGACAAAGGCCAGAAAAATAAAGCTTTAAAGTTAATTGGCCTAATTATAAAATGTTTGCACTCACATTGGCCCATTAGAATAAAAAAAATCAAGACACTGACAGGATATAATACCTTTATAACGACCAAAAGGTTATAAAATAGTAAGCAGACTTGTAGGACTCTCAGGCTGGGTGTTATGTTAAACAAAATAGCAAAGGGGGGTATTTTTCAGAAATGTAGAATATGTAACAGTAATTTCAGGATTCAAACATTTTTCATGGCTCATGAGATTGTATGTATGGGCTGAGGGATTGTGGTATGTGTATGGGAGGGGGCCCGTGTTACAAGTTTGTACTGGGCCTAAAAAAGTTATGCTTGGGCCCTGCCCCCAGCCCTGGAAGGTGTCTCTCTCTCTCTTTCTTGCCCAGCACTGGTTTTTATTGAGTGCCGCAGGGCAGATTGAACTCCAGGCTTGGCAGCAGAATAAATAACAGCAACCTTGGCCTCCCCAGCCCGGGAGGGAGGAGGACTGGTTTTAATCAAAGGTAAATAACAGCCAGGATTCTCTGTCCCTTTATCCAGTTTCCTAGAACTGGAAAACAACATTCCAGCACAGCAACGTGCCCCAGGCCCACTGGAGGGGAACCGCAGTGACTGCAATGGAGCCATGCATTGGCCGGCAGCAGCTGCTAAGTACAGACAGAATCAGAGGGAGCAGTGATGGGAAAGACCTAGTGGGGCAGTTAGTCTGTCCGTCCCAGCCAGCACAGGGTTGCTGCGTACCATGTATGCTCCAGGGATTTCCCAGGTCTAGCTTTAATTGTCCCAAGCAATGGGACTGCCACCATCCCCCAGACCATCACCTGCCCTCCCTTATTGTGGCTAGAAAACATACTAGTACGGTGGGAGTCACCAGGTGGCCCACCTACACACAGTCTTCCAAGCTGTTTTTCCCCTTTTAGTGAGCAAGTTTTTAGTCTGGGAGGAAAGGCCTGTATGTTGTGTTGTTGTTAATTGGCGGTTACACCAGGTTGTGGATAGAGGGAGCTGTGTGAGTGGCAAGAGAGTCAGATCTCTGCCATGCTCTTTAACAAGAGCCCATTCTTGAGACTTACTCCCAGGTTACTCCTTAGGAACCGGACCTTGGTGTCGGATAGATCCTTGCAAGATGGGATTGCCCTGCCTCTATTCCAGGCCTGGGGTATGTGTGTAAATATACCAAGTTACACTTTGATATACCAAACTCCCCACGGGGAAGCTGATCTGCAAGACCCCAATATCTGCTACTGTTCAGCCGAGGGATGATGCTGGGGTCAGAAGGATCACGGGGGTCACAAAAAGGGGCAAGAATCCCATGTGTGCCCAGATGCAGATGGACACTGCTCTCTTTGGGGCTCAAGCCTGCAAGATTTGGAGCTATTCCCGGAGTGCTGAGGGCCCTCATCTCCTGAGGACTTCAGTGTTCAGCAGCTCTGGGAAATGCTCAGCACCTGGAAGGATGTAGCCCCTAGTGAGAACCCCAGCTGGTGCGGTGTGAATGTGAGAGAAAAGGTCGCTTAAAAGGTCTTTTCCAGATCTAGTGCTAGGATTCTGTGCACCACCCATCCGGAGAGCCCTAGCCCCATGGTGTGCCTGCACAACACACAAACACACAGCTCCCCTAGTGGGACATTAATTATCCAGTGCGAGGAGGGGAGCTAAAGCCCAGAATCTCCAACTTAGTTAGGCACCTGACTCCCATTGATTTCAATGGGAGTTAGGAACCTAAATATGTTTGAGGATCTGGGCCCATGTGTTCAAATTCATTCAGTCCTGAAAGTCCCTTCCCCACACATAGGTGAGCACACACATACACACCCCTACCCCAGTGGGAGATGTGCTCAGCTCTAGAGAGATCACCATTCCCATTCAGTCCTGAAAGTCCATGTCCGGACATGGACACGCTGTTCACCAACTGGGACCCTAACTCTGCTCCAGTGTTAAAAAGGGAGGGGAATCCTTTCTTCATGTCCCTTCATTCCTGGGTGTCTTCTCCACTAGTTCTCCCCTGAATCCTATGTTGTGTCTCTGCACAGTGAAATGGAGCCCTTCCAGGTGTAAATCAGGATGGCGGGACCCTGACTACAGAGGCATGGGTTGAGGCTGGGGTCTGGGTTGGAGGGGACTTGAGAATGTGCTTTGAGTTCAGCCTAGACGGGTCAAGGCCAGAAGCAGCAGTTCATACCAGTGCCCTACTGTACGAGCAGGTTGGAGTCAAGGTCAATCAGCCACACCAGCCTGGAGCCAAGTGAGAGAGCAGAAGTATGGATAGTGGAACAGAGGCAGGATGAGGTATAAGGAGCTGAGCAGAGGATCAGGAACTGAGGCAGGGGGAGGCATCAGAAGAGGAGCAGGGGACCAGGAACCAGGAACAGGCATGAGGCCAGGTATGAAGAGCAGGGCTGGGGCCAGGAACCAGGAGCAAGGCAAGGCATCAGGAGTGCACAGCAGGGTCTGTTTGTAGCAGAAAGCCCAGGATCCACCAAGTTGCACAGACAGCCTCCAGATGTTTGCCCAAGGCCTTGAATAGCATGCTTGGGCCCATCAGGGACCGTGATGGTTTCTGCCAGTCAGGACCTCTGCAGGCAGGACATCCAGTGGTGCTTGAACCCACAGTGCTCTTAGACTGCTGTTCTTCACTTCACCAGAGCTGTTGGGCATGATGTGGACATGGCAGCCCCCCAGGAGCCAGCAGACCCAGGTGCCTCGCACTGAAGCAGTTAGGACTCACTCCTGCTTCCTGGGCCATTTTTGCTTTTGCCCAGATGATGTGTGAGCCCTTTGCCAGTGGGTTGCACCCTCTGAGTGAAGAGGGGGCGGGTGTGAGTGGAGGGGTGTGGAGGGGGAGGGTGATCAGGAACATTCTTGGCTAGTCCAGACTCAGGAGCCAACGCCATGGACAGCGCAGCCAAATCGGGCTAATCCCTCATCTGGTTGATCCCCTCCCAGCATAAGTCCTTAGATCATTCTTGGGGCTCATTTAGCCTAATTGGGGCTTATAGACGCATAGACTTTAAGGGCAGAAGGAACCATCATGATCATCCCCGCTTGGTTTGTTTTGTTTCCTAAACAGCAAAGACTTTCATTTTGCAGCCCCTTGGCTCCTCTTTATGAACAAATATGCAGAGCTGATGGCTCTAAATATGTAGCTGCTCTGAAGCTGCGGCTTAGATTTGAGTTATTTTTTGCAGATAAATCCTCTTTTCTATCAGATTTGACATCAGACAATCCCTCCAGTGCCCTCCCTTTCTTGCTCCTCGTGTCTTTCGCTATCTCGTTCTCTCTGTCAGCCACTGCATTTTTCTTTCCCTCGCCCCATCTTCTTTTTCTCTGCATCTCTTTCCTTCTCCCCTCATTGCTGATTCCCTATAGCCATCTCCCCACATATATCATTTTCTTTTCTCTCCTTAACCCCTGCAGCACCTCTCTTCTTTTCCTTTTTTCCATATTTATCTCCCTTTTGTCTCTTTCCCCTCCCTCTGCATATTCTCTTTCCTCCTTCCTCCACCCACTCCCTTCTCAGCTGGTCATTTCCAAGGAGCTCTGAGTTTATCCGAGAGCTGCCTCTTTACCCTGGAGTCCTGCACAGAGATCAGGCGCACAACACCCAGTGGGGGCCCATCTGGCAGGGCACTCCTACAGCAGATGGAGCCTGGAATACTTAGCAGAAGCATTAACCATTTCATAGGCCGATAGCACCCCAGTGCGATGGTGCTAGTGTTGCACCGGTGGATGATTCAGGTCAACAGCAGCACAGAGAAGGAACCAAGAAGGGAGTAGACACAGGCACTTAGAAACTTTGGTAGTAGGCACTATAGGTAGATTAGATTAGATCAACTGCATTTGTCTGAGGTTCTAATAACCGCTGTAATCCTCACTCAACAGCATTATAGCATGTGCCTACACACAACACCTAGCATGGGAATGGGGTAGGAAACCGCACAGACACGTACAGGAGCGGAAGGGTTGAAACAGCACCCGTCCCAGGGACCCGAACCCAAAGTCCATCCCAGCCAAAGAGCTACAGAAATCCACTTCTCACCAGGGTTCTGCACCCACAGTCCATTCCAGGGGGAGCCAGGGAGCCAGTTCAGAGTCTTATCCACTTCCTCCACCCAGAGTCCATTCCAGGCTGCTCAGGAATCCAGTTCAGGCATTCCCTCCAAGGCTATCCAAACCCAGATACACCCCAGGATGGGTGCTGATTACTGCCTGGTGGGATCCCCGTGACTATCATTGACTTCAGTGGTAGCTTCTGGTATCCTGCAGGCGAAGAACTGGGTCTGAGGATTTATGTGACTTCCTGGAGAAAAGTCTAATCTGGGCTAACCAGACCACTTTGCCTGTGTTTCCAGACATTTGCAAGAATATCAGGGGCTTTTACAGAAGCCCTGACATCTCCCACCCTCTGTCAGCCATCCTCTGTAACATGTGAGTGCTGAGCTCCACATGGGGTCCTGACCACATGTCCCTTTTCCTAATGAATTCAGAAGGGGATGCTCTTCTCCGGCTTCCCCTTCCTCCTGGAATGGGTTCGGGGCCTGATATTCTGCTTCCTTTAAAGCCAGGCCATTCAGTGTTGTGATGCAAATGACAGCCTCCTCCTCAGCCCCTGACACCTCCAGGAAGTCAGTGGCAGGACTCTGCAGCAGGACCAAGGAGGAGGGGTGAGTGGATGGGTCTGGCAAGCCAGCACAGCCAGGCTATTCAACAGCAGTATCTCAGCAAGACAGACTGCTCCATCAGGAGCAGCCCAGAAGCCACTTGTGAAAGTGAGGGGCTTTCCTGAGGGGCACCGTCTTGTTAAGGAGCACTGTAAAGCTAGCACTCCAATATTTTTACCAACCAGATTTCTGAACCTGCGGCGCTCCTAATACCTCAGATTACTAAAATAAGAGGTGAGCTAAACTTGGAGATTGCTCCGCATTTTCTGAGTGTCGGATGTCTCCACATAGGAGGCTTTGGTTTGGGCCTATCTCTAATTAAAAATGAAAAAAACCAAACAAACCCCAACCCCATTTACTTTCCACCCTTGCTGCTGTTTGTTTACTCTTTGCATTTCTTTTAGCTGGGAGCATGAAGACAGAGCGGCCAATTTCACTTCTGATTCTGGCCCCCCCCGCCAGGTAATTAAGCACATGCGGAACTCTACGCAGGTGAGCAGTCCCACTCCAGTAAGAGAAACCACTTACCATCTTAAGTGCCATTTTAAGTAGTCTGCTGGATTGGAGGCCTGGTCAGTGTCACTCGCCGGTTCTCGTAGGCTCACAGGATACTGCGCTGTTTGGCTTGCAGACGCTGCAGAGAAACAATTCCTTTAAAAGCAAACTGTGGTTAGTGGGTTTGTTTATTGACAACAAAAAAAAAAAAAATCCCTGAACACATTTCCATTGATGTTTAGGGTTTCACTAATCCTAAATTGTGGGCTGAAGTGACCTGGTGGCATCCTTTCACATGCCAGCTGGGGGTAATGTCGCTTCAGGGGTTGAGCCGAGATGATACGTAACTCCTTTAGCTGCCATTGTAATCATGGGAAGACAAAGATGCTCAGTGCCTGGCAGGAGCCATCTCTGAGTCTCTGTAAGCCCCACACTTGCCTCTCGGGCCAAGAAATCCCTGCTGCGATGAGCCAGGAGGCAGACAGATTCCCCTTCCCTGCTTCTTGCTCACCCATAGTAGCACTTTTGTTCATAACAATAATTTATGCTGTTATTGAGCATTTCTCTAGCGCCTTCATTCCAAGGATCTCAAAGGGACCAAACAATATTAATTAGCCCGTGCAAGGTCTGGGTTATCCTCATTTTACAGATTGGGAAACTGAGGCACAAAGAGACTAAGGGCGAGTTCCTCAGCTGGTGTGAATCAGTGTTGTTGTTGTTTGTCCTTCAGGTTCAAAGATGACCATGACATCACTGCTTGGTTTGGTTTCTGTGAACACGTGAGTGGCCGATCAGGCCAATTTGAGCTTTGAACTGTCTGTGGCACACTGGACAAGGGACGCTGCGGTGGGTTGCTTGATTAACAGCAGCCGTACTGCTGTTGTGAGATTTACACTGATGGCGCTTCTGCTCTTGTCTCAGCAGTTCTCCTTTGCTCATGGACTGTAGCTCCATTATGTAGAACCATCATGAGTGAGATCTTCCCAGAACTCTGGGTCAATGTTGAAATGTCCCGAGGATAACTTGAGGGAGTCCTTGAAATGTTTCTTCTGAGAGCACTTTCCCTCCTTTAGCTCAACGTAAAAGATCTTCTTTGGCAGTCGCTCATCTGACTTTCTGGTGACACGGTCTGCCCATCCCATCTGTGATTTCATCACCAGAGACTGGTTGCTTGGAATGCCTGTCTGTATGAGAACCTCAGTATCTGGAACCTGGTCTTGCCATCTTATCCTCATCAGTTTCCTCAGACAGCCCAGGTGGAAGTGATTCAACTTCATAGCCTGGTTTCTGTCCACCATCCAGATTTTACATGCATGCATCAGAGCTGGCAGCACAGTGGCTTTGTAGACCTTCAGTTTTGTTTGTTGACTGATGCCTCTGTGCTCTCACACATTTCCATGTAGTCTGCCAAAGGCCACACTAGCTTTGGCAGTTCTGGTATTGATGTCATCGTCGATGTGATCTGCATGTGACAGTGCACTGTCAAGGTAGATGAACTTGTTCACTGCCTGGAGTGTTTGGCCATTCACAGTGGTAGCAGGCTCTACATATGGCTTTCCTGGTACAGGCTGGGCCATCACTTCGCTCTTTGTGATGTTGACGGAGAGACCAAAGTTATCACAAGCTGAAGAGAAATAGTCCATACTCCGCTGCGTGTCAGATTCAGATTTGGCACTCAGGGAACAGTCATCAGCAAACAGAAGACCAAGAACAGTCACTTCCCATATCTTCATTTTCGCCTGTAATTTCTCCTCAAATTGAAGAGCCTGTCATCAGTCTGGTATCTGCTGCTAATCCTGGTGTCACAGTCATGAAAGGCATCTGATGGCAGAGAACATCATACTGAAGAGGTCTGGGGCCAATACCCAGCCATGCTTGACTCCATTGGTAACTGGGAATGGTTCAGATAGCTCACCACAACTCGAGCGAGCATGCCATCATGGAATTGCTGAGTCATTGCAATAAATTTCTCTGGGCAACTGAATTTTGCCATGATCTTCCAAAAGCCCTCCTGACTGACTATCAAATGCTTTTGTCAGGTTGATGAAAGTCATATACAGATTGGAGTTTTGTTCCTGGCATTTCTTCTGTAGCTGACGAGCTGCAAACACCATGTCTATGGTCCCGTGACCTTTCCTGAGGCCACACTGCCTCTCAGGCACGAACCCTTGTTCAATGTGTTGCAGCAGAATTCTGGTGAGAATTTTGCCAGCCATTGACAACAAAGAGATGCCCCGATAGTTGTTACAGGATTGTCTGTTGCCTTTCTGTTTGTACAAGTGGACAATGGATGCATGCTTGTACTCCTGGGGTATAGTTCCTTGAGTCCACATTGATTGGAAAAATTCAGTCAGTTTCAGAGCCAGGTGTGAGCTTCCGGCCTTGTAGATTTCTGCTGGCATTCCTGGTGATCGTGGCCCGTAGATTGTCTTTAGAGTATCATAGAATTTCTTCATGTCAGCCCTATCTGTGTAGGACTGACTCTCATCTATCTTGATGCTCAGCCATGATTTTTTCATCTCTCTAAGTTTGCGTTAGACAGTTGTTGATGTTATGGAAGGCTGCCTTCTTAGATGTTGAAGTGCTGTCTTCTAAACAGGCCTTATAGATAGACCAGAGAGAAGAACAGCTCTAGTTGGTAGAGAGCTGGCCAGATGCAACATCCAGATAGCAGCACTGAGTGAAACTCACCTAGCTGCAGAAGGACAAATCATTGAAAAAGGAGCAGCTATACCTTCTTCTGAAGTGGCTGTAGTAAAGAAGAGTGACGTGAAGCTGGTGTTGGATTTGCCATCAAAACACAGCTAGTTAGCAAGCTTACAAATTTCCCAAAGGGTATGAATGATAGACTCATGCTAATGAGACTCCCACTGTTTGGGAAAAGACGTGCAACTATCATCAGCCCCTATGCACCCACCATGACCAACCCAGATGTGATTAAGGACAAATTTTATGAAGACCCGGGGTCTCTTATGGCAGAAGTGCCAAAGGCAAACAAGCTCATCATCCTTGGTGACTTGAATGCTAGAGTTAATGCAGATGATCAGAGATGGGCAGGTGTCATCGGAAAAAATGGCCTTGGGAAATGCAACAGCAATGGGCTCCGCCTGCTGAGGAAATGTGCCGAACATGATGTCTTCATCACCAACACACTCTTTCGCTTCTCAGACTGCAACAAGATGTCTTGCAAGCATCTGCACTCCAAGGACTGGCATCTCATTGACTGTGTCATCTTCAGGAGAAGAGACAGTCAGGATGTTCGAGTGACAAAGGTCATGAGAAGTGCAGAAAGCTGGACTGATCACAGGCTCATGGTCTCCAGGCTGAATATCCGGATACATCCTAGTAGATGACCACAAGGTAAAAAAGCACCCAAAAAACTTAACGTCTCCAGATTGAAACAGGATACTGTGAAACAGGCTTCTGTTGAAGAACTGCATGACCAACTTGCAGTGGCGAACCGAGGAGCGGGCTGGGGGGGCCAGGCCCCTGGGCGCCGGCTTGCGAGGGGGTGCCAGGCCAGCCCTTTACCACGTGCAGGGGGGTTGCAGGAACAGAAGTGGGAGCAGCTGCCCCTCAGCCTCCTGCGCCCCCGCCCTCTGCCCATTGTGAAAGGGGCGACCTGGAGCCCCCCACTCCCAGGCCGGGAGGTGAGGCCACCCCATCTGAGCCGGTGCCGGGCTGCAGGGCTGGAGCAGCGGGTAAGTGCGAGGGGTGCGCCGTGCCAGCCCTTTGTGATGGGTGGGAGGGTGGGAGGTGCAGGAGGCTCTGAGGCGCACCCCTTAACACCTCCCCACCCCTGCGCATCCTGAAGGGCCAGCCCAGCCCCTTTCCCTAGGCTGGGGGCTGAGGCCGCCCCATCCAAGCCGGTGCCGGGCTGCGGGGCTGCAGCGGAAGAGGAGGGCGCTGCGCGGCAGGTAAGCGCAGGGAGGAGGTGGCAGAGCCAAGCCTGCATTTGTGGCCCTCCCGCGTCTCACCCCCCCAGGTACAGACCCCCGCCCTGCCCCGGGGCAGTTGGGAGGCGGTGCTGGGACCTTTCCTGATCTGCCCAGGAGTGGGGGGGGGCATGAGGCCGGGGGGTTACAAATGTAGGCTTGGCCCCCAGGCACCAGAGACCCTCAGTATGCCACTGCCAACTTGTAACAACTGATGCAAACTCTAATAACATGGAAGCATGGGGATGGCTCATGTGATGATTGCCTGTTCTATCCATTCCTTCTGAAGCACGTGGCATTGGCTGCTGTCGGAAGACAGGACACTGGGCTAGACGGACCATTGGGCTGCCCGAGTGTGGCCGTTCTTATGTTCTAAAAATTGAGCATCCTTTAGAGAATCTGTGTACTTGGCTGCATCCAATACCTTGGTTCCATCACATGTTCATCAAGATTGGTTTGATGAAAATGATGGGAGGCTATTGAACGAGAAACAAATCAGTGCAGCTCCACACTGACTTCAGAGCCGCTACATCAGTTGATACCTTCTGAGGCTCTTCCCAGCATGACCTAGTATTTAATGGTAGAACTAAGGTTAGAATCCAGGAGTCCTGGCTTCCAATCCTATGCTCTAACCATTAGACATTTTACTGTCTCATATCCCTGACTGGTGCACCAGCCCCTTCCGCTCCGTGGTGCTGAAGAGTCAGGGAATACAGGCAGGGGAAACATTCAGGGGCTTCAAGGAAAACGTTGTGCTGACGAGTCAAGGCATGCTCATTCCAGCATTGTCTAGGGCCTGCTCAGGGGTCAGAATTGAGGGATGTCACTTTCCATTGTCCTGGAGACATCAATAAAGACAGGATAACATTCTGTGGCAAGGCCTTCACCTCCCCTCTGCCACCACTCAGCCTGAAATCTGAATTATGCCCATGCTCCTGGGAGAGAACTCATCTTATCTCTGGCTTTATTTATTCTTGGATTAGATGGGGCAGGGAAGAGGAGGGGATGGACCCTTCATCCCAGAGCACTGGGAACAGATCCAAATAGTCCATGGGAGTCCCTGCTGTGTCTCTGCAGCAACAATTGGGGAGATACACACACACACACATGCACGCACACAGAGATTTATCACTATTTACATCCTTGCTTCTCCAAGGATTTCCCATCACACTCACTCACTGGCTCTGCTGCAACCACTGAGACGGACTCATTTGTACAACTGATCTAGCAGCAACTGTAATGGTGGCTATTTGTGTGTGTATATGGGGATGAGGGGGAACTGAGACCAGACTATCTGCAGGAGAGTTACTAACTCTGTGTGTGTGTGTGTGTGGATGAGGGAGTGTGCAGGATTTGGAGGATTGTGAAGGAGTTGGCAGTCCAGACAGAGTGCCAGCAGGGGGCACTCCAACACCACTACTCATTGGCCCCACAGAGCTAAAGTCTTGGTTGGGAGAGCAGGCAGACTCCTGAAGCTGGCTATCCCTTCCCTGAGCCTTTGCCTGTTTGTGTGGCTTGGATCTATGGTGTGTGTGTCTGTTGGGTGAGGGGGTGGTGAACAGGGATCTTCTCAGTCACAGCCGGGAGACTGCAAACCCACTTGCCTTTCTGCAAGATGAAGTAATAGACAACACCAGTGGTATGAGAGAAATGTCTAGGAGACAGACTGATGCTCAGGGACACCCGCACACAGTCTTGGTTCATATAAATATTCAGTCACACTTCCCTGACATGACAAATCAAAGCATCGCATTCATAAACACACACACATTCACAGACACATGTGCTCTGAGGATGGATACGGTAAATATGGAATCTGAGGGATAGCCTTTCACCTTAGGGTTACCCACTCCGGTCTGGGGAACAGAATACCTTAGGGGGATTGTGGAATAGATTGCTGAGCCTTTCACTGCTAGCTTGAAATGCAAAACACCTCATCTCTGGTGTTAATACTCAGGCACCACAGAGGGGGGTGCACACAAACATCGTGGGCTGGATACTGGTACTTTTACTCACACTCAATAGGCCCTTACTTCACAAGTGGGTTGGTTTCAGTGGCAGTTATTCGTGGAGTAAGTGAGAAAGGGGGGGGGGCAGAATCTGGCAGTAATGACTCAAGCCTCACAACATCCCCATGATCTAGCTAACAGATATAGAGAGCTCACGGTATCTGTCACTGGGGGGAAGCAGCCCCAGCTTAATGGCACATTGCGACACTGCATAACCAGTTAGGACAGGAAGTGAAGAATACTATAGCTGCCTGCGAGTGACGAGGGGATTTAATAATTCTCTAGCACCTTCATTCCTAGCGTCTGAAAACACTGGACAAATATGAAAGAAGTATTGCCTCACAGCACCCCTGGCAGAAGCGAATTTATTGCTACACTCGTTTTACACAATGGGAAACTGAGCTAGAGCCTAGCCTGACCAGTTTGACATGTGCTAAAGCAGAACGTGCTTAGTCTTGACTAGCGCTGCAAAGATACTAGTTAGATCGATTTAGCTCATGGGATGCAGCAACTCACCTGTAAATCCTAATCTAGGCAAATAATATAATACCTGCTCCAATGTAATGCTTGTCAGCAGTAGATCTCAGTGCTTCACGGACTTTGACATATGTTTCCTCCCAACATCCCTGTGAAGTAGGGCAGTGCTATTCACTCTGCTTTATAGATGGGGAACCGAGGCACAGAGAGGATAAATGACTTGTATAGGTGACACAGGCAGTCTATGTCAGAGCAGGTAATCTCCTAAATCCTAACCACTGGACCATGAACTTGAGGATGTCTTAAGGTCCCTTCCAGCCCCACGTTTCCATGGTTCCTTCTTTCTCTTAAAACCCAAATGACTGCAGGTGATCAGGAATTCAGTTTTCTCTGCCTCCCTTAAGGTGACCTTCCAAGAACACTTCTGACGGAGAGGGACCCACCAGTACCACTGCTGCCACTATCCAAGAGTTCCTTAGAGGTCTGGCCAAGCCCAGCCCTTCTTAGCTTGTGATAGCATCACATTGCAACACAGGATGGATATGCTATAGCACATGCAAAATGAGAGAAAGGACGGTCTTGTAGCTAAAACACTGGGCTGGGGCTTAGGCAAGTTGGATTGAATTTCCAGCTGTGTCATACACTTCCTTGGGCCAGTCACTTAATGTCTCAGTGCCTCAGCTCCCCAACTGTAAAATGAGGATGATAATATATCTTTGTCTGTCTTGTCTATTTGGATTATCAAATCCTCAGGGCAGAGATTGTCTTTTCCTATGTGTTTGCACAGCGCCTAGCACAATGAGGTCCCAATCTCAGGGGGGTGTCAGAAATTCATAAATTCCAAGGCCAGCAGGGGGTCATTTTGATCCTCTAGTCTGACCTCCTGAATAACACAGGGCCATAGACCTTCCCCAGAATAATTCCTAGAGCTGAGCTTTTAGAAAAACATCTAATCCTGATTTAAAAGTGGCCAGTGATGGAGAGTCTACCAGCATCCTTGGTAAATTGTCCCGATGGTTAATTAACTCTCTCTGTTAAAAATGTTTGCGTTGTTTCCAGTCTGAATTTGTCTAGCTTTTGCTTCCAGCCATTGGATCATGTTATACCTTTCTCTGCTAGACTGAAGAGCCCATTATTAAATATTTAGCCCCCCTGTAGATACTGATAGACTGTCATCAAGTCACCTCTTAGCCTTCTCTTTGTTAAGCTAAATAGATTGTGCTCTCGGAATCTGTCACTGTACGGCAGGTTTTCTAATCCTTTAATCATTCTTGGGGCTCTTCTCTGAACTCTCTCCAATTTATCAATATCCTTAAATTGTGGTCTCCAAACAGGACACAATATTCCAACAGCAGCCACACCAGTGCCACATGCAGAGGTAAAATAACCTCTCTACTTCTACTAAAGGTGCTACTATAATACAAATAATAACTTGATCTGGGAGTAGGTGGGGTCTCTTATTAGTAGACAGGTATTCTCTATTGTGATTGAATTTGATTGACCCTTCTCTTGGCAGCCTCAACAGAAGCCAAGTACTGAATGGGTCATAAAGACCCATGTAACTCTAGATTTATAACAGTGCAACACAGAGCAGAATCTTGCCCACAGTGTTTTGGATGCCCTCTAGTGAGTGGTTCTAATTGTAACACTTAGTACAGGAAATTGCCTCTTGGACTACAGTACCCAGAATCCTTAACAGGAAGCTGCCTTTTGGGGTGTATAGGGGGTAAATAAAATAGGGAAGGGTGTAGTTGAAAGCATCCAGATCCTTGTCTTTTCTTACCAAACCCAAACTCTGTCTGAGATTTATAAACTGCTGGAATTCTGCAGTAAACTGTGGCCTGTTAGCAGACACTGCTTCCTCAGCTAATCAGTAAAATGCTAACAAATTCACTGAGCAGAGAAATGTAGTTTTGCTTCTCTTCCCGCTCCCACAGGCTGCCTCCAGAACCCAGTAAAGGTGAGCCCTAAAAATCCGGTTCAGGAAAGATAGAAAGACGGAAACAACAGGCGCAATGCAGAGTATTTAAAATGATATTTTTTTTCCTTTGGAGTTTGGCTAATTTATAATCTATAAAAGTCTCTGCATAATTGTGTCTTGATTAAAATGATATAATTAGGCGCTCTGGATCTCGCTCCCCTCTCCCTAAGATTATTTCTGTCTAATTGCTTTAATCTGTGTTTTCATGCACCCACTAGAAAATCAAAGCATGCTCCCGTGAGGACAAGAGTGAGAGTGAATAAAGCCTGCGACTCATTAAACACAGTGGAGAGAGGAAACAGCATCTAAATCACAAATACGTTAACAAGGTGAAATAAATAAATGTAAAAAAAAAAAAGAGAAGATTTAAAATTAAAACTCAACACCTGCCTTAGATTTTAATATTAATTAAGGACCTACTGAATAGCAAATTGTTCCTCATTAAAGCTGTCTTCCTGCCTTATCGATGGGGCGGAGATGGAGTTGGTCGGGAGCTTAGATTCTTTTTATCTGTTGGCATTCTGGGAGTAGACCTGTGCAAAAGTGTGGCCCTCAGGAAGCAAAGGGTGAGGGACTCTGTTGGGTGGAGATTGCAGAGCAGGTGGAGGGAAGGGATCTGGCGAGGAGAATTATGGGAAAAGGGCCAGGAGGCCCAATCCAATTCTCATTAAAGGCAATGGCAATACTCCTTTTGACTTCAGTGGGATTTGGATGAGACGCTGGGTGAGAGCAATGCTTATACCAGTGACAGGCACCTGATGGACGGACGGACGGACGGATAGATAGTCACAGATATCAGATTCATAGATAAATAGTAATAGACGTGGGATGGATGGGATGTAAGGGAGCATTGTAACAAACAACAGGAGATGAGATTTGGGCTAAGAAGTAAGAGGAAAATTAGCAACCTTTGAAAGGTTCCTGGCCGTATTTCCAGCTTGACTGGTTCTGTTAAATTCTGGAATCCTGACAGCAGAGGTGAGCAAATAATTGTTAAGAATAATTAATTTAACCCATTGAACCTCTTTTTCTACTTGCAGATGACAATTTATATGTTATTTCAAAACTTTTTTCACTCAGGTTGATTGCAAATATCCCACAGTCAATCCATGTTGCTGAGTTGTGATTGGTCAGGTAAGTCACATGCTTTTGTTCGTGCTCTCTGATTGGATGAAGGTGCAAGAAGTCTTTCTGATGAAGGTACTTGTGTGTGACTAGACATTTCCATTTCTGTGGTATTCACACCTGCAACTCTGAAATTCATATTCTGCCAACATCTTTGTGAGCAAAATGCAAAATGTTATTGCTCAAACTCTCATGGAAAGTGAGTGCAAAAAAGTCATGGGATATGGCCAAGTGGATCCCCAGAAAATGCTGCTTGAGTAGCTGCAGAAAGGTATTTGCATGAGTCACCCAGCACCATCAGAAAGCCCCTTTACACTGCATTCACTTGACGTTGGGGTTTGAACCAGACACTGAGTGCTCCATCCCCAGAGCGCTGAGCGCTCTGCTCCCAACCCAGCAATGCTCACAAATGGCCCCGCTGGAGCTGCTCCCGAGCTGGATCACAGCCTGAGCCCCCTACTGAAGCCAACACCAGAACTCCCGTATGCTTCGATGGGGCCAGGATCTCGCCCCATGCACTCAACCCCTTTCAGGATCAAGCACCAAGAGGGAAGCAGCTGTCACCTCAGTACAGTAGTTGAGGGGCTAACACCGACAGAGAGAGAGAGGGAGGAACTACCCCGCAGTACATGAGCTCACGACGGCCAGTTCAGTATCCCTCTGGCCCTGCTCTGAGTAGAGCCTGGGGTCAAGTTTCTGACTATCTTATACTGTATCAGTTTCAGGTTCTTTAAACTATTTATGAGCTATGGGTTAGCAAATGACATTCTATAGGCTAGAACTATATATAAGGGAGATAGATATGTAAAATATTCATAATATTATTTGTTTTGATAATTTATGACAGTGCCATCTGTAGCCTTAGATATTTGTGTATAAATCCAATCCTAATAAAAGCATTATTATCATTACTGTGTGCTCAGCACTGTAGCCTATAGGACTAGCCTGCTTGCTTGCACATATACACCTTTCCTTCTAGACTTAGGTATTGTTGTTGTATTATAATAGAGTCATAGATTCATGTTACAGTATTATAACTGTAATGCAAGATACTCACAGGCCACAGCCTGTATGAAAAGCTAAGACCGTCAGCATACATATGTTCGGGACCTTTGGCCCAGATAAGTAATTGAAGGATAAGACATATACGGTTATAACCTTTACCCTAAATAAGTCAGGAGATATCAAGACGGGGGGGCTGCCTCAGTTTGTGCCCCAAGTAATCTTCACAGGTACCCCACAAAACCCATAGAAAGGGCCAGAAATAACAAAGGTGAGATGAGCAAACCATCTGGAAAGGATATGGATATGTCATTAATACGCACGAATCTGCCAGCCTATGGAACAAGTGTACCCGAATAATTTGGGGGTGAAGAAGCCACATTTGGAGTTCGAAGGAGGACCCATATTGTTCAGAGTATAAAAAGGGGCAAACCATGTTACTTGGGCACCATTGTCAGCTACTTCTTCTTTAAGCTTCTTTTAGTTAGTGTGTTAAGATCTTTTGTTCTTCCTTTATAACTTAGTATTATTTGTAGTGTTAGTCTTAGCCTTATAGTGCCTCTTAGCTCTCGAGCATTGCCTAGCTCTCCACCCCTCTACTCAAGAGTTGAGGAACCGGACATCTCTCTCAACCAGGTCATCAGGGAAGGTTGTGAATTTATTAATCCAAAGCATACCGTATAAATATATATATCACATGTCTTTAGAATAAGACTGTAATCCTATCCGTTATCCATCTGATTATTCATTTTCTTTTAATCAGTCATTCGTCTATCAGTTTATGTTTTCTTAATAAAAGCTTATAAAATTATACAGATTTGGCTATCAGTGTGAGCAATCCTGTCGTGATTCTGGGCCAAGAACCTCATTATCTTCTAATCAGATCAACTGGCGAGCCTATAACCCCATTCAAATTACTAAACAGCCAGAAATCAGGCAACAGCACTTTCTACGCGTATAGGAAGACTCTCTCTCTCTCTCTCACACACACGCACACACTGGTTTTTTGACTGTATCTATCACTGTGGTATAAAAGTCTGTACAACTTTCCTTCTGGGATCCATATTTTCTTTAAATAAATGTGACTCATTTAATATCTTAGCTTTCTCTCACTGAACACAGGTCAATCAATAGCTTAGAAAGGGCACAGAAGAAATAAACGAGGGTCCAATCCTGCTGCATTTGAAATGGATGGGAGTTTTGCCACTGATTTAAATGGCAGCAGGCCTGGATCTTTTGTCGTTAGCTATGGAAGAAGACGGGGAGGGGCCATGACTTTTCCACATCGTAGTCTCCATCTCCCAGCTCTGCCCTGGGAATTTATAACGTCCCCACTTCTCTTCCCTCCTGGATTATTTCCCTGTGATTCACTGTGGACTCATTTATTATTCTCTCTGGGGAGGAAGGATAAGTGTCAGAGGTGCCCCTATAAATGGAAACAGCGGAAGGTGGGGAAAGCTCTGTAGGAAATATTTCCATGAATAATAATAGTAATAATAATAATATTTAGCACTCAGATAAAGCTTTACAAACATTAACTAATTAACTCTCACAACCGCCCTCTGAGGTTATTATCCACATGATGTGACAGATGGGGAAGCTAAGATGTGAAGTACCCAGCCCAAGGCTGCAAACGAACTGGTTTTAGAGGCAGGATTACAGTTTAGGAGCTCCTAGCATCTCAGCTCTTACCACTAGGCCACAATCTTCTCCGACAGTGATCTGTGTGGGTGGTCCAGCACCCTTGAGTCTCCTAGCCCCTCAGCTCATGAAAGGGTTGAAATCTACTAACAACATATACTGCTCACACAGTGCTTCTCATCTCATCCTGCTCCCCACAGCCCTGTGTAAAGTTGGGGAAACTGAGGCACAGAGTGTGCAGGAACTTACCCAACATCACAGGAGTCAATGGCACTGCCATGATCTCGGGTGTCCTGGCTGCCAGTCTGGCGCTCGATCTACCAATCCACACTGCCTTGAGTCGGGTCACTGCTTGACAGTGGAGGGAAAGAGGGAAGGACAGAGCGAGAAGGCCTGGAAAGGACACTCTGTCTGACTGTCTGTCTTCCCTCTCCTTCCCTCATTCCAACTGTGGGCTTTTCTTTTTTAATATTTATCTTGCCTCATTCCTGACATGAAAGATTAAAACCAAAGAGATTAAAAGATTACACAAAGTAGATGAGATGGAATGCGCTGTCTCGCTTCCTCTCATTGGGGTAGAAGTCTAGAAAACCTCACTCTCTCTTTCTGTCACCCTCCCACCCCACCTATTTCCCAGGTTGCCAACCTTCCATTTTAGTTTTTACTGACATGAAAAGCTGAAGTTGATTTTTTTTTTTACTAACACGGTAAACTTTTTACTGACATCACTAAAAATACCCTAAACAATACAATAATGTCACAAAAGTGTGTACTCGCTCGCGATATTCCGTGCACAGGAATTCGGAATTACGCAATTGTTTTCACTGCAGTTAATTGATCAGGCGGGTTCTTTGAGCATGTGCAATAACAGAAAACAGGAAATTGATAAAGTCATGATCAGTGTAGTTTTATGATACAAGAAGTGATTCTGAATGATGACAATCAATGTCAAAATACAATATATTTTATTTCTACCCAATTTTATGGACATTTTCATTTATTTATGGGTTTACGGACAGTGTTAAAATTGTACATTTTTTTACTGACTGTCAGTAAATTTACAAACAGTTGGCAACCCTGCCCACCCTTCTCTGTCTCATCTCCCATTGATCTTTGAAGATAAAAGGATTTTTGATTCTGAAGTGTGCAAGTCTGTCTGTCTGTCTTCAAGGCCACTTTCTCATCCCTGTCCAGCAGTCCCCTGAGGGGGTCATTGAAACATGGTGAGCAGGTCAACAGGAGATTGCGGAGGGGGTAGGGGGGCAGAGGGGCAGGGATGGAGGTGGGAAGGGAATGGAATTGTTGTGGAAAGCCGCCTGCCTTGGACTGGTGGAGCCACCATCATGTTATCATAGCTCTCTTTGCATAGCTGCCCCCTGTGACTCCAGTGCCACCTTTCTTCCTCTCTTCTTGAGGGGGCACCCTCATTCCTCCCTGTAAATTCAGGAATCTATCCCCTCCAAGGAGGCTCTGGGACATGCCAGGGAGGATCAGAGGCAGCCTGTGTCTCCCTGCGGACTCCACCTCCATGGGGGAGCAGAGTATGAAGGAGAAGCCTGACATTGACTGAACATTGAGACCAAGTTCCTCTTTCACCCCAGCAGAGGGAGGTATGGGTGGAGTCCTCCTGGGGGAGCCATGAGTGGGAAGAAGGCTGGAATGGAATGGACTGGATGTAGGATTCTCCTCTCTCTCTCATTTCCCTAGAGCCCACACACAGCTCTGACAGGCTTTTAAAGCAGGGGGTCTAGAGAGATTCAGACGTAGCAGAGACCAGCTCCAATTCGTTACACAGATGCTGGGGACAGAAAGTGGTACAACCCTATCTTTCATTAGATACCAAACTGTATCTGCCTCCCGTTAGGAATATTTCACCCGGTGTCCCTTGTCCTGCACAAATCCATGGCTCCATGCAGGGTCCTGATTGCTCCGTCCCGGTGCTGGAGGTGTCATGGATGCCTTTTTGGTGAACTTCTGAAAACCCGCCCTCCTCTTGCCCCTTCAGACTGGGCAGTGCAATTTCTGATGCTCCTCTTGACTGGACAGGGGTTTGCAATGGACTGAGTCATGAACCGGGCTGGCTCTGATTGCTAAGGGTAGTTTGGGCAATGCCCTCAGTGCCATGCCCGCCCCTGGGAGCTGATGTCTAGAGCAGAGAACTCCCTAACTCAACTCACGTGTGAGCTCCTGCTAGTCAGCAATCCAGTAGAAATGCCAAGGCGGCGACTTTCAGGTGGCTAGTGCTGGCAACATGTAATTGGAACTGGCCTCTCTGTACAGGGTTGTTAGTGCAGCACGTGGTACTGACGCTGTGTCAAATGAACCCAATCTCTGTGGACGGGGCTGTTCTTGCAGGACCCAGCCCTGGTTTTGTTAAAATGGACCCAGGCTCCATTCAGTGCAGAGTAAGACAACGATATCATCATCGTCCTGAATACTGCTTAGCCCTACATAGGGCTTTCCATCTCTCAAACCTTGTACACAGAGCAACCGGTTACCTGTTTAAAATGGACCTGGCTGCTCGGAACAGGGCAGTTAGTGCAGAACAAGGTGCCAGCGTAAGGGGCAACAGGACTTTTCATTCCCCCTCCCTCTTCTTTCCCATCTTCTGGAGTCGCAGACCCAGGCTGTGAGGGCGGGGATGCCTGACAAAAAAACCTGCCACTGACTTTGTGTTTCTCCCTCTCTCTTTCTCTTCAGCTGCCTGTGAGGGAGGTTCAGAGAAAATAATGAAATAAAAGTCAAGGCCCAGAGAAAGCTGATTCATCCTCTGCCCAGGGCCAGCGGCCGGCTCCAAGCAGAGCTGTAAAATCAATCTGTCACTGCTCGCCGCATTATAGATCAGCGGAGAGATTCTGACTGCAGCGAGAGGCTGAACCTGGCCTCCTTGTGGGTCCCTCCTTCTTTCCCAAGCAGATCCGGGACTGCCAATGCAACCCTGATGAGGGACAGAGACAGACGGCCAGACGGAGGGAGAGAGTGAGCGAGCTTAGCTGGCACTATGATCTGGAATCCCTCCCATTGTGACCCCTTCCCCTGCCACCCCTCACCATGCTCCAAAAGGCAGTTTCCCTTGTGTATACAGCCACTTTCCTCCCCTCCCTCTTCCCACTCATGGGGTCACCTGGATCAAGAAGTGGGGGGATGAGATGGGGTGAATGACTTGCTCCCCTCATGTTCCTTTGGGAATGGCTGCCCCACCCCCCACTCCAAACACCCATCTGGGGCTACTTCAATCATCTTCTCCAGAATGCCATACAGATACCTTAATGGGGCCCAGGCCCTTCCCCCTTGTCTGCTCACTGATCTTCTTTGAGGGTGACGTTTATGAAACTGAACGCTGAGGCCTGTCTGGAAGGCCAGGCTCCTAGTGGCAGAAGTGCATAGGGGAGAAAGGAAGGCCTTGCTTATTGGGGTGACGGGCTGGGAGAGGGACTAGCTATACAGCTGACAGGCAGAATGTGTGGAAAACGTTCTTAACTTCTGTAGTCTGTTCAGCCATGGGATAATCCCCCAGGGACATTTACAGATGGAATGGACAAAGCCACGCAGAATATACTACAGGGAAGAATTCTGCACTGGAGCAGGGGATGGGGCTTAATGTGTCTTGTCCATTCTTAGTCCCTTGGATTCTCAAATCTGTGTGTGTGTGCATATGTGCACTGTGGGTGGTTTTCCTAGAATTGTTGTGGATGGGGAAGATAAAGTAGTTTTCCTGAAGCTTGCGTGTGCGTGTGTGTATGTGATGTAATCGTTCCAAGAGGCTATTGCCCATGCAATATGTGTGTGGAACACAGGTAGTTGGTTTCCCTAGAGCTGGTGCACTTGGGTGTTTTGTGTAGGGGAGACAGAATAGCTTTGCTGCAGCTGCTGTTGCATATGTGTGGAAGGGATGGGGCTAGTTTTCCTGCAGCTTTGAATTTGAGAGTAAGGAATGGGGCCAGTTTCTCTACACTTGTTGCCTGTGTTTGTGTATGTACGAGAGATGGGACAGCCGGGCCAAATTTCAGTGGTGTTGCGACCACACAGCCGGGGTGACGCACTGGACCACTCTGGCAGTAATGGTTCTGATTTAGTATTGGACCATTGCTTAAAAGTGGTCGGGCCATGGCCCCCTGGCTCGACGCCCTGTGGAAAATGGGCAAATGTAAAAAGCTTGGACCTTTGTCCCCCCTATCTCCCAGCTCTCCATAATTAGTGCCACTGGGAGGGATGCGGGTAGTTACATTTAATGCATTTTTTCTGTTTGTATGAGGGACTTGTAAGTCCATCTCCACTTCTTGAATGAGAGAGACAGAGTCCTAGTGGATAGAGCACTGGACTGGGAGTCAGGAGATATGGCTTAAATTCCCAGTTCTGTCACTGGTTTAGCTTTGGGGAAGTCACTTTACTTCTCCATGCCTCAGTTCCCCAACTGTAAAATGGGAATAATAATACCAACCTCCTTTGCAAAGCACTTTGGAATCTATGGATGTGTGGGACCCATGAAATATTATAGCAGATGAGAGAGTTTCTCTGTATTTGTTCCCTACACTTGTGCGTGTGTGTGTGTGTGTTTGATAGATGGAGTAGTTATACCATCTTATTGTTCTGTTTGCACAGGCCTAGCACAGTGGGCTCCTGGTCTATGACTGGGGCTCCTAGGTAATACTGCAATACAAATAATAATAAATAATAATAATAATAAAGCTCTTCCATAAGCTTGTGCAGGTATGTTTGATCAGGGTAGTTTCTCTACAACTGTTGCATTTAGTTTCCCATCAGCTGGTGTGTGTGTGTGTTTGTGAGAGAGAGATGAAAAGTTTCCCAGAAGCTGTTGTATGTGTGTTTATACTTGTGCGTAGCTGCTGGTTTCACTCCAGCTGTTGTTTGTGTGCATGTGTGTGTTGGGAGAAGGAGATGTGAGCCATTTCTGTGCAGCTGTGTTTGAAGGACTTGGACCATTTCCCTTCGATTGTTGCATCTATGTGTGTGTTTGGGTGAAGGATATGAAAAGTTTCTTTGCAGCTGTTGTGTGTCTGTGTGTGTGTCTTAGAGAGCTGGACAGTTTTTCTATAGCTGTGGTGTTTGTGAGTGTGAGGAACAGAGCTATCTTCTTTTCAGCTGTTGCATATGTCTCTGTGGAGCAGAGGGGGGTTGGAGGCACACATTATTTCTCTACACTGCTAGTGTGTCTGTTTTTGTGAGGGATGTGGGTAATTTCCCTGTAGCTGCTGTGCTTGTGTGTATGGGGGATGATAGTGTCTCAGCAGCTGTTGCATGTGTGCAATTGTGTGAGGGGAGGAGTGTATTTCTCCAGCAGCTGTTGCATGTGTGTGATGCTGTGTGTATGTGGGTAGTTCCCCAGAACCTGTTGCATGTGTGTGATGTGGTGTGTATGTGGGTAGTTCCCCAGCACCTGTTGCATGTGTGTGGTTTAACATCTCTAACTGAGGTCCCCCCCTTACCTCTGTGCACGGAGCTGTGGCTGGAAGGCGTGGACCTGGGCGCTAGCTCCATGGGAGACAGACCTTTGCCTGTCACAGGCTCCCCAGCTGGGAGCAGCCGCCTCGCCTCTCGCCCCAGAGCCGGAGCAGCTCAGCCTGGGCCGAATTAATCACTGGCGGTTTAAATGCCAATACAGCCCTTTCTGCCGGGTGCTGCCGGGGATGCAGATGCAGCGAATCCCCCGCCTGTCTCTGCCTGCCCCGGCTTCAGCCTCCGTCTCCGTCCGGCTGGGGGGTCGTGAGCCCGGCAGCTGGGCCTCGGGGCAATGAGACAGCGGGGGGAGAAGGGAACCCACCGTGCAAAGGGGTGAGCGGGAGGGGGGGGGGACCCGCGCGCACACACACACACACACACACACAGGCGCGCGCGGCGGGAGCGCCAGCCCTTGCATTAGCGACCGGAGCCAAGAGGGGTCTGTCTCCCCGCTGGATCCCGGGCAGCTCGGCAGGTACGTGTCTCGGGGCGGAGGGGGGATGGGGGGAGTGTCTGTGCATGCACCGTGGGGCTGGCGCCACGGCCCCCCGCCTCCAGCTCTTTGTGTCGCCCCTTGTCTCCCAGCCGGGTTAGGGAGAGAAGGATCAAAGCCGCCTCTGCATCTCTTCTTCCCCCTCCATCTCTCCTGCCGCTGGCAGGGCTGCAGCTGCTTCCTGGGGAGGGGGGCAGCGCGAGGGAGGGGGAGAGAGGACCCGGAGCCAAGTGGTGAAGGGAGAGCGGAGGCTCCGAGGGGCTGGCCAGGTGAAGCACATGTGAAGGGGGGAGGGAGCGGTGCCTTGAATGCCCGCGGTCTCCCGGTGTGCCACTGCCTCGGGCTGGGGGTAGTTCCTGAGCCGGCGGTGTGCAGCCGGGGGCCGGCTGGATTTCTCCGTTGCAACCCGAGCGGGAGGGGTAGGTTTTCATTTTTGATGGCAACTGCGGTGGCAAAGGGAGATTGATTGTCGTCCATCCCCCTCCCCCCCGTGGGCTTTGCAAACTTTGGCGGGGGCTCTTTGCAGAGGCTGGAGGTGCGTGTGCGGTGGGGGTTGAGGGGGCGGGGGGGGGGGTGGGGGAAGCCAGCCTGCTGCTTGCTCGCTCTGCCTGCCCAGGGCTCTGCTGGCAGGCGTGACTGGCTGCAGAAGGCTCCCTGTGAATGAATGCGTGGTGTGTGTGTGTGTGTCTGCAGCTGGCCATTGCCCACGGCGGGCCAGCCCGGAGGCTCATTCTCGGCTGTGCTAGGAGCACGGGTGTCTGCGCGCCGGTTTATTCCAGCCGGGAAAGCGTGCCCACATTTTCATGCATCAGCATCACCCTGCTTTGGGGCATGGGATGAGGGGAGGAGGATCTGAACGAGCGGGGGACAGATGCATCTCATTGCCATGCATCTCAGGACAGACAGTGGAGCTGGCCGGAGAGCGGCATAGACCTGCTGGTGCTGCAGCAGCCGACATGCTCGGGAGGTGCCGTGCGTCTGCCCCGCCGTGTGCGTGTGCAAGGTGCATGGCTTGTCAGCACGCGTGTAGGCATGCGCGCGCAGGGCTGTGCATGCGAATGCATGCGTACTTGTGTGTGTGCGCACGTGTGCGCGAGTGCACATGGGTCCCTGTGTCAATATACGGCCCTTCCCCCGCGCAGGGGGCCTGCCTGAGATCACACCTGCAGGGGTGGCTTTGCTCGGCCCGAGGCCGGGGTGCTGCGCTGGGGGCTCTGCCGCGGGCCGCCTGGCAGGTGTGTGGGTGGCCCATCCCCGGGGGAGTGGGGGCGGGGTGCTGTGGTGTGCTTCACTGGGCTCGGGAAGCTCGCTTGCGCCGCGCTTTGTCACGCCCGGGGCGGGGGCGGGTACGGCCGGGAGCGGGGCCCCGATCGCCTGGGCGTTCCGCTACCCCGCCGCGGCGCTCCTCGCTCGCCCTAGCCCGCTCTGTGCGGAGCAGCCCCCCCGTGGGTCCGGGGGAGGTGCAGCCTGCCGGCAGCGCTAATGCACTAGCCAAGGAAAGCTTCATTTGCATGGACCATGCATTATTAATCCATTTAAATACCGCCCCCGCCCTCCCCCGCTCCCTCCCTGCTTGCATCGCAGGAAGGCACAGGCCAGGAAACGGCGGGGGAGGGGGCAAGGAGGGAGAGCGAGGGCAGAGCCCCCCAATCAGACAGATTGCCAGCTAGGTGCCCCCTCCGCATGGAGGGCGGCGGCAGCGCCAGCGTGCACAGCTGGCAGTGCTACGGGGACTGGCTGCCTTGCCCAACAGCTAAGGCACCACGGGAAGGGATGTGTCTGTGTCTGGGGCCCTCACCCCACTGTGATGAGTGGGTTGTTGCTAAGACGTCTCCCCAGGTGCTGGGGGGTGGGATCAATCCGCGGGTGGCAATCCCTAGGCGAGAAGCAAGGAGGGTTTTGAGTGGGTTACTGTGACATGCAGCTTGGATGCAGTTTGGAATGAATTGTTAATTTCACATAGCTAAACTGATCACATGAGAGGGGAGAAAAGGGGCTTCGGTTCCTCTCTCCCTCTTGGGTTTGTCCCATGAATGGAGGCAGCCCTGAGCTCCTCATGGGAGATCTTAGAGGCCATGCCAGAGCCAGTTCAGGCAGGCAAGATCTTAGCAGCCTCCTCAAAATTAGTTCAGGCTCCGAAGATCTTATCAGAGCCATTTTCAGCCATGAAAAATCTTAGCGGCCTCAGGGAGGCCTGTTTAGAGCCTCGAAAGCTCCAGTAGATCCTAGCAGATGCCTCAGAGCCAGTTTAACTCAGGAGAGCTTATGGCACCATGGTCTGACAAAAGACATACCAGGGCAGCGCTTGGTCCATTGTAGACCATGTGTAGGTGTGGCATCTAGGTGGTCCAGCAATCACATATGGAAAGGTGTTGGTGTCATTCGTCCAGGGAGCAGTGACCTTTGCATTCAGTGTGGATGGTTTTGTTTCCTTTTTCAAAAGAACAAAGGTGCTGGCCAGGATGGTAGGATGTCCTCGGTGCTGGCAGAAGACCATATCCTTCAGTTTCTGCTGCTGGGGTAAAATCGCCTAGGCCAGCCCCAGCCAGTGCACCACTGCTTTGAAATTCACTGGAAGGTCCTGGTCTTCTTGGGTTTGGCCTGCATCTTATAGGCAATCAGGGAATCTCAGTCTCAAGTGAGGCTTTGTGACTAAGTGAGGTAGCCTCAATATGTGATGATGTCGAGTCAAGCCATAAAGACAGGAATCCTAGCACCACATTGAACATCAGGATGTCAAGGAACAGAACGTTCTGAGCAGCAAGTTTCTAGAGACGAAGTGTTTAAAGAATGCCTTGTGTTGGGCTGAAAAGCAGTTGTTCAGAGGCTGGGGACCAGGTTGAAGGTTCGTGACACCCTCCCTCCAGGGGTGATCTGGTGGGAGAGCTTTCCTGCTGTCATTAAACGGGATTAATGTTGGGCCTAATGACAAAAAAGAGCCAGGTGGTACGCTATTTTGGCACTGGTGTCACAGGAAAGACATCAACGGTAGGATAGCCAGTTGGGAGCTTCAGGCGAAGGACAGTTTTGTGGTTATGGCATTGCACTAGGCTTCAGAAGACCTGGTTTAATTCTCACCTCTACCACGTGCTTCTTGGGTGACGTTAGGCAAGTCACTTAGTTTATCCATGCCATGATTCCTCATTTATAAAATGGGGATTAGCATACTTTGCCGACCTCATGGAGGTTTGGGAGGTGCCCACATACTACAGTGATGAGAACTATAAAAATGCATAGTAGATCGAATCCATAAAATAATTTTCTAATACAGAGGAGATTGTCCTTATTTGCTCAACACTTACCAGTCAACAGGAAACTCAAAAACAATGAGATCTCTGACTGTCTGATATATGGAGGAGGGATGGCTACTTTGGGGTACCTTGGGCCCAGGGCATTTTAGGGGGGACAAGTTGATCAGCCACCAGGTTCAGGTTAATGACCTTAGGGTTTACACTGGCATCATCAGTACTCACACAGGTAATTAATACTCACCAGTGGCCCTGGGTTGAGAAGGTATTGTTGCTAAATAGCAGTCTAAATATGGACCAGTACCCGGTAGCATGACGCAGGACGTGGTATGAAAACCCAGAACTATCTATTTATCCACACCTTACATAATCGAATATGCTGATAAACTGAATCCAAAGACCCCTCCACCCAAGCCTCCAGCTAGTGATGTGGGGGGAGGGGAGGCGCGAGGATTTATCTCCTACTATTGAGCTGGACAACGAGTCTTGTCCAGTTGGAAAGAACAATTTTGAGGACAGGATTCTGATAGGTGGCTGAGAGTCAGAAGACCTGGGTCCTGTTCCTGGCTTTGCCCCAGCCATCCTACGTGAACTTTGGCAAGTCATATCATATGTGTGCCTCAGTTGCCTTAGCAGTTAGACAGGGCCTGACACTCTCCTACTTCCTTAATGACTATTGGTAGAAGCTAATGTTTGTCAAGTGCTTTGAGATCATTGGCTGGAAGTTGCTCTCGACGGACAAACTGTTACTCTAATTGTGTATGCTAGGCTGGTTGGGATATGTCAGAGCTCACACGTGTAGATCAGTTCTTTCTATGGCGTGCATGCTGGGACTGTGTTAGAGTTGTTGGAGTATCCGGGGTCGTCTCTACTGGATGGAAGTGAGCTACTTTTTGTATTGGGAAGTGCGCGCACGTGCGTGTGTGTGAAGGGACTAAGTGAGCTACTCTTTGTATTGGGATGTGTGTGTGTGTGTGTGTGTGTATCACTACCCCCTGCTGGACTTGGTCAGCCTTGCCCATATGTATATTAACTCCCTTTGCTGTCGGAGCTCCTGTTCTGTTTCTTTAACTCCCTGGGTAGAGGGTTTGTGCTTCAAGAGATAAAGCTCTTGAATTCTATTCCCTGGTGCCAGCTGTATGTAATGAGCTAGCTCTCATGGTGTCTGTGTATGACAACATCCAGAGACATCATGCCCTGGAGCGTGCGGCTAATAGTTCCTCTCTGCGCTGCTCTCGTGAGACCCGCCTAGAAAGCAGCACTCAGTCCTGGGTGCCCTCGCTAGCAGAAGGATGTTGACAAATTGGAGGGAATTCAGAGAAGAGCAACAAAAATGATTAAGGAGCTGAAGGGACTGATTTATGAGTAAAGATTAAAAGAGCTAAATACGTAGAGCTTGGCTAAATGATGGCCCGATAACAGTCTGCACATAGTGGAGAGGTGTAAACACCAAGGATGAATTATTTAAGGTGGCACAAGACGGTGTAGATTGGAGTAATGGGATGAAACTGAGCAAAGGGAAAAATTCAGCTGGTTGTCAGGAAACACTTCCTGCCGTAAGGCTCCATTAGGCTCCGGAAGGGTCTCCCAAGGGGAGTGTTGGAGACGTGATCGCTTGGGGCAATTAAAGAAAGACAGGTGAATAATACTGTGGGGAACAATCCTGCCTTGGCTGAAGTCAGGAGGATATGACTTAAGAGGCCTTTTCCTTCTCTAATTTCTGCATAATCTTGTGCTTCGGCTGACTGCATTTTGCATTTTATTGCTTTCCTGTCTCGCTGCTGGGGAAAACTGCAGACATGGTTGAAAAAACCAAGGGAGAGGGGACCTGCCCCACTGCAGACTGAGCCTGTTGGGGGGTAAGGTCCCCCACCCCCAGGTGTCGTAGAAAAATGCTACAGGAAGTGGCTTCATGGGGAGGGGAGGGATGGGCTGTGGTCAGATGGGAACTCTGTCAAAAACCACTTGCTAGAATAATCCAGGTTTGAAGGACAATTTCAGGGAGATTAAGTCCCTCCCCCTCCACCCCACAGGACTCACAGACAGTCCAGCATCAAGACAGCAGGGTCAGATGGATCAGCCCCTCCCAGTCACAAACAGTCCAGCACCAGGTCAAGGGGATCAGTCCCCCCAGTTACAGACCAGGACAATGGGGTCAGATAACAAAGCTAATAGTGTAGCAGTGGGATAGAAGTTCAGGGAGGGGGAAGGGGCTTCCGAGGGATTAGCTCTGTCACAGACAATCTAGCAAGGGGACAACGTGTTCAGAGAGTGGGAATGGGGATTTGAGAGGGATTAGGTGTTAGTCACAGACAGGCAGGCACCAGAACAGTGCATTTGAGGATGGGAGGTAAGGTGTCGGGGAATTAACTCTGTACCACAGACGCTCTCCCTAAGAGAGTTCCGGGACAGGCAAGGTGCGTCTCAGATGCCCATTTGTGGTTCTATACTATGTGTCAGCAACTCATTATACCTCACACACTGGAGTCGTGATATTTATTTCAAAGGTGGCTAGTAATATATTTTTGGAAATTTAATAACACACTGGTCATTAATGTCACTGTGAAATGTTTGTAACAACTCGGTAGGTGAAATTATGGATACTCTCTGGTATTATGTCCTGGAGACTGTAAACAGACAAAGATGACAAAACAGGTTTCTTCTCTGTAAAGGGGAAAGAAAATATGGTGGCAGATGCTCTCTCCAGGAAAGAGGGCTCTGACCTGCTGCCTCTGGCTCAGCTAGTGGCTGACCCTCCTGCAACTTTGTAAGGGGGGAAGTGACCCTAAGAGCATCCCAGTGCCAGAGGGCAAGGAGCACACTGGTATCAGGTAATGGATTTCAGACAGCCTGACCAATCCAGTGTACCACTGCTCACTATGGTTATAATCTGTATCTAAAAGGTGTCAGGCAAGATGTCATCCGAAAACTAATAACTCACTGATCATTAATATTCTTATACATGGGGTGTGTACAAAAAGTTATGAATGTGCACTAGAATTATATTCTTAAAATGTGTTTGGCAAGCAGTGCTTAAACACATTAGACAAAGTAATGTGTAGTTGATTCTCTGGCCGGCTGGCTCTTCAGGCAAAGACAAGGAAGGTCCATTTTTACATATTAGGTAAACAAAGCTGTCAAGCCAACAAGTCGGGGAGGAGACAGGATGGCATCTGTGCCCCAGCAGGAGTGAGAAGCTTGGTCTCGGTTTTACTTTTCAAAGAATACATTGGAAAATTTTACAGGTCTATAAAGATGAGGGGGGCTGAATCTCAAATGATAAGCAATTGACTCAGCTGATTGTATAAAATATTACTGTATTATAAAAGTGCATAGAGTGAGGTCTTTTCTGAAAGCTAATGATATGCTGGTGATTAATATCATTGTGAAATGTATTAACGCTATATGAGGAAATATGGAGACTTAATGATATTGTGCTTTGAAGTCTGTGACCCAAATAGAGGGAGAAACAGGTTTCTCCCAGATAGGAGAGAATGTCTCTACCTGTCTCCAAAGGAATTAAGGCCAAAAACAATGGAAACCCCATTTATAGAGAAATCAGCAGGGGGATGGGAAGAACAGCATGAGGTCATCCTGCCTCTTGAAGCAAGGTGGATGAACTTTGAGAGATATGTTTTCAAAAGTTTACTGGACAATAAAGGGAGGGGCAGAGAACCCCTAGGTTATCCATCAGAAGGCAGACACAAGGGAAGAGCTCTCTTTGCAAGCTGAAAATGATGGGCCCTTCAACTAATGGGGGTTGAAGTCTCTGGAAACTGAATATAGGTGAGAAACCTGTCTAGGCAAAGCTCTTTCACCTAGGAAGACAAGAGAAACCAGCCTTTTGTTCTTCAGTGGAAGGTCCTGACTGAGGGAAAGTCAGCCCTGGCTGGGAAGAAGAATGACTGGGGAGAGAAACCATCTTGAACAAAGCCTGTATCTTGCTAGATTAAGTTTTAGACTTTTAGAAGCATATTTTGTTTTGCTTTACTTCTAACTTTGAACTCACTTAATCCTATGCCTGTTTTGTTAATAAAGTTGTTTTATTTTTCTTATAAACCATCTCAGTGCTGTGTTTAAAGGGAAGGGTGTATTTACCCCAGTTAAGTTAATAAGCTGTGAGGTGCTTTCGTGTCTTCAGAGGAACAAAAGAACCTTATTATTTCTCTGACCTGTCCAGGAGAGGGCTGGACATTGTAGAGCACATGGTTTTGGGAAAATTCAGGACTGGGAATGTGTTGAAGTCACTCCGCAAGGAGTAACCAAGGTGGGTAGAGACTAGGGAGTGTGACTGGTATGTTGCTGGCAGGCTACTGGGGTCAGAGCTGCTGCACCAGGGCTGCAGATATACGCAGACACTCAGGGTGTGACCTGCATGTTTGCTGCTGACTGTGAACGTCCCAGGCAGGGAGTTACAGGGTAGGAGGTGACACAACACCTCACTGGTCTGGACTGTACCCCGAACCCCCGGACAGAAGGTTGTTTTTAATAGCAGTTAATCCTGAGTCACAGTTCAGCCCCAAGAAAGCTGGAAGGGATGCCCCTATTACACCCCCCTCCCCCAAATGAATTGCTTCTCTTGCCCAACCGTACTGTTCTAGCTGGACCCTTTTGGGATATTTATTGTACAAAATCACTTGATTTGACTGCTTATTCTCTGGGGTTCAACTCCCCCTGCTCTCCCCTTGGGGTATCTGGAGCCTGATTGTCACACCTGTATCTATCCCTTCCTTGATGTGGGCTCATGTGGAAGATTTCAGGCAATTTTCCTTCTGGAATTAGATTCCATTTCTGTGTTAATCTGTCTGTAAAACTAGCTCGTTTCTGCAGTTTCAACTGCACCTTTCTTGTTCTGGCTTCAATCTGCTATTTCGTCTCTTCTCGTTGCTCAATAACAAAGTACAGTGTCTTTCATTCACGCCGGCCCCCAATATGCCAAAGCAGAAATAAATAATAAATAAAGGCAGAGGGACGGAGGCCTGAGAGAGAAGAGGTGTTTCCAGATGAGATTTGAAATGATGCGGCAGCGAGAGATGTGGACAGGAGCTGCAGAGGAGAAGGCTGGCACGCCGGCAGTACTGGGATTGTGCGAAAGGACAGAGGAGGCTGGTATTAGATGAGTGGAAGAAGCAGGGAGGAGATTCTGTAGTCAGCAGAGAGAGACAAGGTCCAGGAGATGGGATGGAGCAAGACCACGGAGGGCTTTACAAACAAGGAAGGTGATTGTGAACCGCATCCCGGGATGCACAGGGACCCGATAGAGTTGGAGAGTGACGTGGCTGTGCTTCTTTACACGAGTGAGAAGTCCAGCAGTGGGATTCTGCACATGCAGGAGCCTGGAGAGTGGGACCTGGGAGGCCGGAGAGAAGAGAGGTCAAAGCCTAAGGCTAGAGGAGATGAGGACCTGGAAGGGGAATTTAATGCAGCGATGGACACACGGACAATGCTGCGGAGGTGTGGCTAGGCAAATCTGCAGACGCAGGAAAAGAGAAGTTCAGGATGACACTAATGGTTGGAGACAGGAATCGAGGGAGCTAGAGCAGATGGAGCTGTGTTTGAGGAGGCTCCTCTTGCCCGAGAGAAACATGCCTGTCTTTGAGGCATTGCACATATGGCCCATCTGCACCTGCTATTAGCAAATCTCTCCAATGACTGGTGATGGGACACTTCATGGGGAGGGCTCTGAGTTGCTACAGAGAATTCTTTCCCAGGTGTCTGGCTGGTGGAACTCGCCCACATGCTCAGGATCTAATCCATCGGCATATTTGGGGTTGGGAAAGAATTTGGCCCCCAGATCAAATTGGCAGAGACGCTGGGGTATTTTTCAGTTTCCCCTGCAGCATGGGGCATGGGTCACTTGCTGGTTTGAATTAGAGTAAATGGTGGATTCTCTGTAACTTGAAGTCTTTAAATCATGATGTGAGGATTTCAGAAACTCAGCCAGAGGTCAGGGGTCTATTGCAGGAGCGGGTGGGTGAGGTTCCATGGCCTGCGATGTGCAGGAGGTCAGACTAGATGATCGTGATAGCCCCTTTTAGCCCTAAAGTCTGTGAGCTGAAGGAGGCTGACCCAAAGCCACATGTTCACTTGACCAAGGCAGGAGGAGAGGGTGGGCAGGTGCGGCTCCTTACAGGGGTCTAAAGAGAAACGCAACCGTGACTCAACTCATGTGGAAGTGGCAGAGGAGGTTAAGGGCAAAGATAAGCGCCATGATTTTCAAAGTGGACGAGGGGAGTTAGCCACAAAAGCCCCTTTGAAGTAAACAAGAGCCATGTGACTGAATTCCCGCGTTGGCTATGAAAACCTCAACCACGGCGCCTACGAGGGAGAAGGCGGAAAAGATGAGAGGGGCTGAGGACGGCTTCTTGTGAGACCCGGTGAGGGAAGGGCCGGCTGACAGAGAGGAGTGTCCTTTGGGACTGAGCAGACTGATAAGGAGGGGCAGAATCTGGATGGGAGGAAAGCAGGGCTCTAGAAGAGGTCTGGGGGGATGGAGTGGTCCATGGAGATGGAGGTTAAGGGGTGGAAAGAAGGAGTCAGCCGCAGCCTACAGAAGGAGGTCAACTCTAAGGAAGGAAAGTAGGTTCCAAACTGTCCAGGGTGAGGCGACTGTTGAGGGAGCTGTTCTCCCTGATACCTTGCTGAGGAAGGGAGGATCAGGGATGGGTTACGGAGAGTGTCACAGTCAAGGTAGGGCTGTGTAGAGAGCTGGGGAAGGCACCAGCTGCAAGGCAGTTGTTGAAAGTGGTGGTAATGTAGGGAGCAAGAGAGGAGAAAGGGGACTTAATGAAGAGAGAAGGAAGGGTGTCAGGGAAGGAGGGACTGGTGGTGGCAGAGTGGCCCAGGCTGAGGGAGGAGGGCAAGGAGGAAGTAGCAGTGATAAGCAGCATGGGGAGGCCTTGGGAACAGAACAAGCTGCTCTGTCTGGCACTCATTTATAAATGTCACAAGACTCCAGAATCCCAATCTTGCGGGGCCACTGGTTCTTCATTCCCATAATCTCCTCCCTTGCCCCTCAGCCCTTGTTTCTCTGGCTGCTCTCCTGGCCCTCCTTCCAGTTTTTGGAGGCCCTGTCTGGAGTGTGGTGCCCAGGACGGCTTGCCGCTGTAGTCTAACCACAACCAAGTGGGAGGGTCTCCTGGGTTGTGTCCCATCTCCTCTCCCAGCAGCCTCCCCCTGAGTCAGCGACTTGCTGAGGGCAAACTTGTCTGCTCTGTGCATCATCAGCTCCAGCCTCAGAGACCTCTGGCTGAGCAGATTGGGTTAATATTGTGAGTGTTTCCCCTTTCCCAGATCCTCTTTGTAGCTGCCAAGATAAAAGGCAGTTTTCCTGGTAGACTCAAGCAAGAGGGGGATGGTGGTGGGGACAGTCACTTGCAGCATGTGCTTGTGGGGTAAGTAAGGGGTACAAAGCCAGGAGAGGGAGTTTGGGGTGAAAAACCCGGTCCCTGGAGTTTTCCTAGCTCAGCTCACAAGGGGATTTAAAAATAAAACAAGGAAGCCACACTTTCCCCACCCCACCCAGTGCATGCATCCACATTACTGCAGGGGTTCGCTCCCTCAGCCTCTGCAAAGCTGGGAGGGAGGATTCCAAGGAAGGCCACGTCCCAGAGCCCTGCCATTGGTGCCATTCGGTCTGCTAGAGATACTTTGGGTGGGAGAGGCTGGGCAGGAGGTAACCCTGCAATATACACTCTCTGTCTATCTCTGTCCCTTCTTCCCCCCTTCTGTCTCTTTTCCTCCTACTCCTCTCTCTCCACTCTCCTTTTCCCTCTCTCTCCTGTGCTCTCTCTGCTCTCTCTGTCTTCTCCTCCCCCACTCTCTCACCTAATGCCAGCTGGGCCATGTGTCTGTTTGTTTTCCTTAATCCATATTGTGGGCTATTGACAGACCCCACTGTAATTTTTGAAATCAAAGCCTTTATCTTGAGTTGCACCAGGTCGGGAAAGCATCTTAAGGCAGCAGCGGCTTTTCCATCTCTGCCTCAAAGCAACTTAAAAATGGCTCAACAGGATTAGAGAGGAAAGATTGTAAGAATGGCTTTGGTGGGGCTGGCCGGCTGGCCCGAGGGGTGAGTGCTCTGCCCTGCCATGTGGGAGATCAAGGTCCATGCCGGGACTTGGTGATCCTCGGAACCATCAGGGGCTTGGGAACGCTGCAGGGGGCAGACATGATGTCAAATGCCACTGCCGTGTGTGAGAGGGGCTATAACTTAGAGCGGCACCACCAGCTTCCACCACGGCAAGGCAGGTAGTGCAGACCTGTGCTTCAGGACCTGATCTAATGCTCAGTGAATCAATGGGAGCTTTCCATTGACGTCGGTGAGCATTGGATCAGGCTCCAGGTCTCCATCTCCACAGTTATGGATGCTAGCAAGAGGGCTGGGGTGACTTCAGGCCACTGGGACATGTCCTCCTCCGGTGCATGACGCTCCCTGTAGTTGTGCGACGTCCTAGGGCTCCAACGGCATGCGCCTGTGCGTGTGCCAAGCTGCCTCTCCCGTGTGTCTTGGCAGCTCCACAAAGCCTCCCCGTGTGTCCCTGGGAGCAGCGATGCTCTGCTGGTGCCAAAGGAGGGGCAAGGCCGCGCTCTGGGGGTGCCAGCGAGACATCCCCCCCTTTGCTGGCTTTTCAGTTTTTTTTTTCTCCTTTGCACATTTGGTGAGTGAATTTTTCCTGCCCAGGAAAACAAAACACCGAGATCACTGTCTGGAGGCAGGTGTAATGCAGGCTGGTGCTGGGTGAGCTTCTCACCCACTGTGCCGGTCCAGTCCTGACCCGCTCCACCCTCTGCTGTGCCAGTCTTCAGCTCCCACCCCCAGCTCTGCCAGTGCACTTTATTCCTGGCTCTCAGCACGCCCTGCTAGTCCAGCCCGGGGTTTCCCACCCACAGCTCCCCACCCACAGGCAGTCCTGGCTGGCAGTAACAGAAGGGGTTGGTTCGAGCTTGTGGGTTTGAGGTGTGCACAAACAGCAGACGAGGCTCAGACCTACTGAACTCATTTCACCGGTGATCTTAAGACAGTTTTAGAGCCCCAGACCAAGCAGCCGCCCACTGCCCCACCAAACCTGCCCTCGAGATGCTATCCCTCTGTGCCATGTACACTAGCCTCACACCCCAATCCATTCCTTACCTGGCCAAGAAATGGACACGTGAATTACAGCCCTTTAGAGATGTCCTCTCTTCCTCCTTGGAGCGCCTTTCCCTGTCAATCCCACCTGCCTCTGAGCACGTCTCCACTGGTGCCGCTGTGGTCTTGTGAGATCTGTGCTTGCTAGCCCTCCTCTTACACTGAGGGTGAGCTAGAAGGGGCTGAGGAATTGGTGGGGGCTGGGCACTCACTCCCTAGGGGCCCCTAAAGCACGTGTCATAGTGGAGGCAGAATCCCGTCAGGACCTGTTGCGGTTCTGCTTCCGAGGCTGCTAATCTGGGACTCGCCTTCGGGAGGGGGGGCTGGGGCTAGAGGAATGATGGTCCCCGGTGCATTGATTTGCCCATATGTCCCTTCACTCGTTCTGGCCCAGAGCACCCCTTCCCCTCAGCACAGGTGACCACCGGGGGAATCGGCCTCAATCCCAAAGGGGGTTTGCATGCGTGGTGGGGAGGGGGGGAGAAGCCTGCCTGTTTATTTTTAACATTGTGCATTATCTCCATTAATAATGCCGCCTCTGCCTCACATGCTAATTAAGACTCAAGAATGTTAATTTAATCAAAAATTCAGGCAGAGGCCGCGCAAGATTGGTTGGATTAAATTAACCTTATGGGCAATTAATGTATCTTCTGAAGGGGCACTTCTTAGTAATAAGAATTCAGCCAGAATGGCAATCAGGGACCCGGTCTCTCTTTCTGCTTTAGGGGGGAGCCTAGAAATGGAGCAGCAGGTGATGCTGCAGGGTGGGAAGATTGAAATACATTGGCAGGGCTGTGGAAAGAGGGGGGGGAAGGGTTTCAGGGCTGGAATAGCTGCGGGGGGGAGGGGGCTGCAGGCAAGGATTGGGGTGCCTTGGCAGAGCTGCAGGTGGTGCTCAGGACTGGCATGGGGGAAGAGTTGCCACAAATCAGGAGTGGGGTGCGTTGGCAGATCTGTGTGGAACTCCCAAGAGTGGACTAGCGGGCGGGGCCGGGGGCCAGGCTCAGGGGGCACTGGCTGAGCTGTGTGTTTAAATGTTAACAGGCAGCTTTTCCTGGCTGGAGTGTCACCAGTGAAACGGTCACAAAATCTGCACTGGTGTCAGACTGCGGGAGGGGCTCCTCTTAGCCTCTTCAGCCATGGGGGGGACAAGCCTGTGAATAACTTCCCAAGCCCCGGAGAATGGATTCTGGGTGCAGCCCCTGCCCCCAGGAGCGGCAGAAGGACCCAATTAGGGTTTTCCCATGAGGCTTTGTTGTACAGGTGGGCGACACTGGTGAGGGAAAGGACTCGAAGGCTGAACTCTCCCATCTGCAAAGGGTTAATTGACCCATTGATGGGCAGCCAAGCTTCCTCCAGCCGATGAGGAAAGGACCTGAGATCCATATCACCTTATCAGCGGGGATCATTTCAGGGGACCTGGGACAAGGTTCAAGGGCATAAATTCAGTGTAGGGCTGGAGGGAGATTTGGGACTTGATCTTCAATTTATGGGGCTGTGTGAAGGTTCAGGATTTTCTCCATGAGGTTTGGTCAAAGGTTTGGGATTGGATTCAGGATGAATGGGCGGAAGATTCAAGGCTTGAGGTGCAATTTGAAGGGCGTGGGGCAAAGGTTTGGGGTCAGGGCTTGGACCCTGGGCTTGGGTGAGGATTTGGAGCTTGGCTCGAGGTGGCTGGGTGGATGTTTGGGCTGTGCTCAGGGGATTTGAGTGAAGGTTCACATTGGGGGATTTGGTTCAGTGCTAGGATTTTGGTTCAGTGGCTCAGTTCAGAAGGTTTGGATGAAGACTCAGGGTTCAGGACAAAGATGGGGCATTGGACAAACATTTGGGGCTCAGGATTTTGGTTCAGGGCATTGAGGTGGTTTGAGTCAGGCCTGGGACAAAGGTAAGGGGCTCAGATCACAACATTTTGAAGAAGGTTCCTGGGCTGCTTGATTCTGGCGTTTGGCCAAGAAATTGGGGGGAAAGGTTCAGAGTTTGATATTCGGGGGAAGGCTCAGTACCCCTGCCACTCCTGTCCTCCTTCAGATCAGAGTGGTTAGGCACAGGTTCAGGCTTTAGTTCACAGGGGTGGTGTGAAGGCTCAGGGCTGTGGTTGAGTTCAGGGTCGTGGCTGAATTTGGGGAGGGGTTGGATGCTGATGCTGGTATATGTGGCTGAAGGTTTATGGTTCAGCTCATGTTGGGATGGAGGTTTTGGTCAGATCTTTCCTCTGGACTGGTCTGTGCCTCATTAATGGGAGTCGTGTGTTCTGGGGGTGGACGGTGCTGGGTAGCCCATGGAAAGCTCTTTCTTGCATCCTTCAGGTGACCAGCATTGTTCTCTTAACACATGCCTCTGTCCTCCCAACCTGCCTCCCCCCATCCCACCCTCCTCAGTCTGAGTATAAAGAGAGGCGGACTAGCTTCTGGTCACAGTGTCTGTGTTGTGTTCCCAGGCCAGAGGGAGAGTAGGGCTCCAGGCACATACCAGGGATTGCGAGGATGGGAACTTCTTGGTCTATGTCGCGCAGGGGAATGATTTTCAGGGCTGAGCACGCCACGGTCACTGAATGAGCGAGTGAGGAGGGAGGGTGAGGAAGGAGAAGCAGGGAGTGGGAGGAGAGCCAGGTGTCTGCTTCACCTTAGAGACGAACCCCCTATGAACAACCGCATGCACACACACAATAAAGACACACACGACCTGCATTGTACACAGATACCCTAACAATGGCATCCATGCAGATGCTGTACACACAGAACACATGCACAAAAACACACACAACACAAACCAGTTATATAGAGATGCCAGGCACACACATGCTATACACACAGAATGCATTCTCACACACCACACAAATACACAAGTTACACACAAATCAGCTGTCTCGTACAGGTGCTATGCGTAGAGAACATATTCACATGCACACAGAACACAAACACCATGTGAACACACAGGCTACACACACATCCCTATGCTCATGGAGGAGCTATGCATACAGAACATATTCACATGTTACCCAGAGATCCCCACAGACGCCACACACATGCAGAGGCTACACACATACAGAAAACATTCACAGATGCACCTGCCATACACAAGTTATACACCTGTCCCCTCTCCTGTTCCTACACAAATACTCATGCACAACATTGCTGGTACTTGTGCATGAGTGCATGTGTGTGCGTGTGCATGTGTCAGACACCACACAAACATGCACACACACACACACAAGACAACACACATTAGTTGCCGTCCTGCAAACACACCGTTCAGACACACATGCGCTTTCTCTCTCTTTCATTCGTTGTTTAACAAGCCAAGGTGATTTTGCTGTGCCATGAAGCCAAAGGCAGATGGCAAGGAGGTCAGGTTTAGGGTGACCGCTCCCAGCTCCACTGGCAACTCATGTCAGTGCTTAGCACAGAGCTAGAGATCCTATATGAAGATCCTATATGCTTAGCACAGAACTGAAGATTCTTGCTGCCTGTATGAGAGAGGCCTTCCCCCTGCTACTGCAAGAAACACGGACTACAGAGCCCTCGTAAAGTGCCTTTCCGACAGCGCTTTCACTGGAAGAGCTGTCAGCTCTGCTGTGGCTATAATGGGCTCCAGCATCAGCCACCAGTTTGGGCTGCATGTGTCAGTTTTGTTCCGGAACCACGGGCTTGCCGTCCTCTACAATGAAGTGTTGTCTTGCACCCTGCGTTATTTATCACCTGTAATGCAAGAGAGATGTTAGCAGGGAACGTGAGGAGGGGGAGACAAGGATACCCACCGCAAGCCAAATCCTCAGCACTGTGGTTCCCCTGCTGGTTAGGGGGTGAGGAGAGGGTTCCTCCTGAGAGCTGGCGTCACATGGAGAGGGGGAGTCCGTTTTGGTACTGCTGAGGGGGTGAATGTGGGGGTCCCCCAGGCCTCTCTCTATCCCCTGTTGTGGTGTGGCACAAGCGGGATCAGAACCGGTGTCTGTATTTGGGGAGTGCGTATGAGGAGGAAGGGAGGAGCGTGGGAGCTGAGGAGCTCTATGGAGGGGTGTGTGTTTAGGAGTGTGAGAAGGTGTGGGAGCGTGGTGCCAGGTGTGTTTTGTGTTGGCAAGGTAGCTTAGTGGAGGAGAGTGTCTGTGTGTCTCAGTAACTGTGTTGATGACTGTGTGTGAATCAGTGGTGTCTGTGCTGGTAAGAGCAGACACACACACACACACTGAGGACCATCTCTTGAGGGTCTTCCTCCATTTCTCCTGAGCCCTTGCTGAGGGAAAGCACTCACTGATGTCACTGGCAAGCCAGCCTTGGTGGGGAGTTGTTGAAACTAGGGCTGGGTTGTGTCCAGCCCTGCAAAGGCCTGTTCTCTCCCAGTCCAGGGACTCCTCTGGTCTACCAGGCTGGAGTTGGGAGAGGGCAGGACCTACCCCTCTCCTCCTCCACAGACCTGGTGTAGTGCACAGCACTTCACCTTTCCAAAGGACGGCGCAGCGTGTGCCGTAGTGTGAGCTGCTGGGCCACTGCCGTGCCTGAGCCAGCATGACCCCCCCAGGAACTGCTGGGCCATTGACTTCAGGGAGAGCTTTGCCTGAGCAAAGGTTGCAGGGTTGTCTGTGCTGTCTGTGCATCCTCCCACAGGCACACAGGGTGAGATCCCCGACCGGGGCGGGCAGGTACGAGAACACTGACTTCATTGCCTGTTTATGCCTGGGCCGCGCTGGACTCTTGGGCTCACACCGACACATGCAGACATATCCTGTACAGGTCCCAGGACACACACATCCTCCGGACAGACACAAACCCATTCACACCCATGCCAGCCATACAGTCACACACACACACACACACACACACACACACTGTACAGACGTAAACTCATATAGCACATGAACAGCCTGCCACAAACCCAAACCCGGACACTGTATGTGCTCCTTCCCCGTTCCCCCCGTGAACCAATCCGTGCACATTCACATGCACCCCCAACCTGACACCCCCTACATCATACATGCGCAGTCACATATGCACACACAGGCAGGTATTCTCTGCTCTAACGACCCACTGACACACTCACACACTTGACCTCATGCAGAGCCCTGCTCACTCACCGTCATGAACTCTGAACATCATGCAGTGATATTACCATGCATGTTATCAGGCCTTCTAGATTGCTATTCTTGATGTCCCTGATGTCCGGCCTGCCTGAGTTTCTCTGCCACCCTCACCCACCCTTCCCTTGTCTTTCTGTCCCTACTCTGACCTAGAAGAAACTGTCACCCTCCCCTCCAAGCCCCTATCTTCCATTAGAGTTTACGCATTATTTCACTGCGTTTAGACTTTGCAGTCACGTCCCCTGATGCCGCTATTAGCCAATTTCACAGCACTCTGGGCTGGTGGGACCTCACACTCTTCTATGCATGCAAATTATGCCCATCCAATGCCAATGGAAAAGAGGATGGAAGAAGGAGGGAGGGAGGAGTGCAAATGTATGTAGGATTCTTCTCCTCCAGATGCTCAACCACTGAGCTGCAGTATGTATGAGTGGACAAAGAGATGGACAGTGCTGGGGCACTGGAGAAGAGGACAGACCCAGAATAAAAGGATACAAAGAGAGGGACAGAATCAAAGCTGACTAGGAGCAAGAGTGTGTGTGTGTGGGAGAGAGAGAGAGAGAGAGAAATTGAGAGTGAGAGTGTACAGAGCCTGATGTTGATTTCCAGACAAAGTTCCTATTTACCCACTATTTGGAGAATGTCACTTTTTTGCATGGAGTGGGGTGTGTTGGTGTTGTGTGTGTAGTCTTTGTTTGTCTCATGGTGTATGTTTGTGTGATGGTGTATTTGATCAAAAATATTTATGCAGAGTTGTGTTAATGTGTATTTGGGCTTGTGTGATGTATATTCATGCTTGTGTGGTGGTGTATGTTTGTGTGTAGTTTGCATGAACATTTGTGCGATGAGTATCTGAAAGACAGCATATGTTTGTCTGTGTGTACAGGACTCTGTGTGTTTTGCGATGGGGTGGGCAGGTTGTGTATGCGTGAGAGAAATGGTGAGCCTCTCCTTCTGTGGGTGGAGGTCTGAGTTTGTATGTGTGTGTATGAATAGGTTGGCGTGTGAGGCTGTGTGTGGGTGCTGCGTGTGTCTAGGGGTGGAGTATATGTCTGAGTAGGTTGGTGTATGGGATGTGTGGGGTGGTGTGAGTGTAAGTGTGTGTGTGAGTAGGTTGGTGTATGAGTTTGTGTGTGTGGGTGGGGGGTGTAGGAGTAAGTTTGTGTGTGAGGTTGTGGGACTTGTATGTGTATGGGGCTGGGTTTGGGGTATGTGTGTATCAGTAAGTTGGTGTGTGAGACTGTGTGTGTGGAGTGTGTGCAGGGTGGTGTGCATGTGTACAGTAAGTTGGTGTGTGGGGTTTGTGAATGCAGTGTGTGTGTGTGGGATTGTGAGTGTGCGTGTGTATATGGGGGTATAGCCCTACTTTGGCCCAGTGGGGATTAGGCAGAAGACCCTCCCTGTTCCCGCCCAGTGCTGGCTCACTCCTGGCTCTGGTGGGACTGCTCTGTCCTTAGGATAGAGGCCATGCTTCCCTTCATGCTTCAAGGCTCTTCCCCTCAGACAGTCTGTCTGTCCCTCTATCTATGTCCGCTTATCTCTGCCCATGATCGCTGACATGCCCCTGCTAGGCTACACCCCGCACTGCCTGTGGACTCAGCAGCTGTGCATATCATTCCTTCTTTCTCTCTCTCATGCGCGCACACACACACACACACACACATGCACACACACACACTCTCTCTCTCTGGATATTCATCTGTGGTATATTCGGTTGCCATTGGAAACCTAAGAAAGAAGTGACTATCCCCTCCAAGTCTTAGCTGGTTTTTTTTCCCTCCCCGTTCCTTGCAGAAGGCGAAGACTTTCGCAGTGAAACTGTGGCAGCTTCGGTCCATCAAAGAGCCGGCGCGACGAGCCACCGCCTGCTCCACTGTGTGATTGAAACAGTCTGTTATGAAGCTCTGAAGGGAGGGAGAGGGTGCGGATTTACCTGCCCCTGTTTCCACACACCCGGGCATTGAAAGCACAGCACGCTGAGGTAAGGAATTGTCTCTCTCTCTCTCTCTCTGTGTCACTCGGTCCCCAGAGGGGCAGGTGGGAAGGCTGGGTTTCTGCAACACCGCTGACTGAATCGATGCTTAAACTGATACCTGGTAAGGGGCTGCAGCCACCCGGATCGCAACCATGCATGCATGGCACGGGAAGGGTCTCGCAGAAATCTGTAGGAGGAAGCTGTGCAGGTTTGCTGCATGTAATCCGGAGCTTTCTATCTCTCCCCTCCTCCCCATGCCCGCCTCTCTCTCTTCATCTGTCTCCCCCTCGCTCCCCCCCATTTCTCTGTGGAAGGGACAGAGATTTTTACATTGCTTGGCAACGAGGTCGGGTGCAGTGCGTGGTGCAGCCACCCTCTGTCCCTCTGCACCCTACCATGATGATAGGGGTGCACTTGGCTGCTGGAGATGCATCTCACGGCAGTGTATTGAGGGCTGTTGCACTGCAGGAGGTGCTGTACCAGCATGGCATTGGGCGGTGGGAGACACTGGGCTTCGGAGGATACTGTCCATCTAAACTCAGGTGCTCTCTAGCTCTCCGCACCCCAGCATAGCATTCGGGCTCGTGTCCTCCGTCACTTGTGTGAGCTCCATCTCTTACAACACCAGACTGGTCTTGGGAGACTTCCTGGAGCTGGGGATAGAACCCAGGAGTCCTGACTCTGAGTCCTGCCTGCTCCAACTCGCTAGACCTCACTTCCCTCTCAGTGCTGGGCATGGGACCTAGGAGTGCTGACTCCCAGACCCCCACCTCCCTTTAACACAGCCTAGGCACATCCCATCTCTGAGCAGCCCGGCACAGCTTTTGCAGGTGGTGTGGTGCTGAGAGTGTTGTCTCTTACTACCCAGACCCCGCTCCTTCACCCTCCACCCCAGCACAGTGAGAAGGGGCGTTGTGCTGTGCTTCATAATCTGGGCAGGCTCCAGTGCCCCAGTACAGCATGAGGAGCGGCACTGTGCTGCTGGAGGAGCTGACCTACATCTCCAGACCCTGATCTATCCCCCAGGGAGCTAGGGGGTGCTACCCTCCTGGGAGTCATGCCCTCATTAGCTGGATGTGCTCCATCTGCCAGCTCAGCCACCAGGGGCTGCTGTGGAGATCCATCCTTCATAGCCTGTCCCACGGCCCATCCTGCATGGAGCTGTGGGACCCAGGGATATCAGCGGCTCTGTTTCCAGCTTGGCAATCGGCTGCACCATGCTGAGGGAGCTGTTGTCCCTAGCATGGCACTGGGGCAGGAAGAGGGTGCTGAGTTGCCGTCTTTCATGCCATTTACTCCCAAAAGGCTGTTGCAGCATGAGGGGGAGCTGTGTGGCTAGACCCAAGGTCTTCAGACTAGGAGCAGGGAGCGTTGCGGTGCTGAAAGTGCTGTTCCTATTGTGGAACTAGGGGGCGCCGTTGTGGTGCGGAAAGCAATGTCCCCGTGGCACTAGGGGATGTCCTGCAACTGGAGGGACTGTCCCCGTGGCACTAGGGGGCGCCATTGTGGTGTGGAAAGCGATGTCCCCGTGGCACTGGCGGGCGCCCTGTTGCTGTAGGTGCTGTGCTGGGGTACTATGGTCACGGTTGGATTGGAGGAATCTGTGGCTTATGGTGACATTGGGGCTTCCCCCTGACCTCCACCTGCATGTGGAGTGGTGATGACAGGGGGCTTCCCCCTCACTCAGAGAGGCGAGGCAGTGGCAGTAGGGGACCCTTCCCTTTAAGGCTGGCAGTAGTATGTCCCCTTCTCCCCGAAAGCAGGGGTGGCAGCAGGAGGCCTCCCAGGACTTCCCCAGAAATTGAGGTATCTGCTCGAGTGGGTGGGCTGGGCCTGCTACAGGCATGTCCTCCAGCCACTCAGAGTTCACTGCTGCAGTAGGGCTGGTAGAGGGGGAGGGGGCTCCCCCAGAGCAGTGGGTCTTGTAGTTAACTCCCCATTGAGATGCATGGAGCAGTTCACACCTTTCAAGCTATATTTTCAGGCTCTCTGCAGACTCTGGCAGACCTGGCTGTATCAGTTACACTTGGGTCATGTTTTCATGGTTCTGCCTGCTAACCATGAGGATTAGAAATTGTTTTTTTAAATGCAAGCTGAGGCATTCCCATGACTCCAGGAGCTGGGGTCCTAGTCATGGGCCTGTGGTGCCTATGCCTTAATCCAGCCCTGACAGTGGCACTGCACGTTCTCTCCCTACGTTAAGGGGCTCTGTGCTGATGCCTGAACCATCTCCAGTAAGGCACATGGAGAACTGTGCTGCTGGGGGGCTGTCCACAGTGTGGCATGGGGGCGCTGTGCTGCTAGAGGTGATATCCCCCGCATGGCTCTAGGGGGCAGCATGGTGCAGGAGGGGCTGTCCCCAGGTGGCGCCAGGGGATGCTGTGCCGTGGGAGGTGATATCCGCAGCGTGGTGCCTGGGAGCGTCGTGCTGCATGAGGGGCTGTCCATATCTTGAACTCATTTCAACTCCCAGCTGCTGGTGGATGAACCATTAATTGTAATTCGCTATATTTCCTGTGTGTGTGTATGTGTACAAGCTATGTGAGTCCAGTCCCTTTTTATATTCCTCTTATCATAGACAGCACTACATCCCCCGCAAACCCAGCTCCCCCCCCCCCCCCCCCCACACACACACAGCTACATATTGCCTCCAACGTGTATTTGATGGATAAGACATTGGGTAGGCTCTCATTCCATATATCATGGGCACCTTCCCCTCTGGCTTTTCTCTTCATTACATCCCTTCCCCATCAGTATTTACCTTCCCTGCTTCAAGACCCTCTGTGTGTGTGGCATGGGAGGGGCTATCATTAATGCGTGGGATGTCTGTGAATTTTCCCACTTGCTGACAATATTTCCCGCGATCTTTTCCCCCGGACCCTTCTGGTTCACACTCTTCCAGAGGGCGATGACTGTAGCGCTGCTAAACTGTTGTTCTTCTCTGTTTGGGGTGTGAGTGGGCCTTTGGGGTGGGGCGTAGAAGTGAGCAGTGACTTGCTCTGTGCTATGGATATAATTTGTTTTGGTCACAAAAAGCGAGCTCCCTCTGAGGTGGAAAATCAAAAGCCATTCAGTGCTGGTCAAATGACACAGCTTCCTGGGGCACTGCTTTGGCAATGACTCAGCGAGAAGAGCGCCTCATCCTGAGTCATGCAGACCAAAGCATGTTGTATCGCCTATCCCAGTGCTACCGGGGCCGTCAAATGACTGCCTCCTGCTGGGCTGTGGACACCACCTTCGGTAGCTCTGCGTCCTCTAGCACCAGGCTGGGGTATTGGGGTCAATGCTGAGTGGGGGGCATTTTCCCCTGCCTTTCTACGAGCTGGACTTAGCTGTATTGGAAGTGGAGCAGAACATGTGCAGTGTTGAACGCTGAGCAGCTGTATTGAAGCAAACAGGTTGCATGGGAGGCAAGTGGGAAGTTGGGAGGTAGAAGGGCTGGAACACGCAGGCCCTGGGAATTCTGGGATAGCATTGGCAGACTGTCCAAACACGAGCCTGCATCGCATACTTTAGCTACATCCTAAGAGTGGGTGGGTCGAGGCGTGCACTACAGCAGAACGTGGGCCCGTACTATGCCCCCAGCTGAGCCAGCCACCCCATGTTCTGAGGGCATACTCGTGTCTGAAGGCACAGGTCTGAAGGCTTCCTGTGTGGATGATAGGGGGATCTTGGCTTAAACCTGTATTAGAGCCCACGTCAGTCCTTCAGGACAGACATAACCTTAGAGAGAAGAGTATCTCTTGCTGGATCATGGATATACCTCCCCCTGGGCATTCCCTGATGGGCTGGTAAGCAAGAGAAATTGTGCTGCCCCATGAAAGACCCCAAATCCTACTGACGGGGGGGGGGCAGGTAAGAGATATCTCCTCCAGTTCAGCAGAGGGGAGTCCCCTTGGCAGTTACTTCTCAGAAGGGAAAGCAATCGAGGTGTTGGCTGTATGGGGACACCATCAATCTCTCTTTCTATCCCAAGACCAGAAGGTCGGGGGGAGGAGGGAGGATACTGTTTCCAGTGTGTGCCCACCACTTGGGTCAGGTAGGAGGTAGATGCCCGGAATCAGTTCTCTTGAGGGAGTCAGGAGACAGCATGAACTAATGGAATGAATGTGGGTCTGGGGCCAGACACTCCTGAGTTCTGCTCCCTGCTCTGGGAAGTCCCTTACCTGGGGGAAAAAAAACAAAACAAAACAAAACAAAAAAACCCGCTCTGTGCCTCAGTTTCCCCATCGGTGAAATGGGGATGGCAATAACTGGCTGACATGTGAGGCTCACGTAATGCCTGCAAAATCTGAATGCTGTGGGTGAGCAGGGGAGGATCAGGAGAGGCGGCTGCTCTCACAGGCAGTTGCATCAGATGACAACATCCTGGGCAGGGGGATGCAGCAGGGGTCTGGAGGAGAATCCCCAATGGAAGACTGCTGCGTGCCAAGGCTGAAGCAGCGCGTCTCTCAAGCCTCTGTTTGCAGAGGGAAAGGGAGTTTGTGGCCCGGCACTTTGGAAACAGAGTAGGAATCCACTGGCGACGGATGGGCAGGCATCTTAACTGGGTCTAACTGAGCGGCCACGCAGTGTATGCACCAGGGGAGCCTGGTAGAGGGCAGGACTGGAGCTGCACCAAGCCTGTCCCACACAGGCTGCTGGGGACACAGAGCATGGGGTCGCGATACACCTGGGGACAGAGCCACACACCCAGAGCTAGCAAACGGAGAGAAAGTACCGCCCCCCAGGGAGAACAGCATGGTGGGAGAGAGAGGGACCGGGAGTGGAAGGGAGAGGAACATGGGGAAAGGGAGAAAGGCATAGTGATGGGAAAAGGAGCCAGACAGAAAGATACACAGTAGAGAGAGAGGGGGAGTGAAACAGAGAAGGAAGTGGAGAGCTACATGGCAGAGAGAAAAGGGGAGTGAAAGACACTTAGTGACGAGACAGCAATATAAGCAAAGGGAGGGAAGGACTGAGAACAAGAGAGGTAAAGAACAAGAGAAAAGGAAGGAAGAGAGAGAAAGAAAGAGCCATGTCACCACAGGGAGGTGAGGCCATGGACTGCCTTGTGGGGACGTCCAGCGTGGGGGTCAGTTATCCATTTTTCCCCACATTACACAAATCTCACCGTTGGGAAGCGGACACCCAGTAATTTTACCCAACAGCCTGTGTACTGGACACACCGGCTCATGCGATCAGGAAAGTGTCATGTCGTCCAAGAATGCAACTAGCAGTGAGTGGGCTGAGAATCCAAATCTTGCACAATTGGCTGCTCCTCTCCCAGGCATCTTCCCAGCTTGGAGAGTTTATGGGAATCTCCTGAGATTCCCGGCAGCTGGTTTTAATCCTGCTTCTTCTGTTCAGCTCTCTGTCCTGTGCTCTGAATATGGAGGTCAGGGGCATTGCTGGCAGACCCCTCCCTAATGTGCTCTGCTGTCCCTGCTGGTTGTCTCAAAGGAAATGGCTGCAAATAAACAACAAGCTAAATAAACTGGTTAGTGAAACTCAGAGGAGAAAGAAACAAACACACACACCACATTTGATATTGCAATGAAGTGGCTAGGATGTGTGTTCACGCTGCCCTTTACTGGATGGAATCGTCGAAGACCATAACAGCTAGTGGAAATTCTCCTTTAGCTCAAGTGGCCAGAGCCTGGGATTTTGGAGCAGGGTGTTGCCGTGATGTGTAGCGTAGTGACAACTGTGAAGTGAGTGGCACCAGCTAGATGGCCACAGATTTGCCACAGTGTGGGTGGACAGATGCCTCTCTGCCTCCAGACAGCTCCCATATAATACGTAGGACCACTGTCACCTGCTGCTAGCTGCGCTCATGACTTCACAGCTATCCCTCAGCCTCACTGGTAAGCTATTGGCTAATTAGTGACCCCAGCAGGGGGGTAATGGGGCCTAATTAGAAAGACTGACCCTAGCTGTGGTGGTGAAGCAGGGAGAGCTGGGAAGGGAACACAGTGAAGGAAGGAAGACCCTGGGGAGAGGAACAAGGGCCGTTTCCTTCTGGGAAGAGCCTGAGGAAGTCAAGCTGAGGCACCCACAGGGATCAGGATAGGATTCTGTCAGGGATGGGGGAAGCCCTGAACAAAGGCCTGGAAACACCCACAGGTGCCTGTGGGGGGGCCCTGAACTATGGCCTACAAAAAGCAGGGAGATCCTCAGAGGTGAACTGCTGGAGTGCCTGGCCACAGGAAGCAGGGAAGGAATCCTGCTGGGGAAGAAGTGGTTCAAGAGAATCCGTGCAGGGGCCGGGAAGCAGAGGGATTCAGCTGAGCCTGAGAGTGACCGAACTCTAAGTTTAGACATTGTGCACTTTAAGTTGGACCTTCAGTTAGGCCGGGACATTGTGGGGCAAGGGCCCACTGGTACAGCCATGTTTACACACATCATCATGGTCTACAGTGGATGATGGAGCATAATAACAACTGATCGCACATCCAAAGCACAGCCTTAGAAATCCTAGCTTCGTGTTGTCCTTAGGAAACATAAAGCAATCAGATATCCTGTGTGTTCACTTGGGGATCCTTGATGGAGCAGCATGAGGCAGGGAGCCCCGCTCTGAACAGACATGGAGGCCGTCTTTGTGTATATTATGGCTGGGTGAGTCCGGCGAGATCTGAGCCAACTGTGTGGAACTGCAGCGTGTGAATGTTTGTGCAGTCAGATGTGTGCGCCTCATGTGCATGCTGGAGTTCGTTCCGTGTCTGATATGTGGTGCATGTGACCATGTGCTTGTGTTTGTGCGTGATTGACTTCCTGGAGGAGAGGGTGGTAATCAGACAAAGAGATCCAGGTGTTTTGGTGGCTTGCACCCTGGGGAGTCTCTCTTAAACATGCGTGCATTGGCATGTGTGTGTTAGCCTGATCTGAACCCCAGAGCCCTTTGAAGTTAGTATGAGCAATGAGAAGGCAGTGAGCAGTGGCGTCATTGAGAGAGAGGGATACTTATTTGAGTTTCCAGCATTTCCCATCCTATTTTATGTTTCTTGACTGATACAGAGCTGAAAGGCAATCAGTGGAGCTAACAGCTCTGCATTGTTCATCTCCCTCTCTGATTTACTCCCTTTCATCTTCTCTGGGTTTCAGCTCCTCCCGAGTTCACGCAGCCCTCAGCATTCGGGTCAGTTTCTCTTCACTGAGCCCTGGGCTGAAACCTCCAGCGAGGGAGCCAGGGTCAGGCAGGAGCTCATTAGAGGCCAACAGACCCAAGCAGGTAAAGAGAACGAAGCAGGTTAGGAATGGAGGTTATCCAGGGAAATCCATACTGATCACCTCCAAATGCTTTGGGCATCTAAAGTGACTCTGTGTCCCAGTCCCAAGGACGTTGCTGAGAAGCTGAATGATTCCTCGTTTCTGTCTTCACAGTTGAGAATATTGGGGAGATTTCTACCACAGATCTGTTTTGGCCTGGTAACAAAGATGAGGAACTTTCAGATATGAAGGTGTCAGGAGAAGATGCGCTGAAACAAACGGATCATTTAAAATCCAGTAAGTCACCAGGCCCAGATGGTACATCCAAGAGTTCAGAAGGAGCTTAGTACGAAGTTGCTGAGCTGCTAACAAAACCATGCAATCTCATTAATAACAGCCACGGTAGTAGAGGATTGGAGGGTAGAGCAAATGTTGTACCTATATTTAAAGAAGGCTTTAGTGGTGATCCAGGGAATTATAGACCAGTGAGTTTTACAGCTGTACCTGGCAAATTGGTTGAAACAACAAAAACAAATGCTGACGGGGCGTGAGCAGAAATGTAAGTTTGACCCTTGTTGCGGGGGGGTGTACGTTCTGTTTCCCCTCCCCCGGCCTAGGAGCAGCTAACTTTTCTCTTCCCCCCACCCTCCCGCCCCGGCAGGAGATCACTTTTTCCTCCTTCCATCCCGACAGGATCTTGCTTCCTGTCCCCAGGGCTGGAGGAGTTCTGTACCCCGATGATTATTGAGGGGGGTCTGTGCCTCTACTTGCCCCCCCTTGTGCATGCCTCTGTGTGTTGATGATCATATCTGGAAGATGATGATCTGATGGGGTCTAACCAGAATAGTTCCTGCAAAGCAAAGTTGAGTCTCCCTAATCTCTTAGAATTCTTTAAATGTGTCAATAGAGCAGTGGATAAAGGAGAACAGGTCGACAATTTATTTAGACTTTCAAAAGGCCTTTGACACATGAGATTATTGAAGAAGCATGGGGTGAGGGGCTAAAAAACCTAGCTGGCTTCAAAACTGAGCTTGATAAATTTATGGAGGGGATGATATGATGGGACAGCCTAGTTTGGCAATTGCCTGATCTTTGACTACTGGTGGTAGATATGCCAATGGCCTGCGAAGGGATGTTAGATGGGGTGCGTTCTGAGTTATTACAGAGAATTCTTTCTTGGGTGTCTGGCTGGTGAATCTTGCCCACATGCTCAGGGTTTAACTGATCACCATATTTGGCGTTGGGAAGAAATTTTCCCCCAGGGCAGATAGGCAAAGGCTCTGGGTTTTTTTTTTTAACTTCCTCTGTGGCATGGGGCACGGCTCACTTGCTGGTGGATTCTCTGTACCTTAAAGTCTTGAGGGCTTCAGTAACTCACTCATAGGTTAGAGGTTTATTACAGGAGTGGGTGGGTGAAGTTCTGTGGCCTGCATTATGCAGGAGGTCAGACTAGATGATCATATTGGTCCCTTCTGACCGTAGAATCTATGAGTCTATGAACTGGCTGAGAGGCTAAATGAAGGAGTAGGATTAAATGATCAGTTTTCATCATGGCAGAAGATTAAGAGTGGGGAACCTCAAGGTTCCATACTATGTCCTACATTGTTTAATGTGTTAATGAACTGGAAAGAGGTAGTGAGGTAGCAACCTTTGCAGGTAGCACCAAGTTATATCAGTTAGTCTGGACCAGAGAGGGCTGTGAGGAACTTCCAGGAAACCTAACCAAGCTGGCTGAATGGGCAACACAATGGCAAATGAAATTCAATGTTAATAAATGCAAATCAATGCATCTGGAGCAGAAGACCTAAACTACTTGGGCACCTTGTAAAGTTCCAAATTAACAGTATCAGCCCACAAAAGGGACCTTGGCTTCATTGTAGACAAAAACTTCTGCTCAATATGCGATGCGTTCAAAAAATCAAAGAGGATGTTAGGATGCATAAGGAATAGGATAGAGAATAATACAGAAACCATTATGCTTTACATAAATCAATGGTGCAGCCTCCTCTGGAATATGCTGTGCAGTGCCGGTCACCCCATCTCACAAAGAACAGTGCAGAATTCGAGGAGATTCAGATCCCAGAAGCACTTTCATAGGAGGAGAGACGGAGATTGTTCACCTTTTAAAAGGGAGATTAATCAAGTGGGATATGGTTAAACTCTATAAAACAGCGACTGGTCTAGAGATGGTAGATTGGGAGTTTCTGTTCTTCCTGTTCCACCCCACAAGAACGAGGGGCCATGCAGTGAAACTGAAGGGGGCAAATTCAAAACCGATAAAGGAAATACTTTTTCACACAGTGCATCATTAGACTCTCGAGGCTTGTTGGGGCACCTAAGGCTCAGGGCCACCTTGTTGCCAGCAGTCTGCAGCGTGAGAATGTCTTGCTTGTGCCAACTGGTGTTAGCTCCCTAACACAACCAGCCTGCCAGCCACTCAGGTGCTCTTCTCTGGGCCGTACTAGCCCTGCCTTTGCCCTGCAGGTTGACTATAGATGCACCCCAGCTTCTGAATCCCTTCAAAGTGTCCCCCTGTGGTGTCCAGCCCCTTTTCACTGGACACTCAGAGAAATCCCAGGACCTCTGTTCCCAAGGGGAGAGTGTGCCCCAGTTTAGCAGTTTGTCCTTAGTCCACTGCTCCTATATCACACACAGCACTTGCGTTCAATAATTATAGATAAACGAGGAAATTTATGTAAGAACAAATAGAGATTCAAATAGAGAGAAGCAACCAAATGGCTACGTACACAACAAAATCATAAAATGCAAACTAGGGCCGACACTTACTCATAGTTACCTTTCCCATCTAGTTAAGTAAATTCTCATCCCCAAACTTCAGTCTTTTGCAGCGTTTGCTAGCCACAAGGAGCTAGGACCCAATCTTCAATGAAGCACCCCTAGTCATCAAGGTACCTCCTCAGTGAGTGGGCACCGAGTGTTTATCTCCACCCTGTGATATCCTGAATCAGTCTTTTGTCTTAATTCACAGACGAGTCAATCCCCTCGCTGTCCTGTCATCCTTTTTGCTGCCAAGTGGTGTCAGTGTTCATAGTTTGCTGTTTTTCCACTGACTTTTCTGAGTTGGTGCAAATTGCGTGGACAATTGAGCAATATGTGACTTACTTAGCTAGCCAAGGAGGAGTGACAATTCTCCCCTGCTTGAATGGGCCATCATCAAGACACATTATTTCCTGGTGACTCACTTTCACTCCAAGACCATAAAGGCGTAATTTTCAATATAGTTAGATTATTCCTTAAACATTACCTGTATATGCATCTCACAGTATTGGTAAGTTACAACCTTTCAGTAGCAACCGCACATGCTACCCTTTCTGGATAAATACCATGAAAAGGATGCATTGGGTGTAGTGAGCTTGTCAAGCCTGAGACAGGAGTTGTTTGAAAAAAACCCAGTAAATTCTTTCCCATTTGGCACCAATGTGTCACAGGAACCCAAGGCCACAGGAAGCTTTTAAGACCAAGAATTTAGCATGATTCAAAAAAGGGAGTGGGCTTTTATACGGATACGAAGAATATCCAGTGTTATCCTAGTTAATGCTAACAAAAGCTTTAAGAGACCTGAAACCTCATGCTTCAAGTTTGAAACCCATCTAATTGTGAGTGATCAGGATGAGATCCAAAGTGAGGGGACAGATTATGCCACAGGTGCAGGTTTCTTGCACCTTCTTCTCATGCATCTGGTGCTGGTCACCAGAATACTGGAAATCTATTCTTAGGTCTGATCCAGTCGTCCCAGTGTTCCCCACTTTTCCATAATAATGGCTATTGGGTTTATTACCAGGACACAGTTGTTCAACCTCTGGCTTTGTCTCACTGCTGCCTGGTCAGGTATAAAAGTCACAGGTGTTCAGGGCAGTGTGGCACAAACCACAAGAAGTTTGGGACAGGCTCCTCTGCTGGCATAAATTGGCCTGACTCCATTGAAATGAATGCTGCTAGTTTGATTTATGCCAGCTGGGGATCTGGGCCTGGGAGTGAGAGTTCTGTTCAAATGATTGTTCAAAAAATTGGATTTTTAATGGAATTCTCCATGCTGCTTGAGACTGCAAGCCTGGGATGGAAATCTCATAGACAGAGACTTCCTAGGAGACTTCCAGGGCCTTCACTTCCTGTCCTGGCCAGAAATGCTGGGAGAACAGCTCATCTAATGGTATCACAGCATTACTGCTTCTCAAGCCCAGATGGATCCCAGAAGCGAAAAACAGGACTCTAGAGAGGTCGGTTTTGTTCTGAGGATGATTGATGGGTCACTGCGTTTCCCGTCTTAGTTTAGGAAGCCGGCACACCCCCACCTCACCCTCTCTCTGTCCACGAGATGTTCATTGTCCCAGGACTAGAGTGTTTTCATTAAGACCCGATTAAGGGTGCCGAGGCTGCTAACAGGGACAAAGGTAATTTGCTAAGCAAAGGGGTCAAAGTGCTCACTCTGATTCTGGTCTCTGTCTGTCTTTTTCTAACACACACTTATATCTTAGGATCCTTAGACTACTCACAGCCCCTTGTCGTTCCCACTCCACCGAGGGCACAGGGTGTTGGGACCCCTTGTGCTCAGAGCTCTCTAACCAAAGGGAAACAGGCACCTGGGGATCTTCTTGTACCCCTCTTTCTTTACCCCTGGTTTGGATCCCATGCACTAAACTACCTTGCTCTGTAGGAGCTCCCTGATTCTTTGATGAGTCACTCAGTTACCTCCACTGGAAATGAAGAGGGATCAGGTCATGATGCCAAGACCTAAGCGTCAATATCTCACCTTTTCAAGAGGTTAAAGGCGCCGATATCTTTGGAGGTAACTTTGGAATGCTTAGAAAGCTACATCACAGGATTCTGAATCTCAGTGGCTGAGGCACAACCGCATCACCTCTGTATTACAGCACCCAGGAACCTCTGAGATTCAGACATGGCAACTTCACCTCGGCTATATTACAGCATCTAAGAACTTCAGGGTCCGAGAGACAACTATACCTCTGCTATCCTATAGTGCCCAGCAGCTCAGGGGCTGAGGGAGAAGTATGCCACCTTAGCTATGTTACAGCACCTAGGAACCTCCATGAGCAACTCACAGCTCCTGCTTCCCTCTTTATCACAGTATCCAGGAACCTCCTGCCCGGAGACATCACTGAGGCATATTATTTTACAGTACCTGGGAATCTGCGGCATTGTGACAAGACTGCATCACCTTTGCCTTGTTACAGCAGTTTGGAACCTCAAGCACTCTGATGGAGTTGCATCCCTTCTGCTATATAAAACAGCAAGGAACCCTTGGCAGAGAGATCAGCATCACTTCCCCTATTTCACAGCATCTGGGAACCTCCAACACCAAGCTACTGTGGCAGCATGTCTGCTCTTGTATATTAGGGCATGTGGGAGCCTCTAGCACTGAGACACGGCTGCTGTAATTCAGCACAGCACCTGGGAACGGCTTCTGCCTGGACACCTAGTATAACAGTGTCTGGAGCTTACAGTCAGAAGTGGGTATCTAGATCGTCCCATTGTGATCCTGGCATTCAGAATGTACAAATTAATTTCTAAAACGCCCCAGAGAAGAGGAGTTTGTCGTGTTACAAACCCGACTTGTAGATTCTGGGGAAAATCCTGAAAGCTTTTGGTAATAGAGGTTTTAGTGAGTTTAATGCCGATGGAATTAAAAGTCCCTAGGCACTTGCTGCGAATGGATTTACATCTGGGAGATTAGGAAAGGGAAAATGTTATTGGTGTCCAGGAAACTCAGGGGAGCAGCTGTCAGCTGATTTCGATGGAAAGTTCCCCAGCGGCCTGGCGTGCTGTCATTCACAGCATTTGCACTCAGTTTCACACACACACATGTATGTGCACACACACGTGCACACTCTGGCACATGTGTGCCAGACCCTCAGCTGGGCATGGATTCACACTGATCTACACATACATACACAGGTATGTTCATATCCACACACGCTTATGTACACTCGCACGATAATGCACTTTCTCCCGTGTGTGTGCACACATGCTCACAGGTGATGCTTGTCATGCAGACAAACTCTGATGGATCTGAACTGACACTCACAGACACAGCTCTGCATGTGTACTCACGTTCTAAAGTGTCTTTGCTTAACATGCTTATACGAACATGGGCTCACTCGAGCACACACAGGCGCACACCGGAATCAGCAATCACACTCATGTGCACATGTGCCCACAAGTGCTTCCACACTCTTCACGTTAGCTTGCACCATCTGGGGCAGACACATGCTCACACATAGGCTAATACGCTCTCCTACACCCATACATGAATATTCACTCATGTGCACCAACTCTGAGAACAAGATTGCAGGTAAGTGCCCCTGCAATCTCTGATGCACGTGAAGGCACTCATGGGGGCCCACGCAGAGGCCACCCACGTACATGCTGTACAGATATATGCGCTACCCAAGTATACACAGAGCAATCTCCTTCCACAGGAACCTGCATTCTCACCTTGCCCTGGAAAATGCACTTGCCAAATGGTCAGGCAGATGTAAAACGGTAGCCGCTGCCCCTTTCCCAGCTGCATTTGTGGGGGTACCTTGGAGATTTGGGCCCAAGGAGGATGACTTGCATTCTTTGCCAGAGCTGGCAGGTGGGAGAGCCACGGCAACATTGCCGGAGTCAGGAGAGCAAGGGTTTCAATAGCTTACAGAAGGAGGCAGGGAAGGGGGGTGACAAAGAGGCACAAGGTTCCATTGAAAGATTTTCAGCAGCTGGGGCCATTCCCTGCAGGGAGAAGGTGGGAATGGTTTCCGTCCCTTCCCTTCCATTGTCATTTCTGTCCTAACTCCTCACTGGCTATTGACGTGCTGTGCTGTGTGCAGAGATGCAGGTTAAGGCACCTAGGCTTTTCCTTAAGTGGGGTGTTCTCAAGTGGAGGAGTAGCTTCAATCCCACTTCAAAGATCTTTATCTCCTCTCCAGGCTGGGAGAGCTGGCTGGGAGATCAGGGAGGATTTGTTGATGCAGAGAGCTCCCCTCACCAGGCAGAGGCAGGGAAAGAGAGATTTCTAACCAGGCAGAGTCCAGGGAGCAGAGAATTGGGTGCTGCCCACTGGGAGGTGGCAGGAGCTCTGTGCCACTGGTGCTATCCCCTGGGTCATGCGGAGTGTACTGCGAGGAATGGGTTAAGATGCTTTGCCCCCCTGCAGGGATGGGTGAAGGTGCCCTGTCCCCTGTATAGCTCAGCACAGTATTTCCTTTCAGAGCACCTGGGGGGTCCTATGAGTCACTCCTGGGCGAGCCCATCTCCTGTAGCAACAATACTCACCACATAGGTAGCGCTTTGCCTGTTGCAATGCACTGAACAGACACACGCTAGCCTTCGCAACACAACCCCTCAGTGGTGCCGGGGAGTGATACCCACCTTGAACAGGTAGCATAGGGAGGCGACGTGACTTGCCCAACTCACACAGTGAGATGGTGGCATCAATGGGAGTAGAACCCAGGCGTCCTGACTCCTAGACCAGCGGTTCTCAACCGGTGGTACGCGTACCACCGGTGGTACTTACTGGAGGGCTGGGTGGTACGCGCGGCGCTGAATCCGCCGCCGCCGGATGGGGCCTCCCACCCACCCTTGCGAAACTCTGCTGCCGAAAATGGGGAAACGGCGGAAGGGTTTCGGCGGCGGGTATTGTTTCCGCCATGAAACCCCGCCGCCCGTCTCTCCCCGCCGCCGCGAAACCCCGCTGGAAATCCCTCCCGCCGCCGCGAAACCCCGCCGCAAGTCCCCTCCCTTTTTTTTCCCGAGTGGTACTCGGGTCGGGTACAGTCACTTGACCCGACTGTACCTGGCCCGAGTGGTACTCAGGAAAAAAAGGTTGAGAACCGCTGTCCTAGACCATGCTCATTGCTCCAGAACACCCTGCCTCCTGGTGCCCCGGAGGGGTGTTGCTGCAGGGGTCTGGGGGATACCGTTTGCTGGGGCAGTAGGTAGTGCCCTATGAGGGAAGTGTTGGGGTGCCAAGTGTCTCTTGAGAGGCAGGGCTGTCCTGTCCCTGATACAGTCCTCCCCCATCAGTGGGTGGATGCGTTGGGGTGCTGTCTCTGGAAAGAGAGAGAGAAAGGGATGGGGGAGGGGAGGAGAGAAAGCAAGGGAGGGAGGGACAGGGAGAGACTGGCTAATCCTGGAGCCTCCCCAAAGGGAGGGCACTTGTTGTAGCAGCTGCTGGAGCCAGGGCAGGGATGAACCATTGTGCGTGAAGGAGAGAATTGGGCTGCTAATGGTGTGGTGCTGAGCAATGGGGAGCGAGGGGTGGCGGGGCAGGCCGCCGGGTTCCTAGCACACTGCGGCTTTGTCACCAGCTCAGACCCCTTAACTGGGAGATTTGGCTCTAAGGAAATATGAGGATTTTTTAATAAAGCCAGAGATTTGAATTCACAGAGGTTACAAGGGAAGTTAGGGCTGGCCGTGGCAGCAAGTGAGTGGCTACGCCTGGGAAGGGAGCAACTGATGCCCCAGGGCTACCAAGGTGGCATGGGCCAGATCCTCAGCAGGGGTAAATTACATTGGCTCCAATGCAGTGAGGCCCTCTGACACCCTGAGGGGATCCAACCCAGCCTCCCTAGAAGGTGGCGGCAGGATAGCACTGGGCTGGCGTGGCCACATTCGAGGTCCTGGGTGGCCCATCAGAATACAGTGTGCCTCCCCCACAAGTCAACAAGAGCTGCTCGTGAGCCGCCCTGGGCTAGTCTAGGCCAGTTGGTATTTCTGTCCCGTGAGTCACTGTGGGCTATTCGGTAACAGCATGTAGTCAGTCAGTCTCCGTCTCTGTGCTCGCTTCTCTTTCTGTCTGAGTCAGTTCTCATCTCTTTCTGTTTCTCCCTTGCTCACATCACCTCTTCTCCACCTCCTCCTTTTCTGTCTCTTGGTCTCTCTTTTTCTCTGGACCTGATCCAAAGCCCATTGAAGACAATGGGAAGTTGTGCTTTTTTCCTCTCATCTCTCCTACTCATTCTTTCTCCAGGAATGGCCTTCTGTCCCTAGTTCTCTGTTGATTCTTCTCCTTCTCTGTCTAACTCTGTGCCTGTTTAATAGTGCTTAGCCCTGTGATACTTACCACCAGAGCTGTTTCATGAAGCTTTCCTAGGTTAGGAAGGATGGTCTAGTCTAGTGGCGAGAGCCCTAGACTGGTGATCAGGTGAATTGGGTTCAGTTTTCAGTTCAACCACAAACTCCCTGTGTGGCCTTGGGCGAGTCACTTAATCCACCCCATCCCGTAGCTCCCTATCTGTAAAACTGGAATACTCATGCTTCTCCTCCTTCCAGGGATGTTGGGTAGTGCTTAGATGCTCTGGTGAGGGTCAGATGGGTGCCTAAATAGACAAGCTGATGTGCCCACCAGCTGTGCTTGCTCTGATTTGTAGAACTCATTAGTCATCAGTATTTGGATGAGCGCCAGGTGTCTGTGAAAATGCCGCGAGTCCCTGAAGTTGCACAAACGGTTGTGCAGAAAGCGCTGAATCCATTGCTTGCTATTGTTCTGTTGGAAACGTTTCAGTCATCCAGTCAGTGAGCAGAAACAACATTAGGTGATGTCGGCAACCAACCAGTCACACAGTCCTGCCAGGGAAGAGTCAGAGTGCACAGCTTGCGGATGACCCAGGGGCTAAGAGCACTTTGTCCGAACTCTGGTGAATAAGGAAAGCAGGGTCAGGCGGCTACTTGCTCCACAAAATACAGGAGCTGCCTGGGGAACCAAGGTTACTCATCACTCCGTGTGACCTGCTCCAGTTGGCATGAGCAGAACTGAGTCTCAGCCTCTTCTCTCTGCCTCTCTGAGTGTCTCCTCTTCTCGCTGTTTTCCTCTCTTTCCTGCACTTGTGGTCCATCTCATCTTCCATCTCTCTCCTCCTCTCTCTCACTCTGCCTGTCCTCACTCCTTACCGCTCTTTCTCCTCCTCCTCCTCTCTCTGTCCTCTCCAGTGTTTTCTGTCTCCTTCCCTCTTTCTCCTCTGCCTCCCCATCGCTCCAAGACGAGTAGGGAGCTATCTTCTGTAATTAATCCCCTGGCATCTCATGCCTGGTCCCAAACCCCGCCCGGCTGGCTGGGCTGGTGGGGGGCTGCACACACCAGGTGCCTGCCATTTGCTTGCTGCCATGTTAGAGTTGCCATGGGAGATGGGGAACAGGGATGGAGGAAAAGCCTTCTCCGCAGCTGCAGCGATAGCAGCCAAAACTCCTTCGATGAGCAGAGAACACCCCCTCTTGTCTCCTTCCCCATGACCCCCCCGTTAGAGAGCATGCCACAGACTGCTGCCTCTGAAGCACTCTCCCTATTTAGTGTTCTGAACGGAGCCCTTCGTTACCACTGGCGAGAATCTGGGAGGCACAAATTAGGATATGCTCAGGATGGGATCAATGCCCGAAATCCACTCCAATCCTCTCTTCTACTCCAAACCCATCCTGCCCGCATACCCCGGGGGATCCTCCCAAGGAGGGGCATCGCCCCAGAATCCCATTCTCTCTCTTAAAAAAAAAAAAAAGAGAGAGCCCATGAAAGTAAATTCAAAACAACAGTAAACAAGGCTACCCTGCTCCTTTGGCCTCTGCCGGATGGATGCTGTTTGGAAGAATTAGAGACCCCCTCCCTCCTCTCCCTACATATGTGAGTGCAGGTCGGGGGTCATTACTGGCCCCACAGTATCACAGGAAGCCTGTGCCTGAGCTCTGAGGGTGCTAATTAGCAAGAGGACTGATGAGATTAGAAATTAAGTGTTTGTTTTTCTCCTTTCCTGTGGGTTTTTTTTTTTAATTGAGCAGATGGAGAGTTGGAGTCACAGGATGTGAGGCAGCCAGGAGCCTAATTGGGAGTCTAAAGCCCCGTGGGTGCAAGGTGGACAGGAGGCAGCGCCCCCGACACACACACACACACACACAATGCTGTGCCAGCCACAACAAACCCTGGCTCTGCCTTGCAAAGGCCTCTTGCCCTCTGCCGGCTTGAGTGGGGCATCCTCTCTGTAGTTCCCTTCCCTCCATATGCAGTGCTCCCCCAAGGCCTGACCCCCCACCCCCAGGCCATTGCTCTGCTGGCCTGAAGGGAATTTGGTCTCCAGCTTTGCTCAGGCTGTGCCTCCTTCTCCACCACACACACTGCCCCATACGGGAACCCTGCCCCTGGCAGAGTCACCCTGAGCTGAGGGGTCTGAGTCTCAGTTACACAAAGGCTCCTTAATATCTGGCAGCATAAAGGGGGTCTGGAAGTGGTGGAACCAGTCTCCCCTCTGGCTGGAGCAGAGTTGGCATTCGGGCTCTGGGCTAGGGAGTGTAAGTGGGAGCAGCCCAAAGGCAGCATGGGAACGCAGGACAGGGGGATTCAATTGACGGCTCTGCTTGCTCTCCCAGGGCCGGCTGGGAAGGGCTGCAGACCAAGATGGGTGCTCTGAGTCTTACTGCTCTTGCCTATCATGAGGGAGACCAAGCTCTTTCACCCCCCAACATGGCCTAGGCTGGGAGAACTGTGGTGCCAGGGGGCCAGGAGACGAAGCAGCCTTTGACGTTGGTCTACAGCGCCCCCCTTTGGCGGTGTGCTGCTGGGCTCCAGAGGGTCGCCCGATCCTTTCCCCTGGGTCGGAAGGCTGTGTCTGTGATGTGCCCGCCTGGGAAGTGGGGGGAATTCTGGTCCTCGGTGTTCGAGCAATGCTGGGATGGAAGCAGGGGAAGCCACTGAGGGCTGTAATGTGGGAGGCAGCTCCTGGCTGGGACAGTTGGTTTTGACTCCCAGATGTGGAACATCTTAGGGGACAGGCTGCTGTTAGTTCAAGCCAGATCCCTGTTTTCAGGTGTTGAAAGGTGTAACTGGGAGCGCGGCAACACCAACTGCCTAGCAGAGGGGGAGGGGGCTGAGCAGGCACATATAGTGAGCTGCTTGGCATCTCCTGGGAGAGTGACTAGGCTGTGGTGAGCCACAGCTGCCTTTTGGCACAGGTTAAGGATGGGAAATCCCTCTGCTGGCTAAGCTAGCGGGGGTGGCCTTCTGGCACTGGTTGTGCTCCAGAGCCCTGAGTTTGAAGCCTGGGACACTCTGTGTCTAAGCGTGTGAAACGAGTCACAATCTAGAATGGCTGGGGGTGCAAGTTAAGGGCAAGAATAAAAAACCCCAGGGTGTGTCCATGTGCATCTGCAGGCAGGTGTATTGATTCCCGGGGCCTGTGAGTGTGCGTGTGTTGTGTGTGTTGGTGTGCAGGCCAGCTGGAGTGAGGTTTCATTTGTCTGCATGGAGGCCGTGTGTCTGTTTGCGTCAGAGTCTGTATTTGTGTTGTTGGTGTGTATTTGTGTGTGTGTGTGTGTGCGCGGGGGGAGGGGTGTCTGCATAGGGCACCATCCCCGCTACTTTTGTCCTCCCTGCTCTTCACCACTCTGCCCTACTCCCCTCCAAGCAAATAAGCAAGTGAGAACCCAACCCCCCCATTACCACCACATCGCAGATGGGTTCCTGGTGTGGACTCATTGTTCATGTTGCCACGGCAACAGAAAGCCAGGGAGTAAATGAAAGTATCCTCCCCAGTGCTTAACACCCCCATGCTGCAATGTAATAATATCAGTGCAGAAATCTGGTTCACATTCCTCCTCCCCCCCCCACTCCAATTCAGCAGAGACCCCCCTGGATACCAATAAAATGCCTGCCACAGCCTTGAGAGCAGAGAATTAGGTTGGAGACTGGAGGGGGCGGGGGGAGAGGAGCGTCTTTGCTGGTGAAATGATTAAAGGTGTCACCACTGTTCTCTGCCTTAGCCGCACAAGGAGGGGCTGTGGCTCTTGGGAGCGAGTCAGGCCCTGCCCACCAGGATGAGTGTTGAACATCAGTAGAATCATGATCCTAGCGAAAGTGGCTTCTAAGGAGGTTTGGCTGGGCAGCACCGCTGGGACCCAGCCTGGGTCATAACCAGGCTAAACACCTGTTTTCTTGCTTAATAAAAGTCTTCGTCGCACCGGGGCCTGAGAGACATGCAGGGAAAGTCAGGGCATAATTAGGCTGGGACTAAGACTTCCCTCCAGCTGAGCACAGAAAATCCCATGCTGTGGTACCTGCTGAGCTCAAAGAGGATGGGTCGGATACACTCTGTGCTGGAGTCAGGCAGCAAAGGGTCTCTCCAAGTCTGCTAGCTCTCTGGGAATAATGTGTGCCTGCCTGCAATGGGAATACTAGGACTCACCTAGGAGGGGAAGCACCTGAACTGGATGGCTGAGCTCCCTAAAATGGACTCTGGGGATAGGGCCTGGGAGGAGGGGAAGAAACTGGATTTATTGAATGCTTGCTCCAGATCTGGGGCTTTGCAGTGGTCCTTAACACCAAGGGGATGATCCTTCCTTTACCACCAGCATGAGAATATGCTGAAGTCCAAAGACTAGTGTCTTTTCCCAGCTGTGGTTGTCAGTAGTTTCATTAGGAGTCTCAATGAGTCTTTGCCTGGATTTCCCCTGGGAATCCAATTTTAAGGCTCCCCAGTGACTACTAATGTGTAAATACAGTGTGCCTCAGCATGGCAATGTGATAGCATGAGTGGTTTGGAGCTGTTAACTCTTCATCTGTCAGAGATCAACCCCAGTGAAAGCCCTTCCATCTCTGTGTGGCAATAGGAGCAAACTGGAAAGATGATGGCACGAGTCTCCTGCTTCTGGGCACATTTAGGTTACAATGCAGTTTGGAAGACCCTGGGTCACCTCACACCCAAGTGAATGGGGAGGCAGCAGGAGTGGCCTGTGGAAAAAGGCATAGGGATGATTTGACGATTAGTTCAGCAGTGGAGCAAAGCAGCTGTGCAAAAAAAAAAAATCTATTTCATAAGTGTTAATTAACACAAGCAAAGGGGGAAAACACACAACTTTTCAAAGGTTTCACAGAGACTATAAACTGGCAACAGGGGGGAGAAACATAATACATGCAAATTAATGGCATAAATTTAGGGTTACTTAACTTCACAAATGTTAACAAGCTCATAAAAAACGTTATTCTTTCCCCAGTTTCCTGTCACTGTTTATTTAATTCTTTCCCCTTTTTTTATCATTGAAAAGATTGTTTGCAGTATATCACTCCTAAATCAATTCAGACTATCTATCTATCTATCTATCTAACATGCTTATCATCATATTATCTAGGCATGGATGATATAATCTTTCTCGCTTTCTTTCTAGCAGTCAGTGGGCCTCCAGCTTGGTAACAGTATATACAACACTGCCAATTTCCAAGCATTTTTCCCTACTCCAGGTAGACTAGAGAGGCAAGGAGCAAATTAAGTGGTCACCAGCTGAACAGCTTGATTTGTTTACCAGCCACTCAAATTGCTGTTTGATGCAACAGGGCATAGAGATAGCTGGATTATCCCATGGATTCACTTCCAAACAGCTGTCTTCATCCCTCATGCTGTAACCCCTCTTTCCAATTCTCTGCCTCCATAGAACTGGAGATAATGAGGGGATTTTAGCTCCTTGCTGAGACCAAGATATCATGAGTACTTGCCCCATTTCTTAGGTGTCTCTGCCTCCTGAATGCATCCTGCTTTGCTCACACTTAAAATCAAGGTTTAGAAAGCACTTTAGTGAGCCTGCGGAGCCACTCTTGCTGTCCTGCCTCTAGCCAAGCCAGCAGGACCACCCCAGCCTGTATTCTCAATGTGAATGATAAATTTCAGATCTCAGGCTGTGCTGGCAGCTGGGTGGAGAGAAGTAGAATCTCATTTTGACCTGGAAAACTGAGCCAAGTTGATTGTGGAAATGGTGGGGAAAGAATATTGAGCAAGGAGGTGTATTTAATGGCAGTTCATAGTTTTGGCCACACTCCTGCTCTTTCAGACCCCTGGAGACCTTGGCAGTGGCCCTTGTCATCATTGCTCTGTTTCAGCACCATGGACAGCAGTGCCCTGACCTAACTTCCCTCTTTAAGGGAACATCCAGTATTTCTGACACGGAGGAGGGGAAGGGGGAAAAAGGGGGAAATGACAGGCTGGCGGGTTCAGTCAGCTGTAAAAGGGAGACTATATTTTTAGAAGCAAGGGGAAGAGGAGAGGAAAGAGAAAGAAGATGTTGGTGGGTAGATCACAGAAAGGCAAAAGAGAGCACCGAGGGAGGAAGCATCTGTTGTGTCTGGAAGATATGGGAAGAATCAACACAGATGCTTAAATAGAATAATTTGGGGCTAGAATGGGACTATGCACAGGCTTACAGTTGGGCACATGCTTGAGCGCTTTGCTGAATCAAGTATGAGGCGAGGTAGAGAATAACGAATACTCATCTCGAAGTGCTTCCTCAATGCCCGATTGACACCCCAGGCAGCCCCGCTAAATTAAATCACATAAAGAATAAAGACTTTAAGATGTGGCCGATGATGAATAAGGATGTCATAATGAATGAATAGGGAATAGTCCATACAATGGTGAATAGGGGCTGGATGATGAGCAACGGGCATAGTGAGGAATGGATGCAGGCCTTTTATGAGGGTTTTGTGGAGAGGGAAGATGGACCGTGACTGAAGGTATTTAGGTTAAATTCCCTGCTCCATTGCAGAATTCCTGTGTGGCTTTGAGTGAGTCACTTAATCTCTTTGTGTGTCAGCTTCCCATTTGTAACACGGGGACAGTGATCCTTTGTTTGTCTGTCTTATGTATTCAGACAGTAGGTTCTTTGGGGAAGAACTGCCTCTTAAAATATTTGTACAGCATCTAGCACAATGGGGCCCTGATCTCAGCTGGACATTATCATTACTGTTACTCCATTCGGTGAAGAATGGGAAAAGGTACAGAATAGAGAGTAAGGAGTTGAGAGAGGTCATAACAGTGGTATAAACTAAAACTAAGGAAGGTTTGAGTTTGGGAGCCCTTCTACCTGAGTCCCCCAAATTTTTGGTGATTTGCATGAATTGTTTTGGATTTGACCCCCGTACCTAAAAAGGGATGTAACATCATATACACCAATCTTATTATTTTATTTTGTTATTGATCCATTTTACACTGATCATCTGTTCCTCGAATGGCTTTTGAAGGGAGTGTAGTGTAAGGAGTAGACATACGTTATTGTAGGTAGGAAAATGAATATGCATGTGTTTCAAAGCATAAAGAGAACTCTAAATGCTAGTGTGCAGAAGGAGATGAATCACTGGTTAGGAAAACATTATTATTGGATAAGTAAACAGGACCGTATAGAGCAATGATACTCAGACCTCAGTGGGTCATGAGCCAATTAGCGATCAACATTACCCAAAAGAGTCACAATAGTGTGAATTCATTGCTTCATTTACTATATAAATTTTCACAGCAAAATGACTGACCAAGTATTGTACAATTGGTTAATAATGTAGTAAAAACACTCTGATTGGTTAATAACTAAGATGGGTTATTAATAATTAAATCATACAGTGTTTTAGTATCATGTGCTGCAAAGAACCACAGAAGATACATTAAAGAGCCACTTGCACCTTGTGAGCCTCAGTCTGAGCGTTCCTGGTCTATTGGGAGAACATGGGGAGAAAGATTAATAAATAAAGGGAGTTTTTGGATAAGTCACACTGAATAAATGAGGAAGCGTTCCGTAAATGGATGGAACATGCACGGGGCTGAAGAGAAAGAAAGAGGGAATGAAGGACAAGGATGACAATGATTCAAATGAGATGAAGAATCTAGAGTGAAGAGGAGGAGCATTATTGGAGAATTAGAAAGCATGAATGACTGATAGAATATTGAATTACTTGGATTTTCGTAGAGTAATGGTGCGAATGTGAGAGTTGCTATTCAATTGAGTATGGGTGGAGTGAATGAATGAATGAATTTCGGCTGTACTGATTAGGGGTGAGGAGAATGAATAACTTGGACTTTACTGAATGGGGTGGAGTGAATGAGTGAGTTGAGGGTGTATTGAGTAGGTGTAGAGAGTAAAGGGTGCGTGAGTTCGGTTGTAGGCATTGAGTAGGGGTAAGAAGGACTGGAAGAATGAGTTGGGGCTGTATTGAGTAGTGGTGGAGCAGAGTGAATGAGTGATCTGGGGCTGTATGGAATAGGCATAGGATGGAGTGGATGAGTAGGTTGTGGTGTATTGAGTTCAGGTGGAGTGGGTGAGTGAGTTTGGGCTGTATGGAGCAGGGGTTGTGTAAATGAGTATGCTGGGGCTGTGCTGTATTGAGCAAGGCAGGGAAGTATAACTCCGGGCAGTAGCTCATTTTTGAAGAGGAAAGATCCATCTTTCAGTTCACTTCAGTGATGTGTTGAGTCAGTCCTGCATGTGGTGTTAGTGAATGGTGTAACTGAGTGGAGGGTTGTGAATGGGTTCAAGGCAATTATAGAGTGAGTTGATGTAGTTCATAGAGAAACAGATGTAGGTGGATAATGATTGAAGAGGGTTTTAAGTGGGAAAACTACTCTCTTAGTGATAGGAGGGCCTAGGATTTGTTGGTGGAAATACACACTCAGAAAGGATAGGGTAATTCAGTGCAGCTGCTGATTCAGTGGGTGGGTGGCACAGTTGGGTTGGGGTAGATACAGACTGATCAGTGAAGCAGCATGATGTACCTAGAGGACAGTAGAATTGAGTTGCCCAAGCTACCTGTCCATATATATGGTGCAAATACAATTCCATTGGCTTCCTTTCCAGGGCTTTTGTAGGTGCCGATCACCCTAGTATCTGGGCACCACTTGTGCTTATGTTTCTACCATGTTTACATTCTTATTTGCAACCCCAGTCTCTGGAAGGAAGATAGTAAAAGAAAAAAGGAGATTGAAAGAAGCTGACAGAGGGAGAGAGTGCCCATCAAGCCCACCTAGCCCCAAAGAAATAACTCAGATGAGCAGGGAGAGCGAGAGAGGGAAGGAAAAAATGACGAGAGAGGACAAGAGAGAAATATTCTAGAGACGAAAAGAAATTACCATACACCAGGATCCTGTTATTCAACCTAATTTTCAAAGGACTGCAGCTGTCGCGCTGAGATAATCTGTTAATTATAACAGTCATTGTGTTTTGGCAATGGAAGAAAAATCCCAGGCTCTAAAGCAAGTGGAGGTGGGGAGAGAGAGAGGCAGGGCTGTGTCAAAATGCATGTCAGGTGTTAGCTCTCTTGTGGGTGGGGGAGAGTCCTCCCAAGCAGTGCTTAGCTGCTGCTGCTACCAAGGTGTTGAGGACGCAAAGAGGAGGGCAAGTTCAAAGGAAAGGTGCAGCCATGAGTAAGTGTAACCCACTGGCCAAATGAGCATGTGATCGCTTCTGTGGCAGAGCCACAGAGCATAGGTGCTCCCGGGTGATCAGCTCTTAGCTCCAGATGTCTGTGCTTTGGAGCCAGAGATCGTAAATTCACTCTGATTTTGGGGGCAGAGCAAAATTCATGCATTTAGCAGCCATGATGAGCAAGGCATGTGCAGAGCTCTACCAAATTTGGGAGCAACGCTTTTCCCCCCGGGGGCTGTGCCTGAGTTCAAGATGGGTGGGCTCTGCAGTCTGCACGCTGCCCTGGAAGGAATTGCAATGGGAATAGGTCTACTGGCCAGATGTTGGCTTGTCACAGGGGACAACAAAGAAGGAACATGAGAGAGGAGTAGGAATGTCCAGTGCAGGGATTTGCTGGGCCTGAGAGCATGGCGTAAGATACTGAGGGGCAAACAGCTAGGAACCTGGGCAAGCTTCATATATTTGTATCCCAAATAGACAGCTGTGCTGTCTGTGGGAGGAACAGTTTTCAGGTGATGCCAGATTGCAGGTGGGGCTTTCTTCAACATGGCACCTCCCCACCACAGCCAGGTGTTGCCTGATTTCTGGCTGTTTAGTAATTTGAAAGGGGTTATAGGCTCGCCAGTTGATCTGATCAGAAAATAATGAGGTTCCTATCCCGGAATCAGGCTCCAGAAGAGTTTTACATGCACCCTGCCCAGTGTGCACGACAGGAATGCTCACACTGATAGCAGAATCTATATAATTTTATAAGCTTTTATTAAGAAAACATAAACTGATAGACGAATGACTGATTAAAAGAAAATGAATGATCAGATGGATAATGGATAGGATTACAGTCTTATTCTAAAGACATGTGATATATATATTTATACAGTATGCTTTGGATTAATATACTCACACCCTTCCCTGATGACCTGGTTGAGAGAGATGTCCAGTTCCTCAACTCTTGAGTAGAGGGGTGGAGAGCTAGGCAGTGCTTGAGAGCTAAGAGGCTCTATAAGGCTAAGACTAACACTACAAATAATACAAAGTATAAATGAAGAACAAAAGATCTTGACACACTAACTAAAAGAAGTTTCGAGAAGGAGTAGCTGATGGTTGCCCCAAGTAACATGGTTTGCCTCTTCTTATACCCTGAACAATATGGGTCCTCCTTTGAAATCCAAACTTGGCTTCTTCACCCCCAAATTATTAGGGTACACTTGTTCTAAAGGCTGGCAGATTCGTGCATATTAATTACATATCCATATCCTTTCCAGATGGTTCCAGACAGTTTGCTTATCTCACCTTTGTTATTTCTGGCCCTTTTATGGGTTTTGTGGTGTATCTGTAAAGTTTACTCGGAACATAAACTGAGACAGTCCCCCCCTCCCATCTTGATGCCTCCTGACTTATCTAGGGTAAAGGTTATAACCATATATGTCTTATCCTTTAATTCATCATTACTTATCTGGGCCAAAGGTCCTGATCATATGTAAGTTAACTGCCTTAGCTTTCATAGAGGATGTGACCTGTAAGGTACCTTGCATTACAGCTATAATACTTTAATATGAATCTATGACTCTATTATATAAAACAACAATACTTAAATCTATAAGGAAAGTATATATATGCAAGCAAGCAGGCTAGTCCTATAGGCTACAAATCCCCCCTTCGACGGGATGATTGCAAAAATGAATCCCGTCACACAAGTCTGGATATGGATGGTTAATCACTTGAGGGGATAGTTTCACCACCTTCTTCTACAGCTCATGGTGGAGTAAGAGTATCATAATGATGGTCTTTCATGTCTTGGGGCCTTACAATCAGGGGTACCATGGATACATATTCTCCAACATTATTATCTGGTACCTGGTTGGGTCTAGGTTTCAGCTTATACTTGTTAATTTTACACTGCATGCATTCTAATAGTATGAAGAAAGTTCCTTTTGCAACTACCTATACAACAATCCATTCCTGTTATCTGACTTTTACCCAGGGGCTTGCTGAAGGTTCCTTGGTTTCATCCATTAATTGGGTAATAGCCTGTTTGGCCTTGTCCATATCATTGGTAATTTGTATGAGGTGGGTCTCTTTATGAGACAATAATGATTTCAATGATAACCCTAGTGGGGAATATAGACAAGGAAGGTTGGTGTACTTTGAATAGTTATATCTTGATAAGCTGGGTCAGACAGAATGGTAGTAACATTCTCAAAGGTGGGAATAGGAGAAATTGCTTGATTTCCAATTAACGTAGGTTGCTTTGGAATAAAACAAAAATTTGGGTCTGTAACCTCACACTCCAATGGACCATAGTGGTACCTTCTTTGATTGGTTACCATGCAAAATTGGCCGTTTCCAGCATAGGACACCCTCTCCATTGAAGTTCTCCACTTTGTCAGGCTCACTAGACATAATAAGGACAATTCATTTTGTAATTCTCCCTGTAATCCACACGACAGTATCTGTCTCGAACACATCACACCTACAGATATACTGAGGCCCTTTTTCAGAGCAACAGGCCATCTGTGGGACTTTCCAAGTCTGAGTTGGAGTATGATAGACCACCAAGGGAGGCACATTGACATGTTCTCTGTAGATGTCATCTTCCAGGTAACCTATGGACTGGACAGCTGCCAATTGCTTGTACACATCCTTGTCTGGGTCAAACACTGCCAAAGAAATAGTGAATGAGATATACAAAAACCATGCTATTGTACAATTTTTGGAAAAAGAACAACTGTCTCGGTTGGGGTGAGGTGTCACAGGTCCCATATGTCTTATTGTTCTCAATGACAAACACATAGATTGCTCCCTTTCCAGCCATTGAAAACACCTAGGGCAATACCAACTTAATAATTGTTCATCTTTGATTAGGTCCGGAACCTTCCCCAGTTTTAGAGCTTCCAATGTATCTGTGATAGTATTTATAACGTATTCTCCATAGGCGGAGCAGATGATTTCCTTTCCTAGATCTTGGTCCTTTTGCTGATCATTGTTCATAGTGACCAGTTGGTTAATTTTAAGTTGGTTTTCATTAAACAGTTGGGCTATGTCATGCATGTTATAAATAGTAAATCGCTCCTCCTAAGCTAGTCCCTTTACTCCCTGTAGCATTGGGTTGATTACCTGGTTAACTTCCTCCTGTAATACATAATTTATGTGTTTGCGAATTTTCCAAACATCTATTCGATTCCAGATTGACATTCTTGAACTGAATAGTCCTGTTAAAGACCCCAACATTCCAAGAGGATTTAAACTGCGTTTCCTTCTAAGGGTATGGAATTTGTTGCCCATTCCTAACAGAGTAATGTCTTGCATTTGCTGTTGGTAAATTGCAAATTTATCTACAAGGAGCACTGAGAAAAAAGAAGCCACTTTGGTATGCTTGCAATAACTAAATTCACCTAGTGACCAACTAGATAGATTCAATACCATGGGTATATGCATGAACCAAACTTGATTAACCAATACCATTGATATGGGCATTATGGTAAAACCACTAGCGGGTCCTGGGTCTACCACTGGACAAGTGACATCATCCTGTATTGGATCATCATAATCATAGTCGATAATTGGATCCCAAACTTTTAACTCAAAAGTTACATTCAGTATGTATTTCTTGTTCCCTGATTTAGTTTGGAAGGTTACTATGATACATACTTCATACTGTCCTTCATCCTCATATTCAATTTTTATAAGGTTAAACAACCTTACCACATTTGGCTCTGTTCTTCCAGGTTCCTTAAGGTACTCCATGTTTGAGGGAAGTTCAATTTGTTGGTGAAGAGGTATAAGTTTTACATCCTCCCACCTTTGAGTCACCATCCAGGGGCAAGATTTTTTTCCAGCCATTGGATGGTAATGAGACCACTCCAGCTAATTTATATTCAAAGGTGACATCTTCCCCTCCAACTCCCTTAACTTGTCAAATCGGGCTGTGGACAAATTCCGGATTAGAGCCTAAACCCACAATTTCCAAGAGGTCATTTACATTTGATGATTGGACTATTAATTTGATGTACTTCCGCCAAATAGTTTGAGGGCATGAGCTGCTGTGCACACTCTACTCTATATCTATCAGACATGCGTGGGGAAATATCATGTATAGTTAATGCCTTTTCATTAGTCCATGCAGACAATTTAGTTCCTTTCCATGTAGTCACTATCAGTTTTTCCTGTTTCAGAGTATATTTCCAACCCAAAATTACCTCATATACTTCTTAAATCAGGTAAGGTGAGGGTTTTACTCCTGTCTCTCCCTTCCAACTCCAAGCAAAGTTTACCACTTCCTTAGCACTTAAAGCATTTATAAGGTAAAGGAATGAGTCCATAGAAGCATTTTCCACTGGTTTGGTATGCATTTCTAAGGTGATTTCGTGGCCTGGATTGATCATAAGAATTTGCTCCACTCTTTTCTTAGATGCATTTTGCTTCAAATGTTCAATTAATTGACCATGTAATTGACCGTGTTTCATGGTCTTGGGTAATTTGTTGTATCTTTTGCAACCGTTTAGTCCCAAATTCTTGATTTTGGCTCAGTCTTACCCTTAAAGTCATGATAAGGGTGTAGTAAATCAGGAATACCAGTGTCTATTTCATGCCCATCCTTTACCCTACTAGACAACAAAAACTGAAGGGGTGTGTGCAATGAGTGTAATATGATGGGGCTGAGGCCAATTAGAAAAGAAAAATGTTGAATGGCCCAGCTAGTGGCCAACAAGTACTTCTCACAATCATCATATTTAAGCTCAATTGGTGACATTAAATGTGAGGCATAAGCCACGGGTTGAATTTTCCCATGCCTCTCTTGTGAAGTCACAGCCGCTAATGCATTAACACTCACCACCACCTCCAGATGATAGGGTGATCAACACAGAAGCCTTGACAGTGGACTGTTTCAGCTGAGATACTGCTTCCTTATGTTACTGAGTCCATTCCCATTGAACATTCTTCTTCAACAATTGGTACAAAGGACCTGCAATGGAAGCAAAATTGGGAATGAAGTATCTGTGGTACCCAATTAAGCCCAAAAAGGATCTTAAAGTTGTTGTGTCTTGCGGTTGGGGCAACTTTTGTATCGCGTCCACTTTCTGTTGTGCTGTAGTTCGACCCCATTTTGTCAAAATGACACCTAAGAAAGAGACACAAGTAGTCATTAACTGTGCCTCGGCAGGATTATACTTCAAGCCTGCTTCCTTTAGAATCTGAAGGAGCTCGTCAAGCCTTACCAGGTGCTCCTTCTTTGTATGAGTTGCTAAACAAAGGTCATCTACTTACTGGAACAAAACAGTTGGTTTAGAAAATCACGACAGTACCTGCCTCATTTGCTCATGAAACAATGCTGGGGAAGTTTTGTATCCATGGGGTAAATGATTCCAGATATATTGGACCCCTTGGAAACTAAATGCAAATTGGTACTGGGAAATGCGGGCTAATGGTAACGTCCAGAAGCTGTTACTGATATCGAGGACAGTAAACCATGCAGCTTCTGGATCAAAGGACTTGAGAAGGTCTGGCATCTTGGCCACTGTAGGGGCACAAGTAGGTGTTACTTGATTAAGCCGTCTGTAATCAATCGTGAGAAGCCAGGAACCATCTGGTTTCCTAACAGACCAAATAGGGGAATTGTCAGTGGAAGTACATCTACGTAGTTCTCCCTGTGTTAGTAAAGACTTATCAGTTTTGTCTATATATGGTTTGGCTTGGTTTGGGTAAGGATATTGTTTCTGGGCTGGTACATCTCCTCCTTCTACAACTATAGTGACTGCCATACATCCACAATCATGTTTGTGTGTAGCAAATGCATCTGCATGCTTGTGAAGCAAAGCTTGTAACTCAGGTTGGTCTGTGTGTTTAGCCACTATTTTGTTCAGGTTATAGCCTTCTGGTTCTGATTCCTCCACTGGAGATACCAGGCCACATTCAGGCACGATCACCAGTGAGTAGTCAATTGCCTGCTCTGTAAGATACAACAACTGATTAACCAAGTCAATAACACTTCCTTTTTTCTATAGGAAATCAGATCCTAGTAAGCTGTCCCTTGGGTCTGACAATTTCATTAGAGCGAAAGTATGAGTTTTTCGCAGGCGACCTATCTGAACTTCAGTGGGTTTAGACAGTGTGGTTATGACCTGGTTGCTTGCAAAAGTTGATAGCATTTTTGTATGCCCTGAAGACAGGAGAGGATTTAAGGTCTTTGACATGGATAATGCTAATCGCTGCCCCAGTATCTATAATAAAATTCAAGTAGCAGCCCCCTACTACTGCAGATACTGTGGGTCTCCTACTTGCATCCCTGCCTAAAGGGGCTAGGACTTCACTTGGGGCATGATGGTGTCATGCTGAGTATGCTGCAGACAAGTAGTCCACGGGCTCTCCGTCCATCTCCTCAGGGGCAGCCAACCCTGTAGGAGGGGAAGCTGTCCACGGGAGAGAAGAAAATGAGTCACAGGACGGTCCAAGGGAACTGGGCCTTCCAACATCAGCTCAGTTGGGCATGTCCAAAGTTCCCGGATATCCTGGTGTTGAACTTCCAGAGTCTGCTGCACTGCTTTAAGCATCGTCACAACGAGTCCTCATTTCAGCAGGGAGGTGGTGATCTGGATCCCTGTGGGCCTGATTGGTTCTGGGCCATATCTGAAAAGAAAGGAATACGATCCTGGGGTCCCTGATGGGTCCGAACATATAACTCTGTCAAGGGGCACACCCACTCGAAGGTCCAGGATTATTACGTGGGTTAGAATAATTTTGCCAGCGTTGGTTTCCAGGGAATTTAGAAACGCCTCAGCGTAATCCTTGAGGTGATGTCCTCAAAGGTCCCTCAATTCTTATGCTGGGATTAGTTTGTGGCTCCTGAAGCATTGCAACAGGAGCCCCATGCCGACCTAATTTAAGGCCTCCCTGGGAATGCGCCTTAGCCAATAAGGCCAATGCATCCTTCAAAGAAGTGTTATCATTGACATGCATATTTACCTTTTCCTGCAAATGGGGAAGAGAATTATTGATCAACAAACCAACATACTGTGGCTCATCTATGTCCTGTCTCATGTGACTGTGCCAAGCTGTACTTAACTGCAGATGAAATTGATATGGAGACCTATTAAATCTTTGCTTTAAATTTGACAGATAGCCACTCCAGCTTGCCCTGGGTGCTGATTTTGTTCCAATAGAACTACTGTTTCCTTAAAATATTTCTCACCCACCTTATATTTAGGGAGTAAGTTACTTCATAACACTCAATCTACTGTGAGCTGTAGGATTTTAACACAGTTTTTCCCTGGTAAGCCAAACACTTTTGCCTTTTCCTGTTCATGTTGTGCATGTACTGCAACAGAAGAATCCTCCATCGTTCCTACTTGCTTAGCCACCAAATCAAGGGTCTTAATATCTGTAACTACTACCACAGGACAATCTGAATCTGAATCTGAATTTATGATTTCTGGGGTTTGACTTCCCAAATCAGGAGATGCGGTTCTTCTCCTATCCTGATTAGTATTTCCGTTATCAGAACTATCAGAACTTTCCTCTGAACACAGTTCGAAGGTTGGACAGTCAGGGTAGCTTTCCATTAAATTCCTACGTTCCCTGCTTAAGGCTTCTTCACACTGGCACAGGACATTCTCTAGTTCCTGAAGAGGTGTAGTTGGGTGCTCTACAGGTACACTGGGTGATACCAGCATATACCAAGGGGGTGGTCTTGGTCCATGAAATTCAAGAGTGCTTGTAATGATTATTCAAATGACACCAAGTGACCACCCGAAGGGCTAGATTTCTTGAGCTATATGGTGCCAATGTAACATTAGGTGGGGGCACAGGGAGAGCATCCCTGGGCAATTGTATTACTCCCTGTTGTAATCTGGAGATTACTATATCACAGGCACTGGCTACTTGTGTCACTTTTGAAACTGCATCTTCCAATCCCTGCACAATCACAGACTCCAAAGGCACTCCCTCTTTTCTAATGAGGGCAGATGCTAATGGAAGAGAAGTTATCTCCTCCTCTTTTGCTCCACTTGTCTCATCCTGTACATCCCCAGTCACCTCCTCTATGATGATGTCTGACTCCTCCTCCTGCCGTGCCACTCTAGGACTTCCCTTTTCTGCTGACAGTCTGCTTGAACTGCTTTACCACTAACTTCCTCTTCTGGCTCTTCTTGTGAGTTCTGAGTCAATCTCCAACTTTGCTTCTAAAGGTCCCATGTCAGATCGAACTAACTCTCTCGCCCTACTTCTAGTAATTGGTCCTGCAAATTGGTCTACCTCCGTCGGTTCTACCATGCCAACGGGGATAGGAACCGATGCTCTGTCATCCTCTAGCTTGTCCCCTATCTCTCTCACAATTTGTGTCACCGTCTGCACCTCTCTGCTTACTCTCTCTCAAGGAGCACGCAGATGGAGTCTCTGCAGCCCTGCTGTACTCTGGCGATTCTGTGCGCTGATCCATCTTCTCTCTCTCTAACACCTCACAAAGCCTTTCCAACTCACTGATTCGATCTAACAACAGACCATGCTCTGATTCATAGCCATCTAGTAGACCTTCCAACTCACTGATTCGGTCCAACAACCTACCATGCTCTGATCTCTAGTCATCCAGCGATTTTATGCTGGCAACTGCCCGTTCCTGCCACCAATGAATTATCTTGTCTGCCTCCTGCACCTGATACCGACTTCGCTCTAACATTTTCTCCAACTCCTCTCCTTTTTTAACAATGACTAAGCGGTCTTCTGAAACGTCACTTAGCCGATTTGTTAGCTTCCGATTAGTCTTCTCTTTCTCCTCCAAAGTTTGCTGGGCTCTTCTAAGTAACTCTATTTTCTTATTCAATTTCTGCCCAAGTGCGCTACAAGCTGTCAGCAAACACTCTGCAGCAATTCCTTTAACCTCTTTAGCCTTTCTTTTCTTTTGTTCTACCTCCTGATCAAAAACCTGATTCACAAAACCTCATGGATTACTATGTTCAGAGATAATTTCACTGTCTCTTAGTTGTCCTAAGACTCCTCTGTGTTCCTTAATGTATTTCCTGGCAAAGTTTTCCAAAGCCATACTGCGGGCAATGCCCACAGACTCTACAGCTCTTGCTTCACTCATCTTAACACTAAATAAACTTACTCAAAATCCAAAATAAAGAACTTAAACTCTAAAACTTAAACTTAGACATAAACCTTAAACTTTATAAAACTCCATTGGCTAGTCTAATTTCCAACACTATAGTAATGACCACTATATTCTAAACTTTAAAATCTCTGACTCTAAATCTGAAGGCATCCCTTCGATAACATAAGAAGAAATAATACCCCTGACCGGTCTCAACAATTACTCCAGTTACTTCAGACAAGTCCTGAAAAAAAAAAAAAAAAACCCCAGAAGGGTGGGGGTGAGTTCTCTTCTCTTCTCTCAATGGCTAATGTGCTCTTAGCTGATCAAGAGGTCTTTACCCAGTTGGGACATACCAAACAGCTGGTAAGTTGGTGATAGAGGGATCTGAGCGCAGCCCGGGAGAATTGTAGGGACTGAAAATACTGTGGCCTTTCTGGCAGCTTCAACAAAACAAAATCAACTCCCCCGCCACCTCAAAGTGTGGGTCACTGGGCCCCAGCACTACTACAATTACTTATACTTCTGGTACCTCAATATCAATACTCCTTGTACACTCCAAAGCCCCTTACATGCGCATATCACTTTAAACAATACAACTTTCTCTTGAAAGATTAATTACTACTCATAAACAGATGCTATAGTGCAGTGAAGAACAGGAAACACTTCTGGTACCACTGCCAAAAAACAGCAAAGGAAATCAAGTTTCGGGTGTTTCAAGGCAGCCTACCAGACTCATACACAGACAGCCTTTTTGCTCTCTCTTTTGCTCTCTAGCTCAATTTACCTCAGGTGAGACTCCCAAGAGCCTGGGAACACATAGAATTCCTAATATAATTCCTGTCACATACTCCTCGAGTCTCCTGGCTGGCTCTCCAGTCAGTTGCCTGATCTCTGGGTGTCTAGTAATTTGAATGAGGTTATAGGCTCGCCAATTGATCTGATCAGAAAATAATGAGGTTCTTGTCCCAGAATCAGGCTCCAGAAGAGTTTTAAATGCACCCTGCCCAGGGTGCACGACAGGAATGCTCACACTGATAGCCAAATCTGTATAATTTTATAAGCTTTTATTAAGAAAACATAAACTGGTAGACGAATGACTGATTAAAAGAAAATGAATAATCAGATGGATAATGGATAGGATTACAGTCTTATTCTAAAGACGTGATGTATATATTTATACGGTATGCTTTGGATTAATATGCTCACACCCTTCCCTGATGACCTGGTTGAGAGAGATGTCCGGTTCCTCAACTCTTGAGTAGAGGGGTGGAGAGCTAGGCAGTGCTTGAGAGCTAAGAGGCTCTATAAGGCTAAGACTAACACTACAAATAATACAAAGTATAAATGAAGAACAAAAGATCTTGACACACTAACTAAAAGAAGTTTCGAGAAGGAGTAGCTGATGGTTGCCCCAAGTAACATGGTTTGCCTCTTCTTATACCCTGAACAATATGGGTCCTCCTTTGAAATCCAAACTTGGCTTCTTCACCCCCAAATTATTAGGGTACACTTGTTCTAAAGGCTGGCAGATTCGTGCATATTAATTACATATCCATATCCTTTCCAGATGGTTCCAGACAGTTCGCTTATCTGACTTTTATTATTTCTGGCCCTTTTATGGGTTTTGTGGTGTATCTGTGAGGTTTATTCGGGGCATAAACAGAGACCGCCCCCCCATCTTGATGCCTCCCTACAGTGACACCCCCCACAGCTCGTGCTCTCATCCCGTTCCCTACAGTAACCCCCCCAAGCCAGCGCACCCGCCCCGTTCCCTACAGTGATTCCCCATGCAGCCGACATTCCAGCTCCATTCCCCACAGCATCCCCCACCCCCACCCCCAGAGCTGATGCTCCTGCCCTGTTCACAACAGCAACTCCCCGCACAGCCAGCACTCCCACCCCGTTCCCTATGGCAACCCCCCCTCCAGCTGGCACTCCAACTCCGTTCCCTACAGCGACTCCTATTGGAGCCAGCACTTCTGCTTTCTTTTCCGCATTGCTTCCTAGGGTCCAGTCCTGATGGCATGGAGGAGAGACACTGAAGCTCTCCCTTCCCTTATCAGGCAGACTGATGCAGACAGCTCTATCTGTAATAATTGTTTCGATAGAACCTATAATCTCTTGTTGCCTGGTTGAGAGAGATGTCTTCTCTCTTCTTGTGCCCACCTTCTCTCTCACTGCCGGCAGCTGCTGCAGGTCCTCCTGGGTTGATGCAAATCCCCCTGAATCTTTAATAATGCTATTAACATAAAATGTGACAAATTCACTTTGGAAAACAAAGGGTGCTCTCTCTGGTCTTCCTGCATGGAGAACTGGTTTTCAAGCACTTAGGATTCCCCTTTAGGTTTCCCCTTTGAAAGCTCCCTCATCTGTGTCATGCTCTTGCACTCCTGAGCTGCTGCAATTATCTCTCTGGAGCTTTCCCTTTCTTCCTCTCTAACAGATTAAGGATCTAATCATTGCAAAGGGCTTATTTACATCATTGTTTTGTTTGATGCGTGGTTACCTTTTCCTTGAAGATGTTCAGCTTAGCCCAGATTTTCCTGTGCTCCTCGCCACAGTGGATATTTGTTCTTTTGCCTCAGGCTAGGTGTGTGTAGAAAAGGGTAGCTCTGGGCTGTCAGCTAAACTCAGCCCCCTCCATATGAGCACTGGGGAAGACTTCTGTTGAAAGCTTCCTGGAAGCAGTGCCCAGCTGTGCACTTCAGCCATGCCAGCTCCCTCACAGCGGTGCCCCATCTCTGCCAGCCAGCATGCAGGCACCGTGGGCTTCCTCACAGCAATGTGACTTTCAATATCAACCAGGGCTTCAGCGGAGTTAGTTTTCCCACAGTGGTGCCCCAGTGGTGCCGTGCAGGAGTCCCTCAGCGTGAACCTCCTCACAGCATTGCCCGCCAGGATTCAAGTGGTGCTACTTTCTTTGTCACAGCACCCTGCCAATACCAGCTAGGGCTCCAACACCGTGAGGCTGCCTCTCAGAATCAATCCAGACTCCTGCACTGTGAGATTCCTGATCCAGTGTCCCTTCCAGGGCCAGCGAGAGGATTTCAGTGGCGTGAGTGTCTATGCAGCAGTACCCTGTCTGTGTCCTCCAAGACCTTCGCAATGGAAGCTTCTGCGTAGCAGTGCCACGTTGGCTGGGGTTCAGGTAGTGGGAACTTCCTCGTGGCAGCGCTCATTCAGTTCTAGCAGGGACTCTGACACTGTGAGCTTCTGCCCAGCAGTGCTCAGCCAAGATTTCAGCGTCCTTGCAGCTGGGCCCTGTCAGAGCCAGCTGGGCCCTCTGCAACCTGTGCCTCCGTGGGGAAGCCCTGCATCGCTGCGGGCTGGGACTCAGACAGTGGGAGCTTCCTCCGCTTAGTGCCCAGCCAGTACCAGTGGAGACGCTAGCACTGTGAGCTTCCTCATAGCAGTGCCCTGTCAGGGCGAGCCAGGACTAGAGCCTCGTAAGCTTCTACAGAGCCGCATGGTGTGAGCTGGGGCTTAGCCAGTGGGAGCTCTCCGGCAGTCCGCAGTGCCCCTGGTGACGAAGATTGCTATCATTTGAACCAGCTGTACATGTGCCAGCACAGAGGGGCAGGGGGTGACTGGAAGCTATCCAGCAAGCAGAACCCTGGCCGGGGTTAGGCGGCATTCTTTCCTTGCACACATGGCGCTGATTCAAGGTCGTCGGATCTCAAATAACAAGCCATGGGGTAACAGCTGAACAAATCTGTGTGGGGCAGAGCAATATTGGGGGGCGATAAGTGCCAGCTTCACACAGGGGAGAGTCTGCACTAGGATGAGGGGAGAGCAGAAAAAGGGGGGGCGAGAAATAAGAGAGAGAGGAGAGCCTTGCGGAAAGCGGAGCAGGCCACACACACATGGGAGATAGCCAGTCAGGGGCAAGCAAGTGTGTGGAGGTGAGCAATCATCTGGACAGGGCAAGGGGAGGCAGGGAGGGAGGCAGTGCGGTTCTGGATTTCCAGTCCCACAGGGAGCGAGGAGTGTTCTGCAGGTTTTTAAAGCATAAATTTCTAATGGGGAGGCTCTTAGCGCCGTTTATGCGATGGTAGAATAAGCGCCAGCTTCCTAATGCGCTGGGCCCTGCGGGGCAGGGACGGAGAACGGCATGTAGGCCCCAGCTCCCAGGATTTCCCTTAGTGGCTCGTGCTTTCACTGTCTCATGGAGCCCCTGCTTTGGCCCCCGAACGTCCTGGGCAAACTGAACCCACACCACTCCCTGGTTCCTCCTGATACCACCCTGACTGACAACCCAATCCCCCAGCACTGCCCTGACTCTGCCATCCCAAATCCTTCCAATTCACTGCCTCTAAACCACCCCCCAAGTACTGCCCTGACTCATTGCCCCCAATCCCCCCGTTTCACTGACCCCTAACCCCCCCAGCACTGCCCTGACTCACTGTCCCCTAATCCCCCCCAGTCCACTGATCTCTAAAATCCCCGATACCCCTGATTCACTGACCCTCTTCCCCAGTCCCCTCATATTGCCCTGGCTCACTGAACCCCACCCACACTCCTGATACCCCTGACTCTCTGACCTCTCCAGTCCCCCAAGACACACTGACCCCCCATGTCCCTTGATCCCCCCTGACCCATTGTCCCCCCAGTCTCCCCATACTGCCCCGGCTCACTGACCCCTCCACCAATCCCCTGTTCCTCCTGGCCCCCCCAACTCACTGATACCCCCAGTTCCCCAATCTTCCTGACTGAATTGACTCTCTATGCCCTCAATCCTCCTGACCCATTGATCCCCAACCCCCTTGGCTCCCTGATCCCCACACTTTTCCCCCCACCATTCTGTCTCACTAATCCCAACCCCCCGGTCCTCTGATCCTCTGTCACATCCACAGGATTAGTGCTATGCCCCCAGGTTTTGTACAGTCTTTTGGAGGAACCCATTAGACGTGCCAGACCCCCAAGGGGTCTCACTCTTCCTTTGGGGTAAGTTACACGGCCTCAGTGCCTCCTGAGTCTGAACCTCTGGGCCTGCAGCACCCTTGCTTCACACCGCGAGTTCTGCTCAGTGAGTTGACTGAGACAGCTCCTGGTGGGGACTTGTACACTCGTCAGGGACTAATGCACCTGAGCCAGTATTTGCAGTGACGCGTTGTCAAAACAGTCGGGTTTATGAGTCAACTGGAACACAGCATAGGAAGTCCTTAGGTTAGCACAGAGAAATGAAGGTTAAAACAAAGTCCTCTCTGGTCAGCCCAGAGCAATTCACCAGCCACGCAGTGGTGAACTCCATTTTCGGACTGTCTCTCTCTCTGGTTACCTTCGTCAGTTCCCAAGTGAGAGAGCCCCCAGGTTTCTCCAGAGCCCACACTTATCTCCCCACCTCATGCCTCTCAGCCCTTGGGTCTCAAACTGGGGTCTCTGCTCAGCTTCCCTGCTGAGAGGTGAGGAAATCTTCCTCCCTCTGGGTCGTTGGTCGCTGGGTGGCAGCGTCCCAGGGATTGGGCTTTCCAGTGTCTTCTTGGATTTTCCAGTGAGATGGGTCACCCGAGGCCAGTCCTTTCTAATGACCTGTTCAGTCCACTCAGACAGCTAGGCGACACACACGCACCTGCATCTGTTAGCCTGCCCTGAGATCAACCTTAATCCCTTTCCCCCCACTGGGTAGCAATGCGAAATATAGGGGAAACTGAGGCACACATCGGCTTCATCCAAATATTACAAAAATTCCCACTTTGTCCCTCGACCCACTGCCCTGGGTGGGGTGACATCTCCTCAGGTTCCAGCCACACCAGGCTCACAGGACTGCCCTTCTCACCTGCATTTCCCCATCACACCCTTTCCCCCCATCCCTAGTCTGCAGCTGTTCCCAACCCCCTCTCTCCCCGCCCTTGCTGTCCCCCGATAGCGCATACCAGCCTCTGCTTTTCTGGGGCTACGGAGAAATGAAAGGGAGGATCGTGGCCAAGTGTGGTGTCAGCACCTTCCCAGCCAATATTGCGGACACTGTGTGTTTTCCTGGGATTGTTGGATTTTTCTGCTGGCTGATTTATAGCAGGGCTTGGCTGCAGCAGCTAGGGGCGGGGAAGCACTGCCAGCCTCTCTCCCTCCCTTCCCCCCCCCCAGTGGTGGATGCCTTGGCTATGATGGCAGAGGCAGGAACGGGCGGAGGAAGGTGAGGAATCGGGGGGGCTCACCTGGAGGGCAGTGCAGGGGGTCACCCCAGGGGTAGACAGGGGGCTGGTGGAGCTCGCTGCGGGAATATGACGACCGGCCAGTGTATTGGCTAGGAACTCTGCCTACGGATGAGCCAGGAGCCGAGGCACAGAGGTGGGAGAGCTAGTGGCGGAGAAGCCTCTCCCACCCTGTGCCCTATACCCTTGGGAGTGCTGAGGGCAATAGCTACAACCACAGGGGACTAGCGTGCCGTGGTGCCCAGCCCTCCCAGGCAAACCTCTTCCTTGTCTCCTCTCCCCTGCACCAGCCGCCTCCTCCTCTTCCAGCCAGCTCTGACCTGGTGGAACTACTTGTACAGGAAAGGGCTGCTCTGTTGAAGTCCCGCTGGCCGAGCTGGGCCTGGGTCTGCGAGTGAGGAATGTTGGGTCTGTCCCGAGTGCTGCCTCCTGTGCAGCTGTGCAAGTGCCATCCTGCACCAGCGCTTGGACGCTCTGCACCCCAGAGCTGGCCCGATGACTCGAGCGTGGGTGCTTGCGGCAGCTCCCACTTGGCCGTCGGTTCCAGCAAACGTAATTAAATGGGCTGCAGCCAGGAGCCGTGTGCCAGGGCTATACAGATCCAGGGTGCTGCATCCGTGGGGTAGAGGGGTGGAGGTTGCACTGGGAACAACTAGCCAAGGGGAGGTTGCCAAGTCAAACATTAGCAAACATGTGGGGGCTGCTCCCAGAGTCCACCAGAGTCCACCTGTGGTAGGGGTGTGTCTCCCAGGGCTCTCTCTGGAAACAATACATTTGTCGATCTGTTTATCCTGTTCCCTTGTGTCCCTGAGCTGGCTGGCTGGAGGAGGCGAAAGAGCACATGTGAGCAGCGAGCCCAGAGGCCATGCTAAGGGAGAGGGATGGCCAAAGAGAACAGTGGGGGGTGTGGGAGAGCGAAAGCAACTCAGCCCTATCTAGGCAGGGAGATACCCTAGAAAAGGGCAAGAGAAAGCCAACTCCAATGGAAGGGGGAGCAGGAAGAAGAGAGCTAGGGAGGGACAGGAGCGAATCAGCAGTGACCCGGCCGGGGCCAGCAGAGCTTCCTTCCTACAAGCCAGAAGAGGAGGATGCTGAGTCAGGGTATTATTTCTCATTCGATTAAGCCTTCGATGAAGAGCTGGCCCTTGGAAACCAGCGTCTCCTGCTTCAGCACAGTCCCTGGCCAACACAAGCCTGCGCTTCAGCCAGCAGCTGGAGCCCATCGCGTGATGGTCACTGGTGAAACAAGCGTGGTGGCCTCAGCCAGTCAGTGGTGGGGCAGGGGTCTTTTCCTCCATCGGTTGGATCCAGCTCTTCTTCTGCCCTTCCCCCACTCCTTTCTCCCCTGTCCCTCCCTTTGGCTCTTGGCTTTCCTTTCTGGGTTATTGAATATGCAAGTGTTTCTCTCTGACACCATCTCTGATCCCTTAATCCAGCTGCCCTGGTAATTCCGTAGCCCCAAATCAGCTCAGATCTCTCCACAGACGTAAGCCTCGTTCCTCAAGGGTTGGCTTTTATTCCCTGTCCTCCCCCAGCCCCCCTTCTTCATTCTATTTCTGCCCTTCAGGTCTCTGCATTGGAAATTGGTTGGGCTTTAGCAGCAAAGGGTTTAGCAATATCTTTATTGTGTGTCCCTGGAAAGGAAAAAAGAGGGGTGAAGACAGAATCCTTAATCTTAAATAACTAAGATGCAATTTTTCTCTTATTTATTACAGCTCCCCCCACCTGTGCCCTAATTGGAAAATGGGAATGTCTCCTTAGCCTCAGCGGCAGGCACTCATCCAAGGCTGGGGATGCATTGACCGCATAGTGGGAGAGGGGGTCAGTGTGGAGAATGGGGAGGTTTTCAGCAGGGGTGCTCCTGCCTGGAGATCAGGAGAAAGGTATGCAGAACCAGAGAAGGGAGACTGCAAATGGCTTCTTGGCACCAGGGGTTCTCTCACAAGAGAGGGGTGAGTTGGCAGCCCCTGGGAAGAGGGGACTCCAGGATGGAGCTGGGGGCGGGTAGTGTTGGCATGGTGTCAGTAGGGTCTCCTGGTCAGGGTGCAATGCTAACACAGTTGAGTCTCTAGGCCTGAGAGTGTGGGTGACAGAAATGCTTCCTTGCTACCAGCAGGAGATGCTCTCCCCATGTTGGGATGCCTTGATAACTCAAAGCCTTTTGCTTCATCCTAATGAAGCTAGCTGGATCCTTTAACCTGCATGGGCAGGAAATAGTTTGGTCTCCCTCCCTGGCCGTAGGCACTACGATAACACAAATAAATAAAAATAATAATACCGGGTTGGCTTCCCCACCACACTGGTACAGCTCTGTATGCCTGGCTGGCAGTCCCCACCTGCCCTGTGCTAACACATCCCTCTGCTCTGGCATGGGTGTCTGGCGCTCGCAATCTCCTCTCCCCCAATTCCAGCCATCACTCTCTGAGCCACGCTTGCGAAGGCCATGTGGTCCCCAACCCTTGCCTGCGCGGAGACGAGGGAATTATTTTCGGAACGAGAGTGGTTATACAACAAATGAATTATTTATCGTTTTGCATCAAGGAAAAAAACCCCATTTAGTTGGGACTCTTATTTATTTATCATCAGCGTGTGTGTTGCTGTGTTTGTGTATGTTGCGTGATTTCCTTTCCTTACACTGGCAGCTGAAATTCCTTGGGGTTGGGTTGGTTTGGGTTGTGTTTTCTTTATGCTCTGGAGTTTTAAGCCGGTCATAATACAGCTGTGTCACCCTCCTGTTCCATTCCCCCCCTCCACAAGTCTGTGATTCCATTACATAACGAAACCCAAGTACCCTTCTGGCTATCACTGATACATGATTATGTTGCAAGGGTTCCCTTTGCCAAGGCTTATCAGTATAGCAGGCAATATTGTCTTTCCTCCCCCACCCCCCGCAACGCTCTCTGTTCTGCTTCTCCCTGTCTCCATGAAACTAACAAACCTAGCTGTCTTTTTTCATATTTCAAAGACTTCCTGATTGATGCCTCCCCTTGTCTCTCGTGTGTTTCCTTTCCAGATTCCAGTGACAGATGGATCTCGCGCTTGCTCGCTCTCTATCTATATATATTTTTGTTTTCAAGATGTTTGCTCTGAAGTTCTGAAGCATCTTGGAGAGGACCCGGGAGAGGGGGAGGAGGAGCAACCCAGGGAGCCCAGCGACACAAGAGGCAGCTCTTCCAAGTCACCTGGTGGTTTTGTGGGGGTAGGGTGGAGAGGAGGTCGTTCCTGAGGCTCGAAGAAAATCTGTTGTTGTTTCATTTTTGTTTTGTTTTAAAGAGAAGCACAGATTTCCCCGCACCTTTGTCCCAGATTGGGAGCGGCAGAAAGGAGCGGATTTTTCCCCTTGCTGCTCTGTGCCCTGGGTTGGCGCAGAGGGAAGGAAAAATGTTGGTGATGGCACTGGATAGAACTGAGGTGCTCGTGCCCTCCTATCACTAACCACCACGGGAGCATTGCCTCCCGACCCCTCCCTTTGCTCTTCGGAGGCTTGTTTTCTTTTTGCCTGGGGGCGGGGCGCCGCACCCCAACATGCTGCGTCTGGGCTTGTGGGCGGCTGCCCTGCTCTGCGTGTTCTCCCCCGGCACAGTGCGTGGCGACTGCTGGCTCATCGAGGGGGACAAGGGTTACGTGTGGCTGGCCATCTGCAGCCAGAATCAGCCTCCCTATGAGACCATCCCCCAGCACATCAACAGCACCGTGCACGACCTGCGTCTGAATGAGAACAAGCTCAAGGTGGTGCTGTACTCCTCCCTCAACCGCTTCAGCAACCTGACGGACCTGAACCTGACCAAGAACGAGATCTCCTACATTGAGGACGGGGCCTTCATGGGACAGGCCAACCTGCAGGTCCTGCAGCTGGGCTACAACAAGCTCACCAACCTGACAGAGGGCATGTTACGTGGCCTGGCCAGGCTGCAGTTCCTCTTTGTGCAGCACAACCTGATCGAGGTGGTGACGCCCACTGCTTTCTCCGAGTGCCCCAGCCTGATCAGCATCGACCTGTCCTCCAACCGGCTCAGCAGGCTGGAGGGGAACACCTTCACCAGCCTGAGCAACCTGATGGTGTGCGAGCTGGCCGGCAACCCCTTCAACTGTGACTGCAGCCTCTACAGCTTCCTCACCTGGCTGGTGGTCTTCAACAACGTCACCAAGAACTACGACCGGCTGCAGTGTGAGACCCCGCGGGAGTTTGCCAGCTACCCTCTCCTCATGCCTCGACCCCACCACAACCGCAATGCCATCACCATCTTCCAGTCCATGTGCCGGGGTGGCACCATCCCGTCCCTCTCGAGGATCAACCCCACTCCCTACACGCCGGACTCCCAGAGAGACTTTGATGAGAACTCAGGGTTCAACCCCGGGGACTTTCTCTCTGTCGAGCCCCCGGCCTCCTCTACCACCGACTCCTCATTCAGCCCCAGCATCAAGCTGCACCATGTGACCATCACCTCAGCCACCTTGATGGTGACAATCCCCTCTCCCTTCAGCAAGATGTATGTCCTTGTCCAGTACAACAACAGCTACGTCTCTGATGTCAAAATCTTGAAGCAAAAGAAGGAGCGTGTCACCCTTAGCAAGCTGAAGGCCCACACGGACTACACCTTCTGTGTCGCCTCCATCCGCAACTCCAAGCGCTACAACCACACCTGCCTGTCCTTCGCCACCAGGAGCCAGGGGACGGATGACCCAATGCCCAGTACCTCCACCACCACTCATTACATCATGACCATCCTGGGCTGCCTCTTCGGGATGGTCATTGTCCTGGGGGTGGTGTACTACTGCCTGAGGAAGCGAAGGATGCAGGAAGAGAAGCAGAAGTCCCTCAACGTCAAGAAGACCATCCTGGAGATGCGCTACGGCTCAGATATAGACACCAGCTCCATCGTCCACCCTTCCCAGAAGCTGGGTGAGCCGCCCGTCATCCCTGTCTCACGGATGTCCTCCATTCCTTCCATGATTGGGGAGAAGCTGCCCTCGTCCAAGTCGATGGAGGCTGGGATGGAGACCCCCAAAGTTACCACCAAGGGCAACTACATCGAGGTGCGGACGGGTGGCGGGGACGGGCTGGAGAGATCCCAACGGGACGATGATCTGCATGAGCTCGACAATGGCCAGGGCTCGGCAGCTGAGATCTCCACCATCGCCAAAGAGGTGGACAAGGTCAACCAGATCATCAACAACTGCATCGACGCCCTCAAGCTGGACACGGCCTCCTTCCTGGGCGGAGGGAGCGGTGTTGACTCAGACATGGGATTTGAGTGCCAGTCCATCCCCGCCGGCTCCTCAGGTGGGCTGGAGCGGCCCAGCTTCCTGTCGCCACCCTACAAGGAGAGCTCCCACCACCCCCTGCAGCGCCAGCTGAGTGCTGATGCGGCTGTGGCCAGGAAGACCTGCAGTGTCTCATCCAGTGGCTCCATCAAGAGTGCCAAGGTTTTCAGCCTGGACGTGCCTGACCATCCATCAATGAGCAAGTCGGATTCCAAGTACATCGAGAAAGGCAGCCCGCTGAACAGCCCTCTGGATCGTCTTCCCCTGGTGCCCCCTGGTGCCATCCACCACCTGGAGGTAAAACCTTCCTACCATTGCAGCGAGCACCGCCATTCCTTCCCGGCCCTGTACTATGAGGAGAGTGCCGACACCCTGAGTCAGCGGGTGTCGTTCCTTAAGCCGCTCTCCCGCTCCAAGCGGGACTCCACGTACTCCCAGCTCTCCCCCAGACACTACTTCTCGGGCTACTCCTCCAGCCCCGAGTACTCATCCGAGAGCACCCATAAGATCTGGGAGCGCTTCCGGCCTTACAAGAAGCACCACCGGGAGGAGGTTTACATGGCGGCCGGCCACGCCCTGCGGAAGAAAGTCCAGTTCGCTAAGGACGAGGACCTGCATGACATCCTGGATTACTGGAAAGGAGTCTCCGCTCAGCAGAAGTTGTGACTCTCTTTTAAAGGAAAGAAAAACCCAGCAACCACACACAAAAGAACCACTTGACTGTGAACAAAAACCGAACAACCCCCACCCCGTTCCCTCCGCAACAGAAATGAACCGAGAACTGTTTCTTAAAAAAGTTTACAAAAAGAGAGAGCAAATGAAAAACAACACCCCGCAATGAATTATGGGGATCACTGTTCCTCCTGCAGCTGGTTGGGAGGAGCCGCCTGCTTTGACACTGTGGTAATGACGCTGGGGGAGGGGGCTAGCGGGAGGGAAGGACGAAGAAGGAGGTTAGGCATCGGTTTTATGTTCCTGTTGTTATTTTGTTCCAGATTGTGAGGTTTTGGGGGGCATTTCTGCTTACTCCCTTGGGGGGGCATCCCCCTCCATGCATTCCCATCGAGAGAAAATGGGGAATGTCACAAAACAGAGAGCCCCTCCTTGGCGTTTTATGGGTTTGGGGTCTTCGAGGCCTTCTCCCACCTCCTCAAGACTTGTGGGGTTTGTACAGACTCTAGCATGTAACTGGAGATTCGCTCTCCTTTTCCTCCACCTCGGACTCCATTAGGGCTCCCTGGGCTTGGAGTTGGGTGTCCATCAGCCTCCCTCCGTCGCTGAGAAAGGGGAGGTAGGGCGCACAGCAGAGGGCTCTCCCTGCCTTCCGTGCGTTTAGGAAGAGAGGGGACCGGCTTTCTCTGGCCATAGGGAGCCCCTCAACCCCACCCCCAGCCGAACAGTCCAGTTGTCTTCCAGGAAACGCTGGGGAGCATGTTCTCTGGCATGGCAAATTGGGGCTCGCTAATGGTGGGGCGAGGGGAAGCGGGGAAGAAGACAGAGATTCCCGACTTCACTGAGATCCGAAGGGTTCCCTCCCCTTCTTGCCCCCGCCCTCCTGCCCTACCCCGGGGCCGGGGAGGGGCACGCATCTCCCCCTTCCTTCATTTGTGCTGTGGGTTCTGCTCCCCGCCCTCGCCCTTGCACTTCAGGAGGGATCAGACTGTTGAGGAGAGCCTAGGGGAGCAATAACAATCACAGGATGCTCCTGTGCCTCCTCCCATCCAACTGGACCAGAGCGGGGTCCTCATTTTCCCTTGAGAATGAGGGGCTGTGACCAGGGCCAGCTCCCTATTGTGCATTATGCTGGGTCTGGAGAGGACAGTGTGTGGGACCTGGGCACAGGCGCTTCCCACAGGTAGGTGAGAGCACAGGGCTTGGAGTAGAGGGGGTAAGAGATGGGAGGGAGGGAGAGAGTGTGGGGAGTGAGCAGGGGGAGTGCAGTATTGGGGAATGGGTGGGAGAAAAGGGGTACAGCCCAGGAGATTGGCTCCAGGGCAAGGAGAGGGGGTGCAGCCTCGGGGAGTGATTTCCTGGGCCTTCCTTTGTGGGCTCTGCCTTGGAGGTGGTGTTGGGATGGGAAGTATCAGCTCCTCCATTGAGTTTGCTCACTGCCCGGCAAAGGCCTTCTGAAAAGCTCCACCAGGCCTCATCCTCCTCCATATTCCGCTGGTCCTCAATGTGCCTGCAAACCCTGCTTCTCCCACCTGCTCCACTCCTAGCATTCCCCCCTTGGACTTGGACCCTCGCTCCCAGCCAACTGGGGAAAGGCGGGAGGGGATCCCACAGCCCGCTGCCCTTCCTTCCCCCCTCTGTCTCTGAGCAAACCAACAAAGCACAATCTTTGGCACCCACCAAATCCACTTCTGTTTCCTGGGGGGAGCTGGCCTGCAGGGAGGGGGTTGTTTCAAGTGCAACTGGCTGTCCCTCTGGAAGCAGCTCTTCCCAGCCTTTGACAATCTTTCACCTTTCTCATCACGTGCAGAGGCCGAGGCCTCCTGTCCGACACTCTCTGAGCTTGTCACTCCAGGGGAGGCTGCGTTGCGGCTGGCTCCAGCCTCTCTCCCTAGAGGCCGGTTCCCTCTGAGGAGCTGCTCAGAACACAGGGGATGGTCAGAGGCATTAACTGTGTTGCAGGGAGTGGGTACTTTTCCACAGCAGCCATTGGGCACAAGTACCAGTATCTGTCAGACAGCTGGGATCCTGTTCATAGGAGCTCGTTATCATACTGCATGATTAACAGGTTCTCGTATGCAGTGTTGTAGCCCTGTCGGTCCCAGGACAGGAGAGAGACAAGGTGGGTGAGGTAACAGCTTTTATTGGACCAACTCGTGTTGGCGAGAGAGACGAAGCCCTGACGAAGAGCCCTGTGTGGCTCAAGAACTTGTCTCTCTCACCGGCAGAAGTTGGTCCAATAAAAGAGATTATCTCACCCGCCTCGTCTGTCAAACGGATTCTCGGCTATTAGTGGGCGACAGCACCATCCAGTGGCTGGTGCGGTAACTCCCAGGGATTTATTTCCTCTGGAGATTGCAAGGTGTATTCCCTATGGAGAGCTTAGGGAAGGGATCTTGGGGCATATTCCTGCTGATGATTCCAATGGTCAATACCCTAATGCAACCCCAGGCTTGTGTTTCTTCAGACCTGTTTGCTTGTCAGCATGCCTCCCGCGTCATGGGTTATTTTGCCATGCCTTGGTCCCAGCCATAACACTGCCCCTCCCCCCTCTCCGCCCCCCAGGCTGGAGCAGACCAGAAGGATGCATGGAGATCTGGGGTTCAGAATGACTCCTGCGGGGTGGGGGCTCCTAAAACAAGGAAGCCTGCAGATGAATCGAAGGCGTTAGGCCATGTGGACTCCCATCTTGGCAGGAAAGGGTGAGAAACTGCTGGGGAGTGGAGGGGGACCAAATCCTGTGTATGTCCCCGCTGTTGTCCTCCCCGCCCCTCTGCTTCCCCTCAGCACAACTGCCAGGGCCCAGTAAGTCTCATACTAAGCTATTCCATGTGGCCAAATGGCTTGGGGAGTGAGGGGTGAGGTGCTGTACTCTGCCAGGATCTCCGTTCCTGTTGCACCCCCAAGGGGAGGAAAGGAGGAGAATAAGGAGCGTGGGTGAAGGGTGTGGGGGCTGCTGCTGGTCTCCTGGAAGGAGAAACTCCTGTTGCCTGAGCAGGGGGTGGGGGTGGGTTAGAAGGGGTGAGCAACCCAAGCTCCTTCCTTCCCACAGTGACCCCCAGCCTTGCGGGAGAGGAGGTGGAGGTTGCACAAGACGGACTGTTCCGAGGGGATGGGGAGTGGGGAGCAGCCCGCCCCTCCTCCCCGCAGCTGGTTGGGGAATGGAAACGACGCAGCGAAGTGCACACACAAACCGTGCTGAGACAGAGCCAATTTACCCTTAGCTTTGCATGATGATTTGACTGTATTTTTCTGAGCAAACCCCTGTTGTGTATCTGCCAGTTCGTTTTCCTTGCCCTGCTCCCCACCCTCACCCCGCTGTGATTCGATGGGATACGTAAGAACCCTGGAGGGCGTGGACTCCGAAGAGAACCCCAGCCCGGTGCCCGAGCCCGTCACGCTGCTCCTATCCACCCTCCCCCTCCTGGGGGGGCAGGGTGTGGGTGTGCGTGTGAGGGGTGGATGTACATCACGGTTGGTGTGATGAGCCTGGCCCTGCAGCTCTTGCTCACTCTTGTGGTCAGTAGCTCCCCTCCTGGCCCCTGCCATTGGCAGCAGAGCCACTTGCGTGAGCCAGGCCTTGTGGGAGGACCCCAGTGTCTGCTCCACTCTGAACCCCCGAGTGAGGCCTGCCAGTGGAAAGACAGAGTCTTGGTTTGGGATGACAGGGAGTGCCCCAGCTTTGAGGACCCCTCTGATGTCTTCAGGCCTGATCTCTGAAGACACCTGCTGAGTGGGCTTTGGAGCCGACTCTTTCCTCCCCCCACCCTCCTCAGATAGCTGGTAGCGTGGAGCTGGGCCAGGGTGCACTGTGTGGTGGAACTGCTAATGCCTTTGTGCTGGAGGGGTGTGTTAAGAGGCCACCCTGAGTCTCCTGCCCTGTTTGCTGTTCCAGGACCTCTGGCCGCCTGGCCATGAAACCCCCCACAGGAAAGGATTTCCTTGGGGCAGACTCAGAACCTGAAGCATATGGCTAGGTTCTTGCTTTGTTTCTGTACTGGAACGGACCCCAGGCTTCATTGCTGAGAGGACAGGAATCTCCTTCACTCCATTGGAAGGAGGAGGAGCAGAGCTGGATTCCTGTGCCCCTGGAACGGACTCTGGGTGCAGCCCCCGGGGAGGAGGGGAAGAACTTGAACTGGATTTCTGTGCCCCTGGAATGGACTCTGAACCCTAAGTGGATTGCTATTCCCCATGCAGTAGACACTAGGTTCAGCCCCTCCTTGTGCTGTGATGCTCTCGCTTCCTCATTCCTCGCTGCCCTGCATCCTACCGCCTCTAATTTCTCCTGAGGCAGGTGTGAAATATTCATGAACAACAAATGAAAATTAATGTCAAGAAATGCTGGCTGAGGCGGTGTCCGTGTGTTTGCAATGCTAATCAGCGCCCGTGCCCGCCAGAGCCTCTCTGAGGCAGCTCGCAAAGAGAAGGGGCACCGGGGAGGGGAGTGGTGCGGAGGCAGGGGTGGACGGTGGAAAGCAAGGGGAGGGATGGGGTCAGAGAGAGGAGTGAGGGGATGGGCTGAGACAGAGGATAGTGGGAAAGAGAGACGCGAGAATGGCAGAGCAGGAGGTGGGGGAGATGGAGTGATGGAGAGGAGGTAGCAGAGGGAAAAGGGATAATGGAAAAGGAGAGGAAAGGGTGGGGATGCTGGAGAGGAGGAATCGGGTGGGGGCAGCCAGGGAGGAAGGGTACGCAGAGGAGGAGGGGTTGGGTGATGGAGGGTAAGGGAGGGTGACAGTATAAGAAGGGATGATAGAAGAGGAAGGTGGGATTGTAGCGCTGGGAATAGGGAAGGGGTGTCAGGTGTAGAGAGAAAGTGACAGAGGGATGGGATGGACTGATCAAGAGAAGAGAACAGAGGAAAGAGGGGATAGAGAGAAAAGAGGATGGCATGGTGGAGAAGACAAACGAGGAGAGGGGAAGTGACTGAATGGCAGAGGAGATGGGTATCTGAGAGGTGGCAGGGGAGGATGGCATGACAGTGGAGTAGGATTCAGAAGGCTGGGTCGGTGGGCTAATGGCTGGCTCTGGCTATGCCCTGTGGCTACTGTGCCACTTCCCAGTTGTGCTAGGCACAGGCAGCAGCTGTGGCAGGGAGCTGGCACTTAGAGCAGTGGGCCAAGTGGGGACATTCACAGTGCTCATCACTAGAAGAAGCATAGGGGACCGAGAGCTGGAATACTCCCCCTTCCATGGACACCTCCGTTGGTGAAGATCCTCACAGAGTGACTCCCATCTGGAACCTGCCCGGTGCAGCGCCCGCTGCCTCAGCCTGAGATGTAGGGAGCTCCCCGGCATGGCTCAGCATGGGAAAAGCAGAGAGTCCTGCTACCCCAGGAGGGACACACAAGACTGCCCTGATTTGTTGGGCACCCCTTCCTGGCAGAAGGCCAGTGGCATACCAAGGAACACGGGCACCCGTATTTGATAATGGGTGCCTCGCTCATCAAGGTGGGCTGTTTTTCTAAAAGACCTGCTCTGGGAATTACTCGGGGGAAGTTCTTCTGTGGCCTGTATTACACAGGAGGTCAGACTAGATGGTCACAGCGGTCCCTTCTGGCCTTGGAATCCGTGAACCTATGAGCAAGGCAAGCTACTGGTGACGGCAGGTGGGTTGTTCTTAACTGGTCTCTCTGTGGGGATCTGCTGTGTGTTAGGCGTTGGGCTCTGAGGCAGAGGTCACCTGTGGGGTTGGAGAAGCCTGTCCCTTCCCCTTTCTCCTCTGGAGGTGTCTGGCATTTCACCCCAGGAGGGACACGCAGAGTCTGTGACACAAGGAAGTCTCGTGTGGCACTGGCCTGTCTCTGTATCTCTCCCCCACCAGACCACCTGCCCCCACACAGCCAGGGGCTGTCTCTGAACTGCTCCCCTCTGCCCTACGTGGGGAGTGGGCAATCTCTGTGCCGCTCTCCCTGACCCTCGTTGGGTGGGATGCCTCCATCTTCTCTCCTTTCCCTGGAGGGGATGAATTCTCCCTTCTCTCTGCTCCCTCTTTCTTCCCATTGGTCCGCACCATGGTAGGGACACTTGGCCTTTGCCCTTGCTCCCCCATCCCACAGGAGGCCTTGCTCTCACTTTTCCTCTGCTCAAGGCTGCACTGGAGAGGAGGCTGGTTGTCAGGGGTGGGGGTCAACCCAGCTTTCCCACCCATGATGACTCCACTGCAAGAACAACACCCGAGCGGTAGCCAGAGAGCGGAGAGCTAGCAGTTCCCTCGCCAGTGTCCATCCCATGCACCTCTTGAATGTAACGCAGATCCGGATTGGTTCCTCGCCAGCCGCTCGTGTCCCCCCTCTTGTAACGACCCTGTGACCCTTGGTTGTGTATGGACAAATTTTATTTTTATCTTGTTTTTATTCTTATGCTCCCCCCGCCCCCCGTTTTAAACTGAATGGCACGAAATCGTTTTTCCTCAACTCAGAGATTCCTGTATGGAGAAAATCAATTTCTATATTTGCAATAAATTTCTTATTAAAAAAAAAAAAACAAAAAAAAAAGCAAACAAAAAACAAAACAAAATGAGAAAGGCTGCGTCTGAGTCTCTTTGTCCCTCGCCTCCCGACCTTCCTCCTGGCCCCCCGGGAAGGGCTCCCTGGGTGGGATGGAGTTGGGAAAGGGTGCTTCCTGGGATGGGGAGTGACCATAGGACGCACTGCTGAGAAAGGGGTGGGGGACAGGGCGGCGGAAGTGATGGAAGAGCCAGAAGAGAGAAAGACCATGATGAATGGCTAAATTCTCAGCAGTGCTCAGCTCCTAGCAGATTCCACTGAGAACAAAGGTAGGCCCCATGTTGTCTGCACCTCTGCACTCTGCTACTGCCCTGCATCTCTCCTTTCTGCTCCTTTTAGCCACTGCCTCTCTTCTTCCAAGTCTACCCCATTTCCCTCCCATGTCCCACCTTCCTCCATGTCTTGGCACCCTACATTCCAGCATCCTGTTCCTTTCTGCTCCAGCCACGCCACACCCAGCTCATTCCCCACTTTGCCCTGCCCCCCTCTCACTTTGCACCCCTGGGTTCCTGGCTCCCTCCTGCTATGTTTCCAAGGTGTATGTGTTCTCCAGGGCTTCTCATATTATTCTTGTGCATATAACTTTGATTGTACACATCTAATGGCAGCTTTTGAACAGCCTCCACATCCTATCTGTATCAGCAAAAGCAAACGAGTCAGTCCTCAGATATAGAATTTACAGTCTGGGCTGGGGAGGGAAGGTCACCCTCACACGTTTTCTGCTCCTCCCGATCTCAGGACAGCTGGCGACTGGCACTGCTCCAGTCTAACACAGAGCAGCCTCAGGGATGCTTTAAGTTATGCCTTCTGCAGACAGCCACTGCCGTGTTATGTGCTGTTCTCCATCCCCTCGTCCCCAGATATGTTCCTTTCTTGCCCTGACACACCCTTGCAGGTAGGGAGGGTGCTAGGAGGACATGGCTGCACCAACTGGGCCTCACTCAGGGATTCCTCTGTGTCAGAAGGAGTCCCCGGCTTTTCCTCTAGGGCATCTGACTGACTTTGCTGAGAATTGAACCCACTGTAACTATGGAGGTGATACTATAAACCTCTGTACATATAGCGATGCAAAGAACAGGCCTGGGGAGAATGACTGAGCATGGGAAGGATAGAGGGGATGCAAGGAGAAAAGCATGATTTCATAATCAAGAGGAGTGGGCCTGGTTGTAATCAAGGCTCGCTGCACTCCACAGATGGACCTAAACTCAATTGCAAGCTCCCTGGATTCTGCATCACTCTGGATGATGGATTCTCTGTAACTTAAAGTCTTTGAACCATGATTCAAGGACTTTGGTAACTCAGCCAGAGGTCTGGGCTCTATTGCAGGAGCGGGTCGGTGAGGTTCTGTGGGCCTGCATTGCGCAGGCGGTCAGACTAGATCATGATGGTCCCTTATGACCTTAAAGTCTATGAAAAGACTGGGGAGCCTGAGAGAGCGACAGCTATTAAACTACACCACGGGGAGGGTTTAATGAATTAAATATAACCATTAATAATCCACTCAGTACAGGTCCCCCAGGCCATTTATTTTGAGATTAGATTGGATTTCGTTAATGCTGGCCCCACATTTTCAGTGGCTGATACACCGAAGATTTGGGTAAGCATGTCACAGGCTGGCTGGCCCTTTAAGTGAGATGGGTCTGAGCCCCACCTGTGTGGGCCACCCACTCTCCTCCCCAGGTGAGTGAAATGAAGAAGGTCAGGTGATGACCCCCTCAGGCCTGAAGGGAGACAGCTGAAGAGAGCACTGGTTGGCACTGAAGGCTGAGCCAGAGGTGCTGTAAAGAACAAGCAGGTGCTTGTAGGAGACCTTGAGGAGAGTGACCCCGGGAGAGACTAGCAGGGGAAGGCTGTTTGCCTGTTGCCCTGGCCTGGCCTGGCCTGGCCTCCAAGCCATGGCACTATTTGAGTACCAGGGGTGAGTGGGGGAGGATGGCATGGCAATGGAGTAGGACTGAGAAAGCTGGGTTGGTGGACTAATGGCAGGTAGTGCCAAAGTGCCAACTCTCCTGATTTCCCCCACCAGTGACAGGATCTGGGCAAGGACTGGGGCCATTCTGGGATGATCTAGAAGCTCCAGTCCCCTAGCGAATTTGAGCCCTCCGATGAGCTGCCTGCCTAGTGGGACTGAGTGATGGATCAGAACTGTTGCAGGCTGAGTTCGCTATCTTCCCTCCTCCCCTCAGCAACCCAATGCTATCCTCACAGGAGGGGAGGAGAAGCAGAAATGAGTAAGAGTTCTGCAGCTCAGGGGGGACTCTGTTCTTATCTCCTTCCCTCCTGTAAGCAATGGGGATAGGACAGTGATTTTCCTTTCGCTCCCTGCAGCCCCCAGCCTGGGAAGGGGCAGAGGGGTGAAGGGCTCCTGGAGCTGTACCCCCAGTTGGTAAGGGGAGAGGGGACCCTGGTGCAGTGCCCCTGGCCTGAGAAAGGAGGTGAAGAATCCTTGAAGGAGCAGAGGTGAGGCTGGGGGGAGCTGAACTGGGAGTGGAGGAGACTGAGGGGGTTGTACTCATGAAGGTGCTGAAACTAGGGGTGGGAGGTGGGGGCAGAATTAATTGCTGGGCTGGGCTGGGCTGAGCACATATGGGGTGAGATCTCCTGCAGCAAGGGTTGAAATCACCTTACCCTGTAAGCATGGGTGTGTGGGCAGCATTCACTGTCCCACACACGCACATTGGGGATGGGCAGGGGGAGTTCAGAAAGCAGACACAGACCAGGAACTCCCCCCCACTACCACACATACACAACATAATCTTTTAAAAAAAAAAAAAAAAAAAAAATCTCATGATATTTGGAGGTGGTCCAAGTCCTGACTTTTGATCTCGAGTGTGGTGATACGATTGGGGCTGCACCCCAGCAGAGGCGCCGTGGAAGAAGGACTGGCAAGAACCCTTTGTTTTGTGCTCCCTTTGTTTTGAAAGGCTTTGTTGCCAGTCTAGAGGAGGGTAATTGGAGGGCAACTGGAAACTGTGTAAGGGCTTAATAAATTGGACCCCAGAGGAGGCGTCTTGTTTTTGAAGGCCTTGGAATGTGGTGTTTTTAAGGAGTCCTGAAGAGAGGAAACTCAGGCAGAGGTGCTGGAGGGCCATCCCAGATGGTGAGGGTGTCTCTGGAGGCAGTTACAGGGGAGACTGTATGAACTACGTATAAACATGGTAAAAGCTATCAGGTGGAGCAGGAGGGTTTGGTAACTAAGTAGGGGGCAACCGTGGCTTTTGGCACCCAGGAAGGTGTAGGAGTCAGTTTGGGATTGTGGGGTGACATTAACTAAGTGCTTCTGTTGAATGTTCAGCAGTAAAATAGTTAACAATGCTAAACTGCCATTGTTAGGTTTCAGGATGGATGTATAATCCAGGGGAATTGGGCTGTCTCAGCTACTGTTACAGGCCGTCTGCAGTCTGTATAGTGCTGCATTGGTTTGCACTTAGTTCATGTTTCCAAGGTTATTTTCACAGCTCTGAGAGCTAGAAACTTGCTGAACCTGCTGCTGCTGGGAGGGAGAGATCAGAGCTGCGGCTGGGGGACCGGCAGAACTAAGCCTGGGGTGGCGCGTGTGCGGGGTGAGGGGCAGAGCGGGAGTTTCTGGCAGTGGTTGCTTGGAGAGGCTCAGCCTTCCTCAGGCTGTTATACCTGCCGCCTATGTGCGGAGCCTTTTGGAAATCTTAGACCTAGTCTGCTGATCCCCAGGGGTCTGCGGACCAGCGGTTGAAAACCATTGCTCTAAGGCATTGTGCAGTGTACTGATGTGTGTGCACTGTTCTCCTCTACTGGACGGCATGTGTCGGGCCTGGCAGTCTGACCCGTCTGTCTGGTGTCTAACGCCCTAGGACAGTGGTTCTCAACCTGGTTACCATTGTGGGCTGCATCCAATACCACCTGTAAGGTCCTGAGGATGTCACAAGGGCTGTGGCTGTGTAGTGACTGGGCTGCCAGTTGAGAGCCACTGACCTAGGAGATGGGTCCTGCTCATTATAAGGCTGCAGAATCTTCTCTGTGTGTTTCAGTGGAACAGCAATAAGATATGAGGCCAGTTATCTGCTCCACATCCATGCTATGGTGGCAGCGGCTACCAGGGCCAGACCTAGTAGCTCACTGCCTAGGATGAAAAATGTTTTTGGCACCCCCCACCCCAATGGCTGCGTAAAAAAATAAAACACTCCCACCCCCGATTTGGTGCCCCTGGAAGCTGGCACCGAGGCTGGCCGCCTTGATTGCATGCCCCTAAGGCTGACCCTGACGAGTACCCTTAGCTGGTTGCTCAGAGGCTTACAGGAAATGAGTGGGCATTTCAGCTCCGCTCCTCGGGATCTAGCAGCCACCCCACAAATGGCATTAGCCCCATCCGCAGTAACCGAGCCCCTGGCCAGGCAGCACAGGAGCCAAAGATTAAATTGGTCAAGGAGGCTGAGATGCACTGGTGGAGCAGAGGGAAGCTTACCCTACTGCTGTCCACACAGTGCTCGCTCTGGGGAAGGGGAGGGTTGCTGGGCACTCTATATAGCAGTCAGGTTGGCATCTTTCACTAGCACTAAGCACACCCCTAATTAAAATATAAGGGGCTGGGGGGGGCAAGAGCGGGAGGGGATATTTCTGGCCCAGGGCTAAAGGACAGAGCTCTGGTGTGGGACGAAGTTTCGGTGTAGCCTTGGGTCCCTGCCCCCTAGAGGGGATTGGACATGGGCGTGAAAAGCAAATGCACCCAATAGCCATCTTCAGCAGAGGACTGAAGAGTGATGGGAGGCAGGATGGTCCAGTGGCTAGAGGCCTAGCTTGAGCTGGGATAAACCTGGATTCAATTCCCTGCTCTGCCATAAACCTCCTGTATGATCCTGGTCAAGTGACTCAGGCCCACAACCTCCAAGGTATTGTGCCTTAGCTCCCTAGCTGTCCGATAGGGAAGTGCTATTCTCCCCATCTGCCAGGGTGCTGTGTGGAGAATACCTTGCCTGGGAAATGTTCAGATTCTCCAGTGACAGGGTACCTAGGAGAGGTATCCCAATACCACAGATAGATGGCCTGGTTTTGTGGTCAACGTACTGGCCTGGGACGCAGGAGATCTGTGTTCAGTTCCTGGCTCTGTGACAGACTAGCTTGTCTGAATTTGGACAAGTCACCCGACAAATCTGTTCCTTATGCGTAAAACTGAGATACTAATACTGTTCTTGTCCTGCCCTGTGTCTGCCACTATTGTCTCTCACTATATGTTTGTACAGCTCCTAGCACAATGGGGCACTGATACCGGTTGTGGCGGTAACACAAATGCGGAGGGTGGGGAAGGACAAGGGTAATGGAGGTTGTAGCTGAGTCAGTGAAGATAGTGACTCTCCCTCTTGGTAATGGATCCTTCTTGAATCTCTTATGGAGGCATTAGTGTGGTGCCTCGCCTGCAGGCAGTGGTGGGCTGGGAGCGTGAGGGAGCCCAGTCACTGCTGCCTTGGGAAAGAAATCAAAAGTATCCTCACTTTTTAAATAACGAAGATGAAGAAAACCCAACAAAACACGTACTCAAGTACGTATCTCCACATAGCTAGCCTGAAAGGGCAGCATTCAGAATTAATTGCGGCTCCTGCACCCAATTTTCCAGCCCAGTGCCTTGTCCTGCTTGTCTCTCTGGCTTCGGAAAAGAGAGCGGAGATGGAGACGCTGCGCTGAGTGCAGGGGAGGGATGTCTGAATAACGCTGCTAAGTGAGTGAGAGCTGGGGATGTCGCCCAAGGGGACCAGGAATTGTAGGAGAAGTGAGGGAGTGGAGAAGAGGAGGGCTGGTTCCAGGGTTTCTGCTGCCCCGGACAAACAGGCAAAGATCCTCCCCACCAGCCTGGAAATCCCATGCAGTTACTGAGCATTTTCCTGTGCCTTCCATTTTGCTGCCCTAGGCATCTGGCTGTTTGGATCAGCCTGGGGAGAAGAGATGCACAGAGGGCAAGGGACTCCTTTATAATCATGGGCCAAAGCCTCAGCCTGCATGCTGCCAAGTGGGGACCAGCTTGTGAGCTGGAGTAAGAGGGCTGGGGCTCAATGGAGTTACGGCCAGGAGGTGGGGATCACCGCAGTATTTGTGACACACGTGAACGCGAGCCATTGATTCACTAGGGTAGTAAGGGACTGGGGTGGACTCAAGGATGGACATGGGCGATAAGGAGGCTGTATAGAAAAAATAGTTTTGCGGGTCTCTGGCACCTTCCAGCAAAGGAGCTCAAAGTGCTTTACAAGTACGGGGCCAAATTCAGATCCAGCATTAGCAAGTCCAGCTCCATTTAAGCCATGGAGCTGCTCCTACTTACACCTGTCTGACCATGGCCCATTAACTGCTTAAACCCTGCAGTGACCTATGAGGTAGGGAAATATCATTACAGATGGGGAAACTGAGGCACAGAGCAGTGATGTGACTTGCCCAAGGTCACCCAGCGTGATCAGTGGCAGAGCCAGGGAGCGAGTCTGAGTAGTCTGTTTTAACCACTACCTCATCCAGAAGAGTGGCAGCCTCTCCGCTCTCTAAATTCTAGTCCAACTCCTTTTCAGCACCCTAGTATCTGAACACTGTGGGTGGGTGGGTGGTTCCTTCTAATTCCACTCCAGGCCTCTCCCAGGGGAAGGATTGCGAAGGGGCACCACATCCCATCAGCAAGGAGGCAGGGAGAATCGGTCACAGCCCATGCTTCCTGGACAGAGAGTGAGGTTGCTGCCTCAGTTTACCACAGCCTTGCTTCTTCCTTATTATGTCCCTTCTGTCCACCTGCCCGTCTCTCCCATGGTTCTTGTTCTCTGGAGTGGCAGCCAGGGAGATAATTGGTATTTTTGATGCTGTCTGCTGAGCACTTTGCAGCAGGAGCCGCCAGAATGAAGCTGTGATTTAGATAATTAGGGCTAATTACAGGCTGGGGGGAGGGAGGGAGGGGACTCTGTTGCCATACAGGTTCAGTGAGGATAATACCTTCCCTTTCAGGACCATCTGGGGGAATGGAGTAGGAGGAAGGGGGGCACTGAAGATGTCAGGCTGATGGCATCGGGGTGGCAACTGGGAAGAGGGCATTCTTTCCCTCTCCATAGGGGCAGAAAGAGTGGGGATAGGGAGAACTGCTGCTGGCAAAAGGGACAGGCCACCTCATGGCCACCAGGCACTGACCCATGTGAGCAGGATGGGCATGATGCTACCTGCACTGGGCATGCAGATCAGGCATGGGCGTGAGCCATCAAGGGATGGTTCTCCCAGCACGGGTATCTCTGACCGATGGAAGTTCTGACAACAAGGGGCTCCAGGAGGCCATGGGGCTAGGGATCCGTGGGGCTCACTAGCTATCCTGCTGCACGGCGGCCATTTCAATTCCGCCGTCCCCCAAGAAAGCAAGTAGGTGTCATCAGATAGGGGATTAGCCTCAAGTTCCTCAAGGAGAAAGCTCAATAGCGCCTCCCTCCCCAAAGGACGCAGGGTGGCAAGCTGGGCCCCATCCTGGGTGTGTCCTTTGGCCCCTTCTGCGCAAGCTTAGCTGGAAAAAGGCTGAGTGACCCAGGAGTTTGGAAAGCAGGGCCACAGACACAGCCATGCTGCCTGCAATGGGCATCCTCCTTTCACTGGGAGCCCTCTGTCACCTGCATCCCCGCGGCGGGCACGGCTCCTCCTCCACTGCAATAAGGACACGTCACTCGCTGAAGCAGGGGGCCAACGTCCCAGTCCCACCAGACAGTAGCGGAGAGCCAGGCCAGCCCGGGCACCTCTGCAGAATGTTAATGTCGGGTTGGCAGAGGGAAGGAGTGGGGCGAGGAAGGTAAAGGGGGGAGGGGATGCTCCACCTCCCACCTGGCTGTGGTCACGCGTAGTGCTGACGGACGGCTCTAACCTTGAGGAGGAGGCTGCGGGCAGCTCCGTCTCTGCCACCGCAGGGAGCTGAGCTGGGCATGGAGCTGCTGAAAGCAAATGCTTGAACAAGGGGAAACCGAGCTTGACTCGTCAGCCACCTTGGGAACTGATGAACCGTTCAGGTGACCTCCAAGCAACGCTGAGCCCTGCTCCCACAGAGAGACAGGAATTGGCTGCAGTTCCCAGCACTCACCAGTTACTTCTACAGTAACCTCTGTCATTCTCTGACCTGGCCGTCTGTAAGTGGGGCTGATCCCCCTGACCCTAATACCCTGCTGCTGGACTGTCTGTAAGACTGAGTGAAGACTAATCTGCCTGAAGCCACTCGCCTGCTATATGCCTGCCTGTGGGGAGGCCTAGCTGTCTTCCTCATGCTCTGTTTCTTGTCCCTGAACAATGCTTACTACTAAAGAGCTGGGAACGTGTAGAAAAATGTAACCCCCTTCAAATCAGCCATTCTGCACAGCCGGTATGAAGGGACTGCGTAAGGGGAGGGGCAGCAAAATGAAGATTCTTGTCACTTGTGCAGAGACGTTGTCTCAGAACAGGAGTATAATAGTCCCTTTCTGTAAGGCTTCGTGGTGGCTGCTCATGGGATTTTGTAGTCAGTCCTGGGCCCAGGAAGATATCCGCAACTGAAAGGAGCTCTGAGGAGGGCACCCAACCTGCTCAGGAAGCTGAAAGGACTGACGCATGAGAAAAGATTCAGAGGAATAGCTCAGCCCCGCAACAACTAAGGGGGCAGGACATTATAACAGTTACAAGTATGTCAAGGGCGCAAGCTCTGATGAGCCACAGGAGTTATTTAGGTTGGTGAAACCTCCCTGGGTTTGAACTAGAAGTACTGGGATGAAATGAAGAAAGGGACTATTAAAGCCGAGTATTGGAAAAATCTTCCTAATGGGGAAATGTATTAGGCTGTGGACTAGATTCCTAAAAGGAGGGGTGGAAACATCACTTGGGATATTTAAAACTAGAGTAGGATGGACACACGCACAGTCCCCTCTACTGGAGACGAGGACATAGACTGGTTGATCTCATAGGTCTTTTCTGATACATCTTGTTATGGGGGCGTCAAGTGAATTCTGGGATACAGCAGGAGGGCTCATGGGAGTTTGCCCCTCCTCTCACCGTTACTCAAGCATCCAGGACATACTTCCTAATCAACTGTGAAAATTGCCCAGAATACTACAACCACTGGCAGCAAAGAGAAATGACCTGGGCTACCCCCCCCACAGTGAGATGCACTTCAGTTGATGCAGTGCAGACGTGTGATTTCAAATGCAATGTCGTTTGCACCATGCATGAACACACACGCTAGGTTTAGTTACATCAGTTTAACTGCAGTGACGTAAGCTATGCTGGTGCAGCTGCTGTGTAGAGATAAGCCTTGTGATTTCTATGAGCCCTCCTATCAGTGTCTGCTCTGAAACATGCCATGTTTCCCACCTATCCTTGGGGTCTTTTTGCACTGATGTAGCTATGCCAATGCAACCCGCAGTGTAGATGCACTGTGCTGGCATAAGATGGTGCTTGCACCAGTAACACATGCTTACTCTGTGTGGTGCTTTGGCCACCTCCAGTGGTTGTGCCCAACACACACAGGTTGATGCCTCGGAGCTAACTGAGCTGCTCCTTCTAGCTCAGGCACCAGAAACTCATACTTTTATAGGTCCTGGATTCAACACACACAGCTGACAACCAGCCAGGGCATCCTGTTACACTCGTTTGCTCTCTCCTGTAAAGTTACTGGGGTCAATTACACCTCAGTGGTTTCTCCAGACAGGGTTATATTTCATCAGTGTAATTACTGTGGTTCAACTGTCCCTAGTCTGGAAAGACAGGTAAATCCTTGTGGCTCTGGGCTCAAGGAGGGTTTTGTGTAGGTATGCTGGGACTTCCCTCCTCCCAGCACAGACTGATAACTGCAGCTCCCCCTGGCCCACATTCATAACCAAATCCTGGGAAATATTCATGACCTAGATCATTAATTCCCAAAAAGCCTTTCAAGCTCTCACTAAGTCAGCTGAGTCTAATGAGGCAGAGACTTTGCATGTGTGCATGTGGGGGGAATGGCCGATCCTCTCCCTTCCCTCCTTCCCCCAGTTCTCGCCCTTCCTGGGTGCATTTTTTACAGCACCAGGCCTGTCCTGCATGGCAAACGCAACTTGCAAGAGCCACACCCAGCCACCTGGATTAAGGCAATTTGAGGCACTAGGCACATCTCCATATGGGGTCCCTCCAGCCATGTGCCATAGATGGGGGACAAGTGCCACTAATAATAGTAGGGCCCAGATTTTCCTGGATGTGATAGCTGACAGATTTCTTCACCAAATATTGCTGAACCAACAAGAGGGGTTGCCATTTTAGATTTGGTATTGGTGAGAAGTAAGGACCTCATAGAAGAACTGGTTGTAGAGGACAGCCTTGGTTTGAGTGACCATGAGCTAATTCAGTTTAAATGGAAGGATAAACAAAAATAGATCTGCAAGTAGGGTCTGATTTCAAGAGAGCTAACTTAAAAAAATTAAGGGAATTAGTTAGTGAAGTGGACTGGACTGAAGAACTCAAAGTTTTGAATGTGGAAGAGGCTTGGAGTTGCAGAAGCTATCTGAAGCCTGCATCCCAAGCAAGGGGAAAAGATTCGTAGAGAAGGGTTGCAGACCAACATGGGCACAGAAGAAGGATAGTCTAGCTAGCTGAGATCAGACAGAGAGAGGACTGGACGATACTGAGCAGCCTGTTGTGGGAGCGCTGGCTGGAAATCAGAGAGGGCCTTAGCTAAGAAATATACAGACTGGTTTGAGCAGTGAGAGCCACTGCAGGCTTCCAGAATCGATCTGATGGGACTGCCTGGGCAACAGAGCCCAGGGAAAAGCAGTAAATACATCACTGCAGGAGAGAGTCTTGGAGGGGAAAAGAGGGTGGAAAACCAGTTGTCCTCCAAGAAGCATGGATTGGAAAATGCCTCGTCTGGCTGAGCGCTTGGCAGGAGTTGCCAGGCATTGCCTAGGCCATTGGAAAACAGAGACTGATTTAAACTCTCCAATCGAGCAGAAACAAAGGCGAGTCACAGCCCATTCCCCTGGCGCATGATGCAAGGACCATGGAGCATCCTGGGTGTACTGCTGGCAGAACCGTTGGATCCAGACCTCACTGACATACCACCACTGTCTCAGGGACTCGTACAAGGGCTTCTGCAATAGCGCTCTCAGACCACAGCGAACGCCTGGATGAAATTCAGGCCCCGCATCAGTTTGGCATTAAAGCACCCACGGGAAGCACAGGCCAGGAGAGGGAGACATACACTGACAGAGCCATAGTGATGGTCAGACAAGTGAGCAGGAGACATGGGCAGCTGAACAAACATATTCACACTGGACCTCACAGAATCAGTGCAATCCAGTCTAATCCCTGAGCTGTGATTGGGAGTGGCCTTCAGCCAGGAATACTGTCTAACAGAGGGTGAGAACCTCCAGCCACCCACTAATCTGAAGGTGTTCAAGGACAATATGTTCCCTGGCTTAGTGAGGGTCTGGCTCCTTACAGTTGCTGTCTAAAACATAGTCAACGGCTCAGTTAAAATCTCCCTCCCTGCCCCTGGGACAATAACGCTATCAGGGTCACAGCCAAGCGTGGCCAAGTGTCTGCAAAAATACAGTGTCTGTGTAGGCCTAGGGACAGAGACAGTAAAAAAATTAAAACCCACCGCACCAATATGCACCCCTCTGTGCAGGAGTGGCTCCTCCAATCTCCTTCACAGAGAGGAGCAGTGTCCCAGCTCTCCCAGGAGAAAAGAAAAGCTACCGCAGCACTGACATTTGAGCCGTGGCTCAAGAAAGCTTCTCCTTTCCACTCCATCAAGCAGTCCCCCTGGTTACCAGGTTCTGAATGTCTCTTGTAAAGAAAAATATATAGCCCTTTTTGGTCTGAGAAATTCAAAAAGTTGTGCCTTTTATGGCCACTCTGGCACCCATTAACATTTAAAGAGCCAGCACGTGCAGCGCCATGGAAGCTAGAAGGAGAATACCAAAGAGCAGAGCGAAATGATGGAAAGTGTGCACAACTGGGGAGATGTGACCCTGGGGGAGTCTACGTGCTCTGAACAGCGCATGTGTGCTTCCTAGCCTTGCACAGTGGCTTCTTGAGATGGAAACGTTTTCCTGCAATCAAACAAGGGCAGCCAAGAGGACAAAGCACCACAGACCAGGGAAATAGACCTCCACCTTGACGCTGCATTTCCTCTTAGTGCTATCTAAAAAGTCACTGATCTGCACCTGCTCTTCATGTCCAGCTGGCTAGCTAGGACACTGGGGGTCAGCAAGGAATCAGAAGGGTCATCCTCCTCTTCCTCCTCTTCATCTCGCTCAGACTCTGCCAGTTTGAGGAACATTGGGCTCTTTCTGCAGTATCCACATTGCTCATGATGGGGGCGTGGCTGGCATGTTGATCACACGTGTGCTCTCAGGAGCGAGGGGCAGGGCCACCGTGGGTTGGACTCCGTGTCATTACTGCTGCAGGCTGGATGCAGAGCTAGAGGGCTCACCACACCTGAGGATGGCAGGGCAGTAGTGGGAGCCCCCACCTAGCTGTGCACAATCCCGTTCCCTAGAGCAGTGTTTCCCAAGCAGGGTGCCGCGGCACACTGGTGTGCTGTCGGGCCTGAGCGGCGTGCCAGGGAACTTTTTGAAAAACGACTTGAAGAGTTCTGGATTGGCTCGTGAATATTTGCGAGTTCATTTGGAGACTATATGGTGGCGAGCCTCAAAATAATTAATGGTATCAAGGTGTGCCATGGCAGAGAAAAGGTTGGGAATCACTGCCCTAGAGACTGACAGCTCATGGGCCTCCAACCCAAAGCCTCAGCCCTTTTAAGAACAGACCAAGGTGGATCTACCGCCAACCCCTTCCTTGTCCCATCTCCAGCATCTGTCTCTGCTCCCTCCACAAAGATTCCAGGACTTGCTTCTGTCCAAGCAGAGGCAAGAGGATCACAACAGCGGGTTCCTCTGGGGCAGCTGGCCCCTGAACAGCAGATCTTGTAGGGTGAGGGGGAAACGCAGATCCCTGCAATATAGGTGTAGGCTCTGTCTCCTACTGGTTCCACGATATCCCAACTCCCTCCCCTCAGTCCTGGGATCCCATAAAATCACCAAGGTTCCCAGAGTCAGCACTGAGTGGACAAAACCCTCTCAGTCGACCCAGCTCTCCACACAAGAAATGCTTCTTAGGCTCAGTGGTGGCAAACACCGCATAGAATCAGAGAAGATGAGGGCTGGAAGGGACCTCGGGAGGTCATCTAGTCCAACCCCCTGCTCAAGGCAGGACCAAGCCAACTAAATCATCCCAGCCAGGGCTTTAATCCATCCCATCTATGTGGTGCTTCAGAATTAGGTTCAAGGGCTGCTCAGCGTTACTTACCCCCCAAACCTGGTTTTGGAGTGACATGACGTGCCTGACTTCTGGGTTATCACAGCTCAGCGGGATTATCCTAATGGCAGAACCTCCCTTCCCAGCGTGGGAAAGAGCAGATGCCAGGGTCTTATTGCGGGTGAATGGGGAACACTGGAAAAAAGTGACTTTAGCAGCAGGTGTAAACTAGGGGAAAACTGGAACAAAAGACTCCTGGAGCCAGACCCCTCCAGAACCAGCTTTGCTCATTCGAGAGGCCCATTTTACATTCGCACAGCCAATAACCTTACCTACGCTCAGCAACACTTCCTCCATGAAGCAGCAGCAGCCAGCAAGAGACGGACTGACAGAGACGGGTGGTGTTGGAGCAGAACCTGGTGCAGTCATTCTTGCCCGCGCTGTAGCTTCCAAAGACGGCTTGGGGCTGTGGGTGGCAGCGGGTGATTGGAGTGCGAGGGTGATGGGGTGGCCCAAGGGACCGACCCTCGCCCTTTGTGAGGCGAGTCAGCTATGTCAGCAGCGGCTGGAGAGAAGCAGCAGCCTGATTTTCATACAGATGGCTGCCCCGTGTCATGATGCTCGCCCTCCCTCACTGCCAACGCTGCATCAGCCCCAGAAAAGCCGGGCACTGATGGCTGGGGTTGGGGGTGGGAGGTGGCAGGCTGACAGTAACCCCCCCTCACCTCCCTGAGAGGGCAGGGGATCAGAGGCGCATGTCCTCTGCATAGAGCAGCTGCTTTGCTGCTTGCGTGGCCAGCCTGGCTGCCTGCGTGTGCGGTTTGTGCATTTCCCTCGGGGACTGGAGAAGGTGAAAGGTTCCGCTTTAACCCAGCCAGCTGGGGCACCAGCTCTAGAGTCAGCTACCAAACACAGTCAATACAAGTCCTGCCCTTAGCAAAACCTGCTCAGAAAAGCCGTGGTGGCCCAGGGTTAGAGAGCAGGGACGGCTTGTCCTTTCCTGACATCTGCTGGGCCATAACTCATCATAGAGCCAGCTCCCACTGCCTCTCTAAAGGGAACAGAGCCTGGGAGAGGCTGTCTACTGTCAGCAACGAGTTGCTCTCTCTAAGTCTAGTTGCGCTTGTGCAGACAGCAGACACAGCTACTAATTGTCACACAGGGGAGCTGGGGACTACAAGCCTGGTCTTTGAGCTCCAGAAGCAGCAGCCTGCACCACTGGAGCTGAAAGATATCGCCCCTCGCTAGCAGTAGTAGCTGGTTCCTTATCTTCTCTACGGGCCAGCCACGAGCATGAGATATCGGACACACTATGGGAGTGGTGTGTGTGGTCCCTTGAGACTCAGAGGATGGGAAATGGAAGTGTCTCCTGGGTACTAGCAGGGATACGCTCACTGGTTCGGAGTGCACTGCCAACACCAGGGGAAAGGAGCTCTAGGGGAAGAGCGTAGAGATAAGTGACAGAAGCATGCCGCAGCTGGCAGAGAAGCATGTTAGCTGCGTGTTGATGGCTGGCATCACCTTTCCTGGCCCTGCACTCCCCCGCTTGTTTGATTTGGAGATGGAAGCTCCCGAGGACTCAGAGACAACAGAGATAAAGCTGCTGATGGACAGAGGTCACATTCAAGGCGCTGATCCGTCCTCCTGTGCTTCTGCCGGTGCTGACAGCTTGTGGGAGGTTAGGGATTCAAGGCTGGCTCTCTGAGGCTCATTAGTCTTGGTCAGGGCTTTGAGATGGATTTGCTCCAAGCCATGGAAGACTGAAAAAAACAAAATGTGAAGCGAAAACAAAGGCTGCCCTAGCTATACTCACACAGGCAGCACACTGTGAAAAACGCCCACGGTGTAGCCTGCCGTGAGCCTGAGTGACAGCATCAGTGCAAGCCTAAAGATATGAATGACACCATTAAAATGGAGAAAGTGCCAGTGTGTAACATCATCAGTGTGGGACTTTAAAGAGACAGGATGATGTCATCCGTGCAAACTTTTAGTGATACAGAGTGACATCATCAGTGTGAGCCCTTAAAGACGTAGAATGACATCAGCACTGCAAACCTTTAGAGACAGAGGGACTCCATCTGTGCAAGCCCCTAAAAACCCAGAAGGACAATCACTGTAACCATCAGGCACATCATCAGCGTGAGCTTTCATAGAAGCAGAGAAATGTGGGGCTGGAAGGGACCTCGAGGCGTCACCTTGTCTACCTCCCCATGCTGAGGCAGGACCATGCACTGATGGATAACTACCCTATGAGCACAGTTTCCAAGCTTTCCAGACGTTGTCAGTGTCAAACTTGAAAAGCACCTAGCGCCACCATCAGTGCAAGCCTTTGAAAAACACCACGTGAGATCATCAATGTCAGTGGGAGCCTCCAGAGACACCGGATGACACCATCCATTTGCCTGGAAACCCACCGTGCCATAAGACCCAGAGGGCCAACATTAATGCATCCATTGAAAGTCCCAATGTGACAAGCTCAGTGCAAGCCTTTCATGTAACTATCCATATGACATCGCCAGCGTGTCCAAGAGAAATAGCCAGGGATGATGTCATCAGTGAGTGCAGAAGGAGATGATCAAAGCTAGCTAGGGGATTTAGACACACACCTGCTAATTTTAATGGGAGCTGTGCATCTCAGTGCCTAGATGGCTTTGACATTCTCAGCTTATTATTACCTGTTTGTATTCACAATGGGTGAGGCACTGTCCTGACCTGGAAGAAGATCGGGTTCCTGCCCTAGAGGGCTTACAAAATAAAGGCCTGATACAAAGTCCATTGAAGTCGACTAAAAGATACACATTGACTTAGACAGGCTTTGGATCGGGCCTCAAGAGCCAAGTGTTCCTGAGCGGGATAGGGCTGTACGAACCCTGCACCAGACAGGAAAGGGTTAAGGGTAGCTATGGGTTCAAGTTGCCCTGCCCTGCCACATCTGCAAGGGAGAGGCCCAGCTCCATAGGAGGCAGCGCTGGGAGGAGTCCCCAAGCTCCTAGGGAGAGCCCTGATGGAGCGCAAAGCCTGCTCTCATGGCTACAAGCTGGCTGAGCTCCCTGAGAGAGACACTGAGCTGCACTGTGGTTAGCCCAAGGCCCACCTGAAGGGAGAGAGGCTGGTGGGGCCTCAGGGACTGATTTATTTCTTTTCATCCCTGGCTTCACCTTTCTTTTGGTTTCCTCTGAACTCTGGAAGGGGTAAGCTCCAGAAGAACACAGCTGCAAGGCTGAGTACTCGTCCTTGGGCCAGTCCTGCTAGTTGCCCCAGTGTGGATGAGGAGGGCCTGAGTAAGCACATGACCCTGTCCCACCCCATGCGGTGCTGCAGAAGGACTAGTCCCTTGACACTGAGATACAGCTCGGGAAACATGTGCACGCACTACCCTGTTACCATGGCTGCCCAGGGAGTGGAAGAGCTCCTCCTCATTTCTGGTCCAGGTGGAAGGGAGAAACAAGCACACAACCTATCCCCATTCACCCCCCGTGCTGGGCTTCGGACTGATCCAACCAATCAGAGACCTGTACAAAAACCTCAGGGAGGCAAACGCACACCCGGTAGATGCAGAACATACCCACACCATGCAAACAGTGAGCCAAGATCCACCTCTGGCTAGCCAGCACTGCGGGGGGACTGCTGTTATGAGCAAAACAGCCAAAGTCCACCCGTAGTGGCCTGGAGTCACTGCACGATCAGTCACTGGAGAGTTGATGGCCTCACATATTTTTCTGCCCTACACAACAGCCCAGTCTGCTGCTCAGAGCCAGGACTAGGGCCACCACTGGAATGTCTCCCTCTGATTCCCACCCTTGTCCCCCCCTCACTCCCTGATCACATTTGCGTGCCCGTGACTTCCGTTGGTATTACCTCTCCATCCCATTCGGCCACGGGGGAGAGAGAACAAACTGACAGGCACCAGAGGCCTCCTGCAGATGGAAAACAAGCCCCATCTCTCTGATCAGGAGGCTCCTCTAAACCTGCCTAATGAGATTGTCCTTGGGGCCCTTGTCAGCTCTGCCTCTGCATGCAGACTCCGCTGACAGATGGATGTCAGTTCAGCAAGGGCTCTTTGCTGTTCTTCACCTTCATGAAACTGATCCTTTGGCAGGCTCTCGCTCCTCAAGCCCCTGGGCGCCCATGTTCTAGCATTGTCAGGCCGTGCTCCTAATTAGGGTCCTGCTTCTATTGAAGTAGACACAGCAAAACTCCCTTTGACTTTCCTCTGCCCAGGAGGAGAGGGGGGGTGAGCAGCTCAGGTTCTCTGATGGCTGTGGCTAGTCCTCCCTCCCTCACACACACATGGATGACACTGGGTGGAGAGAAGGCTGGTGGCTTCAGAGAAGAGAGGAACTCAAAGTCTCTGAGTTGGTCATATTTTGTCTCACTTGAGCTTAGCTAAGTGAGAGGCATAAATGAAAGGATAGGATAGACAAAGAGACAGAAGCGGTGGATGGGGGAGAAGAGAGCTGCATATGATAAGCATAACTGGTTTCTAAATGAGACCCCAAGAGTGGACAAATACTTCAGCTGTCACCGAGTCAGATTTTGCTCCTTGGTTGAACAAAACAGTAATTTGAGCCCTGCTGCAATAATTAAATACATCTATTAGTCACTATCATACTGCTCTCCACAATGGATCCTACCCCTGCCCTGCCAATGAAGTTGTGCATTGTGTCAGTGTTTGTGTAGTGCTTCTGCCTAGTGTTTGTGTGCCTGTGTATACGATTGTGCTATGCTAGAAAGTGTTGTAATAGGGGGAGGAGAGAACTGCATATGGTAAGCATAACTGGGTTCTAAATGAGACCCACGCCTCTGCACTATATCGTGGTTTGGGTTGTAGTGTGTCTCAGCTTGTGTTTACTTTCTATGTTGTGCTGGTGTACGTGTTTGCACTTTGTGTATTGATGTTTGTGTTGCACCTGTGCGTGTTGTGTTTATTTTGTGACTGCGTGCTGAGTCTCAGTGGGTTTGTCTGAGTTTGTTTTGGGTATTAGCATGGGGTGTTTGCATTGTGTGTGTTGGGTTTCAGAGGATGTTTGTTGTGATGTGTTGTTTGATGTGCTTGCATTCTGCTGTGTGCTGAGTCTCAATGCGTGTGCTCTCTGTGTGTCTGGATTGATTGTTAGTTGTGTTCATCTTTGTGCTGGATTTCATTGTGTATATTTGCTGCATGACATGCTGAAATGCGTTTTTTGCACTGTGTTTGTATTGTGTAGATGTGCTACATGTTGTATATTTGTGTGCATTCTCTATGTCTGTGCCTGGGGTTTGTGTGTGTCTCTCTGGTGTGCTGGTATGTGTTTGCTGTGGGTGTTTGAGATTATACAATGATTGAGTGATGCAGTGAACCTGATTCTCCATTGGACTCTTGCTCCAGAATAGTGAGAAGAAAAAACAAGACCTGCAGTAGGACTGGGACCATTCACAACCCCCATGTGCTACTGTCTTTCACAGCACTGACAAATGAGTCAGCACAGCCCTCAGCTATGCACTGATGCCAGGGGCAGGGGAGGGAGGAATCTTCCCTTCATCCCCTTCCCCACTATTCCACACCCCACCTCCTCCATCCCTGCCTCGCTCTCACTCTCCTCTTTTCCTCTCCAGCCCTTTCTCGATCTGACTTTTTTTCTCAGGCCCTGTTCCTGATTTGCTCCATCCCTTGCTTGAAACAGGGATGGGGACTGTAGAGGGGCAGCAGAACACCTTGAATGTATGCCACTGGATCAGTGTGTGGGAGGCAGATCACAAAACAGAATCGTGTTCTAAAGAGGCCTAGGGAGATACCAGAGGCAGTATTGTCAACCCTAAATGTTCAACATTCATGAGTCAGTCCCCTCTGGAAAAAAAAAAAAGAGGGATTTGCTTAAAATCATGATATTTTAAAAAGTAATAATACCTCTGCAGTTCTTTATATTTCCCTGCCTGGTTTCTAAGCCTTCGCACTACACACTGATCACATTTCCAAACTTCTCTCTGCAAATCGCAGGGCTAGAAATGTCCTTTTATTCTCTACTGAAAGCTGAGAGCCTCACCTAATCATCTGACTCTGGGCGCTGGGTCTTGGAGGAGAACAACAAAGATTGTGAATGTGCTACAGTCGCCAGGACTGGCAACACTGATTAGACAGGAGTGCACCAGGCAAGAGGGCCACACAATCAACCAGCGGCAGTTTCCGGGCTGCAGAGCAGGGAGCTGAGAGCCCCTCTCTAGAGGGCTCTGCATGGCTGGACACCCTTATTAACCAAACCAGACAGAGACTGGAGAGAATTCAGGGAAGAGCAACAAAATTGGGGGGGTAGCGGGGGGCTGATTTGCAAGGGAAGATTAAGAGCTAAATGTGTTTAGCTCAGCTAAGTGATGACTAAGAGCATGTGTGATAGCCATCGACACATCTGACTGAGGGAGGAGAACAACAAGGAGGGAGGGGACTTATTTAGGGCAGTGCATGGGACGGGGAGCCATAGCTAAGGGGGAAGAGCCATCTAGGCTGAAGGTCAGTAAAAACCACCTGACACTGCAGAGAGCAGTTAGCCTGAGGTACAGCTCCCCAGGGGAGGGATGGGGCATTTAAACCTAGATGGGACACACACTGAATAATATGCTGCAGGGAGCAATCCAGAGTTGGGCCAAGAGACAGGTAGGTGGGAGGAGGTGGGAAAGGATTGACATGATGGCTGAATTGGCCTGGTCTATCTCAAAAAGTTCTGAGCTGTTTCCTCCCTCACCTTTATTCACTCTATCTGTCTAGTCCAGTGGTTCTCTCAACCAGGGGTATGTGCACCCCAGGAGATAAACAGAGGTCTTCTAGGGAGTACATCAGCTCATCTACATATTTTTCTAGTTCTACAGCTGGCTACATAAAAAGCACTAGCGATGTCAGTACAAACTAAAATTTCATACAGCCAGTGACTTCTTTATACTGCTCTATGTATATGCTGAAAAGTAAGTACAATATTTACATTCCAATCATTTTATTTTATAATTTTATGGTAAAAATGAGAAAGTCAGCCATTTTTCCGTAGTAGTATGCTGTGACACTTGTATTTTTATATCTGATTTTGTAAGCAAGTAGTTTTTAAGTGAGATGAAACTGGGGGTATGCAAAATAAATCAGACTCCTGAAAGGGGTACAGGAGTCTGGAAAGGCTGAAAACCACTGATTTAGTCCACTTTTCACTATATTCCTCTTCTTTGCTCTCCCTGTTTCACTCTCTATTTCAATCCTTTTTTTATGCTTTTCATCCTTTGTCCCTGCATTGTTTCTTTGCCGTGTGTCTATTTCATTCTTTCTCTTTTCTGCTTTCTCTCTCTCCTTTCCTTGCTCTCTCTATTTCTTGCCCTTCCTCTCCTTGCTCTTTCCCCTCCCACCATCCTCTCTCAGCCGGTCGATCAGTTTCTGTGATTAAAGGTTCATTTTCCTTTCATTGTGTGGGTGACAAATTCTGACTTTCATAATCACTTGTGAAATAGCAAGAGAAACAAACAGCTTCAAAGTCATAGAGATCTGTTCTGATCTGTTGAGGGAAAGCAGCCACCAGGGCTGGGGAGGTGTTCCTGGGGAGATAAACTGGGATTCAATTCCGAGGGCTTGGACCATAGGTTCTGACACACCGGGTAGACAGCAGTTCTTGTCACAGTGGCAAAGCTTCTGCCAAAGTGGGCAAACTGGGATTTGGTTACTGACTGACTGAGCAACTCCTTCAGTGGAGAGACTGGGATTTGGTCTCCAGGTTGTGGGCATAAATTCTATAGCATTGAAGCAACAGGGGTTCATTCTTAGGGACTGCAGTAGAGAGGCTACTGCAGTGGGGAGACTGGGATTCAACCCCTTCAGATCAAATGGTAGATCCTGTTGCACTAGGGAGAGTGGAGTTCAATTTACAGGCACCTAAATATAGATCTTAGTTTACTTGGAGACTGGGGCTTGATTCCCCGGGGCAGTACAGAGCCTAGATAGCCACCTAACATGAATCCCCCAAATCCACTCTTCTTTCAATCAGCTTTCTTTATTCCCTCAGCATGGCACTTCATCCATGTCTCTGGACAGGGGAAGCCCACTCTGTCTAACATCGTTCAAGGGAAGCTGCCATGCATGCCACATTATCTTCCTTGACCTTCTGCAAACTCAGGTCTTGTGACTGTGGATTTGGTGCTATTGAGATGAAGTGGCACAGGGACGGAACCCTCCATGTCTCACTCCACGGCGCTTGTCACGGAGGCAGTGTCATCGGGATGACACACAGGCTGCCTGACTTCTCGCTGATTTTGCCTCACTTCGATGCAACCCTTCTGCCAGGTGGTAAGGGTAGCAACTGGAGCCAGATTCAATCCTATGCCTAGGCAATCCTTTCTACCATAAAACATATGCCCTCTGCTAAACGTACGCTCACTTCCATGCCATGTGGAATGATGGGCAAGTAAAATTTTCATTTAGGTAAATAAAACCTGCCAGTAGCTAGACTTCCCCCTTTCTCTTCTAGGCAGAAGCAGAGAGTCCAATCTCTCTCAGCCTTTCAGCTCTGGGATTTACATTGCCAGAGAGCCAGGTGCAGATTTGCTGTAGCCAAGGGAAAAGGTGACAGTGGCTAAAATGGTGTGTGACTCATTTCCCTAATGCCACAGTGGTGGCTTTCCTACAGCAGCACCTCTTTCCCCCTGGATGGGACCTATAGGAATGAGCAAGTGATGAAGATAGAGAGTGAGAGTGACAAAGGTATTTGACCGTCACACCCTGGTCCATGCAATACATTCCTGCTTCTGTACCATTAGTTGAAGGCCAGAGAAGATGGAAGGTGGGGAGCTAGAGAGAATGAGGGGTTGGTGAGAGTGAGGCTAAAGGAGATGAGGGGAGGCATAGAGGTGGCCCTGGAAGTGAGGTCAGAGCTTAGTGAGAAAGGAAGAACTGAGAGGCCTAGGGGAGGCAGTTGACTTAAAGGTGATTTTGGCATTGGGATCAGAGGAGATGAAGAGCCCAGATGAGGCTGGCCAGGGAGTGGAGCTAGAGGAGAGTGAAGATGGAGTGAAGATGGGCAAGAGTAGATGGAAGGGGCAAGAGAGCTAGAGGAGAGAAGAAGAGAAAAGGTCGTGATCAAGTTTCAAGGTCAGGTGGTGAATGTGCTGCAGGGCTTGAGGATCCAGATCATTTGGGGACTGTGGTCTTCTAGCCGGTAAGGTTTCTTCTCTCCATCCACCCCTGCCATATGTACACAGCCAGTCCTTCTGATTATACCCCCTCTCAAGGAACCACCTGGCAGAGCCACCCCGAGGATAGGGCAAAGGGGGGCGACCGCCCCAGGCCCTGTGCTTTGGGGGGCACCGTGCTGGACCAGGCGGGAGGCCGGGGCTGCAGCCCACCCCCCGGCTGCGTGCTGGGACCAGGCACGAGGCAGGCAGCTGCCATCAGGGTCCTGGCTTCGTGCCAGGACTGGCTGGGGGTGGGCAGCTGCAGCCTGCCTCCTGGCTGGGAGCAGAGACCGGGCGGGAGGCAGGCGGCTGCCGCCAGGGTCCCAGCTTTGTGTCAGAACTGGGCGGGAGCCAGGTTGGGGTCCCACACAATGTGGTTTACCCCGGGCCCCGCATCTCCCTAGGGACGGCCCTACTGCCTGGTCTTTAAACAACAACATCCTCTGTGTGTTATGAGCAATGATTGGGCCGGGCCGCTCTGTCTCCATTGGGACCTGTTGGGGAAGGAGTAATTATATTATTAAGGGATAAATATGTGCATTAGTGATTCCAGCTCCAGGGGCCATTAGTGTGTTTGATGGGCCCCAGGGGGGCTGTTTAGAAATGCCAACTCAGCATAAAAGACTCTGTGGTAGGTATGGGACGCAGCAGCTGAGGTGGGGAGGGGAGAGGCCTAGCTGGATTGTCATAGTTACCAGAGCTGGCCAGACAGTGACCAGAGAAAGAGGGGGAGAGGGAAAGGAAGCCCAGTAGATGGGTGGGCTGATCTACCGATAAGGAGACTAAGGGAAGCAATGACCTGCCACCTTGAGATGATCTGCAGGCACCCCGGGCAGCACAGACTCAGCCAAGCATGCTACACTAATTGAGTGGGGCAAAGTTATCTGAGGGGTCTCGGGAAGGGATTAGCTTGGCTGCCCTGGCTGTCTTGTTTTTATTTGTTTCTGAAGCCTCCTTGTTTCATTTGCCAGTGCCGCATTGATCCGGCTCAGAGAGAATTTCCATTTATATTGCAACCTAGCAGAGTCCTCGCCAATGATACCAGCCCTCGCTCACTGCTTCAGCTCACTGCATTTCTCCCTCCAGCTTTTTCTCTTTCCATTTCTCCCCAACTCTTTGCTTAGCTCAATTACTCCATCTCCTCTGTCTCCCTCTCCTCTCTCAATCACTCCATCCCTCAGCATCTCCTTCTACCTGTCTCCCCATCCCTCTGTCTCTCTCTCCCACAGTCACTCTATCTCTGCCTGTCTCTGCCTCTCTCTCCCTGCGCTCCCAATTAGCACAGCTCCCGTAGGTGCGCTCTTCTCAGGTTCATCTGTGCAGCTGCTGCCTTGAGTGCTGCATGAGTGAAAGATCCAGGTTTCTTTTTGGACAGGTGCTCACTGCTCATCTGATGCACCCAGGTGCCGATTCCATGAATTCTGTGCCTTAGGCTTCCCCACTGGCCATCAGAACCTCATTTCCCCCAGATTTTGTAGAGACACCTCTAGTTACAGTGGCTGAGTCATGTCTCTTTGCCTCTCTCCTCTAGAGGTGCTCTGGCCTGCAAGATGGCCTCATTAAACCGTGGGCAGGGACTATGGGCATGGCACTTCCTCAGTGGGGCCAGGTGGATGGGGTAGGTGGAGGAGAAGCAAAATCTCCCATAATGATGGCACAAGAAGTGCAGATATGATACTTACCCTGAATGTGCCTCCCTTAAGCTGGATGGGTTCTAAGCCTGGCCCTGAGTGTTGTAATGAGGCATCTCCCTCTGCACAACACTCTGTGAGTGCTACTGGAGCACTGAGAGTGTTATATAGCATGATGCACAAGATTGCCCTGGACACAGGAGGCTGGGGGAAGTGGGAGCCTTAGAGCTTTGCATCCAGGCAACTGGGTCCTTCAGAACCAGTCCTCGCCCCCCATAGCAAAACCCCCAGGTTCCAGCTCCAGCCGCGAAACTCTTTTGTGGAGCCTATCTGGGGCTCACCATTGCCCCTGAGCCACCAATCATTCCTTGTCTGATGTACCCCCATGGATTTTGCCAACTCGTTGTTTGTCCTTCAGTCATGTCTTGATGCCATTTGCCCCCGCCTTGATCCAACTTCTCCCCACCTCTCTCATTCCCTGGGAGATAGTTACAAAGCTTCCCTTCTTTCTCTCTCTTTCTATTTCCCTATTTCCTTCATGTGCTGGAGTTCACATGTCATGTTTGTTATGGACCAGCCTATAGGGTGGAGGGAGAGGAGAAGGGCCATTGGATGTGTGTACTGGGGGACCTGAGATGCTGAGGTGTGCGTAGTAGCTCTCTAGCTCTCCCCACAGCCCTTCTCTGATCGTGATGGTTCACATGCACCGGGGAAGGTTGCTGGGGTATTCAAATGTGGCTGGGAGGGAAGCAGGTGTTGCCCTCATTAGAAGAGAAAATATAGCACAGAGAGAGAGGGAAGGTAGAGGTGGAGAGAGGGAGAGACAGGAGCCAAATGTTCTCGCCATTGACTGTGGGAAATGAGCTGGGCTTTGCAGAGGGGTGGGGGGTAGAAAGAACGTTTCTGGTTTTTGCTTCATCAGAATTATAACAGGGGATGGACCAAGCAGCCTGAGCCTTGACATGAAGAAGAGAGAATCAGCCAGGCTGTCTGAGCATGATGCTGATTGCACATGGCCGGAGGGGAAGGCGAGGCACCCACTTGGAATGATACGGAGATTTCACACGCTGCAGCGCACATGCAGTGATTGTGACAGGCTCTCTGACAGCTGCAGGGAGCACGGGGTATGGGAGCAGGGCCCCCACGTGCAGCTTCCATATCGTGAACTAGAATGACTCACCCACACCCCCAACGCTCCCCCTGGGTTCCCTACAGTGACTCCCCCCCACAGCTGGTGCTCCCGCTCTGTTCCCTACAGCGACTGCCCCCCCACAGCCATCGCTCCCACTCCGTTCCCTAGAGAGACACCCCCTGCCCCGCAGCCAGCGCTCCACCAATTTTGTTAAAGAGATATGAATGTTCAGCAGAGAGAAGACAGAGGAGGGCAAAGCAGGTCAGATTGAGAGCGTCAGGTTCGCACACCTCTCCAACATATTCCTCTTTTTGAAGGGTTGCTCATTTTAGACTCTAAGTTCCCTAAGTCCCACACAGATTTGTTTCTCACCCCCTTATTGTGGGAAATGATTTACCCTGGAAATAAAGACTCCTGGAGCAGAGGCCGTAGAGTGCCACTGACATGAAAGGAATGAGCCCCACCATATGGTACATTCCCTGCATGGGCGACAGTGGTGTGTCCCTCAGGCTGGGCCTTTGGAACAATACGTTGTGTTCCACCTGTGGGCCTTAGCAGGTGGAGAATTAGAAGGAGAAGGGGGCAGCAGTGGGAATGGGGGGCCCATCTGTATACACCAGTGCGACACTCCCTGGGGTTGTGAGGTACCTCACCACTGTTGGCAGTCCTGTCTGCGCCTGAGGTAGCTCAGCTCCCTAAAACCACCAGCCTCTGACAACACAAGCACGGCCTTCCAGGCCCCCGCAGACCTCACGCGCTTAAGTGACAGGCACACCCCAGCTCCTGATTCCTTGGAGTGTTTCCTGCAGTGTCCAACCCCTTAGCCACCAGCCACTCACAAAATTACAGGCCTGCTGTGCCCAAAGGGAGAGTACACCCACTGCCTTGACTGATTTCGAGCTAGGAGCAACATTTTGCTTCATCCACTGTAGGGAAATAAATCTGAAGTGAAAAAAAGAAGTTTATTAACAAAGGGTAGAGACTCAACAATTCAAGTAAGTAGTGAGTAAGGATACTGGAAACAGAATGGTTATATCTAAAACAAAACCATAGCGTGCTTCCTGGAATCTAAACTTAGCAGGCTCAACCCTTGTCTAAAGTAGTTCATCTCATCTAAAGCAATCTCCCAGCATCTCCAATCAATGTGGCTGGGATCTCTCATTCATGAATGCAAAAATGCTGTCCTTTTTGCTTCCTCGGTCAAAGATAAAGGGCGGCACCTTTTGGCCTTTCCCTTCTATTCTCCGAAATTCATTGTTTGTCCAGCGTCAGGATGATCCCCCGTGATTTATTCTCCAGTGTGCTGACTCTGTGCTGATTTCGCAGCCTCACGTCCACTTTGCTGGCTTACAATGCATAATTTACATGGGAACTGAGGTGGACAGGTGAAAATACATCTTTTGTTTGGCAGAAACTTTTTTGTCAGGCTTGCCTTGATTTAGACTTTAAACCGTATTTCCCAATTTGTACGCACATAACTTCTTACAGCATGTCAGTGCATACGTTTCACAATATTAATGATCAGTATGAGCCTGGCTTTTGTTTAAGATCTCACATAGCATTCTTTATGACTCAGTACTACGAAAGGGGGGTGCTAGATGTAGTGAGTTTGTCAGGCCTGACGGAAGTTGCTGTTATAGAACAGTGACCCCTTTGCCAGGTGGCATTGTGTGATTCCTAGGGTCACAACCAGCCTTTGTGAATCTTCATTAAGCCAAAGGAAATATGGCCACCAGCTGGGACTTCTTGACTAAACAATCTGGTCTAATTCTCCAATGTGTTAAAGCTACTCTGGTGGCACAAAGAAATCAGTGAAGGAGTCCCCCAGAGTAGTGAGGGGTAGGCAAAAGGGGGCAAATGTGGTCCCCTGCTGCCTGAACAGCCCTTAGGGGTAAATTAGAGCAGCTATGGGGACTGGGACAGCCCCTGATTTAAAGCCACCTTTCCTACCCCACTCCAGAGAGTCTGGCCCCATGAGCCCAGTGCATCCTGTCCCCTGCTCCTATCTGTGCTTGGGATTTGGGGGCTAGGTCTCTTGGAGAATGTGGGTGGCAGCTGCCACATGAAGCTCAGATCTGTGCCCCCTGTATGCCCAGCGGAGGGAAATGTGATTTGTGATCTGGGTCATGAATCAGCTCTGCACCTGTGAGAACAATGATGTAAGGGCCGCAGGGGATTTTGAAAAGGGAACATTAACAGAGAAGAAGTAAGCAGATGCTTACATTGAAAAACATATTACACAGCAGGAGAGGGTCAGAAGTGGGTAGGTGGGTGGGGTGGGGACTGCTGCAGGTGAAGATTGAAGGGCACTGGCAGAGCAGGGAGTGGGGGTCAGGACTGGAATAGAAGGTGGTGATGCTAGGTCAGGAGTGAGGTGCACTGGCAGAGATGTGGGGGAACAGTGGGAAAGGGGAGGAGAGCAGGACTGGAATACCCAGGTGATGCTGCAGTTAGGCCATTTCAAACTTCTCCTTGGCCAGATGCAGGGAACTGACTGTAGAGTTTGAAAACTGCGATGTCTGATCGCAGAGCAGAAGGAAAAGGAAAATGGCTTCTCACATTATCATAGAGCTATACTGGAGTTTTGCATTTAGAAGTGTAGGGGAAAAAAAGAAATGAAATCTAATCAGGCAGAAACCCCGAGGGAAATGTCAGAGGGAAGGATCCAGAGAGCCAGCGATGTGCTCTGACTGAGAGTTATCCATCTGGGTCCTATTAGCTGCAGTGGAGTCAAAACTCTTCCCTGGATGGGCCCCAACTCCCTTCACACGTGGTTTACACAGTAGGAGCCCAACTCCGCCCTGGTTGGCCACAAGCCCTCTCAACACTGCTCCCATGAAGGGATGACAAGGCCCTCCACGCTACAGCTGCTTGGGAATTTTTTGACAGAATGTTGGGGATTTGGGGGTCAGAAAATTTGAAACTTGTTATGAGGAAATGTGTGTTGGGGGGAGGAGGGAATGATTTCCTCACTCAAAAGCATTTTGAAAAAAAAAGGCTTTTTTGTGTTGACATTTTGCAGATGAAAACATTGCGCTTTTTCCAGTTTGAAGCAATGTTTTGTTTAAGCGAATTATAAGACCAAAAGCATATGTATAAACAGTGGTTGAAATCACAATGGAATGTTTTGAAAGGATCAAAATGAAATGCCTTGTTTGACCCAAACTGAATTTTCCCCCCCTGATTTTTGGTTTGCAAAAATGTCGGAGATTTCGACATTTCATCCTGATTCAAAACGGGGAAAAATGTCAACACCTTGAAAATGTTCACAAGACGCAACCACCGTTTCCTGCCAACCTGCACTCCACATTTTTCTCACAAAGGGGCCCCAGCTCTGCCCTGGACGGCCCCCACATCCCCTCGAAACTTTCCCCACATTGGGATGCTATCTCTGTCCTGGATGGACTCCCTCACCACCTTTCTTCTAAGGTGAGAGAGGAATTGAGCCCTTGGGGTTTTCTCTTCCCTCACTTCAATGGTGGCCTTCTTCACTGAGAACTGCCACACTCATCCCACACTGCCATTCAAGCCTGTCTCAGTGTAAACCTTCCCTGACACAGTGACAGCGCATTGTCCCTGGCGCACTGACAGGGCACAGAAACCCCTTCCCAGTGAGCCGTCATGCACCGTTCCTCCCTTTGCCCCCTCTTCATTGAACAGCTTTGAACATGAGCTTAACTCCTTCTGGGTCTCCCTGAGGAAGGGCTCTGACTAGTCCAGGCACTAACCTGGAGAGCACTTACTCCTTAATTAAAGAGTCAAGGCAGCGGTAGCAAAGAGAGGCAGCAGAATAAGAGCAAGGGAAGGATTCTGCCACCGGCAAGTGCCAGTGGAGTCCCCCGTCGGTGCTTTCCAGACACCACCTCTCCTTGTACCATGAATCAATTGAACCTGATAAAATGCAATGGTTTTAAATGACTCCAGCACTAAAAGCTCCGATGGGTGTGAGATTTATGAAGTGATGGCTGGCAAAGCTGCTCAAGTTATGCTTCCCACACTGCTTTTCCTTTCTTTCTTTCTTTCTTTCTTTTTCTCAGTTTGTGGGATGCTGGGGAGGAAAAATCCGATGACCCGCCAAGCTGGGAAATGCAGGATGAGAAAGAACCGGCAGCTGTGGAATTTGTTCCTGGAAGGAGAGAGTGACAGAGTGGGATGAGAGAGATGGCAGAGAGGAAATGTGTAGGAGGAGGGGAGGCCTGAGGAGGAGGGATATCGTTGGAGGGAAAGGGGTTGAGTGAGAATGGAAGAGGTCTACACTAAAAAAAAGGCTGACCTACCATTCCTCCTTCTCTTTCCCCTCCATTCATCCTTTGCTTCTCCCCTTTCCCTCCATCCCTCCCTCACTTCTCCCCTTCCCCTCCATCCCTCCCTCACTTCTCCCTTTCCTCTCCATTCCTCCATCTCCTTTCCCTTTCCACTCCCTTTCGCCTTGCCCCTCTCCCCTTCCTTCCCTCTCTCCCTCCCTTCATTCCTCCTTCCCATCGTTGACAATGGTTGTTAGCAACGAGCCCCCTCGCATCCCCTCAGTGGTGTTGACAACCGTTTGGCTGCTGGTGTAGACAGGGCAAAACCATTTGCAACCCCTTCCTGGAAAGTGTGTGATAATAGCCAGCCTATCCTCAGCTCTGCCAAGTTTTTGCCACCTTTCTTCTTTGCTGACCCAAGGCCACTGGGGGCCAAAACGGCCCTCGATGTAACTTAAAGCAGTTACAGGATGGTTCTAAGTTATGCTGGCTGCTGTGGTCCCACAGGGAGGGTTGTGATGACCAACAGTTAACCGGAGACCTGTGCAATCTTGACACCCCCCCAACACACACACACACGCTCTGTACTCTGACTGAGGTACACCCTTTGTTGGGATCATCTTCATCAGCTCCTTTTGGGTCTCCTCAGCGGGCTGTGGCTCATAGGCGCTTGGGCTTTTCCAACCCTGGGATGTTTCTGCCGACCTTTAGTAACACCAGAGAGCAGGCAAAGCACTGGCCTGCCAGGAACAGGGTGTTGAAGATGGCAGTGGCACCTGGCAACCCGATTTCAACAGGGCTCCCGCCACGGCTGGTGATAGGGGGAGTTGAACTGGAGATGGCGACAGTCCAAACTGGAGGGACGGAGGTGGGGAAAGCTATTGTAGACCCAGCCCCTGTCAAAGAGCAGTGAAGGGACAAGTACCATTGATGCCAGAAGCTCAGATGTTGGCAGTGTCAGGCATGGGTGGTTCAAGAGGCTCTGGGAGAGGGATAGTCTCTAGGATAAGGCTGGTTAGGAAGGGCTAAGAAGGCAGGATGGAGGGAGAGAGAGAAAGAGGGGAAGACGTGAGGGACAGAATGGAAGAAATAAGGGAGGTGGTCAGAGACAGAGTGAGAGGCGGGGGATGGGGATCAATAGGGTTATGACTGGGGATGCTTTGACTTTTCCAATGTTCTTCCGCTTAATTCGCTCCACACTTGTACCTCGGATCCCATTTCTGCCTGAGCCGGAGACGGCCCCGTTAGCCCAATGCTAGGTAACCAGTCTGTGGTGGATAGCAGACAAGCAGAAGCCCCCAACCATCCCTTGCAGAACCCTGTCATAACCAATCGGCTTCCAGCCCCTGCCAGCTGCCCCCAGCGCCGGCTGTCTGTGTGAGTTAAGAGTCTCAGGCTGAGCTGCTGAGAACTGCCAAAGCTGGCCTGTATCATTCACAGCATCAGCGAGCGCATTGCTGCCATCAGACATCATCCACCCTGCAGCTCTACGGGCGCTCAGCTGGTACAGGAGGGAGGCCACACACACACACTTATCATAGCCACACACACATATGCTCACAGACACACCCATCTGCCAACATATAAACACACACATGCACCAACCCCGACACACACACATGCCCCAATACGTGCTCACATAAATATGCACATCCCTTTGCAAATAGGCACATGCCTATCACATGAGTCCACCCTAATCCAGAACATACAGACCCTAAAACATGAACACATAGATGTGTACACCCCCCAACACATGGGTGTATATACACACCCAACACATGGGTACACAGATGTGTGCACACACACCCTGTATGTGGCCACAAATGTGTACACTCACCCTAGGGCATGGACACAGAAGTGTGTGATTTGCAAGATCTGTGCTATGTCCCAGCCTTTAAGTAGTCTCTTGGGAGGACCTCTTCAGTGTGCTGAACCCTGAGGGGGGTCACGCTTTTCCATAAGGGTAGGTAACATGGCTTCATTGCCTCGTAGACTGAGCCGCCAGGCTCCAACACTCTTGTTTCACACTGGGAATGCTGCCCAGTGAGGTAGCATCTGCAGCGATGCCAGGCAGCCTTTTCCAAACAGAGTCGGGTTTATTAGTCAACTGAAACACAGCATCGGGAAATCCTTAGGTTAGCAGAGAAGCAAAGGTTAAGGCAAGGTCCATAATGGCAAAAGACAGGGCTCCAATGAGCCGTGCTGTTGTAGCAACCAACGTGGCTTCCTTTCTCTGGGCTTGTCTACCCATGGGTGTTGCAATGGCACAGCTAGGACTCTGTAGCTATGTTGTTGTAGCACCTTAGTGAAGCTGTGTCCTACAGTGATCGAAGGGGTTTTCCCGTTGCTGTAGGTAATTCACCTCCCCAAGTGGAAGGTGTCTTCCATTGGCCTAGCCGCGCCTGCAACAGCAGCATAGCTCTGGCACTCATGGGGTGTGAAATATTCACACCCCTGAGCAAGCATAATTATGTTGAGCTAAATGTTAAGTATGGACCAGGCCTTTGTTTCTGAGTTCACATGTTCACCCTGCTGGGAGCTTCCTGTTGATAAGGGCCAATTGGTCAGTCATGGGGGATTTCCATTATCGCTGTAATCGCTGTAGAGTCTTCCATGGATACAGGTTGGTCCCAGACAGTCCTTACTGACCCCGGCCCATTCATATCACCCCAGCCAGCTTTCCCTAAGCAACAGTTTTTTAACCCTTTGGCACATGCTGAGTAGCAATACCATAGTGATAGGTAAAGAGTCGTACAGATAGGTCATAAAAATATTACAGCCACTTCCATCACATCTGTACACCCCAATACATGGGCACATAGATGCGTATATACGCCTCAACCCATGGGCACGTAGGTGTGCACACACCAATGTAACAGTGTGAACTGTCACACGGGGGGAGGAAACAAATAACCATGGAGTTGTGGACTCCAATTAACCAATCCTCTCAGAGGCAGCTGGGAGAGGGAGAAAACTGGAGTGTACATAAACCAGACCTAGTTGAGCCAGCTCAATGCTCTTTCCAGCCGGAGGACAGGAGAGGCAGGGAAGAGAGGAGGTGGTGTTGAGGCAGGACCCAAGAAGACTGGGAGGCTGAAGGAATTGCCAAAAGAAAACCAGGAAATCACCTTGGGGGAAAAAGGTGCTGAGTTTGGGGAGAAGTGGGCACAGGCAGGGGTCTGCCTCCTTAAGAAACTTTGGACTTGCCTGAGAAGTGAAAGATTGTATGGGAAGTGGGACTAGTGACTTACTGATCTACCCCTTTTCTAAGTACTCCTACCTTCTCTCTGGATCCTCTCCATCCCTGCCAGGATCTGCCCCCCCTTTTCTGTGGTTGGCCAGGTTATCCTGGCCCTCCAGGCAATGGCTTGGTATTTGGAGCTTAGGAATTTGGGGCTTAGCTGGATGGCCAAGTCACCTTTGTGACTGTCTGCCAAACTCCTTGGGGCTGGGGAGAATCCACGGGTGCCCAACCCCAACACTTGGGCGCTGATGTCCACACACCTCCTTTGTCTTCTGTCAGGGGTCCACATGAGCTGTGCTATGCCCTGGCTTTCTAACAGTCCCTGAGGAGGTTCCCTCAGAGTGCCAGGCCCCCAAAGAGTCACACTCTCCTCTACGGGCAGGTCATGTGGTCTCAACCTCTGAGCTCCAGCCCTCCTGATTCACCCTATGAGCTCTGCTCAGCGAGTCCAACTGGGAAGATAAGACACTTGGTCGGAGACTTTCCCCCTCTTCAGGGACCAATGCACCGCAGCAAGGGGTTGCAGTGACACCAAGCAGCCTTTCAAAACAGAGCAGGGTTTATTAGTCAGCTGGAATGAGTACTGGGAAGTCCTTAGGTTAGCACAGAGATGCACAGGTTAAGACAGAGTTCCTACAGGCCAACAGCAGGGTTCCCTTGTGCAAAGCTGCTAGGAACCATCTTGGTTTCCTTTCTTTGTGTCTGTTCCCTTGTCTTAGGCCTGGTCTACATTAGAGTTTTGTCGACAAAAGCTGACTTTTGTCGACAAAACAGTGCTGGTGTATATGATAAAATGCTCCTCCCGTTGATATAACTCCCCTGCTGTGCTGACAAAATGAAACCACCTCAACCAGAGGCGTAGAGCTTATGTCAGTGTACTTAGGGCGACGCCGTGTCATGTAGACAGTGCATTCCTGACATCGGCTGTTGGCTGTCATTCTTGTCAATTAAGCTGGGCAGCTAGAGCCCAGTTGCCCCCCTGCTCCCCTGGAAAGCTGAGTAGCTGGACCCTCCTCCCAGTTGGGAGTGGGGTGAGAAGCCCAGGTGGCTTCCCCTGGCTCTCTGCGGGAAATGGGGAGTGGGGAGGAGCCTGTGGGACACCCAGGCTCCCGGCAGGAGATGCCAGCAGAGCTGAGAGACAGGGCTCTCAGCTCCCCACACTGCCCTCTTAGGTTGGTGGAAGGACGCCTGGTGAGGACACATGCACACCACTGGCCCAAGGAGGGTAGAGTAGGACATTACCCCACTGCGGTAATTAATGTGGTGGCTGTAAGTCACCCTAACATAGGTCAACTTATCTTTGTTGTGTAGACAAGGCCTTAGTCTCAGGCCTTGTCTATACTAGTACTTATGCTGGCAAAACTTTTGTCGTGCAGGGGTGTGAAAAAAACACCCCCCTGAGTGACATAAGTTTTGCCAGCATGAGAGCTGGTGTGGACAGCGCTATATTAGTGGGAGACGCTCTCCTGCCGACACAGCTACCGCCGCTCGTTTAGGTACTTTTATTATGTCAGAGGAAGGCGAATTTTTGATAGGTGTCAATTGTTCACTCTTTGGGGTTTCCACGGTCTCTATGGTCTTCCACTGAGATGTGTTGATCCCAGCCAGTCCCAGCCAGAGAGAAACTGAGGTGCACGCTGGGACCAGACAAATATTACCACAATCCCCACATTTGTCACACTTTGCTCCAGTCATCCAAAAAGCAGGTGCATACACTTCCCCATCCTTCCTCCCCTCTGTCCCTTCTTGTCCATCCTTCCTTCCCCTCCATCTCTCCTTCCCCATCCTTCCTCCCCCCCTTCCCTCCTTTCCTCTCCTGCCTCCCAGTTTCTCTTCACACCTGCAGGTGCCATCAGGCCCTGCCGTGCCTCAGCCAGCCTCGGGCCCCATCTCTGCTCATTAAGCCAGGCCCATACATCTCTCCTGATGAGCTCGCTGTCATTTGGAATGGGGGCTCCTGCCCCCCCTTGCCCTGGCAAATGGAGTCACAGTGAGAACAATTATGCCTAATGGCCCATTGCTCTAATAAATAGCCGGAAAAACCTGAGATGGTCACTTATCAGGGTAAATGGCAAATCAATACCCCGCTGAGCCAGGTCGCCAGCAGCAGGGAGTCCCTCCAAGGGAGGGGAGATGGGGAGGGCACTGCTCCATGCGAGCAAGGAGCTTCCGCACTCACTCCCAGCTTGCACCCACAGACTCTGCTGAGGCAGCAGGGAAGGCCTGTCCCCATATTAATTCATTCCTTGTGATCACTCACAGGGTGACTTAGAGAGGAGAGGCAGAGACACAGCACCCCCCTTGACCAAGGCTAAGAGGATGGATGAGTGAGAATCCCTAGCATAGCACAGGCCAGTGATGAGATTTAGGAAGGCAGCCTCCCAAAACACTGCGGTGTCTAGTGGGCTGAACATGGCCCTGAGTTCTAATCCTGGTTCTGCCACATCTGTGAGCTTGGGCGAGTCCCGGTGGTAGGGAGGGTGTCTGCCTGCTGGGGTGAGCGCTCCCCTCTCTCACGGGGCTGCGCTGAGCGGCACTCAGGGACGGACTTGTTCCATGTCTGTGCAGTGCCTAGCACAATGATGGGGGCACCTAGGCGCTGCAATGCCAGTCAAGAAGGAATACTGCCAAGGGTGTGTCTGCAGTGCAGCTGGGAGGGGATTTTCCAGTGTGGGTCGACAGATGCGCAGATTTGAGCAGCTCCCAGCTGCTGTGTAGACGGGTTAGCCGAGGCTTATCCAGCACTCCGTGAAAAACATGCAGCGCTTTATAAATGCTTAGGAAGAAAAGAGGGGATTCTGAGCACAACTGATATGAGAGACAATGCCCCTTCTATCCCCCGTGGGCCACATGGGGACTCTGGATGCTGAAGGGTAAAGAGACAGCCCCTGGCTAGTGTGGGGCAGAAAGCACGTGGGGAGTAAGAAGGTGGGGAGGGAGGGAACAGAATGGACTGCGCCTCCTCTGGCCATGGGGCAGAGGCATAGATTGACAGGTGGATGAAATGAAGCATAGAGCCGACCCTGCAGCACGGGGACTCTGCCACGTGCCCTTAGCACAGCCCAATCCTGGCCAAGCGTGAATCGGAGTAGACGCGGACAGAATGACCTCAGGGCTCCCCTGCGGTGTATGGTAGAGACTTGGGGCCATTCTTCCCCTTATCACCCGATGGATGGAAGATGGGAATTTCCTTTCTAGTGGCCAAACTGAAACTCCCCCCATCGCTGGCACTTGAGGAGTAAAGCACAATTTGCGGGGCAGGTGACCAGGTCAGACTCTCCACCAGCGCTAGAGACAAGGCACATCTGGAATCATTTGCTGAACCTCCCTAGACCAGCTAACCTACGGGACCTAGATCCTAACCATGCGTGGCTGGGCTTTGCTCTTCCAGGCCCCCCAATCACATGACAACAGGATTACGTAGGGGAGGCTTGGACTCTCCTTTACATGGCCCTTCCCGTGGTCGACCCTGCTGTGACTCAGATACATCAGATTCTAACAAAGCTGTGGCCACCGAGCAGTTCCCAGTTGTCACTGTGCCGCAAACCACGCTGGCCCACAACTTTATGGTGGCAGCAAGGACAGAGCTCAGATTCGCCTGTTCCAAAAGCACGGACCCCTGCCAGTTGAGCTGAAGGAAAAGCACCATTAGTTGTTAGCAACGCGAGGCCTATGACACACGGGCTAGCCCCTTGAGCCCCGCCACTAGATCGCCATAACACACAGGCGCTAGGCCAGCATTTCTCAAACTCCATGGCACCGCGATCCCCTTCTGACAACAATTACTGCACGGCCTTGGGAAGGGGGAACCGAAGCCCGAGCCTGTCCCGAGCCCCGCTGCCTCAGCAGGGGAGCCAAAGCTGACGCGCAAACCCTGAGCCCCGCCACCCAGGGCTGAAGCTGTCAGACTTCTGCTTCAGTCCCGGGCCCCTTCAAGTCTAACACCAGCCCTGGCGACCCACTTCGGGGTCCCCACCCACACTTTGAGGACTGCTGCACTAGCCATTAAGCTGCCCACTGCTGAGCCAGCAACCTGACACTTTCATCTGTCTGCTCTCAGATGTCCCCCCGGCCTCCACTGCTCGCCAGTCCCCTTTCAGCATGAGACAGCGCCAGAGCATGCCTCTTCACTGTCCTGATTTCCTCATCGCTCTGCAGACCACCTGCGATGCATCTTCCTCACCCGCCTTGCTTCCTTAGCAATCAGTGCTGTACAGCCTTCTAGGAAAGAGACCTTTCCTGCGGGTGCATAATTCTGGCATGCCTCTGTCTATATGGTGGAAATAGGTTTGGCATATTTATTGCTCTGGCAACACAGGCCTTTCATTAGGGTTAACTTGCGCCCTCCCTGCTAATGCACGCTGAACCTCTGTTCCCCAGAATGCACCCACTGGTCCGCTTTCCAGCCCCTTCCACGCACTTTCCCACACCCTCTCTCTGCATGGGTTTGCTTGCCAAAGCAATCCAAATTGGCGTTTTCAACTCCACTGCCCTGACAGCTGTTAATTATCTGCCAACTATGCCAGGTTACAGAGCTCGGGACTGCTTCCTCCTTATGAAATATTGACACCAACCATCGCCTCTTCCCTCACACCATATCTCATGACCATCCCCCCCCGCTTCTCCTCGCACCAGCTGTGTTATCAATTACCTCCTTATCCACCCTTCCTTTTAAAAAATTCTTTTTCATCTATCAGAAGGGTTTCTCTTTATGTTTTGTTTCTTTCACAGGGGGGGAGGGAGAGACGGCGTGGGGGGAGGGGACCCCCGGCCCAGCTAGCAATACAAAGGCTGTTTATCTGTTGTGCAGTTTTTAATTGGCTGCGTTCTGGCACATCAGCCCTTTTCTACGCGATGAAACGGAGCTTTGCCGCTCCTTTATGTAAGGCAACATGGCAAAGGCAGAGCCTCCTGTTCTAAGTGGGGGGAGGCGGGGGATTCGAGATGATTCAGCTGGTAAGATATAGAGACAGCGACCCCAGCTGCCAGCTCCTACCACATCCCGGCCAGCTCTTTGTCACCGCCTTGGCTCCCTGACTCAAGTCCTCGTGGCGGGTGTCGACTTGGGAACGGATGGACAGCTTGCTAATTGGCCTGCCTGGGTCTGATGCTGCGTGGGCCCCCCTGGGAGGTTTGAACCCAATCTTCTGAGCTAAAAGCAGGAGCCTTTACTGTTTGAGCTAAAGAATGGAACGCCGGAGGGGGCACTGGATCTATAACACACTTTTGTGGACCAGCCACTAGAGGAAGACAAAACCATGCCCCCTCCCCGAAGCGTGGGAATTTCCTAGGCCTCCAGGGGAATTCTGGGCCTAGCAATGCTCGGCTAAAATCCTGACTGAGAGCTGCAGGGAAGGAGCCCCACGTGGGTGAGGAGGAGGCTGTGGGCCTGACCCCCTGTCACAGCAAATGCCCATCTCTTCTCAGCAGCAGAAAGCATAAAACCCCTAGCAGAGCTTATGACCATTGGGCCTGCTCTCAATCCCATTGCTGCTCAGGGAGAAACCCTCCAGTGGGGACAAGATTGGGGCCTCTCTTCATCTCGATTGCACACTGTGATTCGTCGGCCATGAGAAGCAAGTGATCAGAACGAGGGGTGGGGGCTGGGGCTGTGTGGTCATATTCCACAGTGTGACAGCCGGGACAGAGAAGAGGCCAGGGCCAGGAGGCTGTCTTTGAGTGGCTGGGGTGCATGTCTGTACCGGCTGGAGCAAGTTTCCATTTAACGGGTCTCCTGCAAGCAAAGAGTTAACCTGCAAGTCCCTGGCAAGCAAAGAAGCAGGGCTAGGAACAGAAGATGCAGCCGGGTTCTGAGAGGGGACACCAAAGCAATGACTTGGGACCCAGCAGGAGAGGGTGCAAGGAGGGGGTGGGTCTTCACACCTGGTGGGAACAGGGCTGCGGTGTTTGTATCAGCCTATCTTGTTTAGTTTTTATTCCGGTGGCGGATGCGCTCCGAAAACAAACACAACGTGGAGGAAGGAACTTGGGGAGTGAATGACTGGTTTTTTGATTGCTAAGCCATCTGTTCTGCTCCACCAGCTTACTGAGGGCTCTGAGGATGTGTGTGTGTGCGTGTCTGTGTGGGCGGATGTAGTGGGGGTGGATGTAAGTCTGTTTGTGTTGGTGTATGGGTGCATGTCACTAGCGGGGGCGGGGGGGTCTGTGTAAATGTGTGCATGTCTTTGTGTGGATGGACTGGGTGTACATGCATGAGAGCAAGTATATATATGAGGATGCATGTGTGTGAGATGCATGTGTAGGTGGAGTTGTGTGTATGCGGGTGATGTAAGTGTGCATAGGTGTGTGTATGGAGGGGTGTGATGTATGGGTGCAGGACTGTGTGTCTGCAGGTGATGTAAGTGTGCAGGGATGTGTGTGTGTGTGTGTGTATGTGTGTGTCTGTGTGATGGTGGAGTGTGTGGGGGTTGTGCGTGTAGGTGTGTGGCTGTGGGTGATCTAAGTGCAGGGATGTGGGGTGTGTGTGTGTGTGTAAGTGGAGTTGTTTGTCTGCGGGTGAGATAAGTGTGCAGGGATTGTGGGGGGTTTTGTGTGTGTAGGTGGGGTTATGTATCTGAGGGTGAGGTAAGTATCGCAGATGTCAGTGCACAGTTTTGTGCACGGGCGAATGCTATAACTGCATGGAGCTGCGTGTATGGCTGGGTATGTATGTGGATGGTGGACGCAGCTGGTGCATGTGTTTCAGGGCACGTATGCGTGGTGGTGTGCGGTGCGTGTGGGGGATGCAGGTGAGTACAGGTGTGCAGGGATATGTGTGTCTCTGCAGGTGTGTGCACGTTGGGGCCTGGACCCTGGGCACTCTGGCACATTGGTGGGTGAAAGCCTTGCCTTCCCCTCCCCATGTGTGCTGCTCCCAGCAGCATCACCTCACCCCCGCCTCTGACATTCAGCCTGTAGCCCACTGGTGCACTAATGATGGAGGAGGGTGACAGGGAACGACCTCTGCATATCAATTCCCCCAAAGCAGGCTGTGCCCCCCCTCCCCCGCTGCCACCCCTACTCTCTTTCTCTAGCTCTCGCCAGCCAAAGCTGGTTGCCATAGCAGCTGCCGACTTGCTGGGCCCAACCTCTGGGGAGAACAGCAGCAGCTGAGCAATGCTCCCTAGCAGGCCCAGAAGGAAGAGTCTAGGGCCGTGTCGGTGTCTCTTGGGAACATTCCCCCCCTTGCACATCCCTCGGGACTCAGCCCTCCCCAGAGGAGAGGCCTAAACATCTCCTGAGCTGCCAGTGCCAAAGCTGTCCTGGGTGAGCTCTCGCTCCTGGGCTGGTGACACAGGCGGCTGAGTCTTTCCCTCACCATCAGTATTGAACCAGCGCCACAGCTTGCTGCTGTAGGAACCTGTGCCACCATCTTTCAGAGGAGGCTTAAAACCAAGGTCCTGACCATGTGCAGTCACTAAAGAGCCCACTTCCTCACTGCTTAACCTTTCTGTCTTTGCCAAGCTCCAGCGTGGGTCATGGCATCTTGCCAACCCACATCCCCTGCAGTTGGGACAGGAGGATACGTTTTTTCACTTGGCCGCGTGTCATACTGTGGTGGTGCAAACTGGTGGCCAAGTTCCACCCCAGAAACAGCTGCAGTTCAGGCTGGGACAAATGGTCTCTCTGTCTGTGCGTATGTATTCCATAAAGCACAACACATGAAGTACATCAATGGCGAGTACTGGAAGCCCTCAGGCTTGATAGTCATGGCACCATGATTCTCCGTTGCGTTGCTTTAATCTTTAGTGGCGATGATGCCTCACTGCAGGACACTATTGTATGTCCTAGGGCACAGTCATTACGTGACACCCGCACAATGCACCGCATTAACATGGGGCTCTCTATCAGCCCACGCTCATGGAACACAAGACACGTATAACATTAGTATTGCCCTGAGACCTTCAGGTGGAGTGGCCACACAACTCTATGGGATCAGGAGACCTAGGTTCAATTCCCAGCTCTGCCAGTGACTCCCTGGGTGATGCCGAACAAGGCACTTAATGTGTCTGTGTCTCTGTTCTCTGTCTGTGGGTACACATACACTGGAGGTGTAATGCCCAGGTCGAGGAGACATACCTGCGCTAGCTTTGATCAAGCTGGAGTACTAAAAATAGAAGTGTAGTGGCATGAGCACCTGAAGGGGCCAGCCACATGAGTGCTTATCTAGGGCTCAGATGGGATCATGCTCAGGGTGGCTAGCCCCTTGCACCACTGTGGCTGCACTTTTATTTTTAGCATGCTAGTTTGATCAGCACTAGCACAGATATGTCTACACACTCCTCCCAGCTCTAGTGTAAACATACCCCAAACCATGGGGATCCTTCCTTCCTTCCTTCCACCCTTTGTAAGCCCTTTAAGGCAGGGACCATCTATTACTCTTTGTATGTACAGCTCCTAGCACAATGGGGGTCCTGATTTCAGTTGAGGCTTCTAGGCCCTACTGGAATTATTATTAATAATAATTAATATACCACCAAGAAATAAGGGAATCATTGGCTGGAAACCAAGTGTGCAGCACTACAATAGGCACCTGGCAATTGGAGGTTAACATGGCATCCAGACATTCAGTTTTCTCACGTCAGGACATCCAGGGGGACCTTGAAAGAATAGCTCAAAAACCACGATCTGGTGGGCAGAGCTCCTGGGAACCCAGTCAGAATAATGGAAGAGGGCAGCAATCAATGGAGTTAATGGGAACATTATTGACTTCCTTATCTGAAACAAGGAGACACAATTTGATTCCAAAGAAGCCAACGGGAAAGAAAAAAGTAGGTTCTGTTAAGATGAGGTGGGGTGGGGGTGGGGGGAAGGAAACCTGAGAGAGGAAGGAGACGTTGAAGGAGCGAGGGGGGAGGAATAGAGAGAGACAGAGATGAAAAATGGAGGAAGGCAAGGAACGAGCATCTCATTGGCACCTTGTTTAACTGGAAGCTGTTGTATCCTCCCCATTTTTAGGTGGCTTTTAAGAGAATCTGATTGGGATTTATTAGAAAATAAAAACCCTCTAATTGAAAGCACATGGAGGCAATTTGTATTAATAATAGAAGAAATCGTCAAATAATAGAATTGTTTAAAATCTATTAGTTTGCTCCATGCAGCAAGAGGAAGGGGATGATTATCTCACCGTACAGCACGTTAAAAGGAGAGCCCATCCCGCCAGTCCCCTGTGCAGATTAAAGATGTAATTTATTGAAGCAATTTATTTTCTGGTGGGAAGAGTGTGTGTGTGGGGGGAGGAATGGAAAAATATGATAAGAGCTGCAATCAAGTCTCAGATTCTTAATTTGAAGACCTGCCTCTTATCTGTGTTGTTTCAATCATAAAAGAATGTATTCATTCTTCAAATGGGGTGAAAGCTGCAGAAGAGACAGAGAGGCTGCGTAAGGAGACAGTCCCATGAGGAGGCCCATTACTCACCTTTCGGGGTTTGCATTATCGACCGCAGTCACTGCAAATCCAGGGCAAATCCCACCATGTTCTGCTGGGAAGACCAGCAGGTGGCGGTTGCAGGTCAGAGCTGAGGTATCTTCTATTTGTGTCCGCTGGGGCCCAAAATGAGCATATTGCTAAGCTTGACATGAATTCAGGGCTGTTTAGTGTCTATCTGTCTATATCTGGTTTTTATAACTCCCACCTCATCACTGTGATATCTAAGCATTCGCTTGTCCTGTGACCTGGTCCTCACTGTGGGTGGTAACACCAGCTGACAGTCTCATTCTATGTGCACACAGAATCATAGGGTTAGAAGGGACCTCAGGGGTCATTCAGTCAACCCCCTGCTAAGATGCAGGATTCTTTGGGTCTAAAGTTAAACCATCCAAGACAGGTGGCTTTCCAGCCTCCTTTTGAAAACCTCCAGTGAAGAAGCTTTCACAACCTCCCTAGGCAGTCAGTTCCATTGTCCTATAGTTCTTACAGTTAGGAAGTTTTTCCTGAGATTTAATCTAAATTTGCCATGCTGTAGTTTGAACCCATTGCCTCTTGTCCTGCTCTCTGTGGCAAAAGAGAACAACTTTTCTCCATCTTTTTTATGGCAGTCTTCCAAGTATTTGAAGACTGCAACCATGCCTGCCCTTAATCTCCTCTTTTCCAAACTAAACACACCCAGTTCCTTCAGCCTTTGCTCATAGGGCTTACATTCCATCCCTTTGATCATCTTTGTTGCTCACCTCTGGATCCTTTCCAGTTTCACCACATCCTTTCTGTACATTGGTGACCAAAATTTGACACAGTACTCCAGCTGAGGCCTAACCAGCATCGAGTAGAGTGGTACTATCGCGTCCCATGACTTGCATGCTGTGCCTCTGTTAATGCAACCTGAAATTGCACTTGCTTTTTCTGCAGCAGCCTCACATTGCTGACTCATGTTGAGGTAAACATAATGTTAATGACATGGCCAGAACTAGCCACCCCCCGGTTCCCTTAATGCCCTCCCAAGGTCACTACTCCGGTGCGCATAGCCCCATCATTACCTGACATCCCTAGCTTCCATATCCCCCACAGTGGCAGTTGATATCTGAGACCCACCATCAGGATCCAGTATCCCCCAGCTCTCACACTGCCGCAGTCTCCCTGCACTCCTGGACGTCCCTCAGGTCCCGTATCACCTTGAGCGAGCCGGCGCCCTGTGCTCGTAACAACATTACGGCGCCCCCAGATATCATCCCCCCCACCCCCGGGTGTGCCATGCCTTTCGAGCTCACTGTGTGGGTGGAGCAAGCACTCAAAGGGAAAAGGAGGGTGGGTAAATTGGACTCACTTAAAAATATCCTTGCTGCTGGTGAGACACAAAGGGCAAGCTGGAGGCAGTGGCCTGAATGCGTACAGAGCTACTGGGTGAGGACTGGGATTGCGCAAACCAGCCCCCTGCCTCCAGCTGTCTCCACAGTGCTCTGCCCCTCCATGGACATGGACTCCACCCACGCAAGTGCTCTTTGGAGTGTCATGGAGTCACCGAATCATTGTAGCCTCTCTCGGGGGAGCGGAGCCTCTCCCAGGCCAAGATGGGAGGATGCTCGAGTGGGAATGGCTGCAGCAAACCCAGGTGCAGTCACTTCTGGAGAATGGCAAAAACACTGCTGCTTGGTGCCAGATATCACGGTGATGGCAGACACTCAGGTGGGTGGATGAACAGATCACATTATAGACTCCTGTAGGTTAGATAGCCTCTGGACAGACAGACACAATGGACAGACACACAGCAGATCCGTCCACATTAACAGATCACCGAGGTAGGGATTTATGGTAGCATTCAGGAGCGGTTCACGAGCCAGGGAGAAATCTCTCCGACCGTACGAATCTCCTTTGTCTGTCCCCAAAATCTGCTGGCGGGCCCCGCCTTCACAGCTGCATCCCACATCTCAGTACAATTGAACAGGGCTATCTCACGACCCAGCAGCATGATGGGAAGACACTCACCTGGCAGTTTGGCTCTGGCTCACAGCACCAGGACAGAAAAGGCAACAGCCTGAGTGGTGCTCTGGGCTCCCTCTAGGTTTGCAGGCGTCCATTTGCAAGAGGCCGGCTGAGAAAAGCCGGAGAGGAAGGGGCTGACCACAGGTAAAAGGGCCCTGCCAGCAAATAAACGAGTGATTTGGGGAATTAATCCCATCTCATGCTGAGCCCGTGACGCAGAGCCCAGCAGCTGCTGTCCCTCAAGGAGGGTGTCACTTGTCCACCTCTTCTCCACCACTGACAGGTGCTTGCTTCACTGGAGCCAAATGCTGCTGGGCTGGGCTCTGCGTGTGTGTTTGCAGGTATTGGCCTTCCCTGCTTTTTTAGGAAACCCCATGTGGTAAATGAGCATGTTTGTATGTGTGGGAGGGGCAGAGATTAGGGACCTGTTTCTCTTCCCACGGTAGTGTATTGAAACAAAGGCAGGTTTGATCACTCAGGAAATTTCCTCCTCCCTCAGCATGGTCTCTATGCTTCAAATGGTTTTGTCCCTGATTTTTCCTCCCTCTTGGTTATTGTTACATTTTGAATGAATTACAGGGTCTTTTGACAAACGACAGACCGATAGCACAGGCGTGGGTCTATTAGTGTGATTCTTATTATTCTTTTAGTAGTATTATTTGGGGTGTGGGAATCAGGGCCAGTTTGCTGGCGTAGGCTGGAAACTCTTCAAGGCAGGGACCGTGTATTCTTTTATCTCTGGAAAGCACCACGTGCACCAATAGCATTAGGTGAACAAAAAGATACAGTCAGTCTAGGAGCCAGGCCCCTGCTGTTGCCCCTCAGTCCTGCTGGGTGGCATCCCCTGCCATTCCAGACTAGAGACATCTCCCCCCCACCCAGCTCTCTCAGTGCCCCTTACTTCTGCCCTGCAACTCCCTGCTAGTCCAATCCCAGGCCATTGCACAGCTTTGCCAATGCACCTCTATCCCAGCCTTCAGATCCCCTTGCTGTTCTAGTCCATGGCTCCCAATACAACCCTGCCAATGACCTTTAATCCTGGCCTGCGGCATCCCCTGCTATTCCTGTCCTGGGCTTCTGCCACTGTACTTCAGTCTTGATCTGCATCGGGATGCATGGGATATGAGAATCAGCTGTCAGGAGGAAGATGACATTTTCCCCCGGACTTGAAATTTAGATTAATTTGAGGGTGGCACCCATAGTGGGGGTGTAATTTCCTTCCTTATAGAAAATCTGGAGCTGTTGACTTCCTCATGGCACTGCAGCTGACTCTCTGACAAGCTATTACATTCCTTTCAGAAGGGCACTGACTCAAGAACATATACAATTCTACGTCTGGCTCCAGATACGGAACGACTGACTGCTCGCCTGACTGCAACTGCATCTAAGGCTCTTCAGCAGCTGAGAGCAGGGAACTGTGGTTTGGCCAGGGGGAGAGGGGGAGTGGATAGGGGAGCAACTCACCTGGGGCTGAGGCTGGGACTTCACAAGAGGCTTTAAACTGGTTATCAGATCCCAGGCAGCCAAGCCCTTGAAAGGGTTTTCCCAAGAGAGGATCTGAAGAACTGGTTTGCAGTCTGTGAGTCTCTCTGCCTGTCTCCCAGACACACGCACACTAACCTCCCAGTGATCATCTTATCAGGTCTGGGAGTGATAGCAATGTGACAATAACTCATTGGTGCTTTGGAGACAGAGCCAACCTGGGAACTGATACACCTAAGGACCTTACTCTGGGGTTCACTCAGCTCCTAATACAATCATGCATCTGGTCTCAGGAGCCAAGCTGTGATCCCGTACCAGAGTCTCTCTCCCACCCAAGTAGGCACATGTTCCTGTATCAAACATGGGCACTCACACGCACTGGACTTCTGGATCACACAACCACATGCTGACACATATGTGTATGCACCCCTGTTGCAAACACACACTGCCACACATGCATGTACCTTTTATCACAGTGACACACACAAGCATGCTGAATATACAGATGCATCCTTTGCCATTTTTAGACACTGATATCACACAGATACATGCATGTACTTCTATAATACACACACCATCATGCGTGGATTATATCATACATAGGCATGCCCATGAATGCGCTCCTAATAATGCTTCACACACAGACATACACGTGTGTTCTGCTGCATCACATGCATGTAGTGACATGCCGATGCATATACCCTTGTATTACAAATATACAATATTGAGAAATGCTGGCACCACTGTATCAGACACACTGACAATGCCACACACACATTCTTCTATATGCCAGACAAGCACATGCAGATTTTCCATCATCACACACATATTGACACTCTCAAGCCACTTATTTCTATATTTCACAAGAGGCAGCTGCACATGGGTGAAACATACAAGTATTCGCCCCTCAGTTACTACATATAGGCAATGTACTTGGACATCAAAAACACCCACGTTCTCCTATAGCTTCCCCATTGATACACACACACACATTCTCCCATATCATACACACTGGCACACACACACACACACACACGCACACACACACACACAGGTCTCCTATATCACACACACACACACACACTAGGTCTTGTATTCAGAAGTCCTGAATTCCTGCTACTCCAGCAAAAGACAATAGAAACTGTAGATGTTTGAAAATCAGGCTTGTCTTCCTGTTTCATATTGACACTGACAATCCAATGCTCCCACCCTCATACTGCACTCACGTACTGACTGACTGACATTTTCTCCTAACTGGCTCTCTTTCTGCCATACCAACACCCTCTCCAGTTTCATATGCTTGCAGGGCCACATGCCTTTATGTCCACATAGCACATACTCTGACGCATTCATGCAGGCTCACATACATGCGCTGACCTATGCAGGTACTCCTCCATGTATGTCCCACTGTCACACAAACCTACAGTGGCCTGCACACAGTCCTACATCACACACACACACACACACACGTCCTTGTGCCTCACATAGACAAATCTCGCCCATGTCTGCATGCTGTCGTATGCCACATGTGCAAACAGCCCTGTCCCACTGCCAAGGCAGGCAGGAGAGGCCAGCAAGATCCAGAGCGTGGAACAAAGTGTTCGAGGGAAAGGGCTCCGCCTCAGCTGGGTAACTGCCTCAAAGGACACGCTGAGCAACGAGGCAGCTGCTGCTGTGCTCCCAGGTGTTGCGGGAGGGCAGCGCCAAGAAAAATGACAACAGGCAGGCCATTAAAATTGCAGGCGCCCAGATGGCCTTATGTCTGTGTCAGAGCACAGGTAAAGCCAGCCCGGCATTATTACCTCTGCCACCAGCTGGGGCCGGGGAGCAGCAGTGCCGACACCAGACAGCTAAAGAGTCTCGGAATAAACTGGTGGGCGGGTAACATGGTGGATGGTGACAACACATCAGGGGGTGTCAGGGAGCCAAGAGTTTAAGGAGAAAGATGCTTCTCTCCCCTCCCACTCCCAAGCAGCTGCTGCCGCCAAGTGCTGTGATGATGGGATTGGGTCTATTGCCTCCCCCCTACCTTGTGCCTGCTTAGGGTGGTTATAGCCAGCCCCTGGGTTCTAGTCCCAGCTCTGCCACCGATTCCCTGTGAGACATTGGGCAAGTTGTTGCTGTACTCTGTGCCTCAGTTGCCCCAGAATGGGGCTATTCCCTACCTTACAGTGGTGTGGCACTATAACTGAGCACATGTGACAGAAGGTTATTGCCTCATTTGCACCAGCTCTAGCATCTGCAGGTCCCCCAGAACTTTCGTAAAACCCCTGCACTTGGGGAGAACTAGGAAGGAGAAGAGCTTGATTTCCGGGAAGCATATCTGGTTTTAAGAAGCTTTGAATCAGACTCTTCCTTGGCCTTAGGGTGACCAGATCTCCCGATTTTATAGGGACACTCACAATATTTGGGGCTTTGTCGTATATAGGCGCCTATTACCCCCGCCCCACATCCTGATGTTCCACACTTGCTGTCTGTCACCCTGCTTGGCCTTGCATGAGCATGTGTGTTGGTGCTGCAGATCCCCTTGTCTGAATAAAGCGGAGCCTCTCTCAAACTCCCTACCTTTCCCTGCTACCTTGAATCACCTCCCCTAGCACTTTGTTCCATGCTTCTTGCCCTTTGCACCTAGCAGTACCTCCCTGAATGCCTCATGGACTCTTAATGCTGCCTTCCCCCCATCCCAAGGAGAGACTCGGCCTTTTGAGAGCGACTGACAGTTTCCACCAGAGGGCCCATTGCAAACATGGCCAAATTCACCCTTGCATGACACCCCTGTGAGGCTAACGCTAGCTTACATATGGGGAAACTGAGGAACGGAGCAGTTAAGTGAGGTGCCCGAGGTTGGGCAGTGACTCGGTGGCAGAATGAAAGGAAGGCTGAGCTGTGGTTAGTGCACTGGACTGGCTCTTGGGAGATCTGAGTTTAATTCCCAGCTCTACCACAGACTCTCAGTGTAGCCTCATAGAAGCTAAGGTCAGAAGGGGCCAATATGGGTGAAGTCATGTCCCCTCTATGTGCCCTCGTGCCCCATCTGTAGAAGACATTGATCCTGTGGCTTTATTCAGCTAGCGAGCTCTTCAGGGCAGGGACTGTCTCTGATGACGTGTCCGTACAGCGCGTAGGGCCACAGGGGCCAGATCTCTGTTGTGGGCACTACACAATACACATAATGAACAAGGACTGAACTGAGGAACGCTGTCTCTAACCACTCTAGGGTGCTTTCTCATTGTTCATCCTTTAGCTTCCAAACACTCTCAAGAGGGGCAGTGTGTTATCTCAGCTGACCTTTTCGGTCGCTTCCGTCCTTTTGAATCCTCCGTCCCCCTGTCACCCTCTCCCAGGGCCCCTGCAGCCCAGCTCCTTTCACGCTCCCTCATCCCTGCGACGGTTTAGCCCTGCTGCCATCTTTGAAAGCCAATAACAGCCTCCCTGGGGGGACGGAGCCCAGGGCCACACACAGTGACATCCACTAGGGAGGATCCCAGCTACCCTTTCCCTCTCCCATTCAGGCTGGGAGGAGGCGGGCACCAGCCTTTCTCCAAGAGACAAAATGAAGCTGGGGGTGGGGAGGGGGTGGAGGAAATTTAAAAAAATTACCAAGGCCTCTTGAGTCATCAGCAAAGGATGCGGCAGCCGTGTTGGAAGAGAGACGTCCATATATCTCGGCTAATGCTCTCCGGCAGAGTGGCAGTGCTAATGGATATTAAAAGTGTCAGCTTCAAGATTTAGCAAAACGGTACCTCTCCAGATCCATCTCATCCTGGCATACAGAGCCCGAAGCGGGAGAGAGATGAGCCAGTGGCTTGTGCATGCTAGTTGCAGAGGCCACTTCCCGCCCCATCCAGGAGCAAGCCCGGTGTGCGTGGGATGGCTGGGCGGAGGGTGTAGCGGGAGGAAGAGGCAGCAGCTAGCTTGGTGAATTGGTTGGCTTGTTGAATGAGTGTAATCTCCTTACCGGAGGTCTGTGTTGTCTGCGCCCAACCCAACCCGCTGGGCCTGGGCAATGGGTTGGGGGTGGTAGATGCAGGGCATGCAGGCCTCCTTTTAAAGCTGGAGAAGAAGAAGGCAGCAGGTTCTGAGTCTCAATGGCAGCCTGGAGCCTGGACCTGTCTCCCCAGCATGCCACCATGGTGTTAGGTGGGGAAGTGCTGAGGGAGCTGCTGGCGTACATTGCCTGGGCGTGCTCTGTTTCCCATCAGGGAGCCCTGTGAGTCTCTCCTTCCTTACCTGGATGTGCTCCAGACCTGGAGGACAGAGGCACCTCCCGCCCTGCTCCCCTGCATAGCACGAGGTGACTTCAGCCTCCAGCCCTTTCTCCAGACCCCGTCCGGAGGGGCACCAAGGGGCTCCAGAGAGGACCTGGTCCAGCGCGCCTCAGCTGGTGGGAGGGTGGCTGTAACACCATGGAGCTGGTAAGGGAGATGGAGGAACTGAATGGGATCCAGAAGAACCCCCTTGGAGAGATGAGCATCCTCCTTCCCCCTACTACAACTACCCCTTAGGGCCACAGCACTGCACCTGCTGCTGGGGCTATCAGTGGAGCAATGGCGACACCCAGTGGCTAGTTTGGGTACTGTGTGGAAAGGCTGAGGGAGGACAGCTACAGTCCCACCCAACCTGGCCCACTCCCACCCTTCAACGTCAGAGAGAAGGGTGCTGTGGGGTGGCTTGAATGGGCTCCATCAGCACCCAGAGTGAATTCCAAACCTCACCCCCTAGGAGCCAGAGAAAAACCCCTGCCAGCCTCTTCCTCCTTTGCCAGGCAGTCGTGGTCCCCCCCCGGCCTCCCTGGGCTTTATTATCTCTGGACACGGTATCTCCTCGCCAAGGCTGGCTGCCACATTCCCAGCAGTTAGAGACAGCGGGTCGGGCAGTCCATTCCCGGAGCGGTGCCTCCAGCGCGCTGCTCAGTGATGGCAGCTGACCGCGGCTGGAGATTCGTTTCCCCATTCTCAGTTCTGGGAGGGACTCATGCACGGAAGAGCTCCTCCCTCCCTCAACTCCCCACCATGGCACAGCCGAAGTCCCATAACACAGGTATTCCCCTGCCTATGGTCTATGCAATGCTACGGCCTGCCTTTGCACAAGAAGCGTTGCCACTCTCCATACCCCTCCCCACCCTTAACCTGATTCCCTCTCTCCATCTCATCCTGAAGGCAGCACAGGGGTTTCTAGAGGGGGAAGACTGAGCAGGAGAAGCTGGGTCAGGATTTGCATGGGCGGTGCCATTTCAGGATGGCTTGGGCTTAGCCAAAGGGTTGAGAGGAGTCTTCAGGTCCAGTGTCTTGGGGCAGGATGCCCAGAATCGGATTGATGGGTTAGTTTCCATAACAGTGACTCAATTACCGGGACCCCTCCAATGGGTAATGAACTCATTGCAGCTTAAATGGATGGCGCTTATTAGGTAGCATCTCTCTCACTCCAGACGTCAGGAGAGTCAGGGGGGAGGGGCGGGGGGCGAAGAGGGCAGAAGAAGGGAGACAGAAAGGAAGGAAGGAAGGAAGGAAATCAAAGCAAGTGCGAGGAAAGCCACAAACGAGTAGAAAGACAGGAAGGGGCAAGAAAAGCACAGAGGAAGAGGAGAGGCAAAGAGGGTCGATGAAAAAGAGAGAAGAGTGGGGTGGTTTGAATTCCCTTGATCTCTGGTTTACCACGCTATTGAGCTTCTGTAGTGTAAAGAACAAGCCATTCCCGAAGCTGCAGTCCCGCCCCACCCCCAAATAACCTCCTTTTCCACCACATTGTTACTCTGTGTATTGCAGTAGCAGCTAGAGGCCCCAGCTGAGATCAAGGCCCCACTGTGCTAGGTGCTGTACATACTCATCGCAAGAGACTGTCTCTGCCCCAAGAAGCTTATCGTCTAAGCAGGACGTGCTGGAGATCGCAACTTGGAATGGAGAGGTGGCTTGAGTCTCCCACACTGAGCCCTCCCAGCCCTTCTCAGGCAAGTCCTCTGGCTCTGCCTCACTAGCCTGCTTTGTCCTTCCTCCTTTCCCTTCTCTGTCTCTTTCCATCGGTGCCTCCTGCTCTGGTTCTGAAACAGGCCCCAACACACACAGCTTAGTCCAGGTGGATTCAATGGTGCTTCCTGTCAGATGCCCAGGGCTGGGGGCGGATGGAAAGTCACCCGTTTCGCTCCTCCCCCTCACACAGCGAGGGAAGGGCAGCAGGGTGCAGCACCCATTCCTTCCAGGGTGCTAGTGCAAAGCCTCTCGTTGCAGTGGGGCCGGGTGCTGGCACCAGGATCCCCCACTCTCTGCCCAGCTCTGAGAGCAGCAAGACTCGCACCCCTGGGTGCATGATTGTTGTGCCTTGCTTGCTTCCCTCATGGTGGCACTGCAGTGTGGGAAACAGGGCCGTGCAAGAGGCTGGGAGGGACAGAGCTCCACATTCCTCTCTGCTAAGCAATCTCCCCTAGAGGATCTCTCACTCTCCCCCGCGGACACAGGACTCCCTTCCCCCTGGAACAACCCTCCCCCTAGAGAATCTCCTCTCACTTCCCACCCACCATGTAACGTCTCTCCCCAGCCACCCCTCCCTACATTCATTAGGGTACCTCTCACAAACGCACCCTCCCCCCCATGAATTTCTCCCCACCGCCACCAACTTTCTCCTCCCCCTCTCCCCCCCAACCTTCTTACAATGATTTCTGGGCCATTATTGTGCTCCCAAGGGAGCAAGGAAGGAAGCAGACGCCACTGTGGGTTCTCTGCAGCTCTGGGGGAAGCAGACCCCGGGTTGTCCTGGCTCCGTGCCCCCCAGCCCTGAAGCAGTGGAGGCTGGGGAAGATGAAGGGGGAGCTGTTGCCAGTGTGGCTGTCGCAGCACAAGCCGGGTTGAGCGGCTGAGCCGGTTTAGATATTCTGGTCGCGGCAGCGTGCAAAATCCCATTATGGTTTTACTACGGTGAGTTTAATACACTGAACCCTTCGCTGCTCCAGCTGCCCCTGCCAGGCGCCTCTGTAATTCACACCAACAGGTTTTCAATCTCTCAGCAATTCCAAGCCCACAGCGCACCCGGCTACGAAGGGAGGGTCGCCGAGCCGCAACCCCCAGGCTGGCGGAGGGAACCGCAGGGCCCATCACCCACAGCAAAGACACACATGCAGGCCTGCTGAGCGCTGGCAGCTCCCCTTCAGCTCGAGTCCTGCGCAGCAGCCAGGAAATCAAACCAGTGAGGGGCTCGCGGCTGTCTCCTCTCGGAGCCCTGACAGCGAGCTGGGTGGAACATCTGCCTGTTGCACTGCCCGGTCCTGCACTCTGGTGCTTGCGATGGGCCCACACCGAGGCTGGATTTCAAACCCACGGCCTCCTGGGTCAGAGAGCTGCCTGCTGACTGAGTCTCGCCTCTAGCTGCTTAATGCCACTGCTGTGAGTGATGAAGAGAAAAGATGGCTTTGAGGTTAAGGCATGGGCCGAGGATGTCTTGGACACTCAAGACATTCCTGGTCTGTAACAGGAGGCCAGTTGTTCGGTTTTGTTTGACTACGCTGCAAGGGCTGTGGGGCAGGGACTGTGTCTTGCTATGTTTGTACAGCACCCAGCACAACAAGGTCCTGATCTTGATGGCGGCCTCTGGGTGCTTCTAAAATAAAAATGAAGGAAAGATGGTCCAACCAGGTTGTTACCTCTCATTTGGGCGTGCATTTGCTGTCTGACTTGAGAGTCCGGTTGCATCAGTGTGAATATTTAAGTAGATGTGTGCCAGGGCACTCTGGGTAGGTACCTGGACTAGATGTGGAAGGGATGCATTGGTTCTCCTGTCTCGAATGATGTGGGGACGGGCTGAGTCACCATTTATAGAATCATAGAAGATTAGGGTTGGAAGGGAACTCAGGAGATCATCTAGTCCAACTCCCTGCTCAGAGCACAACCAACCCCAACTAAATCATCCCATCCAGGGCTTTGTCAAGCCGGGCCTTAAAAACCTCTAAGGATGGAGATTCTGCCACCTCCTTAGGTAACCCATTCCTGTGCTTCACCTAATATCTAACCTAGACCTCCCCCCACTGCAACTTGAGACCACTTCTCTCAGCAACTGATTTAGCGCCTTCCCCCCAAGAATCCCAGTGTGCTTTACACTCCCGAATTTGAACTCACAATAGCTCCTGTTCTCTGGGTATCATGATTCCTGTTTGACAGATGGGGGAAACTGAGGCACAGAGAGGCAAAGTGCCATGCCTAAGGACATGGGGGATGTCTGTGGCAGAGGTGGAAATAGAACCCAGGTGCCGGATTTTAAACATTAGGCCATGCCTTCTCTCTAAAGTATAAAAAGTCTAGAGGTATGTATTAGTGTTGTATTGGGTAGGAGATGTGGGGTGTGTATGTTTAGGGGTTATATTTATGGCAGCAGGCGCAGGCGTGTATTCACATCTAGTGTGAAATTTGTGTTCAGAAGCATAGGAGCACCTGCATTTAGGGTATAGGAGTGTCAGTGTGTGCATTTAGAGGCATAGGTGTCATTGGGACTGGGTGTCTTTAGGGCTGGTAGCAGAAGAGGTGGCTATGCTTGGAGGGTACGGGAGCAGTGTTGCCAACTCTTGCAATATTACCATGACACGTGGTGTTTTTCTTAAAGCCTCAGCTCCTGGAGTCATGGGATCAGGTGAGACTCTCAGCTTGCATTTAAAGAAAAAAAAAGCAAGTTCCTAGCCCCGACAGTTGCTGAGAAAAGCTTATAGACTCAGAAAGTCTATAGACTCAGAAACCAGAAGGCAAAGAAAAAGAACAGACAAGGTCTGATTCTCAGGATTTGGCGGGGTGGGGGCATGTTTGTTGAATACTTGGGGTAGGAGTGGAAGCAACTAATGATGACAGAGCAGGGGCTGTATCTCTCGATGTGTAAGCATCTGCGGGTGAAGGGGTATGCGGGTTGGGGGGTTGTATTTAGGGGGTCTAAGAGCCACCTGAATAGATGATGGTGTTGTGTGTGCTTTTCTCCCACCTAGCTAAATGGCTCTGTGCATCTGAGGAGCCGTAACCCACGTCCCTCCTGCAGAGTCCCAGGGGCTGCCTCACGCTGGGAAGCTTGCTGTCTCCTGCAGAGTGCCCTCCCGAGAAGAGGCCAAGCAGCATATTAGCTCCGAGACACAGAAATGATGACTGCAGAGCAGAGCAGCGGGGCTGGCAGGGAGCGCCACGGGCTGGAGCCCGGAAAACAAGGCTGTGAGATACACTGAACAGATCCCTTTCCCACTTCTGCAGAGACATCAGAGAGACCTGTCCCCTCCTTCCTCTCTCGCTTCTTTGTGCGGTAATGGCCCAAACAGTGCATTTCCCTGGGAGGTGGGCCTGAGCCACGTGTCAATGGCGTAAATCCAGAGAGAACCCACAGGCGTCAATGGGGTTGTCTCAGTGCAGATGAGGCTCGGAGCCTTCCTGCCCTGATGCTCTCTGTTTTCCCCTCTCCTTCCAGGCCTGAGCTTTCTGGGGGCTCAGAAGTCCACAGCATGGGCTTCTAGAGGAGTGTGGGGTGTTTTCTCCATTCACAAGGCAGCCGCTGAAGCAGGGAAACTCTGCCGACTCCAGGCAAATCACTATAATCTCTGCCTCTGCGTCCTTCCGCTTGGGGAGAGCTGTGTATCTTCTCCATTGAGGTAATAACAGTCTGCTGGCAAAGCCTCCAGCACAGAGCTGAACTGCAGGTGATCAGCCGGTGCTGTGAAGTCTGGCTCCAGTTTAGTGACTTGCTTTCCAGTTATAATCGGGGGCTTTCCTGGGGCTCTGCCAAGGAAGAACCTTCGCTCCCCGTATGGCACCTGCTTCGGGAAACTTTGGTGACCTGAGAGAGCTGTAAAATCAGGGGGAGGGCAGTGGGGGGGGCATAGAAGAGAGGAGGGCGGGGGTACAAACTCTTGTGATAGCAGCTAGTTGTGAAACAGTAAGGATGTTTAATGAAAAACCACTAGTTGTCTGGACGTTACCATGACCGAATACGCTCCATTTTTTGGTCAAACTCCCCTCGAACGTTGAACCTTGGTTGATTACTGAACCCAAACATTTGTCCCAGATTTTTTTTCTTCTTTTCTTTTTTTCTCTCCCACCCCTTCTTCTTTCCCATTTGTCCACTGAAAAAGGAGAGGGAAAGAAGTGGGGGAAGGGAGAAAAAACAAACCAAAAGCAGAATTTTTTTGGCAGGGGGAGAGATGGGGCAGTGGTTAAAATAGCAGAACAATTAGGGGGAAAACTAACCATTTCTCTCTCTCTCTCTCTCTCACACACACACACACACACTCACACTCACACACACACACACACTTTGAAAAAGGCTATTTTTTCAAACAATTCCATTGCATCATAAATGTCAGTCAGCTCACAAAGCCTCCCCCAGCCCCCAACATACACACAGTGGACGTACGGGGAGACCGGACAGTTGTTACAGCCCATTCTTGCTCTCGGGCCCCTTCCTCCAGGGACCCCTGTGCTGCCCAAAGAGGAGCGGGTGGGTGTGGGGGTGCTGTGTGTGTGTGTGTGCATGAGAAGCCAACCTGTCAGGGCTTTGACTGCAGCTGACAAGTTTGCTTAATAGAAATAAATATTCATATAATTGATTAGACATAATTGCAACCCAAATCACCCCATCTTCACCCAGTTCAACAAGGCTGTGACCCACATGGGGGAAAAAGACAACAGCAAGAAGTGTCTCTCTGGGTATTATTAGGAAGTCTCTGTCCTTAATAAAAAGAAGCTGTCTTGGAACGCCTCACCCCACAACTCCCTGTCCAAGAGGAGCCCCCAGACTCCACCTTTTTGCAGTGTAGACATAAACTCACACTCCCTTCTGCCCCAGAGTAGCAGACCTCTGGACTCCCCATTCCCCCACTTGCATGAGTCTCTGCAGGCCAGAGATCCACCCTGCGGCTGCCACCCTGAAGGCTGGAAAGGAGCTGCATCCGGGCCCACATCCGGAGCCAGGAGCCAGGCAGGTTTCCAGCCCTGTTCCTTCATCTCGCCAGCTCTCGGCGCCCCGCTGCGCTTTGCATACAGTGCAGTGCTTGGCGATAGTGGTGCCTTCACTGGACTTGTGGCTGCCCCCCGCCAGTTGGGGGCTTGGGAGAGCCCCATGAGCACAGGGAGGCTGGAGAGAGGGCTGCATTCCCTCTTCCCGGGACTAGGGGGCTAGGTTTGGTGCCCCAAGCCCATGCTCCATACAGTGCCCCAAAGCCCTAGCAAGGCCCCATCGCCAGGAAGGCCTTTCGCTGCTATTCCTGGCGGTGCAGGAAACCCAGACACCCAGGGCACCTGGGGAGTGCTGGATGGCCAACGAGGACCCACGCATTCCCCCTGCCCCATCCACTCTCTCCCATCCGAATCCACAGCGTGCAGCCTCTTCTCTGGAGCAGCACGCGGTGGGCAGAGACGGTCATGGGGACGCGGTCCAGCGAGACCAAAATGAAGTGTGAGCCTCCTTCCCCGGGACAGGCCCCATTCATCTTCGTCAATGGGCAGGGGGAAGAACTGGAAATGGCAGGGCGAGATTAGACTGCAGCGTGTCCCTGTCACAGTCATTTAGTTCTGTCAGACAGCGTGGGCGGGCATGGCCCTGTCCACTCAGGAATGCCGGGCATGGCTCACCTCCACCTCTGGCCAGCCTGCCCCCCAGGGTGCACTCGCTGGGGGTGGGGCAAGACGCGCCGCCCTTGTGACATTTGGGAGCGGGAGAGGAGGGTGGCTGTGGGGTGGGGGGACATGGACTGTAGGATAATTGAAAGCCACCCCCAACCTCTGCCCCAGTCAGATCTTCCCCTGTCTCAGTCCCCGACTTCAGCTGCTCTGCTGTGAGCTCTGTAAAACATGAAGGGTGTCGGACCAAACGAGGTTGGGCTGTATTTCCCCCAGCAAAGAAAGGAGCACAGAGGGTCTAAACAGGAGCTTGTGTCCCTCTAAGCACACAGCTACAGCTGTTACTCAGCCACTCCTCTGTATACCAAGGGCACATGGTAACAAAGCTGTTGGCATCTAGGACTTGGTGGTTACGGCTCTACTACATGGTGTGCTCACTCGGACCTTCACAGTGACACAGGGGATAAAATGAAAAGCCTCCTGCTCTGAAAGCTCCCCATCCCCCAGGAAGTCTAATTTGTTTTCAGCAGTACAGAGCATATGACACATAGTTGAGCAGTTTTGATTCCACCCAGTAGGGGACATGCTACAGCAGCACTGAGCTACTGCAGTGAGGGGCACTATAGAAATACCTAAGAGAGAAATGCACCAGTCGGCTCATTAGCGTGGGCCCACCTCCCCAGTGGCGACACACTTCAGAACTAAATTTGGTTTGGAATTCAGTCACCCCCAGAGTTCAGGGATGTCTGGGCTTGCAGCTCCAGTTTGACCCATTTATAGAACTAGACACAAACCATGACATTTGGAGTCCGATCTGAAGTTGAACTCAGCCTTCAGTTTCAGGCCCATCCATCTGTCCAGTTCTCTCATAAGCTTTCCCACCCCATCCTCAGTGGCATGCTTTTAATGTGCCTTGCTCATATACACCTCTCTAAGCTGAACGGCCTGAAACCTCTGGCTAACTGGCTTCCCTCCCGGCTTCCATCTCCCTTGCTTGCAAATGATTTCTAGAAAGCCGTTTAAAATGTATTATCTTTCCAAAGAGGAGCCGATAAACAGGAGTGGGAGGGGTGGGTGCAGGAGGCATGCTGCAATGAGCTGCCATATTTTCTGGCTTTATATTGTTCTCCTCCTGGCCTTTTACAAAGATAGATGGCCATTTAGTATGAAAATAAATTACCAGCTGTGTGCAGGAGTCCTTGATGGGCAGGGACAAGTGTCAGCCTTCCCTTGGTCTGTGTGTGCTTGTTATGCGTGTGTGCGTCACCCGCGCCACCTGTGATGGGAGATAGGAGCGCCTTTATTAACCAGCAATCTGTCAAATTGACTATCTAATGGCGTGTGTATGTGTGTTTGTGCGTGCGGTGTGGTTTCTAGCAGTGAGGATGGGTGTATGTGGCCAGTGAGACACTGTGACTGTCCAGTGTGTGTGCAGCGTGCTGTTGGAGCCACAACAAATCATTCATGTATTGAGTTTGTGGGTGCTGTGACCACATGCGCCAAAAGCGGGCTGTTTTGGGCTTGGGGGAACTCAAGTTTTGGATGTCCAGCCCAAGCCAGGTGGCTAGTGTTGATACTTGTGCCCATTCTGTGTGTGCGTGGGACTGCCTCTTGGTATGCATGTGTTTGGGCAGGTTGTGTGTGTGCCTGTCTAGTGAGCTTGGTGCGCCTTGTGTTGTCGGCGGACGGCATGCGCTGTGTGAGTAGTTTATTGGCACTGGGCTGGGTAGAGCGGGCGGTGGATGAACGGCGTTGGATATGAGATTTCTACACAGGAGCCTTGGAAGGATGAGTGACTCTGCTGCTCCCATTCTCAAACCCCTGCAGAAGAGAAACCCACTGCCTCCATGCCGGCCTCGCTGGATTAGTTGGATGGAGGAGTTGAATAATCTGCCCCATCGCCTTCCATGGTACCAACCCACTGCCCTTCTCCCCCCTCTCCCCTGAAATAATCCTGCTCTGGAATGAATTAGCTCTGGCGTGCATGGGGGGCAGCCCAAGGGGAACTGCAGGAGTGACCCGAGGGAGGACTGGGAGAAGAGGGTGCCCTCTCTCACTGAGGGTGCCCTCAGTGCCCTCTCATTAGTCCCGCGCTAGATTTCTGTGCCCCTGAAATGGAAGCTGGGTCCATGCCCCTGGGAGGAAGGGAAGAAGCTAAACTGGAGTCCCGTGGCCCCCTGGAATGGCGTATGGCTGCCAGTGGGGCAATAGGCCTGAAAATGATCCCTAGAACCGATGGTTCTGGGCAAGGCCGGGAAGCCAGTGGCATCTTTTAAAATTCAGAGAGGATTTTTGGAGAAGTTGCCCAGCTGAGGGCAAGATTCTAAGCCCCTCACGCCTGCCCCTCCTCCCCCCCAAACATGACCCAGCCTTCCCCCCACTGGAGCCCCTAGGGTCTGGAAGGGCAGTTCACTCCCTATCAGATGACTCGGAGGTTCAGTCCTGGAGACATTAATAAAAGTCACCAGACAAAAACCTTCACGTTCCATCTCGCGGGCGAGCGCGTGCTTCGACTCCCAGATACGGTCCCTGCCACTTGAAATTAATTCACCACCCCCGGTGCATCGGCAAAATAAATTATCTGGCTGCCTGGGCTGGCTGCAGATTACCTTGTGGACGGAGCCCCCTGCAGGAGGAAAGGGGGAGGAGAGAGGACACAGCAAGGAGCCAGGGAGAGGTTAGAAACCGGGGCGGGGGGGGGATGGTAGGAGAGAGGAAGAGATGCAAGGAGAAGAGAGAGTGTAATTTACAGGATGGGGCGCAGAGGAGGCGGAGATAGCTTGTTAGGTCACCCAGCCCAGGAGCGTGTGTGTGTCTAACCTGCAGTTCCCCTCCGGCCTACCACCCCCTGGCTTGTGTGGACCTCTCCTCATGGGCGTCGTGGTCCCTGCACCTTCTCCCCTTGCCTGTTAGTTACTGCTCTCAGACACCCCCAGCCTGCATCCAGCTGCTCGTCGCATACCCTGAGTGCCTTTCCATGTCCCCATACCGCTGAATCATCACCCTGTGCATGCAGCTTCCTCCAGGACACGTGACATCCGTGCGTATTTTCTGTGCAATTCTTATCTTTTACTGATCATTCCACCCAGTGGCTTGTTGGGATTTTTTTACACAAGAGATCAGAGTTCAAAACACCAGGGCACTGTATGTGCTAGGGAGTCCCTGCTCTCCCCACCTCTGGCTGGGGGCACCTGCGATGCAGAGATCTGCCCCCCTGAAATGGTGTAGCTGAGCGACCCCTGGGAGCAGTGCAAGCTGGGAGAAGACGGTGAAGACCAGCGGCCAACATTAAGGCTTCTCTCCAGAGCCTCACCCCCTCACAGAGACCTGTTGGCCAGGCCCTGAATACGAGGGACGTAGGGAAGTAGAAGAGCAAAGCTGTTACCCTGGCCGAAAGGTACCAAAGTGCATTGTTTCTCCTTGTCCCCACCAAACCCCGTTGGCTTCCTGCAACTCACTATCAACTTACACTTATATACACATTGGTGACTCCAAACTATCACGATGTGGGGGACCCTGGAATGGCAGAGTGGAAGAGGGGCTCCCCAGTGCCGGGGTCATGTCCCTTGGGCTCTGGCTTCTTAACCCCAATGTTGCCCTCTCCATGGTCACAGGCTTCTCACTTCTCAGATTTACTGAGAAGATGTAGCCGGCTCTTCACGTCTGCTGCTAGCCTGGACAGTGCTGGGAGTAGAGAACCATTCCAGGATTCCCCCAGAAGAGCCCATAGGCCCAGTGCCCAGCTCAATGGCTGGGGAGGGCGTCAGAGAAACCAGACTTCTGCAGGACTGTCCTGTACAAGGCAGGGGGCTGGAGACCCCTGCAGCCTGTCCCACCTGTGAGGAGGCTAGTGTGGGGCATACCTAAGGCCACATCAAGAGCCTCTGTGAATTCAAGTCTAGGAAAGGTTGTGCCCGATCTCCAGATCCATGTCCGCTTCAACCTCCTCCCCTTCAGATTTGAGCTCCCTGATTGGAAAGGGAGGAGCCAAATGTGGCTTGTCAGCCTGTCAGTCATCTTCTGACCAATCAGGAGATAGGGGAAAGTGATGATCCCTGAGCGTCCGTCTTCGCTGGCAGAGCCCAGTGGGGGACAATGGGCATGAACGAGTGGTCCGGCCACTGGCTCAGTTTTTGCTGGCGATCTTTTTCTTACGGGCTGACACCAGGTCGTAGAAGGGATCCTGGGTGATGCTAGTCCTGGATAGAGGAGGAGTGAGAGAGGTTCAGGGCTGGGAAATGACACGGGGAACCTGCAGCAAATGGACCCTCCCCAGAACACAGAACTGGGCATCTGCAGGCCCCTCCATAGCACCCTGCACCTCCAGCTAGCGTCGCGTCAGACTTTGCAGGCCATTGTAGGAGCCTGAAGGTTCTGTGTAAGGGCCTCCGGGCCCCAGATGGCTAAGCCGCTGGAGCCATAGGGATGGAGAGGCGAGGGGGTCAGGGACACCTACAGGTGCTAGAGTGTGAACATTTATCTCCCTTACAGAGGGCCACTCTCTTTTGAGTCCCTGGGGGCTATGCTCCTCTGTTCCCTTGCATTTAAAATAGCTGCTGCCCAAGTGCCCCACAGAAGCATGGCCAGCCCTCCAGCTCTGCATGCTGGCACAGCGTTGCCATTCACGTCTCTGCTCACTGGCGCACCACAGGCAGCTCTTGTCTCTGCTTGTGTCATGTCTCCCTTGACCTGAACTCATGGGGGAGCCATCTAGTCTCCCTCTGGGCCTGTCCCCTTACCGTATCGCCTCAATCCACAGATTGCGCTCCTCCGGCGTGGCGGCCGAGATCTTGTAGGACTGGTGTTTGCCTTCCACCACCTTCCCATCCCCATCTGTCTTGCAGGCTTTGATCTTCTGCCCCTTGCAGTTGGGATTGAAGAGCTCGAAGCAGTTCTGCAAGGAGAGACGGGGAGGGGAGGAGGGGGTTAGGGCAGTAAATCCGTTGTTCCAGTGGCCCAGCTTTAGGAGGTCAGGCTAAGGGAGTTTGCAGAGGTCGCAGTGGGCTTGTCTGTTCCTGAACTGGGGCCAGGGCTTTCACGCTCCAGGGATCTCAGCACTGTTGAGTTAGATTCGACTCGCTCAGACACTCCACAAGTAAATACAGCACCACTCTGCCCTCAGTGACTCCTTTGGCACCTTGGTCACTAACCCATGTTTTACAGACAGAAAGTACATTAGTCAAGACCCTGGAAAACACCCTATGGTTTGTACTGCACCCCACACAGCCTACCAGAGACAGACAGATGGGCTCACGGCCTAACATCTTTTGGGCAGGATGGCACTTCTAACAGTACAGCGTCACCTGCCATACTGCAACCAACACTGGTTCTGCATAAGAGACAGACAGAAAGGAGAGCACTTTGAGGTCAGCTTTCAGGGGGCACCTCTCTAACAGAACAGCGCTATTTCTTACTCAGAGGCTTTAAGTCCAGAAGGGACCGTCATGATCATCTAGTCTGACCTCCTGCACAGCGCAAGCCACAGAACCTCGCCAACCCACTCCTGTAATAGACCCTTGACCTCTGGCTGAATTACTGACGTCCTCACAGCATGTTTAAAGACTTCAAGTTACAGAGAATCTGCCATTTACACTAGTTTAAAGCTGCAAGTGACCTGTGCCCCATGCTGCAGAAGAATGGTCTCTGCCAAGCTGACCAGGGGAAAATGCCTTATCAACCCCAAATATGGCGATCAGTTGGACCCTGAGCATGTGGGCTAGACCCCCAGCCAGACACCTGGAAAAATTTCTCTGTTGTAACTCAGAGCCGTCCCCATCTAGTGTCCCATCACCCAACTTTGGAGATATTTGCTGCTAGCAGTCACATACCATTGTAGGCAGTCTCATCATACCATCTCCTCCATAAACTGATCAAACTCAGTTTTAAAGCCAGCTCGGGTTTTTGCCCCCACTGCTCCCCGTGGAAGGTTGTTCCAGAACATCACTCCTCTGATGGTTAGAAACCTTTGTCTAATTTCAAGCCTAAACTTGTTGATGACCAGTTTATGTACTTCCTCCAAAGTAGCACACTGTGGCATGGTACCAACTCCTGATGAAGGAATCAAATCTAGAGCTGGGCTGAGAAAGGTTGGTTCATTTCGTGGAGGATTCCAATATTTCAAAATTTGGCTCCATTCAGACTCAGAAGAAAACCCAGACATTTCAACATTGTCCATGGAAGGGAAAGCCCGGGGCCCCTGACTCAGAGATGGTCTGCCTGGCTGGCTGTCCTGGAGTTGCGGTCCCTGCAAACCTGGGCTCCCCGGCAGCCTACTGGGTGAGCAGCAGAGGTACTGGGGGGGTGGGATGCCAGGGAGGTTTCGAAAGGTGCCTGGTTTCCAGAGGAACTCCAACCAAACTGAACCATCCCCACAGAATGTTTCAATTTCAACTAACTGGCGAATTCCAATGAAAAACTTTCACTGGAATTTTTCCGCCCAGCGCTAACGGAGCCACCCCCTCTGAATGTCCCCTCCCACCCTGAGTGGCAGCCCATCCTAGACAGGCCTGAAGCACATCAGCAGGGATAAGGCGTGCAGGAAGTTTATCCCGCCACTGCCCTTGCTGTGCCTGCCCCGGTCTTGGAGGCGGAGGCAGGGCTTGGTCTCACCGCCAGTGCTTCTCACCCACACTCGGGGAGCTTTAAAGTGGAGAAGCTGCCTGGGTTAGGTCCCGGGGTGGGGCAGCTCACACTCCACCTTCCACGATGGCAGAGCACTGCCTGGGACAGTGCCACGGAGCGGGGCAGGAGGAGATAAACCTGCCAGCGTCTCTGATGACGCACGCGCGTCGCGGCGGTACCAAACGGTGGAGACGTACCGGCTTCTTGGGGTCGTCCACCTTGTGAATCGAGAGATTTTCCAGGGGAATGATCCCCAGAGGTTCTTTATCCTGCAAGCCAACGAGGAGCAGAGATGAGTGTCTGACATGCACCTCGACCAGTGACGTGCTGCTCCCCATTGCCTTGGCACACCCCTCTCCCGCCCCCTGAGCACGAAGGCAAAGCAGGTCCCTGACAGAAACCCAGAAACACACTGGCAAACCGGCAGACGCTTGCCATTCCAGACCGATTAGAACCAATCATGTGGCACCTTTTCGGTGCCCATGGCTGTAGCTGGCCAGAGTTCCGCCTGACAGACGGCGCTGTGTGGTTTTTTCTGATCAGTCTGGAACGGCATCTGTGGGTCATAGACTGGGGGTGGAGGAGTGGGAAATGGTGGGGCTCAGTCCAGGGATGGCAGAGTGGGCTGTATCCCCATCCCTCATGACCCCGGGAAAATGCAGCCCCTTGGGAGAGATTTGCTTGACTGGTGCACAGCCCTTACCGTGGTGTATTCAAAGTAGTACAGGCAGTTGTCGGTCAGAATGAACCAACGGCGCTTCCAGGTCTTCACCCGGCCTCCTAGGGGCAGCCAGATTCAAAATGTGTCAGTTACAGCATCCTCCCTCCCCACTCCATTCACCCTCTGAAGATTGGTCCCCAGGGACATAACCTCCACCCCACGCTGAGTGCACACAGGGAGTTGGCACGGCTTCAAACTAGGGGAAGGGGAGAGAGGCACGTCCTTAACATCCTTCTGAGCAGATTGGCTTTGGGAGCTGCGGGAGGGGGCTGTCTCTCTAGAGAACAGTCGGTAGGTTTGAACACCAGGGGTCAGTCTCAGCCCGTGGCAGCGGCAAGAAAGGCTGCTGTAGACCAGTGGTTCTCAATCTTTCCAAACTACAGTACCCCTTTCTGGAGTCTGATTTGTCTTGAGTACCCCGAGTTTCGCCTCACTTAAAATCTACTTGCTTTCAAATTCAGCCAAAAATACAAAAAGTGTCAGCACACAATTACGTTAAAATGGCTGCCTTTCTCATTTTTACCATATAATTATAAAATAAACCGACTGGAATGTAAATACTGTACTTACATTGCAGTGTATAGTAAATAGAGCAGTATAAAGAAGTCACTGTCTGTATGAAATTTTAGTTTGTAGTGACTTCGCTAGTGCTCTTTATATAGCCTGTTGTAAAACTAGACAAATATTTAGATGAGTTGATGTACCCCACAGAAGACCTTTGCGTACCCGCAGGGGTACCCCTGGTTGAGAACCACTGCTGTAGACATCCACACTGATGCACAGGAAACTCTGGGGATGTTCCTGGAGGAGATTTGCACACGGAGGGGATTCTTACCCAGTTTAAGGAGCCAGCCCTCACGGCTGGGGTTGAAGAAAGTGTGTGTGAGGTCATTCCCGTCATCCTCTGGGATGGAAAAGGGCTCACTCTTGATGCTCTCATACAGATTCTGCCCCCACAGAAAGAGGGAGAGAAATTAAAAAGCCTCAGCCAGCACATGGTGACTTGAGTTATCTCACTGACATGCCTTACAGGGGATGCTAGCTACGTGATACCCCTTAATGCTCACCTCACAGGGGCGAAACAGGAGTGGCATGTGGCCTTTCTACATCCTGTGCCAAAACAGGCCCCAGCTACATGCACACACACACATACACACATAACCAATGGGGAACACTCTTGTAAGGGAACAATCAGGTGTGGGTACACGGACACAGACACATGACCAATGGGGAACACTTCTATAATTAAGCCCTCAGGCACACACACACACACGCATACATGCACGCACACGGACAGCATTCTATTTTGAACCGACACACACACAGTGCAGAGGGCAACAATCAGCTACAGACGCACACCCATGAGCTACCAGGAACACCTCAGTACATTGCGCAGCTGTGGGTGAGGGATTCCAGTTTCTTGTCCTGTCCAGGGGTGACATTGTGCTGCTGGGATTTGACATCATTTATGACGCAAGGTTTTGTCAAAAAGGTTCCTGCAATTTCCTCCAAACAACCACCAGGAAGTGACATGATGCCAGAAATCTGAGCCCTCCACACTGAGGGACGAGCAGGGCTGGGAGAGTTGCTAAACAAACCCTGGGCTGCTGCTGGGGTGGGTGGGTGGCGTGAGCAGGACACAGTCAATACAGGGTTCTGAATGCCAGATCATCACTGTGGCCCAGACCTTTGATGCCAACTGGCAAAGGGCTCACGGTTATGTAACAATAAATCCCAGCAGGCCTGACAAACTCACTACACCCAGCACACTGTTGCCAGAATATTTAGCCAATACAGTCTTGTAAGGTATCATATGAAAACTGGTGACACACTGGTCATGAATGTCATGGTGTGAGGTACGTATGGGTTGTGCATAAAGAGTTGTGTAGCGGTGCTGGCGATATGGTCTTACCATGTGCTGTGGAGGCAGTTGACAAACAAGCCTGTCTTAGACAAAGGACTGGGGATTTACCTGTCTGCATGGATCAAGCTGTGGGAAAACAGCATGGCAGCATGACTTGATCACAAGCAAAGGACAATCAAAGTATATTTGCATCTAAAGTAAACAAAGCGATCGAGCCAATGGAGAAAGCCAATTGACCATAGGATGAAGAACTGGCTTGTCACCTGCACCCCAAAGAACAGGCAGCCGAGGAGAGGAACTTTGTCTGGGTTTACTTTTCAGCTAATACATTTCAAAGCTTTTCTGGACTATAAAAAGGAATCAAGGGGACTCCGTTATCCAGCACTTAGGGGGCAGCGCCCTGTGACTCAGTGAACGCTGGGCCCTCCTGCTCAAGGGGCTGTGGCTGCTGATAGCTTGATGGAGGTGAGAAAGCTGTTTAGGCAAACCTTGCCGTTTGCTAAGGTTAAGTTTGAGTCACTAGCTAAAGTGTTATTTCTGCGGTGTTTGTAACTGTCTCTTTCCCCCTGGCTTAGGATCTCTTAAATCTCTGTTCTGTGTTCATACACGTGTGCTGGGTTTCACTACAAACCATCTCAGTGCTGTGTACTACGGTAAAGAGTGTGTCCTCAGTGAGCAAGCAGGCTGGTGGGGATTCTGTCTGTTTGGAGACAGTAGACTTGCTATGTCTGTGGGCATCCGGGGACAGGGGCTCTTCCATTGGGTTTGGGACCTGGGGTTCCCTGAATGTTGCCTGCAAGGCACGGCTAAGCCTGGCAGAGTCTTGAGGAGATTGCTGGTGAGGTGGACAGATTGGTGTGGCAGGGAGCTGATACACACAGCTGATGCTCCAGCAAAGCGCTCTCTTGCTATGGCAGAGGGGTAACTCAGTGGCTTAAGGTTCTGGGCACCCCAAGAAAAGGTCCCAATCACTGCCCTGTGCAGGGCCCTGTCCACAGGCTAAACCTGAGCAGGGGACATTAGCCCTTCCTCCCGGGGCATAGTGTGAGAAGGGAGGAGCTGTCATGTTGCCTTCCTGAGGCTCAGCCATGTAGTCATGGCTGGTCTTACTGTTTAATTTGTGCCAGGGCTTGCTAGGGCTGAGCTCCAGCACCTCTGGGCCCGGCAGCTCATAGCCCTGGCACCTGAAGCTGTGGCTGGGGCCCAAGGCCAATTCGGGATCAGTGAAACCTGTGGTCCTGAGGGCTACAAATAGCATGGCATGTGCAGAAAGATATGCCAAAGCCCTTCCTTGAGCAAACGCCCCTCAGCGAAGACACACTGCAGTTGCAGAGCCAGACTCTGAGACCCTCACGAGTCGTCCCATGGTGGGAGTCAAGGGGAATGTTCATGGACACTACTCAGTGTGAGTAGGGGTTTCAGAATATGGCCCACAATGATATTATCATCATCATCATCATGCCCCAAATGCACCAGGCTGTGTACACACCCACACAGGAAGAGTCCATGCCCTGAACAGCTTTCAGACAAAGGCTGGGGCTAAGGGAGTCAGGTGCCCAGCTCTCTTTGCAAGTCACTGGGCATTGGCATTGGGTGCCTCACTCCATTAGGCCCTTTGAAAGTCCCAGCCCTACAAAGGCAGGCTTGCAGACACACAAATACACACTGGCAGACACACAACCCACTCACACATCCACTCTCTCAGCCCCGTGCTCAGACCCCTCCCCCCCCCGGACAGACACACCCACCACTAACCTGACTTGCACACGCGCATGCAACCCTCGCAGATTTGCTTTCTTGCTCTCTCTCTCTCTCTCACACACACACACACACACTTGCTCATACACACACTGCACACTCTGCCCTCGCACTCTCCGACCCATGCTTTCCTGCTCTGCGACACAAACCCTGGCCCACAAGGCCACATTTGCAGGCTCTTTCCAATGCTCCCTCCCTGCCCCCGGCCACAGCACATCCTCTCCTCTGCCAGCCACTCGTAGCCCCCTCCTGGAGCACCCCTACTCCCCAAGCCTGGTAGGCTCCACTTAGTCCTCGTTCCTTGGCAGATGCATGACGCACCTTGAGCCCAGCGGGCCCTGGGCTCTTGAGAAGGGAGGAATACATGGACTCTCCCACTCTCAGGGACCATCAATGCTCCAAGAAGGGGCCACTCAGAAATCAGCCTGACGCCACAGGGAGGGGTATTGACGATGCCTTCGGCTGGGTCAGGTAGTTCTCCCGGCTCAGCGCCCGGCAGGCGAGGCGAGAGGAGCACTCACCCGCAGGAGCAGTTCGGGCAGGTCCCCTCCGTTGTTGATGCCGCGGTTCATGGACACGAACCTCTCGAAGGGGGGCTTGTCCTTCACGTTGGGGTTGTGCAAGCTGGTGTTCAACATGATGATGGAGAAGGAGAGCACGTAGCACGTATCTGCCGGTGAGTGAGAAAGCGCACAGGGGTGTGTGTGTGTGTGTGCCTGGCAGGATCGCCACCCCCAGACATCACTGCCAGGGGAACAATGCCCCCGGGGTTCTGGGGAGGGATGGGCGGGAGGCTTCCCCATTCCCTTTGAGGCTCTAGCAAGGTTCCAGTCACAGTGGGAGGGGGCTGTCACCCTGTGCCTGGACCCTGTTAATTGCCCTTGGGTCCCACGGGAAAAGAGGATCGCTTGTTCCTTTGGTCTCGAGCACTGAGTGCATGGATCCCATAGAGACCTCGGGAGGCTGTTCACCCCACTGGGGTCTGATGGCGGGCACGCGGGGGGACACAAGACCCAGGGGGACATGAGACCCAGGGGGTGGGAGTGACATTTATTTGCCTCCTTGGCCTTGTGCCATTACGTGACAACACTGCTTTAGGACAGGAAGCTGACGATGCTCATAGACTTTAAGGTCAGAAGGGACCATCGTGATCATCTAGTCTGACTCCTGCACAGATGCTGATTTAGCACTATGGGAGGACGTGACCGCTGGGACACAGTTATGGTGCCCCTCCGAGCCCACGTGAAATGCTGGAACGTGAAGCCTGCAAGGTAAGCAGCTCCCGCACACCACGGGCACAAGGAATGCACACGGGTGGGCTGGGCCGATCGTTCCCGAGCACGGAGCTGTGGGCTGGACGCACAGGCTTTTGGCCCTGACAGGTTTTTCACTGCTGAGACAGGATGCGGAGGGTCAGCATTAAAACGACTCAGCTGCCCCAGTGCAGATCACTAACAACTGCGAAGAGCGATACCAGCTGGCGTCAATCAGTGCAGACTCCACTGGTTTCCATGCAGCTGAGCATGGTCACACCAGCTGCGGACATGGCCCAGTGGATTTCTGTCAGTGAAACTGAGAGCAGAATTATCCCCTGTCTCTAGAAAAGCCACCTACAGTTAGGAACTGGCAGAAGTGACAGGGGACTGACCGGGGCCAAATCACCTGACCTAAGGGAAGATAAAGCTGGAGGTGCCACATTTGCTCTTCAAACACTGCCCTCTATATTTTGCGAGTGGTGGATCATGGCCCCTCTTTAGCTAATACTGGCAGCTCATCCCCTCTGTCCTCCTCTGCAGCTACCTGTCGACTGGAAGACTCCTGGGTTACACTGGCAGTACCAGTTGGCGAAGGCTTCCATCATCCGATCAATCTTCTGGGCCTCCCCGGGCAGGCGGAAGCTCCACAAGAACTGCCTGCAACGACACCCCACCCGTGGGCTAGTCACGTGCTGGCCAGGCAGGCTCCTGGACACATGCCCCCTTCTCCACGCCCCTAATGCACAGGGGTGCCATCCTTCCTCCCCTGGAAGTGTGGGAGTCCTCCCTCCACACAGAGAAGACAACAGGATGCCCTCACGTGAAACTGGGGCATCTTTCTTCCAAAGACGAGTGCAATGGAACAGCCAGCCTAGGACCCCGGAGGTTTTCCCCTCAGCACACAATGAGATGCCCATCCTGGGAAACAGAGAGCCTTCCCCAGCTCCTAGGGCAACAACTGGACGCTGTCCCTGAGAAACGAAGATCCTCCCCCAAAAAACGGAAGTGCGACAGGGCACCTGGTCCAGGGACCATGGCCTCTCTCCCCACCCTGTGGGTGTCCAGCAAGATGCTCTCTTAGCAAACGGGGACCTCTCTCCCCAATGCACTGTCTCAGATGAGACGCCTGCCCCAGGACACAGGCTGCCTCAGCTGACACTGCACAAGAGTCCAAGGAAAAGCCCTTGTGGGAAATATGAGGGCTCAGTGAGATGCCCTTGAAATGGGGGGATCCCTCTCCCGCAGCACATGGAGACCGCACACGTGTCCGCCCCTGGAAACAGCAGGCCCTACCCCCCAACACACCAGGGCATGATGGGCCACCCCTGGAGGAATGAGAGGGGCCAACATATGAAAAAGGAGGAGGCCCTCCTACGACACAGAGGTGATTCTTCCCTAACACAGGGAGCCACAGCAAGATGATGCCCCCCCCAGGGAAATGGGGGTCACACTCCCCAGTGCGCCACACAGCAATGGGATGCCGCCCTGGGAAGCGGGTTTCTCTGCGTTGGTGCAGTCAGACACCCAGGTGTGAAAATGGGGGGCGGGGGCCTCCCAGACGAATGCTTGGGAATCTCCGTCCCCACTCTGAGCCATCTCCCTAGCCCCGGGCCCTCTGGCGTGCATTGGTCTTTGCAGCCCTGCGGGGCACCGTGGGCAACCAGGCGCGGGCCCCCACTCCAACGCCGGGCCTCTCTGGCTGGCTGCTCACTCACCTTAGCGCCTGCACCAGGTTGAGGTTGGCGAAGGAGTGGCATTCCACGAAGGCCTGAAGGATCTGCAGGTTCATCGGGTCCCTGGTGGAGGGAACAGGGCATAGTGGGGGGAGGCATAGGGAGAGAAGGATACTGAGACGATGACTCAGTGCCTTACTATGTGACTTAGAGCAGAGCTGGGCTTGGACCCCTCAGATCTCTGATTCCCCCAGGGGCATCGGCGTACCTCCCCCTCTCTCTGCTTTCAAAATTCAGCTCCCCTTCCCACACAAAAAGATGCCAGGACCTTTGGCAATGTTGTTATACTGGTGCCTTCTCCGCACTAAGGGTTTGCCTTAATTACAGCTATCAGCGGCAGCGCAGCTGCCCCAGTGCTCACCCCTTGCATCTACAGAGTAAACCGCTAGACTCTGAGCTATACCGCCAGTTGGCTTACCTCCGTTTCAAGCAGGGCCGAGCTCCCTGAGTGCAAGTAGCAGCTTTGCCTGTCTACACAAGAAGCTGCAATGGTTCAGCGACACTGAGGGCTGAAACTGGGTCTAACCCCAGCTGTAGACAAGGCCTAGGAGAGTTAAATGAGCCAGGGAAGACTCACCTCTCTCCCAGGTAGTCCCCGATGGCTGTCTTGTTCAGGCCTTCTCCCTTGTAGAGGAACCTGGCGATCTCTCGCAAGTCTGAGGACAGCACCTTGTGTTCAGTCAAGTACTGGATCCCCTGGGGGAAGAGCACACACACGCTGTGAGTGATCCCCCGATGGAGAAGGACAGTTTAATTTAAAACCCGGGATTTCATGTTTCTCCAGTGCTGCAGGCCTCCTCCCAACTCCAGCTCTGCTGAGGTCCCACTACTCACCCTCGCCCTTGGAATGCAGGTGGGAAGCACACAGCCAAGTTTGCTCTCTCAATCCCTCCCCTCATGTTCCTCACAGGAGCGAATGCTGTGCCCATCCCTCACCCTATCCTGGCATGCCTGGGACCTCTAGTGTCAAGGAGCTGCCAGGCTCCTGGGTAGAGCTGTGTGGAGCACGGGAATTCTGTTTCACGCAGGATTTTGAGATTTCAAAAGCATGTCTTTGTTTCAATCCACTGGAACCTGAAAATTTCAGATTTTGCTGCGGAAGAAAATTACCCCTCAAAATTCACTGTGGGTCAATTGAAATGTTTTGTGCCCGCAAAATTGGTTTGTTTCCATTCCAAAAACGGTTATATTCTATTATGATGTGCCGGATAATGCACAGTTTAAAAAATTCCAAAATGGAGCCTCTTTTCGAAAGGAAAAATGGAAACGCTCTCTTCTGAAAATGTCCAAATGGGATGTTTCAGCATTGTCGGAACTCCCCACGCCCCTCCTATACCTGCGTGCCTTTTTTTTCCCCTCTGAAACAGAATTTCGACAAAATTGACACAATTTTGCGAAGTGTTTTGGTTTCAACAGAGCTGCATTTTCCAATGGAAAAAAAGGTCCTTCTAAGTTTTTTCAACCAGCTCTATTCCAAAGTAACAGCTGCTGCCCTGCTCCCACCCCGCCACCTCTGGTCAGAGTAGCACTCTTTAAAGAGCCTGCGCTATCTCTTGGTGCAATCCCTCTGCGCACAGGGTCAGCACAAAGACCAGGTGTCACTAAAGTCCCACTTAGGGCCTCAAAGCAGGGCTTGACTTAACTCTACATAAGAGACTGCAAGGGGCCTGATTGCCAGCTGGGAATAGAGAGAAGCCCTAATGGTGATCTGCTGGTGCTCAGGAGTGAATGTCACTGTGCTCTGTGGGTTGGTGTGCATTGCCAGCAGTTGCTGTGATGGTACTGAAGGGCAGAGGTGATGCTAGTAGCCCATTGGGGACCCTATCAGGAATATTTTGGGGTGGCCCCCCACAACACTTAATAAAAAGCGAATAGGGGGCCCCCTGGAACTTCTTGGGGCTCTAAGCAATTGCTTAGAGTGCTTATGCCTAGTGCTGGCTCTGCTGGAGGATCATCTTTTGCGTCGCAGTGTGGAGGGGGAGGAGGCGTGGTGGAAAGTTAGTCGGAGCAGCAGCAGCTGAACAGGAGCCTGAGAGATGGTTGCTGTGGTTAAAATGATGGGGGGGCTGATCTTTCTGTTGCAGCTTGTGGTTTTCTTTGTAGAGCACACACTAAGTGGTCCAGCAGAGAGCGGGAGGGAAGAGAAAGCGGCCCGTAGGTCTCTTCTTGCTAATCACCTTCACCTCCGCCTTTACACCCTGCTCTGAGTCTCTGGCTGGCGGGGTAGGGAGTGCGGGTCGCACGGGGGGGGGGGGGGGGGGGGGGGGGGGAGTTATCCAGAGCGTGGGAGACCCAGACTTGTTTTGCAGTCTTAGACTCTCATTCCCAGGCCAGCAGGAGTGGCCTGGCCTGGCCTGCTCTGAGTGCGAGAAAGCCTCACATCCTTTCGGGTGACCTCCCTCCCCACCCAGCCAACCCAGGAATAGGTTTTAGAGGAATCTGTGTCAAACATGGGGGTGAGAGAGCCTGGGCTGGGGATTGACAGACAGAAGAGTCAGTGGGTTGATTAATTCTTCCCCAGTTCTTCTCCTTCCTCCTCCAGTTGTTTCTCTTCTGTTGTGGGGGTGCTTTGACTGACACATGTCAGTACAATGGGTCATGGGGAGGCAGTATTGCTCAGAGCTCTCAGAAGTTATCATGACGTGGGACATTGCATGTCAGTGCTATACAGGGCTGAGAAACCAGCCTCCCCCTCCACCCCATCGCCAGTTTCTGGGGTCCTGCATATGTCTGCCCCGATGCTGGAATGAATGAATTTGGAGTGGGAAGCTCGGGTCTGATCTGTAGCAAAGAGAGCTCCATATGGGATGCCAATAAGCAGCAGTCGGAACAATGCACACTACCTTTGTGGGGTCCATGTTGAATTTCTTCCGGCCCATGCACAGATCTTTGTCCTTCTGAATCATTTTGCTGCGGATGCAAAAGTGAAGAATCAAGCATGGAACAAAGAGGAGCAGCCAGCTGGATTACCCTCCAGGGCAGGGCAGGAGGGAGGCTGAGTTCCCAACAGGGAGTTCCTGGATCTTAGCTTTGGCTTGCTCTGGCAGGCGAGGGGAGAAGCCATGCACCCACGCCGGCCTATGTCCATCCTAAGGCAGGGGGAGTTCACCCCATGGAGCCTGGAATGTCTCAAGGGCTGGTGTTTTGCTGAACTCACTGCTCTCTAGTAAAGAGAAATCCCACAAGAGAGAGCAGGAGCAAACTCCCTCCCTCATTTTCCATGTGTTCAGAATCTCTACAGACTGCTTTAAATCAGGCCCCTGGTTCCTTGTCCCTCCTGAAGAGGAGCCATGCAGCCTGTGCACCAGAGGAACATCCATGCAATCGCCACCTCCCTCCAGGCTCCCCGGCCCGTGGCTGGATCCTCACCTCTCTTCTTTGCTTTGGAAGCAATCTATCTCTGCAAACACCGCTGCAATCTCGTCCTTCAGTTTCTGTGGGAGGAGGAGACCGAGGGTGAGAGACAGCCAGGGGAAGGAAGATAGCCCAAATGTCTTGTCTCACCCCTTGGTGGCTGCCAAAGCCCTGCTGGCGTGGCCAGGGCCAGCCCAGTTCACTGACCTTTTTAACAGGGCCAGCCAGAGTGTCTTATCAATAAAGCTACCAAGCAGGGGGAGTCACCTTGGGCAGGGGGCTGCTCAGTCCTCAGTCAGAGGGAGCTGCCCATGCATTTGTCATTCAGCAGTCGCCAAACAGACTGCTGAGCTGGTGGGGCTGCTCCGCACCAGATTCTACCATTGAAACATGAAATTCAGCCCCTCTGAACACCTGATATCTCATGGCCCCTAGTCGGCTGCCTCTGGGTTACAAAGGGAGCCAAGTTCTCAGAGACTCATAGACTTTAAGGTCAGAAGGGACCATTATGATCATCTAGTCTGACCTCCTGCACAATGCAGGCCACAAAGCCTCACCCATCCACTCCTGTAATAGATCCCTGACCTATGACTGAGTTATTGAAGTCTTCAAATCATGGTTTAAAGACTTCAGGATACAGAGAATCCACCAACAAGTAAGCCGGGCCCCAGGCTGCAGAGGAAGGCAAAAAAAAAAAAACCAAACAAAAAAACCCAGGGCCTATGCCAATCTGCCCTGGGGGAAAATTCCTTCCCAACCCCAAATATGGAGATCAGCTAAACCCTGAGCATGTGGGCAAGAAGTTCTTGGGGTTCTTCTCTCCACGCTTCTGTTTCTCCTCCCACCCTTTGCCTGGCAAGTCAATTTAGTTTGTAAGCCCTTCCGGGCAGGGACTGTCCCTGAGTACATGTTTGTACAGCACCTAGCACAATGGAGCCCTGATCTTGGCTATTGTAATAAAAATTATTTGTTGTTATTATTATTCTTTTCCAGGACTATGTCTTTCAGCTGCTGAATAAGCAATTTTAGATCTACTAGCTGTTTAACCCTAGTGATAATGCATCAAGATTACTGGAGAAATTCCGCAGGGGAAGAATCTCCATCCTGGGACCCAAGCACATCCTGCCCCTTTGGTCAATGACCTGTTACCAACCAGCTTTGGGGACATGATAAATTCAGACTATTGGCCCCTCTAGTCCAATATATTGTCTCTTGCCACACTGAGTCAGTCCTGTGGTACCTCTAATCAGGTATCCTATCTCCTCCGCTGGCAGTGCTGGAGGGTTCAAGGATGGCAAACAAACAATGCACATAGCCAGTTGTGCAAAGCTGTACATGCAGGGCAGGGGGATTCATTCCTGACTCTGTGGCAATCACTTCACACCCGGAAGCACAAGGTGGGATTATTTATCTGGTAGAACTTGGTTTAACCTTCTATTCTAGTCAAGGCCTTGCATTACACTCATCACCGGGGCATTTGAGCACCTGCAGATTGTGGGCAAATCAACATAGCTCCACTAATCTGGCTCAATAAGCTCTTCAGGGTCTGATGCTGGTAAACCAGGTGCCAGCTCCTGCCAAGGCTCCTAAGTCTCATTGAACATTGACAAATGCATAGCTGGGTACCAGTCTGACTCCCTTGTGTGTTAGTGTTGCTAAAATAGGTATTAGATTTATAGAGATGTGTTTAGTGTTTGGTCTTTATGAAATGCTTGTGAGATGCTGCCTGCATTAATCTCACTTACAATAGCTGTATCCCATGTTATAAAGTAATGTTTAAGCATTTGCTTTGTAACTATAAAAGGGTTTGCTATGAAACTGGAAACCTGCAGAGTCAGGAAAGAAGCATCACCAAGTGTGAAATACTGGTTTACCACAAGAAGTGTCATCTCCTACCCAAAAACAAAGGCCCATAGACACCAGATGAATCATTGTGGAACATTAGTGGACAAAAGCCTTTGTTGATTGCTCCCCGCACACCCATGTATGACTTCCCCCCACTCTGGGGGAAGGGAATAAAAATCCCTGACCAGAGGGAACTGTATTACTCTGCTGCTTGGAATTTGGAGAGGGTAATATTTCTAAGCATAAGCAAGGGATCCTCAAGCTGCTTAGCTGGATTAGCCCTAGAGGACATATAAAGCCTGCACATTTCAGTAGCTTCTATTACTTTTTGAAACTTAAGACTGCAACTCATTTGTGTGTGTATGTTGACCTGCTTTAACCTTGTAAATAACGTCTTCATTTCTTTTTCCTAGTCAATAAAGCTTTAGTTCGTTTAATATAGGACTGGGTACAAGCATTGTCTTTGGTGAGAGATCTAAAGTACAATTGATCTGGGGTAAGTGATTGGTCCTTTGGGACTGGGAGTAACCTGAATATTGTGATTTTTGATGTAAGGGATCACAAAGGCAGGCTTGCCCGGGTGGCACGATAGACTCGAGTGCCCAGGGGGACTGTCTGTGACTCTGTGTTAAGGCTGTTGCAGTGCCTGAGGAGTTCACATGTGGTGGTTGGTTAAATCTAATAATAGAACACACAGCCAATTTGGGGTTTGTGCCCTGGTTTGTAACAGCCTGCCCTGAGGTTGTGAGCCACTCTAGAAAGTGTGACACAGTGCAGGGGCTCAGATGCCATGGAATTGAACAGAATAGAAAGTGTCTTTTTTCATTTTGTATAGTGCCACGACAGCCAGGGTGCTAGGCAAGTAATACATGCTAATTATTAGTCACAACAAATATTGGGACCGCTGCTGTAAATTGGCATAGATCCATTCGTGTCAACAGAGCTACCTTGATTTGTACCAGCAGAGGATCTGGGCTGTTAGTGTCATGGATCATAAAATTAGCCAGCCGTTTTAAAATGGCCAGTTATTATGTTTGACTTGATGCTGTCTTGCAACAGAGAGTTCCCCAGGTTGGATGTGCTGTATGCTGCTTATTGATGGGACTGGTGCCATTTGAATCTCAGAATTCAAGATCTGATCGTGCACATGAGAGTATCTACTGCTAGCTGGGATGTGTTGTTTGTAAAGGGTTTCCCCAGAGAGGAGGTTCTGGGAAGCCTAGCCTGGTCCAGAGATGGAGAGGGGCACAATGGCCCATACCTGAATGTCCTCCAGGAGCTCCTTCCTGTGCTGCTTGATAGTCTCTAGTTCAACCTTTTCCGCCTCGCTCAGATCAGATGGCCCTGGAAATACAGAAGGAACAATGAATGCCAGGAAGAACGGGAGCTGTCTCAGGGCAAGCAGAGCCCCACATCACAACGTTGTGTGCAGGACAAAGCAACCCCTGCCATTCCAGTCCTGAGCTGCTCCTTCCCCTAACATTCTGCCATGGCACCTCATTCCTGCCATGCTCCCTAGTTTGTGATCTCAGTCCTGGGACCCAATCCCAGCTCTGCCAATGCTCCTCCTGACCCTGCAGCAGTCCTGGGTACCACACCTCAGTGCCAATGTCCCTCAGCCCTGATCTTGCAACAACCCCCTTGTTTCACTCCCAGGGCTCTCCTGAGTAGAGGCATCCAATCTTGCCAGATTTTGTTTTGTGGTTTCTCATATAAACACGAGAAAGTCTTTCATGAGCAAGATCAGGATAAATGAACTTGATAAAGCAGTGATCTAAATACTAAATTTAATCCAATCCAAAGCCATTGGCTTGTTCTATCTATCTATTTATCTATCTATCTATCTATCTATCTATCAATCAGAAATTAAAGCCATTTTATTAAATGCAGAAACAGATACAAGAAATAAATGCAAAAGGGAAACAGAAATGGTTTAGTAGAGAATCTAAGTTTATTCCATTTTGAGGAGAGGGTTTTTGGGAGGGTCATCAGAGGAAGAAGAGTAATGGGGCCAGGGGGGCCTCTTCCAACGACCGCAGGCTATGCACAGATGTAACTAGGCCTGCTCTTGTTTCCCCTCTTCACAGGAAGACAAGTGATGACAGAGATGAGAAGACCACAGAATGATTCATAAAAGACCTAGAAGAAGCAATGGAGCGACAGCATAGCAGCTAAATATAATCTGGCCAGTGCATAGTGTTCAGCAAGAATCAGAGGAGAAATAGGAAGCTGCAGAAGCAGAAACTGAGAGTCCACGTCAGCGACCAGGGAAGGCGTGGAGTCCAGGGGAGCCACGCATCAACTCACACGCACTGGTGTGTTGAGAGCTCACACTCTGAGCCCCAGGTCAGGACCTTCTCAAACACCTTTCCCACCCCCGAGTCAGGTCAATCCAGCAGATATGTTTCATGGGTGCATGCACTAAAATCCCCTGGGCCTCCCGGGTCTGGGGGGAAAGAGGAAGTCTCACCAGCTGCCTTGGAAACTCTTCGTGTGCCTCGCAAGCATGGAACAATTTCTAAAAATATGGTGGAAAAGGGGAAGGGGAGAGAAAAGAGAAGGAGGAGAAAGAACAGTGATCTCAGAGCACACGTGCTTGTTTCCTGCAGCATCCCAGAAGACTGGGGATAGGACGGCCCCATTAGACACCTACAACATGTTTCTACCAACCCCAGTGCTGCTCACTGAACTCTAGTGGCTTCCTGCCAGGCTTCACATGCCCTGGGGATGCCCAACACAGACTAAGGGGGCAGAGTCACCCCAAGCGATAGCCCTTGCCCAGCCTCCTGCAGACACTTGTATAAATGGCATTGTCTGAGTTGAGGCCACTGGGACAAGGATAACTGTGTGGACCGGAGCTTGGAATCTAGGGCTGGGAAGGAACATATCCCCGAACTCTGGAGGCAGTGCTGGTGAGGACCTGGAGGAAGCTGCATTGTCCAAGCCTCCATGCAATGCAGGTAGGGTGGGAAAATGCCTGTTCTCATAGACTCATAGATTCTAAGGCCTGTAGGGACTACCATGACCGTCAAGTCTGCCGTCCTGCACACCACAGGCCACAGAACCTCACCCACCCACTCCTGTAGTAGGCCCATGACCTCTGGCTGAGTTATTGAAGTTCTCAAATCATGATTTAAAGACTTCAAGTTACAAAGTATCCACCATTTACTCTAATTCAAATCCGCAAGTGACCCGTGCCCCACGCTGCAGAGGAAGATGAATCCCCTCCCCGCCCCCCACGTCTCTGCCAATCTGATCTGGGGGCAAAATTCCTTCCTGACCCCAAATATGACAGTCAGTTAAACCCTGAACATGTTGGTGAGACCCACCAGCCAGGCACCTGGGAATGAATTCTCTGTAGTAACTTAGAGCCCTCCACATCTAGTGTCTCATCACCAGCTGTGGGAGATATTTGCTAACAGCAGTCATGGATGGGCCACATGCCATTGTAGGCCACCTCATCATACCATCCCCTCCAGAAATTGATCAAGCTCAGTCTTAAAACAAGTTAGGCTTTTTGTCCCCACTTCTCCCCCGAACTTCACTCCTCTGATGGTGCGAAACCTTCATCTAATTTCTAGCCTAAATTTATTGATGGCCAGTTTATGGGCATTTGTTCTTGTGCCAGCATGGGCCCTTAACTTAAAGAACTCCTCTCTCTCCCTGGTGTTTATCCCTCTGATGTATTTATAGAGAGCACTTTGTTAAGCTAAGCAAGCCAAGCTCCTTAAGTCTCCTCTCGTAAGGTAGGTTCTCCATTCCTCTGATCATCCTCGTAGCCCTTCTCTGCACCTGTTCCAGTTTGAATCCATCTTTCTTAAACATAGGAGACCAGAATTGCATACCCTATTCCAGATGAGGGCCCACCAGTGCCTAGTATAATGGTGCTAACACTTTCCTGTCTCTACTGGAAATACCTTGGCTCATGCATCCTAGGACTGCATTAGCAACCTGCAACAACCAGACCTGCAGGCTTGACAAATGAATTATGATGACCTACTGCCTGGCAAACGGGCTGCCTAACTCCACTTCAAAATCCCTGGGTTGCAGCTTTATTGTGCCAAGTACAGCTCAAGCAGGGAAGGAGGCAAAGGTGGCTTGATGTCACTTTTATGCCCCCTTATCCCAGGGTCAACAAGAGACCAGGCCAGCCCTTGGTGTGAGCTAGAGCAGCCTCAGGCCTGCTACAACCTTATCTCCCCCTCCCCCGCCTGGGGCGGTTCTGGCATCTGGGGAGCAGCAGGGAGGGCACATATTGCCTAGCCTTGCCTCCTCTATGCTCTTGATGGCTATGGTGTTGATGTGACTGATGTGCTACCATGGATGCTCTGCATCAGCTGGGGGTATCTTCCACTGACCAGTGAAGCTGGCACTATGGCTGCTTTGCTTTGGAGAAGCATCTGTAGGGAACCCAAGAATCTAGCCCCTATAGACATCGACTGTCCACGTGGCCAAAGCTGAGGCTGGAAATAATAGGGGTTCCCTCTCCTTGCGAATACTACCAAACCGCAGAAGAAAGAAATGAGTTCTCTTCCCTCCTTGACTGAAAGAGCCAAGAATGGGAGCAGAGGGAAAGTGATGGACAGACTAAGTCAGACACAGAAGGGGAGAAAAGGGGGATAAAGATGAGGCTGAGCAAGAAATGGGGCATGTGGGTCAGATTTACAAAGAGACTTAGGCGCCTAAAGATGCGACGAGATGCCCAGTGGGATTTTTCAAAAGCACCTAAGCAGCTGAGGCACCTACCTCCCACTGTCAGTAACTTTGTGCTGTGTGAATTTAATTGATGTGCCTCTCTTTCATTGTGCTTCCCTGGCAGACATTCCACACCTCTGCATTTGGGTAGCAGAGATACGAACTGACTACTCTGAGTCCTTTGTTGCCTGCTTTGGATTCCACAGTTAAATCTGTGGGGAAAGTAGAGAAAATAACCTCAAATTCACCCCTTTGCCCACAAAGTCCTGCAGTGAGCCAGAGTCTAGTGGCTTATTTGGAGAACTGTCCCTTGAAAACCATGGTTACATGAGGGCAACTATCCTACTTAGACTGTAAGCCCATTGGGGCAAGGGCCGACTTTTTGTTCTGTGTTTGTACAGCACCTAGCACAATGGAGTCCTCGACCATGCTTAGTGTTCCTAGGTGCTATGGTCATCAATAATAAATAATAATAATGTGCACAGATCCCAGTGCAGGCAGCTGGGCTCTACTTTCCCGACAGCAGAGGAGTCTCATGGCAGCATGATGATTCCCCTTTCCTTCCTTTCCTGCTTTTATAGAAAATGAAGCCTGGGAAGTTGGAAAGGGAGTGTCCCAGTGGATCTTCTCACCGGCCAACTCCAAAACCTTAAGGCTGAGCTTGTGCATGGCAATGCAGTCACAGGGTGAAGTTCACGTCGGTACAGAAGACCCACATAAAATCTAGGCAACAGCTAAGTTCCACGTAAGCCCTATTTTCAGGACTTAACTGGGACATAAATGATGCATAGGCCATGTATAGGCCCTCTGCACAGGGTTAAATTTCACCCACACTGAACAGGAGTCAGTTAAGTCAAGACAATGCATCAGTCAGCCAACACCCCCAAAGGTTTCATGAGCTGCTATCATCTCCCCATGACACAGTCACACCTGTATTTTCAAAACCAACCTCCAGCATGGATAGTGCAAATGTGGTGACGATACAACACACAAGCAAAATAATGAATACAATGGGTTTAACTAGCCGGACATGCCTAAAATCACATACTGTAGCCAGGCATCTAAATGAATACAGCTTCAGACACAAACAATTGCACCTGCAATTTCCTCCCTCCATTAGTAACGGGTACAAAACTGTACTGGTAACACTAGACGCCAGGCTAAACTCAGGATCCACAATACAACGGCCTTTGTTCTACCTTGGCAGGAGTTTGAATTCTCAGCCAAAAAGAGGCAGCCGCAGACCTCTAAGCTCCTCACCCCACAGCATGGATCCCTCTCCCAGCATCACCACTGGTTTGATTCTGCCATGATCATCTCCCCACACTCCATCCCATGAGCGCAGCCCAGGGCCCTGTCTGTGTAGCTCTCTCCCGCTTACGAACGCACAAGATGCAGTCGCTCAGCTGGCCCGCAGGGAAAGGGGTGGGAGTCCCTGCCATTCAGGGTTGCCCTGTCACTCATCCATGGACTGTGAGGGCACTCAGGAGGTCGAAGAATTTTTCCACAAAAACAGACCACAGCTGGCCCAGAGAGGTGCAAATGGCATCCCCCAGCACCAGCAGGGGTTGCTGCTCCCCAGTGGGAGTCTCTCCAGGCAGTGGAGAAGGGAGAATTCACACCACCACCCTCCATGGGGATCATGCTATGGGGTGGACGATCTTAAACTGCAGAAGCTTCACCATTGAAAGCTGCCCAAGGGATACACTCAACCAGGGCAATCTCTTGGCCCCCTGACCATGTCTCCTCCCCAGAAAGCAGAGCTGATTTTTCAATTGGTGCCAGCCAACTGTGGGTCCCCAGGCCAGGTGGGGCTAGTGGGTACCTGGCACTGCTCCAAAGGCCTCAAGGCAGATTTCCTGCCCGTGAAGACCCTTCCCCAAATGTCTGTCCGTGTCAAATCAAGCCCCAAGACCAATAGCTCAGCTCAGCAATAAAATCATAGGCCTGGATATATCCGTGAAAACCACAGCAACACAACTACTGCACTTAAGCTGCTCAGGGCAAGGACCATCTTTCTGTTGCGTGTTTGTACAGCACCTTACACTGTGGGCCCCTGGTTTATGGCTGGAGCCCCAGGCCCTACTGCGGTACAAAGAATAACAATATTCATAACATCCAATAATTCATTTTGGCTATTCACAACATTAGAGCAACCATATTTTCATGCTAGACAACTAGTTTTGAGATCCACGGACAATTGACCTTGCCTGGAGAAGTGAGGATGTCAGCTTACAGGTTTGACTATTAATCTCAGTGAGCGACTGACGATTTTTTTCAAGCACTGAGGGCCAGGTCTGCCAAGAAGCTCCGCCTCCATGAAGGCATCTGAGTGAAACGGCCAGTGCTCAGCACCCGGCAGCTTCTGTTGTTTTCAATGGGAGCTGAGCACCTATGGAACTCTGGCCACTTGGTTTGGGCTGAAAAACCAGCCCTCAGTTTTCTCCTTGTCTCGTGCTCCTCGCTTGCTGTCTTGAATCAGGTCACGTCCATGGATGTGTGGTACTATCAGTGATTTGCGGCAGCAGTGTCCCCATGTTAATATTTTTCCCTCCCCCACCAGAGTGTGTCCTCCCACACAGTCTCCACTCTCAAAAGCATACGCATTTTTTCCTTCTTCAGAATGGGTCCGGCCCAAAGAGAGCTGAGTCGGGGACCAGCCAGAAGCCCTTTTGTCTGTCAGCTCCCACCTTGTCGCCCACCACTTACCAAAGTAGGAAATATGTTTTGATCTTGCTCATCTCCTCTCTGCTACTTCTGCCTTTCTTGCTTCTTTTGGGGGTAGGCATACTCCCTCTCCCCCACCCACATTTCCAACTGCTGGGGAGAGGGCAATTGACTGCAGATCACTCCCTCTCTCCTTTGCTCGGGGGCTGCTTTACTGTTACTGTGCCCCAGGTGCCATCATTTACACCAGTGCCGTGCACTGCCAAATCAGAATGCTGGGGGGCTACACGCACTCATTTTGCACATGCAGGAGGTGCTATGCAGCAAAGGACCCAGCCCCAGGCAGGGGAGCGAAGGCTTTTGCAGTTTTGTTGTTAAACATGCAAGCCATGCTTTTGCACCTTTTTCCTGTCACACTGAGGCTGCATCAAAGGAAACTGTTGTTTACAGTCAGATGCTGACCCCCCAGTCCAAGCACCACGCACCCTGGATGCCCCAGACTGGGCCATGCAGACTCCATGCTTCCTTGCTGTCTAGCTAGTCTGAGAGTCACTGATACAAGGGAGTTAACCTCCCTGTCTGCACAAAGCTCAGTAACGACTTGATCCAGGACCCATTTATGTCAGTGGGTAGGCTCCCAATGACATCCACAGGGAGCTGGATCAGGTCCTATATAACTGGGAGGGACAGAGGGAGGTGAAAACAGCATGACATCTGTAAGCTATAAATCCCACCCAGAGCATCTGGGGAACTCCCTGCCCCTTTCCCCCAGCACCCCACTCCAGCTGGTGACACTTATTCAATCAATCTGCCCTGACAGAGCCTAGTGGGTTAGCAGCACTTGCATCAATAAGACAGAGGAAACACGTGACCACAGGAAAGACTTACCGGTGGGACAAATGTCCATCCTGGGGTCTGCTGAAAGGAGAGTTCTTTCAACAGCCGTCAGTTTCTCTTCCCCCTCTGCGCTTGTGAGTGCCTGCTAGAATTAGTGCTACTTCAGCCAGTAACTAAAAGTGTGTCAGCTGGCTGGACTATGTTGTCTAGTGGCTCCACCCACATCTCCTCCCCCTCTTGCTCATATTGGTGAAGGCACTGATGAACTCATGCTGCTAAGAACACGCAAACCCCTTTTGGTTATTTCCTAAAAATAAAATGAACAGAGCCACCAGCAGAAGCCAAGTTATTTAAACATGGGCAGCCATTTGGCTCTTTGCTGGGGGGTTGATCCCGAGAGTCACTGTCCTCTGGTTTTACCCAGAATGCTCTGGGGAGAAAGGAAGAGGAAAGTTAGCATCTCAAACAACCACCTTGTTTATGGGATGATTTTATGCTGGGGAAAAAGGTTCCCTCGCCCTCAGCTCGAAGCTCCAGAAATAAATCAGCAATAGGTGGCAGGGTGGGTGAGAATTCCAAAATCTGCATGTGTCGGGTCCCACACTGCCTGGTGCTGACAGCGGAGGGACTTGTATCCAAGCCAGGCTCCTTTCTTCCCATCCCAAACTGGCCCTAGCCAGGACTGACTGGGCTGTGGAGAGTGAGCGTCCATTGCTCCTGATCCTGCCTGTGCTGTGTCTATTCTCGCAAGACATAGAGCACTTTAACTGTCAGAGTGTCAAGCTCTCTCTTCCCCTTCCCCCCCCCCCCCCGCCCTGGAAGGCTGCACACTTCCCCTTGAACTAATTGCGCTTGGTTGCCACGTACAATATCTATTGTATGCAATGGCCCTGGCACGCTCTGAAGCGGAGGGAGGGGAGGGCATGGTGCCCCCAGGGGGAACTCGGCAGCTGGCATGAACGTTCCGAGATCCTCTTGCATGAAGAAGCAGAGCAAGGGATTCACAAGGACATATGCAGGTCGTTGTAGAAGTGATCTGGCTGCCTGGCCACAGGACTCCTTGCTTACTTCTCTGTCAGACTTATGGATCAGGACTGTGAGACAATGTCACCCTTCCTGAAGTCGAGCACAACATGGGCCAGTGACTGTCAGGCTTCTCCTCCACCCATTCCTACAGCTCTGCCAGAGCATCTCACTCATGCCCTGCAGTACTCTGTGCTACTTCCGTTCTGCCCCCAGTTCTGCCAGTGCCCCTCAATTCTGCCCTGTGGGTCCCCTCACTCTTCGCCACCTCACCAACTTTGTCAGTGCACCCTCTGCTATTCCAGTTCCAGGTTCTTTCCTGATTGGAGGCTGCCAGTCTTGGGGAATCCTCTGAAATCTCTGTGACACAGCTAAACATCCAGGAACGACTGGTCTGAGAACCCGCAGCACTCATTTCACTAGTGACCTTACGTCTTCATTCAACCCACTCTTCTGAAACATACATATCAGTCAATCAAAGACCACGGACCACGAGAGGAAGAGGAGGAAAGAGCAGCAGGAGTGGGGGGGAAGTAACAGAAGAACAAAAAGCAGAAGGCAGTGGATAGGAAGCTGAGACGATGGGGAAGTGAGTCAGGCAAAAGGGGAAGAGAGTTGGGGCTGCTCTTGGCCTAAGCTGGGGCTGCAACCTGTCACTCTGTCCTCTTGCACATGCTGAACATGCAGAGTCAAGGATGGACCAGTCCCTCAGGGCAGGATGGGATGGGGAAGGCTGCCTCCTTCCTTGTGAAGAAGTTGCCATTTGAGCCCTGGGTACACATATCTTTCCGGTACTGGGTAGAGTCCTCTCCCTTATGTTACTGTGTCAGGATGCAAGACACCCTCTCCTGTTCTATTCCCACTCCCCTTTCCCATCCCCCTGGCCTCCTTAGCTGCTCCCACTTCCTTTTTGCCCCATATCTCTGTCCTGGGTTAGGAGCTCCCCTTCCCAGTCATTCCTAGCTCCCTCCCCAAAGAGCCCTTCTCCTCTGCCACATGTGCTCTGCTGACAGGATGCTGTTCCAGGGCATGGGGAGCTGTCGGGGCTGATAGGACAGGGCACACTGAGGTAACAGGGAAGGGAAGGGATGACAGTTGTGAGGTGGGTCAGGGTGACATCTGGGATGACAGGAAAGGGGAGCAAGGGGATAATTCAACTTTCTCTCCTCCCTTGGATTTGCAGGCTGGGGAAGCCTCATATTTGAATCCCCATATCCTCCACTGTCTGATCCCTGCTCCCTTTTGGGTTCTGCAGCAACCCCATCTCCCATGGGTCACAAAGCTGCAGAGATGATACAGCAGGGCCCCTGTGAGTCTGGCAGAGGAACGCCATCACACTGACACATTTCTCTTCCTCCTCCTCCGGTTTCTTCCTCAAACTCTGTGAGAGAAACAAAAAATGCCAGAAGCCAGCCTCCCCTTCCCCCTCTCACGGACAGCGAAGGAAACCCTGTCCATGAGCACCCCTTGGTGGCTGGAGAGGGGCACAGGGCAAATCACGGCTTGCTGAGGATGCAGCTGTGCCAAGTAATTCCAGGATATAAGCCTGGTCCGCTAATGGGACACCAAGCCCTAGGTACCTCTGCTTGCAGGTGTCCAGGGGACAGGTGCCACTAATTCTCCTAGTCTAGTGTTGGCCTTTCTTAACACGGGAGCGCTTGGCTTTGCAAACCTTCATTTTTTTTAGTCCAGATTTTTTGGATGTAATTTTCTAAATTTAAAAAAAAATTAAAAGCCTCACATGGAACTGTACCGACCACCCTCAGGTCATCACCAGGGCTGGGATTAGAACCACAGCACACTCCTCTATCTCTTGAAGTAATGGAATAACTAGTAGCTGTAGAAGGCTGTTATTGTCTCTGTGGACCTGCCGCTAGAGGGAGATGGAGACACAGACTTTACCAGGGGATTTCACAGCTATTTATTAGACAGGAGAGGCATGCTGAAACTCTGGAATCCTGGGTTCTGTGCACTTTCCGGTTCTGCGGGGGAGTGATCTCCAGTGGTTTTAGATGTTTCTTTCCCAGCATCTCCTACCTTTATCCCCATTTTTGCCCCTCCCTTGTTGCTAACCCCTTGGCTCCTGCTTGCTCTCCCTTTGTCCAACTCCTGTCCCTGCACGCCAATCCTTCCCTGGCTCCTGCCCTTGTCCCCTTTACATGTTCCCCACCCTGCTCTACTCTTATCCTCAAATCTCCACGGCTCCTCTCATCCCCCATCCTTTGTTCCTGCCCCACCCCACCCTTGCTCCTGTCCCCCCCATCTTCTGACCCCCTCTGCTCCTGCTCCTTCCTCCCCACCCTCCTTTGTATTTGAGGCAGCCTGCAGCTTTCTCCTTCTCCTCCATCCTGCCTAGGTGCCAGCAGAGGGAGCACTTAGAGCGCAGGAGGGACAGTGTCCCAGCTCTCAGCTCCTATGCCTGGAGCCACAGGGTTCGCGAACGCTGCAGCTCAGAGGTGTAATTTCCAGTTCAGGTAGACATATAGGTAAGATGGCCAGATAGCAAGTGTGGAAAATCAGGCCAGGGGGTGAGGGGTAATAGGAACCTATATAAGACAAAACCCCAAATATCAGGACTATCCCTATAAAATCAGGACATCTGGTCACCCTACATGTACGTGCTAGCTCTGCTTGAGCTGCTAGTGTGTTAAAAATAGCAGCGTGGCTACGGGAGCATGGACAGTGGCTTGGGTTAGCCCACTGAATATACCTCTAATATCTCCAACGGGGCTGCCGTCACACTGATGTTTTCAGCATGCTAGGCCCAGCAGAGCTACAGTATGTATGTCGACCTGAGCTGGGAATTACACGTGCCAGCTGTAGTGTAGACATAGCCACAGCTGGTAGCTCTACCTATAATAACAAACCAGAAATTTAGCACTAATGCCAACCACTAGCAACTGGAGGTTAAGGAGAAACTTCCCCCGGGGGCAGGTTATCCTGCAGGGATTCCTGCGCTTCCCTGGGAAAGGTCAACTACCGGCCGCTGTGGGAGGCAGAACACGGGAGAAAGACCTTCCAAAGGACTCCGTTTCCTCCCAAGCCCAGTCTTGCTAACCCCAAAGGTCAACAATTGTGAGTCAGATGCCCCAACAACCAGGAGATTAGTCCTCAAATCATGAGATTTTTTTTTATAGTTAATATAGTGGGTTTGGTTTGTCAGATGATTTTTTAACTCCCCTTGCTCAGCCCCAGCGTAGTGTGTGTGGGGGGGGGGGGGGGGCCGGATGTGATACGTTTATACACTAAGATAACCTTTGTCCCCATGGCAGGGCTGCCTGATGGTGCTCAAAAAGTCTAATTAATTCTGTGCCCCCCCACTCTCACACCTGCCCCTTGCCCCTCAGTGCACCACTGCTCCTCCTGCAGCTCCAGGCTTCTACCACGCCCCCTCCCAGGCTTTGGAGGCACCAGGAATGGAGAAGGGAGAACTTGGGAGGAGCAGAGAGCAGACCCCACCCATTTGTTCACAGGAAGGACTGGAAGGGGGCGGTGCAGAGAGCAGACCGACCCGTTGTTCATAGGAGGGGAGGGAAGAGGGCGAAGGACCGCCCTGAGCTGCTAGATGCTTTCTAGTCCCTCCCCCCCGCTGCGAGAATGGTGTTGGCTAATCCTTCTCATCACCCTTCCCCTACCCAAAAACTCCTTTGGCTGCTGGGAGTAGGGGGAAATCTCTGCCAGTTTGCCACAGCAGTTGTGATTGGCTGCTCTTTCCCAGAAGCAGCCAATCAGAGCGGGCTCCTCTCCTTCCCCCCCCCAACCGGGCAGACTGAAATTCCAATGAGGGTGGCGAGGCTGGCTGGTAGAGTGGGTAACACTGCAGTCCCTGCCCCCACAACACTTGGTTCTCAAGACCTTGCATTGTACGGACTACCGGGAAGGAGTCCTTGGGCCACCTGTGAAGGAGGCACAGAGCATCTGCTGAGACCCAGCATCCAAGGGTCTGTCCTGCCCTGTTCAGGGCATGTGATGCTGACCGGGACAATGGCAGGAGATCTGAGATGCTTACATAACTAATGAACTGCCAAGCCCTGCATTATTTGGTTTGTTACATTTGTACTGGATGGCTCACATTTTGTCCCTCCACGGAGTGTGTGTGTGTGTTTCACAGATTAAGCTGATTTCCCCTTTTATTTTATAACCACATCCCTACCAGCCAGCTGAGGGGCCCTTTTTTTAGGAAGAATGCAAGCTCATTGGGTGGAAGGGAGACCACCTGCTCAGGAGTACAGGGCAAATTGACTGGAAGGGAGTCTGTAATATGATCACTTGCAGTTATACTATTCAGCCACTAGATGTCTATGTGGATTGTATAGCGTTCCAGGCAGGAGGTGGTCCCTGGTAAACAAAGGAGACAATGCTGGAATTCAAACTGGGCAGAAGCCTGGTTGTGCTGTAGTTGTAGCTGACTTGTTTAATAAATGTCTCCTGTTTAAGATGGACTGTGACTCCATATAACATGGCACTGTCCTCTTCTCAGAAGACAGAGGAAGCCAGCCAAGGAGGCACTTAGATACTACAGTGACAGACACAGTATAAGAACGTAGCTGGGACAGATAGATCTTATGTTAGGGGAAAGGAGATGGATAGGAGACTTGTCCAGGCTGGGACACCTCTTCTTCCTCCATCAGGAGCTGCTACTGCTGCTTCACATACAGGTGAGCATGAGGATATGTGTGCTGCTCAGCCTTCAAAGTAGCAAGCTGGGCAGGAGGGTGGAGTGGGGAAGGCTCTAGGTAGAAGCTCAGCAGTGAAGCAGAGGGAGAGGCAGAGCATCAGTAGCCTAGAGATAATGCTGCTTTCCTGATTCTAGTAACGTTCCTTGTTCACCTTTCTCTGTGATGCTTTACCGTTCTTACCTGACGACAGGAAGGTGGGGAGGCCTTGAAACTCCTCCGCCAGGAGCCAGCTCCTGTTCCCACAACAGATTGCCCTGCCTGGTGACCTCAATGCACCCACCCGAGAGAAAAAGGAGTTCTGGGGAAGCTCTCTGCCAAGGTGAGGGAATGAGGGTCCCCCTTTCTCCTCCTTAATTTAACCTCTGGTTGGAAGCAGCACAGCATCCCCTGCTGTTCAAAGCTGGGGCACAGGAAGCGTAGAAAAAAAATTGCTTGAGCCATCTGGGGCATGACACCAGCTTTCTGCACGCTCACTCACACATGCCCCGCCTTCAGCAAGCAGCCTGGACTACGCTGGAGTGGGGGGGATGTTTGAGTAACGTTCTCTCTTCCACTTCCTCCCTCCCCGCGACCGGCTGCTCCCTTCAGCTTTAGGTTTGACATTACATTTGTACAGGTCTTTCCTCGGGTCACCTGAGAGCATTAGCTCTGCCTGACAACTCCTGCCCCAGGAGCCACCCTCCTCCGTGAGGCCAGAGCAATGCAGGCCATCAAGTGTGTGGTGGTGGGAGATGGGTACGTACCCTTCTATTTTGGGGGAGACCGGGGAGGGGCAGAGAAGAGGGAAGGTTGTTTCTTGGTGAAATGTCACCTTCTTTGCTTTTGACTTCCTCTGAACTGCTTTCTCTCTCTGCTTCTGTCAGGCCTGGGCATGCAGGAGAGTCAGCCTGCGACAGCGGTCATGCATGATGTCGGGGTGGGGGAAGGGCATTTTCCGGGGCAGGTGTAAAGGGCCGGCTGAAAGATGAGCTATTTGTAGGTCTGGCCAATCTTCCCTAGATGAAGTGTCGCTTCTCGGTGCCTCCCCCGCTGCAGCTATGGATGGTAGAATGGGAGTCAGGTTTAATGCACAGCGGGGTGGATTGTGGTTTCCCTTCTACTGGGCCATGCCACAAGCCAACGGTGGCAGTGACTGACACATGGCAGTGGTGCACGGATAGCGCCGTGGGGCCTCTTCTGTGGATCTCAGAACTCACGCGCTCTCCGTGAGCTGTCCAGGAGATCCTTCAGAGGGACGCCTGGACACAGCAGGGAGGAAAGGAATATTTCGTCCCACCCCTGAGAGGGGCACAACGTACTCCCTCTGCCTTGGGCATGTGAGGTGAGGAAACCCTGGGCATCTGAGCACAGCATAATCATGGCCTGGCGCATCCACCGCCTGGACAGTGTGTACCCTGTGGTCAGTGGATATGGCCCAGCCAAGGCCTTCAATAGCAGGAGCTTCCTGAAGGCCGTATCCAGTGGGCGGCTGCAGGGGCAGCTGGGACAGAAGCAGCCAGGACCTAGGACAGGAGAGAGTCTGCGAAGTGGGTGTAGCGTCTGGCGCTGTGAGGGTTAAGCCAGTTCCAAGCCAGTAGCTGGTGATGCTGTTATCTGGGGCAGCTATCGGAGCAGCTGAAGTGACATTTGCAGAGCCCCTGCTCCCCGCAGTCACTTCCTCCTTCCAACTGGCCGACAAAAGGAAGTTTGCAAACATACGATCAAATTACAGAAACCACCTCGCTGGAGGGCAGGGGCAGCGGATATGGTGGGGGAGGGGTGAAGAAATACAGAGCAAACCCGAAACACTCGTTGGTACCTGCCTGGAAAGTACCGTAAAGCCACTAAGGACTACAGATTTGCACCTGAAACTGCCTGCACAGGAAACACACTGGGACTAGCCCCACAGCAGCCCCCGCAACCTCTCCCCAGAACTCTGCTATCCCCACAACCCTTTCCCGACACAAAACCACTATGCTGCCCCATAACTCCACCAACCGCAGAGCCTCCCCCATAACTGCTTACTCCATAAACTCCTAGTAGCTCTGATAGTCCCATAACCCTCCCCACTGACCCCATCCCACAATAATACCATAACCCTCCCTTAGAGCTCTGCTAGCACCATATCCCTCCCTCCATTCAAGGGCTCTATCCCCATAACCATCCCCCAGCACAATAACCCCATTTCCTCCCCACAACTCTGCTCATTCCATTGCCTCCCCCTATACCTTCAGCTCCATAGTCATCCTTCGGCTCAACTCTGCTACTCTCATAGCCTCCCCCATAACTCTGGTTGCCCTCCCCTCAGTATAGCCTCACCAGCCCTGTACGCTTCCCTCCAACATATGCTCAGAGGGATGAATGGAGAGAGCCAGGGGTAAGGTGACAGAGAGTGAGAGAGGGATTGAGAAAAGGGAGAAGTGGAAGGGGTTGGAGGCTGAAATGAGGAAATGTGTGTAGGACTCGGACACGTAGAGGAGCTCCACATTGTGAGTCTTCACAATGCAGCAATGGGGGTGTGATTCTGTGACTCACGCTTGCGCTCTCTCGTCCCCTCCGCCACCTTGCAGGGTGCAGCCACTAGGGCTTGGTAGAAACTCTTGGACAGGAGACCTCGTGGGTGAAACTGACCTGTGCTAAGTGGCAACTCACATGACATCCTTGCTGATGTGTGTGTGATGTGAGTAATCCAGCTTCTCTTCCCTACCTAATAATCATACCTGATTGCTCATCATCTCGTTGCAGCCTCTTAAGGTGCTGCCACACATCTGGGAGTCAGGTCAGTATTATCATCTCCTTTTTACAGAGGGGGAAACTGAGGCACAATATGGTCATATGACTTTCCCAAGGTCACCCAATGAGGCAGAGCTGGGAAAGGCCCGTCCATTAGCCACAAGGCCATCCTTCCTTTGTTTGTCTTGGCTGTGATTCCTTTCCCTCTCTTTAATGTCTTTTTTCCTTCACAGTTGACTCCCCCACTAGAAATGGTCAGAAACTTTTCTGTGAAACCCTTTTTTTTTTGACCAAAAATGCCAATTCGTTGAAATGGTGTCTCAGGACCAGGATGGAATTTCTGGACACAGAGAGAGCATGATTTCCCCCAAATAGCCCATAGCCTAGTGATTTCAGCCCTTAGTTAGGCTGGGGGAGGACACAGGTTCAAGTCCTTGCTCTTCTTTGAAATGGCTCTGGCCTTGTCTCTCTCACACAGGTGTCCTCTTCTGGGGTTGGAATGTGTTGCAGCTCTGGCCACCAACTGCCCCATCCTGCTACACTGAAAGCTGGGTGGTGCTGGTGGCCTGTGCGGGTATGTCTACACAGCAAAGAAAAACCTGCAGCCAGGTGACATGGGCTCAGGCTGTGGGGCTGCTTCACTGCTGTGTAGACGTCTGGGTTTGGGCTGGAGCCCAAGCTCTGGACCCTTCACCCTGCAGGGTCCTAGAGTTTGTGCTCCAGTCCTGAGCCTGGAAGTCTACACAGCAATGAAACAGCCCCACCCTGCAAGCCCAAGTCAGCTGGCATGGCAAGTGCCTAATTGCTGTGTAGGCGTACCCTGATATACAGAAGTCAGACTGAGATGATCTAGGGTCCCCTTTTGGCCTTAAACCTTATAACTCTATGAGAGGAGAAGGATAGGAGACTTTGGCTGCCTGCTCAGAAGCCCCAAGAGCAGCCTTGCTGCCGGCAGCTCTGCTCTCGAGTGACATTTCAGCTGGGAGGAGTGTGCAGGTAGCCCCAGGAAAGCCAGCCTCGTTCTGTGCTCATCCAGTGTGAGGTGCTCTTTCCCCGGCTACTGATGCTGTGTCTCCAGGTGGCATTAGAAGTTGCTGTCCTGTCAGGGGTGCCAGCTGGGCAATTGCATTGGGTTACCCTACACTGCCACTGAGGTAGCAAATGGGTCTGTACGCTCCTCCACTTCTGGTCTGAAATTCTGTGTTGTTGTGCAGTGCACTGATAAACAGCTGCCATGCTCCATCCCAGAGTACCTGCATTTCAGTTGCATGTAGAAGGACTGTATAATGTCTTGTGGACCTTCGGGCAAGAAGGCACTAGAGCAATGTGACATCCTCCCTCCTTCCCTTTCCCCGTAACACTCTAACCCTGGTTGTGCACTGATTAGGACTGGGAATCTGGACTCCCTGTTCTTCTCGTCCAGCCTTCTGCTATGTCTGACTTTCTGGCAGGGGAAGGCATAATGCTCCCCATCAGGAATCAGAGTAACAGGTCCTAGGTGTGTCTTCTGTCTCTTTCAGAGCTGTGGGTAAAACCTGTCTCCTCATCAGCTACACCACCAATGCCTTCCCAGGAGAATACATCCCCACCGTGTGAGTATCCCGCAGACGGGCGCTGATGGGGGGCCAGGAAGAGGGCAAGCGGGAGGGTAGAGGAACACAAAGGCAACAGGAGGGCCATCTCTCTGCACTCATTAGTCAGTACTGGGTCAAGTCTCAACACCAGAAAACTGTTCATTTGTAGGCTACAGGGCTGCCCTAAGATCCATGACAGTATCTGGACAGGCCCATCTTTCAGTTCACCAGCTGTGAAATGGACAAAGGGCCTAATTCATCATTGACCTATGACTCCTTTACACCAGCGAGCCTGATCTAATGTGACCACAAGGCAGACATAAGCGCCTATCCCTGACATAGGGAGCCTTCATCCCCAGTGCAGTCAACACCGTGCTGTCTCCAGGGGAGCCCTAGCTGTAGGGGACAGGATGGAGGAGGCAAGAAGCATGTCCAGGCTGAAAGGTGCAAGGCTGGGACAGATCTGCACCCCTGCAAACTCCCCTAGGGGCCATTGAAGCAGGGATGCAATTTAGGATTGCCCCAAGCACAGGCTGCCAGCAGTTCTCGATTAGGGACGGTGCGAGCTGACGTCCCTCTCTCCCTGCTCCACCTCTGGCATGTAGGTGCTCCAGGATGAGCACGGTCAATCCTGCACAAGAGGTCCCACTGAAGTCACTGGGGATGTGCTCTGTGGGGTGTAAGGGTGTCAGAATCTGGTCCTCAGGGTTCCAGCTCTCTGGAAGAGACAGGTGTGTGTTGCTGTTACACCACAGTAGCAAAGTGAAGCGTCCCGGGCAGCTGCATATAAATCATTGGGCGGGCAGGGCTGGGAGCAGCTGAAATTCTCACCCTTTGGCATGGTCAATTTGTGCCAAGCTTTTCGGTGGGAGAAGCTGCCTTTTCTCGGCAGCTGGCTTGTGCTGCGATACCGTCACCTCCCACACGCCAAACAGTGTGGTGTGCGCCGCTGTGCGGTGGCGGTGCCTTTTACTCGCGGTCTGCCACGCCGCTATGTTCCTGGGACTCCTGCGCTGTGTGCGGAGAGAGGCGGCCATTTTTTTCTCCGAGTTGAGGCGGCCTGTTGCAGAGGAGACACGCACGTGCTGTGCGCCCTCACGGGGACTTTACTTTGGTTCTTTCTTGTTGCTCTTTCCCTTCATTTTAGACTGCGTGCTTGTGGTTGCTCTCGCATATGGCAAAATATAACGAATGGGGTGAGGATGGGAGACCATCAAGGTGTACCTGTGTGGGTGGCACTCTTCTCTGAGTTGTCAGTGACCCCCCCTGTCCCAAAACAGTGGCGGGAGCGCTTTGCTCCCAGACATGAGACCCTCACTAGCTATAGGCATTAGAGATACCACAGCACCTTTCGTAAGAGTAGGGGTGCAAACCTTGGCATCCTGGCCCAATTCCAGTAGGGGACTGGTGGAGTGCACAGTCCTGAGTGATACAGAGAAGGCAGATGGCATGAAAGCGTTTAAGAGGGCAATCTGGCTTCTAAAAGCAAAGGGTACAAATGACGGTTTAGACAGCACAGAGCTGGAGCAGAGAGTGAGGAGGGTTTGAGGGGAAGAAAGAGACTGGGGCTTCGAAGTCAGGATGGAGCCCCAAAGGCAGCGGGAGAAGCTGGAGCCAGGAAAGAATTCAGGACAGCTGGGCAATGGGGAGGGAGGTTGCAATGAGATGGGTGCAAGCACTTGGTGAGCAGCAGCATCAGAGTGGGGGTGTCTCTATCCTTTCCCACAGAGTGCATGAGGAAGAGGTGGTCTGTGGCCAGAGCCTCCTGCCCCCTGAACTCTCTTCTCCCTAGTTTGAGGAGCCGACTTTCTCTCTCTTTGTGTTGCAGGTTCGATAACTATTCTGCCAACGTGATGGTTGATAGCAAGCCCGTAAACCTGGGGCTGTGGGATACAGCTGGGCAGGAGGACTATGACCGGTTAAGGCCCCTCTCCTATCCGCAGACGGTGGGTCACTCCCCGTTGTGCCCCTTGCCCCCGCTCACTCACCCATGCTGCGCTCCCTTGGCGACATCTCCTCCCAGCGCTGGAGATGTGGGACTTACGATGGATCTGTGATTGAATTCCTCTCTTAATTTGCCCCGCTCTGAGATCTCACCAGCTTAAGTTCTGTGGTGACGCGGCCACCAGAGAAGTGTTGTTCTGAGTATCCGAGTACCTGCTGGGTCTCACTCCTGCATTTATAGTGACCCATTTGAGTCTAGTCCCGCCTTGGCAAAAACCAAAACTGTTCCCACTTTGTTTGGTGATCTGTGGGAAATGAGCGAGGGGGTGTCAGTCCCTTTCCCAGTAGGACAGAAGCCCACATCACAAAAACTGCATCACCACACTTAGCAATGATTGATTCCCTCTGTTACCCAAGTCTGGCCAGGCCAGGAGACTGAACAGCCTTCTCTCCCCTCCAGGCAGCTCACAAATGTCAGGGCTGACTTGTACAGATGGGGAGGGATGGAGGGAATGTGTACAATGCTGTACCTTTTTGTGGGGGAAATGGGGGGATAACAAGAGGGCTTGAGTCTCCAGGGTGGGGAATCCAGCACCTTTCACCAGCACACCTTTCTCTGACGCTGGACAGAATGCTCCAGCCTCGTGCTGGGAGGAGTTCTGCCCATGGTGCCCCACTCACGCAATGCGATGCCCACAGCTTAATCCCTGAACTCTGGTGTATGTTTACAGGACGTCTTCCTGATCTGCTTCTCTCTGGTCAGCCCAGCCTCTTATGAAAATGTCCGCGCTAAGGTAAGAGCATCCCAGCTGGCGTGGAGACATCACTGGACAGAGGTATAGGGGCCACTCTGACTCACCACGCGCAGCTCACCACGCACACTGACTCACCACGCGCAGCTCAAGGAGCCCGCGAAATCAGCACAAACATGCCCTGGCCTTGAGAAAGGAATGACTGTGGAGTGAGCGTGGGCGGTAATAGCTGATGGATTATCTGGAGCCAGCGAGCTCATTTCCTTTGTGTCTCTCTCAGGAGTAGCTAGAATATTGGCCTCCCACAGCCTCTAGGTCATCCCAAGAGAGATTAATGAAGAAACCAGGCTAGATTCTGCACTGCTCCAGGACACAAGAGTGTGCAACACCCTATTTCCCTCCAACCTGGGGGCTTCCATAGAAGCCCCCCCATTCCTGCCCCTTCATTGTTCTGGCCCCAGCCGCTTTTACTGCTGCAGCCTGCATGTTCAGAGGGCAACTTTCAGCCAAGACCAGCTCGGCACAGCTCTTGTGCATGGGTAATTTATGCAGTGTAGGGATAAGTTCCCCCAACATTCAGCTTGGGGCTGGAGAAAGATCAATAGTGTTTTGCCCCCCTCTTTCAGCTCTCACCTAAAGAGGAGGGAGGGCAGCAACTAGGGGTGCAGCCTAAGGCCGTTGCATAGTGTCTTTCCCTTTTCACCGCTCTGGTGTCAGCTCCTGGGGAAGGGAAATCCCTGTTTGGGCTCCCTTTTTCGGGGTCTTGCCTCTGGACCCCCCAAGGAAGCTGGTTCAAGTCTGGGCTGCAGCAGTCCACACTACCACAAAGGACAGTGTGGGAAGGAAATAGTGGCAGCTGAATTTTCTTTCTTTCTCTTCCTTCATGTGTCTTTCTCTCTTTTCTCCCTGCCCCTGATCTTGATCTCCCTCTAGTGGTTCCCTGAGGTCCGGCACCACTGCCCCAGCACCCCCATCATCCTCGTGGGGACCAAGCTGGATCTCCGTGATGACAAAGATACGATCGAAAAGCTGAAGGAGAAGAAGTTGTCACCCATCACGTACCCGCAGGGCCTTGCGCTGGCCAAGGAGATTGGTAGGTGAAAGGCCATATGGGCAATATACTGAGACTTCTGGGGGAGACAGCGGTCGGTGTGTGTCTTCTGCCAGCCTGGTGTGTGCTTCCATGTCAGGGGATGGGGAGCATGGGCAGGATCCAATGAAGCTGAGTGGGAGCTGGTACTGGGCACCTGGCCTAGCTCTGAGGGAGTCTGGAAGAAATGCCAAGGGGTGTATGACAGAACAGAGCGCTGGGGACTCAGGAAGGACAGGCCTGGCCTTTTCTTTTTGTGACAACCTGTGTGAGGGAGTCCCACCCCTCAGCTTCCTGTCTTCTGCCTCTCTTCTGGCCAGGATCTCTTGCTGACCCATTCCCCACCAGCTGTCCCTCCCTGGCCTCTTCAAGTTGATCAGTCTTTGCTGTGAAAGGCTAAAGTTACAGCTGCTCTGTTGGCAGAGCCCTGCTCCCCACGTCCGGAAATAGGAGGGACAATGAGTCTTCAACATGGCTCAGAGAGACGCAACCGCTGTTTCCTCTTCCTGTCCCGTGATCTGGGGTTTGTACGAGTGGTGAAAATGGTAGCTCTGTCCCACCCTTTTGTTCATCTCTGCGTGTCTGCCTCTCTCCCCTGCTCTGCCGTACTGTACTTGCGTCATGTACCCCCTAAACACGACACGCAGCTCGTTGAGAGGGAGACAGGCTAGGGAGAAGTTGGATGTTTTCAGCTGGGGTTTCAGAGAGGAGGTGGCTAGTCAGTGAAGCACAGCTGTCCCGCAGAGACACGTCACAAGCACTCGGCCCCACCCTACTTCCCACTCTCCACACAGCCATCTCATCCTTCCCTCTCAGAGCGGGGGTGCTTTCAGCTCCACCAGACTGGCCCCATATCTTGATGGATCTTGAGGATCCATCAAATCCGTCTCACATGGCTGTGAAACAATTTTGGTAGAGCTGGGGGCTAAGTCAGTCTCTCTGTGCCTCAGTTCCCCAAATGCAAAATGGGGATAACAGCACTGCCCTACGTCACTGGGGGGTTATGAGGATCAATACATTACAGATTGGGAGATGCTCAGCTACTACAGTGACGGGGGCCAGAGCAGAGAGAGAGATAGAGAGGTGGATGCATCTGTTCTGGTTGACAGTGGCCCCTGATATTTCTTCATTGATGGCATCTCTTCAGGGTGAGGACCCTTCACAGTTGCAGGGCTGGGATGGGGACCTCCTGGACTCACCTCCCATTTCCTCCCTGTGATGGTGCCGTCTTCTCTCCTGACAGATTCTGTGAAATACCTCGAGTGCTCGGCGCTGACGCAGCGGGGCCTGAAAACGGTGTTTGATGAGGCGATCCGAGCGGTTCTCTGCCCCCAGCCCACCAGACCGAAAAAACGGGGGTGCAGTGTCCTCTAGGGGGTACATGAGAAAGGGCTCCCCTCCCCTCCAGGCCCCAGTCTATCAGCACTAAGGGGATTGATCTGTCGATAACCCCCAGCCCCTTCTCTCCCTGGAAAGGATCCTGATCCTGCCTGGGGGGGGAGCCTTCTGCCCCGAAGAGTGACACCTGGAGGACACCCCTTCCTGCCACACACTCCTCCTATCTTTACCCTGAAGAGGGGCTGCTGCTGCCAGCTTCCCCCAATGGGACCTCTAAACCTGCCTCTGACCTGGGACCTCAGTGCTGCCCTGGAGCCAGGCAGGGGTGACCTGTCGTGTGAGGGTTCTGGTGCTTAAGCCCCTCTCCTTAAAAAATTGACTCACCATACATGTAAAACTGCAAAACAAAACAAAATCCTTCCCCCTGCATTTTTCTTGCTTGGCCAGTAGGGGCTGCTTTGTGGCTGCCCATCATCACCAAGCAGCTGCTGCCTCTCCTCCCCCTCCACATTGCTTTCCCTGCTCTTCCCCCTCAGCATGAGGCAGGCAGGGCCAGGGAGAGGAGATATTGCTGATCAGGGCCAGGCGAGGGAGAGAAAAGGGAGAGAATCCAGCTCCCTTTCTCCCGACACCATTGCTGGGCTGGAATGGGATGGATGGATGAGGAGGTAGGACAGGCTTCTCTCGTTGTCCTGGACACAGATTCCAGCCCCATCCCTCAGCTCGCTCTCAACAACAGGCTCTGCTGATGCAAAAGGGATTGAAGGCCTTAATACCGCTTGGTGGTTGCAGCGCTTGTTTGTTTCTGTTGCCTAGAAGGACCAGTGTGGATCTGTAGCACTAGTTTGTCCATTTGCACAACCTCCCTCCCTCCTCCTTGTCAATTTCTGTATAGAGAATGAGACCCAATAAACCAAATGTACCTTCCTGCCATTGGTGTCTTGTGTCTCTTCTCTGGCACTTCACTACAAGCCTGGCTCTCTGGGTTTGAGGCTGTGGCATCTCTGGTCACGCTCGGAGGGACCACAGCCAACCAGCTGAATCTCTCCTCCAGCCCTCAGACTGGCTGGTGGTCACTACAGCTGAGGTTCCAGTTAGGGGTGGTGGCTGGGGGTTCTGAAGGCAGTGTCCGCTGAAAGGGAGAGTCCCTCTATCTCAGGTGGAGCTGGTAGGTGCCTGTGTTTACCTATTGCTAACCTTCCTTCAGATCTGCCTGTGTGTGGTAGAAAGTCTCTCCTCAGGAACTGACCAGCCAAGGGCCTAGACCAGAGGTGGCCAAACTTACTGACCCTTGGAGCCACACACAACAATCTTCAGAAGTTCGAGAGCCGGGATGCACCGGGCCTCTGGGCTTCAGCCCTGTGGGGTGGTGGTAGGGCTTGAGGCATGGCAGACGTGCTGCACGGGGCAGAAGTCCCAAGCGGCACCACCACCCTGCCACAGGGCAGAAGCCCAGAGGTCTGGCAGGTGCCTCCCACAGGACTGTTACCAGATTTGCCCGTCACCTTGAGGCATACTCGTTTGTTAGGGTTACCTTTCTGGAGGGGGTGTGATTCTAGGGGTGTAATTCTATTAATGTACTGCTTGTGTTACTTGTGTGTTCGTATGGCTACAAGTCCCCTCCCAATGGAGTTATCCTGCAGGACCTAAGGTTTTCAGGGCTGGGTTCCTCCAGCCACAGATTCAAATAAACCCCCCACAGATACACACACACATTCCAGATTAACCGAGTGCGTCTGAGCGGACTGGGCTATCAGCACTCTCAGCTGACCCCTTATATGTCCCTGAACTCAGCAGGCTGGGTGACACAGCACTTTCAGCAGCCACCCTTATATGCCCCTTTGCAACACACCAGAATAGAGCACACTTCTGAGCAGGCTGGGTCCAAACAGCACTTCTCAGCCGCCTCCTTTATATGTCCCTTTACAATTGTTCTAGCAGTAACCCCCTTGATGAGCAAACTCCATAGGATTTTTGGGCACTCCAGGGATCTTTGGCTTAGGTAAAAGAAGCGTTGCTGCAGAGCAAGATAGGGAAGCCAAGAACACAAAGGAGTAAAATAAAGTTTGGAGAGATAGAGAGAGAGTGGCAACCAGCTTGATTATAACAGTTATTTTATTGCTAGGTATATAAAATTTAAGATACTAATAGTAATACCATACAAGGAGAGAAAAACAATCAAATGCTTATAATACTACACTATTACAGTTGGGGTATTGGAGAAAGCTATCCCAGGTTTGATTACAAAAGTAGAAAGTTATACCTGGACTGAGAGGGAGAGGGGGAGAGAGAAAAGGTGTGTTGGGGGGAGGGGAAATGGGGGTGTCTCACCACTCTGTGCAGCTCAGAGGTTCCCAGGAGATAGGCTATTCAGCTTAGGGTCTGAAGCGCTTGAGACATGCAGTCCCCAGCACGATCAGTTGGAATTGGGGAAGTTCCAGTGGAACTGATGCAGAATTTGGATCTAGGCATCAGAATAGAAGTTTGAACTTGGGTAGGGGTTTCTGTAGGCACCAGGTTTGTTTATGGGTAAACAATGTCTCAAGGAAGTATCCCAGAGTGGTTTTCTTTATGCTGGACAAAAGGAGGTGATCATTCCTGGCTATGGACAGTGTTCCTTGAGAGAGCTCACAATGCAACCAGGATTCAGTGTTTTGCGTATCAATAACTAGAATGGTCTGATAACTGCAGAGCTGGATGTGTACAGGTGTGAGTTCATTTACATCAAGAGCAGAGATCTCCCATCATGCAGTGCATCCCTGCTTTGCCAATCCCAGAGTTCAGTGCGTGTTCCATCTTCGATGTAGATGCGGCTTCTGTAATTGAGATGCCTCCTTTTTACATCTTTGATGTAGATGAGGCTAGGGGCATTGTCTTAATCTTCTTCCACTGTCTTTTCATATTGAGATGCCTTTGGTTTCTGGTTCAAGCAGGGGTTGTGGGGGGGAATCAGATGAGCCAGAGAGAGAGTAGGGATTTTGTGCCCTGGTTCCCAAGAACACAGAGCTGCCAGGTAACAGGACAGAAGCCTTAGCCCCATCATCCCACCGTGGGGCTGAAGCCCGAGTCCCCAAAAGATATGCCGCATGTGCCTGAAGCCCCCAGACCCTCCTTCTTGCTGGGCAGAAACCTCTAGCTCTACCACCCCACTGCATAGCAGAAGCCCTGAACTCCCCACCCCAATCTGGTAGGCAGAGAATGGCGGGGAAGCCTTTGGGGGCTCTGTGAGCCACACTTTAACTGTAAAAGAGTCACATGGCTCCTGACCTAGACTGACAGAGCTCAGACAAGCCTGTCTTCCCCAAAGGCAGAGGAAAGCTGAGGCCGGCAAGCCTGTTTTGAGGGGCATAGGAAGGGAGCTATACTTGAATATATGGATCCTTAGAGAGGATTATTATTACTACCTGCCAGAGCTTGCAGGCTGCATATTTTCCCCAAGACACAGAGACCTATACGCACCATCGCTTATGCCTACACCTATACACACACCTCAGCATACACTGGCACTCACTTACATAGCCAGACACACAGAGAGGGAGAGCAGGAAGATTGCGGGGGTGGGAGTGAGTCACCAGCCAAGACAAATTGCCTACGAGCTGTTAAAATCAAACAGATGAGAGCTGCTTCGGCAGGGCGATGGAATCTGTAGCTGCCAGCACCTGGATGACTGATTCACTGCAGGGGCGCCTCCGGAGCCTTGGCTGCTGCTAAGAATAGGGGAAGCAACATTACGTGGTGGCTGTGAGGGCAGATTGCAGAGCACTACTCCCCCCCTGAGCACTGCAGATCCTGGCTCAGGCTCACCCAGGCTTCTCTGCTGTTTCTCCCCACCCTCCCCACCAGGAGCCTCACAGGTTGGAGGAAGGTTCAAGACAAAGCAAATGGCAAGGAAAAATCCAGAGTCCGTAATAGGAAAAGGAGGGGGCTGGACTGAGCCAGCTTCCTACTCTGCAACATAACCCTCTGTCTGAGTGCCACAGGTTCTAACATGCTTCGGGGCGTTTCACCGGTTAACGTCAGCGATGGCCTCTAACAGAAAATTCCATGGTTAAACCCTTGTGGTTGTAAGTTCCATGGGATAACTTCAGGAGTAGCTCAGTGGGGTAAAGCTCACCTCTGTGACAGCCTGGGGCACCATGCTTCATGCCTTAACCCCTGATAACATTCTGTGGCAGCGGACTCTGCAGATACCTGCAGTGTTAATGGGCCAGGAGACGCTGCACTGTAGGCACAACTCAATGGAGTCTGGTCTCAGATTCCCTTCACACACATATGCATGTGGAGGTGTAAACCCCAGAATCTATCACCAACCCCAAGCTTTCAAAACGCATTAGTCAGGCCCCCCAAATTCATGAGAATGGCTTAAAATCTGAGGACTTGTCCCAGACTGAGCTAACAACAGAGGAGTATTGGAGCTAATCGATAAATTAAACACAGTGTATTTTTCGTGCCCCTGAGGGACGTAACTATGTTGATCCACATTTTAAGTGTAAAGCAAGCCCTAAGCCAGTACTGCAGTCCTTTTTTTACAGTTGAGCTGCCACAAAAGGATCCCAGTCTGTAGGCTGCAAGTATGTCGGGAGGGGTTGCAAGCTGGAAGGGGTTGCAAGCACTTTGGAGGATAGGGTTAGAATTCAAAAGGCCCTTGACAAACTGGAGAATTGGTCTGAAATTAACAAGATGAAATTCAATAAAGACAAATGCAAATTACCTCATATGATAACATATGATAACCTCATGATAACATATGATAACCTCAAAATGATAACAGGTTTAGAAAACCTGACCCATGAGGAAAGGTTAAAAAAATTGGGCATGTTTCGTCTGGAGAAAAGATGACTGAGGGGGGACTTGATAACAGTCTTCAAATATGTTAAGGGCTGTTATAAAGAGAACTGTGATCAATTGTTCTCCACATCCACTGAAGGTAGGACAAGAAGTAATGGGCTTAATCTGCAGCAAGAGAGATTTAAGTTAGAGATAGAAAATACTTTCTAACTATCAGGGTATTTAAGCATTGGAACAGGCTTCCAAGGGAGGTTGTGGAATCCCATCACAGGTGGATTTTAAGAATTGGCTGGACAAACGCCTGTCAGGGATGGTCTAGGACAGGTTTACTTAGCCCTGCCTCGGTGCAGGAGGCTGGACTCGATGACTTCTCAAGGTCCTTTTCCAGCCTTACATATCTGTGATTCTATGTACAGTCTATGGAGTTGCACCGGTTCATATCGGGTCTGAATTTGGCCTTAGGAGCTCAAATGCTGAAGGTGGGAAGTGACAACCAGCAGGACCTCAGCGGCTGAGTGACATGGAAATGCGCTGTCAGGGAAGAATAGGGAAGGAACAGAAATCAGTCTCATGAAGAAGGTGGGGAAGGGAGCTGGGGTAAGAGAAGCAGTTAGTGAGAGGACAGCCGCAGGAACAACACTTAGCAAGGTGGGATTTCTTTTTTATCCAGAGGGATGTGTTTGCCGAGGGGACTGGATTTCTCCCTTTGGAGACAATCCTTTTCTGTGCCAGAAATCAGATCACCTGGATGCAGACGTGTTAGGCAATGGGGGTGGGAGGTGGGGGAAGCCTGTCTCATTCCCTAGGCGAGCACCAGGGAAATGGAATTGTGCAGCTAGCTAGGAGGCCCGGAGCCCTATAAATACCAGAACACTGGGATAGTGATGAAACCCTGGGGACTCCTTGTGCCTGCCTAGACTATAAGCTCCTTGGGACAAGGAACTCCTCTCCTGTGTATCTGTAACACCCCCGCCCCCCATGACCCTATAGAAACACTCCAAATAATGACCTTCCCCCTAGAGAGCAGGACTCAGCCACCTGCTCCATCCAGCCTGCTCCCCTGCACTGCGTTCTCAGAGCATGCCGCTGCTCTCTGCATCTCTCCTTTCCTGCTTTCACTCTCCTCCACACCCCCTCATTCCTTCTCCCTCCGTCACCATCTGCCACAACCACCCCCTCCTTCTCGGTCTCTCTCTCACTCCCTCTCTCCCCATCATAATCACTCTGGCACTCCCCTCCCCTTTTTCTTCTCCCCATTCTCACTCCCCTACCATTCATTCTTTCTCTTTCTTATTCTCATGCTCGCTCCCTGCCCCCCCCCAACCTCCCAAGTTTATTCTGATTGGCTGGTGGGATCATTCCCAGGAGTAACTGACACACTTGATCTACCTAACCCTGTCAGCCAAACCCCCACTTCAGCAGCAGGAGAGCTGGCGAGGGGAGCCCTGGCTCCACCGAGCGATGCTGGGTCTGATCCCTGCAGCAGGCGAGCACTGGAGACCAGATGGGAGAGTGTGATCAGGCCGATGCGGCAGTGCTGGAGGAAGACACAAACGTCCCACCTCTGGAGCAGCAGAAAAGGTGAGGGCAGCGGGCACCTCTGAAGAGAAGTGTGACAAGGAATTTCAGCCCCAGAAGGACTCAACCCACACAGAGATTTCATTGTTGGAGGATGTTTTTTTTAAAGGGGAAGAAACGATATGACACATATTCTCCCGGCGCATGGAGGAAAATGTAAATCCCATTGACGCGTAAGTACCGGGCAGATCTGCCTCCTCTTTCCATCCTCTCCTCCAGGTGCTATCATGTGCAGAAGTTGATTCGGCAGCCCCCCAAAATGAAACCTGCCGCCTCCCCTGCCCCACTCCGTCCCCACAGACTGGCGGCTGGCAATGGCCCTGGGGTCTCTATCCGGTGCAGGGGATGAGATAGAGTCATGAATTAAAGTAGGAATGAATGGGTGCTAGGCGAGGTGGAAGGGATGGAGGAGGTGCAGGTTTCAAGGGTAATGCCTCAGGGAATTCTAGGTGGGCTTCCTGTCACTTTAAAATCTGACCTATTGCCCCTGCTGCTCTCCCCCACTCCAGCATTTCTCCCTCCGACCCCTCGTTTCCCACTGACGAAGTGAGGGGAAAAGGTTTCTTATTCCTAAAGAATTTGGATTTTTTAGATAAAGATAGAAATTGGTATTTAACTTACAAACAACCCCCACCTCCCTGGGACCCCAATCTCTAAGTACAAACACACACTTCCCATTGGTATTGTTTATTATTTGCATTACTGGAGCACCTCAAGGCTCCGTCAGGGCCCTTTAGTGCTAGGTGCTGTACATACACTTACAAAAAGTCCCTGTCCCAAAAAGCTTATAATCTAAGGAACCAGGCTCTTGATCTTACATCCCAGGTGCCTCCCAATAGCTTCCTCAACCCCACTGGGTCCACCTCATCGGCGCCACTTCCCAGCGGTCCATCCTCACCAACACTGCCATGAGAGCTCATGCAGGCAGTCAGAGCACTCACAGAGATCCCTTGCTTCCACCTGCCACTCTTTCTGAGACTTACGTGTCACCACTCCTTACTTCTTGCCATCAGTCTATTCCTATTCTATGGGTACATCTACACGGCACATTAAAGCCTGGGCTCTGACTCAGGGTTGAGCAAGCACCCTGGACCTGGATGGGTCAGAGCTGAGTCCCGGGGCGACCCAGGTCCAACCACACATTTCGCAGTGTAGAGGCAGCTTAAGCTGCAAACCTGAGTCAGAAGGTCTGTCTAATGCACTATGGACACGTTAGCATGGCTGGGAGACACAGGGTCAGCAGCTATAAACCCAAGCTTATAATGCAGTGTTTATGCTCAAGTGCAGGCTTGGAAATACTGAGTCCACAAACCCACAGATCTGTGCTTTACTGTGCAGTGAGGATATACCCTTTATCACTCTACCTGCCTGCCACTCCCCTGAAAAAATTAACACGTATGTGCATCACTGAGATGGAAAAGCTTGGAGAAAAGCTCAAAGAATCATAGACATTAGAAACTGGAAAGGATCTAAGGACAGAACCATAGACCCATAGGGTTAGAAGGGACCGCAAGGGTCATCTAGTCTAACTCTCTACCGAGATGCAGGGTGCACTTTCTATTCAGTCCATCTTTCACAGCCAGCCACGGTGGCTCCTTGCAGTATATTCTCAGGGCTTTGCCCTGTCTCATATTAAATGGCCCAAGTGATGGGGCTTCCATTGCAAGTCTATTCCACAGCCCCGGGGACTTCACCATCAAGAAATCTTCCCTGATAGTCAGCCTGAATTTCCCATTGTCCAATTTCATCCCATTACACCCCTCCCTCCCCCTACCCTTGGACTTCCCTAAGCAATTCAGTCCCCTCTCTTGGCATTTCCACCCTACCCCTTTCATAAACCAAAAGATCATTCGAACACCGATAAGAAGGACACCAAAAAGATGTCCTAGTTGTATTTGGTAGAGAATCAGGGCAGCACAAGTAGAAGGTATGAAAAATGAGAGGCCCGGTGATGACCCAGAGGAGGTATCTCTGTGGGGCTCATCAGAACATGTTCTGATATTATAAGAACCAACCCAAACCTTAGACTTTGCCTGAGGCTTCCAGAAGTTTGATTTGTGTTTGGGGTTTTTTTAGATCTTTTTAATGTCAAATCTTTGTATGTCCTAATTTGGTACGGTTTGAAAAACACCATGAGGGCAAATAGTTCTCAGGGTATTTCTGGGCTGCTGGGGGCCGGTAGGACTGGAAATGGCATCCTTTGAGATTTCCAGCCCTCATTACTAGGCAAAAGAAGCTGAGCTAAGCTTTGAAACATTGAAGGGTCTCCTGTGCCAAACCATCGGGTGAGACTGGGGTGGGAAAAGTGCCCTTTATTCCTGAGGCATCCCTTTCCATGCAAGTCCTCCCTACTTTCACATGGCTATTTGAGGAGCTAATAAAGCAGTAGGATCAATACACCAAGGGGTGACAAAGGCATGAGGCTGCCATTGAAAATCTCCAGAGCCCTGATAGTCAAAGAGCTTCACAGACATGCCACCATAGAATCCCCCGACGTAGATTGGCGCAAGGTACTGAGTCTCCAAATTTTGCTCTGTGCTGGGCTGCAGCTTCCATGTGGCCTCAGCCCTGCTCCAAAGAGGCGAGGGATGAGACTTACGTCTCCTCGCCTCCCATTAAATCTCTCCCTTTGTCAGTGGAGAGCTGGCACACGCAACTGCCTGTTTGTTCAGGGTTTGCTCTGAGTGCCGTTTCCATGCCAAAGCCTGATTTGATGGGCAATTGTGCACCAAAAAATTAGGAGGGCTTGAAGGTTGTTTTGGTGCTAGGGAGGGATAAGGCAGGCACTACCCCTTCCATTAGCAACCTGGATTCAAGAAAGCTGATTGCTGCTGGGATGCAGAGAAAGCGAGAGCGTTTGGTGTCTGGATGTATAACTCCATCTGCCTCCAGTTGGATGTTATAAATACTCTGTCTCCTCCTTTTTTCATGTGTAGGGATGATGAAAACCTGCCTCTCCCTCTCCCAGGGCACTAAGCCAAGCCTCTAACATTTGCTCTGGACTTCAAGGGGATTTCTCAGCCTCAGTAGTGGGGGTGGACAATAACACCAGGGCAACTTCCACCAGGATCCAGTCCAATTGCCCAAGCCGCAATATTGACTTTGAGCAATGTGGAGACAAGATCTGGGTGGGGTGGCTCCACGGAGGGATCCTGCTTGGGAGCCCTTCCCCAGGATGTACATAAGGAATATGCTCCTGGGTCAGTGTAAAGAGGCTTTAGTGAGAATGAGAATCAGGTCCCCTGAGATTAACTTCCCCAGCCCCTGAGCCATTTTCAATAGGAAACAGAGGCCTGTGGTTGCTCCTTTGGGCTCTTTTCCCCCGGGAAGTCCCTTAGCTGTACTTTGGGCCATTTTCCTTCTGGTCCCAATCACCCAATGGTCGTTCTTAAACAGCTGGTCATGTCTGACATTCTCCTGTGTGCTCCAGAGACTCCAGCATCTGAAAACTCCCCTCTCCCTCCCACGTGTGTCTGGGTCCACACAGCGTTATGTCTGTTATTTTACATGTGGCTGGTTTGGCTGTGATTTTTTAAGTGTAAATACATTTCTTCTTCTTCTGCCCTCAACCTTCCAGCTGACCCAGTGGGAGATCGCCCCAGCCTTCCTCGGCCATGAACTCTCCTGATTTCACCTTCCCCACTCCCGTGGCTTTGGAGGAGGGGAACACCTCCACCAGCTGGGCAAGTTCCATCCCAGGGAACCTATCCACAGCTGCCAGCCCGGGCATGAATGTCAGTGGAGTTCTCATCCCCCTGGTCTACCTCATTGTCTGCGTTGTAGGGCTTGTTGGGAACTCCCTGGTAATCTATGTGGTTCTGAGCCACTCGGTGAGCGAGTCGGTGACCAGTGTCTATATCCTCAACCTGGCGCTGGCGGATGAGCTCTTCATGCTGGGGCTGCCCTTCCTGGCTGCGCAGAACACGCTGTCCTACTGGCCCTTCGGCTCCTTCATGTGCCGGCTGGTGATGGCCGTGGATGCCATAAACCAGTTCACCAGCATCTATTGCCTGACCGTGATGAGCGTCGACCGCTACCTGGCCGTCGTCCACCCGGGGAAGTCATCAAAATGGCGGACGGCCCGCGTGGCCAAAGCCGTTAGCACCACAGTGTGGGTGCTGTCGTCGGTGGTGGTGTTGCCGGTGGTTGTGTTCTCCAACGTCCCGCTGGGGATGAGAACCTGCCACATCCAGTGGCCCGAGCCAGCCTCTGTTTGGAGAGCTGGCTTTATCATCTACATGGCCGTGCTGGGCTTCTTCGGGCCCTTGCTGGTGATCTGCCTCTGCTACCTGCTCATCGTCATCAAGGTCCGGTCGTCTGGCAGGAAGGTGTGGGCCCTGTCATCCAAGCGCAAGCGGTCGGAGCACAGGGTCACGCGCATGGTGGTGGCTGTGGTGGCTGTCTTTGTTCTCTGCTGGCTGCCCTTCTACGTGCTCAACATCATCAACGTCGTCTGCCCGTTGCCCAAGGAGCCGTCTCTCTTTGGCATCTACTTCCTCGTCGTGGTGCTGCCCTACGCCAACAGCTGTGCCAACCCCATCATCTACGGCTTCCTGTCCTACCGTTTCAAGCAGGGCTTCCGCAGGGCCATCCTGAGGCCGTCCCGCCGAGTTCAGAGCCAGGAGATGGTGGCACGTCCCATAGAGAAGACTGAAGAGGAAGAGGAGGAGGAGGAGGAGATGGAGGAGAGCAGGCTCAGCAAGATTGCCCAGAACGGCAATGGCAGACAGGAGTTTCCCCTGACCAGTGGAGCAGGAGGAGGCAGCGAGCAGAAACCACTCCCTGAGGAACCTGGGAGCTGTGCTAAATCCAGTGCGCTGCACATCAGTTATTTATAGTGACTGGAAGGGAGGTCTCCAGGACACTCCAGCCAGTCCCTGTGGGAGCAGGATGTGTGTGTTGTGGACAGGGAGGTAGCAAGGCCCCAGGCTCCACTTGATTTGGGGAGAGTTTGAGGAGTGTATGGAAGGGCAGAGCGCCACCTATGACTTCAGGAATCCCTGTGGGAAGGGCAGGGTGATGGCATCTAGGTGGGGCTCAAAAGGGGGACTGGACAAGGGCAGGGGATGGGGAGCTGCAGACAGGAGACCAGCACTGAATTCCCACAGAGTATTACAAGTGGCTGCTAATTATTCGAATGCCCTGGGTAGCTGCCCAAGTTGTCCCAGTGTCCATGGGACCACCTCCTGTGTGACCTGATATCGTCTCAACTGCATAGAAGATCCTGGTTCTTTGATGTCCCATGTGCACACTAGTCCAATAGGGCTTGTTTAGGGCAGTGGGGCAGAATATGAGACACACCCTTCCCCGTCTCTAGATCCCAGGGGTTTAATGGTGTTATTTTGTCCCGGGGGATGGGAGGAGACCAAGAAGCCATGGGTTGGGGGCAGGGCTTTCTGCAAGCTGTTCTTTCCACCGCCCTCCTCTATCTTATCATGAATAAAACATAAAGGTTTGGAACTCCCTGAACAATTTCAAAGGATCAGTCCATGTGTGAGTGTGATTGTGTCGGGATGATGAAGGTGTGTGTGTGTGAAAATGGGGCAGGGGCATGTCTGTGTGCAGGGGTAGCTCTGCAGGAGAGAGGGTGTGAATTGTTGTGACTATGGCGTTGCCCATATAGGGCTGTGTGTGTGTGTGTGCGCATGCACGTGTGTACGTACAGGGGTTCGGGATTGGTTTGTCTGTAAGTGTGTGGATGTGAGGTGTTTGAACAGGTGCAGGGACTGATTTTGTCTTTGTGGGGCTGTCTGTACAGGGGCGGAGGGTTGATTTGTCTCTGGCTGTGTCTGTGGGGTGTGTGTATGGGGTGGGTGTGCATGTGTACAGAGGTGGATTGGCCTGCATGGGTTTGGTGAAGAAGTGGCTGCATACGGGAGGTATGTGTGAGTGTCTCCCTCTCTGCCTTGCTCCATTCCTGTAGGCTCTGATAAAAGCCTCTCCCCATACCTTGAACTTTTCTATCAATGCGGTTGCTAAGCTACAGCGATCAGTAAGTAACTTGGAACCAGAGTCTTCCGTAGGGTTCGGGGCACCCTCCTCCAGAATCGGCTTTGGGGAAACAGGGAGAGTGTTAAAGACTAACCAAGAGGAGAAAGTGCTCCAAGGGGTGCGGAAGGATCCTGCAGGATGTGTAAATGGTGTCACTCTGGAGTAGTAATACTTTTCAGTTCAAGGGGCACCTCCGAAAGGGAGGGGTGAGACTGTGAGGGGTGAGTTGTGTTGTCTCAGGGAGCAGCCACAGAACCGAAAGCGCAAAAGGGATCTGAAGCAAAACGAGAAAAATGCAGTGGGACCAGCTGAGAAAAGAGCCTTTAATGGTGAGATCAACAGCACAGTGGAATCACATTCCTGAGGAGATGGTAGAAGCGAATTCAGTCAGAATCAATATGTGCCAACATGAGAACCTGTTGGTCAGGGTAGGGTTATCAAAGCCCAAGGAAAGCGGCCAGGGCTGGGCAAGGAGTCTACTAGGGTAAGTGTCTTCCACTAAGCCAGTGCTGGATTGGCTGTCAGGGAGGGTTAACAGATACTGATGTCCAGGCGCTGGATTCTCTGTGGCTGGAGGTGGGACTAAGGCTGATCCCCTTGACCCTGCTGTCCCAGCACTGGACAATCAGTGAGTAATAACCCTTCCCCCACCCTCCTTTCTTCTCCCTGAACCCAGTATCCTGGTACCAGACAATCCATGAGTGAAGGCTAATGACCCCAAGTCCCCTTTTCTGATTCCTGAAGCATCCACCCTGGTACCAGATATGGCAAGTCTCTCTTTGATGAAAGGCATTACCTTTGCTTGGCCAGGAAAGGTTTACGCATATTAAGATAGGGATACATATCCCGGTGTGAGGAAAGATTTCACTGCCTTACTATCTGATCTTTTTCCTCCTAAATCACTTGGTTGTAGTGACTCTTCATGTCTCCTCCTTTCTCCTATACTTTTGGAGACTTAATCCATGCAGAGATCCCCTCTCATGGACTCTAATGCAGTCTGTAGCCTAAGGAGCAAACCCCCAGCAACTACAGTGAGTTAGCCAATCTCAGTGGCTAGTTCTGATTGTGGAAGGAATTCCAGCGGTCATCTGGTCACCAGCAAGAGAAGGGATCATGAGATCCCAACAGAGCCATGATGAACTTCCAGAGCTCCCATCTATTGTATGGTACAAGAGGCAACAGGCACTGGAGAGAAAAGGGTCTAGATCTCACAATGATGGATGCAGTATAAATATGATAGGTAAATAGGAAGATGTCTCGATCCTGCTATTAGGAGACCCCATAGCAAGTCAAGGGGAATTCTGGGTAATTCTGAAGCAGAAAGCACTGCTGGAGGATGTAGTGAAGATAGCGTTGGCCTTCTGGAAAGGGAGACAGCTGGTAGCTTATTTCTGAGGAGAGAGAGGAATGAGTGGAGCAGTTGGGAAAGATACAGCAAGAGAGAGGCAGCTCAGAGTTTGTGGGGAGCAGATACATGAAAGTTTTCCATCTCCTCTTAGACTGACTGCATGGCTCCTCTAGCTGCTGCTTTAGAGAGGTGGGGATCCCTGGCTATCAAGTATATTATTAATATACTATGCATGCCTTCTTGACCATAGGATGAAGTAGAAAAAATCTTGACCAGGTTAATGGATTGAGGGGGAACTCATAGTCAGCCTCTGCAGCCCCCTCTGGTACAAGAGATCAGGATTGAAACCCCAAAGACCTTTTTGCCTGTAACATCTAGATGCAGAAATGCTGGGCTGTTCAACTCTGCAGACGGGACTCAGCGTGTTGTTGATTTCACTAGACTATGCCCATTGGAAAGGCCGCTCTTCAGCTCTCACCATGGAGCTGGTTGAAAAATTGTATGTTTCGGTGAAAATGTTCAACAGGTTTTATTTTTTCAAGATATTTCATGAAAAATTGCAACATGTTCTAATTTTTGCACTGAAGAAAAGCATGCCCTCCCACACCTTTGTTTCTCTGCTTCCCCCTTTTTTCCAGTGGCAAAATGGAAAAAAGGGGGGAAGAAAACAAATAGAAAATGAAAATGGAAAAAAACTTTTTTATTTTTTTTTCCTTTTTTTTCATCAAAAAGTCAGAACAAATTTTTAATACCAAAGATTTTCTGCAGAGTTTTTCCTTGTTGATGAAAAGGCTGTTTCTATTAGGGGGAAAAAAGGTGGAGTGAAAATTTTCAACGAGCTTTGTCCCACAGCTCCACCTCCATCTTCACTCTGGTGAGTTCACGACTGCAGTCTGCTTGTATTGCTGTGTGTAAATGGCACTAGTGTTGTGGCCCTGTGCGTCCTTTCTGGTTGTGCCCTGCAGTGGGCTGGCTCTGGGAAGAACAGGGGCTGAAGTCATACACAGCAGCTAGTTGAATTCTGGACGTGTTCAGGGGGATTTATTCCAATCAGACATGGAAATGGATTTTTCTATTCTGGCTGCAGAGACACAGAGATAAGGGTGCCATCAAACCCTCCGCCACACAAAGGGTTTCATTCTTATCACGTAGAGGCCAGAGCTGCAAGTCTAGCAGAGGCCACAGTGCTTCCAGCAGCCCCCTGCAATACCTCTTCCCTGCTTGTGTTTGATCACAGTCGGGGTGCTTACAAATATAAGGACCCCGTTCCACTGGCCACGACAAAAGTGTGTGTGTGCATGTGTTTGTGCCCGCACTTGCATACACATATGTATTTAAAACAGGGATCTTATTATTGACCTTGAAAATATACTCACAACACAACACCCTACATACCCCGCACAACATCAAATACACCCACACAATCACTCAGTTGTACCTGCTTTCTGTTTGACCCTAATCTGCTGCTGTAACTTCTTTGAAGAGAACTTTGCAAATATGAAAGGGACCATGGGGAAGGGGTTAAACCTGACTGGGGGCGGATGGGGGAAGGAAGGGGGGAACGTTACAAGGCAGTGCTGCTTACACATCCTGCACTTGACGTCCTTCTCAGCTATTTTCAAGAAGCCATTGTTTACACGATCTGTATGGTGAAGCAGCAGCTCTGATAAGTTGAATGGCAAACCTACGCAGGGCACATAGCTTGTGTCTTCACTTCAGAATTGTTTGGGAGCACAGATCAAGGCTGCAGGCTTTCTAAACAGTTTTTGATGCAGGGGAACCAACCGATAAAAATGCAAGGAGATGTGAACAGATAGATGCTCCCTGCTCTCCTGGGGATGCAATAGCAAACTGAAATCCTTTATCTGCTCGAACGAGTGGAAAATATGCAAATATTTGCTCATGAAAACTTAGTGTTCTTTGCCTTCCCAAGCGTAAAATATGCAAACGCACACAGAAGGCACCCACCGCACACAGATCTCACATCCAGCATGTCATGCAGACACACAAAATACAGACACAGCTCCCACCTAAACATATGCACACTCAGTAGAACATGTACCATCTAGTATGTATACAGTCCTCCTGTGTAACATACATGCAAACCTAAAAGTATACACACATGTAACACACGTATGTGCATGCTGACTCACATATGTGGTCTATGCAGACATTTAGAAACATGCTTGCAACACATCCTGGTCCCTTCAAATGGTCTTATACTGGGGGGTCTCCTGTTAAGTTAGAAGCAAGGGGCTGTAGATCGGACTGTAGTACAGGCAGACACCTTACCTAGCGCATTCTATGCCTGTTGTTAGCCAGAAGTGCAGTGCACCTAGAGCTGGAGTAGGCAAGGCCAAACTGCTTGGGCACCATGGCTTCTCTGTGTGGGCAACACTATGTCTTCTTTGCATGGGGCCCAATCCAAACCCCATTCCAGGTGAATGGAAAGACTACCAATTACTGTACTGAGTGCCGGATGAAGCTAGGGTGACCAGATGTCCCAATTTTATAGGGACATTCCCGATATTTGGGGTTTCTTTTTATATAGGCGCCTATTACTCCCCCCCAACCCCTGTCCCGATTTTTTATACTTGCTATCCGGTCACTCACTTCCCACTCACAGCAGGGCACAGAATGTGCCAGTGTGGACAAAGCTTGAAGCAGAGGAAGAGTTTAACAGTGGCTGTAGGTGCTGCTCTCCGTTTCTCCTGCAGGGGGAGCTATTTACTCACATTGGCCCCTATCCGGCCTGGTTGCGTGTTCTCTTCCCCTCCATTTCTAGGGTGTCAGGTCAAAAAGGATTTGAGGGGATGGAAACAGGGGTGATCTGGCCCCAAACAGGAGATACCTGTTACTGCTGTGCAGACAATTCTCATCTGTGGCCAAGATAACTCTGACACATTTGCTGCCCCACACAAACAGGGATTCTAGGACAATTTGTATTGTGGGGGGTGCTGAGAGCCATTGAACCAAACTGTAAACCCTGTTTATGATGGAAACCACTTCAAGCCGGCGGGCACCCCTCGTTCCATCACCTATGGACACAAAGCACACTGAAGTCAATGGAAAGACGGCTTTTCACATCAACGGGCTTTGGATGAGGCCCTGGCTCACTAAGCTGGGAGTCAAGACTGCTCCAGGGTCTGACTGGCCCGTGGAGGTAACTGATTGTGTTAGCACTGCGCAGGGGGAAGGGACATCATCCCGTTGGCTGACCCAGTCTGATGGAAGATCCTGACCCTGCTAAAGAAGCAGAATATCTCCTCGGGGTGGGAGGTGGGTCGTTTTGTCCTGGAAAAGTGGAGTCTCCCCACCTTGGGGTGTCCCGTGCTGGGAGAGGCACAGTCACCTCCACTCTGACAATGTGGCATTTTGCAGGGCAGCTGAGTGTACTGGACGGTTTTGGGGGTGAGCAAGAGGCGCCTGGGAAGGGAGTGGGTCACATGAGCCCCAGAATGGGACCCATATATGAATAGCCCGTACTGAGAAAAAGGCTTAGATGGGAACCCAAACCGGCCCTGCGCTCCAGCCACCAAGTTGATTCCATCTGTGAGACATCTCTCATCTAGGTGTCTTTGATGTGCTCCTTGCTGGGGACCCTGGGCGCGAAGCACTGCAAATGTGGTAGATGCAGCCTACAATGTTACCATCTGTGCACCATGAAACAAGTGCCATCACGCCGAGCTGCTGCACAAGAAGAGCAGACTAAAGCAGAAGCAAACATCAGCTCAGACAGCACCTCGTATTTTCCAGAGGGGCCCTAAAATCCGGCAGCTGCTCTGCGAAGAACATGGACTGGTTTATGGATCACATTGTCAGTCATTTCAGGCTCCATCTAGCCTTAATCCATCCTTGGGCAGAGCTGTGGCTAGCACTGCCTTGGGTGTGAAGGGCACTGGTTTACAGGGTAATAAAGCACAGGCCTCTGAAAGTCTACAAACAAATTAATTTAGCCTTATAACACCCCTGTGAGGTAGGAATTAGGGCCAAGATTATCAGATGTGACTAGTGATGCTGGGTGCCCAGCCTGACCTGCTCTAAAGGACCATTGTCAGAAGACAGGAGCTCAGCACCTCCTGACAATCTGGCCTCTTCATGATGTCTTTTGGGTTCCCAAAAATTCAGGCCCCTAAAATCACTAGTCATTTTTCAATAACTTGGTTTATATGCCCGTATTACGAAGGCCAAGCGAGCCTAAGTGACTTGTCCGCAACACAGTGAGTCGGTGGCGTGGTTGCGAAGAGAACTAAGAAAGCCTAACGACTCCCTTTGCTGACTAGTAGAAAACACTCATTCCCTCCTTCCCAGAGCAGGGCTGGCTCTCAGCCTAAGGTGTAGGTCCTGCTCCAAAAGGGGAATCAGCTGTTGAGTTGAACAAGTAATGATGGGGGTGGGGGTGGGAGGGAGATTGCTCAGTTTGGCCCAGTCCAGAGTATAGGGGAGGTACTCACAAAGGACCAGACCCTCCTCCAAGGCAGGATGCAAAAGACAGTAATTGCATAAGAGCCCTTGACCAGCATCTGCTTTCAATCAGCTGGGCCTTCTCTCACCCTCCCCTCTACAGCACTAACAAGGAGCAGCTGAGGATACACATAGCTAAGTGCAGGCCCCTTCTGAAGGGGTTCCCCACCTTCCACTCACACTGCAAAGCACCGGGCAAATGGGAAGGGGCAGAAATATGAAGGCCACTTAATGATAAAGAATAAGTGGCTGGGAAGAAGAGGCAAGGGGCTATTTGCCTGCCTCTTGATATGCATAATGCCTGTGGCAGATACAAAGAAAGGAATGTATGTATGTGAGGGAGGAACAGAGCAGAGGGCTCGAGGAGTTGAATAGCTGTGATTGGGCCAAAAAGGGGCCAGTGCACAGGAGGGGACAGTAGTCTTAGATGTGTTAGGGGCGAACTGGACAGGTCAGGGCAGGGGTCAGTCCCTGTAGACCGGTCTGGATCTGTGTGCATGTCATGAGGGGATAAAGGGACAGTGTAATGAAGGGGACTTTGGGGAAGCTCATTTCCTGCATCCTCTGGGTTTTGCCCAGTGGCAGAGTGTGGCGGGGGTAGGGAACTAAGCAGCTGCACTTCAGCAGAGAGTGTTGGAATCCAATCTGGCAAGAGATTCCTTGGGTTGACTTCAAGGCAGAGAGATTGGGCATGTGTGTGCAAAGCCCTGTGGATTCCCCCTATGCTCCTGATCAAATGGTAAAATAGCCAATGAACATTTCAGTAAACTGTGTTTTCATCTGCCCTGCTAACTCACAAGATTGCAGCATGAAGGCTGGAAAGAAGATGGAAGCCAATCTTCTCCGTGCCCCGCTCCCCATTCCCATTTCAAGGAAAATGTCTCCCTTAGATAAGGTGTAAATATTTAATAGCTCCCAGAGGAGGTAGGCCAGGATGACTCCGAGATTGGCTCTACCTTCGTATTCACTCAGTGCTGTGGCTTCTCTCTCACACCCCAAAGGAGGCTCCCATCCCTAAGAATATTAATGCTTAGCACTCTACAAAAATGAATTAAGCATTGCCACTAGCCATGGGAGGTAGGCAATTTGGGGATATTGAGCCATGATCTCTGTTACTGTCAACTGGCACAGCTCCATTAGCAGGGAATTTGGCCCAGCACCCCCATTTTACATAGAGGGAAACTGAGACACATAAAGGCGAGTGGGCAGGTCAGTGGCAGAAGCTGGATTAGAAGTCAGGCATACTGTTGGGAATTGCTGCTGTGCACCCCCACCCTGGTGTGTCCACCTCGCCAGCGGGGACGAAAGGGGCATTCGTCTATGTGCGTTCACTTGTGGGCTTTCCAGTAAAGCAGGCAGCTCAATAACATCCCCAGTGCTCCCTGTCTCTCCTCTGCCTCACATTCTCTGCACATATTTTCACAGACTTTCCATTTGTTTCTCCATTGGAGCCGGGGTTCCTGCCAAGCCCCAGCTACTCCTCAGGAAGCGAGTTGGCTGTAACCGCCTTTGACTCCCAAACTAAACAATCGGAAAAACTTTTCCTCTCCGAGGCTCCAAAGGCCTGTTAAACATTTTCCAGCTTCTCTCTGAAATTACAGGAGCAGAGCAAACCCGCTGAGTTGGCACTTATGCTCTCAGGGGGGAGGGGAAATCACTTTGCTCATCCCTGCCTCCCCTCCCCAGGCCCAAGCGAGGTCTGGCTAGAGAAGGAGTCTGGAAGGCCTCTCCCGCTCTCTCTTAGCTGTGTGGGGAATCGAGGAAAAAGGGAGCTGTGCCGTTGCAGGGTATCTCCTCCCTGATAGAATCATAGTCATAGGACTAGAAGGGACCTCGTGAGGTCATCTAGTCCAGTCCCCTGCACTTATGGCAGGACCAAGTATTATAGACCATCCCTGACAGGTGTTTGTCTAACCTGCTCTTAAAAATCTCCAATGATGGAGATTCCACAACCTCCCTAGGCAATTTATTCCATTGCTTAACTACCCTGACAGTAGGAATATTTTCTTAATGTCTAACCTAAACTGCCCTCACTGTAATTTAAGCCCATTGTTTCATTGTCCTATCCTTAAAGGTTATGGAGAACAATTTTTCTCCCTCCTCCTTGTAACAATATTTTATGTACTTGAAAACTGTATCATGTCCTCCCCCACTCTTCTTTTCTCCAGATTAAACAAACCCAGTTTTTTCAATCTCCCCTCATAAATCATGTTTTTTAGATCTTTAATCATTTTTGTTGCTCTTCTCTGGATTTTCTCCAATTTGTCCACATTTTTCCTAAAATGTGGTGCCCAGAACTGGACACAATACTCAAGCTGAGACCTAATGGGCACGGAGTAGAATGGAAGAATTACTTCTCATGTCTTGCTTACAACACTCTGGCTAATACATCATAGAATAATATTTGCTTTTTTTGCAACAGTGTTACACGGTTGACTCATGTTTAGCTTGTGATCCACTATGACCCCCAGATCCCTTTCTGCAATACACCTTCCCAGGGAGTCATTTCCTATCTTGTATGTGTGCAACTGATTGTTCCTTCCTAAGTGGAGCACTTTGCATTTGTCCTTATTAAATTTCATCCTATTTACTCTAGACCATTTCTCCAGTTTGTCCTGATCATTTTGAATTTTAATCCTGTCCTCCAAAGCACATGCAATTCCTCCCATCTTGGTATAATTCACAGACTTTATAAGTGTACTCTTTATGCCATTATCTAAATCATTGATGAACATATTGAACAGAACCGGACCCAGAACTGATCCCTTCGGGACCCCACATGATATGCCCTTCCAACTTGTCTGTGAACCACTGATAACTACTCTCTGGAAACAGTTTTCCAACGAGTTATGCACCCACCTTATAGTATTGTATTATTGTATTTCCCTAGTTTGTTTATGAGAAGGTCCTGTGACACAGTATCAAAAGCTTATCAAAGAAAGCTATCAGGTTGGTTTGACACAATTTGTTCTTGAGAAACCTATACTGACTGTTACTTATCACCTTATTATCTTCTAGGTGTTTACAAATTGGTTGCTTAATTATTTGCTCCATTATCTTTCCGGGTACTGTTGTTTTTGCTGTATACAGACTAACACTCTGAACATTCTAACACTCTAACACTCTGAACACTCTGAAATTATCTTTCTGGGTACTGAAATTGAGATGACTGGTCTGTAATTCCCCAGATTGTCCTTATTCCCCTTTTTATAGACCGGCACTATATTTGCCTTTTTCCAGTCCTCTCCCTTCCTCCCATCTTCCATGACGTTTCAAAGATAATCGCTAATGGCTCAGATATCCTCAGTCAGCTCCTTGAGTATTCTAGGATGTATTTCATCAGGCCCTGGTGACTTGAAGACATTTAACTTGCCTAAATAATTTTTAACTTGTTCTTTCCCTATTTTAGCCTCATATCCTACCTCATTTTCACTGGCATTCACTATGTTAGACACCCAATCTCTACTAACCTTTTCAGTGAAAACGGAGACAAAAAAAAAAAAAAATTTAGCACTTCTGCCATTTCCTGTTAGTTTCTCCCTTCCTCACTGAGTAATGGGCCTCTCCTGTCCTTGGTCTTCCTTTTGCTTTTAATGTATTTGTAGAATGTTTTCTTGTTACCTGTTATGTCTCTAGCTAATTTCATTTCATTTCATTTCGTGCACTGGCCTTTCTAATTTTGTCCTTACATACTTGTTATTTATTTATATTCATCCTTTGTAACTTTACCTAGTTTCCACTTTTTGTAGGACTCTTTTTTGAGTTTCAGATCATTGAAGAGTTCCTGTTTAAGCCAGGGTGGTCTCTTGCCATACTTCCTATCTTTCCTACGCAGTGGGATAGTTTGCTCTGATGCTGCTTCCATTATTTGGCCCCAGGCCTATCATGTAAGGCCCACCTTGGATGGCATGACAAGATAGCTCAGGGCAGGTTACAAAGATCCATGTAGACATCTGGCTGGGGAGCGTTAGCTGGAGATTAATTGGTGGTGTGGGCTCTCCCCCGTGCAATCACGTTATAGAGCCTTTCCGGCTGGAGACACCCTTTCTGGGCGAGACTTCGGGCAGAGGCTGTGACCATCAGTGACCCCCACACACCAGAGAGAGGGACCAGGGACGGCTCTGTGCCCAGGCCAGAGAGCGAACTGAAACAGGAAAGGGACTGATCCCTACCCCAGTCAGCAGGAGGCGCTGTAGGGAAAGGAACACTGGAGAAAGCCTGCCCTGGCCATCCACTGAAGGCGGGGTGGGGAGGGGGGAATAAGCTCTGTTCACGGTAGCAGGGGCTGGGGGCTAATGCATGGGGATGGCCAGTAGCGAGGGGGGATCATGGGAGGATGTTGGTGCAGGGATTGGGGGATGCGTGCCCCAGTAGAGCAGAGGGGGCAGGCACTGAGAGGTCAGGCTGGGGGGCTGTCCTGTCTAGAAGGGCAAGTGATGGAAGGGAACTTGCTGCCCCCCACCCAGATCCCTCTGCTGCCCAGCTGTGGGAAGGGGGAGAACAATCTCCAGCCGGGGCTCGGTCGGCGGCCGCACGACTCACAGGGGGGACCCTGCAGGCCGGGCCCGGGGCTGTGCGGCGGCGGGGACGGGACGGGGCGGGGGGGTCCTTTCACTTTCCAACTTTCCCCAGCCCCACTAAAGGGTTAAAGGCGGCGGTGCGGGGAGAGCCCGGCCGCGGGGAGAAGGGGGGCGCCAGGGGCGGGGAGACGAACTGGAGGCGCAGCCCAGCAGCGAGCTCCCCACGCCATGGGACTCGGGGCGGGCGGCGCTAGCGAAGGCTGCCCGGCGAGTAGGGGCGAGCGAGCGGCTCGCAGGCAGCGCACGGGACCCCTCCGGCGGCCTGTCGCCTCTCCTCCAGGGTGAGCCGGGCCGGGCCGGGTCGGGGGCGGGGAGAGGGAGGGAGAGCCGGGCCGCGCTCCTTGCCCGGCGAGCGGGGCGGGGGTTGCGGCTTTGATCGCAGCTAAGCGCCGCTCGCCCGCCTGCCTCGCTGGCGCCCTTTGTAGCCGCTCCTGCCCGGCTGTGGGCTCAGCGAGGCCGAGCTGAGCAACCGCAAGTGCCTTTCCCAGCTCACCGGCCCCTTCTCCTGCCCGCCGCCCTTCCGGCCCCGGGAGACCCCTGCTCTGCGAGCATCGCGGGGCGAAATGTTCCACCCAGGTGCCTGCCCCCTCCATGCTTCTGAGAGCAGAAGCTGGCTGCTGCTAACTAAGCCTCACCCCCGCCCCCGCGGGTAAATATCACTATTCCCCATTGACAGGAGTGGGGGACTAAGGCACAGAGGGGGGAAGTGACTTGGCTAAGGTCACAGACTCAGTCAGTGGCAGAGGACTCAGCAGTGGGTGGTGGGTCACCTTGGCGGTGATGGAACAGCACCCCCTGCGGTGTGGTCCCCTTAAACCTTCTCTAATGGGATTTGGAGCAAGACTTAATCCCCGTTGCCGAGTGAGCCCCAAGCGATTTGCTCTCCTGAGCCAACTGGTTTATTGTTCCTTTCAAGATTTCCTATCCTTCCTGATAGCAGGCAGCTCAGGAATACCCTGGTAACGACCCCCCCATCCCCCATATGTCAGGACATCAGTTCAGTTGCAGGCGTGTTTTCGGCTTTGACAGCGGTCTGAGGTGAGAAAATGACCCAAGCAGAATATTTTTAGTGTTCTCAGGTCACGAGCCTTATCACAGAACTAACCTCGGAGACGGGAGTTTGTTTTCATCCTCAGGGGCTCTTAGATTTGCCTCTTCTCCTTTTATTGCAGCCTGAAGATTGAATCCCCAGGCATGGGTGCCCTGGGTTCCAGTGGTTACACTGTGGGCCCTGGGGCTGGAAGTCAGGAAGTCAGACCTCCTCTCAGTGCAGGACTCCAGGCTCCAGTGGTCTAGGCTCCAGGGAGTCAGGCACAGCCTTGCAGTGACACCACTGTGGCTTGGCTGCAGCCTTAGACCTCCAGGGACACTGATGTATTAGACTCCAAAATAGCAGCTCTCTACAGAACAGTTACTAACTCTGTCTCCTTCCCTCCCTCTCTGCTCCCAAGTTGAATGAACTGCCGTTAGCCACAGAGAATGGAGGTGCAGTGCCCTGTCCTTTCACATTGGCCTCCGCCCTGGCTCACTCATTCCCTTCTTTTGTCTCTCTCTCTCTTATTCTCTCATTTCTTCCAGGTCACTATGGTAATGATTCAGCTACGAACTCACTTGGCCTTCCTTGTGCTCCCCCTGGTTGTATTTGGGGCACCTGCCGATGAGCCTGACCCCAAAGAAGCAACAATCATCCCAAATGGCTGCAGGCGCTGCTGTGACTCATTGGATTCCCATGGCTCCTCAGAGGCCACCCCCAGCCCTGCTGGACGCCATGCGTCACTGTACCCAATGCCTGAGGTCCGTCCATACATCAACATCACCATACTGAAGGGTAAGTGCTAAGCCAGTGTGCCTGGTACCCAAGGACCTCTTGGGAACCAGCATCACCATAGTGAAAGGTAAGGTTCTGTGCTGGCCTACTGGGTGCCCACAGACTACCAGTGACTTCACTGTCACCAGACTGAAGGGCAAGTGGTACTTGCTAGCATAGCCAGTGCATCAGTTAAAACATCAAACTCCCAGTTGCCAGACTGAAGGGTGTGCCCAGGATACCCAGTGCCTCGTATCCAGGCTGATGGACTTCTAGTTGTCTGTCACGAACAATGGTAAGTGCCCATGCTGGTACATGTAGGCTTATGCCCATCTAGCCAGAGAGGTGGAATCAGTCTGTAAATGCCAGTTTTCCCCTGAACTCAGCAGCCTTCCTGCTGTAGCCCCTGAATTCAAGGGAGCCATCTCTTTGCCTGCTTTCCACTGGCTCCTCTTTATTGCCACTCTTAGAGAAGCATCAGCAGTTGCCTCTTGCCAATCTGAACCTGCTTCAGGATCAAACTGCCCTGTAGTGCAGAGGGAGGGAGCAGCAGGTCTTTTCCTAGCCAGGAAGAAGGAGAGTGTGTACCGTTAATAAAGGCACAGTGCCATCACTAACATCCCAAGCAGGGAAGGCTAATGGGAGGCCATTTCTGTGGACCTGGTGTCGTCTGGGAGAGGGAAGAGGGGAATGACATAAGCCCTAACATTACTTCTCTTCCCAAGCAGCTAGGAGGATGCTTGCATGGACACCCCCACACTGATATTTTCAAAGAGTGACTCCCAGTCAAGACCTGCTCCATGCAGCTCCTGCTGGCTTAGTTCAGGGAGGAATGGGGGTGGCTTCCCATTGCAGATCAGCTACTTCCTCAAGGGTCCCCATTTGAGTCTCAGCTGTGCCAATGCATAGGATATGCATGTATGGTGAGTCCTGTGACTGAATGGGGGCGGTTCTGTTCTTTGGGCCCAGTTCATATTTGCTCTGTGGCCATTTTGTGCTTGTTAGGCATAAGCTTCCCCTTCAGTAAATATCCCCAGTATAGGGGAGCTTGGAACCACTTCCACAACAGCTCCCAGCTCGGGGGCCCATAGCAGAGAAGGAGAACCAGGAGGGACCTGTGCTGAAGCAAGTTTGCATTCCTGCAAAGCCCCAAAGAGGCCAGTGAAACAGGGGAACAAGTTAGGCTGTGTGGGAGGCTGCACTGGCCCCCACAGCCCCTGAGTGGGGAAGGCCCAGATACCTGTGCTGGGGTCTGCACAGGGGTGAATCTGATCCTCCTGTATACGGCTCTAGTATCTGGCCACAACCCTGGCCTCCTCATGACAGCCCCGTGCTTGGCAGCTTTCACGTCTCACTTGCGTATCTATCTCATGGGGTGCATTCCTCTGCTTCGTTTCCTAGGAGACAAAGGAGATCGGGGGGAGCCTGGGATTCCAGGGAAATGGGGCAAAGAGGGGCCACCAGGCGAGCGGGGCTCCCAAGGTCAGAAAGGCAGCAAAGGGCAGATGGGTGCCCCGGGGGATCCCTGCAAGCACCAGTATGCTGCTTTCTCGGTGGGCCGCAAGAAGGCGTTGCACAGCAGCGAGGGCTACCAGGCCCTGATCTTCGACACCGTCTTTGTCAACCTCTACGGCCACTTCGACATGTTCAAGGGCAAGTTCTACTGCTACACGGCCGGCCTCTACTACTTCAGTCTCAACGTCCACACCTGGAACTTCAAGGAGACCTACATGCACGTCATGCACAACAACAAGGAGGAGGTCATCCTGTACGCCCAGCCCAGCGACCGCAGCATCATGCAGAGCCAGAGCCTCATGCTGGAGCTGCGGGAGAACGACGAGGTCTGGGTGCGCCTCTACAAGCGGGAGCGGGAGAACGCCATCTACAGTGATGACGTAGACATCTACATCACCTTCAACGGCTACCTGATCAAGCCGAGCCTGGAATGACCACGGTCCTCCCTCTCTGTCTTTCTCTCTCTCTCTCTTTACTGCCCACAATTACTGCAAACCACAAGGAAGGAAATGGACTGGGGGCTCCCTTGGGAGGGTCATGGGATGGGAGGGCAACAGGATAATTTGAAGAGTGGGGGACGGGGAAACCCTGAAAGAAAATTCCAAATCGGGGCCATTAGCGTTCAAAGGTGTGTCACCTACTTCCAGGTAAGGCCCCATTCATCTTGAGCCTTCATGTGAGCCTTCCCATGGCCTAACTCAGCTGTAGGGACACAGGCAGCCATACAAAGCAAGGGAGTGATAGTACAGTTCCACCATTCATCTGGAAGGGAGAGGACCAGATTCTCAGCTGGTGTAAATCAGTGTCGCTCCACTGAAGTCAACAGAGTTACACCCATGTACACCTGCTGTGCATCTAGCCCTAGAGTATCGGAAGAGAGCAAGACCCTGTCGGCCACCGGCAAAGCTCCCTCCAAGCCTCCCATAGGATGCTGTCCAGTCTCAACTCTTGTCAGGTTCAAAGCCATCCCAGCTTCTGGAGGCTGAAAGCAGACTGATTCTGATCCCCCTCCCCAGTCCCCTCCCCCCACCAGATTGACACCAGTGTAAACTATTGACTTCAGCAAAGTTCCCCCAAGTGCATGCTGGCGTGAGAGGAGAATCGGGCCCAGTGAATCAGCCCCTGGATTCCAGTCCAGATTCTCGTGGGAGTGGCTGGAACAGCTCTGCTAGGAGATGATCATTCCTTTAAAATCCCACCTCCAAACTATTGGAAATCACAAGGGGGGAGGGACTGGCTGATTCAGGGGGTTGGTGCTAGGTTATGCCTTTTACTACTAATGCATAGGGTCAGCTCCTGTCCAGTTCCTCCCTGATACTACAGTGGACGAGGGATAGACTGTGGCTGCTAGGTAGCCCGTATGCAGTGAGTTGGGCGTTTCAGTCCCACTCCCAGGGAACAGGTCTCCACATCATTGAAAACATCCCTGCCACTGGCTCTCATCTCCTTTGTGGGTGATTGCAGTGGAGAAGCCCAGAACAGAGAGCCCTGGAGGCTGAAATGCCCTCCTGCCCCCCACAGTCAGGGTTGAGACAGGTTGGCAGGTCTGCACAGCAAAGCTTGCGCTGCCACTGCCTGGGCGCTAGAAATGGAGTTTTCAGCAGCGCTGGACTTGCTCTGTTCCTGCTAACCTCAATGGGAGCTTTGCCGCTGACTTCAGTGGCAGCAGAATCAGGCCAGCTCTGAGCCAGCTATGAGTCCTGAGGACACTGTAAAGACAAGATGCCAGGCTCTGGGGCTGTCACTGGGTCAGTTTTCGACAGGGCTAAATTCGCATGAGAGAGAGAGGAGAGAGAAAGGAAAAGTGAACTCGAGCACTGCAGGCCAGTTTCTCTCTTGTTCATATTGCTGCTCCTGATTTGCTAAGGATGAGGAGCTGTGGGGATGTGAACCAGTCCCAGGCCCTTCCCCATCTGATCCTCAAAACCACTTGCATTAGTAAAACTGGCATGAAAACCAGGGTCCCTCTGAGGGGAAGTTGGCTCTATCCAGGAACCCGTGTGTCTGAGGGAATGCCAGGGTGTGAGGAACATGGAAACTGGAATCTCCTCTCCTGGCCCAGTGGAGTGGCTCCCAGGCAGGGCCTGGGGGAGTTGTGAGGGAACCGCATGCTGGGGGTGAGGTTAGGAGTGAAGGGACTAGCGATTGAATTCCTCTCTCTGTTTTTAGAAGCCACCGACTGCCAATGCAGCTGTTGTGTATTTACAGTGTGTGGCGTCCCTGTGTCTCCCCAGAGAGCAGCAGGAATCTCTAATGCTGAATAACTTCCAGGCCTCCGCTCTGAACTGCCTCCTCTTCCAATGTCATTGTTTACTTCTGGAGGGCCAGTGCCAGCTCTGGGACTCAAACACTCCAAAAGGGCAGCTGGTCGGTGCTTCAAATGCATATGGGGGGAGGGGGGGGTGTTTCATGGGCCAGCTTCAGACCCTTGGTGCTAAATCAGGCTTCAGACCCTTGGTGCTAAATAAGACAGCAACTCCTTGGTGCTAAACTAGGTTTGAAGAGAGTCACTGGTGCTTACTGGAAGGGGTGGCAGGGTAGCAGAGACACAAAGTACTGTGGAATTAATGGTGCTTTACATTTCAGAAAGCCACCAAGAACTTTTGTATATATGTTTTCTGTTTTATTAAAACTTTTTTTGCACTTTGAAATGATTTCCCCTGTAGGGTCTTTTTCTTTCTGTCTCAAGGCAGGATGGCCCACTGGTCTGGGAGGCCAGAAGGCCTGGCTTCTATTCCTGGCTCTGTCACTTACCGACTGAGTGATCTTGGGCGAGTTACTCTCTGTGCCTTTGTTTCTCCATCCGTTGGATAGAGAATGATGCTCACTCTCCTTTGTAAAGGGCTTTAAGATCTCTGGGTGAAAAGCACAATGTGAGATTTGTCAGTAGGACATTTCTCGTCTTCCATAGAAAATGTTCTCAGCTACCAAAGCTCTAAGATGCAGTGCAGAAGTTACTGGAAAATAACTGACCGCTAGGGAAGGGAAAAGTACACATTTTTTGATGGCGTTCTTTAGCTGAACGTGGGGAGAAGGGCTGGAAGTCTCATGGAAGAGAACATTTTCTCTTGTTCTGCTGCTGATCTGAGTCCTGGCTAGCTGCTGTCTACAGGAAGAACGGGCTTTCCCTGTGGTATTTCCACGAAGATGAGACATCTGAACCATAGAGGAGGGAAATGAAGTAATTGAGTGAACATTTACAGACGTCAGTAATGTTGGGGGAGGGGGTTGAGAGCCAGGTTGAGGAAGGGCTCAGGCTGGGGAGAGCTGATGGAGAGAATGGAAGAAAGTGGGGGGTCAGGTTGGGAGGATGGGTGGGGTGCAGATCCAATTGGTGGGGAGGGGTAGAGAGTTGGGGAGCAGGTAGGAGGATGAGTAAAGGTTTAGCATCAAGTAGGGGGAATGGGTCTCTACCAATTTGGGGATCAGTTGGGAGGTTTTTGCAGATTTGGAGGCCAAAGGGAGAAGCGTGGGGCTAGGTGGAAGGTTTGTTAGAGGTGGGGTGAAAATCTGGGGACCAGGTAAATGCCTGGGGTTTACTTCAGCATCTTCAGGGCTTGCTGCTGAGTGGAGCTGTGCATCCTCAACTGCCTCTGAAGTGAGTGATGGGTGTGGGACAGGAGTGGGAGGGTGTCTGCCTGGGATGTCCCAGCTTTGGATCTTTACTATTTGTAGGACCCTGGTCTAAGCTGTATCGTGTGGCAGGTGGCTTTGATGGGTTTCAAACTCATTTGGGAGGGGATAGGGCAGATATAATTACATTCCTCGTCCCTCTCCCCCAGTCCCTCTTTGGTCCCAGGGCCAGTTCTGGAGCCGAGGCTGGACCATGGCACATCTGGTGGTACTCTGGGTCCTGCCCGAGCCACTGTGGGTTTTCCTCTTCTACCCCACCCCTAATATAATGAAACAAACAGAAATAGATCCTCGGGAAGCACGGACTCCTGCATGCTCACCTCCCAGTGCCGGTCAATGGACATGCTGCTGCTTGAATGGGCCATGTCTGTTCCACACCAGTGCAGGAGCCATTGTGTAGGGTAGGGTGCCGGGGGTGACGTGTGCTGACCCCTTAGGAGCCTGTGTATGACTTGAGCAAATAAAACCCTTTCTTTGTCTCCTTCACTGATCACCGCCACCTCATTCTGTGCAAGGGGGCCCAGCTCCCTCAACCCCCCAGCACTGAGCTACGGGGCCATCCTGACTGACTGAGGAAGAGGTCTGGCACACCAGTGAGGGCTGGCCTGTAAGCTAGCCAGCATGGTGTGCGCTAATCTCTGTATATGTGACTCGACATAGACAAGTTGAATGAGTGACGCTAGGCCCTAAAGGGGTCTCGCAGCCATGCTGGCTGCATGACCATGGGATTTCATGAGTGCCAGCCAGAACATCGGGGCTCAGACAGCTGGTTTGACCAGCGATGAGGCCACTTCACCAGCCACTGACCCACCTCAGGGTCTCTGGGCCAAACTCTCAGCTAGTATAATCAACATTGTCTCAGTGGAGTTGTGCTGGCTTACAGGAGCTGAGGCTCTGGCTCACCCTGTTTTGGGGGCTCACATGACTAATGGGGTGTAAGGGTGACAGTATAGTCTGATGGCTAAAAGCCCTGGTCTGGGACTCAGGAGAGCTGGGGTCTGTTCCTGACTCTGCCACTGATTTCCTGGCTGACCTTGAGCAAGACACTGTGCCTCAGTTTCCCATCTGTAAGATAAGGATACTGGTCTCCTTTGTAAAGCACTCTGGGAGTGGTGGCAGTAAAGCACTGTATAACAAGTAGGTTTTGTTATTCTTTTGCCTTCAAAGCAGCTTGCCTAAGGACTGGCCTTTTAATTGGCTTCCTGCCATTTTCCTCTGGTTTGTGACCTAACAGGTAAAGAGGTGGAAGTGGGAGAGAGAGATGAGAGCAGGCTACTGTGCTTTCTGGAGGAGGAAATGGTGGCACGCATCCCCTGCCCAGCTGGAGACTCCTGCACGAGCTCATTGCCACGTCTTACTCCCCCTCCCCCCCACCAAAAGAGGAAAAAACAGATGTAAAAATATCAAGGGCTAAGCAGGGAGGGGAGGGGGAGAGAGAGCCAAGCACCAAAGAGAGAGTCCCAACAGAGTCCTGCCACACATGCAGCAGGGAGCTGGGCTGGAGGAAGAGGCGAACCAAATACCAAGGGCCCGTGTCCCCTGGCTGAGAGTTGCCAGCTAGGAGGGAGTTGCCTCTCCGCTGCCATCCCCCCTTGTCTAGCTGGGCACAGCGGTAGGCCCAAGGGAGGCGCTGCTCTGCGTATCAGTGTGTTCAGTGGGCTCTGCTGCCGGGCCTGGCGGCGGTGGAGTCTGCTCCTGTGCTCCACTCTGCCCTGCCCAGCGCATTGCGTTTGGGAGCCAGCTGTGCTGTGATGTGGCTGATTTTCCCTCTCCTGCCCCGTGATCCTGCCAAGATGGTTCTGATTGCTAGAATCCAATAAAGGTTTATCGCTGAGAGCAGGGGGTTAATGCTCTGGCTAGCGGCACTGAGAGATGGTATAAAATAGCCAGCAGAGTCGCCCCAGTGTCCCTCCCAGCACATTTCCACTGGGTGCCCATGAGGAGTTAATCACAGCACAGCTCTCCCAGCTCCCTCCCTTTTCCAGGCTCTGTGCCAGGAGAAGGCCAGAATCTCCAGATGCAGAGAGGCCCCGCCTGGCATCCGGCTGGGCTGTTTGGAGGTGGGACACGGCAGGTTATATGGAGAGAGCTTCTCCAAAAGCAGCGTGACCCTTCACGCCACGGAGATAGAGCGTGCCTCAAGACCAGCAGCACAGGCTCCCACCACTACCCGGGGGGCTGGAGCATGTCCGGGGGATGAAGGGCTGACTCTCCCATAGCACAGCAGCCGCACTGCTGCAGGGTCTAGCTCAGAGCCTCAGGCTGCTGTCGCACGTACCCATGTGGACACATCTCACCTTTTACCAACGGAAACAGTTGCCCTTTTCAAGCACAGCCTTGCTCTTGAGACGAGTGCAGGAGGAGGCCGTGGAGGGGCTGGGGCGCCCAGCCTCATCTATATGAGCCGTGTGTGAACGGTTCCCCGGGTCACTTTGATCTCCCCCTCCCTTGCACAGGTGTGAGAGGCAGGGGCAGAGGCCAGGCACTCAGGCTTGTGAAACTTTCCCAGCCCACGGGACGGTCCTTTTGTGCCTCTGCGACACTTGCCTCACATATGGCCAGGGGGTCACTGCCGACTGAAAGCCCTTTTCACCCCCTGTTTCCTGTGGTTTAAGTAGCTTGAACCAAGATGCGGGGGAGAGGGGGATTGGGGAGAGTGAAGAGGGAGCCCTTCCTCTGCTTTTAAGAGGGGCGCTACCCCGCAACCCCTACGTTAACTCTGGCCTGTTTCCATAAACATAGTGAAATGACTCTGATGTGGACAGACCTCTAGGACTCCTGGGTTCCTCTGACAGGCAGAGTCTCAGATGTGCCCAAATCTCCAAAGGTTCTGGACATAAACCTGCCACAAGAAAGACTGGAATTCAAGGGGTGCGTGTGGGTGTTTCATGGGCCTGTCCCCTGCCTGGTAAGCCCAGCTTGTGGGTCATTTAAAAAGTCCTGCTTGGATTTTGGCTGTTGTGACACCTAGATTGAGCCTCCTGGGCCGTATTAAAGCAATCCACAGCCCCAGGCAAATCATGACAGTGGCCCCCACTCCCTACATGGAGCAGAGGTGGCTGTGAAGCAGGGTAGCAGCAGACTGCCCACCCTGCACTTACCCAGCAATGGGATGTATGTTTAGTTGGGTTGACTGGACTGGGTTTGCAACATTCTTTCTGTTTCCCCATAGAGTCCTTGGTCCTGCCCCCTGAGTGGTGCGTCTTGGAGCCATTGCAGTCCATGGGGCATCTATTGGTTCAGGCTCTCTGCAGACTCAGGCAGACATTGCTGCTTTGGTTACATGTTTTCAAGCTTTTCTTTGCAACCAGGAGGGCTAGAAACTTTTTGTTTTTGAATTAAAGCTGCGATTCTGCTGCAGACATGTGACTCAAGGAGCTGGGCTGCAGGCATTGGGCTGAGGTGCTCATGCCTGAATCCAGCTTCCGCCTATTGCGAGGCAGCAGCAGTATTGTTATTATGCACTAAGCAGTGACACCGTTCCCAGTGCTGGCATATGATCCTGTTTTGTCACAATACAATTCTCTTATCCGACACAATTAAAAGCAAGTCTGGGGCGGCTCTAGCGGTGGGGTGACTGGGGGAGGATGGCACCATCTTTTGCATTGTTCTTTGCTTGGCCAGCATTCTGGTAGGCCCACTTTCACCTCCTTTTCTTTTTCACTGCAGTGCCAGCTAGCTCTGGCTTTTCAAAGACTCTCAAAGGAGGGCTCTGAGTGTGAAGCGGAGGGGAAGCAGGCGGAGGGTCAGGTGGGGACCGAGAATGGCAACAGGACTTTGATTCGCTCACCTGACTCTGATCTGCTTCTCTTTAGTTAGTGTGGCTGGGTTGCATTTGTACGGCTCAGCAGCAATTCACAGACACATCTGGGGAGCACAACTCCTTCCATCGCCTACGCTCCTCCTCCCTCTCCCATGGCTTACAGCAGGGGACGGGGGAGCCGGTTAGGGGGATTTTTCACCAGGCTGCCAGCATCACGTCCAACTCCAAAAGAACAACAACAACAAATTCTCAGAAAGCTTTGTCCAGGTCATTGTTCTGTGGGGGATGCGTTGATTTTGCACGGTCCCATCTCCCAGGGTGGAGGTCAGTGCTGGTTTGTGATTGATCCCTGTACCAGGTTGGCAGGGGCTGGGGCAGTGCCTGCAAACGTGCCTCCCCCCCCTCCCCCCCATTCAAGGAGGCATGATCCTGACATGGAGAGAACATGGCTAAGGGTGCAGAAGGAGAGCAATCCCCAGAGCTCATTCTGTCCATGGCCCGTTTCCAAGCAAAACATTCAGATGAGCCAAACCTCTGAACTTGTTTAAGGCTCTCACCAGCAGTGAGTGTGCATGTGTAACAGGGGAGCCCAGAGGACTTCTCCATGCACCCCCCTCAATGGCACGCTGCATCACCCTGTCTGTGGAACAACATCATGATCACCTCCACAGAAAAGCTGGCTGGGAGGCTACCGGTGCCAGAATTGCTCTTTCTGGTAATGAAGTAGGAGTAGAGGGAGAACAAGACATTAACAGCTTCAAAGCTCTGTCACTTTCCACCTGTCTCCTTTGAATTGCCAGCACTTCACAGGAGGTTGGCATTGCAAAGACCCCTTCCTCCAGTTGCCTCCCAGGAGCTAGCAGAGAAGGGGTTAAGTGAGGTCCCGGCCTCCCCTTGCCCTGAAGGTCAAATCCCATCTCCCACAGGTCCCTCATGGTGCTCCCCTGACCTGGGCCTGGTGAGTGGAGGGCCTACGGCGGTCTTTGGCAGAAGACCCCTGAAATGCTACCTGCAAGTGGCTCTGTGTCACTTCTCCACCTTAAGCAGAGCCTGAAGGCTCCTCAGTGACCACATGGGCTAAAAATAATCCCCCCTCCCTTCTCTTCCTGGGGGAGTGAGCTCACCCCTGGGGCTGACACTGAAGCCGAGGCCCAGTAAAGAGCCCGTCAATGGCCTTTGTGCCTGCAAGGTTTCGCTTCAGCAGCGAGCAATAGAGTTCCAGGGCCCCACGCCCTACTGCAGCTTCGCTGACACCCAGTTACTCCAGCAGAGAACGTTTCATGGGAAAAGTCTGCCATGAGGCAGCGCCTCCAGGCTCCAGCAGCTTAGCAGAGCTGCGAAGACAGTAGCTGCCCCTTCCTAAGCCAGGCAGCAGGCACTGAAGATAAATGAGGGGTACTTCATGTCACCATATTTCTTGACCTGTTATAGCCCTGTGGGATGTCTGGTCTACAGGCACTCAGATCTTTGATCTGTGCATGTGTCCCAGTCCTTCTCTCTTGATTTCTTCCTCTCAGGCCCCCGCAGAGTGGCCTGCAACAATTATTTTCTAACAGTTCCCTACCTCCCCAGCGCGTTGTGAGGCGCTCACGTCCTGCAGCGCTGGGGGCCCTGTGAAAACAGAGGTAAAACCTAGAAGGACAATGCACGCCCTTGCATAAGCAAAAACGTGGGCTTATGTGGTGGCATGGGTAAAAGGCTTGATGAGGAGCCACGAATGCAAAACATTAAGAGCTACGAGTGCAAATTGCCAGCACAGAGCTGTAGGGAGGCATGCTCACCTCTTGTGCTGCTGAAAATAAATGGTTTCTATTCAACCACATTAATATCATTAACAATAGTAACAGTTGTGTTCACAAGCCACCTCCCTCTGCTAAGGCTCTGACCAAAAATTGATACAAAAACATATTCAGATACCAACCATTTAATCAATCCTCTCTCTCTAAAGCTGCCCCCACACACAAATAGAGGGGGAGACTTTGCATGGGAAACAGGGGCAGGAGGAAGGATTTAAGCAGAAAGGGAGCTGTGGTTATAATGACAAGCTCCTCTGGAGAAAGGAAGTAGGCTTAAACATCAAACAGGACCTTGTAATAACTCCTCTGGGTTTATTTCCATTGTATTTCCCTGAAGCAGCATATACCTTCTTGAAGCCATTTTGAATGCACAATAAACCTTTGAATTTATCCTAATTTATTAGCTCTTGGAGCCTTTTGTTACTGCATAAAAAATCTGTTGTGTAGTTGAATGCAAGCACTCTCACCGTAAACACACAAGGATCTAGCATCCCGGGGTCCTGGTACTTCTAAATTCACCCAGGCAACAAGGTCATCATAATCCCCCTTCAGGGCAATAAAGGTACCTGACACTGCCAAACCAGCCAGCTGAATGCTCACTGATTAGCTGGCTTTGGTGCATCTTTGGTACAAGGATGGCATCCTAGTGCAGCAAATCAATTGCCTGGAGCTGCTGTGGCCATCTTATGAAGATCTGATCCTTGCACAGGACCCATTTCTTCAGTGCTGCTGCAAGGAAAGTCCCTTCGGTGCAGGTGAGGCGGGAAGTGCCAGATGGCGTCTTAGCCATGCTGCCTCCCACCGCCGGGCATCTTCAGGGACTTGGTAGACAGTTTTTTAATCATTAATAATAACGCCGAAGCTGCAGCAGCACAAGGGGGTTGAGTGTGATGCAGGATCTGGCCGTTCATCTGCAGGTCTCAGGCCTTCACAAAGGTGGGTGAGGGTCATTATCCTCATTCTCCATTAGGGTAACTGAGACTAAGATCATGAGGTTATTGCAGCATAAGCCTGATGGCCATGTTGTATGTACACTGTGCTGGCAGCAGCTTTTCAGAAAAGTTCTTCTGGTACCTAGCTTGGCCGTAAGTTACTTGGTCAAGGTCACAGAGGGAGGCAGTGCCAGGTCCGTGATTGAAATCTGGTTTCATGACTTAATACTGGACCAAGAGGCCTGTGTGGCATTGCAGAAACATAACTGAGGGCAGAATTGACCTGCGGAAACTTTCTTACTGGGCCTGAAGCAGGAGAAGGAAAGACATCAGCTTGACTCTCAGAGCCCCAGCTGAGTTTGCAAGACTGGCCGTTAAGAAACAAACCAAAGCCTCTTTGGACTGGTAAAGGGAGCACATGCGCTCTAGACCTCATTGAGACGACAAGCAGAGCTTCCCCTGCCCCCATTTTAACAGAGACACTTTTCAGAGTAGAACCGCAATTTAAGGGAAAATATGTTTGGCAGAAGGTTGTAGTTTTCAGAAATGTAAATGTCTGAAAGGCAGGAAATTCAAAGTAAAGGTTACACTTAAAAAACACCCATTCTTTGGAAGGTACCAAAATTAACCTGAGGGGTGTTCAGAGACCTCACTAATGCTTTCGGGTGGGAGGAAAGCTTGGGAGTCCCTAGCTCCCAGCCCTGTGTTCAGTCCCTTCCATCCTGTGGCCTCCACTCTTCGAGCTTCTCCTCCAGGATGCCTGGTGTTGGCCACGCACCAATGGCGTGCCTGCCATATGAACCTCACCGTAGAAGATATTGTTAATAAACCATATTCAATGTCTCCAAAAATAGCCCAGTCCTCAGCAAGGGCAGCAGAAGAAAACAAACTTCGAGTTTCTAGTTTTTATGCTATGATGAGCCGACAACCACCCAAAACAGACTCATTCCACACAAATGATTTGCACGTGATTTTCTGCACTCTCATAACTAGCAAGTGACTTCTCTGAATTGCCTCAGTCATTCCAAAGAAATTCTGCACTGGTGTGTGATCGTGCACGTGAAATTTCAGCAGGGGAGGGGATTTGTTCATTACAGTCAGGTTAAAGAAGGTGGATCAAAAGCAGGCTTTTAATGGACAGCTATGCTTCGCCCTTAACTGGGGAAGAGCTAATGTCTTCTCATTGGTACATCCAATCTGACCCAATGCACACAGTTACAAGAACCTCAGCTTTTGCATTTCTATGTTCAAATATGAAGCTGTGATATTGCATTAACAAAGGCTTTTGTATTTAATTCCCTTGTCTGAGTGTCTGTTTTAAAGACAGAAAAGAAACCAAAAGGAGAACATCTTTGCTGGGGCTCTGTGAGGATGGGAGTTTTGCTCAGCTTCACGAAAAACATCCCGTAGCTTCAATAGCACAATTCGTAGACAAAGACGCAACTAACAACCAAATGTGATGGGCCTGATCCTCGGCTAGTAAATCAATGGAGTTAATTGAAGCGGATGGAACTAGACTAGTGGTGGATCTGATTCAATTATTGTACTAGTCATGCACAAGAGTGAGTTTCTAACTACGTCATGTATTTTTTTCAGCCATCCCAGCAGGTACTCCTCATGAAGAACTAACTGCAGGTGAAGTTGGATAGCCTTACTGTTCTGCCCTTTTGGAGTCATCTGTGCTCAACTAACATCATTTGCATTGTTTCGAAAGGGAAAAAAAAAATTTCTGCCAGCTCACTTAAATTGAAAATAAGTGAGTGCCTTGAGTTCCAGCTTTCCAAAGCTATTGATATTTGGGCTGAGAGCAGGTACAGGCCTCAGGAATTGGGGAAAGGGATGAGGATAGTAAATGCTGCATTGCAATTTTAGTATTAGGTTTTGCTACTGCAAAAGCGGCTGTGCTATCTAAAGACATAGGGCCAGGCTCCATTACCTTTATTCCCACTGAATAGTACCTTAGTCTGCAGGCAGGCTCCTTGAAATCCATGGAACTAATCACAGAGTAGGGTCTGACGCAGGGCTCGGCTGATGTAAGCTGCATTGTTACAAAATCCCTAATGTAGACAGGATAAATTGCACCAAGGGAACCATGCTTTACACCAGGGCTGGGGTTGCCAATTTTGGTTGGACGCCTTCCTGCAGGTTTCATCCTATGGCATAAGCTTAATTAAAGATGAATCTTTAATTCCTGGAGACTCCGGGACAGTCCTGGAGGGCTGGCAACCCTAAGCAGGGCAGCACCCCGACGCTGCCCATTTCCCTACAATGGTGCAAACACAAGGCCGCAAAGTGGGGAAAGAGTTTCAGTATCTGGACAATAAACATTTACAGCATTTGATTATAACTGAGGGACCTCCATCCTGCCTTTGTCCTTCCTCAAGTTTCAGGACACTTCAGCCCCTGGAGTAGGCTAGTCTAACTTACGTTGGCTGGTAACAGGCCCCAAGTGACCACTACACCAGCTAGGGATTGCAGGAGCACGGTAGCACTTAGACCACATCTCTTCCATGGCTACACCCCCTCCACTAGGGTGAGCTGGCCGGATTCTGTTTCTCTATGACATGCAGAGATTTCGCTATATCAGGAATACTCAGATGCCCAGTTATGGCCCCTTTGCGCTGCCAGATTATATGGATCAGGGCTCTGCGGCCCTCGACATTCACAGCAGATTGTCTCTTTTGGGGACTGATGTGTTGTGTTCTCAACTGCAGCATTCTGAGCATAAGCTTGATGCGTCCTTGCTGTTTGCATTGTAATGCTTTACCCCGTGCCCCTGTGGCAGGGTGCTCCACTCCCCACTAGGATGGTGCTCCCTCCTGGTCACTCTGGGGAATAGCTCGCGAGGTCTACATCCCTTCCCACAGTGGCATGCCATCCTCCGCCTCGCTCTCTGGGTCTGCAACTCTGCGAGCTGCTGCTGCTTCTTTGTGACTTGGCCCTCCGGCCTGGTCACGGGACGTGTTTTCCCCTTCCGGCGTATCACATCCCTTCTCCCTAGCAGTCTCAGGCAGTCTTCCCTCTCACTGCCCCAAGGTACCACTCCCTCAGCGGCTGGCAGGGGAACCCAGACCCTCCCTCTACTTCGGGTTCTGGCTCAGCACTCAGGGACCCTCTAGCCAGCGGCCAAGGTCTGTTCCCTCTTAAACCTTACCACCTTTCCCTGCACTCTCTCCTAAGCTTCCAGCTCTCCGTTCCTTTGCTGGGTCTGCCAGCTTCACCACTCCCAGCTCCCAGGGAGCAACTGCCGGCTACCCGTTTCTGCAGTCTCCAAAGACTCCTCTCTCCTCCCAGGGAGTGACCGCAGCCTTTCCCAGCAGCCCCCCTTCTGTTGCCAGCTACCTGGCTCCCGTTCTTACTGGGCCTAATCTACCTTCTCAGGGCCCATGTGGGGAGTACACCCTGCCACAGCCACCAACTGCAATCTCTGTAAAAATACCCCTTCCCACTCCCTCAAACCACTGTCTTGCTCCTGGAGTCTCTGTAGTTGAGAGGTACTCTCTCTCCCACCCCCTTTCTGTGCCGGACTGCCTGTGACAAAGAGCTACCCTTCTCCCCAACACTCCCTGAACCCACTGTCCAACTTGGCCATCATAGAGGGCCAATCCTGCAAGATCCCTACATTCTGCGCTCCCTGAAATTGCCATCCTGGATCTGTCTGTGACGTAGGGTTCAGCTCTCAGATCCCCCCTGCTCAGCAAAACCTTCTGCTGGACCTGCGCTATCTCCTCAGAGCTGCTGACACATGGATGCAGGGAGCGCTTGGCTCAGTGACCACTGCAGGGGTGACCAAGTCACACCTGTTCTGCTCCAACACCACAGGCCATGTTTGTGCAGCCCTAAACCAGACAGGAAATGTGATATGCTGTACTACAGAGCCTGCTATTTGTGCTGTATGCGGGGCGGGGGAGGAGTGGGTGTTGGGGGATTTGTGCGCGTGGGTGCTTGTTTATGAAGTGTGGGCGTTTGTGAATAAGGTTGCATTTCTGTCTGCCCGGATGTATGGGGGGGTGGAGGGAATGTCCAAGTGTGGTGAAAATTTGTCTGAGCACATCTTAGGACAGTGGTCCCCACCTTTTTGGCTCCAGGGCCACAGATACCATTTTTATGACCCTGAAGGACCATCACTTTCCATCAGCCCTCCCCTGCCCTCCTCTCCCCCCCGCCCCACTGTAGCCAGACGGAAGGAGTTCAGCAAGGAGGCTGCCATGCCAGTCCTGTAGCCCCAAGCGCTCCACCTGGGTCCCTAGGCAGTGGCTCCCTTCTGCAGCCAGGGTGATGGGAGATCAGCGCTCCCATCCCTCTGGCTCTAGCAGGGACCCAGCACTGAGGGACCCAGGCGGCGCGCTTTACCGCGTTCCCTGCTACAGCCAGGGGGAGGGGAGCGCTGATCTCCCGTCCCCTTGGCTGCAGCAAGGAGCCTGCACCGGTCTTTTAGCCCTGCGGCAACGTGCTCCGCCTGGGTCCTTAGGCAGCAGCTCCCTGTGCAGACAGTGGGAGGGGAGCAGCGGGCCACTTTGAAAGCCCCCATGGGCCAATTTTGGCCCATGGGCTACAACTTGGGAACCACTGTCTTAGGGAGTAATCCTTGGGAGGGCTGAAGTTAGAAGGGAGCATTATGCTGCGGTCACTACAGAGGACAAGAAGCCAGGACACTTGGGTTCTATTCCTGGCACCGCCACTTACCTGTTGAGTGAGCACGTTGCTTCATAACCTCTCCATGCCATCTGTAAAATGGGCATAATCCCTGCCTCGCAGGTGTGTTATGAGGGTTAACTAACAGAGACCCGCAGGTGGAAGCCAACGTAGATGCACAGAGATAGTGATTGTAATTTCTGTGGGGCAAGAGGTTTGTTTGTTTGTGTGAGTGGTGTTTGGGCAGACGAGTTGTGTATGCGTGAAGGGTGTATTTGCATGCGGGTGTGACTATATGTGTGAGTGGGGAGGCTGTGTCTGAGGCCCTCTATACACAGAGTTGCATTGGCTTAATGACAGGCATGATTTTAAAGTGATTGAGTTAAGCTGGTGCAATGTGTGTGCGTGGATGCTCTTAAATCGATTTACAACTGGCTTATATCAGGTTAGCTCCTGGGGACGTGCAGGGGGACAAGCTAACCCAGCATAATTAGCTTTAAACCGATAACAGGGTATCCACGTGTCACTGGGGGCGTGTCTGTGTGCGGGGGCGCTCACCCATATTAGCTATCTTTGTACAGCAATGTGTGCAGACCAGTCCCCAGTACAGCCGAAAGCTGCAGCCTAACACCTGATTCCTTCCCGCCCCCTCTCATCACCTTTACCGTCAGGAAGTGGGACGTGGTTTGGGTTTTTTATTCTCTCGGCCTCGCTAGCCCTTTCGATACTTCGGGGCCCTGTCTCACTTTGACAGGGCAAGCGAGATGCAGCTTCCTGTGCTAAGGTGAAGAAACGACAGATCGCTCGCAAGCCATTTGCGCTTGCGGACCTGCCCGGCTCCGGCCCCTCTCTATTCCAACTTGCAGTACTAGCTGGCTGGCAGCCATACACTGAATGGGAAGCCCTCTTTGCCCCTCCCCACCTCTCACCGTTTGAAGGCCGGCACCTGAGTTCCGCTGGACAGAATGGTCCAGTCCCTGAGGGCCATCTCTCTGGCACGACTGCACAGCTAAGGAGGCCATCGCATAGGAAGGTAATGGGGCGATGCCAAGCAGCTCCCACACGGGGGTGGCTGAACTGAGAAGCTTCTTGGAAGGAGTTTCAATCTGACACATTTTTCTAGCTGTTGGGGAGGTCTGATTATTTATTTATCTCTCTCTCTCTCTTTGTTTCCACATTCCTCCTTCTCTCATCGTGCCCCACATCTCCCACGAACAGCGTGGCTGTTGTTTGTTTGCTCTCTTTCTCTGAACTGAAATCTTTTATCAGAACTGAAATCTTATCATGTCCCATGGCAGCCCTCTGGCAAGCCATCACAGCTCCTGCCCTCCTCCCCCAAGGGTCTGGGGTTTGTGCAAGATCCCATCTCGTTTTGTACAACAAACCCGGGGCTCCTCTTTCAAACACAGAGAGGGCTATTCGCCACTGCCACCCTGGGCAGGACCATTGGAAGAGCTGCACGGGTGTGAGTGAAACCCGGGACTGTCTGGATATGTAGAGCAAATGCTCCTTCCAAGGCAGGGCTGGGGGTGGAAGGGGAGGCCCATCCTTGGAGCCATGTGTGGGGTGCAGCTCAGGACTGTCCGAACATGGAGACTGGATGTGTCTGTGTGTGTGTGTGGTGTGAGACCTAGATCTCCAATCTTCATTTTCCCTACCCCAAACAGGTTCTTCAGACTCGGTCCACTAAACCCTAACCCCTCCACTAACTCTCCCCAGCAGCCAGAAGGCCATCTGACCCCACAGCTAATTAACTGCAACTGCCACACATGCTCCCTGAAGTCTCTAGCACTTAGGGTTGAAAAGAAAGCCCTTGGTAATGTGAACGGGGTGTGACTGCCAGTTCTCAGCCTGAGTCAGCAGCCTACCTGAAACAATAGCTCTGAGCGGCGTGCTCTCACATTCATTTCAAAAAGGCATTAACTTTGAAATCAATTTAACTGCTAGCATTGCGAATTGTTTCACTGCTGAGCAAAGCACACAAGGAAAGAGACAGGTCAGATTGTGGAGATAGGTGCAATTTGGTGAGTGGGATTTCATTTGGGCACCAGATATGGGCAGCTTGCTGTGTATGTAGAGCTTTAGTTGGGGGAAGACCTCGGAAGTGTCTCAGGCTCCTGGTAATAGCACTGAGGGAAAAGATTGCTACAGAGGCCGCCTCCACGGAGCAATGTAGAACTTTGTTATCCTCACCTGCACTGGGTTGTGGGGGGTGTTCTTTTCTCTTTCAGTGTGGGTTCCTCTTGCGTTCTGCAGGAATGAAGCCCACTCCTCCCCTTCTACTTTGCCTCTGGCTGTCCATCCTTCTGGCTGTTTCTCTGGCATCTGGAACCACTCAGGGTAAGAAAGGGTCCCCCTGTGTCCTAGCAGGAGAATTAGGGAGGTATGCGGGTAGGGCAAAATGTAGGATACGGTTTATCCTTACGTGATATAGATAGATCACCACAACTTGTCCATATCTTGCAACAGGCCTGGAAGCACTAAGGCAATGGAGCATAAGAGTGATGCAATAGTTGAGGTCCTGTTTGGGACTCCCCATTTTGGGGCACTGGAGAAGTGGGTGGAAAGAGCCATAGGTTTCTGCCATTCTTGTTTGGGGATGTTCCGTGGATGTTCCTCAAGGGCAGTAGCCAGTCTATGAGTTGATCACTGCATGGAACTGGATGGAATGATCGTTTGTCATGACAGGATTAACATAATGGAATCTTCTCTCTATTCAAAGGACCCTCAAGTCTGACTTGTGTCTATGACTCACGGGCAACTCTCTTTTGCACCTGGGTTCCAAACAGGAATCTCACAGAAGCACCATGCCGGCTGGATGCCTTGAAGAAGATTTTTCCTAACATCGATAAGGGGTACGTGACTGAAATTATTTGGCAAAGCCAATGCACATCAGGCTCTAATTGTCATCATGTCTTCCTTTGATTCTGCACAAAAGGACCAGTTCACTTGGCGTTCCAACTCTAATATAAACGTAGGGCCAGGTCCTCAGCTGGTGTAGCATGACTGATTGCCATAGAGCTGCATTGATTGACACACGCTGAGGAGCTGGGCCTCGGAGGTCTCTTCCCTTCTCTCCTCTCCCACCCCTAGGCTAGCTAAGACCTAGGCCAACTGCTCAAGTATCACTTCTCTTTCCAGTGGAAATTCAGCCTGGGTTCTTCTGCTCCTTGTTTTTGTAACTGATTAGTTTTCCACAGAGCTCCACCCTTTGTGTGCTGTCCTGTTCCCTGGCCATAGAGTAAGGGGCACTAGTAACTGAACTGGGGTCTTGCAGGTCTGCGGAGAGAGGGGGTATAGTTTTATATAGGTCACTAAGCTCTTCTAGTGCAGTGATGGGCTCCCTCATAAATGTCCCTCAGACAGCAACATGGGGCATTACCTGGGTAAAATATGCTTCCCCCACCATAATATCCACTAACCCTTCCAACCTTCTCAATCCACCATTCTGATCCTTCCCTAGCACCTCCATTACCTGTTCCCCACTGCAGTGGTGTCTGGTGGGAGTTCTGTGGTCTCTAGCTAGGGGGTTGCTGGTCAGGTGAGGAGCCAGCCCCCGTTTGGTAGTTAGGTGGGTGCTCATTTGAGATACAGGTTGGCTTTGGTTCTTGTGGCTGGTGGGTCTCCACTGACTGCTGGTGGCTTCCCTTAGATGGTGTGGGTGTGACCATTGTGATAGCGGATCTGCCATGGCTGATGTGTGGGGTGGAAAGTGAGCAGGTTTCCCCTGCATGGTGATGGCAGGTCACAGCAAATGGGGCTCCAGGTGCCCTCCCAGTACTAGGTTTTTGAACTGTGAGCAGGGTCAGGAACTGGCCAGGCCAGCACCGGTGGGGAGAGAGGCAGATGACAATGGCTAGAGAACTCCCACTCAGTACAGCAGCAGTTTGACTGCATCTCTTCCCCTCTTCTTGTTGGAGTGCCTGACGGGGTGTATAGGAGGGATTATGTGAGGCACTTTCTCGGTACTTCCAGCAGCACTGGGGAGGGATGCAGGAGGCAGTTCTTCATGCAGCAGCTGCCACAGAGGTGCTGGGCCCTCCCATGGTGCAGAGAGCATAAAACAGAGGGAGGGAGGGGCTGACAGAGGGCTCCAGGTCTCTATAACTTGTCCTCCTGCCTGGTCCATAATATTTGGAATCCGATGCCCTTCTGGGCACACTGCCAAAGACATCTGTTTGAGAGGGGTTTTGGAGGGGGGCTGAGGGTGTGCGCCCCACATCAGTGAAGGGTCTCTGTGGGTGGCTGGCTGAGTTCCTGTTAGCATGGTTAGTTTAATGCTGCTGGGATTTCATTGTATTGTATTAGCAAGGATGTCAGGGTGGCTAGAGCCTTGGGTGGGTGTCTGTGATTATTTCAAATCTAAATAAATAATTACATGCATGCAAACCACTCCAGCTCAGCAGTATTCTGGTCTTCTCTCTCACAGGGATCCGAAGAGGAGCTGTGAATTACCTGGCATGGGACTCAGGAGATGTGTCCTACCCTACAGTGAAGACATTGATGTAGGTAACCCAACTGAAATGTCCTGGCTAAAAAGAGGGGGGAGGGTGATTTGTATATGGGTTATCACTGTAGTAAGAGTGTGATACACAAAGTGTTACTACGAGATTGAACTTTATTTCCTGGTTCCAGACCCCTGACTTGGGGGCAGGGTTACAAAAGGTTAACCTGGCCCATCCAATCTGTTACAATCGCCAAGAGGTTTCACACTGTTATTACAGTGAATTTAGCTCCCTTCCTTCGCTCACCAGCCACAGCCCATCATGGACAACACAGACCCCAGTGCCTGTTTCCATTGGTCAGTCCAGTGTCTTGCAACCTGAGTTCACAGGACAGATACAGGACCCACACATTTATGTCAGGCATCCCAACACGGCCTCCCTAGGTGCTGAGCTTGTGTACTCATGGTGTGATGCTCATGGTGTCGTGACATAAAGGTCGTGACAGAAAAGCTGTGATGCAACAACAGTCCCAATCTGCTTATTGGGTCCTGCAGGACAGATAATACTTAAGGAGCAGCCCCTGTCACCCCATCCAGCTCCAATCTGCTTTGCACCCCACCCCTTGTGCAAGAAGGGATAATGCTCCTCAAATATTTAAATAATCTAATCTGTCCCTCAGTTTCCTCAATTTAACACTGCCCTGCTTATTAAGATGTGCAAAGCACTTTGAGATCCTTAGGATGGGAGGTGCACTGGTAGTGCATTAACCGAGCCAGTGGTGCTGGATGCCTTAGAAATGTGAATAATACATAGTAAGGAGACTAGTAATGCTAATAGTAAATTTCCCTGCAGCTTCAGGCCTTCACCTTTTCAGACACACTTAACCTGACTGTGTCCTGCAAAACTGGGGAAAACTGGACAACTGTGATGCAACAGCAGAAATTCAGACCAATGGACAATAGTGAGTGTTCACCAGCGTTTGATCCCCCCAGGCTCCCATGTGGGGTTATATCTGTCCCCTCTTCCAGCTTGCCCTCACCAAGCATCCTTATGTTTACCCCATGCCTGATCTCAGACTTGCCTCTTCTCCCTGCCCCACTGCAATTGAATGCTCATTCGGTCACGCCATGCCACAGATTCACCATGCATGCCGACGCCTGTTGCTTCCAGTATTGCACTGCAGCTTCCCTGAGCACTGACTCTGACCTGCGGCGTGGTACCAACCAACCCCTGCGCCCAGCCTGGGTGCCTTGATTAGGGATAAGAGCTTTGTCTGTTAAAGCTGTGTTCTTTGGTGGCAGAAGTTGAGCTAGATCCTTTGCTGGTGTAAATCTGTGCAGCGCTATTGACTAAATGGGGCCGTGCCCATTTACCCCAGCTGAGCAGCTGGCCCTCTGTACTTAATGGGAAAAAAATACTAGTGAGACTGCAGACAGCTTGAGTTTGATCCTGCTCCATTAAAGTCATCGGGAATTTTGCCATTGATTTCAATGGGGGCAGAAGCAGAGTGTCCTGGGGAACAGGAAAAGAGGCAACATTCACAAAATGACTTGTTCCGTTCAAATGACTGGGGCAGGTTCACAGATGAGCATGCCCAGTGGCACTGCCTGGAGACCATCCCCGGTGAGCGGTGTCTGCCAATGGAGCCACATAACAGAGAGTGAGAGCAAGCGAGCAAACCTCGATTGTAGCTTGTGCTTTTGTTTCCCACGGTGTGTGTACTAGTGCCTCCCTCCCTCTTCTCTCCCCAGTCCAGCTGAGGCCACCTGACAACCTCCAACTGGTAAACACCAGCGACTCCAGCTACAATTTAACTTGGAGACTTCCTATTTCCTCTCACTATTTAAAAAACAGCCGAGAATTTGAAGTGCAGTACAGAGTTTGCAAGCCCGGGGAGGTGAGTGCAGGATCCCAGACTAGCTTCTCCTGCTGACGGGCCTGAGGCCTGTCACTAGAGGAGGAGGGCAGAGCCACCTTACCAAAAGGAACCTACCAGGCTCACTTGTGCGCTAAACCTTTTCACAGATGGCTGCGATGCCATCTCCTCAGAGGAGAGGCCAAAGGGAGCACTGACTCCTACTTCAGCTTCATCCGCGTCATTAGCTGCCAGCGTATGGTGACGGAAGGGAAGCAAAGGGGAATTCGCGTCTGCCCAGCGCTGGGATGAGAGGCATCAAAACGGTGCCCTCCCACTATGGGACAGAGAAGACTCTGGAGATGAAAAAGGCTGAACAGGCCTCTTCCCCACTGTGGAGCAGAGGGGCTTTGGTGTGGGCAAGGGGTGCCCTCCTGGTACAGCATTGGATATAGGATATGCTGGCTGTGAGCAGCCCAGAGCCAGCTCTGCTCTGCTTGGGACAGCAGAGAGGCCTGACGATGCAGACTGTGGGTGGGAGAACAGAGCAATCACTCTTTAACTTTTTCTCCATCCCAGACTGCCGTGCTCCTCCCTATCAAGCAGGACCAGGAATGGGTGAAGATTGAAAGCTTTTCACCTGACTCAGAGTATGAGGCCAGAGTTCGCGCGAAGCCAAAGGAATATGGCATGTGGAGCAACTGGAGCAAGACGCTAGTGTGGAGGACAGATCCTATTGGTATGCAGCAGTGGGCAAGGCTTGGACATGCAGGGAATCAGATTCAGAGGAGGGGGAAGGACAGGGAGATAAGTGAGGTGGGAGCAGGACTGCCCCTAGACCAAATGGCACTTTCACAATTAAACAATAAAACAAGGTTCACAATATGGCAGCTGGGCTCTCACATCACTTCACTTCATTTATCTCACTGACTGACTGGCGACGCCCTGCCCCTTATATACCCGCAAGGGCATGGCTGGCAACATTCTAGGACAGTAGTTGTCAACCAGGGGTAGGGTACGCAGAGATCTTCCAGAAGGTACATCAGTTCATCTAGAGATTAGTTTTACAACAGGCTACATAAAAAGAACTAGCAAAGTCAGTACAAACTAAAATTACATACTGACAACGACTTACTTGTACTGCTCTATATACTATTCTATAGTAAGTATCACACTGCAATGTAAGTACAATATTTATATTCCAATCGATTTATTTTATAATTACATGTAAAAATGAGAAAGTCAGCAATTTTTCAGTAGTAGTGTGCTGTGACACACTTGTAATTTTATGTCTGATTTTGTAAGCAAGTCAGCCTCTTGAAGGGGGTACAGTAGTTTGCAAAGGTTGAAAAGGTTATTCAAGGAAAGTGTAGTTCTTAGAAAGTCTGGCAGGTTCCACGCGATTCTACAAAGGTCCAGAACATTCTAGAAAGTTAGTGAAAAATGAATCCACAGATGGATTCACTTCACAAATTCTGTTTTCCCTTTTGTCGCTAATAACACAAACAGCCCCCCCAGCCCGGTGCCCTCCTAGCCTGCACCTCAGGCAGTCGCCTGGGTCACCTGACCCTAAATCTGGCCCTGGGAGAGAGACACCGAAGAAAGGGGAGAACAAGGCCTGGAGTTATGTGGAAGCAGGAAAAGTAGTGGAGTGGAGGGAAGCACAAATCAAAGAACAGTGTAAAGAGGGGAAATAGCTTGAGAGGAGCCTGTTGTGTAATCTTAGACCCAGGTCAGGTGAGCAGGGCCTGCTGGTCCAAAGAGCAAGAGCCCAAAAGTGAAAGCCTGGCCTCATTGAAGTCAACGGGAGTTTTGCCATTGACTTCAGTGGGGCCAGGATTCCAGCCAAAGACTCCAGTGGAGGCCCCCCTCGCTTAATGCAGCAGAGCAACCCCCTGATCTGTGGAGCAAGAGGCCTGGGGAACATTTTCAACAGTGCCCCTGTAACTTAGGAGCCGAAGTCCCATTTTCAAAAGTGACTCGGGCCCTTGGGGGCTTAAGGCTCCTTGAAAATCAAGGGCACTTAGGTTTCGAAGTGCCGTGGGGCCAGATGTTTAAACGTACGTAGGTGCCTAACACCTATTGAAATCAATGGGAGTTAGCTATCTAAAGAGCTGCTGCAAAATGTTACCCAGGACTCTCCTGTGGGCAATGCAGAGCAATGCTCTGGGTTACGCAGCTGCCCAGGCCAGTCAGAAGCCTGTGCAGCCTGCAGCCTTGGAAAACACCATCTCCAGCAGGTGTGTCTGGTGAGTCCTCCGCCCCCTTTATTTTTAGTTCCTTCACAGGAAGTAGGCAGCTCGCGGGTCCCCCCCCCCCCCTCCCTCCCAGAGCCTGGCGGTGATATAAACAGAGCAGCTATGTTTAGAGAGGGATGTGTTGCTGGGGCAATCAACCTTCAATATTATATGATGTCAGTGAAAAGGGTCCAGCTACAACCAGTTGTCGTGGCAACTGGGAAAGTTACCAGCAGCAGAGGAAACAAAGGGATCTTAGTAACGTCAAGGACAGGCTGACGAAGAAGCTTCTAGAAAGGTCTCCCACTGTTCCCCTCTCGTTTCCCTCCCTCTTCTCTCTTCTGCATCCTTCCCCCAATTCCTGGGGGTTTGGGAGGTCCAAAACGAGGTGCATGGACAGAGGGGACACAAGAGGAAGAGGAACAGGAGTGGGGCAGGACAGAGCTGAGGTGCATTGGTAGAGCTGTGCAGGAAAGGCACGTTTGGAATAGTAGAGGGGTGGCAGCTCAGGGATGAAGTGCATGGTCATTGGAGTTGTGTGGCTGTCCAGGACAGAAACAGCAGAGGGGGGGCTGCAGGTGAGCTGTGAGGTGGGGTGTGTGTGTTGGGGGGGGGGGGGGTAGGGGAGGGCTCAGATCTGTTCTTAATGACAAAGGCACATGGCTGGCAACTGACACCCACTTATCTGGGCTGGATCTCAATCCTCTATGTTCAGGAGTGAAATAAAACCCAAACGGAGTGACTGTGGTTCCCACTTCTTCTGTTCTGGCTGGTTCTTTCTAGTAACTCATTCTCTCCTCTTGCAGAACTTCCCTCGAGGTACCTCCAGGCTTCGATGCCGGTCATTGTAGGGAGCGTCTGCACCATCTTCCTCGTTGCCGTCATCATCACCTTGATCATCAACCCACGGACATTGAAATGGTAAAAGGGACTTGAATGGTCCTCTCCAGTCCTGTCCCAGATCCCATGTGTCTTTCTGCCCTCACTCTTTGTCTCTCAGATGAGGCTGTTTGTGGGAGGCCAGAGTGCCTTAGTTTAATTTGGAGCCAAGTCATTCTGCCTCTCTGAGTTGCTACTTGTGTTGCCCTGTGGGACGCCCTGACTGTGAGAGAATTCAGTGTTTGCACCATGATGCTGTGACACTGTGTCACAGCGTGATGTCATAGCAATACCAAGCTCAAAACAGCCACAGGAAACTGAAATCAATGGGAGTGAGTTGCCTAAAAACCTTGAGAAATGTGATCCTCTGGCTGAAATTCACCTTTGTGTAGAAGAACGGAACAAGGCCTGTGCACTACTTAATCTCTCAAAACAGGGCTAAAGTGGGACATAAGCAGTGCTTGGGTTACATGCAGGCCCATTGCATAAGGCTTGGATTTCATCCTCTCATTATAGGTTATGGGACAGGCCCCTGCAGTCAGGATTATCCTATATCATGGTGGGATGCTGATTTAAACCTCTTCCTTCCCATCATTTCTGTTTTAATACCATTCTTAATCAATGCTGAACGTGCCGCACAAAGGCACCTGGTACAATAATACAGAGAATAGCCTGATAGCATCATGAAAATTGAAAGTGGCTTCAGTTTTAGTCACCTCATCTCAGAAAGGGACGCAGCAGAAATGGAAGAGGCATAGAGAAAAGCAATCCAAATATCGGGGGTGGGGTGGGGGGGGAGGGTAGGTGCTTCCATAGAAAGATGGATTACAGAGGGAGACTATTTCATTTGCAAAGGAGGAAAGATTATAGAAGTATATACAATAATTACAGGAATAGAGAAAGCCAGCTGGCCTCTCCTGCTTACCCTGTGTCGTAATAAAAGGGCAAGGGATCACTTCATTTACAACACATATAAACATATATAATCCTTTTCCCTCCGTGTATCATTAACCCATGGAACTCAATGATGCAGGATAATGCTGTGCAGAAAAGGATTAGATATGCAGGATTGAAAACAGCATCTGCAGTGATGCAAGCTAGTATAAATACACAAGGACTATCAAATCCTTCTGCTTCAGAGCACAGGCTGATTGGGGTTGGGAGGAACTTCCCTCACAGTAGATTACTACACAGTGAAGGTGCATTAGGAGATCTTTAGGCATCTGAAGGATTCAGTATTGGCCACTCTCAGAGACAGGAAGGCAGACTGGATGACTTGACTCTGATCTGGTCTGGCAATACCAGTGTCCCAGGGTAGTGTGTTATGTCTTGATGGTGTAAGGCATCACGAAGTGACGCTGCGGCATCCATGCAGTACAACACTGCCACGTTGTTGTACTTCATGGACACCGCAGCATCACTTCATGATGCCTTACACCATCATGACATAACACACTACCCTGGGACACTGGCATCCTGACGACACGGCACAGAGATGTGGGGTTGCCATTTCATGCTGCCATTTTATGACAGCACTGCAATCTGCATCACTGTGATGGCAGCCAAGTGAAGCACAATCAGCTCAAGGCAACTAGGCCTTGGAAACCATGCCAGCAATGTGGGCCAAGGATGGTGACCCTCCCAGCTTGGCAGCTAATGAAAGGAGTAGATAGGCCTGGGCAACAGTGAGAGGTAGGCAAGGATGTGGGTGAATGGTGGCACTGTTATCCGCTCTGGGGATAGGGCTGAGGGAAAATAGCTTTTGCAATGCCATCTTATCTCTCAATCGCTGTGTCCCTCATACACCCATCGGCAAGTGTGGAGATTTTCTCAGGCTGCTGGTGGTGTTAGTGAGGGGGAAAGACGGGGTGGGGGGAATAAAGAGCCCTGGGGCTTGGTTCTCCCTCACTTACACCAGTGTAACTAACTCCAGTGACTTTAATGGAGTTACTCTTCATTTACACTGGTGCCAGTGAGTGGAGGGTCAGGCCCCTGTAGTGCCACAGTTCTCCACATCCTGTTCACTTCTCTGTCTCTCTCTTTCTGGTGAAGGCTTAAAAAGGTGCTGAAGATTTACATTCCAGACCCAGACAAGTTCTTTCCCCCGCTGAGCACTGTGCACAGAGGCGATGTTCAGGTACGGGGAGCAGGGGCAGGCGGGGTGTTGTGGGGGGGTGTCAAAGAAGGACAAGAAAGAGAGGAAGGAGGGGATTGGCTGCCTCCCTCGGGGTGCAGATCGATGGGAAGATGTCTGGTTACCAGATCTGGTGTGTGCGTGTCTCACTGGACCCTCCAGCACTGGATGCTGGGGGATTTACTTCAGTTTTATTTTTGACCTTTTAAAGCGGCCATTTGGCTAATGCATCTCTAATTACAGAATCGAAACAGTGCAAACCACACAAACCTCAGCACCCTGCTCTGGTGACAGGAAGGGCTGAGAGCGCACACACGAGTATAGGAGAGCTCAAGACTCTTGGAGTCCATCTCACCCTGCTTCTATGCCTTCTTCCTTGCTTCCTCTAGCCCCTCCTACCAATTGTCATGTTCTCCCTCTCTCTCGCCTTCAACTCCTCTCTTTTTCTCTGTCATGCTATCTCTTTCTCCATCTCTGGATCCCCTTCTCTTTCTTCCTCTCTTTCCTTATGGAGGCCACACAGGGAAGGCTCTCGCGGCCTGTCCTTATTTTAAAATGGTTCAGAGCCTGGTGAGGGATTACCAGGGACCTATTCCCTATGGAGATCCCAGAGGCGTGATGATAAGGGCATGTATTCTGTATGGGAGATGTCGGGAGTGTATTCACAATGCAGGAAGAGAGACCCCAGAACTCGGTGTCTCTGTTGTGAGAGGGATATACTGCTGCCACTTTGAATGTAACAATATCTCTTCTGTGTTTCCCCTGCACCAGAAGTGGCTCTCCTCTCCATTCCCTACATCTTTCTTCAATGTCAGCAGTATCTCCCCAGAGATCTCAGTGCTAGAGATAATTCAGAAGGAGAATCAGGAGTCCCAGCTCCTCCTTCCCAAGGCCTTTCTCACTTCTGGTGCCCCAACAGAAACCAGTGGGCACTCACTGTCCAGCTGCTTCACCAACCAAGGCTACTTCTTTTTCCACCTCCCTGACTCCTATGAGATTGAGCCCTGCCAGGTGTATTTCACCTACGAGGCCTTCACCCGGAAAAGCAGTGGCAGTGAAGATGACGATTCCTACAGAGCACTCCCCTCCCCGGATCTCTGCCTGCTGGAGGATGACCTGCCACTGTTCTCCTCCAGCTTCCTTCATTGCATCGAAGGAAACCAAGGTTTCCAGAACAGTTCCTTTGTGGAAGAGACAGAGAGCACAACCAATGGGCTTGGGGTGCTTCCTGAGGTTCTTCTGTCACCGGAGAGCTCCTCGCTAGCATCCGTATTGGAGCAGGATGAGCAGATAAATGAAAATGTCACAGGTTTACTGCTCTCTGAATCCCAGCAGAAGCCTGGCATGGTCATCTCAGATATCCCAGGGCAGCCTGACAATGATGCCATTCAAACAACAGAAGAGGATGGGGACACAGATCCTCAAAGCAGTTCCACTACTACTATGGCAGATGCTAGCTCTTCGATTTCCCAGCCTGTGCCTCTGAAGCAAGGTCAAGCTGATGATCTCCACAAGACTGCTTCCTCCAGCCAGGTCCCAAACACTGGGGCCTACCTATCCTTGAGTGAGCTCCAAAGCCAGTACAACCACCATTCTGTCTAAGATCTGCCTCAAAAACCCTATGAGCTAGAGGCCTTCTCTGGAGGGAGAGATGGACACACAGACAAACTGTCTGATTGTGAGAACGAGAAGTTGAACATTAGTTTTAACAAACCCAATGGGACTTATCTTTTGATGAGCATGGAGACAGACCCATGTACTTTTCACTATTTCAAGGGAATGGGACTTTTAGTAGCACATGGAACGAGCATGATTCTAACCTACAACCTGAAGGTAAAATAAAGGCCCTAATAGGTCAGCTTTGGACTGGGGATGGGTGAAGGGATGAAGGGATGAAAACCTAGGGAAAAAGATGCTCAGGATGAGAGATGTGTGCATGGATGGATTCCGTGGTACAGCCAATATCATGGATAAGCAGATAGATTGGTAGATATTGTGGCTGGATAGACACCATGGAAGGAGAACTAGATACACAAATGGGTAGACAAATAGATAGAGATGAAATTGAGAAAGTCAGAAAGGGGCGTTACAACTATTAAAGTACATAGAGAAAATGGAGAAAGAAAAATTGGATGGGTCTGCAAATTCAGCATAGTACCAAACTCTCAGGCTGAGCAGCCAAACTTTTCATCCCACAAGTATCAATTTACAAGGCATGCAAGAACCTACAGGGGAACAGAAATACTTGAGAAGGTGGAGGGTGTGAGCTGCTAGGGAGTGCAGGGTGCTGCTGAGGATGGGGGTGATGGAAGGGGTTAAGGGTGACCCTTACTGGTTGGCCCAAGGTTTAGTTCATTTCCTGCATCCTCCCCACTCCAGTTTGTATGAAGTGAATGTTCTAATCAACTTGCTCCCAGCCAGATATCTTGGTTTGGGCTTGGATCTTCAAAGACAATTCAAAGCCAGAAATGAGTCAAGTCATGCAAGGCATGTGATAAAAAAAATTCTCTACTATCAGCAAAAAATGCTGGGGAAACTTCCCCCATTTTATAGGGTGTGGGGGAAGTGAGAGAGATGCTGGCAATAAAATAGAGCACAACATTTCCCATTATTGCTGCAATCTTTTCATGAAATCAAAAGCCTCTTTGCCCTACAGACAAATACTGTTGTCATTCGACTATGATAAGATGATTGTGGAAGAGTCCATCCCACATTCTGTATAAATGGAAATCATCTAATTGGCACTGCCCATTTCTCCCTTTGCCCAATTAGCAGTAAAGGCAGGTAAGTCAGTGCCAGATAAATGACTGCCTTTGCCTAAAACCAAAACTCAGTCCATTCATTTGGCTCAAAAAAAGTTTGGGTAGCATCTTGTAGTGACTCCATATTTACTGATTTGGGGTAGAAGTGCTGAAATAATCCAGGGAGGTGAGTGATAGAAGGAAGGCTGTCCATGTTGATTCCATGGGATCCATCCATCCATCCATCCCTCTGGCTGTCCTTTGTATCTATTGTATCTGTTTCTTGTGATCTTTCCAGACCAGTCTAGAAACGGGAAATACCAGCCTCATGCTAAAATGACCTGATCTCTCTCACGTGAGATTTCCAAACCAAAGAAATTTGGGTAAGCATCCAAACTTTTGAGGAACTTATCCAAACCTTTGGGATGCTTCTGTAAATCTTCTGAGATTCAGATAAAGTTAGACAATGTCCCCCATTTCCACACTAGTATTAAGTTTCCCCTTTGTCCTGGTACTCATGTCCCAGCGCCACAATTATCCACCCAGTTTTAATTCTCTTGAGTTATTAAATCGATGTGCTTGTCAGAAAAGTGGGTGTCCATTGGGTTTGATTTTGCCATGAAAGTGCTGCTCATACTGCAATAGAATGGAGCCTGGCCTGGTTAGCATTGAGAATGTTGCAGGGAGCCAACCCTTTCCTGTATCACCTTCTCCAAGCCACTGCGCATGTCTCAGGATGCCAGTCATCCCACCATCTCCGAAAGACTGGGGATAAAGAAGAGGCAACTGCTTCCCAGCTGAGTGAGGACAAGGCCTCCTGGTGTATTTACTGTGCCATGGGAAGCTCTCAAGATGCACCATAAGGAGGAAGCACTGCCAAGCTGGATGCTAGCTTAGATGGCCAATGATCCCATAGCGGTTCCTCTGTTCCTATGTATTTCTTCATAAGCTTCTTAATCATTCTTGCTGCTAAAATGAGTAAAAAAGAAAAAAATAACTCTGCCTTTTTGTCAACAAAATAAAAATCAATGCAGTTTCAAAACAGCAAATTTTTCATTGCCATTTGTCAGGGGAACTTGGATATTAAGCAATGCTACTGGGTGGTTGGAAGCAAGTTTTTGATCACAGACAGCTCAGGGATTAGGAGGAGGGGGCTCCCGGTCATAGATAGTCAGCTGCCTAGGTAATTGGTTCAGGGTAGAGAAGGGGATCTGCTTTTAGCCAAGGACTGTTGGGCATTGGTCGATTGGGTTCAGGGAGCAGAAGGGGGCATGTCACTCATAGATAGTTCAGCTGTTGGGGCCTGCTTCAAAGCTAGTTTCCTGTGGGCTGCAATCCTTTGGTCTAATTGCAGTCATTGGGTTTAATGTGCGGGTGCCGGGTGGTGCTGATGGCGTGTGATACACAGCAGCTCAGACTAGATGATCTGGCGGTCACTTCTGGCTGCCTTAAACTCTATGAGGACAATGGCAAGACTCCTATTGACTTCGATGGGCTTTGGATTAGCCCTTTGGACAGCACATTCAGGGAGCAGATAGCAGTTCCAAGGGAATTAACCCTCAGTCACAGACAGTCGGCTGCTGGAGCACTGGGTTCAGGGATTAGAAAGCAGGCATCGAGAGGAATAGTTTTCAGTCATATACAGCTGGGCAATTGGCTAGCAGCTTCAGGGGAACGGGAAGACATTTCAGGGGAATAAACCTTAGTGACAGGCAGGGTGGAAGTAATGTAAATTCAATTTTAGAACCTAGTCATTTTCATCCACTCCAGCCAGATTCAGGAAGTATCGCTGGCAGCAAAACTGGTGCAGGCTACCGAGAATCACTTGGGCCAACTAAATATTTTCCCACATCTGAAAATGCTGATGATTTTCAAGCATGTAAGCTGCTAGTGAGACAGCAGCCACACTGAGGCGTGAATCTGTGACATGCTGTGGCAGGAAGTGCTCAGCGTAAGATCTGAAGATAACTGGACCTTTATTCCAGGAAGCCAGGGTCATGTGGTCTGAAGTTGCTGCATATGTGTGATTAGCTGAGTTGTGGAGAATAAGAGGCACTGCCAGTTGCTTCACAACCCTTCTCTGCTGAGACCTGAAGACTCCTTCGAAGTGCCATGAAGGTCTAAAGGGCCCCAAGCAGATCCAAATGTAGCATGAGCAAAGCCAAAGAGAGATGCAACAGTGGATAATGTCCATCAGTTATGGTTTCCGTATTAAATTGAACTCTAGCACCAGTGAAAGGTGCTAGGCCAGCTGTCCTGGAGATGAGTCCTCTATTTATCTTGAGCACAGGTCCAACATAGCAATGTAGCAATGCAAGTTTACACACACACACACACACACACACACACACTACCATGACATCCCTGCCAATGTGCCTCATTTCTGACCTTCAGAAAATTGGACAACAGCCAGGCCCCACCCCCCATTATGGGATAGTGGAAATTCAGGGCTAAATTCAGCCTCAATGGCACAATTCCTTCGAAGTCAGATCTGATTCTGGAACTGTATTCTTGCTTTATTCATAGATACCACAATGATGAATGTGGTACTCAGATTGGTTAGATTAGATTAAGAATCAGTACTTGGCCTCTCTATGAAGATTATCAACAAAGAAAAGGCAATTATTTACTCATAGGAAGGATGATCTTGTAGTTAAAGCGCTGGCCTGGGGGTCAGGACATCTGGGTTTAATCCCACTATCACAAATTTCCTGTTTCATCTTGTACAACTATTACAAGCTTCTGCATGACATTGGTGTACAATTTTCAAAAGCATCTAAATCACATAGGAGCCTAAGTCCCATTTTCTAAAGGAATTTAAGCACTTAAGAACCTATATCCCATTTGCTTTCAATAAGATTTAAGCTCCTAAATCATTTAGGGGCTTTCTAAATTTTACCTTTAGGTGCCCAAGTGCTAGATTTGTAAAGGTATGAGGCGTCTAGAGATGCAGATAGGCACTTAAATGCCTTTCAAAATATAGCCCTAAATAACTTTTGAAAATGGTACTTAGGGTCCTAAGTCCCTTAGGCACTTTAAAAAATATTTACCTTTAATCTCTCTGTTCCTCAGTTTCCCATCTGTAAAATGGTGGCGATAATGACCCTTCCCTTAGCCCGAGGGTGTAGTGAGGATAATTTCATAACGTGAGAGTAGTGCTCAGATACTACAGTGACCAGAGTTGTACAATAAATACAGAGCTTTAGTGATCTGAGCACTTGTCCACTAAGATCTGGGGTAAAGACACTGTACAGGAACAGATTTCATTCTCCCCTGGCCTGAGGTTGGATCACTGGCCTTCAGCTGAAAGGCTATTCCTCACCAGCTAATATCAGACTAGTGACAAAATTCTCCCATTCCAAGGAAGAGCTATACCAAGGTAATCTCTGTTGGCTAAGAGGGAATTTCCATTAATGATTATCACTGACATGACTCCATTTACTTTGTTTGCAGTGTTGTTGTAGTCATGTTGACCCCAAGATATTAGAGAGACAAGGTGGGTGAGCTAATATCTTTTATTGGACCGACTTCTGAAGCTCATCTCTCTCACCAACAAAAGTTGGTCCAATAAAAAATATTGTCTCACCCACCTTGCTCTCCGTTGACTTTGGCCTTTATTTATGTATGGTTAAAGCATAGTTACTTCTGGTCAAAAATGAGGTGCATTTACAGAGCACAAGATGCATGTACAGTGGGGTCTCTGGACTGTACACCAGATGATAAGGCAGGCAAGATGTATTGTCAGAGCTGTATGAAGAGCCTGGGGCTAAAGAAATGGGATGCTCCAAGATGGCATAAGGGGCACTGGCAAAGGTGTGTGGCTGCCTAGGACTGGATTAGCAGTGGGTGCTGTAGGGAGAAGGTGAGGAGAATTGGCAAAGGGAAAGGGAGAGGCTCAGAATTGGAGTGACAGGGAGCATTACAAGTCAGGATTGAGGGGCACTGACAGAGTTTTGCCTAGTTCTTATCAGTGCTATTAGTTTGGACAGCGCTATATCTGTCTGGCACAGCTAGTCCTTTTGCACTGCCCCTGCCACCTCCCACTGGCTCTCCTTTGTGCAGCTCACTGCCTTCAGCAAGAGCCTCACCCCACCCTTTGTCTGAACAAGCCTCTTCTTCTCAGTGCTATTTTGCCTTTATCTCCGCTGGGGACTCATTAGTGTTACTAAGACAGAAAGCAGGTGCTGAGCAACTAGTTGCCCCCATAGGGGGAATCTGTGATCCATCTGCACCTGTTTTCCAGGTTAGGTTTTCTCAGGGGACAGGGAGACTGTTACCCTGGCAGTTCACAGCATCACCTCCCCACAGCCTGCAGATCCTCTCTCTTTGCAAACTTCCCTTCGCTCTGAGTCATCCTCCACTTGAGAAATCTGTGGCTCTCCCGGGCACGCTCAGCCCTCTCTGTAGAGCCGGACAGGGCAAAGACCAAAACAAAGGGACATGGCCTCAGATTATTGATCACCAGGGAGACTTTGGGCTTGAGTAAACACATCTCTACCAATGTGTGTGCATGCATGTGCACCCGGCCACACGCAGAGCTGCAGGTTTCAAAGGTAGGTCTGTAGTTCTGGGGGAAACCCCAGTGCCTAGAATTGATCTTTTAGCAACGAGAGGCTCTTTTTGATCAGTTTGTGGTTCTTTGTGCGGCTGTTGTTTTGGAGGAATCCCTTGAAGGTGGAGTAGAGACCCTCGCCTCCTCGCTCTTGCTCCGGGGGGGGGATGCCCCCTGGGGAACGTCAGCCGAAAGGAGACCACAGCGAAACCGAAGAGCGACGTCAGTGTATTCTGATCTCCACTGCTTGTGTGAGGGTTGTAGGAGACAGGAAGCGGCGGTACTAATGGATTCATTGTTGGCTGGTTGAGTTAGCTGTTTCCATTGAGTTGCTTATTTATTTTTTACACTCTTTACATGTGTTTCTGCATTGAGGGGCACAGTTGAGGCCTGGAAGGAGTCTCAGTGTCGGGGCTAATAGGGAATGCTGGATGCCCTTTGCTGTTCCCACATGGTCATATATGTACACACATTAACAGACTTCCATGTGTGCACACACATGTGCATCCACATGCTTGAACTCTCTGGGTAGCTCTGCTAACAGGCACTCACATGCACCCCTTGCACATACACTCTAACCCACACACAGGCATATCCCCATGCAGGCACATAACTCACCAACACACACAAGCAGGGAGAGCGCCATATAAACAGGCTTTTGAACATGCTAACACACACTCAGGCACACTCCGACAGCCCTGCATACTCTCCTATGTTCACATTCATGCACACTCATACGTCGTTCCTCATTGAAGGAAACATGCAAATCCTTCGGACTATTAAAAGGTAACGGCTGATGTGACTTTAACGGGGCCTTTTAGGGGATGGTAGCGGGAAAGTGGCCAAGAAGGCCAGCCCAGGAGCATCCAGTCTTGGTAGGCTGCAGGACTTCTTTAGCTCATGGAGATTACAGGAAGGGGAGTAGGCAGGAGGAAGTCAGACGATCAGGTGTTGTGGGAGGGGGGGTAAAGATGGCGAGGTGGAAGGTAGAGGGAAGGTTGAATTACCTTTGGGGGTTCACCCCTCACTTGTATCCATCAGTGTGGAGTGGGAAACAGTGGGATAGCAAGGTCCTCGGAATTTAGCATAGATAATAAGGGGACGCACAGACAGGAAGAGAAGCAGATAGATGGTAAAGGATACATAGACAGTGAGCAAGGGATGTATAGATAATCCATCCTGATCCTTGGTCTGTTGTCTGACTAGATGCCCAGGATGGAGGCTGAGGAGGAGGAGGAGGATGCAAACACTCCATCGGAGGATGAACCCAAGAGTAAGGCTCGTGACTGCTTGCGCTGTGCACCCCTCTGGGTTGTCCTTGTTCTGTTGGCTGGAGCTGGAGCACTGACCTGGTATTTCCTAGGTAACAGTTTCAAGGTGTTTTATTCTTTACGCTGGTGCTGATGTGGCCTAGCAAGGAGGAAGCCAATTTAGACGCCAAAGAGAGTCGGCGACTCCTGGATGGATGGTCGTGGGTGACCCATCCATGCACTGATTCCCTAGGGATCTAGCTAAATTCTGGCCACCCACCCACTGCAAGAGCCCTCTGTCCTCCACATCTAGGGGTTAATCTGTCTGCGTCGTTTGTTGTCAGACTACAGACCACGACACTTGGAATCAACCGTCCTGCAGTTCTACTCTGGCAGCCTACGGATCCTCAATCATCAGTACTCCCTGGACCTTGGACGGCCGGAATCCAGAGCCTTTTGGACTGAGTCAGCAAAGCTACAGAAGATGGTGGGTGTGGTTTCATATGTGATATTGGGGCTGAGGCAGTTCAGTAAATGGGGCAATGGGTCCTGGGTGCTTCTGCAAATGGAAGGCTAGGCAGATTATACCACAAGCAGAGAGGGCTGGAGCGTTGGGTGGGTTGCATGTGAAGTTTGCTGTTGTACTGTTGCCAGGCAGTTATCAGATGGCATTCTTGTTACAGCTGAGGGAACTTATTCGAGTCACGGACCTGGATCCATATTACAACTCCAGCACAGTATATGCCTTCGGGTGAGTGTTACGCCCACATTCATTTGCTTTTCAGGACTCTGTCTCACCTGTCCTATGTGAAAGTTACAGCTAGGTTGTGATCTTGTTCAGTAGCCATCTGACAAGAACTGCTGCAGCCTCCATTCTTACTCCACATGGGCTCCAGATTAGAGTTTATAGAAAAATTAAATTTCCACCCGACTGGAAATTCTGATCATTCAACATTTGTTTTCAGCCCAAACTGAGATGAAAAGTCAAAATACTAAAACGTCTCATGGAATGAAAAGTCTAGAAAAAAAATTGATTGGGAAATATCAAAAGGTTTAATTTTGGCATTTTCTATTGAAACAAAGTTCTGACAGTCTTGAATCAAATGTTTCATTTTGTATTGTCAATACAAATGAAACACCACAGAGGAAGACCATAGTGCATCCTGGGATATGTAGTCCTGCCAGGGCCTGAGCCCATAAGGAAGAACTGGAGTAGGAGGGACCTGGAACTACAACTGCCACAGGGCACTGTGGTGGCTCAGGCAGATGCAGAGATTAATGTCATCCCAGCCCCAAACATTTTGTTTTGATTTTCCCAGTGGCAAATTACATCAGAATCAATCTTTGCCCATTGAAAATTTCTATTTAAACAAAAACTCGTTGTTCAGTGAAAAAATGTTTCATTCACATTTTTTCACTCAGGCCTGCCAGGGGCAGGGTTCATAAGGGAAAATTGGAATAGGAGGGACCTGGAACTCCCCAGTTTGGCCCATTTTCTCTGTCATTTAGCTGACAAACTATTGTGGTCTCCTGAAATGTATCTGTGACCCCTGCACAGGACTGCACTGATCAGCTGAACAACGAGTTCACTACTGGGAGATGGGATCTGGAGCCTAAAAGGTCAACATTTTCAATCTAGCCCTAGGTCAGTAGTGGCACAAAGTCATTTCCCCCTGAAACACACTCAAGTGGATTATAAAAAAATGTAATGACCTCATTCTAGTTTTTAGTGGGGCAGGTATCCAGATCATTAACACCACCATTACCAGTGGTACAAGATGGCTTCCTCAGCAGAAAGGCCACGTATTCAATGGACCATGTATGCATTGGCTCATCTGTTCCACTATAGGTGGTCTCTCTAGGTCAGGGTTGAGGCACATTGGTGGTGCAGTGTGTGTTGGGAAGCTTGCATTAATGAGTCTGATCTATGGCTAAAGAGAGGACATCTCTCTCCAGGGCTGTCAGTGAGGTGACTCTCACCAGTCCTGAACTCACTTGAAATTAAAAGGATGAAGGAAATTAATGTGCTATCTCCCTGCTAGGGAGGGGTCCCTGACCTTCTTCTTCTGGCTTGCCCTTCAAGTCCCCGAGAGTCAGCATAAGGAGATGACTGCTGAGAGGGTGAACATGACTCTCTGCAGAGAGCTTCTCACCAGCATCAACAGTACAGGCAGCCTCTCCTACCAGATAGAGTACAAGGTTGATCCAGACTCTCTGGTTCTGCTGGGTAAGTATCAGCTACCCAGGTAAACTTGAATTTTTAGGATCGAGGGCTGAGGCCAATAATTTACTGCAGGCAGGCTAAGAGTCTAGGCCAAATGGCATTACTGAAGGGGAAGGAGAGAGGAAAGGAGAAGAGGAGTGTGTTAAATCCAGGTGGGGAGAGGAAGATGAGAAGAGAGTGCATGCTAGAGGGAAAGGCAGAAGCCAGAACAGAACAGGGGAATTATAAGTGTTTCCTCCTTGTACAGGACACACTTTTCCTGAAGTCTGGTTATTCCCCTGAAGAATTATAACTCTTGGAGTAAGAGATAGCAGTGACTGACTAGATAACATCTTGTCCTTTCCTCTGCCTCCTCCTTCAGCTTTGGCAAACACACAGCTGTTCCCTGCACTATATGCTTTGTCGCTTTATTCAGTTCATTTTAAAATGTCCCAAGCAACTGGGCTTCCATAACATCCCTTGGGAGACTATTCCACTCTCCAATAGACTGAGAACAGAACTAAACGCAACATACTTAGATTATAATTGTTTCTATTTCATGATGCTTATAATATTTCCATTATTTCTATTCCTTATATTGACTTCAAGATTTTTTTATCATTGCACAAAACAGAGATCACTGCCTGCTAAAGTGACCTGGTATTGAGGTCCCCAACACTGAACTTGGTATTTCAGGTCCTTTATAGGCTTTGATCCAAAGTCCATTAAGTCACTTGAAAAAATGTCATTGATGGCACTGGGATTTGGATCAGGCTCATTGTATGATTGTTCACTCCTTGCTCCGTATGCCTCTGTGTATAGAGCCCAAAATGACTGGTTTTGTTTGTTTTTTAAACACTGCCCTATTGCATTGCAAACTTATCTCTAATTTGCTATCATTGTTACTTCTGGGTCTCTTTCACCATTGCCGATTTCCAAGTTTCTCATTAAATAACATGTTTCCAACCATTTTTTCCTAGATACATTATCTTGCATTTTTCCCAAATTAGTCTTATTTCAGTATATCCCTACCATATTTCTCACTTTGCAAGGTCCTTTTCTCTCTGTTCTCATGGCTGTTTTTGAATTTACTCCCTCTTCCAGATAATTAATGAAGATGTTAAACAAGACCAAACCTAACATCCCACTGAATTCCTCTCTCAGTTTAATAAATTGCCATTCATAATTATCTTTTATTTGCAGGTTTTCAGTTTGCGGTGCACTGTATGTGACAGAGCTTACATTCAAGCCAATTTAAATTAAGATTTCATGAAACACATGCCTAATGATTCACTAAAATCAAGCTATATTGCATCTTCTGCTTTCCCTTTATCCACTAATTTTGTAATTCTATCAAAAAAAGCAATCAAATTTGTCAGTACCATTATCTTCTAAAGGTTTCCAGTTTTTCCCTTCCCTTCCCTTCACATTTGTTCATTATTTTATTAGTGTCTAAAGTTAGATTTGCTAGATTCTAATTGCTATGATCATCCTTTGGGGTCTCCCTGTTTCTCCATGACATTTCAAAACTAACTGTCTGTAGTTGAGTAAGATTTGATAGTTTGGGAAGAAGTATGTCTAGTTGTTAGATCAAGGAGCAAAAGTCAGAACCCCAGGATTCTACCCTTGGGATTGACACTGCTTTGGCAAATCACTTAACCTATGTCTTTGTTTACTCATCTGTAAAGTGGGAAGAAAATGATAGTTAACAATTCAGTTACACTTTCCAGGCACACAGTTGTTGAAGCTTAGTTAATAGACAGCAGTGAAGTGTTTTAAAATCCTCAGCCAAATGCTCCCATATGAAAAACGAACTCTCAATATTATTAAATTTGTTAGTTGCCTCTCTTTATACATAGAGTGCATATCTTCTCAACCCACTGATTTGTAAGTAGTCAGATCTTCCAAGTCTTCTTTCACTTTTTTACTAATAGCTATTTGTAAACCCACAATCTCTCTCCAGTCACAGGATTTCAGACCCTTTTCTTTCAGGAACTCAGCTTTATTTTTCTAAAATAAAAACTATTTAACACAGGTGCAAATCATCAATCATATCCTTTCCCTCTGACTCAGGGTCTTCTGTAGGAGCCTATCTACTCCCTTTACCATAGTTTCTCAGCCTGTGGTACAGGTACGCAAGACACAGGCAGGGGGTATCTGGGGAAAAACAGAGTGAAGGGGAAGCGGGCACAGCTGCCGACTTCTGGGGAAGCCAGGAGGCAGCAGCCCGCTTCCCACCCGGTCCCAGCTCCCAGCTGGAAGGCGTTTGGCAGCCCCCAGCTTCTGGGGAAGGCAGGCAGCAGCCCCCCGCTTCCTGCCCGGTCCCAGCTGGGAGGCAGGCGGTAGCTGCCAGCTTTTGGGGAAGGTGGGCGGCAGCCCCCGCTTCCCTCCTGGTCACAGCTCCTAGCTAGAAGGCAGGTGGCAGCTGCTAGCTTCTGGGGGAGACAGGCAGCAGCACCCTGCTTCCCACCGGGTCCCAGATGGGAGCCCGGTGGCAGCCTCCTGTGTCTCGTGAACTGGGCTCACAGCTGGGTGGCAGCCACTCGCACCCCGTCTCCGAGCTGAGGGACACCCTCCAGAACCCCGGCTTGAAGATGGGCAACAGCTGCCTGTCCACATCCCTGGGTCCCAGCCAGCGTGGAAGCCTCCTCTGCCCCAGCTCGGATTGGGTGGCAGTCACCCACCTCCCAGACTGGCAGCAGCCACCTGCAACTTGCCCAGGTAGCAGCTCCCATCCCTGGCTCAAAGCCCGGTGCCTAGAAAACTTGTCAATTTCACTGCTCTATGACAGCCACAGATTTTACCAGTTACCCTCTTTCCCTATCTCTCTCTTACCCCTTCCTCCTCTCAAATCTATGGCAAAAAATGTGGCACAGCGCTTTATATTCCCCAGCATTGGCATGCTGCTCAAAGCCTCCTAGCTTTGGCCACCATCACCTCTAGCCCAGGTACATACTTGAGTTGTGCACACCCGTGGTGTAAAGCTGGTAACCCTACCCACATTAGATCTGACATCTGTCAGATCACAGCCTTATATACTCAGCCCTTCTTCCAACATATGACTCACATTAGCCTGTAAATATAAAATCCCATGGAAAATTGAGTGTTCGGGTACTTATTAAAATTTTCAGAAGTTAGGGGGTACTTGCTTCTTAAAAGATTGAGAAACACTGCCCTATAGGATTACACTCAGCAGGCCATCTACCTGGGGGTCATCTATGACCTGGGCTCTTTCCCCTAGCCTAGGAACTCATGAGATCACAATCTTCCCACCCCCCAGCAGTCCTCCCCTCAACTGAGCTCTTGCTGGCCTTTATGAGGACCAGGTGATCTACAAGCTATTACCTGATCCCTGCCTCACAGCATGAGCTGAAAGGCAGCTGATCAGTCACAGGTGGGGCTCAGCCCAACTCCCCTAAATGGGCCAACCACCCTGTGACACTATTTTAACAGGTTTGTGGCTTGTCCTCTCTTTATTTGTCTTTTTAAAGGTATATTTTATAAATCTGTTCAATATCTCATCTACTGGGCACCACTCAATAGTGCTTTGTTCTCTCCACCTCTACTTCTGGGAGACTACAAGAAACTCCCACTGTTTTCAGTGGAAATTATTCTTATCCTGCAACAGGAAGAAGAAGGCCCCAGATTTCTTAATTCCTCATAACTGGTTTTCTTGCTAAAGAATCCCTTTGGACTGCACTATTCTGTTTGGCTATTATTCACTGTGCCAAAAACTCACATACCTTGTGGTCACTTGTACCAATCCTCCCTGTTCTCACATTCTCACTTAGTTTCTTTCCATTCATAACCCTCTTTGACAGGCAGGTGCAAAACCCTTTGAAGTCAATGGAACGAATCCCACTGACTTCAAGAACTTTTGGTTCAGATCCTGAGTGAGAATAGCCCAACCCCTTTTGGGGTTTGGATCCCTCTACCCACACCCCCCTGTTCACCACAAGGCACATTCTTTCCATCTAGAGCAAGAGGGAGGAGAATAGGAAAGTGGGCTGGGTCACAGGAAGGCAACCAAGCTTCAGCCTGAAAGATGTGGGAAGCTGCAGTACTAGTGTTTGACAATGAGTGTGGTTAGGAGGAGAAAGATCTAAAGCCACTTGGGGTGTGGATGAGGAGTGGTGGCCTAGGTTAATGACTGACTTGTGTGGGAAGGAGAGAATATGCCTGGGAGAATACCAGATGATGGGCAAGTAAAGAAGAAGAGAGGCCCATGGCAGGCTGGGGCATCATGGGTAAGAGGGACAGGGCCCAGGGTAGACTGGGCAAGGATAGGAGGGATGGAAGGTAGAGGTGGTGACCAAAGTAGATCTTGATAATAGGCATAGAAAAGTATGCAGGCGCCCAGTGTAGTGCTCGATGGGAATCATAAGGAGGCCAGTGGGCACAGGAAGGAGGAGAGGAGCACGTCCCGCATCTTAGATTTTAGATGCTACAGATTCTTATGGGTTTGTTTTTTTTGTCTATCTTTTGTCTTTTTTATCTTTTATATATTTCCTTTCTAACAGAATCCAGTGTGAAAGACATAGTAGTGCTGAAATCCACTCTGGGTAGGCCATCCTTTCCCTTTCTTTTTGAGTTCATTTTGTTTGCGGGATTTGTGGAGGGGCCAGAATAATTGTTTACTGTCCTGAGAGGTGAGATCAAGGAAAATGAGGGGAAGAGAACTGTATTCATGAAGCACTGATGCTGCACACAGAGAATAACATTTTCAAAAGCACCACTGTGGCTTAGCAGCCTACATTCCTTTGACTTTCAGATCCTCAAAGGTATTAGGTATTGATTTCAATGGAGGTTAGGCACCTAAATATCTTTGAGGATCTAGGCCAAGGTACCTAAGTCACAGAGGTGCTTTTGAACATTTGACCTGGTGTCACAAACACTTTGGCTAATAGCTGCACATGTGCGCTCAGGCTCTACGTATGCATGCATGTTGGATGTGTGCATTTGGAAACTCACCCTTCCCTCACACTACCCATGTCAGAGCTGCCAACCCAAAGAGAATTAGAAGTGTCAGGAGGGGGACAGGCAGCATGTACACGAAATGGGATATACAGTAGGTGGAGGATGGGGCCAGGAACCAGAAAATGGGGCAAGTGGAAGAGAAATAAAAGAGGGAGAGTCTGCCTAATAATTAGAAGGGGATAATTATCATGAAATTAGGACTGGTGTCACTGGGAGAAATGGGGCAAACACAGAACTTTACCCTGTAATAGGGGCATGTATTGATATCCTAATGATTATTTTATTGGTAAGAGCTCCTTCCCCCACCCTCACCTAACGGCACTCTGGGGTTTTGTTTGTCTCATGGATTCAGGTTGCTACAGATACAGCCATGTCAGGGAGGAGGAAGTCCTGAGACTGAAGGGCCCTGACTACTTGGCCTCCAGTTGTCTTTGGCACCTCCATGGTCCCAAGGGCCACATGATCAAGCTACGGCTGGAGTGGACTCTCCCAGAGTGCAGGGACCGGTTGGCCATGTATGATACAGCCGGGCCTCTGGAGAACCGTCTCATCACCTCGTAGGTAGCTTTCGTATGACAGTGATATCAAACACAGTGAGTGATAGGGGGAAGGCCAGTCGGTTGGTGCTACTTACACTTTCTCAGAATACGTGATCTAACTTGTAGATCCCACTTGCTGTGGGATATTAATTGAGGCAGCCCTTCAGTTTAGTTAAAAAAAATTAAACAGTAGAAGTGTTTATATGCATAAGAACAGCAACTCTGCAGTGACAGTGGTAGTTAACAAGGGATTGTGTTTCCAGTGCTTAGAGATCAAGAAGCTTCATGAGAACATCACTTGATATGGGAGTACTCATCAGAGTAGCCCAGATCTTAGGGTCAGGAACCTTGTAAGAGGATCCTTGCAGTCTAGGGACAGATCGTCAGCTAGTGTAAAGCAGTGTAGCTGCACTGACTTCAGTGTAACTCTGCTGATTTTACACCAGGTGAAGATCTGGCTCTAAGACTCCTTAGGAGATGGGTCTGGCACATATTACGGTGAGAGTGAACCTGAGATTCCTAAAGGAGTCTAACATTTCTGATTTACGGACTAGGAGCTTGACAGGAAGACACCTGGGTCTCAGAATCCTCATGAAGGTGGTCTGGCTTGAGACAAGATGAGGGTCCTAACATGAGGGCATGCTTCTCTACCCTGATCTGAGCCCTTGTCTCCATGCTCTGCCTTGATTTGGTTTACTAGGCCCAGAGCTTCAAAGGTATTTAGGCTCCCAACTTCCATTGAAATTTGTGCTTCAGTGTCTAGCAACATACTGAAATTATTAAAGGTCTGAATAACCTCATCTCCCCATCTCTTACCACCACCTGGCTCCCCGTCTTTTCCCCCTTTCTTTACTCATGCCCATCCTCTTTCACACTTCCTGCTCTCTTTCCTCTCAGATTCTATGGCTGCAGCCGGCAGGAGCCCGTGGTGGAAGTCCTTTCTTCAGGCCACGTCATGTCTGTGGTATGGAAGAAAGCAATGTACAGCTACTACGATCCTTTCCTCCTCACCGCAAAGGCTGTGCCCTTCGAAGGTGAAGAAGGCTGGAGGGAAGTGTGGAGAATGAAGGAGCAAGGAGAGCTCACACGGTTCAAATCCCTTGTCAATTAGCCCCACACATATCCCACAGGTCACTTCACCCACCATTGCAAGACGCTCCTTGCTGGGGTGGAGCATGGCAGCTGTTTCACAGCACAGAGGAACACCACACAACAGCTTGGGGTAGGAATTCATTAAAGATTGTGAGGTGCTGAGATGCTCCAGTGCTGGCAGCCAGAAAAGGATGGAGAGAGATAGAAATGAGGGGTACTGCATTCAGCTAAAGCAACTGGGGAATTTAGGACAGCAGAATGGACTCATGTTGGAAAATGGCCAGGAGAAGGAAGTTAACAGCCTTAATTTTGCATAAAATGTGGTGAGATCTTTAATAACCCTGAGCGGTCAGAGCTTGGGTTTTCCAAGTCAGTTGACAGAAGGCAACACTAACAACTCAGTAACCGCAAACGCCAGGCTGGAGCAATGGCACTGCGTCAAAGAGAAGAGCACCGCCTTTTAGAGCAGCAACCCTGCTTCCTTCACTGCTATGGACACTTCTCTGCAGGTCTCCCAAGCTAGTACAAGCTAGGCTTGACCTCTGCTTGGCTCATGAGAGCACAGTCTGTATCCCGCCCAGTTGGGCTTTCCTATTTTTCAGCCACTTACTCATTTTTATGCTGTGCCCACTGCCCTTTTCTCTAGCTCGTGTCTCTTGGAATCTTCTGCACTGTGCTCCTTCACCCTACAGTCCCCAGCTCTTTCCCAGGTGTACTCACTGTGGGAAGAGGACATGGCAGTGTAGTGAATTGAGCAGGCATCCATGCCTGCAGTTGATTCCCTTTGCTGTCTGCCTCTGAGGAGCCTCCTCATGAGGAAGAAGCTCCCCTGGGGATGGGATGTCTCTGATACTCCTAACAAACACAGCTGGGAAAGCATTACATTGGTCCCACAGAGAACACATCAGACCATGAGCACAGCAATCAGCGTCATGTGTCTCTAGCAAACGCGTAGCCCACACCCCCTTCCCCTCCAAGGGGGCGGTGTGGGGTGGGGTGGGGGGGGGTTGATGTCCCTTTTTTCTGCAGCAGGTGAAGATCCAGTTTACCCAGATCGATGTTCAGCTGAAGTGGGGGGTGTCTGTGTTTTCAGACTGCCAGGTGAATCGAACGCTGCAGGGAGGCCTGGAACTGCAGGGGAAGATCAACACTCCACACTACCCGAGTTACTACTCGCCTAACACACAGTGCACCTGGCACATGACGGTGAGCTCCCTTGCCTCCCCTCTTTCCCTATCCAAATCTTTCCACAGCAGAGACTGTCGACAGAGCTCCAGGGCATCTTTTCCCCTCACCACTGTTATGTGGCAATGTTCCTCTCCGCTCAGACTGGAATTGCAGGGGAGGGGTTTGAGTGCCCTACTCTTTCATCTCCGCAGACCCTAGAGCGGAAGGTCATGAGCAGGTGTCAGAAGATCACAGCCCTGCAGCTCTTCCTGGAATGTTAAATGGGAGGGAGTCCCTGCTAGGTCCCCACATAGATGGGAGGAAGGTTTCGGGAGAGAGGCTTCTCGTGAGGAAAAGGCTGGGAACCTTGCCCTACAATACTTCAGATTCTGGCTCTGGCTCCCAATGAACTAACTCCTGTGGCGCTCAGCCTAGCTGTCCACCCTGGAGTTGTGACTATCAAACAAAGTCACTATGCAGTCACCTTCTGTTCTTCACAACCAGCCCATCTCAGTTCAGCCAAGACCCAGAGTAGCAGAGATGAGGAGAGAGATGCGTTGGTACAGCTAGGCCCCAGGACTGGGACAGCAGGCTTGCTGAAGGGCAAGACTGAGGATCCTTGGCAGGGTTGGGAGTAGGATCTAGGCCTGGAATAGCCAGTTGTGAGGGAGGTGCATTGGGAAAGGTGCTTAGGGAGCAATAGGAATGATCTAGCAGCGAGTGGTGGAGGCCATGACTGAGGTGCTTTGGCAGAGCTCTTGGAGACAGGCCTGGAATGACAGAGGGTGCCGTACTTCAGGATTAAGGTGGAGGGCCACTTGGGGCAGTGGCCTGATGCCTGTGGAGACAGTGTCTAACTCTTGCCAGCTGGGCACTGTGTGAATTCGCTGCTCTCCCATTTGCATTTATTCTACCCATTTCACACTGATGTGTCCCAGCTGACTGGCTGGAAACATAGCTTGCTGTTTGCAATCTCAGCTCTACCCTTGGGCTACTCTCCGTGTAGGTCCCATCTCTTGACTACGGCGTTGTCCTGTGGTTCGATGCCTATGCGCTCAGGAGACAGAAGTATGACCTGCTGTGTACTCAAGGCCAGTGGATTATTCAGAACAGAAGGTGTGTGCTCATGTTCTTGCTCGACCTTTACTCTCCCTTCCCAGGTTATGTCTCTGTGAATCTGACTTCTCTCCCAGCCCTCTACTGCTCAGTCAGTCCCCAGGTCTGAAGGAAGAGGTTCCTACTAAGAAACGTAGTCGCCAGCTCCAGCTTCTATCTACTGCTCCCACTCAGTCATTTAATCTCTGCTGTTAATCTGAACTGCTACTACCGGGTGGACGGCACTCAGCTGGCCAGATCTTTCTCAATACTCTAGTGACTCCTTCTGGTCTACTGGCTCTGCCTATCTTGACCAGGTAAATGTATGACACTGCCTCGGCGAGACATCTCAGAGAGAGAAGTGCTTCTCTTGGGCAAAAGCAACATCCTCAAACCTCTCCAATGTCGCTATCGACTTCCCTTCCTCCTCTTTCTGTTTTAAAGCAGGCTGTCTGGTTTCCCCCAGTGTGCGTAGCCCTGGTGTCCTCCCACAGCTCCTTTGTTTGCAAATGTGCCTATCACCACGTCTGCAACAGCCTCGAATCCTCCTCCGCACAAGTCTGCCTCCAAGTCTCTTTCTCTTCCTGCTTGGCCTATAAAAACTCCCTTCTATAAAAACTTCTCTGGCCTCCCTGAACCCAGCTGCCATCATGCACTGGCTCCTGTTGCCCACCTTCTCCCACGTACAAAGAAGCATGGCTACTGCACTGCCATCCTCAGACCCCTCCAGCTGGCTCCACTTTCATTTCAGGAGCCTGTTCAAATTTGCCCTCTTTGTTTTCAAACCCTTTATGGGCCTTTTCCCACTTACCTCACAGACCTTGTCTCTGCTGCTCTCCTGATCTCAGCCACCTCTCTGCTCTCTCTTAGGACCTGATCCAGGGAATTGTTCCAGTGACCTCAGACTGATCATGATTGGTGTCACAGCCTATTCTCCCTCAGCCCCTGCCAGCAGCAACAGCTGTCCTGTAGGTCTCATTTCACCAGCTTCTCTTCTATTTGCATCCCTTCCTTGCTTGTAACTTTTCCTTCCTTTCTTCTTAGTCCAGTCTCTTTTTAACTATACAACGCATCTAGGACATGAATTTAGTGGAGAGAGAATATAGAAATAGCACTGTATTAGACAGCTCAAATTCTGGACTTGCCCAGACAGGGCTAAATCCGGATGAATGCCTCTGAAGTAGGCATTCTGGACTTACGCTGAGGTAACCATGGGCCTGTGGACTTCATATAAAATATGGCCAGTTTGCAAAAAAACACCTGTGATGCCAATTCCCTATGCCTGGTTTTTGTTACCAACTGCATAATATTATCTCCAAAGCCATTCAGTCCTGAACATTCAGAACCTTTACACATGTGTCTCACTAACTTTAAATGGTGTTTATTACAGCCTTCATTCCAAATTCCCTCCATCTCACCCTTAGAATGTCCCTTTTCCTTTCTCTCTGTCTCTATCAGCCTACAGGGCTGCTTCATCACCCATTTCATTTGCTCTGGTCACTCGGGGCTCACCCCTGATCTTGGTTACACTAGCGTAAATCCCAGTGATGTCTCTGGAGTTACTCTGTCCGCAGGGTGTCCCATGTGAGTAGCCAAGTGCTGGTGCAATTGAGAACAGAATGTGGTGCTGGGCGACCTGTCTGCTGAAAAAGCCTGATTGCTCCTGCATTTCCAAATTCATCACCACTCTTTTCTCTATCACCACTTTACATCCCGAGACCATACCTATCTCTGCTATCCCCATGGTTCTCTCCTTCACATGGGCCAGACCCCCTCCCCCCCGCAATTCCTAAGTGCCATGAAACCTTCGTGCCCCCACCCCCCTTCCCACATAAGGACTGCATTTTTCCCTTTCACACAAACCCTGGGCTATCCGGCCTGTACTTCTCTATCAGGTTGTGTGGCCTGCGGACCCTGCAAGCCTACGCCGAGCGAATTCCGGTTGTGTCTTCCACCAGCATCACCATCAGCTTCACCTCTCAGATCTCCTTAACCGGACCTGGAGTGCAGGCTGCCTACAGCCTGTATAACCAATCGGATCGTGAGTACCGGCTTTCTTACAGCCTAGAGACCCAGACTGAAAGCGTGCTCTGCATCTTCCACAGCTACCCTGTCACCAACAGCTTTCTCAAGTTCCTGGCCATGTGTTGAGAGACACACAAACCAAGTCCCGGACACAAGCTCACCTATAGCTACATGCACACATTGCCCTCATGAATACATGTGCGCACACCTCTCTGTACCATGGACAGACACAAACACACCCAGTCACACACTACTCGATCACTCACACAGCTCATAGAGGTATTGAGGCATGGTACATGTAGGCACAGACAGGCTCATCTCTGCAGCTGTATTACTGAGCTGGCCTTGGAATTAAATACCTTAGCTCATTTTAACTTGAAATGCCTTTGTTTCAATCACAAAGGCTCCTAGAGAGTTATTTCCTGCTTTCCCTTGGAATCCACTTATGTGAGAGAGAGACACAGCCTGAGACACACACACACACACACACACTCTGAGTCTGTCTCTTCTTACTGGGTAGTATCTGGCAGTGCACACACTGTCCCTCTTTGCATACTCTCTGAACGTCCTGGGGACACCCTTTCTGGTCCCTGACCAGGATTTTGTAACAGCCCCCAGGGAATCTATCCCAGCCTCATTCATGGTGTGGAAGGATGTAATAAAGATATAGCTCTGGCAGGAGCCCTGGTGAGACTGCTCTTGATTTCCTGGACCCTGTCACATGACTTACATTGGTTACAAATGATCAATTCCCTCATTACCTAGTCAGGATCTCTGTATGCACCAATTCCAGGGGCTACCATTAGACAGGACTTGGGAAGTCTAATAAGCAGTGTGTGGACACCCCTGCAGTGCAGGCAAGGTCAATAAACTCAGTCACACATTCTCAAGCCTCACTGCTATGTTTTTAGAGGGTCCTGTAATGGAGACTAGACATTCTCTTGTTATTTTTTAGCCTGTCCCGGGGAGTTCCTCTGTTCTGTCAATGGACTGTGTGTGCCAGCCTGTGACGGCATCAAAGACTGCCCTAATGGACTGGATGAGAGAAACTGTGGTGAGTGATCCATTATTTCTACCCCTTCAGCCATCTACAGCCCAGGTCAACCCTCTCCTGCCCAAAAGACTTGGTCTCCTTGGCCCAAAGCCAACTCTCCAAAGGGGGAGCTCTGGGGAGGCAGGAGAGCCCCTCAGAGACTTCACTGCACTGGTCAGGTGGGTGAAAGTAACAAAGGCACTTGCCTGGTTACACACAGCTCACCTAGGAGCTGAGTCTTTGCATCAGGCACTGAATCTTCAGGCCACCAAAATCACAATGCGTTAGTCTGCTAGGAAGTGAAAAGCAAAGCTCTCACTCCTGGCTCCTCCACGCACTCTTGAGGCCATATATCCCTGTGAGACAGCTGGCCCCAGAAAATGGGGCAGCTGGAAAACACTTTCCATACACCAAGATCTGCAAGCTCCTCAAATAAATCCCTGTCCAACTTGCAGCACTCCTCACTGCTAGTACAGTGCATGCCTGACACAACCCCTCTCTGCCACCACAGCTCTGCAAGTGAACCTTGATCCCAGCCTACAGCCCCACCTGCTGTTCCAGGCCTGGGTGTTTCACCCTGCTCTGCCAATACACCATAGGCCAGGGCTGCCAGCCCACCTGCTATTCCAGTCTTGGCCACCCATGAAATGTGTAGTGCTTGCACTATAGAGCTCTCTGCTCTGGTGCTCTGCTCACTGCTGGATGGGACTTCCTCCTGGCTGTTCTGAGGATTAGCTCTGCCAGGCCAACACCCCTTCCTGCAGCTCTACTCTGCCTGCCTCTCTCTCTCTCCCCCTGTCTGTAGCCCTAGTCCGCTTCCTCTTTGTGACTCAGTCTTCTGGGCAGTTCACTAAGATCCTCCTCTTCCAGGAGGGGGCCTTTCAAACTCTCCACAAGCAACATCAGGCACCCCTCACACCAATACCCTGACTAAGTCACTCCTGCAGCAACTCTGGCAGTTTTCAGATCCACTGCCCTTAGCAACACCACACTGCAGTGCTTGGTAGGTGAACCCAGGCCCACCCTTTACACTGGGTTCCAGTCCAGGGCCCTGTTGTGAACAGTTAAGGTCTGCATCTCCACCACCTTCCTGCTCTCACCCAGACTCCTGCCTACTGTGCTTCTGCTTCTCCCCCTTCCTTCTCCTTTACCTCAGGAAGGGAGGAGTATTCTTAGAATTATTACAGATGGGGGGGGGGGGGGGGGGAGGAGACACACGGACGGACGACAAAGAGAGGGAGGTTAGATAATTTGCCCAAGGCCACCCAGCAAATCAGTGGCAGAACTGGCACTAGAACTCTGACATTCTTAGCTCCTAATCCCATCCTCAGTGCATCAGACTATGTTGCATCTATGCAACACTGCCCATGCATGTTAGTCCTGCACACAACACTTCCTCCTTGTTGTTCCAGGCATCCCAGGGAGCTCACAGAAACATAAGAATTGCTGTGCTGTGTCTGACAGGGATCTATTTAGCCCAGTATCCTGTCTCTGATAGGGGCCAGCACCAGATGATTCAGAAGAAAGTTCAAGAACCTTATTATGGAAAAAACAACGAGAGTCCTGTAGCACTTTAAAGACTAACAAATTTAATTTCTGCAGGCATAAGCTTTCGTGGGCTGTAACCCACTTCGTCAGATGCAAGAAATAGAAATCAGATAGCGGATATATATATATATATATATACACATCCAAGGGTAAGGAACAACAATGGGGAATGTAGGTATAAGCAAAGTCCATTCAGTTAGAGTAGCTGTGGCCTATTCACAACCGTTGATTAGAAGGTGAGAATGTGTGAACAGTGACAATTACTTCTTGTAATGAAATAACTATTCCAAGTCCATATTCAGACCCAGTTTGATTGTCAAGTTTGCAGATGAGTTCCAGCTCTGCAGTTTCTCTTTGAAGTCTGTTTTTGAAGTTTTTTGTAGAAGTATGGCAACTTTCAAGTCAGTTACAGAGTGTCCTGGGAGATTGAAGTGCTCTCCGACTGGTTTATGGATGTTACCATTTTTAATGTCTGATATGTGTCCATTTATTCTTTTCCGTAGTGACAGTCTGGTTTGGCCAATGTACATGGCAGAGGGGCATTGCTGGCACATGATGGCATATATTACATTAGTAGATGTGCAGGTGAATGAGCTCCTGATGGTGTGGCTGATGTGGTTAGGACCTGTGATGGTGTCACTAGAGTTGATGTGCGGGCAGACCTGGCAACGGGGTTTGTTGCAGGGATAGGTTCCTGGGTTAGTGTTCTTGTTGTATGATGTACGGTTGCTGGTGAGTATTTGCTTCAGGTTGGGGGGCTTCTGTAAGCAAGGATAGGTCTGCCTCCCACGGCTTGAGCGAGTGAGGGATCATCTGCTAGGATAGGTTGTAGATCCTTAATGATGTGTTGGAGAGATTTTAGCTGGGGGCTGTAGGTGATGGCCAGTGGTGTTCTGTTTTCTTTGTTGGGTCTGTCCTGTAGTAGGTGACTTCTGGGTACCCGTCTGGCTCTGTCAATTTGTTTCTTCACCTCTCCAGGTGGGTATTGTAATTTTAAGAATGTTTTATGGAGATCCTGTAGGTGTTTGTCTCTGTCTGAGGGATTGGAGCAAATCCGGTTGTATTAAGGCTTGGCTGTAGACAATGGATCGTGTAATGTGTCCAGAGTAGAAGCTGGAGGCATGAAGATATGTATTGCGGTAAGCTGGTTTTTGGTATAGGGTGGTATTAATATGACCATCCTTTATTTGTATTGTAGTGTCCAGGAAGTGGATTTCTTGTGTGGACTGGTCCAGGCTGAGGTTGATGGTGGGGTGGAAATTATTGAAATCCCGGTAGAATTCTTCCAGGAACTCTTTCCCAAGGGTCCAGATGATGAAAATGTCATCAGTATAGCATAGGTAAAGAAGAGGTGCTTGGGGACAAGTTCTGAGGAAGCGGTGTTCTAGGTCAGCCATAACAATGTTGGCATACTGTAGGGCCATGCGGGTGCCCATAGCTGTGCCACTGACTTGAAGGTATAGATTGGCTCCAAATCTGAAGTAATTGTGGGTCAGGACAAAGTCACAAAGTTCAGCTACCAGGTGTGACATATCATCATCAGGGAATGTTCCTGATGGCTTGTAGTCCATCTTTGTGTGGAATGTTGGTGTAGAGAGTTTCTACATCCATAGTGGCTAGGATGGTGTTTTCTGGGAGATCACCGATGGATTGTAGTTTTTTCAGGAAGTCAGTGGTATCACGAAGATAGCTAGGAGTGCTAATGGCATAGGGCCTGAGGAGAGAGAGTCCATATAGCCTGACAGCTCTGCTATGAGAGTGCCAATGCCTGAAATGATGGGGCGTCCCGGATTCCCAGGTTTGTGGATCGTGTAGCAGATAGAATAACCCTGGTCGGGGCTCAGGGGGTGTGTCTCTGTAGATTTGTTCCTGTGTTTCTTTAGGATGTTTCATAAATAGATGTTGTAGTTTCTTTTGGTATTCCTCAGTGGGATCGGACAGTAGTGGCTTGTAGAATGTGGTGTTGGAGAGTTGTTTGGCAGCCTTCTGTTATTGAATAAGTTATTAAATAACTTGTCGATAGAGGAAGTTTCTTTCTAAAACCATCAGTTAGTGCTTGATTCGATCCATGATGGTTTATAGCTCTAGTTGTTTATTCCCCCATGTCTAATGTAGCTGTGGATGTTCTCATTCTCATTTTCTATATAAATGTCTAATCCTTTTAAGAATCCTATGAAGGTGAATTCAAACTAGAACAGGTGCAGAGAAGGGCTATGAGGATGATCAGAGGAATGGAGGACCTACCTTACGAGAGGAGACTTAAGGAGCTTGGCTTGTTTTGCTTAACCAAATGAAGACTGAGGGGAGATACAACTGTTCTCTGTAAATACATCAAAGGGATAAACACCAGGGAGGTAAAGGAGTTATTTAAGTCAAAGGCTAATGTTGGCAACAAGAACAAATGGACATAAACTGGTCATCAGTAAGTTTAGGCTGGATATTAGATGAAGTTTTCTAACCATCAGAGTGATGTTCTGGAACAGCCTTCCACGGGGAATAGTGAGGGGGAAAACATAACATGTTTCAAGATTGATCTTGATAATTTTATGAAGGGGATGGTATGATGAGGTTGCCTACAGTGGCATACAGCTCATCTGCCACTGCTAGTAGCAAATCTCAAAAGTCCAGAGATGGGACACTAGAGGGGGAGGACTCTGCATTGCTACATTCCCAGGTGTCTGGCTGGTGGGTTTTGTCCACATGCTCAGGGTCTAACTGGTCACCATAGTTGGGGTCAGGAAGGAATTTCTCCCTAGTGGTCCTGGGGCTTTTTCACCTTCCTCTGCAGCATGGAGCACGGGTCAGTTGCAGGCTTGAACTAGAGTAAATGGTGGATTCTCTGTAACTTGAAGTCTTTAAATCAAGATTTGAGGACTTCAATAACTCAAACAGAGGTTATGGGCCTATTACCAGAGTGGTTGGGTGAGGTTCTATGGCCTGTGATGTGCAGGAAGTCAGACTAGATGATCATGATGGTCCCTTCTAGCCATAAAGTCTCTGAGTTCTTGGCCTCAGTGATATCTTGCAGCTGTGAGTTCCACCGGCTAATTATATGTTGGATATAAAGAGATAGTATTTCCTTTTTCAGTTTCAAATGTGCTGCATTTCAGTTTTACTCAAGGTCTCTGTGTCCTTGTATTATTAAAAGGGGTAAATAGGAGCAGCTTGATTTACCTTCTCTATCACATTCATTATCCTGTGGGCCTGTCAAGCCCCCCCACTTTTCATCTCTAAACCAAATAAGTCTAGTTTTTTAAAATCTCTGATTATATTGTCCCAGATTTTTCCAGGCCTCTAATCATCTGAACTCTTTGTGTTAATTATTACATAAATAATAAATATATGGAGGCATTGCCTAGAGGTCTCAGCACCATTGTGTTTGGATCCATATACACAAACATAGTTAGAAGACGATCCCAGTCCCAAAGGACTTACAATCTAATAATAAGATAAAAGACCACAGGTAGCTGCAACAGACAGGGGGAGCATGAGGGAACGGTGTGCTGATTGTGATACATGTAACGTGTTGTGGCCAGTGCTTACCAACCCCCGAGCCATTGTTGAGTGTTTTGCAGGCATTGTGACAAAGGTGGGTTTGAAGATGTGAAGTGTAGTGGCTTTGTGGTCTTTTAGTTTTGTTGTAGATGGGATAACCAGGACTGAGCACAGTATTCCAGGTGAGGGCACACCTTTGATTTATAGAACAGCATTAGAATATTTTCAGTATTATGCTCATTCCTATTCCTTATAGATCCTAACACTTTGCCTGCCTTTTTTGTGTATATCCACACTGCACTCTAAACCCAGGCTATAACTCAGGTTTGAGCCCAAGTCCCCATCTATCCACACACAAATCAGTCTGACTGGGGTCAGCAAGCACTCCTAGGACCATGCTGCAGGGTGGTTCAGAGTCCAAGTCCCGCTGTGACTCAAACCCCTATCATTTTGCAGTGTAGCTGCAGCTCAAGCCTCATATCTGATTCAGAAGATCCATGTAGTGCAGTGTGGACACATTAGCATGACTGTAAGACCTGAGCCCAGCAATTGTAAGCCCAGGTTTACAATGCAATGTGGACACTCAAGTGGCTATCTATTGAGCGAGGGGAGAGGAGGGTCACCCCGCCAGCTTTCAGGAGGGTATTGCCATCTCACCCCTCCATTTCCTGCTGCCCTCTTTTATGAGGATCAGATAGTTAAGGTGCGGCTCTTTTCCCAGGTGCAGCGGGTGGGGCTAATCAGCCAGCCAGCCAGCTGCAGGCTTCTGACCACAGAGCAGGAATGGTATCCCTTATACTGTCCCAGGGTTATAGTGGATCACAAACTGAATGTGTCAACAATGTGATGCAGCTTTGAAAAAGGCTAATATCATTCTGGGGTGTATTAATGGGAGTGAGAGTTGTATGTAAGACATGGGAGGTAACTGTCCCACTCTACTTGGCACTGGTGAGGCCTCAGCAGAAGTACTGGGTCCTATTCTGGGTGCCACACTTTAGGGAAGATGTGGACAAATTGGAGAGAGTCCAGAGTAGCGCAACAGAAATGATAAAAGGTTTAGAAAACCTGACCTGTGAGGAAAGGTTAAAAAAAAATTAGTCTTGAGAAAAGAAAACTGAGGGGGGACCTGATAACAGTCTTCAAATGTGTTAAGGGCTCTTATATAGAGGGCAGAGATCAATTGTTCTCCATGTCCACTCAAGGCAGGACAAGACGCAATGGGCTTAATCTCCAACAAGTGAGAGTTAGGGAGTTTTTCCTAATATCTAGCCTATCTATAAGGGCAGGTAAACTCTGGAACAGGCTTCCAAGGGAGGTTGTAGAATTCCCATCACAGGATGGTTTTTAAGAACAGGTTAGACAAACACCTGTCAGGGATGGTCTAGGTTTAGTTGATGCAGGGGGCTGGACTTGGTGACCTCTTGAGTTTCCGGCCCTACATTCATATGGTTCTGTGATTAACCTTCTTTACATCAAGATGGGGCATCTTTCTAAAATCTAGGCTTTAACTCAGCCACAAGTTATTGGGCATGAAGCGGGAGCCTCTGGGTGAAATTCCATAGCCTGTGTTACACAGGAAGTTAGACTAGATGATCAGAATAGTCTCTTCTGACCTTAAAATTGCTGACTCTGTGAAGCCTTTGCCATGATGAAAAGTTACCATATATTCCTACTCGTTATATTCTGTTGCTTTCCTGTGCTCAGTCCATCAGTCCATGTTGCCTCTCATACAGCTCTGCCAGTGCACTCCCATCCTGACCCATTGCTCCCTTTCTAGTCTAGGCCCCCAACATAGCTTATAGTGACGTGCTCTGTTCACTATACCACACTGGTGCTCTGCTGATGCACCTTAATCCCAGGGTACTCCCTTAGCCGCTATTAAACAAAGGTCATCAGTCTTACCAAAACGGGAGCTGTGTGATGGGCACAAATAAGTGACTAGGCTGAGCCCTCACCCCTAGTCATTTCACACATGACTTGCCCTCTATTTGATGCCAGGACTCCAGAGGCAAAATGGGCTGGTCTCTTCACCCCTCTACCCCTTGGGGTAAATCTACACTGCCGCTTCCCAGCTCGGGTAGACAGGCTCACACCAGCGGGTCTCGAGCTAGTATGCTAACAATAGTGGTGTGGAGGTTGCCATTCAGGCTCTCAAGCCCACATGACCCCCAGGTCTGAGCTCGGGGCGCTATCCTGAGTCTCTGCTGGAGCCGCAACATCCCCACTGCTATTTTCAGCACGTTAGCTCAAGCCCTGCTAGCGCGAGTCTGACTGCCCAGGCTGGGAGAGTCGCTGCCAGCTGCAGTATAGACCTACCCAAAAAAGTCCCTTTTCCCGCTAATCAAATGCCACATGGTGTTTCCCGTTGAAGTCCCCTTGTGGCTAGGGGTGGGTATTGCTGTGGAAGAAGAGTCCCTTTTGCTATGCTTTTCTGAATCCCGCCTGTTTGCTCCTGATCTTTGGTCTTAGTGTGCTCAGCGAAGTTCCAGTGTCAGGAGGACAGCACTTGCATAGAGTTCACCAAGGTCTGCGATCAACACCTGGACTGTGTCAACGGGAGCGACGAGGAGCAGTGCAATGAAGGTAGGGGGTGGGAGAGACAGCTGGGTAGTGATAAAGTTCTCCCTATCAGCTAACATATGCTACTGATGGGTGCAGTGTAGTTGTAGCTGTGTCAGTCCCAGGATAATAGAGAGACAAGGCGGGTGAGGTACTACCTTTTATTGGACCAACTTCTGTTGGTGAGAAGTTGGTCCAATAGAAGATAGTACCTCACCCGCCTTGTCTCTCTAATAAGCTATTGATAACATTCCTCTGCTGAGCCCCAGATCAGGACCCCGGTTACCAGCTAGCACCAAAGTACAGGTAGTAACGCTCTCTCTCTTAACCTACCAGCTAATACGAGGGTATTACTGAGGAAACTCCTGTTCATTAATTTAGGGGTTCACCAAGGCAGAAGGTTGACATATTTTGTTTTGGCTACCCCACGTTCTCCACTGAAATATTCCAACCCTCATTCAAGTCTCCCCTTTCCAACTTTGTCTTTCCAGGAGTCCCCTGTGGGCCTTTCACTTACCAGTGTGCAGACAGGAGCTGTGTGAAGAAACCCAACCCTCAGTGTGACTCCACCACTGACTGCAAGGACTCGTCTGATGAGAAGCACTGCGGTGAGGAGCGAGAAGGAAGGGCAGTCTCCTACGCACTGCCGGGGGAAACTCCCACTGTTGGAGTGAAGAATGGTGCCAGCTGGGCACCGCTGTGAGGAACCTCATTCTACTGGCGCCATGCTGGAGTCATGGTTGCCGGTAATGGGGCACTGCTCTGAGGGAGCGCCCATTAACGGAACACCAACTGGCAGTGGCCAGGCACTGCTGTGCTGAGGAAGCTCACAGCACTGGCGTCCCATCTGGTCCTGACTAAGCTCAAGAGTGTGGGAAAGGCCGTTCAGGGTTCAGCCGTGATTCTGTTTCACCTGTGAAGATAATAGGCAAAAACCTCACACCGGAATTTTCAGTCACCTCAGCCTTGACTTACTATAAAATGGCTCCGGCCAGTGCCAGGCAGGGTGTAAATGGCTAAGGGTATTAATGGTGAAAATGGCAAAGTAGAAAATGAGTAAAGCAAAGGGGAAGGGCAGACATGATGTACAGTGTCTCCTCCTACTCTTTCTCCCCTAAGAGACTTGTTATGTTTTCCTCTCCTTAGACTGTGGATGGCAGGCCCCTCTGAACCGAATTGTAGGTGGCGTCAATTCTGTAGAAGGGGAGTGGCCGTGGCAGGCTAGCCTGCAGGTCCGCGGGAGTCACGTTTGCGGTGGAACACTAATTGCCAATCGTTGGGTGGTCTCGGCGGCTCACTGCTTCCAGGATGACAGGTAAATGGTGAGGGAAGAGCGCTGTACAGGAGAACAAGTTCAGACCGCTTTCAAATCACCCCTGACGTGCGGCTGGCTCTCAGCCTAAGCCTACTTGGAACCACGTCACAGAACGGCCGCACACATCGCTATGATTGACGGTAGTGGCTCCGAGCTGGAGCAAGGAGGTCAGAACTGGGAAGCCCTGCTGGAGATGTGCATGTTTTGGGGCCGGACTGTGCTAGCAGGGAGGTACACTGGGAAGGCATAGAGAGGAGGGAAGCTTTCATAGCTCCCATCCACCTGTGCGTGGCTCTGGCCAGTGTTAGCAGCCCCCCTCACAGTCATGAACCCTAAAAATATACAAAATTGGACTTTTCTCCTTCCTGCAAAAAAAGAGTAAATGTGTACTCATGGGGGGCAGCCCAGTGCAGCTTTATATGGTGAGGGCATCAGTAGACCTCCAGGCACCAGCACTTTGCCCCCTCAGTCTCCAAAGATGTAAGACCAATGATGACCTGCCACAGCCCTGGGATTCTTCTCAATTAAAGTGGGCCTCAAGTTCTGTCACTCATGTCACAGCTCCTGCCTTTTGGAGCTGGTAGTTCTACTGGTAGTAAATAATTACATATCGGTAGTGCCCAAAGGTCTTCATCAGAATGGGAGCCCCATTGCACTGGGAATTGGGCAAGCACAGAAGAGAGACAATCCCTGCCCAGAGGGGCTTCCCATCTAGAGAGACAAACAAATGAAGAGGAGGGGAAATGGCTGCAACATCCCAGCAAATGAATCTGGTGGAGGATTAGCACCGCATTGCTAGTTATGGGTATTGTAGGTTGGGGGCTGTTTTTATGACTATTATTATTTTATACTGGGGTGAGAGGTAGGGAGGAAGAAAAGGAGAGAAGGGAAAGAGGAATAGTCACAGCTGGGCATCTGCCCCGCCAGGACCAGCAGGCTGGGGTTCATAGGCATCATGGCAGAGGTGAATCTTAAGGAGGGATTTGACGGAGGATAAAGGGGGAGTTGTTTGGAGAGTTTGTCAGGGAGTTTTTCCCCGTGCAGAAGGGGCAGCATGGGAGAAGGCACAGAAGTGGAAGGGACGTCGGGTCCAAACCCTAGGCCTCTTACAGCTTTTTTTTCCAGTCTTCTCCATGGTGTGTTCTCCTCCCGGCCCTTTGCCCTCCCACTGGGCACATGCTTTCCCCTCTCCCATTCCCCAGGCATGCCAGCTAATCTGTCTGTTCCGCTGCTTCACCGCCAATCTCCGCCTCTCTTGGCTCTTCCCATTAGGAGGTACGTGCTAGTTAAGCTATACTCCCGTTTAGGGCTGTTCCCCCTTGTAATGTACCCTTGGTCAACCTAAGGGTATGTCTACGCTAGAACTGCTACTGCAGCACAGCTGCAGCTGTGCCTCTGTAGTGTAGACACTATAGGGACGGAAGGGGTTCTTCCATCTTTCCCCTCCTTTACATCGCTCCCTCTCTGACCTTTTCACACAGCTGTCACTTTACCCACGCTCCCTTCCTTTCCTTTCCCTGCCCATTGTACCTCTGATTGTCCAGCCCTCTCCTCACTTCCCTCCCCCTCCTTCAGTTCACCTTCTAATCAATCATTCTCTCTTTTCGTGCTACGTGTCCCACCTGGCTGTCTAACCCTGACACATTGTTTCTCCCCCTGTGCCCAGTAGACTGGCTTCCCCGACCATCTGGACTGTCTACCTGGGCAAGTACTTTCAGAACATCAGCAGCCAGAATGAAGTGTCCTTCAAGGTGAGCCGCCTCCTCCTGCACCCGTACTACGAGGAGGACAGCCACGACTACGATGTGGCGCTGCTCCAGCTTGACCACCCAGTTATCAACTCGCCCTTCATTCAGCCCGTCTGCTTGCCCGCCCACTCCCACCTCTTTGAACCTGGCCTCCGTTGCTGGATCACCGGATGGGGGGCTCTCAAGGAAGGAGGTACATGCAGGATGTCTGCTGCTCCGGTTAGGGTCCCCCAGCTATTTGTATTCCTCCAGGGATTACATAAGGGGGGAATTTTTCCAAGGCAGAAAGGGCAGTCAGACACCCAGCTCCCATGGAAAGTTAGGCTAATTACTCTTTGTGCCTTTGCAAAGCTCCCCCCCCAAATAAATAAATGCTGTTGTAGGGCTAGGAGACTCACATCATGGCTTGCTTGCTTGAATGAGGGATAATGCTGGGTCCCTGATGCAGGGTCCCTCAAACAAAAAGTGTCAGTTCCAAGCTCCCTGAAGCATAAAGAAGAGCTTTGATTTATCAGCCCCCATGCTGCCTTCACCTTAAATGCAACCGCAACCTACCATAACCAGTCTTGCTACAAGATGCCCTCCAGCTCCCTCTCGTGGATCATCACAGTGCATCATGCAGAATTGACACACACAGCTGCAACCTCACAGCACAGAGACATTAGCAGGAGGCCCCAAATAGCTGAGAGATTTTAACTGTCTGGGCTTGCAGGACCTAGGCCAGCCTCATAAGCCTATTGGGTTGGGAAGGTGCACTGCCTTGGAATGGCTTTCAGCAGGAAGCATTGAGTGTGAAGACCCAGAGAAGGGTCTTTGTCAGCAAGTGGTGGGAGCATGGAGGATTTTTATAACTACAGTTATTTATGGAGAGCCATATGTGTGTGTGGTGCTTTACAAACACAGCAGCATTTGCCTCTCAAGGAAACAGTAGAAGCCATGGCTTGAATTTCCAAAAGTGACTGGTGACTTTGGGCACCCAACTTAACATTACCTGAAAGAGCCAGAATGTCAGGAAGAGCTGAGCTCCTGCCTTCTGATAGTCAGGCCCCTTCAAGGGGTTGAGCATCCCCATCACTTTGGAAAACGTAGGCCCTCCTCTCACCTGGGCCATTTAAAACTACACTGGCCAAAACACTAGTAAATGTATAGTAAGGCACAGTCCTACCCTGGCAGGAAGACGGGCTAGATGACCTGCAGTGATAGGTCTTTTCCAGCTAATATCTATAATTCTCTGACTGATGCTAACCTGTCGTATGCTGGTGCAGCTCCATTCACTTCACAAGAGTTGCATCAGATTTCAGCTGCAGTTTCCTGCCAATGAGCTTCTTGTTTAATTCAGAACGGCAAGTACAAAACACGGGGCCAGAATTCACAAGGCAATGAGAGGGCAATACTGGCATGAAGATCAATGCTGGAAAGCTTTGTGAAGGAGTGGGCAAGGAGGAGCGGGAGCGCTCTTGGCAGACAAAAAGGCTGGAGCTGTTCCAGACTCAGCTTGCACATCCTCCATTCAGCAGCTGCAGGAACCAGTGCAGCCCCTGAGGGCTGTCCTAATTTGTGCCCCTGGTGAGATGGTCACTGCAGCCTGCTGCACTCGCACAGTCTTGCTCACTTGCCATTCCATCCCGCCACGTGTCTCCCGTTCCTGTCCTGGAGCTGGTTGGACATTCATGGAGACTTATCAGCTAAGATTCTGCCTAATTCAGAATGATCTGCGATGAAAAGCTCTGCTGTGAATCAGACAGGACAGGGACTTGACTCGGAGTCTCCCACATCCCTAGCCAGTGCCCTAACCACTAGGCCTTGTACCCATGCCTCTTCCTGAATTGAAAAGTTCTGGCTTGGATCCAAAATGGGACAGTTCAACACAAATTCTGTTTTTGTGGGAATGTTCAGAAGGCCGTGTTTTCAGGCCAGTGCAGAACAAAAACAAATTCTGAGACTTCAAAATAGAAAATTGTCATCCTCCATACAGCTCTACCCCTTCGTGCCCCACTGGTGCAAAGGGGTAATGTTTAATAGGGCCCAACTGTGTAAAGCCTCACAATTGTGAGGAGCATGAGCTGAGACCGTAAAAGATAGAAGCCAAGGTAAGGGTTAGGGAAGGGGGAGAAGATGTGATGCAAGTGAAGGACATGATGGTGAGCCAAGCAGCAGCTCTTTCAATGAATTGGAGACAGAGAGGTGAGATGTGACTGTGGTTTAGGGATAACAGGAAGAGGCAAGGAACTCTGCTGTTACTCACCTGCTGTTCTTGTGTTCCATATCCAGGGCACATGAGTAACGTCCTGCAGAAGGTGGATGTGCAGCTAGTCCAACAGGACATCTGCAGCGAGACCTATCACTACCAGATCTCTCCCCGAATGCTCTGTGCCGGCTACCACCAGGGCAAGAAGGATGCCTGCCAGGTGACAGAGAAGCTGTGGGACATTCCGATCTTAAAGGGGGATCATCTAGTAATGGGTGGGGAGTTCTTTGTTCCCTGAACATGCTCCATAGCTTTGAATGAGGAGTATATTGATTCCAAAAGGTTAGAAGTAGAAGAAAGACTCTCTTGCCCCAACTGTGGGTTACCTCATCCTGCCCATCCTTATCCTCTGGTCCAAATGCAGGAACTTTTCTTCTTGATTTCTTAGGATTATGTCCAGGCTCCCATGAGCTCCCCATAGTGCTGGAACCTTGGTGGAGCCACAATCGGCTCCGTAGGGAAAATTATCCACTTTTTCCCGAGGGTCCTCACCAGTCAGGAATGCTGGTGACAGTAATACAGCTAGAATTTTCCCTTTTCCAACTCCAGGCCATTACATCCTCTCCAGCTGTCCCTCTGTCCCCCCCCCCCCCCCACCTCAAACAACTTCCCTGTCATCTACCTGGAGACTGTTCCCAGAGCTTCCTTCTAGAGGGCTCCCCAAATCCAGACCCAGCACGTGCTGATTGGTGCTGCTGCTCTCTGTCTGCTCCTACATTATCCTTCACCTCCAAGGAAGTCCATGGGTACCCCTTTCATTTTAGGGTCCAGTCCAACTTTGCCCTCTTCAAAGCCTTCCCTAGACTTGCTCTGGCCTGTTTCCTCCCGAGGACCTCCCACTGACTAGAAGAATAAGCAAGCGATAGTAATCTCCTGGAGGCTGGCTGGAGACGGGGACACACACATGGTCGAGGATGAGCTAGTGGCCAATACCTTCGAAGACTTGGGTTTCTGAGTCTACCCTACACCCATCGACCTGAGATACATACCTCCATTGGGGGTGCTGCCAAGGCCTTGGGAAGTGGGATGGAGAGGTTGAATTGCAGCCTGAAGATGAGAGGAAGGAGGGGGGCTGTATTCTCAAAGCACATGTGAGTTCTTCATCATGCTCCACCACCACCAGGGTCCTGATGGTTCTGTGTTTCCTTCCCCCTTTCTAGGGTGACTCTGGAGGTCCCCTTGTCTGCAAGGAGCCTGGTGGCAGGTGGTTCCTGGCTGGCCTGGTGAGCTGGGGACTGGGGTGCGCACGTCCAGATTATTACGGGGTCTACACCAGGATCACCAGGGTGCTGGGCTGGATGAAACAGACAATGGGCTGAGGCATGTCAACTTGTGCCTTCCCCACTGAGCACAGGCTGATCTGTTACCTGTTCCTGACATTGATCACTTGTCTCCACAGTGTAGGGGAAGACAGAGATTGTTTTGTTTGGAAGTGTTGTTATGGCTGAGGATCTTGAAGCCTTTGGGATGAGGTGAAAGTAAATCTGCAGTGGGGGGGTTGTGATGCCCCCTCCACCTTCTCAAAGACATGTCCAGTCTTGTATTAAGGCCAGGTACACAAAGGTCTCTGGTGCATTAAGGGGAGGGAGAATGGAAAACCAGGGGTCCTGAGCAGATGCTTTCTGGACAGGAGAATGAGGGAGACAAACATTACATGAGCTGCATGATTCATCCCCAGTCCCAAGGTTGGAACATTTGCTGAAAGAATATCTGACTGATGTAGATAGAAATGAGATTCCAGTAACTGTGATATCAATCTGGCTCTCTATCCTTCCCTGTCATTCATCCTTCTCCTCCCCCCACTTCCCCGCATCACTCCTCCTCTCCCCTTTCTCTAATTGCTTCTTTCCTTAGCTAGAGGACGTAGTTAGGTTCAACCAGACAATTATTTGTATATAAAAGCCTCCAAGGCATGATCCATCACCATTTTACCAAGTACATGTCACTGCCTCAGTGCTGTAATTTCACCATCATTTTATGCTGCAATTGGACTCCCTCCAGGCAGAATTATTGGCCACTCAGTAATAACATCTGTGCAACCTCCTACCCAATTCCTTGAATTAATTTAGTCCCTTTAAAACAAAGGATCTTCCTTCATGTCCATCTAAAGTAGCCAGCAAGTGAGGCAAGAAGGCAGCAAGCAAAGTGCTTTAGATGGTGATGGCTATGTATTTATAAAGAAATATTATGGGTCACTGTCTGGAATTGGGAATAAAATGTATTATTTTTTGCTCTACAATTCTCTCTCTGTTTAACTCTCTCTGGGTTGAGAATGTGTCTTCCAACCTAGAATTCCATATATAAGAGATAAGACCAGATTAGAGAACCTAAGAGACAAACACCTCCCTCTCAGCTGCAGCCTGGGCACAGCCTGGGCCATCTGCAATCTATGTGAGGCCTCATACAGTGCTCACCATTGTGGCCTGGGGGTGTGAACCACAACAGGAAGAAGTTCCCCCATCAACTCAGGGAAAGTGTGGGCTCCTTACAGAATGGGGGAGGCAACCTAGTGACAGAGGATGTGGAGAAAGCGGAGGTACTCAATGCTTTTTTTGCCTCTGTCTTCACAGACAAGGTCAGCTCCCAGACTACTGCACTGGGCAGCACAGAATGGGAGGAGGTGAGCAGCCCTCAGTGGTGAAAGATCAGGTTCAAGACTATTTAGAAAGGCTAGATATGCACAAGTCCCTGGGGTGGGATGCAATGCATCCGAGGTTGCTGAGGGAGTTGGTTGATGTGATTGCAGAGCCACTGCAATGTGATTGCACAGCCATTATCTCTGAAAACTCCTGACCATTAGGGGAGGTCCCGGATGATTGGAAAAAGGCAAATATAGTGCCCATCTTCAGAAAAGGGAAGAAGGAGGATCCAGGGAACTACAGACCAGTCAGCTTCACCTCAGTCCCTGGAAAAATCATGGAGCAGGTCCTCAAGGAATCCATTTTGAGGCACTTGGAAGAGAGGAAGGAGATCAGGAACAGTCAGCATGGATTCACCAAGGGCAAGTGGTGTCTGACCAACCTGATTGCCTTCTATGATGAGATGACTGGCTCTGTGGATGTGGGGAAAGTGGTAGACATGATATACCTGGACTTCAGCAAAATTTTTTATAAGGTTTCTCATAGTATTCTTGCCAGCAAGTTACAGACGTATGGGTTGGATGAATGGACCATAAGATGGATAGAAAGCTGGCTAGATTGTCAGGCTCAACGGGTAGCGATCAACAGCTCGATGTCTAGTTGGCAGCCAGTAACAAGCGGAGTGCCCCCGGGGTTGGTCCTGGGGCCGGTTTTGTTCAACATCTTCATTAATGATCTGGAGGATGGGGTAGGTTGCACCCTCGGCGAGTTTGCAGATGACACTAAGCTGGGGGGAATGGTAGATATGCTGGAGGGAAGAGATAGGATACAGAGAGATCTAGACAAATTGGAGGATTGGGCCAAAAAAAAATCTAATGAGATTCAACAAGGATAAGTGCAGAGTCCTGCAGTTAGGATAGAAGAATCCCATGCACAGCTACAGACTGGGGACTGACTAGTTAGGCAGCAGTTCTGCAGAAAAGGACCTGGGGGTTACAGTGAACAAGAAGCTGGATATGAATCAACAGTGTGCCCTTATTGCCAAGAAGGCAAACGACATATTGCGCTGCATTAGCAGGAGTGGTTCCAGCAGATCGATAGAAGTGATTATTCCCCTCTATTCAGCACTCTATTCGAGCACATTTGGAGTATTGTGTCCAGTTTTGGGTCCCCCACTACAGAAAGGCTGTGGAGAAATTGGAGAGAGTCCAGCGGAAGGCAACAAAAATGATTAGGGGCTGGAGCACAAGACTTATGAGGAGAGGCTGAAGAAACAAGATTTGCTTAGTCTGCAGAAGAGCAGAATAAGGGGGGATTTGACAGCAGCCTTTACCTACCTGAAAGGGGGTTCCAGGAAGGATGGATCTAGGCTGTTCTCAGTGGTAGCAGATGCCAGAATTAGGAGCAATGGTCTCAGCTTGCAGTGTGAGAGGTGTGGGTTGGAAATTAGGAAACCTTTTTCACTAGGAGGGTGAAGCACTGGGTAACCTAGGGAGATGATGGAATCCAGGGCTCCCACATGGGTGGGAAAAAGAGTACACTTTACTGGGGCCTGACGGCCCTGGGGGGCCCAGCCCAGGCTGCAACCCCCATTACCATGAGGAAAATAATTTTCATGGCTCATGAGATTGTACGCATGGGATGAGGGATTGTGGTATGTGTGTGGGAGGAGGCCATGTTACAAGTGTGTACTGGGCCCAAAAATATTATGCTTGGGCCCTGGTGGAATCTCCAAGGTGTGGCTTGACAAAGCCTTGGCTGGGATGATTGAGTTGGGGTTGGTCATGCTTTGAGCAGGGGGTTGGACTAGATGACCTCCAGAGGTCCTTCCAACCCTAATATTTTTATTCTATGATCAGCCCTGCTATACACACCTAGGGAACTATACAGACGGTAAAGGGATGCCTAGCCAGGCTCTCTGGGACTGTGGGAATGTCTCTGTCATCTTAGCCAGGAACCAGGAGAACACCCCCTTCCTCCCGTGAGAATGGACGACAATGCGTATGCAATAAATAGCAGTACTTAGATATGTTAGGGGCAGGGTGGGTGACCATGAGCACAGGCCAGGGCCAAGCCTCCAGGCTGAGCTGCATCCAGCAAACAACTTTTGTATCATGCATCTTTATGAATTTTATCCTGGGTTGAGTGAGCAGTGGACACAGTTTAGCCCAATATCTTTTCCACTGGGACCATAAGTCTCCTGTCCCCCGGAGCGCTCCATTCACATGCACATTCTGCCTCACCTGCCGTTCCTGAGTAAAGCGATGGGGAAGGAAGACTGGCCCTGAGTGGATGAGTTCTAATGTCGTCATGCAGGTAATCTGTGGCCTCATTCCTAGCTCTCAGGCCCTTTCCATGGGCATCAAAGTGCTATGGCAGAAAGGAGAGGAGACAGCCAGTAATGGACAGTGAGATTTATTCAGGAGTTATAACACAGCATCCTCCAACACAGAGAAAAAGCAAACACCCCCCATCCAGAAGCACTGGGCAGGCAGCTCCTTGCTAGAACATCAGAAGCCAACGTAGTCCTCACAGGTACGCCATGCCGCACTCCTGCCTCTTTCACCCTCATTGAAATCAAACCTCTCACTGAAGGGCTTCTGTGTGTATGTTACCCAGTAAAGGGTCAACCCTGGCCCCTTACTCCTTGTGATTAGCACAGAGACAGATGTTATCTGGAGAGAGGCAAGGATTCCTCATTTGCCCCGGAGACAAGCACAGCTCAACTGCCCTCCCCAACAGCGGCTCCGACAGTAAATCAGACGCACAGGCCTGAATCTAGTCAGCAAGTGGGAGTCGGAAGGATGCAGGTAGCTGCTGACCTCTGTGCCCCCCAGCAGCAGTCACTGTGACCAGTGTTTAATATGTGAAGAAAGAGGTGCCAGGGCTCAAGCAATGATTTACTTTCATAACTGATGCGACAAGTCCAGAGGTGCCAGGGCTATGAACTGCCATGCCTAGAGATCCCAGGGCTCAGCTCTGGCACAGATTAAGCACTGACTGTGACCCTAAGGAATGGGGAATCCTGTGGGCATGGAGAGATTGCAGGGTGTGGGTTAGATCCCTGCAGTAAGTCAGACACAGGCTGGAGTGGCTGCTTTGCCCAGGGGGATGCAGGCATGAGCTTCAGAAACGACATTCCAAAATATAGCTTTAAAAACAAAGGCAACAAGTTGAGGGGGAGGGGTGAGGTCGCGGCGACGCTGTCCCACAGAGGGCGGCCATAAACTACAGTACAAAAATAAAGATTTTTAAATGGAAATTAAAAGCCTGGAGTTGATTGTCGGTATCACATCCTGAGGCCTCGGGCTTGTAACAACTACAAAACGAGAGAGGGACAGAAAACAAAACCAAAGGCAGAGAGAAATCAAGCATGGAGGAGAAAGGGAGAGTAGAACAGATTGGGAGGAAGAGGAAAAGAAAAGTGAGAGAAAACAGAAAAGAAAGAGATGTGAAAAGAGAGGGAGGGAGGGAGAGAAAGAGAGGCAGGAAAATCCATGTGAATAAAATACACTGACTCCTAGGAAAATAATAGTCAGGCCCCACAGCTGAGGGCAGAGAGACTCCTAAACAGAGGAAGGGAGAGAGCTTGGCAAATGCCAGAGAATCAATGACTCCCCATAGTCTTAGAGGTGTGGGAAGAGGGGTTCAGAAACCTTCAATTTAGCACAAATCCTGTAAACTCCCTAAAACAAAGGAGAGAGAAGCACGGCCTCTTCCTCCAGGCTTCCTCACACCCTTCACCTCCTCCACCACACAGCCAGGGCTGGTGAGCCCAAGTTCTCTGCCAAACATTAGGGCACACTTCACACAGATCTGCCCTGTCTCCATTCCCATCCCCGGAATCCTTACCCTGTCAGAATCTGCTGGGAAACGCCCCAGCTGGTAAAGGTTGCTTTTAGGGCTGTCAAGTGATTAAAAAAATTAATCGTGATTAATCGCAGTTTTAATCGCACTGTTAAACAATAATAGAATACCAATTTAAATGTATTATAAATACTTTGTATGTTTTTGTACATTTTCAAATGTATCGATTTCAAATACAACACAGATCATTGTATTTGTTTTTGTATTTGGATTTGGATTGTTATCGAGCAGAACCCATCATCAGCATAGAAGCATGTCCTCTGAAATGATGGTCGAAGCATGAAGGGACATATGAATGTTGAGAGTATCTGGCATATAACTACCTTGCAACACAACAGTGACATATAAACACCTATTCTCACTTTCAGGTGACACTGTAAATAAGAAGTGGGCATAATTATCTCCTGTAAATGTAAACAAACTTGTTTGTCTTAGCAACTGGCTGAACAAGAAGTGGACTGAGTGGACTTGTGGGCTCTAAAGATTTACATTGTTTTGAGTGCAGTTTTGTAACAAAAAAAGAAATCTACATTTGTAGCGCTTTCATGATAAAGGGATTGCACTACAGCACTTGTATGAAGTAAATTGAAAAATATCATTTCTTTTGTTTATCTTGTTTGCAGTGCAAATATTTGTAATCCAAAATACTAATATAAAGTGAGCACCGTACACTTTGTATTCTGTGTTATATTTAAAATCGATACATTTGAAAATGTAGAAAAACATCCAAAGTATTTATAATACATTTAAATTGGTATTCTATTATCGTTTAACAGTGCGATTAAAACTGTGATTAATTTTTTAAAACGAGTTAACTCAAAACAAATGAATTGCTTGAGTTAACTATGATTAATTGACAACCCTAGTTTCTTTTAAAGGCAGGGAAATACATGGAAATCCTCATGAAAAATGTTCTCTTGGCTGTCAAATGGAGGATTAAACAGCAACTTCTGGGGAAATGTTGTTTGTGTGCACAAGACAAACAGAAATACGGCACTCTCTGCATTCCTCCCTCCCCCCTTCCCCCCAATCTTCCTTGCCCTTGTTCCCATCCCTCTTAATGTCTCTTTGCTCTTCCTTCTGCTACCAGAGCCTCTAGTCCAGAACTGTAAGGCCTATAAAAAGTAAAGACACACAAAGAGAATCAGAAAAGCACAAGAGTAAAGAAAGAATCAATCCCTCCCTGCCCCCAACAGAGACCTACAAACCAGGGCCTGATCCACAAGAGGGGAGGAGATGAAAGTCTCTCATGCAGAGCTCAGAGTTATATCTGAGAGTGCAGACAGGTACCATACCTGCAGAGGAGGAAGAGTGAGGAGCAGGAGGAGACAGGATCCTGAGCAGGGAGCACACAGGACCCCAGCAGTGGAAAGAGAGAGGGGAGGCAGGAACCTAGGTGCACGAGGAGAGAAAGTGAGGGGAGAGGAGAGTGGAAGGAGGGATTCTTGGGGAAAGGAAGTGTTTGGAGGGGAGGAAGTAGGCGAGAGGTGACCCAGACCCCCATGGACAGAAAGGGAGCAGGAGAGCGAGTCTGGGCAGGAGTAAGAATTAGCAGAATCCCAAATAGATTAATTTGCTGCAAATAAAAATTAAAACAAATAAAAAGTTAAATATAAAGTAGCAGCCAAGTGTAACGGATTTCCCCCTCACCCACTGAACCCTCAGCCCCACTGCATCCCCTGCTCCCTGGAGTGATTCCCTCAGCCCCTTCCTTAGTGCTTCCCTGACACTAGCTGTGTGGACTCTCACCAGAAGGGAACAGATGACTTTACGCTTGGGTTTTTATTATTATCATTTTCCTCAAGGTTTTGATGCACCTTTCTCCTCTGCCTCCTCCTCCTGCTCTTCCTCCTCTGGATCCTCCTCTGTGCGCTGCAGCCCAGCATGCAGTACAAAGGGAAGAAAGATCGGAGACACTTGCAAGACCAGCCAGGGTGATTCTTGCTCATGTGCAAGGGCTCAAAGCAGCGGCCGGATTTGGGCATAGGGAGGAATGGCCTAAAGACATGTAGGGTTCAGAGAAATTCAGGCTCTCTCTGGTACCCTGAGCAGGGATGGTCCATGGGAATCAGGCAGGTATGTATCCCCACACAGAAATGCAGAGGGTTGTCGGGGACAGATGGATTTTGGTCCTTCCCATGTTCTGTGTGTCCATGGCTACCAAGAAAGTGTGCCCCAAGGGAGTTTCTCTCCTCCCTCTCTGGCCTGAAGGTGAGCAGGGCGCCTCCCATTTCCACACACCAGAACTCTGTGGAGAAAGCATTCCTCATTCTCCAGGAGGAGGATATGGTCTCTAGTCAACAACGGTACCCACTGCAAAGCATTCACACACCGATGGGTCTGATGATAGTGACACTCAGTGTGGGTAGGGAGAGAGAGATGAAGAGGGATATTGGGGAGGCATGAGACGGGAAGAGGTACCTTGTTATAGTGATTTGCCACACACACAAGGTCCTGTTCATTAGGAGGTAGCACTTCATGACTCTGAACAAAGGGACAGGCCATGACATTTCACCACCTGGTTAGCCCACAGCTGAGAGGGAGGGAGGAAAGAGAGAAGAGGCTCTTATGGTGATGAAGACAAGCCATTAACAGGGACGGTGAAGTGCAGGTTGGTCTCACCTTGGCTTTGTGGCTAGGCTCAGAGCTCAGGCCATTGGGTGAGTTGTACAGCTCTTTGGAGACCACACACAGGAACTCTGTCTGGTCCTCATTCCCATAGTTATAGGATGACCCGATGTTCACCAGCTGGAAATGACAAAACAGGCGGAGTCAGAGATCTCACCCATGCTTTGCTACCCGTCCACTTCTCACTGGGAGCAGAGATCTGGACAACGCCCGCAGGGATCATGGAGCTAGATGCTTATATGCTACTCCCATCCAGAAACCAGAGGGACTGGGGACTAAACAGAGGCTGTGACACAAAGAACGGGGGGATGGGAGGGGGCGGGGGGAGCTGCTGTAATGCAAAGAGCTTTAACTGCACTCAGATTCCTCCATGCTCCCCAGAGAAGAGGTGGCGGAGAGATGGGATCTACTGGCACTATACCAGGCTGTTTTAGCTGGGTAAACAATACCCACAGAGGAAGAGGTGTTTTCTGGTGCCTTGGACGTTCCCTGTCTCTCCTCTAGCACATGGCTCCTCTTCTAGCCCACGCATCCCTCTCTACCTGCTCAAAGCGCCATCCATCTGACATAGTGGAAACCATCTGAGTGAGTTCTTCTTCCTGGCACTGCAGCACCCGGTACACATGCTTCGGGGGCACCTGTGATAAAAGTGAGGCACATTGCTGAGGAACTCTTCCCACAGGGCAGATGTTCCAGCAGGAAACTGAGCCAAGTGGTTACGTACTCTCAAAAGATTCTGAATGTTATTCTGAGACAAAAACTGACACACCTGCGGCTGAGATTTTAAAGATAAGGACCCTACAAAGAGGTAACCTGGAACCCAGCTTCATATTGCCCTGCCCTCAAAGGGGTGGTAGGAGAGGACAAAGGTTTCTGAGAATCACAGCTCAGATGCAGCAGGAGAGCACGTGGATTAAAAGGATCTACTGGGATGAGGGGCAGAGTCCAGCACCTAGTGTAAGCCACGCTTCATCCTTACAGGAAGTTTGCATTTGTTATCACTCTTAATGAAAGCCATTTATAAAGTGCCATAAACGTCCACTGTGCCTGAGTGAGGCGACAGAGTGAAGCACAGTCTCTGCTCCAGGGAGTTTACAAATGAAGGCAGACAAGACAAAAAGTAAAGCAGGTTCAGACATGGGATAACCACTGTAGGAAAGAGCCTAGAGAGAGATTACTGGTGAAGGGAAGTAGTACAGGATTCCTGAGTGAGTAAAAATCACATAATCTCTCTGCATCTCTGTTCCAATCTGCAAAATGGGGGTAATCATCTTGTTTTTTCTTCCCACCCTTTTTCTGGTCTATTTAGACTGCAGGCTCTTTGAGGCACAGGCTGTCTCTGTATTTGTACAGCACCTGGCACAATAGGGCTCTAATCTCAGCGTGAGAGTCTAGGTGTTATTGTAATGCAAATAAACAATTATTAATTAGTATTATTACTGGAATAAATGGGTACTAAAGAGGGACTAAAAAGAGGTAATCACAGCTCAAGATGAAGGAGTCATGCCACAGTGATTTTCCGCATCACAGATATCCCTTCTCCTCCCACATCCGAAACGCCTAATTGATTGCCCACAGATATCCCTCCACTTATCACAGTGATGGTGAACTAAAAGGAACAGCCTAGCTTCTTTTCTGAGGTGGCAGAAGCACACAGTCAATGCATCTTCCAGAAACCAGACCTTTCCCACACTGAAATAGCCCCTGCAGTTCACACCCTGGCTGGAAGTTCAAAATATAGTGCCCTTCCAGATCAGACGTACACAGCATCCACTGCCACCTCCGGGGCTACCATTTTATTTTAGCTACAGTGAAGGTTTCCTGCTGGTGGAAGATTTCATGGCATGGAATATAGCATGTTAACACTGATGAGCAGAAGCATCCCTGTGTTGATGTACCAGCAAACAACTCCCTATTTATGCCACAGGGCCCGCTTGGCTAACACACGAGGAACTGAACCAAGAACCTCCAGTGCTGAAAGCGTTAGCTGCTACAACTGGAGCTACAGATCCAAGACTCCATGGGTGAGGGCTGTAACAACTAATATCCTCTGTAGATTGGCACAGAATGGGACCAGTAACACCCACCCACCAGTGGGTTACTTTTCCATTCCAGGTCACTTCCCCACTGTCCTCCCATATTTGACCTCCCTTCTAACTCTCCATCCCCTTTCCCCCACTCAGTCTTCTCTCTCCTTCTCCCCTCAGACCTGTGTTACTGTGTAGTTCTTCTCCTCCAATCTGTCCTTGATTATTCTGATTAAAGGGCCGATGTTATAGAATTCAGCTTCTTCCAGAACCCCTAGAAACACAGAGAGTGAAAAAGTCACGGGAATGAGTGTTTGTCCCATTTCCCAGTACTTGGAGTTTCCAGAAGGGAAAGCCCCATCTGGCTGTCACAGGAATTCACATGCCTGAATCGAGGACTTTCTCCTTTGGGGAGAAGGGACACCACAACATCACCCATATTAACAGTTCTCTACTGTCTGGAAGCTCTTACAACTGGGGATTGAATTCAGGCCCCCCTTTATTACTGTACCACGAGGAGGGGCAGGGGTATCAAACCTGGTAAGATGTCCGGAACCCTAGATCTGGAGACAGAACCCTAGGGTTCTCTGGTTAACGTTTCCAGGATTCACCCTGCTGGGAAGTGCACCCATATCCCTACCCTGGCTGCTATTCCAGGAAGATGACACTACCCACTAATAACTGATCCCAGGCCTGCTGGTTATTTTTCCAAGGAGGGAAAGGCTTTGGGCACTGAACCCAGGTCCCTTGATTATTGACCCAGGGTGCCTATGAATTGGAGACTGACTTTAGGTGCCTAGCTACCAATGTGAGGGCTCAATCTTGCCCCGTTGGTTACTGTCCTGTGGGCTCTATTCAGCGAGGATTAAAACCCAGACCCCTCCGTTACTGAGTTCTACCTGCTTGGGTGTGAATCCTGATTATTGTCCTAGGAACTGAGCCCAGCCTTCTGGGCCCTGTCCTGGGCCTGTTGCTGATCTCTGAATTACACTTTAGGCCAAAGCAGGTAAACAAAAATTTGTGTTTCACTTTGTTAAGCTACAGTAGCTGCGTCTGTTCTCTCCCGAGACACACGTGATCATGTTTGCTCACAGGCGGCGCACGGGGCACCTAATGGGTCCACAGGGGGAATGATGCCTAGGAACCAGTGTTCAGTTACTACACGGGCTCCCTCTTTAGATCAGTACACAGCCAGGGCAAGCAGGTGGGATTTATTTGCCCCTAACCATCCCACTTAGGCCTAGGGTACACTGAAAAGTTGTCCTGGCACAGCTACATCAGTCAGAGGTGTGAAAAAAACCACATCCCTGAACGACAGCTATGCTGACAGAACCCCTAGTATTGATGCAGCGCTGTTGAGGGAAGAGAGTTTCTAGTGACATAGCTAACATCGTCTGGGGAGGTGGCGTTCCTGCAACGACACAGAAACTCTTCCTGTCGGCATCACTGCATCTGCACTACGGGGTTATGCCCTTCTAGTCTCCATAATGCAGACATGCCCTCAGATTCCCTCACAGCTTCTCATGCTCCCACCCCATTGGTCCCTGTCTCACATACACTGGGAGAAAGGGCACGGTGGGGAGAAAAATCGATAATGAAGCATGCTCAGCCTCTTGGCATGCTCAAACCCTGCGGGGTTAACACTAGGGAAGGCCATCCATTTCCTACTTGCTAATTCATCACCGGAGATCCTAGTGTCTGCATCACCACCATGGCCTAGTCACTCCTTTCCCAGCCCCTCCCAGCTCCAGTGACAAAAGTGGCCTGCTCCAAATAGTGGAGCAGTGATGTGCACAGGACTGAATCAGCATGAATTCACCCTACAATAATATCATGCATCACTAGGGGTAAGGAGAAACTCCAGCAAGCTTTTCCTCCCAAGCTCTCATTCATTTTATTGTATGGTAAATGGGGCACAGGAGATTTCCCAGGGATGACGGCTCCAGAGATATCTCTTTCAAAAATCCTAGCACCGGGGAGAGGGTCTGCCACCAGAGGAAATTTTTTAGATAGCAGAATTGGATATGGTCAGGACACTGGGTTAACAGCACCTACTGTAACCCACCTCTAGTAGAGGGATTGGGTGTTAAGAAGGAGTTTTCTGGGTTTCAACACTCACCCTCCTCAGCCATATCTTTATTCAGTACCAGCTTGCCATGACGGAGGAAATTCAGGATAGGTCCAAAATATGCGGGGTCCCGGTCTATAAGGTATGCACCAGTCTCATCCTAACAATAGAGACAAGCCATTATGGCAGAAAATCAGGGGGGAAACTTGCCACTGTCCCTAACTATTCTAAACAGCAGACTATAATAAAATAAGAATTGTAGTAATCCTGGTTTATATTTCTATAGCTCCTTTGGCCTAGTGGATGGGGCACAGGACTGGGGTGAGGAAACATGGACTCTTTTGGCTGTTTGATCTTAGGGAATTCACTTCATCTTTCTGTGCTTTGTTTTTCCTGTGAAAAATGGGGATAATGATTAGGGCTGGCCAGGAAACAGTTTTCCAATCTTGTGAGAATTTTTGAGATTTCAATAATTTTTCCCATCCCAAATTTGGATGAAAAGTCAAAATCTCCACAAAAAAAAAAATTGCATGAATCAAAATTTTTAAAAAACCATACCCTCAAACCAGAGCGATCAACACATTTCCTTTCAATTTTGACTTCTTAATTTTACATCTCTTACCTTAAAAATCACTTAAATTTCAAAACAAAAAGGTAATTTTGATCCAAAACCCAGAATGTTTACATTTTGAAAATGGCAAATTGGGACATTTCAACAATTTCAAAAAAAACCTTTATTTCCTTAAAAACAATCAGCATTTTCCAAGGAAAAACCATTTATCAAAGAATTCCTGAGCTGCTCTAATAATGATACCTACCCTCCTTTGTAAAGTGATTTGATAGCTACAGATTAAAAGTAGCATATAAGAGCAAACTTTAGGATCCCAAAGCACTTCCCAAACCACATGCATCACATTGTAAAACAGTAGGGAGAAAAGGCATTTTGGGAAAGTACCAGTTGGCTTCCACCCCAGAGATGGCTGCTTTTCTGTGGTGCTCTTGGGACTTCTAACATCCAGGCAGAACCTCGATTTTATAGGTCTTATCCAAAATACACATGCAGAGCAAACTGCACTGTACTCTCAATGTATCTCCCTTGAGATTTATCTCCCTTGACCCCCAAGCTTTTCCTATATATAATATGATTCTATAAGGCTAGCAGTGAGATCCCAGAATAAAAAGAGGTGATGTAGACTCTTGGCTCAGCCTGGCTCCTACCCCTTCAGCCTGTACTGTATGGAGGAGAATGGGAGGAGAAGGGAAGAGCTCTGTATAAGCTGGAAAGCACGTCTCTTTCACCAACAGAAGCTGGTGCAATAAAAGATATTACCAATGGGAGGCTACTTATTTTGGCTCCATCTGGTAAAGCCACCTCTCCTTGTCAGATCTGAGTCCCACCCCCGTAGCTGTTCGGAGCTAGGGCATGGTAACAGCACCAGGAAGGAGGGTGCTTCTTGTGGGGCTGGTGCACTGCAAAGTGCCCCCGGTAGCTGGTGGGGAAATAGAGGAGACAGGTACCATCGGGGTGGCAGGTCTGTTGGATAGATCCCCTATGGGATCCATTCCAAACATGGGGACCCACCTGTGAAACCAGAAGACCTCCCCTTCAACCAAAGGGATGGGCCAGAAAAAAACCAGGATGCGGATGGATGGAGGGAAGCTGGGAGGGAGTCTCGGGGAGGGGTGGGGTAGGGAAGGTGTTTTGACCAGCTCTCTCATTCCAATTACTCCTGGCCCTCTACCCCCGTCCACGTCCCTCAGTCTCTCTCCAGACCCTCTCACTCCTGCACCGTGACCTCACCTTCCCCTTCCCTGGCTCTCCTGTCCCCAGACCTCCCACCACCGGCGGTCGGAAAGCAGGCGCCAGCCCGCCGCTTACCCGGTCCGACTGCAGCTCGTCCCCCTGGCACAAGCGGCAGAGGAAAGATTTCTGCTCCCGGCACAAGGTCTGCCTGGTGGTCAGGAAAACGGTGCCCCCGACGTTCAGACGCACCCACTTGGCCCGGCTGCTGTGTGCGGGCTGCGGCTGGCGGGGACTTTCCCAGGTGTAGGAAACCCGCTCTGCAGCCTGCGTTTCCTCCCCTCCGTCCATCCTCATCTCTCCCTCTCTCTGTCCGTCTCCGTCTGCCCCCCTCTTTCCCACGCTGGAGACACCACTGCAGGTGTTGGGCAGTGGAGGATTCTGGGATCTGTAGTTCATCTGGTGCCCTCCCCCTCCAGAGGTAGCTGCATTTCACCGGTGCTCCATGTGGGCAGCGATGGGATCTTTGAGGAAGAAAGAGTCTGTCTGACTGGTGTGTCGGATTATTAGTGATGGGCACAAGCTACAAAACCCAGACCCTCCTTCTGAACACCACCCGGATTCAGGGGCTGTCAGGTTCATGAGTTTTCCTCAAGGCTTTTCTCCGATCACTGCTGCTCAGTTGATAGCTGTAAATATGTAAACGATATTAATATTAATGACCACATTACATCATCTCTGGAATTGGGCACCAAAGAATCCTGGGAGCTGTAGTTTTTCATAGCCCAAGTGATTTTTTTGCTACCAGCAACTGCTGGGGTCTGCTGTGTAATGTATGTCACCATTGCTGCTGTGGGTGGTGTACTGGTGTTAATGCCGGGAGCTGCAGTTTACACACCTCCAGATGTGGGTCTTGCAGGCAGCGTTGCATTGTGTTGAGGAGAAAACTGCTCTGTGCCCATGTGCTGGATGTGGTTAACTCTCCCGAGCTGAACCAGACAGATCTCTTTCATGTTCCCCTTTTCCCCAGCATAGTGACTAACTACCATATCAGTCATTTCTGGGTTATTGCAGCAATACACTCATAGAGGGTTCCCACAATTTCTTTCTTTGAGACTATATGAGTGTTCATGGGTGTAGGGGACCAGTCTTTAACATTATATCCCTATTTTTTTAAACTGTATCTGTGTAATAATCACCTAGTCAGCAAGTTGTCCGCAGGGCTGCTACCCCACCACCAACTCTAAACCTGCCTTGCAGATTCCCTACTCCCCCTCCTTTCCTGGATGCATGTCTCCATGTTCATTCAGTCCCAGACTTTATCCACATCCCCCTCCTGGGAATTAACTCATTCTCTCTAGCAGTATCTGAAGGGCCCATTCTGGGGGTGGGGGTGGTTTTGAGAAGGAAGAGAGGCTGCTCTTTGGTAGTCATGTTATACATGATCCCTGGCCCTGGTGAATCAAGAAAGCTTTATCTATCCACCCAACCATGCTTCTACCACACCCCACAGAGGTCGTGTGACTATTGACTGCCGCACGCTTGCCAACATTTCAAACAGTATTCATCTCAGGGAGAAAAATGCTGGTCACTTCCCTTCCTAAGGCTGACATTGGCCCAAAGCCACCCTCCTTCCCTGCTCCCCCAAATAGGCGCCTGACCCTTTTCTGCCAGGGCAATACCAATAAAGTGCAGTGTAGAAATTTGAATAGATACAGGTTCACCTTACAATTGGGTCTTCTCCTGGATCATCCCCGCCACCCCTTTTTTTAAAAAATATTCTATTTACTTCTCTGTTGCAATTCAGTCCCTTTATGCCATAGAAGGAGACTAAAGGCAACAGATTTCCCCACAGGTGAGTAACCCAGCCTAAAGGGGTTCCCTGGAAATCAGGGAGCCAGCATACACCACTCCCCGCCACCCCTTTTTTTAAAAAATATTCTATTTAGGGAGCCACTTCTCTGTTGCAATTCAGTCCCTTTATGCCATAGAAGGAGACTAAAGGCAACAGATTTCCCCACAGGTGAGTAACCCAGCCTAAAGGGGTTCCCTGGAAATCAGGGAGCCAGCATACACCACTCCCCTTACAGGCCCTAGTATATGGGGTGTGCCAGGGATGGAAGGTAGCAGGGTTGGAATATGCTGGCCTCTAGCTATTTTCAGCTACTGAGTAGCTCCTAAGGCACCGAACAGCCAGAGTCTCCTCTAATTTACAGGCAGGCCCCTGGATGCACAAAGAACATAGGTGACACAAAGTCACTTTGGCACCCATGCTCCTTATCTCTGTACGACATACTTTGGTTAAGAGTGGAGAAACAGGCCCAAAACCTTGTCGTCTGTCCCGTCTATTGTTTTTTCTCCTCTTATTCCCCCTGCCTCCCCTTTTCCTCCAGGCCCCATCCTTCAAGTCCTTTGCCTCCATCTCTTTCCCCACTTTTCTCTGCCCCATTCCTAATCCATCACTTTCCTCCCACAGCTGCACATGGTCCAGGGAAGGTCTTTACTCATAGCACGTGTTCTGTCAGCACTAGCCTCTGTTTGTTGCCCAGATTTTACAACCTGTCCCACCCAGAAGAATGAAGTCATGGCAAATCGTTAACATCTAACCCAACACACATAAAATGTAACCCAGCTTCTCACTGGGAATTGATCAGGTTGACAAGCACCCCTTCTCCCCCCTCTCTCTTCAGGCTGGCCAGGTATAGTCACCAGGGATCTTTCTTTAATATATTTAATCCCATGTGCTTGTATCAGTATAATGAAGAGCGAATTAGGTTAATTAACTCTCCGAATGCACTGAATCAATGACCCCTGACATCAGATGCTGGGAGAGATTTTCAGCTCCAACACCTAAGGCAGAGGCCTTGTGAAAATGACAGCCCTTATGGCAGTTCTTACCTAGAGCCTCCACTCAGCAAGGTACCTAAGCATGTAACTAATTTTAAGCAGGGGAATGGTCCCGTGCAAGTCAGTGGAAGTACCTGAAGAGCTCTGTGTGAGCTCAAAAGCTTGTTGCTCTCACTAACAAAAACTGTCCTAATAAATAAATTTCCTCCTACAGCTTGTCTCGCTAATATCCTGGGATCGACACAGCTACACCCCCATAGCATACAGTGGGAGTACTCGCATGCCTAGAGCTAGGCATATCTTTAAGTATCATGCTGAATTGGGGCGTAGCATCTGCAAGTCACACATGTGACCACTGGCTGCAGGCCACTAATGGACCAAGACAAACAACAGAGAAGTACGCCATCTCCTTCTCGTTGATCCACCAGGAAAGAGAAATATCCCTGCCAAGGATGAAACAAATCCTGCATTCACCTCATCAGAACTGTTTTCTTCACAGAGAGTAAGGGTATGTCTACACTGGACCTGGAGGTGTACTTTGCCACCTGGGTAGACATACCTGTGCTGGCCCTGATCGAGCTAGCACCCTAAAACCAGCAGTGTATCTGCAGCAACATGAGCTGCGGGACAGGCTAGGAACCCCACATACGATCCAGTCTGAAACGGTAGGTACATACTTGGGGGTTAGCCCGGCCAGCTGCTCTCACTATCGCAGCAACACTGCGAGTTTTAGCACACCAACTCAATCAGAGCTGGCACGCGTATGTCCACCTGAGCTGGGAATTACACCTCCAGCTCCACTGCGGACGTAAGCTGGATGCATTTACTTGTGCTACCTCAATACTACTCATGAATGGTACAGAGCAAGATGCCTCTGTGATCTGGCAAGGAGAAGCCCCCACTGTACTGTCCCAGGTTCAGTTCAGGAGCAAGACATTTAAACTCATTAAATGTTTTTATTATGTAACCTTAGGGGAAAAAAATATATTATATATATATATATATATTTTTTTTTTTTAAAAAGAAAGAATCAGGATTTCAAGTGCCTCTGGAACAATGGCGGATGCAAGACTGGCTGAGAACACATCAGTTAGAGTCCAAGTGCAGGAGAAACCCCAGCTGCTCCTCCACTCATCTTCCTCACTAAATGTCCAACCAGGAGAGATCATCCCTGCTGTTGAGTCCAGCCTGTATCAATTATTTCACCATCCCATGATCAGTGCTTTTCCCCATTCTTCTAATAAGATGCTGTAAAAAAGTGATGGTTTTTTTTTTTTTTTTTTTTGGGGGGGGGGGGAGGAGGAGGAGGGGAGGAGGAGGGAGCAGGGGTAAGGAGCTAGAACCATGTGTGTTTAGATTTGTCACCCAAGACCTTCACTCGATAGCACTATGATTTTAAAACAGGAAAGGCAAAGACCATCTCCCACAACGCCTGCTCCAAGGCAATTTGTCTGCATTGCAGGGGCAGGAAGCGGTGTTTCAGAGGGTCTTGCCTTTGCCCTCAGAGATGACCTCTCCAGGCCGCGCACGCATGTACCACTCCACCCAGGCACCGTCGTAGACGGCCACGTCTGGTTTGCCACAGAGGTATGCCCCCAGGGCCACATGGCAGGCAGTGACTCCTGAGCCACATGTGGCTACCAGTGGCTTTGACAGGTCCACTTTCTTCTCCAGGAACAAGCTGCGGATCGCCTCAGGGGTCTTCTCAAAGCCAGCTTCCGTAAGGAAATCGAAGAAGGGGATGTTCATAGAGCCAGGGATATGACCAGGCTCAATTCCTGGAGGAAAAGGAAGGAAAGCGACACAGACAGGAGTTAATCTTTACACCACAGCAGGCCCCACCACACAAATCCCTTCTTGACTTCCCTCCACGCATACTCGTGCCACAGCAACCCTCCCTCTAGAGCCCCTGCACAAGGTCACTGTGAGGATTAACGTCTGTACCTTTGACCACAAAGCCATAAAAATATAAAATGCTAATTATTATTAAAGGAATGAAGTGTGTGGGAGCTACCTTCCCTCCCCACTCCACAGGTCACTGAGAGCTTGTGCACTGCTTCCTCTGAAATGTGGGACTCCGCATTCATACTAAAATACAGCTTTCCTCATTTATATATGGGCTGCAAGTCACTGTCTGAGCCAAGACCAGCTCAATGCAGCTCTAATAGCTGGGGTGGGGATGGGAGCACTCACTTTTAGCCACATATCATAAAGTCACAGTCTATGCAACACCCCTTCTGTAGCCCTGATATTAGACTCAGCTGTGGTAACAGGTGAATCTGCTGGGAGGAGGGATGGTTTGAGGGTTAAAGCAAGGAATGGGACTCAGTAAATCTTATTTCTAATTCCTTCCCCTCCCACAGACTTCCTGTTTGACCTTAGACGTGTATCTGAATTTCTCTGTGCCTCAGATTCCTGGTTGGAGAACAGCTATAATCATCCTTCCTATTTCCCACCATTTGTCTGCCTTGACCATTTAGGTTGTAAATGTTTTGTGGCCTGGCTGTCTCCTGCCGTGTGCTTGTACAGAGCATAGCAGAACTGGGCCTGCTATGCACTACCATAATACCAAGCACAAATCTACAGTAAATCTGGCTGTCAGATGGAGAACTTCACTGCCAGGATTAAAGCCCTCAGGGCGTCCTGTTGGCACAGATGCAGCTACTAAACATCTTGTGCATGGTGTCAGAAGGCTTTGCCCCATGGTAAATGTTTCAAACAAACATTTCCAGCAGCATACGGAGAACAAAACACTTAACAAACAGACGTAGGAAAGCAGAGTCAGCAGACACAAAGACAGGGATAGACATGAGCCAAGCACCCTCCTCCTGAAACCCATCTTTGGAATAAGCGAGTTTCCAGCTTCAACCTTAATTCAAGAGCAAGAAACAGACTTCTGGGTTTGTGCCTTAAATGGACCCCATGCCTGATATTGTGATGGCTAAGCAGACATGTTACCTTCCCTGGGCTCTGGCTCTATCCCTCTGAACCGCCCTGCGGAGCGAGCATCCACCAGTTGGAAGTGATGTGACTCTATGTTCTCCTCTATGTCCTCGTGGTTCTTCACCATTGACTTGTCCAGGGAGGCATGGAACTCCGCAGGAACTGCCTGGCTCTTGCCAGAGCTCAGTGGGTATCCTTCCCGCTGCCAGTTCTTCAGCCCACCATCCAGGAGGGAGACAGCATGGTGCCCAAAGGCCCGGAACATCCACCATACACGGGGTGCAGAGAAGAGACCCTGATCACTGGCATCATACACCACCACGTGGGAGTCGCTCCCCACGCCCAGCTTGCCCACATACTCTGCAAAGTCATCTGCCCTGGGCAACATGTGGTCATATGGCGACGTGCGATCACTGCATAGGTCAAGGTCAAAAAAAGAAGCACCGGGGATGTGGTGCTCCTCAAACTCATGCCGGGGGTCACGCTTCATCTGTGGGAGGTACCAGGATGCATCCAGGATCTTCACAGCCTGCCCAGCCTGAGGGGACTTGATGGCTTCTGAGAGCCACTTAGCCGACACCAGCGCCCGGTAGAGGAACTGCTGAGACATTGCTCCTGAGGCCTGGCCAGATTCGGACAGTCTCGGGGGTTTCTTTGGACCCTCCAGACTGTGATGGGGGAAAGATCAGGGATTAGTGACAGAAGATGTTACAGTGAACAGCTGGAAAAAGAACCTAGAGACCATGTAAGCTCTCTGGGACAAGAACTGTCTTTTGTTGTGTGTGTAGAGCACCTAGCCCATTGGGCTACTGAGCACTAGAGTGAATACAAAGAAGAAGAAGAGTAAAAGGAAAGAACTTGTGCCCCCGGTTACAGAATACAACCCAAGCTCTCTGTCCCTTTATGCACACTGGGCCCAAGTCAGCTGTGTTGTAACACCAATGGGGCTACATCAGAAATCGGTGTTTGGTGATCCAGAGCCCAGAGATCATGAAATGAGACAGGATGAAGACAGACAGAGAAATGTAGCAAGGAGTACCTGCAGAGCCTGACACCAGGATGAGTCAGCTGCATGTCGCTCCAGCAGCCTGAAGTCAAAGTAAGGAGGAGAGAGCCTTGTGTGTGAGCCACGCTGGTGCCTACACCCCTTGGGGCTTCTCAGAGCTGTGTATGTCAGAGCCAGCCCCCTGAACCTCACAAAGGGAGCTCTGCAGGGGAGAATCTCGAGTTCTGAAGGAAGGGCTGTCATTTCCCCATTCAAACAGCTGCTCATTTCCCTGGGCCCAAGTTTTGCCCCTGCACACTCTGCCATCACCACTGGGATCTTCCTCCAACTCCCTGCCCCCACACCCCAGGAGTGCCGGGGGAGGGAGGAATGCCCCATGGCTTTGGGAAGAGCCTTTGCCTCCCCCATGCGCCCAGAAAGAAATCCAGGCAGGCAGAGAGAAGGCTTGCCTCTCTGACCTGGCAGAGCCAGCGGCGTCCCCCTACCCTAGCCTGGCAGTACTGGCCTCTGGGCTCGCACTACCCGGGTGTTACATAGAAGCAGGCAGGCGCGGTCCATGCCCCCTCAAGGCCAGCCTGGCTCGCACTACAGGGCTGCACTGCACTGGACACCTCCCATCAAATAGTAAGGGACGGTTTCCGCTCCGGCCTCCAGCGGGAAGCGAAAGCACATGCACCGTCCCTGCGCACAAGGCCTGGAGCAGACCCTGGGTTTAGGGATCGGTGCAACTCTCTGCCCGTTACCCCGCCTGCCGAGCGTTTGCTTTGTCCGCGCCCCTGCAGCACACGGCTCCCGCACGGCAGCAGGCGGTCGCCCATACCTCTGTGGCCTTCCCGCCTCGCTGCTGCTGCTGTTGCTGCTGCTGCGCTGGCTGAGTGACATCCCAGAGCTCCTAGCCCGGCTGCGCCCGCCCACTTCCCGGGCTACAGACGGACCGCTCCTCGCTCGCCTTCTCTACACCGCCCTGGGAGGAGACCAGCGCCACCTCCCACCCCGCTACCCAATCGGGGAAAGGCCGGCCCGCTCGCCCGTGCAAAAAACTGCAAACCGGCGACCTTTGGGCGGGAGGGGCCGGGCGGCGAGGCCCCCGCCCCCCAGCTCTGAACCAAAGCGCAGCGTCCCGGGCCCGTTGACATGAGAGGGCGGGATTGCAGGCGGGGAGCAGCCTCGCTCCGCACCTCCCCTGGGTGCCCCGTCCTCCCTCTCCGCCGCCGCAGTGGGGCGAGCCGGCCGCAGGTCGAGAAGCCTGCGCGTTTTTGCCACCGGGGGCTGGGGGCTGCTGAGCCGCGGCACTAAGCGGGCGTTGAACGGAAGGCGCTTGCAACAAGGCTGCGCGGAGGCCTGGGAGTGCAACGGGGCGGCGCGGCGCGGGGCGCTGGTGATGACACTCGCCCACCCTGCGCTGCATTGCATTGCATTGCATAGGGGGTGGGGAGCAGCGTGGGGGCTAAACGAGGGCTTGGAGGGCTCCGGAGCGAGCTGCGCTGCAAACGCTCCAGTCCGCACCCCCCAGCCCGGATTGCAGACCCCCCGTGTGCTCGCAGGCAGCGCTCTCTCGCTACTAGTGTAGCACGGGGCGGGGGGCGTCTCCAGTCCCGCAGGGGATTTAGCAGCAAAGGGCGTGTGAGCTCCTGCCTCTCCCGGGGCAGGAGGAGGCGTTTCTTTCTGTGCAGCGGTTTCCTTCCTTAGGAGGGCGTCTCTCCTGGGCTCGCGTCCCTTTGCAGAAGGGGCGTCACCCTGCCTTATCTCTTTCCCCCCCCCCCCCCCCCCCACACACACACACACTCTTGTACCTTTCGGCGGGGTCCCTTACAGTGTCTTCTTTGGAAAGACGAGCTGGGCGAGGTAAATAGCTTGTCGTGGACAGCTTCTGAGACACACGCTTTTGAGCCAGCCAGAGCCCAGCTGGGAAGCTTGTCTCCCTCACCGACAGAAGTGGATCCCCATGAAAGGTGGCATCTTGCCCGTCTAATACGGCTGCACCACACCGCACAGGATCTTTGGGATTCGCCCTTTGCCCCCCACAGCGATTTAGCCAGCAGGCATCTGACTGCGCTGTCAATGACTCCGGAGCCTGGTTTCACCTTGTTACCTCTCTCCCCCACCAGCAGGGTTTCAAATGTATGCCCCACAGACGGGAGGTTGAAGTTGGGTCCTTAGTCCCAATTCCTTTCTGGTGGTATCAGTTCCTTAGTCAAAGGTCAACATTACTGAAAATATATCAGGGTAGGATTAATTGTTTAGAAATGGTATCAGATTAGTGGGATGGAATGTGATAAAAATTTATTAGTAATAAGTTAATTATTAATTAAGTAAACAAATAAGCTGGTGTTTGATTGAGTGTACATGACAAACTAAGTCTCCAGTCACCTGAAGTGACAAGTCCCTGTGACCAACAGTCAGTTCTGAAGGAGCTGGGGCAGACTGCCGCCTGACCCATAGCGTAGCTCCTGTGCCTTACGCTGCTACATGCCATGGTCCTGCCCCACCATTATCTTGTAAATAGGTGTGACCCTTCCGTGCCCAGGGTAGCCACCTGAAAATGCCAAGGGCAGGGCAGGCTGCAAAAGGAGAGCAGATTCTTCCAACACTCGTGGGTGACACTGAAATCAGACTTCCCAACCAGCCACAAACAATGCTGCTGATTCCCCAAACCGATTATCAAGAAGCCAGTACACAAATACACACAGCCCCCTTTACTGCATTTCAGTCTCCAGCCCCCAATCAGCCACTAGGTCCAGTAAAGAGACCAGTTATTTAAACTCTATGCTCTTTACCAAAAAGGTTCCTCCTGACCCCAAAGGGTCAGCCACAGCACCAGATCAGTATAAGTTTGGATCTTACCCAAAATACCATGCTGTCAGCCAATCCTTTAGTAACTAAAACTAAAGGTTTATTATAAAAAGAAAGGAACAAACAATAAGAGAAGTGTTAAAGGACTAAAACAATCAGATACATACAAATGATTTGAAAGTCCATATATATCAGGTTTCTAGAAGAATTGTGGAGTTTGCAGGCTTGTATAGTCCCTCTGTTGTACATCCGGTACCTGGATGGGTCTCAGTCCTTTGTTTCACAGCTTCAGTTGCAGATGATTTGATCCAGAGGTAGATAGATTGCTGAAAGCTGAACAGGATTGAAGACAAGATGGATCCCAGGCCTCTGCCTTTTTATGTCCTCTGGTCCTTGCCATGCTGCTTGTGGAATTTCACAGGAACCAAAATGGAGTCTAGTATCACATGAGCAAGTCCTGGTGACTCAGGTATATCCCTGGCTTCTCCCCCTGGGCCCCTTGCACCCGTGAATTTGTTAATGGGCCATCAAGCAGGCTTTTGTTCTGCAGCCGTCCTGTCTGGGGTGTGACCCAGACAGCACAATTTGAAATACAGATATCTCAAACATATCCATAACTTCCATTACACATATAACACATGAACATAAACATTATCATCTTACTTAGCACATTATAGCCTTTCTAACAATACCTGACATGGCATATCTCACATGAATTATTACGATTTTGACATACTGATGTCAAGCAATATACTAAATACCCCCCCCCCCCAATACAGCCAGCGGGACACCCCCAACACGAGACTGGTGTAGAAGGGAGTAATCAGAGCTCCTGAATACACCACAAGGGCCCCCCTTATCAGCCAGCATAACAATAGGGCTTGAATAAAGAGCTGGGGTTTGGCTGGCTGTACTGGACAAAATGCGTCTTGAGTCACCCCAAGTGACACGTCTCTATGGCTATCTGACTGTTCTGAAAGAGCTGGGGCATGCTGCTTGCTGACCCGAAGTGTCTTCAGCCGGATGCTGCCACACATCATGCCCCCACCCTATTTACATTTTATACATGGAGTTTGAATAAGGAGCTGGTCTTTGACAGGCTGTACACGACAAAATACATCTTTGGGCACCCCAAGTAATATGTCCTGGCAACCATCAGACTGAAGGAGTTGGGGCATACCACTCATTGACCTGAAGCTTTGTTCTTGTGCAATGAGACCTCACCCCTCCACCCCACTTATATTTTCTATATGGAATTTGAAAAAGGAGCTGGGTTTTGACAGGCTGTACGTGACAAAATAAATCTCGGGTCACCCTAGGTGACACAACCCCTCAACAGTTAAACTGGTCTGATGGATTTGAGACATGGAACTCCCTGACTTGAAACTTTTTCTATAAGAAAAGTTGTAGCCCATGTCACCAGCCCTCTCCTCCACACCCCAAACACATACACACCTTTTAGAAGGGAACAGGAACGGCAAACAGGGCAGTTTCAGAAGATGAATATATGGATCCTTGATGAGTGCTGTTTGTTCCAACTGTTTGTTTGTTCTCCATGGGGGTTGTGTGGCTGGGCTATGGGGCCTGAACTACTCAGGTGAGACAGATCCGTTTGTGTCTCAGTGAGGGCCTGGTTGCTGGAGTCTGAACAGAACCAGTGTTTGACATCTCTGAGTGGTTATTCCCTCCCTGTTTGCGAGGGAGGTAGCTGAACTGTGAGGCTTAATATATATATCAGTTGCCAGGTGAACAGGAGTGACAAACCAGATAAGTTTGAGTGGGAGTTTATAGAGGGATTGTGAAACCAGTTTTAAGTATGTCTTTACATCGGGTAGCAGATATGGATGTTGAGGGAGCAACTGCTGTGACTTGCGTTGGATGTGCTCTGTTTTCCTTTCTGCTGGAAGGCACAATAGATTTCTGGCATACAAAATGCAAACTGGTGGCCATACTGGAGGAGAAGATATGTGAATTGGAAGCATGAGTGGCAACAGACAGCAGCCAAGGAAATGAAGACTTCTTGGACACCCAGATTCAAAAAGCACAGGTGCCACAAAAATCAGTGATAAGGAAATTGGAGAGAATGGATATCAAAGAGGTGGACAGGCAGTCTATGACCAAGAGGGGAAAGAGAGCCAGGACGCATTCAATCCTATAAGAAGTATCAAAATGTTTTCCGAGACCAAGTCTACTATAGAAGAAACTACCTCTGGAGAAATGGAACAGGAAGCTACAGGGGACATACCTGATGGGTATTCTTACAGTATGAAATAAGTAGCTACCGAGAGGGGTTCTTCAGACTTCCTAAGAATGCAAATAATCATCGTTAGTGACTCCATATTTAGAAGAGCGGACAGAAAATTGAGCAGGGGACAGAAGGATAATAGGATGGTGTGCTGGCTCCCTGGAATGAAGATATGATATGTAACTGCAGAGTTAGACAAGATTATGAAGTCTGGCAACTGATGATGATACGCATGGGAACCAATGACACAGCATCACATGGAACTACCCGGATTATAGAAGACCTCAAGCGAGTGGGAGAAAAGGAAAGTCTAAGTGATCTTCTCAGAGATCCTGCTGGTCCCATGAGTGAGAGAAGGCAGGAAATATTGGAGGTGAATTGTTGGCTGTACAGCTGGTGTGGGGCTGAAGGTTTTGGTTTTGTTGAACCTTTCAGTGGGAGAGGGGTCGTAGCCCATACAAATGGGCTGGGCTGCACCTCAGGTGCTGATTTGCTGGAGCAGCTAGGAGGGCATTAAACTACAGATGCAAGGGGAGGGTGCTAAGTAGGCAAACACAGTACAAAACTCAAACCTGTCCCTCAGAGCAACTCTAAGACACTAGCTGATTCAACTAATTGTAACATATAGAAATAGGGGTATTTCTTTAAGTAGTTTGTGCTCACTCTAATGGTGCTCACTGTTTTCTGTTTTGGAAGCCATCAGAAACCACTCAGAGCAGCAGTAGAGCATCAACTTAGGCCTTGTGTGTTTGCAGGTAATAAACATGATTATTTACGAGCCAACTGTGCCCAAGTAGCATCTTCATATATTTTGTTGTGGAAAGAGAAAAAGATACAACAGTAATCATAAGAAATGTTTTTATATCTGTAATCCAATTAAATGAATTTAGATACATTTAGCTATTTTTCCTGTTAATTCCTCTAACATCCTACAGATTTCATCATTTGTAACTATCATATAATTTATGTAAAAACATCATACCTGGATTTGCAAGACATTCATTGAATATTGCTTTTTGTTGATTTTTACCTATATATTGTATGTTTACTAACAAAGAAAACAAAATAAAAAATTGGGGTAATAAATTTGTGAGACCAAAAATAAAGGATCACTTCATTTGAAATGAGTGGCATTTCCTCATATCTTCATAATAGTTAGTGTAGTAAGAAGTGAGAGCTTACGGCCTGTAAAACAGGCTAAGGCCTAAATGGAAAAAGCCGAGTGAACAGAAGTATAAGGGGTCACTCAAGTTAACTGAAACTGGTACAGGAAAGTGCTGATACTGCAAGGTTGTAAGATTGCCAAAATATTACTAAAATATGTAGTAGGTATAAGAGGTACCAAGATACTAACTCTCTGAAATGACACTTTTATGGATAGAAATGATACATGGAGTGGCGGTGCCCAAATCAGCCAATCAACGGAAAAAGGTGGTATTAGACTACGTCAGGAGGGTGGCAACTACCTACGTGAAAGGGGGCAGAACGAAGGTGTATGTAACAGTGTATAAAAGAGGGTGTCAGAGGGAATACCGGCGTCCGGTCTAGGGGATAACGGAAAGTCCCGCCGTTGGGCCGAGACCATTGTAACGCCGCCAATATGAAACTGACCCAGAGATACTCTGTAAGTCATTTCTCATTGTGCCGCACACAATAAACCTGGCCTGGGTGCCTTCATTGCTCAGCTAATCTGTGGTCGTGTCGACTCATTCGATCGTGAGAGCTGTCTCAGTTTTCTGATCAGAACTGGGACAGCATCTACACAGGGACACATGCACGCAGCCTACACTGATAAACATCGGTAACCGACACACTGATTACCACAGTTAGAAATAACAAACAGGTTGTCCCTGGGGCGGACTGGGGAGACGGAACCCTTTATTGCCTGCTCGTTCCACCTCGACGCTGCGAGTGAGCAACAAGGGGGTTACTTTACAATTCTTTTATCCATAACAGTATGTAAATGTATACATTTCCAGCAACTCCTCATAGACCCTTATTTGGTTACATTGACACCTATAAAATGAATATTTACAACTGCATAATGAATACAATTATACCTGCCGCTGTTTGTTGTTTACAGAATTACCATACAAAGGACAGGCACATCACCTTAAAACTATTAATTTTACACTAACATTCTTTGAAGTAAAGGTATGCCAGGAGGGAAGGAAGATAATGCTTTCTTCCCACCAAAGGCCTTGCGCAGGAGGGGGAATAGTTATTTTGTTAGCTTCATTCCCTGCGCAGATGGCCAGGAAGGGAGGAAAAGAAGAGAGAGAACAGACTCCAACTAGAATTCATACTAATTAGCAGAAACAAGATTTGCCCTTGCCATGACCCTATTCCCTGTAACTTAGGCCTGACCATTTGTCCAGCTTTTAACACTTTACTTTACTACAATCATGAAATAACAATTGCAGGGACTTGTTATTTTGGGTTACCCGAAACATACTTTGTTACGTACAGTAAATCAAAACCCAGTTCCTTATTCAAATTCCATTTAGGGCACAGGAGACAAACACCGCCAGACTAGGGTGACCAGATGTCCCAATTTTATAGGGACAGTCCCGATATCCAGGGCTTTTTCTTAAATAGGTGCCTATTACCCCCTGCCCCGATTTTTCACACTTGCTATCTGGTCACCCTACTCCAGCTTTAGGGAAGTTTGCATCTGGATCTGAACTTCACAGCTGCCTCAGTCTTTGGTGAATGGCACATCCTAGCTCCTTCACAGCAGTTTGATGGTCACAGGGACCATGTCCCTTGGGGGATGACCTGAAAGGTTTGTCATATACAGCCAGTGCCAATTACTAATTTAAATGTTTATCACATTCCATCATATGAATTTGATAACATTTCTAAAACTTTAAGCTTACATTAAATATATTTTTAAGTAATTTTGGCCTTCAGATAAGGAGCTGGTACCACGAATAAGGAACTGTAGGTTGCCAGCTGTCCGTAAATTTATGTAGTCAGTAAAAAAATGTACAATTTTAACACTGTCCGTAAACCCATAAATAAATTAAAATGTCCGTGAAATTGGGTAGAAATAAAACATATTGTATTTTGACACTGAATGCCGTCATTCAGAATCATTTCTTGTATCATAAAACTACACTGACCATGGCTTTATCAATTTCCTGTTTTCTATTATTGCACACACCCAAAGAACCTGATTGATCAAGTAACTGCTGCTAAAACAATTGCCTAATTCCAAATTTCTGTGTGCAGAATACCACGAGTGAGTACACACTTTTGTGACATTATTGTATTGTTTATGGTATTTTTAGTGATGTCAGTAAGAAGTTTACCGTGTCAGTAAAAAAAAACCAACTTCAGAGCTTAATGTCAGTAAAAAATAAAATGCAAGGTTGACAACCCTCCACCAGTTGTTTACAAAAGTCTTCTGGAACTGGCGGCAGCTGGGGGGGGAGGAGGGGGAGGAGGCATGGGGGGCGGAGGGAAAAGAGTGGGTGGAGTTTTTAGAGCTGTCTCAATCCAGCCAGCTGATTGGCTGAGAACCAAATACCAGAGGCTGGGATTCCAATAAACTTGGCTCCTCCCCATGTCACCGGGGCGTGATACAGTTCCTTTCTGCATTCACATACAGTGCTACGCTTTCAGTTCACCACACAAACACAGACTTGGACACAATGGTGCAGCAAGTACTGTACAGAGCTCTGGTCTCCAGCAAGTGGCTCTCAGAATCTGTCCGAGCCAACCGGATTGGGCCCAGCCTGCGGGTGCTAGATGCATCCTGGTATGCTCCTGGAGAGAGAGACGCCTTGAAGGAGTTCCGAGACAGGCATATACCAGGTGCCTCATTTTTTGATATCGAGGAATGCAAAGATAAGTCATCGCCCTATGAGCTAATGCTGCCCAGTGAGGCGCACTTCGCTGACTACGTTGGGCACCTGGGGATCAGCAATGACACGCATGTGGTGGTGTATGATGGGGACGACTTGGGGAGCTTCTATGCACCCCGAGCCTGGTGGATGTTCCGGGTCTTCGGGCACAGAACGGTCTCAGTGCTGAACGGCGGGTTCAAGAACTGGGTGAAGGAGGGTCACCCTGTGACATCAGAGATCAGCCGGCCAGAGCCAGCAGCGTTTAAGGCCACTCTGGACAAGTCCCTGCTGAAGACCTATGCAGACATGGTAGAGAACACAGAATCCAAGCGGTTCCAAGTGGTGGATTCCAGGTCTGAGGGGAGGTACCGAGGGACAGAACCAGAACCAGGGAATGAAGGTAGGAGCAGCACATGGCATCTCTTTCAACTACAGCTGGATGTTTGCTCAGGCACTACCCCTCCTCCCTGCTAATAAACACACCTCTTACAGTGAGGCACACTCCCAGCACACAGTAACACACAGCTTTCCTCACTGACAAGCACACTAACAGGGCCAAACTTCAACAAACACGTCTGAATCTCCTCTGAGTTCAGAATGGTCAGATCCAGGGTTTTCTTTTGACCTGTTATAAAGACAGGCAGCTGTGAAGTTCAGATCCAGTTGCAAGCTTCCCTAAAGTCTGGAGGCGTTCGTCTCCTGTCCCTACTGCTCCTTGCAGAGTTAATCATACTGTATACTGACCTGGGAGAACAGGGCCTCCTGTCCAATGTTAACAGCTGCACACGTGATTGGTTTTCATGTTTGCACTGTGCCTTCATTATACACACCAGCAAATGCCCAAGCTGCTCATAAGCACAGCTCATTTTTCCTTGCAACTAGAGAGGTCTGTTTTCCCTAGATCTAGTTCCCCAGTCGACAGAGAACTTGCTTGACTGGATGTTTGCCCTTTGGATCTTTACCATAAACCCAAGCAAAGTCCCAAAGCCTATCCAGCGTCTCATATGCTCCCCCCTCCCTTCCACTGACAAGCGGCATGGTTTGTACAACTGTAACTTTATCAGCCTGAATGGAGGGCTAGAGCTGCCACTGTAGCAGGGGGGAGAGGCTATGCATCTGAGGAGAGTTTAAATAGAAGCAGGCCTGGAATGGAATCTTGCTCAATTTGAAGTTAAAGGAAAAGTCCGCTATTGCCAAAACTAAGAGTTCCCGTAGCACAAAAACAACCCCAAAATTCATACGAATAACTTTGAAATCATGAGGTCTTTTTAAATCCCAGGATTATTTGGTCCTTCTGATTTCTGAACACCTAGCAGAAAGCCAGTCCTCACCCCAAGTTGTGGGTGCACCAAGACAGTCGTTCTTATTTCAGGAGAGCCATACATGTGCAGCCAGAAAGCGTGAGAAGGGCCTGCCCAGTGCTTAATTTGTGGCAGGGTTGAGCACCGGCACCTCTAGGATTTGCAGTTCATAGCCCTGGCACCTCTTGCCATGTCAGTTCTGAAAAATTGCTTGAGCCCCAGCACCTAATTACTTGAGCCCTGGCACCTCTTTCATTACAAATTAAGCACTGGGTCTGCCCTCAAAAAGTTATCATCTAAGGTCCTGATCCTCTGGTCGGATCCATGCAGACAGACTCCTGAACCCCTCCAGAGCTCCACTGACTTTGTTGGGGCTTACATGGGCGGAGGAATCCACATATGTTGTTCGAGTTGCAGGACTGAGATTTAAATTAGACAACACAAGGTGGGATAAGAATGGAAGAGGAGATAAGGCATGACAAGGGTTACAACAGTGAAAAACCATGACATGTACTTATGGCTAGTTCCCTTTTTAAGAGTATTAAGATCTGAGATTGCATGTGAGTTCACTAAGTGGAGGTTGAAATTCAATCTGAAATGCACACAAAATGCTCCTTGCTGGTGACAGATAAATTCCACATTCCCAGGCTTCCCCTGATCCCTGGAGTGGAAGCAGGGAGTTAACATCCTCCAGCAAATTCTGCAAGAACCCCAACATTTTTGTGAAATTCATTCCTACTTTCATATTAGTTCCCTGGGACCATGTTCACCCCCTTTTGTGTTTGCTTTCTGCAAGTATTCCAGGGGAGAAGCCTTTGAGGCACATATACACACCCATAGCACAGCATGCTCGATAAGTTGCTAAAAGCTGTTTTCAAATCAGTTAATATCCAGACTGCAAACTGCAAATTGTAAAATGCAGAATTTACGCTCAGCTGTGCAATCTGCAATCAATGCTGTTGTTGGTTGATTACAAAGGTCATTGCCACAGGGTGTAGCTACTCCACAGTGCCCAAGTGTGGCACTGCCAGCACTCCCTGCCTCAGTTTCCTTCCCCAGGGGGAATTTCTTCAGCTTTCCACACACCAGTCTGTGCTGGAGATGTGGCACAGCCTTCTGTCCAAGTTACAAATAAAACTTAGCCCCTTCCAGGGTAGCAAAAGTCCAGCTAAAAATTCCAACAAACAAAAAGTTCCTTTAGAAGCTTTCCTTCAGCCCAGCTTCTGGACACTGTTCCAGACTCCTATCTGGGCCACCTGTGCCAGTTTTCATGGCTCAGGCATAGAGTGCTCCACCCCCAGGCTGGCTCCCCCGAAACACTGTTCTCAGCCCCTTCTGGGCTCTGTTCCTTACATCCTCCTCTACTCTGGTCTAGATCACTGGGCTCCCTGACCACTACAGACTCTTCCATAAGAGCCTGCCCACATCTGTGTTTCCACTGGCAGACAGAGCTCTTTTATAAGATCCAGGTGTTCATTAAGCTATCACCTGATGTTCTTAGCCCCACCCCCTCAGGTTGGGAAGCAGCTGATTAATTATGGCACAGTGTTGCTCATTTCCTCTTACAGGGACTAGTCACTCTGTAACAGTCATCCAATCAGGAGCTGAAACAAGTGCATGTGACTTAGAGAAGTAGGGTGTTCTTGGGGTGGAAGAATGGCCTTGTCCTTAGGAGTTCTACGTTCCGTTACTGGCTCTAGTGACTTTCTTAGGCAAGTCACTTCAGCTCTCTGGGCCTCAGAGCCTCGTCTTTAAAATGGGGATAATTCTCTCCTTTCTCCCACCTTTGTCTGTTTAGATTGTAAGCTCCTTGGGGCAAGGATTGTCCTTTTCCATATATTTATACAGCATTTAGCATGATAGGCCTCCAGTCTTGAGTGGGGCCTCCTGGTGCTACCATAACTCAAATTAATAATAATAACAATAATAATCATGACTAATTTACCAGTAATGTCACATTTAAAATATTTGGCACAAACAATTTGCCCAGCAAGAATTTGCTGAAGAACTCGTGAATAAACACCCTTGAGAATCTCTCAGTTTCTTGGCAGGCAACAGAAAAAGAGGGTCAACTTTCCAAATAAATTGTTTATTATTAATTATTGCCCTGTCAATCTTCCACTTTCCTTTTCTTCTCCTAATTTTCAATCTCATCCTCTGTATTCTCTGGCCCTTCTGCTCAGGGCCCCCAAATGCGGGGGAGGGGAAGGGTACACTTTACTGGAGCCCAGAGGCCCGGCCCAGGCTGCAACCCCCATTACCATGAGGAAGAAAATTTTCATGGCTCATGAGATGGTATGCATGGGATGAGGGATTGTGGTATGTGTCTGGGAGAGGGCCCGTGTTCCAAGTTTGTACTGGGCCCAAAAAAATTATGGTTGGGCCCTGCTTCTGCTCCCCTGCCCCTTCCATTCTCCAGTCTCCCATTGTTCCCTGCTTCACATGTACTGCTTTCTGCTCATCCAGGTAGTGGAGAGGGGGTGGGACGGAGGGACATTTTGCCATTGCTCCACTTTCCTGTTGCTAACGGAATTTACAAAGGAGTGTATTGTCCTTACACCTGCTCCCACACAGTATGGATTCCACCAATCACTGCAGGCAGGGCAACCCCCTCAAAGGCCATTTCATCCTTTTGAAACCTGGCATTCAAAGACAGATTGGAGTCAATGAGTGTGATGAGTTTGGCAGATATCAGCATAGGCACCAGGGTCTGCATCATGCCCATGCTGGCTCTTTGAGAGCCGATTCTTTTGGCTCTGTCTGCAGCCTTGGATACCATTAACCTGGAAGTTGTGTTGACCTGACTGTGGCATCTAGCACGGAGGGATGGCCTTGTGCTTGAATCGTTCTGTTCCAATGAGTTCCCAGAGGGTGGCATTGAGTAAATGATGACCCACCCCAAAGGCATGCAGGGTTTCATTCTCTCCCCACTTTTGTTCATTGTGTATTTGGGGTTGGGGGGAAGGAATAGTGAGGCAATTTGGGCTGTGATGCTATCAGCGTGCAGATGATAGGCAACTCTGTTCCTCCATTTTATTGATCTTAGACAGCTTACTCCTGTTTTCCTGGTGCCTGGCTGTGATAGAGACTTTGTTGATAGCCGTTGGTTGAAGCTTAATCCAGACAAGATGGAGGTGAGGCTGGCTGGATAGGGGATGCATCTGGACAGAATATAGTGGATAGTGTTTACCCATATGACTGTGTGGTCTTTGCCCAGACCTCTGTCAATCAGATCTGCAGATGAGGGGTGTAGAAGGGTGTGTCCGGCCCTCCTTGTCAGTCTGTGAGGGAGGCCAGGCCCCCTCACTGCCATACTTGTGTGGGCAAACTTAAGTATTTGATAGCAGCTTTTTATTGGTTACAAAACCTAAGCCCATATACAAAATTAGGAACACATTTAGATGCCTCTTTTGAAAGAACGTTTTAGTCTATTTTAACTGATAGTTTAAAAAATAATAAAAACAGGGCAAACTTAAGGCAGGGAGTTTGCTGTCCCTAGAGTCCCGGCCCCAGGCAGCACAGGGCAGATAAGCAGTCAATGGACTCAGTCCTCAGACAGGACGGGTAAATAAACAGTCTATGACTTCAGGCCCGCAGGCAGGGCAAGGCAGATAAGAAGTCTAGAGGTTCCCTGGGAGAGGGGAGGGAGGGTGTGCACCCAAACCCAATCCCAGGCCCCCAAGCAGGAGCTGAGCACCAACACAGTCTAGGGCTCCCATGGAGGAGTTGAGCACTGCCGAAGCTTCACAGGCAGGGGTGAGGCTGCCACCCCAGAGGTGAGGTGGCAAAGAGGGAGGAAGGGGACATGGGCCCTCCTGACTCCACCATGTCCCAGCCCAGGGCCCTACCAGTAGCAGAACACTCTGCCATGGGGTCAGTGGGGCTCCAGCCGAAATACACCAACCGGAGCTCAGACGCGAGCACAGCCAGACTGTGGTCAGCTACCCCTGGGCTACTTCCTCCATCCCCTTTACAGTGTACCTGCCTCCAAGGGTTGTCATCTGACTCCTCGGGGTACGTCACCCTTGGCAGTCTGAGTAGCTTCTCAGCATCTGGGTTGTCGAGTGGGTCAGGCGAGTCCTCAGTGCAGCCAGGCTCCCACTCTGGCAGGAAACATCTTTCTCCTCCAGCAGCTCTCTCGAGTTGCAGAAGGGGGTGACTCTCTCGAGTTGCAGTGGGGGGCGGGGGCAGGCAGGCAGGGGGGGCGGGCCCACCCTTATACTTCCTGTTCCTGTCTCACCCTTATACTTCCTGTTCCTGTCTTGCCCCCCTCTGCTTCTGGCTTGGTGGGCGTGGCCCCATGGTGGGCATGGCCCTCCTGGATCCACCCACCAGGGGGTGGATGGCCATCCCTCCTTGTCAGTCTTGGAGGAAGGCCATCCCCCTCTCTACAAGGGGCTACTCCTGTGACCTCAGTTGCTCCTGGAGTTCCAGTTTGCTTTGCTAGCCAGAAGCGCCTTTTTTCATCTGCATTTGGCGCAATGATTGTGACAGTTTCTCTCTGAGGTGACCCGTGGTGACCTCCAGTCTGGGGATACTATAGCATGCTTTCCAATGGGGCTACCACTGACAATCATTGGGGAGCTACAGTTGGTGCAGAATACAGCTGCCCACATGCTTAGTGGGTTCAGGTATAGTGCGTTGGTTTTTCAAAAGTGCCTAAGTGATTGAGAATCGTAACTCCCATTGAAAGTCAATGGCATTTATGCTCCTACGTCATTTAAGCACTTTCTGAAAATCCCACCAAGAAAGCATATCTTACATGGTGCTAGAAAGAGCCCTCTCTCTTTGTGCTTGCGTCTGGGTGCAATTCAAGGTATTCCCCTGCTGGCTGCCCCTTTTCTCTTGCACCAAACATAAGCTGGTTGTCTTCACTTTCAAGGCCCTTCACAGTCAGTCCTCACCCTACCTATTGTTTCTCATTTGCTGGCAAGTTGGCGATGCATGTTTCTGATCAGCCCATGCTGTCAGCTTCCAAGGCCCATTTGTTACAATTTCAAGCAAGCTCCTTCGTGCTTACCCTCACGCTGCCCTGCACACTTGGGAAGCACTCCCCATAAATATCTATAAAACTAGCACATTATCCGCCTTCAAACCCTTCCTCAAAACTCCTCAGCTGTGTTGCCTATACAAATTTGACAACAGCTAGGCTGCTGGTGTGCAGAAATCACACCCTGTCATACTGAGCGATACTGTCTCATTGTTCCCTTGTACTCCTCTGGCAGGTTATCTGTGTCCTTCTGTTGCCTGAACTTATGCTTAGATTGTAAGCTCCTTGGGCAAGGACTGGCTTTTTGTTCCGTGTACAGCGTCTGGCACAGTGGGGTTCTGGTCCATGACTTGGGTGCCTCGGTGCTTTGGTAATACAAATAATCATAATAATTTAAAGCTCTATGTTGTTTGGCTCCTGGCTACCTGAGGAATCGCCCCTCTCCCTGCAGTTCGTTGCTCTTGTCAACAGTCCCTGCTATTTGAACATCGGGGGCAGGTGACAAGGTATTTTTAGAGGAAGGCCCTGAGCTATGGAATTCACTTTCCCCATCAGTCTGCCAGAGCCTGGTTTGTTCACCTTCAGGGTGTTGTGTGAAGTCCATCTATTCTCCAGGCTAATGGCTGGCTGGGGGATGAGCAGAGGCTATTTCTATGCTATTTAGCAGCTTAGTGGTTGAGCGTCTGTATTCAGACAGTATTTGATTAACTCACTTTATATTGTTTTTGACAGGTGTGAATGCACACTGAGTCTGTGCTGATGGACTCACTTTTAATAATTAAAAGCATAAGTAAAAATAAACCAAATCTCTGTAATAGAGAAGAAATGTGTGCAACCTGTGGGTGTAGGTCGAGACACCCAAGGACTGAAACAGCAGTTCAAATCAATATATACTTTTAATTAAAAAAAAGCCAGGAGTGAAAATTGTTCTCAGCCCAGCATTTGCCATGCAATGCTGAGACCATTTTCAAGGGAAGCATGTGAATACTGCTGGGAGCTGGAGCCAGTTTTTAAGGAGCTCAGAGGAGACAAATCAAGCAGCAAATGAGACGAATAATGTCCATCTGGAACAGTGAGACATCACACAATCACAGCGCAGCCTTCCAAAGGGATCTAGCATTGTTACAGTTTCTGCCTCCCAACCGTCTAGCTTTAGCTGTGGGAAAAAATAACATGTCACAGGCTTTGCAACTTCACTTGTGATGCTGCATCCGTGAGTGATGAAACTGCAACATCATCACGTACCAACACGACACTGTGATGCTGCATTGTGATGCAAAGTCTTGGCATTGTGAGGCCTAAAATTACTGGTGACTCTTCAAACTGGCTTTGTGGGGTGGTGAACAAACCTCTGACAATCAGGACCATCCCACTGACTTGGGGACTGGTGGTGACCTGTCTTTAAGATGTAGATTATTGTTTATCTGATTGTCCCATGACTTGTGTCTTCCAGGCACTTTAGACATTCAAACCTGTCTCACTCACTGGAGACTAATTTCAAGCCAATGTTTAGTCTCTTTCTCTTATAGGGTTTGATCCAAAGCACATTAAAATGAATGGGAAGACTTTCACTGACTTCAATGGGCTTTGGATCGGGCCCATAATGTAGTTCGCTATGGGTTTCAGTGAGACCTTTAAAATCTCATTCATCATTTTTTGACATCTCCCTCACACTAAAGGCCTTCCCAGCTGGCACAAATTGGCAGAACTTCATTGAAGTAACTTACACCAGCAGAGAGTCTGACCAGTGCAGAGTGGATTTAAAATGCTACAAAAGTCCAAATTCGCCACTCACACTAGAGGTGATGTTTATACCCACTTAGCCCGGCTGTAATTGACTAGCCAATGGTGACCCTAAATATTGCAGGCCTGACAACTCATTTCTCTAGAAGACAATCTCTTAGTGACACAGCCAAATGCTTGGCTCACTGCCTCAGAACAGTTTTCATGATATTCCTGGCTTCTGACTGTTCACATCACCTCCACCTAACATTGCTGGCAGCAGAGATTATTTCAGAAACTCCTGGAGCTGAATTCACCTCAGACGTAAGCACATGCAACTCTAGTGAATTTAGCCCATTCAGTAAACGGCAGAGGCCACTGGATCTTCCAGTCTGATCCTTTCATACATATTTTGTTGGGTTTCTATTTACCCCAGTCCCACGAATGTCTGCTCTTTCTGCTCTGGAATCTCTGCAGCGATGGTGTCTCTGGCCATTAAGAATCTTAGGTCCAAATGCTCAAAGGAATTTAGGTGCCTTACTCCCTTTGAAATCAATGCACCTAAATACCTTTGAGCCTTAGAGTCCTAGCCAAGGGTTTCATTTCTGTAGCTTCTAGCTCATCACTCTCTACCCCCGATGTCGTCTCAGATTGTGAATTATTCCCTGGAAGGGATTTATAGGCTCGGATGGTGCCATGTTATGTGGATGTTTCTTTGAACACTCTCCTCACATGTCCTTTTCTCTCTCTCTGGGGGTCTTTTAGGGCTTGAACCAGGTCACATTCCCGGCTCGCTGAATATGCCCTTCTTTAAATTCCTCACTGAAGATGGTTTCGAGAAGAGCCCAGAGGAGATTCGGAGTATGTTCCAGGAGAAGAAGGTGGACCTCTCGCAGCCACTCATTGCCACGTGCCGTAAGGGGGTCACGGCGTGCCACATTGCCCTGGCGGCGTATCTCTGCGGCAAGCCAGATGTGGCCATTTATGATGGATCCTGGTCAGAGTGGTTCCGCCGGGCCCCACCAGAGCAGAAGATCTCTGAGTGGAAGCGCAACAAGGCCTAAATGGAGAGAGACTGCAATGCAGTCCTTTAGCATTCATTGGGAGTGGGGTTTGTCAACCGTCTTCACCAAGGGATCTGGGAATGATGGGAGGGAATGTATGAAATTCACTCTGTGTTATACTTAGACTAAAAACCTGCTAATTGTTCTTACCAAACTGGACTATCTTCCTTTTTTAATCATGCCCCTGAATAAAATCTCTGCCTTCCGATTATGTGTCTGTGCGCGCCTCTAATCCTCCCCAGTGACTGGAGGAGCTCATCATACTGTGATGTTACAATGTGCGTCTGAAGGAAGAACAGCCATGTTACACTGGGAAAGTTACACTCTCCCATGAGAGGCTCAGAGAAAAAGTAGCTGGGCTGAGATCTACTGAAGCCAAGTTACCAACACTCCTAAAGAAATGGGAAGCATTGTCTTGTGGCGAAAGCACAGGTCTGGGCATCAAGCAGGGAGGGTTGTAGTCCTGGCTTTGCCGTGGACTCACTGTGTGACCTTGGGCAAATCACTTAACCTCTCTTTCCTAGTCTGTAAAAGGGGAGTAATGACACCTCCCTCCTGGGGAGGTGTACAAGGCATAGTTAATACCATCTGGAGATGTGGGTGGAAGATGCTGTAGAAGTGCAAAGTCCTATTAACTGTTATTTTATTATGAGAGCCATCAAGAAATCCCACACATGTGCTCAGAATTGGTGGGCCTGTGCTCTTTCTGAGACAAGATAACACCAAACTGTGCCTTGTTTATTTTGGTTCCCATAGTAACTACAGCTCATAGATGGGGAGGGTTGTTCCCTAGCAACCAGCCCTGATACTTACTCTTAGTTCCACCTCTTTGCCTGCACTTCTGGACCTCAGCAGGACCTGCCTGGTTAGAAGAATCATTTTGTCACCTCAACTGAGACCATGGAACAGGTGAGAGAGCCATTTACAAGAAAGGTTTCACCGCTGAGCCTCATTCTCAAAGCTGAGCCCTCCCTCCCCCTTCAGACACAAAGAAACTCAGACAGATTGACACACAAACAAAGAAAGGAGGAGCCAATCAAAGACACCACTTCATAAGTGCTGTCACATTGCTTTTCAGGCTTGAAGCAGCACATTGATCTCACTATCTTTTTGATGCCAGTCCAGGCCACATGTGGCAGGTGTGGGGGGCTATTCTTGGCCACCTCTGGCAGCTGATACTAAGCCCCATTTGGCAGAAGATACCAGGCCACTTCTGGCAGGTGTATAGTTCATCTATAATAATAATAATAATAGCGCTTTTCCCAGCCAGAGACTTTGTCAGAATGACACATCAATACCTTCAGCAGCCTGAGAAGGTTAGTCTTTTGCTCCATAGGGACAACTCCTTTATTTTTCCTTGGTCAGTGGAAGCCAGGATGACAGGAGAGTTGAACACAGTGAAAATACCTGAGGAACTATTCTAATAATTTATCTGGGGTCTTCGGAAAAAGGCAGAGAAGAGTTTGGTCATTTTATAGCTCTTTGGTCAGGAGTTGTTTCTTATAATATGCATATGTACAGTGCCTAGCACAATGGGCTCAATGTAGGAGTCACTGGACGAAACTCTGTGGCTTGTGCTATATAGGAGGTCAGACTAGATGATCTAACAGTCCCTTCCGGCCTTAATAGTTATCAGTCCATGAATGGGGGCTTGGGTTCAGCCAGAAGCTCGAGGCACCACTGTAGGAAAAACACTAAATAGTAATAATGGTACGTAATTAGTTCAAATCCCAGAAAAGAGGATCTCCAGCTCACCAGAAGCCGGGGCAATCAGAGTTACTAAGGAATGTGCTTTGCGGTACAAGGAAAGCAGGAGAGGCAATACCCCAAGCCTTCTGAGTCAAAGGGTGACCCACAAATGGGAGACTTGCAGGTCTGGGGAACAAGCTGCCCTCTTCCCATGGACATGGTAACAGTAATGGTGGTAACTTGATTTTATTCTATGTGGGATGCAGGAGTTAACATAGAAGCAATGTGGGGTAGACACATTTAATGACACAGAGTCCTTCAATATGATAAAAATACAATTAAAATGTTTGGGTGCTCTTAAAAGGGATTGAAAATAGTACAGACAAGAACATAATTCTGTCCCATGGAGCAATCATGTGCCCTCCCTCAGGGCCTGATCTACTGGCCAGGAAGTCAATTGGAGCCTGTCCATGGATGTCACTGTAGGTTGGAACAGGGCCTTGGGAGCCCTGCATTCAGGTTTGTCCATCCAACACGTAAGATTGCTAGAGGCCAGAGATGGGCCAGGGCAGAAGTTAAAGGTCTGGGTGGGATTTGCATATGACAGCTACCCAAACACTCCCTCCTCAGGGAATACAGTCAGTCTGTGGAGTCTGCTGCCATTGAAGGGCACAGAGTAAAATGCAGTATCCATTTTTCTTATTGTTTGACAAATAGCATGTGCAGTTATCATGGCTTGAGGATAGTCAAAGCAAAGCATAAAATGATCATTGCAGGGTGTCAGGAAGGATTCTTTTGTCGCCCCTCCCCTCCCACAATGTACAGCATTGCACAGGTGTGCTATGTGCTTCCCTTCCCCACTTTTTTCTGTCTTTATTTAAACTTTAAATGCTTTTGGTCGGGGACTGTCTCTCATTGTATTTGTACAGCACCTGACACAATGGAGTCCTGATCTTGGCTGAGCCCTCTAGGTGCCACTTGTAATATACATAACAAAGAATAATATTTTCCACTGCCCTCTGTCATGGCAGCCCTTAACCAATGGTATTCTAAAGGAATTGATTATACAACGTTACAGGCTATAACCTTTTGGACCATTTCTGTAGAACACTGCAGTATTTTTTTATGAGAGATGATTCTGGACTTGATGGCCCAATAGGCTGCTTTGGCGTGGTAATTCCTAGATTGATCTAGTGCAGCAAATTCTATGTTAGTCTGGTGTGGCACTCTCTCTATTTGGTTGGGACACGTCTTACTTCTGAGGGAGATGAACAACCAGCCCAAATTCCTGTTCTATGTCTTCCTAACACAGCCTTTGTTTCTCTTTCAAGGAGGTGCCTATGACCTCGGCCTCCCTTACACCTGTTGCACCAAAACATGCATCTGTGCTGGCCGATGACCCATCAGGTAAGAGACACAATGGAGCTGCTGCTTTGTTCACCAGCCCCCCATTTTGCAGCTCAGACAGCTGCTCTAACACCCACATTCCATGGAGGTTTTCCTCCACTCTTTACACACCAACTGGGTTCCTGTATGATTACTTATTTGCGTGAATGCATGCTGATTGGCGATGCATGTGTATGATAGGCTAATCACATGGGTCTGTGAGATGATTAGCTACACACACCTGTGGGAATGAGTTATCATGGGCATGCCTGCTCTGTTTAGATACGGGTGTGTGTATGCAAGAGGGCGTTCATGTGGGTGTGTGCCAATTAAAGGCAACAGATGAGCATGTGTGACAGGGCGTATGTTCCGACGTGCATGCATGCTGACATGTGAGAATGTTCAAGCATGGGTTAACGTGCACATGCTGATTAGCTACACCTTTGTGTGTGTGTGTTTCTGGACATGTGACCACATATATGTGCAACACATATATGAGCTCCTTGCGCAGCCTCTACCCAGCTCAGGGGTAGTAGGTTATGCTGCCTCTTCCAGTGAGGCTCTGACACTGTACATTGTTTGTTTAACAATGCTGCTGTGCAGTGCAAGATCATTTATTGTTGCCTTTAAAACACCAGCCTCTACCAACATGATGGCAAATTTGTTGAGCTTTTCCTTCTGTCTTTAAGTGGAACCTGGAGATGGCAACAAAGAGCATGTCCTGGCTGGGGCACGGGCCAGCGGCAAGAGAACCTCCTTGAAAAGTTCCAGTAGAACCTCCTGGAAGATCTCCAAGAGCCCTACAGATAGTGGAACATCCATGAGCTCTCCTCAAGTCAAATCCCAGGCATCCCCCTCTGCACAGCATCTTCACACCAGAAGCTATAGTAAACAGAGTCTCCGGCCCAAAACTCCCTCTGCACAGCGCCATCTGACCAGAGAGGAAGGAGAAGAAGCCCAGAATGTTTCAGGTGCTAAGGAACCAGCAGTGGGGCAATATCAAAGAGGGAGGAGAGGAAGTCTCCTACAGCTTGCAACGTCTACCCAGAAGGAGGCAGAAGGGGTTCAAGCTTCAGATGCCAGAGAACCAGTAGCAGGGCAACATCGACTGCTGGGGCCCAGGGGGCCTGGAACGCCCCGAAAGACCACCAAGACCAGCCACAAGGAGACGAGGGAATTCCGGAATGGCTTAAGTGCTAAGGAATCCATCGCATCGATAGGGCAAGATGTGAAAGCAGAGGGGAAGCTCCTTCAGGAGAAGAAAAGCAGCATCATTCCAATGAACATCAAACACAAGTTTGGAAGCACCATCATAGATGAGCTCGTCACTGAGGAGCAGGTTGTGGAAGAAATGGTGTCACAGGCCCAATTGGGGGGAGGGGGAGGTTACTTTGTGGGGAAGGGTTCAGGAAGGCTGAATGATTTGAAGTCCAACATCTGGAGGAAGGTGTTTTATGGGGAGGCACTTGGGCTTTGCAGTTGGAGGTGGGTCCAGTTACCCCAGTAGCAAATGCCACACCCAGAGCCATCAGATCTTCCGCAGTTTCTTGTGTTCTCTCTGTCTGTCTCCCCCTCCTTCTTGCACTCAAGATGACAAAGAAGAGGGTGAAGGCCATTAGAGTCAACAATAGCATTACAGCCCTAGAGGCTGGGGGAGGGAGGGTCCCAGCACCCATCCATGGGCCAAATTCAGACCTGTTGTAAGAAGATGACACACCATTGATTTCAGCTCAGCTGCACCCATTTAAACAACCTTTGAAATAGCCCTTGTATTTAGGGTGCATCCAGAGATTAGGGGTACACATTGGTGAGAGAGGTGCACTGAGGGGCAGGACTTGCCCCTGGGGATTAGGATACATCCACAGCCTGCACTCAGGGCTAGAGGCGCCTCCAGGGAGTTGGGTGTAATTGGGGTTTGTGGGTCAAGACTGACACCAGGATGTTTGTGCTTCCTAGGCACGCCGTGCTCTGTGTGAGGCTGGACTGATTGAGGGGCAGAAACGACTCAGCAACCGGGCACCCAAAACACCAGAGAATCCCATGGCCACCACACCCTTTGCTGATTATTATGAACTGGGTTACAACCTGAGGTCAAACATCTTCCAAGGTGAGGGGGCCCTCCATGTCTATCCCCAGATGACCCTGTACAATTTGCATCACTTCTGGGCTTCTGCACTGGTCTGGGTGTCTCTAACTATATGTCTACTTCTCCCTTCTTCCCCCTTCTCTCACCCCTCTTCTTCAGAATGCTCCTTTAGCAGGATACAGTGTTCAGACTGGGGGAAAGGAGTGATGGATATGCGTCCCCTTTTTCCCCATTCCCCCTTTTCTTTATCTTCCCACCTTCCTTCTTTCCAACCAGCAACAGCGAGACATGAGGGTCCCCCATGAGCACCCAGCTCCCAATCATTCGAGTGCTGCCTGGCGTGGTAGCTCTTGCAATCAAATGTCCCATGCTAATAGCTCCAGTTCAAATCACATGCTCGTTCCTTTTTGAGGCCTTCGCAGATATGCTGCTCTGAAGCCTCTCCCCCAAGTCTCTGTGCCTCCAGAGTCTGCAGTCTGATCAAATCTGGCTGTTGAGCTAGCTATTTATACTGCTCTCATCAGCATGATACCTGAGTGCCTGTTGGACAGGCACCCCTTGCCCCAATTCTTCACGTGCCTGCACAAGCTGGATTGTGATTATTATGTAATGTGCCCTCTGGTAGCACCTGGGAACCTCAATCAAGAATTAGGGCCTTATTGTGGTAGGTTTTGTATAGCCAGGTAACACTGAAGATAGTCCCTCCCCCAGGAAGCTCACACTTGGCATCAAGAAGTGGATGACACAGCCAAAAGCAGGTCTGGGTGGCTTGGGAGGATGAGGTAATAATGAAACCAACAAGAGCTGAGCAGGGCTAGAAGGGACCAAGAGAAGTCACAGCTCACCATTGCCTAGCCAGGGCCGGACAGGAGGGATCTGTAGGCATCTCTCACAGCAGAGAGAGGTTTGAAGGAGGGATTTAAGAGGCAAGAGGGTGACTTTGTGAGTTACACCCAGGTATGGGGAGCAGTAGGGGAGAATGCAGAAAGGTGCTTGAGGGAAAAGGGGACCTAGGGACAAGACTAAAAATGATGCCCACCATGGGCCTGCTCTGCCTAGGGGTAGGAAGTACTAGCAGACAATCATAGAATTATAGAAGATTAGAGTTGGAAAGGACCTCAGGAGGTCATCTAGTCCAACCCGCTGCTCAAAGCAGGACTAACCCCAACTAAATCATCCCAGCCAGGGCTTTGTCAAGCCGCAGCTTAAAAACCTCTAAAGATGGAGATTCCACCACCTCCCTAGGTAACCCGTTCCAGTGCTTCACCATCCTCCTAGTGAAATTTTTTCCCTAATATCCAACCTAGACCTCCCGCCCTGCAACTTGAGACCATTGCTCCTTGTTCTGTCATCTACTATGTGCAAGAAGGCACTGGACAGAAGCCAAGTGATCACGGAGCCATTCCACAGACCCCAGCAGAGCAAATGGCTGAATCAATCCAAATGAAAGCATTAATGTCATCTGTGTCTTCCTTTTCTCTCTCTCTTTTGACAACTGGTGTAGGTCACTGGTGCCAGCAGCAGAGTGCCTCAGGGTAACAATTCCTGCACATGCTCTTTCTTGCAGGTGGTCCAATAGAGAGTAAGAGCTTGATGAAGGATTCCTATACCCCTGATGTGATTCAAAGGGCAGTCAGAGACCCTAAGCATTGGCATGGAAGGAAAACCGATGAGCTAGGTAAGGCTTCTGTCCTGAGTGAGCAACTGATGCACTTCAGAGCTCGGTGCAGACAAAAGAAGGGAGCTGATGGGTTAAAGCTGGGCATTATCACAGGAGAGGAGCCATTGAGTTAGGGCTAAGCACTGTCACTGGTGGGTGGAAACCATTAAGGCTGGTTCTTATCCACAGGCAGAATGGTATCATTAGGCGTGAAGCAGTGACTGAAGTGTGTTTTGTCTTTTTTATAGGGCGATGGCATCAGAAAAATGCCCTAAATCTTAACCTGCAAAAAGCTTTGGAGCAGAAATATGGGGAGAAGAACAAAGGTACCAAATCCTAGAAGGCAAAGGATAGAGAAGTGAGCGCTCTCCGAAAGATAACCTGCTCTCCCTAGCGCTAGAATAAACCTCCATGCAGCCTCTATCAGTGTGTTTGCTGAGCATCAACAATAGGATTAGCAGGATGAGAACTGGGGAATCAGCTGGCAGAAACACAACAGCAAAGCTTCTTATCCCAGGAAAAGGGAGGGAGCGTCTTTGGGACAGCAGTGTGTGAGAGGACTGAATGGACATGGAAACAGTTCTCATGCAGTCCCTGCTAGATGAAACAGTGGAGGGGGGTCTACTGGGGTGAGTAGTGTGGGGGTGCAAAGAGGAAGACCAGCACTGAATGAACAAGGAGACTGAATAGCCAACAGACAGGGACAGTGTTAAGTAAATAGCAGGGCTGGATGGGGTTTCCACTGGGGAGAGAGAACGTGTGTGTGCACGCACATGTGTGGTGGGAGAATGACCATGACTGAATGATCATAGTCGGCACTTTGATGGCTGCCAGCTCCTTTTCCTTCTCACCCCCTGGAGTCTGTCCATAGTTCTCCTGCACAGCTGGAAGCACAGTGGGAGCTTGGTCAGATGATTTGCAAACCTCAGTCTGTGGGCACTTCCTATGTAAACGCTTTCTTGCAGGTGTTTCTAGGGAGTCAGTCCCTGTCAGTACAGCATCCAGCTGTAACTCTTGTCCCTCTCGGAGGCCGAGATTGGGAGGCAGGAGGCAATTTCCTTCCCTCTCATAATTCTTGCTATGTTGCTTTAAGGTGGATGAACTGAAGCTCGCTTGGAGAGCTCCTGCATTGCTAGGGACTTACAGCGGCTGTGGGAAAACCTGCCAGCTCTGACCTCAGAATTGGAGACAGTAGGTCACCCACCCAAACTCATGAGCTCCCAAACCAATGCCAAAAAGCCCAACTCACCAAAAGGGACCTGGAAGGGTGCAGGGGGACCCCTGTTGGCCCTTGGATTCCCCGGGCTGCTGGGTCACCCTCCAGTGAGGAGGATTGCTGGGACTATTTTGACAAGCCATTCCTGGGTAAGCCCTATCTCCCATAGCAACATCCATCTGGGGGCAGGAAGGTGCCAGCATTGCAGGGTCCATGTGCTCTGCTATGTAGGTGCACGCCTCTGATAGGAAATCCAAATGGGAATGAATCCCTCAGAAGGGAGGAGATGAACCGTGGCTGGAAAGGGGGCGTCACACAGAAACAGTGTCCACTGGCTGAGGGTGCAGTGGTAGTTTGGGATCCGCTCAGGGCTGTCCTGTCTGATACGGCTTTTCAGAGAGCCCAGGGACTTTTAGTTCTTGCTCCTTGCGGCTGGCCCCACACAACGCACCTACTTGGCACAAAGAGTTTGCAAAGGAAGAGAGACCCTCTCTTTCCCCAGCTGCCCCACCCCCCAGACTTGGAACTGCTGATCATTTTGCCCTCAGCGGTGCACTGATTCTGGGCACAAATAAGGGCTGTTTTTCCACTCTCTGTCAGTAGGGTTAGGTCAGAGCAGTGCTGACTGCAGAGCAATGCCTGGGACTTGCAAATGGAAGAGGTTAAAATGTAACCAGTGATAACTATGGGCTGATTATCTCCCACCCTCAACAATTAACCATTATCGGGTCTGATGTTCCAACGTTCACAGTGTGGGGGAGAAATAATTGCTCATTGACTAAACAGGGAAGCCTCCTACTGGGCTTCCTTCTGCTTCAGCATGGAGTGGCACAGGTCTCAGCATGCAGTGCGGCATCTCCAGCCAAGGCACCCTAGGACATCACCACTCTGCACGCTGCATGCCTGGGCTTATGCAGAAGGAGGATTCATGTGCCAATTAAGTGCAGCCCTCAAGGCACCCAGAAAGTTAGTGATGGAGCCTGTGCTGCTGCTTCAGCATTCTGACAGTAAAACCTCGGAGCCGGAGCCTGTCATTTGTACTCCTTTGAATAGCACATTGGGTATGGCGCCACACAATGTGAGCACGGGTGGCAAAAACAGAACCTCAGACAAGCACCTGCCATGATCAGAACGGTGTCTGCTGACAGCCTGGGACCCTGCCCTGAGCTTTATCAAACAGAGGCCGTGCATTTCTGTTTGGAAGAGACCCAGAGATTTGGATAATAAACTAATTTCTTCCGTGCAGCCTACAGGAAATTGCCCACTCTCTAGCGCCAGGTAGAGGGGCAGTGAGAACTGCTGTTAATGATTGATTCACATAAACAAGGACAGGGTTCAAATGGTTAGTTATGCACACCACTGGCCTGTGTAACCCTTTGCTTATATTGGCCTCATCCTCCCTCCTGCCTTTTGTCAGTCACACCCTTTAGAGTCTTGCCTTAAATTACACTGCAAGCACTTCAGAGCTGGGACTGTGTTACCCTATGCATGTGTACTGTGCCTCGGCCGACAGGGCTCCCCCAGGCCTACAGCGGTTATCTGGGATACAGAAAACAGGACAGGTGGGTGGTGCAGTGAGTTGATACTCATACAGGCTTCTAGGAACATGGGCTGAGTTAATACATGAGTTTCTGTGTTCTCATTCTAATGCCTATATATAAACCTAACAAAACCACAGCACAGACTGGCACACATAGCCTTCTCTATTCATGAAAGGCCTGGGACTGGATTAGCAAGGCATGCAACAAGTCCGGAATGAGTTGGGTTGGGGAAGCTTGTATGGCATCTATCTACACCCTGGTCCGCTGGAGGCGGTGCTGCGTCTTGGCTTTCAAGAGCAACTGAGTCCACATTTCATGTCTTAAAGTTTAAAAACTGATGAATTTATCAGCATTATCCAAAAGGAGGATTACACTGCACAATGCAGGACTGGCAACCTCCAATTAACACAGCGGGAACAATACAAACAAACAGCCAACATTGCCCTTTCCTCCTTCCCCATCACACATGTCAATATATCAACGTCAGACTCAAACACCTGGTAGATACATCTAAATCAGTAATGGAGCTCACCGATGGACTGAGAGATGATTTTGCTAGGTCTGATCACTGGGTGGCAGCTCTGAGCCACTGTTTTTCCCTTGTAAAGCCTTCCCTTGGTTAGAGCAGTGTTTCTCAAATAGTGTTCCGCAGAACCCTGGGGTTCCGTGGCCTAAGTTGAAGGGTTGGCGCGCCGCAGAAAACTGCTTAGAGAGCGCGCCGCTGAAAACAGCCTACACCGCGCCGCCAAAAAGGGGGAAATTTCCTGGACTTGTCGGCGGAGGGCATGGCATGGCTGCGCAAGGGTTCCGCGGCAAAATATAATTGAGAAACACTGCGTTAGAGGAACACGGAAGAACTGGGTTCTCTTTCTTTGGCAAAGTTAGCTCTCACCAAAGCAGCTAGTTAGCTGCTACCATCTTGTACAAACAGCCAATGCACTGAAGATCCAGCAAATCATAGTATTTTAGTAATTAGAGATGGATAAACTATGACTTAATGGGTTTCGTCTATCTGCACAGCCTCCCCCCACCCCAGTTTACCTGCAGTAATGTAGATCCTCCATGGCTTTGTCTGGTCCAGTTTTATGTGTCCTGGTGATGGGGCTTCCACAATCTCCCTAGAGACATTATTCTGCAGGATATAGTCACAGATAGGAAAGGTTTCTCCATCTACAACCAAGTTTCCCCATTTCTGTTTCACCCCTTTACTCCAACCCACCTTGTCCCATCCTTAACAATTCCAACCCTTTCTTGGTATCTACATCCTTCCAACACTAATTCTTCTGATGATTATTATTAAACTAAATCTGTTTTAAGAATGCAAGGCATTTCATTCCAGATGTTTGGGCCAGAGTTATCTGCGACATGAAGTTTGATCATTCACACCATGAAGTTTGCATCAACCTCAGCATTACATTGCCTCAGAACCATGGATTAGAGCTGTGTGTAATGAGCAGATCTCTCCAATGAGGACAGGTTTTCTTGTTTCTCTATCCAAGTACACTGATACAGGTGAGGAAGACATGGTGCTGATTGACATCTGCCACCTGCTGGAAGCCCAGTGCAATATGAGTTGTCTCACCATGATTTGAGGCCTAGCATAGCTTAAGTTGCCTGCTTGACTATTCTGACCTCCGCAGCCTGACATCTTCCGGTTGGCAGAAACAAATAGGAATACTGAGTAACCTTGCAGATGTCTCAGTTTCTGCATAACACGGCACATAAGATAAAATACATAACCTGTATGCTTGCTGGTGCACATAGATTAATAATAGTAGTAATAATTAGTAGAGAGGTAATTAGGTGAAAGCTGTTTATAGAAAGGTATAAAAAGTCACCACTTAGACAAAGGGGCCCACTCCAACCACGCCTGATTCCGTGGGAGGTGCTGCTGGTCGGACCAGAGGATCCACTGACTCCCTGGCAGGGCCCCTGAAGAAAGCCCTATCTATATACAGCCTTCTGAGTGACTGCTTAGCTCTCTAGGCTTAGTGAGTATGATATATTGTAGTTAATTTTAGGCATTGTATTTAACTAGTATTTTTATAGAAAACCTTGCACATTAAATGTTATTGATCTGCAAATCGGGCGTACCGTGTCTCACTGGTATCCACACCGATCACTAAGTGTCCAGTATCAACACCACACACTTTGGAAGGAGGAGGGCTGGAAAGAAGAATTACTCTTTCTGTATTTCCTGCATGGGTTTGGGAGAAGAAGCAGCGACAATGTGCTTCCAGTGGTGGAATTTTCATCCATTCACCTGTCCTTTTGTCCTCCCCAATCATCTCACAGCACTAGCACACTTCCTTGGCCCTGACAACTGCTCCCTGCCCTTCCCATGGAGGCAACACAAAGTAATCGTCACACTTCAGGGTTTTGAAGAGCTGAATGGCCTGCATGTGACATGCAGGCTCTTGCTTGCCATCGACAGATCCTCCATCACAGGGGGGCTTTCCAAATACCCGTCTGGCTTCTGAAGTCTTATCAGTCAGAGGGCTGATCTCACCCACAGGGGTTTTCTCACCAGGTCTGAGGCCATGAAAGAAGCAGTATTCCCCCACCTGCTCCAGAAAAACAGGCCCAGTGCCATCGGGGTTGAACATGACCACGTTACTCTCTTGCACAGGCTGGGCTTTAGAAGTATCAACCCCCCCGGATAGGAAGGGCGAGGAAACACTGATGGGTTCTGGGGGGATGTTGGGGTTCTTGGGGAACACAACATAGCTCCCAAATACAGGCAGGTGAGCTCCAGAGGAAGGGGCAGATGCTGAACATGGAACAGGGACTACGACGCCAGGTTTCTCAAGGCCCAAGTCAGGGCTGGGGGTGCCCTCCGTGGCACGGGGCAGTCGTGGGTTCGACGTCAACACACCAGCAGCAGTGAGCATCCCCTCTGGCGGGGCCAGTGCAGGTGAGAGACGGGCAGAGTCTCCTGCTGGCATCAGTGACACACCTTCCGTGGTGACGTAGCCCGATGGCCATTTTTGACAGGAGTTGTTTAAGGGGACAGCAGTCGGTGACCTCTGACCTTCTGTGTCCCCTTGCACCTCTTCCCCCCCTGCTGGCTGGTCTCCTGGTACTTCTTGCCCTGCAGCAAGTGGCTGCTTCATCTCTTCCTGTGCAGGAGGTGAGACGGGGTGGAGATGAGCTGCTCCTCTCTCTGCCCCTACCAGCAGGGCCTGGGAACAGGCCTCCTGGGGTAGGGACACGTATTCCAGGGACACCAGCCTCCCCCTAGTTCCCACTCGGGCAGCTTCCTGGTCCTGATGAATGTCAGGCAGGGAGCACACGTGGGGGAGGTGCAAGTATGGACCATTAAAGTCAAAGCCGGACATGGGTACCTGAGAAGCAGTGACCTTAGCACGGCTCCTCCAGGGGAGTGTGGCTGGCAAGAAGGACTGACTGGTGTCATGACTCGAAGGGCAGCCAGCCGGGGCTGAAGGACGTTGAGCAGGAGATGTCATTTCCAGAGTCTGACATGGTTTCTCTGGGTCCAGTGCACCAAAGAAGCAAACCATCCTGTCAGCCCCAGTTCCAGGGAGCTCTGCTGAACTAACCTTCATGTGTCTGCAAGAGGGAAAACAAGAGGAATCAGCCACTCGAGAAATCACCCTGCAGCGAACGTCGCATACAGACAGGGAGCAGAGCTGAGGGCCCCCTGAGAGAAAGGTCTCCTCGGGGTTAGAAGAAATCTTTCCCTGGGGGCAGGTTATCCCATGACTGCCTATGGCAGAGTTTCTTCTGCCTTCCTCTGAAGCAGCTGGTACCAGTCTCTGTTGCTGGCAGGATACTGGACTAGATGGACCATTGGCTGGACCCAGTCTGGCAGTTCCTGGAGTCTAGGGAGCCCAAGCAGCTCATCACCCTTCAGAGGCCGGGATCACCACTATCCACATTTACATAGCACCAGAGATTATAAAAATGCATGGTCCGTGCCCCAAGGAGCTTACAGCCACTGAGGTAGAAGCTAGAGAAAGGGAAGGGGCAGGGAAGGAGAGATGGGGGTTTAAACAAATCCAAATAATGGCCTGCACTTTCCAGAAGTGACCAGTGATGGCTGGGCTCCCACCTCGAGACACCTTCGGTTATGTCTCCACTGCACTGTTTATGTTGGCCCCACATTTCTGCACTGGAAGAATTATCCCCTGGCCTATTGCAGCTCCTCTCTGGCTCTTCTATGCTGCCAGAGTCAGAATCGGTCCCAAGTCAGCTGAGGGCCTCAGTTCCAGAAGAGAGGGAGGTTGGGTGTATGTGTGTGGTGGGGGAGGGGCTGCTGGGGTTGCTTCTCCACCTCCATTTCCAGATTGGGAAATCAAGGGCATTGAGTCAAGCCCATTTCCAGAAGGAAAGACAAGAGAGGAAGGGGGCAGGGTTTGGCACTGGTGTTTCCAGCCATGGTGAGACCAGGGGCAGAAAGTCCATCCACTCACATTTCCAGAGGGCATGTGGAGGATGTACCAAGGTCTATCATCCATACCAGTTTCATTTGCCACCCCTCACTGCTGGGATCAGCTACCCCCAGGAACTGAATTGCCATCGTCCCCAAGTAATGTCTCGCAGAGCATCACCACTGAGCAGTGACCGACCACTCACCCGTCCAGCACTTGGATGCAGCTGGCCAGCTCTGTCTTCTCAGAAGGGCTCTGCTTGTCAAAGTCTAGGTGGCTGCTTTGCAGCAGAATCCCGAATGGTACTTTCTGTTAAGAGACAAGGGCAGATAACAGCACTCCTGGCAGAGAGAGGGCGATTCCCTGAGAGAAGTGGGGAGCCAGGAGCCCCGGGTGCTGGGGCCACACAGTGGAGATACCACACCCAGTGTATGGTTCCACTTTAACCCTCCTGGGGGCAACATTGCTCCTGGGGACTGGCGGGGTTTATTTTGTTATTCACGGGCCTTTCATTTCTCCGTTGCTGATCTCTCTAATTGAACTCCGCTGTTTGCCAGGTAGTGCTGGGTGCGTCATGGCAGCTCTACCCAAGGAGCACATGGGAACTGTGTGGGCAGGTGCAGGAGAGCAGTGGCAGCAAATCAGCCACTGTGTGAAATGGCAGCCATGCCCTGGGAGATTATGGGGATGCCACAAGCAGGGAGGAGGCCCAGGAAATCAGCCTGTGTCTATAGAATGAGAGCTCTGCCATCCCAGGGTGACCTGAGGCACACCATTTCCTGGGATTTCTGAGCACCTTTGGATCAGACGTCTCATCAAAGGTGATGGACACTTAAAACCACGGGGTAAGGAGCCGAGTCTGACTGTGGATTGAAAACCAGCTACACGCCTGGAAACAAAGAGCTCCTGGGAATGGCTGCTCCTCACTGCACAGAGAGCTCATTACTGAGCTGTCCGGGGGCCAGCCCTCGGAGCTGTGTTTGTTCTGGATTTGGAGAGGGAACAGGGCAGCAGGCTGGTGACGTTTGCCAGTGACCCTAGTTTGTTTCAGTTACAAGTAGGTGTTCACAAGCTTTTTGTATTAGTGACCTCTTTCACACAGCAAGCCTCTGAGTTTGACCCCTCCTTAGAAAGTAAAAAACACATTTCTTATATTTATCTCTATGTTAAATGCTAAATTTAAACCCTATTCCTTAAATTTGCCCCTGGCCCCCGTGGGCTCCCCACTCCACCTTCGCCCCTAACCCCTTCGTCCCTAACCTCTGCACCCGACCCCTCCTGCGTCCACCTGAATGCATGGAGCAACTAGTATTGCTGCTCGCTCCCTTCTCAAACCCTGCTCCTCTGGGCACCTCTAGGGGGCTGTGAGGGGGGAGCGAGGAGCAACATCAGGTCTCCCTGCATCCAGGTCACTTTCCCGACTTGGGCTGTGTAAGAGAACAGTGGCTCCTGATGCTCGCCTTGCCTCACAGCATAGCTAGGGTGACCAGATGTCCTGATTTTATAGGGGCAGTCCCGATATTCGGGGCTTTGTCTTATATAGGCCCTTATTACCCCTCCCCACACCCCCTGTGCTGATTTCTCACACTTACTATCTGGTTATCTGCACAGCCCCAAATGGGGGTGCGGAGGAACACTGGGGGAGGGAACAGTTACTGTGTCACCGCTCACCCCCTTGATATTTCTCCACCCAAAGGAAACAGGGAGACTCCCAGCCCTGCACCTGGCTAGGCTCAGGGCTCACAGTGCCTGACCCCCACATAACCAGGTCGCAACCCCCTGAAGGGTCATCACCCCCAGTTTGAAAACCAATGACATGACAGCATCTCCTGGTGGATGCAAACCCATCGAGGGAATAAGCATCCTGACAGCAGGTGTGATTCAGCTTGCACAAGCGTAAGGTAAAATCAGTGGTAAAAATACTATAGCCTGGGCTTCTCCTGTGCGCCGAGGGGCAGGGTCCTCGACAGCCATTGTAATGGGGCATTTACCCCCAAGACACCACAAAAGGGTTAATATGGGTTTGCGAGGCCAATTATTCTGCCTGCTTGCAGCTGGAGGAGAGGCCAGGCCTCCTTAGAAATAAAGCCCCCCAGATGGGGAGGAGATGGGCGTTTGGCCATAAAAAGCTGGGTGAGGCCAGTTGGTGGAAGGTGACCCAGAGGAGAGGAGGCGGGAAGTAGCCTGAGAGAAGGCTGAGATGGAGGAGGCAGAGCAGAGCAAACAGGCTACCCCAGGGGCCAGCAGGAAGGCTGACTGGACACAGAGGCCTCAAAGAGCAGCAGCCTGCCTGAGCCCCTGAGCAAGGGGAGGAGCGCGTCAGCCTCTGGTCAGGCGGTTGCTGAAGCCCAAGACCTGGAGACACGGTGAGGGGATAAGCTGTAGTGGATGAGGCAGGCCTGTGAGAAGAGGCGGCCGGCTGAGCCCAGCCAGGCTGAGGGTTTGGTTTTGTTTACAGTTCTGTTGGCCTTTAGTAAAGGGCTCTGTTGGCCAGAAGGGGCAGGACTGTAAAGTGGTCTGACCGGAGGGCTGGGATACTCTTACGGCGGGAGTAGGCCAAAGCATAGAAGGGGAAAGCCAAGTTCTCTGTTACCTGGACGTAGTTCTGGAGGAGGTGACTCTTGCCAGGATTTGGAATCTTGTCTTCCCATTTTTTCTTCTTGCTGCAACAACAAGACAGAGTTGGCAGGGTCAGCTCTCCTGGGCGGAGGCAACACCAGACACAGCCTTACACTGGCCCCCTTCTGAATAGGGAGGTCCTGAAACTCCTCAGCCCTGCGCTCCAGCTGCAGCCTGACATGGAGAGATCTCTGCACTGCACCCCAGGCATACTCCAGATGGACTAAGCCCTAGGTCAAGGATGGGGTGTGACCATGAAGCATCTCACCCCTCCCTGCACTCCCTCTACCAATGTGTCTGGCAAATCTCCCACTCGCACTGCAGACTTACCTGAGTAGACCTTTATAACCGCACCAGCCAAATGCTAACAGCATGATGGTGAAGACGGGGACCATCAGTGGGAGAACCAGTGGTGACCCAGCTAAATGGGAGAGAGAGGTAAAGAGACAGCAGCAGAAAATGGCTTCATTCTATATCAAACCTTACATCCTGGATGCTTGTGAGGGATTATATTAAGGTCAGGAAAATGTAGGTTGCCTATCAAGTCATGTGTCCTGATTGAGAGGTCTGTTAGATCATGGAATAGTCACCCATATGGGATAGACTGGATGTGAGCTAATCAGCAAAGCTGGGCAAATTACCAGGAAAATGAATCTGTGAACACTTTTTCTAAATCCAACTCATGATTTGATCTGGCCATGCCAGAGCCCCTTCTGTTGGGTTTCCTGTAAACATTTGGACAATCACTTTATGTCCATGCAGATATCTGGGACGAAGCTTGTTCTTTCATGGGTCCTCATATGCCCACAGACCTCATATATTCCCAAGAAAGTATTCCCTCTCCACACAACTCCAAATGTCAGGGTCTCCAATGAGGTGCTGTGGGAGTGGGGTTCCCCTCCTACAGACCCATTAGGTCAGCCCAAAAGGGGATATGTTCCTCAAGCCCCTGTTCTCCCTAGTCCCATATTAGGACTATTAAAAAGCTAAAGAAATACCAGACTAAAGAATTTTGTTAAAGTAAAGTTCAGCCTGAGAGAACATATCAGTAATTTCAAGGTGAAGATCTTAAGAACATTGCAGATATCAACAAAGGAAAATACCCCAGCGATTAGAAATGCCAGGAGACTTGCAGTTAACTGCAAATTTACAAGAAACACAAACATTTGAGCATGTGAAAATTCACAGTTAAGTTATTATTCAGACATCCCTCCTGTTTGTACAAGTTTAGAAAGCCAATCAGAGAGCAGGAACCGCACCATGAAACCTAGTGACCAATCACACAGACTGAACTCGAAATGCTGAACTTCACGCCTATAAAGGAATGCTTCTCTGAATGAAGAGAGAAACCCCTGCAGGCTCTGGTAGATTTGCTGAATATCACGTACAAAGAGACCATCCTTTCATTATTCACAGACATGAAGATATTGTTCAGAATGAATAGTTCAACCAGCTCCACTGACTGGTCACTTTCTTTACTTTCTAGCATGGATCATTCCTTCCCTTCTCCAGCCCTCCGCTTACATGAACTTCTCTCACTGGCCTCCAGCCCCATTTTCAGCCTGACCTTGTCCAGTGGGATTCAATGTGCCTGGAGTTGTGTCCAGGTTACTAACTTTAAGGGGAACATCAAAGACTGCAGTGCAGGGACACAGCGTGAGGGGAAGGTTACAGTCATGTAACCCTCTTCCCTGATTTTCCTGGGAATCACAACTAAATCCTCTGTAAGACACTTTGAAAATGTCGGCAGTTCATGTTTCTAAGTCTCCTTGTGGAGGGCCCTCCCTCCTCACCTAGCTCATCCATTTCCAACCCCTGATTTTCAGACTGTTTTCTTGTTCCCATGGAGAATGGCAGCCCTGAGCTCCCACTAAGATAAGCCAATTATACCCCGGATCTGTGAACTGAAGAGTGCAGCCAGGCATCAGGGGTCTCTGGTCAGGCTCTTTGCTTACTCAGTTGTATGAAACCCCAGCCAGGGGACCCTTTTCTCTAGGGAGGGAATGACCCCCTCCCACCAAAGCCCCAATACGGTAGCCCAGCTGGGATGTACCACTCTCAGTTTCCCAGGTGCACTCCTCACTCCACTCGCTCCAGGGCCCCTTGTAGGTGGAATGGTGCACCCTCGCCCGCATTTTTCCCATATAGTGTGTGGAGGGCTCCAGCATCTCCGGGGTGAAGATGAAGGGAGGCTCATCAGTGCTGATGTTTACACCCGGGGCAGTCTGGGAAGAGAAGAGGAGAAGTGATGGAGGAGGGGTAAGGAACTCTCTGTCCCATTCACTCATCTCCCAGGAGTCTTGGGTTCCCAGCAGTACCATCACCTACCTCCAAGGTGTCACCAGTCTTCCAGTACCTAAAATCATATCTCTGGTTTATATGGTCATAACTCAGGGTCTGTTTTGTCCATCTCAGCTCGTACTTCTGATCTTTCACCTTTGTCATTGTCACATTGACGGGTGCATGTGGCTTGACTAGAACACAAACAACACTTTAGGAACATGCATCCATCCCCCAGACAATCTTCCTGCCCGTTCCCTTCAGCTCTTCCCACCCCAGGTTATTGGCAGGGCTAAGGATACACTGGGGTGCAGTATTTTTCCTGAACAGATTAACACCAAGGACTGCTAATAGCTGGGCCCCCATCTGACACATCTCATCTCCGCACGCCTGTTCTGTACTTCCTCACAGCTGTGCTCTGTCAGTGCCAGGCAGGAGCTCCAGGGCTGTGAGCTTCCTTTACCAGCCACCTGTCCCATCCACACATCACTGTCTAGCTCTTCTTCTTTTCTCTCTTTTTTTTTTAAACTATTCCACCTCTCTCTCTCTCTCTCTCTCTCTTTCTCTCTCTCTCTGCCAACCCAAGTGTTTCCTAGCCTGGAGGAGAAACTCCCAGGTGACCCAAGGCAGAGTATCCAAACAGGGTCTCACTGTTTTTGTAGGCTTCAATCAGTTTCTCCTCTTTCTTGGGACGGACAGTTATGAGGTACTGGCTCAGCTCGCTGGGGTCGGTGACATTGATCTCACAGCTGTGCAATAGGTAGAGGCTGTGAGGCAATTCCTCCTCCTGGACTGGAGAGCATTCCGTCTCTCTGGGGAGAGAGCAGCCAGGCCTGAGTGAGCAGGAGGGATGGTCAGGCTCAGGAGAACAGGCATATGCTGCAATGGGCAGGTCACTTACTCTGATGCCGGTGTGGCTCTGTAGAAGAGTGTGAACAAGACTGAGCTGGTGACCTCTCTCCTCACTTCCCAGCTGCATGTTAGCCGATCAACCCCATTGAAGAAGCAACGAAGGTTCTTGGGCTGAGCCTCATCCCCTAGTGAGAAGCCAGTAGTTAGTGTACTTTCGAGCGGAGCAGGTTTGAGTTGTGTGTGGAGGACAGTGCAGCAGGGACTGGCTGTGACCATTGAGGGAGGAAAGGGATACTTTTAGGCTTGGTCTACACTACAGTTAGGTTGACGTAACTATGTAAGTGTCTACATGAAAATTTCACTTCCGCTCACGTAACTCATCCACTACACCGACTTAATAACTCTACCTCCACAAGGAGCATAGAATTTAGGTTTGCATATTTAGGTCAACACAGTGTCAGTGTAGACACTGCATTACTTACACCTGCTGTTAGTGGCCTCCACAATGCTCCACCTTGACCGCTGTGGTCACTGTTTTGAACTCCCCTGCCCAGCAGCCAGGTATACAGGAAGCCAGCCCTCCCCTTGAAAGTCCCATGAATTTTTGAAATTCCATTTCCTGTTTCCCCAGCTTGGAAAGCACACCTAGGAACTCTCGAGCATGCCTAACAGCTGCACATGCTGGCCCCACGCTGCAGACACGCTCTTGCCTGGAGTACACAGGAGGTGGTGAATCTCCTGGGTCTGTGGGGAGAAAAGGCTGTGCAGGCACAGCTCTGATCCAGCTGTAGAAACATCAAAATCTATAAGTAGATCGCTCGGGGCATGGAGGAGAAGGGCTACAAGAGGGACCAGCAGCAATGCCACGTGCAAGCCAAGGAGCTGCAGCAGGCGTACCAGAAGGCAGAGGAGTCTAACAATCACTCTGGGAAAGAGCCGCAGACCTACCATTTTGACAAAGAGCTGCAGGCCATCCTCAGTGGAGACCCAAGAGCTCACCACGCCCAAGAGCCCCGTGGATACTTCAGAGGAGCTCAAATCACAGGTACCTGCCATGAACAGTGAAGAGGAGGAGGTGGATGGGAGGGAGAAGTATGGGGTGCAGGTGACCAGGGGATCCAGCAGCTCAGCGAGCCAGGATCTGGTTTTGAATCCTGAGCAGTCCTGCCAATCCCTACATGAGCCTGATGCAGGGGAAGGAACCTCTGGTAAGTATGTAGTTTGCTTTGAAATTGTAGGGATTGAACCTCCAAAGTAGCAAGACATGTTGATGTGCTCTTTTTTTACTTATGCTAGAAGAGGTAGTGAAATAACCAATAGAGGCAGAGTTGCTATCTGCTTTTCGGTCCCCTGAAAAGTTAGGCAGAGGGGTCCCCGCGGAACAGTTTGTTTATGTGCACAGGGATGTCCCGGGAATCCTCTGTAGAGATTTCAAGGAAACTTTCCTGAAGGTAGTCTGCAATCCTCTGCTGAAGGCTTCTGGGGAGGGCTGCTTTATTTCTTCCATTAGAGTAGGACACTTTCCCATGCCACTTAACAGACAGCTATTCCACCTCCACCCTCTCAGAAACTTTTCCACCTTTGCTTCCCAGATATTATGCAGGACACAGCAAAAAGCTACAACCATTGGGATATTTTTTTAACTGAGGTCCAATCTCATGAGTAGACCGTGCCAGCGACCTTTCAGATAGTTGAATGTGCCTTTGGTTGTCATTCTGCATCTGCTGAGCCTATAGGTGAAGCTCTTCTTGGTGTGGTCGAGGTGACCAGTGTATGGTTTCATGAGCCCTGGGTGTAAGGGGTAGGCTGGGTCTCCCAAGATCACTACTGGCATTTCAACATCCCCTATGGTAATCCCACCAGTCTGGAAAGAAATTCCATGCTTACAGCTTTCTGAACAGTCCTATATTCTTAAAGATATGCGTGTCATGTATCTTCCCTGACCAACCCTGCTGGTAAAGTGACCCCGGTGATCCACCAGCACTTGCATTACCATAGAAAAGTAGCCCTTTCTGTTGATGTTCTCTGTGACAAGGTGGTCTGGTGCCAAAATAGGGATATGCATGCCATCTAGCGCCCCACTGCAGTTCGGGAACCCCATTGCTGCAAAGCCATCCAATATGTCCTGCACATTGCCAAGAGTCACCATCCTTTGTAGCAGAACGCGATGAATGGCCCTGCACACTTGCGTCACACCAGCCCCTACAGTGGATTTCCCAACTCCAAATTGATTCCTGACTGATTGCTACCAATCAGGTTTTGCAAGTTTTCACTGAGCAATTGTCACTTCACTAAGGTGGAAACCACATCTGGCAAGAAGAAAAGCAACAGGGAAGTCTGCAAAATATCTTCAATGCCTGTATACCAATGCAAGGAGTATGGGGAATGAGTAGGATGAACTGGAAGTCATGGTCTATAAAGAAAATTATGAGTTAATTGGCATTACAGAGACTTGGTGGGACAACTCTCATGACTGGAATACCAGCATTGAGGGACATGGTTTGTCCCAGAAGGATAGGTGTGGGGAAAAAAGGAGGAGGCATTACGGTGTATGTCAAGAATATATACAACTTGCTCTGAAGTCCAAGAGGAAGTGAGCAGCAGACCTATTGAGAGTCTCTGTGTGAGGATAAAAATGGGAAAGAATAGTAGCGATGTTAAGGGTGGGGGTCTATTATAGAGCACCAAATCAAGAACATGAAGTGGATCACGCATTCTACAAGCATGTAACAAGATTAGCTAACACACGAGCTGCTATTAATGGGAGATTTTAACTTCCCTGATGTCTGTTGGAAGACTATTACAGCAAAACAGAATATATTCTGCAAGTTCCTAGCATGCATAGGAGACAACATTCTGATTCAGAAAGTTGAGAAAACAACTAGGGAATCATCCATTTTGGACCTGGGGTTGACCAATAGGGATGAATTAGTTATGAACGTAAAGGTGGTCAGGAACTCGGGAGAAAGTGATCATGATCTGATAGAAATCAAGATCCTAAGGAAATGAGGACACGAGAACAGCAAAACAAGAACACTGGACTTCAGAAAGGTAGATTTCGACCAACTCAGAGAAACAGCAGGCAAGGTCCTATGGAAAGACCAATTAGGAAGAAAAGGAATCAAAGGGGGCTGGAAGTTCCTAAAAGATGTAAGCCTAGAGGCTCAATATCAAGCTATTCCAATGCAGAAGATAGATAAGAAGAGCCACAGGAAGCCAATGTGGAGCACATGGAGCTTTTTAGCTATCTAAAAACCAAAAGGGATACATACAGGAAATGGAAGGAAAGGCGTGCCTCCAAGGAAGCATACATGGGAACAGTGTGAGCATGCAGGGACAAAAATCAAGAAAGCCAAGGCAAAGAATGAGTTATATGCTGGCAAAGAATTTTAGAGGCGACAAGAGGAGGTTCTACAAATATGTCAGACAAAAAAGAAAGATCAGTGAGCCCACACCATCCATGGAGAAGGTGAGCTGGTAATGGAAGACAATAGGAAAGCCTAGCTGATCAATGCCTACTTGGCTTCAGTCTTTCACAAAAAAATAACATGACTCGATGACTAGTGAAGTTAGCATAGACAATAAAGGGGAAGGGATGCAGATCAGGATAAGTAAAGAACACATCAGTGATATTCTGACAAATGTGAATGAATTCAAGTCAGTGGGACCTGATGCTATTCACCCCAGAATGCTGAAGGAATTAGCTGAAGAAATCAGAGACACTTGTGATAATATTTGAAAACTCATGGATGACAGGTGATCTCCTTCTTTGGCAGGGTAACTGGTTTAGTGGATAGGGGGAATGTGCTGGACATAATATACCTGGGCTGCAGCAAGGCTTTTGATATGGTCCCACATGATGTTCTGATAGATAAGCTGGAGAAATGGGGGCTCAGCAGAACTACCATTAAGTGGATACATAATTGGTTAAACAACCGCAAACAAAAAGTCACTAATAAATAGAATGTCAGATTGGAGGGAGGTCTCAAGTGGGGTTCCAGAGGGATCTGTTCTGGGACCAGTATTATTTAACATCTTTCTTAATGACCTGGATGGAGAAATAGAGAGCGTACTGATCAAATTTGTAGATGACACAAAAGCTACTGGATGAGGGGAGTGTTGCAAGCACTTTGGAGGATAAGCTGAAATGCAAAGGGATCTTGATAAGTTGGACAACTGGGCTACAGACAACAAAATGAGATTCAACAAAGACAAATGTGACAGAAGAAAAACCAAATGCACAAATACAGAATGGGGGATAACTGGCTTGGCGGCAGCACAGCTGAGAAGGATCTGGGAATTGTGATGGATCACAGCCTCAGCATGAGTCAACAATGCAATGCTGTTGCAAAAAAAGCTAATACAATTTTAGGTTGCATCAACAGAGGCACAGCATTCAAGTCATGGGAGGTGATAATACTGCTCTACGTGGTGCTGATTAGGCCTCAGATGGAGTATAGTGTTCAGTTTTGATCACCAAAGTATAGAAAGGATGTAGAGAAACAGAGACGACTGACAAAGATAATGAAAGGACGGAACACAAGCCCTACAAGCAAAGGCTGAAGGAACTGGGTATGTTTAGTTTGGAAAAGAGGAGATTAAAGGGGGTAAGATAGTGGTCTTCACATCCTTGAAAGGCTGCCATAAAAAAGATGGAGAAAAGTTGTTCTCTTTTGCCACAGAGAGCAGGACAAGAGGCAATGGGTTCAAACTACAGCATGGCAAATTTAGATTAAATCTCAGAAAAACTTCCTAATTGTAAGAACTATAGGACAACGGAACAGACTGCCTAGGGAGATCATGGAAGCTCCTTCATTGGAGGTTCTAAAAGGAAGTTGGATAGCCACCTCTCTTGGGTGGTTTAGACACAACAAATCCTGCATCTTGGCAGGTGGTTAGACTAGATGACTCTTGAGGTCCCCTCTAACCCTATGATGCTATGATTCCATGTTCCACACGGCTCCTCTGGCAGCTCTGCGAATGCTGCAAGATCAGGCGCCCTGTGCTGGTAATACTCATCACAGTAGTACAGAGCAGTACAGGGTCCATACCTCTGACACAGACGGCAGACAGCGAGGAGGGGAACACAGGCTTTTGGGGATTTCAAAAAGGGGCACTAAACATTATGGGATGCAGATAACATTATGGGTTGGCGAACTGTGCATTCTAGGATGTTGAAATTATGTTCCCAGGCATAGAATCATAGAAGATTCAGGTTGGAAGGGACCTCAGGCGGTATTTATCCCAACCCCCTGCTCAAAGCAGGCCCAACCCCAATGAAACCATCCCAGCCAGGGCTTTGTGCAACTCATTTCGGCCCCATGAGGCATTGCAAAACTTTCCCAAAACAGCCTGCACTGGATGATGGTGAGTTTCACAGTGGGATAGCTAACCACAGTGCACTGCCCTCTGCATCAGTGCAAGCGCTGCATCAGTGCAAGGACATGTACCATGGACAGAAAGAGCATAGTGTGGACATGCAAAAGTGATTGTTATTGTGGTGGCTGTATGCTGATGTAACTTAGGTCGACATACTATTGTAGTGTAGACATGCTCTCAGTTTCAGGGTTCTCTAGGGGAGTCAAGAGCATTATACTGGTCCGTTTATCCACCAGATACAATCCCCGTATCACAACAGACAGAGACTGGCCTCTCTGGAGCCCATGTCACCAAACCACCATCTCCACTGGCATTCGCTGGCCCTCTTGCTGAGAGGCCAGATACTGAGCACCCCTAGTAGGGTCCCATCAAGCTGAGGGGTGTGCGGCGCAGCGGCAGGGGAAGTGTGTGTAAGGAGCTTGTACTGCCGCTGCCAGACTGCGCCAGGACTGGTACCTGTGCTGTGGGACTAGCCAGAGGGCTGCAGGCTCAGTGGCTACTGCTCTGCCCCTTGTCACTGACACCAAATTCACTTCCCATAAGAGAACATCCGTGACACTGGACCATTTTCACCAACTTGCAGAGATTCCCCAGTGTCATCAGCTCAGCCCCCAAATCCTCCTGCAGCAAAGCACAATATCCCTGAGCTCCCCACGTCTCATCATGTCCCTCCTTCCTCCCCACGGCCCCTCGGCCTCCAGCATTACCTTCCTGGGACCTCCAGGACACTGCCGTGCTCCATTCGCTGGGCTGGCCAGACCAACCACTGCCCTGGCTCGGCTTGGATCGCACACGAGCAACATAGGTACTGCCTGGCACAAGGGCTTCCTGCCTCAGCAGGCAGTGGGAGGAGTCTGAGATTGTCACCGAGGAAGATTTCTGTCAGTGGGGAAGAGATGGGGAGAGGTGGAGAGAGAGACTTGTCAGAGAGGCGTGTGAGGACCCTTTCCTTGGGCAATTCAGCATAGCCCAGCTGATCCCGGGATCAGGTGCAGCCAGATGCTGTTTGTGCATGGCTCATTGCTCTCATAGCGCACAGCAGCTTTTCATGGATAGGTCTCTGGCCTTGCCCAGTCATGGCTGGACAGCACAGGAAGTGTGAGATGCACATGCAGCCAGCTGCAGTGTGCACAGAGACACCATCAGGGCCATTCAGGTGTCCCAGGATCGGCTGGGTTCAGTGGCAGTCAAGGAGGTATCAGAGGATTGCAAAGGATTCTCTTCTGCCCTCTAAAAGGTGGAACTAAGAACAGCACATGCCAGTGGCTAAGCATATCTCACGCCTACCTCCCAAGATTCCCACTCCCTCTTGTAGGTCACTTCAAACTCCAACGCATCATGCAGCCGCTGGCTTCCCTTTCTCCCTCCAGCTGCTTTCCAGGCCAGCAAGAAGTCACCTGCTTCTGTGACATTGATCCAGAGCTTCTGAGGGGGAAGGGGCTGGACTGGAAATGGGAAGGGACAACACAGGCTGCGGTTATTAGTAGATGGGGATGAGGAAAGGGCAGAGGGCCTGTCAAAGTCTTATCTCCATAAGGAAAGACCCAGATCTGCCTGACATCAGGCCTCTGTGGGATTTCTCAGCGCTGCTGCAAAAAGATTCTGAGGCCTGTTGGCACTTGGCAGTGCAACAAGTAGGGGTGCCAGGGCCATAGGGAAAAGGGGGAACAGAACAGAAGGGGAATAGGGAGACGAGTGCTGTATTCATTTAAAGGTGGAGACATATTACTGAGTATTTTTCTGAGTGAAGAGGTTTATTTGACAGTTTTTTTTGTAATAGCACTAAGAGAAATACAGCCAGAGAGAGAGTATGGGTCAGCTGGGAGGAATACATCTGGCTTTTCCATGATAGGCAAGTAAGGAAAGAATCCAGCCATCATCCTCAAAGAGAGAAGCGGTAACACAGGCCTCCCAATGGAAATGAAACTATTCCTGGCAAGATAATGGGCAGACATACAGAAGTGAGGTTAAAGGATAGGGAGCAGGATTCTCGGGTAGAGATAGGGGATCAGGGCAGAGGAAGAAGTATTCATTTCAAAGGATCTCAAATATTCCTGGGGAGTAGCACCCTTACCATTCTGGAAAAGGCTAATGTTCAGCTCGGCTTTCAGCTCCCGATCGGGTTTGAAGATGTAAATGTCCTCCACGCCAACTGCAAATTCGGTGCTGTTTTTGCGGCAGCTCCAGAAGACACAGACGTCTTGGCAGACAGGCAGCTCCTCGGCTACCTGACGTTCACATGGGATCTGCATGTTTTTGCTGTGTGTAGAGAGAGGCCTAGGTTAAGCTGATTTAGGTACAGAAAGAAAATCCAAAATTAGGCTCCTGAAACCTTCACCTTCTTCTATTGTTATACTGTGTTCATCACTGTAGCATCTGAGAACCTTCAAGTGGCTCATTAAGCAATGTGACTTCACATCTGTCATCTGAGGTTTGGTGTCTCATCCTCTCCCCAGAATGAAATGGATTTTTTTCTAATTAAAACATGTTGCTCTATGTTTATATTAGAGAAGCCATGTCAAAGAGATCGCCTTGCATGTGGAGTGGAAGCTGGTGAGGGTGTAAATTGTCATTGGTTCCAAGAGGCGTTGATTCCATAAATGGCCCCTGAGAAAGCTCTGTTTTGCACAGATGAGCTTTACTCTTCGTGTCAAGAGGTCCATTGTGCCAGAGGAGCAGAGCTGTTGACCACAATTTTTGTTCCAGAACATTAGATGGTCTGTTAAATGGCTTTGGCCCAGCCCATGGATATCTTTGAAGATAGGGACAAGACCTTTAATTTGATTCAAAATTCTATGGGAAGCTAGGGTAGAGAATGGAGGACAGGTTTGCTGAGCTCAGGGTAGCTGTGTTGCTGAGGAGACACACTGCAGTGTTCTGTACTAGCGGGAGTTTCCCACACACTGGAGGCTCCCTGCCCAGCTATATTGCCTTGCTGTGGTCCAGCCAAGAAGTGACAAAGGTGTGAATGACTGAAGCCAGGTCTGCCAGGCTGGGACAGAGTCTCCTAGCCAACCAGAGATAATAAAAAGCGTTACTTGCTGACGCTGCTATGTGAGAACTTAGGGTCAGCGAGGAATCCAAGAGTATTCCTAACCTATGGACCGAACTGACCAATTGTAGGTGTGTGACTTCAGCCAACAGTGACTGCATTGTAGCTGCACACACTCCAACCTGCTTTCCTCTACCCACCAGCATCACCTCTCTCGCTCTGATTCAGCTTGTTCTTCATCTATGAGCTCATCTCATCCAAGCACCGGGCTGTCTGGGTGGTAGTGGTGTGCTTGTGTGAGGTGAAGGATAGACAGAGCTGTGTGTCACAGCATATTGCTGGCACTTATACCCTGTCTGACCAGTTCACGCTCATCCCAAGGTCCAGCCTCACAATTTATCTTCTGACTGGGCCCCAGAGCATTCTCTCAAGGGCCAAGGCATTGTACACGTCCTTTTCCTGAAGATGGTGGCTTCTCCCAATCCAAAGCCCAGTGAAGTCAGTGGGAGTCAACCCACTAATGATTTCAGTATGTCTTGCCCAAAAAGACAATAGAAATGATTCCTTCCTATTCCCCACCACTTCCCCCTCTCCCAAACCCTGACCTCTACTCTCCTATCTCACCATCTCTTGCTTTCCACATCTATTCCTCCCTTTCTGTGCCTCTCCCTCTCCCCCCACCACATCCCTCTTGGGCTGATGGCTCAGTTCCCCTTTCAGAAGGAAGCAGATGTGATGGGGAGATACTGACGTGCCCAGCCCAATAACTCTGGGAGGAAACTCAATAGCACAACTGGGCATATTCACTGCTCTCTTTTTTCACAGCCTCTCCACCCATCTTTATTTACCAGAGCTATGTTCCCGCTGACCTTACTACAAAGAAAAGCCAGGGGAAAGTGTGGGAGTGAGGAACCATCCCTCTCTCCTCTGCTGATGAATGAACCTCAGCCCAGCTCTGCTGTAATGCCTCTTTCTCCACTCCAGGGGCAGTAAGTTGCCAGTCCAGGCCCTGCCATCACTCTCACCTGGGATCCCTCAGAAAAATGAAGGGAGAGCGATAGAAAAGGTCATGAAAAAAAACTGAATAACGCTCCCTACTATATCTCCCCATCCTCCCAATACAGACCTAAAAGAGTCTCCAATTTCCATCCCACAGCGGTGCCAGCACAGGTGTCCACATGCTACTCAAACTCTGGCTGTCAGCTTGAATCCCTTTCCCTCCTCCCATTCCCATCTCTTAGGTTCAGCAGCCGGAGGCCTCTTGTGTCCCTCTGCAGCAGAGCATGGCTCAGGCACTTACTTGTCCAGATTATCCTCATGGTGAAGAATCACATTGAGGAAGCGACGTGCAGCTGTGGATTCCTGCCACGTGCAGGTGATCTGGGAGGTGTAGTCATTGTAGCAGTGCAGGCTCCGCATCGGGAGGCTCTCTGCAAGGGGAAGGAAAGCACAATGCTGCCGGTCAGTCATGGACAGTGAGGAATTATTGCCAAGGTGGGAATGGCAGATATGGGGGAGCGATGAGCGAATGGGTAAACTCTTCGCGGAGTCCCTTGCATGTCGGTTCGCTCATGTTACAAGGATGTCCTGGATAAAAACCTCACCCTCCCCGGTCCTCGCAGTCCAGGGGCTGGAGAAGAGAGATGTGCTTACCCAGAGCTGGGGTACTGAGATAATGGACCCTGCGCATTCACAGTCTGGGCAGCTTGTGTGAAGCTATCAAGAGTCTCGGGCTACTGAACGTTTTTCTTAAAGCCCCAACATCTGCATTCAGGTTATTACCCGAGCGTCTCACGTTTTTATGTAAAAGGCAAGTGTGAGACCTGCACGGCTGGGAAGAGAAGCTTGAAGGATGAGCCCTAAACAGGCCAGCACCAAAAGACAAATCAATAGAGCCCCAGCTGGATTCTCAGTCAGTCTCATGGTATGTATGTCATACTCCTGATCTTTGGGCCTGACCCTGGATTTCTGAGCACTGGGGGCTGGGAGCTGTGATTCACACTGTGGGAGCTGCCCTGGTGGTGAGCACACAGAACCCTCTTTGAAAGCCATGTCCGTGGGGGGTGCATGCGCATCCTCATGGTGTCATGGGTCAGACAATCTGTTCTGCGTACAGGAGCCCACGCACCAACCGCCTCCATTCCTTCTCTTCAACTACTGTATTATTGTCCTTACATTATTTCATGAGGTGTCACGAGCATTAATGTGCTACATGACATGTCATATGATGTCAAGCCATGTCACAAAATGCCTCTAAGGCACAAAAAGTGAAGGATTCAGCAATGAAGAGGGCTGTCCTAGTGTGAGCATAGGACATGGGCCCATGAATGGATCACACGGCTTAAGTGCCTCAGAGACCAGATAGGTCTGGAGACTTGGGTGTCTTTCCCTGAGGGTGTGAAAGCCCTGCCAATGGCTCATTGTATCGAGGAGTGTGATTGCCCCAGTGCAGCAGACATCAGACATGCAAATCCGCTTCTGGAAAGATAGATGTGCATGAGGCACCTCCTCAGAAACATTTTTGTAGGGTCTGTGCCAGGCACGGTCTTGGTGCAGAGATGGGGCAGCACAGGCTAGGAGGGAATGTTGAGGAATTTGGAGAAAGTCCTCCCTCTCTACGATACACGAAACTAGAACAAAGCAACAAACTATCTCTAACTGCACACAACTGGAAGGTTCAACCTAGAAACAAAGGGTCATGACAGAGGATCTACAGTGATGAAGAAGGAACTGAGGTGGTTCCGGGAGATGTGCTCCCCTAGACTAGGGCCTTTGACATTCACACACACACAGCCACCCATCCATTTGTTTGCTGTCTCACCTAGATATTTGTTCATGTACAATCCCCTCAGTTCCATTCTCCTTTTCATCCTTCTGTCAGTCTATCTTTCCTCTCTCCTTAAGGGGTCTGTCTACCTCTGCACTTCATCTCCAATTCATTCACTTGCTCACCATCCAGCTTGTACATACATTTGCCCAATAACCCACCTGTCCATCCATCCATCTACTCACTCTCCTGCTCTTCTGTCCATCCATCCACCTCTCCATCCATCCATCCACTCAAGCTCACACTTGTAAGTCCATTGACCGTTCCATCCCTTCACATAACCCATCACCCTCTCAGCCGGTCTAGTCACCAACACACTCACGTGGAATGGTAGACGGGGGATAGGATTAGAGGAAAGGGGGGGAGGAGAGAAGGAAGGGGAATGGAAAAGAGTAAAGGGGCTGGAAGGAGGGGAGGGAAGATGACAAAAAGGGCAGGGAAGAAAAAGAAGAGGAAAAGAATCTGAAACTCACCTTGAGCTTCTCTGCCCTTGAAAGCCAGGTATAGAGCCAGAAGAGCATTGCAGAACGCCTTCATGTTTACACCAGCCTGCATGCACCAGCTCAGTCCTGCACCCTGTGCTCTTGGGCGGCTGCTGCCTGGGGTTCTTGCACTCACACGTGTTAACTCTTTCTCTGTCACCTGTTGAATGTGGAAGCCAAGCTCTCATGGTCGGGTGGGGGCGTTTGGGACCTTCTGTGAGACACAAAACCTCCCCTCGCTGCTCTGAGGTGACTTTACACATATCCATCAAGGCGACAGGGGACCATTAGGTCACCTAGCCAAATTTCCTGTATAACACAGGCTGTAGAGTAAATTTCTCTTTGCAGGACCAATTCATTGCAGGAAATGGGAATTCAGTCTCCATGTTCAATCACCACTGGGCTTTCCCCACACACCCACTCCCCCATTGGTTCCCAAGCCTGCCCTGGAGACACGCCATCCTACCCCACCCCACCCCATCTTTCCCACTCATAGACACCTCCCCCCTCTTGGGATGACTTGGGGATTCAGTCGTAATGTTCCTTCAGTTCAGGGATTCTCCACCCCCTCATGCTTCTCCTCCAGTGAGACCCCAGGTGAGAATCGCTTTGAAGTGATTCTGATGGGCAGTTTGCAGCCAGCTCCCTGGGAATTGCTTTGTGAACCTGATCCACAGGCTTTAATCCCAAAGGAGATTTATTGTCTCTTTTTGTGGGATCTAGGATTGAATTCAATGGTGCAAAGACCATGGGTCAAATTCTCCACTGGTGTAACTCAACTGAAGTTGAGGGAATCACACCACTGGAGAATGTGCCCCCCCCAATACTACTTTCTAAAGAGCATAACAGACCCACCCCGCTTTGGGCACAGCCACAGAGCCGAGCCTCTGTGCCCTGGGGGTGTCTGATCTGTGACTTTTCCCTACTTTGGAGGAGCAGGGAGAAGGGGATCCACCCAGAGCAACCCTCAGCTTCCTAAACGCCTTTTCCTTTGATAGACTGCGGCTTGCTAGACAAGTGAGCAATCATCACGGGGAAGAGATCCCACTGTGAGTAACAGCTCCAGAGGCTCTGGAGCCCTTGTCTGTTTGGGGAGAGGCTCTCTTTGCCATGTACTCTTCCCCCAGTGGAGGCAGAGTTTCCTTACCTGAGCCAAGAGCTGCAGACCCGGTGGATCGCGGACCCTCTTAGTTCTCACTCCCTGGCAGCGGAGTGTCTTTACGGATACAGGAACCAGCAATGATCACACCTCTCCAAAACTGGAATGGATACCCATGGGAAATAATGAAGCTGGGGGATTCCCTGCACATTGCACACCCCACTTGCCTCTTTTCAGGGAGCAGATACAGCCATGAACGCTGTGGAGTTGGAGTGTGGAACTTGGACTCAGAACTTCCTATTTCTGGTGTGATTCACACCCTCCAGGTCCCTGGCGCAGATGCAGTTCTTAAAATATGGGCAGGGGAGGAAGTATTTCTCATTTCATTGTTTCTGATTAAACAGTTTCCAGTAATCAGGGCACGTTGTTTTCTAGAAATCAGGAGTGATATGCTTCTAACAGAGGCTGTGCATTGCTTTCTGTGTCCTTGCTCCCCACATCCACTCGGACACATGGGGGGAAGGGAGAAGAAAAAGTGGGGTACTGCTAGCAACAACAGTAACAGAGAAGGAGAGGGCATTCCCTCCCTGCCTGTCCCTCATTTATTTCCTCCACCTGCTATATCTTCCCATAACCTAGATTGTAGAGCTTTGGTGGCAGACGCTACTTTTTACTCCATGGACCCTGGGATTCCCAGTGACCTCAATGAGCTTTGGTTCATACTTTAAATAATAAAGAGAACACAAGAGGATGTAGAAAAAAATTAGAGGGAAGAAATGGAGAACAACTCACCCAAGCAACCTAGATGGTTTTAAATACTACTTCCTGTATCTACCAATTAGCCTTCAATCTGAAGACCCATGAAGTGGGCTACAGAGAGCTCTAAGTGCCAAGGATTGGGTACAGTGAAGCCTAGCAACCCTTTGGCATAGGCTATAAGAGTCAAGATGGGGCATGAAGGCAGCATGGGGGTCAGCATTTCTCAGAGGTTGGCAGTAAAGGCGTCTAAACGCCATGGCTGAGGCACTCTGCAGTGCCGTGCCCTGGGAGACTATGTGAGAGAGGCATGGTGGAGGGTGACTGGTGGCAATGGCAGGCTATAAAAGGTTCTATCAGACTGGCTGTTCTGGGGATGCTGAGCTACAGTGGGCCCTAAAAAAAGACTGCAAGGGACCAGGCTGAGTCAGACTCACATGTAGAGCTCCGCTTGTTACAGGGTACGCCCACACTTCATGCTGGGATGCGATTCCCAGCTCATGGAGATGTACTCGTGCTAGTTTTCATTGAGCTAACACGTTTAAAATGTAATGTAGACAGCCATGTGAGCTGTGGGAGGAGCTAGCTGCTCCAAGTGTAAACGCATTCAAGACCCAAGGCACAGTGCAAGTGTATGAAACAAGACCCGGGAAATGATTCTCTGCATAGATCATCAGAAGGGACTTCTGTAGTCATCTAGTTTGACTTCCTGTCTAACTCAGACCATAGCACTTCCCTGAATTAAATTCCTCTTTGAAATAGAGCAGATCTTTTAGAAATACATCCAATCTTGATTTAAAAAATTCCAGTGATGGCAAATCCAGTACAGCCCTTGCTAAATGGTTCACTCATAAAAATGTGAAATAGTGTAGGGCCAACAACCAATCCCTCTATGATCCCCCTTAGCAACACACCCACCCAATGATGATCCTATTTACAGTTACATTCTGAGACCTATCAATTAGTCAGTTTTAATCCATTTACTGTATCATGTTGATTTTGAATCACTCTAGTTTTTTAATCAAAGTATCATGCATTACCATCTCAAATGCCTTACAGAAAGGAAAGTATATTACATCTACACTATACCTTCATCCACCAAACTTGTAATCTCATAAAAAATATCAAGTTAGTTTGACAAGATCTATTTGCCATAGGCCCATGTTGATTGGTATTAATTATATTACTCACCTTTAATTCTTTAGTAATTGAGTCTCATCTCAGCTGCTCCATTAATTTGCCTGGGATCAATGTCAGACTGACAGGACTATAATTATCCAGGTCATTGCATTTACCTTTTTTAAGTATTGGAACGACATTAAGTCACTTCCAGTCCTCTGGAACTTTCCCCATGTTCTAAGACTTATTGAAAAGCAACATTAACAGCCCAGACTTCTCAACCAGCTCTTTTAAATTCCTAGACCTGCTGATTTAAAGATGTCTAACTTTAATAGCTGCTGTTTAACATCCTTCTGAGTTACTATTAGAATGGAGAGTATTTCATCTTCATCATACGATATGAATACATCATCCTGCTTTTCCCCCCAAATACAGAGGAGAAATGGTCATAGAACACATCTTCCCTTTCTGCATTACTGACAATGCTACCATTTCTGTCTAGTAATAGACTCATACCATTGTTAGGACCAGTGCTTAATTTGTGCCAGGGCTGAGCCCCAGCACCTTTAGGCTTGGCAGTTCATATCACCAGCATTTCTGGGCCGGCTGCATCAGTTATGAAAGTTTTTTAAAAAATTGCTTGAGCCCCGGCATCTCTTTCATTGCACATTAAGCACTGGTTAGAATTCCTTTTCACTGGAATTACAGTACTGTAGGAAAGATTTCACAGGATTTCTTCACTGTAGTGAGAACAGGGAGAGGGAGAAGGGTCTATGAAGATGCAGTGAGGGAGTGTGGAAATATGGCTGTGAGCACAGGTATAGGAAATCATGTGAGCAAGGAGCACAGTGGAGGCGTATGCAGGAGAGAAAGGAGTTTGCTTTGCATCACTCTACAGAATCAGACGATTGTCCAGGTATTGTTCTCAAGAGTCCAGGGAGATTTTTCCCAGATATAGGTTTCCTGTTTGCCAGAGGTCATTCCCCCTCCCTTTCCTTCCCCTGCAAAACAACCCCTCATTCACAGAACTGGCTTGCAGAATTGGTTGTGGGGGGAAGATGCATCTCTGTCAGTGAAAGAGAATCTTCAGGTTTCCTTTGCTCAAATACACTCCAGGGTTAAGTGACAGGTAATCCAGCACATACAGCTCCTAAACCTTTGCCTAGAAGGCTTTGTAACCTGGGCATTTCAATCAGCTTTCAGATGTCTGGCAGGTCCCTTGTTTCATCCATAGAACAGATTGTGAGGCAATCAGTTACCGCATCCTGTGTTATTTCAGTCCTCTTCTTTTCCCGCCCGTCTCCAACCCTGCAAGGCCTCGAAAGCAGAAGTTGTATGTTTTGTAAAAGACACAATCTCCATCAAGCTTTCAGTCCATGAAAAATACAATGCATCATCTGTGTTCATGTGGGCATGTGTGAATTGGCTGTGGAATCAGATGTGCATGGATTCATCAGCTGAAGCCTTCACACCTGGTGACAAAGAGGAGACTTTCTGCACAATCTGCCATGGCCCCTCCCTAGGCTGTTCTAACTAGCAGAAGTTCTTCCCTTTCCCCACCGCACAATGGACCAACTTCAGAGAAGGGAAATAAGTGTTTATAATGCAGAGCAACAAACCTTTTGAGCAGGAGAGCTCAACTCTAGTAAGGCTTATGATACTGTCTCACATGACCTTCTCATAAACAAACTACAGAAATATAACCTAGACAAACCTACTATAACGTGAGTGCACAATTGGTTGGAAAAGCGTACCCCGTGAGTAGTTCTCAACGGTTCACAGTCAAGCTGGAAGGGCATACTGAGTGGGGTCCTGCAGGTACTGGTGCCAGAACTGGGGGGAGTAGGCCAGTGGACCATGACTGTCCCCTCCCCCCCACTTTTTAACAAAAGAAACATAAGCACAGAATTCATGTCCTCCACAGATTTCTCCCCCCCCCCCACTTCCCCCTCCCACCCCCTGCAGAATAATAGAAACACCAGAAGAGAGAACAGCTGGCTCACCACTGGAGAAGCCAGCCATGGAGAGGGAGGGGGCACTTTGGCCTTGGACCCCCGACTTCTACAAAGGTTCCAGCACCCTTATCCGCAGGGATCTATCCTGGATCTTGTTCTATTCAATATCTTCATTAATGATTTGGGTAATGGCATAAAGAGTAGACTTATAAAGTTAGTGCATAAGACCAAGCTGGGTGGGATTGCGAGCACTTTGGAGGACAGGATTAGAATTCAATATGATCTTGGCATACTGGAGAAATGATCTGAAATAAATAGGATGAAATTCAATCAGGACAAATACAAAGCTCTACACTTAGGGAGGAATATTTCATTGTACAAATACAAAATGGGAAATGACTGCCTAGCAAGGAGTACTGCAGAAAAGGATCCAGGGCTTATAGCGGATCACAAACTAAATGAGTCAACAAATAATACTGCTGCAAAAAAAAACCCCTAAAACCATCAAACATCATGCTGGGATGTATTAGCAGGAGTGTTGTAAGCAAAACATAAGTAGTAATTGTTCCATCCTACTCAGCACTGATAAGGCTTCAACTGGAGTACCATGTCCAGTTTTGGGCACCACACTTCAGGAAAGATGTGGAAAAATTGAGAAAGTCCAGAGGAGAGCAACAAAAATGAGTAAACATGACCCATGAGAAAAAGAAAAAAATGGTTTTGTTTAGTCTGGAGAAGACTAAGGCGGGGGACATGATAACAAGCTTCAAGTATATGAAAGGTTGTTATAAAGAGGAGGGTGATAAATTGTTGTTCTTAACCACAAAGGACAGGACAAGAGGTAATGGGATTAAATTGCAGCAAGGGAGATTTAGGTTAGACATTAGGAAAAGCTTCCTAACTGTCAGGGTAGTTAAGGACTGGAACAAATTACCCATGGAGACTGTGGAATCTCCATCACTGGAGGTTTTGAAGATCAAGTTAGACAAACACCAGTCAAGGGTGTCACAGATAATACCTAGTCCTGCTTCAGTGCAGTGAACTGGACTAGATGACCTATCATGGTCCCTTCCAGTCCTGCATTTGTATGATTATATTGGCAGTCCAATAGAGCCCTGCAGCGGGATAGGGATCCCATGGATCTTGCAGGAACCACTGCCATAATAGTGGGAATGGAATGAAAATGTAAGAAACAATGCAGGAGCAGATGGGATTGGGAGTGGGTATTGCGGGGCAGGACAGAAGCAGGATTTAAAAAATAAATAGTCCTTCCACACTGCAAACAACATGAATGCCCCGGCCAGCAGCTGCTGTTCTCCAGACTCCCAGCTCCAAAGGTAGCGCTGCCACCAGCAGCAGCACAGAAGTAGTGAGGGCAATGGGAGCTCTCCCTACCTGTGCAGGGTGTGGGGATGGTGCGGTGTGGGGACTCCTGTCCCCTTTTAATGATGATGCAGGGGCTCTCCAGCCATTTGCATGGAGGGCTAGAAGTTTCCTTTGCATGGAGAAGAGGAGACACAGAGGCTGCTCATCCCCTTGTAGGCGTGCATGAGTACTCCACTCCCTCTGCATGGGCATGCTGGGAGGGTGAGGAGGTTCCCATCCCGTTGCACAGGAGTGCAGGGAATGGGTGGGTGCTGGTGGGGAGACATCTGCTGAGAGCAGCACATCCAGCCATTGCTGGGACAATTTTAGAACCCTGCAGTGGGACTGGGATCCCATGGGTCCCACAGAACCCACTGCCAAAATGCAAGAAACAAATGCGGGACCGGGTGGGAGTGGGTATTGCGGGGCAGGACAGGAGCGAGATTAAAAAAATAGTCCCACACAGCGCGCTGCTGTCCAGCACCAAGCACACTGATGGCACTGTCTAGTGAATAGACAAAAATTCCATACAAAAAGCTACATACAGGTCCTGATTGAGCAAAGCACTTCAGCACATGCTTAACTTTAAGCACATGAGCTAGTCCTTTGGATTCCATGGGACTACTCACATGCTTGCAGTTAAGCACATGCTTAAGAGCTTTGTTGGATTGGGGCCTAATGGAACATTCAAGCTCCACAGTTGTCTGTCCAAGTCCGGAAATGCCAGAGTTAAAAGGACACATCAACTTAAACATCACCTGTGTTGGATTTTTCTTTTTTTAACCTTCCACTGTTACAAGCAACATCTAAGATAACAAAAGAGAATGAAGAAAGCAAGAGCATATCCATTTTTTTCCTCCAGTTTATGCACGATCCATCTGACTGTTTCCTCAGTATAATCAGCAGAAGTGGGTGATTAAGGGATATTTTGGTTCATTAGCAATTCTAAGAAAAAAAATTGACTTGGGGTCAAGTGAATAATTTGACAAGACTGAAATGTTTCATTTTGATCTACCACTTTTAAAAAATAAAACTAGAGGGAACTTGGAAACAGTGGTTTCAAACAAAACCTAAAACATTTAGTTTTAAAAATGTCAAGACATTTTTTTGGGGGGGATTTTTTAAAGGTCCCGCCATTCCCCTCCTCAAGCTGATATAATTCAGTGAAATTGACATAAATGTTTCAAATATTTTGGTATTGCAGAATCCGTATTTTTTGGCGAGGAAATTCATAAGAATTTTCACTCAGCTATAAGTCAGTTCATTAGTTTTCCCCATTTGCATGAGTTTTTCACACAGCAACAAGAGAAAAAACCATTAAAAAAAAAACAAAACAGGAAAACATGGTTGTAAAACCACCAGCATTGTCAGGGGGATTAAAGGGCTGTTGTAGTATCTGAACCCACTCTTAATTGGTTTTTTTTTTAAACCAATGGACTAGATTTTAAGTTAATGGCATCCATTTAAAATTACACATGCAACCTGCACGCATCCCATTGGTGCAAGTACATTACAGACCAGTCTTCAATTACATGATTGCACGGCATTTTTCAAATATATTATAATTTTTGTGTAATCTAAAAATATAAGCAACCCTCGTTAAAAACCAGTATATGACTTTGTTGGAGGAATTTTTTTTAACAGCCCTGCTACTAAAAAAAACACATTATTGCAAGAATTATTTTTATAAAAAGTGTTTTCTTTCATCCAAATGCCTTGTGCTAAAAATGGCTAAACAGATTTTGCTCAAACTTAAAAAAAAAAATTCACATTTGGGCAAAGACCAAGCATGGGAAATTTCAGCCGTAAAAGTTTCAAAAAGTTATAAGTGATTGAACAAAGAGAGTTAAAGATATGTAATAGCTTCCATTCTAACTACTTCAGGATTTGATATAATAGCAATTTGTTGGTAGCGCTATCATCTGAGGCTGCAAAAGTCAGTTAAAAAAGGAGGAAGTCAGAGTCAGAGAAGTAGTAAAATTTACATCATGGAAATCATCATAAGTCATCATGGGTGCCATTTCCTAAAAGTGGTGAGAGTTACAGAAAGTTAAGTGGAATTTAACTCATTCAAAGAGGAACCTTGATGTTCTCTGGTTTTATGCTAGGAAATTTAAAATATTTTGCCCTGGAGAAAGGAAGGAGAGTGAGGTTGCAGTCGCTGCACTGAAACAATACATTTTTTTCGATGCTTCCAGGGAGCTATCCCTTTAAGCCTAATGTGGGAGCACAATCAGTTAGCTTAGCTCCTGTCGGGGTTGGGGTGTGCAGAGGGAGTATATGCTGCTATTGCAATAAGTGGCTAGCCTGTAGCTGGGCGCTGAGGAGGTCTCTGTCTGCAAGAGGCTCATAAAGGAAGTTATTTGGACTCCCAGGATAAACAAAGATTTCCTTTAAAAAGCTGAGTCTTGCAATTAAGGGTGCAACAACCATGACTGGAGGGTGACTGGAGCTTCCCAGTGACGCACATAGCAGAAAGACAGATCTATTTGAGAGCAGATGCTCTTCTGAGCAGGAGGGCCAACCATTGCCACACACAAGCAAAGGACTTGCAGGAGGGTGAGAGCAGGAGGGTTTCTGACCCACCAGAAATGCTGACAAACCTCAGACTCACGGAGGGGGCGAGCTCACACCCGGGGAGGAGGCATCTCAGGACTTCTGCTTTTAGAGAGTTGTAACTCTCGAATGCTTTAAGGGTAAAGTCTCTGTGGTTAAGAAATTCCTCTGCTAATCCTGCGTTCCTTGCTTTCCTGCCACATTGTCCCCTAAGAGGTTAATTTAGAAGCAATGAGGGACCACAGCCTCGGTTTGGGGGAGTTTTGGGGGAGCATGTGTAACCCTTCTACTAGACAGAGTCAGCAGCAGCAAGGGCTGGATTCTATATCTAGGGGTCCCTGTCAATGATATCACACCAAACTGGCTCGAGCCCCCACCCAGTCTCCTGGGAAATCACACACTATCCCCTGAGCGCCCCAAACGGCAATACTTCCCCTCTCACAAGCACATAGTCTGAGTGTAGAAAGTAAACCTTTTAATAACAGAAAGGAAGTAACACAGCACTGGTTTGGGAAATAGCGCAAATAGAATTAATGAACTCATTAAGCCAAACCCATCTCAGAGTATGGGGCATGTCCTTCACCTCTCCCTTCTTGCTTTCCCCTGTACTGACCATCGTAGTTGCAATGTTCACCTCTCGGTTGGGGCTCAGCCAGTCCCCCTTTGCAGGTTCCTGCCGGACACAGGCTTGACCAGGCCTCCTCCACTGCTGTCTCCTACCACCTCCAGGCCTTGCCGAGTCCCTGCTGCTGGCGCCCGACCATCTGCTGACACCCGATTGTCTGCAAATAACGCGCCCCTCTTTCACCTGCTGACCAGGCAGAGTGCCACTCAGACCTTGCTTACATGTGTATAAATGACTAGGACACTCAGGATGTCTCAGACACCAGTTTCAGGGCATAGGACAGCTGGAGAGTGGTGCCCCACATCCCAAGGCAGGGTGTCAGACAAGAAGACTGAGCCTGGGAGTGTGTCCTGGAGTCCCACAGCTAGAAACAATGACTAGACTCTGCCCAGACCAGTTGGCTTGAAAGCACATGACCCAATCATTGGATCCATTCACAACAGACCAGGGACCATACAGAATGGTACTGGGCCAGGTTGTGACAACTGCAGACTCTCCAGGGTAATAGGGAAGAGTATGTCAGGCCCAGAACACTGGGATGGCTGGGCAGACCCTAGAACAGCCAGGACTGGGAGGAACTCAGGACATATGCCTGGAAGTGAATCTCTGCATCCAATAGTGCATGCACCTCTGTCTGCCTGTACTGTACCTCATTAATGCCATGAGGTCCTTGAACAATGGGATGCTGCTCAGGTTCTCTTCCAATGATACATCCCTGTAAGAGGGAAAAACCATCATCTCACATGATCAGAGCAGTTCCCTGTTTGGGCTGCAGGAGTGAGCATCTCTCCAGCAGTCACCTGAAAGTGCAACATCTCCTTACCTGAGGGTGCTGACAGTGTCATGATGGTAATAGCAGCGCAGGCAATTGATAGTGCCATCCTCCAGTGGCAAGTCTTTAATGATCTTTATGATATTCACAAAAGCACATGGGAAGATTCCAGTGGCATCGTGGACAGTTCTCTGGGACAAGAGGGAGGAAGAGAATGACAAAGAGGGCACTAGTTTTGCTACACGTGATCTGCTGTGGAAACGTAAGTCATTTCCACAGAGATGACCACCAGAATTCCCCAGATTTGATGGTAATGATTGAGGATCTTTCAATACAACTTAATGAATTCTAGTTAATATTATGGAATTGCTCTTATGAAACCTGCTATATCACAAATGCCCCTCTATATGTGATGCTATCATGTCCCACAAGCCTGAAGGCGTGTCTTCCCCAGACTGAAAACAATGGGGAGTACTTACATTGGGCCATAGTCATGCAAAAGAGTAACTGCATTCTAGGAAACCAGTTTTATCCTACCTCTGAGGGAAAGGTTTTCTGGGAGCAGTGAAAAGACACCATAACAGAACAAAGAAAACTAGGTTTTGGTAGGTGGCTGACCTACCACAGGAGGTGTCACAGGAGGCAAGCTGAGTGATGTGGTGGGGGGTTGAAGCAGTCTCCACGTTTCTGGAATCCAAGCCATGCTCTGCAGTAGCAGGACCTGGGCAGCTCCAGGTGGTGTGTGTTACACACTGCACCTACCACAGGGCCCTGAGAATGTTTTACAGTAACCCAGAAAGTTCATACCTTTCGTGGGATTCTGGGAGAGGCTGTGTTTAAACTACAGGGGAGTCTGAAGGGTCAGCATGAGCCCAGGGGGTAGGTAACTGGACATGGGAGGGATCTAAGCTCTCAGGAGGGGGTAACAGAGTCTGCACACAAAAAGGTGTGCCTATGGACCGGTGTCAGGGTCTGCAAACACCGCCCTAGGCAAGAAGGTGTTAAGAGCCGGTTGGTCCTCAGGCACCCTCCACCCCACCACACCTCTTAGGCATGCCATTCTTGGAGGAGGAGCCGTACAAAAGGGAGGTGCCCAGTTCAGCAGGCACAGTCCTGGGAGATACATAGGCCTCTCCCTTCTACTTCCCAGAAAGGAGCATTGGGGTGGATGAAGCTGGTAGAGGGTTCCTATAAACAATGCACATTAGCCAAGAGGCCCAGGAAAGAAACAGGAAGACTGAAGAAGCAGACCTTAACTGCCTGCTACCTGAACCCTGGCCTGGTGAAGACCCTGGACAAGGGACACAAGGCCTAGTGGGCCAAGAGTTGAGCCAGAGATCTGCCACAAGGCTGCCATACTGTTTTGGACCAAATTTGGTCCCCCGCTTCAGGGTAAGTCACAGTGTGATCTGGCTGGAGGAGGCTGAGTTGGAAGACCAAGGGGACCACCAGAAGCAAGCCTCAGTGGCTGGCTGGCAGGGCAAGAAATGGAGGAAACACCCTGTGCCCAGCCACAAGGGGGCACATTGATGGATGAGTCACTGGCACGAGGCCTCAGGACAGGGATGGTGTTTGGCCTCCATTCAGCCTCAAGGAGGCTTAACACCCAGAGATTCAGGGGCTTGGATTCCCCTCACACCAATCTGGAGGGCAGCCAAGAGCTGGTGTTTGAGTGGATCATAGTAAGGTGACCAGATAGCAAGTGTGAACAATCAGGACAGTCCCCATAAAATCAGGACACCTGGTCACCCTAGATCTGTGACAATGATCACATAAGGAGATGAACGCAATGGAAGTGACCTCAGGCCATCCCTGTAACAGTAGTACTGGATGGGGAAGTTGGCTGCAGAAGGAGCGGGGCAGTGTCTTATCTACACAAGTCAGACACCTCCCCACAAAGGCTGTCCTCTTTCAGAAAGCAGAGATACCATATCAGCAAACTCCTTGTGTGTGCCCCCACCCCATTTTCACAACCTGGCAGTATGGCCCAAGGCCCCTTTGAGATAGGGTGGTGCAAGCATGGATGAAATACAGCATGTACTGAGTCACGTAAACAAAAACAATCTAATCACGTCTGAACAGGAGTTTCCTTCTGCTTTCTGTGGCCTGTGAGCATGTTACTTCTACAGAATCCAGATGGCATTACCGGGAAGGAGTACAAGTGAAACCTAAATGCCAGAGGAGAGGAACCTGAAATGCAAACACAGCCCAGAAAGTAAGATCTCTGGAATCTGGAGATAGAGGCTTAGTCCCTAGTGGGCTAATGTCTGATGTACCCTGACAGCTCTGTGACCCTAATGCATCTTCGCCTCTAGTCTATGTTGATCCTGCTGCATAGGCACATCAAGTCTCTCTTCTTGAAGTTCAGCTCCAATGTACTGATTCCAGGAAAGTCAAACAGTGCGGGGGGAGGAGGGGGGAAATAACCAATATGTACATGATAAACTCAGAGTTTACAACTACATCCTGTTTTCTTGTTCTGCTTCCATGCAGAAAAGAGGTTACTTATCTACAGCTCACATTCTTGGAGTACATTGCCCATGCAGATCCCTGCTAGTGAGACGCACACTGAGAGCTGGAGCCATCAGGAAAGCATAAATATGTTTATATTGGCAGGAAAAAAAGCTATACACTTGTCCTAGACTATTATTCTCACTTCCCTGAGACAGACTTACAAGAAGATACTACAGATAAACAGATGATTGTGCATGTCCGTTTTTGCTCGACATGGTTATACTTGACATAGTAACATGACCATATGCCAAGTTTAGTGGGCATCAGTTTAAGTAGTTTGCAATAAAGTAACGGGTTTTGGGCAGGTGACCATCTCCTTATTTATCCCCAATCCAATGGGCCAGTGGCAAACTGAAAGGTGCCTACTGAAAAAGACTGCAGAGTCAGACTCTGATCCTGCTTAGAACTGTTCAATTACAGAATTGCACCCGTGAAGCACAGGCTGCCACCTGCTCCTATTTTCTTCAACAGGAAACTGAAAACAAGAATGCCTGCACTGAGTGAAACTGAGGTTGGACTCACTGAGGGTTTGGAGAAGTATAGAGACAAAGAAGGTAAAATGAAAACATCAGTATAATTTGGGGCCCTGAGAGCTGCTACCACTTCATGAAAATGGCACTGTGCATATCTATGGTGGAAGACAATGGTTGCAGACAGCAATGATGTTGTCACCCCAGATGGACACTTACTAAAGAGGAGTAGGTGACACTGCCTGCAAATTGTAGAAGGGAGGGAAATAAGTCGTATTGAGTTATTATTTGAGACGTGATGGAAAGCTGATTGAAGTCACTGAGAGCCCAGGGGTCAAGGTGCTGCACACACATGTAGTGAAAAGCAGTTGCTGCCCCCAAAGTATTACAATCTAGGTTTATGGTAAAATACACCGGGTGGGTGAGATAAATAGGGAACTCCTGTGGCTAACACTGTTCCTTCTCTTTTCCTTCTTTGCAAGTGTCCGACTAGGTTTGGAGGTAATGAGATGGGAAGCAAAGGCCAGCCTCCGTCAACAGCATATCACTCTTGATTTCTAGAAAACAATGTGTCCTGATTACTGGAAACTGTTTAATCTGAAATATCGAAATATAACAATGAAATGAGAAATACTTCCTCCCCCACCCAGGTTTTAAGAACTGCATCTGCGGCGGGGATCTGAAGAGTGTGAAATACACCAGAAATAGGAAGGTCACACTCCAACTCCACAGCGTTCACATGTGAATACAAGAACCCCAGGCAGCCACCGCCCAAGAGCACAGGACTGAGCAGTTGCGCGCAGGCTGGCATGACCATGAAGGCATTCTGCAGTGCTCTACTGGCTCTATGCTTGGCTTTCAAGGTTGGAGAAGCTCGAGGTGAGTTTCAGATTCTTTTCCTCTCCTTTTTTCCAACTTCCCTCCCCTGCTTCCATCCCCTTTACTCTTCTCCATTCCCTTTCCTTCTCTCCTCCCTCCCTTTCCTCTGATCCCATCCCCCATCTACCATTCCAGATGAGTATGTTGGTGACTAGACCGGCTGAGAGGGTGATGGGTTATGTGAAGGGATGGAACGGTCAATGGACTTACAAGTGTGAGCTTGAGTGGAGGGGTGGAGAAGTGGATGGATGGACAGAAGAGCAGAAGGTTGAATGGATGGACAGGTGGGATATTGGGCAAACGTATGAACAAATTGGAGGGTAAGTTAATATCAAAAGCCCAAATCTGTGGGTGTTCATCCCTCTGAACTGCCTCAGTTCCTTCTTCACCACTGCAAAGAGCAAAAGGGCTGTCATGTACATTCACTGCTTGTTTCTAGGTTTAGCATCCCAGTTGTGCACAGTTAGAGCTAGTTACTGGTTTGGCTCACAAACAGCACAGACAAGTCTACTCCAATCAAGGGCGGTGTCCAGCTGGAAATTTCACAAAATTTTACACAGCAGAAAGGACAAAATTTTCCTCCTGGGCCACAGTAAGGACCTGATTGCATCTCAAGCTGGAATTCCAGCAATTATCAATCATCTCCTGCATATGAAGTGCCTGGACATATCTGCAGCTTCTCAGAAAAATGAACTAAGAACCCATCTCTGTTCCCCATCAGCACTGTGACAGGAGAACTATATTGTCCCATTCCATTTGCTAGATTTTAAAAGGGCCTTATCAACGTTTCTCCCACCCCCACGTTCCCATTAGGGAACCTTCCTTTCCTGGAACTTAAACCTCATTCTAACAAAACTGATTGTCCCTTCCTCTGACTCACTGAAAAATGCCTCCCTACAGTCTCTTAAAACTGCCTTTCTAATTGCTATAAGCCCTGCTAAGAGGGCCAGTAAACTAAAGCAATAATCTCCACTCCACCCTATATTGCAGTCCACAAAGACAAAATGATTGTGAGACCCCCAGCTCAATTCCATGCCTAAAGGAGTGAAACACACAAGGCAGGTGAGGTAATATCTTTTACTGGACCCACTTCTGTTGGTTGTTACCCAAATAACAAATATTACAGGATCTTATTAGGGGATAAGGCAACAAGCCGCATTTATTGTGAACACAGAAACTTCTGTAGATAGTATCAAAGAAAAGAAAAGTATCAACACTGTAATAACATTAATATTGTGCTCTACTTAGTGAAATAGCATTAATAATAATGTAAACACTAGGAAAACAGTATTAACATTATATCAATACTACAAATTACAGAGACGCATGTTTCAATTGATGCTTTCATTCACATTCACACACACTGACAGGCACACACAGATAGAGACAGACAGACATACATAGGGATCTTCCAGATGTCATAGTTACCAGCTTCTTGGTGCTCATGATAGTCACTGGCCAGGTGACTAGAGCATGAGGATGAGGAGCACGGTTCTGCCGATGCACATCGGTACTCCTGGCTGATGTGATGTTGTAGACCCGAACCTCCAGCCTTCATCTTCTTGTCCCATTTTATAGGGAAAGGACCCCATGTCAGTCTATGGGTTTTGCATTGTCATGCTGCAACTGCATTCTTGGTGTGATCTTCAATCACCCACATTGTTGCAAGCCTGATCAGATTTTGTCCTTTGAAATGGGCTGGCTCCAAAGTCATCAGGGTGGGCTCCTCTTCGGCCATTTGATCATCTTTGCTTCTTTCTTCTTCCCTCAAGCGTTTTAGGTGAGGCTGGTATTTTCTTCATGTCTGTTTCGATATCCCTTACTCAGACCAATTGTTCAATCACTCTTTTTGTCTACACCCAACTCAATTGCTCAGCCATTCACACTTCAATCACTCAGGGCCAACTCCTAGCTGAAGAACTTACATATTATTTTTAGAGCAAACCTTATTTCATTTTTGACAGTGTCTTTCACAATTAGATAGATACATTACATTGCACAGTGTGGCTTTTGTACTTAGAATAGGATTTTTACAAATATATTGGAAGCAGGTAAAATTAACAGATAAACTGGCCAGTGGACATAGTACAGACATTTACAAACAATCTTAAAATTATACAAAGTGCAGACAGACTTGAATGAACATTTAAAAGGGTAGAACAGTAAGAGTCAGTTTGAGGTTTTAGCTTTTGATTCAGACTGATGTGCCTTTTGGTGGTGGGGGGGAGGGGGGGGATGGTGTTTGTGGCTCTGTTCTTACATATATTTCAAAAACAAGATTTTGGCCAACATGGTGAGAGAGAAGCTTTGGTGCAAAACAAGAGCTCTTCTTCACGGCTGGGAAAGGTACTCAAGCAGTCATAGCTAAATACAAGTTAGTATTCGATTTCCACCACAAACTGTCTATCTTCCTCATATTATTCCCTAGATCCAATTCCCCTTCCAAGGAAGCACATATGCACTTCTTAGACATTGCGTTAGAAAGCCAAACAGACATTTATAGCTCTCTGGGAAAGATGACAAGAAAAATCTCTCTAAACAGACACATTCTCCAGGGTTAAGAGGTGCATGGGGCTATATTCCACCTCGGGTAAAGTGCAGGTTCCTGCAGGGATAAACTCTCACTCCACTAGAGCTCCTGCAGCACCGTCGCTAGCCTTGCACATTAGAACTGTGTTGTTCGGGAGAAGGAATGGAGGCGGTTGGTGCATGCGCTCCTGTACGCAGAGCGGATCTGACCCATGACACTGAGAGGATGTGCATGCACCCCCCACGGACGTGGCTTTCAAAGAGGGTTCTGTGTGCTCACCACCAGGGCAGCTCCCGCAATGTGAATCACAACTCCCAGCCCCCAGTGCTCGGAAATCCAGGGTCAGGCCCAAAGATCAGGAGCGTGACATACATACCGTGAGACTGACTGAGAATCCAGCTGGGGCTCTATTGATTTGTCTTTTGGTGCTGGCCTGTTTAGGGCTCATCCTTCAAGCTTCTCTTCCCAGCCGTGCAGGTCGCACACTCACCTTTTACATAAAAACGTGAGACGCTCGGGTAATAACCTGAATGCAGATGTTGGGGCTTTAAGAAAAACGTTCAGTAGCCCGAGACTCTTGATAGCTTCACACAAGCTGCCCAGACTGTGAATGCGCAGGGTCCATTATCTCAGTACCCCAGCTCTGGGTAAGCACATCTCTCTTCTCCAGCCCCTGGACTGCGAGGACCGGGGAGGGTGAGGTTTTTATCCAGGACATCCTTGTAACATGAGCGAACCGACATGCAAGGGACTCCGCGAAGAGTTTACCCATTCGCTCATCGCTCCCCCATATCTGCCATTCCCACCTTGGCAATAATTCCTCACTGTCCATGACTGACCGGCAGCGTTGTGCTTTCTTTCCCCTTGCAGAGAGCCTCCCGATGCGGAGCCTGCACTGCTACAATGACTACACCTCCCAGATCACCTGCACGTGGCAGGAATCCACAGCTGCACGTCGCTTCCTCAATGTGACTCTTCACCATGAGGATAATCTGGACAAGTAAGTGCCTGAGCCATGCTCTGCTGCAGAGGGACACAAGAGGCCTCCGGCTGCTGAACCTAAGAGATGGGAATGGGAGGAGGGAAAGGGATCCGAGCTGACAGCCAGAGTTTGAGTAGCATGTGGACACCTGTGCTGGCACAGCTGTGGGGTGGAAATTGGAGACTCTTTTAGGTCTGTATTGGGAGGATGGGGAGTTATAGTAGGGAAGTAGGGAGCGTTATTCAGTTTCTTTTCAAGACCTTTTCTATCGCTCTCCCTTCATTTTTCTGAGGGATCCCAGGTGAGAGTGATGGCAGGGCCTGGACTGGCAGCTTACTGCCCCTGGAGTGGAGAAAGAGGCATTACAGTAGAGCTGGGCTGAGGTTCATTCATCAGCAGAGGAGAGAGGGATGGTTCCTCACTCCCACATTTTCCCCTGGCTTTTCTTTGTAGCAAGGTCAGTGGGAACATTGCTCTGGTAAATAAAGATGGGTGGAGAGGCTGTGAAAAAAGAGAGCAGTGAATATGCCCAGTTGTGCTATTGAGTTTCCTCCCAGAGTTATTGGGCTGGGCACGTCAGTATCTCCCCATCACATCTGCTTCCTTCTGAAAGGGGAACTGAGCCATCAGCCCAGGAGGGATGTGGTGGGGGGAGAGGGAGAGGCACAGAAAGGGAGGAATAGATGTGGAAAGCAAGAGATGGTGAGATGGGAGAGTAGAGGTCAGGGTTTGGGAGAGGGGGGAAGTGGTGGGGAATAGGAAGGAATCATTTCTATTGTCTTTTTGGGGAAGACATGCTGAAATCATTAGTGGGTTGACTCCCACTGACTTCACTGGGCTTTGGATTGGGAGAAGCCACCATCTTCAGGAAAAGGACCTGTACAATGCCTTGGCCCTTGAGAGAATGCTCTGGGGCCCAGTCAGAAGATAAATTGTGAGGCTGGACCTTGGGATGAGCGTGAACTGGTCAGACAGGGTATAAGTGCCAGCAATATGCTGTGACACACAGCTCTGTCTATCCTTCACCTCACACAAGCACACCACTACCACCCAGACAGCCCGGTGCTTGGATGAGATGAGCTCATGGATGAAGAACAAGCTGAATCAGAGCGAGAGAGATGATGCTGGTGGGTAGAGGAAAGCAGGTTGGAGTGTGTGCAGCTACAGTGCGGTCACTGTTGGCTGAAGTCACACACCCACAATTGGTCAGTTCGGTCCATAGGTTAGGAATACTCTTGGATTCCTCGCTGACCCTAAGTTCTCACATAGCAGCGTCAGCAAGTAACGCTTTTTATTATCTCTGGTTGGCTAGGAGACTCTGTCCCAGCCTGGCAGACCTGGCTTCAGTCATTCACACCTTTGTCACTTCTTGGCTGGACCACAGCAAGGCAATATAGCTGGGCAAGGAGCCTCCAGTGTGTGGGAAATTCCCGCTAGTACAGAACACTGCAGTGTGTCTCCTCAGCAACACAGCTACCCTGAGCTCAGCAAACCTGTCCTTCATTCTCTACCCTAGCTTCCCATAGAATTTTGAATCAAATTAAAGGTCTTGTCCCTATCTTCAAAGATATCCATGGGCTGGGCCAAAGCCATCTAACAGACCATCTAATGTTCTGGAACAAAAATTGTGGTCAACAGCTCTGCTCCTCTGGCACAATGGACCTCTTGACACGAAGAGTAAAGCTCATCTGTGCAAGACAGAGCTTTCTCAGGGGCCATTTGTGGAATCAACGCCTCTTGGAACCAATGACAATTTACACCCTCACCACCTTCCACTCCACATGCAAGGCGATCTCTTTGACATGGCTTCTCTAATATAAACATGGAGCAACATGTTTTAATTAGAAAAAAATCCATTTCATTCTGGGGAGAGGATGAGACACCAAACCTCAGATGACAGATGTGAAGTCACATTGCTTAATGAGCCACTTGAAGGTTCTCAGATGCTACAGTGATGAACACAGTATAACAATAGAAGAAGGTGAAGGTTTCAGGAGCCTAATTTTGGATTTTCTTTCTGTACCTAAATCAGCTTAACCTAGGCCTCTCTCTACACACAGCAAAAACATGCAGATCCCATGTGAACCTCAGGTAGCCAAGGAGTTGCCTGTCTTCTGGAGCTGCCGCAAAAACCGCACTGAATTTGCAGTTGGCGTGAAGGACATTTACACCTTCAAACCCGATCGGGAGCTGAAAGCCGAGCTGAACATTAGCCTTTTCCAGAATGGTAAGGGTGCTACTCCCCAGGAATATTTGAGATCCTTTATAATGAATATTTCTTCCTCTGCCCTGATCCCCTAACTCTACCCGAGAATCCTGCTCCCTATCCTTTAACCTCACTTCTGTATGTCTGCCCATTATCTTGCCAGGAATAGTTTCATTTCCATTGGGAGACCTGTGTTACCGCTTCTCTCTTTGAGGATGATGCCTGGATTCTTTCCTTACTTGCCTATCATGGAAAAGCCAGATGTATTCCTCCCAGTTGACCCATACTCTCTCTCTGGCTGTATTTCTCTTAGTGCTATTACAAAAAAAACTGTCAAACAAACCTCTTCACTCAGAAAAATACTCAGTAATATGTCTCCACCTTTAAATGAATACAGCACTCGTCTCCCTATTCCCCTTCTGTTCTGTTCCCCATTTTCCCTATGGCCCTGGCACCCCTACTTGTTGCACTGCCAAGTGCCAACAGGCCTCAGAATCTTTTTGCAGCAGCGCTGAGAAATCCCTCAAAGGCCTGATGTCAGGCAGATCTGGGTCTTTCTTTATGGAGATAAGACTTTGACAGGCCCTCTGCCCTTTCCTCATCCCCATCTACTAATAACCACAGTCTTTGTTGTCCCTTCCCATTTCCAGTCCAGCCCCTCCCGCCTCAGAAGCTCTGGATCAATGTCACAGAAGCAGGTGATTCTGCATTGGACACCTGTGCCAAAGGCTGGCAGTTAGGGTGGATTAATCAGTCCATGACTGAATGCAGATGTTGGGGCTTTAAGAAAAACGTTCAGTAGCCCGAGACTCTTGATTGCTGCAGAGGGACCTGAGGTTTTTATCCAGGACATCCTTGTATGCGGAGCCATGGCAATAGACTGTCCATGACTGACCGGCAGCGTTGAGAGAGCCTCCCGATGCGGAGCCTCACTGCACAATGACTCACCTCCCAGATCACCTGCACGTGGCAGGAATCCACAGCTGCACGTCGCTTCCTCAATGTGACTCTTCACCATGAGGATAATCTGGACAAGTAAGTGCCTGAGCCATGCTCTGCTGCAGAGGGACACAAGAGGCCTCCGGCTGCTGAACCTAAGAGATGGGAATGGGAGGAGGGAAAGGGATCCGAGCTGACAGCCAGAGTTTGAGTAGCATGTGGACACCTGTGCTGGCACAGCTGTGGGGTGGAAATTGGAGACTCTTTAGGTCTGTATTGGGAGGATGGGGAGTTATAGTAGGGAAGTAGGGAGCGTTATTCAGTTTCTTTTCAAGACCTTTTCTATCGCTCTCCCTTCATTTTTCTGAGGGATCCCAGGTGAGAGTGATGGCAGGGCCTGGACTGGCAGCTTACTGCCCCTGGAGTGGAGAAAGAGGCATTACAGTAGAGCTGGGCTGAGGTTCATTCATCAGCAGAGGAGAGAGGGATGGTTCCTCACTCCCACATTTTCCCCTGGCTTTTCTTTGTAGCAAGGTCAGTGGGAACATTGCTCTGGTAAATAAAGATGGGTGGAGAGGCTGTGAAAAAAGAGAGCAGTGAATATGCCCAGTTGTGCTATTGAGTTTCCTCCCAGAGTTATTGGGCTGGGCACGTCAGTATCTCCCCATCACATCTGCTTCCTTCTGAAAGGGGAACTGAGCCATCAGCCCAGGAGGGATGTGGTGGGGGGAGAGGGAGAGGCACAGAAAGGGAGGAATAGATGTGGAAAGCAAGAGATGGTGAGATGGGAGAGTAGAGGTCAGGGTTTGGGAGAGGGGGAAGTGGTGGGGAATAGGAAGGAATCATTTCTATTGTCTTTTTGGGGAAGACATGCTGAAATCATTAGTGGGTTGACTCCCACTGACTTCACTGGGCTTTGGATTGGGAGAAGCCACCATCTTCAGGAAAAGGACCTGTACAATGCCTTGGCCCTTGAGAGAATGCTCTGGGGCCCAGTCAGAAGATAAATTGTGAGGCTGGACCTTGGGATGAGCGTGAACTGGTCAGACAGGGTATAAGTGCCAGCAATATGCTGTGACACACAGCTCTGTCTATCCTTCACCTCACACAAGCACACCACTACCACCCAGACAGCCCGGTGCTTGGATGAGATGAGCTCATGGATGAAGAACAAGCTGAATCAGAGCGAGAGAGATGATGCTGGTGGGTAGAGGAAAGCAGGTTGGAGTGTGTGCAGCTACAGTGCGGTCACTGTTGGCTGAAGTCACACACCCACAATTGGTCAGTTCGGTCCATAGGTTAGGAATACTCTTGGATTCCTCGCTGACCCTAAGTTCTCACATAGCAGCGTCAGCAAGTAACGCTTTTTATTATCTCTGGTTGGCTAGGAGACTCTGTCCCAGCCTGGCAGACCTGGCTTCAGTCATTCACACCTTTGTCACTTCTTGGCTGGACCACAGCAAGGCAATATAGCTGGGCAAGGAGCCTCCAGTGTGTGGGAAATTCCCGCTAGTACAGAACACTGCAGTGTGTCTCCTCAGCAACACAGCTACCCTGAGCTCAGCAAACCTGTCCTTCATTCTCTACCCTAGCTTCCCATAGAATTTTGAATCAAATTAAAGGTCTTGTCCCTATCTTCAAAGATATCCATGGGCTGGGCCAAAGCCATCTAACAGACCATCTAATGTTCTGGAACAAAAATTGTGGTCAACAGCTCTGCTCCTCTGGCACAATGGACCTCTTGACACGAAGAGTAAAGCTCATCTGTGCAAGACAGAGCTTTCTCAGGGGCCATTTGTGGAATCAACGCCTCTTGGAACCAATGACAATTTACACCCTCACCACCTTCCACTCCACATGCAAGGCGATCTCTTTGACATGGCTTCTCTAATATAAACATGGAGCAACATGTTTTAATTAGAAAAAAATCCATTTCATTCTGGGGAGAGGATGAGACACCAAACCTCAGATGACAGATGTGAAGTCACATTGCTTAATGAGCCACTTGAAGGTTCTCAGATGCTACAGTGATGAACACAGTATAACAATAGAAGAAGGTGAAGGTTTCAGGAGCCTAATTTTGGATTTTCTTTCTGTACCTAAATCAGCTTAACCTAGGCCTCTCTCTACACACAGCAAAAACATGCAGATCCCATGTGAACCTCAGGTAGCCAAGGAGTTGCCTGTCTTCTGGAGCTGCCGCAAAAACCGCACTGAATTTGCAGTTGGCGTGAAGGACATTTACACCTTCAAACCCGATCGGGAGCTGAAAGCCGAGCTGAACATTAGCCTTTTCCAGAATGGTAAGGGTGCTACTCCCCAGGAATATTTGAGATCCTTTATAATGAATATTTCTTCCTCTGCCCTGATCCCCTAACTCTACCCGAGAATCCTGCTCCCTATCCTTTAACCTCACTTCTGTATGTCTGCCCATTATCTTGCCAGGAATAGTTTCATTTCCATTGGGAGACCTGTGTTACCGCTTCTCTCTTTGAGGATGATGCCTGGATTCTTTCCTTACTTGCCTATCATGGAAAAGCCAGATGTATTCCTCCCAGTTGACCCATACTCTCTCTCTGGCTGTATTTCTCTTAGTGCTATTACAAAAAAAACTGTCAAACAAACCTCTTCACTCAGAAAAATACTCAGTAATATGTCTCCACCTTTAAATGAATACAGCACTCGTCTCCCTATTCCCCTTCTGTTCTGTTCCCCATTTTCCCTATGGCCCTGGCACCCCTACTTGTTGCACTGCCAAGTGCCAACAGGCCTCAGAATCTTTTTGCAGCAGCGCTGAGAAATCCCTCAAAGGCCTGATGTCAGGCAGATCTGGGTCTTTCTTTATGGAGATAAGACTTTGACAGGCCCTCTGCCCTTTCCTCATCCCCATCTACTAATAACCACAGTCTTTGTTGTCCCTTCCCATTTCCAGTCCAGCCCCTCCCGCCTCAGAAGCTCTGGATCAATGTCACAGAAGCAGGTGACTTCTTGCTGGCCTGGGAAGTAGCTGGAGGGAGAAAGGGAAGTACTGTAATTCTAGTGAAAAGAAGTCCTGATCTCTAGTGAGGGTGGATTGATTTCAATCGAAGCAGTTTAAATTTTAATCATGATTGTAATCAGCAAGCAGGAAACTGGTATTTAAAGCATCGATTTTAATTTTTTTTGTACATTTCTACTTTTCAGTTATTTTTCTAAAGAGGTGTTGATTCTCATGGGTTGGTAACCATTAAAACATGTTGCTTTGCAACTAAATAGAGCTTTTACACTAAATTTGGTGCTTCTTTTTGTTAGTCAGAAGGTTATATCGTATCTGTCATGCTGCCAGGAGTGGTTTATGACTGGGAGTGCCAACCTCTAGGCAAACTGTCAAGAGCAGGGCAAACACCCCAAACTGATGGTATGTTCTATAATTAGATTTCAGCAAACCAGTAGCAAGTGGATCACTATAACAATCTTCTCATGGCATCACAGACAGTCCCTTTGGGCTCGCAGTCTCCAGTCTATCATACCTCCCAGTGGAGTTAGTTATAAATGATCACTTGCACACAAAAAACAAAAAAACCACAAAATATTTAGGTTGCTCCCACTGACTGGGCTTTGGCATTTACCCCAGAGCTATTTGTACTTTAGCTCTCAAAGACAACGGTGACAGCCAATCCTATAGTAAACTAATTAAGAATTTATTAACTAGGAAAAAAAGGAGAAAGTTATTTACAGGTTAGACCAGGCAACATTCACACACAAGTGAGTTCAGTGTGTGGTTTCAAAAGATGACAGATGTAGTAATCTGTCATCACTGAATGTTTTAGGGCTAATCCCTAGTTGAGCCAAGGGATCTCTGCTTTTGTTTCTTAGCTCTAGGCCTTGTCAGAGTCCAAACAGCAAAAAAATGAAAAATCTTCACTCCCACTATCCTTATTTCCCTCTTCTAGCATTCAAAACAATGGGACAAGGCCTTCTGCACATACTTCCCCATCCAGTCATGGAGAAAAGCAACAAATTGTCCTACAATGGTTTGCTTAATTTTGATAGGCCTCTTGGAAGGGTGGGGGGAGCTACTCTTCCCACCTGAGAACACTAGTTCTGAGCAGGTGTTTCTCCAATTATAAAAAAAACTTATATTTTATATTGTAGCATAGAATACAACTATTACAAATAAGATTAATACAGGCAGCAACTTACAAGCATTTTATAGACTCCAGGCTAAACACTAAACACATCTTTACAAGTTTAACATCCTCTCTTGAACAATATTAACATATAAGTGAGCTTGTTTGGTTTCCAGCTATGAATTTGTCAGTGCTCAGCTGATGCCTACAGACTTGGCAAGTACTGGCACTTGTTTACCAGTGTCACAGTACCTATACACTTTTTAAAAGCCATTATATAGCCTAATATACATTAATTCAGATTCCTACTGTTTACTTTTTGTATTATGTTACAAAAAGGTGAAGGATACATTTCTTATTTACTAGGTTATGCTTAATTTTTCCCTGTGATTTGAGTCAATTTGGATAGAAAGGCACAAATACAGCATTTTAATTTTTATTATTATTATTAGTTAAATAAAACTACTTTAAGTGTACTGGATACTTAAGAAAAAAAGTTTATTGAAACATGTTTTGCATTTATAACTAACAGAATTGTTAAACAAAGGAAGTAGTAAGTGCCTTTAATTCATTGTTTTTGGCCACCACATTCTTCAAGATTTTAAAGCTAGTAGATCTCCTCCTCTAACACCTAGTATTTATACATAGATTGGAAGAGGAAAACAAGCTTTCCTGCTTATTAAAAAACCAATTGGAGATGGATATGGAACAAACCAGTTGAATAAACTGAAACGTAGAAAATATTTTCTCAGCACCGACAGAAGAGGTTACTGCTGTCAAAAGCCAGTTTAGCACTAACGAATTCTGGATCTAGGTGCTTAGCCTGTGACTTCTACCAATTCAGTGGTCTGACAGTCTTTAAAACTTGGCAGCAAGTTGTATTGCTAAATATTATTTTTCATTGATTTAAATTATTATACTAAATTATGGTAAATTTATACCTTAAGATAGTTGTCACACTTTTACATTTAACTTTTAAATAGGCATTTTTTTAAAATAAAGCTGTATTTTATTTAAACCAATAAATTTTTTTTTTAACTTTAAAAATTGATTTTTATCCACTCTGTCCCTAACTCTTTATCTTACTTCTGCATGCCAGCTATAATTCTGCTAGGAATGGAGTTTCAGTTCCATTGTGAGACCTATTTAACAGCTTCTCACTTACAAGATCTTACATAGATAGACAGATAGGTAGATTCCTTCCTTACCTGCCTATAATGGAAAAGCCAGATGTATTCTTTCCAGCTGACCCACACCCTCACCTTTAGCTGTGTCTCTCTGCCATTAGGAAAAAAACTGGTGTCAAACAAATCTTTTCACTCAGAAGAATACACAGTAACATATCACCACTGTTAAATGAATACAGCACTCATCTCCTTTTCCCCCTTCTGTTCTGTTCATCACTATTTTCCATATGGCCTTGGCACCCTCAGTTGTTTCACTGTGTAGCAGGGTGTCAGCGAGTCCCCCCTGCTTCCTCTTCTTTTCTCTCACAAAGCCAATTACAGACCCTAGATTCTGTAACCACTGGTGCAAGAATACTTACAAGTTATCTAATTGTCTAATTAGATGCTGGCTTTCTCCAGTCAGCTCCAATTTACCTCCCTAAATGGGAGATGGTGTGACAGGGGGCTGACTCAGCCGTCCTTGCCCAGCACCCTGTCACACACTGACAAGTGCAAAGTCCTTAGGTTTTGGGGTTTTTTTGCAGCAGCAGCACTGAGAAATCCCACAAAAGCCTGATGTTAGGCAGATCTGGGTACTTCCTAATGGAGAAATGACTTTGTCAAGTCCTCTGCCCTCTCCTCATCCCCATTTACCAATAACCGCAGCCTGTATTGTCCATTCCCATTTCTAGTCCAGCCTCTCACCTCTGATGCTCTGGATCAATGTCACAGAAGAAGGTGACTTCTTGCTGGCCTGGGAAGCAGTTGGAGGGAAAAAGGGAAGCCAGCAGCTGCCCAATGCATTGCAGTTTGAAGTGGCTTACAAGAGGGAGTGGGAATCCTGGGAGGTAGGCATGAGATATCCTGAGCCACTGGCATGTGCTGTTCTTGGTTGCACGTTTTAGAGGGCAGAAGACAATCCTTTGCAATCCTCTGATACCTGCTTGGCTGCCTCTGAACCCAGCCAACCCTGGGACACCTGAATGGCCCCAACAGTGTGTCTGGGCACACTGCATCTGGGCAAGGCCAGAGACCTAGCCGTGAAAAGCTGCTGTGTGCTATGAGAGCAATGAGCCCTGCATAAACAGCATCTGGCTGCACCTGATTGCGGAATCTTCTGGGCTATGCTGAATTGCCCAAGGAAAGGGTCCTCACACACCTCTCTGACAAGTCTCTCTCTCCACCTCCCCCCACCTCTTCCTATCTCTTCCCCACTGACAGAAATCTTCCTCGGTGACAATCTCAGACTCCTCCCACTGCCTGCTGAGGCAGGAAGCCCTTGTGCCAGGCAGCACCTATGTTGCTTGTGTGCTATCCAAGCCGAGCCAGGGCAGTGTCTAGACTGGGCAGCCCAGTAAATGGAGCATGGCAGTGTCCTGGAGGTCCCAGGAAGATAATTCCTGGGGCCGTGGGGAGGAAGGAGGGACATGATGAGACGTGGGGAGCTCAGGGATATTGTGCTTTGGTGCAGGAGGATTTGCAGATGGTGGGTTTGGGGACATGGGCTCCAGAGAGGCCAGTCTCTGTCTGTTGTGATACGGGGATTGTATCTGGTGGATAAACGGACCAGCATAATGCTCTTGACTCCCCTAGAGAACCCTGAAACTGAGAGCATGTCTACACTACAATAGTATGTCGACCTAAGTTACATCAGCATACAGCCACCACAATAACAATCACTTTTGCATGTCCACACTATGCTCTTTCTGTCCGTGGTACATGTCCTTGCACTGATGCAGCGCTGGCACTGATGCAGAGGGCAGTGCACTGTGGTTAGCTATCCCACTGTGAAACTCACCATCATCCAGTGCAGGCTGTTTTGGGAAAGTTTTGCAATGCCTCATGGAAATGAGTCGCACAAAGCCCTGGCTGGGATGGTTTCATTGGGGTTGGGCCTGCTTTGAGCAGGGAGTTGGGATAAATACCGCCTGAGGTCCCTTCCAACCTGAATCTTCTACGATTCTATGCCTGGGAACATAATTTCAACATCCCAGAATGCACAGTTCGCCAACCCATAATGTTATCTGCATCCCATAATGTTTAGTGCCCCTTTTTGAAATCCCCAAAAGCCTGTGTTCCCCTCCTTGCTGTCTGCCGTCTGTGTCAGAGGTATGGACCCTGTACTGCTCTGTACTACTGTGATGAGTTTTGCCAGCACAGGGCGCCTGATCTTGCAGCATTTGCAGAGCTGCCAGAGGAGCCATGTGGAACATAGAATCGTAGCATCATAGGGTTAGAGGGGATCTCAAGGGTCATCTAGTCTAACCACCTGCCAAGATACAGGATTTGTTGTGTCTAAACCACCCAAGATAGTGGCTATCCAACTTCCTTTTAAAACCTCCAGTGAAGGAGCTTCCATGATCTCCCTAGGCAGTCTGTTCTGGTGTCTTACAGTTCTTACAATTAGGAAGTTTTTCTGAGATTTAATCTAAATTTGCCATGCTGTAGTTTGAACCCATTGCCTCTTGTCCTGCTCTCTGTGGCAAAAGAGAACAACTTTTCTCCATCTTTTTTATGGCAGCCTTTCAAGGATGTGAAGACCACTGTCTAATCCCCCTTAATCTCCTCTTTTCCAAACTAAACATACCCAGTTCCTTCAGCCTTTGCTTGTAGGACTTGTGTTCCATCCTTCGGTCGCCTCTGGATCCTTTCCAGTTTCTCTACATCCTTTCTATACTTTGGTGATCAAAACTGAACACTATACTCCATCTGAGGCCTAACCAGCACCACGTAGAGCAGTATTATTACCTTCCATGACTTGAATGCTGTGCTTCTGTTGATGCAGCCTAAAATTGTATTAGCTTTTTTTGCAACAGCATTGCATTGTTGACTCATGCTGAGGCTGTGATCCATCACAATTCCCAGATCCTTCTCAGCTGTGCTGCTGCCAAGCCAGTTATCCCCCATTCTGTATTTGTGCATTTGGTTTTTCTTCTGTTACATTTGTCTTTGTTGAATCTCATTTTGTTGTCTGTAGCCCAGTTGTCCAACTTATCGAGATCCCTTTGCATTTAGCTTATCCTCCAAAGTGCTTGCAACACTCCCCGCATCCAGTAGTTTTTGTGTCATCTACAAATTTGATCAGTACGCTCTCTATTCCTCCATCCAGGTCATTAAGAAAGATGTCAAATAATACTAGTCCCAGAACAGATCCCTCTGGAACCCCACTTGAGACCTCCCTCCAATCTGACATTCTATTTATTAGTGACTTTTTGTTTGCGGTTGTTTAACCAATTATGTATCCACTTAATGATAGTTCTGCTGAGCCCACATTTCTCCAGCTTACGTATCAGAACATCATGTGGGACCATGTCAAAAGCCTTGCTGCAGCCCAGGTATATTATGTCCAGCACATTCCCCCTATCCACTAAACCAGTTACCCAGCCAAAGAAATCAGCCTGGTTTGGCAATTTGTTCTTAATAAATCTAGCCTGGCTGCTAGTGATTACCCTTTTATCCTACAGATATTCACCAATTGAATGTTTTATACATTGCTCTAGTAGCCTCCCAGGTATCAAGGTCAGGCTGATGGGTCTATAATTCCCCAGCTCCTCTTTTTCTCCCTTTTTAAAGGTAGCCGCTATGTTAGCCCTTCTGACTTCTCACTAGAGGATGAGGCTCAGCCCAAGAACCTTCGTTGCTTCTTCAATGGGGTTGATCGGCTAACATGCAGCTGGGAAGTGAGGAGAGAGGTCACCAGCTCAGTCTTGTTCACACTCTTCTACAGAGCCACACCGGCATCAGAGTAAGTGACCTGCCCATTGCAGCATATGCCTGTTGTCCTGTGCCTGACCATCCCTCCTGCTCACTCAGGCCTGGCTGCTCTCTCCCCAGAGAGATGGAATGCTCTCCAGTCCAGGAGGAGGAATTGCCTCACAGCCTCTACCTATTGCACAGCTGTGAGATCAATGTCACCGACCCCAGCGAGCTGAGCCAGTACCTCATAACTGTCCGTCCCAAGAAAGAGGAGAAACTGATTGAAGCCTACAAAAACAGTGAGACCCTGTTTGGATACTCTGCCTTGGGTCACCTGGGAGTTTCTCCTCCAGGCTAGGAAACATTTGGGTTGGCAGAGAGAGAGAGAGAGAGAGAGAGAGAGAGAGAGGTGGAATAGTTTAAAAAAAAAAAGGAGAAGAAGAAGAAGAGCTAGACAGTGATGTGTGGATGGGACAGGTGGCTGGTAAAGGAAGCTCACAGCCCTGGAGCTCCTGCCTGACATTGACAGAGCACAGCTGTGAGGAAGTACAGAACAGGCGTGCGGAGATGAGATGTGTCAGATGGGGGCCCAGCTATTAGCAGTCCTTGGTGTTAATCTGTTCAGGAAAAATACTGCACCCCAGTGTATCCTTAGCCCTACCAATAACCCAGAGTGGGAAGAGCTGAAGGGAACGGGCAGGAAGATTGTCTGGGGGATGGATGCATGTTCCTAAAGTGTTGTTTGTGTTCTAGTCAAGCCACATGCACCTGTCAATGTGACAATGACAAAGATAAAAGACCAGAAGTACAAGCTGAGATGGACAAAACAGAACATGAGTGATAACAGTATGAGCCAGAGATATGAATTCAGGTACTGGAAGACTGGTGACACCTTGGAGGTAGGTGATGGTACTGCTGGGAACCCAGGACTCCTGGGAGATGAGTGAATGGAACAGAGAGTTCCTCACCCCTCCTCCATCGCTTCTCCTCTTCTCTTCCCAGACTGCCCCGGGTGTAAACATCAGCAGTGATGAGCCTCCCTTCATCTTCACCCCACAGATACCGGACCCCTCCACACCCTATATGGGAAAAATGCGGGCGAGGGTGCACCATTCCACCTACAAGGGGCCCTGGAGCGAGTGGAGTGAGGAGTGCACCTGGGAAACTGAGAGTGGTACATCCCAGCTGGGCTACCGTATTGGGGCTTTGGTGGGAGGGGGTCATTCCCTCCCTAGAGAAAAGGGTCCCCTGGCTGGGGTTTCATACAATTAAGTAAGCAAAGAGCCTGACCAGAGACCCCTGATGCCTGGCTGCACTCTTCAGTTCACAGTTCATAGTGTCTTACAGAGGATTTAGTTGTGATTCCTTCATGCTTTACACCAGGAAAATCAGTTAGGAGGGTTACATGACTATAATCTTCCTGTAATTTGGTGTGTCTGCACTGCAATCTTTGATGTGTCCAGGTTCCTAACTTTAAGGGGAACCATTACAGGCACATTGAATCCCACTGGACATCGTCAGGCTGAAAATGGGACTAGAGGTCAATGAGAGAAGTTCATGGATCTAAGGGGAGGGTTGGAGAAGGGAAGGAATGATCCGTGCTAGAAGGTAGAAAGGGAAGAAATTGATCAATCTGTGGAGCTGGTTGAATGGTTCATTCTGACATTTTCATCAAATTTGGCCCTTTTCTCTGGCCGAGACGTCTGTCAATAACGAAAGGATTAGCTCTTTGTAACTGATTTTCAGCAAATGTATCGGAGCATACAGGAGTTTCTCTCTTCATTCAGAGAAGCATGCCTTCATAGGCGTGATGTTCAGCATTCGGAGTTCAGTCTGTGTGATTGGTCACTAGGTTTCAAGGTGTGTTTCCTGCTCTCTGGCTGGCTTACTTAATTTGTACAAACGGGAGAGATGTCTGAATAATCCCTTAATTGTGAATTTTCACACGCTCAAATGTTTGTAGTTTCTTGCAAATTTACCTTAACTGCAGTCTCCTGGCATTTCTGATAGCCAGGGTTTTTTTTTCCTTTGTTGATATCTGCAATACTCTTGTAAGGATCTTCACCCTGAAGTTACTGTTCTGTTCTCTCAGGCTGAACTTCACTTTAACAAAGTTCTATGGTCTGGGAATTTCTTTAGTGTTTTTAATAGTCCTAACATGGGACTGGGGAGAACAGGGGCTTGAGGTACATATTCCCTTTTGAACTGACCTAATAGGTCTGCAGGAGAGGAACCCCACTCCCACAGTACCTCTGTGGAAACCCTGTTCTTTGGAGTTGTGCAGGAGAGGGAATACTTTCTTGGCAACAAATGAGGTCTGTGGGCATAGGAGGACTCAGTCAAAGAAAAGCTCAGTACCAGATATTTCCACAAACATAAATTGATTGTGCAGATGTTCACGCAAATCCCAACAGAAGGGGCTCTGGCATGGCCAGATCAAATCACGAGTTGGATTTAGCAAACATGTTCACAGATTCATTGTCCTGGTAATTTGCCCAGCTTTACTGATTAGCTCACATCCAGTCTATCCCACATGGGTGACTATTCCATGGTCTAACAGACCTCTCAATCAGGACACATGACTTGATAGGCAACCTACATTTTCCTGACCTTAATATAATCCCTCACAAGCATCCAGGATGTAAGATTTGATATAGAATGAAGCCATTTTCTGCTGCTGTCTCTTTACCTCTCTCTCCCATTTAGCTGGGTCACCACTGGTTCTCCCACTGATGGTCCCCGTCTTCACCATCATGCTGTTAGCATTTGGCTGGTGCGGTTATAAAGGTCTACTCAGGTAAGTCTGCAGTGCGAGTGGGAGATTTGCCAGACACATTGGTAGAGGGAGTGCAGGGAGGGGTGAGATGCTTCATGGTCACACCCCATCCTTGACCTAGGGCTTAGTCCATCTGGAGTATGCCTGGGGTGCAGTGCAGAGCTCTCTCCATGTCAGGCTGCAGCTGGAGCGCAGGGCTGAGGAGTTTCAGGACCTCCCTATTCAGAAGGGGGCCAGTGTAAGGCTGTGTCTGGTGTTGCCTCCGCCCAGGAGAGCTGACCCTGCCAACTCTGTCTTGTTGTTGCAGCAAGAAGAAAAATGGGAAGAAAAGATTCCAAATCCTGGCAAGAGTCACCTCCTCCAGAACTACGTCCAGGTAACAGAGAACTTGGCTTTCCCCTTCTATGCTTTGGCCTACTCCCGCCGTAAGAGTATCCCAGCCCTCCGGTCAGACCACTTTACAGTCCTGCCCCTTCTGGCCAACAGAGCCCTTTACTAAAGGCCAACAGAACTGTAAACAAAACCAAACCCTCAGCCTGGCTGGGCTCAGCCGGCCGCCTCTTCTCACAGGCCTGCCTCATCCACTACAGCTTATCCCCTCACCGTGTCTCCAGGTCTTGGGCTTCAGCAACCGCCTGACCAGAGGCTGACGCGCTCCTCCCCTTGCTCAGGGGCTCAGGCAGGCTGCTGCTCTTTGAGGCCTCTGTGTCCAGTCAGCCTTCCTGCTGGCCCCTGGGGTAGCCTGTTTGCTCTGCTCTGCCTCCTCCATCTCAGCCTTCTCTCAGGCTACTTCCCGCCTCCTCTCCTCTGGGTCACCTTCCACCAACTGGCCTCACCCAGCTTTTTATGGCCAAACGCCCATCTCTTCCCCATCTGGGGGGCTTTATTTCTAAGGGGGCCTGGCCCCTCCTCCAGCTGCAAGCAGGCAGGTTGGCCGTCGAGGACCCTGCATATTGGCACACAGTAGAAACCCAAGCTATAGTATTTTTACCACTGAGTTTTACCTTATGCTTATGCAAGCTGAATCGGACCTGCTGTCAGGTTGCTCATTCCCTTGATGGGTTCGCATCCACCAGGAGATGCTGTCAAGTGTCTCTAGCTGCAACTGAAACAAACTAGGGTCACTGGCAAATGTCACCAGCCTGCTGCCCTGTTCCCTCTCCAAATCCAGAACAAACAGCTCCGAGGGCTGGCCCCGGGACAGCTCAGTAACGAGCTCTCTGTGCAGTGAGGAGCAGCCATTCCCAGGAGCTCTTTGTTTCCAGGCGTGTAGCTGGTTTTCAATCCACAGTCAGACTCGGCTCCTTACCCCGTGGTTTTAAGTGTCCGTCACCTTTGATGAGACGTCTGATCCAAAGGTGCTCAGAAATCCCAGGAACTGGTGTGCCTCAAGTCATCCTGGGATGGCAGAGCTCTCATGCTAAAGACACAGGCTGATTTCCTGGGCCTCCTCCCTGCTTGTGGCATCCCCATAATCTCCCAGGGCATGGCTGCCATTTCACACAGTGGCTGATTTACTGCCACTGCTCTCCTGCACCTGCCCACACAGTTCCCATGTGCTCCTTGGGTAGAGCTGCCATGACGCACCCAGCACTACCTGGCAAACAGCGGAGTTCAATTAGAGAGATCAGCAACGGGGAAATGAAAGGCCCGTGAATAACAAAATAAACCCCGCCAGACCCCAGGAGCAATGTTGCCCCCAGGAGGGTTAAAGTGGAACCATACACTGGGTGTGGTATCTCCACTGTGTGGTCCCAGCACCCGGGGCTCCTGGCTCCCCACTTCTCTCAGGGAATCGCCCTCTCTCTGCCAGGAGTGCTGTTATCTGCCCTTGTCTCTTATCAGAAAGTACCATTCGGGATTCTGCTGCAAAGCAGCCACCTAGACTTTGACAAGCAGAGCCCTTCTGAGAAGACGGAGCTGGTCAGCTGCATCCAAGTGCTGGATGGGTGAGTGGTCGGTCACTGCTCAGTGGTGATGCTCTGCGAGACATTACTTGGGGACGATGGCAATTCAGTTCCTGGGGGTGGCTGATCCCAGCAGTGAGGGGTGGCAAATGAAACTGGTATGGATGATAGACCTTGGTATATCCTCCACATGCCCTCTGGAAATGTGAGTGGATGGACTTTCTGCCCCTGGTCTCACCATGGCTGGAAACACCAGTGCCAAACCCTGCCCCCTTCCTCTCTTGTCTTTCCTTCTGGAAATGGGCTTGACTCAATGCCCTTGATTTCCCAATCTGGAAATGGAGGTGGAGAAGCAACCCCAGCAGCCCCTCCCCCACCACACACACACACACACACACACACACACACACACACACCCAACCTCCCTCTCTTCTGAAACTGAGGCCTTCAGCTGACTTGGGACCGATTCTGACTCTGGCAGCATAGAAGAGCCAGAGAGGAGCTGCAATAGGCCAGGGGATAATTCTTCCAGTGCAGAAATGTGGGGCCAACATAAACAGTGCAGTGGAGACATAACCGAAGGTGTCTCGAGGTGGGAGCCCAGCCATCACTGGTCACTTCTGGAAAGTGCAGGCCATTATTTGGATTTGTTTAAACCCCCATCTCTCCTTCCCTGCCTCCTCCCTTTCTCTAGCTTCTACCTCAGTGGCTGTAAGCTCCTTGGGGCACGGACCATGCATTTTTATAATCTCTGGTGCTATGTAAACATGGATAGTGGTGATCCCGGCCTCTGAAGGGTGATGAGCTGCTTGGACTCCCTAGACTCCAGGAACTGCCAGACTGGGTCCAGCCAATGGTCCATCTAGTCCAGTATCCTGCCAGCAACAGAGACTGGTACCAGCTGCTTCAGAGGAAGGCAGAAGAAACTCTGCCATAGGCAGTCATGGGATAACCTGCCCCCAGGGAAAGATTTCTTCTAACCCCCAAGAGACCTTTCTCTCAGGGGGCCCTCAGCTCCGCTCCCTGTCTGTATGCGACGTTCGCTGCAGGGTGATTTCTCGAGTGGCTGATTCCTCTTGTTTTCCCTCTTGCAGACACATGAAGGTTAGTTCAGCAGAGCTCCCTGGAGCCGGGGCTGACAGGATGGTTTGCTTCTTTGGTGCACTGGACCCAGAGAAACCATGTCAGACCCTGGAAATGACACCTCCTGCTCAACGTCCTTCAGCCCCGGCTGGCTGCCCTTCGAGTCATGACACCAGTCAGTCCTTCTTGCCAGCCACACTCCCCTGGAGGAGCCGTGCTAAGGTCACTGCTTCTCAGGCACCCATGTCTGGCTTTGACTTTAATGGTCCATACTTGCACCTCCCCCACGTGTGCTCCCTGCCTGACATTCATCAGGACCAGGAAGCTGCCCGAGTGGGAACTAGGGGGAGGCTGGTGTCCCTGGAATACGTGTCCCTACCCCAGGGGGCCTGTTCCCAGGCCCTGCTGGTAGGGGCAGAGAGAGGAGCAGCTCATCTCCACCCCGTCTCACCTCCTGCACAGGAAGAGATGAAGCAGCCACTTGCTGCAGGGCAAGAAGTACCAGGAGACCAGCCAGCAGGGGGGGAAGTGGTGCAAGGGGACACAGAAGGTCAGAGGTCACCGACTGCTGTCCCCTTAAACAACTCCTGTCAAAAATGGCCATCGGGCTACGTCACCACGGAAGGTGTGTCACTGACGCCAGCAGGAGACTCTGCCCGTCTCTCACCTGCACCGGCCCCGCCAGAGTGGATGCTCACTGCTGCTGGTGTGTTGACATCGAACCCACGACTGCCCCATGCCACGGAGGGCACCCCCAGCCCTGACTTGGGCCTTGAGAAACCTGGCATCGTAGTCCCTGTTCCGTGACCAGCATCAGCCCCTTCCTCTAGGGTTTCCAAATACAGGCACGTGCACTATATTGTGTTCCCCAAGAACCCAAACATCCCCCCAGAACCCATCAATTTCCTTGCCCATCCTGTCGGAGGGGGTTGATACTTCTAAAGCCCAGCCTGTACAAGACAGTAACGTGGTCACGTTCATCCCTCACAGCACCACACCCATATTTCTACAGCAGGTGGGGGAATACTGCTTCTCTCCTAGCCTCAAACCCACATGTAGGCCATTCAGCTCTTCCACACTCTGAATATGATGATTACTTTGCATTGCCACTGTGGGAAGGACAGGATCCAGCTGTCAAGGCCAGCTCTGCGAGAGGACTGGTGAAGACAGGAGAGCAGGCAATTGGATGGAAATTCCATCATTCAATGCATGTCACCTCTATTGTTTTCTCCACTGTTCCTTGTCCCCCTGTACACAGAGAAACAAAAATTGCAATCTTCTTTCCAGCCCTCTCCCCTCCCAAAGGGGATGGAAAACATCAACCAGCACCATGTCCTCCTCAACTGTACTAGTATATTTAGAGAGAGAAACCAGAAACTATATCCTCATTGGAGAGAGCTACTCATTACACACATTCTAATCCCCCTGCTGCTACCATGTTCAGTCTTGCCATGGTTCTGGTGCAGAATATAATGTTGAGTTTAATGCAAACTTCATGGCATGAATGATCAAACTTCATGTCACAGATAAGACTGACACAACCGCCTGGAAAGAAACAGATCTAGTTTATTTAGAGAGATAATAGTCATCCAGGAGAACTGTTGAGGATGGGACAAATCGGGTCAAAGTAAAGGGTGAAACAGAACTGGAGAAATTTGGCTGGGTATCAGGAAACCTTTCCTAAATGTGACAGCTACTGTTCTGTGGAATAATGTCCTTAGGGAAGCAGTGGAAGACCTTTCACTGAGACACATAAAACTAGATTGGAGAAAACCATGGAGAACATACATTATTGCAAGGAAAACTGGGTGGGGGGGGAGGGAAGGGGAGAGGAAGGGGGAAAAAAGCCTATAAAAATGGACAAGCTATGACTTAATTGGTCTTATCTATCTCTAATTCAGAACAATCCGGATCACTTGTTAAACTGGGAACAAGCAAACAATATGTGCTTTAATACAGCTAAATGTAAATGTATACATCTGGGAACAAAGAATGCAGGCTATACTTACAGAATGGTCTACTGTATCCAGGGAAGCAGTGACTCTGAAAAGATTTGTCATGAGGGGTCATGGTAGATAATGAGCTGAACATGAGCTCCTAGTGTGGTGCAGTGCCCAGAAGGACTAACTCAAACCTTGGATGTGTAAACAAGGGAATCTTGTGTAGAAGTAGACAGTTATTTTACCTCCATATTTGGCACTGATGTGACCACTGCTGGAACTCTGTGTCCAGTTCTGGTGCCCACAATTCAAGAAGGATGCTGATAAATTGGAGAAGGTTCAGAGAAGAGCCATGAGAATGATTAAAGGTTTAGAAAACATGACTTGTAGCGATAGACTCAAGAAGCTCAATCTATTTAGCTTAAAGAGAAGGTTAAGGGATAACTTGATTATAATCCAAGTATCTACATGGGGAACAAATATTTAATAATGGGCTCCTCAGTCTAGCAGAGAAAGGTATAACATGGTCCAAGAACAGGAAGTTAAAGCTAGACAAATTCAAATTGGAAATAAGGCATACATTTTTGACAACAAGGGCAATTAACCACTGGAACAATTTACCAAGGATTGTGGTCGATTCTCCATCATTGACAATTTTTCAATCAGGATTGGATGCTTTTCCAAAAGTTCTGCTCTAGGAATTATTTTGGGGAGGTTGTATGACCGGTGCTATACAGGAGGTCAGTCTAGATGATCACAATAGTCCCTTCTGGCCTTGGAATCTATGAATGTATAATTGCTAGAATACTATGCTCTGCTGGATTTCCAGTGCATTGGCTGTTTGTGGAAGATGGTAATATCTAGCAAGCTGCTTTGGTCAATATCTGAACAGTTTCTTTAAGGTATGAACTGTGCCAAAGAAAGAGAACCCAGTTCTTTCTGGTTTCTCTATTGCAAGGAAAAAATATTGGTTCAGAGCTGTAACCAATTATCAAACCTGGCAAAAAAACATCTTCGTTACTGATTGATTTAGATGTGTCACCTGCCAGGTGGGATGTTTGAGTCTGACTTTGTTTGGGGCATCATATGACAGGGCTGATGAGGGGAGGAAAGGGCAAATCCTAGCTGTATTTTGCTGTTCTTCCCACAGCGTTAATCCGACGCTGTCAGGCCTGCATTGTGCCGAGTAATTCTCCTTTTGGATACTTTAAGTTCTAATAAACTCAACAGTGTTAAATGTGTGAAAAGTGAATTCACTGCTCATGAAAGCAAGGGCCTGACAGCACTGCCTCAGCCTGACCAGAGTGTAGCCAGATGCCATCCAAGCTTTCCCAACCCAACTCCTTCCTGACCTGTTGCACCTATTGGTCATCCAGTCCCAGGCCTTGCATGAATAGAGAAGGCCACATCTGCCAGTCTGTGCTGTGGTTTTGTTATGTTTATATGTAGACATGTAGTGGTCTTCCCTCAGGGTTTGGAAGGGAAGTGTGGCCTAGTGATCAAGGCTGTAATCCATGACCAGAAGGGGAGTTGTGGGGAGGGGAACCCAGACCTTCCCACTCCACTGGGCTCCAACATAGGGCACTTTGGGGCTACCAGTAGCCTGGCAACCAAGGCAGCTTAAGGCTGGCCTCCCTGGGCCACTTCCTCTTGTTACCCTCCTATCCCCTGAGGTCAGCTTAATCCAGGGCTTTCCCCTGTTGGGGAAGTCCAAATCAAATAAGTAAGAGGAGATTGCCAGAGTCCAGGGTCCACAGGCAGGGAAGAAAGGGAGGGGTACTTGCTTTCTCTGATTATTTCTAGGATGGGTTCTCCTTTTGGGCAGCTATGTCAGAGACTCTCTAGGCTTCCTGCTGCAGGTCTGCTCTCTTCCAGCTCTGGCACCCCAATGAGCTGTTTCTCTCTCTTTTAATTCCTCCACCAGATGGAAAGTTTGCTGCAGGTGTGGCAGGGTGGGGCTGGCTGGGCCCAGAATAACCCCTTAGCCCCTTGCTGCCCAGTGCGGGGTTTGTACACTGCATCACAAGGCATTGAAATGAGACCCCCAAAAACCCACAAATTAACTCAGCCCATGTTCCCAGATGCCTGAATCAGTAGCAACTCACTCCGCCACCCAGCTGCCCTGTTTTCTGTATCCCAGATAATCTCTGTGAGCCTGATCTAGTGCCCACTGAGGTCAAGGGGAGTCTTTCCACCGAGTTCCATGTGTTTTGCATGAGGCCCAATTAATTAGTGAGGCAAACAGATCTCTTCAGGAGTATGGAATTGCATCATCCTGGCACAGCAATGAACCAGTGCCAGGCCGGTAGGCCCAAATCCTCCATTCTTTGCAACCCCCAAGATCCCTAGCAGTAACTTTGGGGGGGTTCCTCTCCCTCACCTGCAGCCTTGCTCCTCAGGACTGTTCATATTGTCATTATTATCTGTCCTATGGTAGCACCTGCACTGTACACAAGCATAGGGTGCCTTGCTACCTGGGTGGAGATGAAGCACTGCATGCTGAGACCTGTGCCATTCCATGCTGAAGCAGAAGGAAGCCCAATAGGAGACCTCTGTAAGCTGCACTTTGGCTTCTCTTTTTAGTCAGTGAGCAATTATTTCTCCCCCACACCATGTGCCTTGGAACACAGAACCCGTAATGGGTAATTATTGGGGGTGGGAACTAATCAGCCCATAGTTATCACTGGTTATGTTTTATCCTCTTCTGTTTGCAAACCCCAGGCACTGCTCTGCAGACAGCAGGCTCTGACCTAAGCCCACGGAGAGAGCATGGGGAAGCAGCCCTAATTTGTGCCCAGCATCAGTTTGAATTTGTGGGCAAAAAAATCAATAGTTCTGAGCCTGGGCTGGAGGTGGAGCAGCTGGGGAAAGAGAAGGTCCCTCTCCCCTTGCAAACTCTTTGTGGCAAGTAGGTGCACTGTGTGGGGTCAGCAGGAAGGAGCAAGAACTAGAAGCCCCTGGGTTTTCTTAGGAGCTGTGCCAAACTGGACAGCCCTGAGCAGATCCCAAACTATAACTGCACCCCCAGCCAGTGTACAGTGTTTCTGTGTGACGCCCCTTTGCCAGCCACGATTCACCTCCTCTCTCCAGAGGGATTCATTCCCATTTGGATTTCCTATCAGAGGAGTGGACCTAGATAGCAGAGCACATGGACCCTGCAATGCTGGCACCTTCCTGCCCCCAGATGGATGTTGCTATGGGAGATGGGGCTTAGACAGGCAGGAACGGCTTGTCACAATAGCCCCAGAAACGATCCTCCTCCCTGTGTGGTGACCCAGCAGCCGGAGGAATCCCAGGGGCCGTTTGGGTCCCCCTGCACCCTTTCCCTTCCCTTTTGTGGTGTTCAGTGATCACGCAAGTGCATGAGGTCCAGTCCACCTCTTGACGACAACTGGAGCTTCTGCTGTGCTCCAGTCCACCCAGATTTCATGCTGGGGCACTCAGCCCTTAAAGGCACAGTCCACAACAGGGCTTCTTCTCTTCCCAGCCAAAACAACACTTAAAGCCCAGCATTGATGCACAATTACAATTACCTATATCCAGCTTGTTAATTACATTTGCTATCAACGTCCAATTAGTCTTTGAGATGCCTGGGCCTGCAGGGCTCCCCTGACACCTCAGCACTTCTGCTCTCAGGAAGCAGAGCAGGTCCATTTGTTCTGATCGTCCTGTGTCCCAGGGCACCATTATCTCAACCCACCATGGTTGTTGCCTGTCTCAAGCCTAGTTAAAAGAAACAATGGGTACAGGGGATGGAGGGGTGCAGCCACCTGTTGAAACAGCTCCCTGTGGCAATCTCCGTGCTTTCATTGCTAGTGCCTGACTGGTGCCTCCTATTGGGCTGGTGTAGACACTGAAGTCATCCTGGTGGGTGATGTGCAACTTCCAGGGGAAATAATGCTTCTCAGAGGTCCATCGCCTGGCCTGAGACACCATGAATTCGACATCCTGGTCCGAGAGCAGACGAATCAGGTCACCCTCGGAGTCCCGGTAATTCAGAACAATCTCATCATTGTCAAACTCTCTTCTAGGAGAGGAAAAATGGATTAAACCTAGAATTCAAACAATGCCATTGTACTAGAGACACCTGCCCTCTAAGGAGAACTCTAAAGAATGGTAGCACACCCAGCTTTTGGAGATATTTAATTCTTCCCAAGCCAAGGAATGAGAGGTGTCAGATTATTGACAACAAGACTTTGCAATATCAGCTGTCCTCATACCACACTGTGTATTAACAGTATACAGATAAGAAGCCAAGGGCAGGGTCTCTTTCCCCTCCACTCAGATGCTGCCCTTTGTAGGTACATCTGCACTTGGTACTTATTGAAAATGGTCACCAGCAATGCATCTCATAGGGACACGCTGTAAAGTCAGGTTGCTAGTAGATAAAAGTGTTTCAAACATCACTACAGAAAGCCAGATAGACTGCCAGGGACAGGCAAATTTGCAATTGCAGCAGTTAGGGGCCAAGGGTAGTATTGCCTAGTGAGTATCTCTGTAATTCCACTGTCATTCAAAATTAAGTAATGCTTCTTCTACTATTCCTTTCAGCAGTTGGGCAAACGTGGGGGGATGCTACTCCAGCAGCTCCGAGATGAGTGGCCCAAGAAGGAACTGCACTAAAATAAGTAAAACCGTTTATTCGTTTACTATTTGTTTGCAGTGTTGTTGTAACCACATTGTCCCAAGATATGAGAGAGAGAAGGTGGGTTAGGTAATATCTTTTCTTGGACCAACTTCTGTTGTTGAAAGAGGCAAGCTTTCAAGCTACACAGAGCTCTTCCTCAGGTCTAGGCAGGTCTGTTGATCTACTGGTTCAATAGTGTATTAAAACAATTTCAAACTGGTAAATTCCTAAATAACCCCTTTACCCCTTGTTTGTTTCCTTTCCAACAGTGGACGAAGACTGGCCACTATGTTTGATTTTTAATATTCCAAGTTTTAAAACTATAGTGAAATTCTATTTCCTCCTATTGCCTTGTGCCCAGCTTGTTATTTATGGTATTTTCCATCACAACAAGCCAGCTGATGGATGGCTCAGTGGCTCACAGGCCAACTGAAAGGTTGGAGAGAATGAGGCAAGCCAAGACCAAAGGGAGGTGCTAATATACAGAGTGCAAAGAGGTCACTGATGTTGTGTTGCCAGCTCTCACAATTTTATTGCAAGTCTTGAAATAGTTTTTCTTAAAGCCCCAGCTCCTGGAGTCATTTGATTACATGGGAATCTGAAAAAACTTGAAAATGTGACCCTTCTCAAATGCCAGAAAGTAAATTTAAAAAGCCACCGTCCAACAGTTATCATTTCTCTCAGGATTGTCTATGACTAGGCTCCTCGGCACTACGACAATACAAACCATAAATTACAGGGTGGGCAGAGACATTATCAAGACTTGCTCATAAGAGGTGCAATCTCAATGATATTGGCAACACTTGTAACAATGAGTACTTTTGTGTGTAGACACAACATATTATGTGCATTGCAGATATCTCCATGGGTGGTGGCAATGCCTACTTTCTCCTGTGTAGATGAATGTCCAGGCATGCTGTTGAGATTCCTTTGCTCAATGTGCAGAGGCATCTTAGCAGCAGGTCTCAGAGCACAGCATTGACAAGGACAGATGGACGAGAGACCCTTTGTTACCGCTGTGACAAAATGGGATACATCTGTATCGAATTATGACCTCCACTTTATGAGCTCCATTTTGTATTATGTGCCAAACGCATGCCTAAACTTGCCACAGAGCAGCCTATTAGAATGTATTCCAGAAAGCTGCCCTGCCCAGGAAGCGTGCTGGACACCTCAGTGAAGGACTGACACTGCAATCTAGGGCCGTCAATGCTAATAACCTCTCAATTACTGGCCTATCCCACGGAACAATGGGTATTCTACACAAAGGCCTATATGGAAGGTGGAGCAAGCACAACTGGAGAGGAGCTGGAATTTCTTAGCAGAGCATCTGGAAGAGAGACAGAGATCTATTTGAGAGCAGAATGTTGCTCTGTGCAGGAAGGCCAATCATCATTGCACACACACAACCAAAGGATTTGCAGGAGGGTGAGAGCAGGAGGGTCTCTGCCTCACCTGAAATGCTGACAAACCTCAGACTCAAGCAGGGGCGAGCTCACACCAGAGAAGGAGACGTCACAGGACTTCTGTTTTCAGAGAGCTGTAACTCTTGAGTGTTTTAAGAGTAAAGTCTCGGTGGTTAGGAAATTCCTCTGCTAAGCCTGCATTCCTTGCTTTCCAGCTACATTGTCCCCTAAGGGATTAAACTAGAAGCCCTGAGTGACCATAGCCTCGGTGGAGATATGGGGAAGTGGGAATAAATGACTGGGGTGCTCAAGAGGTCTCAGACAGCAGTTTCAGGGTCTAGGGTGGCTGGAGAGTGGTGCCCCACATCCCAAGGCAGGGTGTCAGACAAAAGGACTGAGCCTGGGAGTGTGTCCTAGAGTCCCACAGCTAGAAACAATGACTAGACTCTGCCCAGATCCAGTTGGCTTGAAAGCACATGGAACTCAGTCATTGGGTCCATTCACAACAAAGCAGGGACCATACAGAATGGTACTGGGCCAGGTTGTGACAACTGCAGACTCTCCAGGGTAATAGGGAAGAGTATGTCAGCCCCAGAACACGGGTGGCCACAGCCAGGACTGGGAGGAACTCAGGAAATATGCCTGGAAGTGAATCTCTGCATCCAATAGTGCATGCATCTCTGTCTGCCTGTACTGTACCTCATTAATGCCATGAGGTCCTTGAACAATGGGGTGCTGTTCAGGTCCTCTTCCACTGATACGTCCCTGTAAGAGGGAAAAGAACATCTCACATGATCAGAGCAGATTCCCTGATTGGCCTGCAAGAGTCTGGGCATCTCTCCAGCAGTCACCTGAAAGAGCAATATCTCGTTACCTGAGGGTGCTGACAGTGTCATCGTGGTAATAGCAGCGCAGCCAATTGGTAGTGCCCTCCTCCGGTGGCAAATCTTTAATGATCTTCACAAAAGCACATGGGAAGATTCCAGTGGCATCGTGGACAGTTCCCTGGGATAAGAGGAAGGAAGAGAATATTTGGTCACATATGAGATGACGGCCATTCTGAGTCAGACCAATGGCCCACCTAGCCCAGAATCCTGTCTCTGGCAGTGCCCAGTGCCAGATGCTTCAGAGGGAATGAAGAGAACAGGGCAATTAAGGAGAGATCCATCCTCTGTCATCCACTGTCAGCTTATGGCAGTCAGAGATTTAGGGACACGCACAGCACGGGGTTGCATCCCTGAGCATATTGGCTAATAGCATTTATCCCCCATAAATTTATCTAATTCTTTTCTGAACCCAGTAGTACTTTTGGCATTCACAACATGCCCTGGCAATGAATTCCACAGGTTGACTGTGCATTGTGTGAAGTACTTCCTTTTGTTTTCTTTAAACCTGCTGCCTATTAATTTAATTGGGTGACCCCTGGTTCTTGTGTTCTGTGAAGAGGTAAATAATACTTTTCTATGCTCTTTCTCTACACCTTTCATGATTTTATAGCCCTCTGGCATATCAGCCCCTAAGTCGTCTCTTTAGGCTTTTTTAATCTTTCCTCATACAGAAGCTGTTCCATATCCCTAATCATTTTTGTTGCCTTTTTCTGTACCTTTTCCAATTCTAATACATCTTTTTTGAGATGGGGTAACTGGTACTGCAAGCAGTATTCCAGGTGCGGGCATACTATGGCTTTAAAAAATGTCATTATGATATTTTCTGTCTTATTATCTATCCCTTTCCTAATGGTTCCTAACATTCTGTTAGCTTTTATGATTGCCGCTGCACATTCAGCAGATGTTTTCAAAGAACTATCCACGATGACTCTAAGATCTCTTTCTTGAGTGGTAACAGCTAATTTAGGTCTTTTTGTATGTATAGTTGAGTTTATGTTTTCAAGTGTGCATTACTTTGCATTTATCAACACTGAATTTCATCAGCTAACTTGTCACCCTGTGCTTTGTTCTTATCTTTTAACCAGTTATTGATCCATGAAAGGACTTTCCCTCATTATCCTATGACTGTTTACTTTGCTTAAGACCCTTTGATGTGGATCCTTGTCAAAGGCTTTCTGAAAGTCCAGGTACACTATATCAACATACAGAGATGAGTGCAGTGGAAGTGACTTGATGTCATACCTGTAATGGGAATATTGGATTAAGTGGTTGGCTACAGAAGGGCTGGGGCACTGTACGATATACACAAGTCAGATACTTCCCCATGAAGGTTGTCCTCTTTTAGAAAGCAGAGATACCATATCAGCAGACATGATGCATTTTTTTCTCCCCCCTAACCATTCTCACAACTTCACCATAGTTCCCAAGTCCTCTCAAAAGTAGGGTGGTGTGGGTGGTGATGGAGTACAGTGTGTCACAAGTAATGCAAACACAAACAATCACATGTGAACAGGCATTTCCATTTCCTTTCTGTGGCCTGTGTGCATTCTACTCACCTCTACATACTCTAGAGTGCATTACAGGCAAAGAGAGTACAAATGCAACCCAAATGCCAGAGGAGAAGAAACCTGAAATCCACACAGAGCCCAGAAATGAAGGACCCTGGAATATGGAGATAAATGCTTGGGCCCAAATCCTCAGAAGAACTTAAACTACATATTTCCATTGAAATCACTGGAAGTCAGGAGCCTAAAACCTTGGAGGATATCATAGAATCATAGAATATTAGAGTTGGAAGGGACCTCAGGAGGTCATCTAGTCCAACCACCTGCTCAAAGCAGGACTAACCTCAGCTATATCATCCCAGCCAGGGATTTGTCAAGCCTCATCTTAAAAACCTCTATAGAAGGAGATTCCACCACCTCCCTAGGTAACCCATTCCAGTGCTTCACCACCCTCCTAGTGAAAAACTTTTTCTTAATGTCCAACCTAGACCTCCCCAACTGCAACTTGAGACCGTTGTTCCTTGTTCTGTCAACATGGGCCTTAGTCTCTCATGGGCTAATGTTGGATGTACCCTGACAGCTCAGAAACTCTAGAATAACCCTAGTAACCTCAGTTTTACCTCTAGCCAATCTTTGTTGATCCTGCCAAGTAGATAAATCAAGTCTCCCTTCTTGAAGTTTAACTCCAGTGTATTGGTCCCAGGAAAGTCAAACAGTGCCTGGGGAAAAGAATCACCATTTAAATGATAAATTCAGAGTTATAGAACTGCACCCTGCTTTTCTGTCCTGCTTCCAGACAGAAAAAGGTTACTTACCTGTAACTCACAGTCTTGGAGTATATTGTCTCTGCAGATCACTGCTATTGAGATGCACACTGAGAGCTGAAGCGATCAGGAAAGCAGCGAGAGTTGGAGCAATATGCACTTCCCCATCACAAATCCAAATGTTAGTGCAAGGCCATATAGGGAACTGCAGCCCCAAGCCCCCAGATCCTTTCTGCTATTCAGAATAACAAATAAAGACTGAGAGCTCAGAAGATGGTGGTTCTCGTAATGGAGGATAGACACTGGATCCCCTCTTGCTAGTGACTAATATAAATAGCTCCTTTAACAGGCTTTTATAAACTACATGAACTATAATAACTATTAATAAAAAAAGGATACAGATGTAACGGAGAATGACTGATCCAAGACCTTCAGCAGTCTCAAAGGATCTCAAAGCAACTGAGCCTATAGTTTCTAATAGACTTTACACTGAACATTCAGATCTGCTAGAAGGCAAAACCATGGCCCAAACAATTTCTGCTTTCAAGACAATTCCAAGCTATTAGTGCCCAGAGATGCAAGTGTGCATCCCCAGAGCAGAGCAGTTCAAAGGCAAGTCTTGATGGAACCGGTCTGTTCTAGAATACATTCTGGGTGAACCTTGCCATGGCATTTCCCATTGGCTGCAGCCTCCCTTCCTTTATCTTAGAGAAGCAAGAGGATACCAACATATTCCAACCATGGGTCCAAAAAAAGGAGCTTAGCATCTCTCTTAAAAAGGGCCTCCTGCAGAGGCTTCAGAGTGCAAGTGTCTTGTGTGACAGAGGGAAATAACCACACCAACTCAGGAAAACTCTGACCCAATCCTGTTTGCTCAAACAGGAAAGTGCAGGCTTCCATCCACATGCCCTGGAAAGACCTCACTTCCTGTTAGTGATTGAAAGGAATGCAGTCAGCCTTGCAAATGCCCCAAGGGGACTGGTTCTGAGGAAGGGATATCAACTCTTCTTTCCCAAAGCCAGGAAAGATTATTTTTAAATCAGCCAGAAACATCCAAACTGCCATCAAATGGCAGGTTCAAAATCTTGTATCAAACAAACTTTCTATCCAGTTAAAGGGGTGAGGAGGGAACTCGCTCACCCCTTTATTCTTCTTCTTCTTTTCCCTTTGCTTTTCCTATTTTCCATGTATCTTCCTAGATTTTGAGTTTATCTCTCCCAGTTCCCAGCTTTTCCCTCAGACTATGAGCTCTGTAAGTATTCACCCTTTTAAAATGTTTCCGTTTATTGAAACGTTCTACTCTTTCCCCCCAAATCCCTCTCTCCTCCTGAAATCTCTTTTCTGATTCAGCCTTGTTCCATCTATTTTTACCTTCAGTGTTTTATCTTTCTCTGTTCTCCCCCACTCTTTCACATTCTCTCCCCACTCCTTTCCATTCGTAAGAGCTTCCCCCTCTCAGCTTTGGCCTTTAGGATCGGAACAGGCGTGTTGGTTTTGGTTTTTGCTTCCAGTTCCAGTGATGAGAATCCTGCAGGCTCTGATTCAAGCATTTAAGCACGTGCTTCACTTAAAGCAAGCAGTGGGACTTAAGTACATACTTCAGGCTAAGCACGTACTTAAGTACTTTGCTGAATCGGGGTCTCAGAGCGAGCCTGTGAGTGTCACCCTCTAAAAGCAGAAAAGTTGGCAGAGTTCTCCATGTGCTGTCATTTTCTGAGACTTAGCTCATGCTGATTCCCCAACAAGACCTTTCTGTTATTCAGATGAAAGGAGAATTCAGTATATATACTTCTTCAGTCCTCTTCACCCCACACTAGTCACTCCTGCCCTTCCCCTCTCCTGCTTTGGAGTGAGAGGAATTTCCTACCTTTGCTTACTTCATTTTCCCTCCTCTTTCATCACCCAACACATGACCCTCTCCTAGGAAAGGCACAGATGTAACCAGAGAGATCCCTGAGTAGTAACGCAGCTTTGTTTACAACCTGTTACATACTGCACACGGTACCCACCTCAGCCCGCGGAGCTGCCATGCGGTCAAAACCAGGCGCTTTTGGCAAAATGCTTTTGCTGTGGAGAAAGGAGATAATGGAAAGATAAACATCCTTTTCTAATGGTAATAAAAGCAGCTGAGTAGTATAGTCTTTGCTTCCTCATCATCTGGGAGGCAGGTGCCAGGTGATCCAAGTGACAGGTCACTTTACAAAGTGCCAGAGGATCTGTGCACAGTGTGTGAGTCAAGTAAATAGACATGGAGACAACAACATTAACCTCAGTATTCTCAGCTCGCAGCAGCAAACCCACCCCGGCAGAGCTCTCTGCTGAGAACAGAGGGGAATTCAAACTGTACTCAGAATCTTGGACCTCGCTTAGCCAGCCTTGCTCTGAAGGAATCCCTCCCTTCTGCTGCACTGAGCAGGGAAGTCAGACTTGCACTGAGGAGTCTGAGGAGCTATTCAGTTCCCTTGGAAAATCTCAGGGCAGGTCTACACTACTGCTTAAGTTCCAGAGGGGCAGCCATCTTAGTCTGTTTTTAGCAAAACAGCGAGAGTCCTGTAGCACCTTAAAGGCTAACACATTTATTTGGGCATAAGCTTTCATGGGCAAAAACCCACTTCAGATGCATCTGACCACGAAAGCTTATGCCCAAATAAATGTGTTAGTCTTTAAGGTGGCACAGGACTACCGCTTAAGTCAATCTAACTGACTTCGCTCAGGGGTGTGAAAAAGACACACACACCCCAAGCAACACAGATTACAGTGAACGAAGCGCTGTCCATACTGGCGCTATGTTGGCGAGAGAGTGTCTCCCGCCAATATAGCTTCCGCCTCTCGCAGAGGTGGAGTGATTATGCTGACGGAAGAGCGCTCTCCAGACAGGGTAGAGCGCCCTCACACAGGTGCACTACAGCAGCACAGCTACATTGGTGCAGCTGCGTTGATGTAGCACTTCTAGTGTAGACCTGCCCTCAGCCTTAAAGATTGTGTTAATTCAATCCAGGCCTTCACACACGCTGCTGGGCTGAGAGAGGAATTCATTCTCCTTTGTTCTACTCAAGCACAGCTCTCCTGTGGGATCTCAGTGCCGCTATGGAGGATAGTCCCCTGCTCAGATGAGGCATAGGGACCAACTGAGTCTCCACATTCATTTAAGATCTCATCCAGCTGCTGTTGAAATCAATGGCAAAACTCCCATTGACTTCAGTGGTGCAGGCTCAAGCCCTTAACCTGGCCTGCCCACGCCACACACTGCTCCCTAATGGAGATCACCATTACAGAGTCGCTACTACAATGAGCTGGGCAGTGCTGATGAACCTGCAGCATTTCCCTTTCCTGGGATGGGAACACACCCTGAACACTGCAGGGTTTTTAGCTACTGAAGGTGGGAAAAGTCCAGTTTCCATGGCACAAATAAGCAGTAGATTAGGATTTGATTGACTCATTTGGAACACACACTGGGAATCCCCCATTCCCTCTCCCAAGGGGCTGGACACCCTCCCTTCGAGCAGGCACCCGGGAAGAAGTACATCAGAAGCTTACACTCGACGAGTGCGCGGGCGAAGCCGCCGCAGCCCCTTAGGCACCTGCTCGCAGTCAAATTCCGACTGGTAGAAAAACAGTCGTATGTCTTCATCCATCAGCACCCAGCTGGGCAGGCAGAGCAGCTTCTGTGTTGGGGCAGACAAGGGAGCAGAGTAACAGCAATCAGAGAGATCCGCTCTGTACATTACCTGGGTAATGGGAATGCCTCTCCAATCTACCAACACACAGAAGATGTGCACCACTATCAGAAATCCCCCTGCTAAGCAGGACAGGGTTGAGCAGCTGTTGGTTTTGCCTCTATTCACTGCTGGGCTTGGCCAGTGTGTTGCTTGTGTGCCTGATTTAGTCCAGGAGCTTCAACTCTCACCCTGTCATCCTCCCGCCCCAGAATCACAGGGATCCCTGTGGGGAGAGGGCAGGGCTGGGCAGTGGAAGGCTTCCCATCACTGCCTATCAGCCCATCAACTGCTGCAGGCCTCAGTCGGTCACTCATTTAATACAGGGGCCATAATCAACCTGCACACAAAGGAGTTCTCTCCCCAGTGTTATGGTGCCTCGGGGAAGTAAGGTGTCTTAGGGTGAGTGCAATAAAGAAAGCCAGGTACTCCTTGGGTGCTGGGGTGGACATAGCTATCCAAGATGATTTCAAATGGAACCTATCCCAAGCATTGACTCTAATGCCTACAGCAACCTCTACTCTAAATTGAAGCTTTACCTTCATGTAAATATTGAGGATAGGGATCCGGCTCTCTGCAATCTCCTTTTTTGCACCAACATAAACCTTTCCTGGAAAGCACAAAACCAACAAACCCAAAGAGTTACAGAAAATAAAATGGGAAGGAAGCAATGTTCCCAGAGCGTCCAGGACAAGAAATACAGGCTAAAGGTTTTCCAGATAATAAGCTAACCTTTCCACCTATTGGAGGAGATCCCACAGCCAGTGCACCTGCACTGATCTCTACAATACTCTTTTCTGGGAACTGGTTCTCACAGACAACACTCCTGTACTTTTCCCTACAATCAGCTCCACTAGGAGGCGCTGGGATTGGAATAACTACGAAGGATGTCTGGGAGCAGGCACAGTGCTGCGTTCAATAGCCTACCTGGCAACACAGGAAGTGTGAAGGCAAAAGTGTTGCTTTTATTCTCTGTCCCGTATCTCTCCTCTAGCTTGCCATGCAGGGCATAGAACTGGCGGTAGCGGCGGAAGATCAGGCATCTACCACCTCCTTTTGTCTTCACCTCAATGACAAACACCTGAAGGGGAAGAGGGATTGAGGGTCACAAGCATACCTAATAAGATCTACAAAATGCAAGTGAGGCACAGAGTGGATGCATATAGCCAGCCAGCCACTCTCTGGGTTGCTGTCTCAGGAGGCTGAAGTAGGAGGTAAGCCTTCTGTTAAGAACCTAGCACACTTTTGGGTACTATAAAACAATAACAATGCCAGGCTGATTTTGCCTGTGTCCCCAAGTTTCCCCTGGATCAAGTCACTGTGGTTGTTTCCTACCACACCATCAAGTGAACAGCAAACCTGGGAGGATGTGAGACATTAGATAATGCTAATGCTAATACTTTACTCTCATATAACACCTTCCATCAGAGGGCGGGATAACACTTTATTACTGCCATTTGACAGACGGAGCAATTAAGGGCCCAAGAGGGTAAAGCCGATATTTTCCAGCTTGGGTGCCTTGGACATCTAAATCCATATTTAGGCCCCTAATTTAGGGTCCTGGTGGTGGTGAACACCCGTAACTCTTGCTGACTTCAAGCACACAAGTTTGAAAATTCTGACTTAGGTGGCTTGTCCATGGTCTCACAGAAAATCAGCGGCAGAGCCAGAAACAGTGCCCAGATCTCCTGGCTCCAGGTCCCCTGCTCTAACCACCAGACTATCCTCCCTCCTATTTCCCAAACAGATTGGTTTGGTGTGATTAACAGAACCCCCAGACTCTGAAGCAATGAACCTTTTGCCAAGTGGCACCCAGACACTCCAAGGAGACTTAAGCAAATAGCAACCAAGACCAGCCCCTCAGTGGGAGATTGGTGGTCAATGCCTCCAGCAAGAGGAGCCTACCCACTGAGGGCACATTGAGTAAGCCTCATCCAAAACTCACTCTTCACACATCTCATGCCCTCTTTCCTCCCGTTCTCCTCCCTGATACTCTTGATTCACTGTCCAGATCAGACATCCTCTTCTGTGGAGGTGGGAGCTTCCTAATTTGCACATGCCAAGAGGGGCTATTCCCTTTCAGACTGTCTATCCCTCTAGCCCCATTGAATCTCCTAAACAAGGCTATGGAAGGACTTAGGAAATAGGCAATGCCAAAGAGCCCATCACTGTCAGGCCACACCCACAGGTATTGGATTGTCAGGGTGCACCTATTCCAGAGGAGGGCAGACCCTGCCCAGCAACAATGAGACTGGAAGGCTATATAGGCAACAGGCCAGGCCTAGCGGTGTCATGCCAGGCAGGCTGCATCCTATTTCCCTGACACAATGCTGAGCCAGCCACACCTGTGAGCACCTAGAGAGAGTCTCTCTCTTACATAATAGCTGGAGAAACCGCTTTTCTCTTGGACGTCTGCAATGTTAGCAGAAACAGGCACGTCATTTGGAAGCTGGTCAAAATCACTGAAAGGCAAGAGAAAAAAGAGTTGGGTTACTACATATGGTGTTGGCCTTTGACACAAGCAAACTAATGGCTATATGGAGCCACACAGTCTATATAAGCTCTGCAACTCATGGGCTGGTCCTGTTTCCCTCATAGGCAGTAAAGCCAGAGTGGGGTGGCACCATCTTGCTGCCAGGCACCAGACAGAGGCAAGAAGATGGCAACTCTTTACCCAATTTCTCTCTTTCTGGAAGCCAGGGATCCCATAAACTGCCAGGTCAACTGTATACATTTCTGAGGTCTGATTTTCAGAGGCACTGAATACGTACAACTTCAACTGAAATCAGTGAGAGCTGTGGGGACCCAGTGAATCTGAAAATCAACTTCAAGGCGCCTAAGGGGCAGCCACACCAGCAGGCCTACACACAGAAGGGTTGGGGATAGCGCACTTTTGCTGGCAGATAGCAATGTCTCTGGGCGCATTCCTGACCATTCCTACAGCATCTCAAAAACTTACGATAATACTTATAGATCACTCTGCCTTGGCCTAAGGGGAGCATGGGCACCTATCTCACTTTTGTCTGTATACCCAATAAATAGTAATGGGCTCACAGGTCTGACCAACCCATTTTCACCTTCTTTCCAGGCCCTTCTCTGCCCAGCCCCCTTTGATAAAAACAGAGAAGCACAGATTCACTTTGCCTCAGTCCCATGCCACCATATGAGCGCTCTATCTGTGTCAATCCTGAAGTAAAAGTGCTGGAGAAGGAAGTGGAGGAGCCCTGGGAATGGGGAGGAGGTTTCCAGTTCTAGCAAATGGAACATTTTCCCACTCTACAATGACTACGGAAGGGAGGGGCTCAATTCACCCTTCCACCATCAGACCCCAGAACAAGGGGACTCTGGTGGTGGAGAGTCCACCCAGAAGGGCGTTGTGGTGGTGGAAGTTTCCCACAATCCCTTGCTTTGCTGGAGTTGGTTAGCACCACTCCAACCTTGGGAGGCACTGCCACTTGCTGTGAAGGGGAAGTGGTTAGAGCAGCCATGAGATGTGCTAGTTCTGTCACAAGCCTGCCTTTGCTGCGGCGCCCCCACTCCAGTTTAAGGTTATCCTTTCCCTGGTGGAACTGCAGGGAGGACAATGAGGCAAACACCCACTGCCCTCCCTGCATGGGGAATCTTGCCTGGGGTCCCTGATAGCACAAGGGGGGGCATTCTTATTTAAAAAATGGGGGGGCCAAACACAAAGGAAGCCCAGTATTTTGGTGTCTGCAGCCACACCCAAGCAATGTCCCTTGGGGCCCTTCAAAGAGGCCCCATGTCCAAGCAAAAGGGAAGGAGTTAAGTGTTAACGCAGAGGCAACTGGGGGACTCACCTCTTGTCTCGCAGCTGACAGGGAAGAGACATTCTTTCAGCACCTTGGGGTCCAGGTGAGCGACAGAAAGGAATAGTCCTTTCTCTCCGTCCCTCCTTGGGCAGCACTGGTGGGCTGGGCCCCACCCCTCTGCCTTTGTTAGTCTGGCTGTACTGGAAATCCTCTGCAGGGCCTCAGTTCTCATCTCACTCTGAATACGTCCGTGTGAGCCTGTCCTTTCCCACCCCCACCAGATTGAGGAAGTGCTACCGAAAGAGAGCCCATAAGCAGGGCAGCTTGGTGACTGCAGCGTGTGTAAGGAAACTGCCCAGCCCACCCACTTTAGAGAAGTGAAAGGCAGCCCGTGTCAGATGAGAACAATGAGCCTGATTCATTATTATTATTTATTTTTTTTAGAAGAAGAGTTAACGTTTATTATTTTGACTGGAACCTTCTCTTATTGAAACTCTTTCATTTGATTCATGACATTATAAATTCTTAAGAGGCATAAATACTCACTAGACATTTCAGATCTTTAATACATTTTACAACAACCCACAGGTGGTCCATGTTCACATTGCCAGGCACCACGCAGAAACTTCATCCGTGCTGTGCAAAGGGAGGGACTGTCACCCACTACCAGGCCAGGAGGGCAGCGTTTTACACTCTCTTTTCACCAATAACAACACCAGAGCAAGGCCGATGGGCATCAAGCAGAAATCTGGATCTCAGGGACTCAGTCTCATCTCCTCCTAACCCTCCCCCCGCTTGCCACACGTGCCACCCAGAGAACAGAGCTGGTCCTAGGTTTCGTGCAGCTCTATGTGAAATAACCCATGAGGGGGCCGGGCAGCTCCTGCCCCACTCATGTCCAAACCCCCACACGTCCCTGTCTCCACAACACCCCCAGACACCTCCTCCCTGTCTGTCACCCCCTCAGGCGGTGGCAAATCCCTCTTGCCTCTGAGTGAGGTTCTGTGGCTCCCAGGGACCCTCCCTTATATGGCCCAGGAGATGGAGCCCCCAACTTTCCAAGTGGGGAGTTGGAAGAGCTATTATGAAATTCACCCCCTGCCACAGCCCATGGGTGCCAAACTCAAACACAGCTATGGACAGGAAGCAGGGATGGGCTCTGGGTGATGGGTCGGTGGGAGTGAGAAGTGGGACCCCTGGACGGGCAGGGATCTCGGCAGCTTCACAGGCCAAAAGCAGCAATTGCTGCTGTGACTCCTAGCCACAAGGATTCCTGTCACCCAAAGAGGACCCTGCCTGCCCCACCACTGTGCACATAAGGTAATGACACACCACCTGCAGTCGGTGGGTTGGCAAAGCCGTAACAAGGAAAAGAGAAGGAAGAAAGTGTCATTTGCTAATGCTCCAGCAGTATTGCAGCTTCCTCTAATTGAACAGCTTCCTCGCACAGCCTCTCTGTCTCGCCATGTGCCTTCCTTTCTGTTTCAATCCTTGTCTCTCCTCACCTTCCAAATTCAGTACAAATTTGGCTCCTCTTCATCCAGAGGCTGATGGCTACTGATCTCTGGGGATTGCAACGAGAGACCTCAAGGTTCCTGACTGGGTTGTCCCTGCAATCCCTCCCCTGTGCAGCCCACATGAGCAGAGAGTACAGTGGCTACAGGGAGGAGATGTCGGGCATAAGTATCCCTTTGGACCTTCATGCTCTGTTGCTTGCTTCATTTTCTCTGTGAGCCTTGCTGAACGTGCAGTCCTCATGTAGCCAGAGGAGGCAAACTCAGCACTCCCTTCCGCCTGTTAATGGAGCTTTCTAACTGCAATCCTCTTCCTTCCTCCTGATATCCAGAGGGAAATGAGGCCAGATCACCTTGAACCTTGAAATGAGGCCAGATCACCTTAGTCACAAGACCCAACCTATGTTGGCTCAGGAAAAATGAAAGGGGAACCTAAATTGGCAGTACATTGGGAAAGGAGCCCCCAGGACTGAGTGCAAAGGGTGGGAATGGCACCAGTAGAGGGCATTCTCCGTTGGATAGGGATGAATGGGTTGGAGGGGTATTTTTCAGATCATTGGGCCTCATCTGGTGCACGAACCATGTTTGACAAAAACCATACAAGTTCCATCTCATCCTCTCAAAAGGTCTGTAAGATAGACTAGAGATGCTATTCCAGGAGAAAAAAGGAGCTTAAAGAGGGAATGATGTGGTACACATGGCTTGCTCAGTTTTCACCTGAGCAATGGGGTGTTGCCTTCCAAGAAGAGGGTGAGGTCAGGGCCAAATCCATTACTCAATATAATCCCCTTCAGCCACAGTGTAAAAAAAGAAAAACAAGTCGAGGCTGTTTCAGACTACTGAAGTCTGCACCTTTACTACTCTGTACATGGCACTGTGAACAATATCGATGCCAGCATGGGGTCCTTGGTAGACTATGGGTACTTACAGGATGTATTGGTGATTAGTGCTCTGGGGGATCGTCACCTTGTCATGGTGGAGAGGCTTGCGTGTTCCAGTGACCCTGAGAGCGAGGTGCTCTCGAGCTCACACTCCTGGTAGGATCACCCATTGTGGTAAGGTCGAGGGGGAGGTTCCAGACAAAGAACAATCCAAGAAGTCCGCAACAGCGGAGCAGGCGGAGGAAGGCTGTGGCCCCAAATGCTGTATAGGTGGAAGAAGGATGCAACGGGGAAGAGGCCCCGGTCATCGTGGTCCACCATGCCACTGAACCCAGCCACCAACCACCAAGATCGTATGGACCCAACCACACACCAGAGTCCCCACACTAAACATGCCACGCACAGGCTTCCGCCAGGCCCAGAAGTCCTGTGGCGATGGAGAATTGGAGACAGGGGCAGGGCTGTGATACCTGTAGGCCCCCAGCCAAGAATCTGCACACAGGCGGTGATGCATGATGGTCGTTGGACACCTGTGTTGTGATGGGGTATCCTTCGGCAGCTGCATCCATGACGGAGCAGTCCTCTTCAGAACACCCTCTGCTCACCCCAAATGGGGAGGATGCTAGAAAAGGTACCCCAAAAATAGGCTGTCTTATCTCATCTGGCTGGGAAACCGCACCCAGCGGGATCACCATTCCTGCGGTCGAAACAAGAAAAAGCTAAACTTTGGAACCTGGAATGTGAGAACACTCATCGACAATCCAAAGAGTGATCGCCCGGAAAGACAAACTGCTATCGTGGCCCAAGAGGTAGCCAGGCACAACATTGACATTGCTGCTCTCAGCAAAACCCAGCTTACCAGAGAGGGACAGCTGAGAGAGGTCAGGGGAGGATACACCTTCTTCTGGAAAGGGATATCAGACCGCAACCCGCGCATCCACGGAGTCAGGAACGAGATCGCTGACGCGCTCCCCAAACTCCACTCAAGTGTCAATGAAAGGCTGATGACCCTCCGCCTGCACCTCAGCTGAAACCAAAGTGCCAGTGTCATCAGCGCATACGCCCCGACTCTGGATTCTGATGATGGAGTCAAGGAAAGGTTCTACTCCAGTCTCGCTAATGCCCTTGCCTCCATCCCCAGAGTCGACAGGGTCATTCTCCTGGATGACTTCAACACCTGAGTTGGATGGCATCCTGCTTCTGACCACATGCGCCCAACACAGCCTGATCGTCACGAACACGGTCTTCCACCCAAAAGACCGGGTCAAGATCATGTGGAGGCATCCGAGGTCAGAGCACTGGCACCTCCTGGAATACATCATTGTCCGAGGCAGAGACCTGAAGGACATGCTCGTCATGAATGCCATGAAGGGATCTGAAAACTGCTGGACAGACCACCAACTTGTGTGATCAGTGATGAACATCCGCCGGGCGCCAAGACACCGGAAGATCCAGAAGGCTGCCTGGAGATGGCTGAATGTTGCAGCCCTGAAGAATCCGAGACAGCGGGAGGAGTTCCAGGCCCAGCTGCACGATGCACTGGAGCAAGTCCCTACTGCTGATGACACCTCCATCCAGGCACACTGGGAGCAACTCAAGTCTGCTGTCCAAGACACCTGCACCCAGACTATTGATTCGCATTGTGATGGAACCAGGACTGGTTCGCCGCCAGTAACGCTCAGATCTGTGATCTCCTTGAACAGAAGCAAGCAGCCTTCATCGCTGGACAAAGCCATCCACGAACCCAGCGAAAGATGGCAGTATGCCACCATCTGAAGGCTGAGGTCCAGCGACACATCCATGACATGAAGAACAACTGGTGGGTGGAGAAGGCGCACGAAATCCAGAGCTACTCTGACCAGCACAACATGCATAACTTCTTTCAGACTACCAAGTCAACCTATGGACCCCACTCCATCAGACAAAACCCCTCTGATCACAGGACGGCTCATGGCTCCCCAATGACAATGACGCCATCCTTGAGCGTTGGAAGGAGCATTTCGAACTCCTCCTCAACCAGGAGATCACCGTATCGGAGGAGATCCTCCAAGTCATCCTGCAACGCTCTGTGGAAGATTCCCTCGGCAATCTACCAACCATCGGAGAGATGGAGCGGGCCATCCAACAGATGAAAACCAACAAAGCCGGCAGGCCAGATGGTATACCCACAGAGGTCTACCATGCCGGCGGCTTCGAGCTCACATCATGACTCCACTCTGCCTCTGAGAAGAAGAGGACATCCCAGGTGATTTCAAGAACACAACTATGGTGACCATCTAGAAGAAGGGGGACAAATCTGACTGTGGGAACAACAAGGGGATTTCCCTTCTGTCTGTTGCAGGTGAGATCCTAGCCCGCATCCTCCTGAACCGTCTTTGTCCTGTCACTCAAGGGCGCCATTTCAGATTTTGGTAGAGTTGGGCAACTTTAACCATGATTCCAGGGACTACTTAGGTGTGATAGAGCCCCCAGGGATCATGCTCTGGACTCCTCTCAACACAGCCAGACAGGACTCTAGTGCTTCAGAGGAGGTCTGTTATCCAAGGTCTCCCCACCCCAGCGCAGTTGTCTCCTCCACCTGGCCTCGGAGGGTTCAGCACTCCTGTTCTACTAGGAACTTCCCCTTCAGGACCCCCTCTTGGAAGGGTCCCGGGGAGTTCCTCCACACCCAAAGGACTGGACATCCCGCCTTGCAGTCAGAAGCGATTCACAACCAGTGTGAAAGTCAGAAGGGCTTATTATTTCTCAGGATCACAGCGTAGAAAGACGTTGCTAGCAGCTTAACTAGGAGTTACAGCAGTGACCACCTGGAGATCCCCATTCTCGGGGCACCCTCCCCAGCAACCCCTCACAAGGGACTGGCCTCTTTCCCCCAGCTACCCCCAGACCCATCTCCATCCCCTCCTCAGTCCTTTGTCTCCTTCCCGGGGTAGGTGGCCACTCCCCCTGGTCTTCACTTGCCCCAACCTGTTACAACTGGTTGGGCCAGCCCATGGGGTCCTGGCCAGGTCTGCCTATGTGTGGCTGGGGAAGACCCATCCGCCCTCCAGTGGCCTTTGCAATGATTACGCATCTAGGTTCCATCACCGTGTAGGACGGGCTCCTGCCCGGTCCAGACCTGGCTGCCCTTCCGCAGGCCCAGGCTCAGAGGAAGGCCACTGCGCCTTCCTTCACAACAGGGGAATGTTAGTTTTACAGTCTTTCGCCCTGGCCCTCAGGCAGGGTGGGCGAGCAAGGAGTCTTTCGTCCCGGCCCTCAGGCAGGGCGGGCGAGCAAGGAGTCTTTCCCGCCCTCAGGCCCTCAGGCAGGGCGGGGGCGAGCAAGGAGTCTTTCGCCCCGGCCCTCAGGCAGGGCGGGCGAGCAAGGAGTCTTTCGCCCCGGCCCTCAGGCAGGGCGGGCGAGCAAGGAGTCTTTCGCCCCGGCCCCCAGGCAGGGCGGGCGAGCAAGGAGTCTTTCGCCCCGGCCCCCAGGCAGGGCGGGCGAGCAAGGAGCAGGGAGCTCGAGTCCAGCGGGCGGTAGAGGCTATTCCCCCTTTGGGGGTTGGCACGGATCAGGGGGAGAGGAGGAGGGGCAGGCCCACCCAACTCCACTGCGTCCCAGCCCAGGGCCCTAGCAGTGGCACGGTGTTGCCACTCAGTCGGCGGGGCTCCTGCCGCAACACGCTGACTGGGCGTTACCCCTAGTACAGCCACACCTCTGGCTGTCCCTGGGCTCCTTCCTCCCCGGGTTCCCCGGTACCTGTGTCCGTCGGTTCCTCCGGGTCGTCGGGGTACACCACACGGGGTAGGCCAGTCAGTCCTTCTGCATCCACGGGGGGTAGATTGGGAAGCTCCTCGGCGAGGGGCAGCTCCTCCAGATCGCAGGGCTGGGGGTAGGCTTCAGCCTCCGGCAACTCCTCCAGGTCCGATCCCGCCTCCAATGGTTGGGCGTCCGGCAGCTCCTCCAAGTCCGAACCGGCTTCAGGGCGGAACTCCCAGCTCTCCGGTTCAGGGGGCTCGTCCCAGCTGCTGCGGCCCCGAGGCTGGGCCCAGCACTTCAGGCCTGCAGGCCTCGGCCAGTCCAGGGAGCCTGGGGGCCCGACCCAGGCCTTTGAGGTGGGCTGCCGGCGTCGCTCCTGGGGCCTCAAGGCCGGGAGAGGCTTATCTGAGGCGGAGGCCTGGCGTGGTTCGGCCCTTCGCTGCAGCCGGCGAGACAGCGCGTCTGCCTCCGTCGGCTGCCTTTCTTCTTCTGAGCTATGGGGCCTGCTTTTTATGGCTGCCGTCCTCCCTGAGGCCCCGCCCCCCTTCTGCCGGGTTGGCCAACCAGCCAGGCCTATCGGAGCCCAGCTGTCCGGTTGCCGGGCAGACTGGGCTGCCGGCCTGTCTAGGACCTGATTGGGTGCTTGCGGCCCTTCCGCGGGCCCATGCTCAGAGGAAGGCCACTGCGCCTTCCTACACACCGAAATACATGAGTAACACACAGGGGGAAACTGAGACACACACACAGCACTCAGAGAAAACCCCAAGAATATCTCCACTTCATCACATCTCTCCCCCCTTCGAGACTGAACTAAGCAGGGTCACCTTAGCCAGTGACCTGGGGGAAGTTCAGGCTCCCCTCTCCGTGACAAAGTATCAGCTATAACATTGGCACTCCCCTTAACATGGCCCACCTCCATATTGTAATCCTGGAGGATCAGACTCCACCTCATGAGCTGGTGTTAGCCCCTTTCATCTGGTGCAGCCAGGTCAGAGGCGAATGGTCTGTGTACACAGTGACGCCCCAACCAAACAAAGCAAATCTCCAGATCTCTGTTAGCCAATGCTCAAAGGGCGGCAAAAGGAAATGGTACAAAGACACACTTAAGGTCGCCCTCAATCATGGAGGCATCGACACCAATGACTGGGAGGAGCAAGCTGTTGACCGCTCAGCGTGGCACCACCTGGTCCATCAAGGCACGTGCCACTTCAAGGCCCAATGACTCAATACCGAGTTGGAACGGCGGCAGCAGAGGAAGGAGAAGGAGACCAACCTTGTACTGTCTATCTACTGATATCCCCAGCTCCCAAGTCCACTGTGCTATGTATTGTAAAGATCTTTCACATCCAGCTAGATTTAAAAGAGTTTTATAATTATTGGTTTTTTTGTTAACTGAATTATACCTCTGTGCATGTGTTGGACAAAAGTTGCATCAACCCAGGTGGTACATCTACCTTACAATACTTAGCACAGGAGTTGCTTTATTACCAGGTGGCTGATTTGCAAGTTACTTCAGTTGAAGCTGCACCATTCTACTTGACTATGGGTCTGATGGACTTACACTGGTACAAAATCAAGCTATCCTTCTTGGAGATATGCTTCGAGGTTAGCTGAAGAAGTCCATCAAGAAATCATAGATTCATATGTCATAAAGCCAGAAGGGACCATTGTGATCATCTAGACTGACCTTCTGTATAACACCTTCCCTGAATTAATTCTCATTTGAACTACAGTATATCTTGAGAAAAAACATCCGATCTTGATTTAAAGATTTCCAGTGATTCCATGCTTCTGAAGCTGCTTTGTCTTTTTATGCTGCCCCAAAAGAGACAAAGACTTGGTCAAGCGAGCTGAATGTTTTTGTCCTCTTCAAGAAATATTAAATGGCTCAATTCACATCAGGCAGTGAGTGCATGGGCCTTTCCCTGACACATTTCATGCTGGGAGAGGAGAAAAGGCGAGGGAATATTGATTAATGCTAAATATGGATTTTTGCTTTGGGTTAACAGTGGGCACAATTTTCAAGATTGCCTCATCGGGTGCAATGCAGCTAGTGAGAATTTGTAGAGAAAGGCTGCAGTTTTGCCTGTGTTTCTGGCTGAGCTAATCACAACCCAAAACACTACCTTGAACAAAAAAAAAGTCTATGGGCCTGGTTCTGCCACCATTCCTCACACTGAGTTCAAAGGTGCTATTTCCAGAGTAACATGCAAGTCAACATGAGTAAGGGTGGCAGAATCATGTCCTAAAGAAATACTGTAGTGGCCTTCAGTGCAAAAGGAGGATGTGACACTCTGTATCTGAGAACAACACTCCAGAAACTCCATATTCACCAATGTCATGTAATTATGATATATTCTGTACAAGGTACGCCTTGTTCGGTGTTATTTTTAGTTTCAGCACTAGAAAGCATTTTATCTTTATTTCTCTTGTAACCATTTGACTTTAATGCTTGAATTTGTACTGCTTAAAAGCTATCTCTTTGTAAATAAATGCACTTGTTTTAATCTTAATCAAACCAATCCAGTGCTGTGTTTAAACTGAAATGTTGGGTAATTCAAATTAAAGTAGCAAACTGCTGTATATTGACCCCTTACCTAGGCAATGGATTTATGATATCTGAACTTTCCAGGCTGGAGAAGACTGGACAGTGCAGAACACATGTTTTGGGGGAAAATTCAGGGTTGGGAGTGTGCTGGGGTCATCCTGCAGATAAAAGCTAAAGCTGCTGGGGTCAGTGTTGCTGGCAGGCTGTAGCTAGCCACAGATACTCAGAGTGTGACCTGCATGCTGGTTGGCTGTTTGTGAGGAGCCCAGGTGGGAGCTATAGCAATCAAGCATTGTGAGGCACTACAGGTTGTAGGGCAGGTGGTGATAAGCCCTCACTGGGCTGGATTGCACCCCGGAATGTGATAATGGTGTTGTCTAAACAGGATTTATACACAGTGTGCTATTTTAACTGAGATTTACACTTTAAGCACTGGTGTAACAGTTTAAGCGAGTCTCAAGTGTGGTGGCTGAGAACAGACAAAGAAAGGTTACAGTTTGTTGTTTTCTCTTTGCTTATTTCAGGTGAGAGATCGGGAACAGAAGCAGGGGCAAGATGAGCAAAGAAATGCACCGAAAAACAGTTGGAAGAATTGTGTTCATATCACTACATATTCCATGCTAGAAAAAAGTCAGAGGAGTTAAGAAACCTCCTCATTGATTATGACAAAGCCAAGGGAGGGCACAGGACTCATCTGAGGTCCCAGAGTCTATAGCATCAGGAAGAAATAGATCCTCCAGCTTACAAGTGAGCCCAGAATGTATGCAGCTCTAGCAAGAGAAACTGATGGTGGAAATCCTTTGAATCTAACATGAATGAGAAGAGAATGAGAAGAAACTGGAAGGGACAGAAAGAAATGTCAATGTGAAATCAAGATGTGGGAACTAAAGGTGGACAGTCCACAAGCAATGATCAGTCCTACCCAAGAAACCCCCAGCTGGGACAAGTTGTGCCATGCATACAAAGAAATAAACATAGAGGCTGATTCTGTGGCAAAAGCCCTTTTCACTATTTTTAGCACAGTGGGTTTCCCTAAAGAGATTTTATCTGACCGTGGGTCAAATTTCATGTCTCAGCTGTACAGTGAGTTATGGAAGTTGCGTGGGGTGAAACAGCTAAAAGCTGCCTCACATAACCCAGAGACAAATGAACTAGTGGAGGGGTCCAGTGGAAGTCTAAAATCTATGCTGGGAATGTATGCAAATAAGAGAGTTCAAGACTGGGATGAACTGCTACCCTATTTGCTATTCTCTTATAGGAGGTGCCCCAAGAATCAACCAAGTTCTCCCCATTTGATCTCGTATATGGAAGGAAAGTGAAGGGACCCCTATATCTCATCAGAGACTCCTGGGAATGGGACACTGAGGCAAAGGGAGAACCAGCAGCTGAATATGTACAAAGGTTCATAAAAGAATTAAAAGACATGATGGGTATTGTTGAGACTTACCACAAGGACGGTCAGTCCAAACAAAAGGAGTGGTATGCCCGACTTACTTTTAAGTACTCTTTTGAAACAGGGAACTTGGTGTTAGTATTAAGCCCTGTGAAGAAAATACAAAATGCAAAATTATTGTGAAGGACCTTTTCAGGTGATAGAGGAGGTGAATGAAGATACATATCATGTTAAAAGGCCTCACAGTAATGCTGTCCCACAGCTGGTACATGTAAACCGACTGAAACCTTTTCACAGCAAGGAAGCCATGGTAAATATGATCTGTTGTGTAGAAGGGGAAACTGAGGCACTCCACCTCATTGATTTGATGGCTGAATGCCAAAGTGCCTCGTCTCTGGAAAGCATCAATATCTGCAGAGAGTTAGCACCAGTTGAAAAGGCAGAGGTGCTATCTGTGTTGCAAGAACACAGAGCAGTGTTTTCTAGCAAGCCAGGGAAGACTCATTTGCTGACTCCTAAAATCATTAGCAGAGGACCACAGCCATCTCCCAGCAGAGCTCACCGTGCCACTGGCAAGGTACGAGATAAAATTTGCACAGAAATACAAAGCATGCTGGACCTGGGAGTAATTAAAGTCTGACAGCTCGTGGGCATCACCTGCAGTCTTGGTCCTAGAAAGACAGCACTATAAGGTTCTGTGTTGATTATAGGAAACCCAATGCTGTCACAGTGCCAGATGCTGATCCTATGCCTAGAACTGATGATATGCTGGATATCTTAAGCGAAGCTAAATATCTCAGCTCTTTTGAGTTAGTTAACGATTACTGGCCAATTCCTTTAAATGGTGATGCATAGAAAAAAATCTGCTTTTATTACTGTTATGGGACTGTATGAATTGAAAGTGTTACCATTTGGGTTAACAACTTTTCAGTGGCTGGTCAACCAAATATTAGATGGATTACAAGACTTTGCAAGGGCTCTGACCTGCTACCTCCAGGTCAGCCAGCGGCTATTTTAGGCCCTACCAGTCCAAAAACTAATCTGTGCAGCACAGGCACAACAGCGCTGCAGCTAAGCCACCAACAGTGGTGGAAAGAGATCATCTCTCCTTCTCTTATTCTTTCTAAACCAGCTCCTTCTGCATGCTGCAATACCCAGGCACACACACTCTGTCTCTCCCTTTGTTGGCCCAATCCTGTTTTCATTAAATACATGAAAGAACAGAGCCACAAACACCCCCCTCCCTTCTACCAAGAGGTACTTCAGCCTGATACATTGTAACTTTAATCAAAAGCTAAAACCTCAACTGACTCTTATTGTTCTACCCTTTGAAATGTTCACTTCAGTCTTTTTAAAATATTCATTTACTGCATATCATTGGAACAAGAGATCCCAGATTTTTGTCTAAGTTATTCTCTGTAAATCCTACATTACAGTTTGACATGGTTCCAAATCATATTATTTAGTAATAATTCAAGTCTGTCTTTACTTTGAATAATTCTATCTATTTTAAGATTATTTGTAAAACCACTCCACTGATAATTTTATCTGTTGATTTTACCCACTTTCAGAAAATTTGTAAAAATCCTATTTTATATGTGCTTAAGTCAAAAATGAAATAATGTTTGCTTTAAAAGACATGTGAATTCTTCAACTAGGTGTTGGCACTAAGCGATTGAAGGGTGAATGGCTGAGCAATTAAGGTGGGTGTAGACAGGGAGAGTGATTGAACAATGGTCAAACAAGATGAAGAAAACACCAGCCTCACCTCAAATGTTTGAGGGAGGAAGAAAGGAGCGAAGATAATAACTTTTACCACTCAACTGTAGTCCACCCTGATAACTTTGGAGTCAGCCCACTTCAAAGGACAAAATCTGATCAGGCTTGCAACAATGTGGGTGATTAAGAATCACACCAAATGCAGATGCAGCATAATAGAGCAAAAACCCATAGACTTACATGAGATCTTTTCCCTATAAATGGGACAGAAAGATGAAGGCTGGAGGTTCGGGTCTACATCACCAACCAGCCAGAAGTACCGATGCGCATCGGCAGAACCTTGCTCCTCACCCTTGTGCTACCATCACCTGGCCAGTGACTATCACGAGCACCAAGAGACTGGTAACTATAATATCTGTGAGACCCCTATGCATGTTTGTCTGTCTCCCTGTCTGTCTCCCTGTCTGTGTGTATGAGTGCGAATGAAAGTACCAATTGAAATGTGTCAATGAAATATACTTTATTAACAAGAGTCTCTGTATTTGTAATCACTTTGTAAAGCACAATATTGATATTGTTACAGTGTTGATACTGTTTTCTTGGTATTTGCATTATTGATACTATTTACCAATTTTTTTGTATTCACAATAAACCTGGCTTGTTGCCTTATCCCCCCAAAAAGATCCTGTGATATTTGTTATTTGGATAACACCTTCCCCTCCTTCACAGGAGAAAAATCAATTCAAATTAATGTATATTTCAGGCAAAACACCAACCTGTTCCTGCCTTTTTCAACCCAGTGAATCCTTTGCAATAATAAGGTGTTGTCTTCATGGTGACAATTCCTCCCCACAAGCCCTCCTCCAACCTCCTTTCTCCATCACTGTGGACAGCTCCTCCATCCTGCCTATCACTCAGGCCTGTAACCCGGGCATCATCTTTAACTTGGTTCTCTAGATTCTCAAATCTAGCCTAAGGCTAAATCTTGTCCAGTCTTTCTCCCTAACTCTCTAATATATGGCTTTTCCATCCACACAGCTAAAACTCTCCTCCAGGATTACTGCAACATCCTTCTCCCTGGTCTTCACAAATGTAATTTTGTCCTGCTCATATTCATTCAGAATGAAGGGGAAGAGAAATAGGGGAAATTCTCCTAAAAAAAAATAAAACTTACAAAAAAGTTATTTTTATTAACCTCACAGCAGAAAATAATGATGAGGATTCTAGGAGTAGGATGCCAGGCAGAAAGAATTAACTGTCTCTCCATCCTCCTTCTCTCACTCCTCTCTCTTACTCTGGAAATTTTCTCCTCTTTCCTCCAGCCTAATCTTCTCCCTCTTCACCATCTCCCCTTTCCCCTCCTCCTACTCCCCTCCCACCTCAACCTCTTCCCAACCTACTTTCCGTCCCACACTCCTTCTTCCTTTCTATCCTCTCCTCTGCTCCCCGTCCCATCTGGCTCTCCGCCCAGTCCCAAATCTCTGACCCTAAAAGAAAGAATGCACCTTCCCTTATAGCAACTAATGACTTGGCTTCTGGCTGGGTCCTGCCCTGATGGCTCTCTCTTGTCAACTGGCATGCCAAGCATGGGAGTAAGCTGTTGGAATGCGGGCCAGAAAATCCATAGGCTGACCTGCTAATCCTAGGAAAAGCCGGGTCTGCATTAGAGATTCTTGTAACATAAGTAGCAGAGTTTAGCATCTGAAGCTTCTGACATACACACCCCTGAAATACTGTCTACAACATTGCATATGTTCAGTGCTTGTAAATGGGGAAGAGAGTAGTGGAAATAGACACCACCAGCATGAAGACTTGGACCAAACTTACTGCGAGTGCAAGCAGAGAAGTCAATAAAAGTGCTGCTGCATTTTTATCAGCTGTGAATGTGGTTCTCTTTGGGGTCTCTTTTGTCTCAGGAGCTTGACTACTACCAAGCCACTCACAGACCCACCATACCACTATTCTTACAATCCCCATTGCACCCAGACCTCACAGGGTCTTGCTGAAAGAAATTGGCACATTTGAAGACACTGCTCCCCAGTTGTTCATATGGAGACAGGTTGTGTCAAATTCCATGCCTGCTCTGACCGTAAAGCAAAAAAAAAGGTGGAGAAAATTCCATGTGATTTGAGATTTTGAACTCTCATGCCCAGTGATTAATGAGGGCACAGGAGAGCATCAGAGGGTCACAAATATACTTTGATCAGACAACAAGAAGCATAAGGACATCAATACATGTACAGCCAGCTGTCCAGTGGAGTAAGACTTCTACTGCAGAGACACTGTCTGAGGTTTTCTTGAGATTTTGTTGTCACTTATGGAAAAGCAGTGTTGCACACAGTTGACAAGCACAGCTAGGGCTGACCAGTGCAGCTTTGTTATCCATGTAATCAGACAACTAGTTTAATTACATAGAAATTCTTACTTCAGAACATGCTTTTGGTGCAAGAGGTCCACTATCCATCATCTTGATACATCGAAGCAGACCTATTGTCCTGCTCTGGTACCCCATTTCCAACAGTGCTTTATGCCAGATGTTTCAGAGCAAGATTAATAACAAAATGCATCTGCACATGTCTGCAGTATAGTAGGGGTAAATTTATACATGGGGGTAAATTTCTTACCCTTGCTGGTGATCAGCTTATGCCCTAGAGGCCTGATATCTCTAGCTAGTGTCATGGTAGATACTATTCTTACACATATAAATGTATAGTCCTTTTACAAATCTCAGTATGTTATATGCCGCAATAGTATCATGCAGCAGTGAGTTCCACAAGCTAACTAAGCACTGTGTGAAAAGGCATTTCATTTTATGCACATTTACATTTTATCAAGTACCTGTCCTTTATTTTGGCTAAGGATAAATAGGAAGAGTTTGGTCTTCTCTCTCCCATTAAGTATTTTATGAATTTCTAGAATCTCTCCTCTCACCCAGCTCCTTTCCTAGCTCTTTTGGGTGATATAGAAAGATAAAGTTTAACTGAAAGTCAACACAAGCAAACAAACAAACAAAATCAAACCAGGGAATAATCATTAATTTAGGCATTGGATCCTACTTCAATGAGACTCTTCATAGTGCATAAAGTTAAGCATGGGTGTAAGCCTGTGCAGAACTGGGCCTCTTCAGGGCGAAGACTGTCTCTCATGATGTGTTTGTACAATGATTAGCATAACAGGCCCCATTCTTGCTTGCGACCTCCAGTCACTACTGTAAAATAATAATAATAATAAACAACAACAGCAACACAGAGGCCTCCAAGAGACGACCTTCTGATCAGTTAAATGCAATGTCTGGCTGAATCTCCCTAGCACTGATGTAGTGAGTGTCTATGTTTGATTGAACACACACACTGCTAGTTTCCGCCTCGCCCCCACCCTCTCTGCACTGCAATACGCCAGCAGCGTTCAGAAGATGCAGCAGCTCTGCTGAGAACTCACACACGTACATCTGTCTGAATGCTGCCACAGAAGGAGTGGGGAGAAAGACTTTCCCCAGAGGTGACAGAGTGCTTAGATGTTACAATGGGCAAAAAGGGTAAGATCAACCCTGATGTAACACGATCCTGGTTAGTCTGACGCTGAAGGAAAGAGCTGACTAGCAAACTACTGTCTGGAGCAACTTTGGGAGGAGGATGTTAATTATATCCAGCCCATTCCACTCAGAATGTCCTTGGCTTGGATTTGCAAAGGAAACTATTGCCCTTGGTTTGTATTTGCAATGGAAACAATTAGCTTAAAGGTCCATACTACTAAACATCCCTTTCTCCCCCTATCTGTTAGCATGCTGGCCTCCTGCAAAGTCTCCCCAAAACAATCCCTTTACTTCTCAAAGAAAATACTGCATTGTGAATCACCTTTCAAGGTAGGTTTTGAGAAGAAGTCAGTGTTTTGCTCTCCCATCTTCAGGCTCCTTTTAAGGAGCTATTAGTCTTAACGGTTCCTTACTCCCCCAACTAAATTTATCAGCTGTTGATTGCAGCCAAGAGTTAAGCTAAATTAAACTTTGGAATCCAATGTACAGTGTATCAGATGCACTTAAGCTCGGTGGCACTGCGAGCCACTGAATGTCCCAGTTATCAAATGCCAGGAGACCCGTCCTTCTAATGAGAGGTTTCTCAGGGCGCTTTCACCTATTCCAGACTGACACAGCATTCACCACTGAAAACTGATCCAAGGAAGCAACCTGCCACTTGAACCCATACTATACAGCAAGGGGTGTATGTGTGCAGGCGTGTGTGCACATTTATACATGCCTCTGCAGTTGTGTGCATGTATGGAGGGAATGCGTGCTATGGCTGAGTGCACGTTTGAGATGTCTATGTCAATATGTGCACATGTGGTATACATATGTGTGTGTGTCTGCCTTCTCCCATTACTTACCTTGAGATATTCTCTTTCTCTTCACAGTTGCCGCCTTTGTAACCCCACCTCTGCTCTCAGCCCAGGCAGTGAGACATAAAGAGTCTCACACAAACTTTACATACACAATCCACATGAAGAATTGGTTGGTTTTTGTGACACCCTGTCATGTTCCCCCTCCTTTCAGAACTGTGCAGTTCTGTGTCAGTGTCCAAAGAGGGACAGACACCGACCCCCATATGCCACAAAAACAGGCAAGGCACAATAGGAGATGTCATTAAATGTATTAAACAATATATAGAAAAAATATGGATGTTTAAGAGGAAGTGGAATAGGATATAGACCTTTCACCTCTAGGTCACCCACTCAAATTCAAGCCAGGTAAATAGTTTTCAAAAGTCATTGCCAGCTAACAGTTGTTCAGTGACCATGTAAAATGATAGTCTCAGCCTAGCAGACAAATCTTCTCATCACACAATAAACACCCATTGGTGCTAATTGGTTCCCCTGTTGGTAGTCTCAACAGAAAGACCAATAACTGAGGGCCTGATCCAACTCCTATTAAAGACGATGGATAGACCCCCACTGACTTTAGTGGGAGATGGATTAGCCTCTTGCTGGGCAATGGAGACTGAACTCCCATCCTACAACCTAGAAGTGGTTCCTGGAAGACAAGGGTGAGGTACATTGGTGGAGTAGTACGGGGAAGCTTGTGCTTCCAGGGCCCACACAGTCCTTACTCTGCAGATAATGGAAGATGTCTCTCTCTGAGGCAATCGGTCTTTTTTACCAGCATGGTATTAATTTTTTCCTAAGAAAGGAAAAGGGAAGGAATTTGAAATTCTGCCATCCCATACCCCCACAGCCACCAGACCCAGAATTAGGAAGGGACCTGGGACAGAACAGAGCATAGAAACAAGCAGGTGAACAGACCCAGATACAACAGCTCAAAGAAACAGATGTCAGTTCACTGCAGGCTGAGCAGGAAAAGCAACAGCAGGGGTTTAGCCAAAGCATGCGATCGGGTCAAGTATCCCCCTCGGGGACATCTGTCACTCAAGAAATAGGACGAACAGCTAGCAAGTCATCTGATTGTACCCATGAGAGTAAGAAAGGATGCCCACAGAGTATAGAATGCAGGTAGGCAATGAGCTATCTCCCCGGGATATGTGTATGTGTGTGTGCATGCGGCATTAAAAGCATGTAACCTGAAAGAGAACCCTCCGCCCTGTCCCTCACAAGGCGGAAGCAAACTCTCTTCTTTCCAGAAGAAAGAAGACATCCTCCCATCCTGACTGTGCCTTTTGGGTACAGCCATGATATACGTGTTTATGAATAATATTACTAATTAGAGAGAATCAAATCCCACCCCATCCGAGAAAGGCCACCTCAACAGAAAGAAGGCAGCCATTTCACATGTGATGTACAGGTAAGTTAGGCAGTACTGAAATGGTTAACCAGTAAGAAGAGGTCCTCCATTCCACCCAGAGTGAAAGTAGTGTGGGCAAACCATAAGCGGTGCTATCTTTCTGTGTTTTGTACATTGTCACAGCCATGGATCAGATCACCAGAAGCCAGATGAAGAATGATCCAATGGGTAGGATGCCTGGAACTCAGGAGCCCCAGGTCAATTCCTTGCTCTGCTAAAGGCTTCCTGCGTGACTTTGCATGAGTCACAGTCTTTTTCTGTAGTAGTGTTGAAAAGATAAACATATTAAAGATTGTAAAGTACTGACACCCTAGAAAAGAGGCGGCCATACAAGTACCTTAGCTAGACTCAGGAGATTCACAAACAGTGGTTCTGACAGGAGACCTAAAGGGGGGATGTCTCTGGTGGGAGTGACAAGTGGTGGACTTCTGTTGGGAGATACTCTACACTGAACTCCCTTTAAAAAATGAGATGACACCACTGGGCAAAAGCAAATGTGGGTGTACAGGGAGGGGCAATTTAAAGGTGCGGGCTCCAGGAAAGGCTGTGTAAAGCTCTGTGAGACATCTTCAGCTAGTAAAGCAGAGTCATGTTTTGAAAATAATATTGTGAAACTTGGGGGTAAAAATGTAGCAACTAAGTTTCAGACTCTTGTGCCTGGGAAGAACTGATTTTCCCACAGTCAAGATGTGAGTGGGGTAGGGAGAGGATTACCAGGAGGGTTGCTTAACAAAGAGTTGTAAGGGGAAATTGTGAAATACTGGATGACCAAAAGTGTATATACTGAGGCAGCTAGGGAGTCTCTCTTTGAACAAATCATCTCTTCAGAAGAAAGGGCATCAAAGGGATGATGCTGAAGATTTCAATTTACAGCATGAGATTCACCTAAAGGACTCCCAAACGAAGAAGGGAAGAATGGTGCTGGACAGGTAGCCTTGGAGACTGAGGTCCTCCGACATTACAGAGTATCTAGAATGGGCAACAGCAGCACAAGCTTGCTCACTCATTGCCCTCTGCCATCTGACCTGGAGAGACAAAAGCTAGAAGTGAAAGGGGAGTTTAAGGTACACGGCCTGTTTAGTCCTTGAACTCTCCACTGAGATTCCCAATTAGTGTCAAATCAGGTGGCAGTTTTTGTGATCTGTCCATAAGTAACTGGGCTGAGGCCCGCCAACTCATTGCATATTGGCCATTGAACAAAGGGCACAGAGCAATGATTTTTAGTTACTGCTACTGTCTTGGTCTGGACTCAAACCAGTGACCTAAAGATGGCAGGGTCTGCATCCCATTCTCAACCCCTCTGGGGGGGGAAACTCTTAGCTAATGATATATTGCCATGTAAAATAGCAGCTGACAGAATCCTCACTCTCTTTCTGATGCTAGTTATAGACTTTCTGAGCCAGCACTTTTCACCTGGTTCATCGGCAGGCAAAACACCAGAATGAAGTTCTGGGATCATTGCCATGTTGCCTCCCCTTGTATCCTGTAGCCTGCCCCCTACCCCAGGACAGCTGGAGCCCAGTGAATCTTGTACAAACTTCTGAAGAGATTATTTGTTCAAGAGAAACTCCCTAGCTGCCTCAGCATATACTCTCCTGGTCACCCAGTATATCACAATTTCCCCTTACAAATCTTTGTTAATCTTATGTGTTAGCAGACATAAACGATCTGAATGTCTAACAAATCTTTAAAAAAAACAGATTCCTTCCACTTGGAAGCATGCTCACAGTCCAAATTGGGGGGACATAGTTTGGGGCTCCAGATTACCGCAAGACCCCTGACTGCTAAAACTGAAGGCAAGCCTCATTGAAGGCCATTTACCCTGATCTAAATCCTTTCAGTTCTCCCATCTCCCCAGCCTAGTATAAGTGTGGATAAGTAATGTAGCCACCTTTCTGCTGAGCTAGTTTATACCAGTATATAAACCTCTGTGGAAATAATTTTATAGGTTTAGCCACCCCAGTGTGAATAACACCCCAAGGGCAATTACGACAAATGCCTGATATTGTAGAGAAAACTGATTCTTTCCATTCCCCTAACCTGGGGGTCAGGGTTTCCCACGGGGCCTAACAGCTATTTTTCCTTTTGTAGATATCCATTTGAGAGTTGCTGGGAGGTTTTATGACACACAGATCTGTTTCTTTGGCTTCATTTTTTTTGCTTGTTTAGGGAGCTGAGCCAGGTTCTCACCAGGGGCTCATACAGAAACTGCTATCACTGGTTTTGATTTATATTCTTGCTTTCTGCTGATACCTCTCAAGACCTTTCACTTTCTTTTCCACATCATTTACGAGATGTTAAGAGCAGCAGAGGCCCAAAATCCCATCGCTGGAGTGGCCCGTTGGTGACCTACTTCCAGCATTAGAAGTATGTGTTTACAGCCACTTCCTACTTCTAGATTTTGAGTCAATTGCCACAGAAGCAGGCTCAGAGAATAGAACTCACAAACTTTGATTCGAGGAATATAGGGTTCTAGCAGACACACTAAAGGAGCCTCTCCGCTGATTGACAAGAAGTAGTAACAAAAACTAATAAACACTACACCGGGTCTGACATATTCCATCCAGCAGAGGGAAACAAGGCATACAAACAAACCATAATGATAATTGATATACACTAGGAGACCGGCATATTTCGATCGGAAAGCAGAGGTGCAAAAATATGCCTCTCTCACACACACATAGGAGCAGATATACACACCAGCAAAGAACATTGGTACACAGAAACAACAGGTTTATCCTTTATTGCTGGTGAGAAAAGAACTTGACACTGTAAGTACTTTCAAACAGCAGGCTCTGAAAAATGGTGGTTTCTTTTAATTGGGATACATTTCATGCACACTCTGTCAAACAAATCCTTCCCTATTTCATCCACATGTACCAGAGTGGATTTTCCCCAGCTACTACAGAAAATGTATCCAATATCCTTGGGGCATTTTGCTTACTCTTTTCTATGCTAACGTTTAAGATCTATTAGGTATTGCCTCCTTTTATACTCCCTCCAATGTATATTTCCAATGAGATACAAAACCCCTTTTGTTGTCATTAAAGAGTCCCCGGTACTTTTTGTAAGAGCAAGGGTGTTTGCCCTAATGCAATGGCCAAATTCCAATTCGGGCAATTCCTTTCCACCTACTTACTAATTCCCACCACAGTTGCTTTAGTTGAAATTATTCTTCGTTTCTCCTCCCCCAAAAGTGTCTTGGAACAGTGCTTCTGGCACAGAAGAGATGCTGCACTGCACCCCAGATGTGGGTGCCTCAGAGCTGGTGACAGGGATGTTCAAGCTGCATGTGGCTCCCTTTTGGCAGAGAGCTCACTGGGGCTGGGGAAGGTGGCAATATCATGTTTCACTTTTTTACATAGGAAGAAGATGGAAGAGGGTGCAGATGGAGCCTCGAGAGAAGCGGGGGTGAGTTTGACTGCAGCCTCTTGAGGAGCAGGCGAAAGCGGACGGGTGCAGCGCAAGACTCATAATGAGGACACAAGAAAATGGTGCCCCTTAGGAGATTCTTGCCCTTCCTCTAACAATAGGTCAGATCAGCACTGAGCTGATTTCAGTAACGAGTGAAATGATCCCTATAGACAGCATGTGCCCTATAAAGTGCTTTGAGACCCATTTAATTGAAATGTGCTCCAGCTATACAAGGTGCAATTTTAAATATTACAATCCCCGTGGGGATTGTTTTGAAATCTAATTGCCCTGTGCTCAGTCACTAGATCCTGTGTGCGCCCCTACCCCTTGCAGCTTCAACCTGATTTATTATTCTTGGATCATTTCCTGGGAGCAGGTTGGAAACTGCCACAGATAGGTTAGGATAGTCCATGAGCTCAGAGAGTAAACCAATCCTACACTATCCTGACCACCTCAGTACTGGAAAGATGCCAACAAAACTGGAGGGAATTCAGAGATGAGCAACAAAAATGATTAAAGGGCTAGAGGGACTGATTTATGAGGAACTATTAAAAAGAACTAATTATGTATAACTTGGCTAACTGATGACTGGGATATAATATAACTGTCTGTAAAAATATCTGAAGGGTATACAGGCCCAGGAGAGAGAGGAATTGTTCAGGGTAGCCCAAGGAGACAGAAGTTGGAATAAAGGGATTAAAAATGAGAAAAGAACATTTAAGCTGAATATCAGGAAACATTTCCTACCAGTGAGAGCTATAAAACTAGTTTTCTCCCAAATAAAGCGATCACATGAGTCATTTAACAAAAAATAAGAAAGGGTATCTGGTGTTACTGAAAGGTGTCAGATTGGCAGCTCTAGAGACTGAAGTCCCTTTTTATCCACGTAACAGATAGGAGAGGTCAAGAACTGAGTAGGCCTTGGAAACTGAATTCACTTTTCTCCTTTAGGGTATGTCTTCCCTGAAGAATTAACTTGGGCTCATACTTGGGTATTTCCCCGGGGCTCTCTGTCCTTCACACACACCAACCTCTGACCTGGAGCAGTGCAAGTGCCCTTTCTAGTCAGCTACCAATGTGCAACAATCCTGACCTGGAGGGTTTATCCCAGCTGGGTCTGTTGGCTCCGGTATAAAGCGCCCCCAAACCTAGGGGAAACACCCAAGTAAGAGCCCAAGTTAACTCTACAGGGAAGTCATATCCTAACGGAGAAAAGTGAATTCAGTTTCTAAGGCCTACTCAGTTCTTGACCTCTCCTGAAACAATCAACTGAGGCAGTGGCTGCATGTCTATTGATTAGTGTGATGAGACACCCTCCCTTCCCAACTAATTTCATATAGGCAAACTTTCACTGATCAGATGTTGTGTTCTAACAACATTCAGTGACTCTGGACCTGGGCTGGATTCATAGCAGACACCCAGAAGAGTCTGGGTCTGTGTCTCAGTCTCACCAAGTTGAAAAAATATTAGCTAATGAAATATTGTCAGGTAAATTAGCATCTGACAGAGCCCTCGCTACTTGTCTGTTAAGGGGTATGGATTGTCTTTCCCTTTTGTGAACAGGCTTCAGTATGAACCACCTCAATGGATAAGAAAGGATTTCAGTCTCTACTTCTAATCTGTGTGGTTTCTCACTGCTGGACTACACAAGGCAATCACAGTGATTAGCATTCCACTGGCTCTGCATTAGCTGCTGAGTTCTTGATCCCCACTGGTGGACACACATTCCCATGCATCAGACCAGATGGAAAGCAAGAGAAAGGCAGGTGAGCCACAGGCCAGCAGCCAGGAGGATAGTCATACATTTCCCTCCCTCTCAAAACAGTTAAAAGAAAAGAGAAGAAGGAGGATCTGGAGAACTACAGACCAGTCAGCCTCACCTCAGTCCCCAGAAATATCATAGAGCAGGTCCTCAAGGAATCCATTTTGAGGCACTTGGAAGAGAGGAAGGTGATCAGGAACAGTCAGCATGGATTCACCAAGGGTAAGTCATGCCTGACCAACCTGATTGCCTTCTATGATGAGATGACTGGCTCTGTAGATGTGGGGAAAGCGGTGGACGTGATATATCTTAACTTTAGCAAAGCTTTTGATACGGTCTCCCACAGTATTCTTGCCAGCAAGTTAAAGAAGTTTGGATGAATGGACTTAACTATTCTATTCTATGAGAAGAAGAAAATAAGATGGAGAGGCTGCCCTACTAGCTGCCAAGAGGAGGAGCAATAGAGCCCCCTACAAACAATCCAGAGGATGCTGCCATCCCCAAACCAGCATTTACTGTTGTTACCACATCAGTCAGGTAGGAATTTGTGAAGTGTGCAGCGAACTCCACATTGTAGGTTTCAGCAAAGGGCACATTGTGGGTCCATGCTGCTTTAGTGATCATGCTGCCTGAGTGAAACATTCAAGCACACAAACATCAGCTAGCTCATAACATGACTAGATACACGGTTTCATCCACTCAGAGCCAGGGCGGTGGGCTAGCTGGGTGCTGGAGTGAGGACAAGGATTTCAGGATCACCCACAAAATGTAACATCATCTCTGTTCTACCATTTTCTGAACTAAATTCTGAGGCGTACTGAAAATTCAAGGGCATGTACAAGAAACTGAATACAAAATAAATAAGACAAAAAATATTATACTGATTGAATTATGTATTGTCATAGTTAATTCCATATAACTTCTACTTTTGAAATTGCCTCAAGCTGCTGGAAAATTTCTAGATTGCCACAAAATCCAGCACCAGAATGATGCAGAAAATAGAGCGCTTTGCTGCAGTAGTTAGAGGTCCAGTTATCTTGCCTATACCTCTATTATGTTTCCTCCTCTCTGGAATCCAGCAATCACATCAGGAAAATCACAGCCCAGAGGAGGGTTCCAGATGTATTACAGAGGTGTCTGACCATTTCACAGCAATCTGTGTAGATTCTGCACTTGACAGCAGTTCGTTAACAAGCCCTGAAACAAACAAAAAGAGGCGCGGGTTTTGGGGTTTTTTTTCGCCAACAAACATCCAGCAGACCAGTGAGATTAGCGAGCCTCTACAAAAATGCTGGGGAAAATAAAAATAGCAAAGGTCCCCTCCCCAAAATACTGAAGGGTGAATGGGGCTTAGTGGCATTTAATTATTATTCTTATTTTATTATATAAAGCAATCAATAAATAGATGGTAATGAGTATCTGCCAGAAGACAGCAGTGGATCGGCAGCTGTGGAGAGATGAGACGGCTCCATTTCCTGGCCACTGTGTTAAAGGAGGCCTGAAGAAGAGCTTGTCTCCTTCACCAACTTGGTCCAATAAAAGCTATTACCTCGCCTACCTTGTCTCTTGAAAGAAGATTATTCACTGTGGCTCAGTCTTGTCAGAGAGCAGCATTTCCCTTCCCAAGGAAATCAGGGTCAAGCGGTAAAACTTTTAGTGCAGGCTGGCATTGGGGAGGGGAAGAAGCTATTCCATCTTGTAAGGAGAGGGCATTTGCCAAGGCAGAAGACAAGGAAGTGACAGGATCCCCGATCCCTAAATCTGCTCCCGCTTATTCGCTGATGCCCCCTAAAGTAGGGTGTCTCTTCCCACCCCTTCCTTCCCTGCTAGTGCAGGACCCCTGGCATCTGGAACTCCCTGTCTGGGTGATCACTGAGGCATCCATTTGCCCCAGACGTCAAACTCAACCCCTCCGGGGTTAACGATATAAATTCCGCAATAAAAGCATCACTTGCCAGTTTGCCAAGCAAGGGAACAGGTTTTGGGAGCTAGGGGAAGATGGGTGCCAAGGATTATTAATAGCCCCCTTGATTAGCTAAGGGGAAGGTGAATGTGATACTGAGTATATCCCTGGGTATCTGACACCAGTGAGGAGGGGGGATTGCCCACCACAAATAGAAAAGGCAGGGAGCCTATATAAGTGGGGTTCCCACCCCAGGTTTCACCTCCACATCTAACAGCCCTTTGCAGCGTGCTTAGAACTATTCACAAGGTAAGTCGCAAAAAAACTTGCATAGTTCCCCAGCAAAGATGGATTCGCCCTGGCAGAGGAGGAGACCAGGACTTTAGCTTGAAGGAAAACAGAGGGGAAATCTGCCCCCCTTCCCCCACCCCACTTCTCACACCACCACAAATAACAGCAAAAGGAGACAGAGAGGAAAGAAGAAACAGGGAGCCCTGCTTCAGTGTAAACTGCCTGCAGGTGGGAGAATCCAGAGGAGGAGAGAGACAGGACCGTATGAAGGGGGGAAATAACTACACACAGTTGAGGAAAACAAGAGAAAGTGGGGAAAAAAGGAATGGGAAAAATCAGGGGAAAGGGAAGGGTGGTACAAACAACAGAATCTCCCAAAAGACTCGCTAGCAAATCTTACAAACAAAGCCACCGTGTTGCAGAAATGAAATTGGCTTTTTAAACCCCAGCTCCCACTCCCCCTGCCCGGGCAGCCGTTTGAATGTTATGGAGAGTGGTCCATCCTTTCTGGCAAGAGACTTCCCAGGTTTTTGCCCGTCAGCTGCTCTACCTGGGACCATGGGGGTGCAGGCTGGTTGCTGCTTCCAGGGTGCTGTCTGCAGTGCTTGGGGTGTGGGGGCGGTTTCAGTGTTACTTTATATTTACCTCCCGATTGTGTTGTCTGCCTAACGCTAGCCGAAGTGGGAGCCAAAGCTCACGGGCAGACAGGGCAGTCCATTTTGAAACTGGCAGCATGGATATTTGCGGAGGGTGCAGGCAATAAAACTGACACGCTCTCAGCAACAAAGGAAACCATGGCTGGACAATGAGAGGAAGCTGAAGGGCCAGGTAGGAAAAGGTCATCTTGGGAAACCATCTTATATCAGACTCTGGCCCCACTTTTGACCAAGGCCTCCTATTAAAAACTGTCTAAACGTTTGCTCAAGTTCCCTCGCCGTTTGTTCAGCGCTGTCATTAGTACTGGGCCTTCACTTTCAGCTGTCCCTACCCGGGCAGATGATCCACATTGGCTCCTGTCTCACCAACATTAACTCGTGTCCAACCTTTCACTTTCGACTATCAACTACCTGCCCTCTGAAACTTGGAATCAGGAAAGGGAGGTTCGGGAAAATGCTGTTTGTGCCATAGAAATGAATCCAGCTACTTTCAGGCCTCCTATGCAGCTATTTTTCCTCTCTCTTTCTCTCTTATTTTAGGCAGGCGGAGAGGCACAGTTAAGGTGTAAAGGGATGATGCTGCTAGAGCACAGATCACAGAGACAGGGGGCATAAATGCCCAAGTGCACTCTCTCTGTTAGACTTCTTAATTAAGCTGGCTGGCTTGTTTGGGGTGGATCTGTGTAGGTTGACTCCAGTCTCCCAGCCCAGCCCAGCCCAGCATGCTTCCCTTGTGGGTATCCCCTCGACTAGTTGCTTGAGTTACCTTCCAAAGATGTGCCGTAAGTCTTGCACTGTCACTAAAAGGGGGCTGAGACCGAAACCCAAGTCACCTGCAACCAGAGCATCTTTCTCTGGCTGACCGTCAGGGAAGGTTCGGTGTAGGCCCCAGAGCAGGTTCTATGACTCAAGGGACCAGTCTGACCCTGAGCGAGGGGGATGAGAGAGCACTTGAGTTGCACCGAAGGGGAAAAAACCAGCCGTTCAGTATCTGGCTCCTTTGTAGGGCCGCCTCCACCCCCCCGGTTCTTTCTGCAAAGAGAAGGCCTGCAGGGCGGTTACCTGGGGACCCTCTCCCACGGGACACCAACAGGGGCTTCTCTTTGTTCTGCAAGTGCTGAGGCTGTGCTGTGAGCAGCTGCTCCGCCTGCCTGCTTGGCTGGGCGCTGCTGGGCTGGAATTTGAGCGAAGTGTGACATGATGGGCGGCCTGGAGACGGGCTGCGGCTTGGCGATGCTGAGGCGGGCGGGCCGGGCGCTGAGTCCGCGGGCCAGCTTTGGAGAAGGCTTTTCCCCCCTCTTGATCTTTTCCTCGGGGCCGACTTCGGCTGCGATCAGGCTGGCACCGAGTGCCTTGTCACGGCCGGGCTCCTCCCAGACCCACAAAGGAGTGAGGGGAGAGGGGACAGCTCGGCCCCAGGCACAGGCAACTGAAGCTAGCCTGATTGGCGCCGCTGCGATTCGGGCTGGGCACAAGCCCTGCTTTGACACGGGCTCCACTTTAGCTGCTGCTCAGGGAAGCTCTCAGGCTCGACCCAGACCCCGCGGCGCCCTCTGTGTCCGGGGCTGCTGTGAAGAAAAGAGCGGCCACGAGGAACACACCGATCAGGGAAGAGAAAGCTCCCCCCGCTTCAAGAAGCGCGGCCCTTCCCGCAGGGAGGTGACGCTGCTATTAAACGAAAGGCCCCGGGGCTCAGCATCATCCCCTCGCCTCCCTGCGCTCCGCTCTGCCGGATGAGACCGGCTGCCAGACTTGGGGCGGGGAGGGGCTCGCTCCCTTCAGAAGCAGCTGAGGGGAATCACCGAGAGAGGATGAACAAAGCCCCGCCCCCCCCCAAAGCCTCTTTGGTTTCTGGGCCCAATCCTTCAAACTCTTGCTTCGGGGCAGCAACCCCATCGCCCTCCGCAGGGAGAAGGCGCAGGCCGGGCTAGCAGCTGTGCGGACGCTGGGATTCTGCCGCCCGAAGTAGGCGCCCCCTCCACCCCCTGCCCCTTAGCTGAGTTACTCCGATGCCCAGCCAACGGGCCGGCACTCCTGCAGACCTCTCTGCCCCGGCGGGCCCCCTAACCTTACCCGGCCGGTCCCTGCGAGGGGGAAACCCCTGAGTCGCTGCTGCGATCAAACCCCCGGGGGCCGCGCTGTCTGCCTGCCGCCGGCGGACAGTGCAGACTCGGGCGTGAGAAGGGCTGCGAGGCTGGGACCGCACATCGGCACGGGGCCCCCGCGTCTCCCTGTCGGGCGCCCAGAATAGTCCGCAGCCTGCCCTGCAGCCGAAGCGGGCGCTGCGCCATGCACAGGGCGGTGTTGCAGCCTTCGGCCAGGATGGGGTTTAACAGGGCGGGCTCCCGAAGAAAGGGGATCGAGAAGGAGTCGAGGGGGCGGCCGGAGCGTTTCACGCTAAAGCGGGCTCTGGAAAGCCACGTTACGTTTGAATCCCAGCCTGGAGCGTGGCCTATGCTGCAGTGCCCTGCTCATAGCAGCGTGTGAACGCGGGACAGCTCACCTCCGAGTTAGCAACGCAGAGAGCGGTCCGCGCTGCACCACTAGCCCTGCCACTGCACCCGGGAGCCTGCCCTGGACAGAAACGCCTTCGCCAGGCTCGATCATCTCAGCCCCTGGCACTGCTCCAGCGGGGCTCCAGCTTTCCAGAGAATCACACGCACCCCCCCACACACACACTCCCACCCCGCACCCCATCTAGAGCAGAAGGCTCGTGTCTGCGGCCCACTTCGCGCCGTGCAAATTGGCTGGCGACAGCCCGCGGCACGGACCCCCAGAGAGCAATAGCTGGCACCGCTCCAGCCCTCCCGGTGTGCCATCCCCACACAGCACTGCAGCTTTGGTCATATGAGCAGGAATGATGAGAAAGGCACTTTTTAATCTTTTCGCACTTGCTTCTCTGTCCAGACAGTGGCAGGATGGCTATGACGGACCTGCTCGGTGCTGAGGACATCAAGAAGGCGGTGGGAGCCTTTTCGGGTGAGTGGCTTTTCCTCGCTTCGCTTTGGGGCTTTGGTGCATTTGTCCTGCTCAGGGAAGCGAAAGGAACCAGCTGGAGAAAATATCAGAAGGAGATGTGAGATTGAAGTGCAGCGAGAGCGTGGCGGGCTTATTATAGGTGTCCTCTGCAAACTTCCCCTGGACATTACAGGCGTGAAATGCTCCGTTACTTCCAAGGAAAAGTGGCTCTAAGGCAGACAGTCCGGGTCCCTAGGAAGGAGGCATTTACAAACGGAACAAAACTGCAGCCGCGCTAGGGAAGGGCATACGCCTGGGGGGTGGGGAACTGAGCCTGCGGGACACCCCTCAGCCACCCAGCCCCGCAAATCCTGTCCCAAGCGCCGCAGAGCTCTGGGGTCTTGGCTCCGTGGCGGACGCAACTGCTGCGGTCTTTCCTTGTAAACCTCCCCCCCCAATGGATTTTGCCTTTCAGGCTGAAGATGAGTCCACGAGTCGAGCGAGAAAACGGATTCAGCCGGCTGGGCTGCAGGAGCTTGCCGCAGGGCAGGCGGCTGCAGTGGTCCGTACTTGAGGCACAGATGCCCCCTCCCTCCCCCCGTTTCAAAGTAGCCCCATTTCCCTTAGCCAGCGCTCGGCAGGTGACCCCCAAGCAAACCGCATGCCCTTTACCCAAGCTTCTGTCAAGCCAGCGTCAGGATCTGTGTTCTCATGTGAACGCGATCCACGCCCCCAGCCCCCCCACTCAAACTACCTTTCCAGCCTACCAAGGGGAAAGCCTCTTTCTTCTTCCCCGGGAGGTGACCTTCTCCCACACGCAGGGCGAGCGGAGCACCAGCCCGGAGCTGACGGGACCCCGACCGGACCGAGCTCTGGTCCCTCCCTCAATGTGAAACGAGCTGCGGCTAAGGGAGCCAAAAGGCCGAATCCCCTGATGCTAATGTAAGCTCAGAGAGGCTGCAGCTGGAATACGGACGCTTTGCCCACTGCACTTCGATTTCCCTAACATACTGTGATAGGGACCCATGTTTCCTGGGGCGCGGGAGAAGGGGAGGGAGACGAGGACCACATAAAACCTCATCTTTCCCCCTTTTAATGTCAGCGGTGCTGGTGCAGGGCCCATGGCGCACAGCAGTCTCTCGGACCGGTCCGGAATACAAACTACTTTTGCATGCACCTTTGACTAGTAAAAATGCAACACCTGAAGTTCTTGATGCGCCTTACGGGGAAAGAGGGAAATGGGAGAGGTAACCATGAGCTGGAGGCAAGTCTTATCAATGCAGCCTCTGCAGCTGAGCTGCACAGAACTGGGTTTTCCCAAAGTGGAAGTTTAAAAAATATGTTAGGGATAGCCCAACTCCAGGCCAGGTTTCAGATGAACGCTCTTACTCCTCTTTAGCGATCTGACAGTGTAGGTGGACAGGAACGGAGATGACCTAGGTTTAATTCCCTGCTCTGTCACTGACTCTCTGGGTGACCTTGGGTAAGTCATTTCCTTCTTCTATACAAAGGGGGCATTGCCTCTCTCTCACTCTGTCTTCAGATTTTAAACTTTCTGGGGCAATTACTGCCTATTATGTTGTGTATGTACAGGTTTTAGCACAACGGGCCCCCCATCCTGTGGCCTCTAGAGGTAGGACTAAGCAGGTGGGTTCTTTGTGGCAGTGAGGAAGAAAATCAGGAGCATCTATACCGATGTACCTCAGTCACCAGCCTATACTAATCCTGCCTTGCTCTTCCTCTCCCCTAGCTGCTGAATCCTTCAGCCACAAGAAGTTCTTTGAAATGGTGGGATTGAAAAAGAAGAGCCCGGAAGACGTAAAGAAGGTTTTCCACATTCTTGATAAAGATCGAAGTGGCTTCATTGAGGAGGAGGAGTTGAAGTAAGCAAGAGGAAAGTGGCATGTCCTAAATTAAGAGATGTGTTGATATCTGCTTTTGAGTAAAACACATCCTAGTATAGGGTCCCATTCAGACTCCTGACTGCCCTGTCTTGAGCAATATCCAGCTGTTTGCATGGTTCAACAGGGGGAGTAAAAACTTCAAAGTATGATTAGAGGTGTGTGGAGAGAAAGATAGCTAACCATTATTGCAATACTTCTGAGGCATGTGAATGATCTATAGTCTAACAACAACTCTTCCATCTAATACAGTTTCAGCTGAGAGCCCTCTTTCTTTCTGTGTGGTAAAGGTCACCAACAAGGCCATGTCTTTGGATTCAATTGCATGTCTCAACACCCCTGGTAGAAAATCCTGCTGAACCAGCCTCCTTTTTTGTTCCATGCCTTTTCTTTAGATTTGTACTGAAGGGCTTTACCCCTGATGGCAGAGACCTATCTGATAAAGAAACCAAGACACTCCTGGCTGCTGGAGATAAGGATGGCGATGGCAAAATCGGCATTGATGGTATGTGGCTTCTGGAAGGGTCAAATTCTGCCGTTAGTATACCAACCATACAATAGACTTCATTGCCAGTTGTGACCTTGTGGAGGTCAGATACATTTCAGGGCTTGCTAAATTTGTAGTATCTTCCTTGATGCAGAAACTGAGTCCCAGCACTAAGGGAGGCAGAGTTAATAGAAAACCAGATTTAGCAGAGGATGGAAGAGTGCAAAGCAGACTCACACAGTAGAGATCTATAGGGCCCCATCCAACTTGCACTGAAATCAGGGGTAGTCTATCTATTGGTTGCGATGGGATCAGGCCCCCAGAGTTTACAGGAGCTGAATTTGGAATAGGGCTGAGAGAGAGAGAGAGACCAGGAGCTGAGGAGCAGCATTTCTCCTTAGTTAAAAAATGCTGTTTCACTTAAATGAGAACATGATGCCAGCCTTCTGATGGCTTAGCAAAGCAAATTCTTAACATTCAGGGTCAACTAAGTCCATTGTGTAGTCTTCATGCCATCACTGTGTATCCAAGTTCCCACAATGTGTATGGCACTGATAATCTACACAGGAAATCTGGGGAAATCTGTCATTCAACTTCATTAATCATCAGGATGATATAATCAGGCTTACAAAAAAGGGGCACATTTTTGTCCACAGCATTGCCAGAAATTTGGAAACTGATATTTCGCTTTTCTTGGCAACTTGTCAAACTAGTCCACAGACTACATTTTGCCCTTTTCCTCTTCTTTTCTCTCCTCCACATTACTGAGGTCTGTTGGAACAGATATGAAGATGTGCAGGTCCAAATGAAACCTTTCCCCCCATTATAAGAGAGGAGGTGGAAGGGGAGGATTCTAGCTGGAGCATTATGTCAGCTCAACAGTAGAAAACCACTCTGTAACCTCCCATCATCCTGATAGCCCCTCTGACAGTGAAATCTGGCAATACCTCAATTTTCCCTTCAGCTAGTCATGTCTCTTAGTATTATCCATTCTCTGGGATTTATAAAGGTGATTTCAAATGGTGTGCAAAATACAAGGGAAAGTGAGGTTACCGAACATGATCTCACAGTTTATAGGGTAGAAATGGAAGGGATGGCATACAAAATTACCCAATGAGAGAGGTGACAAATAAGCTTTGCTGTCTGACCATGGCACACCAGTAGAACAGTGTCAATGGGCCTATTTCTAGGCTAAAGCCTCTTAAGTTCTCAGACACTGATTATGTCACAGTGGCACATGAGCAAAGTGAGCTGTGGCTGACTACTTAGCAGCAGTCTTGAACTCAGAGTTCTATGTCATAATTTCAGATACTTTCACATGCTTTATTACTTACAGACCCTGTCTAGTCCCACTCAGATCAGATCAGTGGCACAATTCCCAGGAGCACAATTTGCAGTAAACAAGTCACCTGAAGATCCCTGTAAGGATGCTCAGAGTTGGCTGGCCAACTTAATTCCTCTACGGGTTGTGAAATAGGAACAATCTCAGTTGAGTTAAAAGACAACTCTATTTATGAAATATTTCAGACTCATATTGGCTTATACAAAAGAGAATGATCTTGACATCTCTTAAATTAATGATGTGCCCAACATTGAAAAAAAAAAAAAAAAGGTGAAACAATGCCTGTCAGCAGACCTCGTGTGTGAGCGCAAATTGGAGTACCTCCTTAGCCTGAGACTCCTCTCCCATCAGTTTTACACCTGTGTAAGTCTATGAATGCTGTGGATTTACACTAGTGTAAGTGAGAAAAGAATCAAGGTCCTTACTCTTTTTTCTCCACACACTTCTGGCCACATCCCCACCGAGCAATATTCCAGGAATCTCCTCCCTCCCAAGCCTCACTCTACCAGCAAACTCCTGCACCAGCGAGGCTTGGAGAGCGTGGCAAGTTACTTGTTGTGGGGAAAAGGGCAAGGAGAAATGGTGATAAACGACGTGTTGGAGTCAGTTTGCTCTGTCTCACAATATGCCTGATTTCAACTTCAAAGCCTTAGCAAGTTGGAACTCCCACAGCTCTTTCTTAGCTTGTATTTGGTATTTTTCAATTTTGCTGTGATATTTTCTGCTAGAGAAACAGTGAATTTTTTTCTAATAAATGAATTGTCCTCCTTCACCCTTGGTCCATCCCTCGGATCAAGTTTTCAAACACCAGTCTCATCAATCACTGGCTGACTATGGAGATCCAGCCTTTTGCAGATGTTGATAATGAATTGGATATCCCCTGAGTCCTCTCAGTCTAGTTACCAGCAGCCCATAATAGCGTTGAGAGATGAAAGATTGGCATTCAGTGCCTTCTGAAGATTGATTTGAGGATGCCAAGTCCACCTGTTCCTCAGTTCTTTCATTGTAGACTTCCATCTCAGCTGTCCTATGGAATCTCCTTCAGAAACATATTTCAGATTAGTAATTCTCTCTCAGATCTGCTGTTAGAGCCCATCTCCGCCTCCACACACAATTCAGGGATTATTCCAATAATCTATCTATACTTTTGGCTAAATGGATCAAGATTTGTGTTTTGGGGCTGACCTGGCAATCTAGAAGTGTTGAAAATACGGGGCCTGCTCCTGCAAGGTGCTGACTGTCTCTTGAGAGGTACCGAGTCCGTTCAGCTTCAGGGCTGGGGAGTTTAGCCTTCCATAATCCCTCAGATGGAAGAAATCATCATCACATACCCAGACTCCAAGGGTGCAAAAGAAAACAAAAGAAAGGAAGGTTTGTACTTGAGATAATTTTTTACCTCTTATGTGTATTAGCTATTGGACATATAAATCATATCTTTCAGTTCCTCCACCTGCCTGATGCTGGTAGGCCTGTGATGTCAGAAGCCATGTGCTACAGGGAAAAGATCTGAACAACGATCCAAATTTTTATTAAAATAGATCACAACTTTTATCTAGTACATTCATTCAGGCTCCACTCCAGCTGAGGTTCTGGGAATACTTCTAATTCCACAAGTCATTTTCTCAGAACTCTGTCATGAAAGATGTTCAGCATTCAAATCCACAATATGTTGGTGTTACCCCAAATTAAAAAAATTAGGAAAAAAAATCAGGACTGGGCGTAAAATGCTCTGATGAGTTTTTCCTCCCTTTTGCACTCGTGTGTCCCAAAATAATTTATTACGAGTTACAATTTACACAGCTCCATCGGTATGCTACATACTCTACAGATTATGTAAAAGGTGGAAGTTTGGAGAGAGAAATGATTAGTCTATAAAAAGTTCACAGACATTACCTTTGGTAGTTCAATAAAATATCACAGGGTTTGTGCTGGGCTGGGACATTAGGTCAAATTCATTTTTTTCAAGTTAAATATAAGATATAAATTATCTAGAAAATGAGTGTAAATACCAAAGTAGTCTAAATGGCCATAATTTGGAAATTGTTCTTTGTGCAAGATTTAACTCACCTGGGTCCCCCAGAGTTTCGAAGGGGAATATAACTAAAAAAAGGGATAACTGAAAAAAGGGATGAGGTCAATCAAAACAAGGACACTACAGGAGGATATCGAAGGGATAGTCTCACTAAGAGGCAATTCAATGGCAGTGCAACCTGTCACAAAAGTGACGAACAGAAGGGCAGTATGATAAAGTAGCTCTACCAGAATTTTAGCGTATACCAACTCTAAACAGGGTGTCAAAGCCCAACAAGAGCCCTCTGCAGTGGTGAAGGAAAGTCTGCTGATGGGCCAAAGAGCATTTCAGTTAAAGTGAAAATAAGTTTTAAATAATTATAACTCTGGAATTTGTTTATAATACTTAAATCTGATATATTGAAAATACAGGAATCATTCATAAACATTTTTGTAAAATATAGAGAGGTCATTTATATACATAATATGTTTTATTAAATAAATAAATGTGAACTGTGTTGACAATATACAGTAATGGCATCGATAAAATGATATACTCTAGAAAATACCTCACTATAACCATGATTAATTTATTTACATTTTATTCCATATATACTACCTGTTAGAAAAAAAGGATTAACTTCTACTGTTGCCAATATATTGTTATCTGATATACGTTAAACACAGATTGTTTTCCCTTATGGAGGCATGAAAGGTTTTGGCCGTGTGAAGGCTGCGTTTCCCTCCCTTGGGGCTTTCAGCAGTCACAGGTTTTTCCTCTTTCTGCCCTGAATATTCTGAATTCCTGCCAAAGTGCTTTTTTTTTTGCTTCTTCTTATGCTGGGTTGTGCAACATTTAACTCATCTGTCAAACTGTTCCAGTTCACATACCCACTGCCTTGGCCTTACCCCTCTTTTATGTTGCATATTCTGCACCAATCCTAGTTTGGATTTACACCCTACAGAATGACTAATTGATGTGTGGATTTTCTTTAACCTCTTTTGGCATCTCTGCTTCTCAGTATGACCTGTTAGGGTTTATCAAAACCATTCTTGAACATCTCTACCATGGGCCTCCACTGTGTCACTGTGATTACACTACTGACCTCCTTGTTAGTACTTGCTTCCTAATGTCTAAGATCCATTTTTCATACTTTCACATTTCAAGGCATTGTTCCTCATTATTTCACCCTTCAATAAATTCTTCTCAAGTATTTACAATCGGTTACAGCCCCCATTTGTCATATTTTCTCTAGGTTAAACATGTTAAAATCCCCTAAACCTCTCCTTTATAGGATATGCCCTCTAAATCTTTTACTAGCTCTGTTGCCCTTCTTTAGATTCCCTTCAGTTTATCAGTATCTTTTTTAAGGCATTGAGATACTCAAAACTTTACAAGATATTCTCAAATGTCACCGCTCTAAGCCTGTATAGACATCCTTGGGTAACACAGTATTCAAAGTTCAATGTGGTGGGGAGTTACTGAGATGCAAACATACCTTTCCTGGGCTTTATAATCTTTGCTGAAAGAGTGATTGTTTAACCAAAACACAAGGGAACTAAATGCAAATTCATCAATTTCTTAAAACATTACAGTTGTAAATACACAGTAATAAAAGCCATGGGGTGAAATCCTGGCCCTCTGAAGTCAAGTTTATGGGAGTTTTGCCATTGACTTCAATGGGACCAAGATTTCACCTAGAGATTTTAAAGCAGATGGAATCTCGGCCTTAGACTTTTAAAATGCACTGGCTTCTTACAGTCTGCCAATTATTATTATGAATTATATTTAACATATTTACAATACTGGGGCACAAGTGCTATGAAAAGTCTTTCAGATGTGCTACCAGTCACCAACATAGTGGAATCCATCTCACTACAAACCTTATATCCACTGCTTACCTTCTTCCTGTGACCTGCTGTCTGCTGGGTTCACAAAGGAAACTGTGTTTGTGACTAAGGAGGACTGCACAGCTAAAGAGTCTGACTAACCCAGCAGCAACGGGCAGTCTGGATGGACAGACATATTCTGAATCCCCTCCTTGGCTTCCCAAAAATATTTTCACTTCACAGTGAGGTTTTCTGACCCACAGTCTGACCCTCTGACGAATTTAGGTTTATGAGCCATTCAGTTATTGTAAAAGGTTGTTAATGAAGTTGATCCTGCTGTCTCAGTTACTCTATGAACCTCTGTAACATACTTCCTCTTTATTTACTTTTTTCTTGCTATTTTTAAACAAATTTTCTCTTCTCCAGAATTCATAACTTTGGTGGCTGAATCTTAAAGCTTTTGACCAATCTGAACCCTCTATCTGCCCTTCACCGCCTGATTCCAACCACCTCCTGCTGACCTCCTTGGCTCCTGTTCTATTTATTTATGTTATTTTATACTCCCACTCTGTTCTCTGCAGCCCTGTAACTCTGTAATAGTGCTGAAAGATGCTGTGAAAATAATAAAGGTCACATCGATTTGGGTTCTACTTTCTGAGTATCAGATGTTCCTTCTTTCATTTAGGTTTGGGGTATGTTTGAGAAGAAGGGGATATTTTCTTATGCTTTTTTGCTGAAACCATCCCTGCTGTTGTATTTCTGGTTAGAGTAAAGTGGGAAGCATTTAAAATAATTATTTGGAGTGAAATATACCTAGAGTCACTCATTCAGTCAATGTCCCTGGGGTAAGACTAATTTCACCATCCTTAAACCATCTCTGATAGAAGGATGCATATGCAAAGCCTTGAAAAATATCTAGCAATAGCAATTATACCACCTCATTTGGCAGTTTGTTCCTCTGACTTAACTGTTATTATAGCTTTAAAGCATTTCCTAATATTTAACCTGTATTTTCCCTGATTCATTTAAATGATCAGGACCCTGCTCCTCTAATATATTGTTTGCTAAATGTGTCCAGTGCTTGGAGATCTTTGGAGGAAAGGTTCTTCAGAAATATCAGGTGCAGGGGGATAATTTCACACTACTGAAATGCAGTCATTTTGGGGACGGAGTACAGTGTCTATTTATTAGCAACCCTACACAACTACTTAGGATAGGAAATGAAGAACAATACACCAAATCAAACCACAGGAGGAATTTTTTAAAAAGGAGAAAGTGAATACATGAGCTAAGATTTGGCCACCAGTGTTAAAGCACCTACTTGTTGTGAAAAGTGTAATGGAAATGTTAATACTGCTATATACTAAGGGCTTGTCTACACTTACCTCCGAGATTCGGCGGCAGTTGACCGGAGTTACGCAAGCTACGCAAAAAACTTGTGTGACGCCCGTCGACTTCTCTGCTTCTGTTCTGCACACCGTCTTCACTGCACTGCGCCAACGGGAACCGTATTCCTGTTGATGCAGCGCTACACCACTTGAGAAGGTGGTCTTAATACGTCGATTTCTGGATCAACTGAGCAGGTCTTCACTGACCGCTCAGTGGATACAGAGAAATCGATCTGACGGCAGTGAATTTGCCGCCGTGAAGATGTAGCCTGAGTCACCACCATCACACCATACAGAACACCACTCTCTAGTAGTCCATAGTCGCCTACACCACTCTATGAAGCCAGTCAGCACTCCACAGCACCATTCCAGGACATTGCTCTGGGATGACTCAGAAGGAACAATAGTGAAGTTTGTGTTCCTATAAAAGAGTCCTCTGCTTTTGCAGAAAGAAAAGTTAATGGATGGATGGGGAAGAACACATTCATCTCTATGTATTCTAAGTGAAGTAAATGAAAATGGAGTAATAAAGCAAGATGGTGTTTGTTAACTTGATCCGTTTTTCTCAGCAGCTGCTGACCTCAAGCGGCAATAAGATGTAATTACACAGAGTAATCATGGTGTGAGAGAAAAATAGAGAGAGCAGGAAAGCTGCAATATTTTCACCCCCAAGAGGTGTTCAAAAATCACACGTCATGCCCCCCCATGATGACATTGGTTAAAGACCATGAGATTTGTAAAAGCAAAAATGAATTTGGGATCCTTTATATTTGCCTTCTGGTTCAACTTCTTTAGCCTTTAATATGATTCATATTTTCAAGCTTTTCCTCTGTAACCATGAGGGTTAGAAACTCACTTTTAAAAAACTGTTTTACAGAATCAACCTTTGGTTGCTCACTATGGCTCTTAAATCCAAAGTTGTATTTAAAACAGTTTTTAGCCTGTCTGATTGTGATGAAAATGTTCCAAATGCGAATCAAGCATAAATCGATATCCACTTCAGTCTGGAGAGCCTGAAACAATAGAGTGTTATTGCCTTCAGATTTCACTATCAAACTATTGTTAACTATTTCACTGCTGATCTTTTAACATTTACCTAATATCCTTGTTCCATAAACCCAAACTGCATCCTTTAGGAGGTCGGGGCCGCCCCTCCTTGTCCATCTGGGAGGGAGGCTACGCCTCCTTGTTGTCTTACCTAAGAAGGTAGGCTCAAAAATCGGGAAGTAGCTGCTTTTGGGGCTCTGGCCTTCAAGCAGGACAGAGCAAGTAGCAGCCTAGGGCTCAGGTATGGGTTTGATCACCTCAGCAGTCTAGGGGCTCAGGTCTCCAGTGGGGAAAGCTGCCATCCCAGGAGTAGCAGGGGATAGAGGGATGAGGGATGTGGGCCCACCCTACTCCACCGTGTCCTGGCCCAGGGCTTTAACTGTGGTGGAGGATTCCACCACTGGTTCAGCAGGGTCCCAGCCAAAGCACAGTGCCTTAGTATCAGGCCACAATACAACCAGACTAGAGTCTGGTGTCCCTACTTCCTACCTTCCCCCCAACCCCATGCAGTACCTGAGGTTCGGGGTCATCAGTCTCCCCAGGGTAAACAGCTAGTGACAGCCCCACCAGTTCCTCAGTGTCCCAGATGGCAGGCAGCTCTGGCAGCTCCTCAGCATCCCAGGCAGCTAGGGTTCAACCTCCAGCGAGGGGGGGGGGGAGACATTCTTCCCCTCCGACAGCTCCAGCCCAATTGAGCTAGAGAGGGCCTGCCTTTTATACTTCCCTTTCTTGTCCCGCCCCCCCACCCCCCCCCCCGCTTCCAGTAGGGCAGGTGCAGATGCCCTGGCTTTGCCCACCAGGGGGTAGGGGTGTGTTTGTCCCTGTCCGTTTGTGAGGAAGGCCACACCCCCTCACTACAGCCCACATTTTTGCAAAGGCCAAAACTCCATTTGTTCGCTATTCAATTGACAAAACTCCCAGCACTCTCTTGACGACTTCTATTATTCAGTTACATAGTTCTGACACAAAAGTCTGCAGCATACTGTAAATAAATATTTTGAGCACCATAAAATAAACTGAAATTACAGGGGATACAGTACTGACTGAATTAATCATTATCATATATAATTCAATAAAACACTCAAATGTTTAATGTATCTATTGTTGACATAGAATTTACTGTGTAGATTGGAGAACGCAGGCAGAATTTAGGTCAGCCTGGCAATAGAGCCTATTACATACATAAAATATCTACATAGCCCTGTGGTGTAAGATCATATATTGAAAGCCACTACCAACTGTCATGTGCCTATGCAAGGCGGCAGAGTTAAACTGTCTCTTAGCTTCCTGATTTGTAGATAAAATCCCCCTCTTTGTCTTGAATGTTAAGTATTCTATAACCTTCTCCCCCAGAAGTTATCATCAAACATGATGTTGGAGGATAAACCATAAATAAGCACTACAGCCATTATACCCCTTGACAGAGGCTTGGCATGTTTGCAACAGGACATGGAATTGACACTATCAGAGGAATTGGAATAGGTTTTGGTCCTTAGACTTAAGGATATGTAAATTATGTTCAGCCATGCTATGGAAGACTCCACCTCTTTGTGCTGTTTTCATGTGCTGCCAGGAAGGATCTTGCCGGGGGGCAGGGGGTAGATGGTACTTCTCCCTATTTCTCCCAAGCTACTAGATACCTTAAAAGGTTGGGAATGGAGGTTATACTCTCCTCTCCCTGCCCCATATGTAGATTATATCTATTTTAGGTATTCATAAAGGCCTTTGTACTACGGTGTCTAAGCACTGACAGGATTTCACCTAGGCCGGGATTGCAACTGATATTGGAATCAAGAACAGCAGCAGTCTGTGTGGTGTCATCCTTGGTGCAACTTGCTACTGGTTCTGCTCCCTGAGGACGATGGCATGGGAAACTCACTGAGCATTGAAGGCAGTGAGCTTGCACAAGGGTCACGAAGGACACAAGCAAACCTGCAGAACCTGGTGATAAAGTGCAAAAAGAAAAGAACCCAGTTAAACTCCCAAATCCCAGTGGAGTTTATAAGGCCAGCAATTAGAGAATGCATTGTTTTATTTGTAAACCACTCACAACTGATAAGGAAATCATTTTGAGACAATACTGATTTTTACAGATTACCTTTTCAAAGTAGAACTGCACTTTAAGAATGCCCTCTAACAGGCTCTAAACTCTCTTGAACCCCAATGGTTTAAGACAACTTTTCTCCAAAGAAGGGGACAGAGAGAGAGAAAAGAGTTCCCTTGCATCTATGTCCCAATCAAAAAGATCTCCTAATCTGGGCCTATTTCATAAAGGTAGAAGCGATATAAAGCCAAGTACTAGAAGGCCAATTTGCCATTGTCCAGGCAGCTAAAATGGAAATGCAGGTAAGCTGCTGCAACAATAGGATCAGGAAACCTAGAAATGAAAAGATGGAGATGCCTCAAGAAGTAGGTGAAACTGGCCTGCTAAAATGGGAGATGGAAGACCAAGGAGTTCACTAAAAGTCAAACAGATGCAAGTTAAGAGAAAAGGGACCTTGACAGCACCACAATCAAAATGCTCTAAACCCTTGCAACAAAGGAATGTAGAAGATCCTAGGCCTGATTCTCCACTGTTATCAATTTTACACTGCTGGAATTCAGCTGATTTCAGAAGAGTCACCGTGGTATAAAACTGGTGTTACGGCATGGAGAATCAATTCCCTGGGTGTTAGAAATATGCTAATCTGGATCACCTCTAACTGAAGAGCTCTCATTGTAGGAACCCCCAAAGGAAAAGAAACTGTCCAGGGGAGGATCAAAGGTCAGATGCCTAAAAATGGACTGAGTGTTTGGTGGGAATGAATGAAACAGAGGCTTTATCAGAGTTTGAGTATACTGTCTGGGCGGGATTTTTGAAGTTCTGATTGTTTCATTGTTAACTGGTTTTATTTTCAGTAGTTGTAATGCACCTAAAGTTCAGGATGTGCACCACTGAAATGATGGTGAAACATATAAACAGTTTTGAATTACCACGTAGTGTCATTAAGTTACTGTTCTAATGTAAACAAGTTAATCAGAGTCACTTCAGTCCAGACTACAAAGGTACTTAGGTACCCAAACCCAGATTTCTGTGCTTAAATCCCAGATTTAAGAGCCACTGTGATCCACAAAACCCCCACTCAGCTGTCACCTAACCCTGTAGGTACCTAAACTCACTCGGTGCCTACACTGTCAAAGTTCCCTAAGTGCCTGTACTATTTGTAACCTGGGAAGTGCTACCTCTGGGCATGCACTGCTAAAGGCCCCTCCCCCAGCCTATGGGGAGGAGTCACTGAGCCCGAGATACAACTGATTACAGGGGACAACTAATGAAAAAAACCAGGAAGGGGCTTGGGGGTCACAGGTTTAAACGAAGGGAACCAGAAAGGGACACCGAGCAGAGAACCCCGGACAGTGCCCACTGCCCCCAGAAGGTGTCAAGGGAGCCAGTGGACACTGCCCAGAGGAACTCTGCCTGGATGCGTGAGTGCACAAGGGAACGGAAGTAGGCCCCACAGCCGCAGAGTGCCCTTCCTGCCAACCTCCTCTCCCTGGTCTTGTAGATGGCCATTTTGGCCAGGGAGATGAGGAGGTCCCACAATTTTGTGGGGTGCCTGTAGCAAGGCGCTGTGGCCTTCCTCGGAACCTGGGCCCAAGGAAAGGTTGCGACGCCCCTGCTGAGGAGAACAGGGCCCTACAGGCCAAACTGCCCAGCAACAGAGGGGCGGAGCCAAGGCAGGAAAGGGAACTATAAAAGGCCGGCCTAGCAGCTCAGGAGAGAGGAAACTGCCACTGGAGGCAGATGTGTCTTCCCAGAGGCTGTGACCTAAACCTAGACCTAGACCTGACCCCACCCCAACCCAGCAGCTGTTTGGAGCAACTGCCCCACTGAGTGGAGCATCCAAAACCTGCCCAGATTGCCGGGCCCAAGTGATTGGACAGGGCCGCCAAGCCCTAGTGATTGGGTGGGGCCACCAAGCCCTAGTAACTGGAACGAGCCACCTGAGACTCCTGGGTGCGAAATACCCCGAGGCTGGCCCTGACCTGGAGGAGCTGCCTGATGCCGGGGCCCCCCAGGAGCTGATTGAACCTATGGCCCGGAAGAACCCCTGGGACCTGGAGGAGCTGCCCTCTGCTGATGACACAGAGGAGTTCCTGGACCTGCTGCTGGTTCACAGGGAGGAACTTGTGGGTCTACTGCTCGCAGTGTATCCCAGCGACCCAGAGGGAGACTAATGCCTGCAGGTCCCGGGGACAGGGTGTGAGGAAGTGGTCCAGGGACAGCCGACTAGCAAGTGGCTGAGGCAGGGACTAAACGCCATCAGCATGTTGCAGCTGGAGCCCCGCTGACTCAGTGGAAAACGGCTTTGCCACTGATAGGGCCCTGTGCTGGAATGCAGTGGAGTCAGGTGGGCCTGCGTCCCCCTCCCCCATTCCCTAACCATCCTGGCAGTGAGTGCTACCCTCTGGGTGTGGCTAGCAGAGGATACCAAGTTCTACCTGCCTCGCCTGCCTGCAAGGCCGGGGGCTCCAGACTATTTTACTAGCCCCACCTGTAGGAAGGCTGGGCAGTCAATAGCCCCTGATCAGCCCTGCCCGACTTGCGGGACAGGGACTATAGACTGCTTGCCTGCCCTGCTCTGCCTGAGGACGAGGGGCACCAGATCGCTTGCTAGCCCACCTGTTGGAAGGCCGGGGCTACAGACCTCATATCAGCCCTCTCCTATGAGAGGGCTGGAGGGCTACAGACTGGGAAGGAAGCCCACTCTGCTGAGGACTGAGGCTAAAGACTTGTAAACGGACACTGTTTATTCCCCTATAGGAAGGCACTGTGGCCTTCCTTGGAGCCTGGGCCCGAGGAAGGGTTGCGACGCCCCAGCCAGACAGTGCCACCGGCTTACAGTGCTTAACTTTCTACCTCTGGGCATGCACACTACTGCCTCTCACTGGGCATCTAGACAGCTGAACCCCAGCATGATAGTCACTCCTCTGGCTATCTTACCTGAAGGTCCTGATCCAGTAGGCATGCTCTGAGCACACCTCCCAGATTGAGTCCCATTCAGAATCCAGTCATGGGAAGAGGTGGTGGAGAGTCACTAGAGCAGGGGCACAAGGTCTCCCATCTCCCAGGTGAGTGCCCTAACTGCCAGTCTATAGAGCCATACTCTTCCTCTCTATCCCGGAGGATTGTGGGAGTGTTTGGGAGAGAGGTTGAGAGTGGGTGTGCTTTGCTGTTCTGTTTCTTTCTGTTGGGGACGTTGGGCTTTGGGCTTTTTTGTGTTTGTTTAGATTTGTGGTCATTGTGTGTTAAATTGCAGAGTTTCTTTTGTTAGCTGGCTTTTGTCTGCCCTTTGGGGTGGCATGGCCAGCCCAGGGGGACAGAGACCTCTGTTTGTTGTGGATTTTGAGGGTTTAATCTGTGGCCATAGGTTGCAGATTTTGCCTCCAGACTCCGTCTCTGTGGAGAGGTATGTTCTAGCTGTAGGAAAGGTGATTGGGTTTAAAAATGTGAGGTATGGCTCCCACATAAGCAAGGCCATGTTTGTTGCCATGTTTAGCCTTGCTGAGCAGGTGGTTTTGGAGAGGATTGTTGTGCAGGGTGTTTTTGTCCCTGTTGTGCCCCTCTCAACACCTGCTGTTAAAGTCACTGTCTCTAATGCTCCTTTTTTAGGAAATGAGCAGCTACCCAGAGACCTGGTAAGTTATGGTAAGATCAGTAGTCTCATTAGCAGAATTCCTTTGGGCTGTAAACCCGAGGCAGGCTGCCCCATGAGAATGGTAACCCTGTGCCTGGGAATGTGGGGGACGGGGTTTCTGAGAGTAAAGCACACGGTGAGGTGGCTGTGGCAGAGACTGGGTCCCAAAAAGCTCCAATTGTCTCTTAGGCTATTGGCTCACAGAAGGGGGGGGGGGAGAAGGGTTAGTGCCTCCTTTGTCCCTGGGGAAGATGGCATTACTGGTTCTGTGGCACCTGACTGAGCATGAGTGCAAAATAGAGGCTGAGCCTGTTGCTGTGGAATCCACAGGCTTGGCTGCGGATTCTGATTTGCTGACAAAGCCCCAAAATAAACAGCTGTTGAAGGTGGAGGGGGCTCCAGTTTGTGAGGGTGCTGTAAAGTGGGCTACTTAGTCTGCACAATCAGGCAGCATGCTGTTGAGGGTGTTGGCAGTTCTTTGGCTGGGGGCATAGAGACTTCTCAGCTATTAGTTTTGCCCCCTTGGTCCCAGCAGTCCCCTCCCTCTGGTCTCTCTGAGGTTCCCCTGTCAAAGTCGGTAGATACTTAGTCTGAGAGTGTGAGGGATGATGAACTCACAGATTCTTTGGGTGCCGAGCTCCGTCAGGGGGAATACAACCTAATATTGGTAGATTTCTGGATGACACGAAGGGGCAATGTGGAGTGGAAGTGGCAGATGGACAACCAGTCTTCATTGTCTGTTCAGCTTACTATGAGACATATCTCTGTGTGTGAGTTGGACAAACAGAAATGGTATAGATGGAAAAATCCGATGACCAAAGTGCAGGTCCCTTTGACCAATGGAAATGCTGGGGAATAACAGATATAGGAAAATTCGGTGTTTCTGTGTGAGGTTTTGAGAGTTTTTTCTGTCTCATTTTTTCTGATGGGTACTGCTCTGGTGAATAATTTTGTACATGGCTTTCTGAATGTCAGTGAGCGCAGGGTCATTATAATACTTTTACCTGTCCCAGAAAAAGGTGGCTTTCATTTTTGCAAGAGACCCACACAGATGCAGGCAACCGTGACCGGCTTGCTGACTGGAGAGGGGAGGTTTTCTGAGTCATGATTCCACTGCAGGTGCAGAGGTTGCCATTCTCTTTGCAGACAGGGTGAAACCTGATTCAGTGGCTGTGCAAGAAGTTGTTCCAGTACATTTATTGACGGTTCAAGCTCTTCTGAGCAATCTCTTTTTTTATTAATATTTATGGTCCTACGATAGGGAAAGACAACACGTGTTTTTTTCAGATCTTGGGTGCTCTTTTGACAAATTGTTTGACAAGTGATCTTTTAATTTTCTGGGGCAATGTTAATTGTACTCTTAATGAAAGGTTGGATAGCAATCATTTGGAACCACATCCACTGTCTGCTCAGCAACTTGCAACTCTTTTACAGGCTTCTGACCTGGCTGATGTGTGGAGAATTCTCCATAGTGCTATTGCCATAAATGTGTTTGGGCACTGTTTAACTACAGCGGTGTCCATGTCATGTCCTTTTTGTGACATGGAGGAAACTTTTTTTCATGTTTCTTATTTATTCCAAGTTATAGCCATTATTTGTTTTTCTTCAGGATACTTTTCAGTTACTGTCCCTTGATTTTTCTCCTATTGTATTTATTTTTACTGTTAAGTATGGGTTCACTAATAGATCTGTGGTATGCCTTGCAACCTTTATTTTGGGTCAAGCAGAGATGGCCATTTTCAAGAGTAGATAATGTAAATTATTTGGTACAGGGGTTGTCGATGTTCTTTGTTTTTGTTTTAGATTGTTAGTGGTTTTATGCCTTCATTTGTGGTTTAGATATTATACTGCTATAAGCCAATTTATTCAGCGGTAGGCTATTGGAAATGCATTTTGTACTGTTTGAGATGGGCAACTGTTTTTGAATTTTTAATTTATTTTCTTATTTTTGCTATGTTTCTGTACTGATTTTATTAAAAGTGTTTTAAAAGTCAAAGTTGCTCTCTCTGGCCCAATGACTATTTAAGTATTTATCCAAAGTGGAACAGCGTCAACAGGAGAGACTGAGGGAGCCCCACCTCAGAATACCCCATAGCCCTGTCTCCTGAGAGGTGGGAGGCCCTTATTGAAATGTTTTCTCTGCACTAAGAGGAGCAACTTGAACCCAGGTTTCCCACTTCCTGAGTGAGTGCTCTACAACCTGTTAAGGCACCAAGAATTCCTCCACTCTTTTTTGAAAGAAACAACTTAAGTGCCTAAGCTGCCAGCCTCCAGGAGAGGGTTTCATGGCTGTGAATGACAAGCAGAGATAGGCACTGTCACACTGGCTAGATTGGCAGGGGGGCATTTATTATATTTAACATCAATACATCAGAATCATAATTCATATGAGTTATGCTGTGTCAGGTACTGTTAGAAAGGCTATAATGTGCTAAGTAAGATGATGATTGTTTGTGTATTATATGTGTAATGGAAGTTATGGATATGGTTGATATATCTGTATTTCAAATTGTGCTGTGTCTGGTCGACACCCCAGACAGGATGGCTGCAGCACTAGCCTGCTTATTGGCCCATTAAGGAAATTCACAGGTACAATGGGCCCAGGGGGAGAAGCCAGGGATATACCTGATGAGTCACCAGGACTTACTCATGTGACTCTGGACTCCGTCTTATTCCTGTAAAATTTCACAAGCAGCATGGCAAAGGCCAAAGAACATAAAAGGCAGCTGCACCACACCCATTTTGTCTTCAGTCAGTCTTCAGCCTACCTCTGGATCAACTCATCTACACTGAACTTAACCTGTGAAACAAAGGACTAAGACCCATCCAGGTACTGGCTGTACACCAGAGGGACTATACAAGCCTGCAAACTCCACAATTCTTCTAGAACCTGATATATATGGACTTTCAAATTAATTGTATGTGTCTGATTGTTTTCATCCTTTAACACTTCTCTTATAGTTTGTTTCTTTCTTTTTATAAAAAACCTTTAGTTTTAGTTACTGAAAGATTGGCTGGCAGCATGGTATTTTGGGTAAGATCCAAACTTATATTGCTCTGGTAATGTGGCTGACCCTTTGGGGTCAAGAGAAACCTTTTTGGTAAAGAGCATAGAGTTTTAAATAACTGGTCTCTTTACTGGACCTAGGGGCTGATTTGGAGCCAGAGACTGAAATGTAGTGAAGGGGGCTGTGTATATATTTTTTTATTTTGACTTCTTGATAACCAGTGTGGGGAATCAGAAGCACTGTTTGTGGCTGGTTGGCAAGTCTGACTTCAGTGTCACTCACCAGTGCTGGGAGAATCTGCTCTCCTTTTATAGCCTGCCCTGACCATGGCATTTTCAGGTGGCTACCTAGGCACAGACGGGTCATAGGCACCTCCATGCAGTCTGGTTTTAGGTGCCTAACCCCATCAGAGAAGCAGAGTTCAGGACACACTCCTCTCTTCAGCATCTTCCACTGGCTAGCTTAAGTGGATCCTGTTATTAGGCACTCTTGAGGCATCCATTTTCCCCCATTAATAGCATAGGGAGTCCAGCAATTTTCTAGGCATCTAAAAGTTAGGTGTTGCAATGCTGAGCTTCACAAAGTCTAAGACCTTTTGTAGATGTGAGCATTAGTTTCTGCTCAGCTTGTTCTTTCTGCTGCAAGTGAGTTTTAGATCTTGTATCCTAAAACATGTGTTCCACTTTAAAGCAACCCTCCATGTTGCTGGGTACTGCATCCATTCCCTCAGCTGCAAAGGATTGTTTGATTAGAGCTATTTCCTTGCACCTGCTCTTGGTCAGAGAGCTCAAAGGGAAAATAAGAATTTTATGTCATTGTAATGCAAGACTTCTTTCTGCTTTGCTGCCTTCAGTGCTCAGTTTTGTTCTGTAATATATTCCTACAGCCAATTTGTGACACGCTTACCCCATGAACACCCTCATGGTGTGATTTCTATATCATTCATGTTCATCCTTACAGTGTAACTGTGTATTGTCTGATGCAAAGTATGCCATGTAAGGGGTGTTTGGAATGCTCATAGCATACTGAACATTATTGGTATGGTAGCATGTTTCCTGCAATGTCATACATATGTACAGATATGAAACTCTGCTTTGTCATATCCCCAAATGTGTGTCTCACATGGTTTGAATAGATGCAGATGAACACAAAGTTGTGTTTCCAAGCCCCGCAGAGGCATGCATACAGGAACAGTGGACCAGCCTAAGCACCTGTGAGCACCTTGGCTCAAGTGGAAGAAATCATGCCCATTGCCAGCCTGGGTCGATCACCTGATGCCAGGAGGTGTTGGGGAAATTTGTTAAAAGCTGAGGCATCTTTGTCCCTTGGAATCCATCTTTTAAACAACACCAAAGACTGAATCTACCCACAGGGGGGGCCTGGTTGCGAGAGGCATCACAACCAGCCTGTGTGGTAAGCTGAATACAGACTGACATCTTAATCTTAGGTTAAGATATGAGTTATCTTTTAGTTAATTATGATTAACTCCTTGATTTATTAATAATCTGACTTAGATTCACTTAAACTTGCTATAGTCAATAAATTTGTTTGTTTGATCTAAAACAATGCATGTGGATTGAGTGTGTGCAGAGACCTCACTTAGAGTGACAGACCTGGTGCATATCAATTTCTTTGATAAATTGATGGACAAGTGTAAATAAGCTTGCAGGGTGCAATGTGCAGCACTGAATCCTGCAAGACTGCAGCTCCCAGGGTTGCATCTGGGACTGGGGGTGTTTGCTGGGGGTCTATCCCATGAGTGGGTGGCTAAAGCACTCCTTCACTAGGTGAGGGATGGATTACACACAGGAGGCTGGGCGTGGGCTGACCCTGAAGTGGGTGGTTCACACAGCAAAGCAGGGTAAATCAGGGCCCAGGAGTGAAGAATTGAGGTGACACAGCTACACACCAGTCCAGGTTGCAGGGGGGGGAACGTCACACAGTGTTCCTCTTCTGCCTTCTATATCCTTGGTGTCTTGTTCATGTGTAATAGTCTTCTTAGCAAAGCAGAGCAGTGTTAGCAAAAATGTGACCATAAATCAAATGGTGTCCACACCTTTTTTTTGCTTGCTGAGACCCCCTGCTGTTCAAATGTGCCATCAGCTTCAGTGCCTCAGATTATCACAGCTGATGCAAGTTCATCTTTACAAAGAGGTTTTTCACGTAGCTGGAACTCAAATCATTTAAGGTTTGATAGTTTAAAAAAAAAAAAAAAAAAAACCTTGAAATTTCATCCAGAGCTCAACTGCTAGCCAATGCAGAACATGGAGCCACAGTCTAATGGTGCGATCAGTGAGAAACACTACTTAATAAGCAGCCCACTTCATTCTTCACTAGTTACATACAGAACACATTGTAGTAATCTGACCTTGAAATAAAAGGGGCATGGCAAAAGGGGCAAGGTTCACATCTGAAAGACAACTTTCTTGCTAAGTGCAGATTATAGGAAATGCACACATTGCTGTCAAGTCTCATAATTTTATCATGAGTCTCAAGTACTTGATGTTCTTAAAACTCCAGCTCCTGGAGCCATGTGATTATATGAGCATCTTCATTTTCATTTAAAAGAAGTTAAAAGTCTAGTGATCATGACTGCAGAGAAAAGCCTAAAAATGAGCCTAAAGGCTCAAAAACAAGAAGGCAAACAAAAACTCAAAATTTATTTTAAATCTCCTGTATTTTGAGTCACTCATGATTGGGGGGAGGGGTGATTTATGATTTTTGAATGCTTGGAGGTGACAGTAATGCACATTTAATAAAAGCTGCTTTTTGGGTAACTAGAAGCAGCTGGGCATCTGACAAGACTCTGTGTGTGTGATCCATAAAGATACTTAGGTGCCTAAAACCAGAACGTAGGTGCCTAAATTCCATTTTAAAGTCCCTAACTCAGGCTTTGTGGATTGCAGTTTTGTTCCTGGGATTTTCTAAGCACCTCAAAGTTAAGTGCCATGACACTCAGTGTTGCAACATCTAACTCCCTTTGTGGATCCCACCCACCTAGGGTAACTAGATGTCCCGATTGATGTGCACACTTAACTTACTCTTTGTGGCAAGGATCACTTCTTATGTTTATACAGTACCCAGCACACTCTGGTAATTGGGTTCTGCTGTAATATAAATAAAACATTTGTTTTAAATCAAGTGTCTCCCACTTCCCCTTTTAAAGGCAGCTATCCCTTCCCCTTTGCATAGGAACACTGGACTCTTCTGACTTCCCCATCCACTCCAGAATCAGATTGCTTAAGTCTTCCACCTCCTACTCAGTTATGTGCCCAGCACCCTAATTAAGTCTTTTCTCCCCCTTAGACTCCTTGCAACCACTCTCCAATCTTCTTCACAAGATTACCTAGGATGATACCAGCTTCCTCTCTGTCCACAAGACAGACTTCAGTTATCTCTGAGATTAGGCCACCACTATTCTTGACTGTCTTCAGAATTGCCATCACTGCTCCTCCTCACCTGCAGTCCCATCATCCATGCTTTCTCCTGTCTGATGAAGTGTGTCCCACCTCCTGCTCCATGGGCAGAGCATAGGCTATCTCTCTGCCTATCCCAATTCCCTTAGTTACTCACAATTCCCAGTGTCTTCCTACGTGATGTCAAAACAGGAGCTGAAGTGTTATACAACTGCAAATAACAGGGCCTCTTATAGCTGCTGAATGGGGTGTTTTTTCCCTCTTTCATTTTGCAAGAGGGGACCTGCCACACCCCAATAGTGCTGAATAGGTGAGGGAAAAGATGAAAAGAGAGAGGAAATGAGGGCAAAGGAATGCTCTACTTCTCCCCAGCTGCTGAAGGGGGACTTAATCCAACCAGCCTCCTTGTTGGCTGATGGAAGGATGAGGGAATCCCCTTTCTCCACCTGTTTTTTTTCCTAGAGCTCCTTTTTCTCTCCTCCACATATTTAGGGAGAGAGAAGACTGCAGAGCAGGGAGCAGTTATCAGTACTCTGCTGTACTCATGAAAAGACTATGGACCACCAGCAGAAGACACAGGCATGAGACCCTACGTGGATCATAGGGCCCACGTAGGCAACCCCATCTTTAAACTATCACTGACAATACAAGTGAAAGAACAATTTCCACCTGTGAAAAGTCAAAGGGATGAAAAGAGGTAAAATTGAAGGAACAGAGTGGGCAACAGGAGGACAGAGAGAGACAGGCAGCAAGTCCATGAAGAGTTCTAACATTCAGACACAAATAGCTAATGAATGGGAGAGAGGATCATATAGTGGATAGAAAACTTGCAAAGGTGACAAAGGAGGGATAGTGGAATATTCTGGGAATGTCCCTTCCAGATACTGGAGTAGTACTTTTGGAACAATCAAAACACTTGCCCCCACACAATCCATCCCAAGTAGCTTGCCTGATCCCAATGTACAGTGCAGTAGATCTTTGGGTCTTCAGTGAATGCTGGGTGAATACTACAGACATGACTAATAAATCTCATGGACATTATTACTGACAGCCTCCCTGGCTTCATTTAAAGAGTTCTCAGTAACCAGGGACAAGTCATTTACCTTTTTTAAATAGTGGTACATTAGTTTTCTTCCAGTCTTCTATAACTTTGCCAATGTTTCCAGATTTATTGAAATCAGTATTATCAAGTGAGCTCTTCAGCTAGCTTTTAAAATGCTGATGCAAGTTATCCAGACCTGCTGATTTTAAAATATTTAACTTTCATAGTTGCTGTTTAATAGCCTGGCGAGACACCAGTGGAATGGAGCGTTATAGTAGGGCTAGCTCACCTGGCTTGTGAATTTTTACCATCACAAAGCCAGAGCAGGGCGATGCAAAGGGGGGAGGCGATGGATAGAGGTGGGAGACAGAGTGTAAGCCAAGGAAACTGACAAAGGGCAGAGGCAGATTAGCTAGGAAGGCAGTGAAGGCGATGGGATGGCATGAACTGGAGGCAGGGATGGCAAGGTGCTCTGCACGCTGGAGGATGCAGGGATGGGCAGGAAACCAGCCAAGGTTATCAACGCAATCACAGCCTTCTCCTCTTCCTCACTGGGGGGGTTACATAAACGTAGAGACACGTCCCCACCCCCCAGCACGGACGTGAGGCTAGCTGTCACGGCTCACACACGCATGCCTATGGGGCTGCAATCTCACACACGCAGACCACGGCCCAGTCGAACCCGCAGAAAGCAGCATGCGCGCACGCGTAGCCTCAGGCGCGAAGGACGGGGCGGGGGCAGCCGAGGGACAAGTTAAAGGATCCTCCTGCGCAGGCGCGGAAAACTCAGTTAACCCACCCGACGTTTCGTGAACGAGCTGCGAGTGGAAGAGCCCATCACGTAGCGAAGTGCCAGTAGTAGGTGGTCATAGTAGTTTGCCCTTCCCGCTCACTGCTCTCTCTTCCAAGAAGTGGCGCCATATATATTGGTAGATGCTGCCAGCCAGTCCGTATCTTTCAGGTGGTCTCGTTTGTCTCTAACTCTCGCTAGGGAATAATTCCGCCTAGATAGTACGGGCCCCCGGAGCCTGCCCAATCAAAACCAGGGTCCAGTGAGTGTCATTAGTTGCTGGGTGGAAACAGGCTGCGCGCGCATAGAAGGCATTGTAGAGTTAATGACGTCATCATCGCCTGGCCTGCCTCAGGCCACTTTTCCCTCGCACTGGGCGGGGCATTTCCTTTGATTGACAGACGCGCCTACCCGTAACAAGTATGTCCCGGAACCCATGGGCCAAGAGTCTCGAGGGCGACGCGTCCCGAAGGGCGTGGGGGAACGGAGAGGAATCAGTATTAGCAGCCCGAACGGCCGGTGGATGGACAGCCCCTCTGGCCAATCGCGTTTCACAGAAAGGGACCGCCCCCAAGGAGGGCGGGGGGGGGGGACGGAGAGGAATCAGTATTAGCAGCCCGAACGGCCGGTGGATGGACAGCCCCTCTGGCCAATCGCGTTTCACAGAAAGGGACCGCCCCCAAGGAGGGCGGGGGACTGGACGGGGCTGGGGTGTTGCTAGGGAAGCGGCGGCGGTGGGGTTGGGTGTCTCCGGGCTGCGAACCGAGCCTGACACGCGGGCCGAGTTCGAATAACGGGGGGGGGCCGGCTCGCTCCTCCGCCCCCGCGCCCCGGTGGGGGGAACAGGCTCCGCCGGTCACGTCCCTCCTCAGCCCTTCGGGGACGTATCAGGCTCTTCTCCCCCCTTCCCCCCCCCAGACTCCAGCACCCCGCGGTCGCTCCCTCCCCCCACCAGGCCAGGGCTCCAGCCGGCATCGCCGCGACCCCCCTGGCGGCAGCACGGAGCATGGTGAAACTCGTCGCCAAGTGCATCCTGGCAGGTGAGCTTGTCATCGGTAGTCCGTGGGGAGGGGACTGGTCCTTCCACCCGGCCCAAAACAATGGGGCAGCCGCGGGGTCCAATCGTCTCCCAAAGGGCCCAGAGTTTGACAGCACGCATTTACAGGAACAAGCCTCTGCCATCTCCGGAGGCCTCGCCCTGGCCCTGGCCACTCTCAGCTGCTCACCAAAAACCAAGTTGTTCTCCTGAGTTATTTTTAACTTGGAGCAAGGCAAGCAAAGAATGGCCCCAGGAGGCCATCAAAAAGATAGACCACCACCGGCAGCCGGGCATTCTTGCTGGAATAATTGACTGTGGCCAAATACTAGGCAATCAGCTGCCCAGTGAATTGCTGTTGTTTGACGGGTCAGTTGACCTGCTTGCCCAGCCTACATCAATCTCTTGCCATGTTGTCAGTATTCGCTGTTATCTGTACTTATGACACCAGCCCAACCACCAATAAGAGAGATCAGGGCTCTATTGCAGTAGGTGCTGTACATGCGCGTAGAAAGAGACAATCCCTTCCTTAAAACCCTTGCTGTCTAAATAAACAAGGCAAAAGGCACGCTGGAGCAAAGAGAGGGGAAGTGACTTGCTCAAGGTCACATGATTGGTCACTAGTAGAGCAGTGAATAGAGTCCAGGTTTCCTGACTCCTACTCCAGTATCCTGTCCACTAGATCAGAGTGCCTCAACAATACTGCTTCCTTTTGTACAGCAACCATCATCCCAATTGTATCTCAGTTCTTTAGACTGTAGTTAAATACAATTGTATATATAAAAAGCAGAGGGTAACCAACTAAGGTACAGATGAGATATGAAATATGATGGAGAATTAATGGAAAAGAAAGAGGCAGGATCAAAGAGAAAGCTCTCTTCACAAAGATGGTATGACAGGAAGCTGGTGGGGAACGAAGAAGACCCGTTTCATGAAATAGGCTGGAGCATTCCCATTTGTGCCTGATGGAAAAAACGTTAGGAATAAGGGTGATTCCAAGATTATAAACAAGAAAAAAAAAAGTATGCTGTTAGTCAAGTGTGAAAATAAGAGAAAGGCAGATGTGTCTGAGGAGGCTCTTCTTGCCCAAGAGAAGCATGAGTTAACCTGAAAGAAGCTGAGCGAAGCTGCAAGTTTGGTTGGCCAAGACAAGAGTGTGGAGATGTTGAGAAGTGTGTACAGTTAAATGGTATCAAGCATAGTAGTAGCAAGACACTAGATGTAGAGATCAGATGACTGAAAGGGGCTAGGTAAAATGAAAGATTTTCACTTCCCTGCTGGCTGCAGGAATGGCCAAAGGGGAAGGGTCTTAACACAGAAGAGGAGCCACGACAAATTAAAGGGGAAGAGAGAATGCAAGTAGATGGGTTTCTTGTTACCGCCTCTGATGTTTTTACACCTATGTGTATCTAAGGAGATGATTCTCGAGGAGAGAGTGGTTCACATTGTTGAGAGCTACACTGATGTCAAGGAGAATGAAAAGGGAAAAAGAAGGAGATTGTTAACTATACAGTGGACAGTGATTCCTTTATTATTTCTAAGGAAGATTTACATTTAAGAATATTGCTTTATGAGATAATTGCTAAGAAAAAGGGAAGGTTAAGGATAGGTAGGGTGAAAGGAGTGCATTTAAAGAGGGTAGTGATTTTTTAGAGAAATGGGGAAGATACTGGAGGGCAAAGGAATTACTAACATGAGGAATAGTATAGAGCACAATGGTGGAAATATAGGACCAAACTAAAGGAAAGGGGCAGACAATGTTAAATTACTATAATAAAAAAGTATAATGTTGGATTGGAATGCAGGGAAGAAGGGAGTAAGGGAAGAGAAGAATATCACCATGGGAGCATGCAGTGTTGTTGTAACCATGTTGGTCCCAGACAAGAGACAAGTTGGTTAGCGACACAAGATGGGTGAGGTAATATCTTATATTGGACCAACTTCTGTTCCTTTCATATCCTCCCAAAACAATTGATTTTCCCAACACTGCTACTAAACGATCCAATAATTCTGTTTTAATATATGAAATAGAATTGGTATTCAAAGGGCAGAGCAACAAGTCAATATACATAGCTTACTTTTTCAGCTGCAGTAAGTTCAGGCTTACTTTTTCCTAAGAACTGTGTTAGCTGAGCCCATGATGAGAGAAACAAGTTTTCAGGCATACACAGAGTTTTGTGTAAGCTCCAAAATTTGTCTGTCTCATGAACAGAAGCTGGTCCAATAAAAGATAGTACCTCACCCAGCTTGTCTCCCTAATAGGGCAATCAGTCTGAAAGAAGACAGCAAGTTAGATAAGAATTTGAACTGAGAGGTGGAAACAAAAGAAGTTTCTGCAGTTTGGGGCAGTATGTGAAGAAGCATCATGTCATGAAACATGGAGGTAATGGTCTGTTAAACTATGCAGGGAAACAATAAACTGGTCAAAACACTAGAGAACATGCTGTAGGGAACAATCCTGAATTGATCAAGGCGGAACTAGAATCAGTGGTTCCCAAACATTATTGGTTCATGTTCTGCCTTCATGTTGTGAAGTGAACTAGATCAGTGTTTCTCAACCTTTTTGATACCAGGGAGATCTCAGGCTTCCTATACTGTGTCAGGGAGATCCCAGGGACCGGTGCCAGTCCATGGACCGGTCATTGAGAAACACTGAACTAGATAATCTAACAGGGCATTTCCATTTTAATGTTGTGGGCCCAGTTCAACCCCAGTGTAAGCAGCTATTTGTGTAGAATTTCAGGATTGTCACTCGGAAACCTAGAATGTCTGCTGAGTCAGTGTGAAGCAAAGGAAACCATTACAAGCGTGGTTGAGAGCTCTTGTTGTTTAGAATATCATCAGGTTTAATCAGCACTGGTCCCCGTGAGAACCAGGTAGAATGTTGGAGTCGAAAGGTTCTGCGGCAGTCTAAATGTGGCAGCTGATCAGAGAAGGTGGGAGTAACAGTTACTTGGGGTAACAGGGAGGTGGAACAGCCAGGGAGCAGTTTTGTGCACAAACTTTGGGAAACATGTACAAACAGCAACATTGCTGACTGCAACACAGCTCATGGAAACAAGAGCCCCCATTTTCAGCTTTTTTACACACACAACTTTATGAATTATAACCATGGAATATCACAGGCTTTCAGCTACTAGTATTAAATACATTTACTCCAGGGCTAAATTTGGCCTATGATTCTGTGAGCAAGTGTCACCACCCAGAACAATCTTCCTGCTCCAGATATATGTGTAGCTTTCCTACTCTTTCTCAAAACACAGTGTACACACATTATGGTAGGGTAAAAACTTACCTCTTTCCTGGTTCAGCTTTATTAACAAAGTAACTCAACACAAAGTATTAATTTCAGGCTTGGTTGTTTCCTACAATCCCTCCTTATGAACTGTTCAGCCTAGACAGTTTGTGAGGAATTAATCCCTGACCTGTAGACCCTTTGCACTGGGCAGGCCAGGACAAAAGAGCTGGAAAGTATGTGTAAACCACATGGGAACACCAGAGTAGCTCTTCACACTGAGATATGCCTGAGGACTAGGGTAAGTTTGGGAATCTTTGTTTGTCCATGCTAGAAAGGATATGATCTGTGAATTTCAGAACAAATGGCAATTCTGGTGATGTTTAGGGTGCCTCTCAGCCATCAATATTGCAGACACCTAAAGCCAGCCCTGCACATGCAATAGCAACACTCATTTCATCACGTAGATAATTGTTCTATTGATTTTTCTGGCTTTCTTGCCTGTAGTGACTGGTATGAGTAAAATTGCAGAACCAAGTAACAAAAACCTCTTTTTAAGATATGGTGGGAGCAGGGTATATTGAGGGCAGGGTAAATGAGATCATCCAGCCAAAACTAAACAAAGTCCTTTGGTCATGCAGGTGACTCAGCAGTGGGGAAGAGTGCCGTGGCCCAGATGTTCTGCAGTGATGGAGCTCATTTCCAGAAAAACTACACACTGGTAAACTTTGTGGGATGATACACCCAGGCCAGGGACTGAGGGAGGACACCAGGCTCAAAATGTCATTGGGTGACTTCTCTAAAAATCCATGAGTGAGGAACAGGAAATTCCAGGGTAGGATGAATTACTGAGGGCTGGTTTCAGCTATAGACAGGCACTTAAATTGATTCATTAAAGGGTTTTCTCTCAAAATACTTATGTACACCAGGCTGTAAAGAGAAGCTGACTAACACCCTAGAAGGTTTTCGTATACCTAGGAAGTTGACTTCAAAGCTTAATACAGAGTAAACTAGCTAATTTTGTTAGTTTCCTTCTGTGTCAGAATCTTCACAAGCTTGTGTGGTCTTAAACAGTTTCCCATTTTCAGGGAGTGCCAAGTGAAAATGGTTTGTTGCAGGAGGAAACTGCTTACTCCAAGTAGAATATCTGAGTGTGGATTGTATGCTCTTCACTATACAAATATGAAGATATACTTCATGGCCCCAAGCTATTAAAATTAAAAGAAACCATTCCAACAGGAAGAGGATGCAGTTATGCAGCCCTTCCATATAAAAACATTAATGGTGATGAGTATACAGAAGCAGGATGAAAAATAAGTCCTGTCATATGTGTTATATGTTGAAATAAAGACCAAAAGGAGAACTGGAGAACAGAAATAGAAGAGACAAAAAAGAAAAGAGGCTGGGAGGGAGAGGGAGAGAAAGTGAGATAGAAAGTGGAAGAGGCATAAAATAAAAGGGGAACCCCAGAATCCTGTATGCCAACTGCAGCATAACACCTGTGAAGGATCACTTGGTCAGTGCAAGGGATTCAGGGGCGTGTTTTGGAGCAACCAATCAGAGAGGTACCAGTGAGTCTTGACCCAACTCTAGATCCAAAGTTGTCAACCAATATCCTGGCATGTGAGCAGATCTCCAGAGGCTGGTTCTTTTCCACATCTTTCCCCATGTGAGAAGTCTCTAAGGCATGAGAGTATCTTCAAGTTTAGAGAGACAAGGTCTTGAGCTAGAGCTCTGTGTAAGCTTGAAAGCTTGTTTCTCTCACCAACAGAAGTTGGTCCAATAAAAGATATTACCTCATCCACCTAGTCCGTCTAACATCCTGGAACCGACACAGCTACAGCAACGCTGTATACAACATGTAAGAAAGTTTGTCATTAGGACTTCAGGAAGTTTTATTGTGAAGATGGTTCTCCACAGTATCAGTTTGATGGGATTCTGGTGATCTAAGAGGATTGCTGCACCCTAGAGCAAGTGTATGAATGGACAGACCTCTACAAGCCTTGCTGATCAATGTTTTCCTGGTTCTGCTTGACAGACGACAGGTGTGGAACTGTTGGTGAAGACTGTATCTGTTCCAGAGACGAGTGATAGCGTGGTGAGTCCTGCTGTGTCACAAATAGGGACAGAAGGAGATCTTAAGAGCTCAAAGTCCATCTATTATGTGAATATTTGATATGTCTCATTTCCTTGGATGGACTCACCAAAGGTTTACATGCATATTGAGTTGCATTAAGAAACCTGATGCTGATCATGTGCTAAGATAATACAAATAATGAATAAAAATAATCATGCACAATAGCTGATTTCCAGAGATAACTTATTTTTAAAACATATGTTTACATACTAAACTGCAACATGTCTTCTTAAACTGAAGCTCTTACCAGTTTAGTTAGGGTTCTGCACTGCCATGTAGGATATCCAGGTATAATTCCCATTCCCTAGAGCTGTGGAGACTGGCGCTATCCAGACCTCTATGCATTAGTGCCCTGCACTACCATTTAAGATATATGTATACTCAGATTAGCATGCCACTCTCTCATTCCACAGATCTAGTTGGTGCTAGGAGCGGAGACCAGGCCTGGTGCACTGCAGGGTAGACCTTTTCACTGTCTATGCAAGAAATCCAGCTGCTGCTTTGCACTTGCCCTCTGGTCTAGGTGCATTGTGGAGGCTGTGAGCTTAGGTACTGAGACATGAGGCTACTTTGCTGTAGTTGAACAAGAAGCAAGAGTGAAAAGTTCTAGTGTACACCTCCCAAACCCTTCCCCACATAGAGTCATAGAGATGTAGGGCTGGAAGGGACCTCAAGAGGTCATCAAATCCTGTCTGTAGCAGGACCACGTTAACCTAGACCATCCCTGATAGGTGTTGTCCAAACTGTTCTTAAAAACCTCCAGTGATGAGGATTTCACAGCCTCCCTTGGAAGCCTGTTCCAGTGCTTAACTACCCTTGTTGTTAGAAAGCTTTTCCCAATATCTAACCTAAATCTCCCTTGCTGCAGATTAAACTCATTACATGTCCTACCTTCAGTGGACAGAGAGAACAATTGATTACTGTCCTCTTTATAACAGCTCTTAAGATATTTGAAGACTGTTATCAGGTCCCCCTTCGGCCTTCTTTTCTCAAGACTAAACATGCCCAGTTTCTTTAACCTTTCTTCATAGGCCAGGTTTTCTAAACCTGTTATCGTTTTTGTTGCTCTCCTCTGGACTCTCTGCAGTCCATGTCTTCCCTAAAGTGTAGCACCCGGAATTGGACACAGTACTCCAGCTGAGGTCTCACCGATGCAGCGTGGAGCAGGACAACTATTTCCTGAGTTTTACATACAACACTCCCGTTAATATGCCCCAGAGTGATATTAGCTTTTTTTGCAACTGCATCATATTGTCAACTCACATTCAGTTTATGATTCACTATAACCCCCAGATCCCTTTCATGGTCTTCCACACAAAAACCTTCTTTCTGCTTTCAGGAACTCTTCCTTTTTGACTCAGCGGGCAAAGAACTGTTTTCTGAGATGACAGAGAAACTGGCAAGTATCATGTAATAGTCTTCTTGTTCCTAACGAGGTGCTTTTGCTGTGAAGAGGATCTGAGCTACCTAGTCTGGCAGATGCAGCAAGCTTTGGCATGAGTGGGAGGGGAGAAACGCCTCTCAGTTGCCTATGACCCCTATTCCTTTACTTTCTGAAACTTGAAACAGTGCAGTAGGGAATCTTTTCCAAGGGAAGGGAGGTGGGATCCCAGAGGAAGCTCCTTTGGCTCTTAAAAAGAAATAGGAATACTAACCTGAGATAGCTGTATGGATGTTTTTGGTTTTTTATCTGTGTTTTTAGAGGTACCTCCATTTTGCCCCTTCTAGTATATCAGATTTTTGCCTTCAGCCTGATCTTTCTGTTCCACGGAGACTCTCCCTTCTGATGGGACATAGCACTGCCCTTGACTTCTCCCACTTTAATACATGTGTCCCTGCCCCTCCTACATCAGGGACCTTTCCATTGTATTATCAGATTTTGACAGATGGGGTCAGTTAATTGGGGTCCCGTTATATTAGATTCCTTTTATTCCTGTCCTGGAATGTATTTCCCACACTGACACTTCCTCTCTGGGGATGTATTGGCCATTGACCACATCAGTTTTGCTAGAGCTGACAATATCTCTCTCTTGATGTACAGTGGGAGCAGCCCAATGCCCTGTGTATTGTGTACGATGTCACCAATGAACAGTCTTTCAACAACTGTGCCAAGTGGCTGGAGAAGCTGAGGGCACGGACACTTGGAATGCACCTTCCAGGTAGGAGATGGTGAGATGCTTTGCACCCTTCTCATGTTTTGTGGTAGCATCTCTTCCCACTGAGATGTGGCATAAAGCATTATCTTAAATCCAAGTCAAGCATATCTTCCTTCAAGTCACCTGGTCTATGCTTAAGGCAGACCAGGGAAGTGCATATTCTTAGTGATTCCCTTGCTGTCCTTCTCTCTAGCACCTTCTCTAAGCAGCAATAGCCTAGCGATCCAATTTTGTTTTCTCCCATTTTCTAACTCACCCAGCAGGTTTTACAGTCTTTACTGCTAACAATTCAGCATTTCTTTTTTCCTTTCTTTTGTTTCACATTTTTTGTAGGTGTCTTAGTGGGGAATAAAACAGACCTGATTGGTCGACGAGTTGTGGAGTTGAAACAGGCACAGGAGTGGGCTGAGATCCATGGCCTGCAATACTGTGAGACATCAGTGGTGAGTGTCTTCTCCTTTCTCCATCTGTGGAAGTGGGTGTCTTCTCTTTTGGGAGCTCTGTTACAATCCTTTATCATTTAATCCACTCCCAGTATAAATGTGGGGGTTTTTATTGAGCAGTTAGAGTAGGAATAGGTGAATGCTTCCTCCATCCGTCTTTCACAACCTCTCTTCTCTCTTTACAGAAGGAGATGGAGAACATTGAAGCCCCTTTCCACATCCTGGCAAACTCATTCCACCGACTGTACAGAGAGAAGGTGGAAACCTTTCACTCACTTGTGTGAGAGCCTTGGGTATAGCAGCTTGCTTAGCCCCCGTGGGGTTTTCTTGAGCCCGGAAACACCCTGTTGCCTAGAATCCCACAGACTGAAAGATGGGGAGAAAGTGAGAGATGGGATTTTTTTTCTTTGTGACCATTTCCTGATAATTCAAATTAAACCAGAAATAAATATGTGGAAAGGCAGCCTTTTTGAGGTTGAGACCTGGTGTTCCTTTCATGTCCCCTGACTTGGTTTTCTTCTCCATGAAAATCTATTGGACAGTGTGGGGGCTACAGAATGGAAATTGCCAACCTTCTGCTTTGAGATTGTCCTGTCTTTTGTCAGAATGGCTTTCCTGCTGCTAGAAACAAGGGTCAGATGATTTGGTGGGGTTTTTGAGATGGGGAAGGAGTGGGGAGGCTAATGGGGCATTTCTCACATTGGACAGTCCAGTACTGACATATATCTAAAGGAGGCCTTGCACCAGGAAAGCACATTCACTAGCAGGGCTGGAATAGACTTTAGGCTCAGAGCCTGTTGAGATGTGCCCAGCAATTGTGGCATGAAATGTGACATCTGTAGGGACTTTTCTTGACTCAGGTATGGTTCTGAGATGTGCCTAGAGATTGGGGCCTGGTTTACGTGATATTCCAAGGTTCATCAGCTTGAAGCCCACCGCATTGCTGATATGGTTTGTGACCCTAATCTGTGTTTCGCACTTCTCAGACTCTAGTTCTTACTCTGACTTGGCTTATTTTCTCTGCCTGTTAGGAGCTGTCTTGCTGCCAGGAGGTTTTCTTCTGTCCCTATTATAACTTGGTAATGCAGTGCCCTCTGCTGGTCCTAGGTCACAAACTTGCCCAAGAAGGTGCCACTGTGTTGTAATGAGCAAGAATTGTGCTCCTATCTTCCTTCCCCACCTCCCAGATACCTCCCCTTTAGCCTGAGGAGGGGTCCCCAGGTTTTCAAATAGATAATTTTTCCTGCACTCCCTCTCCCCACCACTTCCCACCTTGCCTTTGTTTTGTGTGTGTGTGTGTGTGTGTGTGTGTGTGTGTTTGGGATAGGGCATTGCTAACTAAAGTCAGCAGTGTCACTTCCTCCCTAAATCCAGTTTTCCAGTCTCTTGGTCAAATGAGAACCCCATTTTGTTCAGTTTTCACCATCGGCTCTCACATTTCCTAGGTGATCACTTGGTTCAGGTATCATGAGTACAGACAGGACACAGGAGGAGAAAGAGGTCACCTGGCTCGAAGCTGTTGTGAGCCGGCAGAGGGACTTGTCCAGGTTCAGGTTTGGAGTGCGGAGGGGCAACATCTCTAGGTAGAATTCTTGTCTCTGATATAATACTGATGTAGAATGTGTGAGAACCCTTTAAAATCTCCAGTGCAAGGAGCTGCACTGCAGTTAGGCAAAATATCTGTGCAATTCAAGGTAGGATGTATCTCGTTGATTCCACAAGAGTCAGTTGCAGAAACTCTCCTCTGCTCCCAAGGTCACAATAACTTCCCTTGGCTAAGGGGGCTGATTTTTCTGGGGCTGTGCACTGAGTCATTTCTCTGAGATAAGCTTTCCAGGAATCTCTGCTCTAAGTGGGTTGGATGTAATGCATCTAAGTAGGAGATGTGGAGGCAGGAGCCAGCCACCTTCAGCTGCTATGAATAAGATATCATTATTTTTAATACTGTATTGCATTAGTTAAAGAACTTTAAAACTAAAGGCTCACTTTGATTTGATGGCTCCTCCTACAGTTTTACTAGCAATGTGCTTATGTTACATGATGGATCTTTTCATATTTGAAATATCTTTCCAACTGTGTCTTTGCCAGCTGTGACATGAACTATGGAGGATTAATACCTTGGGGATGGGAGATAAGGGGAAACCCATGCCATTTTTATCTGAGAACATTTTTCTGTATGCCCCAGAAAAACCTGCCATAGCTCTTAATGACTGACAAAGAGCTCTGTGTAAGCTTGAAAGCTGGTCTCTCACCAACAGAAGTTGGTCCAATAAAAGATATTGCCTCACCCGCCTTGTCTTGCTAATATCCTGGGACCACCACGGCTACAACACTGCTGCAAATAACTCTTAATAAGCAGTCTGTAAGATGGAGATGGGTGAATGTTTTTCACTGAATGAAAGCAAAAGCTGTAGAATCTAATTAGAAGAATGCTTACAGTGCTGATTGGTGATTTATTAGGTAGCTGCTGCCGATGGGTTAGTGAAGAAAAATGCCTCCCATTCAGGGAAAGATGTATTGCCTGAGAGTGAAACTGTGTAGCCCCTTCTCTTCCCGTAGGTCATTTCAAGAGTGAGAAAACAGGCGGTGTTTAAAACCTGTTAACTAGCCGGTTTTAACACGTTTTGAGTGCTAATGTAGCCATGATTTAATGTCTTTTAAAATGTTTGCTGATCATGGTCCTCCAAAGGGAGGAACTTTGGTTTGACCATGACCTGCTAATGCATTTCAAAGGCATACCATGTCTGCTCTAGTATTTTAAGACATGTCAGCTGACATGTTTTCAAATATGACCTATTTTCCTAGTTTAGACCTGGCCCAGTTGGGGAGGTTGGTAACGGGGTGGAGAAAAGGTGCCTGAGAGCTAGGTGGGTTGAGGGTTTGTTGTGGCAGGGAGACTGAAAGCTCAGTATGTCTGTGTATGAGGGAGCTTGGGGTAGCTAGGTGGGTGAGGGGAGAAGACTGGATGCATGGGATGTGTGAGGGGAGAGTCTGGGGCCAGTATTACGTTCCCCATGCCTTGTGTGAGCATGGTCAAACCTACATTCCTCCCTTCCTTTGGAGAAATGACCTGCCATCGCCTCTTCCCCGTGGGTTTTATTCTCTGCTCCTGTTGCACCTCCTTGGCTTGCATCCAGGGGCAGACCGGTGAGCGGGGTGGCAGAGAGGCTGCCTGCTGAGCAAGAAACCTTGCTGTTCCCCTGCAACTCTGACCGCTTCCTCCAACTGCAGAACTATAAATTCCCAGGATGGATTTTTAAAAACCCTGACAGTCCCAGCCAAACCAGGACAGCTGGAAAATTTTCAGGGTAAAAATCAAATAGTCCTGAACTTACCCACTTCCTTTTAACAGTACATAATCCTTCAGTCTCCTTTTTCCTACTTGCTTGCATGACTGAGCAAGCGCTTCTTTTTCTTCTCCGAGCTCCCATCTCAGCTTTCCAGTGGCTCATTTTCAGAACCTTGCTTCACTGAGCTCCTCATTAGCTCTTTTGCTGCTCACTTTAGTATGAAGTATCACAAGTTGTTTTTGTTATCCGTCTTTGTAATTTCCCTCCTAGCTGTCCCAAAATACCAAATGGCATTTCGTCTCAGCAAGGTTTACAAAAGAAAAACAAATTTGGAGTTTTTAGGCCAAACCATTTTGGAGCGATGAGCCAAAAATTGCTTCACAAATTTTCAGAAATGAACTTCCAGTAAAATTTTAAAAGTCTTTTATGTTAAAACCTCTCTTCTGACTTTCACCAAATGTCCCAGAAAAATCCTACCCTGGGATGAGATGTAGCATGTAAAATTTCAGGAAGATCAGATTCTCTTGCGGAAGCTAATGCCAGTTTAAAAAGCCTTTGAGCTCAACAATGGAGCCATTGCTGCTCCATAATACACAGTTGAACACCCTGAAATGGGGAGATGAAAGCAGATTCTTCAAGGCGTTCATTAATTTGAGGGTCTCAAATATCCAGAAAGGACATCTTGCAGGTAAATAATATCAGATTAATTATACTGCTTGGCCCAAAATTCATCCGAGTATAACTTCACTGACTTCAAGGGGTGGATTTGGTCTTTTATGTCCATTGACTCCCTTGGGTTATACAATTCATACCTTGGACAGGATCAACCCTGTAGACAAGAATTGCAGAAGACACAGTGTTGTTTAGGTTGAGAGGAATAGGGCAAAAGAGAGGGTAGTGTATTCGGGAAGAACAAAAAGGGTTAAACTGTAAAATAGCAATTAAACTGGGCAGGCTACAGCAAAAAATGTATAATCCATCCCAATTAGGAACTGCCTCTCCAGAGAAACCCAGAGCCTAATGCAGGTGCTGACAACAGGGAAAAACACAACATTTCTAGTCTATATGCAGCTTCTACTTTATACTGGTGCTTGCACATATCCACGAGGGTCTGTCCTTTGCTCAAGGCGGAGGGGCTTTGCTTTTGGCACCACACCTAAAACATTCAAGTGGAAACTGCTTCCAGTTGCCATCCTGCCTTAATGTCCCTCTGTGTTTGGGCATCCATTGTGATGTGTCCCCTGCTGGTAGCAGAGAGACGTTTCTGTTCTCCCCACCCCCCTGTTCCCCGGTCAGTTCTAGGGGCTCTTTTCCCTCTGCACTCAGTCCTCTCTCCCCCAACCTGAGCGGAGATGATTCCTTGCCCTTCTCTCTGAATGGAGAGCTGCCAACTATGCTGTTCGTATCAAGTAGTTTTTCCATCTGGTGGACTGCGCTCCAGGCTCGCCAGGCACAGGCTCTTAGGGCTGTGCTATTTTGTGCTAAGGAAGTGCCAGAACTTTCAAAACTGAAGTAAAGGGCTGAGAAGGTTGTTCACAACCCATCCTCCCCTTTACCCTGAAGGCACATCTTCCCTCCACAATCAGAAGGCCAGTTTCTCCTACTGTTGTCATCTTGCCTTGAGAGTCCTGTCCTCTTTGCCACTCGCCCGTGGCTCTGTTGACCCAGAACAACACCGGGACTGAGGGGGTGGGTAGCTGCTCAGTTGCAGTTAAGGTTTCCCAGTCCCTTTCAAGAAATGCTCTTGAAGGGGTCATCGAGCCCTCACTCCCAGCCAGACTGGCCTGGGTGCCTAAGTCTGTCGCTCTGTCCAAGGTGTATTTCGCGGCAGGATGGCCCCTGGCTAAGCGCTGGCAGCCTAGTCCTGGCTCTGCTGAGGTTGCTGCAATGTAACGTTCACAGACATTGGCTGTTCTCATTCTGACTTGGAGTTATTTTTTTTCCTTGGGGGGTTTCTCTCATTCTTCTGTCACAGCCTCACATATCTCCTCCCCTGGAGCTGTTTGTCAGTGAAGGCTGGATTTGCTCTTTTCCCAGGTCTCTGAGATCAAATCCAAATCTGGCAATGTTTATAGGGGAAATGTGACAGACCTTGCATGTCAGGCTGGGGTTGGAGATGGGGTCAATTTGATGAGGTTCCCTCCAGCCAGACATGCATCGACTGGAGAAATGTGGAGCCTGTAATCTCTCTGCATAAGTACTGGAAAAATACACGATGCCTGTCCCAGTCAGCATGGGGAACCGAAGAAGCAAGGGTTAGTGGGCAGAGAAAAATATGCAGAGGAGAGATCAACTTCTGTGTCTCAGACAGCCAGGGGAATTGCAAGAGCAAAGGGGAAGGAGAATATGCAGGAGGGAGTGAATCTCTGCCCCACCTCACTGAGGGCACCAGGGGGAATTGGGTGGAAGGGGATACATGGGGAAAGACGAATATTTGTCCCAGTTCATGGAGTTTACTGTGGAGAACAGAATGGAAGAAGGAAAGACCAACCTCAGTCCTGTTGAGAGAGAGCTTCAGGAAGCAGGGCAGAGGGGACCAGCGCTCCTGCTTGGGGTTTTTTGATGTTGGAGTTAGGCTCAAAAAGGGTATGTTCAAGATTGGGATGTCTGGAACAGGATCTGTGGGGATCTCATAGCTGCAAAGAATTGGGGTAGTGAGGGGTTTGGGCTCAAGGTGGATCAGAAGGGTGGCCATGCAGGGTCAGCATAGCGGTGTTTGAACTGTGGTGGTGATGTGGGGCTGAGGTGAGGAATGTAATGTCAAGGGTGTGTGTCTGAGTCATATGTGGGACAATAATGTGGGTCAGAGATGACAAGACTAGGGTCAACATGGGGAATTTGGTGCTGCAGGCAGTGGTACCAGAATCAGGGAGCAAAGTGTAGAGGACAGGATCAGTATAGGATGCTGGGGACCTGGAGCTGGAAAGTGTACAGCGGTATAGGCTGAGGACACTGGTGAGAGTCAATGCAGTTGTGTTGGAGTGGTGGCTTGAAATCATTGTCACAATATACAAGGCCCCTGAATAGAGCTGGGCATTTATCTAAAAATATTTTCCACATGTATTTGTGTGATTTAAAACCTAAGTTATCGTTGGCCATGTCTATAGCCTTTCTGTACTTTGCTTTCCCCAAAGATTTCATGATCCAGTCGTGCAAGCACTTGCAGAAAACAAATTGTAAATTCATGTGTGAATTATTTGCCCCAGCAACCTGAATGTCAGAGTTACACAAACCCATTCAGAGAGCAGAAACAAAACCACATGACTCATCACCAATCACAACTAACCCCATACGTCTTGAATTTTGAGTGTTGCATACTCACAGCAAAGGTTGTTCACGATCAATTCATACAGCAAAAGGATTCAGTAAAAAATACTGACAAATTCAAGAAAATCACAGTCTCCATGTGGACATTCTGCAAACAGGAAAAAATGGCTAACTTAAATGAACAAATTACTTGCCATAAATAATTCACTCCATTCTGCATGTGAAAGATGTATTTTATTGTGTGTGCTTCACTTGTTTTGTCTTTTAAGTCTAAGTGAAGCATCATTGACTGCTCTTTTTGCATGTCGTCAGTTTTGTGTGGACATGGTGCACTGCTGCTAGGACTTGTTTTTGTGAGGGTCAGGTGGTTTCAACCCAGCATTTTGTAGCTGGGAGTAGCGGGGATCAGGGGCCATTCGGAGGGTGTCAGGCCCAATCCTAGCTGATGGGGATGTCAGAACATGAGGATTCTCAGGCTGGGGTCAGTGGGAATATGCTGGTGTTGGGGAAAAATGTATGGGTGGTTGGGACAGGAGACGTGTGGGCTGAAACAGGGAGGGCCAAGTACATGTGGAATTCAGAGGACTGTGGCCAACCTGGTGGGTTGGACTCAGATCTGTGTGGAGGTACTTGAGATGGAGAGAGTGCTGTGCCTGGAAATGAGCATGGAGTTGAGTGGGGTGAACAGCTGGGGATGAAAGGGTGGTGTTGTGACTCACACCAGAGCCCCTAAACTCAGAGGAATAAACAAGCTCTTTCCATCCACTGTGGTCTACCCACCCACTGAAAGCCTCGGGATGTTTCTCTTGGGCAAGGATTGAGTCACTGCTACTGCTGACGACCCTGTCACCTGAGTCTGCCTAGTGGTGTGGCTTTCACTATTCACTGAGATAGCAGAGGCTGCTAAGCAGAAGTGACAAGAGCTTGCAGGAGACAGGGCAGAGCACATGGCTGAAGAGGAATCTGTGGAACATCAGGCAGTTATATTCCCCAACCTACGATATCTAGCTGTCTCCCAACAGCTTCTGTAGCATTACCCATGCCTCCCACCCACCTTCATGCTGGTCCCTACATATCTTTGTGTGCTGCCTGTGCCCTGCACCCCTCCCCCAATTGCACCTCCTGTGCCACTCACCTACCGATCTCCTTGGAGCTGCCTGTGTCCTACCTAACACCCATCTTTCTGGAGTCTAAAGCCATAGTCTGGAAGAGGCACTTGACATCCTGTCCCTTGGCATGCACACCTGCTGCTGTCCACTCCACCTGGTGCCCAGTGCACAGCTCAAACATTGGTTGGCAACTGGGCTGGTATCGGGGCACCGAGATAGTGCCTGAGCTGGGTGTGTGTATCTGTCTGGGTGGCAGGGTCCAGGCAGGCACCCATTTGCCCCCCATCAGACTGCACTCATTTATTATACCATCTGTTTTCTCAGTGCCTGAGATGATGCTGGGGATATGTGACTTGGGGCACTCAGGCGGAAACTGGCCTGCACAAGGCCAGCCATGTGTTTGCCTCCTAGCAATGCAGCGGTCAGCAGCAAATTCTTTGCTGCTGCCTCCTCTCAGTATGGGAGAGAGAGAGCGTGGGCCTGGGTGTGTAGGAGACACAGTGAGATGGACTGTGTGGAGGTGGGAGAGAGCAAGATGGAGTGTGTGCGTGTGTGTGTGTGTGTGTGTGTGAGAGAGAGAGACAGAGAGAGAGAGAGATGAACTGTGTGAAAGAGGGACAGACAGATGGACTTTGTAGAGGAAGAAGAGAGAGGCAAATTTGGCAGTTGTGAGCAGAGAGAGAGATGGACTGCGTGAAAGAGACAATGTGGGGAGAGAGACTACAGTAGTGGGTGCATTAGCAATGCCATAGATGTGGCTGGAGATAGATACACAGTGTGACAGAGAAATTGTGTGGATAGAAGGGCCATGGGCTGTGTGAATAAAGGTGAGGGAGAGCAACGATAAAGGAGAGATGGCGAGAGACTCTGTGACAGCAGGCGAGCGAGGTAGCTGTGTGAATGAGCGAGAGAGAGGTGGAAAGAGAAGGAGACAAACATGTGGGAGAAGGCCTGAAAGTGAGGGAGATGGTATCTTCAACAGGCTGTGTGGAAGGAAGTGTGTGCGCGCGGGGTGTGGGGAGGGATTGCTGGCCCTGAGTGTGTATAAGAGCAAGAGAGATGAATTGTGTGTTAACCCTTCCCTGTGTGGGAGTTTGAGGTTCCCTTTCCGCACACTGGGAGTGGAGACTGCAGGGCAGAGATTGGCGACTGGCAATGTCTCCCTGGTACTAGCAAGCAGCACTCACACGAGGTTAAGGTGAACTGACAACGTAGAGAAAGGTGTTCCCAGGCCTGAGGATGCGGAGAAAGTGAACGTCCCCTGGGCACTAGCACAGAACACTGTCCCTTTATGGGGGCTCAGGCTGCACTAGAGCATTACACTGCAACCTGTTGACTAGTTGTTTCTGGTATTTCGAATGGGTTCTTTGGATGAGTTTAAAATGACAGAACAGGTTTGTTTTTGTTGAATTTTTTTCTCACCCTGTTCCTCCAGTGTGGATTCTCAGGCGAGACATACACCCTCTCTTCTCTCAAGCACAGCTGAGCCCATCTTACTGCTCCTTCCTTTTTTTAACTGATCTTTTAGCCACTGTCTTTCCTCTCTTTTTCCATTCAACTCTAACTGTCCCTTTGTTCTTTTGGCTACATTTCCTCTTTCTTTCTTTCTTTCTTACATTTTAGATTTCTCTCAGTCTCTCATCTTCCCTGGGCCTTTCTCTCCTCTTTGTTCCAGACTCTTTCTCTCCCAGATTATACATCTTTCTTTTTGTTTCAGCTTCCTTCTTCTGGTTACCTGTTTCAATCCTCACTGTCTCTCCTTAACCCTTCTGTCCCTTTCTGTCTCTGGCTGTCTGCCTCCTTTATCTCACTCTTTGGCTGTCTCTCTTGAACTGGTTTGTGAATTCTATCAGCATCAGAGCAGGAGAAACTGTAAAACTGAAGTTCCCGGAGGGCCAGGTTGTGATCATTTTCATTTTAGCAATGTCCTTGGATGTATAAAGGTGTTTGAGGGGGAGGGGCAGCATGTGTGCTGGGTAGGGGAAGAGAGGGGAGTGCAGGCCAGAGCAAATGGAGCTTAAGACTAATATAGGTCAGTTGCAGACAGAAGTCCCAATGGTCTGTGTAAAAGAGGAGTGGCTTGTTGCTTTGGGCTAGATGCTGGAAAGATGGCAGCTGAAGAGTTTTACCCAAATGACAGATGGATCAGACACACAGGTGCACACAAGCAGGAAAGTGCCATATCATCCAAGAACGCAACTAGAAGTGAGTGAGATGAGACTCTGAGTGTTCACAATTGGCTGCTCCTCTCCCAGGCATCTTCCCAGCTCAGAGAGTTTATGGGAATCTCCTGAGGTTCCAGGCAGATGGTTCTAATCCTGCTTCTTCTGTTCAGCTCTCTGTCCTGTGCTCTGAATATGGAGGTCAGGGGCATTGCTGGCAGGCCCCTCCCTAATGTGCTCTGCTGTGCCTGCTGGTTGTTTCAAAGGAAATGGCTGCAAATAATCGACAAGCTAAATAAACTGGTCAGTAAAACTCAGAGGAGAAAGAAACACACACACCATATTTGATATTGCAATGAAGTGGCTACGATGTGTGTTCAAGCTGCCCTTTACTGGATGGAATCAGAACTGTCCAACTGTGTGTCAAAGACCATAACAGCTAGTGGAGATTATCCTTTAGGTTGAGTGGCCAGGGCCTGGGATTTTGGTGCAGAAGGACCAAATTCTGTCCCTGGTGATGCCATGAAATCCTGAGCTGCCCTGGTGTGTAGTATAGTGACAACTGTGATAAGTGACCTAGCTGGCCACAGATTTGCCACAATATGTGTGAACAGATGCCTCTCTGCCTCTAGACAGCTCCCAGGTAATACATAGGGCCACATTAACACACATCATCATGTCTACAGTGGATGATGGATGATAATAACCATTGATTATACACCCAAAGCACAGCCTCTGAAATCCTAGCTTAATTTCTAGTAAGATTTTTTTTAAAACAGGCTCTTAAAGTTAAGTTCCAAATCAATATTTAGGCAACTCAATAAGTCGCCAGATTTTCAGAGGTGCTGAGTTTCTGTAGTTTTCTGTAAATACAGTGGGAGCCGCTGTCTCCTCAGCACATTTGAAAATTGGGGCACTTATTAGGTGCCTAAACATGAAGTTAAGAGATTAACTTTAAGCACTTTTAAGAAAAATTCTTGGTCTTCATTCCTAAAGAACAGAATAATTGGCATAGCCTATCTGTGACAGGTTCTTATACTATGCCCATCACTGTAGTGTCTCAGCACCTCTGTGGGGTGTGACATGCTTAGTCTGACATGTTTAGCATAGCTCTTCTATATGGGTTCACTTTACGGTTCCTAAAATTTGTAATCTAGGTTTGTCATATGAAATATTTCCAGGGTTGCCTACAACCGTTGTGTATCAAGAGACGGTAAAACTCACATTGACTTCAGTGGAGCCAGGGCTTCACCCATTATGATTTGAATTTCTTTATCTTTGACCCCTTTGAGCTCCTGTATTCACAGAGCTCCTAAATAATCTTTAGGTTGTGTATTTCTCTAGACGTGTTCCTCTGCAAAGCCAGGCATACACTTACAAATGAATCCCAAAGGGTCAGCTTTCCCCTTCAGATCTTGCACTGCGACAGCACTTTTGATTTGCACATAACATTTCTTAGAAAATTCCATCTCCATCATTAGCTCTGATTTGAACAGCTGGACATTAGAGAAAGGAGAGGAGCTGCATCTCATTGCGAATCCCCTAAACTAGCCAATCTCTTGTGGGAAGAGGGTTGAGGATGGCCTAAAGGGAAGAGAGAACATGTGGGTGGCCTGTGTCACTTGCAATGGCTGCACTGGGCTCTGCCATATGGGGTTCAACTAATGACGTTTCTATGACACTTCTACGGAGGACCAAGTAGAGGGTGTTTGGGTTAACAGCGAAGTGTGGCTTTGACAGACGAAAGTGAAAAGGGTGAGGCTGCATGGGGCTTTTTCTCCACTACTATTATAGAATCACAGATATGTAAGGCTGGAAAGGGACCTTGAGAAGTCATCAAGTCCAGCATTCTGCCCTGTGGCAGGACCAAATAAACCTAGGGCATCCCTACTGGAATTTCACAACGTTTTTGCTATGAAATGATTAGATCACTAGTGGATCCTAAACCTGAACTGAAGGAATCCCCTCTCTCCCCCCCCCCCCCGTTGTTTGAAGAGGATCCAGGGCTAGAGCATTGTAGTCAAGGCCAGTCTCCGAATTTCAGTTCTAGCCTTAACATGCACATATGCGGCTCCCGCAGTGAAGCCCCATCCTTGTGCCTTCTACTCAAAGCAGTTCCTGATCATAAGATAATTCCACATCCCATTCATAAGCCCAATGCCAACAATGGACAAATGGCTTTTCCTTCTTTGCTGTTGCTAACTTTGCAGTTCAGACATTAGCTCATCCTTGTCTGCAGCCTCCCCGAGCCGTTCTGCACAACTCCTCCTTCTGGAATATGCTTCCGGAGCTTCATGTGTCTGTGTGCTTGTGGGTGGGTGTCTGTGCTTGATTCTCTCTGGGTGGGAGGGAGAGAAGGGCAGGTGTTTCTGGAGGATTTGGTCAAACAGGAATGGGCTAGGAGTGGCTGGGATAGGTGGATTTCTATGAGGTATTGGTCTGTGTGTGAGTGGGAGGACTAGGTACATGTATAGGTGTGAGAGAGTAAGCAGTTGGATAGATGGGGGCTGTGCAGGGAAGTGTGCAAAGCGGGGTACTCAGGGGTGGAGGCTTAGCTATGTGTAGGGGTGATGGAGTGTGCTCTGTTTGAGCAACGGTGTGGGGAGGGATTAAATGTGCTGGTGGGAGTGGGGAAACTATTCTCCCAAATTTTCTTTGTGAATCCCACCCAGTAAATCTCTGTGTGTACCTCACTAAAGATACTTTACCAAATACTGTAATTCTGGCTGGAGTGACTTATTAGCAGCCTGCCCTCTGTTAGAGCTAATGGGTTACAGGCATTGATTTCTTTCCTATTCCTATTGATTCAGCAGTTGCTGAACATACAAAACCCACCACAGCATGGAAAGAGGGAGAGAGGTAAAACAGTTCGCATCCCAAAAACCCAGCATCGTGAGGAATTTGCTGTGGGAGCCTTGTCCATCTCTGCTGCCTGTCTCACCCAAAGGAGGGACAGTATTTCCCTGATGGAAGAAACCAACCTACAAGGCCCAAGAGATGATATTTAGCAGCATGTGATTTAAAAGGGGTTAGAATCAATGCAATACAGAAAGATCTATAGGGGGAGCAGTGTGTGTGCGGGGACCAGGGGACCATTTAGACCAATTTTTTTTTAATCTTATCCCAGGAGAAGTGGAGATTCCACCAAAGAAAGGAATGTGTGCTTTGCATGTATTTGTGTGTGTGTGTACGGGGGGTTATCAGAATTAACTTAGCTTGGAGACTGAATTCCCCTCTTACTCTGGGAAAAGAAAGGACTGGACAAAGCTGGGGTTGACTGGAAAGAGTGAGGTGGTGGCAAAAAATTGAAGATTTAAGGTCATGGAGAAGAGGGACAATGACTAGGAGAGGACAAGGGAAGTGAAATGAGGGCAAGGATGAGATGGAGGAGATGATTAGATAAAGGGAAGGAAGACAATAGAGCCCTTATCCCATCCATAAATCCTAGGTGCTGTTTATGCTGTTTTCTCAGATTCCATAGTACTCATCTTTTCCTTGGAGATTTATTTTTTTCTGTAATCTGGTAGAACAAACAGACAACAGAACCCTAAAATCACAGAACAGTGAGGGTTTCAAAAGAAACCACTTAAACTTTGGAGCGCAATGATGGTCTTGCAGTCAAAGCATGGAGATTGGGATTCAAGAGACTGAGGGTGGGTCTACACTACAAGATTACGTACATTGCTCAGGGCTGTGAAAAATGTCATGCCTTGTGCAATGTAATTAATTCAGCCTAAGCCCCAGTGTAAACACTGGGAGGTTGACAGAAGAATTCAGATGGATTTACTACAGCAACGGAAGAACCCTTTCTGTCGCTGCAGTGTCTACACTACAAAGCAGCTACTGCACTGCAGCTGTGCCACTGTAGCATTTCTAGTGTGGACATACTCCTAGTTTCAATTCCAGCTCTGACACAGACTTCCTGTGTGACCTTGAGCTAGGCACCTAGGACCTCATCCAAATCCCACTGAAATCAGTGGAAAGACTTCTATTGACTTGAATGGGCTTTGCGTCAGTCCCCTAATCTTTCTGTACCTAAGTCCCCTATCTGCAAAACGTGGATGATACTTTGCAGAATGGCATGAGGATAAATGCATTAATGTTTGTGGGGTGCTTAGGTACTAAGGTGATGGAGACCACCTAGTTAAAGAGTGGATTATCGACTCCATCTCCTTTTGCTCAGATACCTAATTGCCTCCTGTCATGGTTCCACTCCTTCCTAACGAATTACCTTTTCCTCTCCCTCTGGAGATGGCTCTTCCTCTGCACCAATATCACTCCTCTATGGAGTCCTACAAGTTGTAATTCTTGACCTCTTTCCTATCCACCTTCTTCCTCCAAGTCATATTGGCCCATGGAGTTACACTGCAGACAAATTTGACCTATTATATGTATGTTTAATCTTAAATCATTTCAATCACCTTTATGGTTAGACAAGGAGGCTGGGAGTCAGGACTCTTGGGTTCTCCCAGCTCTATCATTGTGATCTTGGCAAAAGCATGCTTAACTTCTCTTTTCTCAGTTCACTCAATTGTAAAATGTGGATAACAATCCCAACCTCATTTAGATGTTGTGAGACTGATGTTTGTTTGAGATCTTCAGATGAAAGATATTAATGAAGCATTCTTACTTATGGAGTGTAGGTAACTTTTGATACCATTAATGTCTCTGCTCTGTTCACCCTCTCTGCTTGTCTCACCCATATCCTTTTCTGGCTTTTTTTCCCCTAACCTACGCCAGCTAAATATCTCAGACTGAAATGCATCTCTTAGATAAAAGGAGCCCTCTTAAGAACTCATCCCCTTCCTGAACTCAGATCTCCCTCTTATCTCCACTGGCCATAACCTTGGCATCATCCATGACTCTGAATTCTCCTTTTCCCATTTCTCCTATATCTGTGCTTCTGCCAACTACCATTTCCAGACTGCCTATGAATACAACTACCTTAGCTCTATCACTATTCCATGTTTACATCTCCTCTCAACTTGACTGTTGTAACTCCTCCCTTTATGGCCTCCCCAGAGCCTTGGATTCCAGCATATGCAGAATATCACTGTCTGCCTGCTCCACCTACCAAAAAAGCTCCATTGCATCACCCCGTCCTCAAACACCTCTATGGGCTCCTCATCTGCCCTCTCTGCTTTTAAAGCTCTCCTGTGGACTTGCTTCACCCCACTTCATGCACTTTGTCTCTTTCTTTACGCCCTCCCCACATCCTTCACTGTCAAAGTACGGTCCCTCTCTCTCTCTCCTCCCCAAACTCACATCACTTTTGGTGCAAGAACCTTCTCTTCAGCTTCTGCCATCTGAGACAGATTTCCTATATCTCTCTGTTTTATCACTCTCCGTTTCATTTCAAATATCATTAAAATCTCCTTTTTCTCCCGTTGCTTATTACTTTCTTGTATCACATAGTTCTGTTTATAGCATATAGCAATATCTTATTGTAACTCTGTTATACAAATCTGCAGCTATGTTTTTATTCTGTAATGCATTTTTTGCATAAAAATGATTCTTTGTAAAAAAGATGAACTCTACACTGTATCTCGCCAAAGTCTGAGCCGCAGCAGCTGCATGCACATTGAAGATTTTGAGTGACTATAGTGATTTTGTTTCCTTTACCTCCTTGCTATAGTTGGTTCCATTCCTCTATCATATCATTGAGAATGGAAGAGGAATTATTCAGAATGGTCCAAAGGCATATAACTAGGGTAGTAGAAAAGGAAAAATTGTGTTTGAATATCAGGCAAAACTTGGTAAGAAGCTATATCAGGTCCTGAGCACCCTTAACTCTCATTACAGTCCACAGGAAATTAGGGTGCTTGTCATCTTGCATGATTGGGCTCTAGTAGATGGTGGAATAGTCTCCCATGGAAAATTTTGGATCTGCTATTGCTTGTATCATTAGAAACTATACTGGTCAGAGCATTACAAAATGCAATGAAGGGAACAATCCTTTGCTGATGTAGGGGATTGCTTAGATGACCCTGTAGGTCTCTTCTGTCTCTGCCATCTATGATTCTGCTAAAAGCAATATAATTAAAAATATAATTCTGTTGTTTCAACTGCATTTTTCTTGTTCCACTTTAAATCTGTGTTTTGGGTTTGTTTGGTTTTTTGGGTTTTTGCTGGTTTGGTTTTTCTGATCCTCTATTTATGTACTGTGGCCCCAGCTGTGCAACACTTCAATGGTTAGCACTTACCCAAATAGTCCCATTGGAGTCAAATGCTCACTTGTATGAACAGGGCCCAAAGCCCATTGAAATCAGTAGAAGTTAGGTGCCTAAATACTTTTGAGGATCTGGGCCTAAGCTCGTTGGGGTGGGGCCCATCTTTTTGTTCTGAGCTAGCCTGCTGAGGTCCTAGTCCATGAAGTAGGGCTGTTAGGTGCTACAGTCATACAAATAATAAGGTTGTACAACTGGGCCCTGGGTGAACAGTCATAGCACCTGACTCTCTCCCCCTCTCCTCATTAAACCACCTCTGTAATAAGTGCCTAATTTGCAGAGGTGCTGACATCTGCAGCTCCCATTGACTTCCGCTGGAGCTACAAGTGCTCAGCTTTTCTAAAGAGCAGGGGTAACATTTTCAAAAGCACCAAGTGACATGGGCACTTAGGTCTCATTGAACATCAGTGGGGTTTAAGGCTCCTAAGCGACTGTCATTTTCAAAAATATGATTTAGGATGTAAAGTGACTTTCCGTCCTTTCGAAATTTTACCCTAGGCCCTTAATATTCCAGAATCATATCCCCAAGGATTTTCAGTGGTTTTGTAGCCAAGTTGGTCTCCAGATATCAGACAAGGTGGGTGAGGTAATGTCTCTTATTGGACCAGCTTCTCTTGGTGGAAGAGAGGAGCTTTCAAGCTTCACAGAACCCTTTTTCAGGTTGGAAAAGGTAGCCAGATTGTCACAGCTGAATACAATGTGGGACGGATTGTTAAACATAAGAGGTTGCAAGAAACCACTTAAAATGAAGTGGGCAATTAACACCTCTGCAGTTATAGGACAAAGTAAGTTTAGTGGGTTACAAAATGTTGTAATAAGCCATAAAAACCAGTGTCTGTGTTGCAACCATGATTTGCAGTGTCTAACAGAGTTATGAATTTAAATTCCTAAGCTTATCTTTTGAAGGTGTGTGGGTTTCCTTTGAGAATGAGGACTGATAGGACAAATATGGAGTGATCGCTTTGTGAAAAATGTTCACCCACAGGTGACGGTATTTTTTGTCTTTTATCATTTTTCTGTATGAGTTCATTCAAGAGCATAGTGATTGGCCGGTTTCACCCACATAGCTATTCTTGGGGCATTTGACGCACTGAATGAGGTGCACACCTGTTATGATAGGCATGACTAGGAGCCATGGATCTTGAAAGGTGTGTTGTGGGGGGTGTTGATCATTGTAGCAGTGGAGATATGTCTGCAAGTGTTGCATCTGTTGTTCTGGCAGAGACTGATGCTGCCTTGAGTTGGTGTGTCCTGCTCTGTGGAGTTTGCTTCTGATGGTGAGTTTGGGGGGTTGTTTGAAGGCCGGAAGAGGGGGTTCAGGAAAGGATGTGGTCCCCTTCAAGTATGGCTTGTAACTGCTTGATGATACCCTGTAGTGGGCTCCAGTGTGGGATGGTAGGTGACAGCTCATGGTGTGTGATCAGTGGAGGAGGGGTTCCCCCCTGTATTGAAGCAGGTTGTCTCAGGGTATCTGCATGGCCTGGTCCATGATGCAATATACTCTGATGGAGTGTCCTGGTTTGGTGAAGGCAGTGTTAAGTGTATGACTGTACCATGGATTACATGTTATGCTACACGTTTAATTCTAGTAATCTTGCTTCATCAGAGCTCCTGCCTCAGAGCCCTTTATCCTGCTGGCTGCTCTGTTCCCTCCTGCCTCTTTGTCAAGAGAGCTTTTGCATTCTGGGTGCAACTGACCATTCCATGATGGGCTGAGATCTGCAGAGGAGAAAGGAATGAAAAACAAATGCATAGAAAGAGAGGAAATGGGTCAGAGCCATCACCATCCTCCCCTTTCTAGAACTTCTCCATGTCACAGTTATGGAACCATTGGGAGGCGGGGGGGGGGGAACCACTTCGATAATCCCACTGGCTCCCTGGTAGCTCCAGTCTCTGAGTTTCAAGTCCTTTCCCCCTCCCCCCACTTCCCTCACAATTATAACACTTCTCCAACGATCCCTTTCTGGCAGACCTAGTAGCTTCTCTCAAGGGGTCCCTCTCCTATATGGTTCTAGTCACTCCCCTGGACTAGAGGTTGAAGGAAGGGGGCTCTGCTGCTAGTGGCCTTTCAATGTCTTTGTAAGAGAACAAGGAGAGCAGGAAGCTGGGGAAAACAGCCCCATCCCCCTGCTGAAGACAGTGCAGAAAAAGCAGCCAGGGAGCTATGGTGATACCACTTGTAGTCAGCAAAACACATCCTTTGCTCAGTGGAACCCCCTTTCATGCAGGAACAGAACCTCAATTCTCCCCCCTACGCCGCAGTAGGGAGAGAGTCCAGTGTCACCAGTTCCATGAGACTAAGGATTAAAGGCTATGTCTACACTGCAGCGATCATTCGGATTATCTTCATTCGACTTTCAGCAGCCCATTTATAGAAATCGCAGGCTAATAGGGAGGAGATAGTATTCTCTCGCTCGCCTACTTCGCTTTAAGGTGTCCCTACCCTCGTTTATTTTCATCCCACCCTTCCCCGCAACACGCAAACAAACCACACCCTGGTTAACACATCCCACATCAAGCATGTGTGTGCCAGACAGGGGCTGCTGCTGTGTGGATGCCCGCTGCGCGTGCCACCGCTGCTCAGCTGCAGCGCTTGCCGCGTGGCAGGCGGGGGGGGGGGGGGGCTGATCCGAGCAGGCTCCGGAGGCGGGGGGGGGGGGAGGTCCCGCGGCACACTGGAGAAGGGGTCCGAATGAAACCACGCTGGGTCCTCAATGCCGATCCTTCCTCTCGCCCCCAGGAGCAACGGCGGCGGCTGTGGAAGAGACCCGCAGCTGCGGATCTGGCTCCTGTCACCAGCCATCCCCCAGCGTTCATTTGCTGACCGGCGCAGCCCCCGGAGGGTGTTGGCCGTTTTATTCCGTGGGGTTTAACATCGCTCTGCTTCGGTTCCCTTGGGGAGGGGCAGGGCCGGGTGGGCACGCGGGGGGCGAGAGACAGCGGGGGCTGCTCCGATGTGGCTGGATTCGCCATGTAAAGGGACGCACGGGATTCGGGGCGGGCGGGGTGTGGCCATCGGCACGCTGGGGGGAGGGCTGGGCAGAGCAGGGCTTTCACATTGCTGCTGGTCCCGAAGGAGCTGGCCCTGGCCCTGGCCCTGGCCCCGCACAGGTCTGTGGCGCTGAGAGACACTAGGCTTGAGAGGCTGAGGGATTGGCTCCTTGTCCCACCCAGACCCCAATGCAGCCACGTGGTTCCCCCATCAATAAACTTTCTTCCCTTGCTTGGCCAGGCCGATGAATGCACTGAAGTCCTTTGTAGACTTCCCTGGTCTTAAATGTGTTTCTTGGGACAAAGAAGACAATCCGGTTTTCGTTGTCAATGGAGCCACACTATTAAGAGGGAAAGAAAGAAAAAAAGAGGGGGGAGGGAGACAAAGGATAAGAGAATGTGTAATCTTCACACCACAGCAAACCTGTCATTGCCTGTGTAAGCGTGAATGGTTATTCTAGAAAATTAGGCTAAAAACGAGGTAGTTTGGTAATTTACGTGCAAAGCTGAGGAGCGGGTGTTTTATCGTAGGTCAATCAATTCGATAGCAGAAAGTGAAGACAGCCTTTAGAGATGAATTTATACCTAGCGCAGGCTGCTTTGTAATTCATCCTTTTTTCACAATCTCTTTAGCGTTCAGCAGACCTCTGAGAGATTGTCTTATAGGCATGATCTCAGCCGGGAGAGAGAGAGAGAGTGTGTGTGTGTGTGTTATGAAATTGCAACGTGTCTCAAACCCTCCAACTGATTCAACTTCCCTGCACCCCCCTCTGGCAGAAAAACAGAACCTAAAGCAGCCCTTCTGGTCTCTTGTTCTCTGAACTATGAAGCTGATCAGAGAAAAATTAAATCTGTAGCATCAGGAATGAGATGAAGTCATTTTTCTTCACTGTTGTGAGATTAAAGAACAGCTACCCATATAAAATGACGAGGTGAATAATGTAATTAACCTAGCATAATGATGCTGCTCAGAAGGGGGAGAGGATTGTGACATGCTTTGATGCCAGTATTGTACGATTATATATATATGTGTGTGTGTGTCCTCAGATGCGGCACTAACGGGTTATGTCTGACACAGGAAACTTAAATACAATGAACTATTCTAGACTTTGATTCGAATGGATTCAGTCAACGCACCTTTCTGTTTCAGATGAAGACGAAAGGAGCATTATTTTTTGAGAGGAGGGAATTCAATTTGCAGCAACTTTTTAAAAAATCTTTTTGTTACTAATCTTTTCAAAATGTCTGCTTGTTGAAGCAGCATTTAGGATTTCACTGAAAGCTACAAAGAGAGAGAGAGACACCAGAGATTCATACACTATTGGTTAGGAAGAGACAAAGAAATGAGAGGAGAGAGGGGGAAAGCCCACTGTATAACTTGTAGCCAGCCCGAAAATAATGGAGATCAAGTGATTTAACAAATGTTTTTTAAAACCTTTTTATTTAATTTTTAATGACCCTTCCACGTTACATTTCCCCCGGCTCCTGGGAAGAGAAACGGCTGATTGAAGTTTTGCGCTGGTCTAATTGTGATGTGAGGGTTGTATTTGGAGCTCTGGGCACGTATAGCTGGAATGCGAAGGAGGTTGGGACTTGAGAGCGAGCCAGCGAGATCCAGCTACGCCTTTCTCTGAGCTCCTGGAGCCTCGGGGAGTGATCATTTCAGGATTTGGAAGAAGAGGGGGTAAAACCAGGAAAGGACAAGTGAGAAGGCTAATTACCCCTCTGCCCCGCCCTTCCTGCTCCTCAGAGCAGAGCAGGGTCACTCGCATTTGCAGATGCTGGGGGAAAGGATATAGGAAGTGGAAACGCTTGCCCTCCTCCTCCCCCCCAGTTTCCCATCAGCATCCCGGGCCAGAGGCACAGGAGCTGTTCTTCAGCACCGCGGAGAAATCGGTGCAGGGGAGCTGTCTAGTTCAGCACCACCGCGTAAATGCAGTAGGTGGGAAAGGAGCTAACCAGGGAAGAGAGACAGAGACAGCAAATCCTGCAGCAAAGCACTGGTCCCCTTGTTTTCAGAAGCTTTGCCAAGAGGAGGAGGGAAATCCGTGTCTCGATTCTCTGGGAGAAACCCCCCCTCCCTTGCCCACTTTACCAACAACAACAACTGCTGCTGCTGCTGCTGCTGTGGGGAAAGCCATGGAAGGCAAGACCTCAGCACCTGTACAGCTGAAATCAAGGGCTCACAGTATGCTGGGAAGTCTGGTCTGGTGGTAGGAAAAAAAGAAAGGACGAAAAGTAAGGAGGAAATTGAACCAAAAAACAAAACAAAACCCAACAACCACAAAAATCCAAGGAAGCTAACTGAGAAGAAAAAGGATTTTCATGGCGCAGGCTGCAGAGCTAAGCAAGAAGCCTGAAGGTTGCATCTCTGCTCTTACAATCTCTAACTGTCTAGGTCCAGATAATGAGAGATTGTGTTGAGGATGCTGCTGCTGCTGCTCCCCTGTTCACTGTGGAAGCCATCTCCAAATTAGCCATTACATATGGAAACTGGAGACCAGAATTTTAGAAAAAGGGATTAAGGCATCTCATTTTGGGGGGGTTTCTCTCTTTCTTTTATTTTTTTGTTGTTCTTTTCTTTTTCTTTTCTTTTTCTTTCTTTTTTTATATTACAACCGGAACGTTTCTGATTTAAAAGGCAAGCCTCTTCCCGTGTGGTCTTTATAATTTACACTGTTTCCGTGGGCTTTCTTACCTCCCTTTTTTATATCTCTCTCTCTATATATATACCCATTATATTAGTAGTGGAATTATTATTCTTTTATTTTATTAACACACACACCCCAAGAATCAGAAGGCGGTTGGGTATTTGTATAATGAAGAATTATGGGGCTCTTTGACAGAGGTGTTCAGATGCTTTTAACCACCGTTGGTGCTTTCGCTGCCTTCAGCCTGATGACCATAGCTGTGGGGACCGACTACTGGCTTTACTCCAGAGGGGTTTGCAAGACTAAAAGTGTCAGTGAGAACGAAACCAGCAAAAAGAACGAGGAAGTCATGACCCATTCTGGATTATGGAGAACCTGCTGCCTGGAAGGTATTTGATTCCGGATCTTCCCTCCCCCCCAAAAAAATCTCTCCACATTCCACCATTTTCTCACTTCATTCCTTCCACCATGGAACAAGGGTGGTTGGATTAGTTGCTGAGGAAAGAAAAGGCAATAAGAGGGGTAAAACATGCTCTCTACTCTGTTCTTGTATCCTTTCCTCTCCCTCACCTTCCAAAACCCCCTACTAATTGGAGTAATCTATGCATTGTGCAAACATCAAGAGACCCTGTTAAAAGCAACTGTGTGATCCGCCTCTTTCCGGATCATTATTGCCTAAGAAAGCAAGCGAAATGCTACATTACTGGCGCACTGTTGGCTATAATAACAGAGTAAAATAATTGCTCTCCTTTGCAAATTGCTTTGATGAACATAAATCTGGGAACTGAGACTCATGCAAAACACCTCGTATGTAAATATCAGCTCTCTTTATGGGGGGGGGGGGAGGGGGAACAACACACCTAACCCCTAATCTTGTTATGTCTAAGCAGCCTTATTTGGAAAATCCTAATGCTTCCAGTCAGCTCAAGCAGAGTTCAGGAGCATTTCGTAATGTCTCCGAGCAGCCACACGCTGCTGGGGTGGGTTTTGTTTTTGCGGGATTCCCCCTCCCCCTCTGTTTGTTTGTTCTGTTTAAAGGGTTACTGCAACGTCTAAAAATAAATAAGTCTTTGAACAGAAAAGCAGCCTAAGTATAATTTGGTGAAACTGAACAGCAAATCAGCTCCCGCACAGGGTGACATGTCTAATGGCAACCGAGAGCCAGCAATGCAGCCAGCCCCTGGACTCAGATGGTCGGGGAGGGGGAGGGGATGGGGGCGAGGAGGCCAGCAATTTGCTTTTAAAGCTGTGTTATTTAGTATTGCTACTGGTGTAGGTGTGCATTGGGGGCGGGGTGGTCCTGGGAGGAGAAAGGGCTCCGGTGCAAATGGGTGGTTTATGGAGAGACACACACAGCATTTCAGCGGCTTCTCAAATCTGTGTTTAAGGCTCGACTCTGTGCAGGAGGGTCGATGGGGGGTGGGGTGGGGACATGCATAGATAATGTGCATGTATGTATGTCCGTCTATCCCCCTTACCCGAATTAGCGTGGATCGCCCTGACGAGGGGGAAGGGAAGCGGATACCGCAGAACTGGATTCCTAAATTCCAGTCCTGGAGGTTGGGGGGGGGGGGGAAGGGCTGGGGGGCAGGAATAACCTGTGTATGTCCTAACGCCTCTCACCGAACCAGGCTTAAACGGTTGTGTCCGGGAAGAAGCGCGAATCGGCCCCCCCAGTTCTTGGTGCAAACGGTTGAGTGATGGCTGAACATGTTTTGAATAGCTAAGTGACTTCATTGAGCGATGGTCTGTTTGACGCATACTGCATTTGGTGCCCTTTCTCAATCCAAACCGCTGCCTTTCCACACAGTCTGCAGAGGAGCTCTGTGCTGAATACTATATGCTAGCTCCAAGCCAGAAAATCAATAGCAGTCAATTAATCGGGGAGGTTTTAAACAGACACACACAAATTAAGAGCCTCTCACGCAGCCTTCATCCAAAGCGGAGCAAGAGACATCTACTTCATTAAACATTGATGAGAGCCCTTCAAAGAAAAAGAAAAGCTGAAGGAGTAGGGTGGCTTTGGGGCAGACAGCCTCTTGCTGTCTCCTGTGCCTAGGATTGGAAAGCTGGATGGGCGCCGGGGGAGATGGAGGCGAGAGAGAAAAGGGAAGAAACGCCACTGGTGTAGGAAATATTGTGCTTTCCCAGTGTGTGTGTATACCTGCAGACACGTATCCGTGGCTATAATGGGGGTGGGGGGCAAATCGGAGAGGTTACATTTCTTCTTGCCCCCATTTGACCGGACCCCCAAGTCACACAGGCACTGTCCTGGCCTGTGACGGCCCCTAGATTACAAGTGCAGGGATATTTGAATTCAAAGATCATACTTGCCCCCATCTAGGGGGACCAGACTATTATCGGGACCTTCCCCAGATCAGGAGCTTTGTCTTAGAAAGCAACTATCCCCATCCCGAAAAAAGGGTCCCGGTTTTTCACACTTGCTATCTGCCCACCCTACCCCTGTCCCCAAAGCTGCCATCCATCAGCCCCCTCCACAGCCCTCTCTGGATCTCAGCCTCGCTCAGTGAATGAGCTGCAAGGGTTTGAAACTGCAGCCCTGTAACGGGGGGTGGGAAACAGACAGCCACTTTGTCCCTGCCTCGGCCGGGTAGGGCTCAGCGTCCCGCTCCCCGCGGCAGAAATCAGCTCCCCCCACTTCCATTTGTTTAATTGCTCTGCCGCGAAGCCATGTGAACGCTCAGCGGGAGCGGAGGCCTCCCACCCCACTACGGGGGAATGCGGAGGCGAGGAGGGAGGGCGGAGTGCACCGCTACGGCTCCAGTCTGCTGCTAATTAACTCGCCCAGCTGCTGAGATTGGCCTTCCCGAAGCTGCAAGGCCAGGTAGAGTTGGCGCTAAAACTTTGACAAGGGCCTGATGAAGGATTTGTAGCATGGCACCAGCGCAGTTTGCTGACCAAGGTTTTGTGCAGGGGGCTGTATCAAGGCTAAGTGAAATTGGTCTTTGCTAGGACAAGTCAGAAGTGCCTCTTGTTTTCCATAGGACTGGCCTTCCTCCCAGCAGGGATTGGGGGGGAGGGAGAGGTAGCTGTCTTTTCATTCCCCTCCCTGGCTGACAGGCATTTCAAAACTCCTTGTCAAGCTGCTGTCTAATGGCCACACATGAAAAACAACTTTGTGTTTGCTTCTCATCTCTGGGGTTTTTATTAATGCCTTGGCTTCTTCAGAGAGTCTTCTCCCCCCACCCCCCTCACTCTTCCCTTTCTGAAGCGAGAATCTGGACCCCCTTCCCTGCTTCACGATATTTAAAAGCTGGCTGCTTGGTGACAGGACCTGGTCCTCCCTTCCCTGCAGAGTTCACCCGTGACATGGCATGGGGGAGGAAGGAAGGCTGAGATCGCACCTTGGGGCTGGATTAGATGACCCTTGCGGTCCCTTTGATAAAGTGCACAATGAGTGGAAACTGCAAACATGGCCCAATACCTGGAATCCCCCCTGTCTACTGGGTGTCTGTGTGCTGTAGTGAGAAACACTCACCATAGGGTAGGAGTTTTTCCATCCACTTCAGTGGGCTTTGGGTCAGGCCTGTAGGGTGAAAAGGGGCCACTGGTGTGTGTGAGAAGCTATGCTGGTGGAAAAGAACTGAGGAAGTTGTCAATATTTGTTCTCTGCCTACTGGCAGGAAGACCCTGTCCAGGCTGCTAGCATGGGGAGGAGGGGTTGCCTGGGCCTCCAAAGATTCAATGAAGTCTGGGCTGGGGCTGGAGAGTGGTGGAGAAGTAATGCAGTTAATGATTTGAGGTTGGGTTTTTCTTTTAGAAATATTCTTGTGGTTATTTACTTTTATACAGGCCAGGTGTGGCTGGGAACCCTGATAGATGCCTCTATTTTGGTTTCCATTTCACCAGTCACTCTCAGTCATCACCTAGAGCTCCTTCCTTTCCCTGGCCTCTAGCTATCTCTCAGGTTCTTATATGGCCCCACTTAGCATCTTATCAGCCTCTATGTTCATTCTGCTTTTGGCTCTTTCCACCCATTCTGCTCCCTGCAGTGATCCACCTCCCCAATCCTCATCCTGCGGTAAGAGGGAAATTTAGTATCTCTGGCCAAGATTTTCAAAAGTGATTAGTTATTTGGGGGTGGGGGGAGCATAATTTTCAGGGGCACTTTCTGAAAATCAGGTCCCTTTGAGGTGTCTCCAGTTAGGCACACAAACACCCAGGCACACAAAATCACGAGTCCCTTTTGGAAATCTTAGCCCATGTTATGTCTATGTGAGGTTCCACTTCCTTCACACTGTAGCTTGGCTCCCCACAATGGACTTCCAGTCTTCTGCTGGGGGACCTTCTGTGCTGGAATGAATAAGGATTCCAATTTCAGTGTTCTTACATGGCAGGGAGTCTATCCCACCAATGAGCTCCCGTCCTTCACTAGGGTAAGAGGAGAAATGTAGTCTCTGCTCATGTTAAGTACCACACTACCGATGCTTTTTGATCTTCCTTCAGACACCTCTCTCTCACAGATCTGCACTGTCTAAGTGATTTCCCATGTCACTCAAGAATCTTTGCCCTTTTAAGAAAAACAGCACAGTGACTGGCTCTTCTAAGATAAAATCCACACTCTTTCAGGTTTTTAATTGCTCACCCACCCACCAAACAGCTGAAATCTGCTAACTCACTGCACCCATGGATCTGCTACTCTACACCTTTCTGCCTTTAAGAAAGTTGCTGATCCTCCCAACCATTTTCTCTTTGCGTGGAACCTTTTGTATATTTATTATGATGAATTATACTTCTAGTATAATTTTAGATTTCCATAACTAGGGACTAATTTGACCCTCCTCTTATAGAATCTTAAAAACTGAAAAACAGTAGCTTCTTGGTGCCTTATGAAGGCTAACAGTATGTTAGGAATTATTAGGAAAGGGATAGACAATAAGACAGAAATATCACAATGCCACTGTATAAATCCAGGCTGCAACCTTGAATACTGCGTGCAGATCTGGTTGCCCCATCTCAAAAAGGATATAGTGGAACTGGAAAAGGTTCAGATAAGGGCTATAAAGATGATCCAGGGTATGGAATGGCTTCCATATGAGGAGAGACTTTAAAAAATTAGGGTTGTTCAACTTAGAAAAGAGACAATTGCGGGGTGGGATATAATAGAGGCCTATACAATCATGAGTGGTGTGGAAAAAATGAATAGAGAAGTGTTATTTACCCTTTCATACAATACAAAAACAAGAGGTCACCTGGTGAAATTACAGGTAGCAGTTTTAATACAAACAAGAGGAAGTACTTTTTCACACAACTCATCTGTGGAACTCATTGCCACAGGATGTTGTGATAGCTAAAAGTATAACTGGGTTTAAAAAAGAACTGCATAAATACATGGCGAATTGGTCCATCAATGGCTATTTGCTAAGATGGTGAGGAATGTAATCCCATCCTTGGGTCGACCCTAAGCCTCTGACCACCAGAAGTGGAAGACAGAGCTGGATGACTCCATAATTGCCCTGTTCTGTACAGTCCCCCTGAAGCTCTGGTACAGGCCACTGTCAGAGACAGGATACTGGGAAAGATGGATCATAGTCTGACCTAGTATGACAGCTCTTATATTCTTAAATAGAAATGTACTGTATTTTGTATTTCTGTACTGTTATTGGCTTTGTCATGTCACTGTTATTAGAAAAGGGACAATTCTTGGAGGCTTTTATACTGGGGAGGAAGGAGAAAATAGTCCAGGGAGAGAAGGCATGAGTGATGTGCACAGGGTTAGACATCCCTGTAGATCTCACAGGTGTGAAGACAAGTAATTGAATGGATATTGGTGCAAAAAATAATTCCTGCCTAGAGACCCTTCCTGAGGAAAATTAATGAGCTGATCTGTTTCTCTTTCCAGCTTGTTATATCTGAACAGTGCATAGGAGTTTAGTGCAATTTCAGCGTTCATGAAAAGGAAGGGTTGACAGCAAAGTAAAGCAGGGTGCAGGCAGACATTGGGTAAGCCTTCTCCATGCAGTTCTGGCAACGTACCTCATCCTTAATCTGCTTTGGCCCCTTGTTGTTTCAGTCCTGGGCCACCTCACAGCTTTGTCATTGCACCTTAATCATGATCTGCTCCTCAGTCTCCTGTTCTAGTCCTGGTCCCGGTACCCCTCTCCACAGCTCCGCCAATGCAGCTCAGTTCAGCTGGGCAGAACTGCCTGTTATTCTAGTACTTGGCTCACACAGCCTCGCCAGTGCCCCTCAATCCTATTAATAATGCCCCTTGCTGCTCTAGTCCTGGACCTCCTCTGAGTACATGCTGTAAACAGCAACAAATTAAGTCAGGGTCCTTGTATCTTTGAGGTCCAGGATCACAGGGGGCCTAGATGCAGTGCTGAGTCTGAGTCAGAGCAGCAGGCAATGGCCAAGCACAGAGCTGATTGCTGCTAGCTTTCCACCTGCTGGGGGAGGGAGGGTCTGGTTTGGCTGGCTGCTGCTTCATTTGTGAAAAAGATCGAGGACTCAAAAGTGGGGGAAATATCATGTTTCATTAGGGTGAGGGACAACGGACAGGACATTTGCCTATGAGTCCCTGAAGCTTTGTTGGCTTTGCTCCTCCTCTAGACTTAATTCACAGCTGACTGTAAATTATGGCAAGTTGTGCAGAGCTTTTATGATGTGGGCAAATATCCAACAGGCTGAGACCAGCAAGCTCATTTCATTTGTGAGCTATGTCAGGTTGGTGCTCATCTGGAATGGTGAACAGCTAGGAACTGACTTTTAAATAGCTCTAAAAGAGCAAAAATGAATCTTCCTCCAGAGGGAGAGGGAGCAAGGAGTTAATATTGTCCTGAAATGCACCAGGAATTGCCTGGTTGAAGGGAGTGGGTGGGAAATGTAGTGGGAGGGATACAAAGATGTAGCATGGCAGCAGTAACACATAAAGAAATTCCATGGGGATAAGATAAACGTTCTCTTTTCCAGGGATATGGAGAGCTGTTCCATTTTAACCCATCCATTTCTCCGTGCACCCCTTTTACCCATTCCAGTCTAATCCAGAGGTCTTCAATGGGGTGGGGGCTGGAGGTTGGTCAGCACCACCATATTTAAAAACAAAAAGCAATGCTAAGCCTAGGAGCAGGGAACACCAATCTCCAATCACTGCCCCTGTTTGAAGAACAGATTCCCAATTGAACATGCCCTTTTTATGCCAGGGGGAAGCCCTCGCTCCTCCATTCTGTGCTGTTTCTGCCCTCCAGATTGCACTAGTTGACAAGGACTGTGTTCCCACACATCACACATGAAGTCCTGCCCATCCAAAGGGTTCACAGAAGAAAGTGTGTTTCACTAGAGCATTAAGCTGCTGCCTTTCTTGCCTTTCCCCCAAATGTTCAGCGATTTAGGGTGTATGTCAGGGGAAACGTAGAACAGACATTAAATAAAATTCACCTAAAAGTTAGGGTTTTTCCTTGCTTGTGTGATCTTACTTCTGCATTTCTATTCCCAGCTTTTTCCTTTCCGTCCATCTTTGCTTCATTCTAGCCATCTCCATTTTATTTTTTTCCTCTTTTCTCTCCGTTGTTTTCCCTTTTAATTGTCTTTTTCATCTTCATCTCCCGTCTGTTCTTTCTTTCAAAAGCAGCTCACCTTTCCCTGCATTGTTTCTCTCATATTCGCTCCAGATTCTCTGTTGTCTATCTCCCTTGCCCTCTCTTGTTACATTATCTTGTCTTCTGCTTTCCTTGCTCTGTTCTTCATCCCCTTTGCTCCTGCATTCTCCTTTTTCAGTCTTCTTTCCTCTCCTCTGTTCCATTTCTATTTCTGCTCCTCCCCCATTTCTGTCTCTCCTCAATCTCCCCTCATTGAAGGATCCCAACCTCCTTGAAATCTGTTCCTCCCCTTCCACTTCTTAGTTCTCCCAGTTTCCCCCACCTTTATATAACAATGCCTCTTTTTATCCCTCTCCCCTCCCTCTTCCTTTCACCATCATCAGCCGCTGTCCTTTCTTCCTCAACCAAGGAAATATGACAGCTGTTGCTGTTGTGAAGGGGAAATCAGATTCCACACTTCACTGCCCTCCTTCCCCCATTGCCTCCTCTTCTTCCCTCAGGGGGAATGCGGCCTCCACTGAGAAAGTGTGAGAGCTGGGTCCCCTGTTCTTCTGCTCCCTTGTGCTAGTTGACTGTGGTGGAGCCAATCCCTCCACTTTGCTGCCTCCCATCCCACCTTTTGTGACCGGAGGCCTCGTTGGCAGCTCAGCAGAGGATCGGGCTCAGCTGCAGGCAGCCAGCCACTGGGCCGGAAGCATCTCACAGCGGCACTAAGCACCCTCACTGGCAGCCCTCGGACATGAGTCAGTCCAGGGTCCTACCAAAAACTAAGGGGCTCTTTGGGCAACTGTTGTGCTGTGAATTATTGATGATTGTCAGGGAGAAGTGCCATGGCAAACATTCATTCCCAGCAATCTGTTTATATTGGGAAAGGTTTTCTTTGCAAGAAAGGAAACGGAAGCTGAGACTAGCACTGATATTTAAAGTATTTGGGGGCTGGGGCACTGTCTGCAGGCTGCTTGAGCCCCAGATGAATAGCTAGATGAAAGGACAACATGATGACAGAAGAAGTTCAGTGTTGATAAATGCAAAGTAGTGCACATTTTGGGGAGGAAAACTGAACCACTTGTACACATTTGCAGGATTCTAAATTAACTGTATCAGCTCAGGAAAGGGAGTCAATGCACAGTTGCAGGCAAAAAACCAAACAAGATGTTAGGATGCATAAAGTACAGGATGGAGAATAATATGGAAATTTTAATGCTTTTATATAAATCAATTTTGCAGCCTTCTCCGGAATACTATGTAGTGCTGGTCATCTCATCTCACTAAGGTCATTGCAGAACTTGAAGGGATTTAGAGAATGGTGAGAAAAATGATTAGGGGCATGAAAAAACTCTCATATGAAGAGAGATTGAAAAGACGGAGATTGTTCACCTTAGAAAGGAGCTGAATGAGAGGGGACATGATTAAAGTACATGAAAAAATTATTTGTCTAGATAAGATAGATCAGAAGCATCTGTTCTCTCTTTCTCATGACACACCGAGGGGCCATGCAATGAAATTGAAAGGTAGCAAAATGAATACCAATAAAAGGAAATACTTTTTCACTTAACGAATAATTAGACTGTGGAACTCGCTACCACAGGAAGCTGTTGTGGCCATGAACCTAATAGACTCAATGAATGAGTGGACATTTATGTGGATAACAGGAGTAACCAGAGTTGTCATAATTAATGATGATAAACATTTTGCAAGGGGTCTAAAACCTCTGGCTTCAGGGCTTAAGCCAGTCTCTCACTGTTAGAAACCAGAATGAGATGGTTATGAGGATAGATTATCCCACATTTTCCTGCCGCGGTGTTCTTACACCTTTCTCTGACGCACCGGTGCTGCTTGCTGTCAGAGATAGGATATTAGATTAGGTGGGTCACAGGTCTGTTCCAGTCTGGAAATTCCTATGTTTCTAAATGCTAGCCCTGCTCAACTGCACCCACAGGCTTTGAAGTAGCCTGTGTTTCTGCTGGTGTCAATGACTGCCCTAATTTGACAAACTGACAGTGAGACTAGGTCATTTTTATCATACTTCCCTGAGAAGGATCCAAGGATATAGGGCAATTGGGAGTATATGGAATTAAAGAGAGTCTTTTCTTTTGTGCCCTATTGTATAAAATGAGCAGTCGGCAACAAAGGTGCTAGATATGTGCAAAGAATTATTACTATCAGACTCCTGGCTGCAGAGAAAGCAATAGACTTTGGGCCTCTTTGATGCCATCATGACTGAATTAGAAATGAGGTTGTCTCCTTTCTCTTGCATCTGTGGGAATGATTACTGAACTGGCATTCGATGATGTACAATACTGTACTGTTTTCATACACAACATCGAAGGGCCTGCTTCTCCTCTCACTTGCATGGATGTAACTCTGGAGTAACACTACCAAAACTAGTGGAGTTGTATTGCTCTTTACACCAGATGCTAGTGAGAAGAGAATCAGGCCCATACAGTGCAGTACCTGTGTTTAGTGAGTAGAACAAGGATCTCTCCCACTGTCTTTCTGTGCCCTTCCCTCTCAGGTCTAAATTCAGTGCTGGTGTAAGTGGCTGCAACTCCAGTAAAGTCATTGACTTCACTGGAGTTGCACACCCACTTATGCCAGCAGCAAATTGGATCCTCACTATCGCTTTTTGAGAGGTACTTCTATTTTCATTCCCAGAACCCTGTCTAGAGAATTCTGAAGGAGACTAGAACAAACTGGCTCCTCCTATGCACAGATTCATTTACTAGATCAGCAGCTTGGTTTTGAGAATATGCAAAATGGCAGATGTGACTGGCTTTGAGTTTATGACCACAAACACTCCACCATTCTGTCTGTCTCCTTCTGAGCCTTCTGTCTTTCATTCTCCCTTCTTCACTGATATCTCTTCCCATCTCCTGTTACGCTTTTTCTCTTAAAAGCAGAGTCTCCCCTCATTTTCCACCCAGGCAGACAGAGCCCTCACACGTCAGGTTTTCACAAAAAGGCACTGCGTAGGAAGGATAGGCAGGAGTCCGAATCCATTTCAGTAGAATATATGTCTGAAGTTTGAACCCCAGTCTCCCACTACATCTGTAAGCAAACACCCCTCAGAAGCACTGTGGGCTTTATCCTGAACCTCCTGTCCCAGAGGCTTTATACAGATCCCTGTCAGCTTTTCAAAACAGAAAATGAGGGTGATCTGTAGCATCCAAAAGAGATCAGATTTGGGCCCACCGTGTCACCTTTTCCATGTCCAAAGCTAGGGATTTTTTCAGATGTCTGTTTTCTCTAGAAGCAGCCAAACCACTAATAAATCAAAGATTCAAAATGTTGTAGAAAGCAAACTTTCTGTCAGATAAAGAATAACACTATCCATCTACCTCCCCTGGTGGTTTCTATCCTTTCATTTTTCTTTTCCCATTCCCCACTTTCTCTTCTCTGTACCAACATGACTTTTTTCAGTGTCTGTGTTTCCTTCCGACTAATTCATCTCCACATTTTCATTCTTCTTAAACTTGCTTTTTCTCTGAGACCTTTTCTCCTTCTAAGGCCCTGTTTACACTATCAGTGTAGCCACAATGGGATTGATCAGAGTTTTGCTGGAAGTGTAGACAAGGACACATAATGGGCAGCACCAGTTCAGCTGATTGTGGTTAAACCACCGATAAAACACAGTTAGCTGAGCCGTTGTTGATCACGGATTGTTATTGTCTATACTCACAGCTAAATTTTGGCTTGTCCCAGTGCAGCTAAACCAACTGTTGAGAACCAACTGCTGAAACAGGTGTATTTCCTACTGAAGACAGTGCCCTAAGACTTTTTCTTTTCTGAATCAGCTGTTCTCTACTCCCACCACCACCAATCCACATCTAATTTTAATTTAGCTGTTTGTTCTTTCTGTCCCACTCTCTCTCCCCCCCATCTCTGACACATACCCTCCCCACACATAATACATACACACTCTTGACCCAACATTTCTAATCCTTTGATCCTCATGGAGTGGGGGTCAGCTAGGGCCCTGTTCACCCTACAAATGGCACTGATGAGAATGAATGGGTGACAGTGTAAATTTGGGGGTATCCTCTTCCAAATTGCAAATGAATTGACTGCCCTGCTATTAAGGTGGAGGGCTTGGGGTCTGAGTGTGGCACTCCTTTCCTAGTGCACAGTGCCCCCCAGAACTGCACCCAAAATGTGTGGGTCCTAAGAAGCCAGGCAGAAATAGTTACTGCTGCTTCATTTAGATCCCACGTGTTACCTTCTCCCTTAGTCCAAGAGGAAATAGCTTGGGCGTTTATATTGTCATGGCTTTTTGAAGGTCAATAGTAGAGTCAGGGTGGAAGACATTTTCCCCCCATGCTTATTTCTGAGTGGGAGAGTGAATGGAGCGTGATAAATGTTCTACACCTAGCTAGAGCTGCGTGGAAAGGTGGCAGAGAAAACAGAGGCAAAGGTCCTCTATGGGCAGCTGCCTCTCTCCCTTAAGGTGTCACCTACACTGCACAAAGAAAGGTGTTGGAATGGGGATACTGGAGGCAAGGGGACCTAGGCAAAAAAGAATGTATGAATAATGGTCCTCTTGAGCAAAGAGAGAGAGAAAAGGGGGAAAGAAGAAAGGAAGGCAGAAATGGAAGAAGCTGTGGACAGGGCGAGTGGTTTTAGAGAGAGGATATATTGTAAGAGGGAACCGGCTAAAACAGCCCGGCAAAGCCTCATTAGGTGCCGTCTCCCTTAAGAGGCAGATGCAATGGTGGGACTGGAAAGTTCCCTTGCATTTGGGAAGTGACTGTTGGTCTCAGCAGAAGCAGCTAAATGGAAGGAGTGGGGCAAGGATTGTGACCGAAGCTCAGCCCGCAGGAGTGGGGAGGCGAGGCAGCTAAGTGAAGGAAAGACACCCGCCCTCCCCCACCTGTTCTAGAAGCACAGCCTGAAAGAGGGGGAAATTCAGGGGAGACCAAGGGGCTTTGATCACAGAACCATCCCTGCCATGTCTTTGATGCACCACAGCCTCTTCCAACTGGCCTCAGAAGACCTCAATGCCTAGTGCTTCTGGAGCGGATCATGCAGTTTGGCATAGAAGTCCTCTGCACCAGTGCTATGCCTGTCCAGTGGCCCGGCTGTATCTGCATAATTAGCACAAGAGAGCCGGTCATAGGGCAATTGTGAAACTGAGCCCTAGACTGTCCAAGATGGAGAGATGTATCTCGTCCCCCCAGGAACCTACTAGAGCCAGCCACCTGCATGTCTGCCAGACACAAAGGGGTTTAACAGCAACCTTGTCCCCCAACACCTTCTCTCACGCCTCCAGTGTCTTCTGGAGAGGGAGACTCTTATCCCTTTAAATGAAGAGGAATTTCACAGGCAGGATCAGTGAGAGTTCAGAGTAAAGACTGCGATTAAACTGAGGGAAAGCAAAGACAATGGTTTGTGTCTGGGAGAGCAAGTGCTTGGGGTCATGTAATGGACCAGTTTGGATCTGGAGATAAGAGAATCTGAAAGCAGGGCCACTTGTTTTATGTACCTGAGGTATTGCTAAGGTCTCCAATACTGCTGTATCTGAGCACTGCACAATATTTAATGTATTTATCCTCCCAACACCCCTGTGAGATAGGGTGGTGCTACTGTTCCCATTTTACAGATGGGGAACTGAGGCACAGAGAGACTGAATGACTTGCCCAAGGTCACCCAGGAAGTCTGTGGTGGAGCAGGGACTTAAACTCAGGACTTCTAAGTCATGGCCTCATGCCCTCACCATGGCACCCTCTCCGTTCTGCTTTATAAACTGCCACTTTGTTACTGTACAACAGGAATATGTAATTGTGGCAGGACAGATGTGGTTTTCCAGGAGTTAATCTCAGGGGCTGAAGTGTGATCACAGGACAGGTGTTTTTCTTCATGCAGCATGATTATAAATAGGTGCACGTTACAAGGACAGCAAGGGGAAAAAGTTACAAGAGAACCAAAACTTGAGGGAACACTGTGCGTCTGGAGAAGCCCAGAGATGGAGAGATTTATCCCCTTCTGCACAAACTGAATAGACCAGACTTTTCTAGAGCTAGATTGACTGAAACAGCTGGAGGGAAACCTTGACAGGGTGCCTGCCTCTTTAGGAGGCCATGACATGATGGAACTGGAAGATTCCAGGACCAGAGAGAAACAGTGGGAAGGGGTTGTCCAACTCATAGTGGAGGAGAGGGGAGGCACCTCATTTAGACACATAAAATATGCCAAAGGCAGAAGGATATACCCCTTGCTGGAGTCTGTCAGAGACCCCCATAGGCAAGAGGATTTTGGAGAGTGTGCTCCAGTGGGTGGGGTTGTCATTGCCCCAAGGCACCTGTTGCAAGAACAGAAAGGAGGAGAGAGTTGGAGAGAGGAAAAGTAAGTCAAAGGAGTTGAAGTTAAAATATTTATGTCCTAGCTTATTCCTAAATGACATTTACCAGACATATCCGCAGCCTCAGAACCTGGAGTATAAAGGGGTAAACTCTTTATTTCTCACCCCTTCCATTTTGTAAAGAAGAAATCTCTAAGTGGGGAGGGAGAGCATGAAGGACGAGGAAACAGAGAAGATAGGATTGGAAGAGAGAGTGAAAGGGGAGACAGGGGCATTTGCAGGATTCATAGATTCCGAGGACAGAAGGGACCTTTTTGATCATTTAGTCTGACTTCCTGTATAACACAGGCCATAGACCTTCCCCAAAATCATTCCTAGAGCAGACATGTCCATGTAAGCAAACTTCATAAAAACATAGCTACTTCTTGCCTTGGCTCTCCCCTGATTCTCTCTGGCCTCACAGTTGACGCTGAAATATAATTCTGTATTTTTTTATGCTGGGAGACTGGGATGCAACTTCAGTGGCAGCTACTTAAGACTTTGATCATTCAGTGTCACTTAAACAAGGGAAATAAAGCTTGATGCTCCCCTTCACATGCTGCTTCTTAAGGACCAGAGGGTCATTATTATTATTATAGTATCATTTTTATTATTATTACTTTTATTTCTCTTGCAGTAGTGCCATCATGCCCTAGTCGCGGTCGGAACACCTTTGTACTAGGTGTTGTACAAACATACAGGGAGACATGGACCCTATCCCAAAGAGGTTACAATCTAAGATGACAAGCACCATACCAAGGATGTCAAAGCAGGATACAACCAACATATGTACAACTCCTATAGACACTATATACATATTTATGTACACAGTTGTTTTCTACATAAATAAAAAGTATTCCAACTACAACTGACTACCCCTCCTTCTATGGGGTAGTAAAGAAAGGGATGCAGAGTCTTTTCCTACTTCAAATCTGAGAAAATAATAATAGGTCACTAGTTATAATAGGTCACTCTGATCCCTGCCCCCAGATTGATTGTGTTTCAAGTTGTTCCCATGTAACAGCTGTTGGGTGCCCTGTATGAAATGAATTGACTGATTTCATTTTTGTTCCTAATGGACAGGTCTCTTAGTTAGGAGCCTAAAAGGGAGCTGAGCGCTTTTGAAAATCTCTCCCTACTTGTAAGTGCTGGGCACTTGGAAAATTGGGCTCCATGTGAGGTTAATCCACCATCACAACTGGATCTCTCATTTGCAGCCTCAGCAGAGAGGCCCAGCACTGAATGAGCTATACAGACCAGAATCCCATATCACTTCCAGAAGTTGTCCCTTCAGGTCGGGGCTCAGGCAACTCTGCAGTGCCGCTGCCCAGGCTGTTGCCACTCTGGGGATTAACAGAGAACTTCAGTCCCTCGGGTTGTCAGTACAGCATGATTTACCAGTGTAAACTCATCCAATTTATGAAAACCAAACACTGCGGAATTTACTGGCAAAGAAATGCTTTTGTGTGAAAATAAACCAAAATCTGATCTGGACATAGCCTTCTATTCAGCTGTTCATGATGTTAGTTAGTCTAAGTCTCCTTGCTCATTCTAATTCAGAATGCTGGTTCTCACCGCACTGACATCGGCGTTTCCTTGAGAAAAGGGTGGAATTAGACTCATGAGCCAGATGGACCCGCTCCAGCGGTAAACCCCTGGGAAGGGGCTCAAGGAGAGGAAATCTCCATGGTGGTCCCCTCACAGAGATTCCACCACATCATTCTATCAGGGAGGATGCTGCCCTCACCCAGAGAATGGGGTGTGGGTTTCAGCCCTAAGCATTGCTCTTCCTCTGGGCTCTGCGTAAGGAACTGGGCCTCCACAGCAATAGTTTTTCCCAAAAAATGATCAGAAATACTAAAAAAATAGGCTGCAATGGAACACCAGGTCAGCCAATATGGAATAGACAGCAAAAGGCACTGACTGTGTTTTATGAACTGAAATATGAAGTGACAATGTCTTGGTTTGTAATCATTGGGATATTGATAAATACTTGATAGGTGATCAGAAGTGAACTTTGTTTTCACTGTTGTGATTTTTTCTATCTGCCTGTGCTCCCTGGAGCTACCCTTGTTATTCCACTTGTTAACAGGATGGGATGTCCTGTGCTTTTCAGGACCTAGTTTAATAATATTATAGTATCTTCTTTTCCCAGACTACTGATTGACAGTTCCTCAGCCACGCATCAACTTTTCACAAGTTAGTAGCTAAGGCCACACTACACTAGGTCTTAAGAACTGGGTTGGGTCTATAGGAGAAGAGGGTGAGATCGAAGAGGAATTGGTTCAGATATGTGTGTGGGAATATGAGAATGAAGGAGGGAATTGGTTTAGGTGTGTGACAGGAATGATGGGGAAACTAGGATTAGATTACGTAGGAGCAAGAATGATGTGGGATTAGGATTGGGTTGAAGAAAGTACCAGGGGAGAAAATGGGCAGGGCCATGGGAATAAAGGGAGATTTAGGCTATATGTGAGAGGAAGTATGAGCAGGGAATTGGGTATTTGGTCATGGGGCATGGAGGGGAAGGTAGAGAAATATGGAAAGGGTGTGTCAGGAGTGACTGGAGGAGGAATAACTAGATCAGTTGTATGGGTTGGGATTGTGGGATTGAATCCAGTTTGTTCACAGCAGATCCCATTAGTTTGCTGATTCCCTTCACAGTGTGGACTCTGGTCTAGCACAGTTGCACTTGATCCAGGACCAAAGAGGGGGAGCAAAAATGGCTTTTAAGCTACTTTTACGTTCCTTTGATCCTGAAGTTGGCTGGGGGCCCACCTAGCTATCTATGGACACCGAGGGACCATTCTGGTCACCAGGGGATCATTGTTTTTCCCTTTTCCTTGACCACTTCCTCTGCACTGGGGGTGGCATAGGAACTGCTAGGATGGCTTATGCCAGTTAGGGCATCTGAGGAAATGGGCTGAAGCCCATGAAAGTTTATGCCTGCTGAAATTAAATTTGTTAGTCTTTAAAGTGCTACAGAACTCTCGTTGTTGGGGTTTTTTTGTTCCCCCCTTCCCCCCATACCAGAGGAATCCTCAGGCAGCCAGTTAAACCAGCTTTATGGCTGCTTTGTGCCACCAAGTGGTCTGGAGTGAAGCAGAGGATTTGGCCCTAAATTTGAGTATAAGATGGCGTACATTAATATCTGTGGAATTCTAATGGGGGGTTGCCAGATTGTCTCACAACAATTTTTTGGGTGGGGCGTGTCTGTCTCTTGTTCTGCAGAACATTAAAAAGAAGATCCATCTAACCTCACCCTATTCTGTTGCAATGGTTGTCTTAACAGACAGCTCTCCTAAAAGTGTCAACTTAAATTAGAACTGGGGACACCCAACCTGTTCTCAGCCAGTCCAGTTACTGGATGACTGAACATTTATCCTGATTAAAAAACATCAAGGAAATAGGAAAAAGCTATTTTCTAATAACACTGCAGCCAATCAAAGAGCAGCCAATCTACCAGGAATAATGTGCTCATACACCAGGGTGATGAGTGCAGCAGAAAAATGTAAATGGATTGATAGATAGAAAATGCGACAATAAAAAAGAGATTATTTAATCACACTTTGGTGGATTAGCTGCTCTTTAATTGGCTGAATCACTTAATGGATGTCTTCTAGAAGCCAATCACAGTGGTGCAGTTCAGTAAAGTGATAGTGAGCAACACTCTGCTGCATCATTCAGCATCCTCCAGTGAGAGAGATTAACTCTATATCATATGCAATAATCATTGTCACAGTTTAATGGGTCACACTGGGTTACACTAGCAATTTTGCACTGATTATATCAGGTACTGATGTGTCCTGGCATAGAATCATAGGGTTAAAAGGGACTGCAAGGGTCATCTAGTCTAACCCCCTGCTGAGATGCAGGATCTGTTGTGTCTCATGGTTTATGCTGGGTCATATGATGATGCTAGGTTACCTAGATTGTCTATTCATTTTCCCCAAGATACCATTTCTTCAGGGTTCTCCTGAATGGAAATTGTCAGGAATTTTGTTGGACTATCTCAAGGGGATAATGATGATGATATGTTGTGTAGCATCTTTAGCACAAGCTGGATGCTGCTTCTTACCCTGGATGAGGTAGCTTTTTCAGGGCTGCGTGGATCCATGTATATTGCGTACCCTTAAAAATGTGCGTTTACCTCATTTAATCGTTTAAACGGCTTCTGCAGTTTTTGTGATACTTCTCCATTCTACACATAGCGAGTCCTATCGATACTATACTAATGGCATATCAGAAACAGCATGTTGCACCACACACATGAAGATGGTATCCGTGTGAGAGACATTATGTAGCAGTGTGCTGATTGAAAAGCTTTGTGATAAATGAAGTTATCATGCACCTTGAATGTCTCTTCTGGCCTCTGCCTGTCCCCCACTCACTACCTCTCTCGTTCTAACACTTTAAACCCTTGGGCAACTTCAGATAGCCACGATTAAAAAAACCACCATCCAGCCAAAGAAATATTTTCTCCTTCCCCTTCAAAGAGTAAATTTGTCCTCCCATATTAAACTTGCTCAAGGCCCAGGATGGTTAAGATACAGTCCTGGGTCAGTGACCTTCTTCAGATAACTACAAATGTCATGAGTTTAAAGTTCATTGCATTGCCACATGATTCCAGAGAGTTAGAAACAGAGACCCAGAATCTGTCCCCTGCTAAGGCTGCTTCACATTGCTGGTTTAACTGGCAACCTGGAGATTGCCCTTGTGTAGGGGAGTTACGGGGTGGCGTAGATTTGCATAACCACTGCCACGTGGCTTCCCCTCGTATAGCAGACATGAGCAAGGGAAGAGTGTTGCCAGAGTGCCATAATTCTACAGCAATCTCCAGCTGCTGCAACAGCTTGTTTGGACCATGAGTAGCTGGGCATAATTTAGAGCAGCCCTGTGGTTAATCTGTGTTGCACCAGGGACCAAACCAGCTCCTGCTTTCCCAATCATCAGAAAAACACAAAGGCACCATAAAGCCACCTTTAAACCACCACACTAGAGCCCTGCGAGGGACTATTTTTAATCCCGCTCCTGTCCCGCTCTCGCTATTAAGGAAGCGGGTCCCACTGCAGAGCTCTATACCACACCAGCAGTCCTGTTCCAAGAACAGCTCAGCCAGACCTGAGAAATAGGGCCAGGTGCTTTATACCATCGAGAGGCTGGATGTTCCCAGCTTCCTCGTGAGACCCAGCACCCACTTAAGATGTTGGAATTTAAAATTGTGACATTTCTATGTATAGAAAAGCTAGGTTAAGTCACTTTTTAGCTATTTTTATGGCTTCCTCTGAGGCCTGTATGGTTGGATTCAAAGGAACTAGTTTTTCTGCTGGAGAGACACAAAAAAAGTTCCAATAACATTTTAAAATCTCTGATAAAACAGTTTTTTCTGCAAAATGCATGTGGCATCTACAGAATAGAGAATAGCATGGGGTGATATAAAGGTATCACTGATGCAAATCAGGATGATCCACCTAACATGTGGTCAGGAAAAGGAAAAACAAAGATTGAAATATGATTTTCTGAAATAAATGGCCCATTGTACAGCAGAAATGTCACTGACAATGTTTAAGCTAATTATCTCTGTGAATATTGCAGCTGCCTTCAACTCATGCCCATAAAACTATCTTTCTATATGGCCCTCCTTACCAGGGTATCTGAGCACCTTACCCTCTTTAGTTATTTACCCTCAAATCACTTCTCTGGGGCACAGAGGTTCTATTATCCTCATCTTGAAGAGGTATTACAGAGAGATTAAAGTGACTTGCACACAGGAAACTTGGGGTAAAGCAGGGACTTGAACCCACGTTGCCCAAGTCCTAGGCTCACACCCTGATTCATGCACCATCCTTCCTTTCAGCCTGTGCCACACCATTATGTCACCTGGTTCTGTAGTTTATCACATGATGGCAGTTATTGCCTGCTTATCCATACAAGATATGAGATGTATATAGATAGTCTATAAAGTGCTTGGAATGTCATGGATCACCGTCATTTGTGTATTACATCTAATCTGGCCTTACAGTACTTCTTGCAAGCTCCTAGATTCTCTGAACATGGAAGGACTCAGTAGGAGCCGCACCAGATACTGCTGGCCTTCTCTTGGAAACAGCGAGTGAGCCAGAAAGAAGTTATTCCCTCTGCAATTCAAATCAAACCCACATTTTCTTCAGCAGAGCTATTTTAAGTCATTCATTATCTTTCTGCTCTCCAAAGCAAAAGCTGTTTGATACTCAGAGATTGTTAGAACCAAAGGGGGAGGAGAGGACACTGGGGTATTGTTCTTGCTGCAAATTCAGACACATTTGGTGCTGGAAAAACATTTTATGTTTTGTAATAAAAACACCAAACATTTCACATTAGAAGAAGACAAAAAGAAAAGAGAGAGAGAGAGAATCCTGCCCCTTGAAGTCTAGCATAGTCAGGTTTTCTAGCACTAGCAGAGAAGTTAGGCCTGCAATTGATACAATAGGTCAGATCCTCAGCTAGCATAAATGAGTGTAATGCTGTGGACTTCATTGGAGCTACTCCTATTTACACTAGTTGGGGATCTGATCTGGTAGCTCTCATTTGGCCTTTGTGATGTGAGCAGGATTTGGCTCTCAGGGATTTCCAGGGTTGATGGGTGATAATGCCAGGGTGCACTTGTGGGGTTTGGTTTGACTAGCAACTCAAAATTATGCCACTCTTTGGCCACTCAGTTTGACTTGTTTATGCAGCGTGTGCTAAGAACAAGCTCCCAGAGGTGTTCCTTTCCGTCAAATGTTAGGCCCGATTTTCCACCTCGCCCTCCCAACAGGAGTAGTGAAAATTCATGGGGAGGCTGCCACATGTGCTCTTCTGCTGCACCAGCAAGACGTGAAAGTGCATCAGGATTATCCTGCCACAAAGGTCTGGCTCTAGGTTCATTGCGTATCTTCGGTGAAGACAGGATTTGGCATCTCCCATCACTTACTCTCTTTCTGCCATACACTGAACCAACAACCCACCTGGTCCCTTGTCTATGTAATTTCTCTCTCTGCATGTCTTCTCTTTCTACTCATTCGTGCACAGCGGGTGCCTTTAGCTCCCAAGCATGTCCCAGATCTTTTCCACTGTCAGCTGTAGAGCTAAAAAGGCATTTACTGAATATGATTGAGCAGAATATGACTGAGTAGGGTCAGGACCATGTGATCAAAAGCTCCATACTTGGAAAAGAGCCATATAGGACTGGCCTATGGCACTATGCCAGTGCCAACACTATTCTAGTCATAGTCTAGGTCTAACAGCTATAATGCCCTGAGAATTACTTACTTAGCCTGTGCTTAAGACTCCCCATTACTACACTAGCACCACTGATCAGTGCTATTGGCTACCTGGCTAGCAGTGCCCACTGGTACTTGTGCTACTTTTAGAGGCCAGTGCTTGTCTACCTGAAACTCTTCTACCAGCTCCAACCTTTTTGAAGTGCTGTTGGGAGTGGAGAGAGATGGGAAGGAGACACAGACTAGATTCTATTCTGGCAAAGAGGTAAGGAAACAAGGGTGGTATAGGAACCTGGAGGACAGTGTAACCCACAAATGTAAAGACAGGAAATATGAGGAATATACTGTCAGCAGATGTTGTGGCTTAGTGAATGTTCCATTTGCTTACTCTAGTTTCTGAGGCACTGTGAAAGCTTGACTTAGGTTCCGGAGAATAGAGGGTTGGGGGTCTATCAGAGACATGGGAGGCAGGGGCACGCTAAAGCTACCAGACAAAATCCCACCTCACAAACGTACACATGAAATACACTCTTGGAAGGTGGGTGTGGTTTTATGACAAACAATCCTTGGCTAGCAATGCCGATTAAAGAATTTGTGACTTTTCCTGCCCTTCTGAATAACCTTGGGTGGGTTGACCCCTCTGTAAAGTCCTCCCCTCTGATCTTGGGGTACTGGTGTGAATCCAAGAGTGTTCTGGCTCTTAATATGGTGAAGTTTAGCAAGTGAAAAATAACTCAACCAAAAATTAAAGCTCCCCTAGTTAAACATTGCATTGTTGCAGGAAGTGATGACACACTAACAGGAAGTAAACACTGCACTGTGGTATATAAGGCTGTAATGACCTGTCATTTATAGAGCTGAGTCAAGCATATGGTGATTAAAAAGTAAGAGGCTCTGTGAAGATGTAACTGTTTCAAATCTGCTTAGGAGAAGGGGAGGTGTTTAAGTTTGGCAGGGAAATGGAGGGAAGGCTGTGTGGCAGGACTTTTATTGCTAGATGGATGTCAGCTGCATGGTGGCATTTTTTTCCCCCTTTCTTGTCATCACAGTGCCCAGTCAATGGCACTTCATAGGGTGAGTGGGAGGCATCTGGCTAATGAGGAACAGATCCACATGCTATAGCTAGTCTTTCTTCAGCTATTTCCTCATTTTTTAATTTCTGATTCCTGCATCCTTCCCCCACTGCTGAGCGTTGCCCTCTTTTTGTTTTTAACTACTGAAACCCACATTTTTCAGAATTTTCATTCAATTGAAAAAGTTGGAAACTTTCATTTCTGGTCAACTGAAATATTTTGTTTCAGCTCTTTTTAATAAAAGCAAATGGAGCAAAGGGCTAGAGTCACAAAATGGAGGAGGAAGAGAAGCTTCCTTTTTACCCTTTAGTCCAGTGGTTGGGGTGCCCCCCTGTGATGTGGGAGACCTAGCAGTTCATATCGGTGCTCTAGAATACAGGTCTCTCCTTCCCTACCCCTGTTCAAGATGAGTACCTTAACCCCTAAGCTAGTAGGTTTTCCAGGATGGGCCTCTCTCAATCTCTCCCATTGAACCTGTTCCACTTCGTGTGAAATACTTGAATAGTCCCTAGGCAAAGATTCAAACTTGGGTCTCCTATATCCCATGTAAGTGCCCTAACCATAAGGCTAAATGTTATATGGGGGGGACATAGCCATCTCCTTCTCCTCCCTGTTTTGGGATTTGAATTTAGCCTGAAAAAGCAAAATGAAACATTTTGGAAATGTCAAAAAGATTTGTTTAAATTTGTCCACTTTTTTTTTTTATTTAAACCAAAACAATTTTGTCAAAATCATCACAAATTCACAAAAAGTTTCAATCAATCCAAATCTATTTTTTGGTGGGGGAAAAAAGTTTCAGCTGAAAAATTTTGGCGAGGCACAGTGTCCCCTGCTATCCCAGTTCTAGAACACCTACACAACTCTGACACTGCACTACCTTTCTGCTCTGCAGTGGAACAAGGGGCATGTGGGATATAATAAATAAAGAGAGCTATGCCCCAAGGGAGAGGAGTAGGCAGTGTGTAATGGAGATTAGTATACTCTAGGGTGCTGTTTATTTAGTGTGTCCTGTTTTAATGATTTGAGAAGAACTTTTCCCAGGATTTTCTTGATGCCATCCTCTGGACTAGGCAGTTTATCCCATTGTGGGAATTTCTGTGCCTATCCCACTCTCTGTAGCTCGCCGGTGACTTGGTTAGAATAGGTGCATGTGATTAGAGCTAGTGACCTTAATTTCCCTTCCACTTTTCTGGCCTCCTTGCTGCCTGAGGACAAGATCTGTGTCAGTGCTTTTATGTTCTTGTCCAGTACACAGCACATTCCAGTAACATAGGCTTGCTGGTTTTCAAATAATGGCCTTCAGCAATCTGAGAAGCCAAATGCAAGCTAGGTCCTGAGAGAAGTATGAACTCACAAAAGGTGTGTGCATGTCACAGCTCATAGGAGAAAGCCCAATGTCCCTAGATATGCTTACACAGGTGGAGTATCTTCATAACTCCCTGCGTTCCAAACCCTGTTGAAGGGAGAAGAATTACTTTGCTATGAGACTACCGTTGTTTTTTTTTATTAATACAGAGAGATCTGAGAGATCTGATGAGAAGGTCAGTCCCTGAGCCTTTTCTCACTCCTTCTGATGGCAGCTTTACTTCACCACTTTGATTCCTGCTCACAAGCACAGAGTGCAACAGACCCCAGATTTAAGTTTGGGAAGGAATCTGATCACCTGGCAGCATTTGGACAAGGACCTTGTGGTCTTTTACCTTCCTGTCAAGCACTGAGCAGGGATTGTAATTTTGGTTCAGGAGGATCTATTCCCCATGATCAGTCCTTTTCAGTTGCAGTGGGCAAGTGGGCAATCACTTAGTCAATCCCATCTTCTTCTGTCTGTCTAATTCTGAAGCTGTCACTGTGTCCTGAACGGTGATTGGCTTTCTTCACCACTCTGGTTTGGATGAAAGTCCTCCACACCTCCTTTGTGCTCTCCCCATCAGTTCCATTTTGACAGTTCCTGATGATTATGTAGGGCACAGCTTCTCCTCGCCACAGACCGCATGGATCAGGGAGGCTGGCTTCAGAGGTGGTTGATTTAGAGACCTTAAATGGGGGACCAAGTTAATCCATTGTATTTAATCTAACCTTTTAAATGATGTAAATAAGATGAGTCCTTACAGCATCCACACCAGAGCCTCCAGTTCCTGCTGCCAAGTGTACATGGAGTCTCCTTCTTCCACAGAGGATGAGTGAACCTGTTGTTTGTGAGGAATTTCTTGGGGGCATGCAGGAAATCCACATCTTCCTATAGGATGGGTTCTTCTTGATTAGGCTGGTGGGATCACCAGGCCCTAGTAAAACCTAAGAAGATTTGGAGTGGAAAAGGCAATGTCCTGGTGGGTGTTAGATTCCGGTGTCATGGTCTCAAGTCAGCTCAGATGATATTGGTTTGGAATTCCTGCATTATAATGTACTTCCTTGGTGATTTGAGAGAGAGATTTATGCTGTCAGATGTGATTGGCTCCTCCATTGGACAACAGGAATTGGAAATTGGCAATGCATATCTGCACTCAGTTTCCGGACCAAGAGAGTGCAGGTTGTGTGGGCGGGGGAGAGCAATAAAAAAGGTATACATTTAAATGTTGACTGTTACTGACCTAGAAGGGGTTAACAACAACAACATGCTTAGTGCACTCAGATAAAAGGATCTTTTTGCCCTGTATGTTCTATGGCATCAGAGTTACCATGTGCTAGGGATCTGTTGTTGTAAGTCATAGGGACATGTGCCTGTCTCAGCCAATGCCAGTCAATAGTTCAACAGTCTGTTGACTAGCTGGGGGGTGATAGCAATAGTACAAAATGATTTGAGGTCACATGAACCTATATCAACCAACTGGATTGTGTTGGATAATGTACGGGTGTCATTATAGACTAACTATTTCATAAAGTACTATCTCCCACAGGGGCTTGTGTTAGGCAAACACAGAAACACTGCTCAGGCCACAGGGCCAGTTCCGACAATGCTGCCAAATCTGCAGCTGCAGGAGGCCTCTTGGTCATTGCCCCCCCCCCCCCCCTTCTCCGGGCACAGGCTGAACTTCTGGTGTGAGCTTTACAGCTGATTCTCCTGAGCTATGTGTTGTGGAGTGCAAATGGCTCCATGCTCCCTGGTGGTAGCTAGGGCTTCCTGTAGAATCAAGATGTCTCCCCCTTTACTGTAGCCCTGTCTAGGCACATCGCTGTTCCCCATACTCCCTCCACAAATATACATCAGTTCCCTATTAACTTCTTCCACTCTCATGGAGCTGAGTACCTGCTCCAGCTGGCATAGTACAGGAATCTGGGGCTTGCTGAAGGAGGGAAATACTGTACTCTGAAGCTTGAGCTTTGCAGCTATGGAGCCCAGTCAAATGGTTTTGCAGATGGCCCCAAAGTTACTTGAACCAGCCCCAGTGCAATGCACACCGAGCAAACTAAAAAGTACTTTCCTATTCTCTATTATACCCTCTGGCAGGACATAGTAGCTTTGTTACATATGGTAGATTATGTAACGTTTATGGATTTAATATGATTTTAAGCGTGTGCAGGATCCTCAGGGTTCGTTACTGGTTCTCAGGGCTTCCCCCATTTCATGGCTGGTTTCCGATCTGAGTACTCATTGCATACGGTACTTTGATTGATCTGTAGCTAGTTGTAATGACTGTGTCTTCTCCTTCTGTTAAAGGGTTTATCCGGAAGTTTACAAGTTAGGCTTTATTACCATTGTAATAATCCCAGGCCATGTCTCTACACAGTGATCATGTTCATTATCCACATGTCATCCGGGAATCAAACTTTAGCGTCGTCTCCTCTAGAAAGCCAGGCCTTTAGCTGATGAGAGAAAGATGTGGCTTCACTGGCTCAGATAGGGGAGAGGGAACTTGGTACTTGATGTTCATATCAGCAGGTCTTACATATCAGGCTGAATTAGGAGGTAAATCTAAACGACTCAAAGGCAACCTGAGCAGGTGTCATTTGCACCGTTCTGTACTCATGTCAGCATGCAACTCACATCAGATGCACTTAAACTCCCATCTGAATTTGGTCCATGCTCTCCAGTAGAGGATAGTGGTGCATACGTTCAGATACACCACATACACAAGATCACCCCATACATAAAAGTGTAGCATCCCTAGGTCAGCCAGGAGAAGAAACTCATACACACAAACTGAGAAGTGAGAGAGCTGATATATTCCCTCCAGTAGAGGGCAGCGATTCATACCCCCAGCCCTTGTTATCCTGACGTAATGATTCTCCAGGCACTTATTTTCTAGGTTGAAAGGGTTGCTTCACCAGGGAAACATTCTGGGGTTACAATCAAGCTAAGGCAGAATTTTTGCAACTTTTTTGGTGTGAAATCTGTCAGGGTTGAATTTTGGAGTAGTTCTGAAGACAACTTCTTTAATCATAGAATCCTAGAAATGAAGGGCTGGAAGGGATCTCGAGAAGTCATCTCGTCCAGCCCCCTGTGCTGAAGCAGGACATGTAAACCTAGACCATCCCTGACAGGTGTTTTGTCCACCCTGTTCTTAAAAACCTCTAGTGACGGGGATTCCACAATCTCTCTTATAGTTAGAAAGTTTTTCCTGATATCTAACCTAAATCTCCCCTGATGAAAATTAAGCTGATTACTTCTTGTCCTGCCTTCAGTGGAGATGGAGAACATCTGATCACCATCCTCTTTATAACAGCCCTTAACAGATTTGAAGGCTGTTATCAAGTCGTTCCCCCCATTTCTTTTCTCAAGACTAAACACGTCAGTTTTTTTCTTTTAACCCTTTCCTCCTGTATTGGCTATAGCATAAACAGCCAGACCACTAGTGTCCACTGGGCAGGGGTCAAAGGCAGTAGTCAAGACCAATGAGCAAGCCGTGTCAGAAAACGGATATCAAGGTCAAGATGGGCCAGGGTCAAAGGCAAGAATCCAGGAGCAAGACAGGGTGCGAGCCAGAGTCAGCACTGTTGCCCTGATGGCTCCCTGGAGTAACTTCCTGGTTTAAATAGTTGGTGAAGACCACTCAGGCGGTCACAGGGTTCTGTCACTCTGGCCTCTTCAGGCGGTACTTCCTGTGATACCTGACACTTCAGCGGTTGTTGGGTGCAGGTTCCCCAGAGGTGATGTGGAGGCATTGGTCTCTCAGGACTCACCTCAGCCCAGGTTCTAGACACAGAGATCTTTACACCTCAGAGGTGAGGTTTTCTAAACCTTTTATCATTTTTGCCACCCTCCTCTGGATTCTCCACAATTTGTTCACATCTTTCTCAAAGTGTGGTGCACAAAACTGGACACGGTGCCCCAGCTGAGGGCCTCACCAGTGCCAAGCACAGTGGGACAATTACCTTCCATGTCTTACATACGACACTTCTGTTAATACACACCAGAATATTAGTCTTTTTAACACCTGGATCATATTGTTGACTCATGTTCAATTTGTGCCCCACTATAAGCCCCAGATCCTTTTCAGCAGTACTACCACCTTGCTAGTTATTCTCCACTTGTATCTGTGCATTTGGGTTTTTTTTACTTCCTAAGTGTAGCACTTTGCACTTGTCTTTATTTAATTTCATTTTGTTGATTTCAGAACAATTCTCCAATTTATCATGAATTCTAATCCTGCCCTCCAAAGTATTTGCAACCCCTCCCAGTTTGGTGTCATCTGCAAATGTTATAAGCCTACTTTTCACCTCATTATTCAAGTCATTAATGAAAATATTGAATAGTATCGGACTCAGGAACAACCCCTGCAGGATCCCACTAAATACATCCTTCCAGTTTGACAGCAAATCATTGGTCACTATTCTTTGACTATGGTTTTTCAACCGGTTGTGCACCATTTTATAATAATTTAATCTAGACCACATTTCCCCAGTTTGTTGATAAGAATGTCAAGTGGGGCAGTGTCAAAAGCCTTATTAAAATCAAGATATCTCACACCTACTGCCTCCTCCCCCCATCCCCAAGGCCAGTAACCCTGCACGCTTGGAGATTCTGAGATGTCAGTGCTATGGTCAGGATGAACCCAGACTCAAAAAGGGCAAAGATAACGTTTGTAAGCAGGCTGGATAAAAATGGATGACCTTAAAAAAATTGTTTGTTTTTTATATTAAATGCAGATTTATTTTTTTTAAATAAACTCATTTAAAATTAAATTTGAAATTGACAATCTATGTTAAGACCTAAACATATTATAATCTATTAAAGTCATTTCACTTAAATATAAAAAAAATATTAAGTGCTATCTATTTGCTACCAAATTTTAAAGAAAGTCAGACCACTGAACTGGTGGATGTTGCTGGCTAAGCACCTGGAATCAAAATTGGTTGATGTGTTAAACCAGTTTTTGACAGCAGTTGCTTCTACAGGAACAGAGAAACTATTTTTTTTCACTTCAGTTTATTCAATTAGTTCAGTTCAATCAATGTTAAGAAACCAACTGGAAATTGAAAAATCCGGAAAGCTTGTTTTCCCTTTCCAATCTCTGAATAAAAATGAGGTATGAGAGCATGAGATCTACTAGTTTAATCTTGAAGGACATGGTTACCAGAAATAATCAGTTCACTTCACTAACTAAAGAAACACTTCCTTTGTTCAATTAATCAGTTTCAAATGCAAAACATGTTTCGATAAACTTTTTTTCTTTATGTTTCCAGCACATTTAAGGTAGTTATACTTAATTTAAAAAATGCTGGTTTTGTTCATTTTAAATTGAATTTGAATTTCTATCCAAAAGGAACTTGATAGAAATCATAAGTAAAAAATTAATTATCTAGTAAATAAATGCATCATGCACCATTTTCTAAAATATTTAAAAATGTAAAAATTAAGAATCTGAACAAATGTAAGTTAAGTGATATAATTGCTTAAATAAATGGGTATAGACATAGTGTATATCCTTGGTTAGCACAAAGAAGCATTCAATTTAGTGTAAAGGCTGTATTTAGTTTCAAATCAACAAGTTTTAATGGATGCCAACCAATGAGAATCATCCTTTTTTTAGAAAAATAACTAAAAAGCACAAATGCAAAACTTGATCATAATCGATTATTTAAATCAAGGGTTTCTGTGCTTGATGATTTAAATCATCATTAAAAAGTGCTAACTTCTGAGATTGAGGATCTGTAGCTGGTCTGTATACCAAGAAAATCTTGAAATTATGGAAATAGGGTAGATTTTCATGTGGGAGAATATAGGAACTTGGTTAACAGTAGAGAATAAAATTGCATTGTGGGTATCATCACAAGAGACTGTTGGAGGTATAGGTTAGCGAGATGGGATTGAGAAAGCAAGTCAAGATGGAATCCAGCACTCGAAGTGTAATGGATGGGGCAGTAGAGAGACTGTTCAGCTAACTGAAGGGCGGTCAGTGTAGGTGAGATCATGGGTAACAGGAAAGTAGGATTATAAAATCAAGTGGGGTAGCTATGGGTATGGATGAGAAAGGGGGAACATTAGCCAGGGTTATAGGAGTCCAGGAAGTTAAAGCAGACGAAGTTAAGGAGGACATCAAGATGCACAATAAAGTTGGAGGAGAAGAGACTAATCAGGGAAGAGTCACACTTGAAGTGACAAAACACCACAGAATGTAAAAGGCTGGTAGAATAGGGGAGGTGAAGAAGGAGAGATTTAGATGTACTCCAAGGAGAGAGAGGAGAATTTGAAAGAAAGATCCAGTCACAATTCCAGTATCTGGCTCCATCTTGTTTCATATCTTAAGGGCTCTGTTGCCACCCGTGAGAAAATATCCTCCCTCGAACAATGAGATAATTGTACATAGAAATAAACTTCAAACATACATGTCCGAGTCAGACTTATCCCCTATATGTGACCACAATCTTCATTCCTTCCTCCTCAGTCCCTGGAGTCACTCCTACAGCTGGCTGTCACTTTCTCTGCACCAGGGAGAGGCTCTCTGTTGGTTCAGGCATTAGATCTGTAATTTCGGCTGTCTCCATATCTAAAAACAGCTGTGAGTTGTTCAGTGCTGTTTATCCAGGCAGCAGGTCTAGCCCTTTCTCCCAGTAGCAGAGGGTGAGGAAGGATGAAGGGTTTCCTTGTGGGAAATAGATCACCAAGATAGCTGGGTTTCTTTCTCAGCTTGGCAGCCAGCACTAGCCCCAGGCTATAGAAAGGTTCCTTTGGAAGGACATAGCTCCAGTAACACTACAGATAGCAGCATAATCTGCTCAACAATCTGCAGAGTGTGGGGGAGAGCCTGTTTCTGTGACAGTGAGAACCCTTCCTTGTTGCCTTTGTGAGGAGACATTGCAATGGCGGCGGCTCCACCACCCTTTGCCACTCCTGTAGGGAGGATCTGTGACAGAGCACCTATGTCTAGGAACATGAGAAGCTCTCACCCTCTCAGTGTTGCGTTCCTGTGCTTATGACAGTGGAACCCGTACTACAAGTCACTGACTGGTAGGGTGGGGCAGGCCCTTTTGTATAAAACTAAGTCTCCTCATTATGTTACTGATTTATTGCAAAATAGACTAGATCACACAAGCAAACCCACCCGATGCTCAGGAACAGAGAAGCCCAGCGGGACTCTGAAGTATGCTTAATGCTTGCATGAATATATCCAACACGCTGCAGCTAAATTATCTTCCTTGCCTGCTGTTCCACTTGTGTCATAGTCTCTCTTGAATCCCTGCACTGGCTTCCAATCTCCTTCCACATCAAAGTCCAACTCCTCAGTTTCATCTTCAAGGCCCTGCACTGCTCTGTGAGTCCCTACAGCTCTTCTCTTCGCTCCTATCCTTCACTGTGCTAACTCAGCACGCCTTAGCCCTTCCCTGATCTCCTCCTACCTCCAGCCATGATTTTGCACCATGTCCCATGCTGCCCTCTATCTCTGGAATGCCCTCCTTATGCACCATGCAACCTCATTTACTTCTTTCAGACCCACCCCCCCCTTCAGGACTCACTTATTTCAGTTAGCCTTCCTATACTAATTTCCCTCTGCCACTCTTGTGCTCTTGGCAGACTTTGCTCCTTCAGACTAACAAGTGAATTTAATATATTGTATTTTCAGAATGAGAAGCAAAATACCAGAAAAGATACACAACTCAAACCAGGGACAAACAAGATGTGAACATACAAAATAGCTCATTTCAAGATGTTTTTCAGTCACAACCTCCATCCTTTCCTTACCCTGGCCCCCAACCTTTTGGTCCCAATCCTGCTCCTCTTAAAGTTAATTGGTGTTTTCCCACTGACTTTAATAGCAGCAAGATCTGCCGTTTCTCATCATTTGCTGAGCTAGGGCTAATTAAAGGCCTGATTCTGCAAGAGGCTGAGTGCCTCACATGAAATGCAAAGCACCCTCCATTCTTCTTGAGTTCCAGGGGCTCAGAACCTCACAGTCTGCGGTCCTCATGTTGTAAGATCCCTGTGGCAAGCTCCCATCTTTGTAACTGCCTTTAAAGTGCCAAGCATACACCTGTCATTGTAGAAATGCATACTAATGCTTAACTTTCTGAGGAGACAGCATTAGCAGGGAAAGTCTCTCCTGCTCTCTCTTTGTGTGTCTGCTTCTCTCCCATTGTCAAAATTTAGCATTCTCCACAGTGCGGCTCAGTTTTGCTTTGACACTTTGGAATGTATCCAGTCTCTGCTCTCTGTATCTCTCTGCCTGTCTCGGCAGGTATTCTGCACACACCACTTCCAGCGGAGTAACAAATGCTCCCTCCTCTGCCCCCTGCAGCAGATATTCCAGGGCTGGATTTTTTACAGAATCCCTGTGGTTTAAGCAAAGTCTCGCATTGTTCTGCGGAGGTGCTTAACTGCCTCTGTGCCGCTGAAGACTGTTATGGCATTTCACTGAAACAGGAGCACTTCGGAAGGGATAGGAGCCAGCCCTGAAGATTCATTTGCATCACGTATCCATTATGGCAGGTGGGAAGAGAGGTGAACAAAGCCAAGGGTGGTTTTGGTTTGAGTTTTGCAAAATCTCACTTGGGTTTTTACAAGAGAAGGGCCAAAGATGCAAAGTTTGGTGCCGGATTCAAACAGCCCCAAAGATTGAATCTGGGGGTTTGGTTTGAGACTGTGCCTAGTTTTGGCTTTCCAAACCCAAACCCTGCAGTGGCCAAGGCTGTGTTAGCCAAGAGGCCCATGAGGTGGAGTGATTCTATAGGCTCCATTGTGAAGAAACAAACAGACAGGTAGACAGAGTAGCAGCAACAGCTGAGAGAGCTGAGTGAAGAAGTCCCTAAGGAGCAGCTGGCCAGTTATGTGCTTAGCTGCCACAACCGTGCTGGCAGGCCTAGAAAAGGATGGACTATATCATGTGAGGAAAACTATGCCCTAGCTAGTGTCTCATGTAAACTTCATCCCAATATGTGCAGGTTCATCCACATGAATGACCCTACAGTAACAAACCAGTGCACAGAGCAGCAAACAACCCTGTTGTGATTATCCTTTATGCATGGACCAAGCTACTGGACCAGCTCTATAATATCAAACCCATGTGCTCAATGGATGGAAAAAATACTGAAAAGGTAAAATATTTTTAATCAAACTTCTAAGAGGTTATTATTACCAAACAACAGTAATTGGCTTCCCCATGGTTTCAAGAAATATCCTTCCTCCTCCTGCACCAGGAAACCTCAGACCTCATCTTCAACGCCGTCCTCCAAATCTCATTCCTTTTGGCCAGCCTTCCAGCACTGACCTCGACTGAGCTTTCTTGTAGGCACCATCCACAAACCCAGACTCTGCCATTGGGAACAGCTGTTACCTTAGCAATACTATTCCATCCAGGGAGTACACTGTACTTTGGTCCTGGGCTGTGGACAAAAGCTTACGACAGCCAACTTGCTTGTGAGCGCTGTGGCAGCACGAACTGATTTGCTGAACAGTGGGTCTGTACCCACAGTTTGTTATTCGAGGGCCTTCAAACTGTAGGTCGCGTCCTCCTAGTGCGGGTGCGGAGGAACATTAGGGGGGCACAGCAGGGCCCAGGACAGCCCCCATGAGGGGTGGGGAGGGAGTGCCACCCCACTCTGCTTTGCCCCAGCCCCATCCCGCAACCGTGGCTCCGGCCTCAGCTCCTGGCCCTGGCTGCCAGCCTCAGTTCCCCGGCTTGGCCTCCAGCCTCTGCTGCCGCAGCTCACTCCTGACCTCAGCCTCCAGATCCCAGCCACTGTTCCCACCCCAGCCATCACAATCCCAACTGTGGCCCCACTCCCAGTCCAAGCTGGGGGGGTGCAGACATGGGTAAGGGGGGGAATGACCTAAAAAGTTTGGGAACGACTGTTCTAGGGTCTCTCCTGAGGGCCCGGTGTTGCATGCTGTCTGTATTGTAGGGACATTCAGGAGTCCTGGGCTTGTTCGGTGTGTTAGTGTAATCCAGCTCTTGAGTGCTCGTTTGGTGTAGGGTTCTTGCTGAGTACTGGTCATGACACAGAATGAGACGTGTCAGTGGTTGCTAGATGTAAGGGCAAAATTAAAGAAATAAATCCGTATCATTTCATTTTAAATAATGTTATTGTGCATATTGCCTTCCTTGTGGTCCAACTCGGAATGCAGTGAGCCCTAAGAGAGAGGAATTTAGCAAGCAACACTCTTGTCTCTGGGCCAGTGCGCTGCAGATTAAAGTTCAACCCCCAAGTTGTGCTCATCCACAATGCTGCACTCTTGGTGAGACATGCTGTCAAAGAAAATACTAAACCAAGTTCCCTTCTGGCCATCTCTGGGGGGCTGCCTAGGGGGGTGTTAAAGCTCCCAGAGCACTTTTTGAACAGAGTAAGGGATAACCAATATTCCTTGTCTCAGTAAACCTGGCTCTGCTCTCAGAGGATATGTGTGTGAGTGATCACTGAGCACATAATGGTTGCCATGTTTTTCTGTGCAGTTGCTGCACCAGGGGACCTTTCTTAGTGTAGCATGAAGGGCTTTGAGTTCCCTGGGGTATGAAAAGTGCTCGAGAAAGCCCATCTCCCAAAATAAAATCCAGACTCAGATGTGCTGTACTGAGATAGCATGACCCGCTTCGTAGGCTCTGTGAGGAGAGCTAGCCTGCTCCTTATCTGCATCCACTCCCGCGACACCCACCCAGAAAACATTAGAGAAGCCAAGCGATCCCTAGTTGCTTTGTCCTTTTTCCCAGGACATGAGGGTAATGAGATGAAAGGGGCCAGCATCTGCTGTGGGAAAAGTCGTCTTGGGAAAGAGGGGGAGGAAATTAGCAAATTCAAATGCCCTGATGTTCCCAAATTCTGACAACCCCACCATCGTGCTGACAGTCCTGTGTTCCCTGGACCACAGGAGAATCACAGATCATGCACTCAAGATCAGTAGGCACCATTGAACAGGATCTCTTCCTCCTACAGGTGGGAGGTGGGAGGGAGTGGTAAGGTGGCTAAGAAGAGGATGGGAGGACTGGATTGAATGATGCTTGTATAATTGGCTTGCTACATTCTCTGGATTATTTCCCCAGGTCTCGGGGGTATTTTTTAGATTATTAACAACAAATAATAACTTTTATATAGCACCTTCCATCCTGAAAGACCCCAAAGCACTTTACATAATTTACAAGCTAATTACATTAACTCAATTCTGCTCCTGGTTACCCCGATGTAAATCTAAAGGGACTCCACAGACATCATTCAAGTTACACCAGATTCACGCTAGTAGAACTGAGGCCAGAATCTCTCTCTAGATCCAGAAGGATACATGAGAGAGAGTGATGCCGATGTGGGACTGGATGGAGGAGATGAGTATTTGAATCTCCTCTTCCCTGTCTAATCTAAAAAACAATCAAGGCGATTTCATATGAAAAGTGACAAGTACATAATGTTAGGGTAGCAAGGTTAATCCCTGAAAAGTTGGGATATACAAACACTAAAGATTTATTAGTAACCTTCCGTCACCCATAGCGACATAAAGTCCTCCAAAATACTCTCTGCTATATAGAGCGGGCCCAATTCTGTCCTCAAATATACATCTACAATCCCAGAGGAGTTGCACAGAAAGATCTGAGGAGAAAACTTAGCCCAATATTTTACACTAAGGTGTAAAATCTTCACGGTAAGGACTGTCTGTAACAAGCATTTGTCCAGAGCCTAGCACAGCCCTGTCATGGGGGCTTTGGGGCACTATCACAGTATGGATGAATAATAACTATATGAGAATTTTTACATTTACTAACTTTTGTGGGTTAAATAGCGTAACCTTAACAATATATTCATGTCCGGTTTTGAATGCAGTTTCCTTGATTTTATTATTATTTTTAATAAAAAAAAGAAGAAAAAGAAGAGTTTAAATACTAACTCTTTCCCTCCAGTCTGCCATCTGTATCTCTCTCCCTCTGACTTCCGCTCCTGGAAGTCCAGCCACCAACTCAAACGCCACATGGTGGAAATAGCACTGCTTATCTCCTCCCCACACCCTACCCACTTCATTTATCTCACTATAGATAATTACACCACCCTTCCAGTTACTAGCCTCACAGTTTTGGTGTCACATTTGATTCCCCTCCCACACATAAAACGGCTGTTGTTAAATCTTGCATGTACTTCCTCTGAAATTCTTTATTTACTCTATTGATACTGCTGAAACTTTTCTCCATGGCCTGGTCATCTTTTGCCTTAACTACTGCAATCTGTTCCCTGGCCTTCTCAGCTCTTCTGTTGTGTCCCTGGAGTCCATTCAACACACTGATGCTAAAATCATCCTCCTTACACTCCATCTAGCTACGCCACCCCACTTCTTGAATACTTGGCCTGGTTCTAGTCTCACCTTCAAGGTCCTGCATAACTCTGCCTCTGCTTACATCTCCTCTCTAGCTGCCCACATTTTATCCCAGGTGTCCTATCCTTTAGAAACACATCTTCATGTTCTGTTTGTCTTGTCTTCTCACAAGCCATTCTAGGACTTGCCCTTTTGTGCCAGTAAAGAGCCAAGAACATTATAATGCTGTAGAAATAACAACTAAGTTCTCTGCTTGTTTTCTCCATGTACCTCCACGATTGCATAGTCTCAACTTTGGAATTGCATAGTGAAATAGCAGCAGAAGACCACACCTACATAACTAATATCTCTTCTCTCCTTCTTTGAGATCTATCTCTAATTCCAGCGTGCCCGTCACAATTGTGTCAATACACCATCTATAGAATGAAGAGCAACAGTCCTTTGTCTTTTGGTGAAACCTACTATACTCTTTGTTCTACACTGCTTTCTCAAATGAGATTCATCTCCATGCTTGATACATTATGCTACAACCCAGAAAATGGCGTCACACAACCCTAAAAGGAGTGGGAACTTAGTTCTATGCATGGGTAACATAGATTTTTCTGTTACTTCTATTGTCTTGCTACTTTTTTAACATTTCAAATCAGACTGAAGACTAGCACTTGTAAAGTTCAAACATTTTTTGAGTTAAATGATTTTTACAGTTAAAACCTCAAAAACAGGTATACAAATTTTACTCAACTTTTCCAGACAAATTCATCTGTTGGCTGAGACAAATTATGAGATATTCAAGCAAAGATGTTTTTGTTTTAGAAAGTTATGATCCTCTGAAAGAGGGTGCTTTATACGAAAACTGCCATTTATATGTTATGCTATACTTGTCCATACAGGATTAACGGTAGCCAATTCTGAGGTAGAATGCATCTCCCATTAGCAACTCCCAGAAACATTGCTCTGCAGTTTGGGGTAAAAAGTAAAGAAGAATATCATTTCCAATGAATGAATGAATGAATTTTAGGCTGGCAGAATGTTATTAGTCCAGCTGTAATGTGGCAAAGAGAATCAGGCTAACGGTCCTACTAGTGGGGGAACATTTAATAATCACAAATTCTATTTCTATTCCATATAGGTTTTTATACCGCCCTCACCACTGTAGTATCTGAGCCTCTTCCAATAGGGCCTTTAGCGATATGACTAACATCTGTCATGTTGGGTTCATTCATTTTTTCGTCCTATCCCTGGAAAGAGAATTATGTGTGCTGTGTATTGCCTGGTTTGGTAGGATTTGGTTTTGTTTTTAATGTAAACACCGCTGTGTGTTTATATTAGAGAAAGCAAGGTTGAAGAAGTGCACCTTGCACGTGAAGTGGAAGGCGGGGAGATTTGTGGAAGGCTTTGGTTCCTGTCAGAGCCTGTTTCTCAGTCTTGGATCAGACCCACAAAAATGCTCTGTGTTCTATCAAGATGAGCCTTATGATAGAAAGTTCCATTGTGCCCGAGGAGCAGAGTTGTGGAGTACATGGGCAGCACCTCACCTACCATTTCCCTAGAAGGTGGTACCTCCACTAGCACAGCATCCCTTTACACGGTGCTGGGGCATTGGTTCTCATTCATGTTCCAGCAGTATCTGCTGAATCCACAACACTCCTTCTTGCAGCACAGCCCCCTCTAGCACTATGGCCAAGACCTTCAAAAATAGGAGCCTAAAGTTAGGCTTTTAAAGCCATATAGAAACATCTACATAAGTGGCCTGATTTTCAAAAGTGCAGAGCACCCAACAGCTCCCTTAGAGGTCCATGAGAGGTGAGCTAATGGACAATCGGCACTTGAAAATCTAGCCACTCATTCAGGTGACTAAATATTAATTTTGGAACTGAAGCCAAGATTTTCAAAAATGGCTAGTGGCTTTGGGCTCATTCTTGGCTGCTCAGTCTGATAATCCTTAAAGGGGCCTGGTTTTCAGAAAGCAAGGTGCTCAGCACTTCTGGCCCTCAGGGGTCTCGAGCTGGGCAGTCTAAAAGGAGACACCCAAACTTACTAGTGGCAGTGATGGCTAACGGAAGTCTCTGGTTTTTGAAGGTCTCTACCGATATGTATAAATGTGAAATCCAAACGTAGTTTCCCATGGTGCTGTCTGTTATTTTTGATCTGTGCACAGACTTTGGCTCTGAGCCTCACTTTGCCAGCTGGTACCAAACAGACTCAGCTCTGAGATGGGGACTTGGAACAGACAGAAATGTGTACGTCTCTCTCTCTTTCACAACATGATTTACCTCCCCCTTTCACACTTTGTTTCTGGCAGCTTTCTCATGGGTAAATATTAAATACCAGTTACATCAGAGATCAGGATTACTAATAAAACAGGAAGTCTATACCTGGTTGGTTTTACTTATTTTGCTTCTATGTCCTCTGCTACCATAGTATCTGAGCATCTCACAATCCATAGTGTATTTATCCTCACAACACCCCTGTGAGGTAGGGCACTGCTATTATCCCCATTTTACAGATGAGGAACTGAGGCATAGAGAGTACATGACTTGCCCAACATCACACAGAGTCTGTTGCAGAGCAGGGAATTGAATTATGGTCTTCCCTGTCCCAGGCTGGCACCCTAACCACTGGATCATCCTTCCTTGCCACTGAAGAGAGCAGTCTTATCCAGTTGGCTTTGTACATCTCCCCAGAAGCCCTCTTTCCCAAAACTTCTGCTAAAGTAGAAAGTGAGACTAAAGGAGAGCTCTCAATGTACAAGCCTCTTCCTGAAAAGGAAATATCAAAAAGCATTCTGAGAAAGGAGGCTTTTTTGTCCCTGACTCCACCTCTGTCTGCTTGTTGCTCTCAGATGTCTTTCCCTCTACCTCAGACTCTCTGTCTCCAGAGGTACCGTCCTGGCCACTCAAAATTCCTCCTCCTCTGCAGGAAGGGGGTGTCTTTGGTAGAGAAACTCACTGCTAGTCAATGGATTTCACCCTGCAGACACAGGACTTTTAAAGAGACATGGTCATACAAAGTGGTTCAGAAGTAAACTGTATTACTAACAACGTAGGGCCAGCTTCTCAGTTGTTTAAACCAGTGTAGCTCCATTGAGTTCAATGGCACTATACTGATTTACACCAGCTGAGCCCTATATGCATCCAAACGATATGCTAACCACATAGTGAGGGTGGGATATTTAAAACCACCTGGGGGTGGGGGTGTTGGCTACCCAGTTCCCATTAATTTTGATGTCACTGGACATCCAAAATCTTTAGGCCACATTGACAATTTCAGCCTAATGTGCTATTTCCACCCTTCCTGCCCCAACCAGAAAATACTATCCCTTTGGTCTATGCATTTTAAGGGTGCCCTGTGGTGCTAGTCTTAGTTATTCAGATCAACATTTTTAAAAGATTGAGCAGGTGCCAAGTAGCCATTTGTGCTGCTGTGGGAACCCAAGGTGTTTGGTTGTGCCCAAGTGGTCTGAGAGCCCAGTCTCTTGAACCCTCTAATGGGGCAGAGAGGGGACAGGGACGGGGGCATGGTCTGGGCCTAGTAGCATTTCCAGAAGGGCCCAGGAGCAACCGAGGCCTGCTGCAGGGGCTCCGGAGTAAGTCAAGTCAGAAGCATGACAACTCCAGGCCGGGCAGGTTTAGGTGCTGAAGCAGCCCCTTACTGGCTGTGCTCTCACCTGTGCACCTGAAGGCAGACGGGGCAGAGTAAAGATCCCCACACTTACATCTCAGAGACAAGGCTGTGGCTGGAAGAAGAGAGACAGACAGCACATATTACAAGATTCGCATTAGAAAGGAAAGGGAGAGGCAGGTTTGGGACAGGGCCGATAGGAGTGGTGTGAGGGAGGCACGGAAAGTGTCGGGGCTCATACAGTCAGATTTCAAAAGCGGCAGGTCACTGGGGTGTTGAGGAATGGAGACAGCAGAGTGGAGAGGAGGCAGTACAGAACCTGCCCACGTTAGGGTTGCTTCTCGTGAAACCACTCAGGGAAAGGAGATGGCAGGCAAGACTCAGAGGAGAAGCTGCCCTTGACCTTCCAATGGGGACTTGGGCCCCTAGATGGGCACCCAAATGACTGTTTGCACCTGCTCAAGCTTCTGACAGTGTTGGCCACAATGTGTAGAAATGGCCCCTTCACTGCTTTGCATTCTGCTCCTGCAGTGTCTGAGTGCAGGTTGGGAAAGGCTCTTTTAACAGCACTTGGGAAGCCTGGTAAGCAATTCCCTCCCCCACCCCACGTGTACTGGAGGCTTTGCTATCAATGCAGGTGCAGGGGAGATCATTCTCCTGTCTCAGCAGGCCACAGGTGCCCCATTAGAGAATTGCTGCGTGACCTTGGAGCAATGGAGGTGACAGATAGGCCTTCTCAACACCAGGCTTTTTTCTGAAAGATTTCCCACCATTGCCAATCCATCCAAGGTACATATCTGGTTCCCATTCCGACAGCCCTGAGCACCTCACAGTCTGTAATGTACTGATCCTTACAATACCCTTGTGAGATATTATCCCCATTTTACTGATGGGAACTGAGGCACAGAGGAGCGAAGCGTGGGATTCACACAGATATTTCAGCACCTCATGCCTATTGAAACTAATGGGAGTTAGGCCCTTAGGTATCTTTGGAAATCCCACCCTTAGGGTATCTGTACATTTGTGTGTAAACCCGGGTCTGCGGGACACAGGCTTGTGGACTGTGTGTTTCCAAGCCCACGCTTGAGCATCCAAACTGTGTTGTAAACCTGAGCTTAGAATTGCTGGACCCAGGTCTCACAGCCATGCTAAAACGCCCATGCTGCACCACACAGATCTTCTGATTCAGGTCTGTGGCTTGAGCTGTGTGTGTCCACGCTGCAAAATGACAGGGCTGGGACCTGAGTCACAGCAGGACTGGGCTCCGATCAATCCCCTAGCAGGGGCCCAGATTTCCTAGCACCTTCCCAATATATGGCTGCTTTAGTTCTTTGTTTGTGGTGCATTGTGGAAAAGCCTGACTGCCCAGAGAACAAAGAAAGCTGGGTCATGGGATTGTTGGGATACTTTCGGTGGACTCCTGGAGCATGAGTCCAGTGGGACTCATCTACACTGCAAAGCAATAGGGCTTGAACCCTGGATTCCAACTTGACTCAGGTTTGAACCCTCCACCCCTATGGAGTCTTGAGACCCTGGGTTCAAGCTCTGGGTTAGCACAGTTTGTGTGTAGATGGAAGTGGGGTTAGGCTGGAGCCTGAGTTCGAACCCTGGATTTACACTGTATTGTAGACATACCCTAGGGGTATGTCCCCTCTGTAAGGGTGGGGATATTAGAGCCCAGGCTTCAGCCCAAGCCCGAATATATATAGCCCCGTAGCCTGAGCCAGCTGGCACGAGCCAGCCATAGGTGTTTTATTGCAGTGGAGGCAAATCCTAAGTGACCTGTCCACACAGGAAGTCTGTAGCAGAACAGGAAATTGAAGCTGGGTCTTCTGAGTCTCATGTTTGTGCCCCAACAATTGCAACATCCTTCCTCTCTTCTAGCTGGGCTCCAGATGTGTTAGCAGCTGGGGTGCTAGCAGAGACAAAGCTGTGGTGGCCGGCAGTGTTCTTACCATGGTGGAATGTAGATCTGCTCTGAGCAGGGTCAGACAACACGGTGGTTAAACGGACAGCAGACAGCTGGAGCTCTGCCTGCACTAGGACTCCCAGCTTTGCTGCCACTGGTGGAGCTAGACCTATGGTAGCAGACAGAGGCCTTTTTCACACTAAAGCTTGGCCTAGACCAGAGTGAACAGCAGTGCCTGGAGGAAGCATAGTGTCATCCAGCCGTGAGGGTTTGAAAATTCCAGGATTTGAGCACCTGCTCACCCTGAGCACCCAGACACCTTGGGCACCCATTACTGGAAGTGGATTTGCAAAGAATAAGCACTGCCCCTGCCCTTGCCCCATGCTGTGCACTGAAGTTTCCCCTTGTTGTCGGAGGGTCTGTCTACACTGCAATTAAAAACCCGTGGCGGGCCCATGCCAACTGACTCTGGCTCGTAGGACTCGGGCTAAGGGGCTGTTTAATTGTGGAGGAGACGTGTGGGCTCGGGCTGGAGCCCGCGATCTAGGACCCTGCAAGGTGAGGCAGGCCAAACCTGAACGTCTACACCACATTTGAACAGCCCCTTAGCCTGAGCCATGCGAGCAAGAGTCAGCTAGCACAGGCCAGCCACAGGTGTCTAATTATAGTGTAGCCATACCCTGAGTGCCCAGAGCCCTTGTAGAGTACCCAAAGGAGGCTCTGTGAAAACTATCATGCACAAGATGCAGCATCATTTTAGCAGCCTGATTTTCACACAAGGGTTAACCAAGCTAAAATACAGGCAGGAGTTACAGGGTGGGGAGGAGGGGCAGGGAATCCTAATTGCCCTTCCCACACACACACATACATACAGAGTGTCTCAGGATCATTCCTGGTCATTACCAAAAAGCTCTGTTTGTCTCTTATTCCATATTTGCTAGGGTGTTGACTCTCTGCTTTCCCCACAGCGTGTGTTGGAAGGGGCCATTCCGTGTCGAGTGGGGTGGTTAGTATATGCTGATCGGAAAAGTGAATCTACGGCTGGGGGCTTTTCTGATGCCACAAAGTGAAAGGGGACTGCAAGCTGAGATGCCACTGAGCATGGCAGCATTAAAAGGTTTAGAGCGGCAAGCTAACGAGAGGTGGAAAGTGGGCAGTTTGAGACCAAGGGAAAGGTAAGGAGGTAGGGATATAACTAGAGTGGGGGCAACATAGTTTCTTTGTCCCCTGCAACTCTGTGAGCAAAATTATCTCACTTGTGATGGATGAGAGTTGCTTTTCTAGAGTTTGGAAAAACAAGGGAGATTGGGACTGTAGAGTAGTCAGTCCTCGCCAGCCTAGCCATCACAAGCAGTCAGGAGCAAGGAGAGGAGAGGACACCCCTCCCATGGCAAATGGGAGCACATCACCCAGTGAGATGTACAGGGTGAGTCATCAGAGCCTGGCCATTCACGGACTGTGTCCAGGCATCCATAAAAGTAAGCGGAAAGGGTTTGTGCCACACACCTGATCAAAGGCATCTCAAATGCCTCATGCTTTCCCTGCCTCCCACAGAGGTGATGTGTGTGCAGGTAGTGGCGTGGGAGGGAGGTCCAGCAGATTTCCTTGGCTGTGAAGCGTTCTTTCTAGGAGAACCATGGCGGCAGAGCAGGTACTTCCTGAACGAGGGGCTCGGTGTGGTGAGAAGGGCTTAGCGACTCGCTCCTGCATCCCACAGGAAGAGGTGGGGCAGAAGGGAATCAGCTGCTTTGAATATGGATTAGAGAAAATCGAAAACTTCAGAGGCACACAAAGACATTTTGTTCCTACTATCTAATATACTCTGATCTTAGACTCACCTCGGCTGTGTCCCCCTCCCCCCAGCTCCTGGATGGGAGCTCCCTGAATTGGTTGTTTAATACCATGGTGCCTTAAAAACACCAAGGATAAAAAGACCAGACAGCTAGGGTCAAAGCATGGAGAGCTGGTACTGAGGAGCATAACTATCCGTACTGCGTGGACAGCGACTCAGTAATTACCTGCATTGAACTCCCAAAGTCCTGCTCCTGCAGAGTCTGGGCTCAGAGTAAAAACTGGGGTGGATTATTTGTGCCTGGTCTCTTCTTCAAATGTCCCAAAGTCCTGTCCAGGAATGTGGAGAGAATCTTCCCAGGCCATTCCTCTAACTAGGACACTTGCATTGTCCTTTGCATGGCCTCCTGCTGGGAAAGGCGAGCTCCTCCCAACCGACACCCTCCCTCTGTGCAACAGCTGGGACTGCGGTGGCTGTAGGGACCCCACACCCTCCATCCCTGACTCTTCCAGTTCGGATTGTGCCTTGTAAGGCAGTGTGGTTCCCTCACTTCTCCCAGGATTCCTCACTCTCTGCAATCAGTGTGAAAGCGCCTCCCTTCATCCCAGCCCGGTTTTGAGGGGGCAGGGGAGGGGCAATGTCAGACATGTAACCCCAAGTGCATCTACTCCATAAAGTCAAAGCATCTGGGCCCAGGCCTCCTACACTAATACCTCTGCACTGGTTTAACTCCTGCTCTGGAGCCAAAGGACAAGTGTCCTCGAGCCCAACATCTCAGGCAAACACAGCAACTTCCCCTTCTTGGCTAGTCAAGGGCAGTTAGTTTTATATGAATGATACCATTATAAGGGCCCAGAGAGAAATCCCGGGAAAAGAGAGGGACACTGTGTGGGGGGAGCCCCTGGAGACTAACGAGATTGTCTTAGGGCAGGGGAATGTCCTGATACCACGAGGTTGGGGCTGAGTGATCACTGTGCTGTGTAACCCAGTTCTGCTAGCCTGTCCCCGCTTTCACTCAGTTCCAATGTGTCAGCAGGGGTCTGAGAGCTGTACTGCCATGCCACGCCCCCCAACATCTACAGTGTGGGATTGGAAGTATGAGGACATGTTGATAGCTGCATGAGCATGTGCATGTTGTAATGTATTGGCTAGTGCTTACTTGTACTGCTGCTGCTTCGTGGCTGACCTAGTGAGGATAAGAGCCCTACTATTACTAACAGTTAGCTGTCTCCTTTAGTTCAAGTGCTAAAACCCTGAGGTTTCTGAAGCTGAAGGTCACATGTACACTCCAAAGCTGCATTTGTGCAGTTTAACCAATGCCCGTGAGATCTGGATTTCTTACCATTTATGTGTAATTGGGGTGTGACTGAAGAAATGGAGGGGCTTCAGAGAAGATTGACAAGGATGATTAAAGGCCTGGAAAAACTCTCCTCTGGAGAGAGATTGAAAAGACTGGGATTGTTCCGCTTAAAAAGGGGACAAATGAAAGCGGACATGATAGAAATACATAAAATAATGTATGACCTAGGGAAGGTGGATCAGGAGCGTCTCTCATGTCTCATAACACACGAATAAGGGGACATGAAATGAAATTTTAAAATGGCAAACTCAAAAACCGATAACAGGAAATACTTTTTCACATAATGTGTAAATAGACTGTGGGTCTCACTGTCACGGGAAGTCATTGAGGCAAAAAACGTAGCAAGATTAAAAAAGGGAGTGGACATTTATAGGGTCCCAAGAATATCCAGAGTTATCATAGTTAATACTAATACAATTTTTTGAAGGGATCTAAAACAATCATGCTTCAAAGTTTCAGTCAGTCTCTGTAAGGGACCAGGATGAGACCTAATGTGGGGGTTTAATGACAGATCCCACACCTGCCCACTTCAGAGTTCTGACCCTCTGAAGCATCTGGTGCTGGCCACTGCCTGAGACAGGATCTTGGGTCTGATTTAGCACGGCAATTCCTACGTTCCCATGTGCATACAGGGATGTGAAGGGGGGGGTGTGTATTGGAGAGAATGCCCAAGAGCTGAATGTGTGTGGGGGCGGGGGATGAGTGTGTGTCACCCGGGAAGGAGGCAGAGAGGGCATAAACAATGACCCAGAGAGGAGTTGTTTACCGCGTCTGGTTTCTGATGGTCTCATTTTTTTCTTTCTTCTCTTGTTTTGCAGGGAATTTTAAAGGTCTGTGTAAGCAAATCGATCACTTCCCTGAGGATACAGATTATGAAGCCGACACAGCAGAATATTTCCTCCGTAAGTCTGCAGGCTCTTTTCCTTGGAACTGATTGTGGGTACTAGTGCTGGGTGCCCTTTGCTTCCTGTAGATGACACTGTTCAAAGCCTGGTTCCCTTGAGGATTAACATGCCAGATGAGGCAAAATCTGGAAGAATAGACCGGGGGCATCCCTAAGACCTTCTGACTATCTGTCTCAGAGGGTTCCCTGCCTCCCACTAACGAACCCACTCCCACCTCCACAAGACCAAATCTACCGGATGGTGCTAGATTCAAACTTGCACCGGCAATTAAAGGGTTTTTTAATTAAAGGTATTGAATTATGATAAAACTCTGTAGCCCCTCAACCTCACTCAAACTCTAAATACATGGGGAAAATATTGACACTGAGAAGGAAGCATCTCCAAGATCCAAAGAGAGTATCCCATTAGCTTGGAAAAGCAAAACAGATAATGGGCTTCCAGTGAAAATGACTCTGAGGAGAAGGGGAAACGACAGAAACACTGACTGTGTCACCAGTTGCAATCCTCTCTCTAGGTGGGAAGGACTGAATACCCCAGGAGATTAAGGATAGGTTACAAAGACTTGCACATAAACTGTAGGTCACTTGTTCTGTCTGGGTCCCAAGCAAGGAGATTAGAGGGTGTGGGCATGGGGCCCAAGCCTTTCACTTCTGAGTCACTGCATCTAATGCATGCCAGGGTCATTTGTGACCAGGAGTCACTGTCCTCTGATAATTGTTGATCCACATAAAATGAGCCAGCGGACTTAGTTTATTTCTGGAGCCAGGTAGTCAGCTCACAGAAGCCATCACCACAAATAACACTAAATAGCATCCTTGTTAGCAGTCTCAGCAGAGCAACCAAGGATTGAATGGGCCATAAAGACTGAACTCCCTTAGATGTAGTAGCCTCTCCATGAGGTGAGGCAGGCACTCTAGTAGGGAGGCTGGGACAGTGCGTGTGTGAGTGTGACAGAGCATGTGTACTCTGGGGAGAGGCAAAAATTTACACCGCTGCTGCTTATGCTAGCCCTGTTGGTAGAGATTCATATGCTGAATTCTTATACTGTGATCATATCAGATTTGAAAAAGGAAGTAGGCTTGTGCTGGTCAGTACTTAGATGGGAAAGCTCTGAGGAGCACCAGCTTCTGTCAGCAGAGCTGTCGATCCGTCAGTCACCTTTCCCTGACAGAACATCCACTTAAGTGGGCTGTGGATAAGAGCCACAGAGCAGGTGGGTCAGGGAACAGCAGAGTGAGAACAGAGACTGTTTGAGCTAACGCTTCTCTCTGGAGCACAGAAGAGACTGAAGAGCGAGCGTGTACCAGGGCCACTGAGAGAAATGCTGCACTTAGAGCTTGGTGTATCTCTGGAAGGTCGCACAGGAGGAAAGCAGAGACAGCCGAGATCAGAGGTCAACCTGGGCAGAGCTCATACCTCTCATGTACAGGTAGATGGAGCCAGCCTGGAAAGCTGTGCAGTTCTGTATGGGCTGTAAAACCTTCACTGATGAAAAGAGATCGCTCTTCTTCAGTGCAAAAGCCGAGACTCAGTCTTCCCTTACAACCGATACACAGGATCATCTTCTCTCTGGCCCCCACAGCTAATCTCAACCTCTATGTCCCGCTGTCCTTCCGTGAGCACAATTCCTGTTGACATCAAGATCTTTGCCCTAAAGGAGTCCAAAAGAAGTGGCTTTTAATTGTGTGGGCTACGCATCAGGGACCTGCTAGGGCTGGGATCTCTAGGAGTGGCCATCTCTAGGAGTGGCCATCTGTGTCTGGAGCATGCTGGGGGCCCAGCAGCACCATGGCGTTAGAAAGACTTGGGATTCTTTAAAGATCATGTATATGGACGAAACAGGGAGACGATGCCCAGATTTTCTCATCAGTTCTAAAATATTTGCCCACCCACCGTTGTTCTAAATAACCCCATGGAGAATGTCTCCTTAAAGTGTATTCCTCTTGCATTGCTTACCAGACTGCTTGAGTGCCAGCACTGCACACGCGGGTGACACTCATCAGCAGAGGGTGGGCACACTGGTTTACTGCTGTAGGGTTGCCCCTGAGCACAGCTTTGCTATTGAAGAATCGCTTATGAGCATGGGGGCGGCTGGCATTGATCACGTTTTAGTGAATGGAGCCTTGGAGCATTTGTTTGGGGAGAAGAGCGCCCAGAGAACCACAGATCTCTGTCTCCGCAAAGAAAAGACAAGTGTAGGTCAAATGGTAGTAGGCCTGTTAACTGGACGATGTCCCCTTTAAAGCAAAGCCCCAAGGTAGAATCCTTTGGGAAGAGCAGCATTCCATGAAGCGGGACACTGCAGTTTGGCCAGACTTCTTGAGGTATTTGGTGGATCGTGTCTGGTAGAAAGGGCCTCAAACTGAGCTAGGTCTGACTCGAGATGGCCTGACTCGAACAAAGGTTCTTCCCAGGACTTCTGTCAAATTGGAGGTGGTTGAGGCTTCACCTGGGCTGTGCTTGGTAGTGCTGGCAGAACTGTCTAGTCGGCTGCTTCTGATCTTTAGATTAGCTCGTGGCCTGGGTCAATGTGGCCAGGAGATTGGGACGGCAGGGGGCCTGATAAGGACTCGGTTTGTTTTTGCTGACCATTCAGATAAGATGGCTCGGGTTCCTTGCAATCGAATGACCTGTGTCAGGAGGAAGGGGGAGAGTGTCAGTGTGTTTCTTTGCCAGAAGACTCTGAGGCTGGGTAGAAGCCATACTGACACAGACCCTCTGAACACATTAACGTCTGCATTGGACTCCGGAAAGGTACATTGGTTCAGTGACAACCCCTCTCTTCCATGGCAATTTGACTCTGTGGAGCTTCTGGAATGAATAAGGCAATAGAGCTGAGAATAAGGGCAGAGAATCCTGCTTTCACCTCTTGCACAGTGTCCTCTGCTTCCAATTTCACACCGGGACCTTGTGTTCTCCCCAGCACGTGATGCTAAGAATCTCCACAAGGCCCCTCCAAAGAGAGGGCAGCCACTTGGCGTTTGCTTACTGTCACGTGGCTCCCCACTGTTAAATCTTCCCCTGCTTTCCAAAAGTTATTAGCACTGTTATTCCCATCCCATTTCCTGAAATTGCGCCAGGTAGTACTGGAGAACAAGCAAGAGGTTCCTCATAGCCCTTTGTGTTTATAGGATGCAGGGATTGTGCGACAGTCAGCACCAGCGAGGATTCAATGCCTGTGCTTGTTAGGATGGATAGATTCTCCAGCAGGGCTTTTGAACAAAATGCCCCTGCAGTCTAGGGAAACCCCCTTTGTTTGGTTTATTCAGGTTGGTTCTCCTGAAAGAAGATTTGCATTGGGCTGTCGGATTCATGTTCTTTCACAGTCCTATGTTTATTTCACCCTGTAACGTTGTTGTTGTCTTTCTGCTGGGAAGAGAGGAGAGGCCTCTCTCATAAAAATGCTGACTGTACCTGCTGTGATGTACTGTGCAGCATGTGCCAGCCCACACCACTGCTCTTGGCTGGACAGAATATTTGGGGGGGGGAGATGTGGAAGGACGCACGTGTGCACACCACCACCCTCTGCTAGCTGAAATAAGTGAGACCTACTCCAGGAGTGTGTGTGTGTGTGTGTGTGTTTGCACATGCGTGCGCACTGCTGTCCTCTGCTGGATGGAATATGCATGAGGTTGTGGAGCTGCTCTTTTAGCTCACCATTGGGAGTCCTGTGCTTCTGGAGGATTAGGTTGTGAGTTTTATTTCCCAGTGCCAGTGATGGCTGCAGCTTCTGCCTATAGCCACAGGTTGTCACACTGCAGTGGTAGTGGCTTTCCAACTCTCTCCCAATCTCTCCTTAGGGGGCTAGTTCACTTTCCAAATGATGTGCAATTGACTGAGTCTTTGGGTAAAGCGTTTGTGACCCTGGCACTGCTCTTTAAAAACCAAACTGCATTTCACTATAGGGGGAAAAATAGATGAAGGGCCCTCCTGGTGTGAACAAAAGCAGGAGTGAGAGGCCTGTGGGGGGTTCAGGTTATGAAAGAGTCCCCTGTAAACTTCTGCCACCAGGCCCCCTGACTATGCCACTGGCTTCTGATAGTCTCAGTGACAATCCAACAAATGAGCGATCCATTTGTGATCACTCTCTCCTTCTGCTGACACTCTTTGTTTCTCTCTCTCTCCATCCCCTTCTGTCTCTTTATACCTCCCTGAATCACTCTGCCTTCTCTATGTTTCTCTTCCTTCTCTGTTTCCTCTCCTTCTCCCTCGCGCAATACATGCTATTGTTTTCCCTCTGTATCTGTTCCCTCCTCTCCCCATCTCTTTGTCTCCTGTATTGTTTTTTCTTCCCCCCTTCCTCTATCTCCTACCTGTGCTGTTATTTCTCCCCCTCTCCCTCTCTTTTTCACAGGGGCTGTAAGGGCCTCTAGTATTTTCCCGATCCTGAGTGTGATTCTGCTTTTCATGGGTGGACTCTGCATTGCAGCCAGCGAGTTCTACAAAACCCGACACAACATCATCCTTAGTGCTGGCATCTTCTTCGTGTCTGCAGGTAAAGGGATGAGGGACAAAGGGGCTGGGGGGATGGAAGACTAAGAGCAATAGCGAGGAAGATGCCATCAGGGAAAGAGAGTGACAGGCTGTCCACATGATGGAACAGCAAGAGCAGAAGGGAAAGGAAGTGGTATATTTGCACAGGCAAAAATGGGCAACACGTATTTTTTAGACTAGATGAGCTTTACTTCAGATGAAAGAAAACATTCAACAAGAAAGAATAAATGTAAAGTCCCATGAGAGAGAGAGAGAGAGAGAACGCACAGTGATTCACTCTGACATTCTGCATCTGAACTGAAACACAAAATGGCAGCTGCTCCCTGCAGCGAGAGTCCTCTACATGTACAAATGCAGCACGCAGAAAACAGAATGGCCCCATCTCCTTTCAGCTACATGGCTACCTCCACCACTGGACAGACTCTGACATCAGGCAGATGGAGCCCTGAAGCCCCTGACCACTTGTCAACAGGGTGCAACCACCCTGGGTGGAAGAAATATGAGAAATCAATTTCTCCAGAGCAAGGTGTTGGGGTGCAGTGCTGGGAAGGCAGGATCTCAGAAGTGGATGTATCTGGAGACTGAGCTCCTCTCTACATCTGCTGGTGGAGAGGGTCTCACTGAGACAGCCAGGACTGGGGTACCAGTAGCAGGGTGAAGTTTAGGGTTCCGCGAACATGTGGAATGAATTGCTCTCTCACTTGGGAATCCCTAGAGAGGACTCCAAGTAGGGCAGGGCTGGAGACCCATTTGGGGAGCCGTGAGTAGACAGACAGCCTGGCACTCACCAGCACTGGACCACTCTTGGGAAGACCGATGGGATCCTAGGCTTTAACTCTGCACCTGCTGCTGTCCTTTCCCTCTAGGATAGTCTAATGTTTTCCTCTCTCTCTTACGCTTGCCCGCAGGTCTGAGTAATATAATTGGCATCATTGTGTACATATCAGCCAACGCTGGGGACCCCTCAAAGAGTGACTCCAAGAAGAACAGTTATTCCTATGGTTGGTCCTTCTACTTTGGGGCCCTGTCCTTCATTATAGCTGAGATGGTGGGAGTTCTGGCCGTTCACATGTTTATTGACCGGCACAAACAGCTGCGTGCCAACGCCCGTGCCACGGACTACCTCCAGTCCTCCGCCATCACCCGTATCCCCAGCTACCGCTACCGCTATCAGAGACGCAGTCGCTCCAGCTCCCGTTCCACTGAGCCTTCACACTCCAGGGATGCCTCGCCCGTCGGGATCAAAGGGTTCAATACCCTCCCATCGACGGAGATCTCGATGTACACCCTGACCAGGGACCCCCTGAAGGCTGCCACCACCCCCACCGCCACCTACAATTCCGACAGGGATAACAGTTTCCTCCAGGTTCACAACTGTATCCAGAAAGAGAACAAGGACTCTATCCACACTAACACAGCCAACCGCCGGACCACCCCAGTATGAAGCCGCTGCCAGGAGCTGAAAATGGGGAAGGAACAGGCGGGAGGTGGGGAGGAAACAGAAGAGAAGGAGCTGGGTGGGGGGGCAACAGGGAGGGCAGGGGAGGGAGAAGAGAAAGCAACCATGGGGGAAACCTTCCAAAAGCAAAAAGCAAAAAAAACAAAAACAAAAAAACAAAACAAAAAAAAAAACCAACAACAAGAAAAGAAACAAAAGAAAAGAAATGACACTGACAAAAAAGTATAAAAAAAAAGAAAAAGGAAAAAAAAAAAGAAAAAACTTTAAAAACCGAGAGAGATTTAAAAAAATAGAAAATAAATTTAAAAGAAAATGCATGATTTCCCATGTACCATTATTTTAACATTTAATAAAAACAAATTTAAAAAAGGGTACCAAGAAATAACAAACAAACAAAAAAACCCAACAAAAATTAAGTGGGAGGAGGAGGAAGCAGCTCTTTGGATTTTTTCAGGTTTTATTCTTTAACTTTTTTGTTTGTTTTCTGTTCAGTTTTAACCCGGCATGGACTCACACAGGCTCGGGGGAGGGAGAATCTCCAGGAAGCGTGGGAGGTGAATTAGCAGTGATGTGTGTATCTGTGGGAGTTCTAGGGGTTAATGATGACATAGGGATTTTGGGGTTACTTGTAACCTGCTCAGACTTGTCAAGACCCTGGGATCAAAGGGATTCATGTGTCTATTGTGTGACCTTGAGGGTTAACACTGACTTTTCTTGTTCTTGTGAATCCAGGGATTAATGCTGATTCCCTGGTCCCCAGGGCTCCCAGGGAGTTAATGGTGGCCTACCTGGACTCACTAGTCCCTGGGCACCCTTTGGTTAAAAGCGACACTGCAAAAAAAAAAAAAAAAAAAAGTTTCTAAAAAACAAGTGGCAATTTTTTAATAAAACAAAACCAACTATAAATAAATGTACATACAATAAGTGGATTTACTTGCAAGAAAACCAGATAGTATTTTTCTTTTCGTTTTTGTTTTCTCCAGCTTTAAACTGTGAACACGTGGGAATTGGGGAGGGTGGGGCGGGAGGGAGGAAGGGAGGGAAGCATAAATTAGCAGGAGGTGCTTGTAAAGAGAAAACAGAAATTGAATTCTTCTAACAAAACGAAAATCCCTGAGAAGCCAGAGCTCACCTGGCTGGCAGGAGGGGAGAGGCTCCCCATTGGCCACAGGAGCTTTGTGCTCAACACACATCTCTTCCTAGGGAGAGGAAGATGCTGCTGTTGTGGGGATGGGAGGCAGCATAAAGACTATTTGCTAATAAGGAGACTAGCACTCACACAGTCACTCCCATCATGCATGCTGTGGATGTGCCCCGCGGTAGGCAGATATGGGATGCCTACTGCTGTATATACCTTCAAATGTCCGTTTTGCCTCATCACTTTCAGGTTTTGCCAACCTCCACCAGAGCCAGACACACACCGAGGGCCTGACCCCACCCCCGCTGAAACCAAGGAGCGTCTGTCCATTAACATCAACGGGCATCAGACTGGGCCCCAAGTCTTGAACTGACCTCCTCACATACAAGCCCTGATTCCCCAGTGCCTTGCCCCTGCGGTGTTGTTGACACCCCGCAGGATGGGTGCAAAGTGCTACCAGATCAGAGGGCTCCAGTTGCTTGCCCCAGTGGTAATGCTTTACACTCATTCTGCCCTGGGGCAATGACTAAAAGAGGTGCAAGGCAATGAGGTCCTTGGACTCCTACACACATGCTCTCCTCCTCCAGCTCATACACACACGGGGCCTGATTCTCCTCTATTGCTGGTTTGACCCCAGATAACTCCGCCGATGGCAGAGCAGTTACTCCTGGTTTACCCCAGTGAGCATGAGAGGAGAATCAGGCCTACAGTCTCCCACTCGTTCACACACGTCCCACCACACCATTGCAGACATCTGCCCACCCTTCCCCACTGCCTTTGAGATTGTAAATCCTGCAAACTGCCTCACCCTGCCCGCAGCACCTGTCCCAGGGACTATCACACACGCCGGGGACTTGGCCTGACATTTAGTGACAAGGCTTTGTGCTGAGCAGAATCAATGTGCCAGAGGTCCCAGAAACCACTTGTAATTCAGCTCCCTTTTTAATGCTGCTATCAGGACACAGAGAGGGATGGTGAAGAGAGTGGGCAAGGCATTATCAATATGCCTCTGTGTGTCACTCAGTCAGCTGCAGACCAGCTCAGGGCCTGCACAGAGTGAGAGAATTCTCCATGGACGTCCAGACAACAGAATCCCTTCTGTTGCATACAGGGGCAGCTCCAGGGCTGAGGGCTTATTGAGTGGGTCAGTTGACCCTTTCGGCTGCTCAGACCCCCACCCTTGACTCTGTTCCAATTCCTGCTGTCTCAGCGTTACGAGTCCTTAAGTCCCACAGTTCAGCTCCCACCAGAGCTTAGACACTGTTCCTAAAACAATTCCTGGCCCCAGATATTGCTGCTTTATCCCACTTTCCCTCTCAGCACAGGAAAGTGGGAGTCCATTTCAGGGCCAGGTTGGGGAGCAGCACGTGGGAAATTTAAGTCTATGGTTAAAAGAATTCTCTCTAGGTCTCAAGGGGAAGGTCTGGCACTGATGGAGAAGCATAGAGAAAACTTAGATGAAACTAATCATCTAGGTGGCATGCCTCAGTCTGTATCGGGAGTCTGGGATTCCTCCTGAATTCCAGTCCCCTCCCAGCCTACCATCTCCACCTGGTCTCCAGGCCTTTTAAAATGTAAAAACCGAGACTAAATATAATCCCCCTCCTGCCCCAAGAACTGAGTTAAAATTGGTTTCCCAAACTCTGCCATGGACAGAGTATGATATTTTGGTTTAAATCCAAAGCTGCTTTCGAGAACTTGATGCCCACAGAGTTCTTGAGCATTCGCAGAATGAAACAAGAAGATGAGTGAGCGCCTGGGTGTGAGAGTGACTGTCAGAGAGGGAGAGAGAAGGGGGAGAACTAGGACTGGCAGGGAAGCTTTTTCCAAGGATATTGCTCATGTCCAGCTCAAACCAGTTCAAGAAACCAACCTCCATTTTCTTTATTTTGTGGGTTTTTTTCAGACTGTTAAAAAGAAAAAAAATTTAAAAACAGAAAATTACGACAACAACAAAAATAAATCCTGGTACATGAAATAAAGTTTTTTTTTTTTATAACTTGGTCCTCGTTTATGTGACTTTATTGGGAACACTTGAAGAAAAGAATTCTTGGCCTGCCAGACAAATCCCTTGGGGGAACAGTAACAGAGGAGTGTGGATGGAAGTGCTGGTCCCGTTAGGAGTTCTGGCTGCTGTTGCTGCTTTGTGTGTTCTTTCCACACATTTGCAACCCTGGAAGGAAGGAAGGACAGACGGACAACGAGGGGAATGGGTTTTGCCATCTTATACTTGAAGTAAATGCAATTAAACTGGACTTGTCGGTTTGTTTGTTTTCTGAAATAGCAGTTATGAGGCTTTTCCTTCCTTCTTCTGAAGCATCCTATTTTGCAGAGTTGCCAACTCTCCTGATGTTTGTTAGTTTTTTCAAAGCCCTAGCTCCCGAAGTCCAGTGATTACCTGAGAATCTCAGCCTTCATTTAACAATAAAAAGTTTCTAGCCCTTTTAGCTATGGAGAAAAGCCTGAAAATATGAAGCTAATGCAGCCTAAAAACTCAAAAACCAGAAGGCAACTGAAAAAATCCAACTCTTTAAAATTTCATATATTTTAAGCCACTCATTATTTTGGGGTGCTTGACTCATGATCTTCGAGTGCTTGAAGCTGGCCATACTTATCTGGCAGAGATGCAGTAAGGTTAAAGCTTTGGCAAGCAGGCTCAGGGAATTAGGAAGTGGGGCTGAGACCAGAACCCAAGAAGATTCCCCCTCAGATATATACCCTTTGTATGAATTGTCTGGGTCTGTCACATCCTGGCACCTTTGGAAATCCAAAGCATGACTGGAAAATTTGAGGCAAAGATGGGGATATCTATTTGTGGGCAATTTGGGAAGGTGGGTTGTTTCTGAGAGTGAAATCAGCTACCTTTGGCAGTCAATGTCTATTAGAAGAAATTCTGAGCTGGAGAGGAGTGAGGAAGAGGAACAGGGATGGGCGTGAACTGGCTCTCAAGAAATTTAAACTGAGTTACTAAGTCTTTGCCCAAAACTCTCACTCACCACACCCGCACACCCTGAGGTGCAGCCAGAACTCAAATCAGCTCCTCAAACTTTTGTCCTAAACTCCAAGGAATCTCCAAAATCACCAGCATCTCTCCCTCTCCCATCTCCCACAAACACCCACACAACTTTGAGGGAGTTAGATAGTGGTCATTTTGTTTTCAATTTCACTTTTGCAGGCTGTTTGCTTCCTGGTTCCAGCTGAAAGCATTAGGGCAAAAACCCTGCAAAGAAAAGGTATTGTCACCGCAGCTCGGGCCTGGCTGGAACCAGGAAATACTGGAGAGGGGAGAAGTCCTGACAAGAGGTCTCCAGACTTGATGCAGGCAGGAGAGTTCAAGGCATTCTGGGAAACTGAACCGTCAAGCCTGCTGGAGCTCTGCATGACACTGAGTAGGGGTGGGCGGGAAAGTAGGTGGCACACAGCTGAAACAGAAAGGAAGAATCCCTGCAATAAGCAAATAGAGAGCAGCTGGATGGAAGCAAAAGGTAGTGGGGAGACAGCTCCTGACAATATCAGCACTGGGAAGAAAACCCCATAAAGGGCAGAGGCTGTAGAGCCCAGCAACAGAAACGAAACAGACAGTGATGAGAAGCGTGAGGAGGAGATACACACTTCAGACACAAAGGGCAGCCTGGATAAAGCAGTCAGCAGAGGGCTGATCCAGCACATCCATCCGCAAGAAAAAGGGACTGTTGCGTGAAGGCGATGCTGGCTGTGGAGGTCATGCAGGCTGGGGCAAGCTGACATCCCTGCTGTTTGCTGCTCAAGGGGGAAGGATGGTGCTGGTGGCTCAGGAGTGACAGTGCAAACCCCTCAGGTACATGAAAAGCATCAATGGGGAGGGGAGGAAGTGGGTTTCCAGAACCCGGCTAATATTAAACTGGTGATGATTGTTAAGAACACTTCCTATTTCTTTGGCCCCTTCCACCTGAGGTCATCAAAACACTTTGTTAACCCTAACACCTGTGGGCTTCTAGCCCCTCCTCTCCCCCCTCACCCCCCGTCCCATCATAATCTCTGTAGGTCTCCTTATTAGATAAGGAAACAGAAACACATGAGGCAAGTGACCTGCTCAAGCTCACGCAATAAGGCAGTGGCAGACCCTGAAGCTGAGCCCAGCTCTCCTGCGTCTCAGTCCCCTGTTGTAATCACTAGGCCAAACTGTGTAGAAGAACCCAACCAGCAGGAGAGGAACTGAACCTCTGTCTCACAGACACTGGATGACCAGTCCATGAACGAAGAGGAAGCCTTTGCAGGGGTTCAGAATCCCACAGGGAGGAGGAAGGTGTTTGACAGGAGGAGCCAAAGCAAGCACGGTGGGGCTGCAGACCCTTGTGGTGGGAAGGGTGAGGAGCTGTCCTGTCAGAGGTACAGATCCTGACAGCAGCATGGGTGAGTTGTGGGGTGGGAGAGTGCCAAGGTAAGCTGGGGAAATAGCAGAGAAAGTGGCACTAAGAAAATCCCAGAGATGATCTCATGGGGGGGTGGGTATGAGAAGATTTGCTCCTAGCCTTGATGCAGGGGGTGGAGGGGACTTGTCATGGCTCATACCTGGAGGCTCATGGATTAGGGGCTGGGTGGCCGTGACACTACAGAACTTCTGCGCCCGCAACCTGGTGGCAGAGAGGTTAGTGTGTGTGCGTCTTCTGTCTCGCCACGGCACCATGACGGACAGTGCGGGTGCCACCAGAGTGACTAATTCTTGGTTTCTGCAGGGAACATTACACTTCCTGCCTTCCCTCCTCTCCCTCCTCCCCCCCCCCCCCAAAACAGGGCCCAAGCTTAATTTTTTCAGGCCCCCTCCCACGCACATAATGGGGGTTGCAGCCTGGCTTGGGCCCCCCAGGGCCTCTGGGCCCCAGTAATGTGTACCCTTTCCACCCCCCAAACACAGACACTTGCTGCCCTACTACTTCTAGTCTGTAGCTACCACGTTCTGGACTGGACGGGGAGCTGGTAACCAACAGTCTTCAAATCTGTTGGAAAGGTTGCAGCAGAGCAGCAAAAGCCATTGCTCCTCCTCAGCCTGAGCGAACAGCCTCAGCAGCTAACCCAGCACAGAGGAGACAGATTGGGATGGCTCCCAGGTCTCCTGCGTTGGCACGAACCACTGGCACGCCTCACCCTCCTGGTCCCTCAGTCTGGGCAGGAAAACCTGGCTGGTTTGTGTGGCAGGTTAGCCAGCAGGCCAGCTGGGAACCTTCCACTTCAGATAGGCTAGAATCCCACTCCTGCTCTGCAGACAGAGATGGGGGGCAAGGGGAGGGGGTGAATGAATGTATGGGACCAGAAAGATTAACTCTGCTGTGTGACTGGGCCAAAGGCTGAACGGTTCTCTGGGAATGAAAGGGTTGAAGCAGCAGGTTGGCTGTCCCTGGGCTGACACTGATGGATTACAGTATGTCCTCTATATTAATAGCACTGCGGTTCTCTCCTCTGACTCCCGCACCCGCCTGCTCCATCTTGCACAGATCAATACTGGGGCCTTGCATTAAAATTCCACAGCTCTCTCCCCTGGTCACTTGTAAACACCCTCTCTGCCCCAGCGCTCGCTCCTCTCCTCCCTTTCCCTAGCAAGCTGCCTGCCTCCCACAGTTCTCTTACACTCTTTTTCTTCCCTCCTCCACAGTCTTTCCTAATTAGCAGCCACTTCCCATTCCTGGGGCCAAGCACTCCCCCAGCCTGCTGCATAGAAGTAACTTCTCCCATTAAGTAAAAAAGGCCTGGCTTGCATCTCACCGGGGAGCACGACGCACTCGGACTCAAAGCCATGGTGTGATGGAGCACGACTGTGTTAGAAAGGACTCAGCACCGCAACCCCTGTCTTCCCCCTCTTGCCACATTGAAGGAGTGAGAGACTGAACATGGCCAGGCTATCGAATACGGCCTTTCATTCAACACTGAGACACAGATGTTGCTCAGGGTTGATAGCCCTGGGGCTGCTGAGCTTCTGTTGCCATTCTTCTGGATTCATCACAAGGGCGGTGAGATCTGTCCCCGCTCCCTTACTCTTTTCCCTTTAACGCTTTTTGTTTTCCCTCTCTCTCTGGACATTACTCCATCCAGGGGGTGCCCCCATTCTGCCTCCCATCTTTCCACCTCCTCCCATCTGCTCCTCGACAGACACCCAACAGCTGATCAAAGTTGTCCACCTCGCTATCCTCTCCTCCCACTTGACCTGTCCTTTCATCCCAGCAAGGGTCCTTCCGCTAAATAACTAGCCTCCAGGTTTCCAGTGCCCTGTATCTTCAGCAGGCATTTCTGTGTAAGGGGCTACTGAGTCCCAATGGTATTCACTGAGCTACAAGTGGAAATGGCAGCCCGTGGAGCAGGTCAGTGGAGGAGCCGGCTCCTGGAGGCTGGGGAGTATAAATCCTGTCCTGCTGACAGGGCTAAATTTTTTGAATGAATGGCAGAGTGCTGCTCCTCACTCCATGCCCTAAGCAGGGGACACTGCTGGAATAGCAGAGTTTACCCCTTGGTTCCCAATGCTGGGGACAGAGCCAGCAGATGCAGTTGTCTGGGGGAATCAAGGCTATCTACTCCTTAGTCAGCAATGGGAGATAGATGCTCATTCCTTCCGCACCCCCTGCTGCCTCCATAGTGCTCCCAGCCCCCACCAGCCCAGAGGACAAGAGGCTGGGTCTGGAGATCCAAACCTAGGTCTGCCAAGTCTCACACGGCAGGGCTGGAGCATTCATCTCACAGCTCATTCAGTTCTTGTTGGACCCAGGCAGCGGGATGGGGCCCAGTATCTGAAATGGCCTGACCGTGTAGTGAGCTTATTGCAGGGCACCAGGACTTCATCCTTCCTCTTTCCCTTTTTCTTCCACTCCCTCTCGGCCACTGCTCTTCTCCCTTTTTTCCTCCACGCTGGCTTGGTGCACAGCGGGCACTGCTGCCTCCTGCAGGCTGGGATCAAAGCTCAGAGAAAGCCTGCACCAGCCCTTTGATCGGCGTGTTTCAAGCTGCCAGAACAAGCCAGTGGGACGCCTCGTTACAGAGATAATTGCAGACGCTTGGTGTTCCATTTCCACTCATCCGCCAGGGACCCCTTCCACAAGCAGCAGCATTGGGCCTGCATGGAGAACGAGGGCACAAGGAAGGGATGGAACTCCAGAGCCGGGCTGGAGCCCGCTGAGCAGAGAACAGCAAAGAGTTGAGGATCCTGTCACCGACAATGGGCATCACACACACACATACCAGGAACAAGTCAGGTCTGAGCACGGGCGTACTCCTCCTCCTCCCAGTCTACTCTCCCCTCCACCTGCTTCTCCTCTAGGGGGAGACATTGTCCCCCTCCCTCTCCTGGTTGCTGCCAGCCCTGGCATGTCCCTCACCAGGACAGAGTGGCCTGAGCTGCCCAGTACTGGTGAATGGGACTGGGATGTGCCAAAGGAGCCAATGGCCTCCCCATCCCCACTGCATTGTTGCCCCATCCATTGGCAGCTCTCAGAAGTTGCCAGCCTCTCCTTCAGGGCTGTGCATGGCCTGGTCTGAGACAGAGGGGGAGAAGAATGGGGTGAATTCTCCCTGGCTGGAAAAGCAATCATCTGAGCTAGCGATTTATAAGGTCCCCTTCACCGGAGCAGAGGAGCGCTTTGCAACACCCCTGGAACAAGAAAACAGAAGGCAGTAATCATGCAAAGCTCTATTTCGGAGCTAAGTGTTACTAACAGTGTCCTACAAAAGTAGAGTCAGGAGTGAAATAGCCCCTGGAGCAGCTCCCAGAGGGGCCAGTCATTGCAAGAAAGGAGGGATCAGCAACTAGGGCTCTGGACAGGGACTCAGGAGACCTGCATATTCAGCTCCTGGCTCAGCCCAGCCACAGACTCCTTGTGTGGCCTTGGGCAGGCCAACCTACCCTGCACCGCAGCTCCTGAGATCTAAAATGGGGGATAATCATTCCCTACCTCCCAGGGTGTGGGGAGGCTAAAAATCCATTGCTGAGCATGATGCACTCGTGCTACGTTGCTGGGGGACCACATCATTACCAAGCTGCACAGAATGATTCCTCCTGGGGTTGTGGCCAGTCCAGCAGGGATAAGATCTCCCTGCATAGGGTCCATGGAACAGTGGTTCCCTCCTAAGACTATGGAGTGAGATGCTTTTTTTTTTTTTTTAAGGTACAGGGGATTGAGCCTGAGAGACAGGGAAGGGGTAAGTCCTGGGGCCAAGTGTTGTGAATTTAGTTCAGGGCTCCAGGAGTGCAGACGGGGCAGACTCAGTATAATAATAATTAATCCTAATATTGAGCATTACACAGCATGGTTCATGTTCAAAGCACTTTCCAAACTTTACTTACCAGGACAGATGAATTAGTTAATGTTTTAAAGGGATGGAGCTGAAAGCAAATGGCTCATGGATGGATGTGAGCCACATTTCCCCTGTCTTCAGGGATGGATTAAGACTATATTGGGTTTGATCCCTCAAAAGAGCCCTCCCCAACCTTACCACCACATCCCTGGGTCTCTGGCATTGTGTGCTACCTTTGCCACTCTCATCAGAGTCACACGTCCCAGATGCCGCCTGCCTGCCTCTGCTTTCCCTCAGGTCATGTTGTGATGTGGTCAGAGTGGTACCGAGAGGGTGGGAGGGGAGGCACCATGGATTTAGGAAGCATCTCCTCTCTGGGTCCTGTGCTGGCAAAAGATGGCCAGCTGGCAGCAATCAGCTGTGCTTCATCCTGTCTCACTTCCATGTCAGGAATCCTGCAGCCCGTCCCAAAGGGTCCATGGTGCCCGGCTGAGGGGCCAGCACTGCCCTGGCAGAGATGACTCATGGCTGCTCATGTAGGTCTGGAAGTCCCTAGCCTTATTCCTCCTCTATATATTTCTGTCGAAGCATTGGCCTCATCGCCCTGCTTTCCTCATCTCTTCCCATGGTAGCTTTCATCTGCAAGCTGGCTGCAGTCCCTTTTGGGGAGACACAGTCTAGCAGGGCAGGGGTTAATCTGCCTGGCTCATTACTATGAGATCAATTTCTGTAGTATAATCTGGTGAACCCAGCAGATCTCAAGACCCACCCCTGCACAGGGAGTCAAGAGGGTTGGGTCAGCTGGCAGACCATTCGGAACCCAGGAGGCGTGGAGCTGTGGGATGCTGAACCTGACCCCAAGAGGAGGAATGTAACCAGGAGGGGCTCCCCTTCTCCCACCACCGCTGCCCCCGCCCAGCATTGCAATATGAAAGATTTGTCTGGGGGGGAGATTTCTTTTCCTTGGTTTTAGGTGCCATGGGGCATACAGGCCCTTTAACAGGAGGAACCCTGGGAACCACTTGAGTGCATCCAGGCTGCATTTGCCCAGTACAATCACTATGGCAGAGGAATTTGAGGAAAGGGGAAGGGCTCCTGAACAGGGGAAGGGAAGAGGAGCTGGAACTGCCCCTCTCAGAACCATGAGAAAACAAAATCCAGGTAAAACGACTGTGCCCTCATCCCAGTGCTGTGCACCATTCCTCGCTGGTTATGGAACAGGACGGCCCTTCCAGCTGAAGGTCTCACATAAAGGCAGCCACTCCAGTGCTCCAAGTTATATAGGGCAAGTTCTAGTAGGGGGTGCAAATGGCAGAAGCAGCAGCAACAGGCTTCCATGAATAACCAGGCCACCGCAGCTGAGGATCGAGGGTCACTTTCATCCACAGCTAAGGCAAGTTAGTGTGAGCTGCTGTAGAACTGCCCCTGGGTGGTGCCCGAGTTTGCTTCTAGCTACAAAGGGTCGGATGTTAATGTTAACTCTCCTCAATCCTCAGATATCCCTCTATGTAAATGTTCCATGTTGTGGGCCTGTGACCCTGGAGCTCTGTTTGTTCTCCTTTCTGTGTGATCTACACTAACAGCCGTGCGTGTGGGAAACCGAGGTATTTTGATATTAAAATATTCCAGGGCATTAAACACCGCTGTGCTGAGTATGTCTGATGTCAGATCACAGAGAGAGGGAACTCATTCTTACAGAGGTGAGCAACAAAGGCCAGCCCCACATCTATTGCTGCAGTAGCTCCTAAATCCTGTTATGATGCTGCTTCAGGCAGTCCATTTATAATCTGCTGGCTAAAGATGTGGTCATGTTGCCCTCTAGTGACTGCTTCATGTAGCCTTGGAAGAGCTCCGCTCCTATTGTCAATGAATGGAGATTGGATTCTCTTTCATCAAGGGACAGTGAACTCTGGTTTTGAAGTAGAAGAATGGGTCCGGAATCGGTCCTGCTGTGGATCATGATGTCTGTATGTCTGCAGCACATGCTTTTGTTGCACGCTCATCGGGGCTAACTCTGTCTTTGAAATCGCACCTGTATCAGCTTGAACTGAGGTCCTCTAATCACTGGGTCAGCGCTCTCGGCAAACCTGTGCTTTACGATGGAGCCTGGCTATTTCCTGGTACTAACAGAGTTGATACTAGTTAATTTTTTGGCAGAGATCTCTCATGCTGCTGGCAGGACTCGCTCTCCCACCCGTGAGAGGAGCTGGTCTCTTTCCTGCTACCAAAGAGAGCATGACCCCAGACTGACCCTGCTGCTTTTTATTAATGCATAGGTCATGCCCAACAGTGCTAGGGTGACCGGGGAGTGGGAGCAAGGTGCAGAGCCTGCAGCGTCTACATCCCCGCTTCCAGTGAGGCCCAGGGGTTGTAGTAGCAGCTGCCACCACTGTGATCCCGCGTTGTCATGTAAAATGAAGGTGGGGAAGTTTCAGTGCACTCTGTATTGGTTGCATGTTGGTGGTGTAGAAAGTCCTATGGCCACTGGCACTAACTAGCCCTAGCATTGGTAGTTTCAGCCTCAGAACGGAGGCTAAGGATTAAGGTGGCTGTGGAGATGAGCTAACCCCTAGAGGTGGATCCTGAGTCAAGGACATTATCTAGGAGCTGGCAAGGGGGACAATGTGCAGGAAGTTTGCACTGCGGCTGGTCCTGCCCCTTCTGTACCTGTCCTGGAAATAAAGTATAGGGCTTTGCTCTTCAGGGACCTGTCAAGCGGCACTTTCACGTCCATTTAATTCTCTTAATTCTTTTTTATTTCTCTAAAGGTATTTATTGATTGATTGGAAGAGTGTTGGGAACTAGGTCTTTTCGTTCCTTAGGAGGCAGTGCCATCCAGTGGAATAAGCTCAGCATAGCAGGCAGAGGCTCCCCTTCTCTAAACCTTATCTTACAGGAATAACAGTAACACTAGGCTCTTACAACGTGCACTTCAGCAGTAGATCTAAAAGCGCTTTACCCAGGAAAGCAGTGTCATCATCCCCATTTTCCAGATGGGGAAACTGAGGCACAGAGAGGGTTCACAACTTACACCCAGCAGGCCTGTGGTACAGCTATGAAGGGACCCAGGTCTCCTGACCGCCATCCCAGTGTGCCAGGTGCTGGCCATACAGCCCTAGAGAGCTTCCAGTCCAAGACGACCCTTATGTCCTTCAGAGGAGAAGCTAAATAACTGAAATGCAAGAAACTGGGTTTTTTTAAAAGTATTATTATAGTAGCACCTAGAGACGCCCATTGAGTTCATTGCCCCCATCCTGCCAGGAACTATACCAGCACAGAAAGAGATAGTCCTTGCCTCTGAGAACTTACAGTTTAAATAGACAAGACAGTCAAAGGGGTGGGAAAGGGAAACTGAGGAACAGGGAGGGGAAGCCACTTGGCCTGTGTCACACTGCAGGTCAGTGGCAAAGCTGGGAATAAACCCAGATCTCCTGACTCACAATGCAGTGCCCTGTCCACTGACTAGACCACACTGCTTCATACGAAGGAGAGAAGCCTGGATTTGCCATCAGATTTGCAAAGAACATTTTCCAGTTCAACCTAGCTCCCTCTTGATCTCTCCCGTCCAGCTTCACCCAGCCGAGGCATTCCTTCTTCCCCTCAGCAAGAGATCTCATCATGAACACAACGAATATTATTTATTTAAGTGTGTGTTGTGCTCACTGCGATACAAAACACAATGCAAGCAGCCTGTGAACGTGAACAGTTTTAGCAGTGGAGACCCGGCGTTTAGCCTAAACTTGGTGGGGGAATTGCTGAGTGGCAGGGGTAGCCTAAGAAGCAGACTGGAGTCAAACACGCCAGCAAACCCGCTCGCCCTCCCCTAACGGCTGTAGCTGCTGCAATCTCCAGCAGATGTTGAACTGGTCAGGCCAAAGGGGGTGGCTAGGAGGGAGGGGTTTGTTCAGGAAGCACAGCACAATCTGGGGACATTACATTTCAAGTATGATGATATAAAAGTCCTGCCAACCTGTGCTGCTTTTTAGAAGCTAAGTGGGATCACGTGCCTTTCCCTACCCCTGCTGCTCTTTCACTGTGTCTCAGAATTGTGGTGTCCCCCTGTAGTCGTGAGGGAGTACAGGATAGTGCTCCTTTCTATCACCCCAGACTAATTTATCCCATCTTTATTAAAGCCCATCGACACCCCCGCTCCATTCTCCTGCATGGTGCTGCCTGTGCAGTCCAGGGCAGCTGGTTGCCTCAATTCAGAGGCAAAGCTCAGACCTGACCTCTAGCATCAGCTGCGACCTTGGGAAGTGCGTTAGTCCAGACAGGGCCATGCCTTGGGCTGTGGCAGTGAGAACTCCTTGGAGCAAAGCTGAGTATGCACCTCCTCAGGGTATGTGAGGCCTGATGGAGGACATATGTAGTCAGGCTTTGCCAAAGGAGACAAAAGCTCCTGGGTGACTCCTCCAAAGACAGAACTGAGCAGATGGTGCTGAAATCTGCTCCAGAAGAGAGAAAGGACCCTGAGGCTCGGCACGCTGTAGGCTCTGAGACCCACATGCATCCAAGCCTTAGTACACCCCCACCCTCAATGCAGCAGGCTCCCCCTTCTTCTAACTTCTCAGGTTGGGGTTCTGGGCCCCATTGGCTGCTCTGGGTCTATGCCCCACTCTGCCTTTTCTGTGCACTTTCCTCACAATCTTGCTGCATCACCCACCAGCTGAGGTGAGAAATGATGGGCAGGGTCAGAGTTAAATGGAGGGAACCCTCTTCCCGCTGCTCGGACAGACTCTTGAAACCACCTTCGGCTTAGCCAGTGCTGCAGCAGCTGGGTGCTCTGAGGAGAATGATGAGAGAGAGCAGCAGAGAAGGTATTCAGAGGGTGGGATGGGGGAGGAGCAGGACACCACTGTTGAAGCACCTGGGAACATGCAGCAGATGCTCAGTGTTGCAACTAATGTTATAGCCTGCACCTGTGCTTGTTTAATTACACTGGAGACAGAGCTGTATAGAAAGCAGTAACAAAAAAAACCCAAACCAGTCTTGTGATTCATGCACTGTCCTGGGACCCAGGAGATATGGATTCAATTCCTGGCTTTGCCAAACTCCCTGTGTGCCCTTGAATAAATTATTTCCTGCTCCAGTTTCCAATCTTCTGCTTGGATGTGGTATCCCTTTACCTCACCCTTTGTCTGTCTCATCAATTTAAATAGCAAGCTCTTTGTGGCAGGGACTGTGTTTGTATAGCACCTAGCACAATGGGGCCTTTAGTTGCTACTGTTAATACTTCTTAGATTAACGCTAAGGTACAAAGGGAATAAATGTGTGTGGTCAGTTGAGTGCTTCTGTGACAGGTGGTGTTTCAGTCAGGAGAATTTGTGAACTACATGTATTGCCTGCAGATATATTACATCGGGCTATGATCCTGTCAGAGTTTACAAGCTAAGCGGGGTTGAGGCATCACTTGATGTAACTTGTGTATTGAAGAACCAAATGACACCCGGTTGGAGTCCCATGACAAAAGGGCCAAGTTCGATTAAAAGAGAGAAAGTATCGTAAGGGTCACATCGCCAGCCTTTCCAGCACTCTCCTCCCTGCTGTTGCTCTCTATACAGCTCTGACTCCGGTGTACATAATGAAACACAGGTGCAGGCTAGAACACTAGAACACTAGTTATAGCACTTACCATCTTGTGCCTCTTACTGTGGTAGCAGGATAACTATGTATCAGAGCACCACACAATTTTGATACACTTCTCCTCCCCACGCCTCTGTGAGGTAGGGTAGTGTTATTATCCCTAGTTCACAGATGGGGAACTGAGGCACAGAGAGGCTAAAGCCCAGATCCTCAAAGATATTTAGGCACCCAAAGCCCATTGAAATCAACTTACACAAAGTCATACAGGGACTCTGGGCAGAGCCAGGGAATTAAACCTGGGTCTCCGGCTAGCACCTTAACCACTACACCATCCTTCCTCTCTTTTCAGAGGCTCTTAGCCAATAGGAACACTGCAGACACCTGGGCTCAGATCCACAAAGGTATTTAGGTACCTAAATCCCAGTTTTGGCTCCACTGCGATCCACAAAACTCCAGTTGAACCCTGTAGATAGTGGACCTACCTATCTCACTGGAAGTAATCAGCGCTGAGGAAGTACTGGAGGTCATTCAATCAAGCACCAGGCTATGATAAAATAGAGGCTGAAATTTTAAAAGCTGGAGAGGAAGTGATGGTGAATTACCTGTGCAGATTGTACAGAAGGGTTTGGGAAAAGGAGATTTGTCCTAAAAATTGTAGAAGAGAGGTCCTCTGTAAAATACCTAAAAAGGGGGACCAGCTTATCTGTGATAACTGGGAGGGGTGACATCCTATCTGTACCTTTGCATTATCATTGTGAATAGGATAAAAACTGCTGTTCATAAAGTACTCAGGAAAGAACAAGCTGCATTTCGATCTGGTAGATCGTGTTCAGACCAGATTTTTACCTTGAGAAGACTTGTTGAGAGAGGCTTAGAATACCAGGAGATGGCTTTTAACTTCCTTGATTTTATTAAAGTATTTGATAGTGTCCACAGAGGAATCCTCTGGAAGATCCTGAGGCACTATGCAATTCCAGCAAATATTTTTAATTTGATAAAAGCCTTGTATGACAAGTCCGTGTGCTGCATTAAGACAGAAAGCAGAGACACAGAATGGTTTGAGACAGGGGTTCTCAAACTAAGGGTCAGGACCCCTCAAGGGGTCATGTAGTTATTATGGGGGGGGGGGTTGCAAGCTGCCAGCCCCCATGCATGCCAGGGCTGCGGCTATCAACCCTGCGCATGGCTGACAGTCAGAGCCCTTCAGAGCTGGGTGGCCAGAGAACAGCAGCTACTGGCCAGGTGCTCTGAAGGCAGTACCACCCCCAGTGGCAGTGCAGAAGTAAGGGTGGCATGACCTGGGGGGTTGTCACATTTGGGGGGAGAGTCATCACAGCCTGCAATATTTTCAAAGAGGGTCTTAGCAAAAAAAAGTTTGAGAACCCCGGTTTAAGTTTATTACTGGCACAAGGCAAGGTTACATACTATCCCCACTCCTCTTCTACATTGTTGTAGACTTTGCGATGAGACAAGTGACAGCTGTTGCTGAGGATGCTGGTATTGTTTGGGCAAGAGAAGCTGCAAGACTAAGGCTGGCAACATTGGCACATGTGTGAGGAGAAGAGTATGAAAGAGTTGATGACTTCCTCTATTTTGGAAGTAAAACATCTGCTATTTCTCATTAAAGAAATAAGGGCAAGAATAAGCCGGTGGATTATTTCCCCTTTTGTCAAACTGGAAGAGCAAGAAGATACGTCTACACACTTAAATGATATTGCACAATGCTATTCTCCTTCCATCCTCAGAAACACGGCAAATGGTGGAAAAACACAAGAGGAAGCTGGATGCACCACTAGCATTTAAGACTCATGGGAATTCATTGGAAAGATTGTGTAACCCATGTGAAAGTGCTGTGCCAGTGTCACACGGGTCAACAGATTGCAGACTCAATAAGTAGACAGAGACAGCTATAGTGGTTTGGCCATGACCTCAGGTTACCCAATGGCAGAAACACAAGGTATGTCTTAGATTGGATTTCATCTGGAGGGAAGAGAAAGTGTAGGAGACAAAGGACAATCAAAAAGGATGCTGCCATCTTGGAGACAGCTTACAATGGAGTCAAATATCTTGCTCTGGACAGACAGCAGTGGGAAAAGTGGGTTGCCTTGTGCCACTAGGCACAGGAGATTCTATGTAAGTAAGTCTGGGATGTGGGAGACCCAGATTCAATTCTCCCCTCTCTGCAAGAGGGAAAGAAAGGATTTGAACAGGGGTCTTCTACCTCTCAGCTGAATGGTGTAACCACTGCCCTATGGGATATTCTGATGTGGGACTCCCTCAGTCTGTCCTGCTGAAGCTGTTCCACTGTGGATAACTAATGAAAGAGTTGCACTGTGGATAAATAATGAATGGAGCAGGGGGACTGGACTTGGGTCTCCCATCTCCCAGGTGGGTACCCTAATCACTGGACTACAGGGTCATTCCCACACTCTTTCTCTCTCCTGCCCAGTGATTGGGTCTCCCATATCACAGATGAGTGCTCTAACCACTGGGCTAAAAGTGGACACCACCTGCTCCAGTTGTTTTATGTGGAGTGAGGCAGGCGCCTAACTCCTTCCTTCAAGCATCTAAGATGCCTGGCTCCAAGAGACTGGTTCCCATTAGTGGATTGCTAAGCAGAGATATGCACCTATCTCTAAGAAAGGGGAGGGGCCTAGCACACAACCCTGTCCATGGTGTCTCCGATTAGTTAGCTTCTGTGGATCCCATTCTAAGATGTCTGTCTCTCCCCATTCATTGTACAGGAGCCTGGGTGCCTAACTCGGGCTTTGTGGAATGCAGTATTTTTCCTGTGATTTTCTAGGTGTCTAAAAATTAGACACCATGATGCTCAGTGTCTCAACATCTAAGTCCCTTCATGGATCCCAATCTTTCTAATTTAACCATGTGCTGTAAACTTGGATAATTAGCCTGTTGGTTGCTGGAATAAAATATAGTGCACAGTACAGATTGAAAGTAATGATCCTCCTTGTAGTTAGCAAGGAGTCTGTGGTCAGGGAATTGTGAATGAGTTTGGATCTGGTTCCCATATGAAGGCTCCAGAAATCTCTGGGGAGTTCATCAGCTGAGGAACAAAGGAATCTTGATCAGCTTTGTCTAAATATCATACATTGTCTGGACTCCTACATCTGTGGTTACCCCATGATCCCCATGAAAGATCTTCCAGTGGTGCCCCCTGTAAATAAAAAATAGGCAAGGGAAGTTAAGAGCACTAATTCTGGAGAAGAAAAGTTTTGTTGGGTTGATCCATATGTGGCCTGGACCATATCAGGCCTGGATCTTTCTCCCCACCCCATTTCCTAGCTGGTGTGAAGGGGGACGGTATAGTACAGGCTAAGGTAAGGAAGATACATTACTCCTAGGATGGCAGGAGCTCAAGTCTATGAGATATGGAGCAGAAGAAACCTGACCTAGCTGTGCTTCTGTACACTGCACAGGGCTGTACTTCCTCGGCAAGGGTGACCCCTTCCCCTAGCAGCACCAGGGAGGCAGCCAGCAGAGCCAAACTCTAGAGCTGGAAGCTGATGGCTCAAGGGACTGGAGGATGATCAGCAACCTGTTCAGGCAGCTCTGGGACGGTGTATGGAAAGATGGCCCCAGATAGCAATGGAGATCAAAGTGCAGTGAAAGCATGTAGCACAGAGAGAACAACATCCTGAGTGGCCAGCTAAGGGCTGCAACCCGAGGGGTGAGACAGGGAAGGCACCAGTTTGTACAGTCAGGGAAGGGGAGCTTTGGCCCATGCAGAGCAGAGGGAAGAGGCAGTGGATGCAGAGCTTTTTTTGTGGACTATAATTCTTGTGGGCAACTGAGCAGCCAGATGGTTCATGGCCTGAGAGCATGAGAGCATATTGCAGAGAGTGGCTGGACTGGGGGCATGGGAGGCAGGGGTTTTGATTTTAGAGAGTTGGGAGGAAATATAGATCTAGATAACTTTGTAAATACTATGGTTATGGGGCTTGGGGGTGCGTTGTGGTGAGGTGAGGAGTTAAGATCAAGATTATTTTTCTTGGTTTTTGGGCCTTGTAGAGAAGTGCAGAGGAATGGGAGGTTGGACATGAGGGGCACAACAATATGTCTGTGCAGAAAATGATCGTCGAGGGAGAAGGGTTGTCTACTTTTTTTAAATCAGCAGCTATTAATGTAGTTCTTAAAATAAGTGGGGAAGGACCTGTTGGAATATCATTGTGTAATGTGATGACTAGTCTTCCAACTTCATCCTACCTATCAAATCAGCACTTCCCCATGAAGGAAAAGAGATGTGGAGAACTAGTGGCTCTCAAGGCTGAAAGAGGTCCTTACCCCAAATCTTTCCAAGTTGTCCCCAGTCAGATCAAGGGAAATTATTCTTCCATACAAGGGCCCTACAGGCAGGGCAGGGTTAAGCCTGATTTGTGAGGTTGGATTCCATTTCCTCTGTTCATGCCTGATTTTCAGTGACGTACATCCACAATGGTGGGAGAAACTACCACAGAGTGAGCAAAGGCACAAAGGGAGGAGTCTTTCTCTGATAGCTGGGATACGTCTGCTCAGGCCTTTACATTACTTACATGGTGGTCATAGGCCATGGAAATTTATGGGAAAGGAGTAGGCAAAAAAACAAGGTGTAGCGATTACGTCAGGTCCCCTGTTTTGTGGATGATGAATTTCAGTAGCAGTTTCTCTGCTGTGGTCCAGAGTTCACCTCCTGGAATGAGGTTTTCTGACATTTGCCTCCCAACAGAGATGACTGGGTGCTGGTGAGGATCCTGAAAAGATGTCAGGGATCAGGTAAATGAGATCAGTCATTTCCACAGTTCCATACAACCTCAAAAGATGGGTTACAAAATCAAAGTAACCTTCTAATGGTACTGCCTGAGTTCCTTATTCTACTTAGGTCATCAAGACCAACTGCCTTCGTGGCGTTTGCCCTCTTGGTGTACAGTCAATTTGGCAGAACAGTTGCTCTTGTATGAGCTCTGGAATTAACATGGAGGACTGAGAACCTTTCAAAGAGAAGAATAGACTATGGCTACATGGATATCCTTGGACAGGAGTGCCCAGGGTGCTGGAGCAATCCCTTTTATTTTCACTGACTTTTCCACTACCATTATAGCCTCCCAAAAATGGAGAAACGGGAGCCAGAGACGTATAGGATGCATCCCCCAAGGAGGCAAACAAACCCCATGAGTAGTTATTCTTGCTGATCTTATAAGTATCTTCAAGAAAGAAACAATGGGGCCATACTTGGAGCTGAGGGTCAAAGATCAAAAGATGTTAGCTCTTCTCACCTGTGCTTTAGTGTTGGTTGCAAATGACTCTGTAGTTTGAGTAATCCTGAGATATCAATGACGTTATATCAATGACATGGCCTGCAAGGGGACTAAAGGGCCTAAATGAAGACCTTGACAATCAGGAATTTCCAAGTAATCTGGAGGAATGGAGTACTGGGTAAACAGATGACCAAATATGGGGATGGAGTCATATCCTCTGCAAGAACGGATGAGGCTTTAGATTTCTTTGGTACTGCAAAATATGTACCCACAATGATTTGGCAGCAGGAAATGCGTAGGTTGTAGTGGAGCCCAAGCTGATATTCATCATGTATAAGGGACTCTTTCAGTTCCACGTTCTCACATTTGGGTTATATCATGCACCCACTCTGCTCCCCTGACTGGATAAATACTGTGGTGTGAGGCCTGATCTACAAATTACTTGGCATACCTGGAAGACATTATCATTGCTTCACTCTCCTAAGCACCACACAGAGGATATTGCTGTTTCTTCTCTGTCCTTTTTTACATTTTTCTTTTTTTGCTTTGCTCAACCTCTGATCCGTTTTTCACCCTATGTCTTTGTGCTTTGGATCTTGTCCTTTTGCTCCTTTCCTCACTCTGTCTCCTATGCAGAATGTCAATCCAATAACATTCAACTTAAACCCACAGTATTAAGTTAGGTAAAGTGTATTCATCCATCCTTAACAGGAATAAAATCTTCATTATGGGCTATATTATTACCAGGCCACTTGCACAGAGCCTTACGGTCTGCTCCTGCTCCCACTAAAGTCAGTGGCAAAACTCCCATTGACTTCATTGGGTGCATTAGCAGAGTCCAGGGAATGTATGTAATTAAAGTTGCCATGGCCACAGCTGAAATTGGGCTTGGTGAGGCTCCCACCACTGTTAATGGGTTACTATTAACATACGGAAATGTTATGGATCTGTCCATTGCATTTGTCCTGGGAAGGCTGCTTGATTGTTGGATTAGTACAATTACTGATTGCTTGTGTTTTATAGGGTATATTTCTCAAGGCATATTATCTGACAGTTGAGAAGGTGTTGTAGTAATCTCACTGCTGGGTGATGACAGGATATTGTGGTTTCTATGTGGCTTCTGTTTCCTCTCCTCTGAAAGGATTTTAGCAGTGATGGTTTAGGTAAGGGAGAAACTTTGCATGCCTCTGGCTGAATAAAGCTGTTAGTGTGGACTTTTCTTGGGTTAAGGATCCCTTCAAAATGTGACCTTAAAATGGGAGATCTCTAAAGAAATGGATCTCAACCTATGGGCTGAGTGGACTGGGTCCTGATGTACTTGTGGCCCTTACTGTTCTGTCTAAGCACCTCACAATCATTAACAGATTTTTATCCTCAAAATAGAGAAGTACTCTCCCCACTTTACAGATGGGCAACTGAGTCACAGGGTAGATTAAGTGACTTGCCCAAGGTTCCGCAGGAAGTCTGTAGTTTGAACCATGAATTGAAACTTAAGTCCAGTATCCTACCCAATAGACCAATATTTCTCAGCCAGTGGGTCAGGAAAGGCAATCGGTGTGGAATGGGCATTCAAAATTTTATCCTAAAGCAAAGAAAATTTTCCTCCCCCTCTTCTTGTACACTCTTACCCTTCAAAATCAAGTATTCTGTCAGCCTCTCAAGACTCACATACATATAAGCTATATAGGGTTAGTGTTGTTATCCTTGATTTTTTTTTTTTTAACTCTTCTATACTAAATGTTAGAGGATCACAGAAATGTTTGATTTCGAATAAGGGGTCATCAACCCCAAATGGTTGAGAAAAACTTCACTAAACCATCCTTCCTATCCTGCTATGCTGCCCTACCTGATACACATAGAGAAACACAAGGTGGGTGAGGTAATATCTTTTATTGAACCAACTTCTGTTGGTGAGAGAGACAAGCTTTTGAGTTAACACAGAGGTCTTCTTCAGGTGTGGGCTGAATCATAGAATATTAGAGTTGGAAGGGACCTCAGAAGGTCATCTAGTCCAACCCCCTGCTCAAAGCAGGACTAACCTCAGCTATATCATCCCAGCCAGGGCTTTGTCAAGCCTCAGCTTAAAAACCTCTAAAGATGGAGATTCCACCACCTCCCTAGATAACCCATTCCAGTGCTTCACCACCCTCCTAGTGAAAAACTTTTCCCTAATGTCCAACCTATACCTCCCCAACTGCAACTTGAGACCGTTGCTCCTTGTTCTGTCATCTGCCATCACCGAGAACAGCCTAGCCCCATCCTCCCTGGAGCCCCTTTCAGGTAGTTAAAAGCTGCTATCAAATCCCCCCTCATTCTTCTCTTTTGCAGACTAAACAAGCCCAGTTTCCTTAGCCTCGCCTCATAAAGAGCTCTGTATAAGACCACCTTGTCTCTCTAATATCCTGGGACTGACATGGCTACACCAACATTGCATGATACACATGTAGTCAGGAGAGCCATGTTCTGTTCCTCACTGTACCACAGACTTACTGTGTGAGGTGCTGGTCTCTAATCTGTCTCTACCTTGATATTCCTTATTTGTAACATTGGGGATAATATTTACCTGCCTGGCAGGGTCATTGTGAAGCCTAATTCCTATTTGTAAAGCACTCTGAGATAATTGGATACAGAGCACTATACAAATGCAAATATTTATTTTATTCAGCAGGGTGAAACAGCATTCTTTGTTCTGTTTGATTTTAGACAGAGAAAATGGTGTCCTGGGTATTATCAAGAAAAGCCTCAGTGCAAAAAGCAATATTCTTGAGTTCAGAGAGTAAGCTGAGTGCTGATCAGGTAGAGTGCCTAGCACCTTACAGATAATAAATAATATATGGAACTAATTTACTACTAGACCACCACTCAAAAGCCAGGTGCCCACATATTTTCCTTCAAATAGCTGAGAGGAGAGGGAAAGAATGATTTCAATTCAATAAACTTTGCTATGACATGGGATACAAGGATAACAGAATAAAATAGAGCATAATCCCAACTACCTGCACAATGTAAACAATAGGTTTTTATACCAACAGGGGATTCTCCCTTCCATTCAGCAGGTAAGACTAGGAGGAGAAAGGAAATCCACACACGTCCTCTGAAGTATTGAAAGAACTGCTCTGAAGAATTCAGCAGCATAGGTTATGGGAAGAATAAATAGAAAATTAAGAAAAATGCAGGTATTCCAGGAAGTTGTGTGGATGATAGAAGAAAGGTCATTAATAATAAGCTCTTACTGAGCACTTTTCATCAGTAAATCTCAAAGCATTTTACAAAGGAGGTAAATATCTACTAACTGTGGTATGTAACCTATCGCTTAAATCAGCCTCTGTACTAGATGACTGGAAGGTTAACATTTTTTTAAAAGGTTTCAGAAGCAATCCTGGCTATTGCAGACCAGTAAACCTAACTTCAGTACCAAGCAAATTGGTTGAAACTATAGTAAAGAACAGAATTATCAGACAAATAGATAAACACAATATGTTGGGGAAGAGTCCACAGAACTTTTTTAAAGGAAAGGCACGCCTCACCAATCTATTAGAATTCTTTGAGGGTGTCAACAAGCATGTGGACAGAGCTAATCTAGTGTATATAGTGTATTTGGACTTTGATAATGTCTCTCACCAAGTGCTGTTAAGCGAACTAAGCAGTCATGGGATAAAAGGGAAGGTGCTCTCATGGATCACTAACTGGTTAAAAGGTAGGAAACAAAGGGTTGGAATAAATGGTAAGTTTTCAGAACGGAGTGAGGTAAATAGCAGAGTCTCTCAAATATCTGTATTGGGACCAGTGCAGTTCAATATAATTGTAAATGATCTGGAAAAGAGGGCGAAGGATGAGGTGGCAAAATTTGCAGATGATGCAAAATTACTCAAGATAGTTAAATTCAAAGTTCACTACAAAGAGTTACAAAGGGATCTCACTAAACTGGGTGGTTGGGCAACAAAATGGCATATAAAATTAAGTGTTGATAAATGCTAAGTAATGCACACTGGAAAAATAATCCTAACTATACATAGAAAATGATACAGTCTATATTAGCTGTTACCACTCAAGAAAGAGAACTTGGAATCATCGTGGATAGTTCTCTGAAAACAGCTGCTCAATGTGCAGTGGCAGTCAAAAAAGCTAACAATGCTAGGAACCATTACAAAATGGATAGAAAATAGAACAGAAGATACCATAATGCCACTAGATAAATCCATGGTAAGCCCACACCTCAAATATTGTGTTCAGTTCTGGTCACATCTCAAAAAAGATATTAGAAAAGAAAAAGTTACAGAGAAGGGCAATAAAAATTATTAGGAATATGGAACAGTTTCTGTAAGAGGAGAGATTTAAAAGACTGGGACTGTTCAGCTAAGAAGAGGTAGCTAAGGTGGGAAATGGTAGAGGTCTATAGAATCATTAGTGGTATTGAGAAATTCAATAAAGAGGTGTTATCTACCACTTCACAGAACACAACAACTAGGGTATGAAATTAATAGGCAGCAGATTTAAAACAAACATAGGGAAGTACTTCACACAATGCACAGTCAACCTGTGGAACTTATTGCCATGGTATGTTGTGAAGGCCAAAAGTAAAACTAGGTTGACAAAAGAACAGATGGACCATTGGTCTCACCCAATATGGGCAGTACCAATGGCTCCACTTTATAGATGAGGAAACTAAGAGGCATAGAGGCAAAGTGACTTGCCCAGCCTCACCCACCCCAATGAACTAATTCCTGTGGCGACAGGTAAGTCCTGCATTGTACCAGCAGAAAAGACACACTGCTGGAGTTCAGCTTTAGACAAATAACATCCTCCCCCTTTTCTTCAGATGATCCGCTCTGTGCCTCCAGGGGTGCCCGCAGCCTAAGGCAGAGGAAGGAGGATGGAGGTTTTTATGCTGGGCAATGCCCTGAAGTAATAATGGTGGCAAGGCCTGGCTCCCTACAGTATGGAGCCCATCATGAGACCATAGACCAGGCCCTCACACCGACAGCCTGGATCCTGGCTTAGCCTTATGGGGAACATAGCCCAAAGCAGCCTCCTCGCTATCCCCGCCACGCTAGCTTCACCCGCATTGCGGGACTACTGCTGGCATGACAGACAGACAGCACAGCCAGAATGAAAGCAATGCATTGTGGGATACTGGGGGAGGGGATATGCTGGGGAGCTCGGTGCATTGTGGGATGAGGATGACACGCAGTGCACTGTGGGAAATTGGAAGACTGACCCTGCTCTCCCCCCGCCCCAGCACCTGGGTATCTTCTTCGCCACTAGGGTGGTCTTTCTAACCGAACTCTAGTGAGCGCTGCTCTCCGCGCCTTTTTTGACGTCATAGAAGGACGTGTACTCTTTTCGTTTACGACGGCCCGGAGAGGGGGGGGTTGTGTGCTTTACGGTAACTTTATTTTTTACGACAGTTCGTCTGGGGTTGGGGGTGGCGCGGAGTGATGACGTGAATGGTGTACAACTGTGTGCGCCGCGCAGGTCTCTCTCTGGCAGCCGGCAGCTAAGCTGGTTGGTAATCCCGGGCCGCTCGCATCCGCTTCCATCGGGTCCGCGCCTGCCGCCAGCCGGGCCCACGCAGGTGAGGGGAGCGTGCAGGGCTCCGGCTGGGGCGCCAGTCCGAGTCTGCCGGGCCCGGATCCCCCGGACGCGGGACCCCGGGCCTAGAGGCCGCCCCCCCGCGGGGAACCCAGGCCTCGCTCCGCCTCCCCGGGCCTTACCTAGGCCTCAGCCCGCGAGGCGCCACCGACCCGCGCGGCTTCTGCCCTGGCTGGGACAGAGGCCCGGCCGCCCCGCTAGTGGCTGCTCGCCCGCCCCCTCCCGCAGGGCCCTGGTTCCCAGGGACGGCTCCCGGCCGGCAGCGCTTGGCCCGCACACGCAGAGCCGGGCCCTGCCGCCCAGCTGAGCCGAGTGAGCGTGTGTGGTGCGGGGCTGCTGACGGTCATTGCTTGTCACTGGCGGATCTATTCTAGCCATGGCTGAACACGTACAGGCCCAGATTCTCTGATGTGTTTAGGTGCTTAACTCCTGGGGATGTCAGTGAGAGTTAGGTGCCTAAATACCTTTGAGGATCTGGGTCTTAGTGACACAGGGCTAGATATTCCTGTAAATAAGAATAGCTGCTTCATTGACACTAGCTAGGACAAGGCCTGTAGATCCTCACACATTAAGACACAAAGTGATTACTAGCTGTGTTCAGGAAGAAATATCTATCAGGGAAAAGAATTGGCCTAGTATGCACAGTAGAGAGAGGTATTAAACCCTTTTCTGGCGGATTGTATATTGGTCACATGCAGAGGCAGGTTACATGACCATTGACCAGTTCTGTCTAACAGTTCATTTCAGGTGATAAGATTCTTACACAGGAAAGTAATTGTTATGTTATTACATACCGACACTGCTGTCAGAGTTCCTGAGACCTTCCCCTTTTCCTTGACCCCAGAAGTTCTGGGCAATGACCCTAGCTCTGGGAATTTTTCTCTGCATGTGTCCTCATTAAAAATGGTGGCACCTACTCTTCTCTTTTGAATGGGCATCGTTGCCCAGTCAGTGTCAGATGAAGTTTCCCAGCAGCCTCATCTTCAATCTTGTAGAATTAAAATGTTCATAACACTTGACCACCCCCATCCCATTTTTTTAAAGGATTGTAGAAGATGGCTAAGTTCATGACACCTGTGATCCAGGACAACCCCTCAGGCTGGGGCCCATGTGCTGTTCCGGAGCAGTTCAAAGACATGCCATATCAGCCCTTCAGCAAAGGAGATCGTCTGGGAAAGGTACCTGTGCTAATGCTGATAAGTGAATCATTGGAGCAATCTGTTAATGCCCATGTATTAGTCTGTAGGGCAATTCCTGTTAGGTGTTTGTGTCATATTCACTGAGTCCTGTACTGTTCCTTATAGTGCCCCTACACACATACCATTGGTGCTCTGCTCCTTATAGCTTCCTTATCCCCTATTGCAGGTGCTGTAAGAAGTGGTATATGAACACTTCCTGGTAGCACATGCTGTGATAGTGTGTGTAAGCATAGCAAGGAGTTTAAAAGAATATTGATAGTTATATGATGATTGTAAGGTAGGCTGTGGAACATAAAACACTATTTGCTCTCGCTGAGTGGCATTTGGATTAGGAGATCCTGGACACTCCACTTGAAATCCTGTGTGTGTGGGATTGTGGAGAGAGAGTATAAGGTGTTTGTTGGCACAAACTCACCAACTTTGTTTCCTGTTGTCTTTTTTTATTAGGTTGCAGACTGGACAGGAGCCACTTATCAGGACAAGAGATACACAAGTAAGTGCTATTCTGATGGCTGCTCTTGTTTGAAATATTTCATATGAGGTTTCTTCAGCTATCATCCCTGCTTCCCTCCCTCATCACTGCCTCCAATGGTGTCTGGGAAACCTGTGTCCTACAGATCTCCTTCAAGAGAGAGAAAGTTCTTCAACTCAGAAGTGTGCCCTACCCTTGGAGAGAGGCACTTGAGGTTTTTCCCATCCTTAGGGGTTGCTCCTGGCTTGGAGCTACCTTGGGACATGGTATTTGTCTGGGAGGGCAGGGGGCCTGCCCACAATGGTCTCCACTAAGGGAAAAGTCACAGCTCTGGTTTCAAGCTGGGGTGAGTCAAGTGGCAAGGTAGAAGTGCTAACAGCTCTTCCTATCAGGCATGGTTTGCAGACAGGCAGCATGGTAATTTGAGTCATTGTATCCTCAGATAAGTATTCATCTCAGTTTGGCGGGGGAAGCCAGTATGCGTATTTTCATGAGGAGGATGAGACCAGCTTTCAGCTTGTGGACACAGCACGTACACAGAAGACAGCATACCAAAGGAATCGTATGAGATTTGCACAGGTAACTTCCATGTTTTCTAAAACCTTTGTGAAACAGTGGAATTGCTGTAAAGATTTCATTCATAACCTGAGCATCCCTTATCTTCCTCATTCTCAGAGGAACCTTCGGCGAGACAAAGACCGCCGGAACATGCTTCAATTCAACATGCAGACTCTGCCTAAGAGTGCAAAACAGAAAGAGAGGTGAGGGCCCCCAAACTTGAACTTTTTGCTGGTATTGGAGTCTATGAGCAGGTCTTTAGTTACGCTAATTGGCTTCTGTCAATTGAGTTATTGTAAGAAAATCTATTAGCCCTCATTAGAAACAAAACCCCAAGACTTCAAGGCAGGTCTTTGGCTGGGCTGGACTGTGGTTTGAAGTGCTGGTTTCGTGTGACAACTGTGGAACCAAAGGGGCTTTCTAAGACAACTCATGGGAAAGAAATTAGCATTTAAAAAGTAGCATGTACTTCTGAAAGCTGTAGTACAGTCTTCAAAAGGAGCATTATCCCACTGAAGTTGCCATTTTCAAAGGATCAGTGAGAACATAGCTCCTCGTTACAGTGCCTCAGCCAGCTGTGGGGTCCACTAGGAATCTGGTAGTGCTGGGGACATGCTATTGGGGCTGCTTTTCATGAGTTTGTCACATTCCTCTCTTTACAGAGACCGTCTACGTCTACAAAAGAAATTTCAGAAGCAGTTCGGGGTGAGGCAGAAATGGGACCAAAAATCACAGGTAAAGTAACTGATTTTTAACTGTATTGTTTGATTGTTCAGTTCCTCTGGCTGCTCTTATTATACAGATCTCATAGAATCATAGGGTTAAAGGAACCGTAAGGGTCATGTAGTCTAACTCCCTGCCAAGGTGCAGGATTTGTTGTGTCTAAACCATCCAAGACAGGTGGCTATCCAGCCTCCTTTTGAAAGCCTCCAGCGAAGGAGCTTCCACAACCTCGCTATGCAATCTGTTCCATTGTCCTACTGTTCTGACAGGAAGCTTTTCCTGAGATTTAATCTAAATCTGCTATGCTGTAGTTTGAGCCCTTGATGTGTGCCCTGTTCCCTGTGATAGCATTCCTCCAACTCCCTCCTCTAGTTACTGTTTTCACACAAATCCTGATGTGCTGTGTCTGTCTCTTTCTTTCTTTGGCCATCTGCCCTTCCTCTGGCTACACAGCAGAAGCCTCGTGACTCCTCCGTTGAAGTTCGGAGTGACTGGGAGGTGAAGGAGGAGATGGATTTTCCTCGGCTGATGAAGATGCGCTACCTGGAGGTGTCAGAGCCACAGGACATGTGAGTTCAAGACAGCGAGGGCCTTTGTGGGTATTTCCTTTGGCGTAATCTGTGTGGAAAGGGATGGGGTGTTATACAATGCCAGAGCCTTTTTCCCCAAGGTACTGATTAGTGATCCAATTTTATGACTCTCCTTTTGGGGGAGGTACACAGAGAGAAATACGCCTGCCAGTCACTGTTCCCCCCTGGCACTCTGAGATGAGGTTATTTGTGCTGGTGTCTCGTGATTATCCTCTCCTTATGTCTGCAGAGAGTGCTGTGGAGCCTTGGAATATTATGACAAAGCCTTTGACCGCATTACCACAAGGAATGAGAGGCTCCTGCGAAGCATCAAGCGCATCTTTCATACTGTCACCACTACTGATGACCCAGTCATTCGCAAGGTATAATCCCCCTTCCTGCCTATCAGCACTTATTGTTCTTAGTACAAATCACAGTCTTTCCTAAACCAAGGGGTCCAAGATGGTGCTGCTTCCTGGAGTGAGAAGAGATTAATAAAAACATCCCAGGCCGCAGCTGTTTAGAGAGCAGAAATTTGTGATCTCCATAGCAAAGGGAATAGCATTGACCAAGGCAGGAACCAATTAACGCATGGATAGATATCAGCCAAAGGAAATATCTATTCTGGAAGGGCAGATTAGGCAGACTAACAGGTAAGAGGGATGAGGGAGAAGAGAAATATCAGGGTCAGCGATCTGATTCCCAAGATTTCTGGTCTTGAGAGGAAAGGATCACTCTCAGAGTGTGGATGGAATCAGGGACACAGGATGAAGAACTTATTCTCTTTCTTGCAGATGCAGGTATCCCTTCTGCTCTATTATAGTTCTGTCTTTTCTCCCCAACTTGCTTGGGCATGTGCAGGACAGAATTTTCTGGGCAGCATTTGGCTGCCCAGCTTGTCGAATGAGTTCACGTTGAAGTAGCATTTGACACCTTTGTGTCCAGATGTCATTGATGTGAGTCTTGTATTGGTCTGGCCTGCAGAGGGTGGAAGAAGGGAATCAGTGCCTGGTTTGCTAAGGCAGAAGTTTCCTTTTGGGTGGTGGGGAGAAGAATTCATGCTGTCTTCACTCACGCTTTTCCCTCCATCTGCAGCTGGCAAAGACGCAGGGGAATGTGTTTGCCACAGATGCCATTCTAGCCACACTGATGAGCTGTACTCGGTCTGTGTATTCCTGGGACATCATTGTCCAGAGAGTTGGGTCCAAACTCTTCTTTGACAAGAGGGACAATTCTGACTTCGGTGAGGAAATTGCCAGGATCAAGATTGAGCAAGGGGACAAATTACTGCTTTTTGCATTTAGTTTTCCTTATCTCCTTTAAGTCAATATTACATCTCCAGTGTCCACACTGTGCCCGGAGCAACCCAACAGCTGCAGTACCTGCCTGGGCTTTGGACAGATTTGGTGCACAATGTGGGGGTTGAGTGTCTCTTTTGAGAGGGGTAATGACCCTCTTGACGATCATTTGTACCTGGCTCTTTTCACAGACTTGCTGACAGTGAGCGAAACTGCTAATGAACCACCACAGGACGAGGGCAACTCTTTCAATTCACCCCGCAACTTGGCCATGGAAGCAACCTACATCAACCACAACTTCTCCCAGCAGTGTCTGAAAATGGTAAGAGGCAAGTGGGCTTAGCAAGATCTGTCATGCAGACAGTACTGTGAAGAATCAGTCTGCAGGTCTGGAACTTACTACCAATGTAAATGCTGGAGCAGCCTGTTGGCAGGGTTACTTTACATAGAAATCATTCCAATTCTGGGTGTGGGGATTAATTTTGTATGTGTGGGGGGTTTATAGAGAGAATACCCCTCCTCTTCTTCATCTTCATGGAGCATTCCAGGAAGAGGAAATCCCTCCCCATCACTGAACCAGTCAGGATTGTGACAGCATTGATCCAAATTAAAATGCTCTGTGGAACACTGGATGCTGATTGCCTGTGGGAAAGAGTCCTTATTTCCAAGGGGAGATGGTGATATGGATAAATGGGAGAACGTCCAGAGGAGAGCAACAAAAATTATTAATTGTCTGAAGAACATGACCTATGAGGAAAGATTGGGAAAAAATTGTGTGTGTTTAGTCTGGCAAATAGAAGACTGACGGGGGGACATAAGTCTTCAAGTACATAAAAGGTTGTTATAAAAAGGAGGGTAATAAATTGTTTTCCATAACCACAGAAGACAGGACTAGAAGTAATGGTCTTAAATTGCAGCAAGGGAGATTTAGGTTAGACATTAGGAAAAACTTCCTGATTGTAAGGGTAGTTAAGCACGGAACAAATTAGGGAGGTTGTGGAATCTCATTGGAAGTTTTTAAGAACAGGTTAGACCAATGTTTCTCAATTAAATTTGGCCGTGGAACCCTTTTTAACTTCTGCGGGGCCATGCGATACCCTCCGCTGAAAAATCCGGGACATCTTCCCCTTTTCGGCGGCGCGGTTTCAATTTTTCGCGGAACCCTGAAATTCATCTCGCAGAACCCCAGGGTTCCGCGGAACACCAGTTGAGAAACACTGGGTTAGACAAACACCCAATGGTTCTCAAGGGATGCACAGAGGATTTCTGAAGGTACATCAATTCATCTAGATATTTGTCTAGTTTTACAACAGGCTACATAAAAAGCACAATCAGTCAGTACAAACTAAAATTTCATATAGACAATGACTTGTTTATACTGTTGTATATCCTATACATCGAAATGTAAGTACATAAGCAAGTAGTTTTTAAGTGAGGTGAAACTTGGGGTATGCAAGACAAATCAGACTCCTGAAAGGGATAGAGTAATTTGGAAAGGTTGAGAACCACTGGTCTAGATAATACTTAGTCTAGCCTCAGAGCGGGGGACTGGCCTATGTGACCTATTGATATCCCTTCCAGTCCTAAGTTTCTATGATTTTATGATTCATATCTAGGATTCTTTGTTTCTGATCAGTTGCTTTAATTCTCTCAAGTTGTTGGGCTTCTCGTGATCTGTCCTGGCTTTCTCTGCAGGAGAAGGAAAAATACAAGTTTCCCAACCCAAACCCATTTGTGGAGGATGACATGGATAAGAATGAAGTGGCTTCTGTTGCATACCGGTATGTTGTTTGCTTCCAGCATGTGCATAGGTTTGGGGAAGGATGGTTCATAATAGGGGTGGAAGTGTGACTTCTGTTAACAACTTGCTAGTGGTGGTGTGACCAAAGCTTTATTTCCTATGGGCACTGCCACTCTCTGTGATGAGAGAGATTCTGGGACTTATGATTCAGGCCAGTATCTCTCACCTTCATACGGGGTATGAAAGAGGGGTGAAATCCTCACTGTGGGCTGCTGGGGGAGGAAGGGAATGGCTTTTGTGGGTGCTTGAGTGGATCCAGGACTGGAGATGGAGAATAACACAACAGACTGCTTGCAGGTACCGAAGGTGGAAGCTGGGAGATGACATAGACCTCATTGTCCGCTGTGAACATGACGGAGTGATGACAGGAGCTGGTGGAGAAGTGTCATTCATCAACATCAAAACACTGAACGAATGGGATTCCAGGGTGAGGGAGAACCAGATACCAAACCTCTGTAGCTCCTCCACTGCTGTCTGATGTACCAGGTACAGCAGGCAAGACATGAGACAAGCCTCTAGTGCAGTGGTTCTCAAATGGTGTTCCATGGAACCCTAGGGTTCTGTGGGCTGAGCGGAAGGGTTCCGCGAAGAAGACGTACTGCGCCGCCAAATCTTTAAAAAATCTGGTGCCGCCGATCAGCTGCTCGCTCGCGCGCCCGCCGATCAGCTGCTCGCTCGCGCGCCCGCCGATCAGCTGCTCGCTCGCGCGCCCGCCGATCAGCTGCTCGCTCGCGCGCCCGCCGAAAACGGCCTTGAAAGCGCGCCGCCAAATCAAGCAAATACCGTGCTGCCGAAAAGAGGAAGATTTCCTTGACTTTTCGGTGGATGGTATGTCATGTGGGCAAGGGTTCCGAGGGCATGGTATGGTCGGGCAAGGGTTCTGAGGGCATGGCATGGGCACGCAAGGGTTCTGTGGGTGGAAAGAAATTGAGAACCACTGCTCTAGTGTTACTCCATGTATCTACTATGTCATTATATTCTGTCAGAGGAGAATGACTGTGGAGGACCAGCAATGCCAGCTAAACTGACTCCGCATCCCCCAGGTGCTGGGTAGTCTGTTTGAACCTTCTTCCAGCTCCTGCATTCCATGTGCTAGCAGTCCCATGAAGCTCTCCCTTGACTTTTTTCTGCAACTAGCACCCTATATGCTGGCCTATACATATCACTCCCTCCAGAATCAAGAAGTCTTTTTAAGCCTTCTGCCTCTTCCTGCGTGGTATTATTGGGAAGATCACAGGTGATCCCTGTGGGTCCTCAGCATAGTTGCAAAGATAATTGCACCCATGGGTTGTTGACCATGGGTTTGACCTCTCTTTTCAGCATTGCAATGGAGTAGACTGGCGTCAGAAGCTAGATTCTCAGAGAGGAGCTGTGATCGCCACGGAGCTGAAAAACAACAGTTACAAATTAGCCCGCTGGACATGTTGTGCACTGCTGGCTGGATCAGAGTATCTTAAACTTGGGTGAGACCAATATATGATTTGCCTGTCAGGTTCCTTCTAAGTGCTTTTGCTGTTGTGTGGTAGTGTTTGTGTGAGAGAGTTGAGAGAGAGGTCTGTGACTTGAAACTGACAACTTAAAAGTTAATGTCCCATTACTGATCTTCTGAGTAATTCATTCCTGATGTTAGCCTTTCCTTCCAGTCCACAAAGCACCTTAGCAAAGTGTGTCTTTCCATATTTACTTCCACAATGTTGGCTCAGAGCTAATGCAGTTCTGTTAGCTAGAACCCCCTCTGCTGGCCAGCATGGCACACTTTCCCTTTAACATTTTTTTAATGTCTGGTGACAGGGTGTTTAAAATAAGATGCTTGATGTTTCAAATCTAGCATCTTTGCAGTCTCTCTGGATTCTGTCCATGTGACATGCAGCCACCACAGACTCGTCTATTGATGGAATCAGAACTCCCTGCTAATGACTATATTGTTAAATCTCCGTCTTTCCTATTTGTGGGGCTGGGGAATCTTCATCTTATTTATCACCTCTTCTGTCTTGAGCATTGGAAGGGTGGTTCCTGCTGTCTTCCGCTTAGCAACCCTATGTTTAACTCTGGCCTGGTGTACGCTATAGAGTTAGATCGACGTAAGGCAGCTTACTTCAACCTAACTGTGTAAGCGTGTTCCCTATAATGTAGTTCCCACTGATGTAAGCTGCCCACTACATCAACTTAATAACTCCCCCTCCACAAGAGGCATAGTGCTTAGGTCAATGTAGTTAGGATGACACAGTGTCTGTGTAGACTGAATTACTTACATCACCTGTTGGCTGTCAGCCCCATCTGCAGCTCTCAGCTGGAGCCCCCCCGCCGCCAATGGCGGACAGGTTGGGCTGTCAGCCCTGGGGCATGGGGTGGCATCAGCTGTGAGCCCTTGTGGTGGCAGGGCTCCAGCTTTCCATGCCCCACACAGTTAAGTCAGTGGAAGCACTCTTGGTGAAGACATGCACTGCCAACAGAAGGACCATAGTGTGGATGTGAACACTGCCTTAATTACTGTGGTGACTGTACATTGACTTTACTTTGTAGTGTAGACAAGCCTTCAGTTACAGAAATGGCTCCCCAACAGGAGTCCTGTCCATTTTCCCCTCTGAAGTGGGGGGTCGATTCTTGCAGCCGAGCCTAGAAGTGAAAATCTCAGTGATCACCCATTGTAGTGGCTTCCCTGTGATGTCTGGGCTGGGTCTCCTGACCTTTTTTGCCTTTCTTCACCAGGTATGTGTCCCGTTACCACGTAAAGGATTCCGCACGCCACGTGATTTTGGGCACACAGCAGTTCAAGCCTAATGAGTTTGCCAGCCAGATTAACCTGAGCATGGAGAATGCATGGGGCATCCTACGCTGTGTCATTGATGTCTGTATGAAACTCGATGAGGGCAAATACCTCATCCTCAAAGACCCCAACAAGCAAGTGATTCGTGTTTATAGTCTTCCTGATGGCACATTCAGCTCCGATGAGGAGGATGATGATGAAGAGGAGGAGGAGGAAGAGGAAGGTCTGTAGAACATTCAGTGGCTCAGGTGCTCAGTGATTAAGGCCTGAGAAAAAAGGGGTAATGTAACTGGGGATTAGATCTCAGAATTTCCAAGATGCATATCAAGGTGTGAGGTGGTATGTGGAGAGTACAGTCTGTGGGTTCTGATCAGTGGTGAAAGCAGAGTAAATGTGTTGTTTAATTCCAGAGACTGGAAGGATAATGAAATAAATACAAAGGAACCTAGAGAGATCTAAAAACATGAGAAGTGAGTTACAGCATGACTGTCACTATGGCGGGGAAACTAATTCATCTGAGAGGAAAACACAGTGCAAGGTGGAGCCACTTGGAAAGGAAACCTCAGCAATACTGCAACATGGGGGGTGGTAGTGATTGATTTCAGCATGAGCAGCAGGTGCTCAGAGCTATTGAGAAGCCATTATTATGAAATTCTAGATAAAGAGAAGTGCAAAATGAGACATTAAAAATGAGTGGCTAGCCCAGTTAAGCTAATGAGTCAATTTCAGATGGATGACTCTGGAAAGCAAGTGCTTGGGGTTTTGCAAGGGCACTCATCATGCAGTCTGGGAGAGTTTCTACACGTGAGCAAGATTCAACCCCTTGTCTGAGGCAAATACTCAGGCTTTCCTCACTGTCTGAAACAATCCCTGATCTCTGGCATGTGCCCCTTGTATTCTATCTCCACTGTGGGAGGCAAACTGATTTGAAGCTTATGTTCAAAAGATCTTAATGCTGTTTAAAGCTGTCTGTAGACTTGGGCAGACCTCACTGGATCTCTTCACTTTTTGAAGGTTTTCTTCACAGTCTAAGGGCTAGAAACTTACTTTTTTTAATGAAAAATGTTGGATTCATAAGCAAATCATGCAGCAACATAATTTATAGCAATTTATGTGGACATGTGATTTTGTTGTACATGGGTCCCTGACTAATGAACAGTCTTGTACTGGGTGAAAAGAGCAGGCAAGATGTAACTTAAAGAGGAAAATGTCTTCTATTATTATTATAATTATTATTATTGTAGCATTTTCTGTGGGAGGGTGTGTCTCCTGCTTCACATAGTTCCACTACAACCTCTTTTCTCTCTTTCAGAGGAAGAGAGCTAAACCCTGTGGTCAGGAAGCAGAGGCTTCAGTGACACAGGCACTCACCCTTGTGCTGTTGATGGGTGGAATCTTAGCTGAACCTTTGCACCATACTCATCTACAAGTCTAACAAATGGAATAAATGTTTTTGTTCTGTTAATGAGTTTCTTGTTCATTGTCTTACGGTTAAATATGCTGTACACAGAAACCTAGTTTACAGGACTGGTGTGAAAAGGAATCCTGGGATGAAAGCAGCCATTGAAAACAACAAGTGAGCTGTTACACTTTTTGTAAAGCAGTATGCTGTATTGTATCAGCCCCAACTATTTCTATGTCTTCTCTGCCACCATTTTGGGCTGGTGCTTTTCTGTTTAACCCAATTGAGAAAAGAGGTATATTCTTCTCTACTGCAGTAAAGGAAATAGAGGTTAAGTGGTTTTTCCTTTTCTCCCTGAAACAAGGGGTGATATTGTCAGAGACCTGAGTGCATCTGAAATATGTGTAACTATTGGTAGCCTTTTATGACAGAGAGCTAGTATAGAGCCTTATGAGTATTACTGGCAGTGACCACTTATTTCTGGCACTAGGTTGAGGTTTCTCCCATGAAATAATTCTCAAGCTAATGTAGATGTCTCAGTTCTGCAGAGGTGGGTGGTACCCTCTCAATCTATGAATGCTGCTTACGACTAGTTTTGGCAAGCTGAACTGGTTGGATATGGGTACTGCAGGGTTTTCTCTAATAACCCACCAGTTCCCCTGTGGCCTTATGTCTATCTGGTGTGGCCGGTGCAGAGAAAAGAACATGCTAATCTTCAGGTTGTAAATGTAGAAAATGGGGAGTTTAATTCTAGGCTACCGTTAATAGCTTGCTACTTCCTTGCCTTGCAATGTACTGGTGTGTGTTCTTGGAAGGAGGTACTGAACAGTACCATTTCATTAGCACTTTTAATCCCAAAAGTGCTTTTTCATTTAATACTTAGCAATCATTTCACCTGTCAGAGAGACCTAGCTGCCTCTGCCATTCAGGAGTGCCATCCCCTTAATACAATGCCCAGTCAGTCCTACTTTGGTCAGTGTGGCTACAGCTGTAGTAGTGGAACCTCCTAGGGAAAACTGCTTCCCCTGAATTTGCTACCAGCTGTGCATACGGTGCTTCTCTGGCTTTAGACTCCTACAGATGGAATGCTGATCTGCTCTTCTGTCCCTGCACCAACCTCTTCCAGCAAGTTACTTCTCAGCATCCTGCAAAGGGATTTCACACAGGCCTGGAATTCAGCTTCATTCTAAATGCATCAGACTGTGCCCCCTCCCCATAAGATGCCTTGGATTCCTCTTCCTCCTGGAAAGAAGCATTTCCCCCTTAGCAGTACCCCCAGCCAATAAGGCTATGCAGAGGCTGTACGCTCAATTGTCCAAGGTAACAAAAATCCACCTCTCCGTTACATAACATTGCTTATAAGTCAGCAATATTTATAATTTAAACTGAAATGTGTTTTGAATGGTTAGTGTTAATGGGAAGAGGTTGCCACCCCTTTGATATTGTTTATGTGGGGTTCACTACGTGAGAGCAAGCAGCAGAGGGATACGAGTACTGGAAGGAGTGAGCTTTATGAATGTAGCTGCCACCACCGTCTCCTAAGCTCTACCATCAGGCTTTCCTGATCGTGAGACTTCCAAACTGGGCCACAGAGCAGACCCAAGATGCCATGACTCCCCACAGCCTGGCTTCAGCTAAATCCCCATCAACACCTGGAATGTGAGGCTTGGGGTCCTGTTGTCACCCCCAATCATTTTCCTTACCCACTGGATTTCTTTTCTTAGCTCTCTGTTTAAAGAAACAGGGAAGCCAATTCCATCCTTTGCAACACTTTTGTAATAACCCTGTGACTAGAAAGGCAGCAAAAAGCAATGCCTTAAGTAAGTCAGTCTCGCCATAGTTGATAATACTGTGTGCTGTGCCTGTGTTTCTGCAACAGTGAGGTTGCAAATGTAAGTTGGCACGAAAGACACAAGCCGCATTCTCTATCTGTGCTGTTCTTCTCTCCATTGGTGTGGTTGCCTTATTTTGCCTTAAAGGAAACAGGATCCGACTTAGCAACGACTCCAGCCCATCTCAACAAACTCCCATTTCCCCAAAAAGGCGGCTACCAGCTTTAACGCCAGCTACAGATATGTCAACATGTGACATATACAGTACAGACATTGCACCCCTGCCTTGCACGGGCATAAAGAGTGCTGTGAACAATGAAGCACAGCTTAGGGGAGTAGAAGGCCCACACACCTGAACCCCCAAGATCTAGACCCTACCTGGCTCTCTGCACACCCAAGCTGTCTCCGACCTATACACTGCTTTATTTGACAGGGGCATGCCCCTGGCTGCCGGAGCCTTTACCCGCCACGTGTAGCTACGCTCCAGGGCAAACGTGCCTGCCTGTCTCTGCATCCGGCAGCTGCAGGCGGGGTAGTGACGGCACGGCGCCCTGCGGGCAGACGGGAATCCCGGCCCTCACAACGCCGTGCAGCGAAAGGCCCCCGGAGCTGCCGCAGGTTTCCCGGCTCACCCCGGACGTGCAGGGGAAGGCCCTTGATGCAGCGCTTAGCCCTGAGACAGCGACCCGGGATGTGAGTGCTCTAGCCTGGAGCGCACACGGGCACAGCCTAGCCCTGGGCTCCAGCCCCCCCACCCCCCGGGCGCCCTGGGCTCGGCCCGGCCCGGCCCATCACCCCATGACTCGGCTCCCCGCTCTCCTTCAGCCAGGGGGGAATTTCTGTGCCTGCCCCTTTAAGACTCCCGCTGGGGCAGCTTCACCCCGGCACGTGACATGGATGTGACAGCTGAACTCTGATAAGGAGCGCAGCGTCGCCTACATCACGTGACACGGCGTAAGGGAGGAGGGGTGGCTGAGCTGAGCAGCTCAGCTGCCGCCGATTGTATTGCACGAGTCGGGAGGAGGAGCCGCTCTTGTGGCCTCTCTCATTGGTAGTGTATAGTCTATCCGCCGCGGGAGGACCCTAGCCGCCAGGACTCTATGGTCCGAGTTTGGGGTTTACGGGGCAGCTGGACGGGACCTGCCTGGATCGATTCGCTGCGGCCTGACGTGTCAGGTGCGTCAATACGTCACATGTGGCGCCTCACAGAGATGGTGGTCACGCCCCTCTCTTTATGAGCTGGGAGCGTTGGGTCAGTGAGGTCATGCCCATTGGCCAGTAGTGAGGGTCGTGTCACCTTTCCCCACTGGGGGAGTTTAGCGTAGCAGTGCCACCCCATTCCCCCACTGGCTGGAGGGGTCACCTCCCCTTTCCCCATTAGCTGGGATGGAGCAGGGCAAGGGAGGTGAACTCCCCCCATTGGCTGGAGAGTCACATCCCTTTTCCCCATTAGCGGAGGCGCGGGGGGGAGGGGGGTATCACATCCCCTTTGAGTGCGAGGCGGGGGGAGAGTTCATTTAGGGGGCTGTGTCCCTGTTCCCTATTGGTGGGGCTGTGCCCCCTGTAATGTGGGGTCTACCAAGATGGGGGTGTACCGGCCAGAGGGTTTAGAGCCAGGGACTTACCGTGGAGGTGTGGACTAGGTGCATCCCTAGCAGTGTCTGGTAGGTTTGCAGTGCCCGTACCAGGATGGATTCATCCCAAAGCTGAGTGCTGGAGTGATTAACCTGTAGCCCCACTGGGCTCTTGCAAGTTTTTTGTGACAGGGTTTTGTTTTGAACAGAACTGGCCTCGCTGTTCCCACGATGGCCCTGACTGCTGCCCAGTGTGCATGGGGCCTGCTCCTAAACTTTGTTTTCTACACGGGCTCTTCCTGCATTGACAGTGCCCCTGTCCTGCCACATCACAACTATTGCATCATTGGTGCTGGCCCCTCAGGCTTGCAGATGGCCTATTTCCTCCATCGTGCAGGCCGGGACTATGTGGTCTTTGAGCGTGGCCATGCACCTGGCAGCTTCTTTACCCTTTATCCACGCCATCGCAAGCTCATCAGCATCAACAAACGATACACTGGCAAGTCCAACAGCGAGTTCAATCTTCGCCATGACTGGAACTCCCTTCTCAGCCATGATAGCCGGCTGCTCTTCCGACACTACTCCCGTGACTTCTTCCCTGATGCGGACACCATGGTGCGTTACCTTGAAGACTTTGCTTCCATGTTGGAGCTCCAGGTTCAATACAACATTGCCATCGTTCATGTGAGACTGGAGAAAGACTCACAGGCATGGAATGGCCATTACTTCATTCTTACAGACCATAAGAGCCAGAGCTATAGATGCAGGTAACCAGCAAAGTGGGCCTGGATGGCTATTCAGTTTTCCACGAGACTCGTACATAGCTGCCTGTTGGGCTGTAAGTGACATGACATGATTCCTGGGAAAGTGCCACCTTCCTTGAGCAACATCACACTGCAGAATTCTGAAATGCTGACAGGGGTGTTATTTCTATTCCCATGGTGGTTGTTTACTGAAACTGCTCTATTTTGGCATAAAACCATGAAAATTTTGAGTCTGAGATGGTCTTACTCTAAACCTCTTTATATGTTTTTAGATGCTCTTTGGGAGCCCAGAACTGGACTAGCAAGTCAGGATTGAGGTGCATTGTCTGGAGGATAGATTTGGGGCAGAACTGGAGTAATAGCGTGCTACCAGTTAGGAACGAGGTGCTGTTAGAAAGTTGTGTGGACAACTCAGAACTGGAACAGCAGGCAGTGCTGCCAGTCAGGGTTATCTGATATTCCTTTCTATTTCTTAGATGTTGCCCTAAAATTAAATAACAGAACAGAGGGCCTGTGAAATGATGCTGCTTACTTTATTATCATCTAATTGGTTTGTTTTTTTTAAATTGAGACATTTTGTGTCCCATAATGACAGGGAGTACTCCATTGTACTGTATTAAGAGGCAACACATTTAAAATGTATAGAAGGAAATACTTTTTCATGTAACATATGATTAACTTGTGAAACTCACTGGCACTGGTGTTTTTTGTTTTTTTTTAAATACAAAAATACAAAAAACTTGGAAGATTAGACATTTGTATGTATAGTGTCTGTCATGTATGTATAGCATCTGTCATGGATAAAATTTGCTAGGATAAAATTTCAAGGGTTATTGACTCTCATGCTATGGAGAATAAGCAGATCACTAACTGCAGTTGAGAAGACACCTCCAGCCATATTATGTGATACTGAGCAATGAAAATGCATTAAACAGCTGGTTCAGCATGGCAGGCTGCAGAACATTACATTGAACGAGGTAGCAGTAGTGTAATCCTGTACTACAGGAGGTGAGATGGCAGATGAGATATTATGTGGCAATTCCTATGTTCCCTAATGTTGACAATGCTTTCTAATCATGTCTCTTTGCAGCCTATTGTTAATAGCCACTGGAACATGGGTTCCTAATGTGGTACACTTTCCTGGCTCGGAATATGTTGAAGGCTATGAATCTGTGTCTATCAACCCAGAGGACTTTGCTGGCCAGACTGTACTGATCTTGGGCCGGGGGAACTCGGCCTTTGAGACAGCAGAGAACATTCTGGGCGTCACCAATTTCATACACATGGTGAGCCGCTCCCGCGTTCGCCTCTCTTGGGCCACCCACTATGTTGGAGATTTAAGGTATGAGACTGCTCTCCTGCCTGGTTTTAACGTGATTTGAATATTAGTCAGGTGAAATTGCCATTGCCTGCAGAGGCGTAGCCACAACTGATTTTTTTGGCAAGGCCTGTGGTTGACACGGGTGGGCACAAGCCTTGTGTCACAAGCGAAACAGAGACTGATAAAAATGCGGGATGAATTGCTTAAAAACTGATTAGGTGGGCCTGCTTTCAAAGTGGGTGGGCTATGGGCCCACCTGTAGTTACGCCACTGAATTTGGCTGATGAGACTGGCCAGATTGGTACAGCAGACTGAATGGCTCGGAGGATTAGTAATAGGATATGGGGCCTTTCACCTTTTAGGCCCATGTTTAAATCCAGCCCAGGTTTGCAGTTACTGAAAGTTGTCCAACTGATGGCTGCTCAGTGGTCTTTGTGAAATGAGTTGATAGTGGGAGTCTCCAACAGTTCCTACTGGAAACCGTCATAAAAACTATTATTACAAGCACTAATTGGCCCCTTGAAGGGAGGCCCAGGATTGACCAGGCCATGGAAGGACAGTCCAGTGGTTAGGACACTAGCTTAGGAGACCCAGGTTCAATTCCTTGCTCTGCCACAGACACTCTGTGTGACCTTGGGCAAGTTGTTTAGTCTATCTGTGCCTCGCTCCCCCACCTGTGAAATGGGGATAATAGCGCTGCCCTATCTCACAGGGGTGTTGGGAAGTGGAACAAATTAATGACCGTGAAGCACCCAGATGCTGTGGAAATGGGGGCCACAGAATGGAGATTGAGCTCACCTTTTATTGCTGTGAGGTGTACTGATGAGGCAGTATGGAGGAAGCCTGTACTGCCACTGCTCATGTTGTATCTGCTTGGGTGGTACATAAAGGATGCCTGTCTCCAGCACTGTCAATCTGGCATGTCTCACCAGCACCAAATTCCCACAGACACATAAGGCACTGACTGTGGGATGGTTATAGTGTGCTTCAGGGCAGAATCATGGAATGCATAATAAACTTATCATGTTTCCAGGAGCTGGGTTTGAACCCCAAATCCCTCCTCCTCCTTCCCTTCTTTAAGTGCTTCTTATATTCTTCCTATTCCACAGAGCAATTAACAATGGCCTCCTAGATACATACCAGCTGAAGTCTTTGGATGGGCTACTGGAGGGTGACTTGGAAGATCTGGCTATTGTCAAGGATAAGAAAGGGAAGCTGCACATCACTCTCAAATTCTACCTGGAGAACAGCAACAGTAGTGCAAGTGCAGAATCCATCACTCTCCCACAGGATGAGCTGGACAACTTTGCCACCCGGGCACCCTATGACCGTGTCATCCGCTGCCTGGGTTGGAAGTTTGACTTCTCCATATACAACAGGTAAGGGAGAATCATGGCCTGAAGGAAGCAGGAATAGAGAGAGTGTGATTATGTATGTGGGTGTGTGAGACTGCATGTACCACTTCCCTATAACAGATGAGCTGTCAAACCTGAGTGAGTGGGGGTGTTTGAATTTGCAGACCTGCTTCCATGGCTCACTGGGGAGAGGCCTATGTTTCTGGAGCTGAAGCCCTGAGTCCCTAATGTCTCATGGGTATGGTCAGCTGGTGACTGTATCAGTGGTGTAAAGATACAGATCCATACAGTGAAGCTTTTTTCTGTTCTTCATCACTCAGCACATAGTCTCTTCTGCCTTGGCTTGTCTCATAATACAGACTGGAAATGAACTCTGCTTTCTTCTTAAATGGGTTGTTTGTGCGAAGTGGCTCAGGCTCAAATGTGACCCCACCCAAAACCACCTTAAAATGGGTACTTTTGGTTTCTAATAAAATTCCCTCTGTGTGCTCCTGGCTGGAGAAAGGAATGAACCCTTCTGAGGGCAGTGGGAGCAGGACTAGAGATCTTTCAAAATGAACACAGCATAACCTGTGCCTCTCCAGACACTCTCAGCCACTTAATCTCAAATCTCCCCTTCCTGACTGGCTTAATCTGCTCTTTTGTGCACCCAGATCTCTTAGGCTGATGCCAGGGAAAGGGAATAAGAAGAAGTATCCTCTGATCAAACCCAGTTATGAGTCCAGAGGCACCCGGGGGCTCTTTGTTCTGGGCACTGCTAGCCACTCTATCGACTTCAGGAAATCTGCTGGGGGCTTTATCCATGGATTCCGATATACAAGTGAGCGTTGGATGTACAGAATGGGCAAAAGCTGGGAAAGAAGGGCTGAGGTGGGAAGGAACAATTCAGAGCCTAATAGTGGATTAGTAAAGGACAAATGTTACTAGATAATCTTCAGTCTTTAGCATATCACATAGTCCTCATTATGAGAATGTGATATAACCAGTTTGTGGTTGCGTAGCAAGGTATGGGGTGGAAGACAGGCTGTGGAAAAGATTTTGGCCCATACTTCTTGTTTAGAGTTACGTCTTTTTGTTTTGTCTTTGTTTGCGGGTTAGAAGGCAAGAGACAGGAAGACAATCTCATATTTATATAACACAGAAAATAAGTTCCTGCCATCCGGTACATTGTCTTGTGTGTGGTTGTGGGTGAGAGGTCTGTTTTGTGGAGCAAAATATTGCCAAATTTTGGGCAGAGGATTAATATTTTTTGCATACTCTTATAATTGAGAGAGACTGCCACTCTGGTGGAATGATTCACTAAGGAAACTCCCCTACTTTCCAGCCCCTTGGGATCACCTCAGCTTTCTGAGGGCCGACCAATCAGTGTGAGCAACCCTGAGGAGAATTCTGAGTGCTGATTGGCTGAGGTGGAGATCACATGATTTACTGTAGTCTAGCATGTATCTTGTCTGTCCAGATGCTGCTTGTATGTGTCCTTGTTTGTGCGATTCAATATTTTAAAGGTGTGAGCTGTATTTTAAAGTGAGCTTTTTCCTTCTTGACTTGCTGTCCTAGCTCGTGCTGTCCATCGTTTGTTGGAACATCGTCATCACGGCGTGCCCTGGCCATCACCAGTCTACCCCATTACACAGCTGATGAACTCCATAATCAAGCGGGTGAATGAGGCTTCTGGACTCTACCAGATGTTCAGTGTCCTGGGTGACATCATTCTGCTGAGAGAGTGAGTGAGTAATTATTCCCGGCATCCCCTGCTCCATCAGTAAGTCCCTTCTCTTTGGGGGCTGAAACATCCCAAAACCTCCTGCTGAAGTCAAAACTGTATTCCTGGATTCTGCTTTGAATGTCCCTGGTGAAAAGCATCTCAGTTTTGGATGGGGAGAAGGGTCCCTTGGTCTGGAAATAAGTGAGACTTGTTATAGAATATGGAGCTTTTTAAATCCCTACATCACTAGGTCTGGTCCAATCCAGATTAATAATGACTGAAAGTCATGTGATGACTGTTCAGTGGCCTCAGCCTATGTGGATATATTGGGTACTGTGTATTAGCCTGGATCCCTTGTTGACTGGTTAGATTGTTCCTTGTAGAAAGATCTCACATATGTGGTTGTGGCTGCTAGGAATGCCATGGCATTTGAATACCTGGAGGAATATCCAGTCGGGATCCTGGCAGAGCTGGAATTGCACACAGGGAGAAAGGCCCACAACGGGCTCTTTGTTGTCATCATGGAGTATGGGAAGAACTTCTCTGGGGCTGACAAGGATGTCTTCTACTACAACCGAGCAGTGGGGGAAGCACAGCATGCCTGGCAGTCTAACTTCCTGCACCCTGTTATTTATTACTACAAACGGCTCCCTACAGGTAAGCTGACCAACATCCCTCCTCACCCCTTATACCATGATTATCAAGTATGAGCAAGTTGGGGAGTTAGAGAAGGTTCAGGATAAGAGGGAATTCTGAGTCCATCAAAGAAATCTTCCCCGGCTTCTTTGAAGTTGCTCCCCTGTGGCATACTAGCCACTACTGTAGGAGCTCATGGTGTACTTATACTTCCCCATCTGTGTATATCCATCTGTTGTCTCTTGTCTTATCCTTGTAAATCCTTTTTGTTCAGTGTGTTTTGTACAGCGCATGACACAATGGTGTCCTGGTCTAGGACTAGGGCCCCTAGGCCCTGCAGTGGTACAAATAATAATAAGAATAAAGAAATGGAAGAGGGAAGGGAAGTTCCTTAGGAACTCATCAGCACTGCTCTTCAGTCATCCAGGAGATGTCACTGATGTGTGACATGACAGGGCAACTTCCTGCGATATCTTTGGGAGACAATATTGTAGTAAATGCATAAATGATTTATGTATCATTGTGGACCAAGGATTGCATACACTCCATGGGGATAGAGGGAGGTGATATAGAAGGGCTAACACAGCTCCTCCAGGAGTGAAAACAGTAGAGGATTATTTAAACCAAATCAATCAGATTATAACACCTCCAGAGATGTGCCACTTCCTGGGAAGGCTCACATATTCTGGTTCAAACTGGATTCTCCACAGACCAACAGACAAAGAAAGAGAGGACTTTTGGATAAATAGCCCAAATTTAAACCAATTTGGGGCCTTCATTCTGGTTCCTGATCTAAAGACTGATGTGAACTGGTAATCACAGAAAAAATCCAATTGTGGGATTTGAAGGACTGACACCTACCAGAGTCCTGTGTTGGAGTTGGGGCGTGACTCTGGTAAGCTGATAAGCATGTGTGTAGGTTCTTTTATAGTCTTTACATGCTTTCTCTGTAATGGTTTTACTGTAGGAATAAATGTGCTTGCTTGGAAGGAACTGTGTAGTGACTTGTAACTGCTGGCAATACGCTGGTAATAACACTTTGAAAGAAAGTGTCGTGGAAAAGAATCACACAGCTACATTTTAGAGTAGGATCGGGTGCAGCTTTAATTGTGACACACACAATCACATAACCATAGCTATGGGGAATACTATAGCCATAGGGAAAACCCAGGTGGCTATAGGGAAGTCAAGCAGCATGTCTGGATGCTGGGCAAATGTACTTCACCTGGCTACCAGATACAAAAGACTTATATAGGGGTTGCTTAGGTTCATTTACATGTTGATCGTATAGTGGAATTTGATTAACAGTTTATACTTAACAGGAAAGACAATCTCAATGCACAGTGGGGCACACCAGACGCCCTCACAGGAATGCCCAATGAGTCCCTTGATTATACAATCAGGTTTTCAGGGACCCTGGCTAACAGCCAAAGATGGGTGGTTACCTAATACCTGTTCAAATGCTAATTTGTATGGAGTAAGTCTCTATGGGGCCAGTAAGACAAAGGGGGGCAGGTACTGGTACTTATCAAAACAGTTGAAGTCTGTTCAGACTTCAATAAGGCTTAAGGCTCATAACAGAGACTTGCCTCTTGGGTGTGGTTCAAAGACCTCTTGTGGGATTTTAACATCTTTATCCTAATTTCAGTTGAGGCATTCTGTTAATGGTTTAGCCTGGGGCTTCTATTTCAGTTTCAGGCTACAACTTCAGGTCAGGCCTTCTATGACCAGTTTCAGACCAGGCATTCTATTAATAAATGTAATGCTTATTTCTTTGATTCCACAAAAGCAAAGTGCAGATGCTGGCTTTTTAGGCAGAGTGGCTTGCAGAGTAGATCAGGGAACTGTGCAGCCTTAAAAACCCCAGTCAGAAGTGAGTGAGATGCGGGACTCCTCATAGGAAAGGTGGCAGCTGGGAACTGGGAATCTTTAAGTGGGTATCCTCAAGGAACCCAAAGAGGGAAATACAGGTGCATTTACTCTGAAACTGTGACAAGTGGCTAGATGAAATTGTTGAAATCTCAGGTTTGGGGGGAGAAAAAGGATATTCGGAGCACTTCAACTGCCCAGAAGAATCCAGTGTCTTATGGGAATAAAGGGCATGGTTTCCCTTTGCCTGGTGCCATGTGACTTCTGAGTTGTGCAAGTACTAGTAGACAAGGCTGCAGTGCATAGTGTCACTGCCAAAAGGCAACTGCGGTTCTGTGGCATACCCTCTCTGAGAGATCGTATACTGACAGGAGAACCCCCAGCTCTGATGAAAGTAGCCAAGAGCAAGATTTAAAATCAGCATAACATCAAAGCAAATAAAAACACACACAATGAATTTCCCTAGGAGAATCCAGAGATTAGAGTGCTGACATTTCACCTCCAGAGATCTAGCTTCAAATTTTGGCATGGGTCCAAGGGAAATGAGTATAATTAATAACATAAAGCCTAAACACAGTTTGGCGCGATTGGCTGGTTCAGAGGGATCAGGACTAAAGTAGTAATGGTAGGTGTCGTGCATCCATCCATCCATCCATCTCTGTCTGTCCGTCCAGGACTGGAATAGCTGGGAGTGCTGCAGATCCGAATGAAGTGCAGTGTCAGAGTTGTTGCAAGTTAGGAGGGCCAGGACTGGAAGCCGGAATAGCTGTTGCTGTATTAACTTCCCATGTCTTTGACCTCTTTCAAATTCCATTTTGATTCTGGAAGGGGCGAAGAAAAGCACATTTTCTCCTTTGTTAATATGATCTGTTCTGTCAACAGAGCGTGAGATGAGGCTCCGTCCTCCGGACTGGCCTCTCCCCCGCCCAGATGCCATCCATCATATTGTGGAGGATTTTCTGACAGACTGGACTGCCCCAAATGCCCATATCCTCCCACTTAGACGCTTCCTGGAGAATTGCCTGAACACTGACCTACGCAGCTTCTTTGCAGGTAACCTGGACACTAGTTGGAAATGGGGGGTGAGAGGCATATCTGAATGAGAGAGGATGGTAGGCCAACAGGTTAGTTTACATGAAAGATCTCTCTGACTGCTAGGCAGCTGGGAAATCTTATTACTAATCCTCATCTCTTTAGCACACTCCATGAAACAAGAAGTAGTGCTGGGTGATATCAAGAACTTACCCATTCCAAAATAGCCTATACTCTTAATGGCCCCAGGAGGGACAGCCCTTGGCAGCTCCTGTCTCCTGGGACTGTATGCTAGGTCTTGATTTAACACCCCACAAGCTGCAGCTTCCCCACTCCTCCACCATCTGAAATGAGCTGACAGGTACCACAGCTGCTTTCAGTTGGAAATGGTAGGGACAGCTTGTGGAATGAGAGATGAGAACTCTGTGATATCAGAGCTGGAGAACCACAGTCTCTCACCTCCTGAGCTGGAGAATGGGTTGGGAAACCTATATATGAATTTCATGGGCAGCAGAGCTCTGAGCTGCCAAGTAGAAGAACCAGATTTGAATCTCAAATTAATTTCCTCTCTGTCTGAATTTACGGATTCTGAGGGAGATAGGTAGGAATCCCAGTTCAATGAGACAGTTAATTACTCTGGATTAATCAATCCAGGGTGCTTGCTGGGGAAGTGCTGTCACTGATCCTGATGTTTATCCTTTTGGGTTCTGAATGACTGACTTGCTGGGAGACCCTGAATTATTAAGCGTTTACAGAACATCTCTACATAATCTCTGTTTTGATCTTTATTTGTAGAGTCCTGTTTCCTGTTTGCCCTGACTCGCCAGAAGCTGCCTCCCTTCTGTCAGCAAGGATACATGCGAATGCAAGGGCTTGTGGGTAACGAAATACTTAGGCACCATGCAGTGGAAGCCAGCCTACTGGAGGACTACACTGTTATGCACTCGACAGATGAACTGCTTGGTGGCCAGAGGGGTTCACGTGACCAGTTGCTGAAGGATCACTTGATACAAGGTGGCTCACTACATCTTGTGAACACCAAGGATGAACTTTAACCTTTCCCTATTCATACTAAAACCCATGGGGACTGTTGTGACAATATTGTAATGCACATCTGCAGCAGGATTCCAACCTCTTTCATGTGCCATTGGCTCCTTGCCCATCCCTCCCGCTGTCCACATAATTGCCAAAGACCTGCTCAGAGTTGTTGTGACTGATGGGAGTGATGTTCTCTGGAAGATAAGTGAGAAGCTGAGATTCAGTAAGGTGGAGACTTTTTCTTTGTCCCTGCAGAGCCCACAGTGCTTGAAGACAGTGTTGTATTTATTTTTATGGAACAGTGTCTGGGGCAACAACTGGGGATCAAAAGTAGGGGGAGAAAAAGAGAGAAGAGATGCACAGATGGCTTAACATGAAATATTTTTGGTTTTGCAGTGACACAATCACATGTCTTGTGAGCTCAGGTTGGAGACTCTGATCATTGGATGATGTGTCCAGCACATTGTCATGTATACTTGAAGATTTGTATGTTCACCGAATTCAGAAGTGGTACCTTCAGAAGCCAATTTTTTCCTCCACTTTGGTGGAAGCAATGAGGTGCATGGCAGTATATTTAGTGGAGGGCAATATAATCTGTCACTGCCTTGAGTGGGGGTTACAGTAGGTATCTCCCTTTCTAATGGTGAGCAGTTAACCTAGCAAGCTTAGATTCCAATGTGAGCCCACCTACCCTATCCATTTCTTTACTTGGTGAAGTTAGTATTCTGTGTCATCTACTCCTATATAGAAGGGATAGTCCCTGTATTTTGTAGCAAAATATCTGTCCTATTTGCACTATGTCCTTCCAAAAAGCTTCCAGTGCATTTCACTCTAGTTAGAATAGGTATTCCTAGTTTTCTTCCCAGGTGTTCCTACTTTTAGCTTTCAGATGTTGGTTGGTAAGTTGTCTGCACTTTATTGCTCCCCACCTGAAATGCACAGACTTCTGTCACTTCCTGGAAACCACTAATCAGGGCACTAGAGATGCAAAGGGGAAAGAGTTTGAGCTCAATCTTCCTATGACCCCATGATTTCTGTGAGGTAGAGGAGGGGCAGGTGGGAATAGACTTCCTCTTCTCCCCATATCCATGAGAATACCTTGCAGTTGTGCTTCCTGGCAAGATGAATCCTTCCCCATCAGCTAATTCCTAAGTAGCCTTTCCCAGGGACCTCTTAACAACTCTCTTGCTCTTTCTATAAAGACCCAGTTCTTATAGCTCTTTACTGCTGGAGGTTGGGGAGCAGCTGAGATGAGCAAAGAATCAGAAGGGGTGTCACTCTTAACTAGGAACACTGGTGAAAATGCTGCTGCTGTCAAAGGATCCTCTAGAAGCTGCTATGGGTTGATGGGGAGAAATGGCTTCAGCTTCTTAGCTGGTGTAAATTGGTATTGCTCCACTCCCTTTAATGGAACTACATCCATTTGCACCAGATGTGAATCTGGCCCAGAGGGAAGCCCTTGAAAAGTCTGTATTTACCAAGTAGCCCTTACACCTTATCATAGGCTTCCTCGGTGTGGACTGTCCAAAGGGAGTGGGATGGGAGGGCCAGTGAGAATGCGAACGGGCTTGTCTGACCTAAAGGTTCAGTTTCATTGTATATGAAATATTAAAGCCCAGAGCAGGCCCACTGTACGTACACACACACATGCACGTGCACACACACAAATCACCCTCTCATTCTCTTCTCTTCCACTGCAGTATCCACACACAAGACCCTAAGACTGTAAATTCCCAGTATGTGTGTTGCCTTAGATTGAAAGTTCTGCTCTGAAAAGTAACTAAAAATGGCACCTTCTTCTCCACCAGTGTGCTCCCTACTGTGTGTCAGAGTCAGATCTATTAACTTTAATGTCCAAAGGTTTTACTGTTTACTCCTGCTACCCATGCAGAGCCAGTATAGCTGAGAGAATGAGCACAATTCACTCTGACTCATATGTAATTAACATTTTAAGTCATTTTTGGTGATGCTTGAACCAACCAAAATCCATCGTCCCTCTGGGATCCCTGGCAGAGATGGTAGTTTGGAAAAACCAGTTTATTTGTAAAACAGACAGGATGGATCTGGTAGTCACAAAGGAGCAATAAATACAAACTCCCATGGTGCCACTTTTGTCATGACTTTTCATAGCAGAATTTCATTTTAATACTGATGCCTAATTTCATTTTATTGTATCTCCTGTCTAAGTGGATTACTGCCCATTGTAATTGGTTGTATATGTTTTGTATGGTTATATTCTTCCTATGCACTTTAAAAAAATGTTTCAAATGGCAACAGTTGGTCAGAGGGGATAGGTATGGCCAAAACCATAAGAATCAATAGGAGCTTTTCTATAGTCTTCAGTGAGTTTGGATCAGGCCTGGGACGAGAGTAAGGGATTCAAAGTATGCAAAAGTAGACTGACCATTGGTGTGAGAAAAGCAATTAACAGCAAACAAGCCACTCTTAAATCTTACCCACTATGTGCTTGGCATGTTCTAGTCTTCTTTAATCCAGCCCAACAGTTTTTGGACAAAAGGAGCTTGTAGGACACGTAAACTGCAAGGTTAATTACCCCTCTGACCAGTACCATTTCCCCTTTTCACACAGGAGTGACACAGAGTCTTCACACCACTGCAGATCCAGCTGAGGCTAAAGAGCTGCCTTCAGTCTTCAAAGCTGTTGATCCAACACCACCTTTCTTCTAAACTAAATTTTCTTATAAAACCCTTCCCCCATGCTGTAGAAGACAGCTCCCCCTCCACCTGTCCTTTGACAGTTTTTAGATGTTTGAGTTTAACAAAGACAGAGAATAGATTGTGGTGTTTCCAAGGTAGTGTGATGTTGCTGTGTGGTTACTTATGGATGTGGGCTTACTGCACAAAATTGGGATCACTTTGCCTTGTTACTATCCCATCTTATATCAGTTGAAAAGCAGTGGGCAACAAAAACACCTGGAAACAATATGGTAGGACACTTCTTGCCATCCATCCAGGATAGAATGAGAGTGCCACAATTAGCAAGGTTTTATTTGTGGTAATGACTATCACTGGCTTGAAAATGTTTACCTTTTTGCATCTTGCAGCAGAAATTGCTATAGGTGGCAACCTTAGCGTACAGTGAGGTAGTATACTAAGGGTAGGTTTATCAGTCTGTTGGTATACGGACAACTGGCAGGATAATAATTATTTGACACTTACATCATCTTCAATTGCCTTATGGCTAATCTGTAATGCATTCTTTCATCCACTCTTAAAATGTAGTCCCTTTTGTGGGGGTGAAAGTAGCCAGTCTGCTAGTGATGCTGCACAGCCCTGTGGTGGGTCTAGATAATCTGGATTTAAAGAATGACAAAATTGCCAACATCTGGAATGTGGGTGTTCCATGGAGGTTTCCCTCTGAAGGGGAAGTGATAGCTGGAGTTTTTCTTAAAGCCCCAGCTGCTAGACTCAGAGTCTGCATGAGACTTGCAGCATACTTTTTATTCAGTGAGTGAAGCAAAGCTTCACCACATGGGATGAGTGTAGGTCCCTGAAGGCTCAGAAACCCAAAGGGAAAAAATACAAAATGTGTGATTAAGGCACACTCTGGTGATTCTTAGGACCTGACATGATTTTGGAACGTGAAGTTGACCATGTTTGTACCTCTCCTAGCACAACAGGGTGCCAGTCCTGCCTGATGGACCCAGGCCCCCACATTTCTGGGTCTAAACATAAAAAAAGCGACAGCAGCAACATGCCTGCTCCCCTTTAAGCTGTTTTTCATAGTGACCAGGGACTGTCTGGCAACAACCTTCATGGCTCGGGCCAGTGCAAACAGCTCAGGGGGTACGGAGTCATATGGCCAGGGCCTGCGCCGTAAGGCCAGGGGCACATTAAGACAGAAGAAAGACACTGGCTCTGCCCAGTCCCTTCCGTGCAGCCACTCCAGGCAGGCCACCAGGCCCAGCTAGCCTGCGGCGACGCACGCTCACGTGGTGGCGAGGGGGAGCCGCTGCCGAGCTCAGCCATTCATAAGTGCAGCTGGTGGAGGACGTGATACAGAGAGGTCATGCTATCGAACGGCCTTTCTCACCAGCCAATCAGCAACCAGGAGTCCAGTCCACCCTGTATGGTGAAGACAGCCAGCCAGCCAATCAGCTCCCAGGATTAGAAAACAGCGCCGTCCGAAGTTGCTTTTCATCGGCCAACCAGCGCGCAGCTCTGAAGGACTTGCTTTCCGAGCCAATCCAGTCTCAAGGTTGGCCTCGGCCCCGGGAGCGCCTCCTTCTTCCCAACCAATCAGCTCCCGAGTCCCCGACTGCCCTGGCGTTGCAACTCAGTCCGCTAGCTTCTGCGTCATCTCCGCCGCCGGGAAGGGAAGGTGAGTGTGGTGGGGCTTGGGGAGCCCCGAGCGCTGCGCCGCCGGCCCCGAGCCTGCAGGGCGGGGGCACGCACGCACGCACGCAGGGTATGGGGGCAGGGATGGCCGCTCAAGAGGGGGACGCTGGGCACAGTTACCAGTTCCAGCAGAGGAGCTGGGGGCAGGGTGGAGGGATAGCTGGCATTGCAGGCATGGCGTGGAACGGGCTGGGGGGCAGGCATGAGGGGCACTGGAGGTGGGGCAGGAATGAGGAGTACTGAGGTGGGCTGGCATGGCATGGCAGGGAAGGGGCTGTGGGGTGGGAATGAGGGGGGCTGGCATGGTGGGGTTGGGGCTGTGGGGCAGGAATGAGGGATACTGAGGGGGGCTGACATGGCGAGGCAGGCTGGCATGGAAGGGGCTGTAGGGTGGGAATGAAGGGTTTTCAGGGTGGGGCTCTCATGGCGGGGGGGCTGGTGGGATGGGAGGAAGGAGCACTGGGGGACTAGCATGGTAGAGAGGGGCTGCAGGGCATGGAGAAGGAGCATTGAGGGGCAGGGCTGGCATGGCAGAGGGAGGGGCATAGGCCGAGCTGTAGGAAGCGGGAGGGAAGCAGCAGTGGAGTTGCTGGAGCTGGAGAGCTGTTCAGAAGCATAATACCCAGAAATGCTACTTCCCTGCTTCCCCTTCCTCCATGGCATGGTCTGATCCAAAATGCCTTTTTTCCCTTCATTATACAGATGGCCCAGAGGCTGGTGCTGAGGAGGTTTCTATCCATCTCCCCCAAAAAGCTCTCTGCGCTGCCTGTGTCAATCCTCTCCAGGGTGTCAGCAGTACCACGCTACCCTAGCTCATTTGTCCCTCTTACCCAGATCACTATGCCTGCTTCCATTAGGACATTTTCTACCACACCTGTCTGCAGGGCTACCTTTAACATCCAGGATGGGTCTGACTTCCAGGACAGAGTTGTGAACAGCCAGAAGCCAGTGGTAGTAGACTTTCATGCACAGTGAGTATTGGATGTGGAGCAGTGAGCCCTCTTTGGGGCTCTCCTTTCTCTCTCTCGCTCACTCTTATATCCTACAAGCAATGCTCTTAATTGTTTAGACTCTGCCACTGTGGCTTTGGGCAAGCTGTTTACCTCTCTTTGCCTCAGTTTCTGCCTCTAAATAGAGATAAGAATGCCTTCCTGTCTTTCTGAAGTGCTTTGTGATCTATGTAGGAAGAGACCTGCCCTCATATTGCATACTGCTATATTATATATACCTCATATTGCTATACCGGCAAACCCTTCTAGTGGAGAGATCCCTTCTACCCACACAAAAGCACTTTTGTTAATATAATTTATACCGGTTCCCAGAACAGAATAAGCTACACCAGCAAAAGGTTTCTGTGTGCCCCTCTCCTCCGATACCAGCAGCTCTGTGTGTACCTTTCTTCCCATTTCCCTCCATGGAAGAGGCTCTGTGTGAGCCCCCTTTTCTCCATGTCCCCATCATCATCTCCATCTATTCCAAAGCATTCCCCAACCTCCCCCTCAGCAGAGGTTCAGTGTCCCCCCCATTACTCTGACCCATTCTTCAGTATCCCATTCTCTCCCCCCTCACAGCCCCCATGGTATGAATTCTAGCTACACCCTCATTACCCCATGTCCCCATTCCCATCTTCCCTCCCGTACTGAAGGCTCTATGTGTCTGCCTTTCTCTCTCCCAACATATCAGTGTCCCTCAGTCTCCCTCCCCAACCACCAAGGGTCTGTGTGCCCTATTTTCCTCCCCCACCATGCCAGGGGCTGTGTGCACACCCGTTCCCTCCCCTGTTGTTTTTCTTTCTGGAAGAGAAGTCATTTCAGGATGTCAATGTGTTAAACTCTATTGGGAGAATGAGCAGAGATGAGATAGGGTAGTCATATGCTGGAAATCATTAATGGCAATCAGTTCTTCTGAGCTGTAGACAATTGCAGAAGTGCTTGTAACTGTGCTAAAGAGTTGGCAGGGCTTCATGTGTCCCCCTTCTGGTTTTCTGGTTTTGTTTTTTGTTTTTTTTTGCCCCTCAAAATCAATAAGGTTCTGGCCATTGATGCCTAGAACGTTTCCTGGAGTTTTGGAATTGATTGACAGCAACGTTCAGTATCTATTGCATGACATGGACAACTAAGCTTGGTCTACACTTAAGTTATATCAGCATAACTACATTGGTTGCGGGAGTGGAAAAACCACACCCCTGACTGACACAGCTATACCAACAAAACACCCAGTGTAAAGGCAGCTATGTTGATGGAAGACTTTCTGATGACATAGCTATTGTCATTGAGGGAGGTGGTCTTCATGCACCAACAGAAAAACTGCTTCTATTGGTGTAGGTTACCACTGCATGGGGACTGTGCTGGCATAGGCTCCATAATGTGGACAAAGCCATGGACACAGAGCCACTTAAACTTAAGATTATTCAATGTCTTACCAAGTTTGGCCAATGATACAGAATGCTACGCATACCTGCTGACAATGGGGGAGGGTACAATTTAAAGGTTCGGCCAAACCTGGAACAGTTTGAGTCACAGTCTACCCCCTATTACCCTCTGTTTCCCTTCCTGGAAAGCAGCAGCAGCCTCTCCCTGCAGCTCTCAGCTGTTGCTCCTGCTTCTCCCTGCAGGGTGCTGCCATGCAGGGAGAGGGCCAGCCATACCATGTGACCAAACAGGGCTAGCAAACCCTGACAGAAATCTGAGAGGGCACATGACCTCCCTCCCCCCATGCCTTGCCTCTCCTTGCAGGAACCATGTCAGTATGCCAGACCCCCCCCCCCCCAAGGGGGGGCCACTCTTCCTTAAGGGTAGGTCATGTGGCCTCAGTGCCTCCAAGGCTGTGTCTCTTGGTTCCAGCACTCCTGTTTCATACTGTGAGCTCTGTCCAGTGAGTCCAACTTACATAACTCCTCATCAGAGACTTTTCCTGTCTTCCAGGACCAATGCACCTCAGCAGTATTTTCAGTGACACCAGCAGCCTTTTCCAAACAGAGTAGGGTTTATTAATCAACTGGAACACAGCATTGGGAAGTGCTGAGAGACAGAGGTTAAGACATAGTCCATACTGGCCAAGCCAGTGCAATCAGCCATCAAAGCTGCTGTGGAATCTGTTTCTACTCTCTCTCCTTGTTCTTGTTTCTTTGTCTGTCAGTCCCATGTCTCTCCAAAGATCAGCTTCTGTCCTAGCATCCTGTCTTCTCTTGGTCCATTGTTTTTTTCCTGCAGACCTATGCTGAGTTCACATGTTCTGCCTGCTGGAGTCGCATGTGGAATTCCCTCTGGATCGGTGTTAATTGCTCAGTTGTTGGGGTTCCCATACTCTTTCTGGATCTGACAGTGATATGGGTCAGTTTCAGCCATAAGGATCCATTCATACCACTGCAGACAGTTAGGTGACCCAACATCTCATGTCTCCTGCTCTGCCCTGAAAGCAGCTTTTTAACCCTTTTGCACCCAAGGGGTAGCAATTTCTAGTCAAGTGAGTCACTGCCATGCATATTGTTCATAAGAATATTACAGAGGATTCCCACTTCGTCACAGTAACAGTATGAACAAGCATAACAACCTGGGTCTTAGTAAGCCTTTTACTTAATTAATATTATTTTGGCTTCCACTTTTCTCAGCCCATGATCTGATAGCAACAAACACCAGAATCTATTTTATTGCTACATTTTACTGACCCACAGCTCAGCTCACTCCAGTTATGAGGTTCTCTCCTTACTGTATCATAAGGATGCTTGCTAGTGTTAAATGTGCTGCACAGGCTCGTTATGTTTTCTTTATTGACATTTAGACCCAAACAGACAACTAGAACAAATCACTGCACAAAAGGGATGTATTACAAATGATCTTTGTCCTCCAAATTCATTGCCATGCAATTGTTAAATAATTCTTAAACACCCTGTCGAGACACACACCTCTTGTTACCTTCAGATTTTCTTTAGCAGCTACTAGTTCCCAGGTGAGCAGAAATAGTTGCTGAAAAGTTCATCACATCTCTATAATGTCCTTAATCAAGTTAGATAATGTCTTCCCCATTTTTGAATGCTTTTTACACTGCGGGAAGACTTTTGCTACCACCAATGAGTTGGTATTGGCAAAGGCTTTTTGCTAACATCTGTGATTGGCATCGATAAAGATTTTGCCATTGACTAACAATGAAAATATTCCAAGATGTTGTTTGCTAAATTATAGTAATAGTAATTTTCTGTCTCATTTCTGTCTGGTGGCACCTAGTGCCCCCAATCAAGATAAGGGCCTCCATTGTGCTAGGTGCTGTACAAACACACAGCACAGAGTCTGGAAAACTCAATCTAAATGGACAAGACTGACAGACTGAAATAGAAACTAATGATGATTGGGGCCATGAGGAGGAGGATCAACTTGTATGTCTGCTGGTGTAGAGAGCAAGAGATACTGAGAGGAGTAGCATAGGGAGCAAGACCAACTGTGGTTTCAGTCTAAACCATGATTTTAGGGTATGGGAATTTTTATTTTGTCTTTTATTTAATGTTTTCCTTGTGCTGAATATTCTTGTCTTTGTGTAGGGGTAGGTGGGGTTCAGATCAGTGTAAGTGGGGAAGTATGACTCCAAGTGCAGTTAAACGAAGAGTTTAACACTTCGGAAGGTATTGGTGCTGGCCATTCAAACTCTTGCTAATACCAGAGTTTGGTACAGGTAGTATCTCTTTTTTTTCTTTATTTAAAAAGAGACAGCCTCTCTGTGATGGTGATTTTGCTGTTGAACAGAACCCTTTGGTAAACCCAGCAATCATTGCAGAGACTAAAGCCTTGTCTGCACTAAAAAAATAAGTTGACATATTTATGTCGACTTTCAGCCACCGCTATAAAGGTGGCTCATGTCCACACTGCTCTCCTTGGGTCGGTGGAGCGTGTCCTCACCAGGAGCACTTCCATTGATCTAAGGGGCAGTGTGAGTCCCGGCCAACCTGTGGGCTGCTCTCCCCCCACCCCCAGTCCTGGTCCCAGCCAGGAATCAGGGCAGCCGCACTGGGACTTCACCCCGTGTCCTGCCTGGTCAGCTCTGAGTGGGCTGAAGCAGCCCGCTTTCAGATTGGGGCTGCAGCCTGCTGCGCCCTGGTTTGCAGATGGGTGGCAGCCTTTTGCACTCTACAAGCTGGGCGGCAGCCGTCAGCACCCCAGCTCTCAGCTGGGAGCCCGGTGGCAGCTTCCCGTGCCCCGACTGGGAGCCCAGTGGCAGCTGCCTGTTCCCCAGGCTCACAGCCAGGCAACAGCTGCCCGCAGTTTGTCTGAATTCCAGGCTCTGGCCCTTGCTCGTAGCTGGGGAGAAGCTTCCCACGCCCAGCTCGGCGCCTCCATGCCCCGGGATCACCCCGCAAGCCAGGCAACAGCCTCCCAGCGGCTTGCGGAGCCAGGCCCCAGCCTCCCACCCTCCCTCCTAGAGCAGTGAAATTGACAAGTATGACAGCCTCTCCACTGCTTGAAGGGGACACAGTGTCTACACTGACATTGTGTTGCCCTAGCTCTGCCGACAAAAGCTCTCTTCCTCTCATAGAGGTGGTTTTGTTGGAAAAACAAGGCAGTTTTGTCAGTGGGGAGGTGACTGTAGTGTGTACACCAGCACAGTTTTCTCATCAAAAGCTGACTTTTGTCGACAAAACACTCTAGTGCAGATCAGGCCTGAGGTGTTTCAAGAGTAATGGAGTAACACTGAATAGTAACCTTTCTCCCCCTCCCGCCCCCCGCAATTTAATAATGCCTTTCTTATGGAAGCCTCTCTCTAAGCTGTGTTGCAATCCATACTTGGGCTACGCTTAAAAGTTATGCTGACTTAGCTACGTTGGCCAAGGGTATAAAAAACCCACACCCTTGACTGGCATAGCTTTGCTGACAGACCCTCTGTGTAGATGCAGCTGTGTCAACAGAAGTGGACTTTTGTTGGGATAGCTGATGTCGTTCAGGGAGGTGGTGTTCCTACACTGACAGAAAAACTCCTTTTGTCAGGCCTGGTCTACACCTGAAACTGAGGTTGACATAGCTATGTTGCTCAGGACTGTGAAAAATGTCACCTCTGTGCAGCGTACTTAAGTTGATCTCACCCCCATTGTAGACACAGCTAGTTTGATGGAAAAATGTATCTGTCAACCTAATTACTATCTATGAAAGTTGAATTACCTACATAAACAGAAAACTTCCTTCCATCGATGTTGGAAGCATCTACACTACAGCAGCAGCAGTGCCAGAGCTGTGCTGCTGTAGTGTAGACATGCCCTTGGTGTAGGCTGTGTCTACACTAAAGCGCTGTGCTGGCATAGGCTTCATCATGTAGACAGTCCGAGAACTGTTACTTTCTGACTGTGATTCTGACTCTAACAATTGCAAAAGCGGCTGGTTAATGTTCACACTTGGTGTTTAAATTGTGGTAATTTCCCATAGTGTAAAGGTCAGTGTAGGGAGGAGGGGTTAGGTAGGGATAAAGTTGCCTGTAAAATACCATGAATGGTGTGAATCCTCCCTGTGGCTGCCACTGCAGTTCCTCTTATAATGCTTGCTCTTTTCCTTCCCTGCGAGGTGGTGTGGCCCCTGCAAGATCCTGGGTCCCAGGTTAGAGAAGATGGTGGCCAAGCAGCAGGGGAAGGTACTGATGGCTAAAGTGGACATTGATGATCACACAGACCTGGCTATTGAGTATGAGGTATGACCTAGGCGCGCGAGGGCTTTGTTCCAGTGATGGCCAGAAAGGGACATGAGGGTGTCTTTACACTGAGGAAAGGCCCATCAGTACAGCAGCATGTTGGAGTTTGGGGTGGGGGGTATGTGATTGCATAGGTACTCCTGTTTTAAGTGATTCCGTAGACACACCTCAAGCCTTCAGTTGTCTCTGGTTGCTGTTGTAGCTCTCGTAGCTTTCTTGTATGTGACTATTGTTTGTATTGGGGTAGTGCCTAGAGCTCTGAGCCCCATGGTGCGAAGCACTGTACTGATGTATAACACAAGGACAGGCAGTGCCCTGCAGAGCCAGCAGTCCAAGCAGAAAGTTGGTTTACAGATCATTGCAAATGCAAGGCAGCTGGTGGAGTGACGGGCCTAGTGGTTAGCCCAGCATGCTCTTAAACACCTGTCCTCGTGACAGTTTGCCGAAAGATTTGGAGTAGGTGGAATCCCTCCCAGCACCCCTCATTCATTGGCTCTCCCTCCCAGGCCCTAAGAGTGTTGATGTCTCATTCTCAAGCTACATCACATGGCTTTAGTTTTGTGGGGAGGGAAGGGAAAAGTATGTGGCAGGACAAATAAACACATCCATTTTCTGGCAGGTTTGGTCCTCAGCACTTACATTGACCCATCTCTCCCCTGCTATGCATGTGAACTCTCTGCCTCATGCACTGCCCTGTGCTTTGGGAGGACATCTCTGAACACAGAGAAGGAAAGATTCATCCCTCTCCCCCCCCCTTGTTTTTTAGCTGATTCGAGAAACTGAAAAATCCCCGAGTGCTGCCCTAGGGACTTGATGTCTCCCCTTCTCAGTATCAAGTGGACAAAGAATGCTGCTGCTGTATTCTACAATAAGACCCTGCAGCAAAAGGGTTAATATTCACTCTCCCATTGGAGAGGGTGAGACATGCTCCTTCCCCTTAGGGATTAAAGCCTCACATCTTTGTGCCAGGGCTGAAGCTAGGACCAGAATCTTGAAAATCTGCCAGCCAGCTGTGAACCAGACTCTGGGGCATGTCATCTCTCAGAGTGGGGGCAGGAGTGTCACGTGCTGTTACTCCAAGGCTGCATTGGGTAAGCCTTTGGGGTGAAGTGGAGCCAGCCTCTTCCCTCCCACTCCCTTTAAAGTGACCGAACTCTCTGCCTGCCCAGGCCTGCAGGGTCTGCACAGCTTGCTTCCTCTGTAAGGTAGGTGACGGAGTCCGTTTGGCTTTGCTCCGTAATAGTGCCCTGACGTGTCCAGACCAAGGTTGAGGAATGTTGCTGTTATCTATTAGAGTGGTGACTTATAAGCATGGAGGATGTGTTTGAGGGTGCTAATGAGGATGAATTGGGAGAGATTGAGGTTGCTTAAAGAGTGCTAAGGAAGTATTTAAAGCCGATAGACGTACACAAGGCACTGGGTTAAGGATTGTTCTGTTCACAGGTAAAAGATATCAGGGATCAAATAGCTTCATCATTATTGTTCCAAGCCTTGCTGTAAGTAGCTAGTAGCACTTCTGCTAGAATTATAGCAGAGCAGTCTCAGGCAATTGGCAAATAGCACACCAATATTTAAAAGCACTTAGGCTGAAGTGTTCTTCCTCTAGGAGAAGTTTGAGGGGTGAGAATTGGTGAGGCTTACACATGAGCTCAGGAAGCTCCCTGGAAATGGGGAGGCTACTGGTGCCCGGATCGTGGTGCCACCCCTAAGAGCCCGCCCTCACTCCATCTCTTCCCCCTAGGCCCGCCCCTTGCTTGCTCCTCTCCTCCCTCTGAAGAGTTGCTCCTAGCCAAGGCAGTGAGAGTGCAAAGGCTGGAGGGGATGGCTACGCAAGAGAAGAAGAGGTTGTGGTGGTCAGGGTAGGGGGGTCAAAAATTCACCTACACTAGGGTGGGAAATCTGAACTCCCTGCTAGCAGCATCCTTTTCTAGTAACAGGGACTGGGGGCCCTTCCACCTGGGATCCAGGACTCTCCAGTTCTCTGCTTGTGTCCTGGAATTTTCAAGGCCCTTTTCTCACCCCCACAATTCCCCTGCTAGCTGCCAGGAAACCAGCTTCCTCCCATGTTTCTCCCTCCCCTACACATGCAGACCCTGGCTGGCTGCCCAGCCTGAGATTGCACAACTTCCTCTCTGCAGTGGATTCTTTGACGGGTGGGGGATGGAGAGAGACCCCCTCAGAGAGCTTTGGAATGCCTGCGCATTCCTTCACATGGGTCTCTGCCTGCCCTTGGCTCCAAGCTGTCCCAGCAGAGCACACGTCCCAGAAGTATTTCCTGCTGCTAGAAACCTTGCAGATCCAGTTTTGCACAAGACAAGACTCGGTTCTCTTGAGATTCTTAGTCCCTTCTCATCCAACACCCTCTTTTTAGGAGGTCTCAGAACGTGGCTTTCCCCCCAATATCCCCTTCTTAATTGGTTGCCAGAAGGGCAAAGAGAGGGGAATACTTTGGCTTTGATCCACTCTGTGTGGGATTCTCTCACTTTCTGTTGCATTGGCTTGTTGCCAGCATGCATTTTAATCCCAGCTGGGAAAGCACAGTCTCTTCTCCCCCTTTTCTCACGCTGCTGCTGGTCGAGGCATAGACAGGCTAGAATGGTAGTCTTGGAAAGCTACCACTGGGACTCCTTTGCCTGGGGACATCTCAGCAGTAGTAGCTTGTTCCTGTCAGGAGTTCCCTGCATTATTCCTAAACTTAGCAGTGAAATCCTCACCTCTTCTCTAGCCTCTCTGGGCTGCATAAATGTGCTGGACTGGTGTAAATGGGCCCTAACAGCCCTGGTTCTGTCTGCAGGAGAATTTCCCTGGTGCAAGCAGTGCAGAAGGCAGCCATAAGGCTGCCTTTCGAGGACTTCCTGACATAGGGGCTGCCCATAGGACATCTTGGGAAGCTGTTGTGAGGTAGGCAGGCCCGAGGAACTTTTTAAGCTATTCTGGGGGCCACTCAGCCCTCCTGGAACAGTCCAGCATCTAGAGGCACAGAAGTAGCTGAAAGTCACTATAGCCTTCCTTCCCCAAGGCTATGAGTTCTGTGCCGTGTCTCTTAGAGAGCATGTACACAGCAGCTGGGAGGTGTGATTTCCAGGTCGAGGAGAGGAAAATGCGCTACCACACCAAGCATAGCAGTGTGGCCTTGGTGGTTTGTGTCTGAGCCCCTGGGCGCGCAGCTGGTCAGCTAGCTGAGCTGCTTCTGCCACACAGCTAGAGTAGGCGCTAGCTTGCATACGTACACCCAGGCTTGGAATCCACCTCCCAACTGCCGTGTAGACGTACCCTTAGAGGCACAGCCCAGAATCTCACTTAGCATAGCTAGTGTGGACGGGAGAGCTCCTGCTGCCACCTCAAGAAGGGGTCTGGAGGAGAAACTTGTAGCTCAGGGCATGTGGCCAGTTCTGTACTATTGTGGGGAGGAGGGGGGGAGCGTGGGAGGAGATGAAGGGCTCAGCCACAGGTACATGCAAGGCTCAAAGCCGTGCTGGCCCACGCACAAAAGCCCATAACTCAGTGTTAACTGCTCCTCTTCAGCTCTGGACGCTGCTTCTGTACGTCACTTGGACCAGTGTTTGATTTCATGATGTGACCTTTAAAGCTGATGTTTAGATCCGTGTGAGGGTATTTTATAGACGAGTTTGGGTAACTCCATTTGCTGTTTAACCTCCTTTAGAGACACGAGGAAGGATCCCTGGAGAATAACAGTCACATTGCCCCAGGAGGGTATAATTAAGGCAAGCTCAGTGCTTCCCTGTTATACCCTTTCTTCCTGAAAAAGAAGATAAATTCACACACAGGTATATCAGCCGCACCATGATCAGTGCTGTGCTTTCATGGTGAACCGCTTTCCAGGTCTACACTGCACTTCTGCAACTGGTCACTAGGGGGTACTAAAGAACACAGATTAAGCAGACACTGGGCAAGTTGCAGGAGGTGCCCCAGTGCTTGTGTTGTTTAAAACGACTGTACAAAGCCCTGGAGGACATACAGTAGGGAACCATTCTGAATTGGCGAGGGGGAGGGACAGGGTGAACAAAACCTCTTTCATGTCAAACTGCTGTTGAGAGAAGAGCCAGATCTCTGAGGGATTTTCTGTGGGGAGGATTTGTGTGGGTGGTAGATCCCTGGTGGCAGCAAGAGACGGCACAGCTGGGAACGCACTCGCTGAGATGATGCATTCCCAGGATGGACAGCCTACAAGATAAGGATGGGACACATTCCAGGGATAAGCTATATACAGATAAGGGCCCTGAAGTAGCGGGGGAAGCATGTGGCTGGCTGTCCTGAAATGCTACCAAATTCTTTCTCTTGCCATTCCATGCTTGTCTGAGCCTCATTATGCCTTCCCCAAAAGATGGCCACAAGGTTTCTTTGTTCCCCCACCAAGTCCCCAGGGAGTATGCTTTGATCCTGAGTGCCATCCTTTACTACTTTGGTTTTGAAGAAAGCTCACAGGGATCGTCTGAGAGAGTAACTCCCAAAGCACTGTAGCGGGCTGCCAGCTCAGTCTGAGGGCTTTCCTTCCCCTACCTAATCATCCAGGCTCAGCAGATGATGGTCACGGACATGCTGTCAGTGATGCCATTGAGCTGTGAGAGCAGGGAGAAGAAAGGAGATGGATGGGAATAAGGTCACAATCTAGAGCTAACACAAGAATACTTCTCCAAGGGTGAAGGAGGACAGGAAATCCTCCCCTGCCTGCTGTCCTACTTGGGGAAAGGTGCAGTTCCAGTCTGGCTCAAATTGAATTCTGGGGAATAACCACCCACTGTAAAATCTCTTTTGAACGTGCCCTATAAAGTATTTCTAAAATATTGGGTTTGCTCCCACCTATGCTTCCTTGTAATGAAATAAAAGGAAGCGGTGGGTGGGGAGAGGAGAGGTTGCTATTTTTATTTGGGGAGAGGAGGAATGGGTTATTTTGTCTGCATTTTTAATCTTAGGTCTTGTCCAAATTACAAAAGCTATACGGGGTTAACTAGATTGATTTTTAGTTAAATCAATGCATGGACAAGGCTTGAAAACATGAGCAGTATTGATGCCTTCCATGGTTTGGCCGGAATGTGTCTCGGGCAATGTTCATTGTTAGCTTTTGCACCTTAATTAAAGGGCTGAGTGGGTTCTCCAGCTGCCATAGGGTCTTCTAGGCTAGAGAGGCCGTGCATTTCTAATGTCAAAAGCAAGCAGGAAAAATAAAACCTTGACAACTTTTCAGTCCTTTACAAATTATATGGAGGGGCCCAAGCTCATTTTTTTTGTTTCCTTTGCAAGTCATCATTCAAAGCCATTGTGCAGCTGGGCTCCTCCCAACATAGCTTATTGTGTGTCTGTCTGTACCCTCTCTGCCAGGTCTCAGCTGTGCCAACTGTGCTAGCTATGAAGAACGGAGACGTCGTGGATAAATTTGTGGGGATAAAGGATGAGGATCAGCTGGAGGCCTTCCTTAAGAAACTCATTGGAGCCTGAACAAGAGAGGATGACTGTGAAACCTGTACCTAGGCCTCTGGATTTGGCCATGTTGCATGTTCTCTTCTCTGGGAAGGCATGAAGCAAACCTGAACTGCGTTGTAGAATCTGTGCCCTTTTTTGTATGTGTGGGTTTGGCCCACCTTCTCCTCTGGGGCAGCAGTAGTCCTGAGCAATTCTGAGGGCTGGTGAGAAGTAAAGCCGCTCATCCTCACAGTGTGGGGGTGATAAGCTGGAATTGGGCTTCCATCTGTCAGCAAAGAACTGGCAGCGGGGGAAATGGGACGGCTGCTGAATTAGAGGTCTTTATCATTGTCTGTCATATCCAGGCCCAGAGCAGTGGGTGGCTGCTCTCTGCAGGACATAGACCTGTATTTGCTCTGGGTGGGTTTGTTAAAGTTGGGGATTGCTCTGCTTCATCAATCATACCTGCGTCTTGTCCCTCTGTCCTCATGTTGCTAGGACAATTATGAATCCTTGAGCTCATGCCACACTCTCCCCAGCTGCTGATTTATGAAGAGAAACGTTTGGGGTTTTTTTTTTGTAGGTCTGTAATAAAGAGAACTTTATTAATCACTTCTGTCTAGTTCTGTGGGGAAAAGAATCCCATCTCTGAAATCGTGGGGCACCTCTCACCCGCCTTCCAGGGAGGGAGGAAGTAGTAAAGGGTGCTCCTGCTGTGATAGCAGAGCATAGAGGAGGGGGCTTGGTCCCCAGTTTGGGAACGGCAGGGGTAGTGTGGGTTGGGATTTTTTAAGGGTGTTGGGAGTGTCTCATCAGTATTAAAACTGAATGATATTAAAACAAGCAAATGCATTATTTCTGTGCAGCTCCTTTGGCTCCATGGACTGGTCTGACTTGTTTCTGATCTGCTGGATTCTGAGATCCAGAAAGCTGTTGCATCTCCTCATTGAGGAGGAACATTAGATCCTGCCAGTAATGGACCACGACTTGTTCTCACGCCTCCTCTATTCTCATCTTCATTGCCTCCTAGGCAATCTGTGAAAGCTTCCTCTCTCTCGTTTGCCTTATTGCATCTGTTCTTACAAGTGAATGCTGTTGCAGAATTGTCACAAACGCCTGCATGGATTAGTTGCTGAGGAAAAACTTGATGGGGTGAAGTGAAGCTATGAGGAGGAGTGCCTTGTCTCTACCTTTGGACTTTCATTAGCCTGACCTTTCAGTGATGGCAGCAAGTTTATCCATTCATATCTCTAGTTTTATGGTTTTCAACCTTTTTTTCCTGGGCGGACCTCTAAAAATATTCAAGTGGAGGTGCGGACCCTTTTGGAAATCTTAGACGTAGTCTGCGGACCAGAGGTTGAAAAGCACTGCTGTAGTTGATTGCAGTCCCTCCCAGCTGCCTCTCCTCACCCTGCCTTCCTTTTCTCCTTGTTCCTTACACCTGCCACCATCCTACCTGCTTAGCAGCTGCTGCTACCTTCCCTAGCCTCTCCATCAACTATTCCCATCCCCTGCATCTTGAACAAGCTGCAGAGAACCATCTTCTCAGGGTGAAGCGCAATGCCAATTGCTGACACTTTCTTTATATCATAGATGCTTACATTTCAGTGCATTTTATGCCACACACATCAGAATACTATCAATATTTAGTGCCCCTACATTCTTTTTGTTTGTTTCTCTTTGGTCTCTTACCTTGCCTGTGCTCTAAACTACATCCCCTTCCCTGATGTACATCATTACAACTCGACGAGGCATTTTCCTCCACCTGTGCCGTAACAATTTCCAACCAGCAGCAAAGTTTAAGGAGTGGTGATCAAAGTCCATAGGTGCTGGACTGCAACCACAGTACTGCTGGCAGTTTTGTTCTTATCTCAAAGCTGGGCAACCCTGGACCTGATCCACTGCAGGAAGTGGTAACAGTGAATCAGTAGGGGGGTATTCTTCCCTTTGGGTCAGTGCTGACCTGTGTTGCTATAGAGGTCTGCTGGAGCTGACATCTTTTGGAAGAGATTTAAAACAATTTTGGCCATGTATGATCATTAAAGAGCCTCTGACACTTTTTGAAACGGAAGGGTTTTAATCTTGGCAATAGTTCCTTGCTTCTTTAAATTCCCCTGGCAATCCGTTTGCTACAGTATTCTCACTTCTAGTAAAGACCGTTCATTTTCCAGCAATGCAGGAAAAATGGGGGAGCAACATCATGTGTTCCTACAATAGTTAACTTTCATGCCTTACCGTCATCCTAGAATAGGAAAAAACACTTGAACAAAGTGTGACTTGCATTGTATATATAGACGATAGTATAAATTAGCTATTTTATCACTTCCTTCCAAAGGAAAAGGCTAGGTTGGGGTTTGTGTGGTATTCCAGTATCAAAGCAAACAGAGTTACTGACAAACTTTAAGATGGGGTATGTAGAAGCTACAGTTGCTTCTATAACATGAATACAGTGTACACAAGTATTTGATATGCTTAGAGAATTCCCCCTCTAGCCATCCCTAAGAAATGGCACTTTCAATGGCAGAGAGAGGTTAGCATTTTATATGCATCTGATTCCCTCTTGAAGTCCCAAAATGCCTTGGCAGACCTTTGACAGAGTAGAGAAATAATGAAAAGGGCGAGGAAGTGCAAGGATATTTCAGGCAGCAGGGCCCCACCGTCAAAGGTATTTAACTTCCCTTAAAAGTTATGCAAGTGAGGAGCCCTATACATGTTTGAAGATCATCTGGGTCCAGGATCTTAATTTTAATCCCTTTTTTGTCTGTGTGGAAGGAAGCTGTTACATGCAAATGACGGCTGCTAGTAACAAGTAAGGTGCTCAACTCCTCACATTGGTGTAATCAGGAAGGTTTGCATATGGTCTGATTCACGGTGTTATATGGCAATTTTCACACACACTAAACATGAGGGTCTATTGTGAAAGCGCTAATACAAAAGGCTGTTACACAGCACTGACAGCTTTCTCCATTTAAGGGGCTAAAATGCTTCCCTTTGTTTCTATTGCAGCAGCGATACTGCGTTCTTCACTTCCTGTTTTGAAATTCGCAGAGTGTTGCTCTGTTCTGTTTAACCTTTGCTGTGCTCTGCCCTACCCTACCCATGGCTGCATCACAGTGGGGCGTGTGTATGTACTATAACGATACAGATCAATTTAAACAGAAATTAATGTAGTTACGTGGACGGTGAGGCTGATCCAAATTTGCCTCTTGCTCCAACGAAGCCAACTCTTTCAAACCTGATATTAGATCAGTGAGTCACCCTCCTGCAGCAGAACCTAAAAATCTCAATCCGATTGTGTCTCTTTATACTCCTTTTCTTGTTAAGGGCCAGATCCAAAGTGTATTGAAGTCAACAGGAGGCATGGACTTCGGAATAAACCCTTCACGAATGCCTCTCTTTACATAAAATGTTTCTGTCCTTCTCTTCTCTCCCATTCTTTAAACTCTGCCCCCTGGTAATCTTCCACCCCCTCTGGGCTCTGTGGGAGGCGCAGAGCTAGGTAGAACACAGAGATGTTTATCCGCTCCACAGTCCTGCCACCTAGTAATAACGCTTAGGACTCTGTGTTTAGAAAGCAAAGGTTAAACAGAAGAGAGCAACACCATTTGCAAAATTCTGTGCAATCCCTCCGGTGATGTAGGTAAATAAATATTATCCCTGTTATACAGATTAGCTGCTATTAGTCCAGGTGTGGCCAGGACTGCACAGCCTATTACTAACCCATCCTGGAGCTGCCTGAAACCTCAACTGCTGTTATGGTGTCCTGCCACAAGGAGCTGCTGTGCTGTGATTGTAGCTCACTCCCTGCATTTGCTACTCTCTAGGCTGTGAGTGCAGAGGAGATGAAATCAGGATGGGGAGCAGCTGCCTTTTGTCACTCAGAGCAGCAGTCAGGGTCATCCTCCCCAGAGGGCATGGGAGCCAAGGGGAGATCCAATGGAATAGGAGGGAAAGGCAGGTAGAACGGCGACACCAAAGAGGAAAGTCTCCCAGCCTTCTCCTACGGCCAGAGGAAACGAATGGGTGAAAACTTGAGGCTTCCATGAGGAGAGACAAGCCAGAGAATGTGCTTCCACACACCTCCCCACACAGAGACCAAGAGTGGTGGGGAGATGCTGCCATGCATCCCTTCATCCCTTGCACTGGGGGAGAAATTCCCTTTGAGGATGCCGGGGAGTGAGCCAGGCCTGCCATCCTCTCATGGCAATGCTCGAGTAAAGGAATAGCACTAACAGCCCACTGGGCAGCTGCCTCGTGGCCACAGGTAGGAGGGCATTTGGGAATTTGGCACAGGATGTGATGCTGCCACAGCTTCAGAGCAGCATGTAAATTTCTAGCTGCTGATCCAAACCTTCTGAGACCCTGATGATTAAGATATTTGTAACAAAAGTAAATTAAAATGCACTAGGGCTCTGCCCGCGACCCTCTGGCAGCTCATGGCCCTCTGCTTTTATGAAAGCGTGTTCCTGGAACTCTTTTAAACATTGACAATGATAGGGAAGCCAATCATTTATTTCTTCCAGTGGGTAGAGCAGCTGCAGCTGATAGGGAAAGAAGCATCTACCTGCCTCATTTCTTGTGGGAAGATCCATCTCCAGCCAGCTGCTTGTCTGTGTGACAACCCCTGGCTGCCTCCTCTTCCCTACGCCATCTCTATCTCCCTCCAGGGAGAAGGATAGACAAGGAATACACAAAACCGAAGATTTGGCATAATTTTTTTTTTAAATCAACTTAAAATCGCCTAAAATGCAAGAAAATGCACCAGCAATTTCAGAATTTTCCAGGGAAGATGCCCTCAGATGTCCTAGTTTTGAAGTACATCAACACAGATTCTCCATCCTGAGGGACACAGATGGAAGCACTAGGGATATGCTCAAACAAGTTGTGCACACGAGCTGATGGGGACTCCTGGAGGGGCAGGAGCTGCTTTTGGCTACATTTGTTCTCTTTCCCATACTGCAAGGCTGAGCGCTGCTGCTTCACCACATAACATCAAGGCCTATGGTGACAGTCACCAGAATGGGTGAGTTCCCACTCTGTCTTTGATCTGCTCTATCCACTGATTCAGAGCATATGTCACTGCACAGATAACTAGTTCCACAGACCTGGCTTACATGACAGATTCACTGTTAATGGAGTGTTATACTGTGCACATGCTGGGGCGTGTTGTCTAATGTTTATATAACTGTGATGTTGCTTTCATCTGAATTTTTAAACAAATTGCCAGAGCCTATTCTGCTCATTAGGGATTCTTCCTATGCCAAATTTAATCTTTCAAAGTTTAGCCAGTGTTGAGTGATGCTGGGAAAAAAACAGTTGCAACAGTCCAATTTTTTTTTGGGGGGGGTATTACATAAATAGTGCAAAAAAAAAAAAAAAAGCCTTTTTTTTCACCCTGCCATAACTCAGAAATGACTGAATAGTTTTGGCCCATCCTTTCCAGGAATATTTACCTGTCAGGAGAGACTAAGCATGGCAAATTTCAGCCCATAAGATTAATGTTTAATGTAATGATAATCTGAAAATAAAGTGTGTGTGTGCAGGGGATATAATGCAAAATATTTTGCAACCTTAACTATTATAAGTGTGATCAATGACCGTTGGAATATATTTGTAAAGTGCTTTGAGTCCCTTTGTGCTGAATGGGGCTATAGCAGTGGTTCTCAGCCCAGGGGCCACTTGCGGCCCAATCAGCCCATGGCTGCTGCCCATGTGACATCCTCAGGCCATACAGGCAGTATATATATTGTGTGAATGCGGCCCACATAACACTTAGAGACCTGCATGCGGGCCATAATGGTAAACAGGTTGAGAACCACTGGGTTACAGAAATCAAATAATGTACTGGCTAGGCAATCTGTCCTGCAGCAACATTGTAACTTGGGTGTAGGGAGAGTGCTCCCAACCATGTAACTACAAATGGGGGTGAAATATTCCAGGCAGGAGACTGAGTGACTCAGGTTTCTGACAGCAAAGCACCCCCTGCCGTTCTGAGCAACAAGTCTGAAAGATGAGAACGCACAGCCTAAGAGGCTGGCCTGAGTTAGCACATCCTGAGGGCAGGAGCTCAGCTCTGCAGGGGACAGAGGGGATTAGCCACAATGTAAATCGTGCAGATAAAAAAACAGCCGGGGGGGAAACATGTAAAGTCCTTGTTGTCCTTCAACTCACTGATTGCCAGAAATTCCTCAGGTGGCTGGTGGAGCAGCTGCTGAGAGGCACAGGGCTATTGTTCTGGGTAATGGTTTTTACAGTCTTGCCAGTAGCAGGAAACAACCAAACAAAGTCTCCTGTTAGTGCTTCTTTCTGCTTAGCAGGGTTTCAGCCACAGGCCTCAGACGTAGCTGCTGTCTAGCAGTCACGCTCTGCACTGCCATGAAGGAGCCCTAGGTTCATGATCTAGGTCTGGTCTCTTCCTCCCAAGGCCAACAGCGGCTTGGGCTGCTGCCATGGAAAGGCCTGATAGCCTTGGGGTTAGAGCTCAGCATTGCTGTGCCAGGAGATTTGGGTTTTATTCCCAGTCCAGTTCTCCTTGGCAGGAGGTGAGAGGGCTGCACAGAGATTATGCTGGGGGGAGGTGTCTCTTCTCCAGCTGGGGCTGTTATAGACTAATATTGATGAGTTCCTTGGCCAGAAGGATGTAGCCCTTTTAAGGCTGGGGGAGGTAAAATGAGGGGAGCCATCAGAGCTCCATTAAGAAATAAACCAAACTCACTCAGAGGCAGGGAATTAAGTGGGCGGCTGCCTGTATGTGTGTGACCTAGAAGCTTCTAGATGCCAACTGACAGACAGAGCATGTGGCGTGCACAGAGTTTTGCAGGGAACCCCTGGGTCAGTTATATGCATAATAATTCACTAAAGGGTGGTATGTGAAGTCTCTGCTGAGAGCCAGTAACACACTAGGCATCATAATCATTGCAAAACATATGTACGGATAGTATTTAAGGCATTATGTACCTATTCTGGAAATTAGGTTCTTAAGGTCAGTGAGTTAAAGCAGGTCACTAAAAGGTGACAAATGTGTTCCTTTCAGACCGGCAGGAGACGTTTATCTATCTGCCTACTTATATTCAAACGGAGCACTGCCCATGTTACAATGGCCACCTATTTGCATACAGAGCCACCCCCTAATCAAAATTAAGAAATTAACAAGCGAATGCAAAAGTTACTAGAAGGAACACACAGCAGGAGGGTGTCCGGTTTCTGAATAAAAGAGCAAAGGATTGTTTTGACATATCTGGAGTTGCAAAGGGCTGCTCTGGTGTGCTTCCCCAGGGGAACAAGCTGCCAGCTGGCTTGTTCTATAAAAGGTGGATCACAGCCCATCTTGCTGTTTGACACTGAGAGAGAAACTGGGCGAGTTAACCTTTACGAGAGAGGGAAATGTCTTGTTAGTTAAGTTTAGGCTCTAGTATACATGTTATTGTTTTATATGTAATCCTTTGTTGCTAGTATTTCTGCTTGCTATCATTTGAGTCCCTGTTCTTCGTAAATAAACTTAGACATGTTTTCCCTATAAAGGAATCTCAGTGCTGTGTGTTATGCAGAGCTCTGTGGTGGAACTGGTAAGCTGGGGTGTGCTATTCCCTTGGGAGCAGTGAAGCTGTGGATTCTGTGGGTGTCCAGTGGACCAGGGGCTGGTCACCTGGAGATTCTTGGAGGCCTCGGGGGTTGGAGCGTGCCTGTGGCTAATCTGTAGAAAGCAGGGCCTGCAGAGGCCTAGAGATGAGTGCTTGTGTTGCCAGAGGCCGGTGGTATTGGGGAACAGACCCCCACACGGCACAGGCAAGGGTTTTTCACACTAAGGACAGGTGGTAGTGAGGTGCCTCACAGCCCCGGGTCCCCCAAGGAAGTGTCACAAAATCTCTCCTCTCCTGACTCTTTGCTTTTGCTTCTGTGTCACTGGTGATGTTTTCAACACCCTTGGGGAAGGATCTTCCTGCTGCCTCCTGTTTGTGAATGGGAGCAAAACATAGCTGATCCAACAGCACAACCTCCAGCCCTGTTCTTCCTAGCGCAACAAGTGCACCGGGGTGTATCTTGGCTGAAAAAAAACAATCTCTGCACCCAGCAGTTTTCACCCCGAATCTGTTTCTGTGCCTCTTTTTTCCTTCCCCTACTGAGGAATTAGAGTGTTTATACCCAAGGACAGGAAGGTAGGTCACTTCCCCTCTGAGGAATCACTTGGCAGTTTTGTTTCCTGTGATAGAGGCAGTGCTGGCTGCGGGAAGGGCGTCTGCCTCACTAATATGCCCACCTTCCTTCTGCTAAAATTCCCAGCCCATCTCCGGCACCGCAGTACACACAGGGTTGTATGTGATGGGCATGGCTAAATGTGTCAGCCAGGTGGCTTGCTGACACTGGATATGCAGCAGGAAGCAGGATGTTGTAATCTCACATGCAAATCCCAGGCTCATTCAGCTGCCTGGGGCTAACCGCTTCTAACTCATTGTGGCCTGTGAGCTCATTGGGTTTTGTAATCTAAAGTTGGGCAGGCCTAGCCAATACTTGGTGGAAGATCTGCAAGGAAAACGCAGCTGCTGAAGGAAATGCGGGTGATTCAGTAGGAGCATCTCTCTCTATTAACTCAGTACTTATTCCAGTGTAACAGCATGGTGCTGATGTGCCCTATGCTGTATGGGTTGCCATGCTTCAGATAAATTATAAAAACAGAGACATGTGACCACTTGGCAGTTGTTACAGCTGCTGTGGCATTTTTTGGCAATAGGTGTGTTAACCCTGGTGTTCTGGCTAAATGTCAATGTGGCTATTTAGATCCTGCCTTCCTAAATGTGAATGGGGTGCTGGTCTCTTCCTGAGCGTGGTGTTATTGTATATGGTTAAACAGCTGCCTTGTTCCATCTGGTGATAAATGGAGTCATTCCTCCATGTGTGTTTCTATAGTTGCTAAAGTACGTTGGGCTGGATGGCAATATAGAAATGTTAACTACTATCTCTAAGGGGAGTGGATGAGAGAGAAGGGGGATGAGAGGATGGCAAACTGTCTCTTAGGTACAGCCTGATGAGATCAGCACAACCATGGGAGAGACTGTCCTCCCACCCTCGATCCTCATTAATGCAGAACCAACAGCGGTCCACTGCACATTGGGTTTCTGCAGACCCCATCAAAATAATGTCTCTTGTGTCTCTAGTTTTCTTCAGGACACAGTGATCCATTCTAAGGGGTGGGAAATCTATGAAGAGCCAGCAGGAGCATTTACTCTCTCTCCTGTAAGATGATAAATTAAACCTGTTTTCTACATAAAGGGAGGGAGGTGATAAAATAATATTTACCACCGACAAGTGTTGTGTAGTACCAGCAACTGATCCACCCTCCTGCCCCCCGCTCCTGCCCCGGCACTCCTGTGAGGTAAGCTTAGGCAGAGAGAGATTTAGGCCACCATTTTCAGAAGTCTCCACTCATTTTGGGCACATCCATTTTTTCGATGCTTAACTGGAGACACAAAGACCCACATCTTCAGAAGTAACCCCTGATTCTGGGAGCCCAGCTCAGGGTCTGATTTTGGGAGGGGCCAAGCATCTGGGGCGCCTACTGGAGGGGTGGGTGATTGGCACTCTTGAGAATTAGGCTCCCAGCCCCTCAAGCTGGGCTCCTGGAAACAAAGGGCCTGTCTGCATGAGAAACCTTTAGCGATGGAATGAAATCGGTTTGGGGACCCATTTAGTCAACTCAGTGCATCCCAATTGTGTGAATGCTCTTATTTTGGTTCCAGAGAATCTTATATCAGTTCTGCTTACCTCGGTAAGGAAGCAGCTTATGCTAAACAGATAAAGCAGTGTTGAACAGAAATAAAAGCATTCACATAAGTGGGTTGCACTGATTCAACTAAAACATTTTAAACCGACTTAGTTAAAGTGGTTATATTTTCTTATGCAGACATAGCTGAGACACTTAAAATCAGTGGCCACTTTTACAAAAATGTGGGCCCTAGGATCTGATTTTCAGAGGTGTTGAGCACTAGCTGAAGTCAATGGAAGCTGCAAGTGCTCAGCAACATGGAAAATCAGGCCTCAGTTCCTTGTATACACTAGAAAAACGTATCCCTCTAGTCCAGGAATGGTGCAACTACACTTGTGCTAGCACTACTGCAGAAAAGCCTCAGGTACTTCTGCCATGATTGTAAAATTACCTTGGTCCTGCCTGAATCAGCGCTTAGTGCCCATGCAGCTGTGCCATTGTTGGAATAGAGATCGATGCAAAGGTTTCTAACTCATACACATCATAAGGCCAGAATTTTCCAAAGAGCTCAGCTCCTTTTTACACACCCAAATATGTGGCCAGCTTTCCAGAAAAGAGCAGTATGTTGAGAGCTGAGTACTTTTGAAAATGTGGCCCTTATTTTGGTACCTTACAGGGACCTGAGCTCTTTTAAAAATCTGACCCTATTTGTGGGTACTGGGCATTTGAAAAGTTGGCCGCACGTGTCTCCAAGTGGGCACCCAAAAGTAGTGGAAGCTTTTGAACTGTCGGGCCTGAGAGATCTGTGGCAGAGCCAGAGTTAGGAGCTCTTAGCTTCCACTCCCTTTATTACTAGCCCTCCTGTCTGAATGCATTTCTAAATTACAGTTGCAAGCAAACTTGCATCTCACCTAGACTGTGGGAAACAAGAGACCCTGGGATGGGGGAATGCTGTTCTATGCTACTGGCTGATAGAGAGCTGGGAGTATGAGTGAATGACTGTCTGTCTCCCTCCCTCCCCTGCTCCTCTGAGATAGCTCTGCCCTCCCTTGTGTTGGGATGGGGGGAGGCATGGGACAGGAAGGCCCTCTTTGCTGGCAGTCCACTAATTAGATAGGAATGTCATCTCCAGCACAGATGTTGACTCTGACCTCCCTCTAACCTCCGTGGAAATCAAAACAGAGACAATGCAGCTTGTTTTTTAAATACTAATAATGGGAATTTGGGAAAAGGGGAAATCTGAGCCTTGGATGGAGAGGAAGGCTGTACAGCACCCACTGTTACTGCCTGAGCTGCAGAATTGGAAGGGGTTGGCAATAGCTCCTGACCCCCTGCCCAGAACAGGGAATGAGCGCTGTCAACCACGCTGCAATGGCTTCCAAGGACTGGTTCTGATGGCTGGGACCAAGTGTGTGGCTTCTGTCTTCTCTCCCCCAAACTGCCATCCTGGTGCCATCACGCTCTGCAAGGGGTTCCCTGGTTTGTAGTTATTGTGCAAATACTCTGGCTACCTGCAGTCCATTTTCAGCCACAGTAGGTGCCCAAAGCGGCTCATTGTGACCTGCAATCTTGCATTTGATCTTGCCTTCCACCAAACACAGTGGACCTGGTTGATCTGAGACATGGGACAGTGTGGGAGTTTGGAGCCAGGCTTTCCCTCTCTGCCTCACATTGTTGCTGGTTGAAAGGTTCTTGGTGCGAGGCATATGGCCATTGTGCCATGTTTTCAGGTCTGGCATTTCACATCTGAACTGCCTTGTTAGCCCTCCCTCTCCACCCCAGCTGAGCTGCCACAAAGTCAGCAGCCAGTGTTTCTAAGAGGTCTGAATCAGACTAGAATGAAGCTGTTTGCCCGCACCTTGAAGAACTTCCCTGTGTCGCTTGTAAAACCAGTGCCCATGTGACTTAGCTTTATTGCATTTTTATTCCTCTACAGAAGCTTCCGATCAGTTATCTTTTCTGTCTTTTCCCAAGTCTGAACTGACTTAACCAAGAGCCTGACACTCCCTACAACTGCGTCCCTACATCCTTACAGAGGCCAGTTTAATCTGGTTCTCATTTTAAAATGAGCTTCTGCTTGGCTCTGAGCTCCAGAAAACCTTTCTACTCCTACAATCCCCCTGCCAGCACTTTGGTACCATTTTGCTCTGGCTCCAAACTTCACCTATTCTGAGACCTTTAAGTTCCTACCCTGTGTTCTCCCTGCCCCCCTCCAACCTCTACCCACCCCATCTGTTCCATGTATCTAGTTCTGTACCATGTTCCTCCCTATAGTATCTACCAGCCAACACGCTGCACTTTGCACTCCCTCCGTCCTCGACACGCTGTGCTTCCCCTGCCTTGAGCTCCAGCTCTGAGCTCTTCTTAGTCTTCCCAGTTCCCCACTTTGTCCTCCCCTTGCCCAGAATCTTGATCCCAAGCCCTTCTCACCTGATCCACAATCTTCCCATCCCCCTGAGCGCTTTTCACTAGCCCCACGTCCCTCCCGTCCTCCTGGGATTAATTTGCCTAAATTCTGCTAGAGAAATGAGAGAAAATGCTTTAAAATGGCTTGGTAAGTGTTTGCTTTCCAGACAGTGATGAGTAGTTCATTTGTCTGTGCTGCTGGGACCAGGTTATCACAGGCAGCACAACGGCTTTGCTTTCATTTAGCACACCCTCCCCGCCCCAGGAGTTAGAACATGGGACAAGTTCTGGGTTCTTTCTTTTAAAATGATGACATTGAAATTATTAGTTACTCCATGAATCATTTGTGTTTCTTCTATGACATCACAGCAGTGATGTGTCACTCTCCAGTGACACCATGCAGGGAAGATTGTTCTCCCTCCCTACCCCCAGGGGAACAGGGGGGCACGAAAGTATGGTATGCTCTGTCTCTCTGAGTTCAGGATTGTTGGAGCATAGTAGTAATTGACAGGTGAGTAATTGAGAAGTTACCTGACTAGGTCTGAGCCCGCATGTAAATATCTCCACAGGTAACAAAAGAAAACTAGATCGCCATCTGTTCAGCTGCAGGCCAGCCTGAAAAAAGATAACATGCACAGACATTCATCTATGCACATAATGAAATACCGAATGCACTCAGAGCATCCATGGGGTCAAAGCCTCAGCTGGTATAAACTGGCACACCTCTATTGACTTCAACTACAGTTGCTGAAGATCTGGCAAAATATTTATAGTAGAAGCACAGACTCCTACTGTATCAGGATAGACACATATATGGTGTATATACATTAAAAATACATGTACATACACACACACAGATGCTGTGTATGCACACACTCAAACATATTCTCAAAGACACACTCATGCACATACAGAGACACACATGCTTTTAGGCAAGAAGAGATGTATACAGAAAATTATTTACGTCGCTTCTCTCATTTTCTCTTCTTTCAGAATGGTCGCTTATATTTCTGTAGCCCCATCTTCTTGGGATTAGATGGTCCTTAATTCAGATATCAATCTCTACCACCTTCCTATTCTAATGCTTCCATGAACAGCTGTGGTGCTACAGTCCACATTTCCATGAGCAGAATTTGACCCTTTGTCTGTAATCGCTGACTGCACCATTTGAGGGAATTCACGCATGATGCCTTTGGAAGGCATGCTACTATAGTGTATCCACGCCAGACGCCTCCTAGCCTTCATTTGTTAGACTACGCAGGGGAATGTTTGAAGCACAGATCCATTGTTTTAAATTTAAACCAATCCAGATTTTCTGCAACTGTGGTGTGCAAGCCTGGGTATCCATTAAAGGCCTGTATCGTAACAGCAAGTCCTGGACAGCTGTAGAGTTGAGATATCTAGAAGAGAAGTCTGCAATAGCACTTTTATAATACACTTCTTCTACTCGGTGCTTCAGTTTCCCCACCTGTAACATGGGGCTAGCTACCTCACAGGGGTGCTGAGGATCAATGAATGTTTGTAAAGCACTTTGGTGGGAACTGTAACTGTGTCCTCCTAGGACTGCTGGCCTTCCTTTACCCCCTTTTACAAACTGTCCCCACCAACACTAAATCATCCTCAGAATCCCCTCCTGCATGCCCTTGTCTCCACTCTCCCGCTCCTTACACCCTTAGTTGTGGGTGTTTGGTGTAATAGTATGTTATGCTGGGAAAGGGTCGTGTGGTATAGGCAGTGATTGGGGCTGAGTTAAGGTTTCAGGGTGTGGTTTATAGCATACAATAGCCATGGCAGGGGCGTGCCTGTGGGTGGAGGAGTAGAGCATGTGCACTGTTGAAGTGGTTTAACTTTTCAGGTCTTTGCTTTGTGTCAAGCTTGTGATGTGTGTAGAAACAGTACCTGCTACACAATGACGTTTGTCTTTTTATTTTATTTGTAACTAGTCTCTAACACAGTTTGGTCAGCCAGCAGGAACAGGGTCAAAGTGGCTATAATGGCAGATCTGCCCTGGGAAATCACGGGGTCCTGACTGGCATGTACCGGGAGGGAGATCAGCTAGAGTGCAGGGATGTGTTCAGATTGCCAGCTGCAGCCCTGACACAGGCGCTAGTATCTAAAGAGTAGCGTTTTCCTTCCGATTGTTAACCCAGTATCACGACCGGATGGGAATTGGTTTCCGATCTCTGATGCTGGGGGCTCTCCAACCCACTTCCCCAGATACCGTGCAGGTCACAGATGAGGTCATTTTGCTGGTATGTGGCTACAGCCTGCAGGAGTTACAGTGGGGGGGGGGGAAGGGTGGGTGGCTTCTTTGTACTTCCAGAGATTTGAGCAGCTGGATTCAGTGAGGGTTCCCAGGAAAGAGGTGGGTGGAGTGGGCTCCTCAAGCATGTAGCAGATGAAAGAGTATCAATAGTGGCCCTTGAGGCTCCGCCTCTGCTGAGTTCTGTGCAGGTCTCCCTTGCCCATATAAGGCTACAATTGTCACAAAGAACCATAAATAGCTGTGTTGTGTCATTACCTGCCTGTCTGCTGACACCTCACTGAGTATATGCACTAACTAGGGCACATTTCCTGTCTGGAGTTAGTCTCTTCTCCCCACCCATGCTCAGTGAAGATAGTATTTTCCAAAATAGCATGTCTACACCCCCACACCCCCACACACACATACACACACCTTTGCCTTGTCCAGTCATTTACAACAGAGCAAAGTAGGTTTAAAAGGCTACCAAATCAGCATGTGTGCTGGGGTCAATAAGTCTACAAGGAGCAGGCCAGTCGAGAGTCAGGCCCACAGCCTCTCACAGGATTATGTGTTTTTATTCAGCTGCTGCGGTATCTGCTGCCATTTCTCCACTGGCAAGGATGGCGCTTTTGTTTTTTAAGTGAGCTGTTTCACTTGTGGGGGAGGGGAAAGGAAGAGAAAGGAAAAGGCTCAGCAGGCACAAAACTGGACACAGAGAAGAGAGAGAAAATAACAAGCCCTTAAGTTCTGCAGAGGAAAACATGCTCCCCAAAGGCTTATTTCTCCTGCAGAGATGCAATATATTCCTAGTAGGGGGTGCCCAAGTACAGAGGAGACCTCCTCTATGCATGGAAGGACACACTTTTTAATAAATAAGGAAGGATGGTCCAGTGGTTAATGCAGTACCCTTAGGGCTGGGAAATCTGTGTTTGAATCCCTGCTGTATCACAGATGTCATGTATAGCCTGGGGCAAGTCACTTATCCTCAGTTGTCCATTTGTAAAATGGGATAATAGCACTGCCCTACCTCGCAGGCGTGTTGTGAGGAGACGTGCATTAAAGATTGTGAGGCACTTGGATATTGTAGTAGCAGGAGCCAAATAAATACTAGATCTAGATAACAGAAAGGCAGTATAGTCTGAGAATCAGTGTGGTCTAAGGGACAGGGCACTGGACTGAGAATCAGAAGACTTGGTGGGCCAACTCAGTGGCCAATGTGTCCAATATAGTTCCCAAGAGCAGCAGAACGTCAATCTTCTTCAGGGTTCCTGTGTGTAACAACTGTGTCAGCACATCTCAAAACAAATATTTCCTAGACACTCCAATTCCTCCCTGAACGGAAGGGCCTACTGCCTGACCTTTCCAAAAGCCTCTCCTGGATCCTTACCCCAACGCTGCCTCTCCCTCTCTGATTACATTGGCTCCCTTTCATTGGAGGTGCTGCTGCCGAGCTGTCTCGTGACCCCTGGTTACCTCATTCAGCCAGTCAGTCAGAGGCTTGAATCAAGCCACTGGGTCACCATGCATGTATCCCAGGACCAGGGCACTGTTACACGTGGGTGGTGTTCCCAGCTCTACTTACATCTTGCTATGTGAGTGACCTGCAGCAAGTCACTTCCACTCTCTGTGTCTCTTCACACCCTTTATCTGTCTTGTCTATTTAGACCAGTGTTTCTTAACCTGGGGTTTTAGAGGGGTCGCAAGTGCAGAGCTGGTATTGGGGGTGGCAAGAAAGGCAATTGCCTGGAGCCACAGGGGCGCCATGAAACTAAGTTACATGCCTCAGCCCTGTGGGAGTGGGACTCAGGCTTCAGGGGTACAGTAGTTTGGAAAGGTTAAGAACCACTGATTTAGACTGTAGGCTCTTTGCGGAAGGACTGTCCCTCCCTATGTTTGTACAGCACCTAGCACAAGGGGGCCCTGATCTTTGCTGGCAGGTTGCTAGATGCTACTGTAATGCAAATAATAATACAAGCGGAGACAGAAGGGCTTCTGTCACAGGTGCCCTCATACAAGGAGGAATGGAAATGTTGCTGACGGGGGGGATGCAGTGGGTCAGCCTTCTGCTCAGGGAAAGGCAGGGAGGTTTGCAACCGGACACACCCCAAATGCACCTACTTGGGAGTTCTGATGTTATGGATAAGGGGTTTGCCCCTAACCTTCACTAATAATTGCCCATTCCATATCCTCTTGCAGTCCAGGAGTCACAGACCCTATTATAACACTGTGGTGTTAACCAGGCTGAAGGCTCTATGGTGCTGAATGTTGTGTGCTCACACATGTGCACGCACACATATGCACACACCCCTGCTTTCTGGGAAGCTGCATGGATATAAAGGGAACTTTTCGAGCCCAAAAACTCAGATGTAGGCGCGTTGCATCTCCTTGTGCTGTTTGGGGCACCCTGCATACCAAAGTCTTTGGAAACATGTCCTTAGAGGAGTTGGGAAGCAGGGCGTGGTGCTCCACATCCTCTTCCTGACTGAATCATGACGCAACTCCCTCATTATTCTGGGTCAAAGGGCAGCATCACTCCACCTTTTCCCACAAACTAAGGGAGGAGAGAGCGAGACTGGGCAGCAGTGGGTGGCTGATGCCAGCGCAGGGCTTGGAATGCATCTAGCATTAGGACCTAACTGCTTTCATCAGGGAGGGTTTCCCAGCCTTGGAGTCACGACAGCAGGGCACTGCTTTCAGGGGAGGGGAGGAAAAATCCCCGCTCTGAGCCCACAGGCAGCCCCACCTCTGCACCACTCTGAATCCAACTCCTTGCTTGGAGGGAGGGGGGTGCTCTCTGCTCATGTGCGTGTGCCTGGCACTTCTCTCCTAGTGCCAAATGGTGAGGTCATTATCAGGATTAAGCATTAGTTCAGTTTGCAGAGGGAAGGGGAAGCAGAGGCCACTCCTTTCCCTGCTGGAGCTGTATGCGGCTGTGCCTGAAGGCATGCTGAGCAGCCACTCAGAGAGCAGGGAAGATGAAAGGAATACACTGGGAGCCAAGCAGGGCACTCTGCCTTACAAGCCAAATTAATGGAAAGTAAGGGGAGAGGTCACAGCTCTCAGCCACCCTTAGTTTTCTTCCTCTAGGGGGCTGCATCCAAAGTCCATCCCAGGGGCACAGGAATCCAGTTCTGGTTCTTCCCTTCCTCACAGAGTCCGTTCCAGGAAACACATAATCAGGATTCTCTTCTTAAAGGAGACTTTTAAAGGGGGGGTCTGTACTCTGCAAAAAGTCTGAATCCTGTTGTGTTTCTGTATGTTGCAAAAAGGAATTTTTGAAATCTGTCTGTCATTTCTTTTTCTGCTTGATTTCTATATTACAAATTCACGTCTTGTCTGCCCATGAAGACTCTATGGTGAGTGGAGGACTAGTGAAATAATGACATCACAAGAAAATGAAAGTTACCTTATTAAAAGGGGAAAGGATGCTCTTTAAGAGTCATTGGGTATTTGTTAATTCCAGTGCCTAATTAACACTCCACAAGGAAGCCTTTATTAGAGGTTCTACATCCCATCCTTTCAATTAAGATATAAGAGAGCTCACAATGAATACGCTCTGAAATATCCAGGAGATCCTCTAGCTAGCTCAGTGGTTTTCAACCCGTAGAAGAGGAATTCACCTGGCATTTGTTATTTCACAGATTCCAAGGCCAGAAGGGACCACTGTGATCATCTAGTTTGACCTTCTTTGTAACATAGGTCATAGAACTTCCCTGAATTAATTCCTGTTTGAACTATAACATCTTTTAAATAAACATCCAATCTTGACTTAAAAATTACCAGTGACAGAGAATAGACTAACACCCTGATAAGCTGTTTCAGTGGTTAACTACCCTCAGAGTTAAAATTTTGCACCTTATTTCCATTCTGAGTTCGTCTATTTTCAACTTCCGGCCATTGAATCTTGTTATAGCCTTTGTCTGCCAGACTAAAAAGCTCATTCATTACCCTGGGGGTCTGCAGTCTATGTCTAAGATTTCCAAAGGGATCTCATCTGCACCTCCATTCAAAATTGTTTAGGGTCCGCAAATGAAAAAAGATTGAAAACCACTGTTCTTGCAAAAAACAGTCCACAGCCTTGGCATTCATAATATTCATAAAGTAAAAAAAGAAGCAGAACTCACATACTTTTTTTTTTTTTTTTGGCAAGGGAAGAACAACCCTTTTCGACCTTTCTTATGTATATCAGACCTAAGCAAAAAGTGGCACAACCCCAGTGTTTGAAATGTCTTTTGGAGGTCCCCTTTAACATTGGGCTCATGCTCTGTGATGTGTAGGAACCCACACAATGTGGGTGTCAGGAGGCCTGTGCATAGTTTCCTCGGCTGCAGTGTATGGGAGAAGAATCTTTGCAGGAAAGTTTAATCACTTGTTTTCATCTTCCTGCTTCTTCCCTCCCACATCTAAAGGGGTAGTTTTTTGAAATTCAGAAGCTGTGCAGCAAGACAATAGGTCTTTATACATCTACATTCATTTATAAAGACTCAAAGAGCGGTCTAGGCCTTTGTGAAACTAACAAACCATATAGGTACTTAGACTTTATAGTTAAACCACATCTATAGGAAGCAGAGCTGCAGAGTAACAAGCGGTTTAAGCATGCTTACATTTAAGTTATGAATACACAGACAATGGAAAGAAGAGGGAGAGGACAAGAATATTTCCTAACTTAGGTTTACTGATTCACTGGCTGGAGGGGAAAGAGGCTATCTTTTTATTTCATATTTTGGATCTTCACCACATTTTCTTCAGCTCGAAGAATAATCCACCCAAAACACCTTTATCTTTCTAATAAACTAGAGTAGAAAGTAGCAGACCTTGGTCCCGGCAGGAGTCCATTTATCCACTTCCACAACTTCAAGTTGTGGAATGTCCCGAGAAACCAAAAAGAGCCCCTGACTCCATCTTCTCTGTGGCCTTGGTTCATCTAAGACTCTCATACTTCCTGATATCTGAGAAATACATGGAGAATAGGTGCCAGCCCAAGGCACTGCCAGCCTAGGGACTAATGGGTGCCTGAGCCTCACTAATTTTTATAGGGGCTGTGTGTTTATTAAAACACTCAGGATGCTTTCTTCATTCTAGGCTTATTGCTGAAAATGGAAGCTGCAGGTAGTTTGATAAATGGAATAAGAAGGTCAGGTGGTTTAACTGGAACTTCTGTCAGCATCTCTGCTGAAAGATAACTTCCCACAGGGAAGACACCTCAATGTATCTCCATCAATATCACCCAGCTCCTAAAGTGATAACTCCTCAGTGGGTCTCCAGAGCTATCATTCCCCTCACACGGTGCTAATGCCTCTGCCTCGGATGGCAATAATGTCAGATCAGGCATCTGTTCTCACCAGTTTGCCTTTACACAGCTGACAGCACACACCTGTTAAAGAGAGCAAGGAACAATAGCCTCAGCTGTATTTAGCTCCCCACTCTGGCCATGTGTTTCAGAAGGAAGGGAGGAAGAGGAACAGACAGCTGGGCAGTACAGAATGGTCCAAGCCAGTGGTTTTAATCTCAACCCGTGCCTCGTGGGTTGTTTGCGGCCCAATCAGCACACAGCTGCAGCCCATGTGACATCCTCAGGGCCACACAAGTGTAGTAAAATACATTGTGTGGATGTGGCCCACATAACACACAGCAAGCTGCATGTGCAGCCCACAATGGTAAATAGGTTGAGAACCACTGGTCCAGGCTGATAGTGGGAGGCAGAAGAAGCTGGCAATCTGGTGGGAGATTAGAGGAGGCTTACTACAGAGCGGGAGAAAAGTCCGAAATGTGGGAGGCAATCTTGGCAGAGGTGCAGGTGGGATACTTGAACAAAGCATGTAGTGACTCCAGATGCACAAAGCTTGCAATGTGTGATACCAAGGGTTGGTGAGTGTGTTTAGAAGACCGGCAGCATAAGCAGTTGAGCTGCAGACACAAAGTATGAAGCATCCACTGATAAACAAAGAATACAGCTTAAATAAATCCCATCGATGAGGGTGCATACTTACTGAATCACCCCTCTACACACACACCAGAGCTGGTTATCACAGCTGTAGTCTCACCTTTAGTACTGTACTCAAAGCCAGAAAGAATAGCTTTGATTGGACCAGTTTGATTCCTAGCAGACATAGGCAGTCTCTTTAATTGAGGATAGCTATAAATTACCAAGGTTGTGATCCCCTGCAGTTCCCACAGTAAAATCATGGCTCTAAATGATTCCTACAGTATTGGAAAAATCCCTCACTCCTAGGACTTCTGGAGCACACTAGAATATTTTAGGCTAGTTTCATTTTGTCCTCAGTCAATAGGGTAGAATGAAAACCACAGAGCCATTTAATTTGAGCAAATATTTGGCCGTAATTAGCACTGAAGGTTAAGCCCAAGGCAAACACAAAATATGTTAACTGGAAGGGCAATGTCAACAGAGCATATGGCAACCTAAAAAGGAGAGGTGCCATACCAAAATCTGGGGACACCCTTCCACTGTCTGAACCCCAGGACTAATTTCTTTCCCCCTGCTCCCACTGTCTGAACCTTGGGAAGAAAGAAAAGAGATTTAAAAAGAAAAAAAACAGTCTCCAATTAGGTTCCTTCATTAGCTTTTCAATCAGGCCCATATAAAGTAACTGAGACTTAAAAGCACCAAAACAATGTAAGAAATAGTTAAACACCACTCATTTATTGGGTTGTTGGACTAGAAAGAGCACAGTTATATCTGCCAAATGGCACACTTTAGCCAATTCTCCAAATCCCCCAGTCTAGTGCCTGGACCCGTGTTGCATTTTACCACATCCAAGACTCAGCCTGGATCCCTAGAAAAGAGAGTAGTGGCTCTGACTCACTTGATGATTACCTGTTCTATTCATTCCCTCTGAACACCTGGCATTGGCCACTTTCGGAAGACAGGATACTGGGCTAGATGGACTATTGGTGTGACCCACTATGGCCGTTCTTATGACAATAGAAATCTCCACATAGCCCAACCAGGCTGAAGAGAGAGAAACAGCACTTTGCTAGATCTTACAATTACTTTAGAGTATGTCATTTCTCTCAGTGGCCTGTCTAGGCAAGCAAGTTTGTTTCCATCCCAGGTCCATAAACATGATGGCTAGAGGAGGGGTTGGTAAGGCCGGGATATTATTCTGCTTTTCTCAGCTTTATCTCTCCGCTGAGTAAGAATGCCCCCACGTCCTTCTAAACTCAGGAATCTGAAGCATTTCTTACGCCCTCCAAGGAGAGGAAGAGGAGGTGTCTGAGATGCTGAGAAAGGTCCTGAAACAATTGTAAAGCCACAGAGCTATGAGACAGCAGTAGGGAGATGAGGATATGATGTACAGGCCTAAGATTAGAGTGAATCTCTAAAATAGGTATTAAGAAGTAGGTATTAAGAAGTAAAGAACAGCTATTTCTTGTCTTATGTAGGCAACAGGATGCGTTCTAGAGATGTTCTGGTAAGGTCTGAGTGAACCAAAGGCAGGCAGCTCATAGCCCAAGTCTAGTTTTTACTGGGTGATCTTCACCTCTGCCCTGGCCATTTTGTGCAGTGGAACTGGATGACAATCTTGCAGCAGGTAGCAAATGCTGAACAGGAAGAAAATGGGCAAGAGGAGGTGGGAAAGAGAAGGAGGGGAACAAACTGAGGTAAAAAACAAGCACTGTGCTTGCTCTTAGAGACTACAATAACGGGCACATTAGAAACTTGTAGATTGGATTGTAAACATGCTCTCTGAGACATTCTTGTTAATATTGTTAGATCAGGAATGTGGTCTCCCCAACTTTACATAATGTGATTATAATCCCAACATAGCATTTGGAAGAAATCATAAACTCCAAGAACAGAGCTCAGGTCATTAGACCTTGTGGCACTGGCTGGATTGGGAGGGGAGTATTTATTATATTTTTTAACATCAATACATCAGAATCATAGTAATTCATGTGAGATATGCCATGTCAGGTACCGTTAGAAAGGCTCTAATGTGCTAAGTAAGATGATAATGTTTATGTTCATGTGTTATATGTGTAATGGAAGTTATGGATATGTTTGATATATCTGTATTTCAAATTGTGCTGTGTCTGGATGACACTCCAGACAGGATGGCTACAGCACTAGCCCGCTTAATGGCTCATTAAGAAATTCACAGGTACAATGGGCCCAGGGGGAGAAGCCAGGGATATACCTGATGAGTCACCAGGACTTACTCATGTGACCCTGGACTCCATCTTATTCCTGTAAATTTCCACAAGCAGCATGGCAAGGGCCAAAGGACATAAAAGGCAGCTGCACCACACCCCTTTTGCCTTCAGTCAGTCTTCAGCCTACCTCTGGATCAACTCATCTACAACTGAACTTAACCTGTGAAACAAAGGACTGAGACCCATCCAGATCCTGGATGTATACCAGAGGGACTATACAAGCCTGCAAACTCCACAATTCTTCTAGAAACCTGATATATATGGACTTTCAAATCAGTTGTATGTGTCTGATTGCTTTAATTATTTAACACTTCTCTTATAGTTTGTTTCTTTCTTTTTATAATAAACCTTTATTTTTAGTTACTGAAGGATTGGCTGGCAGCATGGTATTTTGGGTAAGATCCAAACTTATATTGTTCTGGTAATGTGGCTGACCCTTTGGGGTCAGGAGAAACCTTTTTGGTAAAGAGCATAGAGTTTTAAATAACTTATCTCTTTACTGGACCTAGTGGCTGATTGGGAGCCGGAGACTGAAATGCAGTAAAGGGGGCTGTGTATATTTTTATTTTAGCTTCTTGATAACCATTGTGGGGAATCAGAAGCATTGTTTGTGGCTGGTTGGGAAGTCTGACTTCAGTGTCACCCACCAGTGTTAGGAGAATCTGCACTCCTTTTACAGCCTGCCCTGACTTTGGCATTTTCAGGTGGCTACCATAGGCACGGACAGGTCACAGACCTGACAACATTGTCCTCTGCCTGAGATAGGAATACAGTCTTCATTTAGATGCATTTCTGGAAAAGACAAAACCATGTTTCCATTGTGTCAGTGTAGAACTGTTTTGTAACTTGGTCCCCCAAATGGTAATTTCTGCAATGTAGGATCTGTGCCATTCTGCGGGGGTGGACTGCTCAGGTGCTAGGGAAACTCTCTAGACATGCTGAGTAACAACAGAGGTTCTCCTGTTAAATGCATTCCACTCAGTTGAGAGTAGAGATGTTGGAAGCATGTGATATTTTGCAGGAGACTTTGCCACTAACGTGTTAAGAAAGTGACCACAGTTTTCTTCTTTGTTAAAGCAGAAGCAAGAACCCTGGTGACAGGGTAGGAGTTTAGCAGGTTAGGAAGAATCTTTCTATTCATTGACTTAGCACAAGAGTGAGTGGACTGTGGGGTCATGTTTGAGAGGATTTCACCATAGACTGGCATGGAGAAGCTGCATTTTATGGGCAGTATGCTGTGTTAAAGCTACAGCGCATCAAACACATTCCCTCTGGCCTCAGGAGTGACACACTAGGACAAGTCATTGAACCCACAACTTCTGCATAGCTTTGCAGACTGCTCCTGGCCCCCTGCCAGAACTCAACTGAGCAGAACCAAAATTCAAGCTCAGGTGACCAGAAATCAAACCTAGGTCATCTAAAGTTCTAACCTCTAAGACATGAAACCAGCATTGACCTGTTTTCAGTCTTGTTTCTTGTTTTTAAGTTCATGTTTCTCCTCCGCCAATGATCAAAGAGCTAAAGTTGGTTCTTGTACTGGAGAGGAGTGGAAAGGCATGGGCATATACAGGAAAGAGAAGTTGTGTGCTCTCTAATAGTTGATGACTATTTCCCAAAAAAATTTGGCACTGAATGGGTACAGTTCAGGGCACAGAGGGAGAGAGGGAGTAAACAAAGAAGTCCATAATGCATGTTATTCCATTCTTCCGTGTATCTGCCTCCAAAATGCGGTCTCCTTTTATAATGGTGTGTGAACTCAAACTATAATGTATACTTACAGCCACCAGCACTTGCTACAGCATTATAAAGCCAATACCAAGCCCAAGCACCCCTCAGGGACCCTAAATTTTGGACTTTCAGTGAAGGTCCCTTTGTTGGTATTTCAGACTCCAACCCCTTGCTGGGCAAATTTCAGAGCCAGAGCTGAGATCTCTTACCAATACTGTGTTGTGACAGTCTGTAGATTTGTACACATGTAGTTTCTTAATAAAGTCCCTGTGGTTAGCATTTAGCAATACACTTTCTCTGATGTAAACAACTTTACTGCCTTGTCTCTCTTCTTCTTTTATTCTATCTTTTTTTTTTTTTTTTTTTTACTAGAAACACATTGGGCACTGCAAAATAAAAGCAGAGATTTTATCTGCAAAACATTAGGAAAGTGTTGAACTTAGTTGCTGGCCAAAGGTGCTTGGCCTATTTGACAAGCTTGGAGACTGAACACCCTGTTTATCTCCAGGAATGCTAGAGCATGGGCAAGAGAAGTCCAAGTTTCCACACACACACAGTGCCTTGCCAATGAGCCTCAGCCTTAACCTATCTTAGATTAGCCTAAAAAAAAGTTGCACTTAAAATATTTGGCCCAGTGCCTTACATACCTGGCATAGCACATTAAATCACCAAGAAATCTGACCTAGTGCAATATACGCACAGAGCAGGCTTGGCGTGGCTCATTACATACACTGAGTACACCTGGCCCACAGCCTAGTCACAGACTTCCAGAGAACAAGCAAATGGTGGCAGAGAAAACACCCTCAGAACATTGTGCTTCTAGAGCTGGGTCAGTCACCATGGTGCCAAATCCATTAAAGCAAAATGAAGGGCAAGCTTAAAGAGACATCAGAGTTGGGCAGTATTTGTTTATGTAAGGGAAGGAGGAAGGGCATTTCCATTTTCTGTGCAGAGCAAATCTTCAGTTGAAAAAAAATGAACATAGAGTACCTTCTGATGGTCAATATGCATGGAAGATTACATTCACTACATTAGACAGGAAATCTTGCATGGGTTATGTGATTGCATTTCAAAATGTACCAGGTTGGTGCTATGTGGGAGATCTGGTTTTGATCTCTGAACACAGGCGGGAGAGACAGTATTTTCAACAATCCACAATCCCTGGTAGAATGGGATGTCCTAGAAACTCATTGGTTGGTGAAGAGACAACTATAACTCGGAGTGCTAATTGCCTAGGGGAAGATGCACTTCAGAATTCTGCAATCTGGATGCTGACTGACTAGGAAAGAGATGCTTCCTGACACTGGGTAACCCTGGATGCTGGTTAGTTGTTGAGCAGGTGATGACTTAGAATTCAGATAAAGGCAGTGGCAGATTTATTCTTCCAAATAGAGAACTTGCACATATTGTCCAGCAATAAATGTTATGATTGGAACTGATCAGAAGGATCAAATAAAAATCTCATGAGCTTTTAAGGCATAACAGGTGCACACAACTTGCATGGCTTCACAGGGAACTTTTTGATTACACTTTCATATGTATGTCTCCTTTTCAGGGTGACTTGCTAGCACTACAGCCTCTGTACAGTGTATCTGGCATTCATAAACCTAAAGTATTTCCATAATCTGGTGTTAACAAATAACCAAGCAAAGGAAACTAGCCATTTCAAACCTGAATCACCTTACACACAGAAACATTAGCATTAGAGAACAATTAAGAATGTTCAAAAAAGAGATTAATCATTTTTCCAGGAGGGAAAAGAAAGAGCAAAATTGCAGTAAATGTGGTCTTAACTACTCCTCTCTCTCTAGTCTTTCCCTTTCTCAGGCAAGTGGTTGAGAAAGCAGCTTCCTCTCATTCTTTAATGGCCTATTGCACATTAGTATCTTTGACCATTTTCAGTCTCAGTTTCACTCTAGCTGTAGAACTTAAACCACTCTCCGTCACCTACTAAACAGCCTTTTTTTTATGCTGCTGCTGGCTCTTCCTGTTTCCTAAATGCATCCTTGGACATAATGGACCATTCCATCATCTTGGGCCACATCAATGCTGTTGATTATGCAGATGTTTCTGGTTCCCTCTTGTCCTACCTCCTTTGCATTCTCTGTCTCTCTGGTGGTAGCTCTTTTTCTACACCAAGTCCTCTATGGAGTCCCATAGAGTTAAATTCTCATCCCTCCTATTCTTTTCCACTGGCATTCTCACTCATTTGTATTTTTAACAATACCATTTATATAGCCCCATTACTTAGCTGTACATATCTTTCACTGCCATTAGTGACTTCTCCCACTCCACCTTTTGTATCTTGATCAAGTAAACGTGAAGCTTTGTTTCAACTTCCTTCAGATAAATCTAAGACAGAAATGCTTCCTTTGGGCAAGATGCTTGCTCAAACACATCTTCATTTCTTCTAATTCTTTTTTCAGTTGAAGCATCTCTCATTTGCCTCTTCTGTCTACAAGCTTAGTATTACCTTGATCTTGATCTTTCTTTATTTTACATTGTCTATGCCTGTGACTCTGCCTATCTCACAGGGCTGTTGTGAGAAGCTCCACTTGAGTGGTACCTTGTGTTTTTATTTACCTGTAAAGTGCCCAACACGTATATAGTAATCATAACCCTAATATTAACAGCTAAATCTTCCTATCAACACTTCTGCAACATTGTTCATGTTTCACTGACACTGTTTTCTGAAAGCCTTAGCCATTCTTTCTCTCCTCTCATCTTGGCTATTACATCCCCTCTTCTGTGGCCTCCCTGTACCCCAGATCTCTAAATTTTAGCAAGTGAAGAATGTTGTTGCCTATGTTCTTGCATGTACAAGAAAGCACAGCCACATCACCTCCACCTTCCACAGCTCTGTTTCCCCATTCATTTCTTAATAAATTTCAAGCATCCTTATTTTCAAAGAACAATTGTAAAACAAAGAAAAATATGTTTGCCCTTTCTTGCTCCTTAACAATGTGTAAAGAAAACCTGATATATAAAAAGTTATTTTCCTATTAGAAGTATTAAGTTCTGCTTTCTCTCTTTTTCCTGGAGAACTTTGGCTAGATCTTTGGAGGATCATACCACATCGGAGGAGGCTGAAACCTGTGCCCACAAGTGAGAAGGAAGGAGATATTGAGGCATACACAGTATAAGAAAGGGAAGGCACTGGAAGCCCCGCAGTGAAAGAAAGGGTCTGCTTAGGCTGGCACTGGCCAGTGTGCTGTAGTTTTTAAAGTGACTGGCAGACAATTGTGATGTTTACACTGACGAAGAATTCCAGGACAGGTCGTCCAGGCAGAAGAGACCCCAGGACAACCCTGGAGCTGACCAAGCAATGGTGACACCAGGATGGACCCAGTGGTACCTGGCCCAGGGATCTCCTGGCTGGCCCAGGTGGAGGAGATGCTTAGGGTGCAGGGCAGTGGGACAGGCCTGGCACTGCCCAGCCAGGATCTGTGTGGGATGGACAGTTGGTGGTTCAGATGAAGGGGATTGTGGGAGTGTAGCTGTGTCTCACTGGGGCTATGGTGAGTGTGGAACACAGATGGGGGAGGCTAGTGCTGTGCTCTAGACGGTGTCGTCCCCACCCAGCACAGTTGCCCTCGCTCACCTATCAGCTCTTCTGACTCTCCAGCACCAGCCACACATGCTCAGCAGCAGGTCTCCTCTAGTTTTCATTGGATGGTCAACATGTCAATCCGCGCTCCTCCCTGACTGAGCGCCCATTGGCTGGACTCCTCACTTTGTAGGCGGGACTTATGGAGGGGGCGGAGTTCCAGAGCGGTAGCGGCGGAGCTTAGAACAACTGCGCCCTCTTCCTACAGGCACTGCCCGCCTCCTCCGCCGCTATTGGTTAAGGTCAGAGTCAATCGGGAGAAACCCGTGTTTCTATTGGTGGGCGAGATGGAAACGGGGAGGAGCTGTGCCTTGGCCGCGGCGGCTCCCCCCGGCTTGAAACCTCACAGTGCCGGGGACTGGGAGAGTTACGTTAAAGCCGGAGCAGCGCGGCGGGCGGGCGGTGAGTCTGTGCAAAGAATCGGCCGGCCCCGAGGATCCGTCCCACCGTGAGGAGCAGGCGTCATCACCGCCGCCGCCGCGGCTCTTCCCAGGCTTTGGCCGGACTCAGGTGAAGTGCGGGGGCGGCGCGGGCGGGGATGAGAAGCGAAGCGTTCATGCTTGGTTCTTAGGGTGGCGCCGGCGGCTTCTAGAGCGGGTTGGGTCGGGCGGGTCTGCTGTGGTGCCTGGGAGCAGCTCGTCTCGCCCGCGGGCGTGGGGGAGGGGAAGGGAGGGACAGTGGCTTTGCCCGGCCTGGCAGCGGAGCCTCTACCTGCTGTCTCCCTCCCCTCGGCGCGAGAGCGGATGGGGGGGGGGGGCAGCCGCGGTCGGGCGAGACCTGGGCCGGGGCAGCGAAGCACGTGCCCGCGCCTCGTCTCCGCGGGTCGGGGTGTTGCGGTTGCGCTGTGCCCCGGGCGTTCCCTGCCCTCCGGCGGGGCGGGCGCGCCCCCAGGCCCGCGCGCTGCCCCCAGGGCCCGCGCGCTGCCCCCAGGGCCCGCGCGCGCCGAGCAGTTTCTGTCTCTCTCCGCGCGAGTAACGGGCCGGCGAAGGGACCGTTTGGCAGCTGTCAGGCCTCCCGCCTGAGTCACGGGCTGACTGACAATCCCGCGGCGGCGGCAGACGCTGCCAGGGGCTTGGTTTCCGCCCTCCGGTCCAGACTTCCTCCTTCGCCTCGCTCGGGCTAGTGGAGCCGGCGTGGGGGGGGAGGGAGGCAGGGAGTGACGGGGCAAGATGCAGCTTGCCGTGCAAGGGGCTGGGAGCAGATCGCGGTGCTTTCCTGCACCCGCCTGTCCGCTTTTAGTGACTCCGTTCCCCACCTGCCTCCCCTGATAGACGGGAACAAGCTGCCCAGCCCTTGAAGGTGAAACGGAGCTAGTGGGTTTAATCAGGAGCGCTCCTGATCTGCCCAGCCACCGTGTGAACGGAGCCTTTGAAGCAGGGTCTTGTTCTGTAGCAGCCACTGGAATTGGATGGTAACAAGGTCAGGCGGGGAAGGAGGCAGTTCTCGCCATGGCTACTGGCGTCTTCCAGCCCCCTCCTCCTGCTCAATCACCTTTGTGCTTATCTGCAGCGTGGCTCGGTCTCTTCCTGTTTGTCAGTCTGTCTGCCCTCGCCACACCCAGAGTGGGCCGAGGATGTAGGTTTTTGTGGGAGAGACTGTTGAAGCGAGCACGTTTTGTCTTATTGAAACTGATGCGCTAAGTAACACATGATAGGTTTGAGCTTCAAAGCTGAACGGATGTTATAGAAAGAGACCAAACCAGCAAGCCGTGACGCCCTGCTCTGTAAGGAAGTACAGAGTAATTTGCATAGAGGTGTGGAGGTTTATGAACTATGGTTCTAAGATTAAAACACACATCCTTAACTCTTCTTTAAATATAGTTTCTCCCCTTAAGCATAGGTGTAATAACTTTTGAGTTACTTTTAATTTAAAAGTAAAAGCCCAGTAATCAGTTACGCCTGTGCAAAGATACTTTCTAACTTAGTCACCAGGTAACAATGTGACCAAGTTAATGTATCTGTGCCACTCCACTGAAAGCTGCAAACCTTGGTGCAGCCTTGAATTGACTCATATGCTCACTTTCTGGTGCTGTGGCCCGCAAATCTTATGCTTAATTGAAATGAGATACCGTAAGCAAACTTTTCTGCTAAGTGAGGTGTTGAGAAAAGTAACATTTGGAAGAAAAGACAATTAATGCAAGTAAGTGGGGCTACTTTAGTAATGAAGTACTTTGAAGTTGTGCAGGATACTGTGACAGCCATAGATAGGCACATGATACTATTGGGCTTGGTATTCTGGCCAGGTGAAATTGCCTCTGAAGCGACATCTGCAATAAACTGTACAGTTTTAGCTTTAGAAGCTTCACATTAGTAGAGGCTAGTTATGGTGGCCTGTTTCTCCTGGGCAGCTTGGATTACTTAACAGATCTGTATAGTCTGCAGGCAGTCTCTTGTGTGAGATTTTCAGTAGTTGTTTTGGAATTAGTGTAGAATTATGAGTGGTGCTAGATAAAGAGCTATGAAATGTCTGGACCCTTCAAACTGAATATGACTAACACAAGGTTGAATTTCTTATGTAGTGTCATCTCTCAATGTTAACTTACAGTATCGGCTCTTGACAAGACAAGTTTTTTTGGAGAAGGGAGGGACCTTGTTCTCAGGCTTGCATGGCCATATAGCACACATCTGTTCCTATATAAATAATAGGATGACTGATGTGTGTATTAAGAGTAATCTGAAGAAAAACCTATTTCAGAGGAACAAACCCAGGCCTTGATGTTTCTGTCAGAGCAGCCTTATCTAGCTTTTCAGGTAATTGATACTAGAAGTATGGTTCTGCTTACTTCACTTCTGTTTCAAGTTAAACCTTCAGTAAAATAGTTAAATCCTTGTCAGCTTGACATCTTTATTTTAGGAGAGGAGGGTGTGACAGTTGAGTGTACAATTTTTATTATCCTTTCCAGATGTATTCTGATTGGCTCCCTTAAAATGGGCTAAAGAAAACAAGTCTACGTATTGTCACAACTAAGCCAAAATTGTAAAGCAACTCTTAAATAATGAGAAGGCCATTAATGATTTGTCCACTACATAGCACATATACTTTCACTTTGGAGACTTCAGTCATCTATAGATATATCTAAACTGCAATTAAAGACCCAAGCTCTGGGACCCTGTGAGGTGAGAGGGTTGAAGAGCCTGGGCTGCAGCCTCTCTATACTGTATTTAAACAGCCCCTTAGCCTGAGCACAAATCAGCTAATACTGGTGAGCCAGGGGTTTTTAATTGCAGTGTAAACATACCCCATATGTCCTGCAAAGCATTTGTTTCCCTAGTATGAAAAATGCCAGGGACTGAAGGTCTTGTGTTCAAACTCTGCAGCTAGTATTTCTGTTAAGTCGCATGTTAGTCTAATATTCTCTGTGTAGTCAAAAGCTGCAGGTGTTCAAAGCAGTCAGGTGTACTGATAATGTAAATGCTCCTAGTCTGACTACTGAAGCCTATATTAGTACTGTAACAAGCAATGTGAAAGCATGAAGCATTGTTTTATCGGTCTTGCTTTAAAAATGCCATATTAAATGATGCAGTAAACCCCATTTCATAGGATAATTCTCTTTCAAATTATCCGTGAAGATGAGAACGTGAATGTACATGCCTGCATGGCTAGCTGTGTTTGAAAATATAAGATTTAAAGCTGCTATAATGTCTAAAATATTTCAGACACTGATAGTCTGTGGGAGGTATCTGTCTCATGACTTTGTTCAGAGTTGCTACCTCTAACCTTCTGATTAGGCTGGAATGACTTTTGACTCCTATGTATGAGTAGCATTCTGAATCTCCCTCTTGCCAAGGGTTATGTAACTTTTAGGAATCTGTATGACTTTAACGGTGTGAGATCATAAAATGGACCTGCTGGAGGTACAAGCACACTCTTATGGTTAATCTAGGACTTATCTAAAGAGGAAGTAAGAGTTATGATGCAAACATTTTTTCTGTAATAGGTCTGCATTCTTGCAACGCAGCTTCAGGTTGTCAGTAGGGGCGGCTATCTAATAGGTAAACTTCAAGGTCTAGAAGCTGGTGTGAACTACTTCTGAAAGATGCTCCAGATTCTGAAAGAATTCTCCAGACTGCACATAACATTGACCATGGTCTTGTTCATTCAGGGTTTTTCCTAGCTTCTAGTGTGGATATCTTGTTCATCCACTTGCTTGATATTTATTTGCCATTTAAAATATATATGCAAAAAACTGCTTTGCATAATAAGTGTTAGGGAAATATTTTCTTTGTGTTCCTTTTCAGTAACTCCTATGGGCTGGGACAAAGCATTGCCTGGAGCAGCATTGTTTTTGCTGGCAATCAATCCAGCTGTGTGCAGGCTTGAGGTGACCTTGTATCTTCAGTTTCTCTTAGGTCTAAGCACACCATCTGGTAGGACTAATTTAGTCTTCTGGTGCAAAAGGATGTGGAAACTAACAACCTGTCTTGGAGCGGTAGATTATAACAAAAACTGTATGTAGTCACATGCAAGTGCAAAGTCTACTGTGGAAGTTACTACCGATGGGTGTGTTCTAGTAAATTAGGAGTACATTAGCTATCGGTTTGTGTTAATCTCTATGCCCACGTTTAATTATGGTTTCTCTCTTTCATGCAGACTTTTCCCCTTTTAGTCAGTTGGTGGCTGTGGGAACTTTTTTTGAGTTCCCAAAACACTGATGTTCCCAACATTGATTCCTGTTGTTATCCAACAGTACTGCAGTGGCATGGCAACATCTGACCTGAGACCAACCCAGATTCAGTCCATTGCACACACTATGTACCTGCTTTCAGTCATTGCCTCTTGAATCTGTTATTGTCTCAGGCAGCATGCTTTTTTTTCTGAGCTTCCTAAAGAAGACCAAAGAAGTAGTGGAGTTTTCAGTTTTCCATTAATGAAACTGTGAACAATTTCATTGCCAGATACTTCAGAAACTAGTTCTTTTGCTTCTGCACTATGTATTGCTTATGTTACTGTCACCTTTGTGTCTAAGCACAAAAAATTGTAACTATAAAACTCACTGGCATATTTATCTTAAATAATAATTCCCCACACCTGAGAGAGACCTATATATAGATCAAAAACTGATACTTTCCACAAACAGATGTTGGTCCAATAAAAAATGTTACCTCCCATACCTTGTCTCTCTTATGTTGGGACCAATATGGCTACAACAGCACTGCATACAGTTGCAGGAAACACAGGCAATATATATGCATTCATGTTGGATGAGGAAAGGTGGTATGAGCAGGGTATGCAAAGGCATATTTCATAACTCCTGTGAGATTTGTGTTGCTGGAGCTCTGTGCATGGGGTTGAAGTTTCATCTTCCTCCAAAAGAAAACTATAGTTTCTAGTTATAATATACATAAGCAGCTTATCTAGGCAGTTTACTAAGGAATAGAGTTTAGAGCCACGTGGATGGGCTAGCTGAAATAATCTGTAACAAATGAACAGTAGTGTATGTGGAGAGGAAATTTTAACAGTTTAAAAATCTCTGTGATGATCAAGATCTCCATGAATTCTGCTGCTCATCAAAAGCTACAATTTTGCTGATCAATCTCAGCAGGAGATCCATGTGATGTAGCTTAAGACACAGGAACCTCAGTTCTCATGGGAACACATGCAAAGCAGATCTTCAAAGTTGTAAGGCAGGTTCTATTTTTGATGGAAAAATCCTTTGGGTAGGCAAAGCTTACAACTTTGGTTTCTTGCATTCGGATAAGGAGCTGTGTTTCTTGTCAGATGGTCAAGATTGCAATTTCCTGTTTATTTTTAAGTAAAATATATTCTTGTAGTTTACTTCTCTCTGACTGGGTTTAGTGATACAATGCAATTTAAGATATCTTAACTTTCTTTAAATGTGCCTTGAGTCTTCACCTGTTTACTTGAGTGTATGTTATCTCTTGATCAACCTAGACATGCAGGATATCCAGGTGGCTTTCCTTATTAGAGTTTTTGTCTTAAGAGGATGGCTGCCTTTGCCAGTCTGAGTGGTTTTAGTGGCATACTTGGTGCTACTTTGAGCAGAAGTGAACTGGGGTCACTGATCTGATTTTACAGCAACACTGTAAGTACTGGTGGTGATCATTGCACTCTGAAATGTAACTAAAACAGTTATTTGTTAACACCTTCCTCCCCCCCACCCCCAAATGTAGCCGGTAGCTGTCTATAAACTGATATAGTTTTCCTAGGTGTATTTTAGGATGAAATAGTGAGGTCTTTTAGACTGTAAATTCTGTGAGGCAGGGACAGTCACACTACATCTGTAGAATACATTGCAAAACGGGATGCCAACCTAGGTGCTTTTGCAATATGAATGTTAATAATAGCACATTATGAAAGTTTTGACTTTCTGTTGAATGCTAAAATGTTCTTTGACTCCCTGACCCAAAAGTCTTGTACAGAAGTTGAGCTTGCAGTTTAAGGTATTGTATGGCAGGCAACATGAAATCCACACAGATACATGTAATATTGACAGTCACCTAAAAATGGAGTTCCCAACAACTTCATTAAGACTTAATATGTGATTTTCAGTAAGTTTTATAGATATATGCAGATATGTATTCTACAGTAAATATTAAATCTGGAAATATGTGGTTGTATCAACCATAATTCTGTCCAGTTCTCTTCCACTTACTGGTAATTAATGGCCACGTGAAAGACTTAAATTTTCCCTTGTACAAATATGATTACAACAGTATGGACTCTAATTGTTTAATGTAGACCAAAAAGGCAGATGCAGGTTATATCTGAAACTGATATTGGGGAAGATGGTATTTCTACCCTGTATTTATAAAGTAGATACAGTGATTGTCAGTCTTTTGCTTGGTTAGGAAATGGAGGATTTATCATGTAGACTTTAGCCTCTCCACCATAAGTGTGGTGGACAGGGGTCAGTTTATCATGTCCCATGTGTGGAGACTTACTCATTGATTATGTGGAATGAAGATGCTCTTGTACTTTTTCTTAAGGTTAGTGATTCCTCATCTTGTTTTGTTTTTTCTCTTATCACTGAAACTTTGTCTAGTACATTATATATTTCAAATTCTTACCCTAATGGGAGAAGGGAACATAACATTTTATAAGGTGTGCCTACCACTGTAAGAGGGGGTTTTCTACCTCCTGGTGCTTGAGATGAATCCCTTGCCATTCTAGTGTACTTAGAAACTATAGAATGCTGTTCATAAAGAATGACCATAAAGCACTAGCACTTCAGATTGGAGCACAGATTTGTCTTTTTACCAAGGAGTTCACAGTCTAAAGGAGACACGAGGGGTGGGGAAAGCACTCAAATATTTATGGTGATAAATGCTCTTAGAGATGGGTTTGGGAGGACAGATTCTAAAATAGTAAAAGATCAAGAGAAGCTTATTGCTTGCACAACTCGGTTCCTTATTTAAAAATGAAAATGTTTCCTCTTTGGAAAGAGGGCAAAGGTAGAGGCCAGAGCTGAAAGATTGACCAGAAGAAGTGAGTTAGCATAAGGTCATGGCAGACAGGGCAGGGGAAAGCTCAGTGTAGGAGAAATAAGTGGAAATGGCAAAGTGTGGGGAGCACGTGAGGTTCAACTAGCTAAGTATGCAGGGGTGAAATAGTGCAAAGCCTTAGAGGTGTTAGATATGTCTTCAGAGTCTGAGGACATTTTAACTACAAAATTGTCTACCTAAATTACATTGTTATGCAGCCACTGCAGTAGTGAATCATTTTTACATGTCCATACTGTGCGCCTTGGTGGTGCGCCTCCTCACCAGGAGCACCTGCACTGATTTAACTGTCAGTGTAGAGCATTGTGGGACTGTTTCTGAAAGGCAGCAATAGTCGATGTAAGCAACACAGCATCTACCTAAGTGCTACATCTGTCATGGAGGTGGCGTTATTAAATCCATGTAGCAAGTGAGTTACATCAGTTGGAGCTACGTTTTAGCGTAGACGCTTACAGATTTAGCTCGACGAAAGGCAGTTTATGTTGACCTAACTCTGTAGTATAGACCAAGCCTCAGTATTTATAGGTGGTGAAGTTGTTTTCACTTGGTCCCTGCATACCTGTTGAGCTCAAGGACCCTTGATATTTTCTATTCAAGTGTCTTGGCTGTTTTCCTGGCCAGAAGGGACTTGATGAGACTTCTTTGGAGCTCACCTCTGCTTCCAAGGGAGGATTTCCCACTGCCTGCCTGCATGGGGACTGGTGTTGAAAATCAAACTTGGATTTGCCTGCGTTACACTAGGCTTTTTTTGTCCAATACTTCCATAGTTGCTATCAATGATGGAGCTGAACTATTTGAAACACAGAAGGGCAACTTTTGGAAAAAAGGCCTAGTATATAGACTTCTGCTGCACTCTGACAATCTAGCAAGCCAACCATAGTGTTTCTGGTGAGATGTGAGCCCTGTTTAATTTGTAGAAATAATCACATTTGACTGGTTGCCAGACCGCTTAACATTTTCATTTTATGTGGCTATGGGAAAATATTAGAATATTTGAAATATTATTGGTATAGAGAATAAAACAAATTCTCTGACATGGTTGTCACATTCACTTTCTGCATGTACAGGCTAGAGTGATATGGCTGTAACAATGTTTTCCTTGGAAAGGCCTTGTGCCCTACAGCTCCCCAGAAAGTAGCCAGCCTTATTTTTTTCCCCTTTCCTTCAGACTAGATGTAATTAACTTAATCCCTGCCCCCTTCTGTGACAAGCAAATGTGTATTTGCTATGATGATCTGAGCAGCTGGAGAGTTCTCATATTTAAAGTATCTGACTAAACGTTTTTGAGCACCCAAAGAGTCTCATTAGCTCTAATGCAAAGTATTAGAGAAGGGAGAAAAGTTACCCTGATATAACAAGAAGGGGCTAAAACTGTCTGAAAGTCATTATGCCCTCTCATGCAGTGTTCTTGAGGAATTCTGCATGTCTGAGCAAAGTTCTTGCTGTTTGCTCTGACTCCTGAGGCAACAATCTCCTAGCAAAACCATTTGAGCAGCAGGGATGGGCTGCAGTTTTCTAAACTACTGCTGTCTCCTTAAGTGGGATTACTCTGTCCAGTGGTCATGAAGAATGTGTTCTCCCTCTGGAATGTTTTCCTTGTGGGCATGCTGTTTTTGGAAGAGGGATTCTCTCCTCTGCTGAGAAGGCATGTACTGTATATGCACTAATAAGAAACAACAGTTGCAGAAAGCATATAATGCAGAATAGTGATCTTGGAATAAATATTCCAACTGAACAGTGTTAGGTGGCAGCCAGCCTAGATTTGCTGGACTGAAGAGTGAGCTTGAAGTTAACATAGGGTCACCCTCTGTGAGCAGCAGCAGTTAGTATTTTCAAATATCGATCATGCGCTTTATATTTGAGACAATAAAGTTAACTAGGATTACAAAGTGTAAAAGTCTTGGTTTGAACAGTGTTATTTTATGGGGTAGGAAATGTGACTGACCATTGCCATCACGCAGATGAGTTGTGATTGCAGTGTCTTACTATTGTATGATTTGTGGTTTTTGGGAATTCCCACTTAAAACCTTAATTTCCACACTGGAGTATAGTCCTTGACTCAGGAGGGTTGCTTTGGGACATAAAGAGAATTCTAAAGGTGGTCATCCAGAAGCATTTATCCCATATTCACCATTCTGAAGATACCTGCTGGAAACCTTTCAGGAAAACCTGTAAGACACACCACCTCCCCTCCAACTATTGTCTCCCTGCCTCATGATTGGCTTGGGCAGTGGACTAGTTCAGATTTGTGTGTCAGAAAAATTCCTTGTTGCTTGGTACAGAGAAGGTAGAAAAGTCTCTCTTCTGAGTATGACCATCCACTTCCAGAATCCAATTTGGCATTCACTACCTAAACATTCTAGAAATCAGCACACACATGAGATGAACTAATTTTCCAGCAGAGTAGAAATGGTTGTGTTAAGTTGCCATATTTGGATCCTAGTACTTAAATTTCACATCAGTTTCCTCTCTCCTCTTCCCCAGTGAATCCAGCTCCCTTTAACCTGTTCTCACTAAGATTCTTAAGACCTAGCATATTTAATGCCCTATCATCATGTACTCTGTCCAGCTGAATACATGCCAGAATGCCCTCATTTACTGGTTTGCTTTATTTCTGATGGACCCATGTGCAGGGGAGCACATACTAATGCTGTTCCTTGCACTTAATATACAGTCGTATAAATATGGTAGCTGGCAAGTCTGGGCAGCTCTAATGTCAATGAAGTTGCAACAAAAATCACCAACCATCTACATTTCAGTTATGAAATAAATCATTGTTCAATGTCTTGGATGAGTCAGGAATTGACTAGAAAGGAAAGCAGTGAACTATAGCAAGTCTAATAATGACTGCTGAGAGTCTTAAGTAAAGTAAAAGCTCCATTAAAAAGAACAGGGCTGTGTAGCAGCACAACCTCCTAAAGAAAGTGAAGATGAGCGTAATCAAGAACCTCTTAAATTCTAAGGAGGCTGTGTAGGAGTATCAGGATGGAATTCTTGCCCCCACTCCTCATTGTAATGTATAGCATTAGACAGTTGGATGAGTGCACTGACTTTTGGCTTTGTCTGTAGCACCAGGCTATATATGTTACAGATCATACTGGATTTGATGGACTAGTATTTGAATCCAGTATTGAAAATTCTTTTTTCCTAAGAAGAGACATGAAATATTAAACTTGGTTTCTTCAGTGGTAACTGACACTTCAAGCTACCTACAAACTAAAATATAACCTTAGTTTTGCTCCTTCCTTGTTCGTCCTCTCACGCAGCCAGCCACCCAGGTCCTCTATGCCTGTACTAATCAATCCTCAGGAGCTGAGGCCTAAACCATTCCTCAGCAAATTGAGAGGAACATTCACAGTGAGTAGTAGATACTGCCATCCTGCAAGAAGCTGCTTTCAGTTCCTAGTCACGTTTTAACAATCGCACCACTTGCTTAATCTACATACTGCACTTTCCAGTTAGGCAGCATCTGCTATATAATTAGATCTCTTAAAACTATTTCTCCTTCCCCAGTCATGTTAGCATAGTTTGCCAAAACCAACAACGAAAAGATAGCCATATTTATCAGCAAAACCAAGGCAAGAACAGACTGCTCAGATCATAGGTTTGAATGGGACCCCTCGCCTGTCTGCATTGTTGATGGATGTTGTTTCAGATCAGCCAGGCTATTCAAGGTTAGATTCCTTAAACACTCTACATTAGCAAAGAAAATCCAAGCTTTCCCATTGGGAAGATATTTTTTGGGCTAGGTTTACACTACCACTTGCATCAGTATAAGTTATTTCACTAAGGGATGTGAACACCCCCACTGACGTAACAACCACCACTCATTGGGGATGGTTTAATTATGTCGACGGGAGAGCTCTCTTCCATTGGCATAGAGTGGCTACATGAGAGATCTTACAGCAGTGCAGCTGCATTGGTACAGTTGTGCCACTGTAAGCACTCTAATGTAGACATGGCCTTAGCTGCGGTTGAATTGTACTTTAATCAACCAGTAACACTAATATTCTAATGACAGAATCTTGTCATGTCAGCAAGACTTGGTGTTTGCCATTTTTGACGGAAGATCCTAAGCTGATGTATTTATTGGGTTGTGACGACAGAGCAGTTTGTGGAACAAATCAACAAAGAACTGATTACTTGCATTTGTGAACTTTGTTTAAATATATGAACAAGTTAAAAATGTGAAATGCATACACAAAGGGAGTCTGCTTATCTGGACAGTGCCACTTACCTAAAACAAGCTAACCTTTATTCTCCCTGCTTTCTGATCTCTGCAATGCTGGCATAAAGGCCACTCAACACACAATGTGCCAGGATAATTTCCCATGAAATTAGAGATAAAAATTTTAGTCACCTGGTAAGACACTATTAAATTTATCAAAAAATAAGCTTCCAGACAAATCATTCCTGCATTGTAGAAAGGAAGGTAAAAACGCCAACCCTGAGTATGTACATTTAAGTTCTTGTTACAGCGATCAGTTTCCAACACTACACTATTTCTATTTAGGTCCTTTATGGACCCATTACCATAACACCTCACAAACATCAATGAAGTTATCCTGACAAGACTCGAAAGTAGTATTCCCATTTTACAGATGTATAGGTGACCTTCCCAAGGCCACACAGGAAGTCTGTGACAAATCCAGGAATTAGTCCCAGTGTAAGACTTAAACTACAAGACCAACTTCTTACCTGACAATATCAGATAAAGGGTAAGAAGGAGACAAGTCTGCCTCAGTATGGTAAGTCCTTTCCCCCAGAAATTCTGTTTTAGCACCTATGGGCCTAGTCTGTGGATCTCCAGTTAATGAAAGCTTGGAAGACTCAAATCAGAAATCTCCTGTCTTAATACTAGCTGTCAAACCAGCACTCATCCAAGCACTACAGTAAATCTGTTTCAGAACTCATGTTAGTGCTCTTAGACTGAAAATAATCCAACACTACTTCTACTTTTACCTAGACAATTTAGTGTAGTCCAAGCCCATCTTGCTAAACAATGGCTCAATCCCAAAAATAACAATTCTGTGGCTGCTGACAAAGTAAACTGGGAGAAAGGGGGTAGTGCAAATAGTTCTGGAAGATTAAATTACAAACAGATAAAGCTGGATTAGTTTAAAGGTCTCAATAGTTTCTAGTTCTGAAACTTCGAGTCAATGACTTTCAGCAAGAGTGCAACTTTTGGATCTTTTTTAGGTTGGCCCAGGTGAGTTTCAATTTGTAGAATTGTCATATTGGCACCTGGTAGCCCTACCAGAGTAGAGGGGTGTGTGGAAGAGAATCTCCTTAACTCATAAACCCTAAAGCTGGAAATCTGTTGAAAGACTAAAGCTATGGCAACACTACAGAGTTTACAGGGGCACAGTGCAATGCATCCACTCTTAAAATGATGGGAAAGAGCTCACCTAGTGACTTTATTACTCCAGCTCCCCACAAGTGGCAGTAGCTTTCCTGCCGACATAGCACTGTGTACACCAGGGCTTGGGTTGGTGTAACTTATGTCGCTCAGTGGGATGGTGTATTTGCATGTATGTAGCCTAAAACAAACTTGAGTGTGTGTGATTTCCTTGAAGATAGAAAAGTTTAAGGGCATGTCTACACTACAAACTTAAGTCGATTTATGTTAAGTTGACTTACAGCTGCTACAGTAATTACTGCAGTGGTTCATGTCCACCCTACCCTCCTTCTGTCGGTGATGTGCGTCTCACACCAGAAGCACTTTCACTGTCTGACAAGGGGCAGTGTTGGGGGGCTGAGAGCCTGGGCTCTCAACTCAGCTGAGCTCCCAGCAGAGAGTTGCATGCAATCTCCCCACTGGGAGCATGGGTGGGGGCAGCCAGGCTCTAGTTGGGATCTCCCACTTGCCCCAGCTTTCTTGTCAATTTCATGGCTCCAACATGGAGCCCTTAAATTGACAAGAATAACAGCCAATGTAAGTAACGTGCACTGTCTACTGGAACACTGCATCCCTAACTACACTGACATAAGTCCTACGCCTCTTGTAGAGATGGAGTTATGTTGGTGTAGTAGGGCACTTAAATCTTTGGGACTAAGCCTATAGTATGTACACTGACATAATTAGGTCAATGTAAGTCGCCTTATATCAACCTGACTGTAGTGTAGACCAAGCCTAAGATAAAAATGCATGTCTCTTCATAGTTGCTAAGGGGACAGATATTCTTAACTAAAAACAATATTTGGGTCAGTCAGCTGAGAAGAATCTGAAAGGAAGTACATAAATAGAGTTCTCATACTTTTTATTTCATAGTGTGGACTATCTTAATAGCTTGTGAGCACCTCCCCTCCCATTCATGACTGTGAAGACCACTTCTCCTCCATTTGAAATTGCATGACATCTTTGTGGTAATCACACAACTACTTATGTGGAAAATCATGTGTTTGTAGCTTTCTCTCAATGTGATTTGGCACCTGGATAAAAGAAAGCAAACACTTGTCTAGCCCACTCTCCAGACTATTCTGGACCACTGATGGAGCTGTTAATGGATCTGTAACATTCCCTTGTGTACCATTTCTGAAAGCAACACTAGGAAGGAGAATTTCAAATGCCAAAAAATAAAAAAAAACTCTTCATTTTTGTCTATAGGATGTATTGCAACAAGCAGCACAATTATCTCCTCATCTGAACTATCGCCCAACATACATGTATGGGGCATGGACATTTATCTATACAGTCGTGTCTCCACCCAAGACAAACTACTGAGCAAACAAACCACTTGCAGAGTAACATTAGCAGCTGGTGTCTTTCCCACAAAGGGTGGCTACCTGCTCAGCACACCCATTAGTTGTTTGGCTTTTAAGCATGAATGCATGTGTTGATACTGTATCTTTAATTACTAAATCAGCTTCAGTAGCAAACAGGATTCAGTCCTTGAAAATCAACCTGTAGTCGCAGCAGTGTTGTGATAACCATGCTAATGCATGTATTAAGTTTCAAATCTTACTCCGCCATGTATAGGATTTCTTAATTTTAGTTTGGTTACTACTTCATATCTGGCTTCAAAATTTAACTAGATATTTGCTTCCCTCACTGAACTAGCATCTTCCGCTGGTATTGCTCTTGCAGACACTTTCAGTGACTAATTTTTTTGGGGGGCTCATGGCCTCACCACTGCAAGGGACTTGTGGAGTAGGCTTAAGGCTCCTGGGGAATAACCCTGGCACCAGAGGATCTCCGCATTGTCACAGAAGTCCCAGGTGCAGGAGCTATTGTGGAGTGTGGGCAGACGGTGGTGTGACTGGGGCAGTCCTCTAAGCAATTTCCTCCTACTGTGAGCCCCATAGTTGTGGTAGGAAGCACAAGGTAAGGCAGTGTGAAGAGTTGCCCTGGAATTAGAGGTGCAAACAATCTCCTCAGTGCAGGAAAGAATTTGCTCCTTGTTTGGACATCAGATTAATTTCTGTATTGCTTGTGTAATATGACTATTTCAAGAGGCCTAATTCTTCTACATGCTCCTCCTGCACAATGCACAACCTGGAATAATCCCAGCACTATGATTCCTCAGGCTGATGGAGGCAGAAGTGTACCATATGTGCTGAAGCCAGGGGCTGGGAGGACTAGTTACCAAATGGCATTGTGTATTCTAACCATCTCTCACTGCTAAGGAGTGTGGTCTCTCTGTGTGAGATGGAGAGGAGAGCCTGAAATAAGGGTTTTGTCCAGTCTCCTTAATGTGGCTATCCTCTTCACTGCTTGTGAAAAGGTTCACACCTGGCTGGGTTATCTTTTGAAGACCCATGTGTTCCTATTTCCTAGCCAAAAGGAGTTCATCTCTACTTCCAAATGTGAGGGAAAAGAATCTCCAGAGTGTAGCAAATATATGCCCTGAATGGAAAGGGAGTCAGGAATATGTATTTTTAGGCTGAATGTAGAGCTCTTCAGATAGTTTAGTTACAGTCAATTTCATCATTTCCTGAGGAATCCCAATTTAGCTGAAGTACTTGGCCTCTGGTGTGTCCTGCTTAATTATAGCCAAAAAAGGCAACTAGTTAAATTCTTGGGAGTTGCATTTGCAGGAAGCTGTGTAATGGAGGTTAGAATACATCTGTTGCCTTGCTAAACCTGATACGATTTAGTTCCTTTTTTCTCTATTTAACCCCTTGGATGGCCTACAGTCTGCAGCAGATACCCAAGGCCACCTGCATTTGTAAGATTTCCTGCTGAATCAACAACCCGTTCTTCCAAGATCCTGGACTACTTTTCCCCTTCCTCTGTATTCTCTCAGGCTAGATGTCTCGGAGTGTGCTAGAATGATCTGACAGCTGGCTCTCATTTTAGTGGTGGCCTCATCTACAGGTGTGTACTGTCCAAGCAGCATAGGATTAAAACATTGTAACCCTACCTTTGTTCCCGCTGCCATCTAGCCACCAGTGGATGTTATGGGTTGTTTCCTTGGTAACCCTAACAGGTTTTACCTATCTTGCTGCAGAAATTAGGCTTATAATATTATCAAATCACAAGGGCCCTTCTTGTCTTCTATATGCAACTGTATTCTTAAAACAAGCTTGTTTAATTTCTTGCATTGATGGCACAAGTAAACCTACCTGAAGTATAGGTTGCTCCACGCTGAGTGTTTTGAATACAAGAATTCTGAAACCAAGTTGTAGACTCTGTAACTCACTTTCCTGTGTTAGGACTGATTCTTATTCACAGCAGTTCCTTGTCCTTGAAGATAGGTTGCAAGTTTGAGTCCCACATGTAGGTGCACAGCCATCTTCTTAATTCTGTCTTTCAGTCAAGAATAATGCAAGACTTTCTCCTCTAAGCCTTTAATTTAACAGAATGCTTGATGTGATCAGGCATCTGGTGGTGAGGCATCTTTCTCCAGTGACATGTAAGGAGGTATCACCTTGCTCCCTCTGCTATTGACTTCAAAAACTGTGGTCTCCCTATGACCAGAGCAGCTAACCCTGTTGTCTGCTTCATTTAACTGGTACTGAGGAATTATAAGGGATGAGCTCTATGGCTTTCACTTGAGCCAGCACCAGATGGTGCTGAGTAGTGTGTTTGTGCAGCATGCATTGTAACTTTTTTTTTTTTTTTTTTGAACTGTGGTGTGCTACTGGAACAGACCCTCAAGAGGAACAATATGGAGGTGGGTGGCTAGTGTTATCAGGGTATAAACTTAAAATATTCATTATGAAGATCCAAGGATGGGAAATGCTTCTGGGAATGGCCATCATGGTAACTGAGGTGTGAGTGTCCATGCTGTCGTTTTTTTGGAGTAGAATGCGAGATGCTAGGTATACTTAAGCCTGCCTCAGCTCAAGGGGATAGACTACTTGTGGTCCCTTCCAAGCTACATTTCTAAGATTGTCTCTGGCTAGCATTTTCCAGAGGTCTAAGATGTAAATTTTAAATGGGTCTGAGAACTTGCAGAGCAGGAACAAGTACCGCATCCAATACAAAGCAAGAATACAGTTCTCCATTTGATACAAGGAATTTCCCTGCTTGCGCGCACACACAGCTGGGTTGGCCTGAGCACCCATCTGTATCATAGCTGGCATTTTTCCAGACTTCACTTGCTGCTGCAGGTGTCTAATGCTGGGCTGCAAAGCTTTAAGTTGATCCCAATGCATGTTGGGGCCAGATTGCTTCTGCAGTGAAGCTCTTAATGCCTCTTGTATATTTAGGAAACTTTTGTGCCTGTATGCTGCCCAGTAGGTTTTGCAGGCTTTGTTTATATACCTTATGTGAGTATATTCTGAAGCTACCTGCAGAGGAACTGTTGTAACAGTATTTGACAGCCTCCTATTACACACACACAAACGGTTCTGCCTCTTCTCCTTTTTTCTTCCCCTTTTCTGGTTAACTGCAAAAAAATTTGCACAAAATCAGAATGCATAAAATGATTGACATGCGGGTGAGCACAGGTTCTAAGGGGGTAATGCTTTTGGTGTTTTGTGAAGTGGCTGACTTTCTCTGCTTACTGAGCCCTGATGCATGTAGTTCATTAGAATCTTGATTAGTCAACCAAACGGTGCCTTTCATAAATCCCATTTTATGAACCAGAAAGTCGTTGGCAGAAGTTCTGTATTTAATCTTTCATCAAAACCAGATTACTTTGTTCTAGACACACTCCTAGAAATCCCCAGTATTCTCCCTGATGTAGTGTCAGTGATCTCTCCCTCACTAGGCCTCACTTCTGTAACCACTACAAAAACATGATCTTTAAACAAGATAGTGACTGTAATATTTCTTAACCCAGAGGGTTCTGTACCCTGATAACCAACAGGGGCGTGCACAAGGCGGCGGGTGGGAGCAGGAGCACAGGCCCCCAATAATTGTTTGGGGCCCAGAGCTCCTCCGGCCCGGGAACTTGGGGGGGGGGGGAGGAAAGGAAGAGCAAGCTGTTGTTTTGGGGCCATGGGTGGGAGGGGGAATGAGCTCCTCCAAAAGGGATCAAAGTTAAATTTCTGGGCATGCCCCTGATAACCAACATCTTCAACAGTATTTTTCAATAAAGGTGACCTACAGAGCACAAATAAACTGAGTTAAGATCAGATCTGTGTTGTGTGTCTGTCATAATCTGGCTATGGGGAGAGTACTTAGTCATATCTCAATCAGCCTTTTAATTTTTTTTCTTAAAATGTATCTTGGGACACTTTTGGATATCTTCAAGGAATAAAGGATAACTGACAGCGCAATCCATAGTATTCATAATGTATCATGCTGAAGTACATCAAATATCTCATTTTCAGTGAACCAGGAAATACAAAAGAGACTTCAAAGTGGAGCGGAAGGGAGGATAGAACTAAAAAGCTTGATTAAAACTGTTCTGTGGTGAATTCCATCAACAGCCTACATAGTGGTGATATTAACCCAGAAATCTGGTCTTAACTGCAACATGAAACAAGTAGAATTAAGTTACTGACATAAACCCATAGCTACTTCATGGAATGGTGCTTCAGAATTGTCTAACATGTTTACGACCTTAACTCGTTTTTTGCTGGGGAATAGAAAATACATAGTTTCCAAATGCTAAATACACAGTGGTTCAACAGTCTTTTCCCTCTTCCTGTCATTTTAGGAGGAGAAACCTTTACCTTGTCTGTAATTCCAACAAACCACTTGTGATCATTTTATTTCAATAAAGGTGGAGGCGGGAGGCCCTGATGGATGGGGACCTATGCCAGTGTAGTGTCCGTTTTGTCTCTAAAAGTCTATCTTGCTGCTTGAGTTGTAAAAACTTGACTTCTTTTTTGTTCTGGCAGGTCCCTAGTTACAAATCACCATGGCTCAAAAAGATGTTGATAAGTATCTTTATGTGGACAAAAACCTCATCAACAACCCCCTGGCTCAAGCTGACTGGGCAGCCAAGAAGCTGGTTTGGGTCCCATCAGAGAAGAATGGATTTGAGGCTGCCAGTCTGAAGGAGGAAGTGGGAGATGAGGCCATAGTGGAGCTGGCAGAGAATGGAAAGAAAGTGAGAATAAACAAAGATGATATCCAGAAGATGAATCCACCCAAATTCTCCAAAGTGGAAGACATGGCAGAGCTGACCTGCCTGAATGAGGCCTCTGTGCTGCACAACTTGAAGGAGAGATACTATTCAGGGCTCATCTATGTAAGTAACAATCTTCTGTACTGGGGGTGAAGGCTTTTATGGAGACTGCATGTAAATGTGCTGCAACCAACTTCTCCCAAACATGAATAATTAATCTTTATACTGACTGCCCCATATAAAACTCTCTGTGACACTGCTACTTCCCCAGCTCCAGAACACTGCCCCCTGGTTAGAATGGAGCTCTCAGGAAATGCTGTGGTGAAATGGTTGGACTTTGGTGTTTGAGTGTCATTGTTTGGAGTATGTTTTGAATATAATTAACTTGTTTTTGGCTAGAAAGAAGAGACTTTGGAAAGCAGTAAACAGGAAGCCTGATTAAAACAGAACTAAAAAATAACAAAACCCATTTGGGATGTATACCTAACATCTGACTTGCTTTTCCAACATCTGGAACCTCCATGGGAGGGAATATTCATGCCAAACTGGCTGTCTAATCTCCCTCTGAGATTCAGGTTTTTAGCGCATGTGTTCCCTCCAGAAACAAACATCTTGTACCCCAGAACAGTCTCTTTCAGTGCATGTAATGATAAATATCTATCTGAACTGGCAGATTCTGTTCTCTTCTCCCCCACCCCCCCAATGTACAAGAGCAGCATAATCCTTTCACTAGTTTATTGCCATGGAAATGACAGGGATATCTGTAGATTATGACAGTCATGCACAATCACAAGGAATAAGGTTTAAGAGCTAGGTTCACTGCCATGCTTACATATGCTCAAAAGGAGCACATTAAAGGATAAATAGAGCCCTGCAAATCTGCGGATATCCGCAGACCATATTTTGCAGATCGGATGGTCACGGAGGTCATGGATTGGTTTTCCAGGATCTCCATAACTTTTGGGACGGCTGGAACAGCTGATTGGCTGTTTGGGTGGCTGAGGTTGATACATCTAAAAGAGGGAGGATGGATTGTGGGTCGGATAAAAGTTTATTCTCTTGCAGATTCACATATTTGTATCCGTGCAGGGCTCTTAAGGATAAAGATTTGGAATCTGCATTGGTTTTGTAGTTCCTGTTCAAATGTCACTGTTAATGTGAGTTGCATCAAACAGCACACAAGTGTATCCCTTACAGTCTCTGCTTTAACAGGGACTTCAAGGGGCATAGGACTAGGCCTAGTGGTCATATGGTGCTTTTTAATGTACTGGCTGCTTACATCTGAATAAATTCGTTCGTTTTGTTTGGTCCTAGCTTAGTCCTTATTTGACAGTACAGAACAATAGCACAATGGTTAGGGCTAGAATAGCAGGAGATACTGAACATTAGGCCTTACTAGTATCTGTAGGCAATGTGAAGTAGATTCTTTAATGTGTTTTATGTCTGCTGTCCTGTGATGTATGGAGGACACTAATATTACTGTAGTCCTAAAGAAAATCTAGACAATTGATTTTTCTTCTCTGAACAATGGTAACATTCAAACCTCTCTTATTTACCTTTCTGACCACTCCAAATGTCAAGAGTGTGTTTCTAACAATATATATCCCATAGAATCTCTTAGATACTTGCTACTTAATCATCCAAAGAGGCCTAGTCCTCTTCCTCACCACTTCTGTGGCAAGCCAAAGATTGTCTCTGTAGCTCTTAGCGGAGATTACCAATATAATTTAGGGCAGCACATGGCAGGAGTGAACATATGCTGTGTACCTCTGTAAGAACCCCTCTGAACTGCCCTCTTCTAGGTCAGTGATTTTTAGCTTATAGTCTGTGGACCCTCTGGTCTACGATTTCCAAAGGGATCTGCACCTCCATTTGAAATTTTTTTTAGGGGTCAGAGAATTAAAAAAAGTTGAAAACCACTGTTCTAGGTTAGGATCGTAGTACCTAGAGTCTTTGGCTACAATTCTGGCTGATGCTCAGGGTACTTTTATGCCACAGTGGCACAATGGACATATGTAGCAGCAACAGAATATCTTCGTTGGAATGGGGGTTCTTCAAGGTGTACAACTGGTGTAAGAGCTCCATGCCAGCCTTTTCCCTCTCTGATGTCAAGGGGCATGAGGGAGGAGATGTGATTGGAGCTCAGTACAGGTAGTAATTCTGGGGTGCTGAATAGTTAATTGGTAGTCATACGTAACCACAGCTGCCCTCACCTCCTCCAACTGTGACTTCTGAGCTGTACATCTCAGAATCAGTGTTACTTATGTCTTGTACTGTTGAGAGAGGGATACATTTCCCTTTCCTAATAAAGCTATTAAATTAAAAAAAAAAAAAAAAAAAGTGTAAAGGAGTTATACCTGTCCTAGATATTTCCCGTCCTAAATGAAATTGACTACCTAATACTAATTTCAGGACCTGTTTAATTTTAAGTAACTTAAATATTTCACAATAGGCAGCCATTTCACAGGTCTTGAGATGTCCTGTCGATGATACTGCAGACAGGTGGTCACATGATCCATGGGGATAACAAATTGAAACATAACCCACTTCGCAAAGGGTATTTTCTTCTTAAACCTACACTGGTAATGCTAGAGAGAAACTTGGTCCTAACAATCTGTCCAAAAATAAGTCTGCCCATTGGTGAAGTGAACTGATCAGACTGGCCAGCAGCTCTGTTCAGTGAGTCAGGAGATTAGGATGAAGGGCTAAAATCCTTCACTGGACAGCATCTGGGCACTAATCTTCTTGACAGGAAGAGAGCAAACATAAACTACCTCTGGCATAAAAATCTCTGGAAAGGTCATAAGTGCAGCACAGCTTTGTTCTTGGCTTCTGTCCCTTCCTGCGGGTGGGAGCTCTGTTTCTGAGAAGTGGTGGTGGTGGTGGGGGGGAGGGTGTTTTTCCCTATCCTTCCTGTGAAGGGATTGGGAAAGCTTGAGGCTAAGTTTATAGTGGAGACTCTGAGAGGTAGGTGCAGGGAATGGCAGATGTTTCAGGATAGGAACTTGGAAACAGCAAATCAGTGTGTCAGACTGAAGAGATCTGTTTCTGCCTTATTGATTGGTTCTAGGCTGAGATGACTTTGCTGATGGTTGTGAATTATCTGTTTTCAGTCTCTGAACTGAACTTGACTTTAACCCTTTAACTTTAGTGTTCTCTAGCTCATCTTGGTAACTTGTTTTCCCCATTGCTCATCTTCTTAAGTGTGCCTTCTGGGTCCAGAGCGGAACGTAATCCAGAACTTTACAAATATTCCAGTTCAGCAACCACATCAAGGAGAGAGTAGACACTGGGAAAAACTTTTTTCCTGCCCAACCTATTCTTGTTCCATGAGTCACACACTTAATCTACTCCTATCAGCCTGCACATCAACTGAAACACCAGTGCAATTTAATTCCAGAACTAGAATATTGGGCAGTGATGTCTGAAGCAAAGCACAGCTGCAGTGGAGACAACTTGTTAGGTCTGTCACCTTAGTGCATTAGCCTTTAATCTCTGGAAACCTCTGTTCAGTTCATAGACTGGGGCACAAATGAAAATAAGATTTACGTGCACAGAAGAAACTAAGCTGACGTTTGCACTACTTGGTAAGGTTGGAAGACTCTTCTCAGCATAGATGAGTGGAATAGCAAAATGAGTGAGATTACTGTGTTGGCGCTGCAGGCCCAGAGGGATGTGCATTGCTAGAGCTGTGTAGTAAGTATCTCTTCCATGAACCCCAAATACTTAAAGGACAAAATTAACTATTGCCTTAAAGAACTACTGCTCTGCAAATGAGACTGCCCTCAGGTATTTCCCTATCCTGATTGGTGGGGATGGGGTGGGGAGACAACCTTCTCCTTGCCACATGGCTTCATTGGTCTGATAGGAACAAAAAGAACATTAATGCTAACTGCTGTGCTTCTTGAGCTGCAGACCGCTTCCATCTGGCTTCAGACCTCCAGGTTATTCTTGCTTGGAATATGGACAATCCTACTTCACCAGCTTACACTCCTCTGTAGGAAGCTGTTAGGGCTGCCAACCTTGCATTTTAGTTTTTAGTGACATGAAGATCTGAAGTTGGATTTTTTTTGTGGTTTTGTTGGGTTTTTTTACTGACACGGTTGCTGACATCACTAAAAATACCATAAACGATACAATAATGTCACAAAAGTGTGTACTCGCTTGCGATATTCTGAATACAGGAATTCGGAATTACGCAATTGTGTTAGCTGCAGTTAATTGATCAGTCAGGTTCTTTGGGTGTGTGCAATAACAGAAAATTGATAAAGCCATGGTCGGTGTAGTTTTATGATACAAGAAGTGATTCTGAATGACGACACTCAGTATCAAAATACAATATGTTTTATTTCTACCCAATTTCACAGACATTTTTTTATTTTGTACAGGTTTACAGACAGTGTTAAAATTTTTTTACTGACTGTCGGTAAATTTACTTATCCACCTAACTTTTTTTTTCTTTACCACTTGGGGTCCTCCCACCTCTCCCCTCCCCGTATCCCCCCCAAAAAAAACAAACAAAAAAACCTATTAACCTCTATTCCACTACACCTACCCACAGAATACCCCCGTCACACCCTTTCCTTTCCCCTTATACCAGTTGTGGCTGATGCAGCAGGCAATCATACTGTTAAAAGACAAGTTGTAGTGTAGCTGGAACTCACCCACTTGTTTTTCTGGAATTCAAAAAGATGCTATGCTGTAAACCAGGGGTTCTCAAACTGGGGGTTGGGACCCTCCAGGGGTCGTGAGGTTATTATGGGGGAGGGGTGCTGCCTCCCTTAACTTATGATCACTTCTTCCAAACAGCCTGGAAAGTTTGTCTGCAGAAATATGTTATTTCCTTATGGGGGAGACAAACAGGGTACAGTCTCTTCTAGTCTATTTCTGCTTATAATATAGCCTACATATGGCTCCTGTAATGGCTATAAGCAAAAATGGATATTCACAAGACAAACAGCAGGATAGTTTACACGGGTTCTTAAATCTTTTTTTTTTTTTTTTTTTTTTTTTGTGGGACCCGCTTTGAAAATATTTCAGAGCACCCAGTCAGCAGCTGCTGCTCTTCAGCCATCCAACTCTGAAGGGCTCTGCCTGTGTCACCCATGCACGGGGCTGAGAACCGCAGCTAGGTCATGTGGGGGCTGACTGCTCTTGACACCTCTCCCCCATAATAACCTCACGACCCCTGGAGGGGTCCCGACCCCCAGTTTGAGAACCCCTGGTTTACAGCATAGCATCTTTTTGAATTCCAGAAAAACAAGTAGGTGAGTTCCAGCTACACTACAACTTGTCTCTTAACAGTATGATTGCCTGCTACATCAGCCACAACTGGTATAAGGGGAAAGGAAAGGGTGTGACGGGGGTATTCTGTGAGCAGGTGTAGTGAAATAGAGCTTCACTACATCTGATCCACTATTGGTGTAAAGTATGGAACAGACATTACACCACTGGAGGAAGTTAGAACAGAATGGGCCCTTCTAATTTCCATAGCATGGTCAAGGATCAGGAGCCCTGTCAGCTCTCTACAGCCTCTGCGTCCAAGCACTATGTTGGAAATTATGGAGAATCGGGGCCAAGGGCTGCTTGTATTATTGTGTCAGAGGAATCCACTTGGCTAAGTCAACTCAGGTTCATGGAATTTTAATAACTCAAGTATATGAGCCCAAGCATGGCCATGATTGCCTGTTGTCAGTTTTCTCTTGGTCTCACTTTAAATACCTCTTAACATTGGGCTACTAACACATCATGTAGCTAAATTTATCTAACTCCTTTGGTAAGATCCCATCTCTTTTAGAAGCTATTCTTTAAATAGTGTGCAAGTTGTCCAGTATCCTCCAATGCAGGACTAATTCTGAAACCATCCCTGTACACACAGGAAAATTTGCTGGAATACCCTCATGGGGAAGGGGAGAGGGTGTGTGTCTAATTGGCGCACAGACTTTCATTATAGCCATGTGAAAATGGATGTAGATGCCCACAGAGGGGGTGTGGGATTAAAATCGCATGCCTGAACTTCCTTGTCTTGAATCTGACGCACAAGTAGGGCTAATTATTCAAAGTGAAAGCAACATCCAGAAAATCAAAGTTATGACCATAAACTATGTAACAGATGCTATTTCCACTGTTCTAATTGCCAGGAGTCTAATCTTTACCATGATCCAGCTAAAGAGGCTAAATCTGATCAAATGCCTCCTGTGCTCAGAGTAGAGGAATCTTTACTACACCAAAACACTTTTCTTTGAGAAAGTAGGGGGAGAAGTGAAAGACTTAGAATGTGCCAGATATGCCCTATTCTTCTAGTAGCTTTTCAAATAGGATGAGAGTGTGGCCTTATGAAGCAAACACATGCCAATAAGATCTACATGCTCTTTGAGTGACTACAAACCTCAGAAGCAAAGCTTGGATTCTTAGTATATCTAAGCATATATTCTTCCTGCTGCCCAAAATACTCTTTCGAAGTAAAATGTGCATTCTGAGATTTGGGTACTAACAAACCTGTAAAGCTTTATCTCTGCCTCTTTTCTTGACTCCTGTCTTTCTGGGGGTAGCTCTTTTAAAATTGCGGTAAAAGCATCTTGACATCTTTCTTGCCTCAGAAATCTACAGGTTTAAAACCAGTGAAACTAAAATTCCAAAATTTGGGTTTGGTGTGATGGATGCTAGTGGTGGTGGCAAGTATTCCCTTATTGTTAAAATGGGAGACTCCAGAACAGTTTTACGTGTTGATCAGTTCCAAGCTGTATTGGACTTGTGACCCTCTAGTTTTAAATGCAGCCCCAGCCATGTTTGTGTCTTGCATGCGAATGAAGTACACGGGCACCTCAGAATATTTCCTCACAAACTAACTTTGGTTTCACCTTCTGAATCAGTGTCTTGCTTTGAATAAAGGGGTCAGGAGGAAGTAGCAGCTGTCCATCAAACAATCCAAAAAATAGTTTACTGGATACACCTTCAGGTATTTTAGTATGGAGGGTCCCTAGCTCTACCCTTTCTTTTATCTAGGGAAGTGTACTGTCTGTCAGTTGTTTACAGCAACTTTAATGAAGAGGGGAAACAGCAGAAAGTAAATCTTTGGTGACACCCATATAGGAAATTCTACTAGAAATGAGCAACTTTGTAGGATTCTAATCCATCAGTGGTCATAGATTCTAAAGCCGGAAGGGACATGATCTAGTCTGACCTCCTTCATAATACAAGCCATAGAACACCTCCAAGAGCAGATCTTTTAGAAAAATATCTAATCTTGATTTTAAAATGGTCAGTGATGGAGAATCAACCATGGCCCTTGGTAAATTGTTCCCATGGTTAATTACTCACTGTTAAAAATTTATACCTTATTTCCAGCTGGACACTGCTTTGTGGTAGCATAACTCCTGTTCTTCACACTTCTTGCCAAAGAATAGCTCTACTTAAGAACTTGATGCATTTAAACAGGAAGACCACATACAAGTTAACGGGTGTCCTGTGATATTTTAAGAAAAAAATGCTCTCTCTCTGCCTTTGGTCCTTAATGCAACACATTCCTACTTATCCCTGCATCAGCTTATAGTACTTCATAAAACATAACACTTGTTCCCTTGTGTAGTTCTCATGGGGACTCAGCTATACTCTGGACAACTATAGTAAGCAGGCTTTGCAAATATGAGCTAGTGTACAATAAAATGTGCTCCCGAGCTTCTGGGAGGTGAACATCTGTTTTCTACAGTAAAGTATAGACTTGTTTTAAACTTCAGATCTCTGAAAGAAGGTGAAACTAGTTCTGATGGGCCCTGAAATTTACTGTGGAATGAGCTAGCCAGTATAGATCAGTCAGTACACAATCACATCCTGATAGCATGGAATTCCTAGTAGGGTAGCTTGAAGGAGGTTGTGTGCCATACTGGTAAACTTCATTTTGACAGTTGCTCAGTTTGTAGTATTGACTTGTGCCTTCCTCGGTCTCTTTTCACTGCTCAAGTAGAACCTCTTAAAAGGGGATTGACTCCAAGCAAGAAATCTTAAAAGAACACAGGTTTGTACGACTCTAACCACTTTGTTAACTGATGTCTTTTCTCTGCAGACCTACTCAGGCCTGTTCTGTGTGGTTATAAATCCTTACAAGAACCTGCCTATATACTCAGAAGAGATCGTGGAGATGTACAAAGGCAAAAAGAGGCATGAGATGCCCCCTCACATATATGCAATCACAGACACTGCCTACAGGAGCATGATGCAAGGTGAGTGCTAATTAGGGGACAGTGACTTTCTTAGTGAGTTCTTGAAGTCAAAATTATATTCAAGACATAGTGGGAGGACATATTGCAGAAGACACACATCCTTGGAGGGATTTGCTGAAGGAGTCATTGGGCAGCGTAACTTCCTGTCCCCATTCTAAGGAAGGGAAGACATGCTTAAATGTGGGTATGTGTTTATAATAAAGCCATTGAAATTCAGTGAAGACAAATCTGAAGCTGTTTTTGGTGCCGGGAGTCTAGTGTGATCTGAGAGCTTTATGCAGAGTGCTGATCAACACTAGTTTTTTATTGCATGAAAACTCAAATCAATCAAGTTCTTCCCCGTCAAGGAGGATAAACACTTATTTGCTAGTACTACACAATGATAGATTTTATAGATTTTAAAATAGTAAATAAATTGACCAGATTAGTTTCCTGGATATACTTAGCAGAATGCATACATAACGTCATCAGATATAAAGAATTTAATGCAAAACCAGATGTGGTTTATGGGCTCCTGGTAAACTGCCAGTGCATTTCTTGGTGTCATTTGGGGACCCATGATGAAAATCTATAAAGATCCTGTACACATCCTACCTCTCAGAGAAGTGATCTCCTTTTAGAGAATCAAAGCCTCTAATTGCGGAATCCTCTGAAATGCCCAGAGGTATATAGAGTTAGCTCTATTCCATCTCTTCCTGTCTTGGTATCTGGGTTATGGACGCAGAAGTAGCAAAGCTACAAGGAGTGCATAGGGGAGATGATGGATAATCTGAAATAATGACGCTTTGAGACAAAACTGCATGGGAGGGTTGAGGCTGCAACTCCCCCATCTCGTAAGCAACTGTTCACTATTAAAAATCTGGATTTCTGTCACCTCCCCAGAGGGGCAAAATTTGTATCACCTTCTGTTTTGCAGAAAACTCCATTTGATCAGTTTTCAGTTTTCTGTTCTTGTGTGGCTTGACACAGTTAATGACCTCCATTTCTCCCCGGCCCCCACAGCCTCCCCAGAAACTCTCCAGCGTAATGGAGCTATGACAGCAGGATAGCCTGGAGGGAGAGGGAACAGAAAGATAACTGCTTCTCTTGTGTCCAGATCAGTGACTCAACAAAACTTCTAGATGGGGGTAGGAATACCAATAAAGACTGTGGGAGTACAGCCCCAAAGGAGACTTGGCATGACAGATAACTCAAGGTGAAATGGAAAAGCTGCTTTTGGGGGGAATATAGGTGGAAGTAGAGTGGCAGTGACTTTCAGGAGTAGGATTAAAGAGCATGATTACTTGCTGAGAAATACAAATACCTTTCCTAGCTGTCACTCTGAAACTGTTCTGCTGCATCCAAAGGATGCTGCCTGGAACTTGTCCTCTATGGATAGTCATTTCCTTTTTAAACAAAGGAATTTCTAAACTGTCTTTGCTTAAGTGACAGGACCAATGGGCCTTCTATTCATTACATGGTAACATGACTGCCGATAAACCTCTTATCTCCAGTTCACTTCCTCTATTGCTGCCTTCTCTTCCCTGCCTACTCCTTGTCAGCTACAGTGCCAACAGTTGTTTTCTTTAAACAAGCTACTGACTTCATCCTAGCAGAGTTACTGGCTTGTGGCAAGCATCTATACTTCTGTGCAACAATGTAGGCAATTCCTTTAATGCTATTGTAACAGGTTTCTGGAAACAAGAGGCTTCCTCTGATTATAACAGTGAAACCACCTGAAGGATCAAGACTAGACCAAGCATCCTGTATGGAAATTGCTGCCAGTTACACTAGTTGGTTCTACGGGCAGCCACACAGTTGTAGTTGTGGCTTAGAAGTGATAGGTGAAGTTCCTTTGCATGTAGTGGTTGGTAGCCAAATGGTCACTAATATCTCTCATCTTGCTTCTTGACTTTGATGCGATGTTAACTGTCTGAAACCCAGAAATCCCAGACTTGCATTGTTGATTGACTGCACAAAGCTAAAGGATGGTCGTCTAACCTCTGTTTTCTTAGCACTTTTGGGTTTTTTGAGCTCTGCTTAAGTGTTTACATTTTCTGCTATAAGAAAGGGAAAGAGATAACAGGTGGAGGAAGAAAGAGGGTTGGCTACAGTCCTGTCCCCAGCCAAATTGCTCCCAGCCTTTGCCCCTTTCCTACAACAAATCTAACTACAGAGTGAATATAGAAGTCTTGTCCAACTTGCTGATTGCTCCCAACCCTCTTTACCCAGTCCAGAATAACTATTGTTGCCTGCCCTCTTTTTTGTGCACTTGCTGGGCTTGGAAATCATTCCCAGGTGACAGTTGGGCTAGCTGGCTGTGACCAAACGATCTATTTAACAAGGTTTTAGTGGGCTCTGAGGGTGGGCTTCAGTGTCTTGTAAAGTGTGTATATTGGCAGCAGAGTAACTCTCTAAAGCAACAGTCTTTTCAAGGATACCAAATGGTAGTAACACTAAACTGTAGAGATGATATAGGAGTTCTGCTATTGGGGGTGAGGGTGGAGGGCTGCTGTAAAGTTTCTTGTCCCAGCCAGCCTCCTGGGCAATGGAAAGCAACATTCCTGTTTTGGTTTTCTCAATTTTGCTTAGCCCGTGGGGGAGGCTTGATGCAGAAGCCAGTGGTATGGGAGGAATCTGCACTGAGAACAGAAGATGAAAGAGCTGAGTGCACTGCAAGGACTGGAGGTGTTTAGGATTAATGGTGGTGCCCCCAGTCTCCTTTCAGAGCCCAATATGCAGGGAATCCTTCATGGTATGAGTGTTTTTAGAGAGATGGCAAGCTGGTGACTCTGACCTCCACCAGCATGGGGTACAGTTATCTATTGAGCTGATAGAGCAGAAAGCCTACATGTTAATTGGTTTGGATTGTGGATTTTGTTTGGTTTCACTGAGTTTATGGTATCTTAATAAGCAGCCTGTTCAGGGTTAGGGGTGGGGGTAGAAGGACTGCTTTTATTCTGATTTAAACTAAACCAGAAACTGTTTAACCCTTTGGCTTGTATTCAGGATGATGCACTACCTTTAAGAACTGGGCACTCTGGCAAGCTGCTTTAGAGGCCCTCTTTCCAAAGGTGCACCAGTGCCTATATATTCAATAGGATTAAGCCCCTTATGGGGAAACTTAATCCAGGGCACTGCTGTGGCCTAGAGGCATTGTGGAAAATTTGTCCATGTTTAAAGTGGTAGTATCTTTATTCCCAATCTGCTCTGTTGTGTGGGGCCTTGGAGAGACCTCAGAATTCTGTTCTTGCAGACAAACTTTGGAAATCCTCACATGTAGTAGTTACCATAATTGTGTGCGGGAGTGAGATACCCAGTTTGCCTGAGTGCTGCACTTCTCCAGGTGGCTGGCACCCTGAGTACCTAATGGTTTGAAAGCTTTCAAAGGAAGAGGCTTTATTGCAGTGAAGAGTTGAAGGATAGTGGCTTAACATGGAGATGTCTTAAGCAGACATAGCATTACTCTAATGCTGCAGATGTGCATAAAAGGGAGAGAATACACATGAGTACATTTTTTTTACCTGCCTTAAATTTCGAAGCGGATGGCTATGCTAAAGAGTTTGCAGCAGCTGCACCACTGTAAACTCTCTAGGGTAGCCACTGTAAGTCGACAGAAGAGAACTCTCTTGTCAGCTTAACTACTCCAGCCCCGTGAGCAGTAATAGCTTTGTTGGCGGGAGAAGTGCTGTCCACACTGGCAGTTATATCGCTTATGGGGGGTGGCCTATTCACATCCTTGAGCAACACAAATTATGCCAACATAAGCTGTAGTGTAGACATAGTCTGAACAATTGAGTGCAGCATCTCCAGGAGATGTATTTGGAAAATGGCACTTCAGGGCTGTTGGAATGGAGTCTGTTCAAGCTAGTTGGGAAGCTTTGTTCACCTGCTCAAGATTCAGGTGGGGAATTCTCTGAAATCCTGAAGTAATACCAGTGTCTATAGAACCACACCGAATTGCTGTCAAAATGTCCGTTCTCAACCCTTACAACAAAACTTGATCAACAGGGGGTACAATTAGTCCCTAATGACTTCTTCAAAGCTTCTCCCTAGAAGACTGCTTCCTCTTCTCACTCCCAAGGCACTTCTCAGATCTGGCTCTGTCTGTTCTCTCCCTGCCAGCTTGTCTCACTTCAGCAGGCAGAAACTGTTTCCCACATGTCCCAGAGGTCAATTGTTGGGTTTTTAGCGGTGGATTGGACAAGAGTCTTAAGAATATGGGGCATGTTAAATGCTCCTTGATCTCCATAGACTAGCCCCCAATGATTCTTAAATAACCAGTTTGTTGCTGATAGGCACTTGGGAGCTAGGTAGCCTAATGGCTAAAGGGACTGGAACATCTAAGGATACATCTGCATTGCACAAAATAAACACCAAACCATGACAGTAAGTGTTAGAGCCTGGGTCAGCTGACCAGGCTTGCTCTACATGGCTAAAAATAGCAATGTAGACATTCCCGCTTGGGTTCTGAGATGCATCCCCTTCCCTGGATCTCAGAGCCCAAATGGGAATGTCTACATTGCTCTTTTTGAAAACCCCATGGCACAAGCAAGAGTCAGTTGACCTGGGCTCTGACACTTACTGCTTGGGGGGTCCGGGAGAGGTTTTGCAGTGTAAATGTATCCTTAAGTACTGAAGTTTCAGATACAAATCATGATATAATTTTACCTTAAGGAAAGGAGTGCCCCTTGATACTCTAAACCAGAACCTAATATTGTCCTAGTGCGGAAGTATATACAATCTCCTTTGCGTTCTGTAGGGAGTCTTATTTCCAGAGCTGTGCAGAAGCTTTCTTTTTAAAGAGGGCATTGGTGCATGTGGTTCACTAAAAGGCACGAAGTGGGTGAGGAAAATAGTCTGCCAGACTGGATTGGGGGAGAGCTAAACTGATCAACTAATGACACTGTAACTCGAAGAGTCACATGTAATGTAAGATGGAAAAAAAAATACTGTAGTGGCCCCTCCATGGATTTGAATAAATCTATTATTAGTTGAATCTCCAGTATTTAATATTAACACCATATCCCTCTCTGGGGAGGGAGATTGAGGCTCTTCACACAGGCCCAGTTGCCATATTTCATAGGAAATACCGAGTCCCCTTTATCTGATACTATAGAACTGGAGCATGAGTTATTTAGTTTGACTCTCGGATGTTTACATATTCCACAAGTTTGAGTAAACAGGACACTTCTAGTTTTTCTTATTTTGACTGGACTGACCCAACCAGCATTCCATCTTTTTTCCATCAAACATGTATGTGCTGAGCTGTCCGTCTCCACTAAGAGAGCTCTGCCCTGTATATCCCTGGACGCTTAATGCTTGGTAACTACTGTATGGTAAATATCTAATGAACTGGTTTTCCACCAGCTACATAGTCTTCAGTTGCTAGAGGTGTAGCAGAACTGAGGATTATGGGAGACTACTGGGTGTGGGTTGGGTTTTTGTTTTTGTTTTTGTTGTTTTTTACAGCATGTGCCTTTTGGTTCTTCTAGAGCAAAGTAGAAGTCTTTTGGCCAGCTTCTGTGGCAGTTTAGCCGTGACTATCAGCCCCTCTGCTGAATGCTGTGTTGGCACCAGCAACCTTCACAGGAGCATGCATGCTAGTTTCTTTTCTTTCAGAACTCCATAAACATTTGTATGATCTAAAATTGCAGGCACACTCATTTATTTTCCTATCTTGCTGTTTCCAGATTCAGGTATGAAATACTGGAGGAGTGGGTGTAGGATCTGGTCCAAGAACGACTTGGGAAATAAGCTTGGATGTTTGTTTCCATCAATAGATAAACACACACAAGTTCGTTCAACTTTTTCATACAGAACTTTTAGTTTCAGATAGCAAGAAGCTGAGACTTAGAAGTCATGCTGAATCAGCTGAAGCTGTAACCCCTTGTCCATCCCTAGAAGTTCTGTTGCTCTATCTGTTCAAGGTCACCTTCATATTAATTCTGTTTTTGGATTTTGACTGTCTACACTAACATTTTACTTCAAATTTCTTCCTAGTGGGAGTGCTAAGATAAACTCTGCTGGTATCTTAACCATAGTACTTCTCATCCTGTCTAGATGTCATGCATGTTGTCTTGCTGGCACTCCGACCAATGGAGCTGCTGTGGGGAGAAATTTGACATTAAATGCAAGTGTAGATGAGATCACGGGGTAGGGTCCTTACCAGAGCCTGCTTTGTGAGTGGGGCAGCAGCTATAATAACACTACATGCTAAGGTCAGGAGTTGTGAGAGAGTGGGTACGGGACTGAGTTGTTTCATGGATAAAACTTTCTCATTGAATGCTAAGTCAATCCAGATCTCTCACTTCAGCTCCATCCTCTCATTTGGTCAGCCAATCAGTTGCTTAAATTGGCCTGCATGCACTAGCAGCTGTGCCAGAGGAGCACTGAGTAACGGAAACTGAGAGAGTTAGGCAGTTTTTCTGGCCCCTCTTCTGTCCGCCCTTCTGTTTGGTGGTTAGGAGGCTGGCGGTACCATCTAGTAATGGTTAAGCTCTTAGCCTTAATGAGTCAGCTATAGGCTGGAGATTGCAAGCCAAGCCTTAGCTTTTCAGCTACACTTCCTCTTAGCTGGAAGGATGATGTCACCATTGTGTGAATGCTATATTACTTTTCCTTTTATGGAGATGAACAGGCTCAAAATCGGAGTTGCTCATGCAGAGGAAGTGGGTGATAAAGGCCTTTTAGGATGTTCTGTAACTAAGATGCATAGCATAAACTGAATGTTCTGTTCTAGCCTTCCAACTTCTCTTCTCCCTCCCCAATCCCCAAAAACAAAACATCTGAACTGGGGTTGTAGCCACTTGCCCATTGTACCAGCATATGCAAAAGCAGCCACAGAACTCATACAGTTCAATTGTTATCTCACAGGAGACTGTTTCATTGAGGAGTTTTACATGCATCTCTTAAAAAAAAATATAATTAAGCTAAAAGGTGATTTTTACATGTGAATGCCTTCAGATCCTGGAACCAACCTAAATGAATGAAGGAACTCTGATACTGGGAAATACAAACATTAAGAATGGCTAGGTTTTTTTTTTTTTGCATAGGCAGAAAGAAATGTACATAACATGCAGTTAGAGTATTACTGTACACTTTGAACTTGAAGGTTGTATTACTTCCTGAATCTCTGGATTCTTGAGATTACTTTCTTGTTTATAAGCACTCTGATACTGTGGTAACAAGAACTGAAGAAAAGCTTAGATAGAAAGTTTTCTTTGCCAGCTGGTGTGAAGTACAGAATTGTTACAATTAAACTAATGGTTTACTTATTTAATATGTAATTCAGAGGAGTGACTCTGTCTAAAATGCAAATTCCCTTCAATTACTTTCTTAATTGTCCTATAGTAAGCAATTGAATTTGTGATATCTGCTACAAATAGCTTGCATGTGCTACCAGTTTTGGAGCTGTGGTGTCTAAGAAAATGGATGCCTCTAGTTCTGGCAACTGAATTTTTGACTCTAGCCATGGTGATGCAAGAAAAATCAGAGGGTTGTATGGAATGTGTAATATCCTGGAATTTAGAGTAACTGCCTCTTATAGTGGAACAATTTCTAAGAACTCTGCTTCTTTTGCAGTTTAACAGCTCTTTTTGGTCTTTTGCTAAGATCCGACTTCCTGTGGCTCAGCCCAGCATTTCAGTCGTCCATCCATACACAATTAGAAAAATTCCAGCTATCCCAGTGATGGCTGTTTTGCAGTGCTGGGAAGGAATTTCCCCATTGATTCCAAACTGGAATGTTTCCTTTTATGGTAGTGTCTGCATACTGCTATGACTTGCCTGCACTCGCAGGTACATTCCTGCTGGCTTAAGGCAGAGGTGACTCACGGCTAGTGAGCAGTCTGTGGGGAAAGCAAATGGCAGGGGGCAGCATAGCACTGAAAGGGTCCAGTGTTATTGTCTAGTGCTTTTCCTGCATGCTCCCCAGTTGGAATGTCTAATTCTGTAGTAAGGTGTGAAAAGGAGAAACTGTTCTTACATCTACCTGTAGAAGATAGTAACTAGACTGCTGCTGAGTCACCACCTCCCACCCTCATATGAGATTCTAAAACATTCTTTTAGAGCTAGACAGCATCTGCCAGGGCATTTGATCTCTGTAAGTTTGACTCTAGTGTCTGTCATCTCTGGTCTATTTGACATCTGGCTTATATGGCTATTGGCCAATGTTTTATAGGGATGTTACCTTTTTTGTCTTGAACAGGCTTCATACATAAGCCCCCAAGTGTCTAAATGAGAGTATAAGCTCTTCCGGTAGATGAGTTGCTCATCACTTAGTCAAGTTTTCAAAAGGCTATAGCTACATGTGAATGTGCTACAGAACCACCCAGGTGTCTGCCCTACTGAATACAACTCCTGGGGCTATGTGCAGATGAATCATTAACTATTCCCCGATCCACCCTTTAAGTGCCCAGTCATGCAGAATCCTTCTGGCGCGTGCCTTGATAATTCATCGACCGACTGGAGACCTTAATGGGTGTGGCCTTCTGAACTGCTCAGAGGTCCAATCTTATACCTGTACTTCAGCGATAGGTTTCTTAAAGAATTATATTGAACATACTTTAAGTCTTCAGTGATTGAAGAGTCTACCTTTTCATTATAGGTGGCACAGACAAATTCACATTAGCAATAAAGGCACAAATTTAACAGGTTGTTTAACTGTTGGAACAAATACCAGGGGAAGTTGTGGATTCTGTCTTGATGTCTTCAAGATTGGATGCCTATCTGGAAGTTGTTCTAGTTAAACAAGTTATTGGGCTAAAAATATGGGTAACAGGGTGAAACTGAATGGCCTGTAATAAAAAGGTCAGACTACACCAAATAATAATCCCTTCTGCCCTTAACCTTTACGAACTTGGATAAGTTATGAGCCTCTGAAAAATCTCAGTTAGCATATCATGCTCAGAGATTTGGTTGGCAGGTAAATTCTTGAAGATGCAGTCTATGCTGAGCATACTGCATCCCCATAGCACCCATGTGAGACTAGACTTCACAGAAGCAGCGCTGTCCCCCAGTGACTGAGCATTTTCCATCCCTGGCCTAGGACTTTCCCTGCAATTGCTACTCTTTGCTCCTGGGAGCAACTGTGGCCCTGGGCTCCAACTGAGAGCAAGGAAACTCTGTCCTGTGCTCTCCCTACTGATGCCTAGCTAACATGGAGGAGGCAGCTACCTGAATGAGGAACAGTGGAAGAGAGATGAAATACTGGGGTAGTGGAGGGGGGAAAAAAGGAAGGATGGGAGCCTGGGGGCAGGGTGGGTGGAGATAAGAAGCGGGGGGGGGAGGATAATAGTAGAAAGTGGATAAGGGGATAGGAATGATCATAACCATGTAAGGAGGATAGGATTGTTGAGAGGGTGGACCTTGAGCAGGAGCCAGAGGAAAAGGGTAGAAGCCGGGGGAGGGAGGGGAGAGAAGAGGCTGGGGTATAAGAGTGTTTGTGAAGATTAGTGAATTTGTTTTTAAAGCTCTAAGATCTTATGACAGTACCATAGTAAAGCCCATACAGAAACGAATAGTTGTTCATTCAATGCCAGGTTTGGATGGTGTGCAGTAAATAATACATGGGGCCACATTGAAATGTTAAGTAGTTACCCATTCAGTTAGCATCATCCGTTTTGCACTGAATGAGGCAGATGTCGTGTGTGCGGGGATGGTGGTGGTCAACCTTAATTCTGGCACTTTCTGATTTGATATTGCAACCTTAATATTCTTTTAATGTGGTGGGTTTTTATGTGTAGTAATACAGTGCCTCAGTCCTAAACTTGCCACATGAGGAATGGCTAAAGCAAAAGCCTTGATTCACTTCTTGTTTCACTCTAATATCCCCATTGCAGCTAAAGATGTACTCAATGCTTAGGCCTCCCTTGTTTTAAAGGATACATCAACATCTGCAATAGCCCTGTGTCAGGGTTTGAGTTGCATGGCATATTCTGCATATGGTAGCAAAAAGTTCAGGAGGCACTGGAACAAATCAAGAGAGGGGTTTTATTCTCACCCTAGAAAAAGCAACTAACAATGACCTTGTTTTATTCTGAACTACAGATACATCTGGACAGGGAAAACTAAAATGATGGTGCCATTTCCAGCCTTTAGTACTTGGGGAGTGGGGAGGAACTCAGCCAACATTGTTAGAAGCGACTGGTCACACTTCTGAAGACACTTGCATGAGGAAGCTTAGTGGCTTCTGCTCTTCATGTTGTGGGGAGTGCCAGCATACTCTCTGGACTTAATAGCCTTGGCCTATCTGATCCTTTGTTTCTTTTATTTCAGATCGAGAGGATCAGTCCATTCTGTGCACGTGAGTATTTACATTCCTTGGTTTGTCTTGCTGTCAGTTCTTGTTAAAATCCTGCTGGAGGGCTCTTAATTGGGGGTTTTACCTGGGTCAGTATGTCACATGATACTGCAGAGGCTAGGGAATATTTGCCTTTTTAAATCCTACCATTAGCATCCCATCCCTGCCCATGTCTCATCCTTTTCTGCAGAAGGATGGTCTCGAGTGAAGGAGCAGGAAAAAGGTGATCTTGCAGCGAACTCATTAGTGGAGTTATGATGCTCAGAAAGGACTTTAGAAGAACTGGGGCAGCAGTGGTGTATATACAGTCAACAAAGCAACTAGGAAGGCAGTGGGAATGTGCTCTTATTCATGCTACCTAGGCTTAGGTTGTAGGGAATAATGTGCCCACTCAACACCACAATTTCCTCTGCCCAGCCTAAAAGTGAGACTGAGCCCCAAACTCTTAAGTTCTGGTGCAGAATATCTTAACTACAAATCTTTTGCTATGGGGAATTCCTTTTTCGCCTTTGTGTTCCCCCTCCTCACTTGTGCGATTATTCCTCAACCACTTGCATGTGAAGGCTGCCGCATGACTGTGGAAAGCAAAATTTCCTTTCTTTCCTTCCCTCCTCCTGGCGCGCCCCCCCCCCTCCCCCGGAAGGCATAAAAAACTGGTTGAGCAATAGGACTAGAGCATAGTGCTGGCTGCTGTATCATTCACTAGTGTGCTCAGGTTCTGCGTTAGGGGAAGCATCGTAAAAAGCAATGTTTAACAGCAAGAATGCTACTCAAAGCACTGTGGTCAGCTGAAAAGCATGTTGGGTTTAAAAATGTGGATGCATTTCCACCATCCTGTTCTTGAATGAATCCTAGGCTCTGTCTTTGCAGAGGTGAATCAGGAGCTGGTAAGACTGAGAACACCAAGAAGGTCATTCAGTATCTGGCTCATGTTGCTTCCTCACACAAGAGTAAAAAAGACCAGGTAAGCATCTATGTTCACGACAAGGATGCTGCACCGTCATTCTGTGTGCCAACAAGCTGTGATGCACTAGGAGATACCTTGGTTGATTACTGGCTGAAATCATGATGCTGAATAAAACAGCTAGGTACCAACTTGTGCAGAGGGGAGACAATGAACTATGGACCCATGATGGTTTTGTGTGTGGCTTTAAAAAAAAAAAAAACAACAACTCACAAGTCATGGGTCATTGTCCTCCCTCATAATTCCCTTGACTTCAGTGGAGATACAGCAGGGATAAACGTTTTCATAGTGTCTTGGTTTTATATGTGGGTGTGTTTAGGGGCACAGTTAGCAAACCACTGCACATCCGTCTTCTGACTTGTTCATATAATGAACGACTTAAGAAAAACAATTTAAGTGATCCGCTCCCTGGAGATGTGGTCTCCTTTATTCTACTCCCCTTTATTTTGTGGCTGGCTGTGAAGTCTGTTCTAGAGGTACAGACTTCAATTTGGAGAGGTTCATAGATATGAGTTGAAGACTTGACTGAAATTGTAACAGAACTTTAAATGGGTGAAAAGCATCTAAGTACAATAGAACAAGGGATCTTTGAAGATGTCTCACTTATATTTTTTCCCCTCCCTCTCCCCTTCATGGATTATGGCCGAACTCATCAGTTGTATCCTCTTAGGTGAGCTGCACGTTTACTGCACGTTCTGCACCAGGAATGCATTTTGTCCCATTGTGTGATTTTTGAGCAGCTTTTCACTCCACACCAATGTCACTTTCTGCAGCTAGATCAGTCCCATAAACAACTCACAATTCTGTTTTGTGATGCACAACAACCTTTTGTGAGATGCTGTCAACTAGAGTCTGCAGTTATGTCTGACACGTTTACTCATCTTGTGCTCGGTATTAGTCTGCACTCAAGGTCTCTCTTGTTGAACTTCCCAAGTACACTGTAAAGAAACTGTTCCTACATAGTGAACTAAACAGGAGAGCTGAATTGAACCTGGTTTTCCTAGAACTGCATACAGAGCCTCTGGTGTGCATGGTGTTCCTAACCAGATGGAGTTGGCTATCTGTCTAATTTTCCACCACAGCAAGTTAGCTGTGGGTGCAGTTGCTGGGAAAGGTCAGGAAGTTGCTGCCCTGAATATACTGGATGTTCCAACACAATGAGCTTGTTAGCCAGAGTTACACACATGGGAAATGCAGTTAACTTCTAAGCTTTTATAATGAAACCCAGATGCCAAGCCCATCTTCTGTCTCTTCATGTAGAAACCTGCTCTTGATAAGCTAACATACAGGCATGCTGTGTGTGTGTATATAGGATATGTGAAAAGGATACTCTGCATGCAGACATGGTGGGTGGATGGGTGTGTGTAAGTACATGGTCTAATGAGTGGCTTCTGGAATCAAAACAAAAATATAACCTTCCATGTGCCAGGCTTTGAGACATACAGAAGCTTTTGCCATGGGCTGTCAGTAGCTGTATTTAGAAACAATTTTGTTTTTTGGTGGGGGGGTGGCCGGGGAGGGAAGGGGGGATCATAGGATTGGGAGTTAAGCATTCTTCCTCTGCTTATTCTCAAGTGAAATTTCAATCATCTAAGGAGACCAAGGATCAAGTTACAGTATAAACCAGCATTTAGCTGGGTTTGACACCTGACTTCTCTTTGAGTTTAAGCTCCGTTTGGAAGGTTTTCTTAAGAAATCCTGCATCTCACTTTCTGTCCCACTCTAGTGGCTCCATGTTGGTTACCAGCCTTACCAATGAGGACTAAAACTATACAGGGACCTTAATGTTAGATGGTAATTAGCCTTCTGTGCAGCCCTGCTGGCCTTCACACTCGCTAGGTTTGACTCTGGATTGTAATTCTGTCTACAGATTAGTGTAGTAACTTTTGAGACATCTGTTCACCTATCCGTACTCTAGGGAACAAGACTGCTTGTGCTCACCCCCCCAAGGCCACAAGGCTAGGTCCCGCTGCTGGCACCATCAGATTGAGGATGGAGCATGAACCTCGGTCTCATGTATTGGCAGTACAATACACTAATGGTGTTAGGTTTGATAGCCTCAAACTTGTTCCCTTTCTAGTATCTTTTGGTCAAGAGATTAAATTTACAACTCAAGTCTCTGCTTTCTTCTTTTCAAACAAAAACAGCTTTTTCTAAAGCCCTTCTCTCAGCTGCAGTGGGGGGGCTGCCTCTTCCACCAACTTTTTGGGTTGTAAGGATTTTAAAACCATGGTTGGTTTAGATCATTTTTCAAAATAAATCATTGCATTTACAGTGGTAAGAGCTACTAGGCAAGGTAAGACTGCATTTAGGGCATACAGCATTCTATTAAAATCCCTGCTTTCACTTAATCAAATTGTTCATTGGGGAATGGGGTGGGCAAACTGGGCTTGAAGCTTTCCATAAAGTATTTGTTCTCTGCCTCACTTCAGCTGTCTCAAATCGGGAGAGTAGAGAAGTATTTTCAAAACTAAAATTATAACTTTTTTTCAGTCAGAAATTCAAACACCCTGTTGCAACTCTTGCGGTTTTTATATGAATGGTGTGGTGGCTGGTGCTCTTTTCTTAAAGCTCCAGCTGCTGGAATCATTTTTCTTGAGAGTCTCTGCTTTTCCTATTTTTAAAGGAAGTTTGTAGTCCTTGTGGCTGTAGAGAAAAGCTTGCAATTGTGAAGCAGGCTTAAAAACCAGAAAGACAACAGAAAGAAACCAAAACTAATTTTTTTTAAATTGCATGATTTTTAAGTTAATCTCCTGACTTTTTGGGGCTTGAGTCATGATTTTTATTTTTAAACATGGGACTTGGCAAGGTTTCTATTCCCTTTTCTTCTCTGGAAAGAATCTCTTAGAAGTTGAAAATAGATAGGGAGGAATTCTGAGTTTTCATTGGGCATCAAAGACGGTGGTAAATTAAACTGATATGAAATCATGGGGAGAGGAGGTGCTAAGGGGCCAGCTGCACATTGCCACTGGGGGCTAATAGACCTAGAAGCTGGTATGTCAACAGTTTGCATGGGGGGGGGGAGGATGTTGTACCCATCTCAAATGCATAAATAATCTTTTAAAAAATTGTTTAACATTCGGGTCAGTGACATGCAGTTACAGGTCCAGAAAGGTTGGTGGTGTCTTCAGCCTGGTCTACACTGCCAATGGAGGTCAACGTAACGTGGCTTACGTCGACCACCTAAAGTATGCGCCTCCACTGGCATGTCAATTCCGCCGACCTAAATCGTGGTAAAATTTGACTTAATAAAACCACCTCCGTGAGTGGCATAGCGCTGACGTCGAATTCTATGGATCGAACGAGCACCCATGTAGACAGAATGCAACGTAAATCGACATCATTGGCCTCTGGGAAGTATCCCATAATGCTGTTGTGACCGCTCTGGACATTGGCACCCTGCTGCACCGTGACCATGTAAACAGGAAATAGCTCCTTCTTTCAAGCCCTGGGAAAATTTTGAATTCCCATTTCCTATTTGGTCAGCATGGAGAGAGCTTTGTAGCAGAAATGCTCATGGCGACTTCATGCCCCAAACACGCTCCAGCCTTGAGGTCTTAGATCTCATCAGCCTGTGGGGCAAAGAGTCTCTGTTCTGGCTCAGCTCCGAACCAGCAAAAGAAATTTGGATATCTATGAGAAGATATCCCGTGGTATGGTGGAGAAGGGCCCCAACAGGGCACGCAGCAGAGCCACATTAAAATAAAAAAAGCTGAGGCAGGCATATCAGAAAACTAGGACGACGCACAGTCATTCTGGCTCATCACCGAAGACATGCCTCTTTTATGAGGAGATGCATGCAATTCTCAGCAGTGACCCTACCACTATGCCACCGCGCGGCATTGATACCTCCAAAGAATCCCAGTCCAGGACAAATGAGGAGTCCTCTGTGGACGAGGAGGAGAACAGTGGGCAGAAGAGTGGGGTATCCATTCTCCCAGAGAGCCAGGACCTGTTTGTTACCCCAGAGCAGTGCAGCTGAGAACAGGACAGTGTTACATCCCGAGATGCCGGGAAAGGCACATCTGGTGAGTTGGTATAGCAAATCGCATTTCTGTGGTCATGTTCCCAGCCCAGTTTCTTATTTTTGGGGAAAAAGGAGTTTGTGTTTTTGTGGGGATGGGCTTCCTGGAGGTTGGTAAACTTCAGTAGAGGGTTATCCCCTGAACAGACTATTTATGTGCACAGGAATGCTCCGAGAATCCTCCATGGATCTCTTGAGGAAACTTTCATGTAGGTACTCTGCAATCCTTTACAGAAGCTTTCTGGGGAGAGCAGCCCTATTTCTTCCGCCATGGTAGGACACTTTTCCCTGCCACTCTGCTATTAAATGAGTAGACATCATTGCAGAACACAGCATAGCAGCATAAGGGCCAGGCCTGTACCCTGAAGCTTGCAGGAAATCTTCCCTTTCCGCCTGCTTTATCCTCAGGAGACTGATATCACACACGGTCATCTAGGGAAGATGGTGCAAGCTTACAGAACCTCACCAATGTAGTCACTGCATGTTATTCCCCTGCCGCGTATGGTGTTCCTGAGCCCCTACACAGACAATTCCTAGCCATGTTATTGTTGGCATGTACATTATGGGTCTGGGAACTGGGTGCCCTTTTTTCCCCCTCCAGTGGCACTTCACCCACACCCTCCTCCAATCCCTTTTGATCAACTCCTCCCAAGCCAGTCTTTGGGATGGTAAATGGAAACCCAATTATCCTTCTCTTTGATTATGTGTGGATGGGGAAATTAGTGCTATACAGACTTCCCTGTAGTGGATGCAAGGGCCCCTTACTTACCATGTCTGGAATGCCACTCTGACCCGTGCAATAGGTACAGATTGGTATGTGGGTCTGGCTTTGCCTTGTGAATACGTTTTACATTGTAACATTTCTTTTACTCCATGGAGTCAGCTTACAATGGCAACTTTGTGCTTTGCTTGTCTTACAATGGACACTTCAGCCTTCACCCCATCTTCCTCTCCCACAGTGTCTTTCCCAGATTAGGAAATGGGGGGGGGAGACCCCTCAGGATGACATGTTCCAGTGAACTAATGAACGCCTCCGTGGCTGCTGACATAGAGCTCAGAGCCTGGAGGATGTCCTTGTCAGAAAAACTAAACATGGACATGGAACACAGAAAATGAGCACAGGAACAGAGCGTGCAATGCGACAGATGTTGCGTATTATGAGGGATCAGTCTGCCATGCTGAGGTGTCTGGTAGAGCTCCAGGAAGAGCAGCAGCAGGACAGACTCTCCCTGCAAAATGCTCAGCCAACAAGCTGTTTCCTAGCACCCACCCCCAAGCGCTCTAAGAGGAGGTTGAGCAGGGTGCAGTACGTACTGTACTCCATGCAGGTGGAGGTGAGCAGAAAGAGACGATGGCCCCTTTAAGAACTAGGAATTTGTGTGATTCGCTGTTTGCACAGTCACACTTTGCTCTGGCTGCCCAAGCAGCCTTATGAGAGAGTTAAATTATCTTCCTTTCTCCCTCCACTCCCCTCTTCCCCCACCCTCTGGTAACTGATCACCAATAAAACTTTATTGCTTCAAAAAAAATTTTCTGTATTCACGGAGAGCTTGGGGATTGCCGGTGGGGAAAGAAGGGGCTGATGGTGTGAGGGTGGGGGATGGGAATGGAAGGCACAGCACTGACCGAGACGTATGTTACTGCAGTTCATTCAAAAAATGGGTTTTCAATGTTTCCCTGAGGCTCAGCGCTCTGCGGTTGGCTCTTAGCGTAGCAGTGGAATATGGCCGCGCAAAATTAGCGGCCAGCCTATCAGCATCCACGACCCCAACCCTGGGGGAATTTTCCCCCTTAGTTTCACAAACATTATGGAGCACACAGCAGGCAGAGATGGCAGTTGGGATGTTGTGTTCACTGAGGTCTAACCTAGTGAGCAAGCAGTGCCATCTTGCCTTTAAGCAGCCAAATGCACATTCCACCACCATTCTGCACTTGCTGAGCCTATTATTGAAATGCTCCTTCATGCTGCCCAGGTGCCCAGTGAATGGCTTCATTAGCCAGGGGAGCAAGGGGTCAGCAGGATCCCTCAGGATCACTACTGGCATTTAAACATCGTCAATATTTTTTTTTTTTTTGTTCAGGGAAGAAAGTGCCCGCCTGCATCTTTTTGAACAGACCGGAGTTCCTAAAGATGTGTGCGTCGTGTACTTTTCCAGACCACCCCACATTGATGTTGGTGAAACGTCCTCTGATCTCAATGGTGTTGCAAGCCCTTGTGGAAGTATCCCTTCCGGTTTACGTACTCTGTGGCAAAGTCGTCTGGGGCTAAGATAAGGATGTGTGTGCCATCTATTGCGCCGCCCCCCGCTTCCTCCAGTTTGAGAACCCAATTGCAGCAACCCATCCCCTATGTCCTGCACATTTCCCAAAGTCACTACCCTTCTTAGCAGAAGACTACTAATGGCCTAGCACACTTGCATCACAGCAGCTCCCACGGTGGATTTACTGACTCTGAATTAATTCCCAACTGACTGGTAGCAGTCTGGGGTTGCTAGCTTCCACAGAGCGATGGCCAATCGCTTCTCCACTGTCAGAGCAGGTCTCAAGCGAGTATTCATGTGCTTCAGGGCTGGGGACAGCTCTGCGCAGAGTTCAAGGAAAGTGGCCTTTCGCATATGAAAGTTCTGCAGCCACTGCTCATCATCCCATACCTTCATAATGATGCAATCCCACCAGTCAGTACTTGTTTCCCGGGACCAGAACCGGTGCTCCACCGACTGAAGATGCTGCGTGACAGCCTGCAGCAAATGGGAATTGTTTTGCTCTATGGCTTGTAGCAGGGTGGCCACAATAACATCACAATTTTCCATGCTGCAGCTCCTGTCTCGGCCTTGCAGGATAAGCCATGAGGTATTTATGACGCTCACGATGATAATGCAGAGTGAGTGGGCTCCATACCTCTCTGGCAACAGACTGAACGGTTTAGAAAAACGGCACAAAAAAGCATTTGTACATTTGTTTGGGACAAGAAGGGACATGGAGGGAGCATGTTGCATCACGGGAGGATGACAATCTTCCCAAAAGCCTCTGTGTCTAGTTGCACTGTGAGAGCTGCCCACAGTGCACAGCTTTGATTGTCAACCCAAGTGTGTCTAGTGGGGGATGCAGTCCCCCGACACAATGAGCGTGGTCTGATCACGCTCATGCGACTTCTAAAATTCGGCCCATGAAAGTCGATTTAAAATAAATCAACTTCACTCTGCAGTGTAGACATACCCTTAATTACAGGAACTCAGCAGTTCCTGCTGACTTCTGCACATTAAGCTTTTGTAGCTTGAAATGTTTCTTTTCCTATTGGAAAGATGGTCCTCAATGTGATGCTGTTTCTACCTTGCTAATGAGCCTTGCCAAAACTGTCTTCAGTCAAACAATGGCCACAGAGTTGTGAATACTGCTTTCTCCTATGAGGTATGACCTGAAAGTGGACATACCAATATCAAAAGTACACTTTTTTCTGTTTAAAACTAATGCTAAGGCAGTGTTCAGGTTGCATATTTAAACACCAGTGAGGAAAGAAGCTAATGCTTTCATGGTAACATTAACCTCTTAATCAGATGCAGTGTTATAGTAACATAATGAGAATTTGCTTCTGCAAAGGATTTGGTATTGCTACTGCACTACAACACTGTACTGAGCTGGTTCCCATGATCAGCCTCTGATTTCACTAACTGTAGGCTTTCCCTCTTCCTCCGCCCTGCCCAGCCCCCACTTGCCTGTAGGCAGATCGCAATGGTAACTGACATGCTATATGCCCACTACTACTGTGGGTCTCCTTACCCTCTAGATCCCACTATCCTAGTCCTCCCTTTCTTTATGCTCATGACTTCAGCAACTTCCACGTGTCACTAATTGCACCCTTCATTCCTGAGGTTAAAAAATATGAAGGAATTAACTTCATAGGAGCCATGAGACTCCTAACTGTCACATTCTGGTTCTTGTGTAGCTAAATTTGGCCTTGCCAGTTTGATTTATATTTTTTTAGCTGAATAATGAAATATATTTAATGCCAAATTCTAACTGCTTTTTTCTTCTAAATAGTCTCTTTTATTCTTTTCCTGGTCCTGCAGTGAAGTTGTAATGTTGAATTTGTGACATCACTCATTTCCATAGCAACAGATTGCAGTTACAAATAGGATTAGAACTTCACTGTAGGATCACTCTCACAGGATGGGAATTCTTCAGCGATGGGGCGGGTGTTGCAGCTCACACATAGGTGCCAGAATAGCAGGAAAAATGCAGTATCGCTGACACACTTTTTTTTATAGCAAGTTTGAGGTTTTCTTCCCAGCACAGCCAAAGTGTGACCTTATGGGATGGATAGCAGCTGTCCCAGTCTATTCCCTTCCTGTGACTAAACATAGTCTTATACACACTTGTGACAAAGTGAATAAGAACTTAGTTGTGGCTGTCTCTTCCGTGTGTAACTTTGCAGACAAATAGAAATGGTTGACTTTATACTTCTGGCTTGTTAAAGGAGAGTTGTGACCTGAACGCGGCAATAAGAACTAGAAATGCTAGAGTTCTAATTCCAGCTTTTAACCTTGAGCAAGTCGCTTCATATCTCTGCCTCATTTTTACCATCGTTAATGGGGCTAATATTTATTTTATCCCCTTCTAGAGGTAACATGAGCATTGACTATTTATAAATGCACTTTGATAATGAAAGGAGCTGTAAAAGTACTTTGTCCTGTAAACACACCCTCTGCAGTTTGAAATTCCAGGATCAGCATTATGGGCAAAAATGATGGGCTCTAGTCCCATGCATCAGGAAGTCCTGAAGGCTTACTCTCACCTATTAAAAGGAGAAACCTTAACCCAGTTGTCAGTTTCAGTATCTGGGAGAGTACTTTTTGCATCTGGCTAATTTTGAAATAAATGAGACTCCCTTCTTCCAGCACAGAGAAGAGAGAGTCAGTTCAAATAACCACCAGCAGGCTTTTGGAAAACATGTCTATGCTCCAGAGATTGAGTACTGAGCAGGGATAGCAATTCTGGCTGGTCTTTCCACCCAGGACTCTGTTGCCTGTGGGGAGGAGGAGAGTATGGAAGTGGAAGACTTAGTGGTATCTGAGTCATAAGCTGTGTTACCCACTAGTTTCCTTTTGCTGCATCCCCACACATGAGGGTTTTGCTGGTCTGTGTAGAGAAGTGTGTAGAAAGCACCAGGGCAAGCAAAGACTTTTGTCCCAAGCCCCACAACGTGACTTGTGTTCTGATAATCTATTACTGGTGAGCTCACCCCCTGCAGAATCCGGGGCTCCCTCCCAACTAAAAGCTGGGTTTATTTTGCTCTTCCGCTTGGGAGGGACAATGCTGCTGGATGTGGACATGATCTGGGGTCGGGGAAGAACATTCCTTTCTCCCTGCCCCCAGAAAGCCTATGGGATGTGCCATAGGCAAGAAGCTTATAGGATTGCCTATTGGTAACTGAAATCCAGCACCAGAAGAGGGGACTACTGTACTGATACTGACTGGTTGAGGAGGAGAAACTATTTCTTCAGACTGAAATGAACTCAGGAGGGAAGAATCAGTAGCTCCCTAAACAAATATTTTAGGGGGATAGCGCCGAGGATCTGATGTGGTTTCTCTGCATAGATGCCAAGCTGATGTGAGATGAAACCTGGTCCTCTGGGTTAAGGTTTTAAAAGCTGGTGTCTTCATCTGCTTTTGGTTTTTTGTCTAGGGAGAGCTTGAGAGGCAGTTGCTTCAGGCTAACCCTATCCTGGAGGCCTTTGGAAATGCCAAGACTGTGAAGAACGACAACTCCTCAAGATTTGTGAGTATATTTCTCCTGCGTGAGTGCTGCTGTCTCCAACTTTCCAGAGGGAGAAGCCATTAGTTGAATGAGTTGGGGGAGTATTGCTTTACTTTGGTGTTTGATATGCAGTCCTGGGATGTCCTTTTTTTGTAACTTGCTTCTCTTAAGTGAAACCGGGACACAGTTTTGTCTTGTCAGGGAATTATCCAATGAAGTGCTGATGGAATTGAGTGCCTGATATGCAAGATATTGAACCTTTGCCAGGACTCCCTCTGTCATTATTTCAGTCTCAGTCTACCAAATTCATTTTTCTCTTGAGAGATTAGTGACCCATATTGTATTAATTTTGGAGGGCAGTTGAAAGCTTCTAAGAGACAGGGAATCTACGCTTGAAACCAAATTGAAGTGTAAATGGTTGAAGATGAGCTAGGCTGGTGATGGTGGCAGTCAATCTAGAACACTGTTTCTTCCTTATAGTACCAGGAACTAAGGAAGTGGAGAAGATTCACTTCAGAATGAAACTTAACATGTTTCCTGTTGCCTAGGCAATCTGAAAGCCATGTAATTTGATGGCCCCTTGTCTCTTGTAATTTATGGTGTCAAGAATGTTAAATTGCTCCATGACCAGTAGGTATGAGCTAGCTGAGCTTGTTCTGTTTAAAACTTGTTTAGCTGGTAATTTGTGTTATCTGGAGCTGAAAGGCCTATACTGAGACCTTTACCATTTTACTCTAGCTGTGATAACATAAAGTAACACTAATATTTCTGCTAACCTCTTCCTCAGGGCAAGTTCATAAGAATCAACTTCGATGTCAATGGCTACATTGTGGGAGCCAATATTGAGACTTGTATCCTTTCCATGGAGCTACTTAACAGAAATAAATTAAGGCTGTGGGAACATGCATATCTATCTATCTATCTATATATAGCCAAATAGTGTCCACCAGCTCAATAGCGATGACAGAAATCTAGGGATTCTTCTTACTTCAACACCTGTCGTCTTAGGCTACAGAGATCCTTGTTAAGATCCCTAGTTTCATCTGCAAGTGTTTAAAAAAAAAAAAAAAAAAAAAAAAAAAAAAAAGCGTATTTAAATAGTACAGTATTTCAGAACCTATGTTGGGGTTATAGCAAGAGACCCTTCTGGATGAAATAATTCTAATTTTATGGACTAGAAGTAGCTTTTTAAGCTGTGACATATTGAGTAGACTTGGGATTCCATGGCCCTTTCATCTTTAACCAGGGGAAGCAAGGAATAGTGGCAAGTGTCTTTCCTCCCTTTTATTCACAACTCAGTTTTGCATCCTTGTCCTACCCTTGAAATGAAGCTTAACTTGGGAGTCCAGAAGCATAGCTTAATCAGCCACTTGGGTTGCTGAAGGGTGGGGTGCTGTCTGCCTGTGGCGCAACCCAAAGCTTTGAAAGGGCAATACAGAACACTAATCACAAAGCTACTTATAATGCCAACCAACTTGCAGGGCACTGACACCAGATAGACCCTCTTTCCTCAGGAGAGAGTGGAATTGGAAGTTACTTGTTAGTCTCTCCTCTGTTCCTTTACTCTGTAAAGATCTCTTGGAGAAATCACGTGCCATTCGTCAAGCCAAAGAGGAGCGAACCTTCCACATCTTCTATTACCTGTTGTCTGGGGCAGGGGAGCACCTGAAGAGTGAGTACCTTGTGCTATAACTAGGGTCCCTTTCCCCTAACTGCCAAATGATTCCAAACACTTGCAGTCTAGTCCCTAGTATTTCCCGTCTTCCAAAGCTTGGAACTGCCTCCCACTGTTTGCGAAGCAGGACCTCTCCTTTCATCTGTCTCCTTATAACTTTGTTTCCTTCCTGCACTGGTACCCTTGCCAATGCTGTCTCCACACCCTTCCTTATCTGAACTATTGTCCCATGTTTGGTCATGTCTAATACAGTGCAAGTTCTTCAGGGCAGGAATGGGCTTATTATAAACTTGGCAATTAACAAAATACAGAATAATATTTGGCACCTATGCAGGACTAGGTGTGCCTGTGCTCTACTAGCACAATACCTTAACAGGAGGGTTAGACTGAGATCTTAAATTAGCAATCTAAACGTGTGCTGTGGGAGAGAACAGACAGATTGGAGAGGTGGGGGGCAGGGAGAGAACTCACTTCATAGCCACGTCTGTCTGCACAGCATTAATGGCAGAACATACTGTTCCTAGAGTTGGGTGGTGACTTCCATAACTGATTTGAAACAAACACGGTACCTGAAACTGGAGGCCACTTGCAGGGCAGTCTGCCTCTAATAGAAGCAGAATCCAAGAATCATTGGGGCTGTTTTGGCAGTGTGCCAGAGGAGGGTGGGACAGAGGAAAGAGAAAATAGCCTGGACAGAAAAGTGTTCTGATCTAGAACTACCGAAATGCTGCTACAAGAAAAACCTAAGACAGTTGATCTAAACCTAAACCCTGGTTCACCCAGCAAGGCTGTTTCCACTTGCCAGGAATAGGAAGATAACTGAGATACAGATCTTTAAAGGTAATCAGGCACCTAACTTGCTTAGGTGCTTTTGAAAGTCTCACTATGCACCTATCTACATCTTAGGCTCCTGAATACCTTTGAAAATCTGACCCAGAGTCTTTAGTGAGAAAGAGACCAGAATAACACAGGCTGTTTTGTTTTGGTCTCTACTGGGTATTCTTGCCTTCCATGCTGATGGGGGTGAAGGAGATGTTTGTGGGTGATTTTAAAGAAGCTGGAACTGGCAAAACTGGTTAAAATCAAGACTGCAGTTGGTTATAACTGACTTTCTTAGAAGCTTGTACAAAGGAGGTAATTCATTTTGGCAGATCTGGAAAAGCATACACCATCAACTACCTCCAAGAATGCTAGCTTGTTACCTATACTGAAGGTTACAATAATTCCTTGTCTCTTTCTCCCCCTTAAGCTGATCTGCTGTTGGAGCCATACAACAAGTATCGATTCCTTTCAAATGGGCATGTTACAATCCCAGGTCAGCAAGACAAGGATATGTTTCATGAGACCATGGAGGCAATGAAAATCATGAGCATCCCAGATGAGGAGCAGATAGGTATGGATCCTCTGAAGGCTTGGAAATGCATGGGAAAGGATTAAAAAGGATGGTACAATCTGGTCATATCCAGAACAAATGAATGGAAGGCAGCCTCTAGTACACCAAGTTACAAAAGCCAATTAGTGGTATCTAAGAAGCAATCTGGCTGCTGGTGGTTTGGGAGTGGCCCGTCTCAGTATTCACCAGCAAAGATTCAACTAATGCAGAATGCAGCCACTTGCCACCAAAGTGCAACAGGTCACTGGAAACGAACTGCCATGTCCCGTGCTTGTTCCCAATCTGTTATAGTGCTATACATAGTGTTTATCTGTAAAGCCTTCATTGGGTTCTCATGTGGGTGACTATCATGTCATTATCTTTAGAATTTCCTCTTCTCAGCACTCTGCCAAAGCCAAGACTTGGCCTTTTATGGGATGTACTGTAAAGACCTTTGTTCACTCTAGATTTCTCAGTTTGGCCCATAGTCGTAAGGGTATCTGCTCCACCAGTGTTTGGAGTGGCTTAGTTGTGAACAGTGGAACAAAGCAATGCACGTCTGTCCAGGTTACTGCACAACTTGCTAACCAGAAGGTAATACTGTCCGACATCTAGATACCATAGTGATAGGCTTTTCTAAGGCACCTTCTGAAAGAGAGCTCTTTTTCTTCCATCTACTTTCTAAGACTGGCCAAAACTCAGTTATTATGCCTTTTCTCTCGAGTTTGTCATCTCAATTTAATATCCTTTGTTTTTGTCTTAGACTAAATCCTCCTCCAGGCCCTGAATCAGTCAGGGAGACTGGAACCAATGTGTAGGTGAAAAGACACCTCCGCATTGAGATCTAGTTAGGGAATTGGCAACGTAATGTATGGCCAAAGAGACCTGATGCACACTTTAAGTATGCTCTAGGGCAGCGGTTCTCAACCGGTACGTGGAAGAAGGCTGGGTGGTACGCGAGGCGTACCGCGGCGCTGAATGCGCAGCAGCTGGAAGGGCCCTCCCACCCACCCTTGCGAAACTCTGTTGCTGAAAAAGGGAAATGGCGGAAGGGTTTCGGCAGAGGACAGTGTTCCTGGCATGGAGCCTGGTGCGCAGCAATGCCGCCGCCGAAAGTCCTCCCCCCCCCTTTTTTTTCCCTGAGTGGTACTCGGGTCAGGTACAGGCAGGTCAAGTGGTACTTGACCTGATTCTACCTGACCCGAGTGGTACTCAGGGAAAAAAAAGTTGAGGACCGCTGCTCTAGGGCACATCTTTACTGGCAAATGGAAGTGGTTCCAATAGCTTGTCTGCAGAGATGCATGGAATGCCTTGTCCTCACTGTTCTGGATGTGAAATACATTAAATCTTCTTGTAGGCTTACGAGAAGCATATATATGGCAGCCGGTTGAACAGTACATTTATTTGGTTTGGATGCAAAGTCTAAACATTCCTACCATCTTTTTAGATGAGGCCATATAAAAATAAGCTAGCTGTCTGAGTGCCAGGTCTCCAGATTCAGCCATTGGGCTGTCAGACTTCATTTCATGCCAATGGGAGCACGTGTGCTTCTTTCTTGTCAGTCCTGAAATAATGGAGGCTTTGTTCACAGTGGACATGTGGGCCAGAGATCCTGTAGTTATTACTATAGTAGGTAGAAGGAGACACCACTTGAAGAGGGAGTAGATTGACCTGTTGGTAGCTAACTCTAGTTAGTACCACTAACAGATTAACTGTTCAGTGAAAACAGCATCAGATCACACTTTTTTCAATACTCAGTATTGAAAATTCTCCCTTCCTGTTCTACCATCTGATGCTGACTCTTTAAAAGGACTAGTAGGGGTGTTGTCCTCAGTAGTACAGGTACTTCGAGGACATCCTGATACCTGGCCTTCTGTCACACTACATATGTTCCAACGAATGGAGACCTTATTGCCCTGGTGCCAGGGAGGTGAAAGTGGGCTGGATGAAAAGAATAAACTTAACTGGCTCGCTTATTAATACTGGCGTGGTTTTGCCCTTTGCCTTTTCAATGATTTCTGTTACACAGTGGAAATTTTCACCCTTTTAATCTGATGCCTGGGGTGAACAGGGCAAAAATATCAGTGCATACTGCTCATACCTGGCTTACATATGTTGCTAATATGTAATTTTAATTCTTTCTAAATCTGACCTTTCAGTGATTTGACCTTTTTTTGCTCTATAAAAGGTCTTCTGAAAGTGATCTCGGGTGTTCTTCAGCTTGGCAACATAGCCTTCAAGAAGGAGCGCAACACAGACCAAGCCTCTATGCCAGACAATACAGGTAACCACACATACACACATCCAGTACTTCTCCCTGCAAGAGCCTCTTAACACATATGCAGGTGATGGGTCATATTTTATAAAGCTCTGTGCTTTCCAAAGGAGCCCAAGTGCTTTAACAAAACAAATGTACAAACGATTGTGTTCATTAAACTGTAGACACTGGGCAGGAATGTGACAGTGTTATTGTAGTGGTGTTAAAGAGAAAGTGAATATGGTAATTAGTTGAAACTGGGTTATACTATCACCAGGTGAACTGAATATTTTTTAGCTGTGGTAAGATGTATGAGAGCATCTTTAAAACCTATTCTCAGCCTAAATAATGTGCCTAGCTCAAAGGATTAAAGGAAATGTCCCTTCAGTAGTCTTTGTTAGAATTCTGCTTGTTAAGGCTTGAGTGGACAGATCTGTGATAGGTAAATTATATGTGTACCTTAGCTGTAGTGTTCCCTTTTTAATTATCATCCTATCTTACTTGCAAGATACCTGCTTGGGAGACTTCTCTCAATTGCCCTATTTTAAAAAGGGCAAATGGGGTAATTATAAACTGGAGTAATTATAGGCCTGTCAGCCTGACATGAATCCTGGGCAAGATATTGGAGCAGCTTGATTAATATGAGATTCAATTAATAAAGAATTAGAGGAGGCTAATATAATTAATACCAATCAACATGGATTTATGGAATATAGATCCTGTCTAACTTGATTTTTTTTTTTTTTTTTTTTAATATGGGACTAGAAGTTTTGTTTGATTAAAGGTAGTAATGTTGTTGTAATATGGTTAGACTTCTGGAAGGCATTTGACTTAGTAGTGCATGATTTTATAGAGTTCTAATTTTTTAATAAAAATAACATGGCACACATTAAATGGATTAAAAACTGGCTAACTGATAGGTCTGAATGTGATTGTAAAAAGAGAATCATCAAGCATTGTGTGTTTCTAGTGGTGTCCCACAGGGATCTTTCTGTTCTTGGCTGTACAGTATTTTAACATTTTTGTCACTTAGAAGAAAACACAAAATCATCACTGATAAAGTTTGCATGTGACCCAAAAATTAAGGGAATGGTGAATAATGCAGACAGTTCACTGGTAGAGTGATCTGGATTATTTTGTAAGGTAGGCATGAGCGAACAATATGCTTTCTAGTATGGCTAAATGTGAACAAATACGTTTAGGAACAAAGAAGGTAGGCCATATTTACAGGATGGGGGACTCTATCCTGGGGAAACTGTGTCTCTGCAAAAGATTTGGGGCTCATGGTGGATAATTAACTGACCATGAGTTCCCAGTGCAATGCCATGGCCAAAAGGGCTAATGCAATCCCATAGGATTCGTAAATGGGAATCTAGAGTAGGAGTAGGGAGGTTATTTTACTTCTATATTTGGCACTGGTGTGACCACTACTGGAATTCTGTGTCCAGTTCTGATGCTCACAATTCAAGAATGATGTTGATAAATTAGAGAGGGTTTAGAGAAGAGCTATGAGAACAATTAAAGGATTAGAAAACGTGCATTATAGTGATAGATTCAAGGAGCTCAATTTATTTAGCTTAACAAAGAGAAGGTTAAGGGATGACTTGATTACAGTCTGTAAGTACCTACATGATGAACAAATATTTAATAATGGGCTCTTCAAACTAGCAAAAATGGTATAAAATAATCCAATGGCTGGAGGTTGAAGCTAGACAAATTTAGATGGGAAATAAAGCGTAAATTTAACAGTGAGAGTAATTAACCATTGCAACAATTTACCAAGAGTCATGGTGGATTCTTCATCGCTGACAATTTTAAAATCAAGATGGGATGTTTTTCTTAAGTATGCTCTAGGAATTATTTGGGGGTAAGTTCTGTGTTGGCCTTTTTATGTAGGATGTTGGACTAGATGATCACAGTGGTCCTTTCTGGCTTGGAATCAATGAATTATAGTAAGAGGCCAGTAGACAGGAGGCTGCCGAGGACCTTAAAAAATGGCCTTTGGATTTATACCTTCAGTCATTGTCACAATTTAGCAAATCTGTTTCAAATGGCTCTCCTCTAGAGAGTTGAGGGGACAGTCTTCTAGCAGATGAAATGTTCTTACACTGATTACAATTGCCTGAAGAGACTGTTCAGCCAATGCAGATTGATTAGCTGGGATTCCTTTTTTTATATTTCAGCTACATGGATGCATCCTCAAATCAGGTGAAGGCTGTTAACTTTACAGTGCTCATGTGTCCCTAGGCCAGTGGTACAATAACATCTCCTAAAACTTACTCCTGTGTTTCCTAAAGCAATTTAACATGCTCCAGTGTTTTTAGATCTCTTCCTTGATTGTCTCATTAACCTGCTGTTGAGTTAAGAGCTATTCAATGCCGATATTTGACTCTCTCAGGGGTAGATTGTTGGGAATATCTTTCTTTGTCATGTCTCTGTGAAGCAAAAGGAGCATCAATTTTAAAGTGAACATCTTTTTGCTTTCTCTTCTCCCTTCTAGCTGCTCAGAAAGTGTCCCACCTTTTGGGTATCAATGTGACAGACTTTACCAGGGGAATCCTCACCCCTCGTATCAAGGTGGGACGAGATTACGTCCAGAAAGCTCAGACTAAAGAGCAGGTATGTTCTATAGGAGTAAGTGAGCCCTTGAGACGGTAGCAACATGGCACTAAGATTAACGTATACACTAAAAACTTCCGTAGCCTCAGATAGCATCTTAATTGACACAGATAATTGCAACCAGATATAAGCAGTGTAGTGTGGAAACTGCTTTAGTATTTGTCCCTTAGATCTGTGTAGAAGGTGGTGGTGGTGCAGTGTGTGGTAGCTCTTATTTTTCATGCATATTGACTGTGCAGCCTGCGATAAGGAAATGTGAACATGGCAGTTGGCTGTGTCTCTAGGGAGAAAATTACCTTCTGGACTCTTGAGTGTCTTATCCGAAGTTGGCATGTGGGATTCAGCCTCAGTGGTAACTTCTTGTGGCTTGTCATGGCACTCTGCCTTGCCTCAGTTTCCTGAGAAACTTTCCCAGCAGTAGTCTCAGTCTGTATCACCTGGCAAGGCACTGGTAATCCATTTTAGGTGATCGTCCCAAGTGCAACATAAATAAAAAGGGTCTTCTGCCCTTTCTGGGATCAGTTCTTTCCCATTCTACTGCAGAGCTCTGATTCTCAGGGCTTGCTCCCTCTTCCAGGGCCAGTCACAGGAGTAAACCAGCTTCATTCCTGCAACTATCCTCAGTCCCTCTCCAAGCTGTCTGTCTGAGAGTTATCCTTTTCCAGGGCCTACTAGAGGAGCCAGCTACTCTTCTGCAGCTTCCCTCTTCCAGTTGAGTTCTCACAGCCCTTTGTAGATACACTCAGCTGGGAAAGGGCCAAGGGGTAACAATTAAATGGGGCCATCTGTTCCTTAGCCCCTTAAAGGACCAGCCAGCCTATAACGTGGCACTTCCTATACATTAGGTGCAAAGATAGTTGTGCACCTTGCTCACCCTCCATGTTGACACACGCCCGGTGGCATCCCTGAGTCTGCAGAAATGTAAAGTGGAGCAGATGGTGCTAGGCCTCTACTATCTTGGCCGTATGTGGCATCTGATCTAGAAACTGGTTGCCTCCTGCCAAAGGACTCTCAGGCCTCCACTCCATGTCTGATCACTTCCCAATTTGCCTTGTGATGAACACTTCGCTGTGGTCTCTGTGTGCTATAAAAATGTTTCCTTTAAAAGGAGGGTGGTCAGAAGGAAGAACACCAAGCAGATTCTAGAAATCATCCTTGACTGCCCTCCCATGTAATACACAACTCTCTGCCTCTGAGGCAGGAATATGACCTATTAGAACTTGGAGCGTTGAGAAAACAAGTCCCAGACTCCACACGTACCTCTTTATTATAGGTTGCTCTAGAATGTTCCCTTATGGAACCCTGGAAAGTCAACATGGTAAAGCCATTGACCTTTGAGAGGACTAGACAGAATTTCCTCTTTGGAGTGTCTGGTATTGGCTCCTCCCAGAAGCAAGATGCTGGGGCTGGAACTTGTTGGACTCTGATCCAGTAGGGCAAGTCCTACATTCCTTATTGTAAGTCGCTCAGTGTTTCTCCTGTTCATCTGGGAGAGTCTCTAAAATAACTGACTCATTCCTTAAGCTAGTCAGGCCACTGACTCCAACTTGAGTCTCCAATGTGCCAGATAACTGTGCTCTTTAGTTTTGGATTATAACATAACTCTTGGTTTTGTTTCCTTCCTACACAGGCTGACTTTGCCATTGAGGCACTGGCCAAAGCCACTTATGAACGTATGTTCCGTTGGCTAGTGATGCGCATCAACAAGGCCCTGGATAAGACCAAAAGGCAGGGGGCTTCCTTTATAGGAATTCTTGACATTGCTGGCTTTGAAATTTTTGAAGTAAGGAGGTATTCTATTCTTGTGTACAATGCAGCATGTTCCTTTGCCCTTGCTCCTTGGCAGAATATCATTGAGGTCTGTGGAGAAACAGATCAGTTCAGTCTTAAAAAGGGGCTCAATTTTATTAGTGGGGTGCCCCACTGCCCCACTACTTGGGCAATTTCTAGGTGTTTCAAAAGGTTACATTTTTGGGGGCAGGCCTACTCTAAAGTGCTACATCAGTGCAGCTGTGCTGCTGTAGCACATCTGGTGATACTGTATGCTGACGGGAGAGCGTTCTCTTGTCAGCATAATTACTCCACCTCCACAAGAGGTGGAAGCTATGTCGGTGGGAGATGTTCTTCTGCTGACATAACACCAATGCGGACAATGCTTAGGTTGCTGGAACTTCCATTGCTCAAAGGGGTGTATTTTTTTACACTCCTGAGCAACGTCAGTTAGATCAACTTAAGCAGTAGAGTAGATCTGTCCTTAGTATTTCAAATTTGCTGCAATTATTATTTAAGCTATCTCTAGTATGTTGTGAGGCTCTTCTCCTTTCTGGAGTGTGCATTGTGGATACCGTGGTAACCATTTGTATGCTTCTATATCTCTTGATTTCTTCCCATAGATCAGAGTCCAAATGTTTTGTTAAACTTCAACGTATACGTTAATGACTTTTGGTGGGTCTCTTGCAATGTGGAATTTAAGGGGCATTGTCAGTTTGAATGTTTTGAAATTGATTAAAAATATTTCAGGACACACTAAAGGAAGATTCATTGAAGTTTTTCCAAAAGATATGCTTTAGGAATTATTTTGGGGAAGTCCTATGGAAGTCAGACTGGATGATTGCAATGGTCCCTTCTGGCCTTGGAATCTATGAAGTGTGTGTCAAAAAAAAATTACTAAAAGCAGTTAGAAGTAAGGGAGAATGGGTCAGCCCATTCAACAGCATGGAGATAAGGCATCCCAACTCCAGAACTTCTTCCTAGGACCTGCAGAGGTCTCCAGAGGGTGAAGAATATCCTCTCCCATGTCACCCTGTGCTTCCCCTGGTTCCCATTGCTTGTTAACCAAAGACTTGGTGGGGAAGGTGAAGAGAGGAGGGGAAGGGTCTAGGTTCCCACTGCTCCCCAAACCTATCAAGGAAGCTCCCCAGTTCTGAGGTTGTGGGAAAAGGGCAGGTCTTCCTAGTCCCAGATTGCTGCAGTTTCTCAACTCTTCTGCTGTGTTGTAGAGTGTATAAATTATGCTATTATATAACTGAAAGTGATTATTGACATAATGCTACCAAATGTACAGAGTACATAGATTAGATAAAAATGTTCTCTGTTATAGAAGTGATGCTAAGTGTTAATTGAAAAATAGTAAATAAATCTTCTAACAAAGGTGACCTCCAAGTTGAGTGTCCCTCTGACTTCTCTCCCCCCCCCTTTTTTTCTCCCTACTAGTTGAATTCATTTGAACAGCTGTGCATTAACTACACAAATGAGAAGCTGCAGCAGCTCTTCAATCACACTATGTTCATTCTGGAACAAGAGGAGTACCAGCGGGAAGGCATAGAGTGGAACTTCATTGACTTTGGCCTGGACCTACAGCCCTGCATTGAGCTCATAGAGAAGCCGGTAAAAACAAAACAAAAAACAATTTGCACATCTTTTCTGAGCAGCAAGAAGAAGCTGCAGTACATGCTTTTTGCCTTCTGTGTTACCATGCATACAGCCTCTTGGGACAGGTTGGGAACTGACCTTCCAGTTCTTGCAATCCTTAATCCAAGCAAGTGACTTTGTTTAGATGTGAACATGGACACTTCTTTCCATCTTACTGCCAAATGATATACTGCTGCTCAGATGTATCAGTACCCATTCCTAAATTAATGTTCGCATGAATAGGTCACCTATTCAACCACTTGTCTTCTCTAATTTGGCTTGGTGTATGCAGACTTACATGGTGCTAGATGCAGAAGTGGGACTTCTTTCTTATTGGTGGTAGCTTTCATATTCACCTGAAACCATGATAGGAAACAGCATCCTTCTATTTGGGTCTCTTCCCAGCTAAAGAAGCTAGTAGATAAGTAAATTTCCTAGTTATTCCAATAGTAAGGCTTGCTTTGTAAAATCCCCTGCAATGACCGTCTGTATTTAATGCCCTTTGCCTACACTTGTAAGGAGAGTGGCCAATTAGCTTTCCTTCTTCCATTTAAAAAACATCTTGTCATCTATGGCACCCTAGACTATCTTAGTCTCTCCCTTGGAAGACCCCTATACAAGGGAAACTCCAGAATCCAATGGTGGAATTACAGGTGATATTCTGCGATTCCCAATAATACAGAAATGGCTAATCTGGTTTTAATACAGCTGGTTCTGGTAGTTCGGTATCATTCTTTCAAAGTGTTTAAATATTGGCAGTAGGACTGATTGTTTCTTTACTGAGCTGTTCTGGTATATTTCCCTTGTTTTAGGCTGGGCCTCCTGGCATACTGGCCTTGCTGGATGAAGAGTGCTGGTTCCCAAAAGCGACCGACAAAAGCTTTGTGGAAAAGGTGGTGCAGGAACAAGGCAGCCACCCCAAATTCCAGAAACCAAAACAGCTGAAAGACAAAGCTGACTTCTGCATTATGCATTATGCTGGGAAGGTAAGATTTATGAAGTGAATCCCAGAACATGCTGCTGGATTCTTCCATAAACCTATCTAGATCTAGCTGTTCTCAGAATTCCGATGCTTCCCACACTAATGAAAAAAGTGTCTATAATTATTAAGCTACCTAATCCATGTGACCCTACCAAATGCATCCTCCTTGTGGCCTAGGATAGTGGCTCTAACTTTTCCAGACTACTGTACACCTTTCAGGAGTCTGATTTGTCTTGCATGCCCCCCCAAGTTTCACCTCTTCAACTACTTACTTACAAAATCAGACATGAAAATATAAAAGTATCACTGAAAAATTGCTTACTTTCTCATTTTTACCATATAATTACAAAATAAATCAATTGGAATATAAATATTGTACTTACATTTCTAGATATAGTATATAGAGTGGTATAAACAAGTCATTGTATGACATTTTAGTTTGTAATGACTTTGCTAGTGCTTTTTTGTAGCCTGTTGTAAAACTAGGCAAGTATCTAGATGAGTTGATGTACCCCCTGGAAGATCTCTGTGTACCCCCAGGGGTACGTGTACCCCTGGATGAGAACCACTGGCCTAGGAGACTAGCCTACAAAACAGTAGGTGTCAGTATTGCTAGACTCGAACTCTAAATTGAGACTAGGATGACCTAACTTGAATATTTGTTCACTAAGAGTCAACAAGTTGAGTGATACCCCACTTCATCTCGCACACAGACATCACCTCCAGAAATGATAATGTAATACTGCTGTTGAATGACACTCCCGAGGTGGTACATACTGGTATTGCAGCCTCACTCCTAGCTTTAACAGCACATACTATACAGTTCAACTGGATTCTTCAGGTGTGCTCACCTGATACCTCAGAGCAGGAGGGGTGGGGGGCATAGAGTCAGACCCAAGAACAATGTCTGTATCTCTGTCTGTCTATTACCTATGTCCTTAATGTTGGTTTTTAGACTTGTGCAGGGTCCTACTTGATCCTGCACTCTTGGAAACCCTCGGTCAATTTCTTGGTGACATTTTTTCCCTAGGTGGATTACAAAGCGGATGAGTGGCTGATGAAGAACATGGATCCTCTGAACGATAACATTGCTACTCTTCTCCACCAATCCTCAGACAAGTTTGTGTCTGAGCTGTGGAAAGATGGTATGTGATTAAAACTTTCCTATTGGCAGTTTTTACTAGAAGAATTGACATCTAACATCATCTGGTATCGGATAAGTCTGTAACAAGATGTGCTGCTTTTTCCCCTTAGAATGAGGCACAGAGATCAGCATGATCGGGAGTAGAGCCCTGAACGGGACTGTCTTTTCAATCCTGTCCCACAATACCCACTTCCACCTGCTCCTGCATCTTCTTGCATTTTTATCCTACTCCCACCTGAAAAACCTTAGATCCCACAAGAAAGAGGTTCCCCTACGCTACCAAAAAGTCTGTTAATGAGTGTATATATAAATGGAATTCACACACAATTTTTAACACTAAAAGAATAAAACAAATCTTGCTTAAAACACGTAAACAAATACTTTAACTCCTGTTAAAGATCAAATCTGTCTATTCCTCACTTAAATCTAAGCTTCAAAACCTTTTTTTTTAAAAAACAACTTTACATTGCTAAAATTCTATTTCACAAACTGATGAGAGATTTAGTGTTTTACCACAAAGTACTGCAGTCTTTTACCCAACCAATCCCGCCCGCAACCAAGTATATTTTACCTGCTCCCACTATCATGGCAATGGGTCCTGTGGGATCTGCAGGATTTCAGTCCTGAAGCAGGGCTCTAATCTGGAACTTGCTATCTGTTTGCTTTGCTTAGGCAACAGGACTGCACAAGAGAAATGTCCCCTCTAGCTGAAATGAGGGGTTCACATTCATTGGCCTATGGCCTGCCACATGCACTGCTGATACTTCTCCAACCAAGGAATCCCAGGCTAAATTCTAAATCTACCAGTATGTAGCCTGTAGCTACAGCATCCAAACGAGATCTCAGAGGGTGAAACTATATAGTTATTCTGTAATTAATGGGTTCTTGCTGCAGTGTCGTTGGGTGTTTTACTCTTTCCTATTTTGATATATTTGCTGCTTGACTCTTACTGTTACTGTCGCTTTCTTTTCCTTGGGTTTTCTTTGACGTCTCTGTCTGTTGCAGAGATGCAGAACGTTCAGAGAGCCTATTTCTATCAACACTTTCCTATTCTTCATCTAGAACCAGGTGACTGAGAAACCCGGCTGTCGTGTCGTGTGTAACGCATCCTAGAGCCATGCAAGAAATGCTTCTGTTAATTCTTCTGTTCCTTTGCCATTCCTGCTTCTCTCTTTGTTCGGCCCCTTTGCTTCATGCTAGTAACCCCTCTTGGACTTGAAAAATAAAAGCAAAGCTCATATCTTGCAGTGAGATGCTTGAAAATGCAGGTGTATCCACATGCGGTCCTTGCACTCCTAAGACCTGGATAGAATAGTTAAAATGGAAATCTAGGAATACCCAAAAAGCAAACATATCATCTGTTTAAACATAGACCTAGTGATGCTGTATTTCAATGCAGGATTTTGAGATGGCTTCTGAGATGGTACCTATGAAAATGGAACTTCAGCTGAATAGTGCTCCAGTCGAATGATTTGCCTTCAACTGCTAACCATCTAAGAATGACTTGGAGACTAAGTCTCATGTGACTTGTTCTGCATGGAAAATGGCCTGCATAGTGAACACTGCTGCATCAGACTTGCAGAATCCATTGACTCAAAATGACAGACCACAGCTAATCAGTTCCCATGTACTGTTCCTAGCTGAAGCTTCTGTCTTAAATTATTGTCATTTTTTGCTGTCTTCATGTAGACTGTAGGGATCAAGATTTTAAGAGGATTGTTCCAGCCAGAATCTGGAACACACTTCTGTGGATTTCCCTGTGATATCATCCAATAATAGAACCTTCTTTTCTCCCTAATCAGAAAGACTTGACTCTATTTTTAGCAACTATTGTAGGGGTTGCAGAGTGTAATGTTGCCGTAGCTGAATAGCAGAGCCTACCTCTTTCTTTGTGGGGTGTCTCATGTAGCCAACAGTTGATTTACCCCACAGCAAAGTTGTACTCAAGTTAAATATATCCTCTTGGAGTGATTTCCCCCCTCTCTCTCTACCCCCCCCCCCCCCCCCCCACACACACACACACACACACACAAATAGATCTGGTAATAGAATCCTAAGTTTAGGCAACAGCTAAGATCAGAGAAGTAATGGTGCTACCAGGCAAATGTGATTAGGGTCTTAGGGAATCTGTTTGTCTTCATTTTGTAGTCTGATAGGAATTGGGTAGGAAAGTTGGGAAAATAAGTGCTAGAGCGTCCCCCCCCCCTCCCCCCAATATATTTGGCCAGCTTCTATTGATAAAATAACCCAGTTAAAAAAAAATGGAGAAACTCAGTTAATCTGTATTTCATGGCTTCTTCAGGTCTTTGAAGCACAATCTTTGTGGTACAAAAGGGAGCTGTTAGGACAGGGATCTCTAACAACTTTTTCCACCAAGGCCTTTGGAAGTGTAACACTCCCTAATATCTAACTTACAGTGTACTTGTACTCTGAAAAGTGACTCAAATAATGGCATTATGAGTCTCCAAGTCTGTGATGATTCCATTCCATGTTTGCTCAGTTTACAGGTTAAAAATTTGGCTTTTCTAACTGGCAACCCTGAGAAGGTCAAGCAGAGTTCTCATAACTGGCTGAACTTATGGCTGCACTTGCATCAGGGTTGCTGGTAATTGTGTAAGAAGGAAAGATCCCCGGTCGAATCTGTTAGAAATGCCAAATTTTTACTTGTAAACTAAGTAAGCTTAGGGTGGAATCTGAGGTAGTAAATACAAAATCCATCATGCCATTTCTTGTTCCCTCTTAAGAATACAACTGCTCTTTAAACTGCCAGTTGGATCCATCTCAGTCAAAAAATCCTAACTCAGAGTCCCAGTAGTGAGCTGCTGCTTTCTTTCCTTCCTGCCCCATTCCTGCATATATGCTCGACAGGACTTCTACATCTGTGTAGAGAAGAAGCAAAAAGGATCCTGCAGCTCCTCTCTTATCCTGCTCTGCCCAAATATTCTTTGCACATGCTTACCTACCAGACTGTAGTGGAAGTGCTAACTCTCTCCCTGTGTTTTCTTTAGTTGATCGTATAGTTGGGCTGGATCAGGTGGCTGGTATGTCAGATACAGCATTGCCAGGGGCCTTTAAAACCAGGAAGGGCATGTTCCGAACAGTAGGACAGCTCTACAAGGAACAGCTATCCAAGCTGATGGCTACTCTGAGGAATACCAACCCCAACTTTGTCCGCTGCATCATCCCCAACCATGAAAAGAAGGTAAAGACCAATCTCTGGCTGGACTAGCAAAATACAGGCACAGTGTCTTGGGAATTATGGGGTGACTGGTAAACCTGCTTGTTGTGAGGGACACAGCTTTGACGTTCAATCTATTGCAAGGATTTGTAGGGGAGTATGAAGAGTCTCCTTCCCCGGTGACTGCATGCGTTGCACAGCAGAAGTAGACCTCACCTATGGCACTGTATGTAACTCTTAAATCTCTGATGTCACTTTAGTTATATTCCACTTCTAATACCTGCCTGAAGCTCACAGATACATGATTCTCTTTCTAGCTGACTTTGAAACATTGAACACCAAGCAGACTGTTAACTCTCTTAACTTTGGAGGTGAATCTTTGTTGGCCTCTATTGTAAAGAGCATAAGGGCATCCTTTATGGCATCTCCTGGAATGGGCACTTTGCATTCAGTAAATTAGTGGGAGTCTGTTTACAGCTCTTGTAAAGCTTTATAACATTGCTAAATGCCTTCCCTCATTAGGCTGGCAAACTGGATCCCCATTTAGTCCTGGATCAGCTCCGCTGTAATGGAGTGCTGGAGGGAATCCGTATCTGCCGACAGGGCTTCCCCAATAGAGTCGTCTTCCAGGAGTTCAGACAAAGGTAAAATTCAGATCAGAGCATAAAAGCAGTTTCTTAATCTTGCCAGTTTAAATGCATGCTCAATACCTAACAGCTGCTTTGTTTTAATCATAATTTGATTGTCCAGGCTTTTTAAAGGTAGGGGACTTAATTATCAAAGGCAGTGATGTAGGAGTTCTCTGTTCGTCGTTACAGGAGTGAGGTCTCTCTAGAAGCTATATTAATCTGCAAGCTCTGCTCTGGTTCTGTCACAACAGCAGCTGTGACTTTTTTATGTGATGAACTTGTTGGCATGGTGGGTAGAAGACCTCAACCAAGACTGTTGCTTTATCATCTGTTACCAAAAGGCATAAATACTGTATTTTTCTTGGAGTGCTTGCTCATGTTGACTCTAAGAAGATGTGTGCGTGCTGCATGCACAGTAGCTGGAAGGTTTTTCACCCAGTGGTCTCTGTAGGCTTGGCTCTGGAGTTGCACCTCCAGGATGCCCTGTAAAGGGCCCTGCCTCTTCAGTTCCTTCTTACTGCCTGTGATGGTTGTTAGAACATCCATTCACTCTTGCTTTGCAAACATGTTTTCTATTGGTTTTTGGACGGTTACCTGAAAATAGTTAAATAGTCTGGATTAGTTATTGTTAGTTAGATAGGACCCTGTTTATCAGGGGGTCAAAACTTTTCCCCTTCCCTGGGGACGGGGCATGCCTCGGTCCCCCGGCTTTAAATCATTCGGGACTTGTAAAAAACCATGGCCAGGAGCGATCTCCACACCACCTGCCTTAAGCGCTCCAAGTAGACCATCAGAAGAATTGCTGCAAGATCTGCAGGGATTTCCACACAAGGACAAAAAAGGAGAGGAGCCAGAGACTGAAGCTTATCCTTATGGATGCAGCTCTCCAACATCAGGCCCAGCGGAGTTGACACCCAGCATGTTGGCTTCGGTGTGGAGTGCACTGGCATCTGTGAGAGAGACAGCACTGAGGAAGGACTCTATGGCTAGAGACCCTTGGCACCCTCATGGATCACCGGCACCAAAGGATTCCTCGTGGGCATGTCGCTGAACCCATTCCCCTGTACCCTGCAAAAAGCAGAGGAAGATGGATAGGGGGTGCTTGCTAGTGCCCAAAACAGCAGGGCAAATAGGCTTGAGCGCAAGGCGACTCAAGTGCCACACCCTTGGCTGCAGTACTGTTGACTCCGGCCAAGGAAAGGGGTCCATGAAGTCCAGTGCCTCTGGACTTCCCATCCAGGGAGATTCAGAAGGAGGACCTGCAGCTTCCCTCCATGCCAGAGGCCTTCAAAGCGGCCAGGGACCTGATAGAGGGCACAACACCGCTGTTCCTTCCAGGCATGAGTGCTCTGGATATGAGACCATTAATGTAGAAGAAGCGCTTGGTGCCATCTAAGGGGAAACTGGCTGTGATGCCTTGGCTTCCATCCCCCTGTCACCAGTGATTACCAGTCTGCCTTGGTCCCTGAAGAGTGAGTTGTTGTGCTCCGACTCGGAAGAGGAGTCTTATTCTTTAAAACAGAGCCAGCACTGAGCATGGAGATGATACCAGAGCTTGGAAACTGGTCAGCCATTTCCCATGCTATGGCCACCACAATGGCAAATGCCAACCCAGTGACCCTTTTGGACTTCTTTGGCATTCTACCAAGCTCAAGGACCACAATCGGGCTGGTCGTTATCCATCACCTCCAGGTGCAGATATAATCCTGCCCCATTCAGAAGATGTTCTCCTACTCAGTACTGAAACCAGCATCAAATATGATGCCAACCCCAGCACCGAGTCTGCAGAACCAGCACTGCGGGACCCTCTGGGATCAAAGGGCCAAGAGACTGCCCTAATTAGGGCGTCCTCGTCTTCATTCCCAGGTGATGCAGTTACGGGGTCTTCACTGGCACCGGTTGCAGGTGACAGCAGAACCCACCAGAAGCTGTTAAGAAGAGTGGTACAGAACCTAAGGCTCCAAATTGAGGAAGTCTCTGACACCTCAAACCTCATGGTGGACATTCTAACCCCCACTGGACCATCCAGGGTAGCGCTGCCACTAATTAAAACCATCTATGACAAAATGAGGTCACTATGGCAGACTTTGGCTACACTGCCTTCAACAGCTAAGAAGGTGGAGAGGAAGCATTTTGTTCCCTCCAAGGACCAGAACTGTCTCTAGATTCATCCCCCATCAGGGTCTTTGATAGTTGCAGCGGCCAATGAGCAAGAGAGGGAAGGCCAGCAAGGTCACACGCTTAAGGCAACAGATGAGAAAAAGCTGGACCTCTTCGGGAGAAAGAGCCCCCCAGTAGAATACACCTAACTCCTCATTGGAAGCCAGCAGGCAGTGTTGAGTAGATACAACTTGAATTCTTGGGAGTCCATTTTAAAGTTCATGGAGTGTATTCCAAGAGACTCCAGGGTGGAGTTCACTGCTCTAATTGAGGAGTGTAAAAGGGTGACACAGGCCTTGCTTCAAAGAGCACTGGATGTGGCAGATGCCTCAGGTCACGCAATGGCGTCAGCGGTGGTAATGAGATGGAGCTCATGGTTGTAAGCCTCTGGCTTCCTACGTGAAGTCCAGCAAACAATCCAGGACCTTCCCTTTGAAGGCCCAGCACTGTTTTCCAAGCAGACACTCGAAGCTGCACAGCCTCAGAGACTCTTGAGCCACCCTAAAGTCCTTAGGCCTCCATACTCCAGCGGCACAAAGAGGAATTTCAATCCTCAACCCCTGCTCAGGTTCTATCAGTCCCAACAGAGGCGGGAATATAGCCTTAAGAGGGGTAGAAATTACAGGAGGAAATCCTCCCAGTCCTCTTCCAGCCACATTACTGGTCCAGCGAGAGAATTCTCTGGCACCAAACAGAACTTTGAGGGTGGGCCCAAGGATGGTGTACTGATCCAATACTCTGATCCTCCAACCCGTTTCTTTTCAGACCGATTATCCCATTTCTACCAGGCGTGGGCCCAAATCACATCAGATTGTTGGGTGCTACGTGTGGTAGAACTGGGATACTTCCTCAGTTCAGTTCTTTCCTTCCACCCTTCCACTCCCCATCTTCAGGGTTCTAATCCAAGAAGTACAGGCGGTGGAAGAGGTTCCTTGGTAGCTAAGGGGAAAGGAGTTCTACTCCCACTACTTCCTAATCCTGAAAGCCATAGGCAGTCTGACACATTCTTGACTTGTGAAACCTCAACAGATTCATGAACAAGATGAGGTTCTGCATGGTTTCTTTGGCCTCGATTGTTCCCTCCCTGGACCCTGTGGATTGGTATGCCACCCTCAGCTTAAAGGACACATATTTTCACGTGTCGGTCTCCCAAGGCTTCTCCAGTTCATAGTCGACCAAACCCACTGCCAGTTCATCGTTCTTCCATTCAGCCTTTCAGCAGTTCCCTGAGCGTTTACCAAGTGTATGGCGATTGTAGCTGTGTTCCTCAGGAAATGGAGGGTACAAATCTATCCGTATCTTGACGACTGGCTGCTCACGGGTCCAGGGAACAGGTGGAAGCAGACGTGACATTGATAAGGTCAGTCTTCACCAGATTGGGTCTCCTGGTCAACATGCAGAAATGGACTTTGACCTCCCACTCAGAGAATATAGTTTATAGGAGCAGTTCTAGATTCAAACCAGACCAGAGCCTTTCTCCTGGACTCTAGATTTCAGGCCATATGCGCTATCATAGAGGATTGGAAGCATTACCCCTCCACCACAGCCTGAACCTTTCTGAAAATACTGGGGCATCTAGCTGCATACACATACATTGTCCGGCAAGTCAGGCTCCATTTCAGACCATTACGGGCTTGGCTAGCATCAGTATCTATCACCCATCCCGAGACCACATAGATAGGGTAGGCTTGCTCCCTCCCACCGTGTTAGAGACCCTTCACTGGTGGCTTAACTCACAAGCATTCTGCACTCGAGTCCCCTTCTCTGCACCTTCCCCCTCACTGTCTCTTGTCACTAACACCTCAACGATGGGATGGGGTACTCATCTAGGGAGGCTCAGGACACAAGGCCTCTGGTCCCAAGCAGAACTCTCGCTTCACCCCAATGTGAGAGAATGGAGGGCAGTGTGGCTAGCCAGCCAGGCCTTCCAAGCCCACCTGGAAGGCAAATGTGTCTCAGTAAGGATGGACAATACAACAGTGATGTTCTATATATAAACAGACATGGTGGAGACATTCCTCTCATATCTCAGTGGAAGCCCCCATCAGTCTGCTACTGGTACCGGACTAGATCACTCAGGATCACGGCCGCCTATGCCACCCCAGTCTAGAGTCTCTCCACTTCATGGCACGGAAGCTCTGTGGCCAAACCCTCTGGAGTTAGAATGTTCAGAACCAGTCAGAGAGATCCCTCTTGGCAGCAGGAAACCCTCCAGCACGGTCACTTACCTAGCTACTTGGAAAAGGTTCTCCATCTGGTCAACGCAGAAAGGTAGTTCGCCCACGCTATCGCTCCTACCTCTCATCTTGGACTATCTGTTACATCTCAAACAGCAGGGGCTGTCAGTGTCCTCAATCAAGGTCCACCTGGTTACAATTTTGGCTTTCTACCCTTGGGTAGCAGGCCATTCGGTTTTTGCCAGCTCAATAGTGGGGCCTTTCCATAAGGGTCTAGATAGGTTATTCCTTCAAGCACGTCAGCTGATCCACCCTCCCATCCCAAATGGAATCTTAACCTGGTACTGTCAAGGCTGACATGGCCCTCCATTCGAACCTCTAGCGACATGCTTGCTCCTCTGTCATGAAAGGTAGCTTTTCTGGTGATCGTAACTTCGGTCAGAAGGATTTTAGAGCTTAAAGCCCTCATATCTGAACCTCCTTATATGATTTTTCTTCAAGGATAAGGTCCAGCTGCTGCAGCCTCACCTGGCTTTCCTTCCAAAGATGGTGTTACAATTACACATAAGCCAGGACCTATTCCTTCCGGTTTTCTACCTGAAGTTTATATGCCAACAATCTGGAGCAGAGGCTGCACACGCTGGATGTTAGGCAGGCCTTGGCATTTTATATCGAGAGGACTAAACCTTTCGGAAATCAATGCAGCTCCTCATAGCAGTAGCAGATAGGATGAAAGCACTCCCTGTTTCGTCCCAAAGGATCTCTTCCTGGATCACGTCGTGCATCAGGACGTGCTACAAATTGGCCAAAATACTGGCCCCAGCACTAGTAGCTCACTCTACAAGGACACAGGCGTCCTCGGCCCCGTTCATCGCTCAGATCCCGATCCAAGATATTTGTAAAACAGCGACATCGTCGTCTATTCACGCTTTTGCGGCACACTATTCCGTCATGCAGCAAGCCAGAGACAAGATGGCTTTTGGTACTTCAATTGGAAAGTCCATTGAGCTCCAACCTCTCCTTCTTTGGGTCTGCTTGGGAGTCACCTTACTTGGAATTGATATGAGCAAGCACTCGAAGAAGAAAAGACCATTACTAACCTTTCTGTAACTGTTGTTCTTTGAGATGTTGGTCATGTCCATTCCAAGACACACCCACCTATCCCTCTGTCAGAGCCAACCAGCAAGAAGAAACTGAACAGGTGCGGGGTCATCTGGGTCCTTTATAGGGCGCCATGGAGACACAAATCTAGGGGCTCCAAAGCCAACCCTATGGATACCAATAGGGGAAAAAGCTTTTCGGCAACTGCATAGGGTGCGCGCTCACCTACTTGGAATGGACATGAGCAACACATCTTGAAGAACAACAGTTATAGAAAAAAAGACTGTTACTAGCCTTTGTAATCCACTTACAATTGTTATAAACTCTACAAATTCATAGTACCATAGTAGTATGTTACTGGCATTATTCTCTCCCAGATTTCTTCATGGGAGTGTCTGTCAAACTGGTCTAACACATAGGTTGTCCCTGCAGATATGAGATCCTGACTCCAAATTCAATTCCCAAAGGATTCATGGATGGAAAGCAGGCCTGTGTTCTGATGGTAAGCCACATCCTAAAACCTACTAATGTGCATTAGGGCTGGAGGGGAGAAGGAGGAAAGTCTAAATCAGACCTTCCTTCCTTCTCTAGGAGTATTACAGAATACATCCCATGCTCTCACTGACCCTGAATTCTCAAAATGAAATGTCTTGTCTGTTATGGGGAAGAGCAGCAGAAGACTAGAAATTAAGAGCCCCTGTGACTAAAGATAAGATTTTTGTCACGGCCAGAGACCTCCATGAAATTATCCTTTTCAGCTTCTGCCCCGCTGCCCTGGGGCATCAGGGCAGAAGCTGTCAGCTTCTGGGGGCTGCGGAGACTGGAGCTTTCAGCCACCACAGGTGGCAAGGGTTGCAGAGCTCGGGGGAAGGAAGAGGAGAAGGTGGGGCTGCAGCTCTCAGCTGTGGTGGGGACCCCCCAGCTCCAAGCCACTGCGGTTAAACCAGCTGTTAAACACTTACACTAGCCAGCTCCAAGGGGAAGAGGAAACTGGGTGAAGTGCTTCTTCTGGCAAGGGTAAAGAAACTGGAAGAGTTGTATCATTTATGGGAGCGATCAGTAGGAGTGCACCCTTTAGGAAGGGAAAAGGAAGGTTAGGCATAGTATACATCTTTTAGTTTTGGTTAAACCTGAACCCTATCACAATCTCCAGCAGAGGATGGAAGCACAATACTATCATTGTAGCATCTTAAACTGGCTTTTGACAAGTCTTATGCACAGGTGGTCAGGCCTGGGTGCATATGTTCCCCAAAGCACCCTTGTAGACTTGAATGCTCTAGTGTGTTGTACTAAACATGACTGCATATTTCCTCTCCTCTGCCCCTCAGTCCCACCCTATGCTTAACTGAGCTTTAAGAATCCTTCAGCTGAGGATAGGACTCCCTCTGGAGCAGTGGTTTCCAACCTTTTTTCATTTGCCAGCCCCTAAACAATTTTGAAAGGAGGTTTGGACCCCTTTGGAAATCTTAAATGTAGTCTTTGGACACCCCCGGGGGTCTTCAGACTACAGGTTGAAAATCACTGCTCTAGAGCCAGCAGCATCAATTGGCCAAATGGTCTCGGTGCAGGGGAGGAATGTCTTCTGGCATTGTAAACAGTTGTTTCTTGTGACACATCACTCAAAGCAGTCCCAATGCAGCTGTAATAAGATGTTTTACTATCTCTCTAATGGGTGCATTCTCCCTCTCTCCCTTGTTTAGATCAAAGCTTTGGAGCTGGATCCAAATCTTTATCGAATTGGACAGAGTAAAGTTTTTTTCAGAGCTGGAGTCCTCGCTCACCTTGAGGAGGAAAGAGACCTGAAGATCACAGATGTCATTATTGAGTTCCAAGCATGCTGCAGAGGCTACCTAGCCAGAAAGTAAGGACCATACTCCATGATGGTACATGTGTTGTATATACTCATCCTTGTCTGGGTCAAGCTTATATTTACAAAGTCAACTAAAAATGGTTCCCTTCAGAAAGGACTAACTGTTGTCTGGGGAGTCAGTTGCAAAATGCAACAGCTGAAGTTTGTTTAAGGAATTTACAAAATTCAAATACAGCTTAGGAAAACTTTTTTCACCAGAGTGAAATCACAGTGCATTCATTAAATTGTTAGACTTCTGCAAGGAGGTGTTTGAGCTAGTATCCCACGTTCTCCTTGATTTTTGTAGTCTGCAAAGCATACTTTTCTCTAAAGGTACTTCAAGCAATAGGTAAGTCTTTTCCCAGAGCAATCACCACCACAGATGGCAGACATGAGAATCAAAAGAGTTTCTGCCATCAGTCTGGAGATAGTGTAGTGCAATACAAATGTTTTTTATAAATCTATCTCAAAACTCTGCAGTTGGGACTGTGGAGAGTACAACCACAGCACACTTCTGTAAACATATAAATGGTATGGTGAACAAACAGACATCAAACCAATAATGAAGGAAGCTACGGGCAAGGGAACAAAGATCTCTTGATGGTCAGTACTGAGTTATTGAGCCTGAGAGGATTGATCCTCGTGGCAGAAGTTGGAAAAAAGGCTCTTCCTCACTGAGGAAGAAAATGAGTGAAGGGACAGACAGCCCGTGTATCCTGAGCAATATAGTCAAGGTCTGAAATAAAAGGAAGCTCGTGGAAACTTTAGAAAGGACAATCTGGAAATGACAGTTGGTGGTGTCTGAGGATTGACTTGATGTAGATGTCTGTGAGGAACCTGTGGCTTTGTTGGTTGTCCTGACCCCTTTTGTTTTGCAGGGCCTTTGCCAAACGTCAGCAGCAACTAACTGCAATGAAGGTGCTTCAGAGGAACTGTGCTGCCTACTTGAAGCTGCGTAACTGGCAGTGGTGGAGGTTATTCACCAAGGTACATCTCATGTGGCTATTTGGCAAAGGATTAACTGCTGTAACTGGAGCTTCCTATGCTCAACAAGACAAATAAAAACTTCTCCCTGCAGGGTCACTGCTCCATGTTGTAGCTGGGTAATACCAGCAGAGCTGACCCAAGTGTAGCTATGCACGATACCTGCACGCCTCAGGTACACTGTTGCATGGGAATCTAGTAGTGTTGTGGAAAAGGCAAAAGTAATCTTCAAGTCCTCTAAGCCCTTATCCTCTGCACCTTTCCATGAGGTCTTTGTTGGATAGCTGATTAGTGCTGTTGCTGGAGTTGTTCAGAGGGGTTCACTGTCCCTCCCCAGAGCAGTAGAAGAAAAGCGGGGAGTGCTTAAGCCCCTCATCCTCTACCACTAACCACTAGACTGAACCATTTCCTGACCTAGAACTAAGGATACAATTTATCACGGAGGTCAGGGAAGTCATGGATTCTATAGCTTTATCGGAACTTCGTGACTTTGGCTTCAGCTGTCAGCAGTAGCGGCGGAGACAGTGCTGTGCATCCCAAACCGTGGCTATGGGCAGAGCTGGGGTTGTGCGCCCCCTCACAACTGCAGCAGGAACTGGGACTGTGCACCCCGACCTGCAGCTTCAGTGGAGGCCGAAGCCAGGGCTGTGCACCCTCCCCATGGCTAGACTGTCAGTCACCCCATAGGGATCCAGATGTCATTGCTTCCTTTCTCTCACCCTCCGTCACTTTAGTAAAAGTCATGGAACAGTCAGGACTCCTGTAAATTTCTGTTTATTGCCTGTAACCTGTCCATGACTCCTACTGAAAATAAGTGACAAAATCTTAACCTTACCCATAACTGAAGTGGACATCAGCAAGAGTGAGGCTCTTCAGCTGAGCTAGTAGCAGAGTAAATCTTCTTTTTCCCGTGCTGTGAGGTTGAGGTATAAGTCTCCTTTTTTCTGTGAACTATTCCCCCACCAACATGCAGAGGAACTTGCATTCCTTGCTCTTCTCTCCTGCCGTCTTTTCTGGCTCAATACCAGTTTCTTCATGCATCTATACATTATCTACTTCTTTCCTGCTGTAGCCCGGTCTGAAGAATGGGGCAGGTGAGCATCGAGAGTTATTGGCAGGGTAAACTATGCTGAGTCTCCAGTGATTCTGCCTCCCAGCAGCACTTCTCCTACCATGGCATCCTCTAGTGTCCACGACAAAACCCTGGCAATTGGCCAGTCCTTCAGATCTAAAACAGCCCTTATCTAAGCTTGCATTAGGACTGGCCTGTCTTCTAGTGTAAGTTTCCTTCCAGTGCCCATTTACTGAATACCAGGGCCCCTCTATGCTATTTTTCTTGCTATTGACTCTATGTATTCCATTAATTTTCTTCTTGCAGGTGAAACCCCTGCTGCAGGTAAGCAGGCAGGAAGAGGAGATGATGGCCAAGGAAGAGGAGCTGGTGAAGGTCAAGGAGAGGCAATTGGCTGCAGAAAACAGACTGACTGAGATGGAGACTCTCCAAACACAGGTGAGTCTCCCTCACAAAACTCGCCTTCTAGTCAAACTACTAGATGGCTATTCCTTCATCAAGCTGGTCCATGATCTACAGACTGCAGGATTCCTGATTAAGTGTGTAGATTAATTTTCTCTGGCTTAAGCACCCCAGCCTCCTTTCTCTTAGCAGGTCTGTGTAGTACAGTGAACAGCTGATGCTCTGCTACAGTCGTCATTTGGGTTAAAATCTCCATTGACTGAGTATTGTGGAGAGTCATTGAAACAGAACAGGGTCACTAAAACATATCCTTTCTGCTCCAAGCCAGAGACATTCTTTTGTTTTAGGGATAATATCTCTGGGGGATCTTTTCTTTACGAGGGAGGAGAAAATCTCCCTCCATTCAAGAAGGGTGGTCCCTGGATATCTTTTTTTTTTTTTGGGGGGGGGGGGGTGTTGACGTATAGTACAACCCTATAAAGGTACCAGTTTATGCACGGGGATAAAACTTAAAACATAACATGCCTACCTTGGCATGTGATTAGCAGCAGGAGATTCCTGGTCCTGCACTGAGAAGAGTCCATGCTAAAGGAAGATCATACCTGCAAAATGTAGGGAAGAGTATCTGGGGTTTAGCACAAAAATAAAATCACCAAAAGATTCAGTGATTTGGAACTTAAAAATCCTGGGTTTGTCTCCTATGTAGCTAATGACAGAAAAGATGCAGCTGCAGGAGCAGCTGCAGGCAGAGACTGAGCTCTGTGCTGAGGCTGAGGAGATAAGGGCCCGCCTAACAGCCAAGAAACAAGAGTTGGAGGAAATCTGTCATGACCTGGAGGCCAGGGTGGAGGAAGAAGAGGAACGGTGTCAACATCTGCAGTCTGAGAAGAAGAAAATGCAGCAGAATATTCAGGTAACCTCCTAGGAATGACACCAGTGTTGTGTGAATGAGGTGGCTAGTGAGAATCAAAGTAGTGGTGCTGTCTCAGTGGGAAGGGTAACAGGACAGGAGGCAAAAAATGGTGGTGAGGAGGCTGGGGTTTGATCTCCACATTAACTTGTTGGGGTCTGTTGTCTCACTTATGCCTTCAGGAAGTTGGCACAGACTGCTCTCTGAGGAGACAGCAATAGGCAGTTCTAGTTCTGGTGTCAGCTAGGCCTAATATGCACATAGCTATCTGAGATAACATTCCCAGTCCTTAAAGAGGTAAGTAATGGTTGAATTTGAGGTTGCTCTTAGGTGGTTGGGTAGATCCTTAGTTAATATGGGTGTTGGAGACTACATATTCTCTCTAGCAGAAGCAGCCACTTTGTATAGAAATTTATGTATTTGATTATATTTATACCTGGGAATTCAATGCACTACCTCAAACTAGTGGTCACAGCATTCCTGATTCTTTGAGTGCTTGCTCATGTACATTCAGAATTAGGTGTGTACGCTGCATGCACTGGTGCCAGGAATTTTTCCTCTAGTGGTATCTGTAGGGCTGGCTCTAGCACCCTCTGCAGTAGCGCACATATATAGGGCGCCGCCAACCCCCCCTCCCTCTGTTCCTTCTTGCCACCCATGACTGCTGGAACATTGTCTTGCTCCTTCAAGCTTCAGTATTCCTAGTAGTTCTTTGTTTTCTATAGTGTACATAGTTAGTTCAATGTTTATTACTTATTATTATTAGTTTAGTTTACCTGATCCCCGGTGTTTAAACCCTACACTTCGTGCAAGAAGACTGTGCCATTGAGCGACCCGCATCAGAGTTGTCTGAAGTGCCTGGGAGAAGTCCACCTTTGCGAGAAGTGTAAGCTTTGTAAAGGGTTTTGCCCTTGAACCAAGGACTGGGACATTAGACTCAAGATCCTTCTCATGGAATCAGCACTTAAACCGGAGTCGGAGCCGCTCTCGGGCTTGCTGCCCGGTACGATGACATCGACTAGAAGTGCAGGCCCCAACACCATGGGAACACGGCATCGTTTGGCATCACCAGCACTGAAAAAGAGGAAGGTGAACGCCAAGAAGGAACTGAAGTCAGTTAAGAAGAGCTTGGGCACCACGTGGAAAGCTGATTCAGCCCCGAGAACACCTCCGCCTGCGACGGCGTTGAGCCTGGTGCTGGTACCACTGTCAACTCCTGTGAGTGGCAGAGGCCTGGGTCATTTACTGGTCCCTTCTACACCTGAGTCTTTTCAGACAGTGAAGGACCTGTTGGCCCTGCTGGTTCTGCCTATACCACAGGAGGGTAGGACAGGGCACCAAAGCTTGGAGGCCCAGACCGGAGGCCAGTCTAAGGGGAAGCCAGCGCTGGTACCATCGCAGCTTCTTCCCTCCTTGCTGGTTTCGCAGTGGTCACTGGGATCTTGGCACTGCTCCCTGGTGCCGCATTGGCATGGGTCGGGTTCAGTCACCAGGGGCTGGTCACCGGAATATCGGTACCCATCTGACAAGCACTGACGTTGATCTCCTGTGCCCCGGCACCACAAAAATCCATATAGAAAACCTAAGGATAAGACACGGTCAATGTGCACACAACGCTTGATCTCTGGGCATCGCTCCCAGTCACTGGAGTCCAGGCACTCAAAAAACAGTGCAGAAAGGCAAGCGGCATCGGTGCCTCCATGGTCACCAGCTTTCAGCTCTCTGGAGTCGGGAGATGAGGTGGTCCTCCCCCCGAAAGGACAAGCCTCCTAGCAGCCTACGGGGTTTTCCATGCTGCCACAAATCGGAGGCTGACCACAAGGACAATGGCCAGGTCCCTAGCAATATTGGAACCCATGGGAGTTCCCTCAAGCTACTATACCATATGCTCAGTCATCGGTGAGCACCTTTGTACTGCAGTCATCTAAAGGCCGGGCCGCAGTACCGGAGGCAGCTATTTGTTCGGCCCAGGAAGATTCCCTTTCAGCCAGCCCTTCAGTAACCACCCCAACCAGGAAGAAAAATCCAGCCCCCCCTCAGATTCCTGCCTCCTCATCCTCCTCGCCCGACGAGACTGTGGTGGGCCCCTCTCACACCACTCCTCTGGACAATTACAGGATGCATCAAGGTCTCGCTGAGACCGGACTGTCTCTCTCAAGACCAAGGTTGTCTGCTGCACCCAGATCTGACCACTCTGCATCTGATGGTGTGGATGCTTTGTAGTTAAGCGGGGATGAGCGCCACTGTTCGGCCCAAGTTCAAAGGATCCTGTTGGAGAGCAGCAAGCCGTCCACAAGGGCCTCTTATTTAGCCAAATGGAAACGCTTTACCCGCTGTGCGACAGCTCAAAATGTCTCGCCAATGAAATCCCCTATTCAGATGGTCCTGGACTATCTATTTCATCTGAAATGGGGGGGCCTGGCCTTTCTTGTCTATCAAGGTGCATCTGGTGGTGATCTCTGTCTTTCACCTTCTGATCCAGGGCAGGTCATTCTTCTTCCACAGGATGGCGTCCAGGTTCCTCAAGGGCCTGGAGAGGCTTTTTCTGCCGATACAGGGACCCGGTCCCTCAGGGAGATCTAAACCTTGTCCTCTCAAGACTTATGGCACTGCAATTTGAGCCATTGGCCTCTTGCTCCCTCGCGTATCTGTCCTGGAAGGTGGCATTCCTGGTGGCAATCACCTCAGCACGGAGGGTCTCTGAGTTAAAAGCCCTGACCTCAGAGCCTCCATACGCAGTTTTCTTTGAGGACAAGGTGCAGCTTCATTCTCACCCATCCTTTCTGCTGAAAGTCATCTCCCACTTCCATGTCAACCAGGACTTATTTCTTTCCAAAGCCCCACAAATCCAATGAGGAGAAGCGTCTTCACTCTCTTGATGTGAGGAGGGCATTGGCTTTTTATGTTGCCAGAACAAGGCCCTTCTGCCGCTCCACGCAGCTCTTCATTGTGATCACCAATCAGATGAAGGGATGTCCGGTGTTGTCTCAGCAGATTTCCTCCTGGATTATGACCTCTATGACCTGCTATCAGCAAGCAGAGGTCACACCCCCAGCTTCCCTGTCTGCCCATTCTACAAGGGCACAGACGTCTTCAGTGGCCTTCCTGGCACGTGTAAACATTCAGGACATCTGTAGAGCTGCTATATGGTCCTCTATACACACATTTACGTCCCACTATATCGCAGCAAGTGCAAGATGATGCTGGGTTCGGCAGGGCGGTGCTGCAATCACCATGTCTATGAACTCCTTCCCGCCTCCAGAGGTACTGCTAGTAAATCACCTAATTCTGAATGGACATGAGCAAGCACTCAAAGAACGGTTACTTGTCCTGTAACTGTTGTTCTTTGAGATGTGTTGCTCATGTCCATTCACAACCCACCCTCCTTCCCCTCTGTCAGAGTTCCAGCAAGAAGGAACTGAGAGGGAGGGGGGCTGGTGGTGCCCTATATACGGGCACATACACGCACCACTGCAGAGGATGCTAGAGCTGGCCCTACAGATACCACTAGGGGAAAAATTTCCGGCACCGGTGCATGCAGCGCGCACACACCTAATTCTGAATGGACATGAGCAACACATCTGAAGAACAACAGCTATGAGGTAAGTAACCATTCTTTCCTTTTTAATATATTGGTGTTTGGTTGTAGGATGGGGAAACCCTCATTTTGAGGGTTAATTTTTAATGGTTGTATTAATATTCTAGCAATGACATGTGAGCAGTATGAATAACATGTCATGCTTTTCTCTGGGCCTTGTTCAGGAACTAGAGGAGCAGCTGGAGGAAGAGGAAAGTGCAAGGCAGAAGCTGCAGCTGGAAAAGGTGACCACAGAGGCCAAGCTGAAGAAGCTGGAGGAAGATCTGATAGTTCTGGAAGACCACAATCTCAAACTGGCCAAGGTAAGGTACACATGCAGCTCCCAACCAACAGCATTGGGGTGCTCAGCTGGTCTGGTGGGTACAGGAAGTCAGAAGATGTAGCTACTCATGGTATGTTGTGTTAAGGGAGGGGCTAAATTGGGTCTTCAATGACTCTGTTGCGTTTTTGAGCCGAACTCATTCCTGAAATTAGTTGCCAGCTAACAAGCCAATATGCCCAGACTGGTACTGTTTAAGCAGTCTTGACTAAATTCTCAGTTCTTGAGTGAGCCTGTTCTGTCTGATTATATTGCCTAGGGTGAGAAGCATGTAGCCTAAAGAGTTCTTTCAAAGCAAAGAGGGCTATCAAATACCAGTCAGCTATTTAAAAATGGCCAATATTTGGAATGTACACTAAATCCTGAAGCCTCCTTCATCACCAACTTTATTTCCCTTTGGTCAGTATAAAATTGCTCCCAGGGGAATGGTCCTGTAAGCCTGGACCCACTCTGTCAGTGAGTCTCCCTCTGAAGCCAGTGAGCACCCATTCCTTGTGTCCTACAGAAGCGTGGTTGCTAGAGAATCAAGTGGACCCCTCGCCCTGCCCCTACCCAGCTTAGTTGCAGAGCTTAGTTCTCCCAGCTTCTTGGACTTACACTGGGGTTACATGATTAGTCTTGGGTGTGGGGAAGGGATGGAGCAAGGTGATGTCAGACTTCCTTTACTTCTAACCAGGAGTGCAGCTTGGTGTGCATGAGACAGTTGGATTTGTTGCTGTCGTTCAAAAGTTGCCAAAGTAGAATGAATTGTGCCCAGTGAAAGAACCATGGAACATACTTGACCTAAATTAAACCGTATCCTAATTCTTAATCCAGGAAACTAAAATGGAAGGGTTACGCTATTCTTGTATTCAACCCATTGTGCTGTAGCCTCCAGGAGATTTTTGGTCATAGGAGGATCCTATGTATAGGATTTGGGAAACCCAGGAAGTGTGGGTCAGCTGCCACTCTGCAACCAAATCCAGACTGGGGTTGGGGTTTATTTCTGTGGCAGGAGTCAGGTAATAATCCATTCATGTGTGCCATTTTCATTCTCTAAAAATGAGCCTATCCAAATTCCAGCACCAAATTTGACACTGGCTTTTAAATCCTGCAGGAGAAGAAACTGTTGGAAGACAGAATATCTGAATTTACAACCAATCTAACTGAGGAAGAGGAGAAGTCTAAGAGTCTGGCTAAACTCAAGAACAAACATGAGGCCATGATCACAGATCTGGAAGGTAGAGAAGAGGCCTGGCTTATTTGGTATTAGGGTCCACCATCAATCAGGATTTCCTAAATCTCAGTTAGTCTGATTCTAGGTCTGTGGCTTCATTGGGATTCCAGTTACCAAAGGGTTAATGCACTGGGGCTGCAGTATGGATGCTATTGATCAGTCTGATGGAACCATTCGCTGGCTGGCTGAAGGTTATGTGCCTTGTCAGCTGAGCTTTGAGCTGCATAAAAATCCTCTAAACCAACAGACTTATGGAGGAGAAAGACTGGTTCCATTTCTTTTCATGTTGTGGGAATATCTCCGCTCTTCTGCTTCCAGCGGTATCTGTATGCTGGGGTTAGTGCTGATGATCCAAAGGGAGGGCTCTCCTTGTTAGTGCAGTTTAGGATGCAGATTTAAAGATTTTTTTTTTCACTTCTGATGAGTCTCTGTGGGAAAACTGCTGGGGGGGAGACAGCCTGGAGCAGCCCGTTCCCTTTTTGTGGAGGAAGGAGAGCTGTTGCTTAACATCACTTTGTAGCTACATATGCAGAGAGATGTCAGTGGGGAGGAGCATGGCACAGTCTTCCCTGGCAAAGACAGTCTTGTGATGGATGAAGAGTAAGGGAAGCTGGCTGTAAAGTAAGAACCTGAAATAAGTCTTCCAGATCCAACTTTTAATAGTAGTGCAAGATTGGGGGCAGACACTAAAGGTCCTTGGAAGAAGGCACAATATCCAGCAGGGTGGTGGTTGGATGCCATGTTAGAAGAGATTGCCTCTCAGTTTTGCTCTCTTGTTGATACATCATGCGGTGTCCTAAGAACAGATGTCTCCATTTATGCTACTGTGTCCTCCTTTCCTGTCTGTCTCCTTCAGAGCGTCTGCGTCGTGAAGAAAAACAGCGGCAGGAGTTGGAGAAGACTCGCAGGAAGCTTGAAGGAGACTCCACTGATCTGCACGACCAGATTGCTGAGCTGCAGGCTCAGATTGCAGAACTCAAAATGCAGCTGGCCAAGAAGGAAGAGGAACTACATGCAGCCTTGGCTAGGTGAGGCCTCACCTCCTGGGGTTGCCTGATCAGACAGAATTCCTTGTCCTGTGTCGCTTATCGGAATTGGAGCTGAATGGAACATGCAACTGTTCTAAAACTAGTTTATTAGACTGCAAGATCAATGCATTTAACACTGTCGCTTTTTCACTGCTGATTCCTGTGAGCAGCCTTAGAATGCAAACGTTCTGTGAAATGCACATGCTTTCAGAGGCAGCAATATATCAAAGGGGTTGACATGGGGCAGCTTTGTTTACTGAACAGGTGCCAAAAGCAACCTTGAAAAGTCAATGCTTAATTTGTAATGTTGAATGTAACTTAACATATGGTAAATCACCTCTTCCCTTCTGTCTTCTCCCCTCTTGTCAACATTCCTCTGTCCCACAGATTGAACTAACTAATCTAGCCTTTTAATCAGTGGCAGACCAAACAAGGACCTTAACTATGGAGGGAATAAGACCAGAAATGGGGACCTTGATCTCAGACCAATGCAGAGTACTAACCTCTCTCCTACTCACTGTTTGTGGTCACTTTCCTGGAGGCAGGTGGTGGGTCACTTAAGCTTCATGTGGCTAGAACTGTATTGCTGTGACCAAAGATCTGTGTCTTATGCAGGGTGGAAGAGGAGGCAGCTCAGAAGAACATGGCTGTGAAAAAGATCCGGGAGCTGGAATCTCAGCTCACTGAACTGCAGGAAGACTTGGAGTCTGAGCGGGCAGCTAGGAACAAAGCAGAGAAACAGAAGCGGGATCTGGGAGAGGAGCTGGAGGCACTGAAAACAGAGCTAGAGGATACGCTAGATTCAACTGCAGCACAGCAGGAGCTCAGGTAATGGCAACATCTGAAAATAGTGATGCTCGGTGAGGTAGACCAGGTGCTAGCTTCCTCACCATGAGAGGAGAAGACTGAGTACTTCTGCAGCTGCAGAGACTTAGAGAGGCTAGAGTGAAATGTCTGGTTAAGATGCCAGTCTTCCACAAGATGGTCCCTTTCCTGTTTGTGAAAGGTGATTTTTTCCTAATTATGCAATGGTAAGGCCCCAGAATTGTTGTTCTTGCTGTCTATGGGCACAATTGACACTCAGTCTGTAGGACAGTTCTCCAAGCTTTAATCTGATCTTGGATTCGCAAAATTTAAAGATGGGCAAGGCTGGATTCTGATGATCACTCAAGGATTGTTTTCTCTCTTCATAGCTTGAGTCTCTTAACCAGTGCCTGGGTACCCCAAATATGCCAAGTTACAGGGGGATGCATATTCCTTGATCCTGTCCATTAATATCTGTGGTTTTTGCAGGTCAAAACGGGAACAGGAAGTGACTCTTTTGAAGAAGACCCTGGATGATGAAGCAAAGACCCATGAAGCACAAATCCAGGAGATGAGACAGAAACATTCACAGGCATTGGAGGAGCTGGCAGAGCAGCTGGAACAAACCAAGCGGGTATGTAAGAGAACTGGAGTCATAGTGCTGCATCAGACAATCCCTCTGGAACAGTAGCTGCTGTACAACAGGGGCCAATAGTTAAAGCTTCAGAGGAATATGGAAATACCTGTAATATACCTGGTCAGTTATAGAATGGTAACTAACTTTTCTAATGTTTTTCTTTCCTTCCCACCTTCACCCTCTCCCGTCCCCCAGTGGATCAGTGTACACCTCGCAGCATGATGATTAGTTACCCTTAATATGTCACACTCAGTGCTTAACTGTACTACATAGCTGTGATACACTCATTTCTTTCACTGATGCTACTTGCTGACCTCTGGTCCCTGCTCTTACTGTGACTGCAGGGAGTTTAATTTGGTAATCTGAAGTACAAACTGTCCTCAGTTCTATCTTCTCCCTGTGACTGTTACTACTTCGGGTAGGTAAACATCTGCTGCTCTTCAGTGGCTGGTTGCTGAATTCTAACTATGGGATCAGCTTTCTTGGATAAGCAGTCAGGGCCTAGCTATGAAAATACTACTAGCTGGCTATCAGAATAAATACCTCACTGAGACTGAAGATCCGCTACATCTAAAATCTGCTGTTTTTTTCTCCTTCAGGTAAAAGCAAATCTTGAGAAGGCAAAACAGGCTTTGGAGAGCGAGCGTGCTGAGCTGTCCAATGAGGTGAAGGTGCTTCTGCAAGGCAAAGGGGACTCTGAGCACAAGCGGAAAAAAGTAGACGCCCAATTCCAAGAGCTACAAGTGAAATTTACGGAGGGCGAGAGAGTGCGGACAGAGCTGGCGGAGAAAGTCACCAAACTCCAGGTAAGGGTCCATGAGTTTTCCTTAGCTCCTGTGTATGTGCAGAGCTGGGGGCAGATAGGAAGGTAGTGGGGTGGCACTTCTGTCTGTAAGGGACAGTGGGTTGCCACATCTGCTTTTCCTAGCTGATGGCCAGCTAGTTAATGTCATCTTGTCCCTTGTCAGGCCCAAGGGGATCTCTACAGGAGAAGTAGTGTTCCCTCCTCCTAGGCTGTGCAAATTCCAGTTATTGGAAGGGGGGAAGGGTACAAGGATCAGGTATATACCCATGGGAGGGGTAAAGTGACCCAATTGAATCCTCATTTTTGTGGGTTCGAAAAGTCTGTAGTGTCCGCATATCAATTCCACTCCTAATAAGAAGCTTTTTTTAACTGAGGTTCTAGTACTTACGGACTCTGAATGTGTGTGAGGGTGTGGGTCACAACTCCTTTTCTATATGGCTAGTTAGGAGAGGGTGGTCCCAAAACTGTTTATAATATGGAGGCATGGTATGTGAAAGGCAGAAAACCACTGGTTAAACTATTGCTGCTGCCTTCATAAGGGTGGGGTAAACTTTCCCTCCCTCCCCACTCAAACTGGACACTGCCTCATGCTGCCTTCTTCCTGTGGGGGTATCTAGTGAAAATACAAGAGCGATGGATGGGAGGCATACTTTGATCCAGGAAAGAGCAGAGACATGGCTCTATCTAGTCTTGGGGCAGATGGTTGTAAGAAGGCAAAGTATCAACTTAACTCCCTGTAACCTTGAGTAATAGGAGATTCTATACTATGGCCTCAGGTAGGATGGATGGCCAGGGCAGGTCTTCACAGATGGGGAGATTTTAATTGAGGCTCCTTTAGTCTTATTCAAGGATTCCATCCTTGGCACATAGATGTTTAACATGTCCTGCTTTCCGGAAAGAAGGTGGCTTTATGGCAAGTCAAAAGCTGCACATTTACTCCTAGTTTGTTTGTTTGCTGTTCCATTTGATAACTGGCATGCTTTAATTTCTCTTGCAGGTCGAGCTGGACAACATAACAGGCCTTCTGAATCAGTCTGACAGCAAATCAATCAAATTAGCAAAAGACTTCTCTACTCTGGAGTCACAGCTTCAGGATACCCAGGTGAGGTGTGGGAATTGTAGGATCTTTATGTATTGTATTCATCATGCTTGCCACAGTAATAGAACACTGGGTAATTCTCAACACTAAATATCTGTGGTCTTCTGTACATCTGGTGTTTCTGGCTGATGTGATATGCTGAATGGGTCCCCTCAAGAATGACCCCTTTATCCGCCACCTGCTCCGTCAGTACATGGAACAAGCTTATCTGTCCTTTAGCCCAGGATTGGAACCATTCTCTTTACCTTCCCACTTGAGTGCTGTGTGCTGCCAATGCAGTGTTCTCATTTAAGATCACTGGTGGTCTTGGTGCATGCTACATTTGTCAACTACTTTCCATTTGTAGCTTCCTCTGAAGTTCATAGTGACTGGCAAAGTAGCCTTATTTGGTAGTGAGGGGGACAGCAGTACATCAGATACATTTCAGTGTTTCAGAAAAATCTTACTCTGGTCAAATGGGCTTGGATATAAGTGCCATTTAAGTATATGGGCCTGCAGCCAAAGGGTTGAGTTCTGGGGATATCCTACAGACTGATGAAGGTGGTTAGATTGGACCTAGTATTCATCTGGAAGAGTAAACCACATGTAAATGGTATGTAACTCTATTAAACTAGGAGGAACTGAACAACAGAGAGGATTAATAGGGAAGGATCAATTTAGAAAATAGTCTCTTAGCACTTGTTACTTTTTGTCTTAAAATGTAAGACAAAACAAGGATTCTTATTGTTTGTACAGCACTCTACACAATGGTCCCAGTCCTGCTTAGGGTCTAGGTGCTACTGTAATGTAGATAATTAAGGATATGGGTTAGTCATGGAGGCCACAGATTCCATGACTTTAATGCATTTCTGTGACTGCTTTGGCTTCAGCTCCTGCTGCTGAGGTCAGGTCTAGAGCTCGTTAAAAAGCGAATCCATTCAGCACATGTAGAACTTGGCTAAGTGGGGAGTATGATGAGCCTACAAATTTCAGGGTGTAAATGCCAACGAAAGGAGGAATTGTTTAGTGGTTCACAGGTATGACTAGGAAGAAAAACTTAGGTTGACTATTTGGGGGTTGACAGCAAGACCTGACAGGCTGTGGAATAAGCCTATCTCCTACTGACACTTGTCATTGTCTTGGGACACTTAAAAGTAAGCTAGACCAAATATTAATGCACCACAAAACAATTGTGCGTTGGCAGGAATATTGAATCATGCTGCCACTACTTGAACTAGATGACCTAAAGATATTGATCTCTTCAATCAATGTGGCTGCTGCCCTAGGACAGTTCATAGATCACTATCACTTATCGGAGCAGGGATAGGAAAGGCACCAGCTGTTTGAGTGAATTAACACCATTAACCTCTTCTGATTTTCAGTATTAAAGTCCATCATGAAACGGAGATGGCAGAATACAGCCACCTGCAAGCATGAACTGTTAGGAGGAGTTTAAAAGCTTTGTGTGCTGTTTATAGAGAAGCCTGGAAAGGATTATGAGGTGGCTGAGCCAGAAGGCAGATGCTAGCACTTCCGCCTCTCAGCTATCATAGTGAAGGGAGTGTCCTTCAATGGTTAGAGTAGGACTTGTGGGAGTTCTCCCTGGCTTATACACTGACTTGTTGAACGACATTAAGCAGTCATTTAAACTCTTTTGTTTTTCTTTGAAAGTAGGATACTTAAACCTCACAAGTTGACATCCATGTTTGGAGCTTGTAAAGTTCCTTGGCTTCCTTAAATGAAAGGCTTTAAATTCCAATCTCTTTGCTGTGTAGGAGCTGCTGCAGGAGGAGACTCGCCAGAAGCTGAGCCTCAGCACCAAACTGAAGCAGGTGGAGGATGAGAAGAACAGCGTCAAAGAGCAGCTGGAGGAGGAGGAAGAGGCAAAGAGGAATCTGGAGAAACAGATCTCTGCCCTTCATCAGCAGGTACAGAGCCTGCAACTCATAGAACAAACCTTCCTGTAGGGGGAAATAACAAGCATAAAGCTGACTCCTAGGAAATCTAGTTCACATGGGGAATGCTGGTGGGATCTGAACTTGTTATCAAAGGAAACTTTCCTGAGGAAGCAGTGACCTTGCAGGGCTCAGGCAACTGAATATCCTGATAGGAATCTAAAAGCATTTAGCATTGTATCAGGGGAGAATCTTCTCTAGAAACATCTGTGTAACTATTTGAGGAGAAGGGGGACTCTTCATCCCACACAGCTAGTAAGTCTGACTAAAATTATTCTCTTAGAATTGAACTGATCAAGTGTCTCATTCCCCCCACCCATGTTAGAGCTCCCTGTCGTTGGGCTTAATCTCTGTTCTCTCCTTTCCCCTTCCCTCCTATCCCCCCCCCAACCAGGTAGCAGATGCGAAGAAAAAGATGGATGATGGCCTGGGCTGCCTGGAGGCAGTGGAGGAAGCCAAGAAGAAGCTGCAGAAGGACTTGGAGTCCATGGTCCAGCGTTATGAGGAGAAGGCAGCAGCTTATGACAAGTTGGAAAAAACAAAGAACCGGTTACAGCAAGAGCTGGATGACCTCACTGTGGACCTTGATCACCAGCGGCAGATAGTCTCCAACCTGGAGAAGAAGCAGAAGAAGTTTGATCAGGTATTATCAGACATGGGATTTACAATAGGAGGATCTTCCTTCCTAGTACTGCCTGCCACGATGTAAACATCTCTGGGGAATGCATGTTTCTTTCTGAACCATAAAGGGGGTGGGAAGAAGGAAGCTGGCACTGGTGGAAATTCATGTTCCTTGCATGTGAATTCTAGGGTCACTTCTTGTCCAGGAGGGCTGAAATTTTGAGCTCACTTAATTTGTATGTGTTGCTTGAGAGCAGACCCAGGTCATGGGCAGTTTGCAACTGTCTCTTTGGGCTTAAGTGTAAGTAGTGACTGTGGGACTGGGAACCAGAAGACTATAGTCAGTTGGGTTCTAGTTCCAACACTGCCAGTGAAGATGGGAGCCATATGCTTGGCTCTCAAAACCCATGTTCTCTGCATTACTCTTTCTGCCCAAATCCAAGACACAGGCTGGAAAGGCACTATCAGGAGATGAGCCTAGCTCAGCAAACCTCATGGCATTGATTCTTTCCTTCAGCTGTTGGCAGAGGAGAAGTCCATCTCTGCCAAGTATGCAGAGGAGCGGGACCGAGCTGAGGCAGAAGCACGCGAGAAGGAGACCAAAGCGCTCTCCATGGCCAGAGCCCTGGAAGAAGCCATGGAGCAGAAGGCAGAGCTGGAGAGACTCAATAAACAGTTCCGCACAGAGATGGAGGACCTGATGAGTTCCAAGGATGACGTTGGAAAGAGTGTAAGTGTGCTGTTAAAACTTCTCTCTTTCAAAGTTACCTGCATCCCAGCCTGTTAGGCAGATTCACTGAAAAACTTGCAATAGAGGAACCTCTTTAGAGGAATGCAGTTGGGAGAACTGAACACATGCTGTGGGCTTAGGAATAGGAAAAGGTGGCTTTATTAGGGGCGAGTGAAAGGGAAGAAGGAGAGATGGGATTTGAAGAGCATGATAAAGGCACAAGCTGGGCATTGGTTGAATGAAACCCACTACCCAGTGTGGAGAAACAGGAGAGGGTTCCGGGTGAGACTGGCATTTGAAAAATAGAGAGCCAGCCAGAGAATGGGAGACAGTGACCCAAATCTGAAGATACTAAAGATTAGTGATCAGGCACTACTCCCTACAAGGGGAGTTTGGTGTCTTGCGTCAGTGAGATCAGGACTGGCCTGATGCATGGTTCCCCTTTAAATTTTCCCAGTATGCCTAGCCAGAAGAAACAGGAAAATGAATAGCTGTGGTCAAGGTTCAGATTAAAGGTGCTCAAGTATGCAAGTGGCTTTCTTTAGCCTTACTAAGTGCTTGATTTGAGGGGGCATTATGGTGCTTGTACAAGGAGACTAAGGAGGGTGGGGCAGCAGGGTCTTTGCATCCTTTTTTCAGTGAGCTGCTGCTCTATTGATAGGTGCATCTGGACACCTCTTTGCTCTTGAAGTGGGTGAAGTTGGTGGCTGTATTATTTGAATGACCTGTGGTGTGTGTTCATGTTGCAGGTTCATGAGCTGGAGAAATCTAAGCGAGCCCTGGAGCAGCAGGTGGAGGAGATGAAGACCCAGCTGGAGGAGCTAGAGGATGAGTTGCAGGCCACAGAGGATGCCAAACTGCGGCTGGAAGTGAACCAGCAAGCCATGAAGGCACAGTTTGAGCGTGACCTCCAGGGTCGGGATGAGCAGAATGAGGAGAAGAAGAAACAGCTGATCAGACAGGTCAGAATCACTTCACAAATCGTGAAAATTGTCTGCTGAAAGGGAATTGCGTCCCTTCATCTGCCATAGGACAGCTGGACACTGCCCTTCCAGATCTAGCCTGTGCCACTCCAAGAATTCCTGTTATCATGGGGAGGCATTGCTCGTGCTACAAGTCGCTCCCTGGCGCATGTTCCTCATGCACCATTGTCCTAGCACTTGCACCCTCTGACAATCTGAAAAACCATAGCACTTTATTGCTGAGGAACACGGTCTTAACTGTCTCCCTTGTCTGCTTCTGGCCCCTCCAGGAGAGGGAATGAACTCTTGTCTCTTTGTGGGAGATGAATGGTTCGTGCTGGCTTATTTGTACAGCTCTGTTTGGTTTCCACTGATGCCTTGTTTTTCCTACCAGGTACGAGAGATGGAGGTGGAGCTGGAAGATGAGAGGAAGCAGCGCTCCATGGCTGTTGCTGCCAGAAAGAAGTTGGAGATGGACCTGAAGGATCTGGAGGTCCAGATAGATTCTGCCAACAAGAATCGTGAGGAAGCCATCAAACAGCTCCGCAAACTGCAGGTGAGGGATTTGTGCCTGCTGCCTATTTGCAACCTGGCATGCATGGAGACATGGGCTGGAGACCTGGTTTCCCTATCAGAATCATGCATTTTCATCACCAGAGCAGTGCGGCACAGCCTTAGAACCTTGATCTATGCAGCAGTTCAGTTGAAAAGGTTCAGCTGTTGTTCAGATGTGTCTCTAATCCTGATCTGTTTCAATCCATTCATTTGAGTTGGAGTTGTGAAACCAGAGCAAGCTTTCCTTATTTTGTAGCACTGCTTGTGTAATGTAATGGGAGGGATGAAGGATGTTCTCTGAAGTCTCCCTTTTGTTATCTCTGCAGGCCCAAATGAAGGATTACATGCGGGAGCTGGATGAGGCACGCACCTCCAGAGAAGACATCTTAGTCCAGGCCAAAGAGAATGAGAAGAAGATGAAGAACATGGAGGCTGAGATGATTCAAATGCAGGAGGTAATGGAGCCTGCATTCAAACAGGAGTGCCTGTTCACTTGCTTAAGCCAAGGAATAGGCTGCTGTGTGGCTCCATATGCCACCTCTGAGCACAGCAGTAACCCCTACAGTACTAGGCCCCATCTCCTCTGCATACTTGGTCTTTTCTTACCAGCTGAATAAGAGTGACACAAACACAGGGAGTCCATGTGGAAGTACAGAACACCAGTTCTGTGACTTGTTGGAATCCACTCGTTACTAGTAGCTACTTGTCTTCTGTTCTGCATTAATTGCTAATGTCACATTGCCTCGCTAACCATCTCTTTTTGTTCAGGAACTTGCAGCTGCTGAACGTGCCAAGCGCCAGGCCCAGCAAGAGAGGGATGAGTTGGCCGATGAGATTGCCAACAGCAGTGGCAAAGGGTGAGTAATGTCTCTCTTCATTGGGGAGGAGAAGCGGGCTGGGGAGGGAGTCCTATGTAAGCATATGCCCTAGCCTGTATGGTAAGTGTCTACAGCAGGGGTGGGGAACCTTTTTTATGTCAAGGGCCTGATGGTGGCCCTGGCGGTGGGGGAGAATTCGGCGGCGGCGCGGTTTCTTGGCGGCAGCGGGGTTCCGTGGGGGGCGGGAGCAATGCCCGCCGCCGAAGTCCTCCCGCCACCGAAAAGGGACAAACGGCGGCAGGGTTTTCGGTGGCAGGGTTTCGGTGGTGGGCACTGCCCCCCCCCCCGGAACCCTGCCGCCACCGTGAAACCGCGCCACCGCTGAATTCCTCCCCGCTGCCAGGTCCAGAAAAAAAGATTTCGCAGGCCGGACGTTCCCCACCCCTGGTCTACAGACTATTACTGTTTTGTAAGGCTATAACTCATAGGTTTTCTCCAGGGAGTGCAGTGCATTACCACCAACCAACACTTAATTTTTATTATCCTTGTTAGAGCCCTGGCCTTGGAGGAAAAACGGCGACTAGAGGCCCGGATAGCTCAGCTGGAGGAGGAGTTGGAGGAGGAGCAGAGCAACACAGAGATGGTCAATGACCGGCTCAAGAAAGCAAATCTTCAGGTACCTGCTCAGGGTCTTCCCACCTATAAACTCCCGAACTGAGTTCTGGATTTACTACCTCCTGCCTTCCAAACAATACAGATTCCCAAATAGCTTTACTCAGCAATGTCCATGCACTGCTAGAGATAAAATGGGATGGCCATTCAGTGCTCACTGATGGCTTAGCCCCAGCTACTTTCCTTCTCTTACAAAGAGGCTTTAACATTCCAGGGTCAGTATAAGCCATCAGTGAGCACTGAATGGCTATCTCCCAAACTCTTCAAGAGAGTCCTGTCCAGTCATCCTTTGTATTAGCTCATGATCTTCAGTCACCCCTTATCAACATCACAGTTTGCTTCTCCATGTATATTGAAACAGTCCCACTCTATAGAAAATCACTTTTCACCATGTCCTCCAAAATGATTAACCTTACCAAGTGCATTAGTCAATTGTAGTATCTTTCTAAATTGAGACCTTGATCTGAATGTTCTTGGCATATATTAGATCTTTGGCGCAGGGACTGTCTTGTTCTGTTTGTACAGCACCTAGCACAACAGGGCCCTGGTCCATGACTCTGACTCCTGGTTCTTACTGCAATACAAATGAGATTGTCCAGAGGTTAAAATAACCTGCCCGATTGCAAGAGTGAGTGAGATTAGTAGTTTCCTGAGAGACTTGAGGCAGATCTGAAACCTGCACCCTCTAGAGTTCATTCCTAAATGGGAGGGGAGAGAGGCACAGCAGTGAGAAGGGAGAAGATGACCTGGCCATAGGAGGAAGGAAGATTACAAGGGTGTGGATGCTATGGCACGCTCAGAACATAAAGGAGGAGTAGCTGAGTTGGCCATTACACAAGTACTGTGGGAAGGGGACAGCCCCACTTTCTAGCTGTTCCGCTTCCAGTAGAGGTCCCGGGGGGGGGGATACAGAAGCCAAATACTAGAGTTCTGGTTCCTGGCCCAGTAGCTAGTCAAGCTGAATGTTGGTACATCTTTACCAAGGAGCTCTTTCACTTCGATGGACTGATGATGTAAAGCAGAGCTTCTGACCTTCAAATGTTAACAGTGCAGTCCCTACTGTGCCATACAGTCAGCAATGACTATATAGCAGGCAGAGTCCTCGGCTGGAGATGACTTCAGTTTCTGCTTCTATTTCTTTGAAAACAAAATCTTTCCAGGCCACTCCTAAGTAGCTGAAAGGTAAGGCTGTCCTAAGCATGTGGCTATGGCACATGCTTTCTGGCAGACCTTTCTTATGGGGGCAGCTGGATGCTACATAGTAGAGCAGACTGTCACTGCCATGGCACGTAGCCTATAGCTGAGATTTGGCTGGCAAAACCAGCCCCTGAGAAGGGGACCTAGCAAACTTAACCCTCAATCCCTTCTGCCATGGGTGTTTCGAATAAACCAAAACAGGCTTATAGGAGAGTTTCAGTCCTTTTGTGTCTATGGAGAGTGATATGCTACATAATAGTGTTAATCAAGCCTGATTTCTACATCATAAGCTTCTCCACTCATGCTGGGGGTCCTTTCTGACAAGCATCTATTGGTGAGTAAAAATTAATCCATCTTCCAGCCCAGAACCCTCTTGGTATGTTGACTTTTCTCTCCCCAGATCGATCAGATAAATACTGACTTGAATGCCGAGCGCAGCAATGCCCAGAAGAACGAAAATGCTCGCCAGCAAATGGAGCGTCAGAACAAGGAGCTTAAAGCCAAGCTGCAGGAGATGGAGAGTGCGGTGAAGTCCAAGTACAAGGCTTCCATCACTGCCTTGGAGTCAAAGATAGCACAGCTGGAAGAGCAGCTGGACTCTGAGACCAAGTATGTCCTAGCAGAACCTCCTGAAATGGTAAAGGCCACCAGCTCCTCTGATGTACTAGCACAGAGCAAAATCCTGCTCTTGAGTGCTGTGCGCCAGCCTCTTGGAATGAGTGCTCCAGCTGCTTACCAGGAAAGAGCAGCTCAGTAGCTCCACTGACTTCCTGCTTTCTCACAGTAAAGGCCACTAATTCCAAGCGTTGCCACTCCTGGAACTGTAGCTATAGTTCTGTGACCCTTTAATGTCCTCCTCAAACTGGCAAAGAGGTCATACTGACTAGCCAGTACCTCCTGGGCTTCTCCAGGAAACCTGGCTTCCATCCCCTTTGCTTTGCCAATTCCCTGAGTGGAGTTCTTGTCTCCTTTCATTTCCCTGTGATGCAATGACTAGGGAAGTTTTCATGTATGTGGGTTAAAAACAAAACTTTGTCAGGGATGTTGCTCAAAGGGTCACAGCAGATAATCTGTTGCCTGAGCTGACATTGTATTTTTGCACAGAGAACGCCAGGCTGCAGGCAAGCAGGTGCGCCGTGCTGAGAAGAAGCTGAAGGATGTCTTGCTGCAGGTGGATGATGAGAGACGCAATTCTGAGCAGTACAAAGATCAGGTATGTGCAAATTACATACAGTAGCAGTCTGTAGTTTTGGCTTGTAGCTGGTGGACTTCTACCCCATGCAAAGGCCCATCTGCTTCCACCATTACAGGATGGTGGCATTATTTTCTCTGTAGACTCTTTCCACGTATTGTTGCACTGAGAATATGGCTGCCCATGGTCTTAGCTCTGTCCTGTTTGATGGCTGGTACAGCTGAAAGGGCGATGTTTTAAGAACATCCTCTCCCTTTCAGTAATTTCCACAGTTAATCTGAGCAGCATAAATTGGAACGATGTTCTGTAAGTGAGTCTGCTCAGCCTGGCATCTAAAAATCCAAGTTCTGGTCCTCTTAAAATCCCAGAGGCAAATTCCTCTGTGGGCTCATATGTATGGAGGAAGGGGAGTGTGGTGTAGGCTGTTGGCCTTCTGAGTAAGCCAAAGCTGAAATGTCTCTGGACCCTGTTGTATGGAAGAGGCAGCTTATGCAACACTTCCTGCACTAACCAGCTGAAGAACAAGGAGAAGCAGAAGTATAAGCTTAAAACTAAAATAAATCCAAGTCCAGGCAACTAACTTCATAGAGGGAGGAGTAAAAGTAGGTGCCGTTAGGGACTCAGCTTCTCTCTGGTGTAATTCTCTACTGCAGTGCTGGAGCCCCCACAACGGGCTAAGACTGAGCTTTCTGAAAGACTGACTTTTCCTTTCTGCTCTTCAGGTAGATAAGGCGAATGTGCGCTTGAAGCAGCTGAAACGCCAGCTTGAGGAAGCAGAGGAAGAGGCCCAACGAGCTAATGCATCCCGCAGAAAGCTGCAGCGTGAGCTGGAGGATGCCACAGAAACAGCTGATGCAATGAATAGAGAGGTTAGCTGCCTCAAGAGCAAACTCAGGTAACAGCAATCAGTCACGTATGAGAAATCCGCTTCCACCCCAGTAAGCTGTCCTAGCCAAAAGCAGAAACCTCAGTGACCAGATGTGCATCTTCTCAAAGGAAACTGTGGGCCAGGCCCTTCTTTGCCCTCCCTGCCCCAAAGCATACCCTATCTGACAGACGTTAAACTAATTTTGTTGCCTTGATATTGCTGTTCATCCCTCTCTAGGCGTGGGGACCTGCCATTTGTTGTTCCGCGCCGGATCGCCAGAAAGGGCACTGGAGAATGCTCAGATGAGGAAGTGGACAGCAAGCCGGATGCTGGCGATGCCAAAGCTACTGAATAAGTCTTCTCCTATGACCCAGGTTACGCCTGCAAGAGTGACCTACCCCCCCTCCTCCAGTGGACTTCCTGTAAACCACCTCCTGGGGAAAGCAGAGCCCACTCAGCAAGTGTTCGGTGTATCTGGAGCCTTTGGGCATTTGTGTTCCTCATTTCCTTCTCTTCCCAGCTTCCAAGTTTTGTATTTCATACCAAAGAGTTGGGACTCTAAAATCTGACCAGCAGAGTTTGATAACTACAGATACCTGCAGAACTGTCCATGCTGTGGCTGCTGGTGAATCTTTACACTTGGAAGGAGAGGGATTAGGGAAAGAGATTTTTTGCTGTAAATCTACTTTTTCTTGGGATCCTAGTTTGAGAGATGCAGGGAAAGCCCCTTCCTCTATTTCTCCCCCTCTCCCCCTTTGTTTGCTTTTGGCAATCATGTTCAGTGACCTCAGACTTCTGCCTCTTTAATCTGCCCTCCCAGGTGGTTTGGAAGCAGTTTCAGGAATAACGGGGTGCTTTGGCCCTGACAATTCACCCTTTCTTCTTTCTAGAGCCCACATGTTCATAGGCAGGGGGGGAGGAGGGAAGTTCCTTTCAGGATCACCCACCTGGGGGGCTTGCCAAAGACTTTTTTTTTCCTTGTTCTTACTGTCTGGCCAGATCTCGGAAGTGCAATGATGTCCTGTTAGTGTCTCTGCTCCTGTCTGATTGGGTTTTTATCTAAGGTAGCGTGAATCAGTTGCTGGTGACGGGGGCAGAGAAAACAGAAGAATCTCTGTGTGCTTGTCTGAGAATCTCTTGAGGACCAAATATATTGAATGGTAATGCACCGAATCGAGTGGAATTTAATTTGTGTGGATGGGAAGGAAAGGGGAGAAGAATCTCTTTTTATTGACATGTCCAAGCCTCTTGTGTATCTGCTCTGTATCCAGGGGATGGGGTTAGTTATTCTGCACCATTGACTAAGAGAATATTAAAAATCCTTTAATCTGCACAGATATACGTAAAAGGCCTTTGTGTCTCTTGTAATGAGTAATTAAGAAAAAATAAAGGTCTTTATCACTGCCTTTCTATTGGGACCTTGGTTATATAGAGATAGTCTTTACTTTTCTACACCATACACTGGTTGCTGGATTACCTGTATTCTTAACCATATTGTATATGCTGCATTTAGATTTACTTCTAAGCAAAGAAAAATAATTAAAGATATGAAGCTCCATACTGTGTGCCTGAAAGCGCTTCAAATGCAGGCACCTGTGTCCCAGTCGCTTTCTCACAGAATTTAAAATCTTTTTTTATATAAAAGTGCCTTAGCATGTGCCTCAGCTGTCACCACTAGTCAGTGGTGGTTTACTGGTGCTCCACTGATGTTACCAATAAAGATTATCCATGTGCTGCAATCCGTGTGCTTGTGTTGCTGTTCCACCTTTCCTGAACACAATGGAGGGAGGCCTGTGTTGCTGCCAAAAGAAGCAGTCATATGGTAGCAAATTGTTGGTCCATCCAGTCAGCATTGCCTCAGGAGGACTTGGGCACCAGGTAACAACTCTTCTTAATCCAGCTTCCATAAAGTGAATTGGTTTTACAGTACCCCAAGAGTTTTCTGGTCTGGGAGCCCTTCTCCAGCAGTGGCCAGAGGAGGACATAAAACCTTGAATATGCAAGACTAGATCCAGGGGGGTCAGGTATAAAATTCTATCTGACCAGCTGATTCTGTTCATGGCCTGCAGCATGAGGATGTAGTTGCTCTAATTGAACAAATGTTATGCCTAAGCTTTAAAATTATATGTATATACATACCTTCCTCCCCACTTCTCCCACTGAGTTGCTGGGGTGAGTATTCAGTGAAAGAGTAACTGAGAGGGCCAGAATAACTTTGCTGTTTTGGTGAGTTTGTTCTGTAGAATCCAAACTTTCCTTTTAACTTTTTTTCTCCCTCTCCTTCCTTTCCACCCTGCCTCCCCAAAAACCTATTCCTAACTGCTATTCCAAAGGAGACACTTTTTATACCCCTTTCCCAGTGAAGGGCTCCAGGACTTGTGGCCCTAGTTTTCGTCCTTCCCCTTCTTCCCTCCCCAGCCCTTCAAGTTGCCCTGGGTTTTTGGATTTCAGCGGATGGATGTGATATGAGAATCTGGAGAATGGGGTTAATGTCTGGGCTACAATAGGCTGTCTTCTCCATTCGGGATGTGCTGAAGGTTGAATGTTTCTGCAGGTGGCACGGGGGGCGGTGTGTCTTTACTGATGGACATAGTACATCCAGATGTGCGCAAGGGAAAGCAACCCTACAGCATGGCACAGGGACAGAAAATAACATCAAAAACAGGTCTCCATGTAGCCAGTTAATAGGCATGCATGATGTGTGAAGGAGTTACTTTAAAGTCACTTAGTACAAGAGGCACTTCAGAATTCTGATCATCGTAACCACTACTGTGTTGTCCCACTAAATGCCAAAGGGTTCAGCCAGATAAACAGGAAACTTACAGTTGGATGCTGTATGTACTGCAGTTCAGGGTAAGTTTGCAGTGGCTGCTGCAAAGTCCAGGGGAAGTGCCTTATGTTCACCAGCAGGTGGCATTTTGAGATTGCCAGCTGCTGCTGCGAAGGGGGAAGTGAGAGACCAGTGTGGTTAGGACTAACAGCAGGGAGAAAGCAGCTATCACTCGAGCACAGGAGACTAGAGCCCACAGGTGGGAGGGGGGATTCTTGTTGACACGAGTACTGGGGGGAGCAAACGGGGGTAGGGAAGGAAGGCTGATCTTTCTGCTGGAAAGCAGAGACAACAGATCTGAAACCCCCATCTGCCACTGCAGAAGCGGGTCCAGTCCCACAAAAAAATGAATACTGACTCTACACTAGTTTCTATACTGTTTAATGGGGGTTGCAAACTTTCCTACACTTCAAAGCAAAACATATAATGTTTGAATTTGGGATGAGAAGTTCCTTTGTATGTGAACCAGTGAAAAGCAGCCTTCACATATGTATTTTCTCATACAAGGCTCCAATGCAAGTCACATGGGAGATCACTCTTTAGCAATGTGTCTACTGCCACTGCATTGCTCAAACACACAGCTGATCAGACGTTACAAGTACAGCGAATACTTGCAAAACATAAGCAGGAATTGCCCATGAGTAGCTAAAGAGCAAATGGGGCACAAGGGTGTGAACGCTACATGAAATGCAAGCTTGCCATGTGTGAAAGACTTGCTGAGTTGCTAATGTTTCAGGGGCCTGCGGTTAAGACAAAGACTTAACTCACTTTGCATAATGTAATTAGGGAATTTACTTGTTCAAATATGTAGCTGTGGCCTTCACCAAACTTAAACTAAATCACTACAAAACCAGCTATGTTCATAGCTGTGTAAAGCCCGTGACTTCGAACTACACATTCAGCACTGGGCCTCCTTGTTATAGTATTCTTCAAAATAGGAAAGTCTCTAATTCCCAAAAAATACTTCTAACAATTACATCAGTTTAATGGATGAACCAGATTCAGTGTCCTACTCAAATAATTGCTAGGACCTGCTCCAGAATTCTCCCATGGTTAAGCAGTTAGGTGTTTTGAACTGAGGGGTCTGGGCTTACCTTGTAGCGGTGTGGACAGAATGGCAATAGCTGAATTAACCTGTCTCCACTAACTCAAACACACGGAGACATTTCTATTTTCCTGCAGTATAAATGCTTGGAGTGGGAAGAACCAGGACAGCAACCAGCTCTACTTCAGGAAAGCTGATGCCATGGGGATAGTGACATGCTTCCAGCTTTGTCTGACACAAGATGCTTGCATACCGTGGTAACAAGTATGGTATAGCCAAGAGGCAGCCTGACACTAGAGGCTGGCTTGGGGTGGGCTACCTGACTGGGAGCACAGTGAGTTGCTGTCAGCCAATACTGGCTGCTGTTAGTAACAAATGTGACTGTAAGCCAGTTTGGGGTCTAGCCATCTTCTCCAGGTGCTTTGGTGTCCCTCAGCATGTTATCTGGATATTGCCATCTAGGTGCTCTCATGTAACGCAGGATGCCTGCCCTACCCCAGCCACACCACTCCCTCCTACACCTTTTCCCCTGTTTGTACACTAGTCCACAAAGGGGTGGGATTTAACACCTAGCTAGCAATTTTCCTCTTGTGTCTATTGAACCTTGGTGAGTCCTTGCTTGATCTACCAAACACCCTCTTTGCTGGTGGTTGGTTACACACCGAAGTTCGCTACCTGCAGATCTCCTGTAACCCTTTAACAGCTCATCAGCCTAGCTTCACCAGGGCTCTGAGTGTTTGAGTTCATTTGAAGGGAGGATCCCTTTGTTTTTCTCATGGAAAATAAATTTAACAGTCGTAAAAGGCCTGATTATTTTACTGCTGACTTAGATATCCTACACGTACAGTGCAGTGGTGGCTTCTTGCTGACTGGGAAACTGTTTCCTGCTAAGCGAAGCTCCAATCTTGTCAAAGTAGAGGGGCTCAGGAGGGATCCTTTTGGGGGTAGAATTCCCCCCCTGGCATCTGGCTGGTGGCGAGGAAGCCAACTGCTGTTCCCAAGCTCCTGAGGGGATGGTCTTTAAATCCTTGTCCTTATTATGATAGCTGGGTCTGTAAGATCAGGACTCCTGAGTAGTGTAGTGTTCATCTTTTCCCTGGACTTTGAGGGAAAGCTGTCACAATAGGTAGCTCCTGGAACCAGACAACTTCAACAAGAGTGTGACACGGGTTCTCTCTGCAGTGCCTGGGTGGAGGGTCTCCCAACAGCAGGGCCAGAGGCAGTACTGCCTGTTGCTATGGGTGATGTTTTCTTTTAAAGGGCTCAGCCTGGGATGGATGCTGGTAGTTATATGGGGAATAATGGTAACTGGTTTACTAAAGCCCAAAAAATACAAACTCCAGGGCCTGTCTCTCCTGCCTCTAATTTGTCGCAATTCACTGAGAATGCAGAATTCACTGAGCACAGACCACACAGGTCTTTAATCAAGTTCCCAGAAATTCCCCAGATCAGTGCGGCTACACAAGGAACAGTGATCTACTCTTCCAAGTACAACGGTGAAATGGCTGATCACATTCCTTTTCAGAGGCACTGTGTAGGCCCCCCCACCCCCGGGACTCAGACCATTTCCTAGTGAATTCTGCATTGGGACTCCATACCAGAATAGAAGGAGAGCTACAGCATGGCTCACTCAACAGCATTAACACATTTATGGCCTGCTGAGCTACATGGCCTCAGGGTTGAATTAGGCCCTGTATGGCTGATGCACAGAGTTAAAGTAGCCATGGCATAGACCCTTCACCAGTGCATTGCCTGACATTGGTTTGGTGACTTGCTCTTGTTGGGCTTAAGGGAATTTTTTGCATTGAATTTCCTGTTCCTTTTGTAGGAGAGAGGTACAGCCTTCTAGAGGGGTGGGTGGTTGTGGTCCCTAAGAAGGGTGGGCAGGGGCGGTGTGAACTTGTGTTTGCTAATGGAGGGGGGTGTATGTGGGGAGAGAGAGGGTAGAGCTGCTGTTTCTGGGGAGGGGGATGGCATATTCACATCACATTTCACCCAACTCTGAGTTCAGTAACACTTTCACAAAACCATTTCCTTGGTGTGGAGATAAGAAAGCTGGGGATGGTCCAATATCAAGGTCACCCCCATGGCTGGAGCCCATTTCAATGCCAGCACAAGAGTCCTAATCTGAGATCATGTATTACAGATCCAGCAAGCCAGGCACATTCGCACTGAGCTCTGGCTGATAAAATCTCCATCAAAAACAGTAGGACACTGAACAACCGTAGCTGCTACATGGGCAAATGGTGCAGCTTCCTGTGGATTACTGTGTGTATGTCCTATCTCTCACACGATTGGGGAGGGGGGGGGTGTTTAAAAATAATCATATGAAGAGAGATTGAAAAAAATTGGGCTTGTTACCTTAGACAGACGTATAAAATGGGGATGTGATAGGAGTATCGCAGGAGCTTCTGTTCTCCCTGCCTCAGAACCCAAGAAAAAGGGGCCATTCAATGAAATTAAAGGGGGGAAATTCAAAATGAATCAAAGGAAATGCATTTTAATACAGCATGTAACTAGACTGTGGAACTCTTTGCCACAGGATGGTGCTAAACCCAAGAATTTAGTGAGAGTCAAAAAGGGATTGCACACTTTTATAGATGGCCGCACTATCCAGAGCTGTTATAATTTGATGATGATAAAGATGTTGGCAGGGATATAAAACCTCCTGTGTCAGGGCTTACACCACTCTCTATTAGAGCTCAGGCCATGACTTAATGTAGATGATAGATTATCCCATATCTGCCTACTAGTGGGGTTCTTACACTTTCCTCCAAAGTATCTGGCGCCAGCCCGTCAGAGACAGGCTGCTGGGCTAGATGGGCCTCAGGTGTGATCCAGTGTGCTAATTCCTGTGATCCTAGCAACATCCCTGACCACGTTTCTGTGGGAAAAACAATCTGTGACTTAGATGAGCACAAAGCAGAAAGAGAGAACACACCTTCCCAGCACTGACCATAAATAAATTGGGGCCAGCAGCACTAGCATGTCCTCAGATTCCGGCAACCACGGAACAGGAAAAACCCCTGGTGGGCAGCCTGACTTTCATGACGATGGGGGTTCCTCATCTGCTTAAATTTTAAGGCCAGAAGAGACAATTCGATCATATAATCTGACCTCCTATGCAATACAGGCCCTAGAATCACAGCCTGTGACTCTTGGCCCTTGCCCAATAGTTTATGAGTGGAACTAGAGTATATCTTTCAGAAAGCTATCTGCTCTTGTTGTAAAGGCTTTAAGTAGAAGCATCCACTGCACATCTAGACAAGCTGCACTAATGACTTTGACAGCTGGGAAAAATGTTGATGAATCATTTTTTCCATCTGAATTTGCCGATTCATCAAAATCAAAACGTACAGTGGAACCAATCAAAAGCAAAATGTTCTGTGGGACCAGATTGGAACAAAACCAAATTTGGCATTTCTATATGCGCCACAAAACAGAATTACTGTTCTCCACCCACTTCTACTAATGACAGATGACTCTGCTTTCCATACAGCTGTCACTTCACAAAGTGAACCCCAGCTAAATCTTAGTGACCCCTCATATTCACCCATCCACCGTGTGGCATGTTCTAAGCGTGTATCTGTGGGTTTAGAACAGCCCATGCTTTTGAAACTGAGAGGGATTCCCTTCAAAAACAAAATCTGCTAGTGAAAGAATAGCAAGAAAACCATCCGTGCTTAGATTGTAATTTTTCTTTGGGACTGTCTTTTTGGTCTGTCTTTGTACAGGGCCTATCACCAGGGAGTCCTGGTCTGGGACTAGGGCTCCTAGTGCTATGGTCATACAAAATAAATAATAATTAATCATATATATATGTATATAGGATCCCTGAGCCTAAACTCTTGCGATGCAAAACTCATGCTAAAACAAACTGGACTTTTTAGTCTCCAGAAAAGCTAATAAAAGATTTATACAAAAGAGAAGTGCTTTGAATCTGGGAACAAATGGAACAATTTTAACAAGCCATTCCCCAAACCATTTCTCTTCTTGTCAGTGGCAAGCTCTGTGTACCAGTGGTATGGCTAATGTTGGGAAGGCCTGAGGCATGGACTCATATTTTCCCCATTTACACAGTGTCCCGTTACCATAGTCAAGGAGGAACAAATAGCCCTTGGCAAACTCATATACATTAAGTACCGTTGCTGGAAATGGTTATGCTTTGTTCCTGAAAAAAAAATGACTCTAGTGATAGAGCAGTGTGCCCTGCTCATGTTATCTGAATGAAGAGAGATGTTTAGAAAATCCCTTCTATTTGGTGCAAGCTAGGCCATTCCAAGGACCAAAAACCACTCTCGTCTTTAGCAATATTTGTTTGTGCTAGAAAGATAAGTCATCCATGGCTGCGTTGCCTTAGCTGTCTCCTGATGGGGTGCATGCACATCAGGGGCACAGTAGTCGTTATAAAACCATTAGAACGGCCATACTGGATCAGACCAATGGTCCTTCTAGCCCAGTATCCTGTCTTCTGACAGTGGCCAATGCCAGGTGCTTCAGAGGGAAGGAACAGAACAGGGCAATCATTGAGTGACCCAGCCCCTGTTGTCCACATGACCACATCTCCGCCCTTCTGTGTGCAGTTTGGTGGTACAACTGGCCTGTGTGTCTGCCATGTGGTGAACTGTCTTTCAGCTCCCAGGAGCCTTTGAGAGCCCTTCCAGCACATCACTGGCTACCTCATCAGTTGCAACTGTTAAAGCACCTGTGGCTTGCAAATGTCCATGTATAAATCATTAAATAATTGTGGTAACCACTGCCATCTTGAGATTTCTTCTTGTAACTGCAAACAAGGGGCTGAGAAATACACAAGTTTTACACTCCCAAACAAAGGCATTTAAGGCCTTGTCTATAGTTGGAGTGAGCCTGGATTTCAGTCATCCGGTTAGTCCACTAGTGCAAATTACTGCTTCCCTTGTTTACGGCTGGGGCTTGCACTGGTGTAGCCGCACCAAAGGCTGAAATTGGGGCTAATTCCAAGTGCAGAGAAGGCCTAACAGCATTTAAAACTCCGATTGTGACTGAAACCGGCAGCAGTGCTGAGCAGTGCCATAAGCAGGGTCAATAAACAAAATCATGCATTAACCCAGGCCTTTCTTTAGCCCTGCCTGGCTATCATTAAAGTGCTCTCTTCTTTTTGCTCTAGTTTTAACAGGTTTAGGCCCTGTCCACACAGATTGTACCAGACTAGGTTGCGATCTAGTTTGGCCACAAGTGAGGTTAACGACCACTGTTTTGACTGAGAGGTGAGTATATAAATGACTAGTCATTTTTAATGTGTCACCAACAGCTAATTATCTCAGGGAGGTACATAAAAACAGTCATCCTGGGTTATATCAATGGTACATCCAGCCCAGTAGTCCAGGGCCATAACCAGGACAGGATGACCAGAGCAGCCACCCAGGGCGCAAAGCCACAGGGATAGAAAAATTGGGGAGGGGAACGTGCGGGACATTGCCCACCCCCGATTCTGCCTTCCATTTAGCATAGAGATTCTCAAACTGTGAACCTCTATGCTACCTGGAAGGCAGCAATCAGGTGGTTGGGAAGAGGCACATGACCCCATGTGTCCCACCCACACATCACCTCTAGGAGGTGCAAATATCCTTGCTTGCCCTGGGTGCTAAAATGCCGACTTAGGGTTCTGCAAGAGCCTGTCTCCCAACTGTTGCCAGTGGCAGATGCTTCAGCGGGAATGAACAGAACAGGGCAATTACTGACTGATTCATCTCTTGTCATTCAGTCCCAGCTTCTGGCAGTCACAGGCTTAGGGAGATCCAGAGAATGAGGTTGCATCCCTGACTATCTTGGCTAACAGCCATTGATGGACCTAACCTCCATGAACTTATCTAATGCTTTTTTGAACCCAGTTATACATTTGGCCTTCATAACATCCCATGCCAGTTCCACAGGTTGACTGTGCTTTGTGTGAAGAAGTACTTCCTTATGTTTGTTTTAAACCTGGTGCCTATTAATTTAATTGGGTGAGCCCCTTGTTCCTGTGTTCTGTGAAGGGGTAAATAGCACTTCCTTATTCTCTTTTTCCACGCTATTCATGATTTTATAGATCCCCCCTTACTTGCCTCTTTTCTAAGATGAAAGTCTCAGTCCTCTTATGTTCTCCTTATATGGAATCAATTCCATATACCCCAATCATTTTTGTTGCCTTTCTCTGTGCTTTTTCCATTTCTAATATATCTTTTATTGAGATGGGAGTGGACCAGAACTATAAATAATCAGTATTCAAGATGTGTGTATACCATGGCTTTATACAGTGGCATTATGATATTTTCTGTCTTATTTTCTATCCCTTTCCTAATGGTTCCTAACATTTGACTATCACTGCATATTGAAAAGATGTTTTCAGAGAACTAGCCACGATGATTTGGCTACAATCTTTGCCACTTCACTGTTTTCCCCTCTTTCCCCAGATCATTTATGAATATGTTGAGCAGCACTGGTCCCGATACAGATCCCAGGGGGACCTCCAACTGTTTACTTCTTTCCACTGTGAAAAATGACCATTTGTTCCTACCCTTTGTTTCCTAACGTTTAACCAGTTACTGATCCATGAGAGGGCCTACCCTCTCATCCCATGACTGCTTACTTTGTGTAAGAACCTTTGGTGAGGGACTTTGTCAAAGGCTTTCTGAAAGTCCAAGTACTTTATCTGAATCCAAGTACTGGATCACCCTTGTTCACATGCTTGTTGACTCCCTCAAAGAATTCCAGTAGATTGGTGAGGCATGATTTCCCATTTCAAAAGCCGTGTGGACTCTTCCCCAACATTGTATTAATTTATGTGTCTGATAATTCTGTTTTTTACTATAGTTTCAGCCAATTGCCTGATACTGAAGCCTGTAATCACTAGAATTGCCTCTGGAGCCTTTTTTTAAAAATTGGCCTTCCATTAGCTGTCCTCCAGTTATCTTGTACAAAGGCTGATTTAAAATCAGACTTTAAAATCAGTTAAATATCAAAGGCAAATATAGTACTGAGTTTCACAAAATGAAAACAGTGATTCTGGAAATTACTGCCTGATAACTTCTATCCCATATAAAATCATGGAATAAATATTGGGAGGAAAAACTATGTTAAACATCTAAGAGGACACTCAAACCATTAGCTCTATCTGGTTTGAGTTTATAAAGACTTGTCACAGGGATGTAGATGACTTTTTTTATTTGGGAAGGCTAGAGTTAAAAATAATACAATAATAGCTGTTGCTACTTCACTGTTTTCCTCTGTTTTCCATATCATTTATGAATATGTTGAACAGCACTTGTCCCAGTACAGCTCCTTGGGGACCCCTGTATAATGATCTTGAGGGTTCATTAAAGACCACACTATTGAATGAATAAGGAATAGAACTTTAATTACACAGACAGGAGTGATGCCCAGGTGTGCAGCTGGGAGCAGCCATGTTAGATCTTATGTAGGGCACATCTCCCAATCCACACAACACTGTCCCATGCTAGAGAGCGTCTCTAAATCACAATCTTCTACAAGCATATCTCTACGTCTTCCCTCCTAAGGAAAACAATTTAATCCATAGATACAAATAAAAAACTATCTAATGACACATGCACTAACATCTAATAACACATAACAGCTATCTAATAACGCATGCATTATACAATTCCATAAACTCAACATGTCAACTACCTAGAGAGGAGAAGTTACTAACACATCACTCCCAAGTGAGTCTTTACCACCCACTTTCCTCACATATCCTAGTAAGTCTCTATGAGTCTTTCCAGATATTTGATCACCCGATTAGATCTTCTCAGTACCAGCTCTTCATTGGAGTCTGAGTTCTCTCATTCCTGATAGTTTCTTCACCATGTGTTGATGATATTGGATCAGTCAGAGGAGATATGCTGGAATCTTTCATGTTGTTGGAACTCTCTGGGATAACTCATAGACCCATTGAAATGTGTCTCCTTGGTCTGTCTGGACCACATAAGATTGTGGATGCAACTGTTCTTTAATGGTACCCTTTTGGTCCCAAGTATTAGAGAGGTGATTTCTCAGACACACTCTATCACCTGGGTTAAAATGGGAGATCACAGGCCCTTCTGTCAAAATAATATTGATGCTTCCACTTCTGATTTTCTTTTGCCTTCCGAACGGTGGCATTGTTCTGAGATTGCAGCAAGTTATCAGTAATAGGTAAATTAAATCTGATCCTCCTTCTCATTAACAGCTGAGCTGGAGAAAAGCCATTCTCCAGGGGTGTACTTCTGTAGACCAGCAATGCTTTATACATATCACCCCCACTGTCGAAAGTCTTTTTCATCAGGTTCTTTACCGTCTGTATAGACCTTTCCATCAGTCCATTTGATTGGGGGTAATTTGGACTGGAGGTTTCATGATGAAAATCCCAATCTGAGGCAAATTGCCTAAACTCTGCTCTGGAAAATTGTGGACCATTATTGCTAAAGACCTCATCTGGAATTCCATGTCTGGAAAAAATTCCTTTCATGCCAATGATTACTGACTTAGTATTATTACCGTGCAGTGTGCAAATTTCTGGATACAGAGATTAATAATCAGTGACTGTTAAGTAATCCTTTGAATGCCAGGTAAATAAATCAGCACCTACCTTCTCATAAGGCCTTTGCGGAACAGGATGGGGCCTCAGTGGCTCTGCCTGTTGGCATGGCTTGTATTTCAAGCATGCAAAGCAGTTTCTTACCACATTAGTGATGTCATGATTGATCCGTGGCAAATATAGCACCTCTCATGCTTATTCTTTGCACTTCTCAATTCTTAAATGACCCTCGTGCATCTTCTGTGGCGTTTCTTTTCAGACGCTCAGTGGAATTACCACCTTACCACCCTAGAAAATCACCCCATCTATCGCAGTCAGTTCATGTCTGCAGTTCCAATAGTCTCTTATACTTAGACACCAACTGCTGATTACTTCACGCCATCCTTAATTATCACTACTTTAAGGATTCCTAATGATTCATCTTTCTCTGTCTCTTCTCTTATTTGTTGCAGTTTCCTGTTAGTGATGGGAATCTATCTCACAATCATATCTACATAGGCTTGCACCTCTGTCTCCAGTGTCTTCTCAGGTGCCATAGGCAGTGGAAAGTGCATCTGCTGTGAACATAAATTTACCAGGTGTGTAGGTCACCAGCAAATTATACTTCTGCAACTTTATCATCATTCTTTGAATCCTAAGGTACAGTCATTTAGCGGTTTGCTAAATAATGCAGTCTGTGGCTTGTGGTCTGTTTCAACTTCCACTGTCTGTCCATAAACATACTGATTGAATCTTTCACAGGCAAACAAGATTCTTAAAAGCTCCTTCTCAATCTGTGCATATCTAGTTTCTGCATCAGCCAGTGATTTGGATGCATATGCCACTGGTTGCCAGCAATCCTCATGCTTCTGTAAAATCACTGCACCCAACCCAGACTGTGATGCATCCACTGAAATCTTAATAGGTCTTTCTGGTGTATAGAATTTCAATACTGGTTTTAGTATCAGGTGTTGTTTTAAACCTTCCCATGATTCCTCCTGTGCAGCACCCCAAAACCATTCATTTCTGTCCTCTAGGAGTTGTCTCAACGCCGCTGCTTTGGCAGAAAGATTGGTTATGAATTTTCCAAGATCATTAACCATGCCCAGGAATGGTTGGACATCTTTCTTTGATTGGGGATGTGGCATCATTTCAATGGCTGAAATCTTCCTCTTATCAGGTATTACACCTTCATGGGAAATAATGTCCCCTACAAAAGTCAGTTCTCTAACTCCTAAGACACATTTGTCCCTATTTAGTTTGAGGTTTACAGCTCTAGTTGCATCCACCACTTGCCGAAGTCAATGATCATGCTCCTCTTTCATTGAGCCCCAGATGATGATGTCATCCATGGAGGTGTCCACACTGCTAATATGTTCATAGATCATGTGTATGGTTTTGTGATATACCTCTGGTGCTGAAGCTATACTGAAGGGTAAGCGTAAAAATCTGTATCTTCCGAATGGAGTGTTAAATGTGCATAATTTTGAGCTTTCCTTTGTTAATTTTAGCTGCCATAACCCTGAGAATGCATCCAATTTACTGAAATATTGAACATTTGCAAACTGAGCCATAATCTCTTCTTTGGTTGGTAGTCTGAAATGTTCTCTTTGTATAGCCTTGCTCAGGTCTCTGGGATCTAAGCATATGCGTAGCTGGCCGGTGCTTTTTTCCACAATGATTAGGGAACTCACCCATTCTGTTGGCTCCTCTACTTTCTATATTACATGCCTTGCTTCCATCCTTGCAAGCTCAGCCTTGAGTTTATCATGGAGTGCAAATGGTACCTTTCTACACGGCTAAATAACAGGGGGGACCTACCTGTTTATCCAGATTGTATGCTCACCCTGCAAGCAACCCAATCCCTGGAACAGGTTCTGATATTTCTGAAAGAGTGCCTCATAGCCAGGTGCAGTTTAATCTTATAGCGAGAGCATCTTTTTACCAGATTGAGTTTCTCACATGCAGCCAGGCCTTAAATTGGTGTCACTTCCTGTGGCACCACAATGAAAGGGAGCCTGTATGTGGTAGTGTTATGGTTAACGCTAGCGAAGTACAGCTGGTATATTTGTTTCAGAATACCCAGTTACTTTTATGTTTGTTGATCCCAGCTTAGTTCTTATTTTCAGTATCTCATAATCTCAAGCAGATAGAATATTAACCTGAGCTCCTGTGTCCAGTTTCAGTGGAATGACTGTTCCATTCACTGTCAGAGGCAGTATCCACTCCCTCTCATTAGGCTTGCTTGATCCCAGTATATCTACAAAACACTCCTCAGTTACATTGTCAGTAACTAAATGCACTTGACTTTTCTGCCTTTGGGATCTGCAGCAGTTTGCAAAATGATTAAGTTTCCTTCCCACAGTTATGACAGTTTCCCATGGCCAAGACACTGTTTGGGGCCATGCCATGATCCACACTTGCCACATGACCATCTAGACTCAGTCTTTCCTTTAACAGTGCTTTCCTCAGTGCATGAATAACCCCTTCTGGTGAAGTCAGCTGTTTTACTTGTGTTTTTATCGTTTTGGGGGCCTTACATATTTGGAGAGCTTCATTCAAAGATAACTCCCCTGCTCTGAGCAGACTCTCTCTTTAAACATTGTCTATAATGCCACAAATGAGTCTGTCTGTGATCACAGACTCTGCCAAGCCACCAAAGTTACAGGTTTTACTGAGTTTCCTTACTTCTGTGACTTATTGCTCTATGGTTTTGGCATGCAATATTCCTCAAATTTAGTCAGTATTAAATTTAAATTCATGCTTTCTCCATTCTGAAACTCAAAGTTATTATAAACATCCAGCGCCTCCTCCCCAGCAACATGTAAAATTATAGATGATTTCAGGTTTTCATCTTTGTTCTGTGCCCCAATGGCAGACAAATACAACAGAAATTGCTGCTTAAACTTTATCCAGTTCTCTGCAACAGTGCCTGACGTTTGCAGAGCGGAAGAAGGTTGTAAAACATCCATTCTTAGAGCTTTCACTTACTTGCTGAAAGCTTCCTTTGTCTTTGTTTTCAGAGATTCCCTGTATTTTCAGTTGCAAACGCAGGAGTTTTCCTCCAAATCCTTGTAGTTTCTGAACTCATTCAGCACTTCTGACATCATGTAACGATCTTGAGGGTTCATTAAAGACCACACTATTGAATGAGTAAGGAGCAGAACTTTAATAACACAGACAGGAGTGAGTCCCAGGTGTGCAGCTGGGAGCAGCCATGTTAGATCTGATGTAGGGCACATCTCCCAATTCACACAACACGTCCCATGCTAGGAAGTATCTCTAAATCACAATCTTCTACAAACGTATCTCTACACCCTGCTATATATCTTTCTCCACTGTGAAAGCTGACAGTATATTCTTACTCTTTGGTTCCTATTTTTTAACCAGTAAGTGATACATGAAAGCACCTTCTGTCTTATCCCATGACTGCTTACTTTACATAAGAGCCTTTGGCTTACTTTGCTTCAGTGTTCTATCAAAAAACAACATGTGACTGGATGACTAGTGAAGTTACCATAGACAATAAAGGGGAAGGGATGCCGATGGGGATTAGTAAAGAACACGTCGGAGATCTTCTGACCACTCTGAATGAATTCAAATCAGTGAGGCCGGATGCTACTCACCTGAGGGTTCTGAAGGAATTAGCTGAAGTAATCTAGGAGCCACTGGCAATAATATTTACAAACTCATGGATGATGGGAGAGGTCCCGGAAGACTGGAGAAGGGGAGGCTATGCCTTTGTGGGACCTTATCATTCAGCACAACTTCTACATCCCACTTGTCTGGGGCCAGGAACTCCATGACGGATTAGCTCAGCAGATCCTTCTGACCTCGCCACAAGTAGTCACTCCATTCTCAGGTGGCCAATATGATTTTCCAGAGGTGGGGAACTCCCCAAGTGAACCTCTTCGCTTCCAGTCTGAACAGGAAGTACCACCTGTTTTGCTTGATCTGCGGGGTCGATGAGGGATCACTGTCCGATGCCTTTCTCCTCTCGTGTAAGGCACTCATGTACGCCTTCCCACCTACACCTCTGACCCACAGAGTTCTGCTGAAGATCAAGAGGGACAAGGCAGATGTGATACTAGTAGCTCCTGCGTCACCAAAACAGCACTGGTTCAGCACATTGTTGGAACTGTCAACTGCCGCCCCACTGGAGCTACTACATTGCCTGGACCTGCTGTTGCAGAACAACAGCCAGCTTCTACACCCGGACTTAGTATCCTTGCACTTGACTGCGTGCAGGCTGAGTGGTTGAATACGGACAAACAGGTGTGTTTATCTCAGGTCCAACAGGTCCTGATGGGCAGGAGAAAACCCACTACCAGAGCATCTTATCTGGTCAAATGGAAAAGAATTTCCTGCTGGGCATCAAGACAGAACATCCAGCCCCTTCAGGCCTCAATACAGTCAAATTTGGACTACTTTTTACATCTTAAACAGCAAGATCTAGCGATTGCATCAATAAAGGTTTACCTGGCAGCCATTTCGGCCTTTCATCCTCCAATCCAAGGAAGGTCGATATTTTCCCATCACATGACAGCTAGATTCCTTAAAGGCTTAGAGAGACTTTACTCCCACATTAAGGACCCGCTACTTCCCTGGAACCTGAACTTGGTTCTGTCAAGGTTTACGGGCCCCCCTTCAAACCTCTGGTGACTTGCCCCTTATTGCTCCTTTCTTGGAATGTGGCCTTCCTGGTAGCAATCACTTGAGCTCGCAGCACCTCTGAGTTAAGAGCGCTCACCTCAGGACTGCCATATGCGGTTTTCTATAAGGATAAGGTCCAGCTGCAGCCGCATCCAGCTTTAGTGCCCAAAATAGAGTCCCAATTTCACAACAACAAAGACATATTCCTGCTACTGTTCTATCCTAAACTGCATAATTCCAGCAAGGAATGTAAAGGGCTTACCCTCAATGTCAGGTGGGCACTGGCCTTCTATATGGAAAGAACAAAACTCTTTCGTAGGACCACACAACTCTTTGTTGCAGTGGCTGAAAGGATGAAGGGATTGCCTGTTTCCTCTCAAAGGATCTCCTCATGAATATCTTCCTGCATTAGGGTCTGCTATGAACAGGCGAACTTCCTTCTGCCACAGATTGTCACACACGGCGCATTTCGCGGGATGACGCCAGCATTGGAAGAGCCGCGCTGCAAACGGCACATCCGTGAACTCTGAGCCCTTCTCCAACGATGCTGCTGGTGAGTCACCTAGAATGGAATGGACATGAGCAAGCATTCGAAGAAGAAAAGACGGCTTCTTACGTTTTGTAACTGTTGTTCTTCAAGGTGTGTTGCTCATGTCCATTCCATGACTGCCCTCGGTCCCTGCCATCAGAGTTGACGGCAAGAAGGAACTGAGGGGGTGCAGGGCTGGTGGAACCTCATATACTGCATCATGAGCATGGGGCTTCAGAGGACACCAGAGCCATCCCTCCGGATACTGCTAAGGGAAAAAAATTCTAGTAACCATGCAACAGGGCGTGCACACACCTAGAATGGAATGAACATGAGCAACACATCTCGAAGAACAACAGTTACGAAAGGTAAGTAACTGTCTTTTCTCTTTTGCCACAGAGGGCAAGACAAGAGGCAATGGGTTCAAACTACAGTATGGCAGATTTAGATGAAATCTCAGGAAAAACTTCCTAACTGTAAGAACTGTAGGATAATGGAACAATGCCTAGGGAGGTCATGGAAGCTCCTTCACTGGAAGTTTCCAAAAGGAGGCTGGATAGCCACCTGTCTTGGATGGTTTAGCAACAACAAATCCTGCATCTTGGCAGTGGGTTAGTCCGGATGACCCTTGCGATCCCATCTAACTCTATGATTCTATGAATATCACTTCAGTGAGTAGTTTTGTACCATTTGTCCACCTTTAATAAAGTGAGATAAATGCACTTCTGTCCCAAACTCAGGGTTTCTATTAGTTATTAAGAAAATTCCTAAATTTTTTTCGGGAACTGTACCGCCTCCCTACCCCAAGCTCCCAGCTGTGTACACCCAGGTATCAGACAATGTTTTTGGTGAGTTTTGTTTGCTAAATTACAATTTTAGAGGACAAAGAGAAAGTTGTAAGATGGAACATTTGGATCTAAGTAAAGAATTTGAGTGTTGATGAATTAATTACTGTTGGTTCTAATTAATGATTGTGGCTCAAGCACCCACCGAAAAAAATAGTGGGCGCTCAGCACCCATGAGCCATAGCATGGGTGGCAGGTTTAAGAGGCTTGGGGAGGCTAAGCCTGTGGGTGCGGCTCACCTCCCTTTGGAGTCCCACCAGCCCGCCGTCTTTGGAACTCTGCCACTGGACGCTCCCAAGAAGGCAGGAGGGGCAGAAAGGAGTGAGTGGTGGGCAGGGGTGCCCCAGGGGAGGAGGCAGAGAGGAGCACCCATAGGCAAAAACAAAAGTCAGCGCATGTGCCTCTGACCCTGGCTAGATTATGATATATTCTCTTTAAACGTCCATTGATAATGTGCATGTGTTCGCTGCATGTGGAAAGCTATGAGGTTGACGTTAAGGCTATGTGATTGCCTCTGATGAATATGATTATGTTGATATGTTGGAAGTCAGTGCTTAATTTGTGCCAGGGCTGAGCCAGAGCACCTCTCGGGTTGGCAGTTCATAGCCTTGGCACCTCTGGGCTGGCCGCATCAGTTATGAAAGTAAATCATTGCTTGAGCCCCGATACCTCTTTCATTACAAATTAAGCACTGTTGGAAGTGCAAGGGAGCTTGCAGTGGATGTGAGAAGCCTGTGAGTGTGTTTGGACAAGGATTATTAAGGTGTGTGAATGAAAAAAGGTTGCCTTAGCTGGTGATTTCTTTGGTTCTCTCTTTGAGTGATTGCTCATATCCATTCCATTATAGGTGTGTGCACGCCCTGTGCACAGATTCCCGGACCTTTTTTCCCCTTAGCGAATCCCGTAGGGTCAGCTCAGGCGTCCCTTGGAGTACTGCGCTCATGCTGTCGTACATAGGGCACCACCGACCCTGCGAGCCCTCAGTTCCTTCTTTCCGCCTGTGACAGTTGCTGGAACGTTTGCCTCTTGCTGTTGCAAGTAGCACCCCTTTAGCATTTAGCAGTTTATTGTTCAAGTTAAGTAGTACATTAGTGATAGTAATTAGATAGTTGCTCTTAGGGGCTTGCGGTTGAGCCATGCCGGGCTCCACCGGCTTCAAAGCCTGCACGTCATGCGCTAAGGTTTTCCCCGTGAGTGACCCTCACGATCGCTGCCTCCGATACCTCGGAGAGCAGCATAGAAAGGACAAATGTAAAATCTGTAGGGCCTTCAAGCCCCGGACCCAGAAAGAACGGGAATCCAGGCTGAAGGCGATACTGATGGAGTCCGCACTCCGCCCAGACTCCGAACCATCCCGATCCCTGGCGGCACCGAGCATCTCCTCGGTGCGGAGCGCTCCGCCGGCACCGGCACCGAAGTCCTCGGTGACGAAGAAGAAGAAGGAGCCTGTGGCTGCCCACGTGAACTCCCCCCTGCGACTGGTACAGCAGGGGGTCACCCGATGCCCCAGCCACGTGCCATGGATAGTACTCTGGCACCGGCATCTCCTCGCAGAGAGCCTCCCCCGACTCCTGGGGGTGGGGGAGCACCTCTGCAAGGGCCGTCGACACCGGAGGCGTTCGCAGTGGCACGCGCCCTCATGGGCATGCCCACGCCTCCGTCCCCCCCTTGGCCGAGGGTGCAAGGGCAGGTGTCTTGGGGTAAACCCGTGCTGGATGCCCCGGTGGGTGGAGGAGACAGGAGTCGAGGTCTCCCCTCAGACGGTCAAGGAGGGTCAAGAGTGCAGGCTCCCCTCCTAGCTACGACTCCCAGTCATCGAGCTCCTCAACACCGCAGCACCGAGGGCGGTCGAGAGGCACAGGTGCGAGGCAACGCCGCCCCAGTTCCGCCTCACGCAGAGGTCGCAGCTCTAGCTCTTGTACCCCAGTACAGAGCCTGACCCGGCACCAATCACAAACCCTGGTGCGCTATCCGACGCGGGGAGGGCACCAGGCGAGGTCCCCTGCAGGCAGTCCATGCTGCCATCAGGTACCGATCGCCTCGGCACCGACAGCTTTATACCCCACAGGCCTCGAGGCGTCAGTCTCGGCCTCAGACCCAGAGGCAACCTCAGCCTCCTCCCAGGTTGCCCCCCAGACCTGCCCAACATAGAAGAGGTCAGGACCGGTACCGGGCACCCTATCGCCACAACTGCCAAGGGTCCTCGGCAGGATCCCAACAAGGCCCAGGCAAGGGCCAGAGTAATAATAAATGTCAGTTTTGACGGGGCGCATGAGGGTGGCTCTCCTCCTTTTCCTCTGGTTCTTCCCCGGACCTTGCCCACAGGCTCCGGCCGCACTACGCCGAGTGGGAAGCTGTCACTACGGACCGCTGGGTCCTTGGGATAGTCCTGTGGGGCTATGCCCTGCAGCTTACAGCCTCCCCCCCAGACTCTCCCCCTTCCCCGTCCCTCTTCAGGGACCCCTCTCACAAGTAACTTCTCACACAGGAGGTCAACTCCCTCCTCCTACTCAGGGCTGTGGAAGAGGTTCCTCCACAGGAAAGGGGAAAGGGTTTTTACTCACGGTACGTCCTAATCCCCAAGGCCAAAGGGGGCCTAAGGCTGATACTAGACCTCAGCCGTCTGAACAAATTTATCAGACGCCCCAGGTTCCGCATGGTTTCCCTAGCCTCCATCATTCCTACCCTAGATCCAGGGGACTGGTATGCTGCCCTCGATTTAAAGGATGCATATTTTCATATTTCGATCCTCCCCGAGCACAGAAGGTTTCTCAGGTTCATGGTAGTTGGCTGCCACTACCAGTTCTCGGCCCTGCCCTTTGGCCTCTCATCAGCCCCCAGGGTCTTTACAAAGTGTATGGCAGTGGTGGCGGCGCACCTGCGCCACAAGGGGGTCCAGATTTTCCCATACCTGGACGACTGGCTGATCCGGGGCAGGTCCAAGGCCCATGTGAGGAACAGCCTGGCACTCACCTGTGCGACATGCACCAGACTGGGGCTGCTCATCAACGACCAGAAGTCCACGCTCACCCCGGTGCAGCGCATAGACTTCATAGGGGTCACCCTGGATGCCACCCAAGCCAGAGCCTTCCTCCCACAGCCTCGATTCGAGACCATGGCCGCCATAATCACCGATCTACACAGGTCCCCCATGACAACAGCCAGGCACTACCTACAGCTGTTGGGACATATGACGTCATGTACGTATGTGGTGAGGCTGGCTCGCCTCAAGCTCAGGCCTCTCCAAGGGTGGTTGGCCTCGGTATATGTACCAGCGAGGCATTTGCTGAACAGGGTGGTCACTGTTCCCACCCAGGTACTGTCCTCCCTAGATTGGTGGAGGGACCCGGGCGAAGTTCTGAGGGGCGTCCCCTTCAAAGACTTAGCCCCATCAGTAACGCTGATTACGGAAGCCTCAGATGTGGGATGGGGGCCCACATCACCAGCGACATGAACACCCAGGGGCTCTGGTCAACAGACGAGAGGTGTCTTCACATCAACGTCAGGGAGCTCAGAGCAGTCCGCTTGGCCTGCAAGGTCTTCCTCAGATTTCTGAGGGGCAGAATGGTTCAGGACAACACAGCAGCCATGTTCTACATGAACAGGCAGCAGGGGGTGCGCTTCTCGGCTTTGTGCCGGGAGGTCATCTGTCTTTGGGACTTTGTAGTGAGGCACGACTTTCATATATCAGCCTCTCACCTCCCGGGGGTCAGGAACGACGAGGCGGATCGCCTCAGCAGGTCGTTCTTACCCCGCCACGACTGGTCACTACACCTGGAGATGGTGACTTCAGTTTTCCAAAAGTGGGGTGGTTCCCCAACTGGACCTGTTCATGTCATCCTGGAACAGGAAGTGCCCAAGGTTCTGCTCGCTGCGGGGTCACGAGCTGGGCTCCCTCTCCGACACGTTCCTTCTAGACTGGATGGGGACCCCCCGGTATGTGTTTCCCCCCATTCCGCTCCTGCCCCAAGTCCTCTTGAAAATCAAGAGGGACAGAGTGGACATCATACTGATTGCACCTGCTTGGCCGAGGCAGCACTGGAACAGCATGCTGCTCGACCTGTCCATTGACACGCCGCTCCCGCTCCCGAGGCGCTACGACCTGCTCTCACAGGACCAGGGTCGCCTGCTGCACCCGAACCTGGACTCCCTCCACCTGACGGCATGGAGATTCTGTGGCTGACGGAGGGAGAGAGATCCTGCTCCGTACAGGTCCAGCAGGTTCTGCTGGGCAGCAGGAAACCTTCCACTCAGGTGGTGTACCGGGCCATGTGGAAACGGTTTACCTGTTGGGTGGAGTCCCAGGGCATCCCATCGAGCGGTTCGCCCATACAGGCGATTTTGGAGTACCTGCTCCATCTAAAGCTCCAGGGTCTAGCACTGGCCTCCCTGAAGGTGCACCTGGCGGCTATTTCCGCCTTCCATCAACAAATGGAAGGATGATCCCTGTTCTCCCATCCCATGTCAGTCAGGTTCCTCAAAGAAGTGGAGAGGCTATACCCACAGGTCCATGACCCGGTGCCTCCCTGGGATTTGAACTTGGTCCTCTCCATGTTGACAGGACCCCCCTTCGAGCCCTTGGCTACATGCCCACTGCTCGTTCTCTTGTGGAAGGTAGCCTTCCTGGTGGCCATTACATCGGCTAGGAGGGTCTCTGAGTTAAAAGCTTTGACCTTGGAGCCCCCCTACACGGTCTTCCACAAAGATAAGGTCCAGCTGAGACCCCCACGCGGCTTTCCTGCCGAAGGTGGTGTCTCAGTTTCATTATAACCAGGATATCTTCCTCCCCGTGTTTTTCCCCAAACCACACGGTTCGGAGGAGAAGCGGAGATGGCACTCCCTGGATGTCAGACGAGCCCTGGCCTTCTACATAGAGCGGACCAAGCCATTCGGGAAGTCAACGCAGCTGTTCGTGGCAGTGGCGGACCGGATGAAAGGCTCACCTGTCTCCACCCAGCGCATCTCCACCTGGATCACCGCCTGTATCAGGACCTGCTACGAGTGAGTGAAGGTGCCGCTTCCAGGAGCTGTGACAGCGCACTCAACCAGAGCCCAGGCCTAATCCGCGGCCTTCCTGGAGAGGGTGCTCCTGCAGGACATCTGCAGAGCAGCGACCTGGTCATCAGTCCACACCTTCACGTCCCACTATGCCATCATACAACAGGCGAGAGAGGACGCGGGCTTCAGCAGAACTGTGCTGTCAAGGGTAGCTCAACGCTGACTCCTACCCACTTCCAAGGTATAGCTATTTAATCACCTATAATGGAATGGATATGAGCAATCACTCGAAGAGAGAAAACAGGGTTACTTACCAGTAACTGTTGTTCTTCGAGATGTGTTGCTCATATCCATTCCAAACCCACTCTCCGTCCCCACTGTCGGAGTCGGCAGAAAGGAGGGACTGAGGGCTCGCAGGGTCGGCGGTGCCCTATGTACCGTGGCATGAGCGCGGTACTCCAGCGGGTGCCTGAGCCAACTCTACGGGGTTCACTAAGGGGAAAAAAGTTCCGGGAATCTATGCACGGGGCGCGCACACACCTATAATGGAATGGATATGAGCAACACATCTTGAAGAACAACAATTACTGGTAAGTAACCCTGTTTTTTTAGTGATTGTTGTGTGGGATTTGCACTTTGCCTACCTGAAGTCCAAGCTAACTAACTTCTTTGTTTTGAGTCTCCATTCGAGCATTTGATCAGAAAAGATGGCACATATGCTCCTCTTCTTCTGGTACGATACTCAACTCTAGGAAGAGTGCCCTGAAATGGATCGCTCTTCCTTACCACATAGGTTGAAAACTCTTTACAGTACAAAACGCTAAGTCAAATGATATTTCAGTAGCCTCACTTCATGGTTCAATGTTTCTAATGTAAGTATTTCAGAGCATTGAAGGAGCCATCCCACAGGATCTGTGTGGGCTGGAGGCAAGCAGGGCTAAAATGAGAAATCTCTCTCCCATTGAGAAAGAAGTAGGGGGGGTAGGGTGTGTATTTATGAACAGCTTGACTTGCTGCCAGAGATCATGAGTAAGTCAGTGGTAGTAGCATGAGCTTGCAGTTGAAGGCGGGAAAGTGTGTGTTTTGTAATTGTTATGTTGAATCCTTTTAATGGCTTGTATTCAGAGAGAGAAACCAGCACAGGATCATAGAGAGATGCAACACAGGGAGAGTCTTTATTGAACTAACACTAAAACTAGCCAGGATTGGCTGAGCTATCCCCTCATAGTCTAACTCTATTGCTATGGCAACAAGCTAAGCTCTGTTGGTATGGCAACCTAGGCAATTAGGTAAGACACAAAATACACAACATATTCCTCCCCCCTTCATGAAAACGCCCATTTAACAGAACAATCACTAAACTAGGGAATGAGGGTAGACTGCCTCATTTCCTGGCTAAACCCTGGGGATTATTCTGCCCCATAACATGGGTTTGCCCTAGTTAAAGATCTTGCCGTTAAGGAGGCCTTCTCTCTCTAGGTGAATTATGATGGACTTCTGGTGTTCTTGCACCGGAAGGTGTTATTGGTGCGGGTCTAACAATGGGCTCAGGACTCGCAGCTTAAACAGGTGAGGATGCTGTATATGCTTGAACAGGGGAGGGGGCTGTATCTGCTGAAGAGATGGATGGAGAAGAGGATTCAGGAATGGGTGACTCTTGACTCGATGATATCTCACCTGCAATGGTGAGTTCATGCAGTTCAACTGGAGATGTATCCTTGGGACATGTATGACCTGGCAACAACTGATCTACATGCCGCCGCCAGGTGAGATCATCTGCAGTCTGGACAGTGTAGGAAACAGGTCCTATTTGGACAATGACTGTAGCAGGGACACATTTAGCTCCAGAAGCATAGTTCCGAGCTAGGACAGGCTGTCCAGGACTAAAGATTTGATCTTTTGCTCTGTGCAAATCTGATGACTTGGTTTTGCTGTTGATGTGGCACAACTTGTCGTGCATTGGCGGGTTTCAGCAGATCAAAGCAAGTGTGCAGCTGTCGTCCCATCATTAGAAAGGTCGGGAATGCTTTGGTTGTAGCATAAGATGTGTTTCTGTAGGATAGTAAGAAGGTGTCCAGACGCTTTTGAATGAATGAATGTCCCCTTGCAGATCTTAAAGCTTGTTTCATGGTCTGCACAAACCTTTCAGCTAATCCATTGGTGGATGGATGATATGGTGCTGAAGTGATGTGATGTATCCCATTTACTTTCATAAAATTTTCAAACTCTTGGGAGAAGACCTGCGGTCCGTTGTCGCTCACAAGTTGTTCTGGCAGACTGAAACAACTAAAGATTTCATGCAGTTTCTGGATAGTACTTTCAGCAGTAGTGGATGACATTACAGAGACTTCTGGCCATTTAGAATGGGGATCTACAACAATCAGGAACATGTTTCCTTCAAATGGGCCAGCAAAATCAACGTGAATACGCTGCCACGGGTTTTCAGACCAGTCCCTTGGGTGTACCAACTGAGGCATGCCAACTGAGGCATGTTCCTCACACTTTGATATGAAATACAAGCTCTTGCCTTCTCTTCAATGGCACTGTCCGGGCCAGGCCACCAAAAGTAGCTTTGTGCAATTTCTTTCATGCACACTATTCCACAGTGACCTGAATGTAGCTGTTTTAACATCTGTGATCTCAGTAGTGGGGAATAATGATGCGCATCCCCCACAACAAGCAACCAGAATGGACTGATAACTCCATCCTCCTGGACATGTAGGGAAGAAGGTCAGGTGAGACCTGAGAGTCCCGTAGAGATGTTCCATGCATCACTAGGTCCATAACTTGGGATAGTACTGGGTCAACGCGAGTTGCCTTCTTTACTTGAGTAGCAGTGATGGGTGTGTTCTCTACCTATTAAAAGTAGAAGATTTCTTTCTGGCCAATATCTTGATGTTTAACTGGTAAAGGCAGCCTTGAGAGACCATCTGCATTGCAGTGCAGGGTGGATTTCCGATATTTGATCTCATATGTGTGTGTGGAAAGCAACAATACCAATCGTTGCATACAACTAGTAGCCAATGGTGGAATGCCTGTGCGTGGTCCAAAAATTCATATTAGAGGTCAATGGTTAGTGAGAAGTGTGAACTTCTGTCCAAACAGGTACTGGTGAAATTTCCAAATTCTGAAAATGATTCCCACTGCTTCACATACGATTTGGGCATAGTTAGTTTCTGCTTTGCTTAAGGTGCGTGAAGCAAAAGCAATGGGTTTCTCCTCTCCCGAAGATATAATGTGTGATATGCAGCTCCCACTTCATAAGGAGAGGCATTGCAGGCCAACTGTAGAGATAAGGATGGATCAAAATGTGTCAGAACCTCTGAATTTAGCAATGCGCATTTAGCCTTGTTAAATGCAACATCACAGGCTTCAGTCCACTTCCAGACCTTGTTCTCGCCAAGGAGTTCATGTAGTGGTTTTAGTAGTGTTGCTAACTGTGGAATAAACTTTCCATAATAGTTCAATAGCCCTAAAAAAGAACGAAGTTGGTTTACGTTTTGAGGAGGTGGAGCTTTCACAATAGCCCTGACTTTTGCAGAAGCCTTACGAAGGCCAGTAGCATCTATGATATGTCCCAAATATTCAACAGAGGGATGTCAGAATTCACATTTGTCTTTGTGGACTCATAGGCCATACTCTTCCAGTCTTTGTAGGGCATCCTCCAAGTTCTTAAAGTGATCCTCCTTATTCTTGCCAGTGATCAAGATGTCGTCAAGATAGCACTGGACTCCTGGCAAGCCACTCAAGATCTGGTCCATAACCCTCTGGAACAAAGCTGTAGCAGATGTTATTCCAAAGGGCAAGCGACAGCATTGGTACAGCCCTTTTGTGTCACAATAGTCAACAGCTCTTGTGACTTCCCATCGACATGCATCTGTAAATATGCCTGACTCAGATCAATCTTGCTGAACTTTTGTCCACCAGCCAAGCCAGCGAAGAGGTCATCAATGTGGGGAAGAGGGTATTGCTCTGCACACAACACCAGATTAACAGTGATCTTAAAATTCCCCAAATCCAAATGGAGCCATCTTTCTTCAATACCAGAACAATTGGGGTTGCCCATTGGCTGTGGGTAACTGGTACTAGGGCTCCATTTTTGACCAGGCGCATCAGGTACCCTTCAACTTTTGGCCTGATGGCATATGGCACAGTTCTGGCTTTCAGACATTTTGGTTGGTTGCCAGGCTTAATATTCAGTTTCACAGTGATTCCCTTCATACTCCCCAGGTCCTCTCCAAAAACAGCAGCATGTTTCTTTAATACAGCTGCCAGACCTGTTTCTTCTTTAGCCATCCTATGCACTTCTGCCCAGTTCAGCTGGATCTTCCTAAGCCATGATCTTCTCATTAAGGTTGGGTAATTGCCTTCCACCATAAACAGAGGCATTTTAGCAGTCTGTCTATTGAGCTCCACCTTAACATCAGTAGAGCCCAACATGGGTACGGCTTCTCCCGTGTACATCCTCAGAACAATTTTTGCTGGCTTTAGCAGGAGATGCTTTTGCTTCTCCTTACACACAGTGTCTGAGACCAGCAAAACTGCTGCGCCAGTATCCAGTTCCATGTATGCAGGTTTACCTTCCAACAGCAAGGTTACCCAGTATTCATGTGAGCCAACTGCCATGGACAAGACATGGAATGGCACTTCTTCTTTTGACTGGGTGTCACTTTGGTCATCCTGAATCTGCTCTACCATGTGCAGAATTTCCATTTTGGTCCACCAGACAGCAGGCTTCTCTGGTTTGCCTGTTCTGTTTGACTCTTCTTTCTTTCGTTTGCAGGCATACTCAATGTGTCCCTTTTTGCCACATTGTCGACACACTAGGTCTTTACACCAGCATTCCAATGCAAGGTGACCTGACTTTCCACAGCGGTAACATTCCCGGCTCTCCACTGTCTTGTGGGTAGGTTCTTGTGACACCTTATGCACTCTGGTTGATGCACTGAGCTGTTGGGCTTCCTTTGCGGACAGCTTCATAGAGACTGCAATTTCATGACCTTCTGCCGGGTGAGCTGGGCCTCTGTCAATAGGCGCTTGCATATTGCTTCATTGTGCAGACCACACACTAACCTATCACGTAGGGTGTCATTTAACACATCATTAAACTCACAGTGTTCAGTAAGCTTATTCAGAGCTGCCACCAATTGCACAATTGTTTCACCTTTTTCTTGATTCTTTCTGTGGAACCTAAATCTCTCTGCAATTACCAGTGGTTTTGGAGAAAAATGTGCCTCCAGGATTTTCACAATGTCACTGTAAGATTTTGTCTCTGGCTTATCAGGGTGCACTAAGCTGCATTATAAAGTATAGGTTTTAGCTCCTACAACACTTATGAAAATGGGCACCTTCTTTGCATCTGTACTTTCATTTGCAATAACAGAAAGCTGAAAAGACTCAGTATATGTATTCCATTCCTCTAGAGTCTCATCAGAAGGGTCCATGGGCCCTGTAAGTGTAGCCATTGCTGCCCCTCTTTCTTTTTTCCCCCTTTCTTTTGTCTTTTACTGTCTTTTATTAATGTATGTTGAGGTTTGCACACAATTGCTGGTGATTTCCATTTACTAGCACTGCTTTTGTTTCTTCCCTGTTCCCAGTCTGTCTGCTTCACTTCGGTCACAACAAAGCAGAGCCTGTTTTAGTTTCACTTTGAGCCATCAGTGTAAACAGCCCAGTTTCCAAAACAGCAAAAAGGTTTTTTTATTACATTGACTTTTACTCTTTTGCCGGTGCAGCACAGGTCGATCCCATCCTCTGTCACCACTTTTGTTATGTTGAATCCTTTTAATGGCTTGTATTCAGAGAAAGAAACCAGCACAGGAGCACAGAGAGATGCAACACAGGGAGCGTCTTTATTGAAATAACTCTAAAACCAGCCAGGACTGGCTGAGCTATCCCCTAATAGTCTAACTCTATTGCTATGGCAACAAGCTAAATTCTGTTGCTACGGCAACCTGGGCATTTAGGCAAGACACAAAACAGTAATAATCCCGTTTGTGGAAAGGTCAATTGTAGATTCTTTAACAGGGCAGAACCTGGGCAGGGAACCCCAGGTGGCTCCTGCTGGTTCAAGGCGGTTCTAGAAGGTATGGGCAGTTGCGGAGTAAATCAGTGCCCTGATGGCTCTTAATGGTGTGAGCTCCTGCGTCTAACCTCTCATTCCTGCCCGTTGCCCCGTCCTTAGGGGCCTTGCAATGGCATCCCAGGAAAAAACTATAGTAATATCAATAGAGGTGGGGAGGAAATAAAGATAAAGCGAGGGTGAGCTCAGTGCTGCAGGAGGAGCTGTGCCTGAGCTGGAGCTGCTGGCGTCCCGCCTAAGCTTCCTGAAGAAGGCTGCCAAGAAGCTTGGGCTGAGGGAGGGGCTCCCTGGGCAGAGGAGACCCACGTGGCAGGTCAGGGAGCCAGAGACGGGTGACAACATGGAGAAGCAGAGGAGGGAGTTTGCCAGTGAAGAGTCTGCCAAGTAACCACAAAACCACAGAGGGACACACAACAACCAGACTCTGACAAGCCCTTTAGGATCAGGGAGAGATCCTGGGTCATGGATGGCTGCTCACGGGGACAGCCAAGGAACCCCTGTCTAGGCAGAGGTGCTTGGAGACTGGGAAGGGGACGCTGCCATTGCTATGGGGATGTGGAACAGGCTCCAAGTGGGTCATAGAAAAAGTTGTCTGCAGCCAGAGAGAAAAATCATTGAGAGAGGGGAGCAGCCAGAAACCACCAGGTGCCAGGAGCTGAGAGGAACCACAGCGAATGAGGCAAGCAGGTCTCCAGGGTTTCTGTGTGTCTCTCTCTTTGTATTTGTATGGGGTTATGTTATACGTGAAACTGACACAATTTAGGGTAAAATACATTGTACAGAGGCTGCAATTATCCCCCAAACCAAGCATTACAAAGCCAAGAAATTCAGTTTTAAGGTTCAACTTAAAAGAAATCTAACCCCATGAAAGTAAGAAACGCATTAGGAAGTGCCCAAGCAACCTTAACTCTGACTTGAAGTGGCAACATGAGGGAGGACATTTGAAAAAAAACCCCAAAAAACTGATCGTGCTTTTAAAAATCAGTTAAATCAAATCTGAGAACACAAACACAAACACTAAAATGCCTCAGTCATAATCACATGGGTATTGCATAGGATCACTCCAGGACAGAGTTATTTTCATCATTTAATCATATGTTTAGATTTCTTTCAAGTTTACCCTTCAGTCTGAATTTCCTGGGTTTATAATGCTTATTTGAGGGATTATTGCAACACCCCTATAACGCATTTTACCCCCAAATTATTGATATGTTGTCTCCACCTTAAATCCATTTTAATGTAGTTTGTGTCTTGGAATAATAGTAATAACAGTGTGTGAGGCAAGTCCCTGGCTGGTCTCGGATAGCAGTGATAATCATGACTCAGAGAAAAGATATGTGGTACACTTGGCCCATAACCTCATAAGCCATGTGTCTCAATTCAGCATCAGTAATAGTGAGTCAAAGATTCCACTACGGTTTTGTCAGCAACTTCATAGGTCTGTGATATCCCCTTCTGATTTCTCTAGGGCTGGTAACATTTTGATTTTGGTTTGGATTCGTAGCCCTGGTCTGCTTCCATATTGCTGTTCTGCATGAAGAAATGAGAGGTGAAGGGGCTGGAAAACATGACTAAATATGACTGGGTTTCCGATTGCTACAGACTGTTAGTTTAGCTGCCCCTCCCAGCCAGCAGCCACAGCTGGAGATCCCAAGGTTTGTGGAGAATTATGAAGAACTGCAGTCCAGTCCCACTCCCCCCTACTGCTTTTTTTTCTGTGGGTAAATCTGCAACCCATTATCAGGGCTAGAAAACCTGGGATGTTTGAACTGTCTATAAAAGTGCATTAGGCTTTTATATTTCCTGTAGGGGATTATGTAGTGTCTGGAGTTTCAATACATTCAGGAAGGGGGGTAGTTATAGACTTGTGTGGTGTGGATTGTAAATTGCATTTGAAATAATCCCATTGTCTTGGTGATAAGAGAGCACTGATGATCAGCAGGGAGGACCACATAGTCCAAGACAGAGGTGTGCAATTTTGCATGATTGCCATCTGTGTACAAACAGCGTGACTGTGCACACAAATCATGATCCTGATTAAGCAAAGTACTTAAGCACACGCCTGACTTTAAGCATGTGAATAATCATATTCACTTCAATTAAACTGTGCATGTGCTTAAAGATATACAAATGCTTAAGTACCTTGCTGAATTGACAGCCAAAGGATTTCTGCATACACTTTGCCAGCTACACCCGTAGCTGACCGTGTGTTCATGCAAACATTCAATTTTCATGTGCATTCATAGTGTTAATGTAAATAAAGTAGGTATGTGCGACTGTGTGCATACAATAGAGCTTTCCCATCTTTGAAAACCTTGCCTAGAATATCTTCGTGACTTGTACATGGATTGTTCCTGGGGTTTAGTTGCAGGGTGGGTGTGACTGTGTACAGAGTGGAGAGAACTTTTTTAAAATGTGTAAAACTTGCAAATAGCTTGAAATACTTTTTGTACACGCGACAAATCAACTTAGTCAAAGGATAAAATCGCACCTCTATTACTTCTTGGTGCCTCCCTTCAGTGTTCTAATATTATTTCTTCTGCAACATTATAAATGCACGTCACTTTCAGTGCAAATGAAGACTGATATCCTGCCACAGAGAGCCTACAGCCTAAAGGCCTGATCTTGCAAACATGTAGACACATGAGTAAAGTTTCTCATATGAGTAGTCACATTGACATGATTGCTGCACTGCTAAATAGCCGACAGGGTGGGATGCAGCATGATCTGGAAAGTTGACCAGGACAACTGAATGCATGGAAATTTCAGATGAAAATTGAGAACAGAGAGCGTGTGCGAAGTAAAAGGAAAAGTGTGAGTGTGTAGAGCAGATTAAGACTTAGAACCTTTGAGGCAGCTGAAGAGTGTTTAGTATAGCTAAGGAGGGGCATGGAAAGTTGGTTTTAAACTGCCTTAAGCTGCCTGATACTGGGGCTACTTCATGCTACTCTGATCCCCAGGCATAAGCTGTATGCCTGTAACCTGTGAGGGGGCTATTATGGCAGCTAGGAATCATCAGACTGCAGGGATGCCCCAGCAGGGCCCTCTCTCGGTCATGTAATGCTCTCTGCACTGGCCACAGAGAGAAGTAACATAGGAACTGCTGAGGACGGGCCTGTCAAGAGAAATTTGGGGACCTGGTACATTATGTTTATTGAGGGCCCCATCCCTTTTCATTTCACTTTATTTACACAAACTTTACAGATTTGCGGGGAGGGGCAGAACAACTGTCCCCTCTTCCCCCCCTTCTTGTCAGCTCTGGCTGTGGCAGCTCTACACCACCCAAGGATCCCCCTATGCTGGAGAAATCCTCCTGTAGCTAGTTCAGTTAGCTTTAGGACAGAGAGAGCTGGACAACATTGTATGTATATTGGTGCACTTTAATACTACGTTCAGTAAACCAGTTGGTAAAAGCATAATGATTCAAGAAATCATCCAATTAATAGATAGAGATGAGGTTGATGTGCCATTAGGGAGTGTGTGTAGATCTTAAACCATACAAAAATTATATGATCAAATACATTCTGTTATAGTAACTTGGCCAGTCATCACTTTAACCATTTTACTAGTATATCATACCCTTCCTTTTGTTTGATTGTTGGATTGAGGAGTGTGAGCTCTCTCGGATGGGGCAGGGCACAAACCTTCCTTTATTTATGCAGTGCCTAGCACATTGGGGGCATTACTGGAAACCAAAAATAACTAATGCTGATCAGTGTTTTGTTTGTGTAGTCCTGTGAGTCCATGTATACCAACGCTCTACACAGTAACAAACCAGCCACTATAAACTTCGGTATGTCAGGCAAAAGGTGTTACAACTTAGAGGTCCTGCAAGGATATAAGAATTGAAACATTATTGGTTTAAATATTTATGCAGAGGAAGTGGGTTAGATTGAACTGCAAAAGTATTGCCCTCAATACTGGTAACTACCAAACCATCAAAACAGACTCAAGACCCCGGAAATTTTTATTACAGGTTTGACAAGCGGTTGCGGGGAAAAATCATCCCCAGTGTGGATGCAGTCAGTATAAAGGTGCCTCACACAGGTATAGCTTAGGCCCAGTCTACACTAGAGAGTTTTGTCAACAAAAGTCAGCTTTTGTCAACAAAACAGTGCTAGAGCACACACTGCAATCACCCATCTGCCGATACAACTGCCCTGTTCTTTCGACAAAATAAAACCATCTGGACGAGAGGTGAAGGGCTTTTGTCAGCAGAGCTAGGGCTGGAGCGGTGAAATTGACAAGAAAGCCAGGAGGCTGGGGCACCTGGAGCCTGGCTCTCCTGGGGACCGGAGGGGACCAGGTGGTGGGCGGCTGCTGCCCGGCTTCCCAGGATGCGGATGGCTGCTGCCCAGCTCCCAGCTGTGCACCAGGACAGGGTGGAATGCTGGCGGCTGCTGCCCAGCTTCCCAGCTGCATGCTGGGACTAGGTGGGAGGCTGCTGCCCACCTCCCAGTTGGGAGCTAGGATTGGCCAGGACGCGGGTGGCTGCACTCCACCTCGTGGCTGCGAGCTGGGACTGGCCAGGACACAGGCAGCTGCAGCCCCGCTCCCGGCTGGCACCCACCTCCCAGCTGCATGCCAGGACCGGGTGGGATGCAGACAGCTCGCCAGCTGATCATGCTCCTGGTTGGGACCGAGGCATATGGGGGGGAGCAGCCCACAGGCTTCCGGCAGGGAGGTGAGAGATGGGTCTCTCAGTTCCCCACACTGCCCCTTAGGTTGGTGGAAGTGCTTCTGGAGAGGACATACTCCATCGATCTAAGAAGAGCAGTGTGTATATCAGCCACCGCTGTAATTATAGCTGTGGCTGAAAGTCGACATATTTTATGTCGACTTATTTTCTAGTGTAGACAAGGTCTTATTCCCCTTCCATTACAGAATAAGCAGTATTGGTGCAAGACACCATTGTATTGATATAACTGCATCTACACAGGGAGGGCGGCGGTGCACTGCTTTCATTCTACCAGTATAGTTGAAGGGGTATAATTTATAATCCTCAAGGATGTTCTAGGCCAATCATCAATCAAGTACAGTGTCATTTAACCAACAGGTAAGAAAGCTGTAAGAATCACTGTTAAAGTAAGAAAGACAAAGCACGTGTTCATATGCTTAGCTATGGGAAGTTGCACAGGCACAGACTGGGGTAGTTCAGTTAGAAAGGTCAAAGCATGGGCATAAACTGCACCTCAGCTGGCACAGCATTACTTGAGAACCCGGTAGTAGTCATTGCTGCCACAGGGAGAGACATCAGGCTCCAAGGCCCAGATCCTCAAAGGTATTTAGACCTCCATTGAAATCAATAGGGGTTAGGTGCCTAAATACCTATGACGATCTGGGCCAAGAGCTGCCCATCCTTCATTTTCTAATTGACCTACAGGGTAGAAACAGCAACAACAAGCAGGGTGGGTCAAGCCATTACTTCCCTACTGGTCTTCTGAGGAGAGGGACAGAACCACTGAGAACCTGGGAATGAAGAGCGAGGCAAAGCCACCAAGGACTGGGATAGGACATTGAGGCGAGGGTGTGTGGAGTTAGGAGACACATCTTGTGCGATGACAAAAGTAGCACAGGAAGAGGGACATCTCAGTGTTGTGGTGGTGGCGGGGGAGGCTCACATAGACCTTTTGCTTGGGTATTGCCTGATTATTGCCATACCTCGGGTCAAAGACTGGTCACTGAATTTGCATTTGATATTAGCAGGGTCTGAGTTCAGGACTCTTTCTTAGCGCTCCCAAAAGTCAGCGTCCCCACACCCATCCTCCAAGCAGTGACTCTTGTGAATGAAAGAGTCCAGCTTTTTGACCTTTACGCTGATCATGCCCCCTCCCCTCTCCCACTCTGCTGGTGTCTTGGTGCTGTTTGATCTCTGATCCAAGTTTGTTAGAACCCCAGAACGTATTCCTTCTAGCCCTTTCTTGGGGAGCCTTCCTGCATAGAAAACCTACATTATAGCAATCATATAAAAGGTAACTGATATGTTCAGGCAGAGGAGTTCTTCACACCAACCTTCCATGTGCCCCTTACAGGTGTAATGATTTATTTACAAGTGCCCTGTTCATTTCTAGAAGGCAAAGTTGTGGTCGTTGTTGAGCATTTTACATGTTGGACAGAGGCATTAGTTTTCTCCAGCACGAGGCAAGGGCAGTAGTGAAGTATTGGTGGAAGAGGAAGTATTGGTATGTCTCAGCTGTTACATACAATAAATAGAAGGAAATTGAATTGTGTGACAGGGATTCAACAGATCTGGGTTATAGTCTTAGCTCTGCCACTGAATTCTTGTGTGACTTTGGGGAATGTCACTAAACTTCCTGATGCTTCAATTTCTCCTTCTGTTAAATCAGTCGTTCTCAAACCTTTTATATTGGTGACCCCTTTCACTCAGCAAGTCTCTGAGTGCGACTCCCTGGCCTCCCTGGGTGCCCCCATTGCCCCTGCATGTTCCCCACTCCCCTTTGCCCCAACCCCCGAACTTTGCACCCTTCATCCCAGCCCCTGCAGCCCCGTTCCTGTGTCCACCTGCAGAAATTGATCTGCATGCAGGCTGGTGTTGCTTGCTGCGCCCTCACAAGTTGCTCCTCCGCGCATCCCTAGAGGGCTATAGGGGAGGGGAAGAAGCAAGGAGCAATATCAGGGGTCCTTGAAGCCAGGTCACTTTCCCCACCTGGGCTACATAAGGGGATGGCAGAAAGCAGCAGCTCCTGATGCTCGCCTCACAGCATAGATGAAGGGAGCCCTGACGTTGCTCCTCGCTCCCCCCCTCACAGATCCCTAGGGGGCACCGAGGAACATTGGGGGAGGGGTTGTGAGTAATATCTGTGTGTCACTGCTTGCCCTCCTACTCCCACTTTCCTCTGCCGGAAGGAATGAGGGAGGCTCACACCCCTGGGCCTGGCTGGGGTCGGGGCCACTCACACCTCACGACCCCCACATAAGCACGTCACCTCAACCCCCAGTTTGAGAACCAATGAGTTAAATGGAGATGATACCTTCCCCACAGGCACGTGGTGAGGGTTAATTCTTTAGCAGTTATAATGTGTTTTGAAATTCTGTGATGGAAAGTGCTATAGAAATATAAAGTGTTACTAACAGCAGAGGGTGTTATAGAACCTACTAGTGGTAGCTCTACGGCAGTTTTTTAGACAGGCCTTAGCTCTGCCTGTGCTCATTAACTCAATGCCATCCAGTGGCTGATAGCTGTTCAATTAAGCCTTGCAGCTGCTGCTGCTTCAGAGCTCCCTGCTGGAAGGGCCTTACATGGATTCTTCATCTGGAAGATCTCTTTACAGTTGGTGGTGAATGGCACATAAAACTAGGATGAAGGTAAATTTTGAGTTTATCCCCAGTGAGCAGAATCTCCATTCCCAGCCTAAATCAGAGGGCTTTTCTGTACACTTTAATTGAATCTTCTTCATCATGCCTTTTCATGTGGAATCTAATTAAAATGACTGGGCCAGCTTGGGCCAAGCAGTTACCCTTGGCATGCTGGCAGACAGAAACTGCATCTAAGCTTCCTCTGGGTATGCGCTAGTCCATGCAGGTTTACAACTATTGACTACAAAGAGACTAGCACCTCACAGCAAAAACATATTTCTTGAAATTATTTTTTAACTTGACCTTGAAAACAATTTCCGGATCAGGACAAGTGTAGCATTTGGTAGGGTTGGAGTCAAGTATTGTCATTGGAATTCAAAAGTCGAAGGCTCGATAATTTCATGAAGATCAATAGTAACAGTGGTAGAGATATGCTGAGATAGGATAATCAGTTCTCAGGCTTCAGGGCGTAAACTGGTAGCTGGGAAGTCAAGAAGAACTTCTCAAACCCATATGCACCCCTGGCTAGGTCCATTATAGGTTTTTTCCCCTTCCACGGACTCATCGGAGAGTGGTCGCTGTCAGAGGTGGGATGCCAGATGGACAATGACCTATTCCCGTACCACCCCGGAACATTCCTATGTAACAACTTCAGATACTAAAACAAAATGAAGGGTAAATAATTCCATGGTATCCACTGTTCTCTATTTGAAAATTTATCAAATAATAGCATATCAAATGGGGGTAAGGAGGGAGCTCTGGCACCACACAGTTTTCAAAAAACCTCTCATGTAGACAAGGTCCAAGGGCTAGTCTACTCTGGAAAATTACACCGCTGCAAACCAAGGTGAGAATTAAAACCAATATAATTCTTCTAGTATAAATCCCTGTATGGACTCTTTTATTCCAGTATAAAGATATGCCTAAACTACAGCACTTACAGCAGCACAGCTATGGTGCTGCTGTAGTGTAGATGTCCTTACACTGACAGAAGGGTGTTTTCAATGTAGTTAATGCACCTCTTTGAGAGGAGGGGGCTATGCTGGTGGAAAAATTCAGGCTGGGTCTACATATGAACATTTGGTTGACCTAACTACATTGCATTAGGCATTACATTTTTCACTACCCTGTGCTATGTAGCTAGATTGATCTAAGTTTTAAGTATAGACCAGGCCTAACAGTGCCTTTTAAAAAAATGTAACTTATGTCACTTTGGAAAGGGTTTAAGATAAACTAGAAAAAGCTGCTCTTAAACTGGAATAAGAGTGTCCACACAGGGAGTTATGCTGGTATAATTATACTGATTTAAGTGTCCTGGTAAAATCATACCAGTATAATTGGTAAAACTTTCCTGTGTCGACAAGCCAGAAGCAATAGTCAACAGAATAGGAACAAATGGTTAAGTTTCAAGATGACAAATGATTATCACTGGGGTGCCTTTAGATTCCCTTCTAGGGCCACTAATATGTTTATTAATTATCTGTAAAAAAGGGATAAATGATGAGGTGGCAACATTTGCAGCTGATATCGAATTGTTTAATCAAGACTATCTAGTCAAATTTTCTAGTCAAGACTAGATTAGAATGACAAAGTCCAGAAGTACCTAACAAAGACAGGTGAATGGAAGCCCATTGGTAAGTGAAATTAAATGATAAAAAATCGTCAGAAGAAGCAAATTAAAAGGAATAATTTGAACTACTCATACACATTGCTGGGTTTTAAGTCAACTGTTAAACCACATGGGAAGATCTGGTCTTTATGAATAGTTAGCCCAAACCTCTTCATGATGTGTTGCAGTGAACAGAAAAACAAGTAAAGTCGAGGCATGTAAAGAACAGGACTAAAACTATTTTAATGCCAGTGTATCAGTTGATCGTTGGCCCTCACCTGGCATCCTGTGTTCACTTTTGGTCACCCTACCTCAAAAAAGAGGTAGCAGAAATTGAGAGATTTCAGAGGCAGGCACTGAAAATGATTATTAGAGAGACAGAAAGATTGTAGGTAGGAAGAGGGGTTGACAAGAGTGGGACTGCCTTAAGTCCGGCCCGGAGCCCAGTGGGGATTGGCCAGACATACCCGTCAATAGCATGGCTAAGGCACATGAGGTGGGTGCTCCTGTTTCTCTTAACCTGAGAACAGGCAGCCCTGCCACGGAGTTAAAAGACAACACGTTTGGGCGGGCAGGGATCTCATCGCCCCAGCGCAGCCTTGGGCTCAAGAGCTCAGTGGGGTTCAGGGGGAGCATTAAACGCAGCAGGGGCAGACGTTGTCCGGGGAGGGCGATGATGAGCCAAGCACAGCCACCCTGATGGGGCAGGGAAGACGCCGCCCTCGTTGCCCTCTGCCGGACTCTCACTGATACTGCGGCCCCCGCACCCCGCCCATCTCTGGGCAGCCGGCCCGAGCTGGAAGGCCCCCTCAACCCCCAGACATGGCCCCGCCCCTGCCCCAGCCGTGGCCCCGCCCCTGCCCGTTCCCGAAGGTTGCCGAGCGGGGGTCGCAGCACCGCCTCGGCGCCCGAGCTGGCGTTTCCGGAGATTGCCGAGAAGCTCCGGCCCCTCCCCCCCGTCCCTGGCCGCCGCCGCCGTCTCCTGCCCCCCGTGGCCGGTCCGAGTCAGTGCCCGGCCCGACTAGCGCGGCGGGGCGGATTCTGCCGCTCCTGAGCCACCGCAGCCCGCTCCCTGTCCCTTCCTCCTTGCCCCGGCTGGGCTGGGCCCGCGGCACCCTCCGGGTTATCGCGACAGGCGGCGGGGCCCCTTATCGCTGCGGCGGCGGCTCCCCCAGGGGACGCGGGGCGGCCGGGGGGTCCGGCTCGGATGGCGGAGGGGACCCAGCAGCAGCAGCAGCAGCAGCAGCTCCAGCTCCTCCCCGCCGGCGGAGGCCCCCGGGGCGTGAAGCGGGAGCCCGAGCTGGAGCAGCCCATGCCCGGCGGGGACGGCGCCGAGACCGGCCACAGCAAGCGGCTGAAGACGGAGCCAGAGGCGGGCGGAGGCGGCGGCATGCAGGTAGCGGGGCCCCGGGCGGGCCGGGAGCGGGAGGCGCGGGGGGTCGGTGCAGGCTCCGGGGGCGCCCGCTCGCTGGGGGTGGGGGGGACACGTAAGAGGGTCGTGTTGGTCAGCCAGACCTGGGCGTTGGAGGAGCGGCGGGATCGTGGACCGGGTCGTCTGCGTGCAGCGAGGGCACCCGGCCGGCCCGGTGAGCGCGGGGATCGGCTCGGGAGAGGGTGAAAGAGCCGGCCAGGTAGGCGAGCCTGCGGGAAGGAGGGGATCGGAGCTGTGCCGGGGCGCTGAGCTGGCAAGGGTGGGGGCACTCACCGTTTCCCCGGGACGGAGCTACGGGGGCATGGGCTGGCCCAGGGCAGGTGGGGAAACGAGGCTGGAGGGGGTGTGTGGAATTGACTTGGGTCGTGGGTTAATCCCTCACCCGCAGCTTCGTGGTCCCTCCCTGCAGCAGAAAGGAAGCTACTAATGTTCCCAGCGGGGTTTTCGCCCGTCCTTGTCCCGGTGCCGAACGGAATCTCAGAAGTTGCTGTTTCTGATGGAGAATGCAGAGCTGAGTCTGGAGAGTGGCCCTAAGGGTTTCAGTGTTTCGATTAAAGGGACACTTTTTTAAAAACTGTGATTTTTGCTAGTCCTCTCTTAAAGAATGTGGCTTGATTTATTTATTTTTTGGGAAATTCCTTTAAAATCAAATTTTACAGGTTTTTGTTTGTTTGGTTTTTTGACTTTTTCCCTTTGTGCTGTTGATGTTTGTAAGGGTCTTCCCAACAATGGAGAAAGTGATGGGACTATACAAAAGAAACTGTGAAACTGACCACATACCAAGTCATTTCAAATGACCCATGTAAACAAACTGGATAAAAATAGATAAATGTGTTTTGCCAATTTATTTGTTAATAGTAATTTTATATTCTTTATAACTAGAGAAGGTATACAGTTTTCAGACAGATGTGATATTTTCAAGTTGATTTAACTGTTCCATGTCAGTTTATTAAAAACAAACAAACAAACGAGCGCAACCTTCAAAATGCATCATTCTGTCCCATATATTTGGTTTTAAGCATTGCTTTTTCCTATGTTAAAGGTGTAGTAATACCTACAAATGCAAAGAATGTTGTAGAACTGTTGGTGTCTGGTGTGAGGGCTGTCCTCCTGTAACATATTTTCTTTTGCCAAATCACTATGTCTGTTGCATTGAGTGACTGGATGCCCATTCCTATCTCAGTGCCCCAGATTGATGACAGCTGCTTATTATGGATTTAATTTGCTACTTTTGTTGTTGTTGCTATTTCTTCTGCTTTTTCCAGTTTTTAATGAATGGGAGAATATGGCAGAAGTCATTCAGTGTTTGTTTACAGGGTGGTAAGTGCTGCGTTAGGGTTGGGGTTGTTCAATGTATGGAGCAGAAGTGTCTTGAAGGAGCAGCATGGGGTACAAGGAGGATCTGGTCTGTAATCTTAGAGCCTGCTCTCCCACAGATATAGATGGACACGAGTTTATGAATTCACATGCCATCACAATGTACTATTTTAATTTATTGAGGATACGTTTCTTCCAGTAACTGTCTTGTTTCTGTTTGTTCTTCACTGGGCCTTTCATTCCCACATGGATGGATATTTCCATTTGATTGTAGCCTCTGTGTAATGTATCACAGTCTATGTAATGGCAGCGCTGCCCTGGGGGATGTTATGGGTGGGAGTGGCAAAGGCAAATGGTTGGGCCATTGTGCGTGGGTGTTTCTAATTATCAATGACACTTAGCCAGATCTGGCTCTTGTGTGTTTGTAAATAATAACTAATTGCAGGTGCAGCTGGTAAACAAAAGAGAGGGTATTTCAGCATCATATGAGGGCTGTTCCTAGGATTGACAAAGACAGCGACTACCTCTTATTATTAGAGTTTGAAGGCAGACATGTCAGCGCATGAAAGATTCTTCCTCTATCTTCTTGCTCCTGTATGTCTTGATTATCATTAATGAAATGCTCTATCCTTTTTCAGATGCATTTGTTTGGAGCGTTTTTATTTTCTCTTTGGATATATTTCACACAGTATTTTTCTGCTCAGACAAGTAAGCGGGTGGTCTCAGTGCTGCTTGCTGCTATTTTTGTGAATGTGTTGGAGCTTTTTGAAAACAATGTGATTTATTCATCATGTTGTTTCTTCTCTCACTCCTGCTTGGGTATGTGGTTCTTGTTAATAGTCTCTGAAGGGAGATTTGTATCCCATTTAACATGTTTCTCTCCTGACCCCTTCCCAAGTGCCAGTACTATTTTTCTTTACTTTTATTTTCTGGGTTGTTTCCAGCTTGAATGTTGGAGGCTTTTTAAAAACAATCTTGCATCAGGAAGGATTTGTTTGGAGCTCTCCTGTGTGTCTGGCCCTTCCTGGTTGTGCGTGTGTGTGTCTCTCTGTCGTCGCTGTTCTCCCCCCTCTTCTCCTCTCCCCTCCCAAATCTTCACTCCTTTCTCACACCATTGTATTGACTGAAGTTGGTTTGGAACATCACACATTCAATTTGCAATGCCCTCTGCTCCTCTAGATGCTGCCAGGAAGTACACTGTTTGTTCCCTCTTCCTCCCTGGTTGCAACAATATTTTCCCTGGTATAGCGGTGTGAGGTGTGAATTAGACTATGCATGACTGTAGTGGAAAAGCTACTCAGAATAGAAGGGAACTTTGTATGTTGTATATAGCTTGAGAATTCTGAATGATGTATGAACAGTCTGATATGAACTTCTTTCAGCTTTTAGGAGTTGAAAGCCAGGACTTAAGTCACTGGCCTTGCGTGTGTACACACACACGTGCTTTCGTTACATAATGGCAGCTAATTTGGTTTACAATAAGTTTACGTTCATGGTATAAGTCATCTGTAAACCAATATGTTTGTGCACACAGGGATTTGCTCTTATTTAACTAAATTAAATAAACTCAGGTTTTAAATTGAACTGGTGCAACTTTTATGTTGTAGAAAAAGGCCCATTTAAATTTGGGAAAGGAATGTCTTTTTGTTATAAGTGTGCACAGAGCCTAGCATACTAGGATCCTATTCCCTGATTGGGGCTTCTAAGTGCTACCACAGCATAAATATTAAATAATGATAGCTATTAATAAAAACTATTAATGCTTTCCATTCAGATAATGTAGGCAGACAGACACACAATTCTAGCAACACTGGAAAACAAAATTACATGGACAAACTCAATTAGAGCTTAATTACTAAAATGTCACTTATTTACTCTCCATATAGCAGTTCCTCAGATTAGGAGCTCTATATTCTGGTTTTGATAGTGATTCTGTAGTGCAGTTGGATATTTTTAATTCTTCTCTAACTTCTGCAGTAAAAGTCCTCTTGGCCTGAAGTTTCACATGATTATTTTTAGGCCAGAGGAAAGTGGTTTGTTTTTTTGGGCGGATTTTTTTATTTTTTTGGTGGGGCAGTGGGAAGTTTGAGGCTAATCAGATAAGTAGTTTTTGAATTATTATTTTTAGAAAAATGATTTGTTTTAATGTTTTGGAAGTTTGTATATCTTTATAACTACAATGCCTTAATGTAAAAACTTAATACTTGATTGTCTTCCCCAGGAAGACGAGTACCCAGACACTTCTATCTTTTGAAGTCACTAATTTTTTAGCAAATCCTTCATGTATAAGTTAGGCATGACGTTTGCAGAAGTTATAAATTGTGAATAGCACACACATGATTTGTAAGTATTGGCAGTTTTATGGAAGCTAGAAATAACATGAAACCAGTGACCATACATTGTGGCTCCTGCAGGTCTTTTACATTCTCTAATTTACTATTCCAGAGAAGAATAAGCTTGGTAGCTGCTGTTTTGAAAACTTTGAGACGCTGTGCCTGTAGACCTTGTAAAGGTTGTGAGTGGGTCCTGAACTGCTATATGTATCACAATTTCCTTTATGCTAAAGTGTTACGTATTAATGTCACCTTGCGGTAGACAGTGGATTGGGATATGGAGGCAGAATGTAATGCTGTAATAAATCAACTCCTAATTACTGAAAATCTTAACTCTACCATAAACCTAATGATGCCTTTTTGTCTGTGAATAAAGCATTTAAAAACTAGGTCACAAAGAGAGACTCAAGATAGTAACTGGATAGTGAAAGTCCATTGCTGGTGACAAAGTGTATGCTGGTGTTAATGTAACCCCTAAGTATATTAGGTTTCTTGTTCTTCACTCTCTCTCAGCCCTGGCACTAGCAGACAGCTTACACGGTTAGGGTTTCATTATCTAATCCATCTCTGATCAGCCTGGATAAGCGCTGTTTGGCCAGTGCTGATCTTGTTAGTAGGGTGGTGCAAAGCTGCTTGAGTTGGGATTGGGACAAATCGGATCATAGCTGATATCTGAAACTGGGACATATTTCTGTTAATCAGTGTGTGGGAGGGGGAAAGAATTAGCCACAGCAGCAGAAGGTCCAACATAAGCTGCTTCTATCAAACTCCCTATGGCCTGTAAGTGGTAAATCTGCTATACTGGACCAGTAAATGTGTTCGGGGAGGGTTTGGATGCGTTTATAAATTTTTAAAACAGAGTCCCAAGTGCATTGTTGCTTCATCTATTACCCATTTAAATACTGTTGTATAAGAATTTAACTTTCTTTTTTGGAGGGTTTGGATGTTCCAAAGAGATGATTCATTGGTTCACTTGAGCACCAGTCCCTCTGAAGTTGCCTTTGAAACAGCTTGATCCACTATCTCTCCAGGAGGTAGAGTACCATTGAGACAAGCACATCTTTTATTTTTGTCCGGGGTGGAGGAGAGACATAGGACATTGAACTGAGAAGTGTTCTTTCTCTTTCTCTAGGAGAAAGTGGGGGGAGAAGAATGGAATTGAAAAAAACATCATGAGCATGGAAAATGTTGAGTTGGAGTGTGTTCTCTTTATTGCAGCATTCAAGCAATGACAGCCAACTGGGATGCACAGGGTCTTGGCCACCACCGGAGAAAATAACCAAGTGCTTCTCTTCTGATTGGCTTGTGTAGGGGCTGAATTACTCAGCCCCACCATCCTTTTGTGCTTTCCACTTAATTTGGGGGTAATTTTCTATCAGAACTTGCCTGGTCTTGTGAATTAAAATATTTTTGCCTCTGTGGGTGAGAAGTCTGGTAGTGGTGGTGGTATGAATCTGCTAGGAAAGTCTGGCTGGATACTTTATTTTACAGCACCCCTTTTGGAAATGACCCCATACGTCATATCCATTCAGTATCTCTTCGAGACACGTGGAGGAAATCACCTCTTGTCAGCCATAAATCGAACTGGGCATTAATGGAACTAAGCAGGCCACTGATGTTTTCCAGGCTAATGATGTTTTTTCTCTTTCTTGTCATTCATGCATCTCTGCTAATTTCCAAAGACTGGGTTGGATTCTGCAAGGAGAAGGGTTGTCTGGGACTGTGATAAGCAGGAAGAGTCTGGTTGATTCACCTTTTATGGTATGGGTACATTCCTAGGAAGCTGACTGGTTACCACATCTTCTAACTCCTACAAAAAGGAGCAGATGGTTTAAACTTTAAGGAAAATGCTGTAGAAGGTGCACGCTGGGCTGGGACTTTCCTCCTTTTTGTCATTTGCTCAGTGGCCATCTCTGTGTGAGGGATACAGGGAACGTAGAAAAAATGAGAGTCCAGTAGCACCTTAAAGACTAACAAATTTCTGCGGGCATAAGCTTTCGTGGGCTGCAACCCACTTCGTCAGATGCAAGTGGGTTGCAGCCCACGAAAGCCTATGCCCGCAGAAATTTGTTAGTCTTTAAGGTGCTACAGGACTCGTTGTTTTTGCTGTATACAGACTAACTCGGCTACCCCCTAGGGAACATAGAATATTCTAAGATAGAACTGAACTTCATTTTCTGTATTAACACCTGACTCCTGTCTCAGATTCAGTGTGGGATGTCAAAGGAGTTTAACTGGGAGGCTGTGGACATAGAGGTTTTTGAATGTGGACAGGCATCTTTATGCTGATGCTGATGTGGATGTGCATAATAAAGCAACTGCTGGTTCATAATTATTTCTCTGTTCACTTTTATTCTATGGGTTTTTTAAGAATCTTTATATGGGTATTAGAGTTGCCTCTTAGGTGAAACCTAGGGAGGTTTATATATTCTTCCCCAAGTTTAAAGGGAACCTTTGGGAACAGACTGAAGTTGGGAGCTCTTTAAAGCCGCCTCTTTCCCTCCTGAAGTCGGGAAGCTAGGAAAGTCCAGGGTAAATCAGTTTGATGCAGTAGAACACTGAGAGAGGCTGTCAGTATTTCTCTGGATTTTAGAGGCATGAGTTTAAAGGTGATAGCCTAAATTGCTATACTTAGATTAGAAGCTAAATCAAGGTCTGGCTCTTCTGGGGACTGTTTCCTTCCCACATAAGGATGGGTGCTGTATGGACAATTATTTTACAATATTCCCAGTTAGAAACAGCTGGATGTTGGCATTTCACAGAGATCCTGGACTCTTCGTGGCCATTTTGAAAACTTCATTGGCCACTTAGCCAATGAGATTCATAACCAGGTTAGCACAATGTGGTGACAGGAAAGCCAGCCCCCCAGGCTTCCCTTATAAGTGGTACTCTACCAGCTGTGTTACTTCCAGTGGTCTCATTTGCAGAGCCTCCATTTCACCATACACTTGAGTTCACACCTCTGTTTTCATAGCTGTTGTTAAGGAGGCCCTAGTCATTTGAGCATTGTAAGCAGCTAAGGTCACATACTGGCTTCCTGCCTTACCCCGGTCTCTATCTGTGGCTGTATTTACACTGAGGATTTTCCCATTGTTGGTCTAGCAATAGTGAAAGCATTAGTGTAGATGGGGAGCAGATGACAGCTGAAAAAATGCCAATGCCTAGTATACACTAGTAATTCCACTGTTGCTAGTACTGCTGGGGTCAAACTGGGCTGGACTAATGGTGGAAGAAGTGCTGAAAATTCTCAGTAAAGGCAAGACTCATTCACTCAACTGGTGAGTCTGATAAAGTTTGAGCTGTCCTGTACAACTGGGTGTAAAGGTAAGAAAGCAAAGTCTCTGGGAGGAGATTAGCTGTTGTTTTGTGTGGTATGGCAACCTGATATTTACTTTCCCCATATGAAATATTAATTGACTGCATCTGTATGTGTGTAAAAGCCTCTTCTGAGATATTACGACTAAAGGATCAGAGGAGCATCCAGAAGTAAAGTGAGAGAGGCAATTAGAGCTAACCAGTTCCAGTTCACTGAAGCATTCTGTTGATCTACATTTTACAGTGGTATTGAGGTGACTCTGGAGTGTAGCTGTCATGAGATAATCCCGCAGTTTAGAGATTAGAGCCACTTGGCTGAGTTTTGGGCCTTAACTCCCTTTGCTCTCCAGTGACTATCATATTGCCAATTTGTCCACAATCACTTCTGAATTCAAGAAAAATGCTCTGAAAGATGTGCATCAGCTGTATGTGTACGTATTTTCTCCAAATGCTGCTTCTCCCCCTCCCCCCCCCCCCCCCCCCCCCCGTTGTATCAGTTTTGCAGATATATACACACATTTCTATACTGAGGGCTAGGTTGAATCTTCCTGTTTGTAAGAGTCAGGCACAACGTGGGTAGGAGTGTACAAACTGTCCTCATGCAGTTCTGCGAGTGTGCTAAATCCCTGACCTGCAGCACTCCTATTAGTCCAGTATGGAGCTCGCTTTCAAAGCTGTGCTTAAGTACCTCTGCATAACCTACAGCAATCCTTGCCGTGCACTGGGCTTTATTTGAAAGTATTCTGTTGTCTGATGGTTTTGAAATGTGGATTTCAACTTGTGGGCTGTCTCCAAATTTTTAGTACTGGCTTGTGAACAATGCCAGTACTGTTCTCATCTGCCTTGTGACACAGCTATATGGTACCAAAGTGGCTGTGGTGTTGGACTGGAATGGGATGGGACAGTAGCTATATGGGAAGGATATGATGCGCTCAAACGGCTTAACACTGTGTTAAAGTGGCAAGGGCTGTGGAAGGCGCTCCTGGTTTAATTTGTGAGGAATTGTATCTAGACTTGAACATGGGCCTCCTTTAGAGGAGTGCAAAGAAAGCTCTTGCAGCTTCTGCTGGCTCAAGCACTGAGAGACTTCGACTCTACCAAGTATACTAGCACCTCTTGGTTATTTGGGGTGTGTAGGCATAGGATATTTGATTGTGTGTCCCTGTTGCCTCTGCCAAGGGAGAATTCTTTGCATAGGATAATTGGATGCTTTCTTCCAGGGTTATGGGTTAGACATGTACTGTTTATTTTCCTTTATGGCTGTACTGGTTTTGCCTGATCATAATTGCGTCCACCATAATAAAATACTATTTAGTGCAAAGATGGGAAGAACCCTGTACTGTTAAAAAGCAGAGGAGGGGGATAGTTTTGGAACCTCTTCCTTCCCTCTTTTTGTGGCTAAAATCCTAACAGAGGAGCTAAAGAAATGATCTTATGTAGCGTTTCAGTGTAGTGAATATCAAATTATCCTCTCTTGAGATCCTGGGATCTGGATCCAGTTCAGGCTCCTCCCAAGGGCCTGGAATGCATTCGGTTAGTTGAGGCTTTCTGCGAGGCTTTTCCTATTCTGTTATTTTAGAAGAATTGTGCAGACATCTGGGGTAATTGCCACCCTCAGTGGTGATGCCCAGGAGTGAAATCCCACCAGGGCCTCACTTAAGACTTGATTTAGTATGTGTGTAATAGCAAGAGGCAGTAAGTGGGATATCAGGCATATAATTTGGTGTCTCTGGTTGCAGTTTCCTCTGGGGGGAGGGGGAAAGTGGGATTGGAGCTTTTTCTAGAATCTGCTCCATCTATCTTAGACTAGTGAGGCTTCAGCACTGCCTCTCTATATCTCTCGTGTGTACCCTCAAAAAAGGTATCTGCTGATGGGGTCTTCTGCTCCCAAGTCAGGTTGGGTATAGATTCTTCCATTTCCTCTCCTGCCTTTTTACTTCTGAATGAAAGCATCATCTTCTTGGTGAACGTTGAGGATGTTCCATAGTCACCTCTCCTTTCTTGTGGGGTTAGGAGGATTTCCTAGGAAACTCATTCTCTTTATGTGACACTCCCACAGGATTCTGGGCTCAGAGTGATGAGGCTTTCTCTACAAGCACTTGCAGCTTCTGCCAATCCAGTCAGTGAGAGACCAGGGCTCTAATGTGAATGCTAATATCCCTGCGTGATCTGGGATGTTTGAGAACAGTCTATTTCCAGTCCACTTAGGTCCAGGAAATGTGGGACTGGAGCTTGAACTTGGGTTCCCTATACAGAATGCCAGAACTCCCACTAGTTCAGACCTGAACACTTGTAGGAACTTGGAGATCTCTATTATCATCATGCACTAGCTCCAGTAGTGAGGGATTGTGTGAAGCAAGTAGCAAGATAATGCATTTGTTTGGAACCTGTTGAAATGGACCACAGATGCATACAAACATGTTTATGGTTTGGCTGCTAACTGAATCCCATGAATGTCTTACTAAAGAAAAGCATGATATGGAAACTGTGCCAGTGTAACGTAGCATTTTTGTATGCAGTATGTTAACAGAAAGTTAAAATTGCAAAGTCAAACACTCAGAAGTTGGGAAATATACAAGAATGAAGGTTGCCTGTGTAATCTTAATTCAGATCTCGATATAGTTTTTAATTACATGATCACATACTATTTGGACAGAGTTCGCTGGGGCCCATATCCTATGCCATTGAATTCAGTGGGAGATTTGACACTGATTAAAATGGGTGTAGAATCAGGTCTTGAATGGGTAGCTATTCAATATTTCTTTATTCTCATCATCCATGGTGTGACCCCATGTGTTGTTTATTGCACACCATCCAAACTTTTCACTGAATACAGAATTAATTTCCTCATGGGCTTTTCCATGGCACTGAATATTCCACAGACATTAATGATTTTATCTTCCCAGCAATCCCTGTGATGTAGGGAGGTATTATTATCCCCACTTTACAGATGGCAAATTGAGGCACGAAGAGATTATTGTCAAAAGTGTCAACTAAGTGGACACTCAAGGCCTGATTTTTCAGAGTACTTAGTATTTTTAAAGCATTTTGTATATTCAATGCACAGCTCTAGTCAACTTCACTTGCAGTTGTGAGTTCTGCGCTTCTGCAAATCAGATCCCCAGTGTCTCAGATTGGGTGCCTAGAAAATGAGGAACACCCAATTAGTGACTGCCTGTGAAAAGTTTGGTTTGAGTGGTTTATCAGATGGCTCTACAAAGAGTAAAACACCTTCTATTTAAGCCTTTGCTGTAGCACCATAAGGGTAATGAGTGGCTCTATTTCCATGCACTGTGCCATTGGCTCCCTGGAAATGTTTTGTTGTTGTTACACCTTCGCATTTATGACCTTGTGATATGAAAAATAAATATTTCACAACCTCACGAAAAAAAAAATCATCACACGGGAACTTTGTGTCAGAGGCAGGGATAGAATCTATTTCTCCAGGGCAGTATTTGCATACTTAAACCACAAAGCCGTCCTTTCTTTTCCTGCAGTCCCCTGCCTCATTCACCACTCACCTTCTGCAACAAACAAGGGTCTTATGGACAGTGGCCTCATTCACATATGCAACCCTGATTCATTGTCAGAGCACCCTCCATCCTGTGCACTGAATGAGGCAGAGATATCCTGCAAAAATAGCATGTGGTCATGTAATTAATGATTTTATTATACATGTGCATAAGGGAGCTGAATTAAGGTTGCCTGGACAACCTTAATTCTGGCATTTTCTTAACTTTTGAATTCTTGATTTTTCAACTTAAAATTTTTCTAATGCAACATTTAAAATGTATTTTCATAGCTTTTTTAAAAAAAAAGAAGACGAAAAAACAGTGTCATGTGGAATCATATTGGACTCCCAATGTTGGGACCTTCAGATCAACAGCACAGATCTCTACCACTTGAGCTAGCAGAGTAACTAACTGATATCCTCTACTATGTGGACCAACCACTAGCATCTGAGGAAGTGAGCTGAAGCTCACGAAAGCTTATGCCTGCTGAAATTAAATTTGTTAGTCTTTAAAGTGCTACAGAACTCTCTCTTTCTCTCTCTCTCTCTCTCTCTTTTATGAGACACACTTTGCCAGTAGGTTTTACAATTATTTGCTGACAGTAGAGAAATGTTGACACTCGGAAATCTTGGATCCTATTTCAGGTTCTGGAGTGAGTGATCTCTACAAACCCTTGTGTTACACTTATAAACGAAATAAACAATAGGATCTTATTCAGGGGGGACAAGGCAATATGCCATGTTTATTGTGAATACAGAGATTCCAAAAATTAATTGCCCACGCACACACGTTCTGTAGAAGGGATATAATTACCAGCCTTAGTGTTGCTCGAGTTGGGCCGCTGGCAAGGTGGATCGGGTACAAGGATGGAGCCGGGGTCTGTTGGTCGCGACACGATGCTCCTTGGAGTTTGCAGCACACACTCAAAGTCCTTGTCTTTTCACCTCATCTTTATAGTAATCCATCCCCATTCGGGTCTATGGATTTCACGATGCCATGTTGTCTCTGCATTTGATGTGATTATCAATTATTCTTGATGCAAACATGACAGCCTTCTGTTATCCTTCCATTCCTGTTTCACACTGTGTCTTGTTCCTGTCCTTGGCTGTTAACTCCTCTGCGTTCCGGGATTATCCTGGTTCGTGTTTTTTCGGCCATCTGGGTTGTAAAAGTTCTTTAAACAAAGCATCTTCCTACTCTCCTGCTGCCATGGAGATTTAGGGTTGCTGCCTCTCCGTGTCTTTATCTTCTACAAATTCAAACTGCATTCACTCCTCAATCAAACAAATTAACTTTTAATTTTTAACAAAACATTCTCAAATTCACTAATTGGGATCACATATCTTCCAAATTACTACATCCACAATCTTAAAAAGAAAACAGATACCAGGGTAGAATTAACCATCAATATGGGTTCCATTGACATTCATGATCAGAGACCTATTTACAACAGCTGTTTCTTGATTTACACAACAAATGCATTCTTGATAGGCATCAGACACTTACATGTTATAGCAAAAGGGCCTCAGGATGTTCCCAAACAAACATACATAAGTTTTGAAGAACAAGGCTCCAAGGTGTTACAGAATGTTAAAGTTAAGATGTTTCCCATGCATATGTAAACACAATTACAGCCCTAGAGAAGCCCAGGACACTAGGATGTCTAAGTGACAACAGAATAAACATCAGGATGTTAAGCTATCACAGTTACACTGAAATCTAACAAGTAAGAGCATTAGGCCATCTCTATAGTGGAGGTCTCAGATAGTGGTTTATATTTTAGTTATCAAACTATGGCTCTCAACCTGGCCTATGGCCTGGCCTACATCTGTTCCTGTCACCTAGCATGTACCCATTATAGCCTGTCACTGCCTCCTTTCTGCTTCTCACCCCCTTGCAATTACAGCCAAGTTGTTTCTTCTTTCTCTTCCTCAGTGCCTGGGCACAACATTGAGAGAACAGGAGAGATTCCTCCTTGATCTGAGTCCCTGGGCCTGGCACCACAGTGATTCCTGATAGCTGGGAGAAGCAATTGCAGGGAGTCTTGCTTAGCCCGTAAGTTTGTGGGCTGGAGCATGCTTAGTGCAGATGGAATCTGTGGCGAATTAGCCAAAAGCTAACAAGCATCTACTGAGCATATGCAAACTCAGATATTCTGGAGGCTTATAACTGAGCCAAATTTAGGTGGATTTTTATGAAATGGCAAAAATACACATTCCTGAAACAAGGGTGAGCCCCTGCCAAATTTCAAAACTTTGCTCCAAAGCATGGAGGCTCTACTGCTTTAAAAAAAAACTCCGAAGAATAGTTTTAACATGGACAAAACAACATATTTTCCCCAAATTTAATCCTAGAAAATGACTGAACCAGTTATGCTGAAACTAAAAATTCTGAAGGAGATATCTAGCATGGAAAACTTCAGCCCAAACAGTTACATTTTGAGAAAGCTATAAGCAACTGAAAATAGCGTTTTATAATTAGGTTTGGCAGAATTTGATTTTTGTTTTTTAATTTTGCTGGATAATATCTATTTTAAACATTTTATTGATTTTTACTGATTTTAAATTTTTACAGTTGCGGGAACTTACGGGGTGGTGTCAAAGGGGTCAGAGAATAATTATTTAATGACAGTAGATGTTGAGATTCAAAATATGAAAGCTGTATAACTGTTAACGCTAATTGTCAGCATATACAAAATATACCAAGTAAATATCCTTAAATCAAACTCTAATAAGTTATCAAGCAACATTTTTCTTATTTTGTCTATCTGTAAATTTCAAGTATTATCAAAGTAAATATTTTCTCGGTGGTGTGTGTGAAACCAGCATTTACTGACACAAATCTGTTCCTTCAAAGTCTATGAATAAAGTGTTAACTATAGGCATTGCTGCCAACTCTGCCTACTATAATAAATACACGAGTGTGTAAACTGAATGTTTTCTTAATGTGAATTCTGCACTCTTCCTTTGCCTTCAGGATTAGTTGAAAATAGTCGTTATCCTACATTGATTCTGTCTTTCCACTTCCTTGTCTTGAGAAACCTATTTCTGGATTCCTGTGCTGCTTGAGTTCCTGAGCAGAGTTCAGAGATTCAGACTGTTAATTGGTTAATTAGAAATTTTTGCTTGCATTTTCAGGGGAGGATTTTAAGGCCCATGCCCATATGCCTGATTTCTTCTTTTGGGCAAGAGTGGCTAAGGGGCATCACTGTTGTTGTGGAGCCGTGTGTGAATTCAGACCTTGGTAAGGTTTTCTGTGTAAGTGGTCATACAGGGTGCAGTTTTGGTGAGCAGTACAGCTGAACTGTAAATTAGTGAACTTGCTGATGGGATGTGTTCTAGATCTATGGAGGATTCTTAGGGCTTGCTCTATATATACGGAGCTGCAGCATGTCTGCTGAAGATGCTCTATGCCAACGGGAGAGAATTCTCCCGTTGGCATAATAAAACCATCTCTACGAGAGGTGGTAGCTATGTTGGTGGGTGAAGCTGTCCCGTCGATATAGTGCTGTCCACACTGGCGCTTATGTCGGTGTAATTTGTTATTTAGGGGGGTGGTTTATTCACACCCCTGAGTAACATAAGTTAGGCCAACATAAACTGTAGTGTAGACAGTCTTCATTAGGAAGCCTTCCCTCTTGCCTGGATTCTCCTCTAATGCAGGGGCTGTTCTTTTTGGGGATAGGGAAATCAGTCTGTGTGCAAGATCTGTTGTGTGCTGCATTACAGCATAGTATTTTATACAGTTTGTCGTTTCATCACAGATCCAACTATCACTGTAAAGATACTGCAAAAGAATACAATTAATTGTGAATAGCCTGAATGAGAACGGCTGGTTTACGGGACTGGAATGCTCAAGGGATTAGGAATAAGATGTGGTACCTTTCATCGCTTGGGTGCTACTTTCCAGTCGAACATCAGGTCAGGTACCGTGGCTTGTTCAGGGATAGAACACAGCCTCCCAAGGCTTTCGTCTCTATGTACCAATTAAAATTAGGCCCAGATCAGCAGTCATTGAGTTGTCATTGTCTGTCTGATGGCAGTTGAGTCTACTCTGTGAAATTACTTGGTAGGGCTTTAAATTCACTTGCCTGGAGAAGCCTAATCCCTCAGAATTTAAACTTGGATTAAAAAGAAAGTCTCTAGCTACTATGGTTGTGAAGATAACCAATCAAATATGAATCCGTGCAGTGTGGTCTTCTTGAGTCTGCTGAGAGATTCCTCCATTGCTTCTGCTCCTGCTTACAGCTTGCCCATGTAGCAGAATTAAATGAACAAGACTTGTCAATTCATTGCTGCAGTTGAGAACCCTCCGGGCAGCAGTGAATCTGCCAAGAATTGCATGACATTCATACTGCTGTTGGAAAAGCAGAGGCCTAGCGGTAAAGGGAGGCCGTGTAAGCGTTCATGAGAGAGGATGATAATCCAAAAATGGATGGGGGAGGAGGGGGTAAAGGTAGAGTAATGGAAGTCCCTGTAATTCCTTTTCCTTTATCAGCTCCTAAAGGAGTTGAGGCTTTGGGATGAGGGAGAGTTCTCGCCTCTGTCAGATACCAAGTAGCCAGAGGCTGAAGGAGCCTCTGAGCATGGTTCAGGGCCAGCAGCACAGCAGGAATCCCAGTCCCCCTCCCTTTTCCTGGCAGGATTCTTTCTTCTTTTTAGTAGGATTAATCCTCTGTTTAGTAAATTTTTCAAACTGTTAGTTGGTTGTTTTGGTCCACTTCTTGTACACATTACAAAAACCTAACACTTTACATCCCTCTGTTCTATGGTAGCTGTCTGGTGCCCATTACCACAGTATCTAGCACCTCACGTTTTTGATGTATGTATCCTCATAATATCCCAGTGAGGTAGGGAGGTACTGTTATCCCTATTTTATAGGTGGGGAAGTGAGGCACAGAGAGACAAAGTGATTTATCTGACTTCCCCCAGGAAGTCTGTGGTGAAGCAGGGAATTGAAGCCAGGTCTCCAGAGTCCCAGGCTGGATCCTAACTACTGGGCATCTTTTCTTCTTAATATGCACTAATTGACTCCTTTGGTTGTCAGCAGAGACCAAGAGCTGAGTAGCCCCTTTCACTCTTAGAGATGATCCTTCAGTAATGGAGGAACACAGGGTGGGAGGATGCACTGTTACTGCCTGAGCTGTACCAGTCCAGGGCATAAATAGAAGACTTCTTTCTCCAGGGGCTGCAAATCCAGCATCTCGGGCCAGCACCAAATTCACTTAAAACTGAAGATATGTAATGGAGCTGCTCCCTATCCTAGAGATTGCTCCTTTTGTCTTTCTAACCCTGTAACTCATTAAAAGAATGCAGAGTGTGTAGACTTTTTCTACATCTCTCTTCCAAGTGCAAGATGGATGCCGAGATGGAGAAGGTGGTACAATCTCCTCCTTGCTCTCTGCCAGAGGATTCTGCATGGGAAAGCTGTGCCGCTTGTGAGAGGTTTGGAGCAGTTGCCCAACCCCCCATGGCTGATTTACAACTCTCTTTTCCCCACTCTGCTTCCTCTGTTCAAGATCCACGTTTACTCCTCTTCCATTTCTAGCACCTAGAGCAGGGGTGTCAAACTCATTTGCTATGGTGGGCCAGATTTGAATTAAATGTACTTCAAGTGGGCCATACATACCATAAATCGAAATACTAGGCACAACCATTTTTATGTAGTAGTATATTTTATTTGCTAGATATCAACGATATAAAAACTGCAGTAAATTCACTTCTACAACTACTACTATTTAACGATTAAAAGAATTGATCAATGATTAAGAATTATAGTACTGTGTGATGCTCCAAGACCACACTGTCCCTCTCCCGCCTTTTGGAGCACTGTATCTTGTGCACACAGCGCTCCACGCGCTGCTGCCAGAGTACACAGATCTCGTGGCAGTGCGTGAGATCTCGTGGCGTCGTGCCCTCTGGCGGCAGCGCGCGATGCCAGGGGCCGGACTAAAAAGGCTGGTGGGCCGTATCCGGCCCATGGGCCGGATGTTTGACACCCCTGCCCTAGAGGTAAGTCTTTCAGACATTAGTACCCACTTGGATAGCAGAAAGTGACCCTCTATACCAGCTGACAGATGGGCTGGCAAGCAGTTTTGTGGACCCAGTGCCTCCAGAAGGTTCTATTTTTTTTCAAAAATTTCTCACTATAGTTAATGTTATAGCAACATACTGGGATTAGCAATATTAGGGTTTCTAGCGTAGGAAGGTCTACTGGTTGTCGACATCATTTTCAGTGCCTTGAAATGGTGGCTAAAATGGTGATGGCAGTCAGCAGGCTGTCTGCACTAGGACTCCTAACATTACTGATGCTATTGATGCTCAACCAGCATTAGCAATGGTGAGAAACATCCCTACTGTAGACAAAGCGTTAATGGAGGCCAATCCTTGAGTGGCTACACACTAGTGCTAGGAACACTGCCCACAGAAGCGGTACTACGTCGCGGAGGTGTCACGCCCTGCTAAGCATGGGACTGAAGCGAGCTGAAAGAATTTAGTTTGGAGTCCCGAGGGTGATGGTCAACAAAGAGGAAATCCCAAGAATACGGTCAGTCACTCCCAGCGCGTTGGCTGTAGCAGAGGATTGGGTGGAAGGAGAGGGTGCAGCATATCTGGATTTATGAAATGCAACGTGAGCCAACAGGAGGTGGAAAGGAGTCAACAATATGTTTCAGGCCTGTGCAGTGACAGTGTTCCCTTGCCTCTGTGATCTTAAGAAAAAGTGCATGTTAGCGTTCAACAAGCCAGTGGTCTTGGGGAGTAAAAGGGGAGAGACTCTTGCAGTAAAGAGAGGCCACTGAAGAATTTGTGTATCTACCGCCCAGGTGGCCACCTCTGTTCGTTATAAAGAGAGGCTGTTCTGCCAAGAGTGCTTAGAGTTCCTGTTTCTCTGTGGGGCTTGGAGAACCAGTATCTATGCTTCCTGCGTGTGCGTGCTCAGCACAGCTGAATACTAGTTCAGAACAGTGCAGAACAATGGAGGGGGAGGGGCAGGGGCCTTAGCTCTTGTAGGCAGAGGCCCCTTGCTCACCCGGCACTGGTATCTTCCTGCCCACGATCTATACAGGTGCTCTTTTAAAAAATGTTATTTGGATTCTTTTCTTCTCTCTGTGGAAAAAGAAGAGAAAATATTTGTTTTGATGACTGCCCTGATTGCCTTTGAGTTTTAAACTCTGACCTTCCAGCTGATGACCGGCTCCCCTCCCCCTCTGCACATGTCTGCAATGCTCTTGTCCGCCGGCACGCGCGTGCTGCCCTTGAAAACAGACTGGATTTATTAAAATCATTGCCAGTTGCCATGGCAGCCGTTGTCGCTGTGGGCTAATAGGAAAGGCAATTACTGCTGCACATCGGAGGAGCATACTGATGGGGGAAGGAGGGAGAGTATCCCATACTGATTAGCTGTGTGACTGATAGAGTGACTGTCATAGAGAGCAAGGCCTGGATGGGAGAGAGGCTGGAGATATCTTCTAATAAGGTTGGCTGAGAGTGTTATATTTTCCACCTCGTGAGCTAATCCAAATTGAAAGAGTCACACCTCTTTCTCTCATTAAAAAGGGACAGCTCTCATTTTAGATTCGGATTTACTTCCATCTAGTGCAGATCTGCTCATTTGACTTTGTTACTAAACTGCCATCAAAAACTGAGTCTTGAAGCTAGAAAACTTTATACATGTTGAAGAAATAAGTCCGGCATTTTTCCAGCCATCTCCTCGTCTCCATAAATATCCCTCTTCTTCTCTTCTTTTGGACTGTGCCCAAAAGGCTGAACATTTTAATGAAAATTCATTCCCATTTTCTTACTGTGGAAAGAATGGCGTGTGAGAATAGAAAAGTGTGTTTCAGGCAGTTCACCATGTCCCGTGTGTGTAAGAGCTGAAACATCTTGACTGGTGACTAGCCCTCTGTCTCTCCACAGATCATAGGTGGTAATAAATTATGCCTATTTTTATGATGCTTTTGATAGTAAACTCCCCTTCTTTCTGACTTCCAGAGAATGCACTGAGGCAGAATTGGTGCCATGTGCTGAACAGCTTTAAACTATATGGAAGCAATAGTTCCCTAAAATGGGGTGGTAGGAAGGCGGGGGAATAACTCTGCTTCCTATCCCAGAATGTGATGTACAGGAAGTAGTTTATTTACATTTGTCAAAGCCCTGCTCCCCCAGGTATCAAAGCACTGACTTTCCCTCACCTCTCTGAAGGCTCTTCCTTTTTTTCTCTACTGGGGAAATGATGCCATCTCATGTCTTGGAAACACGTGGTGGGGGTTCTCTGATCAGCAGAAGGCCCATTTTGTGAGAGTTTCTTTTGGGATGTGGAGTTCATCATGGTGTCAACTGTCATTAAAATGATGGTTTTGTTCCATTTAGATGAGGAAACAATCGTGGGGGTTGGGGAAGGGACATCTTTCCGCCAAAGCAAGAAAATAAAACAGCCCCCTCAGAATGGGCAAAATTGGACCTTAAATTCATGTTTCTGCTTCAGATATCTCCCTCTCTCTTTCCACTTCCCATTTCAGTTGATCTCATAGCAGCTGTTTCCAGCTGCCCTCTGGATCCTGCTCTTCTGGGATGGCTATAATGACTCACTCACTTGGGATAGCTTCCACAGTATGTCTGTTTCTTGCTTCTTAGAGGTGAGTACGGCAGAAAGAGGTGGAAGATTTTGATGTCCTGTTTTAGATCTCTTAGTTAGGATTGCTTTGGTAACTGAAAAAGTACTTCCCTCTGTACAGTTAGGTTTTTATATCCCTGGGTCTGATTTGGTAGATGAGCTTAATGAATAACATTTCAGGCGGCAGTAGTGCAAAGGTCAGGGGTGGGGATAATTCCATATGAGTAAGCTTCCTTGTTTCTCTCACCAAATCTGTCTTCCTTTTTTTTTTAGGAACATCCAGCATGCCATTTGAGAAAGGGGTTGTGTGTGTGATTCAAAGTAGGAGTTAACTTCATGTTCCTCTCCTCTTCCTTTCTCTTTCCATCCTTTACAAATCAAGAGTTAACTGGCCGGCTGCTGCTGTTGCAGTAGAATCTAAATTTTCAAATGGCTTGATCTAAATGTGCAAATTATCAATTTTCTGTTCAGTTTAAAAAAGGTAACTTCAGTGCTTTCTGTCTAAAATTGACTGCTGTTTCCCAAAAATTCTGTGCAGATCTATACAATTCCTCAGGGGCCCTAGCCCTGAAAAACTGGAATAACGATCAACAGAGGAAGATAAAGATAAGGAAACTCCCCCCCCCCCCCCCCCCCCCCCCCCCGAATCCTATTTTATAGAGTTATTGTTGGATTCAAGATCAGGTTGGGATTTTTTTTTGTCCAGTGAATTGCAACCCAATACCTCTCAGGCCCCAGATGAATCTTTGTAATAGGATGGACATCTGTGCTCAACTGCAATGCGTTGTCAGTTGGCTGTTTTGTGGAGAAGGGATGAAGGTGGAGAATGAACTTTTCCCTAGAGTTTCTAGTGTAACCCCCTTCTATTTCTGGGTTACTTGGGAGCCGGCAACACTCACCTGTGTGCAAGGGCGCCTAAGGTTGTTAACAACAAAGGAGATCCTGAGTATCCTAGCGGTGATGTAGAATAGGTAGGAATCCTCTATCCACCCCCCTGCTGCAGTCACTTTACTTTTAAAGGAATTTAAACTTGGCGGTGCCTCCAACTGGCTGGCCCCTGCACACGCTTAATAGCGGGCCTTGGGAGCTTCCAGGACTAAACCTAGTCTGATGATGATAATAATCTGAGACAGATCTAACTTTAGTTTGCATAAGTGCAATTGTTAACTCTAATTTAAGTATATTGGATATTAACACAACTTTACTTAACAAATTAAAGAAATATGGCATAACAGACTGAAATTAAACATCATTATTATGTTAAAGCCACAGGGCAGTTGAATAAATCAATTAATAAAAATAGTATGAAAACAAATGAAACTTGTCTAAACTTGCATTTACACTGCCACTGTTTACCCCACCTGCAGAGTGTACACTCCCCAAGAGTTCAGAGCCCTAACCCCTTGCTTGCGTGGGCGTGCTTGAAGATCTGCAGAAGACAGCACTCTGTGGATTCGGTGTTCCAGTTCAGCCCAGTTGTCACGCTGGAGATTTGGAGCTGGCCCAACCAAATGTCTGCAGTCCTGGCCCTGCTTGAAAGGAGTCTCTCTCTGCCTCTTCTCAGGCCCAGTGAAAGTCTCTCTGCAGTGCCCCTTCCCTTACACGCCATGCCCCAAACAACGGGGGGGGGGGGCACTCACACTACCTTCACTGCAGGCCCACCTCAGGCAGTTCCAGGCTCAGTCCCTGCCCTGGCTTGGGCAATGCCACCAACCTCCAAAGCTCCCTGCTCGATCAGGCTGCAGCAGCTTTGGGACCCCAGCAGCAGCTTTGGGACTTTGGCAGCAGCAGTCAGCTGGCAGCTTTCAGCCTCAGCTGCACTCCACCCTAGCACCAAAATGGAGTCCCCCACATGCTATTCCCTCTGTCTGGAAGGGGAAGAGTCTCTCTCCTTTTCCCCAAGGCATCATGGGAGTTGTAGTCTCCCAGGATCTTCCCAACTGTAAACTCCCAATCAAGTTCCAAGGCCCCTGAAGTACAGGGTGCCTACACTAGTAAGTGCGATGGACCTCATCCACTTCCACCTGTCCATTCAGCAGCACTTCTCTGGTACCATTTCACTTTCCAGACCGATGCTAGAGTAGGATTGTGTGTGTTTGTGTGTGTCCAGAAAAGTGATTACTCCTGTATTTGTCAGGGGTATAAGTGGAGAAGTATGTATATATAGATCACTGTGCCACCGTAGTTTAAAATACTCATGCATGAATAATTTAATAGACGAGCCATTGTGGGTGTAAGTTACGTAAAGAATTACTTCCAGCCAAGACCACTTGATGTTGCTATCAGCTCAGCACATGGTGAGGAGGCGCTGCCTTTTGCCTTCAGCTGGTGTAACTGCTGCTTGTGCACATCATCTCACCAAAGGAGGGTTGCTAGTTCAAGCTGCTTTAGTAACATGTGGAATATGTAAAAGCATGGCAACCAGATTGGGTTAAGAAGGACTTAGCTCATTAAGTCCTTGAGGTACTTTTGTCAAGTAGCAGATGTGGCAGAGTGTGCTGAGCTGAATAGACACTAATAATGGGAGTGCCTGGAAACTTGGAACTGTCTAAACTTTTCTGGGTTTAAGAATCCAGACCTTTGGGAATGTTTCCAGATTTGGATCCATTCCAGCTGGGAGAAGGGAGAGAAGAAGAGAGTTCTAGAGACATCATAACATTTGCTGCCCCCTTCTGAATGTTCTCCCATCCTTACCAGTGAGGCAAAATTAAAACTAGTTCCATTGGTTTAAGATTTCTGGGATGTACTGCAGTCTGGGCAGCCACCCACTTTTAGTCTGACCACTTGAGTGGAGTGGGCAGGGTACCAGGCTGGAGTGTCTCTCAGTGTAGACTTGTATGCAGTCGTGTTCACTTAGATATTATTGATCCTCAACTTGGGGTCATTCTGTATCTTGCCCCCCTGGTGGCACACTGTGGTTCTGCAGGTGTTCTCCTCTTGGCTTCAGGTTCATGTGCCAGAATACTTAAAGTAGGATCCCCCTTGTGGAATCTTATTTATTAAGTCTTATCAGAGTTCAAACTCTTAGACTCCTTAATCCCTAAGCTTTTTCCTTCTAAAGTCAGGAATCCCACAGCCCTCCTTGGGGCCAGTGCTATGATCAAGGCAAAGGTTCTCCTCCTCCTGGGCTTGTGTTGGCAACTCGAGCTGGCTGCAGCCCTGGATCAGCTGCTCTGAGTTGGCCCCGTTGAAATTTGTCCTTTCCTCCTAGGCAGGTAGGCCTCTCTGTCTGTCTGCTCACTCTCTCCTCCTTTGGCTTTCTGGAAGCTTCTCTTTTATCCCCACACCTGGGGCTGATTTAGCCACAGGACTTACTAGTCAAGTGGCTGTGATAACTTTCCCTGCACCCTCTTAAAAGGGTGGTGAATGTGCCTCTTTCCTAGAAACTCAATTCCCTTTGCAGGATATTGCCATATTCAGGCAATAACCATATCTGTTGAGGTTGAAAATTTGGAAACTGTTTTCCCCTTCCTCTGTCCTTTTTACCTTCCTCCCTCCTCACCCCCCTTTTCTTTTCACCTGTGTTTTTCCTGATTTTTTTTTCCATATTTACTGGAGCAGCAGAATAGCTGTGTTTTCCACATGGAAGAGCGGTAGGCTGCAGAGGGAGAATGACTCGGATTAGTTTGTTTTCTTCTGCATAAAGCTCTAGAAACTGGGCTGTACAGGAACACGTGATCCTAGTCATTTTCCCCTTTCAGTAAGCCCCAGGAAGGGAACAACTAGCTGTGTGTAATTAGCAGGAGCTCTGATGCTGCTAGTGGGGTAGGCAGTTGGGGTTGCTGGTTTCTGTAAGTGTGCACTGGTTCAGAACACACTGAGTGGCAGAACTTTTATGCTTTGTTCCTCTCCTGTAAAGCAGAGTGCTTCTTTGGCTTGCTGGGCTCCCTGCAGGGAAATGAAAGAGCACTCCATTTGAAATTTGGGTTTTGACTGTACCTGCAAACTGTTATGGGGTAGCTGAAGTCAGGGCGCGTTGGTTATATCTTGCCATGACAACCTCATGTAAGTGAATCAAGATGTCTGAATTATTCACTCCTCCTTGTCCTGCTGTTCATATTGAATTCCCACTTTGGCTCTGGGACATCTTGCCCAGGCCCTGGGGTGATTGATTCCATTGCTTTGCGTGTTGTATGAGCACCGTGCTCTGCGTACGTGAGCTTTGGGGAGGAGAAGAGAATGACGGTGAGTCACTTGATTGTACATGTGAGGATGCAACTTGAGGTTCAGCTTTTACAGGTCAAAAAAGATCTGATATCCTTGCAGTCTCTTGATCTGTGCAAAGAGGCTGGAGCTAGCCTCTCCTCTGCTGCTCCTCTAGCTTGCTCCTCCTTGAGCAAGGACCAGATGTCTGGTGTTTTGTTCTGAAGGCCGACTGGATTCCTGAAGCATGCTCTTTCTTTCCTACTATATTTCCTCGCTTTATATACTCACATTTGATGCCCTAAGTTGTAGGGATTTTATCCCCATGGCAAAGACTACCCTGTAAAACCTATCCTTATCATTCCTTAATTGCAACTTGCATCTCTTTCCCATGTCCCCTGTTTTCAAGGGCCAGTGTGCTACAAAGCAACCTCAGTCATTAACCATCTTTGATCTGGAGGCAGAGAGTTCCCCTACTGTCAAAATGAAACAGTTTCCCATTAGTTGTCATGCTGGATTTAGCAGTCTGTAAAATTTTACTGTTAATTATTTCCTCCTCAAAGTTCCTAGTCCGTCCATTATTTGTCCATTAATCACAGCCGTCTTTGTTGTTCAGTGGTCCCTTCTTCACTTCGTCTCTCTGACTTTTAAGCAGTAAAGTTCAAATGGATGCAAAATATCCCTGGAGAAGCCATCTGTGACCTGAGTTTATTCTCAGCTGTTGGCTAATTCTAGTGCTGTGTTCAGATGGAACAGTATTTTCTCCTCTAATTGCGTAATGTAGCTCCACCCTTTCCTTTGTCTATTCCTCATCCCCTTTGTACAGAGCCTCCCTTTAGCTGCACTGTTAGAGGGCTCATCCTCTAGAGGCATTAAATCAATATACTATCAGTTAGTCTTGCCAGTGTGGAATTCAGAATCTCCCATATTTCTGACAAGAATAAGCCTAGGATCACAGCCAATATTCCCACTCAGTAAAACAGATTCTAACATTTGAGGTGATGTGTGAACCATCTCTGAGCACAGAATGGTTGATGCATTAGTCTATGCAGTTGCTGCACTGCTGAGATCAGTGGTCTGTAAAGTGCTTTGGGGACCCCAGGGTATGCAAAGTACTACAGAAAATGGAAATCTATCCTATAGAGGAGTCCAAACCATTCACATCAAAGCAAATATAGAATGGAAATTAAACAAACTTTTTGGGAGTAACTTGGCCATACTTGACAAGCATACTCTTCAGCTGGTGGGTGGGAAAGGTTTCCTGGTGAATGGGGCCTCACTGGCAATGGTGACATTTATCAGTATTGCAAGCAGGAGCTACAGAGACAAGATTCAGTCTGCTGCTGCTATTTGGGATCCAAGGGAAGGAAGTATTTCTCCTTTTTCTTCCTACACCACTGGAGGATGATGTTGCTTCTGAAGAAATTGTTAATGTCACTTTGCTATGACTGTCTATAGCAAACAGCAGAGGAGGCTGGATATGATTCTGTGGGGAGGGGAATAAAACTCAAGCCAGAAAAGAGTGGAAGGTCAGATGTATCTACACAGAAGAGACTGCTGAAGAAAGAGCCAGAAAAGCAGGAGTGGTTCTGCCTCTAAGCTTTTTAACAGCATGTAGTTGAGATGGTGGTGGAGAGAAACTCCATTTCTTTTCCACTTGTAAAGAGGGAAGGGAGACCTCCAAATACAGGAAAACTGCTACTTCTGAGACCAGTTAAGCACAACCTTTCCCTCCCACCCAACAGAAAAAAGTTGGCAGAGTGGAAAGGGGCACAGCAGGTTGTAGAGGCAGTATTCTGGGAAATCCACAATGCTGCCATCCTCCCAGCATCCAAGAAAAATGGGTGGTGATCTGGGTTCCTTATTATCTAGCAGGACTTGAAAAACTTATTAGACACTTAACAGGTAAAATAATTGATCCTAGCCAGAAGTAAATACAAAAGATGGTGGGAGAAAAGGACCTAGGTACAATACCCTGGTGAGAAGCTGAGTCTCTTTATCACCCCCAGCTTCTGGGAAGTAGGAGAATATTAGGATGCTGTCCCTGGATGCTGCTTGCTCATCTTTTGTATCTGGTTCTAGCTATGGGTGTCTGATTAAAATTTGCAGCTCCCCTTCTTCCCCGTTCTCCCCCTCCTGTACCCTAACTGGAATAGAGGAGGAACTTGTTCTTCCTCCTTCCCTCCTCTGCCTCCACGAGTTTGCTGGTTGATGCCAGGAAGGAGCAGATCTCCTACTCCCCCATGACCTCTCATTATTCTGGTTACTTCAAGGGCATTCAGAGTGAGTTTACAGTTCTTCCCTCAGTCTTTATTGTGCATGGGTTGAGTGAGTCCCCTTCCCTCCTGAATAATTCCAGACTCTCAGCAGTGGATCACAGCTCTCCCATGCAGTAGCAGCTGTATAAAATTTACTTGATTCATGGCAGTTTTATTGTTACCCATAGAATTCTGAATAGCTGTAATGAAGCTGTCAGCTGACCGGCATCTTTTACATTTCACTCTTTTTTTGCTGCTGTGCAAAGCTGTGACCGTTCTGCCAGGGACCGGAGCTGTCTTTCTGTAGACTCAATGTGATGCAGTGCTGTCTTGCTATTTGGTTGGTGGGGTTGGGAGATTTTTTTTCCCAACCAGGAGGACTAGAATCTTTTTATTCTTTTAATGTGAACTTTTAAATGCTGCTAATGCAGGAGTTGATGGCTTAAGCCCTGACCATTCACCAGAAAAAAAGGTGTCTCTCCGTGAATTAGTGGATTTTCTGAACCCTGCCCGTCAAATCAGTGCTACCTATCCCTACTGGAGCTTGAGGAGCCATCTACGCTATTAGCTGTCAGCTAGAAACTTCAGTGCTTTGGATATACTCTAGGTGCCTGGTAAATGAGCCATAATTGTGAAGAAGCAAAAGGCAGGAAATCGGTGTGTGAGTGAGAAAACCAGTGCAGAACTGGCAGACTCAGTTCCCTCACTGATTAGTGAGCTGGAAACAAACTCCCAAGTGTTGATGGATTTAATTGATAGAAATGCCATATTCCTCCCAGATGCACCAGGCTCTGTCAATTAACTGAGCAAGCACAATAGAACTTGGTTCCTGGTGCCCAGCTGAGGTCAGAGCTACTGCTGATGTTATTGATGAGAATTCATTCAGTTTGACCACCTCCATTCCGTGATAGAGCTGCATTATATTATATCCAGCTTCCCTCTGCTTATGGATGAGGGGTTGGGAGGAACAGTATGAGCAGATATGTAGCTAAGCTAGTACATCTGTACAGTATGGGTTGAATTGGGAGTTTCTTGGCAGAGGGAGAGGGAAGCCAAGAAGTGTCTGGAGAGAAGTAGATTCCCTTTTTTTCTTTTCCTGAGGTGAAAGATGTCACATGGAATGAATGAATTGCAGGAAAGCACAGAGTCCTTGATCTTAATCTGAAGCAGTTTTAAGGGCCTAGGAGAAATTGTTCTGAAATATAGTATGGGTGGATACATTTTTCCAAGAAGGAGGTTTAGTGGTTGGTACTGCACACCACCATGTGGCTAACCCGAGTTTTAGTCCCAGTCTCTTGCTCCATGAGCTGAACATCTTTTTCTTCTGCATGGATGGTAAAGAGTAAGCAAACTGAATTTACAGGATTGCCTCTATCTAGGGCTTGGAATAAAAATCTTGGCTGTTTACAAAGAACTGTTTTTAAAAAAAAAAAAGAGAGAGAGAGAAGGAAAAAGAGCAACGATGTTTTGGTGTGGCCTGACGTTTTGATTGGCTCCGTCAGCTGCTCTTTGCCACGGTGCCAGTTCTGGAGTCTGCTATACTGCCAAATTCTCTGCACCTAATTTGAGATTTGTGTATGTAGCGAGAGGGCCAGCTCTCTTTTCTGTCTCCTTCAGATGAACTTGCCACATTCCAGGTGGAAATCTGATGCTTTAATTTCAGGAGCCAGGTGTATTCAGAACTCTTCTGCATTTTGTCTGCTTGTTCAAGGAGGGGAACTTAACTTCTTGATGTAAATACTGTAAATCTTCAGGGATTTTAGAGGATTTTTTTTTTGCTTTGTCCCACAGGGAGATGGAAAATAATTTTGAAGCTTTTCAGTACTAATTGCAGGAATTTGGAATCTGGGGATTTTAAATCTCTTCTTTCTTTTCTGGTGGGTTTAAAGTCAGGAGGCTGGAACTAGTGCCAAGTTTGGAACATCCGTTTATTATCGAGAAGAAGATTTGACTAATCTTAGGGCCAATAAAAAAGAACGCTTGATAGTACTGACTTGTGATGCAAGCAGGAACTGTACAAAATTTGTCTGCTGACTGCAGCTCAGTCCTGACCTGTGGCGCTCCTTACTACTTCAATTGTGAGCCTTCACACAGTTCTGCCAGTGCACTGCTTGGCATTCCAGTCCTGGGCTAACCACAGAGATCAGTTTAATATACAACTACTAGTCTCTTATCTCCTTCCCCAATCTCATTGTCACTTACGAATCAAACTCTTGGGCTTTCTCCTGGGAATTTCTAGCAACAGCTGTTCTTCCCTTAGAAGCAAGACCAGCATTCCAATCCAGATCAAACATGAGGAAATCCTGCTTTGGGTGGCTGGTGGATACTTTTCTCCACTTGTAACACGGTCTCTCTTAGAGCTTGTCTACACTGCTAAAAAGCGGTGTGTTTTTACCTCGTGGCAATTAATATGCATGAGCTATCCCGATGTGTAAAAACAATAAAAATCAGGCATCCTGAGATAAACTTGCCAATCCTATACCGCTGCCGCTGTTGCCCTCAAAGAGTTTACCTTGCAGTAAAACTGAAGTGCTTTTTTCCACTTTTTTTAAACTTTGAGAGAGCTCATGCATTTTAGTTACCAGAAGGTTAAATAACACACACTTTTTTTTTTTTTTTTTTTTAAAGCAGTGAGGACAAATCTCTAGGCCTCAGGCTGCTGGCACCCTGGAAGCTCTCCTTATAGTGAGTGGCGTCTTGCTTCCCTGAGCCGCAGCATGAAGGCACTTCCTTGCTTCTTCCCTGTGGCACGCTTGATTTGAATCCTCCTCCGCTCCCAGCACTCCCTCCCAGTTTTGAATGCAGTCTCCCCTGAATGAAGGATTGGTCTTGTTTTCCTCCTTTTAATTGTATGCTTTGATGTGCAGTTTGATTGGAACAATTCTGGGGAAGAGGTGTTCTTATCAGAATGGGGGAGACAACCATCTTGTTAGTGGCTTTTCCTGCTTTTAACCCCTTAATGGCTGCAGGTATCATTTGCACTGTGGTGACTCAGTCCTGCTCTTTGCATAGAGACCTAGTGGTCTGAGCCTCAGCCAGGGTCAAGTACTGGGTTTAATGGGTTACTGACTATAACCTGGCATAGTGGCAGGCAGTCTGTGGCTGGTGTTTTCCATAGCTCAGGAGTTGTTTGTCATTCAAGACATTCAGTGGTGACATGTGACCTGTACGGTGATAATTGTGTTTTGGCAGTAGCTAGCCTTGTTAAGGAGGAGGAGGTTGTAAAGACAGAGATGTGGGTCCAAAAGTGTTCGGGTGTGTGAGACTGAAAACGTTTATTACTTAGCACAATTGGTGTTCCTGGTGCCTTTATAAAAACAATAAGATGGGGGCTCTGGTATAAGCCACTTACAATCTAAATTAGCCTTGGCATATAAGGAGATGACTCCAAATCTGAGGGTGGACGTAAGAGAAAGGCCAAACTTGCACTATATAATGTTGTGATATTATTTGTTTGTTATAAATGGACTGGATCGTGTTAATTTCTGTTTGTAATTGGTTTGATATCTAAAAAGGAGTTAGGTTTTGGTTTTTGCTTTATTTTTGTTTAGTTGTGTTTTAAAAAAGTCTTGTACTGCATTAAACGAATGATGTAGCAATAGGGGTCAGCACTGGAAAGTTAATTGAAAAAAGTTGATCTGGAGGATGGAGTTGAGTGAAGATGGGGGGAGATTGCAAGGCATGTGTTTCTTTGTTCTGGAACTGGTAAACTCTTACAAACTTGTAAGGAGGATTTACCTCTCTGAGTAGATCAATATATGACAGCTTGTTGGCTGGGTAAAATTCCACAGTCACTACCTATCTCTCTGTCTTTTAAAAATAAATACACGTGAATGTAACATTGGTGAAAGGTGCAATGTTAACCGTCCTGGAGATTGAAGTCCTCTGTTTATCCTCAGAGAGGATACAAAATAATTAGCATTAACAAGCAGCTTCGCACCCACCCCACTGCTTGCGAACATACCCCAGCCCTGATTGGGAGGAACCTTTCTAAGGGTAAGAAGGGGTAGTTCAGTTTCCATGGATCCATTCAGTCCTTGGTACTGCTGTTGAGATTGCCAGTTTAGTGCTAATTGTAATGGCGTGTGTGTGTCTTATGATCATCTATTCCATAAAGAACTGAACTGAGACTCTGTATTTTATGCAGATACTGCAGCATATTTCTTTATGTTCAGCTAAGTGGATTTTTCTCATCGCAGCATGCCAGTTGGGCACTGGCCTGGAACTTTCAAAAGAGCAAGTAGCAGTGAGAGAGGTCTTCTGGGTGTTTCACTCCTTTTTAGGGCTGCTGTATCCACTGATAGCCAGTTGGGATTAGCGTCCAAATTCTCTCTTTATCTCCTTACAAGCGATTAGTGCACTGGAGACTTTGTTACTAATGTTACTTTTGAAGAAGTGATTCTTACAGATGACTTATGGTTGATCTGAGAACTAACCCATTCTGCCTTAATGATTTGTTTCTCTTTGTTCCTTCCCCTAGTGTTGCAATCTTGTGAGGACTCCAGTGAGCTGAGGGCCCTTGCGCTCTGTAAGCTTCACTTGAGGGGTTTCATTCTCTCATATAGATGCCCTTTTGTTTGCTGCAGCCCCAGGGAAAGGAGATTTCCGGGGGAGAGGGGGAAGAATCAAGGGGGCCGGGCTCCGTAGTTTTAAAAGGGGGAATGATTCTTAGGGAGGGCCTGGGAGCTGCTTGGTTCTGACTGATTCCAGATGGTGCTGCTGGAACACAAAGATTGCCTGTGTGTTTGGGATGGTGCTGACTGAGGGCCCCCCGAGCGCTTCCTGTGGGGCTCCACAATCATACAAGCTTAATCAGAACCAGCCGTTGCTGCTGGAACTCGCATGAAGCCTGCCTTTTCTTTATCCAATCTTCTGAGCTCCATGTTTCCTCCCACCCTTTTTAACCCCTTACCATTTCAGTTCTGGCCTGTCAGCCTGCCCTCCTGAGATCAATCCTTTCTCTATTCCCAAAACCTGTTAACTGTAGGAGGTTATGGTACCCAACAAATGAAATTCAGGTTGTATAGAGAATTTGGAAAGGAAAAATTGGTGCCTCTGCGGGAGAGGTTAGTTTGTAAAGTGAAACTGGGAAAATGACTTCCATAGATATCTGGGCCATCTCATCCAGTCAACTCAGAATATCCTGGGCTTGGAAAATTCCCTGACACCTACTTGCCTGAGGACAAACTACTAGTCTTGTTGAGAAATAGATGTACTTTTTCTCTCTCTCTTCCGCCACCCACCCCTCCCCCCAGAAAAGAAAACCCATTCTAAAACAAAGCCATGCGTACTTAATTGATATCGTCCCATCTTCATTTCCCACCAATAAATCAATTATGCTCTCCCAACTAATCAATTCTTCTCTCTCTCACACAGCACACCATGAATTAATTCTGCCCTGCCTCTTTGTGGGGCTGCTGCCATCCTGATCATGCAGGAAGTCCTTGATCTCCTCGCTCCTCCTCTGCATCTAGGGCCTCTGTTCCTCGTTCCCCTTTTTCACTCCTCTAAATCTTCTGAGAAGATATGAGCAGTAGCACTTGATCTGCTCTGCTGCCTTTCACTTTCTTCCTTCCCTTTTCTTCCTCCACAGGAAGGAGTCAGAGTTCCCTGGTCTTGATCGCTTGGCCAAAATTTCTAGTTGCTGTGGGTGAGTGAGTAAATGGAATTATGAAACCCTGAGAGTGTCACTGTTGGTACGTTTACACTGCAGCCAGGGAATGTAACTCACCACTTGAGCTAGTGCACTAAAAATGTCAGTGTTGTTGCAGAGGTACAGGCAGCAGCTCAAGCTAGGCGCCTGAGTACCATCCCATCCTAGGTACATATCCTGTGGCTAGCCTGAGCTGCTGCTTGTTCCGCTATGGCCATATTGCGGTAGTGTTGTCGGATGGCTTGAGCAGAGCTTGTGTGCGTATGTCTGTCTGAGCTAGGAATTACACCTCCTAGCTGCAGTGTAGATGTACCCACCGTGACCGTAGATAAGTGTGAATACAATGCAAGATGCTTCGTCATCAGCGCTATGTGATCTTGGTATTGAAAGTTGACTCCAGCATTGGATTTTAAAGTCCATGTAAGCCCCTGAGGTGTTTCCTGCTGAGTAGAACTAGAAATGAAGATAAGATGTAGTTCTGAAACACCATTATCTAAGGCCTGGTCTACACTGCAGAGTTTTGTCAACAAGAGTCAGCTTTTTTTTGAAGAAACAGTGGAGGTGTACACACTGAATTGCTCCTCCCCTCGATATAACTCTCCTGCTACACCGACATAATAAAACCACCTCAACAAGAGACATAGGGCTTATGTCGGTGTAGTTAATTAGGGCGACACAGTGTCAGTATAGACACTGTGTTGCTTACATCCCCTGTTGGTTGTAATTCTTGTCAGTTTCATGAGCCCTGAAATTGACAGGAAAGCAGGCCAGCTAGACCCCAGTTACTCCCTGCTCCCCTGGAGAGCTGAGTGGCTGGAGCAAGGGGGGCAAGGAGGAGGAGGGGTAGCCTGCCAGTAGCCTGTGAGGCAGCCGGGCTCCCAGCAGGGAGCTGCCGGCGGAGCTGAGAAACCGGGCTGTCAGCTCCGCACACTGTAACTCTTATGTTGGTGGAAGTGCTTCTGGTCAAGACACACACCATCAACCCAAGGAGATTAGTGTGGACATCAGCCACTACAGTAATTAATTAATGGCTACAAGTTGACCTAACATAGGTCGATTTATCTTTGTAGTGTAGACAAGGCCTAACAAAAAAAAATCAAAATGTTATGCTGTTGACTTGTGTACCTACAGCATGTCCTTGTATCTGCTGGAGTGTAGCTATCGCATTGCACACAGTATTCCCAGGGGCTTGATAATGCACACATAAGTCAGGCAGAACCAGAAGCAGGCCATAGGCCCTTGAGGTGTGGAACAATTTGAAAATACTGCCATCTCTAGCCTATATAACTTTAAAATAAAAAATCAGATTTAAAGTTCCTTTAAATAAACTGAATGTTTTTTAGTCTCTTTAGTTCAGAGGGCCAAAATATTCTAAAACAAAAATCTCCACAGCTGATCGGGAGAGAGAAAAGCACAATTAGCAGACGATTCCTTCATGACTTCCAGAAAACATGGTCGGTTACTTCCCAAGCCAAAACTGACTAATACACTTTTAATGTATTAGAGTCCATGTAGCCATCCAGATTTCACTTAAATACATTGATACTACTTGGCTTCTTCAGCTGTGGAGGTTCATTCCACCTACTGTTACTCACCATCTATGTAATAAGATACTAGGGCTCCTGGCTACCTTGCATGTTTTGTCTGGTTAACTGCTCCAAATTAATGAAATTCTGTTTATGGCAGAAGGCTATTTTGATTACTCTGACATCACTTTCACGTCTTGTCTTTTGCTGTCTTTTCTATCTCACTGGATAGTAAAACATTCTTGAACTGTGACTCTGCCCTGCAAACTGAAAATACATCTATCCTGGATATGTCTTTCTTTAGTGTACTCTTCCTGTTCTGTAAAGCTCTGACCAGTTTGGGGGTCTTTCCTATTAGGTTATAATTGACGCCTTGTCCATTACTGGTAACATAGAATAGAGCCATGTGACTGAGTAATGAGTTATAGGTTGTATTGGGCTCTAGAATATTGCATTACTACCACAAAGAAATACATGGCTACACTGAAAGTCAAATATCTTTGTGTGGCCTTGGTTTTGTGGAGGGGGGGAAACGTGGCAATCTCACTGTTGTAGTTTTATGAGACCATCTATATATGTGTCTCCAACTCTTTGTGTGGACTGCTTCTCGGTAGGATATACTTCCTTGCTTCCTGGGAGCTAAATAAAATCCTAATCTCATTGTATAGTTTAGGGAAATATGTGTGTTTCTGGGTGGAGAAGTGCAGGACTTATTTCCTTAAGAAATTAAAAAACAAACCTTTTTTCTACCATATGTTCAAGTCATCCCCAAAGCGTGCTGGGAATTAAGCGAGATTCAGAAGGCAGGTGGCCAGTGGGATGTAGGCACCAGGGTCCCTGTGGTTTTTCGTCTTATGCATTCATTCACGAACCTTATTCAAGAAAGCATGAGGTGAATTTTCCATTTTGTGTTCAGGGCTGATATTTATGGCAATCCCAGTTGCTTACATTCCATAGACACTTCCCATTTCTTCTGAATTCAGATGGGAGGAGGGAAATATGGAGCTGTTTCCTTAATTGCAAGACTCCATATCCCAAATGTCTAAATTTAGCTCTGATTCTTGTTGAAAGCATCTTTTTTTTTATTTTTTTTATTTTTTGAGGAGACGGGAAACCTTGTATCCTGCTCTGTGAGGCCACTAAAGAAGTAGGAGGAGGTGAGGTTACCATGGAGATGATAGTTGTGTGCAAGGGGAGAACATCATGGTTTAGAATTCCAGGAAGGAAGAGGGAGTGATGTCATCATATTTCATGCAGCAGCCGAGGCACCACTGTGAGGTTTGTGGGTGTGTATTTTTTTTTCAGGAACATCAAGGAAGTGCAATCGGACATGTAGAAAGGCCCCAGACATTTCATTTGGAATCATCATCTTGAATTTGTTTATACATATTTGTCAGGTCAATACCCTGGAGTGCTTTTGAATGTATGGTGTATGTATATACACTGTATTTTATAAAACATTTTCTTCTGGTTTTTTAAAAAAAAGGGATAATGGCTGCATTTGTTCATGGACAATGTGATTGCCAGCTCATCACATATTCATGCCTCTTTGGAATAGAACTCATGATCTTTTACTGCATTTTTGGGCATCTCTTCCTGGTGAACTAAAGAAACAGCTCCACTAACTTAACCAAATAGGGAAACAGAAAAACATAATATATATATCCTAGGCAATAGAGGGCAGTGGTGGACTGTACATTTAACATCTGTGAGATGCCTCTGACCAAAATTACTTTTTTAGATCCAAAATGTGGTCTGTAAAAATAATGATGGTCTGGAAAGGAAGTGGTATATAAATCCACATAGCCTACAACTGTATATGTAGAGATCATTGATGCTAGTGCACCAATGAGGAGGCAAATAAATGGGAAGTCTTCTGTTAAGTATATGATATTTGTAGGATTGTTGATGGACCAACGCCCAGAACCAAATGAAACTGGAAGAGGAAAGAGAGTCAGATTTATACATGATGTTACTGGAGCTAAATATCAGGAGGTAATGAAGAGCCATACATCAAATTGGGGTAAGTATCCAGTGAGGTGCCACAGAGATCAGTTTTTAAACAAGTTTAATTCAGTTTTTAAGGAGTAATCTGGTAATTAAGTCTTAGACACTACTTTTACATTAGTTGTAGATGATATGAAATAGGGAGATGTTGCAAACAGTGGTGAATGCATTAGTGCATCCATACTAAGAAAAAAGGAATTTTCTTACCACGTTAGCTAATACGTGGTAACTAACATGAAGTATAATCCTAGGGAAGACAAAGCAGTTTGTAGTTACCAAATGTTTGACCTGCTAATTGGTGATAAAACAAAAACTTCCTTGTCTTAGTGTTTTATTTCAGCTAGCTAACATGGTAAGATAACACCTTTCCCCCATCCAGCATATTACATCTCTATTTTCAGTGCAGTTTCCCCTTTTTTCCTAGTGAAAACAAGGCCGCTGATATTAAAGTTTGGGGGTTGAAGCGGGGGCTGAAGTGCAACAGTGAGATAAAAGGACAATGCATCCACCAGCTGCTAGTAAGGAGGAGATTGGGACTCTTACCGGGGTGGTGGTGGGATTCTGCTCAGGAACTTCATCTTTCATATCTGCTTTTGTTTTGTATGTGTCTGAAAAACTGGAAGCTTGAACTGCCACACCATTTCAAAATCTCCTCTGGCTTCTTGAAGGAACAGGTAGCTTTTTCTTTCTTTTTCCTGACTCCTGGGGATGGGACTCCACTGCTGTACTTGTCCCCAGGTCACCAGGCTGCTGTGCTGATGATAATTTCACCAACAGCAGGAACGGAAGGTAACTAACCATACTCAGGGCTTGTCTACACAGAAACACTCAGGAAAGTTAAGATGAATCAACTAAAGGTGTGAAGTCAATGCACATAAACTAAAGCTCATTAAACCCTGTGTGGGTGGGGTAATGCTTTAAGGTATGAGAACGTAAGAATGGCACTGCTGGGTCAGATCAGTTGTCCATCTAACCTGATATCTTGTCTTCTGACAGTGGCCAGTGCCAATGTTTCAGAGGGAGTGAACAGAACAGGCAATCATCAAGTGAGCCATCCCCTGTCATCCCTTCCCAGTGTCTGACAACAGAGACGAGGGACACTTCACCTGGGGTTGTATCACTGACCAACCATCTTGGCTAACAGCCATTGATCGATCCATCTTCCATGAACTTATCTAGTTCTTTTTTGAATCCTGTTATACTTTTGGCCTTCACAACATCCCCTGTCAATGAGTTCCACAGGTTGACTGTGTGAAGAAGCACTTCCTTATGTTTGTTTTAAACCTGCTGCCTATTAATTTCCTTGGGTGACCCCTGCACCTGGCAGGTTTACCATGTGGGTAGTTGAGAAACTGACAACAGTTATGTTAATTTCACTCCACTTTCCCCAGCAGCATCAACAATTCAGGCATCAGTGCTATCTTGCTGCAGATTCAGTGAAGAAACACATCTTTGATTCATATTTGGGAGGTTTGTCACCATAAAGACTAGAAATTTTATTTTAATGAAAGTGTGAATTTGGCAGTAACTGATTCTTCTATTGCTAGGAAAAGCATTGACCAAATATGCTAAGGCCATATCTTCCATGCTTACCAGATTAAGTTCCTTGTGTTGTGTTTGCAGTCTCCAGACTGTAGGGAAAAACATAGGCTGAAGGTCAAGAAACAGTTGCTATTGAAGTCTGTTAAACCACTGAACAGTCTGTCAAGAGGAATGGTTGGCGCTCCATCACTTGAATCATTTTACAACTAAACTGTCAGGGAACCATCCTGTACTGGCCATAGTGGTGGACAAAGGAGAACTAAGATCTTTTCAATCTCCAGTTTCTCTTTGCTTTATGGAGGAAAATTAAGGGAACCTATGGACCTCCAGAATGCATGAGGACTGTGGTATTTCCTGTCTTGGATGCTGACTGTGTGTGGGAGAGAAGGGGGGCAGCTTGTGCTGAGCTGAGCCCTTCTTCCATGTGGTTCCCACACATGGACACTGTTTACTGTATCACACATGAATGAATGGACTTCATTAGAGGAGTTGATGTTGTTTGTCCCATCAGTTACGTTTAAATCGCGTCTTGTCTAGAGACCGCTTTTTAAAATGACCATAATTGCTAACACAGGTTCATCTCCATCAGCGTTAGTAAGGGTCAGCTCCATAACATGGGTGGTCTAGTGACTGCCAACAACATTTTCAGCACCATCTCAGTTAGACTTGCTCTCAGTTGGGTTAGATGACATGTAGCTGGAAATGGGGTTGGGAGTTTGCGCGCTGTCTGCACCGGAGCTCTTAACATTTCTATTGCTGGCGGAAGTCACTTTACTAGCAAGACTGGGAAATTAAAACAAAACCAGAAAACAAAACAGAACCCTCTAATGTAAGAGGAGGAGTTGTGGGGTTAAGTCACAGATCCAGTGGGCTGGCATATGTACTGTAACTATTACTGCTGTGCTGTAGGTGCAAACACTGCCTCAATGCAGGAGTCATGGGTGAGAGATTAGTGTAGACAGACTCTAAAGTCGTATGACTGTGACAGAAATCTGATGCCCTTATGCTCTCCTCGCTTCACCTTGTTCTCCCCACTTTAAAGTAGGTCTCAAGCACACTGGAAATGACTTTCAGTAGTAAACAAAATAATGAAATGCCCCATGGCGGTTTGATTTGATTTCACTGGCTAGCACATCTTAACTAAATCTCTCTGGAAATGGCTAGTTGCATGTAGGTAATGGGGAGAGAAATCTAATTTGGTATTGATAGAAGGAAGTTGTGAGGGAACTGGGATTAGCTGGGGTTGTCCTGTCTCACCAGGCTCTGTTGCCTTTACTGGAAGGCAGAGCCTTTCTTGTTTGTCCCAGAGAAGGGGTATGTGCGCATTTTAAATCAAACCTCTCTTTCTCCACTCCTCTTTTGTGAAATGAGTTTTGTTGTATGTAGGCACTAAGGTAGATTTCGCTATGTATTTAGTCTTCGCTTCCTCTTCTCCCTTGGATCCCCTACTGGGATTTTCTCTCCAGTTGGTTTAACTGGATTGTTCTGTTCCAGTCATAGAAGTTTAACCCTTTCTAACCCTTTCACTCCCTACTCTGTATAGTCTTCAACAATGGCAAACTCTGTACAGAATAATCATGCAGCAAGGCTCTAGATTCACAATTGGTGACCTGTAAAATTGGCAGCACCAGAGACTATTGGCAGGATCCAGCTTTCCCCAAGTACTTCCTCCCCCCCATTCCCCTGGAGAGTCAAGTTCAATTACAGCTACAACATGCACAGCAGGGAATTTGCAAATAGTACAGTGCCACATGGCACCATTTCTGTATGAAAGGCAGGAAGGTATCTTTGCACCTTCTATGACCTTGATGCTGTAGTTACTACCCACTCTCTAACCTCCTTTTTCAGCATATTGTTTGAGAAAGTAGCTTTTTCTCATCTCTTCAGTCACTTCATTTACATCAATATTCTTGATTGTTTTCAGTCTGTTCCCACCCCATCACCCCCTGTCATAGTGTGGAGACTTTTCACTGTAATTAACCTTTTTGTTTCATGGGATTCTTTGTTCCTTGTTTTCTTTTAACCCTAGTGCAGTCTTGAATCATGTGGACAACCCACATAATTCTCAAGTCATCTCTGGCTGGCTTCCTTCTCTCATGAGGTAGCTGTACTGTCAAACCACTCTTTCTGGAGATGACTCTTCTGCATCAAAATGCTTTCAATTACAAGTCAGTTTTAGTGCTCTTCCCTGTCCTCGCCAAACCAATCTACTTTCCCTTTGAGTTGCTTTCTCTCAAACACTTTTATTTGGTCACATACAGTACATCCATGTTTCTCATCTTCTATAACAAGTGGTCTCTGTTCACCCTTTCTGACTGTTGTCCAAGTAATTCCTCTAGTTAATGTCCGATGTGAACAAGAGGATCCTCCAAATAACGTTTTTCCTCTTTCCTTGATTTGTACTTCCCATTTGTCTCCACTGCCTATAACATTGGAATCATCTATGATCCTGACCTTTCCTTCCTTCCCCACATCTTCTGTCTGCCAGGCTTTCTGCCTTCTTAGGGTGCTATGAGAATGTAGACAGTATTTCTAAAACCCTTTGAAGATGAAGAGCTATACAAATGCAGCACCTCTGCAACATTAACTTGACTGCTGCTGAAGTCCTCATTCATGTCTCTTGCCTTGACAGCAGCAAAGATCTTCTGGCTGGCTTTCACAAGTGTCATGATGATATTTTGAATGTCCTGAGCTATTGATGGTGACCCTGACTATAAGCATAACAATTAAACACAACAATCCTTGATAATTTTGTTTAATTGCACTCTAGTTTCTTCAAAAGCAGCCTATTCATGAGTTTTTACCAAGATTTAATTATATGGGGAGTTTGAAGAGTCTGTTGTTCCATTCTTAATCATAGCATAGTAGAATTGCAGAACTGGAAAGGGACCTTGAGGTCATCTTCCCCATGCTGAGGCAGGACCAAGTAAACCCAGACCATCTCTGATAGGTGTTTGTATAATCTGTTCTTACAAGCCTCCATTGACAGATTCCACAACCTCCCGTGGTAACCTATTCCAATACTTAACTGTCCTTCTAGTTAGAAAGCTTTTCCTAGTATCTCACCTAAATCTCCCTTGCTGCAGAGTAAACCAATAATATCTTGTCTTACCTTCTGTGGGTATGGAGAACAATTAATCGTTGTCCTCTTTTTGTAACAGCCCTTATCTGAAGACTATCATCAGGTGTTTCCTCAGTCATCTTTCCTCCAGACTAAACCTGCCCAGCTTTCGTAACCTTTCTTCATAGGTTGTGTTTTTTAAACCTTTATAGTTTTTTGTTGCTCTCCTCTGGACTCTCTCCAGTTTGTCCACCTCCTTCCTAAAGTGTGACACCCAGAACTGGACACAGTACTCCAGCAGAGTCCTCACCAGTGCCAAGTAGAATGGGACATTTATCTCCCGTATCTCTCATACATTATTGTTAATACACCCCAGTTTGACATTTGCCATTCACGCAACTACATCACACATTGACTCGAGTGTAGGCTGGGCAGGATACCATTTACATGGAAAACATCGATTTCAGCTGGTACGTTGTAATAGATGAAAAAAGTAGCCCTCAGTAACAGCGGGTGTGCAGCCCCCATCCCTGCTTTGCATGCAGGGATTGGGTGCCACCAGCGTTGTCACAGTGCATGGAGCCCTCTGCAGCCCTGACGTCATGGACCCGCTCCCTCCCTCCTGTGACAGCAAAGCTGCGCTGCCATAGGGCTGGTGACATCCAATCCCTGCAAGGTGCAAAGTGTGGGGAAGGCTATGGTCCTGGCGGGGCAGAGCAGTGACCCCAGGCCAAGGCCAGCAGGAGGAGGACAAGCCCCTAGCTGTAAGGAAGGCCACCCAGCTGCTGGATGGCTGGTGGTTGTCCTCTTCACAGCCCTGGCAGTGGGGACTCTGCCCTGTCCTGCCAGGATTGCAGCATTCCCCACGTCTTGCAGCTGCAGGGATTGGGTGCCACCAGCCCCACAGCCATGCAGGGAGCCCTCTGCAGCTCAGCTGTCACAGCCCTCTTCACCAGCCAGGAGTGTGGGAGTTCTCCTTGGGCAGGAACTGTTGAGCCCCTGCTGCTGGTCCTCCTCCTTGCAATCTTGACCTGTGTGGAGGGAGCCTTTACTCTTCCTGGCCCAGGACCGCATCCTCCCCTGCACCTTGTGCCCCTATGTCTTGGGCCCTTCAGCTGTGCAGGAAGCTCCCCAGAACCCTCCTATCTGTGCTGGGCCCCCTCTGCAGTCCTGTGGTCAGTGTTGCTCTAGCGCTGCTCTAGCACTGCCTTAATTTTCAGCAACTGTAAAAAATAAAAATCATTAAAAACTGAAAAAAAAATTCTCAAATAAAAATCTATATAACTAGTAGACATGAGGAAAAATGAATTCTGCCAAGCCTACCCACGTTCAGTTTGTGATCCACTATAACCTGCAGTACTGCTGCCTAGCCACTTATTCCCCAGTTGTTTTCCTTCCTAAGTGTACCACTTTGTACTTGTTTTTATGGAATTTTGTCTTGTTAACTTCAGTTTATTAAGATCATTTGAAGCAAGATATGATAAAACAAGTGCTAAACCTTTTTTAAAAAAAGATTATTTTTAATGTTTATTCTGGAAATGTCTGAGTTGATAATCCAAAAAATAACCTATACGGTTTCAGTTTTCTGAAGAGCAGGTTTGACAAAACTGGAAAGTAAATCCATTAACTTGTGAAACAGGAATTGTCATCTTGGCTGAAGTGCAGACCTCAATTCCTCTTTCACTGTCTTGTTGTGACCAGTGCCTTGATGACATCCCTCATAGAAACAGGCCTTAGAAAGTGTCATCATCAAAGCTTGTCAACACGCAAACCTGCACTGGTTTAGTTAAACTGGTGCAAACCCCTATGTGAATATACTTACGATGGTCAAAAACCTGATCATCAATTTGGCTTGCTCCTTTAAGGGCTTGTGTAAATGAGAGAATTTACCGGTATAATTGAATCTGATTTTAAACCAATATGTATAAAGAGGTGCAAAAGGCCATGTGGATATTACTTATTTCAGTGTAAAAGTGGTTCATTTTTATTTAGTCCTAAATCAGTGGAGAACAGTTGATGTTCCACTCAGATAAGGCACTCTTTTATACTGGAATAATTGTCCAGACTGCCTTTTCCTTTGGTTTAACTATATTGGTTTAAATCTGCTCTTTAAGTTATACCATTGCAACTTTGTGTGTAGACCAGGCCTTATTCGTCAAGGCTTTCTTTGTCGGTGAATGGGAACAAAAGCCCTTTAAAGCTTTTTTATTATGTGGTTTAGAGAGAGGGCCCCACCAAATTCATGGTCCATTTTGATCAGTTTCATGGTCATAAGATTTTAAAAGTCATCAGTTTCAAGGTTTCAGCTATTTACACCTGAAATTTCATGGTGTTATAAGCATGGGGATTCTGACCCAAAAGAGGGTTGTGGTGGATGGGGGTCCCAAACTATTGTGGTAGGGTTGCAGTATTGCCACCCTTACTTCTGCCCTGCTGCTGACAGAGGTGCTGCCTTCAGAGCTGGGCAGCTGGAGAGCAGCTCTGCAGGAAGTGCAAATGGGAGGGTTGTATGGCATGTGGAGTCATAACTTTTTTTTAGGGGGGGAAGGCTGGCCTTACGGGTGTGTGACCACCCGGAGCCCTGGGTCAGGGGGCACTGTGGGCCCCCCCCCCAGCTAGCCCAAAGCCCCTTAACACACATGTACTGGGCCTGGAGCTGGGGAGGTAAAGGGCTCTAGAGTTTTTATAGGAGTGGGGGGGCCACTGGTGCCAGAACTGGACCGGGGGAGGCTGAGTCAGACTTTGGGAACATTCCCTGGCTGCAAGAAGCCCTGCGGCTGCTCACTGTTCAGTGATCCCTCCCCCTGCGACTTGGGAGCGATGGGGGCAGGAAGTGGGATGGGAGGGCGGAGTTTCCTGCAGTCAGGGGAGGTTCCCAGAGGTGGGTCTGAACGGGTCCTGGAAGCGGACCCTGAAGGAGAAGAGGAAGTTCTGTCCCTTCACAGCCCCGCCAGAACTAGCGGCTGGAGCCTGGCGCATGGTAAGAGCCCCAGCTGGAGCGACCCCAGCCCTGCCCTTCCCTGGCAGATTTCACAAGGGAGGCCAGGTTCCATGGTTCGAGATGTGCTTTTTCATGACCACGAATTTGGTAGAGCCCTACTTATAGAGCTACGGTCAGATTTACATGTCAAGGGACAAAATGAAGGCAGGCTCCCATTGTAGGTTTTTACCAGTTTTCCTCCTCCTCCATTCTCTTCCTTCTTGCCTTCATTTTTTTACCAGCTTATTTATTTTTAAAAGGTAAATTCTGTAATCGATCTGGAACTTTTCTGTCTGTGTTCCTCTCAGTGAAGGTGGTTGAGGTTAGGGGCAGCATAGCAGGTAAGTGAGGCAGAGATGGCAAGTAGAGAAGTGTGGGGGGGTGTGCTTAATTGTAAAATTGGGATGCTTTACCTGAGAGTAGTGGACAGAGTTAAACCACTGGGAAACCAGGATCCCTGGACTCAAACAGTAGTGGTTTCCTTACCCTGGGGAGACCAGGTAGAAGGTGGTTCGGCCTGGAGCATAACTGTATTTTGGCCTAGTGAATGAACTTAGTCCTTGGGCTAGTCAGTGTTTGAGTAATGTTTTCAGGTCCTGTGTGTGACAATAATATGCCCACTGCAAGCAGCAATTTCAGAACTGCTTAGGCAGCTCAGCAGTTTAAGTTCCACTGCAAGCTCCTGATTTTCACCCCGCATGAGTGCTGAGAAATTAAAACGCGTGCCTTAGCAAGAATTTGATTTTGTGTATAAAAGTGTCCTTAAAGAGATATTGGACCATTCTGACATGGACAGTGGCATACAAGAATGGAACAATAGTACAGGATGCTTCCTGTCAATATCTAAGGCTGGGTAATAAAATGTAGTATGATTGCAGAATAGTGATTAAAGATTATTTTATACTGCATATATACATGGAGGGGCTGAGTTATAGGTGCACATTTCTCCTTAGCATTGTAATTTCCTGATTTTAAGTGCTTAATTTTAAGTCTGCAGGGTTATCTAAAGCATACGCTTTTGCATTTAATAGTGCTAGAGTGATTTTCTTATTAAACTTCATTCTCTAGTACTAGCTTCAGTGACTTTCTCTTTATTTCTGTATGTTGTTTGAGGCTGCTTTTTTTGGTCTTAGCTGTCCCTTGACTATTGTGTTATTTGGAAAGAATGTGCTCACAGTTTTGTCACTAAAATTAATTACCATTAAATCTGAAATAGTAGCACTAAAATGCTGGCTGTCCAGTCATGCTAAGGATGCTCGAATACTGTGCCCATCATTGTGGTATAAGAATCTGAAGAGAGACGCTTGATATGTCCCAGCAGTGAAAGCATATTTATTTAAAATAGTAATCATGGTCATCATGTGTAACATAAGTAATACAGTACCACCTGCCATGAAGTAGTTGTTTTTACAGGCACTGTGATCATGGAGTTCAATCTCTGGACAAAGACTTTAATCTTTTTGATTCTAAGATCATTGAACTGTGAGAATACTGCCTCAACCTCATGCTCTCGGGAACATCCTCTTCATTAGACAGTGGCCAGTTGGAACTGAATATTCCAGCATCAGTCAAGGTCTACGAAGTCTCTCCATCTAACTTACAGCTGTTTCAAACAGTGCAATTACTGCCAGAAACAGCAGTCCTGGCACAGGTTTGCTTCCAACAAATTGGGACCGGTCAGCTTTGCATTGTTTTTCCTCTAGGAACAAGCAGCTGGGATAACATGCAGAGCTTCTTAAGGTTCCAGAATACCCTCTTGCCAAACAATACCTACTGCAGTGTGTTGCAACCGTTTAAAAACAAGCTATGCAGGAGTGTGGGATTGCTACTTTCTTCATCCAGCATTTTGTAACTTCTGCAATCAACTCTTCCCCATCATCTCTGGGGGGAGCAGCAGCACTATTAGGTGTCGTGTGTCGTGTCCCCCCCCCCTCCCCCAGTCCTTTCAGTTCTTAGTTTGCTGACAGAAGCAGAAGGCCAGAGTCCAGCAGCAGGCAATACGGCAGGTTTATTGGGCTCTTTTCAAGCAAGCATCCATTAGGACCCCTCAGTCCTTTACACGAATAAATCTTCCCCCCTACTTCCTGTTTTATCTCAATTTTTATAATGTATCTTAACCAATCATTTCTTTAACAATATTACGAGATGATTCTTTAACCAATCCTAACATATTGTAACATAATTCTTTAACCAATCATATCCCACCACCTTAACTGATCACACTTAGTTATGCAACAGACAGAAACAATCAAAGAATCAGACAGAAATCATTCAAATAGATAATAGAGAATTGGGTACCATAAAGACGAGGAGAATTGGGTACCATAAAGACATAAGGAGTATAGATTTTACAACCACAACTGTTGATAAGTAATCCTTTTGCCAGACAGAATGCTATCAAACCAAGTTTCCATTAAACATTCTAGGATCTTTTCTTTATCTGGAGGTATTAGACTGAATCACCGTCTTAACAGCCTGATATTAGATATTATGTTGGAATGTGTGTATGTGACTGCACACTTCCCAGCTTATGGTCGCCACTCCTGCATCTGAGCCAAAGTACAAGGCCTCAGACTGTCACAGTGAGAGAAGGCCTGTGGTTTTGATTCTTTGTTTTGTACTCCTATAACCAGCTAAATGATAAGGATATACTTACAAAACATGGGCCTTTACAGGCAGGCCTGAATATCTATATTCTATATACTAACAAGCACACTAGAATTAAACTGAAGCAATCCTATTCAGTTTTACTCATTCCCTGCCTTTACCAAAGAAAAGGGGTGCGTGTAAGGGGAAACTGACTAATCTCTCCTCAGTTTGAATTTGCAACCAACATCTCCAGGAAAAATAAAAAAGCATTGATATGTTCACCTAATCTTCGCTGTAGTTGCTTGAGTAGGGGAAAGGGTGGGAAATAAATTCCAGAGATGAAGGGGGTGTAGAAAACTTGCATATCCTTCCAGCCAAGGCAGGATTATTGACGTAGGAAGTAGCCTGAGCAATGAGCCCATTTGGGGGTGAGGAAAGAAAAACTAGATTTTTTGGGGGAATGCATGTGATACTATTGTCCAAGCGTAGTAAAGTTATAATTTAAACTTAACTGTCTCACATTATGGTCACATTTCACAGTGTAGCATGGTTTGCAGTAGGAAGGAGTTCACACCTTTGCTGCCATTGTTTAGATCAGGGGTGGGGAACCTTTTTTCTGCCAAGGGCCTGATGGTGGTACGCGGAAGATGGCTGAGCGTCCGCTGCAGCATTTCCCCCGCCGCCGCCGTGAAACCGCGCCGCTGCCGAATTCCCCCCCGCCGCTGAAAAGGGGCAAACGGCAGCAGGGTTTCGGCAGCGGGCATTGCACCCCCACGGAACCCCGCTGCCACCATGAAACCGTGCCGCCGCCGAATTCCCCCCCCTGCCGCCGAATTCCCGCCAAATTCCCCCCCCGCCGCCAGGGCCAGACCAAATGATTTCCCGGGCCTTATACGGCCCGCGGGCCGGACATTCCCCACCCCTGGTTTAGATGAAGAGAGTTTTCTCCAAGACTGGGTTAATGAGGCAGCAGCAAAGAACACTTTACACTGTAATTGTTCTATCTCCACAATGGAAAAAGACAAAGGGGGGAAAAAAACGTCTTGTGGAAAATAGCAAAAACCATAGACACAGCTGACAGGAGATGAAGTAGGAATAGCTTATGATTATTTCATGCCTGTGTTTTCTTCTTCCATGCATTCTGGAATATGCAGTTTCAAGCTAGTTTGTATTTAGGTGCATTGACTCGCAAAGAAAATAGGACATTAGTAGGAAATTTTAATATTACTTGCCTCTTTCCCCAAATAATTTCAGGTTCTTATGTCCACCTGGATTTGAATAGATTTATAAGCCCTTGTTTCTATTCCTTACAACCATTGTTTTCACATTTTCTGTTCTTCTCTTGCAGAATGAGCCTCTGAACTCAGGTTATCATGGGTACCCTGCGAGGGACAATCAAGTAAGAGTCTGATTACAGTAAACTTTTGTGTGTGTGTGTCTTCTGAGGATGTTCTGGCAGACAGCTTCCTAACACTGTTTGTTTTGGAATGGGGACTGTTTTATTTCACTGGTTGAACACTTATGGAAGTATACAGTAAATTAAACACATTTTTGGCCATAGCACATATGGAATGTGGCTGCATGCATGATGAGGGGTTAAATGCGATCCCTCTGGTTCTCATTAAAGAATTTCCTGACCCTTGGCTATTCTTAAAACTGGACTTCAGATCCAAATCCCAAATATCCACTTGGTCTCCTTAGTTTTACTCAGTATAACCGTTCAGTCTGTGAACTCTTTGCTCCGTTTTGTTCTTATTGCTGTAACTCTAGCAGCTGGGGAGAGATGCAACACCATTTTTGTTCGAGAGGTCTCTTCACTTGCAGTGCTGCTGGAGCAGAGAATAGTGTGGCTCAGGATGGGTTGCTTCTAGCTCTTAAGAATTTGCCTTGGTGCTTTTTGAGTCCTGCAGGGCCTAAGTCCCATCCACCAATTCAGAATGTTTTAATTTTAAAATAGTAAAGACGATATGGTTCAGTCCATTGCAGCCATCTCAACATCCCCTTCCTATTCCACAGAAGGTGAGAAATGCCAGCTGATGAGTCTCTGTAGAGAAGGGGGAGGAGATGGCCATCATAAATTGTCTTTCTACCCTCCCATTGTAAGGAAATTTGTCACCCTTTGACCCTTTCTGCTTACAAGTCAACATTGTCCAGGTAGAAATCCTGAAGCTTGTCTGAAACCTTTATTCTAAGCGTGGAATTGAATTTTATGGAGATTTTTTTGAGGGAACTAAGCAAGAAGTATGGGCATGTGCCCAGCAGAAGTACAGCAATGTTTGTATCCGGTTTGTCATAATCATCTGACATAGTCTTAACAAACACAGTTGTGTTGTACTGAAAAACAAACAGAAAACCTCCTCAACACTGTTGTAGGAACACCATATTCATATGTTAGCTGAGTTTGTATCTGTGCTTGCCATGCTGCTGAACAAACAGATCAGTGCATTCAAGGGGAATTTGAGAAATTATTCCATGTGGCTCCAAGGGGGTGAGGGGATTGTGTTGGGTGACCGTAGCATGTGTGGATAGAATGGCACCAGAGCCTATGGTGCAGTGTAGTCTGTGATCTCCTATTGCACAAAGTGCTGGAAAAAAGGTGGACCAACCACACCAGTTATGCAGGCACATTTCGGGGATTCCCAGCTACACTGCAAAAAGAAAAGCCTAGTCCATGCTACAGTATTTTGGTGCCGCAGCTAGCTGTATGCCTTATTTTAACGCTCAAGACCATTGTTCAGAGCAAGTGCAATTACAGACCTTGCCCCCATTGCATCCTGCCCTGGGTTTCTCTACAGACAGAAAATTAAGTGTTGTAGCTACAATGCTGCAGTTAGTTCTGTCAGTGCAGTCTTACAATGCTCCTGGCCCCACCATACAGTAGTAGATTTGGCAGTTCAGAATACTGGCTCTGTCATCGGTCATGCAACTCTTCTCTTGGCAGCAGTTGGGTCTGAGAACACTTGCATTGGTACTCATCCGCTCTCAGCTCTGCTCCCTCCTGTCTTTCAACCCCCATCGTTCAGGGCCAGCCTGAGAGCACCTGGGACAGTATATGAACAATGCTGAATGTTCTCACTCGCTCTGCACCCAAACCTCTGGGACAGCAACGGGAGATGCAAAAAGATAAAATACAAAATACAGCTTTTGTAACCTGAACATGTTTAAACCTCATGAGGATTTGCCTAAAAAGCAAAGGACAAAAATCAGTTGCTATTCAGCAGCCAGTCTATGCATGCACATGTCCCATTGTACACACTTTCCTTGTGAGTCCCCTGGCAATCAAATCCATCTCTCTACTACATTATTATTTTAATTATAAGACAGTAGCTCCAGATGCCCCAGTCAAGACTAGCGATACATTGTGCTAAGCACTGTAGAAATGTAGAATAAGAATGTCTACTCCAACATGCGTATAATCTAAATAGGGTGCAGGTGTGACTGGTGGGCATAGAACACAAGGGGGCGGGAGGAACGGGGAACGAGACCAGGGTGATAGTAATGGAAATGCAGGGTTGAATATATTAGCTAAATGTGGCAGGTTTCATGGTGGTTTGGGTTTTTTTTTTTTAAGGTGAGTGACACACCAGCAAAACAGGAGCAGAAAATCAATCATGCAACAGAATTACAATGAGTTATTGAATAATCAGACTAAAATCAAAGATCTTCCCCTCTGCAAGAATTGTCACCCAAAGGAGAGGTAGTGTTCATTGTACCTTAGGCCCAGAGTAAATTTGGCAGTAGCTTGGGAGAGAGGTTGGTGAGATTGGCAATTGTGAAACTATAATCCTTGGCCGTCATGAGGCATGTGTGAATCCCTATGCAGGACAGTATTATTCAAAGCATCCATTGGAACAAACAAACAAAACGTGAAGCGGGTGCAAATACCGTATAGGCTGTGAGGCCACGGACATTATGCATCTGCTCCAGTCAGGTACCAGTAAGCTGCATCAAGAGCTGTAAGAGAAGTGCCTCAATCTACAGGTCCTGCAATGCTTTCAGGGAGGGCTGCCTGTGGACTCTGTACATCTGAAGCAGAATGACTCGTTTGGATTGACTGCACCATAACAATCTGTGCCTGTTCTCTCTCTCTCTGGTACAAAATGCCAGAATTGCACTGCTGGGTGTAGCAGGAGCCTCTTGCAGAGGTTGACTCGAAGCCTTATTAGAGCCAGCTTTGCCTGCCATTAACTTGATTACAAACTCAGTTAAAAGTTCTAGTATAGACAGGACCTAAGGCAGTGTAGTTAATATTGAATTTGAGGCCCTTTTTCGTGAGGCTAGAGAACTCCCTCTCTTGACCACCTTTTTAAAGCTCCTGGGAGTCTGCTTCATTTCCCGTTGCACTCCATCCTTGCTGGGTAGTTCATTTAAGTTAGGACTGTGAGCCCCTCGCTTTCCTCTTGTAGTACATTCCCTGTTAGGTTATTAGCCAGTTGATTGGTTAGTTGTCTGTCCCTTCTGCCTGGGACCCTCTGTTCCATGACTACTGGTGGATGTTTACACCACAGTGCATAGTTTTTGATTTCCTGGTCATATATTTAATTTTGGTACTGGCAGGTATATTTTGCTCTACAAGTGTGTTTGTTCTCCTCTCTAATGACACCTGCTGATCTGGGAATCATAGGTCCTGCTATGGCATCTGTACCCTGGTAGATCATGGGGACATTGCAGGTGGGCATGGGAGGCAATGGATCAGCCAGAGTATGTGCTGGCAACTCTACGCAGGGCATTCATGGCCCCTCCATGAAGGTGAGCACAGGAGTCAACATATTAGCCTGTGTATAGACATTTCCGGTGGCAAGTTATTTTGTAGAGGTTTCCTGGCAGGCCAAGCAACTTCGCTTTTTAACCCTCATGTTTTCACTTTAGTAAATCTTTCTGTAAAATGATTTTTCTTTCATATTTGCTCCTTGCTATTTCTTGATATGTTAGGGTTTTTTTTCTAGTCTCACTTTTGGCTCTGAGGCAGATGAAATTCAGGCCTGGCTTTCACTAATGAGATTTCAAGGCTTTTAGCTAATCTGATTGGGAGCCTTTAACCTGATAGCAGCAGAGAGCAAAGTCCTGTGTAGCCACAGGCTGGGTCTGGTGGTGTAAAGATGGCAGTGTTCAATCTATCACCTGGTTCTTTGCAGTGTAGGAGGCAGGAGAATATGTGTAATAATCCAGGCTCCTGCTAAAATAGTTCTGAGGTACACAAGCAGCAGTTTGGTCTGTTGAATGAAATTTCTCCTTTCAAGTGGGAGCTGAATTTGAACTGGTGATTTAGGCTCAGATCCACAGATGGACTTAGGTGTTGCAGTGTTGAACTTTGTCTGCAGAAACTTAGGTACAGAGTAAGTGTAGGTGCCTACAGGGCTCAGCAGCAGCCAGGCAGGAGTTTTGTAGATCGTAGTGGAGCGTAAGTCTGGGAGTTAGGTGCCTTAATACCTTTATGTATCTGGGCCTTAGTGTTTAAAAGCTCCATCTCTAACTCTTTCTGAGCTGTCACATTTATTTCTCTCTAAGAACTCTGCTGTTTTTTTTTTACCCAAGTCATTTTTCCTTAGCAGAAGTGGCAAAACTGAGTTTTTACTTTCTGGGTAAAAGTGCTCTGGGATAACTCAACCTTTCTTCCATTGTTTCCCACTGTCCCACTTGTTCATATGCCTTTTTCACTTCTTTGAACTATAGGTGCCATTCATTGACATTTGTAAACCTTTCACTGTGTCGTGGTTACACCATCTAGTGGATAAACCTTATCCAAACATTCTTGACTATTTCAGTTTTGTCTCTCTTCCTTCCTCCACCCTTCCATGTAATTGGTTCAAGGCCTCACTGGGTATGTCTACACTGCAATGTAAGCCCAGGATTGGTGGGATTCGAATCAGCTGACCTGTGTCAGGGAACCCTGGCCTTGAGCATCTAAACTTAGGGTTAAAAATACAATGTAGAATTTTCTGATCCTTGCTTGAATCTAGGCCACACTGCAGTGCATGGACCAGTGTCAAAGTACCATATCCCAAAGTTCCTAGCGATTCCCCCTTCCCTGGGTGGCAGATTGTTGGGACAGAGAGGACTAAGGAAGTTGCCCCATGGAATTGTGGGGTATTTCCAGATGATTCCCGGCATGTGAATCAAGCGGCGCTCTAGCTACACTGCACAGCAATATGGCTTGGCCCCTGGATCCTGGCTTGATTCAAGCTCAGACCCTGCAGGGCTGGAGGCTCCTGGGAATTTTGGTCCAACCCTGGTTTAGTGCAATTGCAGTGTAGATGCAAGGGGGTTAGCCTTGAGCCTGGGCTCAAGCGTGGGCTTACATTGCTGTGTAGACATACCCACTGATGCAGTGTGAGAGCACTCAGGGCTGCGGTACGGTATGTATCCTAAATTCTCTCCAAGTACTTAACTCTTTTACTGTTGTCAGAAGCAGCATGACTAAATCCGAATAGGGATTCCTCTGGAAGCCGTATTTGTCGCAATCCTGGTAATACCAATCAAGTATATTACAGTCTGGTTTATGATGGCTGAGCTGCTCCAGTTGGCTCCACGTGCTTGCTCCATTGTAGTCCTGCTGGTCTTTCCTGCCAGAGCAGTCATCTATGCTTGAAACGAGGGGAGCAACAGGAACAGATGAGTGTGTGGCCACCCCACCATGGCACAGGACTGGTGAGGATCCAGCTTTATTTGTTTGAAGGGAGAAAAGAAAAGCTTCTGTTGCAATATACAGTACTTCATTAGGGGCTATGTTAGAGCTTTTGCTTACTGAGTAGCGTGATGGGCAGGGCTACGAGGTTGTTTCCTAGGAATTGTCGGGTTTTTTTTAGGTGACTGGTGCAGTTGTCACCCACTCCAGAAAAGCATAGCACATGTAGTGGCAATACAGACTTCATCAGCTGGTGTGTCTCATTGATCTGGAGGGGAGCCGCCTTTATGGGTGAAGTGAATTCATTCTCTGTGGGCTATTCAGCCCTTGCCCCTCTGCTGAGTCTGCCAACAAAGGGACCAATTGTGGAGGTATTTTCTGTGATGTGAATACCTGCTCCGTAGGCACTGAACTGCTGAGACTTTCAGAACTCATTTCATGTGTCCCACCAAACAGCTCTTAGATACTATAGGCACATATACACAAGGAAATTGATCTTCATTGCTATAGTGGAATAACTCCCCCATGTGGACACTCTGCTCTGGAATAAACGTGACTTTATTCCAAAATAATTACTCCAGTTACTTCCAAATATGTATTCCGTTATGGCTATGCCAATCAATTTCCCTGTGTTGTATTTCTCTAGTGATTTTCATGCCAAATGCTTTATATAAATAATGCTTTATAAACAATATCTGGAATTTGCTTCAGCCACTCCAGTGGTGAAATATGGCTTTTCCCCAGTGTCATTTGAATATGGTACTTTTCCTCATTTTATTCCAAAGTGCTGAGTAGCAGCATTGATATGTACCATATTTTGTAGGCAGAAAGTAATTGCACAAATTGGAACTGAGCCACAAAAGTGATCTTCAATTACCATAAAGTGCTATGGTTTAGAATGTTGGTTTGAAGCCTCATTTAAAAGATTGCTCCTGAAGGAGTATAGACTTCTAACATCATACTAATTTGGAGGAGAAAATTCCATCTATTACATCACAACTACTATTTCATGCAGTAGCACCTTCCTGGTTTCCCATGCAAGTACTAGCCAATCCCGACTTTACTCTTTTTTTGTGAGTACAGATGAGAACATGGTCCAAGGTAGAATGGCTGGTAGTAAAAACTTTGTCACTACCCCCTTTGGTCTGGGTTCAGTCTTGAGGTAAAAAGTTATCTAACTTAGTGGTTCCCAAACTTTTTCCCTCAAAGGAAGGACCCCTTTGGCATCTGACAACATGTCCCGGACCCCTTTCATTTTTGGTATTACTGGAAAGCCCCTGCCAGAGTGGGAATGTCCCTGCCAGCATGACCACTCACACATGGTGCGTGTGAGGTCATGGTGTGCAGACGACGTTATTTTGAGAACAAAATGGCATTCTCCATGTGGTAAAAGTGCTGGGACGCTGCTCTGGCATGTTCTGGCCTTGGTTCAATTGACAGACCCCTTCATAACCCACGGCGGAACCTCCTTTGGGAACTACTCATCTAATCCATTTCCAACTGAGCCATTGACCTCTTTATTCTTATTCACTTATTGTTTTAAAATGTATTCTGAAGCAACTTAGCCATAAAGGTTTGTGTATTAGTGCCTGTCATGGATGTGAACTGGTTCAGATGAGCCATGCATCATTGGCAGAGGCTTTGAAACAGGCAGTCTTTTCTGCTGCTTGATCCCTTTCTGGCAACTGGAAAATTCACAGATCTGTGCCTAGTTCTTATAGGCTCAGCACAGCCCCTCCACCTCCTCCCAGTCCCTTGTGATGTGTGGAATTCGGCAAGAAGGTTCTTCGTGATGAAATGTAGTGTGTTTGCAGCCTCTCCCAGGGGAGGTGTACTGCAGAGCAGCCAGGCTTCCTGATGTAACCTCCTCACACATATATTACCACTTCTGTCTGGGGGTCCCTCTCTGTTAGGTACAGCATCTTCAGGCCTTCTTCATTTGGGAAAGGGGGCAGCTAGCAGGGAGTTCAATAGGAGACAGGTCTCCCCATTGCCCTCTGACTGATTTGGTCTGAGTCTGTTTCCTGTACTTTGGTTGTCCTGCTCACATTAGAGGAGGGGCGAAGTGTAGCAGTACGAGTTGGGATTCCACATTGGGTGTTGGTCTCTTTTAAGATAGAGATTTTCCTGCTACAATAAGTACTATCTGTGATTCAAAATGTCTACAAGGGAGAAACGAGGGAATAATTCAGCCTGTTCTTTTCTTTTTTTTCCTTTGTGGTTCCCGTCATGGACCGGGACCCTATTGTGCCAGGCGCTGTACAAACACGAAGCAAAGAATTTACAGTCTTAGGGCTTGTCTACGCAGGGAGTTAGTCAGGAGTAGCTATCCCAGAATAACTCCATGTGTACCTGTAGCTATTCTGCAATAAAATCTTAAAACCCTCTCCTGCACATAAGATCAGATGAATTGAGGTTAGACTTGTTAAATCTTTTACTTCACTACTTTTCCAGCATTTGTCAGCAAGGAGTAAAATGTTTGCACTAGACAGGCCCAGTAACATGTTCTGTTGTTGATCTAATGTGCAACTTCTTTCCAAAAATAAAAAGATTCAGTTTAGAAAACTGCAAGATATAAACATCTGGGCACATCGTATTTAAAGGGAGAGAGAAATCTGGGAAGCAGGCTTGCTGAAAGATATTGAGGAGTGATATTGACCAGTGTGTTAGATATGAGATTAAAATGTAGCGTGTTAGCAACAATAAACTAATTTAATGTAAGGGTGCATACATATAAAGACATTTAACAGAGTAGGAAGGGAAAAGACCTTCTTAAGACATCTCTGATACAAACACGGGGCTTAATATGTCCAAGTCTGTGCACCTCCGCATCAGTAAGATATTGATGGATTGGAAGGAGTTAAAAGCAACATAAATCATAAAGTTTTGGAAGAGAAGAGTAAGAGTCAAATATTCCTTAGGGAAAGAAACTATAGGGAAGAGCCAGCTGGATGCTGAAGCTGGTATAGCACATGGTGAGGCACTTTAAGTAGTTGCAGCTGCATGGGTGAGGGTGGAAGGGGAAGAGGAAAGATGGGACCCACTCAGGGCTACCTCTTCATCTCCAGTACCACCTACTCTCGGACCCAGAACTGTGCAGAGGCGAGATCCCTCTAGGGGTACTAGGACCCGTGTGAATCACAACCTTCATCCCAGCCATGAACCTACATTGGATCATCATGCAGCCCATTTCCCTGCCAAAGCAGGAATCTTCCCTACCGTACTAGTGCTCTGGCCAGCCTAGTCTTGCATGTTTCAAACAATGGGCCCACCACTCTTTCCATTGGGAAACTAGGCTAATAAAGTTCACGGTCAGAAAGCTAGCATTCAGCCTAGATTTTCCTGTTCTCAAGTGCAGCTCAGAACTCCCCGTTAGACCCCCTTGTAAACACCAAGGAAGATTAGGAACAATGGGGTCTGATTAAGAGTAATGAGTTCAAATTGAGAACAGGGAAATCTAGGCTGACCAGAAGGTGATCACCGAGGCTCACCGAGTCAGGACTAAAAATGTGCAAACGTAATGTCTGTCTTGTTCACGGATATTTTTTTCTTAGGAATATTTAGAGAGCTGCTAAGTGAGGGAAGCCAAACCACACAGGAGATGGGAAGTTCTCAGTTTCATGGTGTGTCTGTAGTTATCCTATTGTTATCTTCTGAACTGAAAAAAAGATCACTTAAATATCTTACGTTTGTTTAACGTTTTTCATTCTGAAAGATCCTCAGACACTTTATAAACTTCCTCTCTGGGTATCTATAAATATCTGCACACATCACTGCAACCACCACATAGCTGACTGCAATATTTTTTTTAAACTGCATGCTGCAACACCACACTGCAGTAGATAATTCATTTTCAGTCCTGAAGTCCCAGCTCTGACACGATCCACACGCCAATCAGCAGAAAGAAAAGGAGCTTGGGGGAGGAGACATATGAGATTGATGTCATTACATTGCTAGGAAGACTGTGACTGAATAGAACCAATAAAGGACTGCCTGCTGTGTGCCACATGGAGGGACATAGCTGATCTGGATGGCTATATCCCTGCTTTGCCAGAAGAGGGCACCCAGTGCATAGCAAGTGCCGAATGATACGGGGGAAACAATTCAAGACTCCAGAGCTGGATCTAGCTACAGAATGGATGTACAGAAAAGCTAAGAGTGCACAAAGATTCCTCCTTCCTCTCCTGAAAGCCATTCTTGTTTTCTAAAAGTGAGTCTTTTAGACTCTCCTGTCCACCCCGAATTTGTTGTATGCAGTGTTGTAGTGTGTTGGTCCCAGAATATTAGAGACACTGTGGTGAGGTAATATCTTTTATTAGACCAACTTCTGTTGGTGAGAGAAATGAGCTTTTGAGCTTACACAGAGCACTTCTTCGGAGCTGGGAAATGTACTCAGAGTATCAATCACAAATTTGTGACTTGCTGTGGGACAGGAATGTCTTAAAGTTTGGGAGGAAGATGGGAAGTGGAGGGTGGAAACTGCTGGTTATTTGAAGGAGTTAAGCAACTAGGAAGCAGGAAAAGGCATGATTAAAATAGGTGTATGAGCGGCTAGTAAGCATTTAGTTATGGCTGTTCTCTGTGGACGTGTAGGAGGCTAATCTTGACAAGAGATCTTATTATTGGAGGTGGGAAGAAAAGGTTATGGACAATTCCACAAAGAGCAGGGGGAACCCAGTGCAGGCTCTGTATGTATGAAAGGGTGGTGATGGCTGTGCTATCCCCAAATAAAATTTACTTTGGAAATAGAACAGAGTTAATCTGAGGGGCTGTGGGAGATCTTTGCTGGCAAGATATGGAAGAAAAGGTTTTAATCATGGAACCGTCTCTATCCAGTTGCTAAATATTATATATCCAAGACGGTGGACAAAGTGGGAAATACAGGAGGATCTTGCTGAGAAATTTTGGAGAAAGGCAACTGACCCCTGGGCACCATGGCTGTTCTGAACTCAGCATGGTTTTGAGCCTGCATTATCATTATGAATATTTGAATGGGCTGTCAATCATCATTCCTACTCAGTGTTTTATATATGTAATGGGAGAGTCACTGATCTGATCTAGGTACATCTCCCTTTCAGGCCCCTAGCTACCCTAGTTTCCCTAGAGACCATTCTTTAGAGAGCACCTACTTTCTCCAATGCATACCATAATCTATCAAACCATTTATATGACTATAGAGGGAACAGGACTCCCACTCCTCAACGCTTTTTCCAGTGGTCCGAAAACAGGTGTTTCCATCTATACCATGACAGATTGAAGGCTAAGGCCCTTCTGTCTGTGTCATTAATTGTAATACTGGAGGTCTCCTGTGGCTGACATATGATGTATCCAGCCAGGTGCCAAGCAGCTGGGTGGGTCAATTCTTTGAGACAGCTGTCCCACAGCTTTGTTTCTTCCTTGCCTGGCTTAAAACCCGAGGGCTGAAGGAAGCTATGGAGTCTCGTGACAAGCCTTTCTTCTGCCTTGCACAGATAAGCTGGGCCAGGTGGTGAACCCCAAGAACCACCTCAGTGGTATGACTCCTCTATAAGAATTCCATGTCACTAGCGTACTTGAAGGTGGGATTCCTCCCTCTCACCACAAACAATTCCATGCAGCCCCTGCCCCGTCTTCTGTTACACAAGGAAAACTGGACTAACAACCTTCAATCTCAGTATTTCCTCACTTCCAGGCGGCTGTGTTGCTCGCTTTTACTCTTAGGCTATTGGGAACTGCAGTAGGTGGACAACAAATTACCCCCAATGTATTAATTGCTCCAATGCTGCCTCTTTTCCCTCTTGCATCTCATGCCGCAGCACCCACTGTAAGAATGGAATGAATGGGAATGTCCAAACTACTGCTATTCTGCAGACTTTTCCTGCTTGGTAAACAAGCAACTCTGCATTTGCTGGTGCAAGATGGTGCACTGAAGAATCCTGTCTCTTCTCAGTAAATAGATGCTCCTTAAGAAAGAATGGTGGATGGAAACGATGTTCATGCTCTTCCTAAAAGAGAGGGTTGCTCTCAACATAGAGTAGGATGTAGGATAACTCTAGAATAGGTATTTATGGATTCTGCTCCCCAGAGGTTTCTGGATATGTGGGGGAGGAGAGGGCAGGGGAAGGGCTGTAGACACTATTTTGATTCAATCCATTAGCAGATTAATCGACAATGTCTTGGCTTAATAACTCTCCTAGATTTCCCAGTGGGTCTGAGGAGGTACGGGCAGAAGCAACAATGTCTTTGGGGGGAGGGGGGTGGCAGGTGGAAGAAGAGAAGTTTAAAGGAAATGTCTCTGAAAAAAAGTCCAGTTAGTAGGAGTGACGTGGCAGCTGTAAGTGTGCTTTAATTCTGCTGCCATTTTGAGGGGGTGGGGTGGGTGCATTTAATGTCCTTGGTCTGTTGCGCTAATTTGGTACAGAAAAAATTCTCTGTTCTGCATTAATTGCTGGCTGGATTATGTTTTGCAAGAAGTCTGTAATTAGAGGACAAGGGTTCTCTTTCTAACAAAGGTCAGAGGCTGTTGTCTCCTGTGGCCATGGGTAAAATGAACAGAACTGTCTGACAGGATTTTTTTAGCTGAAAACCTGAGCAGATGTCATGTTGTGTGTTGAGAGGAGGTGGGGGAGGAGGGGGAATCCATGACCCATCTTTTCCTCTGCCCCCCTTTCTATTAGGCCAGCCAATCATTGGGGAGTAGATTTAGCTGCTGCCGCCACCACCCACACAGGAGACGGCTTGTAGCTCTTGGCAGTTTTAGCAGGAATCTGAATCTTTAACTCTTTGGTGGCTGTGAATGGTGATGTGCTGCTCTGTCACCTGTGCGGGGCTGAGCTGTACTTGCTTTCTGCCTAATGCAGATTTTCTGAAGGGATTGTTGCTGATGAGTCCAGCTGAAATTCCCAGAAGGATTATAATGTGGAGATGCTTAAGTAACTGCCATATAATACGTCTTAACCTCTTGAGCTTCATCATCACTCCCCTGTTACAGCCTGGATGCCTGGGTTACACATTTTTACATGTCAACAAAACAGCCCTGGGAAACGCCTATTGCTTTTTATGATTGTCATCTGTATTTACCAGGCATCTATCACCCTGGTACCTAAGCACACGTTATATAGGTGTAAAATAGTATTAAACAATTTCACGTGATAGAGGAGTGTGTATTTTCCAAGCCATGTGTAGCAGCCAACTCTGATCCTTTGCAAGGATCTAAAAAGGTGGAGAGCAGCCAGAAGAGTAAATGTCATGGAATTCAAAAGCTTTCTTTTGAAAGCTTGGATAAAGGAGATCTCTTGTATCTTGTGGTACACGTGGCCAGGTTTGGGCTGTCATGTATTTCCAGAGGGATGGAATTTCAGAGCTGACTGCTGGAGTTTCACCCAAGGACAAATAGCTGATGTACTCCCTCTGAGAGCAGTTGTGGCTGCGCACAGGAGGCATGTTGGTCTCTGAGATAGAGTCCAAATTATTTTGGGCTTTGTAGATAGTAGCCAATACTCTGAATATCACTCAAAAGTTAATTTAATCACTGTACAATATTCAACACAGGTGTAATATGTTCTTAGTGATCTATGCCACATAAAGGGCAAACAATTGCATTTAGCATAATTTGGAGACTTTGACTGCCCTTCACATTTAGCATTAGTGTAGAGCTGATTTTTTTCTTCCTTCTTGCCACTTCCCTATTTGGGGTTGGTGACTTTTATAGCCTTCTTCTAAAATTCGTGATTGTACACGAGGCTGTCATGTCTCTGAGGTCTGCTGATATCTGGTCCATGTACCAAGTCTTTGGTCTCCCCCTTCGTCATTTGTTCACTTTGGGTCAACCTATTTGTGCATATGTCTGTCCTCAAATTTGCCTCCAGCTGATGTAAGCAACCCACTACAGCAACACAGTAAAATCACCTCCCTGAATGGTGTAGAGCAATGCTTGATCTACTTCAGTCGACGCAGTGCTAGTGTAGATATTGAATGACCCGAGTTGACCCTAACAGTCCTCCAGCAGTGGTCCCCCTTCCTGTGACAGTGACTGCTCTGGTCACAATTTTAAACTCCACTGTGCAGGGATCACAAGACCGGAAGCCCCTCCCCCCTTCCTTCCACTGGTGTTTTGAAAATGCCTTTTCCTGGTTGCCCACCTTGGCAAGCACCGCTAGCAGCTCACCCTTGTTGTGTGCAACTGGTCATGCTGGCTCCTCGCACAGAGAGGAATTAGACACACTCCTGCCTGGAGTAGACAGAAAGTACTGGGTCTCCTGGGCTTGTAGGGGGGAGGAGGCTCTGCAAGCCTATGACATTCCCCTGGGTACAATTTGGACAGATGGACAGCTATGTCCCCATAAATCTCCAACCTGGGGTGCCTTTTACATTGCTTCGCTGTGAGAGCAATCACTCCTGGTCCTGCTCTCACACAGCCACTGGCATGTAAATTGCTCCCAGTTATATTGTATAAGTGTTATAGCTAACCACTCATGAATTATGTTACATGGCAACATCAGCAAATTCCCAGTCCCAGACCTTCTCCCAGAAATGTGTGTCCAGCTCTCTCCTTCTGGACCAGTGTTTCTCAACCTTTTAAGTAGCAAGTACCCCCTAACTTCTGAAAATTTTAATAAGTACCCCAACACTTAATTTTGCATGGGATTTTATATTTATAGACTAATGTGAGCCATATGTTGGAAGAAGGGCTGAGTATATAAGGCTGTGATATGACAGATGTCAGATCTCGTGTGGGTAGGATTACTACTTTTACACCACTGGTGCACAACTCAAGTATGTACTTGGGCTAGAGGTGATGTTGGCCAAAGCTAGGAGGCTTTGAGTGGCATGCCAATGCTGGGGAATATAAAGCACTGCGTCAAATTTTTTGCCATAGATTTGAGAGGAGAAAGGGGTGAGAGAGAGATAGGAAAAGAGGGTAACTGGTGAAATCTGGAGCTGTCATAGTTGCCAATTTCACTGCTCAGCTAGAGCAGTGAAATTGACAAGTTTTCTGAGCCCTGGGCTTTGAGCCAGGGAAATGGGGCTGCCACCTGGGCAAGTTGCAAGCGGCTGCTGCCTGGCTGCCAGCCCAGGTGGTGGGCGACTGCCACCCAATCAGAGTTGGGGCAGAGGAGGCTTCCGCATCGGCTGGGACCCAGGGATGTGGGTAGGTGGCAGCTGCCCGTCTTCAAGCCAGGGTGCTGGAGGCTGTCCCTCGGCTTGGAGCCGGGGCGCGGATGGCTGCCACCCAGCTGTGAGCCCAGCTCGCAAGGTGCAGGAGGTTGCCACTGGGCTCCCACTTGGCAGGAAGCGGGGGGCTGCCACACGCCTCCCAGCTGGGAGCTGGACCGGGTGGGAAGCAGGGGCTGCCGCCCGGCTTCCCCAGAAGTCGGCAGCTGCTTCCTGCCTCCCCTTCACTCTGTTTTTCCCTGGGTACCCCCTGCCTGTGTCTTGCATATCCCCAGCGGTACGCGTACTACAGGTTGAGAAACTATGCTCCACCCCAACTGCAAAATTGGTGCTGTTTTTTTTTCCCCGGTAGCTCCAGAAGACATAGAAGTCTTGGCAGACAGGAAGCTCCTCCACTACCTGAGGTTTACATGGGATCTGAGTGTTTTTTCTCTATGTAGAAAGGTTGAGAAACTATGTTCTGGATGATACAAGCTCATAGAAAGTCCATCATTTCAGTAATAGAAAATGATATATGCACAGCTCTGTTATGTCAAGTTGAGGTTCCCAAACACTTTAATCCAAACACACTGGTTTAGATAAAATAATAAAACAAGTTTAACTACAGAAAGAAAGATTTTAAGTGATTACAATAATGAGGCATAAAAGTCAGAGTTGGTTACAAAGAAAATAAAAGATAAAATGCAAACTAATACCTAATTTAGCAAATAAAATGAATTCAAAGCAAAGGTTTTTCTCACCACATGCTTTTTGCAGTCTCTTTACTGGTTGAAAGCCTCCTAGCCAGGACCCCTCCCCCAGTTCACTGTTTCTTCAGGTGTAGTTGCTGCTGTGAGCAGAGAGGAATGGAAGAGAGAGGTAATTTGTGTTGTGTCCTCTATTCTTATACCTTTCTCTCTTTCTCCATCTGGGGTTACACTGAAGCCAGTCTGTTATATAGGAACCCCGCAGCTGTTCATTGTCTCACTCAAAGAATGGCTGTTTACCCAGGTGATAGGTCAGGTGTCAGCATAGTTAAATAGACTATGTACTGATTAGCCTTTTGTCTCTGAGGAACTGGTTTGAGCTGTTTCCCCAGGTTTCGAATATGCCTTACTAACATCATATACTAGAACCTTACGTATGGCAATGTTGTATATAAAGTTATATTTTACCAGGACAATAATGTTCAGCATATTGAGTTTTCAAATGACCTCTCACAAAGCATACTTCGTACAAAATTTATCAGTCTTGTAAAAGTGGTGGACATGGGGTACAGTCTGTCACAAAGCCCAATAAAGAGGAAGAGGACTCCAGTAAGTGTATGCATACATTTTCCTTTACAGTGTTTAAAATTACAGATGGCACTCATCCCATCCCTCAATTATCAAGACAAAGGTATCGTCTTTTTGTTGTTTTATTTGTCTGAGAAGAGCTAGAGGTAGAATCAACAGAAGTAGAGTTGGCATCTGCTTTTCATTTACTTATGGGTTAGATGGGAGGGGGCATGAGGAGCAGTTTACGTGCATATGGATGCCACTTTTATTCTCCCAAGAGATCTCAATGAAACGTTTATGGAGATAATCTGCAGTCCTCTGCTGAAGGTTTCCAGGGATGGCTGCCTTATTTCTTCCTCCACAGTGGGCCACTTCCCCATGCCACTTTGCAATAGGTTTGGCTGGCACCATTGCAGTAAACAAGCTAGTGGCATACGGGCCAGGTGGCTTCAGGGTGCCAATAGCAGCTGTACTTTCTGTGGCTCTCTGACCTTCAGGAGTGAGATATCAGCTAAAATTACCACAACCTGTGGAAAACAGTGCCAGCGTTTAGTGCCATTGCCCATGCTCATGCCCATGGCATAGGGCACTGGAATTTTATAGCTTCATGTAACAGAAAATCTTGCCCTCCCCGCCATTGCCCCTGGTGGGCTGTACATACCTGGTGGGGCTGGAGAGCAGTGCTGTGCTGAGGTGCTCCAGAGCTGGAGTGCCAATAACCATTTCTTATTAAAAGTGTTTATGGGAATAAGGGAAGGGAATTGTGAAACTTACCTTTCCCTGTCCCTTGTGACTGTAAATCCAGTGGCACATCTATCTGCTTTTATCAGCAGTTTCTAGCGTGGTGGCCTTTTGGGGGGTGTCTCCCCCATCCACAGAACGCCTGACCCTGATGAGGATGAGAAAGAAGAGAATTAAGGAGGACATGTTCTGTGAGATCCTTCAAGCCAGTGCTGCATCAGACTATGAGCAAAGGGCTTGGGGTGGCAATGTGACCAAGAACATGGAGAAAGACAAGATAGAACAGGAAAAAGACCCAGGCATCGCCACAGGACAAGAGGCAGGAAATGCACCAGGACATAATGGGTCATTTTAAACAGCAAACCCAAATGCTGCAGACCTTGGTTGATCTACACTTCCAAAAATCCTGGGCTCTCCACCCTTTGCAGTCTTTAAAGAACTCAATGGTCAATGCTCCCTACACCTCCCCTTGTTCCACATGGCATCCCGGGATGGTCATTACCCCAACCACTCCACACTAGGGGGACGGTAAGGAAAACCTGCTTCATATACACTGACCGGTGAGAACCATGGTTGGTGTATGTATAGCCATAAAAGACAACCTGTGTGCCCTCAAATGGACATAAATGTTTGTTTCCTTTCTAATTTTAATTTTTCACCCTGTTAAGTTATGTTAAAAATGTGTATAACATTGCCCATAGTTTTATTAGCACATTGATTTTCTGCACTGTTTTCTACTCAAAGTTCTATTTTTGGAAAATCAAATTGTTTATTAGTTCACAACAAATATTGCAGAACACATAGTGGTAGTCAAAGCAAACAGTACGTGTAAATGCACACTAAGCACCACAGAACCAGCTTCAGGAAAATACTGTTATATTTATAAATGTGCAGCAAACTGCACATAATTCACACCTTCAAGAATACACCCAGTCATATTTATAAGTCTCAGTAGCACCCAGAGCTCTAGGTCAGGGGACAGTGCAGCACAGAACACTACTGTGGCTGATTGTTAAAATGCTCTTTCAAAGCCTCTCTAAAGTGCATAACTCCACGTTGGGCTCTTGGAATAGCCCTTGTGTATTGTTCTTCAAAGTCAGCAGACAACCTCTCCACCTCCACCCAGGTGGCAACTTTTCCCCCTTTGCTTAACAGATGTTGTGCAAGACACAACAGGCCACGATAACCATTGGGATATTTTTCTTACTGAGATCCAACCAGCATCCCTTCAGTCTACCAAAAGCACATCCAGCAGTCATTCTGCACCTGCTGAGGTGGTAATTGAATCTTTCCTTGGTGCTCTTGAGCTGGCTAGCATATGGCTGCAGGAGCAAGGGGTAGGCTGGGTCACCTACAACCGTTATTGGCATTTCGGTATCACCAGTGGTAATGCACCTGTTGGAAAAGCATGTCCCTGCTTGCAGCTTTCTGAATAGTCCTGTGTTCTTAAAGATGTGAGTTCATTCACCTTCTCTGACCAGTCCACAATGCATATCAGTGATGTGTCCCCAGTGATCCACCAACACTTGCATAGCCATGGAAAAGTAGCCCTTTCTGTTGAATATCCTTATGGTAAAATGAGGTGGTGCCAGAATAGGGATGTGTGTGTCATCTGTTGCCCCACTGCAGTTCGGGAACCCCATTGCTGCGGATCCATCCACTGTTTCCTGCGCTTTGTTGAGAGTCACAGCAGGAGACGATTAATGGCCCTGCATGCTTGGATGATAATGGCCCCCACTGTGAATTTTCTAACTCCAAACTGATTGCTCACTAACTAGCTGTCTAGTGTGACAAGTGCAGCTCTTGTTCTGGTGTCCATGTGCAGGAGGACTGGGGCGAACTCAGTATAGAGAAGCAGGAGTGTGGTTTCGTGCATCTGAATGTTTGGCTGCCACTGCTCATCGTTGCAAACCCGTGTTACGATGTGATCCCACCAGTCAGTGCTTGTTTCTCAGGCCCAGAAGTGATGCTCCGCTGTCTGCAGCTGCTCTATGAATGCCACCAGAAACCTTGAGTTGTTTTTTGCTATGTCTCACAGCAAACTGTCCTCAAAGAAATGGTTATATCCCCTCGTTGAGGTACTTCCTGCAGGTCTGCAAACACAGGAGAATCATGTTTCCTGTATTTGCCATGTGTATGAGAATAGTGCAGACCTGTGTGGGCTCCGTGCTTCTCTCAGAGATAGTGGATGCCGAAAAGTGCCTCGCAGGTTTGTGGGATTTTTTTTAAAAAGTGCAAAAATTATGAGATATGGATGGCATTATGGGATGGCGAAAGTTGCATGCTGGAAACTTGACCCCTAGCTCCCAGAGATCCCTGAGTGAGTCATTTCTATCCCACAACTAATTATGAAAATTTCCCAAAAGGCATTATGCTGGTTGGTGACCTGCGGCACACTGGAGACCAACCCATGGCGCACCATGCTTTGCATCAACATAGGCACTCCTGGTGAGTATGTGCAGTGCTGACGCAAGTAGCCATGTACATACCCCAATGATGTTGTACAGTAGCCAAAGTTTGTACAACGTAACTTGTGTTGACTACGTTTTGTAATGTAGGTATGATGGCCTTGGACACATCCCACTTTGGTCCTTCTGTATGTGGTTTGAGAACTGTGGATACACGTATTTGCAAAGTTTAAGTTTTATTTATGTCAGTCTCCCCATAATTTTTCTCTACTCCTGTACTCTACAGATATCAATTTTCCCTTAAATCTGCATTTGGTTTCTTCCTCCTACCTCTACTTAACATATAATCAATGCTATGCCTCCCAAAAGTCTTTTAGCAATTGTTTTAATTTCAGCCTTCCTTCTGGTGATTTCCTTTAGATCCCATTAGTATTGCCCCTTAATTAACTGGAGGAGTCATTCCTCTCCTCTCTGTAAATTATATACTCATGTTGGTCACTTCAGGATCCCTTCTAACACCAAAACCATGTAACTGGCATTCTGTTCGCAAAAACAAGCTGATGATCCAGACAGCTTATCTTGCTTTACGTACATAAAGCGTTTGTATAATCTTATTGATCTTTTTCTTTTATAGAGGATCAGCACAAAAAAGATCATTAGATTATAAGAAAAGAATATAGAGAGAAAAATTAAAGGAACCATGACAATAGGATACAAATAGCCAGCCATGAGTCCGTATAATGCAGTATTTATAAAATAGTTGGGCTCCTGTGCTGTTTTAGGAGTATTTCAAATCTACTTAGTGGGATTTATTAATCTTTAGATATTCTTGGAAGAGAGAATTTGTTGCATGCTGTTAAATAGAATGTTCAGAATCTATTCATCTGATCAAGGGGCTCTTACAATTATAGAATAAAATTCTTGTCTCCAGTTATGTCCATATCCCAGGGCTTGTGAACTGCTTTACATAATATTGAATTAGATCCCAGCAGCATAAGCAGAGTAGCCAACAAGCATTCAGTACTATATTGCCTGGAAAATTAGAATCTTTTTTTGTAAAAGAACTTGGCCAGGACCAGAGCGTCTCCTACTTTTTGAATAATGCCCTAATATCTTTAGGTTTCTCCTGCACAGACAGAAGAAGAAAGGAATTCCTTTGGCTTTTCTAATGGAATGCGTTGTCCCCAGGTTCTGTCCTGAGGTGTTAACATTTGGTACAAGCCAAAGTTCTGAAGTGGAATTTTAATACGTGACTACCTGGAGCAGAGGTGAGAGCTCCTCTGCCCCCTCTCACACACATACTGCTGCAGTATCACTCCACATACAGCCTATCTGAATTCAGTGGATGATCTAAATATGCATACTCATGAGTTACTAATGCAGTAGGATAGCATGCAGTAGTGGGAGACAGAGGCAAAAAAATTGATTCCTGACTCAAAATGATGAAAAAACTCTTCTGTTAGTGGCTCAGAACAGCAGCAGCCTCTCTCCTTTACCACCCAAAACCCCTATGCTTCAGACAAGGCAACATGCTGACATTGCCTGTCTGACCTGGGTGTGGCCACAATTATGGAACATTAGTGACTGCTCCATCACTGAGGTTGCCGCTGAGTTTCAATTTTATAAGCCCTGTTTGCTCCCTGTAGAAAATCCACAAACAAATGCATATAAGCCTCAGCATTGGTACATTAAATCTGAGACAGAGAGGGAATTTTTCTACCCACTTTCATTTAAATCAGATATGGGTTCCTGATTTGACACACTAAAAATAAAATGATCTCCAGAAATTAAGGGCCATGTTGACACAAGAACAAATGGCTGTAAACTGGCCATCAAGAAGTTTAGGTTTGAAATTAGACAAAGGTTTCTAACCATCAGAAAAGTGAAGTTCTAGAACAGCCTTCTAACGGGAGCAGTGAAGTGATTAAAACCTCACTGGTTTCAAGATTGAGCTTGGTAAATTCATGGAGGGGATGGTGTGATGAATTTGCTTACAGTGGCATGTGGCCCATCTGTGACTGCTATTAGCAAATATCCTCAATGGTCAGAGATGGGACACTAGATGGGAAGGGCTGAGTTCTACAGTTATTGCTCTTCCAGGTGTCTAGCTGGTGCATCTCATTGACATGTTTAAGGTCTAACTGATCACTATATTGGGGGTCGGGAATGAATTTTCCTCCAGGTCAGATTGGCAGAGACCAGGAAGGTTTTTGCCTTCGCCTGCAGCCTGGGGCACGAGTCATTTGCTGATCTGAATGAGAGTAAATGGTGGATTCTCTGTAACTTTAAGTCTTTAAATCATAATTTGATTACTTCAGTGACTCAGCCAGAGGTTATGTGTCTATTACTGGAGTGGGTGGGCGAGGTTCTGTGGCCTAGAATGTGCAGGAGGTCAGACTAGATGATCATGATGGTTCTTTCTGGCCTGAAACTGAGAAGTACATTTAAGGCTAGAAAGTTAATTACTGTGTGCGGCCAGCAGCGGGACATCTCCAGAATGTTTCTGAAAATTGTGCCATCTGCATGTTGGGATGCTCTTGCTCTTTGGATTTTTGCACTCTCTTTAGCAGGAGGTAAACTCAACCCAAGAAGTTTGGCTCCACAGAGGAATTCCTTTCAGAAGCCTACTTCATGTGGTGGAACATAGCTGAGCTTGTGCCTACCAGAGGAAGGACAGGCAAATTCTGTTTTCCAATATCTCCTTTGCACTGTAACAAAATGAATTTTCTCTTGAAACATGCCAGTGTTTCGCTTATTTGTTTAGTAAGACATTCTAAAAGCCCCAGGGGCCTTTCTTAGTGGCTTATTGTAGACACTTTGTATTCCCCTTATTTTTTCCACAAGCAGGCCAGTGCAGAAAGAAACATTCCCAGGTGCCTTGGACACTGAGATGAGACTTACCTTGTGGCTTCAGACATTCCAATCCCTGTAGGTAATGCAGGACTCCTGGGAAGAGGAGTTCAGAGCAAGTATATGTACTCTTTTATCAGGTTCGAGTCTCTAGCAGGACCCAAAGGAGTAAACCAGCCTCAAAGATCATCTGCTTATCTCCATAGAAACTGCGGGTGTGCCTAGAGACATTTGCATCCCTCCCTAGATAGTTCCCAGCCCCATTATCAATCTTTTTATTAAAAAAAAAATTTTTTTTTTAAAAAAGCAAAACTGAGAGACTCTGATTTACACATTCTCTTGCTGGGACATTCTGACAGAGTCAGATAAACCCCGGAACACAACCATTTAGTCATAGAAATTTCCCTTTGACAATTGCAAAGCACGTTTCCCTTCCCATCTCCACTTGGACCTTTGTAGATAGTCCTTGAAGTATTTATCGCGGTGGGACAATGAATGAGTCTTTGTCCTTGATCAGTATACTGTTTCTGTGTAAATTGTGGCATCCTCTATCTGACTTTTGGCTTAGAAAAGAATCTGTTTTCCCAGTTTGAAATGAAATTTCCCTTTTCTTTACCCCTCCAACACATAAACATCTCACCTCCCACTTCTTGGCCAGAGGAATATAACAAAATGTAGGTACACCAGTACATTCAATAATATTTACTAACCATAAAAAGGACACGGTCATCCTTATTTAGGTCCTAAATTAAAATTAACTACTTTTTAATTTTATCTTACGGGGAGGGTTCAGACAAGTCTTATTTGCTAACAAAAGCAGATACATTCCTGACCAGAATTTTCCATCCCAATATATGATTGTGCATTAGCAGCATCTGTCTGGGAGAGCAGTTTAATTTCTTTTCCTTCCCTTATGCTTTCTACTGCATTTTCATTCCCCACATGTTCTGTCATCTGATTGGTCCATTTACATTTCTTCTCTCCTTTGGCCTGTAGTGTTGGGCTATTTCAGGGTTATGCTGGGTCAGTTCCTGGATGGGAACCTTCAGAGAAAACCTCGGTGCTGTAGAAAGTGGTAGTGGTGATTCAGTCAGTAGTAGTACTTTCTTCACTTAGTTCTGAACCAGTGCCCTGATGTGTTGCTATGGGGCTGCCGTTGATTGGCCAAGACTTAGCCCCTGTCTGTGGTACAAAAACATCACTTAATCAGCGAGCCTGGCCACAACATGGGTGTACTTTTTGACCTGGTTACATCATAGATAAAGTGTTGTTGTGTAGGTAAGGTATATCATTGTTGTAAACCAGTCATGTAATTGGGCTAAAACCTTAGACGTGTCCATGTGCCTCCACCTGGATGTAGTCAAAGGTTTAACCCCATTGTACGCAGATTATTTAATGCGTTGAGGTTCTTTCTATTCTACAGATTTTAACTAGATTAGAGAGCAACAATGTTGTATCTTGACACCCTGATGTGGTTATGTTTGTTGTTTAAACTGGGCCTTTTGAAACAAAGACTGACTGCTCCTCCTGACTAAGTATCCCATAACACTTTTTACAGGAATAAGGGTGATAACTCTGTGTCCTGCTTCCTGGCCATATTTCCATTGGGGTCATTCAGTTTTGCCAACCTAAATTTCCGTTGCAGTATCAAATAGATATGATAGACTTTGTGTCCTGTTATAAAATGCTGAATGGAGTTGCTGTGTGGTGTTAAAATAGTTGCTGGGATTTACCTGAAGGATGGCTGCATTTTACAGCCAGCAAATGTGAAACTTTGGCTGTGAAAGGTGTTGGAATTCTTCAGGATCAAAGATGCTATATGAATATAAAATATTTATTGATTTAATCCTCTTTATATTGAATTCTTCCCTCATTTTCATTATTAATTTTTAGATTTCTCTCGTTTTGGGGGGAGGCAAATAAATAGGTAGCATGATTTAGTGAGTAGAGCATGGTACTGGGAATAGAGAGATCTTGGTTTCTCTTCCTAACTGTCGCTGTCTTGTTGTGTGACCTTAGGAAAGTCACTTATTCCTCATATGTACTGCAAATATAACAATGTTAGAGAACCCAATTACGGTACAGTTATCCCCGACGTGGTTCTAACATGGTTAAAAGTGTGATTAGTGTAGATGGGATCTAAAAGTTTGAGGTCCAAGACTTTTCCCTTAGTTAATCAGCACCAATTCATGCCACAGACTTGAACTGGATTAAGGAAAAAAATTGTGTTGAAATCAGGTCCCCTAATGTGGTTACATTTGTGGCATAGACAGGCCCTTAACTCCTATGCTTCCGTTTCCCCATCTTTAAATTGGATCCATGGGGAATTAAACTGAGATGTCATTTTAATTCTCTGAAGACGATATTTCAGCTCCACATGCTCTTGAAGATTTTTAGTCCTTAAGTGAAGTTGGGGGTCCCTTTAGCTGGCCAAGTCGATCCTTTCCCTCATGTCCAAAAGGTGCCTACCCACCATTCAGATAGGGAGCCTCATCTGTGTTAGACTTGCACCTGAAATACATACCCTGGCATTAACAAGGAAGGGTGGGCAACGCACTACTCAGCAGCTGAAGAATAAACAGTATTGAAGAATTAATGTCTTGAGATGTATTAGAAGGAAAAGGAAAGTAAAACTCCAACAGCAAGCAATAATAAAGCCAATATGGACAAATATGACTAGAGGGTTTTATATATAAAAGAGTTAGATATATCCCAACAACACAAGGTGTAATATAGCTTGTGATACCCATCCAAAATAAAACTCTGATAATGCTGGCCTACTCAAATGGGCAAGAGTGTTTGGACTTTTCTACTTTGGAAATAGGTTCCAGAGCACAGAGAGACTGAAACAAGATTCCCCCGAGAGACTGAATCCAAGCAGTAGTGTTTTGCGGATACATGAAGGTAGGGCTATTATGCTACCTTGCAGAAGTCTGTGAGGGAAACATCTCTGAGGTAAGCAGTGGAAATGGTCTGGTCTTGCATCAAGCGAGCAGTGGTGTAATTTAGTTTCTGGCCAGTGAAGTCATAAATACAAAATGCAATCGTAGCCATTTAGAGACAGTCCTATCAGTAAGAACGTTATACAACAAAGTGGGGTGAACTTTAATGGCTTCAGTTCTCTCAAGTATAAGACCCTAAGGACCTCTTACCTTGAAAGGGCTGGAAGAAGAGGCCCTACTGGCATGGGATATGTGGGCTTGGGAAGAATGTTAGCAGGACAATAGGTGGAACTCTTTTGCCAACTTGGAGAGGAATCTCTGAACCTGAAGTTCCACCTTACTCTTGTACAACCTTGGCACACAGTTGATCAATCACTGGAATCTGAAGCATGTTCTTTATGATTTGCAGTCACTGCCATTATGAAAATGATCTTGCATGTAAGAAACTTACAGTCACAGGAACTGCGTGATTCAGAAGCAGCTTTGTCAGGAGCACATTGATATCCTATGACACAGGGCTTTTCGAGAGTGGTGGGGGTCAGAAGCGTCAAATCTGTTGATGATAATGAGGCCAGTTTCTCCACAGCACATCTTCAACTAATTCATCATAGGCCAAAATAGCTGCTAGACATATCTGGATGAAGTTAGTCTTTTGGACAGTGTTAGATTCAGACAGGCAAAGAAGGTAGTTTAATTCAATTTTAGTGTAGGGCAAATAAAAGGGTCTGTGTTGGTCTATGTTCAACACACTGCAAACTTTTCCCACTTGGAAATCGAAAATTGTCTGGTAAATAGCTTTCAAGAAACCAGGAGAATTCAAGTTACCTTTCCGAAGACACCATGACTACAAATTTTGACACATTCAGGAGCTTAGCTATAAGGGAGAAGACTCTCAAATTAGGATGGATTGAGGAGTTCTGGTAAACAGTGATGATCCAATACTACACTTAAGATTTATCAATCATGCTGATGCCTAATTCCACTGTGGATGATCCTTGTTAACCTGGTTTACTCAGTGCCATGAGAAGATGAATAACTAGTTGTTCAGGTGAGTGGTAAAGAGAAACCTCTAGTATCCCTCCACTTGAGTAAGTTCTGATCCCACGATTCCTTGATCCAGAGATCACTCATGAGTATCTGTAATGGAGTAACGCAGTCAGTCTGCAGTCATGTTCTCCCTCCCTCTCTGGTAGGCACTTGGTAATCAAGACTATCTTGTGGAACATGCACACCCAGCCACTCTTGGCAGGCCACACTTCTAGCCAGCCCTTCTGTGACAACACGGAGTGCTGCCACCACCACAAAAGGTAAAACAGGAAAATGGTGGTAGTGTTCTGCTGTGGAAAATTGCTTTTGCTTAGGAACTATCCTTTGTGTGCATGTAAATGTGTGCATGGTCCAGAGCATGCACTTGGTCACCTTCCTCTAAAAGAAGCATGATAGTTCCTAGGGTGACAATCTTGAATTGTCCTTGAGTGTAAATAGTGATTTACGTCCCTGAGATCCAGGATGAGCTGGAGCCCTCCTGTTTTTTGGCTACCAGGAAGTATCCCTCTTGGGTCTAGTTCCATGGGTATGATGATGTCTTTTTTGCCAGGAGAGACTGGATTTCTTACAGCATCTTTTTCTGATAAGGTGTCAGATAGTATTCGTGGCAGGTGGGTAGTGTGAAACCTGATTTTGTAACCCCACGAAACAATGCTCAGCACCCAGGGGCCTTGGTGATGAGGAGCCAGCTGGCCCTGAAAAGCTCCAGTTTGCTTCCAAGGCAGAGGTTCTGGCTGAGCATTGCTAGTGGCAGGATGATTCTGTATTTGATAGTTGTGGAAAAGAGGGTTTAAGATTTGAGCTTCAGATGTTGCTTTGGAGGATGAATGTGCCCTGTGCAGCAGTGCAATTATGGAGCTGCCTTGAAACCAGTCATCAAAGTGAAATCCAGCTTTCAAGACAGAGGCTTTCCCTCACATTCCCTGTCTTGTGAGAGGGGCCCAACAGGCGAGACAGGATGAGAAAATGCAGGGTAGCTTTTTGCCTTAGGGAGCTTTTTGCCTTAGGGAGTACTTTTGAAAATCAGGCCACCTATTTAGGAGCTTAATTTTAGGCACTCGTCTTTCAAAATTTCTGCTAAAAATACATTTCTGTATGGAGCTGGAATTTGCCTGAGTCAGTGAACTGCTGTGTGTTTTTTGAGGCTGCCCTTCTGTATTCCAGAATTTCCAGCTTTTTTTTATTTATTTTTTTAAAAAAGGTAAGTCTCTAGCCGTCATGGTTCTGAAGAAAATCTTGAAAATGTGACCCAAGTGCACCCCAAAAGCAGGGAGGCCCTCCCAAATCTGCAGACCGCCTGAAATAATAGCTCTCAGAGGTGTAAACATGTCCCATTCATGTCAATGAAATGTTAGAGATGGCCAGCAATGTAAATGTCAGCATCGTTAACTATTTCACTGCTGTTCAGTGCATATAAGAAAGAAGCAGAAGGGTTGTCATATAATCTGCACTATCTTCTGAGGGTGACAGCTCATTTTAGTGCCATGACTGGGTGGTCGTTGGAGGGGGAAAAAGGTGGTATTCTCCTTTCTGACCTGTGGAGTCACAAGGCCAAAGGGAAAGGCAGATCCCAAGGGATTATTTTAGTCTCACCAATTGGGATCCAATTGTGCACAACCCAGTGGGGCATCTAGTCCTCCATGGGCCAGCCCTGTGGCACCTTCTCTAGAGCCTAGTGTGTTCTGGTAACAGGCCAGGTGGCTTTCTCCCTGGCTTTAGTAACTGCCAAGAAATCATTGCATTTGTTGCATCCTGGTCACACTGTCAAGCTTTTCTTTGCAGCCATGAAGGCCAGAAACAAAACACCCCATTCCCCCTGAGATTTTGGTAGTGTTATTTTATTATTTATTATGTAATTCTGGGAGACAGGGCTCCAGGCATGTGTTTATATCTTAATCCAGTCTAGCCCATGGTGCAACAGAATCCTACTTGGGAGGTGAAGCCTGAGGAGCCCAGCAGAGCATGTGTGAGCATAGTTTGAACATTTGCATAGACTACTCCGGTGGCATCTCATTTTGTCGCCCTAGATAGGTGGATCTTGTGGGGGTGGAGTTTGGGAGAGTACCACTGGTTTTTCCACTTTGAGCTCTATTTATATATATAATTTATCTGTAAGGATAAGGAGCAGAGGTGGTGTGAGATTTCTATTTCTTCTGCTGAGATAAAAATATGTGTTCCAAACGCTCACATTTCCAAGGAGACCATTGCCTCTGCCTCTTGATCTCATTCAATTAAAATATAGGCTCTTGCATTAGAAGAGAGGCCAAATGAGGCTTATCACTGGGGCCTAGGAATGAGAGGTAATTCTGCGTCCCAAGATGGGAAGGTGAAGGTAAACCCATTTTCCTGGTTTGTGGAATAGAATAGCAGTTTTAACAGAGAGATGAGGTGACATTTGTCCTTTGAGCATGGGGCATGGTGTTGGGGATATCGTGTAGGGGGGAAGGGCTTGTTGAATCTTGTCTTTCCAGATCTGTGCTGGGAGTTCAAGAAGAGTGTTTTTTGCACCATGTACCTCTGCCAGGGCTGGCTGCTGATTGGTAGGTTTTGCAAAACTGAAATTGAAGATTAGGATCTGAGTGCACTGAGCAAGAGGGTGCTCGCCTCAGCCAATCTTAGGGGGAGCAGGGCCACCGGGCACTTGTAATTCAATACTCTCCATGAATCAGGAGCCAAACCAGCTGCTTTTTTCCCTTTGGTGATATTAAAGGTTGTAAAATACTCACATCCAAAGCCACCTGCAAAAGCAGATTAAACTCTTTTATCTTTAGATTCTCTCCCCTTCTGATCCCACCTTGATCTTTTCTCCATCTCCCTGCTGATAACCTTGCGGTGCCTGGCACACTGTATACACCATCTTCTGAGCTTTAGGGTTTCCCATGATCTGTTCTGTGCCTTGCTCCCTACAAATGCCAGCATACTCTGAATATCTGTAGCTACTGAATTATGACTAAGCTTTGTATCTTGACTAATGGTGGTTAATGGGTGTAGCCTAAGACATTGCAGGAATGGCTAGGGAAAAGGTAATTGTAGAGAGGGGAGAACTTGCTCTCTCTGTCCTTGACTTGGGAGAGTAGTTCTGTGCTTCATTCATGTTTAAAGAACCCATTTCTAAAGTAAGCACACTTTGGCATAAGGAGTTGGTCTGCATTTATTACTAACCCCACCCATCCCTGCCTTTTGCAAGAATCTTGTGAGGCTGTGATTGTGTTTTTAGAAGTAGAATGACAGAGAGAAATTCCCTGGAGGCAAATGCAGTGTGTATGCTCTGCACGCCAGTACAGACACACAGGGCTGGGAACTCCCAGAGAGAGATTGAGTGAGAGTGAGAGAGAGCGCGAGCGCACAGAACAGCCAAATAGGGTTGGAGGAGGAGGGGGGGGGGAGGAAGAGGCGAGATGCTTTTTAATCTTTAAACTGAGCAATTTGGATTTTTTTTTTTTTAAACCTTTGGTCTCTACTTTTTACTGAAGTGCCTTTTGCGTTCCAGGATCACCTCACTGCTGGGTTTGAACAGCCCGGGCTGACATGATGTACCTCTGGGTGAGTAGAGGGCTGTGTGTGTGAGGGCTTACACGCTTTGCACATATAAGGAGTGGAAAGCTGAGGGATTCTGTACTAACATGAGCAGCCTTCTCCGTAGGGCTCAGCTGTCTGCATCCCCTACACACAGTAGGCTTTATTTCCACTTGAAACAAATTCTTAAAAAAATTATATTGGTAACTGAATTTTAAACAGCCTTTTCCTGTAGTAAGATCCTTCTGAGTGTGTATGTTTTTCAGCAGGTGCCTTTGTGGAATTATCCTCATTCTCTAGCACCTGTAGGACCTGTCCTGTTCCTGGATGTGGGCTGATCCCACACACTACTTCCTTTGCTTGTGTAATTTTGATGTGACTGAGGGGCACCCTGTGGATGCATGGGGTAGAAATAAGCTTATGATCATCAAATGCCAGGAGAAGAGAAATATGATCAGGGGAGGTTTAGCGTTGTAATTGGGAGTATGTGGCCAGAAGTTGGATGTGAGGATGCTTTTATTAGAGATGCCAAGATTACTGGAATTTCTGGTGGATTATGGGATATAGTGATGGGAAAAAATGTATATGAGATGATAAATATCTAGCTAGCTTTATAAAATATACATACATTTTCATCCCATGAGCAAATTCTGAAATTTTCTCTGGAGTAGTCAGCTGTTTTGGCTGCTTGGCTAGGATGTGTAATTCTCTCTGCTTCTTGGTACCCTTGAAATCTGTTATTTGCCCTTGGATCTGTTACCCATGTGCCCAAGACTGCTGGCTCCTGCATTTGATTTAAGGATAATCAGGTCAAAAGTTTAATGTATTCATGACTGGTGAAATTGGGGGGTTCTGTCGCTGTCATTTTTTAAATCACATGTCCCTCCCTCCTCCAGCCCTTCCCTCCAGTTTATTTAGAAAACAAACAAAACCTTGGAATACAGAGGTGTTTTACTGCTTTTTACTTTCTTCCATTGTGCGCACACTCCAGCTTTGTAATCATAGGGTAACTTGCACATGCTGGGCTATGAACGCTTGCTTGTTTTTACAGGGTTGGCCCTGTTGACAGACAGATTTCAACTTTTACATCCCTATTCTTCACCAACCATGTATTCTGGGCCCTGAATGTGGCTGCCAGTTTTGCCGGGAGGGCTGGCTGGATAGGCCTTCCCTTGTGCATCAGATAAGACTGCTGCTTAATCTGCTGGGTGGGGTGAAGCGAGAAGCCGCTCAGCCATGCGGGTACTCCTTTTATCTATTAAGTGACAGTGGTATGATAGTTCCCCATCGACTAGGGTTGCATCTGCGCTGGAGCTGTAATTTCCAGCTCAGGTAGATGTACACGTGCTAGCTTTGTTCAAACGAGTGTGCTAAAAGTACCAAGGTAGCCCCGGCAGTGCGGGTAGCAGCAGGACAGTTTGCCAGCTCCTGTACGGCTAGTCCCTTCTGCAGCTCCACTGCTATTTGTGGCATGTTAGCTTGATCCAAACCAGCATGTGTCTGTCTGCCCAAGATGGAAATTGCACCTCCAGTGTAGGTGGGCTAAATGTGGGACCAGACGTCAGTAGCCCTGCTCGCCTTCCTGTGTGTCTGTGTGTGCGCCTGCATGCATGCGTGTGGGGCAGTTTGAGGTGTAGGGGAGAGAGCCTGCCAGTGTGTCAGCCGAGAGAGACTCAGACGAGGGGTGTGCTTTGTCTTTAACCGGGCGGGACTGTGAACTGCTGCGCTTGTGAATCCGGAGGAGAAGGTTTAGTTTTGGCCAGCTTCCCAGCAGACTGAAGAACAGTACCCTCCCTTATGCTGTACGTACCACGCTTCCTCCCGCCTCCACCTTAAACTCCCAGACCTTTAGTAGGATTATAGTTTAAACTGAGGGTATTTAAAGGGTTTTAACTGCTAAACGGATGCTCAGGACTCTTCCCAGCACCCAGTATGTTCATTCAAAAATAGGTAACTCATAACATTCTTTTGTGTTCCCGGTACAGTGTGTGGGGAATTTTCTGTGACCCTTGTTCTTTGGGGATGGCCTCTCTCTCGCTCACTCCACAGAACTCTTTTCCTCCCAGTGCATCCTATGTTCCCTCCTATGCGTTGTCTAACACTGTCTTACTGCGTAACCTTCCATGGCAAGAACTAGGAACCCGGAGTTACCTGTCTGATTTGATTCTGAGTCTGCTGTGCCACATTCATACTGTAATTGGGCATTGGTGTCCTGCTTCTGTTCCCTGTGCTGTCTTCTCTGTTCATTGCCTTTTGCCCATAGAACATTAAAAATTCTGTAGATCCATGGACCTTTGTACTGAGTCATTCCTGAATTTAGTGTATAAAGCTACATTAATACAGTGTTAAATTTGTGGTTTTAAATGCGCAAGTCAGGAAATCCAGAGTTAAGGTTCCTTCAGCAACCATACCATTGTCCCTTGTGCGTGTATGATCTTTCCTTAAGTGATAATGCAACACTGGACGTTGTCACATACTGTTTGGTAAATAATTCAATGAAATAAAATACAAAGGAACGGCACTTTTCTCTGTAACTGTGGATGCAGAGTAGAATCCAGCCCAGAAGAATACAACATCCAGAACACCATAGCTTGGGGGCAGTAACTGCTGCCTCCTTTGAATGAGCCATCGTCATATTCCACATTCAAATTAAATTTCCTGCTTGCTGATCTGTATTTGCTTGAGTGTAATGTGTCACAGGGAAACAGCTGGCCATGGTGAGAGAAGCTGAGAAGGCAGGCTACCTGTGAACTGCACAGTTAGATAAGATAAATAGAGTTTCTTACTAACAGTATTACAGTGTGGTATGTAGTTGTACAAAGTCTGCTGTGAGGCACAGGCAGTAAGGCAGACTATTGCACAGATCAAAATACAGAAAAAGATGCCTACTGTTTCAATTCAAATTACAGAACTTTAATCTTTTAACTTTAATATTTCTAAACACGTGGTTTTCAAACTCAGAAAGGATAATATTCCTTATTGAGGACTAGCCTTAGGTGAAGTCAGGTGGAAGTTCTGCTGTTGCAATCCACAGGAGGTTTGAGCTGAAAATAAGAGAAGGTGTGAATTAAAACAGACTTAGTTTGGTGCAAGTCCGTGTCTGGACACTTGTATTTTTGAATAAAAATGGCTAGTGTCGATATAGCTAAAACTGCTGTGTGCTACTAACTGTAGCAATCGGGCTCAGATCTCATATGTTGTGTGCCAGAACAGCATACCACCACCTCTTTCATGCTGTCACCTTATTTACCTGAATTTAAGCTTTTATTTGAAGTGCAAGTAAGGACTTATCTGCACTTTGAAAATTTACCAAAGTAGCTATTCTGGAATAGTTATTTCTGTATAAGCCACAGTGTGAACACTCATTCCGCAGTAAGTGTGTCCACACAGGGCTTATAATGATATAACTATTTTGGTAAATATCCAAATGTCCCAAGTCCCAAGCTGTTATGGTTGTTGAGATATCTGCTTGGTTCATGTTTTTGAGGCTAACTAATGCAGTGGCATCTACCTGTATTTTCGATCTGAAATGATAACTTGGAAAGCCATTATCTATCCCATCCATCTCAGTGGGGGCTGCCTTGGGTATCCCGTGATAAGTGTTGCCATTGAAACTATTAACTACCAGACTGCTCATCAAAGCATCTAAGAAAGGAAAGAGAGAGTCATGTTATGCAGATCTGTGAGTGACAGCCCATTTTTTGAACCATCAGTGTGTGGGTTTGGGGAGACCACACATTTTCTTACACCCTGATCAATAGCAAGCTAAACCCAAGGGCCCTAGCAGAGCCAAGCAGGACATCTGAGGCCTTCCAAAGTGTGTGGGAGGGTCAAGCACAAAGGAGCCCAATGGGTATATGCCTGACCGATGGGAAGCCAAGCCCACGGAGCTCAACAAAGTCCAGGGGTTTATTTGTACCCAAAGAAGCATAGAGTGCACACAACATCATATTTTGAATGTTTGTGTACACTACTGTGAGCAGTGTCTCATGTGGATGGAGCTTATTTTGTGGGCTGTGTGTGGAAGAGTATGCCCTATTTTTTCCCCAATCTGACCTAGGTTTAGTTCAATCAAATTTAGTCACTTTTATTCCACAATAAGTATCCACACACAGGCTTGCACCAAAATAAAGAGATTTTAGGAAACTGACTTAGTTAAACCAATGCAGTTTATGTGTAGACCAGCCCTAATTGATTTTTAGATGAAAAACCTTACCTTCTCATTAGTGATCAGAGGTATGGCCCTTAACCTTCCGTATTCAATGAATCATGGTAAAAATGTAGGGTCACTTTATTCTGAGGAGTGCTTTTTAAAGTGCACGATGTAGACTCAAGAGTTACACAGATGCTGCCTTGCTAAATGTATGTTGGAATATGAAAGGTTAGAAGAAAGCAGCAACCCCAGCAAGCAATTTGCTCAATCCACCCCGCCTCCCATTCTCTGAGAGGGTTGAAACCATCAAAGACAGGAGGGACTAATGGAGCGGAGGTCCATGTTGTTGCTAGGCTCCTGATAGGAAAGTACTGGATTCATAACTCTGATCTCAGAGAGATTACAGTGTCTCTAGATAATTTCTTCATTTCTCCCAGCTGTGCACAGGGGGCGTGCTGAGTTTGTGAGAGGACTGGCTTTACAGGGCAGTTGGAATGATTTCTTTCACCAGCGTCTATGGAAATGAAGCCCTTCCCCAGATCTCTACTGAATATCTGCTGTACAAGCAGGAGTGGTGCCAGCTAGTTTACCAAGTCATTTGTCATGTTTTTTTCTTTGTCTCCTTTTTCTTTTTGATCTGCCTTTCATTTCCCTTGTTTTCGCTGTGAGGGGAGCTTGCTCGAGAGCCGCTCTTTGGATTGCATAGAATCATTTTTCTCTTCCCTCCCTCTAGGCATTGAGCTCATCAGCTTTACCACCCTAGGGACTATAGAAACCCAACTCGGCTGCCAAGCCTGGGCCTTAGCAACATACTTCTGCTCATGCCATGTCTTTCTTTCATTTGTCCTCTTGCATGAGGTTGGTTGGTGCCAGTGAATAGTGTGATCATCACAGGGTGTTTCACAGGACACAATATATATGGTCACAGCCAGTGGCCATCTGTCTCTGAACTTTTCATAAATTGTGCTAGGGGCTGGATCTCCGAAAATGTTGGAAGAACCGTTGCAAATGCATGGTGCCTTGTTAAATATTCAAATACTGATCTGTAAAACACACATTATATTTCTGTTTATTCTCCTGGGCTAGTGAACTAAGGGCATCAGAAGTGTTTCTTCAGAATAAACCAATTAAATGAGATCTTTGAAAGTGGGTCATAGATCTGATATTTCTTAGACCTTGTCTTCTTCAATGTAAACATATAGCTGTGTGCCTGCCTGCCCGCCCGCATAAATATTGTACACAAATCTATGTTAATAGAACTTTGATGTTGCAAAGTCAAGTATGAAAAAATTAGGAAATTCCAGAATTAAACTTTAATTCTGCCCTTTTGAGCATATGCATTATGATAATCTTTAATTACATGATCACAGATATGTTTTCCACAGGACCCTGATCTCATTCGGTGGAAGGTGGTCAGTTCCTCAGCAGCTATTCAATATTTTGTTTTAGCCTCATTGTTCATTGTGTGGCCCCAGGCTTTGTTTACTGCCCACTGTTTGCTGCTTTGGAGACAGAATTATTAATTTCCTTATGGTGCTCCTGAATGTAGTATCTGAGTGCATCACAATCACTGATTTTTCACTACACCCCTGTGAGGTGAAGAGGGTATTATTATTTCCATTATTTAGTATCATGTAGCACTTAATATGTTGAAAGCACAACTCCCATTGATTTCAGTTACAGCTCAGCACTTCTGCAAATCGGACCCCAGCATATCAGTTTTGGCACCCAGAAAATGAGGAACCTGCAATCAGTGATCACCTGTGAAAAGTTTGGTTAAAGTGACTTGTCCAGCATCACAAAGAAACAGTGGGTTAGATGCAAGGATAGAATCCACTTCTCCAGGGCACCATTCAATTGCCTTGACCATGAGATCCTTCTTCCTCTTCCTGCAGTCCCCTGCCCGATGCACTTCTTCCAACTTCTGCAACAAATGATGCAGAGGTGCTACCGGCAGCAGCGTCTTTTGCTACACAGCCCTGATTCATCTCCAGAGCAGGTCCATCCTGTGCACTGAATGAGACAGAGGTCCTGTGGAAAAAACCAATATGTGATCATGAACTGTATCGAAATGCATATGCACAAGGGGACTGAATTAAGGTTGCACGGGCAACCTTAATTCTGGTATTTCCTGACTTTTTAGTGCTTGACATTGCAACCTCAATTTTCTTCTAACATAATTTTTTATGTATGTATGTAGTTTTTTAATGTAATGTCCTACGGTTTTACAAAAAACAAATGGGAACGGGGGAGGGGAGAAGAAAAGTTCCATCTTGTGCCATCTCATTGACACCCATGTGGTTCATCAGCTGGGTTGGAGTTTATAGATCCAGAGCACAGACCTCTGGCCCTTGAGCTATTCTGTCACTTGGAGTAACTGATAGCAGTACATGATTGTGACAAGCCCTAGAGGGGGGATAAGACACACTTTGCCAGAGGGTTTCCCAAATATTTTGCTGACAGTAAAGGGATGGTGAGACTCAAGAATGTTAAGCTCCTTTCCAATTCCTTGTCAGTTCTGTCTACCCTCTCCCTGCTCCATTTCCCTCACATGTTGGTTCCTAGTCCCAGCCTCCTTGTCCAGCCAATTCAAGTCTTCCCTTCTCCCCCAGCTCCTTGTCTGATCTTTGCATGTGTTCTCCCCAGCCAACTGGCTCCCAGTCCTAGCTGCCTTGTTCAGCCAGTCCCAGTTTCTCTTCTGCCCATGCTCCCACTCCGGTCTTCATCTCACCAGACTTCTTGTCCCAATCTATTCCTTTCCCTCCCTATTGGTCTGACTTCTGTTATCTCTGCATTCAAATTAGGCACCTTCTTCCTGCATACTGCCAGAGTGCCATCAGGGGGATAGTTGAGAGTGCAAATGAGCCAGGTCCCCTGCCCTCAGTTCGGGGGCCCAGTCCCACCCCAGCCTAGAGCAGCTATTACAGGGAAAGTCCAGAGTCGCCCTTGTGGCTCTGGGCTGGAGCATGCCCAGCTACTGTGTGGGGATGCAGGTGCATGGTCAGGTCAGCACTAGGAACTGAGAGAGGCTAGAACGTGCTCAGTGAGGACAGAATCATTGGAGGTTTTAGCTGTTAAGACGTCTCTGCTGAGCCTTTGTGATCTATGATTTTTGAAAGGTTTATAACTTGGTCATATTTGAGTGAATTTTCACAAGGAGGATACAAGGTATACCCCTGACAAAGTCCACCCCCAGCCAAATTTCACGTCCCTGCTCCAGAGCATGAGGGTGCTATTCTAGTTCAAAGGGAAAGTTGCCAAGTGTTTTTAACATGGCCAAAACAACATGTTTTTCTCTAGTCTCTCTCTTCCTCAGAAGCAGCTGAATATTTTGGGCTAAAATTTTCAAAATAAATAAGCCTGAAGGAGACACCTAGCATGGAAAATTTTAGCCCAAACAATTAATTTGATGAAGTTGTAAGCAACTGACAAAAGTTGTTATAATGGGAAGTGTTGGGTAACCTTAATAATAGCTGATAACACCAGCCCCATTTATAAAATAAGAATAATAAAAAGTATCCGGAATAAAACACTCCCCTGCAGATGCTTCACTCATGGGGCGAGAATGAGATGACAAATGTGTGACTCTTGTTAGGCATGTTGTTTAATGCTCTGCCGGAAGGCATAAGAACGGCCATATTGGGTCAGACCAACGGTCCATTTAGTCCAGTATCCTGTCTTCCGGCAGCAGCCAATGCCAAGGCTTCATACTATGGTGATGATACTATGATACTTCATACTATGGTGATGGCATTTCAGTTCTATGAGATTACTTTTGGATCATTTTGGTTGAAGGCCAATTTAGTTCATGCTGGCCATTCCTTGGTAAACGCTGAGTGATTACCATGCTGATGCTACTCATTTGTTATCTTTTCATTGCACCCAGGTTTTGTTTATTTGTTGTTAATGTCTTGAGATTCCAATCAAGGATCAGGGCCCCATTGCGCTAGGCACTATCTAGATATATAAGAAAAAGACAGCTCTGCCCACAAAGAGCTCTGGTCTCATTATATTACTAGTGTCTCTTCTGACAGTTAGAGGAAAACAACATGACAGTGGTTTAAATTGGATAAAATAGGAGGGGTGGTTGTTGCCAGGATGGGAAGCATTAAGCGAGATGGATGGAGGAGGCATCTGTGTCAAAACAAACATGTTTTGAGGGTGTTTGTACATCTTTTGTTCAGTTCGTACACAAGCTTTAAATCCAATTGGCTTCGTTACTGTTCCGGGATTCTCAGAACGCAGCACTGCCTGACATGTCTTTTTTTTTTTTTAAATCTGCTCCTGGCCAAGAACTTACATCTCACAACAGTAACACACATCTTTTTTTCTTTGGTATTCTGTGCTAGTCCAGACACATGGGCATAGTTCTTCCCTGTCAGCAGATGGAGACAGAACTGAGTCTTTTGATGTAATTCCCCTCTCCACGTACGGGCTTCACTGGCTTTCAGACCTTGTTAGTTGTTTTTATTTGCATCAAGCAGAGCACATCAATACCCTTGCCAACAGTGAGGCCTGAACAAAGATGAGAATAGCCGAAGCTTCAGAGGCCTGGAAGGAGCTTTATTCACATATTGGTGTGAATCTGCCTTTTTGGACTTATGATCCTGTATGTCAATTCATCAGCGCTCACAGTGTAGCTTGTCTGGTTTTGTGCAATCGGGGTTCCAGGAAAATGACAGAGGACAGGAAAATGGAAGCTTTCTGAGGAGACTGTCTTGAAGGCTTCACTCTTTGCCAACTAATTCATTAGCAGCCATCAAGGGGCTGCAGAAACTGAGTAAATCTCCTGTGGCAGAGCCGAGGTCAGACCTGGTCAAGACGTTGCCCTACCTTGATTTGGGCTTATCTACACTTTGTCAATCTCAACAAGTTCATCCCTGTGGCCAAAGCAGTGATCCACTGACCACTTCTTGAAAGATAAATTGGCAGCTCTTCTTTCACAGCATATTCCTGGTGGGGGGAGGAACTCGAAAAGTTTCAGCAGTTATTCGGACAGGTGAAGACTCGATGTTTCTCTCTTTAGAGGCCTCCCCCTACTTGATTCCTAAAGTAAGGCTCTTAGTCTTCCAGGAACAGATTCAGACAAACCAAAGTTATTACCCAGGCCAGAGACCACAATCCCAATTTAAAAGGAGAGGCCATTTCAAATGAAGCAACGCTGTGCTCAGAGAAGGGAGAACTAGGGTTCAGGGTGATCCCTCCTACTACAAATGAAGGAATGCAGGCCAGTGCACAGAATGCCCTCATAGTCAGAAGAAATAAAAAATGTGTTTTCTGAATGAGCCTAAAAGAATGCCAGGGTCTTAGAGGGTAGATTCTAGCTATTGGACGTATTGTAGAGTTCAGTGTGGATTCTTCCTGCAACTCTTCTGTTCAATTGCCCTACACCAACTTGTACAGAAGGCAGGAGACCTTTAACCTATTGCAAATAGAAACTGTTCTTCCAGTCCTGGAGGACCAAGGGCCCACTCAGCTTAGTTTGTGTAGAACAGCAGGCAGTCCAGTCACAGTCTTGGAATCGAAGAGAGTATACTTTTGTTAGGGTTCACAGAATCTCAGAAGTAGATCATATAGGCAAGTAATTTGAGGGGGCAGATGTGTGCTCCCTACACTTCCACAGTTCTTACTTTAAAGTCTCAATTCCACCGGGATCCCAGCATTACATGATTTTTGGGCAATAGATTAATGCCAGGATCTCACCTTTGGTCTGGCCATCGTAATGATAGTGTTGGCAGTTGGCTCAGAGGAAAGAAGGGTCTTTGTGTGCACCCATGTTTGGATGACTGGTTTGTGCCAAGTTGAAAGTAGCGGCTAGGATAACAACTGTATGTGTGTATATATCGGGAAGTATGTGATTGGGTAGCTTGGATAATAAAAACGGGACCTAATCAGTTCAACAGGAGTCTAAGCACATGTTCAGACTATAAGATCAGATCCATTGGTGTTCTGTATAGTAAGCTGATAGTATACAATTGCCTACAGACTGTAGGCTCTGTGACATCGAGGTTGAGAGTGTGCCCAATTCTACATAAATCTTTCTGAAGCCATTTATCAGAGTGGCAAGCAGAGTTGAGGGACTAGTGCAGGCAGCTGGTGATCCCCAGTGGAAGTCAAGATCTCCCTTTTCTGCTGGCAGTAAAGCAAGAAACCAACAAAGGATGCTCTCTAGACTCCTTAGATTGGAGGATCCTAACATATGCTAGCCTTTTTCTGCTATGGGTCATCAGTCAAAAGTGTTCAGAGGTTCCTCAAATCTGTGAAGAAGCTAAAAGTGGTAATTAGGTCTCCTCCTGTCCCTCCCTTATAGTTGGTTTTCACTGTTCTCACAGCCCTTTAGGAAAATCTTAATTTGAATACCTTCAATATCCTATTTCTAATGACTAAAATTCTGTCTACAAGATATGATTTTCCACGAGGTTGAGGTTATTCTTGGGTCTTTAGTTGAATTCAGGTCAAGGACAGTTTCCATGTTTCACATCAGCTAGGAGGTAGCCTGTCCCCTACCTCTCTGTCCTAAATTCATGCCCAGACATCAAGACAATTATTTGAATTTGTCCTGACCAAATGATGAACTTCAGATACTCTGTAGGAGATTAGTCATCTTGCTTTAAGGCTCTTCTGTAGAATCATGCTACAGGTGGTTTTGTGATGCATGATGGACAACAGTGATATTCCTCTGAACATTTTCATAACTTCTAAAGGACCTAGAGTAGAAACCAATAAAGTTTAAAACTTGCAATTACTGCATATGTCTGGAAATTGACAAATGAGCATGCTCTGGCCTATTATATTTCTTTTTCTTCTCTCCTTTCCGTCATATTAGCCTCCCCTTCCAGGAGAACCATGTCAGCTTGAGCCTTCCAGGGAATTTCATGGGTGAAGAGGCCCGTTAAGGCTAGTCACAGCCTCCTTCAGGAAGGAGAGATTTCACTGCAATATTTGGGGCAGCATGAGTGGAGTTAGTTGAGCTGCTTCCTTCCATATCCCCACAGAATGAGGATTTTGCGGGTGCCTGATTCCAGTAGCCCCCTCTCCCAGTATCGTTAAGGGGTAGTTCCTGTAACAGTCCCAGGGCTCCAGTGATTCAAATGCTCTGAGCTGTTTGAGAGATTGAGGGTTCAGTGCAGAGATGTGACAAAGGGGAGGGATAACTGGGATTAGTCCCTGCTTTGTCCATTTCAGCTGGAGGGACAGGGTGGTGTAGGGTAGATGAGGTTGGCGATGGTGGCACGTTGTGAGGAATGGCAGGTGATTAAATTGTGAAATTAGGTGTTTGAGAGACTTCTGCTGCTGGTGCACGATGCCTTCAAGGAACTGGAGAAGAGAATGGAGTTGGGCAAACTTCATTAACTGCACTGGGGTGCTTTTATGTAGAGCCATTTTTGTATACCCCATCTCTGATTTTGTGTGTAGATGTATTCAGTGTGTATAATTACTGGTTTTAAAGTTGTTTGGGATTTTTCAGGGTAAAAAGTGCTGTAGGAAATGCAAGATGTTATAATGCCTTCTCCTGGTATCCTGGGTGCAGCTCCCCTGTGCAGCTGCTTAGTTGCTGTGCATAGGTGTGCTCTGTGTTCTCATGCCATCCTCCGGTGAGCAGGGTGGTTGTGATAGTTAATTTAAAACCATTTTTTTTCAGATTGGGCAAAAAAAGGCATTAAAAATTCAGTGTACAGTATATGAATGTCTAGAAAGAATTAGGTACCTTGCCTTCCTTCCCCCTCCACAATATCCATTCAAATAACCAGATCAAGCTCTGGAAACTTTGAAGACCAGTGGAATGAAGGAGCAGCTGGCCTGCATGTGCTACACCAGCAGTAATGCAAGTGACACATGCAAGAGACAGGTTTTTCTTTCTTTTGTGATTCTTGAGTTCTGTTGTACAATGGGGAATTGCGGCAATTTGTCTTAAATGTATGTTTGCTGATATGCCCCTTACAGTATACAGCTTCCTTTGTTCCTGATGGTCAAGAGACACCATCAAAAGCCAACAGCTAATCTGCAGCATGTCTGGCTACAGCTGGGTCTCTTTCCACTTCAGCCTTTCTCTTCCATTAGCCATGGGGCAACCCAATCACATTTGCTGTAGCTAGATTTATGGCTGGCCAGGATACCACTTTGGCAAACTTCAGACTGTCTTCAGTGCTCAGGCGGCTTAGTATGTCATCCCTTTGCTTTCCGTGAATAGTAGTGTCTGTTCTGTGGTTTCTTCTACAGTTCTAGAATTGAACTTGGTAGTGCTCCGTCATCCTTCCCAAAAATCCTGTATTGATACCGCCACCCTCCTCGGCTGTTTAATTGGCGTGGCGGCACTGCAGGCGCGGTGGTTTAGATATAAAAACAAAAGCTGCTGTTGATTTAATCCCATTACGCAGAGTTGATCTCACGACCGCTGGACTCTTAGTAGGATTCCAGCTTTAATCCTGTAAGGATCAGTCTAGCCTGTTGCTCTCTCTGTCCTGATCCTAAATCCCTCTTTAATCTTGTTAATTACACCATGCCTTTTTCCTGAGGACCGGCATAGCTGCATTATGCCTTCATGCTGCCTTCCTTGGACTGGGATTTTCCCTTTGTTTTTACAGAGATGAATTAGTGGGAGTTCCTGAAGACCAATTTCACCAATACAGTAGCACTATATAAACCTACCATGGCCCCAGATTCACTTTCTCAGATGCTTGTACTGCAGGTGGTATCTGTGCTAGAACTGTGTCAGGGTGCTCTGCTACATCCCTCCTAACTTCTTCCTGGAAAGCTTCTCCTCCCTCCCTCCCCCCCCGGTCACATAATGGGATATCCTCTAAAGGAAGAAGTGCTTCTGGAACACCGGGGCCCTCTGAGAAGGAAATAGGAATCTGATAGCAAAAAGCTCTTCTAAAATTGCTGGAAACGGGAAGTACTAGGAATGGCATCAAAGATTCCTGGTGGGGAAGGGAATTTCATGGGATACAGGAGGATCCTGGGGGCGATGGTGTCTCCTGCAGAGGCTCTGAGATCCCTGGGACTGGAGTTAGGCGCTCCCATAGTACAAAGATCCCAAGATGACATATTCTAAGGGCCAGGCAGATTAATCCAGTTGTTTAAATCAACTTTTTTTTTTATCTTGACACGTATTCTGTGGTTTAAGGTAACCCTGGGAGAAGAGAGAAATAATGTGTATTCAGAGTAAAGGCTCTCTATCTTCATGTTGCACCATCTATAGGCTGCAAAATTCTGTGCTTCCTTTTCTATTTAATGCACAAGGCCCATTTTTCATTGTGACAATCTGCTCTTAGCACTTGCAATAATAGAAACTAGCCGGGTTTAATGTATTCATTTTTAGTATATTTTATACAGTAAAGAAAAAAAGCAAACCAGAAATCCCCATTTGTTGTAACTTCATCAAGAGCTGACAGATTTATTCTAGAACAGGTCTGAGCAGGGACCCGATAGCTGTTCCAAATCCAACTCCTTCGTCTGTCTGGAGCCCTGCTATTCCAGTCTCTTCCACCCCTCACTCTTTCTTCTTTGTCTGTCCTCCATCCTGACAAGCAGAATCTCCTGCTGTTCAAGTCCAGCAACCAGGCCCCCATCTCCAGAGTTTTGCCAATGCACCTCAGTCTTGATCTTCCTCCTCACAAAGAATGTGGTCAGCAGTGACAGCTTGCAACACAGGAATCCAGCGTAATTCCATTTAAAACCAAATAAAAGGAAAACCCTTTTGGCTCATGCAGGATGTATTTTTTGGCTGCATCTTCTAATTAAAGGGTCCCTGATACTTAGTTTTTTGGGAGGAAGAGTTTAAACCTGTGATAAAAGGCGATTGTTTTAAGCAAATGCTGACATGATCCCAGCAGTTCTAGGGTTAAGGAAATCACACTGAGGGGTGATATGGTGATGCTGTTCCATATTTTTTGTGTGTTGCCAGTAGCGAGAAGGGGGAAACTTTGATTTTTAATCCGCTTTGGAGGAAGCTCCATATCAGGGCTGCACAGAAACATCCAGTCAAGCAGTTCCTTTATCATAAAGGGGATTTTAATTAAAACTGTTCTTGCATCATGAGCGGAATGAGCGTCAGCGCCAGCCAGCCCCGTACCGGGCATTTATCTCCTTCAAACCACATTACCAGTAATTGCTACATTAAATCAAAATCAGGGGAGATTACAGGTCTGAATTGGGCAGGCGGCTGGTGCCAATGCAGGGGGCTCCATGCTGCTGAGTGGCTGATATGGGGACCCCTCCTCCCAAGTGAGGGTGAAGGGTTGAAGGACTCCTGGTTCCCAACCAGCCCTCCCTGTTCATAAGGCAGAATTCTTTGTCATAATTGAGGAGGAGTGGCAGACTGCTGCTTCAAACAACCCAAGATATGGGTGTTTCCTCTCATTACTTTCCTTTTTCTTCATTTCCATATGTAGCAGGAATCCTCCCCTCCCCCCATATCACACCTCGAGATTCTTTAGAGGCGCTCTGTCCTTCTCATTTTATAATCCTTGCCCCACCCCTTGAATGCAAGATGAAATTTCCCATCTTCTCTTGATTGTGCCTTCCGTCCCTGCTCCAAACCATGAATGAAACACAGAACTTCTAACTTAGTCACTTTTTTTGCCTTCCTCTGGTTGCAGGAGAGAATCTTCCCTTCCATCTGTGACTTTCCTGTCTGTGCTTCCCCTCTGCCAAGTGCAGCCCACTAACCCAATGCATTGTTTTCTAAACTTTAACCACGCCACTATTTTTAATTCTGGACCCGGATGTTTCCCTTTTTGCCCCTTTGTCTTGACGCTGTCTACAAATAAGCTCTAAACATTTGAAGCATCACACGGTGAGACTTAGGAATGCTCCTGTCTCCCTGAGACCTTTGGTCTGGAGACAGATTGGGGCACTTGGAGAACTTCTGAAATGTGACAGCTGGGTTTGTAGGGGCCACCGTTAGAACTGTCTTTGTCCTAAAGAGGATGAGTGAAGAGCAGTATTTGCAGAAAGCTCCTTTTCCATTTTAGCTTTCGTTGTCTGTGCTTTCACCTTGATGTGAAGTGCACGTCTGAGAATTTCATCCGGTTTCATTGCAGTTATTTAGGGGCAGTCTGGAGGCAACCCCTGTTCTCGTCTTTCCCTCCTCTCCCCACATTCCTTTGGCAGTGTGTCACTTTGAGAAGTACACTTCCCAGAGAGTTTCTCTGTCTGCCACTTCTCTCATCCCCTGCAGAAAGTCCCATTGTCAAATCTGTACATAGGTCCAATGCAATTTGTATGTGAGAACAGTGGAGCCAGGTCTGTCTGAAGAAATTAAAGACAGATATCTAAGCAATTTAAATTCACAAGGCTCAAACGAGCTTCCTGAAAGTGAGATTATGCTGAGGAATCACAACAGGTATGCAAGTTAGGCTCTTTAAAATGGGGAGCTATACGAATGGCCTATCAGGGTTAAGGATTGAAGTTTGAGGGCTGTCTCTCAAGCAAGAAATGCAATGGGGGGCCTCGCTACTCTGTGCTGCTAATCCAGTCACTTGACAGCTCAAGTATTGTTTTGCAGTGTGGCAACTTTCAACTCGAGCCAGGCTAACTCAAGAGGTATGTTCTGCAAATTGTTTTGGGGAAGTTCTGTGGCTTGTGTTTTATGTAGGAGGTCAAACTAGGTGGTTACAATAGTCCCTTCTGGCCTTGGAATCTATGAGAAGGGCTTATTCAAGCTAACTCTGCAGTGAAGACATCCATAGTCACAGAGCACGTGAGTATGTGACCTATAGAAAACCAGGTATAAGGCTCTGTTAGAGTTCAGTCAAATGCAAATTTATTGTACAGCTGCTGATTTTTATATATTGCTTTGGGCATGTGCACACTTGGGTGCTTGCATCAATTTAAAATGTGTAGGTAGGTACCCCAGTGTGCCCTTCACCGCTCGCTGGCTCAGTGTGGAATACCAGCGATTCGTCCAGGATTTTCTGGGAGCTAGGTGTCAAGTTCCCACTATGCCACTTTTTCCATCCCATAATGCTTTCCCCATCTTGTGATAATTTTAAGACTCTCACAGTCCCACATGCTGCTTTTTGGCTTCTGCTGCCTCTCTGACGGAAGCATGGACTCTGCACAGCCCAGCACAATTCTCAGGAGCATTGCTAATAAAGGACACATGATTCTCCTATATTTGTAGGACTTGAATGAGTATTACAACAGCCGGGAGTATGATGCAGAAGAGGTGGAGATGTTCAAGCACAGTAACTGGATGCTGATGGATGCAGTTGGAGGGGGGAAAGAAAAAAAAGCCAGGTTGCTGCTAGCACTCATGGAGTAGCTACACTTGTTGGATCACCTCTTCTGGACCTGAGAAACAAACACTGATGGGTGGTATTACTTCATAATGCAGTCTGACATCATGAACAGTGGCTACTGAACTTTTGGATGTGGAAAGGCACGTTCCTGGATCTTGTGCTGAGCTCGCCCCAGGCCTCCAGTGCCGGGGCACCAAAATCAGAGCTGCATTGACAGTGGAGACTATGCATTGCTGTGCTGGATTGCTATTGTTGGTGGGCAGTCAGTGTGGAGTTGAAAAATCCACTGTGGATGCTGTTGTCATCCAAGTGCGTAAGACCATTAAGTGTCTCCTGCTACACAGGACTGTATCTCTCAGAAATGTGCAGGAAACAGTGGATGGATTTGCAGCAATGGTCCTTGACAGCACCAAAGAAAGATTCAACTAGTGGCCCAGTAGGTGCAGAAGTTGAATGTGCTTTTGGTGGACTGAAGGGTCGCTGGCACTGTTTGCTTATTAGTTTGGATCTCAGGGAGGCAAACATCCCCATTGTTATATTGCATGTTGTATGCTGTGTAATATGGAAGGCAAAGGGGGAGAAGCTACTGGCAGGGAGGAGAGGAGAGGTGGATCAGCTGTCTGCTGAATTTGAACAGCCAGATACAAGGGCTATTAAAGAGCAAGTCATGGAGCTGTATGGCTGAAGGAGGCTTTAAAAGTCCATTTTAATAGTCAGCCACAATAATGTAGTTTGATGCTTTTATGAAAGTGTCTGTTGTGTGTATGGAGATCAAATATGGGTGGGTTAGTGCTTCTCACTATGAATTCTGTAACACTTGACATAAAGGTACTTTGAGTTTCCAAAAACAGAGCTTCATTGTGTGCAAAGAAACAGGCAACAAAATTCAAGTGCCGACAAACACCAGGTAAAAACTATTTAACAACACTGTAACAGGGTGAACCATACTATAAAACCCTGACGTAAAAATGGAAGTAAACAGTGAAGATTTATATTCATGCATGTAAAACTTAACTACAGTGTAGTAAGCTATGTCGGATCCTGTGGTTTTCATGTTGATGTGTGTGTAGTAGTGATTCAGAATGGCCGCTGAGTCTGGGGTCTTTGGGCACGTAGGTCTGTAACGCTCTTCAATATCTGAGTTTGTTGCCTGAGCAAACCCATGATGTCTTTGCCTTTACTGATGAGTCGCTAAGTCCTTTTCCCCCTCCTGCAGCAACCGCTGTCTTCATTGTTGATCCTTCTCTCTGGTCGCAGCCGTATGGTCTCTCCAAGCTCCGTGTTCACACTCTGAGGCTATAGAGGATTGAAGGATTTCACAGAACATATCCTCCGTAAGCAACTTCTTTCTTCTGACCATGCTCAGGTGTTAGCAGGCCACCACCCCAGAGGTTGCTGATTAAAACAGACAGATTTGCCCTTAAATTTACAGTCCCAACAGAAAGGGAACGATAAGTGTCAACTCCCTTTAAACATTATTCTCCTAAATACCATTAGAAATGCTAATTGTCACTTTAGCTTTGGAACACCTCACTAGAGACACTCTGCAGCTCAAACCATAGTGAGTATGGCCTAACAGGGAGGTGGGCGGTTGTTCTGCTGCATGGAAGATTTAAATGCTGGGTGCCCCGGAGTATGGGTATAGGGAAAGTGCAGTGAATATTGGCAGTATTTTCACAGGCAGTGCTGATCTTGGCTGATACCTTACTCCTGAGGGTGACAGTGACTGAAAATCCAGTTGCTGTTGGCGTCCCAAAGCCTCCTGAGACTGTGTGCTGCTAGTGTGTTTACTGCAGTGGTTCCAGTGGAGATGAGTGCAGAGTGATGTGTGAAGGTCTCCTATTGTGGGGGAAGAAACAAGGCTGCCATCCCTTGAAATGTCTGGAGTGGATTGCAGAGTATCTCTGTGAAAGTGTCATTGGGATCTCTCAGGAAGATAGAGGAGACATCCCACTCCATAAGCCCAGCCCCTCACCTCTGCCTTAACCCAACAAACAAACAAACACAAAAAATTGAAAAGTAGGTGCCAACTCTGTTTCCTCTACCTCTACGCAAGCACAAGACACTGGTCTTGGTGTGATTTGTGTAATCAGGACTGCCATACTACTTTTTAAAAATTTATTCTCTAACATTTGATTTTCAGACATTATACCAATAAAGTAAGCAATCAGAAGTCAGTGCTTTTTTCCTCTAAACATGCAGATGAGATCGGTGCCATTTTCAGAGGGGAAGAAGGGCAGAAGGAAGGAGAGAGATGACGTTTCAGGAAACAAAAAGAAAAAAATGATTGAGGAATAATGTATGTACATACTTACCTGAGTTCCCTTGCCCTTCATCTGTGAGCTCCCCTGCACTTTCCCCCTGGAATCAAGCCAGTACCACTGGGTGTTTCAGATGGCTCCTAATTCATGACATGGTTTGAACCCCCCTGCAGCATCGTGCTCCCCTGCCACTGTTCATGACAGGAGTGCTCCTGCAAAATATCCACAGTCGAATGCAGAGCATTAGCGAGGTGACTGCCAGTACAACATGCAGTTTGTGGTAAAAGCAGCTGGTCTGTGGGGCAGCACCAGATTTCTTATTGCTCTCCCTTGCTTGCTGTTATCCCTGGTACAGTCCCTTCACTTTCATGTGGCTCTGCTGCTTATCTCTGTTGTGCCCCAGTTTTAGCATTGTCTGTGCAATTTGCACATAGATGTCAATATTTCTGTGAGTGTTCCATAGCTATGTTTGCACAGCCTCTTCTTCGCACAGGCCAAGAAGATCCAAGATTTCTTGCTTGCTCCAAACAGGAGCATGTCTAGTTGCTCTGTGTGTGCATGGACAACCATGGTCAGGTGCACGCAACAAAGGTGAGCTGGCAGGTGGTATCGCCAAGTTGGGCAATCAAGAAAAGGCACTTAAAAACTCATGGATGGTTTTAAAGTTGGGAACGGACTTCCAGGTCTCTGTGACCTCTGGGCAGCAGAGTTCAAAATTGTGATCAGAGCAGCTTCTGTTGTGGGAGCAGGGGCATTGTGGGACAGCTACTATAGGACTGTTAGCCATTCTTATGTGTCAACCCGATCAGTCCAATGGTCCGTCTAGTCCACTATCCTGTTTTTCATCAGTTGTTGGTGCCAGATACTACAAATGGAAGGAACAAAACAGGGCAATTATTGAGCGATAATTCCTTGTTGTTCAGTCCCAGCTTCTGGCAGTCAGAGATTCAGAGATACCCAGAATATGGGGTTGCATCTCTGACTGTCTTGGCTGATCCTATCCTTGGACCTATCCTTTGTGAATATATCTAATTCTTTTTTGAACCCATGTATATCTTTTGGCCTTCACAACGTCCCCCCGACAATGAGTTCCACAGGCTGACTATGTACTGTGTGAAGTACTTCCATATGTTTACTTTAAACTTGCTACATCTTAATTTCATTGGGTGACCTCTGGCTCCTGTGTTCTGTGAAGGGGTGAATAACACTTCCTTCACTTTCTCCACACGATTCATGATTTTATAGACCTCTCATATCCCAGTTTAGTAATCTCTTTTCCAAGATGAATAGTCTGTCTTTTCAATCTCTTCTCATATGGAAGCTGTTCCATACCCCTAATCGTTTTTGTTGCCCTTCTCTGTACTTTTCCTGATACTAATGTCTTTTCTGAGATGGGTGTGGTCACAACATGGATTTATATAGTGGCATTATGATATTTTCTGTCTTATTTTCTATCCTTTTCCAAATGGTTCCTAACATGCTGTTAGCTTTTTTTTGACTGCTGGCGCACGTTGAGCAGATGTTTTCAGAGAGCTATCCAAGATGACTCCAAAATCTTTCTTGAGTGGTAACAGCCAATTTCGACCCCATCATTTTCTATGTATACTTGGAATTGTTTTCCAGTGTGTATTACTTTGCATTTATTAACATAGAATTTCATCTGCCATTTTGTTGCCCAGTCACCCAGTTTTGTGAGGGACCCTTTGTAACTCTTTACTATCAACCTTGGATAATTTAGTATTGTCTGCAAACTTTGCCATCTCACTGATTACCTCTTTTCCAGATAATTTATGAATACGTTGAAAGCACAGGTCCCAATACACATCTTTAGGGGACCCTTCTATTTACCTCTCTCCACTGTGAAAACTGACCATTTATTCCTACCCTTTGTTTCCTGTCTTTAAACCAGTTACTGATCCAGGAGTGGACCTTTCCTCTTGTTCCACGACTGCTTACTTTGCTTTAGTCTTTGGTGTGAGACCTTGTCAAAGGCTTTCTGAAAGTCTGAGTACACTATATCCCCTGGATCACCCTTGTCCACATGCTTGTTGACTCCCTCAAAGAGTTCTAATAGATTGGTGAAGCACAGGCAATGCAGTGGTTACACTTGCACTGGCGATGTCCTAAGTAGGCCAGCCGTGGCTGTGTTGCACAGGGAGGTAGTATTATTGTGTCACTGTAACTGGGCACTCATAGATTCCAATGACAGAAGGAACTATTGTGATCATCTAGTCTGATTTGCTGTGTAACACAGACCACAGAACATCCCCAAAATAATTCCTAGAGCATATCTTTTTTTTTTTTTTTTAAATCCAGTCTTGATTTAAAAATTGTCAGTGATGGAGAATCCACCACGACCTTTGGTAAACTGTCCCAATGGTTAATTACTCTCTGTTAAAAATTTGTGTTTTATTTCCAATCTGAATTTGTATAGCTTCAACTTCCAGTCATTGGACTATTAAACCTTTCTCTGCTAGACTGAAGGGACCATTATTAAATGTTTGTCCCCAAGTAGATATTTATAGACAATAATCGAGTCACCTCTTAATCTTTCTTAAACTAAATAGATTGTGTTCCTTAAGTCTGTCTGTCTTATCACATAGTCTGTGTGTGTGATATCACATAGCCTATGAGATAGTCATCACAGTCTAGATCAGTGTTTCTCAATTGGTGTTCCGCGGAACCCTGGGGTTCCGCGGGAACACTGTTAGGGTTCTGCGAGAAAGTGACATCGCGCAGCCGAGAGCAGCTGTTCTCTGCACTGCCGAAAAAGGGAAGATGTCCCGGATTTTTCGGCGGAGGGTATCGAGTATGAGTGTAATTTCCCTGTGGAGCCTAAAGAGTTCCACGGCGAAATTTAATTGAGAAATGCTGGTCTAGATAGACTTATCACATCATCTATCTATCTCACTAAATCTATGACTAATCTTCATGGCTCTTCTCTGAAAAACTCATCCTTGAATTGTGGACACCAAAACTGGACACCGTATTCCAGCAGTGGTTGCACCAATGCCAAGTACAGAGGTAAAATAATCTCCCTATTCCTTCTCAAGATTCCCGTTTACATGATCCATAATCGCATTAGCTCTTTTAGCCACCGCGTCACACTGGGACTTCATGTGCAGGTGATTATTCATCACAACCCCCAAATCTTTTTCAGTCACTACTTCCCAGTATAGAATCCCTCTATCCTGTAAGTATGGCCTATATTCTTGGTTCCTAGATATATACATTTATATTTAGCCGTATTAAAACACGTATTTCCTTGTGCTTAGTTTACCGAATGATCCCGATTGTTGTGAATCAGTGACCGGTCCTCTTCATAATTTACCACTTTCCCAATTTCTGTGTCATCTGCAAACTTCACTGGTAATTATTTTATGTTTTCTTCTAGGTCCTTGATAAAAAATATGAAATAGTGTAGGGCCAAGAACTGATCCCAATGGGACCCCTCTGGAAACACACCCGCTCAATGACGATTCACTGTTTATAGTTACATTTGAGACCTATCAGTTAGGCAGTTTTTAATCCATTTAATGTGTGCCATGTTTATTTTGTATTTTTATTTTTTAATCAAAATGATGTGCAATACCAAGTCAGATGCCTTACAGAAGTATGACTCTATTACATCAACACTATTACCTTTATCAACCACACTTATTTCATCCAAAAAAAAAAAAAAAAAGTATCAGGTTAGTTTGATAAGATCTATTTTCCATAAATGAATGTTAATTTACATTAATTATATTACCCTTCTTTAATTCTTTATTAATCGACTATCCTGTTATCTACTCTATTATCTTGCCCTGGATTGATGTCCGGCTAACAGGCCTATAATCACCCAGATCATCCTGTTTACCTTTTTTCATTATTGACACAATGTTAACCTTCTTCCAGTCTTCTGGAACTTCTCCAGTGCTCCAAGACTTATTGAAAATCAACATTAACGGTCCAATGAGTGCCTCAGCCAACTCTTTTAAAACTACTGGATGCAAGTTATTTGGACTGGTTGATTTAAAAATCTCTAACTTAGTAGCTTCTGTTTAACACCTTCCAGAGATACTAGTGGAATGGAAAGAGTGTTATCACCATATGCGAAGACTATATACAGAACAGAAATATTTATTGAACACTTCTGCCTTTTCTTCATTATTATTGATAATGCTGCCATTCCTGTCCAGTAACGACTATTACCATTGTCAGGATTCTTTTATTATATATTAAAAACTCCTTACTGTCTTTACCTTTGATGGCCATAGAGATCTCCTTTTGTTTCCCTTATCAATTTTCCACAACTCCTAAACAGTTGCTCACATTGGCAGGAGACAAATTTTGGAGTAGATGCATCAAAGCCAGGTTGACACTTGTTCACTTAAGTCGACCTAACTTTATAGTATAGAGAGGCCTAATGCTTTCTGCCTCTGGTGCCGGGACAGCAGATGGGAGACTCGGGGTCATGGAAGCTGTAGTGTGAGTCTCTCCCTAGTATCCAGGCAGAGCTGCTAAAGGGGAAGGGTGTGTCCTTTCACCTCCCAGCTTATGGAAGCTGAGAAAATGTTGGGTGGTTAATATCCAGTATTTTGAGTTTATTTGCTCTTGTTTTAAATCTGTGTGCTTGAAAATAAAGCAAGCCCTTAGGAAAGGGTATTGGACTGAACAGTTATTGGGAGCTTTATTCTACCTTCTCTGGCCTGTGTGTTTTCCTACCAACTTAGAGTCAATAGAGAAATGTTATACCACTTTCTGTCCTATTTCATAGGGTTTTGTGAAAATGCAAATATTTCAGTTTGTTGGTTTGCTGATCGTGGATGCCCCACACCCATCTGTCTCAGAGTACAGGTAACCCTCTTCTTCCACCCCCAACTCCTCCAAACACACATGCTGCATATATTTGTAAGTCTCACTGCCTTTTTCTGGCTATCTTCATGTGCTCTCTTTTTGCTTTTTTCTTTTCTGAGGCAGAAACTGACATGAAGGCTGCTTTTGGTGGCTTGGCAAACTGACTGCACAGTCTGCATGAAGCTCTTCTAATCTACACTGCCACCCCCAACTTCCCAGAAAAACACAAGCATGTGCAGTGGTGTGCCGTGGGTCTCTGGCGCCCGGGGGCCACACTTGCCCTGTTGGCATAGACCTGCGGGGGTGGAGGGATATGTGGGCCTATGTCCCGCTCTCCCCCATTTCCCCCCCATCGGTGGCAGCACCCCACAGGGTGTCTGTGGGCCTGTTTCCCACTCTACCCCTGCTGTGGGGGCAGCGGTGGGGGGTGTGTGTGAGATGGGCTCTGGTCCCCGCAGCTCCCTCCTTGCGCCCAGTGCAGGGGTGGAGGAGCCAGGAGGACACCCTGGCTGTCTGCAACAGGGGTCGGGGCGGTTCTTCTGAGGAGGTCCTGGCCGGCACCCCTCCCCAGACTGGTGCTCGGGGTGCCTGTCCCCTCCCCCCTGCCTTCCTCTTCAGTAGGCCACTGAAAACGTGTGCAGATCATCTACAGCAATAACTAGTGCAACCTCTTGCCCCAAGAAAAGTAGTCCCTAGGGTTGCTCCCTGCATTAAAGCATGACTTGCTGCTGTCCCCATTCATTTAGCAAGTCTGACTTTCCTCTTTCAGGGTAAACCTTGTCATTCTTGCCAAACATCTTCTCTACAATCTATTTCTAAATCCTTTCCATGCAACTCAGCAAATTCACCTAATTGTTAACATGCAGCACTTCTGGTATAGTGCTCCTGAGCCTCTCCTTAGGAGACTGCCAGGCAGAGGTTGGTTGTTTTGTTATATGGGCGTAGAATGAAACATGATTGATTGGTCTCAAGTTTAGTGCCGAAGTCAAATTTGAGCCTGGATCTCTAGAGATTAAAGGACATATACAGCTTTCCCTCCTGAAACTGCCTCTGCTGATTCTGACTGAAGCTGTCGCATGCTATATTTTGCAGATCCAGAACGTTTCCAAAAACAATTTAAGTATTGTGAGGTGTGCACTGATCTGATATTCCAACTGCTGTTATAAAGGTCCCACTTGCATAACATTCCCTGGTTTCTTTATTTCCATCCTCCGTGTAATGTCAGAACCAGTTCCCTCACCTTGACTGTGATGTCTTTTTGTTTAACTTAAATTTCCAGTTAAGAGTTTAGTTTATGTAACATTTCTGACGCTAATGTGTGTTCACTCGCCTACTTATAACTGGTGGTTGTTCTTCAAGTGATTGCAGCACAAAGCCATCAAACCTCTTCCCTCGGCGATATCCACTGGAGGGCTGGAGCTCCCCCTGCTTGTGTGTGTCTCTGCAAGCAGATATAAAGGGCAAAGCCACTCCTAGCCATCCTCAGTTCTGTCTTACCTCCCACAATGACTGTTGGAACTGTGTTCAATACCAGAACAGTTCTCTCTCTCTCAGCTTTTGTTAATAGGGTGTGAGTGTGTATAGTTAGTCTAGTCTTAAGTATAGTTAGTAAGGTTTAGTTGTGTTGTTGGGAAGAAAAAAAAAGGTTTTCGAGCTTGTTGTTTTCCCCGTGTGTGTGGGGGTGGGGGTGGAAGGGGGTGGGGGAGGGGGGGGTACTGATTTGCCCTGGTCACCGGGCTTCAGGCTGTGCATTTCTTGCTCAAGACTTATGCCATTGAACGACCTGAACAATAGCTGCCTGAAGTGCTGGAGGGAGGAACACTTAAAGGACCAGTGCCAGAGTTGTGCGGAGTTCAAGCCTATGACAAAGAAAGATCGGGAGCTAGGCTGACATTCTTGCTGATGATGGTGGATCTCAGGCCACTGTTGGATCTGTCCTGGTCTGACTCAGTGCTGAGCGCCTGCCACTTTAGTGGAATGCAGGCACTGTTCTCTTTCACCTGTGCCAAGGAAGAAATACAAAACTTCCAGAGAGGCCCCAGCCAGGGTGGAGATCTCCATCCTCTAAGTCGGGTAAGAGGGACAAGAAGGAGTTGAGTAGAGTGCACTTGAAACCTAAGCACTCTTCCTCCAAATTGGGGTCTAAGTTGGCTTAGTTGGCTCCGGAGCGACAGTGAGCACTGTTGAGCCAGTGCCAGAAGTGGCAACAAAATATCTTGTGGTGGCAAAAAATCTTCTCTGTCTCTTGGTGCCAGTGTCTCCTTTCTCACAGGAGTCCACTCCCTGAGCACCACTGCCCTGTCAGCCAGTAATTTAACCTCTGGTACTGCAGTTGCCTGCTTCCTGGACAGGCAGGCCCTTGGCACCATTCAATGGGAAGCCTGTAATGATGATGTCACTCTGCCCATTGCCAGGCTTTCAGCACCGGTCCCTGGCACTGGTTGATCAGCCCTGCCATGGTCAGAGGAAGGTGAATCTTTGTTGTTGGCCTCGGAGGTGTGATCTTGTGTCTCATAGCCCCAAAGCAGGACCTGTTAGTCTCCTCAGAGATCGTCTCTTCTGATCTACTACCATGACCCTTCAATGGGAATGTGGTCAGAACAGTGGCCATTTTGGAACCATTGGGGGTTTCCCTCAGCTTCAAGATCTTCCCCACACTGTGTGTAGTCAGTGCCCTTGCCTAAAAGGGGAGAGTCTGTACACCAAGAAACTCCATCCCTAGAGTCTGGTACCAGATCCAGTACCGAGCATCAAGAAGAGGTTCCAGAACCAGAGCGTCAGTCTTGGCTTCCTCTTTATCCTCTGAAGGTGAGGCCATTTCACCTGGGACAACTTCCCCCCCTTCCCCACCCGATGATTTTAGTTTATCAGGAGTTGTTAAAGAGAGTGGCTCCAGACTTAGATCTACAGGTCGAGGAGGTTAGTGAGTCCGCTCCTTGCCTGGTGGACATTTTATCATCTGTGGATCCCTCCAGGGTAGCTCTGTCAGTTAACCAGGCAATACTAGAGCCTATAAAGGCTTTATGGCAGACTCTATCCTCTTTATCTCCCAACTCTAAGAGGGAAGAAAGTACTATCTAGCCTCTCAAAGTTTTGAGTACTTTTATACTCATCCACCTCCAGGCTCATTAGTGATCACAGCAGCTAATGAGAGAATGCGACAGGGAACTGAGCTGCCACCCTAAATCAAAAGATGCTAAGAGACGAGATTTATTCAGCAGAAAGATTTATTCAACAGCATGTTTACAGCTGTGTACTGCTAACCAACAGGCTCTGTTGGGGCAGTATGATTTTAATTTGTGGGATTCCGTGGAAAAGTTCAGAGAGCTACTCCCAGAGAACACTAGGCAGGAATTCTCTGCCCTGGTAAAGAGGACAAACTAGTCGTGAGAACTTTGCTGCGGGCAGAGCTTGATGCAGCAGACTCAGCAGCTAGAATCATGGCTTTTGCAGTTGCCATGTGTAGATCATCCTGATTGTAGTCTTCTGGTCTTCTCTATGAAGTACTGAACACTATCCAGAACTTGCCATTTGAGGGTCCTTTTCTGTTCTTGGACCAGACGGACATCAAGCTCTATGGACTTAAGGACTCTAGAGCCACCTTGAAGTCTTTAGGTCTATACATGCCTGCCCCACTCAGGAAGCACTATCAGCTCCAGCACATAACCTGTTAAAAAAGAGTTCCTGGGGTTAGAGGTGTAGGCCTCCCCCGCCTGCAGCTTCGGCTACAGCTCCATGCCCTTCAAAACATCCAGGAAGTGCAAAGAAGTCATTTTGATGGATCAGTTGAGGTTGACATACCAGCCTCCATCTCTCCACACCCAAACTCCCTCACCTTCGCAAAATATCTGTTCCACTTTCACAGTGCTTGGTCCCACGTTACTTCTGACCAGTGGGTCTTGAACACTGTGGAAGTGTTTGCTTCTCATATTTGCTTCTACCCCTCCCTCCTCATCCCTCTTCAGGGCCTGCTCTTGCAAAAAAACTCCTTATTCAGGAAGTATAATCACTCCTGAGAGCCATAGAGAAGGTTCCAAGTGATCTCAGAGGGAAAGGATTTTATTCCTGGTATTTCCTAAAAGGGGAAAGGGGGAGGAGAGGGTCTCAAACTAATTTGAATGTCAACTCAACAAATTCTTAAAAATGATAGCTTTGCGTGGTCACCCTAGTTTCTGTTATCCCGTCCCTGGATCCTGAGGACTGGTATGCCACCCTTGACTGAAAAGGTGCCTTCTTCCATGTGACAATCAGTCAGGCTCACAAGAAGTACCTCTGATTTCTGGTTAAATCAAAATGATTACCAGTTTTCTGTACAGCCTTTTGGCCTCTCAACAGCTCTGTGTCTTTACAACGGTCATGGTGGTAGTAGCTATCTTCCTCTGAAGATCAGGTGTTCAGGTTGGATGACTGGCTGTTCAGGGGTTGGTCCAAATAGCAAGTGCAGAACAGTATTGCCCTGATCCAGTCAATGTTCAATTGTCTGGGACTGTTAATCAACATGGAAAAACTCTCCTCGATTGAGAGGATAGAATTCATAGAGGCTGTACTGGAATCATCTCAAGCCAAGGCCTTTCTTCTGGTTCCAGGCAATTCAATCAGTTGTTAAGGGTTTGAAGGCTCGTCCAGTCACAACAGCACAAAACTCTTTTGAGTATTTTAGGTTACATCAGTGGTCCCAACATTTTTGACTCGAGGGCCACGGATGTCATTTTTACAATCCTGAAAGGCCACCAGTTTCCACCAGTAGGCCGCCCTGCCCCTTGCCCCGCCACCGCTGCAGCCAGACAGAAGGAGTTCAGCGAGGAGGCTGTCTCCTCGCTCATCTTCCAGGCTGCAGCAGGGAAACCGCATGCATCCTGTAGCTCCGTGCGCTCCACCTGGGTCCCTAGGCAGTGGCTTCCTTCTGTAGCCAGGGGGACAGAAGATCAGTGCTCCCCTTCCTCTGGCTCCAGCAGGGACCCCAGCACCTAAGGACCCAGCCAGAGCACTTTGCTCTCTGCTGGTGCCAGAGGAGGGGAGAGCTAATTTCCCCCTCTCTGGCTCCAGAAGGGACCACAGCACCTATGGATCTAGGCAGAGTGCTTTGCTATGCTCCCTGCTACAGCCAGGGGAAGGGGAGCGCTGATCTCCCATCCACTTGGCTACAGCAAGGGGCATGCACCGGTCTTTTAGCCCCGTGGAGACGTGCTCCGCCTGGGTCCTTAGGCAGCGGCTCCCTTCTGCAGCCAGCAGGAGAGGAGCCGTAAGCCACTTTGAAAGCCCCTGTGGACCACTTTTAGCCCCCGGGCCAGAGGTTGGGAACCACTGGGTTACATGGTCTCTTGCACCTACATGGTTCAATATGCCAGACTGTACCTCAGAACTCTGCAGGGCTGCTGGCATCAGTCTACTCACCATGCCACCATCAGTTAGACAGTGGTGAGAGTGCCCTCCCGTGTCCTCACCTCCCTAGATTGGTGGATAGATCCAGCCAATGTATGTGTCAATGTTCCTTTTGCCTGCCCACAGCTGACTCTCATGCTAGTGACACTCACTTCTGCTCTGGGATGGAGAGCCCACCTGGATTCTCTACAGAAAGAGGGTCTTATGGTCCTCAGAGGACTTAGCTTTGCACGTCAGTATCAGAGAACTGAAAGCAGCCAGACTGGCATGCCAAGTATTTCTGTTGCAGATCAAGGAAATAACTTGTTAGTCCTCAGAGACAATATAGTGGCAATGTTCTACCTCTTAAGCAGGGGGCAGCCCCCTTTTCTACACTTTGTCAAGAAGTGACTCTACTCTAGGTGCTCTGTATTACCAACTTGATAAATCTAGAAGCATCTTATCTGCCAGGGGTACAGAACAACCTAACAGACCACCTGAGCAGATCATTTACAAGTCACCATGAGTGGTCATCTTTCAGTAGTTGGGGTTTCCCCACATAGGCCTATTTGTGACAAAGTCCAACAGAAAGTGCCAGTAGTTCTGCTCCCTACAGGGTCACAGACCAGGTTCCATAACAAATGCCTTTTTTCTGATGTTGTCAGGCAGGCTCTTCTGTGCTTTTCCACCAAACCTGCTCATTCACAGGGTATTATTACAGATAAGGCAGGGCAGAGTCATATTGATAACCCCAGCATGGTCCAATCAGTACTGATGCTCCACTTTCCTGGTGCTGTCAGTGAAACCTCCAATTTCACTTCTACTAGACTTGGACCAAATCTCCCAAGATCATGGTTGCCTACTCCAGCCAAGCCTACAGTCCCTTCGCCTAACTGCATGGATGCTCCATGGTTAGACACTAGAGAGCAGGCCTGCTCGAAAGACATTCAAGAGATCCTGTTAAATGGTAGGTAGCCTTCTACAAGAACTACTTACCTCTCTAAATGGAAGCGTTTTTGTGTCTGGTCTCGCCAGTTTGGAGTGTCACCGACCAGTACTTCAGATCTGTGTCATCTGGACTACTTACTATTCCCAAAACACCAAAGTTTGGTGGTTAGTTCAGTCAAGGTATATCTGGCAGCTATTTCAACATTCCACCCTAAAGTGGACAATCACTCTTTGTGCTCCATTGACACGTCCGTAAGGTCTTTAAAAGACTTAGTCAAATTATAACCGCAGGTGCAAAACCCGGTTCCCCCATGGGAGCTAAACTCAATGTTGTCAAGACTTACGGGTTCCCTGTTTGAGCTGTTGGCTCCCTGCTTTCTGCTGCTTCTATTGATGAAGGTGGCATTCTTGGTGGTCGTTATGTCACCTAGAAGAGTAGGAGAGCTATGGGCAGGGGGCATTAATGTCAGGGCTTCCATATATGATCTTTTTTAATGACAAGATTTACCTGTGTCCTTATTTGACATTCATCCCGAAGGTGGTTTCTCCTTCCCACATTAACCAGCCAACTTACTTGCCTGTTTTTACCCAGAGCCACATACAAACAGGGAGAAACAGTGTTTGCATGCCTCGGACATCACGAGAGCCTTAGTGTTTTACCTGGGCAGAACCAAACACTTTAGTAAATCCTCGCAGTTGTTCATAGTGGTGGTGGACAGAATAAGAGTCAATCAGTCTCCACCCAGAGAATTTCTTCCTGGATCGCAGACTGTATATCTACATCCTATGATTTGGCTAATGTTGCTCTGCCTGACAGTCACAACTCATTTAACAAGGTTGCAGTTGGCCTCAGCAACCTTTCTGGCACAAGTTTCAGTTGCACACATTTGTAGTGCGCCAACCTAGTCCTAGGTCCATACGTTTGCCTCCTGCTATGCTGTGGCTTAAGACTCCAAGGGTTGGACAAGTTGTTCTCCAGCCTTTATTGAAGAAGATTCTGATCCCATCTTCTGTTCTTATGGCTTGTGAGTTAGCACAAAAGGAATGCACATGTGCCATCACTTGAAGAATAAATGGTTGCTAACCTGTTCCATAACTTCCATAACCTGTTCCTGTTCTTCAAGATGTGTTGTACAAATCCATTCCGTGATCTGCCCTCCTACCCCTTACTTCAGAATTGCGGCAAGAAGAAACTGAAGGGTAGTTGAAGGGGCTCTGCCCTTTATCCCTACATGCAATGGCGTGCTGCATCAGTGGGAATTTGAGCCACCCAATGGGTGCAGTTGAGGGAAAAAGTTTCTGATGGCTGGGCACATGGACACCAGGAGTGGAATGGACACGTGCAACATATCTCGAAGAACAATGGTTACGGAAAAGATTAGTAGCCATTTTACAGCTGCTCTGCATCTAAGAAATGTTTCTAGTCCAAAAAGTTGAGGCAACGAACAACTTTACTCGTGTATAAAAAGAACTACATTGCAGCTAACAGTTATTTCTCCAAAGCTCCAGGGGGTTGTCTACACAGGAAAGTTATACTAATATAAAGTAGGGTGTGAATTTAAACCAGCATAGTTACATTGGTATATCTCCCAGTGGGGATGCTCTTAGTACAATACAAGAATACCCTTTTTTGCTTCAGCATATGTCATTTGGAAGTGACTTAAAATAAGCCTTCTTCCCCTCCCCACCCCAAAATCCACTTTATTCCCAAATAAGAATCTCTGCATAGGGATAGTATACTGGTAGAAGTATAGTGGTTTAACTATGCTGATATAACTGGAAAAATATCCCATATAGACAAGCCCTAATTTACTATTCATTCAATTTAAAAGATTTTGTAAGAGTATCTCTAATAGTGCCATCTGGTGATTTCCAATAATATTACAATTTATTCTTAGGTAGTTATTTAAATAAGGATTTAAGATTAGTTTTAATAGGATTAGCATGGGATCCAGTTCAGGGGGATTTAGAGAAATGCGCAGGTTTCAAGTGTTGCATTTCATGTGAGAATAATGTTCCTGTCATGAATCTGCTTGTTAGGTGCTTAAAGCACCTAGGAGAGAGTCATTCCCCTTGAGGATGCTCGCATTGTGCACCCTTTAGTCTGAGTGAGAATGAAATGGGAGTATTAGAGGAGGCCATGCCCACTCTGAATTCTGTATTTAAAGGTCCACAGCTGTCTCAAAGGAAACTGTAGATCTATCACAGACAAAGGAAAAAATGTTTTGGCTTGGCCTATTCCAAAGCCTTTGTTGCTTTGTCATATTCTTTCAAAAAGAAATTCTAAAAGGCAACAGGGCTATCATGAATGTCTAAACCATCATAAAGGAAGTTCATTCTCTCCTGTATTGTGGTCTGTTGGAATAATGCAGCCGAAAGGCTTCTTTTGCACTTCAGATGGGATGCAAGCAGAATTCTGTATGGACAACTAGAACTGCCAAGATCAGAATATACACCTGTGCTATGAACACCTTTTTTCCCCAAGTAGTTTTTCCCCAAAAGGCTTATTTTCTTTCTGAGACAATGCCAAGTGCTCAAAATTTTGGTTTGAGGGGATCCAGTTCACTTTGGGGGCAGGGGAGGGGGAAGCTCTTCACTGGAGTCTGTAGATTTTATGTAAATTTTTCTCCCTTTTCTATTGATATCTTGCATCGTACAGAAAATAAAACAGGGCAGAGCTTATGTTCCGAAGGGTTGGCAGGTTATGGTACTCAGACATGCTGGCAATATCTTAAGATAATGTAATTAAAGATTGTATCATAATGCATACACAAGTGAAGAAGTGTTAGTTGTTTGTGCAACCTCACATTGGCATTTCCTGACTTTGTGTTTCATTTTGCAACTTGAACCTTTTAACATATTTAAAAATTATTTTCCATTAAAACTGTCTTCCTGCGAGTTACCTCTTTAGGTAGGACAATGAACAAAATCCAAGGTCAGGTAGCAGATTCTCCAGTTGGAGAAGTTGAGTTAAGATAGTGCAGTGTGTCCATCTGAAGTTTCTTCTTATGGTAATGTCTGAATTTCACCTGAACCAAACTCATGCCCCAGTTCTGCTGCTGACTCTGTTTGAGCAGACCATGTGCTTGTGAGGGTTTCATTTACTTTAGCTGAGGTCTGCCTTCACAGATCTGATTGCAGAATCAGGACTCTTTGTTCTTCCAGTCTCTCTCAGGCTACAGCTACACTGACGGCAGCGAAGTTGCCACCGTCAGATTGATTTCTCTGGATTGACTGAGCAGTCAGTGAAGACCCCCTCAGTCGATCCAGAAAACGACGTACTAAGACTGCCTTCACAAGTGGCGTAGCGCTGCGTCAATGGGAATGCAGTTCCTGTCAGCGCAGGGCAGTGAAGATGGCGCGCAGAAGAGGAGCAGAAAAGTAGATGGGAGTTACGCAAGTTTTTTGCGTAGCTTGCGTAACTCCCGTCGACTGCCGCCGAATCTCGGAGGTAAGTGTAGACAGGGTCTTAGTGTGCCTGGGAAAGCTAAACTTCATAGATTGAGTGTGCAAAGAGCTTTGTTGTTATTTGGAAAGGATCAGAAGTTCCAGAAGTTTTTCCATTTGTTTGTGGCATTTAGGAAATTGATTTCTGCTCAGCTGTTATCCAACTTGATAAATATGTACCCAAATCTGCTATAAGCAGGAGTTCCAGTCCACTGCAATCCACTCCATTGGAGGAAGATTACTATTATCATTTATTGTAGAGCCCATGATATGGTAGGCACAGTCCACGCTCCGAGAAGTTCACAATCTAAAGAGAGTCTCCTCCTAGGTCTTTTCTATTATATGCATATAGATGACTTATGAGGCCACACCTTGGAGTTCAATTCACACCTTTCCTCAAAACTATTGCCTCTACTTTGAACCTATTATCAATTATCATTACTCTTTTTATACTACCCAAAGTGGTCTAAGTGCTTTCCTAATAATTAGATAAATAAAACATTAGATCCCTGTCCTGAAGAACTTGCAAACTTGATGCTTATGTTTGGAGATCACTCCTTCAACCATTAGTGAAAATGTTCATTAACCTTCCTCTCAGATTGCTGTTGCCTCCCAGTTTCCTACAGTGTGCATATGGAAAGGCAATTCCATGAGGTAGAAAAGGTTACTCTCTAGTGACTGAGTGTCTTGGAACATATTGCCTCTGCACATCCACATTGATACTCCCTCATCTGCCCCTTTTGTTAAAATTTGTCTAGAGTAAGAAAATAAGTTGAGAACTAACGATTTTCAACACAAGTTGGACTGCCTACCGTACGTTCATAGTTGTGTTTGAAAATGTTGATATTTACCACACTTTCAAACACAACTTATTTTCCTAGTCTAGACAAAACATTAGCACATTATAACTAAGTGTAGATGAAACACCTGAGGACAATAACGGGACCAGAGTATCGTATAGCCTTAGTTTATAGCGTGTATACCCCCTGCCTGGTAAGCCACATTACATTGGTTCCAGCATTACACAGTTTGGCTGAGGATTAGAATGGCAGAGGCAGTATGTGGGAAGAACTCCGTTTACTTACAATTAAGTAAGTATCCTTTTACTGACCCCTCCCTCCCGCCCACCCCAGCCCTAAATTTGTCCTTGTTGTTTTGTTACTTTCAAGGATGTTGAAATCTCCTGAGCTGGCCGACCTGTGAGCTAATGGCTGGACCAGAAAGATGCTTACGATTATGTGGACCAAAGTGAACTTTTTTCTCTTATGTCGCATGATAGAAATGAGTGCATCTCTGAGCAGTTTTAAAGATGATTTATAGAGGTGGATGACTAACATTTAATATATCTCGGAAATGGCTTCATTCTCATTAGCCCCAAAAAGCTGCCTCATCACTTCTTTCCTGGTACAGCAGTGTTCCCATGGGTGTCTGCCTGGAGTTGGAGGTGAGTCTGCCATAGCTGTGCTGGGAAGACTTGTGCTCACTACTTGTCAATGACTGAGTGCAGAGACTAATGGAGGGCGCTGGAGCTTAGTGTCACTGCCTGTTGGTGTTGCTCCAGTTTGTCCACTCACTTGTGTCAGCGACATCACTCCTTGTGGGAATGGATATTTGGATGCCTCTCTCATTTGGGATAGGTCTACACAGCAATCATGGGGTGTGATTGCAGCCCCGTAGACATACCTGAGCTAGCTTAAATCTAGCTATCTTGCACACTGGAGAAATGAAGCCATGGCAGCACGGGCTTAGCCACACTAGTAATTAAGCAGGGCTCTGGGTGGGCTTATACAGAGCACTCTAAAACCTGTGCTGCCACAACTTCAGTGCTCTGGTACCTGAACTAGCTAGATTAAAGCTAGTACACATGAGCTGCAGTCACACTCCATGATAAAGTGTTGAAATACCCTTGGTGTCACCAAGTCTTAATCGGAGCTCACAATATTTGTGTCTAAATATCCGTATTGCTTTCTGAACATTTCCTGTCTTGTGCTTTTAAAATCTGGTGGGGGGTTCTAATGATGTGGGATGCTAATATACTTTACAAACCCAGAAGTAGATATAAAACTGTACCGAGTTACAGTTAGAGACTATTACATGGCAAGCTGAACATAATACTTTTACAGGCATTGTCTTGCAAACCCAATTAATCTGAGCAAAACGGCAGATGAAGATCAAATAGGAGGAATCTCCAGCCTGCTCTGAGAAGGAAAGAGAATGTATAGTAACAATTTTTAGTTTCCATTTCTTTAAATAATTGTTTCAATATTATATCTGTTAACATCCTCCTGATGCCTTGGATCACATCCATGAAAGCCAGGATGGATAACAACTGAGGTCCCATTGTGTGCCAGAGAGCCTTCTGTCTTAGAAGAAATGAATGTATAGAGGCCATCAGCTCTACCACATGTAACCCAATCTTTGTAGCTTGCTCCACTTTTGGGGCTGTTTTTTTCCTGTCAGAGGGATTGTATTTCCTTAGGTGATAAGTGTTTTTATTAGTGTTGTTTCAGGGACTCTAGCCCTAATAACTTTTCAGTATATTTAAGACTTGTGAATGTTGAGCTATCAGTAGCACTGGCTAGCCAGGCATAGCTCAGGCCAGGCAGATGCTATGTAAGCGTCTCCCTTATAGTTCTGCTAACATATCTGAATCCTGACTTGCAGTTACCCTTGTTACGTGTTAGTCCTGCCTGCTTTCAGCTCTGCAAATGGACAGCACTCCTGACCATTTTATTCCCGTTTTTGCACCTCCTCCCATGTCCACTAATGCACCTCATTGTGATCCTGAGCATCTTAAGATGAGCAAAATCTGCCAATCATGCCAAATTATGTGGTGGTTTTGTTCAATAGATAAACTGTCCACTGTGCACTATACTGAGACTGCCAAATCTTCTTGTTCTTGTGACCTAAGGAGGTACAGTATCTAACATTTCTAAATATCTAAAGGTGAAGGTATATTATGCGCTAATATACTTCATTCCCTCATACAGCATGGCAGCACTGAGCTCTGTGCCCTGCACTGTACTACTAAGCACCTCCTGATGTATACTGTGCTTAATTTATATCCTCTCCACTTTAGAGGATGATCATCCCAGGGGCCAGATAATATTCAGGCTTACCTTAATTGAGTCAGTTTTTAGTGGATACCAAAGCTGGCTGGAGATTTCCATCAAAAAGATTTTTTGACAAAATTGAAAGGAAAAAAAATCCCAAAAATTTTTGAGAAAAAGTTTTTCCTTTTTCCACCCAGCTCTAGTGGGTGTATTGCTAGTCCAGGAGATGAAGCCCTGAACAACAAATGTGGTATGGTCCTGGCATGAGTTCACTGAGTCACCTTCTGGCCTAACAAAAGCCACCTTCATGCACAGGCCATATAATTTGCAGTGATATGGAATGAGATATGCAAAGCCTAAATAAGGTGCTACTGGAAATTTTATTCTCAATCAGTTTGTCTAACATTGTAAGAGCTGGCCAGGCCCTTTGGTCTATTTAGTTGCTCGGGAAATCGATACATACCAAATCAGAAAAATGCATCCTTGCTTGCTGGATTGTTTCCTACGTTTGCTTTAGTCTTTAAAAGGTATAAACATATCCTAAGCTCCTCACCAGTGCTCTCATGACCCAGTTTAGCAGGTGTAGCAATTGATTAATAAAGATGCTAGTTTGGGTTGATGTGAGCAAGTGCATAAGCCAGTCATCTGGGGATGAAGGGAACATGAACGTAGTTGGAATATGGGGAGGGGAGTGTGTCTGTAGTAGGAATATGAAATGAGGCTAAGGATTATTCTGTTATCTCCAGAGGACAGAATTTATTATAAGATTGAATGTAAGATTAAATCAATTCTTTTCATTGTGAAACAGTTGGTGTAATTTACTAAGTAAAAATCAGTATGGAGTGACCATAGTGCAACACAGAAACCCCCCAGATGCTGTATGTACTTTGTCTCTCTGGCCATGTCAATACCACAATCTCTGTGCAGTGGTAGGAGACTTTTTTTAAAAACTTCTATAGAAAATGACTTCAGCTAATATAATGGTGCCAGAAGTGTGGATACAGTAATAACTAACTTACATCGGTTTGTAATTTTCAGTTAGTATGCTTTTCATAACTAGTGCTGAAAACAGTTTGGCCATGTCTACTCCAGCAGCCAAACCCCAGTTTGGGGAAGGACAGTGGGATCCAATTTTATTGTCTATCAGAAAATGACCTAGGGGTTGACTAGTGTAGATGGGGCTGTGGTCTCACAGTTTCCAAAAATAGTCCCCAGTCCTGCAAGAACTTATACGTGTGAGTAGCCCGTGGGAAGTACTCATCTTCACAGTTACTCATATGCATAAAAGTTTGCAGGATCAGGGCCATGGTTTAAAAAAAGTTGCCCTACCCACTCTGTTAGCTGAATTCTTAAAATTTTATTTTATTTATTTAAAGTTTTTAAACCATTTACTAGCATGTGTTGTGATAATGTAGTTGGGGGCCTCTGTCTCTTCTCAAAGTGCGAAGTGTAATTTTTGATATTAGGAGGCACAACATTTAACAAACTCCCTCCTCCCTTCCCCCAAGGTCTGTGCCATTGGCTGGGTGCTTACAAGCTAGTGTACAATAACAAACCAGCTATTATGTACAGCCCTATAATAATAGCATTTTCTAGAATGGGGGTCCATGTAGTTTGATTCTGGTCAATAAATGGTGCATATTTTTACTTTTTTGGGCATGAAGATAGTGGCTTGGTGCAGTGATCTAAAAATAGATTTTGTAATTTAATTGTACTTTTCCAAGAGTGGGGGGAACCACTTCGTTTGTTTATGTAGGTCTTTTCACGCACCAACAGTGGGGAAAGAAACATTTTTGAAAGCAGGAAAATGTGATCCTATAACCACCAGAATTGTGTGTGTTCTATTCCTTTCCCTCACCCATGTTGCAAGCTTCCAGGGGCAGGGATGGTCTCTCTTTCTGTTTGTACAATGCCAGGACAATAGGGCCCTGATCTTGGATGGCGCCCCTATGCTATTGGAATATAAATAATAATGCTAACAATGATATCCCTTCAGCAATAAAATACCTTAAGTTCATGTTGTTGGTGAAATTCTTAAATCTAGTGTAGACTAGGCCTTCTTTATTTAAAGAAAAAAGAAAAAGTCCCACCATTGCAGCTCCATCGGAGCTTGGTAGCAGCACCGGGAGCACGACAATAGAAGAGGCTCCCAGTGGCTGCCAATATTTTAAGCACTGTGTTGTGTAGAACTGCTGTATGTGGTTTGACAATATGAGGCTTAAAATGCCGACAGCTGCAGAAGCTGTCTGCACTAGCACTACCACTAGTGGAGCTTCACTTATGGTAGCAGCAGTGGGGAAACTTGACAAAAAAGCATAGTATAAATAAGTCCCCTGTGCTTTAAAGCTGAAGCACTTTTCCAATGTGTGAGTGCACCCATCATTCTAAATCACTTTCCGATTAAGGTGCACTTAAGCACTGAATGAAAAATGTTTTTCTGCATAGATTTGTTCAAAGTAAGTATCCAGCTTATAAAGCACCATGCACATAAATTGTGTTGCATAAATCAAGTGTGTTAAGCCTTCATAACTTTAAAAATAAGCCAATTTTCTTCAAACTTAACTTGATTTCTGCTTTGCAAGAAGTTATTGATATGCTAGATACAAAGTTTATAGCTTTATCTGTTGAATTGAGTTTTTTGGGGAAAAATTAAGATACTTGAAACAGAAGGTAGGATGGAGATAAGGAGATGCAGAATATAAATTAATTCTAACTCTTAACTATAGTGGACACTGCTTGTGAATACTATCATGCAGAAATTGTTTCACCAACCACAGAAATACAGTCACCTCAGAGGTGGGACATAGCAGTTATTTAACAGTGCACAGCAACACTACATAAGAGTTCGAGATCAGAAGTGTAGGAAAAAATCCATAGCCAGTTAAAACAGTAGGGGGAATTAAGGTAGATACTGCTTTTGGTCACCACAGCTTTATCTTGGTTTTGAAACTCCAAGGTGAGGGATACCATTACTGACCCTCTGAGGCTGAGGTTTCATGGCATCAAAGAGCTGTTTGGAATTATTCGCTGTTTTCTAAGTGTTACACAAATGTTTGAACTATGGGGTTCATGTCTGAATTTGAGATGATTTGTTTTGGAGTAGCACTCAATGAAATGTCATGTGTTTTGTTGCTGGAGCTCTCCTCTCCCTTCCTCCTCCCCTGCCACACTCCTTTCAGGCCCTGTTCTGTCTTCTAAGAATCACTGGTCAGTTCTCAGGTTACAGATAACACATATGGCATCCAGGGCTTTAAAAGGAACTTCTGAACCAGCTGGTCTTTATCAGATTAACTCAGCATCTGTCCATGTCAGTTACAGATCCAGTATCCTTTTGTAGGAATGTGTGTGTATTTGGAAAGGTACAAGGGAGCTTCCTAAAACGGGAACAGCAACTGGGTTTCCAAACCTAGCCGCTGCCTTCCCCACCCCTCACCATCCCCTTTGCTGACGGCCAGAGTTAATCCTCCAAAGTTTGATTGGAACAGCTGAGAGCGTGCATCCTGCATGTTTCAAGGCCTCTCAGTGGATTAATGTTGCCACAGAGCTGGGGCCCCAGTCCCTTCACACACACCCCATGCAAGTGCTGATTCCGGCAGCTGTCTCTGCTTGGGTTAATGCAGAGAGAGAGGTGTTAAATGATACAAGCATGTATTCTGTCATGAAAGAGATCTCTTCACTGCAAATATCAATGTGGCTTCTTTCTCCCCCCTTCTGCATCACCAAAGGGTTTTGCTATGCTAATCCCAGCACCTGTCCCTGCCTAGGACAGTAAGAAGGATCTGGGGATGGGGGAGATACAGTCCCATATGCTTTTCGCTGTCCTGGATTGGGAGTTTTCCTTCTGACGCACCTAAAGCCCAGAACATATGTCCTTTCCTAAATGCTGCCTGCTTCCTCCCATCTCTGTCTGTTGCTGTGAAGATCCTATGTTCCCCTCTTCCTGGCAGTCATTCCTTTGCTTCTGGGAGTTGCAGGAGAGTTGTCAGCTGAGGCTTCAGTTTTCAGTTCAGGAATCCTAATTGAGTAGCCTCAGCTCTGGCCCTGTGCACTTTGGCTCTGCAGTGCTGGATACCACTGGGGAGGGGAGAAGGGAGGCTGATCTGAACTGAATCAGGCAGCTCCTTTTCATTTTCAGCTGAGCCAGTATCAACCTGAGTAGACCCAGAGTCCTGAGCCAAGCATTACAGTGCTGCCAGAGTCCTTTGCATAAGACTGCAAGACGGAGACGCAGACTTGGAGCTTCCAGTTCTGTGTCTAGCTGGTCTTTAACTGGAGAATCTTTGGCTATGTATGGTGTATACTGTATGGATTATCAATACCCAGTTGTCCAGGTAAGCAAAGGAACAATTACAAATGAATAGCCTCTTCATCTTTTCTATATATATTTCTCTCTTGGGATATTCTTAGGTGTGTGTTTTATGGAAGAGTGATAGGCTTCTAAGTTCTACTTGTCTGCCTGGTGCAGAGGCCTCAGCTTCGCAGGGCTCTGCACTGAGCTGTGCTGTAGCAGGAACTGTGAGCTTTACCGCTTGGGGATCCTGTCAAGGGAATTGGCATTTAACTTTGGAGATTCAGTTGTTCCAGATAGAGTTGCCTGGATTATTGTTTTTTCAAGGAGGGTAGGAAATAGTTTTGAATTGACAAAACCTTCATGCTCTCTGAAGTGAGTCTCTTATTGGGTGACTCATTGCATCATCTGGGGGCAGTCCGTTTTAGAGATGACAAGCAGTTCGCTCTGCTATTCTCCCTCCACCGTCATTTGTAACTAACTAGATTTTGTCAGGCTTTGTGGAGCATTTGTCTTTTGCTTCTGAAGATCTGGGTTAAAATCTGCATTAGGCTGTTGATGACATGACTTGCTGGTTTCAGACTAGTTCTTAGTAGACATTTGTCCACTTTAAGACAGGCTTGACGGCCTGTGTTCAGGGGAGAGCCTGGGCTTGGAATATCAATAGTTACTGCTATTCAGGCTTGTGGTGTGCTTGAAGAGCTCTGAAGCAGCGGGTCAGAGCTGAGGTTCTTTGGCCCAGCTACGTGGAGAATGGTGTCCTCTGTGCTATGCCTATCTAGCCAGCACCAGTAGCACTTCATTTTCACAAGTACCAAATTCATTCACAAAATGTAACAAACAAAAAACCAAAACAAAACAAAGAAACAAACATTGGGTGAAGATTCTGTGCCCTGAGAGTGTCCAGATGGCCACTGAACAGTCGGTATTTTGTTACGTTATTTTGCACTGGGGTTCTTATTACGCTACGTGAAAAGAATCTGCCACCAGAAGTGTCTCTCTTGGTTGTTAAGATTTGTTCCTGATAAATGTGGTTCTTTGCACTTGAAACTTTTTTTTCTGGCTCTGGTCCAGCTGGCAGGTTTGTTTTATCTCATTTGAGCCAGCACAGCAATGTAGGTAATGGGATGTTAAAATCAAAGGATGTGCTCTCTTTCCACTACACCGCCAAGAGGGAATTACAGGGATAGCAAAGCAAAATTAAAACTAACCCTGGAGGCACTTGAAGCAAAGAAATGGGGAGTGAAGGGTGAGCGGCTGTCAGGCCTTGTCTACACTAGCACTTACGTTGGCAAAACTTTTGTCGCTCGGCCAAACTTTTGTTGCTCGTGGGGTGTGGAAAAAAAACACCCCATGAGCAATGTAAATTTTGCCTGCATAAGCTCTTGTGTGCATAGTGCTGTCAGCGGGAGATGCTCTTCCCCCAACATAGCTACTGCCATTCGTTGAGCTGGTTTTATTATGTTGACGGGAGTACTCTCTCCCGTCGGCATAACCCAGCTACACGAGCACTTGTGCCAGCAAAACTTTTGTCGCTCGAGGGTATGTGTGTGTGTGTGTGTGTGTGTTTCACACCACTGGGCGACAAAAGTTTTGCCAATGTAAGTGCTAGTGTAGACAAGGCCTCAGATTCCATCTTCCCATGTGTATTAGTCTTTTAGACATTCTGGCTTATTTACCAGTTATCCAAACCAAAGGTTAGCTAGGGTAACCAGATAGCAAATGTGAAAAATCAGGATGAGGGTGAGGGGTAATAGGCACCTATAAAAGAAAAAGCCCTGAATATGAGGACTGTCCCTATAAAATCAGGACATCTGGTCACCCTGAGATTAGCCCTTGCTTTATTTGTTCATGTTCATGGGGTGATTTCAGTGTCTGACTTCATCTTTGTCACCTGCAGTCTGACCATTCTCCCAGCCTCTCTTTCCCTTGGAATTGAATGACATGAGCTGATGGAAGTCATCAAGTACATTGAGGTTACAAAGGAATTTAAGGATGGGTGGGAAATGCCCAGGTGTGATACAGGGCCTTGTAGGACAACAAAGCATGTCTGTTTAGCCACTATGGAGACAGGCTGGTTAAATTTTCCCCTGGTTATTTTAGAGTGCTGTTTATCCAACATCGTGATGAAGTTCCCCAGTGTGCCTCCCCATACTTACCCCAAGATCATGACAACTTATAAGTACCAGTATCCAGATATGTTTTGTTTCAGTTTTTAAATTTTTAATAAAATTGTTGACTAGGAAATGAGGAACTTATAGTATGGAGCTGGGTGTAGGGCAGGCAAATGCTATGTAAGTTTCCCATACTCAGTTCTGCTGATGCAACTCTATCACATTTAGCAGCATTCCCAGCTGTTTCAACCTTGGGCTTTTCCTAAGTAGAGACTGACTGCTAAATATGCTAACTTGTGTTGTGGTTCTGTGGTGTGCACAAATGAGGTGCTAGGTGGAGGCCCACCAAACTTACTTCACTTTACCACAAAGCATTATTTGAACCCAAGTCCTGAGAGTGAATGGATGAAACACCCTTATCCCATGGATCTTATTCATCTTACACAAAGCTCTCCCTTGCTGGTTCCAGCAGAGCACAATGCAGAAATGACTGTTAGCATACCTCCACGGCTTTCTAAAAGCTTTTGAAATTCTGTACTAGACTTTTATTTGACATGTTTTTCTTTGTGTTGGTCAAAACCCCTAAAGGGAACCTTCCTTTCTTGCTGCATCGGAAAGCTCATTGACCCTTGGACATTCCTCTTTAGTCAGGGAGGAGCAGAGATGGTGGATAGAGTGGATGTATATCAAACAAGGGAGTTGGAGTTTCTAGCTTGCAAAGTGTTCATTTGGGTAAGAGGTAAAAGGCAGCAGTTGGGTGCCATGACGGGCGTGCCCTTGTTCTGGCACGTGTAAAGCAGTCATACCACGGAAGTGACAGGATGCAATTCGCTTGAACAGCAGTTGGGGATTGTGAGCCGTTGCTTTGTTTTCCGAGATTGGTTTTGTTAGCAAACGTCTCTGGAAATTTGTACGGTGAAAACCAAAATGGATTAAAACCATGACGCTGCCCCAGTGATTGGGGCTGCCACTCCGTTGTGTAAATGGCTCCACGTGAAGGTTTGTCTCTGAACTGGAATGTAAAAATCATAGAATATTAGAGTTGGAAGGGACTTCAGGAGGTCATCTAGTCCAACCCCCTGCTCAAAGCAGGACTAACCTCAGCTATATCATCCCAGCCAGGGATTTGTCAAGCCTCAGCTTAAAAACCTCTAAAGATGGAGATTCCACCACCTCTCTAGGTAACCCATTCCAGTGCTTCACCACTCTCCTAGTGAAAAACTTTTTCCTGATGTCCAACCTAGACCTCCCGCCCTGCAACTTGAGACCGTTGCTCCTTGTTCTGTCATCTGCCATCACCGAGAACAGCCTAGCCCCATCCTCCCTGGAACCCCCTTTCAGGTAGTTAAAGGCCGCTCTCAAATCCCCCCTCATTCTTCTCTTTTGCAGACTAAACAAGCCCAGTTCCCTCAGCCTCTCCTCATAAGTCCTGTGCTCCAGCCCCCTAATCATTTTTGTTGTCCTTCGCTGGACTCTCTCCAACTTGTCCACATCCTTTTTGTAGTGGGGGGGCCCAAAACTGGACACAATATTCTAAATGCGGCCTCACCAATGCCGAATAGAGGGGAATAATCACTTCCTGTGTCCTGCTGGCAGTGGCCCTCCCAATATGCTATTAGCCTTCTTGACAACCAGGGCACACTGCTGACTCATATCCAGCCTTTTATCCACTGTTACCCCCAGGTCCTTTTCTGCAGAGCTGCTGCCTAGCTCGTCGGTCCCCAATCTATAGCTGTGCATGGGATTCTTCCTTCCTAAGTGGAGGACTCTGCACTTTTCTTTGTTGAACCTCATTAGATTACTTTTGGCCCAATCCTCCAGTTTGTTTAGGTCACTCTGTATCCTATTCCTACCTTCCAGGATATCTACCACTCCCCCCAGTTTAGTGTCATCCGCAAACTTGCTAAGGGTGCAATCTACCCCATCCTCCAGATCATTAAGGAAGATATTGAACAATGACCATCACCTCACTTGTTCGATACTTGTGATTTATCTACTGCAGTAGTATCGTGGGTTAATGTGCTTCAGTAGAGCAAACGCACAAGTCAAACTGGCTATTGGGCTTGGGAGTCTGACTTTACCGTAGGGCACATGGTTTGTTCTCTTGGTTTCCTGGGTAGTATTCTGGACAGATGTATGGTGAATTGTGATACACACAGGACTCTACACATGAAACCAAGTACTGTACTCTTAATATTTGTAGGAGATCGATCTGGATTTATTTCTCTTCCTGTCAGTGGTGTCTGGCCCCATTCCCTTTGCAGAATTTGCAGTGGCGGTGTTTCTAAGTGTCTTTATCTCTAGCACATTTAATGTAACAGTTTCTCTCAGCATGACTGTAGCTCGGTTATCCATATTTTTGTGACTTCCAGATTGCAATATGGTACATGGGACTACCATTGAACAGCACTTTGAAACTGCAGCTTGTGCTGAATATGCCTTTTTGGCTTATTTAGCAGATTGGGCCGTCGGTAACATATTACATCAGTGCTGCTCCACAGACTGCATTGACTTCTTATTCATTCTAGATGCAATTCAGAGTGGTGATACTGACCCATAAAGCCTTGTGTGTTTTAAGGCCTGGTTACCCAAGAAATTGCTTTACTCCCTGTGTTCTATCAGGATACTTTAAATCAGCTGATGTGCCTATGTTAACATTTTTTAAATGGTTGGGGGCTGTTGGCAAGGTGCTTTTAGTAGGGTGCTTTTGACTTTGGAGTACATTTTTTTATGATTTCAACAGAGCCTATTTTAAAGCCCATCTGTTCTCTCAAGCTTCTGCCTGAGGTGGAGAAGTTGGGGGTATATTTGTTACACTGAAATGTTAAATTCTGGGGCTGAGTGTGAGGGTCTGATTTGTATTAGGATTGTCTGGTTACAGATAACTGCCAAAATTGTGCTCCAGAATCTGAGCTTTCTTTTAAAGAAAGTCTGTTTCTAGCCTTTACAGTTGCAGAGAGAACTTTGGGAATCCAAACCAAGTGTTAAATCAACTTAGTGTCGTATGCTTGAGTCTGCAGACATCCTGCGACAATAGCTCTGAGAGGCGTAAACTGCCTTATTCACCTCAGTCATGGCCCTGGGACTCGAGAGTTCCACAGCCACGGACTTCACCTATTTTCCTAGATGTCATAGAATTCACCATTTTCTTGCAACTGCCCACCTGACATTTTGTTTTCTGTCTCCCTGCCGTGCTGTACCGACATATGCCTCTTGCTTTCTTTCCAAGAGGGAGTTACTTGGATTACAGTGCATGCCTCAGTCACTGTTCCACTGAACCAGGCAGTGGAGGGTAGGGAAAGCCAGAGCACCCAGAAGCGATGTAGGCTGGTGAGCTAGGCTGCTTAAAGAACAGTGCAGGAGCAGAAGGCCAGAAAGCCAAGGAGACAAGGCAGTTTACAAATGTTCCCCCCCCCCCCCATTCCTGCTTTCACTGGCATACTTGAAGGTTCTGAATTTGGTCTCCTGAACAACATTGTGTGAGCTAAGGCCAGGGGAATGGAACCAGGCCATGGATAGGACATAACCAAAAAACCTCAAAAATAATTATAGATGAATTTCACTTCAGTAAGTATTTTCCACAGATGTGGGTGAGGACCATAACCATTATATTGGTAAATTGAAGATCAAATTAGAGGATGAAGAAGGTTAAAAGAAGACCATGCATCAACAGTGCACAATTAAAAGATCCAAACACAAAAGGTGCTTTTCAGCTTGAACTGAAGAATATGTTCAGTGTTCTAATGGAATCAGCTGGAGAAAACTTAAGTCATTGGTACTCAGTGTGTGCTATCTAGAAAGTGCAAAGACAGTTCTAATAACAGTGAAATCTAAAGGAAGAATGGGTTAACAATGTTATTTGGGCAGCGGTGGAAAAGAAAAGTAGTATAAAGCAAAAACACATGAATGCTAAGATATGTGAAGAGACAAGGAAGCAGCAAGAAAAATACAGAATTCTAGATGAGACAGAAAGGAGTGCCAGAAGGGGATGTAAGGGCATGTATGGATAGAAAATGTTAAGAGGCTGAAGATGCTAGCCAAAGAGGTGACCTTATTACCTTTTATAAGAGAATCAAACAGCTAACAGGAAAATTTAGCAGTACTGGAGGTCCCTATGAAAGATGCAAATACGTAGGCTGTGAGTACAGAACAACAATGAAAGAAAAGATGGTCACAGCATTTTCAGGTTGTTTTAAATTGATCAAGCCCAAGTAAACTACTAGAAATGTGATGAAGATCTACCAGTAGAGCTTGATGTTGATTTAGGAGATATTAAAATAGAAGAAGTTGGAAAAGCCATCAGTAAATTAAAAAATGGGACAGCACGTGAAGAGGACAACATTACTGAAGGAGAGATGCTTAAAGCAAGTGATGAAACAACCCTCCAGACTTTCCTTGTGTTTTTGGTTAGAAAATGGAAAGAAGAAAAGAACCCACCCCAGAGAGACCTCATAGTAAAATTGCCATAGAAGGGTGACCTACCCAACTGCAGTAACTGGAGAGGAATCACATTACTCTCAATGCCTGGGAAAAATCACATGCAACGTCATCCTTCAATGTATCAAGAAACAAATAGTTATCCAATTTATAGAGGAACAAGCAGGTTTTAGACCACTGAGATCATGTGCAGACCATATTGTTCTCAGGCATATTATAAAACCAAGTGTAGAGCAGCAAGCACCTATTATGATCAATTTTATAGATTTCCAGAATGCTTTTGACAGTGTACACAAAGTCTCTAGAAAATTATGGCATATTATGGAATACCAGCAAAAATATTAGAATAATCAATGATGCATATGATGATGCTGAATGTGCAGTCAGAGATGGTGACATTAGCCAATGGTATGCAGTGACACCTGGAGTAAGGCAAAGGTGTATGATGTTAATGCTGCTGTTTGCAGTGGTCATTGGCTATGTCATGAGGAAAGTAACTGCAGAGAACAAATGAGGAATTTTATGGACAAATGATAAAGCACAATTGATTACCTCGTTTTACTGATGACGTTGTCCTGCTTAGTTCAGCACATTGCTTAATGGAAGAGAAGACCCAGCTTTTGGCAGACGTAGCAAAACAAGATGGTTTGTTTATCAAGAAGGGGAACCCTAAATATGTATATGGCTATCAATGTTCCAAAAGCAACCATCAGGGTAGATGGAGAGACACTAGAAGAAGGTAAAATGACTTACTTATCTAGGGAATTACTTACTTACTTAGGGAATGACTTACTTATCTAGGGAATGAGATGTACAACGATGGTGACCTCAAGCTATATATCAACAAATCTCAAAAGCAGCAAACAGCCTTCATAAACTTGAAAAGATTTGGAAAAGTAGAATAATGGGCGTTAATACGAATTTTTAACACAGGCATCTTGTCTGTCCTCCTTTATGGAGCAGAGTCATAAAAATCAGCAACAGAAATTGATAAGATCAACTCATTTTAAGTAAATGCCAGCAGAAGATCTTCAGAGTACAATGGAAAGAGTTTCTTGCAACGTCAGAAATTCTAAGTAGAGCAAACCAACCTAAAGCATCAAATATGGTAATAAGACAATGATAGACATATTAAGGACACGCTTTAAGGAAGCCACTGACATGACTTCCACATCGAGTGATTATTTGGATGCCATCTGGAAAGAGAAAAAGAGAGTGATCTAGAGAAATATGCAGAACAATAGAGAGAGAAGCCAAATCCATCAACTTGACACTCAGAAATCCAAACAGACCAGCACAAGAACAAAATAAATGGCAGAAATTTGTGGATGCCCTGTGCACCTGAGGGTGCGGGAGGATAAAGAAAGAAGTATTTTCCAACTGTAAGCCGTAATCGTGTGTGTGAGGCAAATGGATGGGGATGAAGGGTATTACATAGGTGAAAGAATAAATATTTTTGCAGGACTTAGAGGTTAGTGAAATTTGCTCCCATTGTACCATAGTGTGTGTGGGGCCTTGGGTAAAAGATATAATTTGTTTGAAAGAGTGGTTTGGAAGGGATTTGATGCCCCTGTTGGTTTTATTCTTGAGAAGAGGTGAAAGTGGGGATGATAAGAAAGGATGGTCCGGTGGTTGACACTAATCTGGGACTTGGGGAAACCTGGGTTCAATTCCCTGCTTGCCGCAGACTCACTATGTGATTTTGGGCAAGTTAATCGCTTTATGCCTCTGTTCCCTATCCTTAAAATAAGGATTATAGCCCAGCTGTATCTCACATGAAGTGTTGTAAGGATAAATATGTTAAAAATTGTGCGGCACTCAGTTATTATGGTGAAAGGGGCCTAATAAATACCTAAGATAGATGTGGGGAAGGGGCTGGAAAGAATTCAGTCATCTATCTCTGTATTATGAAAGAAATATATTGATGCAATCTTTTGCTTTGGTATCCCATCCAGTTTGTCATGTGTAATCTCTGATCCGGTCACTTTAATTTTTGTGATTGGGGGAGTCTGTGTAAAAGTATTGGACTGTCAAGCAGTAGCTCATTCATGTGTGATCTCTCATGCCAGGCTGTTTGATCCAGGACTCAGCTTGCCCTAGTGAAGTTGACATGGTAGTTCACTGTCCTAACTAATATGGAGCTGTTTGAAACTCTGAGTACAACTGGGCATATGCAATATTTTAATTTTAACTTCCATGGGGCACATTTTGTCATATTGGGAAAGAAGAGTTATTTTGTTCGGTATGGTACTTTTTGTTTCTGTTAGATTATTTTCTCCTCTTCCAAGTGCGCGCATTTTTACCGCCACCTCTGCCCTATTTGTTTGTGAGGCTTCTGCAGATCCTGTAGGAGAGAGACCTCAGGAAGTGTGTATTGTCAGTTGTGCCTTGGTAATTGTGGGGAATCCTTGTCACTTAAATACCAACATAATTGGCCCCTTAGAAATATGAGACAACATTGTAGGCATGTGCTTGGGTATAAATAAATATTTCATATTGCCACCTGCAACATCATACTTGCAGGGTCCTGGGCCCTTCACTGTAAAAGAAATTGTGCTCGAGAGAGGGGAACACCCTCCTCCTTCCGAGTTCTCAGCTTAGAGTGACTGTCCTACCTTCCTGGTGCATCTCTGCTTGTCTACATGCGCTCACACCAACTAGCTGAGCGCACACATGCCCGTGTGCACACACCCACTGGCTCCCAGAGTGGCAGCCTCCAAAAGGCCTGTGTGTGTCTCAGAATTGGATATGTCAGCAGCAGGCCAGGCGGGGATGGAAGAGGAGGCGGGCCCCTGCTCTGATTAATTACCTTAGGCATTCGGGGGTGGGGCTTCCATCAGCCATCTGGCAGAGATATGGGAGGGAGCTGGAGGGAGGGGGAGGGAGAGGGAGAGACAGCCAGAGAGGAAGAGAGAAAAGAAAGGAAGAAACCCTAGAGAAGAAAGGGAGGAAAACGGACGAAAGGGCCCTCACCCCACAAGCTCCTAAGAGCCACCCGAGGGCGGGGGGGAAGCAAAGAGCCAAGGAGCTTCTACCACATCCGCCTGGAAAGGTTTTTTTCCCTCCCACTTGGCTACTCCGGCTTGGTTTATGGAGAAAAAGAAAATGGTAACTCAGGTAAGGTTGGTATCCCCTGCAGCTGGCTGCTCCGGCTCCCCCCGCACCTCGGGATAGCGTGGTCTCGGGAGGCGTCTTGCAGGGCTCTCGCCTGCTGGAAAAAGCGGCGTTCAGTGCTCTGCCGGAAGATCGATCTGCCTCGGTTTGTGTGTGTGTGTGTGTCGCTAGCTACCCCCTCCAGCACTGCTCCCTGGCAGATTCCTGTTTCCTGTGCTGTATGCAGCTGCAGCTCAGGAAAGACCCGGTGGGGATTTGTCTACCTCTTTGTCTTGATGGTGAGAGGGAGGGAGAAGGACTGCGGAGGTAGGGAGGATGCTCGCCGAGCTGCCCTGGAACGAGGGGGCTTCGCTTTCCAGGGCCACAGTGTGATTTGCACGCGAAGGGCGGGGTGGGGGGGCTGGACCACCCTGTCCCTTTCACCTCTCCTGGTTTGGTTTAGGAGCCGGGATTTGACTCCTTCACTCCATGCGGGGAGATTCATTTTTTGCCTCTGTTAGCAGCACAGGCCCCAGTTGCCGGGGCCGGGGATTTGAAGCCCCCCACCTTTGACTATTAAATTTAGCTTTCGGGTGACCCCTAGAGAGCAGAGGTGCATGGTGGGGGGAGGGTATGTGGATGTCTTTTTCCAGGTTAGGCTCAAGCTGCATCTTAATGACTTGTTTCTGACCAGCACAAAGGTGTAAACCTCTCCTTCCCACCATCTCCTCAGGTGGCTCTGCTGGTTACTCTCCAAGTCTTTACATGGCTGTAGAGATGGGAGTGGGGCTGATTAGGGCTTGCGGAGGAGAAAGTGCTTGTGTTGAGAGGGCGACTGACACTGGGCAGGGAACTTCCCCTGGGACTGGAGCCATCGTCATCCTCCCCCTGTGAGGGGATTGAATAATCGGACAGTGCTCACCTCTGAAAGCCACGGTTTGTTCCGGGATTTTTTTGGCATGCTATCTCCAGGTTGCCACCGGAGAGGAGGAGGGAAGTGGCATGGCAGGAGCTAGAATCCTTTACCGTTAGACATTATATAATGCCCTGCAGTGCCATGCAGAGCCACAAACCTTTGGGGGATATTCCCAAGGGGGAGTGGGGGTGGAGGAGAGGTCTAGCCGAGGGAACTTTTCACTAGATCTGGGGTTGGTGAGTGCTGTTTTTCTTTGGAGCCCTGCATTATTTGGAAAACATTCCAGTTTCATACACACATCCCTTCTTTACTCCCCCTACCTCTAACTGAATCCATGTTTGTTGTAAACATTGCTGAGGCTGTCCCCCCCCATCCCCCCACTGTAAGGGGACATTCATAGATGATTGGCTTCGTATGAGACAGCCACAAGAAGTGGTGATATCAGCTTTGACCTCTTCAGTCTCTCTCACCTTGCATTGATTGTCAATGGCTAAAAGATTGGAAAGTCTCTGTCTGCTGTTAGGCATTTTCCAGGGCTCTCCTGCCCCCTCTTCTGCTTTCGCTGTCATAGTCGTCATCTCCATCAATGTGCCTTTTCACCGGACCAGGGTTTTCTGTTTTCAGCAGAGGGTTTTCAGCGATCTCCTGAGACCTTTTGCCTCCATTTAGTTATTGAATGGTCCTAAAACAGTCAGTGTCCAGTTGTTTAGCTATAGTGTGCCTGTAGACTGTGCAGTTATTGTACAGCTGTATGTACATAGCTTGTGTTCGTGTGTGTGTGTGTGTGTGTGTGTGTGTGTATGTATGGTTGGTTATATGTTTGAGGAGAGGGGTTATCGTGCTTGTGTGTATGTGATGTGTCCTGTATTGTGTTTAGTTATTAGCACCTAGTCTGTGTGTAGTGTGTTTATATATATATATATATGTACTGTAGTGCATGTGTGTGCCTGTGCCCCCAATTACAAGTGTGTGCATATGGCCAGAAAATCAGAGATAGAACGTAGGCATAGAGACATGCAGAAGCTTGAAAGGATAGGATTCTTGTAGTACTTCATTAAACAGAAAAAGTTATAAACTTATCAAAGGGTTCTGAGGACGCCTTCATAAACCAGATGAGGGAATCCTGGCCTATTGCCTGTCCCAAAGAACCATTAATTCACAGGCGTGTTGGAGAAGGAGATGTCAAACCCCTGAATTACTAGTCTTGGTTGACCTTGAATTACGAATGTCTTAAGTGTATGTAATTTCAAGGCTACATTTGCTGCCTGGAAATTGCATGTTTACAGTCTGATATCAGAGAAAATCCAAATTAAAATAATCAGAAGCTCAGGCTTCATCTTTCTCCGAGGGTCTTTGAATGACTGGTATCAGTTTACTCAAATATAGGAACACAGTGGGGAAGTTCATCCATAAAGTATTGCTGTCTCTTAGGGGGACTGAATGAGTTGCTTAAAGTCTGACCCTATATGTTACTTTACTGCAGGTTTGGGGTGTTACATGGTCTGGAATAATGTGGCATACAGAACAGCATCCTCACCCATGTTATTTCTTATTTTTACTGAGTCGTCTGGTTCTGTGTGTTGCAGTGACCCTATCCAAAGCCTGTGAGCAAAAGCCCTGTCTATTTCAGTGGGACTTTGTGCCTTTTATGTATGAAAAGCAAGTGGTTTGTGTTAAGTTTATAGCAGTCACTGAGTGTGAATGTGACAGCACTACACCCAGAATCTGCTGTATCCCTCCTTTTTAGAACCACCTCAAAACAAGGTAGTCTTGTTTGTCTGTGATTTGTTATATTTTAGGGCATAAGCTTCCCATTCCCCCTGAAGTGCAGGAGTGAGCTCTGAAGGCCCATTTAAAAAAAACAAAAATGGGAGATCAGGGGCTAGAAATAGTGATGGGTAGAAACAGGAGATTCTGATGTGCTTTAAAAATAGGAAAGCAAAATTGCTAATGAGAATTTGAGCTCCAGTTCATTAGCAGAAAGTGCCCTGATTCCCTTAATCCTAAATCAGTGAAAATGAATATAAACCAGGCCCAGTATGTCGTGTGCTAATTGCAGATGAAAGGGAAAGTCTTGGGTGGAGAGGAAAAGATTATACGTTAAAGGGCTTTTCTCTGTGCTGTGCATGGTAAGATTGCTAGCTTGTGTGGAACACAAAGCCCTCCCTTTCTTGGACAGCCCTGTGCCTTGCTGGCATTTTCCTCAGAATCTGTTTCCCATCAGGGCTGAGAGAGGGGGAAGGTGCTGAATATCTGGGAAAAGAGAAAAGGGGCTGCTGTCCCTTTAAGGAGTTCAGCAAGCCCATGTGGCAGCAGGCAATTCTGGAGTGTATTCCTTTGTAATGAATCACCCGTTCCATTGTTTGCTCCCCCCCCTCCTCTGTAGCTTGGAGGGCTGGAGCCTTTCACCTGGGCTGCTGCCTGCTCACGGTTCTTGTTCCGAGGTGGGGGGAGGGGATGTTTGCTGTAATTAAAACCAGACACAAGAGAGCTGCTTTCTTCAAACTGCAGTGCCCCCATTTTCTCTCTTAACATGTTGTGGGGTAGGGGTGGCAGCTCTGCCTTTTGTGGCGGGTATAGGCAGTATGATCGGAGGGTCTGGTGTCCCCTTTCGTGTGACTCCTGGATCTCCTTGTAGGATGACTAGTCTCCATTTTGTGACACCATCAGAAGTGACTTCACTCCTTTCTCTGCTAGCATGCCCCCTCCCCCCAGCACCCCTTTACTCCAGCTAGCACCGTTTATCTTGGCACGTGCTTGACTCACTACACTCTGTCCAGGACTCAGGGAGGTGGGGGGGGTTTGTGGGTTTGAGACTAATTTATGTTCCTGTTAAAATGAACTAGCAGTAGCCTCATTTTTTCCAGAGATTGTTTCTTCCCTTCCCCCTTCCACAACCCTTTCCTTCCCAGGCCCACGCCAGTCTGATAGACAACCCTCTGCAGCCAGAAGTTGCTCACCCAGTCTCTGCTTTTTTTGAAAACAAATGCAGAGCTCCTTAAATGGAGATCTTATTTGAATCGGAGCAGCTTTCTGACTCATTTAAGGCCTCTCTCTCTCTGTGTGCCCATCTCATTCCTTTGCCTCTATCTCTCTTCCTATCTTTCCCAACCCACCTTTACAATAATGACCAGATAAAATGGATCTTTGTCTGCACCCTCTGTGGATTATTCAGGTGCTATACATTAGGTGTGTGTGGGGAGGGGGGACGGGACAGGAGGCCCAGTAAAGATGGTTATCTTATATTACCTAAAAATAAACAATGCATTCTATTATATGAAACTGTTCCTTTGTTTGAACTGTCTGTAAGGAAGACTCAATCCCAGGACAGCTCCTCCTCCTCTTACAATGTGTGGTAAGATTCTCTTACTCCCCCTCAGGAGAGCCGCATCATGCTGCTGAATCCCTCTTTTCCCCCCTTTAAATACCTCTTTTCCCCAGCCTGTATGGTGAATGGCTCTAAATTCTCTCTGTTCCTTCAGGAGCGCCCTCCCTATATGATGTGCATTTCTCTAGCCCACCCACACTGGATGGTATCTTCATCTCCCCCTGGGCAAGTTCCCTTCTCTTCTGTTTAGTTTGGGGTCCCTTTCACCATGTGCACAGTCTATCTGAAAGCTTTTGTACTTCTCTTGACTCTAGGGTTTAGCATTCATAGTTTTCTTTTCATTCTGAAAAGGGTGCCTCTTTAAATATACATTGCTTCTATGCCTGTGAGTATTTCCTTGTCTCTGCTCATTTTCACTGGTTTGACCTAGGACTTTTTTCTAATGCTGCAGAGACAATGTTGGCAGTGGAGGAGTGTGTATGTGCGTGTGCGCACGTGTCATTGAGAATAGGAGTTGTAACGGGTCATTTTTCCAGGAGAACCTCCCCAAGAGGAATCTAGTAATGGGTCTTCTGCATGCTTTCCCTGGTGCAGGGTGGAACTTGCTGGGTGTGGGCCTATGGTTTGTTTCCTTAGGTGTAGGAATATTTTAGAGAGTTTTTACTGCATTTAGAGTAATAACTTAAAAATCAGTGGGGCCTATCAGAACCTAGTGACTACATGGGAAAAGACCTATTCTGCGCACCATCCCTGCTGAGGACTTTCAGGCGCAATGGAGTAGAATGCAAACTGCTCCAGGCACTCACTTAGCAGCCTCAGGATGACATAAGCTGCATTTAATGATTCCAGTCCTAAACAGTGAGGTGGTGTGAAAGGGAATCTGATACAGTTGTGCCATTTGCTCACATCCCAATCCCAGGAATTAACTACTGCAGTTTGCACAGTTCTACTTTGGAAGACAAAGGTGATATTTAGTGGTGGATGTCCAGGATTGCGAATTAGGAGATTGGGGTTCCTAGACTCATGATAAAACACATTGTCATGATCAGATTAAAAGTACTATGTAAATATTGTTTTTTTTTATTATTCAAGAAAGGGTCCCAACATGAAAGATCCAAATGTATTGCTCACTGGGCTGTGGTGAGTTAGCAAGAGCCATTTGAGGGTAAGGACCCTTTGGTGCCTTCCTGTATGTCTTTTGGCCATATGAACAAAACACAATAGGATTGTAGTGAATTATGGACATGTATTTTCTGCGAAGCAGGACCTACTACTGCCAGAGAAAATAATCAGAGGGCAGGATATCCTGGCTAACAGACAAATGAGAACAAGCTCCATTTCCCCACTTGCTTTTACAGGTAAAATGATTGTGCTCATGTGTCAAATTCTGGAGACAATATCCGTGGGAGATGTGTCTGTTCATTTGTGAATGTGTAGAACAAAGTAATATACTCTTCGCTTTTCTTTCCTTTTGCCGTTACTGTTACCATTTACCAGTTGGCTGCTTAGGCCACAGAATTAATCCAGTGATTTCCCTCAGAGGTTTAAGTACAGGGAGTAGAAGCTGTCAGATGGCCTTGCCGTGGGGCCCACAGATGGAAGAAGTTTGTTTGTTGTCATAAACTCATAGATTTAAAAAGAACGTAGTCAGGTACTCTCCCTATTTGTTTTTTCTCCTGGAATTGGAAAACCGAAATCTTACCTGCCTACTAAATCTATTCCTGTCTGCATTATGTGAAACTGCTCTGATTTGTTGTAGAGTTATCTACGATCTCTCTGCTGTGTAGATTTTTTTGTTGTTTTGTTGGCTTGCTAGTGAATGCTGGTTTGTGGTTTGTGAGAGCAAGAGTTGCATACATTGTTCAGTAGGGTTGTTCACAGACACGAGAGCTGCTAATGCTGAATATTTTTTTCTTCTAGAAAAATGAGCATTGAAATGTCTTTGGAAAATAAAGAATTGAATGGACTTTGCAAATAGATAGAAAAGAAACCAGTTAGGACAAACGTTGGGCCTGTTAACAGTGACAATATGCTTCTTTAAAATGTCTTTATTTCTTTTCACATTACCAAACTCTAGCTGTTTATGTAACTCATACTAATATTGCACATAAAAACAATGTTAAAAGAACAATATTAAGATTGCAAAGTCAAGCACTCAAAAATCAGGACATACCAGAATTAAGGTTGCCTGTGTAAACTTAATTCGGCTCTCTTATGCACTATGTGTTATGAAACAGTTTTTGATTACATGATTAATCATCTCATACAATTTTTTTCCACAGAAAAGGAAAAGGTTTAAAAAAAAACCAAAAAAAAAACCAAATAAAAAATTCCATCATGTGGCATCATATTGACACACAAATGGATCATCAGCATGGTTGGAATCTACCATCCAGACCTCGGCCACTAGAGCTAAGGGGGAGTAACTGATACTAGTAGTAGATGGATCAGCACTAGAGTGAAATGAGACACACGCTTTGCCAGTGGGTTTCGCGGCTATTTGCTGACAGCAGAGGAATGGTGAGATTTTGGGAATCTTGGGTTCCATTCCAGGCTCTGTAGGGGAGAGCTCTCTAGTGGGCACAGACTCTACCGCTCATTCCCTCAAGCATGACCTCTTCTGCTTTGTCCTCTCCAACCTGTCCACATCCAAGTCCTGTCTCTGCCCCACCCTTGGCTACTTGCCAGTCCCAGTTCCCCTCCTCCTAGCTCCTTTATCCAATCCCTCTCCCCCCTGGCCCTGCCTCCAATCACCAGCGGGCACCTTCTTCCTCCATCCCCCCACCCTGCCTGTCCACATTCCCCTTCCTTGCTGACTCCCAATCCAAATCTCCCTCCCTGGACTTCTTGTCCAATTTCAGTGTGTCTTGCCTCTTCCCGGGCTCCTAGTCCCAATGTTCTTGCCTGACTCCCAGCCCCAGTCTCTCCCTGCGGCTCCAGTCCCAGTCTGTTTGCTCAGCTAGTGGAGGTCTTCCCTTGTAACCTCAATCTGCCATCCCCTGGCTTCTTGTACCAATAGACTCTCCTTCCCTCCTCCCCCAGCAGGTCTGGCACTTGTCCCCTCTGCATTCTAGTCAGACAGCTGCCTTCTCCACTCCGCCTGGGCCCAGGAGCGGGGTCAAGGAGAGCACAGGGGAAAGATAGTCTCTCCCCTGCTATCTCTTCAGGTGCCGAGACCTGGACTCAGATCTAGCATATGTCCCGCAGCAGTCCAGAGCTGTAATTGCAGTGAAAGTCCTGCTCGGCCCCAGGCTGGAGCATGCCTATTGCAGAAGGAATCTTCAGGGAATTTAGCTGCTAACATCTAATAATTCTCTACTCAGCATGTGCCAACTGTGATTTTTTTTTCCTCCTGCAAAAGCTTATAATTTGGCCAAGTTTGGGTGGATTTTCAAAGGAATAGCAAAAGAGACATCCCTGACACGAAGGCCCTCCCCTGCCAAATTGTCCTGTTGCACTGCATTGGGGTGCTACGTCTCTTCAAAGAAAGGGTCACCAGAATTCTTTAAATTGGGCAAAACAACATAGATTCCCCTAGCTTTTTTCTCAGTAACCGCTGAACCATTTTGGCTAAAGCTTTCCCCCCCCAAAAAAAAAAAAAAAAGCCTGTGGTGAACAGCTGGCATGGAAAACTGACAGTTAATTTGGCAAACGTATAAATAACTGAAAACACGGTCTGATAATGGGAAGTAACGGGTAACATTAACAATAGGCAATAGTACCAGCAGTGTCTATAACTAGGCTTGGCAAAACTCTATTTTTATTTTTAAAATAATTTTGATGGATAATATTAGTTTAAAAATAAACGTATTTCTATTTTTATCATTTAACATTTTCAGTTGTGCAAAATTGTGTATTAAGCATTTCCCCCAAGTTTATTGATATAAATGTTTGCAGTTGTGGGAAATTATTGGGGGTCAGGCAATAGGGGGGTGTCAAACAGTAATTATTTAATGACAGTAGGCATTGATTCAAAAAGTTAAAGCTTTTTAATTGTTAAAACACAAGTTATCAACATTACGTGTCAAAATAAATCACCTTCACTCAAACTCTAAGTTCTCAAGCAAATGTTTCTTTCTTTGCCTATTTGTAAATTTTGATTATTGATGGAAATATTTTCCATTGGTTTGTGTATACAGAGAAATACATGTTTATCGGCATTCACCAATACAAATCTAATGCTTTCAAGCCTACCTACAATAATTATTTTACCTCAGGTGAGTCCCAAAGTACTTTACAGGCTATATACAGTACATTCCAGTTATCTGAGGGTGGAAAGGGACACTAAAACTTTAAGGTAATTGCGAAGGCAGCCTGCCTAGCAACCTTTAAGGACTACACTTAGGTTGAGGAATCCTGAGTGCAGTTGAAGCCTGCTGGTTTGGCCTTCCTTATTTAGAGAGAGCCATCCTACTTCTTAAGGGTCATAGTCTTTGCAGTTCTGGTCCTGCAGCATTTAAGAGTTGCTCGTGTGAGGGCCTGGTCCCATGGAGCTCCCAAATTTTGGAGAGCAAATTTGACTTTCAGGTAACTGTTTTTGATTAACCGAGTTTTAGACGTCAGAGTTTGACCTAAGCAGTACATACAATACCACTCAAATTCACCTTCCAGTTTTTTTTATCCTGTCCTTGTATAAAAGCCTATCTTTCCCTCCAATCCCTCAGTCATAGCTATGCTTAAAATATTTGCAAGGAGTGTGAGATACTCACCTAAGAGGACTCAAGTTTTTTGGACGGCATCAATCCTCTGTGGTGCACATATACCTAAAGACTTATTCTGTCTTTAATTTGTTTTGTTTTCCTTCTCTGGATCTTTTCTTCTTTATGTTGTGTCCTGTGTAACATTTGAAGTGAGATGACCAAAACAGAACATGCTATTCAAAGTGAGGACACTTAGGGAGAATGGGAAGAGCATTTGTTTTTCAACCACCCCTCTTTTTGAGAAAGATCTGTCTGGGTCGGTCTAACTGGAAAGTGTGATACAGAAGAGAACAAAAGTCAGCCATTCGAATAGATTGGATTAGCCTGCAAGGAACTTCTTCCAGATTGACTGGATTAGGTGATAGGAGAGAGGTAGATGCATCTTGAGGGATCCAGGAACTTGTTGACTCCTTGTGAACTTCTGAGATTTTGTGGAACGTTAGCTTTGTTGGTGTTCAGCTGTTTGTATTTAATTCATACTATGTTGGTGTAAGTATTTCTCGTTTTCCTTTGTGCCTCTTTAAACACCATCCTTTGCCTTGCTGTATTTACCAAATGCAACCCTATGAGGCTGATTTTCTGTTAAGGTGAAGCCACTCGATGTCACTGTGATAATGTCAAGGGACAGAAATTTACTCTGGGTAATACCCCCTGTAAGGGGGCTACATCAGTGTAGTCCCCTAGAGTAGAGGACAGAGGGAGGGAAGGAGGCTGATCAGAGTTGAAGAGGGGGCATGGTGGGAAGCACACTGTGCTCTGGCTGTTCTCTGCTTCCCATGGCCTATATGGGGACATGGGAAATGGAGTGTAAGTTAGAACAGCCATAAAGCCACCCTCATGCCAGTGCCAGGTCATCAGGTTCCTAAATGGTTCAAGAATATAGTGAGTGCAAAGGTAATTTTTTGACCCCATGCCCTGCCCGTTATTCACTGTATCACTGTGCTCAGAATTGAGTCCTGTGTGTAGAACAGTTTAGATCCCTGTTTTCTGTAGTAGCCCCAGAACTTTCAAGATATTGCGGGTTGAAGTGCCATAACTGTTGAGAGGGCAGGATTACCCAGTAGTAAGCATATTAGATAGACAGATGCAGACAAAATTACAGAGGTCTTAGGCCTTCAGAAGGCCTGGTTTTACCAAATTAAGCTAAATCTAAACAAACCCAGGTTTAAATTGGATTAAGAATGTCCACAGTGTGTTTTACATCAGTTTAAAATTGTAGCTTTAGGCAAGTGGTGTAACTTTGAAAATAGATCAGGCATAAGACTCATCCTCCAGAAACTAGCCAGCTCTGGGAGGTGAGAGAGAGATGGGCAGTATTGCAAAACCACTTAGTTTCAGTTAAAGATGAGGGAGATTCTTAATTAGCTCTGAAGCTGAGTTGTCTCTTGCAATAGTTATTGAAGGGCTGGGAAAGGAAGCAGGGAGAAAGCTGAACCAGAGGTTTGAGACTCCAGATTCATTGCCAGGAATCTATGCAGTCTCAGGGCCACACAAAACAACTCAAAAACTGTTCAAAGTGAGGCCAGAGGGTCCTTTCCAGCAACTGAGTCCCATCAGGAATTATGTATGCCTTCAGCCAGACCTCTGACTGAAGCAGAAGTAGCCAGAGAAGCTTAGTGAGTAAATGAGTGGGGAGGAAACTGAGAAATTAATTATGCAACAATAGAAAAGGTATAGCTAATGATGAAGTAAGTAATGGAGAATGTCAAATATTTGGAGGGCTGTAAAGGGAAATAGATTTTATTGATTCAGACAGATCATAGAAGGCAGCAGTGACTTCAAAATGTGAAATGATCCCCAAGGTTAGCCAGGAGGATGCTGTACATTGCCGTGCAACTGTGCCACGTTACTATCAGCATAAGCCTGGAAGGGAAAGAGTCTGGTGGCAGAAAAAGGTGCTTTTTTGTTACATAGTAAATACATAACTCTGATAGAGCCTCCATACTACCATTCTGGTAATCATGGCAAATGAGTGATAATGTACATGGAATCAGGAGACCAGGTAAAATGGCTTGCCATGATTTCCGAAAATGCTTAATTTCACTGGCATTGAACTAGAGGTAGATATAAAAGCAGTGTATTCGGTGGCCGTCACATGTTATCTTATATGGATTTGGAGAATATCACATTCAAATAAATGTCAATATTTAATTCCTGGATTGAGAGTAGATCTTCCACAAGCAGGGCGGATTGATTTAAAAAATCAGTTTTAATCTGGTTTTACATTTGTACTTTTTAGTTATTTTCCTAAAGAAAGGTTAATTTCTTCATTGCTTGGTAACCATTAAAACATGTTGATTTGCAATTAAATATAGCCTTTACAACCAAATTTGTACTACTTTTTGCTAACCAGGGGGATAAACATTTAGTTAAACAGTTATATGGCTTAACATACATTTATTCAGATTCCAAATGTTTGTTAGAAAATGGTGAATGATGCATTTCTTATTTAAATTCAATTTTAGTCATTATTTGTGTTATCTATTTGGATTGGAATTCAATAAAAAATGCCCCAAACCAGCAACTAAAAATGTTTTTTATTACTTAAATGAAAGTACCTTAAATACACTAGATACATAAGAAGAAAAAAGTTTATCAAAGCATGTTTTGCTTTTAAAACTGATTATTTAAAAAAAAAATCTGGCCATGATTAGGGCTCCTAGGTATGCTGATAATAAAAATTAATAATAATAATAATCTGTAGTTAATGAACTCAACAGCTTGTTTCTGGTCACCATGTCCTTTAGTATTTTAGAACTAGTAGATCTCATCCTCTTGCACCTAGTTTTTATTGATAGACTGGAAGAGGAAAACAAGCTTTCCTTCTTTTTCACTCCCAGTGAGGTTCTTAACTTTGAATGAACTGTTCATTGAACTGAACTAGTTGAAATGAGGAAAATATCCTCTCTGCACTTGCAGAAAAGACTGTCAAATGCAGGTTTTAGGACTTCAGTAAACTATGGTTTCAGATGTGTAGCAGTAACTTCTACCAATTCAGTGGTTTAACTTTGGCAGCAAACATATGTATTGCTTAATAGTATCCTTAATTTAATTTAAATGATTGTGATATATAATAGTGAGTTTAGACCTTAACATAGGTTGTGATAATTTCAAATTTAATTTAAATTAGATTTATTTTTAAAAAGAAAAATATATTTAATTTAAATTAAAATTGTTTTTAACTTAAAAAAAAAAAATAGTGATTTTTATCCACCCTGATCACAAATGCTTACCTTTTTGTAAGTCTTCTGTTCTACATCATCCCCTGGAAAGGACTGGAATAGCAAGGCTGTTGCAGGTTAAACCAAGGTGTGTTGGCAGAGCTGGGCTACTCTCTGTACTGTTAAGTCTCTAGCCATTTCGTGAGTGTTAAAATTCAGTAAACTCATTCCACAATTTTGGGGAAAGAAAGCAATGCTTAGTTCCTCAACAGTGCCACCAATTTGGATGCATGGAGTTGGAAGGAACTACACACTAAAAATGGATTTTGAAGGACTAATGCAATCTCTTTCTAGCACCTGGCCAATCCTGAAACAGTGCAGCAGTGGCTGCTTTTCTCCTTCCAGCAAATAGAAGAGGGGTGACCGAAATCCCTTTATTCTAGAAAACAATACATTAAAATAAACTGCCCAGGGCTCTGTACTATGGAAGGTTTCTGGAGTTTGACAACGATAAAGTGCCTGTGAGCTGAGCTGGCCCATCTGGGGGAGGCTTGTATGGAACCGATCCAGCGATCTTGGGCTTCTGCTTCCAAATCAATGAATGTGTTCAGTTGCAAAGTGACATCTGCTTCAAAGGAACATGTCTGTAGGATGGAGCAACTGTCATTCTCTCTGTTCTACATGAGATTTTCAGTGAGCTGAGAGTATATTGCATTTTCCTGTGTCCCCACTATATGTTGGAACAAACTTGATGCTAATATTGAGACAGTCTTACTTTTGCTTCCCTTTGTGCTCGTAATTCCTTTAATGTTCTGTTTGATTCTGCTCCTCCTAAAAAACTGAACATTATAATCTTGAACACCTGTGCATGTACATTACAGCATCTCTCCTCTCCTCCCCTGCCTTCCATTAGTACTGAATTTGCTTTTTCATATCCCATCTTTCAAGCAGAAGGTCAAATCTTCCTGTTCAAGATGCTTGTGACTGGTTCTGCTGAAATCTTGTGGTGTTCAGGATGAATTGGTGGTGATACTGGTATACTCCCTGAGGAATATCACAGGTACTGCCTGCAGCATGACCTTCCTGCCACTGGGGCTGCAGTTATCCACCGTTAAAAGTTTGTCATCCACTTATCTCCATTCATTGGAAATAAATCTAGCCTTAGAAAATACAGAATAAAAGTTCATTTTTTTTATTGTATTCCTCCTTTTCCATTTGGTAAACATTTAACTTTTCATTTGTTTTCTCTCATCCTGGATCAGATTAGTATGATTTCCCCCTTTCCTCCCCACACCCCGGCTTGTTGGTGCAGGAGCCATACATATGCACAATTCCAGAAATAGTATTAAACTACTACCTAGCCAGCAGAGGGAGCTCTCGCTGGTTTTGTTGTGTCCTGAAAATAGTGGCCGTGACTTTAAATTTCTCTGTGGAGTGGTTGATATTTTTTTAATAGTGGGCTCATGGTCTCCACTGAATCTCTATGAACCTCCTTTCTCTTTGATTGTTTACAGTGCCCGTTAGGACTGAAAGGTGGAAGTCATTCTTCTTTGTCGGATCAGGTGTTTGACTTTTAATGGGGTTGCCCAGATCCTTTTTTACCCTCCTTAGTGAGGATTCTATTAGTGCTAAGGGTGACTGCTGTGAGAGATAGGAGTGGGAATGTAAAATCCCAGCTCTCCACAAGGGTAAAATAGAATTGCTGCTGCCCTTGGAACCACTGTGCTATGGTCCTCACTTTATAATGTCAATGTAAACAAGATCTCTTCCCTTCCCCCCTGACTTGCCCCCTGGCCAGAGTCTTGAGTGGTGGCTGTTGCTAACCTTCCTGGAGCCTCAGTTCTGCAGAGGTGGAGGGAGGCAGCAAGTAATCGATCTAACAATTCAATACACGGCTTCACTTCTCTGAAATTCTATCAGGGGAGAGAGGTTTTGCCATTTGACAGCTCAATATTTCTTATGGGAGCCAGTTTATGCAATGGAGTTTAGGGGTGAGGGAGAGGAGAGGCTGTTTCATTAATATGGAACTGACCATCCAGAGCAGACCGCATAGCATTCAGACACACTTTGATGGTCAAGGAAAACGAGCACTGAACCCCCACTTGCATTAGAAGGCTGCCTCTGATATACAAGTCCCTCTGCCTGTGGAAACCTACACTGTTTGCTTTCTGTTGTTGCTGATTTGTTTGCTGAGATTAGGCTTTCTGAGGGATAGCTTCAAGTTGCACCCTCTCTTTGCTTCTTAATCCTTCAGGAAGCAAAGACCAGGTTCCCTCACATTTGTTCTCCTCTTCCCCATCACTTATCCTGGCATTCAGGAAAAGACACTAAATAGGGGGTAAAAAGCCAAATCCACGGGGAATAGAAAACTGAATGAATCCTTTAGATTTCTGGAACTTGTCAGGCCAATGGCACCAGCTGAAACACTAATCCAGTGTGAGTGTGACTGGTAACACCGAATTCTTCAGTGTCCCTGAAAATACTTTTGAGGAGTAGGTAGAAAGATGCAATTCTTGGGTAAGCTCGGGGTATCCCTTTGATTTAATCAGCAGGAGGTTAATCAAATCTGTGCTTGTGCAGAGGAGTGTGGAGATGAGATAGGGGAAGCATCTGACCATCCTGCTGCAAGGCAGTCAGCGTGATACATTTCTGTGTCGCTAGTGTTGTCAGTGAGATGGAGGAGAGAGTCACTCAGTCCAATGGGCTTAAAAATTCCCTCTTCCTGAAATCCCATTTCAAAGTATTATTTGTTTTCTCCCTTCACCTCCTAACAGAGGGGCAGGTGCCTACACTCACCTTTTGTGTTTAGCTTTAGTTTGCAGTTATGATGGCTCATCCTGTACTTTTAGATCATTTGGCTTTGGGAATCCTACTGCTTTTCTTGGACTTTTTATTTATTAAATTAGAAACATTCAGGCAGGACCTGGGAAGCACCGTTTGTTTTAATCTAACTCGTATTCTGGTGGTTTTCTTTCACTCAATGTAAGGTTAAATGGCATGCTGAATGGCTTTTCCTAATATTGTACATCTGTCTAGAATTTTAAATGGGATCTTTCATAACCTGGTGAGTGATGGTGGCTGATGTGACTCCTCCTGTAAGAAGACTGAATTCCACATCCCTGTCCTGTAATCTAAGCATATCAAAGTCGATGATGGCCACTTCCCCAAAATGTACCTTCTGCTCTTTTAGCATTCTCAGAAGAGCTTTGGGTTATCCACCTTGAATTTGAGAAGAAGCCAAGGTTCTTTGAGAAACCTAACAGGCGCAAGGCTGACATGTATGGCTCCATGAATATGGTTCTGAACTAGTGTCCCATACACATTTGCTTCAGAATTTATTGAGGACTGTTACCTCCAATACAGGAGAACTCCTTTAAAAAGGAGCTTGGTCCCCAAGGAACCTAACCCTGGATAGCCAAGGCCTTGGACAGGAGAAGACTTCTAGTGCTGTGAAAGTTGTAACCCACTACATGAAGCAGGTATGCAAAAGACAAACTGATTAAACAAATGTATTTTCTGTAGAGTTCTAAAATTTGTTTTCTGTCCATTCTTATTCATGTTGCACATTTTGTCAGTAATTGCAAAGTTCTGTACAGCTTTTAGATCCCACAGAGAGCTGAGAGGAGTTGCTAGCAATTGAAAAACACCAGAGTAAACTCAACAGTTATACTAGGGAGAGGGGTTGTAGCTGAACCTGGCTGACCAGATGCTGCGGTTGGTCCTGAACATGTCTGACTGTTTCAGGATGTACTGTGGAAAGGTAGAGTCTAAACTCTCAGGGGACTTAAAGCAATTTGTTCTCTCCCAGAACAAGGTAATATCACCCAAAGGTTTGCATCTCCCCAGAAGCTGGTGAAGGCAGTGTGAGATCATTTTGTGGTCCTATCCTCCTGGGATGTAGGACACACATCCCTTTCCTCCTTTGTGGTTTTTTTGTTGTTTGGAAAGTAACTGAAGTTGTGCTCATTAATCTTTAAATTCTCAGGTGCCTAGTGGAGGCTTCAGGAAGGAGGGGGAACAGGACAAGGAGTGGCCATGGCTCTGCAGTATTTATGTCTTCTCTTTTATCCTAATAAACTTCTCGTCAGGATGAATGTGTTCTGAAATATTTATTGCCCTGTTTAAATATTCATTGCCAGAAAGGCAGTGCAGCATGATGGCAGCACTGGCTGACGGGTGGGCTACAGTGCTCCTTGGCATTCCCTTTCAGTAATATGATAAAAATGGAATAAATATAAGGCATTCCCCCACTGCAAGATTCACACTAGCATTCAGGCTTACACCTGGATGTTTCCTCTGAATCCAGAGGCTTGTGTTTGCTCATAGGCCCATATCCTAGAGAGTGTCTCTTGGCTGCTAGACGCTTATTCTTATTCCCAGGCCTATATCCTGGGTGTGTTATGTTATTTTGCCTGGCACTTCTATATAGGACTCATTGGCAGAAAGGGTTTGAATTTGATGCGGCTCAGCTGCTTGTATTTTTGGTGTGGTGGCAGACTAAAGGAAAGGAAAAATTGTATCTACCTACCTCTTAAGTACACTGTTGCTGGGGTGGCAGAGTGAGATCTGTTGGGATTCACGGAGGTGTTGTCCTTGGGAGTTACACAACATTTTAGTGGAGTCTGTAGACACTAACAGAAGCCCTAGTGACACTAGATGCCCTTAAGTCAATTTAGCTTACACAAGGATTTAAATCAGTTTAAAAGTATGTTTGCGTATTAGGAGTTTGCACCAGATTAAGAAGATCAATTCTTAAATTGCTCTCGTTAAACTGAAGCACTTTTCTAGTGTAGACAGTGCTTTAGTGGAGTGGGGATGGGGTGTGCAGCTTGAATTATGGGGGCTGGAACAATTTGTATAGCGGGGGTGCTGAGAGCCATTGAACCAAACTTTAAACCCTGTATATAATGGAAACCACTTCAAGCCAGGAGGTGTGACTGCATCCGTAGTTCCAGCATCTTGGCTTGGTTTGGAAGGCTTGGGGGGCTGTTCCATCTGAAGGAATCAAGGCATGTATTACAGAAACCTCACTGAGAGAGTGGAAGTATAGAGAAGGTGTCACGTAGGTGGAGGTCAGATGCTGACCTTGGGTTGCATCTCTGAGCAATGTCTATGGGTGATATAGGGTAGAATTCTGTGTAGGCCTATGGTTACAGGCTGGTATATAATAAATGTACATTACAAGGAGAGCCGGGGGAGGAGAAACCTCTAAAGAGATTCCACAGTGAAGTAGAAATCTCTTACAGGTGTGTCTGACAAATTCATGGCAGTTTAAGGCCAGAAGAGACCCTTAGATCATCTAGTCTGACCACCTATATATCACAGACCTTTAAATTTCACCTACTTACCCCTGTATTGAACCTAATAACTTGTCTGTCTAAAGCATAGCTTGGGTTTAACTAAAGCATACATTCCAGAAAGGCATCCACTCTTGATCTAAAGACCTTGAGAGGGGAAGAATCTACCACTTCCCTTAGCAGCTTGTGGCAACGGTTATTCACTCTCGTTAAAAATTTGTGCCTAATTTCTCATTTGAGTTTGTCTGCACTTCAGCTTCCAGCCATCGGTTCTTTTTATGTCTTTCTCTGTTAGATTAAAGAACATTTAGTATTTGCTAATTGTCTACCCATGAAGGAACTGATACACTGTAATCAAGTCACCTCTCAATCTTTTTGATAAACAGATTGAGCTCTTTAAGTTTCTCACTATAGGGCATTTTCTCCAACTCTCAAATCATTTTTGTGGCTCTTTTCTGTACACCGCCCTCCCCCCAGTTTTTCAACATCCTTTTAAAAATGTAGATGCTAAAACTATACTTGGTATTCCAGTATCAGTCTCACCAGAGCTGTATAGAGAGGTAACATCATCTTCCTACTCCTACTCACTATTCCTCTGCTTATATAGCCAAGGATCATATTAGCCCTTTTTGCCACAGTATCGCAATGAGAGCTTATGTTGAGTTCTTTTTCACTGTGAGTCCTAATCCTTTGCACAGTCATTGCTTTCCACAATACAGCATGAAACTTTCCTTTAGGATGGGAAGCTGGTCTTGGAACAAATGAATAACAGAAGGCAGGAGGAAGCTAGATTAGCTAGTGAAGCCAATGTGGGAGCAAATCTGGATTCCTGAGCCGCCAAACTCCTTAAAAATAACATGCCAAGTCAATCGCAAATCTCCTTCACCACTTCTCTCCTCCATCCGCACCCCCATAGCAGATTGTTACAGTATTATTGCTTTGCTATTGAGTCCTGGCATTTAAGACACAGAGGAGGGTTTGGTTGCATTGGCTAGGATTGTGTGCATCTGATCCAGTCTGGTTGCTGTTGAATTCTCACCATGCCCAGGACTAATTCATATGGGTCTGTGGTATGTGTAGTCTGCAGTGAAAGTGGTATGGGACTGAGAGCTTTAGCTGCTCATATAATGAAAAATCTCACGATGAACTGTGCTTTATATGTAAATACTCTCTATATATTCCCGCACATCTCATCTCCATAGTCGTGTCTGTACATACAGCTCCTCACTGTGCTTTCTGCCAGCTCTGCAGTTCCTTCCAAGGCATTCAAAACCCTACCAATTGATTCCAGATGTTTTTCCCTTTCCCAGCATTCCCTCCCTTCCCCTCCCCCTCCCTCTCCAGCTCGCAGCTGAGCCAGCACTGCTGTAGTATCCTTGGTTTTCAACCTGAGGTGCTGGATGTGGGGAAAGGAGGTGCAGGCAATGTGGGCAGATTTTGCTGGCCACTGGAACAGGGAAATTGAAGGGGTGTGAATGGGTTTTGTTATGTAACTGAAATAGGAAGTTTGACTGGGTGGGCTTTGATGTAGTCCTTAATATTTGTCCATCCGTCTGCCATTAAAATCACATTGTAGGCAGCTACTTTGCACAGCTCAGTACCACCTTCAGTATGCCCTACTTTCCTCTTTCAGCTGTAAAGAAAGAGACAGGAAAGGCTGCCTTCTAGTTGCAAAGGGATCTCCACAGTTCTTTCCAGAGGAGAACCAGTTTGAGAGCTGAATGAGACTCCTATTGCAAGCAGATATGTGCAATAGGCAAGGCTTTGAAAAATCCACTTGCTTACAGTAAGTGGGATTTTTTTCTGGGTGAGTGGTATCAGTTTCTCTATGTTTAAAGAAAAGGAAAAAAACCCAATCCTCTAGCTCTTATGTTGATGCCTTCCTAAATCTGCAGTGCCACCCACTTTTTGAGGAATCTGGTTACTACCACTGTGAAGGTGGGATGGAGTGCCCCAGCCACTGCTTTTAGGAATAAGGTGCCCTGTGGGGGGCTGCCGCAGGAAGGGGCTGTCCTCCCAACCCCTTGAAGCAGAGGCATCAGGAATGGGTAGCACTGCTTAGAGCAGGAGACCTAGCTTGTGTAGGCAGTGGCCCCTGCCAGCACTGTCATGTCATCCCACCAAAGAGTTTTGCTTGGCCCACTCTAGTCCCACGCTTGGAAGACTTTGTTTTGTGGGGTGATATTGGGGAAACAGGGAACTGAGGATCAGAAAATCAATCTGAAAGCCACTGGTGGCATGCCCTTTATCTGTCTCTTTGGTAGCGCGCTCGTGTATGGGGACCCCTTATCCTCAGTCTGCTGGGTCCCTCATTTTTGGTGATGTAAGTTCTGGTCCAGAAGAGAAACCTCAGCTTCCAGCCATCCCAGCAGAGGGCACTCTGCTTCTGTATGGGGACCCTCCTACCAAGCCAGCAGAGATCTCTTTGTGGGTCAACATAAAATGATTGACGACCACTCACCAGCATTAATTTATTGCTGGGCTGTGCCAATGATGATAGATTTTTTTTTTGGTGAGGGGGTTGATGCAGACTTGAGCAGTGGGAGACCTAGGGTCTTTGGAGTCCAGCAGTGGAAGGTGCCAGACCATTGGGAGACTGAGCAGAAGAATGTATGGCTCAGAGCACAGGTGTATTTTCAGCCTGGTGATTAGGCTTAGTTCTTCATTAGTAAGTATTAAATATAAGTATTTTGCAAATCTTGACTGTATCCACCAGGAAATCTCTCCACAGGTACCGAGATCCTCTTGATTTAGTGGGTGTCCATTTCAGCACCGAGGGCTTGAATCAGTGCACAGGGATGGACTGAAGATTGATTAGTATTGGGAACAAAGACTGTCGGGTGCTTGCTGTATTTCAGGTGCTTAAAAGCAAAGATCTCTCTCTCCTTCTTTTCCCACAGCAGAGGGGGTTGGTTTCCTTCCATACAGTGTGCTTAGAAAAAAGTCCAGGCGGCAAATTTCATATTTCAGGTGTCTTTTTCCTGACTGTTAGGATTTTTCAAACCTATAATTCTCATGGTGTTCTGAGCAGCCAGTGCTAGCCCCAGTGGTTTCTGTCAGGTAGACAAGGCCCAGATGGATTCAAGCATTTTTACCACATTGTTATTCACCTTAGATGATACAATGGTAAAAATGCTTGAACCCATTGGAGCCTTCTGTGAACTACAGCTTCCAGTGGCGCTCTCATGGGTGGAACTTCACCTACTGTGAATTACAAATGTGAAAAGTCCCAGTGTAAACAAAGCTTCTGTGATGGGGAGAATAAAGAAGAATCCATAATACTATGGTAGTAATAATACCTAGCTGTTATACAATGCTTTACAAAGGAGGTCAGTATTATCCCCGTTTAACTTATGGGGAAACTAAGGCATAGAGGTGAAGCGACTTGCCCAAGATCACCCAGCAGCCCAGTGGCAGAGCTGAGAGTAGAACCCGCGTCTCCCGAGTCCTAGTCCAGTTCTCCCTCCGTCTTTTATCCACTGCAGTTTAGTGCTGGCGAAATGTGCTGGAGGGACAGCCTTGGGTGCTGAAAATCTCTATTTATGGAACAGATACAGTGGTAGTGGAAGCTTTCCATATTCCCCTTCTAACTCTCAGTGATGTTCGGTCTCCATGTTTTATTCAGTCCTTCCCCAATGCTGGCAATGTTAACAAGGGAGCAGTTGTGGTTGCATTTTTGTGATGTGGATACCAACCAACTAAGAACAGAACTGAAAGTTAATTTTGGCAACATTTGTACTTTATCATTCCAACAGAGTTGTTAAAGCTGAATTCAGGACCCTTGCAGGCTCCTACCCCTTAGCACCTAGTCCACTGAACAGCTGTTGGATGATGATAGATTTTGATTATTTCCAACAAGAACCATTTGGAAACAGTTATATAGAGAGACAAGTCTTTGTATCTCATTTTCAATCCCCTGAGCCCATCCAGTTACCCAGTATGGGGCTGTGGTGAATATGTGGACTTCCACTCTTCAGGGCAACTTGGATATGAGGCTGGCTCCAGATGGGGCTGGAGTTATGCTCTCAGTATGTATATGTAAATGATCAATACTGCTTCTTGACTTTGAATCCTATATTAACGAGATAGTTGAAAGGCCTTTCTTTGGAGTTTCAAATGTGGGTGGGTGGTGGTGCTTGAATTACCTTTTTTTCTATCATGATATCTGAAAGCTACTCAGAAGAGACTTCCATTTTCCTGTGGAGTACTGAAGGCTGGAGACTCCTGTCCAAAAGAGTTTCATGAATTTGTCTGATGGGTTTCTTGAGAACAATGTTAGAGCTACGTGAGACCTTTCTTCCTTCCTGTATATAGAGACAAACTCCCTTTTCTACTCACTCTGTGTCATTTCCCAGTTGGCCACCAAGCTGCTTTCTGGACCTGGAAGATCAACAATGTTTAGAACAGTACCATGGTACCGTGAATTTTGAGTGCTAGGGTTGCAGGCAGACATGGGATTTTTATGTGTTTATTACCTGTAGTTCCTGTCATTTCCCTAGAGAAGTGCGGAAGGAAACAGGACACAGTCCCCGGAAAGAAAGAGTCTGATTCTGAACTGATATGATGGATATTTTGAGGACTTCCCCTGGGGGGAAGGGAGGTACATAGTTCAGGCTAGATCTTCTGCCCTGTTACTTTATCAGCTACCAGAGACCTAGAAGTAAAAGCAGTGCTAAATAAGGCATTCTTTTGCAATTGTCATGACAATTTTTCTGGTCAGGTACAAAATGTTTTTGTCAATGAGGATGATGGGAAAGTGCCTTTGTATTTTACTAACCCACCAAAAAAAATTACTCATGTTAGGCAAATAGGGAGAGTAGAATGTTACAAGATTGAAATAATACGTAAGAACATGCAGGTGATTCATTCTGCTCCTTTTCCTTTACTTCTCTAGTCTTATGAGCTTTCCTGAACCTTGGGGAGTCCATGCAAGAGTTCTAAGGCCCATGATTGGCTTTGAACAACACAGTATTTATGGGAAGATACATTACACTTTGAATATGAATCCCTGTTTTACATATCTGGGAGTAGGAGGCAGTGCTAAATCTTCTCTATATACAGATTTGCCCTAGACTAAAGGTGTGTTTTTAAACAGATTTAGTTAAATGAGTACAAGTTTGTGCATAGATGCTCTTTCTTTTTTTTATTTTAAGAGTGACATATTTTGGTTTAGCTTAATCCCATTTAAAAAAAGTAAGATGGTTAAGCTAGCCTCAAACTAAAACAAGAATGTCTACATACATATTGTACCCATTGAACTGAATTGGTTCAAAAACACATCTTTAGTTAAACCTGTGCAAGATTGTGTATAGACAAGGCCTTCGTTTCAGGAAGAGACTGGGAGAACTGCTGCCACCCTCATGGTGGCAGACATCAGAGTCTCAGACCTCCCTTACTATCATGTTGTAGCTGTTCTTCAGTAGGCTCATACCACAAGTACTAGATGTGCTTCCTTTTGCTTCTGTTCTTTGACAAGAACTGAAATTCAAAAGTCTTGTTTTCAGTATTGGAATCCCCACTAAGATATTTTACTTCTGACCTCATACTAGACTATCCGTTTGGAAACCTTCTGGTAAAACACCTCTTGGCTTATTTCACCAAGGAGCTGTGTTAACAGGTTCTGAATGAGTCTTACCCAGCTTTCCTTGACCCATATGACAGTAGTTATGACTCAGAGCTTTGAAAGGAGAGCACAGTTTCTTGGTCCCTATCTCATGTTTTCATTCATTCAAACCGTTCAGTAGACAACATCAGCAGGCTGGAAAGCTGTCGTGATCAGTGCCCTCCTCTGTGGGCTTGTCTTCCTATATACTCCTTTAGATCCAGGCTGTAAATGTTTGTTTTTTACCCTGGAGAATAGACTAGAGTAAAGAACAAACGATTATAGCCTGGAACACACTAGCCTTTATAAACGTGTTAATTATCTCACCTTAACAAGCAATCAGTGACTGGAAGGTAAAAAGGCTAGTGTAGACATTACAAATAAGAACAGTGCCTTTGACTTTTGCTTGGTGGGTTGTTTGCTTTTGTTTTCTTTTGCTTGTTTGGTTGTTTTTAAAAGAGGTATATAAACCCTAATACTTCAGAACATAAGTCAATCAACTACTACATGACAGGAGTAGGAAACTTCCTCGAAGGGCAGGTTATTCACAGAATTTCTTGCACCTTCCTCTGAAACGTATGATGCTGGCTGCCATCATACTGGATACTGGACTAGGCAAATAACTGATCTGATCCAGTATAACAATTTTTATGAACTTGTCTAAACACACAAGTTTTACTGCTTTAATTATACTGGTATATTTAAAGTGGTACAACCACCCTAGGATGGTTGCAGTTATGCAGATATAAATGTGCTTACATCAGGATAGCTTATTCCTGTACAGGAACAGGAATAAGCAGTACTGATATAAGGCACTTATACCAGTATAACTGTATTCACCCTATAGATTATAGAGGTATAACTGTTTCAGCAAAAAATCACACCACTGACCGAAATGGTTGTACTTGTATAAAAACTGTGCATAGACCAGGCCCATATTTTTCTGGTAGCCATGCTCCATTTCAGTGTCATGATCTTGGATCACCATCTGCTGACGGCTAAAGGAATTTAACATAATGAACATTGCAATGAAGAGCAAAGTGGTTTAGTAAATATTCCAAAGAAATGTTCCTAGCTCCACATCTTTATAAGGTATTACATTTCTATAAAGGCTGATCTATACTCAGTTTTTGCACTGATGGAACTAAATTTACAGATGTAACCTGTACCAGTGTAAGCTGGTATAAGAATGTCCACACAAGGAGTTTGATCAATTAAACTAAGGTCTTGTCTCGACTAGAAAGGTAAGTCGACCTATATTAGGTCGACTTACAACCACCACAGTATTTGCTGCGCTGGTGCATGTCCCCACTACCTTTCTTGGGCTGGTGGTGTGCATGCGTCCTCACCAGGAGCACTTCCACTGACCTAAGAGGGGCAGTGTGGGGAGCTGAGACACCCCTGGCAGCTCCCTGCCAGGAGCCCGGCTTCCCCACAAGCTGTGCCCCCACTCTCCATTCCCCGCCGGGGGAAGCTACCTGGGGCTTCTCACCCCCAGGGAGTGGGGTCCAGCTACTCTGACTTCTCACTCCTCCCTGTCCCCCCCAGGAGCTAGGGCTTCTCACCTCGCTCCCAACCTGGAGCAGGGTCCAGCTGTCAGGGGCTTTTGGCCCCATGGGGTCCAGCTGTTGTTCTTGTCAATTTCAGGGTTCTGCTCTAGTGTAGATCAGCCCTTCATCAATTTTTGTAAACCTTTTTCGTTAAATTGGTTAAAAAATTGTGTGTAGCGAGGCCCTGAGTTGGAAGAGGGTTGTCTTTGTGTTTCACTTGGCCTCCATAGAACCAGGCACTACACAGGACCACACCTTACAAAGCTGCATTTGGAGGCCCTGCATCTAGCTACACTTAATCCATATACCTTTTGTGTTCTGGCCACTGTCTCAATGACATTTGTGAACACAGCCCCAGCTTTCTGTTGGCAAAGGATAATGGTGTTCCTTTATGGGAGTGTGGTCTGACAAGTGGACGTGTGCCAATGAATCAGATACGGGAATCTCTTCATCTCTTTTGAGAGGGGAGTTGGTTTGAGTCCCTGCCTGGTCGCGGATGAATTAGTGGGAGTAGATTTTTTGCTTGTTCTGAACTGTCGGTTACAGTACCTTGTATTGTGCTTTCTTTAAACAGTGTGTGTTAGTTACTGTTTGCCAAGCTACCACTACACTTGGAGGGCTTGTTGCTATACCTGAACGGCCCTTCTTCCTTCGGCTAGTCTGGGATGGCTGGTATTGTTATCTGCAGAAGAGAGTTTGAAACACCCACTGACAAGACTCACAAAACAATGAGAGAGATTGTAGAGGATGGGTAGGCAATGCAGTTTCAGTCCATCCATCCATACCTCTCTCCTTGGTTATGGCTATCAGAAGGCTTGCATTTCTTCATGTTGTTCATACCTGGGAAGTGGGAGAATCAGTTTGCTTAAATGCTGCTGATGGAATTGCTTTTACGTTTTAGGAGGGAGAATGAAGAGCCCAATCCTGGCCATTGCTACATTTGAAATGTTATTTCAGGTCTTGTTGGTGTTCCCGGTATTATGCTCAGTACTTAGCAGATGTAAAGTGATTTGTGCATGATAGGAATTAGTAGTAGTAAAATAATGGGAACAAGCATTAACAGGTGAAACCTCCTGAACATCTAGATGATAACAGGACAATAATTAAACTTACTGATTGTGTATTAGGAGGTATTATGAGGACAGAGAAATAATACAAAGGGATCCAAGAAGGTTTGAAATGTGGGCAAATGATGAGATTAAACTGGAAATGTGCAAGTAAATACATCTGGAGAAAAATAATCTGAAATACAAATATGCAATGGGAGGGAGAAACCTCGATAAGAGTATCGGTGAAAGATAATAGGAATAGTCAAATTAAAAAATGAGTTGGCAATAGTGTGGCAGCCCAAAAAGCCTTTGTGGTTTGAACTACATAAATTGGACATGAAGTCACAAAGCAGGAAGATCATAGTCCCCTCTGAATGGCTCTGGGACAGCTTCATCTGGTGTACTGTATTCAATGCCAGAAATTGATTGAAAAAATTGAGAAAGCTCAGGGAGGAGTGGTAAAAATGATCAGTTTTGGATTTATGGGGCAAGATTAAGAGCTAAATATATACGTGTTCTCTAAGCATCAACTAAGAGGCTAAAAGGGACGTAGTATTTTCAGCCTTAAAATGTTTGTAAATGACTAAAAGTGGGAGAGTAATTATTTAGGATGGTACAAATGGGTGTAAACTAAGAGGAAAAGAATAAGATAAAATTAAGAAGAAAACAACTTCTGAAAATGAGATCATATTAGGTTTGTGGGATAGTCACCTTGGGTCATTTTAAAACAATTTAAAACAGTGGTTCTTAACCTTTCCAAACTACTGTACCCCTGAAGCCTGAGTCCCACCCCCACGGGGCTGAGGCATGTAACTTAGTTTCATGGCGCCCCTGTGGCTCCAGGCAATTGCCTTTCTTGCCACCCCCAATACCAGCTCTGCACTTGCGACCCCTCTAAAACCCCAGGTTAAGAAACACTGATTTAAAACATTAAAAAAACAATAGAATATGTCCTGTGGCGAGCAATCCTGTGCTATGAAGATGATGGACTGCATCACCCTAATAGATTTTGTTCATAGAATCATATAGAAATGTAGGGCTGGAAGGAACTCGAGAAGTCATCAAGTCCAGCCCCTGCATAGTGGCAGGACCAAGTTAACGAGACTATCCCTGAAAAGTGTTTGGCCAACCTGTTTTTAAAAGCTTCTCTTTAGCATTCTATTCTAAGTGTCAAAGAGAAACTGTCAGCTTGAATGCTAGTCCATTTAAAAATAAATGTTAGTTTCAGATACTGCATCTTTGCCAGCATCCTGCTACCAATTTCTGTAGTTTTACAATCAGTTTCCTATTTTGTTCCTATTTTAAAAATGGAAAAACCTACACAGGCATGGGGAAACTGACTTTTACAGGGGGAAACAGTGAAACTAACTATAGACAAAGAGTTGTCAAATGCTCAAAGTAAATAAACTAAAAAATATTCAAATTATTTTTATTCAAACTTTCAGTTATAATAATTTTATTTCTCATAATGGTAGATTTAAAAAAATTCTATATGGAAGCATAATTAAGTTGCTAGTATCGCTTTAAAATCTGTAGAGTCTTCATTAGAAAAATAAACTTGCTTATTTTATTTCTTTAGATTCACTTAAAGGTTCAAAGGCAGGGAATTTGTCAGGGTAAGGGAAGCAATGGGGTAGAAATTAATGTGTGCTGGGGCTGTCACTCTTCTGGGTTTTTGGGGGGAAAACCTTGCATTATACAGAGGATGCACAGTGTGAGTCCACACTGGAAAAAATATATTCCAGTCGCTGCAGCAGTGGTGCAGCCATTTTCATGACATGATGGTAAAAACATCTGAGCTGTGTCTATGAATTTAGCAGTGCTGTAGCTGCACTGCTGCTGACCGTTGCTGGTAGGTGCCTGCTAAATTAATTTTTTTTTTTTGGTAAGGCTTTAGAGTTCTATTTCTGTGAGCAGCAATACCCCTATGCAGCTTTGCAGGGATTGGGCTTCAATAAGTGAAACTGGCTGTGTGGTTCCATAGGGTCCATGGCTGCAGCTCTGCACCGCTAAATGGTGTTGAATGCCCTTCCCTCACCTTCTTCCCAGCTTCAGGCTTACATGATCACTGTGCCCCGCAGGGGACACAGGCCAGATAGACTTGTGTCAGAACAAATTTGGGATTCAGCCAGCATCTGAATGACCTGTGTTGGCCTGAGGTGCGTTGAATTTATCATTGTTTCGTTTGCCCTGAAATGGGAGCTGCAGGCACGCTGATAAATGGATTGAAAGATTTGTCCAGTTTCAGCGGAGCTCCCCTCCAGTGTCTCTATATTCTCTGCTGAGAGGCTACTTTGTAACTTCCTGCAGCAATTACCCTGTAGTGAATCCCTTCCCAACAGAGGCCCTCTGCCTTATTTTCTCTCTTGTCCGTTGATTTAAGCACACCAATATTACAACAGGCTCTACTAGCTCCGGGTGTTGTGGGACGGGGACCTGTGGCCGGAATAGCAGGTGAAATTTAAAATCAGGATGATAGTACATTGACAGAGTTGAGGCTAACTCAGAGCAGCATCCTAGCCTGAGATTATTCCTTGGATTTCTCTGGTGGGGTACTGGGTGCCAGTAGAAGCAGAGCAATAGTCCAGTCTTCTAAGATCAAAGAGACTTGAATGTCATAGGCAGTTCTTTCTTTACGCCAGGTGGCTGAATTCTTCCAGCCATGCCTCTCTCCCCCTTCACTGAGGGCAGGTAGATGAGCCCTGACAGTTGAACAGAGTGGCTATAATGATGTTTGAAGTGCTGGGGCCCTCTGGAGGCACGGCAGGGTGGGATTTTTACCCTCTTTGGGATACTTTTTGTCTGGTGGAGTATCTGTTTAATAGCTAACCAGTTGGCGTCAGATAGCGCCAAAAGCTGCTAAAAAGCCCATTGTCCTAGCACAGACATCTCTGTGGGATGCCCTGATCTGAGGGAGGAATATAATTAATGCCTTCTTTGAAGGCTCATGATTGGGAAAGTGCGAGTGCTGCAGGCCTGTATTCTCAATTCTCAGTTCCCTATGGCTCCTGTCTGTCTTCTGAGGAACATGCAAGAATTCCAGTAATTGGGTACCTGTGTAATCTGTTTTGCTTCCACTCAGCACCCCAAAGTGAAAGAAAAGTCCTACTACATGGCTCTGTCCTGGAGTACAGATCTCTGCGCTCTCTTCTGAGTATAGTAGCAAGGAATACTGCCCTAAGCAGAGGTATTTGGTGGGATTTTTGTAGGCAGTGACATGAGGATGCAGTTGATCACAAGAAATGTATCAACCGTGAGGGGACTGGGAGAAGTGGGGAGTGCCAGCCAAGCACATTGGCATTTTGTAGGAGTGTTAGGACCAATGTCACCAACGCTGGAATGCTAGGAGCACTCAGGGAAAATCAGAAAGAGAATTGTAGTCTATATTTTGGGACTGAGGAGGAGATGCTGACCAAGCAGGCCCCGAAGATGCACCTTGCATTGCTTAGTTAGGGCATCCTGTGATATTTTCAGGGGTGTGTGGGTCCTGAGCCCCAAATATGGCCCCTTCATTCTGTCCAGTGTCAGCAAAGCTGCCAAAGCAGACTTCAGAAATGAGAATCTATGGATCTCCGGGGAGAAGATGTGTTCCCTTCTGTATACAATGCAATAGATGACTTGTTTGGGTGGTGGTGTAGTGACAGTGGATGGGATACTGACCGCTGGATTGCACACCTGCTTACTCTTCTTAGATCGCGGTGCTGGTCCATCATCTGTAGCATATTAAATCCATTTTCTCCTTTCCCCTTTCTCCAGGGTAACCAGGAGCCAACAGCCACTCCTGATGCAATGGTCCAGCCATTCACCACAATCCCATTCCCACCACCCCCACAGAATGGGATTCCCACAGAGTACGGGGTGCCACACACTCAGGACTATGCAGGCCAGACCAGCGAGCACAATCTGACACTCTACGGAAGTACGCAGGCGCATGGAGAGCAGAGCACGAACACGGCCAGCACGCAGAATGGATCTCTTACGGTATGCACAGCCAGTTGCAGAGTGAGAAAATAATACTGTGCCATTCATATAGAGCTTTTCCTGAAACTGTTTTAAGTTAGATTATCTGATAGGTCTCTTCCATTCCTAATGTCTCATAAATGCATAGGTAATATCATTCTTGTATCAGAGGTGGGCCGCTTGTAGCCCAAATGCGAGAGAATTGTGAAAGCCCAGTGGCTTTCACATCCCAATGCAATGCTCCTACCTTCCCCTTCAGATATGCTCTCTTCATAAATCTGTGTTTGTGAAGAAATATCCCCCATGTCACAGCAAGGAGTAGCAATGGTTTATGGTGGCTTTCTTACACTTTGTGACTGACCTGTAACCTAAAATAACCTTTATGGGGTGTCCAGCATTTACAAAAATGTTAACTGCATCGAGTTAGTTGACAATCAAATAAAAAAAATGAGTGAAAACAAGCCCTAAAAGGCTGAAATTATAGCTAGGATTAGAATTAGTAGATATAGGTGAAATATCCCAGTATCATTCCAATTTCATGGAGGTGGTGGAGTGGGGTGACGTTGTGGCTTTTTGAAGATGGCCATGTGCATGGGGAGCAGGCATAGACAAGAGAGAACCCTTTGGCAGCTATGCAGCTATTTACTGAACAAAGACTTTCACCTTCTTCCTTGTTCACTTTCATCTTCCCATAGCCTGGAACTAGAACTGGACAACATGCTGGCAGATTAGCTCAGGGAAAGCTTTATCCACCCCTTAAGCCACTTTTTAAGATTTAACTCCCTAATAAAGAACCTTATGGTGAGAGCCTTCAGTGCAAAGGGGCGGATTTAATCTGGTAATGCTTTCAGTTTTCCTTGGAGTTAGGTGCTTGGCTGCTAAAGGTTATTTTTTCTCCCTCTAAGTACGGAGTGAATTTAGTGCCAGTGATTGGAAGGACTGATACCGTGCCAGCTCAGATGTGTACAGATGCACAGCATGTGGCAGCCTTCTCTCTATGATGAGCCATGGTTGCCCTGTTGACAGAATTGGTCCGAACCTTGAGATATGCTTGGAGCTAGGGTGTTCGTAAAATGAACGGAGTCTCAGCACTGTACAGCAGGAAAGGGTGTAAGCCTGGTAAAGTACATTGACCATGCTTTGAATTCCCTTGAAAGGCCTTACTAAGCCACAGAGCCAATGCAGACCTAGTCCCTGAGAGAGCATGACTGGAAATGGAACCCAAGACTGACACAAGGCACGTGCAGAGCAATATAAATAACCTTTATGACACTGAGCTGTCCCATGTTTCGCCTAGCCAGTGAACACAACATAGGCACTGGAATGTTAGTCTCCTGCCTGGAAATGCAAAGCAGTACTAAGCATTACCAGCTCAGTGATGGATTTGGATATTGGGAATGCAGCCTAGGTCTCCTGCATGGCAGTGCAGATGCTCCCTAGCTTGTCTGCTTTTTCCATGCTTTTATGTTGTTCCCATCTTTGTCCAGACACTGAGAGTGGCTTTTTAATGGAAATGAATAACGTGAGCCTTGACCCTGGACACAAACTGCTGCCAGCCCTCCTGTTCCTCTTCCATATTAGGAGCCGTCTCCACTGCATTGCAGGGAAGAGCTCTGTGTTTCATTGACTAAAACAAGCTCCAGAGAGCCAAAAGAATGAGAATAGGAGTCTGCATATGTGCTCTGGCATGGTGAGGCAGTGGTACTTAGTAGCCTATGAGGAAAAAATAGAAGTTCGTGTGAGAGGGAGTGTGTTGCTGGGTGCCTGCCGTGAGAGGGAGAATTGTTGTCAGGAGGAGGCTGTGGAGGTAGTGTAACTGGGAGAGGTTAGGCGATAAAATCGGTTGGCTAGCATGTAACATTTGTACCAACCACTGGGAACAGCCGGCATGTCTGCTCTAACCATTTAACATAGTTAAAGATGTGCATGGAACTGGAGCTGGTCAGGAAAGGGTAAATTTAAACTCCTTCAAGAGAACATCTGAACACATTAGTGGTGGCAGTTTGGGCCAGGATTATTTAACCTGAGAGGATTCCAGTTGGTGGTAAGCCACTGCGTGTTTCATGGAAATCCAAGGGGAGCGGACAGAGTAGTTGAGGGCTTTCCCAGCCTGTCCTTTACATGCTTTGGGCCTTGAATCTTTCTGCACTTTCTCTTCCTCTTGTGGAGTCTTAATGTATGCAGCTTTTTTGCTTCTGTGGAATAAAGGCCTTGGGGGTGTATTTGCTTTTAGCTTTTCTCTTTGCTCAGCACACAGAGCAGTCATGTGGGAACTGAGGGAAACTCACTGTGTTGTGTTAGAAGTAGAAGGTTTAGTTACTCAGGCCAAAGGGGTGTGTTAGAATACGACACACCGGGTAGATACCATTTCTCGGAGTATGCCCATAACTCACTGTCTATCACACTTGCCAGTTATTACGTGTGTGTGTGTGTGTGTGTGTGTGTGTGTGTGTGTGTGTGTGTGTGCGCATAACATACCAGTTTCCTGCATCTGTGTGCACTAATCTGTCACATAACAAGTTCTCCCTCATTCTCATCCTGTCTTCTGGCCCATGGAACTGTACTAACCTAATACTGTGTAAAGTTGTCTTAGGGCCTCTGATGCTGTCCTCTCACTGCATCAGTCAACAAGAACAGCTGTCCTTATGTGTGCAAGTGAGATTCCCTGATCGAACAGGCCTGCAGATTCCCCTGCTGTTGAGGTCTTAAGCCTGGATTCTCAGTGGCACTTCAGAAATTCCTTTAATCAGAGAAAAGAGACCTTTCCATGCTTTTAAAATCAGAGTTTGTGCTGATGTCCAGTTGGTGCACTGCACAGTCAGTTAGCAAAAAAGGGATGTGAGGAAGAGCTTAGAATTCCTGCTTTTCAGCCTGGCAGAAGCTGGGATTGCTGCAGAAATGATGTACTGAGAAGACAGGATGTCACTTTTAGATTGGTTTTGGGGTGGGGCACATCTGATTGATAACAAGCCTGTGCAACAGTGTAATGAGTTCATCTGCAGCACACTGGGACCAGTTTCTTCTCTTATGAGCTAGTCAGGCTCTGGCGCACAAGCCAGACAGGCTGGTGTGAGGAGGCTGTTGGTGGCACATTGAATTAATTAACACAGTGTGGAGACCTGAGTTCAAATGTCATCTTTGATTGCAAATGAAATAAACTTCAGGAGTCAAGGCCCACTCTGTACCAGACATTCCTCTGCATTGTAAAACCCGTGCACAATTGGACGTGATTGGTGTGGTCAGGCAAAGAGAAACCTGGAACTGGAACTGAAATAATGTTTATACTGTAGGTCAGGATTGAGGAGCACAGAGATGGAATCGTGGATGGAGGACCTTGCACGTTAATTGCTCACATTATGCTTGAGTTTAATTTGTGGTATTGGCCCGTCATGTGCTGGGCTGTGTTTACTGCCTGGTACTTGGGGTTACGAGTCCATTTCCAAAGCATCTGACCTTTCTTCCCATACTATGCCCAGAGCAGAATTGAGAGAGCTGGATCAAAAATTGACAGGGACATCAGTTCAAACTTGGCTTAACAAAACAACCTGCAGCGGAAGAGTCTGTTTCACTGACTGATACCTTGCGTCTCAGTTTTCGTCAGTGCTATGCCTCTTGAGTTTTTATCGGTTTACAGAAGTGGACATAGAACAGCCTGAGGACTCTCAATCTGAGACAGCCCAAGTGGAGAGACTGTTTAGAGGATGATTAACCATCCTAGTGAACAAAAATGGCTTGCCTGAGAGTAGAAAACAAGAAGTTTTCCATGTAAGGTGAATAAAACTGATGAAAGAAGCCAGTTGAATAAAGGGAAGAAGCTGTGTGTTTGCATAGGTCTAGACCTAGGGTGTGTCTATACTGACTGCAGCAAAGTCACTGCTGTCAGATCGATCTTTCTGGATTGATTGAGTGGTCAGTGTAGACTCGCTCAATCGATCAGGAAGTCGACGCAGTAAATCCACCCCCTCAAGTAGCGTAGTGCTGCGTTGATGGGAACTGGCGCAGTGCAGTGAAGACAGTGCACAGAAGGGAAGCCCAGCAGTCGACGGGAGTTACGCAAGCTACTCTGCGTAGCTTGCGCAACTCCCGTCGACTGCCGCTGAATTTCCAGGTAAATGTAGACCAGGGCCTAGAGATACAGCTGTACAGACATAGACGCATTTAAATTACTTTATATCAAAGTTCCTCATGCAGCCTCGTAAATGACGTGTTGAGAGCTTGCTTTCGCATTGTCATGAACCGGTACAATACAATATCTAATTGCAGAGAGCGCTGTTTCAGATAAGTCTCTGACATACTGTCATTGAAACACATTTAGTAAATGCAGTACATCCTCCAAAGGAATACAGATATACTTCTTTATTGGAGAATGAAGAATTACATTCACAGTGAGATCCATGTATCTCAGTCAATATGAATGGCAAGATAGGGACTAAGCTTTCAGATTTCTGGGTGTGTTTTATGCATCCAAACACACGTTTTTGAATGGGCGCAAGGTTTTCCTAGGGCAAGAGTTCCCAAACTTTTTCTTTTTTAGAGTATGGACCGTGTCTTAATAGAAAGATTGTCCCATGGATGTCTCCTTTCCTATTTATTGTTGCATAGATTACCTCCTCTCCCACAGATAATTATATAAAATCCCTATGGTAACTACAGCAGTTGTGTATCTAGGAAATTGAATATTAAGAAAATATGTTATGTTTACTTTTAGCTGTCTCTCAATGTGGTTTAACAGGTGACATGAGGAGGAGCCACTACCAGCTCTCCATGGACCCCTTGTGATTCATGGTCCACAGTTTGGAAACCACTGTCTTAGGGCAACTAAATATGAAATTTGGAACTTGAGAGCATGGTTTGACCATGAAGCAGATTAGTTCAGTTTTCAACACTTGCAAACCACTGTTTAATGTCTAAGGGGGCAGGTGTTCACCACCACCTTCTTTGGCTTGTGTGCCAGAACCTCCTTATTTGATAAAAGATGCATTTGCTCCCAAGAGGCTTTCACGAAGGTTCTGGCATGGTAGCCATCAAAACAATCCTGTCTGGACACTGCATGTCAACATTGTATAAAAGATCATTTAATACATTCAGAGATTCCAAGGCCAGAAGAGGCCCCTGTGATCATCTGGGCTGACCCCCTGTATTACACAGGCCACAGAATTTCCCAAAATAATTAATTTATTTACATATGTTTCGTTTTTTAGGTAATTAATACATATGGAAATGGATTTGTTAATTTAAAAATGAAATGTAGTGCTTGTTGAAAAGTGCTAATTGGCACTGGAAGTTCTCTGTCTTCGGAACAGGTATAGCATGGGCAGTGACCGTGCAAGTTCCCACACCCATTACCCAAGGACAGTGCACTTCAACCTTAATTTGGAGGAACAACCTGTAGGAGTGAGGGAGGTTCAGTGTCCATGGGCCATTAAGTCCTTAACCCGCACTTATACTTCAATTGCTTTCTAGGGTGTCTGTTAGGGTCTGTTATGATGGTAGCTTCTGTGATGTGAACATCTACATATCTGAAGCTGGACTGAGACCCCTCTGCCCTCCATCCCCCACCCCAAAAAACCCTCTGTAAACAACCTTCCATTTCTATAGGTACATAGCCATCAGATGATAGTGAATTTCAGTCACTGTCTTGATATCATTCTGTAAGCTCCTGAGCTAATTAGTTTCCTGATCTGGGGCCAGACTATAACTAGTGGAGTCAAAAAACGCTATAGCTCAACCCCAGAGACCGCAAGCCAATCCATTTCCCCTCTGAATACAGGCATTAATCGTTTACGTTTTTCTGTCTATTTTGTAAATAAACTGTACCCACAGTCCACCCTTGTTCTTGGGCTCCATAAGATTCTGGATCTTGTATTTCCAAACATTTTAATTTTCCGTAACTTACATCTGAAGCAGTTCCAGTTCTGAAGAAGCAAGCAAGAGAGAAACAAACTGTACTTTGTATTTATAGTGTCTGTGCTGGCTGATCTCTTTGCTGTTGTCTGTCTCCCTTTGTCTACTCACCCCATAGCTGCTTTCCCAGGCAGATAAATATTCACTGTTGGCTCAAGTAGTAGAGATCCCCTGCTTCTCCAAAGCATCTTAATTGAGACCCTAACTTGGGCATGCAGTCTGTGGAACTGCCTGTTCACTGACTGCTACAGAACAGACTGGTATAATTTGGGGTCATAAGCATAGTGCCAAATGTGTGTGTGATATTGCCATCAATGAATGCAGCGGGGTTGTAGCCGTGGTGGTCCCAGAATATTAGAGAGACAAGGTGGGTGAGGTAATATCTTTTACTGGACCAACTTCGTTGGTGAGAGAGACAAGCTTTTGAGCTTACGCAGAGCTCAAACCTGAAGAAGAGTCAAAAAAGAGTTACCCTCCTCCTCTCTCTAATTGCCATCAATGCACATTACACAGACTAATGTGAGAGTGTGGGATGGGACTAAAAGCATTTTAAAATTCAGATTCTCTGCCACAGCAAAAGTCTCCTTATTATTGCCTCTCTGCTGGCAGTTGAGACTTAAGGAATGGGACGAGACTATGCATCTCACTGTGCTGAGCGGACAACCAGCCTTAGTAGGATATTTAGGACCTGCAGAAGAAGTCCAGTTCCCCATTGTCAGATGTTGCTATCAGGCCAGAAGGAAGGGACTGAGGGTTGGTGTAGGGAGGAGAGGTTTGGTTTGTGAAGTGTGTGATTTTTTTTTTATCATGTGACTCAGGGTAACTTTCTGCCGCCAGTCTCCATTGAGACTCCATTTAAACAAGCTCCAGGCCCTTCCTTTTCATCTCCTGATGAATTAAGTCAAGGAATGACTAAAAAAAGAAAAAACAAGACCGTAGGAAGCCATTTCTTCTGCTTGTATTTGCAGTTCAATATATGGTAATAGACACATGCCTCAAGCCAATCTTATGCTGGCTGAAAGATTGAACCTCATTTTAGGGTCACAGATATTAGAAATAGGAAAGACCCATTAGACGGATGAACCCATCCTCTTGCAAGTGCAGTTTATAGCTTTCTGAGAGGGAACATATCTGACATTAAACCAATATTGAAATAGCAGGAAACTATTGAATTCATGTAGAATAATGTACCTTCCACAGTGGTGTTGCCTGTCTCTGAGCTTGGGAGTGTTATCACAGTCAAGGTAAGGTTTGACAGAGGACTTCTGTCTGTGTGAAGCCTTATCTCATTGTACTTTGCTAACATGCTGTAAAATATTGTCTCTTGTATGGCAGCAGCACCCTGCCATATGCAGGCACAGCTGTGAGGGATTTTTTGAACAGGCCAGTCACTGTATGATATAGTACAGGCTGAATAAGATATGAGTTCCTGCCTCTAAGAGTGTTTACTTTCTCTTCGTGTCCATTAATTTACAGCTTCCTGGCTTCCAGGCCTATGGAAGCAAAGGACCAATTTCTTGGCAGATTACATCAGAAACTGTTTAGAGTCCTTAAACTTGTGCTGACAAACCTCACTTTGTAGAGTCTATACTTGTCATGCTTGGGAGGGATGGACTGAGGATGCATGCCTATCTGGCAAGGTGTGGATCTATTTGCAAGTTTTACCATCTGTTGTAGGAAGCACAGGGCTTGGAAATTTGCATTAGTGGAACTCCAGAGTGTGCATAAAACCTGTCTGAAGAGAGATTCCCTTCAAAACTCAGTAGCTCTGGGGGATTTAACGATTTCTGGGGGTTGTTCTGGAACACTAATTTCTAGGCACTGTATGCACTGGTGATGGATGAACTGCCACGTGTTCTGTCCTTTTCCTTGGACAGATTTGCCCTGGGGAGCAGAGGACTCTGATGGAGTTATAAAAATAAAACTGCCAAATAGCATGTTGTGATTTAATCACAAGCTGGCTGCATTGATTCTTCCCCTAGGGTGTACCACACATGTGTTTGGAGTTGCATTTTGTCACGGGATGCAGGGAGGGAAAGCATCTGGAAATGGTACATTTTAGATGTGATATTTGTCTACATTAGAAAGTTTTGTCGACGCAAGTTACAGTGATGATCAAAAAGTGCTGGAATTACAATGCTTGTGCCAGTCCACACAGCGCTCCTTGTGTCGCCAAAGCATGTCCACAATTGGTGCTCTAGCGTTGACAGTGAGAGCTGTGCACCGTGGGCAGCTATCCCACTTTGCAGCTCGCCATCTTGTGCCGCTAGGAGTTGTGGGAAGGCGGAGAGGATCGCAGTGCATCATGGGTGCGTGCTCAATGTCCCATGATGCAGTGATTTCCGTCCCATGGAAATCCAATTGTGTTGCGTGTCATTTTTCAATGGCCCCAGTTTCCTGAATGCCTGCCATCTCTATCTGAAAGGATGGATCCTGCACTGCTCTCCACTGTTGTTGTCAGCGTTCTGAACACATCGCGGCTGATCATGCAGTATATCATAAACTCCCAATCTGAACCGGAATCCAAGGCTCCTGACTTGCTGCGTGCCATGTAACCAATGCCGGATTACTGTTTGCATTCACGTAACATCTGCATGCAGTGACCCCCACTTTTTGGCATGGGACACAAGCACTGAGTGGTGGGATTACATCGTTATGCAGGTCTGGGATGATGAGCTGTGGCTGTAGAACTTTTAAATTCGCAAAACCACCTTCATGGAACTCTGTGTGGAGCTTGCCCCTGCCCTGCGGCTCAAGGACACTAGAATGAGGACTGCCGTCTCAGTGGAGAAGCGCGTGGCAATCGCCATGTGGAAGCCGGCAACTCCAGACAGCTACCAGTTGGTCGCTAATCAGTTTGGAGTCGGGAAGTCCACTGTTGGAGCTGTGTTACTGCAAGTGTGCAGGACCATTAATTGCATTCTGCTACGAAGGACTGTGACTCTTGGAAATGTGCATGGAATAGTAGATGGCTTTGCAGCGATGGGATTCCCTAACTATTTCTTGCATCTGACGAAGTGGGTTGCAGCCCATGACAGCTTATGCCTGCAGAAATTAAATTTGTTAGTCTTTAAAGTGCTACAGGACTCTCGTTGTTTTTACCCCTCTGGAACTGATCTGTACAGAAAGTTGAAAGCGGGAGCTTTCTTTCCAGACCAAAAGATTCCAATGGGGGATGTTGAAATGCCCATAGTGATCCTGGGAGCCCCAGCCTACCCCTTACTACCATAGCTCATCGTGAAACCTTATACGGGCAACCTGGATAGCAGCAAGGAGCACTTCAATAACAGGCTGAGCAGGTGCCAAATGACTATTGAAGGTACGTTTGGCAGATTAAAAGCTCGCTGGTGATGCCTTTATGGTAGGTTAGACCCAAATGAGGGAAATATTCCTATGGTTATAGCTTCACAAATATTATGGAACAGGCGGCTAAGGGTGAAAAGATTCCCCCTGGGTGGAATGCAGAGGTGGATCACCTTATGGCTGACCATGAACAACCAGATGTCAGGGCTATTGGAGGGGCACAGTGGGGGACCATTCGAATCAGGGAGGACTTGAGGAACTGTTTTGACAATGAGCACCAATAAGGTGTCTTTGTAAACAGCACTGTGCCATGCTATGACTGCTAGCCAGCATGCACTGTGTATCTATGTGAGGTACAACACTGTGTACAAGAGACAAATAAAGATTGCTTATTCTGCACAGAGTATGTCTTTATTAAATAACAGTTATTCACAACACACATGAAAAGCTGGGGCTGGAGGGGAGAAAACAGTGAGGGGCAATGTGAGCTATGACAGCTGGATGTAAGGCCAGCTATCGTTCTGGAAGCTGTCTGAAGGGGTGGAAGCACCACGACAGGCTGGAAGTTTGGTAGGAATGTGTGGGTGGAGTTTGGGAAGGGTGTGGAAAGCAGTTCTGAATTGGCTGCATGGGGTGATGAGCACACATAAATTCAGTCTGCAGCGTTATAAGTGACTTTAGCAGCTCTGTTTTCTCCCCCATGGCTTTTATCATGTGCTCATGACATGCTGTCACTCGCTCCTGGTTTTCCCTCCTCTCCTGCCTATCAGTTTTCTGATTTTTGGACATACTGTGTCTCCATGCCCTTTTTTTCTTTTTTTTCCGCCTCGTAGGAGTTCTTGGCACATCTCATTTTTGCTTCTCTGTGGTCGTTTTCTTATTAGCCATAGGCACTCGGCAGGTGTGGAGGGGTTTCCCCTAAAGGGCACATCTGTAGAAGCACAATACACAATGAACAGAAGCATTATTGTGAGTACAATAACAGCATTGATACATTAATGTAAAATACACTTCTTTCTCATTGTCCCCTGGCAAGCGCACAGCTCAACAATCAGTCAGGACATGGTGAGTTGTGTCTGGGGAGAGGGGACATTCAAGCTGGGGAGAAGGTTCTGAGTGGGTGATTGTTTGGGATTTTGATGCAGATAGATAGCGACAAAATTTCAAATTGTGCCACCGTTTTCCACAGGCGGGGTCAATAGAAGCCAATATCTCACTCCTGAGAATAAGTAGCGATGCTAGGGTGCATCTCCTCCATGTGAGCAGCTTCAAACCAGGTTCCTATGCACTTTGGTACCTGCACAAGTGATTGCCAATTGGCGCAGAAAAGTTTCCTACAATGGGGGAAGAAACAAAGCATCTCTGCCAATGAATCTCCAGCAGAGGATTGTCGAGTACCTCCTGGAAAGTTTTCTAGAGATCTCTGGAAGATTCCCATGAAATCTTGGTGTGCATTAACACACTTTGCTGTTGTAGTGCCTAGCTGAACAGGGGAATGGGAAGCACATGCAAACAGAGCTACTCTTGTGCATTTCTATTCCTTCAGCTGTATAATGCGACAAAGCAAAGGACAGATGTACCTCGTGTAATTGAGCAGCATCAGCTCAAAAAAACCACTTACCCGAGCTCTTCTCTTCTGCATTCTACATGCCAGAGCTGGAGGGCTGGAACTGGCTTGAACCCTCAGGGGTTGAGAAGAGGTCCTGGCTCCCCACGTTAGCAAACGACCTGGTCCCCTGCACCGCATCATCGTCCAGCACAACCTCCTCATCCACGACTTCTTCAGTGGGGTTGAGTCCGATGTCTACTGCCTCTGGGCCCATGGAGGTATCCAGAAGTCTCTTGGTGGTGGAGGTGGGGTCACCACAGAGGATGCTTCCAGTTCCTTATAGAAGTAACAGGTCTTTGACTCTGCACCAGAGCGATGGTTTGACTCCCTAGCCTTTTCGTACCCCTGCCATAGCTTCCTGATTTTCATACAGCACTGCAGCATGTCCTGTTCATAGCCCTTCTCCATTAAAAGAGAAATTTGACCATACGTATCAAAGTTCCTTCAGCTGAAGGTGAGCTGGGACTGCACAGCCTTCCTCTCCCCAAATGCTGATCAGTTCTAATGTGCTCCAAGCAGGAGAGCGTTTTGGTGCGTGGAGCCACCATGGTCAGCTGGGAGGATGAGATGTGAGCTCTCCATGCTGACCAAGCAGGAAGTGGAATTTCAAATATTCCTAGGATTTTAAAGGGGAAGGGGTGGATGGCTGCAGGGCAGCCGGATTCAAACTGATGGCCAGAGCAGTCAGGATGGGCATTGTGGGGACACTTCCTGGAGGCCATTTAATGTGACAGAACCAAGAGCAGTGTCTAAACTAATGCTTTGTCACTAAAAGTTTGGGGCAAAAAGCTCTATGCCTCTCGTTGAGGTGGTTTTATTATGTCGCAAAATCAAGGGAGTTGGGCCGGTGGGTGGCATGGGGGTGTGATTGCATTGTGTACACCACCACTGTTTTGGTGCCAAAAGGCTGACTTTGGTCAACAAAAGTCTCTAGTATAGACCAGGTCGGAGAGTGAAGCAGGGCTTAAGAAATTTATTAGACATCCAGCCAAAGCATTAAACCTTCATCTGAGACAAATGACAAAAGATGGGGTGAATGGGAGCTCTGGTGAGTATCCTGGCATACCATTCATAGCTGCTGGAAAGGGACGCAGCAATAAGATGGATCAGATTATTATCAATTTCACTGTTCTACCGCAGGCAGTCAAGAGTCGGTAAGTGCATTTTTCATGTCTCAGAGTAAGGGATGGGTTCCCCCATGCTGGGGTTAACAAAGTCATGACACAGTTTGTAGAATCTCCTGGAGGAAAGATTCAAATAGAGATTAAATAAATCTGGCTGTTTCAATTTCAGTGTTCAAACCTCCTACCAAGACATTTTCATTTGTGACTCGACATCATCTATGATGCAAAACAGGTTTAAGGACAGCACATAAATTTTGGCTGCAAAGCCAAAAAAGGAGTGTGGCATTTCAAGATTTTGTAGACTCTAAAAATGGTGTTACTTGTTTGTTTAATTTCTCGGAGTAGATGTTAAATTAACTAAAACAAAACAGAAGCCTTTGCCTGGGGGTTGTACCATTTTAGTATAGGTCATATTTTGGGGTGGTACTTCTCTGAAGGGAACACAGCAGAACAAATGCACTTTTGCCTGGGGATGCGCTGCTGACATCAGTCTGTTTGAAAGCTGCACTTCAGTTGTGGGATTTTGATTATTGCATGAAAACACTGCCATAAGAGATTAGAATAATAATATTACTTGCCAGCATCAGGACAGAAAAGATACACGTCTTCACTGTAGCTTTTCCATGGTAACAAGGGGGAAGAAAAGCCAAGGGAAAGAGAAACTATTTAAAAACAAACAAACAAACAAAAAACCCAAAAGAAATCTCCTAAACTAAAAGATTATATTGGGGGAAGAGGGGAGAGAAGGAAAACTTAAGATCATCTTACTATTTGCTCATGGAAAGGAGGGAGAGAACAAAGGATCAATTGTTGTTTGCTGGGTTTATCAAACTCACTTTGTCACAGTTACAAGTGCACTATAAATATCTAGGCAGAGACAAACTCATAGGTGTTGGTTGGAATTTGTATAATTTCTCTTCACTCCTTCCTTTGTCACTGTTTGATTTCAGCAGACAGAAGGAGGGGCGCAGACAGATGGACAGCAGTCACAGACACAAAGCAGTGAGAATACCGAGAGCAAGTCCACACCAAAACGGCTTCATGTCTCTAACATTCCCTTCCGCTTCCGGGATCCTGACCTCCGACAGATGTTTGGGGTAAGTTACTGAAGCCTTTAAGGAACAACAGACTCTGCTTCACTACAAGTGCAGCACATGGTGACATTGAGGGTATGTCCATGATAGGACAAAAAATGTTTTTACCACATATTAGTTAATGTGGTAAAATCCCAGTGTGAAAAGGGGAATTTGTAGTTTTCACACTTTAGTTGGGTGAGGCAAACATTAAGTAGGGTTTACCTCGATTTGAACTAGTCTACACTTAAAACTTACAGCGGCACAGCTGTATCTCCTGCTGATGTAATAAAATCGCCTAAATGAGTGGCGGTAGCTATGTCAGTGGGAGAGCGTCTCCTGCCAACGTAGCGCTGTCCACACAAGCACTTATGCTGGCAATATTTATGTTGCTCAGAGGTGTTTTTTCACATCCCTGAACGACAAAAGTTTTGCTGGCCTAACTGCTAGTGTAGACAAGGCTAAGATTTTATCATGTTAGCTAACAATTGATAAAACTTTGCCTTGTTGCCTACTAAAGACAAGACTTAATAGTTAAGGTTGATTTAGTTTTCCATTCTAAAGGGTTATTTTTCAGGTGCTTACAAACTTTCTGAAACATTTAAGGACCCTCCTTATGATCCACTTCTAGGATCTTGTGAAGAGATTGCTGTGAAGAAATTGACCAAATAATATTCCCACTGGGGATGGGATAGTATTTTTAAAAGTATATAACATACACATTGTGTATAATTTGACTGTATATTTTATCCTGTCCCTCTCCCCCAGCCTTTGCACATTACCTATCTTCTTAGATTGTAAGCTTTTTGGGGCAGACACTGTCTTCATATGTATGGCCAGGGACTAGTCCACCGTGGATGCACAAGAATTCAAATAATGTTACAAGACTTTGCACGAGTTATGTTTCAAGTGAAGTGTCTATACAATCCACAAGAGCCTTTGGCTTGTTGGCTGCTCATCCTATGTGGCAGACAGTGTACTAGTGTTGTCTGCAAATAGTTCCTTGTAATGAAGTGTTTTGTTTTCCTGTTAAAATCTAGGGAATTCCATTAAATAAAACAAAACAAAACTTTGTTCCATGGTAAGGCTGCAGAGTGAAGAACTCAAATCAGGAAGTGCCAAAGTTAAGGTTGCTCATGCAACCTTGATAGTGCTTCCCTGGGCGTATGTGTTAAATCATTTCTAACTGCATCATCGTCTACAACAGATTCTGCAGGACTCTCGCCTAAGTCATTGTAGAGCTTGAACAGCATTCAGTGAATAGGGGCAGGTGTACTATGAAACCATACCTAATTCGTATCAGCAAGCTATACCAATGCAAAGGAAAGATAGGAAGAATGGTATGATGTCAATAAGCCTTCATCAGGACTTCTTTTAATAACATGAAAATAAAAAAGGAACCCTACAAAAAGTGGAAACATGGAGAAATTGCTGAGGAGTATAAAAAGTGCACAAATGTAGGAACAAAATCAGAAAGGCTAAGGCACCTAGCCTTTGAGTTGCACCTAGCAAGGGACATAAAAGGCAACAAGAAGTAGTTTTTTTAATACATTAGGAGCAAGAGAAAGCAAAAGGAAAGTGTAGGCCCAGTACTCAGTAGGGAAGGACTGCTAATAACTGATGACCTCAAGAAAGCTGAGGTGTTTAATGCCTAGTTGGCTTCAGTCTTCGCTAAAAAGATTAATGGTGACCAGATAGTCAACACAATTAATATTAACAAGGGGGAAGGAGAAGGAATCTACCCAAAACGGGGGGGGAAAGGTTAAAGACTATTTAGGTAAGTTAGATGTATTCAAGTTGGAAGGTCCTGCTGAAATTGATCCTAGGGTACTTAAGGAACTAACTGAAGCAATCTTGGAACTGTAAACAATTATCTTTGAGAATTCCTGGAGGACAGGTGAAGTCCCAGAAAACTGGAGAAGGGTAAATATAGTACCTATCTTTAAAAAGGGGAACAAAGAAGACCCAAGGTATTATAGACCAATCAACCTAACTTCGATACCTAGAAAGATACTGGAACCAAATTATTAAACAATCAGTTTGTAAGCACCTGGAGGATAATAGGATTCTTCTTTGAGTAGATGTGGTTGTCTATTCCATGTATGTGTGCGCATGCCTAGTGCATTGAAGCTGGAGAACTTTGCCTAGCAGTACCCATAGGGGTGGTGCTCATGACCTGTGACCCTAGCTTCTCCCGTGGCTATATAACCCACCTCCGTTCCTTCTCCCCACCTGTGGCTAGAGTCAGAGCCCTGTATGGTATTTCACCTTACATTTTCAGTGTCAGTTTTTCTGAGAATTTTTCCTCTAGATGGTGTTTAGTAGTCCCTTAGGTTTAGTGTAGTATTAGTAAAGCTTTAGAGTAGTTGGCTTTCCTGTGTGTTGCCCTCACCAAAGTGCAAGCATTGTCCATCATGTGAGAGACCCATCCCTTACTGATCCCCAAATGAGATGCTTGTTGTATCTTGGTGAGGGGCATATTAAGAAATAATGCTCCATCTGTAAGTCATTCAAAAAGAGGATTCAGGTAATAAGAGACATACAGCCAAAGCAACATCTTCTGGAGCAGACTATGAGGCTGCTTTAGCACAAAAATCTTTGTCTTATCGGCGGTCACCTTCAGAACCAGCAACTCATGCAGCTTCACCTTCGGGCTCTGTTTTTTTCCCCAAGAGAAAGAGGAGTCTTCCTTCTTCAGTGTGATGAGGAAGATGTCCCATAAGACTCATCAGAACCACTCCAGGGCTCAGAGAGACTCTTCCTCCTCTTCTAAGAGGAGTACTGACCAGCATCACGTTCCTTCCAACATGTGGGATGGAGCAGGTTGTTTAACTGCTCCCTGGTACTGCACCGAGATCAGGAGAGCCCATACCGTTGACTCCCTGGTTCCATCCATGAGACATCTGTTGAGTCCTGTACCGATGATGTTGGCACCAGTGTTGACTATCTCTACGCTGGTGGCATATCGGCAGGCATCAGACCTGCTTTGCTTCTCAGTTCCTGTCTCTCCACTACTTCAGGAGATTTCCAGTGCCATAGCTTCTACCGCTTCATCTTCCATTATGTCTTCAGCACCTTATGGCCATGTTGCAGAGCTTCTGGGTTCGTCAGCACCACCGCTTGCACTTCCTATGTCCCAAACTGAGGAGTTGAGGCTGATGGTGGGCCCAGCATCAAAGGCCCCCTCGATGCTAGTGTGTCCTTTGGCACCATCATTGCATTTTTAGGTGGTCAAGTTTGGTACCTTCCTGTGCCTTGGTGCTGGCGCCTCTCCCAGTACTTAGTGGAGTGTGTCTCACTCAATACCACCAGTGACAATTTCCCATTTCTCTTCAGCACCGATAACACCCCTGTGTTGGGCTTCAGGTGAGTCTGATCATTTGTTCGCCCATCAGGACTGGCTCCCCTGTTCTCACTGGAGAATCTTCAGGACTCCTCAAGATCCAGGTTGAAGTTGTCCTCCCCTTTGATGGCATCTGATAGCACATTATATATGAGAGATTCCGTAGCAACTATCCACCCTTAATTAAATCATGGCTGGCTTGCCGTCCTGGACCTTCAGGATGTTTATTTCCATGTAGCAATTCTCCCGAGCCACTGGTGGTTTCTCAAGTTTGTTGTGGTAGACCGGCAGTATCAGTACTCCGTACTTCCTTTTAGTCTTCTGTCTTCTGCTTCCTGGGTTTTCACCAAGCGCATGATTGTGGTGACAGTGTACCTCAGGAAGAGGGGAATTCATAGCTTCTTGAATTTGTATGATTTGGTACTGAGGGGCAGTCCAGAGATGAAATTCTCTCTCCTTCAGTTCATGCTACGCTTACTCGATCATCTAAGTCTCATCCTAAACAATGGGAAGTCAACATTGGTTCCAACTTAAAAAATTGAGTTTATTGGGGCCCTGCTAGACTCTTGAGTTTGAGAGTGTTTCTACCAACCCACTGATTTCCACATGCTTCACCGCCTGTGTCTGGAACTTCAGTCTCAACCCTCAGTCGCAGCCTGAGTTTGCCTGTGGTTTCTAGGCCATATGGCTGCATGCACACAGGTAGTCCAGTATGCTAGTTTGTGCCATAGTCCTTTTTAAACATGACTGAAGTTGGTATATCATCCAAACTGCTGTCATCCCTTGGACAGACTGATTCAACTTCCTCTGCCAATTCTGGACTCCATACGGTGGTGGATGGTTCAGGACAATGTGTGCCAGGGCATTCCTTTCTCTCAGTCCTCACAGATCAGATCTATTGTCATTGATTCCTCCTTAATAAGTGGGGAGCACATCTAGGGTCACTGAAATTTCAAGGATTGTGGTTGGAAGAGGAAACTTCTCTGCATATTAATGTCCTGGAGCTTCATGCCATCGGCAGTGCCTGTCAGGTCCTTTGAGATCACATCAGGGCCTCAGTAGTGCACATCCTTACCAACAATATCACCGCAATGTATTATGTGAACAGACATGGGGGAGCACAATCCAACTTGCTGTGTCAAGCGGTGATCAGGCTCTGGCAGTTTTGCATTAGGGAAAACATTACCCCTGTGGCCGATCCCTTAGCTGGGGATCCAGAATCACCTGGCACCCCTCAATAGAAATTTCTCCCTGAAACATGAATGGTCTCTAACGCCCAGAGTCCTGCGGTCCATCTTTACATTTTGGGGCATCCTGACTGTTGACCTATTTGTCATGAAAGACAACAATAAATGCCAACTGTTTTGCTCCAGACGGGGTCTCCGTCCAGGTTCCTTGACCTTTCTGCCTGAGCAGGGAATTGGCACTCCCTATATGTTTTTTCTCCAATTCCAGTCATCTTGCTGGTCATTCTTAAGCTGAAATTGGACTGTGCCAAGCTCATTTTTATTGTGCCAGCATGGCCAAGACAATGTTGGTTCTCTGACCACCTTGTTTTATCATTACAGCCTCATACATCCTTTCCTCTTCATCTTGACCTCCTAACTCAGCATCACAATCAGGTTTTGCATCCAGCACTTAGTTCATCTCACAGCGTGAATGCTGCGTAGCTTGCTGAGGAGGAAGGATGCTAGGTGATGGTCCAGCAAGTTTTGCTCAATAGTAGAAAGTTATACACCAAAGTGGGCTTATTTGGCCAAGTGGAAGTAGTTCTCAATGTGGTCATTAGCCTAGGGAGTTCAACTGAAGGTGGCTTGTATCCAGGACCTGTTACACCTTCAGTCTTCTGGTCTTGCACTTAATTCGTTGAGGGTGCACCTGGTGGCAATTTCAGCATTTGTTCCATCCATGCAAAGTCGGTATTTCTGAACTCCTTGTTGGTGAGGCTCTTGAAAAAGAGTCACTCATCTCCGTCCACCTGTTAAAGAACCAGTTCTTTTGTGGAACCGTAATACTGTCTTAGTGATTTTTTTGGGACCTCTGTTTGAGCCTTTGACAACTTCTTTCTCCCTTCTGTGTCAGAAAATTGCTTTCCTTGTACTGATAATGTCTGCTAGGAGAGTGAGAGTTGTAGGCTTTGATGGCAGACCTCCTTATACATAATTTTCCAAAGATAAAGCGACCTGTGACTGTGCCCTAAGTTTTTTGCTAAAGTGGTTTGTCAGTTTCATTTGAATCAAGTTGTAGATCTGCTAGTGTTCTTCCCTAAGCTGTATTCAACTCCAGAAGAGCAGTGTCTTCACATGTTGGATGTCTGGTGAGGTTTAGCTTTTTACCTGGATAGGATTAAACCTTTCCATTCTTCATTTCATCTGTTTGTTTTATATGTAGTCTGAATGAAGGGACAAGCAGTCTTGTCACAGACAATCTCCTGGTGGATAACTCCCTCTATAATGCCAGCATACAAAATAGCTCAGACTATGTATTCTCAAAGGGTGCGAGCATATTCCTCAAGGGCCCAGCAATGTCAGGCATTTCTAAGTGATGTTCCTATACTGGATATTTGCAGGGCTGCCACTTGGTCCTCTGCACATACTTTTACAAACTATTATGCCATTTTTACTGCATCCATATCAGGTACAAGCTTTGGAAAGGCAGTCTTGGAGTTAATGGAGTAGATTGCAGTACAATGCACTGCCATGCAGCTGACCTGGGTTTATTTCTAGGATGACACAATCAGCCCCTGTCAGTCTGGGAGTTCGGGAACCTCTGTCCTCTGAGTCACCTATTCTATTCAGGCTCATCACTATTGTGTCTGAGCACCTAAGATTATCATCTGCATTTTGCTAATGGGGAAACTGAGGCATCATGAATAAACATACTTCTATCTCATGAGGTTTCTTCCAGAAAGCACATTGTAACTGCTGAATACTTGCAGTGGGGATTACCTATCCTTTGCTGAGGCCCAAGTAATGTCATGTTATGCTATATGGATAAAAAAGAAATGTTTTACTTGTTAATTTTCATTTTCTACCAAGTGATATTGTTACTTTAAAGTTACTTGGCTTAGATCAGCAGTAATAATATCTGGAAAGCCAGCTCAATAGCATGGATTTAAGGGGAAAATTGTGACTAATAAATCTGTGGCAGTGTGCTCAGCATAAACATATGTCCAGCAAGAAAGGTATGAGGTTTCCTGCTCTGGCTATCACCTGGAGTGGTCTATCGGAAATGCATTTATCTTTTGGGCACACATTTAATAACATGCCATTTTTCAGCACTGGGAAGCTCTGCAGCTTTGCCAGAGAAACAGTCAGTGACTCCTTTCTGCTCCCTTTTCCCTTGTCAGTGCTGCTTCTCTTAATACATTCACAGCCTGGAGCAGTAGTGTGGGGTTCTCTGAGCACTCCCCACCTCCACCCTTCACAGGAAGCAGGAGGCTTTTCCTTACATGACTCATATTGAAACAAACCTTCTGTCTCCTGCAGGGGACTCATGGTTGTTTGAATCTTCAACTGTGGGTGGCTGCAAGCCTCCTTTTTCTCCCTCCCCCTTTTGTGTGTCAGGTCTGATCTCCTCAACATCATCTCTGAGAGATTCAAAGCCCTTGCCTCGAGTATTTTCCAAAAATACTGTGCAAAGGGCAAAATTGGGTAGACAGCATTGAAGTAGAGTAAGGAAAGAATGTGACAGCGGGGAAGAAGTCCCTCAAGGATAGAATGGCAACCTAGAGGTCACCTCTGTCCCCGGGCATGAAGCATCAGCTAATGTTTTTGTGCAGTCTGAAACAGAGGTAGAAATGAACCTCAGTGATGTCTTGGGTGGGGAAAACCATTTAACCCTTTCCAAACCACTGTCATTAATGAAAGCTAGGGATCAAAGGATTTTCTGTCTGATTCAGCCAAGAGGATCTCATTGTAAAGTGCCAGTATGAAGTGCTAGCAGTACATCTAAATGAGTAGTGCTCGCATCTCGTGCCTGCAGCCCTTTCCTTGGCTATATGAGGCGGTGCAGCCCTACTCCTCCTTCCCTCCCCCCCTCAGTTCCTTCTTACTGCCCGTCAGCTGGAGCTCTGTGTGGTGGTTGCTTCACAATCTCACAAATTTATATCTTAGCCTAGTTTATTGTATATAGTTAATAATTAGTTAGTAGCATTAGCTAACAGTTTTAATATACTAGTAGTGTTAGTGCTCCCTGGTGATGCCCTCACCAGGGTTCAAGCATTGCCCTTCCTGTGAAGTGGCGATTCCCAACGGTTACCCCCACATGCAGTGCTTGCTTTGCCTTGGTGAAGTCCGCCTTAAGGAGCATTGTTTGAGCTGCGGATCATTCAAGAAATGGACCCAGGTGGCACAGGACCTTTGCCTTAAGCAGCACTTCTTTGAACAGACCGTGAGGCTGACCCACTGGTGAAGCCTTCCCCAGGCCACAGATTGTCCTCTGGCTAAGAAAGTGTTCCCACCTACTGTTCTGGGTCAGGGACCCCTCTGAATAGGCGCAGGAGTTGTTCTCCATCATCAGCGCTAAAGAAGAGGGTTGTGTAAGACCAATTGGGAGTGCCCCAGGTCATGGGGCAACTCTTTTTGACTGACCCCACTCTGGTGTGTGGGATGGTGCGGGTGTTTCTGATCCTTTCTTTGTACAGGATAGGAAGGGCAGACACCCCATACCATTGTCTCCGGGCTATCAGTACCAACTGTAACAGTGATGTTGGCATACCTTTCGGTCCCGTCCTCGCTGTTGGTCCAGGAGTTCGCGAGGCTGGTGCCCACAATGGGACCCCAGTTGGAATGTGCCGCAGAAGTCTTGGCACCACATCACGAAGCAGCCCTTCCGGGGTTTGGCATAGACACGATACCAGAGACAGTACAAGACTCTTTGGTACTGGGTCCTTTCTTGGCATCAATGCAATCGATGCTGCAGATCGTTCCACCCCCAATGTCTATGCACATGGGTACTCCAGTACTGTCGTTTGCACTGGGACCAGCTTGGCCTGAGGCACCAACCTTTTCGGCACCAGTGGTGCCGACTACTTCGGTAGCTCTGATCTCAACCTTATTCTGGGCTCTGGATGAGTTGGATCACCTATTGGCTGTCTCTGGAGTTGCCCTTTCCTTGTCTCCAAGGTCCCTGGACTCCTCTGCTTCAGAGTTGGGCTCCTTATCTTGCCACTCCGCTTCACCTGAGGGAGTCCGGGAGCCACTGGTGGATCACTACGTCTACCAAGCTTGGCATATGCCTCGATGTCGGGATGAAGGTCCCTGGTCCAGTGCCTACTGGCCACCAATGCCTTACCCATGCCACTGGCCATCTTGGGGCCAGAGGGAGGCTCCTCACTTTCTGAGGTCTTGCTCATTGTCAGTCAAGAGTGAGATAGGTCCCTTGCTTGTGTTGCATTGGTGGCTGCGGACCAGATGCAAATCCAGACACCTGTGGTTCCCCTTCCTTTGGAGCCACCAGAGTTTCCTCTTCCAGAGATACTGCACCAGGAGCAGGACCTGCCTCTGGTCTAGCCAAAAGCCTTGTCCTCATGCCCAGATGATAGAGTTGCTAAGTTCATCCTCCATTTCTATCCCGGATGACTTCAAGGCATACCAGGACCTATTACATCGGATGGCCTCATCCCTGGGTATTCAGGCAGTTTATCCTGGAGAATATCCATAAACTCGTGGACATTCTCTCTCCCGGGGAAAGTAGCCCTCCCAATTAATGAGGTGCTCCTCAAACCTGTGAGGGCTCTTTGGGCGCACCAGCCTCGGTACTGCCTGTAGCCAAGCACTTGCAGAAGCACAGTTTTGTCCCCGTAAAGGGATATGAAGGGTTTTTTATTCCCAGCCAACCCCGAACTCCCTGGTGGTCATGGTGGTAAATGGCAGGGCAGATTCAAGTCCTCTTCCAAGGGCAGAGATTTGAAGTGCCTTTGGCCAGGACAATGGCCTTGGCAATTGCTATGAGGAGGGTTTCTTGCCTCCAGAACTGAGTGATTGTGCAGGATGTCCAGCAAGCAATTGAGCACTTGCCGTTCAAAGGCCAAACCTTGTTTTCGGACAAGACTGATGAAACCCTCCATTCTTTCAAGGATTCAAGGACTACCTTACGGTCTCTAGGACGTGTATACACCACCCATGCAGAGACACCATTATGGCGTGCAGCAACAGCAGCCGTACAGGCCACAGCCCCCCTTTATGCAGCCTTTCCCCCTGACACAGTAAGACTATCTCAGGAAGAGGGATGGATCTCATAAGAAGCACTCGAGCACAGGGCCTAGCTGCTCGGTGCACCCTCCTTGAGGGCCTACTAAGCGCCTGTTTTGACTCATTCATCCAGAGCACTGTGCCAGTTGTTCTTCCTCCCTCATCATCCCCCTGTTCCTTTGGGGACAGGCTGGCTTGCTTTTCAATGCCTGGGTCTTGATAACATCTGACAGCTGAGTCCTAGACACTGTCAGATCAGACTACAGTTCCTCTCCACCCCACCCTTCCCATCCCTCTTCAGGGATCCCTCTCACGAGATACTGCTCTTTGAGCAGGTCAGCTCTCTGAGAGTGTTGGGAACGTTGGAAAAGGTTCTGTGAGAACATGGAGGGCATGTGTTTTACTCCTGGTATTTCCTGATACTGAATCCAAGGGTGGGATGAGGCCCATCCTCGACCTCTGTGGACTCAACAAGTTTATCAAATATGTGAGGTTCTATCAGCTATCCTCCCTGCTTTGTCTCAGAATGACTGGTTTGCTGCCCTGGATCTTCAAAACACCTATTTCCATGTGGCCATTCTGCCATGTCACAGGAAGTATCTTCTCTTCATAGTAGGAGACCGCCACTTTCAGTACACTGTTCTCCCATTTGGTCTCTATTCTGCCTCCTGGGTCTTCACTAAATGCATGGCAGTGGTCATGGCATACCTCAGAAGGAAGGGAATCCATATCTTCCCTTACCTCAATGACTAGTTGCTAAAGGGCGGTTCCAGAGATGCGATTCTTGCCCATGTCATTTGCTCAACTGTTTGGGATTCATTCTCAACACTGTCAAGTTGACTTTTGCTCTCACTCAGCAAAGAGAGTACATTGGGGCTCAGTTAGATTCCATGAAGTTGAGGGCGTTCCTGCTGACTGACCATTTCCACGACAACTGTGCCTCAGTTTGCAGTCACAACCTTCCACAACAGTCTGCATATGCCTGAGCCTGTTGGGTCACGTGTCTGCTTGTATCCAGGTAGTCCATCTTGCCAGGTTACACTGTCGTCCTGTTCAGATGTGGCTCGCGATGGTTTATTACCCTGCCCTGCATTCCCTAAACAGGTTGGTTTGCCTTCCTCCTTCAGTGCTGGAGTCCCTGTGCTGGTGGGAGTCCCCACACAATGTGTGCCATGGGGCCCCCTTCACTCGGCCCTCCCCCACCAAGTCAGTGGTTACTGACACGTCCCTTCTGGGTTGGGATGCACATCAGGACTTGCTGCAGATGCAAGGTCTGTGGTTGGAACGGGAGGCCTTGCTGCATATCAACGTGTTGGAGCTTTGGGCCATCCACAATGCTTGTCATGCCTTCCAGGATCGGGTCAGGCATTCCGTGGTTCACATACTCATGGACAATACTGTCCCGATGTACTATGTGAACAAACAAGGGGGAGCTCACTCCAGAGCATTCTGCCGAGAGGTGATCAACCTGTGGCAGCTCTGTATCAAAGAGGACATCACCCTGAGAGCTGTCCACTTACCAGGGGTCCAGAACTGTCTCGTGGATCATCTCAGTAGGGTGTTCTCCCCGAGCGCTCCCTAAAGACTGAGGTTTTTTGGGTGGTGTTCACTACATGGGGCATCCTCATGATTGACCTCTTTGCGTTAAGGGAAAACAGAAAGTGTCACCTATTCTGCTTTTGAGAGAGACTCAGCCCAGACACACTCTCCGATGCTTCCCACTGCAGCTGGAATATGACTCTGCTGTATGCTTTCCTTCCTATCCTGGTCCTTCCCTGGGTCATCGCCCAAGCTCAGGACAGATTTAGCCAGACTCATCCTCATTGCCCTGTCGTGGCTGAGGCAGCACTGGTTCTCAGATCTCCAAACTGTGTTGGTTCAGTCTCCCATGCTGCTTCCTCTCCTCCTTGACCACCTCACACAGGACCCTACACCCTTCATCTGGCGACCAGCTCCCTGCACCTTACAGTGTGACTGCTGTATGGCTAATGAGGAGGAAGGGCATTGTTCAGAGGTTGTCAAACAGGTCCTACTTAACAGAAGAAGCTTTTCACTGGTACGGCCTCCTTGGTAAAGTGAAAGAGGTTATCTATGTGGTCCTTGACTTCTGGGACCCTCCCAGCGGAAGCATCCATCTAGGACATCTTGGAGTACCTGTTGCACCTTCAGAAATGGGGCCTGGTACTCAGTTCTTTGAGAGTGCACTTGGCAGCCATATCAGCATTTCATCCACCTGTCCAAATGTAATTGTTTTTTTTCAATACCATGGTGACGAGTTTTCTGAAAGGACTTCTCCACTTCCTCCAGTCCAAGAGCTGTCCCCCTTGTGGGACCTGAACATGGTTTTAGCCTCTCTAATGGGGCCTCCTTCGAGGCTCTCACTTCCTGCCCGCTGTCCCTGCTGTCTCAGAAAACTGCTTTCTTGATAGCCATTACCTCTGCCAGGAGGGTGTGTGAGTTGCAGGCCCTGATGGCTGGGCCTCCTTACATGCAGTTCTCCAGGGACAAGGCTACACTTTGGCCATACCCAAAATTTGCATCCAAGATGGTATCAGTTTCACTTGAACCAGGCGGTGTATTTGCCTGTATTTTTCTTTAATCCACATTCCTTTCTGGAGGAGCAATACCTCCATACGCTAGATGTTAGACACTCTCTAGTCTTCTCTTCGATCAGGACGGAATAGTTTTGTTCTTTGCCTCATCTGTTTATATTGTATGCAGACCACACGAGGGGACAAGCTATCTCTTTGCAGACCATCTCTAGATGGATAACATCTTGCATCAAGACTGTATACAAGATAGTGTCAACTATGCCTCTTCAACAGATACAGGCACATTTGACGAACGCGCAGACAAAGTTGGTGGCATTCCTCAATGACATTTCTATATTGGACATTTGCAGGGCGGCCACACTGTCATTTGTGCATGCTTTTACGGACTGTTTCACAATCACCACTTTTTCAAGAGCGGACACTAAAGTTGGAAGAGAACTCCTGCATTCTTTGCTCACGTAGACTCTGAGTCCACCTCCAGTTGGGGGTTACGGCTCGCTAGTCACCTACTTGGAATACATATCTGCATCTACTTGAAGAAGAAATGGTTACTTACTGAAACTGTTCTTTGAGATGTGATGCAGATACGTATTCCATGACCCACTCTCCATTCCCTCTGCATCACAGTCTTTCCCTGGATGGTTGGTGCAAAGGGACTTGAGGGGTTTTGGGGCGGCACCCACCTTTCATAGCCAGGGTAAGGGCTGCAGGAACAAGGCATGAACATTGCCCCTCTATGGGTACTTCTAGGCAGAAGCGTTGGGCTCCGACGGGCACACACACACACACCAACTTGGAATACATGTCTACATCACTTCTCAAAGAACCACAGTTACTGTAAGTAACAGTTTCTTCTTATTTGTAACTAAATACACCTAAATCTGCACCTAGTATTGTGAAAGTTTTTGGTGTTCATAACAGGTGAAGATAGGAGTGTTAGTTCTGCTGAGTGTAGTTCAGTGGGAAACAACATGATAGAGAAAACAAAACTAAACTAGGTCTTGATTCAATGAGTAACGCAGGAGCTGAAAACAAAGCAAAGTAAGGATGGTGTGTCAGGGAACCTTTCATCTTTTTGCTCTGTGTGCATTAGACATCTTTGAGAAAGTTATTTAGGTTGCAAAATCAAGTAATTAAAAATTAGGAAATCCCAGATTTATGGTTGCTCACACAGCCTTAATTCTGCTCCCTTCTGTTATGCATGAAGACAGTCTTTAATTACATGATCACATATTATCTTTCCTCCACAGGAGACCTGCCCCATTCAGAGCATAGGATGGATGCACAGGGGGACAGAATTAAGTTTGTGTGGGCAACCATAAATCTGGCATTTCCTGTTAAGTGCTTGACTTTGCAACCTAGATAATGTTCTTTTGCATGTGTTTTATCTATATTTATATTATGGGCAACCTTAACTGTAGGCATCACTACCATCTTCACCTAACACTTATACATAAAACCCTGTTTTCAGTTCCTTATAACTGCCAAATTTTTATCATGTGGGCTGAAATTTTCCACCCTGAGCGTCTGCCTGAATTTTTTTGAAAGTTTCAGCTAAAGTGGTGGTGGTGTTTCCAAGAATAAGAGTCAGGAAAAATATGTTGTATTGCCCATGCTACAAAATTCTTACGACCATTTTGTTGAATATCTCTAGCACCTTCATTCTTTAGAACAGGGACTTGAAATTTGGCAGGGGGTTTTGCCGAAGTGTCAGGGATGTGTCTTTTGCCATCCTCATAGAACTCCCAACCTGGGTCCAGGTTATAAACCCCTGGAAAATGCAGTTTATGCAAGCTTAGTAGACACTGGTTAGCTGCTGGCAGATGAATTTTCTGAAGATTCCATCTGTTCTGGTCGTGCTCCAGCTCAGGATTGCAGGAGCTGAGCTGTACTTCTCTTTCAGTTGCTCCTCCTAGCTCCCAGGAGCCAGTTGATGCTGTGCTTTGTCCACCCTTCTGCCCCAATGGGCAGGCAGTGTGGAGGAGGAGGAAGAAACAACCTGGTGGAATCCTGAGGACAGAGGAGCATGAGTTGGAGGGGGAGCGAAGGGGGAAAGGAACCATTGGGTGAGGGTATGTATATAGGCAAAGGCATGGGAGGGGACACAGATGGGTTCAGAGTGGGGCAGAGGGCAGAAGTAGAGGTGAGAGTGGGGGCAGAGGTGTTTATAGCTATTTAGAGTACAGACAGAAACTATTTAGCATATGCTTCCTTCCAGAACTTGAAATTTAAACCCAGAATACCCGAGTCACTATATTTCTCAGCTGTCAATAAATAGCTGTGAAACCCGCTGGCAAAGAATTATCTCAACCTTTTCTTGATCAGTTACTCATTTTTCCAAACAACCCATGCCTTATTCAGTGCACAAAATGATGGACGTTGCCCAATGAATAGGGAGTTATTAAATATTTCTTTTATCTTCCACCTTCAGTGTGTGGAGTCCCAGACCTTATTTAACACACATCCGACCTTTGCTGTGAATACAAAATTAATTTCCTCATGCCCATTCCTATGGTGAATACACCATAAAATCTGAGTGCTTCACAAACACTAATGAATTTATCTTCACAACATCCTTATAAAGTGAAGTTGTATTATCATCCCCATTTTACAGGTGGGGAACTGCGTCTCAAAAGTCAAAATTATCAGAAATATCCACTAACATTGTGTGCACAAGCTGAGACACCTAAAGTCTGAATTTTCAGTGTACATGGGATTTTTTTCATCACTTTATATGTTCAAAGCATAGCTTCAGTCACCTTCACTTGATGTTCTGAATACTCAACACTTTTGCAGATCTGGCCCAAGGTCTCTCAAATTGGGTACTCAGAAAATTCACTAGACACCTTCCAACTTCTGCAACAAATGAGATGGGTCCTAGAGACAACAGCTTAATTAACTACCATGATGAATGAGGGAAGGGTCCTGTGGAAAAAAACAATATGGGATTATGTAATTAGACTGTATCATTATTCATATGCACAAGGGGGCTGAATTAAAGTTAAACAGGCAACCTTTGTTCTGGCATTTCCTAATTTTTGAGTGAGTGATTTTTGGAACAGTAAGTTTCTTTTGACATGTTTTTAATGTAATATGGTTATTCAGGAGAATCTTTGAATGTAATATATAGTTAATGTAAGGAACCTGAATGACTGTAGTTGTTAAAATTATTTAATATGGCAAAATATATTCAGAAGTGAGTTTGGATGTTGTAATAATATTTGTTTTGTTGTATTTTTGGTGTTTTAATTTTGGTTCATCTGAGCTGTCCCTCAAAAGCCAAGATGGGGAGGACACTTTTACTGTAGTGTGTGTTTGAGAGCTTTGTGTAAGAGATGTTGCCTGTGTCCATACAATGGAGGACCTAGCCGTTGTATGCTCCTGGGAGATCAGATCTTGATTTAATAAACTTTTCAGAAAGCAAGCCTCATTCTTGAAGGTGTAACATTAGTACTTCTGGAGGACTGGATGCATCAGGGCATTGCTAATGAGCTACAGCGCCTTTCAGCTGGAAGTCATCAGTGAGTGTGTGTAAATATAATTTGGTTCATCCCACTTCCAACTCCCACATCCTTCTTACCATTATCCTTTGTATTACATAGTCTCTGCCCTTAAAATCTTGCTGTCTCTTACGGTGAGTTTCTACAGTGCCTCCCTCATCTCAGGTGAGCCCTGTGGAGAGAGCTCCCACAGCAGGGACCAAAATCATGTTACTCATGATAAATGTGCAAGGGTCAGCAACACTGATTGTCTCACATACACATTGAGGGTGGGCATGGGAGTTAAAAACATGATTTAATCTTTTTAAAAATGTCCTACGGTCTTATTCATGGCTCTTGAACATTTATGGTTGCCAAACCTGAAAATATCCAAGGCCATGTCTACACTGCAGAGTTAAGTCGACTTAAGTTATGTCGATGATCATAAGTCATGTTAATAACATCAGTTAAGCATATCCACACGCCACTCATTTTGTTGGCTGAGCACATCCATAGTCGTTGCTCTTGCATTGGCAGAGAGCATTGCATCTTGGGTAGCTCTCCTGCTGTGCAACTCCTCACCTTCTGCCTCTGTGAGCTATGGGAATGGATCGCGGTGCATCATGGGGACGTGCTCGCCATCCCGTGATGCAGTTCTTTCCGCCCCATCATTCCATTGGCTTCCGACTTCGTTTTGTGCTATTTTTCAACAGCCCTTGTAAACTGTTATCTCTGCCTGATAGTATGGATCCTGAGCTGCTTGACCATTGTGATGATCAGTGTTATGAACACAATAAGGCTGGTCCTGCAGTATTGCAGGAGCTGTGAAATGGAGTGTCAGTCAGTGATGTCTGCCCTGCTGTCTGCCATGGAGACAAATAATTCAAGATTGCTGCTGTCATTCACGCAACAGCTTGCCATGGTGCACCGTCAGTACTGGACTTGCGAAACAAGCACTGAGTGGTGGGGTCGCATCATGATACCTGTGTGGGATGATGAGCAGTGGCTGCAGAACTTTCGGATGTGCAAAGCCACCTCCCTGGAACTGCGGCGCAAGGACACCAGAATGAGAGCAGCCCTCACTGTGGTAAAGCGCATGGTAATTACTGTGTGGATCTGGCAACTCCAGAGTGCCAGTGGTGAGTTGCGAATCAAGGTGGAGTTGGAAAGTGAGGGTTGCCATGATACAAGTGTGCAGGGCCATTAATCACCTCCTGCTACGAAGGACTGTGTCTCTTGGGAATGTGCAGGAAATAATCCATGGCTTTGAGGACATGGACTCCCTAACTGCGGCGAGGTGATAGATGGAATGCACATTCCAATTTTGGCCCCCGACCACCTTGCGACGTAGTACATTGACTGAAAGGGCTCCTTCTCCAGGGTCTTGCAGGTGCTGGTAGATCACCGGGACTGTTGGGTGGTCACAGCTGACTGGGTGGTCAGACTGGCTCCGTATGCTGCTCGCCTTTGTGCCACTCTGGTCCTTGCAGAAATAATTGCCAGGTGGCATGGCACAGTTTCCTACAACTAGGAGAGAAAAAAGGCACGTCGTCCACGGCAAAGGTTTGCAGAATACCTACAGGAAAGTTTCCTAGAGATCTCTATGGAAGATTCCTGGGACATCCCCATGTGCACTAACAAACTTTTCTGCCATGCCCCCCCCACTGCATAGATGGACAGGCTGTTCTTAATTTCCATCCCTTATCCCTCCAGTACCATGTAACAAAGCTCAGTCTCCTCTCTCACGGTGCAGTATCAAAGCACAATGAGCACTTACAGGAGCTCCCCTCTCCTGCATTCTGCACGCCGGAGCTGGAGTGCTGGGACTGGCCAGATCCCTCCGGAGTAGAAAAGAGGTCCTGACTCGCTGCACTACCAGACGACCTGCTGTGTGCTCCACATCGTCCTCCAGCTCCACTTCCTCGTCTGGGTTGAGTGCGCTGGCCGCTGCCTTCAGTCCCCCAGAGGTATCCACAGGACTCTTGGCAGTGGAGGTGGGGTCGCCGCCGAGGATGTCGTGCAGCTCCTTGTGGAAGTGGTGTATCTTCGGTGCCGCACCAGAGTGACGGTTGGCCTCCCTTGCCTTGTGGTACGCCTGCCTCAGCTCCTTGATTTCTGCGTGACACTGCTGAATGTTCCTCTCTAGCCTCTTCTACTGCATGCCAATCGCAATCAGCCCTTAGGTATCAAAATCGCTATAGCAGGTGTGAAGCTGCAACTGCACAGCCTCCTCACCCCATGTACTCAGCAGATCCAACAGCTCCAGTGTGCTCCATCCACACGGGAGAGCGTCTGGTGCGTAAAGCCGGCATAGTCAGCTGGGAAGATGCTGTGTGAACTGTGCACGCCCATCACTGAGCAAACGGGAAGAGGAATTTCAAAAATTCCTGGACCTTTAAACAGGGGAGGGGAGCATACCTCTGTACCTTCACGGCAGCAGAGTTCAAACTGCTGACCAGCACTGTCATGATGGGCATTGTGGGAACCTCCTTGAGGCCAGTTAGGGCAATGTAACCAAGCACAGTGTTTACACTGATGCTGCGTCGCTCTGTCGCAAAAAGCTCTATGCCGCTCATCGAGGTGGTTTTATTTTGTCAGTGTAGCAGGGGAGTTATATTCATGGGAGGAATATTTCTACGTGTACACCTCCACTGTCTTGGCAATGCAAGCTGACTTTTGTCGACAAAACTGTAGTGTAGACAAGGCCTGAGAGTTTTGGGAAGCTCCTATCTGTTTTATCGTGGGGAGATGATTCCCAAGAATAGGAGTCCTGTGTGATTATCCTCTACAATTCACTTTCTCTTTGTCACAGCCCTTTCAGGAGGCAGATGGAATGATGTGACTGCATGTGGGAGGAGTTGCTAGTCTGAGAGGAAACAGTAGAATGAGGGAGGAGGGAGATGGTTGAAAGAGCGAGTGAATGAGGACAAGACTATAAAACTGTTCTGGAAGTACTGTCTGAGAGAAGAAAAGAATCCAAGAGAAACCAATGGGCCTGTGACCAAGAGAGAGTCTGAAGGCCCTGGAGAATTGGGGCAGCTTTTGAGTTGTTACTGGAATTTAGTGCTCTCACTTGTGAGCCAGAAATGGAAGGATTCCCACCTCCCTTCTTTCATGTGTAAAGATGACAAAAATAAAGAGAGGGGAAGTGGTTGGCAAGGAATAAATCTTTCTTCTCTTGTCTCTCTGCAGCAGTTCGGCAAAATCCTTGATGTAGAGATAATCTTTAATGAGCGTGGCTCCAAGGTAAGTCCTCTTTCTATATCCAGTTTCTCTTCTTCTTTTGATTGTACAGAGAAAGAGGCAGTTCATTGCCTTGATAATATGCTCTGCAGAGATCAGGAGGAGCTGGGAGGGATGGGGGGAAGGGAGAAGCGACTTCTGTCTCCTGTTCCCTCTAACTCCAGAATCTGAGCATGGCCAGTTCTGGGCTGCACATCCAAATGCTCCCAGACATCCCTCTCTCTAATGAGGGATCAGGTTCCCCAACCCTGTGTGGAAGAAGGGAGTCATTTGAGCCCTCTTACCAGTAATTTTCACTGCACTAGTAATGTGGTGCTCTCTGGGGATGGCAAGACAAGGTGACGCTTACTATGTGTTGTGTATTGAGAGCCATAAAATGGTTTTTATTACATAGAAAAGTGCTTATTTAGGATAAGTGGAATATCTCACATGTGCAAGGAATTTTTTCCTCACCTTTGTAAACTTAATAGGCCATTTTGAGAACTATACGGGCCTTCTCTTGACTGAGAAATCTGATGCTTAAATTAAACATCCTTAATTTTCCCCTAGTGTGAACCCTTCCACATTGAATTTCTATTTGCACAGCTATTTTCACCTTTAAGATACATCAAAAGGGAGGTTTTGTTCAGCATTGATGCTAATTTACCTCTCTGGAGACCAGGCTTCAAATGCTGCTCAGGTCAAATGCAGTGAATTTCAGTGATCTTTGTCCTAACTGGCAATTGGGTCTCATCTCATAACCAGTATCATCACAATGACAAATTGATGTGATTCTCTCTCTGCCCAGGAGGTCCAGCACTGGAATAGCAGGGAGTGTTGCAGGTCAGGATCAAGGTGCATTGGCAGAGCTCTGTGGGGGAAGCTTGCACAGTGCATGACTATACTATGCTTGACTTAATCGGTGCTAAGATTCCCATTTTCAATTAAAAATGAAAATTTCCCCTCTCATGAGATTTTGAAGATGCAAGCCAGCTAAGCAGTTTGTTTTTCAACCCTTTCCTTTCCTATGGGTTTGAAGTTCACAGCATTATGCAGCTTTAATGCTCCCTCAGTGATGTACTGATATACAGGGTCTCCTACAAATTCTCACCTCTGTCCCCCAAATTGCATTTTAAAATTCTTTAATTTCTCCCTATATTCTCTGGAAATAAGTCTAAAAGAACCAATATTTATCCTCCGCTCTCAGCACTGCACCCCCTCCTTGTCTATTCTGTGTGTGTTTTGTGACCCAATCTGGGTTTCTGGACAGTTTAGCTTGGGAGTTTTCTTTCTCTTTGTAGATGCAGTGAAAATCAGCTATGGCTGAATCTGTAAATATTTATTCTGCTCTGCACAGTTCTTCTGATGTTTGTAGGCCAGAGCTGTCTGTGAATTAGTCTTGATTTTAGTCCTTTCTCTTGGCCATTGTGAACAGCCTCTCACAAAATCCCTGCTTTTCTGAATGTAATCACAAAAGAAAAAGCAAAGCCAACTGACCTGTCAAAAAACAGTGGTGCTATATACTGCTTCACCCACAATATTTGTACTTTACAGTTCTATATACGTTTCCGCCTCCACACACACCCACACCTGCCCTTTCCCATCTCAGCAATATTAACATAGGGGATTTTCTATGAAACCTTGAATTCTAATTATGAACATTAACTGTGCAAGAAGATAATTAAGCCCAAAGCTTCTGGTTTTCAGTTAAAACAAACACCGTGTTTGCTGAAGAGTTCTTTGCAGAATTTTGCCCTGGACTCTTTGTAAATACTTTTAAAATGAAAATAACCCAAAGACATCATGTTCTGGATCCTCCGGTTTCCTCTTGCTGCTTGTCAACTTCACAGCAATGAGTAGTTGCAAAAATGATGCTTGCTCTTTCAGAGATGGGGAACAGCCAGAATGGAAGCCAGAATACACACAAAGAATATTTGTTCATGGTATTTTTGCATCCTTCTCTGCCCATAGTAATTATAATTGTTTCTAAAAATGCCAAAATTATTCCTACTTAGTGTGAAAATGGGAAGCCCCAGTGTTATTGAGTGGGGTATAGCTGCATGAGCCACCTGGTACTCACGCTATAATGTAAAAACAACAGTATGGTGACCTGATGGTGAAGCAAAGGAAATGGATCTTTCTGGAGGCCCCTTACTCGCTCTTGGGTTCTCCCCCATCTCCAAAATAAAATAAAAAAAAAAAAAAAATCTGAATGCATTTCTCCTGCCCTGTGTTTCCTTTATAATCTAATTACATGAAACCTCTCTTTCTCCTCCTCCTCTCTCTTGGGAATCTGAAAGCAGATGCTCCTGCTGCCTGCCTTGTGCTGTGTTCTCAATGCTCCCCTCCCTTTCCCAGGGTTTCTAAAGGGTGTAGCTTGTATGTGTTTGGTAAATATTTAAGGTATAGAGGTATAAATCCCAAATTCCCCTGGTTTTGCCCCCACCCAGTGTGCGATAGGAATCTCCTCCATGGTCTGAGCAGCTCTTTGTCCCTGCCTAATGGTAGCAGAGGTTCTTTGCTAGAAATTGCTCCAAGGCTGGTAAATGTAGGGATTCGAGAATACATGCAATTTACATCCTTTCTTTTGGATCCACCTGAGATGAGCTGATAACTTTTCTTTCCGCATCTTTAATTCACTTAGATGGGTAATGTTCTTTTTTTACATTCTGGAAAGAATTGTACCCAACAGGGAGAATGATTGCGGCCTCTGCACACCTAAGAAATACAGTAACTGAATCATGAGCAACACAGTTACATCACAACAACTTCACACCCTGGATTGTGTTACTCATCTTAGAAAATTGCATTGTTGAATTTCTGAAGTGTGAGATGGGGATGAATTAGTTCCAAGTCATATGGTGGCTTCTTCTAATCACATGATTTGGATTCCTGTAAACTAATCATATTGCTCCTATTTAAGATGACACTGTTGCCCCTGGTGTTCTTTACACCGATGCTGTGCTGCTGCCCATTAGAAAGCATAAATGAATGTTAAAAGGCCTCTTGATTTTCTTGGGGGGGGGTTCACTTTACCTAACAGAATTACTTCAGTTTTCCTCAAATGGAATTTTTTTGTTTCCACGGAAACTAGCTGTTTTCTATTCCCCTCATCCTACCATTAAAGTTCTAGTTCAGATTCATGTAAATGGTACAACATGCCTATCCCCAATTCACCATGGATTTAGTGAATCATGGACAGAATATATCCAGAGTAGGTGAAGGTATATGATGATCCACCTTTTCTAGTAGATGTCCCAACATTAGTATACCTGCTGAACAGCTGTGCATGTTTGCATAGTTAATACAATCTGCACGTTTAGCTTAACCATACACTTTTAATTGAGACCTTCCCCCATTTCCTATTCCCAAAAGCAATGATGAAACATTGCACCAGCAGGAAATTTAGCGCTGTTCTCTTCACCAGTCATTCAAGATGCAGCTTTCTGAGTTGTGCACATGATTTTAATAGCAAAACAAGAGTTCTCAAAACCAGGAATTCTGGCTGCTGATTGGCTGATGAGGGAATCATTTACAAAATATAAGAGTTCAGTTTAATACGGACAACGTGCCATTGGTTTTAGAATATTGTAAATGATGAACCTCTCTGGCTTTTACTGGGGTAACCCAGACCCATCAAAAAGGAGTTAGCCAAGTGTCCTGAAGAGTGTTCTGAACTTTTTATGGGAGAGAAGATAATATCCACAAAAGCAAATCCAACGGAGCTTAATCCCAAAAGGGAATGTGGCTTGTTGCACAAATATACATCTGTGGAGTTCCACTTTTAGCTGTTAGCTGATGAACCTCCTGTCGATTATGCAAACTACTGTGGTGACCTGAGCTACTGCCCACATATTAGATTACAGGATTCTATTTCACAGAGTGATTTAATTCACACTAGGCTCTGCTCAGCCCCACTCTAACCCCTGTGTAGCTGTGTGGTTCATTTTAACATTTTGTAAAACATCATATGCATTCTGTAAATTTTGATTTGGCCTATGGCAATTCACGTGAAAAACAGGCAGAGGTAGTTAGCAGGCACACTGATATAGCCACCCACCCTTAATATACTTCTTGCACTGAGGGTTGCCATGGCAGTTTGTGCTTCATCAACAGCATCTCCTACATTCTTGAGTTCTAAAACAGGGAAACCAAAAAAGGATGATTACTTAAAGGACACACACATGCAAATCTCTCTCTCATTTCCTCTGTTATCCTCAAATTAAACCTCTTACTTTCACATACTGCTCCAGCACCCACTCATCACCTCTTCATTCCCAAGGACTGAAACACATCTCTTGGAGCCCCACTGCTAAAGGTGGGGACATTGCCTTTTCAGACCTGTTTCTGGATCACTCCCATCTCTGTATCTTAAGAGGGAAACATGAGTGAAAAAACAATTAGTGCAGCTACAAAACAAACTAATAAAAGAAAACAAAATCAAGCTCTGGAAGCACCAATGCCAGAATTCATATATTCAAAATCATCATAATGTCCATACTCCAGGCTCAGAATTGGTCTGGCAGCAGTCCAAATGGAGGACAAGGAACAGCTTTAAAACATTGGTAGTGCAAGACCACCCCTTCCTCCTGCTAGCCCTGCCCTTGAAAGCTGGGGATGGGGTAGGAATCTCAGGTTCTGTTCAGACTACTTTTATAGCACAGCATAGTTACAGAAAGCACACTCCCATTTTTTAAGAATATGGTTGTACACTAGTTTAGGGCTTGCCTAAACAAAAAAGTTGCGCTCATATAACTAAAGCTGTAATTTAAAACCCATTTACTTAAACTGGTGCAAAAGGCTTTGTGGATGCACTTTTGTTGGTTTAAGTCAATTTAAACTAAAGTAAAATAAGTCACTCATTATTTTCTTATTAAGCCCAAATAAGTGTGTCCACACAGATTTGTACTGATTTAACTAAATCGGTTTAAAACCAGATAAGTTTTAATCATTGCCACTTTTTTTGTTGTTGTTGTTGCTGCTGTTGTCAACAAAGCCCTTAGTAATTATTGGGAATGAAAACGATGTAGCCAAGACCTTTTCCCCCTAGTTGTCTAGCTACAATTTTAGGCCTTGTCCATAGAGTCCTGCACAGATACAAAATATGTATCTGCTTGCGATCTGCAAAAATGGTCCGCAGATGCAGATATCTGCAGATATAAAGTGGATATCTGTGGATTTGCAAGGTTCAACTTGTCCACACACAGTCTTGAACCAGGGCAAACCCTGATGTGCACACTTTTTTTATTTCATCTTAGCAGTAACTAATTTCAGCTTAGTTTATACCAGTTGTTAATCAATTTAAGACAAACTGAACAAAGTCTGGTGTAAAACAAATAAGAGAGTTCACACAGCTGTTTGTGTATTGGTTTAACTAAATCCATTTAAAATCACACTTAAGTGCATCTCTGCATGTAGACAAGCCCTTAGTTTGATTTTTTCCTTAATGACCAGCAGTTCTTCTGTCCTCCTCCTGCAGGGTTTGGGGAATGTGTTTCTGTTCTTTAAACAGTGGGTGCTTGTTTCTGAATCTCTTGCTCTGTTGCTGTTGGTGCATTCCAATCACTCATCTCAGGTGGATTATGGAGGAAGGTGGAAGGTCCCCTAATCTCTCCAAAGCCTTGGAAGCAGGCAGCCCTAACTGCTGGACTTTCCTGGCAATGTTTATAGGCTTCTGTCTTGACTGTATCTATAAAGGGGGTTTATTTTCAGGGGTGAGGGAGGGACTTATTTTTGGTAAAAATTAATTTTTGAATGTAGCAGCAAATTATGGAAATGCCCTTCAGAGGCTTTGTGTTCTTGGAACACAAGACAAAGACGCTGCTGCTCAGGTGAATGTTCTAAGCACAGTGGAAAACAAAGAGTTAACAATGCATGGATTTCAAGGGACTCGGTTTAGTTTCCTTTGGATTTTATTTTCTGTTTTTTATTATTTTATTTTATTTTTTTGTTTTGTTTTAATTTCTGTGTTCTGGCCACACCCAGGAGAACCGTCTGCTTTTGATTTCTCCCTTTACGGTCACATGGTAAATTTTCTTTCTCATTCTTCAGAGATGGAAACATTCAAAGACTATCTATCTATCTATTTTTTACACTGCTCATCCTGTTGCTTGTTATTTATTGCAGAATCTGAGGCCAGACTAAAAGGGTAACAGCTACTCGGTCTCTTTAGGGTCCTCAAACAAGCCTTTGGGAAAAGAGAAAGGGGTACTGTTGGGCTGCAATTTGCTGAAATGTTTTAGAACGGTTTCTTTGGGGGTACCTAGTACTGTCTAAGCTTGATCTTATTTTCTACTTCTGGTTGAGTTACTGGCACAGTAGATGGGGCGGAAAGCCATAACAGTCCTATTAAACTTAGCCTACTTGTATAATATTTAGGAAACCCTAAATTTCTCGACACAAGCCTGCATCCTCCCTGGCTCTGGCCCTGGCCCTGCGGAGGTGGGGAGAGCCTTTGCCCACGGTGCATCCAGATTAGCAAATATAGTTTGCTTGAAACAAGTATTGTTTTGTAAAGCAGACAATCTTGGGTGTGAAGGAAAAGATGACTGTTATAAATCAATTTAGGTATAAAATAATCTCCATTCTTTTGCAGGTCACCTTTTTTAAAAAGGATTTTTAAAAATCTGTTTTGTGCATTTTTTTCTCCCACATGGAAAAATTTAAAACAAATGAAGAAAATAAAAATTCTGTTTTTTTACCTTAGAAATAGCAGTAATGTCTGGTCTGGTCTTGTCTGGTTTTACTAGAGTAGTAGTTGTAGGCAGTGTTGTTGTAGCTGTGTTGGTCTATTGGTCAGAATTTGTCCAATAAAAGACATTACCTCACCCACCTTGCCCCTGGAGTACTAGTTGGAAGTCTCTCATGTGCATTATGTGGTCTCAGACTTCAGTGGAGGGTGCACATGTGTTGAATCTTTAACACCATCCATTCTTCAAACTGTTAATTAGGTATTGGAATTAAATAGGTGTTAACATAATGATACAGTCTAAGGGCTTGTCTATACATAAACTGGAACCAAAATAACTAAATGGGTTTTAATTCATACTTTTAGTTATTTTGGTGCAGGTCTGTGTGTGGACATTCATTTTGGAATGAGTGCCCTAGTTTGAAATAAGTTGTTGGTTTCAGGGTTTGTTTGTTTTTTTTTAACTTAAGTTCATTTGAAATAGGGCACTCTTGTTCCAAAATAAGTGTCCCCATGTAGATTCACCCTCTCTAGAATGGAGTGAAGTAAAACCAGTATAGTTATTTGTTTCCATTTTGTGTATAGATGAGCCCTAAAAATCCCTTCTCCTCTGTTGCTCACTTTTATATCATTTGTGATGTCATAATTTCTTTAATTCTCTTCTTGCTGTAAGTCCTCCAGGACACACGATTCCTGAATTTTTAATGAAAAAGCAAGCTTTTATTTTAAAATTGTTTACAAAAAGTTTTCAGGCTGCCTTTATACACCATAAAGAAGCAAAGAGGGGTACGACCATAACTTTCCCACCTTCACAGGTTGCCTTTAAAGGCAATCCTATGGTCTATCCTCTCTCGGCAGCCAGCTCAGCTGCCCAGCCCTACAACATGTCTGAGTCAAGGTTCAAAAGGGTTTTATTAATTCAGGCTAATTTGTCATCACTGATTATTCTGCCCACCATATGGTCCAAATATTGACTCATTTCAGCAGCAGGCTTTCAAGCTGTTTTGAAAAGGAGACATTTGTTAGTTGCATAGTTTGTTTTATTTTTTTTTTTACCATCCAGGAAATTGCAATTGGCTGGAAATTTAGATTCCTGAGGTCAGAGCGAGGAGACATGAGATTCTGTTACAGAAGCCAGCATTACTATTTAATCATCAGCTAAGGCTTTGTTTTATTCTTGATCTTAAAACAAAACCAAAACCCACCAATCCCCTCCCCCACTTAACAAATATAAAAGTACTTTGTACTGGAAATCCGGTTGTGAAGGCTGAGGGCCCCCATGCACAAGGCTACTGGAATGGCAAACGACTTGAATCTCATACGGTTCTCATTATAAACTCTTAAAGAGCGCTTGTAAAATGATGGACCACTAGCTCTTTTCCATTAACCCTGCTTAGAAATCAAGATGCTGCTACTCCACTTCAGCCCCTGCATCTCCTGTTCGTTGAGGGAAGGGGGCTGCAGAGCTGAGATGCCTTTTCCTTTCAGAGGCACAGCCTAACATCATTCTCATTACCTGGGTCTCTGTTTATTTCATTGTTTCCATTACATCAGAACATTACTTTGTTCTCTCTGCTCCCCAGGGTGGCTCCAGCAGAGATTACTGTCTGTACAAAACTGGTGTTTATTTTATACCAAGCCACCAGAGCTAGGTACCCCTCTCCTGTTCATAGATTATCTTAAAAGCAATCTGAGGTGAAACTTTCACCTTGGCCCCTGACCACTGGTCTTATATTAAGAATGTCTAAATCACCAGAGCTGTCTGTCAGAATGTATCATTTGCTACTAGTTAAATTCCCAGTTCATTTAGTCATGTCAGTACGCCTGTGTGACAGTGCAGTTCATTCCCCCGGGAGTGTGTGATGTCATATACTACACTGTTATATGATTGAATGAATCCGCACACCTGGAGACTTTTTAGGAAAGAGATTCTATATGTGTGTTCAGGGTGGCCTAGGCTAAGCAGGCCGAGGCCTCTGCAGCTAAAGGGATGTTCCAATAGTCCTTGGGCTACCATAGTTACCCCAACAGGCCAGTCTGAAGCCATTCTTCTCCAGCTTCAGAGTTCAGGCCCACCTGGTGGTCCCCCTTGTATTTGCACATGATGGAGAAGAAACAGGGATATCCTTTCAGAGTAGGAAGTGTTAAGATAGTGGTCTAGGTAGATAACTGAGTTAGAAGGGAGGCAGCAGTTGGATAGAGGATGTCAGCTAAATCCTGTCTACACCTATGACATCAACGCGCACAGAAATCTCATTCAGACTTCTTATGCTATCCATATTTGATATGGCAGTCACTGAGGGAAAATTTTACAGAGCTCTTTTCTGACGTGTATACATGATTATACCACCTAGAAGCCTGAGTTAGCATCAGGAGCCTGTCCCAGGCACTGTACAGGCATAGGTGTAGCCATGATCTCTGCCCCTGAGACCCTACATTGGACTTTACAAACATCTAATCCTCACAACAGTTCTGTGTGATAGGTAAATATTATTATTGTACCCATTTTATGTATGGGAAAAGTGAGGCAGAGAGGGTGACTTGCCCATAGCTACAGGGTGTCAGTGTTGGAGCCAGGATCAGAACACAGGAATTCCTGGATGCCAATCTTGAACTCAAACCACACCTCTCTCCTGCAACAGACTGAAAGTACCAGGTGCCTTTCAATACCATGTAAAGTTTACAAAATAGCACAGGCATTAATTGGCAATGGTATGAAATGTCCAGCCTGGGCTTCACCAGCTTCTCTACATCAGAGCAGGGCCTAGGATTTACCTTTAAGAACATTTGTCTCGAGTAACTTTGTACTTCTTTTTTGGTCTGGCCTCAATTGCTTTTACATTTTCTTTTTAGTATTATTATTATTATTGTTATTATTTAATATTCTGATTACAATTCTTTTATTTTATTGAATTGAATTTCTTTTATTTATGAAACATGCATGAACCAACAATGTGACTCTAGGAGAGTATTGCTGAGTTGTGCTGATGTCAATTTCATACTGTGATATTTTTTCTCTATTTACCTAGAGATCAGTATTTCAATATATAACGATGTGCATGTTTTCCCCCCTTCTCCCGCTGCATGCAGGGATTCGGGTTCGTAACTTTCGAGAATAGTGCTGATGCAGACAGGGCCAGGGAGAAATTACACGGCACCGTGGTAGAGGGCCGTAAAATCGAGGTGCATGTCTTCAGTAATTCAATTTCTTCTTTATATTTATTCTTTTTTATTTCTTTTTTGTGTCTTGCCTCACTTATTTCACATTTGGATCCCCGTCTTGTGTGTGCGTGTGTTTGTGTCTCCGTGTCCTTCACCCTATTGCACTGAAGTGTATAAAAGTGACATCCCCTCCCAAAAGATATCTTTGGTTGATTTGGGTATTTTTTTATTTATTTATTTATTTATTTTTTAAGTTTGTTTCCCACCCACTCCAAATTTTTGCCCTTCTGCTGTCTTGATTTTCCTTTGCTTCAGTTTGTGAGGCTCCGATTTCCTGTTTGTTATCAGGCCTGAACAAAACTAACTCAAAAAGTACTGTCTGATTTCTAACCCTGTGTCTGACAATAAAGCAGGGGGCCATCCAGTATTCTCTCTTTCCTCAGAGGCCAGTTCTCCTTCATATGAGTGTGAGCTGATGTTGAGAGCGGGGTAGCAGGGAGGAGTTACTTACTGAGCTGCCTTCTTGATCTGTCTGCAGTCAAGACTCTAAACAATTAAAGTTAACTCTTAAAACTTCCTGTAAGGAGAGCTCAATAGAAGGGTTAAATGGCTGGCCAAAGTAGCTACATCTGAGGCCGTTGCATGGTGCTCACCAATTTTCTGTTCCACCTTATTGAAGGCTAACTGGCCTCTTCCCTTTCTCCCTCTTCCTTTTAAAAAAAAAAAAAAAAAAAGTACTAAATATTAAAAAATATTAATCAAAAAAAGCCGCCGTTTTGAGTAAGATGTCTGCATATTTTGCTTTTTTTTTGTTTTTGTTTTTGTTTTTTTTATTTCCCTTTTCGATGGTTTAGCGTTTAGGGCCCTTCACTTGACTCACTCTTTCCATGGTAACTATACACAATGCTGGCGATGGTACGAGTTGGCGGTAAGTGAAACAAAAGCGCTAGAGAAGAAGCTTATATTTTTAAATTTTTTCTTAAAGTTACAAAAAAAAAAAAAAAAATTAAATAAGAAAGAAAAAAAATCCATCTGCCATCTCACATTAACACTACAAAATGTGATTTGACTTGTTGTCCCCACCCGCCTCCTTTCCCTTTTCCCCTCTTTTATTTTCAATGCTGTTGAGTAATGCCGCCTGGACTTTTGGATGTACGTATCGTTTTGTAGCAGTCTGAGCTGTTTGATTACTGACTTCATGGTGATTTCCCCTTGCACATCTTACTCAGAGTTACTGAACTCCAGTTTGGCTGGTTTTTATTAATGCACCCATCCCCTCCTTTCTCTCCTGCCCCTTCTTTCTCTTGCTCTGTCTTTCCCAGACCTGTTTGTAGCTGTGGTTGTTTGTTCTCTCTCTCTCTCCCCTCTTCCCCCCACCTGCCCAGTTTATTTCTTTACTCAGTTAAATGCAGCTGTTGGTCTCTCTTTGCTGACTGGTGGTTTCTGATTGGTTCTGGCAATTTTTCCTTTAAGTGCTTGTGTTGCACTTTGCTGTAGCAGCTGATTTCAAGCACTCGCTCCATCTTAATGATTGTCTGTGAGACCCCCTCTTCTCCTCTCCCTCCCTCCAATCAGTTGTTTTTTTTCTTTCTTTTATCTGTGTGTGTTTAACTGCATGCTCTCAGTCTCATCATTGTTGTTTCCCATTCTTTCTTTTTTTAAATGTGTAATGTTTATATTGTTTTGGGCCAAAACTAGAGTAAATGTGGTTCCAGGCTCCCCTCGCCTGCACAGGCTCACCACTCCATAAACCTCAAAGGACACACTGAGACTCTTTTTTTGGTTTACTTCTCCTTAAGACTGGCTTCTTTCATTCCTCTGGTCTCTGAGTTCCATTCTGGTCTGAGATTTTGACAGATCATTGATTCATGCTAAGAAGCTTCACCCTCCTTGCAAGAACTTTGAGGCTGTGTCTGACACAGGGCTGCAGTAACTTGGCTTCCAAACCCCATCCATCCTTTCTTTGTCAGCACCATCTCTGCTGTAACACCCACTTGCTGTAGCACTCAAAATGCTTGGAACTATGCAGAGCTCTGTAATGAGGGTGGAGGGTACAGTGAAACCAGGAGACCCATTTACACTTCTGTGTTTTATTTTAAGAGATTTTTGTAAGAATTTTATTATCAGAGAAAAAACAAATCAGTAACCCAAGGACCTCTTGAAACTGGGTTGAAGGCCAATATCTTAAAGGATTCCAAAAGTCTCCCTTGGCCTAGAGAGATTAAATCCAAGACAATGGGAGTCCAGATTACTTTTCTTTCTGAAGACCTGTTTGTCTGTGACATTTGTGGACTACCACATTTTAATGGTGGCTTCTAAAAGAAGCTAGTTTGTTCTCCATCTACTTTGTCTCCTGCCTGAGCTGCGGAGATCACCATCCCTACCACTCCAGTGGGACTTGGACAAGATAGCAGAAGTTTTTTGCCCGTTGGATTGGTGAGCTGCAGATTCCAGTGTGCTCTACTGGTGGCAGGAAGTCTGAGAATCCCAACTTTACTCTCGTTGGCCTTTTGTTTAAATGCATAAAGTGCCACAATTAGCTGTAATGTTTACAATTAAATGGCAAATCCAGTAGTAGTTTAAATGTCTTGCATTTCTATAAAACTAGCTGTTTTATTTATTTGCTCAGAGATGTATTGGATATGCGATGTTAGAGAGGTTATCGTTTTCCCTAACATCTTGTGCTTCCTTCCCTCTCCTCCCCCTCCCCTTTCTTACTTTTAGGTGAATAATGCCACAGCGCGAGTGATGACCAATAAGAAGATGGTCACGCCATATGCAAATGGTAAGAGAGAATGTTCGCACTAATCAGAAAATGAAAGGTTTCAATGGTGGAGACAGACACTATAGCCTCAAATTCAAGACCTTATTACAAGGTCTCCTTGTTCCTTGACTACAGTGAGAGCTGTGGCTGCTCAGCACGTTTGAAACTCAGGCCGCTTCTTTAGGTGCGTAAATATGGATTTAGGAGCTTAACTTTAGGAACCCATTTTTAAAAATCCTTGGCCTTAATTTTAGCTGTAGATACAACTCTCTCCTTGCAGCCAGGAAAGCTGGGGCACCCAGCAATTTGTCTTTCACAGAGCTTGCCTATTTTCAACAGTTTTCCAAGGAACTTGACTAAGGAATGACTAAGTTGTTTTGTGGAGTGAAGAATTCTGTCTTGAGTAGAAGTCTTGGGGCTGTTGTCTACCAGTCTCTCTGCAGTAACTCGTTGGTATAGCCTAGAAACAGCAATACAGTGCACATGATACATGAAGAGGCTTTCTTCTATGGGAACTGAACACCATTTAATTATACAGGGAGCTGTATATTTCAAATCTCACCCCCCCACCAGTGAAATGAAACATGGAGCTTACAACGTTGGCCTGCGACATAGTGAATTGTCCCCAGCTGCATTGAAAAATGTTCCCAAACAGCTTCAGTGCAGCAGCAAGTTAAGCATACAGTAGATAGAGAGAGAGCATGGGTTTGTGATTAAAACACAAGACTAGAAGTCCAGAAGACTTGGGTCCTATTCTTGGCTCCTGTACATTATGCCCCAGCATATTAACTAGTGACATTGTTGGGCTGTGACCAGATCAGACCAGAAAGATGATTGATTATAAGACCTCAAAGGTTGGGCTGAGTAGTTAAAGTATAGTAAATTTCACAGGACTCCTATGGAGGAAAGATATGTGACATTTAATAGTAAAACCTGCATGATTACCAAGTGAACAGATGAGGCCTACCCTGAAAGGTAAAGAACTTTTTGTGGAAATCAGACCTGATGATCTTAAAGAGTCCACCCTATTCCCAGTTCTCTTCCCTTTCTGGTTAGAATGGGTGGAGACAAACAGGTTTTCCAGGTCTGCTCTCCTGGAAAAAGTGCTTCTATTCATACCCATTGTACGATGGCAGGCTTTTCACTGGGTCCATTACCTGCTTATTTAACTATTGGTCTCTTGTGTATTTGTGTTGATGATTTTCAGTTCCTGCCCATTGTACAGATTATATTAAATGATTCTCTAGGAAAGATTGCACCTGAAGGAGAAACAGCAAAATTAAAACAAAATGGAGAAGAGAAAATGAAATGAACAAACTTGTTTGTATGAAATACTTCTGTGCAATATATTCTGTGGCATTCAGTTACCCAGGAAATCTCAACTCAGTCACCAGGCTGTCTTTAGTGACTCTCCAGTAAACATCACAGCCAGTGAATCTGAGACATAAGGGTGTACCATGACTTGCCTGAGATCACAGATTGAGCCAGTGATTTAGACATGGTTAATGGTTAATCCAGGTCGTTCCCAATGAACATACAGGATAGTAAGAACTGACAGCAAGATTCACAGAGAGAATGCAGGGTCTCCTGGACCAGCCATGTAGTTTATACTGAACAGACATATAAGGTAGTTGGCATTCAGCTGAGTTTTTTCTTATAGCTTACACCAGAGGCTACTGTGCAGTGGATCAGCTAATGTTCTGCTTCAGAATCAGAAATCAGAAGATTCTGCTTCTACCTCCCATGTAATAGTCGATACGTGGACCTGGCCTGGGAGAGGTAGTCTGCCTCCATTCAAAAGCACAGGGACCTGGGTGGAAGTGGTAATGGGAGAAGCACCTAACACCGAGTTTCACATGCAAAGCTCATTTTCCTCCCCCACCCTTCCCACTGTTTCTCCTGGCGTGGACTCCAGCACTCATTGCTATTTTTGTTTCAGGTTGGAAATTGAGCCCTGTGGTTGGAGCAGTGTATGGCCCCGAGTTATACGCAGGTAGAACTTAAGTAGACACTTCCATTTCTGCCATTTAACTGCAGTGGTGTTTGTTTGTGTTCTCAGTCTGTTTCTTTATAACCTTTTTACGTTTTTTATTCTTTTTAAAACTAAATTAGCGTCCAGCTTTCAAGCAGATGTCTCGCTGGGCAATGACGCCGCAGTGCCCCTGTCAGGAAGGGGGTATTAACACTTACATTCCTTTAATCAGTAAGTAGCCCCAATTGGCCCCTGTATTGTTACTGTGCTTGAGTAAACAATGATCTGTTAGCCCTCTTCTCTCCAGCCTGTATGATATATACTTGAAAGGATGGGTCTTGTTGGGGACGGATTTGCCAACAGCCAGAGCACCCAGGCTGGGCAGTGGCCATGATCTTTTCATCTTTCAGTGCATTTCTATGCTTGCTTTTGACTGGGGCTTCTGAAATGATAAGGAAGACGCTGAGGAGAAGGGAGGGGAGTGTGAGGAATGTGTCACTGCTGGTACTTCAAAACTAAAGTAACCAAACAGACAAATCCACAAAGTACATGTTATACAATCTGCTAAACAAGTCCACTGTAAGCCCCCTAGTGGCATGCACCTGGAAGCACCTTGAATTCATGCCTTGCGACTGGCTCCTTCTGGGTATCTGTGCATTGTGTTTGCAGCTGCCTCTGAGGTTTTGACCTAATTTGCCCTGAGCCAGTTTACTCCAGCATGAAGTGTAATAAAACAGGGCCCAATACACATGGAACTGGTTGGTGGTCACATTTGCCAGAAGGTAATTGGCTCTTGGTAAACTGGCACTTTCTGTGGAATTTCTGTTGCCTTACATGGGGGTTATCCTGTCTTTCTGACTTGAAATTGAACATGGGGAAGAGGGAGTGGCAAAGTGCTGGGGGAGAGGAGGACAATTGACTGATTTAAGGGGCGCATGCTGAATTATTTCAAAGAGCCTCATCCAAATTTGGAAGAGTCACCTGCTATATTGGTAGCAACTCTCTGTGCTTCTCGGACTCTTTCTAACCAGACTGCATGGCAGTGTCAAAGTGGGGGCAGGGGGAAATTGTACCGCGTTTGCAATGAACGAGGCATGATACAGCATTAACCTCTTGCATGCCAGGCCTCTCTGCAACCCCTCTCCCCCTCTGGGTCATGGTGTAGCAGGAGGTACACTCTTTCTTTAGGGCTGTAAGCATGCCCCTTTGCAGGACAGATGCAGAGCATCCCACAGCTCTGCAGCCTATTACATTATTTTGTTTGAAGCAGACAGTTTTTAGTTGAATCAGAGTTGTGATCCCTCTCATCTTTTTTCTTATCTGACTTTACAGTTCCAGGCTTCCCCTACCCAACTGCAGCCACCACAGCAGCCGCCTTCCGGGGAGCACACCTGAGGGGCCGAGGACGGACAGTGTATGGTGCAGTCCGGGCAGTACCCCCCACGGCCATCCCTGCCTACCCAGGGTAAGCACTGGACACCAAAACAGAGTGCTCAACACCACATTGAGAAGTAGCTGATTGGCTAAGGATAAAAATCAGAGATCTGTTGGATGATGAGAGTCAGGATACACCAACGCCAGAGCACTCTGCATCCAATGACACCAAAAAAGGGCAGATCTAAAATCTTTTGTATAACTCTTACAAGATATTTTACACTTCATTTCAGTATCCTGACACTCCAGGAACTAAAGGCAACTGCCTAAGGTGCCAGCAGGTTCCTTCCCCTATGCATTAGCAGTTTGCCCATGTGGAATTCATCTAGCATTGACACTACCATAAAGTACAAAAAAAAAGGTCTCAAGTCTGTGGAGTGAAGCAGGTTCTGTTCTCTTCACTCCTTTGTATTTTGTTATCCAGGAGTGGGGAATATTATCAGTTACATTCATGCCTCACCATCTGGGAGTAGGGCACAGGAGAGCCAGTTACCCACAATGGATTTGCTTTCTTTGTTGGAGACGGTTCAAAAAGGTTTAAAACAAAGATCAATCAAGTCCATTTAAATTAAGGTGGGGGAGAGAGGGGTTATAGGGAGAAAGAAACTGCAACATGCTTCTCATAATAATAATAGTAATAATAATAATAATAATAATGGTATAAAGTACTGATAGACCTGTGATCTAGCATCCTTTATCATCTGATTTTTATTAGTTATGCAGTGGAATAGATTCTGTAGCAACAAATTATTCTATTGTTATTTGAAAGGTATAAGTTGCTGGATTTATTTAGAGTTTTTTTTAAAGTGTGACAGAGTAAAAATAATTAATTATTTCCTCCAAGAGTCTCTCCTCTTTGAATCTGAGGATGCCTCATTCACATCGCTTATCTCTCTATCCTGTTTGTCCTGTTCTCAAGGCAACAGCATCACATTTTCACGGGGAATCTTAGTGAGAGAGAATCCACCCAAAGAGAGAGAAAGTTGGATGCTACCTCCCATTTCTCCTCATTAGGCCACCTATGGAGGTGGCAGAGCGTAGACCCTAAGTCTCCTAATAACGCAGTACATTCGGACCTTACCCTGGGATGTACTAGATCGGCTTGGGAGACCTTGTGTAATAGAATAAGACTGGGCACCAAAACAGTGCTCAACAGTGCACACCACAGGGGGTGGTGTGGGGCGGGGGTTGCTTTGCCCTTTCTTTGTAGAGTCCAGTCTGGCATTTAAAATAGAGCTCAATGAGCAAGTTGCCGTGGCCAGACGTCCATCTACCCTACAGCAAAAATTTGTAGCAATAGTTTGAATTGCTTCGCATCTTACATTAGGCGAATAAATATTTTGGACTTAGCGAGACCCAGTGACCCTAAGGTGGGGAGACTGTTGCCTGAAAACACGGGGGCTCATGGTGGCATTTTTTTGCTGAGTTTTCAGATGATCATCCCTCTTACATAGATCCGTCTCTTTCCACTGCCATTGCTAGTTTATATCCTATATTATCTAACCATGGCCTCTGATCTACAACCTCTGTCCATCTTTGTTACTGTAATAATGACCCAGTCCGGTTTTATCAGGAAATGCTCCAGATTGAAGCACACAAGCAAAACTGAGCTAAGTGCTACTGTCTAGAAGGACTTTTATCCTGTTTTAGGAAAGACTTTTATTCTTTATCCCTGATAGTAACGGCTAGAGCATTCCTAGCAAGAGACTGTCATCAGTGGTATGCTGGGAGAAGACTCCTTATAACTGTTCTGCACTCGTGATTGATTGGTTAAATCCAACCCCATCTTGGTATAAAGGAGTTATTTACATTTGGAATACAGGCCACACACGAGTGACCATCTCTTCTAAATAATATCTTGTGACTGCATTTACTTGCAATACACTTAGTTTGTCTGACCCTACTGATTGATTTAATATATCTTCATGTGCAGTGAACTGTCCAGCAAACAATTGGAAGACAGCATTAAACAAGCTGCACTCACAAATGACCCAGAATTGTGTTGGACATAAACATTAGGTTTTAATTAATACGTTGATTGTTGTCATAGATTGGGTCTCCAACATTGCATGTCATACGTATGAAGTTGGTTCTTCATTGTGGAGTTTAAAATGTGTGGAGCAGTTTATGTTGTAAAAAACAGTAGGAGAGAAACAGCATTACAACTGAAGTTACATCAGGCAAATTTTGACCATGCGTGCTTAGTGTCATCCATATATTCCTGGCACCATATTATGCATCAGTTGCTTTCCCCCTACCTTTTTAATGGAAAGACGAGACCATGAAACCAAGAATCAAGCCATGAGTGACTAAAATACAATTGGTGTTAGGAAGGCGGGCATTCAACAAAATTGAAAGGTGGATAATTCAAAACTGATAGTAGAAAATACTTTTTCACAAAACACAATTATTTTCTGGAAATAATTGCCACACAATATCATTGAGGCTTAGAGCTTAGCAGGCTTCAGAAAGGTAAAAGACATTTATAAAAATAACAAGAATAGGAATTGCCAGACTGGATCACACCCAAGGTCCATCTAGCCCAGTATCCCGTCTCTGATAGTTGCCAGATCCAGATGCTTCAGAGGAAAAGGCAAAAAACCAATATCTTTTAGAGATTTGGCTTAAGACCCTGAAGCATGGGGTTTAATAATACGTGTGGATGTGTGTCTTAATACAGCTAAATGCAAGATCATACATGTAGGGACTAAAAACAGAGGTTACATTTAGTCCCCCATCCTGTATTCTGGAAGGCAGTGAACCAGAAAAAAATATAGGGGTCGTGGTGGATAACCAACTAAACATGAGCTCAGTGTATCATATGGGGACTTAAGGGAGCAAATGGAATCCTTGAGTGTACAAGCAGGGGAATATTGAGTAGTAGTAGGGATGTGGTATTACATTTGTACACAATGGTAGTAAGATCATTACTGGATTATCATGTCCATTTTTAGTGGCTATTCCTTCAAAAGAGTGTTGGGAAATTAGAGAGGGTTCAGAAAAGAGCTACAAGAATTGATTCAAGCTCTGAAAAACATGTTTTACTAAAAAAACCCAAAAACCGCAATACTAAAAAAGCACAATCTATTTAGATTAACAAAGAGAAAGTTAAAAAGTGACTTGATCACAGCCTATTAGTACCTATGTGGAGAGAGAATTTCTGATAGTACGTGGTCTTTAATCCAGCAGACAAAGGCATAACGAGAGCCAACGTTCCGATGCTGAAACTAGACAAATCTGAACTAGAAATAAGGTGCTTTTTTGGAGGTGGGGGGCAGTGCAGGTAAATAACCATTGGAATAATTTACTTAGGGATATGGTGGGTTCTCCATCGTCTTCTGTGATGGTCCCTATGTGCATCCCACACATGTGTACCATGTGCCTGAGCCCAGAAGCTTTTCCAAGCAGCGTCTTTTGACTAGTATGTGCACAGTATCTTCACCTAAGGGGTGGTGCAGGTCAACACCTCTCCAGTTCCTCAACTGTCTCCTCGTCCTAAAGACATCGGGGCTAACCCTTGGCTCACTTCGTGTGCATCTAGCAGCAATTAGGAAATAGTTCCTTCCTCTGGTGGAAGGACGCTATCTGCATGCACCTGACTATAGAACACTTTATGAAAGGCTTGATCAGGAGCTTCCCAACGTTCATCAAACCTGCACTCCAATGGGACCTTAACCTTGTCCTTCCATCCCATGATAATGTGTGCCATGGCCCACCTATCCATGAAAGAAGTGTTCGTAGTGGACTCACAGCCATGATGGCACACCTGCCTTAAGCAATATTCCATAAAGAGAGAGTCATCCTCTGGCTATACCCCAAATTCCTCCCCAAAATTGTGTCCAAATTCCATGTCAATCAATCAGTTCACTTACCTGTACTATTTTTTCCAAAACTTCATGCTTCTCCTGGGGACAAGAAACTGCAATCTCTTGACATCAAACAACACTGTGGCGTTCTACCTGCAGAGAACCAAACCTGTTTAGGAAATCACTGAGACTCTTCGTTGCCATAGCAGAAAGGGCAAGGGACCAAGCCATAGCCCTACAGAGAATTTCTAAACAGGTCTTGGGATGCATGCTAGAATGCTATAAAGTAGCAAACCTTCCCCTTCCTGATGGTGTTTCAGCTCATTCCATGTGAGTCCAAGCTGCCTCCATGGCATCCTTAATGTGTGGATAGATCCTAAAGTTGCAGCTTTGCAACTGTTCTGGAACAAGCCGTCTTGTCTATCCACATGTTTATGGCACACTACGCCCTGACTCAAGTGGCAGCTCTGGATGCAGCAGTAGGAATGGGTGTATTACCAAGCAGCTCTGCTACCAACTTCCTCGCACCTACCTCCATGCTGATCACTGCTTGCAAGTCACCCACATGTGGAATACACATAGGGACCAGTACTCGAGGAGGAGGAGGAGGTTAACTTACTGTAACTGGAGGTGCTTTGAGATGTGTGGTCCCTACCTGTACTCCGCTACCCACCCTCCTTCCCCTCTGCTTCAGACCATATTGCATTGTGGTGAAAGGAGGAACTACAGAAATGTTGACTCGCACCACCCCTTATATCGTCAATTGGGAGCAAAAGGGAAGATACTCCGCCTGTGCGGCTCAACAGACACTGTTTGATGGAAAAAAACTTGCGGACTTAGATGCGAGGTGCACATGCTCACTCATGTGTATGATACAGATAGGGACCAGACTCTCGAAGCACCTCCAATTACAGTGAGTAACTTCCTCTTTTCATGTCTTTAAATCAAGAATGGAAATCTTTCTAAAAGTTATGCTAGGACTCAAATGGAAACTATGGGCTTAATGCAGGAGCCACTTGGTGAAATTCTGTGGCCTGTGTAATGCAGGAGGTCAGAGGAGATGATAGTAGTGGTCCCTTTGGCCTTAAAATATATTAATATCTCTTAAAAAATTTGTGTGCGTTAACAAATTAGTAAATCTGGATATTCTTGTTATCCATATAAATGTCCAGTCCCTTTTCGAATCTTGCTTAGTTTTTGACCCCAGTGACCAAAATTAAAGGTAAATACTAACAGGGGAGGGGAAAAAATACCAAGAGTTTTGGAAGAAATTTAAACCTTCAAACTTCAGGGTTTAAACCATTCTCAGTTTATTTTGGGTTAGGAAAGAGAAAGTTCTCTAGTGACAAGTTATCCCACGACTGCCTTCTGCAGGGTTTCTTGTACCCTTCTCCGAAGCATCCAGTGCTGGCAGTGGTCATTGACAAGATCCTAGACTAGATGGTTAATTCAGTATGGCAGTTCCTATGAACTCCAAAATATTTTTACCAAAAATGCTAACCTGTTCATAAAACAATCACATTCTCTGTCAAGTGTTTACCTTTCATGCAGGAGTGGGGAAAACACTCTTGATGACAGAAAATCTAGCAATTTAAATCACAGGCCCAGAATCCACACTTTTATGGTTGTAGAGTTTGTTTCCTACAAACACCATATGATCCACTTCTCCCGGCTGACGTGTATCATCTTTTCTCTTCATCTCCACATCCAGTGCACTTAGAGACCAATGCAACTCTGTCCACCGGGAATGAATTGCACCTCTCTTGGGATAGAGACACAGCCTTACCAAAAGACTTTACTGGTAGTGAACGCTGCTCCGTTATTTTTAGTAATAGCATACAGCCTATTGGCAAGATATCCTGGCTTTTCTATGTGTATCTTGCAATAGATAGGTGTTTTAATCAGGGTGTCAAGATCTTGGCAGCATTTTACATTCCAGCTGATAACATGAAAAGATTACAGCAAATGTTTCCTACCTCTTTCTAGCTTGTGGGTAAGGCATACTCATGACCCCGTGGAACTCAAAGATGGTGGAGATGATGCTTTTTAAAGTGTGGGTGGCTTGGCAATGAGCTGTCCCGAGGACAAAACAGGAGAAAGTTGTGCAATAGGAAAGCACGTGTTTATAACAAGGGGCTGGGGGGGAGGGGGGGAGGGCTGGGGCATACCCCTTCGTCCTTCCTTGTCCTTCCCCAATTCCCCATCCTCTCGGCAAGCTACGTTGCAACCTGACACTGCCAAATAGTCTACTAAGAGTGGCTCTTTGGGAACCCCAGACCCTGGTTTGACATTTTTGCAGCTTGAAGTTCTGAGAGAAACTAATAGTGGCTAATAAAGCCAAAAAGAGCATCACCCATCTAAGCCCTTCCAGTTGCTCCTCTCTGCTGTGGAATGTGTCGTTACTATCAGGGATGATCCCCACTGCACCTTTCAATTCTTGGACCTTGGACCAATCACTTAACCTTTTTAGCTCATTATCTCTGCTTGTGAAAGCAATGCATTGTGGGTATTTTTGGTTTTTTCTTTTTAATTATATTTCTCTGTGTTTACTTTGATCAGAATTGATTGACTTGTTTTCCAGAGGTGTTGCATTGGTTCTTTAAGATGCTGAATAATAATACTTTGCATGCTTGTGTGATCAGCCAAATCTTATCGCATGTCTAATGTGCAGGGTAAAAACAGGTGATGTATGGATAACAGAAACAAAATCATGGAGCCCTGTAAAACTCAACATACAGAATTATACACAGCTTTCTCCAATGTGCTTCTGACTTAGGTGGATTCCAGCCCTTGTGGGACTGCTTCTAAAGGGCTTCTTTAGTTCCTGTGAAACCCACTTCATTAAGCCAGTTTTTCCATGTGTTTAGGAAGTAACTAAAATAATTCCAGGATAATAACCAGAGTGGAGGCTTCTAAACCCAGGTTTCTCTTCTTCAGGGCATCAGGTCTTTGAGTCTATTTTTATTATACAATATGAAGGCTGTTTACCCCCCACCCTATGCATACTATCCCCTCCCCCGCCCCCGCATGCCATGGAGGATGACATGGGGCCGCATGGGTACGTGCTGTCACACATTCTCTTGCTGATTCGCTCTTGCCCGAAAGCCAAGGTTGTGGATTCATACATCACCTGCCTGTGTAAAACGCATGTGCATGCTGCCGTCCTCAATAACCGGAATGTGTTTTCTGTTCTTTTTGTTTTTGTTTTTTGTTTTTTGTTTTTGTGTGGATTTTCTGCAGTGTGGTTTACCAGGACGGATTTTACGGTGCTGACCTCTATGTAAGTACACACACCGGAGCCTTCTCATCCCCAACCCTCGACAAGCCAGCCTTTTTTTGTTGTTGTTTGTTCATTTGGTTGGTTTGATTTATTTTTTTTTAAATATCATTTACTTTGATTTTCTTCTTCCTTGTGGATATATATATTATATATTTAAGAATGCAAGCATGCTTCTCTGTCACTGCGCTTGCCCCTGGGTGCAAGACCTAAGCCTATGGGTTTCCTGATCATTGCCAGGGTCAATTTACTGGGTGTCCTTTCCCCACATGCACATTGCTACTAATCAACCTGAGAGATGATTAGCAAATTAAAATTTCTCTCAATACTTCTTTCATTTGCATAATTTGGATATAAAAATAACAGGACTGGTTTAGCCTCAGACCTTCCCTGTCCTCCTCCCCTCCCCCTTCTTCTCCCCTCTTGGGGCACTTTCAGGCCTGAATTGTGCAGCATGATCTCTGTATTTATAAAAGCTCATATACCATTAGGATGTGGATGTCACCCCTTTGGAGAAGACATGGGGCTGCTTAAAAATGGAGTCTGAGATACTGGAGTGAAAGTTGACATCTCATTTTGCTAGTTGAAATGGTACCTAAACAGAATAAGGGTTATCTTCCTTCTCCCCAAAGGAGCTGTAGAATGCACATACCTCATGATGTTTAGGTAGAAGAGTCAGCAGCCTCCTGCATCCTGGTAAATTTCTCAAGCACCACAAAAGGCGTTTTGCCCTATCGCGTGACTTCACCGGCAAGTGTATCCAGGATTCCTAGAGCACTGATGATTGAACTGATTGTGGGTGCTGTTCCTGGAACCTAGTATTGGGAGGTTCTGATCGGTAGGTGAGGAGAGCAGTTTTCGTTTGGATGGAAAGTTCCATTATAACAATTACAATATCATAGTGTGCTCTTCAGACCAAAGATCTTTAAATTCACTGTCCTCATGTTCACCCTGCTCGGATATCTGGTTCCAGCAAAGCTCTCTCTTAATAGGTGGAGATGTATCTTTGGAGTTACAGAAATGTTGTCTTGTTTGTGGGTATAGTGGCCAGAATAGATGAACTTGGTATCCATACTATTTAGGAGATGGTGCCCCCTAACATCCAGGGGCACCATATAGGTGCATAGCAGTTGGTTCCTGTTGCCATTGGACTTCTCTGGTCTATATGAAGCTTCAGGCCTTGTAAAGACACTTTTCCCAACACAACAGTTGGAAATATTCTATCTAAGCACAGAGTAACTTGGTGTTATGTATATTCTTTGATAGCCTGCAAGTAAACTCTGACACACATGCTCTCACATATGCATGCATGCATGCACACACCATGCTCATGATCTCACACATGCATTTTCTCATTCTCACATGTGCTCTTTCACATATACTCCCCTAGAAATTGAGCTACCTGGTCAAGTGTTCCATTATAAAACTTCTTCAGGGCATAGGAAAAAGTTCTGTTTTTTCCCTGTCACTCTGCCTTACTCTATATAGATCAGTGAGTTTGGTCTTTGACAGTGCAGTGACTGAGCAGGCAAATGGGCAGTTATTCTGTGCTTGGTGTCTTCTCTTGCACAGTCTTGTTGAGAGGGAGATGTTGGCTGGGGTTTATCCCCTGATTCTTTTCATGAAGTTCCTTCAGATCTTTAGCTTGCACCTTTGATGCATAGAAGAGGCGCATTTAACATCTTAATGTCTGACAGCAGCTTTAATAGTACAGAGACTCCCCACACCCACCTCATATTACACTCCAATTTCAGCATTTTATGTGTCTAAGTGCTAAAAAGGGACTAGAACCCTCAGATAAAACCATTTATCAGGTATCGTGTTATAATAGTTCAGGTCCCACTAATGGGGAAAACAGGACTGTGTTATAGGGCATCTCTGAAGGTAGGTTGGCCAGGTTTATCCCTTTATATTTTTATTGCTAGAGTTTTCTACTAGAGTTGAGAGAGAGAGCTGTATCTTTGCCCTAACTTCTAAGTTACCCCACTTTCCACTTTGGATTGGCACAAATTGAATGGGCGCTGGCGCTTCATAGCCTACTAGATTGTATTCGTTTAGTTGCTGCATAAGGGCTGTCCTAAGTTATAGGGTGAAGGAAAAGGGTTATTCAGCCACTGATTGCTGATCTGGAAAGAGGGTTCCCTCGCTGTTGGGGTGGGGGAAGTTATGGTGAAGAGCTCTCACACCTGCTGAACAGGTAGGGATGGGCTGAGGAAAAGCGGTGGGGAGAAGGACCTCCAGCTGGCAGAATCAGGCGAGTAGGGGGAGAAGAGGGCTGTTCCAGGCTTTGGCTGCTCTTCCTTCACAGGTATCATATGCTTTGATTTGGTCTTCCTCTTCCTCCTCCCCTCCTCTTCTTTCCTGGGGCAACCATCCTGCTAGGCACTTTCTTCTATTAAAAGAGCTGTTCTGTCTCTTGGTGAACTGATTCCTCACTGCCAAAATACCTGAATTTACAAAGTAACCTGCCCCAGGGTATGGAGGGTGTTGGGTGATAACATTTCCGTTTTGGCCATTAGGGAAGAGAGTGCTTCTCCTGGTGTCAGTGTGGGATAACAAACCACCCATAAAGACCACTCCCCATCTATGAAAAGCGTGCTTGCATCCACTGGAAAGAAAAGGCTGGTGAGCCCCTCTGTGGGCTGTGTTTGTATGATTGTTTCTTTCCACAGCTGTGTTTTTTGAACTGCTCTTCCTGTGTTCTGTTATAGAATAGTCTTACAGGAACCAATCATTAGCGCTAAAATACCTCAGGTAGGAGTGCCAGTGTGACCTGCCAACCAATCAGATTGTGGATTGCAGTGGAAAAAAACTGAATTATACTAACCATTCCAGCGCCACATTAGAGATGGGAACAGAGGCTTTTTTTGTTTGTTTGTTTTTTTTAAGGACAGTGCAGACTCGTGAGCGTGTGGTCAAAGCCCCTGCTACCTCAGGGCTGCACATATTCAGCTTTCACACCAAGTGGCTTTTCATTCCAAAAATTAAGTGGCAGGGTTAACAAGGTCATGCTTGTCCCATTACTATGTCGGTGCACCTGGTGCAATGAATGCTGTTGTCCTGTCACCTCTTTCAGTTCACTCCCACCAATCCACAGTGCTTACCTAATACCAAAATCCTAGAAATCAATTCCAGCCCCTTCTGCTTTTTCACCTTCTATTATAAGGGTATTGGGAAGTGGAGAAAAGACGTGCTAGGCCTAGAAAACAGAGATCCTAAAATTGAGCTTGCAGCCCTGAAATTGATAGGGTGGCGAGCATATGGACACACTCATCAGCATGGACTGTCCTTTTCTCCACAGTTCTGGAAATACCTCTGACACCTAGAAGGTGGTATGCAGGTGCTTCCTAGTACAGTGCCTCAGCAACATGCTTCTCTGCTCACTCCTTTGTGTCCTCTGCCACTGCAGAGAAAGGGCAACTGCTAATATGCCTGGATAATATGACACTGAAAGAGGAGAGAGGGGAAGCTCGTTGCATGGTGTAGTTGGATTTCCTTATGATCTGTTTGGTTTATGATTAACCCCTATGGCTCTTACATGTGGAAGAGAGAGGGCGGGTTTTTTTTGTGCTGAAGAGCAGTGTAGGTAACTGAAAACACTTGCTATCTGCCTTTAGAATCTTCAGTAGCCAGTTGAAATGTTGCTTCAGTTCAAACAGCAGCTTCATACTTACATCAGTTGTCAAATAATTTTCAGGTGCTCACTGCAACAAACTAATATTGAAAAAATCCACATTTTAATTTTGGCCGAGGAGCCCAAAGGGGATGTTTGCTGCTGGGCCATGACTGGTATCTGCTTATCTTGGTCCTCTGGCCCTCAAAAAAGCAGTTTGAATTCAGGAGACTTTTGCCACAGACCTAGGAAAATCCAATCAGATTGACAAATGAGGAAGATGGAATCAGCCTGTAGGGCCCTCCACATATCCACATGAGAGAAGAGGTTCATTAAAGACAACTTCTCTCAGCACTTGAGACATACTGAGATAAAAGAACTCAAATGAAGCTGATCTCCACTTTGTGGCGGCACTGCTTAGAATGTCCTCATCTATCTTCACTTATCTCCCTCAACCCAACCAAAATACTGTGCGCTATAAAGACTCATACCTGCTGTAGAAGGGCCTTCTCTTTGCAATTGATTGCACACTAAATACATACAGCCCTTCTTCTTGCCTCTCTTCCCTTCTTCTGGCAGTGCTTTGTTGCTGCCTTGCTGGTAGGAAGGTGTCTGACATCAGATGCTCACAAAAAGTCAGATCCATTCATTTGTTTTGACATAGAATTTGGAGGATAAAAAAAAAGTCTAAATAGGTTGGAGGAGATTGCACAACTGCCTTGGGTATTCAGGGACTATGCAATCAAAGGGTATGCTCCATTAAGATCCCACTGCAGCACTCGAGAAGAATGGAGTAGCTACTCTGGGTCTGTCTTTTTCATTTGGTGACATGAACACTCAAATTCAGTGAAAATAATCCTGTAGTGATGCAATTTAAATAAGCTACAATATCTGATGAGATTGGCATCAGAAATCACTCAGTGTATGCCCCTGTGAGTGGGCTAATGGTTTAGCTTTTTACTTCAGGCAAAGTTGTGTGTGGGCAGGAATAGCAGGATGGAGACATTGTAGGTGCATTGGACAAGCTGTGTGGGATCTGAGATGCATTGATGGAGCTATGTATGAGTTTTGATTTTTGGAAAAGCAGGGACTGCTGCTGAGTAAGGAAACTCACACAAAGCTTCCCCTTGCTTTTCACAAGTCCTAAAACTCACCAAAAATTATTAAGGAATGAAAATGAGTGAGAAATGGGACCTTTTATTTTTCCCCTGTTTTGGTGTATTCGAACCCTGTTAGGTCATGCTAGAGATATCTAGGTGTCCGAATCCCCTGAAGCTGTCCATGCTCATTGTTCCTTAGTCAGGAACGTGCCATAGCTACGTTAGTCCCCGTTTTTTGTCTTATTTATTGTACACACAAATAGAATTTGCAAACAGGTCTGATTGTGTGTGTATCGATACATACATCCTGTAATATTTTTTTAAATTAACAGTAGCTCCAGTTTTGCATCAGTGCGTGGTTAAAACCAATACACGTGTCAGCTGTTTCTTAACTTCATTTCTCCAATGAATTATTTCTCCTGTTTTTTGTTTGTTGTGCAGTCGGCTGAAGAAATGTTAACATCTCGCTCTAAATCTCTCAGTGGAGTCTCTGTTCCCTTCTCTGATATAACAGATGGGTTATTGCTTGTTATAATTATTAACATTGTGGTGTGGGACCGGGTTAGGGTGGGAGTCATTTTTATTTTGGGGCGGGATGCGGGAATTGTTAAGGTTTGGAATGTTAACTCCAGTGGTGACTGACTGTTTCCGTAATAGCAGGTCGTTGTGGCTGCACGCTCTAGTAATTGAGGCTGTGTACTTCACCGAGCTTGTGGTAGAGCCTAGGACGAACCGCTGTCCCAAGAGAATGCTGGGATAGATAGAACTAGCCAATATGAGTCTGAACGTGGTGATTTTGCTGGTTGTTTTAGCTCCAGATGTCAGCATGCTTAGTTTTTAATTTGATTAATAGATGTTACACCATTACCTTTCCCACACCTGATTCCAGTCCCTCTGTCCTTTTTCCCGTTATACGACATGTAAGTTAAAAGAGGATAAATGAAAACCTTTTTTGTTTTCAAACTGCATCTTGCTGTTATGTTCACAGTAACCTCCAGTCACATGAAACATGGCTACTGATCTCAAATGTGATTAGTAAATGTGTGGGAGAGTGAGAATCTGGGCACATTCTGATGCAGGCTGCCCTGCATGTGATGCTAACAGGTGTGGAACTGGGTAAATTTTGCATCTGTCTGAACATCAGACGTACCAAGAATTCAGGAGTCTCATTGACTAAGAGAGTACAGTGGTGGCATCAACTGGAAGTTTTGCTTGCATTTGCTGTGGAAGGTTAATATGGATGAACTGGGTCTCACTGTACTCCGTGCACCCTCTCCCTTTCATGTTTGGGGATTAGCAATAAAATGTAAAAACCCAGCAAATTGAAGTGGAGGGACTTAAACACAGCCAGCTAAGAGTGGGAGTGTAAAAGCAGTGACATCACACCATTATAAAAAGATGTGATGTTTAATGGGTGAAAATTTGAAATGTGCTGTATCCCCATTAACAGGAAGATCCTAACTTACCTATCCACATTATATCTTCAGTTCCTGCAGAGAAAGAAAGTATCTGCAACTTTGTCTTCCATTCAGCACTACACCCTTCATTCCGAGTAGCTCCCCTAAGACACTGAAAACAAAATAAAAGCCATTGCCTCTTTTTAAAAAGAAACTTTGAGACAAACCTCACAAGGAAAAACTAAACATGTATTTTCCCTCAGATTGAGTATGAGCTTGAGTTTTTGCTTTTGCCCTCCTCTGGCCAAAAGGTTTGTAGGTTAGTGAGTGCAAAGTTGTTTTTAACCCAGTCTAGAGATGAAGGACATAAGGCAAGCTTCTGGTCCTGCACAACTTCATAAATGTTGAAAAACAGTCTCGGGGGTTTTCTGGCTTTCGTAATGGCTCCCTGTGATTCAGAATCAGATAGCACAAACTGGATTCACTGGCCATATTGTCCCTCATACAGTTAACAAAAGCAATGTTCAAAGTTATACGGTAAATGTAAATCAAATCCTCATTTCACCAAGCTCGTTATCCTAGTTTCTGATACTAGAAACTTCTTGAGATGGACCTTTGTCTCCATTCTAAGCGGGAATATACCTTTCAGTCCATAGGTTATCTTTAATTGCCATATGAAAGATATAGAAAGCCACTTGCCTGTCTACTCAGGTGTGTTTCAGCCCAGAGAAGGGGGGAAAAGGAAGGAACTGCCTGTCTGCTCGCTTTTCAGGAATTCCATGCGAAGAACCACAAGTCCTCCTTTGGCTCAGGTTTTAGGATGAGTTTTGCCAATTCCCTGGGAGCCGCAACTAACTTTGAAGAATCTCCTGTGATCTGTAGCATCTCAACATCTTTGAAAAGGCTTCTGTTTATTCTCAGAGCAACTGTAGCCTGGACAACAGCAACAACACAAGTTTCCCTGACATATGTCCCTATGTCCCTCAGCATGTCTTATTTTGAGGGGCCAACCCAAAGTGATGAATGGCTAGTTAAGTCTCTATAAACATTTAATCCTTGCTGCCTCTGCTGAGAATGCCAGTTAGTTGCACGTAGTTCAGTTTCTGGGAGTTTTGCTAACTGGTAATTCTTTTGTACATCTGAACCAGGTGAATATCTAAACTTCTTGTCCCTCCCCCAATAAAGAAAGAAAAGCAGGAGTTTCCTTGCATGATTTTCTTTATAAAGTGCATCCTTCTGGAATAGAGAACACCTTGTTACACTCCTTTGCCCTCAGTCCACACCTCTTTTCTTAGACTACTTCCCCCAACTTTAGCAGAAGGTTGTATAGGGGATACACGCCTAAATTTAGCTCCTTTCTGTCCTGGTTTTCCCTTCTCAGCACCAGCTGTAATTTCCCACACAGATGACCATATGAGATTTTCTTCAGTCTGTGCCTTTCAGTAAGCTGCCTACTGAGGCTTTGATTCAGGGCTCTCTCCAACCCTTCTGAGGGGTAGAACATATATGAGTTTGAGGGTGACTCTGTTGTGATGGATGTAACATGGGAGCTGATGCAGTTTGAAACACTTCCTCTCCTTGTGGTGTGGGTGAGTTTTGCTTTCTGTGGGTGGACAGGTATCTGTAAAGTCAGTTCTCTTTTCTCCTGCAGGGTGGATATACAGCCTACAGATATGCACAGCCTGCTACTGCAACAGCAGCCACGGCCGCTGCCGCCGCTGCAGCAGCTTACAGCGATGGGTATGTAAGGAGGAATGGGGCAAACCTGATGTGCTCAGGGTTTCAAGGAGTACTACTACTCCATTTAAATATTCCTCTACTTCATTACTCTCGCTCATGCCCCTTCCCCCCAAAACAAAAAACCTTTAGAGGAAAATGTCCACTTGGTCTATTCCAGGCTTGGGCTCTGGATAGGGTTGGGTCCTCTCTTACCCCTTTGATCCTCTGCCAAAGGAGGCAACATGGTTTTATGGTTAGAGCCAGGTACTGGGAGTCTGGAGATATGGCTTACATTCCCATTTCTTTGCTCTGTGACTGTGGGTCAGTCGCTGAATCACTCTGTGCCTCAGTTTCCCCATCTGTAAAATGATAAAAAATATCATGTAAATTATTTTGAGATCCTTTAATGAGAATTTCCATATAATATCAAGGAATTATTTGGATTATTATTAGAGTAATTTCCATAAAATCTTTTATCTCCCTGTACAATGAAAATTGCATTTCAATTCAAGTGCATGGAAGAGGGACTTTTCAGTCTTATTGTAGCTGGGTGAAATTTTGCAATCAAAACTTTTTTTTTTTTTTTTTTTGGGTAAAAAAAAAAAATGCAGATTTGGTAACACCAAAATGTTTCAGTAATTTGTGTTGGTTTTGACAAATTGTTCTGGCCAGCTCTCCTTCCTTCTCCTCCCAAAAATCTGAAAAAAATCTAAATTTTTTTTTGACAGTTTCAAGCTGAAATGTTTCAATTTAGGGGTCAAAGCAACTTTTTGTTTTGAAATTTCCTTCAGTTTTAAAATTGCAAAACCTTTAAAGAAAAACACTTAAAATCAAAACAAAATGCTTCATGCGGACACGAAAAATATTTTTTTTCAGTTTTTTTTGGAATCGCCAGCAAATTGAAAAATCCCTCATTCATCCAGCTCTAAAGCTTGTACTCCTGTCTTGGTATTCTGGACAGTTCATCTCTCCTTTCCATTTAGCTGCTGTAATCATGGCAGCTGCCTTAATACCAGTAGTTGCCCTCCTCCAAAATTGCATTATTAGAAGTAAGGGGGGCGCACTACATGTGATGCTCGCTGCCCCCACCACACTCCTGCTAGTTGAGAATATGGCTTTTGCATCCTCCTCCTTCGCCCACCCCATCTTGCACAACATATGCCAGTATCCATAGATTCTCCCTGGAATGGGGCTGCATCAGGGGTGTGGTAGATGAGCATAACACCCCTCCTACTTCCTCTGGTCAAACAGCAATATCTAAATCTCTGTGTGGAGTGACCATTTGTTCTTTTTCCCCTTTCCTCAGTTATGGCAGGGTGTACACAGCAGACCCATATCACGCCCTTGCCCCTGCCGCTAGCTACGGAGTTGGCGCTGTGGTAAGTATGATTTTCTTTCTATCCTCTTACCATTTCTCTCATTCCTACTGTGGAGAATAGTTGACCAAGGCCCAAGAGCAACTAAGAGTTCCCATCCTCTTGCCTCTTTAAGTCAAGAGGCCTCTAGCTGCAAGGAAGCTCTTTGGTTAGTCCATGTCCCTTTGTCTGTGTGTTGCTTTACAAGATCTGTTACTGCAGTTGGAGATGAGCCCTGTCTCATTGTTCTGGTGCTTGGCAGAGGGATGGGAAGGGCAATAGGGTGATAGCTGACAGTGTGGCTTTATTAGTATTATTTTATTATTTACTCTTTGTATGGCCATACCACCCGAGAGCCCTAGCCGTGGACCAGGATCCCATTGTGCTTCGTGTTATACAAACACAGAACTATAAGATGGTCCCTGCCCTGAAGAGCTTACAGTCTAACTAGACAAGACAGAAACAGGGTGGGGGAAGGAATCTCCTACACAAGCAGAGTGAACAATGTGTTGGCGGCAAATAGCATGTTAGTGCCATGACCTTTTTCCTTATTTTGGTGGGTGCTGTTAGGATGGGATGATTAAAAGGGAGGGCAAGGGGATCATTGAAGGGAAGGGGAGAAGAGGATCAGAAGGGTGATGCTGAGGTAGAGAGACCTTTGAGGGAGGGGGAAGGGTTGGCGCAAACAGCCAATCAGCCCAGGGCAGGAAAAGTCCACTCAAACCTGTAGAAAGTTCTCTAAGGATATATCTACAATGCGGTGAAAAACCCAGGTCAGCTGACTTGGGCTGTGGGGCTATAAAATTGCATTGTAGTTGTTCGGGCTGGAAACCTGGGCTCTGAGGACCTTCACCTCCACCCGAACATCTGTGCTGCAGTTTTATAGCCCCATAGCCCAAATCCTGTGAGGCAAAGTCAGCTGACCTGGGCCAGCCCACGGGTCTTTTATTGCAATGTAGACATAACCATGAGGCCCAAAGGTGTCTCTGCTTTGGCTGTTTCTGCCCTTAACCAGCTGGAGTCTCTGTCTGGCTGCTCTGTAGCTTTCTCCCAGGCCCACATGAGAGCAAAGGCAGGAGACACCACCTGGGTCCTGGTGCCCCCAGAGAGTGCACGGGGTCTCCCTCGCACAGCTCTGAGGGCAGAAGTGGCCCCAGCTGGGGCCCATTTTACACCCCTGCCCCACTTTGGCTGCTTCTGTCTTCTACTGGCTGGAGTCTCTGGAAACCGTTGTGGCAAAGCATGAGGCATCCTCTTGCCACCTCTTCCCTTCACTTTAAAGACTGTATTGCTGTCATAGAACACTCATTCTTGGGGGGGGGATGGAATAAAGTCTTGTCTCTCATGGGCCTCCGAGAGCTGCCAGTGGAGTTGTTATTCCTGGTTCCCCTTGGCACTAGAATGAGGTTGCAGAGGAGCAAAACAGCGATTGGCAGTGTGCAACGTGTCAGTCATGATACAATGGAAGTCAGTAAATACTTAGGCCCTCGGTGCTACCTGTGCACCCATTGCCTTCAGTAGGTTTTACACAGGTGTCGCTGCATGGGACTTAATATACCGTTTGTACAAGACGGAATGGATTCCAGTTCCGTGTCTCAGCTCTGCAGGGCTCAGAGGAATAAAAAATAGCAAAAACTTTTGTTACCAAAGTCAGATCTGACTCTGATACACGCACACACAGCAGGTTAGCTGAGGTAGGAGAAGCCATTTTTCTGCTCCTGCATTGCTCTGTAAAGCAAAGCAGAACTATATAGGATAGATGGGAGGTGTACAATCAAGGACTCTTCATAGGGGACATAGCTAGATGCCTTGCTTGTCTCCCCTTTATCCTTAGTGCTTTTTGCATTCCTAAATCCCAAGTTCTGTATGTTTAAGGACTCTGAATGGGAAGAAAACCCTACAGAAAGGAGCCTGGGGGCCTTGGAGCATTGGAAGCAATGCAGATCAATACTGGGGTGCATTGGTGTGTGGGACCCCTGGGATTAGAACAGCAAGGGATGTTCCAGGTCAGGAGTGAGATGCTGGGGAAGAGCTGTGGTGGGGGACATGACTGGAAAGGCTCAGTTTAGACCAGGTCAGGAATGAGGTTTGTGGGCATCTGAGGTGAGTGGAGCAGCTTACACAGAACTCACCCTCCTCATGTCTGCTTCCAGTCAATACTGTCTCTCTGCTGTAATAAGCAATGAAATTCAAGCGGGTTCATCCAAAAAGTGATCAACGCCCAGACACACTCTCCAGTCCCTTTTGAGGGCTGTTTGTCATTGCTTTGAATGTTTCTCTCTCCTAGCTCTTCACCACCTTTTTCTTTTCTCCTTTAACTTCTGCAGGCAAGTTTATACCGAGGTGGCTACAGCCGATTCGCCCCCTACTGAAGTGACGTGAGCCCCCTGCAAGTGGGACAGCCCCCCGAGTTCATGAGGCCTGGCTATTGCAATATTTACTAGTAGAGGAACTCTATAGCAAGATGAGGAGGAAAAACAAAAAAAAAAACAAAAGAGAAAATACTTTTTTATACCTCACTATGTTCTTTGAATATGTATTTTTCCTTTAAATTTCTGCCTTTAATTCTTTTGTTCCAAAGATTGTGCTTTTTTTGTTTTGTTTTTGTATTTTGTTTTTTAACTGTGGTAAAAAAAAAAAAATGCATTTCCGTGCCTGCATGTTGGTACATAGCTTATCCTACCAACCATGGAAGAGGCAATTAATGATAAGGAAAGATGTTAGGAACCAATATCATGCAACTAATCGCAGATGAAGTTACTTACCTGGGTTTGGTGCTTGGCACCTATGAGACAGGAGGACTTGAGGGAGAGCCTCTTCTTGCTGAGTTTCTGCCCTTCGAAGGGCCAGGTAGATTGGCTGTGGTTTGTATTTGAAAAGAGGGGAGATGCAGAGACTTCCAATATTTTATCACCATCTGACATGCACACACTTGGAACAGTTTCGGCAGTGTCAGGACTGTAGAGTTGGCAAGAGAAGATTCCCCAAACTTGCCCAAAGACTTTGGCTATTAACTGCGATGGGGACGACACTTTGAAATGAATTCCTGATCTCTCTTGAGTTGATTGTTGTCCAGTATGGGGATGTAATTGTGTGTCCTTCCCCTGCCCTTTGCTTTCTAAAGTCTTTCTCCCTTATTGCCACTCTCCTTCCCTTCTTTCCTTGAGGATTGGCTGGTGTGATGCTGCAAACGTGGGCCAGGAACTGCAGAGCTTGAGGCAATAATTGAGAGTGCTTGTGACTCGGACATCAAGGAGTGGTTAGATTTAGGGAGCATGTGCAGCTTTAAGGGGAAGAGATCTGGCTGAAGAACTCTGCAGCAATGCCACGGTGAGCTGCTTTGAAATCCGGCATTCAAGGTCCCTCTTCCTATTCACCATGAGCCACTTAGACACTGCTGCAAATAAATCTTTTAAAATAGTGTGCATGACGAAAAATGAGTCATGGATCAGCTGCAGAGGGACAAGGGAGTGTGTGTGAAGAGAAGAGTGTGTTTTGTTTCAAAACATTATTCCTGAAGTGATTTTGTATAGCTCAGGTGACGGGGGGAGGAGGGTAGGCAGAAGCAGTTTGTACAAGCTCTGAAGTCATAGGACCTTCCCATTTCCTAGATCTGTTTGAGGCCCTTAAATATTTAATCTAGAACAGTGGCCATTCGCCCAGCCTCTCGGCATCCTCCAAAGAGCACCTGGACTGCTCAGTCCACATTTACACTACAGACTGTAAGATTCTAAAGTAGAGAGACTATTTAGAAGGGTTCTATGGCTCTCAAGGCCATCCCCCTTCTGCTCTTGTAACTAGAGTGATTCTTCTATTTTAAAAAGCAGGCATTTTATAGGTTGCTGCAAGGAGCAGCACTGTGGCAGGGAGTCATTGCTGTCAGCATCTGAGCTTGATTTTAGAGCTCAGAGGAATGGTCTCCCCTCCCGTCATTAGCTATTGTGATGCTCCCAGCAACTCTTGCAATCAAAGGCAGATTCTCTGAAGCTTTATGTAAACCTAAACATTAGAGAAACAGAGCGAGAAGCACAATTCCATTTGGCTCCCTTGTCTAGCTGAATTGGTACTGGGGTGACTTTTCACCCCTAGAATGGCTGTATGGGGTGCAGATTTGTAGCTAGAGCCTTTCAAGTCCTGCCACCCTACACTTGCTTCTCTGTTTACAGTTGATATCAGACTAGGAAACCAGATGCATTGAACTGTAAGCATTGTAAGTGAGCAGGGCTGTCTGGGAGGTGCACTGACCCAGCCATGCGCAACACACATCTTTGCTCTTCCCTGCAGCGTACATGCCCTCCCTGGTCCTGGCAGGGAGGCGGTGCCTGAAATGGGAAGGATCGGGGAGACATTAATTAAGCTAGAGACCCTGAAGCTAGTGATTCTATGGAAGAGTAGCTAGAACAAGGGGACACCAAACTGCCAGCCTGTTGGTCACTTTTTTTGGTTTTGTTGTGTTTTTTTTTTTTCAAGCCAAAGTTTGGTTTGTTGCAGTTATGACAATTTTTGTTGTTTGTATATAAATATTTTAGTTAGTCTGAAAACGGGGTGGGGGGAGCGGGGTGTTGGGGCTTTCACAAAATCAAGGAAATGAGCGGGACAGTGGGATTTTTGGCTTTTACTGGTAAAGGGCGGGGGGGAAATGTCTCATAGAACTTTGTGTCATATTGAAGGGAAGCCAATTTCCATCATGTGGCAGATAGGGGTAAGGGACTCCTTTCTGGAGCTGAGACACAGCAAAAGCCTCAAATGGAGTTGATCATACTCACATCTAGGGTGGGGGGGTGCAAACAGGATGTGGCTTCCCTTACTCTCTAGAAGGAGAAATTGCTGATGCCGTGGGGCCACAGAGGGAGAGGGTGAGTGGATGCAGCTTGTGTAGCTCTGCAGTGGCAGCAGCTTGAGTTTTGGCCCCTTTCACGTGTCTCAGTTCAGCTGGTTCTGACTGAAGCTTCTGGAAGGTCCAGCTCCACTTTCTCAAGTGCCCTTCTGCACCATGGCAGCACAGCATGTGGCTGGTTGCCCTCTTGGCCTGTAGGAAAGGCTGAACACATTTCTGCTTTTAAGCAGAGTCTATGTTTGGCAGCTATAACCCAGCTTAGTGTTGAGAATCTGGGATCTCATCACATAAGTGCCTGGGTTTTGCAGAGAGTGGGTCACTTAATGCATTAGCACCTCCTATCACTAACTTCAGATCCACAAAGGCCGGGCCCCTGATACGTCAGTGTCTGGGCTGCCCTGTTCGTATTAATCGCTACTCTGGGCCCCCTCCGTGTGTTGACCTCTGGGTTTCCATAATGCCTGTACTCAGTGGTGACCAGGCTTGGGGGAAGGTGAGCCGTTTGCCCTGCTGACTTCAGGAGTTGGTTCTGTATTTCTAGACATTTCCCATCCATACAAGTGACACTTTCCAAAACCGAGGCCTCCCAGACGACTTCTACCACAGCTGAATTTTTGCAACAGGGTTGCTCCTGTGAATTCTGTGCCGTGGCAAGCGAGAGCCTTTTATCCATCCCTCCTGGCAAACACGACTCTGATTCCATAGGTGACATTTAATGAACTGGTTCATGATACGAAGGGCCAGTTTCCATTCAGATTGGCCAAGCTTTGGCTGTATCAATCTTTAAAGTATCCATTGTCCCAAAGACTGAGGAAGGCCTATTATCTCCCTATGCAGAATTAATTATAGTCAGGCTTTTTATAAGGATGAGGGGAATATAGGGGTAGAACTGGGACAGGGTTTATTCACTGAGAATATCTAGTACTTTTGCCCTGTAATGGTCAATGTTCAAGATTTTCTCTCAAACAGGACTTGGCTCAGGTCCTTAGGTCTGTCTAGCCACAATATTTGTACCAGTATAACTAGTTTGGTTAGAGGGCTGATTTTAATGGTATAGTTACACTGGTACAATCCCTAATGCAAGTGTTGTTATACTGGTATAAAGGTGCCTTATACCAGTATAGCTCATTCCCCTTACCTCATGGGGAATAAGCTATCATCACTGTAAGGCGTATATATATATATATAACTGTGTCCACACTAGGGGTGTTGTATGAGTTTAACTGCACAGTCATAGATAAAGCAGTACATCTTTTGTGTGTAGACAAGCCATTAGTGTACCAATTACCAACCTCTTATAACTAGCCATTTGCAGGGCAGACAGTCATGGGGGTCCTGCCTTAATCAGAGTTCAACCATGTTAGCTAAAACCATGCTTTTAAATGTTTAGCTAGCCCCGTGCTGTGGCGGTAGTAGTGTGGTCCAGTGGGCTGGCGCACTAGGCTGGGAGTGAAAGATCAGGGTTCTAGTCTAGGTTCTGCCAATCACTCTGCAATGTGACCTTGGGGCAGTCAACAAAGGCCTCCTTGTGCTTCAGTTTTCTGCACCCACAAAGAGGGGATAGTGATACCTTATCCTCCTTTGTGAAGCACTTTGACACCTATGGATGAAAAGTCCTGTAAGAGATCTCAAGAGTGTCTCAAATCCCAGTATAGGTAGGGCTTAAGTGTGGTATAAACTGGTTTATTAAAACTATTTCAAAGCCTAGCAGCTTTCAAGTAAAAATCATTCTTAAATGAGGTCCTGGCTATGGTGGTTTTTTGAGCTCTGATACGCAGGCCTCTTAAGAGCTTTGCAAATCTTCATATATCCCCCTTCTACAGCTCCACCATCCCCATTCCCTAAGGAGAAGACAAGTAGAGAATAGGCGTGGGGAGCACTTAGGAATTCAAGAAGGGAAAAAATATTGGCTCTGCGGAACTCTTCTTTTGCTGAGTCCAGCTCCAAAGGGACACCACACAAGCAGCTTGGAAATTAACTTGCTACTTGTGCCCCTCTAGTATGGCACCATCTGAGGAATCCATGCCTTGGCACAGGGGGAAGTGGTTTTTTAAAGAGTGTGTTACTTGTTTGCACTGTTTTAAAATAGGAGAAAAAACAAACTAGTGAACAAGGTGAACATCCAATGTAAACTTCGGTGTGTTTTTATTTTGTCATGCTCTTGAAAATTTCAAACATTTTGTAGTATACACCAGTGAGACTTGATTCTTTGTTGCATAAAACACTATTTTTTGGTGATGTTACTGTCTGAAAAGCTCCTCCCTCCCACCCTAATGATCTCCCCACCCCCCCCAAACTTACTTTTATTTTGTAATGAAATCACCAGTCGACAAGGCATGCAGGAATCTGCTAGCCAGAGTGTGAAATGGGGCCCTTTCCAAGTAGGCTCTGGGTGTCCTTCATGGTGGAGTCCTTCCTGTAGCTTGCAGTATGCAATATAATACCCCTCCCTTCCCCAAAACACACACAGGTTACAAAGCAAACTGAACTAAGACGTCCAATGCCTGAATCGGTTGCCACCACTAACAGTGGAGGCGGATGTCCCAGAAGTGTTGTAACCACCTGCGGTTATTGTCCTACCCACATTTCTGGGAGTAACCGGTGAAAGCTTACACAGAAAGATGACAAATAAGGTGAGAGCCAGTCGGCAAGGACTGGTAGCAAAGTAAGAATACATCAGCCAAAAATCTTGCCTTTAAGGAAATTGCTGATGTATAAAGCCGTCCACATGAGTGTTCATTTGGCTGGCAGTCTACAACGTGCCAGTGATCTAAGGATTGATTCTAAAGCTGGTCAATAAGTCTCTCTTTTGCCAGATTTTTTTTTTTTAGGGGGGAGGGGGCGGATTGGAAGGGTCAGTTTATTGCTTCCCTGAGGAGTGATCTTAAGGGAATCTGGCCTCCCACATAAATAGTCTCCGCTTCAGTCACTTTCTTCTATTTTTCTCTTGACAGTATTTTTTGTGTGTGCGCGCGCGCCTATTGTAGTTTTGGCAGCTCAGTTTGGCTGCGTTCTCAAGTGACGAAGTAATCCTCTTTTACCCCAGGGGATATGATTTGTTCTTCTTTTTATGTTATCAATTCTGCTTGTAAATAGCTGGAGCAAAAAACCTGGGGCTGATCGCAAATGAGAACCAGGGCTATAGAACGATATGGAGCTGGTGGAGAGTTTACTGACCTCACAGGCTAATTGGCCTGAGATTTGGAGCTTTTCAGTGCAAGGCTAAAATTCCACGGAACCTCCAGTGGCAATGACTGAGTCGCCCCTTCATGCAATCTCCCCACCACCTTTCCATTGCCAGGTACTCTTGGGGCATAGGATGCATCAAAATTGGATGCTTTCCTCTTCCCTGGATCATTTCCTAGGACGCCCAAGCCGCTTGTTCAGGGTCCCATTTCTCTGCTGACTCTGGAGAAGCAGTATCTGCATCCCAGGGCTTTGTGACCCTCTCTAACTTCCTGCCCCCCTCATTAAGTATCATATGTATAGTAGCTTTCAGACCATACAGTATTCATTGGGTTACTCCTATTATTATCAAGTAGCTGGAATTGTGAAGGTCGGAGTAGTTAGATCTTTAGCTTTTATTCCTTTTATTTTGTATTACTATCCATGTGTATAAATTATTGATCATGTTGCTGGCTTTTATAAACTCTAAGCAAGGGAGGAGCCCTTCCTCACCCTTTGCAAATGGTAATGAAGCACTGTTTTTAAATAAAAGAGAGAAACACCAGTCTGCTGTGTCCTGAGTGTGTGTTCACTGGTTCCCTGTGAATGTTGCTGATTTTCATGCCCCTTTGCAGAAGAATTTTGCTGTTTTTGCTTTTGAGGGGATTTAAAAAAAAATAGTAAATGTGTAAAGCCCAGGAATGTCAGGCTGAGAATACTGCCAGAATGCAGCAGTGTGTGTCTCAGATCTCTGCTGATGCATCTTAGTCATGACCTACCTACATTGGGCACCCAAAGCTGTCAGTATCTCCCAGTTCTGTTCTACAGACCCCTGCTATCCATTTCCTGTGTTTTCTGAAAAGGAGAAAAAAACCATTCACTGTGGACCTGATCGGAGACTTTATTTCACCTATAAACCTTAATCTACATTTGAACCCACTTTTAGAGGGCTAATATTTCAACCCATAGCATCTTTAGGGCCATTTGCCTTAAACCTGTGTACCCAGCCTCCCTGCCATTGTGCTAGCATGGCTTAAGCACATGACTCAGAGTCAGCAGTTCTAGGTTCTAATCTTGGCTCTGCGTAGATTTCCTGTGGGAGACTGGACAAGTAATTTTAAACTCTATGATCCTCTTTGCACGTAAAATGAGGATACCTATTATCTCACACAAGTGTTGAGGTTTAATTCATTCATATTTTATAAAATGCTTTAAAATACTGAAATGAAAAGCATCATGCAAGTGTATTATTATTAGCGCTTGAAAATAGATGCGTTTTCCAGGCTAATGACCCTAAGAACGAGGTAGAAATAATAAATCATAGTGCTGGCAGAATTGCTTGTAATAGTAGAAGCTGATAAAGAGAGCGAAGAATTCAAGGAGAAATCTCTGGCCAGCACAGTTAAGGAAAATAAAAAGGGGTATTCTGAAATACATCAGGAACAAAAGGAACGCTACCAAAAGTATTAGTCCATTTCTAAATGAAAATAATAGAATTGTCAATAATAATGTAGACAGGCAGAAATGTTCAGTAAATATTTCTGTTCTGTGTTTGGGACAAAAGCCAGATGATGTATTCATATCATTGAATGATCAAACATTTTCCATTCCAACCGTAACTAAGGAGAATGTTAAGTAGCAGCTACTAAAGTTAGACATCTTTAAATCAGGCGATTCAGACAAGTATCCAAGTGTTTTAAGATAGCTGGGCAAGGAGCACTCTGGACCATTAATGTTGATTTTTAATAGATCTTGGGACACTGAGGAAGTTCCAGAGGACTGGAAGTTAAGCCGGTGTTGTGCCAGTACTTAAAAAGGACAAAAGGGATGACCCAAGTCATGATAGGTGTGTCAGCCTGACTTTGATTCCAGGTAAGATAAAGGAACAGCTGATATTGGACTTGATTAATTAAGAAATAAGAGGGTAAAACAATTCATGCCAATCAACATGGGGTTTATGGAAAACAGATTTAGTCAAACTAACTTGATATCATTTTTCATCATGTTACAAGTTTGATTGACGAAGGTGGTAGTGTTGATGTAATATGCTTGGACTTCTGTATGGCATTTGACTAGGTACCCAACTACATTTTGAAAAGACTTGGGGGTGATCGAACGCTGTGGCCAAACGGGCTAATGTGATCCTCGAATATGTAAACAAGAATATTGAGTGGGAGTAGGGAGGTGATATCACCTCTGTATTTGGTACTGGTGTGACCATTACTGGAATACTGTGTCCATTTCTGGTGTCCATACTTCACTTGAAAAATTAGAGAAGGTGCAGAGAAGAGCCACTAAAACGATTGGAAAACAAGCATTACAGTGAGAGACTACAGGAGCTCAATCTGTTTAGGGTATCACAGAAAAGGTTAAGGGGTGAATTGAGCACAGTCTATAATTACCTATACAGGGAACAGAAATTTGATGATAGAGGGCCCATCACTCTAGCAGATAAAGGTATAACATGATCCAATGGATGGAAGCTGAAGCTAAATTAATTCAGTATAGAAAAAAGGCACATTTTTTTAAGTGTGGGAAGTTAACGCATGGAACAACTTACCATTGGGTTGTGGTAATTCTCCATTACTGGAAATTTTTTAATTAATTAATCTGTTCTAGTTCAGTCACAGCTATTGGACTTGAAGGAATTAATTTAGGGAAGTCCTATGGCCTGTGTTATGCAGGAGGTCAGACTGGATGACCACAATGGTCCCTTCTGCCTTTCACATCTATGAATCTACTGTATTGAATGTTTTTCAGAGAGATGTCAACCCTTTAATAAAAGGCCGTGTGCTGGCTTTCAGAGCACTTTGTTGCTGTTAGCCTGTCCTCTAGTGGCTGATCGAGACAGTCACACAGAATTGTTCCTGGTAACAGTTATGGCTCTGAAATTTTGGGACCCAGTGGGAAGCACTCTATTTTTTTCTTTTAATAAATAGTGTTTCTGTTCTGAGAGCCCCATTTTAAGAGACAAAAGCACTTCTTTGCCCTATAGCATTTATTTCCCACTGCTAGTCTCTCTCAGGACTGAGATACTGGGTACATTCTGCACTGTGCTGCCACATGTTCCAGGTTCACTCTCCACACCAATTGTCTCAACCTCTGGCTTCACTTTAGCTGTCGTTAACATTAGGTTGTACTGTTTGCCTTTCAGGAGTAGCTAGGGCCCCCAATTAAAACATGGGCTCCATTGTGCAAAGTACTGTTCAGACAAAGATGGATTCTACCCCAAAGAGCTTACAATCCGCAAGAGAGGGCAGCAGTGCACCTGCAAAGACATACTGGGAATTCATGTATAGATTAGAAGGTTGGACATACATACCATCCAGCAGCTGGCATTTGGAAAGGGCTGTTCAACAGTGAGTCTGGAAAGGCCTGGGATAGATCTGAGAAGAGGAGAGCTGTGTTTCTAACCGTGCGCACTCTGCTTCTGTTGCTCTTTGGTGACAGTAGAGGTGGAAGCATTTTCTTGACAAAGCGCAGTTGCCAATAACCTAAGATGTGCGCCAGAAGGCAGGAATTGACCTTTTATATTGAGAAATCATGCGACAGTTGGCTCCTGCTTTCCTGTGAGCTGATCATCCTTGGAATGGTCTTGAGATTTTGTGCACACAGGGGAGAGAGATGTGCAGTGCCTGCACTGAAAGCAGCTGTCCCAGTTTGTGTGTACTTTGTCTTTTTAAGGACATGCTGAGTGCTGCACTCTACCTTTAGCACAAAGTTATGGATTGACTCGGCTTGTTTTATTAATGGAAGGATATAAATACATCTGTTTTGCATCTGCCTTGTTCTTCCATGTGCAAAGGGCAGATTGTGTCCTGGCTCTTTTTAGTGATAAACGCCCCATCTTTTCAATGACAAATCACATTTTCATGTGTCAGTAGGAAATGTAAAGCTACAAAGTCACTTTGATTTTGATGGGAAGTGTGGATCTTTATCCTAACTCAGCTGAGAAATCACTGATTTTTGTGGAGCTCTTTAAAAATATTTTCACTTAATTTTTATTTATATCAAATTATCTTTGCAATGAATTTACAGTTCTAGCACTGCTGATGCACTATACTCCTTACCCATTCCACACTCTCCCACCCCTTCATCCTCTGGCTCAGTTCTAAGAACCCTAGATCTTTGAGTTAAAAGCATCAGTGCTTTTAAAAATTTCACTACTACCCAGTTCTTTGTCCATATAGAAGGAATGCAGACTCCATAAATATCTCATGAAATTGATCAAGTACATTTCATATATGTGAAGCAATTGACAGTTGTCCCAGAGGCCCAATTTCTACAGAGCATAAAGTCAGGTTTCCTGGCCACATATTCAACAGGGATAGCACTTGGGGTGGAAATGGCACTCTCCGATGAGTCAGGAACAACATTGACTGGCTGTGGAATTAGCTGCATCCTCAAACACTGTGACTGTTCAGATACAGGACTTTTGAGGGGTGGGTAGAAAGGAAAGGGGGAAAATGGGGTAACCCAGCCAAAGCTTATGAAAAATTATGGTAAAAATGGCCCATGGGACTCCATATTAGTGGATCTTACATATTTGTGTTTCAATGACTCTAAATTCAATTAACTCAATATTCAAAAAGAAGCAGGGGAGAGGGGTTCTAGCTGCTAACCTTGCAAACTCACCATATGCTGTGGCAGTCAAACTGATTCCTTCATGGTGTGATACAGGCAATAAATATTCTAGTTTATTATAATTTAGTTAAGGATTTTCTCATCAATGTGTGAACCAGATTCAAATCCAGCTTGCTGCCCCATAGTGCTGCAGGATGAGCAGCAATAAAAAGACATGAAAGCTTGATGGAGACAGAAAACGGAGTGGTCTATGGAGGATACCCAGAGGGTCAAATCCATCCCTGATGTAATTCCAATAACTACTGCTGCCCCATAGTGACTAAAGCTATGTCTACACTACAGATCACTTTGGTATAATTGATGTCACTCAGGGGTATGAATAATCCACACTCTCTGAGTGACATAAATTATACCAACCGGAGCACCAGTGTAGACAGAGCTATGTCAGCGAGAGAGCTGCTCTTGGCGACAGAGCTACAGTCTCTCATGGAGGCAGAAGTGATTAAACTGACAGGAGAGCTTTCCCACTGGCTTGGAGTGCCTTCATCAGAAGCGCTACAACAGTGCAGCTCCATCAGTGCAGTGCCCTCCCCTTCAAGTAGTTGTTTCTGGCTATTACTGGACAGGTATGGACAATATGAAATTACCCATCGCAGCTGCATATGGTCAATGCCATCAAGCTCAAAATTTCCCCCCCTCAGTGGAAGTGTTGCTGTAATGCTGTGGGCTCCAAGACATAACCCTGAATGTCTTGAAAATACAATAGTGTCTTGTGAGCAAATGCAAGGTGGTTCTTCGAGTGTTTGCTCATGTCCATTCCATTTTAGGTGTGTGCACGCCTCCGTGCATGCTCACCGGAACGTTTTTTGCCCTTAGCAGACCCCGTAGGGCTGGCTCCGATGCCCCCTGGAGCCCCACGCACATGCCGCGTTATATGAGGCACTGCTGGCCCCATGCCCCCTCATTCCCTTCTTTCCGCCTGTGATGGTTGCTGGAACTGCCCGTGCTTGCATTGCAAGTGCTTAATTCCCCTTGTTTCAACTTTAAAGCATGATTGTTCATGTTAATTAGTTAGTTTAATAACTGTTATTAATGGTAGTTAGATACTGAGGGATAATCCGGCTGGGACTTTACTGGGAGCGGGGTATGCCCCGGTCACTGGCTTCAAAACGTGTGCCTCCTGCGGGAGGCCTTTCTCGCTAAGTGACTCCCAAAGTGCTTGGGGGAAGCTCATCTAAGGAGAAGTGCTGCAAGGCTTTCAGACCTCTGGAAAAATCCACCTGAATGCCTTACTCATGGAGGCGACACTTCGACCAGCTCCGAGCCAATCCGCTCCACCTCGGTACCCAGTGTGGCATCGGTGCAGAGGGCACCATTGGCGAAGAGACGGAAGCATCACTCGGAGCGCAGACACTCCCCCGCACTGAGCAGGCAGGGTTGAGCACCGACCTGCACCGACGCTGGACAATGGAGACCCTCTGGCGGGAACCAGCGTCTCCAGCCAGGGATCAACCCCCCACTCTTGGGAGTGGGGGAGCCTTTCAGCACCTACTAGCGCCATCGACACCGGAGGCTGTCAGGCGGCATGAGCCTTGCTGGCCTTGCCTACGCCACCTCCGCCCTTACTCCACAAGAGAGAAGGGGCTGGTGTCATGGGGGAAGCCCCCTGAATGGCTCAGGAGATCCCCAGTACGGGGAGGAAGATCTCCTGCAGGCCAGTTACCTAGGGTGGAGCAGAGCTGCTCTCCTAGAAGTCATTCCAAGTCATGGGCGCCGGACAGACCTGCATCAAGGTGGGGAGTGAAGTCACCCTCCCGACACCGGTCTCAATTCCTGGCACCGGGAGAGGTGCACCGAATGCAGTTGCCCATGTAGCGCCGTTCCCCAATGGAGCTCGCTGTTCCTGCTCTCCGGCACTGAAGAGTTCGCCTGCTCCAATGCGATGCCAAACCCAGTCATCGGAGACAGACTCAGCACCGAGAGGCATGTGGCGCCGCAAAGTCCTCGGTACTGAGGCGATGCTCCTGGTGGCCTTGCTTGTTGGAGCACGCTTCTGCGCACCTGCGCTGGCGTTGAACCTGGAAGTTGAGGTTGCCGTCATCGAGGGGACGCTTTCTGGAGCGATGGAGTGCCCGTGGATCGGGGCACCGCTTCCTCCCCCCTCCCTCCTCCCCGACTCTGTACCGCACAGTGGGAGCCTATAAGACAGCCCCACTGTGGTCTTCTGATGATGCCTCGGTGTCCCCTGGAGGGGGTAGTCGCCGGGTGAGTCACCATCAACAGAAGGTGCCAGAGCCCCCGGTGCAGGTAGCCCCCAGATGGCCTCAAGGGCAGTGGTCACCCCAATGGCTGTATTGGGGCCCCTGGGAGTTTCCCAGGGGGGCCAGAACCACAGTTCATTAAGTCCTTGGGTGTGCAGTCAGTCCCACCGGTACTGTGGAGGGGCCACCATTTGCCCTAAGACGACGACTCGGTCCCACAAGCAGGGACTTCTGTGGGGACCGCTCATCGACAGGAAGAAGTGCTGCCTTCCGCTGCACCCTCCAATCTCCCTCCTCACCAGATGAAGCACTCTCCCAGGGCCACTCAGTGCCCTGGCTGATTTTAGAGCGCACAAGAGGGTGGCCTCCGACTTGGGGCTGGAGGCGAAGGAGCTAAAGGGGCATCGGACAGCCTCTTTACTGTAGTAGCGGTGCGTCCCACAGTGTGGGTAGCCCTCCCCATCTGTGAAGGAGTGCTCAAGATAGTGACGGCATCTTGGCAAACCCCCTCGTCCACAGCCCCCAATATCTAAAGGGGCCAAAAAAAAGTATTATGTCCCAGCCAAAGGGTTTGAATACTTGTTCACACACCCCTCCCCTGGGTCCCTGGTGGTGGATGCTGCCAACCACGGGGATAGGCAGGGCAGCCGGGCTCTACTCCAAAAAAACAAGGGCAATTAAAAGCCAGACTTTTTGGGAGAAAAATGTATTCAGTAGCAAGCCTACAGTTAGGATTGCCAACTAACAGGTATATTTTGAGCTCTTGAGGACTCGCTGAGGCGCTTCGCTGAGACTCTTCCCCAGCAGCAGGCACTGCACCTTTATACCATTGTGAAAGAGGGTACCATGGGAGCTAAAGCAGCGCTCCAGGCATCCTTGGATGCTGCTGAGTCGGCAGGCAGAACTATACCCCCACTATCGGCATGCTCAGATGTTTGTGGCTTCAATCCTCCGGGCTGTCCCAAAAGGTACAACAGTCCATTCCGGGCCTTCCCTTTGACAAGTCAGCCTTGTCCTTGGATCAGATGGATGCGAAGTTGCATGGTCTGAAGAACTCCAGGACCCCACTCTGCTCCCTGGGCCTCTACATGCCACAGACCTCTAGGCATCAGGCATGTCTCCAGGGACAGCAGCGTGGAGGTATCAGTGACGGCTGTTCATGACCTATGGGCAATGGGACAGAAATAGGAGGTCTAGGAGACGACATCCTCCCCCATGAGTTTCTCCTCAGCCCATCAGCAAGGGTCATCTTGACGGTCGGGCAATCAAAGAGGTCCTTTTGATGGTGCGCCTGAAAGTGGTGCCCCAGCCTGTATCCTGGATTTCTCCCACCCTCTTAAACTGCTTAGTTTCCTTCTGGTCTGTGTGGGCCAAAATGACTTCGGACCACTGGGTCCTTGGCATACTTTTGGCGGGCAATTCCCTCCACTTAGTTTCTTCCCCTCCCAACAACCCTCCCTCTTCAGGGACCCCTCTCAATGGCAACTCCACATTCAAGAGGCAGAGGCCCTCCTCAGCCTGGGAGCAGTGGAAAAGGTCCCTCAGGGTATAGCGGGAAGAGGATTCTACTCGAGGTACTTCTTCATTCCCAAAGAAAAAGGGGGTCTAAGGCTCATATTAGACTGGCATCGTCTCAATAAATACCTCAAGAGACTCAAGTTTTGCATGGTCTCCCCAGCTCCCATAATCCCATCCCTGGATCCAAGGGACTGGTTTGCTGCTCTCGATCTCAAGGACGCATATTTTTGTATCTCTATTCTACCCCAGCCACAGACGCTTCATAGTGGCCAGCTCCCGCTAACAGTTTACAGTTACCCTTTGGCCTGTCCTCAGCCCCAAGGTTGTTTATCAAATGCCTAGCGGTGGGGGCTGCACATCTGAGGCGAAAGGGGGTGCAAATTTTCCCCTACCTGGATGATTAAATAATCAGAGGCAGATCCAGGCCCCAAGTCCAGAGCAGTGTGAGCCTGATATGCGCTGCTCGCTGCTGGCTGGGCCTGTTGGTAAACAAACAAAAGTTCACGTTAACTCCGGTGCAGCATATGAAATTCATCGGAGCAATCCTGGATGCTTCCCAGGCCAGGCCTTCCTGCCCCGGCCACACTTTGAGGCAGTGTCCCCCATGATGGCCCACCTGCACCCATGTCCTACGACAACAGCCAAACATTGCCTACAGCTGTTAGGTCACAGGGCGGCCTGCACCTATGTGGTGAAGCTGGCTCGCCTGAAGCTCAGGCCACTTCAATCATGGCTGGCTTCGGTGTACAATCCGGGTAGGCAACTTCTGAACTGGGTAGTCACAGTCATCACTCCTCCCACCTGCAACCTCTAGCCTCCCTAGACTGGTGGAGGACTCCTCGGGCAGTGTTAGGAGGTGTTCCATTCAAGGAGCTGGCTCCCTCGGCTACCCTAATATTGGACGCCTCAGGCATAGGGTGAAGTGCCATATCAGTGCCGACCTCATGTCACGAGGGGTCTGGTCAAGGAAAGAGAGGCGCCGGCACACCAATGTGAGAGAACTGCGAGCTGTTCGCAGGGCTTGCAGATTGTTCCTCCGCTTTATTGCAGGCAAGGTGGTACAGGTGCTGACAGACAATACAGATGCCATGTACTACATCGACAGGCAGGGGGGAGCCCATTTGTCAGCCTTATGAAGCTGTCTGTCCATAGGACCTTGCGGTGAGGCATGATTTTCACGTGATGGCCTCTCATCTTCCAGGGATGAGGAATGACGAGGCAGACTGCCTCAACAGGTCGTTCTTTCTCCACCACAACTAGTCACTGCACCTGCAAAAGGCGTCTATGATCCTCAAGAGGTGGGGCTTTCCCCAGGTGGGACTGTCCGCATCAGGGTGGAGCAAGAAGTGTCTGCAGTTCTGCTCTCTCCGTGGTCGAAGGGCTGGGTCAATCGCCAACGCTGTTCTCCTGCTGAGGTCAGGGAGCTTCATGTTCACATTCCCGCCCATTTTCCTCCTGCATAGAGTTCTGCTAAAGATCAAGAGGGACGAGGTGGACTTCATCTTGATCGCTCCAGCCTGGTCACGCCAGCACGGGTTCAGCATGCTGCTGGACCTCTCGATCGCCCTGCTTCTGGAGCCTCCGAGATAGCACAATCTCAGATCCCAGGTTCACAGTCATCTGTGGTGCTCGGACCTGAACTCTCCACACCTCATGGCATGGGTGCTTGGTGGCTGAGCAAAGTCGAGTGACCCTGTTCGGCGCAAGCCCAGTGAGTCCTGTTGGATAGCAGGAAGCCCTCCACGCAGGTCGCATACCGGGCTAAGTGGAAGCAATTCTGCCTGCTGGGCGGAGTCCTGGGGTATTCTGCCCAATCTCTCGCCATTGCAGGCAATTCTGGAGTACTTGCTATAGCTGAAGGCCCAGCTAGCAGCCGTATCGGCCTTCCCTCAGCCGCTGGAGGGGAAATTGCTCTCTCCCACCCGATGACAATTAGGTTCCTGAAAGGGGTGGAGAGGTTCCATAGGTGGGCGGATCCATAGGTCCGCGATCCGGTGCCTCCCTGGGATCTCAACCTGGTCCTTTCACAACTCACGGGGCTGCTTTTGAACCCATGGCTTCAGGCCCTCTGCTCCTGCTTTCCTGGAAGGTGGCCTTCCGGTGGCTATTATCCTGGCAAGGAGGGGTCTCTGAGATTAGGGTGCTGACCTCGGAGCCCCCCCCAATACTGTGTTTTATAAATATAAAGTTCAGTTGAGGCTGCATCTGGCCTTCCTGCCTAAGGTGGTTTCCCAATTTCATTGAAACCAAGAGATTTTTCTCCCCGTGTTTTTCCCAAACTTCAAGGTTCGGAGGAGGAGAGAAGGTGGCACTTCCTAAACGTAAGACAGACTCTAGCCTTCTACATTGAGCTCACAAGGCCATTCCGGAGGTCAATGCAGCTCTTTGTCACAGTAGCCAACTGGATGACAGGCTTACCTGTCTCTGCCCAGTGCATTTCTTTGTGGATAAATTCCTGCATCAAGTTCTGCAACTAGCAGGTGAAGGTGCTACTTCCAGGAACCATCACAGCGCTTTCAACCTGAGCTCAAGCTCTGCCTACAGCCTTCCTAGCGAGAGCAACAGTGCAGAACATCTGAAGAACAGCCACCTGGTCGGCAGTACATACCTTCACGTCCCACTACGCCATCGTCCAACAGGCATGGGAAGACGTGGGCTTCAGCAGAGCGGTGCTGTAGGCAGCTCATTGCTAACTCCAGCCCACCTCCAAGATATTGCTTGTTAGTCACCTATAATGGAATGGACGTGAGCAAGGACTTGAAGAAAACAAGGTTACTTACCAGTAACTGCTGTTCTTCGAGATGTGTTGCTCATGTCCATTCCATGACCACCCCCGCCCCCAGTCCCCGCTGCTGGAGTTGGTGGAAAGAAGGGACTGAGGGGATGTAGGGCCGGCAGCGTCTCATATACCGCGGCATGTGCATGGGGCTCCAGGGGGCGCCAGAGCCAGCCCTACAGGGTCTGCTAAGGGGAAAAAAGTTCTGGTAACTGTGCGCGGAGGCGTGCACACACCTATAATGGAATGGACATGAGCAACACCTCTCAAAGAACAACAGTTACTGGTAAGTAACCTTGTTTTTCTTCTTCAAGTGATTGCTCATGTCCATTCCACTATAGGTGAGTGCACGCCACCGTGCACGGTTCCTGGAACTTTTTTCCCCTTAGCAGATCCTGTAGGGCCAGCTCTGGTGCCTCCTGGAGTCCCGCACACATGCCGCGGTATATGAAGCACTGCCAGCCCTACGCCCCCTCAGTTCCTTCTTTCCACCCTTGAAGGTTGCTGGAACTAGCCTTGCTCTCTGCAAGTACTATTCCCCTTGTTTGAACTGTTTGTTATTCAAAGTAGTTTAGTTAGTTTAAATAGTTGTTAAGTAGTTGTTAAGTGGTGTTAGTGCAGTTAGATAAGAAGTCCCTCCGGGGACTTAGAGCGGCCGGGCTATGCCGTGGTTGCCGGGATTTAAGCCGTGTGCCTCCTGCAGGAAGGCATTCCCACTCAATGACCACCACGATCAGTGCTTTAAGTGCTTAGGAGAAGAGCACAGAAAAGACAAGTGCAAGATCTGCAGGGCTTTTAAACCGCGGACTCAGAAGGACCGAGAGATCCGGTTAAAAGCCCTGTTCATGGAGTTAGCGCTCTGTGCGGCGTCCGAGCCATCCCACTCCACCTCTGCACCGAGCATCACCTCAGTGCAGAGTGCACCTCTGGCACCGGGCTCGACTCTGCACCAAGCAACATCCCCGGTGCCAAAAAAGAAGAAACAGTGCACAGAGCGTGGACACTCCCCTGTGCCGTCGGTACGGGCAGGGTCGAGTGCGGAGATGCACTGAGCTCGGCCCGTCAAGTCTTCTCTGGTGCCTGCATCTCCATGCAGGGAGCCTCCCCCGACTCCTGGAAGTGGGAGAGTGCCCCTGCCGACACTGTCGACACCGGAGGCTTTTCAGGTGGCAAGACCCTTGTTGGCCTTGCCTACGCCACCTCCGCCCCCCTCTGCTGAGGGAGAAGCAGCCGGTGTCCCGGGGCAAACCCACGCTGGGTCCCCCCGAAGGGTGGTGGAGATCTCCGGTATGGGGAGGAAGATCTGCCGCTGGACAGCCACTAGGGGTAGAGCGAGGACGCTCTCCCAGCAGTCACTCCATGTCGGCGTCTTTGAGCCGGCTTGCTTCGACTCAGGACAAGGAGTCTCCCTCTCGGTGCTGACGTCGGTCCCCAGCACCGGAGGCAGCGCAGGCCAAGAGGTGGCACCGGTCGAGGTCCGCCAGGTGGCGCTTGGACAGCTCCTGTTCAAAATCCCCAGCATCGAGGATTTTGCCCACACTGAGGCGACACAGAATCCGGTCACCGTCCGAGGACTTGGCACCGAGGAGTTTGCCCGCAGCGAGGCGGCGCAGAACCCAGTTGCCATCCAAGGACCTGGCATCATGCAGTTCACGACGTGGAACCCGGTCGCTGGAGTCCGGCTCGGCACCACGGAGCTCGGTGTGGCGCTGGTCTCAGTCACTGAAGGGCAAGTGGCTCTGCAAGTCGTCGGTACTGAGACAGCGCTCTGGTACCGAGAGCTCTTCGGAGCATTCCTCTACTTGCAGGCACTGCTCGCGGTGACAGAGGCGGTCCTTGTCGTCCTCTAGGTCGGAGGTGTCAACAGGATGGTCCCCGGCACAGAAGGGCGCCCGGGACTGAGGACGTGCATGGTACCGCCGGTCCAGTGGCTCGGGGTCCCACAGGGAGGACAATCGTTGGGAGAGCCGACGCCCCCACAAGGCGTCACAGCAGGTGGCGCAGTCAGCCCCAGGTTGGCCCCAGGGTCAATGGCCACAACAATGGTCTTATTGGGTCCCCTGGGGTATCCAGATGGGGTTGGGGCCCCAATCCATCCCGTCATCAGGGGTGCAGTCTGTGCCTTTGACACAGGAGAAGGCCCATAGACACCACTCCTCGGATGAGGAGTCAGACCCCATGGAGGGAACCCTCTATCGGCACACATCAGGTGGGGGAGCATCCGCAGGACGCGCCTTGGCAGTCCTCTTCCTCCTCACCGGACGAGGCAGTTTCCCGGGACCACATGGCGCCACTGGAGGATTTCAGGGCACATCTGGAGCTGCTCAAGAGGGTGGCCTCTAACCTGGGCCTGGAGGTGAAGGAGTCAGAAGAGGCTGATGATAGCCTCTTCAATGTGCTGGCAGCGGCTGCCCCAGCAAGAGTGGCTCTACCAGTCCACAATAGGGTCCTCAAAATCGTAAAGGCCCTGTGGCAAACCCCTTCCTTGGTCATCCCTACGTCAAGGGTGGCAGAGGAAAAGTACTATGTCCCGGCCAAAGGGTTCGAGTATTTGTTCACTCACCTGGCCACAGGAACCCTGGTGGTAGACGCGACCAACCAGTGGGACAGGCAAGGTCAGCCAGGTTCCACTCCCAAGACAAAGACAATAAAAAGCTGGATTTGTTTGCGACAAAAAATTATTCCACGGCAGCTCTGCAATTCAGGATTGCCAACCATCAGGCCCTCCTGGGGAGATACAATTTTAACTTGTGGGACTCCCTCGGGTAGTTTGCTGAGGCCCTGCCCCAGGACCAGGCCGCAGACGTTACCACCATCCTGGACGAAAGAAACACGGTGGCTAGGGCAGCGCTTCAGGTGTCTGGTGATGCTGCTGACTCGGCGGGTAGGGCCATAGCCTCCACCGTTTCCATGAGGAGGTGCTCGTGGCTGCAATCCTCGGGCTTGTCCCAGGAGGTGCAGCAATCGATCCAGGACCTCCCCTTTGATGGGTTGACCCTGTTCTCCAATCAGACCAATGCGAAGCTGCACGGTCTGAAGGACTCCAGGGCCACGCTTTGCTCCCTGGGCCTGTACACGCCCCAGGCTTCCAGGCGGCAGTCACGGCCCCAGGCGCAGCAGCAACCAAGGCCGCCTCCTAGGCCCTTTCAATCCTACAGAAATAGGGGGTTTAGAAGACGAACTCAGCCCCCCTAGCTCGTCCTCAGCCCCCCAGCAGGGGCCCCCCAGGGGATTGGGCAATCAGAGGAGGCAGTTTTGATGGTGCACCCGAGGCTGGCACCCCTACTGCTCTCCTGGATCCACCCCCCCCCCTTCCTAAACAGGTTAAGGCCCTTCTATCCCAAATGGGCAAAGATTACGTCGGACTGTTGGGTCCACAGGATAGTTTCAGGGGGCTACACCCTACAGTTTACTTCTATCCCCCCAACAGTCCCCCCCTCCGTCCCTCTTCAGGTACCCCTCTCATGAGCAACTCCTCTTGTAGGAGGTGGACACCCTCCTCAACATAGGAGCGGTGGTTATGGTTCCTCAAGGCAGAAGGGGGAAGGGGTTCTATTTGAGGTACTTCCTCATCCCCAAGGCAAAGGGGGGTCTGAGACCCATATTAGACCTGCGTTGTCTAAACAAATATGTCAAACAACTCAGGTTTCGCATGGTTTCCCTAGCCTCCATAATCCCTTCCCTGGATCCAGGAGACTGGTATGCTGCCCTCAACCTCAAGGACGCATACTTTCATGTGTCCATCCTCCCCAGCCACAGGCACTTCCACCGTTTCACGGTGGCTGGCTCCCACTACCAATTCACAGCCCTGCCCTTTGGCCTATCTTTGGCTCCAAGGGTGTTCACCAAATGCATGGCGTTAGTGGCGGCCCACGTGAGACGAAACGGTGTGCAAATCTTCCCTCACCTGGATGATTGGCTGATCAGGGGCAGGTCCAGGTCCCAAGTGCAGGAGAACGTGACCCTCACTTGCTCCACGTGTAGCAGGCTGGGACTGCTCATAAATGAACAGAAGTCCACACTAACCCCAGTGCAACATATAGAATTCATTGGGGCCACCCTGGACGCATCCCAGGCCAGAGCCTTCCTGCCTCAGCCACATTTCGAGGTGATGGTCTCTATCATCTCCCTGCTGCACCGATGCCCTACGACAAGAGCCACGCACTGCCTGCAGCTATTAGGCCACATGGCGGCCCGCACGTACATAATGAGACTAGCTCGCCTGAGGCTCAGACCACTTCAGGCGTGGTTGGCCTCAGTATATGTGCCGAGCAGATACCCACTGGATCGGGTGGTCACAGTTCCCCTGTCCGTCCTAGCCTCCCTAGACTGGTGGAGGTCTCCCAGGGCAGTGTTGAAGGATGTTTCATTCAGGGAACTGGTCCTGTCAGTCACCCTAATCTCCGACACCTCAATGTGGGTCGGGGAGCCCACATCAGCGTCACCCTGAGCACTCAGGGGCTCTGGTCAGGGGAGGAGAGGCACCTGCACATCAACGTGAAGGAGCTGAGGGCTATTCGCCTAGCATGCAGGGTGTTTGTCCGATTCCTGACAGGCGGAGTGGTGCAGGTGCTGACGGACAACACCGCAGCTATGTTTTATTTAAACAGGCAGGGGGAAGCATGCTTCTCGACTCTCTGCGAGGAAGCTATCCATTTGTAGGACTGTGCCATGAGGCACGATTTCCACTTGACTGCCTCTCACCTCCCGGGAGTGAGGAACGACGAGGCGGATTGCCTCAGCAGGTTGTTTCTACCCCGCCACAACTGGTCATTGCACCCGGAGGTCGTGACTACAATCTTCCAGAAGTGGGGTGTTCCCCAACTGGACCTATTTGCGTCGGCCTGGAACACCAAGTGTCCGAGGTTCTGCTCACTCCGGGGTTGCGAGACTGGGTTGATTTCCAATGCGTTCCTCATCGACTGGACGGGGACTCTCATGTACGTGTTTCCGCCCATTCCGCTCCTGCCCAAGGTCCTGCTGAGAATAAAGAGGGACAGAGCGAATGTTATACTCATGGCTCCGGCCTGGCCGAGATAGCACTAGTTCAGCATGCTGCTGGACCTTTCGATCACCCCACCCCTGGAGCTCCCAAGGCGGCACAATCTTCTCTCCCAGGACCATGGTCACCTGTTGCACCCAGACCTGGACTCCCTGCACCTCACGGCCTGGGGGCTCTGTGGCTGACGGAGGGAGAGAGAGCCTGCTCGGCGCAGGTCCAACAAGTCCTGCTTGGCAGCAGGAAACCTTTTACACAGGTCGTGTATCAGGCTAAATGGAGGCGGTTTACCTGTTGGGCGGAGTCCCGGGGTATTCCGCCCAGCCTCTCGCCTATACACGCGATCCTGGAGAATACCTGCTCCAGCTAAAGCTCCAGGGTCATTGAGGGTTCACCTGACAGCCATTTCGGCCTTCCATCAGCCACTAGAGGGGAGATCCCTGTTCTCCCATCCCATGTCGGTCAGGTTCCTCAAGGGGGTGGAGAGGCTTTATCCGCAGGTCTGTGACCCAGTGCCTCCCTGGGATCTCAACCTGGTCCTTTTGAGACTCCCGGGGCCCCCCTTTGAACCCAGGGCTTCATGCCCCCTGCTCATGCTTTCATGGAAGGTAACGTTCCTGGTGCCCATTACCTCACCTAGGAGGGTCTCTGAAATGAGGGCCTTGACCTCGGAGCCCCCTTGTACAGTATTTTATAAGGATAAGGTGCAGTTAAGGCCGCATCCAGCCTTTTTGCCCAAGATGGTTTCCCAATTTCATTGTAACCAAGATATTTTTCTCCCCGTGTTTCTTCCCAAACTGCACGGTTCGGAGGAGGAGAGGAGATGGCATTCGCTGGACGTGAGATGAGCCCTTGCCTTCTACATCGAGCGTACAAAGCCGTTCTGGAAATCGACGCAGCTGTTCGTCGTAGTGGCAGACCGGATGAAAGGCTCACCTGTCTCCACCCAGTGCATCTCCTCATGGATTACATCATGCATCAAGTTCTGCTACGAGCAGGCAAGGGTGCCGCTTCCGGGAACCATCACAGTGCACTCAACCAGAGCTCAAGCCTCATCTACAGCTTTCCTGGAAAGTGTGCCCCTGCAGGACATCTGCAAAGCTGCCCCCTGGTCGTCGGTGCATACCTTCATGTCCCACTATGCCATCGTCCAGCAGGCGAGAGAGGATGCGGGATTCGGCAGAGCGGTGCTGAGGGCAGCTCACTGGTAACTCCGACCCACCTCCAAAGGTATTGCTTGTTAGTCACATATAGTGGGATGGACATGAGCAATCACTCAAAGAAGAAAACAAGGTTACTTACCAGTAACTGATGTTCTTCGAGATGTGTTGCTCATGTCCATTCCACACCTCCCCCCCCCATTCCTGCTGCCGGAGTTGGCAGAAAGAGGGAATGAGGGGGCGTAGGGCCAGCAGTGCCTCATATACCGCGGCATGTGCGTGGGACTCCAGGGGGCACCAGAACCGGCCCTATGGGATCTGCTAAGGGGAAAAAAGTTCCGGGAACAGTGCACGGTGGTGTGCACTCACCTATAGTGGAATGGACACGAGCAACACATCTCGAAGAACATCAGTTACTGGTAAGTAACCTTGTTTTTCCCCTACCTTCCACTCCCAACCAAATCCATTCAGGCTACACACACCTTTTCAGGCCTCCTGCTTCTGTGCACCCTGGCATTGAACTCCAAGACCATAAGTACCCCAGAACCTCAAACACCCTGGGTGAGATCCTAGCCCCATTCAATGACAAAACTCACATTGACTTCACTGGTACCAGGATTTCATATGCTGTGCTTTCTCTTCCCAGAACCTTGAGCTTTTACAACCCCTGTTCCAGGCTGTGCTCTCTCAAGGGCAAAGGTGCTGTGCTCATGGGTCCCATCCCTGTTTAGACTCCAATCTGTGATGGTACTCCACCCCTCCCCTGCCAATCAGGGCCCATACCTCTATGTTTCCACTAGCTGTAGGGCTCTGCTCCCATGCACAACCCCCACAATCCACATTCTGAATTCCCAGGGCAGGAATTCTCTACCCAGTGACAAATCTTGTATTTTCTGTATTGTGAGTGTTTGCACACAGGCTCCTTGCTGATGAAGAACTGTAAGTTTCACTATATTTCTTTGGAAAGTTAATTCTCCTGAGACTTGTGGTCGTGTAGAAAGTTCAGTAGAAAACGGTGCCCTAGAGAGAGAATGAGGAATTACAGTTTGAATTTAGAGCTATGGGAAGCAAATACAACTACACTGCCTTTGCTGGAGTTACAGCTATTTCTATCAGTTGGAATTGTGACCAGTTCTGTTGAAATTCTCGCAGTACATTTCCAGTGGGCTCACTGAGGGCTGACAGCAAGAGTCCAGCATGCTCAGCAGTGGAAGGTATCAAGTAAGCTCCTGCTCTGTTTACCCAAGGTGATTATCAGGTATGATATCCTGATACCAATTTAAAGTCTGCCTCAACATCAAAGGTGCATATTATGTATCATCACTGCATGGAGAAGCATGAAGTTTCCCTTAGCTTAGAGGAGTGAAGTACCATTTAGCAGCAGAGTTTGGCCCCTTTACATTTTTCCTTCACTAAAAAGCTTAACTAGCTTGTTAATTTCAGTAAACTATTTAAGGAAAATAGAACAGGGAATGAACTGAGGCCAGTATGTAAAGTTAAGACCGTGCATAAATCTGTGCAGGTTTGGAGCCTTTGGGCATAAAGATGGGAGAATGTTCATTTTCAGACTATTTGTAAGACCTCAGAAGGAAGGGTCAGGTCCTGTCACTTTTTCAAGTCAGAAATAATTGTTCTTTACAGAGCATTGAAATTTACATGTACTTGCCTCTAAAATCAGGCTTGATGTTTAAATCATTACTGGAATGTCAGCATCTGAAATAGCTAATCACCATGTTATTTTTGAACAACATTGTAAGGGAGCCAGCAGCTCTGATTTTTGTCAATTTTATTATAAATTTGTCAAAAGCACAAAAGTCTAAATAAGTGGAAATAGAGGAGGGGACGGATACTTTTGGTGGAGAAATGAAAGGAGAATCATCTGTATGTAATGTTACGTAACTGTATTCTCAGACTTCATACCTTCGCTACCCTGATTTTATCTAATAGTGACTGCTATGGATTTGAAAATTTGTCAACTGGGAGCAGAGAGGAAGGGCATCCTTGTCATGAGCTGCAACCTGAATTAAAGGGGCTGGGAAAAAATATATTACTGTCTATACAGCCAACGCCCCAGTTCAGCGCTAATGAATACAAGAGCAAAATGTAGCTCTCCAAATCCCCATTTACAGGATCAAATTCTGCTCTCAGCTACACCATTTAGATCTAGATTAACTCCAGTAATTTCAGTGGAGATACTTAAGCTTCACATGTTGCAGCTGAGAGAAAAATGTGGCCTATCAAGTTAAAAGTAGTGGCAACTCCATTCCACCCTGTCAAAAGCTTTGTCAGGCCCTGAGAAGAGACTCCATGTTTTGTGAAATTAGACACTGGCAAAAATTTTCAAACTAGGGAGCCTAGAATTAATTACAGAAATCCATATTTAGGCACCTAAATAGAAATGGCCCGATATTCAGAAGTGCTGAAATATCCAAATTTCCACTTAAGTCAGTGGGAGCAACAAACAATTTTGGACAAGGAAATCCACTTTTAGAGTATTTCTCGACCTCAAGTTTTGCTTCCCCAGTCACTGTCCTGCTTCCTGAATTTTTGACAACTTGTGCACGTACCAGTTTTTTTTGTTTTTTTTTCCCCCTTCTCCCTTTACATCTTCTGGGCTATCTAATCTACTGGCATTTATAAAGCATCACCACAATCTGAGCAGAGTGCATATGTTATAAACTGTGAAAACTGACTGAGATAGGCGTTATTGGGTGGTGGAAGAATTAGTATTCTATCCTACTCTGGGTATAATCAGACTCTTAAGTTGATCATATTATCATTCATTTCTCTGGCCTCCTCTTTAGATCTAGTTATTTGGGGAATAAAATGGCCAAGAGCTGAATCCCTTTCCATGCTAAAGCCAGTGTCTCTGCCCTCTGGCACTCAGTACATGTCCATTTGAGAAAAATAACTTTTTCAAAGAACAGTTTAATTATTCAAGTGTACTGAAAATGTATAAGACATTAATCAGAGCACATGGCAATGAGTGTATAAGCAGAATAATAAAAATGTAAAAAAAGCAAGTTTTTCTGATGGTTAGAGTTTGAGTGTATAACAACATATTTGGATGCAGATAAAATCAAAAGGAAGCACAAAGGGCCTTATGGCAAGATACAACCTATTTATCAGAACAAGAATATAGATAATGAAAATCACATTGTCAGTAACATAAAATGAACAAGCTTTCCAGTCAAATTCCCAAATCAACCTTTTCCTCTAAGAAAGAGTGGTAGAAAGAAAAAGAGAAAATGATATCTCGAAAGCTCAGACATTCTCTTGCATACCTATATTATAATTATTTTAAATATTACATAACCCAATATATTAAAAGAGAGAAAATATTAGTTCTTTTGGAAACAGCTGCCACACTGAATCCTTTTAAATCAGAGTCTCTGGTCTTTTTCCTCCTCTTGGGTATCTTCTCCACTCTTCTTAAAAATCAGAAAATAATTTTTTTTATCATAAATGGCCTCTTTTCCTTGAAATAAAAAAAAAGATTCATTTTGTCTGTCTTCATTCACTAAGTAAGGGGAGCATCCATACCCCTAACACAAGGTATCTGTTCATGTGCAGCAAACCAGCTCAGAGTAAGGCATATGACATCATCTGGGAAAGAGTCAGGGATTAATCATGGATATGTCAGTTGGTAACAATAAAAGAGAGGGAACCAGCATATCTTGATTTGTTCCAGAAGGTGGAGATACTTAAGTAGGCCCACTAGCAATGAGATTAGTTGGCTGGACTTTCTCCATATTTTAAAGAGAGTGAATCAGCTGCAATCACAAATTGACTTCTAAGAGCTGGTCATATACAATTTAAGAAGACTGTTGTATTAGATTTTGTGGACCTAAACAGCTGTCCTCTAAGACAGCCAAGATATTCTAGATTATGTTCTTTCATTTTTGTATTCACAATTGCCTTTGCAGATAAACTCCAAGGCTTTCCATGCTCTATTACTGATACATGTTTTAGAGAGACAAGGTGGGTGAGATAATATCTTTTATTGGACCAACTGCTGCTTCACAATAAAAGATATTACCTCATATACCTTGTTTCTCTAATATCCTGGGTCCAGTAAGGCTACAAGAACACTGCAAATAACAAATGGTTTAGATTCATTCAGCTTTTTGTAGACTTGAAATTAGACCTTTGCAAAGGCCAGTAGTTTGGATAATTGGTTCAAGTGGGGAAAGAGAACAGCATTGGTTCCACAAGTGTTTTCTCATATACGCTAAGGTCAGAAGGGCCCAATATGATCATCTAGTCTGATCTACACAATGCAGGCCACAGAACCTCACTCACCCACTCCTGTAATAAACCTATGACTGAGTTATTAGAATTATTAAACCTCAAATCATGGTTTAAAGACTTCAAGGTACAGAGAATCTACCAGCAAGTGAGCCATGCCCCATGCTACAGAGAAAGGAGAAAAACCCCCAGAGCCTTTGCCAATCTGCCCTGGGGGAAAATTCCTTCCTGACCCCAAATATGGTGATCAGTTAAACCCTGAGCATGTGGGCAAGAGTCACCAGCCAGACACCCAAGAAAAAATTCTCTGTAATAACTCAGAACCCACCCCATCTAACATCCCTTCGCAGGCCATTGGCATATCTACCACCAGTAGTCAAAGATCAGTCAATTGCCAAACTAGGCTGTCCCATCATACCATCCCCTCCATAAATTTGAAGCCAGCTAGGTTTTTTGCCCCCACTGCTTCCCTTGGAAGGCTATTCCAGAACTTCACTCCTCTGTTGGTTAGAAATCTGCATCTAATTTCAAGTCTAAACTTCCTGCTGGCCAGTTTATAGCCATTAATTCTTGTGTCCACATTGGCACTGAACTTAAATAATTCCTCTCCCTCCCTGGTATTTATCCCTCTGATATATTTATAGAGAGCAATCATCTCTCTCCTCAACCTTCTTTTGATTAGGCTAAACAAGCCAAGCTCTTTGAATCACCTCTCATATGGCAGGTTTTCCATTCCATGGATCATCCTAGTAGCCCTTCTCTTCATCTGTTCCAGTCTGAATTCATCTTTCTTAAACATGGGGGACCAGAATTGCACACAGTATTCCAGATGAGATCTCACTAGCGCCTTGTGTAACCGTACTAGCACCTCCCTATCTCTACTGGAAATACCTCCTCTGATTCATCTAAGCACCACATTAGCTTTTTCATAGCCAAATCACATTGGAGGTTCATAGTTATCCTGTGATCAACCAATAAGCCCAAGTCCTTCTCTTCCTGTCACTTCCAAATGATGCATCCCCAGCTTATTGCAAAACTGGTTGCTGTTAGTCCTTAAATGCATGACCTTCACTTTCCACTATTAAATTTCATCTTATTTCTATTACTCCAGTTTACAAGGTCATCCAGATATTCCTGTATGATATCCTGATTCTTCTCTGTATTGGCAATACCTCCCAACTTTGTGTCATGTGCAAACTTTATTAGCACATCCCCACTTTTTATGCCAAGGTTAATAATAAAAAGGTTAAATAAGATTGGTCCCAAGACTGATCCTTGAGGAACTCCACTAATAACCTCCCTCGAGCCTGACAGTTCACATTTCAGTATGACCCCTTGTAGTGTCCCTTTTAACCAGTTCTTTATCCACCTTCCAATTTTCATATTAATCCCCAGCTTTTCCAATTTAACTAATAATTCCCCATGTGGAACCATATCAAATGCCTTACTGAAATCTAAGGGTATGTCCGCACTGACAGTGGCAAAGTCACCGCTGTCAGATCGACCTATCTAGATCGATTGAGCTGTCAGTGAAGACCCACTCAGTCGATCCAGAAGTCGACACAGTAAAACCACCCCCTCAAGTGGCGTAGCACTGCGTCAACGGGAACGCGGTTCCTGTCAGTGCAATGCAGTGAAGACGCCACACAGAAGGGAAGCACAGCAGTCGACGGGAGTTACGCAAGTTACTCTGTGTAGCTTGCGTAACTCCCGTTGACTGCCGCTGAATCGCTCAGTAAGTGTAGACCAGGGCTAAGTAAATTAGATCCACTGCATTCCCTTTGTCTAAAAAATCTGTTAGCTTCTCAAAAAAGTAGATCAGGTTGGTCTGGCACAATCTACCTTTTGTAAAGCCATGTTGTATTTTATCCCAACTACTGTTAACCTCGATATCCTTAACTACTTTTTCTTTCAAAATTTTTTCCAAGACCTTGCATACTACTGAGGTCAAACTAACAGGCCTGTAGTTACCCAGATCACTTTTTCCCCTTTATTAAAAACAGAAACTATGTTAGCAATTCTCCAGTCATACGGTACAGCCCCTGAGTTTACAGGTTCATTAAAAATCCTTGCTAATGGGCTTGCAATGTCATGTGCTAGTTCCTTTAATATTCTTGGATGGAGATTATCCGGACTCCTGATTTGGTCCCATTATTTCTACCTCTATATCCTCATTTCCATTAGCCACCCCACCACTCTCCCCAAGCTTATCATTAGTCTCATTAAAAACAGAGGCAAAATATTTGTTTAGATATTCAGCCATGCCTAGATTATCCTTAACCTCTACCCCATCCTCAGTGCTTAGTGGTCCCACTTCTTTCTTTGTTTTCTTTCTATTTATATGGCTATAGAACCTTTTACTATTGGTTTTAATTCCTTTTGCAAGGTCCAACTCTGTGATGTAATCCATGAGGAAATTCGCTGAAAGGGTGTTTTAAGTGTGATGCACTAGTTCTGAACAGTGACAAATAGAGAGATTGAAAAACAGCCTGAGCTGCAGCAGATATACAGGTACCTTCAGAAATACTGGATGCTCCTGAAGACATCTTGGATGAAAACACCTGGTGCAATTTCTGCATCTTCTCCGTCGAACCCTTCAGGGGTCTCTTGTTAAAGGTCACTCAAGAGGAGACCGATGTGGTTGTGTGGAATGACTCGGCGTCAAGTCCCTAGTGGGAACAGGTACCCATATTACAAAACTACCCATGCAGTCAACACTGGCATGAGCTGTCTCTTTATTGGTAGCCTCAGGGATTCCATAGGCAATATTCTCACCCCTGAGAGATGTTAGCTGACTTGATGATACTGACCTAAGCCCCGGTGCAGACAGTGCTAGGTGGATGGAAGAATTCTTCTGTCAACCTGCCTACCGCCTCTCAGAAAGATGGATTACCTACGCTGATGGGAGAACCCCTTCCATCAGCATAGGTAGTGTTTACACTGAAGCACTATGGTGGCACAGGTGCTGTGGTGCAGCTGCACCACTGTAGCATTTTAAGTGTAGACTTACCCTGAATACCTTGCCAAGACCTGAAGAGGAGTTCTCTGTAGCTCAAAAGCCTCTCTCTTTCACCAACAGAAGTTGATCCAATAAAAGATATTGCCTTGTCTCTGTTAGTTTATTTTTGCCTTAATCTGGCAAATGTCATATTGAAATGCAACTTGACTGCAGCATGAGGTTGTTTCTCAGTGTGTAGAAGGCAGAACACTAGTAAATCTTCAGTGTTTTGCAGAATCTTCTTTTCAGTAGAAATAAAACCGATCACATTTCTGGCTTGGACTCTTATCAGTAGATGCTAGATGAAGCACTAGAAAATATATCATGAGAAACAATCTTGTGCTCGCAGGGCAGGAGAGAGGAGTGGACTCAATTAACTTAGTGGGTCTTTTCCATCTGTAATTCCTTTGCTCCCTTGATTAAAAATTATGGTCATTTAAAGTGCTTTGGGCGGCTTATTGTCTTGGATTCAGAAATTAATTTAACAGCTCATGTTCAGAGCCTTGTAAATATATCGTGACTGTGGTAACTATGTAGGTTGAGTTCAGTTCAAGAGCACATGATAGTAAGGAAAGTAAAGTTAACAGACTTATGAGGAGAGGCTGAGGGAACTAGGCTTGTTTAGTCTGCAGAAGAGAAGAATGAGGGGGGATTTGATAGCAGCCTTTAATTACCTGAAAGGGGGATGGAGGATGGAGCTAGGCTGTTCTCAGTGGTGGCAGATGACAGAACAAGGAGCAATGGTCTCAAGTTGCAGTGGAGGAGGTCTAGGTTGGACATTAGGAAAAAGTTTTTCACTAGGAGGGTGGTGAAGCACTGGAATGGGTTACCTAGGGAGATGGTGGAATCTCCATCTTTAGAGGCTTTTAAGCTGCGGTTTGACAAAGCCCTGGCTGGGATTATTTAGCTGAGGTTAGTCCTGCTTTGAGCAGGGGGTTGGACTAGATGACCTCCTGAGGTCCCTTCCAACTCTATGATTCTATGATTAACAATAGCACTGAAGAGCATTAGGATGGCAAAGTGAATCTGGTTGCTGGGACCATCAGAAACAGTCCCCTCTTACATTTTCTGTCCTAAATAGTTCACATTTTACTAAGAATTCCAACTACAGTGTGCAATATTTGCCAGCAGGGGGCAAAACAATATCATCTTGCTTGATGAGAGCAGAAGATCTAAATCGATAGTTCAAATGAAATCCTATTGCACTTACCTCTTGGGGTGTCTCTTGTTTGTCTGTGAAATGATTTGTCTGGCTTTCCCTGGAGGCTGACGCACCGGTTGTGCTGTGAGAGGACAAAGAGCAGGTTTTTTAGAAGAAAGTGAAACCAGGAAACGTGACAGATAGAAACCAAAAGCAAATCCGATGAGGATTTTAGTGTGTTTAGCAAGGTTAGATTAAGGTTTTGTGGCTCTGGTTAACAACTCTGCATTAAATTGCCTTTCATCGTATGCAGAAAGCCTGTCTGTAGAGAAAAGGCTCATATAGGGTTGAGCATGAAACTCCCATGCACCTGTTACCAGCCAGTTCAACTTTCAACCAGCAGACAGCTCCAGAATCCTTCTAGAGTCCAGCACAGGAGAGGAAAGGGGGACGTCACTGGAGACTTGGCTCAGACAAGAGCTGCAGGCTCTGTGGGAGGAGCTGGCATGGAAAGAAGTCCAGGCAGCTTGAGAGCTAAGACTGGAGAGCTGAACCAAATCACACCCTGTTGCTGGAAAGGGGACAGCACTTGCTGTAACAAAGGGTACCCCAAGTAGATAGGTTGCACCAAGACTCTGTCCTTCCCCACCTGGTACTGGGCTGCCCTTGGAGACTCTGGGTAGGAACTGCTGAGCTGATCGCTTATCATCTCTTTTGCCTGTGACTTTAAAGCAATTGTGCTCAGGGTGTTTGCATCTTGCCTCTGCAGCCCTAGTAAAGAAATGCTCTATATTACCACAGTGTGTGAATGGGTGATCACTGAGAGCTAGAGCTGGAAGCGCCGGGGGGGTGGTTCACCCAGCACGATACCAGACACCTAGAAGTCAGTGGACCACAGCACTCACAGCGATGGCCTGCACTAGGGGTGGGTACAGTGTCCGGTGGCTTGCAAAGTACAGTTCACACTTGTAGGGGCTGCCATCTTCCAATCCTGGCCTCTGCTCACAGAGCTGTGAAAGATCTGCCTTGCTCCCCGAGGGACAATGCTGTGTACAAGTGTGGACATGTGCTGAACCGGAGGAAGATGCAGCTGCCAAGGGTCCTGGCACAGTGGTAGCCTTCCAAAAACTGCAGTCATTGCCATTTTTGTGAGCTCCCTGCTTGAACGAGCACGTGAGTCCCTTACACTGCCACTGTGATTCATCTTTAACATCCCTGGCTTTATTACAGCGTAACCTTTGGTGGGCTAGAGTTCACTTCATTGCCCTTCTCCGGTGCTTAAAATGCCCCCCAACTCCCATGGAAAAGCAGCTGGAGACCCAGAATTCAGTCTTCAAGGATTGCACAGGGCCAGCCTCCTCCCATTCAAGTCCCAAAAAGAACAAAAAGGAATTAACTTAAATAAATCTCAACTTTATAGATCTTCTTATAAAGAAGCATCATAAATAATAATTTTTACAACATAACATACCTATTTTATAATCCACATACATTATCTTAATAGTTTTACTTAAACATAAATAAATAAAGCAAATGAAATTTAAACGGGTCAGACCCCACAGCAACACAGTGAGAATAAACTCAGAGTTCCCAAAGCTTAGACTGAGTTCACCTGAGTCTCAGTTAGGCCTGGTCTACACTAGACTCTTTTGTCGACAAAAGTCAGCTTTTTTTCAGCAAAACAGGTCTGGTGCTGGTGTACACACTGCAATTACCTCCCACTGGCAAAACTGCCCTGTTTTTTCGACAAAATAAAACCACCTTGATGAGAGGCTTAGAGCTTTTTTCCGCAAAGTTTAAGCAAAAAAGCATGAGTGTAGACACTGCCCTTTGGTTATATCGCTGGAAATGGCCTCCCGACTATCCCACAATGCCCATCATGACTGCTCTGGTAAGCAGTTTGGGCAGCCATCCGCCCCTCCCCTTTCAAAGCCCCAGGAAGTTTTCAAGTTAATGCACTGTGGAGCGCTTACTCCACAGTAGTAGCAAACGCAGTCCTGTCCTGCCTGCCCTAAACGACAGGGGAGGAGTGTAACTCCTGAGGTGCTGTGCAGAGCCATGGAGGGAGGCAGGGGCTGTGTCCCTGTCCTCCTGGGCCATGGGTAGTATACCTGACCCCTCTCTGCTGAACTGGGGTGGGTGGGGGGGAAACATGGGACACCAGCTGTGAGCTGTTCCTACAGCAGCTTCTGCCTCAGGATTTTTTGCTCCCAGCTGCTGTCGTCTGAACTTAAAGAGGCAGAGATGCGATGCGTGCAGACAGACTCACTATCCCCCAACACATACTGTCTGTCTCTCTGTGTGTGTATGACTGTCTCTCTCTCTCTCTCCTCCCCACTTCTATGGGCTTCTTGTGTTTATGTTCAGCAATGTCAGTTTGGCTGACAGGGCAGTTTAAAAGCGACTATCGAACTAGCAGGATGCCCATAGAAGGATGGGGCTCAGAAACCTTCATCATGTGAAGCTGTGCCTGTCCCTTGAGGCATTGCAAACCCTTCTCAAAGCACCCTGGGTGCAGTTGCACAGTGGGATGGCTACCCACAGGGCACTGCTCCCTGTGTCGACAAAAGAACTGATAGTGTGAATGCACTCCACTGACAGAAGGAGACAGTGAAGACACACAACGGCGGTTTAATTACAGCAGTCGCTGTATGCCAGCAAAACTTGTGTCGACAAAACTTTCTAGTGTAGACAAGGCTTTAGAGTCTTTGATCACCATGGCTATACCCTGCTGAGTCAAAAGCAACATCTTCCCTCCTCTTGCTTGTAGGAATCTTCAGCTGGAAGGGAATCCATTCAGACTCCGCCTTTTCCTCTGCTGAAATCACTGTTAGCCAGTCAGCTTACCTGATTAACCAACCCATTAACTAAATGTTTCAGAGTTAGGGAAAACAGCCTGCTTTCTGCACCAGGGCTCAGCTTCTCCCAGTTCACACAGAGCACACGGCTTTTTGTAAAGCAGAGTTACCCTGACTGCTTGCCCTCATGAAGTCTGATGACCCCAGCAACAGGGAACCATTGGAACATACCCAAAACTACCACGTCCAATTCCAAAAACTTCGGGCTATGGAGTGCTAAATCTGCCTGGCTCTGCACCTATGAGCTGTGCCCCGTTCCTATGCTCGCTGACCCTCTCCTCCTCCTCTTCTCTATACAGGTGAGATGCCTGGATCTGGGAATGGTGAGTAACCTACACTTATTCTCTAGTCCTAGCTCCCCCTCTGCCCACTGTTCCGATGGGGAAACTTGTGCCTGTCTTACTGTCTGTCTGGTACCAGAACCTGCAAAGGTGAACCCACTGGTACCTGCAGCATGAGAGGAGGAGAACATGTTCCAAAAGGAACAGTCTGATGGGATGCTGGAAGAAAAAAAACAAAAAAACAATGACCCAGACATGACTCACTCCTACCCAGCCCTTCCCCCCGATCTCTTACATTAATATCTCCCTATAAGGCATGTGGGTTACAGCTGCACGGAATTATTTTTGTTGCAAAGAGCATCTTGGTTGGTTTTAGCATGAAATGAATCTGCACTTAATGCATTTTTTGAGTGTAGCCACCAGATGGCTTCAAATCATGCCAGTGGCTAGAAAATTTGGACTGTGGTGGAGGCACTGGCAGGAATGTAATGTTTGAATATGAAGGAAGAGATTCAGTGTTTGCCAGTTCAGTTATTAGTGTCTTTGCCTTGTTTAGCAGCAACATTCGGGGGGCTTTGATTGGCTTAAGAAGCAATGTTGATAGACTGACTAGGGAAGTACAGTAGTTGGTTAGGGTCAGACACACAAAAATGGGGAAATGCTAGACAAATGACATGAACACTTCTAATGTGAAGCCTTGAGACAGACCAGAGTCTGTTTTGGGCAGCCTAATGAGGCTAAAGGGAGAATGGGAGACATCAGGGGACATGAATATTTGGAGGACGGGGACTTGGGAGATCTGACTTTGGCATGGATGAGAGAGAGACACATGAGCCCAGTGCTGTTATGGACCTGAGGCACAAAATTCTGGGAGGTTGGATCCAGGGTTTTAATTCAGCTCATTAAAGAGCCGGAGGCCTCCGCAAACTGCAGACCTGGCTCTGACCTTCCCAGGAGGGTGTGGGGTAGGGAATTTTGGTATGGGCCTGTTACTGGTTCCTGTGTGTGGAAACAAGCTAACTAGGGAAAGCAGGCCATGCTGTGTTTTGAAATGATATCTTTCAGCAGAATACCGTATTTCCCCATGTATAAGATGCACCTTTTTTCGAAAAATTTGGGGTCTAAAAACTGGGTGCGTCTTATACAGTGGTTTTAGATTTTTTTGCCGTAATACATTTTTTTTCAAATGTCGTGCCCCAAAATTAAGGTGCGTCTTATACATGGGAGCGTCTTATACATGGGGAAATACGGTATGCTGACAATTTATATGTGCATGTTCAGACATGAGCTCCCATCACGTGTCAGTGGAAAGGTTATTCTCCCTCCCTTTGCACCCTGGCTTCCACCTATGCACAATAACTTAGCCATTCTGAATGTACCAACAGTCTGCCTGGATCCCTTCCCAGCCTGCTATGAGTTGAAGGTCAGGCCATGTGTCATCCTTCCCACCCCCCTCTTTCTCCCTCCCTCCCCTGCCAGCCAGGGTTTGCAGTAAAGGCTTGGATTTGGCATGTAACTTCAATTTCACGCACAACAATCTGCGCAATCTGTTCTAGGAATGGGCATCATATTTATGTGTGTTTTGCCATATTGATCCTAGCTAGTGCTGTGGGGGCCTGAACCTGTTCTGGGGCCTCTGGGCTCTACTGCAGTACAAAGAATTAATCGTATTTTACCAGATGTGCTTTCTGAATGACAGACCTGGCTTTTTTGGGTTTATGTGTATCTTTATGCAACTGCAACGTGCATTTTTAAATTGGCTATAAACGACACGTGATGCCCTTAGTACTCCTTCATTTATATCCTCAGTAGTTTTGAAAAACATTTTTTAATTTCTATGTCTGCTCCTTTGACTACCGGTTTATTTTCTAGTTGGATTAATTTTTTTCAGGCACATTTTTAATTCATTTATCATGAGTCAGGAATTAAACTGCATGTGTCTAATGGGAAATACATGTGCACAGCTAGGGTTTCAGAAGCTGGCTCCTGCTTAGTCTTAACTCTTCACTGCATAAAATACCAATAAACCCCTCTTTTGCCAGCTCCATCGTATAGACTCTGCTCTGTTGGTCTCAAAGTCAAGACATGTCACAGCTGCTGTACAGGGTGAATTCTCTAGTGGAATGGCTTTCTCTTGTTTTCCCTTCAGGGGTTGATACAACCTTCCTTTTTCTTCAAGTTACTGTCTGTACATCCTCTCAGCTCCCTGGATTATGGGGGTGCTGGTACTCTGGTCCCAAGGGTATGGAGGCATCTACATTGGTTCCTGGGCTGTGGCAAAAACTGTAATTAATATATTTCTTGGGTCAAATGAGTTTCTGTAAAGGAACATGCCCAGATGTGGGCTGCTTAGAACATCCTTCCCCGGTTCATGGCCCACAAGGGATTCTCCAAACAAAAAGTAATCTCTGTCCCTTGGAAGCAGGAGAATCAAAGTAAAAGAAAAAGACAAAGGTGGTCAGTCTTTCTGTCTTTTGGTCACCCCTTTGGTGTTTTGCATATCATCAGATTCTAGTGTCCTTGCTCAGGATTAGAGTCTGTCTCCAGCCCCTCCTTTTGATCACCCCCGTTTTATATCACAGGGCAGCAGGGTCTGCAATTGTCTTCCTCTTCACTGATCTGTCCTGGTAGCCAACAGTCTCCAAGGTACAGCAATCTTCTGCCATAGGCACCAAAGCCTTTCTATTGCAACAAGCTTTCCCTTTTAAGCATCCTCCCTCCAGGTGGAGGAAGGCCTTACAGGTGAGGCTGGTTAGTGCTGGCTGAGCCCATAAGAGCTCCTCAGTCTCCCCTGTGCTAGAGTGAGGCTGCACCCCTTCCCCCAGAAATGCAAAAGGTTTGACACCCCACAACTCCCTGAAACAGTGCTCTGCTACTATCCCCACCACCTCCCACCCATGCTAATTCATGGCTTTTGGTTGTTTAAAGTGTGCTGGCTAACCTAGAACTCTAGGACTCCATAGCATGGCTTTAATTTCAAATGAAGGGAGCTGGAAGAATTTCTCCTTCTCCATATGCTCTTTCAGATGGGGGTGAGTTTCCGAACTGTGGGGAGAATCCATGTGCGACATACTGATTTCCCATTTTTCTCTCCCCCACTGTGCCTTCTCTTAACGCCCAGCCCCAGTTTCCATATTTGGCAGTGGCTAAGTGGGGGCTAACTTGGTTCTCTCTCTCGCGCTGCTGACTGTGGTTACTGGGCAGACTGGCAGCAGGACCAGGCCCTGCAGTGAGATGACTTACTCCCTGCAAGGAGAGAGGTTGAGGGAGACGGTTGCCTAGCTGGCACATGGTTCTCTTTGAAGTGCTGAGTCACAGGAGCGGAGCTAAAGGCCCCCTGACTCAGGCTAAGGCTCCTGCCATCTCTTGCCAAAAGCAGCCAATGCTGAATTCAAGATGTGGCAGGGTCCTGAGCCTCCCTCATCTAGAATTGTACTTGGCCAAGTACTTGGGTGAGTTAGGAGGAAGAAACGGTCTCCACCAAGCATGAGTCCAGTCCCCCTTCAGCCAGGCAGGATCCCCCACCTCCACTTTAAACGGAGAATAATTGCAAGGCCTGGTTTGAAAGTGCACAATCCCCTCAACTTAAACCCTCTGCATAGTAGCCTAATAGCACCGTCTAATGGCTAGAGGCTTGGAGTGGGACCCAGGGGACATGGGTTATGTTCCCAGCTCTGCTACTGTCCTGCTGGCAGATCTTAGGCAAATCACTTCCCCTCTCTCTGTCTTTATTTCCCCTTTTGCCTGCCTTATCTATTGGGATTGTAACTTTTCAAGGCTGGGTCTGTCTCTCAATGTGTGTCTGTACAACACCTAGCACTGAGGTACTATTCCAATATAAAAATAATGGTGACAAGGCACCAATAGCTCAGATATTTCTGTCTATATGCTGAGGTGAATTAAAATGCTTCAGCGAGAATTACAGATGTGGGCAGGGCAGTCAATACACTCAAAACAGAAAGGAAGAAAAAGTTTAATGCTTTACAAGTTCATCTGAAGAGCAGGTACTGCTCTTGCAATTTCACTCTCACATGTGCACACAGGAGGTTGTTCCTTTCTCTTAAGCATAGGCAAGGTAGGATGAACTCCCTCGCAGGATGATTCAGGGTGTCCCAGGTTCTGAATGAATAAAATGTTGTTCAGTAGCACAACTTCTCCTGCTCCTTTCACCGAATTTCAAACGCAGGAGGGACTAAGGTATGGTATCAATCGCTTCAAATTGTTCAGAGGGCTTGATGCTTTTGGTCAAAGTGGAGCTGGCATCTCCCTGTCAGTTGGCATCATGTGTAGCTTCTGGGACTTTGACTTCCTACCACGATCTCCCCTCCCCTTGTGGTTTGTTTTTCCTTCCGGCCCAGTGCTGGAAATGGGAACTGATGTTCATCTATTCATACACCATGCCTTTCAGGTCCTCATACAGCTCGCAGAGATTCTGAAGGTCCTTTTCAAGTTGGCTAGCTTTTTCTCTTATATCTGCTGCAGCCTCTGCCTTTGCTCCCTCAGCTAAATGGATGGAGTCTTTCACGAGGCTATAGGCATCCAACACGACAAAAACCCCTGCTGCAGTGGCACCAACCACCCGCGCACCTTTGGACATGGCAAGAGTTGTCCCAGCGAAGGCTTTTTGCACTTGCTTGGTCCCCTTTGCTGTGTTACGGGCTGCATGCCCAGCCGTAGTGATCCGTTTTGCTAAGGCCTTCAAACCAGGATTGGCTTTCAGCAGTTTGAATGCTCTTACGTTGGTTCTTATCCCTTTAACACTTTTGTACACTACCGGTGGAATTTTACTTACAGTGGAAATGATGTGTTTCAGGTGGTCGCCCTCGACCTCGCTCTCTGGGGAGAATTTGAGTCTGAAATCCACGTCATCGGGGATAATCAGTGTATTCAGGTTGCTTTGGCATTCCATCAGCAGGTCATCGGCTTTACTCCTTTCCTTTGAATTGCTGACATTCTCATATATGTTTACAGAAATGCTGGTTGCTGCCGCTGCTGCCCCTAAGCCAATTCCAGTTGCGGTGAGAGCCAAACTTCCCCCGGCCGTCACGGGTGCTAAGGTCAGCCCAAGGATGGTCAAGATGCCAGAAACGATGCTCGTGGAGTTGGCTGCGATATTGGCAACGGTGCACTTCCTATGGATCTCGTCAGTGTTGTCTGCCATTTCCTTAAGGCACTGGATGCACTTCTCTATCTCCTTTCTCTGCTCAGGAAACTGCTTCAGAAAGACCATGATATCTTCACTGGCACTCTCTTCCCAGGGGACAGTTTCTTCATACCTGTTAGAAAGGTATAGTTTGATCACTGCAACCAATCATATAGTTGTGCTCTGAAAAGAGACTGTGTTAAAAATGGCCCCTTATTCCTCAGCAGATCTATTCCTTTGTGTGTATCTGCGTCATAGCTATGCATGTTAGCAAAAATATTTTCTGACTTACGGAGAGGCAGTGTGTTCTAATGGCTGACGTCTTGCACTGGGACTTGAGAGATGCCTGGTTCTAATTTTGGCTCTGCTACCTACTTGCTGGGTGACCTTGAGCAATTCACTTGACTTCTGTACCTCTGTTTCCCCACCACCCTTTGTCTTTGTCCATCCTTGGGGAGGGAGAAGTTCTGCTCCCCAGATCCCTTGTTGGTGAGACTTTGCCTCTGTAATATCCCAACAAGGATCTCTTCCCTCCCAAATCCCACAGCCCTTGGGTTACTCATCTGTCCTTCCTGCCAAATGCTGATACTGCTGAAGCCTTAGTCCCTCCAAGGCAGGCTTTCTCACCCATGGGTCATGACCCAGAATTGGGTCACCAAAATGTTTCAGAAGGTCGCATGGCAGCTCCTGTGGCTTCTGTCCCACGGGGCTGTTCCAGGCACTGCAACCTCTGGTGTCCCAGCATCATTCAGGTTTGGCCCAGCAGTCATGACGATGGGAGTCTGGCTAGGCCAAATGTGAATGAGAGGCACTGCAACCCCATAAGCAAGGGCATAGCTCCACTCTCACAGATTTGGTCCAGTTAGGGGTATGGGGCCAAACCTGAGCAACGCTGCAACCTGGAGGTTGCAACACCCAGAGCAGAGTGCCAAGCCTAGCCAGCCACACAGCACAGGAGTGCAGCACTGTGGGTGAGTGCAGGGCAGGACCCAACACCGCCGGGAGGCAGGACCCGACTAAAACCACCGCCACCCCCAGATTATTCACAGGTCATGACAGGCCATAAACATTTACAAATGGGTCCTGAGCCCAAAAAGGTTGAGAATGAATGCCCTACGGTGCTGTGATATTCTCTGACACCCTCAGGCCACCCTCTCTTCTTCTCTCTTGTTCTGTTTAGTGATGAAGCTTATCCTTTCCCTGAACTGAGCCTGCTGGCAGAGAACCTTTTTTGCTTTATGCCTCCTCACTGTTGCTAATAAATCTGAAATTGTTCACTGATAACAAATAAAATGGAGGCAACACCTGGGGGTTGCCTGTCCTGCAAGAAGCGACCTGGGTACTATTCAACTAGGGGTGCGGTGTTATCGGCAGTCAACTGTACAGCCTCTGCATGTGAGAATTCTCTTTTGAGCACCATTCCTCTTGGTTACCTCTCAAGGTCAATCACGTCCTGCAACATTTCCTTGTAGCTCCAGTCTTCAGCAAACAAGCCCTGCAGCTCCTCATTATATATTTTCTCTTGCAAAAGCTCTGAGATCCCCCAGCTGCCATCATATTGCCAGTCATAGTCACCAACGTTTTCTAAATCAGATTAAAAACATCATCAGACTGGAGTTCCTTCAGACCTACTCTGAAAGTGGGCATTCATCACATCTGGGGGAGGAAGCGAGGCCTAGTGGTTGACACTCTCTCCATTGCCATGGGAGACAATGCGGGCTCAATTCCTAGCCTTGAGCTAGCAAGAGCAGCAAGTGCTCTGCACTCCCATCCAAGAGACACCAGTCTGAGGGTTGGTCTGTTGCTCTCCAGGACAGCAGGAACCTACAAAACCTTGAGTGGGAGACTCAGGTTCAAGCACCAGCCTCATCTCCTCCAGCCTGGTTGGAGGGGGGGAGTAGCTAAGGAGTGGGGAAATCCCAGATTTGGAGGGATGCTTTTTAAAGGATGCATGCATTTCCAGCTCTGAATAATGAAAACAGAAGCAAAGAGAAATAGCTCTGTGAAAGGAGCAGTTTACCTTCATAAATACTAAATGTTCCCGAGGACATCTTATCAGGTGAAAATACCAGGTGCAATCTCTGACTTTATTTACGTTGCAGTCCTTCAGCACCTCTCATGCAGAGAACACGGGATTCCTGGTAGAGGAAAAGTAAGAAGGAAACATGGTTCAAAGTGAATCAACAGAAGAAACAAGTGTCCCACGTGGAATAAATTTAGTGGGAGGGGGAAGGTCCCATTTTAGTTTGCTAGTGGAATATCACAAAATCACCATCATTACTGGCACAAATTCTCCCTTTTTTTGGCAGCTTCATGTATGTTGTGGAAAATCTAGCAGTTGATGCTGCTAACAGCTTGAAATCTCTAACGCTTTTACTGGTAACTTGCAATCAATTGGTTATGCAGGGGATTGATGTTACTGCTCTTAATAACCTCTATGTTAAATATCCCTGTGAATTTAAAATTACTCTTCCTGGCTTGAAGAGAGGCTAATCTATGAAGCGGGCACATGGATTTAGCCAAAGGTCTACAAACACAGCAAATAAACAGTTGTATTTTGTTAAATGGGGTAATAATTTAATGTATTTTAGCCCCTATTATAGACTTTGCAGATGGATAAAGGGGCCTGGATGAGGCTAACAAAGAAATCTGAAGATCTAGCTTGGAGCTGCTTTACAGTTAAAAAGCTGCTAAGGGTGTCAAGATCCTCATTGTAGAGATGAATAAGGAAATCAAAGAACCCCATGCTAAAGTAGACCGTGTCCAGGCAGGTGGTGCTGCAAGGGGTGGTATTTTTCAAAAGCTGGCCATCAATATGACAACTCTTGACAAAAGGAAGAAAATCCTGGATGATCAAAAAGTGAAAACACAGGGGAAAATGAAATTTGGCGTGGCATGCCCTACCTAGGAGTTTCTTTAGGAAAAACTTGTCACCCTTTCTAGTAGGTACATCTAGAAATAGTTAGGTTAATTAGAATTAGTTAGAAATGAAGGGTAAATAAATTATTACAGTAATTTTAACACATGGGTGGTCAGTTGGTATGGAGTCCAACAGCTTCCTTACAAACCTCTCTAACACTTTGTATTGATGTGCTTATTACCATCTATAACACATGCTGCTTGGAGTGAGATTTTCCAAAGCACCATATATGCAACATGCCTACATTATCTTTTAACCTTTTATAGATGTACTCAATATAAAATCTGATCAGAAAAACTACTGAGTATTCAAATTGAGCAACTTAAGGAATCTAGACCCTAGTTCAGCAAGGTCCTTCATTAGGAAGACGTGTTTACAGACTCCAAAGAGTTAAGATGTTGTGTGGTGCTGCATTGTTTACCAGGGGCATTTAACTGTGCCAATAAAGTGACTAAGGCCTGGTCTACACTGAAAATGTAGGTTGACGTAATGCGGCTTACATCGACCACATACAGTATACATCTCCACTGGCATGTCAGTCCCGGCGACCTAAATTGCAGTAATAAATAATAAATAATAAAACCACCTCCGCAAGTGGCAAAGCGCTGAAGTCGAATTCTATGGGTCGAATGAGCGTCAGTATAGGCAGAGCGCAGTGTAAATCGACATCATTGGCCTCTGGGAGGTATCCTATAATGCTCTGTTGTGACCACTCTGTACATTTGCAGTCTGCTGCACTGTGGCCACATAAACAGGAAATAGTTCCTCCCCGCAAGCCTTGGGAAATTTTGGTCTTGGATCTCCTCAGTCTGTGGGGCGAAGAGTCTGTTTTGGCTCAGTTCTGAGCCAGCAAAAGAAATGTGGTCATCTATGAGAAGATATCTCGCGGCATGGTGGAGAAGAAGTACAACAGGGACGTGCAGCAGTGCCGCATTAAGATCAAATTGCTGAGGCAGGCTTAGCAGAAAATTAGGGAAGCTAACAGCCGTTTTGGCTCCTCACCCAAAACATGCCGCTTATTCGAGGAGCTGCATGCGATTCTCAGTGGAGACCCCACCACTATGCCACCACGCAGCATTGATACCTCGCATGTCTTTAAACGCCCAAAAGCACATTCCACCACCATTCTGGGCTTGCTGAGCCTATTATTGAAATGCTCCTTCTCACTGTTCAGGTGCCAGGTGAAGGGCTTCATGAGCCAGGGAAGCAAGGGGTAGGCAGGATACCCCAGGATCACTACTGGCATTTCAACATTGCCAATATTTGTTTTTTGGTCAGGGAAGAAAGTGCCCACCTGCATCTTTTTTGAACAGACCTGAGTTCCTAAAGATACTGCTGTGATGGTGTGGCAAGGTAGTTGATTAAATTGCTAACTAATACTTTTTTATTTTAATTTTAGCTGCTCTTTGGAAATTACAGACCTAGTAACAGTAACACAATGCTCTGGGCTCAGATCGCACTTTTCATCTGAAGAGCTCAAAGTGCATCAGAAAGCGGCACAAGAATTGCCACTCTCAGACCAAGCCCTGGCTGCTGTTCCCTGTGATCAACCATGGTTACATCAGCAGGCTGTCTTATCTTCAGTGCCTGCAGTTCTGACCCCTCTGTGACCACCCCTCTGAGGGTGGTATCCAGTAACAGAACAGCCTTCCCACCGCAGAGTATTATTTATTTAGAACCAAAGCTTTTAAGATAAAACAAATCTTAAAACAATCAACAGACTATAAGCATGTCTAGTTCACCAGGTATCTAATGGTCTTCCACATGGGGACTTGGTAGGTAGGCCTAAACTTCCTATAGACACCCTGAAACCTCTAGGGTCTGGCCTGGATAATCTGTTGCCTTAGCTCACAAGCCATTTCTCCCCCTGCTTTAACTTTCTAGCTAGTAGTCTTTGAAAGCCTGAACCTGTGACCACTCAAGTCAATGGAAAAGCTCCCTTTGACTTTAATGGCCCTTAGAACAGTCCACACACATAATGATGAGTAAAGTACATAGCACTGCACTGGTCTTTATACAAGTAAATGATCCAACATGCCCCACAGATGCTTAACTCTCCCCTCGACCCCTCTTCCAGCTACAGCCCCTTCCCCTTTCTGCAAGCGCCCCACCTCCTTCCTTCTGGAATCAGTTGGTGTCCAGAGCTGGGGTAGTAAAAATAGCATTTAAGAGGAAGAGAAGATGTAAGCATTAGCACAAAGGGGATCTGCTCACGATGACAACCCCTAACACTCCACCTTACATTTCAATAGTAAATAGTTGACATTTTACAAGGAATTTCAGGTTTGCCCACAGGCTAACAGGCAAAACAACATCCCCTTGCTGGATATAAATTCTGCAAGAGCGAAAGCCCTGACGAAATTCTATGACCCTTACCTCTCTGGCTGCCACTTGCTAGTCCACCCGAGAAATCATAGCAGTTGTTTGTGTAGACTGAAAAACAGATTCCGGTAAGAAAGAGGAGGAGAGCTTCTCAGAAGTGCGTTCAAAGACACGTCACATAGAAACTAACTATATTCGCCCAGGCTGTTAGTGTGTGTTTACCAAGGGTGGTGTAACCCAGTATTATGAGATATGAAGGGAAGTGGGTTGAAGGGCATGGTTTTTTCGAAGAGGCAGCTTGTCTGCTGGCTGCACTCTCCTGTTGTATGCAGTATTGTTGTAGCCCTGTCAGTTTCAGGACATTAGAGAGACAAGGGGGGTGAGAGAATATCTTTTCCTGGACCAACTTCTGTTGGTGAGGAAGATGAACATTTGAGTGACACAGAGCTCTTCTGCAGGTCTGTGAACGCTACTCAGAGTGTCACAGCTAAGTAGAAGATAGAACAGATAGTTTAGTAGTCTAGTCTTGATAAAGACACTAGATTTATGGCTTATTACAACAATCTGTAACACACTAACTCCCCGTTTTGTTTTGTTGTTCATGGGCCACTTCACCTTGAATAGTCCCTTAGAATATGTGCTAACTACTTATGCTAACCTATCTGTTCTATCTTGTACTTATCTGTGATTCTCAGGCAATGTCTACACTACAAAATTATGTCGACCTAAATTATGTTGACATATAGCCACAGCAGTTATTACATTGCTTGTGCATGTCCACACTATGCTTCTTGTGTAGTCGGTGCGTGTCCTCACCAAGAGTGCTTGCATTGGTGCAGAGTGCAGTGCACTGTGGGTAGCTATATCCCACTGTGCAACTCACCCCTACTCAAAGCAGGGTGTTTTGGGAAGTTTTCACAATGCCTCATGGAGCTGAAATGAGTTATGCAGGGGTGACTGGGAGCATGAGTTCAACTTCCCATCATGCAGTGTTCTCCATCCAATAATTGTATCTGCACCCCATAATATTACAGACTCTTTTCAAAATCCCATAAACCTGCGCGTCTCTCCTTTACTGCCTGTCATCTCTGACAGAAGCCTGGAGCCTGCACAGCTCTGCACTACTGTGATGAGCGTTGCAAGCAGAGGGTGCCTGATCCTGCCGTATTTGCAGAGCAGCAAGAGAAGCTGCGGGGAACATGATGAATCCTCGGAGGCTAGATTGCTGTGGCGGCATTCACAGAGCAGCGGGAGATGGTGAAGTGCTGGTTCCGGGCCCAAGAAACAAGCACTGACTGGTGGGATGGCATTGTCGTGCTGGTTTGGGATGATGAGCAGTGCATGCAAATGTTTGGATGTGCAAGGCCACATTCCTGGGTCTGTGTGCAGAGCTCGCCCCAGCCTTCCAGCGCAGTGACATCAAAATGAGACCAGCACTGACTGGAGAAGCGAGTGGCGATCACTCCGTGGAGACTGGCAACGCCAGATTGCTACCGTTCAGTTAGACTCAATTTGGAGTTGGGAATCCACCATGGAGGCTGTGGTGATGCAAGTGTGCAGGACCATTAATCATGTCCTGCTACGAAGGACGGTAACACTGGGCAATGTGCAAAACATAGTGCATGGTTTTGCAGCAATGGGGTTCCCAAATTGTGGTGGAGTGATAGATGGCATGCATATCCACGTTTTGGCACTAGACGACCTTGCCACAGAGAACATCAACAGAAAGGGCTACTTTTCTATGGTAAAGCAGGCTCTGGTGGATCACCAGGGTTGCTTTACCAGCATCAATGTGGGTTGGTCCAGGGAAGGTGCATGACACACACAGCTTTAAGAACACAGGACTGTTCGGAAAGCTGCAATCAGGGAATTTCTTTCCAGACTGATGGCTTACCATTGGGGATGTTGAAATGCCAATAGTTATCCTGGGAGACCCAGCCTACCCCTTACACACAGGGCTCATGACGTCATACACTGGGCACCTCAACATCACCAAGGAATGCTGAAGCTACAGGCTCCGCAAATGCAGCATGACTGTTGAATGTGCCTTTGGTCATTTGAAGGGTCATTGGTGCTCCCTACTCTCAAAATTGGACCTGTATGAAAAAAAAATATTCCAGTCGTTATAGGTGCCTGCGGTGTCCTGCCTACTATCTGTGAAGCAAAGGGGGAAAGTTTCCACAGGGTGGAGGTGGAGCGGCTGTGCTGATTTTGAGCGGCTGGATTCCAGGGCTATTAGAAGAGCTCAGTCTGGAGCTATTGGGCTCAGGGAGGCTTGGTAAGACCATTGTAAGAGTGAGTCAGAGTCGTGTTGTGTTGCTGTAGTGTGCTCTGTCTGGCCTTGCTCTTTCGCAGCCCTGTCTGAGCCCTTTGGTGAGTGCTGTGTGTAGTAATATAACACTGCCAATGCGCCTATTAATACTGTCTGTGGATGATGTCATCACCACCCAGCATATGCTGTGATCTAATAAAGATGAATTATGTTTCCAAAACCAGATTTTTATTCTATAACAATGCAAATAGAAGAACATTGGTAATTTAATAAAACCTAATAAATGAAGGGAAAAGAACTATGAAGGGGAAAGAACAGTCGTTTCCATTTCAGGTGCGCATACACCAACCGTGTCTGTCGCAGTGTTGCTGTGAATGTCTTTAATGGCCCCAGGGGTGGAGTGGTGGGGGTAGTGCAGTGACCCCTGATGCCACAGGGAATGTTGAGGGGGTATGGAGGATGGTCCTGATATGCAGTTTTCTCTGGGCTGTGGAGGGAAGTGAGCATGGGATTGCTGAACCTACAGGTCCACCAGAGCCTGCAGCATCTTTGCTGCCTGAGAAGTGCTAGCATCTCCTGCTGCAAGTCCTTCTCCTTTTCGTGCGCTTTTCTCCTCTCCGCTCTATCCCTGTCCATGCTGTCTGCAAGAGTGATCCACCTAGCCCTGTGCTCATTATCTGAAGCTGTGGAGGCTTGCTGGATCTCTTGGAACATGTCATCCTGAGTCCTCTTCCTTCTTCTCCTAATCTGGCTGGGCCGCTCCACTGGTGTGGATGAAGAGAGACCCTCCACCACTGCTGAGCGTACCATTCCCAGTATATTCAGACGTACCAGAGGTACCGTTCCCAATGTATTCACGAGCTAAGTCAAAACTTAGATACTGAACTCACTCCCCTTGATCCAGACAAGTTGTAAGCAGCACTATGGTCTCACTTCTCCTTGGGATTTATACAGCACAGCGGCAGTCCCAGTCATGGTGAGTATGGTCCTGGGGTGGGAGTGGGGGCGAATTGGGGAAATGAGAGGGGACAGCTCACGGGCATAAGTATATTTCTATAGGGCAACTGAACTGGATATTGGCACCATTTTCCATAAGTGGGGGGTGATGTTAGCTGATTTCTCACTTCTGAAGGTAACGGAGGCTGAAAGTGAATAGTTCCTGCAGGCATCTGGCTGCAGACCAGGGCCATATGCTGCTGGCTTCTGTGCTGCAATGGTGCCCGCTGACATACTCTCTGAGTGGCATGGGAAAGCGTCCTAGCACAGCGAATAAGGCAGCCCTCCACAGAAACCTTCGGCAGAGGAGTGGAGACTACCTGCAGGAAAGTTTCCTTGAGGTATCTGTGGAGGCTTCCCGGGACATCCCAGTGCACATAAACAGACTCTTGCGCAGGGCCCCCTCTGCCTAACTCTACAGGGGGATGAGAAGCAGATAGCAACTCTGCCTCTATTGGTTGTTTCACTACCTCATCTAGCATAAGTAAATCAGCAGATGTGTCCTGCTACTTTGGGGGTTCCATCTCTAGTTTCAGAGCAAACTGCATACTTACCAGAGGTTCCTTCTCCTGCCTCAGGCTCACCTGTGCGCAGCTGGATCCCTCGGTCGTCTGCCCCCCATAGTCCTCATCCAATGCCACCTCCTTGCTGTTCACAGTGGGGACCCGTGACTCGGGCTCCTCCAAAGTCTCCACGAGGCTCTTGGGGATGCCGGGTGAGTCTTGTCCGAGGACGGCCTGCAGCTCTTTGTAAAAATGGCAAGTCTGCAGCTCTGTACCAGAGCAATTGTTAGCCTCCCTTGCCTTCTGGTACGCCTGCCGCAGCTCCTTGGCTTTTACACGGCACTGCTGCTGGTCCCTCTTCTCCTCCATGACCCGAGCGATCTGCTCGTAGATGTTGACATTTTTACAGCTGGATCACGGCTGTACCTGCACTACCTCTTCTCCCCGCAGACCCAGGAGATCCACCACCTATTGAATACTCCAGGCGGGACTGTGGAGCTGGCATGCTCAGCTGGGCAATTGCTAGGCGTGCTTGAGAGTTGCTGGGTGTGCTTTCCAAGCCGGGGAAACAGGAAATGGAATTTCAAAAATTTGCGGGGATTTAAAGGGTAAGGGGGCTGCTGGCAGTGGAGTTCACAACAGTGACCAGAGCGGACAGGGTGGGGCATTGTGGGATTTCTCCTGGAGGTCACTAACTGTCGATAAAAGTAATTGTCTATGTTGACACTGCACTGAGTGACACATACATCAATCTCGACTGTATACTGCTCATGGAGGTGGAGTTATTAAGTCAGTGTAGCGGAGCAGTTACATCAGCGGGAGCAAAATTTAAGTGTAGCCACCTCCATAGCTAAATTGACATAAGCTGCCTAGCACTAGCTCTGTAGTTAGACCAGGCCTTAGTACCTTTCCCAGACCTGAAGAAGAGCTCTGTGTAGCTTGAAAGCTCATCTCTCTCACCAACAGACATTGGTCCAATAAAAGATATTACCTCACCCACCGTGGCACTCTCCTGTTGACAGGCTTGTAACATGACCCTGCAATACTATCCCAGATACAACGGTGTAATAGCCAGGATGGCCTGAAGCAGGTCGCAGAATCATTTTATTTTAATGAAAAATTTCAATGAAAATGATTTGTTTTGTTTTTGTCCAAACATTTTGGGGTTTTGCCAACGAGCTGAACATGAAGAATATTCCCATTTTTGGCATCTGCAAATGGAAGCAAAACAAATTGAAATGAATTTTTCTGGTTTTCATTTTTTTAATGAAAATTCAAAACAACATTTTCCTTCAAAATATTTGTTTATATGAAGAAGAAAATCTCAAAAGAAAAATTTCAGCCAACTCTCCTAGCAACTGTCTTAGATGGCCTTTACGGCATACAGTCAGGAAGCCTGGCTGTAGAGAAAAGACTCAAAAGGCTGAGCATTGTGGATTTATGGTGTTAATTGAGTGGCAAGAGTAAGATGCCAGGAACTATGGTGACCGCAGGAGAGTGAAGCTTTCGATGTCTTCAGACCCAGAGATGCCTTTATTCCCATTCACTTTATGGATTACAGATGAGTCTCTCTTCATGGTAGTGTTAGGGTGACCAGATGTCCTGATTTTATAGGGACAGTCCCGATATTCATGGCTATGTGATATATAAGCGCCTATTACCCCCCCATTCCCTGTCCCGATTTTTCACACTTGCTATCTGGTCATCCTAGGTAGTGTCATCACAAGAACAATTTGGATTGGGCACAAACCACTTGGAATTAGTCTCCCCGCTTCCCTGTCCCCACCTCCCTCTCCCTAAATACAATGGTATGGCTCACTGGTCTGTAAATCTTAGGGGATAACATGGCTCTCCTGTTGCAGATAGGCCACATGTTACCAACTAAGGACCAACTGCAGTTTCTAGAGCTAAACTGATGCCTTTGTTGAATCTTTAGAAGAGGCTTGTAGTTGGAGCAGTGGACTGGGACAGCTTCGTTCTCTTCTTGGCTCTGCTAATGACATTGTGCAAGACTTTGAGCAAGTCACATAACTTTTCTGTGTCCCAGTTTCTATCTGTACAATGTAGATGACAATGCAGTAACTAACTTTTGTAAGTGAAGTTTAATTCATTAATACTTGTAAAGCACTTTGACATCCTCACATAGATGGCACCATAAAGTTGCGAAGTATCACATACTTATATCCCCAATTTATTGCCAGCAGAACCTTCAGATGCCAAAGACTCAGATGGTGTAGTACTGACAATGTATTGCACTTGAGTTTCTCTAGTTGCTCTGTAATTTCCTTAAGGACGCCAGTCCCCATTAAGTATGGGTGACCCATGAACTATTACCTTGCAGTAGAGCCTGTGCAGGACTAGTTTTTTAATCCCACTCCTATCCCACCCTGCAACACCCACTCCCACATGGTTTCTTGCATTTTCATCCTGCTCCCACCCACAAAAACCTTAGATTCTGCAAATCCCACAAGAGAGAGATAAAACTACTAAACATCCATAATCCATGGTTGGATAATATATTATATATGTCAATGGAATTCAGACAATTTTTACCACTAAAAGAATAAAACAATCTTAGTTACTTAAACCATGTAAAAACACTTTAACACCTGTTATAATAGACACCAAATCTTTCTATTCCTTGCTTAAATTTAAGTATTAAAACCTTTATTTAAAAAGAAAAGAAGATAAACTTGCTTTACACTGCTGAAATTCTGTTTATCTCAAACAGACAAGAGATTTAGTGTTTTCCTGCAAATTACCGCAGTCTGGTTTTTTTTTGCCCACCTGAAACAAACTACATTTTACCCACTCTTGCTATCATGGCAGCAGGTCCTGTGGGACCCGCAGGATCCCAGTCCTGCTGCAGGCCTCCACCTTGCAGTGTTCCAGACACGTTTCTTGGTGTTGCCATTTTTGAGTTCCTGCCTCTCCCTTTTATAAAATGCCCAGCTACACACTGGAAACCTGCAGAAGTGGGAATCTAAAATGGCAGCTGCTATCTGATAGCTCCTCTTGCTCTCATGAAGATCTTGAAACTTGTCCTTGTCGGAGCACTTAGACATGTGTATGTGACATCTTGAATTGGAGAAACAGACATCTATATTAAGGTCCTGCCAGCATGGGGCTTTTCCTACAGCTATTGATCATGCTATGGGTGAGAAATACAATAAATGCAGATTCATTCTTAGTGAGATCACAGTAGGATAATCCCACAGGGACTAAATTCGTTAAAATCTGTGCCTCCTGCTATTGGGATTATCCTACTGTGATCTTGCTTTGAATGAATCTGCATTCATTGCATTTCTCATCCATAGCCACTAGATGGCATCAGGTCATGCCCAATAGATGAAAGTTTGGGCTGAGCTGCGGGTGCTTGCAGGAATGTGTGTGTGAGCATGCAGAAGGCGTCTGTTCTATAGATTATGGCATTTTCTCTGTGTTGCTCACTTGCATCTCCCTCCTCCTGCCTGTGTGTATGGATGACATACAGGGTAGACTCTGAACGAGTCCAAGTGGGAATAGCACTCACATTGACTTGGAGGCCTAAGAAGAGGGAAATAGAGGGACTCCTTCGGACTTTAAAGGGAAGAAGGAAAGGGGCACAGAAATCACTTGTGTTGGCAGTATTCTGCTTTGAACCTCAGAACCTGTGTTTGGTCCCAGATAGCCAATGGCCTGCCAAGTCATGTATCCTGTCTCAGGGCTTGTCTACACTTAAAACACTACAGCGTCGCAGCTGCAGTGCTTCAGCATAGACGCTACCTACACCAATAGGAGGGGTTCTTCCATCGGCACAGGTAATCCACCTCCCGGAGAGGCAGTAGATAGAGCGATGGAAGCATTCTTTTGTGGACCTCGTGCTGTCTACACAGGGATTAGGTTGGTATAGCTTCATCTCTCGGGGGTGTGGATTTTTTACATTCATTCGCTCACTGTTATATAGTGTTATAATGATTAGCACTTATAGACTGTGTTTCAGGGGACTTACAAAGATGATCTAATCAGGCAGAATGTTTTTTTTCCTGACGGCTGGAAGCTATTTTGGAATGATTTAGGTCATCTCCTTAATTAGCATTATCCATCTATCTGGATGCTTATGGCCCTCACAAACACTAATGGATTTTCGCCTTGTGAGATGGTGAAGTATTATTTCCATTTTACAGATGGGGACCTCAGGAACAGAGAGATCAATGTCACATAAAGGTTTTATTGGGTTTTTTTAGGGTTTTACTCAAATTGTAAACGCATTGGCCCAGAGTGTCTTTGTGTTCTGTGTTCACACAGTGCAGAGCACAGTGGCATCCTGGTCTCTGACTGGGGTACCTAGGTGCTGCCAGCAGTGGCATACCGTGGGTCTCCAGCGCCCAGGGGCCAAGCCTGCATTTGGGCCCCACCCCCGGCCTCATGCATCTCTTCCCCCCGTGCAGGGCAGGAGGGGTCCCGGGTTCCCACGAGATGCTGCTGTCCCCCAGCTGCCCTGTGGAGTGGGGGGTTTATACTTGCGCGGGGGAGGGGATCACATCGCTTACCTCCTCCTGTGCAGGGTGGTGGAGCCCGGCTCTGGCTGGGCTCTGCTGCTGTCCCCTCTCCCCCCGCTGCACTTACCCACCACACGGCGCCCGCCTAGTCCAGTCTCGAGGCCCAGCGCCAGTTCGGAGGGGTCAGCCTCACCCCCTGGCCTGGGGAGGTGCAGCGCTGGCCCTTCACAATGTAGCTGTCCCTCAGAGCCTCCTGCACCCCTGCTGCATGTCGTGAAGGGCTGGCCCAGCGCCCCCCCAGCAGGCCAGTGCCTGGGGGCCTGCCCGCTCCCCCCGCCCTCTCCTCGGTATGCCACTAGCTATCACAATGCTAATATTGATAATAATAGGCTGAGTTCCTGTCCAGTGGACTGGTTCAAGCTGTACTGAACGCGATAGTGGAGCCAGGCTCTGTCGGTCGTGAATCTGATGCTCCTGGATGTTTGCAGAACGAATCCAAGGTTTCCATTTCTTCACTCCATTTTTATAGGAGCCAGTCCCCATGTAAGTCTATGGATTTTTCCATGTCATGCTGCCTCTGCGTTTGATGTGACTATTAATCATTCTTGATGTTGCAGACATATCAGCTTTCTGTTATCCTTCCATTCCTGTTTTACACTTTGTCTTGTTCCTGTTCATGGCTGTTAACTCCTCTGTGTTCCGGGGTTATCTTGGTCCCCGTTCTTCAGCCATCTGGGTTGTAAAAAATATTTTAAACAAAACATCTTCCCTCCTTCATGCTGCCATGGAGATTTGGGGCTGCCGCCTCTCCATCTCCTTATCTTTTACAAACTCAAACTGCATTCACTCCTCAGTCACACAAACTAACTTTTTACTTCTAACAAAACATTCTCAAATTCACTAATTTGAGATCACGTACCTACCAAATACTACATTTTAATAATCAAAGGAACTACAATCTTAGAAAGAAGGGTAAAATTAACTATCTATATGAATTCCACTGCCATTAACAGAGGCCTATTTACAATGGATGTTCCTTGATTTATACAACAAATGCGTTCTTGAAAGGCATCAGACACTTACATGTTATAGCAAAAGGGCCTCAGAGTGTTCCCAAACAAACGTACATAAGTTCTGATGAACAATGCTCCAAGACGTTACAGAATGTTAAAGCAGGATGTTTCCCAGGCATTTATAAACACAATTACAGCCCTAGAATCCCAAGACACTAAGATGTTAAGTAACAGCAAAATAGACAGCAGGATATTAAACTGTTACTGTTGCGCTCATTTGTTAGATCTCAGTGTATTAGGCCTTAGATAGCTGTTGCTCTCAGATATCCAACTATTGCTTTCGGCCTACATTTGAGCATTGTTCATTTGTGATTTCAGAGCCGGCTCGGTTTGAACAACACTAATGATGACACCTTCACCCAAACCAGAACACACCAGATTCCTGGAAGACTGTTCCTGACCCTGGTGTAAAGGCTATATGCCATATCCTCAGCTCTACAGAAAAAACGACTGCCAACCCGAAGAGGGCTGTTAACCGGTTGGGAGCCCCTCCTGAAGCTATCTCTATAGGTTATGTTCATTTCACCCATCTGGACTTCTTTACTTCATGTGACTTCTTTACTTTAGTTAGGCAAGTCTGCCCTGAGAAAAGCTCAGAAAAGACTTCAGTTTAAGAGACTTTATTCATGCTCTACAGAAGGGATTGTCAGAGCTGTCAGTCAAGTCGTCTCACCAAGATACACCCTTACTTTTAGAGAAATGGAGTAAGCTTACCCTAATAAATGGACTATTATTTTGAATAAGCCAAAGTTCAATGGCCTGAAGAAACAACTAATGCTTCCTTTTAAGCTTAGGAAGATTGTCCTACACTCCTTCCATAAAGAAAACAAGCACATGCAAGTAAACAAAACTCTTAACTTAATAAAGTCCAAGTTCTATTGGCCATGTATGGCTCATGAGGTGGAAAAGCATTGCAAGGCTTGCTTTAGACGTATACAAAGAAAAACACTGCCAAAGAAATCTGCTTCTTTAGTTAACATCCCCAGCTGTGGACCCCTTGATCTCGTAAGCATGGACTTTTTAAGTTTGGAAAGTAATACTAAGAACATTGAAAACATACTCATGGTAAAGGATCATTTCACCCAATAAGTGCAGGCTTTCCTCACTGGGGACTAGAAAGCTACCATTATTGCAAAGGTGCTGTGAGAAAAGCACTCTGGATTGCCCTGTAGAATCCATTCAGATCCAGGAAAAGATTTCAAAAGTCAGCTTATTAAAGAACTGTTGCAAAAGGCAGGTATGAGGAAATCCAAAACTATTCCCTACCATCCCCAAGAAGACCATCAGTCGGAGTCTGATTTAATAGGATCTTGTTAAACATGTTAGGCACTCTGAACCATAATCAAAAATCCAAATGGAGTCAGCATGTCAGCTTAGTACCTGCCTACAATCACACAAGGAATAAATCCTCCAGGTATTCCCCATGCTACCTACCGTTTCGGAGAGAGGCAGACTGCCAGTGAAATTAGCCTTTGGAGTATCTGCTGATGGAGCTTAGCCTGAAACCTACCTCCAGTATGTCACCCAACTAAGAAAGCATTTTAAAAAGGCTTATAAAATAGCCACAGATGCAGAAGGAGAAAAAAAAAAAAAAAAAAAAGGAGGCGAGTCCAACAAAGCCAAATACAATGCTTGCATGAGGGATCAAGCCCTCAAACCAGAGACCAGATCCTGATACAAAAACTTGGGCTCCAGGAAAAGCATAAGATTGCTAACCGTTGCAAGGCTATACCTACACCACAGAAGAGAAGTTGCCTGGCTTTTCTATCTACAAAGTTTGGCTTGAGGAGGGGAGAGAATCTAGCAAGACTCTCCACAGAAACCATCTGTTGCCCACTGGACAGCTAGACTCCAGTACTAGCATTGCAGTACCAGCACCTGTCCAAAGACCTCATGACACTCAGAGCAGGAAGATAGCAAGAGCGCCTCAGTCTCCAGTGCCGTCTCTTGATATAGCTCATTCAGCAACAACCAAGGGCAAACCTGTTGCTTCTAATGACAAAAGTGAGTATCGTCGCCCACATGGGGAAATGGTTTGTGAGCACATCAGTCTGACAATGTTTGGAAGGAATAAGACTTGTAATGAAACTAAAACTCTAGTGTCAACAAAACCGTACTGCTATAGATAAATCAAACCCTTTGGCAAAGCCTTTCATTCCACCACAAAACCAAGAAGATATGGCCACGGTTATAGAGAAAAATCCTGTCTCAGGAGAAATTGCAGACCCAGGTGTGGAGCCTGAGGTGGGAAGTGCATGCCCTGCTGCTGCCAAGGATACAGCTGTACCCAAGCAGTCTGGTCGAGGTGAAACCTCTGTCATAAGATTTCCCTATGGCTCCCCTGGTGTCTCCTCCAGTGCACCTCTCCCTCTGCTGTATAAGCAGGTGTTAGGAATATACTGTCCCGTATTGAAAATCCCTTAATGTTGTCCTCAGGTTTTAGTAGGACGGTGTATTTGTGTACATTAATGTAATTTAGTTTATGGATCGTTTTAAATGCCTATTGAAGTTCTTGATGGGAACATCAAGTTTTCCCAGGTGAAGGAGTGTGTAACCCCCTCTGGAGTTGATTGTTCCTAACATATTACACTAAGCATCTAGGGGACTTGTCCCTAGATTACAGCAGCAATGGCAATAGAGGCTCAGGACCCGATTTCCCAGGCTGCCTAGAGTCCAGGCCAGAGATAAAACAAGCTGGAAGATACAACCAGACCCAATCAAAAGCCAAAATTGAAAAAAGGATTTGGTTTTACTTCTGGCTTTTTGGTTGTATTTGGAGTGTAGTAGTGAGAACATAAGGAATGGCCATACTGGGTCAGACCAATGGTCCATCTAGCCCAGTATCCTGTCTTTTGACAGTGGCCAGTTCCAGGTGCTACAGAGGGAATGAATAGAACAGGTAATCATCAAGTGATCCATCCCGTTGGCCATTCCCAGCCTCTGGCAAACAGCAGTCCCTACCTATCCTGGCTAATAACTGTTGATGGAACCTATCCTCCATGAGCTTATCTAGTTCTTTTTTGAACCCTGTTATAGTCTTGGCCTTCACAACATCCTCTGGCAAGGAGTTCCACCGGTTGATTGTGCATTGTGTGAAGAAATACTTCCTTTTGTTCATTTAAAACCTGCTGCCTATTCATTTCATTTGGTGACCCCTAGCTTTTGTGTAATGAGAAGGCGTAAATAACACTTCTTTTTTACTTTCTCCACACCAGTCATGATTTTATAGACCTCTATCATGTTCCCCCTTAGTTGTCTCTTTTCCAAGCTGAAAAGCTCCAGTCTTATTAATCTCTCCTCATATGGAAGCTTTTCCATACCCCTAATCATTTTAGTTGCCCTTTTCTGTACCTTTTCCAATTCCAGTACATCTTTTTTGAGATGGGGTGACCAGATCTGCAGGCAGTATTCAAGATGTGGGCGTACTATGGATTTATAGAGACAATATGATATTTTCTGTCTTATTATCTATCCCTTTCCTAATGATTCCCAACATTCTGTTAGCTGAGAGTAGCATCAGAGCCAGGGAGGATTGGTCTACCCTCCATACTTCTACCCAAAGGAAGATTTTAAGACTGTTTGGAATTTCTGGAACAATGGACAATGTCATCTCAGCAGAAAACAAAAACCAAGAAGGCTGCGAGTCACAGTCAGACTACCACAAACCAGCCTATCTGCTCTTTTAAATCCAAACCAGGGGGCCACAAGGACCATGTCTTTGGTGTGAACACAGTACTTTGTAAAAACACCCTTGTTTGTTTTGAGATTATGTTTTAAGCCAGCCACTGACTTCAGTGCAGCACCATCCATGAAAGACTGAACCTGAACTCACTGTTTGCTGCGGCAGATGCTGGCTGCTGGGAGGGAGCAGGGTGGTTTGGATTGGCTGTAAATGTTGGGAGAAGGGTAGAGTTTATATGTGACTAATTTTGTCTTTTATTTTGTTGTTTTATTGCTCTGGGAACGGATATAGCTACTTTATTTTTGTGTACTCTACCACTCCTCTGTATGACTTTGGGTGTAAATATTTTCCCAAGAAACAGGCCCTGTGTGGTCTTTGCACTAGGAAGAGTTTCCTTGGGTGGAACCATCATGTATCTTTGTAAGTGGACCCAAGAGCCCTATCCCTGAGGAGAAAAGGCTGCACCCACACCTCAGGTCTGGGTTACACTCACAACACCCCTGTGATGTAGGATACTGCTTTTATCTCCATTTTACTGATGGTAAACAGAGGCACAGACTTGCCGAAGGTCACATAGGACGTTTGTGGCAGAGCAGGGAATGAACCCAGATCTCCCAATTCCCAGCCTGGTGCTAATGTTCATTTCTAACAAGAGCTCCCTTTAGAATCACAGAAGATTAGGGCTGGAAGGGACCTCAGGAGGTAATCTAGTCCAACCCCCTGCTCAGAGCAGGCCCAACCCCAACTAAATCATTCGAGCCAAGGCTTTGTCAAGCTGCGCCTTAAAACCTCTAAGGATGGAGATTCCACCACCTCCCTAGGTAACCCATTCCAGTGCTTCACCACCCTCCTAGTGAAAAACCTTTTCCTAATATCCAACCTAGACCTCTCCCACTGCAACTTGAGACCATTGGTCCTTGTTGTGTCATCTAATACCATTGAGGACAGCCTAGCTCCATCCTCCCTGGAACCCCCTTTCAGGGAGTTGAAGGCCACTGTCAAATTTTCCCTCACTCTTCTCTTCTGCAAACTAAACAAGCCTAGTTCCCTCCATCTCTCCTCATAAGTCATATGCTCCCAGCCCCCTAATCATTTTTGTTGTCCTCCACTGGACTCTCTCCAATTTGTTCACATCCTTCCTGTAATGGGGGGTCCAAAACTAGACACAGTACTCCAAATGTGGCCTCACCAGTGCTGAATAGAGGAATAATCACTTCCCTTTGATCTGCTGACAATGCTCCTACTAATACAGCCCAATATGCCGTTAGCCTTCTTGGCAACAAGGGCACACTGTTGACTCATATCCAGCTTCTTGTCCACTGTAACCCCCAGGTCCTTTTCTGCAGAACTGCTACCTAGCCAGTCGTTTCCCAGTCTGTAGCTGTGCATGGGATTCTTCCGTCCTAAGTGCAGAATTCTGCACTTGTCCTTGTTGAACCTCATCAGATTTCTTTTGGCCCAATCCTCCAATTTGTCTAGGTCACTCTGTATCCTATCCCTGCCCTCCAGCGTATCTACCGCTTCCCCCAGCTTAGTGTCATCCGCCAACTTGCTGAGGGTGCAATCCACTCCAGCCTCCAAATCATTAATGTCGATGTTGAACAAAACTGGCCCCAGGACTGACCCCTGGGAGCTTTCTCTTTGTATATACAGTTCTGCTTAACCATAGAAACCAGTGTGTATTAAACAGTAATTTTTTATTGAATTTTTTTATCAGGCCATAGTCTGGCCATGTCAATAAGGATTCCATGAACTGGGGGTGGGATTAAATTACCACTGCAATGTGCCTGCCAGTTGTCTGTCCTTCTCTGGCCAGCTCCCTCTACTTGAACTGTAAACAAGGTTGGTAAGTCTCCCAAACTGTAATCACAGAGATGTCCTTCCCTGCCTCCTTTCCCTTCCCCCCCTCCCTTCCTCCAAACAGACTTAGTTATTTGAATTGAGGGATACAGACATTTAGTTAATGATTAGGAATTTAAAAATGGTCAGACTAGATCTGACTCTGCATCCATCTAGCTCAGAGTCCTGTCTCTGGCAAGGACTAGCACCAGATGCTTCAGAGCCCTGTAATGTGCAAATATGGGATAATCTGCCCCTGACATTAGGTCTCACCCTGGCCTCTGATAGTTAGAAATTGTTTTCAGTTGTGAAGCGTAAGGTTTGTTACCCTTTGATAAATGATTACCCGAGGTGCTCCAGGTGCCACATTGCACCATTCCAACAGTTCAGTGATATAATATATTTGCACTGTTTTTTTTTCTGATTCTGGGCAGCAGAGAGGGGAAACACATGGCATTTGGACCCAGAGTAACTAAAAGCTCTTGAGGAGACTTCTCCATGATACTGTGCAATTTTCTAAAATAGAATTGTCTGCTTTATCAGAGAAGAAACTACGAATGTTAAAAAGGAAATGTAAAATCTCATCCCAGATCAGCAGTGGAAAGGAAATACGCTTGTAATCAATAACCAGTTCTACAGGAGAGCTGGGCCTGCTCGTGTTGCCCATCCTGGGGGGCTGAATGGGGTACAGAGAATGGGTCACTACAGGCAGACATGGTGCATCTCGGCACTGCCGAGTGTGTGGTTCTGAAATCTACAGCTTGACAGTTCGCCTCTACCTCCCAGGTCCTTGCGACAGGAACTCCATGACAAGCTCCTGGCACCGCACTTCAGCAGTGCCCTTTCTGCCCACAACGGGACACGTGCCAACCCAATAGGAGAAGCAGAAATGATTCCATCGGGGCAGCCACAATAGCACCTGACCCAAAATAGCTCCCCCCGAGACAGGAAGATTAGGTTAGACCAGCCTGAAAGAGAGCGAAACTCCAGCTGACAATTGACAGGTGTCGGTTTGCGAGGAGGGAATATAAACTCCAGAAGCGAGCTCGCTAGCCACACTCCGAGGCAGGGCATACAGCTGTACCTCTTGGGAAACAACCTCACCCCACCTCTGCCTTTTTTTCAAGCGTCGACAAATTATGGGGCTCAGTGATCAGGAATGGACACACGTCCTGCACATCTGGTCGAAGGTGGAACCAGACCTCCCGGGCCATGGGCAGGAAGTTATCATCAGGTAGGCAGCAAAGTGGTGATGGAAGCCTGAGAGAGAGCCTGGCTCAAGTGCTTGGTGCACTGGACTTTAGGAATAATTTGCTTTTGAGCATCTCTAGGGTTTTACAGGTGAAGAAGGCGAGCAGGGTGATTGTGTATCATTAATCCTGAGTATCAGACCCAGGACCAATCCCTGGGGCTTTAGCTTTCTCCAGCATTTGTTTGAGCTGACTTCTTTCTTTATTGATCATTTCTAGGGCAATGGGTTTCTGGGTCAAAAGCTTTAACTTATTAAGGTTTTTTTTTCCTTACTCCAAAGGTCTTGGGTTTTGTCAGTCAGCCCACTAATGAAGCTGAATTCCAGATCCTCACTGACAGAACACAGTGAAACAAAATGCTGGAGTGAGGTGGGTGCCCCTCCAGGGCCTTCCAACTCCCTGCAATAGGCCCCTTAGGAGGCAAGGACGAAAAACAGCATGGGGGGATACAAAGAAAGATGGGAGGGGGAAGAGATGAGAGAAAAAAATCATGTGACAAATTTTTATGGAATCTGTGATTTCATCAAATTTGCTGTGATTACCTGTGATGTCCCCCCATCAAATTTCACACGAGGAAGCCACTGCCCTAATCATTTCTTTCTGTTTCCTCTTCGATAGACCCTTCCGTCCAATCATAGCCTCAGGCCAAATCCTCTAGAAATGTGGGAGATCGGACGCAAGCTCTTTCCAAAGCCCAGCTTGAGTCTGTGGTCTGAGATGGAGCACTTTCCCACTCTGCCCTCTTCCACTGGAGTGTGTGATTCTGAGGTTAGGGTGGGAGCTCTGAATCTTTGAAACTCTGGGGATGGAGCCGTGAGTAATATTTCAATGTCCTGGGAGGTCCCCTCCAGGTGGATGGGCATGTTGGGTTTTGATTACCTGGAGCATCCTGTTTCAAGTGAGAATTTACCACGATCTTTAACTGTAAATTGAGGTCCCCTTTACGTATCAGTTTTGCTTGCCCAGTTTCAGATATCACCCATCTCCATGTGCTACAAAAATGCTGAATATAAATATGTCCTTGGTTCAGTTGTTTTGATGGTGGGGTCAGTGACATGTTGTTGCTATTTTAAGAAGGGGCTCCCACAAGATTTCTCCTTTAGCAGGTGCTAAATCCCACGAACCAGAGGTACAGACAGGTACATCCTTACATACCAGCCATATCCAGACAGAGTGTAGAGGGAGATCCATCATAGGCATAGAAATGAGCATCACTTTTCTTCCAATTTAGTGGCAGCATTTTAACAAGGCTAACTGGCCCTGATAGGCTCCTTACATTGCACTGGGTGATGGGTGTGTCCTCACTGAGGAGATACCTCTGTGCTAGTCATTTCTTTCTGAAACAAACCAGGTCATGGAGAGGAAACAAACAAGAAGGAAAAGACCCATCTTGGTACATTTAGTACCTGGTAAAAGGCAAAATTAACACACAAATCCTTGCCTAACGTTCTTGCCGTCTTAAATGAAAGCCCTTTAAAGAATGGTCTCCCACATAAGGAATCTTTTTGCTACAAGGCTGTTCGTATTATCCATACTCTCAGGGTGTTTGTCAATCTAATCTAATTTAATATATAATTACATTGCAAGACTGAGAATCTGGCATGAGACTGAATGGTCTATAAAGGCTGAACTCCCTTCTTACTGCCATCTAAGGGGTCTCTAGTTAAAGGTAGAGGGACCAGAATACCAGCTACTGGCTAATAGCATCATTCCACATAGTAATGAAACCTAGTAGCCCTCATTTTGTGAGAGGTAGTCTCATGGTGACAGCACTAGGCAAAATTTCTAGCTGTACCATAGACTCATTGGGTAAGTCACTTAACCTCTTTGTGCCTCATTTCCCCATGTGTAAAATAAGGACATCAATCATTTTTTCCTCTTCATTTGCCTTATTTTATTTGGAGTGAATGATCTTCAGACCAGGGACTGTCTCTCTGTCTGTGTGTCTATATGGTGCCTAGCACAATGGAGCCGTGATCTCAGTGCCACTGATACAAATGCTACATAATTATTAGGTGCAATAGTAATAAATAATAATAATGTAAGCCAGTATTTCCCTTCAGTATCACTTTAGAATGTGGGGCAAAAGTGAAGTTTCCTTCGAGATTGGCTGCCTGCAGTGTCAAACCCCCCCCCATATCTCCAGCACCCTGTAAATTCAGCAGAGGAGGGATGGTGACTGATCTGTTTTTTAACCACCTTCCCACTGTTTCCATGTCAGTTCCTGTATATAGTTTTGGATGGTGTGGGAGACCTGCTGGGCACTGGGATGGCTGCAGACCTTGTGCTCCTCCAGCTCTTGTTACCCTGTTGTTCCCAATTCTCTAACAGTGCACGGTAGCAGAACCAGGGTGTCAGATACCAGACTAAGCTGGTGGATTGGTGAGAGATGTGGAAGGAATTAAAACACCCTGTCTGCGTGCGCACGCAGACACACACACACACGCACACACACGACTCTGCAGCACCGCACCTACATCTCTCTCTCTAAGGGTTTTCTATAGCACCTGTGACCATTGTATTTATGTGCAGTACAATGAGGGATGTCTAACCTTGGTCCCTCCTGGTCGATTTAAGAGTCGTGCTGATGGGCTCACTTGGGAACTCAGCGTTTAATGGTTGCAGAGCGTCATGGAGGAGAGCTTGAAGAAGCAGCCGTGGCATTAAATTGTATGAGTCCTCAGAGCCTCGTGGCAGGTGAAGGACGAAGGGTTTTCTCAGACAAATGTCAGTCTCTCCTTCGAGTCACGGCTGGCCCTGGGCTCTCACCCTTATCCTAATACCCTGGCACAATCCCAGGTTACTGGTGCCAAAGGGCTAAACAGCTCTGAAAAACAAGTAAGATGGGCACCTGCTCTGTGGCGTCATTTGAAAATGTTAAGTGCACTGCCTCCTTGCCTCTCATGGAGAGAAATGGAAAAGGCTGGGATTGGTCATTTTAGAAAGGAGACAGATAAGAAGGGATAGGATTAAATGATACAAAATGCTGCCTGGTCCAAGGAAGGAACTTCTGTTCTCTGTTTTGTAACACAAGAACAAGGGGACATGCAATGAAATGCCAAGGAGGCAAATTCAAAACGGATGGAAGGAAATACTTTTCCACGCAATGTGTAATTCAACTGTGTAACTCACTGCCACAGGATATTGTTGAGGCTAAGTATTTAACAAGATTAGGTATTTATGTGGAGAACAAGAATAGCCAGAGTTGTCATAGTTATTACTCTAAAGCCTTGGAAAGGATTTAAAACTTCATGCTTCAGGGGTAAGACTAATCTCAAACAATTGAGTGCGAGGATGAGACCTTCATGGGAGGCAGATGATCCCACATCTGCTTACTTGTGGGGCTCTTACACCTTCCTTCGAAGTACATGGTTCTGGCCACTCTCTGAGAGTATGTCTACACTGCAGTAGGAGGTGTGATTGCAGCATGATTAGGGATACCTGAACTCTAGCTAGCTTGGGTAACAGAGCAGCGAAGCCACAGTCGCATGGACTAGACAAGCCTACCAAGAACCCTGGTTAATCACTCGGATGGCCAGCCCATGCTGATGTCCAATCTGCCTCAGCTTCACTGCTCCTGTACCCAAGCTAGCTAGAGTAAAGCCAGCTTACATACGTCCACTTGCTGCAATCACACTGCAATCAACCTTCTTCGTATGGTTGAGATAAATGTAGAGCAGCAACTATGTTACGTTTAGATGGGTAAGCCAGATAATTGCATCTGGAGTAGCAGAGTGTATCGCTGTGATGCCTCCTTCGTATTTGTGAATCAGGCATTGAATTGTTATTTGTTCCATGGTCTATTTTGGATGGCCACTGTCACACACTGGAGAGTCTTTCATTTGTGCAGCAAGTACCCTGAGGTAGGACACTGGACTAGATGGACTTTGGGTTTGATCCAGTCTAGCAATTCCTGGGTTTTTCCTCATCCCATCTTTGCACCTCATGTGTTCCCTGCTTCTGTTCACAGACTCTTTCAGCTTCACCCCGAGACCCAGGAACGCTTTGACAAGTTCAAGCACATGAAGACGATTGAGGAGATGAAGAGCTCTGAAGAACTGAAGAAGCATGGCACCACGGTCCTTACTGCCCTGGGCAAGATCCTGAAGCAGAAGGGCCATCATGAGCAGGAGCTGAAGCCACTGGCTGAGAGCCATGCTACCAAGCATAAAATCACTGTCAAGTTCTTGGAGGTATGGGAATTGGAGAGGGTTTCTTAGGTGAGATGGGGTTCAGAGTGCGCACAGAATGTGGGCTTGAGTGGACAAGGGGGTGTGGTACCTCTGTTCACTGATGTCAAGTTGTACTTGTGTGAGCTCGATGTGATGTAGGAGACCACTGTAATATTGGGAGGTCAGTGTGCAAGGGCTCAGCTCCTGGTGTGCGAGTCCCCAAGTTTCCATTGCTCACACGCAACCCTTAACAATAATAAACCAAAGTGCCAGCGCCAGCACTCATGGGAAACCAGATCATATTAGAACAGTGAGTGACATCACCCAAGGGGCTTATTTGTATTACAGCAGCACTAGAAGCCCCAGTGAAGATCAGGGACCTATTGTACTAGGCACCATACAAACCCAGAATGAGAGTTTATAGTGTAAATGACCCAGGCAGATAAATGGTTAGAAACCTTTGTCTAATTTCAAGTCTAAACTTCCTGATGGCCAGTTTATATTCATTAGTTCTTGTGTCCACATTGGTGCTGAACTTAAATAATTACTCGCCCTCCCTGGTATTTACCCCTCTGATGTATTTATAGAGAGCAATCATAGCTGCCCTCAGTCTTCTGTTGGTTAGGCTAAACAAGCCAAGCTCTTTGAGTCTCCTCTCATAAGGCAGGTTTTCCATTCCTCAGATCATCCTAGTAGCCCTTCTCTGCATCTGTTCCAGCAGTAGAACTCAGGTGTTTCCCAAGTCCCAGCCTAATGCTGCCTCTCAGATGGCTGAGGGGAGGACTACTGAATTCAGTCCTAGGACTTGTCTATGCCAACACTTAGCTTGTGGCAAGCTGGTGTGTAAATCTACCCTGCAGTAGCATGTCATGCACTAAGTGCCTGTCTGCACCCTGTGGCCGAGCACCTAAAGCCCCTAGTGTGCTTTGAATTACTCCCATTTCAAAGTGGCATAGATCAAAGAGCTCTAAGGGACTTTTAGTGTGCAGCAGCAGGGCACCTAGCGCACAGCTGGCTAATGTGGGGTAGATTTACACCCCAGCTTGCCGCAAGTGACGTGTTTGTCTAGAGAACCCCTAAGACATCATTTCCAGTATCTTCAACCAATACATTTACTCTGCATTTACTGAAAGGGTCCCCATTGAGAGTCATGCTAACTTGTCCTTTTTCCTTTTTCCCTCCCCCCTCCTCCTTGACAGTTCATTTGTGAAATCATTGTCAAGGTCATTGCTGACAAGCATCCCACGGACTTCGGGGCCGAGTCCCAGGCTGCGATGAGGAAGGCCCTGCAGCTGTTCCGAAATGACATGGCCAGCAAGTACAAGGAGTTCGGGTTCCAGGGCTAGTGTGCACACGAGGCGACACCTCCACGGAGGCCCAGCAGTGCATCTTAGAATAGCTTTCTAGGCCCCAGCTTGGGTGCCTTTTCTGTGACCATCCAAAAAAATGAGGGGGCGCTTTTGATTAGAGCCGTGTTCAGTCTCTCACCACAGAGAGGCATGCTCAGTGATATCTGCGATAAGCCACTGTCCTTTCCTGGCTTCACCGATAGGAGAAATAATCTGTTTTCTTAGAAAAATATTGTATTTGTTCATTAAAGAATTATGTGAGCCCTTCTTCCTCGAGTCCCTACCCAAAGCCCCGATCTTAGAGCAGACGGGAACGGTACATCCAGAGAACAGGAGAGTAGGGGAAGGTTATCTACAATTGAAGGGATGACTGTGGGGGGGGGAGGGAGGAACTGGGCTTGAATTGTGAACTGTCCTGCTTGCTGCTAGAATTGCCACCAGAGTTGGCACTGATTGACAGCCTTGGCCAAGATCTCCAAAAGGAACGAAGGGTTTTAGGCGCCCAGCCTGAGATGCCATAAAGGGGTTTGATTGTCAGGAAGTGCTCCTGCCCTCTGAAAAGCAGGTCTCCGTAAGGTGTCAAAATCACTAGTTTGGAACAATTTAGCAGTCTCACCAGAGTCACCGAAGGAGGGAATGGGCTGTGGGGAGGGTCCCACTTCCCCCTAAAAGGAGATGGTAGTCACTCAAGGGCAAGGAGGAGATATGCAGCTTACAGTAGGGAGCCTGCATTGCCATCAATGGTATTATGCCAATTCTAGGGGTAAAAATCAGCCCTTCAATCTCCGGGGGCTGCCGATCTGGCAAGTGTCACTGGTTGCTAAAGTCTCCTTAGCAAAACTCTAAAGAGAAAATGTAGGACTCGCTATGATCCCCCGCAGGTGCTGCTCTGTATTTGAATTTCCATCACAGTGGCTGGTGAATAGTGTGTTTTGCAGTAAATAAATATGCTTGTACCAGTGTCTGTATCTGCTCCTTACTTTTGAGATGTGCCTAGGTGAGATGCAGGGAAGGTGGAAAAAGGCAAGAGGTGGCACACAACTAGAATTTCCTCTCTCTGAGTGACCATCATAGGGCACTGCCTCTGTTATACCAGTAAATGTCTTGAGATGCATGGTGTAGGGCAGTGGCTCTCAACCTTTCCAGACTACAAGGCCCCTTTCAGACGTCTGATTTGTCTTGTGTGCCCCCAAGTTTCACCGCTCTTCAACTACTTTCTTACAACATCAGATATGAAAATACAAAAGTATCACTGAAAAATTGCTTATTTTCTCATTTTTACCATATCATTACAAAATAAATCAATTGGAAGATAAATATTGTACTTACATTTCAAGATATAGTGTATAGAGCGGTATAAACAAGTCATTGTATGACATTTTAGTTTGTAATGCCTTTGCTAGTGCTTTTTATGTAGCCTGTTGTAAAACTAGGCAAGTGAGTTGATGTACGCCCTGGAAGACCTCTGTGTAACTTGTGTTGAGAACCACTACTGTAGGGGAAATCAAGCTGCCCTTTGGAGGAATAAAAGGCCCCTATATTTGTGTATGGGGTAGATATCTTCAGTTCTGTCGTGAATCTGCGCTGTGGTGGTCCTGCTCCTATTCCATTCAGATCAGAAGCCAAAAAAAAAAAAAACCTCTGCCACTCAGAGGAGAATAGGGACAAAGTCCTTGTTGGAACAGAGAATATTTCTTATTTCGCTGCCTTTATAAATTCCCATCACTCCATGGGTCATGATCACCATCCATATGTCTGGGAACTCAACCTTTCAAAGCCTGTCACTGTTAACTAGCTGGAGGGATCACTGAAAGATGCTTTCCATTGTACTGCCTAGATGAGGTTACAGCCCGCTTGGCCCTTGTCTCAGTGAGACCACTAGCAGCTTGCTCATTCCAGCTCTGGGTACACCAGACGCGGCAGGAAGAGCAGTGTATTAAATATGGGCCTAGGACTGTCAGCCGAACACAATAAGTTTCCCTGCCAGCGACAACAGACGCTGCTTTTGGATACAAAACTACGCTTGCTGGGGAGCTAAATTCTGCAGCTGTGGCAGCTGCGTCTGTCAGTCCAAGTGGGCCGGCAGCCATCGATGGCTATTTTCATGTCGGGCCGTGTGATGGAGGAGGGGTGCTTGCCGCGGGCTGCGTATTGTCTGACTACTCCTTGCTACACACTTGGCGTAAGCGGCCATTCTGATGGGTGAGCTAAGTCTCCACCCTCCCTAGATCGTAGGGAACAATGCCCACTAAGCTCCCCTCAGTTGGTGAGCAAGGCCTAGTTGTGCGTGGCCCGGTACAGAGACAACAGTTCCAGTCCCACCGAGTTCACAATCTAGGATTTTTGACACCAAACAGGCTCAGGTGGCAGCTATACCTTTAAAACCTACCGAACTTGACACGCTCTGTGCCTCACTCCCCTACCACACAGCCAGGCCACCCGCTTTGTGGATATCCTAGTGACCAGTGGCAGTGGGTGCACACATTAATGTCTATGTTACTAATGCTGAGGTGTTGATCGCTGACTCCTTGCAGGTGAGGATTGAGATGGCTAATTAGTTTATAGGGCTAAAACAAGCAAACACCTTGTACCTGGCTTTGCCCCGCCCTGTGGCACTGATGTGAGGAACAGCACCCTGAATGTCAGTCATTGCTTCAGCCCAAAACACCTCAATCCACATCCAGTTGATAGTTGAACATCCAGCGACTGTTTGAGCCTGGACTGGGTGATGTCCCCCGGGCCCGGAGGCTGCACCATGGTTGTTGCTAGACAAAAGGGTTCCCATGCCCCATTACCCTGCAGCCAGTCCACAGTGTTGCAAAATGCTCTCAGTCTAAAGCAGCATCGTTACAGTGTATGTTCACTTTGCACTGAAGCGTGGAATCAGGCTGGAGGCTATTGGTGCCTGGCAGCGGTCTCTGTGTGCATATGTCCGTTCACCCTAGAAGCGACAAAGAAAGTGGAAAGAGAAGTCCCGTTCAGACTGGTCTCCCACAGTCTCATGACTGTGTCTAGACGACTGTGTGTGAGAAAGAGGTAGCAGCACAAGCCCATTTGTTAGCACATAAATTCACGCCCTGCCTCTGTGATGCTAATCGTGGCAGGGTCCATCTCTCAGTTCTGTGACTCACATTAAAAAAAATCCCTTTGCAAATGTCAGCAAAGGTGACTTTGTGGCTTTTTAAAGAACTGGGTTATAGACACTTGGCTGATAAAGTGTCTATCCAGCTTGGCTGCCCTCACTCCATAAAGATGCAAACAAAACACGCATCTTCCACCACCCGAGGATGCACTAAAGCAGCCTTTTATGGTGAACAGTAGCAAACGGCGGCAGCTCCCCAGTACTCCATGCAGTCCAGGCTCTTGCAGGCATCCTCAGGCCTTACTGTGCTTTTCCAGCATGATAGCTGTGCAGTCAAACTCTGGTGCATGGTCAGGTCATGATGATGAGCAATGTCTGTGCGTCATCCCCCTCACCTGAGCCAAAGTTCTTGCTGGGGCAAAAGGTTATTTAGCGGAGCCAAGCGGTGAACTAGTTGATGATGGATAGTTTCTGAGACTGTTTCCCCCGTGAAGTGCGGCACAAATGTAGCCCACAGGGTTTCTGCTCTAATATTACAGCCAGGTCACAAACTGAATCAACTGAACAGCCGAGGCTGGAAGAGCTCTTGGTCTGATTTTAGCTACTATTTCTCTGTGCCTCCTTGCTTATCTGAACAGCAGTTCTATGGGCTGATAGCGGTATTTGTTTGGAACTCCTGCTATGAGAAGTCATGGTAACCTACTCTATCGCTTTCTGCTCTGCTCAACCCCCCTTCCAAATTCCAGAGTAGATTCTCCCACAATCTCACTGAAGAGGGGGAAAATTACTGGAGCTGACACTGTGCTAATGCAGCAGGGCTCAGAGTAGGGCCTACGTGACAGCAGTCCCATTCTGCTGGCTCTTTGCGAGCTTTTGAGTTTGCATGAGTAGCTGATATGTCAGAGTGGTTCTGTCTTTTCTCACTCACCCTCGCCGCTGGATGAGCATATATAGAAGGAATAGTCAGCAACTCTGAGGGATGCAGAATGGCATGTATTTATTGTGGGTGGGTGGAGGGGGAAAATTGAACTGGACAGGGAGAAAGAGTGAAGGGATAGCACAACTGGAAAGATGCGAGGAAAAGAAAACACTGCAGAAATTGCTACCACTGGGCTATCACCTCTGGTCTCTGTACTTCGACAATAGCCAATTCCATGAGCTTCAAAAAGTTGCTTGTAAATGTTCATTGCTTTACCACTGTGGGAAAGGTGGGGAAGTGTCCTGATCAAGCTGATAATCCATTTATGACGTCTTGTAGGGGAATAGGGAGATCTTTTATCGTGGCTACTGTCACTTCAGCTGCTAGTCTTATTACCCCTTAAGGAAATCTTATAAGCTTTTTGTTTCAGTAATGTCATGTGTCAGTGAATTCCATAGGTTAATCATAGCACTTCAGGTTTAAACTGCACAGCCTCACATTCATGCGCTTATCTCATTCCTCCATGTCCCACTTCTCAGACCTACTCAACGTATTACAAACTCTTCTCCCTGCACTTTTCTGGTTTACCAACAATGGCAGACTTAACAACTGGTTAGTCTCCTCCCACTCTTATCCCCATGCCTTTTTCCATGCTCCCTCTGTGAATGAAATGATCTCCAAGTCCCAATCATGAAGCCACCGCACTCACTTTCTTCATTCAAATCCCCCCCGACAGAATTTTTTGGTGATATCCACTATTTGCACATTCATAGATTAAAAAAAAATCCTTAATATGTTTCCTCCTATGGTTTTCCAGCACATTCTCTCTAGGTCTGTTTTAGATGGGAAGCTCTTTAGAGCAGAAGCTGTCTGTCTGGGGGTCTTGCTGGGAATGGGGCACATTATTGGTGTTTAATTAGTGATAAGGTACTCTGTTTTATTATACATTTTTAATCCATTGCTCCTGTTATTGAGCCATAGGACTTAATAAATAGGCACACCAATTAGCCTGCTCCTTGTTATTCATTATATTATTGCTGTCTCATTATAGGATTCTTCACTTCTTGGGTAGAACGACTTGGGCAGTAATGCGGTTAATCAACATCATCCCTGAGGGGGTTACGCTTATGTGGTAGATGAGATGATGCTTTTATCTAAATGTGCAGCTGCTACAGTGATGCAGTGTAGACAACCAGACCAATTAGAGCCCCTGTCTGTAGCTATGTCTACACTTCAAACGGTGCTATTTCCAGCTCAAGGAGACAGACTCATGCTAATTCTGATTGAGCTAGTGCATTAAAAATTAGTGCAGCAGTGGCAGTGCAAGGGACTAGAGGCCACAAAATACGTAGATGCCCATGACACTAGCTATGTAATCAGGTAGCTAGTCCCATCCTGCCACTACGGCTACACCATTTTTAGTTTGTCTCAGTCAGAGTTAGTGCAGGGATAGCTCCTTGAGCTAGAAACATCATCTCCAGCTCAAAGTGTAGATGCATCATTAAATAACAGAGTGTCATAAAAAGCTTTAGGATTGGTTTGGAATGAAAGGCTCTGGAGAAAGATGCACTATTATGCATATGGCTCCGTATTCAGGTCTATCGTGCAGTCAGCACCACAGCACTTCTGAATTCTATAGAAACAATAACTCTACATACGTGACACATCGAAAAGCTTACAAGCCCGCAATTGACACATCTGTGGCAACTTACAGGAATTAAATGACAAGATTGAGTTTCAAACACCGAGATAGAAAGAAGGGCTGGCATGCTCAGTGTTAAGGCCCTTTTAACAGCTGCGCCGCTGAGATGGACAGGTCATGTTGTCTGTATGCTGGATCATTGGCTCCCAAAGAGTCTCCTCTATGCTGAGCTCAAGGAGGGGAAACATGATAGAGAAGGGCAAAAGCTGCGCTATAAGGACATTTTGAAAAGGAATTTGAAGAAAGCAAGTATTAATATAGAGAAGCGGGAAGAAGTTTCCAGAGATAATTGTCAATGGAGAGCTGTAGTGTACGATTCTATCCAGGCAGTTGACACGCCCGGAGAGGCAGCGTATTAACAGCACCATCTTCAACAGCATACTATCAAGCAGCTTTCCAATGTCTCCGCCCCAAACTGTCACAGAGGCTTTATTTCAAATGCTGGACTCGCTCCTCAACGCTGAGCTAACAAGTGCTAAATTTCCCTCCTCCACAGTCATTGTTGAGTACGATGAACAGCCAAAGAAGAGTATACTGTCTTGGTCTTCTCCTTCACAAAGCAAAAAGTCCTGGTCTTTTTAACCTTTCCTCACATGGAATCTCTCTGCCAAATAAAATGTTCACCCTTGGCTCTTTTCTCTCTCCCACATCTTGTGACATGGTTCAGATTAGTGTCCTGGATCAGGCAGTGTGCAACAGGGCCAAAGAAGAGCCTGAGGGGAAACACACTGGGCTAAGTGGTGTTCTGAGAGGAGATTTGTTTGGGCTGCATTTTCACCTTCCTGTTCTGGCTTGTTAACCAAGCTGGATCCAAAACTCACTGTTCCAGCAAAACTCATTAAGACTTTGTTTTGAGATCCCTTTTCAGTAATCCTGATGATGAGGGAAACTCACAAATCGCCTTTGCCACAGTTAAGAAACATGCCTGCACACCCTGAAGCCCCTTGATTTCCACAGGCTACTCACAGCCTGGAGTCAAGAGGGCTCAACCTCACCCCTCTGGGAAGAATGGGATGGGGAAAAAAAATCACATCAAAATGGAAACCACCTTTGTCATTTTCCACCCAACAGCAGGCTGGGGAAAGTTAGGTCTCCCCTCTCCACATCAAATTATCCCTTCCAGCACTGACGGCATTAATTAGATCTGCAAAGAAAACAGTCTCAGCTGCTGTGAACATCAGAGGTAGGTCAAAGCAGAACTAAATGAAAGAGCGCCAAGCTCCGGGACTCACCAGGCTAGAGATTTATATATACACAACACAGGGAGAAGGGAGCAGCCTGGGGTACATGTAGGAATAGATTTTTCATTCATACCAGTTGGGTTTGCATGTAACTTCTGCACAAGGTGCTATGGATTCTAATGTGAACTTTTAGACTACAGCCAATTGCAGCTCAATTTAAATGTATACCCCAAATTAAAAAATATAGTAAGAGGACCCGAAAAGTGGCAACATGGCTAAACAAAGGAAAAGAAGCAGTTATAGGCAAAAAGGCAATCTTTAAAAAAGTGGAAGTTAAATCCTATTGAGGAAAAGAGAAAGGAGCAGAAACTCTGGCAAGTGACTTGTAAAAATATAATTAGGAAGGCCAAAAAAAGAATTTGAAGAACAACTAGTCAAAGACTCAAAAAAAAATTGCTGTTATTTTTTAAGTACATCAGAGGCAGGAAGCCAGCTGAACAACCAGTGGGGCGACGGATGATCAAAATGCTTCCTGCTCCAACTAGCTCACCTGCTGATCAAGTGGACTTTAGAGAGACCCATGCTCCTTGACGTCAGCCCACTATGCTAGAGGTGTGGAGAAAGTAATCTCAGAGAATCCTCCACATAGACAGCAGCCCAGCCAATCAGCCCAACAAGGTGGGCGTGTTGAGCTAGCGTTATCTCAGCGGCTAGTCCTCCGACACCAAACCAGCAAGCGTGAGATGCTGAGCCAGGAACGTAACTGTGCCTCAATATCCCAGCACGGTAGATTGATTTAGCCAATAACCTTACAAATGTCTGGGCCTTCATGTAAGGCCAAAGATGTTGATCCAATGACCTCACAAAGGCTTTCCCTTTAACATCAAGGCAGCAAATTAGAGGTACTGACCCAGTGAGCTCAGAGGCCTATGCCATGTTAGCCCAATACGGTAGGAGTGCTTAAGCAATAACTGACTCCACAGAGGCATGTGTCTTCAAATAAAGCAGCAGGTAAGAGGAGACACACGGGTGAGTTTGCAGAGGGCTGTGTTTTGGCATCAGCCCATCAAGGTAGGATGCTAATTAGCAGTGTAAGTAAGGAGCAATGCCTCCACGTGCAGCTCCCTCAGCGCACCATTTTTTCCTGCCCGCTGAAGGGACGACTCAGCAGGTGAGGGACTCTGAAGTGGGAGCAGCAAGAAGGGCTGTTGCCTGATCAGGAACTGAACTGATGTAAAGTTCTTGAATAAAATTCCCCCCCCCAGTCTTGAAGGGCATTTTAATGAAAAATTGTCAACATTTCCAATTTTTTTTTTTTTTTTTGCTTTTCACCATTCGTGACTTTGTCAGAATTGTTAGGAATGTGGGGATTTTTTCCCCCAATCATTTTTTGGTTAAACAATACATAATGTCGATAACCATTTTGCTAGTACTTGAATTTACATTTTTGATTAGAAGGTTTCATGATTTTTTTTTTTTTAAAAAAGGTCTGCTTAGAAGCCTGCCAAGGGCACACCGCTTCAACATTTTTCACCATGCTGTGTGCGCGCTTTTCAGCCTGTTCCCATGCGGAGCTCCTGGCCCCCCAAGCATTCTTGCCAGTAGATGGGCCAGCACCAGCACATGAGAGGAGAAAGGAAACACATGAAGAATTCCCAGTGTGGATAATCCTGTTCTCCTGCAGGATGATCTGGTTTCCTTGTCTGTATAGAGGGGCAGAGAGAAAGGAAGCCACTTGCAGCTGTCCCTTCTTTCCCGGAGTAAAGGGACAGATCTTGCCACTGGCAGTCTCCATAGGAAACCAAATGGCTCTTTTATTGCCCTCTCCCTTCCTAGTACTGCATGGTGGGGAGGGCAGTTGGGAAAACAATTCACAGCTCCACACTGTGTCTATGAATGGGCATGCAAACACCACAAGTGTTTTGCTGGCTGTCAGCCTGTTTGGGGCCCAGTAATCATTTCAGAGCGGTTTATTCCCAGCGAGCGGCCTATTGTCTCCCCCACCTTACGTCCCATCGCACAAGAGGACAATGTCACTGCACTACATACAGCCAATGCAGCAGACTAGCTCTTACTTTAGTCTGCTTTAACCACTCAGTCTGAAGCAAGCCCACCAATCAGACCACAACGTACACCTCAACTCCAGCCTCTTTGTGTTCAGGGTGTTCCTAGGGTTGAGTGGCAATGGGTGTCAGCATTCATACTGGTGTCCAACTGCACTGGCAGACATCCTGGGAGAAAGCACTTGAATGGTTGATGCCTGGTGAACTGTGATAAGGAGGGGAGGTCCAGGTGTAGGGGCAGCAAAGTCGTCACATAAATAAGATTGGGGAAGGATATGAACATAAATGGTGAAGTGGAATTCAATGGCAGCTAAACAGACATGGGACAGATGCAGCAGAAGATAAGTTATGGGGCTCAGTAAATAAGTTGTTGGGTGAAACTCTGTGGCCTGTGCTATAGAGGAGGTCAGACTAGATTTTCTAATGGTCCCTTCTGGCCTTAAACTTGATTCATCTAGCAAAAAGAGGAGGGCCCACTCACTGGTTCTGATGGCTTGCCATCCCACATCTTGATTTTATGTGGTGAAAAGATGTTGCATCATCTTGTGGGTGACAGCATACAGCATGAGGAAACTAGATACTATGACCCAGCACCACAAAGGTACTTAGGTGCCCCAACCCAAATTTAGGCACTTAAGTGCCAGGGTTAGGTTCCACTTTGATCCACAAATCTTCTACTGACCATTCAGCATCTAAGTTTTCAGAGTAAAAGTTCCCTTCACCACCCAAGTTTCTGCCTCTGGGCAGGCGTACGGCTGACTCACTCTAGACAGCCAGTGGGGTTCCCTAACCATGGGATTATAGAGTCTCTCTCTTTCTTTCTGGACCAATGATTGTTCCACTGTAGATAAATAACTGCAAAAAGTCATTGGGCCAGAGATCAAGAAAATGACCCTGTAGTCCAGTGGTCAGGGCATTCACGTGGGAGATGGGTGACTCCAGGGCCTGTCCCCCTGCGTCAGTTTGTCTTAATCATTATCCACAGGGGAACAGCTTCCACAGAAGAAACTGAGGGAGTCCTACCTCAAAATATCCCATAGCTCACTGGTTAAAATATTCTCCTGAGCGGTAGAAGACCCCTGTTCAAATCCTTTTCCACCCTCTGACAGATGGGTGGGCATTGAACCTAGGGCTGTTACATCATAGGCAAGTGCACTAACTACTAGCTAAAATTATAAGATGGGCACTGGCACTACTCTTAGCCCCACCCATCTCCATTTTGTGTGCCGTGAGGGAGGTGCCTCATTCCTGCAAGGTGCCTAACCGCAGGTGACTAAATCCATGAGAATGGTGGGGCTTACAACACACCTGTGGTCAGCATCTCCCACAGGCTGGCTCCCTGCTTAATACACTAACTTTTGTGGACCACCTAAAGGCACCGGTCTCTCCCCATTCATTGTATAGGGAGAGCAGTGATGGTCCTGTGATGTTCTAGGCTCCTAAAAGTTAGATGCTTTGGACTTTCGGGGTTGCAACACTTAAGTTGCTTTGTGGATCTCGGCCTATCTGTTGGTGTTTTCAAACCACGCCCAAAACTCTGGCATCAGCGCATGTAGAAGGAGAGGAGAAGAAATGTCCAAAAAGCGTTGCTGTCCCAAGACACAACAGGCCCCCCATAGCTAGCCAAACCTAAACACATCTGTGTGCGTGTGAAGTGTGTGGAGCAGTGCATCATCTCTAGACCCATGTCTATAAATGCCATCTTTCAGACTTGACCAGGCTGAAGCCAGATTGACAGCACATGGAATAAAAATAGCAAAGCCCCAGGGTCCTTCTATGGAGAACTTTGAAATACATTTTGCAATTTCCTCTGTTTTAGCAGCTTTCAAAAGAGAGTCATTATGCAAAACTTCTCTACTGCATTTGACTTTGCTTGGGATGAGGAGGGAGACCCAGCAAGTGGACAGGTCTTTCTTTAGGAGACCTCCCACTTGGAGCTAGTGTTGCTCCACCTACAGGAATGAAGCCTGGAAGCCCCAGGAACTCCTCAGCCAGGCATTGCCTCCTGATCCTAGGGCAGATGACTCTGCTTGGTTAGTTCGCATGTCACCAGCCAGAAGAGATGAGGCGCTCTGAGGAATGCTGAGCTCTGACAAACCCAGGAACTGAAAAGGAGGGGGAGCTTGCCCTCTGTTTTAACCCCTAGTCCTGAGGCCTGTATCTGCTGCTGCTGCGGAGGAGGGGCCTGGAAGAGCAATGGAAGCTTTGGCAGCTACCATTGGAGTTAAGTGGCTCTGACTCCCAAGGGTGGTGGTTATTTTCTGTTTATTGTCAATGTGCCTTTCTCTGGCTCGGACAGTTTTATGCTGTTTGGCTCAGCTGTGACAGCGTGAAATCTATGGGGCCAGCCTGGGAGGGACAAGCCCTTGGGAACTGAAAGCATCTCTCCAGCCACGGCAGTTTGATGCTGTTCAGATGAGATGAGATGGTCACAACCGAGCCCCTGCCCTGCTCTGTGAATGGACTCGAGGTTGTTGCGATGGGATCTCTACATCAGGGTAGTGACTGGTTCCTAGCTCTGGGTCTCTGAGGAACACTTCCAGGTGAAGACCCCTGTGTCTGTTACCTTTCTTGGGCAGTGGGACCCTGCAGTCCAGCATCCACCTAGCCCAGTGAGTGCTGGGTTGTGTGTTTTCTTTTAATAATTAACCCCATCAGGAACAACATGGCAGCAAAAGAAGGACATCCAAGCTTAGCAAAAAAATTTCTCTCTCACACCTACCCCTCTTTACTCTTAAAAAGGCATTTAAGAGAATTACAGATCTATGGAAAACAATGAACTCCTGAGTCCCTGAGTTTAGCCCAGGTTCTTCAGTGGAAGCACATTCCCTCCCGTTTCCAATGCCTCCAGCTGAGACTTCTGTTTCTGGGGATGAAAAGGCTTCCTTGGCTTAGAGAGCAGCTACCTTTCTGACTAGTCTCTGCCCCACTAGGTCAGATGGGCAAGCAGAGAAACTGCAGGTCTCCGAGCCATCTGCTCAGACCAGAGGATTCCAGCCTGCCTGTCTCCCCAGACAGGTTTCTGGGGCAAGAGTCCATTCAAAGTCAGTGGCCTTCCTGGCAGCTAGCCCAGTGTCCCAGCAGGAGAGAGACATCACAGTTGACGGCTCTTGATGGCTCTTTCAGCGTTCACTTTCTAGTGCTCTGTGTCCAGAATTGCCTGGTTTTAAACACCATCTTCAGGTCTTAACCCAAGATGGAGGCTACAATGCAAGATGACTTTCATGAAACAAAATGGAGTTTTCGGGTGGACGCTGACATAACCCTCAAACTGTCACAGTGATGGTTAGTGCTTCATGGGGTGGGAGGGACAAATCCCTGGCAACTGAAAGCCAAGTTCGGGTTCAGAAATAGAAATGCAGTTCCCCATGCACAGACCAGCCTTCTTCCTGACTCATAGGCTCTGTATTTGTATAGCCACTGCCTGGTGGGTCAGAGTATCATAAAGCCAACTCACACATGGGGGCTGATGCATCTTTCGGCAGTGGGCATAGGGATTGCCTACTTTATTTACATTTTATCTAGCACTACATGGTTTGGGGGATTTTTTTTTAAACTGAGGTAAGCAGTGGTAAACATTTTGCCCCCTTCCTCCCCCCAAAAAAAACAAAAACTTAAGTTCCAGTTTGTCCCAGAGGCTTCTGCTCCCAGAGAACAATTGAGTCCATAGATATAGACACTTACTTTTAGTTTCGTCTCTTCCGCTCAAGCGTTCTACCCCAGAGTCCATTCCAGTGAAGCTCAGAAATCTATGTCAGATTCTTCCTTCCCTCCTATGGGGCTTAGATCAACTGGGTGCCTTTCAATTTACATCAAGTTCTTTCCCTCCTCACAGGGGCTGTACTCAAATTATAGAATGAACTTACATGCCTCTGAAAGTCAGAAATTCTGGAATGTACTTGACGTCCTGCTTCTGCGTGCCTCAATTTCCCCAGCTGTAAAATGGGAATAATTACCTACCAGACTGAGGGCTTGAGGGTTAAAGAGATTTATTATTCCAGGTGGAAGGGACAACATCTGCTGTCAAGTCTGTAGGGACTCAAGACCTGGCACTTTGTGACTGGCCACAAGATGGCATCATTGTGCCTCACATAACACCAGCTGGGCACTTAGAAAAAAGAAGAGTAGTGCATGTAGGTGACTAGGAAGCTAGTGTTACACCATCCCACCCCAACAGATCTTTCCTGAGGGAACGTTAACCAGCCCCTTGGGGGGGACATTTAACAGATACTCTCTGGATTGGGGCAAGAAGCTGCTGAGAAACTTGACTTTGCATGTCCTGCTCCCCAGCTGCTGTGGAGGAATGTGAGAAAATCTGTTTTGGCAGTAAACACAGTGAGGAAAGAACTGCCCCTCCTCCGCCTAAAATCCCCACTCCTCTCTGTCAGACAGACAGACACACACACACACACACACACACCATTGACTCTTCTCCAGCCAATCACGAGAGGATATATAATCTTTTCTCTTTATCAACATTTGCAGAGCTGTGTCACTAACAACTCAAAAGCCCAGCAAGCATTTTCAGCTGCTCATTGGGTGTAGAGTATTCATATTTAAATGATGCAAACCAGACTACCCTCTCACTTACATAGGTGTAAATCCAGTGCAACGCCACTGAGGTCAATGATGGCACCAATCTACATTTACACAACCCAAATGAGATCAGAGTCTCTCTCTAAAGCTCGGCCTCTGCTAACATCTCAAACTGGTCTCCTCCTATTTCCCCTGTCATTCCCTATGCTCTGTCCCCACTAGTCTTTACTCGATACTCTCGGCTCTCTTTCAATCCCTGACAGCTACCCTGGCATTATCCGTAACCTCACTCCCATCTGACCACATCTTTAATTAAAACAAATAACTCAACTGTCACAGATCTGGTCAGGCTCCCTCTTGCGGGCCACCCACCAAACGGCTGTGGAGAAATCCAAACCTCTGGATCTCTGTGTGTAGGCTCTGTCTCAGACTTGGGGTCCCTAGGTGCATACTCGGAGCACAGACCCTCTCTTTAACACTCCCTCCTGAGAGCCATGACCTTGCAGTCCCCTGCCCAGCCCCATTATCAGTACTGACCCTGCAGGCTCCCCCATCTTAAACACACCCTCCACCAGAATTCCACCAAAGGTGTGGGCCTTCTGGGTTACTGCTTTATTCTCTCAGGGGCACACGGTAGATGCAGTGTATGATACACAAGCACTTTGCCCAGTTACACAATGGACTTGCTCTTTAACAGCGTGAAAATTACACAAAATAACAAAATAAATATCCCCTTCCTCCACAATTCCTCTCACTCTAGCTAACCCTTCCCTTGGGAGGCCTATCTGTAGGCAGAGGTCCCCTCCTTGTCTCATCTGGCTCCTGCAGCAGCTCCTCTGATCTTATGCTAATGAAAAATGGTCAAAAGAGAAAGCCAATCAGCTCCTGCTCTTTATAGTCTTCTAGTCCCTCTGTCAGGTGACTCCTTGATCATCCATTCAGCCTACTCAAGTGACCACAGGCCCTTACCAGGTGACTTCCTTGCCAGGTGACTTCTCCCCAGTAAGAGGCTTGGGAGCCAGGCTATTGTTTAGAGTTAGTTTATTTCAGTGGTCAGCCATCCTCATTTAACAGCCTTCAGTTGTCAGCCTTGTATCACTACTTTGTTGGAATTTCAGTCCAACCTGGGGTGAGGCAACAGAGTAGGTAAAGAACCCCACATCCAAAATGGATTCTGCAGTCTGACACACATACAGATGAAGAGTTCATAATTTCACAGAGTTCAGAAATTGTACAGCTTCCCCAAATCACCACACCAATATTACAACCAAACAAAAATAGAAAACAGACATGGAACCAAAACATATAGAACAATCTCAATTCTTCATAGATTACTCTCCCAAGAACAGCTTTCCTTATTTCACATTGTCTGTTGTCTCCCCTCTTGCCCTCCTATACATCTCTGCAGATCTATTTATTATTCTTGAGGAAAGGTTTGTGCCTTCCTGTCTGTACAGTGCAATTCATATTTATTGGGCTAACACCACAGGATGGAAGGAAGGATCTTGGTTGCCAGCTATCAACTAGAGATATGTACTAACTCCAGCATGGGTTATTGGCTTGACACAAATTACGGGCTGAAATTCTAAGGCCTGTGTTATCAGTGAGGTTAGAATAGATTATTATAATGGTTCCATCTCACCTTGAAATCACTGTGTTTATCACGCTTGTCAGCATATGAAAGCTCACTAAAAGAGAGAAGTTCTAATCCTCTAAACTTCCATTAAAGACAGGTCTTAAACTCCATTGAATGGTACTGGCCTGGGAGGAATTTTGGGAAGGGACAGAGTAGAAAAAGGATAGTTGTTTTGCTATGAAAAAAAAGCAGGGACAATTCTTATTAAGCAGGGGCATTTGTTGTGTACGAGTTTATTGATTCTATTAAAAATAAACCAGCAAAAAATTGACTGGCATTAAAAGACAGTTAAAAAAAAAATTATGTGCAAGAGACAAGAGTTGGAAACATTTTCCCCTTAATTTGGCATACACTTCTAGATGTAGTAATTTTTTTTATATGTAATCCTGATTTATGACTTTTACCAGATAACATTTGAAAAAATGAACATTTCAGTTAATATGTATGATTATCAACAAAAAGAGACCTAAAATAGCTTTGAACTGGACCCAGTCCTACTCTGTAGGAGTTTTGTCATTGATATCAGGGGAGCAGAATTTGGCCTTGTTTGAATACTTGGTAATACATCATCTGATATTAGCTTCCAAGAGGAAAGGTTCTCTCATGGTTCAGTAACTGATTAAAAGACAGGAAACAAAGGGTAGAAATAAATGGTCCATTCTCACAATGGACAAAAGTAAATAGCAGGCTTCCCCAAGGATCTGTATTGCAACCTATGCTGTTCTACATATTCATAAACAATCTGGAAAAAAGGGTGGATAGTGAGATGGCAAAATTTGCAGACAATATGAAATGACTTTAGATAGTTAAGTCCAAAGATGACTGTGAAGAGTTACAAAGGGATCTCACTAAAGTGGGAAATTGGGCAACAAAATGACAGATGAAAATCAGTACTGATAAGTGGAAAGTAATGTGCACTAGAAAAAAATAATCCCAACTATACATCTAAATTGATGGGGACTAAATTAGCTGTTACCACTCAAGAAAGAGATCTTGGATTCATTGTAGATAATTCTCTGGAAACATCCACTCAATGTGCAGTCAAAAAAGCTAATATAATGTTAGGAACCATTAGGAAAGGGATAGATAATAAAACAGAACATATCATAATGCTACTGTATAAATCCATGGTACACCCACACCTTGGAGACTGCATGCAATTCTTGTCTCTCCACCTCAGAAAAGATATATTATAACTGGAAAAAGTACAGAGAAAAGCAACACAAATGATTAGGGGTATGCAACAGCTTTCATATGAAGAGAAATTAATAAGACTGGGACAGTTCAGCTTAGAAAAGAGACAACTGAGGGGGGATATGACAGAGGTCTATAAAATCCATGAATGGTGTGGAGAAAGTGAAAGTGTTATTTACCCCCTTCTCATAACACAGGAAACAAGGGTCACCCAATGAAATTGATAGGCAGCAAGTTTAAAACGAACATAAGGAAGTACTTCTTCACATAACACACAGTCAACCTGTGGAACTTGTTGTGAAGACCAAAAGCATAACCAGGTTCAAAAAAGAATTAGATAAATTCATGGACGATAGATCTATCAATGGCTATTAGCAAAAATGATCAGGGATGCAACCCCATGCCCTGGGTATCCTTGAACATCTGACTGTCAGAACAACAGGGGACAGATCACTCGATAATTGCCCTGTTCCATTAATTCCCTCTGAAGCATCAGGCACTGGCCACTGTTGGAAGACAGAATACTGACTAGATGGACCATTGATCTAACCCAGTATGGTTGTTCTTATATTTATTAGTAGTATTAATTATTTGTATTGCCATAGCACCCAGCATCCCTAGTCATGGACCCAGACCCCATTGTGCTAGGTGCTGTACAAACACAGAACTAAAGGTAGTCCTTGTATCCAAGGAGCTTACAATCAAAGTAACATACAAGACACAAGAGGTGGTTACAGACCAAGAGACGGGGGAATACATGAAAACAATGAGACAATAGTGGTCAGTATGATGAGCCAAGGCCTCAGCACACCAGCTGCCTAACCATTGTCAAGGGGTATTTTTTGTAGGTATCATGGCAAAGGAGAGTTTTAAGAAGGGATTTGAACAAAGGGGTGTCTTTTTGTTGTACATTTTTTCAGTAAAAAGGGTAGAATGTCAGTATTGTTAAACTAAGCATATTATATATGTGCTGCACCTGGGGTCCATTAGTCCCTTCACCTTCCCTGAAAGGAATCAGTCACAGATTTAGAAGGGGGGCTAGGAGCAATATGGAGCGTTCAGGTGTGAGTGCAGCTCTGCACAAGACTGAAATGACAGGGCTTTGCCTCTCACTTAACGGCCTGGTCTTACAAAATGGTGAACTCCTTCAGCTCCTGTTGCAATCCATGGGGATGGTGAAGAGCTCAGCACCGAGCAGGACCACATCCCCAAATGCTTTGAAATCAAAGAAGAGTTGGTCGGACAAAGAGCGAATGCAGCCTTTTCTTTTTCATGAATGAAGCCACATCTATGTAGGGGGGAGATTGTCCAAAGGCACAAATGGCACCTATCTCCCATTGAAAGCACATGTGTTAGGGATCTGTTTTCCCCTCACAGACATTTCCCTGGAGACCCCCATTTCCACTTCAGTCATAACAACAGTTATTTAGTGACATACCTGTACCATGAGAAATAACCATAATGCTCTGCCCTTCATCGGAGGATCTCAAAGCACTTTGTAAACATTCCCAGGCCTCATAACACCCCTCTGAGGTAGATATTTATAGTCTAATTTTGCAGACTGGGAAGCTGAGGCAGAGTCACTTGCCCAAATTCACACGGAGCCAGTGGCAGACTGTGGGATAGAACCCAGAAGACCTGCCTCCAAGTCCACTGATCTAACCACCAAGCAATGGTTCTGATTCTGTCTCACCCAGATTTGAACTGGAAACTGCGGATCTTCCCACTCAGAGTTTTCATCTTCTGCCAGATTTCAACTGGGAACCTAAAATAGAGGGCCCAGACCAAAACTCTTGATCCAGTCACTCCCAAACTTTGGAAAGGTCTAGATCTGAGGTTTGCAGCTCAGAATCACATCTAGTTACCAGATGTCCCTCTCCCCAGGACCAGCCCTTGCCAGGAGTGATTGCCTCCAAAAGCCCTGTGCAGAAGATGCTGCTGTCAACATGCAGCCATGATAAGACAATACTCTCCCGCCTCTACATTGTACTGTAAAACCTCTTCCATCTCCTGCCACGTGGGGCCACAGGATATGTTCACTTATTGGGGCAAAGGGATCTTGCAGGTATTTAGCTTATGGTCTTCTGCCTCATAAATGCCCCCAAGGTGCACAGTTGTCCAGTACAACCTCAGTACAATCACTAAGACATTATGCAACATTTCCAAAAAGTCAACCATTTTTCTCCCCCAGCTCTGTATACTACACCTGTTCCAAGCAATAAGAAGCCACGTAGCCATCAAGTGGAAAATATTTCTCCCTTCCCCCTCTTTCTTCCACCTACAAGGTATGATGCGCAGGCTGCATTGTATGGATTTGATTTTCAGCAAGTCGCTTATTGCTGGCAGAACCTGCCTCCGCTCACTCTCCCTGCTTGCTCATGAGTGACACTAATCAATGGTGTGGGAGGTAAGGAGGAGATTAGTATTGCTATGATTGACAAGCCTCACTCAATTTAGAAGTGGATACCTGAAGACCCACTAGATAGATCTGACCTATTCATACCGTGCTTATCACTGAAAAAATGGACAGAAAAAAACAGGGCAAGTTACCGCAAGAAAAGCCTAATTCACTGACATTTTAATGAAGAAATTTCCCTATATTAATCACAATATGTAATCAACAGGAAAATTGGTCCCTGCTGCGGAAGGAAAGATCCCTTGAATTATCTCAGCAGGGGAGAGGCACTAATTTATTGCTGTTTTACACCAAGTCTTTTTGATGCAATAGATGAATGAAGCTGATATTTTGGACCTAGACTTTCATTTACCCTAAGGCTCTTTACACCAAGCTGGCAGAGCTGTGTAAGTGGGAATCAGGCCCTTGGTCTTTAGAAGCATGGCTAAGGTCAGAAAGCTGGTGCTGTTAAAATTGCTGTCTCTCTTTTCCTTTCTATTTGCCAGCCACCACCCCAACACACACCTCCAAAAACTTGGCTGGATAGGACTCCCCCATCCTACCTTTATCTCTGAAGAGCTGATGACACTTCAGAAGAGCACTGAAGTCCATTCTGCCTCATCTTAGCTAAGTGCCTGTCACATTGTGGCTGCAAATATTGCTGTAGAAAGCAGCAAAAGCACTGTTTGCCTGTCAGGAACATTTGCTTCCTCTAATTCCATCACAGCATGGAAGAGGAGTAGCCATTAGCTGGTTAGATGAGAGACAAAAAGATGATGTAGACTTTCCTTTCCTTCTCAGAGGAATGATGCTCTGGAACAGCCTTCCAGGAGGAGGAATGGGGGCAAACAACCGACCTAGTTTTAAGATGGAACTTGATACATTTATGAACTGGATTATACGCCGGTGTTGCCTACAATAGCAGGGGACAGGACAGAGGGGTCCCTTCCCATCCTATGTCCCTGGTTGGCAGCAGTGTCAGTTTTCTCCTAAGATCTACCCAAAATACCAGGCTAGACAGAGGAGAAAGCCTTAGTGACATTCATTTTAAGAAAAGCTTTCCTTTTAAAATAGGTCACCAAATCAAAATGTACTCCCTCTCACACGCATCTTTTCCCCTGGATTCTGGCTAGGGGTGGGGAAGCCAGTGACACAGCCTCCTTTAGCCCTGAAGAGGATGGAGAGCTGGAAGCAGGAGGCTCTGGCTCTTTCCCTCTCTGCCCCCCAGAGGAGATGGGGAACCAGCAGGGGAACAGATCCTCCTGTCCTGTATGAAAAAAGGGACAGGTAGGGAACTCTCAGCCTGGGCACTTCTTCTCTGCTCATTAGAGCCTGGTGTTGCTCCATCTGCTGGCAGAAATCCTTGGAGGCCCAGAAATTCCCGGCAGGCAAAAGCTCCTGCTGTTACTCCTACTTCTGATTCTCCTGCCTAAGTCCCTATTGCACCTACTTGTGAAAAGGCAGGAGGTGGGAGAGCTGCGCTTCCCCCTAGCCAGGAGGAGGAGAGGAGAAGCATATTCTCCCATGCTCCTCTTTACTTTAACCACTGCTCAGCACCTCTATTGTGAGCTCATTGGCTTACCACTTACAGCTTGCTGATTAACAGGGAAGGCCCAGGCTTTTGTCAGCTACTGAGCCAGAGGCCTGAGATGATGTGAGGGTCTTTGAGAGTGGCACAAAGTAGTCTCCCAGGAGTCTGTCACTGCCAATGAAAAAAGGAACTTTAACCCAGCCTGCCCTCTGGAATTCAGGGCCCAGGCTCTGAACTCAAGGAATTGGTCTGGGTTTGCTACCCAAACTCTCCTGCATTCCTAAGACTACTTCCAGTCACATCTTTGGTCTTCCTTCCTATCCTCATGGGACTGAGGGAAAGCCTTCAGATGGCCTGAAAACAAACAGACTTTGGATCCTGGTCCCCTTCAGAGCACAGTGAGAAAGTGATGCTTTTAAAACAGACTCAAACAAATACCCCTTTAAAGCAAAACAGACTTACTCCAAAGTTGGTGGGGATGCCTCTGTGATGAGCAGACAGTCTCCAGTGATTGCTCCACGTGTGCTGGCTCCTTAATGCTGGCTTGCACTCCTTTTATGTGTCTCAGGCCGACTTCCTGAGAGGCAAATGGACTCTAGCTGTTTTGTGAGCCTGCTGGTTAACCCTTGCTTTCCTGCCTGGAGCCCTGAAGCTTTCTAAGTTGTCATTCCCTGCCCCTCCTGGGACCCAGATAAGTAATATACCCCATCACAGCGAGGTTACTGACTAAGAATCCCTACCGTGCTGGAATTATATGCATAGGCCTCTTTTAAGTTCCTGTCTCAACATCTTGCTGATCTGATGTCAAGGAACAGGTCCCTATAAACTCACTGACCAAAGACCTCTGGTTTGCCCTCTGGTTTGCTGATCACTAGCTCAGCAGCTTTAAACTGTTGTATGATGTCATGACCTCTGTGAGGTCACTGGCTTCACTCATCTAGCCAGTTGGGGTGATGTCTAAGCAGAAGAGTCTCTCGGGTTATCTGTTTAGCATCTCTACCTTGGAGGATGCCAACACACAGGTCTTTCTGAGACTACTAACTCAAACTACTGGTCCTTCAGTGGTTAAACAAGACCAAAGTAGGAGGAGGACCTTCCCCATTCTGGTGTGTATGTTGGCATCATGTAGTGAAGTGATCTTTCATTATCTTGTCAGATGGGACATGGCATGTTGAAGAAAACAGAGCTAATAAGGGAATCAATGTCCTGTGCACGGGTGTGCCTGCTGAGTGTGCAGTTGTGTAAGGGCATTAAATTTGTCTGCCCACAACTCCATGATGGAGTGCCAAGAGGGGACAGGGGACTGACAGCCATTTTGTTTTTCCTTGATTCTGGTGAGGGGAAAGGGCAAGTTTTTCCCCAGAAGAGGAGGGAGGTCTAGACGTGGCAAACTCTCCTCTTTCCTGTTCTGCCCCTCCATAAGGGAGGAAGGAACCAGCAGTGGGGACAGATCTTCTTGTAGAAGAAAGGAGGCTGCTTGGAGACTCCCAGTTTGGATAATTCTCCCATCAGGTCTGGTGCTAGTGCTGCTCCACCTACTGACAGCAAGGCTCGGAGCCCCAGGAATGTCCCCAGTGAGACACCAACCAGCCTCTCCTGCGGCCCTTGCTTCAGATTCTCTTTTCACCAGCCAACGACGAGGCGGGAGGAGGTAGAGGGCTGGGTAGCTGAGCTCTCCGTGCCCAAGAGAGGGCATGGAGGTGGACCCAAACTGTGAGCCCCTGAAGTGCTTCTGACTTTAATCCCTGATTCATGAAAAGATGTTACCTGGGAAAACAGCAAACAACCTTTGTCCTCGTGTCAATGCAGTCCCCAGGAGTACATTCCTTTGCTCCACTGTTTGAGCAGAAATCAAATGTCCCTATTTTCTAAATTTAATCAAGTGTAACTAAAGACCTTGCTCAGTCACATCTCATCGTAAACACCTCTCCTGGAAAACCACTTATTGTTTCAGCCTTCCTTTGAACAGGAATGCCATCCAAAGCAACGTTTCTCTTTAATAAACATCAGACCTCTAATTCCCTCTCTCCAGTTGGATAATTTGGGGAACATTTTCAAAAGCAGATACGTGGCCTAGGAGCCTAAGCCTCATGGAAAGTCAGTGGGATTGAAGGCTCCTCCATCAATTAGTTTGCTTTTGAAAATGTCACTCTTTGGCAGAACGCTAAGAAATGACCCAAGATGAGAATTCGCCCAGCCCAGGGAGAAGGAGCTAAGAGGACTTTAAGATACTTTTGTGCCCTCCTGGTTCCAGGCTGCTGTAGAAGCCAGTGCAGCCCCTTCCTTGCCCCCAACACTAACCTTATAGAGGTGCTTGCAGCAGGGCCTTTTAGGACAATGTAGACTGCCTTGCCCAAACCTGTGTGCATGGGGGAAGGGGGAATTTTTCTCCTATCTGGATGCAGGGCTCTACCAGTGTTGTTACTCTCTGCAGCAGTACAAAGGGGCTGTAGAGAAGAAAATCCCTCCCTCGCCCCTCTGCACTCACTGCTTTGCTTTCAGTGATGGGCTAGAAACATCTCCACTCCCACACTCAGGATCCAACTGGCTGCATCTTATAGAACTACCCGAGAGTCAGCTAAGGAGCAAACTGAATCTGCCCTGGTCTAGCAATCCCAAAATCCAGGAGGGTATTGCAGAGAGCCACTAAGGCCAATATTTTCAAAAGTGGCTGCTGATTTTTGATGCCTCCATTTTTGGATGCCCAACTTGAGACACCTGTTGATTTTTGGAGGTGCTGAGCACCCACAGCTCTCTTTGATTTCAGTTGGACTTGCAGGCGCTCAGCACCTTTGAAAATCAACAGATGTCTCAAACTGGGTGTGACACTGTCTGGACTAGGGGGACCATTTGTGATATTATTTAACATCAATATTTCAAAATTACAATAATTCATATGAGCTATGCCATGGCAGGTACTGTTAGAAAGGATATAATTTTGTAAGTAAGATGATATTGTTTATGTGTATGTGTCATATTTGTATTGTAAATTTATGGCTATGTGTCACGCTGGCTGAATGAGGGGGGCCCTTGAGGTGTATTCAGGAGGTCTGATTACTCCCTTCTACACCAATCTCGTGTTGGGAGTGTCACGTTGGTTGGATGATGGGGTGGGGTGGGGGGCATTTGTTATAAGGTTTGACATCAATATGTCAAAATCATTATAATCCATGTGGGATATGCCATGTCAGGTACTGTTAGAAAGGCTATGATGTGCTAAGTAAGATAATAATGTTTATGTTCATGTGTTATATGTGAAACGGAAGTTATGGCTATATTTGAGATATCTGTATTTCAAATTGTGCTGGCTGGGACACACCCCAGACAGGATGGCTACAAAACAATAGCCTGCTTAATGGCCCATTAAGACATTCCCAGGTGCAAGTGGGCCCAGGGGAAGAAGCCAACATCATCTAATGAGTCACCAGAACTGGCCCATGTGACTCTGGACTCCATTTTGGTTCCTGTGAAATTCCACAGGCGGCATACCTGATGTGGCACCAGGACTGGCCCATGTGACTCTGGACCCCATTTTAGTTCCTGTAAAATTCCACAAGACAGTATGGCCAGGGCAGGGGGTATATAAGGCGGTGGCCTGGGAAATCATATTGTCTTTGTTCCTGTTCAGCTACAGACACATACCTACCTCTGGATTAATTCATTTTGCAACTGAACCGAAGGACTAAGACCCATCCAGGTACTGGATGTATACCAGAGGAGCTATACAAGCCTGCAACTCCACAATTCTCCAAGAAACTTGATGTATATGGACTTTCAATCATTTGTATGTATCTGATTTGCTTTGACCCTTTAACATTGCTCTTACGGTTTGCTTCTTTCTTTTATAATAAACCTTTAGTTTTAGTTATTAAAGGATTGGCTGACAGAGTGGTATTTTGGGTAAGATCCAAACTTATATTGATCTGGTAATGTAGCTAACCCTTTGGGGTCAGAGGGAACCTTTTTGGTAAAGAGCATAGAGTTTAATCAACTGGTCTCTTTACTGGACCTAGTGGCTGATTGGGAGCCGGAGACTGGAATGCAATAAAGGGGGCTGTGTGTATTTGTGTACTGGCTTCTTGATAACCGGTTTGGGGGAATCAGAAGCAGTTTGTGGCTGATTGGGAAGTCTGGCTTCAGTGCCGCCCACCAGTGCTGGGAGAATCTGTTCCCCTTTTTACAGCCTGCCCTGACCTTGTCATTCTCAGGTGGCTGCCCTAGGCATGGGACGGGTCACAATATGTTTGATATACATCTGTATTTCAACTTGTGCTGTGTTTCTGGGTGACACCCCAGACAGGATGGCAGCAGCACTAAGCCTGCTTAATGGCCCATTAAGGGAACTCACAGGTACAATGAGCCCAGGGAGAGAAGCCAGGGTTACACCTTTGTGAGTCACCAGGACTTGCCCAGGTGATCCTGGAGTCTTGGACTCCATCATGTTCCTGTAAATTCCCACAAGTAGCATGACAAAGGGACATAAAAGGCAGCTACACTACACCCTTCCATATTGTCTTCAGTCCTGCTTCCTACCTCTGGACCAACTCATCTGTGACTGAAGCTGTGAAACAAAGGACTGAGACCCATCCAGGCACTGAATGTACACCAGAGGGACTATACAAGCCTGCAAACCCCACAATTCTACTGAAAACTTGATTATATATGGACTTTCAAATCATTTGTATGTATCTGATTGCTTTAATCATATAACACCTCTCACCTTCTTTGTTTCTTTCCTTTTATAATAAACCTTTAGTTTTAGTTATTAAAGGATTGGCTGGCAGTATGGTATTTTTGGGTAAGATCCAAACTTATATTGATTTGGTAATATGGCTGACCCTTTGGGCTCAGGAGAACTTTTTGGTAAAGGGAATCGAGTTTTAATAACTTCTCTTTACTTGACATAGTGGCTGATTGGTGCTTGAGACTGAAATGCAATACAGGGGCTGTGTAGCTTCTTGTTAACCAGTGCAGGGGATAAGAAGCACTGCAGTGTTAGCCACCAGGTCGGGAGGATCTGCTCTCCTTTTGCAGCTTGCCCTGACCTTGGCATTTTCAGGTGGCTAATCTAGGTACGGACGGGTCACACTGGGCATCCAAAACATGAGGCATTTAGAACTGGGGGGACAATATTGCTAATTTTGGCATTACTGTCTTGCCCTAGAATCAATGAGGGCTCTAAGACTAGTAGACAGGATTGTATGGGAGCTCTGTCTTCGAACCCTCTCCAGCTGTGTCTTAGCAAGTCCAGCTGAAGAAACTTCGTCCCTAAAAATTACTTGAATTAGCCGTGCTGCTACCCATTAGAATATAATAGTTAACAGGTCTTTGCAGAAATAATTATCACTTATTTGTAATGTTTACCAGGGCAGTGGCTGACTTATAATGTATACAACCATACCCATTTCATCTTATCATATAGGGAGAATGCATGACAGACAAGAGCTGTGCAGATGACTAGACAGCACGAATAAGGCCAAGGACAGACTTTATGATGATGGGCACAGTATGGATATATAAAGATTGTGAGCCAAATTCTGCCCTGGCCTTTATTTAGATTGTAAGCTCTTTGGGACAGGGATCATCGCTGTATTTTTACAACAACTAGCACAATGGGATTCTGGCCCATGAATGGGGCTGCTAGGCACTGCTGACACACAAATAATTAATACATAAAATAATAATAATCATCTATATAAGATTCCAGGATTGTCACTCTGAAGCCTAGAGTGTCTGTTGAGTCGGTGTGATGTGATGGACTTTGGCTGAGAGCTCTTTGTTCAGAATATCACCAGGTTCAAGCATCACCGGGCTTCATGGTCTGTTATAGTTCAGTGTTTAAGTTCTCAGCCATTTTGACTTTGTGAATTACATCCCTGCAGTGAAAAGCTACAGCAAGGCCTGTAGCAATGCCATACCAAGAGTCCTAGACCCCTTGTGATATCAGCAGTAACTCAACCAATCAGCACCCTTATTCTAGAGCTAATTTGTATGCAACAATTTCATTGGTTGTATGAGGGAGTGTGGACAGATGGTGGATTACTTGGCCCAACTGCCAGACCTGTGCACCACCATGGCTTTCAGCTCCTAGTAATAATAATACTGGATCTTGTGTAACTCCATTGAAGTCCAGGGAATTGCATGGCGTATGAGTCGTGTTTGTGTAAGGGGATGCTGTTTATTTTGCCAGTGGTATTGTTTTCTTCCATAACTGCCAAAAATCTAGGTTTTTCCCAGCTGGCCGCATCTCATAAAAAGTGTCTGAGAACTGCTGCAGAGCTCTTTCTATGAGAAAGCGAGAGCTGTTCATTCCCATCATGCAATTCCCTAGGCAAACCTGTCACTTTGCAGCACACTTTTCCACTCCATGTTTATTTCCCTTTTTATTTTATTTCTTTAGAGAAACTTGTATTTATTTGGTTGGCAGCCTGCCACCAGGACTGGAACAAACTGTCCCCTTGCATGTGGGGCACTCTCCTGGAACAGTCAGCCAGAGAGCCACCTGCCCTGCCACCACTCCCTTGCCAGTGCCATTTTAGCTAAACACACAGTATTTTGTAATCAACTTGTGTTTTCATTAGGGGTTTAGGTTCCAAAGCAACTAGGTGCCGGATTAGGAATTTACACTCTATGCCAGTGCAACTGGCTCTTGGGCTCCAGCCTGTCTGCAATCCACTCCCAGCAATCCACTGTGTACCCATCTGGGGGTAGGGTGGAAATTGTACTTTCAGTTTAGTTTAATTTTAACCCTTAAACTGCTGGGATTTTCTAGGCTGCTAGGAGGCCATGCATAGTCTGTATCTCTCAGTTGAGAAGCGGTGTATAGCTTCTAGGAAATGTAATTGCTTTTCCCCAGTGCTGGCATTGCAATAGCTCAGCTACTAGGTATGGAGAAAGTTTAGCTTTGGCACGTCTATGGAGCATAGTAGCTGAGCACCCCACAGTCTGTAACGTAGTTCTTTTCATAACACCCCTATGAAGTAGGGTAGTGCTATTGTCCCATTTTATAGATGGGGAACTTAGACACAGAAAGACTAAGGCCCAGAGCCTCAAAGGCATTTAGGTGCCCACCGCCCATTGGAAATCAATGGAGCACCTGCGTATTTCACTCCCGTCATAAATGTTAGGAAAATTTCCTGCTTTTTTTTTTTTTTTTTTAAGAACAATATGGTGATCTTATCCCTCCCTCTCTGTCTCATCTGATTTAAGTTATCCACTGCCTGGAATACATTTGCATAAATCATTAATCAGATACTTTTGAATAATGAACAAATATGCAAGAGTCAGTGTCTGTTCATAGATAATTCATTAATTGTTTGCTGCAAATAGTTCACTTAGTTCCTCTGGAGACGCTCTCAAAATGGGGCCTACTACAGGCTGTCAGGGCTATATCGTAATATTGATCTGTCTAGAAGGGAGCAGAGATCTACTCCACCACCAAATGACATAATGAGAGTATGTGGAGGGAAGGGGGTGTGAAGTAAAGGGGAGATTTTTCACAGATCCCAGATTCAAAGCCAAGAAGGGACCATGGTGGTCATAGAATATTAGAGTTGGAAGGGACCTCAGGAGGTCATCTAGTCCAACCCCCTGCTCAAAGCAGGACTAACCTCAGCTATATCATCCCAGCCAGGGCTTTGTCAAGCCTCAGCTTAAAAACCTCTAAAGATGGAGATTCCACCACCTCCCTAGGTAACCCATTCCAGTGCTTCACCAACCTAATAGTGAAAAACTTTTTCCTAATGTCCAACCTAGACCTCCCGCCCTGCAACTTGAGACCATTGCTCCTTGTTCTGTCATCTGCCACCACCGAGAACAGCCTAGCCCCATCCTCCCTGGAACCCCCTTTCAGGTAGTTAAAGGCCGCTCTCAAATCCCCCCTCATTCTTCTCTTTTGCAGACTAAACAAGCCCAGTTTCCTCAGCCTCTCCTCATAAGTCCTGTGCTCCAGCCCCCTAATCATTTTTGTTGCCCTCCGCTGGACTCTCTCCAACTTGTCCACATGCTTTTTGTAGTGGCGGGCCCAAAACTGGACACAATATTCTAAATGCGGCCTTACCAATGCCGAATAGAGGGGAATAATCACTTCCCGCGTCCTGCTGGCAATGCCCCTCCTAATGCAGCCCAATATGCTATTAGCCTTCTTGACAACCAGGGCACACTGCTGACTCATATCCAGCTTTTTATCCACTGTTACCCCCCAGGTCCTTTTCTGCAGAGCTGCTGCCTAGCTCGTCAGTCCCCAATCTATAGCTATGCATGGGATTCGTCCTTCCTAAGTGGAGGACTCTGCACTTTTCTTTGTTGAACCTCATTAGATTACTTTTGGCCCAATCCTCCAGTTTGTTTAGGTCACTCTGTATCCTATTCCTACCTTCCAGGGTATCTACCACTCCCCCAGCTTAGTGTCATCTGCAAACTTGCTAAGGGTGCAATCTACCCCATCCTCCAGATCATTAATAAAGATGTTGAACAAAACCGGCCCCAGGACCGACCCCTGGGGAACTCCGCTTGTGACCGGTTGCCAGCTAGACATGGAGCCATTGATCACTACTTGTTGAGCCCTATGCTCTAGCCAGTTCTCTATCCATTTTATAGTCCATTCATCCAACCCATACTTCTTTAACTTGCTGATAAGAATACTGTGAGAGACAATATCAAAAGCTTTGCTAAAGTCAAGGTATATCACATCCACCGCCTTCCCTACATCCACAGAGCCAGTCACCTCATCATAGAAAGCAATCAGGTTGGTCAGGCATGACTTTCCCTTGGTGAATCCGTGTTGACTGTTCCTGATCACCCTTCTCTCTTCGAAGTGCCTTAAAATGGATTCCTTAAGGACCTGCTCCATGATTTTTCCAGGGATTGAAGTGAGGCTGTAGTTCCCTGGATCCTCTTTCCTCCCTTTTTTGAAGGTGGGCAATATATTTGCTTTTTTCCAGTCCTCAGGGACCTCCCCCTGTTGCCACGAGCTTTCAAAGATAATAGCCAATGCATTGCATCCGGCCCCATGGACTTGTGTATGTCTAATCCTTCTAAATAGTCTTGGACCTGTTCCTTCAGCACTGCGGGATCTTCGCCTCCTTCCCATTCTGTGCCACCCAGTACAGTGGTCTGGGAGCTGATCTTGTCTGTGAAGACAGAGGCAAAAAAGGCATTGAGTACCTCAGCTTTCTCATCCTCTGTCACTAGGTCGCCTCCCTCATTCTCTAAGGGGCCCACACTTTCCCTATTCTTCCTCTTGTTGGCAACATGCCTGTAGAAACCCTTCTTGTTCCCCTTCACGTCCCTTGCTAGCTGCAACTCCAATTGCGCTTTGGCCTCCCTGATTTCATTCCTGCATGTTTGAGCAGTGTTTTTATAATCCTCCCTAGTCATCTGACCAAGCTTCCACTTCTTGTAAGCTTCTTGTTTGCGTTTAAGTTCGCCAAGGACATCTTTGTTAAGCCAAGCTGGATGCCTACCATATTTGCTATTCTTTCTGCACATCGGGATGGTTTGCTCCTGTGCCCTCAATAAGGTCTCTTTGAAATACAGCCAGCTCTCTTGGGTTCCTTTCCCCCTCATATTAGCCTCCAAGGAATCCTGCCTATCAGTTCCCTGAGGGAGTCAAAGTCTGCTTTTCTGAAGTCCATGGTCCGTATCCTGCTGTTCTCCTTTCTTCCTTTTGTCAGGATCCTGAACTCTACCATATCATGGTCACTGCTGCCTAGGTTGCCACCCACTTCTACTTCCCTACCAAATCTTCCCTGTTTGTGAGCAGCAGGTCAAGAGAAGCACGGCCCCTAGTTGGTTGCTCCAGCACTTGCACCAGGAAATTGTCTGCTAGTCTGACCTCTTTGATGCAGACTTTGGAATGTCTCCCGTTCCATTACGGAGACACTGTTAGAGATGGAAATAACCTATTCTGTCATCCAGTCCACCACCCTGACAGCACAGAATGATTCTCTGCAAGCTGGTATATATTCCAGTATTTATCCCCATCTAGGCCTAATGAACCTCCCAGGACTTCCCTTGGGAGATTATACCAATAGATACCACTATCAGGAATTTTTCCCTTCTTATCTTAATCCTATTATTCCTAGTTAGATATCCCAGCATCCAACCAAAAATAATTTCTTTTCTTGATTAGTGCCTACACTCTTCAACTACGGCTAGTAAGATTTCATGCCACCACCATCCTTAGACATAGTTTATCTCAGGTCTACATAGTTAGCTCTTTCAGCCTTTCTGAAATCCTTATAGAAGTCATTCCCTCTAACCCAGTGGTCTCCAAACTTTTAGGGTCATGTCCTCCCCCCCAAGGTCTGTGGCCCCCCCAGAAGACACAATCAGGGGCTGGGAATGGGGCCAAAGCCACGGTCGGGAGCCGGGGCCAGAGCTGCAGCTAGGTCCAGGGTGGGGGTTGGAGCTGCAGCCACAGGACCTCAGGCCGGGGCTGTGAACAGGGTCAGGAATGGGGCTAGGGCCTGGCAGCCAGGAGTCGGGGCCAGCCAGGATTGAGGCGTGGGGCCTGGGATGCAGCCAGGTGCGGGGCACAGGGCTCATGGCTGCAGCCAGGTGGCAGACCTGGAGCAGAGATGGGGGCAGAACAGGGCTGGATGGTGCTTCCTCCCTGCCCCTGTGAGGGCTGGCCTGGGCCCTGCTGCACCCCCCTAAGGTTCTTGGGGGGGGGCATACCGCACAGTTTGGGGACCTCTGCTCCCGTTGATAATCATTTTTTCTGCCCTTCTCCGGACTCCCTCCAAGTTGTCAATAACTGTCTAGTAAGGCGGTGTCTAATTACCACTGCAATAGTCCAGATGCTGGAATGGGCCTGTGACTGTAGGGGTGAGGGGTCAGGAGAGGATCTGGGTTGATGTTGTTATGGTCTTTCCTTCCGGCTCGATCAAATGTTTCCTAGAAGGTCTCACCCCTGCACTCAGCAGATGGTACTGCTGTAGGGAGTGAGGGAGTCTGGTGCTTGAGCACTGAAGATGGGATAATAATGCTAAAATCCACCCACCTTGGCAGCCTGCAATATGGTTAGGCCAAATACCCCTGCACCCTGTCTTGTTGTTACTGCGTGGAAGTTGGTATCTTACCTATGACAGCATTTCCACCCTGTGTCTCTATATATATCAGTGAAAGGATATGAGGGGGGTTGGCTCCTCGTCTTTGTGTCGTAACATCACTGAGGCTGAAGGGTTGACATGACGTTCCCATGAGGACGAAGGGGCAATATATACAGGCATGGGTGAAGATCAGCTACTGTATACCTTGTCCACTGCCAACTTTTTATAGCCCACTTTAGGCCTGTTTCCAGGAAACCTCTTCATCCAATTCCATGGATGGGTGGGGGACTAGAACTATTTCATTTCTAAAGCACTCCCTGCCCCTCTCCACTTCCACAAATGTGATGGAAGGCTGGGTCACAGGCAAGGCTAAACAGAGATTAAAATGGAAGAAAAAAGGGGGGGGAAAAAGCATTTTCAAATGCTTCTTATAGGCGGGGAAGGATGAAGTGAGGAGGGCACCAAAGGAGAAAAGGTGCCACATCCCAGCAGATGCCACAGCAAAAGCTCCCTCAGTGAGCAGCTTTGGGTGCAATGGCTGAACTCCTAGATGGCAGCTAGTGTCAGATGCCCATCTGGAAGAGGCCCACAGAAGGGCGTGAAATAGCCAGGGCCTGCAGCTCTTTACAAGAACCCGGTAGGCCAGCTAGGAATCAATCTGATGGGTTTTTGCTTGTATGACTTTTTCCCATCCATGCTCTTTCACTTCTCCTGTCTCACACCAACCTCTGCCTCAGCATCCTCCCCACCTCCCCAAACAACTAGCAACAAACACAGAGAATTAAAAACATTAGTAGCCTTCATCAAGCATGCAGAGCCCACCACTGCAGCCACATCATCTATTTGCTGTCACCTTTATCCTCCTACACCCCTTACTGTCTGGCCATCTTTCCCTACATTGCATCTCTGTAACTAAGGCTGGAAGCTTACCAGGATAGGGGCTCTCTCTCTCTTTTACTGGTCTGTAAATTGCATTGCGTGCTATGGGCACTGGACAAATGTGAAATCATAACAACAGTTGGTGATCAGATTCATTGTTTATCACCATCCAATGACTCCTGCCTTCCAGGTGTGATTCAAACCAATGGAGGGGAATTCCACATACATCAGTGATGTTCCTTGGACCATCAAGGCAACAGCACAGATTCAACCACACCAAAAGCTGCTGAGAGACCCAGCATGGACAGCTGGCCTCAATCTAAATACAGCAGCAGAGCATGCGCTTGAAATTATCAAAACAAACCATTTTGATTTTTCAGGGTAGATTCAAAAGGACATTTAGGTAGCAATCACAAAACTGAGGAGGCGGAGGAGGAGCAGGCGATGGTGGTTGTGGTGCATACCCTCCTTTTAACCAATAGCCCAGTTGTTAGGGCATTCACTTAGATGGGGGACGCTTGAAATCCAGAGCAGGGATTTGAACCCAGGTTTTCCTCCTCTTAAGTGAGTGTCCTAACCATCAGGCTATTTGTTAAAAGGGAGACACCGCCTCCTCCATGAATCTAGCCCTTCATTTCATTTGTTTTTATTAAATAAAAGGCTAAAAATACACACCTGCCCACCCAAAAAAAACAAAAAACCAAAAAACCAAAAACAAAACCCTGACATTTTTTGTTTCAGGTTGAATGAAACATTTCGTAGGCTCTTTACTCAATGATGGGGGAAACCAATAACAGAAAATGTGGAAATAGCAGAAGTACTAAATAATTTTTTTGTTTCAATTTTCACTGAAAAGGTTAGTAGAGATTGGGTGTCTAAAACAGTGAATGTCAGTGAAAATGAGGTAGGATATGAGGCTAAAATAGGGAAAGAACAAGTTAAAAATTATTTAGACAAGTTAGATGTCTTCAAGTCACCAGGGCCTGATGAAATACATCCTAGAATACTCAAGGAGCTGACTGAGGAGATATCTGAGACATTAGCATTTATCTTTGAAACGTCATGGAAGACTGGAGAGATTCCAGACTTAGAGGACTGGAAAAAGGCAAATATAGTGCTGGTCTATAACAAGGGGAATAAGGACAATCCAGGAAAATACAGACCAGTCATTTTAACTTCAGCACCCAGAAAGATAATGGAGCAAATAATTAAGCAATCAATTTGCAAACACATAGAAGATAATAAGGTGATAAGTAATTGTCAGCATGGATTTGTCAAGAACAAATCATGTCAAACCAACCGGATAGCTTTCTTTGACAGGATAACAGGAAGTGGTAGATGTGATATATCTTGACTTTAGTAAGGTTTTTGATACTGTCTCACATGACCTTCTCATAAACAAATTAGGGAAATACAACCTAGATGGAGCTACTATAAGGTGGGTGCATAACTGGTTGGAAAACTGTTCCCAGAGATTAGTTATCAGTGGTTCACAGTCAAGCTGGAAGAGCATATTGAATGGGATCCCACAGGGATCATTTCTGGATCCAGTTCTATTTAATATCTTCATTAGTGATTAAGATAATGGTATAAAGAGTACACTTATAAAGTTTGTAGATGATACCAAGCTGGAAGGGATTGCAAGTGCTTTGGAGGATAGGATTAAAATTCATACAGATCTGGACAAACTGGAGAAATGGTCTGAAGTAAATAGGATGAAATTCAATAAGGACAAATGCAAAATACTCCACTTGGGAAGGAACAATCAGTTGCACACATACAAGATGGGAAATGCTTGGCTCAGAAGGAGTACTGTGGAAAGGGATCTCGGGTTATAGTGGCTCAATAGGAGTCAACAGAGTAACACCGCTGCAAAAAAAAACCAAATCTCATTCTGGGATGTGTTAGCAGGAGTGTTGTAAGCAAGATACGAGAAGTAATTCTTCCTCTCTACTCTGTGCTGATTAGGCCTCAACTGGAGTATTGTGTTCAATGCTGGGCATCACATTTCAGGAAAGATGTGGACAAATTAGAGGAAGTCCAGAGAAGAGCAACAAAAATAATTAAAGATCTAGAAAACATGACCAATGAGGGAAGATTGAAAAAATTGGTTTGTTTATTCTGGAGAAGGGGGGGGGGGGGGGGGATGATGACATGATAATAGTTTTCAAGTACATAAAAGGTTGTTACAAGGAGGTGGGAGAAAATTGTTCTCTTTAACCTCTGAGGATAGGACAAGGAAGCAATGGGCTTAAATTGCAGCAAGGGTGGTTTAGACTGGGCATTAGGAAAAACTTCCTAACTGTCAGGGTTGTTAAGCACTGGAATACATTGCCTAGGAAGGTTGTGAAATCTCCATCATTGGAGATTTTTAAGAGCAGGTTAGACAAACACCTGTCAGGGATGATCTAGATAAAGCTTGGTCCTGCCATAAGTGCAGGGAATTGGACTAGAAGACCTCTTGAGGTCCCTTCCAGTCCTACGATCTAAGATTTGACCAGAAATTAAATTTCCAGCTTTTTCAATTTGCTGAAAATTCTGATTAATTTTTTCTTTCATTTTTCAGAACTGCCAGAGAACCAAAAAAGATCAGTTATTTGCACAGTTCTAATGGTAGGTCAGAGAGGATGCAAAAGACAATTTTCCTTGACAGGGACCACATGTAATCCAAGCAGGGGTGGACAATGCCTTCAGTGCATGAGAGGAGCGAGAGAATGGTTGTATCCTTGTACTGAGGGCAGTGTGGAGAACATAGCTAGCTGCCTTTTGTTTGGGAAGAGATGTATATCCTCTTTCATTTGTGCTAGTAGTATAGCACCATGGCTTGGGACCCAAACAACCCAACCCCTTCTCAGGAGCTGCCAAGCGTGTGTGGCATCCTCAGAGCTTTGTCAGGGATGAACATAGTGGGATCCTTCTGAAGAAAATAAAATGTTCTGTTCCTAGCAAGTCAATATCAAACACATGAAGTTTGAAAGAGGTATGAAAATTCCTCTCAACTTATTCTCCCATCTGGAACCAGAATCCTTTTCTAAGACTTCAACTGAAGCCCCCTGTTCAAAATCACCCGATGCTTTACATGAAAACCCTACACCCTTCCTAATCACTTCTCCAAAAAGCAAAATCAGGCAGGACACTCCTAATAAATAAACCAGGTTTAATTATAAACAGTATACATACTCATAAAGCGTGAGAGCAACTTGATAATAGAGGGTGTTTCCATGGCACCAGGAGTCAAACATTTATGCGTTTCACCTGTGTACGATACAAGGCAAGGATGGGGTGATGTACAAGTGGAATCGGGATTATGTCTCTCAGAAGCTATTTCTAGCAAATATCCATCATTCTTTTTCACCTGTCAAGTTACACAATGAGCTAGCATTCAGCTCACAGCTCTGGCCAGGTCACAGCTGGATGGACACGTACAGAGGCAGTATGTGAGGGGTGGGGTGGGGTGGAATATGCAGGGGCTGGTATGAGGTATATATAACACACTCATGGGAAGAATATATGCAGTGTTGTTACTTACAATTTTAGAACCAGTTCTGCCCACAGCTACGTATGCACAGCTCCCATTTAAATCAATGGGATTTCGTATCTGAGGGAATACATCTGGCTATCTGAGTGCACACGGGGACCCAGCACAACAAGCAAGAAATGCTGAAACAGAAAAGACAGGGAGAGAGCAGCCCTGGACCAGGGCAAGGGAGGAATGGGAAAGAGTGCCTCAACCCCAAATTAATCACAGTAGTGAAATTCACCCCCCATGCAGCAAGCTAGAACAATGACTATGCTCTCAGGGACTTTAGTGGTGGCTATACCCATCCTCTGTTCAGGGGTAAACCCCACCTGTAATAAGGAGAAGGCTGAACTGAAGGGATGGTTCCAAGAAGAGCTGGTCCCAAGTCAAACCCCCACATCCAGTCATCCCTGAATTTCGGGGGAAGGTCCAAACCTCTCTCTATAATGGTCCCAGCCAAAATTCAAATCAGGCCTATCTCTTGCCAGAGACAGGCGGAAAGAACCATTGCTATGGTAGAGAGGGAGGACAGGGTAAGAATTCAGAGTACCTTTGACAGATTTGTGCTGTTTTGAGACACAATCACACATGAGGACAGCATAGCAGTCAGATGTGTTGGCTTTACAGTACAACAATTTCACTTTCAATTACTGTACATATTATGTAACCTTCAAACTGAAAACGCTTGGCAATTCTAGAACACAGACATGGTTTTCATTTCAAATACACAATTGCCATCTGGTTTCACTTGAAAAAAAAAACAAAAACAAAAACAAGATTAAAGCTATAATACAAAAGTGACATTTACGTCAATGGCTGTTAGAAATCGCCATGGCTACAGCAAAATTTCATCGCTCCTAGACTTTCTAGGCTACCCCAAACCGGTGGTCCTCTCACTGGCAAGTCAGAATCGCATATCCATGTATAGAGTCCACCCTCAGTCTGGCAAACCTGGGTTAATACCATAATCCTTTGAATGAAGATGGGCAAATTGTGCTAGAAAAAAGAAACACTTGTTTTTCTCAGCAGAGGCTGAATGATGGGTTACTATTAGTTACATATACCCAATGCCTTCTCTGTGTTACTGACCTATTCCTTGGGTAGACATTAGGTAAATCCTTCTTTACAAGTTCAAGTTCTTCAGTCAGAAGAAAAAAGAGGAACGTAATTATAAAAATGAAGAAACTAGTCATCTTTCAGACATACGATTTCCTCAATGGTTTACACGGGTAGCTTGGAAGTTTACTATTTACATTAATGATGCTGTAGAGGTCTCAGGAAGAACCATCCTTATGGCCCTGGTAGGTATCCTCCATCAGGTGGGTGCTAGGAACCCGTTCTTGAACGGTTTTCTTTAAGGCACTGCACTAACACAATGACTTCACTCAGAATGACGGTTAATCTTTCACTGGACAGTACATTTCTCCCTCTCCCTTGCTTGGCCTTCCCTGAGAACTTTGGATTTGATGTATTTCAGGTCGCTGTTGACACTAGGTCGGCGAGCAAAGGGGGAGATCATGCCATAGGCATCTGTTTCTTTGACCCGGCGCATCCTGAAGGATTTTTGGTGGAAGGTGTCACCATACTGGACAGAGATTTTCCTGTGGAGGGCAGGGCTCATCTCGTGAGGAAGCTTGGCCATGCTGAAGAGGACATAAAACATCTCATCCACATTGGTATTCTTCTTGGCTGAGATTTCGAAGTAAGCACAGTTCTCGTCGCTGGAAACTAGGTTTTCTGCTTCATCCGAGCGTACCTTGCGGTAGATTTCACCATGATCATTCTTGTTGCCACAGATCACCATGGGGAGGTCGGCTGTCTCCTTGGTCTTGTTCTTCAGGCAGGATTTGACTTCGAGGATCTGCTTCTGGAGCCTCTTGACCTCATCGAAGGATTCTCTATTGTCCAAACTGAACACCAGGATGAAAACATCTCCTGCAATTAAAAAGAAAGCCAGAAGACTTATTCATTAGAATCCACCTCAGAACAGCCTATTTCCCTTCCACCAAAGAAGTTGGCCCAATAAAAGATATTACTTCATCTACCTTGTCTCTCTAAATTTAAAAAACAGTGGATGTAGTTTCCCCACACCCATCATTCATCCTCTTTGCTTGTTTTTCCTTTGATGATATACACTCTCTAAAGACATTAGTTCCTGGCCACCTTCTGATTCACCTTCCCCCTTGTTCCCACAGCTGTATAAATGTCTTATGGTCACAGTATTTCCAAAGTCATATCCCTAGGCTGCATTTGACTCATTGATGTTGCCAATTTGTACCATGTTTTTTCAACAACCTTCTGATTTAATTCTTCTGGGTCACTCACTCCCCCTCCTCTAGATCATTTGTCCTGAAAAATACCACCTGTGTAACAACTCCTAAAAGCAGAAAACTGTAGCCACTATGACTGTACCGTTTCAATATACAAGAACAGAAGCAGCACTTGACCTCAAGACCCACAAGCCAGTCTGTTCAGAATGTCTGAGAAATGAGTTGGAGGCTTCCCAGAAACCAGTGTTCTGCTACCATTTCACTCGCTCAAGAGAAACAAAAGAAAATGCGAATGACACAGGCCCTCTAACATTATTTACAATGCTGGAAGAATCTTCCTTGTACAGATATGAGATAATGCAAACCAACAACCTGGTAAGTGTCATTTACATGGAACTATCTGAAGAGATCTTTCATGGAACCAAGCTTATACCCACCCACATCCTGGAGTATGGCACCTGCATCATGTAGGATCCAGATCCTGGTACCTAGCGCTGCCTAATATAGAATGTCATTGGATAATAACTAGTAGGTCAAGTAGGACTGGTGCCAGGTGGGCTATGAACTTTACCTCTATACTTATCGATGTACACATCCAAAGTCTAATTTTCAGAAGTGATGCATGCACAGCAGCACCCACTGAAATCAACAGGAATTGTTAGCTGAGGAATGCTTTAGATAAAAGGCCACCATTGTAATATGTGGTTTACTTCATTCTGGGTGACTATAGGAGAAGGCAGAAATAATAAGAGTGGGTGTGACTTTAAGGAGATGCATTCCACTGGAATTTTTAATTGTTCAAAAGCAAGGAACCAGTTTAAAATTTTTTTAAAAACCTTCTCAAGTCATTTTTAATTCCTCAGTGTATATTTTTATGCTAGTATTTCATTGCTTGTGCATGGTGGCAACAAAATTCCTCTTCCTTTAATCCCTGTGAGATTTTGATTTTACCATTCACTTGTCACTGCAGTAAAAAAAGTTGTATATATTATATGTGAGGAGTGAGAAGGAGGAGACTAAATTAGGCAAAGAAACTCGAGACACTCTCCAAGTTGATTCCTGGGTGAGTGATATACTCCCTGATGACATTGAGAGTGCTCCAGTCAGGGAAAAGATGCATCTGTATAACTAGGTCCATCCCATTACCCGTCTTTCCCTATATTTAGCTCCCATTTCCCCCCCTCATTCACCATATAAACTAGTGGTCTCTCAGGAAAGAGTTGTGTCCAGGTTATCATACTCTAGTAGAGATCCATAGTTGTGATCCTTGACCCACCAGTAGGACATCGCTTTCTCTCTCACTCCCCACCGCTTTCACCTGTCAATATGGAAAGCCTCCTCATTGCGGGAAAAGGATGATTCCCAGATGTATCCAGGATGTCCAGCTGGTACATGTCTCCCCGGATGTTGTAGACCTTTCGGTGAAAATCCTCAATGGTGGGAGTGTACTGGTCCTCAAAGCGGCCAGTGAGAAAGCGTGAGACAATGGAGCTCTTGCCCACTCTGGAGGCTCCCAGCACCACCATGCGGTAGGAGTTCTTGGCTGGCACACTCAGGGTGGAGTTCCCACTTGACATAGTCTTCATCATTGCTTGGAGCTGAAAAGGGTCAAAATAAAACCAGGAAGGGGTGGAGAGAAAGGAAAGAAGAATGAGGGTGGAATCGAGAGACTCCTGTGTTTTCTTACAACAAACTCAAAAAGCACTTTGGATTGCTCCATGATGTAAGATAGCGCATTTGATTCTGGTTAGCAGATTGGGGTCAATAAGGGAAATACATGAGTGGAAACTGCCTCGTTTTTTAGCTGATTTAAGGAGGGTTTTGTTTTTTTTTAAAGTCAGGTCAAAATGAAGAAATTTATATTTGAACATAAAGTTTTGAATTACAATTTGCCATTTTGTTTAAACATTGAGGGCTAATTTATCAGCTTGGCTTTAGCCATGACTCCAGTTTCATGTCCACAGTTTAAGTCACTTAGACATTTTGGGCCTGATTTTCAAAAGAGCTCAGCTCTCATTTAGACAGGTTTCCAGAAGCACTGAGCAGCTCCCATTAGGTGTTTAAATGGGAGCTGCTCACAGTACCTGCTCTCTAGGATCAATCAGATACTTAGAATCCAAGTGACCTACAGTGCTAGTACAGGTAATTGCAGGCACAGAATTGCATCATCAGAAGCTAGCTTCAAGACTTGAGCCCTGAATGTTCTTTTTCAAATTTTGAAACCACATTTTTATCCAACAAATCTCTAATGCCTGGGGGGTTCCTCATCCCCAAATTGTTAGCATCTCAAATACTGCTGCTTTGCAGCAAGATGGCTGATAGTGGATGGAGCTGCAGAAATACCAGTTTTATTTTTCATGGATGTTTCACTCTTTACATACACATGTTAGTCCTTGGTTCTGGCAGTCCTTGGTTGTACTGAGTGAACTGGAGAGAAATGAGGGACTTGATTGGGACGGGGGTGGTGTTTCTGATATAACCAAAGGGCAAGATGAATACTAAAATGGGTCTACAGACCCCAGAGGTACATTTTGACACAGCACAAACATATAGGAAATCTTGATAGAAAAACATGGATTCCACAGACATTTTTAATTTTTCAGATCAAATATGTTGCAAACAGAAAAGAAAAATACAGGCATACTGTAGAAAATGAGCTGTCAAGGCAGAGCAGACACATTTGAACAGAGTTTATTTTGGTTACCAGGATCTTATGAAAGAAATATCAAGTTCCTACTGTGCTGTTTATTTAATGTAGGTGTTGTTTACTGAATGATAGGTTTTGAGTATATGTATACACACACACACACACACACACAGACACACACACACACACACACACACACACACACACACACACACACACACACACACACACAGAAATTATTTCTGGGACCAAATCTGGATTCCTATCCTTTTCCTGTGTGAATTTCATCTCTCAAGCTTTACGTAAGTGATATTTGTGCCAAGAAAATAATTTAAAACATTTTACTTGGTTTTACATGTGTTAAATACCAAGCAGAAGTAAAGAAATAGTCACTGCTAAATAAAGAAGCCTATAGCAAGTTTGAGGCAGCATCCCTACCGGCTTTGTGCTGTGGCTTAAGGCAACAGCAGAGCATTACTACCCATTATTATTGTTATTTACTGAGCCTTGACAGCATTCTCAACCCTATAGGAAGCATAAAAGACAATGCAGTGCTTGCCCTAAAGGCAGTTTATAATCTACATTAGACTCAAAGGGGATTACAGCCTAAATTACAATCAGGCAGTAAAGTCAGGACATAATATTGTACACATGTAGTACAGGTCCAATTCTGTCAATGTGAGCACTGTACCAGGGTAGGCTGGCAGGATCTGTTTGGACCGGACTCTCTGTCTAATTTGGAACAGGTTGTACTTTCTCTGTGCAAAGTCACCAATTTTCCTCAGAAACACCTACATCCAGTCATGTTCCTGGGACCTCGCACTGTACAATGTGCAGGCTCTAGGGTCTAAATGCCAGATGTATAGGGATCGAGCTGCTTTGGGCAGAAGTTTTTCCCCATTGTGGTCTCCGAGCTTTGTTTAGTAAGGTGGAGTGTTTTAAAAAGCAGAATACATTTTGTAAGACAATCCTTATTAAAAAAGATTGACATTCTTCTACCACAGTGGTCCAATGCTATACATAGGGCCAAATCCTCAGCTGGTGTACATTGGTGTAGCTGCATTGTCTTTGGTGGAGCGATGCTGATTTGCACCAGTTGAGGATCTGGTCCAGTCTCTTGCCTATGTGATGCTGCAGTGACTGGGGTGAATACCATCGAATATGGTAGCATTTTTCAAAGAAGGGACTCGGTCAGTGTTACCTGATGTGTCTGGTACAGCGCCAGAACGACAGGGCCTTGATCCTGACTGCAGCCTCTGGGTGCTACCGTAATATAAATCTATAAATAAGTATCGACTGAGAGGTAACAAAGTGATCTAGCAGCAAATCACAGATATACAGACCATCAAGAAAGCAAGCAGGAGAGTGTCTCATCTCAATGGATGGGTGGAGAATTCTGCACCTATAATTCAGACATGCCAAGATGTACGTGTATATCATCTCTTCTATATTTGAGTTCATGGAGGAAATATTCATGTTTGTGAATAGCTTTAAAGTGGTCAACATAGGTGACTATCCAAGCCTACTGGATCACAATATAAAGTGGCCCTTACAGGTGGCCCCACAACAGAAGCACTCGGGATGTGGATGAAGCAGACACTCCTCAGCTGAGCACTGAAAGAAATGTTAGAACACAGGGCCAGATTTTCAGCACAGCTGCCTGTTGGGGGTGAGCACTTGAATATCTGGCCCCAATTCTAGATGACGTACAGCTGAAAATATGGCCTCGAGCCTATAATGACCAGTTTATAAACCCTGAAAACTAATCTTGGTCCTTCAGAACATGCTGAAAACAAGAAGCAAACAAGTGAACTGGGGATGAAGAGGATTTTTATTTTAGTTTTGGGTCTGGTTGGGAGCATACATCCAGTTTCATTTTACATGTGCAGGTTTTTCACGCTGCTCCGGCTGTGACACATCACTTTATCGATAACACACCTCCTACAGCCCTCTGTCCTTTCTCTCCCGAAATGGGACGCACAGATTCCTTCACTGAAAATAAAAATAATCCACTTTCTGCCTAGCACAGGGTTGTTTCTAATGCAGCTGTATGCAACGGACTTTCAGGAATTTTTCTCTCATATTCATCCTAATAATCAGGGCTGACAGGGTGCAAAATAGTCTCTCTTGGGAACCGGTGGGAACCTTATGGCTTGAGCCAATTAACATGCTTTATGAAGCACAGGAAAGTGTAAAGTTCGGAGCAATCCTAATACTTACTGTCCTTTTCTAAATTCTATACAAACTGACTGGGGCAGCTCCAATTTTTCTCTTTCACTCCTTCCTCTCAAAGAGACACTGGGCATGAAAGATACAATAAATCAATAACATCGTTGCATCTCCACAGCACCTTCAATCCAGAGATTTCAAAGCACTTATTGTTACACCTTCAGTGTACTTCTAAGTGAAAAGTATTATTGTCCCCATTTCACAGAGGGGGAGAATGAGGCACAGAGAGGCTCAGTGACTTGACCAAGGTCAAACAAGTCACTGGCAGAGTAGGGAACAGAACCCAAGTTCCTAACTCTCAGAGAGCTCCAAATTGCAGTCACTAGGCCACAATGCCTGCTATTCTGATCAGGGCAAAACCTTACTGAGGCTTTGACTGATGGGTGTTTGTGCACAGGAGAGGTTAGGGGAAGTGACAGCTCGAAGCAGATCTTCCCTAGCACACCCAGATTTTATTCCATTAAAATGTCACCTTATGGTGCCCTAAGGAGGTTGGTTCTGTTTATCAGATTATTCATTTAAAGGAGATCCCAGGGTTTGCAGCCTGCCTTTGGTCTAGTGCACAGTAAATAGATTCTTTCAGCACTTTGACTCCTGTAGCTGTTATTCACTTAATTGCCTCTGCTTTGCACCTGATTTGCAGGATGCAGCATAACCTGGAATCTTTGTTTGTCTTTCACGGTTTTCACATCACCACAGCTTCTCTCTGACTCAAACCTTTCTCCTCTCTTACTCATAGAATGAGACTAAGTTCAAGTCCCATGGGGGGGCGCAGGGGAGCCATACATGGGAAAAATTAGACAGTAAAGAGGAAACAGAAAGAGACCACACGGTTATTTACTAAATAAAGTAAAAATCAATCAGAAGAGGATAAACAAACATCACCAGCTGGTTTTAATCTATGTCTCTTCCTTCAAGTTTATTAAAGGTTTAAAAATAGATTACTTCCCTGCTGTATCTTTAGCTTCATGCAGGAACCTTAGGATAACAAAACACCTGATTTATACTATTTTGCACTTTTAGAGCACCTTCTGTCCAATGATTTTAAATGCTTCACAAAAGGTAGGTATTTACTACTATTCCCATTTCACGGAAACAGGGAAAACCAGAACATAGAGAGATAAAGTGACTTGTCTAAGGTCAAATCATGAGCCAGTGACAAGGTAAGCATTAAAACCCAGGTCGCTTGATGCCAGCCCCTTGCTCTAACCATTAGAAAATGATGCTTTTGCTAATTTAAGACTGCTTTATAATGCACCTGCCTTTGCAAATCCATGCATGCATTGAAGAGATCATGCCAAAATTCCAGTGAGGTGTTGAAAAGTCTGATCCTATGCACCAGTTACAGAAAAAACATAATGAAGATAGAAAACCTGCTGCCTGGAGCTTTTACGTATTAGCTTTCAATACCCAAATTATGAGTATCGCTGCATACAGTATGCTCCCTACCACTGAACATACAGGAAAACACTCTGAGGTGCCACTATTTACAGTCACCATTTACAGTATTTCTTCCTGTTTACTAGTCCTAAATGATTTATCGCATCTGGCTAAAAGAGACATAGACATAAACAAACCAAATTGTGCATTACAGACCTGTCGATTAGAAAATCCTGGAGTCTCTTTCATTTTCATGCACACTGATATTATTTCTGGAGGGTGTTATTCTCCCTATCGCTTTAATTCCAGGTTCAGTGCCTCTCTCTTACCTTTCTTTGTTTGGAGAAGTCCTGAATCTTAGTGCCGTAGATGAAGCTGTCTTGATGGTCTTAATCAGAAGCTGCCGCTGCTGCTTCTTTCTGGATCCCAAGTCACTGGGCAGGGCTCCTCTCCACACCACTTTGGACCCTAGATGGACGGGGAAAGACCAGAGTGCTCTAGGGGCTGGTTCCCCATGGATGATCTTTATTGGGTCAGAAGATTGACATGGTCCAAAGCAGGTTCTCTGTACCAAAGGTAGCTTTTCCCCCTCTGAAGAGGTTTGCACTTCTCCTGTAAGTCTCAGTCCACTAGGTCTGCCACTCACACTTGCTTTTCTTGCAACTTGAATTCGTAGACTCATTTGGGTAAAAGTGGCTTCTGGTGCGACACCTAGTTGTCAAGGCTGGTGTGTGCATTTAGGTGACCCATACTGCTTTTTGTAGACTCAGTGAGATAAAGAGGGGGGGGGAGGACTGGGAGTTTCTTAAGACAGCAGGTTTGAAAGTACACCTTCACTCTTGCACTGCAACAAATCCAGGCAGATAATACAGATTTTTCCCCCTCAACTGAGATTTGTTTAAAAATGCTCCCTTTTTAGTACAGAAGTGGCTTTGCTTTTTTTTTAAATTTTAGAATTTGTCTATTGATTCTTCCTCCCTGCCTCTCTCTGTCTGTTTCTCCCAGCAGCTGGCAAGTTGCAGGTTTTCCTTCTGCAGAACTCACAGATAATTGGTTAACTACTCCCTTGAAGCCAGTGTCAGAGACAGCGTAAGGACGGTTGCCAAGGGGGTGGGATCTTATGTTTATTAAAGGTCTTTTTAAAAAAAAAAAACCCACAAACCTCTGGCACATTCCAGATTGCAAATTCTTTTCCTTTCCACACGAGACCTGTATGTATGTGTGTGGTGTATGAGTGAGTTCTGGTGTGAGAGAGACTTATGACTCCTTTTATATTTTACGCTCTGCAAACCCATGAACTTTTTAAAAGCACTATTTCCCCCCTTTTAATTGTTTCTTGCTAGACAGAGATGGACTGACTGGTTAACAAAATAGGGCTTTTCTGTTCCTAATTTCTATGATTCTTTTGAGCTATAGCATCCCCTGTGCTGAGACACTTTGCAGCTGTTAGGAATGCTCGTTGGTTTTGATCTAGAACTAAGGAAGAGGCTACAAATGGGAAATGGCTTGCCACTTCATTTTGATTTGGACCAATCCAAGGACAGTGCTAATTTCCCATCTAAAAGCTGTGGTCCAGCCTGCTCTCTTATGGTTGGAGTCTAAAGGTTCTTGACCTCCTCTTGCTGCAACAAGACCACTTTCTACATAGCCTGCACCACACCCTGCTCTGTAACCACCTCCCTCCTTAGGCACACCCCATAGCACAATGAATGACTAATCACTTCCTAGGAATCGGACTTCTGAACGTTTACCCATTACCCACCCCCACACTGCTGAATGTGCACGTAGCTGCTGCACCGGGTCAGCTCCTCGGTTCCCAGCCCAGAGGCTTGGGTTCTTAGCTGTCCCTTGGAACTCCTTATTGATGTTACCATACAATAATAGGGGATAAGTTACTGCATCAGTTCAGATCCCTGTCTAACCTCCTTGCGAAAGACAGGGATACTTTTCTTCTGGGGTCAAAAGCCTGCAGTTGGCATGCTGGCTGGCTAATTAGCCCCACCTGCTTTACCTGGGGTGGGGGGAAGACTGGCAACTTTAGCTGATCCTCATAAAAGGAAGATCAGGAAATGGGAGAAGGGGCTGCCAGAGGCTGGAGCACCTGCTGGTAGGTGTAGTTTCAAGAGATAGCAGGGAGACTGGGGAAAGTCCTGTTAGCTCAAAGGTAAGAGCCAGAAATTCATGGGGTGAGGGACAGATCTGGGAGAAAGAAGGGACTTAACCTGTACAGGCTTTGTGCGGAAAGGATGAGAAACTTTGATTAATTACTGTGGGTTTTATTTCAAGCCTTCTTAATGAAAAGAAAATCAGAGTGGAGCCTACCCTGCCTGCATTCTGTGAGAGAGCCCCAGGCACAATTTCCCCAGGGAGGGAGCTGGAAAATAGGCCTACCTTATAGCACCCATCGTTCACATGTGGTACCTGAGTGGGGACCTTTACATCTGAACCTTTTCCATCAAGGAGGGCCATGGAGAAGATACGCTGACTAATGGTGAATCAAAAGCATGTGGAGAATGAAAGGATCCGCCAGTTCCAGGAGATTCTCCTGGCCTCCCAGTAGTATCTGCAGGATGCCCAGCTGGCTGAGCATGAGCAGACCAGACAATTCTAGGTCGGAATGGTTCACTTGCTCTCACAGTGGCTGGCGGGAGACTGGAAGAGCCACAGAGGGGAGGCTTGCCATGGAGTTTCACCCAGTCTTACCTTAACTAAAATGGGCAGCAGTGATGACCCCAAGGCCTACCTGACCACCTTCGAGTTTGTTGCTACTGCAGAGAATAGCAACATAGGGCAAGACAGGTCCGGTTACTCCTGTTACCGTAAGTAACAGTAGACAGTGCTACCTGCGACTATTGACCAGAGTGGACAGCTACACCTGGCTCCCTCAGGAAAGTCTTCTCTGGTGGACCTGGTGGCCAGGCAGATATGCTTATCTCCCCAGCTGGGAAGGTGGATGGTAAGAGCTGTGCGGACAGCCTAGCGCATCAGTTCACATGCAGCAGGACCCCATGGCCTTCCACTGCGCCTAGACCCGTCTCCAGATGTCTTGACATAGTCATGCCGCTGGATTTGGACAGGCCTGGACAAAAGAGTAAGGCAGACTCTGTGAAACTTTCCCTTACTTAAATCCCATTTGTGCACTAGTCATGACATTAACTACTCAATCAGTGATGTCATGGTCCTCTTCAAACTCGAAGGATGAACAAAAACCACAGTGGGCTGGCAGAGGAGTTCCTGGGTGACTGGCCCCATACCTCACTGGAGAGGCCCAAGCAGCTTATCGGGCCCTGAGTAGGTGTAGCTGAGGCACAATCCTATGCAATGCTAAGGGCAGTCATCCTGGACCACCTCAGTCTCTTTATGAAAGCTTATCGAAAGAAATTTTGGTTGGAGCCTTTCCCTAATGGGACATACCCTTGGGCAGTAGCTCAATGGCTCCTGGACTTGACTACCCGATGGCTAAACCCACAGATCAAGATGGTAGTGGAGCTCATGGACAATATTCTCCCTGTGGTGGTACAAACCTGGGTTTGATGGTTTCAGCCCACATCCACTGTGGAGGCTGTTGAGATAATGGAGTGGCTCTTGGAGGCTGAATTACTTAGGAGTGGGAAGGCCAGCCTCCCAGTCAGCTGGTTGCACTCAGAAAGGCAGCAAGGGACGATGACCCACCAACTCAATGAAGGTTGTAGAATGGGTCCACCTCAAGCATAACCCCATCATTCCCCCCCGCACCCCTCCCGAACAAGGGCCTCAAAGTTCCAGATTTCCCTGGGGCCAGCACTGCCCTCTTCCCCCCGTGAAGGGTCATGGTATATTATCACTGTGTGAAACTTGGGCACAGCTGACGAGAATGCCCTATGATGAAATGTGACTATTTAGGATGCCTCTTTGGCCAAGCGGGAGAATCCAAGCCAATCCATAGAACTAATCCCAAGGTCCTTTGTGAGCCTGATAAAGATAGGGCCAAACATAGCAGAGGGATTAATAGACTGTGTGGGCAAATGCTACTTCACCAAGGCCTAGTCTCACCCACAGCCTTGGGTCCAGAGTCACCCGTTCAGATTTCTTGCATCCATAGGGAAAATATGTACATACCCAACAGCCTCCATCATTTTGCAGGTGTCAGGTCAAATAGGGAACCTCCTGAGTAGGAGTGGCAGATTGCCTACCTTAGCCTGTGATCTTCAAAAAAGGGAGGAAAGAGGATCCGGGGAACTACAGACCGGTCAGCCTCACCTCAATCCCTGGAAAGATCATGGAGCAGGTCCTTAAGGAATCCATTTTAAGGCACTTGGAAGAGAGGAAGGTGATCAGGAACAGTCAACACGGATTCACCAAGGGAAAGTCATGCCTGACCAACCTGATTGCTTTCTATGATGAGGTGACTGGCTCTGTGGATGTGGGGAAGGCGGTGGATGTGATATACCTTGACTTTAGCAAAGCTTTTGATACGGTTTCTCACAGTATTCTTATCAGCAAGTTAAAGAAGTATGGGTTGGATGAATGGACTATAAAATGGATAGTGAACTGGCTAGAGCATAGGGCTCAACGAGTAGTGATCAATGGCTCCATGTCTAGCTGGCAACCGGTCACAAGCGGAGTTCCCCAGGGGTCGGTCCTGGGGCCGGTTTTGTTCAACATCTTTATTAATGATCTGGAGGATGGGGTAGATTGCACCCTCAGCAAGTTTGCGGACGACACTAAGCTGGGGGGAGTGGTAGATACCCTGCAAGGTAGGGATAGGATACAGAGTGACCTAAACAAACTGGAGGATTGGGCCAAAAGAAATCTAATGAGGTTCAACAAAGAAAAGTGCAGAGTCCTCCACTTAGGAAGAAAGAATCCCATGCACAGCTATAGACTGGGGACCGACGAGCTGGGCAGCAGCTCTGCAGAAAAGGACCTGGGGGTAACAGTGGATAAAAAGCTGGATATGAGTCAGCAGTGTGCCCTGGTTGGCAAGAAGGCCAATGGCATATTGGGCTGCATTAGGAGGGGCATTGCTAGCAGGTCACGGGAAGTGATTATTCCCCTCTATTCGGCATTGGTGAGGCCGCATTTAGAATATTGTGTCCAGTTTTGGGCCCCCCAATACAAAAAGGATGTGGACAAGTTGGAGAGAGTCCAGCGGAGGGCAACAAAAATGATTAGGGGGCTGGAGCACAGGACTTATGAGGAGAGGCTGAGGGAACTGGGCTTGTTTAGTCTGCAAAAGAGAAGAGTGAGGGGGGATTTGATAGCGGCCTTTAACTACCTGAAAGGCGGTTCTAGGGAGGATGGGGCTAGGCTGTTCTCGGTGGTGGCAGATGACAGAACAAGGAGCAACGGTCTCAAGTTGCAGGGAGGGAGGTCTAGGTTGGACATTAGGAAAAAGTTTTTTACTAGGAGGGTGGTGAAGCACTGGAATGGGTTACCTAGGGAGGTGGTGGAATCTCCATCCTTAGAGGTTTTTAAGCTGCGGCTTGACAAAGCCCTGGTTGGGATGATATAGCAGAGGTTAGTCCTGCTTTGAGCAGGGGGTTGGACTAGATGACCTCCTGAGGTCCCTTCCAACTCTAATATTCTATGATTCTATGATTCTATGACGGGAAACCTTTTCAGACTCTCCTGGGAGGAGAATCAAGTCCCTCCAGCCCAGAACCCCTTCAGATGTAAGAAAAGAACCCCTCTGACGATGCCTAGGACCTATTTCTCATCACTCAATCTGACCTCTTTGAAATCCCATGATGATACCAAGGTTGAAAAAGACTGTCCAAGAAGTCTCAGAAGGGAAAAAGAGCCTATGCCTGTGCTGGAGGTGACTCTATGGAGCTGGGCAAAGAATCTTCCCAAAGAGCAGACCCGGGTGAGGGAACATCTCAACAATCTGTAGGCTCCCTTTCATGGACACCACAGACCCCCTTCCCATCCTAGACCACAATACACTAAGTGACACCTTTTGATGTGGTGATGGCTCAACATGACAACCAGATGCTCTGGGAATGTTTCAACCAACTTGCCACCATCAACAGGGTGGCCACCTCTGAAGACTCATCTCACCAGTTCCCCTGCTTTGAATTACGAGATGAGAACCTGTACTGAGTAGAGACATCCCCCAAACTAACAAACCCAGATATCAACTCCTAGTCCCCAAGCCTGCCTGATGGGAGCTCCTATGGTTAGCCCACACACTCCCCATGGCCAGATTACTAGGTAAGGTGAAAACCCAAGAAAGATTGTTGGCTTTATTCTTTTGTCCAGGGATACATAAAGAAGTAGCCGATTTCTGCTTATTATGCCCTGATTGCCAAAAGGTGGCCCCAAGGGGTTGGGGCTTGGCCCCTCTGATCCCCTCAACTCTCATCGCAACCCCCTTTGAATGGGTAGGGATTGATTATAATAGGCTCTCTGGAGAAGAGCGCCCGAGGTCATAATTTTATTTTGGTACTGGTGGACTATGCCACCAATATGCAGAGGCACTTCCCTTATGAAACTCCTTTGTCTCCACCCTAGCACAAGAGCAACTCGAAGTGTTTTTCTGGGTTGGCCTTTCTTTGGAAATCCTCACTGTTCAGGGGATGAATTTCATATCCCAGGTGCTCCAACAAGTGTGGGCACTGTTGAAAGTAAAACCACTCCAGATCTCAGTGTATCATCCCCGAAAATATGGATTAGTGGAGTAGTTCAATAAGACCCTTGAGTATGTTAAGGTTTGTGGGAACAGAAGCCAAAGAGGGAGACCAACTGCTCCTCTATCTTTTGTTAGCATTGTGGTAGGTTCTGCAGCCCTCCCCATGCTTCTCCCCTTTCGAGCTCCTTTATGGGAGACAGACTTAGTTAGGGAGTCTTGGGAACTCACTCCACCCGCTCTACCAATGTCCTCCAATATGTCATTCAGACAAAGGAAAAGTTAGAACACTTGGCCAAACTAACCTCTCAGAGGTCCAACAGACCCAGATGCAACAATAAAATAAAGGGGCAAGAGCCAGGGAATTCCAACTCCTTCCCATCTCCGAGAGCATGTTCCTGGCCAAATGGCTGAGATAATATGAAGTGCTCCATTGAGTGGGACCCGTAGATTATGAAATCTATTGCCTGGACCGGAGAAAACAAAAAGTAGATTTATCACATAAATCTGTTAAAACCCTGGAAGGTCCAGGAAAGCCTCTTCATCCATCCAGAGGATGGCAAAGAGGATCTGGGTCCCCAGCTTCCTACACTGGCTGAAATAGAGAGAGGAGAGGTGCCATTTGTGGACAGGCTTGTCTGCTGGGCAGAGAAGACAAATAAACAACCCCCTGAAAGCTTATACAGAAGTGTTCTCCCCACTACAGGGATGTACCTCCTTAGTAACTCACTGCATCGTATAGGGCCGAGGGCCAAGCCTCTCCTGAAGACACATCCTATCCCAGAAGGTGTAAAACCCGTTAGTTCAGGAAATACAGGAAATGTTAACATTGGGAGTAAGAGAGGAATCCCATAATCCCTTGGTGTAGTCTGGTAGTTTTGGTACCAAAGCTGGATGGGACTGTCTGATTTTTGGATAATTTTCTGTCAAAGAAATGCCATTTCTGAATTTGATGCATATCTGATGCTCCAAGTGAATGATCTACCAGATCATCTCAGTAAAGTCTGCTTTATCACAGCATTAGATCTAACCAAGGGCTATTGGCGAATTCCCCTTATTAGTGAGGGGAAAAAAAGCACCTTTTCTAACCCTCTGGGTCTACTCCAATTTGTTACCATGCCCTTTGGATTGCGTGGGGGCCCTGGCTACCTTTCAAAGGCTGATGGATGAGGAGTTGCAGGTTCATCATTGCTATACTGCAGCCTACCTAGATAATGTGGGACTGGCCCACCCCACCTCCATTCCTAGCAGCTGTCCTTCAAGCCCTACCTGAGGCCCATTTAACAGCAAATCCAAAGAAATGCCTGGTGGAGAAATGGGAAACAAAATATTTGGGGTATGTAGTAGGGAACAGAAAGGTACAAACCCTGGTGGACAAAGTTGAGGCCCTAGCAAAATACTCCTATATCAAGAACTAAAAAGCATGTCTGGGCCTTCCTAGGTCTAGCTGGATACTATAGATACTGCGTACTGAACTTTGACCAGTTGGCTGCACCACTTATAATCCTGTTGAAGAATCAGCCCCTTGACAAGTCACATGGTCTCCCCAGTGTGATCAAGCTTTTTGGAAAATGAAACAGATTCTGTGCAACAAGCCAATATTGCACAGCCCCAATTTCTCTCAAGAATTCATTCTACACACTGACACCTTGCACTGTGCTGTGGGTGCAGTGTTATCCCAACCTGTCCATGGACAAGAACACACTATTGCAGTGGTTTTCAAACGTTTCCTCTTGCGCCTCCCCCCAATACCAATAATAGAATATGTCCCTGCCCCCTCCGGGCTGGGAGCAGAACCAGGGCCGGGTGGGCTGAGAGTGGAGACTGGTGCCTTGAAGCTGGGAGCAGGTGCTGGGAGCCAAGAGCAGGGACTAGAAGAGGAGCCGGGACCGCGGCTGGGGCAGGGCTAGAGTGTAGGTCAGGGCTGGGCAGGGCAGGGCAGAGCTGGGTGGCGCTCCTTCCCCACCCCTTCATGGGGGCTGACCTGGGCCCTGCTGCATCCCCTTGGACATTCCTCCACCACCCCCTAGAGGGGTGCGCCCCACAGTTTGGGGACCACTGCACTATCATCTAAATAAATAGAAAGCTCCTAGACTGAGAAACCTGCTGCTTGGTCCTTGAGAAGGAATGCCTGGTCAAACACTGGACCGTAAAGGCACTGAGGTACTACCTGTTTGGAAAACCTTTTGTTTTGGTCACTGACTATTCGGTGGCTCCAAACCTTGAAAAACTTAGATGCCCGTGTGATGTTCTGATACCTAATCTTACAGCCCTTTTGGTTTTGAGTAGAGCATCGAGCAGGGAGGACCATCAGAAAGATGACTTCCTGTCACAAACTGAAGACTACTCAGGGCCCTGTGGTGAGTGCCTGCCAAGACCAATCAAAGACAGGGGGTATATGAAGGTATAAGGGATACCATTCCTCTGGGGTTAGAGGCCTGTCGCTGGCTGGCTAATTAGCCCCATGTGTTTCACCTGGGGAAAAAGACGGGCAACTTAATTGGCTGATCCTTATAATAGGAGGAGCAGGAAATGGGAAAAGGGGCAGCAATACCTGCCAGAGGCTGGAGCAACTCCAAGAAACAGAGGGGAGACTGGGGAAAATCCTGTTAGCACAAAGGGCTCAGAGGTAAGAGCCAGGAACTTTGGGGTGAGGAACAGACTAGGGAGGAGGGAGGGGGAAGACTTACTTTGTGGGGAAAGGCTATGAAACTTTGATCTGGTTTTCATTAAGAAGACTTGAAATATAACCCACAGCAATTAATCGGAGTGGAGACTGCTCTGCCTGGATTCCATGAGAGGGCCCCAGGCAGGATTTCCCCAGGGAGGGAGCTAGCTCTGCAGCCTGGGTCCGGCCAGAAGAGGATGCTATAAGGTATGTCCAATCCTTCACACTCCTTTCATACAGCAAGATCAGGGCTCAACTACCAAGTCTCCCCTTGCATCTTGACACATATTAGGAGTAGGGACTGGATATCTCAGGGCATTTTTTTAAAACTGGGATACAATGTCCTTTTACCTCTAGGTTATCAGTTCAAATTGAATCCAGGTCAGCGGGAACCAAAAGTTGTCATAGCTGTTCAGTGGTCTAAATAATATGAGCATGGAGGGCCCCTCACCCCCCAGTTTCTAGCAGATAAGGATCAACAGCACAAAAACATAACCGTGAGAGAATGAGACAAGTTTGGCTTATTTAGCCTAGCAAAAAGAAGGCTGAGAGAGAATATGATTACTCCTCTGATATATTTATAGAGAGCCAACACTAGGGAGGGTGAAGAGTTATTTAAGTTGAAGGGCAATACTGACACAAGAACAAATGGATATAAACTGGCCATGGATAAACTCAGGCTGCAAATTAGAAGATTTCTAACCATCAGAGGAGTGAGGCTCTCAAATGACCCCACAATAGGAGCTGTGGGGGCAAACAACTTCATTAGGTTTAAGGGAGAGCTGGACAAATATGAGTCAGATTGTACGATGGGGTTGCCTGGTGGGGGACAGGGCTTGGCAATTCTGGAGGGGAGGTCCCTTCTGGTTTATGTCTTATGTTCCTAAAGCTTATGTTTCAGGACTTTAGCCAATCACCTAGAGGGAGCAGGAAGAGGGTTTTTTTTCCCCTAGTGTATTATGGTTTGTTTGTTTTTTTTATCTCCTTCCTCTGAAGCAGCAGAGATGACCACGGCTGAATGAAATGGGACACTGAGTGCAGTGGACTAGTGCGATAAGGTGACACCAAGAGGTCTCTCTCAGGTGCTTTGCTAGCTGGTTCTTGCTCACATGCTCAGGGTCTAACTGATCGTCATGTAGGCTCGGGCAGGAATTTCCCCCCAGGTCAGATTGGCAGTGACCTTGGGGGATTTTGGCCTTTCTCTGCAGCATAGGGCATGGGTCCTTGCCAGCATTATCTGGGTACAATTCCTTGCCCTTGCTGGGGGCCTCAAGTGCCGGTTTATCTCAGTCCCTCCTATTCTCTGCCTGTGGCACATAATAGTCTAGTCTTGTGTGGGCTGTAACGCTTTGGTCTCATTTCCATTGTTGGGGTTAGTATGCGGGTGCTGTCTCGTGTTGGTGGCCTGTGATGTGCAGGAAGTCACACTAGAAGATATGATAGTGCCGTCTGGCCTTCAACTCTATGATTCTATAACTGTCACTGGCAGTATTAGCAGACAGGTCAAGGATTGGATGGGCTATGGAAGCTGAACTTGCTTTCCACTCAAAGTGCATCTACACTGAGAATATCTGTAAGAGTTTCTCTGTGCTGGTGCAGCTCCACCCGTGTTACCAAAGGCAGAAGCTGTGGAGTAGGCAGGATGCAGGCCCATAACAACACTATGCTGTCTAACCTTAATCAAAGTAGATTATTGTATACCAAATGCAGATGAAGATGATGAAGAAGCAGATAAACAAAAGGGAGGTTACAGCTTGAAAGACTTACCCAGCCAGCTTCACTAAAACCAATATTAGACTTGGCTATCTTTTCCTGAAAGGTGCCCAGATACCATGTTGATAGATGCTGGATGTGAGGGGGGGGGAGGGCTAGATATCTAGATTATAGACTTGCAAATCAATTCTTACAAATATATCAAGAGATAATCTTGACAGATTGTCAGGTGCTCTTGTTTCTATTTGATCTCACCAAACAGGCAATAAAACAATAAATTTTGTTAATAAAGTAAAAATAATTAACTATAAATCTTGAAATTGCCTTAGGACTAGACCTTTGGTTTTTATTTATATTTTTCTGGCATAGTCACACAGTTCATAAGAGGAAAGATGGCCCATTGGTTCATACACTTGCCTGGCACTCAGGAGACCAGGAGTCAATTCCCTGCTTTGCCACAGACTTCCTGTGTGACCTTGGGCAAGTCACTGAATCTCTATGGCTATGACCCATGAAGGCACCTAAACGCTAGAGTTAGGCTCTTAAGTCCCTGTGTGCAGCACCACCGCGCTCTACAAAGTTACTGCTTGACTGCTACCTAAACTCACTCAGCGGTTAACTTTCTGCTGTAAAAGTTCCGTAGACACCAAAATTTTAGTTCCTAGGGCCTGTACACTGCTGCTCTACTCTAGGCATCCAGACACCTATCTCCCACCTAAGCCCCAGAACAATGTGTGAACCAGGGGCATTTAGGCTACCATCCACTTTATAACTTGTATCCTGTTAGAGCACTCGAGAGGATGGAGGGGATCCAGGTTCAATTCCTCCTCTCTGCCAGAGGGGGAGAAAGGAGTTGAACAGGGGAAAGAGTGCCCTGACCCCTGGTCTACAGAGTCATTCATTCATTCTCTCACCCCACCCTCAAATGACTGTACCACTGTGGATAAATCCTTAGTCATTGAGCCAGCAAGAGAGTGAAAAGGACTTTGTGTAGTACATCTGCCTAAGAGGTGGGAGACCAAGAGACGAGTCCCCTTGCTCCAATCACTCATTATTTATCCACAGGAGAACAGCTTCAACAGGACAGATTGAGGAAGTCACACCTTCCCCTCCTCCCCCCGAATATCCCATAGCTCAGTGCTTAGAGCACTCTCCTGAGAGATAGGAGACCCCGTTCAAATCGTCTCTTCCACCTCTGACAGAGAGGGGGGGGGAACTGAACTTGCGTCCCACATCCCAGGTGAGTTCTCTAACCCCTGGGCTAAAAGTTATAAGGTGGGCACCACCGGCACCGGCCATTTATTGCAGAGCAAAGCAGACACCGGCCTAACCCCTTCCAGCAAGAAATGTCTTAGGTGCTTAAGCTGTCTGACTCCAGATGGTTGGTTCCTGTTCATGGAGTGCCAGCAGAGATAGGTGCCCATCTTCAGAGAGGGGATGGGGCTAGCACGTACTCCTCTCATCAACGTCTCCCACTGGATGGCTTAGATGGCTCCCCACCAAGCATGCTGGCTTTTGTGGATCACATTCCAGGGTGTGTCTCTCTCCCTATTCATTGTAGGGGAGGCCCCGCTGCCCAACTTAGGCTTTGTGGATTGCTGTGGTGTTCCTGTGTTGTTTTTTTGTGTGTGTGTTTGTTTTAGGTGCTTAAAAGTTAGGTGCTGTGACGCTCAGCATTGCAGGGTGTTGTGGATTCTTCCCTTTGTGCCTCTGTTCCCATCTGTAACATGGGGATAGTAGCACCGCTCTTCCTCCCAGGAGTATTGTGAGGATAAACACATCACAGATTGTGAGGTGCTCAGATACTATGGTAATTGGGGCCATATAAGTACATTAGGTAGTTGATTTGTGATCCAGAACATGAAGCCAGCTCAAAGCGCATAAGAGAACCACGTTGCATGTACTGAATGCAGGCGTACTCACTGTGGTACAGATCCACATAGCAGTGCGGAGCCAAATGAAAGGAGTCACGGTTAAGGCCAAGATGAGAGAAACCAAATTCTACACCTCAACAGCCAATTAGGAAGTAGCAGCAACAGGGTCTAGAGCAGGGGTTCCCAAACTTTCTGCTGGCATGACCTCCTTTTAATGCAGCCTTTCCGGCCGGGACCCCACACAGCACAGAGAATGCCATTGTGAAGAGCAATAGGTCATCCTCCACATCCTAGGACTTTGCATGCCCCCTACCTGTGAAGCCACAGCGTATGGAGGATGCCGTTGTGCTCTACAAAATGGTGTCCTCTGCACGGTGTGACCACTGTACGGTGTGACCTCATATGTATGGTGTGTGCGAGTTCATGCTGTGCAGAGAATGCCAGTGAGTAGGGCAAAATGGGGTCCTCTATGCAGCGTGACCTTGCATTGCGCGTGCGAGGTCACGCACTGCAAGCACAATGATGTCCTCCTCACCCTCTCTGCTGAAGGGTGACCCCAGCTGGGGTTGCGACCCACACTTTGGGAACCGCTGTTCTAGAGGGAGCTCTGCCTCCCCCTTGGTCATATTGACAGTGTCTATGACGTGGAGCTCAAGTGTGGGGGTAAAGTGTGAGAGAGGTAGGATAAAGGGACAGTCCTTCAGATTCTTAACATCAGTTGAACAAAAACCGTAGCCCTTATTTGTTTAGGGCCCACAAAAATAATGTTTCTTCCTCCATCTACTGGCTTTGCAGCACTGAACATATATATGCACTATCCTATGAGACTAAGATCATTCACTGATGCTGGTGCATAAATGAAGTTAGCACATTCTGCTGCAGAGGCATGGATGATGCAGTGGTTGCTGACAAGCAAAAGTGCCATGCTCATTTCTGCTCTTCCAGAAGAAAATGGATCAGAGCAGAGAGGGAACATTTACCCATACTGGTGAAGGGAAGGAGAATAAACATGGGAGAAACTCCATGTTCCAACTTTGCCAGAGGTTTTATTAATAAAAGAGAAGGGAACGTGGAGAAGAGAAAAGCCCTAGAACAGTGCCGTGCAAACTGTCTGGTTCCAGATCTAAGTGACGGACAGAAAGCAAAGCAAAGTGACTTGCTCTGTAATATTCTGCATCTGAACCAAAGCACCAAATGGCGGCTGTAGGGAGGCTTCTCCTTTTTTAAAGATGCAGTGCTCCCAAAACAGGATGGCAGCAGCACCTTTCACACAGATTGCTACAGAATCACAAGTGGTCACCCTCCCCCTAACATATAGCACTGCGTGATAGGGTAGGTGCAATAATTGGTTTACTTCCACTGAAGCATCAGGTTGTGGCCACTGCTGGAGGCTGACTTAATGGACTAGTGGTGGTCTGATGAAGTGTGTCCCATCTATTCTCTCTTAACCAGGGAAACAAGGAAAATGACAATTGCATGTCACTCACCTCTGGTCATAATTAGTTCAAGACAAAGGATGTTCCAAGGTTTTTGTCTCCTTTTCAATGCAAACACAAGCAAGATTAAATATTTAAACTAGCTTTTCTCTCTTCTCCCATTCATGCTGATCCTTTTCATTATTCAGTGTGCCAGACTCATGCTCCCACTCCCACATCTTTGCCTCTTCTCTCCACCCCTCTTGCATTCACTTCACTGGCGTGTGGCCCCTCCCTGTTATTGACCCTGACATGTTGTTATGTAGGAGACAGCAAGTTATATCTTTTTTCCTCAACCCCATGTCACGCTATAAGCAGCACAAAGTTGGGTAGCCATAAAGATGACAGCCCCCTCCACCCCAAGCTAATTAAACTTGGTGAAGGACACTCGGGCTGTGGGGGGAAGTTACAATCAATCACGAATATGGGGAAACAAGTAGGTATCAATAGTGTTAAAATAGAACAGGAGCAAGGATAAGATGCACGTCTTGGAGACAGGCAGGGTTCTATTTCTGGCCCTGCCACAGACTCTGTGTGTGACCTTGGATAAGTCATTTGATTTCTCAGTGCCCACTGTCCTTGAGTGTAAAACAGTTATTACACAGGAACTGGCAAGCTACAACCCCAACCCCAACCCATTACCTATCTCACAGGGAGAGCGAATAAAGATGGTTGAAAAATGGAGGAACAATTTTATGAAAAATTCTGAAGTTGTTTCTGATTCACGAGGTTTGAAATTGAACAATTTTTCATTAAAAAAAAACAAAAACAAAAAAAATTTTTATTTCCCCGTTTCTCTCATTTAGCTAATGAGTGCATAAAATGAAGGATGTCCAGATTCCAGGTCCACCCCAAAATGCACAGTCAGCTTTTTTTTTTCCTTTTGCCACTCTAGCTTTTTCAAAAAGCTTTGCCCATCTTTGAAAAGTTACCAAGTATCAGAGTTAGCATTTCATTTTGAGTATTCAGCAAAGTTACAGAGTGGAAAATGGGAAGAAAAAAGAAAAATGTAAAAAAGAAAAAAAAAATCAAACAAAACAAAACAAAACAAAAAAAAATCCAAAAAACCCTTGACATCAGCAGAGAAAACAAAAGAGGGAGAAAGAACAAAAATAAATTCAAAATATTTGGATTTGGCAAAAAACTGGGAAAAAATGTAAAAACTAAAACTTCTTGAAAAAATTTTCAGTTTTGAAACAAGCCATTTTTTAATCAAAGAAGTTCTGAATGAAAGTTTTCAGCCATCTTTAGCTGGAAGTCTAAATTCCTTTATGTTTGTAAAGTTCTTTGAGGTTCTAAGATAGAAGATGTCAGAAAAATACAAAGTATTATTCTCCCCCATCCTAGGGAGGGCTGCACAGCTAAGGGTAAAGTCGTCAGTGTCTATACTCCCACTGGTGGACCAAGTTCATTGATTTATAATCTCCCATGCCCTGATGAAGGGAAATAGAAGGGTCTAAGCCATTCTCTGCTGAAGGAGAAGTCATGTTCTCCTCTGACGCTGAGTACAGAGTAGTGTATAGAAGCCCTTCATGGAAGTTTAGGAGCAGGCACAAGTCAAGAGTTTCAGTCTCTTTCCAACACCTATATCTTCAGGCAGACAATTGTGTATACAGGAGCAAGGAGTGGTGCACACCTCTTCCTCCTGAGTCTGGCAGGTCAATCAGTGACTGCGGACATGAAGCAAGGTCTGATGGATTCCACAGACTCCATTCCCCAGACCTCCCTCTGGCTTCTTCCATCCAGGAGCTGCACAGAGAGAGGGGAAATGGCAGCTACCTGGTCTTTTCCACAGTTCTGGTTCCACAGTACTGGACTATCTGGCTATTTCTCCGTGGCACCCCATTTTGTGATTCCACTTTCCCAATCACCTCCTGTCAGGATTGGAACTTTCCAGAAAACATTTAGTTACAATGGGAGCATGAGGAACTGACAGAGGGGTAGGGTGAAGAGATGAACACTGGGCATCACTTGAAAGCATCTGAACAAAAGCATAATAAAGCCTGATCAGATGGGGGGAGGGGGGAGAACAGAGACAAAAACAGCACAGAAACAAGCTGAAATACATGAAAAATGCATGAAGCATTGACTAAAACACCACAGCCTTCTGCAGCACATGTGACGCTGTCTCTGGCAGGTAGTTCTATTTTGGTCTCCAATAAGAAGTGTCTGCTATAGCCCAGGCAGCTCTGGCTGCTGCTACATCAACTGGGACACTTTAAACAATCATTCTGAGGCGCCATCTGCCTTGCAAACTGGATGGAGCCATACTGGGTGGGGAAACAGCTTATAAAAAAAAACCCGCTTCTCTGGGATCTTGATTTTTAAAATCTATTCAAACACCCCCTCCACGTTCAACCCCGCATATGCCTTCAGGAGATGGTGGGAGAAATATTTCTAGAAATATCTTTTCAGAGTGTTTCTTCTAGCAGGAACTCTGCCAAAGCCACGGATTTTGTGACAGAGATGGACTTTTTTATACTCCGCTTCTCTGCTTCCTGCAGCCAATACCTCACTGGTGGATGGTGCAAATGAGAGCTGATCCCTTTGACATTTCCTTTAGTCTTTCTCTCTGAAGTCAGTGTCTCAGGACCAGATTTTCCTTTTATTAAGGATAATTAACCCCTTTTTTTATCCCCCTTGGCCTCCTCCCTGAAGCTGACTTCACCACTATCTTACTCCAGTGTTATACTATTGCAGATCCATGGATTTCATCTTGGCACTTGGTTTCAATGGAGTTACACCAGGGTAAAAATAGACAAGTATAGTAGTGGATCAGTGAATGAAGTGAACCTCCTTTTTCAAGGTGGTGAAGCATTGCAATGGGTTACCCAGGGAGGTGGTGGAATCTGCATCCTTAGAGGTTTTTAAGGCTTGGCTTGACAGAACCCTGGCTGGGAAGATTTAGTTGGGGTTGGTCCTGCTTTGAGCAGGGGGTTGGACTGGATGACCTCCTGAGCTCCCTTCCAACTTTAATCTTCTATGATTCTATAATCAGGCCCAATGTCTCAGTGATTTAGGTCAGTTACCTTCCCCTTCCTGTCCCATAGAACTGCTGGACTATCTCACAGCTGTGCCATTTCTATGTAATTACAATAACTCTTCTTTACCTACCAGTTTTCCCTTTTATTATGAAAATAAGGAGGCATTTGGGATAAATAAATGCCTCATTAATTTGACACACAATATTAAATACCTCTGATTTTTTTAATTAAAGTCTATGACTAAGAATAATTCCTGGAAAAAGAACAGCTCAGAATTACCATTTGTCCTTTTTTTGTTCTTGTTCTTCACACTCTGTTTTCTTCTTTTTGTTCATAGCATAGCAATAACATGCAAAATGAAAGGCATGCTAATAAATAATAGTGATGTTTGAACTTCTCAAACTTTTTGTGCTGGCAACCCCATTTGGACTTTAAAAAAATCATGATCCTCCTACTAGAAAAAATTGTGACCCCTCCCCCGCACTTTCAGTCCCGCGAAGCACTGGGCTTCAGCCTGGGTGGGGATGCAGGGCTTGGGGCTCCAGGCATCAGCTCCCCTCAGGGCACCAAGCTTCAGATCTCCTCAGTGGTCAGTGCCGAACCTGAGGTTCAGGGTTGGAACCTTACAGAAAACGTTTAGTTACGATGGGAGCGTGAGGAACTGACAGAGGGGTAGGGTGAAGAGGTGAACACTGGGCATCGCTTGAAAGCATCTGAACAAAAGCATAATAAAGCCTGATAAGATATGGGGGGCGGAGAAGGGGGAGGGACAGGGACAAAACAACAGCATGAAACAAGCTGAAATGCATGAAAACTATGAGGTGTGGAGCTCTCAGCTGGGGCTTCAGCCCATTGGCAGCCACAGAACTCCCACTTTCTGCCCTGGTGACCCCACCAAAATGAAGTCGTGACCCACTTTAGGGTCATGACCCACAGTTTGAGAACAGCAGTTCTAGCACCATTTATTAATAGCTTAAAACGCTTTACAAATGTCCATGAGTTTAGCCTCAGAACCTACTATGAGACAACTACACAAATATTTGTCTCTTTTGACATATGGGGAAACTGAGGCAGAGAGAGACAAAATAATTTGTTCAAGGTCACACAGTGAATCAAGTGGGAGAAGTGGGAATAGAAATCTTGTTTCCCAACCATCCCCAGTCTTGGGTCTGAACCATAAGGCCAGGCATAATCAGCAGAGAGGATACAAGGAAAACTAATTGGAAAGTCTGCCTTACCATGGGAGGTTAGTTTTTGCACAAGTGAATAACACAGTCCACATGGTATGAAAGTCAGGGGAGGGGGAAATTGATGACTCATATGGAACAAAATCATTGTTGTCCAGTTGTTATAAATGCAGCATTGTCAAACAATATCAACCACAAACATTAAAAAATTATGAGTCAACCCCCCTGCCCCAAACCATGAGATTAAAAAAAATGTATGACTTTTAAGTCAAACTTTTGGGTGCTTTTTATTGTTTGATTTTTTACACTGTAGGATACATTGGGGTACATTTTCAAGCTTTTCTCAAACTAAAAGGGCTAAAATCTTACTTTAAAAAAGCTAGAGTTTTAAGTGAAACGTCAAATATAATGAGATGTGCAACAAAATCAGAGCTGGTAGTGCTGAAGCAGAGCATTGTGTTGTTAAGTAGAAGGTGCAGGACACCTACCAGAAGGGCTGTGTGAATTTGTTTGCCCCCAGGATTTGATCTCAAGTTTGAACGAGCCCCAAAATTCAATGTGAAACTCATCTGAAAGCTCCAATTTTCAGGAACTAGCACTGCTCCAATGTTTGTGAACCTGTCTGCAGGTCTGGTCTGAATTTCAAACTCTGAATGAAATCCAAATCTACATGAGCATGGCCCAGTTTCAAGTTTTATAATGAAAGCTACAAACAGTTGTGCCAGCATGGGGTCAACTTCACCATTGCCAGCCTTGCTCTTTAAATTAGTAGATTTCAAGGCCAGAAGGAACAATTCTGATCATCCAGTTGGGCCTCCTGCATAACACAGGCTGTAGAATTACACCCAGTGATTCCTGCATCAAGCCCCAATAATTTGTGATCAAACTAGATCTTATCCTAATCATGTGACTTGCTAGAACTCTTACAGGGCAGTGGTTTGTGTGTGTAAGTGACCGTACAAGGAGCAGGGTCATGGACACTCAGACCCAAGGTGCTTTCTATGTGTTCTGGATCAAAGTCCACAGAACACGTATAGTACAAAGTTATCATTGCCTTCTCTTTGCTTCCATATACTCCTGAGCTTCCTCTGTTTTGAGAAGCTTCTCTCCTTTCCAAATAATCCCACAATAATCCAATTAGCCACAGCTTTCTGCCTTCAGTGCCGGAGACTACTGGATTAATAAAGGCTCCCCACCGACTTTGACTGCTACGCTCCTTAAAAGTGGAAGGTGACTGGTTCTGTGAAATGAACAGCGGAAACAAATGTAATTAGTGTCAAATTAACCAAAAAGAGTTCCACTCCTTGCAGTGCCAGAGCACATGGAAAGTGAGCTACAATTTATACAGGGATTAGAATACTCAGACAAAAGGAATAGAGAGGAAAGAGGGAAACTATGAACATTTGTGCAGTGCAGGATACCATTTTACATCTAGTTAGGCCATGAACTATGTGTATTCACCCCTGCTCCACATAACACGCAGCTAATCTACCTTTAAATTCTCTCTCGGCTTCAAGGGTCCTACCACCTTATTCTATTTCTCCATTTGGGCATTTGCAGTTTACTTCCCTGTCTCTGCCTTAAGAAAATAATATAGAAGGAAAAAAATTAATGATGTTAATATTGATTTTTGGGGAGGTTGTCTCTATAAAGCTTATATAACCACGTGGAAAAAGAACTCGCCTTCATTGCTAGTTTCTTTGAAAAGCACTTTATTCTATTTTAATCTCAGAGAAAGAGAAAAAGATATATTGAGAGATACAGACTGCAATTCAGTTCCCCCTGGCTGGTGACAATACATGCTCAATGAGGCCTAAAAGCCAAAGTCATCTGCAAAGGGCATGATACCTGAAATGTTGAGGTGAAATGGATGCTCACGAAAGGGAGGTAACAAATAGCCCAGGTGGAAAGAAACTATACAAATTTCCCACTCACTGTGCCAATGCACCTCAGTCCCAGCCTCCTGCTAATTCAATCCTGGGCTACCTTCCCTTCTCCACCAATGCACCTAAATCACGACCTGCAGCTCCCCTGCTATTCCAGCCCTGAATCACCCCCCGTCCCCTGCCACATACACACACAGCTCTGCCAGTGCATTTATATCCTGACCAGCATTCTCCCCTGCCAGTCCACTTCCCAGAACCTTCCAGTTCACAAATACAGGCCTGCCAAAGAACCTCAGTCCAATTTTGCAGGGCCATGTAAAACAGTGTTGCCAACTCCTGCCATTTTATTGTGAGCCACACTATATTTGGTGCTTTTCTTAAAGCCCCAGATCCTAATTTTTAAAATGTTATTAATGGGATGATGTGAAAGCCTCAGATTTAATTTAAAAGGTAAGTTTCTAGCCTTCATAGTTGCAAAGAAAAGCTTGGAAACATGATAAATGTCTTTGGACAGGAAAGTTTAGTCTTTAGAAAGCGCATTATGATTTTGTTTTACAGTTGACCCATCTGTTGCCAACATTCTCACTCATTCTTACTTGACTCTGCTCTTTGATAATAAACTTATTCTTGTTTTCACTGTAAATGTATCTAAGTGCTGTGCTGTTAAGCAAAGGGCTGGTCCTGAGTTGAATCTTACAAGCGGATGTGTACTGTTCGTTTGGGGACAGCAGGCCCAGTCATTCTGAGAGCGTTGAGCGGATAAAGGGCTGGAGCCTGCAGGGAACACTGCGTATTCGAGGATTGGCATGTGCCTGTCATTACCTGTACGGAGAGAGCAAGGTCTGCAGAAGCCTGGAAGGCAGTGCTTGTGCTGCCAGAGGCTGTTGATTTCAGGCAGCTGATCCACAGTGAGCACAGACAAGACTGCTTCACACGAAGGGCAGGTAGTGGTAAGGTGCCTCACAACTCTGGCTACCCTACGAGCATCACAGCCTCCACCTCCTCAAACGAGGGAGTTATTTGTCCATCACTACAGTCAGTGCTCTCTCTCCTTCACAGACACACAAAGTTTTCTAGCGAGTGGGAGACGGCGACTTGGGGATGGACGTTGTCATAGCAACCTCAGACTCTGCAGTTCCAGTTTTATGTAACCATAAGAAGGTTTGGCAGGTGCAATGGGGCACTTCCCTTATGGCAGAAGAACTGTTTTAGTCAGTCACAATTAAACTCAGTGCTGTGGTGTTAAACTGAGGCAAACTGGTTGCCAGAGCTATGACACTTTCTTCCTGGCACAGTCCTCACCCTCTTCACTCACATCTCATGGCTACTTGCACAGCAGGATTGCAGGCTTGTGCGTGTCCACAAGAATGGATGTTCCATAATATTGCCACCCTCTGCCAACATACCCTTACCAGCCCCATTCTTGGAAAGCATCAGCGCAAGCCATTTCCCACCACACCATCGGCCACACATGAGCATCCATAGCTAAGTGTCACATTACTAAATAGGTACACACCGAAACCCCCCCCAAACAAACAAAAAAAACCCCCACACCACTGTGGTGAGACTGGAATGAAATGCTGTTGGACCAGGTGGGCGTGTTACACACCTGCTGTCACCAGTCTCTGCACTCTACGTCTGCTTCATTGAAATGCAGCTCTGAGGAGACAAGGCACAAAGTCTAGGAGTAATCGTGACTGCTTTTTGCTCTCATTGTCAGTTGGAAGGCTGGAGATTTAGATGCTAAACAGCTAAGAAACTGGTCTCTCCCCTCCCCACACAAAGGAGAAAGGCAGAGAGAGGCCAGAGACATTTGTCTAGCTGCAGGCTGAATCTCCAAGTAGGTGTGCTGGAGCATGGTGTTGTCTGGGGTGTGATCAGGGTTTTGCTTTCTTTGACCACATTTGCTCACTGCAACCTTGGGGGTGTCTGCTCTGTATTTTCAGACACAAAGAACAATCTGCATCTTTTGTTCTAGATTAGGGATACTCAGACCTCAGTGGATCAGAAACCAAATTAGCTATCAACATTACCCAAAAGAGCCACAATTGTGCGAATTCATGGTTTCATTTGCGATAGTACTATATATTCATATTTAAATAGTATGACAGGGGAAATATTTAGTTATATATATATTTCTCACAGCAAAATGACTGACCAAGTATTATTATTTTATAACTACAATGAGTTAATAACACAGTAAAAGCATCCTGATTGGTTAATAACAGAATGGCTAATGATTAAATTACACAGTGTTTTAATATGTGCTGCAATGAGTCGCAGGAGACACATTAAAGAGCCGTTTGTGGCTCGGAAGCCTCAGTCTGAGTATCTAAATGAATTTTATTTCAGATTAAAGAAAACAAATGGAGAAGAATTCCAAAGTCACTGTGACAGAGGGAGTACACTGACTCATTCTCACATCTTGCCTCTGAACTAAGCTAAAACTGATCTCCAATATGGACAGCCTCAAAATGAAAGACAAAGTGGGTGAGGTAATATCTTTTACTTGATCAACTTCTGTTGGTGAGAGAGACAAGTTTTCGAGCTACACAAAGCTCTTCTTTAGGTCTGGGAAATGTACCCAGAGTATCACAACAACACTGCATATAGCCTTAAAATGGACAGCCTTAGAGATTTAAAGGGACCCTACACAGAAACAGATTCAGCATAACAGCAACACAGCAATGTTGCAAATTCTTGTGACTTTACTGCAAATCTTGCAATATTTGGTGCTTTTCATAAAGTCCCAGTTTGTAGATCAGTGGTTCTCAGCTAGGGGTATGTGTCCCCCTGGGGTATGCTGAGGTCTTCCAGGGAGTACATCAACTCATCTAGATATTTGCCTAGTTTTACAACAGGCCACATAAAAAGCACTAGCAAAGTCAGTACAAACTAAAATTGCATACAATGACTTGTTTATACTTCTTTATATAACATACACTGAAATGTAGTATAATATTTATATTCCAATTGATTTTATAATTATATGGTAAAAATGAAAAAAGAAGCAATTTTTCAGTAACAGTTTTTTGTGACACTTCTGAATTTTTATGTCTAATTTTGTAAGCAAGTAGTTTTTAAGTGAGGTGAAACTTGGGGGTACGCAAGACTAAGACTCCTGAAAGGGGTACAGTAGTCTGAAAAGGTTGAGATCCATGGCTCTAGATTCATGTGATTAGAGGAGAATCTCAGCTTTCATTTAAAAAACAATGTTTCTAGACCAAATGGTTTCAGACAAAAGCTTAGAAATGTGATCCAAGTTCATCCTAGAAGCTCAGAAACCAGATGATAAATAGGAAGAACCCAATTTAAAAAACGAATAAAACAAAACTCATTATTTGTAAGTCAGTCAATTTCATGATTTGGGGGGACCCGACTCATGATTTTGAATGCTTGGGTTTGGCTATCCCATCAACCAACACAGGAAGTGGAAGCCTAGGACTTTCCACACAAGCATGACATATGCATAAAGCCTTCTCTCTCCTAATGATAATATTGTGACATCCCTCAGTGCAAAGGCCTTCCAAAGACACCTTGCTTCAGTTATATATTCAATGAACATAGCCCGTTTACTGACTGGCTAAGCCATCAATTCTTTGAGCAAGGGTCCGTCCTAGAGCAACATCCTGTATTTGCATGAGGAAAGCCTTCTAGTTTCCCCAGTGTAAGTGATGATTCTATCCAAAGTTCAGTTACTACCTGCTAGCAGGTAAGAGGTTTTTTCCATTACAAAAATAATCACTAGGCTAGGACCTTTTGTCAGCACTCAGGCATGAAGCTGTCAGGGCATTTATCGGTCTCTGTAGTTAAACCCTACAATGAGGCTGCACGTTGCAAAGGATTGTGGGGTATTTCCAGGCAGCGGTTATACTCTGCAGGGAGAGAGCAGACAGAGAGGACTTGGCAAGCTGACACAGGGCTGCTCTGAAGATGGAAGTCCACATGTTCATCTAAACAGGGTAGAGTTAAACAAACTGTCAAGAGCGTCCAATAACAGCTAGCAAAAATCCTCCAAGCCCCTCACAAATGTCAAGTGAACAGGGAACTGAGATGAAATGCATGCAATACCACAACCTGACCTAGCAGCGACAGCCTGAGGAGAAGCTAACAGAAAAGGAAGGCAAGAGCACACTGGAAGGGGCGAGGGGTGAAAGCAAAAATAAATTAAACTCAGCTGTTTCTAAATTTCCTGTTCCCTTGTTTGAGTCCTATGTCTGGGCCAGCACAGATGGGGACTCAAGGAGATGTCTCTCAGACCTTATGCAAGGAGGCCAGTCTGCCACAGATCCTACTCTCCAGGGGGAGCACATCGCCCTATAAGGCAAAGAGGGGTGAAAAAGACGGCCTTGCCCTCCTCTCCATTGCCGACTGAAACAGGATGAGTTTACTGGGGAGAGCAGGCTGTGCTACCTCCTCCTGTGTGCCCAGCAGCTTGGGAAGCTTTGTACAATCCATTCTAGAGTTCCCCCTAGGGTGAGGTGGCTCTGAACAGCCCTTTATTCAAGGCTGCACGTTAAAGGCACAATCTAGGCCCCTTCATTTTTTGCCCTCAATAGGCAAAAAGAAAGACAATTCAGCCTTTGCCTTTGACAGCTGCTGAGCCCCTAATCACTTACAGATGGGAGGTTTTAGTTGTCGAGCGCAGCTGCTTCTGGAACTGGAAAGGCGAAGCATTGCTTACGTCTACAGAGAGGCTGAAAGAATGTTGCAATATTTTTTGTCAGCAGCTGTCCCAACTCACCCCAACCTGCCCTGAGGTGATCTCTGGTCCAGTGCCTCCTGTGCCATCCATTCTCTTTGAGATGGCATTGGTGGTCAGTATTGAATTATGACACTAGTGCGAACATGATGGGTAACCACGAGAATTAAATGAACTCTCATGAGGGGCTATTTCATCATCAGGATAATGGCTGTTGCAGACTGATGATGCAGTATCACGGTGGCTATTTGTAACATGTCACAAGTGACTACAGTGTTATCACACTAAGTCATAAACAGTGAAGAAACATGTAATTATCTGTCCAAACTATTTCACTTGGGCAAACAACTCCTCTCTTTAGTGATTCTGCTTCAGTGAACCATTGGATAAGCGGCACTGAAATTTTACCTTGTGTCAGTATGGTGATGGAGGAGTCACTGGCGAATCCCTCACACGAGGAATCGAGCCATCTGCCTCATTGGCCATCTTCCTACATCGGCTATCACCAATCAAGCGCCACAGTAATTGCAGCCAACCCAAAACTGGCACCTGGACATGAGAATGAAATCAGACTGCGTGTATTTAAAAAGAAGGAGGATTCTATGAGACTTTTCAAATGGTCCTTCAGCGTTTTTCATTTCCATCAGAAGCAAAATGTCAAGTCCTTAAAAAAATTTAAAAAATCTGTGGGTGAATTTCATAATCAGATGCACTTCAGAACTGCCTGAATTGTACTCCAGCTGGGCTTCTTGCTGTGGAGTTACATGGGAGCCATCAGCATTCTTTTCATCGTTCTACACAAAATGCCCAGAAATCTCACCATCCACACAGTGATTTACAAGCACTTGACACCAGTCATTTTCTTTAATTTACCCTGATTACAAAAGCCACCTTCAGGTGGGAGGATAGGATTGCTACTTCATGTCTCTGTTGTGTTCCATTGTCTGCAGTTGTCATGGGCAGTACAGTACGTTAGCAGAGAATGTTCACCGGAAGGAGTGAGCTCCCATGCGCTACATCAGTCGCTGCAGGGAATGGTTGGTTCGTAGTCATTCCAGACTTGACGTTGCCTAGTGTGAAGCCCTGTAAGGAATGGTGTGGGAGTGCTGTATGGGGTGAACCTACTCCAATCCTGGTTTCTCCCAGTGGAGATGCTGTAGAGAAGGTACACAAGCATAGGCTCTTAGGAGCAAACAGCTCCACCCCAGCTGTCCTCAGATGTTGGAAATGGGACAGATCTTACTTGAGAAGCCCCATTGCCCACCATACAGAATAGGATTCTTCATAGACTTCACTTCCAATAGATAATTTGGGGCTCTATGAATTACTTCTCCCCATCCATCTCCTTCCCTTCTGCTCCATTCCCCAAACTCCCCTCTTGCCTTCTGGTGCTGGGATGACTCTAACTGTCTCTTGTTGCAGCCTGGCACCTTTCCTCTAGGTAAACTGTGCTGCTTCTCCCGACTCTCTTTGAAATCAACTTAGCTGCTGCAGCCACCAGGCTTCAAAAGGAAAACATCATTAACAAAAATGGATTTCTCTCTCCTCAGATAAGGGCAGTGAATATTTTTAAACACAGGATGTGCTAATTGGCACACTGTAACCCCACGGTCCTTTCTCCTGGGCAGTCTAAAGAACATGTGAATATCAGTACAAAGCCCCAGAGTGAAAGAGGGCTTGGCACACTCAGAATAAATACCATGCCAACTCCCACCGTCAGTTCTGAGTGAACCTAACGCATATGCCAATGCATGATGTAGGACTCAAGTCAGGAGGGACCTAAACGATCAGATACATGGTTGGAGAGAAGATAACTAAAATGAGTTTAAAGGTAGGAAAAGACAAACTAATACACTTGCAGGAAAGCAATCTGAAACACAGACACTCAATGGGAGGGAGAAACCCAAAGCCACAGAAACTAAGGAGAAATCGTGGATGGCAAGTTAGTCTTGGTATTACAGTCCAAATATGGCAGCCAGGAAGAAAAGGGGCAATTCAGTTTTGGGCTGAATATACATTGGCATCACATCACAATATAGAGGATTACATGGCTCTGGCACACTTACACTTGGAATATTGAATTCATCTATGGTCACCATTACCAGAAAGATATTGGAGGCTGTTTAGAGAAGAGCAACAGAAGTGATTAAGTGCTGTAAGTATTGATAAATAAGGCTGAGATTTTCAAAGGAGACTAAAGATGTTAAACAACTAACTCCCATCAAAATTCAATGGGTGTTGGGTACTTAACTCCTTTAGTCCCTTGTAAAAATCTCAGCCTCAGTTATTGATCCAGATCCCATTGTAGTCTGAGAGAGACTTCCCATTGATTTGCATGGAAGCGGGACTGGGTCCTAAGTGTGCTAAGTACATAGGGTGAAAGCCTAGCTCATTGCAGCCAGTAGGAATTTTGCCATTGACCTCAATGGGGCCGGGATGTAACCCATACCATTTAGCTAAAGGATTGTATGGCTAGAGATGATTAGCCTTACTACAGAGAAAGGCGTGGTATAAAATTTAGAGTTGTGCTACATGGGACATTTATACCTGTATAAATTAGGTGTGAATTTTAACTAATACAGTTATACTATAATAGCCCCTTGTGTGGATGCTCTTATTCCAGTAAAAGAGTGCCATTTTTTTTGTTTAGGGCTTGTCTTCACATAGTTTAAGGCTTGTCTTCACACCACTGTAGCACTTTAGTGAAGATGCTACAATGCCAATGGGAGAACTTCTCCCACTGACGTAATTAACCCGCCTCCCTGAGAGGCAGCAGCTACGTCAGCAGGAGAAGCTCTTCTGTTGACATAGCACTGTCTACACAGGGGTTAGGTCAGTATAACTACGTCACTCAGGGTTGTGGATTTTTCACACCTTAATTTTATATTGCTGAGTTTATGGGAAGGGGTTTAAGATGTTAAAGATTAAGTTTGAAAGTGGAAGTTATATCTGCATAACTGGCAAAACTGTCCAGTGGAGATAAGACCTTGGGCAGATATATCAACAGAGGATATAACCATCTGAAATAGCTGAAGGGTGCAGAAGCCTAGGAAAGAGAGGAATGGTTTGGAATGAAATTAATAGAAAATTTGAGCTGAATATCATGGAAGTCTCCCCAACAGTGACATCTATTCAGCTGTGGAATAATCTTCCAAGGGAAGCAGTGGAAGTGCCATTGCATGATTTTTAAAACCAGACAGAATAAAACATTAGAAAATGTATTGTACGGAACAACCCTCCATTGGCAAGAAGTTTGACTCTAAGATCAAAATGGGCTTTTGCCATCTCTATGACCCTACTAAGACATGCCACCAGGAGCAACTGCAGCCATCATGAGCCCAAAATAAGCCAAACCTCCCACACTGCTTTGGCCCTCATGAGCAACTCTGGAATAACAAAAAACAACAATCATGAACAACCCTACAAAAACAAGCTAGAATGTGCAGTTCAGCCTTGCCCTGTAACAACAAACCAGTGTGAGCAATTTAAATAAGAAAAGATGTCGGTTTTAATCTGCCAAGGGGTCATTATGAACAACAGGGAAAGAAAGAAGAGTTTACAAATAAGGAATGCCCAGGCTCCCCTCTTAAGCTGTACTGTGACTAGGACTTTTACTTTGAAGAATTTTCTCTTTACCTCCCTCTCTGTTCTGAGATCCGCTGACATTCTGTTTAGTGATATTGGATGAATATTCCAGGAAACATGAAGATGATGCATTGAGGTGTCAGCTACTGTAAAGATGGAGAATGCCCTTCACCTAATGTAGGTGGGGAAGGAACACCAGTCCTCAGTTGCCTCTCTCAGGAATGCTAGTTTCATGGCATGCTCTTCCAGCAGATAGAGTTGTAGTCATCTGGGTCAGGGCAAGTTGGTTGTTATGCCACTCACTAGCTGACTGATGGCAGTCATTAAAATTGCATTTTTTTATATGGCAACTTCATGTGGTTTCAGCATCTTTAAGACCTGGGACATTTTGGATGGAGAATTCAAAGAGAGTTGTCAGGAGTGGAAGCAGTTACAGCTGGAACATGGTGGGAGACCAATCCTGAGATGGATGTAGCTTATAACCAAGGGAGCCACTTGCTGTGCTATCTCAATTATTTTGCCATTTTATTTTCTTGTTCTGATCCAATGTGTTGTTATGTGTTGTTGTTATGATGACACTGTGGTTAAAGTCTAAGACATGGGGGCTTGGAGGGCTGGGCATCCTAACAGTTAGTACACCTAACCGCAAGCTCCTTGTCTCTGTCAGGACAGCAGAGATGCTTGGTTTCTGACCATAAGCTGGAAATCTTCTGGCCTTCATCTGCATCTGGATGACAGCCATTAAGGGTGCCAGGTAGGGGGACCCAGGCCTTCCTCTGCACCAGGTCCCAGCCCAGGGGCCTGTGGGAAGTAACACCATCAGGGTCCTCCCTGCAGAGAGGACAAGTCCACTGTCCTGGGCTACTTCTAAAATGAAGGGATATAGGCAAGGCCATAGTCCAAATAGTCAATCAGTTAAAAATCCTAAAAGAGCAAGGCCCTGCCAGACCTGCTGGTTCTCAAAGGGGGCGGTGGTTGGAGAAGGCTCTGCTTGGGGCCCTTATCCACTCTGTGGTCCCCTCTCAGGCTCAACCTCCTGTCTGGCTTCCCGGAGAAGGATTCCCCTCTCCTGTAGCTTGTTACCATGCATTGCCTGGGCTTCTGAGCTCCTTTTAACCCGCTCCTCAAGTCAGGGCATGCTCAGCAGGCCTGGAGGGATGAGGCTACCTGGGCCCAGTATTGCTTTCTAACCCCTTCGGGCCCAGTGTAGGGTTTTATGCCCCATTACAGCATGACTGGCTAACTGGGTTTTGAAGGATACCTACAATATGTTGTAAAGGTTTTTGGAGAAGAACTGATGACCCCATTTCTTGCCTTGATCCCTTCCATTCCTATGCCTAGTAGATGGGTGGCTCTCAGAGCTGGGACCCTTGCTAACGTGCTCAGTGTTAATGAAAAGCACTAGCCACTTTGGTGAATGTGTTTGACCTAGATGGAGATCTATGCAGAACTAGCTAGGACTGCCCCAGCATGCCCTGGGTCTAATGTAAAACCTGGGGAAGGGCGTCTTTCTGCTTGAGATGTTCTAAAGTTCTGGTGGTGGGGAATCTTTCCAGACCATTTCACTATGGTGGCACAATGGGTGGCCAGAGAATAGGCAGGTCAGTATTCTGGTTCTCTCCCCAGATATCTTGGTGTCAGCCCACCTGGAATTCACTAGATGGATCTCATTCAAACTGAACCCAGCTCCTGCTGGCCCCTCATCTGTCAGGCAACCACGTCTCCCTACAAGGGCAGCAGTGCTCCCCCATCCTCCTTTATAGATTATGACTCCTCCATTTTGCCCCACTTTACAGCTTGGCTTTCTGATCTTATACGTGCCCTGCTGCCCAAATCCCAGAATGTTCCTTCCTCATCTCTTCTCCAAAATTCATGAGGTCCCATTTTTATATTACAGCATAAGATTCTCTCTACTTCTGGGCCCTGCTTCCTTGGAGCGCAAGCTGTGTTCTCCTGTGGAATCTGAACTGGGCTATACTCCCAGGTCCATCCTGCTAGCTCCAATGAGCTGGACTGGTTTCCAAAGTCAGAGAAAAACCATATTGAGGAGGAAGAACTATAAGAACTCTGTAAGAGCATAATACAAAAGAAGTGAAGAGACCTCTCTACAGTGCTATATGCTGCAGCACTGCCAAAAAAGGGAAGAATTACCTACAACCATGTCCCCAGACGATCACTCTTTCTGTTCTCTCTTTCTCTCTCTCTCGCTCACTCACTCTCAGCAACCTGTTCTCTTTTTCCTATAGTCAGATCTGTAGCAGCACATCAGTCACTCTCTGAGTCAGGTTGTCATGATGGATTCACCCACCCCATTATTTTACCCATGACTGTTCCCTTTTGTTCTGATTCCTATTCCATGCACATCACCAGACAGCAGGCATGGTAAAGGCCATGCAGACTGGAAGGGCAAGAGGGGGACAAATGTGGATTAAAGCCACCTTTGAACAATTTGGATCCAAGGTTGACTGGGTCCTGATGCAGGCTTCGCTGCTGCTCTAATTTACCACAGCCTTATGGGATTTGCCTACAGGCTGAGATACATCCAGGATTTTTGTAGCAATGGGCACCACTGAGACTCCCCCCTCCTGCCCAGTTCTGCACCCCTCACCCTAAACTGAGGCTTGCAAGGAGCTTGGTAAGGGGCCAGTTCTTCCCCAACCACTTGTAGTGCCTTTACAATCCCTACACCACTGCAGCAGCGTACAGGGGCTGGAGTAAGGAGTTTGGGGAAGGGGGGAGGGGGAATCTCTCCCTAAAGCCTGATTCTCAGAGGTAATGAGCACCTGCAGCTCCCATTGACTTTTAGACCTTAATATTTTAGTGAGGACAGAAGTCAATCCTCACCCACCCAACTCCACCTCCCCATTACTCACTTACTGTCATAGCGCATCCAGATATACCTCACTCACAGGCACATCCTTTATAAGGACTTGCTGAATTTTTGGTGGGCCCCATATGAGTCTGGCAGCAGCAATTCAATTTAAACTTTTGGCCCTCATTAAAAAGCTCTCCAGGGAACTTCCTAAACAAAAAACTTGAAGAGTTCAGGTTGAAATTGCGTTTCACTGGAGTCCAGCTACCACCCACGAAGCAATGACATCTTCTTTACAAAAATGCTAAGCCTTTAAAAACAACCCACATCTCAGAAAGCCTGGAAATAATCTGAGTGAGGTGATACGTCATCTGGAGAAAAAAAAGGAGCTGAAGGCATAGTACAATAGATGCAGTGAACATGTCACTCCAACAGCTTTGTGCTGGCATGTTAGAAGTCATACGGCAGAGCACAAGGCCCTAATGAAACTATGGAACAGTTAGTGACAGAGTTACAATTGCTGACTAAGGACTGTGCATTTATGGATGTGGATGAAATTATTCAGGGTGGGAAGCGTGTGGGACAAATTTACCATAATAAGCAGAAAGCTGAGCTTGATTTAATTGAAGCTGTGCACACTGCTAGAATGGCATAGATCTATCTCAAAATCTATGTCTAAGAAGAGATGGTGTGTGCATTAGCCAACTAACTGGGCAGACTCCGGAATGTAAATAGCTCTGGTTTGCCCTGATCACATTTTTTCTCCTATTCAGATAGCAGTGAAAATGATCTATGGACTTAATTACTGACAGAAGTTTCCAGCAGGGGTGGTAATAATTCCTCTCTGCACATCTTAGACTTCTGCTGTAATAACCTACCACATTTTCACATCCTTTCTGGTGTTGTGCCAATGCTGTCCCTAATCGGTAAGCTCTAGCATCAGCATCCAGTGCCAAAGGGGTTTGAAACACAGTTTGGCTAAGGCTGGATCAGTCACTCCAAAATGTCTGCTTTAACTGAAAATGCCACATCACATTTTGGCACCCCGTGCAATGGTTTCCCTTTCCCACTCAGCCCATGCTGTTGCTTCATTCCATTGGCAAATCAGAAATTAACTTTCTCTAGCAAACTTAGAGTACTAGAGATCTTTGCACCGCTAAGTGTCTGGGCAGCCAGCCAGTTCCGTACTGCCTCATCTTTATGTTTGCCAGTTGACATTCCCCCTTCACTAGCAGTCTCTTGGTGAGTCAGCTTCCCTCTTTTAGGCTCTGATTCTGCAACTGGCTGCATAAAGGGAATGCATGCATCCACATGAAGCCTCACTGACTTGAATGTGTCCACACAGATCAACTGCAGGAACAAGGGTTGAGAGAGAACTCACATTTCTTTGTGTTCAGTTTCCAGTTGGCACTCCTAAGCTTATCCAAGACCCTCTGACAAGGCCCCAGTCCTTGATCAAAAGTTTGAGCTTGCCTCAGGATAGCATTTAGGTAAAATAGACAGCTTGAGAGAAGCATGCCATGGAAATTCCCTTGCCATACGTAGCTCTGAGGTGGCCAGGGCATTACACAAGGCAAAAGTTTTTAATTATCATTGAGCTTGTCCTGCTTCAAGGTCTCAATCCAACTGCCATTGAAGTCAGTGGGATTGTCCCCTCTGACTTCAGTTGTCATGGGATCAGGCCCCAAAAGTATTCTTCTCTCTGCTCTTTTGCCAATACCTTCTTTTAAGGTTCAAGGGGGCAAAGAATAAAAGTCCTTCAAGTAACTTCATTCTGTTTTCCCAAAACTCATGCAGAAGCCAGTGCTGCTAACTTCTTTTCTTAACCAACACTATGGCAGCAGCCCAAGGACTGGCCCTTCAAATCCTTCCACTCCTCTTCCATCACATCTAGGTGAAACTTCTCATCACTATCTTAAAAGCCCTGCCTCACTCTGCACCTCCCAACTTATCCACCCTCGTCTTGGATCATGCTCTGCCCCCTCCATGACAGTCAGGCTCTTTGTGGCTAATCTCAGCTGCCTGTTTTTCAGTTTCTGACACAAAGACCCCCTGTGCCTTCTCCCATGCTGCCCTCAATATGTCAGAAAGCCCTTCCGCAGCTCATCAGCAAGGTCACCTCCTTGTACACATCCACCATGGCACTACTGGGGAAACTGGTTGACTTAGGGTATGTCTACCCTGCAAACAGAGATGTGATGGCTGCACAGGTTGGCATATTCATGCTAGCTTTAGTTGAACTAGCACAGCTAAAAATAGCAGTGAAGAAATGGCAGCACAGGCTTCAGAGACGTTTAGACATAGGCCTGGTCTACACTACAAAGTTAGAGCAATGTAAACCATCTTGTGTCAACCTAGTTGCATGTGTCTACACTTAAATTTGTCTCCCACAGATGCACATTGTGAACTGCGCTGCCCAGGGGTCATGGAGACTGGAAGCCCTCCCTTCCCCCCACAACTTTAAAACCTCAGAAATTTTTGAAATGGTTTTCCCGGTTGCCCAGCTTGGCGAGCACACCTAGCAGCTCTCCTCTGTTGTGTGCAACTGCCCAGCTGACCATGCTGGCTCCACGCTCCAGAAGTGCTCCAGCCTGGAGTAGATAGGAGATACTGGATCTTCTGGAGCTGTGGGGAAAAGAGGCTCTACAGGCACAGCTACGGACCAGCTGTAGAAATATGGACAGCTATGAGCAGATTGCATGGGGGATGCAGGAGAAGGGATACAACAGGGATCAGCTGCAGTGCTGCATGGAAGTGAAGGAACTACAGTAGGCATACCAGAAGGCCAGGGAAGCAATCAGTCAATCTGGTGCCGAGCTGCAGACCCACCACTTTTATAAAGAGCTGTATACCATACGTGGTGGAGATGCCACCACCACCCCACACAGCACCATGGATACCACTGAGGAGCCAGAACCATATGCCTCTGCCGTGAACAGTGAGGATGAGGGTGGGAGACATGAGACCAGGGAGTCCAGCTATGTCACAAGCCAGGACCTGTTTGAGACTCCATGGCTGTCTAATCAATCCCGGCAGTTGAGCATGTGTGAGCCTGATGCAAGGGAAGAAACATCAGATCAGTGTGTAATTGCATTTCCCATTGGCATCTCCAACTTAACAGAACAAAGCTACTGAATTTCCATTCATTTACTCACACTAAAAGAGGCAGCGGTAAAATGAGAGGTAGAGTTATTTGCTTTTCATTCTCCTGTACAATTAGGCTGGTGGGGCCATGCAGAGCAGTTTGTTTATGTACACAGGGATGTCCCTTGAATCCTCCTGAGAGATCTCAATAAAACTTTCATGGAGGTACTCTGCAATCCTCTCCTGAAGGTTCTCAGGATGGCAGCTTTATTTCTTCCTTGGCAGCAGGCCACATTCCCACGCCAGTCAGTGATAACTTTGGCAGGTACCATTGCAGTAAACAGGGTAGCAACATAGGGGGCAGGCAGCTTTGGGACACCAGCAGCAATTGCGCTGTCTGCGCCTTTGTTATCTCAGTCCTGAGGGTATCACCCAAAATCACCACCACCTGTGGAAAATGGGGCCTGTACTCAGTACCATTGCCCTAGTCTCATAGTTTCATGTAACTGAGCAATTCCTTCCTAATTTCCCCTCATGCCTGGTGGGTCATACTCACCATGACTGGTGCTATGAGTGTGCAATGCACATGCTCGTGAAGCAGAAGTGTCAATAAGCATGTCTTATTTAAAATTTTAGGGAAGCAAGGGAAGGGAGTTCTGAATCTTAACTTCCGCTTTCCATTGTGACTATACTGACAATGGTACCTCGGTGTGTTTTGTCTGTAGCTGCTGCCATTGTGGCCTCAAGGGGTTCTCCCTCCACACCCACGGAATGCCTGAGCCAGGTAAGGAGGAGAAAGAAGGACTTGGGATGACATGTTCAGTGAGCTTCTGCAAGCCTGTGCTGCATCAGACCATGAGCAGAGGGAGCTGGAGGTTGGAAATTGCAGACTGCCCGGAGAAGGAAAGAGCAGACAGGAGAAAGGCCCAGGAGTCCCAGCCTGAAAAGGAGAAGGAGATATGCCAGGACATAATGGGGCTTCTCCAGCAGCAAACACAGATGCTGCAGACTCCCATTGACCTACAGGTTCAGCAATCATGGGCTTGCCTCTCTCTGTAGTCCCTGGAGAACTCCATTACAGCATCTCCATTATCGCACCTATATCCCTTCTCAACATTCCACATGGCATAAGGGCCGCACTCCTACCCCTTCCACTCATAGCTTCACATACACCAGCTGTGGCTTTCACAAATCAGTGTATGTGTAGCTAAAATGGACATGAATAGTCTTTCTCCTTCTTAAGCTTTGATCCATAAATTTATTACATTTTAAATGTATTAGCTTTTAACTGGCACAGAATGTTTTTTGCAGTGCTTTTGTTGCTCAATAAAATTCTATTGTTTGGACAATAATTCATCTTTATTAGTTCCCAACATATGCTCCATAATGGCTAGTGGTGCTGAAAGTACCCACTTACTTGTTATTGAACTTTGTGACACAACTCATGGGATCAGTGACAAACTGTAATAATCATAAATGTACAGCAAGCACCACAAAATTAAATAGGTGCATTGTCAGTATTATATTTATCGATCTACACCAAGCACCACACAATTCCTAACATCACCAAAACAGCAGGGCCAGGTAGAGTACAGTTATTGTTGTTCATCCTTTGAGTTCAAAGATGACCATGACATCACTGCTTTGTTTGGTTTCTGTGAATGGCGATCAGGCCAATATGAGCTTTAAACTGTCTGTGGCACACTGAACAAGGGATGCTGCGGTGGGTTGCTTGATTAACATCAGATGTGCTGATATTGCAAGATTTACGCGGCTGGAGCTTCTGCTCTGTCTCAGTAGTTCTCCTCTGCTCATAGACTGTAGCTGCACTATGGATGAGGCTTCACCAGGTAGAACCATCATGAGTGAGATCTTCCCAGAACTCTGGGTCAATGTTGAAATGTCCCAAGGATAACTTGAGGGAGTCCTTGAAAGGTTTCTTCTGAGAGCACTTTCCCTCCTTTAGCTCAATATAAAAGATCTTCTTTGGCAGTCACTCATCTGACGTTCTGGAGACACGGCCTGCCCATCCCATCTGTGATTTCATCAACAGAGAATGGATGCTTGGAATGCCTGTCTGTATGAGAACCTCAGTAACTGGAACTTTGTCTTGCCATCTTATCCTCATTAGAGCACAGTACACCACAACACATTACTGTGGCCCACTGTTAAAATGCTCTTTCAAAGCCTCCCTGAGCTGTATAGTTCCACACTGAGCTCTTCTAATAGCCTGACATCTGGCTATTGATACTCAGTAGGCAGCCACTCCACCTCTGCCCTCCACCCTGGTGGCAACTTCTCCCCCTTTGCCTCACAGATATTAGGCAGGACACAGCAGGCAGCTATAATCTTCTGGGTGTTTTTTCACTGAGATCCAATCTTTGAAGGGTTGCTGACGTTGTTTACTCAATCTACCAAACACACATTCAACTGTCATTCTGCACCTGCTGAAGTGGTAGATTAATCTTTCCTTGGTGCTACTGAGGTGTCCGGTGTATGGCTTCATGAGCCAGGGGAGCAAAGGGTAGGCTGGGTCTCACAGGATCACTACTGACATTCCAACATCGCCAATGGTAATCCGCCATTCGGGAAAGAAAGTCGCTGCTTTTAACTTTCAGAACTGTGTTCTTAAAGACGTAAGCATCATGCATGCTCCCTGATCAGCCAACACCGATGTTGGTGAAGCATCCCTGGTGATCCACCAACACTTGCATAACCATAGAAAAATAGCCCTTTCTGTGGATGTACTCTGTGGCAAGGTGGCCTGGTGCCAAAATAGGGACATAAGTGATGTCTGTTGCCCCACTGCAGTTCAGGAGCCCCACTGTTGCAAATCCATCCACTATGCCCTGTACATTCCTGAGGGTCATATTCCTGCATAGCAAGAGACGATTAATGAACCTGCACATTTGAATAGCAACAGCTCCCACAGTGGATTTTTCAACTCAAAAATGATTTGCCACTGATCAGTAACAACCCAGTTTTGCAAATTTCCACAGCGCAATCACCACTCACTTCTCCATTGTCAGTGCAGCTCTCATTCTGGGGTCCCTATGCCTGAGGACTGGGCCGACCATGGCACACAGATCCAGGAATGTAGCCTTGCACATCTGAAAGTTCCATAACCGCTGTTTGTCATCCAAGCCTGCTTCACCATCTACAGCTGCTCTGTGAATGTCACCAACAACCTTCATTTGGTTTTCGCTCTGTCCCACAGCAATCTGGCCGGCACAAATTAGTCACATTCCCCACTGATTCAGTTCTTCTTGCAGCTTTGCAAACATCAGAGAATTGTGCATCTGTGCTTGCAACATTCATGGCAATAGTGCAGAGCTGGGCAGCATCCATGATTCTGTCAGAGATGGCTGACAGCAAAAAGGCTTTGGGAGGTTTGTGGGATTTTTAAAAAAAGGCATAGAAATTATGGGATATAGATAACATGATGGGATGGAGAAAGATCCATGCTGGCAAGTTGACCCCTTGCTCCCAGTCACACTTGTGACTCTTTTCTGTCCCACCAGGCATTGTCAAAACTTCCCAAAAGACAGTGTACTAGACAGTGACGAGTTGCACTTTGGGATACCTACCCATGATGCACTGCACTTTGCATCAACACAAGCACTCCTAGAGTGTACATGAAGCACCAAAGCAAGGAGCCTAGCATGCATATGCACAAGTGAAATACTAATTGTGGTGATTTTATGCTGATGTAACTTGCATCGGCAAAAGTTTGAAGATATGTACGGTGCCTTACACTGATAAATTTGAGGAGTAATTAGAAATAATTGATTATAATTTATATAATCTACCCCTCCTCCTCTGCCCCACTACACTCAGATATATAAACCCTCTGTTAATATAACCATACAGTGCCATGTTGTGGCCAATCACCACCGTGCTTCCATCACTGATCTGCTGGGCCTCTTTCCCCTAACTTTTGTTTTTAGACCGTGAACTCCTTGGGACAGAGATTGTTCTTCAATCTAGCACATCGTGGGCTCTAGCCAGAATGTAAATAATAATAATAAAAAATATCTAAACCAAATATAGCACCAATGGGAATTCTTGAACAACTGACTTACTGTTGACGCAGCCTGCCAGCAAGAGTTTGACATCTGGAAGGCTGACATGTGGAAATCAAATCATTAGATTCTGTCGACCTTAAAGATTGAGGATAGGTTGAGACAATCTCGAAGTACGAGGGGTTAGAAGGTTTCTTGTGCCTTCCTCTTAAGTATCTGGGGCTGGCTATGGTCAGACACAGGATCCTGAGCTAGATGGACCTTGGATCTGATCCTGTTTATCAATTTCTATGGTAGATGTGACAAGCTGACATAGTTGCCATACAGGCTGCAACACTGTCCTCGCTTACACATGGCCACTATATAATGCATTCTGGGAAATTTTCTACTCAGTGGCAAAAGATTGTTGGTGTTTTTCAGACAGGGCAAAGCACTTTGGGATGTCCCCTGGTACAAGGATCTGAGTGGCAGGAGGACTAGCTAACCCAGTTGTACAATCCATACAGCAGAAGAACCACATTAGAGCTTTACAGCCTGAAAACTGTGCTATGGCCCCATTTCCAAGCAGGGCCTGAAGCAGCACACGTGGATTAAGTAGTCCAAAAAAAAACACTCCAAGATCCCATTCCTCAGCATGAAATGTTCACTCTGAGCACAAGCATGCTCCAAAGGGATACACAAACAGTTGAACATTGAACAAACTTTAAAAATTATCCATAAAACATTAAGAAAGGTCCCTTTTTATCGAGTTTCACATAAACCTCTCCCTTGAGAGTTTGAATGAGACCTACAAACACCAGGAGCACCCACTCCTACACAGGACATTCAGCTAGCCTCACTAAAGCATCTCCCAGCTCAAGTCTTTCTGCAGTCAGTTTATAACCAGCTTTTCCAGACAGCAGCGCTACCAACAACTCTCAGGGAAGAAAACCATCTCCTGCTTTGGTCTTACTCTTGTAGCTACTGTCCTTAGTATAGGTAGGGCTTAGTCCATCCACAGGTGGGCCTAATTTTCCCTCACCAGTGTAGCCCAATTAGTCTTAACAAAATCACCTATCTGCAAGTAAATCAAACAGTTCCTTGCGGCCCTTGTACTCATAAATGGTTTCTCTAGCACAGGATTGAAACACAGCACTTCTATGTGATAGAAACCACATGTTAACCAGGTTGTATGGGCATGGATTGGAGGTAGCGTCAGCTATACTATAGACATGGTAAATATGTGCAGTATAGAGGAGACCTTGGATTACCCTGAAATGTGGTTTTCCACGTGCTCAAAAAACATCTACTTCTAATATAAATAAAAGTGACACTTGTTCCTGCCTATAAGCCTGGGTCCAGACTCTGATCTCTCTGGGAACCATAGAGCTGGGATTTGGCTGATGTCAAATGAAAATAAATACAGGCATTTGATAGATGAAACAGCTCTGTTCAGTGTTGGTTCAGTCAGTTTGTTGAGGCAGGAAGGGAAAAAAAAAACCCCAACATCAACTAAACATGGCACAGTACATTGACTTCATGCTGCAGATGCTTTGGAGTTCATAGGATTTCACATGGTAATCAGCTGTGGAGGGACCGGTGCCCTGGGAAGCCATGAATTAAGGGCAGCATGATGTTGAAGTGAGTACTTCCTGGAGAAATATCACAGAGCCAGCCAATCTGGACTGGCTTCTCAGCACTGGAAGAAGTACAATTAGTAACAGTTTATCTGGTGCATGCCACTATATGAGATCCAAAATTAGATATTATTTTCAAGACAGCCGCAGAGCCAGCACTAGAGGTAGGCTAAACAGGTGGCTGAATATGGCACTTTACTTTTTAGGAGGGTGTTAGCTCGGCCCCCACGACACCAGTTCAGATAGTTTAGGATGATGGTCTGTCCTTTTAAGGCTGTCCGTCCCACCACCATTTGCAGCAGCAGCAGGGCTCTGAGCTGCTGTAATGGCATGATTCCAGCCCAGCTCCTCTTCTCCACCACATGACAGCTTGTGGGGGATACAGTCTGCCCTGTTAAGGGTGCTCCCCTGACCTCTCCCACCAGGTAGCAGTGGCTTAAGGCACCAGAGTGTCTAGTGCCAGCCTTGGGTCGCAGAATTCTCCCCCATGCCCATTCTTTGCTCCCAGGGCCTCAATCCCTCTTCCCATTTGGAAACAGTTACGTTTTTCCACATCCTTTGGGTCCACCTGTTGCTCATAAAATCTGGGCCACTATTCGAGGTAGCAGGTATTGTCTGCCTGTGTCCTTACAGCTCCTGAGACAGTGCTGAAGTGGAATATCCATCCAACTCCTACATGCCACAGGGAACCATAGTGGTGGGTATGGACAATGGGTCTATAAGGTCAGAGAAGACTTAGCCAGATAGACGTGGCCCCATCCACACTCAGCCCCTGGTGGCAGCAGTTTTAGCTGGCTGCTCTGCTGAAGCAGGTGGGGGCTGGGGTGCAGGTGGCTGCCCAGCTAGGGCGGACTGGCCAGTCTGGGGCCAGAGTAGGTCGGCGCTGTGGTGTGGCACTAAACTACACACACCCCTCATTTGGCCTCTCTCCTGTTACAAGGCAAGAATAAATTGTTGCTCTCAGTAATACAGAGTTGAGTTTCCTCACAATCCTTTACCTCATCCATACGTGTGAAACACTCTGTCCCTGTTATTAAAGTATATCTTGCTGCCTGGAGCTGGGAAAGTCAAGAAACATAAGAATTGTAGAGATTTTGTACATAGTCTTTTGAGGAGTCAGCTCCCCAAAATATAGCAAAGAGCAGTTTCTGCAAAAGTCATCTCAGATCTTCTGCTCCCTCCTCATTCAGTAAACCAGGGATCTGTACCTTGTGGATTCTAAATTAGTTTTCAAGTGCAGCAGCTGCTTTATAACTGAGGTTAGTCCTGCTTTGAGCAGGGGGTTGGACTAGATGACCTCCTGAGGTCCCTTCCAACTCTAATATTCTATGATTCTATGATATCATTTAGTTTTCTTTGACCAGGCAGCTAAGTAAGCTAGAAAGAAGTGTATTTTTGTCTTCATGTTGCTAGAGTTCTGATCTGATTTGCTAGAGCAGAGCAAAGTGGACTTAGTGTAAATGACAATCTGGCCCGTTAATCTTAGTCAAGTATTTTAAGGTCCTCAGAGGGAAAGTGCTATGGAAATGCATTCTGTATGTGTTTGTCTATTATTAGTATTGGAGGGGAAAGAACAGTGTGTCTAGCTTCAAGCCCTTCTGGCTGGCTCAGTGCTGCTCCTTTCCTGCCATCCCTAGGTGTGCCCTAGTCAGTCCTACTGTGTTTACTACATCATTTACCTGAGACTAATGCATCAGCATCAAGTTTATTTCCTTTTCTATCAAGGAGAAATTTCTGGATCAGCCCTAACCAAAGTGGCTATAGTTGCTGCACAACCTCAGCATAGTGCTTTACATTCTGCCAGCTCATACATCTCAAGACCATAACAGTCTCCTCAGAGTAACAACCAAGCAGACCCTCCTCTTTGCTGGCCCAACCAGCCCCTCTCTCCTCCGCTGTGCCCCACCCACAAAGGTCATCAGAAGGCAGGGGGGACACTGAAGATGCTGTGTCTAAGGGCATGTAGGGTGTAAATCTGGCTCTGCACACAATAGATCTTAGTATAGATATTCCATAATGACATGCCTCCCACAACGGATTGTCTCCCTCCTTGGTGCTGTCCACTGAAAATACAGCCAAATCCAAAGCGCTACAGAAACACAACAGAATAAACTTCTCAAGGAATCCTGGTGAACAGACTGAATCTGGGGACTGATACCTTTAAATCCTTAGGCCCAGATCCTCAAAGGGTATTTAGGTGCCTGACTCTGAAGTCAATGGGCATTAGGCACCTCACTACATTTGAGGATCTGAGTCTTATTTGCTACTTATTTGCTAATCCAGTCTGGGTAGGTAATAACTGGAAGCAGTTACAACCTGATGACTTTCTGGTGAGCCATGAATGGGGAGAGGGAGTGGGTCTCAACGCAAGTGTCCGTGAATAAGTGGCCACATCAAAAGCCACGGTGGTGCTGGCATCCTTGTTGGTATTCTCATCAGACAGCCCAAGGATTGAATGGGCCATAAGGAATTAATCCTCTTTTCACATTGTTATAGGTGTTTCCTCCAAGGCAGGCTGAACCTGGAGTAGCTTGCACTGCTGCCGCCTCAGATGTACCTCTTCTGTGCGTAAATAGAGGATTTCTTTCTTCGGGGCTGCCAGTCTGGTACCTTTCATAAACACTATTGTCACATGAAAGACTAAAATGAGAAACAGCCTTTTATGTCGTCCTTTTCATAGGGAACTGACAGAAATCTGGGATGGGAGTATAGACTTGTCTCACTTGTTAAAGCATTTACAGATGGAAAAGAATAACTCAAAAGGTTAAAAATGTGCCCTGATTTATTAAGATTCTGGTTTCCCATTTAAACAAACAATCTGTGAAATGTCTTGCTGTGTACAACTTCTGGCGTTTTGTTTTAATGTTTCTCTTTTTTATCGACTTCCGTTCACAGCATTAGTAGAAATTACTGGTGTTTTTTTAGCGCAATGCTGATTCATGAAAGAAAGGGAGTCAGTCATTAGTTTAACATTTCCTCTGCTACTTAGAGCAGCTATTGAATTTAGTGTTTCAGATGGGAAAGTAGGAGACATCTGGGGATCTGGAAACTTCTTGAACTACAGATCAGTCATAAAACCAAGTTGCTAATCCTAACCACTTATGGTCATTTGAGACCCGACATCACTTTCTGAAAGAGTCATGGCTTGAACCCTGGTATCCTGGCCAAATTCCAATCTGGCTCATTATAATCTTTTTACGTAGATTTCCCCCGCAGTTTGGGAATGTGGTGTTCTCTTTCACTTCCTGTCCTAAACCACTATGTAACATATCCCCATGCTATTAAACAGATGCCACGTTTCACCCCAGAAGTAGATTCCCTTCTTCAATAATTCCTGCTGCATATATGGCCCTGATTTAAAGCCCATTGAAGTTAAAGGCAAGACTTGTAATTGATTTTGGAACATGGGTGTATGAACTGTAAAGCTATTTGCAAGCCTTTGGGATAAGATATACCATGGAAATGCTGGATGTTATTGCTACCTTTTAGAAAGGCATGTAGTTTGTTTGGTTTTTTTAAGATGGGAATTTCCTGTCTGCTTTTCCTAAAATGGGAGATGTGCTTCAAACTACACTCAGCTAGAGCTCCTGAGAAGATACACCTCTTGGCCTGCATGGTTTCTTAGCTTGATTGATCTCTTTATCTTGTATTTTCTCAGAGCGTATCAGGCAACAGGGAACTGACTTTTGAGAAGAAACTCAGATACCCAAAGGGAAATAAAATTCAACTTCAAATAAACCACCATTACTGCTTCATTTTCAATTGCAGTCTGGGGGAAATGTGTCCTGAGGCACGAGGACTTGTGCCTTTGAGGATACACTTCAGAAGGGAGAATTTAATAAACTGTTAAGAGTTAGTCATTTCCAATAATGCTGCAATAGAACACTGGGCTTGCTACAAGTAACCATTACTGCTGTGGACAAAAAAGGTTACATGTTGAGTTATCTGGCAGGTATCAGAAAGATGCCACTGTCAATGCCACCCCCCATAGCTCCACGATGCACTATTTCAGGATTTGGATGACAAAACTAAACAAGACCCCCTCCAGAAGAAACTGCATCTTGACACAATCAGACTACCTGCCCTCCAGGACCTGATGTGTACAGGACTCTTAATTTGGATTATTTATTTTTTTTGTTAAGGGGGTTATGATTATTGCTTAGTATTTATATTGCTATAGCACCGAGATGCACTGAGCTTAGGCTCCCATTGAAATAGGCACTGGGCAAACACACTGAGAGACAGTCACTGCCCCAAAGAGCTTACAGGCTAAATAGACAAGATGGACAAAGGATGAAAGGGGAAACAGAGGTGAGGTGACTTGCCTGAGACCACACATCAAGTCAATGATAGAGCCAGGATACAGCACCTTGTTTAGTGCTCTAGCTGATGAACTCTGTTGCCTCCTAACATTGCATCCCTGAAGGTTCTACAAGTGATTCATTTTCCTGATTGTCCCAGTCCGGTCTCAGTGAGGTTTTTATCACTGGCAAAAATGCCTGGATAAGAAGTAAATCACATGGTTAATAACCTGCATTGCTTTCAACTTACAAAAGTCTTCAAGGACCAAGTGAGGACATGGAGAGCTAATAGAATGAGGAGTGAGTTCAAGAATATGCACAGGCACCTCTTTTTAAAAAATAAATTGCTTCGGAGAGATTAAAAAGAAATGTTTCCAGGAGAGGGGCTAGGATTAATGCTAGTCATGACATTCATTAGAAAATGTTTTTGGGTGCACTAGTGGCCATATTTCAAAAGTGGAAATGCTTGCAAAAATGAAAAATTGATTTTCTTATCGCTTCATGTGCCCAGAAGCTGCCAATCTGTTTGTGAAATAAGTGGCTACTAGATACTCAGGAAGGCACAGGATGGATGATCAAACTCTTTATAATGCACAACACTGAGGTTGATATTAGTTATGATGACTATTTTCTGTACAATAACAATACAACTGGCTAATAAGGTACATTATTTATCTGTAGTTCAAGTGTTGAATCACTATGCTAAGATACTGTCTAACCCGAGAAGATAGATATCCAGATGTATGAGCTATTGAGGTATTTCTATGGCCCATGTTACAATAGTATCTAAGCAATTTACAATCTGGAATGCACCCCTTTGAGGCTGGGCAGTGCTTCTATCCCCATTCTACAGATGGGGGAATAAGGCACAGAAAGATGAGCTAGATTTGTGCGGGGGACTGGGACATTAGAACACTTTGTTGGAGCAGCGACTGGAACCCAGCTCTTCTGTCTCCCGGGTGAGGACCTGAACCGCTGTGCTATGGAGTCATTCTCACATGCTCTCTGGCCCAATGAATATTTAAATTATTTATACAAAGTGGAACAGCTTCAAACAGGAGAGACTGAGAGATCAACCCAGAATGCTGTACAGCCCAAGGGTTACAGTGTTCTCTGGTGCCTGTTCCAAATCAGGCAGAAAAGGGATTTGAATCCAGATCTCCCACAGCCTGAGTGATTGGGTAAAAAGGGAGGAGGCACAATCTCCTCTTTAGTGCAGGGTTAGGTCTGTTCTGAGTATACCTACCAGATCAGATGGGGGTGGGGGACACCTACTTTGTGAAGCCTAACAAGGGTTACGAGTGAGTGAGGCACAAGCAGCATCGGCCATGTGCACGCTGAAATGTAGGCCCATCGGAGACTTCCCCAGTGGAAACTTAGGCATCTGCAGGGTTAGGTGGCAGTTCAGCAGGGGTTTGTGAAGGCCAGTGCTGCCTAAATGGTGGACTTTGGAAGCTAAGCCCCCTTTGGAAATCCAGCTGTAAGCGACTCACTCATAGTCACACAGGAAGTCTGTAGCACAGCAGACTTGAACTCAGGTCTAGCCAAAACCTAGGCTAGTGCGCTAATCCCCAGACCATCCTTCTTTTCTGGCTAGCTCACAGAACTCTTTATTTTCCCTATATACACATTTTTGCTGCACTGTACCTCTGACTGTCAAAAGGGTTTTTATAATTAAAGCAACCAGTGAGAGCTCCTGGACTAAGGGCGAAGTCCATGGAACTTATGAACTTCATAATAGCACCAGAGCGAGCCACTGAGGCCAGGGCACCAGCACAGATGTATAGGGCCAGCTTGTGATCCCGCTTGAAACCTGTGGAGTTACTGTGGATTTATAGTAGCGCGGCTGGCCCATAATGATTTGGCTGTTATTACGTAAATTGAGCCAGGTCATCAGCTGGCGTACAGCAGCATAGCTTCGATGGAGCTATGCTGAGGACAAGTCTACACTTAAAACGCTGTGTACCGCTGCGCCACTGGAGTGCTTTAAATGAAGATGCTCTAAGCTGACGGGGGAGAGCTCTCCTGCCGGTGTAGTTAGTCCACCTCCCCGAGAGGCGATAGCTGTTGACGGGAGAAGCTCTCCTGTCGACATAGCTCTGTCTACATGGCCGGTATAACTACATTGCTCAGGGGGTGTGGATTTTTCACACCCCTGGGCGATGTAGTTATACTGATCTAGGTCTGTAGTGTAGACCTGGCCTTATTTACACCAACTGAGGAACTGTCCTCTTATTTCTACTCACAGAAAAGTATTTCTTAGAAGTTGTTCCCTTCTATTTTCTGTGGGGAGACAAGGAGGCATTTGCTGTTCTTTAAACAGAAGTCTCTATTCTGTTGTTGTGCCCCCCCCCCCCCATCTCATGGGCTGCTCCTGTAGAATTCCTAAGCTCTGCAGGCTTCCTCCACAGAGCTGCAAAGGCTTTCAGGTCTGGAGCATTTAAACTTTGTGGGCTCCCCCCAGCACCCTGGCAGCTCTCTGCTGCCGAATCCTGTTTCCCGTGGGAATAGATCTACAGCTAGAATAGCACAGAATAAAGCAAACGTGAAATAAACAGATCTACAGTAATGTATAACAAAAGCTAGTCTGATAGTGGGAGGACAAGGCTCCCCTGAGCTCCTTCAGTTCTTTAGCATTTGGCTTGGTGTTTTTCAGTTAAGTTACAACATTGTGCTCAGTGCTGTTCAATCCCCTGAAGAAGACACAGTCCCTGACCCACTGATTTTACAACCTACGCAGAAAGACAAGTTGCAAGAAAATAGGGGTGGAACAAACAATGTATTTTACTTCGACTATATTTTTTCCTGGAGCACCTTCCTGTCATTTCTGATCTTTGTGTTTCACAGCTCTCTCTCTCCCTCCCTCCCTCCCTCTCAGTGAAGCATCCCTCTTTTTCCTCTAATATCACATTCTGCTGCCATGGAAATGATTGAAATGTCATAGATCCAGCATTGTGACCTCGCTGCAGGAAGGCATAGGAAAAGAAAGGCTGAGAAAGAACCACGCCAGTGTATGAGCACAAAGATTCTACCAATAAGTAGCATGTGATCAAAGGGGAATGGATATATGTTTACATCCTATGCTTTATAATGTTCTTCCTCTAATATCATAAAGGGACGTTGAAAATTCCCACAGCGCATTGTAGAAAAGCAAAGCTCAGCTATTGGATCCAGGGAGGACCAGCTTTTCAAAATGAAATGAATTTTAATTGTAGGGACATGAATATGGCCTAGTTGAATTGCCAGTGGGGTTTAGAGATTACTTAAAAGAGACGTTTCCTCGTTATTCAACTCATCAACAGGCAACAATTTCTGTCCCCTTCTCTCCTGCTGCTGTTGCTGGCCCCCTCTCCCTCTCCTCCTGTATCTCACTTTGGCCTTGTTCATGTTTCAGTTTCTAGAAGTTTATCCAAATGTGTGATTTTAAACTGACTGAGTTAAACCAGTGTAAAACTCTGTGTAGATGCTCTTAATTTGATTTAAACCTGCCTCACATCAATGGAGTTTAACTCAGCTCTGTATTGAATTATGCTAAATCCATATGAGCTTGTCTTCACTAGAGAATACACTCGGTATTCCTCTTGATGGCTCCTGTTAACTTACTCCCATATCCCCGTCCAGACTCAAAACCCCCACAAGTTGTGTCCTGGTTGTGGCACATGTGGCAGCTTCCTTGCTCGGAGGTTTAGGCCAGACCATGACTTAGCTTGCCTCAGAGTTTGCTCATTTGAGATGTCCCCAGTCGGAATATTGGCCTCAGCCCTGATCCACCAGTCAATTGTTGCAGGTCCTCCAATCCTTTTCCACAACTTCACACAGCACTTCAGCCATAGTCCTTATCTTGCCATCTATTCATTCTTTATGCTGACTGTATGTCACCTCCTTCAGATGATGCTGCTTGAAGTCCCTGGCTCCACACAGGTTTTGTACCAGTTTAACTTTAAATCATTTTTTAAACCAATTTAAAGTTTAGCTGGGTACAATTTTTCATTATGGGCCAGGCCGTAGATAGCCACTCTCAGCAAATAGCGTTTCTTCCAGAAAATAAAACGGGGTGGCTCTCTTGGGGGCCCCAAATTAAAATTCCCATTGCGGTCACTTATTCACCATGACCCTCGCTTTTCAACAAAGCCAAAGTCAGCAAAAAAATGCTTCCAGCTGTGGAAAAAAGTAAGATTTTTACGTAGTTTTTAAAATATATTTCCATTATGCTGTAAGTTTCTTTTCATGGAAATTCTCAGAGCACACTTGGGAGATAGCCCAGAAAAGAAAGAAATTGTGTGTGTTTTGTGGGACCGTGGAAGACATGAACCCATGAATCATTAGCAGGGCTGTGTGCCATAGGTCTTGGCCGATGTCAGCTCTAGTAGCCTTCTGGCTATTTAGTGCCAGACTCTCAGGTCCCTACGTCACATTTTCTTTTAGCAACATTTTGCATTTAGTGTGACTTAGAAAAGCCTAAATCCCTCTTTAGATGAAATTTATCATCATCATTTGACGCTTAACATACCAGTTGATAAAAGTGTTCTAAGTGACTGAAGTTCTGTAAAAGGAATTTCAGTTAAATCACACAACACATATAGTAGTTTTACCATCCTTAGCTATTTGTAGTAACAGATACAAGTTGTACTGATATGCAATGAGCAAAATTATACAACATGATCTGTCAGTCCGCAGCCAGAATTCTCCCAGCATTCTGAAGTACCCTCTCCCCAACCAATCAACTTTGACGATCCTTAAAGTGCCTCTTTCCAATCAATTGTCACCCAGGATTATTTCACTGTTCTGAAGTACCTCCTCACCCAATCAACATACACGAATCTCCCAGCTTTTGGAAGTCTCTGTCCCTCAGCCAGTCAGCATCAACGATCTCTTGGTATTCTGAAGTACCTCCTCCCAACCAGTGAGCACCTGGAATTCCCATAATGTTATGAAGTTCTTATTTTGCTGTGGGTGGCAAGGACTGCAGTTCCCAGAAACCATGTGGAAATCCACAGGTTTCACAATTAAAAAAAAAAAATCACAAACACAAAAGTGTCTACTATTTTTTGTAGGACCTATTGAAACATACTATTTTATCCCCAGGGCACACTTCTGGAACACACAGCTGAAAACAAATGGCAAAATTGTAAAGCTACCTTGAATGGTTGTGAGACTTGTGAAGGAGAAAACAAGTGGGGAGGTGAAGACAGGAACAGGAAGTGCAGCTGTCAGACTTGCGGAACTGAAACCTTTTTTTTTTTTCCTCTGAGCAATGACTTATCTACCTGACTGAATGAAAGAGGAGCACCAAAGCCCCAAAAGCCATAATAATGTAACCACACTGTTCAGAGTAAAGTGCCAGCAATAGTAATGCATATAATAAGATTCCCAGATTGTCACTCCATCTGTGTGTCACTAGGAAGCCTAGAATGTCTGTTGAGTCAGTGTGAAATGATGGAAACAGCTACAACCCTAGCTGGGAGCTTTTTGTTCCGAATATCATGACCAGGTTCAATCATCACTGGGTCTGTAGTCTGTTACCATCCAATTTCAAGTTCTCAGATATTTTTACTTGACAAGTTACACCTGTGCAGTGTACAGCTACAGTAAGGCCTGTATCTATGCCACGCCAAGAGTCCGAGACCACTGTGATATCAGAAGTAACTCAATGAATCACCACCCTTACTCTACAGCTAATTTGTACGCAACAATTTCATTGTGTGTATGAGGGAGCATGGACCTGGTGCATCACTTGGCCCAAGTGTGAGACCTGGATGACACCACGGCTTTCAGCTACTAGTTTAATACATGCAAAAGCTAATACTAGGGTTTTCCCGAAAGCCCACACAGACAGTTTCATTTTGGCCCTTGTTCATTCTCTTCTATGAAATGAAAGCCTCTCTACATCTTTAACTCAGTCTCCATCTGTGAAACGCGTTGACCTACAAATAGCTAGACAGATTTCTTCATATCCATGAACTATTGCTATTGATTTCACTTCTGGAAATGCTTATCACATGAAGAATTTTTCTCCTACCCAATGAATTGCAGTGGGTTCCTATTTGTTTCTGGGATCAAATCCAGGTGTTGATTTTAATAGTTCAGGGCCTGATTACCTCAGAGACCGCCTCTAATTACACCCTATTGTAACAGCTGAGATTAGTTGAGATGCTGTTGCTGACAGTGTGTAGATGCACACTCTTGCGGACTTGAGGCAAGACATTTTCACTGGACGTGGTGTAGCTCACAGTCTCTGTTCACTGAGTTTACTGCCCATGGCTCTGCTCCAACTTTCATTAGTGTCAGTGGAAAGACTCCCCCCTACTTCAGTAGGAGTAGGAGTGGGTCCCTTCACAGAAAACTTTTAATGGCCTCTATGGTTTATCAACAGCAGGGTTTTCCTTATGTTGGGCTGGGACAGTACAAAGAAAGGATCTCTTTGCGTAGGCTATTCGGGTAGTGTCATTTAAAGCATACGCTGCTTTTTGCATATGTTGTGCCTGGATATCATGGCTTGTACATAAAAATCATTTGAATAAACAAACACTTTACCATCTGCTTCTACAGATGGCATAACCCAGTTTAATTATTTTGTAAGTTTCCATTAATCCTGCAAACAAATTTACCAATATCTGCAATGACGTTCAAATTCAGTTTATAAAATGTAAAAAAATGAATAGGATAAAATTCCCTCACCTAAAAGATGGGTGCAACTTCTTTTAGTTTTTCTCTTTTCCCCTTATTTCCTTGTCCCTTTTCTTTCTATTCTTCTATCTTTAATTTTCTCTTTCTCTGCTGCCCATAGTGTATTCTTCATTTCTGATATTTTTCTCCTACCTAGAGCTGCTTAGAAAAAAAAGCTGATTTTGTTTCAATGGTAAATTTTCATCTCTTTCTAAATTTCCTGCAAACATTTTTGTTCTTTTAATAAAAAAAAGCCAAAGCCAAAAGTGAAACATGTTTGTTTTTTGAAAAATATTACCACTGGAAAAGGGGTGTGTGGAATGGAGAGAAATGGGTGGTGGTGGTGAGGGGGATCACGACTGAAAAACAAAACAAAAAGTCCAAACAATATGGGAGTTCGATTTTTCATTTAAAAAAATGACAAATTCTCAGGAAAATTCAAAAAGTCATCTTTTAGTAAAAAAGAGGTTTGACGGAAACATTTTATCTAGCCCTACCCATATCTCTGTCCTTGCAGAAATCATAATATGATCCCCTTTACCCCCATTCTGGAGAATCAGCTCCTTTCCCCTGCTGCTCTATTGAATCCATCCCTCATATCATGTGTCCATCCACATATCCTACTCCACACACACACACACACACATACACACACACACCTGACTGTCCTCCCTGCTTATCCCTGGTCTGTTCCCTCTTCCAGCCTGTTCTTGAAGTGCCCCCAGCGCTGTGGTCTCTCTCCATCCCACCTCAGTTCCCTGCTTGGGTATGAATTCCATGTTTCTCAAACAAACTAAATGCCCAAAGCAGGAGGCCATTGCTGGAAAGTACTATGAGGTGAACAGAAAATTATCTCAACATTGCACAGATCTCTGTTTATGTGCAGCATCTTAATCCTCAGCTTCTGTTTATTTAAAGTATGTTGATGAGACAGAGCTCTGACAAGGCTGACGTTGAGTTTCCATTCTTCTGGAAACATTTAACTCCTAGAACACCAAGAGCCTCCATAAAATGCACTGAGGAACTGAGATGAGTCTAAACGTCCTCCTGACCCTTTCTTCTCCTCTCTATCTCCTCCAACTTCTGACTCTTCTCTCTTACAATGCACAAGACACAGAAACTCCTCCTAGCTCTCCCATACAACATCCTCTTCCATAGTAGAGCTGGTTGGGAAATTTTTGACAAGTCGTTTTCCCATTGAAAAACAGTGATTTGTTGACATAGAAATGGTTTACAGGAAAGGGTCAGTTTCAACTATATTTTCCAACATATTTTCAAGTCAAGAAACGTTGTGAAATGTTCAAAACATCCTGTTTTGACATTTTTAAAAGAAAGATTTTGGTTTCCCAGTTCAAAATGACTTTTTGCTTAGAAATCTAGGCTAAATCTAGTAAAATAAATAATAATAATGGTCAAAAACTAAACAAAATGTTTTGAAAATGTCAAAATGGAATGTTTTGATTGACCCAAATTGAATTTATTTTTTTTGGTTTGTCAGTTTGAGATTTTGCCTTTTTGTCTTGATTCAGAATGAGAATTTCTACAAAATCTCAAATGTTTTCCCAGGACAGAAAAATCATTTCCTGCCCAACTCTACTCAATATCCTTGTATTGCCAAGTCAAAGTCTTCTAAAATTATGAATCAATGTCCTCACCCCCCTCTCCCTGCAAATAATGAGATTGGCTTAAAAATCATGATATTTAAATAGATACCAAATGTTGGATTTTTTTAAAAATTTATCTTCTGGTTTCTGAGCCTCTAAACTGCACTCGGGTCATATATTCAGGCTTTTCTCTGCAACCGGGGGTGGGTAGACACTTGCTTTTTTATAAATGAAAGCGGAGATGCTCACATAAATCACTTGCCTCCAGGAGCTGGGGTTTTAAGAAGACACCAAATATTGCAGTACCCATGATAAAAATCATGAGAGTTGGCAACAGTGATATCTGCTCCAGTGTGCTCAGCCCTTACCTCTGCAGCTACTCAGTCATCCTCCCTTGCTGTCAAGTATCTTTCTTGAACTCCCCCGCCCTTGCAAATTATGCCCCTAACTGCAGGATCCACCATGAGCATATATCATTGTGATGAGGGAGGGTTTCTGGCACCAGGGAAGCAGAGTGGATCAGGACCCATTCCAGAGGAGAATCCCACACAAGCCCCTCATCCCAGCTGCCAGAAACTTTATCCAATATCCAGACTAGCGCTGGCAACATTACCCCGCTGCCAAACATTAATACCCCCAACTTCCAGGTGTCTTTGCCTGACACTGGTCAGCGTTCTAAGGTTTGGTCTACACTACAGTGTTAGTTAGGCTGACATAAACTGCTTTATGTCAACCTATGTCAGTGTCTACATTACAGCCTTGCTCCCAGCGATGTAATTGCTCTACTACAGTGACATCGTAACTCCACCTCCATGTGAGGCGGACGGCTTATGTCAATGTAGTTAGGGTGATGCAGTGTCTGTGTAGACTCTTTGTTGCTATTGACTGTCATTCTTGTCCAGCTGGAGCCCTGAAATGGACAAGAAAGCTGCCTCCCGGCTCCCCAACTCAGCTGCTGCTGAGTCTCTGCTCCAACTAGGCTGCCATCCAGGTTCCAGGCTTGGGCTCCCCACTCCCCCCACGAGCCCTGCTTCCCCCCAGGGTCCCAACTTCCTGCTGGTAGCATGGCAGCCAATCAGACTCGGGTGCAGATCTACCTGTCAGAGGTGAGAATCCCTGGGCAGCTTCCCCCCCATTCCCACCTGGGAATGTGGAGGTGAGATGCCCTGGGGGGGGAGGGGGGAGCTGGTCTCCTGTTGAGAGATGCGCATAGCTGAGAGCCCTGGCTCAGCTCCCCACACTGTCCTCTTCAGTCGGTGGAAACCCTCCTTGTGAGGACGCACCCCACCAACAGAAGGAGGGTAGTGTGAACATCAGCCGCCACAGTACTTACTGTGGTGGCTGTAAGTCAACCTAACATAGGCTGATTTAAGACTGTAGTGTAGACATGCCATAAGAGTTAAAAAGTTTCTTTTGAGTTATAGTCCCATTTTATCTGCATAGCTCCCTCCCACATCCCCATCCCCACAGGATTTTATAATCTCCATGCCCTATTTTGGCTGGTGATGTCAGAGGCAGAGCTGTTACCATGGAGAGGAGGACAAACTCTACTGCGGCGATGGACACAAACATAGCCTAAAACAGACTTCTGATTCATCAGCCAAATTGTGTGTCATCAGTAACAGATTATGAAAGGGTCATCAATAATTTCCCAGGTGGACGTGTGTGAAGGGAGAGAAGTACATTAAAGCCTTATACAAGACTCTGGATAACATTTACATACGAAGGTCCCAGAACATGCATTACAAATTAATATCTGAAATGGAGTCAGAGCGTCATCTCATGAGTGGCCAAGGATGAGAGAATATTGAAACCAAACTGTGCAAATGTGGCTCTTCTCAGAGAGCAAACAGGATTACTCACAGCTTCCAAAAAAGATGGCCCCCATGCCGCAAACAAGATGATACGCACGGAGCATATGTATACAGTACTGAAACAATAATACGGGGCAGACACCATAAGGCAGATCTTTAATGGCTCCTTTGGAGCAAATAAGATGCTGCACAGAGACCATAAGGAGTTCCTCTGAGGGGAAGCGATTATTTATTACCAATTGTTTCTATATTGGCAGATGAAATTCAGTGCTGATAAGTGCAAAATAATTCACACTGGAAAAAAATCATCCCAACTGTACATACAAAACGATGGGGTCTAAATGAGCTCTTACCACTCAAGAAAGATCTTGGAGTCATTGTGGATAGTCCTCTGACAACATCTGCTCAATGTGCCCCAGCAGTCAAGAAAGCTAATAGAATGTTAGGAACCATTAGGAAAGGGAAAGGGATAGATAATGAAACAAAATATATCATAATTCTGCTATATAAATTCATGGTACACCCACACCTTGAATACTGTGTGCAGTTCTGGTTGCCCCATCTCAAAAAAGATATATTAATATTGGAAGAGGTGCAGAGAAGGGTAATGAAAATGATTAGGGACATGGAACAGCTTCCATAGGAGGAAAGATTGCAAAGACTGGGATCGCTCATTTTAGAAAAGAGATGACTAAGCAGGGATATGATAAAGGTCTAGAAAATCATGAATGGTGTGGAGAAAGTGAATAGAGAAGTGTTATTTACCCCTTCACATTGTGAAGCATCAGGGGTCACCCAATTAAATTAATAGGCAGCAGGTTTAAAAAAACCAATCAGGAGACTGGATTGTAGGCAGTCTGGGCTAATGGATGGAGCAGGAGTCAGGCCTAGTAATCAAGGTGAGGGTCAGAACTGGAGTCAGATCCCAATGCCAGAGCCAAGGGTGGAGACAGAGTCAGAGCCAGGAATCAGAGCCAAGAGTCATAACTAGATTATCTGGAACCAGGGAAAGCAGGAACAAGGCTGGTGGAGGGGCAGGGTCCAGATTGGAGAAGGAAGGAGCAGGGTTTGGAGTGCAACCAGCACAGGGAGGCAGAGATTCACAGGCATGTGCATTGAGCAGCTGTTGATCTGCTGCAGCTGATGGATTTAAGAACAAACCATCTGACTGCCTTAGCCAAACAGATGGTTGTGCTGTGGTGGCCCAGCTATGCTCTTTGTTTGCCCGGTGATAGGGCAAGCACAACTGCAGGCCTGCATTCCTGACAGTATTCACACAGCACACAGTCAACCCTGTGGAACTCATTGCCATAGGAAATTGTGAAGGTCAAAAATATAACCGGTTCCAAAATTAATTAGATAAATTTACAGAGGACAGGCCCAGCAATGGCTTTTAGCCAAGCTGGTCGGGAACACAACCCCATGCTCCAGGTGCCCCTAAACCTCCAACTGCCAGAAGCATCTGGCTGGGGTCCCTGCCAGAGACAGGATACTGGGCTAGATGGACCATTGGTCTGACCCTGTATGTTCATTCTTGTATTTTTTTCTACAGCTATATTATCTATAATGTTTAATTTATAATGTTTTTGGGTAGAGAAGAACCACCTCTAATGGACTATTCCATCACTAGCAAATTCCCTTTCTCAACAACTGCCCTGCTCCCTCACTCAGAACTAATTCAGTCCCTCTGAATAAGATCCAAGCTACAGTGCCCAAAGGAGTCTGCTCCACCAGTGGAGTGCCTGTGGAAGCCGTCTGGGTGTTTGACTTCAGAATCCAGTGGACAATTAGTTGTTAACTGGCTGATGAAGAGTCTGTGAGATTATTGGAGAGTCATGTGTATTGAATGGATTTGGGAGAAGGGTTTCAGAATTGCTGGGGAATCCAGGATACTTCTTTGGTTGTTGTTGAAGTCACATGACTTATTAGACCTAAAGTACATTACAATGTTACTCCAGAAATAAAACCATTGCAGAGTTCTATGTTTATTGTCATCCAGGGATTCCGCATCAATATTTCTCAATTTACAAGGGAAAAGGAAAGTTTATTTACTTTTGCTCACTACCAGCCTGACAAACTCAACCTGAATTCTGTCTAGCTGATGCATCATCATCGCTAATAATGGGTCTACAACTGGAGTGGTATTCACAATTCTGACACAAGCGCAATAGAATCCAGAGCATTCTGTCATAACAGGGTCACCTCTCCTCGGCTAACAGGACTAACAAAACAAAAATAACCCTCCAAACCTTGGCCAAGATTAAAAAAAAAAAAAAAGCGCATGAAGTTGGGCTCCTAAATAAGTAGCCTAATTTTCAAAAGTGCTGAGTACTCAGCAGCTCCTGCTGACTTCAGCATAATTTTAGGAGCTTAGCAGTAAGTGCCTATTTTTGAAGAGTCTTGATTTATTTTTGTCACTGAAGTCAGCAGATATACTTGTGTACACACAATGAGCAGATCTGTTTGTCCTTTTCCCTCCGCCTCCCCCTATATTCATTTTTCTGACTATAACTGAACTTTAACAGGTTGCTTATTGTATGTTGTTCCAATTATTCACCCTTCCCATACTCTACAGCTGTAAGATCACATCCAGCAATGCACGTGTCCTCCATCCCCCGTATGGCTCTGCTGCGCATACTGCACATGCTGCAGCCATACTCATGGACCCATAACGACCACAACACACCAGCAAAGAGCTGACTGCAGTGCATAGAACTTGCTGTGGTGTATTTTAAAAACAATGCGTGTTTATTTAATATACAATAATGGTCTTATTCAAGCTGTATGTTAGAGAACCTTCATTTAAAGGGTCACTTGTAACATTAGCCAAACTTCTCTTGAATTCAAACTTGCTGCAATGGGCCAATACTAATGAGCTCTTTCCTCAAAGCCCCTGGCCCCTTTTAAGGAGGGAGACCAAGTTCTTGTAATTCAGCCTAACACAATAAGACCTGCTGGGGAAAGAGAGAGACTTGGTAAGAAGCACTTCCCAGTACAGTAAGGTGAAAAAAACCTGAACTTCTCATGGTGACACAGCAAGAAGAAATATCTTGCTTTGTTTTTATTCTGTAGCGGTTGTGAGAATTTTAAAATAGATTGGTTTAGAATATTAACTCTGGAGTCAAACACTGCCAGGGCTAACAAACTCAGGCAACAATGGCCCTGCCACAACACTGCTCGTCTAAAAGACAAGAACATATATTTCTCACCCTTGTTTTTCCTCCTCTTTCCCTCCTTCCTCCCCCTGGCCCGCCCCACACCTGGGGATAAGTGCAAAGAGAGTTGTACCGAGTGTTTTTCATTAAGCAATATCCGTTTGTTTAACTGAGGGAACTCGGAGAAGCAGGAGTAAACATTCCACGTGACTCACCAGTGTAAATATTTAAGTCTCGGAGTTCATAATAACCAAACTGCATTCTGGACTCAGCAAAGAGTTATATAACCAGGCTGAGAGCACCCAGAAGCTTCTTGGGGGCTACTTTTAGAAGAAGGTCCTCCAAGACGTGTTTTGATCTCTTATTGGTGCTGGCACTGCTACGGGGTAGCTCACACCACTGAGTCCTGGGCTGTCAGACATAAGACACACTGTGAGGAAGCTCAGAGTCTGTGAACCCTGGGGCGTGCACTGGAAAAGAGGCTCACAGCTAGAGCTGGTCAAAACTTTGTTCAAAACATTTAGGGATGAAAAATGGCTTTTTTGTTCAAACAGAATTTCCACAGGAACTATCCACTATCAGGGACACTGGGGGATGGGGGAAGGAGGTTGTCAAAAATCCAAAAACCAAAAGATGGAAAAATGGTAATTTTTTGGCCCCCAAAAATCTCCCCTCAAATTCAGTTTTTTTGTCATAAAAGCAAAAAGCCTTTCAAGTAAAACTAAGAAAAATGAAACTTTAGTTTGTTTGCTGAAGTTTTTCCTAGGAACAAAAGCCTCTTCCTGATCAGCTACTCACAGCACCGAATTCCCTGCTGGTTGATGCTCCTCGAGCCCCTACAACTTGGCTTCTACCCCCTCCGTTCTACTGAATCCACCTTCGCCACAGGTACTGGTGACTACCTCAACCCTCTTCACTGTTCAGATCCTTCTCATGCCACTTGAGCGAGGCACTGCAGTTAAGAAACCCTCCACCGCGTTGACTGTAGAAACTGGGGGCTTTCCCGGTTTTCTTCCACTCTGTCCGGCCACACCTTCAGTGTCTCCTTTTGTGACTCTCCTTTCTCTGCCCTCTTACTATGACTGTGTCTCTGTGGTGAGGCTCACTCACCCTTGGAGCACCCCTTTGCATTGATGTGGGATGTTGCCACTATCTTCTGCTCCAGCATCTCCTGCCAGCTGTCTGCCTCTGGCCCCAGGTCTTCTGTGGCTCAGCTTTCTGGTCAAGTCACCTACATTCAGACCTCTTCCAGGGTATCATAAGCAAGCCCAAATACAAGCCTAAACAAAACTGAATAATTCTTCTCTTCTCTGCTTATAAACCCTATCTCAGGGCTCCCTTGCCCAGGAGCCCCCTCTGCTTCCCGGGAGTTTCCCACCATAGGAGAGTCCTGCCTTGTCCACAGTCTCTCCCTAAATCAGACCCCCTTGTTCCTGTCCGCCTACCCCCAAGCCTTTCCCAGAGAGTTCCCTACCTCCTCTCTCCTGGAGCTTCCCTCCACCACTGAGCACCTTCGATGTACTTACAAGACCTAACTCTGCCTCTTCGTGCCAGGAGGCAATTAATTAATCAGCACCCCCACTGACAGGGGCAGAGCATGACTAATTGGGATTTTATCCCTTACCTTGCAGGTGATGGGGGTTAAACCCGGATACTGTCCCACAAGGGTCTGTACTCTGCTCACACTCATGTTCTCCAACACAAATACCCTGTCCTTTCTCCTGGCTTTAATTACCACCCCATACCAAATGTCACTCAGATTTGTCTCTCCAACCCTGACCTCCCCCCTTCTCCTCAGATTTGTATTTCCAACTGCAGCTCTCATATCTCTCATATCTCCTCCTAGACCATCCACGGCAACCTCACATTTATTATATTATTAATTATTGTAATTATTAATTATTGTTATTATTCTTGTCACAGTACCTAGGATCCCTAGTCATGGACCAGGACCCCATTGTGCAAGGTGTTGTACAAACTCAGAGCTAAAAGATAATCCCTGCCCCAAGGATCTTACAATTTACATATAGGACAAGAGAAAACAGATGGATACAGACAGATGGGGGAATACAAGAACCAATGAGAGAATATTGATCAGAACTACAGGTTCTGGTCTCAGCACACCAACAGCCTAACTGTTGTCAAGCTTTTTTTGTAGGCAAAAAGAGTTGGAAGGGGGATTTGTTGGAGGATAATGAGGCAGCTTTGTGAATGTTTGCAAGGAACTACTCCCATGTCGGGGGCAGCATGGGAGAAAGCATGAAGGTGCTTGTTTGACAATTTAGCAAGTAGGCAGTGGTGGCTGGCATCATGGACTTATTGGGGTGAGCATCAACATTTCAATAGCAAATGAGGGATGATATGTAGAGTGAGGATAGACTATGAAGGACCTTGAAAGTGAAGACAAGCAGCTGAAGCAAAACCTGAACTCCTTATCATTCCTCCCCAGTCTTCACCTGCTCCTCTGTCTGGAACTGTCAACATCCTCCCTGTCCCATTGGCTTCAAACCCTGATGTCATATTCAGCTCCCCTCTCTCTCTCTGTCTCCTCCCACATAGATTCTATAATTAAACACTACCAGTTTCAGCTCAACAGCATCTCGACAGGGGTGTCAAACACCCAGTCTGTGGGCTAGATCCAACCTGTTTCACAGAAGCATCTAGTCCCTGTGACAGATTCTGCTTTTGCAAAGCCTAATTTTAATTGAAAAAGGAGGTTTGTGTAACCCTTCTGCCAGGTGCTGATAGAATCAACTACGGCTGGGCCCAGGCTGTTCAGGGGCTCTTTTCTAAAATAAATTAAATGATGTCTCAAGCCCCCACCTAGAGCCATGCCCTGACTTCTAGCTCCAACTTCCCTGGTCACCCTTGCAGTTGGTTCTTCCCCACAGGCTGGCACGAAGGAGTCCTTGGGAACATGGAGCCACAAGTACCTTTTATTTGTAAGGGAGAATTTAAAAATCCAAATAAAGAAACACTGTCTACATATGGTATGTACATATCGGAGTGTCAGGAGTTTGGTCAGCCCCACAGTCCCAATGCATTCATTATCTGGCTTGCTGGGTCCAGAACTTTTAGTCAGGCAGCAACCATCACCCCCTCCCAAAAACTCCACTCATGGATCCAATTAGACACAGGAGTAGTGAGGGATATCAGGGGGTTGGCTCTCTTCCACCAGCTGTTCCAGACCAGAGAAGTCCATACCACCTGGTCCAACTCTATGATATCAGCTGTATTGTGGTAGATCTGGTTGGTCTTAGATGCATAATCTCTACACTGATGCCTTTTGAAACACTGTGAAGTCACATGTGAATTGCCACCACTGGTCCAATTGGGCCTCATGGCATAGAATCATAGAAATACAGGGCTAGAAGGGACTGCAAAAGGTCATCTAATACAGCCCCCCTATGCTGAGGCAGGTCCAACACTCAGCCACTGTAGGTCCAGGCAGGCTCTGCAACAAAGTCAACTTTGCACTGCTCCCAGCACTTCGGCCTGGTCCAGTCCTGCAGAACCACTCTACACAAGAATTAAAACCTCTAAATGCAGAACCCAGCATAATGCAGGACTCTAGAACTAAAGCCCTGAAATGGAACTCCTGATTTCCATAGCAAACCTTTCTACCCTCTCCAGCTGAAGTTGAATTCTGCTCCCAAACAAGAGCCCATTGTCTCTGGAATCAGGGTGACCCACCTTTCAGGGCATATCTTGCACATTCCTTGCTCCCTTTCATGAGAATGATTACAGTGAGAATCTATAATCATGTATATGGAGGCAGAATAGGCAAATTTCAACTCAAACCACAAAACACTGCATGTGGAATTATGGGTAAGTAGCATAATTATGGTAATGACGCTAGCCAGAGCTGGGTTTTCTTTTTTCATCTAGAGGCAACAGGAAGTTGCCAAACCCCAAACATGGGGTTTGCGTATGTATCTAGCCTTTATGGTTGTGACAACATTATCCCATTGTCTTCTCCCTTTTCCTGCATATTTCTGGACTACCATCTCCTCCTGTTGTTCTCACCTTCATTTATTATTGCTTGTATGGGGTTAGCACTTAGAGGCCCCAGTCAGAACGATACGCTCTTTGGGCCTGGGAAGCCATCTTTACCTGTGTTGTAAGCACCACACACATCTATGGTGCTCTGTGAGCAATAAATATCAAGCAGAGAAGTAAGAAAACTCAGATTACAAGAGGCCTGACGGCCAGTGACAAAACACTGCTGTTGAAGAAGCTGACAGTTCTTGAGTCCAGGACTGGCAATGACAAGGCACTACTGGTCAGGAAGTTCGCAGCACCAGAGTCTGGAGCTAGGACTGAGAGGACAACCACTGTGAGGAAGCTCAGATGACTGGATAATTGAAGGCTGGCGCCAATAGTGCAATGCTGTGAGGAAGCACACAGTGCAAATGTATGAGACAGCAGACTCTGAAGCCTCTCATTGCTCTGTTACAGAATCAAAGGCAGTAAAACCAAAAGAGAAGTCTGAGGGTAGGGGAGAGAGAGCATAGCTGACGGGAGGGGAGCAGCACACAATGTATCCTTATGAAATACTTACCGTTTTATTTTACCCATCTGCCTCTTCAGAGTCAACTGAATGTTTTGTATAAGCCAATCTCTCTGTTGACCTACTTGAGATAAAAACCTCAAGAAATCCTATTGTAAACACCACACAGAGGCAGAAGAGAGAGAGCCCAAAAGGAAAAAAAAATGTCCATAATAAAACTGTCAAGGGGAAAAAAAGAATAGAAACCATTGCAAGGGAAAGTAATTAATTTAAGAATTTAATGGCGACATCCATTCCAAACTGCATGACATAAATTGTCTCCTTAATTCTCTAATTAGAGAGGGACATTTCAGGAGAGGTGTGCATGTAGCTTGGCTGAGACAGAATGGGAGCATCTGGGGATCTTAGATCAGAGAAAAAGATACTCCATGTGAATTCTAACGCTGGGGAGGAAGATTTGGGGCGAGTAGTAACTGCAGTGTGTATGGACCTGAGTCCTAGCTACCTGGGCTCAATACATGTAAAAAAGCCACAGAAATCCACATCCTTCTTCCCTCTGGGGGTCCCCTCCAGAGTTCATCCCACAAGGTCTCTCCTACTTTGAATTCCTTCTGCAGACTTACCTCTACAGCAACTATAATGGAATGGCTGTAGGGCATAGACAGTGGGTATCATAGGCCTGGGAAAGCTTAGCCTTTCCAAATAGCCAGGCATGGTTCCACCCCAAGGTCCTGCCTCACTCCTACTGTGTCATGTCCCACTCTTCCCCCATGTGGCCCCAGCCCAGGCAGGTGGGTGCTGCAGCAACTCTTCCTGTCCTTGCTCAGCCTCTTTCCTGAAGCAGGTAGGGGCTGGGAGTAGGGCAGGCGTTGGTCTGGGATCCAGGGTGGCTGGGGCTGGCACTCCAGGTCCCGGCAGTCCAGGGACGGGGCCATGCCCGGCCAGCACTCTGGGGCTACCCAGTGCTTGGGTTGCCCAGAGCTGAGATGGTCTGGGGCCGGTGGCTCAGGCCAGCTGGCAGGCTGGGTCTCAGGCCAGCAGCTTGGGCTGGCTGGGGTGGGGCTCCTCCAGCCACGGTAGGGGGCTCAGATCTCTGGCAAGGGAGGGGGCAGAAGGGGCGTGGCCTCATCCAGAAGAGGCAGGGTCATGGGCTAGCCTCCCTGAATGGGGGTGGGGGGGATGTTCACATGCAGCCCATGCTGTAGGGTAATCCAACACATTTACCCTGCGAGAAGAACTGTATGCACAGATCCTATGCCCTGAAGTCAGTGATGAATTAGTTGCAGGATCTGGGATGAAATGTGAAGCACAGAAAACTGTATTAAATTCATAATCTCTCTCTTTAAATGCTATGGGTTTTGCCCTTGTCCTTCTTGCAGGCTAAGGGTCTCTGTAGGGAAGCGAGCAATCTGCTAAGAACCAGCCTTAAGCAACACGGAGCTAGTTGTGCCTCAGGGAGCAGCCTGTTTTGTCTCTCTCTGATTTTTGGTTTTGTGTGTTAAAAGGTCTGGGTTTTAAGAAATAAATACAATAGTGTTACTTTGCAACCTTCCTGAAAGAGTAGTTTATGCTTTTTATTTAACTTCTCTGTCTGTATGCTCTGAATATAATACGAATATCATCTGTCCATTAAATATCAACACCCCCTTTTGAGCAATGAAAACATCTTATCATGATGTGGCTAATCATCTCCTGGCCATTTTTTTTTTTTTTTTTTTTTTAAGTATGTTGCAGCACTTTTCTTATCAGCTTTGCAATTTTAGAGCGTGAGCTTTCTGAGGCAGGGCCACCTTCTTTTGTGTTTGAAAGTTCTTAACATGTCATAGGCATGATCAGAAACAATAAATAAATACTGATCAGTCATAAACAACAACAACAGGGCACAGAAATCCAGTTATTGATCTGCCCTGCCCATCGGTTGCAACAGGAAGCAGCTCCTGGTGGATGCAGAAAGCCAATTCAGAGCCAGGTTCTCTCAGAGGTGGCATTCAGAGCTCATTCCAGGTCATGCAGCTCCAGTTCTGGATCTTTTTCCAGAGTCCATTCCAGATGGTCACAAGAATCCAAGTCAGGTTTCTCCCCTCCTCCCCAGGGGCTGCACCCACAGTCCATTTCAGGGGACACAGGATTCCAGTGCAGGCTTATTATGCCACCGCCCAGTTGTTTTCAACCTATTTACCATTGAGAACCACATATGCGGCTCACAATGTATTATGTGGGCCGCATCCAATACTACCTGTATGGCCCTGAGAATGTCACGGGGGCTGCTGTGTGCACGGGCTGCAAGTTGAGAACCACTGCCACTGTCTCATTCTAGGTGATTTAAGAGGAGATTTATAGGTAGTGGGGGGAAAGCCTCTCTGGCTCAGGACGATGAGCTGAGTGAAGCAGGGCCAGGTTCTTAAAACCACTCACACACCCACTGTTCAAAAACTAAATGATAAATTACTAGTGAGCAGGTGAAAAATCCAGGACTTTTGAACAAATCGACGGATGTTTTTAAATTCCCAGGTCGTCTGGGAGGAAAGCAATGTGGGTAAGAGAAAGAAAAACCACCCACAAAACCCAAAACAAGTAAGAAACTCAAGGAACCTCGAAGACCGAGGCAGATGTGGAACAGCCAATACCTAGTGCAATACCACAGGAGAGGGTCTAACAAAAACTGCAATCTCATTTAGCCATATGCCAGATTAAGAAGAGAAGCCCGCAACATTTAAGGCATGTTATGCTCAGTCACAAGCCAGGTTTGACAGATAACTGCCATGTGGTTCGCATTATGCAGCTACCTGGCAAATCTATAAAGTTTGTCTTGTTTAAACATAATCTTTTTATATTTTCAACATACTAAATTCCATTTAAGTATTCTGGCTGCCGTAGCAACATGGTACATTCATTCCTGGGTGTCATTTTCCATCACAATCGGTTTCTTTGGAACTCTTCCCTGACTTCAAAACTTTTGTTGCCGAGGTAACAACATTTCATTTCCCGGGGAAGTGGTTGGCTGTGTACATATGTGGAGAGATGAGGTCTGTTCTCTGCAGGAACTCACAGTACAATGGGATGAAGAAACAGGAACACTAAGAAATATATATAATAAAGGAAAGGTGGGATGAAGGAACTGTAAGAGGAAGCAGTGCTGCAGGGACAGGTGGCACAATGCGACAGAGGACACAGCAGGATCCCAATGGGTGGCACCAAACTTAGAACACGGGGAAAAAATATCTAACCTATTATATCATAAAGAATAATAAATAACAGAAAAATAACATTTTCCCCTTCTAGCAACCCTTTCACCCAAGGATCTCAATACACAGCTGGAACATTTCAAAAAACGTTTCTTTTATTTCCAACAAAAAAAATCACTGAACTTGACCTGAATTTGCAAATTGTTTCAGTCGATCTGAATCTGCATTTTTCAAAGTTTTGCATGAAAAAATGTTGCCCAGCGCTGCTAAGAATCCTAAATGGTATAGGCAGACCCTGTACAAACTTTCCCCACACAGCTCTGCAAAAGCTTTTCACTGCTGCCATTCCTCAGGGTTCCCCCCCCCCCCCCCCCCATCTCGACCAATGAACCTCAGCTTTGACTTGCAGCATCCCCTGCAACGTCAGGCTTAGCCTACCTTCCTACACCCAATGGTGTCGTGCACCTCAATTCTGACCTGCAGCACCCCCCGCTGTTCCAATTCTGAGCACCAGAATCCACCCACCCTCCCACACTTTCATCTTCAGACAACGAAAAACCCACAAAACCTGCTATCAGTATCTGTCCAACTGAAAGGGCTGATAGATAAGGAGGCGCTGGCAAAGCTCACGGTAAGAGAACACGAAGGACAGCAGGGTCTGGCATACATGAGTACAGAAAATCATTCTCCAAGCTAATGCGTCAACCATCCTGTTCCAAAACCAGGCCTGAGCAGCTGATGCTGGGCCCGGACAGTCCAGACGACTCCAAACCACTGCATCCAGTGTGGTGTAAAATATCCCTGTGCGTTCATAATCTCACAGAGCTGGGGGATGCGGAGCATAGCAGAAGCTATTGGAAAATAAGGCTAATTAAGGGATTGTAAAGCAGGGCTGGCTCCTGCTTGTTTGCATGTTGCAATTGGTTCATTTGGATAGTTAAACACATTTCCATTTTATGCTCTGCCTCTTGGTGCCCTAATTCCCGGCTGATGATGACTAGAAGCCAAGTCTGGGTCACTGGTTGGGGGGTGGGGGCAGGAATGTCAGGCTTTGATTTTTGTTCTGTCACAGCAATTCATAGTCAACCGCACAAGCAGCATCATGTACAAATCCGCTTCCTGGATCATTGGCCACTCTTGCTTCTGAATGTGGGTCAGTGTGGCATTTGGAAAGAACCACCACTACCACATCCAAGGAACACAGCCCTTTCAGGCAAGCCCAGGGACAGCCAGCATTTGTGAGAGATACCTAGATGTGAGAAGCAAGGCACAGCGACATATGAGGCAGCAAGGATATCTCCCTCCTGCCTGAAATGACTTTGATTCTTTGTTGCCAGCCAGCTGCATCTTTCCAACCTACCTCTCTGGGTTGTTCCCCAGAAATGGTGTGATCTGAAAGAGCCCGGGAAGGATACATACATCCCTGAAGCCCAGCTGACCCCCCCCCCCATGGAGCTGGTCTCTGTGTAGAGGCTGGGAGGTATGCCTGCCGGTGGGTGGCGGGGACAAAAGTGGTTTTAAGTCACCTTTGCACATTCCCTAAGCTGAGCCAGCTGGGAGCCATTTTGGGCTCTGGTGCAGGTTACAGCAACCTGATGGCTGCCTCCAATTGCACTTTGCTGCCCCGGGCCCAGGCGGCTACTGCAGCCACGGGGAATACCTAGAGTGAAGCAGCTCTCGGCCATAGCTCCATCCTCTCCTACCCAACATGCCAAAGCCTCCCATGTGGGGGTGGCATAGGGTCAGCTGCCCTGGCTGTGCACCAGCCAGGGAAACCTCCTTGATCAGGAATTCCCTCATGGCTGGGTCCACTCTATTTCTGAACCCTTCATTCCAGCAGAGACACCAAAAAAGGGACATGTGGCAGTAATGAACTGGGCCCCTGACTCCTGCCAGGATGACACATCTTTGATGATTTCCAGGGGCTGCCCCCCACCCTCCCCTTCCTTGGCTCACTTTTCCCTGGGGACTGACTGCATGGAGCTTCCCTCACTGCTCCAGGCTCTCTCTCTCCTTCAGGCAACATGACGGCATTACTGCAAAAGGCCTTTATCATGCCCGTTAGGCACTGACCCACCTTGGGGCAGTGCAAAGCCCCCTCAAGATGTGAAGCCCCAAGAGGCCTCCTGGAGCACAGGGAACGCCACTGTAAAAGACCCTTCTTGCACGGGGTACAGAAAGGTAGGGCAACTCCTGATGTATAGCTGCATTCCTGCACAAGGCTCTATCCACGTCTGGCCCAAAGATTCTGCCCCTCTTTTAACCGGTGATGAGGGTGAGGAAGTGATCCCTGGACTCAGCTGTCCAAGAGCTGTCTGGGAGTTCCAGGTTCCCAAAAGGAATCCATTTCAACAGCTGCTGCAAGCCCAAGCAAGCAAACAAATGATTCCTGAAAAACAACTCCAACCAGCAGCCTCAGCAGACCGGCTCTCCCCGCTGAATGCACAGCTGTCCCCAGAATAAACAGGAAACAGTTTTATTCTCTGAGGAGCAAGGAGGTGAAAAAGGGTCAATTCTTTAGGCTGTGTGTCCAGGATTTGGGCAAGCAGCATAAGCCACAGACAAATAGGTTTTCCCTTTTTCTCATAGATGAGGGACCCAATGGCTGAGTTCCTGTCCATGGGTCTGTTTCTAGGCCTGAAATCATCTTTTCTCCGGTGCAGGGTGATCAGTACCCAGAGCCAAGGGAACAGAATGCCTGGTTTTGCCAGCAAGATTTCAAAACCGATGTGAAGTCGCTGCCGGAAAAAAGCCAATTAACATGGCAAGTGGAAAAGCTGTTGCCCTGCAGTTGCCTTTCCAATGGGCTTGTGGTTCACATGCACCCCATTCACGCAGAATCAGATGGGACAGACACATGCCAAGATTCCATGTGACCATGCACGTCATTTCATGATGCTGGTAATGTTGGACAAGAGTCCTGGCAAAGGACGCACTTTCATCCAAAGCCCCAATTTTATGGTGTTTGTCAAAAAAAAAAAAAAAACCTCTTACCCCTTTGGGTGCAATTTCTCATGCTCATTCTCAGCCCAAAGGTAACTTTCTTTTCTTTTTCTTGTCTTTAGAGGGGGAAAAAAAAAACCTTGTTCAGTTATTTTGTTTTGTTTTTATCCCCACCCCTTTGAAAAGCAAACAGGGTGATTCAATGCAAAAGAAAAATTAGTACAGCCTGAAGGCTGAGAATTTGCACAGGTTGCACCTTTATTTTCCTTGTAACCACATAGTGATGACAATGCATGTCCTTGTGACCTACGGACCTGATTCTTGGGCATTCCCTCTGTGCTGATCCGCCACGTGCCGTTCCTTCAGAATGCAGCAGCTTGGTTGCTAATGTGTTGCAGCTATCATGATCATATTTAATCCACGTTGCTTTCTTTATATTGGCTGCCTATTAAATGGTGAATTCAGTATAAATTAGCCTTATTGGTTTATAAAGTTCTGCGTGGGACTGGCCTGACATTATTTTTTCCCCCAGAAGTGCTGTTGAATGACTGCCACAGTTGCTGTTGTTTAATCGTTTTGTTCTGACTGGTTTTGTTTACCCCACCTTGTCTGTAATTTTGTTGAGGATGGGGGTGTTCTTCTATTAATGAAGGAGAAATTGTTTTTATGATTGTCGTTCAGCACCCTGCGCACTTTTGGGGCATTATATAAATACAATTTTATTATTGTTATTATGGATTTACACACATACACGCACACGCTAGTCAGGAGCACTCAGAAATGGTTGGGGCTAGATGCAGGAATCACTGAACGAGGTGCTGTGTCCTTGGAATTGATGGTTAAGCTGCACCACAACTACAGTTTGGGGGTAGCGGCGCTCTGCATGCATGCATGTGGCTGGGAATGCTGTTGGTTTTGTATCTGAACTCATCATAGAATGTTGCCATAGGTGGAGCGTGGTAGGCTTAGCGTTGCTGTGGAACCATGCTTCAGTTGTCTGACTCTGGAAATAAAATGCGCAGAAGTCAGGCAAACCCAACATTATATTGTTCCCATAGCAACGGTAACGCTGTCATACGGGGCACTGGCCTGGGAGTCAAGCGACCTAGGCTCTATTTCCAGCTGTGCCACACCTGTTGGCAGGGCTAAATTAATGCAAACACCAACCAGGCACGTGCCTATGACTCAAATATGGGGGAGGGGGAAAGGCAACCATAGCAGCACTGCAACCCAGTGCATCAGCTCACAATGATACTGCAATTTGGTGTGACTGCCTCTCAGTCATGACGGAGGATTGGCTGGGCAAAACCTGAGTGGTCTTGCGGCCTCCCACATGCCAGGTTGCAATGCCACTCACTCAGATTTGATCTGGTCAGCTGCCACTCCCAGCCCCAACTCCACTGTACCTAGGACCCAGAAATAGAATCTAGCCCTGCCTGCTGGGTGACCTTTGGCAATTTGCTTCCTCTCATTGGGCCTCAGTTTCCCCTCCCACCCTTTGTCTGTCTTGTCTATTTGGATTGTGAGCTCTCCAGGATGAGCACTGTCCTGCACTATGTCCAATGCCTACCACACTGGGTCACAATTTTGGTTGGGGCTTTGAGGCACTACCATAATCCACATACATTATTATTAATAAATAATATTAGCACCTATGGTACTTAAGGCACAAAAGTAACAGCTTCTGCAGGGACACGGATATTGCTAGTCCATAAGAGGAACCAGCCCCTGTTGCTCTAAGAAGTGCACATTTTTAATATCACGGGGAGCTTAACTTTTCAGCCTTAATGATATGCTGAACATCATCATGATGATCCTTCAATTATGGTAATGACTGCAAAGTAATAAGTGCTTTCCAGGCACATTGTCAAAGCTGATAGATTCCATACAGCAGAGGTCAGTGGGGCAGGCTCACAGTAGAGGGAGCTAATATAAACAAGATACACCACTAGCCTCTGGATAGCCCCATTTTTTTCCACAGAGAAACTGTGATTCACAAGTATTAGGAGATCCCCAAGAAACAGAGTAGGGATAATGTGCCTCCTTGAATTTTAAGAGCCTGTGATTACCATAGGACAAACTGGTATCAAAGTCAATAACCATCTGGTTTATTGAGCATGACCTCTCTAGTGAGACACCCACAAATAACCAATCAAAACTCTCACAGCTATTTCCCAGCATGCCCTGAATCTTGAGTGAAAGTGTGGATTCTGGTCCCTGAGACAGAGTGGCATATGTCTGTGTCAGATGATGAGCTCCATTTTGTATTATGTGTTGAACGCATCTGAATTTGCCCAAGGCAAGCCTATTGAATTGCACTCCAGACTGCGGCCCTGTCCAGGAATGGTGCTTGACCCTTTGTTGAAAGACTGTCATAGAGCAGCCACCAAGACAGAAATCTGGAGTCTTTGGATTTGATTGTCTCTCAGCTGCTGGCCCATGGAACAATGGGCTTTCTATACAGAGCAAGGGGGCATGGCGATCAACACAGACCTGAAAGGCTTGCAGGAACAAGAGGGCAGGAGGAACTCCATCCAGCCTCAAACACTAACAAATCTTGGACTCATAAAAGGGGTCAGCTCAGACTTGGGAAGGGGCGTTCCAGGACTTTTGTCATTTTCAAAGAACTGTAACTCTCAAGTGCTTTAAGAGTAAAGTCTCTGGGGTTAAAAAATTCCTCTGCTAAGCTGGTGTTCCTTGCTTTCTTGCCACTTTTTCCCCTGGAGGGGTTAAACTAGGTCAGAGTGACCACAGCCTTGGTGGACTCTGGGGGATCGCATGTATGTGAGTGGGGAGCTTAGAAGGTCTCAGAGACAGATTTCTGGATTAAGTCTGATGGACAGTGGTGTCCCATGGCCCAAGGAATGGTGTCAGACTAGGTCTGAGCCTGGGAGTGTGTCCTAAAGTCCCAGAGCTAGAAACAGTGACTTAACTTTGCCCACGCCCAGTTGGCTTGGAAGCTCATGGGACCCAGTGACTGGGTCACTCATACCAGGCTGCTGTCTGTCCCGAGGGGGACTGGGCAAGGTTGAGACAGTTCCTGCTTTGGTAATTCCAGACTCCTAGTCAGAAAGACATGGGCTGTGTGTGGGGTGGGGGATGTTTCCTGACTATAATAAATGGCAGGCCAGTACATATAGGGATTTGAGGGGGGAGGGGGGGACGGGGACACACGTTCTGCATTTCTACAGCTGGGACAGGTAATGAAGGAAAGAAACCAAGCCAGGCAAAGAGAAAGAATGAAGGAAGAGAGAAAGTGGAATGTGTTAAAAATGAAGCAGAGACACAGGTCGGGCCAAGAAGGAGCACAAGGTGGTGGTAGTGGGGGCAGTCTCAGACATGTGTCCCTTGAGGGACAGCCTAGTCACCAGCTGTGAAAAATCGAGCACTCCATTTCATTGTCCTGCCCCTAGGCAAGTCCAGCAGGTCTGAACATAGAAGCTATGGGCTGTGCTTGGAATTCCGCAAGGCATCCAGAGGCTGACAGCCGAACTCTGGAAGGTGCGTGGGAGGGGAACTGACAGAACGGTAGGTTAATAGGAACCTGACACGAGGCGAACACGGGGGTGGAGGAGGAGAGGGAAAAAACCCTGTAAAGAGGGAACATCAAGATCACAAAGGGTGGGGACACAATGTGAGTGGGGGAAGAGACCCGGGACAAGAGGGAGGAGTGTGTGTGTGTGTAGTTGGCCGCAATCTGGAATTGTAAGGAAAATAGACCCAGAATTAAGGGATCTCAGGCAGGTAGTTGTAGGAATTAGTTATCAACTTTGGTTTCAAACACCAGGTTCCTGTCCTTGGCTTCCAGTAACTCAGCTCCGGCACCAAGGATGTATCTGTAACTATACAACAGCGCCATATTTAACCACATAAAGCCCTTCCACAAGGGTTAACACAAACAGCTCCTTTTATTAGAACCACAGCATAATGCCACTGAGACCAAGTTGTATTTTTGGCCACACACAAGAATGACTTTTTACTCTAAAATCCTCGGGGTCTGCACGCCACACAGATCTCTCCGTTCCAATTTCTCATCGCTGGCACTTCCCAGAGGAAGAATGAAAGTTTCTCAGCTTCCCAGAGTCCTGCTGTGATAAGGCTGCCCGATCTCCCACTGCTTGTTACAATGAGAACCGGAGGGGGGCCTCTGAATGTGTTGCTGTTATTTATTACTTTGTATTACAATAGCACCTAGATCCCCACACTGAAATCAGAGCCCCATTGTGCCAGGCACTGTGTGGACACACACTGAGTAAGAGGAAGTCCCTGCTGTGAAGTTACAATTTACATGGACAAAACAAACAGCAGGAGGGGAAACAGAGGCAGAGTAATGTGAGGTAACTATCTCAAGGTCACCCAGCAGCAGAGTGGGGACAGAACCCATCTCTCACAAGTCCTTGTCCAGTGCCTGACCGACAGGACCACGCTGCCTCTGCAAACAGCGTTTTCAGAGAATCAGCATTTCCTCTTTTCCATTGTTTGTCTCTCGGCCTGTAGCAACAGCTCTCAGGTCTCCACAATTTATTTATTATTTTTAATTAAGTGGCACCTTAGTTGCCTGCAGAGGTCACATCGCCACAACTCGCACTGTGCCTGGTGATGGGATGCAGCTGAGTGATGCGAATATGAGGACTCAGCCACTCTGAGTCTCTTCTCACTATGCTGGTTTTACAGCAGTGTAGCTCCGTGGACGTATCAGTGGAGAGACTCCGGATTTAAGTGTAAGTGTGAGGAGAGGCAAGGCCAGTCAGTTTCGCCTAGCCACAACAGCCTGAAGTGAAGCTCATGGCCACTGCCATCTTCTTTGATATAGCGATGTGGCCCATAGAGATGGCTGGTCTGTGCATGCAGTGCTCCCATGTTGATCCAAACAGACTGGTGCCACTTTGCAGGCTGGTATCCAGGGAGCACTTCCCTGCATGAAACATATATGCATCTGCTTCATTTTAAACAAATCAGGTCAATCCCCACCAAGTTGCCAACATGGCCCCCATTACGGCAAAACATGGGTTCTCCTGTCAGAGCACAGACTTGTAAAGGGGGCAATCTGAGGCCACACGATAGTTCTCAGGCGGCTGCTTGCTCTCTCTGGCTTTGGCAGTCCTATTCCTCTGATGGAATTATCCTAAAGGTGCTAAGCCATTTTCATCCAAAAGGCAGAACATGAATTAAGCAAAGCTAGATCGCCCGATAAGAATGTTGTAGCAAATCCTTGGCCAACTAAGAACTCCAGAGCTGTCGCTACGCTGCGAACCATAGCAACCTAGAGCTGCAGGGCTGATGAAAGAGAGGTGTCCCAGCCGTGAGTCACACTCATGCTCTGAACATTAAACCTCTTCACAGCGTCAAGCTTTGTGCCTGAAAACGGAGGCACCCAAAACCACTAGCACGTCTGATTTGACCTTAGATTTTAAACTCTTTAGGGTAGGAATCATCTTCCCATATAGCTGCTTATCTGGCCCCCATTCCCCGAGTAGCTGAGCACTTCACAAACGTTAATATACATGTGAGGTAGGGAAGTATTATTAGCCACATTTTACGGATGGGGAACTGAGGCACAGGGAGGCTAAGTGATCTGCCTAAGGTCACACGGGAAATCTGTGGTGAAGCAGGGATTTAAAGCCAGATATCCCAGGTTCTAGGCTAGTGCTCTAACCACTAGACAGTCCTTCTCTTTATAGCTATACAGCACTACTGTAATAAATCTCACCCCACCCAACTGATATTTCCCACCCAATCTTAATTTTGCCCCCTAAAATTTACTAAAAGTGCAATGTGCAGAATAACAAATGACTAATTATAGAATTCCATTTGCAAAATAGAGTAACTACAGCAACGTACACCCCAGCACTACTTATTGCAACATGCCAGCCAATAGTCACTAGACAATAGTAGTTAACTTGCAAGCTCTGCGTACACTTACATAACCCAGCACTCTGTAATCAACACATTTCATAACCCCCAAAGACATCAATCACTCCACCCCAATCTCAGGAAAGCTATTCTGCTCCTCCAATGTACCACGCAAGGAGAGAGCCCATCGAAGGCTGCCATAGCTCTCTGTATCCTGGGCTTATCTCCCTTTCAAAAGCTGAATGGCACATTTAACGAACACTATATCAAGTCAACAGAGGCTCTTGGAAAACCCAGGTGCATATCTCTGCCCCTTACTTCTTGGCTGAGGGCACGCAGAGTTGCTATCTGGGAGCTCCAGGTTCAAAGTCTCAACCCTGATTGGCCGAGGCTGCAAGCTAACGGAGCCCACCCTTGTGCAGATAGACCCTTATTATGCCCACCTTCATGGCCCATGCTGAATATTCACAGCTCTCGGTCTTCGCTGCAGCAGGAACGTTGCTGTTAATTCACTCATGTTAGCGAGGACGTGACCACATCCAAAGTTACTGGCTCTTGAAAAGGGTTCCATCAGTCTGACTCTGCCTTTGACTTCTTGTAGGCTCAGAGAGGGAGGCCGGCAGGCTCTTAATTGTATCAGTTACACAGGCCCTTTGTGAATGTCAAGCAAATTAGCCCTGCCTCTTTCCCCTCCAGAGCACCAGGGAAGGAGGCTGCCATTTGGGAAATGTCAGCGAGGCACCGCGTGTGTAATTGGGCTCTGCATTGCCACTAGAGCTGAGACCTACAGCCTCTATTCTTGTGGAGGAAGAGAGGATGCCATGCACCGTGTCTGGAGTCAGCCCATTTGGGCTGCTTTCTCAACCCCTCGCCTCCACCCTTTCCTTTGTGCCAACTCTTAGGTCTCAGCGTGCTACTCCTCAACCTGCAGCCTCCACATGGGTGCAGACACCCCTCTGCTTTTTGACCTTCCTTGGCCCACCCCAAAGGAGCAGCTGTGGCAGCCAAGTAGTGGCTAGACACTGGGGTCACCCTGTGATATAGCCAGATACCAGCTTACCTTTTGTTGGAGCAGAACCACATCCCAAGGGGCTTGGTGAGGCACAGAGAAAGCAGCTCCAGCAGGTGAGTGAATGGAGCCTATTCCCCACTCCCCTCGAGCAGAGCTATGCACAAGTGGAAGTCTGCTTTTCAGGAGCTGCACCCAGGAGCCACTCCCATCCACCTTCACCACCAGCTGTTAGGTATCATCCATCTCCTGGACAGAATTACAGAAGAGCTAGCCAGGTGCCCAGGCAGGTTCCCCCCCACTCTACGATTGGACCTGTTCATGCCATAAAATATAGAACTCTTCTGTAGTTATGCTTTGCCTTTGGTTGACCCTTACCCAGTTAGCAACTACACCAAGTCAGAGGCGGCTGCTTGAAACCCATCAGAGTCAAATACCTCTCTGCACAGTCTCAAAGCTTCATAGACCTCTGACTGGCAAAGCGGGGAAACCACTTCCAAGGTTTACCAAAGAAACAGCTGGGTGACATTTGGGGCAGTGACCATTATCATAAACCATGGGCTGGGGAGCACCTGCTGCCAGCTTTCCTCCTTGTTTGCAGCTGAGAGGAACAGAACAGATGTGAGGGGAGATTAAATGAAGACTGAAGTGGGCAGGGAGATGTATGCTTCAAAATGGACCACCACATAAGCAGCTAAAAATCCTTTTCTATGTGGGAAAATTGCTGTCATTGCCACAGGGACAGTACGACTGCACTCAGGAGAAGCAGTAGGCTGAGTGACTGCATAGGGAAAGGGACGTGGGCCACCTGCCAAGAACTGTTAGTGGTACCTGTGGAAAAATTTAGGGAACCCCTTTAAGACGCTACACTCTTGTTCCATCGGTAGTGCTTTATGGTGCTGTAAGGGAGAGACAGAGTCCATTCCCAGTGCTGGCTTCTACGGTCTCTCCTCAGGGGTGGGACAAGGAATGTGGTGGAGAGGGCACACTGTGAGCATGAGGGGAAGGAGCTGAGGCTCCCTGGATGGGATGGTCCTGCTGACATGGCATGTAAAGAGAAGGAGGGAAGGAAATTAAGCTAGAGATGCAGTCAGAACATCCCTGGGCAAGTTTGGATCTGGATCAGATGGTCATTAGCTCCCTGTTGAACCAAATCATGAGTCCAAAACTCTCTCCCCTGTGGGTAGAATCCAGATTTAAAAAAGGCCTATGGCTCAGGCCTCCCTCTACCTTCACCGACTACCGGGCTGCTTTATGGGGACATTTAATAAAAGACAGTTAAACCATAATTTCACTACCCAAAAAAAAAAAAAAAAAAGGAATAGCTATGGAACCTTTCCCTAGCCAAAAGGTGCCATGTAACCAATCCCATGCCAAGGGTTTAGGACTAGCAACCATCCAACGGAAGAGGATTTACTTTTTTCCCCATAAACACAGCACCCCACCTCCTGCGTGCAGCTAGGATTGTAGCTTTACAGCATGTTCTTGAGTCTCTAGTGGCCTCTACTGGCCATCAGTGTACATTACCATGGAAATCCTTCCATGCCCCCCCTCGTGGGATTTCTAGGATGTGGTACAAACTTCTTGCTCACACCTACTAAGGCTTCTCTATTCTGAAAATGCTAGAAGCATAACCCTTCCTCAAGGAGGTAAAGTCCCGCACCCAAGATTCTCACTCATTTATGCTAGCCCTGGACAAACTGATTGCTATCAATCCCTTTGTGTCAGATACATCACCCCCACTCTGCCTTGGACTAGAACTCTCCTGAAAGATCGTATCTGCAGGAGAAACCCATTGGGCTGTGTGTGTGGAATCAGGACTGGCCAACACATGTAATGATGGGAGATGATCCTAGATAGAGGGGCTGCTGCAGAAATCCAAGCCAGTCGCCTCTATACATGAGTTAATCCTCACAGGACAGCAACATACATTTAGATCAGTGGTTCTCAACATGTAGGCTCCTCGCAGCCCAGTCAGCACACAGCTGTGGCCCCTGTGACATCCTCAGGGCCTACAGGTAGCATATATATTGTGTGGCTGCGGCCCACATAACACACAGAGCTGCATATGGCACCAACACTGATAAATAGGTTGAGAACCACTGCTCTAGACACTGAAAGAAGGGCTTAACAAGCAACCTCCTGCAGCAGATTTCCTTCTTTGCTGTTAGAACAGCATCCCGTGGTTAGCTGCTTACTGATGCACTTCCAGCATGTCTTGGCCCAACAGCAGGTTGCATAATGCGTCTTTGCACTAATGAGGCATATGCCTCAAGGGAAAGGTCAATTCCTGTGGAAAGCCACTCCCCTTGCCCTTACATTTGTGTGTGACCTCAACCAAACAGGGCTGAAGGCCCATGTTGAGGAAGGAAATGCTTACCTGTGTCCAATGACTCAGCTACCAGGGGATGCCAATGGAAGTCCTAGCACAGCCATGAGCCAAGCAGAACAGACAACGTGATGATGGAGAATCCCGCACTATTGTGAAAGGGACCTGGGATAAGCTCCTCCCCCAGCTCACTTCAGAGCACCACAAGAGCCACTGGTACCAACCTTAAATCTTTTATTTTAAGTTTTAATACAACTAAAAGCTTTTTAATATGTTTTATTAAAGCGTCATCAAGGAGCCCTTCCTGCCGTCAAGTCTGGTTAAAAGCGGAGATGCCCTCCCGCATTTCGTTCCCCAGCTGGAGGATTCTTCCACGAACAGGAGAGGCCGGCCCTTTCTTCACAAAGGCCTCGCTGGAACTCAGGAGGGTCCTCAACAGCACCAGCCAAGCCCAGGCTCCCTGCGGATGGTTTGGCCACCGGCAAGAGGGTGAGGAAATGAGTTTACTTGATGCGGTATAGGACTTTGCGCTGCATGCGGTGTTGGATCTCGCCACGCCGCATCATGAGCTGCAGCACCTTGTAAATGGCTTGCTCGGGATATTTCTGGAAGAAAGAGGGGTAGGGGAATGACCATCCCTTATGAACCTTTCACAGTACAGCCGTCTGCTGGCGATGCAGGTGATGCCCACAGCCCATTGAGAAACAACATGAAGTCATTCAAGACTGTCAAATGTCCACTGTACATAGGGAAGGGGCCTTGTAATACGGGACGAAGTCTGACTCTTCCAATTGAAATGGAAATAGTGGGAGGTGTTGAAACTGCAGTGAGCCACGATGGGGTCCCAGGGCCAACACAGAACGCCTACAGTATTCCCTAGACAGCCCCCCTTCTCCCTGGTTTCACTCCACTCCCTGGCACCCAACGGACTAGGAAGGTACGGAAGCAGCAGCAGGAGCCCAGCCACGTTTCAGGAAAGAGTCCTCACAGCTCTAGTTGTACCCTGTAGGTTTTTCAGTTTCACAGCCCGTCAGACTGCCCCATCAGGGAGAGTCTATGCCCACTAGGCTCACCTGTTTCATGAAATCCTGGATGATACTGTGCTCCGACACTTGGGAGCCGATGGCAAAGCGGCGCTTGAGCTGTTTTTCAATGCGGGACAGCAACTCCTGGTCCTCCTGTGTCGTGAAGCCCTCCACTCCTAGAGAGGAGAGAGAGCTTTAGAGATCCTTGCTCCCCTGCACAAGCTCCTGTATGCCCCCTCCCCACAAAAATCAAGACACAGAACAACCCTGGGCAAAAAGGTAACAAAATATCAACAATGACAGAGTTCCAAATCAACATCCAGGCTGAATCCTCATCATCTCCACTTCAAACAAACAATCATAGCCCTCCGCAAATCCCCTTGTAATTCTCTGTCTCCAACAGAAACAGTACATTCATAGAGCTACTTCCCTTTCCTCACCATGGAAATATGAGGGTAGCTGAGGATCCAGCCCTCACGCCCACACAGCTCCTGGACTTGCTGTTCTGAACTAGGAAACACCCAGACTCAAGCATCTTCTCTGTGGTTTGCGAGAGTCCAGGCTCCCCACTCACTTCAGATGGGAACATTAGACACTAAACTAACCCTCTGCCTGGACCACAGTAACACAATGACGCCTGCCCCAGATTGAATGAGGGGCACCTGCAGCCCTACGCATTGTCCTGCCCTCCCTGACTGGGGGAGTCATCACCACAGCCACCCAGCAGCTCCATTGTGGCAGTTCGGTTGTCATGTGGCTCCCCCCTGAGAAGGTGGGGTTTGTCCTCTGCACTCAGATCAGATGAGAGTGGGCTCAAAGGAAAGGATTTACACAGCAAGATGTTTCTGTGGTGCGGGGCTTACACACAACCCCCGGAGCCTCACCTGACAGGCTGCCAGACATGGCCGCGTCGAGCGTGGACACCTGGAAAAGCCGTAAGGCCTCCTCGACGTCTGCCTCCGTGGCAAAAGGCTGAAGCTTCATCTTGCTGAGGGACTCTGCAATCCGTACAATGGCTTCCAGCTGCCTGCAAAACACAGGGAAGCCCTTTCTTACAAGGTCACCACGGGCCTCCACTCCCCCAGGCCCCTTACCTGCCTCGGTCAGGAAATGCCTCCATGGCACAAACCGCTCACTGCATACACCCCGAAGCACTGGGTAAAACAGTCATTTGCCAGCTGGGGAGGGGTCATCACATCCCAGACACCCACAACCCATGCAAAGCAGAACACTCCCATCCTATATAGGGTGGTCACATCCCATCTAAAGGGAACGGGGCACTTGGACATGTACGCCTGAGTTCCCGGCTATTTTTAAGTGAGAGTCATTAGCCATTGGAACAATGTACCAAGGGGCTGTGGTGGACTCTCCTTCACGGACACTTTCTAAAATCAAGACTGGCTGTTTTTCTGAAAGATCGGCTCCAGGAATTATTTGGGGGAAGTTCTATGGCATGTGTTTTACAGGAGGGCAGACTAGATCATAGGGCAGGGGTTGGCAACCTGTGGCACGCGCCACAAGTTTTGAGTGGCACTCACCACTCCCCCCTTCCGGCCCCGCCCCTCTCCCAGGTGGGCCCAGCGGAGCTCTGGCCAGAGCTATGCCACTTCCACGTGGCGGCTGCGCCCCCCTCCTGGCCCCACCCCTCTCCCACGTGACATCACGTGGGCCCAGCGCTGGGAGAGGGGTGGTGCCGGGAGGGGGGAGTGGCCACTGTGCGGCACTGCTTGGGGCCGGGAGTGGATCCTGGCTAGGGCGCTGGACCCATGGCAAGTGGAAGAGGGGCGGGGGGGAAGACGTGGCATGCCCCGTCTCAAAGGTTGCCGCTGTTACGGGTCCCTTCTGGCGTCAGGATCTATTAATCCCAGGTCTCTCTCTAATGACTCCCACTCCCACCCCAGGGAAACACCTAGCCCAAGGCAGGGTTCTCCCCAGCACCGGATACCCTGAGCAGACACTCTGCTAGCTCCAGCCACCATTACCCATTAAAAATGGAGAAGGGAAATGGGGCGAAAAATTCTGACCAGAAGGAGCCAGCCTTCCTCCTTTCCCATCTCACCATACACAAGACCCACATGCAGCCTGGAGACACCCTTGTATCTGTGGACCATTACTCTGCCCTAGCCACGTTCCCTTAGGTGGTGCTGCCTCCAGCACGATGCTCTCAGCAGGGGGCAATCAGAGGTCTGCAGGATGCTACCCTTTAGGAGTGACAGCCTGCATTGGAGCCGCATGATCTGTATGGCAGCAGAAGGCAGTAATGTTAAGGACAGCTGGGTGGGCAGAGGAGGAGATGGACAAAGGAGGAGCAGCCATCTTTAGGAGTGAAGCACTTGGAAGCCTGCATGCACTTAGCTCTGGTGGCTTTAACAGGGTCCAGCTCAGCGCAGGGCTGAGTCTTTTCCATTTTCCCCTGAGCCTTTTCCATTTTCAGGGGGCTTCTGCAGCACCGGGGCAGTGGCCATATTCCCTTTATAGTATCACCCCAAGCATCTAGGATCTACATCCCCTTTGCTTCCCTCCCTGTATCCAGGCGGGCGCGTGCTCTCACCGGACTGTGATGGGGATATTGGACCGGCGGTCGCTCTCCCGCTCGTGCTGGCGGGCCCCGCTGCGCATCAGGACGTAGCGGTTCTTCAGCTTCTCCGCAGCCTCTGCTGAAAGGCGTGGGCCACACCTCCTGTGAAGAGGGAGCAGGACGTGCCATGAACCAGAAGGTACGTGGGAAAAGACACAGTGGCAGCCCCCTACCAATGGTGGAGCCTCTTCCCCTCCCACCGCAAGATAGGCCAGATTTTGTGAAAATCCAGGCCCTAGTGACAATGCACGCAGCTGGCTTCTCAAACTCGAACCTCAGAGACCATGTCCTCAGTAGAACTGGGAGCTGGAAATAACCCAAGATGCTGGGGGCTCACTGTAGAGGAGGAGTGCTGATGGCCCCACTAAGGAATTAAAGGTATGACGCTGGGCCCACCAAAGGGAAGTTACATCAGAGGTGACCGGCCCAGCAGCAGGTGCAGAATTGCTGAGCGTAACCGTAAATCCCAGCAGGAGTTTGAGCAGCAGAGAGCACGTTAGCAGGGCATCCCGCAGGACATGTTCAGCAAGCTTTGCAGCCTGCCTGAGGTTCTGCTGCCCGGCCCAGGCACGTCACCCAAGGGTCGCTGCAGGCTTACGTTCGACAGTAGGAGATCAGCTTCTTCAGCTTGTTCAGTTCAATCTCACCCTCCACAGCCTGGGTCTGCATCAGTGCGCTCACGTGTAATGACATCACGTGTTTGGCCAGCGTCTAGAAGTAGTGCAGAGAAGAGGGGGATAACAGAATTCCTTCCACCCTTTCAATGCTACAGACATTCTGCCCCATCGCAGGTGGCAGGGCAAAAAAGAGCAAGCCAACTCCGCCTATCTTATCTGGGGCCAGCCAGGAGACAAGAAGGGCCTTGCTGTTTGTTCTAAAGCTCTGATCCAACAGTGCTGAAGTGGACAGAGTTTGGGAACGCAGAAGACATCTTTAATCCAGTCTTCCAGTGCCTGCCAAATTTCTTTTCCCTTTCCCCAGATCCAAAGCAGCTGTGCTGTGCTCAGCCCTGCTAAAGAAGGGAACAGGGAGTAGGCCCATGGCAAAGGAGTGAGCCCAAGGTACTTCTAATCAAATAACCCACTTGGCAACGGACATGCCAGGGAGGTGAGCTGAGCTGACCAGGCACTTTCCCCCTTTCACAAATCCTCTGCCCCAACATTGCTCCCAGCTAATCCTCCTGCTGCATGTGTCCTAACCACCCCTCGGCAAGCCACTACACCCAGCCCACTGCCTGCCCCCACCATGTCTCGCTCCTCATTGTGCTCATCCTTGACGATGAAGATCATGTCGAATCGGGACAGGATTGTAGGCATGAAGTCTATGTTCTCCTCGCCTTTGGTTTCATCCCAGCGCCCGAAGACAGAGTTGGCAGCAGCTAGCACTGAACAGCGGGAGTTCAAAGTGGTTGTGATACCAGCCTGCACGGGAAACACAAGGGGCAGGGGGAGAAGGAAGGGGGGTCAAGCTGCACATCAACGCAATAACCATGTCCTAATACAGCTCGTCATGTGAGATGTCAGAATCACACAGAAGCATCCCGGGATGGCAGAAGGATGGTGTGGAGAAAGATATTTAACCATTTCCTCTACTTCCAGTTCCCAGAGTCCTCCCAGATACTAGCATTTAAATAAGGCTCCATAAGCAGCATTCAGTTGGCCAATGAGGGCTCCATACTGGTGGAGGCTGGCAGGATGACCGTATAGGGTGGGGACTGTGCAGATGGATGAGATTCATTTTAGGCAGACCTTCAAAGTCACCCATTGATGGAAGCCACATTTAACACATAACAGCAATGGCAAGATAGGTGCTGTATGGACAGATGAAGAGACCACAGGGTGTCACCCCGGGCCATGCTTGAGGGACTCGTCCCATCAGAAGTTTAATGGTGGAAATGGAAAGGAACAGGCGGCTTTTGGAGATGCAGCACAGGGGAGCTGTGTGAGTTGGCAATAGCAGAATCCACAAGCTTAGGGCAGCAGGAGAAAGAGGAGTCAAAAGTTACCCCTCGGAGTGAGCCTGAGTGGCAGGGAGGATGGCGGAATTGCAAGTGGTAAGGGAGCCAAGTTGGAGGTGGCTGGGAGGGCAGACAGGGAGTTGGGTTCCAGTCATGCTGAACTTGAGAAGGATTTCCTTTAGGTGCTCTCAGAGAGAGACAGTGCCCCAGAGCTGGGCCTGCTGCACTCAGATCAGAGCAGTTGGAAGCACCAAAACCCAGAGATTTTACAAGCTGTCAAACAAACGATTAGCAGGGACCATGGCAACCACTGAGGCTCAGCCACCTTCTAGCAAAGGCCCCTGGGTTCAAGAGAGCTGGTCATTCTGCTCTGCAAGAAGCCCTGAGCTGGATTCAGGGACCTGTCCCAACAGCTCTCCCCTTATTCTCTCCCCACACACCCCCAATCTCAGCAGGAGCTGTGCAATTTCATAGAGGGTTAGATGCAGCCTGCAGGTGAAGGCCGTGCGCTGGCAGCTCACCTTAGCAATGGAGATGGTCTGCTGTTCCATAGCCTCGTGGATGGCCACTCGGTCATCCTCCCGCATCTTGTTCACGGATGGGGAAGAAAAAATAAAACAGTTCACACCTGTTTGATTTCAGCTGAACGTCCTTTCTGAGGCCAAGCCTGGGCTCACAGGACGGCATCATGCAGCCAGCACTGTTTCTTATTTTTAATGTACACAAATAGAGAGTTCCCTAGCAATTGCCTCCTGATGCCAGGTTCTTTTCCTGCCCTCCCCCCTGGGGCCACAGAACTCCATCCACAGCAACCCCACACCACTGCAGCACAAAACATCGCCCCCCCACAGGGGAATTCCCTTCCATTCCAAAAGCAGCACACATTTCCCTCCACTGCAAGGGAACATGGCAGTTCCCCTCCATTGCCCCTCCCTTCACACCACACGGCCTCTCCTTCCACGCGCTATGTTTGTACCTTGTCAAATTCATCAATGCAGACCACTCCCCCATCTGCCAGGACCATGGCTCCTCCCTCCATGAAGAAGCTCCGGGAAGAGGGGTCTCGGATCACCGAGGCTGTCAAGCCAGCTGCACTGCTGCCTTTCCCGGAGGTGTACACCTGAGGGAAGGATAGGAAGAGGACAGCCCGTCAGGCACGACCACATCCAAGAGTCTGCATCACTCAGCCAGGGAACGAAAGAAATCCAGCCCTGGGTTCTGACCTCGGCCTCACAACAGCAACAGGCCAGCACAGCAGCTGCTCTAGGAGATCCCAAGCCCTGGAAAGTACCTTCTCAGCACACCCAGCGCTTGGCAGCCTTCAGGATATAGAGAAAGGGGCCTTTATTTAGCCAGGGTTTGGGCTAAGTAGCTAGAAGGCATTAGAGGGCTTGTAGGCAGATGATGCAGCTATTGCATACAGAGAGTAGTTTATCTGATCACTTCAGTGGGCTGTACAGTTATGTTTGTTTCACTCAGGAGGAAGAAGGGTGCCCGGAGGCAGCATCAATGAGATGGCAGAAAAACATGGATGGAAATCAAATTCCACACTCAGTCTCAGTTTGGACTTCGGTGTCTGATGGATGCAGTCAATCAATATTATTTCACCTGATCTTCCAACCTCCCTGTTAATCCAGTTTGCTATAAGCTGCTCAGCCAGTTTAGGCAACAGGCTGGGGAAAATATGCCCAGTTAAATATTCCAATAAATCATGGCTACGTTCAGAAAGTGGCCCTGTGAGAAGTGCTCGCTGGTTCCTACCCAGATTTTCCCTCTCTTTATGCCCATTTCTCTGCTATTTACTGTAATCAATAGGCCCATGAGCTCATCAGCCCAGTGGAATAGGTACTGCTGCGGAAGCACATATTGGCTTCTGTTCTGTCCCATGAACCATCAATGGAATCACCTATTGGCTCTGATTCTCAATGATGCATGAAGCAAAATGAGACACTGAGCTGCCTTGATACAAAATCTCCACCTGATGGTAAGGAAGTAACCTAGGGCACTTACCCCAATGGGTGAACACTTCTCTACAAACTTCAGGAGCTGGGACTTGGCTGTGCCAGGGTCTCCCAGCATCAGCAGGTTAATGTCCCCTCTGCGGGTTAAGCCATCTGGAAGCCTGCAGAAAAAGGCAGGAGGAGAGAGAAGCAAGGGGAGTTCTGGTTAGACAGTGCACAAGCGAAAAAAAACACTGACCACAAAAGTTTTTGCTGTCAGGAAACAGAAATAGATCCCAGAAGGGTTTTATGTCTTGTGTGGAATCTCTGTGCCTGCTCCGTTCCCACCGTGCCCATTCTCTGATTCATTTCTCTGACCTCTTGCGGGAGCCGCCGAACAGCAGGCAGGCGATGGCCTTCTTGATGTCAGTGCTGCCGTAGATGGAGGGAGCGATGCTCTTGGCGATAGTCTCGTAGATGTGGGGCATGGAAGTGAGATGGCGAAATTCCTCCTCTTCCTGTGGAGTCACAGAGCCGGCAAAACTGCGGCCTAGAGAGGGTGGAGGGAAGTAAACTGTCAATGAACCATCTCCAGAGATGAACCTAGATCAAGCCTGGCTGGCCACCACAGTCTTCTCCAGAATCTAACTGCCTGGGACAGCTGCAGGTCTGGATGTTACTTTAGTAACACTGTTACAAGTTCACAAGGAAAGGACAGCTGAGTTAATTATACACAGCAGGCACTGGAGTTTGCTATTAAAACCTGAGAGTGCTGTTCTGAGTAGAGGATCTTAAAGGCATTTGTTTTGTTCTGCAATAAAGAGGCAAGACTTAAAGTTCGTTCAGTTGATGGCAAAACAACCTTGGAAAAGTATAACAGACATAAAGAGGAGACCGACATGGATCACTGTCTGATATGGGGAGAAGGATCAAGAGGCTTGATTGATGCTAGGAGGAGGAAAAGGAGGATCTGGAAGAAGAAGCTGGGCCTGATGCTTTGGGGGAAGGTGGAGAATTGGGAGCAGAACAAAAATTGGATTTAAGTATCAGCTGGATTTTTAAAGCTGATGAGGTCTCCTGTTTAATTTTACTGAGCACAAGCAGCACAGAGCTGTATAAGAAAGCAGAAGTACATATACACAAGGAAGCTGAGACTAATGCTGCATCCTGTCTGGACCAGCCTGTAACCTTTGCTACGTGAGTGGCACTGACTGACGTGTGCTGCAGTTTTGTACAGAAACGCAGTTCTCACCCATGGCATCACTAGCTGGAGGTCACAGGTACAGGCTGTTCAGAATGGAGGATTTTCTAACTCCATGTTATACCCTGAGCCAGAGAGAAAACCAAAGCAAGGTTTCACCTGAGCCATCGGTGTCCACCTGGATCCCCACCACACGGATATAAGAGCTTCGGATTCCCACTCCCACATTGTCCCGGCCTTTGCTCTTGGTCTGGCCAGACTTCTTGATGGAATAGATGCCCATGATGGTAACTTTGTTTCCAGGGACGACTTTATCACACAGATACCTGAGAGGAGGAAGGGAGAGAAGTGTTATGTCTGTATAAGAAAGGGACAGGATGGAAGGCTATTGGACATTGGAAAACCTACTTCAGCTCTTCCTCTCCTGCCCATCCAAATTTAGACAAGATGTTTGGTTCCAGGCACTAGAGAACCAGGGCTGTTAAGCAGCAGCTTCCCTGTTTCAAGGCAAAGGAACTGCGCACCAAACACCACCATCTTCACCTCAAGCCCAACAAAAAAAGAAAAACCTCGTGTGCTCCAGTTCGGCTCTCCCTTCAGGATTGCATCTGAGCAACTTTGCACACACCGATCCAAGGATCTCAGAGCACTCTGCAAACCATTAAGCCTCATGGAATTGTTGCAAGGTAGGTATGTAAACATAAATCAATTAAGATTCCAAAACCTTGTTTATATCCATTCCCCACTAATCCTCCTCCACTCCCCAAAATAAGTTGGGTAGACTAGAGAGACCCCCACATCCACCCAAACCTAGATAAACACCTCATCCAGCAAGTGGCTGGATCTGCCATTGACTCTCCTTGAGGACAGGCAGCAAGGGAGACCGGCATTACCTGTCGCAGTACAGCTGCATGTGCCGGGGCATCTCCCCATGCGGCACAGCATCTGGAGACTCCTGCAGCTTCAGGGTCTGGAAGTCCACGCACTTGCACTTGTCCGGCATGATGAAGTATGGATCCAAGGGGCACTTTGGGCGGCCGGCCTGTTCCCTGAGCAAAGGGGGAACATTAAAGAAAAGGGTCACACAAGCTTATCAGGGCCATTAGGACTCGGGAGAGACCACCAGGGAGCTCTATTTGCATCCAGTGATGCTACGAAGAGCAGCACCCTGCAAACACACAGGGCTGGGTTTAGCCCTTACTTAGCACAGCCTAGCGAACCATAAGTGAAGCAGGCAGCAATGCATGCTGGGATCCCCTACCTCCCCACAGAAGAGCCTCCCCATGGGAGCCCCCAAAGTAGGCAGATCTGATAAGTGAAAAGCCACCTCGTTGACAAGACAATGACAAACTGGAGGAGGCTATTTGTACGACAGGAGTGCTAGGGGCCCCAACTGAGATCAGGGCTCTGTTGTGCTCGGTGCTGTTTACACACATAGTAAGAGCCAGTCCCTGCCCCACAGGGCTAAAACAAAGACGACAGACAAAGGGAGGCAAAAGGGGGAAGCTCAGAGAAAAGAAACACCACAGAATAAGGAGAAAAGGCACAGAGTGATGGGGAAAGATTTTAGAGGGTTAAATATGTTTAGCATGGTAAGTAATAACTAAGTGGCGACAAAAGCCTACGAGGCTGTAAGACACAGGAAGAGAGGAGAGATGTACAGTGTACAAGGCGGTTAAGGTAGGGCTAGTGGGATAAACTATCAAAGGAAAAGTGTAGGCTGAACAACAGGGAAAGCATCCGGACACTGAGAGATTTATTTGCCTGATCTACAGTCCCCCAAGGGATGTGGAAGTCATCTTCAAAGCTGAGACCTCCAAAGGCACCTAAGGGATTGACACACACAGCTCATGTTCATTTCTAATGAAAATTGGGCATCCAAATCCTTTGGAACGGCAGCTTTGGGAAGGCCCCTAAGTGCACAGAGCCATTTCATGGTCCCCTTATTCATGCTGAATGCTAAATTACACCATAGATAGCCCAACTGAATTCAATAGGGCTACCGTGGAGTAAGGTATTACTCAGGGCATGTCAAAAGGTACAGCTGCACTGCTGCAGCGCATCTGGTCAAGACGCTCTATGCCACCACAAGAGCGCTCTCCCATTCGCATAGTAGCTTCTCCTGCTCGCGGAGGCGGTTTTATGTCAGTGGGAGAAGCTCGCCACGGACATAGCACTATCCACACTGATGCTGATGTCAGCGTAACTTGCGTTGCGTTGTGGTTTGTTCACACCCCTTGAGTGACGTAAATTCGGCCAACAAACTGTAGTGTAGACATAGCCTCAGTGTGAGAAAGTGGATCACAATCCAGCTGACTGTAAGGAACTATGCACTCAATGGGGACAGGGGAAGGTAATTAAATGGACCAGATGTCCATGCAGGGCATTTCATTTATCTTTACATCCACCCACCCAAAGGGCAAGTGTTGTCTGGTGATTGAGCAATTAGAACTATTAGTAAAAAGCCAGTTTTTTTAGCTTGGAAGCTCTTGGAGACAATGACCATCTATTTTTAAGGCTCAGGCCATGCTGAGCACCCTGTGGGCACTCGGAAGGTACTTACTGACTTCTATGATTTTGGGAAGGTGGTAAGAGGACTTTTGGGGCAGATGAGGTGCTGAGGGAGGGAAGTGTGTGTGTGATTGCCCTGTTTAAGCTCAGGGGGGCCAGAGACCACATTTCACTATAGTTGTGCTACTCTGGTAATTAATATTTGGCCTTAACCACCCTAGCCCTCAACACGTGCAGATCTGGCAAGGCCTTCAACTCACAGCTCCACTGACTTAGTCATCACAGACTTATTCATGAGCACAGAGGAATCTCCATCTGGTAGAGGGCTGGATGACGGTCCCCTAGATCCCAGCACAGGGCACAGGTGAGACCTCATGCAGCATCCACTGCCAGGGGGACAGGAATTTGGTCTCCTCCACCCCACCCAGGACTCCTGAAAGGATTCCCACTGCTTACGTATTACACTTCCTGGGCAGGGCGTAACCCTCCAGGCCGGGACGCACGGTGATGTTGCTGATGGTGTTACGGCAGCTGCGGCACTGGATGGTGATCGTGGTGGCTTTGGCTCTCACAGCAGCTGCAGCAATTATAATCCCGGGGATCTTCACCAGATGGGACATCTGATCAGACTGAGAAAGGAGAGGTTGGGAGTGGTGAGAGGAGAGGGGAAACCCCATCATGGCAGAGGGTGGTGAGGGGGAGGGAAACACAGCAGCCTTTACATACAGCCTCCAGGATCATGGGTATGATGCTTCGTGGGCAACATGGGGAAAGCTGCCCATACAGGGAGCCAAGGAGGAGTGTCTGGAACTAACATGGCTATTCTTCCCCACCAAACCTCCCCACAGAATATTTTCGATCAGTAGCTTGGATCTGTACAATAGCCTGCCAGCTCAGTTATGCTCCTTGGTTCCATTTGCAAATAAAAAATGAAACAGCTGGACTTTAGTAGGTGCTATGAGTGTCATCTGAATAATGATGCTCTGCTGTACCCTGGCCCAAAGATCCGCACCCTCTCCAAGCCCTTCTCCTGTACGCATTAGGGCTCAAAGCTGCAGTGTGCATCTCAAGGAAGCAGCCATTCCCCCCACGCAGACAAGGCAGGCGGCACTGTACAGCCTCAGCAGAGGGAAGGGACTCTTTTTTTAACACGACGCTTCATTATTTGATAGCCATGTCTCTTCCTGGTGCATTTTGCATTGTATTTCATCAGAGACGTCTGTGGTGAAGAAAGCAGTGTTCCCCAGAAAGACCCTCAGAGATGCAGAAATAATTCTTGCCATCTAATGAACAGACAGATCAGAATACCCATCCACGGACAATTCGCCACCAAAACAGTCACCAGAGCTATTAAAACATGGTGTACACACAGTTTTGGTACCAATTTAACTACTTCAGTTGGAATGGGATATTGTACTGAAGTAGTTATGTTGGTGTATACCCTCTAGTACAGACATGGATATACCCGCATAAAAATGCCTTGTATCAGTATAGCTTATTCCCCTAAACTTATGGAAATAAGCTATAGCAGTATAAGCACCTTTATAGTGGTATTAATGTAGCCACACTAAGGAGACGTACTGCTTTAACTATACTGGCTCAAACCAATGTTCAAGTGGTACAACAACTGTGTGTAAAGCAGGCCTAAGACTAGCAAGTCCCATCAAGTATAGCAAGTCAAATACTCGCCATCCTGATGCAGTTTCATCCTGATAAACAGAGCAGAGATGGGTCGAAACCCAAACCATTTATCCAACCCACCCCCGAACTGAGCAGGTCATCAGGTTCTAACAGCTCTTGCCACAATCAAATCCACCAGCAGACAATTCCTGTCCCCACTGCTCCATACCATGGGTGAATTCCGCTCACCTTCAGACTGCGGATGCTGGCTGCATTGGCATCTGACCTCAACATGACCTGGACATCTTGAAGTGTCTCCTCCCCTGCTGGGCGAGGACGGGTGACCTCATCTGCCACTTCCTTTGCCGCTTCCTCCAGCTGGAGAGGGAAAAACACAACTCATGTTGCCACTCACACCAAGAAGAATCCTCAGGGCTACTTTTGTTACCTGACTGCCCATGATTAGCTGGCAGCATGCCAGTTCTAGGACTACTTTTACTGTAGTCCTCCGTGGCCTCCTTTCCACAGTCACCCCAGCCTTACCAGCTGCAGGTGCTCTGCAGGCTGCTTGTACAGGTAGTCTGCCAGGTCCTCATCGAAGCTGGCCAGGTCCTCCATCTCCACCTCGATATAGTACTGGCCCAGGTTGTAATGCCGTTTGAGCTCATCTCTGCGAGATGACAAGGAGTAAGATTTGAAGGGCAAAAAGCGCCACGCAAGTCTTAGCAAATGCATGTAGGGCTATGTCTACACCGAGAGCAGCAAAGTCGCCACCGTCAGTCCAACCTATCTGGATTGACTGAGCAATCAGTGAAGACCCGCTCAGTCGATCCAGAAGTCACCGCTATTAATCCACCCCCGCAAGTGGCACAGTGCAGTGAAGACGGCGCGCAGAAGAGAAGCTCAGCAGTCGATGGGAGTTACGCAAGTTCTCTGCGTAGTTTGCATAACTCCCGTCGACTGCCGCCGAATCGCCGGAGTAAGTGTAGACCAAGCCTAAGTCAGCAAGCCCAGGGGCAGGGAACCCCCACAAAAGGAAGCCAGTCACCACCCGGTAAATTATTCAACGTGACTTCTGGCTAAGTTGGAAGCAGAATGGATAGGTTGTGTAGGGAGGCCTCCTTGGCAAGGAAGATGATTCATTAGTGATGAGAGGTCCATAAGGAACACAAAGAAAAAAGAGATTGCTGGGCAAATTTTTCACAAGACATCCAAATCCACTTTCTAAAATCATGTTCAAATGACACCAGACCTGGCTCTGTTCTAGCCCCATTGGCACATGTAACGTTCAGTGCCAATGAGCTATCAAAGTTACATAGACGGTTAACATATTTTAAGCATAGATGAGAAGGTCCATCACATCCAAATTATGGATTTTAAAATGCATGATGTAAGAACCGTCGTTGATGTTCACTTTAAAAATCAAGATGCAGGGAAATAAAAGAAGGTTGGTTATTTCTCAGTCTCTTGGGTGATCTGTGCCCATTGTTTATTTCCCTGCATCCTGCAGGTAATTCAGTACTTACTCAAGGTTTTATAAATAAAGGAATCACAGACTTTGCAGTTTAAAAATACATACAAAAAGTAAAAACAATCCACAGAGGAATCTCACAGATCTCAGAAGACATGGGATGAAAACCCATTACAAAACTTACACTAAAGAGAGTTTCAAACTAAACCCCAGATCTAAACACCATGAAACATGAAACTGGATACCTGAAATTCAAATCTAAAGCCAAAAACTTTGCAATGCAGTCCCATGGAAGGCAGCATAATCCAGTGAGTAGGGCACTGGACAGGGAATCTAGAGAACCAGGTTTTATTCCCTGCTCTGTCACTGGCCCGCTATGTGATCCTGGGGAAATCACTGCACCTCTCAGTGTCTCAGTTTCCCCATCTGCACAAACAGTTTGGGATCTACAGGTGAAAGCGCTATGTAAGAGCTAACTATTATTTAGCTTGGACACATGCTAGAAGGAAAGTGCCCCTTCAAGGACAGAAGAGGAGGTAGATAGAGCCACTCCAGTCAATTCTGCCTTTAGCTTTCTCTGTCTCAGCAGCACCTGTATTTGAAGGTGAAGCCAGACCGGTCCGTGCCCACCCGGTACTGCCTCAGGAACTCCTTGAACCGCCTCTGCAGCTGCGATTTCCGGACCTGGCCCTCATTCGCCACCGGGTCGTCCCCAAAGCTGTCGCTGTAGTAAATGCCGGGATCGTCAAAGCCGGACATGGCGAAGTCTGCTCCACCGCCCTGAGCAAGTCGCGGAGAGGGGGGACACGATCAGCCCAGCTCCCCAGAGAGCGCTGCTCTCGGACTCACCCTTGCAACAACCCCGGCCCTCATCTGCCCCCACCCACACCGACCGCCGGGGGATTCCCCTCCGGCCACCCTGCCCCCCCCCCATCCTACCCGCAGGGGGACCCCCCATCCGGCCCCTGCCGCCGCCCAAGAACTGATTCGCTCCCCAGTCTCTCTCCAGTGCAGGTGCTCGCCCGCATCAGCCCCCGCCCCGGTAACTCGCTGCCCGGGCCGAGCCAGGCCCCGCTCGCTCAGTCACCTCGTATAGCCCCAGCAGCAGCGAACCGGGCACCGGCAGGTTTTCGCGGCAAAAACTAGAGGGGAGGGACAGGGAAGAAAAACCCCGAAACGTTCTGCTGAGGCCAGGTGACCGGAGACGCGCTCCCCTATTGGTTAGTCTGGATCTTGACGCCTGTGATTGGTCCCGCGGCGTTCCGCCTCGTCCTGTCTGAACTGGAGGCGCGCGGGCCGTCGCTATGGAGACGGAAGAGGATTGGAGGAGACGCCGAAGCGCCGCCTTCTCGCGGCCCTCACGTGTGGTCAGGAGCAGTTTGGCGCGAAAACCCTGATGGGACGGGGAAGTGAGTGTGAAAGGGGAGGGAGGGTAAGATGGCGGTTGGGCAGAGCCATTCCGGGCCGGCGCCCGGGGGGGTCACACCTCATGCACTTGGCTCTGTCTTTGCGACCAGTGGTGGGCGGAGCTACCAGCCCCAGGCACTGCAGGCAGCCATGTGCAGTAATTGCCCACATCACTGCAGGGAGCAGCTGCCCCCCCCTAAACATGTGCAACAGCTGGGGCCTTCCATCGCTGTCACCTGGCCCCTACTGCACTGATAGGGCCTGTCCTGTTGGGCTCCAGTGCCATAGGGACACAGCCTGGCCCCTCAGTTATTATACCCTGGTCCCTACTACACCAATATGGCCCATCCTGCTAGGCTCTAGTATCGTCCTAATACAAACTGGCCCTAGATAACTATCCCCTGGTCCACACTACTCTGATATGGGCCATTCTGCTGGGCCTCAGTGCGGTAGTAACACAAGCTGGCCACTCACTAACTATTCCCTGATCCTTACTGCACCTAGAGACCCATCCTGCAGGGCACCAGCACTATTGCAACACAGCCCTAGCTTTTAAAGTCAGTTTTTCTTTTTTTGCATTCAGTAAAAAAAAGAATAGAAGTGTGTCCTGGTCCTAGAGCAAGTGTCATCTTTGCCTGTTGGGCTCCACCAAGGCCGCTGGCAGCAGCAGATCTCCATAAGGGTCTCCAGGAAACAGAAGATACTTCCAAGAAGGCTGCTGTTAAAAAGCATTTGATTATTGTAGAGAGATGGTTGTAGAAGATTATTATTTAGCGACGCTCCCTCATAAGGGATTATGAACATAGGAATTTGGAGATATGCTCTGGACGCTGGGGTTGGGCGGAAAACCCCATGGCTGTGTGCAGCAGTTCCCTAGAGACAGTGTCCAGTTTGTTTTATTCCTTTCTCATTCACTGGTTTGTTATTGAATGAACCCCAGATCATTACAGTTATATTACAAGTCTACAAGCAGCCATGCAGAAAGTAGGATTGCCAACCCTCCAGGATTGTCCTGGAATCTCCAGGGAAAAATGATTAATCTTTAATTAAGATTATGTCATGTGCTGAAACCTCCAGGACTACCTCCAACCAAAATTGGCAATCCTAAGAAGTACAATGTGTGCATGAGTTCTTGTACCATGAATAATATATGGGTGGGAGCTGACCCTCTAAAGCAGGGGTAGCCAAACATACTGAACTCCTGAGATCCCCCTCTCTGCTGGGCAAAATCCTCTAGCTTTACCACCCTGCTGCAAGGCAGAAGGCCCGAGCTCCCCACTCCAGTCTAGACCATAGGTTGTGGGGAGGGGGGAAGGAGGAGGATGGGTACGGGGACAGGCATAGGCTCTGCGAACTGCACTTTAATTGTACAAGAGCTACATGTGGCTCACAAGACACAGTTGGCCACCCCTGCTCTAAAGTAAGCTTTCCTATGTTTTCTTTTTTCATACACATGTCCCCTATTTGCTTGGTTGTTAGACACTTGCCATATTTCTCAGTCTGTGCCTGTATTGGCTGTCCTAGTACTCCTTCCAAACCAGCTGGCTTTCTGTGTAACTAGATGGTAAACGTGAGCTAGGTCTTACGTCTGTGCTATATCTCGTCTGTCAATTTACAGTGGTCTCTAAGGCTATCCGTGTCTGGTGCCTTTTACCAGAATTTAATTCACTTTAAAAAGGTTAGAAAAGAAAGTAGAACTCTCATAATGTCCTCCAACACATATACTCTGCATAGACAATTAATTGATAGGTATTTCTATGGAAATCTTCCCCATAATATTTCAGCACCTATGTATTTCAAATTAGAATATTTTTTAAAAGTGCCTATCCAGAGCCTACCTACCTTTGCCAAAAATCAGAAATACAGTCAAACCAAAAAAAGAGCACCTCGACATATTACCTCCAAGACAAAAAATAACCAGCTACAATAAATAAAATCCAGCCAATACCCTCTTTTTCCCCAAACATCACTCCTCATTTTAGTGACTCTCTGAAGGTCAACATCCAAGGTATACTAATAGTTTATTTTCTCTAATACATCTCACTGCTTTAGCGAGCTTGATCATATTAGACAAATTAGGAGTTATATAAATGCTTAGGAGTAGCATGGTCTAATGTATTAAATGTTAGCCTGGAAACCAGGAACTCCTGACTTCATAGTGACTCTGATATTGATTCTGATATTGACTCATTGTGGAACCTTAATCAAATCACTTATCCTTTCTATGGACCTAATCCAAAACCTATTAAATCAGTGGCAATTTTTCCATTTATTTTGCTGAGTTTTGGCTCAAGCCTTATTAGGGTTGCCAATTTTGGTTGGATGTATTCCTGGAGGTTTCATTATGACATAATCTTTAATTAAAGATTAATTTTAATTCCTGGCGACTCAAAGACAATTCTGGATGGTTGTCAACCCCAGGCCTTATGTCTATAAAAAGGGGTAATACACATCTACTTAGCAAGGATGTTGTGAGGATTAATTAGTTACAGTTTGTACAGCACTTATTCAATATAAAGTGTTAAATTCCATAATTGAAACTATTTGACTACTGTATACTTTGCATTCAGCTTTGGGTTAGAACAACAATATTTTTAAAGTATTTTGTTCCATCACTTGTGCAAGTGAAAATGAGTAATGTACACAACTAAATTAGTATTGACATGGATACAGAATTTTTCTTTAAAAGTTCACTGCAAACTAGTTTCCAAATGAATTTGCCCATCACTGAAGTGGAGACATTGCTTGGGTGGAAGGAGGCAATTGTTTTAACAGCACAGGACAGAATGTGTAGAATAGCCAATGGAACTGCGAAGGGATTTTAGGAGGGGCAGAATGTAATTGCTCATCTGTGATCTCCATGGATAAAGTTTAGGCCTTTAAAAGGTCAAAATCAAAACATTAAATGGTTTGATTCAGGCTACCTGAAGGATTACCTCTCTTGGTGCAATACCACAATGGCTGTGATCATTTGAGACACAAGACATGAGCCTTCTCCTGACACTAACAGGAGGGGATAATGGTACGGCATTCTCTGTGTCTACCTGAACTCAGATTTAGTGCCCTTAAAGGCACAATCAAAGACTCACCTTTTTCCCCAGGCTTGTCTTTAGGTGAAGGGATGAGTTGGAGATGGGAAAGATGTTGGGCTGGAGTATGTTGTTTGAGGCTTGAGCGTATGTGGGTGGTCTGTTTATGTGTGTGTCCTATTTAACAAGTTTGAACTAATGGTGCAATTGTAATTTTTTATATACTTACAGGAGCCTGATCAGTGGAACACGAAACAAGTGTGAATTAATAAATATTGAAATTTGGTCAGATATCACAGACTGACACTCCTACTTTTCAAATCTTAAAAAATTAGCCAATTTCAAATAACTGGTGTTTTTCCAGGCTTTGTAAATGCATCCAAGTAGGGGATGTCGGTCTGGAGATCAAGGAGGGTTCTGAGAGATGGGGTAGACTGGAACTTTAGTTTGAAGCTAACGAACAGGAGGTCCTCCCCAGCTTTTATTCCCCACACCACCTGCCTTCTGACTGCTGTTGTTTGATTGGCTCAGCAAATGGCAATTGGCAGACAGGTCACCTAGGAGTACACTGCCATGTGATCAGGAAAGGAACCAGAGCAGGCAGCAGCAAGGTGATAGGTGGACAGCAGGGACTGCCAGGTAGGAAGAGGGAGGGAACCTGCAGTGGAAAATGGATGACCAAAGATTGTCAACACCTCTGTTTTATGTCACACTTGAAAGACAGCATCTTCTGCAAGCGCTTGTTTATAATAAGACCACAATGTGAAGTGATATGGCTTGCAATCATAATTGCTGCAAGCCAGGTGTCCAGATTTCAGTCAGTGAAAGGGGAGGCAGGACTCTTTTGCATAATTGTTGCTGTAGCAATACTGAAAAGTTCCAGAGGGGTAGCCGTGTTAGTCTGTATACAGCAAAAACAAGAGTCCTATAGCACTTTAAAGACTACAAATTTCTGCGGGCATAAGCTTTCGTGGGCTGCAACCCACTTTGTCAGATGCATGAAATGGAAATCACAGATAGGAGGTATATATATATACATCCAAGGGTAAGAAACAACAATGTGGAGGGCAAGTGCTAACAAAGTCCGTTCAGTTAGAGTAGATGAGGTCTATTCACAACCGTTGATTAGAAGGTGAGAATGTGTGAACAGTGACAATTACTTCTTGTAATGAGATAACTATTCCAAGTCCCTATTCAGACCCAGTTTGATTGTGTCAAGTTTGCATATTAGTTCCAGCTCTGCAGTTTCTCGCTGAAGTCTGTTTTTGAAATTTTTTTGTAGAAGTATGGCAACTTTCAAGCCAGCTACAGAGTGTCCTGGGAGATTGAAGTGCTCTCCTAAGTGGTTTATGGATGTTACCATTTTTTATGTCTGATTTGTGTCCATTTATTCTTTTGCGTAGTGACAGTCCCGTTTGGCCAATGTACATGGCAGAGGGGCATTGCTGTCACATGATGGCATATATTACATTAGTAGATGTGCAGGTGAATGAGCTCCTGATGGTGTGGCTGATGTGGTTAGGACCTGTGATAGTATCACTAGAGTCGATGTGCGGGCAGATTTGGCAATGGGTTAGTTGCAGGGATAGGTTCCTGGGTTAGTGTTCTTGTTGTATGGTGTACGGTTGCTGGTGAGTATTTGCTTCAGGTTGGGGGGCTGTCTGTAAGCAAGGATAGGTCTGCCTCCCACGGCTTGAGCAAGTGACTGGGTCTGAATAGGGAGTTGGAATGGTTCTCATTACAAGATGTAATTGTCACTGTTCACACATTCTCACCTTCTAATCAACGATTGTGAATAGACCTCATCAACTCTAACTGAATTGACTTTGTTAGCATTTGCCCTCCCCATTGTTGTTTCTTACTCTTGGATGTATATATATACCCCCTACCTGATCTCTATTTCTTGCATCTGACAAAGTGGGTTACAGCCCACGAAAGCTTATGCCTGCAGAAATTTGTTAGTCTTTTAAGGTGCTACAGGACTCTCATTGGTTTTTTTTTTTTTTTTTTTGTAGCATTACTGTTACAGGTGTTGCCTTTATCACCTCACTGAATAGGTCAGATCTTGTGACTAATAATTGGTGCTACCTTGATTATTAGCTATGCTGGGTTGTGTGTGTATACACTTGCTATCTCTTGTTTGCTCTGCATAATTAAAAGCTAGTCTGGTATTATGATCAGTAATTTAACTCCTTGGTTTTAAAATACACCTGTTTTTCTAATCTATGCTGAAGTTCGCAGCAAAGCACCGTGAATGGATTCATGGGCCAGGCCCTTGTGAATGGTGTAAGTCAGCACTTCCAATGCGCTATGCTAATTGACATCAGCTGAGGTTCAGGCCCATGGAATGTGGAGGGGTTCTGACTGACCAAGTATTTCCTTTAAGGTCAGAGACATTTTATAATTAACAGCACCTAGCTCTTACATAAAGCTATTCATCCACAGATGGGTAAGTATAGTTATCTGCATGGCATAGACAGGTTAAGAGACTTACCTATGGTCACACAATGTATTGGTGTCAGAGCTGGGAACAGAGCCCAGGTCTGTTAACACCCCATTCTATGCCTCATCATGTCAGTTTTCTGAGCATGCATGCAGCCAGCCCCTCCAAAAACATTAATATAACCAGCAAAAGGCACTTTCCTCCCCCAGATCATATAAGGCGCTAACACCAGGAAACACACAGCAGTCATCTTACATTGAGGTTTATTGTTAGTGTATAAATTATACAGACAGGACACAAGGACAACACTGTACTTTTAACAATTGCATTCTGCTGTCTAAAAACAAAATCGATCTGACTCATGATTAGAAAAATGTGCCATAAAGAGCTAATAGTGTCGTATAAAACAATCTATAATCCAAGGGGAGCCTCATAACTCCACAGAAGCAGTTGTTGCAGCATCAGACAGCAGTACAAAATGCTGAGTGAACAAAGCACCAGTAAGGTTTATTTCCCAGGCAGCAAGGAAGCTACCAAACCCGTACTTTACATCTGGGGTTCTTTGCAGGAACTGTCTGAAGCAATGCCAGATCCCAGCCGTGCCTTTCAGAACCTTTCTGCCTCAGCTTTTTAGCTAAATTCAGTCTGTGGGTTCAGAAATGATCTCAGCACAAATCAGAGAGAATTCACACAAAGCCTTCAGAGTTCTCTTAATCCACTGGAAAAGTGTTAACAGCACAGCCAAGGTCGGAGTGTCTGGGCTGGGGGCTGGTTGAATGGCACTACCCATATCACATGGGGAAAGTGTGTTAGTTTGGGGAGGGGAAGGCAGGAGGGCAAGTTCTAGAGTCCCTTCAGTTCACATGGCAAACAAGCCCACAGCAACCGTTGTCACTATGAAGCTGAGGGCAAGAATCCACCGTACCAGCGGAGTGCTAGGCAGCATGTCTGGGTGCTTTATCAGTGTCTTTTCACCTTCTTTCACAGGAGTTGGTCCTAAATCAACAGAAATCAAATTTGTAAGAGCAGGAATCAGACTAGGAAGGGTTTCTATGTTAATTTTATGTCAGTCTCCAAAGGTGCACTGATATTATCACCTGGGTGGGCTAGTGAGACACAAGGTCAATAGTCAAGTGCCTTCAATCAGTTCAGAAGAAGAGTAGGTTTGTGGTGTAAATCCTCACAGCCGTGTGGTATAACAGCCCTCACTTCCCTCCAGGTGCACTCTATGATCTGTTTCCACCATGCCAGATGTGTGGGGTACCATCCCACTGCTGTAACTTAATGTGTTTTGGTTCCTTTGATTTTTGTAAATCTCAAATTTAGTACAATGCCAGGCTCCTACTACTTCATAGAAGCACTATGTAGAGAAAGCCTGAGTGTTGGTTAAAGCTTTCTCAGCTAGACGTAAAAAGATTTCCTGGAGCACTTAAGATTTTCCGTCTGCTCCCTGGTCTTTCTACTAGTCCAGCCCGGGGCCCAGTCTTGCAATCTCCAGTCTTGTTTTCCTCAACCAGTCTTCATTCCCTGGTTCCAGCTCTACTTCACGGCCCAATATTAGCTCTGACTCACCAATCAGCCCTTGTTCCCTCCATATCCTGTCCCAGACCATTTTCTTCCCTCCGGGGTCTGCGTGAGGGCAAACCTGCTACATAGAACAATACTAGGTCTGCTGAAGCAGCACTCTTCTTTAACAGATTTTAGCAGATCTGCCAGCTGCCAAAAGTACCTGCACGTAAATAATGGGAGCCTCCCTCTCTTCCTGGCTCCCTCTTTGTATCCCTGGCCTCTCTGAGCCCCCCACTCTGGTTCAATACTCAAGCATAGGCCCCTCCAACTCTGGGCAGTTCCCGAACACAGGTAAGCACTTAAAACAAACTTTAGGGTGGGATTTTCAAAAGTCCAATGCTGAGCATAATGATAAAAGATTCGTTAATAATTTCTCATGCCATTTCTGTGAAAATTCCCCATGCTTAAATGTGTAGAGACAGGTGAAATTGAGAATAATGTTCCTTATACTGAGGTGAAGGTGGTCCTACTGAATACCATATGAAAGCGTTGCTTGCTTCAAAATTCTTAGGTTACAAGAAGAACTTTCTTATTCTAACCACACATTATCAGATAAGTGGAAGTCTGGAAGCAAATAGCTATGGAATAACTACTCTGACCATGCAATAATGGCATGGTTTGCAATGGCTGGAGACGATCTCACCATGTCATTCCTGCAATGGCAGCATCTTGTCAGTAGATGGAGCCATTTCTGCTTTAAAGTTAGATTAGAATTCTGAGGATTGGGAAAGTAGCCACCCCCAGATACAGTGGCCACAAGATCTCAAGCACAGGCGTGATACCCGTAGTTCTGACTTTGTTATATTTCACAGAAAGGAAATTCAGTGCGGACCACATAGCACTTTCCCAACACTCAGAAGACGAGAGAATTTTCTCTTGTTCTCCAGAAATATTTACTGCCAACAAGCACGAGAAGTTTCAGACCAAAAGACAGGAGTTTGGATAGGTCTTCATGTCAAGGGGCTTATGATGTAAGTGCCTCCTCAGTCAGGGCTGTACCATCAACCATTACTGTGCTACTCTGGGCCCAATCCTACAGCCTTCACTCATGCAAATAGTCTCACTGAGCCTAATTCTCCTATCGCTTACACTGGTGTGTCTCCAGTGAAGCCAATGGAGTTATACTGGTGTAAAACCAGCAAGAGGGAGAGGCAAATCAGGCCCATTAACTGTAAACCTTCCTACCAGTCAAATTACCCATCTGGATGATGATACTGCCCTCCTTTGTAAAGCGCTTTGAGATCTACTGGTGAAGAGCACCGTATAAAAGCTGGGTATTATTATTTCTGCAGAGCTCACATGACTCCACGTTTCCAGCCTCCTTTAATGCTTCTCAGCAGCAGTTTCTCACATACGCTTCTGCTACACTGGCCAATACTAGTGGAGTGGAAATAGAGAAGCTCAAGGACAGCTGGAGCAAACTCCTCTTTCCCACAACCCAGCAAGGAAAGTTAAAGGGAAGAAAAAACCAAAGGAAACTCTAAAAACTGGCTTTAGGAAGGTTCTTACCATGCTCATGTGCTCCGCCAACGCCTCTTGTGCGAAGCTCTGGCTTCTGTTGTGCAGGGTGACCATTCTCATGGTGCTGGGACACGAATTTCTGCAACTCCTCAAATACCTTGCAAACAAGAAACACACAGTTACCTCCTTACCTGGAAATGCTGTCTTCTCTCCTCCCTGAACCCCTCTTACTGCATAAAAGATTTTGGGAACTAGAGAAAGATATTTGGCCTAGCCACTGACCCCTTGAGTCTTTCCTTCTCCTGAAGGGAGTCTACATAAGGGTCTCTCTTGAACTCCTCTATATTCCTTGCTTGTTTAATAATATGAAGTGTGTGAAATGCTTTCCCAGGGAAATTCAATAGGAAACTATGCCTCAATGCTCATCCTGCAGCTCATAGGGAAAGCAGGGTGTGTTTATGTTCGTATGGAAGAGAGTTATAGGGGAGGGAGAGGATATGTGGAAATACTCAGATAATGAGGTATGTGAACTCCAATTCCTGCCTCCAAAATAAACACTCATGTTCGAACAGGAGCCGCAAGGAAGAGCCTGTATTCAAATCCTGGAGAGGATCCATTGTCCAAAGGGAAAAAAACATTTCTAGAATCTAGTGTCTGGGAAGCTCCTAAAAAAGCAACTTTCACCTAAGACAGCTCTCACTAGCTCCTGCCAGCCCACAGCTTCCCTTCAGCTTATCAATATGAACGCCACCTCACCTATGTTCAGATAGCAGCTGTAAATCAGGAGGGGATGCAGTGGGGAATGCAGGCTAGTTACTCACCTGTATGTTCAGCAAGAATGCCCGCTTGGCTTCCTCCAAGACTCTCTTCTTGGTAGCTGGGTCCATCTCGATGGAGTTCATCCGAGAGCGGTACAGCTGCTTGAACTTGGTGGCATTGGACACTCCTTCAAAGGTGAAGAACTCCAGTCCTTCTCCAGTACTGGGCAGGTGGAGAACTTTCTGGGCAATCTTCTTTAACACCTGCCCACCAGACAGGTCTCCCAGGTACCGAGTGTAGGCATGGGCCACCAGGAGCTCTGGTTCATGCTGGCCCACATAGTGGAGCCTATCTACATATTTCTGAGTGGCCTCAGGACACGAGATCTCTTCCCTCCACGATGGGCCATAGAAATACTCCAAGTCTTGCTGCAGGGCAGTCGTACGGTGCAGTTCAGCTGGGAAGTAAACAGGGATGTAGGCTGGGTGATCCTTGTTATGCTCAATCTCTTCCTCCAGAGCAGAGTAGACATAGTACAGAGAAGCCATGACCATCTGCAATAAAAGGGAAGGAATACATCAACTTTGGGGTATCTCTTCTTCCGGCGTCATGTGCTCTTCATTTTAATATAACATATCTGCATATATACACTGTGTATGTTGCACTGGTTATTGGGTCTCACCATATCCCCAACTTCACCTTCACCAAGACAGGGCCCTTCACCTTGGGATCACAGAAATTAGAGCCTGAAGAACCCTATTAGGTCACATCTAGTCTATTCCCTTAGCACCTTCCCACCCCTCATACAGGGATTATTCCCAAAGGTATATTCTCCAGTGCACTGTTCAGTTCTGAATATCTCAAGAGATTGGGGATCCTATCTTTCCCTTAGGCCTTGACAGACTGTGACGCAACCCTTTTACTTTATGACCTGTTCCTCTAATAGGCAGACCTCTGCTCAGACACCACTGATGTTGGAGCTGCAGCCCCTGTCCCTTCATTAAGATCAGTAAGTAGGGTGGCCCCTTTCCTTTCATTTTGGTTGCCTCAAGGAGACTAGGTAAGAACATCTTTTCGGAGACATTCAGCTAATATTCCTCAAAAATAACCACTGTGGTGGCCAAGGTCACTGCTGGCATAAAAAAAGACCGAAAGCACAGTTCATCTCTGAAAAGTGACCTTGTGAACAGGTCATTGTGAGGCTGTGTGTTTGTTGTGTCTACATTGCATATAACATTTTCTCCTCTTAAAAGATGCTTTTTCTAACTGCCAGTCCTTCAAACTAGGTTTTGACAGTTGAACTGGGTTCTTTCCTTCTTGTGCACCCTCACCAATACGGAAGATTCTGTTGGTCAAATGCTGCCTTTGTTAACACATGTACAATCCCATTGTCTTTACAATCACGTGCTCGGGGGCAACTAAGGGCAGAATCTGAAGACAATGTGGTACAGATGGCTTAGGCTGGGTTAAAAATTCTGCTGCTGATACACAAACCAGAAAAGAAACTAGTTTACTCTGTCTGATCTGTATTGGTCCTACAGGGCTGACTTCAGGAAAAAGTAATCACTCCTACATTTACCACTACAGTCAGCAGATTGAATATACAAAGTACTATTTCTACATAGTCATGTTTCAGAAGAGATCTGTATAATACAAGGAAAGTAGCAACAGAAATAAAAGGATTTTGAACATTAACCCTATTAGCCCAGTTCCTGGGAAGGTCTGGTAACAATGTAGGGAAGCTTGGTTACCAAACAGAGGAAAATTGCATGACAAGTTAAATAAATTTAACTAGAGTAGTTGGTATTTTCAAAGCTAACTAGAGGATTTAGTGGGAACTGTGTGACTAAATCCCCCAGTTGATTTTGACAATCTCAGCCAGTTGGCATTACCTTTTGGGGTCCATAGTCACTTGTTCTGACTCTCCCTGACAACAAATCACTATCCTCTCAGAAACTGACCCAGATCCCTTGGTCTCTGAGGACTGACTTGGTTTTTTTGTTACTGCTATCCCATCTTTGAAGTTCACTGCCTCGCTAATGCCACATTCCTATTTGCAGAGTTCAGCATTGGAATTAGTTTCAGAACTTGATGGATGATTGACTCATGCAAGTCATTTTTGATTAGCCACTGCTACCCTCCCCTCTGCAATCCCATGTACTTAACAACAGAGTATTTAAACCCTAGATTAAATTAGCATCTGTGGCATGACAATCCATGTCTCATATCCTCAAGGATCTCAGGAATTTCTAGTTCACTTGGCTCTCCTATTTTTTCTTATGGCTTTGTTTATTATGTGATTCAGCAATTGGGAACCACATTATCTCTCCAGGGTTACACCTAGATATATACAATCATAGAAATAACAGAGTTACATATCTGATCCCACTCAATCTGAGCAAAAAGGGCTCCATAAGGTAATTAGCATTTATTTATTTGTTCAGCTGGAGCAATGATTAGCCCTTGCATGTTTGTGAGAGACATAGGTTTGCTCAAATCCATGAACTGTATAGTCGAGTACTCAGGTCCAGTGGAAAACCAGATTATAATTCTAATATTACAGAGGAAATTATTAGGAACCTTCAGGACCAGAGACTATTCGCACTGTTACTATCACTTATACCCACTTAGATCATTCTAAATAATTCTTCACCCTCCTTGATATTTTAAACTCTTCATATGCTTGTACAATGTTACATCTCCATAAGTCATCATTTGACCATAATAAATACATGGGCATTTAATTGCTTTACTCTTTCCTCAGAAATCAGTTTCCTCAGCCCTTTCCTGAAGCCTCAGCAAAGCAAGGCACCCCCCGCTAAGTGCAGCTTTGCTACTCACCCAAAAATGCACAGCTCTGCACCACATTCTGCAAGAGGAGCTTGCAAGACATTGAAAGACCCCTGAAGTTAGCTGGGGCCAGATGTTCATGTTACAAGTGACTGACAATGATGCTGTGTTGTCATGACCCAAAGATTTTCTCTGGCTTGGGTGTTCTGAATTGGACACGAGACATTCCATAGCCCTCGGTTTTCCCTCTCCACCCCAACAGCGCTGCAGGGATACCTTAAATTCCTGGAGTGACAGCTGCCCCTTCTGGAAATTCTTCATGAACTCTGTGCTCTCTGCCTGCTCATGCACCTCTTTGGTGGCTGTCTTCAGGGCTTCTGACAAGTCTCCAGGCATGCTGGGAAAGTGGAGGGAAAAAACTGTCACTGTCAGAAGCATCTCACCATCCCCTCCAGAATGGGAGGGGCTGGGGAGAAAAAGCATCCCAGGGTGGTGAGGGTGAGAGTGGGAAAGAGACGGCGCCTCAGCACCCCACATTCTGCCCTGAGAGAGGGAAGAGATTATCAAACCTCACCCTAAATAGAAGGTGGCGGACAGGGAAAGGAGCCGCCCATTCCTGGTACAGTAGAGGTGGAGAGCAGGAACCAAAATCCCATCCCAAGGAGTGAAGGGGGAAGAAATAGCATTCCTTTCTTATGGGTAATTTCCCTTTAATTTTAACTCTGCTCTCACCTTTCAGAGCTGTGTGTCTTGGAACCGTCCATTTCTCTTTTCTTTCTTTCCTTCTCTTTTTCGCTCTTCTGTTGTCTTCCTCTCTCCTTCCCCTTTTGTCCTCTCTTCTCTCAGGGCTCTGGGAAGCATCCAAGTTAAGCAGCTCTGCTCCTGCATCCTGCTTTATACTTTGCTCAGATCACGTGAACAGCCCAGAAAACAGCTGACCCTGGTGTAAATGTAACTTGTTGCAACATACACTTTCCTCACTCCCCACCCGCTTCCCTCCGCCTGCCTCCCCCTGGGAGGGAGGGAGGGAGTCTCCTGACCTGCCTTGACAATGAAGCTCTACAGCAGGATGTTGAAAGATTTCCTTACAGAATGCCGGGCAGCTTGCCCAAGCTCATTAACCCTTTTTCTGCCCAGCTGGTAGCACCGAGAACCAGTGTGGAAACTTGGGAGGATTCATTGAAGCTTGATGTGGGGCGGGAAGGAGAGATTACAATGAGAAATTAATTCAGATTAAATAGGGTGTAAATTGAAAGTGAAATAGCTAGTCCTGATTAACTCCCTCTATGGACTCTCTGATTCCAGAATAAGGGTGACTTTTTCCAAACTAGTTTAATCCATTTTTGGAAGTAGATTAACTAATTCAGAATAAACCCTCTTATTCCAGAATATGAGCATCCTCACAAGGAGTTAATCAGGAATAGCTGTTCCAGAATAACTCCCTGTGTAGACAAGCCCTCCGAGTCTATCCTCACATGTGGTCTCTTTCAGATAACTTGGAGCCTGGACATTAAGGAGGGGTAAACAGAAATGATGGTTGGCAGCTTCAAGGGCAAGGTGTACTACGTTCCCACACAGTAGCTGCATGGGGCTGCAATGCATTCTGGGTGGAAGGTGAACTATATTCCACCCCACAGAGAAGGTACATATGCTGAACTATACCTGGGCTAAGGGAAACACTGGTGGAAGTCTTGCAGTGCAAATAGTTCATCTGACCTGGGACTAGGGGCAAAAGAGGCTGGTTTCCTGACAGTAGCTGGCTGGCACCTGGCCCTCTGCTGTCATAACTGGTGAACAATTAGGAACTCACAGGGCCAAAATGGGGTTCACTTCAGGATTTAGATGGGTTAGAAGCTCAGCTTGCTAGTGTGGAGCTGGATGTGGAAAATATATCAGTTAGTTTTATTTTGGGCAAGCTGAACATTCTCCTTCAACCAGAAGACAGGGATACAGTTGAAAACGGGCCCTGAAGCACTGCAGTGTGAACCGCTCACCCCAGATCTTTGGCCAGGGTTTATAGCACCGATTGGGGACCACTCCATTACTATGATATAGAAGCTGGCTGGTAGGATTTGTGTATCTACACTGGTTTTCGCATCAGTCAGACATTTGGAGTCAGGAGGCTGCACGTTGAGGAAAGATTATACAGCATTTCTGCAGCTGACTCAGCTGGGCTCCCTGACTTCTCTTTTTCTCTTAAAGCAATGGGGGCACTCCAGAACATTCTTGCAAAGCCTCTAGTTCCCTTCCTCTCACGCCCTCATGTCATTGCACTTGGTGTGCTGCTATTGTTATGCATTTGTACTGCAGGATAAAACAACAGTGCCACGTTTGAGTCTCCCTGTCGAAGTTGCATCCTCAGGTCATGATTTGACCTCACGAGGCCTAAAATATGCTTGTGTCACAGGGTCACCTATGGGGTGACCACTCACATGCAGGTCTGCACATATGGGATCCTTCTTCCGGATATACCTCATGGAAGGTGGAAGGGATGTGTCCTTGAAGTCACCATTTCTCTCTCGCATAGTCCTCAGGGTCATGTGGGACTTTCAGGTCTCTTCAAGGAGTCCTGATAAGAGATGGGGGCCGCAAGAAATCAGACCTCTAACTCTGGGGGAGGGGAAGGTTAGGTTGGTATGAAAGAGCCTCTTCCTTCCATGCGCACACCCTACCCCCAGCCTTATTACATGTCCGTGGCTATCTGAAGAGATGATGTGCCATAGGAATTGGACAATCATCAGGATATTTTAGGGACTATCTGAAAATTAAACATTCCTATTCTTTTCAGTGGCAGGACTGGAGCATCTGCTAGACTGCTGTTGTGAGAGAGATTATATCATTTCTGCAATGCTGCAGATGAGACATGTGGTGGAAGGGACAAAGGTTTTGAGTGGGCCAGTGTGCTAGCGCAGATTTGACAACGGCTTTTCTCTTCCTATTATGAGTTCAACATCCAACATCCAAAAAGGGCAGGAGCAATTCCAACACTGAAGCTTGAAAAATACAAACAGGAAATGAGGTGCAATTTTTTTAACAGTAAGGCTTAATTAACCACTGAAACAATGTAGCAAGAGATGTAGTGGATTCTCTGTCACTTGAAATCTTTACATCAAGAGGGAGTGTCTGTCTAAGAGATATGCTTTTGCTCAATTGCAAGGATCACTTGGTAAAATTCTATGGCCCGGCAGAAAATCAGACAAGATACTCACAATGATTGCTTTTGATCTTAAAATCTATGAATCTTAGTGGATGAGCAAGTTACACCATGAAGTCAGATGGTTTAGCAGATGATAAAGAATTACTGATCATTAAATGGGATGGGGAAGGAGAAATCAAGGGGCATTTAGCCTTATATAGGATTAACAGCAAATTCTACAAGTAGAAGTTATATTTCCAGTTACAACACGTGAAATCAAACCTGCTAAAAAGTTTCATTTCTCTGTGAGAAGTGCTGTCCCTGCTGCAGCAGCAGTGAGTAATGCCAGAGGCTGAACTACAAAGAGAACACATTGCTCAGAAAACATTCCTCCTTCTACGTAAACAAGTGGTTAGCAATATTTGCCAGACCGTGACACAGCAGAATGCAGCCTGTTGGTTTGGAAGGGCCAGGCTGACTCTGTAATTATAGTCTGCAGTGTAACAGAAAAAAAGCAGTTAATATTCAGTTTAAAAGATTTAATGGAGGTGACAGGAGCTTTATAGAGCCTAAAAGCTTCCCCAGCAAAACAGAAACATGACCCATAGGGAGACCAGGGTTATAGCAACCCTACAGCTTAGCTGGCAATTATAACGGTGAGATAAATTAATCCAAAGTGAACAAAATTATGTTTACCAAGGGCAGGATGGCCCAGCCTACAATCAACACAGCTGTGGTGCAGGTGTAGGCAGTCATTTTACAATCAAAGCCTAGATCAAGTGTAACGTCTGAAATCACAGTTCAGAAGTCAGAGTACATAGTACTGAAAATTCCTGGGATGTGGCTCCTAGCACGAGGGCTGAACTCCTATACATGCATATCTCTAGGGTGACGGGTATGTGCACACAGTATGGCAGAATTCCTCTGATGCACACTGCTACATTGATGGATGGACTCATAGTATAGCTGAATTCTTACAGATGCATATCTCTAGGGTAATGGGTGTGCACACAGTATAGACAAATTCTTAGGTTATACACTTCAAGGGTAATGGTTTCATACAATACAGATGAATTCCATGGACAAATGTTCCAAACAAGATGACAGCATACACTATAGATGAATTCCTAGGACAACTTACTTCAAGGGTTCTGGAGAACATAGCACAAATGAACTCCTAGGACAAACATTGCTAAAGCGACAGAAGAACAAGGTCTAGGTGAATTCCCAGGATTAATGCTCCAAGCGTGACAGAAGTGCATATACAGGTTAATGGTTCCTAATATTCCAGAGCTCTTTGTACTGACAAATGTGCTGAGCACACATGTGACATGTACATGTGGCAGGGACTGTGATGAGAGTGGATAACGGAGAAAAAACTTCCCAAGACATATGCTCTCTGTATAACAGGAGGCATAAGAACAATGAACTCTTTAGGACATTGGTAGAGCACACAAAGAAGCAACAAATTCTTCTGAGAGTTTGATGGGAGCACATAGGACAGATAAAGTCCTTAGGGCATGTACAGTACTGACAGGATCTTTGGAGTGCGCAGTGCAGTACTGACAAACTCGGCATAACAAGCACTATGATCAACTATGTAGGCTGTGTATTAGCAGTGTTTGCTTGTGCCAGGTCCTCCAGGCACAAATGCACCTTCACAAATGCACGTGGCCGAGGGGGAGAGGGAGGGAGAAAGAGAGAGAGAGAGTGTGTGTGTGGAAACTCACATAGTCAACCCACAAAGAACGAGATAATGACCAGATCCCACAAACCCTTAGTATTTAACTGTGTTGTCCCTTTGAATCAACAAGACTATAAGTGTCTAAAGTGAAAGATGGGTGTAAGTGTTTGCCGGATTGGGGCAATAAGCAGCATTTGAACACCTCACACACAAACAGGTAAATCTATCTGGCGTGTTGTGTGTCTTTCTTAGATTAGTGGAACCAGCAGGAATTAGAAATCAAGTTCCACTTTACCAAAGATCCCATTTTCTTCCTGCTATAAGGGTACATAAAGGAAGATGAGCCATTTTCCCTTCCCCTTGAAGCAGTAATGTAGGGGGCTCCCTGGACCAGTTTAGACCAGTGGTTCCCAACCTGTGGCTTGGGGGCCAAGAGTGGCCCACTGCTCACCTCCTGCTGGCTGCAGAAGGGAGCCTCTGCCTAAGAAGCCAGGTGGAGCACATTGTTGCGGGGCTACAAGACCGGTGCAGGCTCCTTGCTGCACCCAAGGGGATGGGAAATCAACACCCCCCACCCCCTGGCTGTTGCAGGGAGCACAGCAAAATGCTCCTCCTGGGTCCATAGGCGCTGGGGTCCCTGCTGGAGCCAGAGGGAGGGGAGCATGGGTTTCCCATCCTCCTGACTGCAGAAGGGAGCCACTGCCTAGGGACCCAGGTGGAGAGCCTGGCTCCAGTGTGGGGGCTGCTGGTGGAGTAGCCAGGACCCACCATGCTTGAGGAAGGGCAGGGCTCTAAAAATCAGTGCCTTCCAACTTAGCTGCCGGGCCATGTGCTTCGGTGTGTAGTGACAGTCACATCTACACGACTGCTTTGTCTTTGAGTGTGTGACATACTGTGAGTGATTTGTAGGTGTAAAATAGTGAATGTAAAAATGAGCACAGTAGCATCAAAATGTTTACTTTAAATATATAGTGATTTGTAGCCTTTAATGGTATATACGTCAATACATTTTTAATGAATTGATAGACTGGTGGCCCTTCAGGGTTGTAAAAACGATATTTGTAGCCCTCGAGCCAAAAAGGTTGGCAACCACTGGTTTAGACGTATTTCCAGCTAATTCTGAGGTCTGATTGTTTTCAAAATGGGAATGGAGCCAACTGAAGCAGCTGCAACCTCAGGCAAGAAAACAGGAAACTGCTTGATTAATACACAGCCTCACATGGGCCTCTGGCTTGCCGTGACTCAGCAAAATAAGCACCGGGACTGAAACTTTACACAGCAATCTGGAGAGGCAAATGAATAGTACAATGACTCAGCAAAATGAGGAGAGCACATGTTTTTGGAGGCCCTTGAAAGGGTTAGTCAGCATAATCCAAGCACATGGCTCCCACAGTTGCTCTGTGCATTTTTGGAGTTTGCTGTTCTGTGGCTACAGAGTTCACAAAACGGATGGGATTTCTGACAGAGACGCGCAGCTGCCCAGCATGTCAGGGGGCAGACCAGCTAAATAAAATACAGCTTTGTTCACCTTCATAAACAGCAGGAGGTTGTAAAACAAGGAAAATCAGAAATTTCCTCCCCAACAAAAGAGCACAGCCTAAGCCTGGTACATAGTTTTGTCAACAAAAGTCAGCTTTGGTCGACAAAACAGTAGAGGTGTACACGCTAAAATGCTCTTCCAGCTGATGTAACTCCCCTGCTATGCCGACATCATAAAACCACCTCAGCGAGAGGCGTAGGGCTTGTGTTGGTGTAGTTAGGGCGACGCAATGTCTGTGCAGATCAACTGTTGGCTGTCATTCTTGTCAATCTCACAGCTCCAGAAATTGACAAGAAAGCTGGGCCGCTAGAGCCCAGCTTCCCTACATTACCCTGGATAGCTGGTTGGCTGGACCCCACGTTCCCAGCTGGGAGCCAGGGCTAGAAGCTCCGGGCAGCTTCCACTGCTCTCAGTGGGGAATGGGGAGCCAAGGTCGGGGGCAGCCTGCCAGGAGCCCAGGAGCCTATGGGCATTTAAAAACAAATCAGTCAACCCACCTAACTGCCTTCCCCAACCTCTTCACAACACTACTTTACACCAGAACAAGCTGTAAATTGCTGTGCTTCAAAGTAGCAGAATTCCTGGTTTTGAGTCTTCAATGTAAAAACTACAATGGGACTCCTCATGTGAGTGAAGTGCCTGCAGTGTCAGATTGCAATGCACCATATACTAGTAGCTGAAAGTTGTTACACGGGTGTAATTCATAAAGTCATGTGTGTAAAAAGCCAAACATGGCTGAGAACTTAAAAACTGCACAGTAACAAACTGCGAATCCCAGTGCTGACTGAATCTGGTGACATTTTATCAACAAAACGAGCTCTCAATGGTGCTTGTAGCTGTTTCCATCACTTCACACTGACTCAGCAGACATTCTAGGCTTCAGTTTGGGGTTATTGTGTGTGATGGTTGTGTGGGTGATTGTGTTGATTTGTGTGGTTTGTGTTGTGCTGGGAGCGTTGTGTGGACATGTGTGTATGATGAATGAGGGGTGTGTGCTGCAGTGAGGGCCTGTGTATATTTGGGGTTATTGTGTGTACTGTTTTGTGTTGTTGTGTGGGTGGTTGCGTTGATTGGTATTGGTGGGGTGTACTGGGAGATTTGTGCTGATTTGTGCAAATGGTGGTTGGGTGCACAGGTGTGGCTGTTGGGCCAAGTAATCCCCCATCTGTGCTGCCTCCCTCATTCAACCAATGAATCTGTTGCATGCAAATTATCTGTAGAACAACGGTAGTGGTTGGTTGAGTTACCTCTGATATCACAATGGTCGGTGGACTCTTGGCATGGTGTAGATACAGGCCTTACTGTAGCTGTACACTATATAGGTGTGATCATGGTTGGCACATGCACCCCCCCTTGGGGAGGCTAGCCCGCTACCCGCCCCTTCCACGAGGCCCCACCCTGCTCCTTCTGCCTTCCCCTCACTCCGCCCTTTCCACCTTCCCCAGTGCAGCCCCGAACTCCAGCCAGCCCACTGCCACCCAGCCTAGCCCCAAACCCCAGCCAGCACCCAGCACAGCTCCGAATCCCGGGAAGCAAAAGAAGCAATGCAGCGGGCAGTGTGGAAGCCTCAGGGAAGGGGTGGAGCAGGAACGGAAAGAGGCAGGGCCACTATGTCTCACATGTCTGGCAGTCTATTATACCTGCCACCCATGAGTGTGATTAGTGAAGTCAAATAGCTGAGAACTTAAAAAACGGATGGTAACAGACCTCGAACCCAATGATGACTGAACTTGGTGCTGTTCTGAACAAAAATAGCTCTCAGCCATGCTTACAGCTGTTTCCACCACTTCACACTGGCTCAACAAACATTCTAGACTTCAGAATGACAAACAGCAACAATCCTGGAAGCAAGAGTAACAGCCACAAGAAAATGTGTCTTACATGCTCTGATTATTAAACAAGCAGATGCAGTGGATTAGTTAATGCCCCCTTGCAAAATCTGCCAGGGCAGGCACAATCATTTGTGACACTGTCTGGATTAGGGGGACCATTTATGATATTATTTAACATCAATATTTCAAAATTACAATAGTTCATATGAAGTGTGCCATGTCAGGCACCGTTAGAAAGGGTATAATTTGCCAAGTATGATGATATTGTTTATGTGTATGTGTTCTGTATGTAATGTAGGTTATAAATATGTAAGGCATATCTGTTTTTCAGCTTGTGCTATGTTTCTAGGCAACACCCCAGACAGGATGGTTGCAGCACTAGCTGCTTAATGGCTCATTAAGGGAACTCAAAGATACAATAAGCCCAGGGAAAGGACCCAGGGGCTACAATTTATGAGTCACCAGGTGATTTACTCATTTGATCCTGGACTCCATCTTATTTCTGTAAATTTCCAAAAACAGCATGTAAAAGGGACATAAAAGGCAGCTGCACACCACATCCATTTGGTCTTGACTCTTCAGTCTTCACCCACCTCTGGAATCAACTCACCTAAATTGAAACTGTGAAACAAAGGACTGAAACCCATCCAGGTACTGGATGTACACCAGAGAGACTATACCAGCCTGCAAACTCCACAATTTCAATGAAAACCTCATATATATGGACTTTCAAATCATTTGTATATATCTGATTGCTTTAATCCTTTAACATTTCTCTTATAGTTTGTTTATTTCCTTTAATAATAAACCTTTAATTTTAGTTACTAAAGGATTGGTTGACAACGTGGGATTTTGGGTAAGATCCAAACTTATATTGATCTGGTAATGTGGCTGATACTTTGGGGTCAGGAGAACCTTTTTTGTAAAAAGCATAGAGTTTTAAATAACTTATCTCTTTACTGGACCTAGTGATTGATTGGGAGGCAGAGACTGAAATGCAGTAAAGGGGGTGTGTATATTTTGTTTTAGCTTCTTGATGACCAGTGTGGGGAATCAGAAGCATTGTTTGTGACTGGTTGGGAAGTCCGACTTCAGAGTCACCCACCAGTGCTGGGAGAATCTGCTCTCCTTTTGCAGCCTGCCCTGATCTTGGCATTTTCAGGTACTCTACCCTAGGCATAGATGGGTCACATAGATACACATCTATTCTTTGCCATGTTCACTGAGGATAATGAACCATAATTATTATTTGCATTATAGTAGCTCAGAAAGGCCCCATCCAAGATCTGGGCCACTGAGGCAGTGCAGCCTAGTAGATAAAGCTGAACAAGCACTCTGGGGATTTGGGTTCTATTCCTGGCTCTACCACTTGCCTGCTGGGTGATTTTCAGCAAATCACTTCACCTCCCAGTGCCCCAATTTCCCCATTTGCAAAATAGGAATGATACCACACTTGTTTGTAAAGCACTTTGAGATTTATAGTTGATAAGCACGAGGTATAATTATAATTATTATTATGGGGTTCAGTGCTGTATAAATACACAGTAATTAGAGTCTCTGCCCCGGAGACAAAGGAAGTCTTATTTTAGAGATAGGGAACTGAGGCACAGAAGATTAAGTGACTTGCCTCAGGCTGCTCAGGAAGTGTGTGGCCAGGCCAGAAATGTTTTTTTTTACTTGTGCATTAAAAAAAAAAAATGCACAAGGGCAAGCAGACAGGAGTAATTTTGACAGACCAAGTTCGTATCTGTAAAGTGCTTTGTTGATTAAAAATACTATGTCGATACTAATTATTATTCAGTAACATTACTACAGACTAGAAAGGCAGAAGGCCGTCAGGAACATACCAGATTATTTGGTGAGCAGCCAGTGGAAGACCTCATGGAGGTCTTTGAATTTGACCCAACCTCCCCAAAAAGACCTTAACAGAGAGCGTCTCACTGTTAAACAGAGTTTAAGGCCTAAAGATTTCAGGGACAGCAGTGCTTAGATACTGCACTTATTGGTGCTGCAGACTAAGCTAGAGCAGCCTCCATTCTCTGCATGGCAAGACTCTCTCGCCATGTTCTCCAGCATCACACGATAGTTATTGTCTACTGTACTCTCAACAACTCCCACACTAGCATCAATTTCCTGGACATCACAATCAGCTTCAACAACGGAACCCTACAGACAACTATATACCAGAAACCCATGGATCACTTCATAGATCCCATAATCACCCCAAACATACCAAGAAATCTGTTATCTACAGCCAGGCACTCAGATTCCATAGAACACGTTCTGAGGAGAAAGTCCGGGATATACACCTTAACACACTTAAAACCACCTTCACCAAACAAGGACACTCCACCAGAGAAGTAGATCCCATCATAGAATGGCCACTCAAATATCCCAAGAGAACCTGCTTCAATACAGAAATAAAATCCCCTCTGACCACACATGCCTAGTTGTCACCCCATATTGGAATTCACACAAGGTATCATTAAACAACTGCAACCCTTACTTGATGGGCACCCCATTCTGAAACAACTATAATCCCATAACCCCCACTTCTGTCCTTCAAACAACCCTCCAACCTCTCCAAGCTCATCATCAGAAGCAAGCTCCCTATGGACCAGGACATTCCAACTCAAAGTGGCACCTGACCCTGCAAGAATGACAGATGTAAAACTTGCAGTCATATCTCCACTGCTACCATTATCAACGCCCCCCACAACACACCTTGAAAATCCAGGGATCCTACACACATCTATCACAATATGTGGTATACCTCATCCAGTGCACTAAATGCCTCAATAACAACTATGTGGGGGATACCAGACAATTACTATGCTCTCAAATGAACTCACACAGGAAATGATGAAAAGACAAAAACAGCCTATCACCTGTGGGTGAACACTTTTCACAAGGCGATCTCTCTATATGTGACCTGTCAGTCCTCATCCTCAAAGGAAACCTGCACAACACTTTCAAAAGATGAGTCTTGGAGCTTAAATTCATAACTCTGCTAGACACTAAAAACCATGGACCGAACAGAGACACTGGCTGGACTGTCAAGTAGGGACCGAAGGAACTATAAGAGCTAGAGAGAAAGAGGAGAGAAATGGAATGAGCAGGCCTACAGAAATGGAATGGAAGAAGTATTACTCCCAAAGACACAACCATATAAAGAACTTTTTGATTGAAACAAACAGATAGCCTCCCCCTTTTCTCTTCTGGTTCTGTGACTCTGAATAACCCAGGAGTCAGAAAAAGGAAGTGAATCCAATCTGACTCTTTCAGAAAGAAGCAGAAGCAGAAGCTGCCTCCTGTTTACAAGGTTTTGTAAGGCAAAGAACAGATGGAAAAGAGGAAGTGTTGGGATGGGAATTCAGGGCCTATAAAATCCTTGCTCCCTACCCCAGATTTCCTAAATCAGAGCAATATAATACCATGGGTCAGTGGATAGGCTATAATCCATGGAAGTTTTTTCCAAAGTACCCTCAAAGTCCAAAGATCCTTTGTGGTACCTTCAGTCTTCCTTCTACTAACCTCCACCAAAAAGCAATCCATGTCTACAGATGTCAGCTGGTGGTCTGTGGTGACTCCCTCATGGGGCTGCTACTATTCTGTACTAGGCAGATCATTCCAACCTGACAGGACACATAGCTTAGCTTTTCCTCAGAAAATTTTAGCCACGTGGTAAAGCTTCAGCAGGGGGCTACATGGCTAAACAACAAGTGCTCTTCTCCAGTAGCTCAGAGCAGCTGCTTAACCCAGAATTCTATTTCAGCAGCTAGTCTAGAGCGGTGATTCAGGCATCTGCCGAATGAACAATCTACAATCAAAAAGAGACTGACTTGGAAAAGGTCAGAAAAACAAAGACATGCAGGTTATCACAACTCCACTGGGATTTAGGCTGAGGCATATCCCCTTTTCCCAGGTTATCTAAATAATTGCAGTCATAGTCTTACCTTTTTCAATTCAAAGAGACCAAATGCTTCCGCTTCACAGCATTTGGTCAGAAGCTAGTGTCTCCAGTGAAAGGTGATCATGACAGCATTTTTGTCTTGTTCTTTATCAGGAACAGCAAGAGGCTATTGGGATTTATTTTTGGTGGCGGGTGATATGTTGTTGTTTGGGTAGATCATTCAATCCTCCACCAATTCCTGCAGTCTGTGACACACTCTGGGAGGAAAGACAGGCTCATCTACTGTTCCAGCAGGCTTCCAAAACCCTCCCCACCCCTTTTTTGCTAGAGTACCCCCTTAGGGTCGATTGGCCCCTGCATGCCCCCTGCATCTGCTTGCCCCAAACCTCACTGCAATTGCAATCTTCTCACCTTTTCTGTACATTTCCTCATTCCTCTTTCTTTGCTGTCTCTTTTCTCTCTTCCTGTTATAATAGTTTTGCTTTCCCTCGCTGACTCTCTCCTCACAATTTCCCATTCTGCTTTCTCCTTTCACAGCCACTGTGGTCCAGATGAGCCGCTTTGCACATACCTCTCCGCTAGCCCTCTTTTTAATCCCAAAGTCCCCTACATTCCACATGGATTTGGTGCCCCCATCACTGTTATTTGAGGAAGTTATTTCCATCAGCAATAAACATCCTAGAGCTGAGGCTATGAATAGAATCATTGGCATTAAAGGAATTGAAACCAGAGCAGCTTCCATTTCCTTCATGGCTAATATTCTAAAGAACCCAATCTCACTGCAAGTGGTGTGGTACACCTGCCCTAGAGGTTTGGTTGTGTATAGGTCTGCCTGGAGCAAGTGCTATAGGCCCTCTGAGCAATAGACCCTTTGGGCTGTAGCCCTCAGCGGGTTCAGATGAAAGATAAAGGATTGCTTTACTAGGGCTCCCAGAAACAAGGTAGGTACCCGAGACACAACTGCTTTAAAGCTGCTAACAAAAGGGGATAATACACCACACACAGCAGTAGGGTGACCGGATGTCCCAATTTTAGAGGCACAGTCCCGCTATTCCGGGCTTTGTCTTATATAGTCACCTATTACCCCCCACCCTTTGTCCCGATTTTTCACACTTGCTATCTGGTCACCCATCACAGCAGGTCTCTCCCAGCCCCTAGGGTCAGTCCAGTCCAGGGCTATGTAGAAAGGCTCCTCAGATTGAGTGTCAGGGATTCTCGCACCAGGCCACCCCTTTCCCAGTGGTACTCAGGCACTGGCCTGCAAATCCCCTGGAGTCCAGTCCTTTTGTCTGGCACCCATTGTCTCCTTCAGGCCCATCCACACAGTGCCCTTGTTTGCAGGCGGCTCCCAGTTACGTGCCTGTCATGACTAGTGCTAGCCCCTTTGCCAGCCACAAACTGCTTCCCAGCTTGACTCTGAGCTTTTGAATCCCAGCCCCTGGCCTTCCCTCCATAGCCAGCTCCCAGGCTGTTGCCTCTGGCCTGCTCTCCTGAAGCCTCTGGTTCCCCTTTACCCTCTGACCTCTGTTTCGGGGGGCAGTGGCAGCTGGTGACTTTCTTGACAGGTGAGGCACATATCTCACAGTCTCACAAATTGCGATATAGACCCTCCTTCTTGCAGTCCTGGCCCAGGGTCTCTGCTTCGCTGGGCCAGGATGACTTCAGCCTCCCCCTCATCTTACGCCCTGGTGCTTTGGGCCCCTCAGCTGTGCAGGGAGCACCCTGCAAGCCCGCTGTCAGAACAGGCCTCGACTGCTGCAATCTTGCTACGGTCCCACCAAGCCGAGTTTACCACAGCAACACTCTCATAAAATGACTCCTGGACGTGATAAGTTGTCGTGGTAGCAAGACAGCTTCTTGAGGCACTATTCCTTGTACAGCGATTTGCGCCTCACCCGCAACACTACATGTTCTGGTGTTGCATTTCACGATAGCGATGAAGAGGAACGTGACAGATTTAAATCAAACCATGAGAGCGTCTTGTGGAATTATGTTACTTATTTACTCTGTACATGCTTAACTGTCCTTAAAAATCTGAGTTTGTGTGTACACACAATGGGATTATGGAGCCTGGCCGGATGTTGCACTGTGCCCAGTGAAGAGCCAGCAGGTTCATTACAATATTTTTGTGTCCCGTGTTCTGGGCCTTTGTCACACACTGCATCCTACACTCAGGCCTTGACAGGTACGTCTCCCTTTCTCTTGGCTGATGGTAACATACAGCTTTTTTATCAGCCTTGTCACCTGTTACCATAGTAATGAGACACCCACCAGTGCTTCTGGGAGCAGCACCTCATAGCACCTGCTGCAGGAGAAAGGTCTATTGGCTGGATGCTCACCCAGAAAAGACTCTGCCCATTGGCGCTCTCTGCAGGTTAGCAGCGTGTAGCACAGAAATAAAAATTCTCTTCTGCCTTGTACTATTTCTTGGATCTTACCTGGTTAGTATCAGTGAAGATCCCCAGGTAAGAAATGCGTATAGTCAATGGAAGCAAGTAAAATATGAGAAATGAACGATTCTGCTAATTTAGTTTATCCTTCTAAATTAATACAATTTCTACTAAATCAACAAGCGGCATAGATCTGTTTGCTCCTACAGCGGTTAAAACCTTGTGTCAACAAGGTCATAGGTTAAATCCAAACTCCACTGAAAACACAAGATAAATTCCCTTGCAAATGACACATGGTTCAAACTTGCAATACTAAGAAGGAAATCAAGTTCAGTTGTTAATTCATAGAATTTGGTCGCTACACAGTATATAATCCAACAAGGTATAAAAGAGCTCACCAGTATAATGTCAGCCTTTTATAGGGCATCAAGTATTTAACACGGGACACTATCTTAGAGGAATCACCTAAAGGAAATCAAAACTGATTTTAATTTCATGTGGGAAAACAATTTCCTTTATTTTTCAAAAAGAAGTATTTTTAGGATAATATTTGGATGGCAAATCACCTGAAAGCCATACTGAACTGAAATAGGACTATGCATGGAAGGAGATACATTGGAATAGATTCTCAAGACTACAGTACAGTCACTGAGGAATTAGGATGCATTTTAACCGAGTCCCTGAAAAGAAATCCTAAAACTCTTTGGATTTGAGCATCAGATACAAAATGACCCTAATTTTTCATGCTTCTAGAGTGTGATTTTCATATTTTAACAGCTGCACATACACAAATGAGAGTAAAATTCTTGTGAATATAATGCAGAAGAGTATGTGCTTTAGAGAATAACTTTCTACAGACACGGGCCAAATTCAGGTCTCGTGTAAACACATTATGCATATTGGCAGCCTGGCTAAATTGAGCCCAGACAGTACAATTTGATCAAAAGATCAGTGTAAGTACATTCTATAAGAGTCACCCTAGGATTTTGTGTAATAGTAAAATTATGGTTGGCATGTAATACACGGAAGATAGGAAACTTTTGTACTCAGTTGTTAGTTTTCATTAGGGTGCACAGCTTGGTAACCAGATCACTGGCAACCAAAACCCTGAATGATAGTTGGTCTGATTTTAGACAGCATGTTTTGAACACAGTAGGTTGCTGCTGACCTCTGGTGGTCATCATGTTTTACAAAATAATCTAGTTACTTAAAAATAAAAAGATCAATATTAGAAAAGGCAAATGTATAAAGTTTATTTGTACTTAGTTTAAATGTGGTCTAATTTTGTCTTTGTTATAGCCATAATGTTGAAATCATGCATTTTAAGTTGTTTCCTGGGTAACTTCACAATTTTTGGGAGGAATCTGAAAAGAAAAAGACTTTGTATAATTCCATCTGAATTCAGAGGTATTTCTGGATCAGCTGAGTGTAAAGGAACATTTCACACTAGCTTAGTAATGTTTTCTCTGTCTACCTTTTACTTTGGTGAATGCAATGAGACTTATAAAAGTTACTCTGAACCGTAGAATCCCGCTCCCTCCACTTCCATGATCAAATGTACTGCCTGATCACTCTTTAAGTCACAAATTAAACCAAGAGTGACCTGCCCAGTTGGTTTATTTTTTGAGCCTAAACAGAACACTCTTTAGACAGAACCGAGACTTCGAGGGACTTGCCTGGCTCAGAGGGTTGGTAATGTGATACAGGACCTTGCTCTTGTCGGTCATTGCTTCCAACAGACTCCAGCTTTGCAGCACTCACACATTCTTACCATCTGTTGGGCCTTGTTAAGTTAGTAAGAGAGCATCAGTCCAGTTCCCAGTGGACAGGTGTCCTCATAAAAATAGCTTCCTGAATTTTACAATTGCACCCTTGCTGGTAGTCTCAACAGAGAGGCCAAGGAACAAACAGGCCACAAGGTGGTCTCTCCAGCTCAGATTTAAAGTGTGTTGGTAGGGTAGTGTGAACCTTGCACTTCTGCTGCCAGGATGGCACATATTCTTTGGACAAATAAAACATCTCAACTCTCCAGGGCTAACAGTTGATGCCTGGGCTCTGTGGCCTTCCCTCAATTGAGGAGGTAGGCCTTCTGGTGCTTTGGTGGACTCCACCCACCAATCCCAGTCATCTGATAGCCTGGCACCTTTCAAAAGCTCTAAAATAAATTCACAACAAAAAGTATTCTAAAGAAGAAACTCTTCTTAACCCAACCAGCTGGTGAGGGTCAGCTGAAGGACAGCAAGGAGACACAGAGCCCTGTATTCGTTGCCATTCTGCCTATAGCACTCTGGGTCTGCAGTTAGAGGAACCATCTCTCAGGTCTTCCAAGTTCTTTTATTATTGCCTTCTATCTTGCAGGCTCTGGCTATTCTAGATAGGGAGCTCAGAGAGAGTGCTGATCTTTGATCTTCTCTGGAAAGGGTACATAAGCTTTTCCATTATATTACATTCTTCATTTGTGGGTGGAGGCAGCAGGGACCTGCAGACTCTCCATTACAGATTCTGACCTGCATCTCTCCCAAAGTACAGCCTGGTGGTTGGAGAAAGTAGCCTTAAACCACTTCTGTACCTCCTGAAATCTGGGCACAGCCTCCTGTGACAGGCTAACATCCTTGCTCCTGGGGGAATTCTGCAACCAAAATTTAAAAATTCTGCACAAAAAATTAAAATTCTCCACCCAATATTCTAAAATTCTGCAAAATTCTGCATATTTTATTTGTCAAAACAACACAATATCATCATGCCAATTTCAATCACTTTGGTAATTTATTTCAAAATACCTGCCAGCAACTATATCTGTAACAATACGGACAACAAAAAAGAGTCAGGAAATGTTTTTTTGGACAAATAGATTCTCCACTAGACGTATTAAAACAGAACCCTGTGTGATAATTCATTTAAACTACAATATAGAAATGTATTTCCTGCACCCTTCAGAAGCTGTGTGAAGGCTTGGGGGGAGTCAGGAGTAACACAGGAGCTGAGGGAATTGCTGAGAAGGATCCAGGGTGTGAATTTGGAGGGTTATTAGGTGTGGGTGCGAGAATTATGGAACAGGGTTTTTTTGGGTGGGGAGGGATTGTTAGGGAGTCTCCACCATACAGACCTTGGCTGACCCCTAGCCTCTCTCATTCAGTCAGGCACATCTGCCCCTGTCCCCATGTGTCCCTGCACCCACTCAGCCACCCCTCCCCCGCTCCCTGTATTCCTGCACCCCCTCCCCTGTATCCCTGCATCATAGAATCATAGAGTTGGAAGGGACCTCAGGAGATCATCTAGTCCAATGCCCTGCTCAAAGCAAGACTAACCTCAGCTAAATAATCCCAGTGAGGGTTTTGTCAAGCCGCAGCTTAAAAACCTCTAAAGATAGAGATTTCACCACCTCTCTAGGTAACCCATTCCAGTGCTTCACCACCCTCCTAGCAAAAAACTTTTTCCTAATATCCAACTTAGACCTCCCGCCCTGCAATTTGAGACCATTTCTCCTTGTTCTGTCATCTGCCACTACTGAGAACAGCCTAGCTCCATCCTCCCTGGAACCCCCTTTCAGGTAGTTAAAGGCCGCTATCAAATCCCCCCTTATTCTTGTCTTCTGCAAACTAAACAAGCCCAGTTCCCTCAGCCTCTCCTGATAAGTCCTGTGCTCCAGCCTCCTAATCATTTTTGTTGCCCTCCGCTGGACCCACTCCAACTTCTCCACATCCTTTTTGTAGTGGGGGGCCCAAAACTGGACACAATATTCCAAATGTGGCCTCACCAGTGCCGAATAGAGGGGAATAATCACTTCCCATGACCTGCTGGTAATGCTTCTACTACTGTAGCCCAATAAGCTATTAGCCTTCTTGGCAACCAGGGCACACTGCTGACTCATATCCAGCTTCTTATCCACTGTAACCCCCAGGTCCTTTTCTGCAGAACTTCTGCTTAGCTCATCGATCCCCAGTCTATAGCTGTGCATGGGATTCTTCCTTCCTAAGTGGAGGACTCTGCATTTTTCTTTGTTGAATCTCATTAGATTTTTTTTGGCCCAGTCCTCCAGTTTGTTTAGGTCCTTCTGTATCCTATCCCTACCTTCCAGGGTATCTACCACCTCCCCAGCTTAGTGTCATCTGCAAACTTGCTGAGGGTGCAATCTACCCCATCCTCCAGATCATTGATGAAGATGTTGAACAAAACCGGCCCCAACACCGACCCCTGGGGCACTCCACTTGTGACCAGCTGCCAGCTAGACATGGAGCCCTATGCCCTAGCCAGTTCTCTATCCATTTTATAGTCCATTCATCCAAGCCATACTTCTTTAACTTGCTGATAAGAATACTGTGAGAGACCGTATCAAAAGCTTTGCTAAAGTCAAGGTATATCACGTCCACCGCCTTCCCTACATCCACAGAGCCAGTCACCTCTTCATAGAAAGCAATCAGGTTGGTCAGGAATGACTTTCCGTTTGTGAATCCATGTTGACTGTTCCTGATCACCTTCCTCTCTTCCAAGTGCCTTAAAATGGATTCCTTGAGGACCTGCTCCATGATTTTTCCAGGGATTGAGGTGAGGCTGACCGGTCTGTAGTTCCCTAAATCCTCTTTCCTTCCTTTCTTGAAGATGGGCACTATATTTGCTTTTTTCCAGTCATCAGGGACCTCCCCCAGTTGCCACAAGCTTTCAAAGATAATAGCCAATGGCTCTGAAATTACATCAGCCAACTCCCTAAGCACCCTCAGGTGCATTGCATCTGGCCCCATGGACTTGTGTATGTCCAATCCTTCTAAATAGTCTTGGACCTGGTCCTTCAGCACTGCGGGATGTTCACCTCCTTCCCATCCCCAGTCAGCCATCCCCTCTCCCTGAACCCATGTGTCCGCACCCCTCTCCTCAGTTAGCTACCCCCTGCCCCATCCCCATGTGGTGCTGCAACCCCACTCAGCCACCTCCTTTCCCCTTGTGTCCATGCACCCCTCCCCCCTATCCCCATGTGTCCCTGCACCCCCATTCCCATCCAGTTCCTGCCCCAGTCTGTCCCCCCCACTAGCCTTTCTGAATCCCAGTCTGTGATCCCCCCAGCAGCCCCATGCTGTCCATCCCCCAATATCCTTTGCCTCCTGACCTGGCCCCATTGGCAGAGCACTGTGAGAAAGGCAGCCTCTTCTTTTCCCTTTTGCCAGCTGCCGCTGGCCTGGGAGCAGCTGCTGTCTGTTCTGGTGCCACAGTGTTCCCTGGTGGGTGAAAGACGTAACTGCAGCACATTTCCAGCAGAATGTATTTTCTGCAGAGAAAAAAAAAATTCTGCACAGCACATGAATTCTGAGTGTGCGCAGTGGCACAAAATTCCCCCAGTAGTATATTCTGGACAAACTTTAAGGAATTAAGATAAACCTTATTGAATTAGGGTTTATACTTTTGAAGTCCCCTGTATGAAAAATGCAAGTGCGTATGTGTTATTGTGGCATTATATGTACGTTCTCTAATGGCAGGGATGCTAGTGTATGTCCTCTGCTGTCAGCCCTTTGAAGCCATCCCCAAGAGATGCATATACTAGTTCAAACTGGATATTCCAGGGACCAACAGACAAAGAAAGAGGTTTTGGATAAAATTGCCTGGTTTTAAACTGGTTTAGGGCCTTCTTCCTGATCCAGCAACCAGACAGGAGCCCTGATCCACAGAGGGAATCCTTAAAAGAAGGGTTCGAAGAACTGGGTCTACTGAGGCCCCATAAGACTAGGTGCTTGGTCTGAGCTGAAGATGCAGTGAACTTGTGACCACAAAGAAAAGCCCATGGCTAGGGTGTTGAAGGCCTGCTCCGGAGAGAGCCCATGTTAGAGTCAGGGTGATCACAGGTAAGCTATTAGCACACATGCAGGTTCTTTAATTCTTTTTAATATGTTTTCTCTGTAGTACTTTTTACCTTAAGCGTAACGTAAGCTTGCATAGGAAGTGCTGTGTGGGTAACATAACTGTGGCAATTACACCTGTTAACCATCTTGAAGGAGGAAGGGGAAAGGAGGCAGGGGGCCTTGGGTCCCTGTCTCTGATGGGAGTAACACAGTGAAGGCAGGGAACTGTTCAGCCTGGAAATACCTGGTCAGAAGGAAGGGAGATGCAGGCCTCCACCCAAGAGAGGCAACAGCTGGGGAGCTGGAAGCCTGAGAGTGGGTGCCCTTGCTGGACCACGATGTCGAAATACAGGAGACATTGTGACATGCCGTGTATAGGAGAGCAATCATAGAATCATAGAATCATAGAATATTAGAGTTGGAAGGGACCTCAGGAGGTCATCTAGTCCAACCCCCTGCTCAAAGCAGGACTAACCTCTCCTATATCATCCCAACCAGGGCTTTGTCAAGCCTCAGCTTAAAAACCTCTAAGGATGGAGATTCCACCACCTCCCTAGGTAACCCATTCCAGTGCTTCACCACCCTCCTAGTAAAAAACTTTTTCCTAATGTCCAACCTAGACCTCCCGCCCTGCAACTTGAGACCGTTGCTCCTTGTTCTGTCATCTGCCACCACCGAGAACAGCCTAGCCCCATCCTCCCTGGAACCCCCTTTCAGGTAGTTAAAGGCCGCTATCAAATCCCCCCTCACTCTTCTCTTTTGCAGACTAAACAAGCCCAGTTCCCTTAGCCTCTCCTCATAAGTCCTGTGCTCCAGCCACACCCCACCCTCCTTTTCCTGCCCCTACACTAGGGCTTGCATGGGGGAGGGGACCATATTCCTGGTTAAGGTGGCTTTGAGGCTCTTTTGATGATGGCTACAGCAGATGCTAGAATTGGGGCTCCTCTAATGTGGCCATCCCTGCAAGAAACAGCATCCTCCCCCGTGTTTTAGTTCTGTTGCTCCTCAAGCCTGAGTTCAGTCCCCACAGGAGAAGGTTTGAGCAAGCCATGAGCACGTGAAAATGGAGTCCTAACAGAAAGCTGCCGTGAAACCCACCTTATCTTCAGTGGTCACCTCCTGCAAACTTGTGACAGCCCCTCTTCCAGCTCCTCCTGTGGAGGTTGTGGCTGCCCTTTTCCCCCCGGCTCTGCAGTTTGCACATGCCATCCATGGCCCCAAAAAGTCGCAAGAGCTCTTTGTCATCCTGCTCCTGCCAGGCACCAAGATGGAGGGGTGCTCTGCGACTGCAGGGGCTGGCCTGCTCTTCCTTTGCCTGGATACGTGAACCAACAGAGTTCCTGGGTGGTGTCCACTGGCTCCCTGCAGTCCTTAGAAGAGCCGTGGGTGCAGAATTCTCTGCTCCGTTTCCCCCATTGGAGCCCTGTGACCTGTACTCCCATCTTTGTTTTTGCATTTGATTCTCCTAGAATCAGGTGCTCGCTGGGCTCTGTGGCTCACCTCCCTCCCCGCCCCAATTGAGGCTTGGGCCTTTCATTTCAGAGGACTTTGACTGGCTCTTCCCGTGATGCAATAAGCACCCGCAAGCCCTCTAGTAATAAACATAAGAGACATGAAGCACTTACATATCGCTTTTCAACTCCAACAACCTACATTACAAATCTGACCCAATTAACCCTTACAACGCCCTAGGTAACTGGTGTACATTTTTGTGATGTGGACAATTGTCCCAATCAGGGGCTTGACTGAGACACCCAAAATCATTACAGCCAGAGGGAGACAAATCTTTGGGAGTCAGCGACAACAAATACACTTCCTCCTTGCTCCAGGACATCAGTAGGGCACCTCACCAAGACATCATGGGGTAACTAGGAGAAGTGGGACTGAGGGCGACTGGCAGTTCCTTCCCCTCCTCTGCTGGACCCACCCATGTGCAAAAGGATGGTAAACTTGGCAGAGATGAAAGTGCATTCAAAGAGAATGAGAGGCTGGATCTGCTGCACAGCCTGAACCTTCATGTCCAATCCCACTCTGCAGCAGCTGGAGGGAGAGTTCCTGTTCATGGTCCTTTACTCCTCCTTCCTCAAAAATCACAGGCAGGTCACCCTTACAGCTGTGGGCATTGGAATGAGGAATCCTGCTTCACAGGCTTAAGGGGCAACCCAGTGGGGATGCTCCCATCATCTTGGAAAGCTGGAGAGGCCACATACTCGACCTGAAGCCCAGCTGCTTTGTAAAGGGAGAGGGTAGCTTGAACTGACACTGCACTTGCGCCAGCAGAGGTACATAAATGCATGTGCCCGCTCTGCTCCCAGCTCTTGCACTTTTTCTCTGTCTCTGAGAGACTCAGGGAGATTGCAATAAGGTTCAGATGGTATCCGCTCCCAGCAACTGTGGCCCCCTTCTTCCCTAGCCGGTGCCCACTCCCAGCAGCCCTAGCCCCCTGCTCCCCTCCCATGTTGAGCCGGTGCCTGCACTCAGCAACATGGCACCATTCTTGCCTCCTATGGCGAAACAGTGCCCATCTGAACAGCATGGCACCCTTCTCCCCTCCTATGCCAAGATGCAGCATCCAATGCACCCTTCTTCCCTCTCACGCCCGGCCAGTGCCTGCTCTCAGCAGCCTGGCTCCCCAGGTTCCTCCACCCACAACTGCGGCAGCACACGCTCCCCAAGGTGGTCAGGATGTTGCTTGTTTAATGTGCGATACAAAAGGCAAGTCTCCCAGATTACATGGAAAAATCAGCATTAGCCCCGGGCCTGGCACGCTCCTCACCCACCACGGCTGTCCAACATAGCATGCACCGTTAGCTTAAAGTGTTCTCCCTTCTCTCTCCTCTCGCTCCCCCAGTCCACAGCGGAAACAAGGGGCGGGGGGTGAGTTTAGTCCGCGGGGGGGATGGGACTCAAGGAAATCAAAGAGTCAAGCCAATTCACTTCAAAGCATTTTCTGAAGGCACATCTGCCCCTTGGCCCCCTGCTTTCCAAGGTTAGACTGCATGCACCCCTCCACCCTTGGATTTGGTACCATTTGCAGCCACATCCCCATATCCCACCATGAGATTTGGTACCTGGACTATGTTCAACAAAATCACATGGCCCACGGGTGGGATTTTGGGGACATGAGTGGGGCTGTTGCATACATGTGCTTACGTGACAGGGAAACGAATACTCGAGCCCTCACTGCTGTCAGTGCTCTCCCCATAAGAATCACTGCAACTGCCTCGCCCCTGCACGTCCCACTGCACCCAGGGATGGGCAAAGGTCAGTCAGAAGGGTGGGGACCCACTGTGAAGAGCAGCCCAGAACAGAGCACGCCAGCGCGACGTGGGAGAGACAGCCCGTCAAAGGGAGCAGACGAGCAGGAAATATCCCAGCTGCAGGCAACTCCCGGCTCCCAGTTCTCAGGAGGGATTACAGTGATTTTACCGGAAAAAGGGGTGGGGAGAGCCCTCTGCTTGCCCCCTTCACAAAAACATAACCCCAGCACCCCCAGACTTGTCTGGCGACATATCCAGCAGCTTCGCCAGCGCCCTTCATGAGCCTGCTCTGTGATATCCCAAACACAGCAATGATTAACTTAACCCCAAAGCAGCCTAAAATCGGTAAAGGGGGGGGGGGTAGGAGTCAGAGGAGAGCAAAGGGGGCGCAGGGCCCTTCCTCTCTCCTCCCCGGCAGGAACGGAGCACAACAGCACGCGTCCTCTTGCTCCACCGCACACCAGTCTGTAGGGTTCATAAGGCAAACATAGTGTCGTCTTCCTTCTCCTGCTTCCGACGCGGGCTGGAGGCGGCAGGTGTCCCTGTTGCGGGGCTGGGGAGCGTGGGCAGTTGGTCCGCCACCTTGGCACGCTCTTCCAGGAACTTGTCGAACTCTGGGATGGGAAGACAGAGTTAGCGACGAGGAGGAGGATGGAGCTGGCCTGAGAAGGGCTCAGGAAGAAGGAGAGGGGCTGGTGGCTTTTACCTTCGCTGGTGACGCCCTTAGCATCTTCCGTCTTGTTCCCCTGGGAAAGGAGAAGGAAGGCACATTGGAAAGCAGGCCCGAGCACTGAGCGCCCCAGGTGGACACAGCGCTCCACTCCACCCAGGCAAATGGGACTGTGATCCCCATCCCCCGCAACAGGAAACGCGGAGGTTTCTCTATCCCACCCCAGCAGTAAAAGCTGGCAGTGCTGGCAGGAGGGCAAGAAAGTTCTTCACCCATATCAGATTTCTCTGGAAGCCTTTTGCCAGCCAGAGGGCCTGGTCACAGGGCCTCCAGGAGACACGCCCTGCTTCCATGTCACACGAGAGACCCCACCAATCCCCTTGCTCACCCCATAGCCAGGAGACCTTTGGTGACCTGTGTCACCCTGCTGTTTCCTCAGCTGTCCTCTCCCAGCAGTGTAGTGTAGGCACGCTGCACAGTGTGTCCTGGTTCTGTTACCCACCCTCTCCCCTTAGTCAGGAGGTCCTGCTCTAAGACCCTGGCTGACTTCACTGGGGCAATGCACGCCCGTAGAGCTAAGCACGTGCCTCAGAGTTTGCAGGTAAGGGAGGTGTGTAGTGGCAATCAGGAGAGACGGGGAGGAGGGTGGCAGTGTGGAAGGAAGGAGCAGGGGAAGGTCAGCGTGGTGTGCTATGAAGAAGGGAATGTGAGGGAAACCCCTGCTCAAGTCGACCTGGCCCACACTGCCACCTGCAAGAGCCTTGGAAAGTCATCGCCAACACATAGGGGATTTCAAGCCTCTCCAGGGGCCAGAGCAGACACACAGTTCATGGCCAGCCCTGAGTAGTAAGTGAAGTGCCAAAAGAACTGCCCCTGCTCTGCCCCTCACTTACCACATCAGTAGAGAGCCACTGCTCGACGTCCTCCATGAAGCAGGCCTGGGAGACCGGGATCTGGGGCAGAAGGAAGAAAGAGAGGAATGAGGCAGAAAAAAAAAAGGGGGGGACGTTTTTCCAACCCATCCCTGCAGAAACTCTCCCCCGCCCATGCGGTTCACTGAGCCCAGACCCTTGTTGCATTGGCCAATCCCACCACAGCTCTCCCAGCCAGCAGCATCATTGTATGCCTTCTCCCTACCCACAGATGTGTTTTCCAGCACACAGGGGTTGGAAGGATTGGGAGGTTTGAGACTGCTGCTATGGCACTGCCACTGGCCTACACCCGGACAGGGCTCATTCACCTCTGCAGCCCTGCTCGGTCTGGAAGGGCAGCAAACTGAAACTCAGCCACCATGGTGGTACTTTCCTGGAATCCCCTTGCTATCACTGCAGAGTGTTCCCCAAAGAGAAAGAGATGCTCTCCCCCCTCTGAGGCCATTCCACAGCGTGATGTTAAAGACCACTGCACTGCCAACAACAGGGCTGTCACAGGTTTGGCGTCACAGCCCGACTCTGGGGTCAGAGGTGAGGAAGAGGTGAGCCTGGCAAGGAGGAAGGCCCAGGTCTAACCGTGGATCGCTGTGGTACTCGACATGTCAAGCCAAGCTATGGAAATGCACACAGGAGGGGAAGCTCCTCTACATTTAAGGTGGAGATACTTGATGCCTGGCTCCACCGTGGAAGTGGCTCTGTCACGGGTGCTTTTGCCATCAGCTGATTCCGCTGTGAAAGGGGACAGGGGCCCTTCTTGTGGCCAGGGGTCACCAGTCACCCAACGCCAGTCAGAAGCCTCAGATCCTTATCCCAAGAGCAAGCCCCAGGACCAGCTGAGAGAAAAGCAGCAGTTGCAGAGGGTTCCCCAAGCAGAAGTAGGCGGTGGTGCTTTAAAGGACATTGTCCCTTCATCTCCCAAATCCACAGGACCCTCCACAAGGAATAACAAAGCCAATAGCAAAGCAACAGCGGCATCCCTCTCCTCCCAAGAGCAGGTTCCTCCAGACCAGTCGCCAGCCTCTGAACAGATGCTGCTGCAGCCTCCCAGGTGTCAAGATGAAGCTCCTGTGGGAGGCGCAGCCCTCGAGCAGTTACCAGGCTGCAATTAGGGAGGTTTCACTCTCTCCCAGTGGGATCGCCAAGGTCACAGAGGGTAGAGATTTACACAAGCTAACAGCATGTGGGGACTCCCCAGACCAGAGGTTTCTGCGGGCGTGACTCTACGAGGAAGCCTGAAGCCTCAGCCTGAAAGGGGAAGTGCTGTGAGTATATTGGTGCCCCGGCCAGCTCATTTGCAGAGCCTGAACCGGAGACCTCTGGATCTAAAAGCACAAGAGGCTGGTCCTTCAGCTCAGGCAGCAGGGGCATTAGTTTCAAGGCAGTAGCAGCCTCAAACCAATTTACACGGCCCAGCTACTAGAAAGGAACAACACCCCATGCTGGGTAAACATGCACAGCACGCTCTCCAGTCCCGAGGATCAGAGGTCAGCAGCTGTTCAAATCCCCCTCTGGGCACCAGCACTCATAATGCTTAGACTGACGAACGCCAGACCTGTGCACCTAGGCAGACCTGGCCCTTTAGCTCAAGCTACAGAGGCTCGTGCTTTTGGATCACAGACTTCCCCAGGGGCATGATTACATCAGGAGAGGGGGGCACAGCATCTGGATTCTTTCCTCTTAGTCTCTACCACCTGCCCAGACCAGGGTCCCTTTCATGAACACTGGTTTGGCCAGGCTCCTCGTTGGCCAGCCTGTTGTGCGTGCCCAGATGCTGTGCCAGTTTCACACCCTAGCCCGGCAGCCCTGGCTCTCTTTCCTCTCCACTGGCTACAGGCCTTCTCACCATTCCTTGCTGCACCATCCAGTTAGTTAGTGAGGCTCCGTCAGTGGAAGCACTAGGTTCCATCTGGTTAAGAGAGAGTGTGCACTGAGAACGGTTTTTAAGGTGGGGAGGGATTGAGGGGTGGAAAAAGGACACAGGAGCAGGTGAAGAGAGAACAGGGGGGCTGTTCAGTGGTGAGGGGTCTGTCCAGTGGTCAACACACCTCCTCTGAAGAAGGGGGATGACTGGATCTGAAGACCTCCTCACCCCAATATTCTTCCCCCTTCCTCGAGGTTCCCAGTGGATTTAGGAGGCTGCCCCATTAGCAGAACAAGTCAGTCCCTGACCTTCTAGAACGCCAGGAGGGTGGGGACGGGGAGTCTACAGGACAAAGAAAAGGAGTCCACCCTTGTCCCTGCTGAGGGGCTTGGAGAAGGGGCTATGGAGCCTCACGTCATTCAGATACCAAATCCAATCCAGCCTCAGGTTAGCAAGGATTGGAAATGACCGCCATCGGATTGGCCTGCATTAAAGACTTTGGGAGACTGTCCTAACAGACCTCGCAGTTGGCACGCCTGGTGGGCAGGGAGGATGGGCCCATTACTGGTGGGGTGTGCAAAGCCCCATGGCCACTTACCGCTCCTGTGCTCTGCTGCCGGGCATCTAGGGCTCTAGCCAGCCCTTTGTTTGCTTGGGGATCTTCGTACTTTACCCTGAAAGAAAGCAGCCATTTAAAGTGAACACACAGGAGTAGCAGGAATACGCCAGGGGCAAGCTGTGGGGGACTGGTCTCCTAGCAGAATTCATACATATAAATATTCAGGGCTGCTGGCTGCACCACCGCACACTTGCTGTGACCCTGGAGATCTCCCCGGGACACTCCAGAGATCTCAGATGTGTGCAAACCCTGGCTTGTTAGAAACACTACCCGTGAGGTCCAGCCCCAGCACTGCAGCAAGACTGAGGTACCACAAGAAGGCTCTGGGACATGATTGTATGATGGCTGGGCCACCATCTTGGCCAACATCAAGGATGAAACAAGGGACCGCCAGAGCTAGAAGCCACAGCTTGAGCTAAAGAGCCAGCCCTCTCGAGATGAGATCTGGAACAGACTGACATCCTCTGTGGATTGGGCACAGAGACCACAACATACACTGAGCAGTGGGTTACAATGGCTGGATGAGGGCCTACAGCCAAACTCACCTTCACATACACAGGCACACCTCACATCTCCCCAAAAGACCCCACCCACCAAAGCCCTCACTGGCAGTCAGGAACCACTGGCGGCTGAGATTCCAGGGCCTGTAAGGCAGGAGGTCAGAACAGATGAGCAGAAGGGTCACTTCTGGCCTTACCGTTGATCAATGAGCAAATACAAGGACCTCTCCATGCACAAACACATCTCATCCAAGATCTCTCTCACAGACACACTCCACCTATCTACCTCCTCCTTTAGGTTGGTCCCGCTCAAGCAGCTTGCAGTCCCCATCAGAGCAGCGCAGGCCAGGAAGCCCAGTTCTGATGCCAGGAGAACGAAGCCTGCTTGGATGATGCCCCACCGCTGGATGTCTGCCAGCTGAGGCCCTCCTGTGGCGTAGAGGGGGAGTCACCTGGAGCTGCTCTGGTTGGAGGGCAGGGGCTTGGGCCACTTGCGCTCAAACTTGTCGAAGAAGTTCTTATCAGTGAAGGGCCCGCTGTGGACGATGGCGTGGAGGATGAAGTAGAGCGCCGCCACCATGCCACTGATGAGGAAGAAGGGCAGGAAGGGCTTGAGGTGCTTCCAGCACTGCTGCATGAAGGGACTCATAAGCCACAGCGCATGGGGAGGGAAGAGACGCCCTGGTCCCGCCACTGGGATCTCCAGCCGAAGCGTCCCGGTCTGACAGCAGCGGGGGAGCAGCTCAGCAGAGAGAGAGGGAGATGCAGCTAGTGCGGAGCTGGTGGCACAGGAAGCCTGATTCAGCAAGTGCAGAGGCTGGCTTGCAGAAGAGCCAGCGCAGGGGCAGCAAGAGCAGGCTGAAGAGGGTGGCACGGAATAAATAGAAGAAGCCTTGTTTTTGGAAAGATCTCAAGTCCCTGTCCTTGAAGGATCGGGTTATGCTGGAGAGGGTACGCTTCCATTCCTGCCCAGCCCCGAGACGGCCGTCCAGCACAGTGGGGGAAGGGAGCACACTGAGCACGTGCCAGGAGGTCAGGTTTCATTACAAGATCAAGTGCTGTTTGCTAGGATGCCATCCTGCCTCTGTCCATGCAGCTCCACTGCAGATAGCCCATCGAAAGCACTCTTCCTGCAGCCCATCCTGTGCACAGCCCTTGCACCCTTGTCCCCATATGGCTGCTTTCAGCTTGTGGCCCAACCGCACAAGTGACAGGGGTTCAGATCCCAGGGTTAAGCCTTTTGGTGCTAAGTGCCATGCCAAGTACATCCAGGAAACATGCTGGGAGCCCGCCGAGTTTGCCAATCTTTGCATGGGTGTGTGCATTCAAGCACAACCTCCCGCCCCCCACAATTACACACATCCCAGCAGCAGCAGAGAGAGTTAGTTACCAAGCCAAAATGCTGCCTGGATAGACTCTGGGAACCAGGGTTTCTGTGACACAATTGCACGTTTTCATGTGCACTTGGTAAACTCTACCGGTGGAGTCTGGTCCAGTCTGCTTTTAAGAAGGGCTGTGACAAGATTACCCACTTTCTCTGTGCCAGCCAGCACTGGCCAGCAGCAGAAACAAGCAGGGAGTTGACCCGAACCTGAAAACTGAGTCAGAGAGGTTTTCTGAGTGAACCAGAGCGAACCCTGCCCTGAAAACCTCTCATTCGCACTGAACCCAAACTGGAATCGAACCCAAAAAGGCAAAACGGCTAACTATGTCAAAACAACACATTCAATAATCAGGCACTGAGGGAGCGTTTCTTGGTGGTGCTGAGGAAGGATCTTTCCCGGCTCCACACCTAGAAAGGGGGAAGAGACTACAGATCCCAGGAAGCCATTGGAGGAGATAAGATGAGAGGAAGGAGGGGGAAGAGAGAGGTTCTGGGATTGGTAGTTCTCGTCTGTTATGCCCAGGTAGAGGACTGCCCATGGAAGGGAACTACAACTCCCAGAACATCTCCCTTTCCTCTTGGTCTCCTTCCTCCTCCCTGCTTGTTCTTGCTACACAAGGCAATATAAAAAAGGCGTTTTCTGGGCTGACATTCAGTTTGTCACCTCAGTGGTCAAATATGACTGAGTTCTGAAGGATGTTGTATTAATGCGTGTGCAACTAACTCATTTAAAAAATAAATAATTTCTCTACAGAGAAAGAAATATTTATCATTGCATTCTTTTGCTAGGAGTTACAGTGCAAGCATAGGAGTGGGTAACATTAATCCGCAGGAAACGTATCTGAACCAGTTCTAGCAGGTTCAATGTGGCTGAACCTGTTACCGAACCATCATTCTAAGCTAGCGTCTGAAGCGGAGCCAAACCAGAGAGTTAGGAAATATTGATGAACATGAACCAGAAATGAACCAAAATTTGTAATGGTTTGACTTCCTGGAAACAGGGCACCAGGCTAGAAGAACCAAGAATCTAAACCAGAACAGCAGGGTGCGGGATTCTCCAGTATTGGCCTACCTAGGGGGAACTTGGTATTCCTAACCCAGAGATCTGCTTTTCAGCAGCAAGTCTCCTACGTCAAAGGATTATAAACTCCATCTCGCTTGGCTAATGCTGCTAAGACTGAATCAACTAACGCTATTTAGTTATTTCAGTTCAGCGTCAATGTGGACACAAGAACAAATGGGTATAAACTGGCCATCAACAAGTTGAGACTTGAAATTAGACGAAGGTTTCTAACCATCAGAGGAGTGAAGTTCTGGAACAGGCTTCCAAGGGGAGCAGTGGAGGGAAAAAACTTAACTGGCTTCAAGACTGAGCTTGATCAGTTTATGGAGGGGATGGTATAACGAAACTGCCTACAATGGTATGTAGCTGGTCTGTGACTACTAGCAGCAAATATCTCCAATGGCAGGTGATGGGACACTAGATGGGGAAGACTCTGAATTACTACAGAGAATTCGTTCCCCAGTGTCTGCCTGGTGGGTCTTGGCCACATGCTTTGGGGTCTAACTGATTGCCATATTTGAGATCAGGAAAGAATTTTCCCTGGGTCAGATTGGCAGAAAACCTGGGCCTTTTTTTGACATTGGTCACTTGCAGGTTTAAACTAAGGTAAACGGTGGATTCTCTGTAACTTGAAGTCTTTAAATCATGATTTGAGGACTTCAGTAACACAGCCAGAGGTTAGGGGTCTATTTCAGGAATGGTGGGTAAGGTTCTGTGGCCTGCAATGGTCAGACAAGATGATCATGATAGACTTTAAGATCAGAAGGGACCATGAGTCTATAAGTCAACCATCCATTTCATTGCAGCTGCAATTCCCAGAAGCAGTGTGAGAGGCACACTAGGTAGGGAAAGAGTCAATCCTAAAGATGTCCTCAGTCTGCCGCAAGGAACACATGATGGTACAGTGTGCTCCTGTGGGTTAAAGCCTGGGAGCTTGTGGTTTTAAAACCTGGAGCACAAGCGCCAGAATCAAGATGAACCCAACAGTGTCAATCACTGTCCCCCTTCTAGTGGCTAGTCCATGTACAGAGGCTGAACTGTGGAAGCTGGACTCTTTAGCTGAAGCAGTAATAGTACACCTAATTCTTACATGGCACTTTTCATCAGTAGATCTCAAAGCACTTGACAGAGAAGAGCAGTATCATCACCTGCCTTTTTACAGATGGGGAAACTGAGGCATAGCGAGGGGCAGCGACTTACCTGAGTCACAGCAAGCCAGTGGCAGAGCTAGCAATAGAACCCACATCTCCTGAGTCTCAGTCTAATACTCTACCTACCAGGTCACACTGCCATCCAATAAGTGCTCATGGTTTGAGATCCAGAGGTCCCAAGTTCAATTCCCATTGCTGCCCTGGGGGATCCACAGACTATATCTACGCGGTCCGCAAAAGGCAGTTGTTACCTTAGAAGAGTGGTTTTCGACCTGTGGACCCCTGGGGGGTCTGCAGACTATGTCTAAGATTTCCAAAGGGGTTTGCACTCCCATTTGACGTTTTTTAGGGATCCGCAAATGAAAAAAGGTTGAAGACCACTGACTTGGGGGGAAATAGCTAGGAGCCAAGTGATGAGAGCAGAAACTCTGCCCCACAACAGTACATGGAAAGAGCTAGCAGCCCTCCGCATCCTCAGGACACTTGTGAATGATTAGCAGCTGGGAATCCAGGACCATCTTCTTGCGACTCAGGTGACCCTTTTCCTCACCATGCCCTGCAACTGAACATCTCAAGAGAACTTGATGGGGAGTGGAACAAGGAGATGCCACCACTTACTCTTTGCGCTGCTCAGCAAGAGAGTTGCCCCGGGTCAATGCAAACATGTCAAACTCTTCTTCCAGTTTGCCAGAGCTGTCTAGGGACTGCAGCCCCATACTGACGCTCCCGGAGCCCAGATCTGCAGGAGCAAGAGGGGAGCAAGGTACATACACTGCACAAGAGAAACACCGCAAGACCTACAGTGGGGGCTTGTGGAGCTAGTTTGAAAGCTTGAGGCTAATTAAAACAGGTTAAATTCTGCTCCGGGGCCCCCTTCCTGTCTTCCCTCTGGGCAGTGGGTGGGGGGAAATCCACCACTATGGCTATTCAGTGGATACATTTGCAGTTCACAACGGCCCATCCAGAGCACCAGGTTCACCAACTTATTGCACTGATTCCTGGGTGGATGCCCCTTCAGAACAGTGAAGACAGGGCGAGTGACTCCCTAATAATTAGGAACAATGCATCAGATTTCCATCACACCTCCCCTATCTCCAGAGCACTGTACACACATTAGCCAATAGACACCACGCGACCCTCCCCGAGGAGCTCCCCAGAGCAAATAGGGGTCACTGCTTGCTTGGTTACTTACTTATTCCAGCCAGCTGAGAGGAGAGGCTACTGGCAGCGGGGGGCTGTTTTGCTGTCGGAGGAGCACTGGGCCCCATGTTGATCAAACTATTTTCCACCTCGTTTGGGACCTTCGGGGAGAGAGGAGAGTTAGTCTCTACTCCTGCAGCCTGGGTCCAGTCCTCGCTGATCCCTGCCCGTTCCCTCACCACATATATCTGAGAGTGAGGCCCTCCTCAGCAAGAGATGTAAGCCACAGGGACTCTCCCCTGATCCTTGCAGGAAATGCTGTGAATTGTGTTGCTGTGAATGGCATCAAAGCAGATTCTCCCTAGATCACCATCCTCCCATCTCTCCTGGATACCAGTAGTCAGGTGCTAACTGAGAGGCCGTAGCTATGTTGATACTGGTGGTTCTCAAGCTTTTCCATGCCGGGACCTACCCCTCACAGAGCAATACACGATGAGCATGGTGGTTGCTACCCCCAGACACCTGTCTGTCATCCATCTTTGGGTTACGACCCCACCATGACCGATGCTGGATACCCACCTCTCTGCCAGCCCTAGGTGAGAGGCTGGGACTGGGAATGGAACAGTCTCCCACATGCCACTGCAGGCCAAGCCAATGCAGCAGGGCTGCTGTGTTTCAGAACCGGGCTTGCAGCTTGTGAGCAAGGCACAGTGGTTCTCCCTCCACCCAACCCAGAAACGGCAGGGCATGGAGGATGCAAACCAGGCTTCCATATATTCCTATCTGCAAGATGCAGAAAACTCTGCATGGGGAGGGAGCTCAGAGTTACCTTAATGGGCTGGCCAGCCCGGAGCCGCTCGAACCTGCAAGGGAAAGGTGAAATGAGATGAGTTTCAATGGCAAGAGCTTTCATGGCTCCCAAGCATTTCAAGCAGTTATTCACTCTGATCCTTCTGGCTTAGCCCGTCCCCAAAGGCTGGCTCAGCCTGCCCCTTTCACACCTGGAGGATTCCAACCCAAGGTAACAGATACTGGAGGAAATGCAAAGGGGGCATCTCCTGGGGGATAGCACAGGGAAGTGTCTAATGCCCCTCTGGAAGTACTCCTACCCAAAATGACCCAGGAGCAGCTATGCCTTTTCGACGAGAGAAGGAGAAATCCCTTTGCTTCCTCCTAAGATTCATTCCAATCTCCCACTAGAAACACAGGAGGGGGTGGTGGAATGGAGGAGAGTGGCCGACACCTGCTGCACGTGCTAGAGGTCTGGGTGTCTATCCTCTCTGCTCTGCTCTGCAGCCCTCCTAGGCAGCTTCCTCCTTCCAGCTGCCCCCTCAGGGCTGTGCAGCAGAGATCTCTTTATGTCCCATCAATAATTACACAAAGGGACAGAGATGAAACAACATGGACTGGAGCAGAGAGAACCATGTGTTTTCTTGAGTAGAGGGAAGATGGCAGACCCAAGTTGCTAGGCCTTGCCCATTACATTCATAGAAAGACAGACTCTAAACATAAGGCAGAAAGAGCCTGTGGCTTGTTCCTTGGGAAAGAGCTGGGCTGCTCTGTGTGGGGCAAGGGAGGGGAGCGGATGGGCGCACGCGGCTTTAGGGGTACCGTTCATAGCGCAGGAAGATGTTGTTGAGGTTGTCGTTGACGATGAGCAGCTCCTCCGTTAGCTGTTCGTGGAGGATACGGGGGATCAGCTCCAGCACGCGCTGCTGCATCGCTTTACACGTCCGGTTCAGTTCCTGCCCACGGGGAAGAAGGAACTGCGATGATTCGGCCAAGGACGCAAGGGTAGCCTGAGAGTTCACAGCTTTGGGGGGCCTGGGTTTAATAGTCTCAGACTAATGGGTCTCTACCAGCAAAGGGGTAAAAGCCAGGCTCCATGGACACTAGTGTGAGTGGCTCTTTCGGTTACTGGCCTGGTTGGCTCTCCCTGTTGGGGAAAGCTGAACCTGGGCCCCCGGGTAGGTAGAAATGCCCAATTGCCCAGTGAGAAAGAGAGAGTCAACCCCCTTGGGAGACCATTCCACAGCCTAATAGCTCTCACTGAGGGGCAGTTTTTCCTTTCAGTTCAGACTAAATTTTCCCCTTTCTTAATTTCACCCTGTCACTCCTAGTTATACTCCACTGGAGCCACCCGAAATAATTCCCTCTGTAACACACCCATCCTCCTCATAGCTAAATGCAACTTCTCCCCTCACCATGGTGTGAACCCCCATCCAGTTCATTGAGTCATCGCTTAGCCGAGCACTCCATTTTTCTCTCTCCTCCCCTGACATATGCTGGACATTCCTTACCTGAAGTAGTTCAAGATCAGAGGGATCAGCTTGTCCCGGCATCAGCTCTGTCAGCATCTCGGACATCACCTTCATGTTCCCATTCACCACTTCCAGCTCGCTGCGCAGCTTCCCAATCTGCAAATGCAAGAGGAAAGTGCTGATCAGTTTCTGACTGCCCGCAGCCTGGGCTAAGGAGGGGTACAGGTTATGGGGCTCCGGGAACTGCTGCTGCTAGGGACTGGACTCCAACTCCTTGGTTACAGTCTCAGAAGCTCTACCAGCCGGGCGTTCTCCAGGCCCTCTAGTTACCGTCTCAAGGGCCTCCACTTGCTGGAGACCAAACCCAGGCCATCACCAACACCTTTTGCTACCAGGCCTCAATCTCCAGGCTGCGTCCCTGCATTTTATGGGCTAGCACAAGCTGCTGTGGTGACCCAGGTTCCCCTTTGCAGCCATTCCAATAGTCTCACTGGCAAAATGAACAGTGCAGGAGAACAAAATAAACCTCTGTCCAAGTGTGAGCCTGCGCTGCGTGCTAGAGGCTGCTAATGAGCCTCAGGAGAGCAGTTAATTCACCTCCCATTAGTGCAGGGACACAGTCTGCTAGAAGATGGAGAATTCCTTCTTTGCAGGGGGAGTGGGTGAAAATCTGATGTCATGTTGAGTCGATGGGACTGCAGAGGAGACAGGGACAGGGAAAGGGGTGGAAGCACGGGCTCCCAGATACTTCCTCCCTGGGCAAAGCCAATGGCCAGAAAAGTCATTTATACATGTGGAGGAAAATCAGCTGCGGATGGGGCAAACAGATGAACATGAGGTACTGGTTGAGCAAACTGTTGCCATGATGCAATGTGGAGGAAACAGACGCCAGGAGCCTGTTCCTTTAAAATTTCTGTGTCCCAGCACCACTCCTCACCTGCATGGCTGTGCATCAGGAGATGCCATCTCCTTTCTAGCCGGCTACGCTCACCATGGGCGGATCCCTTTGGGATGTCACTGCTCAGGGTTGGTAACATCACAGCTTGTCACTGGGGAGTGACTGAGTCCCTAGGACATTCTAGAGTGGCAGGACGCTCTCCTTCAGGAAGGTGGAGCTCAGGGGCAGCAGTGATGGGACAAAACACTTCAAAGTGAGGGGAGGTGGTAGTAGCAAGACTGGGCCTGCGTTCTGCTTACCTGCTCTGGTGTGGGTATGATGGGGGTGTCGCTGGAGGCACTTGCCCCCCCTGGCAAGGAAACAGGATGCAGGATGGAGTCTATTCTCTGAGGGGTGTCGCCAGCAAGTGAGTTCTGTTCAGATGGGGAGTCAGAGCTATAGACAGTCTAGAGAGAGAGAGAAGCAAGCACAGCGCAACAGAGAGGAATCAGATAGCTCACAAATGAGAGGACACGACCGCCAGGGGCGGGAGGGACATTTATACAAACTTACTGTTTCCAACAGCTCTGCCTGCTTCTCTTTACCATATCTTCCACAGCCCCCCATGTGCCTGCCACAGCCCTTCACTGCCCCACTTCCATGGCTTCTGCACTCCGGACACAGCCCCTTTCCCCCTCCCGCTCCCCAGGGCCCCACAAGTAGGCAGCAATCAGAGACCCTTACTCCCAAGGTGAGCTCTGTGGGCTGGCTGTGGTCACGGCCCCAGCCCCCTCCTCAGAGCCCCCACATGGCAGCAGCCGTAGCCCTTCCCCTTAGAGGCCCCCCCATTACCCTCTGTGGTGTATGGATGGGCGACAGCATGTCCAGGTCAGTCATGGGGAACTCCAGGCCTTTCCTCCTCAGGTCTTCATAGACAGCTACGACGCCCGTCAGGTCTGGCGAGCTGCGGAACGCGTCTGCCCAGGACTGGGGAGAGAAGCAGATGGCGCATCCCATGGCCAGTTAAAGCCTGCACCCTTCTACGCAAGCACCTAAGGAAAACATAACCCAGGTCGGGGCCTATGTCTGGAGATCAGTACTAGCGCTGCCATGTAGGAGATCCACATCCCATTCTCAGCTCCAAAGGCTGGAAGAGCTGTGGGGGTGAGGCCTGGGGGCCTAGGAGCTGCTATTCAGCACAGCACTGAGAGATACCCTGGTTCCTTGCTCCTCTGCTGTTCTGTATGACCAGCCTCTTGCCAAGTGCTTTGGAGGGAGGAGAGGCCCTGCCCAGCAATCAGACTTGTCGAGCTCCCTCACTCACCTGTATGAGGGTCAGCACCTTGTCATGCACTATGGTGGGTGGATTGTTCTTGGGGAGGATGATTCTCACCAGGACACCTTCCACGAAATCTTGGCTGGCCACTAGAATGTGGAAGCGATGGCCGCAGTTTTTGACACACGTCTCCAGAACCTGCAGAGTCAGAAGGCCATTAGCCACAGCTCTCTCCATCCCAGCCTGTTTGCCTCGCTCCTCCAGCCAAAGGGAATTGAATCCCCACTTTCAGTTTGACGGGAAGTGTTAACACGTGCACAACACAGCCTCCAAGGGTTCGGAGATGGAACGTCCGTATGGCAGAGGTGAGAGAGGTGGCACGGAGGTGGGGGTGGCGGGAGGGACCCTTCACACTGTTGGGATCCTCAGAACTGCTGACTAGCTCAAATTCCTAGCTGATGGGGGGTGGGGGAGTTGCTTTCCCTGAGCCTATGTGGAATCAGCTGGTACACAGGGCTCTAAAAGGAAAATCCCACATGATGGGATCCCTCATCACACCTGAAGTAAAGCTTGTCACATTTGCCACATGCCTGTGTGGTGGGAGCCCTGGCACCTACCTACTCAGAGAGCAGGAATCACATAGTGCCACTCACTCTGCATTTCCCAAAAGGCAAGCATCCCTGCTGCACCATCCTCTTGACTCCACATCCCAGACTCCCTTTACAGTGCCCTCCTGCACCTTAGTCCAAGCCCCTTTGTCCCCCTGCCCAGAATGTGAATACCACTTGCCCAAAGATGCTCCAGACACCACCATATCCTCCCTGTCTTATTTGCTCCCGTGACCAATGGAGCTGTACTGTGGTAGCCCCTGCAGATGACAAGGGCTATTGACAGAGCAATCCAAGGACCTAACCTCACAGCAGAGTTCATGGGGCTGAGAAAGGGATCACAGCACTCACTGTCAAAGCCAGCATGACCTCATGGAAGTTCTTATTTCCTACGATCCTCTTCTTTATGGCTCGGAAGGCATCTTTGGGCCTGAAGAAAAAATACACAGAGGTCTGGACTGGCTGCAGAGACACCAAACAATATGGCTGCCAGTTTCCAGGGACTTGCAGGGAGGGTCGCAGTCAGCCGATGATTGGCCCCCAGGCTTTTGGAGCTGCCAAAAGCAACAACAGGTGAGCTGGCTCCCCGTGGTGGCTCTGCCACAGACGCAGTAGTGAAAACTAGCAAGTTTCATTTTCTAGAACCATGGGCATCTGTGCCAACAACATCAACAATCCAACATGCGCAGAGAGAGTGAGAAATAACGGACAAAAGGAGCTGGGCTAAGAAAGCGCCACTGGGACAGAGCAAAATCTTGTGGCAGAAGGGGGAAGTTTAGTATCTACAGCTCCATGGGTGTATGCCAGAAAGGGACAGGTGTGGGGGGAAGGTGCAAGGGCAGAAGAGAGAGGACTGCAAGAGCCCCTCCTCCCCACAAATGAACACACCACTTCCACACAGAGACGTTATCCCAAAACCTTAGGAAATGCTCCACAGGTGGAATGAACGTCCAGCTGCAATGCAGGGAAGAGGCAGTGGCAGTGTCATGTTGGAGAGGAAGAGAGACAGGCTGTAACTGAGCTGGTACCTTTCAAACTTTCACAGTCAAGATGAAAGCGCTGTGGCACAAGTGCATTGCAATATTGCATGAGAACAGGGCAATGCATTGACGTGCTGGCAGAGCTGAGGAAGACAGGGAGCAAAGCTGTAATAGCAGGTGGGGAAGAGGGGTAGGAATGAAGTGCATTGGCAGGCCTTTGGGGATGAGAGTAATAGGGCTGCGATAGGTCAGGACTGAAGTGTGAGGGGCTTTGTAGGTCAGGACTGAGGTGCATTGGTTGAGCTGATTGTGGCCCAGTACTGGCACAGCAAGGGGACTGCAGGTTAGGACTGAGGGACATGGACAGAGCTGGGAGTGTGTGTGCAGTGAGGACACCAGAACTGGAACAGAACGGGGACTGCAGGTTGCTGCTGAGATGCTCTGGCAAAGATGAGTGACACAGAGAATAAAAAGCTTTGTAACTGGAGACTGGGCCATCCCTGGAGCTCTCACTCCAGCCTCACTCTGCTGTGGGGGGGACTGAGGGAGCAGCGAAGCCCTCGTTTTGGATTTCATATAGCACCATTCCTGTGACATACTGTTCTTGACGTCTCTGCAGCCAGAGGGAATGGCCCCTTTTGAGCTCACCAGCAAATCCACTGCAGGTTATTTATAGGGTCTTGAGTTAACATTTCTGGCATTCCCCAGATTTCTGAATATCTTGTCTCAGGGCTGCTCAGGGAGAGGAGACCTTGGACCTCCCGTCCCCTTGCATGGGTCTGACTTACTGTATATGAAAATACCTGAGAGCAGAACCCTAGCCGGAGCTGGACAAAGTCAGAGAACTGAATGGCAGACTGAGATTTTCCCGTGTCCTGAGTCATCACCAGCTTAGAAACTCAAACTCCCAGAAAGGGAGGGAAAGAGAGGGCTATAAAGAAGGAATTCAACAGAGTAAAAGAATTTCAAACTTCTTTTCATCAGAGAGGATGAGAACTAGCTTGAATAGGGTGTACAAGGGGAACCTGATAGCCCATTTGATAAACTGCTCCCCATACTGGAATTCTGGATCATAACTAATGAGGCCTTTGGCAGCTGACATTAGCTTTAAATCCCTCTAACAGAGCCCATACCCCAGGAGTCCAGTGACCTGGCTGTTTAATCCCACCACACATGTTGCCTCCCCAGCCAGGAGATTTTACTATACCGAGTGTGTGCGTTTATGGAGGTGCGTACACAGCCGACTCCGAGACTGCAGCATGTACATGCACACAGGTTCATGGTGCCAGCTCCCTTACCCTTCCTCCGTCTCATTAATGATGTCACAAATCTCCATGTTGAGGGCCCAGTTCTCGCTCTGCAGGGATCCATCAGTAGCTTTATCTGGGGAAAGGAGAAACAGGACAAGGCTAAGAATGGCCCTGGTTTGCCGCTGCCTGTTGTTCAGTAATCTCCTGTGAGGAGAGTGGACACCTGGGAGTGAAAGGCTGCTCTCAGATGGTGGTGGGAGCCAAAATGATGCTCCTCCAGGAATCTTAACCAAAAGGCACATGTGCTAGAATATCCCTGTAAAATCCCCACACAGCCTGGTGAGGGGAGTCTGCAGCCCAGTAGGTGGCACTATTGCAAATAGCTTTTCTGGTTGACAAGGTTTTTGGGCCATCAACATTGCACATCCACTTTGTTTACTACCTCACTGAGCTTCACACTATATGGTAGTGGTGCAGACTTAAGGGAAGAGGCTCAGATGCAAAGGCGTGGCCAGTGAACTCCAAAATACAGTGAAACCAAATTAGGAACAGTGCCCCTTCATTTCGCTGCTGCTGCACAGCCAGCCAGGGTAGCAACACCACAAAGGGACAGATCTTGCTCTCAATTACACTGGTTTAACTCTTGATTTACATCACTCTAAGTGGGAGCAGAATCATGCCCCTTGTTTTTAAGTAGGCCCTACAAAAACAAAAAGCTACTTAGCTTTTAAGTTTCTCTTCCTACAAGACCAAAACATCTCGCCCTTTAGAATGTGGGGAGCAGGAAGGGGAGTGGGTTCCAGCACCAAGTCAGGGCAATTTCAGTCTCACGTTGACTGTGTCCCCTTTAACTAGGAGTTCCTGAATTTGCCACAATGTTATTCATGACTAAGTCCCAAGGAACAAGCTGTTATTACTCAGAGTTACCAGTGCCTCCACCCTGTAATCAGCCAAGCCTCAGTCCCGCCCCGCACCCATTGGCGAGAGGACTGGATAGGCTAGGAACACTGCCAGCCTGCAGAGGGAAAATAAGCACTAACCAGGCAGACAGGCAGCTGGGACTCTATATATAGCAAAATTGAGGGGTGGGCATGGGGAGACAAGTAAACACAATGCAACTGACCTGCATGCCGCACACACAGAAATACTAAGGAACAGAAAGGATCCTTCCCAACTCTTCCATCTTCTAAAATGCTCGTTGATCACACCAGGCCAGAGTTTCAGAAGAGCTCAGCCCCATTTAGGCACCCAATTAAAGGCCAGATTTTCAAAAGTGCTGCGCACTCAGCATTCTGAGCTCTCATGAATCTCTGGTCCTTTGAGTCATGGATTCCCCTCTCCCTCCAGCTCAGGAACAGCCCTCTCTGCTGATCTGTCTTCTCTCCCCATTTCTGATCCAACCATTCTACTGTCATAGCAACGCTACTGGTCTTGCTGAAGGCTGTAATCACTTACAGTGCATCACTCCCTGCTGGGATTCGAAAGAGGCAGGGACAAGACAGAGAGGGAAGGATTAAAGAAGGTCTTTGCTCTAGGGTTATCTGAAGCAACTCCTAGATTGAAAAAGAAAATCCCTGAATTTTTGGATATGATGCCACCAATCCAGAAGTGGGCACAGATTCTGCAATGCAGCCCATGGCTACCTTCATTTTTTATATGGCTGTGCATCACACAGAGATTACAAATCTAGGCAGGCAATTGCCCATCAGAATCTGAACTGAAGGGCAGCTGTAATCTGCTCCATTTAATGCAGCCCTTGAGCACCTGGCAATCTGCACTTTTTGGTAGGGCAAAATGTGGGGAGACACAGATTAATCACACTGGCAGTTGGAACAAGAAGGGGTAGGCCAAACAAGGAAGGAGTTGTGGGTGAATACCAGTGTAGCTTTTCACTTTTTAAAGTCTGGCTAGTCTGATTCCTCCTGCCCCACTACTATACCCCGAAGACTCCGGGCAGGTCAGGTGACCATCTGCTATTTCAGGAATTAATTTTTAAAAATGAAATACCCCCTTTGTCCCCTTTCCCAATACTTGGATGGGTACATCCTGCCCATTATAAACCTCAGCACAAAATCCAAGATGGCTGCAAACTCTGCCACACTGTCTGTTACCACTTGCATTGAAGGGCACAAATAAGTAACACCATGCTCGCTATACAGTAAAGGGCTTGTATCCAAGCATCCCATTCTCCCCAATCACATGTGGATGGAGAAAGGGAACCACCTCACTTGTGCAAAGGAGGAGAGGCAGCAGCGGATGGGGCTGTTTGTTGGAAAATCTTCAGCAGCACCAGCAACTGGAGGGTGGGGATGGAAAGAAAATTGCTCACACCCATCATGGATTCCTTTCAATGCAACGGTCCCCTAACCCTCCCCAACCCTGAACAGACTCTGCAGGCACCCCCTCTCCCCATGCCTGATTTCACACAGATAGCTATATCGCCCCCTTGCGAAGAGATACTTTCGAGGTCTGGGAGGGTATTTACTTTTCAGAAAGGAATGCAAACAAGCTGCACAAACTCCTCTAGCTGGCTTTCACTTAGCAGAAAGAGAGGATTCCAAATAAGTGACATATATGTACATAAATGGCCACACTCGAATGCACCAATGGTTCACGGACTCAGCCATCCTGTCTGACGGGGACCAATGACAGGTGGTACATCTGCTAAAAATGTAATCCACACTCAAAAACCAGAGCAGAGAGTAGCATGGGAGCACAGGGAAGGATAAGTGTGGTTGAGAAATAGGTTAAGGACAAAGCACACAGAACAACCCAATATACAGTGTAGGGGCAGGACTAGCTGATCTAATAGGCCTTTTCCGTCTCTAACTTCTATTATCCCATGGCGGACCATTTTAAAAGCCCTGTTCTCAGCATTGCACATCCAGGCTGCCCCTTGAGATATCTGGAGTTAATTCCCTTCTAATTCTTCTGGCTCCCATGCAATAATGGACTGTCTGAGTTGAGTAAGAGACCTTGGCGTTTCCTCCAAGACAGGAAATCCTGGACTTTCCTGCTTTATTGGAGCTTTGGGGGTAAAACGAAATCTGTTTCTTGATCACGTGAGGCATCAGGAAGCCGGGTCCTGTTTCATGAGCTGTAATTAGCACAGGAGCTGTCTGCACCTCATGAAAACTCACCCTGCTGAGCCTGAGAATGCTGCACAGAACAGGGATAGATTCCTAAAGGCAGGAGGCACAAAAAAGCCTGAATATGATTGGCCACTGAACATTCCAAATTGCAGTGGTCATCAAAGAATATACTATGGCATTCCCAACAGCCAGAATCTGATTGGCTACAGCACATTCCAAGCTGACAGTGTCTTTGCACCATAGAAACTTCAGAGCCATTTTATTTTGGCAGTAGGTCTAGCTCCAGGATGTGGCGATGTTGGTGTTTCTTTAACCAATGAACTGAACCATATTGCTCTATGCGCTGGTCAGGTTAATCCAGGCTGCTGGGAATTCTGGCATGCTCCAAACCCAAATCATTTATCCTTTGCCCTCAAACAGCAGCTTCAGGGCCAAGGCATATATTAGCGAAGAACAGAACCTCATTTTCTTTTCATCTGCTATTTAATGTTTTTCTGCCTATTTTGGCTAAGTTGTCAAACCTATTTGTGTTTGAAAGAGGGGAGTCAATTCCAAATTCGGCATAAGTGGTACAGTGGAGGTACACCTGCTAATCCAAGACTGAATTTGACCTAGGGACTTTATTAATTTGCCAGTCTCTCTCCTCATCGTTCCCAATCCTGCTGGGGACAACATGGGTGCTGGATTTGTGATCTCATACAACCACTCCTATTGCAGCAAGATACCAAGTGGCAAACAAGTCAGAATACTGAAGAAACTAGAGACAGAAGAGACCAATCAGCCTCCAAGACCTCTGTCTCCTTCCTCCCTCCCTTAAGAATTGAAGCATCCATTACAAGCCAGGCAGCACCCAGGAATTCCTCACCTATATTCTCAAATGCTCCCCAGTGAGTCTATAATCTCCTCCAATTTATCCTCATGCCCTTTGCCAACGTTACCTATAGTGCTTTGTTCAGCCTAGTTTTAAATGGTGCTGCAAGTGCTGAGCACTCACAACTCCCACTGACTTCAATACAAGTGGAGGGTGCTCAGCGTTTCATGGGATCCTGACCATGGAGATCCACAGAAGGTGACACAAGAGACACTGCAACTTTCCCCCGCCACCATCCAAGTTCTCCCGGGCTTCCTGTCCAACTCACAATCCTGTACAACATCTCCCTGTGCTCTTCCCTCCCGTGAAGAAACCTATTGGAGGAGGTACAAGCTCCAGAAGGGCTCCACAGTTCAAACTCTTATCTGCATTCTTCCCTCAAAGGGAGGAATTTCCACTTTAGAGAGAGGAGAGGAGTGCGGTTCAAAACCATGTCCAGGCTGAGGATACCCAGAGACAGGCTGCTCCATGCCTGTGGGCAGCGGGGCCTCTGCACTTCTTCCCATGCTCCCCTCCCATCAGGCAGCATGTCTTGGCTTCCTAAGCAGTACTGCAAATGGCTCCTCAGATAGTGCCTGCTCTTTGATAGGCTCTTTCGAGGGATGCAGCCACAGAAAAGGCATTAATGCTTATCTGAGCAGCCTTGGCTTTCAGGTACCTGTGTGGTTCTGAGGGAGGCACGCTGCAGAGAACAGCTGCTCTCTGATTCTTTCCTCTCTCTCAACCCCTGAAACTCCAAGAAGCCCCCATGTCCATGGAGCTGAGATGGAAAGACCTCTAAGAGGTGGGGTGGGGAATGCTGCACTGGCTTCACTTCGCTCCTCTCACTGCTTGTGGGAGGTTTTCTGGTGCATTTTATTTTAATTTGCTCCCCTCTGTACCTCTCAGCCGATGGCCCCAAATCTCCATGGCCTTTGCCACACCCCCTCCAACCTTAGTTCTTCCTATTTCTCATCTTCCTTAAATACTTCACTCCTCCATGCCTCCCTCCCCACTCCCACCCCAGTTTGCCATCTTTCTCCCCAAGCTGCCCCCACCCACTGGTGCAACCAAGCTGCTTTTCTTCTGCATTGTGGCTGCAATTTTCTCTAAGCTCCAAGTTTCAAGGTCTGGGAATGTGGGGTATGGACAGTTCCCTGCCCCTTTCCCTAAGGTCTCTGAGGCCTTGTTACACATGGAGAGCTTCCTTGTATTTTTGTGTTTTTCCTCTCTGGGATATTCTTGTAGCTTTTAGATAGGGACCACAAAAACCCTCATATGCAGAAAATCCACAAACTCTGCAGACAGAGGTTTCTTTCCAGGTTGGGAAGTTTCTTTCCTTGGTCAAAGCTCTCACTTTAAAAGGAAATTTCTGGCCCCTTGGTTGAGAAGGGCCTTCAGCATATAACAACATGATAGAGCCTCATCTTGTGGTTAAATCACAGGACTTGGAGTCAGGAAGCTGGAGAAACTATTCCTGGCCTTCAACTGACTTGCTAAGCAACACTGGGCAAATCACTGAGATCCTCTGAGCCTCAGTTTCCCCAACTGCAAAATAATGGGGATATACTACTTTTCTACCTCAGGGGACTTTAACACATTAATATTTGTAAAGCACTGAGATCCTCAGATGGAAGGCACCATAGAAGTGCAAAGTATTTTTATTATTGCATTCAGTGTCTTTCATTGCAAATTATTTTACGGGCTTTACAAACCACAGACAGAGTTGCTTCATTCAACTAGTTGTTTAAGCTGTTGCACTATTATCCTTCTGAGTCTGCAGACAGTTTGAAATAGTAGCACTATGCTGGTCTAGTGCTCAAAATCGATGGGTTCTATAGCCAACTTAGCCATTGTTCTGCTGCATGACATTGGGCAAGTCACTCTCTTACACCTCAGGTTTACCCATCTGTAAAGTGGGTATAATAGTATTTACCCATATCACAGGGGCATTGTGAGGCAGTGCCCAAAAGAAGGAAAGAACATGTTCCAAATTATAATTACCAACCCTTTCCTCACCACCTTTGTAGAACCGTGACCCTTTCCACACTGGCTTCTTCATGACTGGCTACAACACCCTCACCTCTTTGGGCTCTCTTAACCCCACTCCATTTCCTCCACATCTCAGGTTCTGCAGACATGAGGCTCCTCTCTCCTCCTCTGTCAACAGCCCTGGATACTTTGCCCTCCTCTCCTTTGCTGCCAGTTTGTTGCCTGGAAACCCCTCTACATCAGAAACAGGAACCAGGGGGAACTTGCTTATGATCTGGCTACTAGTCCAACCAGGACAATAAGTAGAGAAAGAAGGGGAGGCTGGTAGCATCTAAGGGTGGGTACAGGCAAACCTGACCAAATGTAACATGCAGGATCCATTCACTTCGGGAATCAAAAGGTCACTTATTTTAAAGGAGTCTAGGAGAATGCTCCTCCAGAATATAGTGGACGATGCATGTGCCTGCTCTCTGTTATAGAACTTTCTATCATAGTAGGAGCTTTCCCTGGTGTTCTTGGCCAAAACAACCCTTCCCCCATGTTGCTGTACTGCATGCTGTGGACCTGGCTGCTGCCCTCCATTCCAAACTGTGCCACACTTCAGCAGTGCTCTATTTATGTGGTTTGCACAGTGCTTTGGGCTGTTTGAAATGAATGGCACTTATAACAACATAAACATGGAGCCAACTTTTCAAGATGAAAAACCAAGGCACTCTGTCTTGGTGCCTGACATTAGCTAGCAACATGGGTGTGTGTGGGTGTAAATTCCACAATAAGACACTCAATTGCAAATGCTTCTCCTGAGGAGTGGATGAGAAACAAGCACATGACAGGTGTTAGTCACACTGCTTAATGCACGACTGGAAGGTGTTCAGATACTACACCAATGAGCGCATTTTCACTGTAAGAAGCCAAGTAGAATAGAATGTCATGACAAGGGGGAGTGGGAAGCCCACTGGATAATTCTGGTGCGGGTCAAGGAGAGGGTTTTTGAATCTGGGGCAGGCTGGGAAGAGAAGAGAGAAAAGAGTATCTGCTCCTCCTTCCCCTCTTCAGCTAAGCAAACTCCTTCCCTCTTCTTCTATGACACCCTGTAGACTCAGCTATGAGTGTGAGGAAGAGCTAATTAGCGTGGAATGAACTAGAAGGCCCCACAGTGGGAGGAATGCATGTCTCTGACATGAGAGAGGCTTGGAGGTGGTGGGGATTCTTGAGATGAATATGTGCTTAAACAGTCTGTCATCAATATCACTGGTTCAATTAGCCAGTGACTTCTTCAGGCAGTCAAAGAAAGTCTGCCATGGGTTACAAAGCCTGAGACAAAACATTGTGGAACTGACAGGTAAACAAGGAAAGGACCAGAAACCAAGGACAGGCCCAGTTCTCAGGGACACAAGATTTCATTGAAAAATTAAAACTATTACACCATACAAGCAGGCACAGTCTATATATACACTTTTTTAAACAGTGGAAGAATACTTCGTTAAATACTTTTTAAACTTACTGTGTATCCCTCCATGCTTTGTTTCTCCAGGCCTTTCTTGTACTTTCTCTCTAAAACAACTTTCCAGTTTCATGTTTTCTACCTTGTTTCTTATTTGTTCCTTATCTTTACATTAATTTCTTATCTTCCTTTAGTTAAACTCAACCAAAAGACTAAGAAGAATGCTGTTCTTCTTAGATTTGCAAGGTTTCGGATTGGACCCTATTCATTCTGAAGTTCTTAGATGTGATTTATGTTTTTGATATCCTGCCTTCCTAGAAACTTAATAGGGCAGGGAATGTGTATTCATCTGCCTGTAAAGCACTGGGGTAAATCCATGGTGCTGTATAAAAGGCCAAATCCTGCAAAAATGCTAGCTAGTAACTGATTCAATTAGTAGAAATCAATGCAGTAGTACAATGTAATGTGTTTAGGCTAAATGACCCCATTCTTCAACCAGGCAAGATGCCCCAATTAACAGAGTCCAGTTAAACAGATTAGAAAATACAAACAAAACCTCCCTGTTAGAAATTCCACACATTTTGCCAAAGTTTCCCCACAGATTTCTAGCCATACTGATCACGGGTCTTGTGGCAGGAAGCAGAGGGGAGAACGATAATTCCATGAGATAGAGGGTGTGAGGAGCCAAGTAGGGAATTAGCATACAAGTGGGGCCAGGTGCATGCAGTTATTACAGTGCCATAAACTTAGAAAAGCATGCATGCATGCATACAACAACCCTTGCCCTGAAGAGCTGCCTGTGAAGCTGCAATGAGCTGAGCATGTGTCCTTCCCACCTCCACCCCCCACTAACCGAGGAGCCACCTCAGTAATTCCACCGGACTCGGGATGGGTGGCACCAAATTCAGGGAGCAGAGAATTACAGCCGGTCCCTTCCCCACAAGGGGCACGCATTAGCTTGTCTCCCCCCTTCCGCCCCTCCACAGACTCCTGCCACCCCAACCGAAGCGGGGGAGCCCGGCTCCAGTGAATTCCCTCTAACGCCCGCCAGGCAGGCGGAGGCACGGGGTTTGTTATGGTAGGGTCGCCACGTCCAGTAGAAGGATGCCATGCCCCGCCCCAGCGGAAGTGTGAACACGGTCCCCGGTACTAAGCTATCGCCGGGGCCCTTTAAACAAAAAAACTTCCGAGACCCCCGCGCACGCGGATTGGCTGGAAGGACGGCCGCCGGAGCCCGCCTCCCCGCCCGCTCCCTATTGGCCGCTGGAACTCGTCAATCAAATCAGCCTCGCCTTTCTATTGGCCGGAGCCGTGTCCATCCCGCCTAGAGGCTGTAGGACCCGCCCAGCCGCTCGCGCCTACCCCGCCGCTGTCGCTACCCCCCAGAGGAGGGAGCTAAGTTGGTGTCAGAGTCCGAGCGGCCGGGGTGCGGGGTTGAGGAACTCACCGACGCGCTGCCCCACGGGGGAGCTGAAGGGGCTGCCCAGGAGAAACTCCATTGCCATCGCCGCACAGCCCGGGAATCAGCTGACCGCTCGAGCGCCCGTCACGTGACCCCCTCGGCTCGGGCCGGGGCGTGTCTCGCAGCCCCGCCCCTGCATGACGAAAGCAACCGGCCTTGTCTTGTACGGGGGCGGGGAGGGAGGCAGGGAGCGCGAGCTGGGGAGGAAGGGGGGGTGGGTTCAATGTCAGAGAGCGAGCGAATGATGGGACTGGGTGAGGGCCTGTAGCCTGAGCCGTCCCAATGATGTCACAGAGCTGTGCCCCTGTGACCTCACAGCATGATGTAGGGTGACCAGATGTCCCGATGTTATAGGGACAGTTCCGATATTTGGGGCTTTGTCTTGTATAGGTGCCTATTACCCATCGCTCCCCCCACCCTCCCACCCCCTGTCCTGATGTTTCACACCTGCTGGCTGGTCACCTAAGATGTCACAGAGCACGTCATGGTGCTGCAGGCTCATCAAGGGGGCTGTGAAATACCCTGTGCCCTGCCCACTCCAATGGTTTCCCAGTCTACCAAATGGAAGACTGCCCACCTTTGCCTAATGTTTGGAAAGGTGTGCAGCTGGAAGGTGCACTGGCAGAGCCTAGTTCTGTCAGCATGCCAAAGGGTGAGCTGGCACCTGCCTGCCACCGAAGTAAGGCTTTCCTCAGGAATGGTTGTTAAATGGTTCAGTTAAATGTTTTCCAGTTATGTTCACTTTCATAAGTTTGAGGATGTCAGTGACTCCACAAAGGCCTGACCTACATAAAAGTTATACTGGTTTAGCTACGGGTCTTATTTTATACTGTTAGTGAAACTGGTGCAACTTTGTGTGTGGATGCTATCAGATTAAACCTGATGTATAGCACTTGGGCTTGTCCATAAATTTACAAATGAAAGCTAAACCGATACAATCTGTTGAAACCCATGTGAGGGAGTCCACACACAAAAGCTGCACCAGTTTAATAACTGGTTTAAACCAGTGTCATTTCTGTGTGGATACTATAGAGAATATCAGTGTGGGAAGAGGGGAAAAGTATGTGAATACCCTCACAGGAATTGATTCTCCCTAATGACCTAAAATGGAAATTTTCAGGCAAGAGGACCTACTCTTCATACCAAGCCCAGCACACAGGTGGTTTTCAACCAAAATAACAGACTTTAGTAGATGTGACAATCGAAATACCAGACTCATTTGTTATTCCTGAAAACAAGGGCACTGGATACTAAAGAATATGCCTCTATTGTAATTATTACATACAAGGGAAACATTTGAAAATATTTCTGGAGCAAGGACATCCATAAAATGTTTCAGAATCAAGACTTTTTTGGAGAGACAGAAATCAAATAGACTATGTTAAAACAATACATTGTGTTACTCCAAACATCTGAATGTACTAATTAATGTATTAACCCATGCAAATTATTGACTCACATAACAACACTCTATGTATGTGTCATATCTATTCTTGAAACAGACCTAATAGTTTGGGTTCTACTTGTCTCTGAATCAAACCAAGCTTATTACTTTTGTAGGCACTGGTGACAGGGTGGAGGCTGCTGGAGTGATGGAAGGAACTGCTTCCTTTGCTGTGGGGATTGCGCTGGGGAGTTTAGGACTCTTCTCTCCACATAAGAGCTCTCTTTTAAACTGGCCAACACCAGCTCCAACCAATCTACATTTGCTATGTTGAGAGTGAGAGGTGGATTAGAATGCAGCCTGCAGTTTTTAACATACACAGAACAGTTCTAAATGCTGAATCTTTTAGCTTTAGAGTTTGTTTCTGATATTTCACACATGATGGTAGAATGAAGTAACAACCACTGTCACTATTTAAGCCTTTTTCCTCCAACATGCGTTAAATAGTTCTCTTAACGTAGAACATCAGGCAGTGGTTTTCCTGGAGTGTTGAAATGTGTGAGGGTAGGTGGTTAGGTATTTTAAAATTTATCTCGTCAACTTGTGTTGAAATACAAAGAATACAATTTGGGTTGGTGAAGTGTCATATTCTGCAACATCATCATGGTTGAGACATCCCTGCACATAAGTTCTGAGGCTGCAACTGGCCCATGAGTCTCAACTCTTGAAAATGTAGACTTTTTAAAGAATATCATGACAAGATGTATTCCTACTGTTCCTGTGCCCCTTTCCCATAACTGGTGCTTTACTATACTGATCCTGAACAACCAGTACTATTCCTTGCAACACATGAATTGAGCTGCAGGGAGGGCCACAGTGGGATGGTTGCAATGCTAGATGACGGGTCTCTGAAGACGCTAAGAAGTATGGAGTATGGTTCTAAATTATCAGTAATCTTCAAGAGATGTATCAAGCAGATTGTGCTATTAGAAATGAGGTATTGGAACACATTGCCCATAGAACAACAGGAGAGGCTGATAAAACAGACCACTATGCTCTATTTAGTAATGCTAAACACTAGTAGCCCCCTTTGTTGGGGGAGAAGATGCAGAGCACATTATAAATACAAAATAATGACACAAACGCCAAATGTTAAAAAAAATTATATGTAAGTACAGTACAAAAAGGTTTCTTTATACAACTGTAATGCAATCTGGACCAAATGGCAAGAAAAATAACAAAAATATAAAAACTGCTAGGTCTCAGTCCAAAATTTTCCCTCTAGTACCAAATACCACAAGATACAGATTATACAAAATGTTTACAAATTTTAAATAAAAATACAATATATTAGGGTTTGAGTGTGTGGTTGTTTCTTTTTTAAACTCTTCAAGAGTTTATCATTATATAGATGGCAAAAGCTAAAGATGATTGATCCCCTTCTGTTCCTTAGAGATCTGAGTATCTATCCTTCATTACAACAATCTCCATTGTGGAGAACTGGAAACAGAGCCAGGTGTTTTATGCCATTTTTAAGAATACAAGCTTTGGTAAGGGGCCAGAAGCCACACTGAGATCTCTCCGCGTTCCCCCCCCCCCAAGGCTCCCTCAAATGCTGCTTGAGATTACCACATATTTTTTGAGATGTGTATGCCTGAGTCTGAAGCCCGGGCCCAGATCTTCTATATCCTCTACAAGAGTCTTCTGTTTCATCCACCAACCCAGCCCTGTTGACTGACCAACAAAGCAGCATTGAACTAGGAAGAGAGGAAGCCCTGCAAGACAGCCTATACCTTGTATGTGCAGCTGGGGAATACACAGTTGAGAGCTTTGAGTGGAAGCATTCCTCTACACACCTGAGGATTTGCTTAAACACAATAGATTTAGAGCTCAGCCATAGTGAGGTACAGCTCATTTCGAGCTGCCCTGGAAAAGAGAGAAACTAGAATTCAAAATAGAAGCAGAAGTGTCCTTCTGCAACTTTAAAACCTGTAATTTATAAGGGATGGGGTGGTTGGGCCAGAATAAAACGGTCTCACCCATTTCAGCTTCCACCCAACATCCCTGGACACACTGTTCTTCACAAGGGCTTAATGCCCTGTTGTTGCTATTCCCCCTTACAGAGTCATGCTTGCTACAACAAGAGCAACTAATTACTGCGGGGTGGTGGTGGGGGGTGAGCACAGCTGATTCATGTTTTCCACACATGATTGGTGGAGGGAAGGCTTTTTTCTTTTTAAATTATATATATATATATACACACACACACACACATATATATACAGAGATATACAGGATAAATTAAAATCCATTACAGATATTGGTAAAAGTTAAATATGCCACACCCACGCCTATGTGAGAATCACATGCTTTCCTGCAGCTCTCTTTGGAGGAGGAGGAACTCAGATGGGATCTGTCCGCTCAACCCATGTTCCACTCAGCAAGAACCCCTCTAGATAATACAGCAGCACGAGGAGGATTCCATAACTCTTTTTAACACTGCTGGTGAAAGGGATGATGGGACCAACATTCTTCAAAACAAGTCTTCTACTTACAAAACAGGTACAGATGGGCAGAGGCAGTGCAAGTTTCACCCAACTATTGTTCTCTCCTCCCCACCAGGGTGGCCCAGCCCTGATCTGGAGGAATTAGAGGGTGGTTCACTCTCCTCAGTCCATTCAATCTTTGGCCCTCTTCTGTGGTTGGCATCTAGTGTTAATGACGATGCAGGTGCAAGTCCACTAGAGGAGTACAGATTCTTCACCATCTCCACAACTATTTCAACGTCAGCGCCCAGCCAGCCAGCCGACAGTCTCAACTTTCAGTCACTAATGATCTGGGGATTCGAAGAAATGACCCAGAGGTCAAAGGCTCTATATTCCATCAGCCGTCCAGTCCTCCCCCAGAGCAGAGAGTGAGAAACAGAGCTGGTGATGAGTCCACCGCTATTGCTTGGTCCAAAATAAACTAACGTGTGTACTCGTCCATCGGCAGACATAGTCTGCGCTCAGGCCAGTTCCCAGTAAAAGGCTTCTTTGAATTTAAGGCTGATATATCAAAAGTTTTATGAACTCCACCCATGCAAAAACCTTCAGACTGAAGAATATATTGAGCAGGTTTCTCCCACCAACAGGAAAGGATTCTCTCAGCTTACACTTCACAACTTTTCATACAATTTAATAAAAGTAAAATAGTTACAATCCTATGTATATACTATACAGATATAAAACTTTAAAACCCTACACACGGAGCCCTTAGAGAGTGCCGGTATAGTGCCTATGTACACAAGTCAGTAATATGGAAGCGGGTACGTCCCAGGATCCTTTCCTGTCAGAGTCCAGGCATGATGTAGGCGATGTTGTCTAGTGTGTTTGACTGGAAAGAGAACATTTAATATATTTTAAAAGAATTGGTTGTGATTGCAAATCCTACAGAAACAATGCTTCAGTGTAACAGAGCAGTGGGGTGTGGAGATCCCCATCTTGTCATACAATTTTCTACAGGGTGGGACTCCATTCTCTTGGAAGTTATCAGTACTGTTGGTTAACCTTCAAAGTTTTGGAAATACTTGACCTATCTGAAAGGTAGTTTCAGGGACTGTGAGCACAGTGGGGGCCAACTGGAAGTAAGGGAAACACTCATATCGCCTTCAAGTGATTCTTTATCCCACCTGGACAGTGCTAGGAGCAGTGTAGATGAACTGGGAAGCAATCCATATCCAGCCCACATCCACCAGAGGAATGATCAGTGAGGAGGGACCCAACCCAGGGTGATGGATTCCCCTGTTACTTCCAGGACAAATGCCCTGCCTACACACAAGCATGAAAAACTCTGCTAGAATTTGTAATGTGAAAAAAGAAAAATAGTTCAGAAGAAAGGTGGGTGGGAAAAAAAGTTTGTCTGGACTTCTGGATTTTCTTTGCAAATGCTGTTGGCAGCCTGAAGGGCATTGTTGTGGTCCCCTGTATCTCAGCAAACATGTTCCAGTGAGTCTATCTAGTGTCTATGACTGCAATACACCAGTAATCCCAGATGTATGGCTGGCTACCCAAAAGATGCCTCAGACTAGAGCTATGCGAATAACAGACTTTTCAGTTCTCTGGCAATTCCAGAAAAAAAAAATTAAGAGAAACTCATTTTGGGTGGACCTAAAAAAACCCACCTTTTTCATCATTTTCAGCAAATTGAAAAAATTTCATTTTGGGTCAAACAAAATATTTCATTCAATTCAAAACAAAATGCTTCATTTCAATGTCAAATTGAAATGTTTTGCCTTTTTCTGATGTTTTTTAAACTGAATAATTCAACAAATTTGCAAAATGCTTTAGTGTTGCTGAATCTGCATCCTTTGCTGAAAAAGTTTTGGCTGACAAATTTCAGGTAGCTGTATCTTTGATACACATTCCTGTTAAGGCTTGAAGAAAAAGAAACTGGAATGTTGGTAGTCTCTTGATGGGTCCCGTAATTTAGCAGTGCCACCTACTGGCTGAAGAGATGAACAGCACCTTACATGAGAGACAAGCCCTGCCAACTCTAGCTCACTGTGGGGACAGCACATTTACCGATGTGGACAAATGTCTCATAGGAAACTAGCCTGGAACTACCAAACTAACTGCACTTGTGACCTGGTCTGAGATCACGTCTCCAGAAGTGAAAGATTACATAAGAACGGCCATTCTGGGTCAGACCAATGATCCTTCTGGCCCAGTATTCCGTCTTCTGACAGCGGCCAATGCCTGGTGCTTCAAGTGATCCATCCCACCAGCTATTCACAGCTTCTAGCAAACAGCAGTCCCTGCCCATCTGGCTAGCAGCCATTGATGGACCTATCCTTAATTGTCTTTTTTTAACTCCATTATAGCTGTGGCCTTCCCAACATCCTCTGGCAAGGAGTTCCACAGGTTGACTGTGCGCTGTATGAAGAAATACTTCCTTTTGTTCATTTTAAACCTGCTGCCTATTAATTTCATTTGGTGGCTTCTAGTTCTTGTTATGAGGAATAAATAACACTTCCTTATTTACTTTCGCCACACCAGTCATGATTTTATAGACCTCTATCATGTGCCCCCCTTAGTTACTAAATCTCTTTTCCAAGCTGAAAAGTCCTAGTCTTATTAATCTCTCCTAATATGGAAGCTTTTCCATACTGCTAATCATTTTTGTTGCCCTCTTCCAATTCTGATATATCTTTTTTGAGATGGGATGACCAGATCTGCACGCAGTATTCAAGATGCAGGTGTACCATGAAATTATAAAGAGGCAATATGATATTTTCTGTTTTATTATCTATCCCTTTCCTAATGATTCCTAACAAACTGTTAGTTTTTTTGACTGCCGCTGCACATTGAGTGAATGTTTTCAGAGAACTGTCCACAATGACTCCAAGATCTCTTCCTTGTGTTGTAACAGCTAATTTAGAACTCATCTATTAGTGCCTTAACCCACCTACAGCTGCCTACTTCTTAACAGAAATAAAAAGAGGTTCCAGTTTCCAGTTCCATCAACGATGTGGAGAGGGGGGTATCAGTACTCAGAATGCTTTTGGCAAGTGGGAGGGACCGAAGGGCAGGACGCATTGTTCAACAGTTACATAGCCATGGCTTGAGCTGGCAGCGCCTGGCTGACATACTAGTGGATGTACCCATGGCCACTGTGGGAGTTTACAGCAGAAACTGCTACACTCTTTTTTTTTTTTGGTTAGACATCCCTTCCTGTGATGAGTCAGTGTCAGAACTACCCCCCAAAACAAGACCGCTCACATCACCCTGGAGCATGTGTCTTATCTCCCATTTTTTTCCCATATATTTTTCTCTTCCTTGTCAGATTTGCTTTTCATCTAGTATTTTCTGTGTACTTGACTGGTTATGGTTTCTCTTTCTGATTCCTGTTTCTGTCCTGTCTTTTTGTGTTGTTCATCTCCCTTGCTGGTGCTCTGACTTCTGTCCCTCTCTTTACTCTCATGTTCCCATTTTGCATTTGCCACTGGTCAGGCTAATTGCCCAATGAGGGCTCACTATGAAATGTGGTTTAGGAATGGAGGAGAGCGTTTGCAGCTGTGAACCCAACAGCTGTAAGTGACAGACCACACCACGCCTCCTTTGCCTGGAGGAGTTTACTGACTCTTTTGAGGTGGCCACCCTCCACATAAGAAATCATGGGTTGTTACAGGTCACTGGAATGATGTTTACACTACTAAACAAAAACTGAATGTGTGTATACAAACCAGTTGGAGAGGACCTTTTAATTCTTATGTAAACTTGGAGCTTATTAAAATGTCTGCCATGTGCACAGTTGTTTTATTTGCTCCAGATTTACTGTTTCAGTCACTGAGAAATAGGAGCTGCAAGTACTGCAATAAATGGACTAAAGGCTAGGTCAAGTTCCCTTGAACTGTTAGCATCTCTATATCCTTTACTGAAAAGCTATGGCACAATATCCTACGGCAGAACTTCTCAGTGAATTCCCACACACAAATCCTTCCCAAAGTAACAGTGCATTAGCAGGACTATTTATTCATCTGTGTAGCAGTAGAGGCTCACCAGTGTCACAAAGCCATGCTAGTAAGGAATCCAGCTGTCTTCTCATGGAGACTAATAGGTTTAGAACTGAAATAAGAACCACATGGAACTCACCAGAACTTGTTTAGGGCAGCCATTCAGCTCAGGTAGTTGTGTGGTCAGACATGCTAAAGGGCCCAGGGCACAGATAATAGAATCTAGAAGAACTGACAAACTTCCTGATACAGCCACCATCCCCTGGAAGTAAGGAAGGAGAAAGGAATTGAATAGGGATGAGGAGTGGAGACTGCAATCTTGTCACCACAAAAATCTATTCTCTCAGATACCACAGGTTCTCTCTTGGGCTTATCCACCAACCCACTTCTCTCTCTACTGTTTATACCAAAACAAAACCACAAGAGGTACTTCATACACATATATCACTGATCCAAACAGTATACGACAGGATCTCAATAAGCAATGTACAAATACAGGAAAAGGGTGTGAAACAACAGAAAACAAAGTCAGAAAGTACTGGAGTAAGTGAGTCGTTAGGGCCACAATTTTTGTGATTTGAAGAAAAAAAAGAATCACTTTCTGTCACCTACACTTATTTAAACCCAGACCTAGCAATAGGAAGCATACTGAAGAATATTGCCTCTCCAGACTCAAGGAGTTAAGATTGTGGCTAGGCTTGCCCTAAAGGTGAGGTATTTTTTGGAGCAAGGAATTACTTTTCCACATCCAACTGTGAAGGAAAAGGTTTTCACCTTTACAACGGTGGGAGCTACTCCCCTGTACGGAATTCCCAATTGGGACACTGGGAAAAAGCAGTTCAAGTATGTTTGTTTTATTGGTGATAAAGTGTGCAGGACAGTGGAGGTGTGACTACACTGTTACTCATTAAACCCACTGCAGTTTAGAGTCCAGGTTACACACATGCTACGTTGAGATTATGTGACAGATTCCATGATTTGCTACTGGCTCTGTACTCACCTCTGTCTCTTGCAGCCTGTGTCCAATGAGGCTCAGAGATTCGCCCAGCAACTGTAGATGTGCAGCTACATCAATGGGATCTGTCTCAGGGACTTTGGCTGGTGAGGAGGATAACACCACAGTGCTGGAGGGTGACTTCTTATGAGGTGAAAGCATACCTGTTGGGGAAGCTTAAAATAGATGGGTAAAAAAAAAAATCTTGTTATCTTTTCTCTTTCACTCCTTTACTGACAAATCTGTTTGGATTGTAAGTTCTCTGGGGATGGGATCTCTCTCATACATATGCAAAGCACCAACCCCTCTTCTTGACACTGTATTAATAACTAATATTGATAGAGAGGTGGTGAGAGATTCTCTCATTAAACAGAAATGCTAAACTAATTATACCATTTGTTTAATTTCAGCATCTAGCACCAACCCAAACTTCCCACCTGTTCCCTTGTGCTTTACACCTCCATCATCAAGGTGCTGTATGAATGGTACCATCTTTAGAGCTTAGGCCTGGACAGGATGCCCTTTTGAAACCTATCAACACCATTCCTCAAACCTATAGAGGGGTCATTTTTGAATAACAGGATAATCAGACATCAAAACCAAGCTCTTGGGGAGGGAGGTGGGAAAGAGCAGGAGCTGCTCTCTCTATTCCCTAATGCACAGGTAATACTCTTCCCTTTCCCCAAAGACTTGAGCAAATGGGGTGTGTTTGTTACTTTTCACTTTTGGAGCACCCTCTGATGAGGTTGCTTTCCTCTTCACTGTTGTGGCCTCTGCTTTATTCTGCTTGTGCTGCAGATACTGAGCTTTCTGCTTCCAAACCTGCACAGAACACGGAAAGAAAGGCAGGATTCAAACCATTAAGCAATCCTGCTGCCAGGATTTGGGAGGTGGGGTGACTTTATGGGTAGTTGACTAGCTAAGCAATTCTCAGAAGCAGAAACCAGACGTTTTTGTTAGCATGGTGCTGAGATCATCCAATTCCCTTACTACACGAGGTAGTGCATTTATTTGTATTACCATAACACCCAGGGCCCCTACACTGCGAAGACAGTGCTGGCAGTGTGAGGTGATCTAGGCAGGTCATTTATAGAATTTATTCTATAAAAAATATCTCTGGGTGCATACTTACCAGTTTATCCTTCTCAGGCAGCTGCTTCCACACTTCTGCCAGTTTTTTGCTCAACTCCCCAAAGTCTAGGAGGAAAAGAGGAGGGAGCAATAAAAGGGGAAGGGTTAATAAAAAAAATCAAATATAAAACCAAGAGAAGACAGAGGAAAGTTTGTAAAAAAACTGAAAGCTCAGGAAATGGACCTATGCACATGCTTTTAGTAAAGAGCCTGTACGACAACTAGAACTACCCATACTTGAAGCCTATTTCCTATAGTCTCAACCTAAAACAACAGATTCTGGGCACATACAACTGCACTGGGGAACATGTGTATATGGGAGGCTGCACAACACACTATCGGAGAGAGTTTGATAATAAAAGGAAGTGAGGTTTGATCAGATATTTATCCAAATTTACAGTTGGGTTGAAGCACCATGGTATCAGATCATGGGAGCCTCTCCTTTTCACTTTGCTCCCTCTTATTTAAACCATCCTGGCAGACTCTTTGCACTGCAGTCAACAATAGTGGGTATTGGAACAAAGTAAGGATATGTCCTGGTAACCAGTCTGGCTGGACTGTCCCAGTGACAGATGTATATGAACAGAAGAAGAAGCTTGGTTATTCTCTTACCTATGCCTGGATGCTCAGCTACGATGGTCACCCGATATTCCTTACAGAACACTTGGTAGGCAGACATGTTCTTCTTTTTTGGCTAGTCACAAGGAGAAAAGAAACAATGGAGATTTTTAATTATACTGAAACATATTTAAATTTAAGGATAATCTATTTTACTCCTGCAAGATCTCTGCCAATGCATTTCATCCCTGACCTGAGGCAACCCCTGCTATTCTGGTTCAGGAACAACATACAGTCCTACTGACAAACCTCAATTTTAACCCGCAGCACCACTTCTGATTCCATTCCTAGGGCTGTATCTACCACATGAGCCAGGGGTGCAATTCCCCTGCTAGAGTAGACATGCGTGTGCTAGCCATCATCAAGCTAGTGTGAGTACAAATAGCAGCGTAGCCTCAGTAGCACAGATAGTGGCAGTGAAGGCACGCCTGAGCTGTGCCCAATAAACCTGCCTGACACTGGAGGGTACGTGGACATGAATATGGGATTCACATCCCAAACTCGTAGTGTAGACGTAGCCTAGGACATCAAAGAGATCCGTCAATTCAACTCAATCCTCACAGATAGTACCCTTTCTTATTCTAATCCTAGAACTCCTAATGGAGTAAGATACTGGCAATATAGCAGCTGTGGAGAGGCAGTTGCCAATCTGTGCTCAGAGAAAGGCTCTAAGATTATATTTAAGCTATTTTATTGCGTGAGGGGAGTTATAGGCTGGTTCACTTGGGTTATTCCTCCTTAATTCCTGATACAATCCAGTTCACACTTTCTATGTCCAGTCTGTCATCTCTCCCATCTGGATACTGCAAAATGACACTGTTTTAATTACTGCCACACCACTCATACTGTGTCAAAAGTTTTCCCCACTCGCAGTTTTATAAATTAGCCGTGGACATCTGATGTTCTAGAAACCTAGATTCTCAGCATAGGATGGAATTGGGAATGTGGTCCCTCCACAAGATTAGTATCTTATTTTTCTTTAATTTAAGAGATAATGGATAAATAGCTTCGCTTTCAGCATAGAATTATTTTCCCTTGCCATACTTTACCAGCTGCATGGCCACACTGTTCCAATTGCCTGCCTGGCAGTAGCCAGAATCAGATGCTTCAGAAAAAGGTGCAAGAAACCCCATAAAGGACAATTATAGTATAACACGTTAATAGGAGAAGTTTCTTACTTCTCCTTGTAGACAGAGTTAGGGGATGGTTTATGCTCTGACACATGGTTGTGTATATTGCATGATAACTGATGTTTTGCAAAAATGTTTCAACAGTGAAACAATTAATGTTGATACTTAATTTTTCATCTTTAGGTTTCAGGGTTAACAACTATTTGAGATGGACAGGACAGTTCATGCCTCTAAGACCTACTGCTTCAGTTTATATTTGGCTCACATTTTGAAGGTTATCTTCATAACAATGAGAGCAAGAAATGTCTTGGGTTTTGTTTTTTTTAAACAAAAGCTCAGCTTCTGGAACAATGGCAACACTTCAGTGGCCAGTTCTGTGAGTGCAAAACACAGGGCGTCTTATCCAATATCACAGCCTCTAGGAGTCACAATTTCTGCTATCTATTTATCTGCTACTACTCTTTACCTTTTCTTTATCCTTGTCTGTTCTCTCAGCTTTTTCTTTCTCCTTCTCTTCTTTTTTCTTTTTCTTCTCACTTTGTCCATCTGTGTGGAAAACAGGAGGTGGGGGGGGAGGCACAGGAAGGACATATGGAGTACTGGGGGGAGGCGGTGGTGGCGGTGTCACCATAACTTCTGCTACTGCCACAGAGGGAGAGAATCCAGAACTCTTCTTAGACTTGGAGTGCTTCTTCTCCTTGTGTTTCTCCTTGTCCTTTTTTTTCTTGCTCTTCTTTGACTTCTTCTTCTTCTTGATCTCCCGATAGGAGTCATCTATCACCAGCTCTCCGGCCTCCAGCTCCCCACCAGATGATGAACCTGATTCCAATGGTGGCTCCATACCTGAAAGGTCATACTCATTCCCGTGACCTTCTGAGAATAGGGAGGTGTCAGGGCCAAATCCCTCGGGGACTGGAGGTGGATGTGGGTCTGGTGGTGGCTTGTGTTTCTTCCGAGCTGATTTCAGGAAGCTTTGAAGCTCATGACCCAGGAGGAATGAGCCTTGTTCATCTCGAGCTGATTTCTTGGAGGATTTTTTTGCTGCTGGTGGTGGTGAAGAGTATGGGAATGACTCCTCATCTATTGTGCTGCCCCCTTTCTCTTTAGGTGAAAGGATAAGCTTCATTTTCAAGCCATCAGGCTCACGCAGTGTCAGTGTCTCTGTGTTTACATAGAGCGGCTTCATCTTTTTGGATTTGTGGTAGCTGCCATCATCCAGTGACAGCTCTCCACTGCTACCACTCAGCTTCTTCTTATGGTGCTCCTTCTTGCTCTCTGAATAGCCAGTGGCAGCAAAGGAAGAGAAGGATGATTTTTCAGATGTCTTTTTTGAGGGCTTGGAACCCGTGGCAAGAGGTGAGGTAATAGCCTTGAGAAGATCCATGGCTGTGTCAGAAGAGGTTGGGCTTGACACTGATTTTTTCTTCTTCTTTGATGGCAACTCCAAAGGTGAAAGGTCTGAAAAAGACCAAAATAAATCAAATTGAGGGGAGACAGTATGTGACATATCTCCTCCTATGCTGGCTTGAAGAAGAGAGTCCAAGTCCCCCAATATTCCTCATGCTTAGGGCTAAATGGTCACCCTTCTGGCTTAGAGAGAAGTCCTCTGAATCTTGTTGCAAAGGAAGACTGCCATTAGGCTGGTTACAAGAAAAAAGCTACAGAGAAAATGGAAGATGTGGGCTCCTGGCTAGATATGAGTATCAACTGTTAGGATAACTCTGTTTTCAGATTAAACTCAGAGAGACTGGTTTGACCATCCTATGGCACAAATATAGTGTGACTGAAAATTCAGAGGAGCCAGTATTATCTTGAGTATTATTAGTATTGTCATTATTAATTATTTGTACTGTTGTAACACCAAGGAGCCCCAATCAAAGATCAGGAACCCATTGTGCTAGACACTATATAAACAGAGCAAAAAGACAGTCCCTGTCCCAAAGAGTTTACCACTGAAGAAAATCCAAAGCTTGATCTTTCAAAGAGAAAAAAACAAACACCAAAGCCACACATGGAAAGATGTGCAGCACTGCCAACTTCAAGAGATCAAAAATCATGAGTCAGACTCCCCAAAACCATGAGATTTTTTTAAAAAAAAGATTGTATTGCGTGTTTTAGGTCAGTCTCTTGATTTTTGAACTCCCCCTGCCCATCCCCAGGGTGTGTGCGCATGTGACAATTAGCATTGACCACCCTCCCACTTGTACTGGATAAGGTGATTTTGGCCCCTGGTGCAGGAGCTCTCACCCCCACATCTGCCCATCTCCTGCCCAGCAATTAATCCTGTCCTCCAGTCCCCTCTTAGTTCAGTCCCCCAACCCCTATCATCAACACCCCATCAGTTCAGCCACCCTACCCTATCGACCCCCACCACCCTCAATTCACCCTCTCAGCACTCACCCCATCTACTCAAAGCCTGCCATCAATATAGCCCCTGATCCCTTCTAACTCCATCCTCCTCATTTCAGCTCCCCTGCAGCCACTAGGCCATAGTTCAGCCCTCCCAGCCTCACCTCTGCTCCTCTTAGGGTTCTTCACCCCCTCCAAGCCTGGGGGGAGAGGGGAGCAGGGTTGCAGTGGGGTCTTCGACCTCCCAGACTGACAGCCACAACTCTGCGACAAGGGGCTCCTGCTGTCAGCCCCCAGAGGAAGGGACGGGGAGGTTGATAACGGGAGCCCCTGCTCAGGGGGCCGACAGTGATGTCTAAGTAAAATTAAGCCTCACTCATCAGCTCAGGCTAGAACTCTCAAATGGTAGGATCTTTTTTTTTCAGCCGTGGCTACAAAAGATCCTGACATTTGAGAGTTCTAGCCCAAGATCACGAGTGATGCTTAATTTTACTTAGAAATGGCATCTCTCATGATAAATTAGTGAAAGTTGGCATGTCTGGATGTGCTAGAAAACAGTGACTGGTCAAGAAGGAGAAAGGGAGAGACCCTCAAGTACTGCAAATGAGAATTTGTTATTCTGGACCCCAAAAACATTAGTCCTCTGTCTCTCCTGTCCAAGTAAGGGCTTTATCTTCACTTCCTTTAGCACTTATCAGCCTTTCCACTCCCCACCAACTGAAGGCTCCAAAAAGAAAAAAACAACAACAAAAATAATCAACCTCTGAACAGAGAACTTGTTAATGTAGGCCAATGATCCCCCCTTTATTTAAAACCAGTCACCGATCAGCCTTCCTGTCCTACAGCCTCAATCCTGCAGGCTTCCTATCCTTACCTCCGTAGAAAAACTCATCAGAGGAATGCTTCCTCTTCTTCTTGTGAGATTCTGTCCCCAGGAAGAAGAGGTCGCTGTCCTGGAATCAGAGAAGAAAAGGAGCTGAAAAAACAGTAGGGAAACAAAAACAAATTCATGCTGGCTGTTGACACAGATAATTCTGGAAGCCATACTTGTCGCTAAATACATTCTCTGTTCATTGAGCGTTCTGAAGTTTAAAAATGAAGCTTATTTGGGGAATTCCATTTGAGTGGTGGAAAATAAAAAAAAATAGACAATTTTTTCCACACTTGCAATGGTCTTAAGCCCCACTTCTCCCCAACCTCAAACTAGTCACCTCTGGGCTGACAATAGGCAGCAGAAATTTCAGCTCAAAGGGAAAACTTAAATGTCACTATTAGGTTTCAGTATTAACAACTCTAGATCATGAATAGGGCAGTTCACATCTCTCAGAGCTATCATTTCAGGCTATTTGCAGAATCACAATGACAACAGTGCATCAGTTTATCTATTTTGTTCATATTTTGAAGGTTATCTTTGTAACCTTAATGTCCAGAGTTTTGTTTTTTATATTAAAGTTTACAAGTAGAGCCCTGAAAATCCGAGGATATCCGCATCCACAGATGTGGATATCCGCAGATCTTTTTTTTTTTTTTTTGCAGACGGTGGATCGAATGAGCATCTCAAAGGCGGGGAAGCAGCTGATCGGCGGCTGGCAGGGGAGTCCCTTGGAACAGCTCTTTGGGAGGGCTCTCAGGCCGGCTGCCAATCAATCAGCTGTTCTGCTGGGCTCCCCTGCCAGCCACCAACCAGCTGTTGAGCAGCTGCCTGGAGGAGCTGGCCCCCAAACTGCTGATCAACGGTGGAAACTGCAGCTGGGAGGGCCTCCAAACAGCTGACTGGGGGCCCCAGAACTGCAGGTGTGGATCACTACACTGCAGATGGCAGTTGGAAATAAGCTGATTGGGATGGATCCACATTTGTGTATCCGCACAGGGCTCTACTTACAAATCCTGCTCTCCCATGCCTCTCACGGCTGGGAGAGGATCTCCCTAGTCATCCATCCTGAGGCCACACATCACAGATAACTGAGCCTGACTTCCCCTCAGAGCTAATCAACACCACTCTTTGAAGGATTGTATGCTGCCACTGAGTGATGTGAAGCACTCCATCTGCTTTCTATGGTCCACTGCTAGCCATTTCTACAAAAGGAAAACAGCAAACTCTCCCCACCCCAATCCCAACAGAAGATTTGAAGTGTATTTTCTCACCTTCAACCTTTTCTTTGAGGTCTTTCTGACCTGAGCTGCTATTTCCTCCTCTTCCCGCAGCAGATCCTTGTAAGAACGTTTCTTTTCTCGCTGGGTTCTACCTGCTGCCAGCCCCACGTCGTCAATACTTCGGTCACCCTCTAAGCACTCTAGCATTTGTGGGTGTAGTGAGAAAGGGAAGGATTGAAACACCCCATTAAGGAACAACGGAAGCAGATTCATTCCGCATAAAAAGCAACACAATCAACGAGGCCAAAGTTGAAGCAGACTGATGTACAAAAAACAAAAACAAAAGAATACTGGGGACTAGGAATTAGTGTGCTGCACTGCCCCAACTGCAGGGAAAAGGCTCGGTGCTGTGCAGTATCCTCCCTACAAGAGATCACAGTTCCATTCCTAGTCTTGGTTTCTTTCTCCCAAAAAGCAGGAGCTGCTAATGCTGCTGAGATTAAAACCAGAATCTAGAAATTACTATGCTGCTGTGAAGGAGATTTAAAGTCTACCCCCATTCCTGTTCTATGGAGTTGACAGGGACAATAAATGCTGCAAGGGTAGAGTTCAGTGATGAAGGTGTTAGCAGTCTGAAATACTACCTGTGAAACCCATGTTCAAGTGCCAGTATCTCACTTCCTGTGGCCATGAGAGACTTGGAATGCTGCAGAAACCCAGCCTGACACCCTGGGGCTTCACATTCTGTACTGCCATGCAGGAGACCGGCTTCCATTCCCACTCTCTCAACTCCATGGGCTCGCAGGGGCTGCAGAGGGTACCCTTTTCGAACACCCTCTCAGATTATGAAGCAGTCATACCTTCTTTTTTCCTGGAGTCATCATAAGCCATGGCGGTCCTGCAGGAGCCTGAGAATGTGTTGCCACGTCTGGGCTCCTTCCCCCGTTCCCGTCTACAGGACAAGGTCTAAGAAACAGAGAACGAGAATAACCCTCCCATAAAGTGGAATCATAATGGAGAAAAGGGAACTTCCCATTGGGAACTGAATGGAGACTCTCAGGAAGAAAGTGGCAGAAGGAAAGCAAGGAAGTGTACCTCCTTGTCTGCTCATGCTCACACGTAAGGGATGGGAGGATTGGTGGAGAAAGACCAAATTTCAGGGTAGTTTGCTTTAACTGATCCACATGTTAAAAGTGTGGACAGGGTGGTTTGATTTTACAGGGAGGTAACAAAGACCCCCTCTTCCTTATGAAACCTCAAATTGGTAACATCATGTCATATATTTCAATAAAATGTAAAAGGAGTGATCAAATGGATTGTTTTAGCTTCCATGTTGATACAAACAATTAAAAACAGAGTTGGTGTTATGACCCCTTCTTGTGCGCATTCATTGTAGCAAAGAGTGGGGTCTTTAAAGAAACAAATTCTAAGTCCCTGGATCTTGGATGAAGAATTAGGGGTGGAGGGAAAGAAGAACCCAGTTGGGTACCAGTCCTGTGAAATGTCCAATGACCTTAGGTCTATTACATTAATAGGAGATTTTGAGGAAGAGGTGTGCATCTTTTCTGAAATTTCTGCATTCCCCCACCCTGCCACTGTAGCAATTCTGACTGCCAGTCTGGGAGATGGAGTAGAAGGGGAAAAAGCACTCCCCTTTCCTAGGGATTCTGCAGCACTCCCAGCCTCTGCCAGCTCAGGAAGTTCCATGTCTCTCCTGTCTGAATCACCCTATGTTAGGGATGGTGGTGCACGTAAGAGGGAGAGTTGCACCTTTTGTCATTGTGGAATAGCTGGATTCAGATTATCTCACAGAAAACAACTTGTGTTCTTCAGTCAGAGACCAGCTTCTTGGTAGAAATGCAACTTTTAAAAACTTAAGTTGTCCTTCCAGGAACAATCCAATTCTCACCTGCTGAAGTTTCTTTTCTTTTTAAAAAATGGTTCATCTGTGAATAAGAGACCATGCAGCCGGTTTTCTAACTAGCTGAGACACGACTTGACACCATACTGGAGTTAAGAGCTTAAACTCTTTGGGGCAGGGACTTGTCTTGTGTGTTTTGTGTATATCTACAGGCTTTAAAAACAATTGGTGGATACAATAATATAAATATTTATTAATGTTTTAGTGGTTTCTTTTAAAAAAAACAAAAAAAACCCACCACCTACCACCCCCCACCTAAGTAGAAAACATTTGTGTTACAATTCACATTGAGTAGAGATTAATCTGCATTCATTTTAATATTTTAGGAAAAGCATCCACCACAGAAATTAAAAAAGAACAGTACAGTATTCTGAAAATGTTTACAATGCCATTGATATACATGGCATTTCAGAAACAGAATTTATTTAACTCCACAGCATGACCCTTTACAAAAAAATAAAAATAAGACAGACCCCCTTCCCCTCCAATGGGCTTACAATCTTAAAGGCCACAACTTGTAGGTCACAACTTGCAAACTCTACAAGGTATGACGTTTATTGCTGTGATCTGTCCCACTGACTTCAATGGGACCATTCATGATAATAAGCACTATACTTGATCATGTTTGCAGGATCAGGGCCTAACATAGATACACTCATCAAGAAACAATTGAATGTTGGTGCATGATGGGAAAGATGAATGTTACACCAGCAGGAAGCAGATTTGTGTATGGTTATGTACATACCTTATTCGTCCCTTTTAAAACATTTAGGGAAAGGAAGAGGCAAGAGTAGAGGTTTAGAAGACGAGGTCCCTGCCCAGAAGGGCTCACAAACTTAAGTCCCTGATCCTGCAAACATTTAAGCACATGCTTCACTTCAAGCACAAGTGGTCCTATGGACTCTGATGGGACTTGCACATGTAAGGTGCAGAAGGTCTGGGTTAGCAAACCACTCTCATGTGAGGAGTCCCTCTGAAGCCCAGGGGGTTACCGGTGTGACCCGGGAGCTCGTATGCACCTAAGGGCTGTAGCATCAAGTCCTCGCTCAGACACCCCAAAGAATGCATAGCAGCCCTGAGGGGTGTAAGGAGAGAGGCGGACAAGAGAAGCACTGGGGGCAGCCTGCCCTAGGCAGGGCCCGGTGCCTTCTCTGCCTTCCCGCGGCACAGCAGCCAGGGGAGCTCCAGGCTGCAGGGGGGACAGTTCTGCAGGACTATTGCCATTAACACTGTTGCAGGGTCCCGATGCGGGGTCCTATCGCAGTCACCGCTCGGCAGCGCCCCCTGCGTTTCGGTGGGACACGCGCAGCAGCAGTAACGCCCCCCTCCCCCCACCGCGCCCCCTGCCGGCAGCACTCCACCTGCCCCCAGCGCTGCCCAAAAACTGCGCATGCGCGCGGCCCAGAGCTTCGCGCACGGGCCGGCCTCCCCTCCTCGCGCTTTCCCGCCTCCTCCTTGGTTTGAACGACCAGCAACAGCCCGGGGCCGGCGGCCGCTTCGCCGCCCCTTGCCCGCGTCTCCTCTCACCCCCGCGGGCTCCAGCCTCGCTCCAGCCCGCGGCTCTGCCCCTACAGCAGGCCCCGGGATCCCCCGCGGCGGCGCAGGCCGGAGCTGCCTGACAAGCAGCGGCCCTGCTCGGGAGGGCTGCGCGGGGGCTTCACTCTGGTCCGCCGCTTCCCGCCTCGCCTCCGCCGCTGCCTGCGGCCGCCATCTTCGAATGGGGAAAAAAAGACTTTCTGAGACGCCCGCGGCCAGGGAGAACCAGTCGAGCGCCGAGCGCCTCCAACGCAGGACGAGAGGCAGGGAGGCACTCCGCCTGTAGCGGAGCACCGAGCCGATCGATCGCCGGGCGCTGTTCGGGTTCCGCTCCTAGAGAGGCCTGAGGCCTAGTGTGACGGGCGAGCGCAGCGCAGCGGGGGCCTCGCCTAGTGTGCAGCGCCCCTTCCCCCCACCTCACGACCACACCGGTAGCTCGCTGCTCATTGCCTAGTGTAGGTAGGTATCCCCCTGTCCGCCAGCCCGCAGCTCCTGCTCAGGGCTGGTACCTCACCGAGAAGTGCCCGTGCATCCCACCCCCAGCCAGCTCCTGCTCCATCACCGTGTACATGCACACACCCCCTCCCCGGGTCCATCACCCAGTGTACACACCTCCCCACACACACCGCTCCTGCTCCATCACCGTGTACATGCACACACCCCCTCCCCGGGTCCATCACCCAGTGTACACACCTTCCTCCCCTACACACAGACACTCAGAGCTCCTGGTCCATTACCTAGTGTACAGGCACCCCCCCCCCCCCATGGCATGGCCTTCCCCCCACTTTCATCCCTCTTTTGAGGCAGGTGGTTGTCACAGAGGTGTTCCTGTGTGCAGTGCAGATTAGTTGCTGGCCAGGGACTGCTGCTGCTACATTAACACTTTCTTAAGACATTGATAAGAAGAAGTGAAATCCCCTCCTTGGGCAAGGACAGAACCAGCACTATTCCAAGATGGTTCTAGTCACAGCAGGGAGGAGGCCCCACATACAGGAGTCCATCAGTACTGGTTAATGATGGAGCTGGGACTCATTCCCCCTAGAAGGCTACAAACAATATGAGACAAGCATTTGGCTGAACTTCACATTCAGAACCTCTGCATGGGAGAGCATTATACTAGTTACCTCCAACTCAAAACACTTGTCCTAGCAGGAAAAGGATGCCCTCCCAGGTTCTCCTGCCAAAGCCCTATACAGGAATTGCCTCTAATGCTTACCTCCACCCTCATTTTCTCTAAGCAGTCGAGATGTTGGCTGCAGCAATCATTTATATACCTTCCAGCAGATAGTCACATGATGATGTTTAGTCACAGGCCGTCTTGATCATGTGCTCTATCCAGAGACTACAATTCCCAGCAACCCTTGGGCTAAAAGGGGCTATCTGGATAGACATGCTGGATGCACCTTCGCTTACAGGGCAGCACTGTGTTAGTCACCCCTTCGTTTTTAGATTCTAATCTAAGCACATTATTATTATTTATTTGTATTATGATAGTGTTTAGAGATCAGGAGTCTCACTCTTCTACACTATTTAAACACATAGTAAGAGCCAATCCTTGCTCTGAAGACATTTAAGCATTACTCCTGGGGAATTCTGTGCCAAAAAATGAAAAGTTCTGTGCACAATATTCTAAAATTCTGCAAAATTCTGTATAATTTTACTTGTCAAAATAACAACCAATTTCAATTATTTTGATAATTTATTTCAAAATACCTGTCAGCAAGTATGTCTGTAATTATACAGACAACAAAAAAGATTCAGGAAATGTCACTCTTACTTTTGTGCTGCTGCTGGTGGCAGTGTTGCCTTCAGAGCTGGTTGCCCAGCCAGCAGCTCTCCACTCAGCCTTCTCATAACTGGGTGGCTGGAGACCAGATTTCATGGGGGACTTGGGAGACCAGATTTTGTGGTCTGTGACGTGATTTTCATGGCCGCAAATTTGGTAGACCCCTAAATATATGAGGTAAGGCAATGCCACTAGGGTCAGACATGGAAAAAAATGGGAAAAGGAAGCATTTTGGTGGAAATCACAAGTTCTGTGTGAAAAAATAAAATTCTGAGGAGAACATTAATTCTGTGCAAATTCTGCGTTGTGCAGTGGCACAGAATTCTAGCAAGAGTAAAGCATGTATATAACTTTCCTCAGTTGGGACTAAGGGCTAGAGTACACCTAAAACATACAGCAGCAGAGCTGTATTGGTACAGCTGTGCTGCTGTAAGAGTGCTTGTGTAGCCGTGTTATATCAGCAGGAAAGCATCTCCCACCGACGTAGCGCTGTTCGCACAAGTGCTTATGCCAGCAAAACTTATGTCACTCAGGGGGATATTTTTTTCACACCCCTGAGCAACAAACATTTCGCCAACAGAAGTGCTAGTATAGACAAGGCCTGAGTATTCCCACTGAAGTGGTTGTAGATTTGGAGCCTTAATTTGTATTAATTCAGATGTTCTCATACACATGAACACTCTGACCTGATCCTCACTTTAGGTGAAGGCCTTTCTCTAAAAATGCTGCTGTCCCTCCAACCCCACCACAGAAAGGGTGAAAACCCTTTTGATCTTGCTCACTGAAATCTCCTAACATGGTGAAAGTGTGGTGAAAGTGGTGCTCCTGTCCATCCATTCATGACCAGTATAGTGCCTTCCTCACTGTTTGGGACTGAATTCCAGCACCCACAGCTGTCCTTGTAGCCACTCCAGGGATGAGTTGGTCCAGTGTATTATCTTACCAATGAGCAAATCTGTGTCAAGGTAAATGCTTTATGATGAACAGAACTATGTGCTACTACCCTGTGTAGCTGCAGTCTGCCATTGCCCTATCCTGTCCTGGGGTTCTTTGTTTCTGCCTCAGCAGGCAACTGTCCCAGGAAACCAAAGACTGCATTTAGAGTGTAAAGAAGTGTGGCATCTCTACACTTCCTGGAAGACTCGCTCTATAACACTTCCCCACTTTTTTAGATCCCTTTTTAAAATTTCTGGACTGAACTAAAATGCTAATAAATTGAACTATAGCAAATATGATAACAAACAACTTCTCAGGTTGCTTAAACACAACTCTAACATGTCTTGATCCGTCTCTTAGGGCGTTTCAGCAATCTTCCCTATCTTCTGTATTGCAAAACCTCTCTAGTCAAATCCTTGTCTGTAACAGACCATTCAGTCTTATATGATCAATAACAGAGTCCAAGCTATCAGGTGTCTTGATCGGATGCTTAGGATTCCTTCGTAAGATTTGCCTTTGTCACAGTTTCAGGGTAACTGCACCTGTATTCTCCTTCTCTATTCCTCTCCAGGAGTGCCCATGCCCAGTCATGCTGCAGGCTTCCAACCTCACTTGTCTCTGGTCAGGAAACCTTGCCCCACTCCTTTCTGATTGGGGGGTTTTAAAGCTGCACAGCTCCTGACGTACACTGTGATATCCAGAACAAACCAATCTGCCTAAAGGCCAGCACATGGGCTATGCTTTCTCTCCAAGGGCTATAAACAGTGTATTGCCAGCAGTGATAAGTTACCATACAGCCCTTCCAAAACAAGGTAAATTTATTCTTAAGGCAGAAGCATTACAGAGGAAACATATAAAAAGTAAGAAAAGTTCCTACATGCTTACTAAAAGATTGCCAGAGGTCACCCCTAACTCCAGCATAGGTAGGCATTAACCTTTCCAATCCTTTAGCAAGGGTTGGAATCACCCTAGAGCCCAGCCAAGTTATAGTCAGTTTGTTGAATCAAAAGGAAGAATCACAAGTCAGTTCCAGCTGATCCTTTCATACCAAAAGTCTTGTCTTTGTTTCCTAGTCTGGAAAATCTAGTTTGAATCAGTCTATGCAAAGCACTTTAGGGGATGGTGCTTCTCTGGAATTATTTGCAATCCCGGAGGTAATCAATCCCCCCACCCTCTTTTTAATTCCTGGAGCAGCTGTGGTAACCCTCCTTCATGGCGCAGAGCACAATCATACCTAAACCAATCATAAATTTAATACAATGGTCCCCAAAGATGGAGGTTGCAATATTTATCATAGCCTTCATCCGTGATCACTGAGTATGAATGAGGTGACTTTTCTTAGATCACTGTAGCTTTGACTGGTTAGTGCCCATCTTACCAAATTCTTGCCAAATCTTTGTTTTTCAGCAGTGGAAGAGGTTTTGCTCCTTTATTGTAATATTTTGTCTGACTGTATTTTCCCAGTCTTCTCCTCACTATCACAGACTCCTTAGTCCTCTTTGTTTTTATCCCATATCTAAAAATTGAATATTTATACATCTGTGGTAGAAGAGTTCTGTGGGTGACTTTCCACGGTGCAGCAGTAGCTCTATAGTTAAATAGTGCTATGTATGTATCTTCTCTTCCATCCGTTACCTTTTTAAGCAAGTTTTTCACTATACACACTGCACACTTAGCTAATCCGTTGGTTTGAGACTATCTGGGACTATATGTCTGATGATGAAAATTGTACATTTTAGTAAAGTCCTGGAATTCCCTATTCTTGAACAGGGATCCATAGTCAGTTATTACTGTTCTTGGAATTCCATGATGTGCAAATACAGATTCAATGTGCCTGATAACTGTGGTGTCTTCAAGTTTGACTAATTTTCAGAAATTGGTAAGATTATAACCAGGTGATCATGCTTTCCCAAGGTGAACATGTCAGTTCCTATTTTGTCCCGTGGAATTGCGAGTTGTTTATGCAGTATCACTGCAGTATTGTGCAGTTCTTTCTGCTGGGAATCTCTGTACTTCAGACATGTTCCCCATATGCTCACATTTCTCTGATCTCACTATTCATCTGTGGCCAGAATACAATTTCACTAGCTCTCCTTTTTGATCCAGTGATTGTAGTAATTGATCCCACCTTTTGTTGTAGAGAATTTCTGTATTCACAATAAATGTGGTGTTATTGCCTTGTCCCCCTGAATAAGATGCTGCTGTTTATTTCATAAGTATAACATCATGACCAGATGCCCTTTGTGTATTTGTTCCAATATTTTTCTTCTCATCACTGTGGGAACAATGATCTATGTTCCCTCAAGAACACTCTTGCCATCACTGAGAGCTCACTTTTATAGTGGGAATAGCAAGGTGGGCAGTGTTGATTTTTTTCTCCTTTACTTATTGTATTATTTTTTGCAGCATTTCATCTTCAGCTGTTTCTGTCTTCAGTTCATTCCATATGACTGGAGATACAGCACATGACATATGCACATTTATGTTTACTGCTTGTTCCAGATCATCAGGCTGTGTATTGTCAGAGGGAGCACATGCTCTTGAGAGTATGTCTGCCATTATGAAGTGGCATCCAGGTTGGAACTCGAGGGCGACATCATATTTCTGTATTTTCAAAAGTAGTCACTGTGTCCTTGGTGGTATTTCTCCAAATCCCTTTTTGTGTGTTGCAATCAGTGGTTTGAGATCAGTTTCTGTTTTGAAGCTACATCCATAAAGAAAGTCATGAAATCTTGTACATCCATACGCCAGACTTAGTGTCTCTTTTTCAATTTGTGCATTCATCTTCTCTGAGGCCATTAGCCCAGATACATATGAGCTACCAATCATTTCCATGACACTATAATAGTACTACTCCCAGTCTTCCTTTCAAGGCATCCATGAGAGAGTTTGATGTCTTTTAATGGGTCAAGAAAATTGCAGCATTGGAGCTGGTGTCAGAATGTGTTTTAAATCATTGAACTCTCTTTCATGGTCTGGCATTCATGCTCATTTGGTGACCGTGTGGAGGAGATGTCTTAGGTGAGTTGTGCAAGCTGTCTAATTAGGCATGAAGTTGCTGACATAATTCAACATGCTTAGCAGCCTTTGAATTCCCTTTTTAGCTTCAGCTCTCTTCATCTTCAGTATTGCTTGAACCTGTGATTCATTGGGCAAGATTCCCTCGGAGGTCAGTCTTTCTCCCAAGTATGTCATTTCTGTTGTTCTAAATTCATATTTGGCCTTATCCGGTTTAAAGTTGTTAGCTCTCACAATTTCCAATATTATCCTCAGTTGTTTGTGGTGTTCAATGGCAGTAGTGCCCCACATTATTGTCATCAATGTACACTTCCACGCCTGTTAGACCCTCTAGCATCTGGCTCAGTGGATGGTGAAATACTTCTGGAACCAAACATATTCCAAAAGACAGTCTTAGGAAACAGTATCTGCCAAATGGTGTGTTGAAAATGCAGATCTTTGAGCTCTCAGTGTCAAGGAAATGTGCCAAAATCCAGCTGATGCATCTAATTTGCTGAAGAATTTGGCTCCTGCCATCTCAGACAACAGTTCACTTCTTGTTGGAAAGTGGAAATGTTCTCTTTTTATGTTTTCAATTCCTTAGGATCCATGCACAGCTGTAGTCCCCCTCCTTTTTCTCCACAATTACTTAGAAGTGAACCCAATCTATTGGTTCTTCTATTTTCCGAATGTTATCAGTTGTTGTCATGTTTTGCATCTCTTCTTCAGCCTGTTTCTTAAGGCTTGTGGAACTTTTTGTGTGGCATTTACCTCAGGTTCTGCATCATTTCTTGACCATATCTTATATGTTACTGGGAGGCATCCATTTCCTATGAATGCATCTTCATATGCTGCTATTAATACTTTTATATCTGGTTCTGTGTTGTATTTCTGTCTTATCTATGGCAGGGGTGGCTAAATTGTGGCTCACGAACCACATGTGGCTCTTTTACAGTTAAGGAGCGGCTTGCAAAGCCCCCCACGTTCCCTCCATTTTCCACCTACCAAGCTGGGGAGGGGGAGAGGATCTTAGGGCTTCTGCCATGTGGTGGGTTGGTGGGATAACGGCCTTCAGCCCTGCGGAAGGCACATGCCAGGGCTCTTCAGACCTGTGGGAGGTATGGGTGGTGCCTCCCCTGGGGCTGAAGCACCAAATCCTGGCAGCTTCGCCTGGCTCTCAAACTTCTGAGGATTATCATATGTGACTTGGAGGGTCAGTAAGTTTAGCCACCCCTATCTATGGTATACATCTTCTTAACAAGATCAAGCACCTCACACGTATGTAGCCCAAGACTGGTTGCTTTCCTCTGTGTACAACCACAAACTCTTGTTTTATCATTTTCCCTTTGTATTTAAGTGTCAGTGTGTACTTGTCCAACATTGGAATTGTTCCTCCGTTACAGTCTTTCACAGACACTTTTGATTCTTTTATGTGCTCCTTACACTACTGTATTTCAGATTCTGATATTACATTTACTTGTGCCCCAATGTCAGTCTTGTATGTCGTAGAATCATAGAATATTAGAGTTGGAAGGGACCTCAGGAGGTCATCTAGTCCAACCCCCTGCTCAAAGCAGGACTAACTTCAACTATATCATCCCAGCCAGGGCTTTATCAAGCCTCAGCTTAAAAACCTCTAAAGATGGAGATTCCACCACCTCTCTAGGTAACCCATTCCAGTGCTTCACCACCCTCCTAGTGAAAAACTTTTTCCTAATGTCCAACTTAGACCTCCCGCCCTGCAACTTGAGACCGTTGCTCCTTGTTCTGTCATCTGCCACCACCGAGAACAGCCTAGCCCCATCCTCCCTGGAACCCCCTTTCAGGTAGTTAAAGGCCACTATCAAATCCCCCCTCATTCTTCTCTTTTGCAGACTAAACAAGCCCAGTTCCCTCAGCCTCTCCTCATAAGTCCTGTGCTCCAGCCCCCTAACCATTTTTGTTGCCCTCCGCTGTACTCTCTCCAACTTCTCCACATCCTTTTTGTAGTGGGGGGCCCAAAACTGGACACAATATTCTAAATGCGGCCTCACCAATGCCAAATAGAGGGGAATAATCACTTCCCGCGTCCTGCTGGCAATGCCCCTCCTAATGCAGCCCAATCTGCTATTAGCCTTCTTGACAACCAGGGCACACTGCTGACTCATATCCAGCTTTTTATCCACTCTTACCCCCAGGTCCTTTTCTGCAGAGCTGCTGCCTAGCTCGTCGGTCCCCAGTCTATAGCCGTGCATGGGATTCTTCCTTCCTAAGTGGAGGACTCTACACTTTTCTTTGTTGAACCTCATTAGATTTCATTTGGCCCAATCCTCCAGTTTGTTTAGGTCACTCTGTATCCTATTCCTACCTTCCAGGGTATCTACCACTCCCCCCAGCTTAGTGTCATCCGCAAACTTGCTCAGGGTGCAATCTACCCCATCCTCCAGATCATTAATAAAGATGTTGAATAAAACCGGCCCCAGGACTGACCCCTGGGGAACTCCGCTTGTGACCGGTTGCCAGCTAGACATGGAGCCATTGACCACTACTCATTGAGCCCTATGCTCTAGCCAGTTCTCTATCCATTTTATAGTCCATTCATCCAACCCATACTTCTTTAACTTGCTGATAAGAATACTGTGAGAGACAGTATCAAAAGCTTTGCTAAAGTCAAGGTATATCACATCCACCGCCTTCCCTACATCCACAGAGCCAGTTACCTCATCATAGAAAGCAATCAGGTTGGTCAGGCATGACTTTCCCTTGGTGAATCCGTGTTGACTGTTCCTGATCACCCTCCTCTCTTCGAAGTGCCTTAAAATGGATTCCTTAAGGACCTGCTCCATGATTTTTCCAGGGATTGAAGTGAGGCTGACCGGTCTGTAGTTCCCTGGATCTCTTTCCTCCCTTTTTTGAAGATGGGCACTATATTTGCTTTTTTCCAGTCATCAGGGACCTCCCCCTGTTGCCACGAGCTTTCAAAGATAATAGCCAATGGCTCTGAAATCACCTCAGCCAACTCCCTCAGCACCCTCGGGTGCATCGCATCCGGCCCCATGGACTTGTGTACGTCTAATCCTTCTAAATAGTCTTGGACCTGTTCCTTCAGCACTGCGGGATGTTCTCCTCCTTTCCATTCTGTGCCACCCAGTACAGTAGTCTGGGAGCTGATCTTGTCTGTGAAGACAGAGGCAAAAAAGGCATTGAGTACCTCAGCTTTCTCCACATCTTCCGTCACTAGGTCGCCTCCCTCATTCTGTAAGGGGCCCACACTTTCCCTAATCTTCCTCTTGTTGGCCACATGCCTGTAGAAACCCTTCTTGTTCCCCTTCACGTCCCTTGCTAGTTGCAACTCCAATTGCGCTTTGGCCTTTCTGATTTCATTCCTGCACGTTCGAGCAGTGTTTTTATACTCCTCCCTAGTCATCTGACCAAGCTTCCACTTCTTGTAAGCTTCTTTTTTGCATTTAAGCTTGCCAAGGACATCTTTGTTAAGCCAAGCTGGACGCCTACCATATTTGCTATTCTTTCCGCACATCGGGATGGTTTGCTCCTGTGCCCTCAATAAGGTCTCTTTAAAATACAGCCAGCTCTCTTGGGTTCCTTTCCCCCTCGTATTAGCCTCCCAGGGAATCCTGCCCATCAGTTCCCTGAGGGAGTCAAAGTCCGCTTTTCTGAAGTCCATGGTCCGTATCCTGCTGTTCTCCTTTCTTCCTTTTGTCAGGATCCTGAACTCTACCATCTCATGGTCACTGCTGCCTAGGTTGCCACCCACTTCTACTTCCCCTACCAAATCTTCCCTGTTTGTGAGCAGCAGGTCAAGAGAAGCATGGCCCCTAGTTGGTTGCTCCAGCACTTGCACCAGGAAATTGTCTGCGACACCCTCCAAAAACATATATGCCATTTTTTTGCACATTTTAATTAGCCAATCTTTTGAGTTTTCAGTCTCCTCCATTGTGCTTAAGAACAGCTCTTCATTTTCATTTGACGAATTCCTTTCCGCACTTAATATATGCACTTTCCTGCTTTTGCTACACATTGGTTGGGTTTCTTATAGTTTCTACATATTGCCTCTTTATAAATCCATGGCATGCCCACATCTTGAATACTGCATGCAAATTTGGTCGCCCCATCTCAAAAAGGATATATTGGAATTGGAAAAGGTACAGTAAAGAGCAACAAAAACGAGTAGGGGTATTGAACAACTTTAATTGGAAGAGTGATTTATAAGACTGGGACTTTTCAGCTTGGAAAAGAGGTGACTAAGAGGGGATATGATAGAGGTCTATAAAATCATGACTGGTGTGGAGAAAGGAAATAAGGAAGTATTATTTACTACTTCTCATAATATAAGAACTAGAGGGTCACCAAATGAAATTAATAGGCAGCAGGTTTAAAATGAACAAAATAAAGTATTTCTTCACACAACACGCAATCAACTTGTGGAATTCTTTGCCAGAGGATGTTGTGAAGGCCAAGACTATAAAAGGGTTCAAAAAAGAAGTAGATAAGTTCATGGAGGATGGGTCTATCAGTGGCTATGAGCCAGGATGGGCAGAGATGCAAAACCGTACTCTGAAGTGTCCCGAGACTGTTTGCCAGAAACTGGGAATGGGCAACAGGGGAATGATCACCTGTTCTGCTCATACCCACTGAAGCACCTGGCATTGTCCACTGTTGGAAGGTTTTTTACTTGTGTTCTGTTTGTACTGCTGCTTGACATATACATATTGCCCTTTCTAATTTCAGCTCCATCTCCTTTACTGAACGCTCAGAGGCTTTTTTTATTGTTATAACCCAGGACAATCTGATTTTTAATGAGAGGCTTTTAATAGTCCACATTCCCAGGACTGACTTTTTAGTTGTAAATCGGTGACAAACTCCTCTATTGTTTTGCCTCCATTTTGTGTTCTCATCCTGAACTTATACCTCTAATAAATATAATTTTTTCTAGGGACACAATGATTCTCAAAAAGTTTTGTTATTTCTGCAAAGCTTTCCTCTCCCTTTCCACCACCCATCTGTATGCAATGCATTGTGTACAGCTAGGGCATCTGTGCTTGGCACTATTAAGAACAGAGCAATCTTTTGCTCATCCTCCAGTTTATTTATCCCAGTGGCTTTCATATACAGCTCAAATTGCTATCTGAACCTTTTCCAGGCATACTCAGCATTTCCCCTGATTCTCAGGGCTGGCGGGGGAGTTATTTGCCTTTGCACAAGCTTCGTAGCATCAATTGCAATGTGAGCAATCTCACTGGGTCTTCCAGCACACTGTGCCTTCCACTCCTGATACCGTTTGGTATCCTACTGAAAACCAGACGGTTTCAAGTTAAACACTCTATTATGAACAGAAGCCATGTTCAGAAAAGAGGTACAAAAACCTTTCTACTCCCCTGTGTAACTGCAGCCTGCCCTGTCTTGGGCTTCCTTGTTTCTGCCCCAGCAAGAAGTGTCTCAGGATGGAAACCAAAGACTGCATCTAGAGCGTAAAGGAAGTCTGGCATCTTTGCACATCCCAGAGGACTTGCTCTAGAGCACACTCAGAACTTTGATATGTTTGATCAGGTAAATCCAAATGCTGTTGGGCAAGTCTTTCTTTTGCCACATTTTATTATTTCTACTGCAGTAACTCCTAGGGACCTGTCATGGACCAGGACCCCATTCAGGTAGGTACTGTAGAAACACAGAACAAAAATTTGGCCCCTATCCCAAATGAGTTTACAATCTAAGTAAGCACGTTTCCCTGCTGCAACTGCACACTGTGCAGAAACATCACTTATTTCACAAGTATTTGCTGTAAACTCATGGACATAAAATCAGAGAGGCAGGATGCTGATGGAATGTGCAGGAATGGGGAGGAGGCAGTTGTGACATGAGAAAGGGTCAGGAGATTATTGAAGGAACAAGTCCATAGTGTGTTTTTAAAATTAGAATGATTATTTAGAATAGGATTTGAAGGTGGCAAGGAAGCCATTAGGACAGATAGTGAACAGGTACATTGGGTGAGTTTGATCTTGTTTTGTTCCCTGGAATGAGACATGATACTAGGTCCCCTGCAGTTTAATGATTTTAGCAGCTGATGGTTTAGAGGTATTAGATTGTGTCTGTAATTGCATGGGGGGAGTGGGGGAAGTAAATGTTTTGTATTCAGTCAGTCACGGAAATGAGCAGCTCTTTTGAGGCAAATCACTTTATTTATTAGTATTCCAGTCACTAAAGCATGATATTTGTTATAAAAGCACTGAAGCACTAACAGCATTCTAACTTCCCCTGGTGAAATCCATCCACGTTTCTCTCCCTCTCATAAAAATATTCTGAAAAAACTCATTTCAATCACTCCCTCATTTCAGAACTGATATGTGAAGCTAGTTAACACAGACCACCACCATTTACTGCCCACATTCAAACAACATAGCATTTCCCTATTTTGGAAAATCCTGGAATTCCATTAGGATACACATTTGGGCAATACAAATCATGAGGAGAAACAGCACAACAGTAGGAATTACTGGGATAGAAAGTTGAGGACATTCAGGACTAGATCCACAAAGGGATTTAGGGGCCCAACTGACACTTAAGATACCTGTCCAAAATTTAGAACATCAAAAGATCTGCTCAGCTGTCATCTAACCCTGTAGGCACCTCTAAAGACCCTAGGACCCAGATCCTAAAAGTTATTTAGGTGCCTAAATACCACTGATTTCAATGGGAGTTAGGTACCTAAATACCTTAGAGGATCTGGACCTAGGTGCCTAAGTCCCCTAGGTGCCTGAATTTCTGCTGCTGGGCATGAACACAGATGCTTAAGTCCTGACACCCAGCATATACCTAAGCCCCAATGGCATAATCAAACTAGGCCTTGCCCCATCTATCTTGCCTGCAGGGCCCTTTCTGGTTGGCATTCTCAGGGTACACCTACCAGATCAGGCCTTGCACAAAACACCAGAGGAGGAGGAGGAGCTGATGATAGTCGTGGGACTCAGAGATGCACCTCAAAATAGCTCAGTGGTTAGTGCTGTGATGGGTTCCACAGCCTGGAAACTGTGGAACCGCTGTGCCTCCTTAGTCTTCTAGTCTGATACTCAACAATGCCATGCTGGTAACAAACAGCAGACCGTGCTGGGCACTGTTATCATCCAACGCAACAGCAGGTGGAGCCCCACACCCAGTTAGACAGCAGGAATGTTTACCTGGGTTGCTTCTGATACTGTGATGCTGTCAGCAAGCTACAAACCTCCAGCAAGTATAGTATTCACACAGGCATTCACAGGCAGGGACACACCCAACTGAGCTACATGAATGATTTCCCTAGCCACTCATGAATCAACAATAGATAGAGGCACCAGCCAATTCCCCCTTCTTTTATTCATTGCACCCCAGCATTATACCATCTTGCTCTGGTCAAAAATATGGCCAGAGTAAGCTCATTATTTATTCCCCCCCTTCCCTTGATGTGGAGAAGTTATGCACAAGCTTTTGTCCACTGAGCTGAGATTTCCCAAACACGCCAATCAAGACACACTGTTTTAGGTAAAATTATAAAACAGATTTATTAGCTACAGATAGATTTTAAGTATTTATAAGTGGTAGGCATAAAAGATCAGAGATAGTTACCAAAGAAATAAAAATAATTTTGCAGTCTAAATTCTTATATACTAAACAAGATTTAAATCAAGCAATATCTCATGCTGACAGATGATACAAGCAGACTGCTGATTCTTGATACACAGGCTGCATCTGCTTTGCTGCCTGGGTCCCCCTTCCCTGTTCAAAGTCCTCTGTCTTTCAGACATTCCTTCAGGTGTTGAGTTGTGGCAGAGTGAAGACAAGTGATGATGTCATTTCCCCTTTTTTATAGCTTCTTCCAATTTGTGAAAGATATATGCATGCAACGTGGCGGTCTGCCCCCCATTGGTCAAGCAGCATCCATTGTGTACATGCTGCCTCTGTGAAGTCTTTTGGAATGGCTTTTGGGAGAGTGGATTTCCCTTAATAGGCCATCTGCATGTCTGGCTGCTTCATTGTTATACTTGAAAAGCTGGTTGTGGATGTTTCTTACCTCACAACATTCTTCAGTAGCACACGCATAGCAAAACTTCATAACGTCACATACAATGATGACACAGACAGTCCAACAGGATATTAATGTTGAACAGATCAAGACTTTAAAAATGATACCTCACAAGGCATACTTTGTACAAAACATATAATAATTATATGACAATGGGAATATGGGGGTTCTGAGGTGTTGCTTTGAGACACAGACTGTCACAAGGGCATTCACCTAGGAGGTGGATGATTTGGGTTCTGTGGGCATGGGGACAAAGGATGTCAGCACTGAGCCACATTCCTGGGGGGTCTGGGAGTTGGGCCCAGGCATTGGACGCAAATTATCCTCCGCGGGACCCCTGACTTGGGCTAAAAAGGCCATATACTACACAAGCAATCATCATTTGCAAACCACAGCACTTTTCTAGCCTTGAAGTTAGGGAATGAGGGAGCATATCAGAGCAACTTTCTAGCAGTGTCCAGAACAGAGCAAACCTGCCCAATAGGCACCATGGTAACGGGATTGTAATACTGGCAGGCTATATTCCCCCCTCCTCCCCAACCATTCCTCCCCTCACCACCTGGACAAAGAATGTCGTAAAAAGGTGTTATCTCTTTTTTCCCAGACAGCATGTCTGTTAGGGAAGGCTCAGGATCTCTCCCCATAGTTCTTCCCTTATTGCTAGTTTGTTAAGGGACTTCATGGTCATTCCTGCTGTTAAGATAAATGTATATGCTATGCAAATTTCGTAAGAAATAACAAACGGGTGGATATAATTATATGCCTCCCAGAGCCATTAATATTCATTTTATAACCATTTATATTATTAAGTAGGGATTTTATGGGGCATTGTAGAAGTGTGTATTTACATATTATTTTAGATAAAAAGTTGTAAAGTAGTGAACGAGGGGCTCACTTTGTTGGTTGTGCGGCAAAGGGGAACGAGTGAACTAGAAGCTGTAACCGAATAAATGCTCCTTATCACTCCACTCGGCTCAATCTCTCTCTCTCTTCAATCGACCCTGCAACAGTTTCAAATACTTGTTCCATATTGGGGAGATTTAAACCTGGGTCTTTCAGATGGTGGGTGAGTGTTCTAACCACTGGGCTGTGGATTTCATTAGATGGCAGGGTACCTACAAGTAAGGCATTGCAATATGGACACAGTGTCCCCTTTATGGATCTAGACCTCAGCCCATGTTTAATTTGTGCCAAGACTTGCTAGGGCTGAGCCTCAGCCCCTCTGGGCTTGCTAGTTCATAACTGTGGCCTCTCTGGGCTTGCTGCATCAGTTATGAATATAAAAAGTGCTTGAGCCCTGGCACCTTATTGCTTGAACCCTGGCACCTCTTTCATTACAAATTAAGCACTGCCCTCAGTGCCACTCAGAAAGCACTCAGCACCTGGCAGAATTGGACCGTTGTATTGGAGAAATTCTGAAAGATCACAGAGAGGCAAAGCCAGCTGCAGCAAACCTTTCTCACAGTTTCAGCTGAACCCCTGAACTCCAGTATCAGTTAATGAAAGGCTTTTGGGTGATATTGTCTACTTGATTTAGACTGAGAATATATTACTTGTTTCCTTGGAACACCCATGACAGTGAGATGTCTATTGACTAAAGTTAGTCCTCTGATATGTATGATTTTGAGATTCCTATTGTTGATGCAATAAATGCACAAATCCATAACAAAGTCAAATACACATTAAAGACAGCACAAAGAGATCTGTGGACATTTTATTGGTTCCCTGTGCCTTGGTTGCAAATTAGAAACCTCATTTCTTTTCTGAGCCAATTTGGTTTTTTTCATTCAGCAAACAAATAATTTCTCTCTCCTCTTCCTAAATTCCAAAATAACTTGTATTAATTAGACATGGTTCTGAACCAAAATCTCTAATTCCTGGATTGTTGGTTTTGTTCAAACAGTGCCACTCTTTTCTATGTACACTTGAATAGTTGTTAGTTAACTGTTACCATACAGTCCTTATGGCACATCATATTACATTTCTGTAGGTCCAACAAGAAATAGAATCATTAAAAATTTCTCAGCAATGGGGTTTAAGATATAAAGACATTTGCCATGGGGTTATAACAGTCCTTAGTTAGGTTAGATTTTGGGTGCAAGGTGACTTGACAGCACCCTCTTTAATTTCACCAACATTAGTAAGGTAGCAATTCCACTTTGTGAATCCCAAGGCAGGAGTTGGTTAGAGGATGGGTACAGGAAAGAGAAGAAGAGAGGGAGAAAGAGAATGGAGTGAAGAAAGCTTCCTGAATATCATTTTGATTAAAAAATGAAACAGTTTGTCTGGTGAACTGGCGGAGCAATCAGAGGTATCCCAAGCACTCTATGGCCACACAAGGGGATTATGGCACAAGACTCCCTCCTCCTTGCTTTGTTTGCATTCTGCCCAGCAGGCTGGAGTCAAATATTAACTTTCTCAGCAACGTTCTCAGCTAGAATGCCAGAGAGCTAGCCCCTTCCTATCTGGACAATAGTCACCCTCTAAATCAGCTCCCATATTTCCATATTTGCCAGGTGAAATCAGATCTCTTTCCCCTCCTCCCCCCTCCCGCCATCCCAAGGACATGTGCGCATCAAAATTCAGAGAGAGTACTAACTACTAATCAGCTGTCTTCTGTCACACGATAACTAGGCTTGGAAAGTTTAGATTTTTTATTTTTAAATTTCAGTAAATGTCTGTAGCCCTTCTGCCAGTCGGAGTTGGCAGCAACAAGGGCTGGGTTCAATATCTAGGGGTTTCTTTTCAAGAGTACAACACAAAACTGGCTCAAGCACCCACTCAGTAATCTGGGACAATTACACATCACCCCTTGGGCATCTCTAGAGGCAATACTTCCCCTCTTGCAAGCATAGAGACTGAGGCCTAGTCTACACTGGCGCTGGAGGTCAATGTAACGTCACTTACGTCAACCTCCAAAAGCCTGCATCTACACTGGCATGGCAGTTCCGTTGACTTAAACCGTGGCAAAAGTCGACATAATAAAACCACCTCCGCAAGTGGCGTAATTCGAATTTATTGTGTCAATTTTGCATCAGTGTAGACAGAGCGTAACATAATTCAATGTTAATGGCCTCTGGGAGGTATCCCACAATGCCCCGTTGTGACCGCTCTGGATATTCATGCTCTGCTGCTACATGGTCACACTACCCGGAAATGGCCCTTCCCCTCATGCCCTGAGAAAATTTAAATTTTCATTTCCTGTGCAGCCAGTGTGGAGAGAGTTTTGTCACTGTACTCCTCATGGCTACTGCAAGGCACAAATGCGCTCCAGTATGGAGTCGACCAGAGGTCTTAGATCTCATTGATCTGTGGGGTGAAGAGTCCGTTATGGCTCAGCTCAGAGCCAGCAACAGGAATTTGGACATTTACGGGAAGATATCCCAGGGCATGCTAGAGAAGGGACACAACAGGGATGTGCAGCAGTGCCGCGGTGTTGAAGTAAACTGCTTAGGCTTTAAACTTTAGTCAAGAAAAGTATGTATTATAGGTAATGGGAGGGGTAAAACAGAGAGTGAAACAGTGCAGAAGAAAAGAATGTAAACAGTGCTGGAAAATATCAACTGTCTTAGCTGAAAATGCTTGTACTGCAGTTTGCCTATGTCTGTAACCATGACTAATGATAAGAAGAATGAATGCTGTGATTCTAACACTGTTATAAATATATGTTAAAATCTGCCTGAAGGTGGAGACCCTTTACTGACCAGAAACAACCCTGTCAGTGGCTCTCCCCTCGCATATGCTTGTGCTTTTGTGCTAATAAAAGAGTCTCAGATCTCTGATGAGCCTCAACTAAAACGCAGAGTGAAGCTTTGTTTCTTCCACAGTATGAAGATCAAGGAGCTGCGGCAGTAATATCAGAAAGCCAGGGAAGCTAACAGCCATTCTGGCTCCTCGCCAAAAACATGCCGCTTTTATGAGGAGCTGCATGCAATTCTTGGTGGCGACCCCACCACGGTGCTGCCCCGCAGCATCAATACCTCTGCTAGATCACAGTCCATGGACAATGATGAGGACTCTGTGGATGAGGAGGAGGAGGCTGAGGAGAGCAGGATGCAGGAGAGTGGGGTGTCTGTTCTCCCAGACAGTCAGGACTTATTCCTGAACCCAGAGCAGTCCAGCAGCACATACGATAGCAATAATGATTCGGGGGAAGGCACATCTGGTGAGTTTTTTTCTTCTTAGCAGTTCTGTGCTTTTAAATGCGGGGGGGGGGGGGGGGGCAGGAAGGGGATTTCAGGCATTTAGTGGACTTTACTGGGGTGTTACCCCCAGAACAGATTATTTATGTGATGAGATATGCTCTGAGAATCATCAGTTGATATCTCATGGGAACTTTCATGTAGCTAATCTGTTACCCTTCGCACAAGGTTTTGCAGGAGGGCAGCCTTGTTCTTTCCTCCCTGGTAGGATACTTTGCCGTGCCATGCTGCAATCAAGGGAGCCGGCATCATGGCGGAACACAGCATAACAGCATAAGGGCCAGACTGGTACCTCGCTGCGTGCAGCAAATCTTCCCTTTCCTCATGTGTTACCCTCAGGAGACTGATATCGCTCATGGTCACCTAGGGAAGATGGTGCATGTTTAAAATACCCGAGCTATACAGCAGATACCCTGTACCTCTGTATTCTCCATTGTAGTGTCCTACCATGTCACTTTAATTGTTTTGATTCGGTTTCAGAAGAGACTGTAAACCTGCCTGCGCTGTCTGCAGATCCCCTGTGGATGCCTCATGACAAAACGGTCATCCAAATTAAACCACGTTGCCCAGGCACCCCTCTAATACAGGGCATTTGAAATAATTTTTTTAAAGATCATTAATCCTCTCTATAGGACAGTGAGGTGCCCCTGGCTTACCATCTCTGTAATGGCACAGCGAGCCGACCCTTCTGGGATGTTAGGAATGGAATGAGGGTCTGGGTTTGCCTTGTGCACTGCAAGGGAAGTATTTTATACATTGTTGCAGCTGTATCATTTTCTTCGGTCTGCTAACAATGGCAGCCTTGTGAATTTCTTTTCGTTCTGTAGACACCTCGGCCTTGGCCCAACCCTCTAGAAATGCTGTGGAAAGACTATCGCAGATTAGAAAGAGGAAAAAAAATCAAAAGACGACATGTTTGGTGAGCTCACAAACGCTTCTGCAACCGCAGAGACAGAGTTCAGAGCGTGGCGGCTGACCTTGTCCCAGAATATGGACATGGACAGGGAGGTTCACAGAGAAATGCAGGAGCATGATCGCAGTATCACGCAGGAGATGCTGCGAATCATGTGTGACCAGGCAGACATGCTCCGGTGGCTTGTGGAGCTTCAGGGGGAGCAGAGGCCGGATAGAGTCCCGCTGCAGACCCTCCATAATGCTCCTCCGCCTATGGCCTTGCTGTCCTGCCTCTCCCCCACCCCCAAGAGGTTTTGGAGGAAAATGGCCAGGCTGCAGTACGTGATGCACTCCACCCTGGTGAAGGCGAGCAGAAAGCAGTGGCGGCCCTGCTGACAGCTGGCCTGCAAGCAACCACACTGCCCCTGGAGACTGTGAATGAACACCTCCCCCCCCATGACTTGAATGTTCATAAATAAAAGTTTGCATAATTTCAACACGTTTCTTTATTAAATCATATCTTGTCTGGGAGAGATTTGGAGGGTACTGATATCGATGGAGGGGGGTGGGCGGGGATGTTGAGCAAAGGCAAATAACACACAGGATAGAAATCAGTCCTGCATCTCATTGCAGAACCTGGTTTTCAAAGCATCCCTAATGCAAAGCGCTCCACAGTTAGCTCTCAGCATATTGCTGGCATCTGGCTGCTCATAATTGGCGGCCAGTCTTTCTGCCTCCACAGCCCAACCTGGGGGAGCCTCTCCTCCTTCACTTCACACACATTATGAAGAACACAGCACACAGATATCACTGACTGGAGGTTCTTTTCACTCATGTCCAGTCTAGTGAGGAGACTCCTCCATCTGGCCTTTAAACGCCCAAACGCACATTCAACCACCATTCTGCAAGTACTTAATCTGTTATTAAAACACTCCTTGTCACTGTCAAGGTGCTTGGTGTACGGCTTCATTAGCCAAGGGAGCAAGGGGTAAGCAGGATCCCCCAGGATCACTACTGTCATTTCCACACCCCCAATGTGATTTTTTTGGTCAGGGAAGAAAGTATCCGCCTGCATGTTAAAGAACAGCCCTGAATTCTGAAATACACATGCGTCATGCATCTTCCCAAATCACCCCTCATAGATATCGGTGAAATGACCCCTGTGATCCACAAGGGCCTGCAGGACCATGGAAAAGTAACCCTTGCGGTTTATGTACTCGGTTGCTAGGTGGGCAGGCACTAAGATAGGGATGTGCATCCCATCAATGGCCCCCCCCGCAGTTTGGGGTCCCCATCATGGCAAACCCGTCTACTATGTCCTGCACATTTCCCAAAGTCAGTATCCTTCGTAGCAGAAGTCTATTGATGGCCCTGCACACTTGAATCACGGCAGCACCCACTGTAGATTTACCAACTCTGAATTGATTCCCAACTTACCGGTAACAGTTGGGGGTTGCCAGATTCCACAGAGTGATGATGACTCTTCTCCACCATCAGAGCTTGTCTCAAGCGCGTATTGATGCGCTTCAGGGTCGGGGCCAGCTCCGAGCAAAGTTCAAGGAAAGTGGCCTCTCACATATGAAAGTTTTGCAGCCACTGGTCATCATCCCACAGCTGCATAATGATGCGGTTCCACCAGTTTGTGCTTGTTTCCCGGGACCAGAACTGGCGCTCCACAGACTGCAGATGATGCGTTACAGCCTGCAGCAATCGGGAATTGTTCCACTCGATGGCTTGTAGCAAGGCAGCCTCGGTGGCATCGCTGTTGTCTGTGCTTTGGCTTCTTGCTCTACTTTGAAAATACTCAATGATAAGCCGCGATGTATTTGTGATTCACAATAATAGTGCAGAGTTGAGCTGGCTCCATATCTCCGCAGCAATGGCAAGCATGCGGCGTAAACAAATGGCGTGAAAATTGGTTTCCTGTTTCTTTGGGAGAAGAAGGAAGGGGGAAGGAGTGTTGCATCATGGGACAATGAAACTAGTCCCAACAGCAACCGCGGTTAGTTGCACTGTGGGATAGCAACCCACAGTGCACTGCTTTGAATGTCGACACAAGCGTGGTTCATACATGCTCCAGCAACTTCTAAAAATTGGCGGATGAAAGTCGACTTTAAGTAAGTCAACTTCACTCTGCAGTATAGATATATCCTGAGTGTAGAAATAAGCTTTTAACAGAAGGGGAAAAAGTAACCCAGCATTAACTTGGGAGACTGCCACAAGCATCAAACCGTGAGCAAAACACCCACCCCAGAGTACACTGGGCAGGTTCCATTTGCCTCAGATTCTGAAGTCCAGCAATCAGAAGTTCCTTTAATGTGCCCCTCGCCTCACAACACTCCACTCACAGTTGTTGTCCTCAGCGCAGACCCAGAATTCAGAAGTGCAGCTGCAGAATTCACCTTGTACCCTGGTTGGGAGGGAGGTGAGGGGGGGGAAAGAAGGCCCTTTGCTCACTCCACTGTTCGGCTGCTCCACTAGCTGTCCTGCCAGCCACTTCCTGCTCCGCTGGCCTCTCTGCCAGCCGTCACCAATGCACACGCTGCTGCCACCTGCTTCTCTACTGTGACCTCTGCTGGTCGTTCCCTTAAGGTTCCACCCAGCTCATAGTGATTGTTAGCTCTGAGTGATTTTCTGATCTTCGTGGGGGAACTTCATTACTGAAGCAGGCTGGGCAGAAAACGCTGTCCTCCATCTGACCATGTAGAGTCCTGCACTTTGGACGAAAGAATCCCATGCACAGATACAGACTGGGGACGAACGAGCTAGGCAGAAGTTCTGCAGAAAAGGACCTGGGGGTAACAGTGGATAAAAAGCTGGATATGAGTCAGCAGTGTGCCCTGGTTGTCAAGAAGGCTAATAGCAGATTGGGCTGCATTAGGAGGGGCATTGCCAGCAGGTCACAGGAAGTGATTATTCCCCTCTATTCAGCATTGGTGAGGCCGCATTTAGAGTATTGTGTCCAGTTTTGGGCCCCTCACTACAAAAAGGATGTAGACAAGTTGGAGAGAGTCCAGCGGAGGGCAACAAAAATGGTTAGGGGGCTGGAGCACAGGACTTATGAGGAGAGGCTAAGGAAACTGGGCTTGTTTAGTCTACAAAAGAGAAGAATGAGGGGGGATTTGATAGCAGCCTTTAACTACCTGAAAGGGGGTTCCAGGGAGGATGGGGCTAGGCTGTTCTCGGTGGTGGCAGATGACAGAACAAGGAGCAACGGTCTCAAGTTGAAGGGCGGGAGGTCTAGGTTGGACATTAGGAAAAAGTTTTTCACTAGGAGGGTGGTGAAGCACTGGAATGGGTTACCTAGGGAGGTGGTGGAATCTCCTTCTTTAGAGGTTTTTAAGCTGAGGCTTGACAAATCCCTGGCTGGGATGATATAGCTGAGGTTAGTCCTGCTTTGAGCAGGGGGTTGGACTAGATGACCTCCTGAGGTCCCTTCCAACTCTAATATTCTATGATTCTATGTACTGGACAAAGTTCTTCTGGCCCACGTCCACTGATTCCTTAGCTACTTTTGAGGAGCAGTGGGCACTGTTTGGGGTTCTCTGCTTGGTGTCCTCTTCAGGTTCCCTCCATTTGATCTTTTGATCCTCACACCCATTCCTGTTTTTTCATTTGTTGTCCCCTGTAATCAGGTGAGTCTCAAGCCCAGTAACTCCTCCCCTTAGGCTGGGGGAAGGGGCCTTTAGCATTTCCCAGAACCTAATAGAACAAGTGATTTCAGCTCTAGTGATCACTTAACAAAACAAAAGATTCCTAACACAGCCTTAAATTAGCTCTATCTTTGAACAGTGGGGAAGGGCAGGTTAAACCATGCCTGGGACTCTCAGGCAGAGTCACACCCCCTCAGAAGGAACATGTGTCCCCATCCCTGTCCCCCTCTTTCTTTCACAGAGGTCTGGCATTTGAGCCCCTTGTCAGCGAGTTCAATTCAGTTGATGGTGACCACCTCCTCAATCACAGTAGGCTGAGCACAGTTCTGCTGTCCTTTACTCATACAATAAGGATAACAACAATTCATTAACCCTGCACTCAAGTGAAGTGAATTTGTAAAGAGATTTGTAACCAAACATTAGCCAAAGTTGGTCACTTTGGCACACAGCTCTGTCTGCTGGATAATTAGACGGGGTGGGTGTGTTCATGTAAATACAGGCTGTTCCTGAAGCCTGTTCCCCTCCCTCTAGCCAACTTGGCAGGGGAGAGCTCATTCAGACCTTGCTTACATGTCAATTTCACCATATACACACAAAGTGAAGAAAAAATATTTCCATTGATAATCATCAACATTTGCACATAAGCAAAGTAAAAAAAAATGCTGCTTAAGAATTTAGAAGAGTTTGATCAAAAGATTATGACCTTGCATATTTTGACATGTGAGGTTGAGAATTTGTGTTTTAACAGTCATAAAGTTTTATCTTTTTGAATCTCAATGTCTGTTGTCATTAAATAATTATTGTCTGACCCCACTGTTGGTGGACCCCACCACAATTTTCCCCAACTCTGAAAATGTAAATCGATGAAAATAATTTTTCCAATAATGCTCAAAACCCATTTTGTTGCACAGCTGTGAAAATTTAATTTGATAAAAATAGAAAAAAATGCCTAAAACGAACATCAATATTAGGTCAAAGCTATGAAAAATAAAAATTGAATTCTGCCATGCCTACCTGTAAGAGAGACAAGGTGGGTGAGGTAATATCTTTTACTGAACCAACTTCTGTTGGTGAGAGAAGAGGCAAGCTTTTGAGCTTAAACAGGCTTGAAGAAGAATTCTGTATAAGCTCAAAGCTTGTCTCTCTTGCCAACAAAAATTGGTCCAATAAAAGATATTGCCTCAAGCACCTTGTCTCTCAAATATCCTGGGACCAACATGGCTACAACAACACAGCATAAGTCTACCTATAGCTCTTTACGAGTCCCAAACTGGCAGAAACTAGACACTGAAAGTAAGAGACACCAAAATATCTGTGTGCTCCCTTTGGGTCCAGGTTCCACAGTATATCCAGAACCCAACACCCCACTCTTATCTGGACCCCTTCCCTTTTGCTTTTCCTCCGTTTTAGATTTGGTGTGACTTTGTGGCTGGTAAAAGGAACCAGCCTGACAGCCCCGGAAAGAGGGGTCCTCTGTTTATCCCCATGACTGTCTATTAAAGGTACTTATATGGCCCCGATTACTGTAGTACCTGAGTGTCATGCCTGCATGCCCTGGAGGCCTGCAGATTATCATTTAAACCTTCCTCAGGCTCCTCATTACCCCAGTTACACCAGTAGAGTAGGGATTAGTCTGAGGAAATCAGACACACTTATCGTTTCTGAATTTGGCCCAGTAGGTAACTATTAACTTCAATAGAGATGCCTCAGGTACTATTAGCCTTCACAGACATTTCAATAAGTCAGCTTCTTTCTCCCTTGCCACAGATTGCAGCCCACATTTGATCTGACTGCAACTGCCCTGCTAATATCATCTCTAAGACATTCTTTGAGCTGGTGAAAGTAACAGCATGGCTCACCTTCCCTGTGTCTGGTGCGGCACTGCCCGAGGCCAGGTGAAATCACACACCGTTGTAAGACAACAGGAAGTCTTTCCTCTAGGAGTTGGCTTTATTACCATACAAAGCATATCCCAGTATGTTTACTGATCGTCCCTCCCTGTGTCTTGTCCTTTGAAGGCTTGCAGAGTCCTCTCTACTATCCCCTAATAGCCTTCAAAAGCCAAGTTCCACAAACATCCAGACAGTTATTATCCCTTCCAAAACAACGAGAGTTCTGTGGCACCTTAAAGACTAACAATTTTATTTGGGCATAAGCTTTCGTGGGCAGAAACCCACTTTGTCAGATGCATGTAGATTTCCATTTCATTCGGCTAAATTCAGTGCCTTGCATGTTGACAAGTTCCAGACGGATAGCCGTATTAGTCTGTGTTCAGCAAAACAACAAGAGTTCTGTGGCACCTTAAAGACTAACCACGCCCACGGAAGCTTATGCCCAAATAAAACTGTTAGTCTTTAAGGTGCCACAGAACTCTTGTTGTTTTGCTGAAAACAGACTAACACGGCTACCCTTCTGGAACATTATCTCTTCCAGAACTCCTGCCTTGGGTCCCAGGGTTCACATCTTTTCTTCTGTCAGCACTCACCATCAGAGCCCTCGTCTCAGGGACCCATATAGTATTTCCCTTCTCCCCTCTGCTGAGAGGGAGTACACACCCCTTCCTCTCTAGATGCATACACCCACTTCCAGGCCTTTCCTTTCCAAAGACCTTCCATCAGCTCTCTATCTCTCTCACTATGGAACCACTGCCATCAACCAGCTACTGCTCTCATCAGAACCCCTCCTGTACTGAGCACTGGGAGCTATTATAACCTCCTTCTCCCCAACAGGCTGTGCTCATTCCCAGCCAGGTTCTTCCTCTGGATATTACAACTGCTCAGGATGCTTGGTCTTAAGGGGCCCAAGATCCTGTAACAGTTGTGCTGGGCCATAAATACCCTTACAGGGCCAACACACAGCATTACAGGGGCATTACTAAAATGTTTAGGCTCTGAACTTGATAGAAAATTAAGACTGATAACCCAAAGGTCACACAGTGAGTCCGTGGCCGAGCAAGGAATAGAACTAAATTCCCTGACTCCCTGAGATTCTATTTAAGAGCCCTATTTAAGGGATCACTATAGCCCCAATCTCATAGTATCGGAGTGCTCACATATTATGGTGGATACCTCTCCCTGTTCTCATATGCACAGTGTTCCTCCTAAAATACTCCACATCTGGATGTGGATCTCCTATTGAATCAATGGAGGTGTCTGCAAACACAGAGGACCTGCAGCATGAATCAAGGCTTCTTTCACTGATGACACTCTGATGATATATTCAGCAGTTCAGCAACAGAGTAGATGGTTCCTTAGGGTCAAATTTGAATGGGCCACAGAGATGGTTTGATTCATAGTGCAATCTCGAGCAAGTCACCTGACTTTCTTGTGCCTCAGGAATCCAGATAGAATAAAAGGTTTAAAAAGCAGGGAACTCACTGAAAACCAATCCTTGTGCAGGATCATAGGGCTAGATTTCACCACCGTTCCTACTCTCAGTGACTAGTACCTTACTCCATGAGTAGACCTATCGATTTCAGTGTGAGGAAGGGTGCCAAAGTCTAGTTCATATTGATTAGAGATTGCAACAACCTGTTACATCATCTAGCCTCGTCTCCTGGGATTGCTCCCTGCAGTATTGTTAAATTGAAAGATGCTAATGACTGCCAGCAAGCATATCTTTGCTCCAAAGACCATCACAGCCCTGTGAACCTGGCTCCTGGCTGACAGCTTGGGCTGTCAGCCCTGCAGAAGGGAAGCTCCAGGTGTGACGCTGCAGGGCTCCAGCTGTCATTGCCTCACAATGCTCCACTTCAGTCGGTGGAAGCACTCCTGGTGAGGACGCGCACCGCCGACAGAAGGAGCATAGTGTAGATGTGAACCCCCACTTTAATTACTGCGGTGGCCGTATGTCAACTTAAGTTGACTTAATTTTGTAGTGTAGACAAGGCCTTAGTTAGAGTCAATGGGTGTACCAAGCACTCTTTCAGACTCAATGGACAGCAGAATGAAGCCCCTGTATGTAGGAGAGACACTTACAAACAACTGAGGGACTACCCAAAGCAAATCAGAGCTCAGCTGTGTGGGATGAGGGGTTTCTCTGATTATAAACACAAAGGCTAGGATATTGGTTTTGCAGCTTGTGTGTGTAAGAGAAAGAAACCCAGGTGAAGCAGATGTGAGCGTGGCCCTGACAGCAAGCAGAGGGCAGGGCTTCTTGGGCAGAGAGCTCACCGGAGTGGCAGACTTGGGGATTTCCAAGCAAGGAAACAGCCTGTTGTTCATTTCTACTGTAATCAGGGAAACAGACTTTGTGTACAGTTTTTGTAAATCAACAGGATTACGTCAAAGTATATACACAACTCATATAATTGATTGCTCCTGTTAATGGAGACAATCTGCAAGACCCTGACTATTGACTAACTGCTTGGCCCAAAAGGGCAGATTTTCTAGTACTTAGTCCAGTGTAAATGTAAATGTCTCAAGTGATGTAGGGGAAGGGGGTGACTTCTACTGCTTTGCTTGGGAGACTGTTCCAGAGTCTATGAGATCTCACCGTCAAAGAGTTTCTTTTTATTCAGCTGAGCTGCTCACTTTTTCTGAGGAAATAAATTGACCAAATAAAAAACAAATCAGAAAATCTCCCCCACTGAGTCTATTTCAGTTGTTGCTGTTTTCTTCAGATCTATTTTTTATGTATCACATTAGTTTCCAGTTGAAGGAACCTGAAGAAAAGATGATCATTACTAAGAAATTTGCAAATTAGCAAAGCTCAAATACCCGCATAAAAGCATTTCAGCTAAATTAGGAGGGATGGGCCAAAACTGTTAGATTTTTATTCAGATTATATCAAATTTGGAGGTCCTATTACTCAGACAAAATTTGGGATTATTTGGATACATTTATACTGGAATAATAGGAGTAAAATATGAGCTTGCTGGGAGGCAGAATGAAGACAACATTAGATCCAAAGAGTGGGCAGAAAGCAAAGGGAGAGGAAAACAGATTTTCTTTTATTATGGATGTTTGTATACCCTTCATGAGATGCATGCAACAGTCCAGAAATAGCCTTAAAAATGGGCAGCAACAGCAGTTTAAGAAAGCAAACAAAATGTAAATGGGATGAAGGATAATGTGTAAACATAGTTTAACGCCATGAGATAAATCCATTGATTGATTGGTATGCCCTCCTTTTGAACACTGCATTCAGTTTGGATCACCTAATCTCAAAAAGATATAGCAGATAGTGTGTGGGGGGGGGGGGCGGGGTGGGGGGGGGGGGGGGGGGGGGGGGGTGCACACAAGAGTTCAGAGACAGGCAACTCAAATGATTACAAGCATGGAAAGACTAACGTGCCAGGAGAGGCTGACAGAATTGGGATTGTTTGCCCTAGAGTGGAGAAACATAAGTGGGTGTATGGTAGAGATCTATAAAAGAATGAATGGCGTAGAAAAGGTAGGTCAGGCATTGCTAGTCACCATTTTTCTTAAAATAAGAACAAAGGGACATTTATCGCAAAGGAAAGGCAGAATATTAAAACTCTTAAGGGAAACATTTTCATACAAAGCACAAATAGCCAGTGCGACTCACTGCCACAATAGGTCACAATCTTAGCAAGGTACCAAAAGGGATTGGCGATTTTTATAGATAATGTAAATATCCAGAATAATTGTAATTTAAAAACAAAAACACAAGAGATAGAAATCATCACATTTCAGGACATAAGCCAAACTCTTAATTCTTAGGGCTTGGGAAGAAATGTTGCCTGTGGCAGGCTATCCCATAACTGTCTATGGTAGGATTTTTTTTTGCACCTTCCTCTGAAGTAGCTGGTACTAGCCACTGCCAGTGACAAAATACTGGGCTAAGTGGACCGCTAGTCTTTTCTAGTATGTCAATTTCTGTGTTCCTATGCACTGTGAATGGATGTGCAAGACCTCTACAATAAGACCACCATGTGTGTCTATTGCTTGGCCCAAGGTCATTCCAGTATAGAACTCATCATAGGTCTATAGCCTAATCACTATGGTATATTTTCTAGACAAGTTAATGATCTGGTTTATGCATCACAATGATTGCAAGCCCAACCCCTTCGTGACCGTGGGATCCTCTTGTTTCAGAGGTATTAATTTCACAGAACACTTTCACTGGAATGGCAAGAACCGCTTTGCTGTGCACACTGGACTTTGTTTCCACTTCACTATCAATGAAGAGTCAGTATATTCTAGAGGTATACAGATTTGGGAGAAGTCTGGATCTGAACTTTGCATCTCAACTATATCAAAGTTCACTATGATTGCTGTCTGTGCGATTACACACACTGCCACCAGCTGGTGCCAGCTACCAACATTTACACTGTTGTTCTTTCTTACCCTGTAGTTGCCATTAAAATCACCAGATGGCAGAATAGTCTCTCTCCTCCAACATGACCTAACATTTCATCACGGCTAAATGCTCTTCGGAGTCTGTGACTGCCACAATTTGAAATTCTGCATCGCATACAAGCCAGCCGTCCCTACTGAGGAGGTGCAGCTTTTATTTTTCAGCAAGATAGTTATCATATTTTCCATTTGGTGCCTCCAAAAAGGCTAGAACTGAGTGGACATATCCCTACTTTTCTCCCCAGCCCTGTTTATAGCTTCCAAATGCTGGTAAGCATGTACCCCAGTAGCTGAATTCTTCTGTTACAGTCTGGCAGTCCAGTAGGAGGTAGTGTAACTAATCTGGCTTGGGCCAACAGTGGTGATTGACCCTAGGACCTGCAGCACTGAAAGCACTAGACGCTACTGCTTAAGCGTGAGGACTTACTGTCCCAGCTGGAAGCTGTAGGAGACCCATTTGTTTACAAGACAGTAGTTGTGCTTAAATGCTCTAATCCACCCACGGTGCTTGTGGATATGGAAACGTGCTAAGAACTCGAGCTGGGTGGAGACAGGTAATTCTGTTTCATGGGAGATTTAGATGAGATATTGTGGAACTGGGTTTCATGATGATTTGAAACAACCCCTCACATTTTTTAATCCTCCATGAAAGGGGATGGAGCTTCAGCCCCAAGGCAGTCCAGATGGCAGACTGCCCCAGAGCTGCAGACCCTGGAAACCCTGGTGGTCACAGGCTGCCTCAGAGCTGCACACCCTAGAAGCCCAGGGTGTATAGGTGCTAGAACTAGGGCTGTGGGGGGATGCTACCGCATTCCCTGGCTTGAAGTGGTTTCTATCATATACAGGGTTTACAGTTTGGTTCAATGGCTCTCAGTATCCCCACTATACAAATTGTTCCAACATCCCTGCCCGGGTGCTGAGCTAACAGGACGCCAGGCAGATTTCTGGTGGAATTCTGCCTAGCAGGTACAGAATGTTGCCTGGTTTCCAGAGGAACTTTGTCAAAACCGAACTCTCTCCTTGAAACATATCAATTTTGATGAATTGCCAATTTCTGACCCAAAAGAAAAAAAATATTGTTGGAATTTTTCTGATCAGCTCTAGCAAAAGGCAGCCCTTTCCCACAAAGAGCTCCTTCACACACAGCCTTAACTCTGGGGATAGATCAAGGGAACCCCGTCCAAACCTACTTGTGGAAAAGCACCCTCCTGCCTCTCACGGTGTCCAGAAGCATCCTTGCTTGACACTTGGAGAAGGAAAACCCTCCCAACACTCCATCACCAAAAGGCAAACAGAGAGAGCTGGTTAACCTCCTGGTAACTGAACACACTAAGCGTAATAGAAGGAATCAGCCATATGGCTACTAACTTAGGACCTGATCAAAAGCCTTGTGAAATCAATGGAAAGACACTCGTTGACTTCACTGGGTTAGGATCAGCCACTTAGCTGGGAAACTCTACAAGATTTGGGGCCTGATTCTTAATTACACAGTGGTACCCTTACAACATTTTGGTAGTGTAAAGTGGCCTTCAAGTGGTTGTGATTCACCCTCACTTTTAGGTCCCTTTACATTACCAGAATGGTATAAAGCTGGCCTAAGCATAAATGAGAATCAGACCCTCTATATAAAAAGACGCCTGACATGCCCACTAAACATGTCTTTCCCACGGCCTCCTCCTGCCTTCCTTTTCCACTTCTTTTCTATTCTTGGCCTGACTATCTGCCAACAGGGATGAAAATTTGCCATGAAGTTAGAACAGTGGATGTTCTGTTTTATTACTACTGTATTTCATGAGGAAAGTGGACTGAACTTTTACTGGGGAAAAGTATTCCATAGCAGCAATTTTGTTTTCTGAAATAAAGTCATTAAAACATAGAGGAAAGAGCTGCCCAATATGTTAACTCCTAAGGTATCTTCCTATAGCTCTTTTTAAAAACAGCCTTTAGGACTCATGTGACTAAATCAAAGCTCAACAAGAGGAATCTTACAAGGAAAATTCACTGCACTTGAGGCAATAAAATGGGGGGGAGGGGGGAGAAGAAATGAAAGATGAACAGCAATGCAAACTCATCAGCATCAGAATAAACTCAGAAATAGACATTCGACATTTACATAATGCTGTCAGCTGCCGGTATAGAGACAGGGATCTATTACCTCTGTTTATACTGCTGCTAACTTAATTTATAGCAATTTATTCTATAAAAGTAGACAGTAGCTCAACTGACTGGAAAAAAAATCCCTTTTGCTGCACTGAAAATAAAATTGGTCATGTGCATAATACAGTCCTGAAAGTAATTTGAATGGCCAGCTAATACGCAAGCTGAGTTAAATATATTTTTAGTAAATCTCAGCACAAGTTGCCAACTCAAATAGGAGCACTTATTGATAGACAATACCAGCACATGGCACATACAATTAGTGTAACTGGCTGGGCCAAATTTTGCTCCCTGTTACATCCTTGCAGCCTTGTTGATTTCAGTTGCACAGGTGTGACAGAGAGCAGACATTGGCTTGATGTACTCAGAGGTTGAAATTAGGCCACATTTTCACTGCCCAGCATGCTAGTGAGGGAATCTAAATTTGGTTTTGCACAGAAGGAAGTTAGCAGATAACATTTCTGGGCAGATGAATGCGGGGATGAAGCGTGTAAAGTTTTCTCCGCATGTATTTTAAATCTCTGGACCTCAACCCTTCGAACAGCATTTTATCCCTTTTGTTAGGACATCTGGCCCTAACTCAGCAAAAATGCTTCCCTTTAAAGAAGTCAGTTGGATTTAATCATGTGCCTGAAGGTAAGCATGTGCTTAAATGCTTTGCTGAATAGGGATGATTGGTGAACTGAGGCCTCGAGAGCTGGTTTGTGACTAAAAGGGCTCCCATTATAACAAAGAGCTGGGTCTTGGAATAAGGCAGAACATTTTCATGCTGCAACACAACTCTTTCTTGACCAAGGAAAAGATGCTAAGTAGCACAGTGGGATACCTCAATGACAATCTCTGCTCAAGAGAGGCCCTGAATTAGAATAGCAGGGAGTGAAGCCGTCAGGATTGGCAGAGCATTGGTAGAGCAGTGTGGGAGCACCAGATGTGAATAGAATGGGGGATGCTGCAGCCCAGGACTGAGCTGCATGAGCAGAGCCAGAGAAGTGTATAACAGGAATGGCAGGGTTTCTGCATATCAGGACTGAGGTAGGCCTGAGAAGTTGTCACAATGGCTGCCTATTCTTTACCTGCCTCTAGCTAACATTATTTCATGAACACTTAAAGCTCCCAACATTTAAATGCATAAGAAATCCCTAGTACATTTTGTGCCATGAGCATAATTCTAGACTCAGCAGTACTTCCTTCTTAAGCAAGGATTATTAACAGGTGACATTTTCTCCACATGATACACAGGCTTTTCATTCATAACTGACATGAAACTAAAGTCACCCATCCCAGTGTTGGCAGTCACATTTTCCTTTTCCCTCAACAGTTGGAGGCTTCCTGTCCAACCTCCCACTGAGAAGTTGCATTTAAAAAAAAAAAAAAAACCAAAAAAAGCCTCATCCCCATCATACATGGCTCTAGATATTCTGAAACACCTACAGAATCTCGTTCCTGCACCCCAAAGACCACATTCAGAGCTTTGCCTTTGCAATCCTCTTCACCATCACACATGTTTTGGGAACAGGTTCTAAAGGCTCATCCACTGACATGACCAGAACATTAAGAGGAAAATTTGCATAGACACTATTGGAAGTTAGGCACATTCAGTGGGAGCTGGGCACCTAACTCTCTTAGGCTCCTTTGAAAATCCCAGCCTAATTTGCTTCAGGCACAGCTTTTGTTGTTATACGTTTTGTTATTAAAACAAAGATCATAGCATGTTAAAAAGTAAATGTGATGCAGAACACACTTAGGAACACATACCCATCAGATCACTGGCTAGTCAATGAACATGCCTAGCCCTATCACTCTGTTTGCTGTGGGACTGCATGTTATTAAGCAGCTCTATTTTAAGGTAACACTGAAGTAGAAAAAGTGTTTTGGTTTTAAAAGACTCTTTCATTTGATATTTCAGAGTTTAGCAATAAACAGATACAGTGCTTTGTGGATACTTCTATTTGTACCTGAGTGTGTTTCATGAACAGATTATTCAGAAAACAAAAGCCGTTTGATTCATAGGGCCAGATCCTCAGCTGGAGTAAAATTGCATAGCACATTGATTTATGCCAGCTCAGGATCTAGGCCAGATTCTGATAGCCCAAATCACCAGGAAGTAAACACAATGCTTTACAAACACGTATGAAGGCATTCTATGCACATATAAATACATGTCAATGGGACAAGAGAGCGAAAATCTAATCCTAGGAGATTTCCAAGGAAAAGGGGTGGCATGGAAAAAGTTAAAAGAAAGTTAAGACTCGACAATGAGACCAGGCATAGGCGGAAGCAAGGGCTGAGATGTATATAGAGGTGAAGTTAGAGAGAGACTATCAGGACTGATCTCAAACCCAAGTCCAGTGGGTTTTTGGGATGCAGCGTTGGCTGTTGTGCTACACTAACACATTAGATCACCAGGAAATTCACACACTTGGGTGAGCTTCCAGGGTTTTGCAACCCACTTCCTGATAGGCCACATGGTATTGGCCCTGATTGGCTGGTGACTGTATATAAAACTTCCTGCTTCATTCTGGCCCTGTCTGAGCAACATGGTGGAATTCAGACCCACCTGTGCCTGCTTTGCCCAACCCTGAGAGCCACCTCACTGTACCTTTCCTTCGGATTGGATCTCCTGGTGATCAGACTGCTTGTTTGAACTTTAACCACTGATCATGACTGCCCTTTGACCCACCTAACTCCTGGGTATGACAGAGACATCATGAATGACAAACAGAGGGATTCTCAGGGCACCACGTACATATATAACATTTATAGATTGGAAAGAATCATTGGCTAATATTTGCAACCCAGCAATCCCTGCTGTTTCAGTTATGCTTGGATTTATCAAGGATGAAAGGGCTAGAAATTACTTGGAAATCAAGTTAAACAAAGTCTTAAACTCTGGAAGATTTTATTACAAAACTCTTTTTTCTACAGTTAAGCCCGAAGTAATTAGCATCCGATATAACTATAACTCAAGACAGGACTCTGGACATTGCCCATATAGTAAACTAGATTTAATTTTTATTACCAACCATCAGACAGCCAGAAATCAAAAGAGTCAATCAGCAATATACAATATATTCAAATGCTACATGTATTGCAAAGTCAACTCCAGGTTGTGAGAACATCACAGACCGCATTCAAATAGCTGCATTATCAAGTGTTATCACTATATGACATTTCCCTTAAAGTGCTATTCTGCTCTGACAAGCAACTCCAAGAAGAGCATTGTGGGGTTTCATGTTTATTGCATCTCACTGAGTCCATATAAAATGTGCTCCATTTACAAGTAACCAGAGGTCTTTCTTAACTGCTAGTCCTGCCAACTCATCCTGGGATCTGAGAGTCAAGCTGAGTTCTCTCTCTCCCACTTTAACACATGCCAGACAAATGGTGCCTTCAATTACACCTGTGCAATCCTATTGTCTTTCCTTTATGCCTTCTTTACTTGTGCAATGCTAGAATTTTTAGCAAATGGCTTTGCTGGGGAAGCATCCAGCCATATTTTGTAGCAACAATCTCTGCCTTTGCTCCCCCCAGGCCAGAGATAGCTTCATGCAATTCTCCCTACAAGGATCATTTGAATGTAGTTGGCTAGTAGTTTAGTATGTTGGAAATTCACACTGTGATCACTTTTTTTAGATCCCCATTCTTAAAGAATGCTTCAGAGATCCCTCTGGCCTCAGACTTCCAATGACCAAGTGAAGACCCCACTCTGAGGGGCTATGGTTCCCCTCTGCTCAAGAATACACAAATCAGAGTTCTGAGTTAACTGATGAGCAAGAATTAGTCACAATTGAATTTCAAAATTTCAAACTTGCTCATCAAAATTTCCATGAGAAAAATGGGGATAAAATTTCAAAACATGTGAGAACTTTCCCCCCCTCATTTGAACACCTCTATAAATGGGCCCTACGGGTTAAATTTTATTTTTTAGATGCTATCCTTAGCCTTTGTCCCCTTTCTCCAGAACTCCACCCTTCCCATCACAGGACCACATCCTCAGCTGGTGTAAATCAGTAATTGACTTAGGTGGGGCCATGCCAGTTGACATCAGCTGATAATCTGACCCTGTGCTTAGAGAAGCGGTGATCAGAGTAGAGGAGACAGAATGGGCAAGGACAGGAGGCCAGGGTAGCATCTAAGAAAAATCCAACTGCAGATTTCCACCAAGTGAGGAGCTGGCCTATAATATTTACTATCCCGGCTCTTCAGGTGAAAACCTAATGGATGGTGGCCAGCTATAGACAAACCTCAGCTGATTCCACTCAGAGAAACATCCCAAAGTTTGGAGACAGCTCTTAACCACTTAGGCCTGTGGGTGGGCAAAAAGAAGAAAGGGACATCTGATTGTAGAGTTTTACTTTAATTGATAAACTCTGTCAGTTTGGTTGGAGCCAGGTAGTAGTTGTAGTAATAATTTAGAGGATCAGCTGGCTTAGCGTTACCACCTGTTACAGTTTCCATGAGTCTTCACTGTCAAATCAAGATCAGGGGTCTTTCTTGTTGTCTTAGAGCAGGCAGAGCTCTGAGCGTTACCTTAAAGCAGTGAAACTCAATCTAAGACTGTGACCGGGTTGTGATGCCCTTGGTTTTGACATCTAATGCAAAAACCAGGTACAAGGTATGACTGGCTAAGTGCATTGCACTGGAGGTGACCCTTGAGGGAGGCATGTTAGGAGAGATTTTGGCTTTTGCATTGGAAGCCTCGTCAACATGAATGTTGGAGTCTCCCAGGATGACAAGCTTGTGGTATTTCACCATCATGGCCTAAACGGTATCAGCGAGCTCCTTCATGAATCCCTACAGACCAGAGACTAAAAAGATCATGAAATTGACATTAGTTTTGGCTCTGATTTCTGTTCACCGACAACCTGGTCAAATCTTAATTACGGAAAAGCTATCTTAGAAATAATTTTGTCTTCTTCTCTGACTTTAATATTAGGTGGGAAAAATCTACATACACTTACCCCTCTAACATTTCAGACCACACAGTTGAAGAAATGTCTTTATGCTGGGCCCCCAACTTTAAATTCCTTTAGGCCTGATTCTGCCCTGTATTAAGGCAGCTTTGCACTGCTCTGCTGGCACAAATGAGCTCTAAAGCCTGCTTACCTGGTTCCAAGAGGATCACCCCCGTGTGGAGATGTTGTAGTGGCTCTGAGGGTATCCTCCATCTCTGTGATGAATAGAGGCCTGTGGCTAGGAAAGAGGATGTAGTCAGGGCATCCCTGCAACCTGTGACTGCTGGAACAGTCCATTGGGATCACTGGCAGCTGGGCAAGTTAATCTGGCCTTCTTCCTTGCTCCATTTAGGTTTTGCAAGAGAAGGGTCAAAGTATTGGCCACTGAAGATTCTGTGGGAGAAGGAAACAGAAGTTGGGCTGGGTGATTATTAGCTGGGGGGAAGGAACAGTGGTGGGACTGTTCCAGTGCATCAGCTCAGGAGGTTTCTTTGCAGAATGGGTACCTTAAGGGCTCTAAGCTGAAAGCCTGTGCAGTCACCTGGATGTGGCAGTTGGGCCAGGGAATACACCATCATTTCACAAAGCATGCCAACAGCTGCCAGAGGAGAATAACTGCCGGCCACCAAAGCTCTGGACTGGATTTAAACCCATGCCCTAAAAGTGTAAAGCTCTATGCAGCTCATTATGAATCTGCAGGGTTTTTGATACCAGTGGTGAAAGTTTCTATTGTCTGTGGTTTCGGTGATGCCAGATGAAGCAGGCGCAGATGTTGCCACTGAGTCCTAGCCAGTCTACTGTATCAGTTTAGAGGTAACAGAGCTATACTTGTGGTTTTGATGTCACCAGAATAAGTTTCTGGACTACACTGCAATCAAAGACCCGCGGCAGGCCCAGGTCAGCCTCATACCACTACTGGGAGAAGCTAGGTCTGACCCGCTCTCTAGAGCCCCATGGTTCCTTCTCAGTTAATGAATGAGTCCTACCTCAAATGGAAAACGGCTGTTGTCAGGATGTGCTTCTCACCCCCTCAGCTGAGAAAGGGATTGAGGTGATCAGAGGCTTTTGAGGGAAGAGGCCTTATACTTAACCAAGGATCTGAAACATAAAAGTATACATGTCCTTAGCAGCCTGGAGAAAGCTTGTTGCAGAAGCCTAGAAGCTAGGCTAAATTAGGCTGTTACGAAAACCAGTTGGCATGTAGCTCTCACCACTTATCCTGCAAGCCACCGTGCTCCGTCACAGTGACTTTCCAGACTTGCCAGCAGTTCCCATGCCTGTTCCTTCTCCATATAACTAACCAGCTGACAATATTTTGCATTCAGGAGAAGGAGCGTTGCAGCTTCCACTATAGTCCCAGTTTCTGTGACTGTTCTATAGGCTGTATAGTTACCTGCATAATTCTTCACAGAGGAAGCCCCACAAAACTGGACTCTTGCTGGCTGATTGCATACGAATGCATATTACAGTAGCACCAGGAGGCCCCAGCCGAGATTATGGCCCATGGTGCTAAATGCTGTTCACACAAATGCAAGAGACAGTCCCTGCCCCAAAGAGCTTACAGTGATGGAGATCCTATACCAATCCCTGGAAGCACAACAGACATATTGTCTATCTCATTAATAATTTCTTTTTGCAGTAATTAAAGCACCTCGCAGGGCTAACCAAGGTAGCCCCATCCTGCAGCTCTGCCATACCTTTGGAGTCATTGTTCTTCTGCAGCTCTCATGCAATGCTATGGTGGATCTGCACAAGCAGGACCATCCACAGCGCGGAAAACAGGCCATACTCTCTCATCTAGGACCCTGTGTTTCTCCATGCAGTGGTCCCTCACTCTCGAATGAGGAGGGAGGCCACTCCACCTCGCTACTGCAGGCAACAATAGTTGGGCTTGGGTCCCACTGGCTGGGTCAGAGCAACAAGCAGTCTATACCCCAAAGCCTTCTGACTGGGGTGGAAACCAGTTAATAGTGTGGAGCTCAGACCCCGCTGGCTGGGTCAGAACAACAAGCAGTCTTTAGCCCTGAGCCTCCTGGCTGGAGCAGACAGGAATCAACAGGTACAGGCCTTCTGGCCTAGGGGAAGTGTGCAGCCATCCCCAGGTGTGGGGGTGGCAGCAGGAGGTAGGGGGACCCAAGCCCACTCTACTCTACAGGGTCCCAGCTCAGGGCCCTGTTAGTGGTGGGTGGTCCCGCCACTGGGTCAACGGGGAAACAAACATGCTGCCTCACTTCTCGGCAGCACAAATCGACTGAAGTCTGGTTCTGGGCTACTTCCTACCCAACTCTGCCTGCATCGCTCCATTGGCACCAGGTTCTGTCTCAGTGCTTTGCAGTCTGGTGGCATCCTTTCCAGCAACTCCTGGGAGTTCTCTGCTTCTGCAGTCAGTGGGGCACTAGTCTGTTCGGCTGCTGGTCTAGAATACCACCTGGGGCTCAGCTCCCTAGAAGAGATGTCCACCGCCTTCCCTGTTCCAGCCCCAACTCAGCTACAGGGCCTTCCCTTTATACTTCCTGTCCTGCCCCGCTGCTTCCGCTGAGGGCGGAGTGGAGCGGGTTTGGCTCTGCCCACCGGGGGGAGCATAGTGGTCCCTCGCGGTCGAGTTCAGAAGGAGGCCACTCTGCCTCACTACACTCAAGGATGGCAGAAATGACACAGGTTGCCTGGAGAAGGTAAAAAACAAGAGACACAAATTAAATGGCAACCCCTTGTTTTGCCATCACACTTCATATTCTCTAGAGAAGGGAAAAATAGGCTTGGGTGCTCCCCTGAATCCACACCCTGCAGAAACAGGCTATGGGGCTTTGCCACTGAAAGAGTTGACATTATGCCAACCCAGCGCCAAGCATGAATGATCTCACTGTTATGTGGGAAACCGCAGTTTGGTTGCCATTACTGGGCTCTAACGTCTCTCTGAGATTGCAGGGCTGGCAAGTGTGCTCAGCCAAGGGGGAAAGGAGTGCCTCCCACTGCTCAACAGTGCCTCTATGGGTCAGGCTGTGGGGCAGCATTCATTGGCTCTAGAACAGAGGCCTACATCATCCCCTCTGGTCAGAAGGGAGATGTACAACACTGAGAAAGATTCACAACCTTCATCCTGTCAGACAGGAAAATAATGAATGAATTGTAACTCACAGCAAGAGAGGCTCTGGAAACCTTGTCCTTGGAAACCTTGTCCTGCCCAGCTCCCGCAGGATCAGTCTGGCAACACTTGTCTGCCCAGGAATTTAGGGGCGTCACTAGTTAACAGGATGCAGAGCCTGTCACTTCAAGGTCATCAGTTCAAATACAGCCTGACTTGGTCGGAATTGAAAGTTGTGTGACTTACGTGACTGAAGTCATTACCATTGGATGGCCTGTATGCAATCAGTTGATGCTTTCAGTCCAGGGCCTTATGGACAGGCCTCTGGGTTGCATCATCCTAAATAGCACCAGGTGTTACCGGTGTACAAGCTCAGACCAAGATCTGAATTGGACATGGAGACTGACCTCCTAGAGGTGTCTCCTTCAAGTGAGACTTGAGCCGCATTGGTAGGGGCAGTGTGAAATAAAGCTCTAGTGCTACTGCCCAAGCTGTGGGTAAAAGCTCAGAATGTCTCTTACACAGGGGTTTGCATCCACACAAACACCCTCCATAATAGGGCATCACATCTGAGGCCAATGGCTGGACCACAACCCAAAAAGTGGGCTGTAATGGAGCAGCCACAATATAGCTCTTCCAGGAAGTCTCAATGAGAATGTTATAGTGTAGTGACATCACAAAAGGGCTGGAGATGGACAGGGAGCCATCGGCACATATTCCACATAGCCAGGGTTCCAGGGCCCAAAAATTACTTACCTTCCATCCAACCTTCAAAGCAAGAATTTTTAGCAGGTGGCTGCAACTTGTTATTGCCCTGTCCTGTTCAGGGGCTTTTGGGGATTTATCCAGGGATGCACGAACTGTGACAGAAACAGAGGAGGCTATCATTAGCAGGAGTCTAAGGATTTGTCCAATATTCCTCTCTGTCTAAGCCCTGTGCCCACCTTTACTCTGAATCCTGATTCCTAAGGAAGAAATCCCATTCATATAGATGATCTGATATCTCTCGTCCTTCCCAGTGGCTCAGGATCTCAAGGACTGAGGGGAGGACTCATCTCTGAGGTCTCCATTCCTGGGGCGAAAAACTCACTCCTGACATTGCAGGGGCTATGGAAGTAACGTAAGGCATTTTTGTTGTGGAGGAGCATGCTGCCTGTGCTCTGCTATGATCCCTCTGGCTGACTCAGAGAGGTATATTGGACCCTACAGTGATAAGTGCTTTATAAAAACCTAGATGGATGGATGGACAGACTGGACTCTGAAATGGTGACAGTGGGCCCTGAAGGCAGCTAAATCATCAGACCCCTGCTTAGCTGGAAGAATGGTCACTCACTGCCTTGTGGGATGCTGGGGAGAGGGATATCTACTGAGGAATACATGTGGGATACTCAGGGCTCTGAAAGGAAAGAAAGTAGAGTTCCTTGCCTCCCTGCACTCTACCCAATGCAGCATTCTTCCATATGATAGCTAGGAGATTGAGGACTCAAAGCAGGGACCCTAGATAAAACCTATTCAAAATGTCATGTAGGTCAATAAGGGGGAGTTCATTCCAGTAGAGACATATCTAGAGAATATTTCACCATGGAGTTGCACTAGCTACAAGTTGGGAATTTATTGCCTCCCTACCCACAGCTACCTTCCCTTAATAATACATCCTGAACGAGAGTCAATTTCTTAATCTCTCAGTCAACAAAGTACTGAGGCATCTAAGCCCCAGCCTGAGGTGCCTGAATCTCAGATTTAGTTGCTTAAGTCCTAGTTTTGGTTCCATTGCAATCCACAAAACTCCCACCAAATCCTGGAGGCCTAAACCCACTCAGTGCCTATGTTTTCAGGATAAAAATACCCTTGGTGCCTAAGTTTTTGCCTCAGAGTGTGTACACTGCTGCCTTACTCTAGGCATCCAGATGCCTCTCTCTTGTGTAAGCCCCAGAGGAATCCACAAACTGGGGAAAGATAGGGATTCGGCTGCCTAAGTTGCTTAAGGGGCCTGATCTGGTAGGAAGCCTCTGAGCACACCTCCTGGATCACACCCCATTCAAAATATGGCCAGAGGAGATGACGGTGCCCACCTTGTAGCTTTTAGCCTTAGTGGTTAAAACACTTACCTGGGATGTGGGAGACAAAGTTTCAGCCCCTGCCCCCCAGCAGAGAGGAGAAAGGATTTGAACAGACATCTCTCACCTCTCAGGAGAGTGCTTTAACCACTGAGATATGGCATATTCTTCTGTGGGGCTCTCTAAGTCTTTCCTGTTGAATGTGTCCCTCTACAGATAACCAGGCTTAGAAGGATTAGATTTTTATCAGTAAGTGTCGGTAAAAGTCGATTTCACCATACACACACAAACCGACCAAAAATATTTCCATTTATGATCATCAAAATTTACCAAAAGGCAAAGTATGAAAAATGCTGCTTGAGAACTTATTAGAGTCTGATTTAAAGATATTTACTTGAATTAATGACAGCAGGAATTGAGATTCAAAAAGTTAAACCTTTATAACCATTATACTGCAAATTGTCGACATTACATGTCAAACAATACATTATTATCTATCTGACACCCTCCCCCAGAATTTCCTGCAACTGTAAAAAAATTAAATGGATAAAAATTAACAAAATGCTTAAAAATAAACATCAACATTATCCCATTCATGGATTGTTAAACTGAGATAGGCACCTCTCTACAACCTGGATTTAGGAGCCTCTGTCTGTGAGAGGGGTGGGGCTTAGCCTTGTTGTTGGTATCTTCCATTGGTGAGTTTAGGCAGAAGCCAGCTAGTGTACTGGCTTTTGTGGATCCCATTCTAAGGCGTGTCTCTCTCCCCATTCATTGCACAGGGAGTGAAGGTGCCTCATAGACCCTGTGGATCGCTGTGTTATTCCTGTGATTTTCAAGGAGCCTAAAAGTTAGGTGCCACAACACTCAGTGCTGCGATGCCTATGTCCCTTTGTGGATCTGGGCCCTTCTCCTTCCCTCTAGAGGAGCATTATAAATGTACTATTTTAACATATACAAAGCAGAACATGACTTCTCTTTTAGAATACTATGCAAATTCAAACTTTCCATGTGTTTTAGTGCCTCTCTTCCCATAAGTTCCTAAAAAGAAACTCTTAGTCCCAGCATCAACCCAACCCCCAGCCTGCACCTCCCAGTCCTTTTTACCTTCAAGATTTTCTTCAGGTTGGCTTGGCTTGCATTTTCCTACAGCAAACCCTGCTGCATCCCATTGAGGGCTGCTTGAATCCTATTGCAGAAAATCTGAAAGAGAAGGAAAATCAGTCAGCATCATATACACTGTGATCACACAGACAACCTGATGTTTCAGAGCCTGTCTTGTGACAGAGTTTAAAGGAGCCATTCTAAAGGAGCACATTAATGCTGTTAAATATTCAGTAACATTATATTAATGACACAATAAAACATCCTTCTTCTATGGCGCTGTCCATCTGAGAATAGTCATAGCACTTTACAAACCCTAATTAAGCCTCAGAACACTTTGTGATGTAGCCAATGATTTTAGTTTATTATTCATATATTGTGTGACATTATGATTAATTAACGTTATATCCTCTATAGTCATTGTATGTTAAATAGAGTTAAATTGTAGGATTATAGAAGCATAAGATTGATCAGTAGCTAGAAGAAATAATCATGTATTAGACATCTATGTAAGAAAGGCTGAAATGCAAAATCTCTAGACTGAGGCCTGCAAGATTTTTTGCTCAGCTATTTTAGGCATTGGAGATAAGTAATGCTGACATAAGTAAATGACTGAAGAATAACCTGATGTCCTAAGATTATGGGAAAAGAGGTACCAAGGGGTAATAATATAGCAAAAAATTAGCCAGAGATTAATTTTAAATCACAAAAATGCTGTAGAGGCACATCTGTCTCTAACATGTGTCTTAATCACATGATACAGGTTGTGCGTCAATGCTAATGAGAATAAAGGGAATCTACACAACATATAAAAATAGGGGTACCTTAAGTTTCTAGGGGACACCAGACCAATAAGGAAAAAGAGGGTTGACACTTTCATATACATGCACAGAATGTAGTTGTAGGCAGAATCACATTGTAAAAAGGAGGTGTCTAGGGAAGAGTGGCAAAATTGAGCTCCGTATGGGAAAACTCCAGCAGGAACCATCCCTCTCCTGATGATCATTCCATGAGAGACCCAGCAGACCCTAACACTATCTAGGAGGATGTGAGTATGACTGTAACTATACCCAATGCATGGATATACTGAGGAGTTGTATTTGCTGTGACATTCATAACTTTGTTGGTAACTTTAATAAAATGGATAAAAGATAGTGGACCTTGTGATTGTATGTGTTACTTGCCTATGGTTTTCATGTGTTTCTATGAGCTCTAGATCTAAGACAGGCAGAGATAACCCTGTTGAACTTGAAACTGTAGCTCCTAGAGCCAAAACCTGGATGGTGTAACATTACAGCACTAAAATTAACTTTAAATAAGAATAAAAGGCTACAGGTGTTCATTCCATTTTATAAGTTTAGTCATTTTTCTGTATTTAGATTGTAATTAATTAAAGTGATGCCGGTCTAAGGACCTAGGCACCCTAACTCATCATTAACAATACTACTACTAATTATGAATTGGTGAGAAAACTGAAGCACAGAGAGATCAATTGATGTGCCCATGGTCACAAATAGCCAGAAATAGAAGAGACTTTCTAATTCTCCATTCTGAATAGGGTGACCAGATGTCCCAACTTTATAGGGACAGTCCCGATATTCAAGGCTTTGTCTTATATAGGCATCTATATCCTCAACCCCCTGTCCCGAATTTTCACACTTGCTATATGGTCACCCTAATTCTGTACAATTGCCCTAAGTCCATCCTTCATCTCTAGGGAAGCACTGTAGATAAGTCCAGTCTATGTGAGGGAGGTGTCAGGTGGGCAGGAATAAAGCTACTCCTTGCGCTAACTAAAATCTTGAAAGAACAGCAGGAGGAGCCCATGACACTGGGATTCTTTCCCCCTCAAGAGATGCCTAAGTCTGGATTCTGTGTTACAAGACTTTGCTGTTTCCATTGTAAAGTCAATGTTTCTTGGTACATATTGGAGGAGGGATGAGCAAGTTTGTAATTGTGATTTTGGGGGGTCATACTTTGGGGTTATACTAGGGCACATTGGCATAATTTTCCCTGAATTATGTTTACTTTAAATTTCCCTGATTCTTTCCTTCCCTGGGGTACTTCTGGAATCGGTCTCATGATGTTAAAACTACTCTCAGTAGCGTTAATAATTAATAACCACTCTCTTACATTTCTAGTACATCTAGAAATCAGATCACTGCACCAATTATATACTCACAGCTCCACTGAACTGCAGCCACTTCTGGGGTGGGTGGAGGTGGCCATTTTTTGATTTATAGCATACTCCATGACTGTGGATCAAAGGGAATTCTTAGCAAAGGACAACAGGACAAGGCCTGTCTTTTCCACAGAGCATCAGACCTTAACTGATGATCTGGATGTGGCAGGAGTAGAGCTGCAGTTCAGAAACACATGGTTCATGTATAACCAGCCGCTAGAGCCACATCGGAGATAAGATGTGTGTCTGTTCTCAGAATCCATGATCTTCATTCTTGATTTCGGTGGGAGTTGGATCTGGCCCTTGTATATTTGTTCTGAAATTCCCAAAGGAAAGCTTGAAAGATTGCTTCCCTGGATTGTATCCTAGACTGTATTTGCCAGTTACAACACATCAAGATTGGCAAAAAATATGTCAAAGAAAGACTGCCTGCCTTTGCAAAGCAAGTGCATTACATTGGTGTGCAGAGGTGAGCTGCGTGGCTCCTGCTGATTTCAATCTGAGTGACATGTGGTGGGGATCATCCTAGGTTCATTTTGTGGATCCCAAACATCAAGCCACGTGCCTGAGAGAACTTTGTTTGCCCCCCTTCTAGGCCTAAAACACTTAGTGCCCTTTCAGGAGGCAGGAATGAACCCCTTAGCTGTAAATCAACACTTTCATGTGAGCAGAGACACAACCTGAATTAGTACAAGGGACCAGTCAGGGACCTCTAGAAGGCGCCATACAAAGCCCACTCCACAGCAATAATCCATTCTACTGAGCCAAACATAGACACGTTCTTTAACCCAGCCGAGAGTCAAAACAGGCCCCGTCTCTTAGTCCCAAACAAGGTACCATCTGCCCCTTGCGCTAGTCCCTGATGCCTGGGCACAACACAAGCTCTGAGTGTGAATCCCACCCACTGCTGCATTGCTTTGTGTCTATTGCCATGACGGTCAGGGCTCTTCTGCTGGGTTTAAGCCTGGCTGCAGCCATGCTCCCAGATTGCTCCCTAGGCTGATCCCTCAGCCCTGGGCTCAGGCTGCATTAGATCCAGCAGCAGCCACAACCAGGGTGCTCTCACCTCGGCTGTGTGGCTCTTCTCATTGCCTCACCCGATGACAGCCAATTGGCTCAGAGCCAACCAGATGGCCTGAAACCAATCCCCTGTCCCCATTTGGGCAGGGCTGAGCTCCAATGGGGAGGCAGGCTGCTGGTGGGGAGCATGACCTTACCCAATAGTCCAGATTGTACCTTGAACAGCTATGTCCCCTCAATTCTCCAACCCGGGGTGCCTTTTACACTGCTTTGCTGTGAGAGCAATCACTTCTGGTCTGCTCACACACAGGCTCCAGCATGTAAATTACTCCCAGCTATACTGTATGAGTGCTATGGGCAGTCACTCTTGAATTACACTTCAGAACAACACCAGCAAATTCCCAGTCCCAGATTTTCCTCCAGAAATGTGCACCTTGTACTGCCCAGCCCTCTCCTGCACAACACAAGCTCATATAAAGTCCATCATTTATTAATAGAAAATGAGGTGCACAAATCCTGTTATCTCAGATGAAGTTTCCCAAAGACTTCAGTCCAAGGACTCTGGTTTAGATAGAATAAAACCAATTTATTTACCCCAGAAAGAAAGATTTTAAGTGATTACAAGTAATGGGGCATAAAAGTCAGAATTGGTTACAAGAAAATAAAAGGTAAAACAAAACTAATATCTAACATAACAAGCTAAATGAATTCAAAGCAAAGGTCTCTCTCACCACATGCCTCAGCAGTCTTACTGGCTGGATTCCTTTCAGCCAGAACCCCTCCCCCAGTTCAGTGTTACTTTCCTAGTCCTTCAGGTGTTGATAATGCCATGAGCAGAGAGAAAAGGAGGAGTATCTTGGGGAATCTGTTCCCCATTCTTATACCTTTTTCTCTTTCTTGAGAATCTTCTCCAGCTGGGATTCAGGAGATCGAAAATCTATGGGGACGGGAACCTCCAGCTGCTGCTTTGCCAAGATATAAATTTCTTGCTTGCACCCTTTTTCCTGCCAAAGAACGGCCACTTAACAGATGATCGTCCATTTGATTCCATTGAGACCTGGCTGAGGCATCAGCTAGCCTTTTGTCTCTGAGGAACCGGTTTGTGGCTGCTTCCCCATATTTGGAATATGTCCTAGTCATAAAATCATAGAATCATAGAAGATGAGGGTTGAAAGGACCTCAGGAGGTCATCTAGTCCAACCCCTTGCTCAAAGCAAGACCAACCCCAACTAAATCATCCCAGCCAGGCTTTGTCAAGTCACACCTTAAAAACCTCTTAAGATGGAGATTCCACCATCTCCCTAGGTAACCCATTCCAGTGCTTCACCACCCTCCCAGTGAAAAAGTTTTTCCTAATATCCAACCTAGACCTCCCCAACTGAAACTTGAGACCATTGCTCCTAGTTCTGTCATCTACTACCACTGAGAACAGCCTAGCCCCATCCTCCCTGGAACCCTCTTTCAGATAGTTAAAGGCTGCTATCAAATCCCCCTGCATCATGTAGCAGAATCTTATAGCTTTACATACAGTGTTGCCACACATTTTACAAGGACAATAATGATAAGCAAATTATGAGTTTTCAAATGATATCTAGTTTATACAAAATTGATCATAGTCTTGAAAAAGGGGTAAACATAGGGTTACAGATCATCACAGGGAGTCAGGTCAGGGTGGGATTTACTAGGAGTCTGGGGCCAATTCCCCTCTCTGGCCTCCAGCTAGTCAATCAGGGTCTGTGGGGCTCGGAATGTCCCACTGCTACAGTAACCACATGCATTATGTGGTGTGAGGCACCACACATGACTGAAATCCCACACAATGCTTTGGAAATGCAGGGGTTAACGTTTGTTGCCACTGATGTAATTCTCATTTCTTTGCACAATCTTCACTTTAAATTCCTGTTTGCTAGAGCTGAAAGGACAATGCATTAATTTGCTTCATCACTCATTATTCACCTTCCCTTCAAAAAACTGCTGTGTTATTTTGCTTGTGCAGAATGGCTAACCTGTTCAACCCCAGAGCCAGCTATAATTTAGCAGTGGGTAGAGTGAACCCTAAATAATCAAAAGCCTTTACCCTCTGCCAGTGGCTCATATTCCTCAATTGGGTCACAGGCAGGTGTTTTGAGTTAAACAACTGCATGGATTAACCCTCGCCCAGTGATCAGGGGCAGGGCTGGAAATATTCTCTGCAAGGATTAAAGGAGGATGAGGAGGAAGGAAAGAGTGGTAGCTTCCTCATTCCCAGAAGCTCAGAGAAGGATAGGAAGGAGAGTGGGATCTCCATCCTCTGTGTACCTAGAGGGAAGGGGAAGAGAGAGGAAAATAGAGCCCCCTACCCACCCAGTGGCCAGAAGGGTGTGGGGAAAAGAAAGTGGAGCTCCTTGACTCAGCAATCCAGAGGGAGGGAGTGAGAAAGAGTGAAGCTGATGTGATACAAGAAGTGGCACAAAGGATTCCGGGATGTTGTGGGGAAGTGGTGTCACAGGAGAAAAATACCACAGATGGGGGATCGGAAGCAGATGACTGAGAACCACCAGACTAAAATACATTGAGATCCTTTGGGGGTGAAAAACACAGTATAAATGTAAGGTACGGTCTCCGTATTGCCCAACTCCCTTTATTGTTAATGCACGTTGTGAGCAGAAATGCCAAACATGATGCTGAAAATCTCCTGCCAGCATCTACCTCCAGCTGCTCCCCTGCAATTATCTTTTAAATGGGAGAATTTTCAGCACTCTCTCTCTTGCCTTTCCTCCCCTACCTCACAAATATCAGGAAAACATCACTGGAAAGAGGGCGAGATTAATTAAAAAGCTTGTATTCCAGTTTCAGGCTTCTACTGATGATCAGAAACTGCCTGAACTGCACTTTCAGGGGTTTGTAATATGAACAGAATCTCTGGCCAGGGAAACAACTCTGTAATTAATTTCTCTCTATGATATTATTGCAGATATAAATAGTGAAACAAAGACAGTCAAGCATCAGCATAGCTGCCCAAGTTACATGTGCTCCCTAGCAACATTCCTCAGTTCCAGCTTATTTTCATCTGCAAGGACAGTGGGTCTCCAGCAGTGGGCCATGAAATGGGGGGGGGGGGACACCAGATGGTTTTTGTGGGGTCACTGGCTTGCTCCCTGTTCTTTGCTAGCATATGGTTCTGCTGATAGGCATTCCATTAGCTTTTCCTGGCCCCTGGCACAGCGAGAGAAATGCTGATCACAGGAGAACCTTGTCTGATACTACAAGTGTGTGTCAGGCAGCATAAGAAGTGGTATGACCAACCCATGAGCGGCACTTCAGAATACAGTTCTTGCCCTATCTCCCAAACAAAAGAGAGAAGGAGAACAACATGAGATTTCCTATTCCTTTAAGCAGCCAGAGGTGGGGAATAATAAAACTCCCTTTTGCAAGTAACCAGGATAAAATTGGGGAGACGGTGGATGCCCTATTTCAGTTACAAGCATTTCTGGACCCTCTGCTGTCAACAGGCTGAAGGCCATGTTGTCTAATGGTTAGAGCAAGGAGGCAGGCAGCAAGAACGTGCTGCATTTGGGGAAAAATCCAAACCCACTGAAACTGGAGTGAGACAAAGTACACTGGGGCCTTCCTACTCCCACCAACTGGGAAGAAGGGTAATAAAGTGAAGTGACAACCTTGTCACAATTCTTTGACGTGCTACTGGGACTGTTGTAAAGGATTCTGGGATGTGGGGTTGAGGGAGAAAAAGTGGCTGAATCACAAGGGAAAAAGTTCAGAACCATTATACTACAGATGGAAACACAGTAGTGGAGTTACCACCTGCTGTCTTTGTGAGATTCTATAATGGGACAGTTGTCATTATGTCCAAATGCCATCTTGTCCTGATGCAACAGTGCAATGGAATCCCCAAAAATGATTTGGAACCCGTGTATGTTGGGGGATTACCTTGAGAAATTCTGATCGATACAGGAGAATCTGAGATGGATGACACTGGCAATTATACAGCATGAACTCCAAAACCTGGAACAGCAGTTGGCCTGAGCCTGCTGGTCAATGGCAGTGTTCCCAAAGTGTGGGCCATGCCCCATGGGGAGTACAAAGGACTAACCAAGGGGCTAGGGCACATGGACAAGTCTCTCAGTTGCTCTCCAAGTCTCAATCTGCATTAAAAAAAATGAGGCTGTAGTTAAGATTGGGAAGAAAATCTTGAAAATGGAATGAGTAACTGACGCAGCATTGTCTGCCGGAGTTTGCAAAGAACCTGAAACAATAGATCTGAGGTATGAAGTGCCTCACTCCAATGTCAGTGATGGTATGGTAAATGTCAATATTGTTAACTATTTCACTGCTCCACAAATCATGTAAGAAAAGAGAGGGAGAATCATATTATGAAGATCTACACAACCTACTCTGAACGATCACTCACTTTGCGTAGGGCCTTTACCAGCACATTGCAAGGATGAAAGGGGTGTGTGTGTGTGTGTGCGCGCGTGCCATTAGTTTTTATTTTTCTGGTGGGGAGGGGTTGTAAAGTTTCCAAAGTTTGGGAAACACTGGTCTATAGTATGTCTATTGGTTCAGAATGAAGAGGAAGCCAGTGTGATGATGATGATGATGATGATGATACTACCTGTCTCTTTTACAGCACTTTCTAGCAGTAGATCTCAACGTGTTTTACAAAGAAGTGTCATTATCTACAGTTTACAGATAGGAAAACTGAGGTGCAGGGAGGTGAACTGACATATCCAAGGTCACCCAACAAGCTAATGGCAAATCTAGGAATAGAAGTCAGCTCGCCAGAGTCCTAGTTCACAACCTGATCCAGTGGGCCACATTGCCTCCCATAAAGGCAGCTAACCAAAATTGAGCTAGACTACAAAGGGCTTCCAAAATAAGTGGATGACACAATGAAATCTGCTCCCTGAGTTTTCTCCCTGTTTGACAGCAGGAATATCAAGTTTCAGGTCTGGCCAGATGTTTGTAGCAGGAACGAGGGACTAATTCACTTTGAAAGCTTTCTTCTCAGGTTTATGCAGAGATTTCACCAACCCATTCTCTGACTTGACAACCTGACTAAAGGAAAAGACTGTGCATTAGAAAACTGTGACTTTAATGGCTACTTTTAGCTAACTAAAAGGAAGGCCACAGGCAGGTATTGGCTGGGCAATGCACTTGACCTTTGCTCTGGAGAGGAACAGGACTGGGGTAGGTGGGTGTGCTGATGGTCAGAGCTAGTTGCTCTTCAGGAGAGGAAGAATGCAGAGGAGATTGAAAAGGTTCAGAGAAGGTAAATGAAGATAAATGTGTGACTGAGTTAACATCTGATGAGAGATTGCAAGGACTATTTGGACTCGAAAGATGAAGGGTTAAAAGGGGACTTGTCTGAGGCATTCAGTGATAAAGGATATATAGGGAAATTGATCGGTCCTTCCTTTTTACCCTCTCCAGTAATATGAGAACAAGAAGTCACTTGCTGAAATTAAAGGACAGTCGCTTTAGAACAGTAAAAAGAAATATTTCTGTATGCAGCATACAGTTAACCTATGGAGTGTATCGCCTCAGGAGGGCCTCAAGGCAAATGCTTTGGCTGAGTTTTAAAGTGTTAGGCTAATTTTATTATTGCTTATAGCATTTGTGGCTATGCCAGCTAAGATAATAAGGAGGGTAATCAAATCACTCATTTCAAGGCATTAACTGATTGCCTATGGGGTAGGAAGGAATTCTCCACACAGGGCATTGCATAATTGGCTCACTGCACTGTGAGCGTTTGGGGTTATTTTTCCTTCCTTGGCAGCGTCAGGGACAGGGCACTGCAGGATATGGAACACCAATGGTTGGTTTCACTATGGCAAATCATATCTCCCTATATGTTATAACAGCTGTGTTTGGTCCTAGGTGGTGTTGCAGGGCAAGAAGATTGAGTTTCACTAGAGAGCTGTCTAGGAAAACCTAGGACTGAAATAGGTGCAGGTTAAGAGTGAGAGGCATTAAGAAGTGTGTGAGAAAGCTTGCAATGCCAGACTGCTACCGGTCAGTGGGGAATCAATTTGGAGTTGGTAAATCCACTGTGGGAGCTGTTGTTATCCAAGTATGCAGGCCCATTAAGCAACTTCTGCTAGGAAGAGCAGTGACTCTGGGCAACGTGCAAGACATAGTGGATGATTTTGCCATGATGGAATTCCCTAACTGTGGTGGGGCGATAGATGGCATGAATATCCCTATCGTAGCACCAGACCACTTGCCAAAGAGTACATATACTGAAAGGGATACTTTTTAGTGCTGGTGGATCACAAGGGGTGTTTCACGGACATCAACATGGGATTATCAGAGAAGGTGCATATCGTGTGCATCTTTAGGAACACAAATCTGTTCGGAAAGCTGCATTCATGGACTTTCTTTCCAGATCACAAAATAACCACTGATGATGTTGAAATGCCAATAGTGATCCTGGGAGTCTACTAGGGCTACCAGCCTACCAGGAGTTCAGTCTACCCCTTGCTCCTATGGCTCATGAATCCATACATCAGCTACCTAGATAGCAGGAAGGAGCGGTTCAACAATAGGCTGACCAAGTGCAGAATGGTGGTGGAATGTGCCTTTGAATGTTTAAAGGGAATCACTGGCGCAGTTTGCTTACTAGGTCAGACCTCAGTGAAAGCAATATCCGCATTGTCATTGTTGCATTCTGCATGCTCCATAATATCTGTGAGGCAAAGGGAGAGAAGTTTCCTCAAGGGTGGGACCTGGAGGTAGATAGGTTGGCAGCTAATTTTGAGCAGCCAGATAGCAGGGCAATAAGAAGAGCCCAGCAAGGAGCTCTGCATCTTCAAGAGGCTTTGAAAACCTATTTCAGTAATGAGCCACAGTAATCCGCATCACTTATCTGCATGGTGCCTTCCCATACCTTCCCCTCCATTGCATCAGTTTCCCTGTACCTCCCTCCCACCCCAACCCTTATGATTGGAATAAATAAAGAGTATTTCATTCACAAAACACTGACTTTCATTGTACAAACAAAGAATCTGAAAGAACAGGAAAATAAATTAACCTTGGGAAAATGGTGTGGTAAAATTGGAAGGGGAGAAACAAATGCAACTTGTCTGTGAAAGCACAGAAGTCTTGCCCATCAAAGGTCTTTGAATGGCCACCTTTTGGTCTTAGTACCGCCCCCTCTATTACCTGGTGTTGAGTAGACATCCCCTGCCTCCTGGAACTTCTGGGGAGGGGATTGGGAACAAAGCAATCCTTGCAGGTTGTTTTGTAGGGGCTGCAGAGGGACTCTATCCTCAAGTTGTTTTTCTTGAAGCTCAACCAGATGCCTCGACATGTCTGATAGTGCGGCTTATGAAGGACCAATCTCATTTTGCGTACACGCTCATGTGCCTGAGATGTTTTCTCCTGCTCACTATGTCCATGTCCAGTTTTTTGGACAATGAAATCTCCAGGCTCTTAGCTCCATGTCAGCTGTCCCAGACGTATTCATTATCTCATTGAACATCATGCATTCTCTTTTTCCACCTTCTAATCTGCAAAAGCCTCTCCACCAGTAAGGAGGATGTGCTGAAGGCCATGCATTCCACTGTAAGGCATGCAAAGCACAAGGCAACTATTGTCAGTGCATATCCTGGGTCTAGTTCAAGGTTGCTATTTAAAAAACACTCCCCTTCTTACACTCACCTGCAAGCCAGAATATAATCAGAATCCCTAGCTATTCAATGAACTGGTTTGCTGTTCCAGCCATGATGAGTATGGCCCAGCGGCATGGGCAATGGGACCTGTGCTGCAACTTGTGGGAAACCTGGGTCGGGAGCACAGGTGGGCAGGTGGACAGTGCCTCCTCCCCCAGCAACATGGATGTTCGTTGGAGACCAGGGACCAGAGTTAAGCCTCCTAAATTGCAGTCTTTGACCGAGGTGGCTCTGAGGAGAGGAGAGGGATGTTTGTGGACATGAGAAAATACAGGAATCCCACCCCCACTTCCATTAATGCTGCTGGTAGTGGTTGCCCTGGACTTGCAGATTGTGAAGTTAATGCCGATTCCTGCCAACCAAACCACCAGTATGTTAGGGAAACCATGGTTGAGGGACCCAGAAATTGCCATGGGTGGTAGATCACATGCTCTATTGTTTCTGGTATGAGCACTTGTAATGAAAACTTCCATCTACCCTATGTGATATTAATCTCCTGAGAGTAACAGAAGCGTCAAGAGAGCAGATACTGCAAGTGTCCGGGTACAGACCTGATTCTTATGCTGCTATGCTCTGTACTGCAATGATGCCAGCAGAGTTAATACTGGAGTGGTGTGGCAAAACATCCTACCATGGTGGAAGAAATAAGATAACACTCCCCAGAAACCTTCTGCAAAGAATTGCACAGTACCTCTATGAAAGTTTCCTGGAGATCTTCATGGAGGATTCCCGGGCCATCCCTGTGCACATAAACAGTCTTTTGCAGAGGGCACCATCTGAGTAGCTGGAGTGGCCACTGGGAAGCAGATACCCACCGCACCTCACTTTTTCTTCATATTACACATAAAATATAAGAGCATGTAGCCCAATGTAGCTTGACTGGAATTACATACTCACTAGAGGTACCTTCCCTGGCATCACACTCAGCTACCATGTTGTCCTGTGACCGGCTGGACTGCTCAGGGGTTAAAAACAGCTCCTGGCTCTTGGGGAGAATGGATATTCCACTCACTTGTCTCCCATTCTCCTCCTCCTCCTCTTCCTCATCTAGAATGTCCTCTCCTTTGTTGCCTGAGGTAGCCTGGGACTCAGGCTCGTGAGAGGTAGTCACACTGCATTTGGGGGTAGTGGTGGGGTTCCCATCAAGAATCGCTTGCAACTCATTATAGAAGTGATATGTCTGGTGCAGAGCCAGCATGACTGTTTGCCTCCTTTTTCTTCTGGTACGCATACCAAAGTTCTTTGATTTTCATGTGGCAGTGATATAGTCCTTCTCCCTCATGCCCCAAGTGATCTTTTTGTAGCTGTCTACATTTCGTCAGCTGGATCGAAGCTATGCCTGCACTGACTTTTTTCCCCACAGACTGAAGATCCATTACCTCCTGTGTGCTGGCACATGCGTGGGGTGTTGAAGCACCATGATCAGCTGCGCTGGCGAGCTTTCAACGCTGATCAAAAAGGAAATGGGAATTCAAAATTTTCCCGGGGCTTTAACAGAGGAGGAATTGTTTCCTGTGCACCTGGCAGCTGTGCAGTGGAGTTGAAAAACATCTCCAGAGCAGTCATATCAGAGCATTGTGGGATAGCTCCTGGAGGCCAATTCAGTCGACTTACACAACGCTGCATCTACACTGCCTTTCTGTCGACCCATCAACATCGATTTAAGTGCTACACATCTCCTGGAGGTGGAGTAATTACGTCGATGTTACAGGTGAGTTAGGTCGGTGGAAGGGACCTGGTAGTGTAGATGCATTCATTATTAGATTGATGTGAGGCGGCTTCCATCGACCTAGGTTTGTAGTATAGACCAGGTATGAGAGTTACTGGAGTCTGGGCTCAGAATTAAAGGAGGGACAGAGCTCTCACTATGGTCTTGGTCTTTCTTAAGCAGGAAAAAAGTGGCAACAAATGTAATGATGTTTTTGCCCTTTGGAAAGTGATTGTTTTATTATTCACTGGCCATGAAGCTCTGCTGCACAGGGAACTGGGGAATATGGGATAGGGGATGCAGTAAAGCTGCTGTGACATGGGTCCCTGGATGATTCTGCCAAGGATGAAGTACTAGCCATTTAGACAGCAGCACCCTAGGGATGAAATTACAGCCTTTTACTGTTCCACGGCTATTGCACACCACACAGGAATACAGTCTGTTCTGGGCTTTCACTTTTGGGAGCCTGGGGCCAAGTGTCCCTTGCAATTTGAAATAAAAAGAAATATGGGAATGGAGTGAGTCTGACTATTTTTAAGTGAATCATAGCCCTCTGACCCAGCATGCATTAGAGACAGGAATCTTCGCTCAGGAGACACTTAGGTCCTCAGGCTATAAAGGTGATCAGTGGTGGCCAGTTGTGTTGCAGGGGCACCCCCAAAAATTCTGGAATTATACAGCACACGGGGCCTTTTATAGAATGCGCCTGCTCATGTGTTTGCCTGAGGCAGAGGCTGCCCATCAGGATACTGAACAGGTTTTGCACCAGTGTCACATCTACCAGTCTGTAGTTTTTCCTGCAGCATCCATCATCTGTAGTTATTTCCCTGGTTGCAGGGCTTGACCATAGAGTTTACATTTCCCCCTGCCCCTGGGTGGTCAGATCAACTGAATATCATCCTAACAACAAATGTCATCACCTCACTGATGGGCCCATCAGGGTATCACTGAGGGGGGGGTGTCTACACTGGAACCGGAGGTGTAATTTCCAGTTTGGGAAGAAATACTTACGCTAGCGCCTAAAAAAAAAAAAGCAAGGTAGCCACAGTAGTACGGGCAGCGGAATGGGCTAGCCATGCAAGAGCACACCTAGGGCTTCAGGCAGGATCATACTCAGGGAGCTAGCTGCTCCCATCATCCACCCAGTTCGCTTGCACTCTATAGTTAGAGCACTAGGGTGACCAGATCTAGCGCGGTTCTGTCTACCTGAGCTGGAAATTGTACCTCCAGCTCCAGTTCAGACATACCCAGAGCCTTCTCAGCAGCCAGTCTGACAGTACAAAGCTACTGTCTCTCTGGGTTCAAGCAGAGCCTTGCTGGTAAAATCCCTGAATTGCAGCATGTTGCTTATGGAGCCTTGTTAGAACTGCCTCCTGCTCAGATGGATTTTTTTGTAGCCAGATCCTTTCTCCCTTCCCTGCCACTTGCAGTGTCACCTCCTTTGTCCATTGGATGTGCTGCTGAGTAGTAATGGCAGTTTAAATTGGGGTGGATCATTGCTTACATTGACACAGCAAGGAGACAGGCTTGTCGTGAGTATTCCCCCATCCCTAGGTACCAGTCCCCGCCCAGACACTCTTCCCCATGTCTGCCTATGCCCTTTCCAGTCAGGGCTCCTTACTTTCTCTCTCCCCCACACACTCACCCAGAGGATTATTAATAATGCATCAGTGACTGGGATGATTCGTGATAGGTGGTGACAGAAAGTGGGAGCTGAGTAAATTCAAATCAATCGACTTGGCAGGTATATGAAATATTACTGTGCGTAAGATGGGAGATTTAACACAGCAGCTCCAGAAACCCCAGACTAGTGATCTGGCACTAACGCAGTTAATCAAATTCTATTCTGTTTGGGTTCTTATGCCACACCTATCACTGTGGTATTGGAGGTCCTGACAGTAGCGCATTAAGGCATATGACTCGCATCTGTCACATGTGATTCTCTCTCTCGTCTCCCTTCTTTGTCCCCGGAGAGAAGAAATGAGACAGTCAAAGGTCTGTGGCTGCTTCCTTAGCAGCTGAGACAGTGCCTACATATGTGACTGTACTAAACTGAGGTTTCTTAAACCGCTCTGGGCAGCGCCCTGGCACTACAGCAATTAATCAAAGAACCTGTGAAAGACAGGTAGAAGAAGGTCTGACTTCACCCTTCACAGACGGGACGGTGTGCCTGTGTGCAAGCACAATTACTTATGAGAATGTGACAAGAGAAAACTGAATGTAAAGTCTGCTAAACAACCAATAAATCATGTTTGTCTCTTTCTCCCTCCCTCGATTAGAAATGAGCCAAGCAGTTTTAAGATTTGGGTTCCACATACATAGTCATATACAATGTTCTTTCTTATGGCCAAGACAATGTTTAAATGTTCCTAGGCCCGCTGATCCCATGCTACTTCTCTCTCCCAAAAGTGGTCCTCACTCACTCTTGTCCAGAAATGAGCTCCCATAGCAGATGCAATGCAAATACTGAATACTGCATGCTCAGAGTGATTAGTCTGAGGGTGATATGCACAGGGTTAAACTTGTTTGCACAAAAATATTCATCTAATATTTTCAAATAACGAACACATCTTGTTACAGTCTTGCTCCGTCTTTAGGCATTTCTGCCTATCATGCTGACCAATATCGTCTCATTGTTTACTTGCACTCCCCCATCGGTCTGTGACCACCTGTTGTCTCTTGTCTTATATTTAGATTATAAGCCCCTTGGGGCAGGGACCATCTTTTTGTTCTGTGTTTGTACAGCGCCTAGCACAATGGAGTCCTGATTCATGACCAGGGCTCCTAGGCTGTAATAAATGTGTCAGATAAATTGTCCACAACAGAATAATCAACATGCTCTTCTCTACCATTCTGTGCCTGAATTACAGACACAGTAGATCTCTTTACACAGCTAGAACAACCCATCTGTATATTTTAACAAGCTAATATCTTCGGTCTGCCAAGCAAGTAATCTTAAAAGCAGACTCAGTGTGACACAGGATGGTTTAGGGAATTGATAGTGAGATACAAAGCCTTTCACCTGCAGTTTGCTAGTTCAAGTTCAGACTGGACTGGAGGTGACTAAAAGTTAGTACCATATAATAGATGGGCAGTGGTCTCAGTACAGCTTTTTAGTGAACAAATGCCCACACCACAAAAACCACAGTTGGCTCCTTTGCTGGAAGTTCGTGCAGCAGGGCCAATAACTGAATGCGCCTAGAGATTGAACTGTCCTCTCCCTCCCATAGGGCCGGCTTCCTCCACCCTAAAAAACCCTGCTACCTGTTTTTCAGCAGCAGTGCTGCCTATTGTATAAATGCTAGAGTAGACAGAATACAGGCTTAGATAACATGGTGATCAAAACACCTATGGCGGGGCTATGCTAATACTTGCAACTATGCTGAAAAATAGCTACAAAATGTCCTAGAATAGGAGCATCCTCAGTGGTCCTTTGAGGACAGGCTTGAGACTTACTGGTAGGGGAATAGGGGGAAGCTTGCATGCTTGTTGTCTGTACTGAACTTGTTCTGTGTATAAGCAGAGTCTAGGGCTATCAGTCTGGCATCTTGCAGGAGCACAAAATGCAGATGTAATTATTTAGGGAGGAAAAAAGGACTGAGAGAATCAGAATAATTTTGGAAATTGGTTCAGAGACTAAGCAATTATTTTGTTTGCAGTATATCTGTCAGTTGGTCTTTGCATTTAAATTACTGTTGCATCCATTCTGTGCCACTAAGGTGTAGCCATTTTCATTGATTAACGCGAGGAACAAACAGAGTTGCTCATTCCTTCTGTTTTCTTCTTTCAAATGTAGTGCTGGTGAATGGTGCCAAAATGGCAGCTCTGAAGCATTTGTTAATCCACAGCGGCAGTACTAGTACACTCTGAGCAGCGCTCATTTCCCCAGGCCCAATTTGTTCCCCGCCCCTCCCCCCCCAACAAGGGGTATCAGCGCTGGATTCTGGGGACTGGGCTGAATGGGATGTTCTAGCTTCATACTCCATGCTTGAGCCTTGGTTTCTGTGTTGGGGCAGTCAGCAAGAATACCAACGGGGCTAGTGCTTTTTGTGACATGCCACTTTTCCACTAGCCACTGGATTGTCACTATCTAGTTCACTAAGCAGCTGTCGGAGGGTAATGATGTCTGGCCACTCATTTTCTATTTGGGCCAATTTAGGGACAGATTATGTCCCATGCTGGGTGCCCCTGCAGAGTAGTAAGGCACCCCCTGACTCTCCTGTGCTGGCTACCCATGCTGCTGGTAGCAGGGCAGAAGGGAAAGCAGCCTCCATGAGGCCGCTATATTGCCTCATTGTGTATGGGGCAGGAGTGGTCAGAAAGGGGTGGGAAATGGGTGAGGCTTCTCAATATTTCAGAGGGCACACACTGTGCCAGGTGATGGGTTGGCACAGATCCATTCCCTCTTGGGGAGGGGGAAACTGGGTGGTAGATTCCAACTCAGAGTCACAATCTGCCTCCCAGTTTCCCCGTTTGCCTTCCCAGTATGCTCCTGGGGCAGCTCAGCTCTATGTCATCCCATGCAGGGATCTGGTGGCAAAACCACAACCGGGCCCTCAGTCAGTCACAGATAAAATAACAATACTTTTTATAGAAATCACTTTTCATTGCCATCAAAGTGCTTTGCAAATAACTAATGAACTGAAAGGCTCAATTCCCGCAATGATCAGAAACAATCAGATGGAATGAGTCTCGCTCAGCTGTCTTTACCCTGAAATCTGCCTGCATGTTGTCCTAACAAGGGGAAGGAGGGAATATAAAAAGAGTGCACAAGAGAGAAAAAAAGAAGGAAGTAGTGGGCATGCTGGAGAGCCATTAAAAGGCATGTTTTACTCATGACATTATGTCATTGCAATTATTATTTCAAATGCCTTGGAGTATAATCAACAGCCACCTCCCCATGAATGAGCTGGATAAAATGTGTCAAATGCAAGAGAGAATCCATTTATTGCATCTGAGTTTCAGGAAACTGAAATGACTGTTTAAATAACCTCAGTTCAAGTGAGGGTAAATCAATGCTGACCGCATAGAACAGACAGTGCAGATTTTACTCCTGTGACCCAAAGCTGCACATCATCACAATTAATCTAATCTTGTCAGATGAAAATGGAGGTGAATTATCTGTCTTTCCCCTGCCTGTATTCCTTTGATGTAGACAGGAGTGGCATTACAATGATACTTTAAGGTGCCTTTTTTTTTTTTTTTTTTTTTTTTTTTTTTTTTTTTTTTTTTTTGAGCTTGCTTGTGGTATTAAACAAGGAAGAGGAAGAATCTTGACACTGTCTTTGCAGATGGGCTTGTGTACATTCTGCCTTGCTTAGGAATTCCTCCAGTGATTCGTTATAATCTCATTAAGCATCCACTCTTTCTGCTGAGTATCTGAAACAGTTGTGGGCCAAACCGTTCTCTCAGCAACACCCCAGCAACCTCCCTACATGAAAGAGGTAGTTTGGGAGAAAATAAGGACTGGACCTTCTCCGCAAATGTTTTGTGTAGAGGGTGGTTGAAAAAGATTGAAACAGAAGGAGGAGCGCTCACTGCAACACGCAGGGAAGAACTTCCTCTGTCTTAGCGGGGCAGGGACTGGGCTCTTGAACGCCGCTCCCTCATCCCCAATTTCCATTTACTTGAAAGTTTGTGTGCAGACCAACACGACACTGCTCATCACACAGATTTACACTCAGCTGTGTAATAAGCAGAGCTGAAGCCTGTGTGGACCCGCTTACAAGCATAGCTGTTTGAAGCTGTTTGAGGAAGCTGGGTGTTCTGAACACCGCATGTCTACTGTGGTGCTCAACTCAGATTCCACATCTAGTTTTCAATGAGATTCCGCTTTTTACTTTTCAAGCCACTTGTCCAAGAGCATGCAGTGGGCCAGTGACTCAGCAGAAATTCTGCCAGAATTTCACTTTTAAAGCTGGGGCTGGCAAGAAGGATTTTCTATTTCCTAATACCTGAAGTGAGTGTGCTGGACTCTCTCCTTGATGATTTTGCATAGATAACACTAATACATGAGGCACAAAGGGCCAGAAGGAACCATGCTGTGGAAAGCCCAAGGTTCATGAAGGTTCATCTCTCCCAGTGACACTCCAACATGATCAGTATCGTCTAGGAATAAACATACCCCCCCCCCCCCAGTGTCTCTAGTGTCATAAGAATTCCAAACTTTGGACTTGATCCTGAGAAATGCTGTGAACCTTCAGCAGCCATTGGGATCTCAGCACCATGCAGGACTGGGTCCCATAAGAGGAGATTTTTCTAAAATATATGTTTTAGTTCAACCACAAGTTATTTGACTTGATGCAGGAGTCACAGGGTGAAATCTTTGGCCTGTGCTATGCAGGAGGTCAGACTAAATGATCACAATTTTCCCTTCTGGCCTTAAAATCCTCATATTTCTTTTGCCTTTAATAAAAATTGGGTGGACTGGGTGAATGTCATTATTCATGAAAGTGAGAGATTTACAACACGAATTAAACCCACATAAGGACAGGTACTCCTGCATGCTTCCTCCACACAGCTCTGGAAATGTAGCTTAACCCCATCATAAGATGCATTAATGAGATACAGACAAGCACAAAGATTCATACCAAGTGAACTCTAAGTCCTTGTGGGCTGTCTATGCACTCAGTATTTGTAGAACACATAGGTCTTTAGTCACCGAGGAAACTCCAGCAAAGGTGAAGACAGAGTGCTTTTCATGTTGGGAAACTAAGGACTAGTCTACACTTAAAACTTGCCACAGCACAGCTGTATCGGTACAGCTGTGCCACTGTAAGAGCGCTTGTGTAGCCATGTTATGTCAACAGGAGAGAGCTCTCTTGCCGACATAATAAAACTACCTAAATGAGCGGTGGTAGCTATGTTGGTGGGAAAGCGTCTCCTGCTGGCATAGCGCTGCCCACACAGGCGCTTACGCTGGCAAAACTTTTGTTGCTCAGGGGTGTGAAGAATCCCCCCCCCCCCCCCCCAAGTGATAAAAGTTTTCCAGTATAAGTGCCAGTGTAGACAAGGCCTAAATGGGCCCTGGAAACCACCCTCCTTAAGTGTTTTAAAAACCCTGTTTCTATGGATACAACCTATGTACTCAGACCCCCACATGAATCTTGAATTCGTAAAATCTGTCTTCAGGCTGGTGGATGATCCTAATTAAACTAAATTAATAATTTATTCAAATAAAATGAGACATGCTGAGATTCTCCAGAGAGGCTATAAAAATGATAATGCTGCTTATTAGGAAAATGTGTCAACACCTTGTGTACACTAGGGCCTTTTTATCTACATAGGCTACTGTTTCCTGAAAGGCTTCAGGGCTGGTAATAATGAACTTTGAGCCACATCTGGTGGGAGAGCTCCCACCCTTTCCCTGCATTACCCCGTTAACGCTATGCTCTGCATCAGTATAAACATCACAAGGTCATCTTTTTTTTATTTATTAAAACTTTCAGCAACCATAATCCAAACTTAAGACCCTATTCGCAGATAAGAAACTAGCAATGCCGACAAGATAATTTTCCCATGACACATACTGAGTGATTCTTGCATAAAATTGCCAAGCATTTGACAAAGTCATAATCACTGGCTAATGATCCATTATCCAGTTGCCATAATTAGTAGCATTGATATTACCTTACTAGAGTAATTGGACTGATATAACCTTTATTGGTAGAAAGAGAAATTGGTATAGTGATACTGTCAAGGAAGGGCATCATTTGAACAACACACAAACAGATTGCACAAGCAACAGTTATACCATGCTGCAATCATGTTATTGTATCTTCTGCTTATCCCAGGTCTGAGAGGGGGCTAGAGTCACAACAAACTTGGAGAAGGGGACAAGGCAAATTGCAGGATAGGGTACTATTACTTTTAATTGTACCTAATTTTGTTGTTAGTACCTATTGCTAGGCACAGGACTCCTAGGCTGTATGTTAAGATAGCCACCCAATGAAGGAAAGCAAATGTAAGTTCCTGTGTGTGTGTGCGCAGTAAATTTAGTACAGTTGAAACCTCTATTTATTCCCAGAACAGGTACAGCACAGGCATTGGCAGTGCAAGCCTCTCCCTTCAGCCACATCCCTGGGCCTCATTCTGGAGCTACAGGAACTGTGTCTAAGGATGAGAAAGGAATTCAGGGCTTGTCTTCACTTACCTCTGAGATTCAGCGGCAGTCGATCGGAGTTACCCAAGTTACGCAAAAAACTTGTGTAACTCCCATTGACTTCTTTGCTTCTCTTCTGCACGCTGTCTTCACTGCACTGTGCCAACGGGAACTGCATCCCCGTTGACGCAGCGCTATGCTACTTGAGGAAGTGGTCTTAATATGTTGATTTCTGGATCGACTGAGCGGGTCTTCACTGACTGCTCAGTTGATCCAGAGAAGTCGATCTGATGGCAGAGAATTTGCCACCATCAGTGAAGACATAGCCTCAATCTCATTGCCCGTCAGCTGGGATTGGCAATGGTAATGATGCTTAATAGTGTCACCTGTGGTAGTGTTTTTCCCCCCCACCCCAAGGAGGACACTTGTCCCTTGGAAACTGGACCCAAACATCCATCAGAGGGTAACATGGCAATTGAAATCAATGGAAGTTAGCACCCTAAATACATTTGAGGATCGGGGCCTAGCAGCCTGTGTTAGACTCATACTGTTGCCATGGAAGAGAAAGGCTTCTGTGGCGGGGTACGCCTGCTCCGCTCGGTGGATCCTGCGCTTCACCGGCTACGCCAGTGGTGCGGCTGGGAGGGGAGTGCAGGGGGGTGGGGACCCGGTCCCACCCTCTGCCCCGGGCCCCCGACCCAGGGACCCTGTGAGGAGTGGTCTCACCCTGCTCAGTCCCTGAGACCGACTACCTTCCCTGGGTCGCCTGTCCGTGGCCCCCGGCCTGTAGCCTTCTCCGCCTCAGTGTGGTAGCCGCAGCGGATGATAGCTCCGAGCCCCGCGGCTGTCGCTGCAGCAGGGCAGGGCAGCTCTTCTCCGCTCTGCTTTACTTCGCTTCGCTTTGGTCTGTGCCTCCTCTCTTCTCGCTGTTAACTCCCTTCAGCCTTCCTGGCCTGCCTGAAGTGGAGGCTTTTATCTGCTGGGGCAGCTTCTTTGATAGGCCCCAGGTGGCCTAATTGGCCCAACTGTCTTAAATTAGCCCCAGCTGGGTTACCCAGGGAAGAGGGCTTTATGGAGCCTGGGGCTAATATACATGCCCTCCAGCACTCTTTCATAGCCGTGCGGTCTGGCCCTGTCACACATCCTCCCCCCCTGCTCAAGCCCCCAGGTTTGGGCAACTTGGGACGTCAGACAGTGAACCCGGGACAGGCCATCAGCATTCCCATGGCGACGTCCCGCCCTGTGCTGTATGGTGAACCGGAAGGGTTGGAGGGACAAGAACCACCGGGTCACCCGCGCGTTTTTCTCCCTGTTTCGCTGCATCCACTGGAGGGGAGCGTGGTCGGTCACCAGCGTAAAGTGGCGCCCCAGCAGGTAGTATCGGAGTGCCTCCATAGCCCACTTGACAGCGAGGCACTCCCTCTCCACTACAGCATACCTCTGCTCCCTCGGGAGGAGCTTCCTGCTGAGGTACATACTGGGATGTTCCTCGTCACCCACCATCTGCGACAGGACCGCCCCCAGCCCCACCTCCGAGGCGTCGGTCTGCAAAATAAACTCCTTTGTAAAGTCAGGAGCGAGGAGTATGGGGTTACTGCAGAGGGCCGTCCGTAAGTCTGTGAAGGCTTCCTCTGCCCCTGCGGTCCATCGTACCATGTCCGGGCCCCGGGCCTTGATCAGGTCGGTTAGGGGGCTGGCTCTGGAAGTGAAATGGGGGATGAACCGTCGGTAGTACCCTACCACCCCTAAAAATGCTCGGACCTGCTTCTTTCGGTTGGGCCGGGGCCAATTCTGGATAGCTTCCAGCTTGTTGAGCTGGGGTCTTACTGTGCCCCGCCCTACAATGTAGCCGAGGTATCTAGCCTCGGCTAGACCAATGGCACACTTGGCGGGATTTGCAGTGAGGCCAGCCCGCCTCAAAGTGTGCAGTACCCCTTCCACCTTCCTCAGATGTGTCTCCCAATCTAGGGTATGGATGACTATGTCGTCCAGATACGCAGCGGCATAGTCAGCATGGGGGCGTAACAGCTTGTCCATTAGGTGCTGGAAGGTGGCTGGGGCCCCATGTAGTCCGAAGGGGAGGACCGTGTACTGGAACAATCCATCTGGTGTTGAAAACGCCGTCTTTTCCTTTGCCTCTGTAGCTAGTGGGATTTGCCAGTATCCCTTGGTCAAATCTAGGGTAGTCAGGAATCGGGCCTTGCCCACTCGGTCCACAAGCTCATCTATACAGGGCATTGGGTATGCGTCAAACCGAGATACCTCGTTTAGCCGGCGGAAGTCGTTGCAGAACCTCGTAGTGCCGTCTGGCTTTGGTACTAGCACAATTGGGCTACACCACTGACTATGGGACTCCTCTATGACCCCCATCTCCAACATCCTTTTGACCTCAGCCTTAATCTCCTTTCTCTTGGCCTCGGGTACTCGATAGGGTCTCATCGTGACCCTTGCCCCAGGGCTGGTGATGATATGGTGAACGACCTCCGTTGTTCGGCCTGGGCTAGTCGTGAAGACATCTTGGTTCCGGGCTACCATCTCCACTGCCTCGGCCTTTTGGTTTGGCGTTAGATCGGGGGATATCTTCGCTTGTTCTGGTGCTATCACCTCCTGGGTGAAGGTCATACATGCTTCTCGGGCCCTCCATGGTTTTAACAAGTTGATGTGGTAGATCTGCTCTTGCTTCCGGCGCCCCGGTTGCCGTACTTTATAGTTGGTCTCTCCCACGGGCTCGACCACTTCATAGGGCCCCTGCCATTGGGCCAACAGTTTGCTCTCGGCGGTAGGTACGAGAATCATCACCTGGTCTCCTGGCTGGAATCGTCGAACCATGGCGTGGCGATTATAGTGGACCTGCTGGGCCCTCTGGGCTTTCTCTAAGTGTTCCCACACAATGGGGGTCACTCGGGCTATCCGATCCCTCATCTGGAGTACATGATCGATAACATTCCTTCCCGGGGTGGGCTCCTCCTCCCAGGTTTCTCTGGCTATGTCCAAGATGCCCCGGGGGTGACGCCCGTACAGTAGTTCAAAGGGGGAGAACCCCGTGGAGGCCTGGGGAACCTCGCGAATGGCGAACATAAGGTACGGCAACAGGGTATCCCAGTCCTTGCCATCTCGGCTCACCACCTTCTTGATCATGGCCTTGAGGGTCCTATTAAACCTCTCCCCCAGGCCGTCCGTCTGGGGGTGATAGACGGAGGTCCGTAGGGCCCGCACCCGTAGGAGAGCACACAAGTCCTTCATTAGTTTCGACATGAACGGGGTCCCTTGATCCGTTAGTATTTCCTTGGGCAGCCCCACCCGGGCGAAAATCTTCACTAACTCTGTTGCGATCGCTTTGGAAGTGGTATTCCGCAGGGGAACGGCTTCTGGATACCGGGTAGCATAATCGAGGACAACGAGTATGTGTTGGTGCCCCCTGGCTGTTTTCTCCAAGGGCCCCACGAGGTCCATCGCAATACGCTCGAAGGGGATCTCAATGATGGGCAGGGGCACTAAAGGGGCCCGCAAGTGAGGCTGGGGGCTGTGTAGTTGGCATTCGGGGCAGGTGGCGCAATAGCGCCGAACTTCCTCGTGTATACCTGGCCAAAAGAACCTCCTCAGGATCCGGGCCAGGGTCTTTTCTACGCCCAAGTGCCCCCCAAAGAGGTGGCTGTGGGCTAAGCTCAGCACGGCGTTTTGGTGCTTCCTCGGCACCAGGAGCTGCAACACCCGCTCCCCGCTCATCTCCGTGGCCCGATACAGCAGGTCCCCCTTTACCAGAAAGTACGGCCCCGGGCCTCGAGCTCTTCCTTCCACTGGGACTCCATCGATCTCGGCCACTTCTGTCCTGGCGTTGACATATCTTGGGTCATCGGCCTGGTCTCGACCGAAGTTCTCTCGCCCTGTTTCTAGTTGTCCCAGCTCCAAGGGCCCGGTCTCTACCCCGGCTTCCGGTTCGGTACGACTCAGCTCGGCGTCTGCTTCAGGGCCTTCTTCGCTCCGGGCCAGTTCTCTAGCTGCCGCCCGGGTCTGTCGGCCTACCATGGCTGGCTTCAGCCCCTGGGCCAGGATTCTTGTGACCAAAGCCTTAGCCGCCCTCCTTTCGGCCCGGGTTTTCCGGCCCGTCCCTGGGGCTGGGAATAGATCCTGGGCGATCTCAGAGAACATCGGGGGATGGTCTTCACGGGGAAGGGCCCGCCTGGTGGTTTCAAGTTCCTCCTCTCCCCCTGGCCCCTCTGGGGGAAGGAGGGTCCCAAAGCCCGGAAAGTCTCTCCCTATAAGAACTGGATATGGGAGCCTAGGAACCACTCCTGCGGTCACTCTGGTGACACCTTCCTGTACTTCGATGTCCACTGGGATGGTGGGGTAGTAGCTTACGGACCCGTGGACACATGTCACCCCCGTGCGTTTAGCTTGTGCTAATTGGCTGTGCTTCACCAATTTTCCCGAGACGAGCGTAATGGCACTCCCAGAATCCACCAGTGCCAGGGTCTTGACCCCGTTCAGCTTCACAGGCCTCGTGTATCTGTGGGGGGTTAGGGCGACCCCTACGAGGTGGATTAGGCTGCAGGGGTCCGGCCAAGTTCCCAGGTTGCACTGCATGGGTTCGTCGGTGTTGGGACATTGGGCAGCTATGTGTCCCCACTCCCCACATGCATAGCAGCGGTAGAGGGTCCTAGGCACCCCTTTGTTCTTTGGGCTAGGGGGTCTAGCTCTATCCTCCCTGCCCATGTCATCCCGTCCCTTGGTGGCTTCCAGTGGGCCCTCAGTCTCCTTTGTCCTCCACCTAGTCCTCGCTGGGTTCTGGGGTGTCCGGCCTCTTGGAACTGGGGTGGGTCGTCTGACCCGGGGCAGGTCCTCTCTGACCGGCCGGGCGAGACCCCTGGCCGTTACCTGCCTCTCTACTAGCGCAACTAAGTCATCATAAGACGAGGGGTCATTCTGCCCTACCCAAGCGCGGAGGTCGGCCGGCAGCCCCCTCATATACCGGTCGATAACCAGGATCTCCAGGACCTTCTCCGGCCGGTGGACCTCTGGTTGCAGCCACTTCTGGGCGAGGTGGACGAGGTCAAATAGCTGCGACCGCGGAGCCTTGCCCTCCTGGAATCTCCAGTCGTGGTACCTCTGGGCCCGCACGGCTGTCGTTACCCCCGACCGAGCCAGGATTTCTGCCTTCAACTGGGCATAGTCTGCCGCCGCCGCCGCGGGTAGGTCATAATAGGCCTTCTGGGCTTCCCCGCTCAGGAAGGGGGCGAGAATACCAGCCCACTGAGCCTGGGGCCAAGCCTCCCGTGCGGCGACCCGCTCAAAAGTAAGGAGGTATGCCTCCAAATCGTCCTCCCCAGTCATCTTCTGTAGATAGCCGGTGGCACGTAGTGTTCGCGCCCCATCCGGCCCTGGGGTTTGAGAAGCCAAGGTCCTCAGCTGGGCCGCCACCTCTCGCAAAAGGGCCCGGTCCTGGTTGGCCTGGCTGATCAACAACTGATTAGTCTCTTGTTGAAGCCTCAGTGATTCCTGCTGAGTGGCCATCTGGGCCCGGGTGGCCTCTTGCTGGGCCGCCGTGGCCTGTATGAGTGCCTTTACTACGTCGTCCATTGTGGTGGGGAGGAGGAGAAAGGGAAAGTCCCGCACCCTCTTGGGGTTTTTTTCTCCTTTTTTTTTTTTCCTCTCTCTCTCTCTCTCTCTCTCTCTCTCTCTCTCTCTTTCTCTCTAGCCGCTGCGCACGCTGAATCCCACTTCTGACACCAGTGTGGCGGGGTACGCCTGCTCCGCTCGGTGGATCCTGCGCTTCACCGGCTACGCCAGTGGTGCGGCTGGGAGGGGAGTGCGGGGGGGGGGGGGGACCCGGTCCCACCCTCTGCCCCGGGCCCCCGACCCAGGGACCCTGTGAGGAGTGGTCTCACCCTGCTCAGTCCCTGAGACCGACTACCTTCCCTGGGTCGCCTGTCCGTGGCCCCCCGGCCTGTAGCCTTCTCCGCCTCAGTGTGGTAGCCGCAGCGGATGATAGCTCCGAGCCCCGCGGCTGTCGCTGCAGCAGGGCAGGGCAGCTCTTCTCCGCTCTGCTTTACTTCGCTTCGCTTCGCTTCGGTCTGTGCCTCCTCTCCTCTCGCTGTTAACTCCCTTCAGCCTTCCTGGCCTGCCTGAAGTGGAGGCTTTTATCTGCTGGGGCAGCTTCTTTGATAGGCCCCAGGTGGCCTAATTGGCCCAACTGTCTTAAATTAGCCCCAGCTGGGTTACCCAGGGAAGAGGGCTTTATGGAGCCTGGGGCTAATATACATGCCCTCCAGCACTCTTTCATAGCCGTGCGGTCTGGCCCTGTCACACTTCACTGTTTAGTAACAGGGCTAGTACAGATTTCATTGCCAAACCTGCAGCCAGAAAGGGCCCTTGGTCAGGAGGCCTGCAATCCACCAGCAAACTGTTGGACTAATAGTGAGATGGAGGGTGACCTGCTCCATTGTCACATGGTGTGGAATACAAGCTACTTTGTGCTGAGTCCTAGAATGATAATGACCCAAACCTTTTGGAGAATCAAGCTCTCTTACCTTGTTATCCTAGCTGTTGCTGACACATTTTATAGGTTTCCACATCCTTTGTTTTAACAGGAAATCTCCATGCATAACACCGCACAACCCCCGCTCAGTTCTGCACACATTCTATATTCACACCTCCACCCCCTCATCTCATTAGAAGAGCAGCCCTCCTCTCATGGTTCCTTCTGGCCTCAAAGTCAATCATGATCACCTAGTATTCTGACTTCCTGCATATTGCAGACCACAAAACCTCTCCCCCTCAATCCTATAACAGACCCATAACCTCTGGCTGAGTTTCTGAAGTTCTCAAATCATGATTTAAAGACTTCAAGTTACAGAAAAATCCACCATTTATTTTAGTTTAAACCTGCAAGAGACCCACATCCCATGCAGCAAATGAAGGCAAAAAAACCCCCAAAAAACAAAAAAAAACCCCAGCATCTCTGCCAATCTTACCTGGGGAAAAATTCCTTACCAATCCCAAATATGGCAGTCAGTTGGACCTTGAGCATATCTGCAAGACTCAGCAGCCAAACATCCAGGAAAGAATTCTGTGTAGAACTCAGAGCCCTCCCCATCTAGTGTCCAATCACCAGCTGTTGATTAGCTACATGCTATTGTAGGCAATCTCATCATACCATCCCCTCCATAAACATATCAAGCTCAGACTTCAAACTAGTTAGGTTTTTCGCCCACACTGCTTTCCTTGGAAAGCTGTTCCAGAATTTCACTCCTCTGAGGTTAGAAACCATCTAATTTCAAGCCTAAACTTGTTGATGGTCAGTTTATATCCGTATGTTCTTGTGTCCACACTGGGGCTTAACTTAAATAACTCCTCTCCCTCCCTGGTATTTCTCTCTCTCTGACATATTTATAAAGAGCAATCATATCTCGTCTCAGTTTTAATTTGGTTAGGTTAACCAAGCCAAGCTCTTTGAGTCTCCTCTCATAAGGCAGGTTTTCCATTCCTTGATCATTCTAGTAGCCCTTCTCTGCACCCGTCCAATTTAAAGTCATCTTTCTTAAACCTGAAAGACCAGAACTGCACACAGGATTCCAGATGAGGTCTCATCAGTGCCTTGTATAATGGTACTAACACCTCCCTATCTGTACTAGAAATATCTTCTCAGATATATCCCAGGATTTCATTTGCTTTTTTCACAGCTGCATCACATTGGTGGCTCATAGTCATCCTGTGATCAACCAACACACTCAGGTCTTTCTCCTCCTCTGTTGCTTCCAACTGACAAATCCTCAGGTTATAGCAAAAATACTTGTTGTCAATCCCTAAGTGCATGACCTTGCACTTTGCGCTATTAAATGTCATCCCATTTCTATTACTCCAGTTTTCAAGCTCCTCCTGATCTTCTTGTATGATAGTCTGGTTCTCCTCCGTATTGGCAATACCACCCAACTTTGTGTCATCCGCAAATGTTATTAGCATGATCTCACTTTTTGTGCTAAGTAATAAAAATGTTAAATAAGACTGGTCCCAAGATTGATCACTGAGAAACTCTACTAGTAACCTTCCTCCAGCCTGACAGTTCACCTGTGAACATGACCTGTTGTAGTCTCCCCTCTATCCAGTTCCTTATCCAGCTTTCAATTCTCATATTAATCCCCATTTTCTCCAATTTAACTAATAATTTCCCATGTGGAACTGTATCAAATGTCTTATTGAAAGGATCTACTGCATTCTATTTGTCTAAAAAATTGGTTATCATCTCAAAGAAAGATCAGGTTGGTCTGGCACAATCTACCTTTTGTAAAACCACAGTGTATTGTATCCTGTAATGAGGCGGAATGACCTAATTCCAGTGAGAGGGGCTTACCTCATTTTGTTGGGATCAGCTAACTTTGGCCCTTGCCCCTTGCAGGAAGTGCGCGGAGGGGCAGGATGTATAAGGGCAGGACCTCCAGCTCAGTTGGGACCAGACCAGGGAAGGAGTCAGATGTCCTACCCAGGGTGCCCAGACGCCAGCAGAGCCCTCAACTGGCTATGGCGGATGATGCCTTCCCTGAGCTGGCCCGGAGAGAAGGCCAGCTGCTGCCCTGGGAGACGGAGAGACCTAGAGGAGAAGCGGAGAGTGAGCCGTTCGATGTGGAGATGAGGAACCAGGCCCCAGTGGCTGACGTGCAGCCCCACAAAACCCCAATAGGAAGTAGCACAGGGAAGCAAGACATTGACTTGGCCGTGTTGTCGGGAGACAAGGCAGCTACCCATACTTCCCTACCAACCCTGTAGCGGGACCACCCATCACTTCTAGGGTCATAGGCTGAGACCTGGTGGATCAGGGCAGGCTTGGGTCCTCCTACCCAGGCCCTGTACTTGGGGCTGGATGAGCGATTACCCTTAGGCAGGGAGATGTGAGCTATTGACTGTTTCACTGTTCAACCCTCAGGCAGGAGGCTTGAGCCACAGACTGCTTACTTGCTTAGCTCCGTCCCTGGGGGGGCCTGAGCAACCACTTGCCCAGTGGCCTGGCTGCGAAGCAGGATGCCTGATCAATCCACCCAGCACGAGCACTGATTCCCCACCAGTGTTGAAGCGGGGGGCCCTGCCCCTGAGACCCAAGGAACATTACATATCCCAATTACCATTTACTTCTATGTCCTTAACTACTTTCTCTTTCAAAATTTGTTCCAAGACCTTGCATACAATTGAAGTCAAACTAACAGACCTGTAGTTTCCTAGATCATGTTTTTCCCTTTCTTCAAAAAAGGTACTCTCTACCCCAGCTGACACAGCAGAGCAATGTGGCGGGAGGTGTAGTGGGAACACGTAAGCTGTATGCTGAACTGTGGCTTCCTGTCTGTGAAACAATAAACTGGATCCCCAGGTTTGCTTGGATCGGCTCTGCCAATACTCTATTCCACAAGCTATTCCGACCTCCCCCCAAAGTTTCATGTCATTTGAAAAACCAATTTTCATCAAAAAGGTTTGCAAAAATAATTTGCAACCAGCCCTATATGAAATCTTTAAATCAAGATGGGATGTCTTTCTAAAAGATATACTGTAGTTAAGCTACAAATTATGGGCTTAATGCAGGAATCAGTGGGTGAAATTCCAAGTCCTGTATTATGCAGATGGTCAGACTAGGTGATCCTAATGGTCCTTTCTGGCCTTAACAATCATGGAATTTCACCAGGATCTTGAGAGGAAAATGTTTTAGATGTGAAATTCACACCTATAGAGAGAGTCCCAGACAAAAATCTATGCATCCTAAAGTCCTATTTAAGCCCTATTTGAAAGCTATAGTAGGACTTAAGGGGCACATAAGTTTTTTGCTGGCCATCTGCACAGGATTGAATTTCACCCTAAAAGAGTAAATCTTCAAAATACTGACACACAATGCCTCTTGCCCAATCAATCCCCATTTCACCATCTGATATATGTCCCCATGACTCTCATAATATTAGGATAATGAGGCAGTACTGACAATTCTGTCCTCACTGTCAGAGCAGCATAAGGCCAAGATTGGTACTATTCCAAAGTTATCTAACAATTAACCTTGGCACAAGTCTTTTACTTCTAAAAGCCTCCTGGAGCATTTAGAAATTCAATTTCTCTCTGATAAAGGGAATTCAGATGAGTTTCAACTTATCACATCTAGGGGAAAATCTCAGTGTCTTAATAAGAGTACAGGTGGGTGTTAAACCAGACTTGTCTTCTACAATGCAGAGAAAACCTGCTACGCATTAAAAAAATTAATTTGCCAAACTGTTATAGAATCTATTTATACGAGAATCTACAAAGGGAAAATTAGATTGAAAAATGACTCCAGACACTATTTAGTAAAAATTACTTCATGCCAGTATGTGTTACACTGCATGAATAGAATAGATATTGAATTTATTTTATTGAAATGAACAGCATCTCAAATATGCATTTCTGCAGTCAGTAACATTGGTCTAGTCTTGATGGATCTATTAGTGCTGAAGGATACTAATGGCTTCAGACTGTAAGTGGATTCACTACCATTTTACTTTATTTTTTTAAAGTTAAATGTATGGAGCTGCTCAGCAGCCTAAAACTAGCTTGAGAACTAGCCAGTAGGAGCCCTTTATCTGAACACTCGACTGTCTATCCATCCATATGGCTCTTATCACCATACAGTCTGAGCACCAAACAATCATTAACAGATTGTATTTTTCCAACCCTCCTGAGGTAGGAAAATAGTATCCCCATATTAACAGATAGGGAACTGAGACACAGGCAATCTTGCCAACCCTAAACCTTCAAAAACCAAGAATCAGACCCGCCCCAAAATCATGAGATTTTTTTAAAATTATATTGTTTTTGGTCCGTCTTCTGATTTTTAACCCTTGTGAGACACACACACAGACACACACACAAGGTTGCCAGCTCACCCAAATGTATGCAGTGAGTAAGGTGACCTTGATTCTCACTGCAGGACTCACTAGCTGCCTGATGCAGAGTTTCTAGCTTCACCCCAAAATTCAAATTAATTCATTCTTTGTCCCTCCGGCCCAGCAATTAATTATGCACCTCCAACTCCTCTCCTTCCCCTGCCAACCATATAATCAATTCTGCCCCTGCAGCCCCACATGTGCCCCATGCCCTTCAGTGCAGTTCTGCTTCGCTGGCAGCTGCAGGGGTTCTACACCCCCTTTCTTCCTTCCCAGGTTTGGGGCTGCAGAGGGAAGGGAGGGGGTGGAGCAAAGAGCAGACTGACCCATTAGTCCCAGGGAGGTTGGGGGGGGGGAGCAGAGCCACCTTGAGCTGCTTGGCTCTTTCTGCTTCCTCCTCCCTCTTCTCCTCTCCCTTACCCGACCCTACCCAAAACTCCTCTGGTTCCTCAGAGGAGGGGCAGAACTCTGCCTGCTTCTTGCAGCAGTTCTGATTTCTGATTGACTGCTGTTTCCTAGGAGGTAGAGAAGTGGCGATGGCAGCCAATCGGAGCAAATTTTCCCTTCCCTACAGGACTGAAAATTGCTTGAAGGCTGCAACTTCTGGAGTCATGGGGAGACTGGCTCCAGCAGGGCTAAAATCGTGTTAGTAATGTTGCCATCTCTACCAATGACAGAGGGTAGATTTAGTGACTTGTTCAAAGCAACCCAGGAAGCCTGTGGCTGAGCCAGGATTTGAAACTAGATCTCCTGAGTTCCAGCCCAGTGCCCCTATCTATTAGCCCATCCTTCCTCTCCTTAAAGGTGAGACCTAAATTCAGCAAAGCTAGTGCAGGAAGGGATAAAAGTACTCTCTGCTGTCGCCACAAAACTTATGGAGCTGAGGACCACTCGTACCTTCAGAGGGCAAATGAAGCATCTCTTTCTGTCTTCCATTTGGCTTCCACCAAGTGGAGTGGCTTTAATTCCTGTCACGGCTCCATAGGTATCCGTGCATCAGTGGGCTTCCCAGCCATGCTCTTTTCAGCCACCCTGCCAGCTTCTGAGGTTGCATTGGCCCATTACTCCCACTCCTCTCCAGACATAAAATTGCTGCCACTTTGCACCCCAGCAGCATGACCTCCCTGTGCACTTCTGCCACCAGCTAGACATGCATTCAGCCCTCAGTTTCTCACTCCTTTGAGCCACTTAAAATGTCGTTTCCCAGAGAGTAACTCATGTGTGTAATAGACTCCCAAAGGGAAGATGTCCTAGACGCTGCAGCAATAAACATATTCCAAAGAATCTGAAATTGGAAACAAGAATAACTAGGCACATGGGCTGGATTAAAGGAGCCACACTGGTTTTTCTTGTCCCAACATGTTCCCATGTTTCTTAATTTCTTGCCTCCACGTCTGCTGTTATGCTGCAGTTAACTCTGTGTGTCCAGTAACCATGTAAAGCATTGTGAGATAGAATTGCTATAAAAGATACATAAAATAAAATGCCTAGTTTTGTAGTAACTTCTGGGCTTATTCTTCTCATGGTCCTTCCACGTGGATACAGCACTAGTAAGAAAATATTTAGTACATAAATGGTTTTACATTTGCAGAGCTGTCCCAGCATTAACTACCCAGGTGAGATGTTAAACCAGTTCAGAACAACACCAGGTCCATTCTAGGTTAAAACACACATTAGAAGTGGAAAGCTGGTATAGTGTTTAGTCCCACAAACTAGTGAAGTGGTTTTTGGCTCGAGGACCACAGATATAATTTTTACTACCCTGAAGGGCCACCAGTTTCTGCCAGCAGTCCCTTTCCCTTCTCCTGCAGCCAGAGAGAAGGAGTTCAGTGAAGAGGCTCTCCCGTTCCCCTGGCTGCAGCAGGGAAACTGCATGTGTCCTGTAGCCCTGCACGCTCCACCTGGGTCCCTAGGCAGTGGCTCCCTTCTGGAGCCAGGGGGACGGGAGATCAATGCTCCTCTCTTCTGGATCCAGCAGGGACCCCAACATCTAGGGACTCAGACAGAATGCTTTGCTGTGCTCCCTTCCACAGCCAGGGGGAGGGGAGTGTTGATCTCCCATCCCATTGGCTGCAGCAAGGAGCCTGCACCGGTCTTTTAGCCCTGAGGCAACGCACTTTGTGCAGCAACACACTTTGCCTGGGTCCTTAGGCAGCGGCTCCCTTTTCCAGCCAGTGGGAGGGGAGTGGCAGGCCACTTTGAAAGCCCCCCGGGTCACTTTTGGCCCCTGGGCCACAGGTTGGGAACCACTGAACTAGAGCTTCCCAAAGAGGTAAGGAACCACTTGTCTAGAGAATATAATACAGTGAAGAGTCAAGATAGTACCAGAGATGTGTGTTTAAGCTTCTGTATGAGAACTCCATTTTCATCAGGGTCACAAACTTTCCAATTTAGACTTCTTCACCTGGAACCTTATTTTGTTGTACAAGACTAATTGATAATCCCCTATGATATAATAATATCATTGTCATCCCATTGAAATGCAAGAGCAATGCTGGATCCTATAAATCACCTCTCCTTTTTAAGGTTCTGTTAAATGAGCATTGCATTATAAACCACAAAGCACATTAATCACTCTGCTACAAACCGTAAATATGACAAGTACATCCATCAATCCAGCACCTCTTTCAGGTCTGCTTACATGGACGTTAGCAATTTAATGGATTTAGAAAGTCCTTTTTTTGAAAAAATACTCTGGGGTACAGAGTCTTTTATTTATCATGGTTATGGGAATTAGGACTCTGCTTGGGCCTCTTATGGGACTACTCCAGCACTTAAAGTTACACACATGCTTAAGGATCTTGTTGAATGAGGGCCTAACTGAGGAAAATACCTCTCCAAAGGCTGTCTATATTAGCCCTTTTAGGGGAATATCCCGCTGTTTCATCACAAGCAGTGCAGCTGCACCAATGGTAGCAACAGTGGTATCAATAATGCAGTGGTCCCCAAACATTTTCTGTCATGCCCCCTTACCCATAATGGAATCTGTTCAGCCCCACCCCACCAGCAGCTGCAGTCAGGGCAGAGCTGCGGCCAGGAGCAGAGCTGCAGCCGGGTCTGGAGCTGGGGCTGCTAGTGGAGCCATAAATGGGAGCTGGGTGCCGTGGCCGGGGTGAGAGCTGGGAGTCAGGTCTGGGATTGGGGTCATGACCAGGAGCTGGGGGCTGGGCTGGAGCAGCAGCTGAGGACAAAGCTGGAGACAGAGTGTGGCTGGGAAGTACTCTCTTCCCACCCCATGAGGGCTGGCCCTGTCCCACTGTGCCCCCAAATGTTCCTCCACACTTCCCTAGGGGGGCACACCCCACAGTTTGAGGACCACTGCAATAGTGGAAGGATAGTCTTGTAGCAAAGACACTGGATGAGGAATTAGGAGATCTGGTTTAAAATTCACAGCTCTGCCACAGACTTTTTGTGTGACTTTGGGCAAGACACTTCATCCCTCTGTTCTTCAGTTCCGTAAAAAGGGGATAATAAATCTTTCTTTCTCCCACCCTTTGTTCATCTTGTCTACTTAGACGAATTTCTTTGGGGCAGAGTTGGTCTCCTTCTGTGGGTACATCTACACTAGAAACCATACGGCTGCACAGCTGCAGCACTGCAGGTGTGCAGCTGTAGTGTAGACACTTACTACAGCAACAGAAAGGGTTCTTCCATCACTGAAAAGCCACTTCTCTGAGAGGCAGTATCAATAATGCAGTTCCTTTGACCTAGCCCTGGTCCATACTTACCTGGAGATTTGGCGGCAGTCAACGGGAGTTACACAAACTACGCAGAGTAGCTTGCGTAACTCCTATCGACTGCTGTGCTTCCCTTCTGCGTGCCGTCTTCAGTGCACTGTGCCAACAGGAACTGCGTTCCCGTCGACGCAGTGCTATGCCACTTCAGAGGGTGGTTTTACTCAGTCGACTTCCTGATCAATTAAGCGGGTCTACACTGATCGCTCAATCTATCCAGAAAGATCGATCTGGTGGCAGCGACTTTGCTGCAGTCAGTATAGACATACCCCTAGCAGTGTCTACAGCGAGGTTTAGCTCGACTTAATTACATTGCATGGGGTGTGAAATCTTTCACAGCCCTGAGCGATATAATCAAACTGACCTAATTCTGTAGTATAAACCAATTCTACATGTATGTACAGCACCTAGCACAGTGGAATCTGTTTGGTTGAGGCCTTTAGGTACTATTGGAATATAAACAATAATAATAATGATAAAACTACAGTTAGGGCATTGGTGTTTTCTCCATCATGTCATCTAGATGTGTTCAGAGCACATCTAAATGACACAGTGGTAAAATTGCTGATCAACGCCAGTGCCCTTCTGCAATAATGCTTTTGATTGGGCCATTTCTCCCCAAAAGGTTAATGTAAACAAGACCAAATTATTCCAGTGTTCATCTATGTACCCCTGCCCACCTCCACTCCCCAGCTCCACTCTGCCTTCGTGCAAATGAAAAGATTGCATTAACGCCTTTGTGTTTCTCCTCTGAATAACTAGATTCATATCTCGATTATGGTGCATATGGAGGTACAGGGCTCTCAGTTTACTAGTTCCTAGCATGTTCTCACCCCCAAATTACAGATCATGCCCAACTGTGTGGTAGTCTTGGAGGAAGCCTGCTGTAAGTCAGTATTCAGGTGTAATAGCAAAGCTACATGGGATGTCAGGGATGGAACTGCATTAGCTCCTGCAGGTTCACGACAAGCTGTACTAGCAGAACTAGGTGAGAAAGTTTGCAGAACATCTACCCACTATGTCAGACTATTACCAATTCTGTTAGTCCTTGTAACATAGTTCAGCTCTCTGCCTGGGCCCCTCCTGCTGGCCATCTGGGGGAATCAGCTCTCAGCCAGGCAGGTGCTCCTCTCTGCAATGTCTTGCCCTTCATCCTACCTCCACTGGACCCTCCTTCTCAGGACTCAGCCCTGTGGCTGAGTCATAATCCACATTCCCCCGTTCCGGGGGATTCTGCAGTCCATTCTAGCCACTTCCTACTGTGGCCACCGCAGTCCTGCCACCACTCCAGTGACAACCAGGGGGTGGGGAGAGGAACCCAGGCCCACTCATTACTCCAGGTTCTGGCCCAGGGACCCTGTGTGTGTGTGTAGCAGCCTTCCGCTGCATCCGCCCCCAACTCCTTAATGGATTTCCCTGGGCCACTTCCCCACAGTCCCACTACCTTTTCCACCCTTGCTTCGGGGCATTCGGTGCTGCTGAGTCCCAGCCAGCCACTGCTCTGTCCAGGGTGCTGACAGTCCTCCCCCTACAAGCTCCTGCAGTTCCCATTTATACCAGCCTCCTGGCCCCTGATTGGCTGCCACACAGCCACTTCCTACTGGCCACCTTTCATGCAGCCTCTCCAAGAGCCCTCTTAACTCTTTCCTGGCCAGTGAGGGGCAGGGAGTCTGCCACGGTCCTGCAGTTTTATAAACACCATAGTAACAGAAAATTAGTCTCCCTCTCCTTCTGCCCATCTCCCCACTTTTAGGTTTTGCAGTCAAGTGAGGGATAAGTGGATAGAGTTAACCTGTTTACATGGCTTGCTGCTGAAGAGCTTCTTTTCAAATTGGACTTCCAGGTTCCTTTTATTTCTGTATATTCTGATCCTCATTGTTGTTCAAAGCATCATAATCTGTCCCAGAGCCAGTGGAACCAAGATGAAGAGACCTTGGTTTTAAACCTGGCATGCATGAGAACCTTAATGCAGGCCTCTGCCTCTTCCACAGCTCACTTTTGCACTCTCCCACTTAATAGATTTCACTGTCAAATTCCCCACGTTTCTTTACTCCAAGGTTGGAGGTAGGAGACAATGCAGATGAATACTATAAAAAAGTATGCCTCCAAAAGTAGGATCTTTCGTAAAGTTAGCAAACATAATAATCATTACGGGCTCCATCCTGAATGGCACTGGGCATTCTGGCCCTGGTCCAGCAACATATTTAAGCACATGCTCAGCTTTATGCATGCAAATAGTCCCATTGTCATCCATTGGGGATATTCGTGCTGAAAGTTAAGCATGTACCTATGTGCTTTGCTGGATCAAGGTCAGAATGCTCAGCACAGTGCAGGATCAAGTCCTGTCCATGCTTCCTTGCCCATCTGAGGATCTCAAGGTGCTTGACAAACATTAATTAATTTAGGCCAAGTCTACACACAGAAATTGCACTAATTTAATTAAATCAGTGCAATTTAATATAGTTGAACCCCTCTGTGTGGAGAGACTTCTGTCGATTCAGCTAATTCTGTGATCTGCCTGAAACCAGGATAAACTGCACCAGTGCAAATGTCAGCTTACTCTGCCTACACTAGGCTCAAACCCGTGCAGGTACACCAGCAACTGGCTACTGATTGTTGAAATCAGGCTGACCCCCAGCATAAACAGGATCTGAGTCACAGAGATTTTATTAGATTTTCTCAAGGTCATATAGCAAATCAATGTCACAGGACAAGAATGTGCACTGATTTCATTCCTTTATTTACATATTTACCCTTTATTCTTCCCACTAAACAGTTTCCTACTAATTTACTTCCTATATATAAATTTCAGAGGCACTTGTGCAGTTTTAAAGCAGTTAGTAAGTGGCTCCTAAACTACTGTAAGCTCTTTGGGACAAAGAATTTACTAATATAAAGTGCTATGCCTGTTTGTAACATTAGGAAAAACCTTTTCACTAGGAGGGTGGTGAAGCACTGGAATGGGTTACCTAGGGAGGTGATGGAATCTCCATCCTTAGTGGTTTTTAAAGTGCACCTTGACAAAGCCCTGGCTGGGATGATTTAGTTGAGGTTGGTCCTGCTTTAAGCAGAGGGTTGGACTAGATGACCTAATCTTCTATGATTCTATGATTATATAAAAATTACATTTAAAAACATGTTAATAATTGTTCAGGTTGCAAAGCCAAACACACAAAAGTTAGGAAATGCCAGAATTAAAGTTCTCTGCACAACCTTAATTCTGTCCCTTGTGTATACAAATTATGGTACACTCCTTAATTACATGATCATCTGCTGTCGTTTCCACAGGAACCCTATCTCATCCACATTAACTAAGTTTTGTAGCTAGCTTCTGGCAAGTTCTGCTGAGACAAATACAGCCAGGAAATGATGATATTCAGCAGCTTCTAACATGGCCAGATTTGAATGGATTGTTTGGGGAATAGCAAAAGGTATTTCCCTGAGCCCGTGACTATCCTCATTTCAAGGTCCTGCCACACACTGTGAAGGCAACTAACGCTCTTCAAAACAACAGACTAATTGTCATAAAGAAAAGTTTAAACAATGTAAATAGTGGCCAGTGCTAATCCCTCCAGGATGAAAAATAAACAGAGTGAGGACCAAATGGACACCTTGGATCAGAACACTGGATTACTGGAGAAGTTAAGATCTGGAGCTGAACTTTGCTTCAGACTAGTCTCTAACAGAAAATAACACAATGCAGAGTTTCCTTTTCCTGTACCTTAAACAAGATGCACATAATTACCGAACCTGATAGATCTGACTTCCTGAGAAATTAACTGATTCTTGCATATCTTAATCAACTTCCATATGCTGGAAAAACAAACCCTTGGAGGATACTTCTTAAAATAGCTAATCTGAAAGAACTGTTTTCAAATGCCTGACCAGCCAGCAAGTGCATTATGTTGTGTCACATTCTAAACTAATTCATTCCGGCCTAACACATCTTGACAAGATGTAATAACCCAGTGTAGTATTTTAGAAAGAAATAACAGTTGTTTCAGGATAAAGTACCTTGGCCAACTGAGCTCTGCTCAGAATGTCTGGAGGCAGATATGAGCAGAATGGATGCAAGACTTGTCAGCTAGCCCAACAAACTGTCTTCCTGAGAGACACTGGCACACTGCTCTCCACTAAAATGTTTTGCAACTCACTGAAGGAAATTCTTAATTTAAAAAAAAAAAAAAAAAAAAAAATGCTATTTTCTATCATTGGATTTTAAATGTATAATAAAAGTCTCCTAAAACAGCAGACACTAAAAATCAATATGTCTTGATAGTGACATTTACTAGATCAGTGGTTGTCAAACTGTGATTCTTGGGTTGCCGGTGGTCTGCAGAGCCACTCCAGATAATCCATGGAGCTATTTTTGTGATAGTGGAGAAACTTTTGTCATTTTTCAAGCACTTACATTTCCTGGGAATGGAACTCAGTCAAGAGCTCCTCTAGGGCTCCCAGTAGTTTGTTTGACTAACTAAATTAAACAACAACTAGCAGCTGTCAACACTCAGTTTAAGTATTTAATGTCTTCCTTTGATTCTGGCAGGTGTTTCTTTGGTGTAAATTGAAAAGTGATCAAATTTTTGGATGACACCAAAATAGGAGGATTAGCAATGAAATGTGCCCAGTGCAATCTTCATGTGAATGGGTCTTTGTCTGGCTAGCTGGAAGAAAAGGGGCGTTGCACCATTAGGGCTCCCTTACAGCAGATGAGGAGGAGGGGAAAAGTTTATCAGGATGGACAGGAAGGTCAGGAAGTAGTTTGGGCTAGGACAAGTGAAGGAAGTGCCTTTCCCTCTGGCTGAAAGATTGTGTGTATGGGGATATTTATACCCCATGCAGCCCAGAAGACCCTCTTTACCAGGATTAGGCTGGAAGCACCCACCCACGGACTTGCCAAAGGACTGGATTCCTTTTTGACCCACTGTGGCATTACATTAGTTGTTGCCCTTTTCCTTGAGGGGCTGGGAAGGAATGTGTCCCTCACCTCCAGATTGGCCAAGGCAGGGTGAATTTTTTCACCTTCCCCACAACTGGTCTGGGATGCGGAAGGGTTGGGTGGTGAGGTTAGGTTATGATGTCACAACCTGATATGTAACACTTGTGTCAGATGTCCCATGCAGGAACTCACTATGGAAGGGAGATGGTTATGGATAAAATGGATTGGAAAAGGATCTGATAGAAAGCATTCCTTACGGGAGCTGAGTAAGGAGGGTTTGGGGCTCCTACATTTCATACCACAGGGAACCAATCCCTTTTCTTTTTTTAGCCCCTTTTAAGGGACTGAGGAAATGGATTTGGGGCTCCTACATCTGAGAGAGTGGGCACCTGATTCCCCTCTCCCAACCCTTCTGCACTGTGCAATTTGTTACCACGTGCTCTCAGATATTTTAAGCAAATAAAATTGCAGCCTAATTAAATCACATCCATGGTCTCCCGTTTTTCTTCTGGCATGGATAGACAAAGACAGTAAGAAAGTGGGGGCTGATGGCTGTGGTACTGGGGATGGAAGGCTAGGAGAGAGGTGGCACATGATAGTATTGATGTACTGGAATGTGGAATAATCTTCCAAAGGGAATGAAAGTTCTACCACTTGAGACATTTAAAATTAGCCTACATGAAGCACTGGGGAATCTATTGAAGGGAGTAATCCTGCGTTGGCTAGGTGGAAATAGACAACAAGAATCTGACATTGTAGACCTATTGGTCTGATCTGGTGCTGACCCTATCACACTTCTCAAGCTCTTTTAGGAGCTATGATCACAGGGTGCCCAGCCTTTGGAGGGGCAGAAGTGCTATGTTACTCAACAGTGACCCCCCCACTCTGGACAGTTCAAGAGTGGCACCCACTGACTCCTTAAGGGGTACTCTCCAGTGTTCTGCTAGATGGATGGGAACGACATTTAAATCCATGAAAAAATAAGCAAATAGATTGTGTGGCGAACCAGGCTCCATTAGGGATGGAGTTAGGAAGAAGTAATGATTATTGAAGTGTTATCATACCTGCCTATTGATATCTGTGGCAAGACATAGGGATAAAAAAGGCTCTAGTTTTAGTTTGTTTTAAAAAAAAATCTTTCTTTCTCAGGCTTTCTCGATCCTTCTCCCGCTATCCCAGACACTCCCTGGAAAGATCTTCAGTGGGGGTTTTGCTTGAGTGAAGAATGCAGGATTAGGGCCTCTGCTTTAAAATCAGAAGTCATGGTAATTAGAAATGATTGATGGGAAAGAAAATACTCTTAATAGGGATTTGGAGAAAGTACAAGAATTTCCAATTCTCTTACTAGACATATTTATAGCACTATGGGGCCTTGATATCAGTTGGGGGCTCCAGGTGATTCTATAACTCAAATACTAAAAAACACTAAAAATGACAGAAACTTTAGAGGTGGTTGAGTTATACAAAAATACTTTTACAAAGGAAAGTGTTGAGTTTGATCTGCTATTATAGCAGGCCATTGTTTGTGAGTATTCAGGCAGCCAGTGAGTACATGTGAAAATTTTCATCAAGCCTGAACGTTTCATTAATTTTAGCTCAAGGGAATATTCATCCAAAAGGCAGCACATCAGAAGTGTGGCACTTGCTGCCCATTAATCATCCTTCATTAGTCTCCTGTTTAAGAAGTTTCAGTTATTTGGCAGGGAGCAGAAATACCATGTGACTTAGGGAGCCAATCACACATCACCAATAACAAACAGTCAAAATGAATAGTTTACAAAACAATACTTAGGCTGAAATTTGTTTGCATAAATTATTTGACAAATACATCTGAATAACAAATGCAACAACTAAGGTCAAAACTGATTCACAAACCAACTGAGGGGAAAAAAGAAGAGGATAGAAACTCAATTTGTAATAAATTTAGAGAGTCTTTCTGCTGACTGTAATAAGCTTTGTGTCAGGCTCACAATTTATAAAAAAATCACTTGACCATCTAATCCTTTTATTCTGAGATGGGTTGTGGACTATGGAGATCCATATAAGACAGGCCATTTTTTTGGGGGGGAAGGGGGAATTAAGACTAGGTAAAACTATTCGACTCTGTCAAATGCCTTCTCAGTATCAATTGGGACTTGAATGCTTTTTGTCTGGAGAAAAATTCAAATTCTATTCTATTCTAGATAGATTCTTGTACCACTCTCATCACCATAATATCCAAGCAGCAGTATGTCAGAAATATAATTTTCAAAATATTATCAGAAGTCAATCTTCTTTTCATAAAACAACCTCATCTGGATGGATCAGTATAGGGAGAACTTTCCTGAGGTGAGCAAAGAGTATTTGAGAGGTCACTATTAAGAAAGGAGACAGGCCAGCGGTGGTCAGCACATGAGAATCTATATTTGTCCTTTTTCAGAGCCGCCTTTGTATCTCTTGGGAGACATCCATTATTTGTATTGCAGATTGAAGCATAGGGTAAAAGTAAAGGATACAATGTTTTGTAGAATTTTAAAAGAAAATCATCCAAGCAAGACAACTTGCCCAAAGCATTAACGTAACAGTTTGATGCAATTCTTCTTCTAAGAACTCCAGATCAAGAAGTTCCTATTGGAATATGGATACTTCTTGGAAATCAAGATCTTAAAAGAAAATATTCCAATTTTTGATACTGCCATCCTACTCCTTTTTAACCACAGTAAGAATGCCACTAAACATGTCACAAAGTCTGGAAACCTTCAGCACATGCAACATGCAATTTTTTAAAGCCCCCTTTGCTTCACATAGAATCATAGAGTTGGAAGGGACCTCATGAGGTCATCTAGTCCAACCCCCTGCTCAGAGCAGGACTAATCTCAGCTAAATAATCCCAGCGAGGGTTTTGTCAAGACACATCTTAAAAACCTCTAAAAATGGAGATTCCACCAGCTCCCTAGGTAACCCATTCCAGTTTCGTCAGAGACGTTTTTGAGTTTGATTTTTTAAATGTTTAGCTTTCAGGGTGGTAGACACTTCAGAAGTAGATTAGATTAGTGTAGATTGATGTGTCGCAAATTTGTCTCATTGAGGACTCAGTCCATGGCACATTTGAAATTTTAAAATGAATCAGTTTGAGTTATCCCAAGCATTTGAATGATTTTTTAAAACATTAGAAAGCCAGAGTTTTCAAATCTGGATAACTTAAAAATTAGCCACAAAAATTGATTCTCCACCATAGAAGGACATCCTTGGGTGATATTGGACACTCAATATATTTACCCTCATTCAATCACAGTCCTGTCTATGCACACTGCATATAAGGTGGGCAATTAGTGCCAGTGCTGGTGGTGGTTTTGAGGACACTTGCCCATTATTATGAGCTGGACTGAGATTACTGACTCAATGGGCTGAGAACATGAGAAATTTCATCTCAAAGGGTAATTTTTTGCTAATCATTTTAAGCACCTGACTATAATTATGCCTCCCTCACGGACCTTCATCACCTTCCCATAATTCTCCTGTGTGCCCAGAAATGCAAGCAAGTTCTCCCACAATTAACTGGGAAAGAATCACAGAGTGGCTCATTTTACTTCAGCACAAAGAACCATGGGACATATCCCCCAAAGTCATAGTGATGCCCCTGGGTGAATGCAATGCCAGTGAGAACACAATAACTCGGGTAGGAGTTTGCAGTGTGACTCCTGTCACCTGGGTTAGGCTAAGTGAAGTGCTCAGACCCAGATGCCGATCACCCGAGTTAACAGTGAAGACATACCCTAAGGGCCTAATTTGGGGCTTCATAAATCATAGTGCTCTGCCTGGGGGATGAGATTGTTTTGTGGGTTGTTATTAGGTCTTGCAGTAGTTCAGATCCAGACCAGATCAGCAATGAGAGAAAGTTGTTATTATTTGTGATAATTATTCAGTGGCTTATGTGAATCGAGTCAGGAGTCTCAGTCCAACTCATATTAACGGGCAGGTGTCCTCAAAACCACCAGCATCACTAGCACCAATTGCCCCCCTTATGTGCAATGTGCACAGACAGGACTGTGATTGAATGGGGGTAAATAGTGAGGTGTCTAATCTCACCCAAGGATGTGGTCCTTCGATGGGAGGATCATGAACATTAGTGGGCATTCAGGAGAAGCCTCAAGCTGCCACAGCTCATGCTGTGTCTGCTCTGTGACTAAACAGAAGACGTTAGCCTCCATGTGGGGTCAGTCACCTTTCACCAACATTAACTGGATGGGAAATAGTTGTTAAAGTTGCCTTGTACCCTCTTGAATTCCACTAGTAAAACAACAACAAATATGAATCCATTGCCTTATATGGTGCCAGCCTCAAAGCACTTTACAAACTAAGGTTCACAACACCTCGTGAGGCAGGAAAGTATTGTTAGCCCCATTTTATAGCTGGGGAAACTGAGAGGCAAGACAAGTTATGAAACTTGCCCAAGGTCACACTAGAAGCCTATGGCAATGCCGGGAAGAGAACCCAGGTCTCCTGACATCTCAGGACTGCCATCCCACAACATTGGCTTATGCCTGTAGCACTTAATAACCAACTCCTCTTCCCCCATCGTGTAGCTAATGGCAAGGCTCAGCATTTCCTTCACATAGGGCCTGATCCAAAGCCCACTCATGTCATGGGAAGATTCCTACTGACACTAGGGGGGTTCGGATCAGAACTCTCTACTGGCAAGACTAGCAGCAGTTTGTGATTTCCTCTCCCCACTCATCCTCACGGAGGCTCAGCCAAATGCAGCAAGACGGAAGCAAGGAGGGTCAAGTTTATAAATGACAGTTGGAAGTTCGGTTTCCACGGCTGCCGGCAATTACTGTGCAGACTCAGATGAGTGGAGATTACAGCCCGGGGCTGCTATTCTGTGCACCAGGGAGACACAATAACAAATGACAAACTTAATTCACAGCAAGGTAGAGGCAGCTCATTCTGTGAACCTGAGGCTCATCTAACAGGGTAGGTGCTGTGGCCGGATTTCTCATCCTGCTATGCTGGTCCCCATCAACGTATATTTTTCAGTCACTATTAGCAGCACCCATGTGATCTTAAGCCTATTAGTCACTCCCCCACCCATTTAAGCAAATATAAAAAATCTGGCTCCCAGAAGGGATTGAGAGATTAGCCTTTTTTACCCCAGGGGTCTGACAAGTTCTTGGCTTGTTGAAATGTGGAATAAATAATAGCCCCCGGGTGGCAGCTTGCATTCCACATGGGCAGGGAGCATGTCTCTCACTAGAGCATTTCCACATGCTGCCTGCCATTAATACAGATGTCAGGCCCTTTATTTATAATATTGGAAGCCCATATTGCAGAGTCATTTATTACTATTAGTGATCAATTAATAATAGATTACCATCTGTGCTCGCCCCACTTGGTATCACTATTTAAACCACAGTAAAGGTTACAAATTAGGCAATGCAGAGTGATTAATACCACTAGCAGTAAGGCTTTTCTAGGGCATCAGTCCGTCTATATGCCTCTGAGGTGAGAGAAGCAGCTTGTGAAGAAAGGGAAACTTTATAGCGTGCTCTGTGCAGAACAGCCTTGATAATAACATATATAACTAAACAGAACCTGTGCAGTGCTTTACAAATGTTAACTGACTAAGACTCATAACACTCTAGTGAGGTGGAAAAGTAGATATTACCTTCCCCAGATATGGAAATTGACATCGTGCGTAAATGCCTTGCTGAAAATCATGCAGGAGGGACTTGATCCAAAGTCCACTGACCTACCTGAGTGGAAAAGTGTCCACTGATCTCCTGGGGTTTGGATCAGGCTCAAAGTGAGGGGCCAAACTGGAATAAAAAAATCCCTGATTTCCAACCCCTAGCTCAATCCATTTCTCCAGGTTCTTCTGTAATAAAGAATGGAGTTTTCTTCTAGGAAGCAGTCCAGATCTTACACTAACTGGGGCAAACCCCTCCTGGACTCTAGTTGTGTTTGAGGCTTATAGCTAGTTTGGGCAAATTTAAAAAAAAAATTCCTGGGAGAGGATTGGATTAGACTGAAGGCTAGCAGCATTACGCAAAACAGGGAATCTGAATCCAGACTCCAGGCTCAGTCTGAAGCCAGCAGGGGCTGAGAATGCCATGGAAGCACTATGTTCACCTTCTGGGGGAAGGGAGCACTGTGCTCAAGTGAACTTTCTAATGGCTGATGCTTGGAGCAGTGGGACAAACTCCAGAGGGATCTAGATTCAGCATCCTCTCTGCCAAAAGGGAGACCTGTTATAATGTGGGGCCATAGAGAGTGATGACAGAGGGAAGTAAGAGAGAGAGAAATGGTGCTAACAGAGAAATCTCCCCTATTTAATTAGCAAAGCTAAGACATGTCCAGGGTGGCTTCATTGTTATGCATGGAGTGGATATTTTGGGGGAAAATGTTAAAACCCATGACCATGTCTGATCTGCTTTGACATTAAAGATCCCAGGGTGCTTTCCTTCAGGGCAGGAGATTGCCTCAGGATCCCGGCAAAACTGTCACCTCCAACAGAAGTGGCCGCATTTCAGTGATGCTGTGTGTAAAAACTTTGGGAAGAGTTTTGGGATCCTGCAGGATGAAAAGACAGTCCTACGTAATTTATTATTGTTATAAAAACATCTTAGTCTCAGCCAATTGTCCTATAAATATATACTGGGTGAAGCCATTAGAAAGCCCAGTCAGGTCGATAGCCTATTTACTGAGGCAGAAAGCCTAAGGTGAGCACCATGTTACCATTAATGGATCAGCTGGGAGGAGCTTGCTGAGGACAGGCTATAGAAACCACCAAACCACAACAGCCAGCACCAGCTATCGCCAAAGGATCAGGGGGGAAGTCAGGGTTTCTTACCACCTGCCAGACCCAGAAGGAGCCGCTCAGCCTCCTCTGGCATCATCATAGTCACTCAGCTCCACAAGCCAATCCGGTCACTGTCTCTCATTGTTCAGTTACCATTGGTTGCTGGTCCTCCTTTATTCCCCCCTCCCCTTTTCCCACCACTGCACAACAAATGCACAGCTGCACAATTGCATCACCCTGCTCATATTATTGGCCCGATTTGCAGAGGTGCTAAGCACCCACCATTCAATGGGAACAACAAGTTCTCAGCACTTCGGAAAAGTAGGCCCTTGGCTTCTCAGCCCCCCTTCTCTCTGCCTCTGTCCTTTCCCCCTTTCTACCTTCCTTTCTTTCAGTTTCCCTCTCCTTTACCCACTCCTCTTTCCCTTCTCTTACACTCACCACCGCTTCCCAGCATGCCCTGCTCCATCCTCACTTCCAACGAATGCTATGCCAAAGAAAAAGTAAATAAAGCAATAGCTAGAATACACTGGGCCAGATTCTCTCCAGGGGCAGATTGGTGACCCTCCCACTGAAGTTAATGGAGTTGCACCTGTTTACACCAGCAGAGAATTTGGAAAGTCTGCGCGTTTGATGTTTGTACAGCCCCAAACACAGCAGAGTCCTGATCCTTGTCTGGAGCTCCTAGGCACTATGGCAATATAAATAAGAGATAAATAATAAAATATTAGTTTTGCTCACTTATAGCTTAAAAAAAAAAAAAAAGAGCAAACCAAAATATCCCAACTTCAAAACCCATTAAGAGGCGTAGTGCTTCTCTCTTGCAATCCTGGGGTCTCCTTGTTGTTACCTTTGTCCTCCTTTTACCTTCCCCAGGGCCTTTGTTTTGGTTGTGCCCATTTGTTTATGTCCTGTCTTTATATGTCCTGCGATCAGATCCATGCCGACTCCCATTGAAGACAGTGGGTCTCCACCCAGGCACAAGGCTCCCCTGTGTACATCTGACCGCAAGACCTGGAGTTATGCAAGATGCAAGATCTTCGAGTTATGTCTCCTATATATTTTTGTGATCTTCACTGATGACAGGTGGGATGGGTACCTTTTAATGGATGGCTATAAATCAAAAATAAATAACTGTAAGTTCTGTAATGAGCTGAGCACACTCTTGGTCACTGTAGAACAATAAGTACTAGGAATAGCCCAAGTGTGATAAATATATAAACATTCTGCCATCCCATTCCCATGCATGCACACATGTACAAACACACAAAATGAGCTCAGTAATATTCAAAAGGACACGCCCATGTTAAACAGGGTTAAAAGCAACCTACCTTAAACATCTGATTTTTCATGCAAGTACTTCAGCATCTCTCTGCTAATTCTAGTCTTTGCAAAACAGCACCAGCTCACCATAGAGCTAACAAACAGGCACTATGTGTACATGCATAGACCTCTTGTATTGGCTTCATTATAAAATCAAGCTCTCTTTCCTGGTTTTATGAGAAAGAAGAAGGAAGCGTCTCAAGAAGAAGAATCCCAAGATGCTGCTGCTTTTTCCTGTTGAAAGGCATCTGAGAGAAGCAGCAAGGAAGGTTGACGTACTCCAAGAAATTAAGAATGAAATAAATCCACCTAGATTTTTTTCTCATGGGTTACTGACATGGGAGACAGACAGAGCAGTAAAGGCATTGGCCTGGTCTATACTTACCGGGAAATTCAGCGGCAGTCGATGGGAGTACGCAAGCTATGCAGAGTAGCTTGCATAACTCACGTCAACTTCCTAAATCCTCTTCTGCGTGCTGTCTCCATATGCTGTGCCGATGGGAAATGCGTACCCATTGATGTGCTATGCTTGTTTTGGAGGTGGTTTTATTGAATCGACTTCTGGATCCATTGAGCGGGTCTTCACTTCTGCTCAATCAATCCAGATAAATCGATCTGATGGTGGTGAATTTGCTGCCATCAGTGAAGACATACCTTTGATATCAGGTCATTGAGATGGAAGAGACTTTAAGCACTCAATGAAATGTATGAGTGTCTACACGGAGGACAAGCCTATCTTCCATTTGGATATCATTTTGCATTTAGATGGTATTTGTCTAACTAGCACAGGCCACGTAGAATAGCAGTGAGGGAACATTAAGGACTGGAATCAAACTTGGGGTTGTTTTATTAGCATAAACAGTTATCCTGTAAGCTCTAGCACTGGAGATACGGTTACACACTGCTGCCGCTGAGTCATTATTCCAAGCTTGTGAGAGGAGCACATTTCCCTCCTGGGGGACTTCACATAATTGATGATTTGTAGAGTGGAGATGGATGGCAATTTAGAGGCACATGCACACACAAAATGTCAGACCTAACTCTGCCCTGTTTTAACATAGCTGCTTCAAGAAAAGGCCGAATCATTGATTTCCTTATCCAGGATGAACCCTAAAGAATAGGAAGCAGTGGCTTGCAATTTGTTTCTTTGTCTATCTGATGGCAAATAAATGAAGCGGTACAAAGAGTAGCAGTAGAATCACTCATTGACCATAAAGTGCCCATCCTAGCATGCTGTGTATATACTGAGGATAATGATATAATGTATCCTTGGGGGACAATGATGTTGTAACATTAACTCTTGCTTGCCTGTACTCAGCCATGGCTACCCTGAAAGTAGAGTCACTTAATAATCTACCCCTTGCTGGCCAGCGGGCACTGGGGTTTCTTCAGGGGGTGATATCGTCCCAATAGCTGAACATGTCTGACATCAGTAAGTAGAGGGCCATGCTACACATACACATTCACTAAAACTCCGCCTCCTGGCACTTGTATGGCTTCTTGTGTCTGTCACTCTCAAAGCACTTGGTAGGAGACAGAGACAAATTTCAGCCCCTTACTCTAGACATGGAGAGGGTAAGAAAAATGATAAAATGCTTTCCCAATCCAGATGCTATTACAGTTTTAGGCAGAAAGTTTTCCCCAGTGTTCTTTAAAGCAGAGAAAAGTAGAAGGGGTGGGGAGGATGGAAAGAAAGAAAGAAAGAAAGATTCCTGAGTATCTAGAATCTCTGATATGAGATGAGAGGAGTGATAGCCCCTTTCATTGGGAGTGGAAGCTGCCTTTTCACTCTCCTAAGGAATTAATACAGATAGGTTTAGGTTAATGCAAATGAATCCACCTGTATTTAAAAAAAAATTAAGCATGACAAACCACTATCCCCCTTTCCCTGCCCCCATATTTAATCACGCTTTGAGGGGTGTGGAGAGGCATTAGTGTCTTTCCACCACCATCACCAGATCCTTGTGTAGCCAGGGGCTTGCTTAGCCTCTGGTGTAAGTAAAAACAGCGTTAAGGCTGCTCTGTCTTGTGATCCCTAGGGTTCGGGATTGCCAGAGAACAGTGTGCTCCAGCCATGTCTCTGGAAAGTCAAATACCATAGAGAGACCAGGACTCATCACCCTGAGATTCCTATGTCTTGGCACTGTCCTGTTAGGACAGCTCTACATACAATTTGCAATATGGCAACGGAGGCCAAGGATCTTTCCCTCAGTTTCAAAGAGCTGAGGCCTCATGTGCAGGTCATTTATTAACTTTTGCAAAGTGCTTAGAAGATTTAAAGTGCAAAGTAAGTGAGAAAGTTTTATCATCATCAATCATCATCATCACCATCGATGTATTTCTTACTGCAGTAGCCCTATTTATTGAAGTATGGGTGCCTCTGTCTGCCAAAGCTTGCTGCTCCGGTGTGGATTAGGAAAATCCAGAGAACAAGAGTTATTTCTCCTGTTCCATTAGTGATGGCTCCTGTTTGATATTCAGGTGATCACAATAAAAAATGGATTTGTCACCTCCCTATTATAAAACAGAGAGGAAAAAATTACTTTGAAAAATTATGAAGAATTCTAGGACAGTGTCTCTTTAATTACAAAATGTCAGTGCTGCACACCATGCAGGAGTGAGAAGGATGACCTATTTAACGGGAAACATTCTCACCTTCTGCATGCTTTTTATCAGTAAGTACAAGAGGATGCCAGTCACTCATTAGGAAATGTCCTGTTCCCACAGACCCAGAGGTGCATTGATTTCCATAATAATATTGTTTTCCTTAAATTATTGATCATGTTCTTAGAGGCATATTGACTTTTAAAAATGTGTTAAGTTGTATTGCATTTTCTTGAAAGAGGAGGCAACATAAAGTTTCTTATTGGAGCTCCCTGGGGCCCTATTCTGCACCAAGGGAGGAAGGATGGTCTTGAGGGGACTGGGACTTCAAATCCTGGCTCTGCCACAGAGTTCCTGTGTGCTTTAAACTCCCTGTGGCTCAGTCCCCCATTTGTAATCTGAGGATAATAATACTTTCCTTTGTCTGTCTTGTCTGTTGACGTTGTTGGTTCTTTGTCTCTTACTATGTGTATGTACCGTGCCATGCATAATGGGGCTGGTCTCAGTTGTGGGCTTTAAGTGCTACTTTAACACACACAGTGATGATGTTGGGTGTTTTGCCATTCAGTAGGAGCAGGGCAGTGGCCATCTTTCAAGTCACTGATGTCAGGACCCTGTGACATTTCCCTCACTATGTGGTGATGTTCCAGTGTCATGACATTCTGAGGCTGTGTCACAATGCTTTAGCGCCATGTGCAACCCATTGAAAATCAGGATATTACAACCATCAGTTAGATCTCCTGAATCTGGACTGTCTGGAGCAAAGGGCTGATGGCAGCTTTGACTCCTACTAACATTTCAAATACTGTGTATTTCGGCTGTCATGGTCAAGACTAAAATTTAAGATAATTTGAGCATGTATTAAGCTCAACTGAAAGAGCTAGTGTCCAGCAGAATTGGGAACAGAACACAAGTCTCTTGGCTCACAATCCCGCACTCTGACTATTAAGCAGTGCTGTCCCCTAAGCAAGGCTGAATTCACTACCAGGGTCGTTTTGCCTTTACTTTGCAAATACAAATCTATCACAAATTACTATTTACTGTATCCCTCAAGTAATCAGTTATATGGCACTGAATATTATCTCAGAAGTAATTGAATACTGATTACTTTTACAGTGTGACTGATCACCACATGCAGCTGCACTACATCACATGACATCAATCCTACATTGGGAAGAGGAATTATGGATTGCCAAGAAAAGTAGCCACAAATCATGTGTACTGTTTTCCAGCCAAAAAGTAATCTGATTATTTTAAAAGGTGAATTTTTTTGTTTACAGAAGCAGTGATCCCTTCCTAAAATGAACCACTTCCGTTCACCACAAGCTCTCAGCAGAATAATCGGAAAGCTGCCACTACTCTAGTATGTTTGAAACAGGCCACTCAGTGGTGCTGTTTGAGCAAGAACAACACAGACGAAAAAATATGCTAATGATGACTAATGCCTGATTTACACTTAAAAATTAGATCTATTTATCTACTGTGATAAATTTTACGCCCTGAATGTCAGAGTTAGCTTGGCCTAAACCCCAGTGTCGACCTAGCCACTGCCTCTCGGAGAGATTGATTAACCCCTTCTGTCAATGTAGAAAGTGACTACACTACGGCATTGTAGCTGTGCCTCTGTTGGTGCTGTAGCATTGACATGACCAAAGGAAGGTAACTGTCCACTAAGGAAAGTAACAGACAATTACGTTAGTGCTCATTCTCTCCTTACCACCTCAACTAACATTTTCGCTGAGATGACAGAATTTGAAGTTGGAATTTGCATACAGGACATGGTGATAACATTTGTTCTCATGGGGTTTGTTTTGGTTTTTTGTTTAAATTGGCTAACACTTTCAAAAATGGGAGCCTAACTTTAGCTAGCCATATCCTTGTTTTGGCAACTCAAAAACTGCTTTTCAAGGAGTATCAGTAACTCCCACTGAGTTCTGCATTTTGAAAAAATCAGGCTGCTCACTCAGGTGCCTAAATATGGCTCCAGAAACCTAACTTTAGGCACTCATTTTTGCAAAATCTTGGTCGGCGACCTTTTAATGGGACCCTCATAAGGTTAAATTGTTCTGAAAGTTTAGGGGTTTTTTTTGGCAGACATAAGCTATTGCAAAAACAAAATGTTTCCATTAAAGGGTCACCATCAACATAAAAATATCATTCTGGTCTGAAACTGACACATGGTCCTGTAATGGGGCAGAACCCCTCCTATCATGCAGAACCTGGCCAGAATCAAGGCGGGTTCCGGGTACACTAACATAGATTTATAACGGCTGAGACTCTGGTCCATGGTTTCTGAACATGACAGTGTTCCTTAAGTGATATACTGCTTCACCAAAAAAACCTTCTTATTATCCATCTCTATAAAACAGTATTTCCTAGTGGATAGAGCACTGGACTGTGACTCAGGAGCCCTGACCTCTTTTTGCAGCTTTGCCATTGGTCTGCTGGGTGACCATGGGCACATCATTTCACTCCTCTGTACCTCAGTTTCTCCACATATAAAACAAGGGTAATGATTCTTACCTCCTCTGTAGAGCACTTTGAGACCTTCTGATGAAAAATGCTATATAAGAGCTAGGCATTATGATAAACAAAACAATGGCTTTGTGCAGCTAAAATTCTTCCTGGGGAAGGGGGGTTCCCCAACTAACTTCCCTCTGACCATCACAAAGAATGCCAGGAGGCAGCAGCTAGAGCAGGCTAATATGCAGTACTTTGCTCTTACAGATCCCAGGAGAAGGCTATCATTTCCCTTACCTGCGCCCAGCCTTCCTGTCCTCACGGATTGGCTCCTGATAATCCCAGCATGGCAGACACACACCTTCCCTCACCTCAGGAAGAGTTAACCCTCTGCCTGCCAGATGCTGAATAAGGCATCTTGAACCTGTCGCAGTCAGTAAGAGCCCATGTGGCAGGGGTGGGGCAAACCTGATCTGTACAAAGAAAGTTTGCACCTAACCTCATGAAGCTCAAATTCGGACTTTTCCAAAAGGCGAGGATGTTCAAATCCAGGATTTTGGTTCCAGCACATCTCTAGTTTGCCTCACTTTATGAATGAAGGATTTTCAAAGTGCCATAAGGAAGTTAGGTGACTAGCTCCCTTTAAAACTCCCAGCCTAGGCTTACATCTGATCACTGCAGCCTTTGCCTCAGTCATTGTGCAACTCATTGTAATGCTCTTCCTACAGTTGCACGTCAGGAGACGGTTGCATGAACACATTTACTTACTGCCAACGTGAGAGAGCTCAAAGAATTCTCCTAAGATGAGTCCAACAGAGAACAGGATGTTAAGGCTGCTGAGCTCCCCTGAAGAGTTTTGTTACCATAGGGGAAGAGGAAATTACATGACAACAAAACTGGCCATGCCAAATATCCATCCAGGTGAACATTTTGAATATGCCATGTCCTCAAAACCAAACTACCAGGCCTTTGGAAGTTCACTCACAGGGCCTTTTCAGTACATGATCACCCAGTCCTAGGCAGTGTGCCATGCCAGTCAGCAGATAATACAATGTAGTCATATGTACAATTATATGATCATCATATAACACAAAGGCAGTTTTTAAGGTGCACATAAATAGCATTTTGGATTACTGCTTGTATGTTGTTTCTTCATGTATTGAAAGACCCTTAACTCTGCCCCTTTGTGCTCATGCATTACAATATACCCTTAACTCTGTCCTTTCCATCTATGCATCATGGTACATTATTTATAATTATATGATCATGGACTGTCTCCACACCAAACAAAAGGTCAGTTTATACCTGGTGATTGTTCTGAGCATGCTACTGTACGGAGCAGAGACGTGGACCATGACAGTGGCTAACTAAAAGAGATTGGAGGCTGCCCATCACAAATGGCTGAGGAAGATATTACACATTTCATGGAAAGACAAAATAGCAAATGTGAGACTAATGGAGCTGATGGAGCAGGACGTGTAAAAAAAAAGATATCCTCAGAAGAAAGAAGGCTCAGGTGACTGGGACACATAGATTGTATGGAAGATAGGAGACATGCTATTGAATTGGTCCCTGAGGCAGGAAAGAGAAAGCGAAGAAGGCCAAGGAAGAACTGGAAGAAAACAGCAACAGAGAATATTGAATGTGCTGGCATCACCTGGGAAGAAGTACCACAACTAGCCAACGACCACAACCAGAGAAGGAACTGGACTGCCTGATGTGTCAGCGGCACAGGAGGAACTAAGGGCTATTTATTAAAAATACAATATTCATTTTGCCTCTGACCATAACATTCTCTTACCATAGTTTTTTGGTGGCTCTTGTAACAAAACCTTGAGTACCCAGCAAGCTGGACAGTATGACAAAATGGAAGTTACTGATGGGAGGATGAAAAGGGACTCATGCCCTTCTGAGGTCAAAATCCATGTTGCTTCGTGAACCCACTGTGGTTATCACACCCTCTTCATTCCTAATGTGCGTCACTTTCATTGCCTGTTCTGAGTCCATGGCCCGAAGGTTGTGATGGTCTGTCTCAGGAATGCCAGATCAAAGTACAGTCTGGTTTGTCCCCTTCCATCCACTCAGCGTGTGTTAAAGCAAAGCTGTCTGTGTAGCAGATAGAGAAAGAAAAGATGACCTCTGTGAGCAGCAATTCACAAAAGGAACCATCTTCCCCTGTACAGATTTCACAGAATGTAAAAAAAGCAATGACACAAATAATAGAAATAGTGAATGCTACTACCCGCAGAGAGTAGTAGCTGTCATAGACAAAAAAAAAAAATAACTCCTTAGAACCATTAAAGATGAATAACTTTCAGGTGTTTCTTTTTTTCCCATTGTTCTATAGATAAATAACCTCTCTTCTTCTAATAAAAGCTGCCATAAAAACTAATTAGTCGAGCTTGATTCAGTAATTATTTGGTTTCTAATAAAAGTTAGATTTGTACCTTTAAAATAGGCCAAGCAATGAGGTTTGCAGCTTTACAGGGCTGCTATGCAGGGAAAATGCTGTGTGCTAGACTGATGTAACAAAACAATATTACAATTAATGGTAATTCTGGATTCAAAACTGGGGCTGGGACTGTCATTTATCATAGAAACATAGAAATGTAGGGGTGGAAGGGACCTTGAGAGGCATATTTTCCCTCTCCCTAAAAATGAATTGCTGTGAGTTTCTGGATTAGTAATAATACTTAGCACTTGTCAAGCACTTCACATGTTCAAAGTGCTATGTAAATATTAACTAATGAATCTAATAATTGCATCATTAAATCTTATTTTAAAATGATTGAGCATTGTCTTACACTTTGTGTGCTGTTGCAATTACAAAGCCATAGGAAAAAGAGAATATCCAACTAAATTAAATGTTAGATAAAAGCAGATTTAAGAATGAGGAGGACTGACAACCCTTTTATACTAGGATAGAGGAGAACCCAGGACTGTGTTCTGAAGCCCGTGGCACATGGGCAAATTAGTTCAGGGGGAAATGAATGGGGTCAAAACTCTCCAGGCATGTACTTTGGCTTGGGTTCTCTCAGCACTGGTTGCCTAGCTGAACAGTTACTCCCCAAGGGAGCAATTAGAATGCATTTACTCTAAGCATGAAACTCCAGTATGAGCATAGTCACCTGGGACTGTCACAGGTGAGCCATATTCATGAATGGAGTCTGAACTCAAGCCAGACTAGCAGGGGATTCCTCGCGTCAACTTTTCCCCTGTGGAATACAGAATAATTCATTAACTTACACATTTCACCTGCAACAGTGCAGGTAAATCCCAGACTGGCGCTTCCTGGTCCACATGGAGTCTAGTCACATCCTTGCCACATCCCATTTGTCATTCTAAAGATTAGATGGAAGGTCAGGCGCTGTCTTTGCTGTTTTACTAAAGAATTAATCTGATTGCAAAATATGTCTGCAGGCAGTTCTATGTGGGGCAAACCACTGTATAAGCTGATGCACTTCTTACACACATCCCTTTGCAGCCAAGAGTGTCTCTCGAGAAGGAGTTATTGCTGACCTAAAAGACAAGAAATAATGGCCTGATCTACACTTAGAAGTTAAGTTGACATAGCTACGGCACCATTGTTCAGCTGACTTAACCCTAGTGTAGACATGGCTAGGTCGACAGAAGAATTCTTCCATTGACCGAGCTACTGCCGCTCGGGGAGGTGGATTACCTACATTGATGGAAAACCCCCTTCTGTTGCTGCAGGAAGCTTCTGCACTATGGTGTTGCAGTGGCACAGCTGCAGTGGTATAACTGTGCTGCTGTCGTGTAGGCATAACCTATATTAGTGGAATGCACCATGGTTTTTTGCAGTTTCTTCCATCCCATCATCGCTTTTCCTGGAGATCTTTGTCTACTTCTGGTGACAAGAATTTACAAGAAACCATTTTGAGCTCACAACACACACACAATGCCTTGTTCCCCACAAAACTTCTGTCCCAAGAATTGGTTGTACCATTTTGTTTCAGCAGATCTCAGTAATGCTTTCCAGGAAGGTGTTGAAAATGGTTACATCCCATCTATGCTAGCAGTTAAATCATTTCCAGCACCAATTCAGGGAAACTTGTTGCTGATGATCATTATCAGCAGCAGTTCAATTTCCTAGAGAACATGGAGCTCTCGGAAAAGGTCTTTAGTTCAGGACTGAATGGACCAATGCAGTCTACAGAAATTTCTACCTAGCTCAGATTGGAAGCCCAAAGCACTGGAACTGCACCAGCATAACCACTCCTAACTCATCCACAACATAGTGCCTCATGCAAAAGCTTCTGCTCCCAGCAATGGTGCTATGAGATAGGTGTTTTATGGCTCTCCTAATGCACTCGTCTGACCCTGGTTGTAAAATGTGTTTCTCATGCACACGTGAAAATAATTCTATCAAAACCAGTGTGGCTATGTGCGTGTGCTAAACCAGTGGTTTTCAACCCTTTTTCATTTGCGGACCCCTAAACAATTTTGAATGGAGGTGTGGACCCCTTTGGAAATTTTAGATATAGTCTGCCGAACCCCAGGGCCAGTGGATCACAGGTTGAAAACCACTCTGCTAAACCATCATAAATTCAAGCAATGCAATTAATTTCATGCAACTGAGGTCCCTGTGGAGATCATGGTATCTGCATAGCACCTAGCAAAATAGGTTTCTAGATGCTTCTGTAACCCTAATTCTAATAAATAAACTGCAACATTTATCATAAAGTTTAAAGAAGGACATACAAGTGTTTGCTTACAGAGAGGACAACGAGACTAATTTGGTGTAGAAGGGAATGTCTTCAGAGGAAATGCTTTATGAATAAAAATGTCCATTCTGGAAACTACATAGGAGGCTATGGGAGAGCCAGGTATGGGTTAGAAATAGCAAAGGGATGGGGAGTTTGACAAAGGATTTGTCATACTAAGGAAACATCTGGAGGTGTGAACTAAGGGCTTGTCTACACAGTGAGTTAGTGAGCGGTAAGCTAGCACGCTGTAGATTCCTGCCAGGCTTGCCACACACTAACTCACTGTGTAGACAAGTCCTAAGATTTCACTGAGAAGTTTGGGGTAGGTACGGGAAAGATCTTTTCCACCCAGAGGAAAATTAACAAGCAATTGAGTCTGTGTCAATACACGTGTAGCTACTCAGCTACATAGTGGAAGACAGTGATGTTAATGAAGTTAAGAAAAGGCTAGATTGGTATTTGGGAGTATGCTTGTTGAAAAGTGGATATTCCTCAGAGGGATTTGGGTGGATCTGCTGGGAAAGGAGGGGATGGAGGTAGGTGAGCCAGGCAGCCAAGCCTGGGCAGGGCTAAATGTCCCTTTGAGATTTCTGTCCTTCCACAGCTCACCTTTCCTCCACTTGTCTGAGCCCTCAAGGTTATTAAGTTTTCCCTGATTCTTAGATTCCTCTTTTAGGAGTGGTTGAGCTTTTCTGCCATAATAGCAATAAACCCATAAAGTGAAAGGGTAGTGTGATTGAGACTGTATTAGTCAGGGCATTGTTAACACAAGAGGGGACAAACGAGAAGGCAGAAGGACTTGTGTCTGCATTTCTTATTGACAAAAGAATGCCCAGTGTTGGCAGAAGGCCTGTTTCAGCTGCAGCAGATCCCTCTCATGAACAAGTGACTAATGACTGACAAGACCTGTCACCAGCCTGGCCAAGACCAACATGAGGGCCCAGATCCTGAGATGTGTCCAAGCGGTGCTTGGCCAAGCTCAGGAGGTCAAAGCAACAGTGCCTTGAAGCTACTTTTGCCCTTTCCCCAATCCTGGGGCAGATTCAGCACTGGGCTGCTCCCTGGCATAAAGCAGGGCAATTTCAGGGCTTGCAAGGACCTGTTCCAGCAGCCAGGGATTGCCAGGGCATAGATATGCCACCCCCTTTCGCTGGGTCATGACTGCTGTGCCAGAGGCTGGGAAGGGGTGGCATACGAATCAGTATAGCAGCTCTATGCCTACTGAAGATTCCCCTAGGTAGGGAAAGTCCTCAAGGATCCAAATCTACCAGCTTTACCACTGCTTTATGGTCCCAGTGTGCAGAGCAGACAGAGGGCACCTAAGCATCCCACCCTGGAACCAGGGCCCCCACATAGGGCGGGGGGGCGGGGGAGAAGGGTACACTTTTCCAGGGCCTTGATGCCGTGGGAGGCCCGGCCCAGGCTGCAACCCCCATTACCATGAGGAAAAAATTGAGGCTAAATTGTAGATCATGCCTGAGGATATTTATAGAAACTTATTTCCCTGAATCTATTGTCCAGATCTTGTGAGATTTGCAAATCTTGGAGATATGTAACACGAGAGAGGGCTCGTGTTACAAGTCTGTACTGGGCCCGAAAAAATTATGCTTGGGCCCTGCCTGGAACACTCACGCCCTCCTCAGGTTTGAATTCTTCTCCATGAGACATTCCTTGCTGTCATGTACAGGAGTTGGGCAGTATCCCTTTAAGTAGCACGTAAGCCCTCTAACGGTGCTTACTGTGTTCTGTGTTTTAGAAGCCCAGCAGAGCAGCACAGCAATATGTATTCATCGCTAGTAAACATGGTTATTTGGACCCCACCCTGTCCCTGTGCTTCTTTCATATCATGCTTGTTGTGTAAAGAGCAAAAGGCACTCCACTCACTAAACAGAGATGTTTGTGCCAAGCCGGAGCTGGTGAACTTGTGAAGGAAACAAGGCAGCGTGCAGACTGCCCTGGTTGCACTTGTCACCACTAATACCCATACAGATTGCAGTCACTATGCTTAACTGCATGTGGGTATCAGTTAGCTGTCCACTGAATTTGTAGAGATATCTGAGTCACCCAGTGGCTGTCCCTGAGCCTTTAACCTGGTGAAACACAGAGGGCCATAGTCTCTGCAGTGAAGGAGAATGAACCAGGAAGGATGGAGTGGACACCTGAGGTGCTCATCAGACTTTTGAGTTGAATTCGCTCTCTCTCAAAGAAGTAGTACATAAAGCATCATGCAATTTTAATATGCCTTTTCTGGAGCAGGTTGGTGCTGGCAAAGTGGTTGTTAAAGCTGGCAGGGCTTTTTGCTTTCCACTTACACACTAATATCTCAGGTGGCCATAATGCGGTGCCATGGCTAAATGCAGCTCACACACTCCTGTATATCGCCAGTAGCTCAGGAGCTGCCCTCATAATTATTTAATAGGAAGATGCAGCTTTCAAAGACTCCATATCCCCCAACAGTGTTCCATCTTGAACCAAGCGGCCATTGTACATTAAAGGTGAGATTGGAGATGAAAGCAGCTACAACTGCAGATGCGAACAGCTGCAATCTACTCCAGGGGAGTTAGCAGTTATTATTTGAATGACTCTTTAAACAAATTGTGTGCAATAAATAAAATAAATATTTTACTGTCAGCAAGTTGCTACTGTGGTTCTCAGCTTGACAAAATTTGGGGTTCCTGGAGTTAATATGCTAATCCTGAACAAAAGCCTGATATTAATACAGTATGTTTTTAAAGACCAGCTCTGGGTCAGATTCCCTGCCACCTCCCCAAACAGGGTTATGGAAGGAGGAAAAGATTAAGACAAATCTGGATCTTGTCTCTAAAGTGACTCATTCTAGTTTTAGCTAATAACTCAGACAGGTTCTCTTTTACGGATCGAGCTTTCCCCTCATTTTATCCTACTTTTAATTTTATGGCACTGATTCGCAGTTGGTCTGTTCCTGAGCCTACCATAGGATCTGGCCAGAAGGGTGGGGTGTCAAAAGAAGCTTTAAGCCATGGATACACAGAGACCCCTTGGCAAAGGGCCCCTGTTCTTAGAAAACAACTCTCATCCTATACCTGACAAACTCACTACACCAAACGTCTTACAGGATATTTATTCATAAAGGGTAACATGTAAGGTATCTACAAAAAGCTTGTAACTTTTCAAGATTCATAATCATTGTGAGAATATGTATGGGTAATATTTAATGAATAATGTATTTATATTGACAGTACGCTTTATGGACTTGGAGTAAAAATTAGTCCCAGGGGATAATGAGTTTTGGTGATGGCCCATTTGGGCGGTGAAAATTTGTCACTTTTTAGCCAGTGATGCAATGCAAGGATCAGTTGTTTAGCTTTGTGCAATACTAAGACTCTCAATGGGAAACCATCAGAAGCAACTGCAAACAATCAAAACCACTTGAACATAAAAAAGGAACTTTACAACAAGACGGGGTTCACCCTGTCTGTGAATAGAAGCAAATGGCTGTTTTCAGTATAACACAGAGGAGGGAGAGCGCTCTGGCTCCATTCACTGAGGAAATCCCTTGTGAAGCTGGGGTTGGGTCATGTTTTCATGAATGTTTGGATCCTGATTCTTGGGAAACCAGCCACCTCTGCAACAGATTGAACTTCAAGGGGAAACCTACTTTAGTAGATAAGAAAGATAACTATCAATAAGAGTAAACCCAGGTTCACTTTTCATGATTTTGCTTTAAATTGCAATCATCTGTTTCCATCACTCTCTCTTGTTTCTCGTTATATTTTTATTGTTTCTTAAAATAACATACTTTTATTTTATTGTAAGTGCTCACAAGTGCTGTGTGGTTTACAGGAGCGGTGGTTTAAAAGTACAGCTGGTAAACTGGGATACACTGCTGCTTTGGGGGCAGAGGATCTGGGACTTCTGTAAGAACCCAGTGTCAGAAGCTGGATATCCCTGGAGAACACTTCAAATGATTTGGGTGCACCTATTGTTAAGATGCAAGGTGAAGTCAGGGCTGGCATAGCCTAGAGGAGAGTGCTTGAGTGGCTGAAAGGCTGGTGATGTCAGGGAGCTAACATCCATCCAGGCACAAGACTCCCTCATGCTGGATGCAGCGGGTGACTTACAGTCCTGGGTATCCCAAGGACTGTCACAGCCAAATGAGTGCTTCCCAACTGGGGTCATGCCGGGGTCTATCCATCTCCTTTGCTGGTGTAAGTTAGAGCAATCTCAGGATGCTCTAACTTATGTGCTGCTTCCCCTGGCCCATCATGATCCTGGGAAGCAGAGAATAGCCATAGCCTTGTGCACTCTGGCCATGTCTGTGACATGCCAGCTATGCCAAGACATAGGAACAGGGCCAACAAAGAGCCTTACACCAGTTCTGCTCCAACAAGGGAGACCAGCTACACAGGAGGTATTCTCAGGGAGCCATTACTGCCTACTATAAGGCTCCTTACACTGCCAGAGTAATATGTCAGGGCCTTAGTTCATCTGTGAATCAGTGCCCATGTCAGCCTGTCCCGCATCATGGCTACAGCAATCATGGCCAGGTCTATCTGGTTTCCGTGGTCTCCAATCCATGCAGTGTGCATACTCCAAAGATGGCTAGATGTGAGGTGTCCTGGATATCTGTTCTCACCTGCGCTGTGTCATAAAGATTAGTACTGAGTACCCTGTGGTGGTCCCAGTGACACCACTAGGTGGCAGTATGGCAATATGCATATTGGTAGTTTCCTGGTAGTTTCTGCTGTCACCACTAGGTGAAAGTGTAGTAACACATCACATGTGTAGATTCCAGTGAGGTATCTCTGCTATCCCCAGCAGGTGGTAATGCAGCAACACTTACTTGTGCAAATACCACAGCACCACTGGGTGGATGCAGTTTTCATGGCAGAGGGTTTCTGCCCTCACTGCAAGGGGTGGTGTGACATCACACATGCTGGTAGAGATTCTGTCACAAAACTCATCCGTGCAAAAGCAGAAACAAGTAGAAGTGTCACCACCTCTTTCTTTTATCTGATCGGTGCAATTCTCGGCTTGCTCGTGTGTATTGGTACTGCATGGTGATGAAACATGGTGACAGTAAACATGAAATCCTGATAAAGGGATAAAACCACATGAGGCAGCCATGTACTATCTCAGTTAATCCCTGGTAGTTTTTCTTTTGGTGAGATTTTAGACCATCAAAGTGGATTAAAAATAGCTGTAAAATTATTGTGTGGTCTGGGGTGTGTGTTCTGTTTGGTTAAGAAAGGCATTTTTTACCAGCTCAGGATCACATCATAGTGCCTAACACAGAGAACGATAGTAGCTTCGCCATGGATTATCTAAAGCCCTCCGTTAACTTGCACTAACCCACTGAGAAGATAATACAGTAATAAATAATCAGCCACACTAGGAATTACTGATATAAATGTGCTGCCTATACTCGCCACAGGTCTCTTCCTTGAAGAGTGAGCATTGTGTATTCCATACTAGGCTAATCACAAGGAGGGAATTTACTGCAATCCCATCAAAGCAAATAACAGCTATCTCAGCAAACTGCACAGGCCAAAGTTTCCACTTTAGCCACTTGCTTATGTTTCCCTTAGTAAAATAAAAGGAAACACAACACATGTAAACTTGATCACTCTTCAATGAGTAGTTTAGCCCTTGCACAACTTGTGCACTGAAGGAAGGGGATTGTATCCAAATGGACAGCTTTCCAGGTGCTGCAGCAGTGAAGTAGTTACAAAGTAGTTGTGAAGTACATGTTGCATAGCACAGGGTAAGTGGATAATGTAGAATGGGGGCAACGGTGCTATGCAAGAACCTGCTGAACTGTCGCTAGAAAAGCACAGCCTATGTGGGGCTGACTGGACAATAACTTTGGAAATCAGTGAGCATTTTAGCAGTGTTATGCTGGAAGGTATTAATGGCTGCCATCAATCACAGACCTGGTTGAAGCGGATGGGTGTACTAAACAGCCTTCCTACTGAATGGAAGGCGAAATTAAGCCTTTGTGTGGCGTGAGATAGCTAGAAACAATACAAGCTACTGCCCAATGTAGTTGGCCACATGGTGAGACCTTAACAGGGCTAAGTCATGTTGTCTGAGGGGTTTCCCTGGCATTGGTTGCAAATGGGGGGAAGGAGGGAGGGGCTAGAGGATGGTTTGACAAGCTGAGAGCCAGGAGAAAGCGAGCAGATGAGAGACGCAATTGTGAGCATGGCCCTGAGAGGGAGCAGAGAGACAGAGCTCTCCTTGGAGCACAGGACTGGATGGCTGGAGGGGCCGGCTTGGAAACTGTGGGCAAAGAAATTGCCTTCTATTGTTTGTTTCTGCTGTATTCAGGGAAACAGAAAATTGTGTATATGCTTTGTAAATAAACAGGATTGCAACAAAGAATACACCAGACTTGAATCATCCATTTCTCCTCCTAACAGAAATCACCTGGTAAGGCCCCAAAGGGACAACAGCAGCAAAAAATAAAAAACAAACAAAAAAATACTCCCAGGATCTGCTAGAACTCTGTAACTGCCTTCTGTGCACCACTGCACAGAACCACTGAATTTGGCTCCGAGATTTCCATGGAAATGGAACCTGTTTGCTCAGGCCCACAACGTTTAACCCTGTTACATATGCATTGAAGGTGCAATTGATGAGGTACGATAGCTCATAAAACTAACTACACAACTAATTCCATTTCCCCCACCAACTAAACCTGAAAGATTTTCATATAAAAAGCACCAGTTTGACATTTCATTTTTGAGATGTTGAGCCAACAAGGGTTAAGCAACCAGCAGGCTGCATGACCTCAAAACAATCTGTAAGGACATATTAGAAGTCTATAGAAATGATAAACAGGGCCATTCCTTACAGTTAGCAAAGCCATGTTAAATAGAATAGGGTTCTTGAAATGTGGGTTTGTACTATTAGAGAATCATAAGCAGACACTAATTGTATTAGTCTGTGTTTACCTATATCTTGTTAGAAGTTTAACAATGTGATTTAATTAGCTTATAGATGCTAAACATCTGTTCCTGTCTATGATATTTCATTACTGTATTCTACTGAGTCAGAGGTCAAAAGTGGATATTACCATTTAGATGGAACTTGTGGTGTAATAATATCATCTTTATTTCTCTTTGAAGTTTGTAGTAAACTACCTATGAACTCTTTGAATGGTTAACTGCCTTATGCTAATAAACGCAACTAGTTACCTGCGTATGCCTAGGAAAGAGTGATTAACTTCAAAGCAACAATATATATTACCTATTCTTCAGCCAAGGAAGCTCTGCTGTGGTCACAACTTGCTTCAGCTATAAAGGATGTTGGGCCTGATCTTGTTTTGTCTCAGATCTGTTTAAACTTTGCCAGGGAAAGTTTTAAATATCAAAACTGAGGTCTCCAGGTCTACTCTGGATTATCCTAGCAAATTCTCAAGGAAGAATTTGAACAAACTCTGCACATGGACTGCCTATTGAACTATAACCTATTGAACTGATTCTAGAAGGACTTTTACAAATCAACAGCCTCACCATCTCTGCTATGAAGCTGCCCTAAGAACTTTATTCATATCTGGATGTATAATGATCTTTTAACCACAGTAACTTTCTTTCTTTTTTTAAAAAATAACTCTTAGATTAGTTAATAAGAATTGGTTGTGTGTATTTGGGTAAGATTTGAAATATTCATTGACCTGGTGGGTAATGTGTCTGATCTCTTGGGATTGGTAGAACTTTATATATGAAGAATAAGATTTTAAATAACCCTCACTATATAGACTTGGCTGTCTGGGTAGGAGTGAAAGGCTGGATTGCTTAAAGGGGACTGTATTTTGACTTCTTGATAACCAGTAAGGCATTACAGAAGCTATTTTGTTACTGGCTTGGTGAAAACTAGTTATAGAATAAACCATCAGTTTTGGGGATCATCTGCCCTATTCTTTGCAGTTTGCCCTGATTGAACAGTCTCAGTATTGCCCCTCCAGCAACCATGGTCACAATTTGAAAAATTCAAAATTGCTGTTTGTGTTATTCACTCAATTCTTTAACCCACTTAAGAAAAATACAATAACACCCTGAAAAATATTTGGCCTGATTCTAAACTGAGTTACAGTAGGTTTACACCAGTGTATCTCCAGTGGTGTAATTCCTGATTTATACCAGTGTGAGATCAGAACAAGGATCACTGTCCTAGAAGACTATAGACAGCCTCATCCACTGAAATGCAGCCAGCTGTGGGGTGACACATAGCAAGGGTTTAACTGCACAGCGGTATCATGAAATGGTTTATCTTACCGTCAATAGAAATGTCAGGGAAATGCAAGTGGGCATCTGACATTTGGCCAGGATGACAGGGATACTACCCCTAACACTAGCGAGAAGTGCCACAAGATCTTGAACAAAAGAACCTTGTATTTAAATCTCATCCAAAAAGCAGCATGCCCAGTAATGCAGTGATGCTTAAGTAGGCTGTAGCATAGTGTGTTGTTCAAGGGAGAAGAATGCCTCAGACAGTAGCTGATCACATGATTTTTTGGCATAAGTGATGTGGCTAGCAGAAAGAGTGGCAAGAAACAGAACTTTCATGCTGAAAGGCCAGTGTTCCATGGTGAGGCTATGCGGTTTGTTTCTCAGCAGCCAGCCTCATGCTTGCACTCCTGTCTGGTCCCTGACCAGTCTATGTCCCTCCTGAAACCTGATCTGCTTTCTCCAGGTCCCCCATCATACTACATCACCAGCACCACTTCCTGCAGCACCTATGTCCTCATGGAAGATCCCCATCTAAGTACTTTCTTAGTCCTACCCTGCTGACCTTGCGAGATCCCACAGGGTCACAGCACAAGGGATATGGCTGTCTCCATGTCTTGATTGTATTCACTTTTACACTGATAAAATATGCCTATTGAAAACACTCCAGGGGTAGGAACAGAAATAAACGCACGTGGCTTTATAGCTAAATTGACACGGTATGAACAAAAGAGGATCTCGCAATGCCGCAGGCACAATAAACTCAACCCTCTCTCTCAAAAGGTAATCTCAACCCCACCCCTAAACTTCCCCTTCTTTAGAGAGGCGTTGAAAGCATACCGTTACTGAAGAAAGCAGCTCAATCTCTTACTGAGTGAAAGATTCGAGTAAACAGAGAGGTCTTGCACCTGGTCTCTGAATGTTGACAAGCTGGGCGCTGTCAGGCCAACGGATGATGCAAATCCCAGAGCCAAGAGCTATCCCAAAAGTGCAAGGACTGTCATTTCATTGCTTCACTCTAAATGACGCTGATTTCATGCTGCATTGCATTTTTACACATTGCAGATTTATATTTTAAGTACCTGTACTATTCATTTTGTGCTTACATGTGACACATGTGTCAGGAAATAGATTAATCCGCTGATGGGGTTGGAAATACTATGGTTACAACAATACGCACATCTGAGCATAACTCAGTGAATAGGACTACAATATATGATCAAGCAGTCTGAGCAATTCCTTTTCATTAGTGGGAGTAAATGCTTGGCATTGCATCTATCTTCTTCTCCTTCCCTTCTTCCTTCAGGAGTGCCAAGTCATTTTAAAGACACATTAAATTGCCAGAAGACTCCCAAACAAAGCCAGTCAGCCTGCTGCTCGTTTGGATAAAGTTAATTACAGCAAAGATTAAAATCTGCAGGGCTTGATTAGTGTTGTTGAGACTTACAGAATCACATTGTCCATTGGGAGCTTCACGCCATCTCCTCTCTCCCCCTCCTTTTTTCTCTTTTCTTTGTTGTTTCTTCGTAATTGTTTTGTTTTTCTCCTATCCCACGTATTTGGCAAGGCGGCTAGGATTAGCAAGCTGCATCGCCCCAAGATGGAAAAAGCTGCTTTCTTGGTTCAGCTGCCATGCGTTCCGGCTGAAGAAGGGGCACAGAACTGCACAACCTCTGTACAACAAGGTTCAAAAAAGAATTAGATAAGTTCCTGGAGGATAGATCCATCAGTGGCTATTAGCCAAGATGGCTAAGCCTCTGATTGCCAGATGTTGGGACTGACAGGGGATGGATCACTCGATCATTGCTCTGTTCTGTTCATTCCCTCTGAAGCATCTGGCACCGGCCACTGTCAGAAGACAGGATGCTGAGCTAGATGGGCCATTGGTCTGACTCAGAATGGCTGTTATTATGTTCTGGTATTGTTCAAGCTGTATCTTTTCTTTAGTGCATTACTGCATTAGGAACGATGGAGCTTATAAACCCAATGAGTCCTAGCCAGGCCTTCTCAGCCCAAGAGTGGATCACCATAACTTGGAAACTTTGAGCGTGGGGGGCAGTGAGAGGAGGAAAAAAGTAAAAAGGCAGCATGGCCTAGTGAGTGAGTCACAGGACTGGGAATCAAGAGACTTGGCTCTTTCCCTAGCTCTGCTAATGATCTGTTGTGTGACCTTGAGCAAGTCCCTTCACCTCTCTGTACTGTTTTCCCCTCCCATTCTTTGGCTGTCTTGTCTATTTAGATTATAAGATCTCGAGGGTTGGGAATTTCTCTCATTCTGTTTTGTACAGTGCCTAGCAAATTAGGGCCTAGTTTTCATCTGGAGCCTCTAGGTGCTATCATAACGCAAATAATAAAGGGATAAATCATATAATGCTTTATATATATATATAAATGTGACAGAAAGCTAGGTCTGTATCAAATTGTGAACCCCAGTTTGTTGAGTGACTGCCATTTTCCAGCACGGGCTCCCCTTTGTATTGCATCCTTCATGTTGGAGTGCAAACTTCATGTTGTGTTGTGGATTAGAGCATCCATTTGGTAGTAGCGGCCTGCCACCTATTGGAATGACTGTCTGTGAAGCTAAAACAGATCAATCTAACCTCATCAGCTCTCGTTGTCTCTAAGTGACTGGCGAACCCCTGGAGCAATGACCTCTCTGCGCAGCAGTCTGAGTAGGAGGGAAGGAACAGTGGTGTACCAAGGGGGAAGGAAGGGGGGCATGCCCCCAGGTGCCAGCTTCAGGGTGGGTGGTGGTGCTGGCCAGGCCCTCTTTGGAGGAGCCGGGACCTTGCTGTCGCAGGCAGCCAGAGGCCACTGTGAAGGAGCTGGAATTTCCCAGCTAGAGCACATGCCGGGAAAGCTGCAGTTTCTCCTACTGGCCACCTGACCAGAGGGGTCAGGGAGGATATTTCAGGCTAAGGAGACAGAAGGCAGGAAGGTCTGTCTTGCCTGAAACGTGTGCCAGACCTCAGACTCACAGACGAGATGTGACCAGACATGTATGCGCGCCTGTGTGCACACAGGACAGTTTGATATTTTGTAAAGGCCTGTAACTCTTTAGTGCTTTCTTGAGGAACAAAAGTGCCTCTGGTTAAGAAATTCCTGTGCTCAGCCTATGTTCCTGGCTCGCTTGCCACGTTGTCTCCCAAGGGGTTATAATTGAGAAGCTCAGCATGCCCACAGCCAGCTGCACTCTGAGGGAACATGTATAAGCAACTGGGAGCAGGAACCAACTCTGCCCGCACCTGGTTGGCTTAGGAGCACATGTGCTCTGGCATCCCACTTGCAAGAGACTGCTCTCCATTCAGACAGGGAGTGTGGGTCAGGTGGTGACAACATATACCAGTCGGCTGGTGTATGTACAATGTGTCCAGTGGTTTTACCCCTTCCAATAAAATGCATCTTTAAAATATTCTCTACGATATCCAGAAGAACTGTTTTCCTTACTTGAGGTGATATTACATTGAACTTTCCTTGCACAGATTAGCAGCCTGCAAAGCCTTTATCTCTGCATTTCCCTCAGCCATATTTGAACTCCAGCCCTTAGGAGGTGACTACATGCCTTTAAAGCGTAAAATCGAAGAGTGTGCATGTGTGCGCACATGTGATTGTGTGTATGCATGCAAGAACGGGCCGCAACAGGGGAATTAGGGGGAAATGATACAAAATATTAAATCAATTTGATGCTGCCTGAAGTCACACTTGTTCTTTGATGGATACAGACACATCAGGGGATGCAATGTATTTACTGGCATGTATCTCCAGCCAGCAGATGAAGGATGGCTGCTCAAAATCCCCATTGACAGATTTCAAAGGGAAAGGCAGTGTCTAAAAATGGATAGCAGGCTATGCAAGATTCTTTTAAAACATGACTTAAAGAAGCAAACTTGAAAGCAGACACTTACTCGATAAGCTGTTTCCTTCACCAGGAGTCTGGTCTCATCTCTTTGAAATTAAATCCAGAGAGTTTAAGGTTGACACTGATTTTCACAGGACATCTCTCTACCCAGGGAGTTTGGCTTGTGGAACATTCAGCTGCCCCAAAATAACCTCTCAAGCAGATGCAAGGTCATTAGGTCTAGATGCTGCCTTGTGACAAGGTAACCTTATGTTGGGCAGGGATGGCTGACCTTCAGAACATTGTCAGGGCAATGAAATAAACCTGCTTCATTCCTGGTGTCAGAACATTGTTCTGAAAAAAATGAGGAGGAAAGATGAGCTCTGCCTCAAGAATGATCTGGTGATTATAACACAGGACTGGAAGCCAGGAGATCTGCATTCTGTTCCCACCTGGAATGCAATCTTCATTAAGCAGGTGGCTCTACGCCAACTGATTGAAAGCGCCTATAATTCTGGGTGTGTCACTTTTTGGGTATACAACTTTAGACACCTATTTCTATATAGGTTTTTGCACCACCTTCATCACCGTAGTATCTGCATGCCCTCCAGCAGTGCATTAAGCAATGTGAGAAACATCTGTCCCATATGCTTCATTCTTTCTGTCACTCTCCCCAGAGAGGGGGAAAAATGTAAAGGCAATGAAGGGTTTTGTTTTGATACATTGCCCAAAGCTACCATTGACTCCAGGTGTGGCTTAGGTGCTTAGCAATCAACCTAGGCAACTAAGGCTGGACATCCAAAAACTGAGGCAAAGGCACCCAAAACAGCAGAGCACTTTTGAAAACCTGGGCCTTTACCTTGGTGCCTCTGTTCCTGTATTGTAATAAGTGGGAACAACAACACACAGGGTGTTTGTGAAGCCAAATTGAAGTTTGCAAAGTGTGCCATGACCCACAGATGGATGGTTGTGTAAATGCAAAGCACTGTCATTCTTAGAAGGAACTTACAACCTACAGCTCATCACAATCTGGTGCAGTGGAAATAAATGGGGTGGCACAAATTTAGCATTATGACTTCACCCGAGCGAGTAGGAGGCAAAGACGGGATGGGAAGGAATGTGCTTGTTTGAACAGAGTGCTGTGATACCACTAGCTGGCCAATACAAGAATATTTCTGAAAACTAAGAGAGAAGTAGGTCTGACAAGCCAGATTCTCAGCTGGTGTAAATAGGTTTGACTCTACTGAAGTCCATGAAGTTACAGCCATTTACACTGGATGAAATTTTCCCCGGTATCAAAGTTCCCCTTTTAGAAGAAATGTCAGTTTTAAAGGCCGGGGGCCAGATCCTCACTACATTGACCCCAACAGAACAGAGCCAACATACACCAGTTGGGGATTTGGTCCTATTTATGATGGGAATTCAGAGTCTGAAACTGAGAGCAGATTGAAAGCCCTGGAGACTGAAGTGCAGTAAGGGGGAGGAAGAGGGAATGCAGCTGAATGCAAGAAAGCGGGTGCCCTCTCCTCTGCCTGGCTTAACACTCTTTGCCTCCTTGGCTGGTGCAGTGAACGCTCCCCCTTCCTGTTTTGACTCTACTTTAACTGCTGCTGAAGTCCTCTCTCTGCAAAGCAGGCCCAGCACGGGGAACAGAAGTGCAAGCTTCCCTACCATGCTCTCCAGCAGAGCTTAGCTGTTACATGGCGGGGCAGCCGAAGGGAGTTAATCAAGGCCCACTCAATCCCTGGTCTCTCTGATGAGACTGCCAAGAAGCAAGCCAGTTGGGTCCAGATGTGGTGAGTTTTGTGCTAGTGACACTTATCCCATGGGAACTGGACTTAGACCCCCCAATTAATTTCCTATGAGCACCAAACAAGTGCCAGTTGAGAACAGCTTTTGGTCACTAGTTACCTGGGCCTTATTCAGAGCAAATGACACAGAAGTAAAAGATGAATGGATTCCATTCCCAATCCCATGAGCCATTCAGTCCCATGCAGAAGGTCTTTGAACTGCCAGGTTTTCAAAAGCCTTGTGAGAAAGAATCTTAAAACAGGAAAGCTCGTGGCTTTCACACCTTCAATGCTCATTTCACTCAGACCTCCTGATTGTAGGGAGCTGGGAATACGTTGTCTTCTGAGTGCTCGAATATCAAATAGCTCCACAGGACCCTCACCTCAGTCTTTTCATGGCTTCTTAGCTTGCTCAGGGATAAGGCACGGCCTTCTGACGGAAGAAGTGGAACGAGGCAGTAACTGCCACAGCACAATGCAAGCCCAAAGCTTCTCCTTTCTCTCTGCTTCTGTAGGATGCCCCCAGCACTTTGCTCCGGTAAGAAACGCCAAGTGGCCTTCGAAGCTGAGAGAAGTTCAGAGGGAGGTTTCCTTTTTGAACCCGCAGCCCTCAGATCTCCAGGCAGTCACAGTTTGAGACTCAGCCGCGGGAGCATTCAGGATGCATGCACAATCAGTCCAGCTACTATTCTGTGCTTCTGTCAGGCCTTCCTTCTGAGGGTCCTACAGCAATAACAGCTGTGATCTTCCTCGCCACATGGCCATAAGGGAAGGTGTGCTATTGTCCTCATTCTGCAGATGTGGGGGAGGGACTGCAGCACAGAGGACACATGCTTCTATTCTGTTTGGGTTCTGATACAGGGCTCGTCATGGCGGTACCTGAGTGCCTTCCAGTAAGGCATTAAGTGACTTGGCTACCCCTTCCCATGGCCAATGCATTGCAGAACCAGGAACAGAATGCCCAGCTCCTGACTCAGTCCCCCACCTTGAGCCACAAGACCACCCGCCTCCCTGGGGAAGTCTCTGCCCATCAGATAAGTCCACTGGAGCAGTGGCTCTTAACCTTTCCAGACTACTGTACCCCTTGCATGAGTCTGATCTGTCTGGTGTACCCCCAAGTTTCATCTCACTTAAAAACTACTTGCTTACAAAAATCCGACATAAAAATACAAAAGTGTCACAGCAGTCAGTTATTGAAAAATTGCTTATTTCTCATTTTTACCATATAATTATGAAATAAATTAACTGGAATACAAATACTGTACTTACGTTGCCGTGTATAGTATATACAGCAGTATAAACAAGTCATTGTCTGTATGAAATCTTAGTTTGTACTGACTTTGCTAATGCTTTTTATGTGGCCTGTTGTAAAACTAGGTAAATATCTAGATGAGTTGATGTACCCCCTGGAAGACCTCTGCTTACCCCCCCCCCCGGGGTATGTGTCCCCCTGGTTGAGAACCACTATGCTAGAGTGTCTGGTTACTGGCTGGCAGCTCTGGCAGCCCTTGCGTTCGTGACATAAACCTTTTATAATGATCTTTTCTTCTTCCCACTTGTTAGCCCTTTACCTTCCCTCTTCTTCTGTGACCTGTGTCAGCGACAGCATCCACTGCTCGCAGCAGGAACAAAACCACTCAATGAAAACCCATGCCAGCTCCCCGCCCTGGGCTTCCGGATCAGGGTAAATCTTTCCAGGATTCCCTTTCCAGTTTCATAATGACCATCTTGCTCAGTGCCCTGAAAGCAAGGAAGCTGATACCAGGCTGTGATGCACTTAACGGCACCTGGGGGGGTCTAGCTGTGAGCACTGCAGTGACTGACATTGATTTCTGATCACTGATTGGCAGGGTTCATGAATCTCTCTGTGTACTGTTTGTAAGCATTTGCTGTGGGTCCTGGACAGGGAGCTTGTCACTTGCATATAGGATGCTGAATGTACATACTATAGGTGCTATAAGTCCTGTGGAAGGGCAGTCCTTCCTGGAGCTCATCTGGGCTTTTACATTAGGTCCTGTGGTGTGGTGCTCTGGATATTTACTACGCGGTGGGGCCTGGAAATGGGGTATTTTGGTTGGATGGATGGATGCTATGTTCATTGTGAAGGGACATGGTAGGCTTTTAGGGAAGCGTATAGTCTGTCTGTATGTTGTGCTGTGCTTTGGATTAATGTATCATCCATATATCCAGGCAAGGGCCTCTTCTATGGCTCTGTTGATGTACAATGTGCATGAGATATATTCTGTAGAGAGGCTTATGTATAGCCCCTTGTTGTTATAGATATGCCACATGTTCAGTAGAGAGGTACTGGTGCGTCTCCTTGGGTACATGGATGGATACAACATGCATTCCCAAGAGGCTCTTTTACATAATGTTGTGTATGGTACTGTATGTATCCCACATTTCCTATTAAGGTGTTCTTGTCTCTTATAGGTCTCTGCATAGACTCATGGATCCGAGTGTGAAGCAGGAACTCTTGGTTCTTATGGCCTATTGCTGGAATCCAAAGTGCTTTGGGTATGTTCACAGACAAAGATCTAGTTACCCCTTCTGTTCAGCCTCCCTCAGCTATGAATGGACTTTCTTTGGTGTAACATTCCTTGCCCTGGGAAGGGATACCACCAGAGGGACCAATCTGGAGATATCTCTGTATGTGCTGAGACTATGGGTGCTCAGAGGTGAAGCTGTCAACAGAGCTTTCCTTACCCCAGAACTAGGTCTTTAAAATGGTGGGAACAAGGGGAGTGATGTAATGGGTCAGTGAGGATAAGGAAGAGACCAGCACTCTCTTACTGTATGTTGGCCAAATTAGACAAATTAGCCTAAGCATGAAGAATGCCTTTTCTATGCTTCAAATTCTGACTCAGTGTTCTCCAACCTCAACAGCTAGCTAAAGGAAAAAGGAGGAAGAGGGAATGAAGTGACTTAAAAAGCACATTTACTGCAGTTGTTTCACAAAAGCAACAATGCGGCTGAACAATGCACATATCACATCCCCTCCTGTTGGGTTGCTCCTAACCACCATTCAGCTGACTCTGTCAAGCAAGGCTGGTCAAAAAATGTGACTTACTGCACAAGCTGGAGTTTCAGATCACAGCAGGTGCACACTGCAGGGAATGCTTTCCCATGCTGTGTTTGCCCGCTTTGTTCTTGTCAGCAGGCAGCAAATTGAATTTCAAGAATCCTACTCTCAGAATTTCAGTTTACTGCCTGCACACAGGCACAGTCAGGGGTGGATGAGGTGCAGAAGAGTCCCCTGTGCTTCATGTCTGCACTGCACTGACATAGCTTACAACGATGTAACTGAACCCCTGGAACTAAACAGACTGTGTGTTCACACTGTTGATCTTGCACCAGGGTAAGGCACATGTGTCTTTTCAAGGCATGTGTCCACACAAGCTGCACTGCATTGGTTGTAGTGCATTGCAACGAGGGTAGCTATCCCAGGATGCCTTGCACTGCATCATAGCCTGCTGCATTCTGGTAATTTCCCCCAGAGCAGAGGAATTCAGAAGGATAAACGGGTCAGTTCTGCAGTGGGACAACAGGGAGAAGGCTTCTTGTACTGGTTTAGTTCAACTGAAAGTGGAATGCAGCTATAGTGCCAATGACTTAGTTTAACTCGTATCACTACAGAGGGTGAAATCCTGGCCCCATATCAAAGCCAATGGCAAAACTTCCACTGAGCTCAATGGAACCAGGATTTCACTCAGAGTTACTTCAGTTGCTAACCTGACTAGCTTCTACCAATGAAAGGCCACAGATAACCTCGAGCAGAGAAAACTTGTGTGTGGAAACAAAACAGCCTACACAGAAATAAGGAAGACCACATCAGTACAACATCTGTGTGTCCCCTGGGCCTCAGTGATTGCACATAACCAAGTACTTCCTTGGCTTCAGAGAAATCAGAGATGGGAAAGAATTGTAGCCAGTGCAGGCTTGTTCCTGATACCATATTTTCCAGACCTTTGTCCCATCTGATTTTAAATAACACAAACAAGAGACTTCTACCACTTCTATGTAGAAGCCTATTTCACAGTCTAATAGATCTCGCTGTCAGCCATTTATTCCTGAGACTCAGTCTGTGTTTTCCTTTTTCAGCCCATTACCATCCCTCTTTCTCCTTGTTGCCTATGACCTTCAAATAGTTGTAGAAAGCTGCCTGCTAATCTCCACGTAGTCATTGTTCAACCAAGCTAAACATACTCTAGTTGGTTCTTCTAATTTTTCATCATAAATCAACCCCTCTGTCTCTTTACTCATTGTTATTGCTCCTCTCTCAGCCCCCCTCAGCTGTAGTCTTGCCTCAGACCTATAAAAAACTATCACCTTCCTGCAGTCTGATGTCATGCCTCAGTGGCACTAGGAAAATGACCCATCCTGACAGGGATTGTGAGTACCAGCTCTCGCTGGTTTCCTCATAGCCAGTGTTGTTGAAAATTGTTTAGCTAAGTGGTTCATCTCCTTGTCCTGTTAGAGCCCCCTGCGCCTGACAGAATGGAGGCTATGTGTTCCCACATTCACTTAATTATTCCCTCATGCCAGGCACCAGTAAAGTTACATCATCTCTCCTTTTTTATTTCCATTTTTTTCTCTCTCTCTTCTGTCTTTCTTGCTCTTTTATTTTTCCTTTATCATTGCTTTCTTCATCTTCTTCCACATCCCTCTCTTTCCTTCCATCCCAAGTGGCTTCTTCCTCTTTCCTCATTCCCCCCACTCCCTAGAAGGCTCCCTGCTTTGGCTGCATGGGGATAAAGGATGTCCATTGAAAACTCCATAGGGCCTGTTACCATGTGCTTCGAAGGCTGAGCTGAGCGCTGTGGAAGCAGGAAAGAGAAGCTGAGGCCTGTGCTATATCTACTGGAGTTGCTCACATAGAAGCAACCCATTGATTTACTTAGTCTGCATACCCCTTCCCAAATAATGTAGTCTACCACGTGCCCCCATCTGAGATAGGGTCATAGTATACCTATGATGAGATTGCCAAGTCTTACTAAATAAAATGTGTTGTCCGCCATTACAGGATTTTTCTTGCGTAGCCCCCGATGAGAGCTCGCATTCCCCTAGAGGAACTCATACCCCAATCTGAAAACCCCACTGACCTATGGCAATGGGAGCACCTTTGTATCAGGGGGACAGAGTCATACAGCTCTTCTGGTCCCTACTATTTCTCTCCTTTGCTCTGCAACCATTTCCACCTTGGAGCGGTCAGCTCTTCCCATCCCCCAAGATCCCTGTCCCACAAGTTGAGAAATGCTAATGTAGACAGAACAAAACCATTTTCAGCACTGTTACCAACAGCATGATAGGTGCCAAGTTTCCACCCCTCTGTGTAATGGTGCTACACACTAACATCCAAGCTATTCCCAACACCAGCTGAGAGACGCTGGTGGCAGGAGAGATGAGCGGCTGTCAACAACTGCCATTAAAGAGTCATTTTCCTACTTACATGTGGCTGCTTGGATAGTCCAAAGTTCCATTGACTTTTCTTCCTACCATAGCTCATTGCATGCTCTGATGTAATTTGCTGTCACTGCCAGGCCACCTTCAGGTTTACCGCTTTCCAGGTCTCTTTCTCCCCTGGAACATCTGTGTTTCAGATGATTTTTCCTTATATTTTAGTTTCCATTTCCCTTTCCCCCTTCCAATGTGACTCTCATTTAACTATGTTCCACCCACGATTCCAGCCTCCCTACGTCTCCTGGTGTTATATCAGTCTCCTTACTGGTACTTGGCACATCTCTTCCTTTAGGACTCTCTGTGAATGTAATTACTGGGATGTTTATTTACGTAGGGTTGCTCAGCTGCAGTTTGGTTATTTAAATCTTCAAATACTTGGCTTTGTAAAAGAAATATCACCAGCTAACGGCTGGTGGGAATGGTGACATGAAACCTGTAAGATTCAGTATGTAGGTCAGAGGTCTGGTCTAACAGCCTAAGCTGCGTCTCTTTAAAACCTCCAGTCTTTTCCTGCAGAGGCTGGAAACACAGAACAACCATTTTAAAAAGCTTGGTTTTCTGCAGACATTTTGGCAGCTCTGTGGTTCAGGCTGCGTTTGCAAACATCCATGCCTCCTAATCCAAAGAGCTTTGTGTACAGACAGATCTCCTAGAAATATTCCCTGCAGGTTATTGCTGGCTGGAGAAGCTCATGTGACCAGTGGTGGGGTTCTTTCAAGTCCCGCTCTCTCAGGCAATTTTAAACTATTCATTTTGTGGCCCCATGGTGATGGTGCTTGCCTTTGAGGCTACCACTAAGCCGCAAATCACAGATTCCAGCTGCATTTCCACTAATACGAACACAAACAAACCTTCCAGCCACTCTTGGGCCCAAGGTCGTCTAGCAAACTGGACAAATGCAGCACTTACCGCCTGAAAGTAGTTTGGCTCAACTATATGGCAGGCGATACCATTTGTTTAAGATGGGGTGGGGGGCGGGGAAGCACATAACACAGAGAAGGGGAAGGTTGCAGTAGTTTCTGGCTTCCCTCTCCCAGCCAGAGTCATGGTAAACGGTATGAGGGAAAAGGAATCAAAAGATGTAAAATGCCTGAAAACAGCAATATCATGGGGGGAAAGGGTAAGAGCTGCTTATTAACTGCCTCGCTTCTTGTGTTTCATGGATGTGGTTGAACTACCTGTACCAGGATACTGTTGCAATGGGCTGATGTGGTTTAAGAACCAATCCTACAAGGTAATGAGTGTCTTCTGCGTCATGAGAGTCCATTCAACTCCCACTAAAATCCTTATCACTTAATGGGCCCTTACTAGACCCACACAGAGTATATATAGCATCTAGATACCTTCCATCAGCATTGTTCTTTTCACGGCCCCAAGAGTTGGCCCACATTTCACAACATCACATTTCTGCCCTTTAGACTGTGAGCTGCAGCCACAATCCCATGGGAGGAGTAGGACTGGGTTTAGACTCCCTCTGAAGCCCATCAAAACTGCTCTGTAATCTAGCCAGTCAGGGTTGCTGTGTTGACCAATGGGAAGCTGCCTTGTCCCCCTCTCCTCCCTCCTACTGCATGGCCATTAGCAGAGCGCTCTGCTTCCCATGAACTGCCAGCCCAGGAAACAAGGAAGTGGGAATTCCACTCGTGTTTTCCCCAGGGTAGCTCAGATCCCTATCCATCAGTAATCAAATTCAGCCTCTGCAGGAGGGGGTGCAACTGTCCATGAGCTCCAAGGGTTTGTGTGCTCTCATGACAGGGCTGCATTTGGCTCCAGGCCAAGGGGCTGGCTTCTGTTATTCCTCTTTGATTCCAGTATTCAACACAGGCTGGTAATGAGTGAAGGCCCTTTGCCTTTAGAAATGGAGGTGTCTGGGGAAGCCTGAGTGGAATTATTGATTTCTTAATTAGATGCAATTACTGAGAAGCAGTTGCTAAGGAAAGGAAGCATGTGGAGGAGGGGAAGGGGATTTGTAGATAATAAGGGGATGCCCTTTGGTGGGTGCCTCAGCTATAGAGGTGAAAATGTTAGGTTCACTGCCCTTCATGTGTCCTGTTGTAGAGGGAAGGGTGGGAAAGGAGGGGATATTAAGGGGATGAGGACAGACCCTGCTCTCAGTTACATAGGGGTGAAACCAGAATAACTCTACTGACTAGTATAACTGAGAGCAGAATCAGGCCTTTGGTTCTCCACTTATCTACACTAATATAATTCAGGAATTACTCCACTGACGTCAATGCAGTTAAATTGGTGTGAAGTTGATGTTGGAAGAGAATTGGCCTAAGGAGATGTGTTCTAGTACTAGGTTTGCCCTAGACTTGCTGTATGGTCTCAGGTAGGTGACCTGCAAAGGAAAAAAAAAAAAAAAAAAAGGATTTGTGCCCCCTTCCTTGTGATATATGAAGAAAGCCTGAATTACCTTCATAAAAACAAATGAACAAACCCCAGAATATCCTGGGCTGGATAAGGGACCCTATTTTTGTTTCTTCTTGCTGTTTTACATTAGTAATTCTAGTCTTGTCTATCCTGTTTTTCCTGCAAGGCTCTTTGGATGACTAGAAAACTTGTAGGTTCGTGACATGTTTCCAAGGAAGTGAGACCTAGGTAACAGAGGGGAAGTGATTTTTATATAGATCCTTTAAAACCTTTTGATTGTTTCCTTTTGTTAACATCTATTTAACTCATCACAAACACCTGGAAGAAAAGCTCTCATTGCCAAAGATTCTGCATGTCTGGCCTGTCAGATGAGGGTTGAAAATGCGCCCCACCCGGCTTCCCTCCTTCAGGGGGCCCTCTAGTGAAAACAGGAAAGGTAACACTTGGTTTTTTTGGTATTTCTAAAATTAAAAAAAAAAAACAGGCAAAAGAAAGCTGTTAAAGACAAACAAAAACAAACCACACACACTTCTTTGTTGAAGGTCATCATTAGCCTGAGCGTTCTTTAGTGTCTGGGGATTATCTGTTAAATGGATATTACTACTTCCCTGCCTCTCAGAAGTGCTGAGAGAGCTGATTCACTCAGATCTGTACAATACTTTGAGATCTTTGGGTAGAAAGTGTGAAAGAAGGTTGGACTACCATTGTATCATTCATGAGCGCTAAGTCAGGGCGCAGCAATGTACAGGGTGACATTTCAGAGTATTTCCTTTCCTTGGGCCGGATTCTCCTCTCACTTACTCCATTCTGGCTCAGGCACTGATGCAAGGACAGAGTGGAAGCACTTCCCTTTGTGTCAGCTGTGCTGGTACAAACTGGCTGCAGTGCAGTGATGATGATGAATTCCCTTATCAAAATCACCGAGCTACATAGAGGGGAGGAGAGAATCAGGTCCCTTGTATCTGCTCCACAGAATCAAAGAGCTTTGAGTTTGGATTTAAACTTTTCTCAAATAGGATCCTCTGGGTGGCACTCCAAGAGTGGCTTAGCGAGAGAAAAGTAGATATAGCTGCATGATATGGATGTGCAAACTTTGCATAGTGTGTTGTGAAAGCAAGAGGCTGATAGCACTAGCTAGAGCCAGGCAAATGCAAGCAGATGTTGTGCAAGCTTCCTCTCTGCACAACTCTGCTAATACACCTTGATCCTGACCTGCAGCAAGAATAGCTATTCTAGTCTCAGTGTCATAGAAATTAGAGCTCAACACCACCTAGCAAGTCATATGATACGTTCCCCTCCTAGCAGGTACAGGTCTGTTCCCTACAGTATGTATTCTAGTGATTTATCCATACTCCCACACTTTCAAATGCCCCAAGTCACAGGGATCTACTGCTTCCCTGGGGAAACTGTTCCACCGTCTCATAGATACCACTGCCTGGAAGGGTTTCCTGAGACTCAATCTAAGGGCTTGTCTACACTTACCTCTGAGATTCAGCGGCAGTCGACCGGAGTTACACAAGCTACGCAAAAAACTTGCGTAACTCCTGTCGACTTCTCTGCTTCTCTTTCTGCGCGCTGTCTTCACTGCACTGCGCTGATGGGAACCGCGTTCCCGTCGACACAGCACTACGCCACTTGAGAAAGTGGTCTTAGTACGTCGATTTCTGGATCGACTGAGCAGGTCTCGGAGCCTAAATTAATGTCCTAGTTATATCTCTCTATGTTATTCCTGTCCCTCCTTTGTATTTATTCTCTTTAAATACTTGCACTTATTTGCCTTTAGTAACTGTTTACTCAAGTGATCTGTATAAAGCAATTTTAACCTTTCCTCATAAATAGATCCCTCCATTCCGGTAATCAATTTATATTGCTCTGTCAATATCTTTCCGGTACTGAAGTGCTGAGACCTGAACACAATATTTTAGGTGTGGCCTAGGGTTACCAACTTTGTAATATTTAAAAAACGGACACTCCAGCAAGAGTGCTGGAACCTCCCTGTCCTACCTCTTGTTCCCCCCACCCCCAAGGCCCTGCCTCTGCCTCCCATGGTCCTGCCCCCTGTTCATTCCTTTTCTCCCCACCCCTGCATCACTTGCTGCTCTTCCCCTCTCACCCCCCTCCTTCCTTCCTTCCTTCCTTCCGCTCTTCCCAGGTGAGGAGGGACTCACCTGCGGAACCAGGGCTGGGAGCTGCTGCCGCCTGACGCAGGTAGAAGGTGGCGCTAGCTGAGTAGGGGCTGGTGCGGGTGTTGACCTCGCACCTCCCTGTCTCCCACAGCTGCAGTAACCAGACTTTGGTGTCTGGTCAGTAGATCTGACTGGACACTGTCAGAACCCCCTTTTTGACTGGACTTTCTGGTTGAAAACCAGGCACCTGGCCGCCCTAGCGTGGCCTCTCTAGAGCCATGTAAAGAGAGAGAATTATTTCTCTGCTGAGTAATGTATGTGATGTTTCTGTGTATGGAAGCTAATGTTACAGTGCCTTGCAAAGGCATATGTAATCTGTCCTCCACTACAGCTTCCAAGTCTTTTTCAGCATTACTGCTTTTTCTCATCCATTTAACGTCTGTGTTTTAAGTTATTTTCCTCCCAAGATGAGTTATATAGCAATTTCTTTCTAATTGAATATCTCATTCTCTGAATTTCTATGAGCTTGTTGGGAATCTTTCGATGAAACTTTTGTCAGAAGATGCTGATTCATCAAAACTAAAACTTCCTGTTTGGGAACATGTCATTTTTGACACTTTTTTATTTAGAAAAAAATTGGAAAAAAAAGTTTAAAAAATGTCAAAATGGGGTGGAAAGAAATATTTGATTTTTCAGTTTGAAATTACTGTTTAGAAATTTGTTATTTTATATATATTTTTTAATATAAAAGGATGAAATCAAAGAAACTTTGACTGATCCAAAACAAAATATTTTTTGGGATATTTTTTTCACAAAAATCTTCAAGATTTTAGCTTTTTGTTCTGATTTGGGGTGGGAAAAAAATGTCAGCATCTTGAATTTTTTTGTGCGATGGGAAATCTGTTTCCCAACCAGCTCTAATTATCTCTCCATCCTCCACTGCTATTTGCAACAGCCTCCAAGAGACTATCTGTTAATTCCCCCAACTCATACAGATCTTTAGTGGGGATCTTAATAAAACCAGAACATTGGAACAGTGACAAACTCACTGTAGCACTACACTTGACACCTTCGTCTACTTGGTACGGTGTTGTTTATGGTGATGAGCAAGTTTTCAGCGTTTGTGCCATATGGTGTCCATACCTAAACCAATCTGAATTAATTTTGTCTCTTTAAGAGTTCATGAGACACTGTGGGAAATCCTTTTCTGACATCTGGATATAACACATCGATTGCATTTCCTTTATCCATCAACATATTAATAATTCTGTCAGAAAAATGATCATATTTGTCCTGAGATCCGATGTTAATGCGCATTGTCCCTGACCCACAGCATTCCTTCCTATTCCTGTCTTGTGCATTCCACCCACCTATGCTAATGCACCTTGCTTTGCTGCACTCCTTGTAAATCGGGTTGCCAGTTTTGGCTGGACATATCCCTGAAGGTTTCATCACATGGCATAATCCACCCTGGAGGGTTGGCAACCCGACTTGCAAATCCAGTCCTATTTCCCTAAATCCAGCAATACAAATGCACTTCATCCATGACCCAGCTCTTCCAGGTTTCCCTAAAAGCTTACTACCACTCCTGGGCCAGACCTGTTATTGGTATAAATGACATACTTCCAGGGAAGTCAACAGAGCTACACTTCTTTGCGTCAATCAGCTGAGGATCTGGCTCTGATTTTCAAAGGGCATTCAACTGTCCTGTAAGTCCCTACTTGCAGGGCATTAAATCTTGCCCACGTACATGGGACTGGGGAAAAAAGAAAAATTCCAGCGGTCCAAGAAACAAAAGCCAGCAGGAGCTGGCCTCAGCAGGGACTGGTGGACACTGATGATGTCATCAGGCTGTTCCTGTCAGAGTTCACTCTGGACACTGTCTGCCCTGTGCTGATTGAGTAGTTGCTCCCATCCCCCTGAACTTCCTTTCACAATCTCTTCACCCCAGCCTCACATCAGCTGTCCTCCCTCATCCCTCCCCCTTTTTTCTGCCTGCCTCCCTTCTTTCTTCTGTTTAGCTAATCCCCTCCTAACAGCCCACCCAGAACATAAAAAACAAAAATACAGCGCTAACCTGACATATGCCGTCATCACCTTGTTCACTCTGCATGTGAGTCCCACCCTCTGTCTGTCTCATCCATTGGGACTGGATGCTCTTGGGGGGCAGTGGCCATCTACTACTCTGTGTTTTCACAGGCCCAAGCACAATGGAGCCCCATTTGCAGTTGGCCCCTAGGCACGGCTATAATATACATTAATAACAATAATTCAACCAGTCCCAAAAGTGATATGTGAAAGTGATAAAAAGTCAGCGTATGTCAACACCACCATGAATAAACTCAATGCAATGAAGGTGGCGATCTTCCATGAGCAGTGACTGATAACCATACTGGAATAAAGTGTTCCCATTCTTGTCAGAGCTGGGAAAACTTCATTTGTGTCTTTCCCTTACATTAATCTCAGTAGCCACAAAGGAAAATGGAACAAGTACCTCCTGGGGCTGAGGTCAGCAGGATCACCTAAAATCCTTCTTTGTCAGAGAGAGGCAGGTTTGAATCAGGAAGAGACACCTAAAGCGAGAGTCCTTGGGGGAGATGAGACAGGGATGTCTGGTCAACCCCTTAATTTGGTTTTGGGATGTCCTATAAGGATCGCTAGCAGGTGTGCAGAAAAGGACCTTTGCATGTGACCTCTAACTTCTGTTTAAGCAACCCTGCAATGAACACCAGCGGGTCTGTAGAGAGGGGCCTTCACATCTTGCCTCTAAGTGATAGTTCATATCTGTGCTGGAGAAAAGCCAGGGTCTTTGAATGCCCATTCAAGGCACATTGATGCATGCATGCTAGCTGTTGGTCATTTGTGTAGCCACCCCAAGATGTGCTTATGTGGATGGGAGGGTGGGAAATGTGCTTTCTACGATATATTGAAATGGAAACCAGTTTTTTTCCCCCCTCCTTGAGTACAAAAGGCCTATAAAACAATTAGAGCTTAAAATTGGACTCCTGGCAGAGAATGAGAGTAGGAGTTTATGCCTTGTTAAGTGTAATCAGCCTGGTGATAAGGGGGACGATCTCAGCTGTGTGAGATATAATTACATCATAAACTCCACATTACAAACAGGGCAAGCAGAGGTGAAAAGGTAAAGAGAGAATAAGTGATGTGTCGCCCTTTGGGGAACATGACAAAGGAGACGCCATGGCCCAGAGAAAGTTTTCCAGCTGAAATTTTAGCTTGAGACTGAAAGGAAAATGCATCAAGGTATTTTAGTGCTACTCGGTGCACTGGGTCCATAAACACTCTGAAATGGGGACACACATTGGATTACTGGATGTGTGACAGCTGTGTTGGCATTGCCAAGTACCCTGTAACTGTGAGATGGAGAGGGCCATACGTTTGGGCAAGTTAAATGTTAACCACATTTTAAAAACAAACAAACATCTATTGGTACTGGTGGCTTCAGTCCAACTGAAGTGTATCTGCTTTAGAGGCCCCAGCTGAGCAAAGGATGAAAGGGAAGTCTAAAAAGGCAAATCATAAAGGCAAAGATCCCTTCTCCAGCGATCAGAGCATGCCAATGTGCTGTGGCAGAGCAGCTGGGGCGTGCAAAGAGCAGCCGGGTGCTCCACAGCAGGGCAGAGGCTGTATGTGCAGCCTGTGCATGAAGGTATTGGCCCTGCAGAGGTGGACCTTGGTGCACGCAGCGAGACCTGCTGAAGTCACTGGGGCTTTGCACAGGTCCACGGGTCCACCTGCACAGATCACATTGCAAGATCAGCGCTTAAAAGAGGGCAAGCTGTGACTGTGGAACCTGTGTGCTAAGGTAGGGCAATGAAGCGTCTCTGGTATAGGAAGGATTTGGTCTACCCAATATTGAGCGTGATCATTACCTGCCTCTGAGAATTAGGATAGTGCAAAGTTGTCCAAAAGTCTTAACGAAACTGTCCCCGTTTTTGCACTGCTGGATTTTTTTTTTAAAGTTTCCATGGTAATTCACGTGACTAAAAACATGCAAAATTGTTATAGTTAACATTGTTGTTCCCTGCCAAAACAGCCATCCAATTTCAGTCAGATCATGTGGCAAAAATGAGATCAACCTCAAATCGCAAAGAGAGGCGAAAATGCTCCGATTCTGAGCATTTCAAATATCACTGTGAATATTTTGCCCTCTTCTCTAACTTAGAGCTATGCTTTGCCTCTTTGTTTCCATAGAACCATAGAAATAATAGAGCTGGAATGGATGTCAAGAGGTCATCAAGGCCAGCCCCCTGCATTGAGGCAGGCCCAAGTAAACCTAGACCATCCCTGACAGGTGTTTGTCTAACTTGTTTTTAAAAACCTCCAGTGATGGGGTTTCCACAACCCCCTTGGAAGCCTGTTCCAGAGCTTATCCACCCTTATAGTTAGAAAGGTTTTCCTAATATCTAACCTAAATCTCCCCTGCTGCAAATTAAGCCCATTAATTTTGTGGCCTGCTTGCTTTAGTTTCTGATGTCTCGCCTCTACTACTGGATGTGCCTGTTCTACAGCAGGGCAGATGACAGGTGAGCAACCTTTGCACTAGTGCCTGGTAGATAACGCAAACAGTTCCCAGGTGTGGAGACAATGAAAAGAAAGAGAGAAGCACAGAGAGAAAGGGAGCGATGGGTTTAGGGGGAGAGACCCTTCAGAGACAGCCTTTTTCTTTCTCACAGGCTTCCACACAGAAAAGGACCAATTTACTGGTGGGAGGGATCTTTGTTTCTCTTTCAAAACTTAGGATAATGGAGGGGACTAGAGGTGCTACAGGAAAGAGTCTGCTAACAGGCTTATGCCCTCTCATAAACAAGAGAGGGAGCCTTTCTGAGTGACATCCATTTCCCTTTGAGTCACTTTCTCATAATCATATTTGCTTATCTCCGAGACCTGTAAGGATATTACAATAATTTACACAGCTCTTTGGGGCAAAGACTGCCTTTTTTGTTCTGTGTTTGCGCAAAGGCTAATGCAACAGTCCGTATCTCAGGTTCCTGGGTGCTACTGCAATATTAAAATTAAATAAAACACAGCACTCATCAATGTAGCATACGGAACACTGTACCTACACTAGTTTAGATTAAGAGTAACTAAGCACCAAGTACACTGTTGGTGTGTCATAAATCATAGTCTCTAATAAATAAAAATATTTCCCTTAAAGGGGAGCAAACGCCACAACTTGAAAGGGCAGAGACAGCTGGTCCAAGTGTGACACTATTGTCTGATCAGCCAAGGAACTGAGTGGGAGGTGACACAGCAGAGCCTTCCGGAGATGTATCCACCACCCAACGTTAATCAGAGCAGACTCATCCAGTCACTTTTAGTGTGGGCTTTGGAGGAGGGACTCATCTACCTGTATGACTGATGCAGTAATGGATTTACATGCTTATTGGTTTATACCCATTTAATAAAATGTAATTGGTACTGGCACTCGCAGCAGGGTAACACGCGAACTGCGTTTGGCTCAGACTTGTTTCAAGGGCGATAATGAAAACAATTTGGTGTCATGATTGCCCTGCGTTTGGAGGGACTCTTGCTGTGCACCCAAGTGTGACCAGAGGCAGGATTCTTGCTGTGAATCATCACTCTGCAACTTCAGTATCCTGCACAACTGATCACAGATAGATAGGGGTGAGGTCAGCCCATTGTAAGTACCTTTATGGCCCTCATCATCCCCATCCTATATGAGCGCCTCCCCATTATTAATGGATGTTAGCCTCACACAACACCCTGCTTCACAGGGGAAGCATTATCACCATTTTACGGATGGGGAACTGAGGCACAAGGAAGATTAAGACACTTGCTCAAGGGCACACATGGCACCTGTGGCTGAGCCTTCTGTGTGCCCTAGTCACTAGATCATACTTCCTATTCTCACTCAGGATGTTCTTCAATGAGCTTCCTGACACTGGTGGTTTGCCTGTGTGTGATCGTATTTGATCTGGGCTCCTGAGGCAATTAGAAAGGTTCCCACAGTGGAGGTCTTGGATCTTTGTGACCTACGCAGGTCAGCCCAACACATCCAAGGGCCCTTTGTGTACCACAAGGAGGCAGTTGGGAGCAGAGGTGTTATAGTTTTGTGGCAAAATGGTCACAAATGCTGAAGAAGCTGGATAAATTCTCCAAGTTTTAGGCTAGCTGTGCCTACAGACACGATAACCACAGAATTCCACCCAGCAGCCAATCATACTTAGCCCTGTGCAAACTTTAACTAATAAAACATCCCAGTAACCCTGTAACTATCATAACACCCATTTTACAGGTAGGAAAACTGAGACAGAAAGGTACAGTGGCTTGCCAGAGGCCAGATAAATCAGTGACCTAGCCGTGATTAGAATTCATGATCTCTTGACTGCCAGCTTTATGGTTAATTCTTTCAGACCATGCTGCCTGCCATGACAAATTTCCTTGTTCTTGCACTGAACATCTACAAAAGTCATTATTTCTTTATGTGACAAATTCATAGTGAAGCTGTAAAATGTTTTGATATTTGCAAAAACCTGTATGTGGCAGCCAGGCTGGAGCAGCATAGCTTGTGCCGTGAGCTTGGCATGAGTCTGAAATATTAACATTACTCATCTCAAGATTTGGCTGCCTGCACCTTTAAACTAAAAACAAAGAAGGTGACTGCTAAGCCTCACTGTTTAAGCTAAGGGCTTGTACTGAGGCACTCTCTACTGTCCCAGCCCCATTCAGCACTGACCTTCAGAGGAAGCAAACAGGCCTTCTTGAATACCCTGCTGACTCCTGATTGGTCAATGTCTCCTCCTGGCCCTTCTAGGCCTCTGGAGGACTAAGTTTCATTGGTAGCTTGGCTTGAGGGGTTTTCCATAAGCAGGGTCATCAGGGCGCTGACCCCTCCTGCAGGAGACAGAGAAGGCCTGACAGATCCTGTCACACAGTGAAAATGTCACCATTCACCACTGCTTTTGCTGGGAACTGGTTTTAGCTACAGTTCTACATCGCAGACGATACATTCTGGTTTTGGACCAGCCAGTCAATGGGGTGTGTGGATGGTAGGGTTGCCAGGAGCATTGATGAGCCCCAGCTCTGTGTCTGTGGTGAAGGCAGATGTGTGGTGTATATCTTAGCTTCCTATGGCCAGTAGCTGAAAGAGTGTGATAAACTCATGAAAACTCAGAGAAGCCAAGGGAAATGTGATGACTGGGAGGGATGTGGCCTGTACCAAGAGCAGATACCTTTGTCTTCTGTACCCCCAATGCTGCACTTTTTCCATGGATCAAAAAGACAGAAGAATTTGACAACTGCTGGAAAAGCGCTCAAAGTTTAAATCATCCATCACCCTGCGACAGGAACAAAGAGAGAAATGATGGCACACATTCAGAATCAATACACACAGCCATTACTTGGCAGGAGACAAGTGTCTGTGCATTTCAGATAACTTCCCAGAGAGCAAGAAAAAGCCCTGAAAGAAGCCAGCAGAAAAGACAGAGGAAGCTGGAAACTCAGATTCCAGTCATCCTTTTGACCTATCCACAGAAACAGATTTATTAATTGCCTAGACATGCATGGATACTCAGATCTCTGACTTGAAGAAGAGCTCTGTGTGGCTTGAAAGCTTGTCTCTCTCACCAACAGAAGTTGGTCCAATAAAAGATACTATCTCACCTACCTTGTCTCTGCTTGAACTATTGACATGCATAGTACTTGGCCTGGGGGGAGGGTCTGTTGTATTTCAGCTCTGCTGTCCCAAGTGAAATAATTCACTACTGGAGACAGTACTGAATCCAGCAATGACATCTTCGCTTTAGCCAGTGAAAGTTGTCTGACATGGTAATGTCAATATCTGATGTCATGGCTGGGTGGACAACAATAACTTTGTCACTTCCTGACTTCAGTTCTTAACTATGCAATCTGGACACACACAACATTTTTTTTTGTATGTGTTCATGTGTCCTCTTCACATTAGTCCTACATAAACATGGATTACATAAACATTACTTTGGTTCTAGCTCCCGGCTGAAATGAAGCCTGCGACATTTCATCCCCAGTGAGACAGTGGGGTAAGAAAGTGATGAGGAAGGGAAACTGGAGCCTTACAGTGTAGTGGCTTTCCCAATCGATTGGTGAGAGTTAATTATTAGTACAGTGGTTGCAATGCCATTCCCTCTGGCAGAGTAACCAGGAAATCAGATTCCGGAGATCCTCAGGAGCTAATTGTCTCAAACTTTGTTAAAAGAAAATGATAATTCCATTTTAAAAGTAACTTCTATGCATATTTCTCCTCTTCTGGGATCTTTCAAACCAGTTAATTTTCATGAAAAACCTTGTGGAGTCTTCCCAGTTAAGCAAGGAAGGCAGATCAAGTCAAGGAATAGGGAACAAAATATAGACAAGCTGTGAAAGACAAGTTCCTTATTATCTAGCATAATGGCAGTAGTAGGGATTCTGAACTTTTGTCAACAACTTTCCAAAGTTGCAGTGTAGATTCTGGCCCCTCTTCTGTTTAGCTGGGCTCCCTCAATCTAGCACTGGGTTTTCCCCAGTCTCTCTGAGCCACTTATCCTTTTTAAAATCTCATCTTACATTCCTTCCTTTTCTACTGGCTGAAATTTATTATTGGCTCTCTCTATAAAGCATTGTCAGTAGGGATGAGGGAACCATTTTAGATAAAATAAGAAACCCCCCTGCTTTAACTGTTGCCTATTTCTAGAACTAAACTGATTAACTTTTTGAAGCTTCTGAAATGTCTGATTAACTCCCTCTTTCCCAACCATTATTTTTAAATTTGCCAAAGCAGGAAGCACCAGAAATCTAGTGAGAAAGCCAGTCCTTCCAGCTAAAATGTTGCAGACTTGCAAAGGCTCAGATAGTTGGGGTAAGCACTGGCCCATGTCAGTTTCTCACTCAAAGTGATCCTTGAACTTTGAGTCTTCTGAGATTCACCTATCATTAATACAAAGAGGTGCTGCATCAAGGGATCTTGATACTGCCATTAAAGATGAAATGCAAAGGAAAAATAGTGTCACCCCCCTCTGTGTAGGTCTACACAGCATTTTAGAGCTTCTGGGAAGGGGCTTCCCAGCCTGGGTGGCAGATTTGGGATGGGGAGCTCACGCTAGCAGTCTAGAAATAACAGTATAGATCGTATTTTGAAGTTGCAGCGTGGGCTGGAGCTCAGGCACTGAAGCCCACCCCACTCCATAGGCTTCAGAGCCTGACTTATGACTGCAAAGCGCCATCTATACAGCTATTTTGGAGGTCCGCTAGCCTGATTCTGTCAACCTGAGCTGGGAGGCTGGCTCCTCCGGGCTCCAAAATGCTGTACAGCCATACCCCTCGTGTCCTGACTTCTCTCATTTTACTGGAGATTGTCGGTAAGATCTGTGAGAGACCATATAGTGGTATCAACCGAGATTGAAATTTCAGCTGCAGCCCTTGCAAGACATCCCTTGAGAAAGGAGGGAATATTGTGGTTTCTACTGAATAATACTAAGGACAAACTCCCTTTCAACGGGGTCTAGGGAAGGGGTAATCGATTATTTCTTGTTGAGGTCCAAATTTCTTGGTCAAAGTGTAGTCAAGACCCAGACTCCAGAGAAAATAAAACAAAAAACAACAATAAGGATAATAGTAAGTAAATAAAACTATTTCACAGTCCATTCAAAAGCATCTGGCTGTCTGGATTTGACCTGTGGTCTGCCTATTAACTACCCTGGGGCTAAGGGAACGGCAGCTCAGATTTCAGGCTCCTGAGATCTCACAAACTAGTACTTGAAAGAGCTTACCAGAGTCCTCCAAAGTCAGAACCTAATGTTCCTGCTACAGTAGAATCCCAATTGCATGAAAACCAATCATTCATAAGATTGTTATGAACCATTTTTCTGCTACGGACTATTACTTCAATCCTCAGCCAATGTTCAAGTGGCTGTACAGGTTTGAAAAGAGATTTGGTGGCAAAAAAGAGATGTGTCTCTCTCAAACCCAAAAAGTCAGGCACACAGGATAAATTTGTTGCCATTCTTTTTGTACACTATCATTGAATGATTAATACATTGACTAATTGTAAGATATTTGATTTTATGAACTCCTCTGTCCTCAATTAGTTCATAAAATAAGGGTTCTACTTTAGTTCTAATGTAAAACAATCTAGAAAAATAATATGGAAAGGAGAAATCAAAGACATCAAGAAATTTTCCCCCTTTAGATAGATGTTAGTGGGAGCAGCATGACCAATTGCCATGACTTTTATTGAGATTCTTGCAATATTTGGTGTTTTTCTTAAAGCCCCAGCTCTTGGAGGCGTGTGATTACACTAGCATATCAGTTTTCATTAAAAAAGGAAATTTGAAGTTGTCAGGATTGTGGAGAAATGCTAGAAATCGTAAGACCCAAAGCCTAAAAAAAAAAAAAAAAAAAAAAAAAAACCAATAGAAAGCAAGTAAAAAGAATCACTGATTGGTTTACAACTCATGAGTTTTAAAAAATAACAAATCTCCTGATTTTTCGGGGCCTGCTTCAGGATTTTTTAACAGTTCGGTTTGGTAATACTGGGGGAGGAAGAGGGAAATCTCCTAGCTACCATTTGTAAGGCCATGGACGTCTTCCCTTCCACACCATGGAAAGTTCCATAGCTGTGCTGTGCTTAGGTGGAAGGTAGAGCAGAGCTAGCTGCAGGTTGACTCCATTGCAGTTGCAAAGTGGATTCAAAGCTAAGACTGCCCTCAGACCTCTAACTTGCACTGTTCTGCATCTCCGCTATCTAATCTATCAATCACTCTGTGTGTAAGTGCGTACACATATTTATACATAAATATAAACCCCAGGCACACATTTTTATCCTCAAGTAATAAAATGTAATGGAAGAATTTACAGTCATGGGTTATAAAGCAATAACAGTCATAAAACCATTTAGCAGGGTTCAGCTGCAGGTGAAAGGAGAAGTTCATAAGTTCAGCTTCTGAATACATTTCCCTGTAGTCTCTCCAACAAATAGCAAGCCCCACACTGACATCGTGGTGCAAGTGATGAAAGCCCTGAAATAGTCTCAGCAGTTCATGCATTAGATTTTCTAGCACATGGTTGGTTTTTCCTTTCTTAAGTCAATTTTATGTAGCTGAAAGTATCCTGTTAAACAATGCTGAAGATGGAAATCCTCTGCCCATGGAATGGACACAGCACAGACGGCAACAGTGCAAGCCTCTTCTGTACTAATCTGGAAGAAGGCCCCCCCTCCCTGCTGACTTCTGGTTAAGCTCCACCAATACTGGCAATGGTAGAAGCAGTGGGGTAGACAGGGCTCATGATCTCTTTCTTCCTTGGAGTAGAATTAGATGACAATAAACTGTGTCTACACTCCACCATTTCTATCACTAGTAGCTAGAGGGGGGTCATCATGAAGAAACATTAAACATCCTTGTTTCACCTAAGGGGCATATGTCCTTATGTTTACACTATTGTTGGCCCAAGGAGCAAAGGATCATGATCAGAATCAAATCTAGGACTTCTGTATGGCATGAACACTAAGGCCACAAGGTTGACTCCAAATTGTTATTTTAATCTACCGATGCCTCTGTCCATCCTATTCCATCCCACCCCAAAGACAGTGGGCACCACAAATGAACCAACAGGAAATCCAGTCATGTTGGTTTCAAGTTCCTTGTCTGCATTACTTAATATCCAAACTGAACTTTGTCTTGATCCTTGGTCATACAAGCCATATTACTGATTGGATAAAAAGATAATTAGAGGCATAGAGTCAAGTTATTTTTTTTTTAAAGAAATTATTAGAAGATGTGAGAAGTGCCCATTTACTCACTTTATTTTTTGGTAACAAGCAAAGATTCCACTTCTTTTAGGAGCCTGGCTCATCAGGATGGAGAAAAGCAGAGGGTTATGATTAAAATTGAATGAATTTTTTTCTGCAAATAGTAAATTCACCAAACGTGCATTTTTGGGGGACATCAAAATTATTCCCAAATTCCAGTCAAATCTGGCAAATAATTTTGGCCACCCCCCCCAAACCAAAACCAAAACTGAAAACAAATTTCAAAAAATGCCAAAACAGTTCATTTAGAAAATGGTTTGAATTAGCATTCAAAACGTTTTCTTTGACCAGAATGAATTACACCCCTCTCCCCCCAGTTTTATTGAGGAAAAAAGTGAAAAAATTCACTTAAGATTTTAAATTAACTCCCCCAGATATTTTGGATTTCGCCACCAAACCGAAACATAAATTATTCACGCAATGCTAGTTATGATAGTTACTGTGACAGGATCAGACCGGATGGCTACTGGAGAGTGCTAGAAGGCCGATATATCAGTCCCAGGCTCAGTAAATCCCTTTGCCCCTGGTGGCTGATCAGGTTAATTAACACACCTGGAGCCAATCAAGGCCCCGCCCAGCACTTGTTAAAAAGTCTCCCCTCCAGAGAAAGGGTGTGGTTGGAGTTGTGGGAGAAGGTGAGCTACCAGAGAGTGTGTGAGCAGGCAGGATGCTGTCAAGAGCCAGGAGGTTTTCAGAGAAGGAGCCGAACGCTGGCAGAAGAGAACCCTGCAGATACAAAGACTGGGGCAGGGAAAAACCCTGCCTGAAGATGGCAAAGGACCGTTCCCAGGCCTGTAGGCCTGAGGGAAAAGACCCTGCCAGAAGGGAAAGATTGAACTGGACATTTGATTTGGCACTACCATGCCCAGTGGGGCTATCAGGGGTCAAGAGCCTCCCCTGGCAAGGAGGCCAGGAAGGACCCCTGTCCGAACAGGGTGTGGGCATTAAGTCAAGGGGCACGGGGAAGTAACCCAGGGAAGCTAGCAGCTTTCCTGAAGCCACAGCACGAGGCTGCTACTTTTAGGGTTCCTGGGTTGGGGACCGGAGTTGAGGATGGGACCGGGCCCCTCCAACCCCTACCGGCCAGTCACTGGAGGGGCAAGAGTCCCAGCAAAGAGGCAAGGGCCTCTGAGAATCAGAGACAGGATTGGGAGCCAGCAGGGAGTGGCCATCTTAGCGAGGCTGTATTACCCTCCCCCACCACTAGAGGGTGGAAGAACACTAAGGGGTGAAGCAGTTCCCTGACCTACCACTAAAAGGAAGCACTAGACCCACCGAGATAGAGGAAGAGCTTTGCCACAATACCCATGTGAATGCTTTGTCATTCACTAGAGACTCAGCACATTTTAACTTCAATCACCTTTATCATCTAGATTATTTACAGAAAATCAGAACTGTATTTCTGAAGGGACCACAGCTACATTTTACCAAACTTCCATTGAACAATCTTGTCCTTAGGAATATGAGAATTGCTTTACCAGGAGAGATCAGTGGTCCATCCAGCCATTCTCTCCAACAATAGCTTATATTTGACCTATACCAACTACACATTTCACACCTTATTCTTGAAAGAGACTGACATTTCATTACCATGATATTTTTAGCATCCCGGAATCCCTACTGAGCTCCAACAGACATCACAAAAGTTAATTTGTTAACAAAATCCAATTAATCCTTCTGCTCATATATGCATATGATTGTTCCCCACATACTGCTCTGCCTCAGAGTGTGTGTGGCTAGGGACAGTGATTGTGGAAAGCTGCATTCTGATTGATTGGCTAGGACTTTTGATGCATGACTATGGTATCATCAAACTCACAGCGGTGCGTAGGGATCTCATCACTTTTAAAATTCAAGGTAACCGTATGCTCATTGTGTTTAATGGGTATGTGGGGAGAGATGGGGGGGGGGGGGGGGGATTTTCTTTTTAAATACCTCCCAGGGCCAACTTCTCTTTTTAAAATGTGTTTAAAAAAATCCATGAAGGTTTTAGCTGCAAAGGCAGGTAAACATTTTCATCCTCTCTGCCTATTTCTCCCTTTTCCCACAGTTGAATTTCCTTCTTATGATCCATGTCATTTCTTACTTTGGCCTAATCTCCTGACACGAGTTGCTTTTTTCTGTTGAGCCATACCTGAAGGATAGGTCTAGAGCTGGCAGGAGGTGGAGCCGGGTCATATTGGGAGCACAGATAAGGGAAAAAGGAGTTTTTGGCAAGAGTCCTAAACTGATCCTACCTCGCAGCAGTGAGAAGCCTCTTCTGGGTTTTCTATGTAAGAGATTACACACAAAAAACAATGTTAAAACAACATTGTTAAGAGTTGCAAAGTCAATCACTCAAAAGCTAGGAAATCCAGAATTAAGGTTGCCTGTGCACCCTTAATTTGCCTCTCTTCTGCATATGCAGTCTTTAATTACATGATCACATACTAATTTTTCCCCCACAGGACCCCTGCCAAATTCTTGACACAAATATAACTTTCTTGCCAACTTTCAAAGTCCCTGCTCCAAAGCATGGGGATGCTAGAACATTTTAAATAAAAAGGTCTCAAGACCTTTTAAACACTGGAGAAAAAAACATGTTTCCCCTAGCTTTGTTCTTGGAAACAGATGAACCGCTTTGGTTGAAATTTTCTAAAAAGATTCAGTCTTGGGGGGACACCTGGCATGAAAAATTTCAGCCCAAACAGTTAGAGTTTCACAAAGTTATAAGCAACTGAAAACAGTCTTGTCAAGGGAAGTGTCAGACAACCTTAATAAAAGGTGGAACTATCAGCCCCACCTATAATACACGTGTCTGTGCAGATTGATTGAGAAGTTTGTAGGTTCAGTACAGTTGCTGTGATGAAGTGGGAATTTTCTGTAATATTTCTATGAATCCTAGGCATGTCTTGGTTTCCCTCCCTACATTGCATTGCTACCCAATGGGTGCAAAAGAGTTAACACTGCTCCGGGAACAGCCCAGCGATGTGTGTGGGTCACCTTGCTGTCTGGGGGGAATGAATACAGACATTAAAGGAATGGCACAAACTGACCCAAATCAAGAGACAGTCCAGGAAGACAAAAATGCCCCAACAACTGAACAATCAATACGTAACAATAGGAAACCCCAGCAGATTGGACTCGGGAACTAAGCTGTAGAACAAGGTGTCAGGTGATTGGAAGGAGGGGGATTTTTGGAGGGATTCAGGTGCCTGGAGAAAATGGGGAGAATCAGAGATGGAGTCCATCACAGTTTGGCTGGCTCACCGGGGCCCTGGTTTGACCAGGATGGACTATGGTTTAACTTCTGCCTCACTTTGCTAACCTAAGGACTTTCCAATTCTGTATACCAGGTGACTAATAAATGCTTACCTCATTCTGAAAAGTCTGCCTGTGTCACTATAAATACTCACAGAGCACTGTATCGTGAAAGGCTACAGGACAAGCCTACCACGGGACTCTGACTTGGCTGGATTTGCTGCAGAGAGCCCTGGAGAGAGGCAGGGATTGCTGGCGCTGAAGGCCCAGCCATGGCCTCCTGGACACCGCAGGCCTGCCCTGGTGGAACTGCGTGGGTGCTGGCACACTAAAGGGGTCACTCCCAGGAAACTGTTTACAGGATGGGTTATAGACTCTGTGGCTCCATTGACAGTTAAGCAATGCAAAAAGCTTCCTGAGTAGAGCTGAGTGTATAAATTATTTTTCAGTTTGGAAGCTGAAACAAAAACAGCAAAAAAGAATAATTTTGGGTCATCCCAAAACAACATTTTTTTGTTTTTTTTCGCTCACTGAAACAAGAAATGATAAAAATTCCTTTTGGGTCGAACTAGATGTTTCATTCTAAATGAAGTATTTCATTTCCAGGTGGTCCCCCCCCCCCCACCCTTTTAAAAGTTCGATCTGGATGACTTTAGAAACAATAGTTGAAACATTTTGTTTTGAAACCAAACTGTTGTGGCTTTTTCAGAATTTCCTCTCCCATCCACCCCCCCTTTCTTTTGTCCAAAACTATGCTGTACTTGACTTGAAGTTGTAAGGTTTCAGTCAACTCAAAAGTGCATTTTTTTGACAAACAGACTAGTCGCTGAAAAAACTTTGCCCAGCTCTATTCCTGAGTGCAGCTCAACCCTGAGAATGATTAAAGGATTACAAAACATACCTTATAGCGATAGACTCAAGGAGCACAGTCTATTTAGGTTAACAAAGAGAAGGTGAAGGGGTGACTTAATTACAGTCTGTAAGTACTTATATGGGGAACAAATATTTGATAATGGGTTCTTCAGTCTAACAGAGAAAGGTATAACACAATCAGTGGCTGGAAATTGAAGCTAGACAAATTCAGATGAGAAGTAAGGCATAAGTTTTCGACAGTGAGAGTAATTAACCATTGGAACAATTTATCAATGTTTGTGGTAGAATCTATATCATTGGAAATTTTAAACTCAAGATTGGATGTTTTTCCAAGAGATTTGCTCTAGGAATTATTTTGGGGAATTTCTATGACCTGCATTATACAGAAGGTCAAACTAGATGATCACAATGGTCCCTTCTGGTCTTGAAACCTATGACTCTCCTTGCTCCCCCAAAGCCTCCCTCTTTCCTTGCACAGCACAGCAAAACCTTGCAAACCTGGATTTCAGCCACCTGGGAATTAGCTAGCTTTGTAACAGTGAAGCTGTTCTGACCCTTTTTTCTATGTCTTCTTCAAACCTGCCTGCAATGAGAAAATAAAAAACCTGAGATTTTTCTCTTAGCTGCCACTCCCTTCTCCTCCAGCCCAAGATTTTCTCTGCTATTTGGAAGACAAAAAGAGACACATAAAAAGAATGGATGATCCAATGGGCAATCCAGAAGCAAATATCAGGCTTTTTAGTTTTCCTACAGAAGGCAGATTTGATGGGATATCATGATGTGGGGGCCTCCTATGACTGGAGGTTTGTCTGTCTTGTCTGAACTAGCCTAAGGGCTTATCTACCTTTACAGCAGCGCAACTAGAGTTTAGTGAAGATGTTACCTATGTTGATCGGAGAGCTTTTCCCATTGGCGTAGGAACTCCACCTCCTTGAAAGGCAGTAGCTATTCGATGGGGGAAGTCTTTCTGTTGACATAGTGCTGTCTACATGGGCTGTTAGGTGGGTATAACTAGGTCTCTCCTCACCCTTGAGCAAAGTAGTTATACTAACATAAGTTAGTAGTGTAGACTAGGGCTAAGACTATGCCAGTGGAATGTTTATCTGATTGTGACAGGATTCTCCTACATACTTTGTCAACGTTATCAAGAATCAGACAGTCTTTGGATGAGGAAATATATACTTAAAATTCCTCTCCGTTTAGGGGGAGTTGTGAATGGTGTAAGCAGTGTTAACCTAGGGATGATAGTTTCCTGGTCAAAGCCCAAAGGTCCAATCCTCTGTTGGTATAAATAGATGAAGCAACACTGCAACCAATGAGTTACTCAGACCAGCCAAAACCTTGGCCTCACATCTTTCTCCTACCCCTCAATCTCTTAGTCAGATCTTTGATTGAAAGTAATATCTCCAGCACCATTCACCTCCTGTTGCTCATGTGCTGTTGGCTTGACAGCCCGATTTCACCCTTTCTCACCAATATCTTTGCTCTGCTCTGAGCCTGTTTTTTCTTCCAGGTGGTGACTAGATACCGGAATGAAGGTAGAAGCCCTGAGACACACCCCAGAAGAAGAAAAGGAGTGAAGACAGCCATGCATGTGCTCCTGACAATAAGATGTTAGCTTTCGGGAAAGTTTGCATTCCCCTGAGATCCCTGAATAGCTGGATTCCTCTGGGCTGCCTCTCACCTCATTCAGTCCTAGGATCAGCCCTGGTGAAACAGCAATCATGGCAATAAAGCTCCTGCTGTTTCATGAATAACATCCAGGAAGTGAGATATGCCGCTGAGTCCAGTAACTAAAGCACACAAGGCAAATGTTTGTATAATAAATGTAGCGCAGAATCAAACTGCTTAGCATTTAACAACTTTTATACACCTCTTAGCATCTTTTATCCATACTCCTGCTCCTCAAAGTGCTTCTCAAAAATGAGAGAACTGTTGGAAGTGCTGTGATGGTGCAAGACCTTAGAACCTTGGACCTTAGAACCTGTCTATGGAAATTGGAAATACTGTCCATGACATTGGAGTTCTCACCTGCTATCTATGTAAAGTACCAAGGGATCTTTAGCATCCACATGGGCAGATGCTCTAGAAAGACATATATTGGTAGAGGAGAGTTCCATGTGCTCAGATGGATACTTGATCCCCAGGTTTGTGAGGTTCTTTGCAGTTAATAACAAAGGAAATACCATATCATGTCAGACCAGCAGTATAGCTATCTATCTTAGGTACTTATCTGGCCCCATCACTATAGTATCTGAGCTCCTCACAGTCTTTAATTGCATTTTCCTCACCAAATCCCTCTGAGGCAGGGCATTGCTGTGCTATCTTCTCATTCTAGAAAGACTGAGGGTATATCTACACTTAAACTGCTTGAGCAGCAGAGCTGCGCTGCTGGAGTGCTTCAGTGTAGATGCTACCTACACTGTTGGGAGAAGTCCTCCTGGCATAGGTAATCCATCTCCCCAAGAGATGATAACTAGGTCAACAGAATTCTTCCATTGTCTTAGCACTGTCTACACCAGGGGTTAGCTACATCTCTCAGGGGTGTGGTTTTTTCACACTATTGAGAAACGCAGTAATGCCAATGTAAGTTCCCTAGCCCTAAATCATAGGGTTAAAAGGGACCACAAGGGTTCTCTTGGCTAATCCCCTTCCACAATGCAGGATTTGCTGTAACTAAATGACTTGCACATGTCAAACAGGAAGTCTGTGGTGGAGAATGGAGTTGAACCAGATCTTTTAAGCCCCAGGTTACAATTCTAACCACTGGAGCATCCTTCTTCTCCAGTCCTGTGTTCTATCTCCAACAGAGATCAGTACCCAAAATTAAAATTCAGAGGAAGTTATAAGAATCCCCTAAATGGACAATAATGGAATAATCTGCCTACAGGGCAAGTTCCTTCCTGTCCCCACCAATTAATGCCTCATCTATGCCCTGAAGTATGAGGGGTTATATCCCTTATATTTTGTATCATGTCTATGTGACTATGGATATTCTTACATTCAAGCAGAGTGGACCAATCAGTGACTATCCTTTTTGGAAGACATGTTTTAATTGGCTTTTAGAAAGTTTTTAGTTTGTTTTTTTAACAAAAAAAATCCATTAAATTGTTTAACTTTAGAGAAGCATTTATGATTTTTTGGAAGAGGAAGACTTACAAAATATGAATGGGCACACACAACGATGTGTCTTGGGTAATTTAAAGTAATTGCCACTTGCTGCATTAGGGGAGTTCAGATAATCACAGAACTATAGAAATTAAAAGGGGAAAAGAGCTACCGTGTTAAATCACATCTTGTCATTAGTCTCATCACTGGCCCCAGTAGGTTGGTTCCTTTACAACACATTCTCCATTCCAATGCTTTATCCACTCTAGATTTAAATGACTTCTGAGGAATGGACTTCTCCCATTCTAAGATTATGAGACTGTCATATTGACCAGCAGAAATAGTGGTAACAGCTGATGAGTGGTCCTCCTATTATGGGATAATTTGCAAATGGACATTGCAATGAGATTAAGATTACTCACTGCACTGAAGATTTCTTCTCCCTAAAACATTGAATGTGAGGGTGGTGTGTCTGTCTCTTCCTTTTAAAATGGAGGCTTAGGGTGGGGCAGCCTTTCAGGTTTAAACTTTGCCTTTCATTAGAGGGGCACCACGTTTCCTTACTCAGCTCTGCTCCCTCTTTCAGTCTTACCTGCCAACACCATTCATGGTTTACGGCATCTTTCAAATGACATCTTAGGACTCTGAGGTTGATAAGAGCCATCACATAATTGCCTGGGAGCTGTAAACGATTTAAATTGGTTAGGATTCTAATTACTGCTAAATGACTTGATTGTTTCCCAGAGATAGTGGGCCTGGCCCCTACCAGCAGTTGTCAGCTCACACTGCAGCAGCAGGGGTTGTGCAGCGGTCACGGCCCAGGTGGTTGATAAAGTATGTGCCACGCCAGTTAGCCAGCCAGCCAGCCTACCTGTGATACGCCTATGCCCTTGTTTTTACTGTAGGGGAACTGCCCGACAGTAGTGGGGCAGTTTGGGGTTTGCAGTGGGAGTAGTTTCTCTGCAAGAGTGGGGTACAGGGTGCCCCCTACCTACTCCTAGGCTCTCCAGACAATGCACAAAACACATTTGCAGTTTAAAATCTTTATTGCTTGATAACACAGCCCTGCCAATAAGCCTTAACCACAGCATGATGTTAACTGTGCACTAAAGGTCACCACTAAATTGCTCTCTCTAATTAGAAATTGTTCTGGATGATTCACTGCCTCTCCCACAAGCCTCTTTCTCTTCCTCCCACCTCCCTCTATGAATGGAGAATGGGAGGCGTTGTTTCTTTCAAGCTGGTCCCACTTGTAGGGTGTGTGAGATGCACCCCATTCGCAGTGATCTTCTTAGAAAGGATCAAGTTGGCACCTTGCAATCTCACCGAGTAATGAGCAGAGCAGAGTTGTGCTGCCCCAGGAGCTGAGGAGGGACTGACTTGTGGCTGAGTTACAGTGTGATTTCTACTTCCCCTTTGCTCCTTGGGGAAAGTAAATTGTGCCAACCCTACACCTGGAGTAGCATCTTCCCCATCCCAGCTCACCCTGACCAGTATTGTCTCATTGTTCACTTGTATTCCTCTGTCTGCCTCAAGCCATCTGTGGTCTCTTGTCTTATACGGCGACTGGAAGCTCCTTGGGACAGGAGCCATCATTTTGTTCTGTGTTTGTACAGCACATGGCACAGTGGGGTCTTGATGCAGGACATGGAGTCTATGGACTCTAGTGATACAAATAAATAATAATGATGGACTAGGAGGGAGAGTTGTGCGACTACTCCCTCCCCCTGCATTGTTACCCACACTAGGGGTAGCACGCACAGGGGAGAAAAGGGGCAGCCTGCAGCTCCTTACTACCTTGCCAAGGCTCATAGGCGAATTCATGCTTGAGCTTCAGTTTGTAATCTACCACTGGGCCTTGCTGTGCGAGGGGCTGGGTGGGAGTCTCTCACGGAAGTCCATGGGTGTTCTTTGCACAGACAGCTTGCAGGATCGGGCCTTTATCTTATAAACTCTTCAGGGCAGGGATATTTCTGTCTGAACAGCTCCATGCATATGGTGCTGTGTAAATAAATTACAAGAGCAATTAATAATAGGAGGCAAAACACGAGAGAGAACAAGCAAGCAGCAGCCTTTGAACTATTCCCATCAAATTCTGGAAGACTGCGTTTGCAGTGTAGATATTGGTTGTTATCCTCTTTGGCATCAGTTATTACAGCGTATACAAAGCTGTTGGGCACTGGATTGTTAAGGGCTTGCCAACCCTACCAAAGTTACACATTGGTGACAAGTGGTGTCGGCAGTGGGTGCAGCTGGTCTGATGCTGAACATCGCTTAGGAAGGGATGGGAAGGGGAGCGGGGGAAATGTGGGCGAGGGGCAGGAAGAGGAAAGGCAGGAATGCCTGGCCAGGGGATGGTAGGCAGCGATGGGGAAGGCTCTGGGGAGGAGCAGCAGGGATCCCGCCAGGCCAGCCACAGGCAGGATTCGGGGCTCCAGGCGCAATGGCACATTCCCCTGGGGAGCACAGAGGGCCCCCACCCATCTTACTTGGGACTGCACTCTGCTGGTGGTGCTCAGCCAGGCTCGCTGGGTGCCGCAGCAGCGGGGAGGCTCCCCAGTCCATTCCCAGCAGCCTGGCAGGCATACCTGAGCCGGCTGGACATCCACAGGACAGTGGAGCCCGGCCCAGCTCTCCCTTCCCCGCTGCGCTGCGCCAGGAGGCTCTGTGGCTGCCCTCCGGTCCCAGTCCTTCCCTGCGCCAGCTGGGATTGGGAGCGGGAGGGACTCGGTCTTGGAACCGGGCTCGGGGCGGCTCACGGCTGCTGCTTCCCCTCTCAGCTCTCCTCCTTCAGCCATCAGCCAGCCCAGCCCTCCTCACTTGCCTCAGCTGGCCAAGCACCAGCCGGTGCCCCCCCAGCAGGCCGGCGCTCCTAGCCCCGGGGGCCATGGCCCCCTCACCCTCAAGCCACCCTGTCGGTCCCTGACTCTGCCACTGCTGAGCAGTGAGGGTGGCAGCAGCAGCTGGTGGCACACCGTGAGCCGGGCAATTGAATGCTGCTCTGGGAAACCAGGTTCTGCCCCTGCCACAGAGTTCCTGTCTGATGGTCGGCAAGTCACTGCAACACATTTTTCACAGATGTTCCTCATTTTCTAGGTTCCTGACTCGAGACTCCGGAAGTGCTGAGCGCTCACAGCTGCAACTGAAGTCAATGGGAGCTGAGCTTTGAACATATGACATGCTATGGGAGGCCCAGTACTGTGCAAAAATCAGATCATAGGCATCTCAAACTAGGCACCCAAAGTTGGTGGACACTTTTAATCCTAATCTCTCTATGCCTCAATTCCCCTTCTGTAAAATACAGATAATATCACCCCCTCATCTCACAGGAGTTGTGAAAATAAATTCATTAATGCATGTGAAGAACTCATATTCTGTAGTAAACAGCACCACAGAAAAGCCTCTGAGGAAATTGATAATTCTGTTTTGAGAACTGGCAGATTTTGTGACTTAGGCTGTAATGAGCATGCTCAGTAACATTTGCTGTAGCTGCTGCCCTTACTGGGAGTCAGACTCCATTGCCTGCTCCCTAGAGGGGCTAAAAAGGGGCAAAGGGAGAGGGGGGATGGGCAGGGTCTGAGTAGGGGACAGAGTTTTACTGGCCTGGGGGGTTAAGCAGCTGGAAGAAGGAGGAGGGGAGGGGCTGAAGAGCAAAATCAGGGATCAGGGAGTAGGAGCCGGTGTTAGCCCACAGGTGAGATGCTGCCAGGCTCTAGGTCTGTAGCCTGCTGTGAGCGTCCTGGGGCGCTGGGGTGGTAGATTAACGTTTGGGTTTTTGGTGTACTTTGGTAACGTGCACCTTGAGCACTGCACCCCTTGGTGTTGAAGGGAAATCCTGGGACCAGAAGCTGCCCAACACCTGCATGAAGAGGATCCCTGCCAGCACAGACCAGTCCCTCTGCAGTGACTGAGGAGTCCAGAGTCATCTCTGAACCTGAGGATCAATCCTGGAGTTTGTGAGTGCACTGCCACTTACATACATAGAAAAAAATAAAGCAGATACACCCTGCTGAGTGGGCGACGGATCCATAAGAACCCAGGCCTGCCCATCAAAATCTTCTTTGGAAGGCATGGAATTTTTTTTCACATATACTACACACACCTCTGACAATCACTGTTCAACATATGATTGATGTAAATCTACTTGGCTACCTATGTAGGCGGTGCAACAAACATAGCTGTCAACTACATGACACCTGAGAATATATTCAAAATATTTCCCCAAACCCATATAATTCTGCTTTATTTCTCAAGTATGTAATCCACTGTGTCCTGCAAAGAACAACAACAGTCCAGATATGTTCAATGAGCAATGATTTCCAGTCTTCAAAAACAAATCAACCTCAATTTCTCATCGTGTAGTGTAATTATTGCCTCCCCACCACCCTACTCATGCCAGGACTACTGTTAGTGTATACACATCTCTTTTATATGCATAGCCATTATAATGAATCAAAACTTTGGAAAATAAATTAGATTACTTTGGCTGCAACATTTAATGCAGTAATAATGGGTCTCTGTTTTGCGATTACCAGGGGGAACACTTTTTCATTCTTCCAAAGGAAGAAAGGTTGTAGTTGTGCACACCATGAAAGAAGCCCAAAAGCTCTTTCAACAGTATCATAGCAGTGCACACGGTGGACATCAAGGAGTATGCAAAACGCGAGTTGCACTGACCTCCAGATACTATTGGCCAGGGATGACAAATGACATAGCAGAGTGGGTATGTTAAGTAATGTAACAAAATACAGAAGTATTTAATGTACAATTGCAATAAAAACTTTGACTGTATATTCCAAAGAATGATATTTATACATTTGAGGTCAAAATGTGAACTCCCTTCCTTTGCAATAGTGTTCTCATACAAGAAGGTTAATGTCATCATATTCTTCTATCCAAACTAGGTTGCACGATGTCCGAATTGCCAGAAAGTGGGAAAGGAATTAAATGTGGATACCACCTTGAAAAGCAGAAAAATCAGTGTTTCACTGTGATATGTACATAGTAGTACCTTTCTTCGGAAAAATCGTTATCAGAGCTTTCATTGTCACAGAGTTATGAATATTCTTTGTGCCAACAGCCTATCTGAGAGATGCACACTTGTTCATTTCCTTAACAAGCAGTAACAAATCTTTTAAAAACAGTGTCAGAGATAATTGTTTATCATTATCCATGTTTAATATTGCTGGGTGAAGAGGCCTTGTTTTTGATGCAATGAGTGCTATGCCTACAGGTGGCATAGTGAGATGCAAAAATGACCTTTGTTTCGTTTTTGAACTGTCATGGCATGTTTGTGCAGGTTGATTGCTGTATCTTTGTTCCTATACCATTCCTGCATTTGTTTCTGGTTTCTGAATTTTTATGTTTTTATTCCTTGGTTTGTCTTCATTTTCTCAAACTGGTAAAAGAGCTTCAGACTGTGTGGCTGTTGGAACCACATCAGAGTGTTTCAGGAGCTTATTGACTATGGGTTTATTCAACACGTTCATTAACAGAAATGCAATGTATGATTATAACCTGTACCCCTGCATATAGGTTACTCAGCCCTGGGAATTGGTTGGAATGGATTTAATAGGGCCATTACCTATGACTAAGAATGGATACCAATATATAATGACAGCAACAGATTATTTTACAAGATGGGTGGAAGCATTGCCACTTTGAAATAAATCAGCATATGAGGTGGCAAAGAGCATGTACAAAATGATCCAACGATTTGGATGTCCAGATCGGATTCTGTCAGATCGTGGATCTGAATTTAATAATAAGGTGTAGACGTCTTTCTGCAGTTCTTCTTATTGTTTCTTCAGCCATGGTATCAGGTTTCAGATACCTGATGTGAAGATGAGTTTCACTGACCAGGTAATCTTTATTAAATGTGGATTGCTGATGCCAAGTTTTTGTAAACAGCCACCTTCTTTTCTGCAAACACTGCTGTTGGTCAAGCCATTCACGGTTGGTAAAATGTTCTGTGTTTTGGTGTCTTCATACATACCAAAAATTATCCCCAACATATGACTGCAGGAACTAATTTTGAAAAATAGGATAGTAAACCACGGCAGTTGCATAAAACAGCAATGCCGATTAGGAAAAGTAGCATTCCTTTTAATGGGTGTATATGTATCTTGTTGGCTTAACTATTTGTTTTTCAGTCTTGACCTTTGCCAAAAATTTGAAATACAGTGTAGCTTCACCAGCCCATACCACCCACAAATGAACCGACTGTCTGAAAACACAAACATATCCAACAAAAGGTAATTTTGTGGGGTGGTTAAATAAGAGCGCCAAAGACAAGCAGAACATACCATGCGACAAGCTGCAGCATGCTTTTACCTTGTTGCTGTCTATCTATTGCATTGCAAATATGTTTCCCATACTGCACGTTCAGTTAATGCTAATAGTAATGATGCACTTTGACAGTTTCCTCCTCGCACCCTTTTCATTACGTATACTGTGCTGCACTCAATACTGTAGCATTCCTTTTTTTTTTTAAACAAAAACTCTATAACCATTTGTTACAGACCATTGCAGAAGTATATTAATGACAGTGAGAGTAATTGGGATGAATATCCTGATGACATTTTATTTTCTTTGCGATCTAAACCAAACATGACTACCAAAATATCACCATTTCGACTACTGTATGGCTTTGAAGTGAAATTTCCAGAGCAAGTCCCAGAGAATTACTCGGTAAGTGTACTGAATTACCACAACTGTTCTTTTAAATGCGTTACTCTATGAATCTGACTCTCACAAATACAACCCCATCCCCATTATTTTGCAAAGCTACCAAATGTCAGTGAACTCGGTGAAGAAGACTACAAAGAATACAGCAGAGATTTGAAATCCAGAAAGGATGCCGATGCTGCAGTGGCTTTGAAAAATATTTCAGAAGCACAAGAAAAACAACAAAGACAATATTGTAAAAGACAGATTTCTAACTATGGCAAAACAACATCTGAGGTTGGGCACAGTGTTCTGCTGCTGAATGCAAGAAAGAGAACAAAAAAGGAAGGGTCGCTGCAACCTACCTATTGTGAACCATTAACAAAGTTACCATTCTAGTGGGTAAAAGAGTTAAATTGGAAACCATGTCTGGGAAAGTTTTAGGATCCATTTACAGTATCTGTCACCTAAAACCATTTAAAGGACCTGTACCACTAATTGCAGAGAACACATCAGAGGAAAACATTGAAATGCAAAGTGCTGTTGAGGACATTGAAAAAAAGAGCTCCCCCCAGAACACATGGGTGAAATGAATGGTGATGATCACAGCACTCATGACAGCATAGCGAGAAGCACTGAAGCATTAAGATGGAAGAAGAGGATTGTGTAGTGCAAGCACTTGCAATTCACAGAGACAGTGACTTAGATGACACAATTATGGAGGTTGGGGAAGACAAAGAATGGTTTCAGAAAGGTAAGAACCACAAGCAATAGTTTTAAACTATTTTTTAAGATGCTTGCTTTGGACCATGCTTACAGTTTTCAGTTAAGAATGGCAGCATTCACTATGGTGGGATAGAGACAAAGACAACTATAAACATGCATGAAGTATGTGTAACCTTTTTATTCTAATACGATTATTATAGGCTCACCATCACAAAGAGAAATTATACATAAGGATATGGTGTTGCTTCCTTTCAATGCATCTAAGCATTGGGTTATTGTGGTAAGATGGTTTTCATTGCTAGACTTTGAGATAGTCTACAATAGATGAAGTACTGCTCTACAGGTTACAGTTACTGCTTTGTAGCAGTGATATACTCTGTTGTATTGTGTGATTGCAATAAATTCCATTGATACACATTAAATTTGAACTTCACTGTAGGTGGAGAAATTCAGAGGATTGATTTTTTAAAAATAAAATGGTATTGTGCAGATAAGGTTATGATCTTCTGAATGTAAATTTTACAAATATGGTCTCTATTGTTTTCCATGATGGAATGCAAAATATGATTTCCTCAAATGTGTTACTGCTACAGTACAAGTGAGAAAATCAGGATTTAATTTTTGGACAAAGCATTATGGATTTGTTGAAATGCTCATATTACCACGACCAAATGTATCTGTATTTATACTAACAGATAGCATCAATGGAAAGAAAATATTTGTTGATAATTGACCCCTTATGTTGTGAGACTACATATGAGAGAGCTTTGCTGAGGAATTGGAGGTGATTTATCACATACTTATTTTCAGAGGTCACATGTAGTGTCATTGTGAATGTATTTTCAACTAAAGTAACTTCGAGGCTAATATTGTCATGATAGCTTCATTAAAGGTGGGTGGACATGAGTGAGAAGGTTTTGTTAGCTGGATGGGACACAGGCAAATAAGTCATACGTATTGTAATACTGACATGATAATGTGAAATGAAATGTATCTATGTCAGCATGAAGTAGTTGGAAGCATTCACTAAAGACAGAAGGAAAGAAGTAGTACACATGTAGACAAACTGTAAAAAAAAGCAGGACACATTGATACAGCTGGCTACTGTACTCCCTACAAATTCAGATCCTTCATCTACCAAGAAACTGGAAAATCCACAAAAGATTGGAAAACAAAAATATTGGAACACAAGAGACAAACTGATGGGCACAACTGTGGACCACTCATCCTAAGGTTATTGAACACAAAGTTTTTGTTATTATTTGTATTGTTGTGTAATTATGATGTGTTTTCTAAATAAAAGCGTTCATAGTTTGCAGAAATGTGTTTAGAGCATGAAGACATCAGTACTGTTGAAAGCACAGAAGAGGCTATGAATAGGTTTTGAAGACAAATAGCAATTCGTTTACTGAAAGAATCAGGTAATAACTTGGTTACCTATTCCTACTGAGGCCAGAGTATATGGTAAAATAACAGGAAGATGGGATTAGATCATATAATAAACAGTAATCTGAATATTTTACTGGGGTATATCTCAGGTTTGCTTCTGTAATGGTGAGACTGTATGAATAATGTGTTCAAATATTGGAAAATGTGGATGGGGTGAATGCTTCCTCTTGACAGAACAGCAACATGTAATTTGTGATCGTTATAGCCACCAGCAGTAAGTATAGTGAAAGTCAGAGAAAACTGTGCTGGGCTGCAAAGTTTAAATGTTATTATAAAGGACCCCCCAAGATATTTGAAAACCTGTTGCTTACCTGACATCATGCACAATACAGAGTACATCAAGATGTGTATATGTAAAGCTTTTGTCACAACATAATCATCTTTTGAGTACATTGTATTGATTTTTCAGACAGCGTGGAGGACTATTTCATATCCTGCAACTTTGTCACTTGCCCAGACAAAACCGATTGCATGTTGGTAAGACACACAAAACGGTTTCAGTGGTTCCTAAACTTTTTGAGTATAAGCCCCATTAGTTAACAGTAGGTAAAACAAGTGCTCCACTACTAGTGATACACACATATAGCCCCTATAAACACATATAATGCTAATAATAACAACACTAAATTACATAATAATAATAATAATAATTAATAATTAATAATTAATTACTCTTGCCTGAGTAAGAAGCTAAAGCTACCCTGGCACAGCCGTCACTGCATGCCCTTTGTGGCCCTGCTTCTTTCCAGCCCTCATGGACTGAGGGTGATGGAGGCAGGTTGGCTGGGGATGCTGCAGGCTCCCACCAGCACAGGGCTGCTCCTCTCAGGCCAGGTGCCCAGACAATATGGGGCTGGGGGCGGCCAGAGCAGAGTGCAGGGCTGCTGCTCCATTCTGGCCGGCCTGGAGTTTGGGGGGCTGCTCTTTCGCTTCGGCTGGTGTGGAGCTCAATGTCTAAATGACCTCAATATTACTGAAGCCTCATGGACCCCCTGGAATCTTTGGTGCTCCCTCCAAGAGGCTCCCGCCCCCCAGTTTAGGAACCGCTGGTTTGAGACACACACACACCATATGTTGGAGCAAATACATAAGCACAATATGATTGTTTGAAAAACAAGAACAAAAGTCATGGCCCAACATCTAGGCGCTTGCACATAGACCCAACCCAATAACCTGCCAAAGGATCAGGATTTTTGTAATAATTCCACTGTAGTAATAATTTTCACCACTGATAAGATCAATTTCTTGAGTACTGATTGTACGTATAATTAATATTATTTATGGAGTATTACCAGTGGATAGAAATTATAGTCATCATTACCCGATCAGTGATTTCATTTTCTCATCTATTACTTATCAAAGATCCAGTGTGACTCTTGTAAGAGATGGGCACATATCCCCAGCCTTCCCGACAGAATCAATGAAGAAAACCTACATGGTGAACAGAAAGAGTACAAGTGCAACATGTGTGCATAGTTCAGATGTTTACAAAAAGTATAAATTGTATAATTGTTGTATTTAGAGAAATGTTTGAGTTTTCTTGAAGTACCACATCTGGCGTATTAATGGAAAATAGAGAAGTTTCATGTTACTGTTTAAGTCATTAGAGGAAAAAAGATGTTCATAACTCTGTATCAGAACATATGTTTACACACTTGTTTTTGAAGACATGTTGGAAAAATTATTGCTCTTGATTACATATCTGGATACTATAATAAAGTTTTTAAAATGAGAAGAAATACCTCTCTTTTTTGCTATAGTAGGCATAACTGAAACTTGGTGGAATGAGGCTAAAGGATGGGACCAAGTTATACCAGGGAACAAAATTATTGTAAGGACACAATAAGTCATCCTGCTGGGGGAACTGGCTCTATATGTGAAAGAAAGCGTATCACCCAATGAAGGAAAACTTGCAAATGAATCAAAATATAAAATGGAATGTCTCTGGATCATAACTCCATGCTTCATTAATAGCAATATAGCAGTAGGGATATACTTCCGCCCACCTGACCAGGATTGTGATAGGGACAGTGAAATGGTATTGGGGATTACAGAGACTATAAAAAAAAATGGAATATAAATGGTGGATTTCAACTATCCCCATATTGACTGGGTATGTCATCTCAGGGTGGGATGCACAGAGAAAATTTCTGGACACCTTAAATGTAAGCTTCTTGAGGCAGCTAGTCCTGGAACACACAAGAGGAGAGGAAATCTTTGCTTTAGTGGTAAGTGGAGCACGGATGTGGTGCAAGAGGTGAATATAGATGAACTGCTTCATAACAGTGGCCAGAACATAATAAAATTAAACACCCATGTGGGAATTAAAACAGCAGAGCTGACCACCATGCTAGCATTTCATTGCAGAAAGGGGAACTACACAAAAATGAGGAAGTTCGTTGAACCAAAAATAAAAAGTAGAGTACGAAAATTGAAATATGTGAAAGGTGAATGGAAATTTTTTTAAAGACACCATAATAGAGGATCAAGGTAAATACATACCACAAATTAAAACATGTAGAAAGAAAAGGAAAAAGTCACACAGTAGCAAAATAACAAAGTAAAAGAACTTAAATCCTATGGGGGAAAATAGAAAGGAGTTTAAATGGTGGCAAGTGACGTGTCAAAATAGAATTAGGAAGGAGAAACAGGAATCTGAAGAACAGCTAAACAGAAAAAGAAGAAAGAAAAAATTTGAAAAGTATATCAGAAGCAGGAGGAGTGCCTGCTCAATAACCAATGTCGTGAGGTAGCATATTTTTACGGAGACACACATCTGCCCAAATTTGTTAGCCCTGGACCAGAGGATGCAAAACATGAGAGGTATGAGATTGTGCCAGACACATGCCATCGGGCATCCTATGTGCCAGAAACAGAGACAGGACAGAAACTGTGACTGTACTGCAGGGATCACAGGTTTTGGCAGGTTTTGGCATTAGGCATCTTCTGTGCCAGAAACAGAGACAGGACAGAAAATGTGGCGGTAGGGCAGAGGTTGTGATCTGTCTATGCCTAGGTTAGACCTGAGAATGCCAAGGTTAGGGCAGGCTGCAAAAGGAGAGCAGATTCTCCCTGCACTGGTGGGTGACACTGAGGTGCAAGCGTGTTACTGTATTACTCAATTTCAGACAACCATGGTTAAAACCTGCTAGGAGACCAGGCTCCCAGGACTCCGACAAGGAAGACAAAACTGTTCCCAAAATAAAACAAAATATGGTGAGCTATTTGCTAAGCCAATTCCCATCTCCCTTCCCCCACACACATGAAAGCTCATGGTGACAAAGTACCTGGCTTTCAAATTCCCCTCATGTTTGTGTAGCAGTCATAAACCCCAGCAATGCCTGCTGTACGCATAGACCTCAATTGATCAGTTTAATGAATTTTGAACCTCCAGAACTTCACAGAGCCTCCAAAATTAGCAAAACCAAAGGTGGTGATGGGGAAGAGGGAGGCTTGGGGGCGAGTTTCATTCCATCACCTCACAAATCAGTAAAATGCAGAATGACTTCATTTCTGTGAAAGCCAGCGTACAGCATACAGGGGAGTTTAGAGTAAATGGTTTACAGAAATAAACTTCAAACAGATTTGTTATTGGGTCAAGCAAAATAGATAAATACATAAAAGGCTGCCTCAAAGAATTCACCATTTTAAGTTTATTTTTTACAAATGGGGTGGCACTACAGTGGTTTGGGGTCTGCAGTGCTCCTCAGGACCAACAGTTCAGGTGGCTCGAAATCTGTCTGTCTGTGGTGCCCATTATCACTGCACAATCTTCGTGTGTTTATCCTCATAACACCTCCCCATTTTGAGGCGTAGAGAAAATAGGTGGCTTGCCCAAGCTAATGCAGGGAATCGGTGGCAGAGCAGGGAATGGAACCCAGTCCTTCCAAACCCGGCCCTCGCCATTGCACCATGTGTCTCTGATGGCCTGTTACAAATTTGAAGCTCGGGTCGAGTTGGCTGAGAAGCCTGTGAACCTTGGCAAATCCCCTGGTGAGCCTAGGCTACATAATAGTTTTGCATGCTCCGATAATTCTATCTATTGTAACTGATGGAGTCCTGTGCCGTGTGTGTTCCCTGGCATGTGGGCACACACAGACCCCAAAGGGGCGGCGGCACCACTCCTATGTGAAGAACCCATCTTCCACCCCCAGCTCAGGAAGTAGTTCGGAGAGGAAGTTCCAGGGAATGTTTCTTCTCTCTGCTTTAGGGAACAGTATGTAACTGTGAAACCCCAGCAGCACCAGGGGATTTGTCTCTGTACCCTCCTTCCCAGTAATAAGCCAGCTGTGGTTCGTTTATGTAATGCATAATGCCTGGTGTCCTTATTGCAGGGACTGGGTCTGCCTGTGCTGTCTCACCAATAAGGGGACTGTGAGGCCACAGATCAGTATTTACATGGTCTCCACCCACCCAGCATGTTAGTTTCATCTGAGTTCTGCTTTGAGTTTCTGGTTTGCTCTTGTCTTAAAGCACAACTCAGGGGGTGTAACACCACTCCGCATGGACGGAAAGAAAAACAGGCTTTGCAGGAACTTCTTTGGGTGCTGGGTTTCGCACCACTCTACCCTTCATATTCAGTGCGGGGTGCTGGCTCGTGGCTCATTGTGATGCTTCACAACTGCTTCAGGTCATGGCAAGATAAATCATTTTATTGACAGAGCCAATGGAGAATGTGGCTGTGCTGTTTCCCCTCAGATATCCAGATGACCAGGTGTGAGAGTGAAAGAGAGAATCCCTTGAAAGGGTTCATCTCTGCTTCTACAGAAAGATTTAATACACCCTGGGATGGAAATATATAGGAAGCATCTGTCAAAGTGTCAGTGTTTTAAAACAAGGAAAAAAATACCTCCAAGAGATAAAGAAAGGCTGCCTCAGCAAGACCAGCATGGAAGGGGGGATTTCTCTGCTTTTACTTTAGGTTTCCCCATCATCAGCTGCCTCTCTTCTCTCTTTGAGAACCCCCTGATCCTTGTTAACTCCTTAATACTCCCCAGGGACCTATGTTTGAAAGGCCAGAGGCATATTTACAGCTGGGAACTTGCTGACTCGCGGGAGACCCTGTAGAAACCTGCAAAGGGATCAACGGACTCCAGATACTTAAATACTTTGCCTACGAGAGGAAGCTCTTTATGGAGAAAATTGAGCAGAATCTACTCCTTTGGAGCCTGGAGTGGCGTTTTTCAGCCAACTGATCAATGGACATGAACAGTGACCCAATCAGGAGACAGGGGGAGTGGCTTGGTAACCCACACTCCCCATTGAACAAAGTAGTTTGTGCCAACTAGCGGTGAAGCTGGGAAGAGCCTGGGGAGGGAACCCAGCATTTGTGTAGTGTGAAGAATCAGCACATAAATACATTGTAATCTTTCTTGGTAAGTCTGTGCTCCACTTCTGCTGAGGAGAGCTGGTGTCTGAGAATTTGAGGGGTACCGAGAGCTTACCCTAGCACATCCCAGGTTGAGGCTCTGTTCCTTTGGGAAAAACATTCACAAATAAAGGGAAAAGATACCAAGGGGGTCCAACAGTGCACTAAGGAAGTCTATTGAAAACAAACACATAAGTCTAAATCAGGAAGAGGTAAAAACAATGGGGTGGCCAAAATGCTGCTCACGAGCTGCATGCCGCTCTTTTACAGTTAAAGTATGGCTCGTGGAGCTCCCTGTCTCCCCCCCATTCTCCACCTACCAGACTGTGGTGGGGTGGTGGGGCTAGAGGCTTCTGCACAGCGAGTAGGGGGGTCTCAGGCCTTCAGCCCCACAGGGCATGCCTGCTGGGCCTCAGAGTGTACCCAGTTAGCTCCAACAGGGGTATTTTGGAAGTAATGTTATAAAAGTTAATGTTATGAAATGCTCATATGCCAGCCACACATCCCTTGGGCGTGGGTTCCTGTCTTTTTTGGAGAAGCTGCACCTTTCCTAGGCTCGTCCTTTGGTCAAGGTGGATTCTGCTGCAGACTCCCCTTTGGAAAACATGTGAGTGACCCATCTTGAGAGGGAGAAGCAAGATCCTGAAGGGGCCATCCATGGAAAGAAGACCGTGTCTTCCTTTATCAGGTCTACCAGCAGTCTATGCACCATCAGAGAGCTTTCTGCCTACTTTTGTAATGGACAAGGTGAAATTCAACTCTATCCAGAGATCAAGTGCCTGGTTTATATGCATCACTTAAACTCTCAAAATACGACTTGCTTAAGTGGGACTTACTTACATAGCACATTGGCCTTGATTTGCTGCCTGAAGAGGGGTAAATTTTACCGTCCCTCAGAAGAGGGACTAAAAGGAGTAGAAGTGTGACACATCCCTACTCTGTGATGACAATGATCATGAGCAGTGAGTGTCACTCTGTGGTCACATCTTTCTATGGAAAGGTCTGAATGTTCTGTCTGGCATTTTTGAGCTGTATAAAGAAGCCCAAATTCAATGAGAAATTAGGATTTTTGTGCCTGAGTCTGTTGTTTTTGGCACATCAAGAACTCACAGATCCAGGTGCAGATCCTCAAATTCCTCCATGGGAGTTAGGTGCCTGAATACCTTTGAGGGGCTGGGCTATAGAGTTTCAAAATCAGATTTTTCTGGGCAGGCTCTTCTTCTTTAGGGGGAGAGAAGAAAGAAAGATGGACCAAACAAATCAACAAGGAACTGAAAAGCTCCGATTGTTGGAATCACTGTTTCTTTGATAGTACTAGAAAACTCTTTTCACTGCTTCTTGGACCTGTGCCCAGACGGAGACTGTGGGGAACGCTGAAAGCACTAGGCAGGCAAATTAGTTATTTTATTAGCTGTATTTTTCAGCCCAGTATGTTTGTGTGGTAAACACATATTTTGTATTAAGCCACTGGCTGAAGTTGTGCTTTTTAGCATGGGGTGCTATTTTTTTTTTTTTTTTATAGCTACTATTCTAAGCATCAGCATGGAGCATTTGTTGGTGTCATCATCTGCGCTTTACATGGCTTTGTGTAGTGAGAGAACTCTTAGGAGGCTTTGTATTGTGGAAGGGCTGTCACAGATATTTAATAGAGATGGCACTGCACTTTGAACATTTTTCTGTCTGCATTTATGGCATTTGTAAAATTCTGTGCAATTTTATGGCATTTGTAAAATACTGTGATTTTATGGCATTTGGAAAATGCTGGGATTTCAATGAAAAATGGACTTGACTGGTTTCAATGCAAGGATATTCCAAGGGTATAAAGAAAACCCCCCCAGCTTTTGAGCACAGAGGAAAAACTCTCGAGAATAACAGCAATTAGAGAGTTTTTTGCCCTTGGCTTGCAAGTGTGATTATTCCTTTTGTGGCAAACAGTGTGCTTGCAACTTTGCGTGATATGTACAAGAGGAACATTAGTACAAAAATCTTTGTATAGTTAAAAGAATTTTAATAAAGCAGAACCTACAGGAAATATATATTTTGTAAAGAAATCGTGATATTCAGGAACTGCGAAGCCGCTTATTTCGGTAATGGTGAAATTCCACCCTATGCAAGGGCCAGGAAAAGATCACTGGGCCCATCCCACTTTAGTACCTTTTTGTTAATTAGTCCCGGTTTGCACCATGTAGTCTTTTTCTGTGTAAAGGCTAAACCTTATTATTATTTATTGTAGACATTTTTGTTCTTTGAAGTTTTATGACCCTCAAACAACTCCCTCCCAGCACCAGACTCTATTCTTATTGCATACTTGGAAAATGGTACAGAAAGGGGCTTGAGGTGAAATTTATTGAAGCTGTTAATTAGCCAGTGCAATAACATTGGAATTAAAATACACGCTCTAGGAGGACTCCTCAGTCTTCTTTCCCTGCCTCAGAAACACATGCTGAATTTACCCTCAGAAAACAGTGGCAAGTGAATGATGTTGATAACCTCTGGTCCTCCGCTTGACAATCCGGCTGAAAATGGATTGGTATGAGAGCCTGGCTGGAACTGAAGATTCTGATCCAATCTTTAAAGTTTTTAACAAGATTCCCAAACTAATTCAACTAAATGTGAAATTTGATCAGGAAAATTCCCCCTCCAGAGCCCTCAGGCTGGGGAAGAAAGGAGAACAACAGCAGCATTGTTGATGACAAAATTCAATCAGCGTTGAACTGCCATTGATTGCTTTGATTCTGTGTGTGTTTATCTTTTAATTAAGCCATTCTAATCTGTTTTATTTTGTTTATTTTTGTCCTCTTTCCTCACGGGTAGTTTGGTGGCAGCTGTTCTGTGGGCCTGACAAACTAATTCTACAGCACTATAGCTCTTATAGATAGCCTTGGAAGGATTAGATTTTTATCAGTAAATGTCAGCAGATGTTGATTTCACTGTAGACACACAAACAACAAAAAATATGTCCATCTAAAATCAAAATTTACAGCTAGGCAAAGTAAGAAAAATGCTTTTAAAGAACTTATTAGAGTTTGTTTTAAGGATATTTACTTTGCATATTTTGGCATGTGAGGTTGACAATTTGTGTTTTGTTGGTTATAAAGCTTTACATTTTTGCATCTCAACATTTACTGTCATTATATAATTATTGTCTGACCTCACCATTCTGTAATTTCCTGCAACTGTGAAAATTTAGATAAATCAAAATAGAAAAAAAAAATGGTTAAACCCCATAATTTCCTGCAACTTTGAAAATTTAAATAGATAAAAATTGAAATAATAATAATAATAAAAAAATTTGGCCAAGTTTACTTATTCAGCAGTGGTTTTCAACCTTTTTTTATTTATGGACTCCTAAAAGTATTTCAAATGGAGGTGCAGACCCCTTTGGAAATCTTAGACAGTTTGCGGCTCCCCAGAGGTCCCTGGAACACTGATTGAAAATGACTGTTCTAGAACATGCTGTTTATTTTTGGTTACAAGGGTAACAGTGGTCTCAGACGAAGATAGATACTATTATTATTATTATTATTAGTTATGTATGTCACAGAAGCTCTAGATGTCTCAGCTGAGATCAGGAGTCCAGTGCTGTGCACTGTCCAAAGAAATAGAACTGTCCCTGTCTCAAAGAGTTTACGTCTACAAAGACTAGACAAAGAACAGGAAACAGAGGGTCACACAGCTGGTCAGTAGCAGGACTGGGAGCAGAGCCCAGATGTCTTGAGTCTCAGTCCAGCTCTATCAGCTGAAGATAAGAGTCAGAGTTGAAGGCCAGAAGGGAGCACCAGATCATCTAGTCTGATCTCCTAGACAGGGTTAGAAATTGTAGATGCAGAGGCCCTCCTTTTACATTTCCTTTCCTTGATGAGGCTGACATGTCATGATTAAAACTTTGTTCCTTTTCTATGTCTGGCCTAAGCCTCTGTGTACAGAATTCAGCCTGAAATGTGGACATTTCACTTCACATAATCCCAGCCTGTTTCCTCATGGGAAATGTCAACAATGAAGGGGTTGTGAGTGGGATGGATGGAGACCTGAGTTCTACTGCAGGTTAGGTCAAAAGTGTAACACGTCTGGTGCATTTCAGGCTAGTACCTAACAGATGTTTTGTCTGCATCATAATACCATAGTGCCTGGGGTTGTCAAACCACATCTTAACAGAGTAATTAGGGCATTGAGATGTATAGTGGTTACTGTCACACCTACTATTCACAATTAGATATACTTAGATTGTAAGCTCTCAGGGGGCAGGAGTTGTCTTTTTGTTCTGATTGTACTGGCCTACCACAGTGGGGTCCTGGTCCATGACTAGGGCTCCTAGGTGCAACGGCAAGACAAATAAATAGAAATAATAACACAGACCACCTCCCCATCCATGCAAGAAACTGCATGTAGCAGCTGCAGGCATTGATCAAATGGCAAAGTAATGTTAGGGAAATATTTGATATATTTGTAACTGTCTTCTAATGCAATTTTATTGCTGGGGATAATGAAGAGGAGCCAGCACCAAATGACCTGCCATTTCTCTCTAAATGATCACTGGACTCTCTCCATGGACCACAGTTTGAGAACTGCTGCGCTAGCCAGTTCTGCATCCTGGACTGTCTGTGTGCTGAAAGAGGCCCAGGGCTGAGAGGACACGGGGTGTTGCAAGTCAGGATTGAAATGACTTGTGTGCAAGGAGCTTGCACAGTACCTGAGGTTACTGTGACAAGCACTAGCTATTTCTAACAATCCATTAGTTTCAGGAGCACAAAATTCACGAAGATAATTTTTTTAACAAACAAACAAGCAAACAAAATAACTGAGGTGGACAGAGTTGCAGAGGAGAGAGGCCCAAAAATCATGTAGAACGTACAGTGAGGAGACAAAGGTGGGTGCAAGGTCTGAGTGGGAAGAAAGATAGAAGGGAAGATGCTTCTTCATGCAAAGGGACCATATTGCACCTTTGGGTATGTATGAGCAACTCCTGTTGAAGTTAGTAGGAATTGCAGCGTTCTGTAACCAAGAGGCAGAAAACCTTTTAATACACTTTCCATTTCAGTCTATTGAGATCAGCAGTAGGTGTTGAATAAATACCAGATGATAATTAAAAGCATTAAGGACTAAAAGCTGTGTCATTCCCTAATAGTCAACTATTAAAAGCATCTGAATTAAGTCCTGACTAGTAATGGGCATGGTGTCTAATACCAGCACTGCTACGGCATTAGACTTTATGTTGGTTTGCGTTTCTAATAAGCAGGTATGCTGCTTTATTATCCAATTGCTAGTCCTTAAATATGTTTTTAATCATCACTTGGCATTTATAATCCAATGTTGCAGTCAACCTAAAGCACTGAATTAGAGAGGTATGTTTGATTTGAATATGATATGTTGTTCTGGGGAGACAGGGCGGTGGAGGAAGGGGCTGCTCTAGGATTCTCCCCCTTCATTCTTCCCTTTCAGGGGTATCCTCATGTCATGGTGAGTAAGCCTCTCTCTGGACCCTCACACTGCTGCACTGCCTGTTGGCCAAAGGAAGCTGTTTGAGAGCAGAGTGTGGTGCTTTCTTCTCCCATGGGCTAAGTACAATGACTTTGTAGCACCCTAGCTCCTGATAGTTAAAGTCCAGGCTTGGCTCATTCACACAGTTCCTAGACCCAAACCTCAGGGCTGGCTGAGGGACTGGAAGTGGGGGCAAGGATGGCTGTATGTCACCTTTGAGCTTCCCTGTTACCTATGGCTGTCAATTCAGTCCTTAGCACAAGTTAGAGCAGACTCAGAGCTGCTCTAACTTACGACAGCCTTCAGTGCCCCCAGAGGTTCATTGACAGGGATGCTACACCATGGCCCCTCCTGCCCTCTCTGACATGGACTTGGTTTATGCCTAGGGATTCCCCCACATCAGGGAAATCCCCAGCTAGCCAGTTAAGGCAGCTTGGAGGCTCCTATGTGCTGCCAGAGTGGTGCAAAGCAGCCTTGTCCATGATAAACCTGGCCCCTAGACTTGGTTATTGGAGCATTGCAGAATTAGGGAGTTGGTGAGGGTTTTGATTTAAGGTTTGGTTTGGGCCTTTCTCTAGTTTTCAGTAATCACTGTTTTATTTTTTTAATAGCAAATCATAGCTCAAAGTGTTGCCACATAAACCTATTAGAGAAATCCATTGTAACTGAAACCGTCTGGCCAGAAAGGACTATGGAGTAGGAAAGCACTGGTCAAATAGGATATCACCTGTCCATGGTTTCCCAGGATTCTCTCTTTTTTGAGGTTGCTGTCTCTGGAAATCTTCCAGGGCGCTGCTCAGTACACACTGCCAGCTGTCCAGTTTTATGGGCTCAGAAACATCCTGGATGTCCGGGTCTTTTGTACCTCAGAGATGACAACCCTATGGGCAAGCGAGCAGCTTAAAAGGCCAAAAAGCAATTAGGTTCCATGAAAAGATCTGAACATTACTGAGAGCAAACTGGGGGCGGGAGACTCCTGTGAACCTTGGTATCTTTGATGAAGCCAGAGCTATTTCCGTGGTCTCTTGCTGCCTTCAGTTTATGGGGCTGGGCTTCTAAATTTCATTTTAATAAAAATCCCTATTTTGTAAAAAGCCACCCGGGTGCAGGGCTCAAAGTGAAAAGTCTGGAGTGTTCTGCTCTTCTCAGGGTGTGCAGCGATTTTACTGCTAGGCCACAACAAATTGGGTGGAGGGACATTAAGGCTCCTCTCCTGCATTGAGAACTGCATGGGTGCCCTCCCAATGTTTTCAGTGTAGGATCAGGGCCTGAGGCTGTAGCTCCGTTGAGTGAGTTGGCACTAGGATTGCTTTCTTCTCTCAATAGGGCCAGTTCTGCTTCCACTGAAGCCAATGTAAGTTTTGTGATTGAATTCAGAGGGAGCTGGAATAGCACCTACATGTGCATCAACGTGAGTAGGAATAGAACAGAAAGAGACTCACTCTTCAGCAACCTGAGCATGGAAGAGGATGCAACTGAGAACCTAAAGGGAAGGGGTGAAATCATGGTGAGAGCAATCACAACCTGTCTGGGGTTCTGGAATCTGACGACTGAGAACAGGCATGGCCAACAAGCTGTTAAAAAGAAATGCAGAGGGGAGAGAGAGGCAGGCCACCATGGGGAAACGAGGACACATTCAGTTGTTTGCATGAGCTAGCTAAACACACAGCGTAGCAGAACAAAAGCCAACATGGAAGACCAAGGCATTCCAGTGTGTGATTGAAAAACATTGCTCAAGTCTTTTTATAAACAAAGGGCCCCATTCTACTGCCCTTCCTCACACTGAGCAGTACCTTACTCCATGAGCAGTCCCTTTACATGGAATCACTCTACATGTGAAGTAATCCACTGTTCAGCTTGAGTAAGGGGGGCAGAATCTGCACCATCTCCCATGCAATGCAGGTCCAAGTCCAATTTAATATGGTGGAATTTTTTAAATGGATTCTTCCAGCTTTAAACAGCAGAGACTCACACCATGGAGCCTAACCACAAACCTGGCTCTTCATGCATCCAGTCAGTTACGGCACCATTTGTGCTATAATGGGTTTGTGTGCAGAACCTACGTTGAATTCCATGTTTCTTCCCCCAATTCCTCCCACTTTTATCATTCAGCACTGGGAGGATTGATTTAAAAGAAGCAATTACGTATTTAACAGTTGGAAAAACTTCCCAGAATTCTACACATATAGGCTATTTTACCAATAGGATCATTTTTTGCCCAAAAGAACATGAAAGGACCATTTTAAAGGAAAAATATGTTAAGAAACAGTCATAGAACTGCAGATAGAGCCAATCCCAATCCGCTGCATCTAAATCAATGACAGTTGAGGGCACTCAGCTCCTTGCTAGATCAGGATTAATTTCCATGGTCTTCCACTGCCTTTTATGCACACACAAAAATTACATTAAAATAACATTATTAAGGTTGCAAAGTTAAGCATTCCAAAGTCAGGAAATAGCAGCATGAAGGTTGCCTGTGCAACCTTAATTTGGCCTCCTTGTGCATAGATGTTATGATAGTCTTTACCTACACGCTCCCAGACTGACATGTCCCACAGCAGCCCAGAGCTGCAGTTGCAGGGGAACTCCTGGTCAGCCCCAGGCTAGAGCCTGCCCGGTGTGGACAGAATCTTTGTGGAATTTAGCTGCGAAAATATAAAAAGTCTCTACTCAGATGTACAAACTGATTTTTCACAGGTTTATAATTTGGCCAAACTTGGGCAGATTTTCATGAGGCCAGAAAAAGGCACATCCCCGACACCGAGGCCCCTCCCTGCTAGATTTCAGTCTTTGTTCCACCGCATGGGGGCACTAGATCTTTTCAAAGGAAAGGTCACCCAGAATTTTTTAACAGAGATAAACAATGTATTTTCCCCTCACCTTGTTCTTGGAAACAGCTAAACCATTTTGACTGAATTTTTCCAAAAAATAAATTCAGCGTGAGGCAGACACTCAGCATGGAAAATTTCAGCCTACACAGTTAAAGTTTGGCAAAGTTATAAGCAACTGAAACAGGACTTATACTGGAAAGCGTCAGGCAACCAGCCCCTTCTAATTAAATCCCACCAGTAAGGGGTCAGTTGTGGCTTTATGAGAAGCTCTGTATATGGGGCAGTAGACCAAGAGTAGACCAGGACATAGATAGTGATTTGAGGACTCACAGTCTGTACCCTGATTTCCTTGTGCCCCATCAGGGGATGTACCCAGTCCCAGACCTAGTGCAGCACTGAGCCCCTGGTGCACTGGCCAGCATGTTGGGGACTGGGATGCCAAGGCTCTGCCTCTTCCTTCTCATATTCCACCTCTTTCCCTCCCATGTATGATCATAGCAGCTTCATGGAGATTGTTCTCCCTTCTGCATAGCTAGCTGTGGTGTGGGTAGCCGTGGCTGGCAAGAAAGGGCGTGGCTTGTATGGGCAGGCAGGATGGCCACAACCCCCCCCCCAATTTGAAAGCAGCAGAAGAAACTGGACAAGCACAGTAAGTAAAGGAAAAGCAGCAGCTGCTCTATTAATGCATGTGGTAAACCAGTGACAGGAGAGAGAACTGCTGGGCTGCTGTGGGCCCGGAGTAGAAAATTAGTGACAGACAAGGCTGATATTGCTGAGGGTCCCAAACGATTTCTTTGTCTCAGCAGACAAAAACGAAGCAGCAGGTAACATCTCAGACATAGAAACGTCTTTCCTGGAGAGAAAGAGGGAGGACTGCTAAACTGGCATTTCCTGTTGTGCTGGAGCAGAGGAAACTGCTATTTCAGCGAATAGAACAGCGTATACCTTTTAAAAGCTAACAAAGCCCGAGGTCTAGAGGGCTGCAAATGGCAGTGCCTATATTTAATCCAAGAATAAGGAAGGATTCAGGGAACTGCTTCCCCATAAACTTGACATGGGCTATGTGGCAAAGGCAGTGGAAGCAATGATGAATGAAATTATTGACTTGCTAAGCAATGCAGCAGTAAGGGACAATCACTATGGATTCCTGGCATGAAGACCCTGGCCGGTAAGCTGGCTTTGATTCTTTTCATAGGCTACTGGATAGTTCAAATATCCCAGCATGGACCACTGAAATGTTTGTCCCAAGAGGAGCCGCAGGCTCAGAGCCAATGCGAGGTAATTCATAGGGGGCATCCTCTCCCTGGAACATTTATGAAACCAAGGATCATAATGATGAATTCTTTGCTACGTTTGAGACGTGGTATTTATTTGAGCTGATAAAGAAAATCGATTTGGGTTTCTTTTTAAAGCATTTAATCTAAAATCCCCCCTAGATTTGACACTGAGTTCATTTTTGATCATAGAAATGAAACAACTCTGGACTTTGCTCTTTTCAGAAACTACTGACTCTGAAGAGGTGAAATGAAAGCCATTTCCCTTCCCCATCTCTTTCGGTCTGCTGGGTTTCAAGAGGCCATAGAGGTAAGTTTAAAATGCCAGTCACTTGAAACGACACTAGGCTATCTGAATACCCTGGGACAGACACTGAAAATTACCAGTTTCAGCAAAATCAGTCAAGGAAGTTTGACAGTTTATGGAAATGGGTTAAAAATTGACTGAGGGACAAAGAGCACCAAAAAAAGGGAAGTCAGGTGACACAGGATGGAGGAAGTGCTATATTGGAACTAGTTGCTTACCGTTGCCAAATTCTGCTTCCAGGGGCTGATCAAAGGCCATTAAACTATCCCACTGACTTCAGCAACATTTGGATCAGGCCCTCATTTGCATGCATTCAGCACTGATGACCTTTATGGGGAGTATAGGCAGGGCATCTGGCCCCTTGTCTATAAACTGAATTCGAAAGTGGTATAATTTTCTGATAGATAAAAAGAAACAGAGCAAGCAAACTCCATGACCTGCCATACAGACTAAGGAATTCAGCATGGAGGAGAAACATAAGGTAATAATAATACTTCTGTCTTACGTAGCATTCTTCATCAATAAGTCCCAAAATGCTTTAGAAAAGGAGGTTGGTGTCATCATGACACCATTTTACAGATTGGAAACCAGTGAGGCGAAGTGACTTGCCCAAGGTCACCCAGAAGGTCGATAGCAGAGGTGGGAAAAGAACACAGGTCTCCTGTGTCCCAGTCTAGTCTCTAGGCTAGGGCCTAGAATGACAGTATACAGTGAGTCACACATTGCAGGTCAGAACACAACAGGAAAGAGACAGAGAGGGTGGTCTTCAGTGGTAGTGTGAAGCAACAAGTTCTATATAAAATGCAAGGGATGATGTCCTTAGCTGCTCTAAGTCATAGCTTCATTTGCCCCATAGTCTTCAGTGTGTACATGTGGGTTTAAGAAGCCTGCAGAAGCTTCCTCAGCCTCTCTCCTTAATCCTGATCATGTTTGTGGGTAGCAGAGTGAAAAGAAAATAAACAAGCCCTCTTGAAACCACAACGCTCTTTTGTGTGAGCTCTGACAACTCCAGCTGTGCAAAAAGTTTCATCTACAGACTGAAACTGTCACTGCACACATGCATTCCTGCTCAGACCACTGCTGTGAATTTCAGTTTGAGAGACAGCATGTTTTCCACCTTAAATTGTATAAATAAAACACAGGTGGACCCTGTTTTTACCTGGGTCCCTTTTTAAATCCAGTCTTCCTCTTCCGATATCGACAAGTCCTTTTCACGTACCATGGTGTCTGCAAGCTTACAGTGCACTCCCTCTTCTAAGTGACCAATGTGATAACAAAACTGGCCCCAAAATCAAAATCTGCTACACTCTGATCATCTCATTCTCTTTCTGCAGATTTACCACCATGTGTGTATTTCGGACTTGCCTTTCCCTCCTGATTCATGCCTATTTACTGCTGTTCTCCGACCTTGGTCATCAGTCCAGTTGTTTTTAATCCAATTGCAAATTTCACCCTCCATATGTGATGCACTAGATGGATTTATGAGGAAAGTTTAAAGGAACTATATATACAGATTAGCCAAACAACAAATCAGGGGAACCTGATAACTTTCAAGTGTCTGTGGAGTGTAAACACCAAAGGCATGATTCTGCCCTTCTTATGCTGTAAATGAGCAGCAGCATCGAACCAATGGGTCTGTTCACAGAGGAAGGTATTACTCAATGCAAGGATGGAGAAATCAGGGCCCTAGAAGGGGGAGGAATTGTTCAGCATGTATAGGGTTTTAAATAGGATTAAAAGGGTGAAACTGACAAATGGAACATTTAGGTGTAATATCAGGAAAAGTTGCCTAATGCTGAAAATGATTAGATTGTGGAATAGTCTCCCTGTGGAGGGAGTGGAAGTCCCATCACTTAAGTCTTTAAAACCAGATGGGACAAAACTCTGAAGAGTATGCAATAGGGCAGTGTTTCTCAATTACATTTGGCCGCGGAACCCTTTTTAACTTCTGCGGGGCCATGCTATACCCTCTGCTGAAAAATCCGGGACATCTTCCCCTTTTCGGCGGCGCGGTATCGGCTGTTTTCGGCGGCGCGCGCTGTCAGCTGTTTTCGGCGGCGCTGTCAGCTGTTTGGTGGCACGCGCTGTCAGCTGTTCAGTGGCGCTGTCAGCTGTTTGGCGGCGCTATCAGCTGTTCGGCAGCACGCGCTGTCAGCTGTTTTCGGCGGCGCGATTTCAGCAGCTTTCGGTGGTGCGGTTTCAATTTTTCGCGGAACCCTGAAATTCATCTCGCGGAACCCCAGGGTTCCACGGAACACCAATTGAGAAACACTGCAATAAGGAATGGTTCTGCATTCTCAGGTGACTGGGTGAGGTGACCTCTGGGTCCTTTCTATCATTCATTTCTGTGATGCTATTAGAATAATGTAACCTGATATATTGTACTGCAGCAAAAGCCTTTCAGGAAGTCCAGTGTTTGCAGCTTCATCCCTGTCATCTCTCATTGTCATTGCCTTGGAGAAGTTAATCAGAATTGCTAAGAAAACAGATGTTATTGTTGTCAGTTTTGAGTCCATGTTCTCTGCCAGGCCCTTTGGGTAGATATTTTAGTCATATTTTCTACTAGAGGTGGATTGAGAGGACTGACATATTTCAAAGGGCAACTTCCAGCTGACACAAGCTTAGGACAGTTTTAGGGCGCTCAGCTGGATGAATTCACTGTGAGGCAGCATGGCTAGACAAAGGGACTGGGAATCAGGAGATCTGGCTCCTCATTCCCAGCCACTGTCTCAATGAGGAAAGTTATTGAAACACTCTGTGCCTTAGTTTTCCTATCTGCAAAACAGGGAGAAAAACAACCCCCTACCTTTGTAAAGGACTTTAAGCTTTTCACACAAAAGCTGCTATATAAATGCAAATGACATTAATTATTTGTTAATTATTATTATTAGACATGCCTCAGGCAACTACTTGGAAGTTAGAACTAAACAATGGTTGCATTATAATTAGACAGCTTGCTGATCTCCCCTTCCTGAAGGGGCAGCATCCTGCCTGAGACACTTCCTTTCCCTGACAACTCCCTGACAGCCAATGTCAAGATGCATTTGTGCCCAGTGCAGCACTACACGCCTGAGACATTCCATGGAGTTTGGAGAACCCCGAAGTTGCAGTTTCACACCACCTGGCCTGTTCCTAAAACACCAGGGTGCACACCTGTTCAAGGAAAAGCACCATATTGGGGCTCAGTACAGACATGACACAACTTGACCTCTTTTCCTCTTATTTTGAAGATAGGCAAGGGCTGTAAGGGAAGGGGAGAGTGTCGTGGTAGGAGGAGGTAGAGATCCAGGGGTGGAAACAGGAAGGCCAGCGCGTGGGGAGGTGTCATAAGCAAGCCTCCTTCATTCAGCCCGCCCCTCACATTACAACCTCCTGGAAACAACAATCCCTTTCCTGGTTCGATTACTAGACACTAAACCCTATTCCATGACAGTTTTAAGAAAGGAATCCTTTCTGCCCCCCAAGCATCTAGTCTCTTCTGGCTTGACCAGAGAAAGGCTTATTTGGTTGGGAGATAACTTATACACTACAGAGATCCTGCCACAGGATGCCCCATAAAGGGACCCTACCTATGACTAAATAGCGGACTCCTGAGTGATGGACCTTAGGGCAGGGATCAGACGATAGCCTGCAGGCCACCTGGTCTTTAAAATAAAGGGCCAACAGGAAGCTCAATTGAGAGAGAGACAAGCAGAACCCAGATCAGGAACCTGGATTGGACATTGTTTGATTTATGTTGAACTGTTTCAATGTGGAGGGATAAAACTCAGTGCTGAAGAGAAAAGATTGAAACTCTGCTGCTTCTGGGAGTGGTTTTTGTTGTCCTGGCCAGTGAGTTGGCCTGCTGGCTTACAGATTCCAATTTCAGCCTCAGCACACATAGTGAGTCTAGCTAGCAGTCTGGGGATGCTACTGATTAAATGCGATTTAGTATGCAGTCACCAGTCAATGGACAGAAGAAGACTGAAATACTGGCGGCTTCTAGCTATGCACAGGCATTTCTCACTCTGTTTGGGATGGCCAACTTACCTGCATGTCCAAGAGCATACTACAAATTACCCAGCAAAACTGTGGGTTAATGGCTCCCATTACTTCTTAGCCACCATTTTGAATCATGTCACTAGTGAGGGATACTTTTGGGAGTGAGGTCATGACTCTGGCCAATCAGTATTTTCCACCTCCGGGGGTGTAATATTTACTGTAGCCACAACACTGAAGATGACTGTAACAGAGTCCTTAGTTGTCCCTCCCTCAGGGTATGGGCAGACCTAGCTCTGCCCAGTTATCTACACTGGAGGTTCGTAACACCATCCCCACTTCCCTATTATTTGCAAGGGGGTGGTTCTGTCCTTTGTGGGCCTCCATAAATATCTCTGGTTGAGGGATCAAAATGAAAGTCACAGACTCCCATGTCTTCTGGAATACTCTCTCCCTGTGGTCCCAGCAGAACGGGGTGGGGTGGTGAATCTACGGTGTGCCAACAATCCAGCCCCAATATAAAGGGTCTTGGGAAATTCCTCTGGCTGGGTCTCTGAGACAGTCTCAGCCTGTCTGTCTTACCTTGCGAGTCTGCTATACTCCCCTCAGGGTCAGGGTGAAGGTCTCCTGCCTAGAAGTTCCCTCTGCTGCATCAGGAGTTGCTCCTGCAGTCTGCTGCTTAGGGCAGTCCTGCTCCTTTCCCCTCTCCCCGCTGAGTGCAGTTTCCTTCTTTTTAAAGGCCTCCTCTCTATCATGTGTGATTGACAGAGTGGGAGAGGTGGGACTAGTTCCTTCCTTATTTGTGTGGGGCCTACACACACCCTGTCACAATGTCGCTATCTATTAATTTGGCAGGGAGTTTAGAGAGTCCTGCACCCCACACGGCTTATTTCCCAGGAGAAATTTTGCCATTGATTTCAATGGAAGCAGGATGACATGCTTAATAAGTGTGAAAAGCAGCCATATCTATCAAGTGTAGGAATATGATGTACATAGTAAGGCACACAGTCATTTCCTAACTGGGCAGGCCAGTCTCCATACATTGCAGATCTAAAATTGTGCCAAACAGTGGGGTGACACCATCCTATTATAGGGAGTAGGTGGGTGAGATAATATTTTCTATTGGATAAACTTCTGTTGATGAGAGAGGTGACATAACAGGCTCGGTGTATGCAATGTTGTGGTAGCCTTGTTGGTCCCAGGAGATCCTGAAGCTCTGTGTGGCTCGAAAAGTCATCTCTCTCGCCAACAGGAGATATCCCAATAAAAGATATCACCCCACCTTCCTTAGCTTTCTGATTTCCTGGGACCAACACAGCTACCACAACATTGCATTCCACCATCCTGTCTAGTAGATTAACCAATTAGCCTGTGTCTTTTTAGTTGTTGTTTTTGATATTTATTGTTTTTGATGGGATTTTAGTACTTTCTTATTTCAGGTAAAAAAAGAGAGGTTTCCTCTTTAAACATTTTTAATAAACCATCTACAGAAATCAATCTCAGAGGCTGTGATATCAAATATTCAACTCAATATAGATATCCCTCTCAGATTGTGATATTCCAGCACAATTTGTATTCATCCTCCTTTATTCAAGTCAAACTACAACAAGCAAATCAAACCCTTCTGCATCACCGAAAACAAGTTAAGTTCGATCTTTGACCTAAGTGTGCTCTTCTTCCACCCAGGGAAACAGACCCATGTGAAATTTGCAAGGGAAGAGATCCACATCTACTCGCGTCAGCCATTTTGGTTAGTGGAATAGCCATGGTTTTTGTAGTGATCATTTCTACAGCAATTCCACCTGCTATAATCCCAGTGCCCCAGATCATCCATGCAACAGTGTTTTCTCAAGGCTGGAGAAAGCTTCAGCTCTTCACTGGGACTGCTTAATGCACTATCCCATTAAGTATATGACCACTGGAAAGTCATATTAGGGTTTCAGCAAAGTACATTGTTCTCAAGGATAATTATAGAGCACTTTCCAAGGTTCAGTGGTGCTCTATGGTGTTAGCTCAGCTTTGGCTTTCTGCTACAATATTACTGCTATGCTGAGCTGGCTTCACACCACTGGGCATCCAAAGGCTGAGCAGCCTGTTCTAAAGAGAACCCTCACCTGCCCATGAATATGATCTGTCAGAATGGACAAAGGATGCCTCCAGAGTCCCCCACTCTTGCTCCTTCAAATCCTCTTTTATGTAGAACTGGCACAAATACTGTTCCATTCAGTCTTCTGGGGCAGAAGGATGCCATATGGAGGGAGGTAGTCAAAGAACAGGTAACATTTAGGGAAGGGCAGTGGATCCAAGTGTGTGGGAGCGAAAGACAATGTGTTAGGCAGCCAGGCTGATGTCAGATACCCTTGGGCTGGTGCATAATACTCAAGGGGGGGCCCTGCCGCACAGACGTTTCTGGGCATCGTGCTGGAACCCTGACATAGAGGGAGGGAAAAAAAAACAGAAGAAAAATCTTAGAAAAATCAACACAGATCTTTAGTTAGATGTAATTTACGAGCAGCCCAGGAATCACCTAATGAATTTACTCAGTGTTCAACAATAAAAAACTACCTAGGGTTTCTATGTAGGCTTCCTCTACATGGACATCCTAAAACATAGTGACTGGTTGCCATGCAGGGTGTTGGGGAAAAACCCTTTGTTCTGATCACTGAAAGAGATCTAAAGGAGAATGAGATCGTGTGTGCCAACGTGGATAACTCTATCTAATCTAGTAAACAATATTAAGGGCAAACAAGCACAGATTAACATCATGGGGTGGACACAGCAAGGATTTTATACAAAAATGAGGTGGTGTGGTTGCCTGCACCAAGGCCCCTCTTTAGTTCTCTTCTAACATATGGATTCTGCAAGGTGTTCTTCCCCACAAATAGTTGCTAAAAAACTGACATAAAAAGTGGAGGGCCTCACAGACAACAAGGTCAGCCCCTGAAGGAAGTGCATTGTATGACTCTTGACTGAGCTTCCTGTGTCCAGTTAAAATACAACTGGAAGGACAGATTGGTCCAATGCAGGGTTTTCGAGGAAAGGGCTTGGAAATAAAAGGGGGAAGAATATTCCCACAAAGAGACACCTCCCCAAATATCCACTGAATAGACTTAGTTTCAGGAAAAATTTGCACAATGTTTCTCTCTCAGAAAAATTGTTCTAGCATATTCTGGGATTCTTCTGGGTCACAAAGACTCTCATCCTTTCTTTTCATCCCTCTCCCACAGGTAACACCTGTACAAGGGCATGATAGTGAAAAGGGTGATTCTCTCCATCTTGCTCACTTCCTTTACAGATGGCCTCCCATACTCACTGTGCTTTCCAACTTTGGAGTTGGAACGAAATCAGCCTCGGTCAGATGCTGGAGGCCACCGAAATTGCCATATTTTTCATGTTTCCTCCATTTTGCTCGCTGGTTCTGGAACCAGATCTGGGTGCAGGAGAAGAACGAGGGAAGGCAAATGAAGGTATGGCATGCATAAGACAGGTCACAAGAAAGGTTAGCATCTGTTTCAAAGAGCTATTTCTGATACTCTTTGAAGACTTGATGGAGAGGACAAGCGTCCAAGGTGGAGAGGCCTGTACAGCCAATGGCCCAACCTACAGAAAAGAATTTGCTTCCACAGTGCACCTTTCATACTATAGGTAATGGACAGGCTGTGCAGTGACTGTGTTTGGACAGACATGGCAGCTGTTGTTTGGTCGATAATAGTTCACACTTTGTGAGGTCAGTCAGTCAGGATACAGGGCTTTTCCATTATCCTTTTGGGAAAGTGATAGGGGAAATTGAAGCCCAACAGCATTCACAGACAAACTGTGGGGTCCTTATTTTAATGCTTTTCCTCAAGGGCAGAGCCCTTAATACAACACTGCTTCTTTCCTCATTGTCGGAGAGCAGTTGCAGCAGTGGACATAAAGATGAATGAAAGACCTGGTGCGGGGTTCAGTTGGTTGATCTACTGGATCATAGTGGAAGTGGTACCAACTGAGCTATATTGATGACACTTCTTTCTATACTACCAGGTACAATTTTCAAAAGAGCTAGAATGCTTTATGGATGCCATGTCTCAATGGGACTTGAGCCTAAGTTACTCAGGTGCTTTTAAAAATTTTACCCATCAGATCTGCTCTAGTAAACAGACTCCTACTTTTCTCCAAGCAGCATCTGTCTGCCAGCTGACTTGATCTTCCTGGATAGTTACAGAGACATGGCAAAGTATTCACAGTGTGACCACTACAGTGGTACATGGGTGCATCATTTGTTGCATTGCTTGGTCAAAAATATTTAAACCCACCTTCTTTTGTGTCAGGAGCTTGTGAATGGAATGCAAGTCTTTCATTCCTAGGTAAGTGGTTCAAACTGAACAAGGAAATTAGTAACCAAAAGTAGTGTTGAATATGTGATTTTTTTTTTAAAGCCAGCAACAAACAGGTTAATTATTTCTACATCTCTTGCACATGAATGACTTGGAATGTCAGATGTCTGCTGTGTTGCTATTGGCTAAAAGCTCCTGAAAGGGCATACTTGTATGTTAGTCTGTACCTGTATTAGAACATATGTCTGAAATGACTCTGTCCTGTATCAAGTGGACAGATTCCTATGACAAAAAGCACCATCAAATTACCATTGTCTGGCATTGTTCACAGACTGGTCAAAGATGGAATGGGCCATGAAGACTGAGCTATCCTCTCTCTCTTTATGGTGATCCTTCCAAAGTCAGTATCTTGAGACATATTCATAGATTATAAGGCCAGAAAGGACTATTGTGATCATCTAGTCTGACCTCCTGCATAACACAGGCCACAGGATTTCCCTGAGTTAATTTATGCTTCAGGTCCAATAGCTGTGGTTCAACAAGAGCAGAACTTTTTGAAAAACATCCAATCTTGATTTTTAAAATTTCCATTGATGGAAAACCTGCTACGATCCTTGGTAAGCTGTTCCAGTGGTTAATTACCCTCACGATTAAAAATGTACCTTATTTCCAGCCTGAATTTGTCAAGCTTCAACTTCCAGCCATTGGATCTTGTTAGACTCTTGTCTGCTAGAATGAACAGACTAGGAATTTTTGTTCCCTGTGTAGTTACTCATAGACTGACCATATCATCTTTTTACTTTCATTTTGTTAAACTAATCGGACTGAACTCCTCGAGTCCCTCACTAGAAGGCATGATTTCCAATCACTGAATCTTTCTCAAGGCTCTACTCTGAAACCTCCCCATATTTCAACAGCCTCTTGACTTATGGACACCAGAAATGGACACAATATTTCAGCAGTGGTACCAGTGTGAAGCAGTATAACCTCTCTACTCCTACTAGAGATTCCCCTGTTTATATACCTAAGGTACGCTTTAACCCTTTGGGCCACAGGTGACACTGAAAGATCATGTTCAGCAGGTTATCCACCATGACCCCCGACTCTTTTTCAGGGTCACAGCTTCCCAGGATAGAGTCCCCCATCCTTTAAGTATGGCTGACAGTCTTTGTTCCTAGATGTATACATTTACATTGAGCTGTATTGAAACATATATCACTTGCTTGCATTCAGCTTACCAAACGATCCACATTGCTCTGTAGCAGTGACCTGTCTTTATCATTATTTACTACTTCCCCAGTCATTATGTCACCTGAAAACTTTATTAGCAATGATCTTCTGTTTTCTTTTGGGTCATTGATAAAAATGATAAATAGTGTAAGACCCTGCAGGAGGACTCCACCTGAAATACCTGCTCAGAGATGATTCCGCATTTACAATTACATTTTTAGACCTGTCAATTAGCCAGCTTTTAATCCATGTAATATGTGCCATGTTGATTTTGCATCAATCTAATGCCTTAATCAAAATGCGCAGTACCAAATCAAATATCTTACGGAAGTCTAAGTATATCACATCCACACTATTAAACCAAATGTATAATCTCATTTTAAAAATGGATGCCAGTGCAACATTTCTTGAGTTAGGAAACTGTCATCTATAATTATTAGAAATTCTAAGACTGTTTTAGTACTGGTAGTATGAGATCTCCAGTATATGCCACTCAGACAGAAAGTGCTCCCTCGTAATGCAGCTGTTTTCCTATGCATTATAGAAAGGTACTTAAGCAGTCGGTCATCCTGTTCTCTAGTATGATTTGGTGGTCTATAGCAGACACTAAATAGTGCCCTTTCTTGAGCTTTATATATTGGTAGCCATTGTGAGTAAATTGTCACTGTCAATGTCTGTGTTATGGCTGTTCCATTCTATTGCCTTCTTGTCATCTAAATATTAGGCAATAAAATTATAGCTAGTTGAAAGTTAGTCCAAGTTATGGCATAGCCAATAAACTGTCCTCAGTCCTGAATGTCATGAATTATATTGGGATTAATTTGTGTATAAGTAGTATGGAAACTCTCCCCACAGAGTAGGAGAGAGAGCCCAGAACCAGCATCCTGCCTGATTATCCACTGCAAATGGAAAATTTACATACAGAATTGAGCAAAGCGTGTTCCAGTTATAAAATATGTGGCATTCCCCTCTAGTGTCTTGTAACTAACATCCAAATCCGTTGCATGGTGATATATTTAATAGATCTCACATACAGTAAGGTTATGGGGTCAGATCATCAGCTAGCATAAATCAGAATAGTTCCATTAAAGTTCAGTGAAGATATGCTGATTTATGCCCAGTGAGAATGTGCCCCATGGGGTCTGCCACATATGGTAACAAACCTATGTAATATATTTAACACCACCTAAGGTAACAGGGTATGTTTCCATTTGGGCTAATTTTTGAGATGGTGTGGAACAGGAATGTGGATCACACTTCATACTGAATGTACATAAATAGTTTAAATGATTAGTAGATATTTTAATAGGTAGACAATCAGTTCTTATATAGCCTAGCAGGTTGCTTATTGCCTTTATAGCACATTACTTATGTCTGTGATATGCTTATTACATCTGTTATTTATTAACCATTTGATTAATCCCATCTGGGGTGAAAGATACTTTTCCCTCCCATCTGTAAAGTGGGAATAATGATACAGACCTCCATTGTAAAGCATTTTGAAATCTAAAGATGGAAAAGAACTGTATAAGAGCCAGGTATTATCATTGTTATTATTATTGTTATAAACTATTTAAAAATGTACCTTCGATAGAAGATATGGCTGCAGTGTGTGTGTGTGTTAGAGTGACTGATTTTATATGAACCATCCTGATATTCGGGGCTTTGTCTTATATAAGTGCCTATTACTCCCACCTCCTGTCCCAATTTTTCACACTTGCTATTTGGTCACACTAGTGTGTGTGTGTGTTTGGGTTGGTGTGATGCATCTGGCATTTTAGGGGCACAGACTATACCTGGACCCTGGCTTCTGGGAGATTGATCTTTGTTGCCAGTTGGTTGCGGATGTGAATATCTGGATAATGAGTGACCTGGAAAATCTTCTCTAGCTCCTGGAGCTGTTCTGCTGTAAATGTCGTCCGGATCCTCCGCTTCCCTTTCCTCTCATCTGTAAAAGCAGTGAAAGATCAGTCACACAGTGTAATAAGGATACATTTATAAATAATTTATAAAGGGTTAATAAATTATTACTATAGATGTTTTAAAATGGTTAATCAGTTGTGACAGAGTCCAACAGGTTGCTTATAATCATCTCTACTACCTTCTAATGATGTATAACACATAGGGCTCAAGTCTATAACATGCTTGTAGTATATATTGATGTCAAATGACTGAATCATTCACCCATGCAGCATCTCTTTCACCTCTCCTTGTGCCCGTCATTAAAACCAATCACAATTTCTCTTTTCCCCATCTGCTCTTCCATCTCTAAATTTAGCAGTCAGATTCACCTTGCCGTCCTTATGTACAGCCTTGTGCTATGAAAATAGAACGCTCCCATTAAGGGAGTCTGAGCATACAAGTTCTCCTACAGCCTTTTATTTATGTTATTTATTTATTTTTAAACGAGCGTTCAAAATTCTCCCTTGATATAAATTAATTTCTCTGTTGACCAGGAGACCTTGAGTCATGCTGAAGAAAAGTGGCACAATGCACAAATGCAGTAGCTCTTTGCCTTTGGTGAACTGTGTTTAAATCTTGCTTTAAGGTCATGAATGAAGTTTTCTGCTGGTCTCAGCTTAGTTCCTCTGTTTGTCCACTACACAAAACCACTCTGGACAATGAGGCTGCTGTGACTGCTGTGTCTACTGCTTATTACATTGTTCCTAACTGTGTCATTGTTAGTTTGTGCTCTGTCGGTTTGTCTGATGTATCCACCTGTTGTCACTTGTCTTTAAACTTAGATTGTAATCGGTTGTGGGCAGGGACCATCTCTTTATTATGTTTTTGTACAGTACCTAACCCAGTGGGGCTCTGGCCACTAGGTGCTACTGCAATACATATAATAAATAATAATGACCATGACTGGTTGGAATATTTGTCTTACAAGCTCAATTGTATGCACATTTGTATGTTTTTACAAGTGGATGGCCACATGGCTTGATTCTGACCTTATACTATTTTTACACCAGGGTAACTCTGTTGACCTCAATGGAATCACTCTTTATTTACACAAGTAAGATCAGAATTATGTCCAGAGTCCACATATGGTCTTCTGTTGGAAGCGCAAGCAGGCCCCTCCAACTTGGATCACTTGTTCCTGCTCTTTCTAGCCCATTCTTTCAGCGGTACATGCTGCTAAATAACAGTCTTGCAGCAGACTTGTGGTCAAATGCCGAGTTATATGGTCAGATGCTCAGTTATGGCGTGGCTACTCTGTGCCATGCTGCCAGCATAACAGCCTTCAGGAGTATCACCACAGTTCAAGGGTGCTTGTCTTACAGTGTGGAACTGATGTTGGGGTTCTTATACTACTTCCCCCCTTGCTGCTGGACAGCTAAGGAAAAGGGGCATGGTCAGAGAAAATGGGGTATAGCTGGGATGCTCCTGCACTATGCGTAGCATTTTTTTAAAGCCTTTGTGTTTGTTTGCAGTCCAGCTTAAGTTAGAGTAACCCTCAGGCTGCTCTAACATGGCTCAAGGAGGCAAGTCCTGCCCAGAGCAGCAGCAGCAGGATCAAGGTTCTGCAAAGATCTGTTCTGAGCCAGCTGATCTGCAGTATGTGCAGTTGGACCTATGGTTCACAAATGGAGAATTGTTCACTTAAATAGGATGCTGTTGACTGATCAGCATGAGGAGATACACCCCTAGTATTGCGATTCTTGGCTTTTCTTTTGAATTTGTAAAACTGAAGTGTGATAAGAACATAATATTTCTAATCTCACTCATGTACTATGAAGATCTTCCGACGCTGACCTGAGGTGACTGGCAGTGATAACACTGATACAATGCGTGTTGCTGGAGAAAATGACCTATCTGGATAGTAGTTTTTGATTTCCCATGGTCTGGTGGTAACTGCCAATTCAATTATAAGCAAACCCTTCCTAATGGGAAAATTTAACTGGAGAAGTCTACTGTTTTCTCTCAAAAAACAGTTACTTATTCTGCTTTGGTTGAAGCTTTGACTATTAAAATAAGACTTATCTCTTTGGGGCTAAAACATTTGGAAAGATGTGACACAGTAACATAAATGCTCTCTGAGCCACAGAAAAAATTGCACAGCAACAGTCTGAACTGGAATCATGTCTATTGTCTTGTCACTATGCTGACATAGAAAACCAATGAGTAATCAGTTCTGAGGTCATACACTGGCAGAAAGGCTAATGGGATATAGTTTTTGGAGACTGGTAAGTGAATTATTCCACTTGAAACATGGCAGTTTTTTGGCACGTCTCAGGTACTTTAAAAATGGATTCAGTTATGCAAGAATATGTGAGAAGCATCAGTTGTCATGAGCTTTGTCACTATTTCTGCATCTCATTCAGTATGAACTAATACAGCTTCTGTCTCAAAAAGTTAAATCCAAACAATTGGACTTTTCACTAGCATATCAAATCACCACTCATTAGACTGCATCCCTGACATTAGCTCCAAGGAGCAAATGTCATTTACACTGAGTTTTCTTGACACTATTGGGGCAGTGATCTGAAATGGGAAACACTTTTGTGCACATGTATCCAAGGTAGAAGTAGTCAAGAGCTCACAGATACCCTGATTATAGCATTGTATAAGCTTGTAGTCTCCATGGAAGATAGTTGCCAAAAGGGGTATAACACCAATGGTTCCAACAGGAAAAGGAGAAAACATGGGTGATTGATGCTGAGAATATGAATCTCTGTGCACTTTACGTTCCATGTGGATGTTACAGTTTGAACTTAGTTCATGATGTTGGATTCTCATTGGAGGATTTTCACCACACAACTCCATGAGTGTGGCTGGCCGTTAAACCCGCATGTGAAAAACAGCTGAAAAGCAAGATCGACAGAATTGGCAATATTCTCTCAAGCCGGTGGTGCTTTATCACTCTGTAATGAATCCATATGCCATACTAATATTGTCATTTTACATTTCTTTTGTGATAACGCCGAGACAAGAACCGGATCAGACCCCACAATGCTAGGCGTTATACAAACATAAAGTAAATGATAGTCCTTCATTAAAGAGCTTACGTACAGACATCACGGTCATCACATAATGTGGAATCAGGGCTAGAACCATAACTCCCCAAACCACAACCTTGTACTACTTGAGCTAAAAAAGAATGCCCCTATTAGCGGACCCCAGACCTTCTATTTATGTTTCCTCTTTGTAAACTGCCCCTTAGAGGATAATATGTTCTCACATACTTGAGCCAGTAACATGATGACAAGAAACTGGAACTGGTGAAGCATGAAGTCTCTGTTCTTGGATGTCACCTTAGAAACTACCAGGTGCTGAGCTTTGTGGCTGTCTAGCAAGGTGTTTGGTGCAGAGTTAACTGGGTAGGATTTCATCCTCTGATCTGGACACAGGAATCATGCAGCTACAAGAAGTTCTCAAACACATCCAAAGAAGCAATGCCAAGACTACAGAAGAGAATCAGCGATAGAGGTCAGTACGTCCCTGAGTCTACATGATTGATTGGAACTTAAGTTCTCATCCATAGAAAAGGAAAATGTGGGAATGGGAATAATCTAGAGAACATTGGGCTGTATCATGACCTCATGGAAATCGGTGTGGCCAAATTAGTGGAGCTATGTCAGTTTACTCCAGCTGAAGGACTGGCCCACTGCATAGGTTGTTTCAGTGTTCTCAAACAATGCCAGCATTTGAGCAAATGGAAGTGCCCCTCTGCAGTGTCAACTTCAATGTTCTTGGTCAGATCAGCAGATGGCGAAGTCTCCAGGAGCAGCATGTCCTTAAGGAACAGAAAGTTCCCGAGCCTGTGGTGTCGTATGTCAGTTTCTCTGAAATAAATGATCTTTGAGCTTTGTGATGAGCTGAAAAAATGTTGCTGGCATTATTCAAATAGTCCTAATCCCCCATTCCGGTATCCTTCTTAAAAGGGCTTGGCGAATGGTTTTCTAATATGTGTATTGCATGGGGGAACACACACAGTGTCTCAGAGTGTCACTTCTGCTGAGAGCAGTTTCTCAAAGCTGAAACTCATCAAATTAAATACAATAAAACAACATGAGATCAACTATGGATCACGTAGTGAACGAGTGGACAGGCTTTGATTTCAGCTGGAAATGAAATTGCTGGCGAAATAGAATACCGTGAACTAATCAAGGACTTTGCCACTATGAAAGCTAGAAGACTGCATTTTTAATTAAATCTAATCAGTCATTGTATTTATGTATTCAAACAAGATCTATTTTTTAAAAAATCTGGGACTGTACATTAACATTCTCCCTTCAAGAAGAAACTTCCTCTGACTGTAGTTTCAACAGATTTTTTTCTTTTTGCCTTGAGACTTTAGCTTAGTGGTACCATAGCAAACAATAGCATTCAAAATTAGTCTAATACAGAATGTGGGATGAAGTCATGAGAATGTGGGATGAAGTCAATTTTGGAAGTGTAACATTGGCTTTACAAATTTGCTTCCAAAGTCTCTGGGGGAAATAAGAATACATATGAGTTTTCTTGAGCTATTTCTATATACAAGCTGGCAGTGGTATGCAGTCCTATGTGTGTTATGCATGGTGCATTCCACTGGCAGGGCCAGAGAGAGGCATAGGAAACTTACTGGTCCTGCGGCCCAATTCATAGAGGTGGCCCAAACTGAGCTCTGACTGGTGTGGTGCAGATACTGGCACAGAAGCCAGTCCAATGGCAGTAGTGAGGATAAAAAGCATTGGCCACCCCACTACCCACTCAGGTTTGGCCCCGCAACCCTCCATCATGATGAGGGTGGAGGGGCCAAAATTGAACAGCACTTGGCCCCCTGTGCACCAGGTCGCAAAGGCCACTCAGTTGTGGCCCCCACCTCTGCCTATAATGATGGAGGACTGTGGAGTCAAACCTGAATGGGTAGTGGAGAAGCCAGCACTGCTTCATGCTGCTGCTACCGTGAGGCTGGCTCTTGCACCAGGGTCCCTCAGGGTCCTGCCTGGCCTTGTCCTACTTCCAACAGCCAGTGTCCCCACCGTGCCACCTCTTGGGCTCACACAGCCACAGCATTAAGACCTGCCACAAATATGGGGTGCTACGGTGAGCGCCCGCACAGGGGAGCTGGCTGGGAGAGGGATGGCAGGGAGACCTAAAAAGGGCAAACCAGAGGGAAGTTCACTAGGGTTTTGCCTAGTGTTAGATGAAAAGGCATATGCATAGACTTCGTGCTAAGTTAAAGCGGTGCATACCATGTGAAAAATTTCTGGGGATTCCCCGGGAAGATGGTGATATTCAAGTGGGCAGTACGTCCTGTGACAGGCATTCATTTACAGGTTAACTGTAAACTGAAACCAACCCTGCAAAAAGCAGGCCGCTAGTCATGTCAACCTTTGGAGATGTGGCAGAGATGCAGCTGTCTTTAAATTAACGTATGGGTTAATATTGAAAGGGCCAGGTCGTGAATTAGTGTAAATCAATGTAGTTGAATTAAAATCAATGAGACACACCAATTTACACCTGCGGAGGATCTGAGCCCTTATTTATTATTTGGGACAAAACCAGAACATCAGAGGAACTTTGTGGAAATTTAGATCCCGATTCCCACTTCATCTCTGTTTATAATATTGAATTACAGAAATGTAGGGTTGCAAGAGACCTAAAGAGGTCATCAAGTCCTGCATTGAAGCAGGACCAACTAAACCTAGACCACCCTGACAAAGCGTTTGTCCAACCTGTTCTTTAAAACCTCCAAAGCTGGGGATTCCACAGCCTCCCTTGGAAGCCTACATCTCTGCTTAATTATCCTTTTAGTTAGAAAGGCTTTACTAATAGCTAACCTTAACCTCCCTTGCTGTGGATTAAGCTGATTACTTCTTGTCCTGCCTTCAGTGGACATGGAGAACAATTGACCATTGTCCTCTTTATAACAGCCCTTAACAGATTTGAACAGTCGTCTTTTCTCAAGACTAAACATGCCCAGTTTTTTTAACCTATCCTCCGTGGTTGGGTTTTCTAAACCTGTTATCATTTTTGTTGCTCTCCTATGAACTCTCTCCAATTTGTCCACATGTACCTTAAAGTGTGGCTCCCAGAACTGGATGCAATACTCCAGCTGAGGCCTCACCAGTGCTGAGTAGAGTGAGACAATTACTTCCCATGTCTTATACATGACACTTCTGGTAACACACTCCAGAATGAGATTAGTCTTCTTCGCAGCTGCGTCACATTGTTGACCCAGATTCAATTGGCGATCCACTATACCCTCCAGATCCTTTTCGGCATTACTACTACATAGCCAGTTATTCCCCATTTTGTAGTTTACATTTGTTTTTTCCTTCCTAATAGTAGTAATTTGCACTTGCCTTGGTTGAATTTCATCTTGTTGATTTCAGAGCAATTCTCCAATTTGTCAAGGTCCTTTTGAATTCTAACCCTGTCCTCCAAAGTGCTTGCAACCCCTCCCAGCTTTTGTGTCATCTGCAAGTTTTGTAAGAAGCCCTTCCATTCCATTAGCCAAGTCATTAAGGAAAATATTGAATAGTGCCAGATCCAGGGCAGATCACTGCAGGACCTCACCGGATACATACCCCCAGTTTGACAGCAAACCATTGATAACAACTCTTTAAGTATGGTCTTTCAATCAATTGTTCACACACCTTATGTAATTTCACCTAGACCACATTGCCCTAGTTTGCCTATGACATTATATGGGACTGTGTCAAAAGCCTTACTAAAATCAAGGTATATCACATCTAAAGCTTTGCCCCAAACCACTAGGCCTGTAGAAAGTGGAACGAGGCCATCCAAAAATTCCTTCCCTACCAGTACCTTTAGGGCTAGTCCTGCTCATAACTCAAAGATCCTGATTCTCATTTACACGAAGGCCCCTTTACATCATTCTGCTTTTAAGGCTCCTTTATGCTACCAGAGCCATGGAAGCGGTTCTTAGTGCAAATGGCCCCTTTACACTGCCTGCTGTAAAGAGGCTTTAGGATACAAAAGAATCAGAGCCCATTCAATACCCTCCCTGTTTTGTGACAGCATGTTTGGAAAGTTATAAAAGAAGGGGTGGGTTTAGTTATAGGCATTTTGAACCAATTTTTCTCTGTGTATCTGAGCTGGCTGAACCTCTGGTGTCTTAGAAAAGAGATTTCATAATGGGCATCATGATCTGTTATTCTTGTTTTTAAAATCCTTTTAAAAGAGTTCACCTCTCTTTTTTCTCCTCTGTTTTTAATTTGTTTTGATTACAGGAATGCCAGCCAGGTACTTCAGATCACTTTCACTGATGTTTGTCATGGTGACACTTGGTTAGTGTCAGCCAGCAGCCTGGTAGAAGTTCCCCTTCTTTAAAGGAGCCAGTTATTATGTTGGGCTTCACTGATGGCATTAAAACGAAATTTGTCTGTCTAGGTGCTGAGATATGTCTGTGGGGGTTCCCCTCTTACTAAAAGCGATGGCTTACTGATTTCAAAGAGCTTGTGCTGTAGTTTTCAGCTAGACATATGGCAGCGTGGCTAATCTTTATTAAAGTGGTTTCTTACCCCTTATTAAAAGGGACTGACTCAGTCAGGGAGACTGATTCTAATTGGATACGTACAAATTGCTCTGGGTAAAGCCTTCTGCTAGTGAAGCATAGCATTTAGCATCCTGCTGCTATTTGTTGAGGCATTGCAGAAATGGAGCAGCAGTACATAGGGGCTTTTAAAGGTTTGATGTCCCTTCCCTCCATCCAAATCACGCTGAATAAAGTTGCCTTCACCCTGGCACAGAACACAATGCTTAATTACCAGATAATGTGGCTGAAAAACTGATAGGTGGGCACCCTAAGCCGTGTGAGCGGGGAAGCTAAAAATACCAGGTCAGACACATCTTTAGGCAAGCAGAATAATGAGCACATTCCCCCCCTAATGAGAGACCATTAAATGTTGACCATGTTTTGGAACAGACCTTGCTGAGCTGCCACTGCAGCAAGATGCAAAAGGGGAAAAAAAGAAAAAAACCTTTGAAGAATAAAGTGATCAAATCAATTACCATCAGGAATTTTAATGGTAATTTGCTTTTGGCAAAACAGCTAACGCTTTGTTTCAGAGAAGTCACAGAAACTCAAGGAACTGTTAGAGAAGCTTTTTGTTTTTTGTTTTTTAGTTTTTTTTTAACCAGAGTTTGTCGACTGTCAGGTTCTGCTTATTTAGACAGAGGAGCGATTCAAGTGCTGTCCCCCAAACACCTGCCGTAAAGATATGTACATGCGTGGGTGGGTGTGGATGCATGTGTTGTATATACATGCTCACCGGGGCATGCAGTAGGTGCTAGAAGGAAAAACCATTCACTTCACATCTCAGCTTCCTTCAAAATCAGCAAAACTGCACTAAATAATAATAATCGGCTCTTATGTGGTGCTTCTCAGTAGATCTCTAAGAGCTTTACAAAGGCAATTAGTATCATGACCCACATTTTGCTGAAGGGGAATTGGGGACGGACGGACACAAAGAGGTGAAGAGACTCATCTAAGGTCACCCAGCAAAACTGCTGATCTCATGGAAATTAGAGTTGGTCAAATTATTCATTATAAACAATTTATTTGGGGCTAGGTTGTGAATATGCACCCAGGCAAGGGAATGGGAATTACTTTTGTACCACTATGTGACAACCCAGACTTGGGTTCAGGTGAATGGGTCTATGTAGGCTTTTTTACTGCTTCCCTGGAACAATTGGCTAGGAACAGTGGATGGAGGCTTGGCTCCACCCATGTACTTGTGAGCCAGTCTGGGAGAGTCACAATGTGCTACTGGTATAGGCCAGCTGTCAGTAACTACTGCCAGGGAACAAAGAGGAGTCAGGGGAGGGACTGTGACTCAGAGAGGACTGCCTAGGGCTATTCTTGGGGTTGTGCAAATCACACACCACTCCTTGCTCAGGGCTGTGCCTAATGATGGAATCTAGCCTGTGATGAATTTAGCCCTCATCTTCTGCTTGGCTGTAAAGAGATCATGGTTTTTATAAATGGTGCCGCTAATTCTTACAAACACACTGGAGCACTGGATGGTTCGTGAAATGCTGGGAGCGAGTATTCTGTCCACAGTCGGGCCCCGTTACCTGAGCTTTGTGACTGGTTGCTTCTGTCACACGGTATTGTTTCCATGCCCTGATTGGATGACCGAAATGGTTGTAAACTGCTTTCAGCCAGAGAGAATTTTGGTTTGTTATACCCAGTAATTTCCTTTCTTGCTTCAATAAATATCAGCTGCAGGTTCAAAATCTGCTTTCTGTGAACATCTGTATAAGTCAAACTTTAGTCCTGAGGATGCTCACAAAAAGCGGCTAATAAAGGGATAACAACAGGTCAAAACAAATAACAGTTTCCATTTTGGCCAACAGATTTTTACATTGTTCAACCCGCTCTGCAAGAAACACATTATTCACACAGGGATGAGAGGCAAGTCTATTATAAGGGTCTCAGACACACTGTTCGCGACCTTATTCTTGCTATTTGTTATTACTTGCACCTGGAAACCTTTACATGTCAGGCACACTTGCTTATATCCCTGTCTGAGTCAGGGTCTCGGGTTCCTCCTCAATGCTCCAATTCTATCATTAACTTGTCATGTAGCCTCTGCTCTTGCCTGGTTATTTTCTAAAACTCTTGTTAAAACAATAGATAAAAGGCATGCCCTCAGTTTTAAAGTGGAAGAATTAAAAGCCCATATCCTGGGGTCATGATGAAAAAATCTCTGACCAGTTTGGGAAAAGGCCAATACAAAACACAGAAGTCCTTAAAGATAAACTTATCAAAAACGCCCTCAACTTACAAATGGTCACATCACACAGGCCCTATTATCAGGAATTGATTTCCCTATAACCTCAGGAAAATGGGCTTTATAAATATACCACCCTAGGAAAATGGGGGCTGGAGGAGGGAAGTACCAAATCCTGGCTTGATGGTCTCCATTTTTAAAGCCTATATTTAAAAAAACCCCACAGCATTTACGATATTGAGAAACTCTGTCTACATGTAGGCATGCTTCAGTGCCCATTGCCATCACTGAGAGCTGCACTGCATATAGTTAGGGGAGAATTTAGCTTTAATGCCTTCCATTGAATAGGCAGGAGAAGTCATTATAAGCAGCATTACCCTTGAAAGAGTGAGAAGAAAAAGAACTAGTTCCAACAGCTCCCAGTTGTAAAGTCAACAACACATGAAAATATGTATACCACATTCCTACCTGTATATGTGAGTGCTACCCATTAATGACACATACAACACAGGAATTATGATATCTGTGTGCAGTGAACTAGTGAGCTAAATAGTGGCACCAAAATCTATACATAAACATTTACTCATTTCTTCCCTGTTTGCCCTGTTCATTAGGAATTGCTCCCTCTTGTTCAGTAGGCTGGGATGTTGGTTTTGCCCTGATTCCAGATTCTTTGGCTCTGGTAAGTAGCGTATGCTGGCCAGACAATATTTATTTGGGATTGGAATGGTTTGCGATACTTTGTTGTCCCGATGCTTTGATGTGTCTGGACAGGTGCTTTATACATTTATTAAATAAATTAATGTCTCAATAAAGTTCCTGTTTTAGAGTGAAAAAAGGTGACATGTCACAGGTGTTTGTGAAGTAGGACTGTATGGCCCAGGAACTGAGGAACCTACAGATGATGAGGTTTGTGAATCTGAATTATAAACACAAGCCCTAAACTGAAAATTGCCCGTGCCTGGCATCAGTACAGAAACGGAGACTTCGTAGAGTGTAAGCAGACATCACCTTTTTCTTCTGTGCTTCTACAGCGCCTAGCACAAGGGGGTCCTGGTCCATGACTGGAGTTACTTGGTGCTACAGTAATATAAATGATAACTACATTTTTATACATGATGAAAATCCCTTCAAGTATGTGTGACTCTACACAAGAATTAAGAATACTTTTCAGTTTAAATAAGAAAATCAGAATTATCATTATCCACCAGTAACTCAAAAATGGTTCCCCTTTCCAACCAACATTATAAGGATTATAGAGAGATGATGCAAAATATGGAAGGATCAGTTATTCAAGGTTCCATGTAAGGATCATGCCTAGTGAAAGACCCACTTAAATATTCCATGCATGATCCTTGAACTATGCATTCATGTCTTTTGTCCATTTGCCAGCACTGTGGCGACGCCCACAAAACCTGAGCACATGGCTTGTTCACCCCATGACAGAGTCTTTTTGCAAAGTTTGGTGAAAAAAAATGAAAATAAAGCATGTTTGTGCAAATGAAAAATCACTGCTGACATGTTCCATGGGTATTTGTTCAGATTTTTTGGCCAACTTCTCCTTGATTAGGCTGCTGTGACCAGATCAGACCTGTGCTCATGTCCTTCTGCTGGCTCCCAGCCAGCTTCCGCTGCTCATGTAAGGCTGTCATCCTAACCTTCAAACAAATAATGGACCAAACATCAAAGACTGAATTATGATCTATGATCCACCAGGGCATCTGCATGCCGCTGGGACAATGAAGACCACAAAGCCCAGGACAAGATGTGTGAGAGCGGGGGACAAAGCATTCTCTGTCAAGGGGATCCAGCTACGGAACAGTCTTCCGGAGGACATTAGCAAGTCCAGAGTCTGATGGTCTTTAAGAACTGCTGCAAACCTTCTCTGTATTGAAAAGGCCTTTCCACCACAAGAATGACACTCACAACACTGACACCCCCTTCCAGCCCAGCTGGGATCCGCATTGTCCTGCTCTGACCCCATCCCCCATAGCACCCAGAACTTTACAGTCCCTCCCCCACACTGTGGAGGCACTAGGACCCAGATGGTGTCTCTCTCCACACCCCCAATTTGGGTATGGGAGAAAGCTATAAAGGAGCTAGCCAGAGACTAAAGTTGGTTAAGGGAAGAAGCATTCAAAGCAGGGAACTTTGGTTCTTTGGCCATTCTGAAAACTCTCTACAGGTCTGAGTGGACTTTTTCTGCCCTGTGCTGATTGGCTGTTTGCTCCCAAACCTCCCCCCTCCCTCACAGTCTCTCCATCTCAGCTTCACTCCACACCTGCCCCTCTGACCCTCTTCTCCCCTGCCCTGTCCCTCTCGCCTGCCTTTCCTTCAGTTTTCTTTTCATTCAGCAGATCCCCTCCAAAGTAAAGCCACAAAAATAAAAAACAAATCCTGGCACTAAGTTGACATTTGCTGCCCCCATATCGCTTGCTCTGCTTGTGTGTTCTACCCCTTCCCACACCTTGCCTCTGTCTTGTCTATTTAGATTGGAAGCTCTTCAGGGCAGGGACCTTCTACCACTCTGTATTTGCATAGGGCCTAGCACAATGGGGCCCCCAAATTGGTTGGTCATTGGGCACTGCCATAATAAACAAGATTAATAAGTAGAACCCAATAAAACCTGACCCAAAATAAATAAACAAACAATATCTTCAAAAACAAACAAAAAACCCTGCGCCAAGTACATTCATCATCCTGGAAAGAGAGAAGTGCCAGAGACTCCATGAAACCTATTAAGGACTGTACTATTGTTATCAATTTTACATGGGAGGTGCTCAGATACTATGGTGATGGGTGGCAGTATGAAACCTTAAGATAGACAGACAGATAGAAACCTTGTTTCCCTTTTGTAATGTAACATAGGAGACTGGGACCAGGTGCTGCTGTTCTCACACTGTTGGGCTAGTTTTCCTTGGGGAAGTTTAAATGTCTCTTGGAAACATGCAACAGCATCCTCTCTTAGCATCAGAGACAGCAGAAAAACATGCTGAAACTCAAAAAGGTGGACTGCAAAGCTCACATGCACCATCTAAATGCTCACATTATTCAGTATGGTGATCCACTAATCTTTCTTTCTTTCTTTCTTTCTTTCCAGCATCCCATTTTTTGGAATCAATCTATCTATCTATCTATCTATGTACCTATCTATCTATCATCCCCTCAATGTTTTCCCCTGAGCATTAAGATTACGGATTTCAGCTCACAGAAATGTGGAAATAAAAGAGAATGCTCTCACAATAACATGAGCCGGATCACTTTGCCCATTGAGGGCCAACTTTTTCTTCTGTCATGGGGGAGGGGGGAACTTTGGGTGATGTTGAGCCACTGAAGCAGCGCCTACACCATCCCCCATCTATGGTCAGTGTAAGAGACATTGCTGGGGGAAAGGAATGTGCCCAGGTTGTCCCCATGCCCAAGCCCTCTCCAGTCCTGGGGGGCAATGTGACCCTCAGACTGCTCTACCCTGTGCCCGACATCTAGCCCAGCAGAGAACAGCACCAGAATCCAGGATGCAATAGTGGCTTAAAGACATTTTTACTCTGCTTGACAGCAGCACTAAGTGCTCTTTAGTGGCAACAGCGATTGGGCCCGCTGTACATATTTAACTGATTAATATATAATTTCTATACCGGGCCTGTTCATCCACTGCCTTGCAGTTTTGTGCGCATGCAAATGGCTACACAAGGTAGAAGGCACTGGAGAACCAAGCCCATTATGTGTAAGGAACTCAGCAGTTGACATACTGGGGGAGACCCAAGGTCCAGTGGCTGAGTGGTGGTTGCGTTAGCATGGGAAACTTAACGTAATCATTTCCTGGCTTTAATGTGGTTAAATCCAAAGCCTCAACACCGCATTATGTAAGGGCCAAATCCCAAGGGTCTAATGCAGCAAAAGTGTTCATTTAAATCAACGGGAGTTTGTCTGAGGATAGCCTGAACTGAAACTGCGGCAGGAGTTCAGGATTCGGCCTATAGGTTTTGAGGGTTGTTGTTCTTTGTGAATGTATTCAGTGGAGCTGTGCCAATTTGCACCAGCAGAACATTTGTCCCACTCATATTAGAGTTTTGTGTTAGAACCACTGCATTCCTGGACGGTTTTGATAACTGTTCATAGGTGCACCTACCCAAATACCAGTTATTAATCATTTCACAAAGAGCCACTACTATCAGCATTGACACACAGCACGCACAGCTCCAAAGCTGGGCCTTTTCCTATCTAGTCACCTGATGGAGAAGATTCCATTAGCTCAGCTACTAGAGCAAACTGTTCTGAGAAAGCACGGTTGAATTTTTCACATAGCAAGCAGTGCGGCGAAATCATTCACATTGTAACTGGCATCCAGCTGAGCGGTTAGCAAAATTAAGAGAGCTGTCAGTGGAGTAATTCTAACGTATCTGGTCCCAGCCTCCAGGATATGAAATCAATGGATATGAAATCACTTTTCTCCAGAGTGAGGAGAATTGGGCCCTCATAAAGGAATATTCTATCTGTTTTGCTCACTCCCAGCAGTCCTGAAGCTGTCACTGTAAATAAACTGTAATAAGGTTATCATTCTATTTATTATAAATTACACAGTATTTCTAAATCCTTAGTGGCAGTGGTCATCTTGCTAGACAGTTTTATCATTTGTAATGCTGTGGTGTGATGAGTTTGTGTCGAAACAAGTGCTTACTCCAGTCTCAGGATGCATTCAGGATTCTGTTGCAGACATCAATCTCTAGTCTGTGAATGTGATACTGATCATACAACCCCACTGCCCTCTTTCTCCTCCAGAGCTCGCACAGCTTACCATTAAAGTGGCTTGAGTTCTCTCTCTCTCTTTCACATATACACATACAGTTGCTTTATGGGTCTGGTGACATCCTCACAAGATTATCAGGGAATTCTGGGAAATAGGATCTTGGAGTGAGGTGGGGTCCCAGGTAAGAATTAGTGTCTCCCAATTCAAAGGCGCTTCAGGGGACTGGAAGTGCATGCCCACTCCCACAGGGTAGCAGGACCAGAGAAATCCTTCCATTCCTGCTGCCAGTGTGGTTACAATTTGCTGAGCTGCAGACATTATTCAGAATCCTTGGCATGATAGCTAGCGAACCTCTGAGGAACCCCTGATAGCTTTCTTTGACAGGGTAACAAGCCTTCTGGATAGGGGGGAAGCAATAGATGTGGTATATCTTGACTTTAGTAGGCTTTTGATACTGTCTCGCATGACCTTCTCATAAACAAACTAGGGAAATACAACCTAGATGGAGCTACTATAAGGTAGGTGCAAAACTGGTTGGAAAACCATTACCAGAGAGTAGTTATCAGTGGTTCTCAGTCAAGTTGGAAGGACATATCGAGTGGGGTCCCGCAGGGATCAGATCTGGGTCTGGTTCTGTTCAATATCTTCATTAGTGATTTAGATAATGGCACAGAGAGTACACTTATAAAGTTTGCGGGTGATACCAAGCTGGGAGGGGTTGCAAGTGCTATGGAGGATAGGATTAAAATTCAAAATGATCTGGACAATCTGGAGAAATGGTCTGAAATAAATGGGATGAAATTTAATAAGGACAAATGCAAAGCGCTCCACTTAGGAAGGAACAATCAGTTGCACACATACAAAATGGGAAATGACTCCCTAGGAAGGAGTACTGCAGAAAAGGGTCTGGGGGTCATAGTGGATCACAAGCTAAATATGAGTCAAAAGTGTAACACTGTTGCAAAAAAAGCAATTCTGAGATGTGCTAGCAGGAGTGTTATAAGCAAGACATGAGAAGTAATTCTTCTGCTCTACTCCGTGCTGATTAGGCCTCAACTGGAGTATTGTGTCCAGTTCTAGGCACCACATTTCAGGAACCATGTGGTCAAATCGAAGAAAGTCCAGAGAAGAGCAACAAAAATGATTAAAGGTCTAGAAAACATGACTTCAGAGGGAAGATTGAAAAAATTGGATTTGTTTAGTCTGGAGAAGAGAAGACTGAGGGGGGACATGATAACAGATAAAAGGTTGTTACAAGGAGGGAGAAAAATTGTTCTCCTTAACCTGTAAGGTTAGGACAAGAAGCAATGGGCTTAAATTGCAGCAAGGGTGGTTTAGGTTGGACATTAGGAAAAACTTCCTAACTGTCAGAGTAGTTAAGCACAGGAATAAATTGCTTAGGGAGGTTGTGGAATCTCCATCAGTGGAGATTTTCAAGAGCAGGTTAGACAAACACCTCTCAGGGATGGTCTCAATAATGCTTGGTCTTGACTAAGTGCCAAGGACTGGATTATATGTCCTTGCGAGGTCCCTTCCAGTCCTATGATTCTTTGATTCTATGATTCCCTACCTACCACACACTGGGGATTATTGGGTGTACCAGTTACTGCATTGTGAAGCAATCCTTAGTGGCTCCCTAGCTACTGCTCCAAAGACCTCTGAAGTCAATGGAAGTTGAAGTCAGTGGCAATGGAATGGAAGTGCAATGGATATTGGATCAGTTTGTAAAGAGGATGGGTCTCCACGCAGGGGCTCTTGCTTGTCTGCCTTTCCTGGAGACACTGCTACAGCGTAGGGGAGCAACCATCTCAAGAGCCATAGTAGAGAGCAGGAGAGGATGGGGGAAGGCCACTAGCCCTTCTTCCCTAAAAGGCTATACAGCTAAGTGGAGGAAGGGTCCCTGGGGCCTTTGAGGGGGGTACAGTTGTAGGGGTGGGATTTTCTACAAAATCCAAACCCTCAAACCAACCTCCTGAGGCTGACACAGTGCCATCCCCTGGGAAATGAATCCTGTAGAGCCTAATTTGTATGTATCAGGGGACATTCCAGTGCTTAGAGTGGGTTTCTACAGGAGGATCAGTCGCTTCAGGAACCACTAGTCCCAGGAAGATGAATAGACCCACTGCTCTGTTCCAAAACCCAGTTACAGATCAGCTCAGAAGGCACTAGTTTAAAATCTCCATCAGGAGTTCCCACACGGGTAAGGCACACCAACTGTAATCTAAAGTGTCTGGCTAGCCGTGATCATTTCTGACATGGCAGTAATCAGCTTCCTGCTTTAATACTGGTTTAACATCAGAAGAAGAACACTAATGTTGTGTGACTAAACTAGCGATGATGCTGACTAGAACGCTGGACCAGAGCCCCCCGTTAGCTTTGGGGAAATCCGGCTCCAGCTCAGTCCCTAGATATTGCAGCTTAGTTTTCACTTTATCATACAGAAGAATTCATTTGTAACCATTCACAGTAAGTTCATCCTGTGGGCATTAAATCAACGCTAGTGAGACAGAAACTGGCTCACAGCTTCCACCGCCAGGCTCTCCCGACACCCCACCCCATTATCTAAGAACGGCCTCATTCATTACAAACTATGGACCTGATTCTGCTGTGTTCCACAGGCCCTGGCAGAGCTCCCATTTAACACAATGGCAGCACGAACCATCCCTTTCCTTCGACTGCAGGTCACACTTTATTCCTTGAGAAGCATTTACCCTTACCAACATTAGAATATGTGCCGAGAAAAATGAATGGAATTTTCTTTCCATGATGCCAGCCCCGTGATCCCGCGTCCCACAACTCCCCGAGCTTCACTCACTCACACACAGGGATTAAAAAAAGGTGCCGTCACCTGCATTGGCATTTTAAAAAATGCTGCACTGACTTTTTAGGACTACCAACATGGATGAGCATCCTGCCCCTGAACTTCTCCTTGATGCTGCCTAGAACCAGCACCTCCTTCTCTGTTAAATGCAGACCTCACCTTTCTGTTTTTATTTTAAACTCTGGTCGCACACTGCCTAGTGTGCTAGCAGGAAATTGCAATTGGAGAAGGTCAGAGTTTCCCACACTGCTACCTTCTGCCCTAAAAACATGTGGAACACACACCGTCCATGTTGTGCTGGTGTCACCCTGCTAGTGCAGAGCCACAGATTGTTCTTTGCTGCTGCCCACGTCCAGCGAGATTAGTCCTTTAGCTCATGCGGTAGAGCTCAGCTCTTGGGAACAAGAGGTTTTAGCTTCCATCCCCATTTGTGACCCTATCTGGAGCTGAGATTATGGAAAAGCTCTTGTGATGGCTAGTAACTGCTGACATCTCTAATGGTGACCCCTGGATGTAAGGCACCATAACAATTGTGATTTACAGTAACCTTCCAAAAGGTGGGACATGAGTGTACTCACCATGGAGTGGATGGTTTGCTGGGAAATCACACAGCTGATCTTCCTCTTCCTCATGTTTTCTCTTGCCTTCTAGGTGCTCAGGTACCTCATCCTCACTGAGAAAGGCAGCTGGGCTTGCATCTGGGTCAGCGGGTGTCCTGCACTGAACTGGCTGCATTGTGCTGGCCACGGGTACAGAGGGAGCAGCTGAGCAAAGTGTCTTTGCTGAAGGTAAGGTGTTATTTGATTTCCACATGTTGCAGGAACCTGTGAACAGCATGGTAAATGAGTGCCATGTCAGATAGGGGCCTCATTCAGTGTCACCCTCCACGTCTGTCTGGGTGAAAGCAAGGAACGTGGGCACCTAGTTCAAATCAGCAAAGCAGGGAGAGGTGGGAAGTCCGAACTAGTCAAGCTAGACATTGGTTGGCGTGGGCTTGTACCTGCTGAGCTGTGGAGCAAGGCTAGAATGACCTGTTCCATTAGCTTTTTTGGTGGGAATACAAGGTCAGGCAAACCTTTAAGCCCCAAGAATCAAGCCACTCTTTTCTACTGGACTCCACCCCTTCCACTTTCAAGACACCTAGGCAAGATTTTCAAAAGAGCACAGCACCCTGCACCAGGGCCAGATGATCATGAGATCTCGGCACCCAGAGAGGAGCCGAAAGAGATGTCCAGAGTTTCAGACGAGCTCAGCATGCTGAATGCAGTGCTGTTTTGAAAAACTGGCATCACAAAGGGAACTGTCGAAAACCAAGTACTTTTGATATAATCTGGTCCTTAATTAGGTGCCTAAATGGGAGCTGAACTCTTTTGAAAATCTGCTTCCAACTGGGGGATGCTGTGCACTTGAACCCCAGGTGCTGAACTCTCTGGGAACTCTGGGTGCATGTTATGTGAGCATCTTCCTGATTTACAAGGACTGGATGTAGCTACCTGCGCAGTCTGTCAACACTACTACTTATCTGTTCAGAAGGGGTGCTGTAGAACTGTGTAAGTTTTGTCTTTGACTTCACTAATTCTCATCCACACACATCTGGCAGCCTTGAGAACTTACATTTCCCCTTCACCAATGATAGCCCATCGCTCTGGATTCTGGTCAAGATTTTGTCCCATTATCAAGATGCACCCCAAAGAGGGCCCCTGGGTGTTGTTCCTCTCCTGTCTCAGCATTTGAGCTGACAGCAAAATGCGGCTGTGCTGAATTGTAATCTATCTAGGTGAGGCTGTTCCCATAGCAATGTATTTTTTGCCTGATTATTTGCATGGAAAGAAAATTTGGCTTTTAATATGTATTTTATTTCTGGCTTAAGATCTGGCCTTGACAAAGTACCTAATGCTTTAGGCTCTATGGAGTTTCATTTCTTTAATAAGTTTAAGTTTTATTCTCTTCTATTTATAACCACCCTCATTGTGGCAAAAATTATATCACCTTTAGACAAAGGACCAAACCACAATGACTTCATTGGGAGTTGCACAAAAGTATCAGAGAGCAGATGTTGAACCAAAGAAAATGCAGTCAGAAAAAGCTTTGGAAATTACATAAAGCCTCTTGTCAATAAGGGAGAATTGTTCAAATGTTATCTTTTCAAATTAGCACAAGTCTTTGGAGAGACTTCTGCATACAATCGAATACAGCCCAAGTGTGTTGACCTTTAAACCTTCGTGCAAGGTCCATCTTTTCTCGCAAAGGCTGGCAGGGAGGGAAGGGGGAGTTTTGTGTGGGTTGGTGTTTACTTCATTCCTTTGTGGGCCGTGAAGGAGTGGGTTCTTGATGCTGGCGATTAAAATTAGTCTTTTTAAAAATAGACTAATTAAGAAGAGCTCTGTGCAGCTTGAAAGCTTGTCTCTCTCTCACCAACAGCAGTTGGTCCAATAAAGGATATTACCTTGCCCACTTTATCTCTCTATTTTTAAAGTCATTTTATACAAAGAGGGAGGATGGTCCAGTGGCTAGGGCCCTAGGACTTATGAAGTGTTTGGCAGAACAGGGACTTGAACCAGGTCTTCTATGTAAGTCATCTAGCATCTCTTTCCCATCTGTAAAATGGGGATAATATCACTTCCCTACTTCACGTGGGTGTTGTGAGGAAAAATAAATTAAAGATTGTGAGGTGTTCCAACTAAAAGTATCTAAGATATATTGATTCACTTTGGGGGGGTAGTTAAAACATTTTATAACTAACATAAAACAGTAAACTTGTATTTCATATGCTTTCCTCTCCTTCAGTCTTTCAGACACAAAAGATCACAAAGCACTTCACTGACGTGCTCAGATACACCAGAGATGGGCATGATACATGGGCCTCAACAGAATAATCATAGGCTAAAGAGGAGAAAGGCTCAGAGGGTGAGGAAGAGAATGACAGATAGATGGAAGAACACATATCTTTGGAGACTGGAGGAAAAGATTTAGGCAGGGAGCAGGCAGTTATGAGATCAGAGAGGCAGAATAGGGTGGAATTAAGCATATGGAGAGTTTGGAAAAGCAAAAGAATAGTTTTGCAATGGGATTGAAAATGGAGAGGCAGTTACTAGAGAAAGAAGGCTGATATTGTCAGTAGGGCATAGAGCTGGTAATAAAGAGGCCTGGGTTCTGTTCCCACCTCTGCAGCAATTTTCTGTGTGACTTTGACATTCCTATTATTCAGTCTTGCTTCCTAGAATAAGTGAGCAGTTTGGCTGAGCTGGTGGCATTCAGAACAGCCAATTTTTGCAGGGAATATTCATGTGAAACCAGCAGAGAATTTTAAAAGGTATTTATGAATTTGAGCCAGGGTGAAATTTCATTTGGTGAAGGCAGCTTTTTGCTGCAGGGATGGTGACATTTCAGCCTGGCACAACCCAAGAGGAGCGTTAGTCGTGTGCAGAGAAATGGCCTTGACAGCTGGCTCAAAATGGCCTTTCTGACCTGGCTCTGATTTTCACAGCAAGTGGGGGTGAAATATCGTCAGGAAACAATTTTTTTCAGCAGTGTTGCTAACTGTGGCTAGAGGGCTGTGGTGGTTTTTTCCTCTGGATTCTATATCTAAAAATAATAATAATAAAAAAATGTGGACTGGTTTGCTTTTTATGGATTGGGTGATTTGGCAATATTGACTAGGTGGCAGCTACTCAGTTACATGCCTTGGTCTAGCCTTTTCTTTGTAATAAATTGGGTGGAGTACAGTTAGTGGTGAAATAAAACAACCAAGTTTCTCAGGACAGGAGTTCCTTGATCCTGACTGCGGACTTTGGGCACTACAACAATACAAGCATAACAACAATATTATTGAGTTCCAGAAAGGTAGCCGTGTTAGTCTTCTTTTAGCAAAACAGCGAGAGTCCTGTGGCACCTTAAAGACTAACACATTTATTTGGGCATAAGTTTTCGTGGGCAGAAACCCACTTCGTCGGATTACTATTTCCACTACTACTACTACTATTACTCATCACCCAGACCCAAACTCTCCAGCCTGAACTATCCTGGCAAGACAAAAAAGCTCCTGATGTTGGAATGCCGCTGTTAGACGTAGAGGCCAAACTTTTATTTCAGGCCTGCTTCCCGTCCTATTGAAATCAAGGTCCCATGAATTTCAGCAGAAGAAAAGTTGGGCCACTAATCAGATCACCCATCATAAGGGACAATGGGGCTTCCTCTTTTTTAATGAAAAGGATCTGACACTTCAGTAGTTGTTGGCCAGGAAAAGTTATCTGACTCACAGGAGCCTGCTCTGCAGATGGCACCCAGAGCTGTTTGGGAAAGTGGAGGAGTTGGCCTTTGGGGAACATAGGGCTAATGACTGATGTTATTTGGTGCCCCTACAAAAGGTGATGGTTATTGCATCCAGGCCCAGTGCTAGGATGTGGGGAGAGAAACTAAAGATAAAAAAACATGGTAAACTGGATGAAACTGCCTTCTGCTTCAGAATACTGCATCTTTAACTCTGTAAGACTCTTCCAAACACATGCTCTGGCCACTTCCAATGTGCTTTGGATCCCACGCTGCAGTTAACAGGACCTCTGGTGGGAGTTTTTTCAAAGTAAATTAATTAAATCTAAGCACTGATGAACCTGAGGAATGAAGAACATATGTTGCCTGATCCAAATCCCATTGAAGTCAACTGAAAGTTTCCCATTAACTTCAATGAGCTTTGAATCAGACCCGTAGAGTCTAGCATGCTGTGGGCAGGGGCTGTGAAAACCTTTCACAAGGCCTTGCCAATACATTTCACACCTGAGCTGTAGCATCCATTTTTCTCCCAGAGAAAGGCTCCCACATAAGATCTGCTAATGCACCTGATTTCTGATCTACTTTATGCTCCGTTGTTCTGGTCCTGCCTGTTCCTCCACCTCCTTTCTCTATGGAACTGTGCCCTGACCTGCAGCACTCTTCACTGTTCCTCTCCTAAGCACTCACACAGTTCTGGTAATGCTGCTGATTTCTGACCTGCATCTTTCCTGCCACTGCAGGATCCCCACACAGCTCTGCCAATGCCCATTAGGCTGACCGGCAAACCCCACTACTGTTCCAGTCCTGGAGTCTCCACACGTTTCCCAGTGCACTGCAGGTCCCACCTGACTAGCAGTGACTCAAAATAGGAATGGGCTGGGTCATTATATAACATGCCCCAGGACCGTACTACGTGGTATACGGTTGAGTGACTTTGATGAAATGCAGTAATTATCCTGAAATGTACAGCCGAGAGCATCATTGCTGTTATGAAACAAACCTCCTATGGAAAAACTGGTGGTTCTGCTGGAGAAGTGGAAGGGCAATTAACTCATGCATCTCCTTGGTGTTATTAACGTGCATGTGATGTCATTGCCTGCCGATCAAAAACTTCATTTTCATCCTGCATATTAAAGCCACTTGATCAAGGATGGAAGTGAAGTGGAATAAAATACCATATTGCTATATTTGTGTGGAGGAGGGGACATCTATATAATTTTCCTCGCTTTTCCATGTTTCAGTGATTAATTAATTTGTGTGTGCATCTAAAGTATTAAGTAGTATCATTATTTAAAGTATATATTTTATATTGCCATAAACATATGGGTAATGGCATTAATTTAGCACATAGCAGATGTGCAGACTCTATTATTGCTTTTCAGCAGTGGGCTGAAGAGCCATCATATTCTTGCTCCAGCCACATTTGGTTTTTAAACTGATGAAATTTCCTCCGCTTGAGCTTGATTTTTTTTTTTTTTTTTTTTTAAACAAAAGAGAAAAACAAATTACAATTCATCAAGTCAAGGGATGGGCCTTGCTGTGCTGGCTGCTTCATTTACAAGGCGAACAACTGACTGTGCTCTCAGCTGGAACCGTTTGGGGTGAAAATGTGTTTGTAGTGACATGCAGTAATGGAATTCCTGACATCCTCGGAGTTCTGCATAAGGACTTGTCATAGCTAGTACTGGGATTTGACAAGCTCAACGGGGATGCAAATTGAAACATAGCTGGGTTACTCCAATGCCTCAGTTCTAGAGATGCCACAGTTAAGACATAAAGGCCTAGTCTCCACTGTGGAAATTGACTGCATTACAAGTCCCACTTACGACACAGAAGAGCCCAACATTGTTAAAATGCAGGTCAGTCCTGCAGTGTGGATGGGACTGAACTGGTTTTTAACCATGTTTTAGAACTGATCTACAGCCTTGCAAAAGAACAGGCGTTAGCATGATGCAGGAATACGGTTAAAGCATGGTATGGTGCTGCCCAGGTTGAGGGTTCATCTACATTGGCAATTTTTAGGAAATCTCCCACTGCTGTGCTACCACCAGTGGTAGGGATGGTGGGAATGCTAATAGGACCGGCCACAGGAGTTTTGAACCACCATTGATGACAATAGAAAAAAGTTGGTGGCTGATTTACACTGGCGAATCTATCATCACTGGTGGTGCCATGCTAGTGGTAGAGCAATGACAGAAGACATCTCGGGTACTGTCAGCAGAGTCAGCAGATATGCAGCCTGAAAGAGTGGACCAAGTTTTAACAAGGCCCAAACATGACAGATATTCTTAGTGTAGAGGGGCCAAAATTCCAGTATACACAGGGCTTACAGTTGAGTTTAATCATTGTGCTACATAGGGCATACACAGCTGTGGTCAAACTGGATTCCAATACAGTTGGTCAACCAGTGTGGACAGGGCAAACTGCATTAAGCTAGAGCATACTTAGTGAATATTGTTCTAAATCCCTACCTAAGGCAGTTGTGCTGACTCGGTTTGGTCCTGTTCATACTGGCCACCTAATCTGTATTAGAACCTATTTTGGACCCAAAAGTGTGGCAATCATGCTGGAGCACAGCTCTTTCTTAGCCGGTAAGCTCTTTGGGTGCAGGGACTGTCTCTTCATATGTCTCTGTGCAGTGCTTAGTGCAATGGGGCCCCATGACTGGGATTTCTGTGTGCTATTGTATTATAAATAATAAATCATAATTATTAAAACTCTGTTGTAAAGCATGTGGATAGGGCAAACTAGGGCTGGTAAAAATTTGCTGTTTTTAGACAGAAAATTGGGCTTTTCTTAATTTGTTTATTTATTGGGGTGGAAAGTGACTACTTTCAGCAGAAAATATCAATGTTTTGAAATTATCTGTGGACAAAAAGCTGAAATTCTTTGCAGGAACAAAATAATTTTGGATTAACTCTAGGCCAAACCGACCAAAGCCAAGGAAATGAGGCTTAAGAAGACCAACACACTTGCTGTTCTGTAATACTGGAAGTACGCTCGTTTGCTGCTAACTAGCTCCCTCCAGGAGTTCAAGAAGGAGCCCTCCTGTCCCCTGTGATAAAAAGAGATTATAAAGAAAAAGTGCTCTCTCTTCCTGAGTTCTAGCAGCTGAGTTCCAATGCAGCTTAGATGCCTTTTCCTTACAGTCCATGGCTCCTGTGTGAATCTGGGAAGTTGAATTTATCATGGCAAGATATTCATATGGAATTTGGCTCTAATGGAAAAATATGGTCCTGGTATGCATCAAGTTGCATTAGGCCTGAATTTGACCCTCAGTCCTTTATTACAGGAGGGGCAGATTTTTATGTGAAGTAAATAATAAGGATATTCATTTTTTAAGATGAAAGGTCCCAGGATATGTCATTTGGCTGTAATTTCCAGGTGTTCTTGGACTTCACACTATTGCTACACACAGGTCATCCAGGTCCTCAATGGTATTTGGGTCACTAACTCCCACTAAAATCAGGTGAGGCTTTAAATCAATGGGAGTTAGGCACCTAAATACCTTTGAGGACCTAGGCCATCGATTCTTGCCTATTCAAATAGAGCGCCTCTCTGTCTTGGGCCCTGGAGCTTTTGTGGCATGTGGCAGTAGGCAGCCATGGCTATAAGTAATTCTCAAAATCTTTTCAGTTTCAGGTTAAGATTATATTTGTGTGTGTGTCTTGAATATGCTGGCCTTGGCCAATGAAATCCCAGATTCCTTCAAGGGCACAACTGGAACCAATTCTACTTAGTCACACCAAACAGACTTGGAAAGGGGGAAAGTTTTCATTAAGTAGTATAAGTGGTGCTTACCCCTGGCAAGTTCCAGCTGTGACCCTGCTCCCATGGCTGGATCTGCTTTAGCATGGCTACTGCTTCTTGGTGTACTGTTTAGGCAGGTCCTAGCAGAGGGTTTCTTTAAGATTTCCTCAATAGAAAAAGATAGAACAGGCTTCCCCCGACAGTCACATTCCCTAAAGTCACTCATCTTCATCCCACTAGGAGGAAAGAAGATCAATTCCAAATCTCTCTTTGGATGCAAAAGAGAAGAAAAAAGCCTCCCCACTGGAGCACTCTCTGCCGTTTGCTTATTCCAAGAAAAATACAGGTGAATGGGTGTATTCCTCTCCGTACCGGTACCCTCCCAAATGAAATCAGTGGCAGAGGGAGAAATAGAGACCGCTGGCCTGTGAGAGAGGCCACACCTCTTTCTGATCCCTGGAGCCCACTTCAATACCAAGAATAGCTCCTGAGTATCAAGAAAAATAACCCCAGACAACGAAGGCAAAAAAGTCTAAACAACCCCACCCACCACAAAACAACCCCCGAACCGCTGCAGCTTTAAAGGGCTCTGCACAATCTCATTGTAATCCCAGGAGGAGGAGAGTTCCCTGCAGACTCATGGCAAAAATGCCCGGGAAAGAGTTGCTTAATTTAAGTGAATAATGTTTGTTGAGCGAACATCTTCCTTTTTTGCTTTTAAGCAAGAATCGGTTAGAAGTCCCAGTATCTTTTTCTTGTATTAATATGACTTGAGAAAATAATTGAATGCTAAGTAATGCATTCTTTGGTGCCCAGTTACTAGCAGGAGTGGCACATGGTAAACTTTCCAAAAATATTGGACTGTCTTATGCAAAGAGAAAAGAGCATCCCAAGCCGGTAATTCTCAGGCTTACTGCTGCCCCTTCAGCCACGATCTCTGAGTCGGGTTTTCTCCTTTTCCAAACTCAGAACCCTTTGAAACTTCCACACAGACCCTTTTCAGTGTCTTCCCTTCAAACCAGCCACACCAGAAGGAGAAACTCCTGTCACCGCTATGGGACTGTCTGTCAGTTCACCTGCACAAAAGTTCTCTCCTTTTTCTCAGCTTTGCAGCAGGCTTGGTTGAGGAACCTCCCACAAGTTGTCTCCTCCTCTCAGTTGGGTGTCTAAACCAGGAGGGAAATTCCCTGGATAACACGGAGGAGTTCCTGTTATTCCCCTTGGCCCCCACTTATTTGTTCTCATTAATCTTTATTTAAAGAAGAATATGCAGTTGGTTGAACCTTTATTTTTTACGTTGGTAAATCCTCCTGGGATTGCCCCTTGCTTTTTACATTTTTACTGTTCTGTCTCCCTTTTTCTGCTTGTTCCCCTTTTGTGCTTTCCTTATCTGCCTCCTATGATTGCACCGACAGGCCTTTCCTTATTTGTCCAAAGAACTGACAACCCTTGGGCTGATTTCCCATCATGCGATCCCTTGGTGGAGCTAAGACCAAAATTACTGTGTAACCAGGGTGCAATAAAACACACCTGATAAGATGAAAGACTATCTGCTTTTTCCAGGGAATCCAGAGACTGGGAAAGCAGTGAGGGTCAGGGGAAAAAAAGGGCGGTGGAAAGCCTCAGAATGTTGCAGTAAGTCACAATGAAGCATATTTAATTATCTGATTTTATTAATCAAATTTCTCCACAGGAGGGTGAGCAAGCAACTCTTTCATCCTGACAAAAGAGGGAGGAGTTGAGAATGGGAAATGTTTTTCTGTCTTCCTGCATGTCCCTCTCGCCACTGTGTCATTGGATCTATTCATGTAAAGGATGCTTCTACTTCTTTCTGGGTAGGGGACTATTTAGCCTTCCTCATATGAGCCAGCTCTCTGGTTAAGGGAACCCTTGGACTTCTTTCAGTGTAAGGGGTACCTCACCCATCCTCATATGGGATATCTCTGTAGGTCAGCGATGCCTTAGCCATTCTCCTACAGAGTGCCTTACATGTTCTCGGGGGGGGGGGGGGGATCTCTCTGGCTAAGGGACACTGCAGCCATCTTTGAATGTTAACCACTTTGCTTAAGGGCATTGCTCTGTCTTTCTGACCTGTCTTTTGGAAGGTTTTGTGAATGTGCCTACCCAGTCTAGCACGCTAGCTCCACCTGTAGCTCTGCCTGGACATACCAAGCATGGGTTTTGTTTCAGCTCTGTGTTTAATCGGAACAGCGCATTGTGATTCAGGCCAGTCTGCTCTTTGTGGGCAGGGATGGGTTAGGGTTAGTGTGCAAGGGGATGGGGAATACACCTTACATCTCTGGACCTAGTTTTACCTATCCTTGTAGAAATTGCTTGCTCTTTCCCCTGTGATTCTTGACCTGTAAACAGGAAACCAGTTTGAACTGATTCCATTTAGGGAGAAAGGGCAAGGACAACGGAGTTGCAGCATAAATGCTCTATTGATGCAATCAGTGATCCTTTGATGTCTACTATGCCAGTTTTATCTGGACTCTTGCAGACACAAGGCAATAGTCCTATGCACCAGTAGCCTTAGGGTACACCTACACTGGAATAAAAGATCCTGGCATGGCTGCGGCTGGCCTGGGTCAGCTGATTCGGGGCTGTGGGGCAAAAAATTGCTGTGTAGATATTCAGGCGTGGACTGGAGCCCAGGCTGTGGGACCCTCCTCCCCCTCGTGGGATCCCAGGGTCCAGGCTCCAGACTAAGTGCAAATGTCTATACCGTAGTTAACAGCCCCATAGCCCAAGCCCTGTGAGCCTGAGTCAGCTGACATGGACCAGCTGCGCATGTTTATTTGCAAAGTAGACATGCCCTTAGTATTGTTCTTCAGGCCATTCCTCCCTCCACCTTGATCAAGGACTCTCTGAACAGGAACCACAAAGACCAAAGCACACTGCAGTGGATTAGCCTCCCTCCTGTAGCTGCTGGGAGAAGCCCAGGCAAACCTTCCTTCCAGGGCTGTGGCGAGCTTTGTCTTGGGTTTGTAGCTGCAAGCATCCCTCTTTACTTCCCAAAGGGCTGATTTTTGGAGACATGAGAAAGGCGAGGAACTGCAGGGTGATGCATGACACATCGCAAAATGCCTTATCAAAGGGGCAGTCAGTACAGAGGACATTGGCTGTCTGAGTGAGGTAAGATTATTTCAGGCAACAAATGGCTCACCCACTGGTCCCTTTCTCCAGTCAATTCAGTTCAATACACTTTTTTGGCAGGACAAGAGGTCAGATCTTCAGGTGATGTAAAGTGGCATAGCGCCATTGATATTTATAGCAGCTGAGCGTGTGGAATACTAGTATTGCCTACTCTAAATACAACTATAAAGAAAGAAGAATTAGAGACTAGTATTTACAAGACTTGCAGGTCAGTGGAACATTTTCATTCATCAATGACATCAGCAACCTGATGGATGAAACCAGATTTTTTATCTTAACTCATAGAACCCCCTAAACTCCATCTGTCTCCTTCTCTCTGTCCTACGTCCTGTTAGACGCCTGCCAGATCTGCAACATGGCTCTACGCCACACAACCTAGCTGTGGGAGGCAGTGTGGCTTAGTGGATAGATCACTGCACTAGGACTCTGAAAGCTGGGCTCTATTTCTGGCTTTGTTAGTGATCCTGGGCAAGTCGCATCATTGCCCAGTGCCTCAGTTTCCCCATCTGTAAAGTGGGGATAATGATGGTAACCTCCACTTTGAGATCTACTGATAAAAGTTTTAAGAACTAGGAACTCTGTGAGAGAGCTGGGAATTATTATTATGCCTTAGTTTGCACATTTAAATTTCTATAGACCCTGCTGTTTGCAGAGTCAGGCTGCTATTTTGTGTTCAGCTGAGATCAAATGATGTGCGCATAAACACACACACACATTCTGAGCTTTCTCATGGAGATTTGACTTTTTACACAACTTCAATTATTGACTTCATAGAATCATAGAAACATAGAATTGGAAGGGATCTCAGGAGGTCATCTAGTCCAACCCCCTGCTCAGACCAGGACTAAACTCAGCTAAATAATCCCAGCGAGGGTTTTGTCAAGCTGCAGCTTAAAAACCTCTAAATATGGAGATTCCACCACCTCCCTAGGTAACCCATTCCAGTGCTTCACCACCCTCCTAGTGAAAATCTTTTTCCTAATGTCCAATCTAGACCTCCCCCTGCAACTTGAGACCGTTGCTCCTTGTTCTGTCATCTGCCACCACTGAGAACAGCCTAGCTCCATCCTCCCTGGAACCCCCTTTCAGATAGTTAAAGGCTGCTATCAAATCCCCCTCATTCTTCTCTTCTGTAGACTGAACAAGCCTAGTTCCCTCAGCCTCTCCTCATAAGTCTTGTGCTCCAGCCCCCTAATCATTTTTGTTGCCCTCCGCTGGACTCTCTCTAACTTCTCCACATCCTTTTTGTAGTGGGGGGCCCAAAACTGGACACAATACTTCAAATGCGGCCTCACCAATGCTGAATAGATGTGAATGATCACTTCCCGTGATCTGCTGGCAATGCTCCTACTAATGCAGCCCAATATGCTATTAGCCTGCTTGGCAACCAGGGCACACTGCTGACTCATATCCAGCTTCTTATCCACGGTTATCCCCAGGTCCTTTTCTGCAGAACTGCTGCCTAGCTCGTCGGTCCCCAATCTGTAGCTGTGCATGGGATTCTTCTGTCCTAAGTGGAGGACTCTGCACTTGTCCTTGTTGAACCTCATCAGATTTCTTTTGGCCCAATCCTCCAGCTCGTTTAGGTCCTTCTGTATCCTAACCCTATTTTTCAGGGTATCTACCACTCCCCCCAGCTTAGTGTCATCTGCAAACTTGCTGAGGGTGCAATCTACCCCATCCTCCAGATCATTGATGAAGATGTTGAACAAAACCGGCCCCAGGACTGACCCCTGGGGCACTCCGTTTGTGACCGGCTGCCAGCTAGACATGGAGCCATTGATCACTACTCGTTGAGCCCTATGCTCTAGCCAGTTCTTGATCCATTTTATAGTCCATTCATCCAACCCATACTTCCTTAACTTGCTGATAAGAATACTGTGAGAGACCGTATCAAAAGCTTTGCTAAAGTCAAGGTATATCACGTCCACCGCCTTCCCTACATCCACAGAGCCAGTCACCTCTTCATAGAAAGCAATCAGGTTGGTCAGGAATGACTTTCCATTTGTGAATCCATGTTGACTGTTCCTGATCACCTTCCTCTCTTCCAAGTGCCTTAAAATGGATTCCTTGAGGACCTGCTCCATGATTTTTCCAGGGATTGAGGTGAGGCTGACCGGTCCGTAGTTCCCCGGATCCTGTTTCCTCCCTTTTTTGAAGACGGACACTATATTTGCTTTTTTCCAGTCCTCAGGGACCTCCCCCAATTGCCACGAGCTTTCAAAGATAATAGCCAATGGCTCTGAAATCACATCAGCCAACTCCCTTAGCACTCTCGGGTGCATTGCATCTGGCCTCATGGACTTGTGTATGTCCAATCTTTCTAAATAGTCTTGGACCTGTTCCTTTAGCACTGCAGGATGTTCACCTCCTTCCCATTCTGTGCCGCCTAGTGCAGGAGTCTGGGAGCTGACCTTGTCTGTGAAGACAGAGGCAAAAAAGGCATTGAGTACCTCAGCTTTCTCCACATCCTCTGTCACTAGGTTGCCTCCCCCATTCTGTAAGGGGCCCACACTTTCCCTAATCTTCCTCTTGTTGGTAACATACCTGTAGAAACCCTTCTTGTTCCCCTTCACGTCCCTTGCTAGCTGCAACTCTAATTGTGCTTTGGCCTTCCTGATTTCATTCCTGCATGTTCGAGCAGTATTTTTATAATCCTCCCTAGTCATACTAGTCATAGACTTATCTAATTTAGATTGTAAACTCCTTGGAGCAGCAACCACATCGTCCTCCAGAATTGCTGAGCACTGAGGGTAGCTCTCTAAGAGGAAACAGAGCAGTGGTAATTCCCTCTTCTAGTTTTGCTGATGTCAACCAAATCTACAGGTGTGCCAGGCTGGTAAGGATTTTATAAACTAAGGTTCTGAAAAGTTGAGAATCCCAGGTGATGCGGAATCAAAATCTAAGTGGGCTCCACAGTTCAGAATCTATTATTATATATAGCCTGTTGCAAAGGAGAAAACCATTAGCTAAAAAAGTCTGTGCTGGTGTCAGACAAGAAGAAGGTTCTCTTCTTCTCCTTTGATCTCTTTCTACCTTCTATGTCTATGACGTGCCTGAGTGCCGTGTTTTGAATTCACCCAAATCTTTCTGGAGACAACAAGGTTGACAGGGGCAAACGGCCTCCGAAATTACGGGAGTGGTTTGAAGGGTGCCCCAAGACACTAAGGCGGTTTGTATATATCCCTTTTAAGACAGAGTGTGAGGCTTGGAAACAGTAACTTAGAAAAACTTGGCAAACTATTCAGATTCTTAACCATTTAGTAGTATTTATTTATCAGCTTACTAGTACAACTATTAACTTCTTCTTTTACTGATTCACTTTTATATAAGTACAAACAACAACAATTAATTACAATGATTGCAATTTAAGGCACAAAACTTACACTCAAGTCTTTCGAGAGTTACAAGAACTCCTGTGGCAATTTGTCCTTTTGGGACAAATCGAAGGGTGCCCGCAATTGAGAATAACACCCAAGTCTTTCGAAGGTTTTAGCCTTCACGGCGAGTCTTAAGACTCGAAGGGTGCCCGCTAGATGTTACTACAAATTGTCTTCTCTAATTCGTTTACAAATTCTTAGCACACAAATGAAACTTAAGAAGCAACTAATAATTACAAAACAAGTGCAAAAAGCAGTTATTCCAACACTTATAGCCACAATCACTCCTGGCATACAATCCTCAGTGGATTTTTCTATGTCTCTTTCTCAACATGGACTCGGGGCACACACACAATACAATGATTTTAACCCATTACGACAGTCTAAAATGAAGAAATCAATGAAATTCCACCTGAAGCTGTGGATGCAGTTTTCCTAGACTTCTCCCTTAGCTCCTGCTGTAGCAATCTGTGTCACTCCATGTACAGTCAGAACTGCCAGCCATATACATGCAGCCCTGGGAATAGATCTCACAACTAGCAACTTCAAAGCTTGAGCCTGGTCAGCAACAAGGAGCAGTTCTAGCTAGTCGAAGGCATTGATACACATATGCACAAGCCAGTTGCTGGATGCAGCGCAGCTGTAAATTGTTGATGTCACCTCTGAAGCATCATCTCCTTGTAGCTTGTCTTCCATCTTTTACGCCTTACTGGAGTCTGACAGTTGCAATGATCTTCTCAAAGTTCAGCAGCTGGCAAAAATCAAGCAGACAGCCCATGTGGCCAGCCTTCTGGAGTCCTTTTAACTTTAGCTGTATTAGTCCTGTTGTCTCTGTAGAGATTCCAATGAGCCAATAAATTAAAATGGTTAATAAAGCGACCCTGTGGGTTTGAACTGATGAAACTTACTATGTTTTATTTTATGATACAATTATCATCAACTGATGTTGAAGATGGCATCGTCATTCCTTAAGGTGAAAAGGACTCAGAGAGCTATTATTCCAAGGAAAGTAAGTGAGTAAATAAATAAATGTAACAACAACAAAGAGATTGGAAGAGATAGAAGAGCAAATAGTTCAAGTCTAGGACATAGATTATACAGTTTGGTGATGGGTTTTAACAATTGCTACTCAACTTGAATTTATTCTCACCCTTTGTGATGATTATGAGGTTTTTTCCCCCTAAACATGTTATAAATGTTTTCCATTGGGAAAAAACCCAGGAGAAATCCACTCAAATTTATTTAACCTGCTGCTTGAGTCCAGGTGCCTTTTTGTGCCGAGCAGCTGCTTTTGTTAGGTCTGGGTATAGCTGGAGAGTTCAAAGGGTCACCCTTGCTGTAGCTGATGCTGTGGCTGAATGCTGATCAGAACAGAGAGCTGCCTGTTGCTGGCAGAAGCAGGGTCTGGGTTTTGTGCTGTTAGGTAAATGCAAAGTTAAATAAACAAGAATGTATTTGATTAACACAAGCTTTCCTTGCAGTAACATGGAGAACACACATCTGTCTTTTGTTATGGGATGGAGGCTGTGTGTATGGTAACAATGGAATCCTTGAAGGGTCGAAATGACATTTACAGGTTTACGGACAGTGTTAAAATTCTACATTTTTTTACTGACTGTCCGTAAATTTACAGATGTTTGGCAACCCTGATTACGGCCCAGGGGATTGATAACAGAATCAAATAGGAAGCATATCACCTCTAACTTATTATTTCATAGGGTCATAGAATTTAAGACCAGAAGAGATGATTAAATCCTCTAGTCCAGGACAGGCCATTACATTTCACCCATATATCCCTATATTGAGCCCAAAGACTTTAGATAGACTAAAGCATTTCAGTCCTCAGGAGACTAAACTGTGTGGCTTGAGGTTGGTAATGAATAAATGTGTTTAGTTATGCAAGCAAATGAGCTTTCTGTGTTCTGGAGCAATGCTGCATCATCCGGATGTGGAGAGGCTTAATCTACCAGACACGTTCTTTGCTGTAATTGTTATTTGTAGTGCAGCAGCACCTACAGGCACCAATCAAAGATCAGGGCTCCATTCTGCTAGGTGCTTTACAGAGTAGAGCTGGGCCTGGGCAACAATTTTGCCCAAATCTTTTTTTTTTTTTTTGCAAAAAATGTCAGTGACTGAAACGTCTCAGTGTTTGTGTGAGTTTTGTCAAATTGTTTCGGTGAAAGAAAAACCCTAAAAAATTCTGAAAAAATTGAAAAATTTCATTTTGATGTTTTTTAAATGGAACATTTTTGATTTTTTGGTTTGAAACAACTTTACATTGCAAAATTTCCTTTAAAAACATCAAAATCATTTTAAAATGCTTAAAATCAAAATGAAATGTTTTGGTTTCGTTGAAGCAAAGCATTTTGTTTAACCTGAAATGAATTTTGTTTTTGGCTTTTTGATTCACCAAAAATGTCAAAACATTTCATTTTCAGTTTGACTCCAAATTATTCCCCTCACCCTAGTTTTTTGGAATTACCAGTGAACCAAAAACATCTATTATTCGCACAGCTCTAGCACAGACAGAATAAAAAAGTCTATTCTATACCTCTTCTTATATCTCCCTCATCACTGTAGCATCTGAGCGCTTTCTACTGGTGCATTAAGCAACATGACTCACGTCTGTCATGTGTGGTTCATTCTCTCTCATCCTCTCACCAGGGAGAGAATTGTCTGTGCAGTGAAATGTTTGGTAAGATTTTTTTATGTGCACGCTGCTGTGTGTTTATATTAGAGAAGGCAGGCTGAAGAAGTACACCTTGCACTGGGTGTGGATGATGGTGCGGTTTTTGTGGTGGCCCTTAGCATCTCCTGAACTGATGAGCTTTACCCTTATGGCAGAAATTACCATTGTCTCAGAGAAATGACGCTCTCAACTGTGGTCTTCATCCCAGAGTTTTAGGCAGCTGTTCAGAACCCAGCTTACTTACCATGTAAAGATTTGGTTTATGCAGCATCTTTCGTGCTCTAGATTTTCTCAAGCACGCTGCAGAGCAATAATTTAGGTATTGGCTGTTAAAGCAACGGTGAAGGCGAACAGAGCAGCCATTTTGTGACCTTTAACTTCTGTCACCACCATCAGAGAAGATGAAGGTTGCTGCAAAAGTTAACATCACATCCAAAGGATAACACCACCCAAGTTGGCCCATATACTGCCCTGCAGAGCTAGCATTTGGTATATTCCATTTCTTTCCAACCCCTGTTACTTTACATAGGGCCAGACAAACAATGTGGCAAATAAATTCTGTCCTCATCCCTGTCACCTAATGCCTGCCTAACCCTATACTTATAGGTGCTCTCCCACTGCTCTCTCTATGAGGGTTAATCCCTTGTAAAGGTGCTAGAAAGTCTAACTGGTTGATCAAATATTGCTTGTTCTATTTATAGATTGTTAATGTGTGACTATATCTGTGACTTCAGAATGAGCTTTTGGGGCTGGTAGAATGGTACTTGTCATAGGAAGGATTTAGCTGAAAAGAAAGGACTCTGATGAAGTGATTTTGAGTGTCACTCATGTTTACTTTAGCATTTATGAGTAATTATTTTTGAGATAACCTGGGCTTTGGAGAGGTTATAAAACTCAGCACAAAGGGTATATTGACAATCACTGGAGACAGGGAGAGGTATACGCAGGGTGCATTTTCCATTGGCATATAAAATCCTAAGCTGTGAGATGCGTCTCTTATTTGCATGAGATCCAGAGGCATAATGATATTCATGTGAAATCTGTGAAGGGGCGGGGTGTGAGGATGAGATGGCATCCTTTTGATATTCCTGGGAGATTTTGTGGGGGTGGAGAACCATATGTTCCCTTTGATGTCTGCATGAGATCCTGAAGGCCTTGCTAATATACAATGTTTTTCTTTCTTCCTTCTGATATATACAAAAAATAGAAGAGCACAGTTCTGGGATCTTGTCTCAGATACTGTGGTGAGGAAAGCCATGTAAGTATGTAGATGGATGGATAGATAGATCGCTACATGTCCTTGTCAAGTATTTAAAAATTCAGTTCTTATAAATGATATATCGAATGTCTTCTAACCCACATAACCAGAAATGACCAAGCAAGAGAGAAAGTCCCCGCCTCTCATGACTTAAACTTCACCGGTTTCCCTTCACTTCCCACTGAAGCTGGAGAGAATTGGTGGGCTTTGCAACATGCCTTATAGGTCTACACATCTGGGCTGTTTCAAACAAAGTGGGGTGTGATAATGCCTCACTTCAGCTCCCTCCATTTTCGACTGAATGAGCGACAGCTGGAATGGCTGCTCTACAGCTGGATGACACAGGATAAGAGGGGATCTCTGAAGAAGCTGGGTATGTGCAATTCTGGGTTCCCTTTATGTCCCTGTGATATTCTCCTGTAGCTACTTGGCACAGTGAGAAACCCACAGTCTGGACCACCCGCCATGGAAAAGGCAGAACAGTTCTGATCCTTGCACACCAGCTTTTGCAATGTTTCAGGCCATAAAGGAACTGAGAGAAAAGGAGGGTTATTAAAGAGTCAGCACTTCAGTCAGGTAATAGTAACTGAACTACTGTACACATGGCCCTCGCTGGCTGTGGAGAGTACAACAGGAACTGGGGACTGTCTGGACCCCTTTAAACTTCAGTTTTTCTGTGCTCTGAGCTGCAACTGGAGCAATTTAAAAGAATCTTACAGCATGTGAAACTCTGACTTTGATGTCTGTCTGGGTGGTCCTGTACGGGGAGATTTTAATGGACCAGTAAAAGGGCCAGGGACCCCTTGATAGTGTAATATTGATTATCATACTTGTTGCTAATAGCAGCCAAACTTGGTAGACCTTTCTGCAGTCAGCCTGTGCAGCCTTGGCATGATTAAGCCTGGAGGGGAGGGGAGCCTTTTGCTTAACCTTTGCCTGACCCTGTACCCTCTCCCTGATGCTCTGGTGGATGTGTTGGGATCTGTGTTTCAGGAAAAGACCAGTAAGCTTATTTATGCATGCCCTCTGGGAGATGTTTGTCCAGGCCTCAAGATATGCAGATTTTGTCGGAACACATCTAGTTCATTAAGTACTCTGGGGACCCTAGGTGTAGCTTTTGAAACTTTTTTTCTTTTTCTTGACACGTTATTGTCTACTAACAAGGATGAATGGGGAGGAGGGAGAGGCTTGGACTCTTTGGGATCTCTTCTTGGACACAGCGTCTGGATCCTCCAACAGCAGCTGGAAGATCAGGCCAATGGGAAAGCCATCGCTGTTTCCACTCGAAAGTCACCCCAGACTTCGGTAATTATTGAGGGTTGGGGTGTTTTACTAACCTTTTGTGGATGTGTGTAAGTGCTTGAGCCTAAGTAAAGTATTGCTTTAAAGTAAGAACCCTCTCGTGTTGCGTTTGAGCCTAAGTAAAATACAGCTTTGAAGTAAGAGCACTTTTGTGTTACACTGTTTCAACCAGTTCATCTATTGGCTGGATGGCCGTGTCTCCATTTGGCTTATTTCTTGGCACCATCTTGCCCAAAGTAAAGTTACCACAAGCTTTGGGTTGGCAGAACTCCAGGAAACAGTCCCACACATCCAGCCCTTTCCAAATCACAATGTTGTAGCTAATTGCTCTTCTCAGCATTCTCAAAAAGAAGGCAACTAATTCATGGTCTTCTTTAGCATCTGTAGAATGATGGATTCAAATTCTACTTATTGCCACAAATGTAATGGGTTGAATGTTCTCGCCCTAGTTTCTAGTGCACCAGTTAAGCATGAATGGCAGTCACTGGAGCGGAGAGACCCTAGATTGGAATAGCAAAGTGTGCTGCAAGTCCAGGGTGTCAGTATTGTCCAAGTTCATTTGTAGAGTTTGTTCAGGAATAGCCGGGATTACTGCAAGGGAGGTTTGAGATGCGTTGGCATCTCAGTGCATTGAGAGTCATGTAGTGGCAGTCCTAGAAGTGTAATAGCAAGAGGTGTTGCAGGGTCAGGAATGGGAGATATACTGAACGAGCAGTGTGGGGGATCCAGGACTGGAACAGCAGGGGGTGCTGCAGGGCAGGGCTGAGGTGCATTGGCAGAGTTGTGTGGGGTACAGGATTGGATTAGCAGGGGGTGCTGTGAGTCGGGAATGATGAACAATGACAAAGGCACATGTGATTCAATTTTGCATAGGGCTTATCCACACTACAGATGACCGCAGCCAGGGCTGGCAATGCTTCACTTTCATAAGTACTAAAATTCAGCTGAAATTCCAAGAAAGAATCAAAGAGATGGCACTTTAGTGATTCCATTAGCTCTGCTTATAAAAGCTGCAGAAAAATGTCACTTCCAAATGTAGACAATGCATCAAAATTTCAGTCTCTGCCAGAGAAAGGTAAGTCAGGCTGACCGGACGGCAAATTGTCAGAACAAGAAAGCAATCCACTGACTTCCAACAAAACTTGGGAGAGAACTTTATGTCTTTAAATGTAAATTAAATAAATTGTAGCATATCAGAAAAGACACACTAATAACGCAGGGAAGACTCTTGTCCCTTGCTGGAGAGAATATGAATCTCTCTGTTGCTGTCTTTGTAAAGCAGCCCCTCTCTGCCTTTAGGAAGTTCTAATCCCCCCAGCCTCTCCCTAGAGGAGCTCAGAAGAATAACAGCGATACTAGGCTCTCAGTGTTTTGTTTTCTTTGATGGGTTCTCTTGTTTATTCCATTCTAGAGAGAAGAGCCTCTTCTTTTTTTTGTCTCCTTCTGCCTGAGGCAGGTCATGAATTATGTGCTTGATGTGCTTCCTCACTCCTGGACCACCCTATAATATCCCATGGGCACCCATTAAGCAGTTTCCTTGCCTCATCTCCCCAGAGACAGCTCATGAGCTGAAGGGGCAGGGGCAGGAGGGCCTCTTGTCGCTCAGAGGATCACTGGCTGAAAGCAGCACATTGGGATAAGGGCAAGCCAGTCATTTAAATATAAGAAGCACATGGTGCGTGGGTCTGAACAGTCCAGCTGGATACAGAAGCCCTTGATGGGTGGAGTAATTGATTAAAGGGCAGATTTGGGTTTTCACTTCTCTTGGTTGATTGTTTTGTAATATTTGCATTCATTTAATTGCACACATACTTGAAGTTTAGGTAGGTGCCTTTGTGACCCGTTGGTGAATGTGTTACATGTCCCGCTCTGTGCCTGCTCCACAGAAGAGGTGAGTCTGTTACAGCTGCAGCTAAATAGCATTGGTTGGTGAGTTCAAGCTACAGCTGCTCACGCTTTTCAGTCTGGAGGTCCCCGCTTCAGTTCCTGGCGTGTCAGCCAAGAGCGCTGCCGTCACACATTTTAAACATGAAAACACATTCCAAGCAGGAGCCTACCCTCCCCCATTTCTATAAGAGCAGAAGTGATTTAAATTAGTTTCCTTTATACACTTCAGCAGCTTCACCCTGATGAACCAGCTGCCTGACACAAGCTACGAAGCTGCATAGGCATCACAGCTTTTTTTCCTCTGCAGTCTACAAAACAAACCAGCAATGCTTTAGCTGTGAGTCCTACGGTCCTTCCATAAAGTACACCGTCTACATGTTATCTATAAGATGACGGACAAGAAAACTACCTTCAAAGAACATTATTAACTAAGGCTGAAAAGTCAAGCGCTGGAAAGTTGGGAAATTAAGGTTGCTTGTGCACATGCGATACGATACTGTGATCACACACCGACTAGCCATGAGGAGAGTCAGGCTAATATGGAAGGGGTTTGCTCCACAACCAAGGCCAATGGAGTGGCTTAAGAGTGACTCATCTGCATGAGCTCTCTGTCCTCCACAGCCCAGAGAAGCCCCTTCTGTGGGTTTTGGTCCCTTCTCTTTGTCTGTTAACTGCTCCCAGGAGTTACTGAAGCCATGTGACTTCAGTAAATCCCCTGGTGCTACCGTAGTGGGTGGGAAAAGAAATCAGGAGAGGGATTGGATTCTCCGCATATTGTAAAAATGGGTACCCTGTTGGCAGGGGGAAGGCACGAGGGGGTACTGCAGGGCCTATGTCCTCCCCTCATCTGATATGGAGGAAAGAGCATTTGTCAGCCCGATGGCCTCAAATCCCACTCCCGACTGACAGCTGTTCTGGAGCAGTTGATTGGGTGACCCCTGTTTGGTCCCTTTAGAGGCCTGACAACCCAGGAGGACCCCATCACCCTCACTAAGTCAGGAAGGCATTGCAGTGCACTTGCCCAGTGCCCAGGGTTGTCACTTTGCTTGTGAGCAAGGGGGCCATGCTGGCCAATCACAGAAGGTTTCGGTTGTCCCCCTTGTGGGGGTGCAGAAAGGCAGCTGGGATATACTTAGGCTCTGTGGCCACGGAGTATGGTGCGTCTGGACCATGGAGGGCCAGATTAGAGCATTTTAGGGGCCCTAGTCACACGCCCACATGGACTCCAGTGGTGTCAGTATTGGTAGCCAGGTCTTTGAGTCCTGGTCTGTGCTACAAGGCGGGGGGAGAATCCAGTACAATGTTTATTAATTCTTTTATAATTTGGTTTGCATTCAGATACCAGGATGATGTAGATTAGATGAGATTAGGCTAGGGTTTGATCCTAATCGCTCATTTTCTTCTACTTCAAAAGCATTTATTCGACTCACTCTGGTAGGTTACAGATGAGTAACTCAGACAGCCAACTCACATTTTCAGTTCCAAAATCCATGAGGTCTAAATCAGTGCTCAAACAGCAATTGATACCATCTCTTACTCAGCCATCAATAGTAACACGTTAAATATGGCTGACATCCTTCCTTTTCCTCTCCCCAAAATTCCTTATTTATCATTTCTACTAAATTGATGGCAGAGCTCTGGCTTACATTGCTGGATGAAACTGAAATGCTGAGCACTCAGGACCCAGTCTGACTCCCATTAAAGTCAATGGAAAGGCTCCGTTGATTACAATGGCAGCTGCATCAAGCTCTCGTGTTTGTGCTTTTTCTTGGTACCCAAGTGTGAGAAAGCAAGAAGTGCCTCCAAGCGGTACATTTTCTAAGGCTGCATTTTGAGCTCCAGGCATCTGGTGACATAAACTTTGGACTTGGGCTTTTTAGTTTATTTGACTGGTTTACACTAGAAAATTAGATTGACCCAGCTACATAGCTCAGGGGTATGAAAAATCCATACTCCTCAGCAACATAGTTAAGCCAGCCTAAATCTGTGTGTAGACAGCACTAGGTTGATTGAAGAATTCTCCCATCGACCTAGCTACTGCCTCTTGGGAAGGTGGATTACCAATGATGATGGGAGAACCCCTCCTGTCATCATAGTTAGTGTCTACAGAGAAGTGCTACAGCTGTGCTGCTGTAGTGTTTCAAGTGTTGACAAGCCCTCAATGTAGATATTAAATATCAATTAAAAAAACCACCCCTGGAAAGTGTTCTAGGTGTTCTAACACTCAGCTAGAGCTACAGTGGCGCATGATAAACACCCAGCAGCAGGAATATACAACTACCTAACCATATAGAACTAATGAACTAACTCAGCCAGTCAATAAGTCAAAGCAGCAAACCCATCCCTTTAGCCCAGGCGTCTCCCAGAAACAGACCCTCGACCTTCGCCCAAAATCCTGTTAACTAAAACTCTTTTACGGCGTGTCCAGACAGTCATCAAGGTCAGGGTGTTTCACATCAAAGGGAGAGCAAATTCCAAAGTCCCATGGCCTCTGCAGAGAACACCCTGCCAGCATCTCCCTCTTTTTTATAGTGTGGGGGAAACCAGCTTGAATGCCTCTGCTAGCTGCAGCTGCAGCAGTATGGCATAGGTAGGCAGGTCATTTTGTGCTTTGTAGGTGCTAACCAACATCTTAAACTCCATCCAGAGATCAATAGGCAGCCAATGCAGATTCTGGAACACGAGTCACATACTTCCAGTGAGACAGCTGCTGACACGACCAGCTTCTGTATTTTAATGTGTAGCACAGGAATCCTAAATGAAAAATACAGTCTCGTAGGGTGAGGTGTACAAGAGGTTAGGGTCTTGATATGCATAATTTTCATGTTGGAAATAGGGTTATTTTTCTACAGTGGGAACACAAGGTTCATTTGAAAAGTAATCTGATTTATTTCAACAGAACAGAATAGACGCTATGGGGCAATAGGGCCATCAGGTCTGGCTAACGCAGATCTAAGTCCCACCTCCTTCCATTTGCAAAGCCATTTCATTGGGCCCTGAAGATTCAGTGTGCAGCCTTCCCACCCCAACCTGCCCTGCCGTGCCACACAGGGGAAGGTTTAGATCTACAATCAATAGAAAATGTGTCCCAAAATTGGAATATGTGTTTCTTCTGAGGTGGTGCTCGAGGTATGTCCACAGAGCTCTCATTCAGCACAAAGTAGCTGGCAGAGGAGCAAATTATTAGTTATTATGTGTATGGCCATGATGCCTAAGAGTCCCAGTCATGGACCATTGTGCTAGGTGCTGTACAAGCACAGAACAAAAAGACAGCCCCTGCCCCAAAGAGCTTACACTCTAAATATAAGAGACATGGCACAGCCAGACATTGTTTTTTCATCCCGTTCCTGGTGGGATGGGGCGCTGATGAGCTGGGGCAAATTGTGGCTGTGGTTTTAGCAGCATTGTCTACACTGTCCCTGTAGACTGTCAGTGTCCTCCACCACTGAAGGTGAATAAGAACAGTGTGGAAAGCTTCTGCCCTCCTGGACCTGCTGGTTTTCTGGTGTGCACTGGGTAGGCACAATTTCACTGCACTTCTGTGACTCAGCTAGAAATGATAGAAAACATCTGGGGCCAGACCCTGAACTGGTGTCGATCCCTGTAGTTCCATTGACTCCAGTGCTACGTCCCTGGCTGAGCATCTGGGCCTCTGTTCATTAGCTGCTCTGCTTTACAACCCTGTAGTCCTTCCCCACATTGTTCTTCATTACCAAGGGGGGACATTAACATGTAGTTGGGATCTTTGTCTTTTAGAGACTTCAAGCTGTTCCTGCTGCTCGTTTCCCCACTTAAGTCATAGTTCTCTGTGATACGGCCTTCAGTTGCTTATGACTTCTTGAGCAGCAGGTGATGGCTGGCATTCCTGGAAGTGCCAATCAGGAGAAGTGGGGATAAGGATTTCAATAGTAGCAAGCCCCACATCAGAAGCTACTCCTCTGTTGGCTCAGTTCCCACATCACCCATTCAGTCGGGGAGTTTTATCTGTGAGCCATCACTCTCCTCCACTCTTGCTGCCTCCCCCTCTCTCCTTCCGCTTAGTGGTTCATTTACTGCTCAATCTGTGATTAATTAAAGCAAAATTCAAGTAACTGCGCTGATGCTAATTCATTTATAGCTACCCACTCCATGCACGGATGTATAGGGGGCACAGGTGGTGAAGCACATCTCACAGATAAACAGCAGAGGGCGCTGTGCACACAGGCTCAAAGGATGTTTGGCTGAGACGTGCAATAGGAGCTAAAAGCAAATGATTCCCAAAACACTGAAGACCTAGTTTTTACTTTTCCTGGTGGATGGGGGGTGGAATATCCCGAAATAAGTAATTTGTCACTAATTACACTAACTACTTTACTATAAGGGAGGCAGGAATACAGTAGAACCCCTATTTTATGAACTAACTGGGGGCAGGGGGGTTGAGGAGTCCCTAAAATTGAAACATTCATAACATTGAACATCTCAAAATTACAGTAGGTATGTTGCAGTAGTTGCAATATGGTGCACTGCATCACTTTCTCCTCACCCTTCAGACCTCTGCAAAGGGTGCCCAATGTACTGGCGGCATTGGAACGTGAAAGGATGCCAACTCTTCAGCCATAGCATTTTCCTTATGTGAATTTTTTTGCTCCTCCCCCCCATTAGGAAGAATGGTTCGGATCACTGGTCGTCCGTAAGGCTGGCATTTGTAAAATCGAGGTTCTACTGTATTTGTGGTCCCAGGGAAAATGAAGTTGAGAATTCCTTGGCTTATTGAATTGGAAACCCAGTTCGGTCTGACGCTGGGTCGTGCCTTACTGTATGGGTGGCTGCATTTGGTTTAAGTGAGACAGCTCACACAGGTGCATACCACCTGTTCCTGAGGGTTCACTCTCAGGTGGAATGCAGGGGGGCTGGAACAATTTGTATAGTGGGGGGTGCTGACAGCCATGGAACCAAACTGTAAACCCTGCATATGATAGAGACCACTTCAAGCCAGGGGATGCGGCAGCTCTCCCAGCACACCTACTTCCGGCGTTGACAGTGGCATGTAGCTCTGATGCCCCAGGAACTGTTTTGGCAAGGAACTGTGACTGAGGGACATTCCCTAAGCCACAGCTCTTCCAGAGCTCTGGTTTCACCTAAGGGAGAAAGAATGTACATGGAGTGGGGAATCTATGGCTTTGCCTGTGCCTCACCCCATTTATTGTTGACCAGGTTCCTCCCTGACAACTTGCTGGAGGTTGGATGGAGTATCAGATGTGTGTACTCTGCTGTCCACGCTGTTCTTGGGTACAAGATCTGTGTCAGTCCTGTGTGACTGTGAAGGGGAATGAGTGAGAGCTTTGCTCTTTTACTGCCTTGGATGACTGTTCAGGGCTGGGTCACAATGTAAAGTACTACTCAATAGTAAGTGTGTAAGATTGGCAGAATCAGGCCCTTTATTATTATCCTTTCCAGTTCCATAAAGGGTCAAGTCCTTCCTCTGTCACAGACTTCCCGTATGACCTTGGGGAAGTCACTTAGCCTCTCTATGCCTCAGCTGTGAAATGGGATAATAGCACTGCCCTACCTCTCAGGTGTTGTGAGGAGTAATGCATTAAACCATGTGATGTGCTTTGCGATCTACTGATGAAAAGCTCTAGGTAGTATTATAAGTGTATGTGACAGTGTAAAATAAGTGATGGGTCATCAGTATTTTAACAAGGGACTGTCTCATAAACAATTTCCCCCTTTAGCCTGTGATAAGTCCAACATCCCAGGATGAACATGTCTACAAAGAGGATGGGGGGATGGTTCGGAGAATCAGTTCATAAATTTTAACTAAAATCCTTTCTCATCATCTTGTCTAAAGGGTAATACCCCTTAGCCAACAAATGTCTATTAAGTGCATTTCACTATAAAATCTTATCATTTATTCCTGAAAAATATACTGAGTATATCAGTAATCTTGCCCAGTGTTCAACTTGTGTGGTGTGAAATGATGGGTGAGTGAGTACCTTGGGTTAGGGACACAGTGTGGGATTTTCCAGAGAAAATTAAATGCGGTGCAGTCTGCTGCATCCCAACGGTAAAAATATGTGCTTTTCACGAGTCCCTGGGTAGAATGATTAAGCAATAGCCTGAGAGGGACAATTTCTATTAGAGGCATAGACTTTCTTTCAGCGTGGTGCACGGGTGTTTTTTTTATCACTGGGCTCCCATGAGCACTCGGGAATCCTCTGTAGATCATCACTGCAAAGAAATAACAGGTCCCTGCCATCCGAAGCATGATGCTATCAATAGTTCCCTCCTGTGAGGTGAGGTGTCCTCACATCTTATGGCCATTCATGGAAGTAGAGGGTGCTCAGCACTCCCAGGATCAGGCCCTAAGTGCACAGATAAGCACGATTCGGAACAATGCAATGCAAAAGAAATGCAGAGCTGCACAAAGTGATTATAGGGGAGAGGGAATTATTTGAGTTATATGTTTTTGGAAGGCAGAGGGGAAGGAGCTTGGCATGTGTTAACTAAGAAGCTGTTCCAAGGATACAGCACATAGTGCAAGAAGGCATAAAATCAGTATGAAATCACTTTTTACAAAATTGCATATATAGCAGCCAACATTCAACAATGCTCCTTATACTGATGGTTTTCTGCCTTCCTGAGAAAGCCTTAAAGGCCCAGAGAGGCTCAAGCAATGAGCATAATGGAAATATCACACATTTCTTATAATTTAAAAAGACTGGGGCTGTACTGGATGGACACAAGAGAGCCTATGAAAGCCAAAGATTTACACTTTTCCTCCTGATCACTCTGGAATGTAAGCCTTTTTTAACTGGAAATTGAATAAACTGCTGGAAAAATATATTGTTTATGAATGTAGTGGGAACCATAAAAGATCAGTCACATTGTCAGTTGTGGGTGTGCTGTTTCTCATGCACAAAGTGGCGCTTATGGGATGCAACTGAGATCAGGGTGTGATGCTACTGGGTTTCACCCAGATCAGTCAGGGATTCTGTCACCGCCTGCCCTGTAACTCTGGGTGCCTCGTGCTGTGCTCCTCCGGTCCAGAGCCCTGACACCAGCAGCCCTGACACCGCACAATGGCCTCACCCTGGCTTCCACCAACCTGGTTAGTCCTTGCAGGGTGACACCAACAGTCCTTCCCATCCTGAGTCTCCCTGTGAGAGGGTGTTCACCCCACACAAGGCCTGGCTAAGTGGACCAATTAGCTGCCCAGGCTGAACCTGGAGAAGGAGACAAGAAGCAGAGATTTAAGCAGAACAGGTTCAGCTGGGCAGGAACAGGTGGGGCCTATATAAGCCAGGAAGCTGGCAACAGAAGGGGTGGAGGGAAGGAGTCTTCAGTCACTCCCTGGGAGAAAGGGGGCCGGAGGGGCGGGGGCCGGGGCCGGGGCCGGGGCCGGGGCCGGAGCCGGAGCCGGAGCCAAGTAGCCTATGGTTACTCCCTGGGAGGAGGGAGTGTGGCTTGGCAAGCCCAGAGAAGGGGGAGATCCAGAGAGACAGACTATGTTCAGGGGAAACACAGCAAGGAATGGGGTAGGTCAAACCTTAGCTGCTGTTAGAAGGCCCCTGAGCCAGGACCTGGAGTAGAGGGTGGGCCTGGATCCCTCTACCAGCCACTGACCAAGTGACACTGGTGGGGCAGTGAGCAGGAATACTGCCTGAGCCCATTTGTCAAGAAAGAATTTGACAAAGGGGGGATTCTGGATGGTGACTTAAGTCATGAAGAGGAGGCTATGATTCCTGGAGTGAGAGGGGTCCGCAGGATGAGAGGATGGCACGAGAGACACTGCTAGAAGAAGGTGCATTGCCTAGCTGGAGCTAATCCCCAGGATGACTAGCCTGCGGTGCCACCAGCAGTGAGTGAATCCCTGTGACACTCCCCAAAACCATCTCCCCTGTAATGTCCTATCTCCAAAGAGACAGAGCACATATCAGCCTGTTAGTTGAGCAGAGGCCTTTACCCTTCCATTGACTACACAGCAATGAGATGTTTTTTTAATCAAGGAAGAACAATTTTATTAACAAAGAACAGATAATAAGTAAGAACAGAAGACAAAGGACATGGTTTGTAATAAGGTGGAGTGGGCTCCCTCCGAACTGGAGAGCGAGGGACCACTACACTGCACCTGGTGGGCGGAGCTGAATTCACCCTGCCCCTAGCACCAGAAGTCTTGGGGTGGGACAGGAAGTATAAAAGAAGCCCTGCAGCTCAGTTGGGGCTGGACCATTGGAGGTAGCAGTCTCTTCCAGGGAAAGGAGATCTCTACAGGATCCTGGACTAGTGGAGCTGCACCCTGCTGTCGGAGGAGACAGATGAGTACCCAGAGGAGCTGCCAGGACTGCCATCTGACGAATGCCCCAAGGAGCTGTGGGGACTCCTGGTGCTGAGTATCCCAAGGAGACAGAGGACCTTTGGACTACGGAGCCCTACTCCTAGAATGTAGTAGGAAGAAGCCCACAGGCAACACACTTTAGTCTGGTTTTGCTGCCAGAGAGTGAGTCAGTATGTTTTGGATGGATCCCCCGCCACTGTTAGGGCCCTGGGCTGGGATCTTGTGGAGTAGGGTGAGCCCGGGCCCCCTACCTCTAATCCCACCCCTGGCCAACTCCTCTACAGACTGTTTATTGCTGTCTACTCCAGCCAGGCGGCTGTGAGCTAAAGGCTGTTTGTGTCTCCGCCCCATCCAGAGGGCCAGAATTTCCCCTATAGACTGTTACTTGCTGTCTGCCTGCAGTGAGGTGGAGTGGCCTCCCTTCCCACTTGAGATAGAGGGACCACCATATGGTTACAAATAAAACAAAACATGTTTTCTAGTGCCTAAAACTTAATTCTATAAGCTTTGTCTGTGCAGGCTTCTCACCTATCATCACTTCCAGCTACTCTGGGTTTCCAGGCCAAAAGGATCCACTTTTCATGAGCTCATAATGCACAGCTCACCCTTTGTCCCCTAGCTGATGGATGCCAAATGACTTTCGGTCTTTGCTTATATTTCTCACAGTCTTTTAAAGAGCCAGGAAGGCTTCCTGGGGGTGCAGGCTCCATCCCCCATCATGCTCATTAAGCCGTCTTCCCCCCGGCTCATTGAGCTTGATGGATTTTCTTACCGTCTACGTAGACGTAGTTTTCATTGCCCTCAGAGGTGTTACTTGGCTCAGTTTACAGACACCGGAGATATAGGAAAACAGGCAAAACAAGTAACATTCCTTTGTCTAGGTCAGGCTGGGCTTATGCACCGCTTGCAAAACACCTTGGTAAGAACACATTTCCAGTACACACCTATAATGCTCCATAGACCCCCCCCTCCCCCCCCGTACATACATCACTCAATAATATTAATGACCAGCGTGTTACTGGTTTTCACATGACACCTTACATGACACCTTTTAGAAACAGATTATGGCAAGGAGCAATGAGTGTGTCAGGCTTGACGTGAGTTATAATAGGTTGTACCCTTTGCCGGTTGGCACTGAGGGACTCTCTGGGTCACACAGCGTCTTGTTGTGCTGGGTGCTGTACAAATACATAGTAAGAGAGAGCTCCTGCCCTGAAGATCTTACCATCTATATAGACAAGACAATGGGTGTCAAAAAGGAAATGTTAGTATTCCCATATTAAAGTTTGGGAAACTGAGGCACAAAGAAATTAAATGACTTGCACAAAATCACACAGGGAATCTGTGGCTGAGCTGGGATTAAACTCAGCTCTCTTGAGTCTCAGTCCAGAAGTTTAACCAGAAGGATGTTTAGACCCCAAAACTATACAACAGTCTAGACTGCAGAAGCTCCCCCATCTTTTGGGATGAAACAAGTCATGCAAGTTTGCAGTGTGTCTCCAGTCTAACTTAGTGTATTGTTTCAATATGGCTTCAATTTTACTTGTTTGAAAAGAATGAGTCAACATTAACTATCAATGTTTTTTCAATACTATGGCAGTAGGTGCTTTCAAAATGCATAGTTAGATTAGATACTTAACATTCAGTAGGAGTTCTGGCACAGACTAAGGGCAGTAAACATAGCCAAGAATATGTAGATTCTTTAAACTCCTTCCTGCATGAAATCTCAAGCAGCAGCTTGTCCACAGCTAATGAGAAGAAGAAAAAAAATAACAGTAAAAATAGTCTCCCTCACCTCAGTACTTTCTCAACAAAATGCATTAAAAAAATTCATTACCCAGTTGGTCATCTCACCCAAATCTTTCTACCCCCCTTCCTCATTCTGATGGAATCAGTGCTCTAAATTACTTCTAGGATTCAGAGGATTATGATAATATTTTGTGTTTTATTAGCTGAGATGACTTCATGCAAAAACTCTTTTAGATTCATGAATGATTATGCCCCTGCAAAGAAGGGGAGCAGCTGTGGGGTCTGATAGACCTGGCGGATCGTGGGATGTTAATGGGAGACTTGCATGTAACACATGCAATTGTTTAAAGGTGACCTGCAAATAAAAACTGCAAATTCCATTTCCTGTAGAACAATGTGCAGAATTGCCCCCTCGAGTCAGATTGAGGGTGCTATTCTGCACCTGAACCATCAAGAACCTCCCTTTCATTTCATGTCAAGTCCTCTTAACGTGCTGATGGGCTCCCACTTTGCCGGACCTCCAAGAAGGCAGTATTTCTTGACATCACACTTACCATGGAGCTTCACCGGAGCCAGTCTCTGGGGACTTTGGGTAGTGACACTGTTTTAGTGTATCGTGTTTAGTGTTTCTATTTTATTGCTCAATGGAGACCTGTATTTTAGGGCCCCATTGCCTGCCCTGAGTAGCTGGAGAGATGAAAAGGGAGATGAGATGAGCAGAGAGGGAGGAATCCTCTTGCCCAGGTGATGGAGCAGCTCCAGAGTCACTCTACTCAAGGCATGCCACCCAGGTGGCTGAAGTAGCCTATGAGGGGCCTGTATGTCACAACCCATCCCCCGAGATGGGGTAGGTGGGAGAATCTATGCAGTGGTGACTCCAGCCGCCCACACATGCCCTGCCTTCTTCCACCATTTTCATTGTAGTGTATGCAGTTTATGCCCAGAGATAATGTTAGTATCTCATTGTAAATTGTTATTGATACAGTATCATAGATGTCTCATGGGGAAAAGCATAGAGCAAATAGCAGGAGCCGTGCCTCAAAGTGCTTACAGTTTCTAAAGGCACCAGTGAATGCAACCCAGTATAGTACAGTTCAACACAAGGATTTACACCCTGATCCTTTGAGTCATGTCTGCACATGAGTAATCTTGGTCTTGTGTAAATGTGTAGTGCCTCCAAGCTCAGTGCGACTACTCATGTGCATAAGCGTTTGCACACTTGGTGCCAGAGGCTGTAAATGCTTCATAACTGGGGTTCATTTGTCAAACTTGATGCAAAACACTATTTCTGATTCTGATTCCATTCTGATTCTGCAATGTACCTTTGTGTCAACGTATTCTCATCGAAGTCAATGGCACTGCTCACATGCTTAAAGTCACACATGGGTTTAAGTAGTTTGCTGAATCAGGGCCTGACCATACTGTAGTGACCACATATGTGAGGCTAAACAATAAACAATAATGCAAAGCAAACACCAAGTGGAGAGTGGCTAATGTGATTGAGCTGCTACAGGGTACGGAGGCTCTCATCTCTTTGAACAGCATCCCTCCTGTGGAACAATTCAAACACTATGCTGATAAAGCTAGTATGGATTTTTTTTGTTTTTTAGGTGTTAAAGGGAGAAAGCTTTCTCTCCAACACCATACAGAACCCTCCTGATAGAAATAATATCTTGCTCCCTGTCCCCTTTCATTGCTTAGCTAACCATATTCCCAATCTCTGTGAGTTAGAAGAAGAAAATGATTGCTAAGAGAGAGTAAACATTTTCTTGAGAAGGAGGGGGCTGAGACTTCTGTCCGTGAGGCCAAAGAAAGAGGTTCTGGAGATGGAGAGACCTGACCTGCTGAGCCGCAAGGATAAGATTGAGCACAGTATGTGTGCTTTGTGCTTTTGGTTAATATTTTCTCTACCTGTTCAAAGGAAATTATTAAGATTATACACAGGCATCAGCACATCTCAACTTGAGAACATGATTTATTAGAGCCACTTAAAGAACCACTGTAATTTCATACTAACAGGGCAGAAGCCTTTGAGATGCCCCTGCACATGCAGGTTCTATCAATTGCATAAAAAAGATAATTTCTTCATCTAATCCCACTCTAGGAAGTTTCCCACGTGGCAATTGGTACAATTGTAATAGTATGAATAATTATTTGTACTGCCTGTTATCAGCTAAAAATGTGTGTGTTCAGAATCAGAGCCTGATCCTGATAACACACGGAGTCTAATTCTCATTTACACTATGGCCCTTTTACATAATTCTTGCAGTGTAAAGGAGCTGTAAAGTGGGCATAAATTACATTCACACTCACTTAAAGTCCCTTGTACACTGCCAGAGTGGTCTAAAAGAGTCTTAGTTGAAATAAGAATCAGGCACTTAATGCAGTATGCTTACTACCGTAAATAGTCCCATTGACGTCAATGGGGCTACCTTGAGTAGAAAGCACCAGGCCTGGTAATATGTGCTTGCAGAGTCTTCACCTAAGATTGTTTATGATAGTGATTCACCTGCAGGGCCTGATCCAGTAAGCGTGTTCAGAAATGACAGTGGAGGTCAACCTCTCATAACTCTTAGCCCAGGGGTGAGGGTATTCACCTGGAGATGTCCAATTCAAGTCCCCCTCCATCTGATGAGGAGCTGGGATTTGAACAGGGATTTTTCCTCTCTCAGATAAGTGCCTTAGTCACTGAGGCTATGTCTTCACTGATGGCAGCAAATTCGCCGCCGTCAGATCAATTTCTCTGGATCGACTGAGTGGTCAGTGAAGACCCGCTCAGTCGATCCAGAAATCGACGTATTAAGACCACCTTTTCAAATGGCGTAGCGCTGCGTCGATGGGAATGCGGTTCCCATCGGCGCAGTGCAGTGAAGATAGCACGCAGAAGAGAAGCAGAGAAGTTGACGGGAGTTATGCAAGTTTTTTGCGTAGCTTGCGTAATTCCGGTCGACTGCCGCCAAATCCCGGAGGTAAGTGTAGACAAGCCCTGAGGTGTGGAATATTCCAATGTGGAACTCCCTTAGGCCTGGTCTATACTGCTGTGCTGGGTCGACGGGAGATACGCCAGCTAAGTAGTGCAGCTTGCGTATCTCTCATCAACTTATTAACTTTGACTTATCTCCACTGGGCTGCACCAACGGGAGACGCGCACCAGTCGACCCAGCCTTACGCTTTTCACGGGGGTGGATTTACAGCGTCAACCTGAGAGCACGTCCACCATCGATTGAGCGGGTCTCCGCAGCCCATTCAATCGATTCCACGGCATCGATCCGGGAGTGCCGACACTGCCGTGGCAGTGTAGATGTACCCTCAGTCTCTCCCAGTCCACTGTGAATAATTAACTTAAAAAGTGTGTGTGTGAGAGAGAGTTAACAAGCATGAGAATGACTTTGTAGCCTAATGGTTAGAGCACTCACATACGAGACCACCCCCCCAGGATCCAGTCCCTTTGCTCCAATGACTTTTTAAGTTATTTAGCTGCAGGGGAGCAGCTCCAAAAGGAGACAGTGAGGGATTATCAGACTATCCCAAAGCCCAGTAGTTAGGGCTCTCAACCGAAAGCTGGTAGATCTTTGTTCAAGTCCCTTCTTCTCCCCATCATCTACTGAGCTAAAAATTATGAGGGAGCTCCTCCCTAGCCTCTCACTAAAATGGCATAGGTGCCTGCTGCCAAGAGAGGATTTGCAACTGAGAATCCCAAACAGAGGGAGGTGCCTCTCTGCAGCCTGGATTTAGATGCCAAACTCACTGTGAGAGACAGGGTTTAGGACACACCCTTGTCATTTCCCATTGGCGAATTTAGGCAGGGAGCTGCTTAGCTTTTGTGAATCCCATTCTGAGACTCCCATGTCTCCCCACTCATTGCATAGGGAGCCCAGGTGCCTAATTGAGGCTTTGTGAATCCCAGTGATTTTCTAAGGCATCTAAAAGTAAGGCGTGGTGATGCTCAGTGTCGCCATGCATAAGTTCCGCTGAGAATCGAGCTCCCATTATTTAGTGTTTACCCACTCCCCTAAATGCAGGCAAAGCTGGCAAGGAATAATCCAGAATTAACAGCAGACAACAAAACTGCACAACAGGCTGTGCAGGAAGGTTGGCACTAGAGAATATCAGCATACATAAAGGCCCCTTACCTCTCCTATTGCTAGGCAGTTTAAGGCTAGTAATCTCTCTGTTAGCTCATTGAGATTCCTTTGGTATGGAATACAGAGGACAAATTGAGGAGAAGACTGAAGTGTCATGTTACAGCACATCACAAAGGAGACATTTGGATTCATTATTTAAACTCTCATGTTCCCCCTGGGACTCGGCCAGGATGGTGACCTGTCCTCGTGGAGAGCAAGGTGACTGCTTGGTTAAACACTTCCTTGATTCAGTTTCTTAGGAACCACATTCACTTTTCTTTCTATCCCTTTATCTGTCTGCTGCTGCCCTGCTGCATGCCCCTGGGCAAGTCATTTCACCTATGCTCCTTCTCCCATTTTTTGTCCTAACTATTTAGATTATAAGCTCTTGGTGCAGGATTGGTCGCTAACTCTGGATACGTACTATGATTCATGGACCCCTGATATTGGTTGGAGTCTCTAGGCAATTTGAGAATGTAAACAATATTAATAATATCCATTTTCCGTCTATATAAGGTATTGAGAAAGTGCCCATCACTTTAATATCTAGGCACCTGAGACAAAATGTTCAAATTTGAGGTCCTATAATTAGGACCTAAATCTGTATTTAGGCATCAAAGTAAATGATCAGATTTTCAGAAGCACTAAGCACTGAAAACTTCAATGGGAAATGTGGGTGCTCAGACACATCTGAAAATCAGCCCCATTTATTTAGTTACTTAAATAGGGTGATCTACCATAGGCACCTAAACATAAATACTTTGGCTCTTTTTTCCTTACATTTGGCATGTAGAGGATGAAGCATTGGATGTTATTGGTAGTGAGAGCTGATAAGTTATGTTCAGTTAATCAAAGAGAAGGTTAACTGATGAAAGGGAGGAAAGAGGAGCCGGGGAACTATAGACCGATCAGGCTTACCTCAATCCCTGGAAAAATCATGGAGCAGGTCCTCAAGAAACCCATTTTAAGGCACTTGGAAGAGAGGAAGGTGATCAGGAACAGTCAACATGGATTCACAAAGGGAAAGTCATGCCTGACCAACCTGATTGCTTTCTATAAAGAGGTAACTGGCTCTGTGGATGTGGGGAAAGCAGTGGACATGATATACCTTGACTTTAGCAAAGCTTTTGATACGGTCTCTCACAGTATTCTTATCAGCAAGTTAAAGAAGTATGGGTTGGATGAATGGACTATAAAATGGATCGAGAACTGGCTAGAGCATAGGGCTCAACGAGTAGTGATCAATGGCTCCATGTCTAGCTGGCAGCCGGTCACAAGTGGAGTGCCCCAGGGATCGGTGTTGGGGCCGGTTTTGTTCAACATCTTCATTAATGATCTGGAAGATGGGGTAGATTGCACCCTCAGCAAGTTTGCAAATGACACTAAGCTAGAGGACGTGGTAGATACCCTGGAAGGTAGGGATAGGATACAGAAGGACCTAAACAAACTAGAGGATTGGGCCAAAAGAAATCTGATGAGGTTCAACAAGGACAAGTGCAGAGTCCTCCACTTAGGATGGAAGAATCCAATGCACAGCTACAGACTGGGGACCGACGAGCTAGGCAGCAGTTCTGCAGAAAAGGACCTGGGGGTAACAGTGGATAAAAAGCTAGATATGAGCCAGCAGTGTGCCGTGGTTGCCAAGAAGGCTAATAGCAGATTGGGCTGCATTAGTAGAAGCATTGCCAGCAGATCGCGGGAAGTGATTATTCCCCTCTATTCAGCATTGGTGAGGCCGCATTTGAAGTATTGTGTCCAGTTTTGGGCCCCCCACTACAAAAAGGATGTGGAGAAGTTGGAGTGGGTCCAGCGGAGGGCAACAAAATGATTAGGGGGCTGGAGCACAAGACGTATGAGGAGAGGCTGAGGGAACTAGGCTTGTTTAGCCTGCAGAAGAGAAGAATGAGGGGGGATTTGATAGCAGCCTTTAACTCCCTGAAAGGGGGTTCCAGGGAGGATGGAGCTAGGCTGTTCTCAGTGGTGGCAGACAACAGAACAAGGAGCAATGGTCTCAAGTTGCAGGGGGGGAGGTCTAGGTTGGACATTAGGAAAAAGTTTTTCACTAGGAGGGTAGTGAAGCACTGGAATGGGTTACCTAGGGAGGTGGTGGAATCTCCATCTTTAGAGGTTTTTAAGATGAGGCTTGACAAAACCCTCGCTGGGATTATTTAACTGAGGTTAGTCCTGCTTTGATCAGGGGGTTGGACTAGATGACCTCCTGAGGTCCCTTCCAACTCTATGATTCTATGATTTGTTCATGATCTGTAAATAGAGTTGGCTGGAAAATGGAATTTCTGTTCCGTGGGAAATTCTGACATTTCAAAAATTTGTTTTTGTTTAGAATCAGAATAAATAGTCAAAAGGTTGAAATTTAACACTGAACAAAAATTCCTGAAATATTTCATTTTGGAAACATCAGAATGACTTTATTGAAATGTTTTATTTCAATAAGATTAGAACATTTTGTTTTAACTTTATCCTTTCAACTATATAGTATAATAGAGTATATGCACATTTAAGCTATATTCTATTGTAAAATAAAAGCCTAAATAGTGAAGTTGAAACAAAATGTTCTGATCTTATCAGAATAACATGTTTAGCTAATTTCCCATTGAAAATTTCAATGAAATCAATGCATTAGCATGAAGTATTTTGACTTAATCGAATTAACATTTTCTGATGGGAAAAATGTTCTGTCTAAACGTTTTTGACCAGCTCTCTATATAAATGCCATGAGAGGAGAAGATATCTGATAGTTGAGGGCTCTTTTACCTCGCTGGCAAAGACATTACAAAATCCAATGGTTGGAAGTTGAAGCCAGACAAATTCAAAATGGATTTCAGATACAAATTCTGAACAGTGAGGGTAATTAACTATTGGGACCACTTAGCTGGTTCTCCATCATCTGAAGTCTTTAAATCAAGTTTGGATGCCTTTCTATAAGATATGCTGTAGTTCAATATGCAGTTATGACCTGTTATGCAGGAGGTTGGAATGGATGATCCTAATGGTCCCTTGTGGACACAATAAATCTATGAATTTCATCAGAGATTAGCACATAATAGATTTTTGTTCTTAATTTTTAAAAGTGGTTTATGGTTCTGAATGTTGGCCCTTCAAGACTCTGTCCAACTTGCTGACAACAGAGGGTTGAGAAAATGGAGGAATGAGAAGGAAGAAGGTGTTTGCTTGCTATACTTTTTAAATAGGGCTAGACTGGGCCTTCAGACACAGACCTGAGCAAGGGATGGTCTACAAGCTACATCCTACAAGTGTGAGGCACAATTCTCACCCTGCTTCCCTTCTGCTGTGGGATAGATAGTAGTAATTTGCAGCTGACTTACATCAGTAGCAAATTATGATACCTTCCGTGGCAGCTCGGCTGTGCTGGCCAGTGTATTTTGAGAGGGCTGGAGCCTAGATTCCACCCACTCCCTGTCCATCTGCTTTGGGGTAGGAGAAAGGAATAGTGTGTACATACCCCTCATTTACTCCTGTGTGCCTGGACCTAGGGAAAGCAGTGCTTCATTTGTGCCAGGGCTGAGACCCAGCACCTCTAGACTTGGCAGTTCATAGCCCCGGTACCTCTGGGCCTGATGCATCAGTTATGAATGTAAAAAAATTGCTTGATCCCTGGGACCTCTTCCATTACAAGTTAAGCACTGAGGGGAAGGTTTAGTGCAGAGAGGTTGAGTGACCTCCTCAGGGTCACACAGCAAGTCAGAGCAAAGTCAAGCAAAGAACCCAGTATCCCAGTCCAGCACTCTAACCACTGCTTCCCTCTCCCTCTAAGCACAAGGCTAAGAGGCCAAGGCCCATACATCTTTTAAATTAAAATATGTATTGTTATCTATAATTATGATATTATGAGCCATTCTTATCAAATACAATGCAGGTAGAGTCAATGATTTAATTGTATGGGACCTCTCTGCCCCTCACAGCACGCACATAACTCTTATTGGCTTCGATGGGAGTTATGTGCACATAACTGTGTGAGAAATGAATAGACTTCTTTGATTACAATAAGGTTCTAAGCAGCAGGAGTCCATTATGATTAGCAGTAAAATGAAGAATTTTCCATAAATCATAAATGCTACCTTATAATTTCCATTCTTCCTCATCCTTTTCACTGTGTGCATTTGCAAATTTATATGCAGGCATTTTGTGACGGTCTTAAAAGCCATTCATTGTTCATTAGAACATAGTGAATTTGCAGATTCTTTCTTTTTTAATTTCCAGTTGCTCAATTTAAAAGGCAACAAAAAAGAAAATCCACCTCAAAGTGTAGTAAATGCACACATGATATTTGCATGGAGTTTCCACTTCTGTACTCATAGATTGAATCCTGCTCAAATTTCCCTCCGTATCCTTAGTGACTGCATCCTATTCCAAAGAGTCATATCCTGCTACCTTTGAATTTGACATTCCTGCACGTACCCCAAAACTTGACAGTACTGCAGTCAGCCATTTTGTATGTTCAGCCACAGCCAGCTGAAAACCAAACATCACATAGCTAAAAATAATCTTAGGCCTTTGTGAGGCAAAGTCAGATAGCTGCATACTTGCAGTTTGTTAATTAGAATGGGAGGATGGGACAGAAAGTTATGGAAGAGAGTGAGTGAATAGTGACCTTGGGTTTTGGTGTCCCTGATATTATGTTGTTATGGCTACAATTGTTAGAAATGTTTTGAGATAATGAGTAGTTTGCTGAAATTAGGAGAATTGGTGACCCAGTAGAGGTTATTATGGTTATTATTCCCACTAGGAATCCCACTAGGCTATGTGTTTTGTAAGAATTAGGTATAAAAGATTAAGTAAAAGTAAATACCACAGAGCCATCTGAGGGAGCTTTTCTTTGGACAAGGAGCTGACACTAAACTTCCCATCAGCTGGCTGGAAAGAGGACCCCTGGAAGCCTGACTGGTGATCAAAACCATCTCAGAGTGTGGGTAACTATATCTGGGATGTCCTAAACCTATTGCGTATGTGTATGTGCTTAATATCTAATAAATAGTCATTTTAGATAATAGCACGCTTGCTTGTATTAATCAATTAACAGATGGAAGCGATGTGTTCCCATTCATTTATTCTTGACACCACCTGGAAAGAAACAGTTAAGTTACCACTGCTTTGGGTTTTGAAAAACCCCAGATACACTTCCCTAACTCCAGGACTGTCACTGCATAATGCTGATTTTGACAAGAAGGAGCATTCCACCCACGCCAATTTCCCACAGGGCAAGTCTCAGATTGTTCCCTGTTCTGGAAAAGATGTTAGGGTGGCAGATGCAATAAAAGTCCATTTGAACATATGGTTTGCTTTTTGGAGGAAGCAGTGGGTCTGTCTCTTCTAGAGCCTGACCACTCGATGACCGTAATGTGTGCATCTGGTCAGTGTTGGAGGCAGGATACTGGACTAGATGGACAACTAGTCTGATCTAGAACGGTAGTTCCTATGGTTTACTCTGATCCCTTGCCCTAGAATGGCAATGCAACAGGTGCATGTGTTTTGCAGGAGTCCAAATGGCTCAGAACTTCCCCTGGCAGTTACAAAACAAATTTCCGATGGGAAGACGGAATAAAAACTTAACAATCAACAGCCTTGGCACTACAATTGGAGTTATTTATCCCAGCCACAGAGTTAGCATTTCTCTCCGGAATTAATATGCAAATGAACATAAGCAACACTTCCCACGAGCAGGTTCAGAATTATGTACTGTGGTATTATGCACTGAACATTTATTGGAACTATTATTAGCCTTGTTGCTGTGGCTTTTGTTTTTCCTTTTCCGCTTTCGTACAGGCCAAGCGCCCACTTCCATAGGATGACAGAGTTCATGTGGGCTTCTGGAAAATGGGCCTTCTTCGTTTCCAGGGTGACAAGGCTTTCCCTCTGCCAAGAGGAGTCACAATTTACCTCCTTTAAAAAAATCCTATTCAGCCCAAATCCTATGTAGTTGCGGGGGTTATCAGTGCAGTACCCAAGCAGTAAAAAGAATGATACCACACTGAAACAATGCATCCATCATGATATCTGTGGACTAAACCCAATGCTAAATTACATTCTGTCCAATGGGATTCTACAGAGTGAAGTTAGTTCAGGATTTGGTTCAATAGGGTTGCTAATATACAGCTAGCTAGTGTGTAAATTGATATTCCCTCCAAGAGGACAATGATCTGACCAGTTCAATATACTTGACAGGCCTGATCCATTTTCCATTCAGATATTAATACCTAGCTCTTATGTAATACTTTTTATCAGTAGATCTCAAAGTGCTTCACAATCTTTAATGTATTTTTACTCACAACACCCAAGGAAGATAGGGCAATGCTATTATCCTCATTTCACTGCTGGGAAATGAAGGCATAAAAATACTAAGTGACTTGCCCAAGATCACACAGAAAGTTTGTGAAAGAGCAGGGGATTGAACCAAGGTTTCCTAAGTCATTCTTAAGAATGAATTCAAATAATCGGAACCTGATGCTGTTCACCCAAGGCTACTGAAGGCATTAACTGAAGAAAATCTCAGAGCCACGGGCAATAATAGTTGCAAACTCATGGATGACAGGAGAGGTGCCAGAAGACTGGAGAAGGGCTAACCTAATGCCCATCTTTGGAAAAAAGGAGGAGCTGGACAATCAGCCTGACTTTAATACCTGGGAAGCTACTAAAGCAATGTATAAAACATTCAATTTGTGGATACCTGGAGGATGAAGGGGTGATCGCTAGCAGCCAGAATGGATTTTACAAGAACAAATCATGCCAAACCAGCTTGATTTCCCTCTTTGACAGGATACCTGATTTGCTGGATAGGGGGAATGCAGTGGACATAATATACCTGGACTGCAGCAAGGTTTTTGACACAGTCTCACATGACATTTTGATAAGTAAGCTGGAGAAATACAGGTTCGGCGGAACTACCATTAAGTGAATATATAATTGGTTAAACATCCATAAACAAAGAGTCACTATAAATGGAATGGTGTTGGAGTGCAGGGAGGTCTCATGTGGGGTTCCACAGGTAGCTGCTCTGGGTCTGGTGTTGTTTAACATCTTTATTAATGACCTGGATGTAAGAATAGAGAGCATACTGATCAAATTTGCAGATGAGACAAAGCTAGGGGGGTTGCCAACACTTTGGAGAATAGAGTCAAGATTCAGAGGGAGCCTGATAAATTGGAGAACTGGGCTCTAGACAACAAAATGAAATTCACTCAAAGACAAATATAAGGTGCTACTCTTAGGGAAGAAAAATCAAATTCACAAATACAGAATGGGGGGAAACTGGCTTGGCAGCATCCCTGCTGAGGAGGATCTGGGAGTTGTGGTGGATCACAGCCTCAGCATGAGTCAGCAATGCAATGCTGTTGCAAAAAAAAGCAAATGCAATTTTAGGTTGCATTAACAGAGGCATAGCATTGAAGTCACTAGAGGTGAAAGTACCGCTCTACTTGGTGCTGGTTAGGCCTCTGCTGGAGTACTGTGTCCAGTTTTGGCCACCAATGTATAGAAAAGATGTGGAGAAACTGGAAAGGATCCAGAGGCGAGCCAGAAAGATGAGCAAAGTGATGGAACACAAGTCATATGAGCAAAGGCTGAAGGAACATATTTAGTATGGAAAAGAGGCGATTGAGTGGGGCCATGTTAGTGGTCTTCAGATACTTGAAAGGCTGCCATAAAAAAGATGGAGAAAAGTTGTTCTCTCTTGCTACAGAGGGCAGGACAAGAAGCAATGGGGTCAAACTACAGCATAACAGATTTAGATTAAATCTCAGGGAAAACTTCTTAACTGTAAGAATAGTAGGACAATGGAACAGACTGCCTAGGAAGTCTGTGGAAACTCTTTCACTGGAGGTTTTCAAAAGGAGGCCGCATAGCCATCTATCTTGGATGGCTTAGACACAATAAATCCTGCATTTTGGCAGGGGGTTAGAATTAATGACCATTGTAGTCCCTTCTAACCCTATGGTTCTATGATTCTAAATCCTAGATTAATGTTTTAACCAGAGGACCATTATAAAAGAATGAATAGAAGCCTTTCCAACTACTTCAGTGGGGATTAATGTCAGTCCTGTGATAGTGTGGACAGAAGCCCTTATAGTGAAATAGCTAACAAAGGTTCTTCTTTTGCTCAAGTGATAGAGACCAAGAGCGTGTTTTCTTTCTTTCTTTTTCTTTTTTTTGCAGAAGATGCTGGGGTCAGTCATTGAAGTCATGGAGTGACTTTGATATAAAACAAGCATTACATAACTGAGAATCAGGCCTCATGTGTGTAAATGGTGCTAGTTTTTCTTTGTTTAGCGTAGGAGAAGGTGCAAGGTAGTGGTAAATGTTATCACTGTGTTGAGAATTCTCCCAAGAATATGCAAGATTGACCCCACTATAAACAAAGTAAGCCCTCTCCTTATCCTTGCTCCAAACACCTGCAAATCCTAATAACCTTGTGCATTTGGTACTTTAATTTTTAAATGTTAAAAAAGCAATTTTATCATTGCTTCATGTTTGGTTACTTTTCTCTTTCTAGAAGAATTACAATCCCAGAAACAAAACAATATGTTCTTTGCATATTACACTGTAACACATATTAATAAAGTATAACAAGGAGTGGCAGCTACCACTATACTTAAGGTGGTAAAATGGTTTCCATTATAAAGCTGTGTTTTCAGATGGTCCAAACTCTTGAAACATCCACCTTCTGGGCTAAATTTTTCCATTCTTGGTGAACGGTTTTGGAAAGTTTGCATGAAAATGATTCAGGCTATTTTTGAGTGAGAATGAAAACAGAATACATTTTTCTCTATTATCTCTGGTGACCCTTAGTTCACAGCATCACTTATTGCCAAAATGGCTGAGATTTGAAAGTTGCAATTTGGCATGGAGACAGCTCTGACTGAGCTGCGATGCCCAGCCTTATTATGGAGGAAATTGGTTTTTATTTGACCCAGTTATGAGTATTTGAAAATCTCATACTGAGCATGCATTATAGTGGGTCTATTCTGCTAAGCTCATTAAGGCCTTGATCTTGCAAAGACATGCTTAATTTTATACACTCTGAGCAATCCCATTGCCTTCAACAGGACTACTACTCCCAATGCATGAAGTTAAGCATGTGGATGAGTCTTTGGAGGATGAAGGTCCGGATGTGTAACTGTACATATCTGAAGTGGCCATTCCCCAGAGTGGCTTTAGTCACACTGGACAATTTTGGAAACCCTGAATCTGGTCAAGAGAAGCTTCCTCTACCTGCTGCTTCTATCACCCAGAAAGCCCCATTAGGGAATATCTCCCGGACAGGGGGCCAAGTAGTCCTTACTTTTATTCCAGACTTTTCCACTAACTGACCTTCATAGTCCACTGCAATTCCCAGCCCTTCTTTATTGACCCCTGAACAGGACAAAGCTGCAACTTGTCAGGCGAGTTGGCGTCACTCAGTAGCAGTGCTCAGCCTTGTTCCTGAGGAAAACTCTTGTCATTTGACAAAGTTGTGAGCATCTGCAAATCACTGAGCCAGTCCAGTGAGTATTTTGCAAAGCTGATTAAATCCTAACAAAGGGCTAGACTGTACTAGCAGCATAGGGTCCATAGCAAAGGGCAAAGTGGAGGTGCAGTAGCCCAGGAAAAGCACTGGGCAAAAACATGCATTATTCCTTCCAATGTGGCGCCTTATCTCGTTTTTGCCAAGGTTGCATTTCATCTGCCACTGTGCTGCCCAGTCCTCTAACTTTGGCCAAACCTTTCCAGTCTTCTCTAATCTAGACTAATGTCAGTAATATTGTGCCATCTGCACATTTTGTAACCGCTCAGGAAAAAGACCTGGATATCACGGTGAAATATCTGCTCAGTGTGCAGCGGCAGTCAAGAAAAGCAAACCAAATATTAGGTGGTATGAGGAATGAGACAGAGAATAATCTTGACAATGGCATTACCTATGAAATAATACTAGAACAAAGGAACAGCCAGGGAAACTGAAAGGCTGCACATTTAAGAGGAAATATTTTTGACACAACACCTTGAGCTCAGCATGATTAAAAAAAAAAAAAAAAAAAGGAGGATTAGACATTTATATGGATAGCAAGAACATCCACAGTTATGTGAACAAGGTAGGAGGAAAATGCTAGTAAGCCCTCATGCGTCAGGGCAGAAGCCTACCCCTAACCGACCAGGGTTAGGAAGAAACTTCTTTGAGAAGCAGCTTGTTCTGTAGTTGCCCATTCCTGTGATTCTTGCATCTTCCTCTGAAGCACCTGACACCAGCCACTCTCAGTGTCTGGGTGTAGGCTTAGCTGGACCACTGGTCTGAATTGCTGTTCCAATTTCTTTGTTCCACATCGAGCTATCCTGGACCATTATAAGAATGGAATGAGTATAAGTATTGGGGCAAACGGCCGGCTTCACCCTAGTGGGTCTCACACTTTTGCCTCTCAGAGTGGACCAGGGTGTCACCAATTACTCCATCTCCCCAGGGAGGGGGGAGGGACCCGGGCCCACCCACTCCTCCGGTTCCCAGCCCAGGGACCCTATGAGTAGAAGCTATGTGCTGCTGCAACTGTACCCACAGCTGCCGTCTTTTCCCCTGGGCTAATTTCCCCCCCTATGCTTCTGGCTTCTTGATCCCAGTACCTTCCTCAGCACTCCTTTCTGCTCCTCCACACACCTCTGCACTCCTGCCCACAGCACAGCACTCCTCCACCTCATGCTCCATCTGTCTGGAGCAGAGGGTTTTTAATCAAACACCTGGCTGGGACTTAATTGGCCTCAGCTGCTCCTAATTGCCCCCTCATGACTTCTAGCTAGTCTGCAGGGAACAGAGCTAGCAGGGAGGAGTGGTCAGTCTTGATCGGCCCCCTTCCTTTCCCCCCAGGTGCCTATTTGCACTCATCCCCCTCCAATGGATCAAGCAGCCCCTTTGGTGGCCACTGTCCCGTCCCCCCAGCCTACTTCCCCACCTACCCCTGCAGCTACCACCTTGACTGCCGCTTCTACTGCCACCTCCGCCCCCACCGGGGCACCAGCAGGTACAGGTGAGACCTCCACCGCTGCTGCCTGAGCTTCCTCGACCGGCAGGAAGGGCCAGGGCACAAAAAAGGGCAAGGGCCCCTCCTGGAGGGCAATGCCCTCTAGGGTGCGGGCCGCCCACCCTGCCATGGCTCCGCCATCGGCCACGATCCTCCCCTCCCCAGTTGTCCCCTCCACCAACTCTGGTGGTGCTTCTGCCTCAACCCCCAGAACATACACCCAGGTAGCCTCCACCTCTCTGGCCGCCATCTTGTCATCTGCCTCCGCCACCTCCTCTGGTTCCATCTCTAGCAGATGGGGCCCCTTTCCCACCCTGACCAGGAGGCACGGCATCCGCTGCCTCCTGGTGCTCGCCTCGAACCATGTAGAGACCTCTGTGTGGGCATTGGCGCGGGTGGTGGGGCACTCGGCCATCGCGGCAGCCTCCAAGTTGTATGGCAAGATCGTCTTCTTTCTGGTATCGGAGGCCGCCGCCCAGGAGGTGGTGGTGAAGGGCCTGGTGTTGGGGGTGTTTACGTCCCCCTAGAGCTCCTGGAGGACCTGGGCGTACAGATGGTACTTACCTCCGTCCCGCCCTTCCTCCCTAATGCTGCCCTGCTCCCCTTCCTCTCCACCATGAGGAAACCGATCTCAGTCCTCAGTCCTCTCCCGCTGGGCTGCAAGGACCCTGCCCTCTGTCATGTTTTGTCCTTCCACTGGCAGGTTCAGTTCCAGCTGCCGCCGGTGGCGGCGCATGACAGGGAGGCCCTTGAGGGGTCCTTTCTTGTGCCCCATCAGGGGGCCCTATACCAAATCCATTATTCCTCGGGGGAGGCCTGGTTCTTCCTCTACCGGGTGACGGGGAACGTCTGCAGGGACTGCCCCCTGGCCCGGCATGGAGGTGCACCTGGGCCACCTGAGGTCCCAGTTGTCGCTGGCCCTGACACCACCAGCAGCCCTAGCTGCTCGGCCCCAGTGGCCGCCCCTCCTTCTGTGCATGTCTCCGCTTGGGACATGGAGGCACCTCCCCCGTTGTGCCCTGGTGAGCGGCCGGGCCCTGTCTCCCCCATAGCGAGCTCTGGGACGGGGCCCGTGGAGGAGAGGGTGCCCGGGTTGGACCCGGGTTTGGGAGAGGGCTCGCTCCAGGGGGAGATTTCCCACCCCCTTGCCGCCCTGTCCCCACCCCCTCAACCCCCGACACCATCGCCCTTGCTTCCTGGCCCCGACCCTGCAGGCCTGCCCTCTGTTAATACCTTGGAGGGCTGGGTGCTCATTGCGGGGAAGCGCAACAAGCGGAAGAAGGCTCAGAACCTCCCCGCCCACTTGGATGGGGAGAAGCCCCCCAGAAGTCCCTGAAGGGGGCCGCCATCGCTGAGCCTTCAGCTGCCCCCCCCAACGAAGTCCAGCAGGTAGTGCTGGTCAGAGAGGAAGCTGAAGCAGTGAGGAGGGGTAGCACCCCCCCACTCTTGGAGGCCCTATTGGATTTCCTCCCCGGGGAAGCCTCGGAGGGACCCACCCCCGCCACCCTGTCACCTCTGCCCCCCGTCAGCCCCGGGGTGTTTGCCACCTCGGCCTCCAGTGGGGTGGAAACCGTGGTGGCGGAGGGGGATTATGGCTCCATTTTCGTGGAGATCAAGTCCCTGGATCTAACCCCGGTTACTCAGGGGTAGGACAACCCTTTGTCACTGGGTCTTGATCTGAGCGGCCTTGTACCACCCTCTCTCCCTCCCCCTCCCGCTCCTTCTCCTCCCCTGCCCCAGACTGCTGTTCCCGCCCTTGAGCCACCCTCTGCTGCCCCCATTTGCCCGGCTGCGGACGGCATCGCCCCTGCGGCCGCTAAGCCTCCTGAGGCAATGGCTGGTGCTGAGCAGCCGGGCCCTGGGGCCTCTGAGGCAGGTCAGCTGCCCCCCATCCCTTCTGAGGGCCCTGACCCGAGCCGCCCCCTTCCTTTCCCACCTCGACATCATTCCTGCCCCTCCCATGTCCACCTCCCATATAGCTACCGCCCCTGGAGTTGTGTAGTTTCCCCTTCCATTAGCCGACTCCCGGGAGACGGTATTCGAGTTCCTCGTACCTCCCGGGGCTGCTGTCTTCCTTCTGCCACCGTCCCTTGTGCCAGGGGTTGAGGCAACATCAGCGCCGCGTCGGGAGTCTGCCCCCTGTCTGCCCGTCTCTGTCGGCTACAGGGCTGCTATGGAGTCCCAGCCCCCGAGACGCTGCAGGACAAGCTGCAGGCCTTCCTGGCCGTCCATGGCAGGGCCAGGAATAAGGAGCAGCTCGCCCTGCAGCACTGGGGGGATTTCCATCTCATCCTCCGGGCCGTGAGGGCCATCCTGAAGGAGGGGAAAGGGACCGGGAGACAGGATGCTGCCTCCTCCCGACGGGCCCTCAGCTTCTGTGACTCCCTCCCGGCCTTCGGGGTCGGTCACGGATTGCTGCGGGGCCTGACAGGGACCGCCAGCGTTCCTGCCTGTGAGAATCCTCCCCAGCCCTCCCCATAGCCCCGACCATCTTCGCAACCTTGAACGCCAGGGTCTGTAGGATGGGTCTCCGCAGGGGCCAGGTGCTCTCCTTCCTTTGGGAGGGAGGGTAATCTGTGGCGTTCCTACAGGAGACCCATACGGATCCAGCCGCCGAGGCTAGCTGGTGGCTGGAGTAGGGGGGACAGTGTGTTCTTTAGTCACCTCTCTTCCCGTGCAGGCAGAGTGGCCACCCTGTTCTCTCCCGACCTACAGCCTGAGGTGCTGGGGGTCACTGAGGTCGAGCCAGGTCGCCTGCTGCACCTCTGGGTCCTCATGGAGGGGCTGGCGTTGAACCTCGTCAATGCCTATGCACTGACATCAGACCTGGAGAGGGAGCATTTTTTCCAGCAGGTGTCCGCCTTTCTCGGCACCTTGGATCCTCATGAGTGCCTGGTCCTGGGGTGGGACTTCAACACCACCCTCGAGGAATGGGACCACACGGGGACCGAGCAGTGCCCGACCTCCGTGGACATCCTCCGGGAGATTGTAGCCCATCACTCCCTGGTGGACGTCTGGCGCAACTACCACCCAGACGACATCGTCACCTTCACGTTTGTCCAGACGGGGGAAGACCAGTTGCGCCACTCCTGGTTGGACTTCATTTATTTTTCGCGTCACCATCTTTCGTGGGCCCACTCCTCCAGCGTTCGGCTGGCCCCTTCTTGGATCACCATCTGGTGACTGTGATGCCCTCTCTCACCATGGAGAGGCCAGGGCCAGCCTACTGGCACTTCAAAAATAGCCTGCTGGAGGATGTGGGCTTCTGGCATCCTTCTGGGAGTTCTGTCTGGCCTGGTGGGAGCAGAGGCACGCCTTTCTCTCGGCGCGGTGCTAGTGGGATGTGGGGAAGGTGCGCTCCCAGCTCTTCTGCTGTGACTACACTTGGGGCGCCCGGAGGTGGGATGCGGGGAAAGAGCAGCTGGAGCGGGAGGTCTTAGAGCTGGAGAGGCATCTGGCTTCCAGCCCCGAGGATCCATCCCTCTGTGGAGCGTGCCGGGAGAAGAGGGAGGAGCTCCAGGCCCTCGAAGACCTTCGGGCTCAGGGTGCCTTTGTTTGATCCCACATCTATCTCCTTTGGGAGATGGATCACGGCTCTCGCTTCTTCTACGCCCTGGAGAAACAGAGGGGGGCCAAGAAGCACGTCACCTGCCTTTTGGCAGACGACGGCGCCCCTCTCACGGATCTGGTGGAGATGCATGGAAGGACCAGGGCCTTCTATGCTGACCTCTTCTCCCCGGATCTGACCGAAGTTGCTGCCTGCAGGGTACTCTGGAATGAACTCCCCACGGTCAGTGTGGGCGACCGGGTCTGGCTGGAGCTATCTCTCACTCTGGCTGAGTTTTTGGCAGCCCTCCACCTCATGCCCACTAATTAGTCTCTAGGCATAGACCATGGAGTTCTACCGCATGTTCTGGGACGTCCTTGGCTCAGACCTTGTCATCGTCTGGGCCGAGTCCGAGGGCAGCGGAGTACTCCCCCTCTCATGCAGGCGGGACGTGCTTGCCTTGCTGCCCAAGAAGAGGGACCTCCATGACCTTCAGAGCTCGTGTCCCGTCTCGCTCCTCAGTACAGACTATAAAATCATAGACAAGGCCATCTCACTGAGGCTGGGGTCCGTTCTGCAGGACGTGGTCCATCCCGACCAGACCTACACCATCCCGGGCTGCACCATCTTTGATAACCTTTATCTGGTCCAGGACCTCTTGGAGCTCAGGTGTAGGGATGGTCTGTCATTCACCCTCCTATCCCCGGACCAGGAGAAGGTGTTCGACCGGATGGACCACGGGTATCTCCTGGGAATCCTGCAGGCATTCAGCTTCCAGCCCTTTTTCGCATGTTTTCTCCAGGTGCTGTACGCCTCCGCAGAGTGTCTGGTCAAGCTCAACTGGACCCTGACCGAACTGGTCAGCTTCAGGAGAGGGGTGCGTCAAGGCTGTCCGCTGTTAGGCCATCTGTACGCTCTGGCCATCAAGCCCTTCCTCTGTCTCCTCCGCCGGAGGTTGACGGGGTTGGTGCTCCGTGAGCCAGAGCTGAGGCTGGTCCTGTCAGCGTACACTGATGACTTACTCCTCACGGTCCAGGACCCAGGCTCCCTGGTGCGGCTGGAGGCCTGCCTGGCCGTCTACTCGGCAGCCTCCTCCATCCAGATCAACTGGGTCAAGACCTCTGGCCTGATGGTAGGGGCTGTGTGGTGGGTGGGCTCCACCCACGCTTCAAGCCATCCGGTGGAACACGGGTCTGCTCTATCTGGGCATTTACCTTTCCGCCACCCATCCTTCCCTGGTGGAGAACTTGCATGATTTGGAGGGCAGGGTGTCTTAGTGGCTGTGGAGCTGGACAGGATTTCTCCGGTGCATCTCCCTTTGGGGGAGGGCACTGGTGCTCAACCAGCTAGCCCTGTCCATGCTCTGGCACCAGCTCAACACCCTGGTCCCACCCCCAAGTTTCCTGGCCCACCTCCAGATGACAGATCTGGAGTTCTTCTGGCCAGGACTGCACTGGGTCTCTGCAGGAATTCTGAGTCTTCCCCTGGAGGAAGGAGAGCAGGGCCTGAGCTGCCTCCGCAGCCAGGTCCACATCTTTCACCTCCAGGCCCTGCAGAGACTCCTTTATAGTGCAGGTGGTCCAACGTGGAGCCACTTGGCACACACCTTCCTCCGCCGCCCCTGGGGACTCCGATATGACTGGCAGCTCCTTTATCTCCATCTGAGGGGTCTTCTGCGAGACCTCTCTGAGCTGCCGGTCTTCTACCAGGACCTCCTCCGGGCCTGGAGGCTGGTTTCGGTCTCCAGGCCCCTTGTGGCCACTGAGGGGGCGGATCTCCTCGCAGAACCCCTGCTACACAACCCCCAACTCCATGTGCAGGTGGCGGGGGCCCTCTTGGTGTGATGGAGGTTGGTCCTGGCAGGAGTCACCAAGATCGGAGAATTCCTGGACTACAACCAGGGGGACTGCGTGGATCCCCAGTCGCTGGCTTGGTGCATGGGGCTCTCCACCCCTCAGACTTCCCACCACGTACTCCAGGATGTGAGGGCAGCCTTGCACCCCGCTGCTTGGGCTTACCTCGAGTGGGTCCTGCGAGAGGGCGCTCCCTGCCCCCCCTTCAGTGCTAGCCCTCCGGAGCTTTTCATTGGGCCTTGGCCCCTTGAGACCCCCGGCTACCCTCCCCCCATGCACTGGGTCGGCTGCACAATTTGCAGCCGGTCCTTTTCCAAACCATGCCTTGGTACCATCTGTACACGCTCGTGCTCCACACCCTTCATTTCCTCGCCTTTGTGTCCCATCCAGACACCAAATGGCGGGACCTAATACCACCTGTGGAGGGCGAGGACCCCTGTGGGCCAGCCTCTACTCTATCCTGACCACGTGGCCTGCTGGGGACATTGGTTGGTGGCTCCTTCACAGAGCCATGAGCACAGGCATGTACCTGGCGTGGTTCACCCTTCGCCCTGACATTTGCCCCTTTTGCGGCACGAGGGAGACCCTGGCGCACGTTTACCTGGAGTGCGCCAGGTTACAGCCCCTGTTCCGTCTCCTCCAGAACCTCCTGTGGAAGTTCTGGCTGCACTTTTCCCCTCACCTATTCATCTATGCACACCCTATCTGAGGCCCCATAAAGTCACGGGACCTCCTTGTCAACCTCCTCCTAGCCCTGGCCAAAGTGGCCATTTACACCACCAGGAAGAGGAGGCTGGCTGAGGGGGTGCTCTGCAACTGTGGGGCCTATTTCTGTTCCTCCATCCATTCATGCATCCGGGTGGAATTCCTCTGGGTGGAGTCTGCTGGCTCCCTAGACACCTTCCGTGAGCTGTGGGTGCATTCCGGGTTTCTCTGCTCTGTGTCCCCTTCCGGTTCCCTCTGTTTGACCCTTTGACCCTCATGTCCGTCCCTCTTTTTTCATTTGTTGTCCCATGTAATTGATTGAGTCCCGGGTCCAGTGGCTCCTCCCCTTAGGCTGGGGGAGCGGCCTTTAGCGGTGTTCCCCCTGGAACTCAAATAGTAGCACTCTCCTACTGCCCTCTGCCCTTGCTATATCACAGTATACAAGAACAGAAAAAAATATTACCAGATCCCACACACATATATGAGGTTGTAAGAAAAAAATCTGATATTATATTATATTATTTGAGAAATAGTATAACATCATGTGCTGAAAGTCTGTCATACTGCAGATAAGGGCCACTGCACCTTAAATGGTCCCTTACATTATGTGGTAACTACTTATGCTAAACAATCTGTTCCATCTTGCATTTTGCTGTGTCGCTGGGAGTACCCTTCCCAGCCCTGAAGAAGAGCTCTGTGTGGCTTGAAAGCTTGTCTCCCTCATCAACAAAAGTTGCTCCAATAAAAGGTATTACCTCATCCACCTTGTCCTCGCTGAAGATAAGGGACACATTCATGGTCATGTGGGGAACCTTATATTTGACATTGCCATGCCTTACAGTATTTAACTGTGTAATGATGATGCTGTATTTAAGACTTTTTTTGTGACAATAGATAAGAATATTAGTAAATTAGCAAATTCTCTGACATGTGGTTCCATCACATGTTGGAGAGTGGTAAAAGTGCCACCTCCTAACCTCAAAGAAATGTTCTGACTGCCACATAGATGTGATCACACAGTTCCCATTTAGAAAGTTAGAGCTGTTCTTCCCACTGCTTTGGTATCAGTGGCATGTATCTTCACCCTCAGGCACTCATTCTTTGCCAGGAGTCTGGGAATATCAGCAGGGTTGGAAACATGACATATCACTGTAGCGTGGTTGTGTTTGCTGTAAAGGGGGCAGATCGCTGAGGTTGGGGATACCAGAGAGTCTAGTAGCACCATGGAGTTTGTTTCTGATGTAAGGGGTTGGAGCTCAGAGATGGCATCAGTTAGAGCGATTGCAGCACAGTTATGCTGTGTGGGCTTGATCTATAGCTGATGAACATAAGTAATAAAACTCTCTATCTTCATTGGTCTTTGGATCAGGCCATAGAGGAGCTCCAAGAACATGGGACTGGTACTACGGTGTAGCTGAGTTGTAAAAGGATGGTGATCCAGAAGTCTTGACTGTGTAGTGCAAGATGGGTATTAGAGCTGGTCACCAAAATGTCACCAGAACAGCTTTTTGTTGGCAAATTCAGTTCTGCTGAAATCAAAATGGTTTGTGGCAACAGTTAGATTTTGATGCAATTTTCAATGGAAAAAAGTTTAAACGAATCATTTTGAATTGAATAGTGTCAAAATAGTTCATTTTGATAAGGTAAAAATATTTCATTTTTGACTTTATCATTTCGATTCACTTTATTTTGGCCTTTATATTCTATTAAAACAGTAATTTCAATATATTCTTTATTATAATTGTTTGCTAATTTATATACGATATTTTAATATTTTGTATTATATTATAATGTTCTGGCATTATCAAAACAAAGCATTTTGACAGTTCCACAGAGACATATTTTTTGAGTTTTGGTTGCATGGGACGTTTCAAAATTTGAGCTTTTTGTTCTGATTTGGAACGAAAACAAAGTTCAAAATATCTGAATTTCCCACAGAATGGAAATTCCAGTTTCCAACCAGCTCTAGTGGCTATTCCGTGATGGGGGTGGCTGAGAAGGATTCAGTATTCTAGAGACCATGGAGACTGGCTTGAGTGGCAGTACTCTGTAGAGCTCAGTATGCTTGAAGGAGGCCGTGCTACAGAGACTGGGAATGATGATGATGATTCACTATTTACATAGCACTACATAAGTGCATGGTGCTTGGTATCAGTAAGGTGGGCAGCACACTGCAGCTCAGTCATGCAAGGTAAAATTTGAAGAAAGGAAAGACGCATTCAGTTTTACCCCATATTCTGTCCTCTGTTGCTGACTACGTTGCCCAGTGACAATAAATCTCCTGTTGACTCTAGAGCAGCATGGCAGGGCTTCAAAAGGAAACAGATACTTGTACATAATATGTTGTCCCTGAGTCACGTAGCTCCTAATGGAGGTGGGCGGGAGGGGATCTGTGCAGATACAGTAGGTACATGATGGGATTGCTCTGAGCTAATGAGGCACATTTTTCATAATTGGCAAATGACAATTTGCTCTCCATTACTCAGAGTTTAACTGGAAAATTGGAGATATTGGTGCCTTACCTCCTTGTTCTAATCAGTGCAAAGGGTTTGAGGCTTTGCACTGATTAGAACAAGGAGGAATCGGTTTGATTTCCCTCTGTAAGATGAGAGCTGGCATTCAGTAAGGTTACCAAAGCCAGCCTATCCAAAGAAAAGGCAGTCGTTTGCTACGCATGCCTATAATTCTATCAAGGGTTCAGAGGACTCAAGCATCCCTTTTATGGTTTATGCCATCATCAGAAGGGTTCTGATCTGAATAAGAACAGGACCCCTGGATGGAATAATAGCCTCATAATTCATAGCTGCTTGTTATTTATTTGCTGTATAAATTACGAAATCCACTCATACAGAATCCAATGTGAATATGGGTGCAGTAAGGAGGTCTAGTCAGTGAGTGTTAGCTCTTGAGATGTGGACAGGCAAAAGCTTGGGGAAGAAGGAATGCAAGTCAGCCTGCATTTGAGATGAACAGAAAGGAGAATAACATTCTGGAACTTATCCGCAACTTGTTGGTATATATTTTCCAAAACTTGGAAGAACTATTAGAGATGTTTTGGCCTAGCTCCAGTGGAATGTAATCACTCAGTGCTTCTCTAATATTTTCTAGGCTCAGTGGGCTATAGAAAACTGTCATTAAACATGCAAAAGCAATACTGATGCTTACTTTGCAAGGAAGGAGAGACCATATGGAGTGAGTCCATGCTTTGTGCACTGCAGCACAACAGAGACTGGATTAGCATCTCCTTTTGCAGTTGCTACTCTGGTCTGGAGGGTTTGTTAATTGGCAAGCGTTGTTAGCACGATGGAAACAGTGTGTTGTCATGAATATACTCAAAAGTGTGAATATGTCGTGTCTACAGGATGGAAATTAGTTGGCTATCACTGATATTTGGCTCTTTCAATGCTGATGCCACAAATGACATTACTTTCAAGCAAGATGGTTAGAGTAACAGAAACTGCTGGGCAGATGACTGTGGCCAGGAGATAAAATTCACCCGTAAAAACCTCCAAAATAACACATTTGCAGTAGAAAAAATCTATTTGCAAATACAATTCACCACTTTTACATGACAATAAACACTTCTCAGAATGACATGTGGGGCAAAATGGGAACAGCTTTTCTTAAATCCAATCCTTTCGTATTCATGGCTTGATATTTCCTCTCTGAAAAATGCTCAGGTGAGAATGCAAGTAGTAAATAATTATTCTCTCCTTGAAGGAATTATTGCAGTAGGTGCTTAAGAATCAGTGTTAAAGATCCACATTGTATCTATCAGAAATAGAAAAAGAAGGAAGTGGAGTACTAGTTTTTTCTTTAGCAGTGGCAGACAGTATCGACTCGTGGATATTGTAATTCTTTAATGATATTTTGAAATCTTTAGCAATGCTCCTCCCTCACAGCTCCCCACCCTCCCACAGAGAAGAAAAAGATGGTTTTAGCCCAGGTCTTTTCCACAATTTAGAAATTAATACTGTCCCTGGGAGATTCCTGGGCTTGCTATTTGCAGCGCCTTACACAGATCTGCATGAGGTAATTAAACTGATCTAGTTCCAGTGATAGTGACAGGGCCTGTGAAATTAAGCATTAGACATTAGTATTAAATCAAATCTGGATGGGTTAGACTTAGTCTCCCGCCTACATGCATACACTCTTCTTCAGTGCCATTTCCTTGTGGAGCACTGCATTTCAGGAGACCAAAAAATTAGGGCTGTTTCTCTGAGAGCCAGTTTCCTAGAGACCGAGGATGAAATTTTTTCTCACCTTCTTTTAGGGTTTTATACCGCCACATATCACTGGAGTATCTGAGTGCCTTCCACAGAAAATCAATAGGAGTAGTGAAGTCCCCAGTGGACTTCATGGAAACTCTGGCATGTCTTCCTTTCTGGGGACAAAACTTTGCCTGGGGTTGGGTTTTTGGGGGAGATGGAACTGGTAGGGGTTTAGGAATAAAAGGGGTGTGTGAATTCTAAGCATCACTTATGGTGGAAAGGCTTTTTCAAAGAGAAAATCTCTGCAATGTTTCCTGAGATGATCAGACTCCAGATTCATCTGATCCCCACTGGAAGATTGTTCCAGAGCTGGTTCCCTTCCCTCCCCAACTGATAATGTTTTGTGCCCATCTCTCATGAGCCTCATCCTTGGCTTTATGATCTCCATTATCCCAGAGGAGCTCAGCTGTCGCAGTGGTTCATAGATCAAAATTTGGGGCTTGATCCATTAATTGCTTTGAAAATTAGGCTGGCACCTGAAGCTGACTGGGAGCCAGTGGAAGGACTTGAGTACAGGGCCTGATGTGCTGTTTACAGCGAGGGAGAACACAGCAGTCCATTGTGTACCAGCTGGAGTCTGTGCATCATCTTCACAATCAGTTGCAAGCACAATGAATTACAATAATCAAGCCTGGAGGTGACAATCGTGTGAATTACAGTGGCTAAGTCTGGCAGGAAGGGACAAATTCTCCAAGCATGCTGGAGGTGAAAAAAGGCACTTTTGGAAACTGATGCTACTGGGTCATCGGGGTTTAGCAAAGAGTCATCCCGGATCTTGATGAATGGACTTCTCCAATGGACTGACACCAGCAGAGAATTTGGCCCCAAAACTCTGGCAGGAGAGTCATTTTAAACAAAGCTGTATCGCATCAGTGAAACCTTCCGCCTCAGGACTGGCTTAGATTCTGCACACTACAGATACTCCATCTGTGGCAGTGAATGAAATGTAACCTGCAAGGCAGTGTGTGCTGGATGGATATCAAAGTGGATAAATATATAGTCACATGGATGGATATATTCACAGGTATCAGACCCAACATTTTGGGGAATAATATCAAATCTCATCATAAGCTAAGGAAGGTTGGGCATGGATAGCACTTGAATGGCAGGCATTTATATAACCCCAGGTGCTGCTGATTCAACAAGTGATACTCTTCTGAGTAAATACTGAACCAGCCAGTGCTCCAGAAAGGCGTTGGATAGCAGCATGTGCTGATGGAAATCTGGTGTTTTGAATGAAATTCTGACCACTTCTGGTCATTATATGGTAAAGCATGTGTCCCCAAGAGGCCCTTGGTGGCCATGATGTACGGGGCTATATTTGCCCCCTAAATATTGATATGGGATGTGCGCGTATGCACAGCTACTTAATTACAGGACCATATAAGCTCTGCTGCTGAACAAGCAAGAGATTGTAAAATCAAGAGGCATAACAGTATTGGAACAAGGGATGATAAAATTTAAGTTCAGCAAAGCACATAAGCACCAGTGTCATTTTAAGTACATACTTAAGTCCCTAATCAAGTGCTTAAAGTTAAGTGCCTACTTAAATGCTTTGCTGAATTGGAGCCTATTGCGCTATAGCACCACTGTAGTTTCCAAGCATAGGAACCATAGGTTTTAAAGCCCGAAAGATCATCTAGTTTGACTTTCTGTATAATACAGGTCATCAAATTTCACTGTTTACCCCCATATGGAGCCTATTAATTTGTATTTAAAGTAGATCTTCCAGAAAGGCACCCAGTCTTGATCTCAACCACTTCCCTTGGTAGTTTGTTCCAATGGTTAATCAACCTCACTGTTAAAAAGTTGTGCATTATTTCTAATTTGAGTTCGTCTGACTTCAGCTTCCAACCATTGGTTAATATTATGCCTTCCTATACTAGATCAAAGAGCCCTTTCATGCCCATTATTTTGTCCCCATGAAAATATTTTTACACTTCAACCAAGTCACTTCTCAGTCTTCTTTTTGATAAGCTAAATGGGTCGAGCTCCTTAAGGGCTTTTCCATATGAACATTTAGTTCGCAGCAAGTTAGGGTGTAAATCTACTCTGCACTAGCCTGCTGTGCACTGACTGTCCCTATGGACCCTGCTGACATGCACTAACAGTGCACTTTGATCTTCTCCTCTTTCAAAGTGGGGTAAATCAAAGCATGCCATGGAACTCTAAAGGAGCTGTAGCAGGGTCCACATAGACACTTAGTGAGCCACGGGCTAGTGCAAGGTACATTTACACCCCAGATTGCTGTGAACTAAATATTTATATAGACAAGCCTTAAGTCTCTCTGTGTAAGACATTTTCCCCATTCCTCAAATCATTGGTTGTGGCTCTTCTCTGTACCCACTCAATTTTTTAATATTCTTTTAAAAATGTGGATGCCAGAACCAATGTTAGTCTCACCAATGCCATATGTAGAGGTCAAATTACCTCCTTACTCCGACTCACTACTTCCCTGTTTACACATTCAAGGATCACATTGGCCCCTTTTTCCCATGGCGTTGCACCGGGAATGCATGTTCAATTATTTGTCCACTATGACCCCTAACCCGTGTTCAGAGCCTCTAACAAAGAACTTGCAAGCTTCCGTGGTGAAGCTCATGGAAGCTGTTAGCAGCGCAAGGTGAATAGCTCCAGATTTTTTCCTTTGTGTTTAAAAAAAATAATTTTTGTCTTTTTTAAATAGCAACAATTCAACCTTAAGTCTGTGAGGTCAAGCGCTCAGATATCAGGGCATTGAAAATTCCAGCCTTCTGCTCACAACGTTAACCCAGCCCACTTACACACATGTTGTAGTTCCATTCCAGATTTAATTTTTTTATTATAAACTTTTTGTATTATGTTAGTTCTTATATTCCCATAAAATATATAGTGTATCCTCGGTGGCTGAGCTAATGTTGAAGGAAAATAATTAATTTTCAGGCTTCCCTGACTTCGGAGTGCTTGATTTCAAAACCTTCATATTGCATTTCTGTTAGTCTATAGATATGAAAACAGGATTATACTGAATGCTCCTGATGTAAATCTAATCTATGGCAGTGGCTATCTGATGACTGCTGCAATATATGTGAAGTATTTATAGATGGATATATTGAATAAAGAGCTGGAAAATATACTGAATAATAGATTTTCATAATAGCATGCGTCAGGTGTGCAAACAGTTCTAAGCATGGTTATGAACTGGATGTGAAGCTCTTTGGGTTTTATTTACTTATTTCATTTTATGATTTTTTTGCTATTTCTAATGTAGACGAGGTGGTCCTTTCTGTCAGACCACTCACAATGAGATATGGAGGGATGCCTTGGGAACAAATGGAGGTTTTCCCCTTCGCTGGCACAAGGCATAAGTAGACTAAGCAATTGCTTAGGGCCTTGAGTAGCTCAAGGCCCCCCACCCCATTAATTATAAGTATGTGATGTGTGTGGGGGGAAATATTCTTGCTAAGGGTCCCCAGTGGGCTAGCACTGGCACTGCCCATCAGCAATCCCTGCCTGGGTATAGAGTTGCCAACTTTGGTTGGACGCAGATTCCTAGAGGTTTCATCCCATGACATAATATTTAATTAAAGATTAATCTTTAATTCCTGGAGACTCCAGAACAATCCTGGAGGGTTGGAAACTCTACTTGGGTACCAAAACCAGGCATTATTGAAATTTGACACAAAGCTCCTTTGATTATAGGGCAGGCTTGCAAGCAAGAGCAAGATGCAAAAGTCTGCAGGAGAATGGATAAGTGACTTCAGTGGAGTGTTGAGAAAGAAGGATCCACCCTGTATTGTATTATTATTTGTTTGTATGACAAAGCCCAGAGGCCCCACCTGAGATTTGGAGTCCCTTTTGTGAGATGAGGTACAGACACATAGTAAGAGACAGTTCTTGCACTGAAAAGCTTAAAGAAGATAGACAATAGAAGTATTATTATCCCCATTTGACAGACAGGGAACTGAGGCACAGAGAGCTAAGGGGCTTGCCCAAGGTCACACAAGAAATCCGTAGCAGAGCCAAGAACAAATCTCCCGAGTCCCAGCCTGTGTCTCATCAGCCTGTATCTATTGTGGGTATGTGCATGGAGCACAGAAGTAGGAACATATGAGGAGGATGGCATATTTAAGAGAAACACCATGGAATGAAATGAGGTCAGAAAATAGAACTGACAGGAGTCATGCCACTGAGCAGATACTGAATAAAACTACAGTGTAGTTATTAATCTTCTTAGGATCTGACTTTATTTCAATCCAGCACAAGGCTATGTGAAATCCCTACTCTCTTCCCCACCAGCCTCAAAATGCTTTCACAGTCACAATTAACTCCCCTACACAGTCAGACACAGTTGTCTGTACTAATCAGACAAAGGAAGGGAAAGGAAAGAAAAATAAGGAAGGAAAACAAGGTAGAGAAAGAAAAGAGAAAGCCCTTTGATCAAAGCCTTCTGTGAATAGGATTTATTATTATTATCATCTTACATTTTACCACAGCAATGGGCCTTTCTCAAACAGAAGTTGCCAGCAGTGATGAAACAGGTGTGAAGCAGGTTCACTTTAAGACATGGACTCTTGCCTAATAGCGTCTGAACTCAGGCCACAAAATGCATTTCAATTAGAACCTCAGGTTTATCCCAGAATTGCCAGACAAATCTGTGATCCAGCCAGCAAGGCAAGCCTTCTAGGTAAAGCCCTTTACTACTGGCTGTGGATCTAAGCAGCTCGTGCCAGACCCTTTCTCTTCCCTTAGCCAGACATTGTTTCGCTGCTCCTGCAGGGAATGAAGTCTGGGTAGGAAGTGTGATTACCACTGGGTTGCTACAGGGTGACATTAAAAAGCAGCACACACACACTCAGCCCCTTCAGAATCTCTCTTTAAGAAACCCAGGATATTTAAAAATGTACATAAATATTTCCTTGCATTAGTCCAGCAACGAAAGAGAAAAAAATTGTGTTTTGTTAGGGCTTTCCATTGACCTAATGGACTTTGGATCAGCCCCTCAATGAGGTGGATTTCTGGAAGCTGAGTCAGACTCTGCCTATTCAACCCACTGAAAAGAAACTTGCTAGCAACTTTGCTTCTGCTAAAAGTCCAGTGTCCAGAGCAAGACCACTGTTCCAGCAGAGAGGACACCAGGGAAAGTGAGTGCCCCAGCAGCAACAGAAACAGACATGGGTTTGATGCAATGGTTATTCGCGGTCCAGAGATTAGGAAAATAGCAGTGAGTTTAATAAGAAATTCATTACACTACACATGGCGGAATGGCAAGTCTTTCAGCAGAATTCCACCCTCAAAACAGTATCCCCAGAGGGCAGATGGCCACACACTCAGCCAATGAAACACCAAGCCTGGAGCATGACATCCTCACAACAAATTCTCATTGGTTGATCATACCTTTGAGGGCATGACATTGCTTCTAGCAGTTTCTGAAATGGGCTTTCTCCGAATTTAACCCTTTTGTAATAAAATAACAATGAAAATAACCAGAGACATTACTCATGCAGGACTGTGTACTTACCTTCCCGCAGAAGACATCACAGCACTTTCTGAATATAATTAGATATTATTCCCATTTTACAAAGGGAGTAACTAAGGGGGTAAATGACTTACCCAAAGTCACGGAGCAAACCATTGGCAGAGTTGGAATTAGAACCAAGCTTTCTTCTTGCCCAGTTTTGCACACAAACCATAAGTAGTTAATTATTATTATGATAACATCTAGAGCACCTGCCTGAGATTTGGAGCCCCATTGGGCTAGATGCATAGTAAGAGACAGCCCTGAAGAACATCCAGTCCAATAGAAAAGACAGACAAAGGATATATTCTTATCCCTACTTCACAGGTGGGAAACTGAGGCACAAAGAGATTATGGGCAGAATTTTCAGAAAAGCTCAGAACCTATAATTGAGGATGGATTTTCAAAGAGCTCAGACTCCTATTTCGGCACCAAAATAAGTGGGTGGATTTTCAAAGAAGGTCAGCACATTGGGTTTAGAGAAGGTGAAGACCATACAATTGTTCAAGAGGCTCAGGCTGGGGAATAAGAAGCTAAGAAAGGATTAGATACTAAGAGAGCTCTGAAGAAGAGTCCTAATGCAGAATGTAATTATTAACATGTGGAATGGAATCTCAAGGGCAGCAACGGACATTGCATCTCTGTGACTGTATACAAAAGAAATTAGGGGGGAGAAATATTCCAGATTTCAAACACCAGCTAGTTAGATGTAGGTAGGAATATGGACTGCAGAACTTTCTCTTATCGCAGAACGTTTACAATTTGTGAGGATTCAGTAAACCTTGACCTGATTTAATGCAGTGCAGGGCAATGGGGAGTGGAAAAGTAGGATCATTAACTGGTCTACACTTCCTTGGTGGATTAACAGATACCAACTGCCACAAATCCTCCTATAGTCCTTCTGCTACATAATTCAAAATGAGCTCTTTGGAGCTGGAGCCTGTAAATTATCAATCTACGCACAGCATTCATCATTGGTTTGTGGCTGACATTACATTAACGCACCATGGCAGGCTACCAAAGGTCAGCATTTTTCTCAAAAGTCAGCTACTGATTTTCCAAGGCCTCCAACAACATTATCAAATGAGGAGCTCAAACAAGCCAACCCCCTCCCCCAAAACCTCCCTCAAAGTTATGTCTCTTTGTTGTTTATTAATCTGGACAGAGTTTGCAGTGTGATAGATAATGAGATAACCCTTCTCTACCTCTCAGGGGTGTTGTAAAGCTAAATAAGAACATAAGAATGGCCATACATGGTCAGACCAATGGCCCATCGAGCCCAGAATCCTCTCTTCTGACAGTGACCATTGGAAAAGGAAGGTAAGGAAAAGATGCCATTTTGCCAGCCTCATTGCTTTTCTTTCTCTCTCAACTTGCAGGGAGAGGGAAGGCTGCCAAGGTGAATTGAACCAAAGCTGGGTAGAGAGGGAGCTTCATTCACCTACGCTGGTGCAGGAAGTTTCAGACTGCCACCCGCCCACCCCACACCAGCAAGGACCACCATGCCTAAAAAGGATGCAATGTGAGAGCAAGGCTATTCCAGCTGGTAGTGCGCCAGCCTAGGTCTTGAGAAAGCTCAATTCCCTGTTCAGCCACGGACTTCCTAGTCACTTAGCCTCTCTGTGCCTCAGTTTCCCAGACATAGAATGGGGATAACAGCCCTTCTCTACCTCACAGGGGTCTTGTAAGGCTAAATAAGAACAGAAGAATGGCCATACAGGGTCAGACCAATAGCCCATCTAGCCCAGAATCCTCTCTTCTGACAATGGCCATTGCCAGATGCTTCAAAGGGGATGAACAGAACAGGGCAATCATCAAGTGATCCATCCCCTGTCATCCAGGCTCAGCATCTGGCAGTCAGAGGTTTGGGGACAGCTAGTGCATGGGGTTGCATCCCTGACCATCTTGACTAATAGCCATTGATGGACCTATCTTCCATGCATTTATCTAATTTTTTAAAAATCCAGTTATAGTTTTGGCCTTCACAACATCCCCGGCACTGAGTTCTACAGTTTGGCTGTGCATTGTGTGAAGAAGAACTTCCTTTTCTTTGTTTTAAACCTTCTGCCTATTAATTTATTCAGTGATCCCTGGTTATTGTGTCATATGAAGGGGTAAATTGCACTTTATTCATTGTTAATCTACCAGGGAAGGATACATTTTCTGTCTTTGTTTCTAATCTCACTGGGTGCCTTTTTATTATTATTTGTCCTCGCTACTGTTTGAAACTCCTCCCAATTCATTATTGTATGTGAATTTCATTAACATGCTATTTACTTCGTCTTTCAGATCAATTAATGAAGGTGATAAATGAGAGAGGGTATAACATCAATCCCTGTAGCACCCCAAGAGCTACCCCCCTTCAAATTAAAACACTATTTATCATTACCATTTGCTAATATTCTTTCAGCTGATTTATAGACCCAGTGGCAGTAGTCCTACTAAAGTCAATTTGACTATATTTTTCAAGTAAGTTTATGTGAGACACGGTATCAAATGCTTTACAAAACCCCATATGTAATACACCTACAGACTGCATCGCCTATATCCATTACTATTTAAATTAAGTTTGTTTGTGTTATTATTTGTGCTACAGTAATGTCTGATGGGCCCAACCAGGAGTGGAGACCCATTGTGCTGTCTATTGCTAATGATTCCATCATCTCCAGCTGTTTAGTGATTTGTTTTTTCATTTAGTATTTTCTTTGTTTTCCCTCCAAGGACAGAATTTAGATTTATGCAACAGCAATTGCCAGGATCACTAGCAAGTCGTTTTTTGAAAATTGGTATATTTTCCACATTTTATGTATTTGTCATATCTCTCTTTCCCCCTGCCCACCTTTTGTTTTTTAAATTACAAGGCACATTTGCATGAAAACAGGTGCTCTCTTTCTCAAGTGTATATCTGCTACCACTGTTTATTCTCCACTGGAGTCCCTGTAATTTATAACCTTCTGTCTGTGAATTCTCTTCGTTGCATGGAGATGATTGTGATGTTACACATGGAAAATTAAGTGGAGAATAAGCAGCAAGAGCAAAGAATCTCCCGAGAAACTCAGATCTTCCATACAGGAAAACGCCAGTGGTATTTGTGGAACTTCTTGGCAAAAGCTCATTAATTTCCCAACAAAAGTGCAAATTGTATCAATTTCAAATCAAAAGAAAGATAATGGGATTTTTCTGAGGCTGTGATGTGTTTGTCTTCTTCCTAAGCAGACTTTCAGCAGAAAGTCTGCATGGACCTTTGCCGGTGGGCCCAACCAGTGATTCAGAGCCTATGATCTTGGGGAGGGTACAAGATAGGGGTATGTGTTACATTGCCATCCTGGTAAAGAGGATGGTCAGGAACCACACAGAGAAGGTATTTTTCTGTGTTTATGCCTTTGAAGCCTACAAGAGATTTGAGAGGGTATATCGAATATCAAACAGCCACCCTTTCTCTTGAGAAAAGCCACAAAAGGGAAGAAAACGCCTCAAATTTCCTTAAATTCTTCCACAAGGGGTCAGGGCTGGGAAGAAGCAGATCCCAAACCCTGAAGATTCCCTAGAATCTCCCAGAGACAATTGACCCCATTCTTTCACGCAGCTGCGAACACTCATCCTGGGAGTGCCCCCCACCTGCCCACTTCCTGCCCCAAGAGAGATGCGTGATATGTAGTAGCCTCTCACACAGCTCTGCCAAGGATGCACTTTTGTCTTGACCAGTTGCACTTCTGGGCTTGCTTTGGAGTAAACTGATGATTGTGTGGAGAGCCTGTAGCTGAATGAAGTAACACCCTAAACTCAACTCTACACCGAACTCAAAGGTTAGGTTCAGTAGGCCCCTCACTCCACTACAGACTCATACTCCAGCTGCCTTTCCCCTCCTCCCTCAACGCTGCTCAGAACACTGTGGATTTTGGTGAAAATCATAAAACTAGAAAAACTTAATTTTTCTGGAACTCAGGCTTTTCCAACTTTCTGATTTTCATAAAAATGCATAGGGTTTTGACCAGAATGGGAGGGGTGGAGGACCCAGCAATCAAGGGGGAACCTAGTAAGGTGTACAACTCAGCTTACATAAGCAACAAAGCGTGTGACCCTCTAATAGAGTATATCCTCACTGCTGAGTTAACTGGAGTTAGTCCTCTCAAGTTAACCTAGCCATAATGAGAGCAACCATTCTGGCACTGCACTCACTCGTATGGTGCTAAGACTTCTGGGGGCACATCACATGATTCATTCTGCTGCAGTAAGATGACTCAGTGAATCCTTTCACAGTGCATTGTGGGAGAACCTGTTTGTCTTCTTTGGGCACAGAGGGAATTGTGGGAAATCACTGAGGGACGAGCAGCTAGAGCTAGGCGAAGAACAGATTTTTCGGCTAGCTGGCAATTCTGAAAAAAAATGTTGTTTTGGCTTGAATTAAACCATTTGCTTGATACAAAACCAAATTATTGTTTAGATTGTGAGTGTTTGACATTTTTGAATTCTTAAGAAAATAAATTTGAAGGAAATTTCTAAACAAAAAGTCATTTCAAACAAAAAAACCCAAGAGGTTTAATTTAGAAAATGTCAAAACAAAATGTTTAGACTTTTTGGATTATTTTGGTGTTGTTTTGTTTTCTCTGGCACAAAAGTTGGTGAAATCAACATGAATTTGCAAAACGTTTCAGTGTCACCAAATCTGCATTTTTGCCGCAAAAAGGGTTTTGACAGAAAAATTTTGCCCAGCTGCACTAGCAGCTTTTGACCATTGCTAGCTTCTGTCCACACTGTGTAGTGGTCATGCGAATAGCTGACAAATTGTGCTCCCTTGAGCTTTAGCATGTACTCCTTCCTGAGCCAGTTAACCTAAATTAAAAGGACCACCATAGTTGAATTAAGAGTTTTTGTGTGTGGACAGGAGTCTAGTTAGGGGCAACACTATGTTTATAATTTGAGTTAATTTTGCAGTGAAGACAAGATCTAATTAGAATTGACCACTTCCCAGTCTGGGGACTAGGATTAGACCAAACCCATTTCTGTTGATGATGTAAACAGAAAGTATACTCTATCAGAATTCTTTGAGGGATCAACAAACATGTGGATATAGTGTACTTGGACTTTCAGAAAGCCTTTGACAAGGTCTCTCATCAAGGACTCTTAAGCAAAATAAGCAGTCATGGGATAACAGGAAAGGTCTCTCATGGATCAGTAAGTGGTTAAAACGTAGGAAACAAAGGGTAGGAATAAATGGTCAGTTTTCACAATGGAGAGAGGGTCCCCAAGAATTTGTACTTGGACCAATGCTGTTCAACATATTCATAAATGATCTGGAAAAAGGAGAAAACAGTGAGGTGGCAAAGTTTGCAGACGATACAAAATTATTCAAGATAGTTAAATCCAGACAACTGTGAAGAGTTACAAAGAGATCTCACAAAACGGGGCAACAAAAAGGCTGATGAAATTCAATGTTGATAAATGCAAAGTAATGCACATTAGAAAACAATCCAATTATACATACAAAATGATGGATTCTAAATTAGCTGTTACTACTCAAGAAAGAGATCTTGAAGTCACTGTGGATAATTCTCTGAAAACATCCACTCAGTGTGCAGCAGAAGTCAAAAAAGCTAACAGAATATTAGGAACCATTAGGAAAGGGATAGATAATAAGATGGAAAATATTATAATGCTACAAGATGGAAAATATTATAAAGCTACTATATAAATCCATGGTATGTCCACATCTTAAATACTGTGTGCAGTTTGGTCGGCACATCTTAAAAAGATATATTAGAATTGGAAAAAGTACAGAGAAGGGCAACAAAAATGATTAGGGTGGATGGAACAGCTTCCGTATGAGGAGAGATTAAAAAGTCTGCAACTGTTTAGCTTGGAAAAGAGATGACTAAGAGGTATATGATAGAAGTCTATAAAATCATAAATAGTGTGTAAAAAGTGAATAAGGAAATGTTATTTACTCCTTTAGATAACACAAGAATCAGGGGTCACCTGATGAAATTAATAGGCAGCAGGTTTAAAAAAAAACCCAAAAGTACTTCTTCATACAACACACAGACAACCTGTGGAACTCGTTGCCAGGAGACGTTGTGAAGGCCAAAACTATAACTGGGTTCAGCTCTCAGATAAATTCATGGAGGATAGTTCCATCAATGGCTATTAGCCAAGATGGTCAGGGATGCAACCCCATGCTCTGGGTGTCCCTGAATTTCTGACTGACAGAAGCTGGGAATGACAATGGGATGGATCACTTGATAATTTCCCTGTTCTATTCATTCCCTCTGAAGCATCTGGCATCAGCCACTGTCAGAAGACAGGATACTGGGCTAGATGGACCATTGGTCTGACTCAGTATGGCTGTTCTTATCTTCTTATGTTTACCCAGAAAGGTACAAGGCCAGTTCATCACTGCCACTCCCTACACCCTGTATCATTTAGCAGTCAATAATTCCATTCAAATCAGCTAAGTGACAATGATCTGGAATTGCTTTAATGGTGGTTACTAGTTTAGTGTTTCCTAATGACCAGTCCCTGAAATTTCCCTGAAACAGTTTAGGAAAGCAGCATGCTGGTTGCTGGTATTAAAAAGATTGAGAAACACTGTACTAGTTCACAATGGTGTGCTGTGTCTGTGTTTGAGTGTAACAAAAGGAGAAAATACAGACTGGAAAGAAACAAAACACTTATTCAGACATTAAAATCAAAGCACAAATGTTTCCTGTTGAGATTTTTTTTAAAAGAGGGAGGGACTCCAGATAGCTTTAGAAAATTAGCAGGTGTAGAGACTTTGGCTGCTGCAGCAGAGGTTCTTCTGCCAACAAGGACCTGGCTGCGTGAGAAAAAAAATCTCTCAAGCCAACATATTACTGAGCTCATTTCAAAATGATCCTAAAGGAGGGCTTAGTCAGCCCTGGGTCATCTTTTATCGTCCATCTCATTTGGTCTCGGTCTGTCCTGATTTCACACTCTCAGTCAGTGGTTCCCAACCCTTTTAGCGCAAGGGTCACAAATATAAATTTTATGACCTTGAAGGGCCACCAGTCTCCGCCAGCAGCTCCTCTCATCCCCCTACTGCAGCCAGAGGGAAGAAATTCAGGGAGGAGGATCTCCCATCCCCCCTGGCTGCAGCAGGGAAACTGTGTGCTCCAGCTGGGTCCCTAGGCAGTGGCTCCCTTCTGCAGCCAGGGGGACGAGAGATCAGTGCTCCCCTCCCTCTGGCTCCAGCAGGGACCCCAGCGCCTAGGGACCCAGGTAGAGTGCTTTGCTGTGCTCTCTGCTACAGTCAGAGGGAGGGGAGCGCTGATCTCCTGTCCCCTTGGCTGCATAGCAAGAAGCCTGCACCGGCAACACGCTCCACCTGGGTACTTAGGCAGCAGCTGCCTTCTGCAGCCAGCCGGAGGGGAGCCGCAGGCCACTCTGAAAGACCCTGCGGTCCACTTTTGGCCCATGGGCCATGGGTTGGGAACCACTTCTCTCAGCCATGGCAAATATTTTTTCCCCATCAGAAACAAATCCTCCAAGCTGGATGTGAGAGTAGGTGTGCAGAGGGTTGGTCATCGCATTTGAAGCCAGATGGAAAGGGGGACAAATTTGGCCTCTAGCAGTTGCACCAGTTTGTAATGACCCCCTCAACCTATTATACTGGCAGGGCCTGCCAAAGCCCAATGGGTCTCTCATCTGTGATGTTTCCCTTACAACAGGCAGGCTGGGAGGCAATACTGTGCAACTAGCTTGCAATCCTCAGCTGCCCACTTAAGACAGCTTTAAATGGGCAGCTCAAAGAGAATTTAGTGTGAGCCAGTATCTGGTGCTGTTGTGTGTATATTTGTGTATATTAGCTTTATGTTTCATTACATTGCATTGATATCATCAGTTTATAGTGTAACAATAGCTACTTGAGTCAAGATATACTGACCCTGTCGTATAACAGGGATAGTAACTTTGTGACCTTGACCTTCAACCTTGCATCTCCAGTGTGCCTTTCATTAATTGGATGCATTGGTTTGGTGCTTTTATTGGGACTGTATTTCATGTGCCTTTGATATATTTTATCAAAGGAAGATGATGTAACAGTAACCATGGTAGTCAGTGGGTTCTGAACCCTTTCATCGGACATGGGTCATGTGACTTTTCTAACCCTCATCCGCATCAGGTGGCTGAGGCAATGAAATAAAGCTCAGCCTCTTCTCAGCAATCCAGTGTGTCACATCTCTATTACATCCATGATAACATATGAAATATTAAATATTACAAAACTGGCCAATGCTAAATATATTTAATCCATGTTTGACACTAAGGTATTAAAATACCATTACTATATACAACATGAAAATAGACTTATTTTTTAAAATGTAAATGATTTCATATATTCCCCAACCATTTAAATCAATGCACATCACCCTATGCAGCACATACAGTGCTACCATAAGTGTGTGGGAAATGGGACTGTGGCAGAACTTAGTTCTCTGAAGCTACGTTAAAAATGGGTAAGCAAGAAACCCCTCTATGTGGATTTTGGGGTTATTTTACAGTGTTCTTGTGAAATGAACCCAAACAAACAAAAGTGCCAGTGCAGTACAGTCTCTCTCTCTGAGGTACTTCTATGGCCACCATCACTGTAGTATCTGAGCATCTCACAATCTTTGATGGATTTCTCTTCCCAGCACCTGTGTGAGGTAGGGCAGTGCCATTATCTCCATTTTGCAGATGGGAAACAGGCATGCGGAGGCTAAATGACTCACCTAAGATCACAAAGTATGTGGTAGAATAAGGAATTAAAACTGGGTATACTATGGCGCAGGCTAGCATCCTAAACACTTCCTCCTGGACCTTATTCTCTTTATGCCTCTCAAGTACTAAGACTACATCCTGTGTCAAGAATACTCTATCCTAGATTCAGCAGCCCTCTTTTCTCTCTTCCACATGACAACAGACCAGCCACTTTTAAAGGGATTGAATTCAGTCTCACCATCCAATTGTTTCAGTACAGGGAGGCACTTCAAAGTGGAACTCTGAAATCCCCTCCTGGGATTAAACTCCCATACACTGTTTGGTTTGACAGGATTTTCCATAAGAGGCACTACTGTGGCTGGCTGCATCCTGGCTCTGGGGCCTCGTCTATAAAACACCAAAGGCCTCTACAACTCATTACAGTGCATGGCTTGAAGAGGAATCCTGTCATGCCAAGAACTCAACTGCTGAGTCCAGCGAACCTAAATCCACTGGCTGGATTTATAGTAGACTGGGATTTGGATTAATGCTGGCACAAAATATGACTGGGGATTTTTGGGTTCCTGGATTGAGTGCCAACCTTGCTGTCTGACCCCTGTGCCCAAAAACCTGGCTTTCTATAGAGGAGCCACAGTTAACTGGCATCAGTAGGCAGCTGAACTTAAACTTCTAAAATCTTTGGAATTGTGGGTAATCTTTGCAAGAGCATATAAAATAGTTTGGAGTGAGGAAGGTGGAGTGGCTAGCTGACAAAAAGGGGATTCTCTGCTGTGAAGTTAGGAGACTGCATGAGACAGCTCTTCTTAGAAAAGACATTTAAACTGCCATTTTATAGATACAATAAAACACTCCAGGGCTCAATTCTCCTGCTACAGGATACAAATAACAGCTATTGAAGCCAATGTGATTTAATTCTATCCTGAGGCTGGAGAATAAGGTTCCAAGATGCATAATTAAAATGTGAACTGTAGACTTTCTATGTGCTGAAGGAACTTGGTACCAAACTGGTCAGAATATCCCCAAGGTGTGCATGAATCACTAACACTGCACGTTTCTCCACCTGTCATTGCTTGCTTATTCCCTTTCATCTCTTTCTTCCATGCCCATCTTTGTGCCTTTTACATATGGCATATTCAAGCCTTCAGCATATGCCAGGATCCCACCTGTTCCTCATTCCAATCCCTCTTATACTCCCTCTTATACTCACTTCTACTGTGATGACTGCTAATGCTTTTTCTGTCCCTCCTTTACATTTGAGGAGAAGACAAGCAAAGATTCCCAGGGCAGATTGTCTTTACGTATGTATCATATATAAAGCTGGGCACATTATTTATGCTTCATAAATCATATATAATAATAAATAGTAAACAATGGCATATAAATGAGTGTGTGCTCTCTTCTCTACTATGTATTTGAGAGGTGACCTCCCATTTCTCATTCCCATTATCAGATGTGGGTCTGGGAGCTAGAGACTGGTACTGCTTTCCATCTTCACTGGAAGCTGGCCTGTAAGAGGCTACCACTCCCTCCTTCTCATATGGCCAATATGAGTCTTAAATCTTGAGTCAAGTCGCAAACCTGCTCCTCATCTCCTCAACTTCGTGCCACGCCCATGTGATCATCCAGTAATAAAGACACTGAAATAAATAGCATGCTTCAATTAATAAAAATTACTTGCCAGCCACATTATTAAATTAAGCGTTTCTCAGATGTGTATAGAAATGCCTGACAATCTTCTGAGAAGATGCATGTAGTCTTTTAATTTATATACACTAACGCCTTTTCAGTAATTGAGAGAGGAAGGAATGTTACCTCCATCCTTACATGACACAACTTTAAATGAGATCATTATGGAGAGAACACTTGAGTAAAACACTAAGATCACAGGTCCAAAGGTATCTGAGCCAGAGGAGCGAAGGCTACAACTAAGAACTGTGTATGTAATAGACTGCAATTATAACTGCAAATTGTACCTCATTCCAAGGCTTTACAGCAGAGCTGTAAAAAAATAAAATCAATTTTAATCTTTAAGGGCACTTTGCTACATTATTCTTCTTCAAGGCTAACCCCCACTAGGTCAGTGCAGGTAGGAGTTGAAGCTTTATCTTTTCTAGCTATAAATATAATTTTCCATATCACAGACTAGATCTCTACCAAACATATTAAACTGCTCCTTTTGGGAGCTTATCAATGAGCTTGGGTGCATATTTTAGTAACACAGCGGGATAGGAAAAGAGGGTTTGGCTGATAAATAAGGATGAAAATGACCAAGTAACACCATAGATCATGGGCTAGATTATCAGCTAGTGTAGCTCTGTTGCCTTCACTGTAGATACATCCATTTATTCAAGCTGAGGATCTTGTGCATGGTTTTTTTATTTATTTGAAAATTTTTCTTAGGATAGTCCCCTTTTGAACCCTGATTCAGGAAAGCATCCCGATATAATGTTCAGAGTTAAGCATGTAAAGGAGACTGGATAGCTATCTGTCTTGAATGGTTTAAACACAACACATCCTGCATGTTGGCAGGAGGTTAGAGTAGATGATCCTTATGGTCCCTTCTAACCCTATGATTCTATGTACTCATTCCCAGGAACCCATTCTCTCCTTATTCTCAGCCCTCTCAAAGACTTTCTTCTAGTGTGTAGGCTGCAAACACAAGCCCACAGTTAAATGCCTTCTCTGCTCTGCTTTACATTAGAGAAGTGAGGGGTGTGTCTCTTTATGCGCTTCACTGATTACAGTAACATTTAGCTACTGCTTAAAGTTAAACACATGCTTAAGTGTTTACCTGCATCAAGGCCTCTGTGACTGGTTCCATCTGATCTGAAACTGGAAATGCTGTTATGACTCAAGTGGGGCCTATACTTCACCTCTTTTCCTCTGCTATGTCCATCTTTCTCCTTTCCTCCCTTAAAAAGCAACGATGGACCCCAAAGGCAGCAAGACCATCTTCCAGCACTAAAAGTGTCTGTTGCTGCTGCTGGTAATAACATGGCATAGATTACACAGGAGCAAAAGCCTTCCAAGAAAGCACAGTGATCCTAAATCAGGACTCCTCTGGGATACAAAGCTCCATTTAAGGCACCAGCTGGTAGTTCATTATCATCAGAACTGGTTGAAGAATATTCCTCAGATAATTTATTTGCAAATGTTCTAATATTTTTCAAATAAATTATGTGTCTAATTTTTTTTTAAAAAGTATTCACTCAGATATACAGCTGAGAAGATAATTAAATATATTTATCAACTATGTTGCTCAATGAGTTCTTCAATATATCTGAATAAATTATTCAACTTTTTTTATTATTGAGTTCTAATTATTGTTTTAAGCATTTGTACAGCATTGTAGGTGCACCCAATGCTAGCGTAGGTGCTCACTGACACACAAATAACAGATCCCCTCGTGGATGTATAATGTACGTAGGGCTGGATTAAGGCATAAGAGGTTTTTAAGCTGCGGCTTGACAAAGCCCTGGTTGGGATGATATAGCAGAGGTTAGTCCTGCTTTGAGCAGGGGGTTGGACTAGATGACCTCCTGAGGTCCCTTCCAACTCTAATATTCTATGATTCTATGATAAGCATTATGGCCTCAACCAAAGCCCACTGAAGTCAAAGGAAAGACACCCATTGATTCAGTGTGCTTTGGATCAAGAACCATAGGCCAATACGTAGGGCCCCAGTTTCTGGAATCAAGTGACCCCCAGCAGAAATTTCCATTAGCCCATGCCCACATGATTGTACAGAAAAGCTTGAAAATGCAAACCAAATATAAGCAGTGCAGCAATGTCTGCCTGAGTCAATAGACAGCCTGAAACAATAGCTTGGAGAGCTGTGAACTGCTTCAGGAATCTTAATAGGATGCTAATTCCAAACTCATTGCTCTTGGGATCCTCTGCCAATACCACCCCAACCAAAGAGTATGTCTGGGGCAGGAAGAAAAGAGGTTAGCAGTTCAGCCAACTCCTTTGGAAGATCCACCCCAGCTGTTGCAGTAAGTACTGAAATGTCTGCTGCTGCCATTCTTGCCTCTCAAAGGGGAGAGGGAACCCCAGGTGCCAGCCTGCTGTTTCCAAGAATTATATCTGTTTAAATTGCAGGCACACCCTGTGGTGCATTGTAGATATGCCTGAAAAACCAAGAGCCTTTAGAGTTGGGAGTGTGCAGTCTCATCTTCTGTCAAAGATTCTCTCTCTCTCTCTCTCACACACACACTGTCTTTCACCCCTCTTCAGTCTTCCCCATTTCTTGCCTTGTGTTAATTGAACCACAGAACTTGTGAAACGGCCCATGATGCAGTGAAGGGAGAAACTTTATGGCCCCAAGCAGCCTAAAAAATTCCTCTTGAATGACATAGTGCATATCTGAAAGGCCCAAATTGTCATTTTTGGATAATGCCTTGTGGAATAGTCTGTGTTAAATGGAGCTGACTCCACGGTCCAGCACATCTCTTCACAGTGCCAATTGGTGAAGGCCTTATTATAACTTAGACTACAGATGGCAATTTACTAGACACTTGACTGGAATGTAAGAAATGCATCAAGGAGATGTGAGAGCTAGAAGAAATACAAATCCGGTAGCATAAGGAGGGCACCAAATCGCTCCTTCCCAATTTTTGCCTGTAAATGTCTTGCTAAACATAAAGGCAATCTTAGGGCACTGAACTGTAATTCTGACGGGCTGTCTTCTTGTTGATAAAACTTGAAAAAGCAATTTAGTCTCTAGCGCCTATTTAAGAATTTACAGAAGAGAAAAGGGAAAAAACCTGCCCCCAAACCTTTTCAATATTTTTGCCATGTTTTCAAGATGAAAAACAGCAGAAAAGCAGTAACTCCCTTAGGAGTTACAGCCCCTCTCTCTCCTTCCCAAAATGTATCCATGTCTTATTATCATCCCTTTCCTTAGGCTGTCTCCTGCAGCCACACTACTTCTTCAAGAGGAGAGGGAGGGCCAGTATCAAAGTCTCTTCAGGGCTCTCTGCAAAGCCATGAGCACCGAACTCACAAGGAACCAGAGAATGAAATCAAAATCCCCCAAAACACATTTGCACATGAGTTTGTGTTCCAGATGATGCCTGCCTGGCTAGCACTAATGGGACAGCGAAAGGTCTGCCAGCAATTCCCTTCAAACAAATCCTAATTTTTCAGGAAGGTTGTTAGAATAACTTGGCTGTTGACAAATTCCTTGTGGGCTGGACATATGACATGGGAGGATTCAGCCCAGAGGCCTGCTGAGTTCCTGTGGTGGTGGTGTTTTTAAATTCATTAGACCAAAAAGCATCTCACTGCTTTTAAATTACATCTTGTGCTAAACAAAATCAAGGAAGCAAGAAAGCTAGCCCTGTGCTTTCTGCGGGCTTGTTTGTGCTGCTAGAATGCAGAGACCGCAGCTCTTGTTCAAGGGGTTTTTAACCAAAATCACAAAGGGCAGCTGAATGCCCCAGCACCCATCATTAGTAGCATTTCAGCAGATGTTTACAATGTAACCCTTCTGCCAGACAGAGTTGGCAGCAGCAAGGGCCGGGGTCTATATCTAGGGGTCCCTGTCAATGATACCACACCAAACTGGCTTGAGCCCCCCACCCAGGCACCTGGGAAATCACACACTATCCCCTGGGTGCCCCAAAGGGCAATACTTCCCTTCTCGCAAGCACAGAGTCTGAGAATAGAAAGTAAACCTTTTAATAACAGAAGGGAAGTAACACAGCACTGGTTTGGGAAACAGTGCAAACAGAATTCATGAACTCAAGGAGCCAAACCCATCCCAGAGTACTGGGGCATGTTCTTCACCTCTCCCTTCTTGTTTTCCCCTATACTGATCATCGTAGTTGCAATGTTCACCTCTCTGAGAGGGGCTCAGCCAGTCCCCCTCTGCATGCTTGACCAGGCCTCCTCCACTGCTGCCTCCTGCTACCTCTGGGCCTCACTGAGTCCCCGCTGCTGGCGTCGTCTGCTTCTGGCTCCAGCCATCTGCTGGCGCCCCTCTGTCTACAGATGCTAACCGATCCTGGCATCTACAAGCGCTGACCACTCCTGGCTCCCACCATCTGCTGGCATTGACCGCTGTTGCTCCTGCCATCTACTGCCGCTGATCTATCCCACCGTCTGCAGGTGCTGCCCACTGCTGGCATGTCTCTGGTGGTTGGCAGTCAAGGTTTCCCAATCTCTCTAGCAATTCAGCTCTTAGTGAATTTCAGCTCATGAGAAAACCTTCTGCTGACCAGAAGCAATGTCCCTGCTTTTAACAAACAAAAGACTCCAAGAGGAATAATTAATTCTACCATCTAACAGTGGGAAAAGATTATCAATCCATGCCTGAGGGTAACCCTTTACTGAGACTAGTGCAATCTCAGCAGAGCACTTCCCACCATCCCTCCCTCCCTCTCCCAATGCTGAAGCATCTGTCCACCACCCTTTTTTTGGGCTCTGTTAAGGTGAGAGTGAATTTTTTATCAGAATAGGCTAAACACAGATCTGATGCCATTTGTTCATATAATCGAAGGACAACATTTCATTACCCCTGCAGTTAACACAAAAGTGACTTGTAACACAATACCAGACACATTGACCATTTCCCATCATGCTCAACACCTAGTGTGCTTATGCAATATGCCGTGTACTTAATTGTACTCATGCAAATACAAAGCCCATGCAAATAACATGCCCCCCTTTCAGCTGCTGAGCAGGGTGAGTGCCACTCAGACCTTGCTTACACAATATGAGTTTTCCACCCACATTTTCCTTGGCAACTTCCTCAAGTGGCTACTCCTTGGTTCCCAGCTTCCTGCCTGGGCTGAGGTTTCCCAGCATGCAGTGGGCTGCTTATGTTAGTCACTCCTCCATTTTATTGTGCCAGAGGAAAAGCTGGAGGCTGGATTTACCTCAGATAGTGAAACTCCAGGATTTGCACAGACACATGGGCTTGAGCTTGGGTTAAGCTCTGGCCACTTTCTATTCCTCAACAAATGCAAACTGGCCCTAAAACCATAGATTTGGCCCCCAGAGGATCACCTTGTGTACATAGGGATCCTTGAATGCTGTAGTGCAGTGGTTCCCAACCTTTTTGGCTCGAGAGCCACAGATATCATGTTTACAACCCTGAAAGGCCAATAGTCTCTGCCAGCACCGCCCACCCCGACAGCAGCCAGATGGAAAGAGTTTAGCAAGGAGACTGCATCATTGCTGATCTCCCGTCCCCCTGGCTGCAGCAGGGAAACCTTACACATCCTGTAGCCCCGTGCACTCCACCTGGGTCTGTAGGCAGTGGCTCCCTTCTGCAGCCAGTGGGATGGAAGATCCGTGCTCCCCTCCCTCTGGCTTCAGCAGGGACCCCAGCACCTATAGACCTAGGCGGAGAGCTTTACTGTACTCCCTGTTACAGCCAGAGGGAGGGAAGTGCTGATCTCCTGTCCCCTGGGCTGCAGCAAGGAGCCTGCATGGGTCTTGTAGCCCCGCAGCAACACACTCCAGCAGGGCCTTTAGTTAGCAGCTCCCTTCTGCAGCCAGTAGGAAGGGAGCAGTGGGCCACTTTGAAAGACCCCAAGGGCCACTTAGGTTGGGAACCACTGGTGTAGTGGCTCTCTACCAGTGTAGGGGGTGTGGCTCAGGGAATGGGAACATTGCTGAGACAGCCTTGCACCATGGTGATCCGCAACTGCCGTAAGGGTCCCTGTGGGTTTCTGGAAGTTGATGCCAGTTACAGCATCCATCAGGCTCTCACCTGTGCCAGGGGACCAGTGAAAAGGGCATCCGTATGCTCCCCAATTCAGCTGCACTGAGCACTGCTTGTCCACAGTGGCCCACAGGCTCATTTAAAGGAGCTGCCAGTTCTTTTAGTTCTCAGAAAAGCTTGGTCATCCAGCGAATGCCTCTGAGCATACATACGAGGCATATTCCCAGAACTGACAGTGAGCGAACTACATCAGCATAGGTTAAATCAGAGAACAGGACATTTGCAGACATGTTTGTCTCATAGCAGCTGCCTCAGATGCCATGATGTGAAATATCTGTAAATAAACATTGCACAGTAAATACAGCCTTGCAGTAAATACAGCTGCCTTGACTCCAATCTGTAGCTTGCTCAACAGCTACCATAGACTACTCAAGCAGACCCAGCACCTCCCAGAGGGTGGGGTAACAAAGATCCCTTGTTAAAAGAAAAGAGTCATCACAGGCCCTGCAGCGGGGAGTCTGCCTATGCAGAAAAGGTGATTCATGGTTTTATTCCACACTGAGTGGACCTTTAAGGGTTTTTAAAATATTATTTTATATCCTAGACATAAAATGAGAATAATGAAAATCTGAGTGAGATACATTCACCAAGTAGCATAAAACTAAGGCTTCTCTCTTCCCCAACAGGCAGATTCTCCACACTAGTGCAGATTAAAATGAAGTGTTGCAAGTGATCTTTAGTCTATTATGTAGATTTGCTGCTTTTGCTAATTTTGTTTTTGAGGGGGAGCAGGTGGAAATGAACTCTAACAGAGGTATTCCATTGATAAAATCTTCAGAAGCAACTACTCTAAGCCAATAAAAATCTCCCTATGGGTTTTCCTTAAGGTCAGGGGAAAAATAGGGTTGTCACCGTGGGGTACAGAAAAACCTCCTGAGCCCAGCTGGCCATGTGTATTAAGCACACTGACAGATTTCCCATCAAAATGGCCCTATCACCTGAGCCATAGGCCCAAGTTCCATTAAGGGCTTAGATTCACACCCTTTGCTGACACTGTACTAAGGGGCAGGGTGCTGTCCTATGAACGTTACTGTTCTTTTCATGTAATATTAAACTCAGGTCCTGGCTGCTCATTTCTTAATCGGATGTCCTGGTGGAAGTTAAAGATCCCAGGGCACCTTTCAAAAATAAGTAGGGATAAAGATCTGGCCAACTTCTCTGGAACCAGGCTGTGTGAGAGTTATTGCTGAGAGCACAGGGGCTATTGGATTGGCCAGCATTGTCACTACATTACCAGCCTGTAATTCATTACTGTAAAGTGCTTTAGAATACAGGGGGTGTGGGTACTGAAGACCAAATTATCTTTTATAGCACTCAGTGCCAAGGAGGTTTGAAATTATTCATTATAATAACTCTAAGAGATTCTTGCTGGGTCCCATGTTGAGAATTATAGGGAACCATTTCTGGAAACAGAACTCTTTCTTAATGTTGGCATTTGGAAGGGGAGTTCTGTTGGGAGCCAGGTTGAGTGCTAGAATCCTAGGGGTGGTTGGTGATGGTTTGGCTGGGGGGAAGGTGGGATATTTGTAATTGGATAGGTGCTCCTTCCCTCGCATTAACAGTCTAGCTTGCTCCACTGTCCCCACTGCCTTCCTTGAACTCAATCACCTTCTCCTGTCTCCCAAATAACTTGATGCCCAGCTGTTTCTTTCCTGTACTTCTCACACAACCTCTTCCCTTCCCAATTGATCTCTGTTGGCATGTAAGAGCTTCTGGCACCTCGAGATCCTTTGGCACACAATGTTGGAGCGATGGAAGTCTCTCTGAGCTTTCCTTCCACTTTGGTTTCAGTATACTTGGCCTGGCATCAGGTCACCTCCCCTGCCCCTCAATTGGCATTTTCTCTGCTTAAATCAGGATATCTGATTGTTTTATTAGAGTCACTTTGAATGGGTCCTTTGCCCATTGTGTCACAGATTAACAAGGCATTGCACGTATGTTTGGATCTGAATGGCCCTCGAGTCTGCAATAGTTTAAAAGAGAGGTTTTATTTCTTTGAAAAACTGACATTTAAAACACAAAAACACATAAGCAAGAGGGAAACCAACCATCAGAAATGTTATACAAATATTGTTAAGTGCTTAATTTATTCATTTAAACCCATAAAAGCAGGAAATTTGACGCTTAGGCTGAAATAGTACTTCTAAGAATCTTAGAGGCCTCCCAACAGTGGGTGATCTTGCATACTTGTCACATGATTATTTCTTCTACCTAGGTGCAAAAGGGGCACTGAGGTTGTAACTATCCAAGTCCAGTCACATAAACTGGCAACATAATCAATTAATTGCAGCACAGATCTTTCCACATTGAGCTAAAGGCAAAGTTGTACTCATGCACCACCACCACACCTCTTGGGAACTGATCTACACCTCAGTCAGTCTGATGCATTCCATCTGGCAAAGGACAGTAGGGCCTGTAACATATAAAACTGCACATCACATGTTTCAGCCTGATCTCTAAATTTCCCATCTTTTATGGACTTAAGGCTGAATCTTAATGCACATTCTTGTGATTTGATAGTGGTGTACGAACAGACCCAGGGAGCTGAGGGCACCCCGGAACCAGAGGAAAAGTTTGTTTGGAAGCTAACAGAATGACATATCTCATAGAAATGAAAACTGAGATTGCTGCTTCCAGAAATAGCATCAGAGCATAAGACAATAACTACTAGTAGGTTCTGTGCTGCCTTCATGGGTGCCTTGCCTTCAAGAGGTTCTTCACAGTTTATTCTGAAAACACGAGAAGCTCCAGTGGTGTGGTGTAATTTTAGGTAAAGGGAATATTTGTGATAGTCATTATTTTAACTTGACCATGTCAGATGTTATCCAGCTCTGTAGTTGTGATTTTATTTGAATGATACTGAAACACCTCCAAGGGTTGCCTAATACAGCAGGTTCATGGATCAAAGTGAACCTCTAGTTATATGGCCCCTGAATTTGATACATGCCTTCGAGGTTGGTAAATGTTTTGATCCAATTATTCGCCATGAATAAATAAACTGATGAATTTTGGCCTTCTCTCACAAAATAATCCTTATTTCTAGCAGCAGATTTGTTGCTGGTAAGCATTAGATGAATAGTTATGCAAATATGTTTCAGCCTAATGGTTGTTCATTAGCGTATTTACTATTTGTTATATAGTTCTTTGAAGTAGGGGCTGTGTCTTCATTCTGTGTTTGTACACCATCTAGCACAATGGGATTCTGGTCTGTAGCTGGGCTGCGAGGCACTATGGCAGTACAAATAATAATCTGTGCTGGGAGATCGATCACTTAAAGCCACATGGTATTCTTTCAACTCCTGGGCTGAATAACCGACACTTCTTAAAATGAGAATAAGTCGCAAACAACAAGTAGCAAATAAAGAGTTTAAAACAAATAATAATCCATGCTAAAATTCACAACACTTTTGGTACTGCAAATGTTTCCACGAATAAGTTGGTGACCGTCCAGCTGCTCACAAACAATGACAAATAGAATCCTATGGATAAGAGCAGAGAGAATTTGCTGCATTTGTTTATGACTATATTCATAGACCACTCAACAAATTCAAGTTCCACTTCGAAAAATGCCTCTCCCATCAACTGCAGCATTGAAGCAGTTAGATAGTCTGCACAATTGTTCTTACTGAATTGAATTTCACTTTGAAGCCAGGAGGCAACGAAGGAAGAAAACTGAAATGCCTGCAGGCCCCACAGAAAGAAGCTAAACTCCAAGAAATGTAAACTCACGCTACACATAGCGGTGAGCCTGCGCAGAATTGCTATTGCTTGGATGGTGTGCAGCTAGTTAATTTTTTAAAAAATGCACGCAGCATAAAGCACTGCATGCAGAAACAGAATTCATGGTACTTTTCAGCATGCCTGCGGACGGCTCCAGTGTATGCAGTATATATAGTGTACGCATAGTGATCACTAAGATTATGCACAGCAGCACAGTAACATATTTGCTCTACTGCCTGCCAGCAAGGATCACAACCTGATGATGTGAATTTCCAGCCCTGACATCGTCCATGCATTTGCCATGGCTTATATGTCTGGTATTTCTTTCCTATAATAACTTCCCTTTAGCCATGGTTATTAAGACCTCCATCTCTGTGAAATAGCTTGTGTTCAGCGAGGCAGGCACTTAATGGGAAGTGATATTGTACGGGGTAGTTTAATCCAGTACATTCAAGGAGGTAAATGATAGATTGTTTACTTCACTAATCCACATCTAATTACTACAGCTCACAGAAAATGAGAGAAAAGTTGCACTGTAGGTAATGCTGACAGAGATTTAAGAGTGAGTTGGGTTAAAAGGTCCGTGTATAATATATAAAATATATACCGTGGCTTGTTGAGCTCAACATAAGGGACAACACTTGGTCTCTGCTGTTGAATTCATTGCAACTGCTTGATACTCCATTGCTGGAGGCGGCACAAAATTCTCACCTTTGCTCCACTCCTACATGAAAAGTTGTAGGAGGGAAGTTGACGGGCTCTTTTTACAATACAGCATTCCATGCTGAAAGAGATGTGGTGCACATGGGGGGCTTTTATTGTATGGACTGGGGAGACCTGGGAAAACCCAATCCTAACGCTATGGGTGTCAGACACTTAGCTGACTCCAGGCTCAGTTGCCTAGCAACTCAGTGAGCTCTGGTGGGCCCAGTAAACACGCACTAAGTGACTGTGCTCCCTGATTGGTCAGAAGAGCCAACAGATGCCCATTTAAGCCCTGTAGCCATAGCAGCTCAATGGGTTCCATGTTCATGGCTGTGCCAGATCTGCATCCTGCTCCCAGTTTGGTTCTGATCGTCTGATTTCTACCTCCTGGTTCCGACCACTGGCTTGTCTCCTGACCACAACTCTTGCTCTGCCCTTTGGCTCTCTTCTGACTCCTGGGTCTGACCCTTGGCTTGCCTGCTGATCACACCTCTGGTTCTGCTCTATCCACCAGATTTCACAGCCTACACCTTGTTGTATGGCAGGTGGCTCCTGGGAAGCAGCATTGACAACACACTTCCTGTATGCTCCCTGTGCCTCCCCACCTCCCACCAGCAATGGCACACAGCTGGTGGCAGTACAGTGTTACCATTGCTAGTGCATACTGCATGCTCTGTGACTCCTCCACTGGTGTCCACAGAGTGGGGGGAGGGAGAGATTTGATTCTGCTTCATGGAAGAATCAGAGGAAGATCTCAGTGAGCAATTAGGATCAGAATTTTTAAAGGTATTAGGCACCTAGGTGCTTTTGAAAAACCCACTGATTTCAATATTTTTCAAAACCTGGCCCTTGCCCACCACTCCATGTCTGTTTCCAGTCATATCACATGGTGTGGAGGTTTTGCAATGTTCACTGTGGGAACAAATTGACACCACCAAACCACCAATCTCATTTCACTGGTCACTGAGCTCATGTCTGACTCCCACTCCACAGAGATAAGAAGTCAATCTCCTGACCGTGCAGCACCAAGCCCATCTCCCCCCACCCTCCCAGCAGCCTCCCCAACACCTCTCACCTCCGATCTCCCACTGCACGTCCCAGCTGCTTCTCCCCAATGACACAATCACTAATGGACTTAGACCATAGCCCACATACAATTGTTTCTATAGGGGTGGTTTTCAAACAGCCCTTTTTGTCATGCAGAATTAACCTTTTCACTCCTGGACTATCTGCCTCCTTCTTCTCTGCTGATTTTAGAGTTCTGTTTTCCCTGGAGTCAGAAGGCATGTGCGGCAGCAAAATAGAGGGACATATTTGCTGGAGGTATTGTGCTTAATGATCATCCACGATTGCATGTTTGTCCTGTACTCTTTTATTCTTTTTATTTGTACTATGGTAGTGCTTATGGGTCCTAATCTTGGACCAAAACCCCATAGTGCTAGGTGCAGTACAAACACAGAACAAAAAGATGTTCCCTGCCCTAAAGAGCTAATTTCAGAGCTCAGTAGAAATATAAGATGAATGACAGCAGGAAGCACAAGGTAACAATGAGTCAGTATTGGTCCATATGATAAACAGCCATTACACTGCTTTATAGCCACTTCTCCTTTAGCGCTTGATCCAAAGCCCACAGAATTAAACAGAAAAACTCCCATTAACTCCAACTGGCCTTGGATCAGGCCCATAAAACGTTAACTCCTCAGGGGCCAGAGACCTGATGCCACATCCTGTTTCTAGGACCATATACAGTGATAGTGCTACATAAACAAATACCTAGGATGTTGCCACCTTCCTTAAGACAAAAAAGTGGCACAGTGACACTGCACCAAGACATGTTGATATCATGATGCAATGGTCAGAAGACATGCATTGCTTTTGCTACTTTATAGTGGGAGCCTTTTGTGTCCTGCAGTCTTAGACAGATCCACAAAACTCAGGACTCTGCATGGAGTTTACCAGGGTAGCTGCCCTACAGAGATGAGAAAAAGTAGTGTTACATTAACATACATGCTCTCTCTCTATATTTAGTATATATCCTTTTTCTATAAAGCCAACTCTCTGACAGTCCCAGTGCCTCCTATAATGCTACAGTTTGCAACTCTGCTATTTTTCCTTCTCTCAGCATTTATAAAATGTTTCTCTCTTCCTCCCCCTCTCCTGCCATTATTAAGTGAGGTCAGGTGCTTCTGGAACCCAGCGAGTCTAATTATCCACAAAAAGTAATCAACATTTCTTATAGAAACTGCCACTGTTGGTTTACATTGGGGGGTTCAGGAAAGTAATAAGGTAAAGAGTTTGGTAATTAAAGCCTCATTATTACATGCTCCCCTTTACATTCTCCATTTAATAAGTCCTTTGCTTTGGAAATGGATAGGCCAGTGCTCACTTGAGATGAACAGGGAGGAGAGTTTAAGATTAGTTTTCATATCACTCCTGATAGAACATACTTTATCAAAGAAATTAAGGAAAGAATAATACAAAATGCACTATCTTCTTCTACAAACTGCTTTCCAGTTCACATAAAATGCCTGCTATTGTGGGGAAACATTGCTTTGTCTTTGGCATCCAGAGTTCATCAAAGGGATCTCTCAACTACTACAAATACCTATCTGATGACAAGGCTGTGTGTGAGAGAGATGGCCACCATCTTGGCTAATACCACGGCCCTCCAGAGTTGAAAGCACGAGATGTTACAGTGTGAGCTAACAGGAGTCGGGACTTGTAACACACACATGCACCAGCAGGTTTTGTATGTGTGGAAATTCAGAGTAATAAGGAGTGAATTCATTCATTCACTAAAGATATTAGAGCTGAACCCGGAGCAAATGAAAGGGGCAGCTTTTGCCTCCCATATGCTGGGACTGTCAAGGACCAGTATGGTCCCTGGTGCATGTTGGCACAACCTTGAGGGTTGAATGAATTGGCACCTCAGCTGGAATGGCCCCTCTGAACCATTATGCCAATGTAGAATGGGTAGGGTGTTAGAAACATGCTGGGCACACCTTTTCTTAACACCCCCTATGGAGAGTGGCACACAGTTGGTTATGCACCTGCTGGGAAGTCACTTATGGCGGAGGATGTATTTTGTAGCTTTACATAGCAGGATAGACAGCGGGGGCCAATTCTCCCCAGGTGTAAATCATTAAATCCCCTGAAATCAGTGGAACTGTGGCAATTTACACTAACTGAGAATCTGCACTCTACTTCTTGAAAACACTGCAAACAGCAGCAGCTTCCTTTCACTCAAGAGGTTCAGCTTGTGAGCAGTGTGGTTATTGTGCAGTGAAGATGATTATCATGCTACCTCACAAATTATGGTCAGGACCCTGAACCATTGGTACAAAACACCTGACAAGTTTAATGTACCTTAACTGACCGTGCAGAGTTGAACCAATCCACGCTACAAGCCCATCGATGCCACAGTTATTGGAGCTCCTTGTGTTTGTTGCCAAGTCCCAATTTTGACTGGGCCCATCCTGAATCCTGTAAGGTGAAGTTAGAATTCTGCATGCACCATGTAGTTATGCTGTGTCAGGATGGGGTGAAAACTGCAACCTGTTGTATTCATTTAGATGGAATAAAAGGGCCAAACATGTTAACATGACCCGGTCAATGTCCAGCATTAAACAGTGTTAAACAGAGTTTGGTATACAGAAACCTCAGCCTGCTTAGTGCCATAGCAAACACAGTATTAAAAATCCTTTTTCACTTTTTATTTAGGTAAATAAAGGAGGAAAAACAGGTAAAGCATTTGAAATGTAAAGTATTAAGTAAGGATTTCATTTTAACAGCATCCATTGTTCTTTCTCTTTTGCTGGAGAGAGTTTTTAGAAGAAAAAACACCCTTTTTGACTTTCTCTTAGATGGTATCAAAGCTGGTAATAACTGTCCATTGGGGAGAAAAGAAGTTAGTTGAGCTGGGCTGGAGCTGTTGTTGTTAAAGTCCAGTCCCATTTCATTGCAGGTGATATTTGGGATTCAGCTGGAGTCGACAGAGGTGGTGATGTCATCTGGGTCCCTCTCTCTGGCCCATTCTGGTCAGGCCATCTTTTAGGATTAGGATGAAGAAGTGCTGGGGTCCCAGGACATGGTAGGGGTAGCAGCTATTAGGGTGAAGCTTGCTCGAGCACCCAATTTTTCTCTTTTTTTAAGGACCCACAAAGGGAGTGGTGGATGGATTAACCCTCATTAATTTGTCCACCAATTGGGCCTAGTTTCTGGCTCCCATTTTTTGTTCCACACTTTTCTTATTTACCAAGCGTGATCTTAACACAGTCCTTCAGTTATATCAGGCGGCCTTTTTTGGGGTGACTAATTCAATCTGTCTCCCTTTTGTACCTTTTCCTGTCAACATTTGTTGTTACAAGCTATTGTGAAATCTTATGAATTTATACTCACTTCTTAGAATGGTGCTCACAATTAGGGTACATTTGTAGGTCCAATTATTGAAACAGACCTGATGACTTTGTTCCTGATGTACATGAATTAAGAAGGTGGCAACCTTATGAGAAAGAACAGGAAAGAAGGGGGGAAAAGAGGAGGAGAAAAAGGGAGATTAGAGGAGAGGAGGAGTGGAAAGGAGCAGAGGGAAAGAGAGGAAGAACGAGAGACACAAAGAGAGAGACTAAGGGCCAGATTCACAAAGGCATTTAGGTGCATAAAGATGCAAATAGGTGCCTAGCAGGAGTTACCAAAGCACCCTAAGTGAATTAGGAGCCTAACTCCCATTGACTTCAGACCAGGCTCCAGTAAGGTCATCAATGTGATTGGGAGGAGGATGGGGAAGAAGTAGAGGAAAAGGACAGAAAATTTATTTTTACTACATTATCTATAGGAAAACAGCAGTAAGCAGAAGCAAAGGAGTCATTGGGACAAGAAGGGGGCAGAACATGTCCTTTTTGTCAGAAGGACCTCGTGCCTAGCACAAGATCTAATATTTCCAAATCTCTTCTTTTTCTGGTTCCAGGACTATAATATCAGTGGCTGGGATTTATGTGCAAAGCAGCAGCAGCAGCAAACAGAATTCCTCCCTCTGTTTTCTTGGTAATTTATCTGAAGGCTATAGACATCTATTTGGAAAGCCAAGGGGGAAAAAAGCATGAGGGATTTGGGGTAAATTCAGCAGAACATGGAAAAGGCACACCTGGCCTGCCATTTGTTATGTTCCCTCTTCTCTCCCTTATGATTTATATTTTATAAATCCTTTTTGTTGTGTTTTTCCCATCCCATCCTTCTGTTCCAGTTTGATCAGATTGTATAGGTTCAAAATGTACTCCTGTTACCTTAATTAAAGTCATTCCCCCACCACCCACCCACACGCACTAGGGAAGATGAATTGGAAATCCCCAGGCGGCTTCTCCGTGGGCAAAGTTAGACACAAAATGGAAAGCTACATTAAGACAAATTCCCTCTGCTAATTGCTTTTTCTGGATGCTGCAGCTATGTGCTCTAGGGACAGTGCTTTTACATGCTCATAGATTCTTTTTATCCTGGTCAATTTGGTACACAGATAGCCAGACCAACAACACTAAGTGGGACATTTCTCAGAGGTTTTAGCTGTCAGATTCACACAGCAATGAAACAACCCCTCAGCCTGAATCCTGTGATCCCAAGTCAGCTGGCACAGGCTAGCCGCGGGTCTTTCTTTGTTATGTCAACATACCCAATATTTCTGATTTTCCCCAAAGGCATTTTGCTCACCTCAGAATGGTCTCTGACTGAACTGAGGGCTGATGATGCTCTGGCAGTTTTCTTCCTGAGGACTGCGCCACTGTATGCAATAAAGATGTTTGCTGGTAAAGTTTATGGGGTGTTCCCCTTCCCACCCTCCCCCCGGGTATCCAACAGTCATGATAATGGTGGCAGAATTGTGGAGGATCTCAGAGGAGGGAGAACTGTAATAGTTTTGCATTGAGAGATACAGTATCCTGAAGTCATCTCTATTTGACTGTACAGTATATCACAAGGATCTGCAAAGTTACCATGCAGGTCTAATACAGAACATATGCAGACAAATATAAGAAAGTGAAGCTGTTACTACAGCTGGGCTGAACTGTAGAAGCAGTGCACATTTATCTAAGGACTTATCCTGGTCTCAGAGAAACACAGAATCTGTCATTGCTCCATGCTGGAATTGAATTAGTTCACATGGCAGAGACTGGTTTAAAATGTATGTTATGGCTTCCTTAGAGAGAGGTTGAGGCTGTGTTTTGGACAACAGAAGTAATTTGGATAGCATGGTGTATTTAGTTATGTAATGGTTATGCCTTTGTTTTCAGTGCACTGTACCTTTAAATTGCCAATGATTTTGCTGTCTGCAGAGACAGCTAACCACTTTGTGTTCAGCTCATTGCAGGCTGACAGAGGAGACAAACACAGAGCTCCTTCATGGGAACTTGATTTTAGTTCTTTTTTGATTTGTGTTCTCCTTATCTATCATTCAGGTTATTCTGACTCATAGTATGTTTGGTCTTTGAGCATGAAGCAACAAGGCAGACACAAAGTAAAATGGCCTGGATTTACTACAGTGGGGAAATGCTACAGGCCTGCATGAGCCCTCGAAGACAGGGTTAGTGCTGGAGCAGGAAAGCAGCAGCATCTGATGTGGTGCTTCCTGGCTGCCAGTGGAGGTACTGTCAAGGCCAAGGATTCAAAATTCAGGAGACAATCCATTCATTTCCACTCTGAGATGCACACATGCCCTGGCTCTGGTGTATCCATTCCACCTACCACGTATGCATTATGGCACTGTTGCAAGTAGCATTATGTTCTGAAGAGAACAGGATGAGAAGCTGGGCATGGAGAAGATTCTGATTAGCAAAACAGGGAGCACGGCATGAAACAAGAGCTTCAGACTTGGCCACAGCAGCCCCACTCCTCCACAACTCATCCTCTTTCTACCTTTGCTCCTCCTCAGAACAATTGGGTTTGTGGGCTTTCTAAGCTACGGTTGCAATGAAGGGCAGCCTAGCCTGGTTGAAACCTTGATTTATACAGAAATAGGAAGCAGCAGACGTTCTATAATTCTATAGCTTTATTATGAACCATCTGTATAATGTTGCCATCTGCAAAGCTGAGATGCAGATGTGCGATTTTGAAGTTAGGCCGGTGAACTATGCCTTAACTGCAAGGCAGCTTTAGCCAGCTTAAAGGTTGCATGCAGGTTTTCATGAATGGCAAAGAATTACAGGCCAGATCCTCAGCTGGTATAAATCTCTATTGACTTCAGTGGAACAAAGCTGTTTTCACAAGCTTGAAGATCATAGAGGTTAAAGAAGGAGGAGACCCATTAGATCATTGAGTCCATCCCCTGGGTGAGGACATATCAGCTAGTAGAGTGATAAGAACCAATGTTAGACCTTACCCAAAAGATCAGTCAGGGTAGTACCATTCAGTCTAGTACGGCTGTCGCCTGATGCCAACTGCTCATGAGACCCCACATATACAAATAGAGGGCATCCTCTACATTTGTACTTAAAAGCAGAAGGGCAGCCGTTCTAATATTCTAGTTTTCCCTCCACATTTTTATTTCTAGAGGCTGCTTTTCTCTGTAAGTTTACATGATATTCTGGGGATTGTTAGCTATTTCAGAGAACCCTCCGATGAAAAGGGCCACCCTTTAACACTGAAAAAGGCAGATTCCCTATGAAGCAAGGCCTTGCTTTAGATTTTAATTTAGCATTAAAAATAGTTACTTCTCTCCCCAAGATGTCCAGTGGAACAGCCTGACTTTCAGGCTCCAATTCCCAGTCCCAGGCCTGGCTCCCCAAACATTGACAGTAGAGCAGTCTGTCATTCGAGGGAGAATTCCCAATTCCTTCCCCTCACAGGCACTTATGATGGAATAATCTATTACAGCTTCAGTTCCTTAACCCTCACCTGCTCTCTCAAGCAGCCCCAGTGGATCAGTCTTTCACTGCAAAACTAATTCCCAGTCTTTCCATGATACCCGTAATAAGTGTCAGATGTAATTAATTATTAATGATATAATTAAAATAACACTGGAGCCCAATGGTCCAGAAAACATAGCCATGCCAATAAAAACAAATGAGAGAGAATCAGGATAAAAATAACACCAAAGGAAAATGCCTAAGGTAGGTTTACATGGAGGGTGGGCTGATATATAGACCATTGCATTAAATACCTGGGTTCTAGTCTACAACTGGATGACTGACTTTTAAAAGAGAGCAAAAAGTAGAGAATAAAGAAAATGTTCATTCACCATATGCATTTTTGATGAGTAATCATTAGTGCTAAAATTGGGGAGGATTTCATTGCATGAATACTTAGCATTGGGCCAATACTCATAAATAATATCATACCATAAAATCCAACTTTGTGTTTTATCCATGAAAATGTTTGAGCCAGTTTTTAAAATAATGTACTGTACAATCAGCTGCATGACAGAATAAAATATCCCGTGACCAATATGCAGGGTAGGTGGTATGTAGGTGTGGGTGTGTCTACTGGCATGTGTATATTATAAAGAGATTTGCACAATAAATGTCAAAAAGTTTTGTGTAGCATGTTGCATGAGGTTAAAAAAGTCACATTGTGGATGTGAGGGTCTTGTGTGTTGATGTGTGTGATAATAGTGAGGTTTACCTGGCCTTTGGAAGTGTGTGTATGTTTGTATCATGTGTGGTAGTCTCAGAGCATGGCAGTGAAGGTTTATAACAGAGGCAAGAACAGCTGGAGTCTGCATGAAGATATGCACCTTAAATATTATACACGAGATTTAGTGATTATATCATTCATAAGGTTTTTTGCAAGCTAATTTATTTGCTGCCTTTCACAATTTGGTATTCAGTTTCCAGGGCTTCATGCTTGATCAGAGATGGAACATTTAAAACAACCAAAATAATCTGGGAGTCTACAAGCAACAATGGTTTCGGTGTTATAATTGACCATGATATCCAGAGGCAGGAGAAGACAAGGAAGAAAAGAGACGCATCTAAGGAAAACATTAAAACACTGTGGAACTAGCACTACATATACTCAATTCACTGCTCAGTTACCAGCCTCTGGTACTTTCCTTTCCTCAGTTATTCGTGTCTGCTGAGAAATCTAGCTTGTTAAGGCAAGGACTCTGACCCCATCAGTTTTGCCTGTCTGGCATTTATGCGCTATAAAATAATAATAATAAATGTTAATGTTTCCAGCTCATGATTTTATCCCTAGTCTCACCATATTTGCTGTTTTCCTTAAAGGCTCAGCTCCTAGAATCATGAGCATCTCACTTTCCAATGAAAACTAGAAAAGCTGGAAAATATGACCCAAGTAAAGGGTCAGAAAACAGAAGTCAATACAGAGAACTCCAACGTTTATTTTAAAAAACCTCGTGATTTTTAACAGGTGCTAGTATGCTATACCAGGTGCATGCAAGCACCCCTGTGCACAGTCTCTTCTGGAGTTCTCTGTAGGGCCGTGGACACAGCCTTTTTAGCAAGGCCATGTGTGGTTTGCACATTCAGTTCTCCAGGTGGAAAGAGCAGTTAACAGATGTAGGGCATGGACGATGCAGGTCCCCCACAATAATGTCACTGCTCATATCTGTCCCCTTACATATTGTACAATCACTGCTTCTCCCTGGCACTGCCTGAGTGAGTATGAGCCCAGAGGGTCCCCCCTGGGTGATTCCCCTTTCCTAGGGTAAGGGCTGAGTCAACAACTTCCATGGCACCTTGATCTCCTGTTTTGAACTCTACAGACACTATTCAGGATGCTTTTGCTGCTTCTTCTGAAAGCTGGCACCTTCAGATGGTGCCACAGGCATTTAACCAGTCCTCCTTTTAGTTGCCCGCAGGATCTATTTAACATATCTAATATAAACTGTTGCATTGGGAGTAATAATTAAGAGTCAGGAAGTGAAGTCAAAAAAAGAAACATTTTTATCCAGAGAGATTAATTCAACAGGAGCAGGAGGCGCTAGAGTGTTTCTCTATGCAGAAGAGGCCAGTTTACAGAAACTCCATCTACCAATGCTGCCCTAAGTATAATAAATAATAAGTTTGCTCTTGTGCCTCTTTGGAACACATTGTCATTGGCTGGTCAGTAATAACTACGGCGGGACGCTTACCTAATAGTGCCTGAACCTAAGCATACGTAGCTTGCAAGCTCTTTGGGCCAGCAGCCATCTTTCAGCTCTGCCTTTCTACAGCACCAAACATAATGAGATCCTGGTGCATGATTAGGGCTCTGAGGTGCTACCACAATATAAATAAATAATAATAAAGGAGAACTGAATCCAGACATAAACCAACCAGGTGAAAAGGGTGTTCTGCCTGGTTTAGATAAGGAAGAAAATTAGTTTCTCTAGAGCAGGGGTTCTCAAACTTTTTTTCCTGGGACCCCCTTTGAAAATATCTCTAGCTGTGATGAACCACCGCCCCAAAAAGTGACAGCCCCCATGCCATGCTAGCCTCCCTCATGCCATGCCATCCTTACTTCTGCACTGCTGCTGGAGGTGGCACTGCCTTCAGAGCACCTGTCCAGCAGCCGCTGTTCTCTGGCCACCCAGCTCTGAAGGGCTCTGGCTGTCAGCCATGCACAGGGCTGACAGCCGCAGCCCCAGCATGTGCGGGGGCTGACAGCTCACGATGCCCCCATAATAACCTTGTGACCCCTTGAGAGGTCCCAACCCACAGTTTGAGAACCCCTGTCCTAGAGTAACTGCTGTAGGTGGCATAGAGATACATGCCTGTGATTTCCCCGAGTGCTGTGATAAGAGGTTGCTTAACAGAACTTCAGCAGAGGTGTTTATAGAACCTACGATGACACTAGGCTAACTTTGAATCCATTTATCAAAACTCCTGTAGTTCCCATGTAGAGGTAGGAGAAACTATAAATATTAGAGCTAGATAGACTACTGTATTTGTTACACATAGACCTGATTCTCTTCTCACTTGCACTCATGTAAATCAAACTGAAGACAATGGAGCTACACCAACATACACCTAGTATAGCAAGAGGAGAATCAAGCCCAATATTTGTCACAATTGTAGCCTCTTTTTGGTTATAAAGTTGTTCAAGGACCTAATCCTGGTGCTATTTGAATGTATAAATTATTATTCATAAGTGTTTGTCTGTGTATTTTGGAGTAGTCATTTGCAGATTTGGAGCTATTTGCGTGCTTCTAGCTTCAACTATGGTTACATCTATGCTTGGAGCTGGGGGTGTGAATCCTCACATAGATCTACTCACACTAGCTCTCATTGAGATAGCACACTAAAAATAGTAGCGTAGCTGTGGTAGCATGGGCAGCAGTGACCTGGGCTAGCCACCCCCAAATACATATCCAGGATCTGGGTGAATTTGTACTTGGAGCAGCTAGTCCGTGCTGCCGCTCACCGCTGCCTGTGTTCCTGCGGTTATACTACTATTTTTAGCGCACTAACTCAACAAGAGCTAGTGTGAGTATGTCTATGCAAGCTGGGAATCACTCACCAAGTGTAGACATAGCCTACATGTTGTGTGATTGGGAGCTAAGTCACACAGTATTGTTTCTGATCCCTGATTGGATAATTAATCCATTTTAAACAGCAGAATATTAAATGTCAAATACAAACCCTCCTGCACATGTTTTTCAGACGAATAGTCATTCAGGCTGAAGTTGGTGAACCTTTTGAGATTCATCAATACTTTCATGAACACGGGTCAGCTGAATGCTCATGAACAACATATTTTGGGTCCTCACAACTCACAGTGAATGCCACTCAGTGTTCTTTTACTCTGCCAAAATATTAATCAATCTTTTTTTATTTACTGTCTGACCAGTTCTGATAAATCCTGATTCGAGCAGACAATGTTGATCCCAGAGAGTTTTAAGGATGCAGCAGACCTGGTTTGATCTCTTTTTAAGTTTTGGTTTTTTGTTTTGGTGTTGTCATTGTTCTGTTTTTTGCTTCTGAAGCCAGTAGGGGCAGTTTGTACCAGCAAGACAAGGCATGTTCTTTTGCTCTGCAGGCTGCCAGTGACAGGGAGGGCTGCAGAGACAGTGTGTATGTGCGCTCAGCTGCTAATGAAGGAGCAGAAGAAGAAATTGCCTCACATAGGGCAATGATAACCCTTCTGACTGTGTACAGAGCACCATTCATGGATGGCAGAGGGAGTTTCATTAAGTTCCTCTCTGCTGGAATGATAGAAGCAGTGATATGGGGCTGTCAGGGTGGGATAAAGAAGAAAATATAGAGGGACCATCAGGGCTCCTTAAGGACCATAAAAGATCTATATCCTCCTTTGGAAAACAAATTAGTGCAGATCTGTAGACTTTTGCTAACTCCTATTTGTTTCAGTACATGATATATCACTGGGGTCTCCCCTCACATCTGACATGTATGCCTGCAGTTTCCCCTCCTGCTTATGCCTACAGCCTCTGCGGATTCCGCCAACACCAATTCCAATATTTAAGGAAGGCTCCTTTGTTTGTGCAGGCTGACAATACAATCTATATCTTTATTCACAGCATTTAGTGAATTCATAAACCAGGTTGATTGCATCCTAACAGTTATTTCATCTCTGGGTCAATTCTGAGCAGGTCCCCGGAATACAGATTGATGTTTGCATTGGGAGAGCTAGGACCCCTATCACCTTGGATGGCAGGGCGATGAAGAGAAGGCAAATTAATGGCACAGGCAGTGAAACTGACCTCGGAACAAATGGCATATGAAAGTTCTGGGTAAATTGTAAGAGTTGAATTCTAGCTGCTCTCATACATGGATGCAGAGGGAGTAGGGAGAGAGTGCAAAAAGCCATCTCTCCCCACTTTATGCACTTTTGCAGGAGAATCCAGAATTCTGGTTCTTGTACTCTCTGAATGCAAGTTTGTTTGTTTGTTTTTTTGGGGGGAAGGAAATCACTCCACTCCTGGTGATGCTAAACATCCCAAAGTAGGCAGGTGAGACCACAGTTCTGCCCCTCTCCTACCCTGGCTGGAGCAGTGCAGTCTGCAGGGCATAGCAGTTACCACCTTAGATGCATGCTGTCCTCTGCAGCCCTTTGTCCTACACAGCAGAATATCTCTAGGAACTACTGCTAGTGCAGTGCCGCTCCCACTGATACCTCTCAGGAAGCCCTACTGATACAGGCTCCATAGCACCCTTGATCTCTAATTGTGGGGTCTGAGACCAAGAGGAAAATTAACAAAATACTTAGCAGGGAAAAAAAGAGAATAGCCATTTCAGTTTTAAAAGGCCCCTATAGAAATCATGACTATTTCCAGATGCTGTGTGCACCATTGAACTGAGACACTGACAACTGCTATCTATTTCTGAACAATGAGTTTGGCATTTTCTTTCCTGGGGAGGTGGGGAGAGACGGAGAGAAGCATCCAGTATAATCATTCCTAATGAAAGCGAAGGGTTAATAGTACAGGCCAGGGTTGTGTGAACTCTCCTCCAATCCACACAGCTATGCCAGTTCAAATACATCCTGAGGTCCAGCAACATTTCATTACCCCCTCGTCTTTTGGGTGCCCCTCACAAAGGTCTGCCAATGCACCTAGATCCTGATCCACAACACTTCTTTCTATTCTAGTACTGGGGCCCCCACTCAGCTTTGCATATGCATCTTGATCTTGATCTGCATCACCCCTTACCATTCCAGGCTTGGGCCTCTCCACAGCTTTGCCAGGCCCCCTCACTCCTGAGATGGCTGCAAAACTGTGTTATTCCAGCCCTTGGCTCCACACACAGATTTCCAGCACCTCATACCCGGACCTGTAGCTCCGTCCCTACTATTCCAGTCCTAGGCTACCACACACAGCTCTGCCAGTGCCCTGCACCCTTGACCTGCAACACCCCTTGTTCTCGCACTCCTGGGACCTTCCATACTCTGGTTATTCCAATGCACTTCATTCCTGACCTATTGCATACCCTGTTCCTCTAGCACCAGCAAATAGTGTGAATCATGCCATTTGTACATGGTACTAATGACATGGCCAATGGAAGGCTAGTTCATGAAGAGTACATTCCTTACAGTTGTACCCTATGGATTTGAACCCAGGTTTCTGTAGGTGAGATATCCACACACTAATTTGGTGCATTACTGAGCCCTCCCAGAAGCATGTCATTGTAATAACAAATTTTCCTTAAGCCTTCTCAGGATTTACAACATCAAATGCTCTGGTAGGGAAAAAAAGAAACATTATTAGCATATTTTTCATGGAATCGGAGTGCTTTTTCATCTCCATTACCAAGAAATATAGTAATCTCTGCTCTTCATAAATACAGTCTTTGAGAGCTTTTGTACAAATATTTGCCGCTTAAGAAAACTTGATGTAGTGGGCTAGGGCAAAGGGATGTATAGGAGAAAGGAAAAGGAAATATTGTCATTTAGATGAAGATTTTAATATAAACCTTAAATGGCACACACACACACACACACACACACAAAACCCAGACAGCTTTGTGCTTTTATTAACTCCAACTCCCAGTCATTATGCCTTTTTCTTCCCGTAATGTAGCTCCTTTCCTTCTGCTCCTTTCCCCCTTTCAGCTATAGCTCTATGCTGCACATCTGTTTTCTTCTGATAATCACAAGGGCTTACTTTAAACAGTCCATTATTTTTTACAATAAATTGTGTGTGTGTGACTTTGGTGGTTATAAAAGTGAAAGATTAATAGCAATGCTTACTGAGCAAGCTCCTCACACACTGCTCTGCCAATGCACCTCACTTCTGACCTGCAAGTGCCCCCTACTGTTCCAGCCCTCCCATGAAGCTCTGCCACTGAATTGTAATCCTGACCTGCAGCAGCCCCTGCTGTTCCAGTATTGCTTCTCCATACAGATGTGTCACAGTCATGGCTTGCAACACCCTCCAGGATTCCAGCTCTAGGTCAATTGCATCTTTGGTTTTCTTTTGGAAGTCTATTCCAGCGATGCCGTATCTCAGGTGGGCTGTCTCCTGCCAGAGAGGATGTTGGAGCTGGACCTGTAAAGTTGTGAAACCAATGGAGATTTCCTTACCTGGGTTTTTGAGCATTACTAGATCACAGTAATGAACAGCAATGATACATACGTCACTCCCTATTTGCGCTGTTGATTTAAACTTGTAGAGGACAATTCATTTCCAGCTTTATTTGAAAGACAGCTCTGGGAAACTAAATGAACTTCTGGTTTTTTAGTTAGTGAAGGGACAATATCGGACACTGGCAGCAGGAAATGGGATCTGAAGGAGAAATTCCCATTGGACAGGTTAGTGTCCGTTTCTCAAAACAAAACCTGATGCACTTCCATTTCAAGCCTCTAGAAAAACATTGTTTGGCTCATAGGAAGAGCTCTCTCTTCTCATCTTTTTATGCTGAATTTCCAACCCCCCTTTAAAATGATTTCTTGTTGGTCTGTTAACAAGATAAATCCTCTATCAGATTTAAAAAAAAAAACTATACTTCATTCATTAGACCTTGCAATGGACCAGCCTGTGAACCTCTCACTTCCAGCCAAGCATTTCTATTTACTCTAGTAGTACTATTCAGGTGAGTATCTGCTTATCAGTGGATTTAGAGTCTGGTACAATGAAAACTGATTTACTGGTCAAATTGTCTCAGGCTGTTCATTTAGATTTATGAGCAAAATACTGCTAAGGTTGAACGTTTGTTTCAGTGGAGTCCAGCTAATGCCCAAAACACAGCGGACCAGATTCTGGTCTCCTTTACACAGACGTAAATCTAGATTAACTCTATTGAAGTCAAAGGTTATGAACCAGTATAAAACTAGTATAAATGAGAGGCGGATCAGACCAAATTTGACTGGTTTTTACAAAAACATTACACCTTTAAAAACCCTTACCTATTAAAAGTCTCAATAGGAACAGTTAATGGATCTAACCAGTTCCTTACTGCAACTGAATCCTTCATCTTTCACTATCACCCTATTTCTACCTCCCACGCAATCTTACTTTGCCTCTTGTTTTGTTCTGTAATCACAATGCAGTGTTGGATTTATACTGTTGACTTTATGTCTTGTTTATTAAATGTGCTGTACAGATTTTTGAAAGGAACACAGTCCCTGGGTACATCAAGTTATGTCAGACTTTGATAGGTTTTCTCATAGTGCTGGGATACGTTGGTGGAGCAGAAGAATTTTCTTATGGTTAGGATTGGAATGATTGATCTGTTTGGTGTGATGAAATGTGTTGATTCTAGCTATGATAAGATGTGTTGATTCCAGTGGTAAGGCTTTTGTAGGTGTATGTAGCAATTTTAACTATGTTGTGGTACGACTAGCATGAGCTGTTTTTTTAAAAACAAAAGTACTGAGTACTGTAGTATATGTTAGAACTTTAGCACATTAAAAATGGATCCCTTGAATAGGAAATTATTTTATAATCTAGTGATTGGTTGCTTTGCCCTCAGTATACATTTTAGGGCCAAAATTAAGATAACATTACATAATAAGCTGAAACAAGACAAATTTAGACTGGAAGTAAGTCATACATTTTTAACAGTGAGAGTAAATAACCATTGGAACATCTTTTGTTGGGATATGGGGGCATCTCCATCACTTGAAGTCTGTAAATCAAGACTGGATTTTTTTTTCTTAAAAAAAAAAAAAAAGTCCTCTACTTCTATAAGAAGTCCTGGGCTTGATGCAGGAATTTCAGGGTGAAAGTCTATGGCCTGTGCTATGCAGGAGGCTCAGATAAATGATCAGAATGGCCGTAACATCTATGACTCTGTCAAATTTATAGAACTTCCTTCTGGGGCTCTCAAAGCCCTTCACAAACATTAATTAATTAAACCTCGTCATCCTTATAAAATAAGCATTATTACCCTATTTTACAGATGAGAAAATTGAGGCACAGAGAAATTATGGCCCATGTTTTCCAAAGTGGTTTGTAATTCGGGTGCCTCCATCTCTGAGTACCCAGCTGGGTGATCTTGACCAATCCGTGCCTCAGTTGCTGACATGTGTAATGGAGATAAATAATAATGCAGTGTCTACCTCACTCCTGAGAGGGATATTAGGAAAAATGGCTTCAAAGAGCTGAGAGATCCCCAGATGAAAGGTGCTATATAAGGGCAATGTATTTTATTTAAATAAAAAATGGCTAAATCAGATTATTTAAAGGATAAAGGGCCAGGATGTGGAAAAGGGTCTCTTTTTGACAATTCCTTCTCTTCTCAGTGGAAAGTGAGAAGGAAAGGAGAACATAAGGTGGAAGGTTTCAGCCCAATTAGTGGATCACCTTTTCAACAAGCTGCCTGTGAACCTAGGAAGTTTTGTTATGCCCTCAGTGAAATGCTGGGATTCTGCTTCATGGGAGCCAGCTGATTTATTTCTACTGGTGCTATTTGGATTTTCTGCCTGTTTGGTGTAGTGAAGGGGCAGTATATATCATGTATGCAAACATACCAAGCATTTTTTCAGGTTCATTGTTTTCTAGGTTCATACTAGAACAGGGTAGCAAGACTAAGGAGGAAGAGGATTTCCCACAAAGATGACTGGCAGCTTTCATGGCCTCAGAGGAAAGATGGACTTATGATGAAGGCATTGGAAAAGATCTGGGTTCAGTTCCTGCTCCCTGTATGACCTTAGCTGTAAAAGATGGGTAATAGTCATTCCTGTCTCCTACATTTTGTCTTGTCTAGTTAGACTGTAAGTGCTTGTCTCTCACTACGTACAGGGCCAGGGTGTGGGGCCTTGATCTTGGCTGGGGTCTCTAGACCAAGGATTTCCAAACTTTTTGCTGGCATGACCCCATTTTAAAGACTGGTTTCCTCCTGGGACCCCAGACAGCATGGAGGACACCATTTTGTAGATCATTGCAGCATTTGTGGAGAAGGTCCAAACACATCTGGGGGCAGATGGCATCATCTTGTGGGCCAGATCTGGCCTGTTGAACCCGTGTCCCCGTCTGCTGATAGCATGACTCCATTCGTGGTCACAACCCACAGTTTGGGAACCTACACTTTAGACACTATAATAATAATATCCAGCTCTTATACAGCACTTTTCATGAATAGATCTCAAAGCACTTTACAAAGGAGCTCAGTATCATCAACCCCATTATACAGATCAGGAAAACTGATGCAGAAAGCAGGGAAATGACTTGTCCAAAGTCACTGAGCAGAACTGTGGCTGACCCAGAAATAGAATCTAGGTCTCATGAGTCTTAGTCAGGTGCTCTAATCACTTGGCAAAACTGCCTGCCCATATAAAATGAATGATATAGCCATATCCACCGTGGGGGTTAAAATGCAGACTACTAGGAAAAAAGAATCAAGATTCTGTGTCACCCATTGTGAATATGCCACTAATATAAAAGCTGAAAGTGTCTCTCTTCCTTCTGAGTTTGACCCTCTGAACTTTATCTACCAAGTCCTCCATAACCTCCATGCCCTTCCACTGCTTAACCAGCATCAATTAGCATCAGAGCATCTCTTTCCTTCCCCCTTAATTAAAAATTTTGTGCAGTGAAACAAAAAGAAAAAAGGGGGATCAAGACAGCAGGGGAGATGGGTTATCAGCTGTATAATTTTGTGTTCATTACAAAGTTTTTAGTTTCCATCCACGTTGTAAGTGCCCATTTAGGCCTCATGGAGCAGCACTCACAGTACAGAGAGTCTGGTAGAGATGGGGAAATTTCTGGCTCACTGTGTCTCTATTTCTTCTATCTTCCCACCCTCCCTACACCTCCATGTGTGATTTCTCTTGGGGGGGCACCGGTTTGTTAGGATGTGGCTACACTTGGAGCTGGGGCTGTGATTTCCCATAGACACACTCACTAGCTTGTAGTGTTGCCACTATAGCTTGGGCATCAGCATGGGTAAATGGGTAACCCATGTTGAGAACAAACATGCCTGAACCCAGGAGTATGTTCTCAGCACGGCTAGCCCATGCCACTGCTCCCCAGTGCCTCTACTACAGTGGCCACGCTATTTTTTTTTTAGCACACTAGTTCATATGAGAGCTAGCTTGGGTTCACATGCACAGTCTGAGAATCACACTCCCAGCTCCAAGTGTATACAGAGCTTTAAGTTTTCCTATGTCGGTGTGGACTTATAAAAGGTATTCTACAGCCTGCGGGTAGAAGGTCTAGTGCAGTGTTTCTCAACCAGTGGGTCATGCTCCCCAGGGGCGTCATGAAAGGCAATCAGGGGGATCATGAGGAATTACAATCTACCACATAGAAAATCTTACTCCCCTCACACCCTTACCATTCAAGGTCAAGTATTCTCTGTCAACCTCTCGAAATACACGTACAGATCAATTATCTAGGCATAGCATGATCAATGATGCTTTTATATAAAAGTAAGAGGGAAAACGTAAGGGAGGTATGTGCAAATTGTTGGCTTTGAATAAGGTGTTGTCAGCTAGAAAAGGTTCAGAAACACGGGCCTTGTGGATAGGGTACTGCATTGGGACATAAGGGCCCTGGGTTCAATTCCTGACTCAACCCCAGACTTTCTGTGTGACACTGAGCAAGTCACTTAAACAACCCTGTGCCTGAACTCCTCATGTATAAAATGGGCTAGTACATTACAAACTCACAGGGCTGCTGGGAGGATGAAATCCATTAATGATTAGGAACTGTTCAGGTTGTGATATTACAGTGATAAGGATCATGTAAGTATCTCAATAGATAGACTGAAGGCTTCTTTAGCCTCCTGGTAACATCAGCCGGTAGCAGGGTTTTCCCCACAGTGATTGTACATGCTATGTCTGCATCACTTTCTTGGCCTTCTCCTCTGGATAGAGGTCCTGGCCAAATTTTCTGATCAGCAATCACTAGTGGCCAGCCTAGCGCATGGGACAAATGCAGTCAGCAGCAGATGGCAGTGGCTGTGCTCAAGCCTGGACATTCTTTGCAAGCAGAGCTGGCAGCAGGGGGAAAGAAACTCTGTTCAGCCAGTCACGCTACAGTTTTCCTTCGCTGTGAGTGCCACACTTAACACACATCTGTCCCTGAATAAGGCATCACGATGTGCTGCTGAGCTGTGACAGCTCCCATGGAGTTGGAGCATCACTGCCATGGGGATAGGAGTCCTCTCTGCCTGAGAAAAACATAAGAGCTGCTAGTGAGCAGCTGTCAGGGACAGGGGAGTTGGCCAATGTCAGCACGGCTCCTATTGGAACCACACAGCTGGGATAGGCATGGGGCTGAGCAGACACACACAGGAGGTAGCTATATGGTTCTTTCTGCCCTTGATCTAGAGGAAGGGAGGGGTGAGGCTTCCTCTGAGGATTCCCAGAAAGCTTTGGGGCTGGCAAGCCTGTAACTTTGCATTCTCTTCTCCTCCTGCCACTTGAAAAGAAAGCGAGGTGGGAAATTCCAGAGGTTGACCCCCTCAGTTTCCCTCTCCCTCTGGCTCCCTCTTGTAGGTTTCTCTGAGGAGAGGGCAATCCAACCCACTGTCAAAGAATCGTTCCCTCTTATTCAGCCTAAATGTTCCTGTTATTTCTTCTAGTTATGCCCTCCTGGACTATAATAGCCACCATCCCTCCCCTCTGGCGTTCACACCTTCATATCCTTTATTGTTATTAGTGTGTATTGTGGTAGGGCCTAAAACCCACATTCCTAGAGTAGGGTCCCATTGTGCTAGTCGCTTTACAAGCCAGATTCCCAGTATACTTGTAGACAGTGATCACAGCACTTGTTTAGTCCTTATACCTGCTTTGTTCTCTTAAGATTCCTTCAAAGTCCAGTCCTCCATCTCTTTTTTCATTTCAAACCTATTCTCTATACTCCCTTCAATTTTTCCCTTTCTTTCTATCTATCCACCCACTTATCATTTCCCAAGGTCTCTAAGTGTTGGACAAAAGCTGGTATATGGTGAGCCCAAAGGGGCTAATCCTCACACAATTTCCCCTTCTTCTCATTTGTGTAAGACGCAATTATTTCTACTTCTGTTTGTCTGTATCATCCTGGCAGGAAGGTGTGCCAGACTGAAACCAGGATTCCAGGTGCATTCTCACTAGAGTCATACAGAGGATGATCAGCCCCCTGCTCTGTGATACGGTGTCTCTGTGGATGCAGTCCAGAATTTGCACTGACATTTTCTGCTGCTATTATATTACAAACTCATATCTAATTTTAGTTGGAGCTGCAAATTTCATTATCATGCTGTTTTTCCAGTGACTTGATGGAAATATTAACTAAGACCAGATCTACTGAATACCGGTAGCATTGCACTACATGCCCACACTCTTTAAATCCATACATTGTCATTTATTATTACCCTTTGTTTATGGCCCTGTGCCTGGTTTTCAGTCCACATGGCTGCTCTTCTCCAAGCCCCTTGGAATTGATTTTCTGCACGAGTTTTTCACAAGACACCAAAATGCATGCTTGATGAAAAACAAGATAGAGGGCTTGTCCTTGTTCACTTCTTCAAAAGTCCAAACCAATGGCGACAAAGGAATGGGTGGATTAGTTTAGAACAGGAGTTCTCAACCTGGTGGTCAAAACTAGAGCTGGGCAGAAATTTTTCATCTAAACATTTTTTGATAAAAAAGATATCCTGTTTGTCTAGATTTAAATGTTTGTAAGAACAGAGTTGATTCAGATGAAATTTTGTTTAGAAAAAAATGAAATGAAGCATTTTGATGTCATAATGTCCCACTTTTGACATTTTCAGAATGAAATGTTTCAATTTTTGGTATTTAAATAGTTTCTCACAAGCAAATTCATTTTTTATAGTAAAAGTTTTAAAAGGTGAAAATTGAGACAAACCATTTTGATTGATCCAAAACAACTTTTGTTTTCTATTTCCCCCCCTCCCGGTATTTCCTAGGAAACGAAAAATCCAGTTCCTGCCCAGCTCTAGTTGTGATTCCTGGGGGTACGGAAATAGGTGTTGGTGGCCTGTAATCACCTTGCCCTTCTCATATTTCTGACTGGGAGGAATGTCCCAGCTGGATCCTACATAGATGGGAAAGAGCATCCCAGGCATGTCCCAACATGAAATTGTTTCCTTGTGACTGTGCACTCCTGGTCTACTTATTATCTCTCATCTTATAGTTAGATTTGAAGCTATTCAGGACAGGAACGGTCTTTTTCTTTTATCTTTGTACAGCACCTAGCACAATGGAGACCTGATCCTTGCTTGAAGTTGCTAGGCCCTACCTCAGTATAAATAACAAATAATATGGAAAAGGGGGTACTGGTGTAGAAAAGGTTGAGAACCACTGCTTTAGAATTAGCAAGCAAGCACTGAAACCAAACCCTTATTTTGTCTGCTTCAAGTACTTAGAGCTAAAGGCTCTCTTCATGATCCCTCTGCATTATCTCTAACTGTAGCATAATATTTGAAGGTAGATTAAGTTAAGCTCACTTCTCTCCCAAGTGGCCATTCTTTATAAGTAGGAAGCAGTCCCAGGTTAGGGGAATTGAAAGATAAGATTTAGTACTAACACTTAAAACTACGGTCTAAGTATAGTGCAAGCAACAACAGATAACATTCAAACGAAGAACCTTTGCTGCAGAAGGAAAGACACACTTCTGTTCAGGAATAAACCTTTAAAAGTAACTATTATGGCATGAAAATGCTTATTGATCCAAATCTAAAACTATACTATCAAAAGCGTCATGAGCAGACTTACACAATGTCATCAATCTCTCTAATATTTATTATTTGTACTGTAGTAGGATATAAGAACCCCAGTCATGGTCCATGACCACATTGTGCTAGGAGCTGTACAAACACAAAACAAAAGGACAGTCCCTGCCTGTGAGCAGGAGAGGGGGAGCCACCACCACCTAGTGGTTAGAATCTCTGGCAGCAGCCCTGCCTAACGATCAGAGGCATGGGAACTAGACCCTCCCCCTCCTCCAGGTTCCAAACCAGGGGCCCTCTTGGGCTTCATGGGGAAGGTGTCCGCTATCTTGGTCCAGCTAACACCCTCCTCTTCTCTGTTCCTCTTCAGGGTGCGTAGTGGCTTGTGGTTATCCATTGCAACCCAATCTGCAATCCATTTGCAGGCTAAAGAGTCTCTACTTTGTGCAATCACTCTGTTCCTGGGGATATCCTCCGGGCATAATTCCTCAGTCACAGTAAATGCAGCTCTGTCTCTCTCCACCCACTGCCCTTTTGTGCTGAAGAGACTCCCATTTAATTCCCTCTTCCAACTGAAGCATGCCTAGCAGGTTTTCAGGGGCCGGGCTTCCTGGACCCAGAATTGTTCCTGCATCCCACTCTCTCCATTGTGGGATTTATCCACCACATCACAGTGCCCCAAACAGCTTGCATGCTAGTAGATCCTTCTACAGTAAGGGTCTAGTCAAATGATTTGAGAAATCCCTAAATGATCACTGATGTTTTCCTTGAGCTATTGTGTTAGGGAAAAACAATGAGTCCTGTAGCACTTTAAAGACTAACAAATTTAATTTCTGCAGGCATAAGCTTTCATGGGCTGCAACCCACTTCGTCAGATGCAAGAAATAGAAATCAGATAGGGGGAAATATATATATACACATCCAAGGTTAAGGAACAACAATGGAGATGGTAGGTGTTAGAAAAGTCCATTCAGTTAGAGTAGATGAGGCCTATTCACAACTGTTGATTAGAAGGTGAGAATGTGTGAACAGTGGCAATTACTTCTTGTAATGAGATAACCATTCCAAGTCTCTATTCAGAAGCAGTTTGACTGTGTCAAGTTTGCAGATGAGTTCCAGCTCTGCAGTTTCTCACTGAAGTCTGTTTTTGAAGTTTTTTTTGTAGAAGTATGGCAACTTTCAAGTCAGCTACAGAGTGTCCTGGGGGATTGAAGTGCTCTCCGACTGGTTTATGGATGTTACCATTTTTTAATTTGTGAATTTAGGACCCCTATCTAAGACTTATGAGGTTGTCCTAGTTCCTTTACAGAATCATTCCACATTACCTGTGAGTGGCAACACACCTCCATCCCAGCAGAGAGAAGACATGCTTGTTGAGTTCAAGGTTTACCTATTAACCAAAGTGATGGATCAAAGTCCAGAGAGGCAAATGATTTGTTTTCTCTTACCCCATTTAAATATTGCTGTTGGAATTTGCATTTCCATTCCTCCAGAAGTCATCTTTCAAGTAGAGATGTCCCTTACTTAATCCTGAATCTACACCTTCACAGATCTTAAGAAAGCTTGGATCTGGCTCTGACTATCATATTTCAAACTCATTCAAGGTTCTTTGTGATGGTCTTAAAAGATACTGTATGGGGAGATTTTGAACAGACCAGTAAAAGGGCCAAGGACCATGTGATAGTGTATCATACTTGTTGCTAACAGCAGCCAAAATTGATAGGCCTTTCAGCAGACCTGTGCAGCCTTGGCATGACTAAGCCAGGAGGGGAGTGGACCCCTTTATTCACCTTTGCCTGACCCTGCTCTCCCTCCCTGATGCTCTGGTGGATGTGCTGGGATCTGTGTTTCAGGAAAAGACCAATCAGCTTATTTATGCATGCCCTGTGGGAGATGTTTGTCCCGGCCTCAAGAGATGCAAATTCTGTCAGAACATACCTCACTAATTAAAATACTCTGGTAATCTTTTGAAGTTTTTTTCTTGTTCCTTGACATGTTATTGTCTACGAACAAGGATAAATGCGGGGGAGGAGGGAATCTCTGTTTGGACTCAGGAGTGAGTGAGTGAGTGTGTTTTTTGGATCCTGCAAGGACAGCTGGAAGATCTGGCCAATCAGAAAGCCGTCGCTGTTCCCACTCGAAAGCTGCCCCAGACTTCGGTAATTATTAAAGATTGGGGTGTTTTACAAACCCGTTGTGGACGTGTGTAAGTGCTTCAGCCTAAGTAAAAGTATACCTTTAAAGTAAGAACCCTCTTGAGTTGTGCTTGAGCCTAAGTAAAGGTATAGCTTTGTAGTAAGAGCACTGTTGTGTTATACTGTTTCTACCACTCCATCTATCTGCCGGAGGGTCCCTGTTTGGGGGCTGCTTTGCACAGGGCCATAAGTTGGGACCTAGTTGAGAGGGAGGGCATGGGTCCCACACTGCCTTACCACACCACCCTAAGGACTGAGGCACCTCAGCCAGTGAAGCAAGAGGCCAGCAGTCAGGTGTGCCAATGACTAGGCCACCTGGCCCTCCATGCACCCTCTTACAGATGGGGATTCCACAACCTCCCTTAGAAGCCTATTCCAGAGCTTAACTATCCTTAGAGTCAGAAAGTTACTCCTAACATCTTTAACTTAAATCTCCATAGGTGCAGATTGAAGCCCATTACTTTCTGTCCTACCTTCAGCGGACATAGGAGAACAATTGATCACAATCCTCTTTATAACAGTCCTTGAAATGTTTGAACAGCCTCCTCCTCAATCTTCTTTTCTCAAGACTAAACAGGTTTTTTTAAACCTTTCCTGAGATGTCAGATTTTCTAAATCTTTTATCATTTGTATTGCTCTCCTCTGGACTCTCTCCAATTTGTCCACATCTTTCCTAATGGATTGCACCGAGAACTGGACACAGTACTCCAGCGGAAGCTATACCAATGCTGAGTAGAGCAAGACAATTATCTCCTGTGTCTTACATACGACACTCCTGTTAATGCAATCCAGAGTGATTGTAGCTTTTTTCTCAACTGCATCACATTATTGATCCCTTTTTATCCTGCCTGACCTTCCTGGATGAGCCATACCTTCCCATACCAATATTCCAGTCATAAGACTTATCTCACCAAGTCTCTAATGCTAGTCAAGTGATAATTTAGCTAATATACTAATACTTCCAAGTGCTTGTACAGCATCCAGCACAGTGAGGTCCCAACCCCATCCAGAATGCTCTTAGTTCCTTGTCCTTTTGGACAAAGATTGTGATAGAAGTTGATATCCAGATGCACAGCATTTCTTGATGTTCTTCTGCCACCCATCAGTTTCTCCCCTTTCCTCTCTGTTCAGGCTCTATTGAAACGTTTATGTACATTTTACCAGCTTGTCTGTTTGAGGTATGGGTCACTTTCCCTGTCAGACTCTATTTATTGCATAAAACTGATGCTATTTTTTCCCCTCAAGATAGAGTGAAAAATGTACAGAAGCTCCCAGTGCATGGATGTTTGTTACTAGGAAACACAGTCTCCAAGGGGCAACGTCGGAGCACCAGCACTGGATTGCAGAGATTTATCTTGTGGAGGATCCTAGGGAGAGAGTTGGAATTAAAATAATATAACATTAATCTAAAACTAAATTGCTGCTGCTGTAGGACAAGTTTAAAAAAATTAAATGGACTTATATAAAAGAGAATCTTGCAACCATATTTTCCTCCAGTCCTGAGTAGATTTTTTAAAGTAACTGTCAGAGCCTTGTGGATTGCCCTCAAGAGGGAGGTTAAATTGTTCTTGGGGAGCAGAGATCAGTGCCCTCCAGGGCATCCACTTTATAAGACAGCCATTCGAATCTTCAGTGGGGTTCCCTCACCTTCCCCCTTCCTTCAGGTGCCAGGTCTTTGCATTCTGCGGCAAAGTTTGTGAGTCTCTCTGCTCCATAGTTTGGTTCTCTCCCCAGTAGAGTCACTCTTTCAGGCTCCGCTACTGGTTCTTTCTCTGATCCCGTCTAGCATACCCCAGGCCACAGCTTTCAAGCCATTTTCATTTGACTTGGCATGGTAGCTAGCCTCAACACAACTCCCACTGTTAGGCTCTTACCACAGCTGCTGCTTATGGCCATTAAAGAGCTTGGATATTATGCCAAGTGGTATTTAGCCACCATTTTTGTCAAAGAAACTGCCATAAACCCTCTAGAAGCTGCTGATTGACACTGAAAAACAAAACAAACCTAGAGCCCAAGACAATTTCCCATACATTTATAGGGGGCTCTGAGGGACCACTCTTACCAGAGTGAGAATAACTAAAAATCCCAAGGGACCATACCACCACTGAGAGAGAGGAGTTAGTGACAGACAAATAATCAGTAAACATCCAAGTCAGCAGCACATGGCCAAGATTTACAAACATCAATAGTAATTTTTGGTGTCTTGGTTGAGGCCTGATTTATAGAAAGTGTTGCGCGCCTGCCCTCTAAAAGTCAAGCCCCCTCTGAGGTGTCTCAGCTTGCCCCGAAACAAGAGGCAACCCAAAGTCACTAGGCATTTTTGAAAATGAGTATCCTTCCTTTGAGGAAAACCAGGCATTCTGTTGGTGCCGTCAGCCAGCTCAGGAGACTAGAAGTAGCAAGTTATGCTGCCCCTCAAAGGGCAAGTTTGTGCTTTGCTCCATTGATCAGCAGTAGATGGAAACATGCTCAACTCTGGAGCAGGGTGTGGGAAGATTTTAAGAGAGAATTCCTCTAGGAGGCACTTGGAGTGCCACTGACAGGTCCTGGCACCGATCCTCTTCTTAGCTGGTGAGAGAGTAAATAGAATAGAGATCTGAGACGGATGGAAATGGAGGGATTTTGGAGGATCTAAGTGGTTTTATTATCCCTAGCAAGAGTACGGTAGCACTGCACAGGAGTCAGAGAACTGCTGCTCTTGATTGGCTTGAAGTGGCTTAGAATGCTATATGAGGGCAGGTGCTGATGTGGGGGGAACCAGTTTGCTGCATGACCCATTTTCAGCCTCTGTGGAGTGTCCCTTTGTCAGAAGTTATGGATTTGCTGACTTTTTCCCTCTGCAAAAATCTGACCTCTGCCCCTTCTTCTCCCATCCAGAAATTCACTGTTATCCTCAGATGGTGAAACTACGGTCCCTGTAATTCAATATAGTTCAGGTATCTTAGTTTCTGGCTCCCATCCTTCCAAATACACATATCACCTACTCTGCACTGGCAGAACAAATGAGCAAGAAGGAAAGCATAAAAGGTGAGAGTCAGATCCTGAGGTGAGGTAAACCAGTGTAACTCTGTTGAAATCACTGGAGCTAATGTGACTTATACGGACTGAAGATCTGGCTCCAAGTATACTAAAGAAGCTCAGGAGAGCATTTAGGCCCAGACTTTTAAAGGTATTTAGGTGTTGCTGTGCTCAGTCAGTAGGATTTAGGCTCCTAAGGGCCTAAATCTCTTTTGAAAAATGAGATAAGCTCCTAAATCAGTCAGGCATTGCCACACTGAGCACAACAATGCCTAAATGCCTTTAAAAATCTGAGCCTCAGGTCTTTGGATAATTACAAGACAAAATGGAGGAAGGACAGCCAAAGTATATGGGATACTTGGGAATGATGCAGGAACTGGTGCAATGAGCAGAAGTGGGATAGCAATCGATGGTAAACAAGTCTATATTTAGGCACCTGAATATGAAAGGCTTAATTTCAAAAAGGTGTTAAGCACCTGTTAAGCATCCCTTCACTTCAGTAAGAATTGTGGGGTGCTGTGAAAATCAGAACACCTGAAATATGGACACCTCAGAGCCACACACTAGGCGCCCAGGTTTCCAAATGTTGGCCTTAGACTTCAAAAGGATTGATCATTTTTCCAATCTGCTCTGAAAATCTCAGAAAATGGACAAATATTGCCTCAGTCAACACCAAATAAAACATTTACAACCTGCTTGAGTGAAAATCTGCTGGGTCGTGAAGGTCATAGACCTGGCAATAATGAAAAACGGAGCACTGTAATGTGGGTCTGTGATGGGCTCAACTGCTGGCAAAGGAACCTTTGAATAAACTCGACGGACCCCACAATTCTGTTATGAGCAAATGAAATTTCATCATGGATCAATGACAAACTCAGCACTCATATGAATGGCCATACCGGGTCAGACCAATGGTCCATTTTGCCAATATCCTGTCTTATGATAGTGGCCAATGCCACATACTTCAGAGTGAATGAATAGAACAGTTAATCAAGTGATCCATACCCATCAGCCATTCCCAGCCTTTGGCAAACAGCAATCCCTGCTTATCCTGGCTAATAGCCATTATCCTCCATGAATTTATCTAGTTCTTTTTTTAATCCCGTTATAATCTTGGCCTTCACAACATCCTCTGGCAAGGGATTCCACAGGTTGACTGTGCATTGTGTGAAGAAATACTTCCTTTTGTTCATTTTAAACTGGCTGCCTATTAATTTCATTTGGTGACCCCTAGTTTTTGTGTTATGAGAAAGAGTAAATAACACTTCCTTTTTTACTTTCTTCACACCAGTCACGATTTTATTGACCTCTATCATGTTCCCCCTTAGTCATCTATTTTCCAAGTTGAAAAGTTCCAGTTTTATTAATCTCTTCTCATATGAAAGCGTTTCTATACCCCTAATCATTTTTGTTGCCCTTTTCTGTACCTTTTCCAATTCCAATATATCTTTTTTCACATAGAGCGACCAGATCTGCACACAGTATTCAAGATGTTGGAGTACCATGGATTTATAAAGGTGCAATATGATGTTTTCTGTCTTATTATCTATCCCTTTCCTAATGATTCCCAACATTCTATTAGCTTTTTGATTATCACTGCACATTGAGTGGATGTTTTCAGAGAACTAGCCACAATGACTCTAAGATCTCTTTCCTGGGTAGTAACAGCTAATTGAGACCCCATCATTTCATATGTATAGGTGGGATTATGTTTTCTAACGTGCATTACTTTGCATTTATCAAAATTGAATTTCATCTGCCTTTTTGTTGCCCAATCACCCAGTTTTGTGAGATCCTTTTATAACTCTTCGCAGTCTGCTTTGGACTTAACTGTCTTGAATAGTTTTGTATCATCTGCAAGTTTTGCCACCTCACTGTTTACCCCTTTTTCCAGATCATTTATGAATATGTTGAACAGTACTAGTCCCAGTACAGACCCCTGGGGGACACTTCTATTTACCTCTCTCCATTGTGAAAACTGACCATTTATTCCTACCCTTTTTTCCCAATCTTTTAACCAGTTATTGATCAATAAAAGGACCTTTACTCTTATCCCAGGACTGCTTACTTTGCTTAAGAGCCTTTGGTGAGGGACCTTGTCAAAGGCTTTCTGAAAATCTAAGTACACTATATCCACTGGATCACCCTTGTGCACATGCTTGTTGACCCTCTCAAAGAATTCTAGTAGATTGGTGAGGCATGATTTCCCTTTACAAAAAACATGTTGATTCTTCCCCAACAAATTACATTCATCTATGTGTCAGATAATTCTCTTCTTTACTATAGTTTCAACCAATTTGCCTGGTACTAAAGTTAGGCTTACCAGCCTGTAATTGCCAGGATCACCTTTGGAGTCTTTTTAAAAAATGTGTGTCCCATTAGCTATCCTCCAGAAGCTGATTTAAATGATTGGTTACATACCACAGTTACCACTCCCTGAAGATCATTTAAACCCTGAATGATGAGACCAGTAGCAACACTAGCAGAGTCCTCAAGCTGGACCAGAAATCCTCCCTTCTGGTCAGGGGCAGGATTGTAGCTGTTACACCAGGACTGAGTTCTATGTGATCAGTGTCCTGGGCAGTGCACGCAATGCAAAATGGTCACCATGAGTACAAAATGGCCATCTAGTAATTGTCACCAATCATGGTAGGTTCATTCCAGGGGAAGGGGATCCTTTGGCCATGCAGGGCTGGCATAACAGCTCCAACCTATTTCTAGCTGGTATTGGGCATTGGCTGAGGTGTCCCCAAATACCAATGAACATCAGCTGTTTTAGTGACCCCTTGGGGCCATTGACAGCTGGTACAAGATGGAGCAGCTCTAGGCTGCTCTAACTTACACTGGTGGCCCAACCTGCTCCACAGACAGCCCAGGATCTGAGAAATGCAAAAGTGACTTTACTCCACCTTTGCCCACTGCACTCCTGAAGGGTCCTATACACTTCTGGGCTACAATCTAGCACCTGGGCCCTCCCCTTAAGCTGGGAAGTCTGTAGATACTGGCTTTAAGTTCATCTGTAGTCAAGAAACAGAAGTTAGCACAGAGTGCCATTTATACGACAGGCAAGCCTTGTGGAACAGACATACGCTTCTGCTTCATAAATCTATGGAGCAGAAACCATCAACCTTTCCTTGCCCTAGTGACCCCATCTTTTGACGGCTGCAATGAATCAGGAATGAAATGGTTCCCTTTAGAATTGTCCCTTTGCACAGTCCAATTGCCTTCCTCCTGTGCCCAGAGTTTGACTTGGCTACCAGGCTCAGCTGCTGCTTCTGTTTCAGTCTGGGATTCTTCATCAACATCAGGCACTCGAATGCAAACTGAGAGCTAAAGAAAATAAATCAACCACTAAAAGTCACCCGCAACTGCGCATTAGAAACTAAACCTCACCAACCCCCAAGGCATGGATCATGGTGCAAACCTGCTCAGCTGGCCATTGGCTTGAATGGAAATGGTAGCACTTATGCATCTCATTGCTACAGGCAGCTCCTAAAGATCCACAAGAGCTGAAGTGGTTTGTTAACGCTTAGATTGCAGTGCTGCGGCTTTCCTGTTTCGACTCATTTGCACTGGGTGCACTTGAAATCACCGTGACATTGGCTAATGAAGGACAATCAAATGGCATTCATCCTAAAGGATGAGGGAGGAGTCAGTGATCCTGCCCCGGACACCACTCTGCCCTGGTCACATTGCCAATGATGAGGCCTGTGGGGTACCTGAGCCAGAACCCCACCCAAGTAAGACTGGGAAAGCAAATGGCAGAACATTTTCCACATGGGCCTCTTGACTATGGAAGTAGCTTCCTCCTGGGGACCTGATCTCAGTTGAGGTCTCTAGTCACTATTGTAGCAGAAACAATGGTAATAATTGCCATGTTTTTTCTTTTAATTGGGAAATGGAGCTGGGTTGGTGTATTTTCCAAAGATGTTTCATTTTTCATGTATTAGAAGGTCCCCCATCCCACAGCTCAAAGGAGCTGCTTAAATGATCAGGTCTCCTAACCGCCAGCCCCAGGTGACCATTCAGACTAATAGTTTAGTGAGGTTCAAACTAATTCCACCTCAGGTTTCCTAAGATCCCACACTCTACCCTGAACCAGAATACTTTAGGAGAAAAGGATGACACCTCCTCTCTCCCCTTTTCTGGTCTTTCTCATACAGATGCATTTCCTTGTCAGATTCATTGGAGGGACCTAGAATTATAGAAATGAAGGGCTGGAAGGCACTTTGAGATGTCATCAGGTCCAGTCTGCTCCACTGAGAAAGGACTAAGTAAATCTAGATCATCCCTGACAGGTGCTTGTCCAATTTGTTCTTAAAAAATCTCAGGATGGGGATTTCACAACCTCCCTGGGAAGCCTGTTCCAGAGCTTAACTACTCTTACAGTTAGAAAGTTTTTCCCAATATCTAACCTAAATCTCCTTTGCTGCAGATTAAGCCCATTGCTTCTTGTCCTACCTTCAGTGGACAGAGAACAAATGATCTCTGTTCTCTTTGTAACAGCCCTTAAGATATTTGAAGACTACTGTCAAGTCCCCACTCAGTTTTCTTTTCTCAAGACTAAACATGGCCAGTTTGTTTAACCTTTCCTGATATGTCAGGTTTTCTAAACCTTTTATCATTTTTATTGCTCTCCCCTGGACACTTTTTGTCCATCTCTTTCCTAAAGTGTGGCACCCAGACTTGGATAAAAACTCCAGCTGAAGCATCACCAGTGCTAAGCAAAACAGGACAGTTACCTCATGTGTCTTACATACAACACTCCTGTTTCTACACATCAGCATATTAGCCATTTTTGTAGCTGCATCACATTGTTGACTCATTCAATTTGTGATACACTATGACCTCTAGATCCTTTTCAACAGTACTATCAGGTGCCACAGATCTCACATCCAGGCCCAAGTGAGACCCTTACTGTGACATTACCCAGGGTACAATCTGAACTGTTGAACTGCTGTGTCACCTTAATTCTCTAACCTGGGGTGCCTTTTATACTGCTTTGCTGTCAGAACAGCTGCTCCTGGCCTGTTCACACAGCCTTCAGCATGCAAATTCACTCCCAGCTAAATACATGAGAACTCAAAGCAGTCACTCATGAATTACATACATGCAAATTCCTAGTCCCAGCCTTGTATTCCTAGAAATGTGCATCTTGTACTGCTTAGTACCCTTTTGAACAGTATAAGATCATAAAAAATCTGTCATTTCATCAAAGGAAAATGATAATGCACCAGCCTTGTTATCCCAAATGGAGTTTCCCCACATATCTTAATCCAAACACACTGGTTAAGATAAAACAATAAGATAAGTTTATTAACTATAGAAAAATAGATTTTAAGTGATTATGGGTAATGTTGTATAAAAGTAAGGGTTGGTTATGAAAGAAATTGTGGTCCGGAGGATGGAATACAACAGGCAAGACTTATGCAAAGAAAACCTTTATTGGGAAAAGGGGAATAACAACCGCGTCTAGAGACGACTCACCCAATCACCGCGCTAGCATCCAGCATTAGCTAGGTCTAACAAGCTCCGGTGGGCGGTCCGGAGGATGGAATACAACAGGCAAGACTTATGCGAAGAAAACCTTTATTGGGAAAAGGGGAATAACAACCGCGTCTAGAGACGACTCACCCAATCACCGCGCTAGCATCCAGCATTAGCTAGGTCTAACAAGCTCCGGTGGGCGGTCCGGAGGATGGAATACAACAGGCAAGACTTATGCGAAGAAAACCTTTATTGGGAAAAGGGGAATAACAACCGCGTCTAGAGACGACTCACCCAATCATCGCGCTAGCATACAGCATTAGCTAGGTCTAACAAGCTCCGGTGGGCTATCAGGGACAGTCGATGTCTGGGTCATCTGAAGCACCGTTCACTTCTGCCGCAGGAGTTTTATTAGATCCCAAGGGACATGCCTTGACTGCCCCCTTCTGGTCCCACTAGTACTGATATGATTTGAGAGAATTATATCCTATAGGACATAACGGACACAGCATATTATCCCAGTCTATTTCCTGATACGTGACTACCCGCTATCAACCTAATGGTGGATAGTGACTGACCATTTTTCCCGCCATTAGGAATCAACATGGCTTCCCCACCCCTGTCCTAACAGTATGCCGTGGCTCAGAAATAAAAGGTAAAACACAAGCTAATGGCTACTTTAACAAAACTAGCAGAATTCAAAGCAAAGGTTTTCTTCTCCATACACTGCAGTAAATTTCACAGGCTAGATCTCCTTTCAGCCTGTAACCCCTTACCCTTAGTTCAGTGTCCTTCAGTTATTCATTAATGTAATAAACAGAGAGATGGGAGGAGGAGTGAAGTCAAGTGTTTTCCTCCCCTCTTTATAATTCAATTTCTTGTGCTAGAAACATTCTTACTGAGTCATGGTGACATGCAGTCTCTTGCGGACGTGAGGTTTGAACCGTCCCTGTGATGGAATGTAAAACCTTTCCCCCCTGCTGGAGAATGGCTGCTTAAGCAGGTGATAACCCTTTAACAAAAACAAAGGACACATCAATGCTCAGCCAGATATTAAACTGTTTTGGGCCTGCTTTTCTCAACCTTGGAGCATGTTATAACAAGTAGAATCATCTAAATTTATATACAATACTGATACACATATTTTACCAGGACAATAATGTTCAGCAGTTTATGAGTTTTCAAATGATACCTCACTAGGCATACTTTGTACAAAATTTATCATAGAATCACAGGATTAGAAGGGACTGCAAGGATCATCTAGTCTAACCCCCTGCCAAGATGTAGGATTTGTTGTGTTTAAACCATCCAAAACAGATGGCTATGTAACCTCCTTTTGAAAATCTCCAGGGAAGGAGCTGCCACAACCTCCCTATGCAGTCTGTTCCATTGTCCTACTGTTCTTACAGTTAGGAAGTTTTTCCTGAGATTTAATCTAAACTGCTATTCTGTAGTTTGAACTCATTTCCTCTTGCCCTGCCCTCTCTGGCAAAAGAGAACAACTTTTCTTCATCTTTTCTATGGCAGCCTTTCAAGTATTTGAAGACCGCTATCATATCCCCCCTTTAATCTCCTCTTTTCCAAATTAAACATACCCAGTTCCTTTGCCTTTGCTCATATGGCATGCGTTCCATCCCTTTCATCACCTTTGTCACTCGCCTCTGGATTCTTTCCAGTTTCTCTATATCCTTGCTATACAGTGGTGACTAAAATTTGACACTGTACTCCAACTGAAGCCTAACCAGCACCAAGTAGAGTGGTACTATCACCTCCAGTGACTTGAATATTATGCCTCTGTTAATGCAACCTACAATTGCATTTGCTTTTTTTGCAACGGCATCGCATTGCTGATTCATGTTGCAGTTGTGATCCACCACAACTCCCAAATCCTTTTCAGTAGTGCTGTTACCAAGCCAGTTTTTCCCCCGTTCTGTATTTGTGCATTTGGTTTTTCTTCCCTAGGTGTAGCAACTTACATTTGTCTTTGATGAATTTCATTTTGTTGTCTATAGCCTAGTTCTCCAATTTATCAAGATCCCTCTGAATTTTAGCTTTATCCTCCAAAGTATTGGCAACCTCTTCCTAGCTTTGCATCATCTGTAAACTTGATCAATATGCTCTCTATACCTACATCCAGGTCATTAATAAAGATATTAAACAACACCACACTCAGAACAGATCCCTGTGGAACCCCACTTGAGACCTCCCTCCAGTCCAACATCATTCTGTTAATAGTTACTCTTTGTTTGCAGTTGTTTAACCAGGTATGTATCCACTTAATTGTAGTTCTGCTGAGCCCACAATTCTCCATCTTCCTTATCAGAATGTCATGTGGGACTGTGTCAAAAGCCTTGCTGCAGTCCAGATATATTATGTCCACCGCATTCCCCCTATCCACCAAACCAGTTACCCTGCCAAAGAAGGAGATCAAGCTGGTTTGGCATGATTTGTTCTTGGTAAAGCCATGCTGGCTGCTAGTGCTTCATCCTTCAGGCAGGGGCCATGGAACTCCTTTTTGGTTGGGGGGCCAAACAAACCAACCAACCCCCGCCCTCCACAGTATCCACCACCGATTTCTTATTTTACGTTTACACTTAATGTCATTCTTTCTTACATACATTCTTCTCATAATACATATATAGTATTAAAGAATTAATCCAGTTTAAAAATGTGTATTTTTAAAAAGGAAATCGGCAGCCTCTGTGTTTGCACATTGCTCTCTGCCAAGCAGCTGGGGGTTGACAAAAAGACATCCGTTAAAAACTGGAAGTCAAATCCTACCAAGGAAAATAGAAAGGAGCATAAACTCAAACTCTGGCAAATCAAGTGTAAAGGTATAATTAGGCAGGCCAAAAAGAATTTGAAGAGTAGCTAGAAAAAGACACACAAGCTAACAACAAAAACATTTTTGTTTAAGTATATCAGAAGCAGGAAGCCTGCCAAACTCTCAGTGGGGCCACTGGATGATTGAGGTTCTAAAGCAGCACTCAAGAAAGACAAGACTTTGCGGAGTTGTGGAGAAGCTAAATGAATTCTTTGCATTGGTCTTCACAGCCGAGGATATGAGGGAGATTCCCACACCTGAGCCATTCTTTTTAGGTGATAAATCTGAGGAACTGCCCCAGACTGAAGTGTCAGTGTGACCCATCCGTGCCTAGGGTAGCCACTTGAATATGCCAATATCAGGGCAGGCTGCAAAAGGAGAGCAGATGCTCCTAAACTGGTGGTTAACACTGCAGTAAATTCACCAACCAGTCACAAACAGTGCTGCTGGTCATCAAGAAGCTAAAAACTAAAAAGCTACACAGCCCCCTTATTGCATTTCAGTCTCAGGCTCCCAATCAGCTTTTAGGTCCAGTAAAGGGATATTATTAAAATGCTATTCCTTTTATCAAAATATTCTCCTGAGCCCAAAGGTTCAGCCACATTACCAGATCAATGTAAGTTTGGATCTTACCCAAAATAGCATGCTGCCAGCCAATCCTTTAGTAACTAAAACTAAAGGTTTATTATAAAGGGAAAGAAACAAATAAGAGAGATGTTAAATGATCAAAGCAATCAGATATATACAAATGGCTGAAAAGTCCATATATATCAGATTCACAGTAGAATTGTAAAGTTTGCCGGTTTGTATAGTCCCTCTGGTGTACATCTAGTACCTGGATGGGTCTCAGTCCTTTGTGTCACAACTTCAGTTGCAGATGAATTGATCCAGAGATAGGAAGCAGGAATGAAGATAACATGGGATGGAGCAGCTGCCTTTTATGTCCTTTTGCCATGTGGTTTGTGGAAATTCATAGAAACAAGATGGAGTTCAGGATCACCTGGGCATGTCCTGGTGACACATAAGGTATAGCCCCTGGGTTCTTTTCCTGGGTTCATTGTACCTTTGAGATCCCTTAATGGTTCATTAAGCAAGCTTATTGCTGCTGCCATCCTGCCTGGGGTGTCTCCCAGAAATACAGCACAAGATGAAATACCAATATATTAAACATATCCATAACTTCCAATACAACTATGACACATACACATAAACAATATCATCAGCTTCTATGCCAGATGACTGGAGGATAGCTAACGTAACACCAATTTTTAAAAAGGGCTTCAAAATCAATCCTGGCAATTGCCCAGTAAGCCTAACTTCAGTACCAGGCAAACTGGTTGAAACTAAAGTAAAGAACAGAATTATGAGACACATAGATTAACATGATATGTTAGAGAAGTGTCAACACAGCTTTTGTGAAGGGAAATCATGCCTCACGAATCTATTAGAAATCTTTGAGAGTGTCATTCAACATGCATGTGGACAAGGGTGATTCAGGGGATACAGTGTACTTGGACTTTCAAAAACCCTTTGTCAAAGGTCCTCAGCAAAGGCTCTTAAGTAAATTAAGCGGTCATGGAATAAAAGGAAGGTTCTCTCCTGGATCAGTAACTGGTTAAAAGATAGGAATAAAAGGTCAGTTTTTATAGTGGAGGGAGGTAAATAGCAGGGTCCCACTACTGTTCAATATATTCATAAATGATCTAGAAAAAAGGATAAACAGTGAGGTGGCAAAATTTGCAGATGATTCAAAGTTACTCAGAATATTTAAGTCCATATTACTGATTGCAAAGAGCTACAAAGAGATCTCACAAAACTGTGTGACTGGGCAACAAAATAGCAGTTGAAATTCAATGTTAATAAATGCAAAGTAATGCGCATTGAAAAACATAAACACCATCTATACATACAAAATGATGGGGTCTAAATTAGCTGGTTACCTCTCAGGAAAAAGCTTGGAGTCATCGTGGATAGTTCTCTGAAAATATCTGCTTAATCTGCAGTGACAGTAAAAAAAAAAAAGAAAAAGCTAGCAGAATGTTAGGAACCATTAGGAAAGGGTTAGATAATAAGACCGAAAGTATCATAATGACACTATACAAATCCATGGTACGCCCTCACTTTGAATACCGCATGCAGTTCTGGTCACCACATCTTAAAAACATACATTGGATTTGGAAAAGGTACAGGGAAGGGCAACAAAAATGATTAGGCGGGAGATGGAAGAGCTTCCATATGAGGAAGGATTAAAAAGACAGACTATCCATCTTAGAAAAGAGATGACTAAGAAGGGATATGTTAGAGGTCTATAAAATCAGAAATGCTGTGGAGAAAGTGAACAGGGAAGTGTTATTTACCCTTCACACAACACAAGAACCAGTGGGTCACCCAATGAAATTAATAGGCAGCAGGTTTAAAACAAACATAAGGAATTACTTCTTCACACAATACACAGTCAACCTGTGGAACTTGTTGCCAGGGGATGTTGTGAAGGCCAGAAGTATAACAGGGGTCAAAAAAGAATTAGATAAATTCATGGAGGTTAGGTCCATCAATAACTATTATCCAACATGGTCAGGAGTGCAACCTCATGCTTTGGATGTCTCTAAGCTTCTCACTGTCACAAGCTAAGGCTGGACAACAGGGGATGGATCATTCAATAAATGCATTCCCTCTAAAGTAACTGGCACTGTTGACTGTTGGAAGACAGGATACTGGGGAAGAAGAAACATTGATCTGGCCCAGTATGGCCATTCTTATGTTCTTATCCATGTGCCCTGCCATAATCTTCACCATCCCTACAATGGGAAAAAATTAGGTCCAGGCTCAATTGAGATCCTGAGCCTGGGCACCACCATCAAATGACCTCCCCACTTCTAGAAAATCCAAGGCAATTGCAGATCCCAAAGGATAATCAAGCCTTCCCCTTGTAAAAGGCCTTGATTGACTCAGGAGCAGGCGGTAATTTTATGGATTTTTCCATAGCCCAGGTCCACAGCTTCCGGTACAACACAAAACCACCCTGGATATAATAGAAATGGAGGATGAGTTCCCACTAATGTCAGGCTCAGTTACTCAGGAGACCATATCTTTGGGAGTGCTGATTGGGGAACAACAGGAAGTTTTACAGTTCGGTCTTCTTAGCTCCTCATATTTTATCTTCATTTTGGGTGCATCCTAGCTATTCCGGAACAATTCCCATATTCTCTGGTCCCAATGCATTATTTTTCCCCATCAAGCTCTCTAGGGAGAAATGCCTTCTGGTTCAAGAACCCAGAATCGTAGAACACAAGCCAGAAAACCCAACTCCAAGAACCCAAAGTCCACTCCACATCGCAGCCACTCTATCAGATCCAGAAACATCAACTCTCCATGACAAACCACTACTCCCCATAAAAAAAGATTACCAAGTTGTCTTCAAAAAACAAAATGCAGACACATTACCCCTGCATCCCATAGACCTTCAACCCAGAGCTAAAATTCCAACTGAACACATATATTCTATGTCCAAGCAGGAGTTAACAGCCTTAAGAGAGTATATCCAAGAAAACCTAAACAAAGGCTTATCCACTGCTCTACCCCCCACACAGATGCGCTGGTACTCTTTAAACAAAAAGATGGCTCCCTGAGACTTTGCATGGACTACAGGGTGCTTAAACAAATAATTGTATAAGAACGAGAGTTCTGTGTCATCTTAAAGACTAACAAATTTATTTGGGCGTAAGCTTTCACTTAATGCTGCATCTGATTAAGTGGGTTTCTGCCCATGAAAGCTTATGCCAAAATAATCTATAAACATGCCGACAAATAACTCCAAGAGGTCCTACCTCTGAAGGCTGGTCAGAAAATTGGGCTGTCCATTAAGTATCTATAGATAGCCGACTTACACACAAATTGAACCATCAATACATGGACCCGTACCACATTCTTCAACAAATCAGTTTGGTGGTGTTTGAGTTGCAGGTCCTTTGGTCCTGGAAGATCCATCGAGTATTTCATGTGTCTCTCCTGAAAACGTTTCTCAACAATCCATTTCCCAGGTGGCATCCACCGCCCCTGCCCTTGGTTCAAGTGCAGGACCATTCGGAGTATGTAGTTCAGGATTCAGGACATCTTGGATTCCCAAATATGCTGAAGAGCAAGTACTGTATTATCTGATTGACTGTGAAGGTTACGGGCTCAAAGAATGCTCTTGGGAGCCCACTCATCATGTTCACTCCCCTGCAAAACTATACGCTTTCCACAGGGATCACCCTGAAAATACTGGTCCCATGGCACCCAGGAAAACACTCAGAGAGCATCAGGCACCCAGGTCTCAAACACAGGCTCAGTGAGCAAGAGCCTTACCCTCTATGTCACCAAACTGTAAGCCCAAACAACAGAACTGCAGCTGATATCCCTCAAACAGAGGCTACACCTGCTGACATGGGCACCAGGGTTGTATCGTTTTTGGTGGTGCCCTGCCCTGGCCAGAGGGGCACTGGGCCCACATCACGTGGGAGAGGGGCAGAGGGAAGGGACGAGACCAGGAGGAGGGAGCAGCCACTGCATGTCGTTGCTTAGGGCCAGAAGAGGATCCTGGCCATGGCACTGGGCCCACATGGGAGAGGGCCGGGGGAAGGTGCGGGGCCAGGAGGGGGGAGTGGTCACTGCCATGCCGTTCAGCTTGGGGCTGGTGTTGGAGCAGCACCTGGCCAGCTGCTGACTGTTTGGGGAGGGGGGAAGTAGGGAGGCAGAACGGCCAGCTGCCTGGAGCACTGGGGGCCACTGCACTCTGCATCTCCATGGCCTGCCGCCTAGCACCACAGAAATATTGGTGGAGCCAGGCCCACCATCCTCAATCTTGGTGGAGCACGGGCACCCTGGGCCCATATAACTCGCTGCCTAAGCCTGCTGACTCAATGGGATCAGCTGACTAACAGCAAACTGCTGATTGGACACCTCTTACCATAACACTTCCTGTTTGTGCCATACCCCTTATCAATGCAAATAGTTGCTAAGCCTGCTGCTGAACAGACCCTTGAGACCAAGTTCCTGCCTCTTTGCCTGGTTCCTGCTCTTTTTTCCTGTTACCTCGCCTCACTTCTTGTTCCAGCTTCCTCATCTTAACTGCAATTATTGACTCTAGCTTGACCCCTGCGTTTTGATTCTGGTTTGAGCCTTGGCTACTAACTCTGACTCCGGCTATAATCCTTGGCGTGACTTCTGACCACGACCCCAATACTATTCTAGCCTTAACAAGTACTGCCACCTAGCCAGTTATTCCCCATTTTGTAAGTATGCATTTGATTTTTTCTTCCTAAACGTAGTACTTTGCACTTTACTTAATTTCATCTGGATGATTGCAGATCATGTCTCCAGTTGGTCAAAGTGCTTGCAACTCCTTTCAGCATAGTGTCATCTGCACATTTTATAAGCATACTCTCCACTCCATTATCCATAATAATAATAATAATAATGAAAATATTGAACACTACCCAATCAAGGACTGACTCTGGGGGAACCCCACTGCCGGTGAGACCCCACTGCCTCCCCAGTTTGACAGTTAACCATTGATAAGTACTCTTTGAGTATGGTTTTTCAGTCAGTTGAGCATCCATCTCATATTAATTTTATCTAGACCACATTTTCCTACTTTGTTTATGAGACTGTCATGGGGGACTGTGTCAAAAGCTTTACTAAAATCAAGATATAATCACATAATCTGCTTCCTCCCTATCCTCTAGGCCATTAACTCTGTCAAAGGAGGAAATTAGGTTGGTTTGGCATAATTTGTACTTGACAAATCCATTCTAATGATTCCTTATAACCATATTATCTTCTAGGTGCTTACAAATTGATTATTTCATAATTTGTTCCAGTATCTTTCCAGGTAACAAAGTTAGGCTGAGTGGCATATAATTCCCCAGGTCCTCTTTGTTCTCTTTTTTGAGGATAGGTACTATATTTGCTCTTCTTCAGTCCTCTGGGACCTCACCCATCCTCCATGTGTTCTCAACGTTAATTGCTAATAATTCCAGGATTGCTTTAATCTGTTCTTTCACTATTATGTTTTGAGTTCCTTTCCTCTTGTTAATATTGAATATCTGACCATTAACCTTTTTAGTGAAGACTGATGCAAAATAGGCATTAAATACCTCAGCCATCTTGATGTCATCAGTTATTAGCTCTCCTACCCCAGTAAGTAGAAGACCTACACTTTCCTTCATCTTTCTGATCCCCTAATATATTTTTAAAAACTCCTCTTACTGCAATTTTATATCCCTTGCTATGTGTAACCCATTTTGTGTCTTAGCCTTTCTGGTTTTGTTCTTACATGTTTGTGCTGTTCTTTGTACTTCCTCTTAGCAATTTGTCCATGTTTCCACTTTTTTCCTTATTCTTTTGATTTTCTTGCCATGAGACCTTACCCCCCAGTTCTCTGAGTTGGTTAAAGTCTGGGGTTCTTTTTTTCCATTTCCATTTTCCTCTTTCTGTTGCCCTCACTCCTTCCTTTCCTTAGAATCATGAACTCTATCATTTCATGATCACTTTCACTTAAATTGCCTTTTGCCTTCATAGTCCCAACCAATCCCTCATTGTTGGTAAGAATCAAGTCTAAAATGGCTGTCCCTCTGGTTACTTCTATTTGCTTCAGAAAATGAAGGTTGTCCCCAGTATCTTCCAAGAACTATGTGTTTTGGTGTATTACTTTTTCCAACAGATGTCTGGATAGTTAAAGTCCCCCATTACTATCAGGTCTTGTGTTCAGGTCTTGCTTAACACTTTGTGATAAATTGTCCTGGAAAATATTCAGAATTTTTCACTGAATGAACAATGAAAAGAATTTTTATCCTCATACAGGGAATTAATAGTATATTGCCTGTACCAAGTGGGTACCTATTGCACATCTCTCTTTCTAATTTAAATCCCTCCTAAAACTCAACTTTTCTTTTATGTGCATAAGAAGCAACTCAAGGATACTCACTCTCTTCTATTTTATACATGCCTATCTGTTTATATACAATGTAAAAAATCTACAGTGGTGTACACCTGCCTAGACAGTAGCTGAGTAATTGTATTTCTGTGAACTTCACACTTCTTCCCTACTGTTTGTCACCCTCATTGGTAGTATCATGCCTACATTTGAAGTTGCAAGCTCTTTTGGGCAGGGATCATGTCTTTGTCTCCAGCATATCATAAAATATATAGTAATAGTAATAATAATTTCATTACATGTGATAATACCACACACATATAGAGCCGCATAATTGTAACCAGAGCATGGCAAACAAATATCAGATCAATTTCTAGTTACTAAGGCTGCAGTCCTCCACTGGTGTAAATCACCAGCCCCAACAAAGTCAGTCCAGCCACCCTGATTTACACCAGCTGAGGATCTTGCCTTAAATCTGCTTGCCACACTCAAAAGAGCGTTTGAGCACGAACACAATGCTCCACCTGCATTGGCCAAGTAACCTTCTGAGTATTACTACAAGTTAGGCAAGTGCAACTGCCAAGTCTCTGATCCATGGCTGATTTATCATGGGGTCATCCCTGTGCCTGTGCAATCCCCAGCTGCTGGAAAGTAGGCTACAAGCCCAGTTCAGAAGCTCCTCTAATCTGTTCAACGTACCACTGAGTTGGTTGAGGATTGAGAGACTATAAAAGTGACCTAATGCTACCTTTATCAACACCCCCTCAGGGTTTATACTGAGTGCAGCTTGGCCAGACTGGACAATCTGGGAATAAGTGATTTGCACAAGGCTACAATGGGATTCAGTGTCAGAGCTGGGATTAAATCAGGAGTTCCTGACACCCATACTTGTGCTCTGAGAGCTAGCCCTCAAATCTCAATCCCTCTCTAAGTATTTCTGGTACTTGCTCTTGCATGTTACAGTATATACTTAATCACTAAGGCCCGACTTATTTCGTGATATTGCAGCATTAGGCTTCCACTGCAATTTTGATTTTACTTAGCTTACTTTGCACAGTCCACAATTTTGCCTACATTTTGAGTTGGGCAACACACACTTTTTTCTCCATTAATACAGTAGGACTCCATTTATCCAAGCTGACAGCAGCTGGGGCTTGGGCTGTCAGCCCCAGGCATTAATGACTGTAATATGGTTGTAGAAAAATGTCTGGTTATCAAAAAAACTATCAGGCATAATATAATACTAGAGTGCTTATATTGTTCCAGCAAATTTTTCTTAAAGAAAATAGGTCTTCTGTGGCTTTTCCAAATTACCACAATTAATAAAGATCCATTATTACTTTTCTGTGATTTTCCATGTCTTGTCTGCAACTCAGCTGCAATTATTTGCCAATCATCCCGCAATTCAAATAGGAATTTATCACAAAATTAGTTAAATAATGTAACTAAAGGGAAAATTGTCAAACACAAATGCACTTGTTACCTCTGGAGGGCCTGAATTGACAATATTCTGACTCTGAAGTCCAGATTCTGTTGGGGGGCAGGTAGGGGTCAAAGTGATCTAAGGGAGCTAGTTTCCATTCCTGGATCCAGAGAGGCTGGTTCTATAATGGTCCTGGCATAGATTACAGCAGCCTAGTGGCTGCTCTAACCTATGCTGGCTGACCACAACTCTAAGGGGCCCATCCACCAGCCTGGAATAACTGGAGCACAACTCATTGTGGCTATGCCCCCTTCTTGCCACCTATCCACTCCCAAAGCCAGAGACTGTCAAGCGAGGTGACATAGAAGATAACTGCATCCATTCCGTATCCATTGAGGACTATGCAGACTAGGAGAAATCCCCAGTAAAGGAGATCCAGCTATTTTCCCCAGAGCAGGACATAGGATCTGGCCCTGGGAGTTTAAATTCTCAAATAAAACAGAGAAAAAATGTACTGTTTTGGCAAGAGGAATTAATTCTCCACCATAACAGTGCATTAATTAATTGAGTATTTTATGTAAGGGAATAAAGTATTGCCCTTTGCTGTTCAGAGCGCTTTCTGCTAACTCTTTCAGTATATTGTGAACCTGTTGCACAACCAAAGCTTTAACTGCCTGCTAATTTTATGTTGGGTCGAATTAATTTTGAATCCAAATTAATTAAAGCAGATGAAGCTTTGTTTATTCATTATTCATGAAGCTTGTTGAAACAGAGTGACTGCATTAACTTTATTAAGGATATTTCTTTGCTTTAATTAACTCTTTTTTTTTTTAACTGTTAAATGTGTCTTTTGAGCAAGAGTTCAGATTTATGTTGTTGGCTTTGTGTGTGTGTGTGTGTGTGTGTGGCCCAGTGCAAGCAATGTAATTAGCAGTGTTTGTTGCCCCTAAAATCTGCAACTGAAAAGCTCCGGTAGTGAGTGCATTTAACAATAATTCTGCAGAGGAAGCAAAAGCATGCACATGCATACCTATGTGTGAACATGCATATGTGTGTGTCAAGCTGCGAGAAGGTTTCTTGTTTTCCTCCTGTTCATCCTAACCTGCTGCAGTTGATGGCCGAGATAGGGAATGGTTAAGATAGCCCAGCATCTGAGACAGAAAATCCAAAGCCCAGTCACAAGGGGTGGGATCCATGCATTTCACTGTAGTGCCTAACTTTTAGGTGCCTAGAAAATCACAGGAATAACACTGTCATCCACACAGCTGAGTTAAGCACTTCGGTTACTCTACAATGAGTGGGGAGTGATATGTGACCCACAAAAGCCAGCACCCTAGGCAGTTCCCAGTCTAATATAGTCAATGGCAGTCTATGACCATAGGGGTGTGTGCTAAGCCCTGTCCCTCTCAGAGATTGGTGCTTATGTCCAGGGAGGCACCTATCTCTGCTTAGTGATCCATGAATGTGAACCAGTCACTTGGAGTCGGGCAGCTTAGGTACCTAAGCCTTTTTTTTTTTTTTTTTTTTTTTTGGGGCGGGGGGGAGGTGAGGGGGGAATGAGTTAGGTACCTGCTTACTCCACACAAAACAGCTGGAGGAGGAGATGATCACCTTCTACCTCAGTGAGTAGAGCATTTGTGTGGGAGACCCAGGTTCAATCCCCCCAACTCTGCCAGAGGTGTGGGGAGCAAGGATTTGAGCAAGGGTCTCCCACCTCTTAGCAGAGTGCTCTAACCACTGAGCTATGGGATATCTTGCAGGGAAGCTCCCTCAGTTCTCCTGTTGAAGCTGTTCCACTGTGAATAATAATAAATATATGATTGGAGCAGGGGGAGTGGAATGTACATGCATCTCTCACTGACCAGGTGGAACCCTAACCACCGGATTACAGAGCCATTCTCACTAACTTGCCCACTGGGGATAAATACTTAAATAGTCATTGGGCCACAGAGAGAGAGAGAATGATATCTTGAACTAAATAAATGTGGAACATGGAGACTGAAGTTTTTATAGGAAATAAATTCCTCATGAAATTCCTTAAAGTTTATTAGCTTAGGCTATGGTTATACCACATGAACAAGAAGCACTGAAGTTCTTATACAGACTATGCTCACCTAACTCATCCCCTCCTCTCAACTCCCTTGCCCCCCATTGCTTCCAAGAAATATATACCCTTAGCATCCTAGCTGAATTATTTAAAACCAGGTCAGGAGAATTGATCTTGAAAGTGGTCAAAGCCATAGTACGGACACAAATTGAGGTAATCTGAAGTGGCCTGACCCACTTCCACTGAATTGGTTTCAAAGACCACTTGGGTCAGGGTCACCTTACACTGGGTCTGCACTTTGGGCACAATCCTGATTCACTAGAAATCAGTGGGAGTTTTGCTATTGACTTCAGTGCGACTGGGATTTCTCCCTTTGTGTCTGAGTGGGAGAATTAGGGGTCAGAGGGGGGTGAGAAATTGGTGTGGCCATGTATTTTGTCAGCCACAAGGATGAGGAGCTCACAGGACAATAGCCAATGTACAATGATTTGCATAGTGACTTAAAAAAAAAAAGAAATAATCATACCTTCTGTATGTAAAGCCCTTGCACTCTGACTGGCTAAGGGCTAGTAACAGCCAATCAGGCTGCATATATTTGCATATTGTGCAGTTATCAAATAACCATGCAGTCGTGGATAACTGTACATTGGCACTCTGGCTTGCTGAGATCATTCCACTGTAATTGCTGTTAGTGTTATATGGTAAATAGGGGAATACACTCATGTAAATAGCTGTAAGCACTAGAGCTGAGTGAATAACTTATAGCAAATTATTTATTCAACAAATGTTAGTCTCTTTGTGCATCACAGTTTTCCAACTGCAACTTTATTGTTTTCTTAAATGTATTTATCCATCAGAATTATTCGTTACAAAGTTTGTGGTTACAGTGTTGGCTAGTTTTGACTGAACATGTGGGTCACGTGGCATTATTTTTGTTCTTTGACTGGACGAGCATAACTCTTCGGTGGAGGTTTCCAATGAGGATGTTTGCATTTAACCTAGCAAAACTGACACTGTAGTATTATACTTCTAGTGACATCCACAACATACTAGGCACTGCACAAACACAAAAGAAGGCACGGTCCCCTGCCTTAAAGTGCTTAGTCTCTCAAAAGACAGACCAGACAAAGATACGTACGGTCTCAAGGTTAAGAAACACCGGTTTGGGTTTCAGCAGCTCTGCCTTCAATTCCTGGATTTGCAACTTTGGGCTTTAATTTGGGAAGGAGGGGGCAGCATTTAAGTAAAGTGGCTGAGTGTCTTGCACTATTCCCTGGCTCTGTAGGCCATGGAGGTCCTTGGCTACTCTACGCTCTTTCTGCCAAGGGCTTATTTTTCCCCATTTATGGTAATTCACATGAAGCACTCAGTCTTGCTTTGGTTATAACCTCCAACTTCTTGTTGGTTGGCCACAAGGTTGAACAACATAAGGATGTCTTTCCAGGAGATGCTTAGCTGGTCTGCCTTCTGTCATCCTAATTACATGCCCTGCCCAATGAAATTGCTGGGATTTCACTACATTTACTATACTTGGTTCTCCATAGGCCTCCCTCCCACGCACAATTCCCTATTAGATCTTCTCCACACATCCTTCTCGCCAAGTGGCCACAAAATTAGTCTCAACACTTAAATTAAAATTGTAAAAATTATCTGGATAATAAGACACATTAATGACACACTTGCACCCGCCCCATATCCACCCCCACTTTGCTGTGTGTGAATCATAGACTCATAGAAGATCAAGGTTGGAAGAGACCTCAGGAGGTCATTTAGTCCACAACAGAAGTGAGCAGAACATTTCATCCTTTCCCTAACCTTGCTCCTCCTAGTCTTAGCAGCTGACAAATTTGGCATTTTGCTGTGACTGGTTACCCCCTTCCCATTGGACCCAGGGCCCTCCATCTCCATTTAAGAAGTGCGGACCAGTGGTCTTTATGAATAGTCTCTCTCATGTATTTACACCTGCATGTGCTGTATGAGAAAAGAGATAGCTACTGTAGTGTAACTACAGTAGTTACAGTAGTGTAGTGGTAAGTGTTTAGACTCTTCCACTAGTAACAAGCCTGCTGGCTTCCCATCAATGTACCAAGGGATCACTCCTGCTTCTCTCTGCTGACTGGGATCCAGCAAGGGAGTCTTTGACACAAAGCAGTACCCTCATTCCATGCAAACATAAGGGTTTTAAAGAGGAAGCTGGGCAGTGAAGGATCATGTCCCTGCTCCTTCTGAGTGCCAAGTGACCACCAATACTTCCCCACGTAGACAATGCTGCTCTCCATCAGCACTAAAATGGAGCTGTAGTCTGAAGGGAAAAGCAAATAATCCCAACTCCTGGTACAACCCATTTCAGCTTTATTTTGTAGAGTTTCTTTCATTCAAATAGCATCCCAGGATACCTAGCAAAGTTAAATAACACATAATAGCAAAAGGAGATTGAAATTAAGAAGCACGGGTAAGGGAGAAGAGATGCTTTCAGATGAGATTTGAAAGAAGATGGAGAGTCAATGAGGCAGAAAGATTAAAAAAAGGCTGTTCCAGATGGCAGGAGTTATAAGGGAAAAGGCCATCCTAACAGCCATGGCAGGAGTCTCTTTAGGAACAGAAAGATGGCCAGTGCCATCCCTGAAAAAGCAGGGAAAGGGGTAGAGAGATGTAATCCAGAAGATACACCAGTGAAAGTCCATAAGGGGGTGTAGCTGGGAGGGGTGGTTCCCCTCTGAGAGGGACCCAGAGGGAGAAACAAACCCACCCTGGCTGCTAGAGCCCAGAAGGAGATCACCTGGCCAGAAGTATGGGTTGGATGAATGGACTATAAAATGGATAGAGAACTGGCTAGAGCATAGGGCTCAACGAGTAGTGATCAATGGCTCCATGTCTAGCTGGCAGCCGGTCACAAGCAAAGTTCCCCAGGGGTCAGTTTTGTTCAACATCCTCATTAATGATCTGGAGGATGGGGTAGATTGCACCCTCAGCAAGTTTGCAGATGACACTAAGCTGGGGGGAGTGGTAGATACCCTGGAAGGTAGGGATAGGATACAGAAGGACCTAAACAAAGTGGAGGATTGGGCCAAAAGAAATCTAATGAGGTTCAACAAGGAGAAGTGCAGAGTGCTCCACTTAGGAAGGAAGAATCCCATGCACAGCTATAGACTGGGGACCGATGAGCTAGGCAGCAGTTCTGCAGAAAAGGACCTGGGGGTAACAGTGGATAAAAAGCTGGATATGAGTCAGCAGTGTGCCCTGGTTGTCAAGAAGGCTAATAGCAAATTGGGCTGCATTAGGAGGAGCATTGCCAGCAGGTCACGGGAAGTGATTATTCCCCTCTATTTGGCATTGGTAAGGCCGCATTTAGAGTATTGTGTCCAGTTTTGGGCCCCCCACTACAAAAAGGATGTAGACAAGTTGGAGAGAGTCCAGCGGAGGGCAACAAAAATGATTAGGGGGCTGGAGCACAGGACTTATGAGGAGAGGCTGAGGGAACTGGGCTTGTTTAGTCTGCAAAAGAGAAGAATGAGGCAGGATTTGATAGCAGCCTTTAACTACCTGAAAGGGGGTTCCAGGGAGGATGGGGCTAGGCTGTTCTCGGTGGTGGCAGATGACAGAACAAGGAGCAACGGTCTCAAGTTGCAGTTGGGGAGGTCTAAGTTGGACATTAGGAAAAAAATTTTCACTAGGAGGGTGGTGAAGCACTGGAATGGGTTACCTAGGGAGGTGGTGGAATCTCCATCTTTAGAGGTTTTTAAACTGCGGCTTGACAAAACCCTCGCTGGGATTATTTAGCTGAGGTTAGTCCTGCTCTGAGCAGGGGGTTGGACTAGATGACCTCCTGAGGTCCCTTCCAGCTCTATGATTCTATGATAAGCAGGTGGGTGGGTCCAAGCCTTTAGAAGCCAGATGGACACCACCTGACCGGAAGCAGGGAGGCGGAGCCAAGTGTTTTAAACCCCGGCCTGTGAGCTCAGTCAGGTGGGGACGGCTGAGGGAGAAGGATGCCTCTCCCCTGAGGCTCCCAGCTAGAACCAGACCTGAGGCCCATGCTGAGGGGGAAGCGACCAGTCCCAGTCCCAATCCCAATCCCAATCCCAATCCCAATCCCAGACTGGGGACTGGCAGAGAGCCTACCCAACCAGTCTGCTGCCTGGGAGTTGGAGAGGAGCCCGCCTGAGCTACCTGCTGCCAGGGAACAGGAGGAGGATAGGCCTGAGCAGTACAGAGCCTGGGACCTGGAGAACCTACCAGCCCTACCTGGGGTCTGGAGGCCGGAGGACCTGGAGGAGCTACCCTCCGAGGAGGAACCCATTGAGTTGCCGCTGGTGGATGAGGAGGGCCTGATGGGACTACCACACCCTGGCGACCTGGAGGAATCAGGTACCTGGGCCTACAGGGAGGAAGAAGCCCAGGGACAGCCCTAAACAGTGGCTGAGTCAGGGGCAACCTGGTTGGCGTGTTGCGGCAGGAGCCCCGCCGACGCAGTGGCAGGTGCCTCTGCCACTACTAGGGCCCCAGGCTGGGATGCAGTGGAGACGGGTGGGCCTGCGTCTCCCTCCCCCCTTCCCGAGCCACCCCAGGAGAACCTTACCCTCCTTACCGTCCCAGACACTAGACTGCTTGTCTGCCAGCCCTGCCTACGGGCCGGGCACTAGACTGCTTGTCTGCCTGCCCGCCCTGCCAAGGGCTGGGGTGAAGGACTAGGCTGTTTCCCAGCAGGGGAAAGCCAGAATGACCGGTCCCCCTCTAAGAAGGACTCACAGGGGAACCCCAGATGCTGCCCCCAGAAGGGCACGTTCACAGGGGCTAAGGAGAAAGGTAGGTATCTGAGCTGGTTCCTGAAATGAATGGGGAGCCAGTGGAGCTCTGAAAGAACAAGGTGATGTGGCTGTGCCTCTTTGCATGGCATGAGACGGCAGGCTCAGTGGCATGCTGCACTGATTGTGGCCTGGGGAATTTAAGGAGGGCAGAGGAGGAGGACGTTGTAATGACAAGGAGATGGAGCAGAGATGGAAGTGAGACATCAACAGATAAGAGGAGAGTTTTCTCTCTTCAGCTTCTTCTTACTTCTGATATGATCTCTTGGGGCCAGCTCCAGGCCCCTCAAACCCAGGAAGACATGCATATGCTCCGGTTTTCTGGCCCTTGCCACTTGCTCCTTTCTGGGAGTCTCTGAACTGTGGACAAAAATTTGTTTATAAACTGATTTGCAAGTTGCTGTAGCAAAGCGATCTGATCATCTCTAGTTTAGATGCAAGAAAGGGGATCAGAACATACCTGAATACCCATGGTTTGCTGTGACAGAGGAACAAGGCAACACTGGGGCATGGGACAGGGCAGCTGTGCCTGGGCTTGTCTGTGTATTATGGACTGGATTGGAAACGAAGCAAAGTGTGTGTGGTACTAAAATATAATGGGGTTCAGAAAAGAATTAGATAAGTTCATGGAGGGTAGGCCCATCAATGGCTATTAGCTCCATATTAGCTCTATAACCCCATGCTCGGGGCAACCCTAAACCACTGACAGCCAGAAGCTAGGAGGTGAGAACAGGGGTGGATCTTTCTGAAAATTGCCCTGTTCTGTACAGTCCCCCTGAAGCTCTGGTACAGGCCACCATCAGAGACGAGATACTGGGCTCGATGGATCATACGGGTCTGGCTCAGTATGGCCTTCTTTTGTTTCTATTAGCAAATGAAGACTGAAAGGAACATAGGAGGAAGATACCATGGGGACAATTCTGTCTTTGCCCCAGCAGCATATAAAAGGTTGTACAAGAACCAGTGGAAGATACTCCCTCCTCCAGCCTCACCGTGGGAGATGGGGCAGGATTGTCCATGTCCATAGCACTGTGGGGATTTTGGGCTAGAGAGACTGCTCAGGGCTGCTTTAACTTATGCCAGGGGCTATTCCAACCCCAGAGCAACCCAGAAGGTGGATGGTGGAAAGGTGTCTTTACACCCGCCCTTTGTGCCCTCTGCTGCCGTGCTCTGTCACTTAGGAGATGCTGCACAGAATCCCTCTAGGTGCTACCTGTGTCCTTCTGGAGTCAGCCTGATTTGTCTTCAGTGACGAGTTGCACTGCGTCATCAGCACAGTCTAGGCAGGGTATCAGCAGCAGTCAGTGGATCTCCAGCCAAGGGATAGTTTTAAAGGTGGGGATGGGAAAGGAGCTGGGGAAGGTCAGCAGGGGAAGGGAGATGATGGGTGATGGGGAAAGAGAACATAAGGCCCGAAGAGAAGATGCGGAAGGGAGAATGGAGTGCCCAGAATGAACAGATCTGAGATAATTGTGGTGTTCTGTTTTGCAGGATCTGGGGAAGGAGGGATGAAATGTAAACGAAGTCACCACGCTGAGTCCTGCGTTGCAGAACGAGAAGAACTGAGGGGATAGCAAAAGCCACTGAGGTGCCTCCTGCCCTGTGATAAGAGACAGCTGGTTTGAATTAAAAAAAAAAAACACAAGAAAACAAATTAAACCCACACCATTCCTTTTTGTGACCGCAGGGCAGGAAGTGATTGGTGCTGTGGCAATTGAGGACAGAGCTGTCTGCTGATACCAGGTGCTAGATGGGAGAGTGGAGCAAGGCAGGACACTTGAGAGCCGGGCCCATGGTCTGCCGAGACCGGAATGCACTAGTGAGGGAGGGCAGCACACTGCTGACTGATCCGAGGTGGTGACTGGGGGTGCTAAGCTGCCTACTTAGAGCCTGATACAGAAGCCATTGAAGTCAACAGGAGTCCTTAGAAAAACCTTAGAAAAACAGGAGTCCTTAGAAAAACCCAGGGCTCAGGGACGGGAGGAAGGTGGGAGTCTATCTAGGGAGAAAGTCTGGAAACCACAGGGGGTGAGCTAGGCTGGGAGAAATTGTCTGTCCAGGGAACACCTGACATTCGGATGAACACAGGTCTTGTTTTGCCTTACTCTACGTTGAGGATAGCGCTCCCTGGCTAAAGGGCCTGTGTGCAGGCTTCCCCGTGTTCTTGCAAGTGCCCTCTGCTTCAAATAATCCAAAGGAAGCTGTAATCCTGGAACTGAGTGCCTTACTATAAATAATATTCTAATAACAACAGCCCCGTAAGTAGCCTTTATAGAGAGAAGCTGCACAGAAGCCCCTGGCTGTTTCTGACATGAAGGACATGACATTGTCTTTGTAATTGTTTTTGTTTACTGATATTATGCACATTGCATCCTTTTTGCGTAAACCCCTAAAGCCCATAGGTCAGCAAAAAAGGCCATAGAAATGAAAAGGGGCCGTTTAGGGACAGAACCCTGGACAACCCATAATACTAACGGAGCTGGGAAGGAGGAACGATCTTGTGCTCAAAGATTGCCTTCCAGCTTTCACAAGACTAGAGGCTTGTCCTAGCTAAGTTCCAACTCAGAAAATTATGATCCGTCTCCCTAAAGATCCCCCCAACTTTTTCACTCCCTGTCCTAAACCATTATGGTGGAGTCACAATATGGTATTCCAGAAGTGCCCCATTTCATTCCAGAAGTGATTGCATTTTAGTGAGGGAAGGAAAGCTCCTCATATGGATCGTATGTCAGTTTGTAAAATGCTATACTTATTGGGGTGAAAGGAGCAATCCAAATGCAAGATATCACCATCTTCTGGCCAAACAGCCCCTTTTGTTTCTGCAAGCCGAGAGGAATCAGATCTTTAAGAAATCCCCTGGGCTTGGTAGAAGGAGGTGACCAGATAGCAAGTGTGAAAAATCGAGACGGGGTAGGGGATAATAGGCACTTATAAGAAAAAGCCCTGAATATCAGGACTGTCCCAATAAAATCAGGACACCTGGTCACTCTAGGTGGAATGAAGGGAGTGCCAGGTACTCAGATGCCATGGTGATGGGCCATATAAATGCCAGGATTGATAGGTATGAGAGGAATGGCCACCGCTCTCCAGGGCATTCTCCATTCTATAGACACAGCAATCTCCACCTTTAACCTAACAATGCTGGAAGCAGCTTTAAATCAGGCTGTGCCTGGGAGATCCCCCAGCACCACAGAGGGTGCTCTGGTGCAGGTGTTTTGTCAATGGCAGCCTGGTTCCTGCAGAAACCATTTTGTCTGGGCTAGGTGGGGGCATGGAAGCAGCAAGAATGGTCCAGTTTTCCACAGAACGAACGGTTCCCCCTTCCTGTGGATTCTGGGGATCTGCAGAGTTGAGAAGCTGCACCCCAGCCTTCCTCATTTGACCCCCCCCAACCCTCTGCTCAAGGGAAGAATGTGAATGAAATGCGGCTATGTGACCTCTTAAGGGGCTCCCACCCCCATCCCTGTAGCTTGGGCCCCTTGATTTTGAACTTGCTTCCTTCTTGGATTGGAAAACTGGTAGACTCCTGGTGGGAAGGGAAAAAAAAAAAAAAAAAAAAAGGCCAAGAAAGCTGATTGCTGAAAGCTGGTCCTGCTTGCCAGAGGAAGAGATTTTGCTCAGAGATATTTATTTATGTTGAATTAAGCTGCTTTCTGAAGGTAAGCACCGTGCACAGCATTCAACAAACTGTATTAAGGTAAGTTTGACTTATCATTTGGCAGCACAGTGAAGCACCTTACAGGGAATGAACGGTTACCCAAGAGGCATTTATCTTGGCAGACACCAAATTATTATGTGGAGTGCCCACAATGGGCCTTTACCAGGGTATGTTATTGTTCATTATTTGTATTGCTGTGGTGCCTAGGAGCCCTGCTCATTGTGCTAGGTGCTGTACAAAACACAGAACAAGACAATCCCTGCATAGCAATGGCCTTTGCCTGCATATGCTCCCCCAGTGCACCAAAGGGCATTCTTCCTGCCTGAGCTCTTCAACACCTCCCATAGCTGTATCGGGGCTGGTGCTCCTGACACACACCCACCCAGACTCTCCCATATTGCGGTGCATGAGGTATTATGCACCCTGCACCGTCCATGAGCACCCTGTGCCTCAGTTCCCACACCTATACAATGGGAATTAATCCTACTTCCCAAAGATGTCATGAGGACTAACGAGGCCTCACCTATCGTTACCATGTCATGGCATGTCACTCATGCCAGGGACTTCTGTCTCCTTCACTCTGTTCAATTGTCACATGTGGGTTGATGGTGCAGATCCCCCTTAGTTTGACATCTAACTCTACACAGAAGTAGCCACACAGGGTTTATTGCTGCTTTTTGGTAGGACTGCCGTAGTTCCTTCTCCTGTGCCTGGCGTTGGAACAAGTCCCTGCCATGCCCTAGCTTCTGCATCTCCTTTGCAATGACTGAAAAAACATCTTTCTTTCTGTGGGAACTCCACAGCTGGGTTTGCACTTCTCCTTCCCCCAGGGTTGGCAGTTTCCCAGGAAAAACTAGTTTAGGACAGGGCGCTGGTAAATAATGGCTGAAACCCAATTTGAACTGGGAAACTTGGAAAAATAATTGCATCAGTGTCCAGTACGCATAGAATGCATCTTTTCAAACTATGGACACATCCATTCAGAATGGAGAGTAGGCTTCATCTATCCACTATATCAAAGTTGGTCTTTTGCTACAGGATGCTGCATGACCAAATGGACCTGGACTGGTAGCCTGCATCTCTGCATGCTTCTGATTGCTTAATGCTTCATGCCTCCAACTCTGCATTATTGTTATTTTCATATAATTGAATGTTTTGGACTGTTTATGTAACATTGAAAACTGAAATAAGTCATGACATTTAACTTCCTTGAGAAAATACCAAACCAAAATGTATACCAACATTCCGATGTTCAATATTATAATTACATGTATTAGTGTTACGCCCACTGCAGTTTTACTTTAATTTAGGTTGTACAAATAAAATCTATTAATCTATAGCCTTATGCAACCATAGTTTGAATATGTAAATAAACTAAGTGCAATGCGGTGTGTATTAATGAAACAGTTTTTAAAATAGAAAATGCCTAAAAACTCAGACTAACCAGTTTTTCCATGGGGAAGTTAAAAACCATAATTTTACCTGGTAAAGCCTGCCTCCGGTAAATACCATGCCTTCCCTACCTTCCTCCCCAGAGACTAAGGAAATCCATAACTTCTTTCCTGAACCAACATGAGATCTAGCTGGACTTTTAGCTGTAGCTTTATATGAAGCCATACCTGTGTGCTCGCAGGGTGGGCTAGCGGTAAGGGAGGCATTTCTAAAACATGCTAGGCATAACCCCTGGGTGGCAGAGTTAAAAAATGTGACCCACATGGTCACTGCTGCAGGGACAGTAACGTTGCTGCTGGAGGACTATATCTACTGGTATGGGTAATGCAGTATTCACACAGGTATTGTTTGGTTGGCAGGACTCAAAACTGAGTGTGGATGCATGCAAGGCTGTGTCAATACAAGGAAATTTTACTGGTATAGACCAGGCCTTACTCTGTGTTTGTACTTAGTATAATGGAGCCCTGCTGAGGCCTCTAGTTCTGCTAATAATAAAAGTACATTTTTAGATCACTTGGATGGTGGGATTTTGTTTCTCTCTATTTGGTCATATTACTTAGATACATGGACCCTGATCCTGCAGTCTGATCCCTGCAGGCAGAACCTTACACTGACATGGAGCCTCCCTGAAGTGAAGGGAGCCATGAATGGGCACATGGGTCTACTGATATGTATCAGATTACAGGACTGGGGCCACGCTCATCAGGAAACATCTTAATTCTGACATACTGACTGACAAGTAGTATTGCTTCTTTTAATTTCTTTTAGTCCAGTTAGATCTTTATGGCAAAATCCCAGGCAGCGGGAACATCCACTTTCCATCAGATAATGATTCCAGTCAAAAACTTCTGAAATATTACAACACAATGTACAAAACAAATGTACTGGATCTTATTAGGTCATTGACATCAATCATGTGGGCTTCTCTGGATATTTCTACTGACAAGTAAGATGCCCACCGTCAGTCATAACAGGGTGTGTGATATCACAGTGCCACAGCAGAATAGCGATTGCTCCACTCTGCAGTTTATGCATAAAAAAGGAATCAGATGGACAGGTAACGTCCTTGTCAGGTCTGTAATAAAGAGCCCTTCCCTGTCCCTGAAGCTCCTGTGGAATGTTCCTTCCTCATGCTATCAGGGGAGGGATAGTACATAAAGTACTAGAACTATTTTTTGTATTCATTTGGGTGTGTATAATAGCACCTTATTTATACAATAAGAACATACCAATCTCTCTTCAAAGGACAGGAATGAAATTTCCCTCCCTCCTTCACTAGTCCTTACTAAATTAAACCAAAACTCTTCCACCACCCTGACCAAACAGATATAAACTTAACAAACTCAAGGCCCTGCTGGATTACAGGAGGGATCCTATTTCACAGATGTGAGCCTTCCTTAAGAATGCCCAGCCACAAGCCTTGGATAGCTTAACCCGGGGATTCATAATGCCACGGGTGGCTTCTAACCAGGAGTTAAAATGAAAGGGGAGAAGGCAGAACACAGCTCCCAGTTGTCTGTTAAACCAGAGGGAGAGCTCTCCACACCCTCAACTTCAAACTAAGCATCCAACTCTGGGTTTAGACACTGTGGGCTATCGTAGTCAGACTCAGAGTGATGGGAGGCAGACACTCTTGTGCAGAGTCCAGTCTTTATTTGTAGTCAGGCTGCTTATTGTGGAGGCCCAGTACAATTTGAGTTGCTTGACCACTGTCCTACAGGCCTAGCATAGCTTCAGTTACTTGCTTGGCTATTCTGACCCCTGTAGCATGACATCTCCAGTTGGCAGAGATGAATAGGACTACTGAGTAACCTTGTAGATGTCTCAGTTTCTGCATAACACGGCACATAACAAGACAAAATACAGATACTGTATGCTTGCAGCTGCACATAGATGACGGTGATGGGAACAACAAGTTATCCTTGAACGTCTGGGGGTACACTGTTTCATTGCCAACGGGTATACTTTTACACCGCCCCTCTTATCACCAGATGTTGTTTTGACGACCCCAATGATCATGGTGAGAATGGAATGTCCAGTATCAACACTTATCAACCTATGCGATAGACCTTAACCCAAAGCTACACACAGTTCCCAACTAGATGACATACATGGCATAGATATGGTCATATACATAGTATCTGATGACTCATAAGCATACAGATTACAGCCAACCCTTGTCAGGATGCCTGCAGCCCTCCGCAGATACAGTCAAGAGGACAATATGCTAAAGCCTGCCCATATAATGAACTACTTCTTGACTATCATGATTTAAATGGTTGTGAAGTCAGTGGGTGTTTTGATATTGATTTCAATGGAACAAATCTGACCTCTTAGACTGTAAACTCTTTGCCTTAGGACCACGTCTTCATCAAGGCTAAGACAAGCATAACACAATAAATTAATAAATAGCTTCTTCAGGGAAAGAGGACCCTTCTGCATGTCTTCTCTGCCAAACACACACGTGCACACACACACTGCTGCAAGGTTGGGTTCATCTTGAGGCTTAAACAAAGGTTCTGCCTGCTTTTTTCATCCAAATGCCTACCCATATTCATTCCACCCATCCTAGGATTTTATATGTTGCTCATCACAGGGGTGTCTGAGCACCTAGCTCTCGTTTTCCCCCATTAAGTCACTGGATTACTTGAGAGGCAGGAAGAAAGTGGGAAGAGGACTAAACAGAGCCCCAAGAAGGGCAAAGGAAAGAGTTATCATGAGAAAGGCACTTGGAAGGAGGGTATAGTTCAGAGGACACGGAGCTCTGCCTTGATTTTTCACTCTTTCATAAAGACAATTTCGTTGGCACTAATCTGATTTCTCTCTTGCTCTGCAAAAAGGAGCAAACCCTCTCCAGGCAGAGAAGGCACGTCAGTGCCATCCATTGCCCAAAGGGGCACTCAGCCCTCAACCTGCCAAAGTGGGACACGACGGGTGATCAAGACCAGGGACACAACACATTCTACTGGCAGAAAGTGTCATATGCTGTGGGACCGATTTCCTTCAGTGCAGACAACTCTCTCTGTAGCCTCAGCTTCAGGGTACTTTGTTTCCTATGTAAATAATTTTTAACAATACTGTGGCGGCACCAAATTTATGGGGAACGTTGAGGATTTTGGTACTAAAATGAGCAAAACAACCATCAGCTGAGAAACAACAGGAGCGTTAAGAAATGAAGGCTTTGAGGTGGGTGCCAGAGAGGGGCACAGCCTGACGTAGTCAGAACCCTGCTCTGCAAAGGGATTGATAGCTGCTGGGGAGGAAATAGTGCCTGCTATTTGAAGCATAAGCTTTTCTAGCCATGAGGAGATAGCAACTTTTACACACAGCCTGCAGGGAGAAGATGCCTTTATCATCCCTTCCCCTTGGGGAAAATTCCCAGCATCCAGCTCAGTTTCACAGCCGGAGCACTCAGGATGGTTTCGACCCTAAGTGTAATTGATCCACCAAATATATACTATAAAATAAGGTTCCCTTTCTCAACAGGCACGTTTTCCCAAACTTGCCTTGCTCAGACCTGAATTACTGCAACAGAAGCCCCAGCAGCAGCTTGCCTTGTCATTTTTTTCAGCAACATGGAACTACCTGAGCAGAAAGCTGTCGTGTGTTTTGACCCGTGTGGCTGGCACTGGATTAGAGTACTAAACTGAGCTGGTTGATGATTCATATGGCAAAGGGTTTTTTGAATATTTTGGGTATTTTCTATTTAAACCCAACAAATGCTTGGAATTTTATGTACAAGGAGGCCTAGGACTGTTTGATTTACCTTCAGACCTTAGTAGACTCATCTTTCAAGGTTGTATAATATTCTCAGAGTGGCTCTGCAGACTGGTAATGGACAATTAACTTCCTAAGCACTTGTTTGAATAGGCATGCATGTTGCTTCGCATCTCAGATTATTCCTGGCAGGAGCAAAGGTACAACCCTTTCCCTCCTGTTCCTCCCATTCTAGCCTTCCTCTGGAGCATTCTCCTACTTTTATGTCTGTCTTAATTAGATCATGCCAGTCCTAATTTGAGGATGCAGATCTTAAGAAGGGGAGGGAACACACTAATTTTAGACAGAGATGAATGCATCTACTTCCATCAGGAAAAAAGAGGGAAGCAAAGTGAAGGCAAAAGAAGAGCAATACCTGGAGACAAATTATACTCTGAAACTGGAGTAGTTATTCCATCAGAGCACATTAGGGATTTCAGGTGGAGAGAAATCTACCTCCAGCTCCAGAGTCTCATTTACTAGACTAATTACTCCTCCCTATTCTAGTCTGAGGGGCAGCTAGGAACAGTGGGTATATATTCATGTAATGAAAACCTAAAATCTAGATAATGCATTACCAAATGCATATCAGAATTGTACATATTTTGACTATATGCCTTCTCCACTGCCCTTGGCGTGTTATTTGCCTTCTTAGATCCCAGTCGTGCAAAGATCTACACAAGTGCTTAGCTTTACACATCCATTGCCTTCACTGAGGTTACTCAGTGTGTGATGCTAAGCTTGTGCATATAAGTCTCTAGGATAAGTGCATAAGGATCAGGGCCTTAGACTGTAAACTCTTCGGGGCAGGGACTGTCTTTCTGTGTATGTGGATGGTGCCTAACACATTATGGGTGATACCAGAATAATAATTATAATAGTGATCATACTGTACATACATACACACTACAGACTGGAAAGAAAAAATGGCCTCATTAAATTATATAAAAATCTATGTAGGCCTTTAACTGGTTCTGAATAACTCTGTGGCTGGGTGTATAAGCAAGGACATTTGAGACTGGCGCTGATCTTTGTTTCTTACTGAAAATTATTTACCTCCCTTTCTCACAGTTACCTCACCCATTACTGTAAATTATTCACATATGAAATTCTGACTTACTGAAGAAAAAAACAAAGGAGATTCTTATTTAACCCAAAGAAATGAATTCTCCTTCAAAATGAGTTATTCTTATCTCCCATTTGGGAACCAGAGTCTCTGAACTAGGGTATGCATTACTGAAAAACTACATATGCGTGACAAGGTAAGGGTTTACACCATAATCTTTTGCTCTGGATTATTGATATGGTATCTTCTAAACACCCTCTTTCCTGACTTCATCTATTGCTGCTCATCTGTATATAATGGAGATTAATGAGGATGGCAGATGCTGTCAAATTTTACACTTCTGGAAGAGGAGAAAAAGTCCAATGTGACTGGGGCATCAATCACAAACTATGGACCACATTATAGATCGGTGCCTGCTTTGATCATTTGCTGATGGCATCTCAGACTTACACCAAGACACTTACGAAGCTATATACTGGTTCACTAAGTTGGTCTTGGTTATCTAAACCATCCCTCATCCTCTCTTTTGTCATATGAAAAAAGAAGAATGAAGGTGAGGTGGCCAGACTACTGCTGGCAAAAGTCTCATGCCAAGTGAAGAGTTTCTTCACTCCCTTCTTTGTTTCTGGAAAGCCTTGAACACAGCAGGGCTCTTCTGGGGGGGTTGACAGCCTGGTTAATCTATGTTGCCTCCATACGACAATGGTTACATTTTCCTCACTGCAAGGAATCTTCAATGTTATCCCGCAGATGAGGTGATTCAGAGCTGTCACTGCCCTGGTGATAGAACAATGCCTGCGGGAGACAAATGCTTCATTTTTATTGCTTCAGTTTTCCTGTGAGAAAACAGGCCCTCCGCAAAGGCTGGGGGAGATTTGGCCCAGACCCCAGGAAACTGAGCCCCGTCTTTCCTGTTGTAAGCCATAGTGGGAGGCACTGGGATCCTGCTGGTTGAGATCATCAATGTCTCTGTAGGCTGGTGGACCCAATCACCAGCCTGGGACAAACGATCAACTATGCCCAGTTCAATTTGTAGCCCTTTACCTAGCACTCTGTTTATTCTTTAACACAAAAAAGGAACTGTGGAACAATCATATAAAGCAATAATTCTGTTCTCAACTGAGAGCGCGAGGACCTCTGGCCTCTGATAGCTCAACTTAATTGGCTGGACCTACTCCAGCTAAAAGGGTCTACAGGGCTTGCCTGCCCTCTTGCAACTTACTGTGGCAGCCATAGAAGACAGTGCTCCTAGTCCTCTCCCTGTTCCAAGCTCCCTCTTAGAGCGTGGGCCCTCATTTGTATCCCCTAGCTGAGACTCATCAAACCCAGCCACAAAATGCTGTCCAGCCAGTCAGATAATTCCCAGCACCTGACTGCTGGGCTTCTCTCCAAAACATGGCCAGTCCCCATCCCCCCAGCCCTTAAAGGGCAGACCATGTTACAGTCTCCCTTAGAGAGAGGAAAATACTGGCAATTCTTAGGGCTCTGCTCAATAAATCCTCACCAATTCTCAATCTGTGGTTCACTTCCTGTTTTAGGGAAAGGGGGTTGAGAAAGTTGGAGTCAGGCCAGTCTGGCAACATCCAGGGGCTTGAGTTTTCCTTGGCCTTACTAAGTCTGGTTTCAGGACCTGTTATCCATTGGTTGTATTGGCTGATGATGCTCTAATTAGTATTCATTTGCCAATTCCCCCAAGGTCAGTTCTCCAGCTGAGAAGAGCCAGAACATGGTAGTGTTCTGGACACACCTTCACCCCTCTATCACAAGGGCTGTAATAAAGTCTGATGTAGTGCTGGTTCAATGGCTGTGCAATACCTGGGGACACCCCTTACATTGGAGGTATTCCCTAGTTTTGTTGGTTATTTGGTCCCTTTATGATGCCCCAGTATTGCAAAAGGGCCAGGGTGCAGAGCAGAATCTGTTCCAGGCTGTGCACCGGCCATTTCTTACATTAGCCTCACAGTTTAGGGGGCTTGCTGGATCACCAGCTGCTCCTGAATGCCTACATAACAGCAATGGTCAGATTGCTTCCTTGTATCTGTAGCTGGTAAAAAAAGTAAGCCCTCTCCTTTCAGATGACAACCTTGCTACAGTCATCCAGACCTTTCACCTCAAGATCAGACCGCTGTAATGTTCACTACAACGGGCATCAATTTAAGTCATTCCAAAACTAAAATTTTCTGCTTATTGAGCAGTACTAGACACAGAAACTGTTATGGAGATGGAGGTCAGGACGCTTTAGATAAGGGAAAGTCTAGACTTCCATTCTAAGTTTTATTTTCTATTCTTTTTGAATTTTGGTAATGTTTGTTTGTTTGTAAATTGTTATGCTTAGGTGGGGCATGAGAAATACATTTCTGAGAATATGGAAAATTGAGGATTAAAGATGTTTACACGCTACATAATCCCAAAGTTATCTGTATTTTACATTTTTATTGTGTCATTCTTTTCCAGCCCACGTGTTCTACTAAGCAACAGGTTTGCAGAACTCCCAGACAGACTGTAGCTCTGTGTTCGCTCTGGAATAGTGCAGCTTTAAATCAGAGCATTTCCTACAAAAATAAAAGTATTTAGGTATCCTCTTCTTTGGGGACTAGGGCCATAGAGTGTAAAGGGACCAAGCTAAACAAATCAATTTCAATATAATGGGAAGTGCCATACCTGTTTGCTACCATTCTCTAGGATCTCTATAGAAGTCTTTAGAAGATCTTGGCAAAAAAACTCCTATCATTTTTTAGTTCAGTGGTTGAACCAGAACCAACAAGAATAAATTTAATTTCAGGTCAACCTGAAAAGACAATTTTTCTTGCTGAAACAAAAAAATGTGTTCTGGGTAGAATTAAATGTTTTGTTTGACTTGAGACAAAAAATTTTGTTGTGGTTTGGAGTGGTTTTTTTCTTTAAATCTTTTCTTGCGGTGTGTGTGTTAGTTAAATGTAGCTAAATTTTTGAAATGTCACATTATTTCAAAATGTAAAGTCAAAAGGTTCTGACTTTTCCCTATTTTTTTTTCCTGAAACTATTTGCCAATTTCAACTTGAATTCACAGTTTTGGTCAACCACAAACTGCATTTTGCACTGAATAAACTACTCTGAAAATTTTTTACCCAACCCTAGACTTTAGTAGTCCTCCAGGGTCAGAGTGTAAGAGAAGGGAACTCAGGGATGAATTGGGAGAGAGGGTGGAAGGATGAAGAGAGAAGGAAGGGTGAAGAGGAAGTGGGGACTAGAAAGTGGGGTGCAAGTGGAGAGGCTGAATGAGAAAAAGTGGGTACTGTAGAAGAGAGCATTGGGGAATGAATAAGGTTTATTTTAACTCTGAAGCTCCTCATATGTATTCTCTGTCTAAACCCAAGTTTTGTCTGGAAGTTACATCTTTGCTGCATGCTCTGCACTGGCTTATGATGACTTTGTGGGTGGAATTTAAGAATGATCTATAAAACAAGCTCTAAATGGTTTGGAACCCAACTACCCAACGGATCACCCCGCTCCCCTCAGGGAAAGCCATGGCAGTTGCTGGGCACTGGAGCTCACACCCTCCTGGTTTACTATGGAGGCAGTTGCTGTTGGGGAACATGAGGGGAGCTGGGATTCGTTAACTTTCAGTTCACCTCTGTTCTCCTGGTCCTTCCTGGTTGGTGGTGGGTGAGGGATATGAGTTCAGTGTGGAGCCTCCTGTCCGCTTTATTTTTCATGGGTGCATTCTGTAAGAACTTGTTAGGAGTACTGAGGACTGTGGCTTGATTGTATTATATTTTGCTGTGTTATTATGTGTTATACATTGTTCTGCAGCCTGCCAGAGCGTTCCAGTATTTTACCTGCATTAAGGATATTTACCCTTCTTGTGTTTTTAATTTGGCCCAGCACCTAGGACTCAGAGAAGCACAGTATTAAATCTAATGAAGTGAAATATATGTGATGTAATTTTACTGCCTCTGGTTTTTTCCCCCAGCTGGAAAGTACCCTGCTTGGAAAGTTCCCCCTCCCTCTCTTAAGAGGAAAGATGCAGAGCCAGCTTCAGGCTTCCCTCCTCTGCACTGCAATGAGATCTGGCTCTCTGTTAATGAGCCGCCTTTAGATTCTTCTAAACACACTGCGACTTGGCCCCTGTTTTCCTTGACTTTGTGCCAAGCCTATTACACGTGTCGGAGCAGCCAGGGAAACGGAAGAATTATGATTTCCATTTGGCATCTGCTGCCGCTTAGTCTCATTTTCACTGGCTTTGAAATATAGCAATTGCTGCTTGGGTTTAGGTTTTCCTTTGCTCGCTCGCAAACCCTCTCTTCCTCCCCTCCTCCCCAATAACACAATAAACCACTCCACTAAGAACCCCTTTCTTTTTGTAAAATAGGGACTCGTTTGTTCTGGAGTGAAATTTCATTATCCAAAGAGTTTCGTTGTAAGAGCGAGGGCGATAATGAGGTTATATCTAATCAGAACACACAGAATGCTTTACCATTAGCTCCATTTCACTACTTCGGAAGGAGCGTGGTGGGGGTGCAGGGTAGCTGGGAGCCAGGGACATCAAGACATTCCTGTGTCATGCTTAGCAGTGCTGAAGGACAGAAGCTGGTTGGACAGTGGAGACTCAAAGATGGAGAAGTCTAGCATCGATGTGGCATTTGTAAAGCACTCGTGGCTGTAGGATCTTCATGCCACTCCTACAATTAAATGTAGGGGGAAGGGTAGAGTAGTCCTGCGGCGGTGGAATTATGGCTATAAAAAGTTGGGGTTCCTGTCTTCCCTGCTGCTGCTCCTAATCTTCCTTCTCCTCAGGGAAAAGGGTGATTGTACATAGGTGCCTGTCTGTGCCCTGCACACGACTCACTTGGAAGGTATAGTCTGTAGAACGTGTCTATTGTCTACACAGAAAAGAAAAAGCCTGTGGCTGGCCTGTGCCAGCTGACTCGGGCTCAGGGGCTGTGTAGACTTCCAGGCTCAGTCTGGAGCCCAAGCTCTGGGACCCTCCCACCTCTCAAGATCCTGGAGCCTGGGCTCCAGCCTGAGCCCAGACATTTACCCAGCAGTGAAAAAGCCCCGTGAGCCCCAGTTGCGGTATAGACGTACCTGCAGCGACGCAAGCACAAAACAGGTCAATCATTCCAATTCTTATCATACTAGTATGCTTCCGCTCCGCCAGCTCGTTCTACTGAGAGAAAACCGAAGGGGTCCTGAGATAACATGACTTATCTGGGGACTCTGTTCCTTTTAAACTCACTGCTACGTATTTAGATTCTCTCTTGGACGCTGTACTCTGGCAGGGTCAAGAGTGGAAAGTCCCCGCCTTTTTTTCTGTTGTGGACTCCTCCAGCATGAAAGAATCCTCGATGGCAAAGACTCCGAATAGCAGGCTCCTACACCATCCTGCTCCTACTCCTTGGTTAGTGGCAGTGTATAAAACAGGGAGCAATGTGGAGGGAGCAGAACTAGAGAATGCTGTGCTCTGGCTATTCCTGACTGATGGATGGGGGTTGCTGCAGGGATAATTGCCAGCTGGTGATGGTTAGAGCAGCCCCAAGTCTGCTCTAACTTTTGCCTGGATCAGGGCTGGGGTAAAGCTGTGTAGAGAATCAGAGAATCATAACAGACTTCCTGATGGCCTCCCTCCTCCCCACACATCTGCTGCACACAGTGCGTCTTGGCTATACAAATCAATAGTATGCATCCATCAGGATATTTATATTATAGAACAAGACATGGAGGCAAAATTAAGGCTGAGTGGGTGGTGTGATAGTGTGTAATGAAGGATTATATGGCCACAGGAGAACTGGCTACAGCTGCCAGCTACAAAAAGGAAAGTGCTATATCATTTATTACCAGTTAGATGCTTGCTGCTGTTATGATTAGCCAGTACTTTGTGCAGCTTGGGGCGGGGGGGGAGGAAGTTTCCACGCAATATACAACTGCCACATGGTGGCTTTCACCAAATTTGCATGAAAGGGAAGGGGGAATTATCTGTAGGGGGAACCTTCCCTTCTCAACTGAACAGCCTCACAAGAGTTTTGTCATAAGTAAATTGGCCCCTTATAAGAAAAAGCATATTTTACTCTGAAGAAAAGAAAAAACATAATCATGTGAAGTTTCAAGGAAATTCTGCAGAATTCACTGAAGTCAGGCAAAAGGGTCAACTCAAATTGCTCAGAAATGTCCATTTCTAGCTTCAGCTCACCCAGCGACGGCTCTGGTCCCCTATTACCCTTATGTCAGAGATTCTCTCTTCTCTGCAGCTGCTCTCAACACTGTGTGGGCTTGAGAAAAGGAAGCAATTCTCATGCTACAGAACCTTCCACCCAGGTCCAATTTGCCTGCCATCCAAGGCCATACCAACAGTCCAGCCCATTTTATTCTCTCACCTACAGGGAAAGGGGAATGGGTTCAAAATGTTTACTAAATTCCTCTGGGTGGATTTGTTTGGGGGGTTTTTGGGGAGGGTCATTTCTATTATTTTCCTATTTTTTAAAAAAATGCAAAAAGAATGGCTCCAGCACAGGTGTCCTTGCAAAGGGGAACAACAGATCCTGGAAAGCTGAGGGATATTTTGTATGTAGACCAGCAATGAGCACCCAACCCCTCTGTAATGGGATGAAAACTGTACCAGCAAGGTGGCTCACTATCAATTCCACCCTCCCATAAGCTGCTCCAACCCTTTGAAATTCCTCCTATTCTGCAGTAAGGGCTACTCCTGGGCGTTATTCAGCAGAATTTCCATCTACCCCAACAGGCACAATCTGAAAGGGCCAGAAATCAATCCCCCAAATACCTTTCCACAGAAGCAGCTCCCCCACTTGGCAAACACTTCTTCCAGTAGGGATCAAGTCAAGTCATTATGTAACCGATGCCCAGTCAGTGTGGTGCTCTGCTCAACTCTGGTGGTGGCTAAGCTACTACACCCTTGGCTGACAGAACTGGCTCTTCTAGATGGGACAGCAAAGGGTCACTGCTTTTTGAACTAGTGGTCCCAAGTTCCATCCCCACTTACAACAACCTAATCAGGGGCACAGTATTAGAACTGCTACAGCTACTGCAAATCAATATAAGTCATCTCATTGCGGGGTCCGTCTGTTTGTGTAAAGCACCTAGACACAGGAGTGCATGTTATTACTTAGTCCTGCCTTGAGTGCTGAGTACTGGACTAGATGACCTATTGAGGTCCCTTCCAATCCTACGCTTCTATGATGCTCTGTCACACTACATACAAGTGTTCATCATGGAATCTACATCGTCTGACCAGGTTGATTTGCATTCCCTCTCTTTGGGAGCTCTAAGTAATGTAAATCACTAAGGAAACCTCTCAGACCTGACTTGAAGATCAATGGAAATAACATCTGGTTGCCTGCCAGGCAGTCCCATTGGGGGGCTGAATTTGGATGGAGGTTTTTTTTTATCTTTATCTTTTTGTAGCTCTTGCTTAACACAGGTGAGCAGTTTCACTTTTGCCAGCCGCAATCAGGAACTTTTAGATAGCAGCCTTAAAGAACAAAAAGTTTGACTGTAATTTGGGGGATGAAGAAGGTAAAAGTGCAAAGGGGCTTGGAAATAGTTCCTTTAAAATGTTATAAAAAGCAGGGTATATACCTAGTGCAGTGGGTGAAACCATGAAGGTAATTTATACCATAAGACAGTGTTTCCCAAAGCATAGGGAACTCTCACTTCTACTAGGTTACAAAAAGGACTAGCCAAGGAGCTATAAATAAATGTTTCAATCGGTCTCCAGAGCTTCAGCTTTCAATAAAAAAGGGGTAAGTGTCCAGCTGTGATGATTGTGAAGAGAACATGAAGCAAATATAACCAGTGCAGAGTCATCTTTGCCTGAATTTGCAGAGCTCCTGAAGCAATAGCTCCGAGTGGTGCTAACTCAGATGCCATTGAAGGTATTGTAAATGTCAACATTAACTATTATACTGATCATCAAAGCCGGTGAGAGGAGAGGAAGTTTCATATTATGAAGAGCTACACCAGTGTTTCTCAAAGTGTGTTTGTGTGGGGAGGGGAAGGGAGTGAAAGACTGAGGGGGCAGAAGCTTTATAAGCGTATGACACAATGTGATTGAAAGAAGATGTGCTTGTTTTCATCTTGCTGAGAAGAGGCTCATCTGTCACAAATTTGGGAACTACTGGTGTAAGGTGAGATTTGTAGGGGGAAATATTGTATTGTCAACCCTAACATTCAAAAATCACAAGTCAGGCTTCCCCACACCAAATCAGGCTAGGCTTTAAAAAATAATCTGTGTGGGGAGTCTTTTCATTTGCCTGCTGCATTTTGAGTTTCTCCCCTCAGCTATGATAGCTAGAAACTTACTTTAAAATAAATAAATAAATAAATAAATAAATAAGCTGCAATTCTCACATCATAAAACGTCTCCAAGCACCAGGGACTTAAGAAAATGACAAAGAGCTCACACAATAAAATCGCGAGTGTTGGTGATACTGGGAATTCCAGTTCACATAAATACTCCCCTCCCCCCTTCACAAGGAGAAATATGAGGCTCTCAATTAAGTTCAGAGATGTTATTCGTGCAAAAGACGTCTGAGGCAATGGGCGGTATCAGGATTATGGTGGGCATATGAAAGAAGATTCAATGGAGAAGCTGCTAGAGCTATTTCTTCAGTTTGGCAGGTGGCACCTTTACATGGATGTCCTGTGTCCCACACTCCTATTTCTGTCTGTGACTAAGCACATGTCCACAATGAGGCCATGTCTACATTAGAGATCTTACGGTGGCGTTGCTGTACCGATGCAGCTGCGCCGCTGTAAGATCTCTCAAGTAGCTCTATGCCAATGGGAGAGAGCTCTCTCGTTGACATAATTAACAAGCTCTCCTGCCGACATAGAACTGTGCACACTAGTGCTTATGTTGGCGTAACTTGTCCTGAGCGACGTAAGTTTTGCCAACATAAGTGGTAGTGTAGATATAACCTTAAACTGCTACAGAAGCACAGCTACAATGCTTCAGCTGCACCCCTGTAGCATTTCAGAGTAAACTCTCACTGCTGCCATGGGAGGGGTTCTTCCATTTCTGTAATTAATTCACCTCCCTGGGAGGTGGTAGCCGGGTCAACAGAAATCTTTTCCTGTCAACCTAGTGCTGTCTACACTGAGGGTTAGGTTGGCTTAACTACATCGCTCAGGGGTATGTGTTGACCTAGCTTTTTAGTGTAGAGCTGGCCTTAGAAACTTTGGTTGGTACAAATCACATAAGCGTAAAGCCACCAAAGTCAGTATATGGCTTGTGTGCCTGCATACTTGGCTGCTTGCATCAGTGCTTCGTGTACTCACAAGGAATGCCTGTGTCGATGCAAAGTGCTGTGCACTATGGGTCGGTGTCCTAGTATGCCACTCACTACCTTCCAGCACAATGCCGTCTGGGGAATTTTCACAATGTATGATGGGGCACAAACCAACCATGTGGGGGAGGGGCTGGGAGCAAAGGGTCAAGTTCCCATCATGCAACTTTCTCCATCCCATAATACCATACCTATCCCATACATTTTGTGCCATTTAAAGAAGTCCCACAAACCCACATGACACTATTTCCTGTCCGCCATCTCTGACAGAAGCATGGAACCCACACAGCTCAGCACTATTCTCATGTGCATGGCAAATGCAGGATAAATGATCCTTCAGCATTTGCAGAGTCACAGGAAGAATTATGATGACCGGGAAATGATTATTTCTTTTAGGTCAGCTTGCTACGGGACATAATGAAAAACAATTCCAGGTGGTTGTTGGCATTCAGAAAGCAACTGCGGAAAGTGCGTCACACTTCTGGGTGTGGAAAATGAGCACTGATTGGTGGGATCACTTGGTAATGGAGGTTTGGGACGATAAGCAGTGGGTGCAGAACCTGTAGATGTGAAATGCCGCATTCCTGAATCTGCGTGCCAAACTCGTGCCAGCCATGCAGTGGAAGGACCCCAGAATGAGAGCTGCACTGACATCTGAGAAGTGAGTGGTGATCACACTGTGGAACCGTGCAATGCAGGACTGCTGCCAGTCAGTGGGAAATCATTTTGGAATTGGAAAATCCACAGTAGGGCCATTAATCGTATCCTGCTATGCAGGACTGGAACTCCAGGCAATGTGCAGGACACAGTGGATAGGTTTGCAGCAACGGGGTTCCCGAACTGCAGTGGAGTGATAGATGGCATACACATCCCTACGTTGCCCCAAGCCCGTCCTGCCATAGAGTACATCAACAGAAAGGGATACTTTTCTATGGTTACGCAAGCACTGGTGGATCACTGGGGACCCCTTCACCGATGTCAACGTGGGCTGGTCAGGGAAGGTGCGTAATGCTCGCATCTGTTAAGAACTCTAGACTATTCAGAAAGCTGCAAGCAGGGACATTTTTTTCCAGCTAAGATTACTATTGGTGATGTTGAAATGCCAACAGTGATCCTGGAGGGGGATCCAACCCACCCTTTGGTCCCCTGGTTCATGAAGCTATACACTAGCCAAGAAAGATTCAGCTCCTGTTTCAGCAGGTGCAAATGACATTTGAATGTGCCTTTGGTGGACTGAAGGGATGCTGGCAGTATTTACTCACTAATTAGATCTCAGTGAGAAAAATACCCCAATAGTTAAAGCTGCCTATTGTGTCTTGCATAATATCTGTGAGGCAAAGGGGGAAAATTGCCACAGGGAGAGAGGGAGGGAGGAGGAGATGTCTGCTGACTTTGAGCAGCCGGACACAAGGGCCATTAGAAGAGCTATGCAGCTGGGGGAGGTCAGCCACAGCAATGTGCTGTGTTGTGCTGTACAGGGGTCTACCTGACCCTGAAGTTTTGAGCATTGTTAGGATTTATGTACTGCTTAGTGAGATATTCATAAATGTACAGCATCTCTCAATGCAGTACTTGCTGTACATTTATAATTATTACACTGTGCTTTTCATTGGACCTACGAGTTCTGCAGTCCTGTTGCATTACAAGTAATGCGTACTTTGAGTAGCACTAAGCATTCTGCCATGTATGTGAAGAGGAATTTATTTCTGAAAAATAAAAATATATTGCATACCAAAAACACTGTAAAATAATAATGTGCAATTAAAAAACAATATGGTGCCAACATATGCAATAAATTGATGGAACAGAACTTAAAAATAGAACAGCAGAAAACATGTGCGTCCATTTCAGTCCTTTTCTGCCAAACATACGCCAACATGGTCAGTGTATGTGAAACTGCAGTTATCCTTAATGTCCCCCAGCATGGAGTGGTGGGGTAGACACGTGTCCCATGATGCCACATGAAATGCTGGGGGAGTATAGGGAGCTGCTGAAATGAAGTTGTCCACTGATTGCAGAGGGAGGCGAGCACATGACCTTTGGACCTGTAGGTCAACAAGAGTCTGCAGTACTTGCATCTGCTGCCTGATAAGCTCCATTATGCCCTGGTGCATCTCTCACTCCTTTTCGTGATGGGACTCCTGGGCATTTCTCCTGTCTGATCTTCCCTTCTCCAGGCTGTATGCTATATTCATCCTCCAGGACCTCTGGGCACAGTCCAGACCAGCCCTGGTTTGCAGGAGTTCAGTGAACATGTCCTCTCTAGTCCATTCCTTTCTCTTCCTCACCAGGGTCAGGAGTTCCACACATATGGCAGAGGGATCCTTCAAGGCTGCAGTGGCAGCAGATACATATAAAACAGGTCCTGGCACATAGCATAGCTGGACATCCCTCTGCCCCGTGTCCCCCTCCTTCTCTTCCTCCTTCTACTCCCCTCTGTTCACAGCAGGGGTCTCTATCTTGGGCTCCTCGGAGGTGTCCACAGTGCCCTGTAGGGTGGTGGTGCGGGAGTGGGGGTCTCCAATAAGCATGGCATTCAGCTCATTGTAAAAGCAGCAGGTCTGGGGTTCAGCAGACTGTTGGCCTCCCTGGCCTTGTGGTATGCCTGGTGCAATTCCTTCATGTTCACACAGCACTGCTGCTGATCTCCATCATACCCTTTGCCTGCATCCCCTGTGCAATCTGCTCATCAATGTCCACGTTTCTACAACTGGTCTATAGATCTGCCTGCACAGCCTCATCTCCCCATAGGCCCAGGAGATCCAATATCCCCCCATCTATTCAGGGCAGGAGCCCATCTAATGCGTGGAGCCAGCACGGCCAGGTACACGCAGCAAGGGAGAGCTGCTAGGTGTGCTTGCCAAGGTGGACAATCAGGAAAAGGCATTTCGAACATGCAGGAATTTTAAAGAGGGAAGGCTTCCAAACTCTGTGACCCCCTAGGCAATGGAGTTCACAATTGTGACCAGAGCAGTCACTGTCAGGCGTTGTGGGAGAGCTTCTGGAGGACTGTTAGGTGGACTACGTAGGTCACCCAGCGTCTAAACTCTCAGTACCTTGATGACAACATGGTATTCATGGCTGAAAGCTGTTCAGGGAGGTGCATGTTATTGCGTCGTAACAGGGCACTTATGTCAGCAGTGTCTTATGTCAAATTTGAGCATAGACCCATGCACAACTAGGTCAACACAAGGTGACTTATGTCGATCCAACTCTGTAGTGTAGATCAGGCTTTAGTCTATAACTGGCATGTTTGCCTCTGTATTTAATGGGGTGATGGGTACAAAGTCCCAGAAACACTTCATTCACATGCAGTTGGGTGGGGTATTGGGACTATTGCCCTAGATACAAAACTCCGAGTTTTTAGGAGTTTTAAATTCAAATGGATATTGCTATGGAAAGAGTTGGTGTAGAGAGACTGACTCACCATCTCTCTCTCACTTATTACAAACACAAATCTTGGATGCAGCTGTCCAATTTTCTCTAGGCAGGAATAGGCTTAAATCTTTACTGCAATTTGGTTCACATGATTCAGGGCCTTCTTCCTCTTTTGCCTATAATTGATCAGAAATCAAACCTTAGTGCAGTCTAGAGACTAGTTTAGAAGCATTTAAGCCTTTTCCTTCTAAAAGATGAGAGAAATTGAAAACGGGAGGGCTTGCCAGGTTACAGTCAGCACTATGCTCTGCTCGCCTCGTTATGTATTCATCTCCAGATGATTCTCCAAACAAACATTAACTATTTGAGTGATCAGTGTACACCATTATGGTCATTTGTCACAAGTCCTGTTAAATCAGGTCCTTACAGGTGAAGTTAAAAGCCTTTTAACTGTATGTAGGGTATTCCCCTATGTTTCAAGGAAATAAAGGACAACTATGGGAAAAATCCAGGATGAAGCTTATTTTTGTGGCACATCACTCCACAGTGCTTTATTCATGGTACAAAGTCACTTGCATCATGGAGTATGATCCTTTGCACGATTGGTGCCAAAAACACAAAACAGAGAGTGACCTACATTAACTTGAAAGAACCATGGAACTGGAAGGGACCCTCAAGAGATAATCTAGTCCAGTCCCCAGCATTTATGGAAGGACTAAGCATTATTTAGACCATCCCTGACAGGTGTTTGCCTAACCTGCTTTTAAAAATCTCCAACGATGGAGATTCCACAACCTCCCAAGGCAATTTATTCCATTGATAACCTACCCTGACAGTTAGGAAGTTTTTCTTAATGTCCAGCCTACACACCCTTGCTGCAATTTAAGCCCATTGCTTCTTGTTCTATCCTTAGAAGTTAAGGAGAAATGTTTTTCTCCTTCCTCCTTGTAACAATCTTTTATGTACTTGAAAACTGTTATTTTCATCCAGTTTTTTTTCTTCAGACTAAAAAAACCCAATTTTTTCACTCTTCCCTCATACGTCATGTTTTCTAAGACCTTTAATCATTTTTGTTCATCTTCTTTGGACTTTCGTCAGTTTGTCCACATCTTTCCTGGAATGTGGCACCCAGAACTGGACACAATACCCCAGTTGAGGCCTAATCAGCGTGGAATAGAGCGGAATAATTCATTCTTGTGTCTTGCTTACAACACTCTTGCTAATACATCTCAGGATGATGTTTGCTTTTTTTGCAAGAGTGTTACACGGTTGACTCTCATTTAGTTTGTGAGCCACCATGACCCCCAGATCCCTTTCTGCAACACTCCTTCCTAGGCAGTCATTGCCCATTTTGTGTGTGTGCAACTGATTGTTCCTTCCTAGAGGTTGGGTTACATTACATCAGGCACCAAATAAGGGACAATCCTTCAAACAAAGCATGCGGTGGAGATTCTGCCCCTCCACCAGGACATGAATTCAAGGTTCTCTCTTTGTTGTTTAGCAGCTAAAGGCACAACAAGCAACTAAACAATGAATAGAGCTGCATTCCCTGCTTCTCCTTTCACCCCGCTCCTTCTAGTGGATGTTAGTGGATGTCCCTAATGGTAATCAAACTTAGCTCTTGGGTCTTGGAAAGTATATAGAGGAGAAATTGATTCTAGATGTATGTAAATACATTATATACAAAGCTTCAATGCCACTTTTTTTAAAGACAATTTGTGTTCAGTCACAGTCCTTAGTCTGTTGCTGCTTTTTTCTATGCCAGTTGCCCACCAGTTGTTCTGGGAGGTGTCTAGCAGTGTCCCAATCTGTCATGGGAAATCTCATATGTCCCAGGTTGTGGTGGCTATTTTGTCCCTATTACTAGATGTGCATCTGGCAATCAGAAACTTAAAATCATGTCACTCATTCGGTCTAATAACGAAGAGCCTTTGATGAGATGTCACATGCTGAAACAACATGGGGATACATTTTTGGTCCCTGTGTATCCTTTAGAAGTGGGCTAGGCATCCAGGGAATGCCAGCAATGCATTCAGATTGCCTTCCAAACTTTTCCATCTTTGCAAACTTCATTTACTAACTGTATCCCCCCTCCTGCTCAATGGAGAGCTGAGTCTTCTGTCTCTGTTCATTCCTGTTGTGAGACACCCAATTAAGTCCCAATGTTTCCTCACTTCAGAAAATTGATGGTGATGATCCGGTAGTTATAAAATCTCAACTGTGATATACTTCACATCCAATATATGGTGCCTAATTGCACAGTGGATGGTCACATCAAACCTCTCTTCAATTTCAAGTATTTTTTAAGATAAACGTTAAAGGGTCTCTCTCTCATTGTGCCCCTTTCTCACTACTGCCTTCCCTTCAGTATTGTTCCCTGTGCCCCTCTCACACAACTACTGCAGTAACAAAAAAAACCATCCACTTTTTTATGTGAAAATGCTGAGTGACTAGCAAAACTGGATAACCAGGCAAAAAAGTCAAATTTCAGTTGGTTTCACTTTCTGGACAAAATCTGTTTGCGCAGCTGAGATTGTTTACAGTGTATTGTGTCATTTACCAAAGAAATTAATTTAGACTCAGGAATGAGTGAGATATATCTTTGCAACAGCATCTCCTGTAATAGTGCCATTAAGGATCTGAACTAGAACAAAGCTGCTGCAATGTGTTCAAAATATGTTCTACTTCCTGAAAATCACAAACCCGATCAAAACACTTTCCAACCCTCGTAATGCTTTGCATCTTTCTTTTTATTTCTTTCAGAGAACTACATGGGGTTTTCTTTGTTGACCTGGAAAAACAGACTTACAGCTTTTCATTTCTTTGGGAATTTTATTGGCCAGAAACTTACTCTGGTTATAAAGGACACTTTGAATCATTACACTGCTGTCAGCTGAAAATCATAATGGTAATTTATAACAGCAAAGCACTGACCTAACTAATTAATCCTCACTACATCCTTTTTGGTAGATAAAGATCATCATCACCCCCATTTTACAGATGAGGAAATAGAAGCATAGAGAGGGTAAGCTATTGGACCAAAGTCACACAGCAAATCAACAGTAAAACTGGGATTAACCCAGGAGGTCTGGCCATTAGATCAGCCTGTCCCTCAGAAAAAAAGAGCATCGGACATGCTCAATCTGCAGAACCACATTGAAAAGTATTTTGGATACCATATAAACCAGGCGACATGGAGAAGGGGGCTGGATAGAAATACACAAATACAGCAGCAGTTCCCAACTCTGCCACATTGCACACCACCAACATAAAACGCCACCACCTGTAATATCACCACCAATTTTTAATAAACAGACTATGTATGAAAACCATTTTAAAATCTAAGTGTTGTTAAAGCACATTGTATCAATAGCATAGCTATGTATATAAAAAGCTGTAGTCTTGCAAAATATTAATAAATGCATTATAAACTTACCCCATCTGAGATTTCTGGTATGCTTTTAATGAGAGGGATGTACTTGCTTGACAGAGCTAAGCTGGTGGATATCTTGGTTGGTGGATATCTGGTAAAATCTTAGATAGGGCAGCTGCCGCACAGCCTGGGGCAGGAGCGGCTCCTGGCCATTTGCTGGGAGTGTGTCTGGGGAGGGAGGGGACAGAACAGCTGTGCCACCCTGGGCGCTGGGGGCCGCTGCGCTCTGCCTCTGCATGGCCCAGCACCACTGGAGGCTCTGCGGTCAAATCCCCAGCATAACAGAGATATTGGTGGAGTCGGGCCCACGTTCTGCCATCATAATTAGTCAGGAGATGTGTACCATTGGAAGGGGCCTGCATAGCACTGATGGTACGCATACCACAATTTGGGAATCACTGAAATAGAACATTTTTATTTCCAAGTCATAAACTCGATTCCCAGTTTGGCTGGTTTGATGGATAGTAATGGTTTTTGGTTGCTATCAACTGCTTGGTGGCCTGTGTGAAACAAATTGGTGATCTTGGTTTTACATGGAATGGGGATTGAAGCATGCAGTCATTAGAGCTGAGAAAACAATTCAAAGTGATTTATATATAATATACTCAGTGAATTGAGGCTTTTCCTGCTTGCAGAAAGTCAGGGCTCGAGTTGAGAGGAACACAGTGGGGTGCGGTGCAACGTATCACCAACCTCTCCCAAGGGGAGATCCTCTGCTGCAGAATCCCAGCCTTCATTTTTAGACGACTTTTTAGCGCTCCTGGGTGTGAAGGAAAACTTCAAAATATGATCCCAGCATTGCTGATGCAATGATGTTGGCCTTACTGAGCAGAGAACTTCAAACGATCATTCTGAGAAGAATGAACTACGCCTTTTCATCTCAACAGGGCTTTAACCCAGATGTCCAATGATGACAATTTCACTGTTGATCCAAGTTAAGAAAGGAGAAAAAGAAGATCCTATTCCTCAGATCTGCACAATTTATTGTGGGTGATGTCTCACTTTTGTATCAGAAAAGGGTTACACATGCGAGATACCACTATTTATTTTTCTCCCCTATCAAGAAGCCAAGCGCAACTAAGGCGCAGAGCATCTGAGCTTCACTGAGCGGGAGCCGAGCTAAGCCCAGAGGTGTTTCCAAACCCTGCCATGAGGAATGTGCATGCAGGATCACTCTCTATTTCAATTAACTAGAGCTAGTCAGAAAAACTTCAGTGGAATGATTTTCTATTGGAAAATGCAGTTTCATCAGACTGCTTCATGAAATTTTGTCAATTTCACTGAAGTTTTGTTTCAGAGGAAAAAAAGGAAGAAGTTCTGACAATGTGGAAATATTCAATTTTTCCTTTCCTTTTTTTTTTTAAATGGTAATAAAATAAAGCAAAATCCAGAATGAAATTTTAACCAAAGCACTTTTTCCCTCCAGAATTTTCTTTTACAGAGAATTTTGAAATTTCTGGGTTTCACTTGTCTAAATGTCAAAATCCTCCATGAAATTGAATTTCCCTTCTCTGCACGACTCTCCAATTTATCCAATGATACTGTGGGTGAGTTTGTTTAATCTGTGGATTCATCATAAACAGTTCATTGAAAGTCATAGATGCTTGACTTTTGGAACTCAAACCATTTTTGATAGCTGTAATTGGGCACATGAAGTTACATGGCATTGTTTGTTTCCTGATTGGATCAATGTAAATCGTATAATTAGGAATGGGTTTGAAGAAGCTGTGCTAAAGAGGTGGACAATAAACAAGACTGTAAAAGTACAGAAAATTTTAAACCTTGTCTTTTGTATGCTGCAGAGGCCTTGCCTGAGGCACAGCTCTTAGAAAATCAGGCTAAGATTACTGGCTACATGAAGTGTTTAAATGTCCCTTGTCGCATTCAAACAGAATAATTGTGTGCACACACAGTCCAAGGTGCAGAAAAGAACAACAGACCCCTTTTAAGCCCATTTGATTATCTCTATTCCAGGACTCAGTGGTTTACAGTACCCTGAATTCCTGCTGGGTTAAGTGTCCCATCTCCCTTAATGCAGTAGTGTCCCATATCTCTTCATACAGTATAACAGATGCTTGTAACTGGGTCACCAACAATTACTTTCCATGTTCTAACTGATCTATAATTTGTAAATTGGTCATTCCTTCATTATAGGCTGCTGAACTCAGGGAAAATACCAGGTTTTAACTTTGATTTTTCCTGTTGTAGCCTGGCTTGGTGTGGGGAGCCTGGGCATCAGTCTGGTGGGGAACCCGGGGGTGTTACCCAAACAACAAATGTCACAGGATCTTTTTAGGGGATAAGGCAACAAGCCACGTTTATTGTGAACACAGAAACTTAGTAAATAGTATTAAAGAAAAGAAAAGTATCAACACTGTAATAACATCAATATTGTGCTTTACATAGTGAAATAGCATTAACAATAATGTAAACACTAGGAAAACAGTATTAACATTATATCAATACTACAATTACAGAGACACGTGTTTCAATTGATGCTTTCATTCACACTCACACACACTGACAGGCATACATAGACAGGGAGACAGACAAACATACATAGGGATCTTCCAGATGTTATAGTTACCAGCCTCTTGGTGCTCATGATAGTCACTGGCCAGGTGACTAGAGCACGAGGATGAGGAGCAAGGTTCTGCCGATGTGCATCGGTACTCCTGACTGATGTGATGTTGTAGACCCAAACCTCCAGCCTTCATCTTCTTGTCCCATTTTATAGGGAAAAGACCCCATGTAAGTCTATGGGTTTTGCATTGTCATGCTGCAACTGCATTTTTTGTGTGATCCTCAATCACCCACATTGCTGCAAGCCTGATCAGATTTTGTCCTTTGAAATGGGCTGGCTCCAAAGTCATCAGGGTGGGTTCCTCTTCAGCCATTTGATCATCTTTGCTCCTTTCTTCTTTCCTCAAGCGTTTTAGGTGAGGCTGGTGTTTTCTTCATGTCTGTTTTGATATCCCTCACTCAGACCAATTGTTCAGTCACTCTTCCTGTCTACACCCAACTCAATTGCTCACCCATTCACACTTCAATTACTCAGGGCCAACTCCTAGCTGAAGAACTTACATATTATTTTTAAAGCAAACCTTATTTCATTTTTGACAGTGTCTTTTACAATTGAAAGTAGATATACAAATATATTAAAAGTGAGTAAAAATTAACAGATAAAATGGTTTTCAAGCAAATAGACATAGAAAGTAAGTGAACATTTAAAAGGGTAAAACAATAAGAGTTAGTTGAGGTTTTAGCTCTTGATTAAAGTTACAGTGTGTCAGGCTGAAGTGCCTTTTGGTAGGAAAGGGGGGGGGGTTGTGGCTCTGTTCTTTCATGTATTTCTCAAAAACAAGATTGGGCCAACAGGGGCAGCCGGGCTCTAACTAGATCCCCCCTCCCCACCTGACTTCCTTGTCAATTTCACGGCTCTAGCATGGAGCCATGAAATTGAGAAGAATGACCGCCAACAGCCGACTTAAGTAACCCACAGCGTCAACACAGATTCTGTGTCACCCTAACTACACCGACATAAGCCATACGCCTCTCGTGGAGGTGAAGTTATTATGATGTCGGTGTAGTAGGGCAGTTACATGGGCGGGAGCAAGGCTGTAGTGTGTACACTGCCGTAATTAGGTCAACATAAGCTGCCTTATGCCGATTTAACACTGTAGTGTAGACCAAGCCTCAGAGGTGACCAGTAGGTCATGAGTGTTATAGGATTTCAGGTGCTCATTTGCCCTTTTGACCTCTAGTCTTCATGAGATTAGAAGGGAAAAAAAATTAAAATTTGACTTTTCTACCTTAAGTAAAAGAGCCATCACTCTCAGATCTTTTTATAAATTGTTAGTTTCTTTTGTGAGGTGCTTGTGCTGAGTGCAAGGCCTTCATTTGGAGCAATTAAGATAATTTGAAGACATCAGTCTTACTTATGAGATTTTGCCTGAGGTAATTATTAAAGATGTGGGGGTGCACCAGAAAATGCTAATTTTGATAGCTATGTTCACCCAAAGACTGGACAGCTGTCAATTAGTCAAATATATTCTGTCTGTACTAGTCATCATCACACAATGAAATAGTCATGCATCGGATGAAGAAATGTCTCTCAGGCATATTTAGGCCCCAGGCATATACACAACTAGTCATCACAACCTGCCACTTCCACTACCCATGAAAACTCTGATGTCAACACTACAAAAAGGAAGTTGTCCAACTGGAAAGGGTTCAGAAAAGCGCTGCAGGACAGATTCAGTGAATGGAAAGACTGCCTTACATGGAGAGGTTTAAGATGCTCCATGTAGTTACCTCAGCCATTCTCAAACTGTAGGGGTGGGTCCCAGCAAGTCTAAAGGCGGTGAGGCTCAGGCTTCAGCCCTGAGTGGCTGGGCTGAGATTATAGTCCCCCCACCCAGGGATGAAGCCCTCGGGCTCAGCTTTGTACCACCATCCCCCCACCCTGGCTGGGTATAGCAGGGTTCAGGCTTCAACTGTGGCTCTCCCACCTGAGGCAGCAGTGCTTGGCCTCAGGCATAGGCTTCAATCCCCCTTCCTGAGGTCGTGTAGTAATTGTTGTTGTCAGAAGGTGGTTACGGTGCGATGAAGTTTGAGAACCGCTGATTTATCTTATCAAATATAAGGTTAAAAGGTGGCCTGCTCACACTCTGCAAGCACTTCCATGGGGAGAAGGATTCGGAATCTTCTTGAATCTAGAAGACAAAAGGCATAACAAAATCCAATAGCAGGTAGAGAAGACTGAGGGGGACCATGATAACAGTTTTCAAGTACATAAAAGGAAGAAGGTGAAAAATTGTTCTTGTTAACCTCAGAGGACAGGACAAGAAGCAAGGGGCTTACATTGCAGCAAGGGTAGTTTAGGTTGGACATTAGGAAAAATTTCCTAATTGTCAGGGTAGTTAAACACTGGAATAAATTGCCTATGGAGGTTGTGGAATCTCCATCACTGGAGATTTTTAAGAGCAGTTTAGACAAATGCCTGTCAGGGATGGACTAGATAATGCTTGCTCCATAGGTGCAGGGGACTGGACTAGATGACCTCTCAAGGTCCCTTCCAATCCTATGATTTATGATTCTATGAAGCTAGACAAGTACGGACTGGAAATAAGGCACCTATTTTTAACAGTGAGGGTAATTAGCCATTGGAATAACTCACCAAAGGATGTGGTGAGTTCTCCAGCACTTGAAGTCAAGACTGGATGTATTAGTTATGCTCTAGCTGAGATAGAATTTATGGGCTTGATGCAAGAATGTTTGGGTGAAATTCTATGGCCTGTGTTATGCAGGAGGTCAGACCAGATGGTCAAAATGGTCCCTTTTGGCCCTTTACATCTATGAATCTATCTGTGAGCTAAAAAAATCACTTTCCTCAAGCATCCATGTAAGCAAATTATGATCTTTCTAATGGGACTGAACGCAAAACGGGAATACAGCCAAAATGACTTCATTTCTAAATATGACCAAGCACATGTGGATTTCTAGTAATCATTGTTATTACAGTTTCGTCTCCACCCACAGAGCTCGTCCATCTAGTGCACTGAAATCTGGCTGTGTGTGAAAAGTTTATACTTCTACTTCTGGCTGAAGCTATTCAGTGGCTAGAGAAGGCTTCAGCGTCCAGGGCTGTCAGTCCTCCAAGCCCTGGCCATTGTCTGGAGTCCTCTACTCAGTTTCCCTCCTCTGGATCCCTTGATTTGACCCTGTGACCTACATCCCAATCCATGTTTTTACTTTTTGGTCCCCCTGTGATCTGTTGATTTCTGGGGTCCATGACCCCTCACTCCCATGAGGGAGTAAGGCTTTGTGTTGCTTTTGAGGGCTCTGCCCACCAATCCCAATGACCAAGTAGGGTGGCAGATACCCCAAGGGAAAGTTGTCTTTAAAGACTAATGTTTTTCTTTAATGATAGGCAAATGTAAAATGAGGCCTGCAGTCTTCTGTGCAAGTATTATTATAAATGTGGTGCTCGAGTGCGGTGTGTTTAAGGAAACAGTTAATTTTTCTATATTTAAAAGAAAGTTAAGTCTTTATTCAGTGACAATAAAATGTTCAAAGTAAGGCACAGCCATCCCTCGCAGTGCCAGTCTTTGAACTAAATAGGGTTCTGCTCCTTTCAGTGACCCCCACCCCAGAACTCCTGTTGGCTTTCTGCTAAATGAAGTTACTTTTTTTTTTTTTTTGCAGAGGGGAAGGGAGGGAATGCAATTTTTCATCCAAAAAGTTTCAATGAAAAGTTTTCATTTGGCTCACATAGGCAACGCATCACATGTCGTCATGTGTTCACACTGTGTTCTCTTATCCTCCTTCACCCCACTCTTCCTATTATTTGTAACACCCACTCATCATGCCTTTTGGCTTAAATTTCAACTGCAAGCTCTTTGGGACGAGGACCTTAGGTTACTATGTTTACACAACACAACACGTAGAACAACGTGAGCTCTGGCACTACTGTAATATAAAGTTTAAATAAGGTTTGGATTGTGATTACATGGTATTTGCATAGGGGATAATCAAGTTATTTGTGCCCTCTGTAATTGTCATTCTTACTGTTCTTTTTCATTCCCAGCAATTGCTTTTGGCTGGAAACTTTTCTGTCCTGTTAAGTTGATTAAAGAAACGCTCACCTTTTTTATTTTACCATCATTCCTCTGTGCTTATGCCCTTTTCCTTTGTCTGCCCTCACTCTCACTTCTCCACACTACCCCCTCCATCCTCATTTGACCACTATTATTTGTATCATCATAGCACCTAGGAGCCATCACATCAGTCAGCGATGTCTTTTTTCCCATTTGGATTTTCTTATTGTGAAGACGGTACATTGCCACTTACGTGTATTATAGAAACCATCTGAAAACCTGCAAAGAGAAACCATCCAAATAAAATAGAGATGAAAAGTAATGGTCCGCGTGTTTGGTTTACTGGAAAGGAAACCTGCAGTGATTTTTCTCTCCTTTCTTCACAACTCACACAGCTCCCTTTCCTGTTGAAAGTTTAAAGCAGTAAGAGATGGTGAAAGACAATGAAGCTGTTTGAACTTTGTTGGTCAGAGTAAGGTACAAATAAAGAAAACATGGCCCTCCTGTATAATTGATGAGATTTTTAATGGACAATTAATAATTAATGCTTCAACACACATCTTTTCATTGGGATTTGAGTCAGCATTTGTGCACGAGAAACAAGATATTGGTGGCTTAAAAAACAAGTGAACATATTCTTCAGCATGAAGATCAACTCTTTTCTATGTGTTTAGGTTTCTGGAGGTTGGGCATGAACCAGCTGTGATCAAAAACATAGCCTTCCAGTCTTACTATCAAGTTCAGGGGCAGGCTGAGACTTAACAGGTTCCAGATCCCGCAAAATTGTCGGATCCCTCAATGCAGTCATGTGTTTCTCATTGCACATCCATTTGTGTCGAAACTTACATGTATAATATTGTGAGGGCTTTGTGCGTTCCACATTTCTACAGCCACAGAATTTCCCTTGGAATCTTATCTACTGTTTGGTGAATTGTGCTCTAGAATGTGTGTGTGTATATGTGTGTACATATAATTTCTAGCAGCTTAATGGTTACGAAGAAAATATTAAAAACATAAATCAAGTGTAAACCAGAGTAGTTGTAGTGTTGCCTCTTCAGCGATTCTGAAACAAGAACTCAGATGTGTGAACTGCCCTGTTCATGTCAGCTGATTGTTAACTCTGCAACCTAAGGATGCCATCATCCTTAACTATTTAACTGCTGAACTTTTAGGTAGAAACATCCAGCTAAATGTATTCATCCCACAATCACAAACTGTGGCTTACATCTCCTTTGGTGCCAAAAGGCCCAATTTCCCACTCCTCAGCTGACAAAACCTCTGACATTCCTCCAGACAGCTTCTACTAGGCAGTTATGCATTACCAAAGCAAAAATCTGCAGCATAGTGAGCTGTGGGGAAAGCAAAAAACTGAATTTAATGTTAAAATAAGTAACAGGGGCGATTGAAGAATACGCTCGATACAGTTTCATAATTCATTCCTTAAATCCATCTTTTTTAGTATAAATTAACCTCACACAGAATTTCATGTCTACTGCATGAGAGCATTGCATGCAATCTAGGTAAATTGCCATGGTATTTGTCACTATGTACACAGGGCCTATAGATTATAAATGAAGCTGTGCAGAATCCCTCTGGATGGAAAAGTACAAATGGCTCAGGTGTAGTAAAGAGGGAACCTTAATTTGGGGCCCTGGGGCACACAGACCCTGTCATTGCCCTAGCTCTCTAGCTTGCAGGCTGAAGAGCAACTCTTCTGCTATACAGTGTCACCACACAGGATGCATCTAAATCCTGGCCTGGATTCAGTTCTCATGGAATAGATTCTCCCTTGTCACATACAGGAGAAAACCAGACAAGTATTGAACATGTCAATTATACTAGGACTTCTCAAAAGTTCTCATGATGTGGACCACATCTTGTTAGAGAAACTGTCTCCTGGACCACCTTCCTCCCACTCATTTGTGACTCAAGGGTTTCCCTCCTCCTTTCCCTTTTCCAAACATAGATCACCTGCCCTCCCAGTCAAAGTTATATAACATGCCTCTGGCAACTCCAGTACTGTTTATGTGGAAAGTAATATTGGGAAAGTATTTATTGGTGTTGGCTGTTTTTCAAGGAGAGCTAGCACTTTGTGACCAGACAGCTTTCCACAGGAATTACCAGACTGGATAAGACCCACAGTCCATCTTGTCCACCACCCCTAAGTCCAATGGTAGCCGACACCAGATGCTTCAGAGGAAGCTGCAGCAGGCTGATAAGGGGTAACCTGGCCTCCATGAAGGACTCACCCTGATCCCTGATAGTTAGAAATTGGTTTGAGCCCTGAAGTACGAGGTTTAGCATCCCTATCTCTTCCTTTTTTAAAAATCATTAACTGTGATAACTCTGGATGCATGAGGAACTTATTTGAAATGGCTGATTCTGCACTATAGACAAACCCACTGCAAGGAGGATGCTGGATTAATGTACATTCAGCTCTGTGCAACTCCCGTTTCTTCTCTATACACAAATTAGGGTTGCCTGTTGATAATATTTAGCAAGTCATCATACATTCCAGAGCCACACAGGCTGGCTGAAACCATTCCCCTGTAGATGAGGGGCTGCAATTTCTTCTTACTCACTCAGGACTAGCAGGGCCCCAGCAAGGACTCAGCTGCAGACCTGGAGGTGAACATGGAAAGTAAAAAGGGAGCTAATTAGCAATCCTTTGACAGAACACTAGAGGGAGAAACAAAAAAGGACTGGGAGTTGTTATGAGTCACTAGCACATTGCTTCTCTGATTTAAAAAGTGGTTCTAATGAGAGAACTGCTGGATGTGAAATGCCCCCTGCCCACCTTCTCATTGGCAGTAGCCCACTAGGATAGGTGCCCAAGGTACCCAGGAGCAAGAAAGAACAAAATATTGAGCCCAATGATGCATTCTGGTGGGGCATAGAGGGGGAAGAACCAGTTTTTAAAATACAGTGAAGATAGCAAATCTACAAGCACAGCATAAACTTTTCTCAGATCCCAGCACTGCTAGGAAATAGCTGTGAGCTAGAAATGCATTCTGGATAATTACATGCAAATAAGCACAGCATGTTTCCTCCTTATTTTACAGTATTCCTATAGCTAGGACTGCCACAGCTTCCAAATCTGCCGTAGGGTTATCTGGGCCTGGTGAGCAACCATGGACATTTGTTTCACCTCATTAGGGCTCATGATCAGTTGATATAGATGCCCAGTGCATCAAGGTGAGTGGTGTACAGTCACCCCCACACTCCGTGAAGGTGAAGGTTACAAGTAGGGAAAGCCTGCCACAGCTTTAGCTTCCAAAGTGTGGTATATGTGGTAATGTAATTGTGAGATGCTGCAGTTTTGTTTTCTATGTATTGTAGCTTCCAAGCTTTCTGCCTGGGTGATTGAATGTGTTGTCAGGAAATTAAAGATGGAGAAGCTTGCAGAGTGACACTCTGCTTTCCTTCCTCTTGCAAGAGAGAACTAGATATACAGGAGTGCTCCCAAATCTACTACCCTCTTTTCATTCAAATCCCTCCATAAGACTCATTTTTTAATGACACCTACAAGAAAAGAAAGCCACCACCCTATAAACTGAGCCATGTAAACTGAGTAAATGCATAATCTTATGGCTTTAAATCGTATCATTCAGCTCCTGACTGTTTATTTCCCCTCATCAGCCACATCTAAAATTAGACTTTGAACTGGGTGTAATGACAGGTTTTCTTGCAGTATGTTATTCGTTCCCTAGATATCTACGTGCTATGTAGAATTTCAGGCACGGTTTAGTCCCAGCAAAAGAGGTCTGAACTCAAGCCTTTTTTGTCTATAGTTTATTAAATCACTGCAAAAGCCTAACATTTAAGGTGAACTGTGATTCTAGATTTCATGACTGCAAAGATTTCATCTTTCTCTTTGCCCTGTAAATCACCTCACCTACTTCTGGGTGCAGTAAGCTAAAGGAAACTTTATATTTGTGTTTTCTTTTCTTTTTTTTTTAAATTAAAGGAAAAAAAATAGAGTAAGTTACTTAGACAGAAAGTTAGCTGTGGCTTTAGGAAACCCCAGCACAAATTCAAGGGAGTTATTTGATAGTTGTTTCACAAGTTAGAATGGGGGATGTTTCCCAGACTTTTAATCAACCTGAGCTTTCACTGAGAATGGCTATAATTTAAAGTCTAACTAGCTGTAGGACATAGACTGAAAGGGACTACCAGGGTCAGGGAGTGTAGGACCCTGGTGTCACAGGCAACCCCCTCATACAATTCCATTCAGGAATTTATCAGTCATAAAACCACTTAGGATGTTTGCCCTCCCTACTCTTATAGAAAAATCTAGCTCTAAAGCAGTTTGCATTGTGATATTTTTCAGCTTCCAGCTAACTGGTGGAATAGGTCATTTACACCAAAAACCTATAAAGCAGGGAGCTCCTCTTCTAATGATTTGTTGTAGGAGTGAGTGAGGGAACCATTTTTTCCTCTCCAGTCTACTAGCCAGCCTCTCATCTACTACCCACACCCCTAAATTTTCCTCCATACTAATGCCCAGGAAGCTGTTTTTAAGGTGTGCTCTGGTTTTCCTGAATGTCCTTTCAATCCACAGTCCTGCTTTATTATCTGATTCTTTACACCTGCTGGAGACCTGAGCTGGGAGTTAGCTCCTTGCCTCCTGGTTTTCAGGCAAGGCCTCTGCTTCTTGTCCCATCCCCCTATTTAAGTGCCTTGCTGCAACATGGTACTTTTTACCATGGTCCTAGCTCCAATCCCCTTATGCGTGGATATCAAAAGAGTACAGTCAGAGGAAAAAATCACACTTTCTATGTGCAAAATCAAAGAACACATTAGATTAAATTATACGAGTGAGGCAGTGTTGCCTAGTGGTCAGCATGTTGGCCTAAGACTCAGTAGCCCAGGCTTCTGTTCCCAGCTCTGGTCTCCTGAGTGACCTTGGACAAGTCACATCACCCTTCTGTGCCTCTGTTTCCTCCTCTGTAACATGGATTTAGTAGTACCTTGTTTATAAAGCGCTTTGAGATTGCCTGAGGAACAGTGCCCTGTAAGATCTGGGTATTATTAAAACAGAGAATTTTAAGACTCTGAGGCCTATATTTTCATAAACTTGTGTGCGCTTGAAAATATCCACATAGACACTTGCCATCTGCATGCATGGATTTTCAAAGGCCATGGAAAAGAATGTGCAATGGGCTGGATTGTGGAGGTGGTACATTGGATAGCCCCCTGCCCCACCCTGCCCTGCCCTGTTTTTCAAATGTCAGGAGGGTTACTCAGACAGACTGGGTGTGGCAGGACTCTGAAGTTTTGCCTCCGGTAACAGATTGTCTTGAGCAGCCTCTGTACTTCGGGCTTCACAAGACTCAAGCCAGGGTGCACAGCTGGAAGTGATCTCTCATCAGCTAGCCATCTACTGCTGGGCTATCTGCTACAATTTGAGAGGAGCCCTATGAATGCATGAATTGCTCTGTTTACTAACATTGCCTTTGGCTGCGCAACAATAGGGCTTCCAGAAAGATGAGACCATGGAAGGTTTTAGACCTGGAATACATTTTTTGAAGTGCCTTAGGAGTAGTTTCTCAAAGGTATTTTGGTGCTGAAAGGTGCAGATGGGAGCCTAGTGGGATTTTCAAAAGTGCCTAAACTAGTTAGGTGCCTGACGCCTATTGAAATCCATGGGAATTAAGCACCTATCCTGCTTAGGTGTGGTTGAAAATGACTCCTGCTGAGTCAGGATGGCCTTGCCTCAGCTGCTAGTTTGTCCTTTCTGTGCACACCAAGATCCCTCAACAGCATGTGGCAATTTGGGAACAGGCACAAATCACTCTTCAAACTCCCAGTGCTGAATCTTTGTGAATTTAGACCACAGCTCTGAACAATTCTGGCTTGATTTTCAGCCTAAGCATGAACATTAATGTTTGAAAATAGACATTAACCCAGGCACGTACAACAGCATATGCCTGCAAGCCCCATTCTGTGCATATGAAAGATTTTTTGAAAATATGGACCTAATCTACTCTGTGCTGTTTAACGTTGGCTAGTCTGACCATGCCCAGAATGTACCAGACAATTTCTACATACTGGAAGATACAGTCCTTGCCCCCAATCTCTTTATTTTTTGCAATTTCCTCAGCTGGGACAATGAAAAGGGCTAGTTTGTTTCACTTTAATTTATAAATCTCGGTGGAACAATCCTGTAGAAATTAATAGAAAATGAAAACCTTTCTATAGTTTTAAGAAGCATCTAGAATATGATAGAAAATCAGATTCCTGCTATAGAATGCTATAGGTTTTAGTGTATAGGATGATTCAAACAACTACATGTTTCAGGTTCCATGGTCTTGTTTTGGCATTCATATCTTTGGCAAATGTCACCGCAGTCTATATCAGCAGTTCCAACAGTCTCATTTCCCAGGGATGGATAAAATGTCCCTGCTTCTGAATTCAGACTCTCTGTGCCATGGGCAGTATCCGATGATAAAAAAATTACATCGTATTCTATTAAATTCTATGAGCCAGATCCTATGCTTGACACAGCTAATGAGAGAAGGCAAAGGGGGATTTAAGCCAACTTTGGGCTCTCCCACCCCTGCTCCCCAATCCTTGGGGTAGCTGGCTGCTGGGATGGTCCTGTTATAAGAAGAAAAAACAAAACCACCAAAAACTAATTATTTTTATTGGTTTTCAAAACGTCAACAAAAATTTTTCACCCCAAAATTGCTGTTCCTTAAAAGAAAATCCAGCCAGCTGTAATTAGTTATTTGCAAAGTGCTTAATAATTTTACAGCACCTAGGATATCGAATACAGGTATAACAGATTATTATTATTATTTATTATCTGTATTGCAGTAATGCCTAGGAGCCCCAGCATGGGCCAAGACCCTTTGTGACAGGTGCTGTACAAACACATAAAGAGACAGTCCCTGCCCAAAAGAACTTAGAATGCAAGGCCTAGATCCTGCAAACATTTATGCACATGCTTACTTTGCTACCATGTGCAGTCTCAGTGATTTCAGTGGCCTAGTTAAGCGGGTATATAAAAGACAATTAGTGGGTACAGACAGATACACAGGGGCACAGAGCGATAATGAGAAAACACCGGATCTCTGATGAGTACTAAGAGTGACTGGGGAGAAAAAGTGGCCAGAAAAGTCAGAAAGGAGAATGCCAAGGATTTTCTGGGCTTGCCCATGATGGCCGCCAGGTCTTCCCTGCACCAGCAACATGTGAAATTTGTTTCCATTTCCCCAAAATATGAAATTATGGACTTGGCAAAAAGGTCATGCAACCCAGTGGAGTATCTTTGGGGTCATCTATTATTAGCTTTTTATTGATCTGTGGAGTTTTCTATCCTTTATCGTCTCAGTACCTCCAAGATATTTAAAATAGAAATAGCAATATTTCTCTAAATTACTTCCAGTCTCTAGAAGAAATAACTTGCTTATGTTTATAGCTTGTTTTGCGTCTGTGAAGGCCTCACTGAGAGAAAGCTAGTGCATTTAGTTCTGGTCATGGTAAGATAAGCAATCATCCTTATCATCCCTTGCTTTCAACTAGCAAGGGGGTTCGTGTAAAGGAAAGAAGGTACACTTATTACCTCACTCCTAAAAGGGTAATTCCTTAGATTTTTCCTTTGCCAATGCAATGAAATTTTTGGAGAAATACCCTGGGACTGGAGCTAAGGAAATGAAATCTAAGCTTTATATTGAGCCCTTTTGCTGCTGAAAATGCACTCAGATTTAATCAGATTCCTCTACCCTGGACAAGTTCTCATATCCTTCCATTTTGGAAGAAGAGAAAACTCCCCACGGAAGCTGCCACACTACACAAACTCTTGAAGATTCAATGCAGTGGAGCTCAGCAGCAGCAGAAGACATAGCATCTAACTAACTAATGGTTTGAATTTTCAAGCAACCCCGTGGGCTGACCATCTCCATTAATCAGATCAGCCTCGCATGGGTCTCCTTTAATGCTGCAGCTAGTGCCACACTGAATTAATCATAAAAATTGAAATTAGATGGCAAAAATGCTTTTCAGTTTGAAAATCCTTATTATCGAGGTGCTAATGAAAGTTAAAGATGTAACAAGTGCTGGCTTTTTATCAGGTTGTATTGTTGTTGTTCTTTCATGACTGTTTTGGAGAGGATCCAAAGAGTGGGGTTTGTTTGTTCAGAATCGAATTATAATACCTAACATGCAGCCACAGTGTTTTGCAGTTGACCTGTTGTTTTGGTGTTTGTTTGGGGTTTTTTTTAATGAAGGAAACAATTAAAGAGAAACCACCCCCATTTCAATTTGTGGCTGGAACCGTACAAAATTTAATGGTTTTTCTTCTCAGGAGATTGTAGAAATATTTTCTATCTGTGGCTTCATCTTTCTTTCTGCAGCCCTTCTCCTCCTCCCCCAAAAAGTTTTACTTCAATTTACTCCTGAAACTCAAAGCAAAACTCATGTGAAAGTATCACATTGCATTTTGTTTCAAAACTGTATAATGTGGGGGTTTTCTGTCCGTTTTTATGAGGATTCACTTGAGACTACGCGTCAAATTGCAAATGGTGAGTGAGTGAGTATGAGCAATACCTTGTATCAGGAAGACTGGGTTCGATCCTGTGCCCATTGAAGTCAATGATAAAATTCCTATTGGCTTCAGTGGTATAGAATGGGGCACAGTTCTGCCCACTGGTGTTCAGGCAAGACATAGGAGAAAGTTTGCATAAGAGGAAAAGGGAATGGTGCAGCAAATTTGACCCTAGAATGACCCTAGGTATTTGGCTATTCATATCATGGCCAGTCATCTCCAGGGCAATATTAAAGTATGTCTTGTTGAGTCTGGATGGTAATCCAGTGCCAGAAATGCAGAGTTGTTACCCCACAAGTACTGTATTCTAGACACTTTCCTCACAACTATGAAGTATTCCAGGGACACAAGGGAAACCCAGTGACAAGTTGGTAACCTGCATCATCGCAGTCTGGGATAATTATGAAGACACTGGTGATTTAGTAGACCCTAGCAAGACTGACATGGTGGAACACCACCAACTCAGTGGGGACCCCGGAGACACACGGTTGAGATACAGAATCAATGGATGAGGTCCAGCGCCATGGAAGTCAATGGGAGCTTTTCCACTGATTTCAATGGATGCAGGATCAGCCTTCTGTGTGATCCCTTTACTTCTCCTGACCCTCTGATAGTCCAGTTCTTCCCCGCACATGCGTCCCATCTCCCCCTCAAACCCTGCCAAAGCCTCAATCCTTTTTGAGTTTACCACCTTTAAGAGTTTACCAGAGGCAGAAACTGCAGCAGGGAGTGGATTGAAAAATCAGAGCAGCTTTTTATGGCACGTACAGTAAAGAGAGTGGTGTGCATCGAATCTGTAATAACTATCCTGATGATTTAGACATTCTCTGTAGTTGAATGGGTTCCCCTCATAGTTATTATCCACTTAAGGCTACATCACCCTTCAGTGATGAGGTCATCCCTTTTCCTTGAAGATAAATTCCAGCATCCTCCATGCAGTTACTGCAGATCAGGTTCGGTATGTAACAAGTGAAGCTGCCATGGGGGTTAAAGGAGGTGGCGATGTGCTTACAGACAAAGTTCCTAGCGGAGTATGAACTAAACAAGGTGAACGAGAAAGGAGGGAGATAATCGTGCCTGCATAAGGAACCCACTTGCCCGCAAAGGGGAGTCCTTGAAACTGTTCTGCATTTCTACGGAGCCCTCTGTCAGACTTACAACTCCAGTTAGCAGCCAGGCACTGCTGCCGGCGAATGAAAAATCCATGAGAGGCATGGAGAGGAAAAGTTAATGTAATATTAAAACTAGAAATATCCATTCTGTCAAATGGAAATGCCCTGCTGTTTGATCCCATTTACTGGAGTAACGCTTTATATCAAGGCATCTTGGGTTTTAAATTACATGTCAGATGTAATTTTGCACTGTGGACGTGAAATGTGGAACTGTTCTTTACGTGGAAAAAATAACAGCTCAGCTCTGTGTGTTTGACTAATGGTGAGCTCATTCACTTAATGGATCCTGATTTGGCAGCCTGCCACATTTATGACTATTGGGCTGGATCATTTCCATGGGCCTTCATAGCAAAGTCCAGCACTGACTCTGCTATCTCTGTCCTTCTTGGAAGAGGTTGCTTCCTAGCAGATTCTGCCTGGAGAACTCAAAAGAGGGGGAGCCAACCTGAGTTTCCCTTTAGGGATGTGTGGTAGACAGCTTCTGTCCTGATGGGGAAGGGCTCATTTCAGGAAGGGTGTGCAGTCTGGTTGGAGCTAAGGAACAGAAATAAGAATCAGGAGACTGGGGTTCTGTTCCAGGATCAATCACAGACTTCCTGAGTGACCTTATAAGCCAATTAGGATCTGTGTATGTGATGGATAGAACCATGTGTGCTTAACCTGCTTCTGCAATGCCCATCTGAACATGGTTTCACACCCTCCTTTTTCTCTCCCTCAGTCACAACCAAGTCTCAGCCATGTTTGCATACCCACTCTGACCCCAGCCATACGCAGACACACGCCCATTGGAAACTGACAGCAGGTTAGGGGTCTGTGTTTACATCACTGCAGTCTGGGGGTAAGTCTTCGCTCATGGGCCGCGCTGTCAGCGCTGCCAGATTGATTCTTTGGGATCAATTGAGCATCAGTGGAAATCCACTCAATCGATCCAGAAGTCGACTCAGTAAATCCACCCCCGCAAAAAGATGAACGCTGCATCAATGGGAGGGCGTTTCCTGTTGGCGCAGCATAGTGGGGACGCCACACTAATTAGAATTTAGGACGTCGACGGGAGATAGTAAAGAATTTAGGATGTCGACGGGAGAGACGCAAATATCTTGCGTCTCTCCCGTTGACTGCTGCTGAATTTTGCCACGAGTGTAGACCTGGCCTGGATCTCTGTGCTTCTATTTCCCCACCAGAAAAAGTGAGATTTCTTCATAGGAGTGATGTTAAAAATAATTCTTTTTTTTTTTTTTTTTTTTTTTTTAAAACCCTTGAGAACCTTGATGGAATAATAGGACCTTGATGGCATAATAGAAGTACAAATTATTATTAGGTCATCTGTCATTATTTACCATTTATATTACTGTGGCACATAGAGACCCCAACAAAAATATGGGCCCCATTGTGCCAGGTGCTATACAGACATATAGTGAAAGACAATCTCTGCCCCAAACTGCTTTCAATCTAAGCAGAGAAAACAAAGGGTATGGCTCAGGAGCAGAGGTGGGTTTAAAACATAGGCACAGAGAGAGATGAAGTAGCTTGCCCAAGGTGTCACAGTAGCTCCATGGCAGAAGCAGGAACAGCATGCAGGTCAGCTACAGACTCCTAGTCCAATGCCCCATCCACCAACCCACACTGCCTCTGTGATCAGACAGTTTGTTAGCAATGAAGCAATTACAGACTGGCACAGTGTCTGATTATGTCATAGAAGACGCTTTTTTGACACAAAGTACTTTCCTTGTATACACATTCCAAGGTTCATTTTTTTCAAGTTGCCCTCATTATGATTGCCAAAGTGCATCCCATTTTATATCTGCCACGTCTCTACACCAAGAACACCATCCTTTAGAGCGCAACCATGATGTTTTTTTTAATCACATGGATGGTTCACTACTGGGTAGAGCTAAATCATTTTTTTATCAATGAATTTTGACTCTCTCTTCCTATTTACATATTGTCTGTGAATAGATTAGGGTTTTCTTAAATGTATTTGTTATTTGAAATGATTCACACATTTCTTCAGCAAATGATTTTTGGGCTGTAGATTTTTCACCTACAATCTGTTGAGAACATTTGGAATGCAAACTGTATTGATTAGTTACCCGATTGGATAGGGCCCCTTTTGGATAATTTGTATAACAAAAACACCATGCAAATATAATGAACTTTACAATTGCATGCACAATGAGAAATTTACTCAGTGAATATTTGCAGATTCAATCTCTACATTCGTTTTTCATGAGTATTCATGCTGAGAAAGTTTGGTTCCTAGAATATTTCTGGAAAGTGAACAAAAAAAGGATCCTAAAAAAAAATCCAATGGGCATTCATGGAACTTTGCACTGTATTTGCCCAGTACCATTATTGAGCAACAATGAGGCCCTTCTTCATCTCTTAGCTGGTCTAGGGAATGAGAGACGCCATCCCTGGGAACAGAACTGGGTAAGGAACTGGATTGCTAATGTGAGATAGTGGGTGGATTAAATGATTTAGGAGCATAAATCCTATTGAAAGTCAATGGGACTTATGCTTTTAAACCATTGAAGGCTTTTTGAAAATCACATTCACTTTTTTACTTCTGAATGCATTGGCCCCAATGCAACCAAGCACATGCTTAACTTTAAGCATGTGTGAAAGTGCTTTGCTGAATGAAGGCCCCTATTCTTAGTGACTTCCAGTTTTTCCCATCTGATGGCTGTTTGGTGCCTGTGTGAAATCAGTGTGGGAGTTGCTGTTCAGTTGCTAATAGGTAGATGTCCACCTCACTAAACCCACTGTCACAATTAGTTGGCAGTCACAGCAGAGACACCAAGAAATGAATAGGCCATGGAGACTGAACTACCTATGGCAGGTCCCCCAGTCAGGGTTGAGACACCTAGCTGTGGTGGGGCAGTCTGAACCAGCATTCCCAAGGTTGTGAATTAAGTGTTAACTTCAGTCTCCAAAATTATTCGGCTGGCACCTCTCACCTGCACTACACCCACATTAAATAATTCATACGAAGAGGAGAGGAAAGGAAGAGGGGTTTCCTCTTTGGCAGGACAACGAACTAAGCACAATGGCAGGAGTCAGCTAACCCAGATTCCTCAACACACCCGATTGCAGAGCTGCCATACACCCTGTTGTGTAAAGGCTTTTTAGCATTCTGCTTAGAAATCCCGTTTGTCAGCTGGCAGCTGTATCCAGCTGCTTGTGTGAAACCTGGCAATGCTTAAAGCCTTCAGGGCATTTTTATTTATTAATTTTTACAAATTCTGGAACACATAGGTTGAGGGGGTTTTTAAACTTACAGAAATGTTCTGGTTTCAGATGTTTTGTCTGTGTTCATTTTATACTTCTTTTAACAAAAGTGTTATTTGGTGTCAAACATCTGGATTTCCCTTCCCATCTTCATGATATTTTTATTGGTGGGAAAATTTGGCTGCCATTGTCATGAATGTTTTTGTTTTGAAATACAGAGGCTGAATTACACGCCTGGCTTCATGACTTACAGTGCTTTCCACCTCCATAAACATTCAGGTGGCTTTTGTGTCTGCCAGCTTGTGGTAGGACACTGTAATCACTTAAGCAGTTTGCACCATTTGCACCCTGCATGATACTGCAAGCAAGACTCAATTTGGGCCCTCGTTGGTGTTCTGAAGGCAGTAGCAGCACATTAGACAGAAAGGAGCCAAGCCCTTGACAGAAATCAGTTGGGGATGAAGTGAGCTTATCTCAGCCCAAAGTTACTCTTTGCTCTTCAGGTATCACCACTAGCTGCTATAAGTTCCTTGGCAATATCTTTCCCCAAATCCATCTGAAATACCTGAGAAAAAAAGAACCCAAAAAGGTCTAAACCAGAGCTGGATAAAAAATGTTGTTCATGAACCTCAACTGTTGAATTAAAGCTTTGTGATGTTTTTTTTTTTAACAATAACAAAACAAAGTCAGCTGTATAGTTTGTCAAATTTCCCTGCCTTCTTGTCAATGGAAAGGCTGGTTTTGCTAGCAAAAACATGTGAAATATGACAAAGTTTTACAAAACTGACAGCAAACTGGTGAAATTAAATAGGTCATACTTTATACCACAAAATGTTTTTAATGAAATACCTCTATGTGTCTCAGTTTCACTGCTGACTAAAAACTTAGGAGGGGTTGCAATTGCCAATTATCAACTTCCACTGTGTTTTCTTATCTCTAATATAGAGCTAATGTCCCTGAAGATATGCAACTAGCAAACTAAAGTATAGCAAAATCAGGTGTTTGAATAGGGAAGTGGCCACAATGGGGTCTAAGACAAGAGTCCATCTCCAGGGGACACAGAAATCTAACTCACATTTGCAGACATCCTTATTTCAAGTGAATTAACAGAAGGCCCAGTTCTGCATTCCTTATGAAGAGCAGCACTTAATCACACAAGCCAGTACTCAGTATGAAAAAGGGCTGCAGAATAAGGCAGCGGGAAGAGGTATGGGATTTTCATACTAATCATGTCATTTCTTTCCATTCACCTCTCATTATTTGTCCTCTCTTCCACTTTTTCCCTCCATCTCTGTCCCTCTGTCTCTTTCTGTCTCCTTCCTGCCTCCATCTCTTTCTCTGTTTGCTGCTCCACTCTCAGTCACCCCCTACTCAAAACCCAAAATAAAATGTTAACTTCCAGTGATGCATTGATCTCAGTAGTTAAACCCCACCACTACCAATATTGATCAGAGCATTCAGAGCCCTTTTTGCCTCTCTGCTATTGCTACCACCCCTGGAATGCAGTCCTGCAGTGCTGGTTTTTTAGGGGCCAGATGGTTCACGCCCCTCCAGCTGGACTTCTTTCTTTCTGCTCATGTGCCTCTTCTATGACAAATCTTGAACCTTACCCCTTCTTTTGCTAGTTTAAGAGAAATTCTGAGCCAAATTCCTCCTCAATGTAACTGCTTTGAAGCCAGTGGAATTTGTCAGGGATAATTCGGTGCTGTTTATCAATCCAGATGAGTATAGCATGTGTCTTCAATTGTGCAAGCACCATCACTCTGCATGAAGTGTCTCTGGCTTCATACATGCATTGGGCATGCCCCTGCTTTGGTGATACTTTCCATGCAGTATAATAAATGGTATAAATACTGAGCAATATGGCAGTTTTAAAATAAATGACTCCATGCCTCTTTAAGGGAGGATATTTGAATGTCTCCCTGATAGCTGTGGAAATGAGAGAGAGGACAAAATCTAATTTGCAGCCATACATGGAGGAGCAGCAGTCTCCTAGTGCTGCAACATCACTGCTGCTCCCTCAGTACATGCCCGGCTGCAGACTTTAATTAACTTCCCTGACTGAGCAGAGCCGTCGCTAATGAAGCAGCTAATTCTGAGAGCAGGGGGCATGTTCCAGCATTTAGTGCATTCATGTGATGCTAGCATCCCATAATACACTGGATTTCCTCGTCCGTTAGTTCTTTTTGATTTATAACTGTAACTCCCTCCTTTCCCATGTGGGTCTGTCTATCCTGGCTTCATTTATACTTGCCCAAATTCTTTTTTGAGCTGCGTACAACAGCTCTGGTTCAAGATTTACCAATATCTACTCTAGGGAGAAGAGTGTCACGGGATGGAGAAGACCTCCCAACTGGATTTATGGCCTTACTTGAATGAACATAGAGCCTTGCATTAGATTTCTGTTCTTAACTGGAATGGACTAGGATGGCAACTACAGGGAAGCAAATAACCTAAACTGGTTTTTTTGTTCCTCACCTCTAGCTATTGTCAAGGCAGCAAGCTTTTTATCAGGGAGCAAACGTGAACCCTCTGATTGTCACCTTAACATTTGCTAAATTCTCTGTCTGGGTTTCTGAATATATGTCAATACCGCCACTGCTGTATTTTGAAAAATTCTTCTCTCACTTTTTTTTTTTTTTTTTTTGCCATGTCTTTTCCCCAAACCAGCTTGTCCTAGAAACTTCAGATAAAGTTTAGTTGAAAACTCTTGGGAAGATCTAACACATATGAGATTGTGAGAGAGGGCCAGGCACACTCAGAAGGGTTACTCTCAGAACCAAATCAGAAACTTGAAAATAGTACAACATATTGCTGAAAGATTTCTGAAGGGTGCAGAATGACTGCAGTGGGTTTACGGTTTCAGTTTAAAAAAAGTTTCTAGCCTCTTTCCTTGTGGGAAACAATCTTTAAAGTGTGAGTTGATAGTGTTTTCTTTTCTGAAAAAAAATTTTTTTTTAAAGTAACAATTGGATCTCCTTCTTCCCCTCAGTGATCCCCACCAGCTATGTGTATGCCTAGTACCCTCCACCAGCAACAAGAGCTCCTCAACTGCTCCTGAAAACTCATCTTTCCACACAAGCTTTAACAGAATATTATGGTCACTGAAAAGCCAGGAAATCCACGCATGATCCCCTGCAATTTTGAAAGCTCCAGAGCAGAGAAGGACCCCAGTGATCTGCCTACTCAGATGCCTGAGACAAAACGGCCTGTGGAGAACAGGTGAGGAGGTTGATTGACATGCCCAGGCAACCAACTGCAGATAGCCTGCACATTGCTGGGACCACTCAAACGTGTGTGCTGAGTGAAGAGGCACAGTGTTTGAGGAAAGAGAATTGGCTGCAGGAAGTGGGCTTCCAGGAAGAGGAGATGCTTAGAGCTGGTTGGGAATTTTCCAACAATATGGGGGGTTGGAGGGTTGGGAAGGTCTCTCACATCCAGGTTGGAATTACTGGTTAAAATGAGAGACCAACTCAGACACCTGTCTCTCATAGCCTGGTAGTTAGGGCACTCATGGGGCATGTAAAACAGCCAGGTTTGATTCCTGCTTTGCCTCACTGGCAGCCCTAATCACCAGGCTACAGAGACAGTGTCTGTCTAATTAATACTTAATTATGAGAGAGTGGGAGAGACCCACCTCAGATTAGCCAGTCGTTTGATGGCTAGGGCACTCCCCTGAGAGATGGGACACCCAGTTTCAGGTCCCAACTCTGAATCCATTACTAGTAGAGGGAAGGAGAGAGGCCCCCACAAAGAACATGCTGGCCATGAATGAGGAAAGAATAAGGGGAGATACAAAGTGGGTGAGGTCATATCTCTTATTGGACCAATGTCTATTGTGGGGAGAGACAAGCTCTTGAGCTTAAAAGCAGAACTCTATATAAGGACCATAAGCCTGTTCTATCTGCATGATGTAAGGTGCTTAGCATTACAGCTTTCACACACCATCTCCAACCTGCAGCTAGAAACAACTTACCTTTCTTTTTTTTTGCCAGACCTATTGTTTTCACCTAAACAAATGTTTTTTTCTGCACTCTATGACAGGATATTGCAAGAAATTGCCTTAGGAGGTTTTACTGAATTGAGTTTCAGTATCTTTGGGGTCCATTGTATTACATAAAACATTCATCTAATACTATGGGTTGGGATTGTATGTAACCCCTCTCTCTAAGGGGGTAGATGGGATGTGAAGCCTGGGAAATTTTAGAAACTTCGAAGGACTGTGTTGAACAGTCTGCCAGACAAGAGGAGACTTCTGGGACAAACTGTGTCATGTGATTTGCCTGGGAATTTCTAGGGGAAGTTGAATGCAAATTCCCCACCTCCAGTTTTGCAAAAAATCAGCCTGCTGAAGCTTTGCTTTGAGGAGAGGGCCATTATCTGCTGATCACCTGTCCCTGGCATCTCAAGATCAAAGGCCCAAGCTGTGTAAAGGAAAAAACTGACCTATCTGTGCGGGGTGTTAATTCTGAGCTAAGGCTGTTATGAACTTGTAATCACAGAAAAACTCCTTGGTGGGGTGTGAAGGACTGACTCCTACCAGAGCCCTTATTGAGTGGAGGTTCTTTTATTGTTTTAAATGTTTTCTATGTAATGCTTTCACCTTAAGAATAAACTTGCTTGCTTAGAAAGAGCTGTGTGGTAACTTATGACTGCTGGCAATTTCTCTGAAAAGGCTGCTCAGAGAAAGCAAATGTAGATGCTGGCCTGTCTAGGCCCTTTGGCTTGCTGTGGAGCTCACAGTATAGGCAGAGAACTGTGAAGCCTGGATGAACCCCAGTCAGGAGTGAGGGAGACTTGTGCCTCTGCTCAAGAGAAGTGATGGCTAAGGAGCTGCAAGCCTAGAGCAGGTGTCCTTGGTGGACCACAGAGGGGGAGTGCAGTTGCCCTGAACTGTGACACACTCCTTACACCAAAGGACGACAAAAATCACTCTCAAAGGTAATCCATAGACTCTCAGCTGATGGAATGGGAAGGGATTTCCTAGGACATCCAATCCATCCTCATGCATTAAATGAGAAAGTCTCACCACTACGCTTACTATATGCAGATACTTACCTAACCCTACTCAAATTACATCTTCAGAATTGGATATCCGTGCTAGGCAAAGTTTCCACACTTTGATTGTCCTCATTGCCATCTGAAAACTTTTCCTAATAGCCAAGATAAATGAGAAACAATAAAGCTTAGTTTTTATAGCACTTTTCATGCAAAATGCACCCTGAAGCACTTTACTGAGTTAAATTATACAGTTATAGTATTAAATAATATAAATTTAAAACATTTTCAGCTTTAGTCTATTACTCCTTGTTTTATTGCTAGTATCCAATTTGAATAATTTTGCCTTCTGTCCTAATATTATTTAATATTTGTATTCCAATACTGCTCAGAGGGTTCAGTCAGGCACCGTAGACACAGACCGTCTCCCAAAGAGTTTACATTCTAGTTTAGAAAGGGGCTTATTCCGCACTTATTGAAAGTCAGTGGCAAAACTCTCATCAATTTCATTAATGATCTGGAGCAGCGGTTCTCAACCTTTTTTTCCCCGAGTACCACTCCGGTCAGGTAGAGTCAGGTCGAGTACCGCTTCACCTGACTGTACCTGGCCAGAGTACTACTCGGAAAATGAGCGCATTAAGCACTTTCAATCAATGCCCTCCGCCGAAACCCTACAGCCATTTGCCCATTTCCGGCGGCAGCAAGGGGGCATGATTCGGCAGGGGGAGGGAAGAACGGCAGCGGCGGCGGCTTTTCTCAGCGGGCCGGGGGAGCAACGGTGGGAGGTTTTCTCGGCGGCGGTGAGGGGGGGGGAATCGGCGGCGGGGGGTGGGGAATGGCGGCGGGCGGATTTCTCGACCCTGGGGGGGGGGGGGGGAATCAGCAGCAGGGTTTCTCGGCGGCGGGGGCGGGGGGGATTCGACAGCAGCGTTTGTCGGCAGCGGCGGGGGCGGGGGGGATCGGCGGCAGCAGGGTTTCTCGGCGGCGGGGAAGGGGGGAATCAGCGGCGGAATCAGCGGCACGGTTTGCCTCGCATACCACCGAGCCGGCTTCCGCGTACCACTAGTGGTACGCGCTGATCTGGAGGATGGGGTAGATTGCACCCTCAGCAAGTTTGCAGATGACACTAAGCTGGGGGGAAGTGATAGATACCCTGGAGGGAAGGGATAGATACAGAGTGACCTAGACAAATTGGAGGATTGGGCCAAAAGAAATCTGATGAGACTTAACAAGGACAAGTGCAGAATCATGCACTTAGAATGGAAGAATTCCATGCACTGCTACATACTGAGGACCGACTGGCTAGGCAGCAGTTCTGCAGAAAAGGACCTGGGGGTTACAGTGGACAAGAAGTTGGATATGAATCAACAGTGTGCCCTTGTTGCCAAGAAAGTTAACGGCATATTAGGCTGCATTAGTAGGAGCATTGCCAGCAGATCGAGGGAAGTGATTATTCTCCTCTATTCAGCACTAGTGAGGCCACATTTGGAGTATTGTGTCCAGTTTTGGGCCTCCACTACAGAAAGGATGTGGACAAGCTGGAGAGAGTCCAGTGAAAGGCAAGGAAAATGATTAGGGGGCTGGAGCACATGACTTATGAGGAGAGGCTAAGGGAACTAGGCATGTGTAATCTGCAGAAGAGAAGAGTGAGGGGGGATTTGATAGAGGCCTTCAACTACCTGAAAGGGGGTTCCAGAGAGGATGGAGCTAGGCTCTTCTCAGTGGTTGCAGATGACAGAACAAGGAGCAATGGTCTCAAGTTGCAGTGGGGACAATCTAGGTTGGATATTAGGAAAAATGTTTTCACTCGGAAGGTGGTGAAGCACTAGAATGGGAGGTAGTGGAATTTCCAAATTTAGATGTTTTTAAGGCCCAGCTTGACAAAGCCCTGGCTGGGATGATTTAGTTGGGGTTGGTCCTGCTTTGAGCAGGGGGTTGGCTAAATGACCTCCTAAGGTCCCTTCAATCACTAATTTTCTACAATTCTATGAAAGGAGAATCAGGTTTTTATGGTACATCTAGCTTGTAGCTGGGGATGTGAATGGCAGCTCATTCAGATGTACCTGCACTGGCTGGGCTCTAGACAGGATGCTAAAGATAGAAGTAAGGACGGCATGGCACAGGCTTCAGGGCCAGTTGTACATGCAAGTGTGTACTCCATGAGTCAGGCAGGCTTGAGCAGCCTGTGCTGACGCACACGTCATGCCACCCTTACTTGTATTTTTAGCGAGATAGCTAGAGTACAACTAGGCCAGGTATGTCTACCTGAGCTGCAAATCACACCTCTGGCTACAGTGTAGATGTACCCTTAGAGAGGTTTGGTCTGAGCACAGGCCTGGATGCCAGGAGTTCCTGACTTCTAAGCCCAGCTCTAACACTGGTTCCCTCTGTGGCCATGTGGAACTAAATTTTCAAGAACTCAGGGCAAGGTTTCCAGTTGCTCAGCACTAGAGCTGTGTCACTAATGACATTTTCAGTTCGCTGGCAATTCTAAAACAAAAAACAACCCATTTTGAGTCAAACAAAACATTTCAGGTCTACCACATTGAAATGTGACACTTAGATTTTGACCATTTTAAAACATTTTGGAAGTGTTTAATACAGGAAATTTTAAAACAAAGTCTTTTGAAACATAGATGAAATTGATTATTTTTGTATGGTTTTTTTGGGTGTGGGGAGGGGGTGTCGACTGAAACAATGCAGGGAAATGGGTCTGACTTCATGAAACATTTCAGTGTCATCAAATCTGCATTATTCATGGAGAAACAGTTTTGACCAAAATATTCCACCCAGCGATAGTCAGCACCCACAAGTGGGGCCAGATTTTCCAAGAATTTAGTTCTCCTTTAGGCACTTAAATAAAGGCCAGCTTATCAAAAGTGCTCAGCACCCAATGGGCTGAGTTCTGCTGAAAATCTGGCCCCTTAATTTGGTGTCTAAATGTGAACTGAGCGCTTTGAAACTTTGGCCCCAAATTTGAATCTTGCTGGCTGCTGAGACCTGGTAGAAAGCAAGCAGTGACTACTGAGCACGCAGCTTTTGCTCAGCATCGGCCCAGAAAGGTTTCCACTGGTGCAGAGAAATGAGCACACAGAACTCCACATTGCAAGTCTGCCTGCGCTGGGAGAAGCACAGATGAGTGGCGGATGGAAGGGTGTGAGGGGGGTATCTCAGGCACAGCCACAAGGCACGTCGAGAGTAGAGGGATTACATGTGCAATCCGGCACAGGCAAATAGTGCACAGAGTGGCTGATTTAATCACTTCAAGTATTCCTAATGCCTCTGTGGAGAATTGTCTTCCCAGGGGGCACAGAAAACCTGGCCTTAGCGAAAAGTGAAAACACGGGTTCTCCTGACAGCTGGATGTAGACAGAGAAATGCTTCTGTTGGTTCCCATGAAACAATCTCTCACACCCAGCTGCTCGAAGCCTCATGACATATGCTGAGCACAATACAGCATCCTTCCCAGCCTCTCACCCTCCCAGAAATCATTCCTCTCAGTTTACTTCACCTTACTGGATCATGTGTAACAAACAAGTACCAAGCCCAGCAACTGTGGCAGTGGTCCAGCATTGTTCTCTCACAGCCCTCATCTACACACCTGCATATGCAAGCAGTTAAATTCTCTGCGCCTGAGTCTCATTTACTGTGCAGAGTGGCCTTAAAGTGAATGTAACTGCAATTTACATTCCGTGCCTCAGTTCCCTCAGCTCTAAAATGTGGGTAATAATATTCCTCTACTTCACAGGGGCCTTGTAAGGATTGTTTGTTTGCAAATATTTTCAAGATGAAAAGCAACGCATAAGAACTAAGTATAAGCAGTATTGCTCTTTAGGAGCCAGATCTCAGCTGATGTAAGTGGGTGTAACTCCACTGGCTTCAATTAAACTACACCGATTTACACCAGTTGAGGATTGGATCTTTGGTATTTATTCTGTCCATCCATCCATTCCCAGTTTATGTATTGTTTCTTAGGCTAAATAAAAACCCAGACCAGCCCCTTTCCTCTCTGCCTCGTCTATGGCCCCTTAACCCAATGCCCATTGAAGTCAGATGCTGGATTTAGTTGATAAAGAGTAACCACTCAGCAGGTTTAATTTCCCAAAGTAAGAGATTTAGCCAACGGGGCTTCTGGATAGGGAACCACACAGTAGCAGGTAATGCTGACCTGAGGATGGTGAAATGCCAAAACCCACCTTGCATGTCTTTTTCCTTTCATACTTTCAAAGCTGTGTGCTTCCTTGCCACAAATGCATTTGCTCACCTCCTATGAGTCATGACAGGGTGACCGTGATGCCTGTTGGAGGCGACAGAGTTTGGGGGGTTCTCCCAGCAATTGCATAACATCCACTGCTGTTTATTTCCCCCCATTTCAGTCTCTCTGCTGGGAAGAGGACACTTGATGTCAGATGGGTCTAACCACACTACCTCTAGGTGGCCCCTTATTGTCATAGGGGAGCCAACAGACTCCCATCACCATCGGCTCCAACCCTGAGGCCTGAGACAACGAAGCAGCTGTCTGCTGCAAGCTCAGACCAGCCCTACTTCACTTTTCCCGCAGGGCTACTTCCTGTGCTGATCTGTTTCTTCGTGCTCCTTCTTGGCCCTCCCACAACCTTCCCCTCAGCAAGTTGCTTTTTGCAGGCTCTGACTGCTCTCTGGCCATCTCCTCGATGAAGCGCCCCATAAGGTGTAGAAAAGGAGTTCATTTATATCCTGTTTCCCCCTTCCCTGCAAGCCTGGCTCTTAGTCTGTAGGTCTCATCAGTCCCTGGGAGCCACAAATCCAACAATGACTTGGCCGGGGGTCAGGGCAGTAAGTGGACTCCCTGTCCTCGGGCTTGTTCTTAAAGGGTCCTGTTACAATCAACTCCATAAGATGTCCCCCATAGTGCCTTATCCATACAGTGAACTTATACATCCATGGAATCTTCTGTAGTTCTCTCACCTTTCCATACAGTGCCCCATGTAATGCCCTCCCCCATACCGCCTTGCCATACAACCTTCTCTTCTCAGTATTTTGCACTCTTCCATAGGGTATATTAACATTGCTATTAAAAACTTGAGCCAGCTGACTGGGGCTTGGGCTAAGGGGCTGTTTAACTGAGGCGTAGACATTCGGGTTTGTGCTGGAACCTGGGCTCTAGGACCCTGCAAGTGAGAGGGTCCCAGAGCTCAGGCTGCAGAGCAAGCCTGAACATCTACAACACAATTAAACAGCCCGTTAGCCCGAACCCCGCATGCCCAAGTCAGCTGGCCTGGGCCAGCTGTGGGTGTCTAATTGCAGTGCAGACATATCCATAGTGACCTGCCTATAAATGCCCCCCGCCAATAGCAACTATGTTCAAAGAGCCTCCTTTATCTCTTCCCATTCTCCCCAGACAAACCTTTGAAACATGGATGCTGTAGACAAATAGATAATGCAGTGAATTTAGATTTTCCTGTGAAGCTATTACCCTTGCATCCTCTCTCTCCAGATCCTCTGTTATTGTCTGTAGCATTTCCCTCGAGGCTGCTGCCTGAATGACAACAACTGAAGGGACAAGACATGCTTTTGAAAAGAACAAAAGCTCCAAGAAAACCCTAAGGGTCTTTCTACTTCTGCAGTGAAATCCCCTCTAGGAGTCGAAAGGAAATGCTGAGCTTCTGAGCAGAAATGTCTTCTGAGGCCTCCAAATCAAGTCAAGCTTCCCTTCACCACAAGGCTTCCTTTATCCTGGCTTGATTTGGCTTGCTCAGCCAAGGGGTTCTTTCCTTCCAACTATTAGAGGATGATACAGAAGCATAAGACTGTCACCCATAGGGGCATCTGCTTCTCTGTCAATGAAATGTATGGAGTCCATTCTCATTGCTTGCAAGGGGTTCTATGAAATGGGCTTTCTTTCAGCTAACTTTAATGACTTTAGGCCCCAATTCAGCAAAGTACTTAAGCCTGCACCTAACTTTTAAGCATGTATTTAAATCCTATTGATGTCAATCAGGCTTAAGCATGTGCTTAAGTGCTTTGCGGAATCAGGACTTTAATGACAATGTAAAACTCTGTGCAATGCTATGATAATGTTGATGTACTGGGGATAAGAAATCACAGTATTTATTGTCATGTGAGTGACGTATACTTTTGGGACTGAAGCCATGCCCCAGCATTAAACCTTAAAAAATATGGATTTAAAAATTCTATTATAAAATGTAGTAAGCAGACCCTAGAAATTAGGGAAAGGGCTCACTGGGTCATATAGACCATCCACTGGCCAGGGCAGGACTTCTTCCTATAGTGTGTGACCCAGTTGTGAATTTTTTCGCCAGTTCTCTTGGGAGAACATTCTACCGCCTAATGCCTCTCACTGTTAGGACACATTTCCTAATAGCCAGCCAAAATTTTTCTTTATCCAGTTTCATTCAGTTACTCTTGGTTATGCTGTACCTTTCTGGCCTGCTCTGAAAAGTTCCTCTCCTTTTCAGACTTCAGATATTTGCACTCATTTCTCCTGCTTTCCTTTAGTTTTCACATTCAAACCTGGTGTAGATAAGTGAAATTCCCGTCAAGTTCTGTTTTCTGCCTGTAGTCCACAATTGTTTAGTCTTTTGAGGCCTGGCTCTCATGCCTTAGTCTAAGTCCAGTTGATTGGGCTCAATACAGGGATAACTGGGTAGGTTTTAGTGGTCTATGATGTGCAGGAGGTCCGACTAGATGATCTGCTGCTCCCCTCTATCTGTCTATGATTCTATGCATCTGTGAGTTACACCCTCTAATACCAGGTCAGAAGTTGGTCCTTTTTTATGTTTAAATTTTTCTTTTTAAGACAATCCATCCCTCCGTGCACTTCATTATTTTTGTTGTCCTTCTCTGGATTCCCTCCAGTTTGAAAACAGGGGGGGGCTTATTCTGGCCACTGCCTCTGGTGGGGTACAGGGGACATGAAGGAGCAGCAAGATGATGGGGGGAAATTCCCCCTCATGTATGAGCAGTGTAGGGGCAACATATGCAGCCCTATGCTGCCACCTCGTGGCAGGTACCAGTGTAGAGCATGTGGCGAGGACAGGGCTTAGGGTGAGAGGGAGAGGCGTGAAGACAGGAAGGAGAGAGATATAGCCTATAGTCAGCTGTGGGGAAAATTATAGATTTCTTATACAGGGGCCATTTCAGTTCTTGCAGTTCCCCAGAATCCAGGTGGCATAATGGTGACTTAAATTCACTTTTGTCCCAACTCCCCCTGGGCTGTGCCTTCCGTGCACCTCCCAGGAGGCCCAGCACAGAACCTGCTTCAGTATTTCAGGCTTCCTGGTCCATGGCGTTGTTGCAGAGGGTTTATTTTGCCATTATTTCAGATGCACACTCATATCTAATTTTCTCTCCATTATTAACCATAATATGGCAATATTATGCCACACTCTCAAGCACGTCCTGTATGTGGTGCATGGGAAATAAAGACATAGTGCCATCTCTGACTTAGTTGCTTTTGCTACTCAATGCTTTAAAAGATGCCTAATGTAGCTCTTATGTTCGGGAAGAGTTCATTAGTTTACAAATTAGCAGCCTGAAGTGAATTTTGTTACCATTGACTGCTTTCCCATTTCTAGCAATATATGTTTGTTTTTCCGGATAAGTGTTTATGAAGTATAAGTGAGATGATTCACTCAGCTACTTAAACTTTAAAGACATTCACAATCATTTCATCCTCTTTCAGTCTAGTATACCACCCACCTTCCTTGGTTTCCAAACACAAAATCACATTTCGTCACTGCTAGAGGAAAGTGCTGCATCTTTTCATCTGTGTCGGTAAGGCACAGTAAGGAAATCAATTGGAGTTGGGAAAGCGAGCTGGTAATAATGCTGTACCTTACGTACGGTGAGGCTCAACAGGCAGTGTTAAAAGTCTGAGGGATTATTGCATGCCTCAGGTGAGTTGCAAGGCACGAGGCTAAAGGATCAGTGTCTTCAGCCACCTGAGCCGTGAAATGATCCCCATGAAACACAATGCCCCAGAGAGACTTAAAGGAATTATATTCAATTTAAAAAAAAAACAACTAATGAGATAAACCTGTGCGGTTACTGAGGATTATAGGCACTGGTATGACATCACTGACAGTCAGTCTGAATGTTCCGTTCATGTCCTGTATGCTTAATTAGCACAATAAACCCAGCTGGCGTAGACAGAACTGGCTCCTAGGTAGGCATCCGTACGAGTGTGAGCAGTGCACCGTGGAGAGTAATGAGAAGGTTCCACCAACTTTCATTAAACGATAATGTCTATTGGACTCAAGCCAAGATGGGGAGTTAAATGGGGAAGAAGAGCAACCCAGTGCAGCAAGGAGTTAAGAGCTAGCTTGCTATTCTATTCTATTTAGATTCTCATAACATGCCCATCACTGTGGTGTGGTACCTCAGCATCTAGCTGAACAAAACCTGAGGGAGCCATGAACTTCCCCTAGGTAAACACTACAGGGAAAATCTTCCTAAATATAGAGGATGCCAGATGCCAACATAATATAAATGTTTGTTTGAGAGGGATGCAGTATGAAAATTTCCTGGGGGGAGCGGTTGCCTAATACAAAAGGCTTTTGTTAAACCTTCTCCATTCCTTTTCCTCTGTTGCTTATAGTGGGTCAAATTCTTGCTTGAACATGCAGCTTGTAGGGCACAGCTGGGCTTCTCCAAAAAGGCTGGGGGTAATGGTAGGGAACAATCCTCAATCTCTGGCCGTAGAAAGGAAGCAGCCTACTGGTGCACCCATAGAAGAGGTGGAAATGTGGCTTTATGAGACAGTCACTGCTTGCCTGGGACTCTTCACACACTCTTCATCTCGATCTCCTTAGAGATGATGATGTATTGTGTTTGGGGGACTGTCACCAGGGGAAAGAGAAGACAGCATGGAACTGGTCTCTTGTCCCCAGAGTGAATCTTTCAGACTTCCATTTACAAACTTCAGAAGGAGCTAATGAGGCTTCACTGAGCACTGAACTTCTGGAGCTATTTGTGGAGGGATTTACACTGCTCCTTCAAGAAAGAGGAGCACTGCACGGGGTAGCCAGTCCTCCTTGAAGACCCATCCACAAGTTATCCCACTGCTCCCCAGGATTTACGGAACTGGGAGATCTCACCCTCTGCCACCAGCACATCCTTAAAGTCCCTCTCACCTAAGAGGATTATTCCTTGGAAACTCTAGAAGGTGAACATTAATATTTCTCTCCCACTCCCACCCCAGATGGGCTGGCCTGATTATTTTGTTGGATCTACTGAATACTATCTTCTCTGATAAGGCTTGAGGGTTGTATTAGAAAATGGGTTTAATGAGAGTGCATGTGCTTATCTCCACTGTAATCAGAACACATCGCTCTCTCCATGTTAATTGTAAAAGTAAAAAGCAAGTGGTGCTATGGGTCAGACCCAATGAGCTTTTGGTTATTTAAGGTTTCAGCTGAAGGCCTCCCCTCCTTGCAGAGCCACAATACAGAAATCAGTAATTAGGTATGTTCGGCCTAGTGCTTTGAACGCTAGTCCACTGAGGAAACGAGGTTGCTGACCGAACATTTGTGTGCGTATGTGTATCAAACGCTGCAAGAGTACAAAGGGTGTGTTGTTAAACATGGAAATACATAAATGAGTCCAAGGGATGCAATGACCAGCCTTTGTTTCTGTTCTTTTGAAGCTAATGGTGGAGCTGATGGTTAATTACTGCTCTTTGGGCCTGATCTGAACCCCACTGAAGTCCATGGAAAGATTCCTGTTTACTTCAGCAGGCTATGAATCAAGTCCTTAATGTAATCTACGCCTTGTAATAAAAACCCGAAAACCACCTGTTGTGAGTGGTGTCTACTATTTGCCAGTGTTTTGTGGCAACCTGCAATCTGAAAAATGGAATAGGGAGTTTACAGATTGTTATTTCTGAGTGGTTAGAAGTTACCATTATGCTAAAATTAATACTTCAGGGAGAAAGCAGAAAAAGCATGAATGTGTGTCAGAGGGTACATGTACATTGCAAAGAAAGAGGTGTTCTTAACCCGGGTTAACTAATTTGCATTAAATAACTCAGTTAAAATAGCAGTGAAGACATAGCAAAGCAGCTTTTAACTCAGGTTAACAGCTCAAGTTTAACCGCAGGCCCCCAAATAGGCTTTCATGCAAGTGGCTAACCTGAGTTAAATGCCAAGTTGTTGCTCCTTTAACCCAAGTTAGCTGATATGGTTTATGAACACGTCCTCCATTGCGGTGTAGACATAACCAGAGAAAAAGAGAGTGAGAGTGTGTCTGTGTGCTGGGGACAGTAGTTGAGAAACAATATTTCATCTTCTATATTCCTTATTTGAATATAGGGCCCTGCAAAAGCCTTAGCTGAAACCAGAACCCAAGTTCAGCCCTGCTGTAAGTCTCCAGTGACATTCCTGAACGCAGTGACTTGGCAGGAAAACGGCTGGAAATTGAGCAGACATGGAGTAGACATGCTTTTTACAGGAAAGCTGCTGCCTCGGACAAAGCTTTTTGAGATGATTAGAAGAGTCTTAAATTTGTCCAGTCAGAATAAAATATGTGCCTTGAGATGATGGATTTGCTGCAGCACACACTGCATGGTGTGTATGTGTGTTATTTTGTAACACTCCATGCCCTAGGGTGTTTCAGGCAAGAAGCTAAAGATGAAATACCTCCAGCCCAATGACAGCTTGCTATGCCTTATTGTTGTTCTGAAAAGAAGTCTTTTCTTTTCCTTTCTTAAAGTGAGATTTTGGAGCTAGTAAAAGGCATCAGACTGACAAGTCTGGAAACTGAAGGACTCCTGCCTGTTTCTGGTTAGCATTTCTAAAGCACCTATCACCATAGTTTCTGGGCACCTTTTCCTTAGAGAATATTTGGTTGAGATAGAACATGACCTTGATGAGTCCTTTTAACTAACAGGTTGTTAAATATGACTCTCCAGTCAGTGTAGACAGGGACAAATCATGTTGAACATCATCTCACTTAACACAATTTATCCACAGCCAGCTACCATGGTATTAAATATAACTGGTTTTTGTCTGCATTGACTGCAAAGTCGTGTTGGAGAGTCCCCATAACTAAACATCATTTTGGATGGCAAGGGCTCCCAGAAAAGCTACAGGAGGACAAAAAACTAATTTCCAAGCATCTTGGCAAGCAGTTCCATTGGGACTGAAGGCAGACCAGCAAAGAGACACTTGGGGTATGTCTACCTTGCAGCTGGCAGTGTAGACTCCCTGTTTGGGTAGACAGGGTTGTGCTAATTTTGCTCAAGCTAGTATGCTAAAAATAGCAATGTAGACATTGTGGCAGGGCAGCGGCTCAGGCTAGCCACCCGAGTCCAAGCCTGCTCAGCCTCCTGGGTCCGAGCTTGGGTGGCTAGCCCAAGCCATTCCATGCCACATCATCCACACCACTATTTTTGCCATGCTAGCTCAAGGTGAGCCTAGCATAAGTCTGTCTACCCAGACTGGGAGGGGCTCACTCCCTGCTGCAATATAAACATACCCTTCGTCTGCTGCTAATCACTGATCTAAACCATCTGTGAGGTTTTCTGGATGGGTGAAGTGGTGCAGTGAAGGAACAGGCTCACTGGTGGGCGGGAAGGGATTACACAGACTTCTGCCAAAGTTACCAAGAATCAGGGCAGGGAGCCGTTAACGATTTATTTGCATGTGAGTTCTCTTGCTGTATTTTCCCAGATTTATGACTGCATTCTCCTTCTCAGAAAAATTTCCCTGTTTGTACAGTCTGAGGGTCTATACTGACGGCAGCAAAATCACCACCATCAGATCGATCTTTCTGGATTGATTGAGCCATCAGTGAAGATACACTTAATCGATCAAGAAGTTGACACAGTAAATCCACCCCCTCAAGTGGCGTAGAGCTGCGTCGACAGGAATGCTGTTCCTGTCGGTGCAGTGCAGTGAAGACACTGTGCAGAAGGGAAGCACAGCAATCGATGGCTGTTACACAAGCTACTCTGTGTAGCTTGCGTAACTCCTGTCGACTGCCGCTGAATTTCCAGGTAAGTATAGACAAGGGCTCGGAATGCTTGTGAGTGGCGAATTTCTGCCTGTTAACGGCATCCAGGGAGGGGGCATTTAATTTTCCCAGGTTTCTGGGCAGGGGCTTAAGGTGGTTTAGTTATTTGTCAGATGGGACCCGAGTTATACTGAAGCCAGCTCTCTTTGCTGTTGTTAGCCAGCTGGGAGAAGACTCACATGTAGACTGTAAGCTCTTGGGGGCAAGGAGCATCTTTTCGTTCTGTGTCTGTGCAGCACCTAGATCAGTGGGGTCTGGTCTGTGACTAGGGCACTAGGCACTACTGCAACACAAAGAATAATAATAGTGAAGCCCTCAGAGCACTGCCCTTTATTCAGGAATCTGCTCTAGCACACGTGCACCACTGCAGCTCCTCCGCACGAGAGGTAAGTGAAATACACATGAAATACAAAGTTACTCTACAGTCCCTGGAGTTCTGTATTTCATGATGAATTCAAATATGAATCATGGACCAGCAGTCCCAAGAGCCCCAGCTTCTTTGACCAAATGTCTCTAGTAAAACTTTTAAAAGGATGGCAACTATGCTGGTCTCCATGACCAGAGTGCCAAGTCGCTGGGGCAAGAGAGGGATGGCACAGAAAACACACACACACACACACACACACACACTCACTTTCTCTCTCCAAATCCCAGCCCCATGACTAGTGACAAAGTAGACTGTGTTCGAGGGCTATTGTTTCTCTGCCCTCTCCCTCCTCTTCCCCACAAATGCCAGTGCCAGCTCTATGATTCAGAATCGACTCAGGCACTTCAGCCTCGGCATGTCTTTAATCATTTTTCTCTTTCGTATAATGGCCACTTCAATAGCAGCATGTCTTTGTTATAACATCTAACCAACTGCCTGCATACACCTGTTTGCGCTGTAACAGGCGGTCGATACCATCTGATCTCCTATCATCTCTATTGTTCCCACCCTGTGATCTATTTACTATTTGAACTTTTAGCACATTATGCACAAAACATAACAGCACACTTAAAAACTGCATGGCTTTCAGTCACCAACTTTCCATACAAATCAACCACCTAATGAAAAAAGAGTAATGAAAAATATTCATGACCCAAGTCCTTGCTTTTCAAACGCAAATATTGCCTCTTGGGCTGCATTCCTGATGATTATTTAAGTCCTGTCCCATCTCGTGGGCTTTGATGTGCATCTTCATTACAGTTTGGGGACATGTTTTCAACCCAAAACTTGGCACTAATTCATAACACTGTTCAATTCTTAGCTGACACTTGAAGAGAATTATAAAAACCTTAGTGGATGGACATGAAAAGAAAAAAAAGAAATAAAGAAGAGGCTGGAGTTGTCAGCAGTAAATAGCAAGTAACCTCAAAGCATTCTCTTATTTTTATTTGTTCTTTGCGTTTCTTTACAAGAGAACTGGATGGCTCAAGCGGTTGATAATGGGCTAAGGAGTCTTTCATCTCTAGCCAGACCCAGGATAGCAGTGACTGAAAACTGTTACGATTTGATGGCTGTTAGGTAGTCACTGTGAAATGACTTGCTAGTGTTAGTCCTGGTGTCTCACATAACAAAATCTATCACAGTAACTGGGAGCATCTTACATGGCATTATTAAAAGGGAAACTGTGTGGTCTAGTGGGTAGGACACCAGACTAGGACTCAGGAGACTTAGTGTTACCCTGGTTCTTTCAACCCAAAGCTCTTGGTAACCTTACTCTTTGTGAGATGGTGTCAGGAAATAAATCAATGGAACCACGGCCCTTTGGCCGATAGATGGACTGTCATGAACAATATAACACAAAAAAAGCTATACTTTACTTGGTTTCAAGCACCTCCACACCTCCACACCAGGTAAGTAAAACACCCCCAATCCTCAATAATTACCGAAGTTTGGGGTAACTATCGAGTGGTACAGAGGCAGCCTTCTGATTGGCCCTTTTTTCAGCTGCAGGTGGGGACCCCAAACTGTGTCCAAGAAGAAATTCCTTGAAAAGTCCACCTACCCCATACTTTGTCCCGTTATTTATTGGGTTAGTGTAACAACAACATGTCAATGAAAAAACTTGCAAGCAGTTTCAAAAGCTAATCAAGAAGTTGCCTCAGATCACTAATTAGCCGGATGTGTTCATGCAGAAACCGCATGACTTGAGGCCCTGAAAAACACCTCACAGAGGACAAATATAGATAAGCTTCTTGTTTGTCTCCTGAAACACAGATCCCAGCACATCCATTAAATACATCATCGGGGGGGGGGGGGGTAGAGTCAGATAAAGGTTGAGCAAGAGGCCCCCTCTTCCTTCCTGGCTTAGTCATGCTAAGATTGCACAGGCCTGCAGAAAGGCCTACTGATTTTGGCTGCTGTTAGCAACAAGTATGGTAATCAATATTACACTATTGGTAGTGGTCTCTGGCCTTTTACTGGCCCATAAAATTTCCCCATACAGTAGGTTCACGTCTTGCTTCTGCCACCTGTTTGTTGGATGACCTTGAGCAAGCCACTTTATTGCTCTGTGCTTCAGTTACCCAAGCTGTAAAACAGAACTAATAATACTGACCTCCTTCATAAAGCAGTTTGAGCTCTACAGCCAACAAGCACTATGTAAGAGCTAAGTATTATTGTTTGTATTACAATAGCACCTAGAGACCCCAACCAAGACCACACTCCATTGTGCTGAGTGCTGTACAAGCACATACTAAAAGATAGCCCTTGTCCGGAATATCTTACAATCTAAGGAGACAAATCACAGGAGAGGAGAAAGAAAGGATAAATATCCCCATTATTCAGAAAGGGAATTTAGAGATTAAGGTCTTGGAAATTAGGTTGGTATAACTAAGTTGCTCCACACACCTGAGATGAAGTTAAACTGACCTGACTCCTGGTGTAGACAGTGCTAAGCTAATGGGAGAATTCTCCTGTCGACCTACCTACCACTTGTTGGGGGGAGGAGGGATGGATTGCCTAAACTGATGGGAGAACACCGCTGCAGCAGTTTAAGAGCAGACAAGCCCTAAATGGACTGGCCAACAAAATCTCTCTCTCTCTCTCTCTCTCTCTCTCTCTCACACATACACTCAAAAAATAGGAAATGCCAGAAGTGCCTATGCCACCTCAGTTCCCTTGTGTGTCTGCATTATGAGACAGTTTTGAATTACATAATCACATATTATTATTCCCCACAAGACCCCTGCCTTAATTTGGTAAACTAAGGTATTTGCTTCTATTTTTTTCCTCCATCTCAGGTATGTATATAACTTAGTTGCCAGTGCATACATGCAGGCATCACAGTCATTAGCAAGGATTGAATCCAAGACCTTCAGCACTGAAAAGAGAGGCTCCTACCATGTCAGGGTAAAGAGTTCCTTTAACTGTGAAAAAGTAGCAGGATGAATCGTCTCTGGAACCAGCCATTAGAGGAACACACTGCATTAGAGCAGAGTATTACTATGGGGGCACATCCTCCCCTTGCAGTTGTGCCCCCATCTTTACAGTCCCCTCCCCTCATGGCCTTATCTCACAGTGAACTTCTCCAGAGGCTGCAGCAATGGTGATGGGAAGAGAAGGCATTAACGAGATCAACCACAAGGACCTCTTCTACAGGCAGCTCCTTGAGGTGGAGCACAGAGCTGCTGAGCAACCAATCAGGAAGGGGGTTGGTGAGCATACAGTGTCAGTCATGGATGGAGACAGCACAGGTAATTAGGTGTGCAGCCAGGTGAAGGGTAGAGGAATGTAATAATTTTATAGTAGTTCAAATTAAGGACTTAGTCTACTCAGCTGTGTCCCTTTCCTGCAGGACTCCACCATCCCCCTGCTCCAAAGAAATAACTCATTTAAGTCTTAAGAAGTATTTAAATGTCATTTTGGGAGAATTAAAGGCTTAATTCATCGTCTTTAAGTTTATTCACTTGAAGTCTGTGAAAGAAAGATGAATGTAATAACTGGCAGCTATTATGGCCTGCAGCCATATCACCAGCGGATGATCTCATAGTTAACTAAGGTTTACAGATCATATAGTTAAACTGGCTTGGCCAGTGCTTGGGTCAGAGAGCTCCATGAAAACACTCTCCGGTAAGTCACCATGGAACAGTCAGCATTCAGGCTATGGCCCAGTGAGAAACTAGGGGGTGCTGTGTGGCTAGAATGGCCTTCAGCAGGTAGGATAACCATAAAGCAAGTGTGAAAAATTGGGACGGGGGTGGGAGGGTAATAGGTGTCTATATAAGACAAAGACCCAAATATTGGGATTGTCCCTATAAAATTGGGATATTTGGTCACTCAATCTGCAGGTGGCATGTAGGATCAAGTGGGAAGAATAAAGTCTGACATAGGGACAGAGTGTGTGTGTGCATGGGAGGATGTGACTGAGAGAGGCGGCTTGTACCCTCTTGGCTCCCCATCCCTGCCCCCAATCCCAAAGCTGCCAGGGGCTGATTTTGACCCTCATTACAATTAATGTAGCCCCGACGGCTGTCCTAACTTGCACCTGGCTGCCTAGAGCCCATAGGGAAGATATTGATCCTTTCCCCTCCCCCACACACACTGTAGTGGCCTTTTGTTTCACTCCAGCTCTGCCTCCAGCACCATCCATCTCTCCTGTCTGAGCAGCTTTTCCCTGCAGTCTCCACGTCTCTGGACCTCTCGCCATCGTCACTACCTCTGCTGAATCATTATGGCACTGTCTCCTCAGCCCCCTGATACCCTGCCAGAGGAAAAGGGCATTCTCCCGGTCTCCTGTCCAGAGAGGGTACCCATCCTGCCTCTGATATCAGAGTGCAGCATTGCTCAACTCCTCCGATTTCTTCAGATCCTCAGCAGACAAATCCTACTGCTCATACAAGGTCACCAGCAGCTGTTTCTTCACTGGCTGCTAATTCCTACTTCTATCTCTCATTTTGCTTTGCTTTTCCCCCAAAAGACTATGAGACCCTTTTTACTCAGTACTTTTTCTTTCTATAGTACTTATTGGCACTTTGGGCAATTCATACTACCATAGATCCCACACACGGTGCTGCTGTACTATTAGCATATCGGGGTAACTGCACATCTATTCCCACCTCCATGATCCACTCCAGGAGTTCCCAGTCAGCACTCAGGTCTCCTGTCGTCACCTGTCTCCTGTCGTCACCCATAGGGACCATTGTTGAACTCCTTTCTGATCAGGGGTTTTTAAAGCAGCACAGCCCCTGCCACATACTGTGATATCCCCAGCAAGCAAGTCTGCCTAAAAGCCAGCAACTGGGCTGTGCTTTTTCTCCAAGAACTATGAACAGAGTACTGCCAGCAGTTACAAGTTATCACACAGTTCCTCCTAAGCAAGTACATTTTTTCTTATGGAAAAAGCACTACAGAAAAAACAAAAAAAACCCAGCAAATAGATTTAAACACACACTAAACATATCAGGAGTCACCCATCAGTCTTATAGGCCCTAGTAGGCCAAAGTCCTTCCAACCATTCTGCAAGGATTGAGGGCCCTCTTGGACAGGAGGTCCTGTCCATTTGCTGCTTCTGAAAAAAGGCCCTGAACCAGTTTAATCCTACCAATTTTATACCAAAAGTCCTTTCTTTAGCATGGTATATACAATGGAGTTAGGTTAACATAAAGTTGCTTTGTGTCAACTTATTTGTGCATGTGTCTACACTCAAATTTGTCTCCAGTCAATATAAGCAGCATAAGCCAAGCATGATGACTTTGGCAGGCCACAGTGCAGTAAACAGGCTAGTGGCAGATAGGCCTAGGTGGCTTTGGGATGCCAGCAGCATCTGTACTTTCTGTGCCCTTATTACCCTCAGGAATGAGATATCAGCTAAAACCACCACCGCCTGTGGAAAATAGTGCCAGTACTCAGTGTCATTGCTCTGTACTTGTACACATGGAATAAGGACAAAACTTTGTTTCATGCAATTGAAAATCTTAATGCCCTCCTCCCCCCGGCTCAGCCTCGCTCCTAGTGGGTCATACTTGCCATGGCTGGGCTGGAGAACAGGGCTGTGCAGAGGCACTCCAGAAGCGGAAGTATCAATAAGCATTTCTTATTAAAAAAAATAGTGGAATAAGGAAAGAGAGTTTTGAAACTTATTTTTCCTTTTCCATTGTGACTGTAAATCCAATAATACATCTGTCTATTTTATCTGCAGCTGCTCCATTACAGCTTTGAGGGGTGCCCGCTTCACAGCTGACCCCACCCGACCCTGATGAGGAAGAGAAAAAAGAGGACTAGGGAGGATATTGTCAGTGAGATCCTGCAAGCCAGTGTTGCATCAGACCATGAACAAAGGGCCTGATGGGCTAACATGGCAGACAACATACAGAGGGACAGAGAGGACAGTAGAAAATGAAGAAAGATGCAGGAAAGCAAGAGGGAGATGCACCAGGCCCTAATTGGGCTTCTCAGGCAGCAAACACAAATGCTGCAGACTCTGGCTGACTTATAGGTCCAACAACCATGGACTCACCACCCTTTGCAGTCCTTGGCCAATTGCATGATTGTAGCCCCCTACATTCCACATGTCATCATGAGCTGTGACACTACTCCTATCACTACACACCAAGGGACAGTAAAGACAACTTCACTTACACTGACCTGTGAGGGCCACGGTTGATGTCTGTGTAGCTACAATGGACTACATTTGTGCACTGAAATGCACAGAAATGCTTGCTGCCTTTCTAAATTTAAAGTTCCATTGATTTATGTTAGAAGTTTGTATTGTATCATCTTTTTTAATGGCACATTGTGTTTTTGCATGGTTTTTGTCAATCAATACATCTCCATTTTTTGAAAATAGAATCATCTTTATTGATTCACAGCTCTTAGTGCAGAATGAACAATGGTACTCAAAGCATTCACTGATTGTAAGTGTACAGCAACACAGAACTCATAGGTTCAAGAAAACACCCAATCATGTCTGTAAATGGAAGCACCGCATAATTCATAGGTTCAGTAAAAGACACAGTATAATATTTATAAATATACACCAAGCACTACACAAGTCCAAACCTTCAGGGCCAGAGTTCAGTCCAGCACAGCACATTAATGTGGCTGGCCACTAAACTATACTTTCAAAGGCACCCTCAACCATACAGTTCAACACTGAGTTCTTCTAATGGCCCTTGTGTCTGTCTATTCAAACTCAGTAAATAGCCATTCCACCTCTGCCCTGGCAGCAATGTTTCCCCCTTTGTCTCATAGATGTTATGCAGGTCACAACAGGCAGCTATAACCATTGGGATATTTTTCTGACGGAGATCCAATCTTGTGAATAAACACCACCCGGTGTCTCTTCAGTCTACCAAAAGCACATTCAAATGTCATTCTGTAGGTGCTGAGCTGGGAATGGACTCTTTCCTTGGTATTGTCGAGGTAGCCAATGTACAGCTTCATGAGCCTGAGAAGCCAGGGGTATACTGGGTATCCCAGAATCACTACTTGTATTCCAACATCGCCAGTGGTAACCTGTTGGTTTGGAAAGAATGTCCCTACTTGCAGCTTTCTGAACAGTCTTGTGTTCTTAAAGATGCGTGCATCATGCCAGCTCCCTAACCTGCCCACACTGAATATTAATGTAGCATCCCCTATGATCCACCAATGCTTGCATAACTGCATCAACACTTTTATCAATGTACTTTGTGGCAAGTTAGGTTGGTACCAAAATACCAAAATCCACCACAGTTTAGGAACTCCATTGCTGTAAATCCATTCACTATGTCCTGTACATTGCCATAGTCATAGTCCTTCATAGCGGGAGATGATTAATGGCCCTACACACTTATATGATAATAGCCCTCTTTGATGGGGTGACTGCCCCACACTGGCAGAGCAGGAGTTAACAGGGACCTGGGGAGGCTGCACAAGAAACAGCCAATAGGAGAGGGGCTGTGAGTGACAGCCAGTCAGAGCTCAGCAGGCCCATATAAGACGAGTTTCAGGGCAGTGCAGACTAGCTATGGCTTGGAGCCTGAGGAGGGAAGGTTGTGTCTCCCACAGGCTGAGAGGCCTGTAGCACCTGGGGCAGAGCTACTGCTGGCAGGAACTGGGGGAGCCAAAGGAGCTCCTGGCAAGCTGCTGAGAGTGGGAAGTGGCTGGCCCTGAGGATGGGTGAAGAAAGTGCTAGGGCTGGGGAGAGTGGCCCAAGGAGAAAGCTGCAGCAAGAGGAACTTGGGGCGCAGCAGAAGACTGCGATCCACAGGATCCGTTGGCTGGGACCCAGAGTTGTGGGTGGGCCTGGATCATTGTCATTCCTCCACCTCCTGCCACTGAGAAGTGGCAGGATAATTCACTGCAGGGACCACTGAGGGAATGGCCTGATGAGAAATTGAAGTTGTCACTTGGAAAATGGCAGGATTACTGGACAAACCTCCTTCTGGAAGCGGGGAAGAGAGATTGTGACTCAGCTGGAGGGCCAAGTCAGGAAAAAGATGCTGCAGTTCCAGGAAGGGCTACAGGCCAACTGCAGCAAGAGAGTGACTGTGTGCAAACTATGGATATGGGTGTTGGCCTGGAGCTAGCCTCAGCCAACCGGCAGGAGGCACTAGTCTGGCGGTGAGTAGAATGCCGCATTACACCACCACCATGAATTTTCCAACTACAAAATGATTTCCCACTGACAATCCGGTGTTGCAAACTTTCACAGTGCAATCGTTACTCATTTCTCAACAGTCAGTGCAGCTCTCAGTCTGGGTCCCTGTGATGGAGGGCTCAGGCAAGCTCAACACACAGATCCAGGAATGTGGCTTTCACATCTGCAAGTTCTGCAGCCTCTGCTAGTCAGTCCGAACCTACATTACAATGTGATGCCACTAGTCAATCTTTGTTTCTTGGGCCCAGAAGCATATATGACTGCTCCATGAACACACCACCACCCTTGAATTGTATTTCACTATGTCCTCTAACAATCTGTCCTCAAGGAACTCATCACTTCCCCCATTGTTGCAGGTCTTCCTTCAGTTCTGTAAGTACTGGAGGATCGTGTGTCCTGTATTTGCAATGTTCATGAGAACAGAGCAGAGCTGTGCGGGCTCCATGCTTCCATGTGAGATGGAGGACACCGAAAAGTGCTGTGCCAGTTTGTGGGATTTAAGGGAAAAAAAAAAAGGGTGAAAATTACGGGTTATGGATGGCATTATAGGATGGATAAATATGTATGATGGAAACTTGACCCTTAGCTCCCGAGATCTCACGTTACTCACTTCTACCCCACAACATACTGCAAAAATTTCTCAAAAGGCATTGTGCCAGACAATGGTGTGTGGCACACTGAGATACTTGCCTGTGGTGCACCACACTTTGCATTGGCACAAGCACATGTGTGCAGCACCAACTCAAGCAGCCAAGTATGCATGTGCATGAGTGGAATACTAGCTGTGGCAACTGTACACTGACTTAATTTGTGCCCACCAAAATTTGTAGGGTAGACATGGCCTTTGTCTGTTGGCCTCTGGAAAACCCAGCTTGAACCAGTATATGTAAGCCTCCTCATGGATGGTATCTCTCTGGAGATATTTGCAACCTAAGTGAGTTGGCTTAATCAGCTCACCCAACATATACACACAGTTTGTGTTTTCTAAAGGAGTCATGGTAACTCTCCCTCCTGGAGCTGCATACAATCACTGGCCCCCAGTACCACAAAATGTAATACAATACAGTCCCCAAAGATATTACATGGGTTTGCAATATCTGTCACAGATGTCTCCAGCTATCTCACGCAATAAAGGAACTTCACTAGACCTTCCACTCAGCCTGGAAGAAAGGTGGTTAGCACACCTATCTGCTTTAATGGGCTCTGTGATTGTCTATAGGTCAAAGATCTGCTGGGTAGTAGCCATTAACACCTTCCATACTCTAACACCTTGTGTTTTAATATAGCACACACCCTCCAAAGATCTCAACATGCTTGATAAACACCAATGATTGAAAATCTCTCAGCTCATCTGTGAGGTAACACTATGGAGAAGCACTATGGAGAAGCTGAAGCACAGAGGCATTAAGTGACTTGCCCAAAAATCACACATCCTGGGACCTACATGGCTCTAACAACACTGCATACATCAAGTAAGTGGCAGCTCCAGATATAGAATCAAGATGACATTATGCTATGTCCTGTGCTGTATACCTTAAAAAGCATTCTCTCTTGAAAACTGGTGTTAGTCAACCCTGATATCCTGGCTGAGTTTCATGTTGGATCATTTTTTTCACTGTTGTTGTAACTATGTTGGTCACAGGATATTAGACAAGTTTTTGAGCTGACACAGAGCTCTTCTTCAGATCTTTATAAGCTCAAATGTTTGTCTCTTTCACCAGCAGAAGTTGGTCAAATAGAAGACATTACCTCACCCATCCTGTCTCTCAACTCGGATAATTACATTCAGGATGGTCTGAATGCCCTCTCTGTACTTTCAATTGGATATAGTATCATTATATTACTATTACATATTGATTTATAAATCACCTTTCACATGTATGAAGGCACTGTACAATCTTATTACATAACAGGGAAAAACTAAACAAGAAATAACTAGAGAAAAGAATTAGTTTAAGTGTGTTTTAGAGTGCGAAGAGAATCACAGGCACAGAAAGAGTGTTAAGGAAGAGCATTTCGCCATTGTGGAGGACACAGATGGCAAGCGAAGCAATAAATCAGCCAGAGAACATAAACCATGAGCAGGAACTTACGCGTAAAGCAAATGATATGATTAGGCTTGGTCAAGAGTATGACAAACTTTGAATAAAAGTCATATGTTTTCATTATTCCTGGCTTTCCTCTCATGTATAGCCTGATCCAAAGAACATTAAAGTAAATGGGAGTCTTTATATTGACTTCATTTGACTTTAGATCAGACTGCCAATCCTTGTCATATAGTGTTATAGGTGAAGAGCTGCAAGCACATTACATCCCAAATGCCATCGTGTGTGGATAATGACCACTGAACGTACATTTTGCAATCAGTTTCAGAAGAATGTAACATTATATTAATGAGTCAAACTACTTTTTTCCTTGCTGGTTAGGTTCTTACTGCTGTCTTAATTCCTGGAGATTTTGCTTCATTTTCTGTAAGTCATCTCTTCAATCTTTATAATTAAACTTCATTTAAATATTTTGGCCACTTTCATGAACTAATTATGGTGAATTATGGTCAAGGACGCACTTTCATCCTATGTCGATCTTTTCAGCCACTTATAATGTAACTTTTAGAGAAAATAACACCCTTTGGGCTTAAAACTGTTATGTTCATAAAGACCAAAGCTGATCTGCACATGAAAAACAGTTGTGTTTGGGCCCTTTTTTCTCCTTTATGATGAAGATGTGAAATGCTTTAGGGATTTTCTTCTGCTTATTTGTTACCTTACAAATATCAGGACTATTAAGTCAGGTCTGCCCTGTTTTTCATTCATATTCAATTGTAGAATGCATATGTTTCCTCTTCTCTGAAGAGCTGCAGAGGAAACATATGCATTCTACAGTTGAATGTGTTTTGGTGATTGAATTTTTAACATGGATACCTTTTATCCCAGGTATCTGCCAGGATAGGCATTAAAAAACCCCACAACCAAACAAAAGCAGAATTTTAAGGACTATGGTTAAAAAGCCCTTCCCCTCTCAATCACTTGGGCCTGGTCTACAATCACTGTGAATTCGGTGGCAGTCAATGGGAAATACGCAAGCTATGTAGAGTAGCTTGCGTATCTCCTGTCCACTCCCTAACTTCTGAATAGCGTGGTGTCCCCACTACGCTGCGCTGATGGGAAAAGCCCTCCCATCGACGCAGCATTAGTCTTTTTGTGGGGGTGGATTAACGCCGTCGACTTCCGGATTGATTGAGTGGGTCTCCACTGCCTCGCAATTGATCCCAAAGAATTGATCCGGCGGTGCCAACGGTGCTGCCGTGAGTGCAGACATACCCTAATTTAATGGAAATTGCCCCACTGATGCCAACAGCCGTGGGATCAGGGCCCTTGTCATTGCTCCCATCCTCTACTGAGCTCCACATGGGGAGATTGCTGGATCTGCATGGAGTCCCACTGACTTCAGTGTGGCTCTGTGCAGGTGTAGCAATCTGTCTGCACAGGTCAGAATGCAGAATCAAGGCCACAGCCTAACCAACTCTCCAGTCCTCTGAAGGAGTCCTTCAGCAAAAACAGGAAAAGCAAGGATGGAATAGCAATGTGAATAGCAAGTAAACAGGAGTCAGGACCTCACAGGATCAACCTCTGAGGGCCCTGATCTTGCAACATGCGTAGTGCCCTCACCTTCTCTACCTTGTAATGGGAGCTGAGGATGATCAGTGCAGTATCAGGACATAGATATCTAAAGAGCAGGAACCAATGAGACTTTATACCATCAAGTCCAGGGATGCAGTCTGTGCATCTAGAGAATGAAGTCTGCTCTGAGCCCTGTATTTGATTATTTCTTTTCCCTTGTGCCTTGAATCAGCAGAGGCTAGGAGGGCTAGTGAGTATTGATCCAAGCCCAATGTATGGAAAGAGTGAACCTATTGTCTCCTACCGGCCCCCAGATTCTTTGGTGAACGGCTCTTTAGATGTGCATGCAATAACAACAATGGCTGTTATATGGAGAAGTTGGAGTAAGGCTATTAAAGGGAATCCATCCTTCAGGAAAAAAACAGGTGGAAGTGGGGTTGATCATGATGGAAAATGGACCTTTAAGGGTTCATGGGGGAACTAAAAGGGGGAAAATTGGTGAGTATGCTTAAATCTCTGACACTGAGGGGGACAGAAGGCGCCATGTGCTGAGAGAAGCAAGAAATGGCAGGTGTTTTCTGGTTTCAAATGCTCAAAGCTTTTTCTTCTGAAGCTGTCTCAGTCTTTATCCACCTTTTCCAGTGCAGTTGCCGATTCCGCTCCTTGTCTTTGGGACTTCCCCAAAGCTGATTCCATCTCCATGTCAGAGTGCCCTGGGACTCTCAGCCCTGAGCCTGCTCAGATCTCACACCCAGTATTGATTCCCTGCTCTCATCCTGTGTAAAGAACTACAACACATTTTTCCCTGGAGAATAGATTTCTGAGCCGCAGACAATTTATTGAAGTGCTCTATTTCTTCTTTCCCAGCCCCCCAACCTGGCAGCGCCTCAGTAAACTGGGGAAGCACCTTGGTAGTCTGCAGTTATTCCCTGAGCGGCCTGGCCAATGCTCAGCAGCTCTCTTTGATTAAATAACCCCGTAACTTGGTTTAGGAGAGCTAATAAAAGGAGGAGAGAATTGCACTTGGTATCTTTACCTCTTCAGGCCCCATCAGAGGATTCAGTGAAGGTGCAAATCCAATCTTAGTGTTTGAGAAGCACTTCTGCTCTGTGGATGGAGGGGAAAAACTATCTGTGCCTTTCTAACATCCTCCTCTGGGACAAATTAGCAGTACCTGGAGCTTCCCCAACTCTTCCACCCCCATTATCTGCCTTAAATTCAATTGTCCTTTAAATTGCATTGACAAACAAGAGAAAGCCGTTGCTTTCCCCTTTTCGCCTCGCAGCTAAAAGCTTTCTCCTTTCTTCAGAACACTTGTTAAACGTGATAGACAGAGTGAAAGCTTCATAAATCATAAACAAGCAAAGGGCCTAAATAAAAGTCACTGCGAGCAGAGGAAGCGAGGCCCAGCTCTTACGTTAGAGTTGGATTCAAGCTCATGGTGCTTATTTTAAACCGAACTAGCAGGAGGCAAAGGGTTTCATGTCTAAACCAGAAATTAAAACAAAAGTAAGTGGGCCATGAAAGACAGCTAGAATACAGCTCAGCAGAATTAAAGCCAGAAAGTGAAACAATAGGTTGTTGCCTCTTATCTGGGACTGTCCTCCTCCCCAAATACAATGAACATGCTTTCTCTCTCTCCTTCCCTTTTTAGTATGGAAAGGCTCTTCCAACTACTGTCAAAGGATCAGTTTCTCTGCTGGGGCGTTCTGTTGGTATAGCTCCATTAATGTCAATGGGACCCTGGAAAATGAACACTAGCAAAAGTTGGACCATTATGTTCTCATGGGTGAACTAGGATCCACGTTCGTGTCAGAGCTCACTACACATGCTTGGGTGCTGGAATAAGAAGACTTGAAAGAGGAGAAAAAGCAGCAGTGATATTCTAAAATGAAGGTGCAAAGTATTGGCATGAATGTCTCAGCAGAAGAAACAGAGGCAATCTGCATGGTTCTTCCCTCAAAGGAAAACATTTGTTTATAGCAGGAAATCAGAATAAGTTAACATAAAACAATTAGGAAACAGAGAACTCCCCAGCTTGGGATTCAGCTGCTATGACCCCTAGGTGTGTAGCCCAAAATTCCCAGAGGCATTATTTGCCCTCTAGGTCCCAACTAGGCCAATGATTAGCCCTTTCCAGGAACACTATCAATGCAGATGGTGTGCCGAGCTGAAATTATCCCCATGTTCACCAAGGCCTGGGGAATGCCCCTCGGCTTGTTAAACAAAATTACTGAATTCCCTGCACCATAACCAACTTGACTGTCCTCCTCTTGGGAATTCTCTGTTATCTTTAGGAGGAACTCCCATTAGAATGCATTTTATCCTGATGAAGCCTGCTCCATCAGACCTTCGTCCGTTCCTGCACTGGAGGGATACAGAGATATGAGCTCGATACCTTGCATGATGGGTTACTCCTTGCCTGCCCCTCTAACTGGAGCAGCAGAAAGTACAGGCTGGATGCATGGTTTGGTCCTGTCCCTTTGCCTGCAGTGAATTCATTGAAAATTTCATCAACTAATTTTATTTAGAGAGAAAAATGGAGAAATTAAAAAAAAAATCACTATAGGGAAAACAAGAACACAATAGATCACCTTGTTTATCAAATCTAAGGAAAGACAGAAGCTGAAATGGAACTAAAGGAATGGAATGGAGGGTTAGAGAGAAGGCAGGGCAGGCCAGTAAATAGAACAACAGAGGACAATTCCTGGGGAAATGGAGTGAGATGGTAGGAAATGGAACAGGAATAGTTGGACTCAAGGAAATGAAACATGAACAGAAGGGGCTCAATTCAGGCCTCTTTGAGCAGGTTAAGCCAGCGAAAAGGTGATGCAATGCAGTCACAAGGCATCCTCAAGGAACACATCAGACACACAAAGACCCTCTCTGCCAGGTGTATCGTTAGCAGAACTGGCTCTGCATCTTATTCAGATTCCAAAGTCAGAAGGGACCACTGCAATCATTTAGTCTGACCTCCTGTATAACACAGGTCATAGAACTTCCCCAAAATAATTCCTTGAGCAGATCTTTTAGAAAAACAGCCAATCTTGACTTAAAAATTGTCAGTGATGGGCAATCCACCATGACCCTTGGTAAATTGTTAGTGTTAATTACTCTCACTGTTAAAAATTTATGGCAAATTTCCAGTCTGAATTTGCCCAGCTTCAACTTCCAGCCATTGGATCATGTTATACCTTTCTCTGCTAGATTGAAGAGTCCATTATTAACTATTTATATCTGAGATAGGTACTTATAGACTGTAATCTTACAGTTTAACCTTCTCTTCGTTGAGCTAAATAGATCGAGCTCCTTAAGACTACCAATAGGGTATGTTTTCTAATCATTTAATCATTCTTGTGGCTCTTCTCTGAACCCTCTCCAATTTTTCAACATCCTTCTTGAATTGTAGAAACCAGAACTGGACATGGTATTCCAGCAGCGGTTGCACCAGTGCCAAACTCAAGATTCCCCTCTTTATGTATCCAAGGATTACATTAGCCCTTTTTGCAACAACCTCACACTGGGGCCTTTTGTTGAGCCAATTATTCACCACGACCCCCAAAGCTTTCTCAGAGTCATTTCTTCCAAGGTTAGAATCATCCATCGTGTAAATATGGCCTACATTATTTCTTCTTCCCTGTATATACTTACATTTAGCCATATTAAAACATACATTGTTTGCTTGTGCCCAGTTATTAAGCAATCCAGATCTCTCTGTATCAGTCACCTATCCTGTTAATTATTTATCACTCCCCAGATTTTTGTGGCTTCCGCCAAGTTTATCAAGATGATTTTATGTTTTCTTCCAGATCTTTAATGTAAATGTTAAATGGCACAGGACCAAGAACCAATCGCAGGAAGACCCCACTAGAAACACGCCCTTTCAGTGATGATTCATTGTTTGCAATTACATTTTAAGACCTATCAGTTATCCAGCTTTTTTTAATACAGTTTTTTAACCAAAATGTCATGCTGTATCAAGTCAAATGCCTTACAGAAGTCTAAGTATATTATATCAACCCTATTACCTTTATCAATCACATTTGTAATCTCATTTTTAAAAAAGAGATATCAAATTAGTTTGACAGGATCTATTTTCTCATGTTATAAACCCATGTCAATTGGCATTAATTATATTGTCCTCCTGAAATTCTTCATTAATCAATATCAGCTGTAACATTATCTTGCCTGGGATCATTGTCAGACTGACACACCCGTAGTTACCTAGGTCATCTCATTTACCCTTTTAATCATTGGTACAACATTAGCTTTCTTCCAGTGTTCTGGAATTTCCCCAATGTTCCAAGACTTATTGAAAATCAACATTAATGCTCCTTAGCCAGCTTTTTTAAGACTCTTGGATAGAAGTTATCTGAACCTGCTTATTTAAAAATGTCTAACTTTAGTCACTGCTGTTTAACAACCTTCCGAGATACTAGTGGAATGGAAAGAGTGCTATCATGTGATATAACTACATCAGCTGTTTTTTTCCAAATATAGAACAGAAATATTAATTGAACACTTCTGACTATTCTGCATTATTACTGACAATTCTACCATTTCCATCTAGTAATTACCAATACCATTTTCATGATTCTTTTTAGTTCTAGTATACTTTAAAAACTCCTTCTTATTGTCCTTAATTCTGCTGGCCATAAAGTTGTCCTTGTGTCCCTTTGTTTCCCTTATCAATTTTCTACAATTTCTAGCTTCTGGTTTATAGTCATGAATATCAACTTCTCCTTTCTTCCATTTGTTTTATATATATATATATATATATATATATATATAAAATATTTTTTTTATAGTTGCCTTCACTTCCCCTCTAACCCAGGTACAACTTTCTTTCTCAGTTGTGGTATGGGGGTTTGGGGCATATAGTAAAGTATTCTTAAACACATCCTAATTATCATTCACATTTTTCTCATTCAATTCTTTCTCCCAGGTGATATGGCTCATAATTGTTTTCAGCTTTGTGAAATTGGCCCTTTTAAAGCACCAAATACATATATAATCACTGGTCTGGACTTTTTTCTGTTTGCACATTAAAAATGTGATCAAGTCATAATCACCTAACCTACCATTAATTTTTAGTTCTGTGATCAGTTCCTCTTTATCTGTCAAGAAATAGTCTAATACAGAATTTCCCTGTGTTGGATGCAACACAATTTGAGTTAGGAAATTATCTGTAATATTTAGAAATTCTAATGATGTTTTAGTACTGGCAACATGAGATCTCCAGCTAATTCCCTCGCAAGAACCCTGGGTTCTGTGCGGTTTCCAGAGCATATAGGGGTGTTCGGCTGTGTTGGAGTAGCCACATTGACTTCAATGGACATTTTCATGTACTTAAAATTAAACACATGCTTGAATGTTTTGCTGAATCAGGGCCTTTTGGAGACATAGTATAATGGGAGCAAACTTAGTATACAAAGCATAAAAAAGAACAAATAAACATGTAATTAATAAACCCATGTCCCTGTCTTCATCCTAATAACTTGGAGCCAGATCCTGCCACATTTATACTGCTGTGAAACCTCTCTCTCTCCACTGAAGTCAATAAGGCTGCTTATGAAGTAAACTACCTCTCATCACAAGTAGGAGTGGTAGAATCTGACCCTCCGCTTGTATGTTACATCCCTCTCTTCCATCCTTCATCTGTCTTTATAGACTATAAGCTCTTCAGAGCAGGGACTGTGTGTTTTGAGAATACTTCACATATTTTGGCTGCTACTGTAATTGAAACAACTGCAGTGCTGAGAGTCATCTATTTTTTGCTGCTCTTTGTTTCCTACTCCCAATTAGTCTTTAAATCTATGACAACACTTTTCCTCTCACTGCATGGTTATCAAACATCTTGAATACACTCCTGCAAACAGCTTTATCAAAACCTTTTGAACATCTCTGATTATTTTACCGATCTTCCCTCATCTAAGACATTAATTCTTATAAAGTATTCTAACAGGCTAGATAGATCTGATTTACCTTGACACAAACCATGTTGGTTTGTCCCTAACAAGCTTTTTAATTTTAGCTTTAATAATTATCTCAGCTATTATTCCTGGTACTAAGGCACATCCACCTGAAATTCCCAGGATCACACTTAGCTGTATTTAAAAACATGGATTTTGTACCTGAACCATGGTGAGGAAGACTTAGGAAACTAGATAACAGCAAAGGTAAGGTTCATTCCCCTTGCTCCTTCATAGAGTTCACATTCTTATTCCTCTTCCTCATTCTCTCCTCCCAGCCCATCTCCTCTACTGCCCAGATTACATCCTGGAAATTGTAGTTCCTGGACCCAAGGAACTGCTAAGGAACAAACTTACAAATGCAAACTGGTGTAGCTATCTGCACCTAGCTAGATACAATTATGGTACAGCTCTGGCCACTTTCCAGAAATGTGGCAGGGTAGTTGTTTTAAGGAAAGATTATTTTAATTAGCACAAATAGCTCAGCATGATTCTTTAGTCCCTTCAGCAAAATTCTGGATAAATACCATCCTGCTTTGGGGATCTATTGCAATTTAAAATGTTAAGTTGTTCCAGTACTTTTTTTGGTACCTCCATCTCAGATAGTGTTTCACCTTTGACATCCTTAAAGAGTAACCTCAGGGTAGATTTTTTTCCATCACATCCAAGGGTAAAGAGCAAAGCAATAAGTCATTTAGATTCTTTGCAATCTGTCCGCCCTCTCTGATTCCCCCTTCTCATACCCTTGTGATTTTAAAAAAACCCACTTTCTCCCCCACAGGCTGTCTATTTCTGATGTACTTTGGAAATTGTGTGTCTTGGTTTTGCTCACAGAAATCTTAACTTGACAAATGCCATTCCTTCCCCAGACCTAATACAACCTTTAATAACTCAAGAGGGGTTTACCCTTAAGTCAGTATGATACAAAAACTGTAAATCAGTTGATGTTCTGAAGGCCTAAGTTTGCATCAAGTGCTTCTCTTTTTCCTTTGAAATAGCAGATAATCTCATAGAGCTGTGATCAGGAGGAAATAAAGCATTTCTAACAGCTTTTAAAACATTAGAAAGGAATCATTCCAGGAGTAAATACTCCAGTTTGTAGTTCAAGGCTGAACCACAACAATTTTGAATGAAGAGATTTACAGAGCCAAGCCTGATTGTTTAAAATAATGAGCAGAAGAGATCTTGTGGGTAAAAATGCAGTGGGTGAAATGTTTGTCCTCTTGTTTAGGGAAAAATTAAGAATGTATGGAACACCAGTTACCTTAAATGTCTCTGTTAATTTTCATGGGGTACAAAGCTGTGTTATGTTAAAAAAAAAGATTGATCAGGAAGGCTTTCATTACTGGGCATCTCAACTCAGATCCTTGGCTCACAAGTGGAATGAGTTTGGAGGTTTAAGGCAAGGTAATAGATGTTCAAGTAATCACAAAAGCCTTATATTGCATGGTATTGTTGGCAGGCTCTGGAGTGCAACACCAGGGTCTGTAGCCAGGATTTATTGGTAGTAGTACAGTGGGGCCCAAGAGGCTTCAGCTGAAATCTGGACCCCAAATGCTGGGTGCCATTCAAACGTACTAAGAAACAGTCCCTGTTCCAAAGAGTTTGCAATCCAAATAGACAAGACAGAGAAAGGGAAACAATTATATAGGCAAAATATTGGGAACTGAGGCACAGAGTTACACAAGACATCCCTGGGAGAGCCATGAATTGAATCCAGATCCCCAGTGAGTCAATGCCTTAATCAGGTTATAACGCTCCTCTAGCTATCCTTCCTCTTGTTTTGTAGTCCTCTGCTCCAGCCATTGCACCACATAGCCTCTTGTATATTGCATTCAAAACAGACAGTTAATTGGGCTCCTTGCATCTGGGAGAACCAACCTAGGAGGCAAAAAGCAGGAGCTTTAGTGAAAGTGAGAGTCAACATCTGAATTGAACTTTCCTTTGGAAGTAAAATGGAGAAAAGAATTCTAATCTCTGCAATGTTTCCCTCTGCATCACTTCAAAGTCCCCATAAGGAAGAATGCACCAACAGCTGTGCACTGAATTTAACAATATGTGTTTGTTGTTCCTGTTTACCACAAATAACCTTGACCTACTTCTCCTTTGTTGCTAACTATCATATCAACATGGCCATCTACTCGCTTCACTAGACAAGGACATCATGGGTGCCCTGACAAGGCTATTGATCAGTTTCCCCAATTCCCGTCTCTGCATGCAAAACACCCTTATTCCTTCTGTGGGCCACACAATACCATGGGTACTGGAAGAGGCAAGGAACAGCTGAAACGAATGGCACACGTGCCTTGATTGACGCTAGTTTTGCCAACAGCAGGAAGTCACTCAACTGTGAATAATGACTGCAGCACAGAAGACAAGATAAGCACAATAAATAAGATTGAAATAGACACACAGCATATAAAAACGTCCTCTCCACAATGCTGGCTGCTAAATTCATTCATTAAACAGTGACGAAAATGCTGTTTAAGTAAGGTAAAAAACAATGCAGGGCTTAATGGACACACACAACCATCCCGCTCATTCTCACACATACATGCACTCTTACATTAACACATGACATACACCCTCTACTGCAGTCACTCAAACAAAAGCATACACAAATATACACCAACTCTGGCATTCACCTTCCCACCCTCTCAGATATAACACACTGATATGCATTATTATACTAAGACACACACACACACACTGTTCTTGACATTGCTGGGAGGGGTTATTGAGGCAGCATCCCTTGAAGTGTTCAAGAATAAACTAGACAGACAATTAGGAGTTTAATGTAAAGGAGAATCCTGCACTAATACAAGGGGATAGACCAAATGAGCTAGGAGGTCTTTTCCAGCCCTGTCATCTGCATCTCTTGAGGCAATTGTAATTATCTGCCATCAGGTCAATGTTCACTGGATGTCTGAAAAGATCCCAGAGGGACTGTGTTCCATTCTTGCTTATTGACAGTTACCAACTTGATTGGCCCATATGAATATTATATTTCTCTCTCTTCACATCTCCACACAATCCGTATTCATTTCAGATAATGAACAATTTGCAAGAGGTGGAGATAGAACACTTGATGGAAGATCCAGTGATAACCTCTCCCAGCACATTGTTTTAAAATACCCATCATGCACTGCAATGAGGTGCATTCCAAAAGTCAAAAATATTGCACTTCAGAAGAGTCTTTCTAAGCCAGGACTGAGAGTCATCTCACGGCAGAAATGGGGGATGGACTCTATCAGCTACACTAGACTCTATCAGCTACACTAAAAAGTTTAATCTCTCAAAGGTGCTTCTCACAAAAGCACTCATTTAGTCATATCAACTGGTTTTCCATTTTTAGCGTTTGAACAGATGATGGCACAATTAAAGGTTGATTTAGAGTAGTTTAATATTTTTTGGCATCCCAGTGGCTCTGTGGTAGTATATCTTACTTTCAAAGGGAAGATCCTTAGAATACGAGCTGGGCCAGCAAGAAATGGAAGTGTTAGTGGACTGGTGGGAGCATCTCTCAATCTCAGAGATGATGGCAGTACTCTGTCCTTGTGCCATGGCACTACATATTAACTGGCTAGTTCAGCTAGGACTATTCTCAAATGCCACCACAAGCTATTAGGCTTGATAGTATTCACTTATGTAGTCAGAACGGATAATTCCCTCGGCTGCAGGAATTACGGGTGAAATTGTATGATCTGTGTTACGTAAGAGGTCAGAACAGAACATCATAGTGGTCTCATCTAGCTTTAAAAATCTATTAATCTAATCTGAGCACGAAGCAATGCTCCTTGAAGAATCCTGTTCAGGCCTACTATACAGGATTTTTACTGGAATGCTGCGCTGTGCCATGTCGGGAAAGCACTATCATATATGGAAGTTCTGCGTAAATAGTCTAGAGCAGTGGTTCCCAACCTATGGTCCGCGGACCCCTGGTGGTCTGTGAGGCTACTACAGGGGGTTTGCAGAAAAGAAAAATAACAGCATCCTCACCAAGGAAATGTACAATTTCAAATAAAACTAGTAGCATGGGGTGGTCCGCGAATTTTTTGGAGGTTAAGAAGGGGTCCGCACACTCAAAAAGGCTGGGAACTACTGGTCTAGAGACACAGTGCTTGGGTGAGCCATTGAAATACAGTCATTCTCTTGGGCCCTTAGCGCACCTCACTTGTTGGAGAGATGAGGAGATAGCTGCCTCATGCCCCTCAGGGCGAGCATACCGGTCCCATGGCAGGATTCTATATTAACTAGAAGCACTGGCTAGAATAATAAAGACACTGACAGGAGCCCAGTAGTGTCCCAAGATTCTACTTCCCCACTAGGTCTGCAACCATAATTGGACATGGAACTCAGTGACTGATCTCTTGAAGTCTCCTCATAAATATTACAAGATCATTCAAGTTATGTTAGAAAATATACTTTCAACAATGAAAAATTATAAATCAAGATGAATATCGAGATAAGCATATCAATAATCAAATTTGTATTGGCAGCCCAGTCATTAGTCCTTTGTCTAGGCCACCTCAATACTTTATACCATTGATATGGGCAACAATTATTAGCTAATTCCCACGCCCTACATTCCAATTGCCATACCCTATATCCATAAGTCACACAAAGCACAGGGTCACCAGCTGGCGATCCAAAACCCAAATGTTCCAAATCATTACATGGTGCTGTCCAAACCTAGTCCATATGCAGAAACGGAGTAGTGACTAATAAGTACTCCCAGTAGTTGATAAAGCGAGGACTTGTATAACAACAACAGTTATATCTTGTTGACTGGGGAAATGTAGCATATGCCCTCTTATATATCTCCATTCGTTCACTGGGAAAATCTTTCAAGAAATCATAAAGATATTGCATCTGTCTTCTGTGAGTAGTGTTCTGAGGCAATGGGACCCCCGAGCACCATAACGAGACATCACCCTATTTTGTAGCTGTCTTTTATGCATACAATTATAAGGGGAGGGATTTGTTTTTGTCCCAGCCGTCTGTTCTTTGTTCCACTTGACAAATTCAGTGATGCAAAGTTGCCTTTTGTTGTCCTTCCATATATCTCCACATAATTAATTTCCACTCATTAAACAAAATGGGGTGGATGTGGAAAAATGCAAAAACCAGGAGCCTCTCTGTCTAAGAAAAATCTTTCCTCACATATCTCCTCCTTCTGACTGTCCTTTTGGGAAGGTCACACACTGAGCCTGGAAGGAAAACAATGGTAAAAGTGTCCCATAAAAAGCTAATGATGATGGGAAAGAGACTCATTTAGTGCTTTAATGCTTTTTGACTTGGTGAACATAAAAGAGAATGAAGCAGATCTGTGAAAGACACCATTAGACCCTCTGCTCCATTTGGCATGAGTTGCAGGTGTCAGTATGCAGTACCTGAATATTTTAAGTACAAATCTTCAGCGGAAAGAAGTCTTGCTGATTGTGTCCTTAGAAAACGGTGGTAGTGAGTGTCTGTGTGGCCCACCTACTATAAACATCATGCAAGGCAATAGTAATAATGTGGGAGATGTCCCACATTGCATAGAGGCAATATTTTGTTAATTCTTCAGTTTTATGAAGCAGGACCGGTACAGAGAACGCTTTACTGTGCATTTCTGTTAGAGGTTAGGTGTGTGAGTTGGACTCCTGTCTGACTCTGGTAACTGTCCTGACAAGAACACTTCACGTCAGTGTTAGCCCAACAGACAGCAGAGTTTGGTATCTTATTATTTAGAGTACTGTAATTGGATACAGCACTTTGTATTCTCCTCAGGACAGGGACCTTATTGTAATCTAATTCAGACAAATATCACAAATCAGAAGAGCTCTGTGTAAGTTTCAAAGGTTGTTGTTTTCACCAACAGAAGATGATCCAATAAAATATATTACCTTACCCACCTTGTCTCTTTAATATCTTGGGACCAACACAACTACAATAACACAGCAAACAACAGTAGAAGGTATTGAACATTGCTGTCTCAAATGGAAATGCCACAACATGAACATAAAGGAAGCCAAACTTAATGGCAACATTTATTTCCTGAGCAAATGTGAACAATACATCATCCCCAGAAGATTCATCATCTATAACCCTCTGACCATGACAAAAACTAAATACATTGAAAAGCTCTTCAGAAAGATTTCTGAAAAACTGAGAGAACCATCTCCTGCATCTCACATACTCCAGAAGGGACCACCTCAACAAGAAATCGTCACATACTCCCACACACTGGATGGGGAAAAAAAATCAGAAATCCTACCTGGACATCAGACAAGAAATCCAAAATTAAAAAAACCATGAAGAACAGCTCTGTGTAAGCTTGAAAGTTTGTGTTTTTCACCAACAGAAAGATATTACCCCACTTTATCTCACAAATGCCAGATTAACGCACCAAATGCAAAGAGAACTGGAGTCATAATGAGTAAAGTGATTACTATCTGAAGGCTTCCTGAATGAAGGAGATCATTAAGAGAAATTTGAATGAAGGCTGTTTTTTCAAGGGTGTGTAGCTGGAAGTAGTTGAAGGAGACAAAGGTAGTAGCTCGGAGAGAAAAGGAGGAAGAAGATTAAAATAAGCACAGGCAGCTATAGGTGAAGTACAGTTTGATGACCCTGGAGGGAAAAAAGAGGTTGTTACCCCAAAGAGCATTCTCATTATCTTGGCCAGGATTAAGAAAAGAATGAGTGCCTTAAATTGGGCTCCTAAATCCATATTTAGGCACTTGAATAAATGGCCTGAGTTTCAGAAATGCCGAGTACCCAGCTACTTTAATTGAAGTCATTTCCTGAATGATTCATGTTTATGTTTATAAGGGAGACTTGATGTTAATCCAAGGTAATTGACTATTGAAATGGGTTTTGTCTAGGCATGAAGGTAAGAAGGGGGCGGGATAAGAGTGGTATTCCTGGTTGTGTGCCTGACAGACAACCTCATCTTTCTCTAATCACTGTTTACATCTATTCAAATAACTATCTGAGGCAGCTGTGGAAAATCATAAAGAAGAAAGGGCTTTTATTCAGTACAAGGGCATTTGGGGAAACTTCAGTTTATGTTTTTACACAAGAGGAAAGTTTGTGATAAATAAGCCTATCCTGAAAGTAATAATATAGACCGAATGACTCAAGAGGAGATATTGGAATTGCTAGTTGAAATCTGTGACTGACTGATAGCTCTGGTTAGGGCCATGCACATGTGCTATGCACGTTTCCTCCATACAACAAAGTGACACGTAGCATATTTTATGTTTCCACCAGAGATACATTAGATATTTCATCTAATTGTTCTCAGTGTTAGCCCAAATGACTTCCTCATCAGCTTCTGTGTAACCATCACAAGATGAATACTTTTGCTCAACCTCCTTGCACTAGTTTTATGCTCTTTAGATTGGGCACTGGGCTAGTATGCAGAAAACCTGGGTTCTATTTCCAGCTCTGCTATTGGGTAACCTTGAGTGAGTCACTTCCTGGCCTTGTGCCTTAGTTCCCCCATCTGTAAAATGGGACTAATGCTACTGATCTCCATTATAAAGTGCTTACGGCTACAGTTGGAGCTGACAATGTGATTCCCAGTTTGAGTAAATATAGTTGGCACTAGCCCTGATCTAGCTAGTGTGCTAAAATACTAGTATAGCCATGCGACCACCACCAGCAGCAGCAAGCAGTAGCACAGTCACAAGTACATACCTATGGTGTCTGGGTGGATTTGTACTCGAGGCAGCTAACATGTGCTGCCACTCACAGCTGCCCAGGCTACCATGGCTACACTACTATTTTTAGTACACTAGCTCTTGTGCATATGTCTGTTTGAGTTGGGAATCACACCCATCTCCAAGTGTAGACATAGCCACAGATCAACAGATGAATCACACTATACAAAAGCTAGGCATTATTATTGGATCTTGCAACACATCACACAATACCCTTTTTCTTTACTATGTCTTAAGATGTCACTAAGGTTTGAAAAGCAAAGCAAAACTGAACTATAAGAGCTTATCTGGAGTATTGTGTCCCGCTCTGGGTGCCACATTTTAGGAAAGATGTGGACAAATTGGAAAAAGTCCAGAGGAGAGCAACAAAAACGATTAAAGGTCTAGAAAACATGACCTGTCAGGAAAGATTAAAAAAAATGGGTTTGTTTAGTTTGGAGAAGAAAAGACTGAGGGGAGACATAACAATTTTCAAGTATATAAAAGGAAGAGGGTGAAAAATTGTTCTTGTTAATCTCTGAGGATAGGACAAGAAGCAAGGGGCTTAAATTGCAGCAAGAGCGGTTTAGGTTGGACATTAAGAAAAACTTCCTAAATGTCAGGGTATTTAAGAACTGGCACAAATTGCCTAGGGAGGCTGTGGAATCTCCATCATTGGAGATTTTTAAGAGCAGGTTAGACAAACACCTGCCAGGAATAGTCTAATTATTATGCAGTGCTGCCTTGAGTGCAGGGGACTGGACTTAGATGACCTCTTGGTTCCCTTCCGGTCGTACTCTTTATGATCCTATTCAGTGCTGTTGTGGGCTGTATCACAAAAAGGCCAGTGGCTTACACATGTCTCTCTCTCTGGGTGTTTACAAGATGCACCAACTGTCTGCTGAGGAAGGGTGCATAAATAACCGACTTGGTTCAGTTTAGTTGAAGCAGTACCCTCTGGTGGACTGAATTGGACCTGCTCTGATATAACAAGTCTCTCTCTGCAACCTGAGTTGATTGAGCAGTATTTGCATCTTTCCAGGTGGGGGGGAGCAGAATGCATGTCTGCAAGTCAGAAGCCTGGAGATCATGTCTGTTGAAGCCATATATAGATTTCAAAGAAGAACTATATGGCTAGCTACTCCCAAATAGTGGTATTCAGGAGTAGATTGCCATAAATTATTACAGCAGCTCCACACAAAAGCTCCTCAGACACCAAATGGCATGCCTGGAGTGTTGGGAGCCACTACACCTTAATGAAAGGACACAGAGAGAAAACTGATAAATTTACCCATGTGAAGTATATTTAGATATTGTTAGACTAGTCAACAAATGGCGTGATCAGTATTGCCCTGGAAAAATTTCCCATCTGAATCCAACTGTGGTCCATGCAGCTCTTGTTCTTTGAGCCCAGCTACTGGACCTTCCCCCCTGCAGCTGGATGGGAAATGGGAGGATGTTTCTCCCTGGAAAATTTCAATTAAAAGCGGAAAATGTTCACTTCTGATGAAAGTTTTCTACAGATTTTTCAAGTTTTAGTCAAAACACCAACACCTGAAAATGGTTTATTGTTGACTGCTGAAAATGAAACATTTTTTTGGCTATTGGCAACCAAAAATGGGAGGGGGGGGGGGAGGGAATAACCAGCTGAGCAAAAGGTTCTGGCCGTGCTCCAGGGACATTGATTGAACATAAGAATGTACCTGAAATGAAGCACATCCCTTGAATTGGGGCTTTCATTTTTGTATCACATCATCTGTGATGTAGAGTTTGTATAAAGAGAAATTGTTACAAAGAATTAAAAACACATACAAACATAAGAATGGCCATCCTGGGTCAGACCAATGGTCCATCTAGTCCAGTATCATGTCTCTTGTGCCTGATGCTTCAGAAGGAATTAACAGAACAGGGCAATTATCGAGTGATCCAGCCCATTGTCCACTCCCGGCTTCTGGCAGTCAGTGGTTTAGGGACACCCAGAGCATGGGGCTGTGTCCCTGACCATCTTGGGTAATAGCCATTGATGGACCTATTCTCCATGCCCTTATCTAATTCTTTTTTGAGTCCAGTTGTACTTTTGGACTTCACAACATCCCCTGGCAATGAATCCCACAGGTTAATTATGCATTGTGTGAAGAAGTACTTCCTTTTCTTTGTTTTAAATCTGCTGCCTATTAATTTCATTGGGTGACCCCTCGTTCTTGTGTTATGTGAACACGTATTTAATAATTTCACATGATGCGTTTGCATCTCCCATTCAGCAGCTTATCTGCCAAAGAAACCATTTCAGTATCCCCAAATGGACTAGGTTAGCATTAACTCTGCACATGCCATAGTCCCTGCATGCCTTTTACAACCAGTTCTCATAGCTCTAATAAGAAATCATGACAGACAATTTTAAGGCTGCAGAGATAAGAAGATTTTTATGTAAAGCTTTTGCACTTAAGGGTTTAACTGAGGACTTGACTATGTGATAGCAAGAGATTTGGAGTAAAAGAAACAATACAATTAGAAAAAATGATATGTATACTGTAACATAGTATATTAAAGTACATTTCCCTTGTACTTAATCAGGAAATCCGTTTAATCAGGACATCTCTTGGAACAAATCTAATTTAAGTTTAATGACATTTAATAGCTATAGCTGCTGCTTAGTGGGGATGGTAATTCCACTTAATTGGGATGCCTTCAGGTGATGTACTGGTACTTCGGTCTTTGTGTGTGTCACCATTGCATGCTGGTTCTGTCTGTTTGCTCATCTGACAACAGCCTTTAGTCCCTTTTTAGCTGTCAAGCATCAAGACAGCTTACAAAAGGGTATGAAGTCCTTCACCACGGCTTGATCTTGGCATCTACTGTAGCATGCTCATTCCACACCAGCTACACATGCCAGGTATCTTGGCCCATTGCCAGCTCTAAACTCTGTATCTGTCCTGGTACAGTGTCACTTTCCAACTTTGTAGGACCTGTCCCATACAGGTAAGAAGTTATGCAGCTTCCTAAACAGCAACATCATTGTGCAGGGGTGTCATGTCAATTCAGAATTATTCTTAATAAGGGCAAAAGGTGATTCAGGGATGTCGAGAAGAAACAGATTCTAGGGCATTTTGAGAACATTCCCTCTGTCCAAGGCTCTGTTGGAGCTATTGCTGCTGAATTAACAGCCACTGTGTTTGTCTATGCAGTCACTGCAGTATCAGCATCCAACTTATTACTGAAGAGTGGTTAGGAATATGAAAGTGACTTACAAAGCCAAATTCTAATCTTATATCTGGAACTCTCTTCCCTATCCTGAGGGGATATAATTCAATGGTTCTTTCTTCCTTCAGTGCTCTCCATGAGACTCATGTTCACAAAGCACAACACTTAGGTCTTGTCTATACACAAATGTTGCACCAATTTAAATAAATTGGTTTAGAAATTGATTTAAACTGGTGCAACCCCCTAGTGTAGACCCTCTTAAGTCAGTTTACATTGATATAGCTTGTGGCCTTAGTTGTGTCAGTACAAACAGCCACTCTATTCAATAATATTTTTTTAAAAACAGTAAGATAACACTCCCCTGAGTGTTGTCTGTTTAGACTGTAAGATCCTTAAGGCAGTGGCTACTTTTGTGAGTGTGTGTATGTCTTGTACAGCAATGAGCAAATAATTATGAAAAAAGCAAATCATTTAAATAACAACACCTATTTCCTATACAGCACTTTTCATCTATAGACCTCAAAGTGTTTTACAAAGCTGGTCAGAATCAATACCCTGATTTTACAAATAGGAGAAACTGAGGTGCCTACAGGTAAAGTGACTTGCCCAGGATCATCCTACAGAGCCAGTAACAGAACCCAACTCTCCTTAATCCCATTCCAGTGCTCTAGTCACTGGACCATACAGCCTCTGGTACATTGTGTCACATTTTGCACTCAGCAGTACCACTGGATGTGGCTGGGTATAACGGAAAGCACAAGTTGCCGCACCCTGATACGAAAGCATGATTGATCCCAATTCTCTCTCCTTTTTAAAAAATAAAAAAATAAATATAAATGTGGGGGGCAGGAATTATTGTGATGTTATAGATAAGTGTTTGCGCACACTCAAGACAGGAAATTCCAAGTTATGTTTCCCACATTCTGTGTAACTCAGCCACATTACATGTAAACATTAAGGAACTATATTTTATATATTATATACAAATACAAATGATATATACGCCAAGGGTCCCAGGTAGTTTGTGTGGGAATCAGACATTCGAATTGCCTAGATTATTTGCATGCAATACGTCAACCCTAATATCATGTTAGCACAGTCTTTCCCTGTACTTTGTGACAGAGCTCAAGGTGGTTTTGAACCAATAATGGAAGTAGACATGATAAAAGAAAATGATGGGACTGATCCATTACTCACTGAGATGAATAGAAATACTACCATTGACTCCAGTGAACTTTGGATCAGGCCATCTTTGTAACCTATTCCACAGGGACTCTTTAACAACTTCATCCAGTCCTCTATGGTTTCTAGACTCCACAGTGATGTGGGTGTCAGAAAGAATGGTCGTGAGGGTTTGGGCTAGTAAGGGAGGAAGTGGGAATGAAGAGATCTGAAGAGAGCACCCTGCATAGAAAGAAGGATCCAGAGCCAAATTCTCGACTGGTGTACGCAGTCACAGCACAGCTTACTGCAATGGAGGTTTGCCCATTTACAGCAGAGAACTTGGTCTCTAGAATGAAAAATCAACCATACTATAAATACGTTTTTAAAAAAGCACAGTGAAAGCCATACATGCATAAAAAGATCCTTGATATGCATGTCACTGCTGCTTCTCGGTCTCACAAAAACATGTTGCACATTCACAGGGCATGGCCGAATTGTTAAAGCCCTTAAAGTGTGACTGGAAAGTTCTACCCTGTGGTATACAGTGTTCATGCAGGGAATGGCATCCAAAAAGCAGAGGATAGCGTAATCGGAGCAATGATTTTTTCCAGTCCTTAAGAACATAAGACTGGACATACTGGGTCAGACCAATGGTCCATCTAGCCCAGTATCCTGTCTTCCAACAGTGGCCAACACCAGAGGGAATGAATAGAACAGGCAGTCATCACGTGATCCATCCAGTCCAAATGTCACTCTGCTGCCATATGCTGTTTATTGTGCTAGTATGTGGTCAGGGTGACTAATGCATGCTGCTGCTGGCCACTACCTATACGACCGCAGCTACACTACTGTTCTGAAGCTAGTCTGAGTATACCTTCTGGAGCTGGGACTCATGCCCCCAGATTCCAGTACAGACATAGCCTAAGGTTTTGGACATCAGGATGGAGGAGCTGGCAGATACTATCTTTCCGTTATGCTTTGCTCTAGATACTGCTATTCGGCTCCCCCTTCTCAGTAGAGGGCTTTCACATTCTTTACTGATATTTCATCATATGTTTCCACTCACCTCCCACCCTCTTCACACAGCATTGCAGGAAAAATAAAACTATCTATCCTTGTTTAACTTCAGTCACCTGGGAATGAGAGATACCCTTGTCTCTCCCACAGACTGAGAATCAGCAGAGCTGTTCCCACCCTCCCTGATAATCTTCAGAGTCGGAACTGCAGACCCTGGACCATCTGCCAAAGAGGATGTGATCTTCACTCCATTCCACAGCTGTGCAAAGGCAATATTCCATGGCTGCATTATTATGCACCAAAGTGCACACTAAAGCCATTCCTGTTGATTCAAAATAGTATTTACTGAAATCTGTACTGCAGTTTACCATTCCTTATGGAAGATAATATTGTAGATACATGAACAAATAGAATATATGTTGTGCAGAAATTGCCATCATGCACACAAAGCTGATGTGTTTGAATATTCAGGTTAGATAAGGTTTCTCCAAGGACTATCCCTCAGTATATTCACCATATTTAAGTTCATATTCTTACTTACAAGTTCTTCAGGCATATTACTCATAAAAGAAAAGTGCTGTTAATATTTTCTTGAGAAAACCTTGCACACATTTCTTCTATCCCCCAACCTCTGGGATCTTTGCAAAGCAGTTTTATTTTCCCTCCTTGAAGTAATAACGCAGTCAGAGCAAAACCAATCCAGGCCACCATTATTCTATAGTGGAGTATGGGGGAATCTGATTGCTCATTATGCAAATCCATTCCCTTCCAGTACTCTATATACTCTGGTGTATTTGATCGGCACTTGGACAATACAATTAGAAGCTAAAAACCTAACCCAGTTATCAGATGCCATTTGGAATCAGTCTGAAAGACACTTGTGTGTAAAGGATATGAAAGTATTAGAAAGCAAATGAGGAAGGAGACAGGATTTCATCTCTCATGATTTGTGTGGGGACTTAGTGCAAAGGGGTGAGGAGTGCTCATAAAAGAAGTGGTTGAATATCAGGGGCTAGAGCAAAGAATACCAGAAAGACAGTATGTGCCAGCTTCTCTGTACTGGAGTCCAAAACCTTAGGCTATGTCTACACTGGAAGCTGGGGGCATGAGACCCAGCTCCAGAAGGCATACTCAGGCTAGCTTAAGAATAGTAGTGTAGCTGCGGTAGCATGGGCAGTGACTGAGTACATACCCACAGGGTGTGCGTAGGTTAGTATGTGAGGTGGCTGTCTCATGCCACCACTGCCCACGCTATTTGTGCTACACTACTATATTTTGCATGCTAGCTCAAGAAGAGCTAGTGCGAGTATGTCTAGTCAAGCTGGGAATCACACCCACGGCTTCAAATGTAGACATAGCTACACACTCTAGTCCTGGGCCCACCCAGTTTTCTGCATATGCACCTCTGTCCCTATTTCACTCCAGGGCCCACACAGAGTTCTGCCAATGCCCATAACTTTTGACAAACAACACCCGTTATTTTTGCCCTGAGCTCCCCACACAACCCTCTCAGTGCGTCTGAGACTATGTCTACACTACCAGCAGCACCGTGCAGGATCGATTTTTGTGGGTTCGATTGAGTGGCAGTGAAGACTCGCTCAATCAAACCTGGAAGTCAACTTTGTTAATCTACCCCAGCAAGAAGCATAGTGCTGTGTTGATGGGAGGGCATTTCCCGTGGCACAGCGCAGTGGAAATGCTACGGTAAGTAGACGTTAGGAAGTTGACGGGAGATACGCAAGTTACTGTACGTAGCTTGCATATCTCCTGTTGACTGCCATCGAAATCCATGGCTAGAGTAGATCAGGCCTTAGTCCTCATTTGCACTGCTCTTTGCTATTCCAGTGATGGGCCTCTCCTGTCCGAGCAGAGACTACCTGTTCTGTCACAACATTCAGGGGTTTTGTAGTCTGAACAAACGTCCATTAGGGACTAGGCTGAGACCATCAAACTCATTTTTAGTTATGACCTAAGTAGGATTTGAACATGGGCCTGTAAGTCAGAAAGGCCAGCCAACAATCTGCTATTTAAAAACAAAAGGAACCCCCCAAATCATCTGTGATAGAACATACCCCTCCATCCTACACACAATTGTAATAATCTTTGTACAAAATATGCCTTGTGAGGTGTCATTTGAAAACTCATAGTTTGCTGGTCATTATTGTCCAATATTGCATGTGAAGTTATAAGATTTTCCTGATATTATGAACACATGCCCACAGCCCTACCCAAGCAAAAACTGGCAAACAAGTCTGTCCTAAACGAAGGAATGTGTGCTCTGCTTAATTTGCATTTAAGCAGTAAACAGAGTCATGGAGCAGGAAGGTGAGACAAAGGAAGCCCAAACAGCTGAGAAAAAATCAGCAGGCAATATCCTTCCACAACAACTTTCTGTCTCCTGGTTCTCAGCTGGAAATGATTTTCCTAAAGGGGGACTGAAACTATAAAAAGGAGGAGCAAACACCCCATGACACCCCCCCCCCCCACCCCCGCTCTTGTGACCTAAGACTAAGGAAGCATGTGGTGGGAAAACTTTGTTTTTAAAGTATTTTGTTACGTTAGGCATTGGTTGTGTTTTATATTTATTTTTCTTGTAACCATTTCTAACTTTTATGCCTGATTACTTGTATTCAATTAAAATCTATCTCATAGACTTGTAGACTTTAAGGCCAGAAGGGACCATCATGTCATCTAGTCTGACCTCCTGCACACCACAGACCACAGAACCTTACCCACCACCTCCTCTAACCGCTGGTTGAATAACTGAAGTCCTCAAATCAAAGACTTCAAGTAACAGAGAATCCACCATTAACACTAGTTTAAACCTGCAAGTGACCCGGGCCCACACTGCAAAGGAAGGCGAACCTCCTCCTCCCCCCAGGGTCTCTGTCAATTTGACCAGGGGGAAAATTACTTCTCAACTGCTAATATGGTGATCAGTTATATCCTGAGCATGTGAGCAAGACCCACCAACCAGACATCTGGGAAAGAATTCTCTGTAGTAAGTAGCCGTTGGAAATATTTGCTGCTATCAGTTGCAGATCACCTACATGCCATTGTAGACTGTCTCATCACACCATCCCCTTCATAAACTTATCAATCTCAGTCTTGAAGCCAGTTAGGTTTTTTGCTCCTCACTGTTCCCTGTAGAAGGCTACTCCAGAACTTTACTCCTCTGATGGTTAAAAACCTTCATCTAATTTCAAGCCTAAACTTCAAGCCTAAATGGCCAGTTTATATCCATTTGTTCTTGTTCACATTGGCACTTAAATAATTCCTGTCCCTCCCTGGTATTTATCTCTCTGATATATTTATAGAGAGCAATCATATCTCCCTTCAGCCTTCTATAGACTAAACAATCCATACTCTTTGAGTCTCCTCTCATAAGGTAGGTTTTCCATTCCTCTGATCAGCCCATTAGCCCTTCTCTGCATCTGTTTCTGTTTTAATTCATCTTTCTTAAACATGGGAGACCAGAATTGCACACAGTATTCCAGATGAGGTCTCACCAGTGCCTTGTATAATGGTACTAACACTTCCCTATCTCTACTGGAAATACCTTGTCTGACGCATCCAAGGACTGCATTAGGCTTTTTCATGGCCACATCACACTGGCAGCTCAGAGTCATCCTGTGATCAACCAATACACCCAGGTCATTCTCCTCCTCTGTCTCTTCCAACTGATAAATCCCCAGTTTACAACAAAAATTATTTGTTTTATTGTTTTATCTAATCCATTGTGTTTAAACTGAAGTGTATGAGAATCTCCATTTGGGGTGGTGTGCATATTATTTCTGTTAAAGAAATAACAGACTTTATACAATATGTATTGTTCAGGAGAGGGCTAGGACTGGGGGTGTGTTGGGGTCACCCTGCAGTATAACCCAGACTGGAAGAGCCAAGGTGTGACTGGCTGACTGCATCACACACACAGAAGTAGCTGGGAGTGACTTGCACGCTGGAGGCTGTTTGTGAGCAGGTCAGGCTGGAAGCTACAACAGCAAAGCATTGTAAAGGACATCTTAGGTTAGAGGACAGGGGTGACACAGTTCGTCATTAGTCTGGGTTGTACACCAGGTATGTCACCCCCTTCCAAAACAAAACAGTGCACTGCACATACAATTCTCCCCCTTGGGGAAGGGGATAAAAGAAAGAACAAGCCACCCATGACAGAGGTTAATCATATCACTTAATGCGCTGCTGAAAGGTGCTCAGATACTAGGGTGATAAGTGTGGTATAAGAACCTAGACATAATAGAATAGAAACACCCCTAACCTTCACCATCTTCCATTTCAATAGTTTCTGCCTGTTTCATACAACATTTTGAAATACCACCTATCTTTTTTTTGGATTTAAGCACATCTACTTTCACATTCCCTGCAGTTTTGGCTCCTTTTTCCTTCTCCCCCCCTCCAATGCTCCTTCCGAGTCTCCCTGACGAGGAGAGGAAAGGAAAGGCATTTTGCCATAAACAGCAAGAGAGTTTTATGGCACTAATCAGCATTTGCCAATGGAGATTAACAAAACTGCAAACAAGCTTGTATGTGATAACTCTAAAGCCCAACTTAATCTTAATGAAATCTACAAGATATATTTATATAAATAATGATGATTTCCCCTGCTTTCGATAGAACATAATTTGTGCATGCAGATTGCAAATGACACACATGATTGTTTTGCCTCCATATACTCCCCAACTTTAAAGAGCTTAGTGACAGTTCCCTGCACAGTGGAGAGATGTGGCTGACAAAACTGTCTCAACTTTATTCACCTCCAGCAGGGTGGCTCTCTTGATCTTTTTAAAATACATTTCAGTTAATTCCTTACCTTCCTAAGGATCTCCAGCAAGGCTGGTTGCTGAGAAGAATGGTTTTCTGAATGCTGGCCAAGTTGTGTGTTGTGGCGTGGGGGGAGGGGAGGGGTATTTTTGGCTGAGAATTAGAGGGGCTCTACATGGGCATAAGGCATTTTTGCTAATGTAGGGGTGTGCTTTGTTAGGAAGGGAGAGGAATCAGAGCTGGAGAAAGCAGAGCACTGGGGGCTCCTATGACTTACCCACACTTCCTGAGGTCATTCCTATCAGGGCTGTACACTGTATTCTTGGAAATATATATTTAGCCCAATACAGACAGAATTACCACAGAAGTGCCGTTCTCAGTGTTTCTGCTGTCAGGGTAGGAAAGAACATAGCTCTCTCAGTGAAAAACTGAAATAAATAAATAAATAAATAAATAAGAGGACCATCACTCTTGCATGGGTCAGAGATGAGGGAAGGGCTTTCACTGCTTCACGCATTAGTATATTGTGCCCCAAAAGAGAGGCCTCTTGAGATTACTTCTTGGCCTAGTATAGCACTCACCTTAGAGGCAGCTGACTATAGTTTCCACCTAAACCCAGATCTCCCAATGAGCTCTTACCCAGAGGAAGGTCCTGAATGGAGACCACAAGTCAAGTGCCCTCTGAGAGATTTGGCCTCTGAGTATATATGGCAGCAGAGGGCACCACATCATCTATCAGACACATAATATGCATACACAGGGCATGAATATGTTACTGGTCTAGGCAGGGAATTACCTTGAGTTCCGACTGAAAAGACATTCACCTGCCTCGGCTCCTCCATTGGGTCAATATTACATTCAGGTAAACACAACTGTAGGAGCCAGTTATAGGGCGACGAGATTATTTTAAACAGAAAACTGGGCCATCTCTGTAAGCGTTGTCACATGGTGGAGCAGATTTGGCAGTTTGTTGGCACTTGTTGGGCTTTTTACTGAGGAAAGCAAATAATGTTGGCAGCTGGGAGGCTAGAGTAGTGAGGGGTGCTTATCTCTAGGGGTGCAGGAGAGTTTTGAAAGCAATAGGATAGGATGGGGATGGGTTGCCACCAGGAAGACACTCACTCATGTTTCTGGCTACACGTGGCTTTTCTAGCACCCGGGGTAGACCATCATGCTTCCTCCCTCTGAACTGTCCCCTGACACCCACTTCCTGCATTCTAAGTTGAATTTAGGGCCCTAGTGAATGTGTATTGGGCCCCCGAATGGAGCTTCCCTGTTTAGTATTGCAAATGCTGCTCCACTGTGGAAATTATGATGCTTCCAATCACAGTGCTACATGATCTGGAATGCACCTTAGCACAGGCAAGAGTTCCACTGGGAGATGGCACGGCCCAGCAAAGAGGGTAACTTGATGAAAATTCACCTTGATGAAAGTGATTACGGGGTAGGAGGAATTGCAGAGGAGTGACCAAGTGCTAAGTATGGAGAGGTCAGCCATATATTGAAACATGGTTAAAATTATTTCAAAATTATTGGATGGACCGTTGCACAAGACAGATAGCTAGGCATACAAACCAATATGTTCATTAATACACAGGAGATATAAAGAAGATGGTTCCACAAGGAGATTTCTGAGGACCAGCAAAGAATATACATTATCCACAATTCCTTTCATAGCTTTTCTTCCCCCACATACAATAGTCACACTTGAAAGTTGCCTGTAAGTATTTTAGACTGATTCCATCTGCTGCTCCAGAATTCCAGCCATAGCCCCTGGAGCAGAGAGCATAGCTCAGTGGCTCATGTGCAGCCTTCACAGGACTATGGACAAAAAAGAATCCCCCAAAGGTGTTATCCTTGCCCTGGGTTATTTACAGCCAGAGGGCACAAGAACATATTTGCTGGGGTACAAATTAGGCAGGGTAAAGAATGGGGAGTAAACCAGATCTTAACATAGACAATGAGATTTGTGTTTTGAAATACTCTTCAGTAGCTCCCGTTGGCAGCTGACATTGTAATAGCTTCAGGACTATCACATGCAAGTCATTGGGAAGGAGGGAGTACAGTGGAGGGAGCCTATTTCACTTTAGACATTTTAACATCTTGCAGGCTGTTCTGCCTACTCATACGTGGCAGGCTTCTCCTAATTTGGTTTGACAATGAACTTTGAATGCTGCAGAGTGCTGACACGTCTCTGGGGATCCACATTCATGTTTGCTCATTGTAACCAGTCAGATACCTTTCCGTCCCACTGGTAAAACGGAAAGTAGTAGTACTGGATAGTTTTCAACAGGGTATTGCCCCTGCGTCACTCAGGATAAGCTTTCATATGGCAGGTTACATTTGGTAAAGTCACAAGTCATTTAGCCCCCTCTTTCAGGAATGCCAACTGCTCATAGCCACGGTCTGTCTGTCTAGGGAGCTGCCTACCATGTGGTTTTATGTATCCAAATCTAGAATATTTATACCTATATATATTTATTTACAGCACCTTGATTTTCCTTTACCCCTGCCTCTCTCTCCATCCAATACTGTGTGTGTATGTTTCACTGGTTACCTGTCTGTATGAATCAAAAGATACAAATCTGTCATTTGAAATGAGATATACCGGTACAGATTAAACTTCGGAAGCTGGATGTATGCAGTAGCCCTGTGATATGTGAAAATGTTAATTTGGCATATTGACTACGGTTTTCAAAGGAATCCTGGGGAGTTAGGTGCATTGAATTTCAAGGGGGCTTGGGTGCCTAACTCAATCATTATTTATTTACTTGTTTGCACCAGCACCTGTTATATTCTATGCGCTTTCCAGATATACAAGGGATGGTCCTTGCCTTGAGGAGATCACAGCCCAAGGATGGACAGACAGGCATATAGCCAGAGGTCAGGGAAAGGGCACAACAAAAGGTATTTTCTATACAAACCAACAAGAACCACCACAGACCTCATGGTAGAAGGACTTTGAAGCAGAGCTTAGAAGTTAGGAGAGTAGAGGCTGCTTTATGGATGAGATCAAGGAGGCTGTACCATTCAAATGGGGCTGCTTTGAAGAAGTCTTGGAGGCAAGTGTTCAACGAGTCTGAGAACCAGTGGAAATGTCAGGGATGTGTGTGAGGGAGTGACATAAAACTTAGCAAGAGAGGATAGGCAACGTCATCAGGTACAATGTAACTCTTTCTAGGGAAAAGTAAACAATATGGGAAGTGATTTAAGCCTGGAGAGGGCCTCTTCTGCTTGTCAGTTGTTTCCTCTCATACAAATCTATCCAGATACCACTCAAAGATCTCTCTGTAGAGAAAGATGCATATTAGAACCTCCTAGACAACCCTCCAGCTGGAAAGTGAAACTATTGTCATTCTTGTCTCCAAATTTTCACAAAATGGTCGGCAGTTTCCACAATTACTGTGAGCAGCTGTTTTTGATGCAAAAAAAAAAAAAAAAGGGAAAACTCGTGAAGCGAAAATGGTAAATATTTGTCTAAGGCAAATGCACACAAATCCACAGAATGAGAATATGACCATGAATACCCATGTTTATTTGAAGAAAATATGGCAAAATGTCATCTAGTGTAAAATTTACAAATATTATCAGCCCACATAACTGAAATGATCACTCATTTTACAAAATGGTTCCATGCACTAGGGCACTTTGCACTAATTCACTACCAATGTTCGCATTTAATATCAATTTATATTAAATTGAATCAAGACATGTAATGGCAATGGAACGTTACTGATTAGCTGCTGCAGAGGGCATCCACTGTCAGTTACTGCTACGTGTTTTTTCATTTAACACTGCTATATAATTTGAGGTTTCAGAATGTATCTACAGACCAACAACCCTGACATGAATACAGTGATCTCACTTTCTACCACTGAAGAGTTGAAAAACAATTGCCTCTGTCTTGGGGAACTTAATGGCAGTTTGCAGAAGAATCTGATGGCTTAATGGAAGTTTTAAAAAAAATAAAAATTAAAAATAAAAGTAGAAGGGAGGCAAATTTTCTTCAAACACACAAAATAATTGAGAGTATAGAAATATGGAGGCAAAATGCTCCGAACAACTTTAATTCTGCTCCATATCCATCTGTCTTCTATTCAGATCCATGAGACTACTTTGTACCTTGTTTCTTTGGAATCCTCTGCCTGTTCCCACTTGCTCCATAAGTTTCTCGAATCTTCTGGAAAGCAATGTCCACTTGGGGCCACATGCCCCTCCCTCTTCCTCCTGCTGCCATTTTGGAGGGTTACAAGGGTATTAAAAGAGGGAGTGGCGCCAACCATCCTCAGTTCTTTTCTAGCCACTGAATGTGCTGTGAGCTCAGACCATGATGTCCTCAACATTTTCTCTCCCCAGCCTTTTTTTCTGTCTTTTTGAGGCAAGTTTTGGTTATAGATAGTTTCTCACTTAGTCAGATTTTTCTTTTAAAAGTCATGAGGTGATGCCCATCCAGCATGAGCTTTGTATAGACCTGAAGGAGCAGGAGGGCCACCTCACACAGCCCTACTAATAGAAGAGGTTCCTCAGGCCAGTTGTGACCCTAAGAACTCTCAATGCCAACTGACAGAGGATTTACTGTTCTATAATAGCAACTCTTATCAGGCCTGACAAACTCACTACACCTAGCACACGACTTTCATAGTATTTATCCAAAGAAGGTCAAGTGAGGTATCTAATAAAAGCTTATGTCCTATGATCTTCATAATCATTTTGAGATGGATGGATGGATGGTTTTAAAGAAATCGCGTATATGTACTGAAAATATGTTTTTAAGTTTGTGTCTCAGGCAGGATTGACAAACAAGTTTTGCCAAAGGGATGTATATTCGCCTGTCTGCCTTGGTTCACGTGTAAAACAAGCATGGAAAGCCAACGCAATGGAAGTGTTTGCCTCCAACATCAACTGGAGTATGTGAAGGCACTTTGCAGCCAGTATACCAGAGAACATACCACGGGGATCATTCTGATTCTGTGGTCAAAACAATGAACTTTGGAGCAAAAGGACACATCTTTATCCTTCATTGAGGAAGCAAAAAGGACAGTGCTTTTTTGCATTCATAGAGGATCCCAGCCATTTTGGTTAGGGACACTGGGAAATTGCTGAAGGTGAGAAACTGCTGTAGACAACAATTGTAGCCTATTAAGTTAAGTTTAGACTCTAGGAAGTGTGTTATACTTTTTGTTTTATATGTAACCATTTCTGTTTCCACTTGTTTCCTTACTCGCTATCTCTTAAAACTTAGCCTTTGATGATAAACTTCTGATTGTTTTCACTATAAATATATCTCAATGCTGTGATGTTAGGAAGGACCTGATCCTGAGTTGAACCAGTCAAGCTGTGTATACTGTTCCTTTAGGGGCAGCAAACTTGGTAATTTCTATGAGTCTCCAGTGACAGGGGCTGGATTGTTTCGGTGGCTAACAGACTGGTGGTGTCAGGGAGATGACACCCAGTTAAGCATAAGCAAGTCTCTTTTTCTCACTGAAGCAGGGAGATAATGAGGTGACTCACAATCCTGGGTACCTTGAAAATGCATCACACCAGACTACTAAGCAGACAATGAATAAGTTCAGTGTCGACTTTTGGAATTATCCCATAGGAGTGGTTTGGCCACCTCACATGCTTCTGCTCATAGGAGAGATTCCTTAGGCCCAGTTGACAAACCAACACTGAGTAAATTCAGTGAGAGCTTGAAAGATTGTCCCACCAAAACAGGTTTGATTGTCTCTTGCCCCTCTGCATGGGGGAGGCATCTCAAGCTGGTCACTGCCGAGGTTCCTGGCTGTGTCGTAGTTGACCTAGGAGACCTAACTCTATGCCTAAAGTGGCTCTTCGAATGTTGGATCCAATTTCCACAGGATCTGGATCCACAGAATTTGGATTCTGCTGCCAAGCATGGAGCTGAGGTTGCAAAACCTGGATCTGGCAGCCTTGCGTGGATCCAGAGCTGCAAAACTTGGATCAGGCAAACTAGGATGGATTTTGGACTGCAGAATCCAAATCTGGATCCCACAAACTAGTGTGGATTCAGGACTACAAAACTCAGATCCAGATCTGGCTGCCTAGCATGGATGCAAGTACAGAGTGACCTAGACAAATTGGAGGATTGGGCCAAAAGAAATCTGATGAGACTCAACAAGAACAAGTACAGAGTCCTCCACTTAGGATGGAAGAATCCCATGCACTGCTACAGACTGGGGACTGACTGTCTTGGCAGCAGTTCTGTAGAAAAAGACCTGGGGGTTACAGTGGACAAGAAGCTGGATATGAGTCAACAGTGTGCCCTGGTTGCCAAGAAGGCTAATGGCATATCGGGCTGCATTACCAGGAGCATTGCCAGCAGATGGAGGGAAGTGATTATTCCCCTCTATTCAGCATGATGAGGCCTCACTTGGAGTACTGTGTCCAGTTTTGGACCCCCCATTACAGAAAGGATGTGGACAAATTGGAGAGAGTCCAGGGGAGGACAACAAAAATGATTAAGGGACTGGAGCACATGACTTGGCTTGTTCAGTCTACAGAAGAAAAGAGTGAGGGGGGATGTGATAGCAGCCTTTAACTACCTTAAAGGAGGTTCCAGGGAGAATGGAGCTAGGCTGTTCTCAGTGGTAGTAGATGACAGAACCAGGAGCAATGGTCTCAAGTTGCAATGGGAGAGGTCTAGGTTGGATATTAGGAAAAACGTTTTCACTAGGAGGGTGGTGAAGCACTGTTACCTAGGGAGGTGGTGGAATCTCCATCCTCAGAGGTTTTTAAGGTGTGACTTGACAAAGCCCTGGCTGGGATGATTTAGTTGGGGTTGGTCTTGCTTTGAGCAGGGGTTGGACTAGATGACCTCCTGAGGTCCCTTCCAACCCTAATCTTCTGTGATTCTATGATTCTTCAAAACCAAGATCTAGCAGCTAAGTATGGAACTGGGAGCTAGAAAACCCAGATCCACAACAGAGCACAGATCCAAAGCTACCCAAAAAAATCTGTATGGATCCATGGCTGATAAGTGTGGTAACTTTATATTTTCATATTCTCCAACTTTTTTGTTCACTTTAACAAAAAGTTTCTTGGCTTTTCAGTGTTTGTGGGTTTTGTTTTGTTTTGTTAAACTTCAGTGTTCCTTTAAGAGATTTTTCCCCCTGAAGTTTTTACTTGTATTTAGAAACTTAAATCATAACAAAGTTTTTTCTATCTAATTTTGTTTTGTTTTGTTTTAAAATAAAGTTGTCAAGAATATGTTCAAGCCCTGCCATATGGAGTTATGTAATTAAGTTACACTGTAGATACAGCTATTTTTATCATCATGCTTTGGTCGCCTGTTTGCTACAATTGCAACAGAATGTCATCAAAGCTACACTTCCTTACTTCCTGTTGTGAGTTCATTAACCCAGATTTGAATGTGCAGTCATGGTGTATGTACATGGTAGGGGAATATCCTTCACCTAGTTCTAGTGAGTCCGGTTGTTTCTAAGCTACACCAGAGGCAGGGCTGAAAAAGTACAGAGAAATCCATGAGGAGATAAAAATGTTCACCAGTGTATAGTGGACTATTAACAGGTTTGGCAGAACTCAAGTTTTTTTAATATAATTCTGATGGATAATATTGATGCTTATTTTTAAGCATTTTTTCTATTTTTATCTATATACATTTCCAGTGTGGTGAGAAATTATGGAGGGGGGGCATACAACAGGAGAAGGGGGCAAGACAATTATTTAATTACAAGCATTTAGATTTAAAAAGTTAAAGCTTTGTAACCATTAAAACACAAATTGTCAACATCACATGTGAAAATATACAAAGTATTATCCTAAATTTAAACTCTAATAAAGTTCTCAAGCAGCATTTTTCTTACTTTTGCCTATCTGTAAATTTTGATTATTATTAATGGAAATATTTTTTCGTCAATTACTGTGTGTGCGATTAAATTGATGTTTACCACCATTTACCGATAAAAGTCTCATCCTTACAAGTCTAGTTATAGAGCGCCACTGGGGTCCAGACAGGAATTAGAAGCTCCATAGGAGACAGTACATTAACCCATGGTTATATGTGTGTATGTACTTTCTGAGTGGGATGGTGGTGGTGTCGGGAAGGTTGTATCTTTGTGTGTGTGTGGTGATGGTATGAGTACTGTAGACACAGTGTGTTGGGGGGAGACTGACATCCTTACTCCAGTACTGGAACAATGATTTTACTGAAATGTAAAAATCTACCAGTCTTTTGCAAAGTTTCTACAATTTCCATCCTGTAATTTGTAGGCCACAGAAATCTATCGTACTTGTTGCAAACATTAGATCTCTCAGAGCCCAACAGATTGTTTTGATGTCTCTAATTTGGCAGTGAATAACGTCCCAGCTATGCATTCCCTCTTGTCTCAGGGTAAAAGGAACTAGGATCTTTAGAATAAATCAAATTTGAAGTTTCTAGGCCAAACTATTCTTGAACTGCAGCATGACAAAAGAGCAAGAGAAGAATTTTCCAAACGTGATTTACACCTAATGTTTCAAACTCCCTATTTCAGAAACTACTTCTCCAATTTTCTTCAAGACAAAAATAATTATCCACTTTCCACAGACTGCATGTATGAAATTTGAAGTAGACCATTTCTGAACATTCGGTGAGTGGGGCAAAATGTAAGTTCTCAGATATTATGATGATAAGCTCTATTAAAGAGCCTGTACACTTTAACTAATTAAGTAACATTAATTTTAAATTAAGATAGGCTTAAAATCAAGGAAAGCTGGTTACAATGTTAATTATGCAGAGGCTACTTCCCTCCACTAATCAAAATCCCAGCTGAAGCCCAGCTGTTCACAAGAGGTCACCAAGAATCTAAACCGCTTAGCTGTCACAGATTAGATGCTAAACTGTCCTTCCTTCACTGTATTTAATGCAAATGAGTATGCCAAGGAAGCCACTCTGAATGGAGCATTACAACTAAAGTATTCAGATTTATACAAGGAAAAATAATCATTCCTACAAAATGTGCAGGATGTGGTTAAGCAAGCTTCTCATTTCCAAGTTAAATTCCTATGATGCCATGTTCTCAAGATTGTAACCCTGCAGCAAAAACATCTCAGTGCTTAGCTATAAACCTCTAGGGAGATGAGAGTGAGGAAGTCAATCCCATGAGAAAGACAGAGGGAAAGAAAATGTGGAGGAACAGGCAAGACACACTCGGCCAGCTGCAGGAGGAATTTAGGAAGCGTGGCGAAAGAGGCAACCAAAGGAAAGCTTTTAGACTAGATGGGGAGAAAGAGACTCAGAGCATTAGAATGAATGCAATTTCAGCTGTCTGCTTTGTGAAATTCATTTATTTAAAATGTGTTCAATACTTTACTGAAAGTTTGCTTGCTTAGTCTTACTACCATTATGAAATCAACTTAGCAGCAAGTGCTATCTTTCACCTTCTTATGCCTGTGATAGATGGATAGGTCAGGAACTCTCATTTAAAAAGAAAAGAACTTTCTTAACTTTAAGTTAAGGTTGCCACTCTTTGCAGATGCTAATGAAAGTTACAGTTATAAAAACCTAAGCATTTCAGACTACAGAAGGGAATGATTAAGGGGAAAGATACAAGATTAAAATATCCTTGCAGGTGCTATCATCACTAAATAAATAATATGTGTAAGATGACCTTATCTACTCCAAAAATAGCCTTAACTGCTTTCATAGCCTAACCCAACCTCAAAAATCTTAAATTCAACCAACATACATCAAATACGTTTGTAATATGGGTTACAAACTTTAACAAATCACCACCCATCCATCACATGTGGGTCACAGAACATCCTCAAGGTCATCAGACATTAGTGAGAGACACCAACAGCTTGGGGCCAGACTTTCAAACTGTGTAAATCTGTGGCTCTCCATTGATTTCAACTGAGTTATGCCAATTTGTACCAGCAGAGGATCAAGCTCCTTGAGTCTTCATCTCCAGAGTCAGACACAATCCCTCCTCAATCCCAACTACTACAGTCAAGAAATGATATCATATTGTTCATATAGAGTGCAGAAGAGAACTGCTGTTCCCTCTATCCACTATTCCATTATAATGCACAGAATGGAAAACAAACAAGCCAACAAAAAACCAACAATTGGGTTGGTTTCTGCAGAGAAACATTACAAACACATGCCAAAATTCCTAGATAAAATGAATAAACTTGCAAGGATACATAGAACTTAGATCCTTTAGTGCCAAAAACATATATCATCATTCTCACTTCACTCATTTTACACTGCCCACCCAATTTAATTTTGCCCCCAGACAGTTTGCAAAATATACCAAAAAAGTCAAAATAACAAATTACTGGGAGATTTCTATTCAAATCTACTTTCTATTCAAGGGATCCATTTTCAATAGACTGTGGTTGGGATTTTCAAAGGAACCCAAGGGAGTTTGATGCATAATTCTGTTAAACTGTTTTGAAAATCCCAGCATAACACTAGTCACATTACTCACTATGCATAAAACAACAGCTTACTTATGTTAGCTGCTACACCACATAGTTAGACACACAAACTTGCAAGCTGTACATACACTTATATAGAGCTAGGAGACCCTATAAGCTGCACATTCCATAGCATCAAATGGATCAGTCATTCCAGTTCTAAACATTAAAATATTTTCCTGCTCCAATACACAACACTAAGAGACTGTATTGAATTCTGACACAACTTAATGCACCTGGGACTATGTTCCTTTCAAAATCTTTAAAGCACATTTGCTAAGCAATATATAAAAACTGCAGTACAAATCCAACATTATATTTCCATTACAGAACAAAACAAAGGGTCAAGTTAAGGTTTTGTGGGCTGTGTAAATCAAGTATGGTGATGGTAAATGATATATAGGAACAGACTGAGCCAGATCAGGTGCCATTGGGCCTAGATGCCTTTGAGGATCTGGGCCTGGATCTCTAACTGTTCATTTCAAGTCATTTTTTTATAAACAAGCTGTAGAATTGAGTTTTCAGTATTAGTTGCACTATACTAAAACATGCTTCAGCTGTAACTCTTTTCAACTAAAGCTTTTTGTTTGAGAATCTGCAAATGATCCTCATTGCAACTAGATGAAATAGTTGTTAATTCCTTTGTTTAATGCCAACCTATTTTCTTTAAAATACAGTGTACACATACGTTTTGAAGGAGATTTATCTACTCAGGTAGGAATGAGTCATTCTTAATCTAGGGGGACACAAAGGAAGTTAAACTCAAGTCAAAATTTCAAATCAGGACAATTTTAGAGACTCATCTAACCTTCAGGATTTTTGTAACACCCATGGGGATTTGATCCTGCATATTGCTGAGCCCTCTGGCCCTGCTCCAGCAAAGCACTTTAGCACATGCTGAACGTTAAGCATGTGACTAGTCATGGACAAAACACATTGAAGTGCTTTTTTGCAGGGCTAGCAGGATTGAGCCCCTTTACTGCACTACCTAAGGCCTGGATCCACAAAAAAGACTTAGGTATTGTGATGCTGAACATCACAGAGCCTAACTTTTAAGTGCCTAGAAAATCTCAGGAACAACACTGTGATTCAGAAAGCCTGAGTTAGGTGTCCAGGCTCCCTATTCAATAAATGGGGAGAGATAGGTACCTTAGAATGTGATCCACAAAGCCAGTATGCTCAGCAGGGAGCCGCCTAACCTAGCCAATGGGAGACGAGAGTAGTGTGCTAAGTCTCCCCTCACCTCTCTCAGAGTCTGGTGCCTAAGTCTGGATTGCTGGAAGGCACCTATCTCTGTTTGCGATTCAAGAAGAGAGGCATTTGGCCGCCTAAGTCACATGCAGGGCCTGATCTGCTAGGAGTACTCAGAGGCCGCATAACTCCAGGAGAGAGGGGGAGGAGCACCTCCCTTATAACCTTTCGCTTAGTGGTTGGGGTGCTTACCTGGGATGTGGGAGACCCCTGCTTCAAATCCCCCTCTGCCTCCTGAGGAGGAGGGATTTGCACAAGGAATTGCCACCTCTCCGGTGACTCCCTAATCAGTGGTCATTGAATATTCTGATGTAGGTCTTCCTCAATCCCTCCTATTGAAGTTATTCCCCTTTTATGAAATAGAATAACTAAATATTAATTAGGCCAAAGAAAGAGTTAGAATTATTCGCACTGCAGCTTAGGCGGGAGATAAGTACCCAAGAGCCTACTGGGAGTCAGCAAGGCTCATGCCCAGAAGCAGAAACATAGGTACCTAGGAAACTTTTACCGCAAAAACTTAGGTGCTGAGGGGATTTGGACACCTATAAAGTTAGGCAGCAGTGAAGCGGGAGGTTTTGTGGATTGCAGTGGTGCCTAACAATATGGCTTAAGTGCCTAAGTTCCTTTGTGGATCCCACTGTAACTGCTTCACATGCAAATCAGATTTGCATAACGAGAGGCCAGGTAGACCATTTTGTTCATACTTTGCAGAAAAACTCTCCTTCCTCTTCAGAATAAACAACTTTTGAGGCATACTGAGAAGGTTGGCCTTGTGGTAAAGGCCCTGATGTAGGAGTTCTGAGTTCTCTTAGCTCTTGTCAAGCTCTTGTCAGCTAGGTTCTTAAGCAGTTCTATGCAGGTAGACTCCTGTGCACACACACAACTTAAGGCCTTGTCTATACTAGAAAGCTTTATCAATGGTAGTTTTTTTGGTGATAAAAAAAAAAAAGCGCTATAATTACAGCGCTTGCACACATCCACATCCGCACTAATTTTGTCACAAAAACGCATCCATACTTGGTGCTGTAATATCGACAGTAAGAGCAGTGCATCCTGGACAGCTATCCCACCATGCAACTCAGCAGCTTCTGCCACTAGGAATTCTGGGATGGGGGAGAGGAGCATGCAGCAGCATGGGTGCTGGCTCAATGTCCCATGGTGCATTGCGTTTCCGTGCTGTCATTCATTGCTTTGCTGGCAGCAACTCATGCCACTTTTTCAATGGCTCCCCACCATTTACTGCACACCCACCATCTCTATCTGAAAAGATAGATCCCGCACTACTCTCCACTGTTGCTTTCAGCATTCTGAATGCATCGCAGTTGGTTGTGCAGTACATCATGAGCTCTGAATCAGAACAGGAATCCGAGGAGCCTGACCTGCTGAATGACATGCAAACAGCACCACATTACTGTTGTCATTCACGGAGCATCTGCACATGGTGAACCATCACTTCTGGGCACGTGAGACAAGCACTGAGTGATGGGATCACATCATTTTGCAGGTCTGGGATGAAGAGCAGTAGCTAGAGAACTTCTGAATATGCAAAGCCACCTTCATGGAACTCTGCGGAGCTAGCCTCTGCCCTGTGGCACAAGGACACCAGAATGAGAGCTGCCCTCATGGTGGAGCAGTGTGTGGCAATTGCTGTGTGGAAGCTGGCAACTCCAGGCTGCTACTGGTCAGTCGCTAATCAGTTTGGAGTCAGCAAGTCCACTGTTGGAGCTGTGTTATTGCAAGTGTGCAGGGTCATTAATCACATTCTACTACGAAGGACTGTGACTCTGGGCAATGTGGGTGAAATAGTGGATAGCTTCATAGCAATGGGATTCTCTAACTGTGGTGGAGCAATAGATGGCATAATATCCCAATTTTGGCACCAGACCATCTTGCGATGGAGTATATCAATAGGAAGGTGTTCTTCTCTATGGTACTGCAGGTACCTGTGGATCACCATGCGCGTTTCACTGACATTAACGCGGGTTGGTCAGGAAAGGTGCACGATGCTCATATCTTCAGGAACACTGGCCTGTACCGGAAGCGACGAGCAAGGATTTTTTTTCCAGATGAAAATATTCCAATAGGGGATGTTGAGATGCCCATAGTGATCCTGGGAGAGCCAGCCTACCCACTAATGCCATGGCTCATGAAGCCTTACACAGGCAACCTGGACAGCAGCAAAGAGCGTTTCAATAACAGGCTGAGCAGGTGCCGAATGACTGTTGAATGTGCGTTTGGCAGGTTAAAGGCGCGATGGAGATGCCTTTATAGAAGGCTGGACTTAAATGAGGACAATATTCCTGTGGTTATAGCTGCCTGCTGTGTGTTCCATAATTTATGTGATGCTAAGGGTGAGAAGTTTGCCCCTTGGGTGGACCACAGAGGCGACTCACCTTGCATCTGAATACGAGCAGCCAGGTGCCAGGGTATTAGAGGGGCATAATGGGGGGCCATACGCCTAAGGGAGGCGCTGAGGGTCCATTTTGACAATGAGAACCCATCAGGTGTTTTTTGAAACTGCGCTATACAGCTGTACATGTGTGTTGGTGATAGGTGCGCATATCATGTTCAACACATAAATAAAGATTGCTTCTTGTTTTGAGAGCTTACTTTTATTATTAAACACAAAACAGCACACAACACAAACAAATCCTAGTGGAGGGAAAGTAGTGGGGGGCAGTGCCAGCTCTGACAGCTGTGTGTAAGTCCAGCTGTCGTTCTCATAGCTGTCTAAGGGGATGGAATGAAGGGGGACTGAGATAGTCTTTGACTCTGGTAGGAATGTGTAGGGGGAGTCGGTGGAGTGCAGCGAAAGAAATTCTGTTGTGACTGAAGGGGGGACCGAGCTTGCATGAACTGTGTCTGCAATGACACTATTGTCTTTAGAAGCTCTGTCTGTGCCTCCACAGCCTTGATCATTCGCTCATGGCCAGCTAACATTCTTTCCTGGTTTTCCTTCTGTTCCTGTCTGTCTATGTTTTGAGATTCTGACATCGATTGTCTTCATGCCCTTTTCTGTCTTTTGTATGCCTCAGGGGACAGGAGGAGATCCTGGAACATCTTCTCCTTGTTTCTCCAGGGTCGCTTCCTTATCAGTCGTAGGTGGTCCGCCAGCATAGGGGCCTTGGCTGAGAAGGTCATAGCTGTGTAAGAACAAGAAACAATGAACAAAACCATTACTGTGAGTGCCCTCACAGTACACATGAATCACTGTGAAACACACCTCATTTGCACTGTCCCCCTGCGCAGAGTACAGCTCCTTAATCAGCCTGAGAATGGTGAGTTGGGAGGGGGGTGGGCAAGACGATACAAGTAGGTCTAGGTTCTGGGTGGGTGCTTGTTTGGGGCATAAATGCAGATACATTGGGAAAGCAAATTTCAAATTGTGCCACCGTTCTCTACAAGCAGGGGCCATAGAAGCAGATATCTCGCTTCTTAAAGTCAGCAAGGATGCTAGGATGCATCTCCTCCATGCGAGCAGTTTCAAACCAGGTCCCTATGCTGCACGACTGTGCACTTCTTTGGTCCCCGCTCAAGTGATTGCCAATTGGCGTGGGAAAGTGACCTACAATGGGGACAGAAACACAGCTGCTCTGCCCAGGAATCTGAGGCAGAGAATTGGGGAATACATCTTCATTAATGATCTGGAGGATGGGGTAGATTGCACCCTCAGCAAGTTTGCGGATGACACTAAGCTGGGGGGAGTGGTAGATACCCTGGAAGGTAGGGATAGGATACAGAAGGACCTAAACAAACTGGAGGATTGGGCCAAAAGAAATCTAATGAGGTTCAACAAAGAAAAGTGCAGAGTCCTCCACTTAGGAAGGAAGAATCCCATGCACAGCTATAGACTGGGGACCGACGAGCTAGGCAGCAGCTCTGCAGAAAAGGACCTGGGGGTAACAGTGGATAAAAAGCTGGATATGAGCCAGCAGTGTGCCCTGGTTGTCAAGAAGGCTAATAGCATATTGGGCTGCATTAGGAGGGGCATTGCCAGCAGGATGCGAGAAGTGATTATTCCCCTCTATTCGGCATTGGTGAGGCTGCATTTAGAGTATTGTGTCCAGTTTTGGGCCCCTCACTACAAAAAGGATGTAGACAAGTTGGAGAGAGTCCAGCGGAGGGCAACAAAAATGATTAGGGGCTGGAGCACAGGACTTATGAGGAGAGGCTAAGGGAACTGGGCTTGTTTAGTCTGCAAAAGAGAAGAATGAGGGGGGATTTGATAGTGGCCTTTAACTACCTGAAAGGGGGTTCCAGGGAGGATGGGGCTAGGCTGTTCTCGGTGGTGGCCGATGAAAGAACAAGGAGCAACGGTCTCAAGTTGCAGTTGGGGAGGTCTAGGTTGGACATTAGGAAAAAGTTTTTCACTAGGAGGGTGGTGAAGCACTGGAATGGGTTACCTAGGGAGGTGGTGGAATCTCCATCTTTAGAGGTTTTTAAGCTGAGGCTTGACAAAGCCCTGGCTGGGATGTTATAGCTGAGGTTAGTTCTGCTTTGAGCAGGGGGTTGGACTAGATGGCCTCCTGAGGTCCCTTCCAATTCTAATATTCTATGATTCTATGATTCTATGATTCAAGCTCACCGTCTTCACTGACGGCGGCAAATTCGCCTCAGTCAGATTGATTTCTCTGGATCGACTGAACGGTCAGTGAAGACCCGCTCAGTCGATCCAGAAATCGACGTATTAAGACCACCTTCTCAAGTGGTGTAGCGCTGCTTCGATGGAAATGCGGTTCCCGTCAGTGCAGTGCAGTGAAGACAGTGCACAGAACAGAAGCAGAGAAGTCAAGGGGAGTTACGCAAGTTTTTTGTGTAGCTTGCGTAACTCCGGTTGACTGCCGCCGAATCTCAGAGGTAAGTGTAGACAAGCCCCAAGAAAGTTTCCTTGAGGTCACACCAGAGGATACCCATGAAATCTCAGCATGCATTAATGTGCTTCTCAGCCATACTGCCTAGAAGCGCAAGAGAACAGGAAAGCACATGCAAACACAGCTACTCCTGTACATTTCTATCCCTTCAAGGACCTGTATGTTTTAGCCAAGCTAAAGACCACCCTGCCTCCAGTACACAAGAAGCAACATCTTCCAAACACTTACCAGAGATCCCCTCTCTTGCTTCCTGAGCACCTGAGCTGAAGGGCTGGGGCTGGCTGTAGCCTTCTGGGGTCAAGAACAGCTCCTGACTCCCAACCTCAGCAACCGGACTGTTCCCCGGTTCTGGGTCATCCTCCAGCTCCATTTCCTCATTGATGACCACTTGTTGGCATTCAGTCCAGTATCTGGTGGCCCCGGAGCCACAGAGGTGTCTACAGGCATCTTGGGGATGGATGTGGGGTCACCGCTGAGGATGGATTCCAGCTCTTTGTAGAAGCGGCAGCTCACTGGCTCCTCACCAGAGTGATGGTTTGCCTCCCTGGCCTTGTGGTAGCTCTGCCACAGCTCCTTGATTTTAGCTCAGCCCTGCAGCGTGTCCTGCTCATAGCCCTTCTCCACCATGGCACGAGAAATCTGATCATAGGTATCAAAGTTCCTTCAGCTAGAGCGGAACTGGGACTGCATGGCAGACTCCCCCCAAATGCTGGTCAGGTCCAGCATCTCCAGTGTGCTCCGAGCGGGAGAGCATTTGCTGCATGGTCAGATGGGAAGATGAGATGTAAGATCTCCACACTGACCAAGCAGGAAGTGAATAAAAATTTCAAACATACCGTGACTGCAAAGGGGGAGGGGCGGGTGGCTGCAGAGCAGCAGAGTGCAAGCAGATGTCCAGAAGAGTCAGGATTGGCATTCTGGGACATTTCCAGAGGACGATTACTGTGACAAAAACATACAGCAGTGTCTACACTGACAATTTGTTGCTAAAGTTTGTTGCTAAAAGCTCTACGCTTCTCCTCGAGGTGGTTTTGTTTTGTCAACAAAAGAGTCATTGCAGTGTGTACACCAGGTGACTTTTGTCAACAAAACTCTGTAGTATACACTAGGCCTTAGTGAACTCAATAGGGCTCTGTGTGTTTGTAAGGATCTGTCTATACATAAAGGATCGGGGCATTAATCTCGATGCCTTGGTTTCCTCCATCTGTAAAATGAAGATAAAAATACTTCCTTTTTTGATGGGGCAGGATAAATTAATTAATGTATATGAGGTGCATAGATACCACAAATGCTATGGTGATGATAAGCGCCTTAGGAAAGCCCATAAACAAATATGTGTTTAGATAAACAATTTTTTGCTACCAAAAGTTATGAGAAAGTTCCAAATGGTGCTTATAATGAAACTTTTATTCTTGCTTACAACCTTTATTCTGGAGAGACATCCCTTTGTCCATAGTCATTCTGTATTGTTTTTCTGTGGGCCTTTGTTTTCTCCCCAGAACTACATAGCCATCAAGAAGAGGGAGAAAGCACATTCCTGAACAAATGTGCACTGGGAAAATGTTTCTAAACACAAGAGAGAACAAAGCCTTTGGATAAAACCAAAGATGTTGCTTTCAATATCAAAAGGGCCAGTCACTTCTTGGACAAACCAGTGAGGAGAATCCACAACCAGTTGTCAAGGCTAAATTTAGACTGATAAAGCTCAGAATGCTACCAGATTTAAACTTCTGCAAGGTGTGTTCCTTAACCCTATAAAGAACTTTTCCTGGTTCCTGTATCTAGCACTTCACAGCCTGTACCTAGCAAGAGAAATTAAGATATTTTCTTTGTTTTTAATCTGTTTGTTCTCTCTGTTTTTCTTAACCAATCATCACCTTTTTTAATTGAATCTGCCATTTTTTTTTATCTGGGGTGGGTCACAGCTGGTGCCTGCATGCTCTTGAATGAAGGAATGTCGAACCTTGGGGAGGAAAGCAGAACAAAATGGGTTGCACTCCTCAGTAAAGCCACAGGAAGGCTTTGGCCACAGCTGTGGTCTCACACAAAAGAGTTCTCCTGGAATAAAGAGAGCCCTTAGGGGAGGTGGAGAAGTATGACCAACAGTCACAGCTGCTGGCCAAGCATTGAGACTGCACAGTTTAGCAAAACCAATCCTTCTACCTCCCAGACAATACACCATGAAGAGAAAACAATCATTTCTCTTGTTTTCCTTTTTTGGACTCTTATTTTTCAAGGGTTTAGCATAAAAACAACTGGACAATGTGACAGCTTATTAAAAGGGCCAGCTTCAGGAAATGTGCAGAGAAAGAAACATTAATCCTAAAAATCTCAGCCAAAAGATGCTGAAGGAGGGGTTGCACAAGCAGAGAAAGCACCCTAAGGTGAGCAGGGACTCAGCAGAAGCAGCGAATGAAAACCCACCTGAATGGGATGGACAGTTTGAGGATTAGGTACTTTTCCATCAGTTTCCTTAGTCCTGAGACTTTCCTTTTGATTTTAGTATCTTGCCAGGGCCTGCTGTCATTTGAGGGAAAAGATGTTGCCACTGTGTGCCAGCCCTTCAAGGGATGTGTTGATTCGGCTACTGCCCCAATAAGGTGTTGGCAGGAATATTTTGCTGCAGGAGGTGCGGGAGGAAGAGTCTGCTTCCTGTACCACTTACAGTGGTATGAAGATCCTGCCGCTAAAGCAGCACAGTGCCATCCACTCCGGCTGCCTCTAAAGAAATCCTGGTTGAGATGAGGCCGCTCTTGAGAGCAGAAGGATGCTTAGTGAAAGAGACACCAATGAAGTGAGAATTGCCACGGAGTTTCTGTGACAACCATCAAGGACAGAGGCAGTAGTTGTAAAGGAAAGACCCAGATGCAAATGTCCAAAGGGGAGTAGAGCCAAACCAGGAAAAGGGCAGGGCAAGAAAGTTAGCAGCCATGTGAGCAGAAGCCAGAAGGGCCCAAGGAAAGCTCAACTCCACAATGACAAGAGAAGCAGCAGAGAGGATGGAAAGGCCTACTAATGACTATCTGCACTCACGGCCCAAGCATAATTTTTTCAGGCCCCATACAGACATTTAACACGGGCCCCCTCCCTTAATGGGGTTAATGGGAGTTGCAGCCTGGGCTGGGCCAGCCAGGGCCTCTGGACCCGGTACAGTGTACCCTTTCCCATCCCCCTCATATGGGGGCCCTGCCTGCACTACAGAGAACTATGCAAAGGGAGCCTATGAGAACAGCCCTTCCTACTCCCACTTAAAGGGGCTGTGGCACTTTAACACACTACTATCAGTTGTCCCAGACACTAGGGAAGTCTTGGACAACTGGCTGACTAGACCCATTTGGTAGGCCTGAAGAAGTGAGGAGTCTACCACTCAAAGAGCCCCAAGATAGTTTTAAAAAGCCATAGCCTAAGAAGGCCGCCTTTGCTCTTGAAGGCACAGGGAAGTGCATTGAAACTGGAATGGAGAGGGCTTCCCCCACAGAGTTTACACAGCTCAGTTTCTGCAGGGGCCCCCAAGGGAAGACAGAGCCTATGAAATGCAACATTAATTGCCAAATATGACAGTATGTTAAAGAGATAAAGAAGTGGCACTTTATATTAGAAGCTGTCTTTTCACATCTGTCCTGGCATAATGTGACTTGACACCACATCATCATCCAACAGAACATCACTTGCTGTGCCAGGTGGGGAGCGGTGAGTGTGTCACTATACACATGTCTATATAAGTAGATGTATATGCAGCTATACATGTATGTCTTTCATTTTTCTTGCAATTTATCCATTTATTTTTGCTCATTTATTCCCGAGTACATTGAATGCTGATGCAATGCAGCTCTAGACAACACACCGCACAGGTAGAGCCAGTGCAGTTTTAGCCCACTAAAATGTGACAAGCCCAGATCTGGTGGGATCACTTGTAAAGGACAGAGGGGTCTCAGTGTAGAGCTGTGCTGAGATAGACAACTCCATTCACACAGGCCCCTGAAACTCAGGGGATCAAACAGGGGAAGAGAAAGCAGCGGTACTTTTCTTAGCCCTTTCCCACAAAGGAAGCTTCACCCCCTCGAGCCTTAATGAAACTCCTTTCAGTAAATTGTGCAGATGTTCAAAACATTATCATAGCTTGGCTGGGTTCCTTGGGTTGAGCCCCTCCACACGGGGCTGTGCTGGGCTTGGCTCCTTCTTGAGAGGGGGAAAATAAATCAGAGTAGCTCCCAAAAGCACCCATTTGCAGTGCTGATTCACACAGGCCACAGGAAAGCCCTTAGGAACTGTATCATGTGGTAATGACTTTCGGTCACTATCCATCCGAGCTCAACTCTCATATGCAGCAAAGACTCTGAATCTCACTACCATGCAATCCCCTTTCAATTAATCTGTTCTATGCTCTTGTTGTTCCTTTGTGTTTGTTCTCACAATATTTTTGGCATGTTAATTATATATAAGAGATTAATTTGCTCCAGGTGGCGGCAGTTCTTTTTTTCCTCCCCAATCACAAGAGTTTGCACCTGGTGGTTTCTCAGGCTAATTGGAAGCGTTGACTGGGAAAAGCTCCTAAACTTGATTGACTGGGGATTGTTTTTTATCTCTTGCATCTAGGTTATCCCTGTCTAGCTTTGTGCTCTGGATTATAAATGAGTGAAGCAGACAGGGTGAGAGAGGCCTTGTTTCTCTCTGTTATAAGGATGTTGTTCCCTAAATCATATTTGTATTTCTTGGTAACTGGAAAAAGCTCAAGATTATAAAATGCCTGCATTAGTTACTATGCCTCTTTACTCTGAATGGAAAGTTCTTGCTTCCTTTAAGGCTCAGCATCTGGTTATAAATGGCACTTTAATAAAAAGAAATTTGCCTCAGAGTAAGTTTCTGCGGGAGTTTGAGTATATGGGATACAGGAAATAGTAGGGTAATAATTTCAAAATAGCCCAGTTGAAGCAGTTTTTGCCCTGGGGTGTTATAAATAAATAAAAATGGTCTGACTGTGCAATGATTGTGTTTATTGATTGTAACTTTAATTATTGTAACTGCTTTAGATTCCTTTGAGCATGGATTATGCATGTACTTACCTGTGCTCTTCTTAGGGGCCCTTTTCAGCCCTTAACTCAGGCAAGTACTTAAACACGTACTTGAAATTATGTACTCATATATCTCCATGAATCGGGCCCTTTATGAATAAGAGAAAATAGGGAGGCAATTATGGTGGTGATAGTGATAAACTAGGACCACCAGACTACATAGCCATAAAATGTGACACATTACTACTGCACTGAGTTAGGTATGTATGAAGCCAGAGCCAAGTGGGAGGGGACACTGTTAAAGGTCCTGTGCTTCCTGAGTCATTAAACCAAAGTACTTTTTAGCTCTCTACGGATACACACAGCTAAAAACCCTGCAGCAGCAAGCCTCAGAGCCCAGCTCAAGTGACTTGGGCTTGTGGGGCTAGAAATAGCCATGTAGCTGTTTGGGCCCAGGCTGGAGTTGTACTCTGAGACCCACCGGGTTTACAGAGCCTGAGCTCCATCCCGAGCTTTCAGCCTGTCCATGCTGCTATTTTTAGCCCTGCAGGGCAAGCTCAAATCAGTTGACCCAGGCTTTGAGATTCACTGCCACAAGTCTTTTTTTGCTGTGTAGATGTATCCTATGTGGAAAGTTACAGATCCGTTGCACTGGCCAAAAAGGTATTGCTCTCCTCCTAATACCAGTTTCAGAGGGCTAAGGGGTGAGCAAACAGTAGCTGCAACAGGAATCTCTGAAAGCCAAGATGCAATCAGCGTTTTAAATTAAAGCTAATTTCCCCCCCATTTTAAAACAATATCATGATCACCACCACCAACTGATTATATTTAAAGTGAAAGGATGCAGATGGAATCCCAATTCTTTTGGTCCACATTCAGTCACAGCTGCAATGGATTAAGAATTGTTTAAAATCCCTTAAGAGCCTGCCAAAAGTTGCAAGCCATTAGAACCAGTAGGTGTTTATCATTCCAGACATTGTTTGTGATAATGAAAATCACAGACTCGTGGGTGTCTGCACTCCTCAAACAAAAAGGGATGGGGAACGTGTGGGAGATAGATCTGATCTCTTTTCATTTGCTTTCAGTGTGTTAGTTCTTAGAGGCAATTTCACCTGTATCTACAACAATCTATACAGAAGTACATTTCAAAACAAAATGACTAAATTAGTAGATCTGGCAGACATGTTGCTCTTTAAAAACCAACCTAGGGCAGCTTTCACAAGATGAGCAGAATAGACTTCTTTAGTACATTTTACCACCTGTTTATTTGGGTTTCCCCCTCCCCCTGAAAGAATAAAATTTTCATCAAAATTAGTTATTGAAAATGTGCACCATGCAAAATACAGACCATCACTTTTCCCTGTGAAAATATGGTCAGTGGTAGAAACTGAATTTCTTCTGTTCAGAAAGATGAAGTGCAAATTGACAGTTTTGCAAAGTAGGTTAGCAAAATAAAGACACACAGCACTGTAGTACCTAATACCTAATTCTCTTAAAATAGAAATTACAGTGTCTGCATGCACTCAAGTGCTAGACTTACAGTTGCAAAAGTGTTTCCATTTTAATCTCCTCCTTTCATTTGCTTAGAACATTCTAAAAGAGTTGCTTTTGAGGATGAATATTTTTCATACTCAGTCTCAACTGAGAGGTGATGTTTTGTTGGAAAGTTTGAGGAAAACCTGTTCAACACTTTATGCCTTATGGGTCTGATCCCATGACCATTGAAGTATTTCCTTTGATTTCAAAATGTTTCAGATTGGGCCCCCTGGGAAGCTAAAAAACACTCCACCGCTGTGGGAAAAAAATGGAAATATATCCCTCCATACCTAGACACAAATAACTGAAAAACATCTAACTCTAAGTAACAGGGTGGCTTTCCTGGTACTGTCTGAAGTACTAGATAATAGCCTACCCTGATTATGAAATGAGCCCCACCTGAAGGCAATCAGGCAATTCCTTCTAAAGAGCAGAAAATGGCTGAAGTAAAAGGAGGCAGGGAGATCCTATTTGCAAACCAGCCTAAGGGGAGGAGCCACTAGATCCAGAATGCAACTGACTGCTTGGGGCAACAAATGAAAAAACAGGAAGGGGTGTGGGGGTCACAGTGTAAATGAAGGAAACCGGAAGGGGACACCGAGCAGAGAGCCCCAGACAGCATCCACTGCTCCCGGAAGGTGTCAAGGGAGCTAGCAGGGAGGCAGGGAGATGACCTAGGGAGTTATAACTAGGTGGAGGCTTGACTCTGATACCAGTGAGCTTGGAACATAAAACCCAGTCAGCAAGTGGCTTCTGGGGTGGGAAAATGTGACTTGTGTTTGGGGCTGGATGTCAGAACTGCAGCAAGAGAGAGCTGGGAGGTCAGACTAGGAGGGAAGAGAAGTGCTTGGGCTGAGAGAAAATGTCAGAGTTAAGTATGGACTTTAGTTTGGGATTCTGGGGTTGTTACAAACATGTTCTAGTATTAAACTTGCCCCAGTCAGGGATATTGTTAACCACAGACAGTATCTGTGAGTTCTTAAAGGATCTTGAAGAGAGAAAAAACAGTGGTGAGGGGCCTGTAGAAATAGCCCTGGCCAGAAAGGGGTTCTCAGTAAGCAGCAGTCCTGTCACAATCTGTAACCTTGGGTGTCAATCATGTGCTTTTGCAAGGTGCACATCCATGTTCCAGCTTTATAAAATTTGTTGGCTGTTGAAGTCTGAAAGATTTAAAAGTTCACATGCATTCAGGCAGCATCAACCAAGATTTTTTTTAGCAAACTACAGAACCCCGCTCCCTTTGTGACCTCACAATGAACATACTCTCTCTCCACACTTGCTGCTAGTCGGACAATTTGCATGAGAGCATTAGCTATATTCAGGACTCATTAACCTAAACAGTTCCAAAGACAGAAGCTTAAAAGCTTTGTTGAGGAAACCTAATAACTCAGGTATTTTGCTAATATCCCCTCCATTTTCTCTCCTTAATATAGGAATATTCAGTGAAAATGATTTACACTGTGGTAGCAGCAGTGATGAGGGCCTCCTGGTGCTGGGCACTAATAAGTACTACAGAAACAGTCTACCCCAGACACACACAGTCTAGGATTCTGATGAGAAGAACAAAGGTGAGGTGGCAGAATAGGCAAACAGTAAAATTAGGTATGTTTGCTTGAATTAGTAGCAATCAAACCCTTCAGCAAACTTCAATTTGTGTTCTATACTTGTATGATTATTTAGCACTTTTCATCAGTAGATCTCAAAGAGCTTTACAATGGAGATGAATATCATTATCCCCATTTTACAGACAGGGAAATTGAAGCACAGAGAGGCAAAGTGACTTGCTGAAGGTCTGGCATTGCCAGAGCCAGAACAGAACCCAAGTCTCCAGATCCGCAGTCTGAATAGGCCACCCTTCTTCCCCTAGATATGTGTTATCATTTATTGTATGATATGCTGCACTTTGAGATGTCTTGAGCATGACATCACCTATGAAAACCAGATTTCTCTCCTTTTCTCTCTTTAGCCCTGCATCACAGAAGGCAATGTTTGTTACTGCTTTGACCCCTCATATGCTACAGGTCAATGTTCGAAAGCTATAAGTAGGTACATTTTGAAAGAAAAACACTGGCACAACTTTTAGGACAATTGTTCGAAGATTCGCCATATTGCCATATGCAAGTTGGGTATACAAACAGCAATTTGCATGGGCAAACCAGATTGAATAGAGGCATAATTATGTGACTGGCACTCACAATAGCCTAGTCCTCACTGAGATCTGATGCTCCCGATGCAGAGTTACAGGACTTTGCAGCAGTGCTGGGACCTGCATTAGTGGAACCTGATCTAGGATCAAAGCTATGATTTGTGTGTGCAATCTCCAAAACTGTATTTTGAAAATTTAGCCCTTTGACTCAAAGGGAATGAGATAGTATTTAAAAGGGACACTGTGGAGAAGTGGTCAATCGTGTTTGCAAGTTCTGGTTGGACCATCTGGGACCTTAGAGATCTCCCTTGTGGAGTATGGAATTTTATATTATAGCCATTAAGGTAAAAAGCACAACAAGCTGCATTTAGCTATGAGACAATAAGATGAACACTTTATTGTACTTCAGTGCCATTTTGGTGGCAGGATGTAAAAATCTTGGTTGATGCTGCCTGAATGCAACTGAACTTTTAAATCTTTCAGGCTTCATCAGCCAACAAATTCTGTAAAGCTGGAACATGGATGTGCACCTTGCTAAAGCAAATGATTGATACCCCAGGTTACAGATTGTGACAGGACTGCTGCTTATAGGAGGACCCCCTTTCCTGGCCAGGGCTATTTCTACAGGCTCCCACCACTGTTTTTCCTCTCTCCAGGACCCTTTAACAATTCACAGAGGCTGTCTGTGGTTAACAATATCCCTGTCTGGGGCAAGTTTAATACCAGAACATTTTTGCAACAACCCCAGAATTGGCAAGAGGGGAACCAGACAAAGTAAGAACCAGGAAAAAGTACTGAGGTTATGTGATTGAAAATGCCGCACCTCAGACATTCTAAAAAAATCAGCAAGTACAAATGAGAAATAAAATCACCCAAATAATGAACTCCATGTACAATACAAGGATTTTATTGTGCAATTGTTGCTTCTGTTGCATTTGCTAGTGCCAACTGAGGGCCAGACATTGTGTAATATACTGCATAATATCAGTGTTTATTAGTGCCTTCCAGAGGCAAGAAGATGAAGATCCTGCTATGCTCTATACATCAGACATGATATCTCCTGTAGCTGATGAGGCTAAGTGCTGTGTTCTTGGGACTGAAAGTTCTGGCTTCTGTCCGCATGCTACTGGTACATAGTTTAGCTGATGCATGACATGTCTAAACATATGTACTTGAGGATTTTTTGTTAAACCACCTGGTGTAAGTGTAAGCAGTCAGTAGTGTCTGGCTGGAATTGCTTTTTGTACCATATTGAACTGAATGCACATTTTTGGGCCCAACTTTTAAATGCAAGGATCCAAATTGATGTCTTAATCCTACTTCTTGACACTGAAATAAGTCCTTAGCTAAGCCAAATGAATATTTACACACATTTGAGTCAATTTGAGCAACCCAATCTGCAGTGCTCAATGTCCTGCTAACGGCACCCATATTTAAGAATTGGGCTCCCAATGGGAGCTGCTGGGTGTAAGTCAAGCCATTTATTTAGGTGACTAAGTATGGACCTAGACGTTTAATTACAAGCACTTATATTGGAAGATTGTGGCCCGCAAGTGAATAATTTGTGTGCCCTTGTGTGCATACGAACTGTGTGTACATATGCTGTATGAGCACCAGATTGATTGCACACTAACACTGCACATTCTTCGTTTGAATAATTCCTCTAGATCAGTGTTTCTCAACCTTGTAAGTAGCAAGTACCCCCTAACTTCTGAAAATGTTAATAAGTTACCCCAACACTCAATTTTCCACAGGATTTTATATTTACAGACTAATGTGAGCCATATGTTGGAAGAAGGGCTGAGTATATAAGGCCGTGATATGACAGATGTCAGATCTAGTGGGGGTAGGGTTATCACCTTTACACCAGGAGTGCACAACTCAAGTACATACCTGGGCTAGAGGTGATGTCAGCCAAAACTAGGAGGCTTTGAGCAGCATGCCAATGCTGGGGAATGTAAAGCACCGTGCCAAATGTTTTGCCATAGATTTAAGAGGAGGAAGGGGTAAGAGAGAGACAGGGAAGGAGGGTAACTGGTAAAATCTGGGGCTGTCATAGTTGTCAATTTCACGGTTCAGCTACAATAGTGAAATTGACAAGTTTTCTGGGCACAGGGTTTTGAGCCAGGGAGGGGAGTTGCCACCTGGGCAAGTTGCAGGTGGCTGCCACCTGGTTGCCAGCCCAGGAGATGGGCAATTGCCACCCAATCCAAGCTGGGGCAGAGGAGGCTTCTACACTGGCTGGGACCCAGAGATGTGGACAGGCGGCTGCTGCCTGTCTTCAAACTGGGGCGCTGGAGGCTGTCCCTCGGCTCGGAGCTGGGGGCGCGGGTGGCTGCCACCCAGCTGTGAGACCAGCTCAAGAGATGTAGGAGGCTGCTACCGGGCTCCCACTGGGAGCTGGGACTGGGTGGAAAGTGAGCTGCTGCCACCTGGCTTCCCCAGAAGTCGGCAGCTGCCGGCCACCTCCCGTTCATTGTTTTTCATGGGGTACCCCCTGCCTGTCTCTTGCGTACCCCCAGAGGTACACGTACCACAAGTTGAGAAACTATGCTGTTTAAGAATATTTAAAACTTTCTGTGTTTGGACAAAAGAAAATACAGGCACCCTGAGTGAATGTGTCAGCCCAGGGCACTTGGCTGCTCTCTTGCTCCTTAAAGAGTAATATCCACAGGGATATTCTTCTCCATATTGCAGCTTTTCAGCCTCAGAATCAGGGCATGTTGTGAACTTGCACAACCTTTTCAGTAGGATTTTTCTTCTGCCCAGAGGCACTATCTCCACTAGTATACTTGGCAACTTAGTCTTAGACTGGCAGATGTGCTTCTGAACTGTCTGAGTCTCTTGTAAAAGGAGCCACTGTTTCTTTAAATTACTCTTTCAAAATCTGGCAATGAACTAATGTTTATTATTTCACGGGATGCTGTCAAGTCACTCAGCTTCAAGGTTTTGCCTACTTTTAAGTTACAATATGAGGAAATGCTGCTGTTACTGCAAGTCTATCCATTAAAAGAGTGGTGGAGGGTCACTGTGGAAATAAAGCAAAACAAGGAGAGATGTTTTTCCTTTTATGTGAGTTAAGAAGTGACTGTGAAATACCACCAAAAGTTTAATGCAAGACCGATCCACCCTCTCTATCTATTACCAATATTTGAACCAGCCCTCCATGGCACAGTGCCCTCCAGAGGCAATGCTTCCAGCTACAATGGGACGAATGCAAGCAAATCCCACTTTTCTCCCATGGGAACATGGCTTCCTGAGAGAAATAACCCCCTCTCTAACAAGGTGCATGCAAGAATGGCATTTTGTGCCACTAGGGAGGCAAGAAAGCTGGTGGTGAACTTCATCCCAACCACCACGTTTCCAAAGTCTGCTGGAATCTTTTAAAGGGTACTTCTAATGTTGCCTACCACACCTGTTAACTACTACTCCATTAGGTAGCACAGACAGGAAGTCAGTGGAAAGAGAGGAAACAGGCAACTGGGGGAGGAGAGAGATTGCATTTCCTTACCTGTTACAGGAGCTGGGTGCCCCTCCTTGGAATTGCTAGGCCAGAGCTGTATGCAGTGTGATGGTGGTGGGAATCCACTGGGTAAATAAACTGCACAAAGGCCTCTGAGTAATTTGTGGACCGGAGCAGAGGCAGGAGCACGAAGATCCTGTTACAGATGGGTTTACCTTGGCTCAGGGAACAGTTCCAATACACCATGTGCCAAGCAGTAAAAGCACGCACAGTCAAGCCACAAACAATAATTCTGAGTTCAAAGTACTACAGAGGATAAGCTTTACTGGACGAAAAGGGTACAAGGAAAAAGTTAATTCTACAGTCCACACTTCCCTCATCCTCAGCCAGAAATCCCCCTGCTCCCTGAGGCCTCAGAGGTTTGTCCTTCTCAAATACCATTCTGAGAGCACCTGCTTTCTTTGGTTTTGGTGCTGGGAAGTGCAGCTAGTGGAGCAGGAACAGCTACAGTTTTCAGGTACCCAAGCGCAATGATGATAGCACTCCTTGCAAACACATAGTCCAACACACCTTTTCTGTGCCAAAACTCCACAGCGTCAGAGTCTAACACAAATCAAAATGCAGCCTCTAGGTTCTTCTTCCCACAAAGGTTCTGTCAACCCTATGAAATAAACAATAGTTGCAGGGACATCCCCAGGGGTACTCACAACAGCAGCTAGAAGCAGCGTGAGCCACGTGGTCATCTCAAAAAGGCAAGCATGCTAGCCAGACCCCAGTTGGTGATCTGTGTTCTGGAACCAGCCCTTCATGGCATTTGCTGTTTTCCCTCTTCTAAGGGAGAGAAAGCTGACTGGGTCTGGATGGGAAGCCAGCAGGAGAGAGGACAAATGGGCTGAGGAAGCTCTCCTTCTATTCTGACTCTCTCTGGCTGCTCTCTCCTTGGGTCATTCGCTCGCTCAGTGCCATTTCCTTCTCCAGCATCACACAGGGTTGGAGGGAATAGGGAGAGAGATGAGAGGACCAACAAGAGTGATTGTTTCCACTTTCAGGGAACACTTTGTACTGGTGCAGAGAGGACTCCACTCCTTAGTCTAACAATACCTCTTACAATAGTAAACTGTACCCCAAAGGGGGCCACAAACCAACCAACTGGTTTCAATCAAGTTTCATCAACTCTGCCCTCACCAAAGACTGAGGGCTTCAGTTTTTATGGGTTCTGCAGTCACAGTACTCAGTAGACCGAATCCAGAAGTCCTTACTCAGGCAAAATACTCATTTGATGTCAGGAGGATTGTCACCTAAATAGAGACTAAGTAAGAGAGTGCAGAATATAGAAAGTAAACAAAGAGCTAAGCTCCAGCATTCATTCCTCCCCAGCCCCTCATTCATATGAATGACTGTTACAAGAAGCCAGAGGGAAATGATGCAAAGACTGAAAAAATGAATCAGTGGAGTAAAGGGAACAAGAGTGAAATTTTAGAAGGCAGGAAGTTGTTATTCAAAGGATTTGACTAGTTTAAAACTCTGCACTGCCACATTTCATGCTCTTTCTGCTTTAAAAAAGATGTAAAGTACATTTAGCCTACTTTATGAGCATTAAACTGCCAGTACTGGAGACTGAAGCTCTCAGTTTACTCTCAGAACAAGTACAGAACAGCACTGCAAGCTGCTCCTTCTCCTGTCAGTCATCTCTTCCACTGTCCATCTCTTCTGTTTTGGAGGAACTGCCTCTAGAGCTGAGAGGTGGTTTGGGGTCACAAGGTGTGCTCTTTACAATAACCAAAATGGAATCCGAGTCAGGTCAAAAGCCCTTTCAGTCTTTGGGCTCTGTGCTGAATCTGCCAACAAAAGTGCCATTTACTGCCAGCTGTGGTGTTGGTTTGTGTAATATTCACTATGAACTAGATTAGGGCTGGTCATCAACATCTTTCCATAACTGATTTTCAAAGAAAATATGGTTTTCAATGAAACAAAATTCCTTGTGAAAAGTGTCTGCTTTCCATGGAAAATTTACATATTTTTTCAACATAAAATCAAAACTGGAAATATTTGTCCCAAAAACAAGCTGTTTTGATTCTGAAATGCCAACATGATGCTTCATGCTTCTGTTGTCCTCTGTGGACTGGGCTTCTCAGCTAGACTTCATCTTCCATGATCCACAGTAGCCGCGTGACAGTCATGACGCACCAACTCCCCTCACCAACAGGGGAGTATGTGGTGCATCATGGGAAATGTAGTCTTACCAGGGCAACTAGCCCATACAAGAGAATGGAAGCACAAGCTACTGGAGGGGCATTTCAGAATCAAAATGTTTCAGTTTTCTGCTGAACTGTTTTGGATTTTTTTTTTTTTTTTTTTTTTGGTAATAAAAAAAAGTAAATTTTCCACAGAAAATTTCAACATCACTGATTTTTTTGTTTACATCAACATTTTTGATGGACATCCCTCTTCTCTCTGCCTTGGCTATTTTCCAACCAATTCTAACTACATGCTACTCACCAACTCATTTCATATAGGCTAGAAACCCATGACATCATAGCACTTTTAGGCAGTACCTAGCCAGTAACTTCTTTGTTCTGTACTGAGGAAAGTTGCTCATTGAAATCACTATTAACAGGGACCCTCTGAATTAATAGGATGCTTTTTGGGATTTTAGTTTTTCCATTGCAGGCAATAAGAAGTTCACCTTGGAGTATCTATTTACCTCATTTGGACAGAACACTTTGAGCAGAGAATGCCAATTTAAAACATCTAATTTTTTGCTTTTCCTTATCCCTTGCACCCTAAACTAAATACACACACATGCACGCACGCACCCCTCTGATATAGACACCCTTTAATCTTGGTCCTGATTCACGTCACAGTGTGAAACTGATTAAGCTGAAGCAAGGATGTGGCGATTATAAGCAGCGTGAGCAATTCTGAGTTTTTTCCATTATTTAAGCACTTGATGGCAGATCTTTCCTTTAAAGCGGCAGTGCCAGGGCTGGAAGCCCTGAAACTTGATCTAATTTTATTTTCTTAAATATTTACTTTAATTACTTATGGGGCACCTGCAATGTGCTCTCAGCTGCACAGAACATAGGGGAAGACAGGGGCTGTCCCCAGACAATCTTAAAATAGGAGACCATGAACCTGCAAACTCTCGCTGTCCTTAATCATGTGCATAGTTTCATTGATCACACTTGGGTTATTCAATAAGTGCTTGCAAGATGAAGACTCCCCAAATTATGACTCTGATCCTGCAAATTGTTTGATGCACGTGGATCCCTGTGCATACCCTGAGCTTCACCGACATCAATGGGAATCCACTCAGGTACAGCATGCAACAGCTTGCAGTATCAGAGCATATTAGTTGGCAAAGTCCATTTAATTATTTTTTCCAAAACAAATCTTACTTAATGCTCTTATTTATTTGAGAAAAAACAAAAAATCAGCGCCAGCAAACCTAGCACTTAGGAAGAACTCTCTGGAAGCAAACTAGCATATTTGCACATCCTCTGACGAATAGATTTGTTTCAAGTTTCAAAAGAATTATTACACAAATCACAGGGAGCATTGAAAATATTTTAGAAATGACCAAAAATAAAGTCATGAAGGCAGTGACTCTAATTTCAGAAATACACGTGTCAGGAGATTCTCTAAAGCACAAACTCAGTGGGAGATGTGCCATCTGCCATCTGTTGTGCCTTTGAAATCACCCCTGAACCAATAATCAGAAACCTGAAATAAATCACATGTTGATTATGGGTCACAAGAATACCATGACAACAAAGACCTCATCTATGACAGGTGAGGCTTGTGCTCTGGCTAACCATACCTAAATTAAATGCAGCATGGGGAAGGCATTTTGTCTTGCTTGTTTTATTTAAAGTGAGGTTACAATCAGGAAAGTGAGCATAAAAATAGCCCTTCGGTACCATACCAGCTCCTGCTGGCTTAGCTACAGCCCATGGTTAACTGGCACAAACAAAATCTCTCTAGTATTGGTGCTGCAGTTAGGGAAAAGTTAGCTGTATTCCATGCTGCCACCTCCCTTTTGACCCCAGAATCATTATTGTCAGTGATGATGTATGAAGCAGAAAGAACACAGCTTGATTGTGAGATATCACTTTGAACTTGTACTTGCTGGCAGGTAAAAGCCTTATTTTGAGTTTTAAATAGAGCATGCTCTACATGGAAGCCACTGAGGAGGAATAAATAGGGAAAACCAAGAGGTCATTTTACAGAATCACTTTTCAGACCATAACCACATTTTAAAAAAGAAATTGGAATGAATTTAAGTGTTGAAAGGTGCCCCTCTGTCAGTCCATCAGAATAAGGTCCTCTATTTATCCCCAAAAGATGTACAGTGTAGGTAGTGGATGCTTCCCATATCACCCTGCTAAGGTGTCTTGACCCTGTTGCAAAGGGACCATCTCCAAGGGTAAAAGAAGTATAGTGTCCATGCCCTGTTCAGTCCTTATTCACTCTGCTGAGTCAACAAGTGCCAATTGTGATGTTGACTTTTGAGAAGTCAACATCTATCCTTTAGGAACTGAGCCCACCAAGTCGCTCACAGGACACCCAAAAGCCATCTCTGTCCAATGAAAGCCACTTTTAGTCTCTGCCCAGTTTACATTCTGTACCCCCAGCAGCTTTAAACTAGTAATGTGTTATTAGTCCATGCAGCCATGCAGCTTCTCAGAGCATAGTCATACTTTAAATTGTCAAACTGTGACAATCAACAGCTAAGGGGTTTCCTTGGGCTTAATGACCTGCTAAAAGAGCTGATGTTCTCAAGATACAGTACTTGAGGTTGTTACTGCTGAAGTGGGAATTTCTTTGCAAATTAACAACCAGTCAGATTCCTAAATTTTCATTCCCATCAGACTCATAGGTCTGATTATGATCCTGTCATACATTCTGTGAAGACCGGCAGTAGCAGAGCTCTTTATATTGTTGGCTAGCACTGTGTGACATTAAATAAGCTTGTAATCCTTGCATCTGTCATTGCTATCATGTGTACTCTAGATCTCTCATCCCACAGTATTCAAGGCTTGCTGTGAAAGTAACTTGTTAAAATAACAACAGCGTTTATCATTCGAAATGTCCTTTGTCACGCTGGCTGAATGAGGGGGGCCCTTGAAGTGTATTCAGGAGCTCTGATTACTCCCTTCTACACCAATCTCGCATTGGGGGTGTCATGCTGGCTGGATTGGGGGGGCATTTATTATGTTATTTAACATCAATATGTCAGAATCATAATAATTCATGTGAGATATGCCATATCAGGTACTATTAGAAAGACTATAATGTGCTAAGTAAGATGATGATGTTTATTTTCATGTGTTATATGTGTAATGGAAGTTATGGGTATGTTTGATATATCTGTATTTCAAATTGTGCTGTGTCTGGGCGACACCCCAGAACGGATGGCTGCAGCCCTAGCCTGCTTAATAGGCCATTAAGAAATTCACAGGTACAAGGGGCCCAGGGAGAGAAGCCAGGGATATACCTAATGAGTCACCAGGACTTACTCATGTGATTCTGGACTTCATTTTATTCCTGTGAAATTCTACAAGCGGCATGGCCAAGGCCAAAGGACATAAAAGGCAGCTGCATGACATCCATTTTGTCTTTAGTCTGTCTTCTGTCTTCACTTACCTCTGGATCAAGTCATCTACAACTGAACTGAACTGAACCTGTGAAACAAACGACTAAGACCCATCCAGGTACTGGATATACACCAGAGGGACTATACAAGCCTGCAAACTCCACAATTCTATTAGAAACCTGATATATATGGACTTTCAAATCATTTGGATGTATCTGATTGATTTAATCCTTTAACATTTCTCTTACAGTTTGTTTCTTTCTTTTTATAATAAACCTTTAGTTTTAGTTACTATGGGATTGGCTGGCAGCGTCGTATTTTGGGTAAGATCCAAACTTCTATTGAACTGGTAATGTGGCTGACGCTTTGGAGTCAGGAGAAACCTTTTTGGTAAAGAGCATAGAGTTTTAAATAACTGGTCTTTTTACCGGTCCTAGTGGCTGATTGGAAGCTAGAGACTGAAATGCAGTAAATGGGGCTGTGCATATTTTATTTTGGCTTCTTGATAAACAGTGGGGAATCAGAAGCATTGTTTGTGACTGGTTGGGAAGTCTGACTTCTGTGTCACCCACGAGTGCTGGGAGAATCTGCTCTCCTTTTACAGCCTGTCCTGACCTTGGCATTTTCAGGTGGCTACCCTAGGCACAAATGTGTCACACCCTTCTTGTGTTACGAAATGGAGGGAAAAACAGCAAAGCTGCAGTCATTTGCACTGACAGGTATACTTGTTATTAGTTTATACAACATGCATGGATCTAACCAGCAATTATTTCATAGTGGGGGAAGAGAAGAGAAGATTTAATTCCATCCTATCTGATTTTCTTTTAATCCTTGTCCACTCTGTTTAGATTGCCAACTAGTGACAACTGCAATGATAGATCATGCGGATGCCTGTCCACTAGGAACTGAACTGAGACCATCAGTGAACCATGAACAAATGCCTAAAGAATATGCATGACAATAAACAAAGCAAATACAGGAGAGCAAAGCACAAAGTTGCATACAATTTACAGCAGTAATATTTTCAAGAGAGTTGTCATTATCACAACATCTTTTAAATTGCTGTGCAGTATGGGTAATTGTCTAATAGATTTTATAGAGGTTTCATAGAACTTAAGGTCAGAAGGGACCAGTAGATCATCTTGCCTGACCTCCTGTATAGCACGGGTCATTACATTTCACCCAAACATCTCTGTATTGACTGTAGTCCTCAGGAAACCGAACTGTTGTGTGCCATAGGCAGAGAACAGAAGACACTCAAGGTCCTACCAATGCCTGGGGCCCCAGCGATGGCAGAGAATTGATTAGGTGAGATATGCCCAGATGATCCTAGCAGGCAATTCACACTGCATGCTGCAGGGGAAGACAAAAGCAAATCAAAAAAGCCCCCAAGGTCCCAGCCTATCTGATCTGGGGAAAATTCCTTCCTGTCACTCATCTGTTGTTGACCCTGAACATGAGAGCAAGACACACCAGTGAGGCGTATAAGAGGATTCTCTCTACAGCCTCACAGTATTAGCCCACTCCATCTGGTGTCCTATCGGCAACTGTGATCAATCCACCCTAAAATGCATCTGGCCAGTTGGGTGTTGGGTGCATTTGATGCAGTGGCAGGTTGTTATGTAGCACAATGCCATCCGTGGCACCTCCCTCCTTTCTCCCAGGGTTAGGCGCTATTTTTCCTCATCACTTTTTGGTCAGAAGGTTTCTGTGAGTCTGGGTAGTTCCATGGCTCTGCAGACGGTTCCTGGGGAATCTTTTCTGCCGCCAGCTTCTCTGACCTGGCTCACCATTCGGCCAGCATTTCCAAAACAGAGCCCAGCCAAGTCCTGGTTCAGGACCCTTCACCTTATCTGGCCAAGGAAAGGCGATGTGCAGTGGGATAGGGAGCTGTTGGGAGTTATAGTCCCCTGCTTAGCAGCTCCATCAGACTTGATTACAACATAGGGTTAAAACAACGAGAGTTCTGTGGCACTTTAAAGACTAATTTCAGCAGGCATAAGCTTTTGTGATCCTCAGCTCAATTCCTCAGATGCAATAGGTAGAAATGATACTGCAAATGGGTAACATATAGGAGGCATCATATGCATATACAAGCGCATAGAGAACAATGGGGTATGTGGATAAAAGCCAGGTACTTGAGGTCTAATGACAACCACTAAGTAGGAGGTGAGAATGGGTGATCGAAGCAATTTACCTCTTGTAATGGGAGAGCCATTCCAAATCTCTGTTTAAACCCAGTTTAAATTTGTCAAATTTGCAGATAATTTCTAACTCAGCAGTTTCTCTTTGAAGTCTGTTTTTGGAGTTTTTTTGGAGAAGTACAGCAACCTTCAGGTCAGCGACAGAATGCCCTGGGAGACTGAAGTGTTCTCCAACTGGTTTATGGATCTTATTATTTTTTATGTCTGATTTGTGTCCATTTATCCTTGTGCGTACTGATAGTCCAGTTTGGCCAATGTACATGGCAGAGGGGCATTGCTGGCACATGATGGCATATATCACATTAGTGGATGTGCAGGTGAATGAGCCCCTTATGGTGTGATTGATGTGGTTAGGACCAATGATGCTGTTACTAGAGTCGATGTGTGGGCAGAGCTGGCAATGGGGTTTGTTGCAGGGATAGGTTCCTGGGTAGGACTTTTTGTAGGGTGTATGGTTGCTGGTGAGTATTTGCTTAAGGTGGGGGGCTGTCTGTAAGCCAGGATGGGTCTGCCGCCCACTGCCTGAGCGAGAGACGGATCATCTGCTAGGATAGGTTATAGATCTTTAATGATGTGTTGGCGTGATTTTAGCTGGGGACTGTAGGTGATGGCCAGTGGTGTTCTGTTGTTTTCTTTGTTGGGTCTGTCCTGTAGTAGGTGACTTCTGGGTACCCATCTGGCTCTGTCAATTAATTGCCTATTAATTAATTAACTATTATTTATTAATTATTATTTATTAATAATTTATTAATTATTATTAATTAATTAACATACCCATTGCTAGACGGGTACCCAGAAGGTGAGGATGCATACATGTCTGCATTATCCATAGGGTTTAAAAGAGAAGGTCCTGAGGTTCAGATTCACTGAAGAAATACTGATATATTGTTGCTAACTGGACATTGGTTTGAATAAAGATGAGCCCTAGCAGAGCGGGACTCTCCTGTTTCAGGTCTGGGATTTGAGTTTATGCCCATCTCTAGTTTTGTGTAAAAAGCAGTGAGAGAGCAAAAGGTGAAGGCCTGGGAAATATGCAGCAGTATGTTGTCCAGCTCTGTGTACTGGGTTTCACTTGTTGTGAAGCTGCTAGTGGAAGTGCTGAGAGGTAACGGCTGTTCTTAATATTCTTGCACATGCAAAGCAGGGCTTCAGGTGAAATCTGAAAGTCCCCTGTTCTGAGCAGTAGGCACTTGCTGAGGCTGCAGTTCACTAGGAGCCTGAAAAGAGAAGAGGCAAGCTGCATATGGAAAGTAAAGCTCAATTGACACCTTCCTGCTGGGACCATTTGCTATCCCTTAGGGATGCTGAACTTCAGGGTTATTTCTCCCTAATCCTGTAACAGCCATCTGTTAATAGTGTTTAGCACATTGCCCTGGGAATGAGAGGGTGACACGGGTGGCGACAGAGTATATCAGGAACACAGCATAAACATGTGCTTCCTGGCCTCCACGGCCTAATAACTAAACAAATCAAAAACACTATTGGGAAATGTTGCTGCAGTGGAACAAAGCATAACAGAAGCTCTTCAGAGCCATCTGGATTGTGGTAAGGAAGGTCGTCCATGCTCATGCTCCCTTCCTTCAGCAAGACACTGCAGTTATCCCACGTCTCCCAGCAGCCTCATGCTGGAGAGCTACAAAATAATGATCCTGTAGCTATGAAGTCAATGGGAGTTTGCTCACAAACCTCAATGGGATCAGAATCAAGCCTGACGTGAGGGTAGAGAATGTTGTTGAACTCCCTGTGGACTTAACTTTTCCCTTTTATATGGCCTCTTTTTGAAAGGAAGGTAGCTGTGAAGAACTTCTCCTTCTCATACCTGTCCCCTCTCATCCATTTCAAATGTTGTAGCTCCCCCTTGGAAGCTCATTAGGACTCATTAGGATGTCAAAGGAATTACGTAACAAAAAGTAAAAGAATAACAAAACAGCAGTTTGGTAGAGAAGGAGCTCTTCACCATGGTCTCCAAGGATCTCATCCAGCAGCAAAATGGAGGGAATCATATCCAGCCTTCCTCAGCTGGAGGGACAGATTGGCCTGATTTCTGTTTTTACTTTGACGGGGAAATGTAAGGAAATTCAGAGACTCTTTCTGTAGCCCTTCCCAAAAATGTCTATCTGCTGACGTCAGACACCAACCAACGTACATAGGGCCAGCTCTTCCTCTGCATTAGGATGGCTTTGCATCCTCCATCAGTGCAAAGCAATTCTAAAGCCATCCTAGATGGCCACAGGAAAACCAACACTGCATAGGGAGATACCCATCTGGTATGAACCCAGTGAGTGGCTCCTATACCACCATCCCCAGGGCTTGGCTGGAGGCAAGGGGACATAATCCCTGAGCCCCAGTGATAACCCATTGTGAAAATGTTCCCTGGGAGCCACTGGCAGCTGGCACAAGTTAGGACAGCCTTCAAACTGCTCTAACTAGAGTTGAAGGAAAGGAACTGGCACAGACTGGTCCCAGGATCACAGATGGGGATAATCCAAGGTGGCTTCAAGCCACTTTTGGGTCATTCCCCCCAGCTATGCCAAGTGCTTCTAGATCACAGCAGGAGATCTGTCCTATAATCTTTAGTATATCTATCAATGTTGAACTTGGTCCTGAAGTCTGCACCCAGGCATCACTCCCCTTGCACTTAACAGAAATGTTGTCTGAGTGATGGGCTGAGGCCTGTGTTGACAATGGCCTGGAGATGCACTGAGTAATAGAATCGGATGTTTCCATGAAGTTTACTACAAACCCTACAGGGCATTATGGGGAGGGGCCGGTGACACCGACCAAGTAGAACAAGATTATAGATCAGTTGTCAGATTGGGAAAGAAATCTTTCCTTCTTTGGACAGATTGCTTGCTGAGGATCATTAACCATTTAGGATGTACTTTTTTTTATTTTTGTAATTACTTTCAAACCCAGTGATATGAAAATGAAACCCCATTATGACAAAATAATATCCCATTTGTTTTCAGAAACTAATCCTTCAAGTCTGATTAGAGAGAAGAGGCATCTTGTTGGGGTTTAATATATTCAATAGCTCTGAAAGAACAGGCCGTACTCAGTACAGACATAACGAGATCATTGTTCTATTTTTTCTAAGTTTACTGCATAAATGGTGTTCTGGATAATTATACACTCTCCCTACGTTACAATTATAGCTGGAGATTCAGACTCCCATCTACCTGCCTTTGCAAAGGAGTAGAAGGAGTGAGAATCCCACTACACTCTGACATGAGCCATCCAGACCTTGGGTCCAGGCACATGGCACTAAGTAGGATTCTTTGCTCCATACTTTTGCTGCAGAGCAAGTGGGTGGGGAGTAATAGGGAGGGGTGAAGCTTGGCTTGGTCTCCCACCACCTCCATCACTGATTTTGGCCTTATCTACCCATGGTTTTTGTACTGATTTAACTATTTAAGTTAGGGGTGTGATTTGTCTGCCAGTATAGTTATACCAGAACAATCCCAAATGGGGATGCAGTTATAGCACTATAAACGAACTTTATACTAGGATAGCTTATTCCCCTGCCTGTACAAGAATAAATTATACTGGTATAAGGTATTTATGCTGATATAGCTGCATGAACCAGGGGCAGAGGTGGAGGACACCGTACTGCTTTAAGGACATCGGTATAGTTAAAGTGGTACCACTCTTGTGTGTAGACAAGACCTTGCTGCTCTCTGGGGAGAAGAAAGAGGCAGTGGAGGAATTGTGATGAGAGATGGTTGCTTTCCTGCAGAAATTTCCATCTTGGTGAATAAGACATTTTTTTGTTGAAAAAAAATATATATTTAGAATGAAAAATTTCCAGCAGCTATAAACAGTGACCCGGAAGGGTGTCTCAGACTCTCAGTGCTGCCTGGTGCAATGCAACTTATGCGCCAACTCTTGTGCAGGACTGTTCCTAAGGACCAGTTATCCCCCCACACGTAGTCCTAGTGATCATTTCTGTTCTTCTGCACTGGATTTGTAGAAAACAGGGGCTCCATAGAAACTCAGGTCCGAGATCACTATTCACAGATCACACAGTGTGCCCCAGCTGCTCGCAGAAGATCAGCACCCACTTTCTGACAGTCACCTACCTCCTGCTGTGCAGCTGTCAATCACAAATGTTCCAGTGAAACCTCTGGAATCCTAGGGTACGTGTAAAGGTGGGTTGAGATTCAATAGGATTTGGATCCAACAACCACTTCTCCCATCCGAACACTTCCCCCTTCTCCAGCTGTGATGTTCTGTTTATTAAGGCACAGGGGGGGCTAATATTTACTGACTACCTTATTTGGAAGTCCCCTGCAGTCTTGAGCCCTGCCCTCCAAAGGGGAAGATGGTTTCTGGTCTCTGCAGCCAGTCCCCTACACCCTTATGTAACAACTGCAGCTGTACCACACACCACTTTTGAGATGAAAGGGCTGCATTTATCCCTGGTGTAACCTTTCTGGCTTCATGGAAACTTGAAACCACTGGAGTTGCACCAGAGTTCACTATAGCCCTTAACCTTCCCAAAGGAGGCAATCTAGATCCATCCCAGTAGCCAGACAGCTGCCAGCAATGAACTCTGGGCTGTTTCTAACTCACTGCTGAGTTCAGGCCACTTCTGACGGCGGGCTTGTCATGGGGTCCACTCACTGCTAGTGTGCCTCCTCTTGGTCACACTGGGAAATAGCTGATTCCAGGTTCAACATCTCCTTTCCGCCTCTTGCTGCACAGCCCTTCCTTCTCTTCCTGGCTCTCAGCAAGGCAAGAGGCTCTGGCTCAGGGCTTAGCCCTCTGGCCAAGTCACGTGTCCTCCCTTCCTGGGGTACCAAAGTCTCTTCTTACAAACAGGTTCAGGCAGTCTTCCCATTCACTGCCCATCTGGTGCCACTCCCCCAGTGGCTGGGAGGGGAACCCAGGCCCACTTTCTACTCTGGGTTCCGGATCAGGGGCCTTCTAATCAGCTGCCAAGGTCTGTTCCATTCTGGATTCTATTGCCTTTTCCCTGAGTCTTTCCTAATCTTCTGGCTCCCTGCCTTTCTCTGGGTCTGTCAACCCAAAACTCCATCCTCCCAGGGAATAATTGTAGGTTCCTTTGGCTCTGTAGCCCCCAAACACACCTCCCTTCTCTCAGAGAGTGACTGCAGAGTACTTCCCTGCTGTCCCCTTTCTGCTGCCAACTTCCTGTCTTTATAAACCCAGCCCAACTGGTTCCTCCTCATCTGAGCTCCCTCATTATTCAGTCAGGGGATCACTTAAGCCACCCAATTCCCATCATCTGCATCCTTTCTGATTAATTGACCCCCTTTTTAGCTTAAATTAACCCCTTCAGGACAAGTGTGGGGTGAACCTCCCATCACAGAGCCCTAGATCCCAGGGATCCTACCTTAATCTACGCTTGTGCATCACAGGTACACGGAGCAGAAACTCAGTGGTTAATGTTCTGCCCTGCAAAAAATAATAATCATCTAGGTTGAAATTTTGAAGCAAGCACCTGCTTTTTAAAATTAGTTCTGGTGACACTGCCCTGTCTGTGGTCTAACAGCAGGAACCTAAAGTAAAGAAAGACAACAGGCCTGGTTCTCCTCTCATTTGCACTAGTTTTACACTGGTGGAACACCATTGTCTGTGGTGGAGTTACTCTTGATTTAAACTGCTGTAACTGATAGGAGTGTCAGACTCAGTGTTCATAATGGAGGAGTGCTCTTTATGGGTCTTCAGCACTTAGTGGTTCACCGGGATTCTTTCAGGGTATTCATATGTGCATTGACTGATGTCTCATTATATATTAAGGTGTAATTACTAGCTCAGTCCTGCACTCACACAACACCTCTTCACAACATTTCATTCTTCCCCTGATGTTTTGTTCCACTTGTAAAGTTCTTAAGAGCTGGGACAAAGCCCTTCAGAGGTAAGTATTCTAGTAAATTTAACTTTATGTCTGCCAGGCCCAAAGCACAGTGCCAATCTCAGGGGCAAGACAACTGGATGAGGATGGTGAAAAAGACAACCCGGAGGTAGGAGAGAGAACAGTAAGGGGAAAGGAGAGACCAAACAGATTTGAGTGTGTGAGGAGGTGAGAAAGGGCTGAGAAAATAAAGGATGCTCCAGGGATCATCTCACAATTTTTATACAAAATCTTGTGAGTCCGTGTAAATATTTTTAAACTATTTGGGTCTAACAAAATGGAAATAAAACCATTCAATTTTGCTTTGTATTTTCTGGTCCAATGTTGATTTACACACAAGGCATCCTATAATTCCAACAGGGTTAAACTGTGAGCAACATACAGTATAGCATCACATTGCACAGTCTTGGGCATCGCTCTGAGCAGCTCTTATTCTAACATGCTTGTAACTACATTTATAACTACTTGGAATTAAATGGTTGCTATAACAACATGATGCACTTATTTCTATATAGCTTTTCTTTTCTCTTTTTTTAAAAAGCATCAGATTTAGAACATCAGTTGCCATAACAACAGAATGCAGCATTTTAAATGTAGTAGTTCATCTATATTTATGCAGTTCAATTACAGGGATAAAACATGAGAGTAGGGCATGAATTGGGATGGATTAACTCACCCCTCTATATTCCCAGGCATGAAACATCAACAGTCGCCAAAGGAATAGGTGCGCATTCAGACCATAGCCATTTTATACTGAAGTTTCTTTCTGGGATTACAAGTGTATTAAACTTTGCAATGTTTGTTATTGTTAGTTACGTGTTGCTGAGTCTTTGAAGTTATGAGCTATCATTGTTCTCTCCTTGGATCTTTTTCTGAGCTGTGATTTCTTTTAATTACATTTGTGGCTCAGAGTTCTTATTAACTAATCTGATCACTCAAAGCAACACGAGTTTCCATACTGGAGCAGACCATTTGTGAATTTAATCTGCTATTCTGTTTCTGGTAACATTGACTGAGCCAGATTCTCAGCCCTTCCTCCAGCTTCCTTGCATTGCCTCAGTGATGCAATGCACCCCACCCATAAAGCTGTCCTAAAGGGGCACCACTCTGCTCCTGGCACCCACATAGCAGGCATGTCAGTGTGGAGACAGCAGCATGCCCAGGGAGGACCAGAATTCATGACTTTTCACCAAATCCCCGATTGGCACAGTGGTTCCTGAAGTTAGTATGATTTAGAGCAGCCCTCAGTCTGCTCTTAATTACACTGGGGGCTGTTTTGGCCCCTGGCACACTCAGCAACAGAGGAGAAGAAAGAAGGCTTAGTGTAAATTCAGTACATCTGAGGATCTGGCTCACTGTATATTCCTTCAGAGGAAGGCTAAAGAAATAAAACTAATAATGCACCTGCCAAAATGTGCAATGCTATAACATTAGGGAAAGGAAGGGAAATGGAAATTTCTTTCTGACCCTGACAGGTGATCATTCATATCCTGAAACACGAGGATTATCATCCCTTGTGATATAGTCTTTGATTGAAACTCAGGCTTAGTGAAGCTGGTTATACACTTGTTCATATGTTTATTTGATCTCCTTTTCTGGACAAATAACCCATTTTCCTCAGTGATTTCCCTTGGCAGTGAATACCTCCGGTTTAGCGTAAGGTGGGTAGAGAAGTATCTCATGGCAGTTCTATAATCTTTGCTTCTCCGTGGAGAAGCTGCTCCCTTGTTTGTTTTGGATTCTGTAGAGGACAAAGGAGTCACACTGAATAAACAGCAGCTGGAAATGTGAATTAAACTCTCCTTGTCAGAAAGAAGTAGCAAGTGAATTCTGTTCTACATCACAGAAATGTTACCTGTCACTCAACTTGTTCTTCCCTTCTCAGCCTTTGCGAGAGAAGGAGAGGGACAGTGGCCATTGCCTTGTCACTGATGAGACAAGAATGACCTTGACGTCATCAGGATTCTGCTTTTTGCAACACCGCATATCTTTTGGAGGTGGATAAGGTTTCCACTGACAGGCTCAGAGAGATAAAACAAGGGGAGGAATATGTATTAGCTAGATACAGCTCCTTATCTCAGTCTTGTCTTCTCCTCAGGCTGTGCCCTATCTCTCCTTCTTCTCAGCTTTCCCGGTTCCTCAGTTTGTCAGATTTCTCTTGCTCTCTTCACCTCTCCTTGGCTCTTGCTGCAGAGCTAAAAAATTGCTGCTCCCAGATCTGAAGCACCATTTGGTTCTTCTTCCACTTCTAACTTTTGCTTCCCAGCACAATGCTTCGGCTACTCATTAGTAGTTGAACGGAGCAGTATGCTGATTGTGCAAGACCACAACTAGCATCCATTTCTGGAGGATAAAAGCAGTCAGTAGTGAGACTATTTGTTATAAGAAACCTTTGAATACTTACAAATAATGCTACCTATCCAGAAGCAAGTTCAACCTCTGACCTCGCAGCCCAACCTCCTCAAACCGATTAGTGGTGCCAACTTGTAGTATTTGTATTAAATACCACGAATACACCAAAAGGTCCCAGCCCCATTGTTCTAGGCACTATACAAACCATAAGAAAAAGACAGTCCCTGGCCCAGTTTAAGTAAGGCTTGTATGGCTGTCATTCTAGAAGTACCACCCTTAGAAAACCATTGACTGGTCCAATGATGTCTGGTTTGGAAGTACACCTGCATTTCACTGGCCAGTCCCTGACAGGTACCTATCAATATTATGGCGGTGCCGTGAGTTTCAAATGGATGAGCTGTTCTGGGCTGATTACTCACACCCACATAACAAAGATCCTATTTTTATGGAAATACCCTGAGTAATAAAGGGGAACAGGGTAAAAATATAGCAGTGCTGCACATCCATCTATCTATCTTTCTTCTATGAGAGGCATTGCATGGTCAGTCCTTAGCTGTGGAGTGAAGCGGTCCACATCAGACAAAGGAATCGCTGAGAAATGAAACATTTGCTCTTGCAGCCTCTTGTTCCTACCTTTTAAGCAATGCTGAGTGAGAAAATGGGGTGGGATAAGACTGAGCATGAAAGGAAGGACACAACAGAACAGTTTCTGAGAGAGGCTGAGCTGAGAGGGAGCTTTTTTGAAACCCCTCACTCTTTTCCCGCTGGCCATCCAGTCAATTCCCACACTGGCAGGGCTGGGAAAAGAAGCAAATTGCTTTCTGGGTCTTGGACCTGATCCATTGTTCCAGCTAACGAAACATTTCCTGGCCAGATGAGAGAGGAGGATTCACTGTCCAAACACTATGAGTATGTCTACACTGACAGCGGCAAAGTCGCCGCCATCAGATCGACCCATCTGGATCAAATAAGCAGTCAGTGAAGACTGCTCAGTCGATCCAGAAGTTGACGCAGTAAAATCACCCCCTCAAGTGGCGCAGTGCAGTGAAGACACTGCGCAGAAGGGAAGCACAGAAGTTGATGGGAGTTATGCAAGCTACTCTGCATAACTCCTGTTGACTGCCACCAAATCGCCCAGTAAGTGTAGACCAGGGCTGAGTCCTGTTTTAATTCCTGTGCAGAGTTAAAATTGGGCTGCCTGCTGAGATGCCCAGTTGACCTGTATCTTTTTTCTGGCTGCTTTTGTGAGTATGCTAGGAGATGCCCCTGTAAATCATTGTCTGTTTATTTAGTTAGGTTCAGAGAATCCCCTGGGGAAAGGACAGCCTGGGTGCTGGACTTTGCTCTGTACAAGACTCAAATGCTCTGAACGTCTATGCTGGGCTGTGTGATGGGTATAAAAACCCCACACTAGGACAGAAGGGGTTGAAAGAAACTACTGGGCCCTGCTAGCCCTGCCCTTCCAACCCTGCAGAGCATGCCCTAACTCAGGGGGTCTCAAACGTTTTTTGCTGGGACCCCCTTTGAAATATTTCAGTCTCTGATGACCCTCCAAAAAGTGATGACCTCCCCCATGCCATGCTACCCTTACTTCTGCGCCGCTGCTGGGAGCGGCGCTGCCTTCAGAGCACCCAGTCAGCAGCTGCTGCTTTCCAGCCACCCAGCTCTGAAGGGCTCTGGCTATCAGCCATGCACGAGACTGACAGCCACAGCATAGAATCATAGAATCATAGAATATTAGAGTTGGAAGGGACCTCAGGAGGTCATCTAGTCCAACCCCCTGCTCAAAGCAGGACTAACCTCAGCTATATCATCCCAACCAGGGCTTTGTCAAGCATGCATGGGGGCTGACAGCTCACGACCCCCCATAATAACCTCGTGACCCCTTGAGGGTCCCGACCCTCAGTTGGAGAACCCCTGCTATAACTGGAGACCTCGCTGAAAAAGGAGCATCCCAGCCAGAAGGCTGGAGAGGAGTACAGACTCACCCTGAAGACTCCTGACAAAAGGGGCTAGAGATGTCTCCTTGAAGTGCCAGGACTGTCTGCTGAGCTGGCTGGGAGCAGAGGGTTTGATTTCCTTTTTCTTTTTCCTTATCCAGAACCAGAAGCGGAAGGCGCCATGGTAGGAAGAGATCTACGGAGGATAACTCAGCGGCTTATGCTGCCAACCTTCCTAGGGCCCTTGGTTAGAGCCCAGTGGAGTGGGTGGGCCCGGGATCCCCCCACCACTACCCATCACTGAGTGGACACTAACCACTAGTCCACCCAGCCCACCAAGGATCCTACTATAGGCTGTATATACCAGAAGCACTCAGCTCACTGTTAGCTGGTGGAATCCTGTTATTGTTTAAGACTGCTCTTTATGCATCAGCTGCATCTTCCAGCCACACCTATTCATTGGTACTGGACCCAAATAAAAGTAGGACTTTCAGAAGCATTAGCTATGTATATGTGTTCTGGAAAGACCACTAGGGTCACATTATGAGGCCCCAAGGATCTGGGGGAAGGGCAGGCTGAAAATGTGGAAAATTTTGATTCTAGAACTAAGTTCTTCTAGTTGCATCTTGAGTGGTTTCTTGGGTCCTTAGAGCACGGTGTATATTGCGCATTGAAATCAGAACGAGGCTGGAACTCAATTTCCATTTCAAAGGACATTCCATAACTGTAATTTTTTCCCCCCCATTCTGACATGGAATGGAAAACAAATAAAAATTTCCCACATTATGAAATTTTAAAATAATTGGATCCGTCGAAAGACTTTTTTTCTTTTTCTTTTTCTATTTTTTTTTTTCTTTTTGATAAAATTGAGTATTTGGACTATTTTGTAATAGGAAATTTTAAAAACGGAAACGGAAAAAAAATCAAAACATTCCATTCCAAAAAGATAAAAATAGAATGTTTCAATCTTATCAGAATGCTTTGTTCCATTTTTTAAAAATAAAATGTTGTTGAAATTGACACATTTCCATGACACATTTCTCTTTCAATGAATTGGCATTTGCCTGTTGAAAAAATGTTCTGTTGGAAAATTTCCAACCAGCTCTAATTGACGTTCTTCTTGGAGGAAGGGTGACACTTGTGTACACATCTTCAAGAACGCTGGAGGCACTGCTTTGGCACTACAGCTTAATCGTGCCAGATCCAGTTACCACTAAACAAACAATGCCACACACCAGCTCAACACCATCCCATTTTGTCAAATCAGGATCCTCATACATATCAGCTCTATGATAGGGAGATACAGGAAAACATAGGATAGAAGCAGAATTGCCTCTGAGTAGAATACTCTTCAAAGTTTCCCAAAAAAGGCATCAGGAACGCTAAGTGTAAATGGAATTTGCATAACTGATGTCCTCTTCTGTCTGAGTGATGGCTCTGACAATTTGAGCAATAATTCTGTTTTTCTGCCTGCATGCAACCACCAGCAAAATCACATGTTGTGTTACAACGATGTGATGCAAACCGTGTCACATCAATATGTTGCCATGACAATAGTTTAGTCCATAAGTCCCTTGCCTTCCAAGATAGTTTAGGACCATTTTATTATCTTGTCAGGTTCACTGTCCTGCTGATGGGACTGCCCCTTCAACACTGTTGCGACTCTAGGCAAAATATGCAATTATTAGTGCGATACATATATATAAACACACACACACTGAATTTTTTTTCAGAAGTAAAGGGGCAATAGAAAACCTGCAGTTATATGTTTGAGGCACACCCATGATTAGGGGAATTTTCAAAGGCTAAAAAACCCTAACGTGACAGGGATAATTTGAGAAGTTCCAAACCAAACAAGATACTGCATTAAATAAATGTCTCATATTCAGCCTTTCCAAATGTATGCTATCTTTGCATTGCCTTAAGGGTTTCACCTGCTGCACAGCAATGTGTTATTCTTCATCAAAATTCACCAGAGTATTCTTCCCAGACTGCTGGGAAATGTCCACTTCTCCCTCATTATTTACTTTCTTTTTCTTTGCAATAAGGAGTCTGATAATGGGCCTTCTCCTTCTGGCGGCTTGTTCTGTCACTAAGACTAATGAATGCTGCGGATCATGTTCATTCCAGAGTTAGTGCAGCATTCACAGACTTCAGCATTCACAGAAAGGCCCCTAGATTCATATTGAACTTGTCTTGCAGATGGGGAACTAGGAAGGCATTTGGTCATATTACAGTTCATACTCATATGCATTCCTTATGCCATCAGTTGCATAGATCTGACCCAAATGCTGTGGAATAAAATATTCACCAATTCATTCATGCTGTAGATATTAGTTATTCTGATATCGATTTTCATCATGGGTTTTCTATGATGCTGGCTAAAATTCTAATGTTATTTCCCACAGTTTTCTATTTATCATGAAAATCAGTGGGCTTATTTAAGAGCATGGAATGTATTGTTTCCACGTCAACACATGCACACCTCGTCCCAAAGATGCCCAGACAATGAGGGGGACTGAGACATATAAAAATACCAGGGAACAGATATCAAAGAATGTTTGCAAATCTATCAATGAAGCAGAAGATGGAATTATTCCATGCTAAGAAGACAAATGTATCTCAGGATGTGATTATTGATTTTCCTTTGCTTCATAAGGAGTACACGTTCTTGCTGTGCTTTGGGCATTTTGAGATGAGGAAAAATGGCTCATGTGCTTATTCCACTTCCTGAACCCCCTCTTCTGGCCTTCAGACTACCACCCAACCTCCCCAAGCTTATCAGAAGCAAGCTCCCCACAGCCCAGGACACACTAAGCGGAACCAGACCCTGCCAGAACAACAGATGCAAAACCTGCAGACATATCTCTACTGCTAGGATGATCAGCCTCCCCCACAAACCACCTTTCAAGACCCATGGGTCCTACACATGTCTATCACAACATGTGGTATACCTCACCCAGTGCATTAAATGCCCCAATAACAACTGCCTCGTTTCATCCACATAATCACTCCACTCTTGAATGAACTCATACAGCAAAATGATAAAAGACAAAAACACTCTTATCACCTGTGGGTGAACACTTTTCACAAAGTGATCACTCCATATCTGACCTCTCAATCCTCATCCTCAAAGGAACCCTGCACAACACTTTCAAAAGCCGGGGAGCTTTAATTCATAACATTGCTAGGAACTAAAAATCATGGACTGAACAGGGACATTGGATTTATGGCTTATTACAACCATCTATCACTCATATACCCCACTGCAGCTTTTTTGTTTTCCCTTCTTTCCCCTCTGTAATGTTAACAGGCCACTTCACCTTGAATGGTCCCTTGAAATATGTGCTAACTGCCTATGCTAAACAATCTATTCCACCTTGTATTTAACTGTGACACCAAGTACATGTCCCAGATTTGAAGAGCTCTGTGTAAGCTCGAAAGCTTGTCTCTCTCACCAATAGAAGTTGGTCCAATAAAAGATATTACCTCACCCACTTTGTCTCTCCGATACCCTGGGACCACCATGACAACAACACCACTGCATATTCCACTGTGCACTGCTACAGAAGGAAAACCACTGACTGCCAGATGCCAATCAACAACAATATAAGTAGCCTCCTCCTCTGGCCCACTCCACTCCCTTTGTAGCATTCCAGACATTGAAAAGGAGAGGATGGCAGCTGCAGGTTACTTGCTGGGAATTCCCCCAATATGGGAAAGTCCCCAGAAGGCGTACAACCAGCATCACCACCCCCCTGCAGCTCCTCCCGGAGCATGTGTGTTGAGGACAGGGTGCACTGCATTCTAGCTATTCCTGGCTCCCTGGGGGCCATCACCAGCTGGAGTGGGTTAAACAGGCTGCTCTAATCTGGGCCATTGTAGAACTGGCCCCAGAATAAGGGAGTTACCATCAGTCTTTTGGCTGCCCGCACTGCACCCAGCGTGGAAGCCAGAAACAGCTGAGAACCTGGTCCAGCATTCCAGTGACCCAGAAACATGTTCCTGTTCTGTGGGCTTGCAGCCAAGATCCAAAGAGCGTCATGGCAAAGCAAAATAAACGGCAGGGGGAAGCTGCAAGTGGAATCTGTCACTTGGGAGAGATGAGAGAATTAGACTGAAAGCAACAGGAAGAATTAGGGTCTAATGGTACGACCTCATTTGGTCTTATTTTGAAATGGAATCTAAAGCGACACTGGCAACTGGTCTATTGTCAAAAGAAGAACTAGCGAAGTACAGCGTGACTGTGGCATTCTGTATCACTGATGTTTTGGGAAAAAATATCACCCCTATAGATAGCTATATTGTATTGCTCACTGAAAACCTTAGATGGATGCTATTATTTTTTAGGATTGTTAAAACTGTTTAAACACACTGTGCGTTATCCTAAAACGGAAAGCAATTTGATGACTTAATAGTTCTCATTTCAATCTCCTGGATCTTGAAAACGTTGAGCAGCCAAACTTTTGGCCATGGAATACCACCTGTATTATTCAGCCACTGCACCAGAAAATAATACAAAACAATAAGGCACCGCACCCTTGGCATCAGATGCAGCAGTATGTGCATGGTATCCACTGCCTGTGTAGGGGTAAACCGCTGGACCTGTACATCTGTTCTTATGAGAATGCTTAAAGTAGCTCTCCGGTTCCAGCGTTGTTAAGTGTTGATGACAGCGTGACATTCTTCTCTCAGGAACAGTAAAGCATGGGCCTCTTTAACTGTGACGGTGCAAAGCAGCTGGCAAACCAGCCAATTCACATTTTATGGCTGTATTAGGAGAGCAGCTCAAAAGCAGCCAGAGTGTGCCAGTGGCTCTGGCCCGAGAATTAAATTTAAAATGAAGGATTTAAGGATTTAGGCCCAGACTTTCAACAGGTATTTAGACCTTGCTGCACTCAGCATTGCGACACCTAACTGATTTAGAAGCTTACATCTCATTTTCGAAAGGGATTTAAGCACCGAGGAACCTAAAGCCCCATTGACTCTCAATCAAATTTTGGCTCCTCAGTGCCCAAATCCATTTTGAGAAGGAGATAAGTCTCCTAAATCAGTTAGGTGTCGCGACGTTGAGTGCAACAACATCTGGGCCTTAGCCTATCACACGTGCCACATCTATTAGATCTCTCTCTGATATCCTATGCACACTTTCTGACACTGAAGGTATTACAATCACATATTCTATTTAAGCAACCCACATTGAGACCAGGACTTCTTACTGTTGAAGGATTTGAGCAGCTAATGCAAAGAAGTGCTAGTGAAAAGGAGTCAACCTGACAATCACAGAAGGAGAGACTCTGAATTCCCACTTATCGTTCCTGACAACGTGGCATGCCAGGAACCGCAGTCTGCACTGTATTTAGCTGAGCAACTCTTATGCCACATTTCAAATATAAAGGTTTTTATTGTTTTTCTACTTGATAAACATGACAATGCATTGAAATATGAACAGAAAATACATACAGTTTAAAATATAATAAAGAAACCATAAAAGCATTGCAATCTACCTGACCTGGCCAGCTTGGAAAGGGTGATACCAAAACAATGCATATACACATTACCTGTGAGCTAAAATAGGGTATTTAAGGTAGTAGTCTGATATGATTATTTATTGTATTGATTACAGTGTTCCAGACAAGGGCCCAGATCCTTGGGTCTGGCTGAAAGCTCCCTTTTCCTGACACTGGGGATGGACGAACAGATGGATGCGCGCGCGCGAACACACAGACACACTTTAGAGCAGCCTCAGGACTGGCTGGTTATGCCACCTCAGGACTTCTGGAGGGCAAGGTTAGGCACTCCAACTACCCTATCTCCTGTCCCAGCATCCTCCTTCCTGCACCTGAAATGTCCCTATGCTGTAGCGAGAGACCAGCAACATAGGCCATTCTACATTAACTGGAGATTTCCCTATGAAAAGGGACTCCTCAGCTAACCTGTCAGGACAGCTTTACATCTCCTTTGTGTTGCAGAAGTTGTGAAAACTGGACAGAATGGGAGTTCAAGATGGGGCCAGAGTACCCAAATTTTATAGAAGTGTAAAGACTGACCTTTGGGATGGCAGTGATATGCTCTCAATGAAAGAGACATTTTTAATAGTAGCAAATCAGAATTTAGGGATTGTAGTTTTATCTGATTTCCCGAGTCTGGTCATTTCTTTCAGGGACAAACATTTGACTACAGTTTGCAGGATTCAAGTTGTTTGCGTGAATAAGGTTTGGAACCAGGAGATCAATCTTGCAGGCCCTGTAGTATTTGTGAAAGTCAGGTAAAGTGAGCTCTTTATAATCTATTAGTAATGGCAATGTCTTAATATTTTTTTCACGAAGTTTTGGTAACCCAAAATTAAGCTAATGATTATGAAACTAAGACTTCAAAATAGGGATAGCGGAGTTTCACTGGTGAATAGAAATTCCATGAATGTAATTTTTTTTCCATTCCAGAATGAAAAACAAAATCTTTTAACAAAACAAAATTTCCCACAAAACAAAATTATGATTTTTTTTCTGTTTTGTTTGAGGCTCATCAAAACTTTTCATTTAAATAAAAATCAAAACATTTTGTTCTGATTTTGACATTTTAAAATTGTTTCCATTTAAAAAAAAAAAATTCTAAGTGAAAAATCAAATTCTGTTCCAAAAATACTGAAATGCAATGTTACAACCTTATCAAAATGGGGTTTTTTGGTTGTTTTTTCTCCTGTAAAAGGAAATTTAATCAAAATGAACACATTTCTATAAAACATTTAGCTTTCATCAAATCTGCATTTTCTGCTGAAAAAGCATTCAATCAGAAAACTTCCAATCAGATCTGTTGGTGATACTTTGATATATATAGTTTTAAAATGATAGACTCTGAACTAAGACATGTTGTATTCAATTTTTGTGATATTTTAACAGATGCTGAAGTAGGAAGTGATGATTTAGGTCTGATCATTTCCTGATACCTTCATTTGCAAATAGTTTAAATGTGATGCCATCTACCACTTTGGTTCAATATCAGAGTCTTTGCATTTTTTAGTCATATCTCCCCATAAAAATAAATTGGATTTGACCTGGCTAAGTTTTTCATATCATATCATTTTTTTTTTTTTTTTTGGTAAATCAAAGGAAAAACATAATTATAATACATCTCCGGAGTCAGAGCTGATGCATCACAATGTGTTCAGACAAAGTGTTCTGGACAAAGCATCAGTAGAGGACGACAGCTGAAACATATCCATATTACACATCACAAAACTCCTGAGATTAATGATCTTTTTGATATATCCCTAAGCAGCCAAGCAGGAAATTCTTATCAGTTCTCTGATGTTTGCAGAACTGTGACAGATGAGGTTGATTTTTTTTGGTTTTTTTGGTTCTGGCTATTGATTGCATCTGATTTTGCTCAATAAAGTTACAGAAGGGTAGCCATACTGTGTAGAAGCCTGTTGTGTAATTATTTCTGGCATCAGTTAACTTTTCCATTATCAACACTTCCAGTATCCTTTCAAACAACTTTTCTAGACACAGAACTTCCCTTTGTTTCCAGTTCCTTGCAATTTCACCTGGTGCTGCTGCTAACAAATGGGAAATCAGTTTTGCGTTTTTCAGCCCATATTTTCCTTTTTTGGGAGACCTAGTAAAACCACTGCCACCAGTGCTTGTTGCCCTGGTTTTGAGCCTACGGAGTTCATCAGATCTACTGATAGCTGTAAGAGTTGAGAGGAGGGTTAAATTGGAGCCAGTCAGATAGAACAGAATATAATCAGTAGTGAATGAAATTTGATTAATAATACTTAGGAGGTTATTGCAGACTATATCAGGGAAATGATTGCACTGAGAAGCAGACAAGGGCTCTAAGGCTAAGACAAACTGCATTGAGGGATCCAAGGATGGATAGAGCAAAGTACACTGGTTAGTAGACATTTCTGATACTTGCTGTCACTTGCAAGCCCATCTACTCAGTGGCCCTTAGGCATCTGCCAGAACTTCCTAGGAGCACACCGTGGGGGAGATGACACAGCACTGTTTGCCCTTCAGACTAAGAACCTGAGTGCAGAGAGGCTGCCAATACTTCCCTTCTGAGAGTTGTTTCCTCTCATTGGGGCAGTGGGCAAGAATTACCTCAAGTCCTCCAGTTGGTCTTATTTACAAAGAATGGAGAAAGAAAAGCAAATTCAAACAAGTAGTAGTTTTGCATGACATATCCAGTCATGGAAATTATATCCTGAAATGCTGAACTACTCTGGAATACTAAATTAGGTTACAGTGAAGAAAAGAGACTTTACATTTTCCCAGAGGGAGAGAAAACCTTCACTCTCCCTATCAGTTTCTCAGCTTGTTAATCCTTTTTTGAGGCAGATTCTCAGGCACCCACTGGGTCCTTGTGCCTGCTCTATCCCAGGATCTTGGGGGTTTTTTTCCAGCGCCTTCCCCTCTGGTTATATCTTTCCAACTCCTTTGACATCCAGGGTGCTTCAGAGTCTATTACCATACCCAGAAATTCTCTCTATCTTTCACACACCCCACACCTCCCTTCTGCAAAGATGCTCCGGCTTATCATAATACAAGAAAAAAACTCCCTCAGCAAGTTGGGTTTCTCCATCTCCTTTCAGTATTGTATTGCACCTTTGATCCTTCTCCTCCTCCAATGTCTTTTTCAAGATAAATCTCACAGCTGGGAAAAACGTCATTCCCTTCAGGACTGTAGGGAAAACACCCGCTTTGAGATGCCAATTAACCTGTTTCTAATGTCTGCTAGTAAACAACATCTTCTCTGCTTTTAAAGATGAAGTTTTATACAATTCCACAACTCGACGTTAACATTAATTGCATGCTGTATTAAATACACATTAATGACAGATACCAATGCTGTCATCCTTGCTATGGAATTATGGAAAGGGGGATACATTGCTGCTTGATTTGCAGGACATTGACTATATCTGAAATTTAATCAAGAACACATTTGTAGCAAGGCAGAAAATGGCCTGTCAAATGCAAATTGATAACTTCTTAATTAAAAAACAATTATAAATCTCTGTGTGAGAAATGGGAATATTTCATTAAAGAACCAGGAAAGGGTTATATAAACTATGTAAAAATCCTATTTTAAAATTAAACAAGGAAAAAGTCAACACACATAACACAACCACCACCCACCACCAAGCTAATACTTACAGCACAAACTAATATAATAACTCCTGGCCTACATTTTTTGCCAGATCCAAACTTCTGTCTGCTCCCATGTTTCCTTCTGTAATGCTTTCTACTAAAGGTTCTGACTGACAGTTTATCCAGTCCTCCTTATGGGAAGAGATTTCCCATAATCCCCAATCAAAAGAAATAAAATCTTCTTAATAAAAAAACTACTGCATTCACATGGGATGAAAACTGACTAGGTAAGTCATCACCAGGCTCTCATACATTCTTTCATTGATTCAACCAAAACTAATGCATGCATCAAAATGTCCATAGAGCTACTAAACTACATTTCCCACAAGCCTCCGGTTAAAGCTCACACTACCCTCCCAAATATAAAATGCACATCTTTAGGCCATACCTCCAATAAGAATCAAATTCTGGCCTCACTGGCTGTCTTGTTGCACAAGCAAAGCCATGCAATTTAAAAATAAACAATACGTAGTGCAACTAATTCATGTGCTGCAGACAACTGAAACAATTACTATAAAAATCACATAAATATTGCCCAGTGAAACCAAGATTAAATCCCTAGTCCTTTAACTCCCAAAACATAGGCCTCTACCACTTATACTGTAGGAGATGTCCTTACACCAGCATTAGTAGCAGGTCTCTTATTTTCTTTGTAGACAGCTACCAAAGCACATTGTCACTCACTCATACACAAAACCAATGCAATAAATGTACATAAAAATTCATTTCAATAAACGTGGCTTGAACTTCTGACGTGCAGGGGTTGCATCCATTTATGCCTTAGCTGAATTTGGACCCATGAGTTCAGTTCAATCTACCAGGAAAAAAGGGCCGGTTTTGTTCAACATCTTTATTAATGATCTGGAGGATGGGGTAGATTGCACCCTCAGCAAGTTTGCGGACGACACTAAGCTGGGGGGAGTGGTAGATACCCTGCAAGGTAGGGATAGGATACAGAGTGACCTAAACAAACTGGAGGATTGGGCCAAAAGAAATCTAATGAGGTTCAACAAAGAAAAGTGCAGAGTCCTCCACTTAGGAAGAAAGAATCCCATGCACAGCTATAGACTGGGGACCGACGAGCTGGGCAGCAGCTCTGCAGAAAAGGACCTGGGGGTTACGGTGGATAAAAAGCTGGATATGAGTCAGCAGTGTGCCCTGGTTGGCAAGAAGGCCAATGGCATATTGGGCTGCATTAGGAGGGGCATTGCTAGCAGGTCACGGGAAGTGATTATTCCCCTCTATTCGGCATTGGTGAGGCCGCATTTAGAATATTGTGTCCAGTTTTGGGCCCCCCAATACAAAAAGGATGTGGACAAGTTGGAGAGAGTCCAGCGGAGGGCAACAAAAATGATTAGGGGGCTGGAGCACAGGACTTATGAGGAGAGGCTGAGGGAACTGGGCTTGTTTAGTCTGCAAAAGAGAAGAGTGAGGGGGGATTTGATAGCGGCCTTTAACTACCTGAAAGGGGGTTCTAGGGAGGATGGGGCTAGGCTGTTCTCGGTGGTGGCAGATGACAGAACAAGGAGCAACGGTCTCAAGTTGCAGGGAGGGAGGTCTAGGTTGGACATTAGGAAAAAGTTTTTTACTAGGAGGGTGGTGAAGCACTGGAATGGGTTACCTAGGGAGGTGGTGGAATCTCCATCCTTAGAGGTTTTTAAGCTGCGGCTTGACAAAGCCCTGGTTGGGATGATATAGCAGAGGTTAGTCCTGCTTTGAGCAGGGGGTTGGACTAGATGACCTCCTGAGGTCCCTTCCAACTCTAATATTCTATGATTCTATGATTCTATGACATCGAAGTAAACTGCCCCAATTTTCAAAAGGTGCTAACTGCCTGCAACTCCCATTGACTTTAATAGTGTTCAGCGACTCTGAAAATCAAGCAAGTTACTTAGGTGTGTAAATATGGATTGTGGCACCTAATTTTAGGCAGCCAAGTTTGACAAGTTTGACCTGAGAGTCTATCAACACTAGGAAAATGAATAGTTGCTGGCTAGACTTATCAACACGAGGTCCATGTGGACCCTCTGACTGGGGTGTGAGGTACTATTCTGAAGAGTGCCTAAGGGTTTGTTTATAAATATGAACACTTAGTTTGCAGCAAGCTGTAGTGTGAATCTACCTCACACAAGCCTGTTGAGTGCTAAGTGTCTGTGTGGACCCTGCTGCGATATGCTAAAAGCTCCCTATAGTATTTTGATTTACTCCACTTTGAGACAGTTTCAAAATGCAGTATGGCAATACACAAGGAAACTTTTAGTGCACAGCAGCATGGTCCACAAGAATATTTAGTGCTCAACAGGCTAGCATGTGGTAGATTTACATCCCCGCTTGCCATGAACTAAGTGTTCACACAGGCAAACCCTATGCGACTTAAGAGCATACGTTCTATTGGCTTAGACTCCTTCGTCACCTAGATGACTCTGAAAATTTTACCTGTTGGAAACATTTTAACTATTACTGTAAAGGGGCCAAAATGGTTTTCAGCACTGTTACAGAAAGTGTGACTGATGTTATATTCCATCAGATCTCTGTCCACGCAATTTCTGTAGTGCTGTCGAAAATGCTTTTATCCCACCTACATCTAAAATATTTTCAACATCAGTTGAACAGAGTAAGGAGGTCTATTGCTGCCAAAGGATAATTTTCCATGTGTAGAAAGACCCACATTGATAATAGGAGGAAGAGGGAATGGAAAGAACTTAATGATTGAATTCTGATCATAACAGTTTAAAAGGATCCACAAATGCAATACGATATAAAGGGAAAATTGTTCTTACAATTATTTCCCCAAATTGTTTCCCTTTCTTCTTTCATTGTCAGCTTTTATATATTTATACAGCATGCTGCATATGATCAGCTGTATTTCACAAACCCTGGTGTAAGTTTCAAACCTTTATACACAGAGATTTTATAGTACACATGTGGATATCACTAAGCTTTGCCCACATACCAATAAAACTTGTTTCTATAGTAACTAATGTTACTTAGTACCAAGTAACTAAAGTACTTGTAAAAGGAAAAGCACATATTGTTGCAAACAGGGACTATCAGTGCTTATTATCGATTTTATTATTATTTGTTAGTTAAAGGGGAAACTAAAAAAGTGGCAAAACATGAACAAAGTAAGATAAACTGGACATCTAATAGTGTCATAAATCAATGAGTACAAAGGGGTGTGCGGTGTTCTAGAATCTTAATTCATGCTTTTTTTTGGAAGCCCTGTATGAGTGGACCTCTCCACTCAAGGGTAATATGGTCTCCCTAAACTTATGGCAATAAAGCCTTCATAGTACATTGTACCATGATATATTTTCTAGCTGCACTATGAATACAGTATAGTGTTATCTCTATAGGTGAAATGTATTCCTCCTCACAGGGCCATTACAAGGTTTGTACAGCACTTAAGTCCCACTTAAGCCCTCAAATTGCTACTGTCTGGACCAACTCCTGGGATCCTTAAAGTAAGGCTTAAGTGGGATGTAGGCCTTGTGTTAGCCCTCTGCACAAAGATGAATTTCACCCCGCACAGAGAAAGTTAATTCCATTTCGTGGAGGATTTCGATATTTCAAAATGTGTTTTTGTTCTAATTAGGAATGAAAAACAAACGTTTCAAAGTTCTCCACAAAAGTGGAATGGAGCAGGCCCTGGAAGCCCTCGGGTTCCTGGCACCCAGAGAAATCTACATGGCTGGCTGTTCCAGGGCTGCAGAGCCTGGGAGCCTGGCTTCCCCAGCAGCCCACCAGGAGGTCTGCTAAGAAGCCAGGAAGGGGGAGCAGGCAGGAAAGTTCCATCAGAACTGTGGCAAAATCAGACTGTCTCCACAAAACATTTCAGTTTCGCCAAACTGGCAAATTCCAACTGAACAGAATTTTTCTGACCAGCTCTAACTCTGTGTGAGTATTTAATGCTGTAAGTCCCAGAGCTAGAAGGCTTACACGGATGGAACATTCTACTGGCTCCATAGGGGGGAAAAAGTCAGCCCTGGCCAGCCTGACTTACATGAATTTTAATGCTGTTCACCCAAAATTGCACATGCTGAGTTTCGTTGCTTTAGTTGGAACACACCTATGTTCTGATTGTATAAATGAAACTAGATTGTTATGGTAACTGTACTCCTGAAACGGTATAGGAATTGTGCAAGATATGCCCTGGAGTGAGTGGGTCACACTAACTGTACAGGCAGTGGACTCTGGGTAAGAAACGGGATTTAAGCTCAGTTAGAGAGGGTAGAGGATTTTGCCTTACTGATCAGAAGTGCTATCCCAAGGAGCAGAGGCTCTGTCCGAGGACCCTGTTTCGCTCTAAATTCCCTGTATGAGATTCTGAATCTTATATGGAGTGATTCTGCAGGACTCCAAGTGTTAGCAGTGCACAGATCTGACTTCACAGGACCCCACCTGGCAGTAGCAGCACAGAGCTAATTTCATGGTGCCCTGACAGGCAGCACAGAATTGACTTTATAGTGAGGCTCGATCAGACCAGCAATGGCAGAACTGATGTCACAGAAATGGATCAGGTTGCTGCACATAAGAGCAGGACCAGGTGGTGTGGACTTCTCTGGACTGGAACAGGCAGTAGGAGGAGAGCCACCCCCTGATGCCCCTGGCTGCTACTCAGTCTAATTGGACATATGAGTGGGTTGTAGGTGGGCACAGCAAGCCAGACAATGAATATATTGGAAGGGTGGGGATGGCTAAACTCCTGATACACTGACTGTGTTTTTTGTTCCTTATACTGCATGTATGTAAATATAGATATGGTCTTTGTTTCCCTCTTTTCCCCTAAATAAAAGGCACTTGTGGTTCTATGTTTCCAAAAACTTCTGAGTGCCAGTATGTGGGAAAGAGCCGTAGTAACCCACACCCTAGCAGAGAGGGACACTGGGGGGAGAGACAGCCAGTGAGAGGTCATCTCAGTGAGCTGGGGATGGGGCTCAGAATCCTCCCTAAGGGGCAGCTGGACAAAGCTGTTAGAGAAGAAAGGAGGGAGGGAGAAGAAGGGAGATGCTGAGCTCGCACATGAACCGGAGCTGGGGTAGGAGGTGAGTGGATAGAATAAAAGAACAGGAGATTAAAAGTAGAGGACTGGGAAGTGAGGAGGAGGAAAGAGGGAAAATAGGAATGGGAAAGTTTTGAGGTCAGGAGAATCAGAAAAAAAAATAGACCTGGATTTGTGAGCAGATGCTATTAGAGAAGGGAAGTAGAAGGAAATGAAATCTACAGCCTTACCAGGGTGTGTGTGTTAAGGGGGGGAAAAAACCGAAAGGAAATATAACTGGTGAAAAAGGTAATTGACCAAAAAGCTATGTTAGATGCAAACAGATCCTGAAAATGGTAAATGAGAAGTGCATCCACAAAGTATCTCAAGTACATCAACAGAGAGACTGATTGTTTGAACATCTATTGACAGAATACAGTGCAAAGGTGCCTAATGGACAAATGAGGGCCCACTGGGAGAAGAAGCCCCGCTTGTGGATAAAGTAATCTCTTTTGTTCTTGTTAATAGCAATGCTTTTGGTACTAACCGCATAGCACATACTGGCTCACAAAGGTTAATGAGTGGGTAACCTATAGTTTATTATTATAAGTAGTAACTCTTTGGTAACGTTCTGTATTATTTATGCTCCTTGGATTCTTTTGGGGTTTTCCCTTATAAGGTTCTAAACATTTAAAATGATCTTTTTCATCTCGGTTTGCTTCTGCCTCCCCTCACGGTTAGCATAGCCTCGCCGAGCTGGGTCGCCACAAAGCCACCTGCCAGGGTGACGAGGGAGGTTAAATTTTATTTTTCCAGAGACAGAAGTCAAAGCATGGCTCCAGGTGAGGACTCAAGCCATTGTTTTATTTATGTTAGTAAAGGAGCCCTAGAGAGATAAAATCAGTCCTTGCTGCTACCATTGGTATCCGGCAGAAGGGTTGCACTATCATTAAAAACCAGCGGTGACATCATGGCCTGCTTGAAGAAAATGGGAGGGTTGTTATTTATTGCAGTGGGGCTAGAATTTCTTCCCAAGGAAGCTGTCATGGAGTCCACTCACCACTGGGGTGCCTCCTTTTGGCCACGTCTGGGGATTAGCTCTTTCCAGATCCAACGCTCCCTTCTACTGCTCGCTGCACGTCCTGCTGCTGCTCTCTCTCCTTCTCTGTGACTCAGGATGCTCTGTCTTCACGGGTTGGTCCTCCGGTCAGGTCACTGTGTCTTTTCCCCCTTCCGAGACATCAATGTCTCTTCAACCCAGATGGCGGTCTTCCCTTCACTGCCCAAACTGGGCCACTTTCCCAGTGGCAGGTAGGAGAACTTACGTCCACCCGCCTTCCGTGTACTCTGGATTCCAGCTGAAGGACCCTTTAATCAACAGTACAGGTCTGAACCTCCTTAAACCTTGCAGCCTTTCCCCTGAGCTTTTTCCTACACCCTCTCCACCTATTCTCCCTCTCTACTATCCAGAGAGTGGCTACAGGCTCCCTCACTACAGCCCCCTTCTACTGCAAACTTCCTGCCTTTATTCTAGTTCCACCTGCTCCTTCCCAGTTGGGTTCTATTACTGTTCAGGGGTTGCTTAGGCCAGCTAATTTCCACGGCTGTGACCTGTCTGGCTAATTGGCCTCTCCTCAGCCTCATTAACCCCTTCTAGGCTGGAGTAGGGGTGAGCTCCCCCTCACAGAAGCAAAGCCAGAAGTCTTTACTCTGATTTTGCTCAGTGTTTACTTAGAGCAGCTACAAACTGACATGAGTAGGAGTTTGCATGCGTAAGGACTGAGTAAAAACTCAGTAAGTACCTCAGGCATGACAATACAATAACAACATATAGATTCTAGAGTACTCTACTTCTTTTTAACTTGGTGCCACCTTTATTCCAGCTGTTCTGTGTGTGGGTGCTGCACAGTGGGGAAACAATGTATGATAGCAATTCACACTATCTAAGCACACAGTGGAGCAAGTCAGACACAGACAGTTACCCCTAAATCTGATTCTTTCCCCCGTCCCTTTGCTAGATTATCAGAACTTGACATTACTGTGTCCAGAGACCTTGGGTTTTCCTCACTCTCCTCTGGAACCTCGAGTGAGAATCCTCTTTTTGGATCAGGTACATATATCCCACATTATTGATTTCCTGTGGTTATAGGGACCTCATCATTGGCGGACTGTGGTCCTTCCTACAATATATTTATATGGCTACCAGCAGAGCTCTGATCCCAAAGAGAAGTCCCATTACATAGAAAGCAACTTCTCTACCTTTATGAGCCTTTTCCAGTGTTGAACACCTTCTCTTCCAGCTGGGCAAAAAAGTAGAAATATCCCAATCCACCCACAGCCAAGGCAAGTATTCGAACATTGCTGAATCAATGTGGGGCATTATAAATCTATTCCCCTGCTGCCTACAGCTGATTCCATTGCTAAGAATGTAGTAGAAAGGAGAGGAGTCTCTACTGTGACAGATAGTCTTTAATAGCTAATCAAAATACTGAGGGAAAAGGATAAGGAAGGAGAACATTTTGTTAATAGGAGGAGGTTAGTGGATGTGCCAGAATGATTTCCCCTATTTTTAAATTTTTTTAAACCCAAGAAGAAAAAAGTTTTTTTTAAAATGCTTTCTGGACCTGTCCATCTCTTTAGAAGATAATTTCCTTGTTCAGTCCAGATGGTATGGCTTTCATGTGCTAGTAAATGTCCGTCCTCCCTTCTTATCAAAGGACATAGCTTCCAGATAATTTTTCCCCATCTAAATTCCTGAACAACTGTCAGATCATAATTCACTGACAATTCCATTCGGAAGATGGAGAAATGGAATATTGGCCCCCAATCTGTTCCCCTTCTTCTCTTCCCGCATAAGAACTAGGTGACAAATTGCCTTTCTGCAAGTTATTCACAATTGCCATATGAACACAGGGGACTACAAAAGACAGCCTTTCATTGTACTTTTACATCATGCAGTGCTGGTGGTTTAGACAAGATTAGTAGTTCAAGACTAGCTGTGAAGACTATTTCTGCACCATTTCCCCATTCCTTAGTAGGAACCTCTGTGCAGGATCCCACCATTTCCATTCAGTCTTTAGCTACTATTTATCATAAAGTTCTGCACTATTGTCATCAACCTTCTGTTGAGGGCCAGCCTCACAATAGTCCTGAGTGATTGTGTAGTGATCATATGTTTCCACTACATAATGAGTTTAAGGTTAGCAACAGGCCTTAGCCACAAAATTCAGTTCCAGGTTTGATCCCCTTTCCCCAATCTTTTAAAGTTCTGGGTTGTTCAGATCTGGAGTTCCAATTAGGCCAGTTATAGAGATAGGGCCAAAGTATGAAAAGATCCAGATTTAGAAACAGCAAGTAAATAAATAATTGTGGAGTTTTGACAGCCCCATTTCTATTTCAGATGGAGTAGACATTAGTTAAGATTTGAATGGCATTCTAGGTTTTACCTTAAAATTTCCTGGCTTGGGAGAATTTGTGTGACAACTGTCATAATATTTAAATATAGAAATTTTGCTTGTGAATTAAAGATGAAGAGTAATACTGGAGAAGATGGGGAATTGCTGAATGTTTTTCTTGTACAATATTTTGCATCTCCTTTGTTTGTACGTTTCCACAGTTCCCCTTGGTATTATTTCTATCCACTGAAAATATCTAGAGCTTCTCTTTCTTTTTGACCCTGCAGTGAAGTTATAATCCTATGCTGATGATCAGTTTGTTGCTATAGAAATTATTAATATTATTAGTTGTGTAGTAGAACCCAGATGCCACAACCAAACTGGAGCTAGGCGCTGGATGAACATACAGTAAGCAAAAGTCATAGTTACAATATCACCAGTTGAAGATTATTACTTCAATGCAGGACCAAGCAGCCTAATGTCATATAGGCACACAATGAAAATAGTGAAACGGGACGTCCTATCTCCCAGAAGATTCAGCACTTGCAGTCATTTTAAGCCTTGCCTTTATGGAGAAGAAATTTGGGAATTGTTACTTATGACTAGCTCTTTCAACCAGAAGAACAGAGGATGGGAGAGAAAAATTTGGTTTAGTTGCTTCAGTACTACTCCCCCACAGTACACAGTTGTGCTGCCTACTGTATTCTATTGATGCTTACTTACAGACACAAGGGGAGGGTCATCAAGACGTAACTAGAACAACCAGTAGCAATGGAAGTGTTTTGGTTCAACATACCTGGGAGGTCAAACACTAGTTATTTTGTGAAATATATAAAACGCCATGAAAGGTAAATAGCTTAGCATTTAGGTAGAATAAGGGTGGGATTTTCACACACAGAGTCCTAACTCTGCTCCCACTGGGATCAATAGTAAAGCAGCCATTGAGTTAAATGGGAGCAGAGTTATACCAGCTCTGAGTTCTTCGGAAACTCCCCACCCTCCTGTTCTACCCAACAAGAAAGAGATCATAAACACTAGGTCACTACAGCTTTTGGCACACCTTTTGATGGCCTCAGTAGAGAGGCCACAAACAGATTCAGCATGGAGAGTGAACTAAAAAAAATTCCATTTTTGTCAAAAACGTTGGGCTTTGTTTTTCTTAATGAAAATTCACCAAGTTTCAAAGAAAAGGGAAAAGATTTTCATGAAAATTTGTTTAGCTGAAAGCCATTTTCCATGGAAAAAAACATTTTGATGGAGAATTTTTGACTCACTCTAGCGTCTGTTTACACATCCAGCAAAAGATGTGATTTTAAAGTCTTCCCATATTTACTTATAAGTCAAATTGTTGGGAGACAGGATAACTATAAATACATAAAGGGGTGTTATTAAGAGGACAAGGACCAATTATTCGAATTAGCCAATGAGGATGGAACAAGATGTAATGGGCTTAAAAGGACACTGTCAAACTGAATTTTTTAACCTGACTAATTAAAAAAATTCCAGCTTCTGACAAAGTACCCTTTAAATAACATGTCCTGATGTTTTTAAAAGTTGTTTTAATAAGGATTTTTCTACTTCCCTGTATAAGTCTTTTAAGCAAGGAAGGAACTTGACTAAGTAAATGGCTATACCTAGGCTTATGCAATGTAGTTTTAGTCATGTTGGTCCCAGAATATTAGTAAGACAAGGTGGGTGAGAAATTGGTCCAATAAAAGATACTACCTCATCTATCTTGTCTCTCTAATATACCTAGGCTTGGCAGATTTTTTTTTATAATTTCAACAGATAATATCAATATTTATTTTTAAGCTTATTTTTATCAATTTACATTTTTACAGTAGCAAAAAAATTTGTGTTTTAAGCATTTTTTAATTTTTATTGATTTACATTTTCACTGTTTTAGGAAATTGTGGTGGGGCAAACAATTATTTAATGGAAGTTTCTAAGACTCAAACAGTATTTTTCTTATTTTTTCCACCTAAATTTTGATTATTATCAAAGGAAATACTTTTTCATCATTGTGTGTATGGTGAAATTAACATTTACCAATATTTACCAATACAAATCTAATCTTTCCAAGCCTAACTATACACAAAGTGTGGTAAAATACTCAAACTAGAAAAAAAAGGAGAAAATATCTTTCTTCTTTTAATGTATGTCAGCTATAGCTAATCTTAGGTGTTCCATTCTTAAAGTTGTGCTTTCATTTACTTGCTGAAGGCTTCAAGGCACTGTCCCGTGTTTGTCTGTGCTTTCAGATGCAAACACAGGAGTTTTTCTCCAAATCCATGTAGTTTCTGAACTCATTCACCACTTATAACACCATGTAACAATCTTGAGGGTTCATTAAAGAACAAACTACTGAATGAGTAAGGAATAGAACTTTAATAACACAGATGGGAGTGATGCCCAAGTGTGCAGCTGGGAGCAACCATGTGAGATCTGATGTAGGACACATCTTTCAATTCACCCAACGCTGTCCCATGTAAGGAGCATCCCTAAATCACAATCTTCTACAAGCATATCTCTACAACTTTTAAACTATAGTATTTACAACATTTTTAGACAGAAATTTTCAAGTTGACAGGGTCCCTTTAAGTCCCAGCAGTAGAAAATTCTGGAATACACTTACATGATGCACTTTATGTGCAATATCATTGTATGTGACACAGCAATACAATTAGGCCATGATTTCAAAAGTGACTGGTAATTTGGGATGCCTCCATTTTTGGATGTCCAAAGGCTGGATGCTCAGTACTTTCTGAAAATCAGGCCCTTTTAAGATGTCTCAGGTTGGGTGCCTAGAAACTGTGGCACCCAAAATCACTAGTCACTTTTGAAAAATCCTGATCTTAGATTTTAAATTGTACAAACTGTTGCGGAGGTGAAAAGTTCCAGAGAAAAATTCTGACTATATGTTTTCCCCAAAAACATGTTTGCTCGTCATGATTAACCTTACTGGGGAAAGAAGGGCTGAGCATGATCAGCTAACACAATAGTAAACATGCTTTGCCTTGTGTTCCCTAGCTGCAAATACTGTTTAAAATTGTATTAGCTGCTTGCTTTAAAACAAAACCTGTTTTCCAGAGCATGTCAACATTTTTTCATGCAAAACTTTTTTGGGGTGAGCGGGGGGCCAAAATAATCTTTTTGTGGGAAAAACTGTTTCTGAAGATTCTGTTTTTTCACCAACACAAAGGCTTTTTAGTTTTTCTTTTTAAAAAAAAAATGAGTTTACAAAATTCCCAATTTCTTTATTTTTCAGAATTTTTCATGGAAAATACTTACTATTTTCCAGCCAGTTCTATTTTCCTGGTCTAGACATGCCTTAAAGGATAGTACTGTGTATAATGTGACAATACTGGAATACTGTGTTCTATTCTAGGCACCTAATTACCAGAAAGATATTGAAAAATTGGAGGGAGTTCAGAGAAAAGCAACAGAAATTATTTATATCTAGCTACTATACTGAAAAAGAAAATAAAGATCAGCTGTTTAAAGGACTGGAGGAACTGATTTGTGAAAAAAGATTAAAAAGAGCTAAATATGTCTAGCTTGTCTAGTGAAAAGGAATTGGGGATAGCATAACAAATTATATATTTATAGGTAGGGTGTAAACACCAACAAGGGAATGGAGTTGTATAGGGTAGCACAAGTATTTAAGAGAACTAATGTGATAACATTAAGAACTAGAAATTTTAAGATAAGTAGCAAGGATCCTGGTGACAAGATCTTTAGGCTGTACAAACTCATTCAGAAAGTGATGCAAACTCCATTGTTCAAGACATTTGAACTAGACTGGACAATACCCTCAAGCTCTTTGCTGATATGTTCGCTGTTTCTTTAAATCTGCGCCAGGAACTTAGATGAGGGGTGCTGGGAAAGGTTTAAGATGGATGTTTTACTGTGAAGCAGAGTTAGACAGAGAGAGAGGCTTTTTAGAAATAATACTATTTTTCTTATTCTAATAGCATCCCTTGTTCACTATTACAAGAAAGTGACTTTCTGTGGTTCTTAACCATTGTCACATGACGTATGTGTTGTAGGGAACAATCTTTTAGCCGGGGGTGAACTAGATGATGTAATAAATCTTTTCCATCTCTAATTTTTATGAGAATGCAAACAAATATCCACACCTGGGAACATTAATCAGACTTGGGAAGCAGCTTAAATCAGAAAAGGAAATAATGTATTGTGCATGCTCAGCACACATTTTCTAATGCTTATAACTATATAATTTCCAAACCAAATTTCTTCAAACAAGGCAGTGCATCTTTCAGTAGTACATGCACTCCAAGGATGAATTTTCAAAATAATGTTGGTTGGGGATGAAAAGCATATGAAAAATGTCTTAACTGTTGAAAAATTACTCCCCTCTCCCCTAGTGGATAACTCAAAAAGGCATCTGGGATTGATGTTTATCAAACTTTCCAAAACGAATTCACTTCTGGACTGAGACCAAGCATGCAAAAATTCAGCCCCAAAGGTAATATTTCCTGAGCAAGTTATAAATGACTGTGATTTAGAATGAAAGTGCCATCTCAACCTTAGCAATAGCATCACAACCACAATGCTCCATTAACTTGGGTTGAGTGAAGCAGTGGGGTTATACAAGAATGAATTTACTTGATTTCAATTGAACCATGCCAATTTACACCATCAGAGAATGTGAGCCAATAAAGCAAAACAGGGAGTCAGAGAAGAGAAAGAGTAGGACTATGGAAGAAGAGAGAGATAACAAATGGGGAAAGAAAAAATAAATAACTGGAAAGCAAGATGAAAGTGAACAATACAATTGTCTACCCTAGGTGCCATATTCTACTGCCAAAAGATGGAAGTAATTCCCATTGTCTTTAGTGTGAGTTCCCTGTATACTGTGATGGGTAGAACAGGACATCCAGAAGGTAGGTAGAATGGAGGTAGGAATTAGAAAACATTAAAATGAGAGGGTTGAAAATGGAATGATGAAGTAAGCTAAGCTTAGAAAATTTGCAGTTTTTCAAAACATCCCCCGCAAAATCCTTAGCTGGGGTAAATCTGTGTAATTATACTGACTTCAATAGAACTACACCAGTTTATACCGGCTTCAGGTCTGGTCCTTTTACATGTTTCTAAAAATAGCATGAAGAAGATAGTAGCATATTTTTTGAATATGCATGGGGAGGGGAAATTAACTATGGTAAACAAAAATTGTTTGGGGGAACCCACGTTACCCTAACAATTCTCTCAAAGTGAGACACAGCGGTGGGAGAAAAGGTGGTCCACAAAAAAATCTATCTGTTGCACACAGAAAAAAGTTTGAAGACTGATGTACTAAAAAATTCAAAATTAGGGCTGGTCAAAAAAAATTTCATCTAAACTTTATTCTTGATGGATAACTTGGTTTTTGACAAAAATGAAATTTTTAGCAACAAGCGTCTACTTTCCATGGAAAATTTTGACCGCTCTCTCTCTCACACACACACACACACACACACACACACACACTTCAGCCAAAACCCAAAATATTTTGATTTTGAAATGTCACCATGGTGCTTCATGGGAGTTATAGTTTCAGTGCCTCATGTTCCCATTTTCCTCTGTGAGCCACGTTTCCCTATCAGACTACATTTTTCTTAATGCACTGCAGCAGCTCAGCATGAGGAAAAGACTGTGGGGCACCAGCCAAGGAGTCCAGCCCTCAAGGGAAGAAGGGGGCCTGAGGCATCTGAACTACAACTTGAAGCACAAGCTAAAACATCACCGGTGCTCCCTTTTTTGGGGGGAGTGAGCTGTCGGCAGGCCAGGTTGAACTGCATCGACTTGACTTGGGAAGTGGAACCCAACTGAGGTGAGCATGGCTCCAATGTCGCCTATCTTCTTTCTTCCCATCATTCATGCAACCGATTGTTGATACTGACAACCAAATCAATAAAGGCACTCAGATCCGTCAGGGTCTCATCTCTAGCCAACTCATCCTTGATCTCATCCCACAGGCCCTATCGGAACTGGAACAGCTGGGCTGCCTCATTCCACTCTGTGTCCAATGTGAGATGGTGTAAGTGTGCTGCATAGGAGGCAGCTGTGCCTAATCCCTCTCAGAGCTTCCGCAAGGTGGCCTCAGCCAAGCAAAAATGGTTGGGATCACCAAAGATGGTTAATATTGTCTGCTGGAAAGTGTCTCAGCTAGGCAGCACCAAACTATTGCCCTCCAACAGCAGGGCAGCCATGTCCAGTGCCTCCTCAATCAGCAGGCTGACTACAAGGTCTACCTTGGCTTGGTTGGACAAGTATGTTTGAGGAGAAAACAAGAACAAGAGTTCATAAAACCTGGAAATTTGGAACAATCACCGGGAGGGGGACGATAGAGCCTGGCTCAGGGGTGATGCAGCCAGTGGGACCTGGAGCACTTTGTTCTCTATACAGAGTTGATGGACTAGCTCTGCAGAGCCTGATTCTGAGTGACCAGCTATGTGATCTGCACCTGCATGGCTTGGTTGCCCATATGGAGGTGGGTCACCTCCTCATGGAGTGCCAGGGCTCCTTGAGGTAGTGAGAGCTCTTCTGGGTCCAGACCTCACTGAACCCCACTCTGAGGGTTTGGTGGTCCAGGTCAACTGTCATTGTCCAGGATCTAGGTGGTCAGGCCTACTGGTCAGAGCCTGAACCAGGAATCTTTGGTCAGCGACAGTGATGGAGTTGGGAGTCAAGCCAAGAGTCAGAGCCAGAGTCAGGAATTGATCCAAGGGTCAGAGCTGGAGTCAGTAGCCAGGGGTAGGACATAGCAGTAAGGATCTGGAACAAGGCAAGAGGGCAGAAACAAGGCAGGGCTCATGAGTCAGGCAAGAAGGCAGGGTCCGATGTAGCAGTCAGCCAGGGATTCATCCAGTTGCTCAAACAACTTCCTGTGCCTACTTCTGGCTTAAATAGTGCACGTGATCCAATTGGAGAGGTAGGACATCACCTCCAATTGGGAGCTTCATGGGCAGTGCCTTTGGTGAGCTACTGGGTGGTGACTGCAGTCTGCAGATGGCCTGTGGACCTAAGTACAAGATCCGTGATCCCTAACAAAGTCCCAGGGATGGAAAGTCAGGTTCCCATTATGGAAAACAGTGTCCCCAGGCAGAGGCTGATAACCATTGCTATAGTGTGCTGGCTTATTACTGTAATGCAGCATTTTATATTCTAAGGCCTGGTCTACACTGGTAGCTTAATTCAAATTAAAGTCCCTTAATTTGAATTAATTACTCCCACATCTACACTTGCACATTGTTAATTCGAATTAAGGGGCCTTTACAATCGAATTAATAAAACCACCTCTGCAAGTGGATTAGCGCCTGAAGCGCAGCAGTTAATTCACATTACTGTGAGTGTGGATGCAACGGGATTTAAATCGCTTTCTGTAATTCGAATTAAGCTAATTCAAATTAGTGCTGCAGTGTAGACATAGCCTAAGAAAAGCAAGCATTTCTGTGAATTCACCTTCCTGGGAGTTATTAAAGAGTAGGCTTGGCATCCGTCTGGGAGGGATAGTTTAGAAATAATTAAATCATCTCTGCCCTAATTTAGGGGGATAGACTAGCTGAGCATTTAGAAATGTAGTTCATTCCCAGTTGGTCTATGAAGAATACCCACAGGCTAGAGAAACATTGTCGCTCACTTTTTCCATACTAAGGAATCCACTGGAGCTTAAGACTATTAAACAGTTTACCCAAAATGTTCACAAAGCTTATGGCAACAACTGCATTTCTGACAGAGATTCTGGAAGACAGTCTACTATATTAAGCCTACCTTATTAGCCTGACTCCCCTTGGGCTAGCTGGCTTGTGATGCAGCCCCAAATAGTTTACAAAAAATAAGCCCTGATAGAGTCAGATGGTGAATCAGTCTGGCCTGTGCAGATCAGTTATACTCCTAATCAGCTGGGGATCAGGTGGACTTGGGTAATGATTGGACCCTGCTGAGAAAGTGAGAGGATTTGCACGGAAGGCTGAGAGAGCTCTGTTCCCCTCTGTCACTTTGCCTTGTTCCCTCTGATGCTAGCATGCCTGGTCCTTACCCAGGGCTGATTTAAAGAGCCAGGGCTCTTTCTGGATGAAATAATCCCATTTAAAAACTGAAAATGGCATTTCAGAAGCATAAGGTTGGAGCAGAAGGTACACAGAGAAGAAAGACTGCAGGGAAAAGATACAGGCAGTGGGATGAGACAGGGAAGAAAGAGAGGGGAAGAAAAATGAAAGGGAAGACACGACAGAGTGAGAGAAAGGGATTATGACCCATCACTGGATATATTAAACTGCTGGTTCTAGGCCAAACCATGAAGTTTCTTAATCAGGAATTCTCCCTCTGAAGTCAATGTTCACATTTACCTAGTAGTTTGTTCAGATGAGGAGGAAAGTTTAGTTTTACTGGCCAGAACATGACAGAAATATTTGTTGACTTTTCTATTTCATCCAGAACTGCCCTGGCTCTTTAAATCAGCCCTGGGTAAGGAGAGGCCCTGTCAACACTGCAGTCACTGCTGGCACTTTAAGAAAATACTGCTGGCTTCCCGCCACCAGGAGCTACTCCTCTGATCAGGCAGAAGGTCAGAGGCTGACTGCTCCCCAGATTTTGGCCTCAGCTGCTCTCCTCCTCTCCTGCTGGTGTTTGAGTGTAGAGATGAGTACAAAGCGGCTGAAGCGGAGAGAAGACTCCTGGACCTACCAGCTGCCACCCGGCCACCCACGCTAGCATCAAAGGAACAAGGCAAAGTGACAAGAGGGGAACAGGGCTCTCTCAGCCTTTAGTGCAAATCCTCTCACTTTCTCAGCAGGGTCCATTCATTACCCAAGGCCACCTGATCCCCAGATGATTAGAATCAGTGGAGAGTATAACTGATCGGCACAGACAAGGCTGAGCCTGACTCCCCTTACAGGGCCAGCTGGCCTGGGATGCCACCCCAAATAGTTTACAAGAAATAAGCCCTGAAAGAGTCTGACTTACTGTCAGTCCTCTGCAAATATCAGTGGGGTAGAGCAGGCCCCTGGCCTGCCACACTGTGCGGAGGTATACATACAGTAATGGTGGATTGTGCAGCTTCTTGGGAGCTCTTACATAGGTTTCAATAAGTATCTGAATTCCTGGAGATCTAATAACCCCAGTGAAGCCCTAGTAGTTAAAAAATTCACATTAAAAGTAACCTCAAATGTCCCCGAGTGCATAGGTGGTGAGTTATATGGGCCTGTGGTGCCTGCGCTCCACCAACATTGAGGATGGTGGGCCTGGCTCCACCAATATTTCTGTGGTGCTGTGGGGCCAGCCGTGGAGGTGCACGGCGCAGCGGCACCCAGTGCCCACGGTGTCGCGGCCATTCTGTCTCCCTCCCTCCCACCTGACACACTCAGCAGCTGGCCAGGAGCCACTCTGGCTCTGGCCCCGGCCCCCAAGCTGTGCAGCACAGTGCCTGTCACTCCCCCCTCCCAGCCTCACCCCTTCCCAACTCCTCTCCCACGTGAGCCCAGTGCCCTGACCAGGAGCTGCTCCCGGCCCCAAGCAGCACGGCACGGTGGCCCCGTCCCCTCCTGACCCTGCCCCTTCCCCCTACCCCTCTCCCACATGACGTGGGCCCACCAGCTCCCTGGCCAGGGCACCACCAAAAATTATACGACCATGGTGCCCATGCCCGAGTGTGCACAAAGCCCTCTGGCAGCTGAAGCCCCAGTAGGCAAAAATCTCCCTTGAGATTGTCCCTCAAAAATATTTTCATATGTTGGTAACAAAACAAGAGAGAAGAACTTGAGTTAACATCAGAGCAGAGAATGAGATTGAACCTGCAAGGAAATATAGCAGCTTGGCAAAGGCCAGGCTACTTGATGACCTCAAAATGATCAGAGCATAAAAGATTCTAAGACATGTTCATTTTCAGCCTTTTGTCTCCACCTTTTCGGCACATTCCCTTTCATCTTTGCTTCCCTCCATGTGTTCCGCCACAGAGAATATGTGCACAGCTGCTTGGGAGAGGAGTCCATCAGCTGGATGCCAGCTTTAGGGGCTGAAGGTAGGAGACTGAGTGATTGCCTACAGCAACACAAGGGTCACATCCCAGGCAGCACTGTGCTCTCTCCAAACAGCCTGTCAAAGCTCAGCTCCATTCTGCTGATGCTCTGAAAAATTAATGCTATGCTGGCTCACCGCAATTTTTAAGTGTGTTTCCAGGAACACCTGCCTCTTACATGCAAAGGCATTGATCTATCAAGATGCAGGAAATCTCTGACTTGTCTATGATGGATTGGATAGGGCAGCCATGCTTAACTTTGGATTTGTTAATTTGTTGGTTAAGTGATTTAGGGAAGGGAGAGACCCACTGAAGGGAAGATAACAGCAAACTCTAATTTGGGGAATTAACCCTTAATGGAAAAAAAAACATATTGGCACAGTATGGGATATATATATATATATATATATATTAAGCCTCTCCTAGCAACGTTAATATGGTTATATTACAGGCAGATTAAGTAGTGATGCCTAGAGTTAAGGTTGCCTAACGTTATATTGCAAGCCCCTGTTTTCAATTGCTTGTATAATATTACCAAATATTAAAAACTTGGACTAAGATTTTCCATGCAAGATATCAGCCTCAGGCTGAAGCTTTTGACCTTTTAGCAAAAAAGGTTTAGCTGTTTCTGAGAACAAAATCAGGGAAAAACATATTTTTTTTTAATTCCCACCTTTTCTTTAAAGAGCTCTAATGCCTCCATACTTAGAGCAATAACTTGACATTTGGCAGAGGGACTGTTTTGGGTGAGAGAAGTGCCTTTCCTGTCTCCAAGAAAATCCATCTATATTTGTTTGAGACACAAGCTTTTGAAAATTGCCTTCTGCACACGTTCGGTAGAGCTTCTTAGAGCCTGGCTAAAAATCGACTATTTTTCTTAAATATAAACTGGATTTTTTTGTTTAAATTAAATATGTATTTTTTTTTAAATAAACCTATTTAAAATTAAATTAGAAAGTGACAACCTATATTAAGTTGAAATTTACTATAATTTTTTAATATCATTTAAATTAAGTTAATAATATTAAGCAATACATGTTTGCTGCCAAGTTTTAAAGAAAGTTAAAGTGAACTGGTGAAGTCACTGAATAAGCACCTGGAACCAGAGTTTGTTGAAGCACTAAACCAACTTTTGACATCAGTAGCCTCTTCTACAGGTGCAGAGAGAATATTGTCTTCATTTCAGTTTATTCAGCTAGTTCAGTTTAGTGACTGGTTAATGCAAAGTTAAGAAAGCAAGTGGGAATTGAAAAATCAGGACAGCTTGTTTTCCTCTCCTAATCTATGAAAAAAGGCTAGGTGTGAGAGGATGAGATCTACTAGTTCTAAAATCTTGAAGAACACGGTGACCAGAAACAATCAGTTGCATTCACTGACTACAGCTAATACTTCCTTTATTTATCAAAACATGATAAACTGATGTATTTTTAAAAAAATCTTATGAATCCTGCACATTTAAGATATTTTGTTTTAATTTTTAAGTGCTATTTTTGTTCATTTTTAATTGAATTTGAATTGCCATCCAAACACTGATTGAGACAAACAAGTGAAAAATTAATCATCTCAGAAATAAGAAATGCATCATTTACCATTTTCTAATATAATAAAAATTAAGAATCTGAATAAATGTAAGTTCAGCTATATCACTGCTTAAATAAATATATATAGATGTAATGTATCCTCCTGGTTAATTAAAGGAATCCCAAGGTGGGGGAAGCTCTGTACCACTCAGGGTCTAAACAACCCCTGCACAGAAGAAAGGGGGTATGGTCAGAGTGCTTCTGAGCACCAGCTCTTTGACTGCTAGCATGGCCATTTGGAGCTGTATGTGGACAGTCATAAATTCAAGCAGATTTTGGGACGCTCTAACTTATGCCAGGAATTGAATCTACTTGTGACTGGCCCCAGAAGTGAATAATCAGAAAAGGTAGCATAAAAAGTGATAATTGCCCTTTATTTTGGATGTGTGCCAAGCACAATTTTGCCAAATCAGAGAATTGGGACCAGGCTATGTATAGTATAACGTATACATGCTCATGCCATGCACTTTATCAAATATGTCATAAGAAATGTATGCTTTTCCCCGTGGAATTGACTTATTTATCTTACTATGTAACTGTCTAGCTAGGATTAAAACTGCCTTCTTAAAAATACTAGTCTTCCAGTTAGCTTTTCTCTCTCAGATATGAGGGGAAATCTAAGATCCTCCATTGATCTGTGCCGGATGGGAACCACTAACCAAAAAGCTAGGACTGAAATGAATGACCTTTGCCTATATCAACTGCCTGTTGTAGAAGCCAATGGACAGAGAAACAGAGAGCGAGAGAGAGCTCTGACTGTAATGGGTTGTAATTGAGTTCTCAGCCTTGCTTTAACTGCCTCAGTGTGATTGCCTGTGAAAATTGCTCTGTTTTATGCTCTTTGTTACGTTCTGTCAAGCCCCATTTAAAATAATGAGGCCCCTTCACTCATTTTTCCTCCACAGAGTTTGGAGCAGTCAAGAGAACTTTCAAAGGAAGAACAAAAACTGTGATGTGTGGAGAAGAGGGGGCTGTGCTAAATTACTGATACCCAGGATCTTTAGAATGGCTGTTAGTCAGACATGACCTTGACGAAGGACAGATCAAAGAGATATTATCCCACTCTCTCCACCAATCAGCTTCAGCTCCCAGAAGGTGCAAATTCATGCTGGATGCCCATAAAACTACTGTTCTCTAGCAGCTGCTCCATCTCTTTCATCACACAAACTAACACACATTACAGTGGCAGGACAGATATCTGGCTAACATGTCCCAAAAGACCTCCCATCAAAGTCACATTTGGATTGACACGGGGCGGTATTCTGAGGGGTGCAGAGCATTTGCAACTTTGACTGTCTCCAGTTGGTGCTGGAGATGCTCAGGGTTCCCTATGGGTATGGGAAAGCTCCATCATCAAATATTTCATCTTAATATCAGGTATGTGCCATCACTCGCATCATTGACTGAAAATGCATAAAATCCCCATCTTGTGTGCCATCAGGCATAGAACCCACCAGAGCAGGGACTAATAAGTATGTTGCCCTTATATAGCAAAGGATTTTTAAAGACTTTGAATATATTCATGAACTAACTCTCACAAACACCCTGTGGTAGGGGAGTTTTAGTATCCTCGTTTTGTAGAAAGGGAAACAAGTATAGTAGTTTTAAGTGAGTGGCCTAAGAATTTGAAAGTGGTGTGGCAGAGGCAGAAATAAAACCCAGATCTCTTCAGTCCCAGGTCTTAGTGTTAGCCACAAACCATCTTTCCTCACATTAAGCTAAAATAGTGCCAGAAGCATTTATTTTGTTATGAGTTAGCTGGCAGGGATCTCACTTCTGATTCAGAAAAAGTAATGGGTTCAAGGTCTAAAATAAAACTTAGGCTTCTGGACTATAAAGGCTCTGTAATGGGAGGCCATTGAACCACTAGAGGGCTGTGATTTGGATGAACTGTTAAACTGAGGATTTTTCAACTAGTTTGTTGTGAAGGTTAAAGGACTCATAGCAAATTCAGTCCTTCCTATATCTGTATACCTATTTTTTTAACATCTAGAAGAAAATCTAATGCATTGTGGAATTTCCCATGTTAGGTAGAGCTTTTTGAAAATCAAAAATAGCTTTGCATGAAGTTATGAACTTATTTTCATTTCAAAATCAATCACATTACAAAAGTTATCAAAAAATTTTGTTCACTGAAAATTTGTTTTTTCAATCAAATGTTTACCACATTTCATATTGTGAATAAAAATTTCCACATAAAATAATTGCAAAAGGTCTGTACAATTTTTCAGCAAAAAAGTAAGGGTTTTTTTGCCTTTTCTGCAAAACTTTTTTTTTTTAAAGGCAGTTTTTCCTGAACAAACTTTGTTAAAAAAATTCAGCCAGTTCTAGGGGTTGATTGAGCATTGAGGCAGTCAGTAAGGGGGATCATTCATTTCCCTGCTTAATGTAGTCTTTCCATACTCCCACAGATGGTGAGATGCTGTGTAAAATGACCATGCAATTTGCCGTAAAAGACAATTACTCATCCCAGCAAGCATCTGGGGTGAGGAAACCAACCTTCTTCAAAACCTGTGTAATGGCTTTGGAGCCTTCCCTGAAAGTGGCCCCTCAGGAGAGGAGGAGGGCTGGAGAATTCACCCAGTATGACCACATAAATATAGATAAGTATTTATTTGATTTGAAGACTGTACTGGGATCCCGGTTTCAAAGGAGGCTGCAATTTGCCAAAGACCAAGATCTTTTTCTCAAAATCTATTGCAATATGTGGGAATTCATCCTTAGAAACTAGGGATTGCTGGAAGAGAGTGAATAAGTCCAAAACCATTCCACTGAATCTCTGGAAGAAGCTACAGTCCTTTTCCTTCTGGAAGAATATATTTGAGAGATGCAGAGTTTAGAGGTCTAATCATAGATCCAAGAATCAGGTAACTCTTCAATTCTAACAACAACATTGACACTGACTCACTTTGTAGCCCAGGATAATTCATCAGCTCTCAATTTTCTTGTATATTAAATATCTACAGATGTCATACATAAAGATTAGGTGGCATTTATTTATATAAACAGAGGCTTGCTGTATCATGCATAGGATTGGCAGGATTCAATTTTTATTTTTATTTTATAACTTCAATGGATATCCATGTTTATTTTAAAGCATTATTTCTATTTTTATTTATTTAAATTTTCACAGTTGTGCAAAATTATGGATGTTTTAAAACCAGTTTAAATGGCTGATGAGTCTCCCCTACATGTTCTGGGTTTAGCTGATCACCATATTTGGGGTCGAAAGGAATTTTCCCCAAGGAGATTGGCAAAGGCCCTAAGGGTTTTTCACCTTCCTCTGCAGCATGGGGCATGGGTCACTTGCTGGTGGATTCTCTGTACCTTGAAGTCTTTAATCCATGATTTGAGGACTTCAATAACTTAGTCATAGGTTAGAAGTTTATTACAGGAGTGGATGGGTGAGGTTCTGTGCCCTGTGTTGTGCAGGAGGTCAGACTAGATGATCACATTGGTTCCTTCTGACCTTAAATTCTATGAGAATTTAAAATTTCACAAGTGCTGGAAATTGTAAGTGTGTGGGGTGTGGATGTCAGACAATAAGAAATTCAAATAATTATTTAATGTCTGTAAATGTTGAGATTCAAAAAGTTAAAAGTTTATAACCATTAAAACACAAATTTTCAACATCACATGTCAAAATATACAAAGTAAATATCTTTGAATCAAACTCTGATAAGTTCTCAAGCAGCATTTTTCTTCCTTTGCCTATTTGTAAATTTTTATCATAATTTATGGAAATATTTTTTCATCAGTTTGCATGTGTGTGCAGTGAAATCAATGTTTTACCAACATTTACTGATAAAAATCTAATCCTTCCAAGTTTAACCATACACTTCCTTTGTGAGTAGCCATGTAATCTCATTATCAAATTTTGTCTTATTTTCCTGATATGTGTTTTACTAAAGCCCAATACCAATATTGTGAAAGAAAGGTAGTTCAGAGCTCCCATTTCCTCTCCCTACCAGTGTTAGGAGGTTGGAGGATTCTCAGCTGCAGTATAAATGAATAACCTCTTACCTAAATATGGAAGCTTAGGGCTTGTGGAACAGAATGTGCTAGTTCTCCAGGGCTAGTGGGGAGGAGGAGGCTACTTAAGTGAGTTACTTTAGGTGGATCTACACTGCAATAAAAATCCCATAGCACCAAGTCTCAGAGCCCACGTCAATTGACTTGGGCTTGCGGGGCTTGGGCTGCATGCCTAAAAACTGCAATGTAGATATTCAGGCTTGGACTGGAGCCTGAGATCTGAGACTTACCCCTTTCATGGCTGTAGTGTGGTGGAATGGCCTACCTCTGGATTTGAGAGCAAAGGACCACTATACTCCCCATGGTGGGTGGAGCCAAACCTGCTCTGCCCCCCTCATTGGAAGTACCAGGGCAGGCCAGGAAGTATAAAGAGAGTGCAGCTCAGTTGAAAGGGAGCCACGGAAGGAGGCAGATGTCTCCAGCCTGCTGCAGGACTCTGAAGCTGAAACTGCACTGTGCAGCACTCTGCCCCTGGAGGAGACCAACCCTGGACAGGAATTGGCAGGACTTCTGTCATCTCTGTACCCCGAGGAGATGGAGGACCCTTGGACTACAGAGCCCTACACCTAGACTGTGATAGTAAGTAGCCCAGGGAAACCAGACTTTAGTCCGACTTTATCGCTGGAGCACGAGTCAGCATGTTTCGGTGGGATCCCTGCTGACCGAGTAGTGGAACCATCTGCAACTGTTAGGGCCCTGGGCTGGGACCTAGTGAATTAGAATGGGCCTGGGTCTCCCTAACCCCCTGCCACCAACCCCACCCCTGAGGCGGCAGCTTTTCAACCCCTAGGCTAGAAGGCCTGTTCTTTGTATTTGGTTTGCCCAGCCAGGAGACCGTGGACCTAGACTGTATGTTTACTTGCTGCCTTATCCAGGAAGCTTAGGTTGGTGGGCTAAAGATTGCTTGTGCTCAGCCTTGCCAAGAGGGCCAGAGCCCTATACTCTTGATTGGGGTCCATCCTAGCTGAGAGACCCAGGGCTAAAGGCCGCTGACTGCTCTGCTCCACCTGTTAACAGTTTGTTAACAGACTGTTAACAGATTTTTGCCCCTACTAGGAGGCTACAAGCTATAGACGGCTTGCTGCTCAGCCCTGCCAATGGGGCCTGATGCAATAAGGTGGTGTGGCGTCCCTCCCCACTTGACAGTGAGAGACCATTGCAGTGGGGTTTCAGAGCCCAGGCTCCAGTCCATACATCTACACTGCAATTTTTAGCCCCGCAGCCCAAGCTCTGCCAGCCCATATCAGCTAACCCAGCCCAGCCACAGGTCTTTTACTGCATTGTCGATGTGCCCTCCGATACTAGAATGAAGGAGGGGAGAGGCATGGCTTTTTCTCGGCTTATAACAGCTGCTGAACATGGTGGGAAAAGGGGAGGAATCGAGGCCCCGATCCCTTAAACACAGATTCCCCTCACTCCCTGAAATGAGCAGGGAAGATAGCAGAGAAGAAGCAGGTGCCTGACTGACAGCAATCCTATGTAAAAGAATCAAGGGAAGGGCAAGCAGAGGCCCTGAAGGATTCAACACTCTGATAACAGCTAACAGCCTCCAACTGTAGTGCTATGTTTGCTTGGAACATATTATCCAGCCACTAGTTTTCTCCAGATTGGGTGAGATCCCTGGGGGAAAAAAAGTGAGTCAAAACTGGCACTCTACCTGTGTGGAAGCCTCTTTGTCTGCATTGGCAGCACTATCCATAATTAAATGCCTCCTGCTTAAGAATGACTGACGCTACAGATCGTGACACCAACGAAGTGCCATAGTGGGGTGAGGAAGGGAAGAAAAATCCTGTGTTTTGAGTATGTCTTTTGGATCTATATTTGCAATTGTTACACTTTGCTGCTTGGAACTGTGGTTGTGGTGTTAGTCTGCATGTTGGGGTTCTAATAAACAGCAGGTTTTAAAATAAAAAATTATATCTCATCACTTCTGTAATGGGCAATTCAACACACAATTCAACAGCAATACACGAGGCTACCAGGAATATGGCAGAAACTATTATCCACAAGAGGGTGAGGAAAAGGGTGCTTAGTGCCATTCTGGTCAGAGGGAGGGGCCCTCTTCAAGACTGTAAACATCCCTTCTCCCCTACTCTGGTGGCCCAGGGAGTGAGAGGCTTGAGTCCTCAGTGTTCTGGATATTTGCCTCTTAAGCCATCTTCTCCTACACAAGCAGCAATTTACCCTATTCAGCAATTCCCTTGGGCAACCCAGAAAGAAATGCAGTTTATTATTTAGTCATAAGCGTGGTTTTATGATCCCGTAATTGGCAAGGAGATGAGAAATGTTTGATATTCCATATCCAACCACATGCCAAGCTGCAGAAAGAGAGACAGGGCTGAGTCTGCAAGAAGGCTTACGATAACTCATTGCTAACAATCCCCAGGGCAGCCACTTCCTCTCCAATCCTTCACTTATCTGTATTCATTATTCTTCCCTTCTTCCTTCCTTTTGTAGACTTTCTTCTTCCATTTCATAATGACACCATTTCCACTTCTCCCTCTGTGTTCTTCAGTATCACAGAGTCTGGTTATATATTTTTACTGTCTCTCTCCCCTTCTGTCCCTCATTCTGTTTTTCTGTGTATGGTGGGCAAAAACGAGGCAGAGAGACCCAGTGCTTGTTGTGGGGTGTTTTGAACGGTTTTATCCTTGCAGCTATTTGTTACTAACTATTTTCCTTACTAGTGCTGACATTTGGCGTCCTTTATTATACACACTAGTCTGTGAAATTTATACTATAATATATTGCTGTCTTCTCATAATAAAAAGGGTGGAAGCTTATTATGCTTTTTGTCTTGTGCATTTATTAGCAACCTGGAAGGTCTGTTTGGCAGTGGTATTGTTTGCACAGTCCTGCAGTCACCAGCTTTGAGGCACAGAGTAGCATATATCTCACAATGACAAAGATTTTTTACATTCCACATCTTGCTGACTAGGTTATTGCCTGTTGCTTGGTTGCTTTTTATTAAGACAATGTTCCATGCTCTTATTTTTTATTTCTCTTCTATAGCTCATGGACAAAGACAACATGATTCTGTGCATTTAAGGTGGTTGTTTCTTTTGCTGCTTGAGACTTTTTGCCCATATAAGACATTCATTAACTCAGAATAATAGAAGAGCTGGGCAACTGGAAGTTTGGGGTTTGTATTGACCTAATCATCAAATGCAATAAACTAGGATTCAAAGGTGGTTTAGGTCACAAGTAGACATTAATCTGATGGCCTTAATTAAACCCCACCTGGATATTTGTCCACATCATAGAACACCACAGATCAACCTGACTGGGAGTACTGACAAAGCAGAGATCCAAAGCTGAACTACCAAAGAGTGTGTCAAGTCACAGTTGAAGTGCCTAGGTAAAGGAAATAGGACTACATGCTGGAGATCATATGGTTTCTTTTAAAACGTATTTGAGGTGATGGAGGAGGGACAATATAGTCTTTCTGTGGAACAGTGAGAACACACATGGAGCTGTGCACTGCTATGAAACACAAACAGGCCATGACCACAAAATAGCTGCTCTTCTCCCAATCTGCAGATATTCCTTGCTCCAAACTCTGGCAAAATATATGATCATGACAACTTGAATATATACCATGAGGCCTAGCAAGCTCCCCCACGACAATAAAATCTATATGACTCCCATGAAACCAGGGATCAAGACACACATTGGAGCCTATGGAATTCCCTGAGAAAGAGACTAGTTGAATTTGTGAGGGTTTGCATAGAATCAAAGAAATGTGAAGGGATAACATTTCTGTTCATATAATTCCTGGAGGAGAGAAAGCACTGCAATTTTCTACATTTGGCATTGGAATAATCCTTTGGAAATTAAGGACATATCAGATAAATTAGAAATGGAACATACATATTACGCTATCTAATGGAGGACTATTTTTCACAATACATTTTCTAGTTCTTTGTCCAGTCCAGTTTTAAATGACTCAAGTGATAGGAATTTCACCACTTATTTCAGGGGACTATGCCACAGCTGAATAGATCCTACAGTTAGGAAATGTTTTCTGATCACTTTTCCTTACTCAGTTTTACCTTATTATTCCTACGAATATCCCCCTTGGTATAAAGTATATAATGCACATCATGCTAAGCATGTACAGTATCTGGATGGTGACCTAGGAGACACAATCTAATGGTTAAACCTCAAAGAACAAAACTAACCACAGGAGAATCACAGCAATTTTGCAGCATACATATACGTGCACAAATGTTCATATCTATTCCATCACAGCCGCCACACCAGCACTGTTCTATCACAGCCCAGCTGTCCAAAGGTTATTGCAGCTGGCAGAGTGTATACCATACAGTGTGTTAGTCACATTGCAGAATGATTAACGTAGCTGGGAACTCTCTGGCACAATGTATTGGGAGATTTTAAGTGTCAGAGAGTCTAATACCTGCAAATATATTTATCTTCCTTTTAATATTTCATTAAGTTAGAATTCATGAACTGGATCTTTTATAGAGAAGTTTTATGAATTATGCACCAGAATCAATGAGTTTTTACTTTTCCCATATTTTACTTTGTCTCAGAGCCACAGGAGGGATCGGTGCCCATCGATGATAATACATAAATTAGAGACTGAGGGGTACAAGAGGCAGCAGATGTGCAAGGTCTATGGTATTCTCTCTATTCATGGTCCAAAGAAAAACGCTGCTTAGTTGTATATTTTAATATCTCTTTTTGTTCTGTTATATTTAAGTCTTACTTTGTGTGTGTCTCATGCTCATCTAGAACACTGGATTCTTGGGAAAATTTCTATCATTGCTCTGTTGCTTATCAGATATGTTTGCCTAGCCCTTACCTCCCACTTTACTATACAGCTACCACTGCCAGCTCCTCAGATGATGTTATCAGGAGGTGGCTCCTTTGTCTTCCCTGAAGCCAAAAACACCACTGGTAGCTTTCTCTACTTTCTATATAGTAAAAAAGAAATAACAGTTACATGGGAATATCTCTTACGTTTTCAGACAACTTCTATCTGAGCCACAAGCACCGGGCATCTTCAGTGACAGGTACTTTGCATTTGCTAATACAAGCATATAGCACAGTGTACATATAATATATTCAGTTAAAAACAAAATCCCCTCACTGCTTCCCTCTGTGGAGAGGGAGGAAGGGAGAAAGAAGCACTCCTGACACGCTAGTCACGTCACTTAATGCACTACTAGAAGACTCTCATGTCCAGATCCACAGAGTCTGGGATTTAGGCACCTAAGTCCCAGTTTTGGCTCCACTGTGACCCACAAAATGCCCACCAAACTCTGTAGGTGGCTAAACTCAGTCAGTATCTAAGGCTATGTCTACACTGACGGCGGCAAAGTCACCGCCATCCGATCGACTTCTGGATCGACTGAGCAGTCAGTGAAGACCCACTCAGTCGATCCAGAAGTCGATGCTGTTAAACCACCCCCGCGAGTGGCGTAGCGCTGTGTCAACAGGAACACAGTTCCGCCAGTGCAGTGCAGTGAAGACAGCCCACAGAAGAGAAGCACAGCAGTTGATAGGAGTTACGCAAGTTCTCTGCGTAGTTTGCGTAACTCCTATCAACTGCTGCCGAATTGCCGGGGTAAGTGCAGACCAAGCCTAAGTACCTGCCTCTGGCCATTCACAGTTGGCTGCTTCTCCTAAACATCCAGATGCCTATCTCCCACAGGAGCCCCAGAGTGATTTATAAACCAAGGGAAGATAGGCATTCGTCTACCTAAAGAGAAGTCTACACTACAAAATTAAGTCAACCTAAATTATGTCGAAATACAGCCACCGCCGTAATTAAATCGCTTTTGCATGTCCTCACTATGCTCCTTGTGTTGGTGATGTGTGTCCCCACCTGGAGCACTTGCACTGATTTAACTGTCAGCGTGGGGCATTGTGGGACAGCTTCTGAAAGGCAGCAATGGTCAATGTAAGCAATACAGGGTCTACACTGACAGTGCGTCGACCTAACAACATCGACCTAAGCACTACACCTCTCCTGGAGGTGGAGTTATTAAAGCTTGGTACACACTTACCGGGAAATTCGGTGGCAGTCGACAGGAGTTACGCAAGCTACTCTGCGTAGCTTGCGTAACTCCCATCGACTTCCTAACTTCCCTTTACCGCACCTTCTCCACAGTGCTGCACTGATGGGAAATGTGTTCCTGGATGTAGCGCTACGCCTTTTGAGGAGGTGGTTTAATTGAATCAACTTCCGGATTGATTCAGTGGGTCTTCACTGCCACTCAACTGATACGGATAGATTGATCTGACAGTGCTGAATTTGCCGCCATCAGTGTGTACATACCCTAAGTCGGTGTAGTGGGTGAGTTAAATCGGTGGGAGCTACATTTTAATGTAGACACTTACAGAGTTAGGTTGACCTGAGCTGCCTTACGTCAACCTAACTCTGTAGTGTGCCCAGGCCTAAGTCATGTGTGGGACCTGATGCAGTAGGCATGCTCAGAGGCTGCCTACCAGTCCAGATCCCATTCAAAATCTCCCTGCCAGAGAAGGAGGTAACAGTGCCCATCTCATAACTTTTTGTAAAGTGGTTAACACTCACCTCGGACAGGGGAGACCCAGGTCCAATTCCTCCCTCTGCCTGAGGGGAAAAGAGAGTGCCATAGCCACTGAGCCCTGGGATAGTCTGATGTGGGGTTCTGTCCATCTCTCCTATGGAAGGTGCCATGCTGCCTCCTTTGAAAACCAGGTGAATTGCTAAGCTAAAGGGTCTTGCCAGCTCAAATCCACAGAAGATCATGCCAGTGCAGTTCCCATAAAAGAACTCCCTGGGGAGTTGCATCCTCCCAATGTTGTGCTGGGAACCCAGATTCTACCCAAAGGTTTGGCAATCAAAGTCCAAGGCAAACAAAGTCCTGGGCTGTCTCTGAAGACTTCTCTCTTTCAGATGTTCTCACTAGGAATCCACATTCTCCACAAAAGTCAGGCAATTATAATCCAAACTCAAACAGTTCTTCCTGATTCTGGGAGAGACTGCCAACAACTCCAGCTCCCGCCGCAGTTTCCCTTGTGATAAAGAAGACTGCTCCTTATATCCTGCCTGTCCTGCCTTGCCAACATGCTCTACAAAGTCCAGCATCCCTGAATTCATGAACGTCCCAAAATTCTTTCTGGCTGAAAGAAGAGGGTAGTTTTCACCTGTTCACACATGAAGGCTCCAGTCCTGTACTCTATGACAGGAACCCCAACACCCTTCAGCTCAGTATGATCTATCTGGATCTTGAATCTGGGTATGGTATGGAGCACATCTCCTGCCTTCTGATACTCTTCCCTGGAAGCAAGCAAACAGGGAGGGGGAAGAGAGGGATGAAATCTCCTCAACTTGCTAGATTCAGAAGCTGGCCAGAAGCAAGGGGGAAAGTAAGATGCACCCTTTCAAGAGTGGCATTAGCATACTCTCCCCAGAGCAATGGGGAGGCAAGGAGGAAATTGAGAGTTTGTAACCCAGGAACTTCTTAGTGCCTAGGGGAACAGAGGGGGTGTAGAGGGCTTAGAGGTTTCTCCTGGGCCTGGTATGTACATTCCAGTTCACCAAAAAAGGTCAAGTGAGATCACAAAAGCTGGTGTCACAATGACCACCCATATCCTTGTGAAATGAATGTATGGATGTTGCATAGGGAGTTATGTATATACACCGAATATTATGCTTTTAAGGTCTGTAACTAGGGACTTGTCACCAGCAAAGACAAAAACAGGTTTTCTGTCAGACAAGAAATGTGTATTAATCTGGTTGTTTAATGTAAATTAAGTATTGTGTGGTTCACGATGGGTCCCATCTCATCCCTCTGAACCAAATACCAATGAAGGCTTGTGAAAACTTCAGAAAGAGAAAAGTAACAGGAAGAAGGACACGGTGCGGGAGGGAAGGATCCCTAGTTGCACATCGAAGGTTTGATCTAGTATATTTGAGGATCAAAAGAAGCACTCTATCATCCCTCACCTAGGAAGTAAACGGACCGTGTATTTGCTTCATGAAAGAGAGGTGTTAACCAGGCTTAGTTGAAAACACTGCAGAGAACTTTGGGTGAGATAAGCTTCTAAAGACAGTAGGGTAACGTTAGTTAAGTTTTGACTCTAGAAAGTGTGTTATGATTTTGTTTTATTTTTAATATTTGTTTCCAATATCCTTACTCACTATCACTTGAATCTCTGTTCTTTGATAGTAAGCTTATTCTTGTTTTCACTATAAATATATTTAAGTGCTGTCATGTTAAGCAAGGTGCTGGTCCTGAGTTGATCTTACAAGTTGGTGGATGTTTTTCCTTTAGGAGCAGCAGGCCTGGTAATTCGATGGGTGTTCAATGGACTCAGTGGTTGGTGTGTGCCTGCCTATACAGAGAGACTGAGGTCTGCAGAGGTCTGGAAGGCAGTGCTTGTGTTGTCAGAGGCAGGTGGTTTCAGGGAGGTGATCCATAGCAAGCACAGAAAAGACTTCCTCACGCTAAGGGATGATGGTGGTGGGAGAGACTGCCAACAACTCCAGCTCCCTTTGCCATTTCCCTTGTGATAAAGAGGACAGCTCCTTGTATCCTGCCAGCCCTGCCTTGCAACCAGTCTCTACACATTCCAGCACCCCTGAGTTCATGAACTTCACAAAAGAGTTGTGATGGCCTCACCACCCTGGGTTCCCTGGGGAATGTCACAGTGCATCAGAGGCACAACATCCCCAGAGCTATTCATGAGGCAACACAGCTTATGCACAACCCCTTTCTCAGAACTGTGCCTAAAAGCACGACATAGCTGCTAATGTGCCCAGAAGAAAAATTCCTATGCCTGAAGATGTTTTTTATTTTTAAACTGGTACATCAGCTTCTCAAGATTGTGCATCTCTCTCTCTTCCAGCCACTCTTCTCTGATGCGAGTCTTGATGGCCCTGAGAACACAATTAATAAAGGAAACGAATCCTTACACAAGTGACAAGATAAGTTCAGGACACTAACTACCATTGACAAAAATAATAGAGGTAAGTGATGCCAATATCCAAGGACTAGAGCCTTCAGTGATAAATGTAGGCTTCTTACTCAGGATATGAGGTTATTATAACCGCCAAGATGACAGATAACACTGTTCTTAAGAGTTAAGTGGATGATTGTGAGAAAAAGTTTAATCGTGTAAGAAACCAAAGGGGACTCAAACATCCCTGGGGAAAAACAGCTGAAGAAGCTTATCTGAAGAACTGCTTGAGAGACCTAATGTTAATTAGCCTGTCCTAGCTGATCTTTCCCCTAAAAGCTCCTTTTCAAGGTAACTGCCTCTTCATAAATCTCTGCAGTCCTGGTAGTCTTGAAAATAGTCTTCAGTTGAGAGAGTATCCTAAAAGCCACCTGAGTGTTAGAGGAACTAACACACTAGTGAGGTGCAAAGGTAAGGTAAGTATCTATCCAGAATATACAGCTTCACTTTTGTAAAGGGAGGAAGGATATGAATCAGACAAGCAACAACTACTCAAACAGATGGGAATCAGCTTAGAATGAGTTAGAGTGGATATATCTTTATTAGACTTGGTTGCGGTAAAAAGTAAGAGTTCAAGAAAATTTCCAGAAATGTAGACAAAACGTCAACCAATTGTATGGTTGATTAAAAAGTCTGTAACATTTCTATGAATGTTTTTGTCAAGATTTTTCAGGGTGGGTTTTTGTTCAAAATTCTAGTCCAAAAAATTTCAGGCAGCTTTAATCCTCACATTCCAATGGCCAGCAGAGGAAAAAGCTTTTATAAAAGCAGGGAAAAGATGAAGTAGGGATGTGATCAATGACTAGAGGAAATAGTCATTCTTTGTCTAAGTTGCTATTTTCCCCCTTCTGATTGCATTATTAATGCAGCTGATGGGCATTGGATAAAGAGAAAAAGGAGTAGAAAATACCGTTGCCAGACATCTTAAAAGGCTTTTATATGGATCCTGAAAAGTTATTACATTTCTGGGGAGTGTGTAATAGTTCACATATGTCTTCAATTGTTTTGCCATTTGGATTAGGACTGTGGCATGTTTACATTGTGATTTGTATTACAGTGCTCTGTAACGGGTCCATCTGAGACTCTGTTTGTACACAGAGTAATTGACAGTTCTGCCCTTCAGAGCTTATAGTCTAAACAGGCAGAGGATAAGGGGAGAAATAGAGGTGAAGTGACTTGCTCAAAGTCACACACCTTGTTAGTAGGAAAGATATAAATAGAACTCAGGTCTCCTGAATCCCCATCTGGTGTGCGTTACACTAGACCACACTGCCGCTCATAGTAGCACAAGCTCTTTATCATGATGGTTCTATGGATAGAAGCAACTATCACAACTCAATGCCATTGTCAGATCTTCACTCTAGAGAGAATAAGTGGCCACTTGAGCCATAACCTTGCAGTTCAATTTTTACACCTTGTCACCTCCACAGTAATTTTTGGTGGTACACTTACTTTTCAAATTAAGGCTCTGATCCTGAAAACATACATGTGGGTACTTAACTTCATTCACACCTTAACACACTCACACTTTATTTAAAGGGAGAGATCAGCTAGAAGGACAAGAAAATTACTGAGATCCAGTGACCAAATTTGCAAATATTTCTCACTGCTATTTTAGGCCTTAGTCAATGGGACTACGCATGTCAGTGAAGGTAAGCATGTGTGCAGGTGTTTGCATGATCAGGGCTAAATTAGCAATGAAGATCTAGAATGTTTCCTAAAATTCTAAAGCCCCAATCTTGTAAATTATAACTTGAAATCCCTGGGACTCCACAGGACTCCATCCTCATATTAAAAAATTGCAGTACAGGGGTGTTAGTTTCTACTTAAGACTTTTTAACTGTGGTACTATTTTTTTAAATGACAAAAAATGCACATTGTTATTGGTTGTTTTATTGTACTAAAAATAAGTATGGTATCTTCCCATCTGATTATCCCAAAAAATGTCTGCATATATTTGGCTCTGGGAATGGGTTTTGCCTGAACTACTGACCTGACATCTTTCTAATCTGATTACCTGTCCTTGTGTTAGACCAGCTCTCTGGTCTGGAAATATGCTACAGGTGGTGACAACTGGTGTTTTTGTGTGAATCTCACTCTTTGCTGTCTGGACAAGTTGTGCTGATGACTTGTAACAGCATTCAAATGATTTTTAATAAAATAGAGAGTAGCAGAGAGTGACACATGACCAGACAGGGGGGCACTGGCAGAGCTGTGGGTGGAAGGGACCTTGGTCAGTAATAGAAGAGATTTCTGTCAGTCAGAGGTGAGGTGCATTAGCAGAAATGGGAGTGAGGGAGGGTTCTCAGGACTGGAACAGCAAGTGTGTTGCAAGTCAAGGTGGAGACGTATTGCTAGCACTGTGTGTAGAATAAGCATGATTACCCTGTCCCTGGTCCTCCTAATGGCTCAGCTTTTTCATATTTGTTTGGTATTCAGTATAGAACACATAGTTGTCTAAAACAATAGCCAGAGAAACACTGTTCATTTTAATCATTAGTTGAAAGCTCTGGCTCTTCACTTTACATTTTACAGAAGAAGGAATATTCTGCTCTAAAAGAAATTGATTCAGGAGGCTGTAGCGAAAAGGTAAAAATTCTTCCCTATGCATACCACAGGTCCTTATTGTTCAGGAAAATATTTTATAGGAATATGATATAGAAAATTCTGCTGGTAAGATAATACTCTCCCCCCAGACCAGTGTGTTAGAACAGATTCAGCTCTGAGACTCGCTCAACATGTGTCTTCTTCCTGAATGAAGAGGTATCACAGAGGAAGCTTTTATAAAGTGAGTTTAGAGTTCATGCAGCTGAGGGATATGAACCAGCCTCAGTACTTAAAGGTACCACCCTGCATTTAAGTTTCTCTTACATTGTACAACCCACAGCTGATCTGTACTACAAGCCCTTGACCTCTCCTGATTAGAGAAGGTCAATTTTACACAAACAATGTTGTGATGTGCACAAACAGGGTCTCAGTTAAAATCATCAACATTATTTACCCTGTGACCCCAAGGAGGGTTTGAAGCCAAACACATCGAGATGAAAGGCTATGGCCAACATAAACTGTTTGTATCATACGGGCCCCTTCAACAGCTTTTTTAACATTTGCTATGTTTTGTAAACCATAATTTTGGTCTTTTTATATAGTATCTCCATTACTGGAGGTTTGTCAACTGTGTAGCCTATTCTGGTCAGTCCTCTACTAATCTCTTGGTGGATGTATATTAGTAGAGCACACCAACTTAAAGCATCAAACACGGCAAGATAGCATCCTTAAGCATGTCCTAAATATGTCTACCAACATGACTTCCACATCAAGTGATAAGATGGATATCAGCTGGAAAGAGAAAAAGAGGGTGACTTGGAGAAATGTTACATAGAATAGAGAAAGAAGTTAAATCCTTCAACATGACACACAGAAGCTTGAACAGACCAGCACAGAAAAAGAAATAGCAGAAACTGGTAGATGCCCTATGCCCCTGAGGGTGGGGAAGATAGAGAAAGAAGATGGGTGAAATCTACTGTCCACCTCCCTAAAGCCCGAGAAAATGGGCTCTGTGCAGGTGGAATGAGAAGAGATTGGGGCAATTGAATCCATACACTGCCCCACCCCAGGTTCAGTGAGTGCCTTCTGTGTGTCCCCACTCCTCCCCTGCATATCTGCTATTCGAGCTTCCAGGCTGGAATACCAGCATCATCCCCCTTGAGCCAGCTGCAAGGGTGAAAGGGCGGGGGGGAAGGGGGGTCATAGAATCCCCCTAACTATGAATTCTATCATCCCTCTCCCAACATGCCTCCATGCCTTTTGCGTGCGGCATTCCTCACGAGTCACCAGCCTAGGTGGTTCCAGCATACAACCCTTTCACATAGCAGCTGGAGGTAAGCAGACACCCCAGTACAGTTGTCCATCCATAGCTCCCCTGTGCCATGACTAAGTGGTACAACAGCCCTCTGCAGCAGGGCTGAATATCACCCCTAGTGCTTGCTACTGGGAGTTGTCCCATTGTCTCCAGTGGCATCACAAGTGGTATTAAGCACTGCAGTCAGTGGTGGCTGTAGGATTAGTCCATAGTTTACATACTATCTGCCAGGACACAGTGGGAGAGAGACATCAGCTCCAGGGGGGAGGGAGGGAGGGAGATTTATAGAAAGTAAAATTAAAGAGGTTTCTTGTTTCCAAAGGACCAGGTCATGTCACTCCCTTGGTTTGGGTTCATTTGCTTTAACATATGTATTACTTAGGGTATTTTTAAAACTAGATTTACAATACAGAGTTTTAAAACTACATTGAACAAATGGTGGAATGACACACACCACTTCATTTTACAAAGGTCACCAAACAATCGGCATTGAATTGGTGGTGAAAGCTTCCATATCCCATTCCCAATCCCTAGAGCCTTCCATTGCCTTTCACATGCACTCACTTACTGGGATGATTAGCAGCAGTATCCATTTATATTACCATAGCACCTAAAGGCCTTAACTGAGATGAGGGCCATGTTGCACGAGGTGCTGTACACACATGCAGGAAGAGACAGCCCCTATTTTGAAGAGCTAATAAACTAAATAGACAAGACAGACCAAGGGAGAGAGAGAGAGAGTAAGTGACCTGTCCAAGGTCATGCAGGGAGACTGCAGCAAAGTCAGGAACTGAATCTGACCTCAGTCCAGGGCCTTAACTACCAGACCTACTTTTCTTTCATTATGAGCTGCATGGGATCAAAGAAGCATCCATAGGGAAATTCACAGGGCTTCGCACCTTAGTCTGTAACAAATCTAGAAGACCTCTGTCCAGTGGAGGCGGGGGAGGAGGGATGGGAAGACAATGTCTGCAAAATTAAGACAAAAATCAGTCCAGAACAGCAATAATCCTTTTCTCTCCTGTGAATTCTCTCTCCGCCCCCTGCCTCTTCCTTTCCTCATTTCATGCCACTTGTGACCAGATTTATTTTTAAAGCAAAAGCACTGAATTATGACAATGCTGCTGTGGCCTCTCAGACCCTATACATCACAGAACCTGAACTGCTTCACTCTCCAGAAAGCTCTTTACCCAGAATATACTACAACCAGCATTTTTGCAAACACTTCAGCCACTCCACAGGGATTTATTTACACCATCACAATACATCAAGCAGCTCGTTGTGATGAATGGGTTTTCTGTGGACGTGGAGCTCCTCTCTTTGTGCATTCTCTGTGTCCATTCACACCATTCTCCTGAGACTAGAGAATAGAAGAATCTATGACAATCGCTCTTAACCACTGTCAGTGGCGTTTTTGGATAACATGGTGGGGAGAATTTCCTCATTAACAACCACAAAGGAAGGAATTTAGCCCTAAATTTCAAAGAACCAGAAACAATCTCTCTTAAGTACTTACATGATCCTGCAATGGTGCGTGCTCACCAGAAGTAGCACCCCCTCATGCCTGGAGGAAGTGTTGCAGAAATCCACCACCTGCACCCCCTTTTGCCCACTTCCCTGGCCTTGAGATGGCCTGTTTCTCTCCGGGTCTTTCGTGGCCTGACCCTCAGGCCAGGTCACATGGAAGTTTAACCCCCTTCCAAGCTAACAACGGTTCTAACTGAAAGTCCAAAACAAATTCTCAAACTAATCATTCTCCTGCCACTTGTGGGCACCACTGAAAACTTCTGCTTCCTGGACCCATCAAAGCTTCTTTTATCTTGATTCCTCCACCAGCAGGATTCCCCCACTGCCTCTGGCAACTTGCCTTAGGGATCTTGCTGTTCCTTGTAGGCCCCATCTCAGGGCTCCCCCACAGAAACCTACAAATCTCCATGTGGGTCTCTTCTATTCCCTGTTGCCCTTCCAGAGCACCAACCCAAGGACTGTGTCCCTGAAGGCCTAGCCCCTGGTTCCGGGGCCCACCACACTGGTTAGCCATACTGTGGTAGCAGGTACAGCTAGACCCAAACTACTGTACTTTCCCCCATAGTCAATCAGCATGTGTAACACATGTAATGCAGTCCCAGCATTATTTAAATAGTCCTTCCTGATTCCCTGCAGCTGGGGTCACTCATCACAATTAAATCTCCCTATCACGTGCAGCTATGGTTACTAATCAGCCCTATGTTGCTAATTCACCAGTGAGGCAGAGGGATAGCTACTAAGTCATCAGCAGTGTTGAACCCAGCATGCCTCAGAAGGCCAGCCAGCCCATGCCAGGCCCTCATTACCATAGTATCTGAGTGCCTCACAGTCTTCAATGTATTATCCTCACAGCACATCTGTGTGATAGGGAAGCGTTCTTATTTGCATTTTGCTGATGGGGACCTGAGGCACAGAGATGCGAAGATCCAGCTCCTCAAAGGCATTTAAGCAATTAACTCTCAAGGAAAGCAGTGGGAGTGAGGTGCCGAAGTTCCTTTTGAGGAGCTGGATCTAAATGACTTGCCCATGGTCTCACTGGACAGCTGTGGCAGAGCAGGCAATTGAACACAGGTTTCCTGAATCCCTGGCTGATATCCTAACCACTGGATCACCCTTTCTCTGCATTGCAATTATCAAATCACCTGACAGGATGTGTTAAGAGATATTTTCTTTTCTTTTGTTTTCATTTTAAGAGTAGAAGGTGGCAAGGGACAGCTCAGGGATTGGCAATATAACTACCGGGCCTTTCACCTCTAAGTCATCAGTTCATATCCAACCCAACATAGTAGTAATTGAAAGTCAGCATCTCTAGGTTGTCAGTGGTTTATGTGGAAATAGGTTTGTAGTCTCTGTCCAGTTCCTAGCAGACAGGGGTCCACACCACAAATATGCACCATCAGAACCAGCATCTCATCAGAGAGGCCAAGAACTACAAAAGACTGCGTGGACTGTGCTTCTTTCTCATTCTTAGCACAGGTCCAGTGAAGGAGACACTGATAGGGAGTTGAGAGTAGAGGATTCTTACACTGCCCATGCTCTATTGTTTTGTGGTGAGCTCAGCAAAAGACCCCTCTAGACAGCAATTATACTGAGACATTCACCATTCCTTAGTGGCCAGATTTTCAAATGAGCTTAGCTACCAGCGTTCTGAGCATTTTGAAAATCTGGCCATGTATTGTGTGGTCTAAGTGGGAGGTGAGCTTCTTTTGAAAATTTGGCCTTAGATATACAGTTTTGTAGTCACTGGAGCACCTGCTTATGATATTCAAGAGGGGAGGGAAAAGCCTGTCTGACTAAATATATCTGTCTGTCTGGGGAAACCCAGCTGTGAGATCTGGACAAATAGATAGAAATCATGGTTCAAAATAATAACCACCACCCCAAAAGAATGTTATTAATAAATGCAACTCAACCCTGAAAAGATTAATTGAAAAATCAACCAACAGCAAATCAATTACATATAAATGAATAAAGCAGCATGAGAAAGACGCTGGTTGGCTGGCTGGTTTGTTTTGCTTTACTGTCTCCCATAGCAGTGGATATGACATGCACATTAGCCCCAAATGAATTCGTAATGATCAAGAAAGTCATTACACGATATGCCAAATGAATTATTAATGACAGAACATAGAGAGAAAAGCATCCCCGGAGCCAGCGCAGTGGGCGAGGGGCTTAGCGCTTGGCACTGCCATATGGGAACGTCAGGTTCAATTATGGGTCCCAGGTTCTTGCTCCCCAGAGGCCAGGAGAAAAGCTGAATCAACATTACCTGCTTAGTTTCTGCAGGGAAGGGAGCTTCTCTCAGCATCAGCCTTTCTCGCTGATTGAGGGGGAGCATTAAAAGGCTTTGATTAGTTTTTGTTTCTCCTAGGCTGGAAGGATGCTTGTTCTATCTCATTTTGGGATGCAGGATGTCATGTAAAGAACAATCCAGGTGGTGGAGGCTCACAGAGGGAGGCATGGGGGAGAAAAAATGTGCTTGCTAATGGCTTCTCTGGTGAGGAGCTCCTGCGGAGGCATTTCAGCAGCTTCCAACACAGGGGGGCACAATGCAGGCATGGAGAGTTGCTTGTGGACTTTGCAGAACTCCCCCTCCTATCCCCCTGTTTGATCTCACAGAGCTGTGTCAGGCAACCTGACAGTTTGGGGTTCAGTTACTTAATTTGTATCTAAGCTCCTGATTCTGGAAGGGTCCGTACACAGGCCTAGGCTTCACCGACAAGTTCTCAGGGTGGAAGCAAATGAAGTTTTGTGTTTTCTTTCCCCCAGTTCCATTAGAAAAATAAAGCCACGGTAAAATGCAATAAATCTATAGGGCTTTAGGGCCAAGGAGTTTAATGGGTAATAGGGGCCATTGGTGTTTTCAGTTGCTTTGTTATTTGTTTATTCACTTCCTTTTGCTGACATTATTATAGCCCTGGGAGCTGACTATCACTAAAGTGGAGCAGGATGATGTTATAGGGAAAACGATTTTTAAAGACCATGGGGAAAGGGAGGAATGCTCACAGAGAGTGGGTAGAGCATGAGGGGCTGTGGATGGAGAGTAACTTGTGCCTGACTGGAATAGTGCAGTGAAGTCAGTGCATCATGAGAATGACCTGGGCATTACCAGGGACAGTGCAGGCCTCTGTGCATGGGGAAGGGATTGGTCTGTGTATGGAGAGGGGGAGAAGAGCACAGTGGGGCCTATGCTTATCAAGAGTGATGGGGTTGGGACATGGGACAATGCAGGGGTCAAGTTATGGGGAAGGGGATTGATCTGGGGTTTTGTGGGGTGGGGAAAAGTGAGAGGGCCCTCTCTATCCCTCCCCTCATGAGGAGGGGAGAGCCCCTATGATTGGGAAGATACTGTCTGCATATGTGGAAATGGAGGGAAGGGCTGTAAGGCCTGCGCAGAGGAATGCAAGGAGACAGCAGTGCTTATTGTTTGAGGTTAGAATGCCTGTGCAATGTCCTAAATTAAGGGAATTACATAATTCACATAAACTGGAGAGGACAGCCGTTGTATTGCCTGCTAACTAAACACAAACAGATTGTGCAAGGAGTTTTTATGGTGGTTCGAAGGCTACAATGCAAACTGCAGCTACATTGTAAGCAAGGCTCCATTCCAGAACAGTTAATACTCAGCAAAGGAGTTTTTCAGTAACTGGTGTGTAATTTGCACAGAGCAGTTGCCTCATTGGCCTCAAAGCTGAGATTGTAGCTGAGACACATGATATGCATTAGGAATCATGTCTCCTCCCCCTGTCAGAGCAGGAAATGCAATCAGTTTGTGTGGCAGCCTAGTAAAGTGCAAAGGGGTGGTTACCCCTGAGTGGGGCATTCTCACAAGGTGGGTGCAGCCTACACCCAAGACAAACTCTTTGTATGGAGCACAACAAACAACCCAACTACCACTGCAAACTCCCTTTTTATATACCTAGGGGGAGCTAAACTTGATAAGATAAGCCCAGCTGTATGTACACTACACTCTAACCCTTTCCTGTATGATTCTACACCCCACACAGCTGACAGGGAAACAGAGGATTGGTTTGGGGCTGGCCAGTAGATCTAAGGCCCAAATACCCAAACATTCATAATTTCAAAAAAACTCATATGCAAGGCTTGGATGGTTGCTGGTCACACCCCTTGATGTTCCTGGCTTCCTAAGAACCAAAGCAGGGCTCCAGTTGTGAGCAGTTAACAGGAGGATTGTAGGGTATTGGTTAACTCGGGGCATCTCTACAGAGCTTTACCTATCCAGATCTTAAGCTGCAATCCAGCCCCAAATCAGAAGTGGCAATTGCTCAGCCTTACACATCTCCAATGAGCTGGGGGAAGAGGCATATCAGCCCAGTTGCTAAGGGACTGGTGTTCGCCTTACAAAAGTCACCACAGCAGCTGGCACTAATTAGCCCCTGTAGCTCATGGAGGGGTCAAGAAATGAAGGGGTGATATTTGCAGGGAAGGGCTGATTCACTGATTGGGTTCAATGTGTGGGATGAGCTTACACTGCTGCTCCCAGTTTCTCGTGGCATTTTTTATATATCTATGACATTCCAGGGTGCAATCCAGATCAATGAGGGATTGTGTCACCCCTGCCCTGCAACCTGGGGTGCCTCACAATGCTGTGCTGCTGTAGTTCCACCAGGGCCATTTACAAACAGCATGCAGGTCACACCTTGAGTGTCTATAGCCTGCCAGCCACACATCAGTCACAGTCTGGCTTCCACCAGCCTTGGTTACCACTTGCAGGGTGACCCCAACACTTTCCCAGTCCTGGATTTCCCCCCAAAATGTGTGCTCAGCACTGTCCAGTCCTCTCCTGGACAGTCCAGATATATTAGGTCCATTGCCCCTCTAAGGGGATCGATATACAACAGTCTGGTACTTTAAATTAAATGAACCAAACAATTAAAAAACATTGGATTTGTTTTAATTAAAGAATAAATCAAGTTCCTTTAACTACAAGGAGTCAGGTTTTAAGCGAGTACAAGTATAAGGCATTAAAGTCAGAAATAGCTACAAGAGAAATAAAGATAAAACACTTCCTAGTCCTAAACTTAAACTACCCTTGGTTCTAGGTGAAGTCCCTTACCACACGTTTCCAAGGACATTGCTGACCAAGGCCAGGATCTGCTCCCAAAGTCCAACAGTTGTTTCTTTTGTCTTCTTAGGTGAAAGGGATAGAGATGGATAGGGAGCAATAACTTGGGGTGTTTTAGCCCCCTACTTTTATAGTTCAGTCACCTTTGAAATACATTTTCCTGGGGATTACCCCTAAAAAAAAAGTTCATTCCTGCTGTAAGGACAGAGGCAATGAGTCTGGTGGTGAAAGAGGTTCCATGCTTTTGTTTACTGAGATGCAGATCTGTTTGTTCCTGCCCCAACTTCTTGCCAAAAAGTGGCCCCTTGCTAGGTGATTGCACATCAGCTTTGATGACCGCTGGCTAGAGACATCCACTCATCTTTTATCTTTGAGAAACCGGTTTACCCATTCCCTGGACCTGTCCAGATCCTTCAGGTCATGATTTCAGCTTATGTTCATAACTTTACATATAATGTTGCTACATACATTTCACCATGAATTTACTGACCAGCAAGTTATTGGTTTTCAGGTGATATCCTACAAGGCCTATTTTGTACAAAAGATTATTACAATGCTGTGTGGGGTGTGAATACGGGGCACATCCTGTCACAACCCCCCTGTGACAGAGTGCTGAGGCCTGGCAGGTGGTTGGCCCTTTGATCACTGTAGCCCCAATTAGTTTCCCCAGTGGTGGCTGATTAGCTAACTGCTTAATCAGAAGGAGAGGCTAGGGAAGGTAAGGAACCAATTAGGCCTTCTCTGGCTACACTGATATAAGGTAGAAGAAAGTGATAAAAAGGGTAGGGTGACAAGACAAGACAAGGATGCCAGAGTGAAAGAGTTCCTAGGGCTGTAGTAAAGAACGACTGAAAGAGGAAAGGATTAAAAGTAACAATGTTGCCGTACTGGTGTTGGTGGAAGGGTTTAGGATAAAATCCAGACTGAACACTAAAAGAAAGTGGGTCTGAACAGTTTCTGGGGCATGAGAGGATGGAGACCGAGTATTGCCTGTCATACCCACTCCAACTTGGCTCTCATAGTGGAAGTCTTTAAAATCCTGCCTCACCACTAGACTTTTTTGACTTGACCCATTATATCCTTAGGGCCATTTCATGCCATCTTGATTGGTGCAAAGGAGTTGTAGGGAACATGTAAGTTCTCTGTGGGAATGCCCCTGTGCCAGGGACCCTAAGCTAGGCACCAAGCTAGCTCTACCATCTCTACACTTCCTAGATGCTGGAGGAGATCACCACAGAGTGATGGAAGCCAAAGGCAGGGAGGGACTGGATGAAGGTGGAAGGAGCCACTGCAATGATTCATAGGGGTCACAGAAGCCCCTCAATAAAAAAAGATACACAACAACATTTTGCCTCCATCCCTGTCCTGGTGTGACTTGGGCTCAGCTCCTCAGAGGTATTCAGGTGCTTAACTTTCACTGATTTTAATGGACACCTAAATACCTTTGAGAGTCTGGGCCTTGGTCTTCAAGGTCCCTTGGAGCCCTGTTGTCTTTTCTGATGTGTTTCCTTGCTTGGACAGTAGGAATTAAACAAATCTTGCAGAGCACATGGAGAAGTCTGAGGCTAGTGGAGGCAACTAGGCTCTGTACTCCAGGGCTGTGCAAAGGAGAGTGAATCAGCGGGCGAGGCAGTAGACAGACAGTCCCTGTGCTGCTTTACTTCTGGAGCTGCTCCGGTATTGAAATTTATTTCTTCCCTTTGTTTATGCCTTTTCCTTTATAATATATATATTTTTAAAAAGATAAAAACGGAAGGCAGCCCTTGAGCTCCGTTCAATTGGAAGTTAGGGGACTCAGGAGGCAAATTAGCAATAACACATTAAAACAGAAATGATGATAACATCTAGTTAAGGCTGTGAAATTACTCCTCTGGCTCTGTTGGGAAGTGCCGGTGTGTGGGAGCATAGGAGTCTGTAGAGGAGCAAAGACTGGTATTTAGCATATAAGTAAAGAGCAGCGGAAATAAATATTCGAGAGGTGCTTAACTGCATCTGTGTACATAGGTAAATTAGGAGCTGGAGTTAGGAAGGTCATAGGCGGGGCTGGACTTGAAATGGCTGTAGCCTCCTTTTCCAATAGCAGGAAAACAGAGAAGTGACACTGTTCAAACTTTTAAGTGGAGAAGCCTCATAAATTCACTTTGTTTTGAGTTCCAGTTAAGGCTCCTTTCTCTCTGTCATTTCACTGTTCAGCCTGCACAGCATCCATTGATCTAGGCTTCTGGTATTGAGAAATGATTACCCTGCCTCTCCTGGCTCAAGCCAGCTACCCTTGCGAGGGCAGCCTCGTTACTGAGCTCTCCTTCTCAGCACTCTGTGATGGCTGTGTTGCCTAGAGCACATTTCTGAAAGCAACAGATGATGGAAAAACAATAGTGCTGGGCTGATATATATTTTAGTCCTTTTAAGACCTACTTGCCTCAGATTTTCTCTTTGGCATTTACTTCAGCAGGCACTGAGTTGCCATCACAACATCTCTGCCCCATTGGTGATTATCCACATTCTTATGAGACTGGTTGCTTCTTTATGTTTCTGATGCATCCTTTCATTCCTTGAACGACCAGCAAAAGAGATTCTGCTGCCCCTTGGCTCTAGTAAGTCCTGGTTCCCCTTCCAACTCCCTATGATTCACAGGCCCTCTTGTCCTTATCTCTCTCCCTCTTCTTGGTCCTCTCCCAACCATCCCTCTCCTTTCTTCACCAACTACTGTCTCTCTTGCCTCTCCCATATCTATCAATATAGAATCATAGAATATTAGAGTTGGACGGGACCTCAGGAGGTCATCTAGTCCAACCCCCTGCTCAAAGCAGGACTAACCTCAGCTATATCATCGCAGCCAGGGCTTTGTCAAGCCTCAGCTTAAAAACCTCTAAGGATGGAGATTCCACCACCTCCCTAGGTAACCCATTCCAGTGTTTCACCACCCTCCTAGCGAAAAACTTTTTCCTAATGTCCAACCTAGACCTCCCCAACTACAACTTGAGACCATTGCTCCTTGTTCTGTCATCTGCCACCACCGAGAACAGCCTAGCTCCATCCTCCCTGGAACCCCCTTTCAGGTAGTTAAAGGCCGCTATCAAATCCCCCCTCATTCTTCTCTTTTGCAGACTAAACAAGCCCAGTTCTCTTAGTCTCTCCTCATAAGTCCTGTGCTCCAGCCCCCTAATCATTTTTGTTGCCCTCCGCTGTACTCTCTCCAACTTGTGCATATCCTTTTTGTAGTGGGGGGCCCAAAACTGGACACAATACTCTAAATGCAGCCTCACCAATGCCAAATAGAGGGGAATAATCACTTCCCGTGACCTGCTGGCAATGCCCCTCCTAGTGCAGCCCAATATGCTATTAGCCTTCTTGACAACCAGGGCACACTGCTGACTCATATCCAGGTTTTTATCCACTGTTACCCCCAGGTCCTTTTCTGCAGAACTGCTGCCTAGCTCGTTGATCCCCAGTCCATAGCTGTTCATGGGATTCTTCCTTCCTAAGTGGAGGACTCTGCACTTTTCTTTGTTGAACCTCATTAGATTTCTTTTGGCCCAATCCTCCACTTTGTTTAGGTCCTTCTGTATCCTATCCCTACCTTCCAGGGTATCTACCACTACCCCCAGCTTAGTGTCATCCGCAAACTTGCTGAGGGTGCAATCTACCCCATCCTCCAGATCATTAATGAAGATGTTGAACAAAACCGGCCCCAGGACCGACCCCTGGGGCACTCCGCTTGTGACCGATTGTCATCTAGACATGGAGCCATTGATCACTACTCGTTGAGCCCTATGCTCTAGCCAGTTCTCTATCCATTTTATAGTCCATTCATCCAACCCATACTTCTTTAACTTGCTGATAAGAATACTGTGAGACAGTATCAAAAGCTTTGCTAAAGTCAAGGTATATCACATCCACCGCCTTCCCTACATCCACAGAGCCAGTCACCTCATCATAGAAAGCAATCAGGTTGGTGAGGCATGACTTTCCCTTGGTGAATCCATGCTGACTGTTCCTGATCACCTTCCTCTCTTCCAAGTGCCTTAAAATGGATTTCTTAAGAACCTGCTCCATGATTTTTCCAGGGATTGAAGTGAGGCTGACCGGTCTGTAGTTCCCTGGATCCTCTTTCCTCCCTTTTTTGAAAATGGGCACTATAGTTGCTTTTTTCCCAGTCCTCAGGGACCTCCCCCTGTTGCCACGAGCTTTCAAAGATAATAGCCAATGGTTCTGAAATCACCTCAGCCAATTCCCTCAGCACCCTCGGGTGCATTGCATCCGGCCCCATGGACTTGTGTATGTCCAATCCTTCTAAATAGTCTTGGACCTGTTCCTTCAGCACTGCGGGATGTTTGCCTCCTTCCCATTCTGTGCCACCCAGTACAGTAGTCTGGGAGCTGATCTTGTCTTTGAAGACAGAGGCAAAAAAGGCATTGAGTACCTCAACTTTCTCCACATCCTCTGTCACTAGGTTGCCTCCCTCATTCTCTAAGGGGCACACACTTTCCCTAATCTTCCTCTTGTTAGCAATATACCTGTAGAAACCCTTCTTGTTCCCCTTCACGTCCCTTGCTAGCTGCAATTCCAATTGTGCTTTGGCCTTCCTGATTTCATTCCTGCATGTTCGAGCAATGTTTTTATAATCCTCCCTAGTCATCTGACCAAGCTTCCACTTCTTGTAAGCTTCGCCAAAGACTTCTTTGTTAAGCCAAGCTGGACGCCTACCATATTTGCTATTCTTTCTGCACATCGGGATGGTTTGTTCCTGTGCCCTCAATAAGGTTTCTTTAAAATACAGCCAGCTCTCTTGGATTCCTTTCCCCCTCATATTAGCCTCCCAGAGAATCCTGCCCATCAGTTCCTTGAGGGAGTCAAAGTCCGCTTTTTTGAAGTCCAGGGTCCGTATCCTGCTGTTCTCCTTTCTTCCTTTTGTCAGGATCCTGAACTCGACCATCTCATGGTCACTGCTGCCTAGGTTGCCACCCACTTCTACTTCCCCTACCTAATCTTCCATGTTTGTGAGCAGCAGATCAAGAGAAGCACGGCCCCTAGTTGGTTGCTCCAGCACTTGCACCAGGAAATTGTTTGTGCTCTGCTGTATTGCTCTTCCAGCAGATGTCAGGGTGATTGAAGTCCCCCATGAGAATCAGGTCCTGTGAACTGGAAAATTTCCCTAGTTGAGTAAAGAAAGCCTCATCTACCTCATCCTCCTGGTCTGGTGGTCTATAACAGACATCCACCACGACATTACCCTTATTGTTCTTGCTTCTAAGCTTACCCCAGAGACACTCAACTGACTTATCTCCAGTTTCATACTGGAGCTTAGAGCAATCATAGTGCTCTCTTACATACAGCGCAACTCCTCCACCCCTTCGCCCCTGCCTGTCCTTCCTGAACAGTTTATACCCATCCATGACAGTGCTCCAATCCTGTGAGTTACTCCACCAAGTCTCAGTTATTCCAATCATGTTGTGTTTCTTGACTGTGCCAGGACTTCCAGTTCCTCCTGCTTGTTTCCCAGGCTTCTTGCATTTGTGTACAGGCACTTGAGATAAGTAGCCGATTGGCCTACTTTCACAGTATGAATCAGGAGGCCTCCCCTGCTGCACCCTCCTCCTTCTGCTTCCTTGTGGTGTCCCTCTTCCCCACTTACGTTTGGGCTTAGGTCTCCGTCCCCCATCGAACCTAGTTTAAAGCCCTCCTCACTAGGTTAGCCAGCCTGTCCACGAAGATACACTTCCCTGTCTTCGTTAGATGAATCCCGTCTCTTCCTAGTAATCCTTCTTCCTGGAATAACATTCCATGATCGAAGAATCCAAAGCCCTCTCTTTGACACCACCTGCGTAACCATGCATTTACTTCCGCAATGCGACGGTCCCTACCTGGGCCTTTTCCCTGAACAGGGAGGATGGATGAGAACACCACTTGCGCTTCAAACTCCTTTATCTCTTTTCCCAGAGCCACATAGTCCGCAGTGATCCGCTCAAGATCATTCTTGGCAGTGTCATTGGTGCCCACGTGGAGAAGTAGGAAGGGGTAGCGATCTGAGGACTTGATGAGTCTTGGCAGTCTCTCCGTCACATCCCTAATCCTAGCTCCAGGCAAGCAGCACACTTCTCTAGTTTCCCGGTCCGGATGGCAGATGGATGACTCTGTCCCCCTTAGGAGGGAGTCCCCGACCACCATCACCCTTCTCTTCCTCTTGGGAATGGTGGTCGTGGAACCCCTGTCCCTAGGATAATGCATCCCTTGCCTTCTGATCAAACGGGTCTCCTTCTGATCCATTCCCTCCGATGGGTCCTCCAAATCGTTCTCTGCTGTAGTACTTGTGCAGAGAGGATGAAAACGATTCCTTACTTCTATCTGCATAGTGGGCACATAGGTTCTCTTTCTTCGGGAGGTCACATGCTGCCAATTTTCTTCCCTGTTCTTCAGTTTCTCCTGCCCGGCCTTCTCTGAATCTTCCTTACACTCTGCCTGTGCCCAATGGAGAAAGGCATCGTTTTCTTTAATGAAACGCAGGGCTGAGATTTGGTTTGCTAGTCCTTTATCCAACTCCTCCTTTCATCTTCATCCTCACAATTAGAGAGAAACTCTAAAACTCACCTTGCTTTGCTAGTGAGAGTCTCCACTTCTTGGCATGTTGGGAGTGCTCCTTGAAGCTCTGAGTGTGGGTCTTCCATTGATTCTAATAACAAGTCAGATGTGCTTAGATGCAGCACTTTCCATCTTTAAGCAGCCCAGGGCACATTCAACACCACTGAAATGGGAAGGTCAGTAACTCACAGGCACACAACATATCACACAATAGTGGAGCAGGGGGAAATTTTGGCTAGGAGTGCCAGGGTAAACCCCTGCTTTTATAGGAAAAAGCCATAGGACTTTTTAAAGGGGACCTAATTCTCCGACTCCAATGTAAATCAGGAGTAACTCCAGCAAAGTCCATGGAGTGACACTGGTGTGATGAGAGGAGAATCTGGCCATTTTTAAGGTTTCATTTGAAAGACTCGGGTATGTTTTAAATTGCACTGAGCTCAATCTATCTATCTTGGAAAGATGAAGGGCTGATTGTGATTCTTTTGGGCTTTCAACATGTAAAACCAGTGAGAATAGTATGCTAACCTTGATGCAACATTGCCAGTCCCAGCCATCCAAATATCATGAGTCATTCCCCCAAAATCATGGTGGGCTTAAAAATCATGTGACTTTTAAAAACTAAATAATTTGGGGAGTTTCCATGCAGACAGTACTGTTGCAGCAATGGAGGGGCTACACAGAGGAGCCCCCCAACAAAAACACACTATGGACTAACCCTGAGCAGCAAACCTGAAGTTCACCTCATTGCCTCAGAGAGAAACAGACAGGAAAGGGTAATAGACGGAGGCACTGTAATCTGTTATACTGCCCCTAGGGGCCAACCTAGCAATTACTACATCAAGTGTAAGTTTAAACCCCTATTTAAACCTATATTTAGGGCATTAGAAACCTTTCCTTTTCTGCCAGCCCTAGTAAATTTTGGCATGGGTTGCATCCCAGCCCTGCCCCTGCTTCAGCTATCCATCGACAACAACATGTAGATAATTTTCAGACTGATTCTGCCACCTTGTCATGAGGCAGTACTTGACTTCAAGAGCCATTCCTATTCATTTTAATGGGGTTACTCATGGAGTCAGGTATTATTCAATATAAGAAAGGATAAACTGCATACCATTAGCCTTCAGTCATGCAAATGGACTCCTGTGACTGCACAGAACCCCATTGATTTCATCGGGGCTCCATGCAGAGTGGCTTGTAGGATTGGGGGCCTTGGGCCCTGATACCGCAGAGACTTACACATGTGCATAATTCTATGTACTCTGTCTAGTCCCATTGAAATCAGTTGGAGTACTCGGAGTGTGTAAAGTTAAACATATGCATCAGTCTTTGCAAGATCAGGGCCTTGGATTGTAAACTCTGGGGCAGGGACTTGTCTCCTTACAGATTTTCTTTATAATAAAGCAGAAGTAGTAATTCATATATCATGTCTCATCAGTAGATCGCAAAGTGCTTTACGAACCAGGTCACTATCATCACCCCCATTTTACAGATGGGAAAACTGAGGTACAGAGAGGGGAAGTGACTTTTGCAAGGCTACCCAGTCAATCAATGGAAGAGACAAGAATAGAATCCTGAGTCCCAGTGCTCTACCCAGTTATGCCACACAGCTATGAACTGCTCTTGCTGGCGGGGAGCCAGCCCAGCTGTGGCTATCATTGGAGCTGGGCTCCGCGGCCCCCTCAGAGGGACCTGAGCCCAGCTGTAGCTACCCCCCTACTGTGCTCCAACCCTCCCCGACAGCAAGAGCTGCCCAGCTGTTCTTGCTGACAGGGAGCTGAGCCCAGCTGCTGCTCCTCTCCCCCCAGTTTAAACGGTAATCAGCTGTTTAAAATGTTTAACAGCTGATTACTGTTTAAATGATTAAATAGTTAAATTTTCACACTCCTAATTTGGAGGCACTATGTAAATTAAATAAAAAACAATATTTCTAGGTATCCTTGTTAAGTGAGCAAATGCTGGCAAATCACACTTTTAAACATGTAAATGTCTTCCTATTCCATTGGTAAGCCAGTGTTAGAAGCAGAATGGAAACCAGTCTGCAGTCTCTGATGTTGATCCTTGCCTGTGTTGCTGCAATATGGCTACTACTGCTGCCAAGGCTCTGGAATGCCAATGGTAATTAAAAAAAACAACCACAACAACTATTTCACAAGTCATCCAGGAGACAAGTGCTTCTTACATTTTTCTGAACCTTCCAATGGCTCCACTGAGCAAAATGAGTGGAATTTACTTCTGTTTTGAGAATCTTTCTATTCAAATTCATAAAGAAGCCTCCACTTCCCTGCATTCCCTTCACCCATCCCCCCCCACCCCCAAAAACAAAATCAAAGGCAGAAACCTTTTCTGTAGTCATAGAACTAAAATATGCCTTTTCCCTTGCAAGTCTGAGCACATGGCATTATCTGAATGTACAAGTCAAAGTTACCGTACACTTTATAAAAAGACATCTACTGTAAGACTCAATGTAACATAAAATTCACTGTCTTCTTGAGACTTCCAGAATTAGTGAAAATTTGCCCACAGATGCCAAATAAACAGTTACTGTGGGCTTGTGGAGTCCCAGTAATCCTGATAAATGTGATTGGTCAGAAACATGAGGACACCTTCTTTGCCCCCTGACTACCTGCTATAATATTAATACTTTCCTATTTTTGTTACTGAAAAATTAAGGGATAAGAATTGACATGTGATTTCATCTTCTGTTATGAAAAACAATTGCTGTATTGTAATGATGTCAGTATTGCCAAACAGATATAAAAAAATCAGGAGATTGGCTTAAAATCCTGAGATGGGAAAAAATAATTGTTGAGTGTTATTTGTCTTCTAGTTTTTGAGCTTTTAGGGTTTCTGTTTTCAAGGTTTTCTCAATAGTTGTGACAAATTACTCTTTTTAAAAAAAGAAAGTTGAAATTCTCATATAATAATATGACCTCAGGAGTTGGGATCTAAAGAAAAACACCAGATACACCGAGAGCTGGCAACACTGTGAACCATCTGTATTTGCCAGATTGTGTCTGGATGATACAAGATGCCTCCCTACTTTGGCATCCCTTGTGTGAGCTCAGGCATAACTGTAGTCCCTGCACTCATTGTAGCACAGAGTTAGCTCCCTGTTAACCCCTCTGTGACACAAGACAAGCCAGAAAGGTGAATAGAAGATGGAGCAATAACTAGAAAAGGTGTAGCAGTAAGCACAACCCACTTATGTGTCTGGGAACTCCAGGTTTTCTGCTTCTCCAAGGCCTAGTCACCCATCTTCAGCCACTGTTCTCTCCACTTCTCCAAAAGCAATGCTGTGGCTGAGAGAAACAACAGAACTCTATATTAAAAGTCCAAAATCCCTTCCTTATGCCTGCTCAGATAACACTTCCTGTATAGAATGCCTTGTCTACACACACAAGTTGTACTGCTTTAACTATACTGGTGTAGCTAAAGAGATATGACAGCTCTAGTGTGGACACAGTTAGACTAGTATAGAAGTGTTTATACCAGTTGTGACACTCTGTACCCCATAGTCACTACTTTTATATGATTGATATATTTTGTACAAATTATACCTTGTGAGGTATCATTTGAAAACTCATAATCTACTGAACATCATTGTCCTGTTAAAATGTGTGTATCAACATTGTATATAGAGCTATGAGAGTCTACTGTATGTTTATTAATGAAATATGTTGTAATTCTGTGGAACGCCCATAGACTAGCTCCTAAGAGACAACAAATAACTGACCACAGGTGTTAGAAAACTATTATTAACTGCTGAAGCAACCATTCACCAGCAGGGGAGACTGTAAATAAAGAATGTACATGTTATCTCCAAGACAGTTCAAACTTCACATACATAGAAGGTGTAAACAAGAAATTTACAATTCAGCTGAAAGATGTTTTGAATCTCACATACACAGGGGATTGCTTTGTCTATACCGTGGCGGGGGGTAATCCTCAATGAGGGGAAAAAGGTATAAGAATGGAGAACTCACAACACACAAATTACCTCTTTCCCCCACATCTCTGCTCATGGCAGCAACAACGCTTGAAAGAACAAAGGGAGCTTTTGGAATCAAAGGGAGGGATCCTAGTTGGAAGGCTTTCCAACTAATATGGACTGCTGTAAGCTTTTGGGTGAGAAAAAACTTTTGTTTTCATGATCACTTAGCTTGGTAAAGTTTAGGAATTAGCTTGCAATTTTATCCTTTTATTTCTTTTGTACCCATATCTCACTTATCTGCCTTATCACTTATAATCACTTAATATCTATCTTTCTCTAGTTAATAACCTTGTTCTACTGTTTTATCTAAACCAGTGTCTTTGATTGAAGTGTCTGGGACATCTCTACTCAAGTCAACGGGGCTAGTTCATATTCATTACCCTTTGTTGGAATTACTGACTAATTATGAGCTTGTACCATTCAGTGGGCTACTGACCAGTTCAAGACACACATTTCTGGAGGCAAGGCTGGGACTGAGGGATGTGCAGATATCACCCTGTATCTATTCATGGATGTCTGGGAGAGCATTCATGTACTCATGTGAGAGTGACTTTACATTCTAGTGGCTGTGAATGAGCACAGCCTGGAGAGGTCACTGTTCTGACAGTAAAGCAGTGCAAAAGGTATTTCAGGCTGGAGAGCTAAAGGGACACAACAGTCCAGCACTTCAGGTTGCACCCTGGGGAATAGCACACCAATATAACATATTCCCATACAGAAATGAGAATAAACTGTTGTGCTGGCATGACTCAACTGAGCACTGACAGCTACATAACTGGAATCTGTCTGGCTCACTTGTGGGTTAATATTGATAAAAAAAGATATTAGAATTACAAGAAATTGTTTAGCATTTAGACTCTATTGAATGCTTGTGAGTTGTTTTGTGCATTAGTCTTACTTGTAATATCAGTGTTCCATATTGTAATGTAATATTTAAGCAGTTGTATTGTGAGCATCTGTGGCTGTAGGAATTGCCATAGAGAAGATGGAAGTTAATTAGTATGAAGAGCTGGTTTTTATAGCTATTGTTATACCCCTCCTGAAAGAGGAGACCCATCAATACCAGACAGACTACAGTTGTATTTTATTACTGTAAACGCCCTACATCTGGAATGAGGAACCATCAACAAAAGGACTAAAGACTCTTATTGTTGTTCTGCTCTCCTCCCTGTGAAGATGAGTCATGCAAATCCATAAACTTGGGGATTGTATCTTATTAGCAATTCTCCAATCATAGAGTACTTATTTTTAAGGACAGGGAAACTATAGGCTTGTTAGTTTTATCTCAATTGTATGTAAGGTCTTGGAACAAATTTTGAAAGTAGTTAAAAGACATAGAGATAAATGGTAATTGGGATAAAATATATCATGATTTTACAAAAGGTAGATCATGCCAGACCAACCTGATCTCTTTTTTGAGACAATAATTGATTTCTTGTACTGCATTTCCTTTGTCTATCTAATCTACCTAGATTTCAGTAAGGCATTTAATACAGTTTCACACGGGAAATTATTAGTTAAATTGGAGAAATTGGGGATTGATATGAACGTTGAAAGCTGGATAAGGAAATGGTTAAAGGGGAGACTGTCACAGAATGTACCCTCAGGGTGCAGCCTGGAACCTGTGGAACCGCTGTGCCCACTTAACTATCCAGCCTGAGGTTAGCTACCGCAATACTCTGCTGGTGACAGCTAGCCCCTCTGGATCCTGTTATCACCCAAGACAACAGCAGATGCAGTCACACAACCAACTGAGTTACCAGAAATGCCTTCCCTGACCAGATAGGCACCAGCCAATTGCACAGACTTTCCAAGCCTTACCCTACAGGAGTATATCATCTTGCACAAAACAGAGGTCTGTACAGTGCAAGCTCATTAATTAATCCAATTCCCACCCCTCACCCCCAATGTGAAGAGGTCATACACCAGCCTTTGTAACTGAGCAGAGCTATTCTAAACACTTCAATTTAAGACACACTGTTTTAGGTAAAATTATAAAACAGATTTAACTATTGAAGAATATATTTTAAATGATTATAAGTGGTAAGTATTAAGAGACCAGAGATAGTTACCAAAGAAATAAAAATAAGATTGTAGTCTAAATTCTATATTCCTGAACAGGATTGGAATTAGCAATGTCTCACCCTTGTTAGCTGGCACAAGTCGTTCCTTAAATGTAGGCTGGGACTGCCTTCTCTGCCTGGGGCTACATTCCCCCTTCAAAGTCCTTTTTGTCTTCCAGAAATTCCTTCAGGTGTTCAGTTGAGGGGGAGTGAAGCCAAGTGGTGATGTCACTCCCCTTTTTTTATAGCTTCTCCCAGCTTGGGAAAGATTTAGGTATGTGACATGGGGACCATTCCCCAGTGGTCCAGCAAGATCCATTGTGTACATGCTTCCTCAGTGAAGTCTTCACTGTAAACAATCCCTGTTAGTGGATTCTTTCCTGGAATGGGTGAGGGAGAGCCATTAATGCTGTCTGGCTTCTCCATTGTTTTACCTGAAAGCTGGTTTGTGCATGTTTCCCACCTCACAACATGTTCTAGTAGCATATGCTATAATGATAGCACATACAATCTACCAGGATATTAATGTTTAGCAGATCAAGACTTTTAAAATGATACCTCACAAAGTATATTTTACAGAACATATCATAATTATATGACAGTGGTGAATACAGGGTTTTGGGGTGTAGCTTTCAGACACAGAGTGTCACAGAGACTACAGTGGGTCATACTGAAAGGGTAACTCTCAGGCTGGAGAGAGGTCACTAGAGGAGATCCATAGAAATTGGTCTTTTTATCAATCTTATTTAACATTTTCACTGATGACCTTGGCACAAAAAGTGCGAGTGTCCTAATAAAATTTGTGGATGACACAAATTTAGGCAGTATTGCCAATATAGAGGAAGCCCAGAATATCATACAAGAGGACCTTGAAAACTGGAGTAATAGAAATGGAATGAAATTTAACAGCATAAAGTCATGCATTTAGGGACTAACAACAAGAATTTTTGGCATAAGCTGGGGACATATCAGATGGAAGCAACAGAGGAGAAGAATGACTTGGATGTACTAATTGAATATAGGATGACTATGAGCCACCAATGTGATGTGGCTGTGAAAAAAGACTAATGCAATCCTAGGATGTATCGGGTGAAATATTTCCAGTAGAGTTAGGGAAGTGTTATTGCTATCATACAAGGCACTGGTGAGACCTTATCTGGAATACTGTGTGCAATTCTGGTCTCCCATGTTTAAGAAAGATGAATTCAAACTGGAGTAGGTGCAGAGATGGGATACTAGGAGGATCAGAGGAAGGGAAAACCTACTTTAAAAGACCAATGAAGGCTAGGAGAAATATGATTATTATCCATAAATATATCAGATGGATAAATACCAGAGTGAGAGGAGTTATGTAAGTTAAGCACCAATGTGAACACACGAACAAATGGATATAAACTGACCATCAACTAGTTTAGTCTAGAAATTAGATTGTTTCTAACCATCAGAGAAGAGAAGTGAAGTTCTGGAACAGACTTCCAAGGGGATTAGTGGGGGCAAAAATACTAACAGGCTTCAAGACTGAGCTTGATCAGTTTATGGAGAGGATGGTATGGTGAGATTGCCTACAATGGCATGTAGCCGATCTGCAACTGTTAGCAGCAAATATCTCCATGGCCAGTGATGGGACACTAGAAGGGGAAGGCTCTGAGTTATTAAAGAGAATTCTTTCCCAGGTGTCTGGCTGGTGGATCTTGCCCACATGCTCAGGGTCTAACTGATCACTATATTTGGGGTCAGGAAGTAATTTTCCCCCAGGTCAGATTGGCAGAGACGCTAGGGATTCCTCTGCAGCATGGGGCAAGGTTCACTTGCTGATTTAAATTTGAGTAAATGGTAGATTCTCTGTAACTTGAAGTCTTTAAATCGTGATTTGAGGACTTCATTAACTCATCCAGAGGTTACGGGTCTATTATAGGAAGGGGTGGCTGAGGTTCTGTGGCCTCCAAGGTGCAGGATGCCAGACTAGATGATCATGATGGCCCTTTCTAGCCTTAAAGTCTATAAGACTCCTCTCATCAGCTGAGTTTGGAGCTCAGAGAACACAGCAGGAGGGGGATTGAAATCCCAGATGAAAGGAATTATGGATCTCTGTGCTGCTTGAACTCAGGTGGGGCAAAGTGTTTCTAGGCATAAGCAACAGATCCCCAGCTCCTTAGCTTGAGCTACCCCTAAAGGACAAATAGAGCTTGCTGATTATAGACGCCTATATTACCTTTTGAAACCTAAGACTAACTCATTCATGTGTCTATGTTTGCTTGCTTTAACCTTGTAAATAACTTTCTAAATGTCTTTTTCCTATTTAATAAATCTTCATATAGTTTACTATAGGAGTAGGTACAAGCATTGTCTTTGGAGTGAGACCTAACGCACAACTGACCTGGGTTAAGCGACTGGTTCTTTGGGATTAAAACTAAGCTGAATATTGCTGTGATTCTTGATGTAAGGGGCCTTCTGCCACAGAGATATGCTCACATGGGTGGCAAGACAGACCGGAGTACCCAGAGGGACTGTTTGTGAATCCATGTTACGGTTGTTAAAGTGCCCGCAGAGTTTGAATTTGATGCAATTGGTTGGTGAAATATAAATTTAGAATTCACGACCAATTTGGGGCTCGTGCCCTGGTTTTTAACAAGCTGCCCTGACGTTGGTCACATATACTGGTATAAAACTGCCTCATGCTGGTGTAGTTTAAGTGTATCCACTTTAGGGGTTGTACCGGTATAACTATTTTGGTTTAAAAAAAAAATAAATAAAATAATGACACCCCCAACTAATAGTTATAATGGTTCAAAAAAATCTAAAATCTAAAAAAATCTAGCCCTCAGGCTGCAACCAATAAAATAGCTTTTACTTACATTTTTTAAAACACATCTCACTTCTGTCCCTATTTCATATAATCACCCACACATACCCATAAAGTTTCATGTGCTTTGAATTTTCCAAATCATTTTCAACTGTGCCAGAGTTAAAAAGGTCAACCATTTTACTCAGTCATCAAATTCCAACCTGTTTTGAAGTAATTAGAATCAGACAGGGGAAACCTCAGGATTTTAGATATCTTTAAATTTTAAAACAAAAGACATTACATTATCAGTAAATAATTAAAAATAAATTAAAAGGGAGAATTTTGTGAGCTGCTGCTACAGAGACAGCCATATAGTCACCAGAGGGAGCTCTAGTTAACAAGCAAATTTTTTCCCCCAACTTTGTGCTGACATCACTGATGACATCTCAGTCACATACACGAAGCAATGACCAAACTAAAGGCTACACTCTGCTCTTAGCTGTACAGGTTCAAATGCAGCATAATGCCATTGTCATCAATGGGTTAATTCCAAATTTACACCAGTGAGAGCTGATTTGGCCCTCTGAGCCATGTTAAATTACGCTCCATTAGCAATATGGGAGATGAAGATTAAATTGGTGTTTACTAAATAGGAAAATATAACTCCTACATCTCCAGACAAAGCCCATTGCATTCCTAGGGATCTGTCATAAATCAATCATACTATTGTGGGTTTTACTTCTGGTAGTGCATGGGATGAGTTTCCATTCCAGTGTACCATTGGATCAAAGGTTTTGCTCAAGTAATTCCCATGAAGTGAATAGAGTTACACCAACAGAGAATTTGGCCCATTATATCCACTGCTAGGAGCGTGGCTGTAACAAAAAGGTGGCATCCCAATCTTATCAGTAACGTATGTGTTTAAACTTTCACAAGGAATAATAATGACAGTGGTGAAGATTGTAATTTGAGGAGTGGAACTGGAGAAAGAGTATCAGCAGGGAAACCAGAGAAATAGGGGCTCAGTGATGTAAGCTGGGGCAGGGGTTGGAGCCTCACATGTCACTGGCGACTCAACAGACGTAATAAAGATCACTTTCCTATAACTTTACCTGCCTGCTGGATCTCTTACTGAGCTGCATCTAATAATATCAATGCTGCATTTTCTAAGGCACCTATCACATACTAACTGGGTACAATTTACAAATACACATCTCCACAAATAGCTCTTCCCCTCACTGTGCTCAATGGAGCCTCTAGAGAGTCAAACTAAGTGGGAAATAACCCTATTATGAGAGCTGGTTGGAAATTCTCCTGTGGGATGTTGCAAGTCATTGAAATCTAAACATTTCACTGGAGACCATTTGATCTCAGTGATGTTGCCATGGAAAACATGTGGGTTTCAAAATCTGCTGGTTGCCACAGGAAACCGGTCTGGTTTCTTGCTAGCTTGCCAATCCGGCTCCTCGGCAGCCCATGCGTCCAGGCTCCTGGGTATTTGAGCAGACTGGAACCTAAGAGCCTGGAAGCCCTGGAGTCCCCAGTCCCAGACTATTAAGCTCTCAGCTTTGCAAAGTGTTGTGGGATGCTTGACATGGATGAACAGAATAATGGAAAGAGCAAAATACATTCAGTTAACATAACTTCCCAACACTTTCTATTAATACCATGCACATAATACCGATTAATGTGGTATATACCATACCTAACATGTATGTATTGGCTAACAGCATAGCGCTACCGATTAGGATACAATGTAACCAAACAATTGAAAAATACTAACTCTGTTGAGGAACAGACCCCAAGGCATCAGTGTTTTCAGAAGCATTAAATACACACACACACACACACACACACACACACGTTAAAAAACAGAAGAGGCTGCAACTCCTTTCAGAGCCTATATTTTCCCAACAACTAAGTAACATTCCTTGTGCTCTGCCATAAGATTATTTCAAATTCTGTTTATCAGTGAACAATTCTATTTGTTGCAATTGCACAAATTAAGAAAGGAACCATGGGCTCTCTATTTAGTTGAAGGTTTATATATGTTGCAGTCACTCTGCTGTTAATATAAATGTACTATTGGTATAGCTTAATCATGGCTCTTCTATACAAGTTCAGTTAACAACAGCAACAGTTCCAATGTGTCTAGAGAATGTTTTGCACTAATTACTGGAAAGCTACCTTTCTATGGAAAACAGAAGGATCAGAACTCAATATAGGCAACCCAAGTAAACCCTAGAGATTTGTCTCATTCTTTAATATATCCAGCAAAAATGTCCATCTGCATCACTCCATTTAGAACAATGTGCATATACAACTCCAATAAAGAGACATCTGAAACAAAAAACACGCTATTCATTTTATATTTCAACCCATTCTGCTAACCCTGAGAAAACTGCTTCCACAGCTTACTAAAGAATTCTACCCTGGTCAGAATCACTTCTTACATGAAGATGATCTCTCCAAATCCCCTCAGAGACAGCAGCCATGAATACCAATCATTTAGCGACAGCCCAAGATACATCTTTCACAAGGACTATTTCAATAATACAAAGAGTGAGACATAATGAAGCGTTTGAGGAGACTAAGGTTTTTACACAGAGCTGAAGGTAAATCTATATGGAATTAACGTGCTAATCAGATTCGGCACAATTGAAATATTAGAGGTGCAGGAAGAGGAAAAGGTCAAAAATTTCCTTCATATGTTTGGTCTAAGAATAATGTTCCATTTGCTTTCACATGCTGAAAAGGAAATTTCTCTACCTTCATATTTCACAGCATGTGCCTCTGGAACAGCTTTTCATTCCATTTCTTTATTCATTTTGTTTTCTGTTTATCTTAAGGCTTTTCTATAGCACCCATCATAGTATTTAAGGAAAGTACTTAAGTACATTCTTAAGTCCTATTGACTTCAGCAGGACCTAAGCATATGCTTTAAAAGTTAGGCCTATGCTTAAGCATTCTTTCTGAATCGGAGCCTAAAAGTGCAGTATTTTTTTCTCTTCAGAGACCCTCTGCTAAGGAAAAAACACTGTACATTGAGGCCTAGATTCAGGAAGAGTGCTTAAGTATATGCCTGACATTAAGCACATGGATAGGTCCTCCTGAAGTCAATAGGACTTGAGAATCCAATTTCCTGGCAGGCAAAGCATAGAACAATTCCAGCCATGGACTGAGTGGGGAGGGTTCCATTATTTGCAAAGCCCACGCAGAAAATTTGGCAAACATAAACCAAAACTTTGGGCCAGTCCCCTAGTGTCACCCAGAGAGTCTGAGACTCTCAGTGCACGCCAATCCTGAACCTTTGCCAGAGCTCCAATGAGGACTGTGTGTTCCTCCATTGTGTTGTACAAAGCAGTACAATTTCCATCTCCATCTCCATTTATGAGTGGCTGGCTTCCTGACAGGGCCGACCCTACACCAAATGGTAACCCCTCCCTCCTATTTGTTAAACTTTTGAGTACCTTATTTTTTATTGTATTTGTAGCCCATTTCATGACTTTGATGCATGATTTGCATGCATGATTTATCCTGGTCATATAAAACAATAAATTTGCATGCTAGGATCTGTAAATCTGTATTTATTCATGGCATATAAAGCAAATTTAAAAACAAATTCATTTCCTCTAAGCTTATAGAAATTTGTTAATTTTAAGAATAACTGAGATGTACTAACAAGCAGAAAGTGAACTGTGCACCAACACTGGGTGGAGCACTATTAAATAGTGTTACGGTAGGTGACAGCCTTAGAATGTTAACCCTTGTCCTTTAGTTCAAAAGGTCGCTTTTCTCGCCTTTGCCCTTGCAAACTGAAGCACAGCATCAGAGAGATCGAAAGACTGGCCAATGGCATTTTCAAGCGAAAAAATAACAAGCGATGTTAGTCTCATGTCGGTGATTGTCAATTTCCACAGGGCTGGAGGGAAATGAGGTCACCCACCAGTTCACCCACTCCTGTCCCTAGCCTGCCCAGTCTCCATCTCCTCCCCCAGCATGGATCCCAGACCTCTAAAGCACTCACACTGATCTGCAAAAGAGTTTGTAATCACTATATTGCTCTCCAGTTAGTTTGCTAATTAGTTAATGTTCCATGTTGGCTGCAGACTCAGGCAGACATCTCTGCGCTGGATTCACATAGTGCAGGCACTCTTCACAAACTCAATGGCTAAATATATAGGAATCTCGTGAGCCCATATGTTTGCTATTAGACCAAACACAGAATAGTAGCTATTAGCATTCAAACTCCGATTCAGGAACGCATTACGGGTATGCCCACACTGCAATAAAACACCCATGCTGGCCTGCGTCAGACAACTCGGACTCGTGGGACTCAGGCTGCAGGGCTATAAAACTCGTGTGGATGTTTGATCTCAGGCTGGAGGCCAGGCTTTGGGACCCTTGTAATCTGGCATAGTTCCATGGACCTCAACAGTTTTTCTAAAAGATACACGCTAAGAATTATTTTGGGGGCAGTTCTATGGTCTATGGTATGCCAGAGGCTCAGCCTAGATGATCATAATCATCCTGTCTGGCCTAGGAATCTATTAATCGAGCTCTGGAGACTTACACCAGCAAAGGATCTGGATCAGTGTACTTTCCTATACATGTAACCTAAAAGATTGTTAGTGTGTGTGTGTGTGTATACACACACATACTAGTGACAAAAATCAGATCTAACAGCTCTAAGAGTGGCAGAAGGCAGGTATATCGGTCCTAAAATGGTGAAGGCCCTTTTCCCCATGAGCTTTCAAGAGGTTACCTCAGGTTAATTAGACATGCCTGAGTCCAATTAAGGGCTGCTGGTGAACTTTAAAAACCCCTTGTCTGCTGAGAGAAATGGAGAAGGGATGAGAAACAAGCTACAGTAGGGAGAAAAGGCTGCTCTCCTAAACACAGGAGAAACAATCAAGTTTACTTCTGTTTGGGGAAGGGCTGGCAACCAGAAGCCAGCATACTAGTCAATGTCCTGGGAGGGGAACAAAGAAATGTCTATGTTGTGACTTTGGTTTTTTGCTTAAGAGAATTACTCCCTTGGCCCTGATTCCCAGTTTGTAAACATTGTAAAAATAAACCAAAGCAAAGAACTAAAAACTTCTGGAATAAGGCTGATTTACTCCAGGTCCCCACCACCAGAAGGAGAAATGCTGAGGCAGCAAAAAAGTACCTTGCCACAATAATGCACACAAATGACAATATTAAATTCAAGTCACAACTAACTCTCTTCTATCCTTGGTTCACAAAGGGAACGACAAAGACAACTCACTGCCATCAACCCTCACTTGTGTGAGTAATGCCACTGATATCAACTGGACTGATTAGCTGAAGAGCTACAGGAGTAGGTCCCTGGTCAATGCTTCCTTAAAACCATGCACTCCCAATGTTGCAGAGAGGATCCTTGGGGCAAGTTTCTTAAATGATTTTGTACCTTTGATTTGGATGAGGGAAAAAGGAGGGCAGGACAAGGAAAAGAACAAAGGGCAGCATTTGCGGTCTCCATCCCCACATCAGCTTGTTGCTTGCAGTACTCATCAAGACCCAAGTTTTAGGTAGCCCAAGTTGGAACCAGTCATGTAGATAGGATAAATAATAAGGCCAATGTTTTAAAAAGTGGCCACTGAATCTCAGTGACTCCATTTTGGGATGCCTGGTTTCAAACATCTTTGGCCATTTTTCAGAAGTGCTTAGTAAGCTTTTCCTGTACAGCTCAGCCTGCTATTTTGTCTCCGAGTCTCAAACAACCTAGCAAAAGATAAACTGCTGAGATGTGAACCACTATACTCGTCATTTGCTGCCCAGCATGATGTAAAATCCTGGCCTCTCATCTGCACTTCCTTCCCACCACTTTTCACCAGCAGTTAATTGTCGCGTTGTGGGCCAGTGAAGGTCATTCCAAATGCAGGCAAAGTGCAAAGTAGCTGTGGGAGCTGCTCTGAAAGGCCCTCCCCCACCCCCACCCATCCCACCATATTACCATTACCCATTGCAATAGCACAGTGCAAATATATTGCACCATCTCTCCAGGTCCCTTATAGGCTTAGTCCTTTCCTGGACATAATGGATGTCAAGGTTTCCAGTTCCTCTGAGCATGAAGCAGCTTTTGTCAGTAGCTGTTACCAAAAAAAGAGCTCAGACTATTTAAGCAACATAGCCAGGGCATTAGGATGTGGCTTCTTCTTCTTGCCAGGCTAGTTCACATTTCAGTGTACCCCCTTAAAGGCTAGGCCTTAGGGTTAGGGAAATCAATAGAAGTTAGATACCTAAGTAGCTTTGAGGCTGTGGACCTGTGTGCTCCCGGTTCATGTGCCTCAGTCTCTTATTTCTTTTTGCAGTGCAATACCAGCCCACATACTGGGCAGCAAATGAAGATTATACTGATTCACATCTCAGCAATTTACCTTTCGCTAGCTTGTTTGAGACTCAGACAAAATAGCAGTCTGGCTTTTCATACATCTGGTGTTATTCAATTGGAGGTGATTCAGACGGATGGCTACTCGGATTCATATAGCTTTTTTTACACAGCCTCGGTGCCAATGCAGAATGCCAGCTCTCTTCCTCTTCCATCCCTTCTGTGAGAACCAAAGACTAATTCGGGGGAGCTGGTCAGGCTTTTAGGTTGACTGGCTGATACCCAGCCAGGTGCTCAGAGATTCTCAGAGATTGCTTATTGAAAGGAATGTGACTTAGGATACGTTTTATTACAGCCATTATACAAACAGAAATAAAAGCAAGGAGATCTACCACGAAAGCTGAGCTCCTGTCAATAAATACTAAGCTACAAACAAAGCATTACAACATGGCTGGTGGATGAAGGCAGCTGGATGGCAAGAGAGTTAGCAAGCTGAGTTCGCCAGTGAAGGAAAGCAGGGAGGTAGGTTGTGAGTTGTTTTTTAGTTCTTTTGTTTCTTTAACTTGCAAGTACTCTGCAAGGAAGAACCCGCTATGGGAGGAAAACTGCTAGCTCTTCCTCTCCCTGCACCTGTAGAGGCCTCCACCAGACAGGCATCCTTGCCCCAGTGGATTCAACCCAGGCCCTTGTCCTGACTGGCGGGGAATGTGGCCTGCATATCCCTGCCAATGAAAGCCACGTAGGGGGAGCCACCAGGTGTAGAGGTGTCTGTCAAGGAAGTCCCTCAGGAAGCAGGTAAAAGAAATGCAGGAGGAAGTGACTCATCTGTGTAGCATCCAGGAACTTGAGGGCTTCTTTGACAGGATTCACATGGAGACATATATGATGGAAGACACTAGCTAACTACAGCAGAGCCAGAGGAGGAAAGATAAACTGGCTGCTCTGTGAGGAGGAGACTAGCTACTGGCCACCTTGGACAGTACGCAGCGCTCCAACCTTTTCTCTTAGACTCACATTTAAGACTGTAGCAAATATAATGCAAGATAGAGAAGAGAGAGGGTGGAGTGAGAGGAGTTGAAGCCACAAAAGCACAAGTAACGTGGTTATCAGCAAGGTAATCCACACACAGTACCTGCAGCATATAGGATTCAGGATCTTCAGCTCCAAATCCACACAGGGGCAGCAGGACTGGCAGGTAAAAAATAAACTGAAGAGAAAAGTCTACCTACCACCCCACTTCTTTAATGCTTCTTAAACCTGCTATTTTTTTTCTTCATTCCTATTTCCACCTCTTCTGAGGTGATACCTCTCTATGCCTAGATTCTTCTTGTCCTCATCCCCCCCTTTCCTTTTTAAGTTACTCCTACTTAAGAGGAAATAAAGAGAACATTAATGAAATTTGAAGATGATACTAAAGTTAATTGAAAACACCACCAGTGAGGACAAATAAATTCTATAAGAGCACTATGGTAAGATATGAAGGTCCTATCTGAGCACCAGCAGCAGAAGGCTATGGAAAGATGATTTTTTTTTTCCAAGTGCTCAGCACCCACAACTGACTCAGCTCTCATGGGGGTGTAAAAGATCAGATAATTAAGCAGGTAATTAAGCAGGGGTTGGAGCTGAACATCCAATCAGGAAAGTCACAGCACACTATAAAAACAGCTTCCTGAGCATCAAACGGGAAAAAAAGAATCCAAGATAGTAGAGTTTAAGGTGGGTGAGAGGAAAGTCCTAGTATTTACCTACCTACCTAAACCTTGAGAGGCGAGCTTTCTTGGGTACAGGGTTGTTGTGGTTGTTTTTGTTTTTGTTTTTGTTTTTGTTGGACCAGGTGCCGCACTCCTAGCCTAGGGAAACATAAGTATAGTGAGAGAACAACAAAATGACTTAGAAAGATGTAGCTACTACATAGGGCAGGGGAGATGAGGGGGAAATCACATGAAATATAAATATGAAGTGTAAAGGAGCAATAGAGGAAGCAGGAATGCTGAAAGAAGCTGAGAGGCAATAGTGGGCAGCACATCAAATGGGCATTTGCAATGTGAGATGCTATTTTTTTAAAATGCTGATATACACAGACACCGCAAATGAGGGAAGTAATAAGAGTCCCTCCATGTGATTGTGTGCCCACATCTGGAATACTGAGTTCACTTTTTGACACCTGATTACCAGCAAGGTATTAATTAAGTGGTGGGAGTTCAGAGAAGAAAAACATAATTAGGGGCTTGGAGAGACTGACTGGACTAAGAAAGCTCAGTGTGTACAATTTGGCCAAGAAATGACAATCTACAAAACCCTGTGGGGTGTAAATAGTGAGAAGGGAGAATTATGATTCATGATCATAATTTAGTTTAATAGGGAACAACCTATTGAAACTCTGACCTTACATGTCTGTCCTGACAGCTAAAACACAACTTGCCTATGCCCCAGTCATGTCCTGTCTCAGTTACTGAAGCCTCTTATCCAGCCTTCTTTATTCCCATCTCTCTCCGCTCTAGTCTATTCAAATTGCAGCTGCTAAGATTATCTTCTGCATCTGTCAAGCTCCCAGAGTTGCTTTCCTCTTTGAATTCTTGGTTCCCCCTTGCCTACTATATCCGAGTTAAATTTGTCCTTACCCTTTAAAAGCCCTGAGAGTGTCAGACTCTTCTTCATCTTGGACCTTGGTTTCAACTGCATCCCTTCCAGTAGCTTTCCTCTGCCAACAATTCCAGCCTCACTACTCCATTGTTTCTTCTGTGACTTTGATCCCCATTGTTACCTAGCAGCTCTGTGTTCTTGGGGAACCAGGGCGCAAAACCCCAATGGCTCACCTGAATTACCCCCCCCCCCCACCCATGATTGAACCAGAAACCAAAGGCATTTCAATATGAAAAGGCAGGAGACACAACTGAAACCATCCCATCAAGGGTGAGACAACTCCCCATGCCTCATAAGCATCTCAGTTAGCACATGAATGGAGAACAGAAGCTTCATCTACATCGAAGGTGGAACACGCACGGAATTCTGGGATTGGTACAGTAAGGAACGCACTGAACTCTGGGATTGCTGAAGCAGGGAAGCACTGCATGTTGGGAAATCCCTGCTCTTGATGTAAATGAACTAACACCTGTACACATCCAGCTCCGCAGTTATCAGACCATTCTAGGTATTGATATGCAAAACACTATATCCTGGTTGCATTGTGAGATCTCTCTGAAGAAAGGATGCCCTTCCAAGAATGATCAGCTCCTTGTGTATCCGTAAACAAACCTGGGATCTACAAAAACCCCCTATCAGAAATCAAACAGTTGTTCTGATGCTTGGATCCAAACTCTGCATCAGTTCCACTGTAACCTGTCTTCTCTTCCTGACTGATCGTGTTGGGGGCTCTGCCAGACTCAAAGCCCTCCAGATCCTGAACTGACAAACCTGTTCCTGGGAACCTCTGAACTGCATGGAGTGATGAGATCAACCCCCTTCCTCTTCCCCCAAATACACCTTTTCTCTCCCCCCTCCCCCCTTTCTCTCTTAGTCCAGGTATAACTTTCTATTTTTGTAATCAAACCTGGGATAACTTTCTCCAATACCTCAATTGTAATTGTATAATATTGTAAGCTCTCCTTGTAGGGTATTACTATTAGTATCATAAGTTTTATATACCTAGCAATAAATAACTGTTATACTCAAGCTGGTTGCCGCTTTCTTTCTCCCTCTCTCTCTCTCTCCAAACTGCATGTGCTCTTTTGTGTTGTTGGTCCCTGTCTTGCTCTGTAGCAACGCTTCTTTTATCTAAGCCAAAGATCCCTGGAGTGCCCAAAAATCCTATGGGGTGTGCTCATCAAGGGGGTTACTGCTAGAACAATTGTGGTGTAAAGGGACATATGAAGGGGACATCCAGGAAGTGCTACTCTGCCTAGCCTATGGGATCCAGGGGCAAATGAGGGTGCAGCTCAAGTGCTGTTTGACCCAGCCTGATTGATTCCAAGGGGCAATTAAGGGGAGTAGCCAAAAAGGTGCTGTTTGGACCCAGCCTGCTTTATTCTGGTGTGTTGCACAGGGGCATATAAGGGTAGCCACTGAGAGTGTGGTGTCACCCAGCCAGCTGAGTTCAGGGACATATAAGGGGTCAGCTGAGAGTGCTGATAGCCCAGTCCGCTCAGATGCACTAAGTTGAGCTGAACTGTGTATGTGTGTGTGTGTGTATGTATCTGTGGGGGGGGGGTTGAATCTGGTGCTGGAGGAACCCAGCCCTGAGAACCTTAGGTCCTGCAGGATAGCTCCATTGGGAGGGGGCTTGTAGCCCTATAAACACACAAGTAACACAAGCAGTACATTAGTAGAATCACACCCCTAGAATCACACCCCCCTTCCAGGAAGGTAATCCTAATAAATGAGCATACCCCAAGGTGACGGGCAAATCTGGTAACACCATGCTTTTCTCCATGATGCAAGGAATTATCGCCCAAAACGAATGCACCAGGCTAGTGCCCCCTCCTAATTCAAGTGTCTCTAGACATTCTTATTGAATGAGTCCCACAAACAAGAAGCTACAGTAGTGAAATGCTCTCTTGACCAAAACATTTTGGGAGACACAGAGGGAGAGAACATTTAACTTCCTATATTAATATCTTCTGATGAGTTTTATAAGAGTTCTACAGATTGGGAACTCCTCAGACAGGGCTGTCTTTATCTGTGTCTTCTATAGAGCCAAGCACATCAACAGCACTTAATACAGTGGGCTAAAATATGGCCCAAGCTATGGTGCCTTGTGCTGCAACATCAGCATACAGGAGCCATAAAGCTGCCTCAGGAAGGCAAATGAAGATTCTCCCAATCTTGAGGTGCGGTAGAGCTGGTACAGCCTCCTAGTGTGGGGAGTGTGCTGGATGCATGAGTTGTATGGGTCTGTTACATTTTGGGGAACATCCAGACCAGTGAAGGGTTCTGCCAGTGCCTGCCTTGTAACTTTGGGTGCCTGAATGCTATGTTGCTATGTCTCAGAGCCCTGACACCAGTAGCCAGCCCACAAGTATAAAGGTCTCACGGTGGCTTCCATCAGCCTAGCTGATCCTTGCACGTTGACCCCAACAGCCTTTCCAGTGCCGAGTCTCTCCAAATCTGTCCACCCCAAGTTCTTAACTACCAGACACTTGGACATTTCCCCTCTAGTTAATCACCCCTAAAGGCGTGAAACTTGGCCACAGTTACCGGATCACTTTGGTGCACACAGTTTGCACACCAGAGACCAGCTTGAGGTAAAACTAAACAAAAAGTTTAATACAAAAATCACAGATTCAAAGATTAAATAGTAAGGCAAAGCAAACATGTATAAGTTACACAGAAAATAAACATAAAGACACCACCTCAGGCTTTACACTTCTACATTAGCTAAATTCCCTTTTCTAATCCCTTTTACTTATTGCCTCTGAACAGTTTCCCAGCATGCCTCCAAGCCCGAAGGGGAGCCGGCATTCACAGACATTCCCCCATCTTCTAGACTGTCCTTCAGTTCTGGATACCTTTCACTTCAAACCCCTTTCCTTTTTGCAGGTTTTTTCTCTCTCTCTCTCAGACTATGGTAATTCATGGTTATTCAGAACCATGCAGGGGAAGGGGGTGTAATTCCCTCTTGACTCGATAGCCAGGGCATCTCAGTGTCTTCCCATTAACTGAAATGGTCCATTTGTCTTCTACTGGGTTGTACCATGGATCGTTACTTGCATTTGGTTTTCTGTAAACACCTGGCTTGGGAGGAGCCATACCCTGCTGTGTGGTGTATTTGAAATTGTAGGTCACAAGCATACTATTCTATATACATACATACATAGATTCATAACCACGTTCTCTATATATTCACAAAGACCATCAAGTTCAGAACCTTACAAGCTTCCATAAAAGACCTTATTAAACATATTTTTATACACAGTAACCTTGTATACAACCAGATGATTCAGTTGCTCACTCTTGCGGGTTCCAACCCCTTTTCTCCTCTTGGGGGCCTGTAGACACTGATTGTCACAGGATCAAGCAAGGGAAAGAGGATAGCCACAGAGCACTGAGCTCTGTACATCCTTAGCCTCTGCAACTCTCCCTTTTGTCCCCCATGCCACCCTTAGTTCCTGTGCCAAGCACAGCATGGCTGGACCCAAGATTGGCTCCAGGACTTTTGCAACAATTCTGGGGGGGGAGGAAACTTCAGTTTGAATGTATCCTTTTTTTGGACATGTCTGTATTGTCCACAGATACAGTCCCACGTTATGAAGCATACTACACAGACCTGAAGAATAAGCTGTTTCAACCCCAGAGGTCAGTATGCTTTTAGAGTAACTGAGAACTCATGGCATAGCCCTGCAGAGAAGGACAAAAATGGTGTAAGCAGGTGTAGCTGCCATGCTGCTCCAAATGGAATACACAAGCACACTCCCTTCCTGGGGTTTGACTTTACCAGTGTTAACACCAATAACAACCTTCATAAAGGGCCTTTGCAGCTGTTGTTGGAGAGCTGCAGACGGGCAGGCAGCAGTAGTTTCTGATGTTCTGGCATGTGTTTTAGGACCACTTCCATTTCTCCCCTTTGTTCAGGGGCAGTTTTTATCCCACACTTTGTTTAAGCAGGTGTGGTTGTCACTTCATGTAAAACTGTATATAGTTGCAATTTACTCCCTTTCTGGGGTTGGATTTATTAATAAAATAGCAGCAACCAAACATACATCTCAGTTGTTCCTATAGGTTTTCCTGCATGATTTTCCTTCCCCTCAGGCCATACCCCCCTTTACGCAGATTGATACCAGCTCCTTTTACACACTGGTTGGCACTGAAAAGATACACCTGCCACTATTACTCAGTAGTAATTACACTGCACTTTCTGTAGGCTTCACACATTTGTCATCAGGATGACTCAACAAAAGAGCCTTGCATCCCTATGAAGGGCCTTGGAATCTACCGCCCTGTGGTAGATGGTAATAACTGCCTTCTGGATAAACCCTGGAGTGGGATGAATATGTTTGTGATGAATAAATTGTTTGCCAAATTTCATCTCTCTTTCTGTTCTCAAATTGTCCATGAACAGATCATGCTTCCCACATGTTCCTATATTATTTTTAAATTATTCACTGTATAATTTCTGTGAATTATACTTAGTCTGTAGCTTGCTCTCAAACAGCCCATTTGCAAGTACTCAGAACTAGAACTAGGTTTGTTACATGGATCCCAAATCCCAGACCAGGACTGCTTGCCTTCCACCAGGCCCAAACAATTCAGCTCCCTTGAATCCCAGTCTCTGCTATGTTGATGGTGCCTGTCCCACTGTCCATGCTGGTCAGAACTCCTCTCCTGTGGCTAAGCTACTCTCCTAGCTTGACTGCAAACATGTTCCGTGATGCTTCCCTGTAAATCAGGCTCCATTTAGGTTCAGACTTCATTTAGGACTTTCCTTCCTCCTCCTCATCCTCCCAAGGGTAGCAACAGCAGAATTATGCAGTTTGACCTAAACCGTATGCCTCCATTCTCCAGCCACACCCCATGGCAGCCGATTGAGCCAGAGCTAACCAATCCCTTGTCCTCACTTGGGCAGGGATGAGCTTCCACTCTGGAATGCCATTCTTCTCCAATAAGAGGCAGGTGGCAACAGGAAGTCAGAGGTGGGATTTCCTCCTATTTCTCTTTGGGTACAGCTCCCTTCTCTGCCCTCTCCCTAATCAATCAGGGTTTGTGGGGTTAGGACTTTGCGCACGTGGAGTGAGGAACCTAGAGCAATTTTGATTGGTCACATGATATTATTTCTGTTGAATCAGAATAATTCCTAGAAATAGGTTCTAAATGTGAATACTTATGAAGGAGAATTCAAAATTTCCTTCCCACAAGTATTCTGCAATATTCCCTTCAGATCCACAGTTGTGGGGGACATTTCTACCAGTAAATGCATTTGCTAGAATATTTGTGGAAAACCAAAATATAAAGTGGTTCCAACACTGACAGAGAAAATTTATTAGAGAGACAAGGTGGGTGAGGGAATACCGTTTGTTGGACCAACTTCTGTTGGTGAGAGAGACAGAAGTTGATCCAATAAAAGGTATTACCTCACCCACCTTATCTCTCTAATATCTTGGGACCAATACAGCTACAACAACATTGCATACAGAAAATGTATGTGAAATTTACAGACTTTTTTATTTTGGAAGTGTTTACCCAACTTTGGGGAGGAAGGATAGTCTTCGTAAAGACACTGACCCTAGAGACAAGAGACCCAGGTTCAATTCTCAACTCTGACATATATGCATGTCCTTTATGACCCTAGGCCCTTCTTTGTGTGCCTAACTTTCCCACCTGTAAAATGGGGATAAAAGTACTGACCTACCTTAGAGGAGTGTTGAGATGATAGATTGGGAGGTGCTCATATGCTAGCAAAACTAGCAAAAAGTTGGAACTGAGATAATAAAACACCACCAATCATAATTCACTCAACCATGCACGTAAAAGGACAGTTCCTATTTTACAAAAAGAGGCTTAACTTCCCCCTCATATTTTGGTACTCAGTGGCTCAACTTTGAACAGTATTTTGGTGCACAAAATTTGAGTGAAATATTAGCCTTTTCTGTCAGAGCAAAGTATTTTCTTCTTAAAAACCATGCTTTTGGAGTTCAGTTTTTATAAAAAGGCCTCCTCGCACAGTATAGCACCTAGCACAACAGGGCCTGATCCTCATTGGAACCTCTTGGTGCTGCTGTTATAAAAAACATTTATTTCAAAATTAAAAATAAATATTTATACTAATTAATAATGGCTGTTGTGTTACAGTCAATAGCTGGGCCTTAAGAGGAAAGTGACAGTATCTGTAAATATTCCTGCAAGAAGCAAAGCTTCTGCCTTTTTAAGTAAAACATTGAGAACCACAGGACTGCCTGACCCCTTGAACCTCTTCATATCCTTTCGTCATCTGGCACAAACCCAGCCCACAGCAGAACAGAGCAACCAACATGGGTAGATTGGGTAGATTCAGCTGAAGAGCTGAGACATGCCTGCCTAAGTCACTCAAGGTAAGTAAGGTAAGACTAGATGCAGAAAAATATTGAGAGGCACAGAAAATCCCCCTGCAGGATACAGACCTATGAAGACTTGGGCAGCAGAGACTGGGCAAGAGGGATTGTGGTTAACACACAAAGATCATCTTCACTTGTCTTAGTGGTGATGAAAATGGACTGTGGTAAGTAAAGGCCAGTGCCCGTGTCCTTGTGCTATATCTTGTACAGAATACAGCCACACCCTGGGAAGTGCTCTGTGTAGTGTTTTCCCCAGTGATATCTCTAGTTTGTTTTCCTGTTACCTGCTGCCCTTGGCAGTGGAGTGTCTGGAGTTGCTGATTTTCTTGTCAGGTGAAACTGTCTGAGATTGATTGTAAGGTTGGTCAGGTCCCTCCCTCTTCCCCCACCTTGGAAATACTTATCTGCCAGAGAAAGGCACCTTCCTGCATGCTGGACAGCTCCTGATTGACGGGCTTGGCAGAAGGTGTAATTTGTAACGCGGAGGGAGGCTGACAGGGATAACCAAGCAGTTTGATTTTTAGCTTTGCAGCTATGTTAAAGGCAAATTGTTCTGGCTTTCCCATTGTTTCAGCTATATGGTTAGGGAAGAAGATTTGGGGGTCCGCAACATGAGTTGAGGACAAGCAGAATGAAGTGCTATTAGCCAGCAGGGTAAGAAGTATTAGAGCTATATGGAAAGCAGACACCTAAATAGTAAATCTCTTTTCAAGGGAGACTTTAGCAAGATTAGGGCATGTGCATTTATGCCAAGCCATAGCCAGTGCTTTTCCCTTTGGTTGGTAGCTCTGTGGCTCAGTTTGTAGCACTTACCTCTGGATTAGAAGTTCAAGTTGAACCTAAAGACAAAAAAGGCAGAATTATCCAGTGGTTAGACCACAGGACTGAGACTCCAGGATTCTATTCCCAGCTCTGCCACTGACTTACTTTAACTTTAGGCAAGTCATTTGACCCCCTTCACCCATCTGTAAAAGAACTCATCACCTGTAATCATTAATGTGTAATTACTAGAATATTGTGTCCAGTTCTGGTGTCCCCACTTCCAAAAGGATGTTGAAAAATTGGAAAGGGTTCAGAAAAGAGCTACCAGAATGACTTAAGTTCTGCAAAACCTCTCTTATAAAACTCATTCAAACAGAGAACATCAAATTTTTGAAACACCAGCTAGCTGATGCGCTACTGTAATTAGCGCTGGAGCCCTGGATGTTCCCTCTAAGTTATCTACGATGTCTGTCATTTAGTAGGAATTCTCTCCACTCAGTCTGGAGTGACCCCTTGTTCTCTGCTCACTTTGTTCTTTCATTTTCTCTTTTCCGTTGTTTCTGTGATGCTAATAAAATCTGTTACTTTTCATGATTGAGTAAAACCAACTTTCATCTGCCCTGTGCCACTCCAGCTCTATTGAGACCTATTTTCCTTTGATCTAGAGCAGAGTTTCAGTCTCTCTCTCTTTCTTTCTGCAGTTTATAAAAACATTTTGACAACAGGGAATCTTTAGGCTGAAGTGTGTGTGTGTGTGTGTGTGTGTGTGTGTGCGCGCGCATGCACGCAGGAGTGTTTTTCAGCCAATTTACACCACATTCCTCTTTCTAAGTACTGATCAGGACTATGCATCAGGCTATTCAACTTCTCCCTTCCCAGAGGACTGGAACATTTATGTTGCTTGTTCTTACTGGAGAGAGCTACCATTTTAACCAAGTGAGGTTTCTGGCTTGCATTCTGGCCAGGGAGGGGTTTTGGATTTCCATGAGGAAGAGGTCACCTGACAGTAACAACAAAAAGGATTCTTGTGAAGTTAAACCCCAGATGAATAAACACTGTTATTTCTAACTAACAATGGTGCCTAATCCCTGATGTAATGCCATGCCCACTCAGTGTGGTGCTCTGTCCTTCTCTGGGGGTGCTTGGCCCCTAGAGATTGATGACCGTCACAGCCATGGTTAAACAAACCAGATCTTTTAGGCAATAGAGGTTTGTGCATGAAGATCCAGAAGTCCTAGATTCAGTCCTTGCTGCCAACATCCTAAACAGGGGCACCATCACTGCCCTGGTGTAATATCTTTTCTTGCTCTTCTCCTTCCAAATTACAGTTAATGCCCATTTTGCAACTCTTGAATAGGGCCAGATTGTATTTCATGGACACTCTGGGTGCGGATCCCCTCCCTCCTTTTCTGTACAGAGTAAGGGTATGTTGCCTCCATAAAGAAGGATCTTCATGGAGTTTAGAAGGTAGAATGGAGAGAGCAGAAGAGGTGCTGTTCTCTGCAGTATCATTCCTTGCACAGCTCAGTGGCTTCCTTATAGAAATCTGGGTAGGAGTTGTTACTTCCTTCTGGACCTTTTCTGTAGCCCACTAGTGGGACCCAGTGAATGGCAGAACAGCTTCTGCAGGAGCCAGCAGGGCAAGCCTCCTTGTAGGACTGCTCCTGTCTCCACAGAGCCTTGATATCCATGGGGCTTGGAGGTGAAACCACCATCATCTATGTTCTCCCCCACCCCGGAAAGGTTCAGAGGAAACTCCGTGGTTCACCTTGGGGAGCTCTCCCCCCAGCCACCACACACTTGTCCTCCTCCCACAAATGTTCCCCCAGGAGGAACTAACCTGGGCCCTACTATGTAAACCCACTCATTCATCTGCTTCTCATCAGCTTTTTTTCCTTTTCAGGACCAAACATTTACCAGGTCCTGACACAAAATCAGTTCTTTGATTGTCTTTCCTGATGTATTCTGTTTCCTTTCCTGGACCCCATCACATATCATCAGTCAATCTCAGGATCACTTGAGTGCAATGAAAAGGGAAGCCACGTGCGCCTCTCTTCAGAGAGCTCTGAAGTTCTTGTCCGCTTCTCCTTGGATAAAAGGATGGTTGCCCCACAGCATTAAGACTTGAGGGTGAATAGGTTTAAACTTGGGAGCAGTTGGGTGAGAGTCAGTGGGCGAACAGTGGATTCTCTCTCTCTCTCTCTCTCCTTCCTAAGCAACCAAGAAAGCACCCATCCAAATAGCTCTGGATTATTATTACCTTTTAAAATTGCAATTATCTAAATATTCAAACTACACTCATCACCAAGTGGTAGAAATGTGCTAGTCTCTAATGTAGAGTGGAATATTTATATAGGCACTGGCAATTCTCTTTGGGTACACACAACAATCGCAGGTGCAGCTACCGCACATGGTGACATACCTGAGCTAGCTTTGATTTAAGCAGCTCAAATAACAACAACAGTGACTCCGTGGCAGCACGGGCAGCGGCATGGGCGAGCTACTCAAATATGTACCCAAAGACTTGTATTCAGGCAGTTAGCCCACGCCACGATCTGTGCTGCTTCTTAAAACATGTTTAAAATGTTTTAAAGAACCCCAACTTAGGAAGAGAAACAGCATGGTTGGGAAGAGGCTAGGCAGAGAAGATGACCAATGGAATGAAGAGGAAAGCTGATGGAAAGAGGAAGAAAGGAGAGAAGAGAATGGAGTGGAGTGGAGGAGGATCAGTAGGGTGAGGTGAAGAATGAAGGAATGGGGCAGATCACTGTACCCTTCCAGAAGGCTTCTGCACATGCCTTATCTCTGTGCCATGCTCTGAATGTTTATACCGTTACCATTGCATTGATTTCCATTCAACAAGGAAATCAGGCAGCAGAGTTTAAAAGAAATGGAGTCCTGCTGTTTCCATGGAAATCTCCCATCTATGCTGAATTAATGCAGAGTGCATCATGCCTATGCATAAAAGGAAAACAAATAAGGCTGCTGCAAAGGCAGCAGGCTACCTTGTCCATTCTGACTAAAACAAAGTTCTGTTTGCTCCCCTCATGTTCTTTCTCCTCCTCCCCTTCTTTCAGGAAGGAGCCCCTTTGCCCAACATATAGCACTATTCAATTGGCCAGTGACATGGACTGTTTCAACTACTTCAGGAATACCCAGTATAAACCACGGCTAGAGGCAAATTACAGGAACAATGGTCTAATTCTAAATAGCAAATCTTATGTTCCTTTGATGTATTCAGTCTTTCGACTCAGCTTTCAGGTTTGCGTCTCTTCTGGAACTGGACTCATCCTTTAGTTCTGGGCAACCTACCCAGTTAAGTTAGGATAATCATTGATTCCAAATTTTCAGCTAGACAAGGACATATTAGTCTGCCCCTGAAATCTTCATCACCTTCAGATGTCAGCAGTCGCCATGACCAACCCTTAGAATCTAGTTTTCTCCTTCTCTAGGATGTAGCCTATCAGCAGAACCGGACAGAATACTGCTGACAGACTCATGTCTAAGCTCCCATCGGGCAGCCAGTCAAAGAGGAATTTCTGTTTTGCTTTTGTTGTTTGAATCAGCACCAGATGCCTAGTGTGACACAAAGACACATTGTCCACAAAGTTGTAGCAGCCCAAACAATAGCAATTTATTACAATGTAAGCATTTGAAATGTTTATATAAATTACTGTATAACCCATGGTAAGGGTCTTTGTCCCCCTCTAGTGGCTAGTTGACAGATAGATATTAATGAGTCTGCAGCTGCCTCCAACCCAATGAATCTGATCCTTGAGGTCAAGTAGTAAAGTCTCATTCTTAGAACCACATTTCTGGTGTCATCCTTGAAGATGACCTCCAATGTGGTGGAGGAGAGGAGAGATGTCATGGCGTATGAATCATTAGATGTTATTATTTCCTGTACCCCATGGCTAATGCTAAACTATGGAGTGGTTTCACAGTCTAAGGCTGAACTAATCCCTAATCCCATGTCACGTAAACCTTCCATTGTATTAGCTTAAGCATGCAGAAAAAAATATGTTACAAAACCAGTTGTTTTTTCTTAACCCTTTTCTTAAATGATGGAAATATTAATTATCATACATCAAAACATCATCATTTTGCTCACCAAGGTCTTACTTTTGTCAAGTCAGTTTCCACAGCCAGAAAGAGACTGACACATAAACATAAATGAAAGACAAAATGCAGCACTAGGGGAAAAATAATAGGTGTGCTTTTTTATGGTCTGGTGGTGAGTAGTCACATGCTCACACCCATCGACCTTAAATGCATTACAGTTTCACTCTGTAATGGGGTATACATACACTCTAGACAACCAGGTGTTACGGAGCTGCTTAGGGCTCAGCCAGCTTCGCCTCGCCACACCTTCAAGGCATGTCCAGGCTGGAGGAGGAGCTTAAAAGGGAAACAGAGCAGCTCACTTTGTGGGCAGACCAGGGAAGAGAACAGACATTCAACCCTCAGCTCCTGAGGAAAGTGCTGATTGAAGGCAGGAGCTTCCCAGACAACTACGGCCTGAAGGCCCCTCCCTGAGGGAAGGGAGGGACAGATCCTGTTGTACTCTGAGAGGGAGTAATTCTCCTCCATCTCTTATTAATTGAATTTACCTTTGTTAATTTCCCTTGCTTTTTGTTCATGGACTACTCTGGAAGGGGAGAGACTTTGAAGTGACCTGGCTGAAAGGCCAAGTCACGGGAAGAGGCAGACCACTGCAGAGGCACAGCAGCCACCGGCAGGTGATCTCCAGTGGAGAGAGAGCTGCTATGCCATGCCCGGCCATAAATCTCCACCAACAATGTGTCAACTCTTTCACAACTCCTATCAGCTGAATGCTGCTGATTCCATTATCACAAGACATGAGTGTGTCTGTTAAGACTGTCTGGAAAACAAGAATTTTGTGTCGTGAAAAATTTCAAGGTGTCAACATTCTGTTTTCATTCCACTGCAGAACAAAACTAGCCCTTTTGAAATTTTTCTTCAAGAAACAGCAAGAAAGAGAGCCATCCCAAAATAGCCTATAGCTTAGGTCACTAACTCAGAGGAGGGACTTGAAACTAGGTCTTTTATATACAGGTGAGTGCTGTAACCATTGGGTTATTGGCTATTCTGGGGGTGGGTTTCTTTTGTTTTGACCAGAAATTCCACCTCTGAGACCCTCTCCACAAATTTTTTTGTTGAAACCCATACTTTTCTGCAAAAAGTTTTGGTTTTAATGAATTGACATTTTCCAATATAAAAACATTTTGTGAACAAATTCCCCACTGGCTCTAGTGCCCATTTCTGAGACAAAATTAAATGCAGCTTTTATGAGCATCTTTGGAAAGTTTTCCCTACTCTTCAGAGATGTTTTAAAAACTGAAGGGTACTGCAGTTTTTCCCTTTGTTCTCAAGAAAGTCAAGCTGTTTGGACCTTTTGATGTCTCTGGCAAATTTTTAGAGGAGCAAGAAAGGGTGGGGGTGGAGAATTAGGGCCAAAAGAAAGTTTAATAAACTCCCAAGGGAGACAGGGGGAAATGTTTATGCAATTACTGTTGATAACATTTTGAGAGAAAGAGAGAAAGAAATTAGTACATAATCTTGGAATCCTTAATTATTGGCACGGTAATTACACAAAGTTATCCTCTTCTAATGAAAGGAAGAACAAATATGAGAAGTATTGTTCCATTTAATCCAGAAAATGCATATTGGAGGCCAAAAATTCTGATCTTACCCTAGTGTAAATCTGGAAGAACTCCACTGAAGTAATTAGAGTTACCATAGATTTACACCAGAGTAACTCACAACAGATAGCAAAAACACAATGATGTAACAAAGCCTCAGAAGTAATGTCTAATGCATCTCCCTGGGGAAGCAGAAGTGAGCACAGAATTAGGAGAGGTTGATTCCCTTTATCTTTGCTGCAAGTACAGAAGAATGTTGACTAATGTATAATTTAACTAGTGCATTTTCTTTGTTTGTTTCATTGTCTCCTTTCTGCACTGGAGCAGGAGGGGGCTTTGTTTCCTCACACTGTACAGATATTGTTATCCTTCTGTTAATTGGAAACCAGAAGTAATTATGGGGATGAAGCCATTTCAGTGTTCTTTTAGTAATGTATAGAAAACATGCTCATGTACACTTCACTCAGACACAAATTAGGCCACTAATTAGGCTGCTGTTCAACCAGACAGGTCTGGTTACACTTAACCTGCTTACAGAAGCACAGAAATTAGCGCTGGCTGCAGAAATAGTATACTTCACCTTTAGAAATGACTGTGACACAGTGAACAGCAAGTTGCCCTATTTTCTAGGGTGAAAGTCTTAGGCCTCTCCTCCTGTGATAGTTTCTCTTCTGCCCTTTTGGAGACCACATGCACACATTTCCTCCTGCAGGGAATTTCCTCAGCTTCTCCCATATGGGACATGCTGGGCCTGGTTTTTTTACCTGTAGTGGTCCTTCAGCACCATCCTTGTCTGAATACCTCTTCTTTCCCTTTTCTATCTTCATTGTTGCACTAGATCTTTTGGTAGTGCTTTCAATTGATCTGAATGAATGTTAATGGTAGATCAGCAGTTTGGACTCTCAACTGGAGCTGGGTGAATAACAGATTATTCAGTTCATTAGCAATTTTGAAAAGCAAAAAAAAAAAAGGTTCGGTTGAATGAAATGTTTTTCGTTTAGATTTTGACTGTTTAATATTTTTAAATAAAAGTACAGGGATTTTAAAATTAAAAGTGGTTTCAAATCAAAACGTTTCATTTAGAAAATATTGACATGAAAAGTTTTGATTTTTTTTTTTTAATGAGGTGATCTTAAATGAACAGCTCAGGAAAACGAAAATGAAATTGTGAAATGGTTCAGCGTCAATTAATCTGCATTTTTACCAAAAAAAAAAAAAGTTTTGACCAAAACTTTTCACCCCTCTCTGCTCTCAACCCTTTCCTCCAAATTGCAGGAGTATCCTGATTTTATTGGATACAAATCCCTGAAGACATGACTTGATACAGCCCCTGGAACTCAAGTACCTGCATGGTGGTTCTTGGACCTTCCTTGCCTCTAGCATTTCAGATACTTCATTTGAGAGTTCTGGCTTTTTTTTTCATTTGCAATGCCTTCTTTTCTACTGAAGGGAGTGGCAAGTTCCAAGTGCACTATAGCTTCGGCCATTCCTATATGTATTTCTGCAGTGGGGCAGAGGCTTTTGTGTCAGGGTGAGTCTTCAGCTAGCATACCCTGTCAGTCACTGGCAGAATCCTGCAAACACCTGCTGATACAGTGGGGCCAGCTGATACCACCTTGGATACAAAGGTGGTTGGAAGTGGCTCACTAGGCAGAAGAAACTAGGATCAAGGACAGAGGTCCTACAGGAGTAACCCTAAGAACAGCCAAGCCTAGGAAGGTGGCTTAGATCAGGAAATAGACTGTTAATAAGCTAAACCCCAAGAAGGAGGTGAGTTAGATCTTGTGTGGATTTTGCAGACTTTGTTTGGAACAGGGTAAGGATCCCATTTTGATGGGCTCTGCTGTATCCTAATTGGCATCTTAACTGGACTGTTTAAATACAAACCCCAGACAATAAAACCTGGACAGTGCCCAGTTGCTTCAGAGAGATTCTTGGGCAGATACAGACCCCACTCTTTTTAGATTAGACTGCTTGGGATTCATACAAGGCCTTAGCACAAGGTGACTGTGTTCCTTGAACAGGTTCATTCCTAAGAGTTCATTCAACCCTTGATGAGCGTTTGTGACTCCCCCCGACACTAACAGGAAGTAATGCATGCCTGGAGGACAGCACTGGACCTCCTCCTCCCCCCGCTCAGTGAGATACAAAGACTGAGCTTAGAGAAAATGGAATAGCTGGTCTTGGAAAGCTGCCTAATTATAGTTTGGCTCAGTTAACTGCTCCATCAGTTCAGTGTGTGGCGCTTCAGCATTTGACACCAGGAGGTTTTGGTTTTCTTGATTACAGATTATCATTTTAAAGAACTTTGAGGAAAGGGGGAAAAACCCACCAGTGAAATGGAGACATGGCTGCTGAACTGAATCCAATGCTATATTAACAACAATGAAATTAATCTTTGGTAAGCACCGCTTATGCAGGTAATAAACTAGTACAAGTACTACTGCAAGTGGTGCTGCTGACTTCAACTGAGCTACCTGCATGAGTAAGGACTGCTCCAGTGAGTAAAAACTCTCAGGGTCAGACTCCCAGGCTGGTAAGTGGACTAATGCTCCCCCACATTCTCATGGAGTGTGGGTCTCTGTCTCCCCCTATGGGCTGCTCCACATAGAAGGTTGATAAGAACACTTGAAGCAACTCCGACAGGGAAAGCTTATGCTTTTATGCTGAGAGATCCCAGGTTCAGTCCCCACTGGAGACCCAATCAGGGGGATGTAAGCTAAGATTTACAAAGAAAAATGAACAAAACAAGATTTGACCATACAAAGCCCCCACCCCACACACAGAGCAGCAGCGTTATGATGATCTGCTCCCCTAGGACATGACTGAGTTCTTGAGATAGCTGGGCTGTGTCTTCTCCTTACAGCCCACTTTCCTAAGGGATTCTGGTTTAGGGTCAACTCCTAGGTGACAGAACTAAAGAGGTGGCAGAAGAAGAAAAGGAGACTCTGCAGAAATGTCTCTTTTATTTCGTCAGGAAAAATAAATAAATGCCTCCTCTCTGCCCCTTGTCCCGCTCCCTAGCAAGAGTTGTTAAGTGACTGCAGCTTGGCTAACCTGCCCGTCAGTTTAAACAATACATGGCCCTTGCAACAAGGGAGAAGGTTGAAGGTGGCATCTTAAAATAGATTTTGTTCTCTATTGTTCTCAATCCACTATGCCAGCACTGCTCATTTGTCTGTGCCTCCTTCCTTTGCGGCCTCAGAATCATTTTCAAATTTGGTCTGCTCTGCCCTAGCTTGTTATTCAAACTCTGTTCAACCACTGTTTAGACAAAGCTATGTTGACAGGAGAGCGTCTCCTGTTGACATAGCTACCACCTCTCAGGGAGGTGGGTTAACTACACCGACAGGAGAAGCTCTCCCATCAGCATACAAGCGTCTTCACTTAAGCATTATAGTGGCACCACTGCATCAGTGCAGCGTTTTAAGTGTAGACCTGCTTTAATGGTCCACCTGGCACAGGTTTGTATATCTGGACTTCCAAAGAGAAGGCCAATACCAGTTACTTGATAGTGAGCCCTGTGAAAGGTGGATCTCTGAGTGTCAGGGCAGGGGGACTGGTTTAATGAGCACTGACCCCCGCAGACAGTACTTCTGTATATCGTAAATTTGCCATGTGCTCTGCAACCTAGTTCTTCAATTCCCCCTTAAGGAAGACATCAATTCCTTCTTTTTTTCATGATCTCACATTTGCGGGCAAATGGTCCCTGTTGAGAATTCCTCTTTCTTCTCCCCCCTCCACCCTCTTTCTCACAAAAACACTTCCCCGTGGCTGCAGCGGGCTGCATGCATCAAGACTTAAACAATACGCTCCCTTTCCCCTTGGGATTGGCCATGCTGTTCCACAATGCTTTTAGGACCCACCAGCCCATGGGGTCAGCTAATTCCTGAGTCCAGCCTCTTAAACCCTCTGATGTTAATTAACAGTGTCCCCGGCCTCCACACTTTCATATCTCTGACACAGTCGTCCTTTCATGTTGCAGTGATGTAGCAATGGGAGAGGTGGGCCTCCAGGAGAAGAATCCTTTCATGACACTGCATCCTTAAAATGAAATGTGGGGGGCGGGGAGAGGCAGAGGCTATCATCAGTTTCTGAGGAGGCAGGAGAGGTTGGGCTGGGGTGATTGCTCTACTGAATATGTGTCTGCTGTTGATAATACAAAATGTATTTGTATCTCCTTCTACATGGAGTGTCATTTTTAAATTGGCCATATATTGTATTAACTTTCTGACAGCAAATTATGAATGTATTCCTGGTGAAAGGCAAGGGACTGACAGCCCTAGAGAATTAGGTCCATTTCTTCACAGAGAAGTATAGCACAGGAATGCAATAAAAATGTCCCTACATACCATTCTCTGCTCTATCTAAAATCTGAAAGAGATACAACCTCAAAGGCTGAGAGAGAAGTAGAGTCTCTCTGGCGTATTCAGTCCTTGGCCTCTTTATTATTATTTATATTCTAGTATCTAGAGGCCCCAACAAGATCAAAGCCCCACTGTGTTAAGTGCTATACACAGGCATAATGAAAGACAGCCCCTTCCCTGAATGTCATGATAGGGGTGCAGGCAGTCTGACCTAGTGGTCAGAGCAGGAGTCAGGCCAGGTCAGCTACCAGGAGGTCAGAATTCACATCAAGCCAGATGGCAAAAGTGAAAGTCAGGTGTCTGTCAGATTATCAAGGGCAGATATTACAGGGAAAGCAGTCCTAAACAGGGAGATCCCAGCTACATGGACAACTTCCTGTTCCTGTCCTGGGTTTGTATAGAAGTTGTGAACCAATCCAGGCTCCCAGCATTCTGCCAGTTGGATTCCAGGACTGGAGTCCTCTAACAGGGTTCAGTTTCTGTTCTGGCAACTGATAGCAGGGCACTGAATGACAGGTTGGAACTTCAAAGCACCTTAGCACCCTGTGGACCATGGTTCAAGATCCCCCAATCCCTGGCAGTGAACAACTTATGATCTAGATCTGTGGTTCTCAACCTATGGCCTCCAGGGGGTCTGCAGATTATGTCTACAGGGTCTATGAAAGACTTTGACAGAATAGAATTCAACTATATAGACAGACAGTAGATTTCCAGAGGGGTCCACACCCCCATTCAAAATGTTTTAGGGTTAGCAAATGAAAAAAGGGTGAGAACCACTGATCTAGACAAGCTAGTCAAAGTGTGGGTGCTACAGACCCAAGAAGAGTACTCAGAATGATGGTTGGTAATATGCCATTTCTATAGGTTTTTTCAAGTTTATGTACAGGTTTTGTCTGTGACACATGTATGGTTTCTACTGAAATTTCCAACAGGGAGTTGTGGTTCTTTTGATGTAGACATGTGACTGAGACCCACCAACTCATTTCATACAGCTTTGGCCTCTCTCTAGTGGCCTCAATGAGCAAATGCTCTATACGTTGCAATCCGTTCTCCATGTCTTGAGCCATCCTGTGCCCACTTGACAAATGTAGGTATAAAAGTCATTTATTAATGACTGATAAGAATTGTAGCACAGTGCCTGTTATAACAGTTTTGTGACAAGCTGTTATATGCTGGAAATAGAACTCCCACTGGTGTGTGTGTGTGTGATACCTATCTAACTATCTAATAGCAGCTAGTGGAATTCCATTTCCATCCTAAAGAAATGTCACCTTTGAAATTCAGAAGAGGTTCTTTTATTTTGCTTTTACGGTAGTAGAGAGGCTTTCCATTCCTTTCCTCTCCTCTGCTATTGCTCAGTAGAGATTTCAGCCTCTTACCCTTTTCCCCCCTTCCCACAGGGGAGGGCAACGCCAGCTGGGTCGGTCTGTGTGAACGCAGGGTACGTCTTGCTACTGATGGCAGAACTCTCTGTGCACCAGTCTGGGGCTGGCAGGAGTCAGCCTGCATTGTTTCCAGCCCATCTCTTCCCAGCAGGGCTCTCTGAGGAGAGAGGATTGCTGGAGGAACAGGGGAATTTATGGGAGAGAGTGTAGTTATTAAAGTAGATGACAGATCAAGTCTTTTCTTTAAAAGTGTTGTCCCCTGAAGGGTTTTTGTCCTCAGGACTTTAAATCATTTGATTTTTAAGGGCCCTTTTCCTTTCTTTACTTCAGTTCTCATTTGCTTTTTGTGTGTGCAGGGAATGGGAGGAGGTTCTTATGTTTTTCTAAATTATGTCAATTTAATACTATCGCACAAGTCCTGAAGCACAGGCAGTTGCTGTGCAAACTTCCTCCACGCACAGCCAAGCCACCGCACCTCAGTCTTTCTGTCCTGCAACATTCTCTGCTCTCCATGCTAATGGTCTGCATAGCTCTGCCTCAATTGTGATGTGCAGCACCCTCCATTATTCCACTCTTGTGGGTTTTGAGGAAATCCAATAGATAGGTATAGCACTAAAGAGCTTGATGCCCGACTAAAGGTAGAGAATAGCTGACTGGTAGTAATTAAGCTGAGAGTCAAAACACTGCCAAATAAACAGGGCATTTTACCCATCATTTGATCAGCTACAAATGCAAATATCCTAGGGTCCAGTCTTTTACTGCAAAAATCATTTGAAGAGGCTGTCACAGTTATAGGGTTAGCTGCACCTCTGTCCCTTTTCCCGTCTCTGGGAGTGCAGCCCTTCTGGTGACAGGTGCTTTAGCCTATCTTAGGATGGAATTCCACAAGTCTCCCTTTCCTGGACCAGGCCTGGGTTACACTACCAGTGTATCAACTGTACTTACCCAGCAGGTCCAACGAGATTCAATAGCTGGGGTTCTTCCTTCAGGGTCAGTGACTAGTGGTGAATATAGTGACCAGGCAGTCTTCTTAAACCAAAGTATTGTTTTAGCGGTAAGTACAAAGCAGTTAAAGAAAGAAACAAACAACAAGCCGTCTATGTGCATGTCTATCTTAGCTAAAGGCTTTCCATCCCTTCATGGTAACCTGGGCAGGCCTAACTTCTTCAGACACTGGCAGCAGGGTGTCATGTGTCTCAGTATGGCGACCACAAACAACTACCTCTCAGATACCTCTCAGATACCATGACATGAGCACGGTATAAAAACCTAAACAGACAGGACAGGAGCAGGAGCTGCAAAAGGAGATGTTAAAAGAGCAACTGGAGATGGAAAAAAACCAAGAAAGGGCAAGTTCACAGAAGCTGAAGGTGGACGGTGTGGCAATTAGGCCAGTGTGATCTACAGTCCTGGAGGCTATGGACAGATCAAGGAGAATGAGGAAAGGCTAGAGGTCCTGAGGCTTGGCCAGGGATCTTGATAAAGGTGGATTTGGTGGAGTGGAGAAGGCAGAAGCCAGGGTGGAAGGGAATCAGAGGAGAGGAATCTAATGAGGTTCAACAAAGAAAAGGAAGAATCCCATGCACAGCTATAGACTAGGGACCGATGAGCTAGGCAGCAGTTCTGTGTGTAACAGCAGTAACAGTGGATAAAAAGCTGGATATGAGTCAGCAGTGTGCCCTGGTTGTCAAGAAGGCTAATAGCATGTTGGGCTGCATTAGTAGGAGCATTGCCAGCAGATCACGGGAAGTGATCATTCACCTCTATTCGGCATTGGTGAGGCCGCATTTGGAGTATTGTGTCCAGTTTTGGGCCCCCCACTACAAAAAGGATGTAGACAAGTTGGAGAGAGTACAGCGGAGGGCAACAAAAATGATTAGAGGGCTGGAGCACAGGACTTATGAGGAGAGGCTGAGGAAACTGGGCTTGTTTAGTCTGCAAAAGAGAAGAATGAGGGGGATTTGATAGCAGCCTTTAACTACCTGAAAGGGGGTTCTAGGGAGGATGGGGCTAGGCTGTTCTCAGTGGTGGCAGATGACAGAACAAGGAGCAACGGTCTCAAGTTGCAGTTGGGGAGGTCTAGGTTGGACATTAGGAAAAAAATTTTCACTAGGAGGGTGGTGAAGCACTGGAATGGGTTACCTAGAGAGGTGGTGGAATCTCCATCTTTAGAGGTTTTTAAGCTGAGGCTTGACAAAGCCCTGGCTGGGATGATATAGCTGAGGTTAGTCCTGCTTTGAGCAGGGGGTTGGACTAGATGACCTCCTGAGGTCCCTTCCAACTCTAATATTCTATGATTCTATGATTATAAGTCAATTCAGCAGGTGTGAACATGTGTTAAGAAGTGAAGAGAAGAAGGGAGGTGGGATGCCGGCTGGAGAGAAGGCAGGCTTAAAAGTAGTTTTGAAGATGGGGTTATTCTAAAGCATGCTTATGTGCTGAGGAGAAGACGCCAGGAGAAAGGGAGAGGGAGGGGTGGTAGCAGAGGCAAAATAAGTACATAGTTGGAAGGGAAGGGAGTCATGGGGACAGGTCAATGGGCTGAAGGTAGGTAGCGAGCCTCATCAGAGTCAGATGCTGAGCTAAAGGGTGAAAGAGAGTATTCAGGGATGGGGGGTGGGAAGAAGAGGAGACAGTGGAGAATATTTATGCCAGAACTGATCACTCCTTGAAGAACAGGGAGCGCCTACGAAAGATGTATTTAAAGTTGCTCTGTGTCATAGGGAATATTCTTCCAGAACCTTGAAGAAAATTGACAATTATATATTTTAAATAGATTCTGTTTCTGCTCGCCTGTGTTTTAAATGGCTATCTAACACACATTGCTCAGTGTCAGATAGAAACAGTGAATGGATCATTTATTTTCCTGCAGGGAAAAGACTCAACTCCGTGGTGGTATCCATCAAAAAGGGACAATAGAGACTCAGCACTCTCGTGCCTGGGACTGTGGAGCAGAAGAATGATCCCACCTGTTGCTTTAGATCCCATCAGTCAGTATTTGGGAGAAGGATAGCCTTGAGTTTAAAGAATCTGAATGGATGTCAAGAGACTTGGGTTTTATTCCTGGCTGTGCCACAGACTTCTTGTGTGACCTTGGAAAAGTCTCATAACTTCTTTGTGACTCAGTTTCCTCATCTGTAGGATGGGGCTAATGATACCTACCTTCCTCAGGAAAATGTTCTGAAGCTAAGCCAGTTAATGTTTGTGAAGCACTTTGATATTCTTTGTAGGAAAGTGGTATAGAATTGCATATTATCACTTAATCTCAGCCCTTCATGGTGAGATACTGAAAGAAAATACAGAATTTGCAAGCAAGAATCAGGGACACTGAAGTCTACCCAGGATCCTCTGAGACACAACTGCTGCATCCTGGGATGCAAACATAGTATCTGCCATTTTGTACTCCCTTCTTTTGTCTTAAGAGGAGAAGAAAATAGGAGGGAGCCTGGAGCATGGCTTTTCCTGCTCCCTCCTCCACCCCACAAGAAAAGTGAACATACACTAGCCTACTTTAAAACATGTATTTTCTCCATAGGGGGAGATGTACCACATTAGGCTGGGACGTGGGAGCTCGATGAAGCAAACAGAGATCTCCTGTCCAGGGCTGGGAGGTGGAGGACATAACAGTAGCCACTAGAGGCTGTAGATACTGACCCTAGTCATGTGATATGAACCAGATCATGTGATCGGATTCAGGCACTAAAGTTCTGTTTCCTCACCAGCATTCCTAGGAAACCTTATTACAGAAGGGATAACACTGAAAATGGAGTACAGGTGCTGTGTGTGCAAACAGGCACAGCACTGGTCTGCAGCATGCTGGGCTCTGGCTGGCAGTAACCTCCCTCAATCTTCATGCTGGCACTGAATTGAATCTAAAGGGAAACTGGGACCTTTTTTACTAAATTATCATGTCAGAAAGATGCTAAGTCATTATTGCCGTAGTTGGGTGTGAACTGCATGGCCTGCCTAAGGGACCCCAGTGCTTAAAGACCAAACCCACCCTAGCTCATGATTCTCTCTCCTCATCTTACCCCAGAGTATGGAGGGTTCATTCTGATCTCTCACCTGGCTACAGATAGGGTGAACTCAGGAGGTTTGTGATTACAGAGGAAACCTGACAGCCATGGGAGCTTGACATTTTGAGTTCCTCTCGACTACTACCTTCCTGAGAACAAAGAGACCAGAAATACTCAGATCTATGGTACTCTCCTTGATGTGCAGTGAAATAAAAGGAAGACTGAAAAGTCCTCTGCAGGGTGTGTGTGTGTTTTGTTCCTACATTAATGCCTATTGTGGGAATGGATAGAAAAGGATTAACGAGGGCTATGATGAGCCAGCACTTTGTTTAAATCCGATCTCCGGTCTAATCTCCTATTGACTGAGAAACATCACATAGGGACATCTTGGAGGAATTAACACAAATCCTTTTAAAACTCTTCAGTGGCATCAACCCCCCCCCCCCTTTTCTTCCCCTGCGCCCATTAATGCTCTATTTGTAGCAGGGGACTTGGCCAGGGAGGATCCTGGGTAATCAATTAAGATGCAAACTTTTACCATTTGAGATGCATTATGCTGGTCCCACTGACACATCCTTGAACACAGACTAGATCTATTGCATTGTAAATGAATTCAAAAGAGGGAGATTAAAGAGGCAGAGATGCACACAGTCTCAACACAATTCAATAAAAAATAAAAGCAAGAAGGAAGCAATGAAAAAAGAAGCAAACTCATTTGTAGCCAAACTTTACCCATAAACCAGCAGTTCCTCCCAAGAACTTGCTTGGGAGATGGGAGTTTGTGCTAGCATGAGCAAGACCTTAGCCTTAAATTGAAACCTTACCCTTAATTGTGTCATTTTGGGGTTGGGTGAAAGCATTCAGAATTATCCACCCACCTGCTGATTTTTACCTTTGGGCAGTCTCCTTCAAAACTTGTTTCCTTCATTTTCACCCTCCCAGAAGGAAATGACACAAGACAGGATGAATCAAGACAGTTGCATCTTTTTGGCATTTGCCAACTTTCTGGAGTCTCAAAGCACTTTATGGATGCTACACAACTGAGTCAACGGGTAACCACTAAAGTACTATCCTACAGGGTAGTGAATGCTGCTACCTTTCTCCATATGCCAATAAACCGCATATTGCATCCCACTGTACTCATATGGCACAAAAACACTCCATTCTTTTAGGAGATGGGCTGATATCCATCAGAACTCAGATTGCATATGTGTTGAAGCAGCTATCAAACCCATTCTCAGAGGTGAAAGTAAAGCACTGATAGCAATAAGTGCAGTTCTAATAATTCACCAAATTTCTTCCATAACGGCAATTTTTTTCCACCTCCTTGCTTTTGTTCTCAATGCCTCTTTGCTCTCCTGCTGGGTAGAGGTGAGACACACCCTCCTCCTCCCCTCCACCCCCCAAGCACTCCTGCAAAAGGCTGCAAGCATGGGGGAGAGAAGAATATAGAAAGACATTTTAAAATGATGCATGTTCTTTTCCTTACCCTCTCTAACATTTGCTGTAACTCCAGTTTTAAGGTTTTGCATTTTTGATGTCAACAGGCTGGAGGAACAAGTTTGGGTTGAAAAAGAAATGAATTTGGCTCTGAAATGTTTGATGGAGCTCAGTGAGGGCACAGTAAAAGGCATGTGTAGCCAGCCACTGCGGCTCAATAAGTGAGAGACCATAAATCAGACTCAGGGCTTCCACATGGCTGTGCAGCATAATACATATCAGAGTGCTGGGCCAGCACTTTCCCAAATTCAGGAAGAGGGAATCAAGTGTCACCTCTAGGGCATATCTAAATGCAGGGAATGGGGCTCAAGGGCCAGCCCCTAAAGCATTCCCAAGCTGAGGGAGTGGGAATCAGACCTACGGCTATGTCTTCACAGCAATAAGAGGTGAGACTGCAGCTTGGCTTGGTATAGCCAGACCTGCTTTAATCTCTCTAGCTCACTAAAAGTAGCAGTGACTACAGGGTGAGATAGGCTGTACAAGCTCACCTGGAGCCTGGACACATGCTCCCGTTCCTAGCCCATGCTGAAGTGTCTTTGCTGCTATTTTTAGCCATGCCAGCTAAATTAAAGGTAGCTGTGATATGTGTACAAAAGTTGCAAATCAACCTCTCATTGAAGTGTATATATACCTTCAGTCTCCTTCATGGCTGTGCAGTGGGCTGACTTCACTGGGTCCTGCTGGCTGCCTTTTCTAGAGCAGCAGATGATCTGTCCCCACATCTATATGTATAAAGTTGCCGTGTGCTAAAATACATCTGTCATGTCTTACTTCCTTAGCTCGCTCTATAAAAAACACAAGTAACAATGGCTCATCTGCTGAGAAACTGCACTAATTATACAACTGCCAGAAACATACATGGCCTCATTCCTTAAACTGAATTTGTCATGTAAGCTCCACTGGTGGGCTCCTCCATGTGTCACAGCCTACAGCAGTCAAGGCACCAGAGGGAAAGGCGATCGCTAGATTCAGTCACTTCCCATCTGTCTGCACGCAGAGAGCTGGTTAAGGAGCATTTCCAGCAGAGACAAGAGACAGACGCGTGAACAGGGGGAATGAAAACATGCTTTGGATTCTTTAGCGGTTGTAGTTTGATTTGAGTTTTATTTTAAAACTGGGATTAATTAGATGCTTATGAAACGGGCGGACTGTCAGCGCTGACAAGAACCTGGAAGAGTGCAGGGAGATATTGTGAGAACTTTCCTTCCACACCCCTGCCAACACCCCTCACTCTGACCCGTGACACTTCTGCCTATTCCAGTGTTGGGCCATCATGCAGCTTTGCTGATACACTTCAATCCTGGCCGGTAGTACCCCCTGCTATTCCAGGCCTGAGGACCCATAGAGTTTAGCCAACAAGCCTCAATCCTGACTTGCCATTTGATTCTTGGCTCCCCATGCAGCTCTGCCAACCACACTTCTGTGCTAATGGGCAGAAACCCTGATTGTCTAGTTCTGACCCCAAGCAATTAGGCCGCAGCAACTCCACTGTGACCTGCAGAAGCTCCCCTAATATGCAAATAAGAAGAGTTCATAAATCTTAAGGCCAGAAGAAACCATTACTGCAATCTAGTCGGCTCTGCAATAGACAAAGGGGGCGGGGAAACAGGCACAAAGGGGTAAAGGTTAGTAGCAGAGACAGAAATAGAACATGGGTCTCCTCGGGGCAAGGCAGGGCCCCAGCCACTAGATCACATTACCTATCTCAAATGTAGGCAGTAAGCAGTTCATGCACGCACCATGTGCTCTCAGAAAGCTTCTAAGGGCAGACTCAAACTCACTGTACATGGGTAGTGCTTGGGTCTTATAGCCACAGTGCATCACCTGGAGTCACCAGTTGTTACATGAGGCATTAGGGGGTCTGCCACATGCAGAGTAATGTAACAACAAGTGCTCTGCTTGTTTGCTCTCCAAGTTGGACAGTAGGTCAGGTAGATGGAGGGAATCACTCTCATCACAACTACCATATAGTGAGTTCTTAGGACAGACCTTCCAAAGAGAACACAGAAAAATCAACTAGACATGGGAGCTTTCAGCTGTGAAATTATTTTCATTTTCCCCTTCATGTGATAAGTAAATATTTCTATTCTATGTTTTGTGGGATTTAAACCAAAACATTTTTTATTGAGTTCTTAGCAATTTCTCATGCAAATCTTTTCTACAAAGCCCTAACTGCTTCATCAAACAACTACAGCTTAAACATTTGGGAGAAGATTTAAGTAATTTGCAAACCTCCAAACTAAACAAAATGATCAAAACATGCCTGAAATATTGTACTCCATCTAATCCACTTTGAAAAGCTCAATAGTTATTACAAGGAATGGTGGATTCGTGCAGCCTCTGGGGGTATGAACAAAGTGTAAAATGATGCATATAATGTAATGACAAATATTCTATTTAAACAGACTCCAATCCAAACATCAGCTTTTATTCTCCACTCTCTTGCATCCACTTCTATGGTAGTCTGATACCTTCAGTCATGGTCAATAGTACCGTACTCCATGTGTGGTCCCATGGAAGTTACAGAGGCTGCTTATGGACTAAGATTCAAACAAATATTTTTCTTTTTTTAAAAATATTCAAAAACCATTTTTTCTATATTTTTGGAATTTTTTGAAATGACAGGAAAATGCCCACTTTTTAACATTCTTTTACTCCTCTCCCAGCTCCATTTGCCCCCTCCCATTTATCCAATGGAAAAAAAGAAAAAGAGCAAAAAACAAAAGAGAGCCCAATATCAACTGGCTAGTATGGCTAAATTTTCTGACAATTTAAAAACAATTTAAAAACAAAATACTGACAATAATGGTTCAGAATTTCTTATTAAAGATAAAACATTTTGTCAAATGGGTTTTTTTTGTTTTTTTTTTTTGGCAAAAAAACCTCATCACCAATGAAATTTCAACCAACTCTAAAAAATGCTTTCTTAAATTCTTTGTTTAATCGAAGACTTGGATGTGAATTCAGGGGGACAGTTTCAATTTAGGAGCACAAATCCATTGACTTTCACTCAAGCACTTTTGAAAATCCCGTCTGCCACCCAGTTGTCCTCCTCTGGAACAATACTGGCTGAATTGTGGGGGTCAGTGAGTGAGTTAGGTTAACATGGGAGCAATTCTCAGGCTTCCAACCCGGATACAAGAAGACCCCTGCAACCCTGAAAAAAAACATCTCCAGGAAAACACAAAAGCAGACCATTTTAAAATAAAACTACATTAAAGTCAAATGACAATCTTCAAATACATCAGACTTCTATCCTGCTGGCATACGACATCCAGTGTGAAGAGCTCTGTTTTCTGTGTCAGAACCTGCAGAGCTAGGTTCATTTCCATTTAAAAAACAACACCCAGGTTTTTTGGGGGGTTATTTTGCTTTATTTTAAAAGATGCTGTTTTTCTCCTCTCAAACCCTCCAATCACCACAGAAAATTGGAGAGAAGATATTTCATTGTAGGGTACAATTTTGTGCTGATCTGAGTCCAAATATGTAGTCTGATAGTTACACAGGCATCTGAATGCATGATACATAAAGTTGGACAGACACACACACACACACACACACAAGCTAGTGAAGTATCCATTTATTTTCCTTCTTCTTTTTTATGGATGTATCTCCTTTTAATCGTCTCTTACATTCTGATGAAAGCAGATGTGTAAGAAGTATTTGAATGCTACTGATGTTGTTTGTATTATGTTAAGGCATCCTATGGTTTAAAAAATATGATGTCCCATGCTGGTTTGGACCTATCATTCCCTTCAGTGCACATTTTTCTCTTTTTTTGAGACCTGGCAGGCTACATAGCATAGTGACTGATCTTGCAAAACTGGTTTCACTGAGGCTGGGGATAGTGCCAGCCACACACAACAAATTCACACACACACACACACACGTATGTATGTATTACATGGAGATGTTTAGTCACTCAACTGTCTTGATACGCCTATTTCTAACTTAATTTTGAACAGAAAGCGCTTCACACTGAACGGCTTCTATTCCAGATTATCTAGTTGCAGCAGCACAATTACTTTTCCTTCAAAAATGTTAAGAGCTCATTGTAAAGCAGAGACTAATGGATGATCTGCAGTGAGACACAAGCAAATGATTCCATAAAATCTCCTCCCAACCTTCCTTCCTCTTTCTTATCATGTCACCTCATACTCTTTGTTCTGTGTCTTCCCCTTCCTCTCTCCTGTCTTCCTCTGAATGCATGAAGAACCTTAGTGTAGATTCAACTTCAACCATCCTAGCTACAAGCCAGTTCAAGGATAGTAGTAGGAGATGACCACTAAGGTCCTGTCAAGATTAGAAAAGTCATATTCAAAAAGGTGTTAAAAAAGGTCAGCAAACACATTTTAAAACACTAGTGTAAACGGAGTTTAACACCTTTAAAAATGTTTGAGCAGGTCCTTTTCAATCCAAGACTCCCTGCTAGTACCCACCATGACCAACTAACACATTTGTAAGCACAACCTTCTTTCTGGGCTAGACACAGTCTGAGAGTCATGAGAGAGCTGCTGAAGCAGCTTGCTGAGTCTACTGAAGAATCCTGCTGACTAGAAAAATCATCCATCCCAAATTAAATCTTCCAACACAGACTTCTGTTTACTGGGGGAGCGGGGGGAGTCTATCAGTTCTCTCCTCTGTGTGCAAATGTAGCTCCCACTTAAGTTAATAGAGTTACTCTCACAGATCCATGGGAGACCAGACTGTATTCTCAAATTTAAGTTAAAAAAGGATTCTGAGTGAAAGCCAATCTGAATAGGTTTCTAGTTCAAACATCTTTCATTACACAAACTGAGTGGAAGGTATGTTTATGTGGTGGGCCTGTCTGCATTAAAAATTAAATAAATAAATAACCACACCATATCTGCCAGCCAACCAGGCCATTTCTCACAATGTCATTTTTAATCAGAGTTTAGGAAGTTTAAAATTAGAACTACCTGAAAAAAATGCCAAATTCTCACTGGAATTTTTAAATTTTTTTTGTAAATTTCTCATGAAAATGTATTTGGTTTTTCAATGAAAACAAAAATGAAACATTCAGTTATTGAAAACAACTTTTAGTACAAAAAATATATTTGGTAAAAGTTTTCAGTTTTCAAAAAACATAAATTGAGTATTTTTACCAAAAAGTGGACTGTTTTATTGAAAGGTTTTCAGGTTTTGGTTTCTAGGGCTTTTTGTTCGTATTTGTTTTGTTTTTTTAACTCAGAAACCAAAAATTTCAACCAAAATGAAATTTTTGTGCAAAAAAAAAAAATTGTTTTTAGTTGGAATACCATTATCACCTTCCCTCCCCCAAAAAACCCTTTGGATGAAAAAATGTGAACAAGCTCTACTGAAAATGCAGTTGTGAATTTCTCAGGGTTATCAGCTCTTCTTCTCCTCATAGATTGTGGGCCAAATTTAACCCTGCTGTCTATCAACGTTTAATTGAGTTACACTAAGGATGACATTGAACCATTTTCTTTGTTTACATTTTTACTGATGCTTGCCGCTCAGCAAGAGAGAGGAATTGTTGAATTTTATCTCTGTTTAGATTTTGCATTTAGCAATTCAATTCTCTATTATTAATAATGTTTCATTTGTAGTTTTTTCCTGTTCCTTTTTATTTCAGTAAGCTGGGTATTTTAGACAAAGGTCTAAAGGCAAAAGACAAAGGTTAGTGTAGGTAATCCACCTCCCTGAGAGGCAGTAACTAGGCTGCCAGAAGAATTTTTCTGTCGACATAGCGTAGTCTATATGGGACTTGGGCTGTGGATTTTTCACACCCCTGACTGATGTAGTGATGATGTAGATGCAGGTTTGTCTATACTTAAAATGCCACAGCAGCACAACTGTGCAGCTGTGGCATTTTAAGTGTAGACAAGCCCTTAGAAAAGGCTGACCGACACAGTTACACAGAATTGAAAAAGGTGATGCTTACAAATTCATTTGAGGACTTTTATAGGGAACTCAGTGTTTATAGGGAACTCATGCGCTCTGAAATCTTAGAGCAAAAATCAGACTCAGTTTCAGATGCAGCTGTGATGACTGAGATGTTACCCAGAAAGAAATCGTAAACCACCTCTCAGACTTAATTTGTAACGTTGTGTATTATTCAGAGTAGCTATGATACTAGCATCAAACCTCCATCTGGCGAGGGGACCTGTAGCCACTGTGGGAAGGTCTGCCGCTTGCATATTGGGCTCTTTTCCCACACTAGTGCCAAGCGCCACTGGCTGATTGACTTTGTTGTGTTTCTTTTCATCTGTCTAGATGTTGGATGGCCATATTATGATACTAATACATTTGTAATATTTTGTATTCTCTTTCACATTAAAGGTGGAGAAATATGTAGTGAATGGGAATTGGGTAATAACCCTTTAAATAGTTTGGGAGCCCTCTATTGGGCCTCCCTGTCTTCTGTGGCAGAAGGCACTAGAACCCTGCCCGAGAAGCAGTGTACATTAATACCTAGACCTTATATATTAACACTTAAGTAACAAACACAGTTATTTGGAATCCAGCCGTGTGGCTTCCCATTATTCTTAAAGGTTTGTAGAGAGTAGGTGACGCAGCAATACACAACAAAGTCTGCAGAAGGATTTGAATCATGATCTAGTGTTATCTTTCTGTGAGGCATACATTTTATGAAAACTTCACTGAGCTCATTTTAAATTTTGGTCCAAATCTGAGTTGATAGGGCTCCTTTGGAAAAAAAAAAAAAAAAAAGCTAATCCATGCTAAAACATCCTATTTATGTTCTTTCTCCCACCCCTACCCACCTGTTTTTTTGTTTTCTCATCCATCTTTCAGGACTTGTCTTTCAGGTTGTAAGCCCTTTGGAACAGGGATCTGTACAATGGCCAGCACAAGGGGGCCCAACCTGGAATAATACCTTGAGGTGTTACTGCAACGTAAGTGTTTAACAGTAACCGTAAGCAAGCAAAATTCAGCTCACAGAATCATGTCTCTATCCTGCACTGAAATGAAAATCTCCAGGGCACCTGCACTTGAAAAGGAATCTCATAGGAAAGATGTTTTCTCACAAGATTTTTAATATCTTCAGGTCCCCCATATAGACCTCTGCCTCTTGAGCTGTGGGAGAAATTGTCATCCTTTCTGTGGAACAGCCAGTAGATGGAGACTTGATGCTCACTTTGACAGTGGGCTTTTATACAATTATTTGCTAGACGGCTGAAGGATTCTGGAGATCAGCAATCCTGGCTTCTGTGCTTGGCTCTGGAGGGGGTGTGTGTAGTGGTTAAAGATAGGATAACCACATCACCTAATCCAAAAGGTAGTGTCTTTGAGTGGATAAGACTTGTGTCTAAGACTTAAGGACCTGCCTTCTAGTCTCAGCTCAGCCTGAAGTGACCTTGTTCAATCTCTCTGTTAACTTATTTGTAAAATTGGGGTGAGAGAAGGGACTCATAGCTGACTGTTTTGCTGGGTTGGGCATTGGAGGCTTTGGTCAGTAATTAAGGCTGTGAAGTGCATACTCACAGCCAGAAAGTGCTGGTTGCTCTACATTTAAAAAAAAAATGCAATGAAGAGAACACTTTTGAAAACATTCTGTTTGCGTAGAGTTGATCTACATTTTTTCAGACAAAAATTTATTGTTGAAGGAACAGCCCTATTTTAAAAGGAAACAATTTTTTTTTCCACACAAAAAAGCTTACTTTGAAGTTTTTACTCTTTATAAAGAAATTATTTGTGACGTTTTGGCTTTAATTTTTTTTAATGAAAACATTATCAAAAGATTTTTGTTTACAAAAAACCCTGGGGTTTTCAGTAAACATTTTGATTTTTGTAAACAAAAAAATAAAATAATGATTTCTAGATCATTTGTGATGAAAATTTTAAGAAAAAAGATTTGTGAAAGTTTTACAATACTGAAGGATGGGTTTGCTTTGAACCTTGCGAAATGAAAACAACTTTGAAAATTTAAAAAAAAAAAATTTCCCCCCTTTTTTCAACCAACTCTATGTTTGAGGGAAAGGTGACAATTTGAGAAGGAGGGAGGGAAGGAGGATTTTAGTTCAATCACCTCTAATTTAAACAGAAAGAATTCATAAGAGGGCCTCACATAAGCAGAAGAGAGATTGTACAAACACCCTTTCACCCTAGTGCAGATATGAGGCCCTTGATTTTCAAAAACACTGAGCACCACAACTCATTTGAAGTCAGTTGCCAAGGGCAATATTCTGGTTCCATTTTTTGAGTTTTTCCATTGACTTCCGTGGAACTACGATTTAGCCCAAACTATTTAGCCTCACTTTCTTTTCCTAAACCTGGCAAGTGAGAAGAAGAGGAGTCCATTGAGAATTTTCAAAAGCTGGCTTGATTCATTGGGCTAATGCAACAGAAACATTTGGAGACCTAGGTTAATATTCACATCAGGGGAGAGTCAAATGAGCTTGGTGACCTCAACTTAGTTCCTAACTCAGACACATTTGTTCACATCAGGAAACCACCAACCTCTTCCAGAAGATTTGCAGGGTCTACTCATAAGATGCTGATAATCAGGGTTCAAGCTGAAGGGAAAAGTCAGGGAGCAATGAAGGCTAGAGAACAGTTCTCATTGATAACTACAGTTCTGTAACTTGATATATACACAGAGAATGCAGAAAGGAAGAAGAATAAATCATATTAAATGTCTGTCATTTGTGTCTTGCCATGGACTGGAATAGCAAGGGAAGAGGAACACTGTCAATGGGTGTGAGAGAAGTTTGTCCAGTGCCAGTTTATATTATGCCTGATACTAGCCAGAAACATTTGCTCCTAATTTTCACAAGCACCCAAAAGTTCAAAGCCCTGTATCTAGCTGACGTTCCCAGCCGGTGGACACAAGTGGAACATCCCCTCAGCTGTGGGCTGGGCATCAGCAAACCAGCCCTTGCCTCAGGTATTAAAGGTATTAAAGTGACAGCTCATCACCCTGCTATTCTTAATACTGAGCGGTGCCAGTTAACTACTTGAAAACTAATCCCGGGTTTACAAAAACCGCTTTTCAATCATCATTAACAACCCTCCAGGAAATCTTACTGACAGCAGCAGAAACACTGGAGGCTCTGCAGAACCAGTCCTGCATGCATCGAAGGAGGCCATTTTTACTGCTTGCTTCTCGGAGCCCAAGTGCAGGAAACACTTGAGGGCCAAAAAGGTTTTGGGAGTAAAGTGAAAGGACATTTAAATGGAAACCCAAAAACAACAAAAAAGCCACCAAGGTATTCCCACAGCCATTCTGAACTGAAATAAAAGGCAAATGTTAGGTTTAATATTTTTCTGCTTTTAAGGCGAGACACCAATTTAAGCCAACTTGAGAAAAATATCAGCATGAAATACTAAATGATTTCTATTAGGTAAGATTTCAGCCCTGGAAAAGTTCAGTACCCTCTGTATGAACTTAAACATGGCTGGTTCAAACTCACTTTCGTTTCCTTTGCAATGACAAAGATGTTACTTTACCAATGGGCAAATTTCCAAAGGGGATTCTCTTCTCTACTTAATGCGCCTCAATGCAAAATTAAAATATACAAATGAATGAAGTTTTTTTCCAAATTTTTGGATGTGGTTTTGAGAATCTAATATCACTGGCTCGAGCCAGAGAATGCAGGTAGGAGCTATGCAAGCTTCCCCATGCACAGCTCTGCAAATTCACCCTCATTCTGATTTGAAGCATCCCTTGATGATACAAGACTGAGGCAGCCACACAATTTTGTTAATGGTGCTCAGTTCTGCTTATGTAACTGTGACTGTCTGGGGTTCACAAAAGGCCAGGCCAGTAGGGGTTCAGTCACCATCTGCTTTGTAACCCTGGCTGTGCAGTTTTGGTCCACAGCTCTGACCCCAGCAGCCTGCCAGCAGTCCACAAGTCTCACCCTGACTTTGCCCAACCTGGTTACTCCTTTCAGACTGACCTTAGTACCCTTCCAGTCCTGAGTTCATCCCAAAGTTGCTCTACAGCATGGACCAGTCTCTCTCTCTGGCCCCTGACAGAATAAGCATTAAGTTCACAGCCTCTAAAGAGATAGTAAAACACTCCAACCTATCAGCTTTCTAGAAGCACACATGTTCCTGAATTTACTGAAGTGGGGCTGCTCAGCATCTTTCAGTACCAGGTCACAGTTTGGTAGGACTTATCAACTGTATCAAATTTTGTAATGTCAGCTAACTGGGCCTGGGCTAAATCCACCACATTCATTTCCCTTGACCTAAATTAGAAATTGAACCAAGTTCTCCAGAGATGAAAGGTCATTGCACTCATCCACAGCATCACAGCCCCCTCATTTTCAATTTCTCACCATCACAGTCAATGTTTATCCCTGTCTCTGGTCTAGGCTGCACATGATTGCAATAGTCAGCCTTAATTTAACACTCTTGGTCTTGCCAACTGTCACAATTTTATCATGGGTCTTGCAATATTTGATGCTTTTCTAAAAGCCCCAGTTCCTGGAATCCCATGGTTATGGCAGAGTCTCAGCTTTAATTTGTTTTTAAAGTGAGTTTCTAAACCACGTGGTTGTGGAAACAAGATTAAAAATGATCTAATGTAATCTAATCAATGTAACCTAAAAGCTCAAAAGGCAGGAAGCAAATTAAAAAGAACCCAAATTTTATTATTTTTAAGCCAACTGCATGCTTTTTTAGACCAGCCTCCTGATTTTCAAATGCTTTGGATTAGCAATACCCACGCTGCGTCTTCTTCTGCTGCAATCCTCTGGATTCCATGTGAGGCATATGAGCAACATGACCGTAGCTATGTTGAAATAATATTGGACCATTTATGAATGGTCTTCTCCTTAAAGACTTTCATAGTCTTTGTATACAGAAAGGGGAGAAGAAGGGTATACCTGATAACAACAAGTTTTCAAATAAACCACAAATGATGAACCTTATATGGCATGTACCCTCCTTGTCCCATCAGTGAGCAAATGAAACACAAATCCAACAGTTATGTCTGCCCAGCTCTCAGAGCCATAGCAGGCATCTTAGACATACTGGTGGCAATAAAAAGCTCTCTGAGCAAAACAGAGTGGAGCTTTCCCTTTCATCTTGACACTGAGCCCCTGACCCATTTTGTTCTCTGTCAGGTACTCAGCCTCGGGAGATCATATCTCCTGGAGCCCGGTCTATATTAATCCAGCTGGCAAGCTGTCAAACAAAGAAAGGGAAAATGCAATAGTTATTATCTTGCCTGCTACCACGGATGGGCGTTTGACTGGAAGGCGCTTTGTGTCCCCATCAAGCATGGCTGCCATAGCTTTCGTGTACTGGCAGAGGCTGAAGGGCTGCCCTATGGAATGTTGTATAAACTATGCACTGTGGCCACACTTATGCCAAACAGAATAAGGACTGTATTAATAAACTTGGCATAATTATTTGTGCTTCCCCCCGTCCACTTTTTCCTGGCTACTCAAGCAAGATTTTCAGGGCAGAGTTGCTGATGGGATTGCACCACCTGATTTACCATCCATTGGCCATTAAACCCAAAAAACAGCCAAAGAAAGTAGCCAATACAAACATAAGGTGATTTGGGTTCTTCCCTTCTTTGCCACCCCAGGCAGAGTGTGTGTCTGGGGTGAGAATGATGGGGTGGATGAGGTGGTGATGGTTGCTGAAAGGATTTTGATTTCTACGCAGAGAATTTTTTTTTAAAATACTTTAAAAAAAGAAAAGCAGTTCTTTCTGAAAGTAAATTCCAACAGGCCAAAGCGTGGATGGGATAGGTTAATATTTGGATTCAAATAATAGTCAGGTTTAATGTTCCTATTATTCAAACCCCAAATAACAATATCAGCTTCTTTGCCCCCTCTTCTCCTATCTCTTTCATACCCTTCCCCAGCATAGCCCAGCACAGAGGTCCCTCTCCATCCAAGACTTCTCCATTCCAGCAGGCCAAGACTCCCTTCCTTTAAATTTGAGAGGGGCAACCTGGTGGTCTGCTAATCCTACATTGACATCTAGGTCTGGGTTGGCCCATCACATCAGGCTGTTTGATAGTCCTGCTGCTCTCCAGTTCATAGTAAACATCGTCAACAGGTGAGAGAGACTTGATGGCCTTCCATCCCATTTGAAAACAACAAACTGGGAAACATTCCTCATAGAAGTCCTACTGCACTACTCTAGCCTTTTAACTCTGGGGTGCTTCAGTGAGAAAGCACTAGGCTACTGGGATTCTCTGCAGTTGTCTCAGCCCATAAGTATTAAAGTGTCAGTGCTGACAGCAGCCGCCACTCAGCTGGATGGACAGATGGCTGAATATTTGTGAGTTCTATATTGCCCTGATATCTCTCACATCCAGAGTTCCCTACAGGCAAACTTGAATAACGAGAAAGTAATAATCCTTCTTTTGAAAAATACTGTATCCAATTGGGATTTTTCATGTCTGCAATTTTCTCCCATCAGTGATGCTAAGTTACTCACATGCATAATGGTTTGCAAGATTGAGGCCTTACACTCTTACACAAGCAAAGTACTCCAGCAGAAATCAAAGTGCCTGTCGGGATGAGCTGAGCGAATTTGCACTCACCTAACATCCTAGAGATGGCATGTAGCAGCAGGGCTTTATTCAAATGCTAAAATTTGAGCAGAAGTCCACTGAGCATACTCAGCAGCTAGATTTTTCAATTCCTTATAATTTTTTTTTAAACTTTACATCCCCTCCCTCACCTGTGATTTAGCAAAAAGCCACTTTATCTTCCTGGAGGAAAATCCACATCCAAAGACTGGAGTTGATAGTTCAGTCATATTAAAATGATAGGGGTGTGTGTGTGGGGGGGGGGGGGGCAGGTTCCCACCCCAGTCAGGAAGGGGTTAAGGAGCTCCTCTGGGCACAGTCAGTTCCAACCCAGCACACCTGTGAGGCCTGTTGTCCCTGAAGAGGAGGTGGCTCTGTCAAAGGGAGCGTCCAAGCCCAGTGCAGGGTGGCACTCAAGGAGAAGCAGAGTTATAGTTCCTTAGCTCCACGACCCAAGGACTGTTGGCTAGCAAAGCTACTGAAGAGTCTCTGCCTCCTGGACTGAGATGTAGTAGAAAGCCCTGCCCAGGACATTCATCCTGGGCCCTTCAGACAGACAAGGGGCTAGAAACCCCACCCTGCCACACAGGCTATTTACCCCCATTTGCCTCGCAAGGAACAGTCAGGCGAACCCAGACGGTTTTGGGGGTTGCAGGATAATTTGTCTGGACTGTTGTTAAACCCCAGAAGGGAGTGGGAGAGACATTTCTCTACGGCTGGCAGCCTGAGGAGCGTAGCCTACACTTCAGATTGACTCTACAGCGACCCCGACAGCTGATTTGAGCAATGCACATCTTCACCCCCAGGGGGTGTGTAGAGAAACAACCTATGTGGGGGGGCGGAGGGGGGAAGCTCCTTTTTTCTAATTGGCAAAAAATGTATTTTCTTAGCCTCTCATAACTTAACAGCTATTAGGGATTTCCATCAGTCTTTCACAACAAGCAAACAAACCTCAAACACATCACTGTGCTAAGACTGAGCATGAAAAGTTTCGGCCCCAAAGGAGAATTTTTCAGAAAGTTATGAGCAAGTGATAACAAGGGGTTATAACTGAAATCCATCTGCACCTTTAACTGTGGTATTAAGTGTGAATCTGTAATGCTTTGTTCCTTAAAAAAACCCCAAAGAATATGCTAGCAATACTGATAGAAAGCCTCCTTCATATACCATATTAAGGTCCTGATTCAGCAAAGTAGTTAAGTCAATCTTTTTCAGTAAAGCTTTTAAGCACATGCTTAAGTCCCACTGACTTATGACATAGGCATTTGTCCATATTACAAAGCTAGGCTACAAAATGTGAGCAGATCCAGAATTTGGGGTCTGATTCAAAGCCCATTGAAGTCAATGGAAAGATTCTCATTAACTTCAAAGGGCTTTGGACAAAGCTCTCTGCATCTCGCATCCAAAAACATGCAGAAGGGAAAGGAGAAGGTGCTCCTTAAAGAGGAAGGGAGTGATCCTATTGCGACAGACAGGTATGCAAAGACCATTATGGAGTGATGTCAAAGTGCCCCTGGGAGGAAAAAAACCAAATAATTCTGTGCTGGCATGTATGTCTGTTTGGGTGCTAACGATTCTAGGTTCTTAATGCAATAGAGTAAAAAAAAATCACTCTCGAGCAATTAACATCTAGAAACCAGAACAACTCCAATTAACAACAGAATCGAAATAAATGTAATTATGTTATCCAATGCGTATGCACTGCCAATTAATTTAGCTTAAATACAGAGCAGACTGCAGCCAAAAAGACCCAGATGTCAGCAAAGTAAAGACCTCTTTGCCCTTGCTTTTCTGTGCCTGGGATCTGAGTGCTCTGGAAGAAGATGTCACTGACTGACTGACATCATGTGCTGCCTGGAGGAGCAGAAAATCTTGTTCTAGGCTTCCTGTTGTAGGAAGAAAGATTATCTTTTACTTAAAACATGGATTTGTGGGTTCTACTCCCAAATCTGCACAGATTCCCATGTGGTCATTAGATAAGATATGTACACTAAAACTTTTAGTAATTATGAATGCCTCAGTGTTTGGGTGCCCATAATTAGTGAGTACTTTTGGAAATTTGGCCTTACCTCTCTCTGCTTCAGGTTCTGCATCAGGTTACACACACACACACACACACACACACCACTTTCCACCAGTAGTGTTGTCAGGTTAAATTCATTATAATACTTCCACCTCAAATTCCTCTTCAAAGCTCTCCTTTGTCATGAGGCCTATAAAAACTTGAAAGCGGTTATATTGTTGGTGTGCAGAGACCACTGACTACCATGCTGACCAATAATATCCATTGTTTCTTTGTACTCCCCTTTATGTGTATCCATCTGCTGTCATGTTGAGTTATATGTAGATTGTAAGCTCCTTGGGGCAGGGACTGTCTTTTTGTTCTGGATTTGTACAGCACTTGGCCCAAGGGGGTCCTGGTCCATGACTGGGATTCCTAGATATTATGGTCATATAAATAGCAATGCAGTATTTGCTGTATTGCCAGCCCCAAGTGTTCAAAAATCATGAGATAGCCCTAAAAAAATTCATACGATTTTTTAAAATAAATGTAGGGGCTTTTTTATTTGTCTTTCGATTTCTGAGCCTCCAGGGTGTACTCAGGACAAATTCTCCAACTTTTCTCCATGACTATGAGGTCCAGATCCTTTTTTCTTTTGCTTTTAAATGAAAGCTGAGATTCTCACATAATCACATAACTCCAGGAGCTGGGGCTTTAATTAAAAACACCAAATATCACAAGACTCACCGGCAACACTGCATTTGAATAGTGCTTTTAGAACCTAGAAGGATGGAGTCCTAGACGTATAAATGATTGTTAAATTGGCAGCCCTCACGCCTTCATTTTTGTTCCTCATTTCTCCCCTTTTAAGTCTCAGTTCCCCTAAACTCCATCCAGGTTTATAAAATAATAACAAATTCCGTGAAAAATGTAGGTGCATCTTTTCTCTATTAACAAGTGAGGTCTCTCCACTTTTTCCACTCTCCCCAGCTCACCAGTTGTAAGCACCAACCTCCTGGAGCTCTTCCCAGTGCCCTCCTGAAGCACTGGAAAGCCAACCAATTCTTTCTGTGGCTGTTTTTCTGATCCTACCCGTGTTCCAGGGATAAGGTCACAGAGATGAAGAGGGAAAATGTGACAATTCAGAGTTTCGGAATGTGGCCTCTGTTTGTGCCCTTTCTGCTTTTGGTGCATTATCGCTTGAGTGCACAAATAAGAACATGAAAACTGTCATAGCGGGGTCAGACAAATGCTCCATCTGGCCCAGTAATCTGTCACTGATAGTCACCAATCACAGCTTCAGGGGGAGTGTACAAAACAGGGCAATTTTGGAGAGATCTAACCCATCTTCCTTTCCTAACTTCTGGCTGTCAGAGGTTTAGGCTCGCTCTGAGCATGGGTTACATCCCTGACCATCTTGGCTAATAGCTATTGACGGACCTAATCTCCATGAATTTATCTAGTTCTTTTTTTAATCTAGTTATACATTTGGCCTTCACAACATCCCCTGGCAATGAATTCCATAGGCTAATTGTGCATTGTGTGAAAAAGTACTTCCCTTTGTTTGTATTAAACCTGCTGCCTATTAACTTCATTGGGTGACTCTGGGTTTTTGTTATGTGGGAAAGGGTAAATAACACTTTTCTATTCACTTTTTCCACACGGCTCATGATTTTATAGACCTCTATCATAGCCCCCTTTATTCGTCTCTTTTCTAAAATGAACAGCCCTAATCTTTTAAGTCTTTCCTCCTATGGAAGCCATTCCATACCCTTGATCATCTTTGTAGCCCTTCTCTGAACCTTTTCCAGTTCCACTATACCCTTTTTGAGTTGGGGTGACCTGAACTGGATACAGTATTCAAAGTGTGAGCACCATGGATTTATATAGTGGCATTTTGTTTTCTGGCCCTTTTCTAAAAGTTCCTAACATTCTATTAGCCTTTTTGACCACTGCTGTGCACTGAGCTGAAGTTTTCAGAGAACTATCCACAATGACTCCAAGATCTCTTTCTTGAATGGTAACCATTAATTTAGAACCCATCATTATATATATGTAGTTGGGATTATTTTTCCCAATGTGCATTACTTTGCATATATCAATGTTGAATTTCATCTGCCACTTTGTTGCCTAGTCACCCAATTTTCTGAGATCCTTCTGTAACTTTGCAGTCAGCTTTGGACTTAACTATCTTAAATAATTTGGTGTTATCTGCAAACTTTGCTACTTTGTTGTTCAGTCGTTTTTCCATATCATTAATTAATATGTTAAACAGCACTGGTACTAGTACATGTCCTTGGGAGACCCTGCTGTTTACCTCTCTCCATTGGGACAAATTACCATTTATTCCTAACCTTTGTTTCCTATCTTTTAACCAGTTACTGATCCATGAGAGGGCCTTCCCTCTTATCCCATAACTGCCTACTTTGCTTAAAAGCCTTTGGTGAGTGACCTTGTCAAAGGCTTTATGAAAGTCCAAGTACACTATATCCACTGGATCAGCCATATCCATGTGTTTGTACACACTCTCAAAGAATTTGAGTAGATCGGTGAGGCATGACTTCCCTTAACAAAAGCCATGTTGACTTTTCCTCAACATATCATGTTCATCATGTGTCTGATAATTCTGTTCTTTACTATAGTTTCCACCAATTTGCCTGGTACTGAAGTTAGTCTCACCAGCTGAGAGGATATACACACACATGGACACACCCATTTGCAAGTGCAAGCTGACCACCACGTGAATTGTGGATATACATATTCTATCATTTGCACACACAAAAGATGACATAAAAATTTGCACATGCAAGGGACTGCGTGCTAACAAATAGAGATCAAGCTTGTCCTCCTCTGAACCAGGCAGACAGAAGTTATGAATCTACATCTCCTGTGAGTGCCTTAAATCAGTAGTTCCCAACCTTTTTGAGTGAAACCCCACTAGCTAACACTAGGTAAAACACATGCTCACCCCCCACCCAGCCCTCTACCAGCCATAAATGCATATAACCCCTATAAACACATATAATAATAATAATAACAACACTAAATTACATAAATAATAATACTAATAAATTACTCTTGCCTGAGTAAGAAGCTAAACCTTCCCTGGCACAGAGGCCACTGCACACCCCATATGGCCCCACCTCTTCCTGTCCCTCATGGACTGAAGGTAATGGAGGAGGAGGGTGCTGGTGGGCTGGACAGGGCTGCTCTAGGTTCCCACCAGTGTGGGGCTGCTCCGCTCCAAACAGGTGCCCAGGCAGCATGGAGCTCGGGGGGGGAATGCTCCTCCATTCTGGCCAGTGCAGAGCTCAGGGAGGAGGGGCTGCTCCTCCGCTTGGCCAGCGTGGAGCTTGTGGGACAGGGGGGAGGGCTGTGCCCAGCCGGCGCAGAGGGCTAAGTGACCTCAATATTACTGAAGCCTCATGGACCCTCTGTAATCTTTTGTGTCCCCCCAAGGGGATCACGCACACCAGGTTGGAAACCATTGCCTGAAACACCAGGCTATCCAGTCATTCTCACTCTCACCTAATAAATAGTTAAGTATTTGTATAAAGTAGAACAGCTTCAACAGAAGAGATTGAGAGCAACCTACCCACCTGAGAATAGCCTAGAGCCTGGTGGTTAGAGGACTCAGCTCTGGGGGGGAAGAGACCTGTCTCCAACTCCTTGCTCCAGATTGGGAACTAAAATCTGGGTGTCCCACATCCCTGACAAGTGCCCTGGGCTAAAAGTTATAAAGGGGAGCACAGATACAGCATTTGCTGGCCCAGAACAATTTTCCCCATCCAAAACTATCAAGTCAAATTCATGCATATTTTCCGGTCAACTAAAATTGCAATTTTCGGCAAATAAACTATTCACTCAAAAAAAAATTGCCCAATTCTGCTGGGCATTGGGAAGGTTGTAGCAGCTAAAGAAGGGCAGAGAATTAATCTGTTATTGAAGAGGAAGTTTGCTGTGTTGGGAGGAGTTGGGTCAGAACACTTGCCACTATAGGGGTCAGGGCAGGAGCTTTCCAGCTGAGGAGTGACAGGACTCTTGTCACCAGGGGACAGTCAGATTGGAAGAGAGTTGGCCAGGAGTCTGACTATTTGACTGTGCTTCCCCTCCCATGTTCGGGAGGGGGCTAGGATTCTGTGTGTCTCCAGATACAGCGCTGTCTGTAATACCAAACCTCAGAAAGGGGTCTTTTCTTAAACAATGAGCAAATTAGTTAGGAACAGCCTGAAGGGAAAGTTGGGCAATTAAAATGCATAGAAGCCGCATGGAGGCTCTTTAAGAATGTCTTATTATAATCCCAGGCAGTCTACAGCATACATCTGAGCAAGAAGGAGGAAAAACAAGTCATGTGATTAAATGGTGAGGGATGAGAATATATTTGAACCATGAAGATACCACTTCAGAAACAGAAATCTAGCTCTGCTGAGGCAAATGGAATTGAGGATAAATTCTGCCTGGTGTAAAACGGAGAGTAAGGCCACGATTCAGGAAAGCATCCCTATTCAGGACAGCTCTTCAGTTAAGCACGTGCTTCCCAGTGGGTTTCTTGAGAAATGACTCTGAGATGCCACAGACAGCCTGATCTATAGGAAGAAAGAGTACTCACGTCCTCCTCAGAGGTTGAAATAATTCCAACCTTCAAGCAAGCAGCCTACATGTTAGTCTGATATAAGAGATGTGGTGTATGTGATACCTATTACATTTTTTTAAGGCTTATCCATATGGCGAGGGATAGAACTCTACACGGCTCCAACATGCTGGGCACTAACTGTCTATGTGGCTCCTGCTGCTGCACATTAAAAGTTCCCTTAATGCACACTGACTACTGCGGTTTGAAACATCAGTACACAAAATGCACAAGGGAACTTTCAGTGTGGGGCAGCAGAGTCCACAGGGACGCTTAGTGCATGGCATGATGGAGCATGGTAGATTTACACCCCAGCTTGCCACACACTAACTCACTGTATAGTCATGCCTTAATTTTTGGTAACATCTCTAGTTGACAGGAGTTCCTGTATTCCAGAACAAGCTAGAACTTTCCTTTCCCATTTTGGCTGTGCCGAGTGTTGGATTAAAGCACTTAGTAAAACCTGTTTGTTTTTTTAACTCACCTCCAAAGTTGTAAAAATGGTTCAAGGGGCGTGATACTGGTTTATGATTTGGGAGACCTGGCTTCAATTCCCTGCTCTGTTACAGACTGCCTGTGGGACCCTGGGTACGTCTTTGCCTCAGTTCCGCCTCTGTCAAATGGAGATAATAGTCCTGCCCTACCTCAAAAAGGTGAGAGGAGGAGAAATACATTGATGACTTTGAGGTGCTTAGAAATTCTGGCAATAGGGTCTATGCAAGCACCTTAGACAACAAAGACAGTTTTATGGCTGCAAGAATGAAAGACATTACATAAAGAAAATAGTATTTCCCTGTGTCCGAATGTCAGCAGTGAAAGCTGGGCAAAAAGGAGAGAATTGGCTCTACTGAATGCTTTTACAGCACTGGGCACTGTAGTTTCCCTTCCTTACCCACCAAAACTATGGGAGGGTTGGGAAGTGTGTAGAGAGACAGAGAGAAAGAGAGATAGAGAGAGAGAGAGAATATATTTGAGAATTCTGCATCCACACACAAGCTTTTAACCAAAGTGACAACAAATATTTCATGGATGGTTGCTAATGTAGAAGGGGGAAACAGCATCCAAGAGGAGTAATTGAACAGGAGAAAATAAGGAGAAAGGAAAGCCCACATGGAATAAAAGAGTATTATGACAGCGCCGAACCACAAGCCAAAGAGCAGCCAAATCAAATACACAGAAAAGGCTACATAAAGAAAAGAATAAAGACATCTAATGATACCTACCTCACGTTCCACTGGTAGAGCAGGTGGTAAGGTATCAGCATACCTGTTTTACAGATGGACAAACTGAGGCACAAAGCAGTGACTTGACTTGCCCAAGATCATCCATCCGGCCTGGAGCAGAGCTGGGAATTAGAACCCAGGTTTCCTGAGTCCAGTGCTCTAGTGATGAGCACTTAATCTATATCTACTCCTCTAATGTTCAGCATTAGGTAATTTAAACACCAAGGTCTCAGTGATGGGTGTGCCTGAGCTGACGTTGGCACACCTGAGGGGGAGGAAGTTGCATTACCCCACCTGTCTGCCCTCTGCAAGCTTGCAGTCAATATGGTCTCTCGCATAAATTAGAACCGCCTCAGGGGCTCTCTAATCTGTGCAGGCAGTGATGACTGTCTATGAACCATTCTGCTGGCCAGGAGTCAGCCAGATGCTGTTTCTCTCAGGGGCCAGTCCTGACATGCCTCCCTATACCCAGGGCGGGGAGTGGATGGTATAAAATGCTTTACAGCAGCTCAGGATTCACTCACCCTTAAGGTGACACACAGTCCCGGTGCCATGGGCCACAGATCAGGCCTAGATGGGCAGTGTTGACAACACCCTTGATTTTTATCAAGAGTCTCCTGAAATGCAGTATTTTGATTAAAGCTCCAGTTCCTGAAGGCATGTGATTATGTGAGAATCTCACTTTGCATTAAAAATAAAGTAATTTTCTAGTGCTCCTAGTTGCAGAGTAAAGCCTGAAAACATAACCCTGAGTGAACCCTACAGACTCATAAACAAGAAGGCAAAGACCTCCCCCCCACCTCATGATTTTTAAGCAAATGTCACAGTTCTGGGGCCTTGACTCCTGATGTTGGCCATATGGGAGTGGCAGTACTGGATGCTGTGTACTTGCCAGACATAATGAGGGGTGGGAGAGTTAGCATTTCAGTTTACTGGCTATCCTGGGTCATATCTTCTGCTGGTATAAATCTTCACTGGAGCTATTTTGCTCTACACCAGCAGAAGATCTGCCCCCTTCTTGCTCATTTGTTTCAGAGAGATTTTCCTAAACCCACCTTTCATTTTTAATCTAACACACAGTATGTGATGGCCACTAGTCCCTAACTGATCAGCCACCTGTGCAAAGCAATATTACTCCTCTCAACAGAGGGTAAAATAAATTAGGTTTTCGCTGCCTCTCAATTATCCTTAGTTTAAGGCTTTCAGTTTTCAGGGCTAAAGGTTGCCTCCCTATGTCTCTCTCATAATATTGAGTGGTGTGCTTGGAAGACTGTCATGCTAGGCTCCATTCCTCCCTTTTATATATTAGTGCTGATATTTTAAATAATGCAAGTAGCAGAAAGCTGCTCTAGAGGGACATTCAAGAATCAATCATCCCTGATGCAGCTAATGGAACACCATACGCTATCCTGACTCAGTCCACTTGCGGGCATGGCAGGAGTGGGAAGGGGGTGGGGCAGACATGCACAATGCCCTTTAGGTTGCTCTAAGTTGTGTTAGGGGCCATTTGGCCCCCAGATCAGGGGAATGAGAAGAGGACACATGGCCACTTTTCCCCTCACTCCCCCTCAGCTGAATAGTTGCAATTTGAGCCCTAGGATTTTGCTTTCACTCCCAACAAAATCTCCCATAAGGTTCCCTAAAACAGACTTCTCTTTACACTTATGAAAACTTCTAGAATCTGCATGGTGTGAAATTCCTGGCCGCTGGCATGTAGCCAGCGTGACATTCTTTGGCACATGCCCATTACACTTTGCCTGGTGTGCTAACCTGCAAGATCATCCATAAGTGACTATTTTAAACTTTCTCTTACAGAACAAGCAGTCTATCCTGGAAGGGACCATGTCAGCTTGAAATCTTGAAAATATAACAATAAAAAGAGTTAAATGTAGATTCACCTCCTGTCGCCCTGTGCCAGTGTTTGTAGCTTTCACAGTCATAGTCTCCTGTTTTCATAAGGCATTTTCCTCTCTTCTTTTGATCTGAAAAGCACCTGTTTGGTTAGGGAAATTGAGGATTGCAATCCTGCACAGTCTGATCGCATGAACCCCTGTCCCCTGTGCTCAAGAAGTGTTCCAGTGAAGTCAATGGAAATTTGCATAGGTGGAGGATTCTGAATTAGATGTGCCTGATGCAAGATCCAGGTCCAGCTGACTACACAGGAAACTGACTACACACAATGTGCTGTCAAATGCACAAAGTAAACAAACTGCAAATATAAGGAAAGACATCTCTTTCTAATCTCTATCACTTATAACAAATGTACTCAGTATCACTAGTCCCAAGTGTTCAAAAATCATGAGCCAAGCTTCCAAAAATCATTAAATTGGCTTAAAAATCTGGAGATTTTTTTAAAATAATATTTTGAGGCCTTTTTTCTGTGTTTTCTGGCTTCTGAGCCTGAAAGGTGCACTGAGGTCACATTTTCAAGCTTTACTCAACCAAGATGAGAGCTAGAAATTCAAGTTTTAAAAATGAGAGCTGTGATTCTCAAGTCGACATCATTCTAGGAGCATGAGCTTTAAGAAAAATGCTAAATATTGCAAGACTCACAGTGAAATCACCTTAGCAACACTAAGTATTTGTAGCCCTAACAGGTAAAACAATTTCAGACAGACAGAGAAGTGCTTTTTAAGTTGACAGTTCCGTTTAACTTTGGAATCCCTTAGAAATGTGTTTGCATTTCGTCACCTCCTTCTCCACTCTAAGGACACCCGTCAGCCTGTAATAAAGATGGGACTATCCAGATAAAACTGTGTTTGAAGCTTCTCACAATGCTAAAGCGTATTGAAAATTCTCTGTATGATGTCTATGCAGATGCTTTTATCACTCCTTTTGACCTGCGTATGATATATGTCTGTCTTGAAAAACTAATAAAAAGAGAGGGGTAAAAAAACACCTTGAGAAGATCTGAAGTAAGAAGCTTATGGGAAAGAGTCAGTGATTTTACTAAACCGTCACAGCAAAAAGAGAGGCAAATCAAAGGAGAGGAAGATATTGCAGAAAAGTGAAATGATTTGTATAATGGATGTGTTACAGCTTGATTTCACTGATTTCCCATGTGTTGTGTTATATTGCTGGGTAACAAAGTATCAGAAGACCCATATTTCTTCTTTCTGAATATTTTCTTTATCTGGGGTTGAAAAGCAAAACAGTGAGCTGAATTCTCAGTTCCACCCAGGCCCTTTCACACAGTTCTGGCAGTGTCAAGAAGCCTTAAAGGGGGTGTAAATTCCAAGTACACCTCCTTACCATTCCCCTTTACTTCCAAAACAAGGCATTGCGCGGGCGGGGAAAGCTCAGTGTAAATGAGAATCAGGCCCAGTGTTAACAGGTGCCATGGCAGCATGTTCCTTTCTCCCAATACACACACGCACTCTTAATGGACTGTGGATCAGGCACAGAAGGGGACCTGTAACACACTGACCAGTAGGTTACAACTACAAGCAGCTCAAAAGAGTGAAGAATCAGACTGTCTGACAGCAGGCACCTATTATCATAAAGAGCAAAGAAAAATAAAAAAAAATTAAAAAAAAAAAAAAAGGAAATTCTGCAATCTATTTATTTTTACTACATACATCTGTAACTACCAAAAAGTCATGTACTGACAGTGGAAATAAAACAAAGAAACTACAAACCAGTCATTAAAAATAGCTGAAACCACCACTGATACCAGTTAGGCAGCTGTGTAACCCCTAGGAGCTGCCATTTTAATTATAGCAAGTGTTACAGGAGTACTCTATATGTATATACATGCAAATAAGTTAATAGGTGAATTGCCAGGTGATGGCACTCAAGAATATGGAGCATATTTCCTGGGGATTTGTAAATAAAACTTGGTTACTGCAATTGGCTTCCTCTGTGCAGTTCTTTGCATCAGCTTTTAACAAGTAGAAACATGACCTGATGTCATATAGCAAGACAGGAAGCTCTCAGAGATACCAGGAGTTGCAGCAAGAGAGAAAAAGAGTAGAAGGAGATATCCATGACTATTTTTGGTAAATTCTCCTTTTTTTTTTTTTTTTTTGGTATGTTCTCTTTGGCTCACTGTGTACTTCCATGTAATACTTACTTTCTTGTTAGATCCAGAGATATCAGAAAAATATGGTTTGCCTCTGCAATACGATGGTGTATACTTCTATTTTACCAGTGCTGATTCATGTCATCAGCCCAGGCTGACAATATGGCTGCTTCTTTCTTTCATATTTTAGGGTCTGGTCATGCAAAGATTTAAAAGCATATTGAACATTAAACACTGTGAGTAGTCCCATTGGAACCAGGACTTCAGTTTTCAGAAAGGACTGATGATAATGATTTGGTGATCCTCAATCCCCAACTTGAGACCCCTTAAATGGACTTGATTTTTACTGGAGTGAAGCTACTGGCAGTGCACAAATTAGGTACACATGAAAGTCTTTGCAGGACTGGGACCTACGTTTATAATACTGCAAAGAAATAACTTTTAGTAATTTAGACCTGGTTTATAAAAAGTGATTAGAAACTATTTTGTATTCCATTGCAGTTTTCTTGCAACTGTTACCAAAATCATTTAAACACACCAGGACGTTAGATAATACACAATAAAGTACCGCATACTGGGACATGAAAATAAAAAAGCAAAAGTGCTAATGTAATAATCCACCTGAGTCAAAGAACCAGAATTCTTCTCTGATGACAAGTCAGTACAAGAAAAATCACATTCGAAGGAAATTCAGCAGTTACACCACAGGGCAGAGCTATTAACAGGAATGCAGCTGTCCTACACATGCTCAGAGGAATCAACGAAGTGATAGCTTCCATTATTTGTCTACACATGCTCAGATGAAATAAAGCACATAAAGCTATGATCAAAACTCACCAAGGAGAATTTCCCTGAATAAGGTCAAAAGCAGCACTGCTGTCACCCAAAGCTTTACAGATGAAGATTTTATTTTATGCACGTTGAAAAAGGAATGAATGTTACTATTGTTGTGAGAGAGGCATTTCTGTGTCCTATGGTATTGGTCTAATTGTCCTTTGAAGTCAGCAGGACGCTTTCCCTTGACTCCAATGGGCATTGGATCAGACTCTAAGCCCAGAACTGCTATTATAATACAAGGAACCAGCTTCAATTCTTGTAAGCTAGACCAAAGCAAACAGTGCCCAAACTGTTTGCAAAATTTCTCACCCACTGTGACAAGCTGCTGGAGATACCCAGAACTGTGAGATGCCGTGCTGCCCCTCTCAGCCTCACCAAGTGGGAGCTTTACTGCAGCTATGCTGTGTGACAGCTCCCTGCTACGCCAGTTTGTCTGTCTTGCCAGCAAATTCCTCAGGGCTCTCCCAGCCCAAACCTTTCCTAGCAGTGACACTCAGTGATCTCCAGCCCCTGAGTGCCTGAGAGGCCTTTCTCTGCAATGCACAGCCCCTATAACTGTACAGTCTTTCACTAACAGATTTCAAACTTGTTTGCATCTGAAATATGGGCCTGAATTTTTTAAAGTGATTAGTGATTTTGTTGAGAATCCTAGAAATGTAGGAGTGGAAGGGACCTTGAGAAGTCACCAAGTCCAGCCCCCTGCACTGAAGCAGCACCAAGTAAACCTTAAAGGGTCCTGATTTTCAGCAGGCAGGTACTCAGAGTCTGACAGTATCAAGACTTTGAGGACTCTCTTAATGAATAAGACTTGAAACAATGTTTTGTCAGGATAAATGCATGCTGTATAGTGGTCTCAGTTTGAATCTGAAAATATAATTAGTTGGAAGTTACAGTGCTATTAATTAAACTGCTGTGAATGCTATATCTCATTACCTGGCTTTTTTTTTTTTTCAAATAATAATGGTCTAATTTTGCCCTTGGAGATATCCATTCACATACCATTAAAAACAACTGGAGTTTTGCATCATATCCACAGGCAGAACTTTGCCCTATATACATTCTGCAATAAATAGTATTTTCAATTTTTAATTAATAATGCACCAGCAGTTCTTTCCTTTTCTTTCTTTTGGATGTAATGGTAAAAATATCCAATGGAATAGCAAAATGGGTCATTCTGTGTGGCAGCAAAGCCAACTGGCACAGATGCTGGACAATTGTTTTATTTTTTATTCATTAGGGAACACAATTCCAAGTGCTGTATTTAAATAGAGCAGGGGTTCTCAACCTATTTACCATTGTAGGCTGCATGTGCAGCTCTCTGTGTGTTATATGGGCTGCATCCACACCATATACATATACTACTTGTATGACACTGAGGATGTCACATGGGCAGCAGCTGTGTGCTGATTGGTTCAACAAGGACAAGTGCAGAGTCCTCCACTTAGGATGGAAGAATCCCATGCACAGCTAAAGACTGGGGACCGACAAGCTAGGCAGCAGTTCTGCAGAAAAGGACTTGGGGGTAACAGTGGATAAGAAGCTGGATATGAGTCAGCAGTATGCCCCAGTTGCCAAGAAGGCTAATAGCAGATTGGGCTGCATTAGTAGGAGCATTGCCAGCAGATTGAGGGAAGTGATTATTCCCCTCTATTTGGCATTGGTGAGGCCACATTTGGAGTATTGTCTCCACTTTTGGGCCCCCCACTACAAAAAGGATATGGACAAGTTGGAGAGAGTACAGCAGAGGGCAACAAAAATGATTAGGGGGCTGGAGCACAAGACTTATAAGGAAAGGCTGAGGGAACTAGGCTTATTTAGTCTGCAAAAGAGAAGAATGAGGGGGGATTTGATAGCAGCCTTTAACTACCTGAAAGGGAGTTCTAGGGAGGATGGAGCTAGGCTGTTCTCAGTGGTAGTAGATGACAGAAGTAGGAGCAATGGTCTCAAGTTGCAGTGGGGGAAGTCTAGGTTGGACATTAGGAAAAAGTTTTTCACTAGGAGGGTGGTGAAGCACTGGAATGGGTTACCTAGGGAGGTGGTGGTATCTCCATCTTCAGAGGTTTTTAAGCTGTGGCTTGACAAAACCCTGGCTGGGATGATTTACCTGAGGTTAGTCCTGCTTTGAGCAGGGGGTTGGACTAGATGACCTCCTGAGGTCCCTTCCAACTCTAATCTTCTATGATTCTATGGGCCACAAGTGGCCTGCAGGTTGAGAACCACTGAAATTGAGGCTTGGTTATATGTCATGAGACACAGTGTGGTGATGTACTGCTTGTGATTTTCTTTGTTTTTTAGTATGTCATTGAAGCAAGAAATTTATCCTTTATGAAAAAAGAATCTGTGCAACGTTTTTTCCTATGCAAAAGAAACTATAAAATGTCATAGATGTAAGGACGGAAAAGGCTTATTAGATTATTATGTTTTTGTGAATACTTTGGTATTGATCATTATTTTTTTAAATGAAAACTACAAAACAATGAATGAATTACAGCTAATATATGCTTCTGAATACTTCACCCTTCACAGGATCTCCAATAGAATTAAACAATTTTACAGCTTTCAGTGCTGCAGACAATACACAACCAGACAATGCTAAAAAAAATATCACGTTAGGGTGAACAGGAAAACAGGGATCAAGGAGGGGAGGGAAAAGAAGGATGTGAGAGACTGTACCACTGTCATTGTTGGTCATTGTTGTGCTGGTCAAAGATGTGTAGCAACATTGTATATAAAGTTATAAGATTCCACTATATGGTGTTAATAACACATGTGCCAGGTCTGGGGAGTGGCCAAACCAGTTCCTCAGAGACAAAGGGCAAGCTGATGCCTCAACTAGGTGTAAACAAGGTCAATGGGCCATTACCTGCCAAGTATCTATTCTTTGGCAGGAAAGGGGGCAGAGGTGAATAATCTACATTTTAGCAGAGAAACAGCATTGAGTTCCCATCCACACAGTCTGCCTGATACCATGCTGCCAAATGGAGGACAGAACTATAAAGAGAAGGAGCAGGCACCCCAATGTCCCCCTTCTCCCCCCAGGTCCATTGCACCGGAAGGAACAAAGGGAGCAGCCATTCAACTGGGGAAGGGGTCCTGGCTTATGAAGTTTGGCCAGTAAGACTGTTGAGAGCATGTGGTGAGAAAAACTTTACTTTGAGTTTAACTTAGTTTGTTAAGTTAGGCACTAGTTGTGTTTTATCTTATTTTTCTTGTAACTGTTTCTGACTTCTATGCCTCATTACTCGTATTCACTTAAAATCTATTTCTTTGTAATTAATAAACGTGTTTTATTGTTTTATCTAACCCAGAGTGTTTGAGCTGAAGTGTTTGGGAAACTCCATTTGGTATAACAAGATTTGTGCATGTCATTTCTGTTAATAAAATGGTGGACTTTACATGAACTTATATTGTCCAGGAGAGGGCTTGGCAGTACAAGACGTACATTTCTGGGGAAAAATCTGGGACTGGGAGTATGCTGGGGTCACCCCAAAGTAAATTCAGGCTGGCAAAAGCCAAGATGTGACTGGAAGGCTGTAGGTACACACGGACCAAGCTGGGAGTGATTCACATGCTGGCGGTGTTTGAGGGCAGTCCTGACTGGAAGCTACAGCAGAGAAGCAGTGTAAAGGGCACCCAGGTTAAAGGCTGGGGTGGCACAGCTACTTACTGTTGTCAGTCAATCAGGGCGTGCATGCTGGTCGAGCTCCCCTCTGGATGCTGTCTCAGTTTCTGCAGCCAGCTGAATCGACAGACCTCGTTAAGCACAACCCATAAATTACCACAGACTCAGATAAGTGGCGAAGGTACTTAGCCAGGTTTATTGCAAGCGAAGTACAGTGCTAGCACCCCATAAGAGCTACAGCTACACTAGGACGTGTATTCTCATCACAATGGACTGGCTCAGTTAATGGCGGGACTTTCCATTATCCTCTGGCCGGACAAAGATGCTCCTGCTAGGATCCCCTTCTCATACCCTGATGCAAACAGGTTACACAATACTTCTTTGATGTCTTTGATATTGGTTATTGTACCTTGCCTTCAAGTCAAGCATAACATCTTCATCCATCCTCCTGTCTCTTATTTTAAGGTCGGGGTGTCGCTGTACTATCTTCCATGATTGTGTTTATGCACTACTGCATCTTGGGGAGAGCTTGTACTGCCTCCCTGTATTGTACTGCTGTTCAGGGAGTACTTGGATTGTCTCCCAGCATTATGTTTCTGCAATCACCATGTATCAGGGGAGTTAGGACTACTATCGCTTTTAACAAGACTGTGTTATTCTGCTCCTGCTTCTTAGGAATGCCAGTGCATTAACAATGCTATGGTTCTGCCAAGCTCCTGCATCAGTCAGTGAACTTGTAAGCAGGCAAGCAGTTGTTTCCTAAAGCCAGACTTTGGTTCAGGCCTTAGCTCTTGCATCGAGGCCCTTTATACTAGGCCTCAGGCTCTCACTTTCTACTACTTTTACTAGTCTAGCTAGTACCCTTAGCATGAGGGATTAGGTGGGATGGAGGTCTGGCAGTCTTTGAGCAGTCTCAATGTTTTTTATCCAGATGTATCTAGAAACAGGGTCTAAATTTGATCTATTAGATCATTCATTTCTTTGCCTGGCTAGTGCTGGACCCTTTCCTAGTGTACATTTTCTGATGTTCTGTCCAGCCTTGTTTTAAATGGCCCAAGTGATGGGGCTTCAATCATTTCCCAGGAGACACCACTCCACAGGATAAGAAATCTCATTATCACTGGTATTCAGTCTAAATGTCCCTTTGCTTAATTGAATACTATTATAGCTAAATGAAAACCTGTGTACCTCTAGCTTTTTGTGTACAAACATTTATAGGAACCACTGTTATTGCAACCCACACTCAACCATTGAGCTCTTTGTCTCCCTTTGATGGCTAAACCATTCAGTAACAGCTTTCAAGTCAGCTACTGCCTCCAACTTAATGAATTTAGTATTCTAGCTCAAGCAATAGAAGCTCCTATTTTCAGATCCATAGGTCTGGAGTTCAGTCACCACAGATGATTCATCCAGGAACATTGTTACATTGTCATGTATACTCTTCCCCTTAGCCATATTTTAGCTGAACTGTATCTATTTACCTTTAAAAAAATTTCTAACCACCTGTTCATTTTTTGTAGCTCTTCTCTGAACAGCCTCCATTTTATGGCATGACATAATGTGATTTGACAAGGCAAAGAAATCAGAAATGTATTGTCTTGGCGAGTCCAGGAGAAACTACTGTCCACTTACCAAACAGATAGGGATATTTTTAGCATCTCAAGTACCCAAGGCCAGTCCATCTCTGTGTGTTTAAATATGTTTTTTAATGCTAACTATAAAGCATCTAGCTAAGTAGAATATAATGGGGAGAAAGATTCCATCACCATCAGCAGTACTTTTCGATCCTGTTAGAATTCTTTGATCTTCATCCAGGTTTATTCAGGAAAACTGGAAATCATGTGGTGTGGGGTAGAATTCTGTCACGGGTTAAAGACCACAGCGGCAAAAAAACACCCTCTTCTCAACACAGAAAGAGACTCATAATAGTGAGGCACATATCTGCATTGCAAGGACAGGTGTTGTTCAGCAGACTGTCCCAGATTCACTCCAATAAATACAGCTGCACTGGAAGGAGGCTTTACCCTTGGGGAAGCAGATGTAGCAGTGTCACCATCCAAAGTAGTACCACTATAAATTCCAGGCTGTGCTCCAGAAGAGCACCATTGATAGAGGCTGCTCTGGAAGTGCAGTGAATTAGCGTATCAGTCAGCAGGTCCGCCCTCCCGCATCCCAGGAAAGCTGTGCTCTCTAGATTGAACGAGCTGTCTTTGTACTCTCCAAAAGAGCAGGGGCTGCAGGTTGTTTAGATTGCTGTATGTCCACTTCTGGAGAATTTCCCATTACTGGCAGGCTCTCAGACCAGATATTATCAGAGGAATCTGAACTGAGCTTGCTGTGTATATTTTAAACCAAGAGGGGGTGACTAAATAGCTATATTTGCTGGTCACCAAAAATTATTGCGAAGGTGAGGCTGGACTGAGAACTGTGAAGAATTCCAGAAAGCCCTATCAGAACTAGATAATTGGGCACCACAAAGGCAGATTAAATTCACTGTAGACAAGTATAAGGCAGTTCATATGGGAAGGAACAATTTAAACTACTTGTTTACACTGAAGAATTTTGAATTAGCTATAACTTCTCAGGAAAGAATCAAGGTAACATTACAGATAGCTCAATGAAGACTCATTATGCCGCAGCAGCAGTTAAAAAAAGCAAATACAGTAGAACCTCAGAGTTACAAACACCAGAGTTATGAACTGATCAATCAACCACACACCTCATTTGGAACTGGAAGTACACAATCAGGCAGCAGCAGAGCCAAAAAATGAAAGCAAATACAGTACAGTGCTGTGTTAAATGTAAACTACTTTAAAAAAGAGTTTAAAAAACAAAATTTGACAAGGTAAGAAAACTGTTTCTATGCTTATTTCATTTGAATTAAGATGGTTAAAAGCAGCATTTTTCTTCTGTTTAGTAAAGTTTCAAAGCTGTATCAAGTCAATGTCCAGCAGTAAACTTCTGAAAGAACAACCATAATGTTTTGTTCAAAACTACGAACATTTCAGAGTGATGAACAACTGCCATTTCTAAGCTGTTTGTAACTCTGAGGTTCTACTGTAAAATATTAACTTAGGCTAACTTGACAAGGAGATAATGAATAGCATGGACAAAGCTATATAATGTCATTATATAAAACCACAGTACAATATGTCCTCACCTTGAATACTACATTTGATGGTGGTCACCTCATCTCGAAAAGGACATGAGAAATAGGAAAGCTCCAGAGAAAGGGCAAACAAAAATTATTAAAGACCAAGGGAGAAACTATACAGGGAGGAGACTACGATTCCTTCATTTGGCAAGATGAACAGTAAGACTTGTAATGAAATGTTAATCTGTATTATACTGTTCAGCCACTAGGTGGTTCTGTGTGTAATATGGCTTATTTAAAGGAACTTCAGACATACCTGGCAGCATATTAAAGGAACTTATGTTGAACACATCTGGTGTGCATAAGCAAGCTTGTGACCAGTCCATATCTGGTACAGAAATACATGACATGGTGTTAAGAGTAAACTAAGAATAAAACAGAAGAAACAGCAACAAAGGTTGCAGGATCTCATCAACATGATGCTCTTCAATGCCTCAGAGAACTTCAGCTTTGACAAACCTTCACAACAGACAGATTGGAAGCATTATTTTGCAATATTTTGAATTGCAAACAGACTCCACAAAGAAGCTGGAGATATACTGGTGTTGTCCTTAATTTATGCTATGGGGATGCAGGCAAAGTATATCTTTGAATCCTTTGACTTCACTGAAGATAGTCACAAAGATGACTATGAAAGGGTTCTGGCTATGTTTGATGCATACTTTATACCTCAGAGAAATGTGGTTTATGAAAGAGTATGTTTTCACCAGAGAATTCAAGAACGGGGAAAATGCTGAATGTTTTATAAGAGCACAGCATACTTCAGCTGAAAACTGTGATTTCGGGAATGCAAAACATGCAAAAATCAGAGACAGGCTGATTATTGGGTTAACAGATAAAATCTTTCACAGCAGCTACAACTGAAGAAAGATTTAATCCTAGTCACAGCTATGCAAATAGCAAAACAGTCTGAAATGGTGAAACAGCAAAACCTAGAGAAACTTCAAAAACCTGAAACTAGTTTAGAAACTGTGTAAACAGACACTTGAGTATTAAAGTCATTACTATAAAACCCCCGCGGCAAGGAGAGAGAACCCCCCAGGAGGGACAAATTCCAGCCGACATGCACAAGGTGTGGAAATAGTCACATCCCAAGAGATGATGCATGTCCAGCCAGAGTCACACTGTGTAATAAATGCAAGAAATATGGACGTTTTGCAGCGGTTTGGCACACCAAAGCAGTCGGGGAGTCAACTCATATTACAAACAATCAAGAGTCATTGCTTCAGTTGTGATGACACAGAACTTGACTGGAAAAGTGAAACTGAATATTCCTGGGAAGAGTATTGAATTTAAAATTGGCTCAAAAGCTGATGTCATAGTCATCTCAGAAGGGACTTACAAGCGCCTTCAACTCCTCCCAGAGCTGAAGTCACTGACACAGCTCTGACTACCCTGGAGTTATTCTGAACTGCATGGGGCCAGTTCACCCCAAACACAAATTATAAAAACAAAAACTATGCATTCAGAGTGCCTATGATCAATGGACCACAGACCAACAGCCTTTTCAGCTGCAGCATGGCAGCCATGATGGGCCTAGTGAAAATGGTGAAAGAACTCAATGGAATATTTGGTGATACTGGACTTTTCAAAGGAGTTCCAGTACAAATAACCTTAAGAGACAATGCTGAACCATACAGTGTACATAAACCTGGCAGGATTCCTACCCCATTACCTCATAAAGAGGAAGTCGAGTTAAAGACAATGGAGCGGAATGGCATAATCAAGAAAATCTGAGCCAACAGCATGGTATGCTCCAATGGTACCAGTTACAAAGAAAAATGGAAAATATGAATCTGTGTGAGTCTTAAAATACTTAGTGAAGCAATTGTGAGAGAAAAATATGTCCTCCCAACACTTGATGACTTCCTCTCCAAAGTGAAAGGAGCTACAGTATTCTCCAGCCTGGCTGACATGAGCAGATTCTGGCAAATTCCTTTACCCAAAGAAAGTGCTTAACTGACTACATTTATCACATCCTTTGGGAGATTTTGAAGATTACCTTTTGGGATTACCAGTGCACCTGATATTTTCTAAAGAGAGATGGCAGAATTGTTAATAAGCACAAATGGAGTTCTAGCTTTCATGGACAATATTCTGATATAAGGATCTTTGAGGGAAGAACACAACAAAACCTGCAATGAAGTTCTAAACCTAATCAGTCAATCTACACTGAAACTAAACATGAAAAAATGCATTTTTACTTAGCCCAAATCAAGTTTTTGAGATAGACAATTAACAAAGATGGAATCAATCCTAGCTCAGAGAAAGTAAAATCAATTAGAGAATAGAATGCACATATTAATGTACCAAAACTGAGATGTATACTGGGGATCGTAAATTACCTTGGTTTACACCTAAAGACCTTTCTTCAGTGACAAACCACTCAATGAACTGTTGAAGTCCAGCACATCTTGGCTATGGAGCCAAATCAAGAAATTGCCTTCAAAAAGGTAAAAGAAATTATCTCAGCAGATCCAGTTCTCAAGTATTACAGAGTGAACAAACCCACAATAGTCAGTGCAGATGTAAGCAGCTATGGCTTAGGAGATGTATCATTGCAACAACACAGAACGATATGCACAGATTGAAAAGGAGTGTCTGACAAGCGTAAGGGCATGAGAGAACTTTTACAGATATCTGTGTGAACTGGATTCATTTACTCTGATAACAGACCATAAACTGTAACCCTCATCAATGGAAATGACCTGAATCAAGCACCACTGAGATGCCAACATCTATTGCTAAGATGAATGCAATTTAACCCAATTGCTAAACATGTTTCTGGGGAAAATCTGGTAGTAACAGACACTGTCATGGAGCCCAGTCTCGCACTCAGCTACTCATAGACTCTAAGGTCAGAAGGAACCAATATGATCATTGAGTCTGACCTCCTGCACAATGTAGGCCCCGGAAACTCACTCACCCACTCCTGTAATAAACTTCTAACCTATGGCTGAGTTATTAAAATCCTCAAATCATAGTTTAAAGACTTTAAGGTACAGAGAATCCATCAGCAAGTGAGCCATGCCCCATGCTACAGGGAAAGGTGAAAAAACCCCAGAGCCTTTGCCAATCTGCCCTAGGGGAAAATTCCTTCCCAACCCCAAATATGGTGATCAGTCAACCCTGAGCGTGTGGGCAACTCACCAGCCAGACACCAAGAAAGAATTCTCTGTAATAACTCAGAACCCACCACATCTAACATCCCTTCCGAAGCCATTGGCACATTTGCCACCAAAGATCAGTCAATTGCCAAACTAGGCTGTCCCATCACACCATCCCCTCCATACATTTATCAAGCTCAGTTTTGAAGCCCGCTAGATTTTTTGCCCCCACTGCTCCCCTTGGAAGGCTATTCCAGAACTTCACTCCTCTACGTCTAATTTCAAGTCTAAACTTCCTGATGGCTAGTTTATATTCATTAGTTCTGGTGTCCACATTGGCACTGAACTTAAATAATTCATCTCCCTCCCTGGTATTTATCCCTCTGATGTATTTATAAAGAGCAATCATCTCTCCCCTCAACCTTCTTTTGGTTAGGCTAAACAAGCCAACCTCTTTGAGTCTCCTCTCATAAGGCAGGTTTTCCATTCTGCGGATCACTGAAAATCCTCATTGAAGATGGTGTAAAGGTGGACGTGGATGCTGTAGACACATACAGACCAGTGTCAGAAAAGAGTCTCTTCCAGTTTCAAAAAGCAACCTGAACAGACACACAACTTCAGGGAGTTCTAAGTGACATTGGGTGTGGTTTGCCGAAGTATCTAAAGGACACTAAACAAGCGACAAAAGACTATTTTGCAGTGCATAGACAATTTAGTAAGTCAGATGGTCTCATGATTAAAGGCAATTGCATTGTAATTCCAAACAAAATGAGAAGAAAAATCCTAAACTTCATCCATGATGGACATCAAGGATTAATTAATGCCATGAACAGGCCAACCAGTCAGTGAGGTGGCCAAGCATCAGAAAGAGCATAAAGAATACAGTATCTGCATGTGAACATTGCAGAACTAATAGAGCAACACAAGACAAGAATCTTTAATAATAACATTTCTACCAGACAGACCTTGGAAGAGACTAGGTGCTGATTTATGCTAATTCAGAGGACATAATTATTTAGTTGTCCTAGACTATTTTTCCGCATATAAAGAAATAGCATACTTGAAAGATGTCTCAGTGTTATTAAGAAATTGAAGTGAGCAAAAGTGCACTTCAGCATTCCAGAAATAGTGACGGACAGCAGACCACAATTCACTGCAGCAGAATTTAAGTCATTCCAAACAAAATATGACTTTGATCATATTATTAGCAGCCCACATTACCCACAAGTGAATAGAAACGCTGAGAGAGCTGGACAGACAGCCAAGAAAATCCTACAACAGGAACCATTCCTTGCTCTTGTGAGTTACAGTTCAACACCAATAGTGGCTACTGGATATAGTCCAGCACAACTCCTGATGAGAGGACAACTCAGAACTACTGTTCCAGTTTTGGAAAAGAGTCTGTCTCCAAAGTGAACAAACATGAAAAGAGTAGCCAAATCAGATAAAAAGGCTAAAAGATCTTATGAACACCTTTACAACAGATGTCACTCTGAGAACTGCCAGGTCTAGAACCTGGTGACCATGTTCATGTCTAATTGGATGGAGAAAAAGGAGAGACAACCCCAGCTGTCGTAAAGAAAAAGAATTCAGCATTCAGGTCATATGTGATCATATGTGATCAACAGTGGAGAGTTCAACAGAAACCATCGACATATATTCAGTTTGATCCTCAGAAAAAACAATCAACAGAGCAAACTCTACAGGTGGCAGCTGCAGAACAAAAAGAAAAGGACTCAAGGATTCCAAACCAGTCACAGCCAGTTGAAACTAATGGACAGCCAGATGACCAAATTGTTACATGTTTGGGTCAAGTAATTAGAAAACCGCTATGATTTAGAGACACTTCACAGACCGTTCCATACTGAACTTCAAAGACAGTGTGATATTGTTAATATTGTAAATGGTAGGTGTGATTCTGGGAAACGAGATGCCAGCTCTTGCCAAGGTTTTAGGCCTCAGCTGAGCACTGACAAATTCACTTCTGGAAACCAGTCTGTTTCACCTGTGTTAGTATGGTTAGGATGGGTATTGGACTTATAACAATGTGTTTAGTGTTTAGATTTCATGAAATGCTTGTAAATTCCTGCATGCATTAATTTCACTTACCTTTATCACGTGCTATAAGGTAATATTTAGGTTTTTGCTTTGTAACTGTAAAAAATGTTTGCTCTAAAACTGTGAACCCAGTCAGGAGGGATCATCTCCTGCCCATCAAGCAGGCCTATCAAAACTAAATGGGCTATTGTGGAACATCACAATACAAAGACTTTGTTAATTGCCTCCTTGCGCACATGAAGACGCTACATGCAAAAGGGCTCATCCCATCAGCTTGAACTCTGGAAGAGGGAAATAAAAATAGCTGACAAGAATATTTTCATCTTTTTCTGTATGGAATCACAGCACGGAGCTACAAAACAGAAACAGAGATCCCCAGGGTGCCCTAAAAGGCATTCATTGCTGACAGATTACCACAACTCTGTCACCTTTTGAAATCATAGAATATAACTCATTTGTTTATATGTTTGCCTGCTTTAACCTTCTAATAACTCATTTCTTTTCTTTATTATTAAATCTACTACAGGATTGATTACAAGCATTGTCTTTGGTGTGAAATCTAAAGTACAAATTGACCTGGGGTAAGTGACTGGTCTCTTGGGATTGGGAGCAACCTGCATATTTTGTGATGTTTGGGGTATAGCAACCATCTATCACTAAGTCCAGCTTCCCTGAGTGGCAAGATAGACTGGAGTGGAGGACTGTCTGCAACTCCCCAGTAAGACTGTGATAATGATTTAGGAGTTCACACTTGTTACTAGGTTGGTGAAATCTAATTATAGAACATACCACGAGTTTGGGGTCTCTGCCCAGCTTCCTGACAGTCTGTCCTGAGGCTGGCACTTATGGATGTGAGCCACTCCGGACAGCGTGACAGTAGGAATGTAGAACGTAAAGGGGTAGTTTGACAGGATCCCCAAGGCACAACCTGAACTGTGGGATCTCTGAGCCCTCTTAACCCACCAGCCTGGGCAGTCCCTCACACTATGATGCTGATGTCAAGCTACAAGCCTCAGGCAGGCACTGCACGTACACAGACATCCACAGGCAGCAACATGCCCAACTGAGTACATGAATGATTTCCCAGTCACTCATGGACCATTGATAGAGAGGCTCCAGCCAATTCCCCCAGCCTCCCACTCTTCCCTTGGGCAGTGCAAACTCACTAATAAGTTTGCCACTCTCTGTGTGGAGTGGACACACACTAGTCTTTGTAATCTGAGCTGAGATTTCCCAAGATCTTCAACCAAAACACATTGTTTTAGGTAAAACATAAAGCAGATTTATTGTCTACAGAAAGATCGATTTTAAGTGATTATAAGTAGCAGGCATAGAGATCAGAGTTGATTACCTAAGAAACAAAAATAGAAACACTGTCTACATTCTAACTTTAACAAACTAAGCAAGATTTGAATTAAGCAATGTCTCACCCTGACAGATGGTACAAGCAGGTTACAGCTCCTCAATACACAGACTGGATCACTTTCCAGCCTGGGACCAAACTTCCCTAGTTCAAAGTCTTTTTCTTGCAGATGTTCTTCCAGGTGTTGGGAAGGGGGGGGGGGGAGGGAACGCCAAGTGATGATGTCACCCTCTCTCTTTTATACTTTGTTCCATCTGCTAGAAAGATCCTTTCTTTGTTGTGGGGTTATTAGGCAGTTCTCACTGGTCAGGCAGTTCCTCATTGTGTACATAGTCTCCCCGATAAGTCTCTGGGAGAGTTGATTCTTCTTGATGGGCCATTGACACTGTCTGGGCCCTCCTTTGTTGCAGCTGAAAGGCTGGCTGCAGGCATCTCACAACCTATTTTAGTAGCACATTCAACAACACTTCATAACTTCACATACAATGACCATACATACAATCCAACAGGATATTAACGTTCAGTATATCAAGACCTTTAAAATGGTACCTCACAAGGCATGTATTGTACAAAACACATCAGAATCATATGACAGTGGTGAATGTGGAGGTTCCAGGGTGCTACTTTGAGGTACAGAGTGCCACTGGCAGGTGTCATGGAATGCTAATCTGTATTATATCATTCAGCCACTAGGGGCACTGGGTGTAAAATACCTTATTTAAATGAACTTCAGCCATACCTGGCAGAGCATTAAAGGATCTTATAATAAACACATCTGGTGTGTATAAGCAAGCTAGTGACCAGTCCATATCTGGTACAGAAGTACACAACAAGCTAAGCTAGGATGAGTGTCATATTTGGACCTGACGATCAAGGAGATAGTTCCAGAAGCTGGGACTGGGCGACAAGGGATGGATCACTTGATAATTGCCCTGTTCTGTTCATTCCCCCTGAAGCATCTTGGCCACTGTCAGAAGACAGGATACTGAGCTAACTGGACCATTGATTTGAGCCAGATATGGATGTTCTTATACAGACCCAGGGAGCTGATTTACACACAGCTATCTGCTGTGGTGACTTTATTGTTCTGGCAACAAACAGGAACAAACGGAAGTAAAGGTCTGCTCCGAGTGCAGAGTGCCTGACCATTTAAAGGGACAGGACATCAAAATAAGGGTCTGTAAAATACCCAGGGATATATAGAGGAGGCCAGTCATGTGCTTCTGCCTAACCTTTTCCATCATACAAGTATGCACAAGGACCCTCAAAAAGCAAAACATTTTAAAAGAATAAAAGGAAATACCATTTTATACATTATACAATTAACCTGTGGGACCCAATGCTGCAAGGTAAAAATCAAAGCAAAGATATTTGAATAGTGATTAGACATTTATGGGAGTGATTCTCATTTACACTAGGGCCTCCTTTTAACTGCCACTGTGTTATAAGGCAGCCTTAGTGTAAATGAGAATCAGGACCCCAATCTACATAGTAAGGATCACATCTGTGATTACCCTAGCTAGAGTAAAATTACAAGCACTATAATGCCCCAAGGTTCGGGGACTTTTCACTAATCATTAGCTGTAGGAAAGGCAGGAATGAATTCTACAGATCATCCCAAAAAAGCTTTACTATCATGGCATGTATATGCCATATTAATTCCAGAAAAACCCTATGTTGGGCATGTTTTATACTTTTTTTATTTTGTAAATGTCATTGGCACTGCTTTAGTTTTGCTCTGCCTGGAAAGCCAGTTTCCTTGGTAACACAAGTTCAACTGTACTGGCAAGAGGAGAGGTAAGTTATCACTAATAAAGTTTAGAAACCTTTAAAATTCCTCTGAAGTATCTTTTCTGTACATAACAATGCAATGATTTTTACAGTGAGCTATCTGGCACTCTATAGGGCCTAGGAACTAGTGCTGTATCCTCACTGGAAAGCTGGAATTTCCTGTTCCTTCCTAATGAGTAAAATATTTGGCCCCAGTCTTAGAACTTTGTGCCACCCTTGTGCTCACCTCTCTCTGGGGCTGCCAGAAGCTGATTTGACCCATGGCCACCTGTAGCAGCCCATGGCAGTAGCCAGGGATTGCTAGAGTGTAGCATGCTCTAGCCATATCTGCCACAGGGTGGCTGCCCCCTTTTGGTGAAGCAGGTCCAAAACCTCTGTGCTGTCTGGCCAATGAAGAGGGTGGGGCACACCTGGGGCTATAAAGAGCCAGGCCGTCAGTAAGGAAGAGAAGCAGGAGCGAGTTTCCTGGGAGAGGCAGCCAGAGTCCTCTGGGAGGGGAGACAGTGGGAACTTGCTAGGTCAAAAGGGTCTCCAGGGAAAATGTCCTGGGAGGTGGTGCTCCTTTACAAGAGCAAGGAATACTGCAGTGGGGCCTGAAGCAGGAAGGACTGAGGGTTTGACTACACTACAGCACTGCAGCTGTGCCATAGTGTAGATGCTTCCTATACTGATGGAAGGGGTTCGTCTAGTAATGTGGGTAATCCATCCGTAGCTAGGTCGATGGAAGTAAAGAATCCTTCCATCAACCTAGCCATGTCTACGCACACTGGAGGTTAGGTTGACCTGACTACTCAGGATGCAAAATTTTTCACATATTGACACACCTAAGTTTTGGTTGTGGACCAGGTCTGCGAAAGGCAAAGGGGAAAATGTCCTGGGATCTGTAAACCAGCGTGGGCTGAGGAGCTGCTTTTGTGTTTTGCTAACGTTTGAGGGGAAAAAACCATGCCTGCACAGAGACTCTGGGTGATGTGGCTGGTGAGAAGCCAGCATATGACACATCCCCTCTGCAGCACACTCTTTACAGCACAGCCTACGAGGGGATGTGCTCAACCAGGGGGACCCCCAGGTAGCTCTTAAGCCACCTTTCAGGCTGCTTGGCACTGCTGGACTAGCACAAAATCAGTTAGCTGAGGCCATATATCCAGTTGTCTGTTTCGAGCCTGGATGGTTGTAAGAAATCACACCTGACATATGCGATGTGTGGGTGCTGCTGCTGCACCTATGCAGGTGGCTCGCCTGAACCACCATCTGTGCCACAACATCTGTGCTGCTATGTATAGCATGCTACCTCGAGTAGAGCTGGTACCTATCTGTCTACCCAGGCTGGGAGGCTCACTCCCAGCTGCAATGTAGATGTACCCTTTGAGCCAGGGCTGTCTCTCATTATGTGTCTGTACAGTGCCTGGCACAATGGGCCCCTGTCTTGGGTGCCACCACTGGGGAACCTCCATCTGGCCACATCCAAGGATTAGCTCCACTCAGATCTGACACCCCTTTAAGGTGATCCTTCTTCATGACCCAGCCCACTGTACAGTCCTCCCCTTCCAAGGTATCAAAGTCTCACTGGATCAGCTGCCTAAGGCAGTCTTCCATTTCAGTGCCCAGTCTGGGCCACTTCCCCAGTGACTGGTAGGGGAATCCAGGCCTATCCACTACTCCAGGGTCCAGTTCACAGACCCTACATCCAGCTTACACCCAGATGCTGTTACTGTTTCCCTGGACTCCTTCTTCTCTGCTCTTATCTTCTAGCCTTCTCCCCTTCTGGGTTTACCAGCCCAAATGCCCTCTTCCCAGGAAGTGACTGCAGACTACTTCCCTGCAGCCCCTTTTTGCTGCTGGCTTCCTGGTTTATAACAGCCCTGCCTGTTCCTTCTCAGCTGGACTCCATCTTCAATCAGCCTTTCCAGCCCAGGTGCAGTCTATCAGGATAATTGACCTCATTTAACCTGCTCTGCCTTGTGTGGGGGTGGACATCCCATCACAGCCCCCCATTCTTGGGTGGCCCTTAGGCATTATTATAATGAACATGATTAATAATACTAATAAATAATGTGCAGCATGTAGCAGGTTGATACCTCTAGGCATTTATGTAATACCAATAATAATACAAATCCTGATCAAGATGTAATGTCAGAAGGAGGACTCTTTACAACATGTTACCGAAGCTAATAAACAGAGGTGCCTGGCATGAACCTGTGGCTATTATTAACACTTTAGTTAGGTATTCATTGCCCTGGCTACATATCCATGTGTCTTGGTCCAATGGAAAGGCTAATGTAAATCTAATTTAAACATTTGTGTTATTTTGGTGTGTTTAAATCTACAAGAAGATTAATCACTGGGTTTTTTTTCCCCTTCTCCACAAGCCTTTGAAGGAGACTAATATTATAAATAGGATCTAATTAGCAACTTGCTTTGAGTCTTAAGATCTTTTTTTTTTTTCTTGCAGGTTCAGTCACTGTCAATGTCTCAATCTCTAGGGATTATACTTCAGTTCCCCAAAGAGACTTCATTTGTCTCTTCAATCTTTTTGATTTCACCTCATTTAAATATTGCAGCTAATTTTAAGACTTAAACGATGAATAAGATTAAGGCTCATTAATAAGGGTTAAGAGGATCTTTCATTTCCACTAGATCTCCTTCCCATCCAATATTCATCGTCAGAAGAAGCTGTAACCCCATTTGAATTTACAGCTCTGATGGGGTGTGAGAGAGAGACAGAGAAAGGAAAGGCGGGGAATGTACTTAAATACAATTTTTTTTAAAAAGATACTGTCTGAAGTTTAAAAGCATTGATCCCTTCTGTTCATCCATTTAAAAGAGCAATCTAGCCTTGGAAGTCATTTCTAAGCCTGTGTCTGTGATGTCAGAATCCATGCTGCCATTCTGTGGGGGGCGGGGGGGGGGGTTCACACAGGGCAGCCCCCTAATCTCTCCCACTTTTTATATCCCAAATAGTAACCCACCAGCCTGTCGCTTCTTGCATCCTACAGTGGAGGCAAAAACTCAACCGTAGATTAAGGTGACATGGGGCCAACTCTACCACAACTTATTGTCAGGTTTTATTAGTTTTTAGTATTAATTATTTGTAGAGTTCCAACAATGTGCTTAGTGTGTCATAGAATTGTAGAGTTTACAGCCAGAAGGGACCACTAGATCATCTAGTCTGACTTCTGATATTTTACAGGCCAACAGCACCACCTAGCACCTGCACGTTACACGCAACAACCAAAACTAGACCTAAGTATTACAGCCCACGGGAGAGTACACTGTTCTGTGCCACAGGCAGAGAAGAAGGGGGACTGAAGTGCACCAGTGCTTGCATTGAGGCCCCTGCAATGGCAAGGAAACAATTAAGTGATATATACCCAGATAATCCTGGCAAGCGACCTGCATCCATCCTTTATAGAGGAAAGCAGCCCCCACCCTCAAGGTCAATCCAATCCAACCTGGGGGAAAACTTCCCAACCCCACGTATAGCGTTCAGTTAGACCCTGAGCATGTGAGCAAGAACCAGCCTCCCCAGTGTCCCATCTCCAGCCATGACCATCCCTGATGCTTCAAAAGAAGGAGACCAAAAAAACCCAGAACACATTGTGTGGAAAAACATCCCTTCCTGATCTCTGCAAGTGACTGGCTGAAGTTCTACAGCATGAGCTTGTGGGAACTTAAGAGCACCCCAGAGCCTGACTCCTCTTCCTAGACTTGTACCCACTTTTCCACAGACAAACTCCTCCCAGCCTTGCTGGATGAATTTTTATCTTCCACCCAAATGAAGGAACCCAGCAGGTAGCAGGCCAGCAGCCATCAGCTATGTGCTACACCAGCATTATCTAATCTAGCAAGGCATCCATACCATACTAATCACTGTAATATTTGAGGTCTTCAGACTCTAATTGACCATTAAGTCCTTTACCATTCCAACTATAGGGCCAGGGTCCCAACTATCTAGGCCTTTGGGCAAGTCACTTTATCTGTACCTCAGCTCCCATCTGTAAAATGAGAATAATAATGCTTCCTTTCTCTGACACTTTGTCTTATGAATTTAGACTTTAATTTATCCAGGGCAGGCATTGTCTCCTACTGTGTGCTTGTACAGCACCTAGCACAGTGGGGTCTTGTTCTCACTGAGCCTTTAGGTGCCACTGTAATGCAAATAAAAGATAACACTGGCACAAGTTGACCAGTAGGAGCACTAGTGTAGACCAGTCTCTGGTGTTTTGCTGCCTCTCATGGGTAATTTCTTAACTCACACTGCTCTTCCCTTTACACAGGCAGTTTCCCCAACATTGTCAGCATAACCACATCTTATTCCTCTCCTATCCCACTCCCTGGTCTTCCTCTTTTCCTTCACTATCTCATGTCAGACCCTGATTTTTCTGTCAAACTTGTAACCTCTTACGTGTTCTGCAATCCTGTGTAGACACATGCCTCTGGGGTTAAAATCAGAAAACAAGGCAGGAGATCCACTAAGTGAGAGTGACTTTCAAATAGAAAAGTTATTTCCAGACTGCCTTTTCAAGACCTCTGTGGCTTTGTCTGCTATAACACAAGGGCTCTGGATGCTTTTTTATTTTTTAAAACTGACCCAAACTGAAAACAGCAGATAGGTTAGGAAAACAGAAGCAGCAAGAAGCCCAGTTTCTTAAGAACACACCCTAGCATTGACCACAGCGGGAACCAGTCAGGATTCTGCCCATATCTACTAGACATTCAACCAGAGCCATGTACACCAAAAGAATTGCCCCCATAGGATCCTCCATTCTTCAAACTGCAGCTGCTTGGGACACAGTGGCACAGAAGGCAATTGGGCATGCACTGTCCTTGCAGAATTAGAGCTTGTGTCAGACGATAAAGAAGAACTTGGTGCTGTCATCCTACCCCCATTTGTGAAAATAATTTGGCATGTGATCAGTAGTCTTATCTTGGCAGAGGCTGAAGGACAGGAATAGCAGAAGGCTTTTGCAGATCAGGACTAGGGGGCATTGACAGAGGTATCTGCAGGAGAGACTGGGAGCAGGACTTTAACAGCAGGGAGTTTTGTAAACTGTGTTGATATTAGCAGGAGAGAAACTGGACTAGAATATCAGGGGACACTTAATGTCAGAAGCAAAACGTATTGGCAGAGCTGTGTGTGAGAGCCATGGATGGGCTGGAATAGCAAGAGAAGATGCTTCAGATCTGAACATGTGAACCTCCATGCTGGGTCAGAGCAATGGTCCACCTAGCTCAATATCCTGTCTTCTGACAAAACAAGGAGAGTTCTGTGGCACCTTAAAGACTAACAAATTTCTCTGTGCATAAGCTTTCGTGGGCAGAAACCTTGTGCCCAGATACATTTGTTAGTCTTTCAGGTGCCACAGAACTCTCATTGTTTTGCTGAAAACAGATTAACACGGCTACCCCTCTGGAACTTGTCTTCTGACAGTAGCCAATGCCATGTGCTTCAGAGGAAATGAACAGAACAGGTGACCCATCTCCTGTCACGCAATCCCAGCTTCTGGCAAACAGAGGCTAGGGACACTTCAGAGCACAGTTTTACATGCTGGTTTGAGATGAGCCAGCAGAGCTATTCTGATCCATCATAGGGGGTGTAAAAGCAGGCAGAAATCAAGCAAAATCCTCTGAAAAAATACTGTATCTATATGAGAAAAACAGTTTTAAAAGACAGAAAACAACAGAACTTCCAAAAGCACTTGCTAGGTTGCCACTGAAATTCAGTTGATTGCATTGTGCAGTCCATGCCCAGAGAGTAGTCAGCAACACCCTAGTCCCTGCTTCACTGGTACTTTAGAATGCCTGCCTTCTTCCTAAAATCCCTTAGGGGTAGGGTGACCAGAGGTCCCAATAGTAGGGGCTTTGTCTCATATAGGACCCTATTACCCCTCCCAACCCCATCCCAATTTTTCACACTTGCTATCTGGTCACCCTTACTTATGGAAAGCTGTTCAGCCAGCTAGAATATCCCAGTTCCTTGTCATGCAGTTACTATGGCAGCTGTGAGAGCATTAGCATTAGCTGCCAGTGTCATCAAACAGCAACAAGACCTGGCCTTGAGGGCTATTTTCCAATAGTCACTTTGAGCGCTGACTGGGAGGGATTCAGACTCCAGATTTGGGAATCTCTCTGTTGCGTTTTGTATCTTGACTCTTGATCCTTTCTTTCTCACCTACTGGTACATGTTTTTAAAGTCTACTGGGGCTTGAGGAGATGGAGATGGAAGTGACAGAGGCAGCGACAGTAGTTAGAAGGGATGGAACTTTACTTGATCCTATTACAAGGATCACTGATGGTGCATATTTCTTCACCTCCAGCCCATGTTTTTCCAGCTGGTATCTACTGTGAACAGCCGGTTTCCTTCAATGGAGCAATTAACTCAACAGCAGTGCAAAGCCTGGATGAAATATTTTTAATTTCAGAACGAGCATTTCCTTGCACACCCAGTGAACAATCCCTTCCATTGAATTCCAGAGGCCACATGTCCACAACTGCTTCATTTGCAGCAGGCCATGTGTTGTCCTTGAACTGGTAGCAAGAGGCTAGGATGGATTTGGCCAGTTCGAGTTCCTCCATATAATGATTGGTCTTGCGGTGTGCAGGTGTGTGTCCCTGTCAGGAATCAGAGCCTGTAGCAGAGCCAGTCTCCAGGCAACCTAACGAGTGCAGCTGGCCTGAAGAAGACTGCCTGATTAGCTACACCACCTAATTGGTGGGAGGAATCAGCACACCAGCTCTTAAACCCAGCAGCAGGCCCATTTTGGTGATTGCTCAAAGCATTGGTCATGGCTGTGATAATGGCTCCCTGTTTCTCATAGAGAGGCCACGTGTCTGGTTTTGAACCACACAGTCATCTTTTGGGTGGTTTGTTCTCCCCTCCAGTACTAAGACAAAACCAGATATAGATTTGTTTGGTGCTGGATGGGGGGCACCATTTTGAAGGATGTGCTGCTCTGCTCTTCAAAATGGTGGCCCCTGTCCAATCGAAAATAAAAACACATCTACTGGCAAGGTGGTGTGCTCTTCGGAATGGCATTCCCCCTGTGTGGTGTGACCTTGCATGCACTGAGTGTGACAGATCATTGTGCCTGGAAGAACTGGAATGTCTGGTATTCCAGGAATATGTGAGTGGCTATCCTGGTTCCCAACCTCGCCCTGGCCTTGATCCAGCCTGGCACCCAGCCCTGCCATGCCTTCCCTTACTCCAGGTAACCCAGTTTCGGCCCTTGGCTTCAATCTCTAACTTCGGCTCTGACCCTTGGCTCAGCATCTGGCCCCTGATACCAGGTCTGATCCTCAGCTCTGATTCCTGGCTACTGACTCTTGCTGTAACCACTGGGCATGGTTTCTGACATCCCCTTACTGCTTAGTGTAAGTGAGTCTCAAACCCTGGTAGCTTTAAACACTGTGCTACCTACCTTTCCTGGTTGACCAAAAAGGGAACCTCTTTCTGGTTAAAATGTGCCTAACTTGTCTCAGCCAGATGTTGCTCTCTGTGTAACTTTGGCTCATCCCTTCAAATAGTAAGGGGCAATTATTCAAGTGAACTATCAGTGATTATAGCTCAGCAACTTTATTTCTGCTCACAAGTCTCGAACACACAAACACTGAGTTGTCAATCACAAGGCCTTTTCCAAAAACATGTATAAGTTGCCCCTAGGTATTATCATAGAATCATAGAATATTAGAGTTGGAAGGGACCTCAGGAGGTCATCTAGTCCAAGTCTCTGCCCAAAGCAGGACTAACCTCAGCTAAATCATCCCAGCCAGGGCTTTGTCAAGCCACAGCTTAAAAACCTCTAAAGATTGGGATACCACCACCTCCCTAGGTAACCCATTCCAGTGCTTCACCACCCTCCTAGTGAAAAACTTTTTCCTAATATCCAACCTAGACCTCCCCCACTGCAACTAGAGACCATTGCTCCTACTTCTGTCATCTACTACCACTGAGAACAGCCTAGCTCCATCCTCCCTAGAACTCCCTTTCAGGTAGTTAAAGGCTGCTATCAAATCCGCCCACATTCTTCTCTTTTGCAGACTAAATAAGCCTAGTTCCCTCAGCCTCTCCTGATAAGTCTTGTCCTCCAGGCCCCTAATCATTTTTGTTGCCCTCCGCTGGTCTCTCTCCAACTTGTCCACATCCTTTTTGTAGTGGGGGGCCCAAAAGTGGAGACAATACTCCAAATGTGGCCTCATCAATGCCGGATAGAGGGGAATAATCACTTCCCTCGATCTGCTGGCAATGCTCCTACTAATGCAGCCCAATCTGCTATTAGCCTTCTTGGCAACCAGGACACACTGCTGACTCATATCCAGCTTCTTATCCACTGTAACCCCCAGGTCCTTTTCTGCAGAACTGCTGCCTAGCTTGTCGGTCCCCAGTCTGTAGCTGTGCATCGGATTCTTCCATCTTAAGTGGAGGACTCTGCATTTGTCCTTGTTGAACCTCATTAGATTTCTTTTGGCCCAATCCTCCAATTTGTCTATGTCATTCTGTATCCTATCCCTACCTTCCAGGGTATCTACCACTCCCCCTAGCTTAGTGTCATCTGCAAACTTGCTGAGGATGCAATCCACCCCATCCTCCAGATCATTAATGAAGATGTTGAACAAAACCAGCCCGAGGACCGACCCCTGGGCCACTCTGCTTGTGACCAGCTGCCAGCTAGACATGGAGCCATTGATCACTACCCATTGAGCCCAATGATCTAGCCAGCTCCTTATCCATTTTATAGTCCATTCATGCAACCTATACGTCTTTAACTTGCTGATAAGAATACTGTGGGAGACTTTATCAAAAGCTTTGCTAAAGTCAAGGTATATCATGTCTACCGCTTT